>NC_091411.1:0-10000000 GCF_032191515.1 Phaenicophaeus curvirostris
ACTTAACTTGTCTTAAGTTAAATTACCTTAACTTGTCTTAACTTTACTTAACTTGCCTTAACTTAATTTGCCTTAACTTAACTTAACTTGCCTTAACTGAACTTAACTTGCTTTAACTTCAAATAATTTTGCTTAACTTGACTTAACTTGACCAAACTTGCCTTAACTTGACTTAACATGACTTACCTTGCCTTCACTTAACTTGACCTAACTTCCCTTCACTTGACTTAACTTGCCTTGCCTTAACCTAACATAACTTAACTTGTCATAACTTAACTTAACTTGCCTTAACTTAAATTTGCCTTAACTTAACATGACTTAACTTGACTTAACTTGCCTTCACTTGCCTTAATGGAACTTGCTTTAACTTGCATTAATTTAAATTGCCTTTACCCACCTTAACTACCTTAACTTGTTTTAACTTAACTTTCCTTGTCTTAACTTAACTTGCCTTTACTTAACTTGCCTTAACTTGCCTCAACTTGCCATAACTTGCCTTAACTTAACTTTACTTACCTTTACTTGCCTTAACTTGACTTGCCTTAACTTGACTTGCCTTAACTTAATTTGCCTTAGCTTTCCTTAACTTAACTTGCCTTTACCTGCCTTAACTACCTTAACTTGCCTTAACTTGCCTTTGCTTGCTTTAACTTGCCTTAAGTTAACTTGCCATGCCATACCTTACCTTAATTAACTTAACTTAAACTACCTTAACTTTTCTTACCTTATCTTAATTTACCTTACTTTAACTTAACTTACCTTAACTTACCTTGCCCTAACTAAACTTACCTTACCTTAACTTACCTTGCCTTGCCTTAATTTACCTTACCTTCACTTACCTTACCTTAACTTAACTTCACTTACCTTAATTTAACTTACCTTAAATTTCCTTAACTTAATTTACCTTACCTTAACTAAACTTAACTTAACTTACCTTACCTTACCTTAACTTACCTTGCCTTAACTAAACTTAGCTTAATTTACCTTACCTTGACCTAACTTACTTAGACTTACCTTAACTTAACTTACCTTAACTTCACTTACCTCAAGTAAACTTAACTTAACTAACCTTACCTTAACTTTACTTACCTTAACTAAATTTATCTTACCCTTACTAACATTAACTTCTCTTACCTTAACTTACCTAAACTTACCTTAACTTAACTTAACTTACTTTACCTTAACTTACCGTAACTTACCTTAACTTAACTTATATTAACTTTCCTTAACCTACCTAACTTACCTTAACTAAACTTACCTTAACTTACCTTTCCTTAACTTACCTTAACTTTCCTTATCTTAACATAACTTATCTAACCTTAACTTACTTATCTTAATTTACCTTAACTTAACTTACCTCACCTTAACTTCCCTTAACTTAAACTTAACTTACCTTAACTTACCTTAACATAACTTACCTTAACTTAACTTAATTTAACTTAACTTAACTTACTTTACCTTAACTTAACTTAACTTAACTTAATCTTACCTTAACTTCTCTTACCTTAAATTACCTTAACTTATCTTAACTTAACTTACCTTAACTCACCTTACCTTAACTTACGTTAACTTAACTTACCTTCACTTACCTTGTCTTACCTTACCTTACCTTAACTTAACTGAATCTTGACCCTGAACCCTGACCTCTGACCCCTGACCCTGACCCCTGACACCTGACCTCTGAACCCTGAACTCTGACCCGCTGACCCATGACACTTGACCCCTGACCTCTGACATATGACTCTGACACCTGACACCTGACCCTGACCACTTACCCATGACCCCCGACCCTGACCACTTACCCATGACTCCCGACCCCTGACCTCTGACCTCTGAACCCTTACCCTGACCTCTGACCCCTGACCCCTGACCACACACCCTGACCCCGACCCTGACCCCTAACCCCTGAACATCACTCTGACCCCTGACCCCTGACCCTGACCCCTTACCCATGACACCCAACCCCTGACCCCTGACCCTGACCCTTACACCGTGACCTCTGACCTCTGACCCTGAGCTCTGACCCCTGACCTCTGAACCATGACCTGTGACCTATGACCTCTGACCCCGACACCTGACCTCTGACCTCTGAACCCTTACCCTGACCTCTGAACCCTGACCCGTAACCTCTGACCCCTGCCCCATGACCCCTGACCCCTGACCCTTGAATCTGACAACTGACCCCTGACCTCTGACCTCTGAACCCTGACCCCGACCTCTGACACATGATCCCTGACCACTGACCCCTGACCCTGACCTCTGAACCCTGACACTTGACAACTGACCCCTGCCCTCTGAGGACCCCTGACCCTGAGATCTGATCTGACCCTGACCTCTGACGTCTGACCCCTGACCTCTGACATCTGAACCCTGACCCCTGACCCCTGACCTACGACCCCTGACACCTGACCTCTGGCCCCTGACCCTGACCTATGAACCTGTACCCTGACCCCCTGACCCCTGACCCCTGACCCCTGAACCCTGACCCCTGACCCATGACCCCTGACCCCTGACCCCTGACCTCTGACCCTTGACTCTGACGCCTGACCCCTGACCCTGACACCTTAACCATGACCCCTGACCCCTGACCCCGACCTCTGACCTCTGAACCCTTACCCTGACCTCTGACCCCTGACCCATGATCCCTGACCTCTGACCCTTGACTCTGACACCTGACACCTGACCCTGAACACTTACCCATGACCCACGACCCCTGACCCCTGACCCCTCACCCTGACCCTAACCCCAACCCCTAACACCTGAACATAACCCTGACCCCTGACCCCTGACCTCTTACCCCTGACCCTGACCTCTGACCACTGACTCCTGACGCTGAACCGTGACACTGACCCCTTACCCATGACCCCTGACCCCTGTCTTCTGAACCTTGATTCCGACCACTGACTCTTGACCCATGACACCAACCTCTGACCCCTGACCAGAACCCTTACTCCCTGACCTATGACACCAGACCTGAACTCTGACCTCTGACCCTGACCTCTGATCCCTGACACCTGACCTCTGATTCATGATCCCTGACACTTGACCTCTGAACCCTGACCTCTGAACCCTGACCTCTGACCCCTGACCTCTGACCCCGACCCCTGAACTCTGACCCTGACCTCTGACCCCGACTCCTGACCCCTGACCCCTGACCCTGACCTCTGACCACTGACCTCTGACCCCTGACCCCGACCTCTGAACCCTGACCTCTGACCCCTGACCCATGAACCCCGACCCCTGACCTCTGACCCTTGGCTCTGACCCCTGACCCCTGACCCTGACCCCTTACCCATGACCCCTGACCCTGATCCCTGACCTCTGACCTCTGAACCCTTACACTGACCTCTGACCTCTGAACCCTCACCCTGACCCCGACCCTGACCCCTAACCCCTGAACATTACCCTGACCCCTGACCCCTTAACTCTGACCCTTGAATCTGACCCCTGACCCCTGACACCTGAGCTCTGACCTCTAAACCCTGAACGCGATCTCTGACTCATGATCCCTGACATCTGACCCCAGACCCTGACCTCTGAACCCTGACACTTGACCTCTGACACCTGACATCTGACACCTGACCTCTGACCTCTGACACTGAGCCCTGACCCCTGACCCTGACCTCTGACCTCTGACCCATGACCCCTGACCTCTGAACCTGTGCTCTGACCCCTGACCCTGACCCATGACCTCTGACTCATGAACCCAGACCCCTGACCTCTGACATACGACCCCTGACACCTGACCTCTGACCCCTGACATATGACCCTGACCCCTGATCCCCTGACCCCTGACCTCTGATCTCTGAACCCTGACCACTGACCCCTGAACCCTGACCCATGACCTCACACCCCTGACCCTGACCCCTGACCCCTGACCTCTGACCCATGACCCCTGACCCCGACCCTTGACATCTCATCCCTGACCTCTGACCCCCGGCCCCTGACCCCTGACCTCCGACCCCTGACACCTGACCTCTGACCCCTGATCTCTGACCCATGATCACTGACCTCTGACCCTGACCTCTTAACCCTTACACTTGACCTCTGACCCCTGACCCCTGACCTCTAACCTCTGACCCTGACCTCTGACCCCTGAAACCTGACCTCTGAACCCTGACCCCCTGACCTATGACCCCCTGACTTATGACCCATGACCCCTGACCTATGACCTCTGACCTCTGACCTCTAACCCTGACCCCCTGACCCATGACCCATGACCCCTGGCCCTGACCCCTGACCTCTGACCTCCGACCACCGACACGTGACCTCTGGCCCCTGACCCTGACCTATGACCTTGATCCCTGACCCCCTGACCCCTGACCCCTGAACTCTGACCTCTGCCCCTGACCCCTGACCCCGACCCCTGACCTCTTACCCCTGGCCCTGACCCCTGACCTCTGACCTCTGACCCCTGACCCATGACCCCTGACCTCTGACCTCCGACCCCTGACACCTGACCTCTGACCTCTGAACTCTGAACCCTGACCTCTGACACCTGACCCATGACCCCTGACCCCTGACCTCTGAAGCTTGACTCTGATCCCTGACCCCTGACACTGACTCCTTACCCATGACCCCTGACCATGACCTCTGACCCCTGACCCTGACCCTGACCCTTTACACTGACCCCTGACCCATGACCCCTGACCCCTGAAATCTGACTCTTTACTCTGACTCATTACCCATGACCCCCAAGCCCTGAACCCTGACCCTGACCCTTACTCCATGACCTATGACCCCTGACATATGACCTCTGACCCCTGACCTCTGACATCTGACCTCTGACCCTAACCTCTGAACCCTGACACCTTACCTCTGACCTCTGACCGCTGACCCATGACCCCTTACCCATGACCCCCAAGCCCTGAACCATGACCCTGACCCTTACTCCCTGACCTATGACCCCTGACCTATTACCTCTGACCCCTGACCTCTGACATCTGACCTCTGGCCCTACCCTCTGACCCCTGACCCCTGACCTCTGACCTCTGAACCCTGACCCCGACCTCTGATTCATGATCCCTGACACTTGACCTCTGACCCCTGACCTCTGACCCTGAACTCTGACACCTGACCCTGACCTCTGACCTCTGACCCCTGACTTCTGACATCTGAACCCTGACCCCTGACCCCTGACCTACGACCTCTAAACCCTGAACCCTAACCCCTGAACCATGACCCCTGACCCCTGACCTCTGACCCTTGACTCTGACTCCTGACCCCTAACCCTGACCCTTTAACCATGACCCCTGACCTCTGACCCCGACCTCTGACCTCTGACCTCTGAACCCTTACCCTGACCTCTGACCCCTGACCCCTCACCCTGACCTCTGACCCCTGACCCCTCACCCCTCACCCCGACTTTGACCCTGACCCCTAACCCCTGAACATCACCCTGACCCTTACCCCGACCTCTGACCCCTCACCCATGACCCCTGACCCCTGACCACTGACCTCCGACACCTGACACCTGACCTCTGACCTCTGACCCCTGACCCATGACCCCTGACCTCTGACCTCTGACCCCTGACCCATGACACCTGACCCCTGACATCTGAAGCTTGACTCTGACCCCTGACCCTAGACCCCTGACCTCTGACCTCTGAAAACTTACCCTGACCTCTGACCCCTGACCTCTGACCCCTCACCCTGACCCCGACCCTGACCCCTAACCCCTGAACATCATCCTGACCCCTGACCCCTAACCCTGACCCCTGACCCTGTCCCCTGACCCCTGACCTCTTACCCCTGACCCGTGACCATGACCTCTGACCCCTGACCCCTGACCTCTGACCCGGTCCCCTGACCTCTGACCTCTGACGTCTGACCCTGGGCTCTGACTCCTGACCCTGACCTCTGACCCTTGACTCTGACCCCTGACCCTGACCCCTCACCCCTCACTCTGACCCCGACCCTGACCCCTAACCCCTGAACATCACCCTGACCACTGACCCTGACCCCTTACCCATGACCCCCAACCCCTGACAACTGACCCTGACCCTTACCCCGACCTCTGACCCCTGACCACTGACCTCTGACACCTGACACCTGACATCTGACCCCTGACCCATGACCCCTGACCTCTGACCTCTGACCTCCGACCCCGACACCTGACCTCTGACCCCGACTTCTGACCTCTAACCCTGACTCCTGACCCTGTCCCTGACCCCTGACCTCTGACCCCGACCATGACCTCTGAGCCCTGACTCCTGACTCTGACACCTGACCCCCTGACCCCTGACCCTGACCCCTGACCCCTGAACTCTGACCCTGTCCCCTGAACTCTGACCTCTGACCATGAGCTCTGACCCCTGACTTCTGACCCCTGACCCCCGACCCTGACCTCTGACCCATGACCTCTGACCCATGACCTCTGACCCCTGACCCATGACCCTGAACCCTTACCCATGACCCCCGACCCCTGACCCATGACCTCTGACCTCTGAACCCTTACCCAGACCTCTGACCGCTGACCCCTCACCCTGACCCCGACCCTGACCCCTAACCCCTGAACATCACCCTGACCCCTGATCTCTGGCCCCTGACTCCTCACCCTGACCCATACCCTTGACAATGACCCCTGAACCCTCACCCTCGACCCTTGACCCTGACCCGTAACCCCTGACAGTGACCCTGACCCCTGACCCCTGAACCTAACCCCTCACACTGACCCTGACCCCGGACCCTGAACCCTGACCCCTGACCCCTGACCCTGACAACTGACCCTGACCACTGACCCTGACCCCTGACCCCTGACCCCTGACCCTGACCCGTAACCCCTGACCGTGACCCTGAACCCTGACCCCTGACCCCTGACCCTGAACTCTGACCCTGACCCCTGACCTATGACCCCTGACCCCTTACCTCTGACCCCTGACACCTGACCTCTGACCCCTGACCCCTGACACCTGACCTCTGAACTCTGACCCTGAACTCTAACCCCTGACCTCTGACGCCTGACCCCTGACCTCTGACATCTGAACCCTGACCCCTGACCCCTGACCTACGACCCCTGACACCTGACCTCTGGCCCCTGACCCTTACCTATGAACCTGTACCCTGACCCCCTGACCCCTGACCCCTGACCTCTGAACCCTGACCTCTAACCCATGACCCCTGACCCTTGACTCTGACGCCTGACCCCTGACCCTGACCCCTTAACCATGACCCCTGACCCCTGAACCCTGACCCCGACCTCTGACCTCTGAACCCTTACCCTGACCTCTGACCTCTGAATCCTTACCCTGACCTCTGACCCCTAACCCCTGGTCCCTCACCCCGACGCCGACCCTAACCCCTAACCCCTGAACATCACCCTGAACCCTGACCCTGACCCCTTACCCGTGACCCCCAACCCCTGACAACTGACCCTGACCCTTACCCCGACCTCTGACCCCTGACCCATGACCCCTGACCCCTGACCACTGACCTCTGACACCTGACACCTGACCTCTGACCCCTGACCCATGATCCCCGACCTCTGACCTCCGACCCCTGACACCTGACCTCTGACCCCTGACTTCTGACCTCTAACCCTGACCCCTGACCCTGACCCATGACCCCCGATGCCTGACCTCTGACCCCTGACCTATGACCCCTGACCCCTTGCCCTGACCCCTGACCTCTGACCTCCAACCCCTGACAACTGACCTCTTACCCTGAACCCTGACCCTGACCCATGACACCAGACCCCTGACCTCTGACCCCTGGCGCTGACCCCTGACCTCTGACCCCTGACCCATGACCCCTGACCACTGACACCTGGCCCTGACCCATGACCTCTGACCCATGACCCCTGATCCCTGACCTCTTACATACGGCCCCTGACACCGGACATCTGACCCCTGACCCTGACCTATGACACTTACCCCTGACCCCCTGACCCATGACCTCTGACCCCTGACCGCTGACCCATGACCCCTGACCTCTTAACCCTGACCCCCCAGGGGCCCCTCTGGCCCCTGACCCTTGACCCCTGATCTCTGACCATTGACCCTGACCCCTGACCCTGACCGCTTACCTATGACCCCCGACCCCTGACCTCTGACCTCTGAACCCTTACCCTGACCTCTGACACATGACCCCTGACCCCTCACCCTGACCCCTGACCCCTGACCTCTTACCCTGTCCCCTGACCCTGACCCCTGACCCCTGACCTCTGACCGTGAGCTCTGAACCATGTCCTCTGACTTCTGACCCTGACCTCTGACCACTAACTCCTGACCCTGACCCTGACCCTTGACACTGACCCCTGACCCATGACCCCTGACGCCTGACATCTGACCCTTGACTCTGACCCCTGACCCATGACCCCTGACCTCTGACCCCTGACCCCTGACCTCTGACCCCTGACCCCTTACCCATGACCCCCAAGCCCTGACCCCTGACCCTGACCCTTACTCCCTGACCTATGACCCCTGACCCCTGACCTCTGACATCTGACCTCTGACCCTAACCTCTGACCCCTGACCCCTGACACCTGACCCCTGACCATGACCTCTGACCCCTCACCCCTGACCTACGACCCCTGACACCTGACCTCTGGCCCCTGACCCTGACTTATGAACCTGTACCCTGACCCCCTGACCCCTGACCTCTGAACCCTGACCTCTAACCCATGACCTCTGACCCCTGACCCCTGACCCCTGACCTCTTATATACGGCCCCTGACACCGGACATCTGACCCCTGACCCTGACCTATGACACTTACCCCTGACCCCCGACCCATGACCTCTGACCCCTGACCCCTGACCCACTACCCTCGACCCCTGACCCTGACCCCTGACCCCTGAACTCTGACCCTGTCCCCTGATCTCTGACCCCTGACCATGAGCTCTGACCCCTGACTTCTGACCCCTGACCCCCGACCCTGACCTCTGACCCATGACCTCTGACCCATGACCTCTGACCCCTGACCCATGACCCTGAACCCTTACCCATGACCCCCGACCCCTGACCCCTGACCCATGACCTCTGACCTCTGAACCCTTACCCAGACCTCTGACCGCTGACCCCTCACCCTGACCCCGACCCTGACCCCTAACCCCTGAACATCACCCTGACCCCTGATCTCTGGCCCCTGACTCCTCACCCTGACCCATACCCTTGAGAATGACCCCTGAACCCTCACCCTCGCCCCTTGACCCTGACCCGTAACCCGTGACAGTGACCCTGACCCCTGACCCCTGAACCTAACCCCTCACACTGACCCTGACCCCGGACCCTGAACCCTGACCACTGACCCCTGACCCTGACAACTGACCCTGACCACTGACCCTGAACCCTGACCCCTGACCCCTGACCCTGACCCGTAACCCCTGACCGTGACCCTGAACCCTGACCCCTGACCCTGAACTCTGACCCTGACCCCTGACCTATGACCCCTGACCCCTTACCTCTGACCCCTGACACCTGACCTCTGACCCCTGACCTCTGACCCATGATCCCTGACCTCTGACCACTGACCCTGACCTCTTAACCCTGACACTTGACCTCGGACCCCTGACCCCTGACCTCTGACCTCCGACCCCTTACACCTGACCTCTGACCCCTGACCTCTGAATCCTGACCCCTAACCTCTGGCCCCTGACCCTTGACGCCTGATCTCTGACCATTGACCCTGACCCCTGACCCTGACCGTTTACCCATAACCCACGACCCCGACCGTTTACCCATGACCCCGACCCCTGACCTCTGACCTCTGAACCCTTACCCCGACCTCTGACCCATGACCCCTGACCCCTCACCCTGACCCCTGACCCCTGACCTCTTACCCTGTCCCCTGACCCTGACCCCTGACCCCTGATCTCTGACCGTGAGCTCTGAACCATGTCCTCTGACTTCTGACCCTGACCTCTGACCACTAACTCCTGACCCTGACCCTTGACTCTGACCCCTGACCCTTGACCCCTGACCTCTGACCCCTGACCCCTTACCCATGACCCCCAAGCCCTGACCCCTGACCCTGACCCTTACTCCCTTACCTATGACCCCTGACCCCTGACCTCTGACATCTGACCTCTGACCCTAACCTCTGACCCCTGAACCCTGACACCTGACCTCTGAACTGTGACCCTGAACTCTAACCCCTGACCTCTGACGTCTGACCCCTGACCTCTAACATCTGAACCCTGACCCCTGACCCCTGACCTACGACCCCTGACACCTGACCTCTGGCCCCTGACCCTGACCTATGAACCTGTACCCTGACCCCCTGACCCCTGACCCCTGAACCCTGACCTCTAACCCATGACCCCTGACCCCTGACCCCTGACCTCTGACCCTTGACTCTGATACCTGACCCCTGACCCTGACCCCTTAACCATGACCCCTGACCCCTGACCCCGACCTCTGACCTCTGAACCCTTACCCTGACCTCTGACCCCTGACCCCTGACCCTGACGCCGACCCTAACCCCTAACCCCTGAACATCACCCTGAACCCTGACCCTGACCCCTTACCCATGACCCCCAACCCCTGACAACTGACCCTGACCCTTACCCCGACCTCTGACCCCTGACCCATGACCCCTGACCCCTGACCACTGACCTCTGACACCTGACACCTGACCTCTGACCCCTGACCCATGATCCCCGACCTCTGACCTCCGACCCCTGACACCTGACCTCTGACCCCTGACTTCTGACCTCTAACCCTGACCCCTGACCCTGACCCATGACCCCCAATGCCTGACCTCTGACCCCTGACCTATGACCCCTGAACCCTTGCCCTGACCCCTGACCTCTGACCCCTGACCTCTGACCCCTGACCTCTGACCCCTGACCCCTGACCTCTGAACCCTTACCCTGACCTCTTACCCATGACCCCTGACCCCTCACCCTGACCCCGACCCCGACCCCTAACCCCTGAACATCACCCTGACCACTGACCCCTGACCCCTGACCCTGACCCCTGACCTCTTACCCTGTCCCCTGACCCTGTCCCCTGACCCCTGACCTCTGACCGTGAGCTCTGAACCATGTCCTCTGACTTCTGACCCTGACCTCTGACCACTAACTCCTGACCCTGACCCTGACCCTTGACTCTGACCCCTGACCCATGACCCCTGACCTCTGACCCCTGACCTCTTACCCCTGACCCCTTACCCATGACCCCCAAGCCCTGACCCCTGACCCTCACCCTTACTCCCTTACCTATGACCCCTGACCCCTGACCTCTTACATACGGCCCCTGACACCGGACATCTGACCCCTGACCCTGACCTATGACACTTACCCCTGACCCCCTGACCCCTGACCTCCGACCCCTGACACCTGACTTCTGACCCCTGACCTCTTAACCCTGACCCCCCAGGGGCCCCTCTGGCCCCTGACCCTTGACCCCTGATCTCTGACCATTGACCCTGACCCCTGACCCTGACCGCTTACCTATGACCCCCGACCCCTGACCTCTGACCTCTGAACCCTTACCCTGACCTCTGACCCATGACCCCTGACCCCTCACCCTGACCCCTGACCCCTGACCTCTTACCCTGTCCCCTGACCCTGACCCCTGACCCCTGACCTCTGACCGTGAGCTCTGAACCATGTCCTCTGACTTCTGACCCTGACCTCTGACCACTAACTCCTGACCCTGACCCTTGACACTGACCCCTGACCCATGACCCCTGACGCCTGACATCTGACCCTTGACTCTGACCCCTGACCCATGACCCCTGACCTCTGACCCCTGACCCCTGACCTCTGACCCCTGACCCCTTACCCATGACCCCCAAGCCCTGACCCCTGACCCTGACCCTTACTCCCTGACCTATGACCCCTGACCCCTGACCTCTGACATCTGACCTCTGACCCTAACCTCTGACCCCTGACCCCTGACCCCTGACACCTGACCTCTGAACTCTGACCCTGAACTCTAACCCCTGACCTCTGACGTCTGACCCCTGACCCCTGACATCTGAACCCTGACCCCTGACCCCTGACCTACGACCCCTGACACCTGACCTCTGGCCCCTGACCCTGACCTATGAACCTGTACCCTGACCCCCTGACCCCTGACCCCTGACCTCTGAACCCTGACCTCTAACCCGTGACCCCTGACCCCTGACCCTTGACTCTGACGCCTGACCCCTGACCCTGACCCCTTAACCATGACCCCTGACCCCTGAACCCTGACCCCGACCTCTGACCTCTGAACCCTTACCCTGACCTCTGACCTCTGAATCCTTACCCTGACCTCTGACCCCTAACCCCTGGTCCCTCACCCCGACGCCGACCCTAACCCCTAACCCCTGAACATCACCCTGAACCCTGACCCTGACCCCTTACCCGTGACCCCCAACCCCTGACAACTGACCCTGACCCTTACCCCGACCTCTGACCCCTGACCCATGACCCCTGACCCCTGACCACTGACCTCTGACACCTGACACCTGACCTCTGACCCCTGACCCATGATCCCCGACCTCTGACCTCCGACCCCTGACACCTGACCTCTGACCCCTGACTTCTGACCTCTAACCCTGACCCCTGACCCTGACCCATGACCCCCAATGCCTGACCTCTGACCCCTGACCCCTGACCCCTGACCCATGACCCCGACCCCTGACCCCTGACCTCCAACCCCTGACAACTGACCTCTTACCCTGAACCCTGACCCTGACCCATGACACCAGACCCCTGACCTCTGACCCCTGGCGCTGACCCCTGACCTCTGACCCCTGACCCATGACCCCTGACCACTGACCACTGACCCCTGGCCCTGACCCATGACCTCTGACCCATGACCCCTGATCCCTGACCTCTTACATACGGCCCCTGACACCGGACATCTGACCCCTGACCCTGACCTATGACACTTACCCCTGACCCCCTGACCCATGACCTCTGACCCCTGACCGCTGACCCATGACCCCCGACCCCTGACCCAGACCCCTGACCTCTGACCTCTGACCTCTGAACCCTGACCTCTGACCCATGACCCATGATCTATGACCCCTAACCCCCGACCCCTGACCCCTGACCTCTGACCTCTGACCCATGAACCCTGACCCCGACTCTAGACCTCTGACCCCTGACCTCTGAACCCTGACCTCTGATCCCCGATCCCTTACACCTGACCTCTGACGCCTGACCCTGACCTATGACCCTGACCCCCTTACCCCTGACCTCTTACCCCTGACCTCTGACCTCTGAACTCTGAACCCTGACCTCTGACCCTGACCCCTGACCCTGACTACTGACCCTGACCCTAACCCCTGACACCTGACCCTGACCCGTAACCCCTGACCCAGAACTCTGAGCCTGACCCCTGGCCTATGACCCCTGACCCCTTACCTCCGACCCCTGACACCTGACCTCTGACCCCTGACCTCTGACCCATGATCCCTGACCTCTGACCACTGACCCTGACCTCTTAACCCTGAAACTTGACCTCTGACCACTGACCCCTGACCTCTGACCTCTGAACCCTGCCCTCTGACCGCTGACCCATGACCCCTGACCCCTGAAACCTTACCGATGACCCCCGACCCCTGACCCCTGACCTCTGACCTCTGAACCCTTACGCTGACCTCTGACGTCTGAACCCTCACCCTGACCTCTGAACCCTGACTTATGACACATGACCCCGACCTATGACCTCTGACCTCTGACCCCTGACCCCCGACCCCTGGCCCCTGACCTCTGACCTCTGACCCATGACCTATGACCCCTGACCTCTTACCCCTGACACCTGGCCTCTGAGTCCTGACCTCTGACCCTGGAATCTGACCCCTAACCTCTGGCCCCTGACCCCTGACCTCTGACCCTTGAATCTGACCCCTCACCACCGACCCCTGACACCTGACCTCTAACCCCTGACCCCTGACCCCTGACCTCTGACCATTGACTCTGACGCCTGACCCCTGACCCTGACCGCTTACCCATGACCCCGACCCCTGACTCCTGACCTCTGAACCCTTACCCTTACCTCTGACCCATGACCCCTGAACCCTCAACCTTACCCCGACCCCTAACCCCTGAACATCACACTGACCACTGACCCCTGACCCTGACCCCTGACCATTGACCTCTGACCCTGTCCCCTGACGCCTGACCTCTGACAGTGAGCTCTGAACCCTGACCTCTGACCCCTGGCCCTGACCTCTGGCCACTGACTCCTGACCCTGACCCTTGACACTGTCCCCTGACACATGACCCCTGACCGCTGAACTCTGACCCTTGACTCTGACCCCTGACCCCTTACCTCTGACGCCTGACCCCTTACCCATGACCCCCAAGCCCTGACCCCTGACCCTGACCCTTACTCCCTTACCTATGACCCCTGACCTATGACCTCTGACCCCTGACCTCTGACATCTTACCTCTGACCCTGACCTCTGAACCCTGACACCTGACTTCTGACCTCTGAAACCTGACCCCGACCTCTGATTCATGATCCCTGACACTTGACCTCTGATCCCTGACCTCTGACCCCTGACCTTTGACCCTGACCTCTGACCCCTGACCCTGACCTCTGACCCCTAACCTTTGACCCTGACCTCTGACCCCTGATCCCGACCTCTGACCCTGAGCTCTGACCCCTGACCCTGACCTCTGACCTCTGACAACTGAACCCTAACCCCTGACCCCTGACCCCTGACCTCTGACCTCCGACCCTTGACACCTGACCTCTGGCCCCTGATTCTGACCTATGACTCGGATCCCTGAACCCCTGACCCCGACCCCTGACCTCTGAACCCTGACCCCTGACCTCTGACCCTTGACTCTGACCCCTGACCCTTACCCCTTACACATGACCCCCGACCCCTGACCCCTGACCTCTGACCTCTGAACCCTTACCCTGACCTCTGACCGTGAGCTCTGAACCCTGACCTCTGACCCCTGACCCTGACCTCTGACCACTGACTCCTGACCCTGACCCTTGACACTGACCCCTATCCAATGACCCCGACCTCTGACCCCTGACCTCTGACCCATGACCCATAACCCCTGACCCCTGATCTCGACCCCTGACACCTGACCTCTGACCCCTGACCTCTGAACCCTGACCCCAACCTCTGACCCCTGACCCCTGACCCTTGACTCTGAACCCTGACACCTGACCTCTGACCTCTGAACCCTGACCTCTGACCTCTGACTCCTCATCCCTGACCTCTGACCCCCGACCCTGACCTCTGACTTCTGACCCCTGACAACTGACCTCTGAACCCTGACCCCGACCTCTGAACCCTGACCTATGACTAATGACCCCTGACCTATGACCTCTGACCCCTGACACCTGACCCCGAGCTCTGACCCCTGATTTTTGACCTCTGACCCCTGACCTCTGACATCTGAACCATGACCTCTGACCCCTGACACATGACCCATAACCCCTGACCCCTGAACCCTGACCTTTGACCCCTGACACTTGACCTCTGACCCCTGACCTCTGACCCATGATCCCTGACCTTTGACCACTGACCCTGACCTCTTAACCCTGACACTTGACCTCTGACACCTGACCCCTGACCTCTGACCCTGAGCTCTGAACCCTGACACCTGACCTCTGACGTCTGACCCCTGACCTTGACCTCCGAACCCTGACACCTGACCTCTGACCCATGATCCCTGACCCATGATTCCTCACCTTTGACCCCGACTGCTGGCCCCTCACCCTGACCCCGACCCTGACCCCTAACCGCTGAACATCACCCAGACCCCTGACCCAGACCCCTGACCCTGTCCCCCGAACCCTGACCTCTGACCGCTACACCATGTCCTCTGACCCCTGACCTCTGACCCTGAGCTCTGACACCTGACCTCTGACCCCCGACCCTGATCTCTGACCCTTGACTCTGACCCCTGACCTCTGATTCATGATCCCTGACACTTGACCTCTGACCCCTGACCCCTGACCCCTGCCCCTGACCTCTTAAGCTTGACTCTGACCCCTGATCCCTGACACTGACCCCTTACCATGACCCCCGACCCCTGACCCCTGACCTCTGACCTCTGAACACTTACACTGACTTCTGACCCCTGACCTCTGACCCCTCACCCTGACCCCGACCCTGACCCCTAACCCCTGAACATCACCCTGACCCTGTCCCCTGACCCCTGACTTTTGACCCCTGACCATGACCTCTGAGCACTGACTCCTGACTCTTACCCCTGACCCACTGACCCCTGACCCCTGACCCTGACCACTGACCCCTGACCTCTGACCCTGTCCCCTGACCTCTGACCTCTGACCCTGACCCCTGACCTCTGACACCTGACCCTGACCTCTGACCCTTGACTCTGACCCCTGACCCTGACCCATGACCCATGACCTCTGACCCCTGACCCCTGACCCTGACCCCTTACCCATAACCCCCGACCCCTGACCCATGACGTCTGACCTCTGAACCCTTACTCTGACCTCTGACCCCTGACCCCTGACCCCTCACCATGACCCCGACCCTGACCCCTAACCCCTGAACATCACCCTGACCCCTGACCTCTGGCCCCTGACCCCTGACCCCTGAACCTAACCCCTCACACTGACACTGACCCCTGACCCTGAACTCTGACCCCTGAACCCTGACCCTGACCACTGACACTGACCCTGACCTCTGACACTGACCCTGACCCGCTACCCCTCACCCTGAACCCTGACCCAGACCCTGACCTATGAGCCCTGACCCCTGACCTCTGACCCGTGACACCTGACCTCTGACCCCTGACCTCTGACCCATGACCCCTGACTTATGACCACTGACCCTGACCTCTTAACCCTGACACTTGACCTCTGACCCCTGACCCCTGACCTCCGACCCCTGACCCCTGATCTCTGAACCCTGACCTATGACCCCTGACTCATGACCCCTGACCCCTGACCCTGACCACTTACCCATGAACCCCGACCCCTGACCTCTGACCTCTGACCTCTGAACCCTTACCCTGACCTCTGACCTCTGAACCCTTACCCTGACCTATGACCCATGACCCATAACCCCTGACCCCTGATCTCGACCCCTGACACCTGACCTCTGAACCCTGACCTCTGAACCCTGACACCAACCTCTGACCCCTGACCCCTGACCCTTGACTCTGAACCCTGACACCTGACCTCTGACCTCTGACCTCTGAACCCTGACCTCTGACCTCTGACTCCTCACCCCTGACCTCTGACCCCCGACCCTGACCTCTGACTTCTGACCCCTGACAACTGACCTCTGAACCCTGACCCCGACCTCTGAACCCTGACCTATGACTAATGACCCCTGACCTATGACCTCTGACCCCTGACACCTGACCCCTGACCTCTAACCCAGACCCCTGACCCATGACCCCGGACCCCTGACCTCTAACCTCTGGCCCTGATCCCTGACCTCTGATCCCTGACCCATGACCCATGACCCCTGACCCCTGACCTCTGACCCCTGAAACCTAACCTGTGACCCTTGACTCTGACCCCTGACCCCTGACCCTGACCGGTTACCCATGACCCCCGACCCCTGACCCCTGACCTCTGAACCCTTATCCTGACCTCTGACCCCTGACCCCGACCCCTGACCCCTCACCCTGACACTGACCCCTAACCCCTGAACTTCACCTTGACCCCTGACACCTGACCCTGACCCCTGACCTCTGACCCTATCCCCTGGCCCTGACCCCTGACCTCTGACCTCTGAACCCTGACCTCTTCCCCCTGACCCATGACTCCTGACCCTGACCCTTGACACTGACCCCTGATCCATGACCCCTGACCCCTGACCCCTGACCCATGACCCCTGACCTCTGACCCCTGACCCTTACCCCTTACCCATGACCACCAACCCCTGACCTCTGACCTTGACCCTTACTCCCTGACCTATGACCCCTGACCTCTGACCCTAACCTCTTACCCCTGACACCTGACCTCTGACCCCAATCTCTGACCCCTGACCCTGACCTCTGATTCATGATCCCTGACACTTGACCTCTGACCACTGACCCCTGACCCCTGACCCCTGACCCCGAGCTCTGACCCCTGATTTTTGACCTCTGACCCCTGACCTCTGACATCTGAACCATGACCTCTGACCCCTGACACATGACCCATAACCCCGACCCCTGAACCCTGACCTTTGACCCCTGACACTTGACCTCTGACCCCTGACCTCTGACCCATGATCCCTGACCTTTGACCACTGACCCTGACCTCTTAACCCTGACACTTGACCTCTGACACCTGACCCCTGACCTCTGACCCTGAGCTCTGAACCCTGACACCTGACCTCTGACGTCTGACCCCTGACCTTGACCTCCGAACCCTGACACCTGACCTCTGACCCATGATCCCTGACCCATGATTCCTCACCTTTGACCCCGACTGCTGGCCCCTCACCCTGACCCCGACCCTGACCCCTAACCGCTGAACATCACCCAGACCCCTGACCCAGACCCCTGACCCTGTCCCCCGAACCCTGACCTCTGACCGCTACACCATGTCCTCTGACCCCTGACCTCTGACCCTGAGCTCTGACACCTGACCTCTGACCCCCGACCCTGATCTCTGACCCTTGACTCTGACCCCTGACCCTGACCCATGACCGCTGACCTCTGACACCTGACCCTGACCCCTTACCCATGACCCCCGACCCCTGACCCATGACCTCTGACCTCTGAACCCTTACCCTGAC
The DNA here is from genome assembly GCF_032191515.1 of Phaenicophaeus curvirostris. Taxonomy (NCBI): domain Eukaryota; kingdom Metazoa; phylum Chordata; class Aves; order Cuculiformes; family Cuculidae; genus Phaenicophaeus; species Phaenicophaeus curvirostris. Next base: position 18,615 of record NC_091411.1, read on the forward strand.
CTCTAACCCCTGACCCCTGAACCCTGACCCCTGACCCCTCAACCTGACCTCGACCCTGACCCCTAACCCCTGAACATCACCCTGACCCCTGACCTCTGGCCCCTGACTCCTGACACTGACCCTGACCCTGACCCTTTACAATGACCCCTGACCCCTCAACCTGACCCCTCACCCTGACCCGTAATCCCTGACCGTGACCCTGACCCCTGACCCCTGAACTTAAACCCTCACACTGACCCTGACCCCTGAACCCTGACCCCTGACCCCTGACCCCTGACCCCTGACCCTGACCACTGATCCTGACCCTGACCCCTGACACCTGACCCTGACCCATAACCCCTGACCGTGAATCTGAACCCTGACCCCTGACCCTGAACCCTGACCATGACCCCGACCTATGACACCTGACCCCTGACCTCCAACCCCTGACACCTGACCTCTGACCCCTGACTTCTGACCCATGATCCCTGACCTCTGTACCCTGACCTCTGACCCCGACACATGACCCCTGACCCCTTACCCATGACCCCCGAACCCGACCCCTTACCTCTGACCTCTGAACCCTTACCCTGACCTCTGACCTCTGAACCCTTACTCTGACCTCTGAACCCTGACCTATGACCCATGACCCCTGACCTATGACCTCTGACCCCCGACCCCTGACCCCGACCTCTGACATCTCACCCATGACCTATGACCCCGACCTCCGACCCCTGACACCTGACCTCTGACCCCTGACCTCTGAATCCTTACCCCTAACCTCTGGCCTCTGGCCACTGACCCCTGACCCCTGACCTCTGACCCTTGAATCTGACCCCTGACCTCTGACCCCAGACACCTGACCTCTGACCCCCGACCCCTGACCCCTGACCCATGACCTATGACCCCTGACCTCTTACCCCTGACACCTGACCTCTGACTCCTGACCTCTGACCCTTGAATCTGACCCCTGACCTCCGAACCCTGACACCTGACCCCTGACCTCTGACCATTGACTATGACGCCTGACCCCTGACCCTGACCGCTTACCTATGACCCCGACCCCTGACTCCTGACCTCTGAACCCTTACCCTTACCTCTGACCCATGACCCCTGAACCCTCAACCTTACCCCGGCCCCTAACCCCTGAACATCACACTGACCACTGACCCCTGACCCCTGACCCTGACCCCTGACCTCTGACCCTGTCCCCTGACGCCTGACCTCTGACAGTGAGCTCTGAACCCTGACCTCTGACCCCTGGCCCTGACCTCTGGCCACTGACTCCTGACCCTGACCCTTGACACTGTCCCCTGACCCGTGACCCCTGACCCCTGACCTCTGACCCTTGACTCTGACCCCTGACCCCTGACCTCTGACCCCTGACCCCTTACCGATGACCATCAACCCCTGACCCCTGACCCTGACCTTTACTCCCTTACCTATGACCCCTGACCTATGACCTCTGACCCCTGACCTCTGACATCTTACCTCTGACCCTGACCTCTGAACCCTGACACCTGACCTCTGACCTCTGAAACCTGACCCCGACCTCTGATTCATGATCCCTGACACTTGACCTCTGATCCCTGACCTCTGACCCCTGCCCTTTGACCCTGACCTCTGACCCCTGACCCCTGACCGCTGACCGCTGACCTCTGACCGCTGACCCCTGACCCCTGACTTCCGACCTCCGACCCCTGACACCTGACCTATGGCCCCTGACCCTGACCTATGACCCTGATCCCTGACCCCCTGACCCCTAACCCCTGACTTCTGAACCCTGACCTCTAACCACTGACCCATGACCCCTGACCCCTGACCTCTGACCCTTGACCCTGACCCCTAACCCCTGAACATCACCCTGAACCCTGACCCCTGACCCTGACCCCTTACCCATGACCCCCAACCCCTGACCCCCCACCCCTGACCCTTACCCCTGACCTCTGAACCCTGACCACTGACCTCCGACCCCCGACATCTGACCTCTGGCCCCTGACCCTGACCTATGACCCTGACCCCTGACCCCTGACCCCCAACCCCTGACCTCTTACCCCTGGCCCTGACCCCGACCTATGACCTATGACCCCTGACCCATGACCCCTGACCCCTGACCTCTGACCCCTGGCCCAGACCCCTGACCTCTGACCCATGACCCATGACCCATGACCCCTGACCCTTGACCTCTGACCCCTGAAATCTGACCTCTGGCCCTTGACTCTGACCCCTGACCCCTGATCCTGACCGGTTACCCATGACCCCCGACCCCTGACCTCTGACCTCTGAACCCTTACCCTGACCTCTGAACCCTGACCCCTCACCCTGACCCTGACACCATCCCCTGAACATCACCCTGACCCCCGACCCTGACCCCTGACCTCTGACCCTATCCCCTGGCCCTGACCCCTGACCTCTGACCTCTGACCCCTGGCCCTGACCCGTGACGCCTGAACTCTGAGCCCTGACCTCTTACCCCTGACCCATGACTCCTGACCCTGACCCTTCACACTGACCCCTGACCCATGTCCCCTGACCTCTGACCTCTGACGCTTGACTCTGACCCCTGACCCATGACCCCAGGCCTCTGACCCCTGACCCCTTACCCATGACCCCAACCCCTGACCCCTGAACCTGACCCTTACTCCCTGACCTATGACCCCTGACCTATGACCTCTGACCCCTGACCTCTGACCTCTGACCCTGACCTCTTACCCCTGACCACTGACCTCTGACCCCTGACCTCTGACCCCGAGCTCTGACCCCTGACCCTGACCCTGACCTCTGACCTCTGACCCCTGACCTCTGACATCTGAACCCTGACCTCTGACACTGATACCTTACCCATGACCCCTGACCTCTGAACCCTGAACTCCGACCCCTGACACCTGACCTCTGGCCCCTGACCCTGACCTATGACCATGATCCCTGACCCCCTGACCCCTGACCCCTGACCTCTGAACCCTGACCTCTGACCCCTGGCCCCTGACCCCGGAACTCTGACCCTTGAATCTGACCCCTGACCCCTGACGCTGACCTCTGGCCCCTGACCCCGACCCTTGACCTCTTACCCCTTACACCAGACCTCTGACCCCTGACCCCTGACCCCCGACCACTGACTCCTGACCTCTGACACCTGACCTCTGACCCATGATCCCTGACCTCTGACCACTGACCCTGACCACTTAACTCTGACCCCTGACCTATGACCTCTGAACCCTGACCTCTGACCCATGACCCATGACCACTGACCTCTGACCCTTGAATATGACCCCTGACTCTGACCCCTGACACTGACCGCTTACCTATGACCCCCGACCCCTGACCCCTGACCTCTGAACCCTTACCCTGACCTCTGACCCCTGACACCTAACCCCTCTCCCTGACCCCGACCCTGACCTATGACCCCTGAACATCACCCTGACCACTGACCCCTGACCCCTGACCCTGTCCCCTGACCCTGTCCCCTGACCCCTGACCTCTAACCGTGAGCTCTAAACCCTGACCTCTGACCCCTGACCCTGACCTCTGACCACTGACTCCTGACCCTGACCCTTGACACTGACCCCTGACCCATGACCCCGACCTCTGACCCCTGACCTCTGACCCATGACCTATAACCCCTGACCCCTGACATCGACCCCTGACACCTGACCTCTTACCACTGACCTCTGAACCCTGACCCCTGACCCTTGACTCTGAACCCTGACACCTGACCTCTGACCTCTGACCTCTGAACCCTGGCCTATGACCTCTGACTCCTGACCCCTGACCTCTGACCCCCGACCCTGACCTCTGACTTCTGACCCCTGACAACTGACCTCTGAACCCTGACCCCGACCTCTGAACCCTGACCTATGACCCATGACCCCTGACCTATGACCTCTGACCCCTGACACCTGACCCCTGACCTCTGACCTGTAACCCAGACCCCTGACCCATGACCCCGGACCCCTGACCTCTGACCTCTGGCCCTGATCCCTGACCCCTGATCCCTGACCCATGACCCCTGACCCCTGACCTCTGACCCCTGAAACCTAACCTGTGACCCTTGACTCTGACCCCTGACCCCTGACCCTGACCGGTTACCCATGACCCCCGACCCCTGACCCCTGACCTCTGAACCCTTATCCTGACCTCTGACCCCTGACCCCTGACACCTGACCCCTCACCCTGACCCTGACCCCTAACCCCTGAACTTCACCTTGACCCCTGACACCTGACCCTGACCCCTGACCTCTGACCCTATCCCCTGGCCCTGACCCCTGACCTCTGACCTCTGAACCCTGACCTCTTACCCCTGACCCATGACTCCTGACCCCGACCCTTGACACTGACCCCTGATCCATGACCCCTGACCCCTGACCTCTGACCCTGACCCTGACCCCTTACCCATGACCACCAACCCCTGACCCCTGACCCTGACCCTTACTCCCTGACCTCTGACCCCTGACCTCTGACCTCTGACCCTGACCTCTTACCCCTGACACCTGACCGCTGACCCCGATCTCTGACCCCTGACCCTGACCTCTGATTCATGATCCCTGACACTTGACCTCTGACCACTGACCTCTGACCTCTGACCCCGAGCTCTGACCCCTGACCCTGACCATGACCTCTGACCCCTGACCCTGAACTCTGACCCCTGACCTCTGACCCCTGACCCCTGACCTCTAACCCTGAACTCCTGACTCTGACACATGACCCGACCCCTGACCTCTGACCCCTGGCCCTGACCCCTGACCTCTGACCCCTGATCCATGACCCATGACCCCTGACCCCTGACCTCTGACCTCCGACCCCTGACACCTGACCTCTGACCCCTGACCCTGACCTATGACCTCTGACCCCTGACCCCTCACCCCTGACCTATGACCTCTGAACCCTGACCTCTGACCATGACCCATGACCCCGACCCCTGACCTCTGACCCTTGAATCTGACCCATAACCCCTGGCCCTGACCGCTTACACATGACCCCCGACCCCTGACCCCTGACCTCTGAACCCTTATCCTGACCTCTGACCCCTGACCCCTGACACCTGACCCCTCACCCTGACCCTGACCCCTAACCCCTGAACTTCACCTTGACCCCTGACCCCTGACCCTGACCCCTGACCTCTGACCCTATCCCCTGGCCCTGACCCCTGACCTCTCACCTCTGAACCCTGACCTCTTACCCCTGACCCATGACTCCTGACCCCGACCCTTGACACTGACCCCTGATCCAAGACCACTGATCCCTGACCTCTGACCCTGACCCCTTACCCCTGACACCTGACCGCTGACCCCGATCTCTGACCCCTGACCCTGACCTCTGATTCATGATCCCTGACACTTGACCTCTGACCACTGACCTCTGACCTCTGACCCCGAGCTCTGACCCCTGACCCTGACCATGACCTCTGACCCCTGACCCTGAACTCTGACCCCTGACCTCTGACCCCTGACCCCTGACCTCTAACCCTGAACTCCTGACTCTGACACATGACCCGACCCCTGACCTCTGACCCCTGGCCCTGACCCCTGACCTCTGACCCCTGATCCATGACCCATGACCCCTGACCCCTGACCTCTGACCTCCGACCCCTGACACCTGACCTCTGACCCCTGACCCTGACCTATGACCTCTGACCCCTGACCCCTCACCCCTGACCTATGACCTCTGAACCCTGACCTCTGACCATGACCCATGACCCCGACCCCTGACCTCTGACCCTTGAATCTGACCCATAACCACTGGCCCTGACCGCTTACACATGACCCCCGACCCCTGACCCCTGACCTCTGAACCCTTATCCTGACCTCTGACCCCTGACCCCTGACACCTGACCCCTCACCCTGACCCTGACCCCTAACCCCTGAACTTCATCTTGACCCCTGACCCCTGACCCTGACCCCTGACCTCTGACCCTATCCCCTGGCCCTGACCCCTGACCTCTCACCTCTGAACCCTGACCTCTTACCCCTGACCCATGACTCCTGACCCCGACCCTTGACACTGACCCCTGATCCAAGACCACTGATCCCTGACCTCTGACCCTGACCCCTTACCCATGACCACCAACCCCTGACCCCTGACCCTGACCCTTACTCCCTGACCTCTAACCCCTGACCTCTGACCTCTGACCCTGACCTCTTACCCCTGACACCTGACCGCTGACCCCGATCTCTGACCCCTGACCCTGACCTCTGATTCATGATCCCTGACACTTGACCTCTGACCACTGACCTCTGACCCCTGACCTCTGACCTCTGACCCCGAGCTCTGACCCCTGACCCTGACCATGACCTCTGACCCCTGACCCTGAACTCTGACCCCTGACCTCTGACCCCTGACCCCTGACCTCTAACCCTGAACTCCTGACTCTGACACATGACCCGACCCCTGACCTCTGACCCCTGGCCCTGACCCCTGACCTCTGACCCCTGATCCATGACCCATGACCCCTGACCCCTGACCTCTGACCTCCGACCCCTGACACCTAACCCCTCTCCCTGACCCCGACCCTGACCTATGACCCCTGAACATCACCCTGACCACTGACCCCTGACCCCTGACCCTGTCCCCTGACCCTGTCCCCTGACCTCTAACCGTGAGCTCTGAACCCTGACCTCTGACCCCTGACCCTGACCTCTGACCACTGACTCCTGACCCTGACCCTTGACACTGACCCCTGACCCATGACCCCGACCTCTGATCCATGACCTATAACCCCTGACCCCTGACCTCGATCCCTGACACCTGACCTCTTACCACTGACCTCTGAACCCTGACCCCTGACCCTTGACTCTGAACCCTGACACCTGACCTCTGACCTCTGAACCCTGGCCTATGACCTCTGACTCCTGACCCCTGACCCCCGATCCTGACCTCTGACTTCTGACCCCTGACAACTGACCTCTGAACCCTGACCCCGACCTCTGAACCCTGACCTATGACCCATGACCCCTGACCTATGACCTCTGACCCCTGACACCTGACCCCTGACCTCAGACCTGTAACCCAGACCCCTGACCCATGACCCCGGACCCCTGACCTCTGACCTCTGGCCCTGATCCCTGACCCCTGATCCCTGATCCCTGACCCATGACCCCTGACCCCTGACCTCTGACCCCTGAAACCTAACCTGTGACCCTTGACTCTGACCCCTGACCCCTGACCCTGACCGGTTACCCATGACCCCCGACCCCTGACCCCTGACCTCTGAACCCTTATCCTGACCTCTGACCCCTGACCCCTGACACCTGACCCCTCACCCTGACCCTGACCCCTAACCCCTGAACTTCACCTTGACCCCTGACACCTGACCCTGACCCCTGACCTCTGACCCTATCCCCTGGCCCTGACCACTGACCTCTGACCTCTGAACCCTGACCTCTTACCCCTGACCCATGACTCCTGACACCGACCCTTGACACTGACCCCTGATCCATGACCCCTGACCCCTGACCTCTGACCCTGACCCATTACCCATGACCACCAACCCCTGACCCCGACCCTGACCCTTACTCCCTGACCTCTGACCTCTGACCCCGACCTCTGACCCCTGACCTCTTACCCCTGACACCTGACCGCTGACCCCGATCTCTGACCCCTAACCCTGACCTCTGATTCATGATCCCTGACACTTGACCTCTGACCACTGACCTCTGACCCCTGACCCTGACCCCTTACCCATGACCACCAACCCCTGACCCCTGACCCTGACCCTTACTCCCTGACCTCTGACCCCTGACCTCTGACCTCTGACCCTGACCTCTTACCCCTGACACCTGACCCCCTTACCCCTGACACCTGACCCCTGACTTCTGTCTTCTGACCTCTGACCCCTGACCCCTGACCTCTAACCCTGAACTCCTGACCCTGACCCATGACCCGACCCCTGACCTCTGACCCCTGGCCCTGACCCCTGACCTCTGACCCCCGATCCATGACCCATGACCCCTGACCCCTGACCTCTGACTTCCGACCCCTGACACCTGACCTCTGACCCCTGACCTATGACCTCTGAACCCTGACCCTCACCCCTGACCTATGACCTCTGAACCCTGACCTCTGACCATGACCCATGACCCCGACCCCTGACCTCTGACCCTTGAATCTGACCCCTGACCCCTGACCCTGACCGCTTACACATGACCCCCGACCCCTGACCCCTGACCTCTGACCTCTGAACTCTTACCCTGACCTCTGACCCCTGACCCCTGACCTCTGACCCTGACCCTGACCCCTTACCCATGACCACCAACCCCTGACCCCTGACTCTTACTCCCTGACCTCTGACCCATGATTCCTGACCCCGACCCTTGACACTGACCCCTGATCCATGACCCCTGACCCCTGACCTCTGACCCTGACCCCTTACCCATGACCCCAACCCCTGACCCTGACCCTTACCCACTGACCCCTGATCTCTGACCTCTTACCTCTGACCTGTAACCCTGACCCCTGACACCTGACCTCTGACCCCTGACCCTGACCTATGACGCTGACCCCTGACCCCCTTACCCCTGACACCTGACCCCTGACTTCTGTCTTCTGACCCCTGACCCATGACCCCTTACTTCTGATACTTGACTCTGACCCATGACCACTGACACTGACCCCTTACCCATGACCCCCAACCCCCGACCCCTGACCTCTGACCTCTGACCCCTCACCCTAACCCCTAACCCCTGAACATCACCCTGACCCCTGACCCTGACCCCTGACCCCGACCTCTGACCCTTTCCCCGGACCGCTGACCTCTGTCCCTGAGCTCTGACCCCTGACCTCTGACCCCTGACCCTGACCTCTGGCCACTGACCCCTGACCTCTGACCCCTGACCTCTCACCCTGTCTCCTGACCTCTGACCCTGATCTCGGACCCCTGACCCCTGACCCTTGACTCTGAGCTCTGACCTTGACCCATGACCCCTGACCCTGACCCCATACCCATGACCCCCGACCCCTGACCCATGACTTCTGACCTCTGAACCCTTACCCTGACCTCTGACCCCTGACCCCTGACCCCTGACCCCGACCCTGACCCCTGAACATCACACTGACCCCTGACCTCTGACCCCTGACTCCTGACCCTGACCGTTGACCCTGTCCTCTGACCTCTGACCTCTGACCCTGAGCTGTGACCCCTGACCCGTCACCCTGACCCCTTACCCTGACCCCTGACCCCCTGACCCCTGACGTCTGACCCTGTCCCCTGACCCTGAACCCTGAACCCTGAACCCTGACCCCTCACCCTGACCCTGACCCGTAACCCCTGACCCCTGAACCTGACCCCTCACACTGACCCTGACCCCTCGCACTGACCCTGACCCTGAACCCTGAACCCTGACCTCTGAACCCTGACCTCTGACCCCTGACCCTTGACTCTGACCCCTGACCCTGACCCCTGACCCAGACCTCTGACCCCTGACTCCTGACCCTGACCCCCTGACCCTGACACCTTACCCCTGACCCCTGACCCTGTCCCCTGATATCTGACCTCTGAGCCTGAGCTCTTACCTCTGACCTCTGACCCCTGACCCTGACCTCTGACCCCTGACTCCTGACCCTGACCCCCGACCCCTGACCTCTGACCCTGATTCCTTACCCATGACCCCCGACCCCTGACCTACGACCTCTGACCTCGTAACCCTTACCCTTACCTCTGAGCTCTTAACCCTTACCTCTGACCTCTGACCTCTGAACCCTTACCCTGACCTCTGACCTCTTCGAACTTCTTTCACATTCTCCGACATTCTTGGAACACCTCTGCACTTCTTTGACCTTTTCCGTAATTCTGAGAAATTCTCCGCCCTTCTCCAACCTCTTTTAACATTCTCCAACGTTCTTTGAACTTCTCCGACATTCTCCGATGTTCTTTGACCTTCTCCAATCTTCTTTGATCTTGTCAGACCTTCTTTGACCTTCTCCGAAATTCTCCGACCTCTCCAACCTTCTTTGCCTTTTTCCGAACTTCTTTGGTCTTCTCCAAACTTCTTTGACATTCTCCAACCTTCTATGAACTTCTCCGACCACCTTTAAACTTCTTTGACCTTCCATAATCTTCTCCGAACTTCACCGACCTTCCTTGATCTTCTCCGACCTTTTCTGACCTTCTCCGACCACTTTTGAAATTCTCTGACTTTCTTCGACCTACTCCGGAATTATTTGACCTTCTCTGGCCTTCTTTTACCTTATCTGACCCTCTTTGAACTTTTCCAACCTTCTTTGACCTTCTCCGACCTTCTTTGACATTCTCTGACCTTCTCTGACCTTCTGCGTACTTCTCTGAACTTCTCTGAACTTCTTTGACCTTCCCTGAACTTCTTTGACCTACTCCAACCTTCTTTGAACTTCTCTGACCTTCTCTGACCTTCCTTGACCTTCTCTGAGCTTCTTTGATCTTGTCAGATCTTCTTTGACCTTCTCCGATCTTTCTTGACTTTCTCCCAACTTCTTTGAACTTCTCCGAACTTCTTTGAACTTCTCCGACTTTCTATGAACTTCTCCGACCTTCTTTGAACTTCTCTGACCTTCTCCGAACTTCTTCGACCTTCTCCGAAATTGTCTGAATGTCTTTATACTTCTCCAAACTTCTCTGACCTTCTCCGACCTTCTTTGACTGTCTCAGACCTTCTCTGAACTTCTCCAACCTTCTTTTCCCTTCTCCAAACTTCTCTGACCTTCTCCGACCTTCATTGACCTTCTCCGACATTCTCCCAAGTTCTTTGCCCTTCTCCCACCTTCTATGCCTATCTCTGACCTTCATTGACATTCTCCGACCTTCTCTAAACTTCTGTGAACTTCTCCAACATTCTCCGACCTTCTCCAAACTTCTTTGACTTTCTCTGAACTTCTTTGAACTTCTCCGCCCTTCTATGAACTTCTCTGACCACTTTTGAACTTCTCTGACTTTCTTTGAGCTTATCTGACCTTCTTTGACCCACTTCAAACTTCTCCAACCTTCTCCTACCTTCTTTGACCTTTTCCGATCTTCCTTTCCCTTCTCTGAATTTCTTTGTCCTTCTTTGACATTCTCCGACCCTCTTTGACCTTCTCTGACCTTCTCCGACCTACTCCAGACTTATTTGATCTTCTCCGACCTTCTCTGACCTTCTTTCACCTTCTCTGACACTCTTCGACCTTTTCTGACCTTCTTTGACCTTCTCCAACCTTCTCCAAACTTTTCCGACCTTCTTTGATCTTCTCTGACCTATTCTGACCTTCTCCACCCTTCTTTGACCTTCTCTGACCTTCTTTGACCTTCTCTGACCTTCCTGGAATTTCTCTGGCCTTCTCCAACTTGCTTTCACCTTTTCCGACCTTCTCCGAACTTCTTTGACATTTTTTGACCTTCTCCCAAATTTTCCTACCTTCTCTGACCTTCTCTGACCTTCTCTGACCTTCTCTGACCTTCTCTGACCTTCTCTGACCTTCTCTGACCTTCTCTGACCTTCTCTGACCTTCTTTGACCTTCTCTGACTTTCTCCGACCATCTTTGACCTTTTCTGAACTTCTCCAATCTTCTCTGACCATCTTTATACTTCTCCAACTTTCTTTGACCTTCTCTGACTTTCTCTGACCATCTTTGACCTTCTCCAAACTTCTCCTAATCCTTTGTCCTTCTGCGACCTTCTCCAAACTTCTCCGACCTTCTCTGACCTTCTCTGACTTTCTTTTACTTTCTCCGGCCTTCCTTGACCTTCTCCGGCCTTCCTTGACCTTCTCCGGCCTTCCTTGACCTTCTCCGGCCTTCCTTGACCTTCTCCGGCCTTCTCCGTCCTTCTTTGACTTCTCCCACCTTCTTTGACCTTCTTCGAACTTCTCTGAACTTCTCCAACCTTCTTTGACCTTCTCCGACAACCTTTGAACTTCTCTGAACTTCTCTGACTTTCTTTGACATTCTCCAATCTTCTCCAACCGTCTTTATCTTTCTCCGAGCTTCTTTGACCTTCTCCTAGCTTCTCCGACCTTCTCCGAGCTTCTCCGACCTTCTCCGAGCTTCTCCATGCTTTTTTTAACTTCTCCCACCTTCTCCAAACTTCTTTTACTTTCTCCGACCTTCTCCACACTTTTTTGACATTCTCTGACCTTCTTCAAAATTCTTTTACCTTTTCCGACCATCTTTTACCTTCTTCGACCTTCTCCGATCTTCTCCAACCATCTTTATCTTTCTCCGACCCTCTTTGACCTTCTCCGACCACCTTTGAACTTCTCTGAACTTCACTGAACTTCTCTGACCTTCTCCGACATTCTTTGAACTTCTCCAATCTTCTTTGACCTTCTCTGACCTTCTCCGATCTTCTCCAACTGTCTTTATCTTTCTCCAACCTTCTTAGACCTTCTTAGACCTTCTCCAACCTTCTGCGATTTTCTCCAAACTTCTTTTACTTTCTCCGACCTTCTCCACGCTTTTTTGACCTTCTCCAACCTTCTCCTAACTTCTCTGACATTCTCCAACCTTCTTCAAAATTCTTTGACCTTCTCCGAACTTCTCCAACCGTCTTTATCTTTCTCCAACCTTCTTTGACCTTCTCTGAGCTTCTTTGACCTTCTCCGAAATTCTCCGACCTTCTCTGAACTATTTTGAAATTCTCCAACCACCTTTGACCTTCTCTGACCTTCTTTGAACTTCTCCAACCTTCTTTGACATTCTCTGACCTTCTCCGACCTAATCTGACCTTCTCTGACCTACTCTTAACTTCTCCGACCTTCTCCGAAATTCTCCGATATTCTTTGAACTTCTTTGAACTTCTCCAAACTTCTTTGAACTTCTCCAACCTTCTCCGAAATTCTTTGAACTTCTCCCACCTTCTTTGCCCTTCTCCCACCTTCTTCGCCCTTCATTTCCCTTGTCCGACCTTCTTTGTAGACCTTGTAGTTGTAGAGAGCAATGAGGTCTCCCCTCAGCCTCCACTTCTCCAGGCTAAATAACCCCAGCTCTCTGAGCCATTTCTCATAAGGCCATGTGTGTACATAAAAAAGAGCTGACTTGTTTTAGAGGAACTAGGAGCCCTACAGACAGACAGAGGATTATAAAAAAGAGCAAGGACTAGCACAAAAATTCAGAAATAGCAAGAGATGAAAAGGGGAGTGTCAAGATACAGAGTGAATGGAAAAAATAGAACAGCAACAGTGAGCAATACAAAGGGATAGAGAAAGAAAGAGAGATAGAAAGAGAAAGACAAGCAAGGCATTTGCAGGTGCAGAGAAAGAACAAACTACAAGGATCAAGCCAGTGAAATTGTGGGGGAACAGAACGAGGAACGCAGATTGGGACAAAGATGGAAAAGGAAAAAAAAAGTATGGGCAGAGAACAGATACTGAAGACTGGGGGGTGGGAAAAAGAGAGAGAAAAGAGCACAGAAAAATTAAAGAGTAGGGGTATAGCGATACCAGGGAACAGTAATTGTAGCAGCACGATAAATGAAAGGAACCAAAAAGTCCAGCTCTAAAATGTTTGTTACCTAGTTCCATCACTGTCACAACTAGCAATGTTGCAGTGACAGCACGCATACTGTTATTTCTTGTAAGGATACTTTCAGACATGTAGTAGTGCTGTTCTAGCTGAGAATGTAAGGCAGAGTTAATAAAACACAGCTCCTCCTCAGGCACTATTTATACCTGTGAGGGCTTCACCACACCCCAGTCACAGGTGGTGGGCGGGAAGGCCCAGGGGGTATATAAGCCACAGGCCTTGCCTCTGGAGGTCATTTAGGTTGTGGTTTATCCTTGAGATTAGAGTTTTGCTGCTGTTTCCATTCATTGTAGCTTTTTAGGCAGATTAAGCTAGTTGGGTAAGTGGTGGGTTTTGGCTTTTTTAGTTTTTTTTTTCTTTTTGTTCTTCTAAACAAGCAGAGGTGTCTGTTGGAGGTATGAGCTTTGGAAGAGTCCAGGCGAAGCAGCACATACAGGTGTAACTATGGGGCTTTTTTGTCAGTTATTTTTGATTGGGTGTTGGAGGGAGCAAGATGTTTTTCATTTCCTTCTTTTTTTTTTTTCTGGGTGCTTTGCCTCAAGTTTTTGGTTATGGGATGATTTGTTGTTGTTCCTCATTCTGTGTGGCATAATGTATTGGCCCTAGGGGCTCTGCAGTTTGTAATGGGCACCTCGTGGGTGATAATAATCTGGAATGAAGTTTGTTGGCCTAGGGTAGGAAGTAGAGTCTGTGGGTTGGTGGAAGATAGAAGGGGCCAGGGGAGCCCCGGGAAGGGCTCAGGAGCACAGCTCCCAAGGAACAGCAACACAGAAGGGTCAGGGGGGTTAAAATATAGGGCAGGTGCTGTTAAGAAGGAGCAGGGTTCCTTCTCTGATACTTCAGGGGTAGAAAAGGGCTTTAATGGTTTGGGGAAAGGGAGATGGGTTCATCAGTCTTTCTTGGGTCAGTTTGGTGGTAAGATGCAAGTGCCGTTCAGGTGTCTGTTGTTCTAGTCTCTCTGTAGCCAATGAGGTAATGATGAGGTTGAGACACAAGTTTAAAAGTATTAGTTACCCTAAGAAATGTCATCTCTAGGGCTTAGAGATCTCTGCTCCCTTATACCTTCTACTTATTGTGTTCCTCAACTAACTTCTTTGCATCCATCCTGTCTTCATCCATCTGAATGTCCAGAGAAGAGTAATGTAGCTGGTGAGGGGGCTGGTGAACAAGCCTTATGAGGAGCAGCTGAGAGAGCTGGGGGTGTTTAGCCTGGAGAAGAGGAGGCTGAGGGGAGACCTCATTGCTCTCTGCAACTACCTGAAAGGAGGTTGTGGAGGGGAGGGATCTGGCCTCTTCTCCCAAGTGACAGGGGACAGGACGAGAGGGAATAGCCTCAAGCTCTGCCAGGGAAGCTTCAGGCAGTACATCAGGAAAAAATATTTCACTGAAAGGGTTATTGGGGATGGGCAAAGGCTGCCCAAGGAGGTGGTAGAGTCACCTTCCCTGGAGGTGTTTAAAGGATGGGTGGATGAGATGGTGAGGGGCATTGTTTAGTGATTGATAGGAATGGTTGGACTCAATGATCCAATGGGTCTTTTCCAACCTGGTGATCCTATGAATATCAGAGACCTTGCTACTTAAAGGTATGGACTTGCTGCCTATCTACAGTGCAGGGTTCTGCCGCTTGTTTCCCTTTAATTTCTCAGGGAAGAGATTGGATATTGTTTTGGCTCGTAACAGTTAGCAGCTGAGCAACTCTTTTTCATCTGGTGTGTGGGCACGCAAGCCTCCCTTATTTAGTAGAGTTTTGGATTTTTCCTGAACTTACCAGTGAGGTTTGCTCTGTTATTGCTTACAGCGGTTGTTACCTTGTCCCTGTTATCCATTGTGTTTTTTTACGGTCATTGAGTTTCCAATTTAGGTCTTAGAGTAGTCAATCCCACTGTTGCGAGTTTTTCGTTGGCTGACTGCCTCTGTAATTCCAGTCTCCATTGCTGTGTGGTGAGTGTCCTGTGTTTTTATGTCTTCTGTGTTAATAATCTTTACTGGGTTTTGATAAGAATATTTTTTTCAAGTTCTTCTTGTTCACTCCTACGACTAAAGTTTGGTTACTTCTAAAATGTGGATTTCCGTGGCTCATCTTTCTTTTGTCCTGGGTATCACCACTACTGGTCCTACAACTTAAGTGGTGAGGAGGAGAGGAGAGGTAAGCAGAGGGCACAAAATTTTGGGGTGCCGGTGAGGTAGTCAGGTTTATTCTCATCATTGTGGGGCTGATGGTGAGGAGGAAGTTGAGTATGTCTAGAAGAGCAAAGTGTTCTTTGGCAACATAGGATTTACTTTTGGTTTGGCAGGCACTGTGCAGGCCACCTTGGGAATGGGAAGAGCATTTGAGATGAGCTGGGTAGTAGGGAGAAGGAGCATGGGGCAGACTTCTCACAGGTGTGAGAGTAATTCTCTGAATTTAATTACCCTGGGTGATAACAGCTGCAGCATCTGACAGAAGAACTGCTGTGGAGCAAGTGAGTGGAAGGACATGGCAGTTAGGCAGAACAAGTTGTCATGTAAGGTGCTGACATTGATCAGTGCAATGCTGGCTGTTGGCACTATTTTAGTTTTCTTGTAGATTGCAAAGTGGATCCTGGCAACTGTAGGATCATTCCAGGAAGCTGATGTTCTTGGAGTTTTTTTCTCCTGAGGAAGCCTTCTGGTGGTCTGAAAGCTAAGTTGAGGGACGGGGGCAGGGGTGGGGTATGACAGAGGGGAGAAGGCTGGGGATGGGCAGGGAGGAGTTTTAAAAGTAGCCTAGGGGAGAGGGCTGTGCAGGAAGTGTCCCCTTTGGGCAGGGAGAGCTGGAGGGTGTTACTTCTCAGCCCAAAGCTAGCATGTTCCAGGCAGGGCCGTTCCAGCTTCTCTGTGCTGTGTGCTTTCTATTCTGTTTCTCTTTTACATTTCTTAAGCCTTGATGTCCACTTTGCTTTAAAGGAATGCAGCATATGACTTGAGCAGCATCTCGAGGGTCTTGAATGCCTGTACTCATGGGTACAATACCAATTAGGCACTGTTCTTCTTGCATCATAACCTAAGTGTGGATTGGCTTCACATTTTCCAAGTTTCTAGTCAGCCATCTTTTCCCGTGGCCTTGCAGCCTGTGTTGGTGGCCACAATCGCTAGTCATATATTTTCAAGGATCCCTGTTGACCTGAGACTTCTTCCATGCATCTTGTGCCTTTAGTCATTTAAAAGGTGATCCTTTCACGTACATCCTCCTGGTTTTGGCCACATCCCGTTGTAATGAGGGATCCTTTACAGCATGCCGGACATGCCTCAAGCACCATATCTAGGGTCCTGAATGCTCGTACTCATCAATGCACTGTTGATTGGGCACTGCTTTTCTTGCATCGTGCTCCTGAAGCCGGGATCGTTCTCGTGTTTTGGCACTGTGTTTTTCTGTTCATTTTTCTTGCAGATGCTGAAGAGGAACGCAGTGACTGCAGGATTATTTCTGTTAGCTGATGTGATTTGAGCTGCTTTGGCCAAGGACAGCTTCATTCGTGGCCCTCTGAAAGCTAAATTGAGAGACCGGAGTTGGGAAGCGGGAGGTGGGATGGGGCTAGCAGGGAGGGGTTTGGAAGGTAGCCTAGGCTGTGCAGGGAGAGTCCTCTTTGGGCAGGTGAAGGCAGAGGGGCCTACTTCTCAGCTCAAACCCTGCATGGGCAGGGCAGTTCCAGCCTGTATCTGTTGTTGTCTAGTTTGTGTAGTCACCGTGCCATGTCTGAAATTTTCTGCAGGTCTTGATGTTGTCTTTTGTGCTCAGGGCATGGCGGGCGCGCCTTGGGTGCCATGTCTAGGGTCCCAAATGCTTGTACTGATCAAGGCAGTGTCGATGGGGCACTGCTTTTCTTTCTTTGCATTTCTAAAGTGTGGATCGCTCTTGTGTTTTGGAAGCATCCGGTCAGCTGTCTTCTGCTGCAGCCTTGCAGCCTGCCTCGCCATCCGGGATAGTTAGTCTTCTGTTTTCCTGGATCCCTGTTCTGGGACTTGTTCCGTCCATCCTCTGCATGTTTAGGACTTTAAAAGGGTTTCTTGCCCGTTCATCTTGCCAGTTGTGGCACCATCTCTTTGGAACCATGCACGGTTCTTCGCTTTTCCAGGGCTAGCGTAGGTTGTTCCTCGGAGCCCTGTCCATTGCCTTGCCCATTGGCATGTGTGGTCCAGGAGTCCTCCTTGTTGCCGCGACTTTTCTTTTGTTCCCGGTTCACGACATTGGTCCTATGTGTTGATGTTCTGTGTGTGTTTGTGTCTGGTTGGAGCTGCTCTGCCAGGTGTGTAGAGGAGGCGATAAGCGTCAGCAGGGGTATAGTGGCCCGATTGTGTGCTTAACGTTTTGACGTGCCTAGACATTGCGGTCTAGGGGCATCCCTTATTTGCAGAACTAGCAGCCCTCGGTGTGGCAGGTGAGGAGGGTAGTTTCTGCTTGTCTCTGGAGCCACAGAGGGGGTGACCAAAACTGCATGGGAGCAGCCAGTGGAGCAGTAGCGAAGGGGTTTCAATGTCAAGGGAGCAGCAATTAATGTTTGGGTTTGGTTGTGGACTAGCTTTGCTTGACTGTAATGTGCAGTAGAGTCTTGGAATTCTTAGGGCATTGCTGAGCGTCAGGGTGACTTCTTTGCTGTTGTGTTTTTCAGACGTAGCGGGCTGACCTGTGTGCCGAGGGGCACGGATGGAGTTGCGTGCAGTTAGTGTGCCATAGTGAGGTGAGTTGGCTGTGGTGTTGGTAGGGAAATGTAACCGTGGCTGTATGATCAGTTACCGTGTGTTGGTTTTGTTCAATGAAGTTACAATCATCCTTGCTGTTTGTATATTCCAGGTGGAGCTCAAGCCTCAACACAACCACAGAAGATGAGGCAAGCCGGGCATCTGAGCAGTCAAGGTAATGCAGTGGAGATAGGTGTTGCTTGGGGCAGCCTGTGCTTTAGTGTAGTACAAAAGCATGCTTTTTCTGTGGCAGGTGCCAAATGCAGCCTCAGAGGGGTGAAGCTTCTTGCTGATGTGTGGTCTGAGAGGTGAGGAGGTTGTTGTTCAAATAGGTGTGTTAGAGCCCTGTAGTACGCAGCGAATCCATTGAGCATTGGCCTTTGGTTTTGTAGATGCTGTGTGGTCCACTTTTAGAATGCAAAGAGCAGTTGAGGTGAACAGGGGAGTAGAGAGATGGAGCACGGGACTGATTTCTCAGAAGCGCAATAGTAAATTTTCCATCTGTCTACCTGAAGTGCCCCAGGTGATGATGACTGCAGCATCCAATGTTTGAATTGGCATCAAATAGGTGAGCAGAATGCCTTGGCAGTTTTGCAGTGAGTGTAGTACAAGATGTTGGCAGTGAGCAGTGTGATGCTGACTTGGCACTGTTTTCTGTATGTTTTTGTTTGTTGTTTTTTTTTCAGATTATTGTCCAGGACAATGTGAGAGTGCAGGATTTTTCCAGATAGTTGATGCAGTTTGGGTTTTTTCTGCCAAGGATATCTTCAGGCCCTCGGTCCTCAGAAAGTTAAGGGGGCTGTGGTTTTGGGCCGGGAAGAGGGCAGAATGTTGAGAATGGCAGGGAAGGGATTTAGCCTAGGGTAGAGGGTTGTGCAGGAAGAGTGCACCTTGTTACATGTTTGGAGAGGGGTTTAATTTTCAGCCCCAAGCTAGCGTGTACCAGGCAGGGCAGTTCCAGCCTATATCTGTCTTGTTGTTTAGATTTTGTAGACTCTGCTGTGTCTTAAATCTTCTGCAGGTCTTGATGTCATCTTTGCATTTGATCCACGTGTCATCTCTAGACTCTTGGATGTCTGTTCTTAGTAAGGTGCTGATCAGGCGCTGCTTTTCTTGCATTGTGATCTTCATGTACAGCTAGGTCTTGCATTTTGGCAATTTCTGGTCAGCTGCCTATTGTGTAGGCATCACAGGACACGTTAGCATCCTCAGCCCTTATTGTTCCATTTTCTTAAATCCCTGTTCTGGCACTTCCTCCATACATACTCTGTTTTGAGGTGTTTAAGAAGGGCTCACCCTTGCATCCTTCTAGTTGTGGCTATGGCTCTTAAAGGGGCCATAGTCTTCCATTTTTCAAGGGCTGACATAATCTTTCTTGCAGCTCCCTACATCTTGTTGCCCAATGCCAGCCCTCTTTTGAGAGTCATTCTTACCAAGTTTCCTTTTTGTTTCTGCATCCTGTCATTGGTTTTCTGTGCAGAGTCAGTCTGTGCACGTTTGAATCTGGCTGGAGCTGCTCTGCCTGAGCTAAGGAAACGGTAGTTAGCAGAAGAATAGCAGTGAAATTCTATCTTTACATATACCCATCTAGTTAGGCTTTGAAGGGCGAGTTGATACGGTGCATTCCAGAGCAAGTAGCCATAGATACATGGGGTGAGGAGAATCATTTTTGGTCGGTTACGCAGCCACAGAGGGAATGACCAAAGCCATCTCAGATCTGACGTTGGAGTGTCGGTAGAGCAGTTTAAATTCTTGGGGCAATAAATCTGGTGTGTATGGTTGTTAAGATTTGATTTTATCTTTTTTTTTTCTGCCTGGCTGTTGTGTGAAGAAGGGTTGGTATTCCTGAATCAAAACAGTGTGTGGAATTGTTTAGTTACTATCGAGTCTGGGGGTAAGTTATTGAATGTTGAGTTCTACAGGTGCAGAGGCATCGGGTCTGGCAGCAAGGGGTGACAATTGAACTGGGGGTAGATTCCCATAGCCAGGTGGGTTGGCTGCCGAGTCAACAGTTAGATATGACTTGTACCTACATTACCTACAAACGCCAGCTAGTAATTTTGTTTGGGTTTTATTTTTTGTCTTTCAAGATGCAATGAGCATCGTTGTCATTTATGATGTTTGTGTCATCTGTGTCTATTGTGACATCATTGTTATATATGGTGTGTCGTGTGTGTCTATTTTGACATCATTGTCATTTTTAATGTCTGTGTCATCTCTGTCATCATTCTCGTGTCTGTCTGTGTCGTCTGCCTCTATTGTGAAATCACTGTCATTTATAATGTCTGTGTTGTATGAGTCGTCATTTTCGTGTCTGTCTGTGCCTATTGTGACACCATTCTCATATATAGTGAGTGTCGTGAGTATCGTGTGTCTATTTTGACATCGTCATTTATAATGTCTGTGTCGTCATTTTCATGTCTGTGTCGTCTGTGTCTATAGTGACATCATTGTCATTTAGAAAGTCTGTGTCGTCTTTCATCTGTGTCGTCTGTGTACATAGTGACCTCATTGTCATTTATTATGTCTGTGTTGTCTGTCAATTGTGACATCGTTTCTTATAATGTCTGTGTCGTCTGTGTATATTGTGACACCATTGTCATTTATAATGTCTGTGTTGTCTCTGTTGTCTGTGTCTGTTGTGATATCATTGTAATTTGTAACGTCTGTGTTGTCGGTGTCTGTTCTTATATCCTTGTCACTTATAATGTCCGTGTCGCCTGTGTCTGTTTTGACATCATTGTCATTTATAATGTCTGTGTCGTCTCTGTCTATTTTGACATCATTTTCATTTATAATGTCTCTGTCATATGTGTCGTCTGTGTTGTCTTTGTCTATTCAGACGGCATTGTCGTTTATAAAGTCTGTGTCTGTTGTGACAATTTTTTTTATTATATTTGTGTCGTCTGTGTCGTCTCTGTCTGTTGTGACATCATTGTCATTTATAATGTCTGTGTCATCAGTGTCTTCTGTGTCTATTTTGACATCGTTTTCATTTAGAATGACTGTCGTCTGTGTGGTCTGTATCGTCTCTATCGTCTGTATCCTCTGTGTCTATTTTGACATCATTTTCTTTTATAATGTCTCTGTCGTATGTGTTGTCTTTCTAGTCTGTCTATTGTGACATCATTGTAGTTAAGAGTGTCTGTGTCATCTATGTCTATTGTGACA
Organism: Phaenicophaeus curvirostris; assembly: GCF_032191515.1. Taxonomy (NCBI): domain Eukaryota; kingdom Metazoa; phylum Chordata; class Aves; order Cuculiformes; family Cuculidae; genus Phaenicophaeus; species Phaenicophaeus curvirostris. Next base: position 39,925 of record NC_091411.1, read on the forward strand.
TCATTGTCATTTACAACGTCTTTGTCTATTGTGACATCGTTGTCGTTTATAATGTCTGTGTCGTCACTGTCATCTTTGTCTATTGTGATATCTTTGTCATTTATAACATCTGTGTCATCATAGTTGTCTGTTTTCTGTGTCTATTGTGACATCTTTGTCATTTATAACGTCTTTGTCTCCTGTGTCAATTTTGACATCATTTTAATTTAAAATATCTGCGTCATCTGTGTCTATTGTGAAATCATTTTCATTAAAAATGACTGTGTCGTCTGTATGGTCAGTGTGTATTTTAACATAATTGACATTTATAATTCCTGTGTCTTCTGTCGTCTGAGCCTATTGTCACAGCATTGTCATTTATAATGTCTGTGTCATCTGTGTCTATAGTAACATCATTGTCATTTATAATGTCTGTGTCATCTGTGTCTATAGTTACATCATTGTCATTTATAACGTCTGTGTCGTCTGTATCGTCTGAGTGTATGGTTACATAATTATCATTTATAAAGTCTGTGTCCTCTGTGTCTATAGTAACATCATTATCATTTATAATGTCTGTGTCGTCTCTGTTTATTGTGACACCAGTGTCATATATAATGTCTGTGTCGTCTGTGTTTATTTTGCCATAATTGTCATTTATAATGTCTGTGTCTTTTGTGTCATTTGTGTCATCTGTGTTGTCTGTGTCTATTGGGACATCATTGTCATTTATACTGTCTGTGTTGTCTCTGATGTCTGTGCTGTCTGTGTCTCTTGTGACATCATTGTCATTTATAAAGTCTGTGTCGTCTGTGTCTATTGTGACATCATTGTCATTTATAATGTCTGTGTCGTGTTTGTCATCTTTGTCTACTGTGAAATCATTGTCATTTATAATGTTTTTGTCTTCTGTGTCGTTTCTGTCGTCTGTGTCTACAGTGACATTATTTTCGTTTATAATGTCTGTCTCTGTGTTTATAATGTCTGTGTCGTTTGTGTCGTCTTTGTATATTGTGACATCATTGTCATAAATAATGTCTATATTGTTTGTGTCTATTTTGTCTTCGGTGTCTTCTGTCTATTGTGACATCGTCATTTATCATGATTTTGTCATCTGTCTCGTCTGTGTCATCTGTTTGTATTGGGACATCATTGTCTTTTATAACAACTCTGCCGTCTGTGTCGTCGCTGTCTATTATGACATAAGTGTAGTTTATAATATATGTCGTTTGTATCGTCAGAGTCTATTGTGAAATCATTGTCATTTATAATGTCTCTCTTGTCTTTTACAACTGTGTCATCTGTGCTGTCTTTGTCTATTGTGACATCCTTGTCATATATAATATCTGTGTCTTCTGTGTCTATTATGACATCATTTTCATTTATAATGTCATTGTTGTCTCTGTCAACTCTGTCACCTGTGTCTATTGTGACATCATTATCATTTACACTGTATGTGTCGTGTGTGTCGCCTGTGTCTATTTTGAAATCATTGTCATTTATAATGTCTGTGTTTTCTGTGTATATTATGACATCATTGTCACTAAAAATGTCTGTCGTGTCTGTATCTTCTGTGTCTATTGTTACATAATGTCTTTGCCGTCTCTGTCATCTGTGTATATTGTGACATCATTGTCATTTATCATATCTGTGTCGTCTGATTCATCGGTGTCATCTGTCTTCTGTGTCTATTGTGATATAATTGTCATTTATTATGTCTGTCCTCTGTGTCGTCTGTTTCTATTGTGACATCACTGTCATTTAAAATGTCTCTGTCTTCTGTGTCTATTGTGACATCATTGTCATTAATTATGTCTGTATTGTCTGTGTCGTCTGATTCTATTGTGACATAATTCTAATATATAATGTCTGTGTCATCTCTGTCGTTTGTATCATATTTGTCTATTGTGACTTCATTGTCATTTCTAAATTCTTTCTTCTGAGTTGTCTGTTCCTATTGTGACATCATTTTCATTTATAGTGTCTGTGTTGTCTGTGTCTACTGTGACATCGTCATATATAATATGTGTGGTCTCTGTTGTCTGTGCCTATTGTGACATCATGCTAATTTTTAATGTCTGTGTGATCTGTGTCTATTGTGACATCATTGTAATTTATAATGTCGGTGTCGTCTGTGTCTATTGTGAAGTCATTGTCTTTTATAATGTCGGTGTCGTCTGTGTCTATTGTGACATCATTTTCATTGATTATGTCTGTGTCGTTTGTATCGTCGGAGTCTATTGTGAAATCCTTGTCATTTATAATGTCTCTCTTGTCTTTTAAAACTGTGTTGTCTCTGCTGTGTCTATTGTGACATTATCATTTATAAAGTCTGTGTTGTATCTGTCGACTGTTTCATCTATGTCTATTGTGACATCATTTTCTTTTGTAGTGTCTGTGTCATCTGTGTTGTCTGTGTCGGCTGTGTCGTCTTTGTCTATTGTGACATCTTTGTTATTTATAATGACTGTATCATCTGTGTGGTCTTTATTGCGACATCATAGTCATTTATAATATCTTTGTCATCTGTGTATTCTGTGGCTATTGTGACATCATTGTCATTAGTAATGTCTGTGGCGTCTGTGTCATGATTGTCTATGGTGACATCATTGTCATTTAAAATGTCTTTGTCGTCTGTCTCTATTGTGACATCACTGAATTTTTAATATCTGTGTCCTCTGTGTCGTCTGTGGCTATGGTGACATCAGTGTCATTCATGTCTCTGTCGTCTGTATCGTTTGTGTCTTCTGTGTCTATGGTGACATCATTTTCATTTATAACGTCTGTGTCATCTGAGTTATCTGTGTTGTCTGTGTCCTTTGTGTTGTCTCTGGCATCTGTGTCTATTTTGAAATCCTTGTCATTTATAATGTCTGTGTTGTCTGTGTTTTCTCTGTATATTTGTGACATCATTGTCATTAAAAATGTCTGTGTCATCTGTATCTTCTGTGTCTATTGTTACATAATTGTCATTTATAATGTCTATGCCGTCTCTGTCGTCTGTGTATATTGTGACATCATTTTTATTTATATTGTCTGTTTCCTCTCTGTCTATTTTGACATCATTGTCATTTATAAAGTCTGTTTCATCTGCGTCTATTTTGACATCATTGCAATTTATAATGTCTGGGTCGTCTGTGTCATCTTTGTTTATTGTGACTTCATTTTCATTTGTAATATCTGTGTCGTCTGTGTTTATTGTGACATCATTTTCGTTTATAAAGTCTTTGTCGTCTGTGTCATCTTTTTCATCTGTTTTTATTGTGGTATCATTTTCATTTATAACATCTATGTCCTCTGTGGCCTCTGTGTTGTCTGTGTTTATTTTGAAATCCATGTCATTTATAATGTCTGTGTCCTCTGTGACTTCTGTGTCTATTGTGACATCCATGTCATTTATAATGTCTGTTGTCTGTGTCTATTGTTACATAATTGTCATTTATAATGTCTTTGCCGTCTCTGTCGTCTTTGTATATTGTGACATCATTGTCATTTATCATGTCTGTGTCTTTTCTGTCTTCTGTGTCTGTCATCTGTGTCTATTGTGACTTCATTGTCATTCATAATCTCTATGTCTTCTTTTTTTCTGTGTCTATTGTGTTGTTTTTTTGTCTGTGTTTATTGTGACATCATTGTAATTTATACAGTCTGTGTTGTCTGAGTCATCTGTGTTATCTGAGGCGTCTGTGGCATCTGAGGCGTCTGTTGCTTCTGTGTCTATTTTGAAATAATTGTCATTTATAATATCTGTGTCGTTTGTTTTGTCGGTGTCTATTGTGATTTCATTGTCATTAAAAATGTCTGTGTTGTTGGTGTCATCTTTTTCTACTGTGACATCATTGTCATTTATAGTGTCTGTGTAGTCTGTGTCCTCTGTCTTTTGTGACATCATTGTCATTTATACAGTCTGTGTTGTCTGTGTCTATTGTGACATCATTTTAAATTATAATGACTGTGTCGTCTGTCTCGTCTGTGTGGTCTGTATTTTCTTTGACATATTTTTCATATATAATGCCTAAGTAGTCTGTTTTGTCTGTGTCATCTGTGTCAATTGTGACATCATTGTCATTTATATTGTCTGTGTTTTCTGTGTCTTTTGTGACATCATTGTCATTTATAATGTCTTTTTTTTCTGTGTCGTCTGTGTCTGTTGTGATATCATTGTCATTAATAATATCTGTGTCGTTGGTATGGTCTGAGTCATCTGTGTCTATTGTGAAAACATTGTCATTTATGTCGTCTGTGTCATCTGTGTTGTCTGTGTCTTCTGTATCTTTTTTGGCATCTTTTTCATTTATAATGTGGGCGTCTTCTTTGTCGTCTGTATAGTCCGTGTCGTCTGTGACCTCTGTTTCTATTGTGACAACATTGTCATTTGTAATGTCTCTGTCGTCTGTGTTGTCTGTCTATTGTGACATTATTGTCATTAATAATATCTGTGTTGTCTCTGTCGTCTGTATCTATTGTAACATCATTGTCATTTATAAAGTCTGTGTCATCTGTTTCTATTTTGACATCGTTGTCGTTTATAATATCTGTCGTCTATGTTGTCTGTGTCAATTGTGACATAATTTTAATTTATAAAGTCTGTGTCGTCTGTGTCTGTTGTGACATCTTTGTCATTTATAATGTCCATCCATTGTGTCGTCTGTGTCTGTTGTGACATAATTTTCTTTTATAATGTCTGTGTCTTCTTTGTCATCTGTGTCTTCTTTGTCGTCTGTGTCTATCGTGACATCATTGTCATTTATAATGTCTGTGTCATCTGTGTATGTTTTGACATCATTGTCATTTATGTCTGTGTCATCTCTTTATATTGTGACATCATTTTCATTTATAATGTGTGTCTTCTGTGTCGTCTGTGTGTATTTTGAAACAATTTTCATGTATAATGTCTGTGTCATCTTTGCCTACTTTGACATCATTGTCATTTTTAATGTCTGTGTGTTCTGTGTCGTCTGTGTCTATTGTGATATCATTGTCATGTATAATATCTTGTCATCGGTGTCGTTTGTGTCTATTGGGACATCATTTTCATTTATATTGTCTGTGTGGTCTGTGTCATATTTGTCTATTGTGACATCAATTTTATTTATAATGTCTGTGTCGTTTGTGTCATCAGGGTCAGCTGTGTCATCTGTGATATCATTTTCATTTATACTGTGTCATCTGTGTCATCTCTGCTTATTGTGACATCATTGCCATTTATAACATCTGTGTCGTCTCTTACTTCTGTGCCTATTGTGAAATCAATGTCATTTACAAAGTCTGTCTTGTCTGTGTCATCTGTGTCTATTGTGACAACATTGTCATTTATAATGTCTTTGTCTTCTGTGTCGTCTATGTCTATTGTAAAATCATTGTCATTTATAACGTCTGTATCGTCTCTGTCGTATGTGTCTATTGTGACATCGTAATTTACACAATCTGTGTAGTCGTTGTCGTCTGTGTCTATTGTGACATCATTCTCATTTATAATGTCTGTGTCTTCTCTCTATTGTGACATCGTCATTTATAATGTCTTTGTGGTCTGTGTGGTCTGTCTCTATTGTGACATCATTATCATTTATAATGTCTGTGTAGTCTGTGTTGTCTGAGGCTATTGTGACATTATTTTCATTTATTATGTCTATGTCGTCTGTGTAGTCTGTGTCATCTGTGTCGTCTGTGTCTCTTGTGATGTCATTGTCATTAATGATGATTGTGTAGTATGTGTCGTCTGTGTGTATTGTGACATCATTATCATTTATACTGTCTGTTTCATCTGTGTCTTTTGTGACATCGTTTTAATTTATAATGTCTGTGTCGTCTTTCTCGTCTGTGTGGTCTGTGTCTATTGCTACATATTTTTCATTTATAATATGTGTGTCTGTGTCATCAGAGTCTATTATATCATAGAAGACAGACATTATAAATGACTGTGTCGTCTTTGTCATCTATGTATATTGTGACATAATTGTCAATTATTATGTCGGTGTCATCTGTGTCTATTGTGACATCTTTGTAATTTATAATGCCTGTGTCGTCTGTGTCTATTGTGACATCATTGTCATTTATAATGTCTCTGTCGTCTGTGTCATCTCCGTCTATTGTGAAATCTTTGTCATTTATGATGTCTTTTTCATCTGTGTCGTGTTTTTCATCTGTGTAGTCTGTGTCTATTGTGATATCAGTGTCATTTATAATGTCTGTGTCATCTGCCATCTGTATTTTCTGTGTCGTCTCTGTTGTCTGTGTCTATTGTGAAATCATCGTCATTTATACTGACTGTGTCGTCTGTTTCGTCTTTGTCTATTTTGACATAATTTTCATTTATAACATCTGTCGTCTATGTCTATTGTGACATCATATTCATTTGTAGGGACTGTGTCCTCTGTGTCATCTGTGTCTATTGTGAAATCATTGCCATTTATAATGTCTGTGTCTTCTGTGTCTACCTTGATAAAATTTTATGTTATAACATCTGTGTCATCTGTGTTGTCTGTATCTATTGTGACACAATTGTCATTTATAATGTCTGTGTCGTCTCTCTCTATTGTGACATCATTGTAATTTATATTGTCTGTGTTGTCTGTCTTGTCTGGGTCTATTGTGACATCACTGCCATTCATAGTATCTGTGTTGTCTGTTTCCTCTGTATTGTCTCTGTCGTCTGAGTCTATTGTGACATTCTTGTCATTTATAATGTCTGTGTCGTCTGTGTCTCTTTTGACATCATTGTCATTTATAATGTCTTTATCTTGTGTGTCGTCTGCGTTTATTGTGACATTATTGTCATTTATAATGTCTGTGTGGTCTGTGTCATCTGTGTCGTCTGTGTGTATTGTGACATCATTGTCATTTAGATTGTCTGTTTCGTCTGTCTTGTCTGGGTCTATTGTGATATCACTGCCGTTTATAATATCTGTGTCGTCTGTTTCCCCTCTATTGTCTCTGTCGTCTGAGTCTATTGTGACATCCTTGTCATTTATAATATATGTGTTTTCTGTGTCGTCTGTGTCTATTGTGACATCATTGTCATTTATAATGTCTATGTCATTTGTGTCTATTGTGATGACATTGTCATTTATACTGACTCTCTAATCTGTGTCTATTGTGACATCTTTTTCATTTTTAATGTCTGTGTCGTCTGTGTCTATTGTGAAATCATCTGCGTCGTCTCTGTCTATTGTGACATAATTGAAATTTATAATATCTCTGTCGTCTGTGTCATCTGAATCGTCTGTCTATTGTGATATAGTTTTCATTTATAATGTCTTTGTCGTCTGTGTCTATTGTGACATCATTGTCATTTGTAATGTACGTGTTGCCTGTGACGTCTGTTTCTATTGCGATAAATTATTCTTTAATACTGTCTTTCTTGCATATCTCATCTCTGTCCTCTGTGTTGTCTGTGTCTAGTGTGTCATCATTGTCTTTTATTATGTCTGTGTCCTCTGTTTCTATTGTGACATCATTGTCATTTTTAATGTCTGTGTCGTTTGTGTGTGTTGTGACATCATTGTCATTTAAGTAAGGGAAGCAGGATCCATGTAAGTCCTATACCATTGGTTTTATAGTTTATATTTTTTTTTTGAATTGATGGCCTCCACATGCCCTATGAACATGCCATGATTATTTTTCTGATCTTACGCATTTTTATATCAGATATATTTTTCTCAGGTTTTGAGACAAAAAAGAGGGAAAGAAAAGGAAACGAATAAATGAAAATATTTAAACACACTCTGGGTGCCTTAACTGCCAACTTTAAAGGTTGGGCTTGATGACCCGGTGGGTCTCTTCAGACCTGGTTATTCTATGATTCTATGATTTATAAAGTCTGTGTCTTCTCTGTGGTCTCTCGTGTGTGTTTATTTTGACATCATTTTCATTTATAATATCTGTGTCGTCTGTGTCATCTGTATCGTCTGTGACATCTGTGTCTTATGTGACATGGATTTCATTTATAACATCTGTTTCGTCTTTGTCGTCTGTGTGCATTTTGACATCATTTTCATTTATAATGTCTGTCATCTGTGTTGTCTCTGACATCTGTGTCTATTGTGAAATTAATGTCATTAATTATAAATGTGTGTATGTGTCGTCTGTGTCTATTTTGACATCTTTGTCATTTCTAATGTCTGTGTCGTCTGTGTTGTCTCTGTCTATTGTGACATCATGGTCATTTATAATGTCTATGTTGCATGTCTCGTCACTGACCTCTGTGTCGTCTGTGTCGTCTGTGTCTATTGTGACAACATTGTCATTTATAAGGTCTTTGTCGTCTTTGTCGTCTGTGTCTATTTTAACATAATTGTCATTTATATTGTCTGTTAAGTCTGTGTCTATTGTGACATCATTTTCATTTTTAGAGTCTGTGTTGTGTGTGTCATCTTTGTCTATTGTGACATCATGGTCATTTATAATAGGAGTGTCACATGTGTCATCTGTGTTGTCTGTGTCTAGTGTGACATAATTTTCATTTATAATGTCTTTGTATTCTGTGTCGACTCTGTCGTCTGTGTCTATTGTGACATCATTTTCATTTATAATGTCTTTGTCCACTGTGTCGTCTATGTCGTCTCACGTCTGTGTATAGTGACATCATTGTCATTTATAATGTCTGTGTCGTTTGTGTTGTCTGTGTCATCTGTGATGTCTGTGTCTATTGTGACATCATTGTAATTTATAATGTCTTTGTCGTCTGTGTCATCTGTTTTGTCTGTGTCTATTGTGACATCACTGTCATAATAATTTCTGTGTGGATGGTGTCGTCTGTTTCGTCTCTCGTCTGTGTCTATTGTGACATCATTTTCATTTATAATGTCTTTGTTGTCTGTGTCGTCGGTTCCCATTGTGACATCATTGTCGTAAATTATGTCTCTGTCGTCTGTGTATTCTATGTCATCAGTGTCTATTTTGACATCATTGTCATTTATAATATCTGTCGTCTGTTTCTATTGTGACACCATTGTCTTTATAATGTCTTTGTCGTCTGTGTCCTCTTGTCGTCTATGTAGTCTGTCGTCTGTGTCTATTGTGACATCATTATCGTTTATAATGCCTTTGTTGCATTTGTCGTCTGTCCTCTGTGTTGTCTGTGTCATCTGTGTATATTGTGACATCATTGTAATTTCTAATGTCTTATTCGTCTGTGTCGTATATGTCATCTGTGTCTATTGTGAGATAATTTTCATTTATAATGTCTGTGTCTTCTGTGCCTATTGTTACATCACTGTAGTTTATTATGTCTTCGTCATCAGTGTCGTCTGTGTGCTCTGTGTTGTCTGCGTCTTTGGTGACATCATTGTCATTTATATTGTCTGTGTTGTCTGTGGTATCTGTGTCTATTGTGACATCATTGTCATTTATAATGTCTGTGTCATCTGTGTCTGTTGTGACATCATTGTCTTTTAAGTAAGGGAAGCAAGATGCATGTAAGTCCTATACCTTTGATTTTATAGTATATATTTTTGTCTGTTTGATGGCCTCCACATGCCCTGTGAAAGTGCCATAATTATTTATCTGATCTTGCGCATTTATGTATCAGATATAATTTTCTCAGTTGTTGAGAGAAAAAAGGGGGAAAGAAAAGGAAACGAATAAATGAAAATATTTAAACACACTCTGGGTTCCTTAACTGCCAACTTTAAAGGTTGGGCTCGATGACCCGGTGGTCCTCTTCCAACCAGGTTATTCTATGATTCTATGATTTATAACGTCTGTGTCGTCTCTGTGGTCTCTTGTCTGTGTCTATATTAATATCATTTTCATTTATAACATCTGTGTCGTCTGTGTCGTCTATGTGTATTGTGACATCATTTTCATTTCTAATGTCTGTGTCGTCACTGTCGTCTTTGTCATTAATGTCATCTCTCATATGTGTTTATTGTGACTTCATTTTCATTTATAATGTCTATGTAGTCTGTGTCGTCTCAGTCTATTTTGACATCTTTGTCATTTCTAACGTCTGTGCCGTCTGTGTCATCTGTGTATATTGTGACCTCATTTTCACTTATTATGTCCATGTCATGTGTTATCTGTGTCGTTTGTGTTTATTGTGACATCATTTTCATTTATAATGTCTTTGTTGCATCTGTCGTCTCTGTCCTCTGTGTTGTCTCTGTCATTTTTGTCTATTGTGACATCACTGTCATTTATAATGTCTTTGTCTTTTGTGTCGTCTGTGTCACCTGTTTCATCTGCGTATATTGTGACATCATTGTCATTTATAATGTCTCTGTCTTCTGTGTCGTCTATCTCGTTTCTCGTCTGTGTCTATTGTGATATCATTGTCACTTATAATGTCTGTGTCCTCTGTGTCTGTTGTGACATCATTGTCATTTATAAAGTCTGTGTGATGTGTGTCGTCTGTGTTTATTCTGACATCATTGTCATTTATAATGTCTGTGTTGTCTGTGTCTATTGTGACATCATTTTCATTAATAATTCTTTGTCATCTATGTCGTCTGCGTCATCAGTGTCTATTGTGACATCATTGTCATAAATAATGCGTCAGTCTTCTGTGTATTCTCTGTCGTCTGTCTACTGTGACATCACTGTCATTTATAATGTTTTGACGTCTGTGTCTTCTGTGTCATCTGTGTCTGTTGTGACATCTTTGTCATTTATAAAGTCTGTGTCTTCTGTGCCATCTGTGTCTATTGTGACATCATTTTTATTTATAATGTCTGTTTCCTCGGTGTCATCTGTATCGTCTGTGTTGTCTTTGACATCTGTGTCTATTGTTACATCAGTGTCATTTATAATGTCTGTGTTGTCTGTGTCGTCTCTGTCTATTGAGACATCATTGTCATATAAAATATCTGTGTCATCTGTGTTGTCTGTGACATCTGTATCTATTGTGACATCATTGTCATTTACAATGTGTCGTGTGTGTCTATTGTGACATCGTTGTCATTTATAATGCCTGTGTCTTTTTGTCATCTGTGTCGTCTGTGTCGTTTGTGTCGTCTGTGTATATTGTCACATATTTTCTTTTATAATGTCTTGTTGTATGTGTCGTCTGTGTCTATTGTGACACATTGTCTTCTAAAATGACAGTGTCGTCTGTGTATATTGTGACATAATTATCATGTATAATGTCTGTCGTCAGTGTTGTCTGTGTCTATTGTGAAATCATTGTTATTTATCATGTCTGTGTCGTCTGTTCCTATTGAGAATCTATTGTCATTTATAATGTCTTTGTCGTCTGTGTCTATTGTGACATCATTGCCTTATATAATGTCTGTTTCTTCTGTGTCGTCTTTGTCGTCTATGTCTATTGTGCCAACTTTTTCATTTATAATGTCTGTGTTGTCTCTGTCGTCAGAGTCTATTGTGACATCATTGTCATTTATAATGTCTGTAACTGGTGTGTCGTCTGTGTTTATTGTGACATCATTGTCATTTATAATGTCCGTGTCGTCTGTGTCAATTTTGACCTCATTCTCATTTATAATTTTTGTGTCGTCTGTGTTTATTGTGAGATCATTGTCATCTATAATGTCTGTGTTGTCTTTGTCTATTGTGACATTATTTTCATTTACAATGTCTGTGACGTCTGTGTCTATCGTGACATCATATTCATTTACAATGTCTGTGTCATCTGTATCGTCTGTGTCTATTGTGACATCGTTGTCATTTATAATGTCAGTGTTTTCTGTGTAGTCTGTCGTCGGTGTCGTCTGTGTCTATTTTGATATCATTGTCATTTATAATGTCTGAGTTGTATGTGTCGTCTGTGTGTATCGAAACATCATTGTCATTTATAGTGTCTGTGTTGTCTATGTCTATTGTGACATCATTGTCATTTAAAATCTCTGTGTAGTCCGTGCTGTCTGTGTTGTCTGTGTATTCAGACGGCATTTTCATTTATTATGTCTGTGTCCTCTGTGTCTGTTATGACATAATTTTAATTCACAGTGTCTGTGTCGTCTCTGTTTTCTGTGTCGCCTGTGTCTATTGTGACATCATTGTCATTTATAATGTCTGTGTTTTCTGTGTAGTCTGTGTAATCTCTGTCTGTTGTGGCATCCTTGTCATTTATAATGTCTGAGTCGTCTGTGTTGTCTACGTCTATTCAGACAGCATTTTCATTTATAATTTCTGTGTTGTCTATGTCGTCTGTGTCTATTGTGATATCATTGTCATTTATAATGTTACAGAATCACAGAATCACCAGGTTGGAAGAGACCCACCGGATCATCAAGTCCAACCATTCCTATCAAACACTAAATCATATCCCTCAGCACCTCATCCACCCTTACCTTAAACACCTCCAGGGAAGGTGACTCAACCACCTCTCTGGGCAGCCTGTTCCAGTGCCCAGTGACCCTTTCTGTAAAGAATTTTTTCCTAACGTCTAGCCTAAACCTCTCCTGGCGGAGCTTTAGGCCATTCCCTCTTGTCCTGTCCCCTGTCACATGGAAGAAGAGGCCAGCACCCTCGTCTCCACAACCTCCTTTCAGGTAGTTGCAGAGAGCAATGAGGTCACCCCTCAACCTCCTCTTCTCCAGGCTAAACAACCCCAGCTCTCTTAGCCGCTCCTCATAAGGCCTGTTCTCCAGCCCCTTCACCAGCTTTGTTGCTCTTCTCTGGACCCGTTCCAGAGCCTCAACACCCTTCTTGTGGTGAGGGGCCCAGAACTGAACACAGGATTCAAGGAGCGGTCTCACCAGTGCCGAGTACAGAGGGAGGATAACCTCCCTGGACCTGCTGGTCACACCATTTCTGATACAAGCCAAGATGCCATTTGCCTTCTTGGCCAATGTCTACGTTGTCTGTGCCGTCTGTGTGTATTGTGATATCATTGTCATTTATAATGTCTGTGTCGTCTGTGAATATTGTGACATTATTGTCATTTATAATGTCTGTCATCTGTGTCGTCTGTGTCGATTGCGACATCATTGTCATTTATAATGTCTGTCGTCTGTGTCGAATGCAACATCATTGTCATTTATAATGTCTGTCGTCTCTGTCGTCTGTCTAGTCTGTGTCTATTGTGACATCATTGTAGTCTATAGTGTCTGTGTTGTCTGTGTCGTCTATGTCTGATATGACATCACTGTCATTTATAATGCCTGTGTAATCTGTGTCGTCTCTGTTTATTGTGACATCAGTGTCATGTATAATGTCTGTGTCGTCTGTGTCTACTGTGACATCATTGTCATTTATAATGTCTGTGTCGTGTGTGTCGTCTCTGTCTACTGTGAAACCATTTTCATTTATAATGGTTTTGTCTTCTGTGTCGTTTCTGTCGTCTGTGTCTATAGTGACATCATTTTCATTAATAATGTCTGTGTCGTTTGTATGGTCTTTGTATATTGTGACATCATTGTCATTTATAATGCCTGTATTGTTTGTGTCTATTTTGACAACGTTGTCATTTATAATGTCTGTGTCTTCTGTATCGTCTGTGTCTACTGAGATATCATTTTCATTTATAATATCTGTGTCATCTGTGTCCATTGTGACATCGATATTTAAAAGTGTCTGTGTCGTCTGTGTCTATCGTGACATCACTCTCATTTATAATGTCAGTGTCTTCGGTGTCATCTGTCTATTGTGACATCGTCATTTATCATGTTTTTGTCATCTGTCTCGTTTGTGTCGTCTGTGTGTATTGGGACTTCATTGTCATTTATAACAACACTGTCGACTGTGTCGTCGCTGTCTATTATGACATAATTGTAATTTATAATATCTGTGTCTTTTGTATCGTCGGAGTCTATTCTGAAATCATTGTCATTTATAATGTCTCACTTGTCTTTTACAACTGTGTCGTCTGCGCTGTCTTTGTCTATTGTGACTTCCTTGTCATATATAATATCTGTGTCTTCTGTGTCTATTGTGACATCATTTTCATTTATAATGTCTGTGTTGTCTCTGTCGACTGTGTCGTCTGTGTCTATTTTGACATCATTGTCATTTGTAGTGTCTGTGTCATCTGTGTCGTCTTTCTCTCTTTTGACATCATTGTCGTTAATAATGTCTGTGTCATCTGTGTTGTCTGTGTCGGCTGTTGCGTCTCTGTCTATTGTGACATCATTTTCATTTATAATGTGTTTCTCTTCTGTGTCATCTGTGTCTATTGTGACATCATTGTTATTTATAATGACTGTATCATCTGTGCGGTCTTTCTCTATTGCGAGTTCATAGCGATTTATAATATCTTTGTCGTCTGTGTATTCTGTGTCTATTGTGACATCATTGTCATTAGTAATGTCTGTGGCGTCTGTGTCATGATAGTCTATGGTGACATCATTGTCATTAGTAATGTCTGTGGCGTCTGTGTCTATTGTGACATCATTGTAATTTTCAATATCTGTGTCCTCTGTGTCGTCTGTGTCTATGGTGCCATCATTGTCATTCATGTCCATGTCGTCTGTATCGTTTGTGTCTTCTGTGTCTATTGTGATATCATTTTCATTTATAACGTCTGTGTCATCTGAGTTATCTGTGCTGTTTGTGTCCTTTGTGTGGTCTGTGGCGTCTGTGTCTATTTTGAAATCCTTGTCATTTATAATGTCTGTGTTGTCTGTGTTTTCTGTGTATATTGTGACATCATTGTCATTAAAAATGTCTGTGTCATCTGTATCTTCTGTGTCTATTGTTACATAATTGTCATTTATAATGTCTTTGCCGTCTCTGTCATCTGTGTATATTGTGACATCTTTGTCATTTATAATGTCTGTGTAATCTCTGTCTATTTTGACATCATTGTAATTTATAATATCTGTGTCGTCTGTGTCGTCTGATTCATCGGTGTCGTCTGTCTTCTGTGTCTATTGTGATATAGTTGTCATTTATTATGTCTGTGTCCTCTGTGTCTATTGTGACATCATTGTAATGTATAATGTCTGTGTTGTGTGTGTCGTCTGAGTCATCTGTGTATACTTTGACATCATTTTCATTTATAATGTCTGTGTCGTCCTTGTCGTCCCTGTTTTTTTTGTCTATTGTGACATCATTGTCATTTATAATGTCGTTGTTGCCTGTGTGTATTGTGCCATCACTGTCATTTAAAATTTCTATGTCGTCTGTGCAGTCTGTGTCGTTTTTGTCTACTGTGACATCGTTGTCATTAATACTGTCTCTATGGTCTGTGTCGTCTGATTCTATTGTGACATAATTTTAATATATAATGTCTGTGTCGTCTCTGTCGTTTGTATCGTATTTGTCTATTGTGACTTCATTGTCATTTCTAAATTCTGTTTTCTGAGTTGTCTGTGCCTATTGTGACATCATGTTCATTTATAGTGTCTGTGTTGTCTGTGTCTACTGTGACATCGTCATATGTAATATCTGTGTGGTCTCTGTTGTCTGTGCCTATTGTGACATCATGCTAATTTTTAATGTCTGTGTCATCTGTGTCTATTGTGATATCATTGTCATTTATAATGTCTGTCGTCTGTGTCTATTCTGATATCATTGTCATTTATAATGTCTGAGTCGTCTGTGTCTATTTTGACATCTTTGTCATTTATAATGTCTGTGTCGTCTGTGTTGTCTGTGTCTATTCAGACGGCATTGTCATTTATGTCTGTGTCTGTTGTGACATATTTTTTTTACAATATCTGTGTCGCCTGTCTCATCTCTGTCTGTTGTGACATCATTGTCATTTATTATGTCTGTGTCGTCTGTGTCTTCTGTGTCTATTTGGACACCATTTTCATTTAGAAAGACTGTCGTCTGTGTGGTCTGTATCGTCTCTATCGTCTGTATCCTCTGTTTTATTGTGACATCATTTTCTTTTATAATGTCTGTGTTGCCTTTGTAGTCTGTGTCTATTTTCTTATCATTGTCATTTATAATGTCTGTGTTTTCTCTGTTGTCTGCGTGTATTGTGACATCATTGTCATTTATAATGTCTGTGTCGTATGTGTTGCCTGTCTAGTCTGTCTATTGTGACATCATTGTAGTTTAGAGTGTCTGTGTCGTCTATGTCTATAGTGACATCATTGTCATTTATAATGTCTGTGTCGTCTGTCTCTATTTTGACATCATTGTCGTTAATAATGTCTGTGTCATCTGTGTTGTCTGTGTCGGCTGTGTCGTCTGTGACATAATTTTCATTTATAATGTGATTGTCTTCTGTGTCGTCTTTGTCTATTGTGACATCTGTGTTATTTATAATGACTGTATCATCTGTGTGGTCTTTCTCTATTGCGACATCATAGTCATTTATAATATCTTTGTCGTCTGTGTATTCTGTGGCTATTGTGACATCATTGTCATTAGTAATGTCTGTGGCGTCTGTGTCATGATTGTCTATGGTGACAGCATTGTCATTTAAAATGTCTGTGTCTTCTGTGTCTATTGTGACATCATTTTCATTTATAATATCTGTGTCATCTGAGTTATCTGTTTTGTCTGTGTCCTTTGTGTCATCTGTGTTGTCTGTGTATATTGTGACATCATTGTCATTAAAAATGTCTGTGTCATCTGTATCTTCTGTGTCTATTGTTACATAATTGTCATTTGTAATGTCTTTGCCGACTCTGTCGTCTGTGTATATTGTGACATCGTTGTGATTTTTTATGTGTGTCTTCTGTGTCGTCTGTGTCTGTCGTGACATCATTGTCATTTATAATGTCTGTGTCTTCGATATGGTCTGTCTATTGTGAAATCGTCATTTATAATTTCTTTGTCATCTGTATCATCTCTGTCATAGTTGTCTATTGTTACATCATTGTCTTTTATAATAACTCTGCCCTCTGTGTCGTCTCTGTCTTCTGTGACATCATTGTCATTTATAATGTCTGTGTCTATTGTGAAATCCTTGTCATTTATAATGTATCTCGTCTTTGTAATCTGTGTCGTCTGTGCTGTCTGTGTCTATTGTGACATCCTTGTCATATATAATGTCTGTGTCATCTATGTCGTCTGTCTCTCTTTTGACATCATTGTCGTTAATAATGTCTGTGTCATCTGTGTTGTCTGTGTCGGCTGTTGCGTCTGTGTCTATTGTGACATCATTTTCATTTATAATGTGTTTCTCTTCTGTGTCGTCTGTGTCTATTGTGACATCATTCTCATTTATAATGTCTGTGTAGTCTGTCTGTGTCTTCTGTGACATCATTGTCATTTATAATGTCTGTGTCGTGTGTGTCGTCTGTGTCTACTGTGAAATCGTTACCATTTATAATTTCTTTGTCATCTGTGTCTATTGTGACATCATTGTAATTTATAATATCTGTGTCCTCTGTGTCGTCTGTGTCTATGGTGACATCATTGTCATTCATGTCTCTGTCGTCTATGTCGTCTGTGTCTTCTGTGTCTATTGTGACATCATTTTCATTTATAAAGTCTTTGTCGTCTGTGTCATCTGTGTTGTCTTTTTTGCCTGTGTTTATTGTGACAACATTTTCAACGTCTGTGTTATCGAATTCATCTGTGTTGTCTGTGTCGTCTATCGCGTCTGTGTCTATTTTGAAATCTATGTCATTTATAATGTCTGTGTCCTCTGTGTCGTCTGTGTCTATTATGACATCATGGTCAGTTATAATGTCTGTGTCGTCTCTGTCGTGGGTGTCTATTGTGACCACATTTTCATTTATATTGTCTGTGTGTATGTGTCTATTTTGACCTCATTTTCATTTATATTGTCTTTGTGTCTGTGTCTATAGTCATTTATTATGTCATTGTCATTTATTATGTCTCTGTCGTCTGTGTCTATTTTGACATCATTGTCATTTATAATGTCTGTGTCTTCTGTGTCTATTGTGTCATCGTTTTCATTTATAATGACTTTGTCATCTGTGTCTTGTACGTCGTCTGTGTGTATTGTGACATGACTCTCATTTATAATGTCTGTGTCTATTGTGACATCATTGTCAAATATATTGTCTGTGTCATCTTTCTCGTCTTTGTCTATTTTGCCATCATTGTCACTAATAATGTCTGTGTTGTTGGTGTCGTCTGTGTCTATTGGGACATCACTGGCATTTATAATGTCTGTGTTGTCTATGTCGTCTGTGTCTATTGTGACATCGCTGTCATTTATGTCTGTGTCGTTTTTGTCTATTGTGATATCATTGTCATTTATAATGTCTGTGGCATCGGTGTCGTCAATTTCGTCTGTGTTGTTTGTGTTAATGTGACATCTTTTTCATTAATAATGTCTGTGTCATCTGTGTCATCTATGTCATCCCTGTCATCTGTCTATTGTGACATCACTGTCATTTATTATGTCTGTGTCATCTGTTACTTATGTGACATCATTGTATAACATATTGTCTGTGTCATCTGTTTCTATTTTGACATCATTGTGAATTATAATGTCTGTGTCTTCTGAGTCGTTTGTGTCTATTGTGATACCATTTTCATTTATAAAGCTGTGTCGTCGGTGTCTATTGTGACATCATTGTCATTTATAATGTCTCTGTCTTCTGTGACTTCTCTGTCTATTGTGACATCATTGTCATTTATAATGTCTGGTTCATCTGTGTCGTCTTTGTATATTTTGACATCATTTTTATTTATAATAACTGTGGCAATTGTGTTGCATGTGTTGCCTGTGTCGTCTGTGTCAGCTGTGTCTATTGTTATGACATTGTCATTTATATTTTCTGTCGTCTGTGTCTATTGTGACATCGTTGTCATTTATAATGTCTGTGTCTTCTGTGTTGTCTGTGTCTCTTGTGACATCATTAACATTTACAATGTCTGTGTCATATGTGTCGTTTGTGTCGCCTGTGTCTATTATGACATCATAGTCATTTATAATGTCTATGTCGTCTGTGTTATCCATGACTATTGTGACATCTTTATAATTTATAATGTCTGTGTCGTCTCTGTTTATTTTGATGTTATTGTCATTTATGTCTTTTTCGTCTGTGTCGTCTGTGCCTATTGTGACATCATTGTAATTTGTAATGTCTCTGTCATCGGTGCCATCTTTGTCTATGGTGACATCATTGTGATTTATAATGTATGTGTCATCTGTGTCTATTTTGACATCATTTTCATTTCTACAGTCTTTGTCGTCTGTGTCATCTCTGTCTGTTCTGACATCAATGTAATTTATTATATCTGTGTCCTCTGTGTCGTCTATGTCTATGGTGACATCATTTTTCCTTCATGTCTGTATTGTCTGTGTCTTCTGTGTCTATCGTGACATCATTTTCATTCATAATGTCTGTGTCGTCTGTGTATATTGTGACATCATTGTCATTAAAAATGTCTGTGTCGTCTGTATCTTCTGTGTCTATTGTTACATAATTGTCATTTATAATGTCTTTGCCGTCTCTGTCGTCTGTGTGTATTGTGACATCATTGTCATTTTTTATGTCTTCTGTGTCGTCTGT
This sequence comes from Phaenicophaeus curvirostris, assembly GCF_032191515.1. Taxonomy (NCBI): domain Eukaryota; kingdom Metazoa; phylum Chordata; class Aves; order Cuculiformes; family Cuculidae; genus Phaenicophaeus; species Phaenicophaeus curvirostris. The sequence continues at coordinate 59,193 of NC_091411.1, forward strand.
GTCTATTGAGACATCATTGTCATTTTTTATGTCTTCTGTGTCGTCTGTGTCTATTGAGACATCATTGTCATTTATAAAGTCTTTGTCATCTCTGTCTATTTTGACATCACTGTAATTTATAATGTCTGTGTCGTCTGTGTCATCTTTGTTTATTGTGACATCATTTTCATTTATAATATCTGTGTCGACTGTGTCGTCTGATTCATCGATGTCGTCTGTCTTCTGTGTCTATTGTGATATAATTGTCATTTATTATGTCTGTGTATTCTGTGTTTTCTGTGTCTATTGTGACATCATTGTAATTTATAATGTCTGTGTGGTGTGTGTCATCTGAGTCGTCTGTGTGTACTTTGACATCATTTTCATTTATAATGTCTGTGTCGTCCTTGTTGCCCCTGTCGTTTTTGTCTGTTGTGACATCATTTTCATTTTTAATGTCGTTGTCACCTGTGTCGCCTCTGTCTATTGTGTCATCACTGTCATTTAAAATGTCTGTGTCGTCTATGCAGTCTGTGTCGGTTTTGTCTATTGTGACATCATTGTCATTAATTATGTCTGTATTGTCTGTGTCGTCTGATTCTATTGTGACATAATTCTAATATATAATGTCTGTGTCATCTCTGTTGTTTGTATCATATTTGTCTATTGTGACTTCATTGTCATTTCTAAATTCTGTTTTCTGTGTTGTCTGTGCCTATTGTGACATCATGTTCATTTATAGTGTCTGTGTTGTCTGTGTCTACTGTGACATCGTTGTATATAATATCTGTGTGGTCTCTGTTGTCTGTGCCTATTGTGACATCATGCTAATTTTTAATGTCTGTGTGTTCTGTGTCTATTGTGACATCATTGTAATTTATAATGTCTGTGCGTTGGTGTCGTCTGTGTCTATTGTGACATTATTTTCATTGATTATTTCTGTGTCGTCGGTGTTGTCTTTGTCTGTTGTGACATCTTGTCATTTATAGTATCTGTGTCGTTTGTCTATTGCGACATCATTGTCATTTATTATGTCTGTGTATTCTGAGTCTATTGTGACATCATTGTCATTTATAATGTCTGTGCCGTCTGTGTCTATTGTGACGTCATTGTCATTTATAATGTCTGTGTCGTCTGTGCTGTCTGGTCTATTCTGACATCATTGTCATTTATCATGTTTGAGTTGTCTGTGATATTGTGACAACTTTGTAATTTATAATGTCTGTATCGTCTGTGTCATCTGTGTCGTCTGTTTCATCTGTATCTCTTGTGACATAATTGTCATATATAATGTCTGTAGTCTGTGTCGTCTGAGTTGTCAGTGTCATCTGTGTCTATTCCGACATCGTTTTTATATATAATGTCAATGACATCTGTGTTGTCTGTTTCTATTGTGACATCATTATCATTTATAATGTCTGTGTCGTCTGTCTGTTGTGACATCAATGTCATTTGTAATGTCTGTGTGGTCTGTGTCTATTGTGAAACCACTGTCATTTCTAACGTCTGTGTCGTCTGTGTGCCTGTGTATATTGTGATATCATTGTCATATATAATGTCTGTTGTCTGTCGTCTCTGTGGTTATTATGAAATCATTGTCATTTAAAATATCAGAGTAGTCTGTGTCTAGTGTGACATCATTGTCACTTATAATGTCTGTGTCGTCTGTTTTTGTTGTGACATAATTGTCATTTATAATGTCTGTGTCGTTTGTCATTTGTGTCGTCTGTGTTGTCTGTGTCTATTGTGACATGGTCATTTATAATGTCTTTGTAGTCTGTATCGTCTGTGTTTATTTTGACATCAATGTCATTTATAATGTCTGTATCGTCTGTGTCTTTTGTTACATCATTGTCATTTATAATGTCTCTGTCGTCTATGACTGTTGTGACATCATTGTCATTTATAATGTCTGTCTCGTCTGTGTGGTCTGTGTCATGTGTGTCTATTGAGACGTCATGGTTATACGTAATGTCTGTGATGTCAGTGAGGTCTGTGTCATCTGTGTCAATTGTGACATCTTTTTCATTTATAATGGCTTTTTCATCTGTGTGGTCTCTATCGTCTGTGTCCTCTGTGTTTATTGTGACATCATTGTCATGTATAATGTCTGTGTTGTCTGTGTCTATATTAACATCACTGTCATTTATAATGTCTGTGTCCTGTGTTTCGTCTGTGTCTACTGTGACATCATTTTCATTTATAACGGTTTTGTCGTCTGTGTCGTTTCTGTCTTCTACGTCTATAGTGACATCATTTTCATTTATAATGTCTGTGTCGTTTGTGTCTGTAGTGACATCATTTTCATTAATAATGTCTGTGTTGTTTGTGTCGCCTTTGCATATTGTGAAATCATTGTCACTTATAAATCTGTGTCGTCTGTGTCGTCTTTGTCTATTGTGAAATCCTTTTCATTTATAATGACTTTGTTTTCTGTGTTGCCTTTGTCATCCATCGTCTGTATAGCCTGCGTCTATTTTGCCATTATTTTCATTTATAATGTCTGTGTCGTCTCTGTCATCTCTGTCGTCTGTGTCTATTGTGATACCATTTTAATTTATAATGTCTGTCATCTGTGTCTTTTTTGACATAATTGTCATTTATAATGTCTGTGTCGTCTGTGTCTTTTGTTACATCATTGTCATTTATAATGTCTGTGTCGTCGGTGTCTATTCTGATATCATTTTCATTTATAATGTCTGAGTCGTCTGTGTTGTCTGTGTCTATTTTGACATCATTTTCATTTATAATGTCTGTGCCGTATGTGTCGTCTCTGTTGTCTTTGTCTATTCAGACCTCATTGTCATTTATAATGTCTGTCTGTTGTGACATAGTATTTCTTACAATATCTGTGTCGTCTGTGTCACCTCTGTCTGTCGTTACATCATTGTCATTTATTATGTCTGTGTCGTCTGTTTCTTCTGTGTCTATTTTGACATCATTTTCATTTAGAATGACTGTCGTCTGTGTGGTCTGTATCGTCTCTATCGTCTGTATCCTCTGTGTCTATTGTGACATCTTTTTCTTTTATAATGTCTGTGTTGCCTGTGTAGTTTGTGTCGTCTGTGTCTATTGTGATATCATTGTTATTTATAATGTCTGTGTTTTCTGTGTTCTATGTGTGTATTGTGATATCGTTGTCATTTATAGTGTCTGTGTCGTCTGTGAATATTATGACATCACTGTCATTTATAATGTCTGTCGTATGTGAATATTGTGACATCATTGTCATTTATATTATCTGTGGCGTCTTTGTCTATTGTGACATTTTTGTCATTTATAACGTCTGTGTCGTCACAGTCATCTCTGTTTTCTATGTCTATTGTGACATCTTTGTCATTTGTAATGTCTTTGTCCTCTGTGTCTATTTTGACATCATTTTAATTTAAAATATCTGTGTCTTCTGTGTCTATTGTGACGTCATTTTCATTAAACATGACTGTCTTCTGTGTCGTCTGTATCGTCAGTGTGTATTTTTACATAATTGTTATTTATAATTCCTGTGTCGTCTCTCGTCTGTGTCTATTGTTACAGCATTGTCATTTATAATGTTTGTCATCTGTGTCTGTGACATCATTGTCATTTATAATGTCTGTGTCATCCGTATCGTCTTAGTGTATTGTTACATAATTATCATTTATAAAATCTGTGTCGTCTGTCGTCTGTCTATAGTGACATTATTATCACTTATAAAGTCTGTGTCTTCTGTGTCATCTGTTGCCTCTGTCTACTGTGACATCATTGTCATTTATTATGCCTGTGTCATCTGTGTCGTCTCTGTTTATTGTGACATCAGTGTCATATATAATGTCTATGTCGTCTGTGTTTATTTTGCCATAATTGTCATTTATAATGTCTGTGTCTTTTGTGTCATCTGTGTTGTCTGTGTCTATTGTGACATCATTGTCATCTGTACTGTCTGAGTTGTCTCTGATGTCTGTGCCGTCTGTGTCTATTGTGACATCATTGTCATTTATAATGTCTGTATTGTTTGTGTCTATTTTGACATCATTGTCATTTATAATGCCTGTGTCGTCTGTGTCATCTGTGTATATTGTGAACATCATTGTCATTTATAATATCTGTGTCGTCTGTTTTCTGTGTGCTCTGTATCCTCTGTGACGTCTGTGTCAATCATGACATCTTTGTCATTTTAATGTCTGTGTCGTCTGTGTCATCTGTGTATATTGTGACATCATTTTGATTTATAATGTCTGTGTCGTCTGTGTAATCATTGTCATTTATAGTGTCTGTGTCGTTTGTGTCGTCCGTGTCTATTGTGACATCTTTGTAATTTATAATGCCTGTGTCGTCTGTGTCATCTGTGTATATTGTGAACATCATTGTCATTTATAATATCTGTGTCGTCTGTCTTCTGTGTCTTTTGTGACATAATTGTCATTAAAAATATCTGTTTCGTCTCTGTTGAAAGTGTTTATTGTGACATCACTGTAATTTATAATGTCTGTGTTGTCTGTGCCATCTGTGTCTATTGTGACATCGATGTCATTAATAATTGTTTCATCATTTTCATTTATAAAGTCTGTGTCGTCTGTGTCATCTGTTACTATTGTGATACCATTGTCATTTATAGTATCTGTGTCTTCTGTGTGGTCTGTGTGGTCTGTGTCTATTTTGACAACATTGTCATTTATAATGTATGTGTCAGCTGCGTTGTCTGTGTCGATTGTTACATCATTGTCTTTTATAATGCCTTTGTCATCTGTGTCGTCTGTGTCTATTGTGAAATCATTGTCATTTATCACATCTGTGTCTATTGTGAAATCATTGTCATTTATAATGTCTGTGTCGTCTGTGTCTATTTTGATATCATTGTAATTTATAATATCTATGTGGTCTGTGTCTATTGTGACATCATTGTCATATATACTGTCTGTGTCGTCTGTGTCATCTGTGTCTATTGTGACATCGTCATTTAAAATATCTGTGTGGTCTGTCTCTTTTGACATCATTGTCAGTTATAATGTATGTGTCGTCTTTGTCATCTTTGTCTAGTGTGTCATAATTGTCATTTATAATATCTGTGTCGTATGTGTCGTCTGTCGTCTTTGTCATCAGTGTCTATTGTGACATCATTATCACTTATAATGACGGTGTCGTCTATGTCTATTGTGACATCATTTTCACTTATAATGACGGTGTCGTCTATGTCTATTGTGACATCATTGTCATTTGAAATGTCTGTGTCCTCTCTGTCTTCTTTGTCTTCTGTGTTAATAGTGACATCATTATCATTTATAATGTTTGTGTCGTCTCTGTCTTCTGTGTCGTCTGTGTCTATTGTGACATCATTGTCATTTATAATGTCTGTGTTGTCTATATCATCTGTGTCCATTGTGACATCAATGTCATTTATAATGTCTGTGACTTCTGTGTCTGTGGTGTCGGTGTCTATTGTGACACATTTCAATTTATATTATCTGTGTCGTCTGTGTCTATTATGACATCATGTAATTTATAATGTCTGTGTCGTCTGTGTCTATAGTGATGTAATTTTCATTTATAATGTCTGTGTTTTCTGTCGTCTGTGTCTATCTTGACATCATTGTCATTTATAATGTATGTGCCATCTGTGCCGTCTGTATCTATTGTGACATCATTGTCATAAATAATGCCTGTGTCATCTTTGTTGTCTGTGTTGTCTGTGTTGTTTGTCGTCTGTGTATATTGTCACATCATTTTCATTTATAATATCTTGTTATATGTTTCGTCAACGTCCTCTGTCTTCTGTTTCTATTTTGACCTCATTGTCATTTATAACGTCTGTGTCGTCTGTGTCGTCTGCCTTTCTTTGCCCGTCTTTACCCTTCTCCACCTGTCTTTGCCCTTCTCCGCCCGTCTTTGCCACTCTCAGCACTTCTTTGCCTTTCTCTGACCGACTTTGCCTTTCTCCACCCCTCTTTGCCCTTCTCCAGTACTCTCCGCAATTCTCCACCCGTCTTTGCACTTTTCCGCCCGTCTTTGCCCTTTTCCGCCCGTCTTTACCCTTCTCCGCATGTCTTTGCACTTCTCCAATCGACTTTGCACTTTTCCCCCGTTCTTTGCGCTTCTCCACCCATCTTTGCCCTTCTCTGTCCGTCTTTGCCCTTCTACCACCGTCTTTGTTCTTGTCCGCCTGTTTTTGCCCTTGTCCGACCGTCTTTGCCCTTGTCCGACCGTCTTTGCCCTTGTCGGACCGTCTTTGCCCTTCTCCGCCTATCTTTGCACTTGTCAGCCCTTCTTAGCCGTTGTCTGCCCATCTTATCACTTGTCCGCCCGTCTTGGCAATTGTTCGCCTTTCTTTGCACTTCTGCGCCCGTCTTTGCCCTTCTCCGCCCGTCTTTGCCCTTCTCCGCCCGTCTTTGCCCTTCTCCGCCCGTCTTTGCCCTTTTCCCCCGTCTTTGCCCTTTTCCCCCGTCTTTGCCCTTTTCCCCCGTCTTTGCCCTTTTCCCCCGTCTTTGCCCTTTTCCCCCGTCTTTGCCCTTTTCCCCCGTCTTTGCCCTTTTCCCCCGTCTTTGCCCTTTTCCCCCGTCTTTGCCCTTTTCCCCCGTCTTTGCCCTTTTCCCCCGTCTTTGCCCTTTTCCCCCGTCTTTGCCCTTTTCCCCCGTCTTTGCCCTTTTCCCCCGTCTTTGCCCTTTTCCCCCGTCTTTGCCCTTTTCCCCCGTCTTTGCCCTTTTCCCCCGTCTTTGCCCTTTTCCCCCGTCTTTGCCCTTTTCCCCCGTCTTTGCCCTTTTCCCCCGTCTTTGCCCTTTTCCCCCGTCTTTGCCCTTTTCCCCCGTCTTTGCCCTTTTCCCCCGTCTTTGCCCTTTTCCCCCGTCTTTGCCCTTTTCCCCCGTCTTTGCCCTTTTCCCCCGTCTTTGCCCTTTTCCCCCGTCTTTGCCCTTTTCCCCCGTCTTTGCCCTTTTCCCCCGTCTTTGCCCTTTTCCCCCGTCTTTGCCCTTTTCCCCCGTCTTTGCCCTTTTCCCCCGTCTTTGCCCTTTTCCCCCGTCTTTGCCCTTTTCCCCCGTCTTTGCCCTTTTCCCCCGTCTTTGCCCTTTTCCCCCGTCTTTGCCCTTTTCCCCCGTCTTTGCCCTTTTCCCCCGTCTTTGCCCTTTTCCCCCGTCTTTGCCCTTTTCCCCCGTCTTTGCCCTTTTCCCCCGTCTTTGCCCTTTTCCCCCGTCTTTGCCCTTTTCCCCCGTCTTTGCCCTTTTCCCCCGTCTTTGCCCTTTTCCCCCGTCTTTGCCCTTTTCCCCCGTCTTTGCCCTTTTCCCCCGTCTTTGCCCTTTTCCCCCGTCTTTGCCCTTTTCCCCCGTCTTTGCCCTTTTCCCCCGTCTTTGCCCTTTTCCCCCGTCTTTGCCCTTTTCCCCCGTCTTTGCCCTTTTCCCCCGTCTTTGCCCTTTTCCCCCGTCTTTGCCCTTTTCCCCCGTCTTTGCCCTTTTCCCCCGTCTTTGCCCTTTTCCCCCGTCTTTGCCCTTCTCCCCCCGTCTTTGCCATTCTCTGCCCGTCTTTGCCCTTCTCCGTAATTCTGCACACATCTCCGCCCGTCGTTGCCCTCGTCCGCCCGTCTTTGCCCTCGTCCAGCCGTCTCTGCCCTCGTCCGCACATCATTGCTCTCCTCCACCCGTCTTTGCCCTCATCCGCCCCTCTTTGCCCTCCTCCAGCCGTCTTTGCCCTCTTCCGCCCGTATTTGCCTTCTCCTCCCATATTTGCCCTTCTCCGTCTCTCTGTGCCCTTCTTCGGTATTCTCCATCTTTCTCCGCCCGTCTTTGCCCTTCTCGGTTATTCTCAGCACTTCTTCACCCGTCTTTGCCATTCTCCACCCGTCTTTGCCCTTCTCCCCCTGTCTTTGCACTTGTGAGCCCGTCTTTGCCCTTCTGCGCCTGTCTTTGCTCTTCTTTGCCTGCTTGTGCCATTCTCCACCCCTTTGTGTCCTTGTCCGCCCGTCTTTGCTCTTCTCTGCCCGTCTTTGCTCTTCTCTGCCCGTCTTTGCTCTTCTCTGCCCGTCTTTGCTCTTCTCTGCCCGTCTTTGCTCTTCTCTGCCCGTCTTTGCTCTTCTCTGCCCGTCTTTGCCCTTCTCCGCCCGTCTTTGCCCTTCTCCGCCCGTCTTTGCCCTTCTCCGCCCGTCTTTGCCCTTCTCCGCCCGTCTTTGCCCTTCTCCGCCCGTCTTTGCCCTTCTCCGCCCGTCTTTGCCCTTCTCCGCCCGTCTTTGCCCTTCTCCGCCCGTCTTTGCCCTTCTCCGCCCGTCTTTGCCCTTCTCCGCCCGTCTTTGCCCTTCTCCGCCCGTCTTTGCCCTTCCCTGCCCGTCTTTGCCCTTCCCTGCCCGTCTTTGCCCTTCCCTGCCCGTCTTTGCCTTCCTCCGCCCGTCTTTGCCATCCTCCGCCCGTCTTTGCCATCCTCGGCCCGTCTTTGCCCTCCTCCGCCCGTCTTTGCCTTTCTTTGCCCGTCTTTGCCCTCATCCGCCCCTCTTTGCCCTCCTCCACCCGTCTTTGTCCTCTTCCGCCCGTATTTGCCTTCTCCTCACGTATTTGCCCTTCTCCGTCTCTCTGTGCCCTTCTTCGGTATTCTCTGTCTTTCTCCACCTGTCTTTACCCTTCTCGGTTATTCTCAGCACTTCTTCACCCCTCTTTGCCCTTATCCCCCCGTCTTTTAACTTGTGAGACCATCTTTGCCCTTGTCCGCCCGTCTTTGCCCTTGTCCGCCCGTCTTTGCCCTTGTCCGCCCGTCTTTGCCCTTGTCCGCCCGTCTTTGCCCTTGTCCGCCCGTCTTTGCCCTTGTCCGCCCGTCTTTGCCCTTGTCCGCCCGTCTTTGCCCTTGTCCGCCCGTCTTTGCCCTTGTCCGCCCGTCTTTGCCCTTGTCCGCCCGTCTTTGCCCTTGTCCGCCCGTCTTTGCCCTTGTCCGCCCGTCTTTGCCCTTGTCCGCCCGTCTTTGCCCTTGTCCGCCCGTCTTTGCCCTTGTCCGCCCGTCTTTGCCCTTGTCCGCCCGTCTTTGCCCTTGTCCGCCCGTCTTTGCCCTTGTCCGCCCGTCTTTGCCCTTGTCCGCCCGTCTTTGCCCTTGTCCGCCCGTCTTTGCCCTTGTCCGCCCGTCTTTGCCCTTGTCCGCCCGTCTTTGCCCTTGTCCGCCCGTCTTTGCCCTTGTCCGCCCGTCTTTGCCCTTGTCCGCCCGTCTTTGCCCTTGTCCGCCCGTCTTTGCCCTTGTCCGCCCGTCTTTGCCCTTGTCCGCCCGTCTTTGCCCTTGTCCGCCCGTCTTTGCCCTTGTCCGCCCGTCTTTGCCCTTGTCCGCCCGTCTTTGCCCTTGTCCGCCCGTCTTTGCCCTTGTCCGCCCGTCTTTGCCCTTGTCCGCCCGTCTTTGCCCTTGTCCGCCCGTCTTTGCCCTTGTCCGCCCGTCTTTGCCCTTGTCCGCCCGTCTTTGCCCTTGTCCGCCCGTCTTTGCCCTTGTCCGCCCGTCTTTGCCCTTGTCCGCCCGTCTTTGCCCTTGTCCGCCCGTCTTTGCCCTTGTCCGCCCGTCTTTGCCCTTGTCCGCCCGTCTTTGCCCTTGTCCGCCCGTCTTTGCCCTTGTCCGCCCGTCTTTGCCCTTGTCCGCCCGTCTTTGCCCTTGTCCGCCCGTCTTTGCCCTTGTCCGCCCGTCTTTGCCCTTCTCAGCCCGTCTTTGCCCTTCTCAGCCCGTCTTTGCCCTTCTCAGCCCGTCTTTGCCCTTCTCAGCCCGTCTTTGCTCTTCTTTGCCCCTTTGTGTCCTTCTCCGCCCGTCTTTGCCCTTCTCCGCCCGTCTTTGCCCTTCTTTGCCCTTCTTTGCGCTTCTCCGCCCTTCTCCACCCTTCTTCGCCCTTCTTTGCGCTTCTACGCCCTTCTTTGCCCTTCTCCAGTATTCTCTGACCTTCTCCACCCTCCTTTGCTCTTCTACGGTATTCTCTGACCTTCTGCACCCTCCTTTGCTCTTCTACGGTATTCTCCGATATTCTCTGCCCGTCTTTGCACTTGTCAGCTACTCTTTGCCCTTCTCCGATTGTCTTTGCCCTCGTCCACCCGTCTTTGCCCTCGTCCACCCGTCTTTGCACTCGTCCGCCCGTCTTTGCCTTCGTCTGCCCGTCTTTGCCCTCATCCGCCCGTCATTGCTCTCCTCCGCCCATCTTTGCTCTCCTCCAACCGTCTTTGCCCTCCTCCGCCCTTCTTTGCCTATCTTTGCCTGTCTTTGCCCTCCTCCACCCATCTTTGCCCTCTTCCACCCGTATTTGACTTCTCCTCCCATATTTGCCCTTCTCTGTCTCTCTGTGCCCTTCTTCGGTATTCTCCGTCTTTCCCCGCCCGTCTTTGCCCTTCTCGGTTATTCTCAGCACTTCTTCGCCTGTCTTCGGCATTCTCTGCCCGTCTTTGCCTTTCTCCCCCCGTCTTTGCATTTGTGAGACCATCTTTGCCCTTCTCAGTCTGTCTTTGCTCTGCTTCGGCTGTCTGTTCACTTCTCCACCCCTTTGTGCCCTTGTCCGCCCGTCTTTGCCCTTGTCCGCCCGTCTTTGCCCTTGTCCGCCCGTCTTTGCCCTTGTCCGCCCGTCTTTGCCCTTGTCCGCCCGTCTTTGCCCTTGTCCGCCCGTCTTTGCCCTTGTCCGCCCGTCTTTGCCCTTGTCCGCCCGTCTTTGCCCTTGTCCGCCCGTCTTTGCCCATCTTCGCCCTTATTTGCGCTTCTACGCCCTTCTTTGCCCTTCTCCAGTATTCTCTGCCCTTCTCCAGCCTCCTTTGCACTTCTACGGTGTTCTCCGATATTCTCCGCCCGTCTTTGCGCTTCTCCGCCCGTCTTTGCGCTTCTCCGCCCGTCTTTGCCCTTGTCCGCCCGTCTTTGCCCTTGTCCACCCGTCTTTGCCCTTCTCTGGTTTCTCCACACTTCTCCGCCCATCTTTGCCCTTCTCTGGTATTCTCCGCAGTTCTCTGCACATCTTTGCCCTTTTCCGCCCGTATTGCCCTTCTCCGCCCGTCTATGCCCTCCTCCGGTATTCTCTGCAATTCTCCGGTATTACCCGAAATTCTCTACCCGTCTTTGCCCTTCTCCACCCGTCTTTGGCCTCCTCCGCCCGTCTTTGCCCTTCTCCGACCGCATTTGCTCTTGTCCACCCGTCTTTGCCATTCTCCGCCCGTCTTTGCCCTTGTCCGCCCGTCTTTGCCCTTGTCCGCCCGTCTTTGCCCTTGTCCGCCCGTCTTTGCCCTTGTCCGCCCGTCTTTGCCCTTGTCCGCCCGTCTTTGCCCTTGTCCGCCCGTCTTTGCCCTTGTCCGCCCGTCTTTGCCCTTGTCCGCCCGTCTTTGCCCTTGTCCGCCCGTCTTTGCCCTTGTCCGCCCGTCTTTGCCCTTGTCCGCCCGTCTTTGCCCTTCTCCGCCCGTCTTTGCGCTTCTCCGGTATTTTCCGGACTTCTCAGACTGTCTTTGCCCTTGTCTAAACCTTTTTGCACTTGTCCGCCCATCTTTGCCCTTCTCTGTCCGTCTTTGCCCTTCTCCCCCCGTCTTTGTTCTTTTCTGCTTGTCTTTGCACTTCTGCGCCTGTCTTTGCCCTTCTTCGCCCGTCTTTGCCACTCTCTGCACTTCTTTGCAAATATCTGAACTTCTTTGACACTGTCCGCACTTCTTTGCTCTTCTCTGGTTCTCTCTGCCTTCTTCCACCTGTCTTTGGTCTTCTCCGCCCGACTTTGCCTTTCTCTGCCTGTCTTTGCCCTTCTCCATTATTCTCCGCACTTCTCTGCCCGTGTTTGCTCTTCTCCACCCGTCTTTGCCCTTCTCCGCCCTTCTTTTCCCTTCTCCGCCCTTCTTTGCCCTTCTCCGCCCTTCTTTGCCCTTGTCCACCCTTCTTTGCATTTGTCTGCCCTTCTTTGCATTTGTCTGCCCTTCTTTGCATTTGTCCGCCCGTCTTTGCCACTCTCCGCACTTCTCTGCCCTTGTCCGCCCGTCTTTGCCACTCTCCGCACTTCTCTGCCACTCTCCGCACTTCTTTGCCCTTCATCGGTTTTCTCTGCCTTCCTCCTCCTGTATTTGCCCTTCTCCGCCCGTCTTTGCCCTTCTCTGCCTTTCTCTGCCCTTCTCTGCCTTTCTTTGCCCTTCTCCGCCCGTCTTTGCACTTCTCCACCCGTCTTTGCCCTTCTCTGGTATTCTCCGGACTTCTCAGACTGTCTTTGCCTATGTCTAAACCTCTTTGCACGTGTCCGCCCGACTTTGCCCTTCTCACCCCGTCTTTGTTCTTGTCCGCGCTTTTTTGCCCTTGTCCGACCGTTTTTGCCGTTCTCCGCCCATCTTTGCCGTTGTCCGCCCGCCTTTGCACTTCTCTGCCCGTCTTTGCCCTTCTCCACCCGTCTTTGCACTTGTCCGCACTTCTTTGCCGTTGTCCAACCATCTTTGAACTTGTGCACCCGTCTTTGCCTTTGTCCACCCGTCTTATCCTTTGTCCACCCGTCTTTGCAATTGTCCCCCTGTCTTTGCCATTCTCTGCCCGTCTTTGCCATTCTCCGCCCTTCTTTGCCCTTCTCCACCTGTCTTTGCCCTTTTCCACCCATCTTTGCCTTTGTCCGCCCGTCTTTGCCCTTGTCTGCCCGTCTTCGCTTTCTCCGCTCCTCTGCCATTCTTCGCCCATCTTTGCCCTTCTCAGCCCATCTTTGCCCTTGTCCCCACTTCTTTGCCTTTGTCCAACCGTCTTTGAAGTTGTGCACCCGTCTTTGCCTTTCTCCGCCCTTTTTTGCAATTGTCCGCCCGTCTTTGCCTTTTTCCGCCCTTTGTTGCAATTGTCCAACCGTCTTTGCCTTTCTCCGCCCATCTTTGCCCTTCTCCGGCCGTCCTTGCCCTTCTCCGGCCGTCCTTGCCCTTCTCCCCCTGTCTTTGTTATTGTCCACCTGTTTTTGCCCTTGTCCGACCGTCTTTGCCCTTCTCCAACCGTCTTTGAATTTGTGCTCCCATCTTTGCCTTTGTCTGCCCGTCTTTGCCCTTCTCCGGCCGTCTTTGCCCTTCTCCGGCCGTCTTTGCCCTTCTCCGGCCATCTTTGCCCTTCTCCGGCTGTCTTTGCCCTTCTCTGGCCGTCTTTGCCCTTGTCCAACCTTCTTTGCACTTGTCCGACCGTCTTTGAACTTATGCTCCCGTCTTTGCCTTTGTACACCCGTCTTTGCCTTTCTCTGCTCCTCTTTGCCCTTCTTCGCCCATCTTTGCCCTTCTCAGCCAATCTTTACCCTTGTCCGCACTTCTTTGCCTTTGTCCAACCGTCTTTGAACTTGTGCACCCGTCTTTGCCTTTTTTCCACCCTTTTTTGCAATTGTCCGCCCCTCTTTGCCTTTTTCCGCCCTTTGTTGCAATTGTCCGCCCGTCTTTGCCCTTCTCCGGCCGTCCTTGCCCTTCTCCGGCCGTCCTTGCCCTTCTCCGGCCGTCCTTGCCCTTCTCCGGCCTTCTTTGTTATTGTCCAACTGTTTTTGCCCTTGTCCGACCGTCTTTACCCTTCTCCACCCGTCTTTGCCCTTGTCCGCCCTTCTTTGCCTTTGTTCAACCGTCTTTGAATTTGTGCTCCCATCTTTGCCTTTGTCCACCCGTCCTTGAAATTGTCCGCCTGTCTTTCCCTTTCTCTGGCTGTCTTTGCCCTTCTCCGGCCGTCCTTGCCCTTCTCCGGCCTTCTTTGTTATTGTCCAACTGTTTTTGCCCTTGTCCGACCGTCTTTACCCTTCTCCACCCGTCTTTGCCCTTGTCCGCCCTTCTTTGCCTTTGTTCAACCGTCTTTGAATTTGTGCTCCCATCTTTGCCTTTGTCCACCCGTCCTTGAAATTGTCCGCCTGTCTTTCCCTTTCTCTGGCTGTCTTTGCCCTTCTCCGGCTGTCTTTGTTCTTGTCCGCCTGTTTTTGCCCTTGTGTGCCCGTCTTTGCCCTTCTCCACACATCTTTGCCCTTGTCCGACCTTCTTTGCACTTGTCCGACCGTCTTTGAACTTGTGCTCCCGTCTTTGCCTTTGTCTGCCCGTCTTTGCCTTTGTCTGCCCGTCTTTGCCTTTGTCCGCCCGTCTTTGCCTTCCTCCGCCCCTCTTTGCCCTTTTCCACCCGACTTTGCATTTCTCTGCCTTTCCTTGCCCTTCTCTATTTTTCTCCGCAATTCTCCACCCTTCTTTGCCATTTTCCACCCGTCTTTGAACTTGTCCACCCTTCTTTGCTCTTGTCAGCCCGTCTTTGCCATGATCCGCCCGTCTTTGCCATGATCCGCCCGTCTTTGCCATGATCCGCCCGTCTTTGCCATGATCCGCCCGTCTTTGCCATGATCCGCCCGTCTTTGCCATGATCCGCCCGTCTTTGCCATGATCCGCCCGTCTTTGCCATGATCCGCCCGTCTTTGCCATGATCCGCCCGTCTTTGCCATGATCCGCCCGTCTTTGCCATGATCCGCCCGTCTTTGCCATGATCCGCCCGTCTTTGCCCTTCTCCCCACGTCTTTGAGCTTTCTTTGCACTTCTCCGATATTCTCTGCCCTTCTCCTCCAGTCATAGCCCTTCTCCACCCCTCTTTGCCATTCTCAGCCCGTTTTTGCCCTTCTCCGCCTGTCTTTGCCCATTTCCACCTGTCTTTGCCCTTCTCCACCCCTCTTTGCCCATCTTTGCACTTGTCCGATATTCTCCACCCTTCTCCGCCCGTCTTTGCCCTTCTCCGATATTCTCCGCACTTCTCCGCTCATCATTGCAATTCTCCTCCCGTCTTTGCCCTTCTCCTCCCGTCTTTGCCCTTCTCCGCCCGTCTTTGCCCTTCTCCGCCCGTCTTTGCCCTTCTCCGCCCGTCTTTGCCCTTCTTTGATATTCTCCATCCTTCTCCTCCCATCTTTGCGATTCTCCACCCGTCTTTGCCCTTTCTCCAACCTTCTTTGCTCTTCTCCAAACTTCTTTGCCCTTCTCCCCTTGTCTTTGCCCATCTTTGCACTTCTCCGATATTCTCTGCCCTTCTCCGCCCGTCTTTGCCCTTCTCCGCCCGTCTTTGCCCTTCTCCGCCCGTCTTTGCCCTTCTCCGCCCGTCTTTGCCCTTCTCCGCCCGTCTTTGCCCTTCTCCGCCCGTCTTTGCCCTTGTCCGCCCGTCTTTGCCCTTCTCCGATATTCTCCGTCTTTCTCCACCTGTCTTTGCCGTTCTCCGCAGTTCTTTGCTCTTCTCCCCAGTCTTTGCCCTTTGCCGCCCGTCCCTGCCCTTTGCCGCCCGTCCCTGCCCTTTGCCGCCCGTCCCTGCCCTTCGCCGCCCGTCCCTGCCCTTCGCCGCCCGTCCCTGCCCTTCGCCGCCCGTCCCTGCCCTTCGCCGCCCGTCCCTGCCCTTCGCCGCCCGTCCCTGCCCTTCGCCGCCCGTCCCTGCCCTTCGCCGCCCGTCCCTGCCCTTCGCCGCCCGTCCCTGCCCTTCGCCGCCCGTCCCTGCCCTTCGCCGCCCGTCCCTGCCCTTCGCCTCCCGTCCCTGCCCTTCGCCTCCCGTCCCTGCCCTTCGCCTCCCGTCCCTGCCCTTCGCCTCCCGTCCCTGCCCTTCGCCTCCCGTCCCTGCCCTTCTTTGCACTTCTCCGATATTCTCCGCCCATCTTTGCCCTTCTCTGCACTTCTCCAATATTCTCCACCCTTCTCCACCTGTCTTTGCCGTTCTTTGCAGTTCTTTGCTCTTCTCCACCACTCATTGCCCTTCTCCCCTGTCTTTGCCCTTCTCCGCCCGTCTTTGCCCTTCTCTGATATTCTCTGCCCTTCTCCGCCCGACTTTGAGGTTCTTCGCCCGACTTTGAGGTTCTTCGCCCGACTTTGAGGTTCTTCGCCCGACTTTGAGGTTCTTCGCCCGACTTTGAGGTTCTCCCCTTGTCTTAGCCCTTCTTTGCTCTTCTCCACTATTCTCCGCCCGTCTTTTTCCTTCTCCGCCCGTCTTTTTCCTTCTCCGCCCGTCTTTTTCCTTCTCCGCCCGTCTTTTTCCTTCTCCGCCCGTCTTTTTCCTTCTCCGCCCGTCTTTTTCCTTCTCCGCCCGTCTTTGCCCTTCTTTGCACTTGTGTGATATTCTCCGCCCATCTCCGCCCGTCTTTGCCCTTGTCCGCCCGTCTTTGCCCTTGTCCGCCCGTCTTTGCCCATCTTTGCACTTGTCCGATATTCTCTACACTTCTCCGCCCGTCTTTGCCCTTCTCTGATATTCTCCGCCCTTCTCCGCCCGTCTTTGCCGTTCTCCGCCCGTCTTTGCCGTTCTCCGCCCGTCTTTGCCATTCTCCGCCCATCTTTGCCATTCTCCGCCCATCTTTGCCATTCTCCCCTTGTCTTTGCCCATCTTTGCACTTCTCCGATATTCTCTGCACTTCTCCACCCGTCTTTGCTCTTCTCCGCCTGTGTTTGCCCTTGTCCACCCATCATTGCCCTTCTCCACCCGTCTTTGCACTTCCCCGCCTGTCTCCACCTGTCTTTGCCGTTCTCCAGCAGTCATTGTACTTCTCCCCGCTCTTTGCCCTTCTCTGCCCGTCTTTGCCCTTCTTTGCACTTCTCCGATATTCTCCGCCATTCTTCACCCGTCTTTGCCCTTCTTCGATATTCTCCGTCCTTCTCCTCCCATCTTTGCCCTTCTCCACCCGTCTTTGCCCTTCTCTAACCTTCTTTGCCCTTCTCCAAACTTTTTTGCACTTCTCCCCTTGTCTTTGCCCATCTTTGCACTTCTCCTATATTCTCCGCACTTCTCCACCTTTCTTTGCCCTTCTCCAGCTGTCTTTGCACTTCTCCGATATTCTCCGCACTTCTCCAACCTTTTTTGCCTTTCCCCGCCTTACTTTGCCTTTCCCCGCCCGTCTTTGCCTTTCCCCGCCCGTCTTTGCCTTTCCCCGCCCGTCTTTGCCTTTCCCCGCCCGTCTTTTCCCATCTTTGAACTTCTCCGATAATCTCTGCCTTTCTTTGCCCTTCCCCGCCCGTCTTTGCCCTTCCCCGCCCGTCTTTGCCCTTCCCCGCCCGTCTTTGCCCTTCCCCGCCCGTCTTTGCCCTTCTTTGATATTCTCCGTCCTTCTCCTGCCATCTTTGCCCTTCTCCACCTTTCTTTGCCCTTCTCCAACCTTCTTTGCCCATCTTTGCACTTCTACGATATTCTCTGCCCTTCTCCACCCATCCTTGCCCTTCTCCGCCCGTCTTTGCCCTTCTCCGAAATTCTGCACCCTTCTCCTCCCTTCGTTTACCTTTGCCACCCGTCTTTGCCCTTCGCCGCCCATCTTTGCCCTTCTTTGCACTTCTCCAATATTCTCCACCCTTCTCTACCCGTTTTTGCCCTTCTCCCCTTGTCTTTGCCCATCTTTGCACTTCTACGATATTCTCTGCCCTTCTCCGCCCATCTTTGCCCTTCTCCGCCCATCTTTGCCCTTCTCCGCCCATCTTTGCCCTTCTCCGCCCATCTTTGCCCTTCTCCGCCCATCTTTGCCCTTCTCCGCCCATCTTTGCCCTTCTCCGCCCATCTTTGCCCTTCTCCGCCCATCTTTGCCCTTCTCCGCCCATCTTTGCCCTTCTCCGCCCATCTTTGCCCTTCTCCGCCCATCTTTGCCCTTCTCCGCCCATCTTTGCCCTTCTCCGCCCATCTTTGCCCTTCTCCGCCCATCTTTGCCCTTCTCCGCCCATCTTTGCCCTTCTCCGCCCATCTTTGCCCTTCTCCGCCCATCTTTGCCCTTCTCCGATATTCTCCGCCCTTCTCCTCCCATTTTTTACCTTCACCACCTATCTTTGCCTTTCCCCGCCCGTCTTTGCCTTTCCCCGCCCGTCTTTGCCTTTCCCCGCCCGTCTTTGCCCATCTTTGCTCTTCTCCGGTATTCCCTGCCCTTCTCCGCCCGTCTTTGCGCTTCTCCGCCCGTCCTTGCTCTTCACTGCCCGTCCTTGCCCTTCTTTGCACTTCTCCGATATTCTCTCCCCGTCTTTGCCCTTCTTTGCACTTCTCTGATATTCTCCGCCCTTCTCCACCTGTCTTTGCCGTTCTCCACATTTCTTTTCTCCACCAGTCATTGCCCTTCTCCCCCGTCTTTGCTCTTCTCCACCTGTCTTTGCGCTTCTCCGATATTCTCCGCCATTCTCCGCTCATTTTTGATCTTCTCCGCCTGACTTTGAACTTCTCCGCACGACTTTGAACTTCTCCGCCCGACTTCGAACTTCTTTGCACTTCTCTGATATTCTCCACCCTTCTCCACTCATCTTTTCCCTTCTCCACCCTTCTCCACTCATCTTTTCCCTTCTCCACCCGTCTTTGCCTTTCTCCGCCCGTCTTTAGCCATCCCCTCCCGTCTTTGCCATCTCTGCCCGTCTTTAGCCATCTTTGCACTTGTCCGATATTCTCCACATTTCTCCGTCCATCTTTGCCCTTCTCCGATATTCTCCTCACTTCTTCGCTCATCTTTGCCCTTCTCTGCCCTTCTTTGCCCTTCTCTGCCCTTCTTTGCCCTTCTCTGCCCTTCTTTGCCCTTCTCCGCCTTTCTTTGTCCTTCTCCGCTCCCCTTTGCCCTTCTCCGATATTCTCCTCCTTTTTCCACTGGTCTTTGCCCTTCTCCTCCCGTTTTTGCCCTTCTCCGACCTTCTTTGCCATTCTCCGAGCTTCTCCGATATTATCTGATCTATTTTGAACTTCTCTGAATTCTACAACCTTCTCTGAGATTCTTTTACCTTCTCCGACCTTCTCTGTCCTTCAACGATCTTCTCCGACCTTCTCTGATCTTCTCCGACATTCTTTGACCTTCTCAGATCTTCTCCGAACTTCTTTGACCTTCTGCAAACTTCTCTGACCTTTTCCGATGTTCTTTGACCTTCTCCAAATTTCTCCTTCCTTCTCCGAACTTCTTTGACCTTCTCCGAACTTCTTTGACCTTCTCCGAACTTCTTTGACCTTCTCCGAACTTCTTTGACCTTCTCTGAACATCTTTGACTTCCTACCGCCTTCTTCGAACTTCTTTCACATTCTCCGACATTTTTTGAACACCTCTGAACTTCTTCGACATTTTCCGTACTTCTGCAAAATTCTCCGCCCTTCTCCAACCTCTTTTGACATTCTCCAACCTTCTTTGAACTTCTCCGACATTCTCCGATGTTCTTCGACCTTCTCCGATCTTCTTTGATCTTGTCAGGCCTTCTTTGACCTTCTCCGAACTTCTCCGACCTCTCCAACCTTCTTTGACTTTCTCCGAACTTCTTTGACCTTCTCCAAACTTCTTTGACCTTCTCCAACCTTCTATGAACTTCTCCGACCACCTTTAAACTTCTCTGACCTTCCATAATCTTCTCCGAACTTCTCCGACCTTCCTTGATCTTCTCCGACCTTTTCCGACCTTCTCCGACCACTTTTGAAATTCTCTGACTTTCTTTGAACTTCTCCGTCCTTCTCCGACCTTCTCCCACCACTTTTGAAATTCTCTGACTTTCTCCGACCTACTCCGGACTTATTTGACCTTCTCTGACCTTCTCTGACCTTCTTTTACCTTATCTGACCCTCTTTGAACTTTTCGACCTTCTTTGATCTTCTCCAACCTTCTCCGACCTTTTTTGACCTTCTCTGACATTCTCCGATGTTCTCCTACCTTCTCCGACCTTCTCTGACATTTTCCGACCCTCTTTGAACTTCTCTGACTATCTTTGACCTTCTCTGACCTTCTTTGAATTTCTACGACCTTCTCCGATCTTCTTTGAGCTTCTCCGACCTTCTTTGAACTTCTCTGACCTTCTCCGACCTTCCTTGACCTTCTCTGACCTTCTTTGATCTTGTCAGATCTTCTTTGATATTCTCCGACCCTCTTTGACCTTCTCTGACCTTCTTTGACCCACTCCAACCTACTCCAAACTTATTTGATCTTCTTTTACCTTCTCTGACCTTCTTTTACCTTCTCTGACCTTCTTTTACCTTCTCTGACCTACTCCAGACTTATTGGATCTTCTCTGACCTTCCCTGATCTTCTTTTACCTTCTCTGACTCTCTTTGACCTTTTCTGACCTTCTTTGAACTTCTCTGACCTATTCCGACCTTCTCTGCCCTTCTTCGACCTTCTCTGACCTTCTTCGACCTTCTCTGACCTTCTTCGACCTTCTCTGACCTTCTTCGACCTTCTCTGACCTTCCCCAACTTGCTTTCACCTTTTCCGACCTTCTCCAAAATTCTTTGACATTTTTTGACCTTCTCCCAAATTTTCCTACCTTCTCTGACCTTCTCCAACCTTCTCCAACCTTCTTTGACCTTCTCCGACCTTCTCCGACCATCTTTGACCTTCTCCGAACTTCTCCAATCTTCTCTGACCGTCTTTATACTTCTCCAACTTTCTTTGACCTTCTCCAAATTTCTCCTAATGCTTTGTCCTTCTGCGACCTTCTCCAAACTTCTCCGCCCTTCTCCGCCTTTCTTTGACCTTCTCTGACCTTCTTTGACCTTCTCTGACCTTTTACTTTCTCCGAATTTCTTTGACCTTCTCCGACCTTCTTTGACCTTCTCCGACCTTCTTTGACCTTCTCCGACCTTCTTTGACCTTCTCCGACCTTCTCTGATCTTCTCCGACCTGCTTTGACCTTCTCTGAACTTCTTTGACCTTCTCTGAACTTCTTTGACCTTCTCTGACCTTCTTTGACCTTCTCTGACCTTCTTTGACCTTCTCTGACCTTTTACTTTCTCCGAATTTCTTTGACCTTCTCTGACCTTCTTTGACATTCTCTGACCTTCTCCGACCACCTTTGAACTTCTCTGAACTTCTCCGATCTTCTCCAACTGTCTTTATCTTTCTCCAACCTTCTTTGACCTTCTCTGAGCTTCTTTGACCTTCTTTGACTTTCCCTGAACTTCTTTGACCTTCCCCAAACTTCTTTGAACTTCTCTGCCCTTCTATGAGCTTCTCCGACCTTCTCCGACCACTTTTGAACTTCTCTGACTTTCTTTGAGCTTCTCTGACCTTCTTTGACCCTCTCCAAACTTCTCCGACCTTCTCCTACCTTCTTTGACCTTCTCCGATCTTCCTTTCCCTTCTCCGAATTTCTTTGTCCTTCTTTGACATTCTCCGACCCTCTTTGACCTTCTCTGACCTTCTTTGACATTCTCTGACCTACTCTGGACTTATTTGATCTTCTCCAACCTTCTCTGACTTTCTTTTACCTTCTCTGACACTCTTTGACCTTTTCTGACCTTCTTTGACCTTCTCCGATCTTCTCCAAACTTTTCCGACCTTCTTTGATCTTCTCTGACCTTCTTTGACCTTCTCTGACCTTCTTTGACCTTCTCCGATCTTCCTTGAATTTCTCTGGCCTTCTCCCACCTGCTTTCACCTTCTCTGAACTTCCTCGACCTTCTCTGACCTTCCTTGAATTTCTCTTGCCTTCTCCGACCTGCTTTCACCTTTTCCAACCTTCTTTGACCTTCTCTGAACTTCTTTGACTTTTTTTGACCTTCTCCGAAATTTTCCTACCTTCTCCGATCTTCTCTGACCTTCTCCAAACTTCTTTGACCTTCTCCGACTTTGTCTGACCATCTTTGACCTTCTCCGATCTTCTCTGACCGTCTTTATACTTCTCCAACCTTCTCTGACCTTCTCCGACCTTCTTTGACTGTCTCTGACCTTCTCTGAACTTCTCCGACCTTCTCCCAAGTTCTTTGCCTATCTCTGACCTTCATTGACTTTCTCCGACCTTTTCCGAAATTCTTTGAACTTCTCTGACCTTCTTTGACCTTCTCCGACCTTCTCTGGTCTTGCAGACCTTCTTTGAACTTCTCCAAACTTCTCCGAACTTCTTTTACTTTCTCTGACCTTCTCCGCCCTTCTAAGAACTTCTCCGACCACTTTTGAACTTCTCTGACTTTCTTTGAGCTTCTCTGACCTTCTTTGACCCACTCCAAACTTCTCCAACCTTCTCCTACCTTCTTTGACCTTTTCCGACCTTCTCCTACCTTCTTTGACCTTTTCCAATCTTCCTTTCCCTTCTCTGAATTTCTTTGTCCTTCTTTGACATTCTCCGACCCTCTTTGACCTTCTCTGACCTTCTCCGACCTACTCAAGACTTATTTGATCTTCTCCGACCTTCTCTGACCTTCTTTCACCTTCTCTGACACTCTTCGACCTTTTCTGACCTTCTTTGAACTTCTCCAACCTTCTCCAAACTTTTCTGACCTTCTTTGATCTTCTCTGACCTATTCCGATCTTCTCCGCCCTTCTTTGACCTTCTCTGACCTTCTTCAACCTTCTCTGACCTTCCTGGACTTTCTCTGGCCTTCTCCAACTTGCTTTCACCTTTTCCGACCTTCTCAGACCTTCTTTGAAATTTTTTGACCTTCTCCCAAATTTTCCTACCTTCTCTGACCTTCTCCGACCTTCTTTGACCTTCTCTGACTTTCTCCGACCATCTTTGACCTTTTCCAAACTTCTCCAATCTTCTCTGACCATCTTTATACTTCTCCAACTTTCTTTGATCTTCTCTCACTTTCTCTGACCACCTTTGACCGTCTCCGAGCTTCTCCGACCTTCTCCGAGCTTCTCCATGCTTTTTTTACCTTCTCCAAACTTCTCCAAACTTCTTTTACTTTCTCCGACCTTCTCCACACTTTTTTGACATTCTCTGACCTTCTTCAAAATTCTTTTACCTTCTCGGACCATCTTTTACCTTCTTCAACCTTCTCCGATCTTCTCCAACCATCTTTATCTTTCTACGAACCTCTTTGACCTTCTCCGACCACCTTTGAACTTCTCTGAACTTCACTGAACTTCTCTGACCTTCTCCGACATTCTTTGAACTTCTCCAACCTTCTTTGACCTTCTCTGACCTTCTCCGATCTTCTCCAACCGTCTTAATCTTTCTCCAACCTTCTTAGACCTTCTCCAACCTTCTGCGACTTTCTCCAAACTTCTTTTACTTTCTCCGACCTTCTCCATGCTTTTTTGACCTTCTCCGACCTTCTCCTAACTTCTCTGACATTCTCCAACCTTCTTCAAAATTCTTTGACCTTCTCCAAACTTCTCCAACCGTCTTTATCTTTCTCCAACCTTCTTTGACCTTCTCTGAGCTTCTTTGACCTTCTCCGATATTCTCCAACCTTCTCTGAACTACTTTTAAATTCTCCAACCACCTTTGACCTTCTCTGACCTTCTTTGAACTTCTCCAACCTTCTTTGACATACTCTGACCTTCTCTGACCTACTCTTAACTTCTCCGACCTTCTCCGAAATTCTCCGATATTCTTTGAACTTCTTTGAACTTCTCCAACCTTCTCTGAAATTCTTTGCCCTTCTCCCACCTTCTTTGCCCTTCTCCCAACTTCTTCGCCCTTCTCCCACCTTCTTCGCCCTTCATTTCCCTTGTCCGACCTTCTTTGTAGACCTTGTAGTTGTAGAGAGCAATGAGATCTCCCCTCAGCCTCTATTTCTCCAGGCTAAATAACCCCAGCTCTCTGAGCCATTTCTCATAAGGCCATGTGTGTACGTAAAAAAGAGCTGACTTGTTTTAGAGGAACTAGGAGCCCTACAGACAGACAGAGGATTATAAAAAAGAGCAAGGACTAGCACAAAAATTCAGAAATAGCAAGAGATGAAAAAGGGAGTGTCAAGATACAGAGTGAATGGAAAAAATAGAACAGCAACAGTGAGCAATACAAAGGAATAGAGAAAGAAAGAGAGATAGAAAGAGAAAGAAAAGCAAGGCATTTGCAGGTGCAGAGAAAGAACAAACTACAAGGATCAAGCCAGTGAAATTGTGGGGGAACAGAATGAGGAACGCAGATTGGGACAAAGATGGAAAAGGAAAAAAAAAGTATGGGCAGAGAACAGATACTGAAGACTGGGGGGTGGGAAAAAGAGAGAGAAAAGAGCACAGAAAAATTAAAGAGTAGGGGTATAGCGATACCAGGGAACAGTAATTGTAGCAGCACGATAAATGAAAGGAACCAAAAAGTCCAGCTCTAAAATATTTGTTACCTAGTTCCATCACTGTCACAACTAGCAATGTTGCAGTGACAGCACGCATACTGTTATTTCTTGTAAGGATGCTTTCAGACATGTAGTAGTGTTGTTCTAGCTGAGAATGCAAGGCAGAGTTAATAAAACACAGCTCCTCCTCAGGCACTATTTATACCTGTGAGGGCTTCACCACACCCCAGTCACAGGTGGTGGGTGGGAAGGCCCAGGGGGGTATATAAGCCACAGGCCTTGCCTCTGGAGGTCATTTAGGTTGTGGTTTATCCTTGAGATTAGAGTTTTGCTGCTGTTTCCATTCATTGTAGCTTTTTAGGCAGATTAAGTTAGTTGGGTAAGTGGTGGGTTTTGGCTTTTTTAGTTTTTTTTTTTCTTTTTGTTCTAAAGAAGCAGAGGCATCTGTTGGAGGTATGAGCTTTGGAAGAGTCCAGGCGAAGCAGCACATACAGGTGTAACTATGGGGCTTTTTTGTCAGTTATTTTTGATTGGGTGTTGGAGGGGGCAAGATGTTTTTGATTTCCTTCTTTTATTTTTTTTTTTCTGGGTGCTTTGCCTCAAGTTTTTGGTTATGGGATGATTTGTTGTTGTTCCTCATTCTGTGTGGCATGATGTATTGGTCCTAGGGGCTCTGCAGTTTGTAATGGGCACCTTGTGGGTGATAATAATCTGGAATGAAGTTTGTTGGCCTAGGGTAGGAAGTAGAGTCTGTGGGTTGGTGGAAGATAGAAGGGGCCAGGGGAGCCCCGGGAAGGGCTCAGGAGCACAGCTCCCAAGGAACAGCAACACAGAAGGGTCAGGGGGGTTAAAATATAGGGCAGGTGCTGTTAAGAAGGAGCAGGGTTCCTTCTCTGATACTTCAGGGGTAGAAAAGGGCTTTAATGGTTTGGGGAAAGGGAGATGTGTTCATCAGTCTTTCTTGGGTCAGTTTGGTGGTAAGATGTAAGTGCTGTTCAGGTGTCTGTTGTTCTAGTCTCTCTGTAGCCAATGAGGTAATGATGAGGTTGAGACACAAGTTTAAAAGTATTAGTTACCCTAAGAAATGTCATCTCTAGGGCTTTGAGATCTCTGCTCCCTTATACCTTCTACTTATTGTGTTCCTCAACTAACTTCTTTGCATCCATCCTGTCTCCATCCATCTGAATGTCCAGAGAAGAGTAATGTAGCTGGTGAGGGGGCTGGGGAACAAGCCTTATGAGGAGTGGCTGAGAGAGCTGGGGGTGTTTAGCCTGGAGAAGAGGAGGCTGAGGGGAGACCTCATTGCTCTCTGCAACTACCTGAAAGGAGGTTGTGGAGGGGAGGGATCTGGCCTCTTCTCCCAAGTGACAGGGGACAGGACAAGAGGGAATAGCCTCAAGCTCTGCCAGGGAAGCTTCAGGCAGTACATCAGGAAAAAATATTTCACTGAAAGGGTTATTGGGGATGGGCAAAGGCTGCCCAAAGGAGGTGGTAGAGTCACCTTCCCTGGAGGTGTTTAAAGGATGGGTGGATGAGATGGTGAGGGGCATTGTTTAGTGATTGATAGGAATGGTTGGACTCAATGATCCAATGGGTCTTTTCCAACCTGGTGATCCTATGAATATCAGAGACCTTGCTACTTAAAGGTATGGACTCGCTGCCTATCTACAGTGCAGGGTTCTGCCGCTTGTTTCCCTTGCATTTCTCAGGGAAGAGATTGGATATTGTTTTGGCTCGTAACAGTTAGCAGCTGAGCAACTCTTTTTCATCTGGTCTGTGGGCACACAAGCCTCCCTTATTTAGTAGAGTTTTGGATTTTTCCTGAACTTACCAGTGAGGTTTGCTCTGTTATTGCTTACAGCGGTTGTTACCTTGTCCCTGTTATCCATTGTGTTTTTTTACGGTCATTGAGTTTCCAATTTAGGTCTTAGAGTAGTCAATCCCACTGTTGCGAGTTTTTCATTGGCTGACTGCCTCTGTAATTCCAGTCTCCATTGCTGTGTGGTGAGTGTCCTGTGTTTTTATGTCTTCTGTGTTAATAATCTTTACTGGGTTTTGATAAGAATATTTTTTTCAAGTTCTTCTTGTTCACTCCTACGACTAAAGTTTGGTTACTTCTAAAATGTGGATTTCCGTGGCTCATCTTTCTTTTGTCCTGGGTATCACCACTACTGGTCCTACAACTTAAGTGGTGAGGAGGAGAGGAGAGGTAAGCAGAGGGCACAAAATTTTGGGGTGCCGGTGAGGTAGTCAGGTTTATTCTCATCATTGTGGGGCTGATGGTGAGGAGGAAGTTGAGTATGTCTAGAAGAGCGAAGTGTTCTTTGGCAACATAGTATTTACTTTTGGTTTGGCAGGTACTGTGCAGGCCACCTTGGGAATGGGAAGAGCATTTGAGATGAGCTGGGTAGTAGGGAGAAGGAGCATGGGGCAGACTTCTCACAGATGTGAGTAATTCTCTTAATTTAATTACCCTGGGTGATAACAGCTGCAGCATCTGACAGAAGAACTGCTGTGGAGCAAGTGAGTGGAAGGACATGGCAGTTAGGCAGAACAAGTTGTCATGTAAGGTGCTGACGTTGATCAGTGCAATGCTGGATGTTGGGGCTATTTTAGTTTTCTTGTAGATTGCAAAGTGGATCGTGGCAACTGTAGGATCATTCCAGGAAGCTGATGTTCTTGGAGTTTTTTTCTCCTGAGGAAGCCTTCTGGTGGTCTGAAAGCTAAGTTGAGGGACGGGGGCAGGGGTGGGGTATGACAGAGGGGAGAAGGCTGGGGATGGCAGGGAGGAGTTTTAAAAGTAGCCTAGGGGAGAGGGCTGTGCAGGAAGTGTCCCCTTTGGGCAGGGAGAGCTGGAGGGTGTTACTTCTCAGCCCAAAGCTAGCACATTCCAGGCAGGGCCGTTCCAGCTTCTCTGTGCTGTGTGCTTTCTATTCTGTTTCTCTTTTACGTTTCTTAAGCCTTGATGTCCACTTTGCTTTAAAGGAATGCAGCATATGACTTGAGCAGCATCTCGAGGGTCTTGAATGCCTGTACTCATGGGTACAATACCAATTAGGCACTGTTCTTCTTGCATCATAACCTAAGTGTGGATTGGCTTCACATTTTCCAGGTTTCTGGTCAGCCATCTTTTCCCGTGGCCTTGCAGCCTGTGTTGGTGGCCACAATCGCTAGTCATATATTTTCAAGGATCCCTGTTGACCTGAGACTTCTTCCATGCATCTTGTGCCTTTAGTCATTTAAAAGGTGATCCTTTCACGTACATCCTCCTGGTTTTGGCCACATCCCGTTGTAATGAGGGATCCTTTACAGCATGCCGGACATGCCTCGAGCACCATATCTAGGGTCCTGAATGCTCGTACTCATCAATGCACTGTTGATTGGGCACTGCTTTTCTTGCATCGTGCTCCTGAAGCCGGGATCGTTCTCGTGTTTTGGCACTGTGTTTTTCTGTTCATTTTTCTTGCAGATGCTGAAGAGGAACGCAGTGACTGCAGGATTATTTCTGTTAGCTGATGTGATTTGAGCTGCTTTGGCCAAGGACAGCTTCATTCGTGGCCCTCTGAAAGCTAAATTGAGAGACCGGAGTTGGGAAGCGGGAGGTGGGATGGGGCTAGCAGGGAGGGGTTTGGAAGGTAGCCTAGGCTGTGCAGGGAGAGTCCTCTTTGGGCAGGTGAAGGCAGAGGGGTCTACTTCTCAGCTCAAACCCTGCATGGGCAGGGCAGTTCCAGCCTGTATCTGTTGTTGTCTAGTTTGTGTAGTCACCGTGCCATGTCTGAAATTTTCTGCAGGTCTTGATGTTGTCTTTTGTGCTCAGGTCATGGCGGGCGTGCCTTGGGTGCCATGTCTAGGGTCCCAAATGCTCGTACTCATCAAGGCAGTGTCGATGGGGCACTGCTTTTCTTTCTTCGCATTTCTAAAGTGTGGATCGCTCTTGTGTTTTGGAAGCATCCGGTCAGCTGTCTTCTGCTGCAGCCTTGCAGCCTGCCTCGCCATCCGGGATAGTTAGTCTTCTGTTTTCCTGGATCCCTGTTCTGGGACTTGTTCCGTCCATCCTCTGCATGTTTAGGACTTTAAAAGGGTTTCTTGCCCGTTCATCTTGCCAGTTGTGGCACCATCTCTTTGGAACCATGCACGGTTCTTCGCTTTTCCAGGGCTAGCGTAGGTTGTTCCTCGGAGCCCTGTCCATTGCCTTGCCCATTGGCATGCGTGGTCCAGGAGTCCTCCTTGTTGCCGCGACTTTTCTTTTGTTCCCGGTTCACGACATTGGTCTTATGTGTTGATGTTCTGCGTGTATTTGTGTCTGGTTGGAGCTGCTCTGCCAGGTGTGTAGAGGAGGCGATAAGCGTCAGCAGGGGTATAGCGGCCCGATTGTGTTCTTAACATTTTGACGTGCCTAGACGTTGCGGTCTAGGGGCATCCCTTATTTGCAGAACTAGCAGCCCTAGGTGTGGCGGGTGAGGAGGGTAGTTTCTGCTTGTCTCTGGAGCCACAGAGGGGGTGACCAAAACTGCATGGGAGCAGTCAGTGGAGCAGTAGCGAAGTGGTTTCAATGTCAAGGGAGCGGCAATTAATGTTCGGGTTTGGTTGTGGACTAGCTTTGCTTGACTGTAATGTGCAGTAGAGTCTTGGAATTCTTAGGGCATTGCTGAGCGTCAGGGTGACTTCTTTGCTGTTGTGTTTTTCAGACGTAGCGGGCTGACCTGTGTGCCGAGGGGCACGGATGGAGTTGCGTGCAGTTAGTGTGCCATAGTGAGGTGAGTTGGCTGTGGTGTTGGTAGGGAAATGTAACCGTGGCTGTATGATCAGTTACCGTGTGTTGGTTTTGTTCAATGAAGTTACAATCATCCTTGCTGTTTGTATATTCCAGGTGGAGCTCAAGCCTCAACACAACCACAGAAGATGAGGCAAGCCGGGCATCTGAGCAGTCAAGGTAATGCAGTGGAGATAGGTGTTGCTTGGGGCAGCCTGTGCTTTAGTGTAGTACAAAAGCATGCTTTTTCTGTGGCAGGTGCCAAATGCAGCCTCAGAGGGGTGAAGCTTCTTGCTGATGTGTGGTCTGAGAGGTGAGGAGGTTGTTGTTCAAATAGGTGTGTTAGAGCCCTGTAGTACGCAGCAAATCCATTGAGCATTGGCCTTTGGTTTTGTAGATGCTGTGTGGTCCACTTTTAGAATGCAAAGAGCAGTTGAGGTGAACAGGGGAGTAGAGAGATGGAGCACGGGACTGATTTCTCAGAAGCGCAATAGTAAATTTTCCGTCTGTCTACCTGAAGTGCCCCAGGTGATGATGACTGCAGCATCCAATGTTTGAATTGGCATCAAATAGGTGAGCAGAATGCCTTGGCAGTTTTGCAGTGAGTGTAGTACAAGATGTTGGCAGTGAGCAGTGTGATGCTGACTTGGCACTGTGTTTTCTGTATGGGTTTTTTTTTTTTTTTTTTTCAGATTATTGTCCAGGACAATGTGAGAGTGCAGGATTTTTCCAGATAGTTGATGCAGTTTGGGTTTTTTCTGCCAAGGATATCTTCAGGCCCTCGGTCTTCAGAAAGTTAAGGGGGCTGTGGTTTTGGGCCGGGAAGAGGGCAGAATGTTGAGAATGGCAGGGAAGGGATTTAGCCTAGGGTAGAGGGTTGTGCAGGAAGAGTACACCTTGTTACACTTTTGGAGAGGGGTTTAATTTTCAGCCCCAAGCTAGCGTGTACCAGGCAGGGCAGTTCCAGCCTATATCTGTCTTGTTGTTTAGATTTTGTAGACTCTGCTGTGTCTTAAATCTTCTGCAGGTCTTGATGTCATCTTTGCATTTGATCCACGTGTCATCTCTAGACTCTTGGATGTCTGTTCTTAGTAAGGTGCTGATCAGGCGCTGCTTTTCTTGCATTCTGATCTTCATGTACAGCTAGGTCTTGCATTTTGGCAATTTCTGGTCAGTTGCCTATTGTGTAGGCATCACAGGACACGTTAGCATCCTCAGCCCTTATTGTTCCATTTTCTTAAATCCCTGTTCTGGCACTTCCTCCATACGTACTCTGTTTTGAGGTGTTTAAGAAGGGCTCACCCTTGCATCCTTCTGTTTCGTCTCATCTTGTGTTTCGTCTGTCTTCTGTGTCTATTCTGATATAATTGTCATTTATTATGTCTGTGTCCTCTGTGTCGCCTCTGTCAATTTGACATCCTTGTCATTTATAATGTCTGTGTTGTCTTGTCATCTGAGTCGTCTGTGTGTACACTGACATCATTTTCATTTATAATGTCTGTGTCATCATTGTCGCCCCTGTTGTTTTTGTCTATTGTGACATCATTGTCATTTATAATGTCGTTGTCGCCTGTGTCGCCTGTGTCTATTGTGTCATCACTGTCATTTAAAATGTCTGTGTCGTTTTTGTCTATTGTGACATCATTGTCATTAATAATGTCTGTATGGTCTGTGTCGTCTGATTCTATTGTGACATAATTTTAATATATAATGTCTGTGTCTCTGTCGTTTGTATCATATTTGTCTATTGTGACTTCATTGTCATTTATAAATTCTGTTTTCTGAGTTGTCTGTGCCTATTGTGACATCATATTCATTTATAGTGTCTGTGTTGTCTGTGTCTACTGTGACATCGTCATATATAATATCGGTGTGGTCTCTGTTGTCTGTGCCTATTGTGACATCATGCTTATTTTTAATGTCTGTGTGTTCTGTGTCTATTGTGACATCATGCTTATTTTTAATGTCTGTGTGTTCTGTGTCTATTGTGACATCATTGTAATTTATAATGTCTGTGTCGTCAGTGTCTATTGTGAAGTCATTGTCTTTTATAATGTCGGTGTCGTCTGTGTCTATTGTGACATCATTTTCATTGATTATGTCTGTGTCGTCGGTGTCGTCTTTGTCTATTGTGACATCTTGTCATTTATAATAACTGTGTATTCTGTGTCTACTGTGAAACTATTGTCATTTATTATGTCTGTGTATTCTGAGTCTATTGTGACATCATTGTCATTTATAATGTCTGTGTCATCTGTGTCTATTGTGACGTCATTGTCATTTATAATGTCTGTGTCGTCTGTGTTGTCTGGTCTATTGTGACATCATTGTCATTTATCATGTTTGAGTTGTCTGTGATATTGTGACAACTTTGTAATTTATAATGTCTGTATTGTCTGTATCATCTGTGTCGTCTGTTTCGTCTGTATCTCTTGTGACTTAATTGTCATATATAAAGTCTGTAGTCTGTGTCGTCTGAGTCTTCAGTGTCATCTGTGTCTATTCTGACATTGTTGTCATATATAATATCTATGACATCTGTGTTGTCTGAATCTATTGTGACATCATTATCATTTATAATGTCTGTGTCGTCTGTCTGTTGTGACATTAATGTCATTTATAGTGTCTGTGTGGTCTGTGTCTATGGTGAAATCACTGTCATTTCTAATGTCTGTGTCATCTGTGTGCCTGTGTATCATTGTCTGTTTTCTGTGTCGTCTCTGTGGTCTGTGTAGTCTCTGTTGCCTCTGTTGTTTCTGTGGTCTGTGGTTATTATGAAATCACTGTCATTTAAAATATCAGAGTAGTCTGTGTCTAGTGTGATATCATTGTCACTTATAATGTCTGTGTCGTCTGTGTTTGTTGTGACATAATTGTCATTTATAATGTCTGTGTCGTTTGTCATTTGTGTCGTCTGTATCATCTGTGTCTGTTGTGACATCATTGTCATTTATAATGTCTGTGTCGTCTGTGTCTGTTTTGACATCATTGTCATTTATAATGCCTGTCTCATCTGTGAGGTCTGTGTCATGTGTGTCTATTGAGACATCGTTGTCATATGTAATGTCTGTGACGTCAGTGACGTCTGTGTCTTCTGTCAATTGTGACATTTTCATTTATAATGGCTTTGTTGTCTGTGTGGTCTCTATCGTCTGTGTCTTCTGTGTTTATTGTGACATCATTTTCATGTTTATGTCTGTGTTGTCTGTTTCTGTTGTGACATCACTGTCATTTATAATGTCTGTGTCCTGTGTTTCGTCTGTGTCTACTGTGACATCATTTTCATTTATAATGGTTTTGTTGTCTGTGTCGTTTCTCTCGTCTATGTCTATAGTGACAACATTTTCATTTATAATGTCTGTGTTGTTTGTGTCTGTAGTGACATCATTTTCAATAATAATGTCTGTGTCGTCTGTGTCTATTGTGAAATCATTTTCATTTATGAGTTTGTTGTCTGTGTTGTCTGTGTCATCCCTGTCCTCTGTATAGTCTGTTTCTATCGTGATATTATTGTCATTTGTAATGTTTGTGTCGTCTCTGTCGTCTGTGTCTGTTGTCATATCATTTTCATTTATAATGTCTGTGTCGTCGGTGTCTATTCTGACATCATTTTCTTTTATGTCTGTGTCGTCTTTGTTGTCTGTGTCTATTTTGACATTATTGTCATTTATAATGTCTGTGTCATCTGTGTCTATTGTGATATCATTGTAATTTGTAACGTCTGTGTCTTCTCTGTTGTCTGTGTCTGTTGTGATATCATTGTAATTTGTAACGTCTGTGTTGTCGGTGTCTGTTCTTATATCAATGTCACTTATAATGTCCGTGTCAACTGTGTCTGTTTTGTCATCATTTTCATTTATAATGTCTGTGTCGTCTCTGTCTATTTTGACATCATTTTTATTTATAATGTCTGTGTCGTATGTGTCATCTCTGTTGTCTGTGTCTATTCAGACGGCATTGTAATTTATAATGTCTGTGTTGTCAGTGTCGTCTCTGTCGTCTGAGTCTATTGTGATATCATTTTCATTTATAATGTCTGTGTCGTAGGTGTCTATTCTAACATCATTTTCTATTATAATGTCTGTGTCATATGAGTCGTTTGTGAGTATCGTGATATCACTGTCATTTATGTCTGTGTCATCTGTGTTGTCTGTGTCTATTCTGATATCATTATAATTTATGATGTCTGTGTTTTCTGTGTCATCTATGAATATTGTGATATCATTGTTATTTATAACGTCTGTGTCGTCTGTGTCTATTCTGATATCATTTTCATTTATAATGTCTGAGTCGTCTGTGTTGTCTGTGTCTATTTTGACATCATTTTCATTTATAATGTCTGTGTCGTCTGTGTTGTCTGTGTCTATTCAGACGGCATTGTCATTTATGTCTGTGTCTGTTGTGACATTTTTTTTACAATATCTGTGTCGCCTGTCTCATCTCTGTCTGTTGTGACATCAGTGTCATTTATTATGTCTGTGTCGTCTGTGTCTTCTGTGTCTATTTTGACATCATTTTCATTTAGAATGACTGTCTGTGTGGTCTGTATCGTCTCTATCGTCCGCATCCTCTGTGTTTATTGTGACATCGTTTTCTTTTATAATGTCTGTGTTGCCTGTGTGGTCTGTGTCGTCTGTGTTGATTGTGTTATCATTGTCATTTATCATGTCTGTGTTTTCTGTGTTGTCTGTGTGTATTGTGACATCATTGTCATTTATAATGTCTGTAATGTCTGTGAATTTTGTGACATCACTGTCATTTATAATGTCTGTGTCGTATCTGTTGTCTGTCTAGTCTGTCTATTGTGACATCAATGTAGTTTAGAGTGTCTGTGTCGTCTATGTCTATAGTGACATCATTGTCATTTATAATGTCTGTGTCATCTCTATCGTCTGAGTGTATTGTTACATAATTTTCAGTTATAAATTCTGTGTCATCTGTCATCTGTGTCTGTAGTGACATTATCATTTATAATGTCTGTGTCGTCTGTGTCATCTGTTGTCTGTTTCTATTGTGACATCAGTGTCATGTATAATGTCTGTGTCTTCTGTGTTTTTTTTGCCATAATTGTCATTTATAATGTCTGTGTCTTTTGTGTCATATTTGTCTTCTGTGTTGTCTGTGTCTATTGGGACATCATTGTCATTTATACTGTCTGTGTTGTCTCTGATGTCTGTGCCGTCTGTGTCTACTGTGAAATCATTTTCATATATAATGGTTTTGTCTTCTGTGTCTTTTCTGTCGTCTGTGTCTATAGTGACATCATTTTCATTTATAATGCCTGTGTCGTCTTTGTCTGTAGTAACGTCATCTTCATTAATAACGTCTGTGTCGTTTGTGTCGTCTTTGTATATTGTGACATCATTGTTTGTGTCTATTTTGAAAACTGTCATATATAATGTCTGTGTCTTCTGTATCGTCTGTGTCTACTGAGATATCATTTTCATTTATAATATCTGTTTCATCTGTGTCCATTGTGACATGGATATTTAAAAGTGTCTGTGTCGTGGGTGTCGTCTGTGTCTATCGTGACATCATTGTCATTTATAATGTCAGTGTCTTCGATGTCGTCTGTCTATTGTGACATCGTCATTTATAATGTTTTTGTCATCTGTGTCCTCTCTGTGTATTGGGACATCATTGTCATTTATAATAACTCTGCCGTCTGTGTCGTCGCCGTCTATTATGACATAATTATAATTTATTATATCTGTGTAGTTTGTATCGTCGGAGTCTATTGTGAAATCATTGTAATTTATAATGTCTCTCTTGTCTTTTACAACTGTGTCGTCTGTGCTGTCTTTGTCTATTGTGACATCCTTGTCATATATAATATCTGTGTCGCCTGTGTCTATTGTGACATCATTGTCATTTGTAGTGTCTGTGTCATCTGTGTCGGCTGTGTCAGCTGTGTCGTCTGTGCCTATTATGACATAATTTTCATTTATAATGTGTTTGTCTTCTGTGTCTTTTTGTCTATTTTGACATCTATGTTATTTATAATGACTGTATCATCTGTGTTGTCTTTCTCTTTTGCGACATCATAGTCATTTATAATATCTTTGTCGTCTGTGTATTCTGTGTCTATTGTGGCATCATTGTCATTTATAATGTCTGTGTCATCTGTGTCATCTGTGAATATTGTGATATCATTGTTATTTATAACGTCTGCGTCATCGGTGTCTATTCTGATATCATTGTCATTTATAATATCTGAGTCGTCTGTGTCGTCTCTGTCTATTTTGACATTATTTTTATTTATAATGTCTGTGTCGTATGTGTCATCTGTGTTGTCTGTGTCTATTCAGACGGCATTGTAATTTATAATGTCTGTGTTGTCAGTGTCGTCTCTGTCGTCTGAGTCTATTGTGATATCATTTTCATTTATAATGTCTGTGTCGTAGGTGTCTATTCTGACATCATTTTCTATTATAATGTCTGTGTCATATGAGTCGTTTGTGAGTATCGTGATATCACTGTCATTTATGTCTGTGTCATCTGTGTTGTCTGTGTCTATTCTGATATCATTATAATTTATGATGTCTGTGTTTTCTGTGTCATCTATGAATATTGTGATATCATTGTTATTTATAACGTCTGTGTCGTCTGTGTCTATTCTGATATCATTTTCATTTATAATGTCTGAGTCGTCTGTGTTGTCTGTGTAGTCTGTCTATTGTGACATCATTGTAGTTCAGAGTGTCTGTGTCGTCTATGTCTATAGTGACATCTTTGTCATTTATAATGTCTGTGTCATCTGTATCGTCTGAATGTTACATAATTTTCAGTTATAAATTCTGTGTCGTCTGTCTTCTGTGTCTGTAGTGACATCATTATCATTTATAATGTCTGTGTCGTCTGTCATCTGTTGTCTGTGTCTATTGTGACATCAGTGTCATGTACAATGTCTGTGTCTTCTGTGTTTATTTTGCCATAATTGTCATTTATAATGTCTGTGTCTTTTGTGTCATCTGTGTTTTCTGTGTCTCTTGTGACATCATTGTCATTTATAATGTCTGTGTAGTCTGTGTCATCTGTGTCTTCTGTGAAATCATTTTCATTTATAATGGTTTTGTCTTCTGTGTCGTTTCTGTCGTCTGTGTCTATAGTGACATCATTTTCATTTACAATGTCTGTCGTCTGTGTCTATTGTGACGTCATTTTCATTAATAATGTCTGTGTCGTTTGTGTCGTCTTTGTCTATTGTGACATCATTGTCATTTATAATGTCTGTATTTTTTGTGTCTATTTTGACAACATTGTCATTTATAATCTCAGTGTCTTCTGTATCATCTGTGTCTACTGAGATATCATTTTCATTTATAATGTCTGTGTCATCTTTGTCCATTGTGACATCGATATTTAAAAGTGTCTGTATCGTCGGTGTCGTCTGTGTCTATTGTGACATCATTGTCATTTATAATGTCAGTGTCTTCGGTGTCGTCTGTCTATTGTGACATTGTCATTTATAATGTTTTTGTCATCTGTCTCGTCTGTGTCGTCTGTGTGTATTGGGACATCATTGTCATTTATAATAACTCTGCTCTCTGTGTCGTCGCCGTCTATTATGACATAATTGTAATTTATTATATCTGTGTAGTTTGTATCGTCGGAGTCTATTGTGAAATCATTGTCATTTATAATGTCTCTCTTGTCTTTTACAACTGTGTCATCTGTGCTGCCTGTGTCTATTGTGACATCCTTGTCATATATAATATCTGTGTCGTCTGTGTCTATTGTGACATAATTTTCATTTATAATGTCTGTGTTGCCTCTGTTGACTGTGTCGTCTGTGTCTATTGTGACATCATTATCATTTACACTGTCTGCATCATACGTGTCGTGTGTGTCGCCTGTGTCTATTGTGACATTTTCATTTGTAGTGTCTGTGTCGGCTGTGTCGTCTGTCTCTATTTTGAGATCTTTGTCGTTAATAATGTCTGTGTCATCTGTGTTGCCTGTGTCGGCTGTGTCGTCTTTGTCTATTGTGACATCATTGTTATTTATAATGACTGTATCATCTGTGTGGTCTTTCTCTATTGCGACATCATAGTCATTTATAATATCTTTGTCGTCTCTGTATTCTGTGGCTATTGTGACATCGTTTTCATTTATAATATCTGTCATCTGAGTTATCTGTGTTGTCCTTTGTGTCTTCTGTGTTGTCTGTGTATATTGTGACATCCTCTTCATTAAAAAAGTCTGTCGTATTTATCTTCTGTGTCTATTGTCACATAATTGTCATTTATACTGTCTTTGCCTTCTCTGTCTTCTGTGTATATTGTGACATCACTGTCAAATATATTGTCTGTGTCATCTTTCTCGTCTTTGTCTATTTTGCCATCATTGTCACTAATGTCTGTGTTGTTGGTGTCCTCTGTGTCTGTTGGGACATCACTGGCATTTATAATGTCTGTGTCGTCTATGTCGTCTGTGTCTATTGTGACATCGCTGTCATTTATGTCTGTGTCGTTTTTGTCTATTGTGATATCATTGTCATTTATAATGTCTGTGGCATCGGTGTCGTCAATTTCGTCTGTGTTGTTTGTGTTAATGTGACATCTTTTTCATTAATAATGTCTGTGTCATCTGTGTCATCTATGTCATCCCTGTCATCTGTCTATTGTGACATCACTGTCATTTATTATGTCTGTGTCATCTGTTACTTATGTGACATCATTGTATAACATATTGTCTGTGTCATCTGTTTCTATTTTGACATCATTGTCAATTATAATGTCTGTGTCTTCTGAGTCGTTTGTGTCTATTGTGATACCATTGTCATTTATAAAGCTGTGTCGTCGGTGTCTATTGTGACATCATTGTCATTTATAATGTCTCTGTCTTCTGTGACTTCTCTGTCTATTGTGACATCATTGTCATTTATAATGTCTGGTTCGTCTGTGTCGTCTTTGACATCATTTTTATTTATAATAACTGTGGCAATTGTGTCACCTGTGTTGCCTGTGTCGTCTCTGTCAGCTGTCTATTGTTATGACATTGTCATTTATATTTTCTGTCGTCTGTGTCTATTGTGACATCGTTGTCATTTATAATGTCTGTGTCTTCTGTGTTGTCTGTGTCTCTCGTGACATCATTAACATTTACAATGTCTGTGTCATATGTGTCGTTTGTGTCGCCTGTGTCTATTATGACATCATAGTCATTTATAATGTCTATGTCGTCTGTGTTATCCATGACTATTGTGACATCTTTATAATTTACAATGTCTGTGTCGTCTCTGTTTATTTTGATGTTATTGTCATTTATGTCTTTTTCGTCTGTGTCGTCTGTGCCTATTGTGACATCATTGTAATTTGTAATGTCTCTGTCATCGGTGCCATCTTTGTCTATGGTGACATCATTGTGATTTATAATGTATGTGTCATCTGTGTCTATTTTGACATCATTTTCATTTCTACAGTCTTTGTCGTCTGTGTCATCTCTGTCTGTTCTGACATCAATGTAATTTATTATATCTGTGTCCTCTGTGTCGTCTATGTCTATGGTGACATCATTTTTCCTTCATGTCTGTATTGTCTGTGTCTTCTGTGTCTATCGTGACGTCATTTTCATTCATAATGTCTGTGTCGTCTGTGTATATTGTGACATCATTGTCATTAAAAATGTCTGTGTCGTCTGTATCTTCTGTGTCTATTGTTACATAATTGTCATTTATAATGTCTTTGCCGTCTCTGTCTATTTTGACATCACTGTAATTTATAATGTCTGTGTCGTCTGTGTCATCTTTGTTTATTGTGACATCATTTTCATTTATAATATCTGTGTCGTCTGTGTCGTCTGATTCATCGATGTCGGCTCTCTTCTGTGTCTATTGTGATATAATTGTCATTTATTATGTCTGTGTATTCTGTGTTTTCTGTGTCTATTGTGACATCATTGTAATTTATAATGTCTGTGTGGTGTGTGTCATCTGAGTCGTCTGTGTGTACTTTGACATCATTTTCATTTATAATGTCTGTGTCGTCCTTGTTGCCCCTGTCGTTTTTGTCTGTTGTGACATCATTTTCATTTTTAATGTCGTTGTCACCTGTGTCGCCTCTGTCTATTATGTCATCACTGTCATTTAAAATGTCTGTGTCGTCTATGCAGTCTGTGTCGGTTTTGTCTATTGTGACATCATTGTCATTAATTATGTCTGTATTGTCTGTTTCGTCTGATTCTATTGTGACATAATTCTAATATATAATGTCTGTGTCATCTCTGTTGTTTGTATCATATTTGTCTATTGTGACTTCATTGTCATTTCTAAATTCTGTTTTCTGAGTTGTCTGTGCCTATTGTGACATCATTTTCATTTATAGTGTCTGTGTTGTCTGTGTCTACTGTGATATCGTCATATATAATATCTGTGTGGTCTCTGTTGTCTGTGCCTATTGTGACATCATGCTAATTTTTAATGTCTGTGTGTTCTGTGTCTATTTTGATATCATTGTAATTTATAATGTCTGTGCGTTGGTGTCGTCTGTGTCTATTGTGACATTATTTTCATTGATTATTTCTGTGTTGTCTTTGTCTGTTGTGACATCTTGTCATTTATAATATCTGTGTCGTCTGTCTGTTGCGACATCATTGTCATTTATAATGTCTGTGTATTCTGAGTCTATTGTGACATCATTGTCATTTATAATGTCTGTGCCGTCTGTGTCTATTGTGACGTCATTGTCATTTATAATGTCTGTGTCGTCTGTGCTGTCTGGTCTATTCTGACATCATTGTCATTTATCATGTTTGAGTTGTCTGTGATATTGTAACGAATTTGTGATTTATAATGTCTGTATCGTCTGTGTCATCTGTGTTGTCTGTTTCATCTGTATCTCTTGGGACATAATTGTCATATATAATGTCTGTAGTCTGTGTCGTCTGAGTCGTCAGTGTCATCTGTGTCTATTCTGACATCGTTTTTATATATAATGTCAATGACATCTGTGTTGTCTGTGTCTATTGTGACATCATTATCATTTATAATGTCTGTGTCGTCTGTCTGTTGTGACATCAATGTCATTTGT
Organism: Phaenicophaeus curvirostris; assembly: GCF_032191515.1. Taxonomy (NCBI): domain Eukaryota; kingdom Metazoa; phylum Chordata; class Aves; order Cuculiformes; family Cuculidae; genus Phaenicophaeus; species Phaenicophaeus curvirostris. The sequence goes on from NC_091411.1 coordinate 98,748, forward strand.
AATGTCTGTGTGGTCTGTGTCTATTGTGAAACCACTGTCATTTCTAACGTCTGTGTCGTCTGTGTGCCTGTGTATATTGTGATATCATTGTCATATATAATGTCTGTTGTCTGTCGTCTCTGTGGTTATTATGAAATCATTGTCATTTAAAATATCAGAGTAGTCTGTGTCTAGTGTGACATCATTGTCACTTATAATGTCTGTGTCGTCTGTTTTTGTTGTGACATAATTGTCATTTATAATGTCTGTGTCGTTTGTCATTTGTGTCGTCTGTGTTGTCTGTGTCTATTGTGACATGGTCATTTATAATGTCTTTGTAGTCTGTATCGTCTGTGTTTATTTTGACATCAATGTCATTTATAATGTCTGTATCGTCTGTGTCTTTTGTTACATCATTGTCATTTATAATGTCTCTGTCGTCTATGACTGTTGTGACATCATTGTCATTTATAATGTCTGTCTCGTCTGTGTGGTCTGTGTCATGTGTGTCTATTGAGACGTCATGGTTATACGTAATGTCTGTGATGTCAGTGAGGTCTGTGTCATCTGTGTCAATTGTGACATCTTTTTCATTTATAATGGCTTTTTCATCTGTGTGGTCTCTATCGTCTGTGTCCTCTGTGTTTATTGTGACATCATTGTCATGTATAATGTCTGTGTTGTCTGTGTCTATATTAACATCACTGTCATTTATAATGTCTGTGTCCTGTGTTTCGTCTGTGTCTACTGTGACATCATTTTCATTTATAACGGTTTTGTCGTCTGTGTCGTTTCTGTCTTCTACGTCTATAGTGACATCATTTTCATTTATAATGTCTGTGTCGTTTGTGTCTGTAGTGACATCATTTTTATTAATAATGTCTGTGTTGTTTGTGTCGCCTTTGCATATTGTGAAATCATTGTCACTTATAAAGTCTGTGTTGTCTGTGTCGTCTGTCGTCTTTGTCTATTGTGAAATCGTTTTCATTTATAATGTCTGTGCCGTACGTGTCGTCTCTGTTTTCTTTGTCTATTCAGACGTCATTGTCATTTATATTGTCTGTGTCTGTTGTGACATAGTTTTTCTTACAATATCTGTGTCGTCTCTGTCTGTTGTTACATCATTGTCATTTATTATGTCTATGTTTTCTGTTTCTTCTGTGTCTATTTTGACATCATTTTCATTTAGAATGACTGTCGTCTGTGTGGTCAGTATCGTCTCTATCGTCTGTATCCTCTGTGTCTATTGTGACGTCATTTTCTTTTATAATATCTGTGTTGCCTGTGTAGTTTGTGTCGTCTGTGTCTATTGTGATATCATTGTTATATATAATGTCTGTGTTTTCTGTGTTCTATGTGTGTATTGTGATATCGTTGTCATTTATAGTGTCTGTGTCGTCTGTGAATATTGTGACATCACTGTCATTTATAATGCCTGTGTCGTATGTGAATATTGTGACATCATTGTAATTTATAATGTCTGTGTCGTCACAGTCGTCTCTGTTTTCTATGTCTATTGTGAAATCTTTGTCATTTGTAATGTCTTTGTCCTCTGTGTCTATTTTGACATCATTTTAATTTAAAATATCTGTGTCTTCTGTGTCTATTGTGACGTCATTTTCATTAAAAATGTCTGTGTCTTCTGTGTCGTCTGTATCGTCAGTGTGTATTTTTACATAATTGTTATTTATAATTCCTGTGTCGTCTCTCGTCTGTGTCTATTGTTACAGCCTTGTCATTTATAATGTTTGTCATCTGTGTCTGTGACATCATTGTCATTTATAATGTCTGTGTCATCCGTATCGTCTGAGTGTATTGTTATATAATTATCATTTATAAAATCTGTGTCGTCTGTCGTCTGTGTCTACTGTGACATCATTGCCATTTATAATGCCTGTGTCATCTTTGTCGTCTCTGTTTATTGTGACATCAGTGTCATAAATAATGTCTGTGTCGTCTGTGTTTATTTTGCCATAATTGTCATTTATAATGTCTGTGCCGTCTGTGTCTATTGTGACATCATTGTCATTTATAATGTCTGTGTAGTCTGTGTCATCTGTGTCTACGGTGACATCATTGTCATTTTTAATGTCTGTGTCGTCTGCGTCTACTGTGAAATCATTGTCATTTATAATGGTTTTGTCTTCTGTGTCGTTTCTGTTGTCTGTGTCTATGGTGACATCATTGTCATTTACAATGTCTGTGTCGTCTATGTCTATTGTGGTATCATTTTCATTAATAATGTCTGTGCCATTTGTGTTGTCTTTGTCTATTGTGACATCATTGTCATTTATAATGTCTGTGTCATCCGTATCGTCTGAGTGTATTGTTACATAATTATCATTTATAAAGTCTGTGTCGTCTCTCGTCTGTGTCTATAGTGACATCATTATCACTTATAATGTCTGTTTCATTTGTGTCATCTGTTGTCTCTGTCTATTGTGACATCATTGTCATTTATAATGCCTGTGTCATCTGTGTCGTCTCTGTTTATTGTGACATCAGTGTCATATATAATGTCTGTGTCGTCTGTGTTTATTTTGCCATAATTGTCATTTATAATATCTGTGTCTTTTGTGTCTTTTGTGTCATCTCTGTTGTCTGTGTCTATTTTGACATCATTGTCATTTATACTGTCTGTGTTGTCTCTGATGTCTGTGCTGTCTGTGTCTATTGTGACATCATTGTCATTTATAATGTCTGTGTAGTCTGTCATCTGTGTCTACGGTGACATCATTGTCATTTATATTGTCTGTATTGTTTGTGTCTATTGTGACAACATTGTCATTTATAATCTCTGTGTCTTCTGTATCGTCTGTGTCTACTGAGATATCATTTTCATTTATAATATCTGTGTCATCTGTGTCCATTGTGACATCGATATTTAAATTTGTCTGTGTCGTCTGTGTCTATCGTGACATCATTTTCATTTATTATGTGTTTATCTTCTGTGTCATCTGTGTCTATTGTGACATCATTGTTATTTATAATGACTGTATCATGTGTGTGGTCTTTCTCTATTGCGACATCATAGTCATTTATAATATCTTTGTCATCTGTGTATTCTGTGTCTATTGTGACATCATTGTCATTAGTAATGTCTGTGGCGTCTCTGTCATCATTGTCTATGGTGACAGCATTGTCATTTAAAATGTCTGTGTCATCTGTGTCTATTGTGACATCATTATAATTTTTAATATCTGTGTCTTCTCTGTCGTCTGTGTCTATGTTGACATAATTGTCATTCATGTCTCTGTCGTCTGTATCGTTTATGTCTTCTGTGTCTTCTTTGTCTTCTGTGTCTATTGTGACATCATTTTCATTTATAACCTCTGTGTTATCTGTGTTGTCTGTGTCGTCTTTATCTATTGTGACATCATTATCATTTATAATTTCTTTGTCGTCTGTGTACATTTTGACATCATTGTCATTTATGTCTTTGTCATCTGTGTCTTCTGTGTCTATTGTGACATCATTGTCGTTTGCAATGTCTGTGTCTTCTTTGTCACATTTGTCTATGGTGACATCGTTGTCATTTAAAATGTCTTTGTCGTCTGTGTCTATTGTGACATCATTGTTATTTATAATGTCTGTGTCTGTAGTGACATCATAGTCAATTATAATGTTTCTCTCGTCTGTGTCTATTGTGATATCTCTGTCATTTATAGTGTCTGTCATCTGTGTCCTCTGTTTCTGTTGTGACATTATATTAATTTACAATGTCTGTGTCATCTCTGTAGTCTCTGTCGTCTGAGGTCTGTGTCTATTGTGACATCCTTGTCATTTATAATGTCTCTTTCTTCTGTGTTGTCTCTGTCGTCTTTGTCTTCTGTGTATAATTTGACACGATTGTCTTTATAATGTCTGTGTCGTCTGTGTCTATTGTGAAATCTATTTCATTTATAATGTCTGTGTGGTCCGTGTCGTCTGTGTCTATTGTGACATCATTGTCATTTATAATGTCTGTGTCGTCCATGTCTATTGTGACATCATTTTAATTTATAATGACTTTGTCATCTGTACTGTCAGTGTCTATTGCGACATCATTGTCTTTTATAGTGTTTGTGTTGTTTGTGTCATCTCTGTCATCTGTATCGTCTGTGTCTATTGTGATATCATTGTCATTTTTTATGTCTGTGTCATGTGTGTCATCTGTGTGTCTTGTCACATCATTGCCATTTATAATGTCTGTGTCGTCGGTGTCTATTTTGACATCATTGTCATTTATAATATCAGTGTCATCTGTGTCGTCTATGTCTATTTTGATATCACTGTCATTTATATTGTCTGTGTCGTCTGAGTTGTTTTTATCTATTGTGATATCATTGTCATTTATAATGACAGTTTTGTCTGTCATCTGTATGTATTTTGTCATCACTGTCTTTTATAATGTCTGTGTCGTCTGTGTCTATTGTGACATCATTTTCATTTCTAATGTCTATGTCGTCTTGTCGTCTGTGTCTATTTTGACATCACTGTTATTTATAATGTCTGTGTCGTCTGTGTCGTTTTTGTCGTCTTTTTCTATTGTGACGTCATTGTCATTTATAATATCTGTTTCGTCTTTTTCTATTGTGACATCTTTGTCATTTCAAATTTCTGTGTTGTCTGTGTCTGTTTTGACATCATTTTTATTTATAATGTCATTGTCGTCTGTGTTGTGGTTCTATTTTGACATCATTATCATTTATAATGTCTGTGTCATGTGTCATCTTTGTCGTCTGTGTTGTCTGTGTCTATTGTGACACCTTTTTCACTTACAATGACTGTCGTCTGTGTCATCTGTGTCTATTTTGACATCATTGTCATTTATAATGTCTGTGTGGTCTATGTCTATTTTGACATCATTTTCATGTATAATGTCTGAGTCGTCTGTATACTTTTTATGGTTTTTTATATAATTTTCATTTACAATTTCTGTGTCATATGTGTCCTCTTTGACTATTGTGACATCACTTTCATTTATAAAGTCTGTGTCGTCTATGTCAGCTGTGTCTATTTTGACATCTTTTTCATTTAGGATGTCTGTCGTCTGTGTCGTCTGTGTCTATTTTGACATCACTGTAATTTATAATATCTGTGTCTTCTACATTTTGACATAATTTTCATGTATAATGTCTGAGTCTTCTGTATCTTCTGTATGTTTTTTTAACATAATTGTCATTTATTATGTCTTTGTCATCTGTTTCTCTTGTGACATCATTGTCATTTATAATATCTGTGTCTTTTGTGTCATTTGTGTCATCTGTGTCGTCTTTGTCTATTGTGAAATCATTTCCATTTATAAAGTCTATGTCGTCTCTGTCGTCTGTATCTATTGTAACATCATTGTCATTTATAATGTCTGTCAACTGTTTCTGTTGTGATATCATTGTCATTTATAATGTTTCTGTGTCTTCTGTGACCTCATTTTTATTTAGAATTACTGTCGTCTGTGTCGTCTCTATCGTCTGTATCGTCTGTGTCTATTGTGGAATCTTTGTCATTTATAATGTCTCTTTTGTCTGTGTCATCTCTGTCGTCTTTGTCTATTGTGACGTCATTTTTATTTATAATGTCTGCGTCGTATGTGTCATCTATGAATATTGTGACATCATTTTCATTTATAATATCTGTGTCCTTTGGGTCGTCTGTGTCGTCTGTGTCTATTGTGACATCATTATTGTTTATAGTGTCTGTGTCGTCTGAGTCTATGTCTATTGTGATGTCATTGTCATTTATAATGTCTGTGTCTTCTGTGTCTATTGAGACATCTTTTTCATTTATAATGACTTTGTCGTCTCTGTCTATTTTGATATCATTTTAGTTTATAAAATCTGTGTCGTCTGTGTCTATTGTGACATATTGTGTAGGGAAAAAATCAGAAGGGCTAAGGCTCAGCTAGAAATCAGATTGGCCAAGTCTGTGAAAGATAACAAAATATCTTTCTACAAACATATACATAATAAAAGGAGGACTAGGGAGACCATACAGTCCCTATTGGACACAGAAGGAACAACAGTGACTGGGGATGAGGAAAATGCTGAGGTACTTAATGCCTTCTTTGCCTCAGTCTTTATTTGTAAGGAGGGTCATTCCATCTGTGTACAAACCCAGGAGCTGGAGGAGCATAATGAGGCTCCCGTGATCCAAGAGGAGGTGGTCAGAGCCTTGCTAGCCCGACTAGACACCCACAAGTCTATGGGGCCGGACGGGATTCACCCAAGGGTATTGAAGGAGCTGGCAGATGTGCTGGCCAAACCTCTTTCCATCATCTTCCAACAGTCCTGGCTGACTGGGGAAGTCCCACTGGACTGGAGGCTGGCTGATGTTGTGCCCATCTACAAGAAGGTTCGCAGGAAGGACCCAGGAAACTACAGGCCTGTCACTCTGACCTCAGTGCCAGGGAAAGTCATGGAGCAGGTGATCTTGAGTGCGATCATGAAGCACATGCAAGAGAAGTGGGTGATCATGTCCAGTCAACATGGGTTCACAAAAGGTAGGTCTTGCCAAACTAACCTGATTGCCTTCTATGACAAAGTGACTCGGCTGCTGGATGAGGGAAAGGCTGTGGATGTGGTCTTCCTGGACTTCAGTAAAGCCTTTGACACAGTTTCTCCCAGCATTCTGCTTGAGAAACTGTCAGCCTCTGGCCTGGACAGGCGCACACTCTCCTGGGTGGAAAACTGGTTGGATGGCTGGGCCCAGAGAGTGGTGGTAAATGGTGTGAAATCCAGCTGGAGGCCAGTGACAAGTGGGGTTCCCTAGGGCTCAGTGCTGGGTCCAGCCCTGTTCGATGTCTTTATCAATAACCTGGATGGAGGAATCGAGTGTAACCTTAGCAAGTTTGCGGACGACACTAAGCTGGGTGGAAGTGTCGATCTGCTGGAGGGTAGGGAGGCTCTGCAAAGGGATCTGAACAGGCTGGACCACTGGGCAGAGTCCAATGGCATGAGATTTAACAAGGCCAAGTGCCGGGTCCTGCACTTGGGGCACAACAACCCTATGCAGTGCTACAGACTAGGAGAAGTCTGTCTAGAAAGCTGCCTAGAGGAGAGGGACCTGGGCGTGTTGGTTGACAGCGACTGAACATGAGTCAGCAGTGGCCCAGGTGGCCAAGAAGGCCAATGGCATCTTGGCATGTATCAGAAACAGCGTGACCAGCAGGTCCAAGGAGGTTCTTCTCCCTCTGGACTCGGCACTGGTGAGACCGCTCCTCGAATCCTGTGTTCAGTTGTGGGCCCCTCACCACAAGAAGGATGTTGAGGCTCTGGAGCGAGTCCAGAGAAAAGCAACAAAGCTGGTGAGGGGGCTGGAGTGCAGGTCTTACGAGGAGCGGCTGAAAGAGCTGGGGTTGTTTAGCCTGGAGAAGAGGAGGCTGAGGGGAGGCCTCATTGCTCTCTCCAACTACCTGAAAGGAGGTTGTAGAGAGGAGGGAGCTGGTCTCTTCTTCCAAGTGACAGGGGACAGGACAAGAGGGAATGGCCTCAAGCTCCGCCAGGGGAGATTTAAGCTGGGTATTAGGAAAAAGTTCTTCACAGAAAGGGTCATTGGGCACTGGAACAGGCTGCCCAGGGAGGTGGTTGAGTCACCTTCCCTGGAGGTGTTTAGGGCACGGGTGGACGAGGTGCTAAGGGGCATGGTATAGTGTTTGATAGGAATGGTTGGACTCGATGATCCGGTGGGTCTCTTCCAACCTGGTTATTCTATGATTCTATGATCATTGTCATTTATAATGCCTGTGTCATCTGTATCGTCTGTGTGTATTGTTACATAAATGTCACTTATAATGTCTGTGTTGTCTGTATCTATTTTGACATCATTGTCGTTTATAATGTCTGTGTCGTCTGTGTCTATTGTGACATCATTGTCATTAATAATGTCTGTGTCGTCTGGTCTATTTTGATATAATTGTCATTTTTAAGTCTGTGTCGTCTGTGTCATCTTTGAACTTCTGAGTCATATCTGGCATCTGTGTTTATGGTGATATCATTTTCATTTATAAAGCCTGTGTCGTCTTTGTCATCTGTGTCAACTGTAACATCATTTTCATTTATAATGTCTGTTTCGTCTGTGTCTATTGTAACATCATTGCTATTTGTAATGTCTTTGTCATCTGTGTCAATAGTAACATCATTGACAATTATAATGTCTGTGTCGTATGTGTCGTCTCTGTCTATTGTGACATCATTGTCATTTATAATGTCTGTGTCTTCTGTGTATATTTTGACATTTTAATTTATAATGTCTGTGTCATCAGTTTCTATTTTTACATCATTGTCATTTATTATGTCTGTGTCGTCTGTGGCATCTGCGTCTATTGTACATTATTTTCATTTACAATGTCAGTGTCATCTGTGTCATCTGCATCTATTTTGACATCATTGTCACTTATAATGTCTGTTTCGTCTGTGTCCTCTGTGTCTATTGTGACATCATTGTCGTTTATAATGTCTGTGTAGTCTGCGTCTATTGTGACATCATTGTCACTTATAATGCCTGTGTTGTCGGTGTCTATTGTGACATCATTTTCATTATTAATGTCTTTGTCTTCTGTGTATATTGTAACTCATTCTCATTTATAATGTCTGTGTCTATTGTGACATCATAGTCATTTATAGTTTCTGTGTCGTCATTGTCTGTTGTGACATCATTGTCATTTATAATGTCTGAGTCGTATGTGTCGTTTTTGTCTATTGTGACATCATTGTCATTTAAAATGTCTCTGTCTTCTCTGTCTATTGTGACATCATTTTCATTTATAATGTCTGTGTCGTGTTTTTTGTATCTGTCTGTTGTGACATCACTATAATATATAATGTCTGTCGTCTGTATCGTCCCTGTGTATTGTGACATCATTGTCATTTATAATATCTGTGTCTTCTATGTCATCTGTGTCTATTGTGACATCATTTTCATTTATAAGGTCTGTGTAGTCGTTGTTGTCTTTGTCTATTTTGACATCATTGTCATTTGTAATGACTGTGTCGTCTGTGTCATCTGTGTCTATTGTGACATCATTGTCATTTATATTGTCTGTGTCGTCTGTGTAATAATTTTCATTTATAAAGTCTGTGTTGTCTGTGTTTTGTGACATCTATTTCATTTATAATATCTTTGTCATCTATGTAGTCTGTGTTTATTGTGACATAATTTTAAATTATAAAGTCTCTGTCGTCTGTGGCTTTTGTGACATCATTGTCATTTCAATGTCTGTGTAGTCTGTGTCATCTGTGTATATTGTGAACATCATTGTCATTTATAATATCTGTGTCATCTGTTTTCTGTGTGCTCTGTATCCTCTGTGACGTCTGTGTCAATTGTGACATCATTGTCATTTTAATGTCTGTCGTCTGTGTCATCTGTGTATATTGTGACATTATTTTGATTTATAATGTCTGTGTCGTCTGTGTAATCATTGTCATTTATAATGTCTGTGTCGTCTTTGTCATCTGTGTCTATTGTGACATCATTGTCACTTATGTCTGTGTCGTTTGTGTTGTCCGTGTGTATTGTGACATCTTTGTAATTTATAATGCCTGTGTCGTCTGTGTCATCTGTGTATATTGTGAACATCATTGTCATTTATAATATCTGTGTCGTCTGTCTTCTGTGTGCTCTGTATCCTCTGTGACATCTGTGTCAATTGTGACATCATTGTCATTTATAATGTCTGTGTCGTCTGTGTCTATTGTGACTTCATTGTGATTTTTCATGTCTGTTTCATCTGTGTCATCTCTATCGCTGTTGTTGTCTGTGTTGTTTGTGTCTATTGTGACATCTTTGTAATTTATACTGTCTGTGTCTTCTGTGATTTCTGTGTCATCTGAGTCTATTTTGACATCTTTGTATTTATAATGTCTGTGTCGTCTGTGTTTCTGTGTCTATTGTTCAAACCTTCTCATTAATAATTTGTGTCTTCTGTGTCATCTGTGTCACCTTTGTTTATTGTGACAATATTGTCATCTATAATATCTGTTTCGTCTGTGTCAATTGTGACATCAATGTCATTTTTAATGTCTGTGGACTCTGTGTCGTCTGTGTCGTCTTTTTCTTCTGTGTCTATGGTGACATCATTGTCAATTATATTGTCTGTGTCGTCTTTGTCGTCTGTGTTGTCTGTGTATATTGTGACATCATTGTCATAATAATGTCAGTGTCTTCTGTCTTGTCTCTTGTCTGCATCTATTGTGACATCGATATCATTTATAATGTCTGTGTCGTCTGTGTTTTCTGTGTATATTGTGACATCATAGTCATATATAATCTCTGTGTCATCTGTGTCTTCGGTGTAATGTGAGAACTTTGTCTTTTTTAATGTCTTTGTCATCTGTGCCATCTCTGTATATTGTGTCATCATTGTTATTTTTAATGTCTGTTTCGTCTGTGTCTAGCGTGACATCATTTTCGTAAATAATGTCGGTGTCTTCTGTGTCAATTGTGACATCATTGTCATTTTTAATGTCTGTGTCATCTGTGTCTATTGTGACTTTTTTTTATTTTATGTTGCTTATGTCTTCTGTGTTGTCTGTGTCTATTGTGGCATTATTGTCATTTAGAATATCTGTGTTGTTTGTGTCATCTATTTATATTGTGTCATCATTGTCATTTATAATGACTGTGTTGTATGTGTCTTTTGTGAAATTATTGTCATTTATAATGTCTTTGTCGCCTGTGTCGTCCTTGTCTTTTGAGACATCATTGTCATTTACATTTTCTGTGTCTTCTGTGTCGTCTCTATCGTCGTTGTCGTATGTGTCGTCTGTGTCTTTTGTGATATCATTGTCATTTATAATGTTTGCGTCATCTGTGTCTATAGTGACATCAGTGTCATTCATAATGTCTGTGTCATCTGTGTCGTCTGTGTATATTCTTAACTTCATTGTCATTTATTATATCTGTGTGGTCTGTGTCGTCTGTGTCTATTTTGACATCACTGTCATTTATAATGTCTTTGTCGTATGTGTCATCTTTTTCTATTGTGACATCATTGTCACTTATAATGTCTGTGTCGTCTCTGTAGTCTGTGTCGTCTTTTTTGGAATCATTCTCTTTTATAATGCCTGTGTCGTCTGTGTCTATTCTGATATGATTGTCATTTTTAATGTCTGTGTCATCTGTTTCTAATGTCACATCATTGTCATTTATAATGTCTGTGTGGTCTGTGTCGTCTGCGTCTATTATGACATCATTGTAATTTATAAAGTCTGTGTAGCCTGTGTCTATTGTGACATCATTGTAATTTATAGCGTCTGAGGTCTCTGTCGTCTGTGTTTATTGTGACATCATTGTCGTTAATAAAGTCTGGGTCGTCTTTGTATTCTGTGTCATCTCTATCTATTGTGACATCATTTTCTTTTATAATGACTGTCATCTGTGTCTATTGTAACATCATTGTAATTTATAAAATCTGTGTCATCTGTTTCTCCTGTGACATCATTGTCATTTATATTATATGTATCGTCTGTGTCCCATGTGACATCATTGTCATTAACAATGTGTCGTCTATGTCGTCTATGTCTATTGTGACATCATTGTCATTTATAATGTCTGTGTCGTCTGTGTCTATTATAACATCATTTTCATTTATAATGTCTGTGTCAACTGTATCGTCTGTGTCTATTGTGACATAATTTTCATTTATAATGTCTGTGTCGTCTGTGTCAGTTGTGTCTATTGTGACATCATTGTCATTTATAATGTCTTTTTCTTCTGTGTCGTCTGTGTACATTGAGATATCATTGTCATTTAAAAAGCCTCTGTTGTCTGTGCCTATTGTGACATCTTCGTTATTTATAATGTCTGTGTCGTCTGTGTTTCTGTGTCTGTTATGACATCATTGTCATTTATAAAGTCTGTGTCATCTGCGTCGTCTGTGTCTATTGTGGCATCATTGTCAATAATAATATCTCTGTCGTCTGTGTCGTCGGTGTCTATTATGACATCTTTGACATTTATAATATCCGTGTCGTCTGTGTATATTGTGACATTATTGTCTTTTTAAATATCTTTGTCGTCTGTCTGTTTTGACTTAAGTGTAATATATAATGACTGTGTAATCTGTGTCATCTGTGTCTATTGTGATACCATTGTCATTTATAATAACTGTGTCGTCTGTATCCTCTTTGTCCTCTGTGTTTTCTTTGTCAGTTGTGACATCACTTTCACTTATAATGTCTGTGTCATCTGTGTCGTCTTAGTCGTCTATGTCTATCGTGACATCATTTTCATTTATAACGCCTCTGTCGTCTCTGTCGTCTGTTTCCTCTATGTCTTCTGTGTCATCTGTTGTCTGTATCTTTTGTGGTATCACTGTTTATTAACATGTCTGTGTCGTCTCTTTCGTCTGTGTCTCTGGTGACTTCAGTGTCATTTATAACGTCTCTGTCGTCTCAGTCGTCTGTGTCATGTGTCGTCTGTGTCTATTGTGACATCGTTGTATTTATAAAGTCTGTGTCATCTGTGATTATTGTGACATCAATGTCATTTATAATGTCTGTGTCATCTGTGTCAATTGTGAAATCACTTTCACGTATAATGTCTGTGTCGTCTCTGTCGTCTTAGTCGTCTATGTCTATCGTGGCATCATTTTCATTTATAACGTCTGTGTCGTCTGTGTCATCTGTCATATGTATCTATTGTGGTATCACTCTTAATTAACGTCTGTGTCATCTGTGTTGTCTCTGTCGTCTGTGTCTATGGTGACATCAGTGTCATTTATAATATCTGTGTCATCTCTGTCGTCTGTGTCTATTGTGACATCATTATCATTTATGAAGTCTGTATCATCTGTGTCGTCTGTGTCTATTTTGACATCATTTTCATTTACAATAACAGTGCCATCTCTGTTGTCTTTGTCTCTTGTGACATCAATTTCATTTATAATGTCTGTGTTGTCTGTGTCGTCTGTGTCTATTTTGACATCATTTTCATTTATAATGTCTGTGTCGTCTGTGTCGTCTGTGTCTATTTTGACATTATTTTCATTTATAATGTCTGTGTCGTCTGAGTTTATTTTCACATCATTTTCATTTATAATTTCTGTGTCGTCTGTGTCATCTTTGTCGTCTGTGGCTATTGTTACATCATTGTCATTTATAAAGTCTGTGGCGACTGTGTCGTATTTGTTTATTGTGACATCATTGTCATTTATGGTGTCTGTTTCATCTGTCTCGTCTGTGTCTTTTGTGACATGACTGTTATTTATAATGTCTCTGTCGTCTGTGTCATCTGTGTCGTCTGTGTCTATTGTGACATCATTTTCATTTATATTATCTGTCATCTGTTTCTATTGTGACATCATTGTCATTAATAATGTCTGTGTATTCTATGTTGTCTGTGTCTTCTGAGTCTATTTTTACTTCATTTTCATTTATAATGTCTGTGTCGTCTGTGCCGTCTATTTCTATAGTGACTTCATTGACTTTTATAATATCTGTGTCGTCTGTGTCATCTGTGTTGTCTGTTCTATAGTGACATAATTTTCGTTTATTATTTCTGTGTCGTCTGTATCTGTTGTGATATGATTGTCATTTATTGTGTCTGTGTCGTCTGTCTATTGTGACATCATTGTCAGTATAATGTCCGTGTCCACTGTGTCGTCTCGGTCTTCTGTGTCTATTGTGACATGATGCTCATTTATAATTTCTGTGTCATCTGCATCGTCTCTCTCTTCTGTGTTGTCTGTGTCTACTGTGACATTATTGTCATTTATAATTTCTGTCTTCTGTGTCGTCTGTGTTTATTATGACGTCATTGTCATTAATAATGTCTTTGTCGTCTGTGTCTTCTGTGTCATCTCTATCTATGGTGACATCTCTGTCATTTATAAAGTCTGTTCCGTGTGTGTCGTCTATGTCTATTTTGTCATCATTTTCATTTATAATGTCTGTGTCGCCTGTGTCTATTTTAACATGAATGTCATTTACAATGTCTCTGTCTTCTGTGTCTATTGTGACATCATTGTAATTTATAATGTCGATGTCTTCTGTGTCATCTTTGTATATTATGACATCATTGTCATTCATGAAGTCTGTGTCGTCTCTCTTCTGTGTCTATTGTTACATGATCATCATTTATAATGTCTGTGTCGTCTATGTCGTCCGTGTCTATTGTTACGTAGTTGTCATTTACATTGTCTGTTTCGTCTCTGTCCTCTGTGTCGTCTTTGTCTATTGTAACATCATTTTCATTTATAGTGTCTGCGTCTTCTGTGTCGTCAGTGTCTGGATTGACAACATTGCCATTTATAATGTCTGTGTCAGCTGTGTCGTCTGTGTCGACTGCGACATCATTGTGATTAACAATGTCTGTGTCGTCTGTGTCATCTGTGTCTATTGTGATATCATTGTCATTTTTAACGTCTGTCACCTGTGTCGTCTGTGTCGACTGCGATATTGTCATTTATAATAGTGTCGTCTGTTTCGTCTATTTCTATTGTGACATCATTGTCATTTATAAAGTCTGTGTCGTCTGTGTTGTCTGTGTCTATTGTAAAATCAGTGTCATTTATAATGTCAGTGTCGTCTGTGTCTATTGTGTCTATTGTGACGTCATTTTCATTTATAATTTCTGTCGACAGTGTTGTCTGTTTCTCTTCTGTCATCATTGTTTTTTATAATGTCTGTGTCGTCTGTCGTCTGTGTCTATTTTGACATCATAGTCATTTATAATGTCTGTGTCGTCTGTGTCATCTGTGTCTATTGTGACATCTTTGTCTTTTATATTGTCTGTATCTTCTGTATCTATTGTGACATAATTATCATTTATAATGTCTGTGTCGTCTGTGTCTATTGTGAAACCATTGTAATTTATATTTTCTGTGTCGTCTCTGTCATCTCTGTTGTCTCTGTCTATTTTGAATTCATTGTCATTTATAATGTCTGTCTTCAGTGTCGTCTGTGTCTAGTTTGACATCATTGATATTTGTAATGTCTTAGTCGTCTGTGTCATTTCTTTCATCTGTGTCGTCAGTGTCTATGGTAACATAATTGTCATATATAGTGTCTATGTCGTTTCTGTCGTCTGTGTCTATTTTTATAGCATTGTCATTTATGTCTGTGTCGTCTCTTTATATTGTGACAACATTTTCATTTATAATGTGTGTCTTCTGTGTCGTCTGTGTGTATTTTGAAATAATTTTCATGTATAATGTCTGTGTCATCTTTGTCTACTGTGACATCATTGTCATTTTTAATGTCTATGTGTTCTGTGTCGTCTGTGTCTTTTATGAAATGATTGTCATTTATCATGTCTGGATAGTCTCTGTCGTCTGTGTCTATTTTGATATCATTGTCATGTATAATACCTTGTCGTCTGTGTTGTTTGTGTCTATTGTGACATCATTTTCATTTATAATGTCTGTGTGGTCTGTGTCGTCTTTGTTTATTATGACATCAATGTTATTTATTATGTCTGTGTCGTCTGTGTCATCTGTGATATCATATTCATTTATACTGTGTCATCTGTGTCATCTCTGTTTATTGTGACATCATTGCCATTTAACATCTGTGTTGTCTGTTATTTCTGTGCCTATTGTGGAATCACTCTCATTTACAAAGTCTGTCTTGTCTGTGTCATCTGTGTATATTGTCACATCATTTTCATTTATAATGTCTTTGTCGTCTGTGTCTATTGTGATGTCATTTTCATTCATAATGTCTGTGTTGTCTGAGTCATCTGTGTCTCTTGTGACATCAATGTCATTAATAATATCTGTGTCATCTGTGTCGTTTGTGTCTCTTGTGACATCATTTTCTTTTATAATATCCGTGTGGTCTGTGTCTATTGTGTCAACATTGTCATTTATAATGTCTGTGTCGTCTGTATCTTTTGTGATATCATTGACATTTATAATGTATTTTTTCATCTGTGTCGTCTGTGTCATCTTTGTCTATTGTGATATCATTGCCATTAATAATGTCTGTGTCGTCCGTGTCGTCTGAGTCATCTGTGTCTATTGTGAAAACATTTTCATTCATAATGTCTGTGTCATCTGTGTCTATTTTGACATCATAAACATTTATAAAGTCTGTGTATTCTGGGTCGTCTGTGTCATCTTTTTCTATTGTGATGTCATTTTCCATTATAATGTTGGTGTCTCCTGTGTCCTCTGTAAAGTCTGGGTCGTCTGTGACCTCTGTGTCTATTGTGAAATCATTGTCATTGATATTCTCTGTGTTGTCTGTGTCTATTGTGACATTATTGTCATTGATAATGTCTGTGTCATCTGTGTCTGTTTTGCTATCATTGTCATTTATAATGCCTGTGTCGTCTGTGTCTATTGTAACATCATTGTCATTTATACAGTCTGTGTCATCTGTGTCGTATGTGTCTATTGTGACATCATTGTCATTTATAATATGTCATCTATGTCGTCTGTGTCTATTGTGACATAATTTTCATTTATAAAATCTGTGTAGTCGTTGTCGTCTGTGTCTATTGTGACATCATTGTCATTTATTATATCTGTGTCTTCTATATCGTCTGTGTCTATTGTGACATAATTTTTATTTATAAATTCTGTGTAGTCGTTGTCGTCTGTGTCTATTTTGACATCATTGTCATTTGTAATGACTGTGTCGTCTGTGTCATCTGTGTCTATTGTGACATCATTGTCATTTATATTGTCTGTGTTGTCTGTGTAATCATTTTCATTTATAAAGTCTGTGTTGTCTGTGTTTTATGACATCATTGTCATTTATAATGTCTTTGTCGTCTATGTTGTCTGTGTTTATTGTGACATAATTTTAATTTATAAAGTCTCTGTCGTCTGTGGCTTTTGTGACATCATTGTCATTTCAATGTCTGTGTAGTCTGTGTCATCTGTGTATATTGTGATATCATTGTCATTTATAATGTCTGTGTCGTCTGTGTGTATTGTGACATTTTGTAATTTATAATGCCTGTGTGGTCTGTGTCATCTGTGTCTTTTGTGACATCATTGTCATTTATAATGTCTGTGTCGCCTGTGTCATCTATGTTTATTTTGAACATCATTGTCATTTATAATATCTGTCATCTGTATTCTGTGTGCTCTGTATCCTCTGTGACGTCTGTGTCAATTGTGACATCATTGTCATTTTAATGTCTGTGTCGTCTGTGTCATCTGTGTATATTGTGACATCATTTTGATTTATAATGTCTGTGTCGTCTGTGTAATCATTGTCATTTATAATGTCTGTGTCGTCTTTGTCGTCTGTGTCTATTGTGACATCATTGTCACTTATGTCTGTGTCGTTTGTGTCGTCCGTGTGTGTTGTGACATCTTTGTAATTTATAATGCCTGTGTCATCTGTGTATATTGTGAACATCATTGTCATTTATAATGTCTGTGTCGCCTGTGTCATCTATGTATATTTTGAACATCATTGTCATTTATCATACATGTGTCGTCTGTATTCTGTGTGCTCGGTATCCTCTGTGACATCTGTGTCAATTGTGACATCATTGTCATTTCAATGTCTGTGTAGTCTGTGTCATCTGTGTATATTGTGACATCATTGTCATTTATAATGTCTGTGTCGTCTGTGTGTATTGTGACATTTTGTAATTTATAATGCCTGTGTCGTTTGTGTCATCCGTGTGTGTTGTGACATCTTTGTAATTTATAATGCCTGTGTCATCTGTGTATATTGTGAACATCATTGTCATTTATAATATCTGTGTCATCTGTCTTCTGTGTGGTCTGTATATTCTGTGACGTCTGTGTCAATTGTGACATCATTGTCATTTATAATGTCTGTGTTATCTGTGTCTATTGGGACATAATTTTCATTTATAAAGTCTGTCTTCTGTGTCGTCTTTGTCTATTGTGACATAATTGTCATTAAATATATCTGTTTCGTCTGTGTTGACAGTGTTTATTGTGACATCACTGTTATTTATAATGTCTGTGTTGTCTGTCCCATCTGTGTCATCTTTGTCTATTGTGACATAATTTTCATTTATAATATCTGTGTCGTATGTCGTCTGTGTCTATTGTTTCATCATTGTCATTTATAATGTCTGTGTCGTCTGTGTCATCTGTGACTATTGTGATAACATTGTCGTTTGTAGTATCTGTGTCTTCTGTGTGGTCTGTGTGGTCTGTGTCTATTTTGACAACATTGTCATTTATAATGTATGTGTCAGCTGCATTGTCTGTGTCGATTGTGACATCATTGTCTTTTATAATGTCTTTGTCATCTGTGTCGTCTGTGTCTATTGTGAAATCATTGTCATTTATCACCTCTGTGTCATCTGTGTCTATTGTGAAATCATTGTCATTTATAATGTCTGTGTCATCTGTGTCTATTTTGATATCATTATATTTTATACTGTGTCGTTTGTTTCTATTGTGACATCATTGTAATTTATAATGTCTGTGTAGTCAGTGACGTCTGTGCCTATTTTGGCACCGTTGTCCATTACAATGTCTGTGTTGTCTGTGTCTATTGTGCCATCATTGTCATTTATAATATCTGTGTAGTCTGTGTCATCTCTGTCTATTATGACATCATGTAATTTATAATGTCTGTGTCGTCTGTGTCTATAGTGACGTAATTTTCATTTATAATGTCTGTGTTTTCTGTCGTCTGTGTTTATCTTGACATCATTGTCATTTATAATGTATGTGCCGTCTGTGTCGTCTGTATCTATTGTGACATCATTGTCATATATAATGTCTGTGTCGTATGTGTCTATTCTGACACCATTGTCCTTTATAAAGACTGTATCGTCTGTGTCTATTGTGACATAATTGTCATTTATAAATTTTTTTGTCTGTGTCTATTGTTACATCATTACCATTTGTAATGTCTGTGTCGTCTCTGTCATCTCTTTCGTCTGTGTCTATTGTGACATCATTGTCGTTTATAATGTATGTGTCATCTGTGTCTATTGTGATATCATTTTCTTTAATTATGTCTTTTTTGCATATGTCGTCTCTGTCCTCTATGTTGTCTGTGTCTATTGTGGCATCATTGTCATTTATAAAGTCTCTGTCATCTCTTTCGTCTGTGTCTATTGTGACATCATTGTAATTTATAATGTCTTTGTCGTCTGTGTCATCTGTGTTGTCTTTGTCTATTGTGACATCATTGCCATAATGATTTCTGTGTGGTCTGTGTCATCTGCTTCGTCTCTCGTCTGTGTCTATTTTGACATCATTTTCATTTATAATGTCTGTGTCGTCTGTGTCGTTAGTTCCTATTGTGAAATCTTTGTCATAAATTATGTCTCTTTTGTCTGTGTATTCTGTGTCATCTGTGTCTATTGTGACATCATTGTCATTTATAATGTCTTTGTGTATTGTGTCATCAGTGTCTATTTTGACATCATTGTCATTTATAATATCTGTCGTCTGTGTCTATTGTGACATCATTGTCTTTATCATGTCTTTGTCGTCTGTGTCCTATGTGTCGTCTATGTAGTCTGTGTCGTCTGTCTCTATTGTGACATCATTGTCATTTATAATGTCTGTGTCTTCAGTTTCTTTTGTGACATCATTGTAATTTATAATGTCTGTGTTGCCTGTGTCTATTGTGACATCAATGTCTTTTATAAAGTCTTTCTCGTCTGACTCGTCTGTGTCCATTGTGACATCACTGTCATATTTAATGTCTTTGTCTTCTTTGTCTATTGTGACTTCTTTGTAATCTATAATGTCTGTGTCCTCTGTGTTTATTATGACAACATTGTCATTTATAAAGTTTGTGTCGTCTGTGTCGTCTCTGTGTATTGTGATATCGTTTTCTTTTATGAAGTCTGTATCCTCTGTGTTGTCTTTGTCGTCTGTGTCTATTTTGACATCATTTTTATTTATAAAGTCTGTGGCATCTGTGTCTTCTTTTTCTATTGTTAAATCATTGCCATTTATAATGTCTGTGTCGTCTGTGTCTATTGTGACATCACTGTCATTTATAATGTTTTTTTGTCTTCTGTATCGTCTGTGTCGTCTGTGTCTATTGTGACATCATTGTAATTTCTAATGTCATTCGTTTGTGTCGCATCTGTCGTCTGTGGCATCTGTGTCTATTGTGAGATAATTTTCATTTATAATGTCTGTGTCTTCTGTGTCTATTGTTACACCATTGTAGTTTTTATGTCTTTGTCGTCTGTGTCGTCTGCGGTGAGATCATTGTCATTTATATTGTGTGTGTTGTCTGTGCCATCTGTGTCTATTGTGACATCACTGTCATTTAGAATGTCTCTGTCTGCTGTGTCGTCTATGTAGTCTCGTGTCTGTGTCTATTGTGATATTGTCACTTATAATGTCTGTGTCTTCTCTGTCTGTTGTGACATCATTGTCATTTATAAAGTCTGTGTCATCTGCGTCGTCTGTGTCTATTGTGGCATCATTGTCAATAATAATATCTCTGTCGTCTGTGTCGTCGGTGTCTATTATGACATCTTTGACATTTATAATATCCGTGTCGTCTGTGTATATTGTGACATTATTGTCTTTTTAAATATCTTTGTCGTCTGTCTGTTTTGACTTAAGTGTAATATATAATGACTGTGTAATCTGTGTCATCTGTGTCTATTGTGATACCATTGTCATTTATAATAACTGTGTCGTCTGTATCCTCTTTGTCCTCTGTGTTTTCTTTGTCAGTTGTGACATCACTTTCACTTATAATGTCTGTGTCATCTGTGTCGTCTTAGTCGTCTATGTCTATCGTGACATCATTTTCATTTATAACGCCTCTGTCGTCTCTGTCGTCTGTTTCCTCTATGTCTTCTGTGTCATCTGTTGTCTGTATCTTTTGTGGTATCACTGTTTATTAACATGTCTGTGTCGTCTCTTTCGTCTGTGTCTCTGGTGACTTCAGTGTCATTTATAACGTCTCTGTCGTCTCAGTCGTCTGTGTCATGTGTCATCTGTGTCTATTGTGACATCGTTGTATTTATAAAGTCTGTGTCATCTGTGATTATTGTGACATCAATGTCATTTATAATGTCTGTGTCATCTGTGTCAATTGTGAAATCACTTTCACGTATAATGTCTGTGTCGTCTCTGTCGTCTTAGTCGTCTATGTCTATCGTGGCATCATTTTCATTTATAACGTCTGTGTCGTCTGTGTCATCTGTTTCCTCTATGTCTTCTGTGTCATCTGTCATATGTATCTATTGTGGTATCACTCTTAATTAACATGTCTGTGTCACCTGTGTTGTCTCTGTCGTCTGTGTCTATGGTGACATCAGTGTCATTTATAATATCTGTGTCATCTCTGTCGTCTGTGTCTATTGTGACATCATTATCATTTATGAAGTCTGTATCATCTGTGTCGTCTGTGTCTATTTTGACATCATTTTCATTTACAATAACAGTGCCATCTCTGTTGTCTTTGTCTCTTGTGACATCAATTTCATTTATAATGTCTGTGTTGTCTGTGTCGTCTGTGTCTATTTTGACATCATTTTCATTTATAATGTCTGTGTCTTCTGTGTCGTCTGTGTCTATTTTGACATCATTTTCATTTATAATGTCTGTGTCGTCTGAGTTTATTTTCACATCATTTTCATTTATAATTTCTGTGTCGTCTGTGTCATCTTTGTCGTCTGTGGCTATTGTTACATCATTGTCATTTATAAAGTCTGTGGCGACTGTGTCGTCTTTGTTTATTGTGACATCATTGTTATTTATGGTGTCTGTTTCATCTGTCTCGTCTGTGTCTTTTGTGACATGACTGTTATTTATAATGTCTCTGTCGTCTGTGTCATCTGTGTCGTCTGTGTCTATTGTGACATCATTTTCATTTATATTATCTGTGTCATCTGTTTCTATTGTGACATCATTGTCATTAATAATGTCTGTGTATTCTATGTTGTCTGTGTCTTCTGAGTCTATTTTTACTTCATTTTCATTTATAATGTCTGTGTCGTCTGTGCCGTCTATTTCTATAGTGACTTCATTGACTTTTATAATATCTGTGTCGTCTGTGTCATCTGTGTTGTCTGTTCTATAGTGACATAATTTTCGTTTATTATTTCTGTGTCGTCTGTATCTGTTGTGATATGATTGTCATTTATTGTGTCTGTGTCGTCTGTCTATTGTGACATCATTGTCAGTATAATGTCCGTGTCCACTGTGTCGTCTCGGTCTTCTGTGTCTATTGTGACATGATGCTCATTTATAATTTCTGTGTCATCTGCATCGTCTCTCTCTTCTGTGTTGTCTGTGTCTACTGTGACATTATTGTCATTTATAATTTCTGTCTTCTGTGTCGTCTGTGTTTATTATGACGTCATTGTCATTAATAATGTCTTTGTCGTCTGTGTCTTCTGTGTCATCTCTATCTATGGTGACATCTCTGTCATTTATAAAGTCTGTTCCGTGTGTGTCGTCTATGTCTATTTTGTCATCATTTTCATTTATAATGTCTGTGTCGCCTGTGTCTATTTTAACATGAATGTCATTTACAATGTCTCTGTCTTCTGTG
The DNA here is from genome assembly GCF_032191515.1 of Phaenicophaeus curvirostris. Taxonomy (NCBI): domain Eukaryota; kingdom Metazoa; phylum Chordata; class Aves; order Cuculiformes; family Cuculidae; genus Phaenicophaeus; species Phaenicophaeus curvirostris. The sequence continues at coordinate 121,130 of NC_091411.1, forward strand.
TCTATTGTGACATCATTGTAATTTATAATGTCGATGTCTTCTGTGTCATCTTTGTATATTATGACATCATTGTCATTCATGAAGTCTGTGTCGTCTCTCTTCTGTGTCTATTGTTACATGATCATCATTTATAATGTCTGTGTCATCTATGTCGTCCGTGTCTATTGTTACGTAGTTGTCATTTACATTGTCTGTTTCGTCTCTGTCCTCTGTGTCGTCTTTGTCTATTGTAACATCATTTTCATTTATAGTGTCTGCGTCTTCTGTGTCGTCAGTGTCTGGATTGACAACATTGCCATTTATAATGTCTGTGTCAGCTGTGTCGTCTGTGTCGACTGCGACATCATTGTGATTAACAATGTCTGTGTCATCTGTGTCATCTGTGTCTATTGTGATATCATTGTCATTTTTAACATCTGTCACCTGTGTCGTCTGTGTCGACTGCGATATTGTCATTTATAATAGTGTCGTCTGTTTCGTCTATTTCTATTGTGACATCATTGTCATTTATAAAGTCTGTGTCGTCTGTGTTGTCTGTGTCTATTGTAAAATCAGTGTCATTTATAATGTCAGTGTCGTCTGTGTCTATTGTGTCTATTGTGACGTCATTTTCATTTATAATTTGTGTCGACAGTGTTGTCTGTTTCTCTTCTGTCATCATTGTTTTTTATAATGTCTGTGTCGTCTGTCGTCTGTGTCTATTTTGACATCATAGTCATTTATAATGTCTGTGTCGTCTGTGTCATCTGTGTCTATTGTGACATCTTTGTCTTTTATATTGTCTTTATCTTCTGTATCTATTGTGACATAATTATCATTTATAATGTCTGTGTCGTCTGTGTCTATTGTGAAACCATTGTAATTTATATTTTCTGTGTCGTCTCTGTCGTCTCTGTCGTCTCTGTCTATTTTGAATTCATTGTCATTTATAATGTCTGTCTTCAGTGTCGTCTGTGTCTAGTTTGACATCATTGATATTTGTAATGTCTTAGTCGTCTGTGTCATTTCTGTCATCTGTGTCGTCAGTGTCTATGGTAACATAATTGTCATATATAGTGTCTATGTCGTTTCTGTCGTCTGTGTCTATTTTTATAGCATTGTCATTTATGTCTGTGTCGTCTCTTTATATTGTGACATTTTCATTTATAATGTGTGTCTTCTGTGTCGTCTGTGTGTATTTTGAAATAATTTTCATGTATAATGTCTGTGTCATCTTTGTCTACTGTGACATCATTGTCATTTTTAATGTCTATGTGTTCTGTGTCGTCTGTGTCTTTTATGAAATGATTGTCATTTATCATGTCTGGATAGTCTCTGTCGTCTGTGTCTATTTTGATATCATTGTCATGTATAATACCTTGTCGTCTGTGTTGTTTGTGTCTATAGTGACATCATTTTCATTTATAATGTCTGTGTGGTCTGTGTCGTCTTTGTTTATTATGACATCAATGTTATTTATTATGTCTGTGTCGTCTGTGTCATCTGTGATATCATATTCATTTATACTGTGTCATCTGTGTCATCTCTGTTTATTGTGACATCATTGCCATTTAACATCCGTGTTGTCTGTTATTTCTGTGCCTATTGTGGAATCACTCTCATTTACAAAGTCTGTCTTGTCTGTGTCATCTGTGTATATTGTCACATCATTTTCATTTATAATGTCTTTGTCGTCTGTGTCTATTGTGATGTCATTTTCATTCATAATGTCTGTGTTGTCTGAGTCATCTGTGTCTCTTGTGACATCGATGTCATTAATAATATCTGTGTCATCTGTGTCGTTTGTGTCTCTTGTGACATCATTTTCTTTTATAATATCCGTGTGGTCTGTGTCTATTGTGTCAACATTGTCATTTATAATGTCTGTGTCGTCTGTATCTTTTGTGATATCATTGACATTTATAATGTATTTTTTCATCTGTGTCGTCTGTGTCATCTTTGTCTATTGTGATATCATTGCCATTAATAATGTCTGTGTCGTCCGTGTCGTCTGAGTCATCTGTGTCTATTGTGAAAACATTTTCATTCATAATGTCTGTGTCATCTGTGTCTATTTTGACATCATAAACATTTATAAAGTCTGTGTATTCTGGGTCGTCTGTGTCATCTTTTTCTATTGTGATGTCATTTTCCATTATAATGTTGGTGTCTCCTGTGTCCTCTGTAAAGTCTGGGTCGTCTGTGACCTCTGTGTCTATTGTGAAATCATTGTCATTGATATTCTCTGTGTTGTCTGTGTCTATTGTGACATTATTGTCATTGATAATGTCTGTGTCATCTGTGTCTGTTTTGCTATCATTGTCATTTATAATGCCTGTGTCGTCTGTGTCTATTGTAACATCATTGTCATTTATACAGTCTGTGTCATCTGTGTCGTATGTGTCTATTGTGACATCATTGTCATTTATAATATGTCATCTATGTCGTCTGTGTCTATTGTGACATAATTTTCATTTATAAAATCTGTGTAGTCGTTGTCGTCTGTGTCTATTGTGACATCATTGTCATTTATTATATCTGTGTCTTCTATATCGTCTGTGTCTATTGTGACATAATTTTTATTTATAAATTCTGTGTAGTCGTTGTCGTCTGTGTCTATTTTGACATCATTGTCATTTGTAATGACTGTGTCGTCTGTGTCATCTGTGTCTATTGTGACATCATTGTCATTTATATTGTCTGTGTTGTCTGTGTAATCATTTTCATTTATAAAGTCTGTGTTGTCTGTGTTTTATGACATCATTGTCATTTATAATGTCTTTGTCGTCTATGTTGTCTGTGTTTATTGTGACATAATTTTAATTTATAAAGTCTCTGTCGTCTGTGGCTTTTGTGACATCATTGTCATTTCAATGTCTGTGTAGTCTGTGTCATCTGTGTATATTGTGATATCATTGTCATTTATAATGTCTGTGTCGTCTGTGTGTATTGTGACATTTTGTAAATTATAATGCCTGTGTCGTCTGTGTCATCTGTGTCTTTTGTGACATCATTGTCATTTATAATGTCTGTGTCGCCTGTGTCATCTATGTTTATTTTGAACATCATTGTCATTTATAATATCTGTCATCTGTATTCTGTGTGCTCTGTATCCTCTGTGACGTCTGTGTCAATTGTGACATCATTGTCATTTTAATGTCTGTGTCGTCTGTGTCATCTGTGTATATTGTGACATCATTTTGATTTATAATGTCTGTGTCGTCTGTGTAATCATTGTCATTTATAATGTCTGTGTCGTCTTTGTCGTCTGTGTCTATTGTGACATCATTGTCACTTATGTCTGTGTCGTTTGTGTCGTCCGTGTGTGTTGTGACATCTTTGTAATTTATAATGCCTGTGTCATCTGTGTATATTGTGAACATCATTGTCATTTATAATGTCTGTGTCGCCTGTGTCATCTATGTATATTTTGAACATCATTGTCATTTATCATACATGTGTCGTCTGTATTCTGTGTGCTCGGTATCCTCTGTGACATCTGTGTCAATTGTGACATCATTGTCATTTCAATGTCTGTGTAGTCTGTGTCATCTGTGTATATTGTGACATCATTGTCATTTATAATGTCTGTGTCGTCTGTGTGTATTGTGACATTTTGTAACTTATAATGCCTGTGTCGTTTGTGTCATCCGTGTGTGTTGTGACATCTTTGTAATTTATAATGCCTGTGTCATCTGTGTATATTGTGAACATCATTGTCATTTATAATATCTGTGTCATCTGTCTTCTGTGTGGTCTGTATATTCTGTGACGTCTGTGTCAATTGTGACATCATTGTCATTTATAATGTCTGTGTTATCTGTGTCTATTGGGACATAATTTTCATTTATAAAGTCTGTCTTCTGTGTCGTCTTTGTCTATTGTGACATAATTGTCATTAAATATATCTGTTTCGTCTGTGTTGACAGTGTTTATTGTGACATCACTGTTATTTATAATGTCTGTGTTGTCTGTCCCATCTGTGTCATCTTTGTCTATTGTGACATAATTTTCATTTATAATATCTGTGTCGTATGTCGTCTGTGTCTATTGTTTCATCATTGTCATTTATAATGTCTGTGTCGTCTGTGTCATCTGTGACTATTGTGATAACATTGTCGTTTGTAGTATCTGTGTCTTCTGTGTGGTCTGTGTGGTCTGTGTCTATTTTGACAACATTGTCATTTATAATGTATGTGTCAGCTGCATTGTCTGTGTCGATTGTGACATCATTGTCTTTTATAATGTCTTTGTCATCTGTGTCGTCTGTGTCTATTGTGAAATCATTGTCATTTATCACCTCTGTGTCATCTGTGTCTATTGTGAAATCATTGTCATTTATAATGTCTGTGTCATCTGTGTCTATTTTGATATCATTATATTTTATACTGTGTCATTTGTTTCTATTGTGACATCATTGTAATTTATAATGTCTGTGTAGTCAGTGACGTCTGTGCCTATTTTGGCACCGTTGTCCATTACAATGTCTGTGTTGTCTGTGTCTATTGTGCCATCATTGTCATTTATAATATCTGTGTAGTCTGTGTCATCTCTGTCTATTATGACATCATGTAATTTATAATGTCTGTGTCGTCTGTGTCTATAGTGACGTAATTTTCATTTATAATGTCTGTGTTTTCTGTCGTCTGTGTTTATCTTGACATCATTGTCATTTATAATGTATGTGCCGTCTGTGTCGTCTGTATCTATTGTGACATCATTGTCATATATAATGTCTGTGTCGTATGTGTCTATTCTGACACCATTGTCATTTATAAAGACTGTATCGTCTGTGTCTATTGTGACATAATTGTCATTTATAAATTTTTTTGTCTGTGTCTATTGTTACATCATTACCATTTGTAATGTCTGTGTCGTCTCTGTCATCTCTTTCGTCTGTGTCTATTGTGACATCATTGTCGTTTATAATGTATGTGTCATCTGTGTCTATTGTGATATCATTTTCTTTAATTATGTCTTTTTTGCATATGTCGTCTCTGTCCTCTATGTTGTCTGTGTCTATTGTGGCATCATTGTCATTTATAAAGTCTCTGTCATCTCTTTCGTCTGTGTCTATTGTGACATCATTGTAATTTATAATGTCTTTGTCGTCTGTGTCATCTGTGTTGTCTTTGTCTATTGTGACATCGTTGCCATAATGATTTCTGTGTGGTCTGTGTCATCTGTTTCGTCTCTCATCTGTGTCTATTTTGACATCATTTTCATTTATAATGTCTGTGTCGTCTGTGTCGTTAGTTCCTATTGTGAAATCTTTGTCATAAATTATGTCTCTTTTGTCTGTGTATTCTGTGTCATCTGTGTCTATTGTGACATCATTGTCATTTATAATGTCTTTGTGTATTGTGTCATCAGTGTCTATTTTGACATCATTGTCATTTATAATATCTGTCGTCTGTGTCTATTGTGACATCATTGTCTTTATCATGTCTTTGTCGTCTGTGTCCTATGTGTCGTCTGTGTCATCTGTGTTGTCTTTGTCTATTGTGACATCATTGTCATTTATAATGTCTGTGTCTTCAGTTTCTTTTGTGACATCATTGTAATTTATAATGTCTGTGTTGCCTGTGTCTATTGTGACATCAATGTCTTTTATAAAGTCTTTCTCGTCTGACTCGTCTGTGTCCATTGTGACATCACTGTCATATTTAATGTCTTTGTCTTCTTTGTCTATTGTGACTTCTTTGTAATCTATAATGTCTGTGTCCTCTGTGTTTATTATGACAACATTGTCATTTATAAAGTTTGTGTCGTCTGTGTCGTCTCTGTGTATTGTGATATCGTTTTCTTTTATGAAGTCTGTATCCTCTGTGTTGTCTTTGTCGTCTGTGTCTATTTTGACATCATTTTTATTTATAAAGTCTGTGGCATCTGTGTCTTCTTTTTCTATTGTTAAATCATTGCCATTTATAATGTCTGTGTCGTCTGTGTCTATTGTGACATCACTGTCATTTATAATGTTTTTTTGTCTTCTGTATCGTCTGTGTCGTCTGTGTCTATTGTGACATCATTGTAATTTCTAATGTCATTCGTTTGTGTCGCATCTGTCGTCTGTGGCATCTGTGTCTATTGTGAGATAATTTTCATTTATAATGTCTGTGTCTTCTGTGTCTATTGTTACATCATTGTAGTTTTTATGTCTTTGTCGTCTGTGTCGTCTGCGGTGAGATCATTGTCATTTATATTGTGTGTGTTGTCTGTGCCATCTGTGTCTATTGTGACATCACTGTCATTTAGAATGTCTCTGTCTGCTGTGTCGTCTATGTAGTCTCGTGTCTGTGTCTATTGTGATATTGTCACTTATAATGTCTGTGTCTTCTCTGTCTGTTGTGACATCATTGTCATTTATAAAGTCTGTGTCATCTGCGTCGTCTGTGTCTATTGTGGCATCATTGTCAATAATAATATCTCTGTCGTCTGTGTCGTCGGTGTCTATTATGACATCTTTGACATTTATAATATCCGTGTCGTCTGTGTATATTGTGACATTATTGTCTTTTTAAATATCTTTGTCGTCTGTCTGTTTTGACTTAAGTGTAATATATAATGACTGTGTAATCTGTGTCATCTGTGTCTATTGTGATACCATTGTCATTTATAATAACTGTGTCGTCTGTATCCTCTTTGTCCTCTGTGTTTTCTTTGTCAGTTGTGACATCACTTTCACTTATAATGTCTGTGTCATCTGTGTCGTCTTAGTCGTCTATGTCTATCGTGACATCATTTTCATTTATAACGCCTCTGTCGTCTCTGTCGTCTGTTTCCTCTATGTCTTCTGTGTCATCTGTTGTCTGTATCTTTTGTGGTATCACTGTTTATTAACGTGTCTGTGTCGTCTCTTTCGTCTGTGTCTCTGGTGACTTCAGTGTCATTTATAACGTCTCTGTCGTCTCAGTCGTCTGTGTCATGTGTCGTCTGTGTCTATTGTGACATCGTTGTATTTATAAAGTCTGTGTCATCTGTGATTATTGTGACATCAATGTCATTTATAATGTCTGTGTCATCTGTGTCAATTGTGAAATCACTTTCACGTATAATGTCTGTGTCGTCTCTGTCGTCTTAGTCGTCTATGTCTATCGTGGCATCATTTTCATTTATAACGTCTGTGTCGTCTGTGTCATCTGTTTCCTCTATGTCTTCTGTGTCATCTGTCATATGTATCTATTGTGGTATCACTCTTAATTAACATGTCTGTGTCATCTGTGTTGTCTCTGTCGTCTGTGTCTATGGTGACATCAGTGTCATTTATAATATCTGTGTCATCTCTGTCGTCTGTGTCTATTGTGACATCATTATCATTTATGAAGTCTGTATCATCTGTGTCGTCTGTGTCTATTTTGACATCATTTTCATTTACAATAACAGTGCCATCTCTGTTGTCTTTGTCTCTTGTGACATCAATTTCATTTATAATGTCTGTGTTGTCTGTGTCGTCTGTGTCTATTTTGACATCATTTTCATTTATAATGTCTGTGTCGTCTGTGTCGTCTGTGTCTATTTTGACATCATTTTCATTTATAATGTCTGTGTCGTCTGAGTTTATTTTCACATCATTTTCATTTATAATTTCTGTGTCGTCTGTGTCATCTTTGTCGTCTGTGGCTATTGTTACATCATTGTCATTTATAAAGTCTGTGGCGACTGTGTCGTCTTTGTTTATTGTGACATCATTGTCATTTATGGTGTCTGTTTCATCTGTCTCGTCTGTGTCTTTTGTGACATGACTGTTATTTATAATGTCTCTGTCGTCTGTGTCATCTGTGTCGTCTGTGTCTATTGTGACATCATTTTCATTTATATTATCTGTGTCATCTGTTTCTATTGTGACATCATTGTCATTAATAATGTCTGTGTATTCTATGTTGTCTGTGTCTTCTGAGTCTATTTTTACTTCATTTTCATTTATAATGTCTGTGTCGTCTGTGCCGTCTATTTCTATAGTGACTTCATTGACTTTTATAATATCTGTGTCGTCTGTGTCATCTGTGTTGTCTGTTCTATAGTGACATAATTTTCGTTTATTATTTCTGTGTCGTCTGTATCTGTTGTGATATGATTGTCATTTATTGTGTCTGTGTCGTCTGTCTATTGTGACATCATTGTCAGTATAATGTCCGTGTCCACTGTGTCGTCTCGGTCTTCTGTGTCTATTGTGACATAATGCTCATTTATAATTTCTGTGTCATCTGCATCGTCTCTCTCTTCTGTGTTGTCTGTGTCTACTGTGACATTATTGTCATTTATAATTTCTGTCTTCTGTGTCGTCTGTGTTTATTATGACGTCATTGTCATTAATAATGTCTTTGTCGTCTGTGTCTTCTGTGTCATCTCTATCTATGGTGACATCTCTGTCATTTATAAAGTCTGTTCCGTGTGTGTCGTCTATGTCTATTTTGTCATCATTTTCATTTATAATGTCTGTGTCGCCTGTGTCTATTTTAACATGAATGTCATTTACAATGTCTCTGTCTTCTGTGTCTATTGTGACATCATTGTAATTTATAATGTCGATGTCTTCTGTGTCATCTTTGTATATTATGACATCATTGTCATTCATGAAGTCTGTGTCGTCTCTCTTCTGTGTCTATTGTTACATGATCATCATTTATAATGTCTGTGTCGTCTATGTCGTCCGTGTCTATTGTTACGTAGTTGTCATTTACATTGTCTGTTTCGTCTCTGTCCTCTGTGTCGTCTTTGTCTATTGTAACATCATTTTCATTTATAGTGTCTGCGTCTTCTGTGTCGTCAGTGTCTGGATTGACAACATTGCCATTTATAATGTCTGTGTCAGCTGTGTCGTCTGTGTCGACTGCGACATCATTGTGATTAACAATGTCTGTGTCGTCTGTGTCATCTGTGTCTATTGTGATATCATTGTCATTTTTAACGTCTGTCACCTGTGTCGTCTGTGTCGACTGCGATATTGTCATTTATAATAGTGTCGTCTGTTTCGTCTATTTCTATTGTGACATCATTGTCATTTATAAAGTCTGTGTCGTCTGTGTTGTCTGTGTCTATTGTAAAATCAGTGTCATTTATAATGTCAGTGTCGTCTGTGTCTATTGTGTCTATTGTGACGTCATTTTCATTTATAATTTGTGTCGACAGTGTTGTCTGTTTCTCTTCTGTCATCATTGTTTTTTATAATGTCTGTGTCGTCTGTCGTCTGTGTCTATTTTGACATCATAGTCATTTATAATGTCTGTGTCGTCTGTGTCATCTGTGTCTATTGTGACATCTTTGTCTTTTATATTGTCTTTATCTTCTGTATCTATTGTGATATAATTATCATTTATAATGTCTGTGTCTATTGTGAAACCATTGTAATTTATATTTTCTGTGTCGTCTCTGTCGTCTCTGTTGTCTCTGTCTATTTTGAATTCATTGTCATTTATAATGTCTGTCTTCAGTGTCGTCTGTGTCTAGTTTGACATCATTGATATTTGTAATGTCTTAGTCGTCTGTGTCATTTCTGTCATCTGTGTCGTCAGTGTCTATGGTAACATAATTGTCATATATAGTGTCTATGTCGTTTCTGTCGTCTGTGTCTATTTTTATAGCATTGTCATTTATGTCTGTGTCGTCTCTTTATATTGTGACAACATTTTCATTTATAATGTGTGTCTTCTGTGTCGTCTGTGTGTATTTTGAAATAATTTTCATGTATAATGTCTGTGTCATCTTTGTCTACTGTGACATCATTGTCATTTTTAATGTCTATGTGTTCTGTGTCGTCTGTGTCTTTTATGAAATGATTGTCATTTATCATGTCTGGATAGTCTCTGTCGTCTGTGTCTATTTTGATATCATTGTCATGTATAATACCTTGTCGTCTGTGTTGTTTGTGTCTATTGTGACATCATTTTCATTTATAATGTCTGTGTGGTCTGTGTCGTCTTTGTTTATTATGACATCAATGTTATTTATTATGTCTGTGTCGTCTGTGTCATCTGTGATATCATATTCATTTATACTGTGTCATCTGTGTCATCTCTGTTTATTGTGACATCATTGCCATTTAACATCTGTGTTGTCTGTTATTTCTGTGCCTATTGTGGAATCACTCTCATTTACAAAGTCTGTCTTGTCCATTACAATGTCTGTGTTGTCTGTGTCTATTGTGCCATCATTGTCATTTATAATATCTGTGTAGTCTGTGTCATCTCTGTCTATTATGACATCATGTAATTTATAATGTCTGTGTCGTCTGTGTCTATAGTGACGTAATTTTCATTTATAATGTCTGTGTTTTCTGTCGTCTGTGTTTATCTTGACATCATTGTCATTTATAATGTATGTGCCGTCTGTGTCGTCTGTATCTATTGTGACATCATTGTCATATATAATGTCTGTGTCGTATGTGTCTATTCTGACACCATTGTCATTTATAAAGACTGTATCGTCTGTGTCTATTGTGACATAATTGTCATTTATAAATTTTTTTGTCTGTGTCTATTGTTACATCATTACCATTTGTAATGTCTGTGTCGTCTCTGTCATCTCTTTCGTCTGTGTCTATTGTGACATCATTGTCGTTTATAATGTATGTGTCATCTGTGTCTATTGTGATATCATTTTCTTTAATTATGTCTTTTTTGCATATGTCGTCTCTGTCCTCTATGTTGTCTGTGTCTATTGTGGCATCATTGTCATTTATAAAGTCTCTGTCATCTCTTTCGTCTGTGTCTATTGTGACATCATTGTAATTTATAATGTCTTTGTCGTCTGTGTCATCTGTGTTGTCTTTGTCTATTGTGACATCATTGCCATAATGATTTCTGTGTGGTCTGTGTCATCTGCTTCGTCTCTCGTCTGTGTCTATTTTGACATCATTTTCATTTATAATGTCTGTGTCGTCTGTGTCGTTAGTTCCTATTGTGAAATCTTTGTCATAAATTATGTCTCTTTTGTCTGTGTATTCTGTGTCATCTGTGTCTATTGTGACATCATTGTCATTTATAATGTCTTTGTGTATTGTGTCATCAGTGTCTATTTTGACATCATTGTCATTTATAATATCTGTCGTCTGTGTCTATTGTGACATCATTGTCTTTATCATGTCTTTGTCGTCTGTGTCCTATGTGTCGTCTATGTAGTCTGTGTCGTCTGTCTCTATTGTGACATCATTGTCATTTATAATGTCTGTGTCTTCAGTTTCTTTTGTGACATCATTGTAATTTATAATGTCTGTGTTGCCTGTGTCTATTGTGACATCAATGTCTTTTATAAAGTCTTTCTCGTCTGACTCGTCTGTGTCCATTGTGACATCACTGTCATATTTAATGTCTTTGTCTTCTTTGTCTATTGTGACTTCTTTGTAATCTATAATGTCTGTGTCCTCTGTGTTTATTATGACAACATTGTCATTTATAAAGTTTGTGTCGTCTGTGTCGTCTCTGTGTATTGTGATATCGTTTTCTTTTATGAAGTCTGTATCCTCTGTGTTGTCTTTGTCGTCTGTGTCTATTTTGACATCATTTTTATTTATAAAGTCTGTGGCATCTGTGTCTTCTTTTTCTATTGTTAAATCATTGCCATTTATAATGTCTGTGTCGTCTGTGTCTATTGTGACATCACTGTCATTTATAATGTTTTTTTGTCTTCTGTATCGTCTGTGTCGTCTGTGTCTATTGTGACATCATTGTAATTTCTAATGTCATTCGTTTGTGTCGCATCTGTCGTCTGTGGCATCTGTGTCTATTGTGAGATAATTTTCATTTATAATGTCTGTGTCTTCTGTGTCTATTGTTACATCATTGTAGTTTTTATGTCTTTGTCGTCTGTGTCGTCTGCGGTGAGATCATTGTCATTTATATTGTGTGTGTTGTCTGTGCCATCTGTGTCTATTGTGACATCACTGTCATTTAGAATGTCTCTGTCTGCTGTGTCGTCTATGTAGTCTCGTGTCTGTGTCTATTGTGATATTGTCACTTATAATGTCTGTGTCTTCTCTGTCTGTTGTGACATCATTGTCATTTATAAAGTCTGTGTCATCTGCGTCATCTGTGTCTATTGTGGCATCATTGTCAATAATAATATCTCTGTCGTCTGTGTCGTCGGTGTCTATTATGACATCTTTGACATTTATAATATCCGTGTCGTCTGTGTATATTGTGACATTATTGTCTTTTTAAATATCTTTGTCGTCTGTCTGTTTTGACTTAAGTGTAATATATAATGACTGTGTAATCTGTGTCATCTGTGTCTATTGTGATACCATTGTCATTTATAATAACTGTGTCGTCTGTATCCTCTTTGTCCTCTGTGTTTTCTTTGTCAGTTGTGACATCACTTTCACTTATAATGTCTGTGTCATCTGTGTCGTCTTAGTCGTCTATGTCTATCGTGACATCATTTTCATTTATAACGCCTCTGTCGTCTCTGTCGTCTGTTTCCTCTATGTCTTCTGTGTCATCTGTTGTCTGTATCTTTTGTGGTATCACTGTTTATTAACATGTCTGTGTCGTCTCTTTCGTCTGTGTCTCTGGTGACTTCAGTGTCATTTATAACGTCTCTGTCGTCTCAGTCGTCTGTGTCATGTGTCGTCTGTGTCTATTGTGACATCGTTGTATTTATAAAGTCTGTGTCATCTGTGATTATTGTGACATCAATGTCATTTATAATGTCTGTGTCATCTGTGTCAATTGTGAAATCACTTTCACGTATAATGTCTGTGTCGTCTCTGTCGTCTTAGTCGTCTATGTCTATCGTGGCATCATTTTCATTTATAACGTCTGTGTCGTCTGTGTCATCTGTTTCCTCTATGTCTTCTGTGTCATCTGTCATATGTATCTATTGTGGTATCACTCTTAATTAACATGTCTGTGTCATCTGTGTTGTCTCTGTCGTCTGTGTCTATGGTGACATCAGTGTCATTTATAATATCTGTGTCATCTCTGTCGTCTGTGTCTATTGTGACATCATTATCATTTATGAAGTCTGTATCATCTGTGTCGTCTGTGTCTATTTTGACATCATTTTCATTTACAATAACAGTGCCATCTCTGTTGTCTTTGTCTCTTGTGACATCAATTTCATTTATAATGTCTGTGTTGTCTGTGTCGTCTGTGTCTATTTTGACATCATTTTCATTTATAATGTCTGTGTCGTCTGTGTCGTCTGTGTCTATTTTGACATCATTTTCATTTATAATGTCTGTGTCGTCTGAGTTTATTTTCACATCATTTTCATTTATAATTTCTGTGTCGTCTGTGTCATCTTTGTCGTCTGTGGCTATTGTTACATCATTGTCATTTATAAAGTCTGTGGCGACTGTGTCGTCTTTGTTTATTGTGACATCATTGTCATTTATGGTGTCTGTTTCATCTGTCTCGTCTGTGTCTTTTGTGACATGACTGTTATTTATAATGTCTCTGTCGTCTGTGTCATCTGTGTCGTCTGTGTCTATTGTGACATCATTTTCATTTATATTATCTGTGTCATCTGTTTCTATTGTGACATCATTGTCATTAATAATGTCTGTGTATTCTATGTTGTCTGTGTCTTCTGAGTCTATTTTTACTTCATTTTCATTTATAATGTCTGTGTCGTCTGTGCCGTCTATTTCTATAGTGACTTCATTGACTTTTATAATATCTGTGTCGTCTGTGTCATCTGTGTTGTCTGTTCTATAGTGACATAATTTTCGTTTATTATTTCTGTGTCGTCTGTATCTGTTGTGATATGATTGTCATTTATTGTGTCTGTGTCGTCTGTCTATTGTGACATCATTGTCAGTATAATGTCCGTGTCCACTGTGTCGTCTCGGTCTTCTGTGTCTATTGTGACATAATGCTCATTTATAATTTCTGTGTCATCTGCATCGTCTCTCTCTTCTGTGTTGTCTGTGTCTACTGTGACATTATTGTCATTTATAATTTCTGTCTTCTGTGTCGTCTGTGTTTATTATGACGTCATTGTCATTAATAATGTCTTTGTCGTCTGTGTCTTCTGTGTCATCTCTATCTATGGTGACATCTCTGTCATTTATAAAGTCTGTTCCGTGTGTGTCGTCTATGTCTATTTTGTCATCATTTTCATTTATAATGTCTGTGTCGCCTGTGTCTATTTTAACATGAATGTCATTTACAATGTCTCTGTCTTCTGTGTCTATTGTGACATCATTGTAATTTATAATGTCGATGTCTTCTGTGTCATCTTTGTATATTATGACATCATTGTCATTCATGAAGTCTGTGTCGTCTCTCTTCTGTGTCTATTGTTACATGATCATCATTTATAATGTCTGTGTCGTCTATGTCGTCCGTGTCTATTGTTACGTAGTTGTCATTTACATTGTCTGTTTCGTCTCTGTCCTCTCTGTCGTCTTTGTCTATTGTAACATCATTTTCATTTATAGTGTCTGCGTCTTCTGTGTCGTCAGTGTCTGGATTGACAACATTGCCATTTATAATGTCTGTGTCAGCTGTGTCGTCTGTGTCGACTGCGACATCATTGTGATTAACAATGTCTGTGTCGTCTGTGTCATCTGTGTCTATTGTGATATCATTGTCATTTTTAACGTCTGTCACCTGTGTCGTCTGTGTCGACTGCGATATTGTCATTTATAATAGTGTCGTCTGTTTCGTCTATTTCTATTGTGACATCATTGTCATTTATAAAGTCTGTGTCGTCTGTGTTGTCTGTGTCTATTGTAAAATCAGTGTCATTTATAATGTCAGTGTCGTCTGTGTCTATTGTGTCTATTGTGACGTCATTTTCATTTATAATTTCTGTCGACAGTGTTGTCTGTTTCTCTTGTCATCATTGTTTTTTATAATGTCTGTGTCGTCTGTCGTCTGTGTCTATTTTGACATCATAGTCATTTATAATGTCTGTGTCGTCTGTGTCATCTGTGTCTATTGTGACATCTTTGTCTTTTATATTGTCTTTATCTTCTGTATCTATTGTGACATAATTATCATTTATAATGTCTGTGTCGTCTGTGTCTATTGTGAAACCATTGTAATTTATATTTTCTGTGTCGTCTCTGTCATCTCTGTTGTCTCTGTCTATTTTGAATTCATTGTCATTTATAATGTCTGTCTTCAGTGTCGTCTGTGTCTAGTTTGACATCATTGATATTTGTAATGTCTTAGTCGTCTGTGTCATTTCTTTCATCTGTGTCGTCAGTGTCTATGGTAACATAATTGTCATATATAGTGTCTATGTCGTTTCTGTCGTCTGTGTCTATTTTTATAGCATTGTCATTTATGTCTGTGTCGTCTCTTTATATTGTGACAACATTTTCATTTATAATGTGTGTCTTCTGTGTCGTCTGTGTGTATTTTGAAATAATTTTCATGTATAATGTCTGTGTCATCTTTGTCTACTGTGACATCATTGTCATTTTTAATGTCTATGTGTTCTGTGTCGTCTGTGTCTTTTATGAAATGATTGTCATTTATCATGTCTGGATAGTCTCTGTCGTCTGTGTCTATTTTGATATCATTGTCATGTATAATACCTTGTCGTCTGTGTTGTTTGTGTCTATTGTGACATCATTTTCATTTATAATGTCTGTGTGGTCTGTGTCGTCTTTGTTTATTATGACATCAATGTTATTTATTATGTCTGTGTCGTCTGTGTCATCTGTGATATCATATTCATTTATACTGTGTCATCTGTGTCATCTCTGTTTATTGTGACATCATTGCCATTTAACATCTGTGTTGTCTGTTATTTCTGTGCCTATTGTGGAATCACTCTCATTTACAAAGTCTGTCTTGTCTGTGTCATCTGTGTATATTGTCACATCATTTTCATTTATAATGTCTTTGTCGTCTGTGTCTATTGTGATGTCATTTTCATTCATAATGTCTGTGTTGTCTGAGTCATCTGTGTCTCTTGTGACATCAATGTCATTAATAATATCTGTGTCATCTGTGTCGTTTGTGTCTCTTGTGACATCATTTTCTTTTATAATATCCGTGTGGTCTGTGTCTATTGTGTCAACATTGTCATTTATAATGTCTGTGTCGTCTGTATCTTTTGTGATATCATTGACATTTATAATGTATTTTTTCATCTGTGTCGTCTGTGTCATCTTTGTCTATTGTGATATCATTGCCATTAATAATGTCTGTGTCGTCCGTGTCGTCTGAGTCATCTGTGTCTATTGTGAAAACATTTTCATTCATAATGTCTGTGTCATCTGTGTCTATTTTGACATCATAAACATTTATAAAGTCTGTGTATTCTGGGTCGTCTGTGTCATCTTTTTCTATTGTGATGTCATTTTCCATTATAATGTTGGTGTCTCCTGTGTCCTCTGTAAAGTCTGGGTCGTCTGTGACCTCTGTGTCTATTGTGAAATCATTGTCATTGATATTCTCTGTGTTGTCTGTGTCTATTGTGACATTATTGTCATTGATAATGTCTGTGTCATCTGTGTCTGTTTTGCTATCATTGTCATTTATAATGCCTGTGTCGTCTGTGTCTATTGTAACATCATTGTCATTTATACAGTCTGTGTCATCTGTGTCGTATGTGTCTATTGTGACATCATTGTCATTTATAATATGTCATCTATGTCGTCTGTGTCTATTGTGACATAATTTTCATTTATAAAATCTGTGTAGTCGTTGTCGTCTGTGTCTATTGTGACATCATTGTCATTTATTATATCTGTGTCTTCTATATCGTCTGTGTCTATTGTGACATAATTTTTATTTATAAATTCTGTGTAGTCGTTGTCGTCTGTGTCTATTTTGACATCATTGTCATTTGTAATGACTGTGTCGTCTGTGTCATCTGTGTCTATTGTGACATCATTGTCATTTATATTGTCTGTGTTGTCTGTGTAATCATTTTCATTTATAAAGTCTGTGTTGTCTGTGTTTTATGACATCATTGTCATTTATAATGTCTTTGTCGTCTATGTTGTCTGTGTTTATTGTGACATAATTTTAATTTATAAAGTCTCTGTCGTCTGTGGCTTTTGTGACATCATTGTCATTTCAATGTCTGTGTAGTCTGTGTCATCTGTGTATATTGTGATATCATTGTCATTTATAATGTCTGTGTCGTCTGTGTGTATTGTGACATTTTGTAATTTATAATGCCTGTGTCGTCTGTGTCATCTGTGTCTTTTGTGACATCATTGTCATTTATAATGTCTGTGTCGCCTGTGTCATCTATGTTTATTTTGAACATCATTGTCATTTATAATATCTGTCATCTGTATTCTGTGTGCTCTGTATCCTCTGTGACGTCTGTGTCAATTGTGACATCATTGTCATTTTAATGTCTGTGTCGTCTGTGTCATCTGTGTATATTGTGACATCATTTTGATTTATAATGTCTGTGTCGTCTGTGTAATCATTGTCATTTATAATGTCTGTGTCGTCTTTGTCGTCTGTGTCTATTGTGACATCATTGTCACTTATGTCTGTGTCGTTTGTGTCGTCCGTGTGTGTTGTGACATCTTTGTAATTTATAATGCCTGTGTCATCTGTGTATATTGTGAACATCATTGTCATTTATAATGTCTGTGTCGCCTGTGTCATCTATGTATATTTTGAACATCATTGTCATTTATCATACATGTGTCGTCTGTATTCTGTGTGCTCGGTATCCTCTGTGACATCTGTGTCAATTGTGACATCATTGTCATTTCAATGTCTGTGTAGTCTGTGTCATCTGTGTATATTGTGACATCATTGTCATTTATAATGTCTGTGTCGTCTGTGTGTATTGTGACATTTTGTAATTTATAATGCCTGTGTCGTTTGTGTCATCCGTGTGTGTTGTGACATCTTTGTAATTTATAATGCCTGTGTCATCTGTGTATATTGTGAACATCATTGTCATTTATAATATCTGTGTCATCTGTCTTCTGTGTGGTCTGTATATTCTGTGACGTCTGTGTCAATTGTGACATCATTGTCATTTATAATGTCTGTGTTATCTGTGTCTATTGGGACATAATTTTCATTTATAAAGTCTGTCTTCTGTGTCGTCTTTGTCTATTGTGACATAATTGTCATTAAATATATCTGTTTCGTCTGTGTTGACAGTGTTTATTGTGACATCACTGTTATTTATAATGTCTGTGTTGTCTGTCCCATCTGTGTCATCTTTGTCTATTGTGACATAATTTTCATTTATAATATCTGTGTCGTATGTCGTCTGTGTCTATTGTTTCATCATTGTCATTTATAATGTCTGTGTCGTCTGTGTCATCTGTGACTATTGTGATAACATTGTCGTTTGTAGTATCTGTGTCTTCTGTGTGGTCTGTGTGGTCTGTGTCTATTTTGACAACATTGTCATTTATAATGTATGTGTCAGCTGCATTGTCTGTGTCGATTGTGACATCATTGTCTTTTATAATGTCTTTGTCATCTGTGTCGTCTGTGTCTATTGTGAAATCATTGTCATTTATCACCTCTGTGTCATCTGTGTCTATTGTGAAATCATTGTCATTTATAATGTCTGTGTCATCTGTGTCTATTTTGATATCATTATATTTTATACTGTGTCGTTTGTTTCTATTGTGACATCATTGTAATTTATAATGTCTGTGTAGTCAGTGACGTCTGTGCCTATTTTGGCACCGTTGTCCATTACAATGTCTGTGTTGTCTGTGTCTATTGTGCCATCATTGTCATTTATAATATCTGTGTAGTCTGTGTCATCTCTGTCTATTATGACATCATGTAATTTATAATGTCTGTGTCGTCTGTGTCTATAGTGACGTAATTTTCATTTATAATGTCTGTGTTTTCTGTCGTCTGTGTTTATCTTGACATCATTGTCATTTATAATGTATGTGCCGTCTGTGTCGTCTGTATCTATTGTGACATCATTGTCATATATAATGTCTGTGTCGTATGTGTCTATTCTGACACCATTGTCATTTATAAAGACTGTATCGTCTGTGTCTATTGTGACATAATTGTCATTTATAAATTTTTTTGTCTGTGTCTATTGTTACATCATTACCATTTGTAATGTCTGTGTCATCTCTGTCATCTCTTTCGTCTGTGTCTATTGTGACATCATTGTCGTTTATAATGTATGTGTCATCTGTGTCTATTGTGATAGCATTTTCTTTAATTATGTCTTTTTTGCAT
Source organism: Phaenicophaeus curvirostris (assembly GCF_032191515.1). Lineage (NCBI taxonomy): Eukaryota > Metazoa > Chordata > Aves > Cuculiformes > Cuculidae > Phaenicophaeus > Phaenicophaeus curvirostris. The sequence goes on from NC_091411.1 coordinate 140,206, forward strand.
ATGTCGTCTCTGTCCTCTATGTTGTCTGTGTCTATTGTGGCATCATTGTCATTTATAAAGTCTCTGTCATCTCTTTCGTCTGTGTCTATTGTGACATCATTGTAATTTATAATGTCTTTGTCGTCTGTGTCATCTGTGTTGTCTTTGTCTATTGTGACATCATTGCCATAATGATTTCTGTGTGGTCTGTGTCATCTGCTTCGTCTCTCGTCTGTGTCTATTTTGACATCATTTTCATTTATAATGTCTGTGTCGTCTGTGTCGTTAGTTCCTATTGTGAAATCTTTGTCATAAATTATGTCTCTTTTGTCTGTGTATTCTGTGTCATCTGTGTCTATTGTGACATCATTGTCATTTATAATGTCTTTGTGTATTGTGTCATCAGTGTCTATTTTGACATCATTGTCATTTATAATATCTGTCGTCTGTGTCTATTGTGACATCATTGTCTTTATCATGTCTTTGTCGTCTGTGTCCTATGTGTCGTCTATGTAGTCTGTGTCGTCTGTCTCTATTGTGACATCATTGTCATTTATAATGTCTGTGTCTTCAGTTTCTTTTGTGACATCATTGTAATTTATAATGTCTGTGTTGCCTGTGTCTATTGTGACATCAATGTCTTTTATAAAGTCTTTCTCGTCTGACTCGTCTGTGTCCATTGTGACATCACTGTCATATTTAATGTCTTTGTCTTCTTTGTCTATTGTGACTTCTTTGTAATCTATAATGTCTGTGTCCTCTGTGTTTATTATGACAACATTGTCATTTATAAAGTTTGTGTCGTCTGTGTCGTCTCTGTGTATTGTGATATCGTTTTCTTTTATGAAGTCTGTATCCTCTGTGTTGTCTTTGTCGTCTGTGTCTATTTTGACATCATTTTTATTTATAAAGTCTGTGGCATCTGTGTCTTCTTTTTCTATTGTTAAATCATTGCCATTTATAATGTCTGTGTCGTCTGTGTCTATTGTGACATCACTGTCATTTATAATGTTTTTTTGTCTTCTGTATCGTCTGTGTCGTCTGTGTCTATTGTGACATCATTGTAATTTCTAATGTCATTCGTTTGTGTCGCATCTGTCGTCTGTGGCATCTGTGTCTATTGTGAGATAATTTTCATTTATAATGTCTGTGTCTTCTGTGTCTATTGTTACATCATTGTAGTTTTTATGTCTTTGTCGTCTGTGTCGTCTGCGGTGAGATCATTGTCATTTATATTGTGTGTGTTGTCTGTGCCATCTGTGTCTATTGTGACATCACTGTCATTTAGAATGTCTCTGTCTGCTGTGTCGTCTATGTAGTCTCGTGTCTGTGTCTATTGTGATATTGTCACTTATAATGTCTGTGTCTTCTCTGTCTGTTGTGACATCATTGTCATTTATAAAGTCTGTGTCATCTGCGTCATCTGTGTCTATTGTGGCATCATTGTCAATAATAATATCTCTGTTGTCTGTGTCGTCGGTGTCTATTATGACATCTTTGACATTTATAATATCCGTGTCGTCTGTGTATATTGTGACATTATTGTCTTTTTAAATATCTTTGTCGTCTGTCTGTTTTGACTTAAGTGTAATATATAATGACTGTGTAATCTGTGTCATCTGTGTCTATTGTGATACCATTGTCATTTATAATAACTGTGTCGTCTGTATCCTCTTTGTCCTCTGTGTTTTCTTTGTCAGTTGTGACATCACTTTCACTTATAATGTCTGTGTCATCTGTGTCGTCTTAGTCGTCTATGTCTATCGTGACATCATTTTCATTTATAACGCCTCTGTCGTCTCTGTCGTCTGTTTCCTCTATGTCTTCTGTGTCATCTGTTGTCTGTATCTTTTGTGGTATCACTGTTTATTAACATGTCTGTGTCGTCTCTTTCGTCTGTGTCTCTGGTGACTTCAGTGTCATTTATAACGTCTCTGTCGTCTCAGTCGTCTGTGTCATGTGTCGTCTGTGTCTATTGTGACATCGTTGTATTTATAAAGTCTGTGTCATCTGTGATTATTGTGACATCAATGTCATTTATAATGTCTGTGTCATCTGTGTCAATTGTGAAATCACTTTCACGTATAATGTCTGTGTTGTCTCTGTCGTCTTAGTCGTCTATGTCTATCGTGGCATCATTTTCATTTATAACGTCTGTGTCGTCTGTGTCATCTGTTTCCTCTATGTCTTCTGTGTCATCTGTCATATGTATCTATTGTGGTATCACTCTTAATTAACATGTCTGTGTCATCTGTGTTGTCTCTGTCGTCTGTGTCTATGGTGACATCAGTGTCATTTATAATATCTGTGTCATCTCTGTCGTCTGTGTCTATTGTGACATCATTATCATTTATGAAGTCTGTATCATCTGTGTCGTCTGTGTCTATTTTGACATCATTTTCATTTACAATAACAGTGCCATCTCTGTTGTCTTTGTCTCTTGTGACATCAATTTCATTTATAATGTCTGTGTTGTCTGTGTCGTCTGTGTCTATTTTGACATCATTTTCATTTATAATGTCTGTGTCGTCTGTGTCGTCTGTGTCTATTTTGACATCATTTTCATTTATAATGTCTGTGTCGTCTGAGTTTATTTTCACATCATTTTCATTTATAATTTCTGTGTCGTCTGTGTCATCTTTGTCGTCTGTGGCTATTGTTACATCATTGTCATTTATAAAGTCTGTGGCGACTGTGTCGTCTTTGTTTATTGTGACATCATTGTCATTTATGGTGTCTGTTTCATCTGTCTCGTCTGTGTCTTTTGTGACATGACTGTTATTTATAATGTCTCTGTCGTCTGTGTCATCTGTGTCGTCTGTGTCTATTGTGACATCATTTTCATTTATATTATCTGTGTCATCTGTTTCTATTGTGACATCATTGTCATTAATAATGTCTGTGTATTCTATGTTGTCTGTGTCTTCTGAGTCTATTTTTACTTCATTATTATTTATAATGTCTGTGTCGTCTGTGCCGTCTATTTCTATAGTGACTTCATTGACTTTTATAATATCTGTGTCGTCTGTGTCATCTGTGTTGTCTGTTCTATAGTGACATAATTTTCGTTTATTATTTCTGTGTCGTCTGTATCTGTTGTGATATGATTGTCATTTATTGTGTCTGTGTCGTCTGTCTATTGTGACATCATTGTCAGTATAATGTCCGTGTCCACTGTGTCGTCTCGGTCTTCTGTGTCTATTGTGACATAATGCTCATTTATAATTTGTGTCATCTGCATCGTCTCTCTCTTCTGTGTTGTCTGTGTCTACTGTGACATTATTGTCATTTATAATTTCTGTCTTCTGTGTCGTCTGTGTTTATTATGACGTCATTGTCATTAATAATGTCTTTGTCGTCTGTGTCTTCTGTGTCATCTCTATCTATGGTGACATCTCTGTCATTTATAAAGTCTGTTCCGTGTGTGTCGTCTATGTCTATTTTGTCATCATTTTCATTTATAATGTCTGTGTCGCCTGTGTCTATTTTAACATGAATGTCATTTACAATGTCTCTGTCTTCTGTGTCTATTGTGACATCATTGTAATTTATAATGTCGATGTCTTCTGTGTCATCTTTGTATATTATGACATCATTGTCATTCATGAAGTCTGTGTCGTCTCTCTTCTGTGTCTATTGTTACATGATCATCATTTATAATGTCTGTGTCATCTATGTCGTCCGTGTCTATTGTTACGTAGTTGTCATTTACATTGTCTGTTTCGTCTCTGTCCTCTGTGTCGTCTTTGTCTATTGTAACATCATTTTCATTTATAGTGTCTGCGTCTTCTGTGTCGTCAGTGTCTGGATTGACAACATTGCCATTTATAATGTCTGTGTCAGCTGTGTCGTCTGTGTCGACTGCGACATCATTGTGATTAACAATGTCTGTGTCGTCTGTGTCATCTGTGTCTATTGTGATATCATTGTCATTTTTAACGTCTGTCACCTGTGTCGTCTGTGTCGACTGCGATATTGTCATTTATAATAGTGTCGTCTGTTTCGTCTATTTCTATTGTGACATCATTGTCATTTATAAAGTCTGTGTCGTCTGTGTTGTCTGTGTCTATTGTAAAATCAGTGTCATTTATAATGTCAGTGTCGTCTGTGTCTATTGTGTCTATTGTGACGTCATTTTCATTTATAATTTGTGTCGACAGTGTTGTCTGTTTCTCTTCTGTCATCATTGTTTTTTATAATGTCTGTGTCGTCTGTCGTCTGTGTCTATTTTGACATCATAGTCATTTATAATGTCTGTGTCGTCTGTGTCATCTGTGTCTATTGTGACATCTTTGTCTTTTATATTGTCTTTATCTTCTGTATCTATTGTGACATAATTATCATTTATAATGTCTGTGTCGTCTGTGTCTATTGTGAAACCATTGTAATTTATATTTTCTGTGTCGTCTCTGTCGTCTCTGTCGTCTCTGTCTATTTTGAATTCATTGTCATTTATAATGTCTGTCTTCAGTGTCGTCTGTGTCTAGTTTGACATCATTGATATTTGTGATGTCTTAGTCGTCTGTGTCATTTCTGTCATCTGTGTCGTCAGTGTCTATGGTAACATAATTGTCATATATAGTGTCTATGTCGTTTCTGTCGTCTGTGTCTATTTTTATAGCATTGTCATTTATGTCTGTGTCGTCTCTTTATATTGTGACAACATTTTCATTTATAATGTGTGTCTTCTGTGTCGTCTGTGTGTATTTTGAAATAATTTTCATGTATAATGTCTGTGTCATCTTTGTCTACTGTGACATCATTGTCATTTTTAATGTCTATGTGTTCTGTGTCGTCTGTGTCTTTTATGAAATGATTGTCATTTATCATGTCTGGATAGTCTCTGTCGTCTGTGTCTATTTTGATATCATTGTCATGTATAATACCTTGTCGTCTGTGTTGTTTGTGTCTATTGTGACATCATTTTCATTTATAATGTCTGTGTGGTCTGTGTCGTCTTTGTTTATTATGACATCAATGTTATTTATTATGTCTGTGTCGTCTGTGTCATCTGTGATATCATATTCATTTATACTGTGTCATCTGTGTCATCTCTGTTTATTGTGACATCATTGCCATTTAACATCTGTGTTGTCTGTTATTTCTGTGCCTATTGTGGAATCACTCTCATTTACAAAGTCTGTCTTGTCTGTGTCATCTGTGTATATTGTCACATCATTTTCATTTATAATGTCTTTGTCGTCTGTGTCTATTGTGATGTCATTTTCATTCATAATGTCTGTGTTGTCTGAGTCATCTGTGTCTCTTGTGACATCAATGTCATTAATAATATCTGTGTCATCTGTGTCGTTTGTGTCTCTTGTGACATCATTTTCTTTTATAATATCCGTGTGGTCTGTGTCTATTGTGTCAACATTGTCATTTATAATGTCTGTGTCGTCTGTATCTTTTGTGATATCATTGACATTTATAATGTATTTTTTCATCTGTGTCGTCTGTGTCATCTTTGTCTATTGTGATATCATTGCCATTAATAATGTCTGTGTCGTCCGTGTCGTCTGAGTCATCTGTGTCTATTGTGAAAACATTTTCATTCATAATGTCTGTGTCATCTGTGTCTATTTTGACATCATAAACATTTATAAAGTCTGTGTATTCTGGGTCGTCTGTGTCATCTTTTTCTATTGTGATGTCATTTTCCATTATAATGTTGGTGTCTCCTGTGTCCTCTGTAAAGTCTGGGTCGTCTGTGACCTCTGTGTCTATTGTGAAATCATTGTCATTGATATTCTCTGTGTTGTCTGTGTCTATTGTGACATTATTGTCATTGATAATGTCTGTGTCATCTGTGTCTGTTTTGCTATCATTGTCATTTATAATGCCTGTGTCGTCTGTGTCTATTGTAACATCATTGTCATTTATACAGTCTGTGTCATCTGTGTCGTATGTGTCTATTGTGACATCATTGTCATTTATAATATGTCATCTATGTCGTCTGTGTCTATTGTGACATAATTTTCATTTATAAAATCTGTGTAGTCGTTGTCGTCTGTGTCTATTGTGACATCATTGTCATTTATTATATCTGTGTCTTCTATATCGTCTGTGTCTATTGTGACATAATTTTTATTTATAAATTCTGTGTAGTCGTTGTCGTCTGTGTCTATTTTGACATCATTGTCATTTGTAATGACTGTGTCGTCTGTGTCATCTGTGTCTATTGTGACATCATTGTCATTTATATTGTCTGTGTTGTCTGTGTAATCATTTTCATTTATAAAGTCTGTGTTGTCTGTGTTTTATGACATCATTGTCATTTATAATGTCTTTGTCGTCTATGTTGTCTGTGTTTATTGTGACATAATTTTAATTTATAAAGTCTCTGTCGTCTGTGGCTTTTGTGACATCATTGTCATTTCAATGTCTGTGTAGTCTGTGTCATCTGTGTATATTGTGATATCATTGTCATTTATAATGTCTGTGTCGTCTGTGTGTATTGTGACATTTTGTAATTTATAATGCCTGTGTGGTCTGTGTCATCTGTGTCTTTTGTGACATCATTGTCATTTATAATGTCTGTGTCGCCTGTGTCATCTATGTTTATTTTGAACATCATTGTCATTTGTAATATCTGTCATCTGTATTCTGTGTGCTCTGTATCCTCTGTGACGTCTGTGTCAATTGTGACATCATTGTCATTTTAATGTCTGTGTCGTCTGTGTCATCTGTGTATATTGTGACATCATTTTGATTTATAATGTCTGTGTCGTCTGTGTAATCATTGTCATTTATAATGTCTGTGTCGTCTTTGTCGTCTGTGTCTATTGTGACATCATTGTCACTTATGTCTGTGTCGTTTGTGTCGTCCGTGTGTGTTGTGACATCTTTGTAATTTATAATGCCTGTGTCATCTGTGTATATTGTGAACATCATTGTCATTTATAATGTCTGTGTCGCCTGTGTCATCTATGTATATTTTGAACATCATTGTCATTTATCATACATGTGTCGTCTGTATTCTGTGTGCTCGGTATCCTCTGTGACATCTGTGTCAATTGTGACATCATTGTCATTTCAATGTCTGTGTAGTCTGTGTCATCTGTGTATATTGTGACATCATTGTCATTTATAATGTCTGTGTCGTCTGTGTGTATTGTGACATTTTGTAATTTATAATGCCTGTGTCGTTTGTGTCATCCGTGTGTGTTGTGACATCTTTGTAATTTATAATGCCTGTGTCATCTGTGTATATTGTGAACATCATTGTCATTTATAATATCTGTGTCATCTGTCTTCTGTGTGGTCTGTATATTCTGTGACGTCTGTGTCAATTGTGACATCATTGTCATTTATAATGTCTGTGTTATCTGTGTCTATTGGGACATAATTTTCATTTATAAAGTCTGTCTTCTGTGTCGTCTTTGTCTATTGTGACATAATTGTCATTAAATATATCTGTTTCGTCTGTGTTGACAGTGTTTATTGTGACATCACTGTTATTTATAATGTCTGTGTTGTCTGTCCCATCTGTGTCATCTTTGTCTATTGTGACATAATTTTCATTTATAATATCTGTGTCGTATGTCGTCTGTGTCTATTGTTTCATCATTGTCATTTATAATGTCTGTGTCGTCTGTGTCATCTGTGACTATTGTGATAACATTGTCGTTTGTAGTATCTGTGTCTTCTGTGTGGTCTGTGTGGTCTGTGTCTATTTTGACAACATTGTCATTTATAATGTATGTGTCAGCTGCATTGTCTGTGTCGATTGTGACATCATTGTCTTTTATAATGTCTTTGTCATCTGTGTCGTCTGTGTCTATTGTGAAATCATTGTCATTTATCACCTCTGTGTCATCTGTGTCTATTGTGAAATCATTGTCATTTATAATGTCTGTGTCATCTGTGTCTATTTTGATATCATTATATTTTATACTGTGTCGTTTGTTTCTATTGTGACATCATTGTAATTTATAATGTCTGTGTAGTCAGTGACGTCTGTGCCTATTTTGGCACCGTTGTCCATTACAATGTCTGTGTTGTCTGTGTCTATTGTGCCATCATTGTCATTTATAATATCTGTGTAGTCTGTGTCATCTCTGTCTATTATGACATCATGTAATTTATAATGTCTGTGTCGTCTGTGTCTATAGTGACGTAATTTTCATTTATAATGTCTGTGTTTTCTGTCGTCTGTGTTTATCTTGACATCATTGTCATTTATAATGTATGTGCCGTCTGTGTCGTCTGTATCTATTGTGACATCATTGTCATATATAATGTCTGTGTCGTATGTGTCTATTCTGACACCATTGTCATTTATAAAGACTGTATCGTCTGTGTCTATTGTGACATAATTGTCATTTATAAATTTTTTTGTCTGTGTCTATTGTTACATCATTACCATTTGTAATGTCTGTGTCGTCTCTGTCATCTCTTTCGTCTGTGTCTATTGTGACATCATTGTCGTTTATAATGTATGTGTCATCTGTGTCTATTGTGATATCATTTTCTTTAATTATGTCTTTTTTGCATATGTCGTCTCTGTCCTCTATGTTGTCTGTGTCTATTGTGGCATCATTGTCATTTATAAAGTCTCTGTCATCTCTTTCGTCTGTGTCTATTGTGACATCATTGTAATTTATAATGTCTTTGTCGTCTGTGTCATCTGTGTTGTCTTTGTCTATTGTGACATCATTGCCATAATGATTTCTGTGTGGTCTGTGTCATCTGCTTCGTCTCTCGTCTGTGTCTATTTTGACATCATTTTCATTTATAATGTCTGTGTCGTCTGTGTCGTTAGTTCCTATTGTGAAATCTTTGTCATAAATTATGTCTCTTTTGTCTGTGTATTCTGTGTCATCTGTGTCTATTGTGACATCATTGTCATTTATAATGTCTTTGTGTATTGTGTCATCAGTGTCTATTTTGACATCATTGTCATTTATAATATCTGTCGTCTGTGTCTATTGTGACATCATTGTCTTTATCATGTCTTTGTCGTCTGTGTCCTATGTGTCGTCTATGTAGTCTGTGTCGTCTGTCTCTATTGTGACATCATTGTCATTTATAATGTCTGTGTCTTCAGTTTCTTTTGTGACATCATTGTAATTTATAATGTCTGTGTTGCCTGTGTCTATTGTGACATCAATGTCTTTTATAAAGTCTTTCTCGTCTGACTCGTCTGTGTCCATTGTGACATCACTGTCATATTTAATGTCTTTGTCTTCTTTGTCTATTGTGACTTCTTTGTAATCTATAATGTCTGTGTCCTCTGTGTTTATTATGACAACATTGTCATTTATAAAGTTTGTGTCGTCTGTGTCGTCTCTGTGTATTGTGATATCGTTTTCTTTTATGAAGTCTGTATCCTCTGTGTTGTCTTTGTCGTCTGTGTCTATTTTGACATCATTTTTATTTATAAAGTCTGTGGCATCTGTGTCTTCTTTTTCTATTGTTAAATCATTGCCATTTATAATGTCTGTGTCGTCTGTGTCTATTGTGACATCACTGTCATTTATAATGTTTTTTTGTCTTCTGTATCGTCTGTGTCGTCTGTGTCTATTGTGACATCATTGTAATTTCTAATGTCATTCGTTTGTGTCGCATCTGTCGTCTGTGGCATCTGTGTCTATTGTGAGATAATTTTCATTTATAATGTCTGTGTCTTCTGTGTCTATTGTTACATCATTGTAGTTTTTATGTCTTTGTCGTCTGTGTCGTCTGCGGTGAGATCATTGTCATTTATATTGTGTGTGTTGTCTGTGCCATCTGTGTCTATTGTGACATCACTGTCATTTAGAATGTCTCTGTCTGCTGTGTCGTCTATGTAGTCTCGTGTCTGTGTCTATTGTGATATTGTCACTTATAATGTCTGTGTCTTCTCTGTCTGTTGTGACATCATTGTCATTTATAAAGTCTGTGTCATCTGCGTCATCTGTGTCTATTGTGGCATCATTGTCAATAATAATATCTCTGTCGTCTGTGTCGTCGGTGTCTATTATGACATCTTTGACATTTATAATATCCGTGTCGTCTGTGTATATTGTGACATTATTGTCTTTTTAAATATCTTTGTCGTCTGTCTGTTTTGACTTAAGTGTAATATATAATGACTGTGTAATCTGTGTCATCTGTGTCTATTGTGATACCATTGTCATTTATAATAACTGTGTCGTCTGTATCCTCTTTGTCCTCTGTGTTTTCTTTGTCAGTTGTGACATCACTTTCACTTATAATGTCTGTGTCATCTGTGTCGTCTATGTCTATCGTGACATCATTTTCATTTATAACGCCTCTGTCGTCTCTGTCGTCTGTTTCCTCTATGTCTTCTGTGTCATCTGTTGTCTGTATCTTTTGTGGTATCACTGTTTATTAACATGTCTGTGTCGTCTCTTTCGTCTGTGTCTCTGGTGACTTCAGTGTCATTTATAACGTCTCTGTCGTCTCAGTCGTCTGTGTCATGTGTCGTCTGTGTCTATTGTGACATCGTTGTATTTATAAAGTCTGTGTCATCTGTGATTATTGTGACATCAATGTCATTTATAATGTCTGTGTCATCTGTGTCAATTGTGAAATCACTTTCACGTATAATGTCTGTGTCGTCTCTGTCGTCTTAGTCGTCTATGTCTATCGTGGCATCATTTTCATTTATAACGTCTGTGTCGTCTGTGTCATCTGTTTCCTCTATGTCTTCTGTGTCATCTGTCATATGTATCTATTGTGGTATCACTCTTAATTAACATGTCTGTGTCATCTGTGTTGTCTCTGTCGTCTGTGTCTATGGTGACATCAGTGTCATTTATAATATCTGTGTCATCTCTGTCGTCTGTGTCTATTGTGACATCATTATCATTTATGAAGTCTGTATCATCTGTGTCGTCTGTGTCTATTTTGACATCATTTTCATTTACAATAACAGTGCCATCTCTGTTGTCTTTGTCTCTTGTGACATCAATTTCATTTATAATGTCTGTGTTGTCTGTGTCGTCTGTGTCTATTTTGACATCATTTTCATTTATAATGTCTGTGTCGTCTGTGTCGTCTGTGTCTATTTTGACATCATTTTCATTTATAATGTCTGTGTCGTCTGAGTTTATTTTCACATCATTTTCATTTATAATTTCTGTGTCGTCTGTGTCATCTTTGTCGTCTGTGGCTATTGTTACATCATTGTCATTTATAAAGTCTGTGGCGACTGTGTCGTCTTTGTTTATTGTGACATCATTGTCATTTATGGTGTCTGTTTCATCTGTCTCGTCTGTGTCTTTTGTGACATGACTGTTATTTATAATGTCTCTGTCGTCTGTGTCATCTGTGTCGTCTGTGTCTATTGTGACATCATTTTCATTTATATTATCTGTGTCATCTGTTTCTATTGTGACATCATTGTCATTAATAATGTCTGTGTATTCTATGTTGTCTGTGTCTTCTGAGTCTATTTTTACTTCATTTTCATTTATAATGTCTGTGTCGTCTGTGCCGTCTATTTCTATAGTGACTTCATTGACTTTTATAATATCTGTGTCGTCTGTGTCATCTGTGTTGTCTGTTCTATAGTGACATAATTTTCGTTTATTATTTCTGTGTCGTCTGTATCTGTTGTGATATGATTGTCATTTATTGTGTCTGTGTCGTCTGTCTATTGTGACATCATTGTCAGTATAATGTCCGTGTCCACTGTGTCGTCTCGGTCTTCTGTGTCTATTGTGACATAATGCTCATTTATAATTTCTGTGTCATCTGCATCGTCTCTCTCTTCTGTGTTGTCTGTGTCTACTGTGACATTATTGTCATTTATAATTTCTGTCTTCTGTGTCGTCTGTGTTTATTATGACGTCATTGTCATTAATAATGTCTTTGTCGTCTGTGTCTTCTGTGTCATCTCTATCTATGGTGACATCTCTGTCATTTATAAAGTCTGTTCCGTGTGTGTCGTCTATGTCTATTTTGTCATCATTTTCATTTATAATGTCTGTGTCGCCTGTGTCTATTTTAACATGAATGTCATTTACAATGTCTCTGTCTTCTGTGTCTATTGTGACATCATTGTAATTTATAATGTCGATGTCTTCTGTGTCATCTTTGTATATTATGACATCATTGTCATTCATGAAGTCTGTGTCGTCTCTCTTCTGTGTCTATTGTTACATGATCATCATTTATAATGTCTGTGTCGTCTATGTCGTCCGTGTCTATTGTTACGTAGTTGTCATTTACATTGTCTGTTTCGTCTCTGTCCTCTGTGTCGTCTTTGTCTATTGTAACATCATTTTCATTTATAGTGTCTGCGTCTTCTGTGTCGTCAGTGTCTGGATTGACAACATTGCCATTTATAATGTCTGTGTCAGCTGTGTCGTCTGTGTCGACTGCGACATCATTGTGATTAACAATGTCTGTGTCGTCTGTGTCATCTGTGTCTATTGTGATATCATTGTCATTTTTAACGTCTGTCACCTGTGTCGTCTGTGTCGACTGCGATATTGTCATTTATAATAGTGTCGTCTGTTTCGTCTATTTCTATTGTGACATCATTGTCATTTATAAAGTCTGTGTCGTCTGTGTTGTCTGTGTCTATTGTAAAATCAGTGTCATTTATAATGTCAGTGTCGTCTGTGTCTATTGTGTCTATTGTGACGTCATTTTCATTTATAATTTCTGTCGACAGTGTTGTCTGTTTCTCTTCTGTCATCATTGTTTTTTATAATGTCTGTGTCGTCTGTCGTCTGTGTCTATTTTGACATCATAGTCATTTATAATGTCTGTGTCGTCTGTGTCATCTGTGTCTATTGTGACATCTTTGTCTTTTATATTGTCTTTATCTTCTGTATCTATTGTGATATAATTATCATTTATAATGTCTGTGTCTATTGTGAAACCATTGTAATTTATATTTTCTGTGTCGTCTCTGTCGTCTCTGTTGTCTCTGTCTATTTTGAATTCATTGTCATTTATAATGTCTGTCTTCAGTGTCGTCTGTGTCTAGTTTGACATCATTGATATTTGTAATGTCTTAGTCGTCTGTGTCATTTCTGTCATCTGTGTCGTCAGTGTCTATGGTAACATAATTGTCATATATAGTGTCTATGTCGTTTCTGTCGTCTGTGTCTATTTTTATAGCATTGTCATTTATGTCTGTGTCGTCTCTTTATATTGTGACAACATTTTCATTTATAATGTGTGTCTTCTGTGTCGTCTGTGTGTATTTTGAAATAATTTTCATGTATAATGTCTGTGTCATCTTTGTCTACTGTGACATCATTGTCATTTTTAATGTCTATGTGTTCTGTGTCGTCTGTGTCTTTTATGAAATGATTGTCATTTATCATGTCTGGATAGTCTCTGTCGTCTGTGTCTATTTTGATATCATTGTCATGTATAATACCTTGTCGTCTGTGTTGTTTGTGTCTATTGTGACATCATTTTCATTTATAATGTCTGTGTGGTCTGTGTCGTCTTTGTTTATTATGACATCAATGTTATTTATTATGTCTGTGTCGTCTGTGTCATCTGTGATATCATATTCATTTATACTGTGTCATCTGTGTCATCTCTGTTTATTGTGACATCATTGCCATTTAACATCTGTGTTGTCTGTTATTTCTGTGCCTATTGTGGAATCACTCTCATTTACAAAGTCTGTCTTGTCCATTACAATGTCTGTGTTGTCTGTGTCTATTGTGCCATCATTGTCATTTATAATATCTGTGTAGTCTGTGTCATCTCTGTCTATTATGACATCATGTAATTTATAATGTCTGTGTCGTCTGTGTCTATAGTGACGTAATTTTCATTTATAATGTCTGTGTTTTCTGTCGTCTGTGTTTATCTTGACATCATTGTCATTTATAATGTATGTGCCGTCTGTGTCGTCTGTATCTATTGTGACATCATTGTCATATATAATGTCTGTGTCGTATGTGTCTATTCTGACACCATTGTCATTTATAAAGACTGTATCGTCTGTGTCTATTGTGACATAATTGTCATTTATAAATTTTTTTGTCTGTGTCTATTGTTACATCATTACCATTTGTAATGTCTGTGTCGTCTCTGTCATCTCTTTCGTCTGTGTCTATTGTGACATCATTGTCGTTTATAATGTATGTGTCATCTGTGTCTATTGTGATATCATTTTCTTTAATTATGTCTTTTTTGCATATGTCGTCTCTGTCCTCTATGTTGTCTGTGTCTATTGTGGCATCATTGTCATTTATAAAGTCTCTGTCATCTCTTTCGTCTGTGTCTATTGTGACATCATTGTAATTTATAATGTCTTTGTCGTCTGTGTCATCTGTGTTGTCTTTGTCTATTGTGACATCATTGCCATAATGATTTCTGTGTGGTCTGTGTCATCTGCTTCGTCTCTCGTCTGTGTCTATTTTGACATCATTTTCATTTATAATGTCTGTGTCGTCTGTGTCGTTAGTTCCTATTGTGAAATCTTTGTCATAAATTATGTCTCTTTTGTCTGTGTATTCTGTGTCATCTGTGTCTATTGTGACATCATTGTCATTTATAATGTCTTTGTGTATTGTGTCATCAGTGTCTATTTTGACATCATTGTCATTTATAATATCTGTCGTCTGTGTCTATTGTGACATCATTGTCTTTATCATGTCTTTGTCGTCTGTGTCCTATGTGTCGTCTATGTAGTCTGTGTCGTCTGTCTCTATTGTGACATCATTGTCATTTATAATGTCTGTGTCTTCAGTTTCTTTTGTGACATCATTGTAATTTATAATGTCTGTGTTGCCTGTGTCTATTGTGACATCAATGTCTTTTATAAAGTCTTTCTCGTCTGACTCGTCTGTGTCCATTGTGACATCACTGTCATATTTAATGTCTTTGTCTTCTTTGTCTATTGTGACTTCTTTGTAATCTATAATGTCTGTGTCCTCTGTGTTTATTATGACAACATTGTCATTTATAAAGTTTGTGTCGTCTGTGTCGTCTCTGTGTATTGTGATATCGTTTTCTTTTATGAAGTCTGTATCCTCTGTGTTGTCTTTGTCGTCTGTGTCTATTTTGACATCATTTTTATTTATAAAGTCTGTGGCATCTGTGTCTTCTTTTTCTATTGTTAAATCATTGCCATTTATAATGTCTGTGTCGTCTGTGTCTATTGTGACATCACTGTCATTTATAATGTTTTTTTGTCTTCTGTATCGTCTGTGTCGTCTGTGTCTATTGTGACATCATTGTAATTTCTAATGTCATTCGTTTGTGTCGCATCTGTCGTCTGTGGCATCTGTGTCTATTGTGAGATAATTTTCATTTATAATGTCTGTGTCTTCTGTGTCTATTGTTACATCATTGTAGTTTTTATGTCTTTGTCGTCTGTGTCGTCTGCGGTGAGATCATTGTCATTTATATTGTGTGTGTTGTCTGTGCCATCTGTGTCTATTGTGACATCACTGTCATTTAGAATGTCTCTGTCTGCTGTGTCGTCTATGTAGTCTCGTGTCTGTGTCTATTGTGATATTGTCACTTATAATGTCTGTGTCTTCTCTGTCTGTTGTGACATCATTATCATTTATAAAGTCTGTGTCATCTGCGTCATCTGTGTCTATTGTGGCATCATTGTCAATAATAATATCTCTGTCGTCTGTGTCGTCGGTGTCTATTATGACATCTTTGACATTTATAATATCCGTGTCGTCTGTGTATATTGTGACATTATTGTCTTTTTAAATATCTTTGTCGTCTGTCTGTTTTGACTTAAGTGTAATATATAATGACTGTGTAATCTGTGTCATCTGTGTCTATTGTGATACCATTGTCATTTATAATAACTGTGTCGTCTGTATCCTCTTTGTCCTCTGTGTTTTCTTTGTCAGTTGTGACATCACTTTCACTTATAATGTCTGTGTCATCTGTGTCGTCTTAGTCGTCTATGTCTATCGTGACATCATTTTCATTTATAACGCCTCTGTCGTCTCTGTCATCTGTTTCCTCTATGTCTTCTGTGTCATCTGTTGTCTGTATCTTTTGTGGTATCACTGTTTATTAACATGTCTGTGTCGTCTCTTTCGTCTGTGTCTCTGGTGACTTCAGTGTCATTTATAACGTCTCTGTCGTCTCAGTCGTCTGTGTCATGTGTCGTCTGTGTCTATTGTGACATCGTTGTATTTATAAAGTCTGTGTCATCTGTGATTATTGTGACATCAATGTCATTTATAATGTCTGTGTCATCTGTGTCAATTGTGAAATCACTTTCACGTATAATGTCTGTGTCGTCTCTGTCGTCTTAGTCGTCTATGTCTATCGTGGCATCATTTTCATTTATAACGTCTGTGTCGTCTGTGTCATCTGTTTCCTCTATGTCTTCTGTGTCATCTGTCATATGTATCTATTGTGGTATCACTCTTAATTAACATGTCTGTGTCGTCTGTGTTGTCTCTGTCGTCTGTGTCTATGGTGACATCAGTGTCATTTATAATATCTGTGTCATCTGTGTCGTCTGTGTCTATTTTGACATCATTTTCATTTACAATAACAGTGCCATCTCTGTTGTCTTTGTCTCTTGTGACATCAATTTCATTTATAATGTCTGTGTTGTCTGTGTCGTCTGTGTCTATTTTGACATCATTTTCATTTATAATGTCTGTGTCGTCTGTGTCGTCTGTGTCTATTTTGACATCATTTTCATTTATAATGTCTGTGTCGTCTGAGTTTATTTTCACATCATTTTCATTTATAATTTCTGTGTCGTCTGTGTCATCTTTGTCGTCTGTGGCTATTGTTACATCATTGTCATTTATAAAGTCTGTGGCGACTGTGTCGTCTTTGTTTATTGTGACATCATTGTCATTTATGGTGTCTGTTTCATCTGTCTCGTCTGTGTCTTTTGTGACATGACTGTTATTTATAATGTCTCTGTCGTCTGTGTCATCTGTGTCGTCTGTGTCTATTGTGACATCATTTTCATTTATATTATCTGTGTCATCTGTTTCTATTGTGACATCATTGTCATTAATAATGTCTGTGTATTCTATGTTGTCTGTGTCTTCTGAGTCTATTTTTACTTCATTATTATTTATAATGTCTGTGTCGTCTGTGCCGTCTATTTCTATAGTGACTTCATTGACTTTTATAATATCTGTGTCGTCTGTGTCATCTGTGTTGTCTGTTCTATAGTGACATAATTTTCGTTTATTATTTCTGTGTCGTCTGTATCTGTTGTGATATGATTGTCATTTATTGTGTCTGTGTCGTCTGTCTATTGTGACATCATTGTCAGTATAATGTCCGTGTCCACTGTGTCGTCTCGGTCTTCTGTGTCTATTGTGACATAATGCTCATTTATAATTTGTGTCATCTGCATCGTCTCTCTCTTCTGTGTTGTCTGTGTCTACTGTGACATTATTGTCATTTATAATTTCTGTCTTCTGTGTCGTCTGTGTTTATTATGACGTCATTGTCATTAATAATGTCTTTGTCGTCTGTGTCTTCTGTGTCATCTCTATCTATGGTGACATCTCTGTCATTTATAAAGTCTGTTCCGTGTGTGTCGTCTATGTCTATTTTGTCATCATTTTCATTTATAATGTCTGTGTCGCCTGTGTCTATTTTAACATGAATGTCATTTACAATGTCTCTGTCTTCTGTGTCTATTGTGACATCATTGTAATTTATAATGTCGATGTCTTCTGTGTCATCTTTGTATATTATGACATCATTGTCATTCATGAAGTCTGTGTCGTCTCTCTTCTGTGTCTATTGTTACATGATCATCATTTATAATGTCTGTGTCATCTATGTCGTCCGTGTCTATTGTTACGTAGTTGTCATTTACATTGTCTGTTTCGTCTCTGTCCTCTGTGTCGTCTTTGTCTATTGTAACATCATTTTCATTTATAGTGTCTGCGTCTTCTGTGTCGTCAGTGTCTGGATTGACAACATTGCCATTTATAATGTCTGTGTCAGCTGTGTCGTCTGTGTCGACTGCGACATCATTGTGATTAACAATGTCTGTGTCGTCTGTGTCATCTGTGTCTATTGTGATATCATTGTCATTTTTAACGTCTGTCACCTGTGTCGTCTGTGTCGACTGCGATATTGTCATTTATAATAGTGTCGTCTGTTTCGTCTATTTCTATTGTGACATCATTGTCATTTATAAAGTCTGTGTCGTCTGTGTTGTCTGTGTCTATTGTAAAATCAGTGTCATTTATAATGTCAGTGTCGTCTGTGTCTATTGTGTCTATTGTGACGTCATTTTCATTTATAATTTCTGTCGACAGTGTTGTCTGTTTCTCTTCTGTCATCATTGTTTTTTATAATGTCTGTGTCGTCTGTCGTCTGTGTCTATTTTGACATCATAGTCATTTATAATGTCTGTGTCGTCTGTGTCATCTGTGTCTATTGTGACATCTTTGTCTTTTATATTGTCTTTATCTTCTGTATCTATTGTGACATAATTATCATTTATAATGTCTGTGTCGTCTGTGTCTATTGTGAAACCATTGTAATTTATATTTTCTGTGTCGTCTCTGTCGTCTCTGTTGTCTCTGTCTATTTTGAATTCATTGTCATTTATAATGTCTGTCTTCAGTGTCGTCTGTGTCTAGTTTGACATCATTGATATTTGTAATGTCTTAGTCGTCTGTGTCATTTCTGTCATCTGTGTCGTCAGTGTCTATGGTAACATAATTGTCATATATAGTGTCTATGTCGTTTCTGTCGTCTGTGTCTATTTTTATAGCATTGTCATTTATGTCTGTGTCGTCTCTTTATATTGTGACAACATTTTCATTTATAATGTGTGTCTTCTGTGTCGTCTGTGTGTATTTTGAAATAATTTTCATGTATAATGTCTGTGTCATCTTTGTCTACTGTGACATCATTGTCATTTTTAATGTCTATGTGTTCTGTGTCGTCTGTGTCTTTTATGAAATGATTGTCATTTATCATGTCTGGATAGTCTCTGTCGTCTGTGTCTATTTTGATATCATTGTCATGTATAATACCTTGTCGTCTGTGTTGTTTGTGTCTATTGTGACATCATTTTCATTTATAATGTCTGTGTGGTCTGTGTCTTTGTTTATTATGACATCAATGTTATTTATTATGTCTGTGTCGTCTGTGTCATCTGTGATATCATATTCATTTATACTGTGTCATCTGTGTCATCTCTGTTTATTGTGACATCATTGCCATTTAACATCTGTGTTGTCTGTTATTTCTGTGCCTATTGTGGAATCACTCTCATTTACAAAGTCTGTCTTGTCTGTGTCATCTGTGTATATTGTCACATCATTTTCATTTATAATGTCTTTGTCGTCTGTGTCTATTGTGATGTCATTTTCATTCATAATGTCTGTGTTGTCTGAGTCATCTGTGTCTCTTGTGACATCAATGTCATTAATAATATCTGTGTCATCTGTGTCGTTTGTGTCTCTTGTGACATCATTTTCTTTTATAATATCCGTGTGGTCTGTGTCTATTGTGTCAACATTGTCATTTATAATGTCTGTGTCGTCTGTATCTTTTGTGATATCATTGACATTTATAATGTATTTTTTCATCTGTGTCGTCTGTGTCATCTTTGTCTATTGTGATATCATTGCCATTAATAATGTCTGTGTCGTCCGTGTCGTCTGAGTCATCTGTGTCTATTGTGAAAACATTTTCATTCATAATGTCTGTGTCATCTGTGTCTATTTTGACATCATAAACATTTATAAAGTCTGTGTATTCTGGGTCGTCTGTGTCATCTTTTTCTATTGTGATGTCATTTTCCATTATAATGTTGGTGTCTCCTGTGTCCTCTGTAAAGTCTGGGTCGTCTGTGACCTCTGTGTCTATTGTGAAATCATTGTCATTGATATTCTCTGTGTTGTCTGTGTCTATTGTGACATTATTGTCATTGATAATGTCTGTGTCATCTGTGTCTGTTTTGCTATCATTGTCATTTATAATGCCTGTGTCGTCTGTGTCTATTGTAACATCATTGTCATTTATACAGTCTGTGTCATCTGTGTCGTATGTGTCTATTGTGACATCATTGTCATTTATAATATGTCATCTATGTCGTCTGTGTCTATTGTGACATAATTTTCATTTATAAAATCTGTGTAGTCGTTGTCGTCTGTGTCTATTGTGACATCATTGTCA
Source organism: Phaenicophaeus curvirostris (assembly GCF_032191515.1). Classification (NCBI taxonomy): domain Eukaryota; kingdom Metazoa; phylum Chordata; class Aves; order Cuculiformes; family Cuculidae; genus Phaenicophaeus; species Phaenicophaeus curvirostris. The sequence continues at coordinate 160,264 of NC_091411.1, forward strand.
TTTATTATATCTGTGTCTTCTATATCGTCTGTGTCTATTGTGACATAATTTTTATTTATAAATTCTGTGTAGTCGTTGTCGTCTGTGTCTATTTTGACATCATTGTCATTTGTAATGACTGTGTCGTCTGTGTCATCTGTGTCTATTGTGACATCATTGTCATTTATATTGTCTGTGTTGTCTGTGTAATCATTTTCATTTATAAAGTCTGTGTTGTCTGTGTTTTATGACATCATTGTCATTTATAATGTCTTTGTCGTCTATGTTGTCTGTGTTTATTGTGACATAATTTTAATTTATATAGTCTCTGTCGTCTGTGGCTTTTGTGACATCATTGTCATTTCAATGTCTGTGTAGTCTGTGTCATCTGTGTATATTGTGATATCATTGTCATTTATAATGTCTGTGTCGTCTGTGTGTATTGTGACATTTTGTAATTTATAATGCCTGTGTCGTCTGTGTCATCTGTGTCTTTTGTGACATCATTGTCATTTATAATGTCTGTGTCGCCTGTGTCATCTATGTTTATTTTGAACATCATTGTCATTTATAATATCTGTCATCTGTATTCTGTGTGCTCTGTATCCTCTGTGACGTCTGTGTCAATTGTGACATCATTGTCATTTTAATGTCTGTGTCGTCTGTGTCATCTGTGTATATTGTGACATCATTTTGATTTATAATCACAGAATCACAGAATCACAGAATAACCAGGTTGGAAGAGACCCACCGGATCACCGAGTCCAACCGTTCCTACCAAACACTAAACCATATCCCTCAGCACCTCGTCCACCCGTGCCTTAAACGCCTCCAGGGAAGGTGACTCAACCACCTCCCTGGGCAGCCTGTTCCAGTGCCCAATGACCCTTTCTGTAAAGAATTTTTTCCTAACGTCTAGCCTAAACCTCCCCTGGTGGAGCTTGAAGCCATTCCCTCTTGTCCTGTCCCCTGTCACTTGGGAGAAGAGGCCAGCACCCTCCTCTCTACAACGTCCTTTCAGGTAGTTGTAGAGAGCAATGAGGTCTCCCCTCAGCCTCCTCTTCTCCAGGCTAAACAACCCCAGCTCTCTCAGCCGCTCCTCATAAGGCCTGTTCTCCAGCCCTTTCACCAGCTTTGTTGCTCTTCTCTGGACTCTCTCCAGAGCCTCAACATCCTTCTTGTGGTGAGGGGCCCAGAACTGAACACAGTATTCGAGGAGCGGTCTCACCAGTGCCGAGTACAGAGGGAGGATAACCTCCCTGGACCTGCTGGTCACGCCGTTTCTGATACAAGCCAAGATGCCATTGGCCTTCTTGGCCACCTGGGCACACTGCTGGCTCATATTCAGTCGGCTGTCAACCAACACCCCCAGGTCCCTCTCCTCCAGGCAGCTTTCTAGACAGACTTCTCCCAGTCTGTAGCACTGCATAGGGTTGTTGTGCCCCAAGTGCAGGACCCGGCATTTGGCCTTGTTAAACCTCATGCCGTTGGACTCAGCCCAGCGGTCCAGCCTGTTCAGATCCCTTTGCAGAGCCTCCCGACCCTCCAGCAGATCGACACTTCCACCCAGCTTAGTGTCATCCGCAAACTTGCTCAGGGTGCACTCGATGCCTTCATCCAGATCATTGATGAAGACATTGAACAGGGCTGGACCCAGCACTGAGCCCTGGGGAACCCCACTTGTCACTGGCCTCCAGCTGGATTTCACACCATTTACCACCACTCTCTGGGCCCGGCCATCCAACCAGTTTTCCACCCAGGAGAGTGTGCGCCTGTCCAGCCCAGAGGCTGACAGTTTCTCAAGCAGAACGCTGTGAGAAACTGTGTCAAAGGCTTTGCTGAAGTCCAGGAAGACCACATCCACAGCCTTTCCCTCATCCAGCAGCCGGGTCACTTTGTCATAGAAGGCGATCAGGTTAGTCTGGCAAGACCTGCCTTTTGTGAACCCATGTTGACTGGGCCTGATCACCCGGTTCTCTTGCATGTGCTTCATGATAGCACTCAAGATCACCTGCTCCATGACTTTCCCTGGCACTGAGGTCAGACTGACAGGCCTGTAGTTTCCTGGGTCCTCCCTGCGGCCCTTTTTGTAGATGGGCACAACATCAGCCAGCCTCCAGTCCAGTGGGACTTCCCCAGTCTTCCAGGACTGTTGGAAGATGATGGAAAGGGGTTTGGCCAGCACATCTGCCAGCTCCTTCAGTACCCTAGGGTGAATCCCGTCCGGCCCCATAGACTTGTGACTGTCCAGTCGGGCTAGCAAGGCTCTGACCACCTCCTCTTGGATCACGGGAGCCTCATTATGCTCCTCTAGCTCCTGGGTTTGTACACAGACGGAACGACCCTCCTTACGACTAAAGACTGAGGCAAAGAAGGCATTAAGTACCTCAGCCTTTTCCTCATCCCCTGTTACTGTTGTCCCTTCTGTGTCCAATAGGGACTGTATGGTCTCCCTAGTCCGCCTTTTATTATTTATATATTTGTAGAAAGATTTTTTGTTATCTTTCACTGATAATGTCTGTGTCGTCTGTGTAATCATTGTCATTTATAATGTCTGTGTCGTCTTTGTCGTCTGTGTCTATTGTGACATCATTGTCACTTATGTCTGTGTCGTTTGTGTCGTCCGTGTGTGTTGTGACATCTTTGTAATTTATAATGCCTGTGTCATCTGTGTATATTGTGAACATCATTGTCATTTATAATGTCTGTGTCGCCTGTGTCATCTATGTATATTTTGAACATCATTGTCATTTATCATACATGTGTCGTCTGTATTCTGTGTGCTCGGTATCCTCTGTGACATCTGTGTCAATTGTGACATCATTGTCATTTCAATGTCTGTGTAGTCTGTGTCATCTGTGTATATTGTGACATCATTGTCATTTATAATGTCTGTGTCGTCTGTGTGTATTGTGACATTTTGTAATTTATAATGCCTGTGTCGTTTGTGTCATCCGTGTGTGTTGTGACATCTTTGTAATTTATAATGCCTGCGTCATCTGTGTATATTGTGAACATCATTGTCATTTATAATATCTGTGTCATCTGTCTTCTGTGTGGTCTGTATATTCTGTGACGTCTGTGTCAATTGTGACATCATTGTCATTTATAATGTCTGTGTTATCTGTGTCTATTGGGACATAATTTTCATTTATAAAGTCTGTCTTCTGTGTCGTCTTTGTCTATTGTGACATAATTGTCATTAAATATATCTGTTTCGTCTGTGTTGACAGTGTTTATTGTGACATCACTGTTATTTATAATGTCTGTGTTGTCTGTCCCATCTGTGTCATCTTTGTCTATTGTGACATAATTTTCATTTATAATATCTGTGTCGTATGTCGTCTGTGTCTATTGTTTCATCATTGTCATTTATAATGTCTGTGTCGTCTGTGTCATCTGTGACTATTGTGATAACATTGTCGTTTGTAGTATCTGTGTCTTCTGTGTGGTCTGTGTGGTCTGTGTCTATTTTGACAACATTGTCATTTATAATGTATGTGTCAGCTGCATTGTCTGTGTCGATTGTGACATCATTGTCTTTTATAATGTCTTTGTCATCTGTGTCGTCTGTGTCTATTGTGAAATCATTGTCATTTATCACCTCTGTGTCATCTGTGTCTATTTTGATATCATTATATTTTATACTGTGTCGTTTGTTTCTATTGTGACATCATTGTAATTCATAATGTCTGCGTAGTCAGTGACGTCTGTGCCTATTTTGGCACCGTTGTCCATTACAATGTCTGTGTTGTCTGTGTCTATTGTGCCATCATTGTCATTTATAATATCTGTGTAGTCTGTGTCATCTCTGTCTATTATGACATCATGTAATTTATAATGTCTGTGTCGTCTGTGTCATCTGTGTTGTCTTTGTCTATTGTGACATCATTGCCATAATGATTTCTGTGTGGTCTGTGTCATCTGTTTCGTCTCTCGTCTGTGTCTATTTTGACATCATTTTCATTTATAATGTCTGTGTCGTCTGTGTCGTTAGTTCCTATTGTGAAATCTTTGTCATAAATTATGTCTCTTTTGTCTGTGTATTCTGTGTCATCTGTGTCTATTGTGACATCATTGTCATTTATAATGTCTTTGTGTATTGTGTCATCAGTGTCTATTTTGACATCATTGTCATTTATAATATCTGTCGTCTGTGTCTATTGTGACATCATTGTCTTTATCATGTCTTTGTCGTCTGTGTCCTATGTGTCGTCTATGTAGTCTGTGTCGTCTGTCTCTATTGTGACATCATTGTCATTTATAATGTCTGTGTCTTCAGTTTCTTTTGTGACATCATTGTAATTTATAATGTCTGTGTTGCCTGTGTCTATTGTGACATCAATGTCTTTTATAAAGTCTTTCTCGTCTGACTCGTCTGTGTCCATTGTGACATCACTGTCATATTTAATGTCTTTGTCTTCTTTGTCTATTGTGACTTCTTTGTAATCTATAATGTCTGTGTCCTCTGTGTTTATTATGACAACATTGTCATTTATAAAGTTTGTGTCGTCTGTGTCGTCTCTGTGTATTGTGATATCGTTTTCTTTTATGAAGTCTGTATCCTCTGTGTTGTCTTTGTCGTCTGTGTCTATTTTGACATCATTTTTATTTATAAAGTCTGTGGCATCTGTGTCTTCTTTTTCTATTGTTAAATCATTGCCATTTATAATGTCTGTGTCGTCTGTGTCTATTGTGACATCACTGTCATTTATAATGTTTTTTTGTCTTCTGTATCGTCTGTGTCTATTGTGACATCATTGTAATTTCTAATGTCATTCGTTTGTGTCGCATCTGTCGTCTGTGGCATCTGTGTCTATTGTGAGATAATTTTCATTTATAATGTCTGTGTCTTCTGTGTCTATTGTTACATCATTGTAGTTTTTATGTCTTTGTCGTCTGTGTCGTCTGCGGTGAGATCATTGTCATTTATATTGTGTGTGTTGTCTGTGCCATCTGTGTCTATTGTGACATCACTGTCATTTAGAATGTCTCTGTCTGCTGTGTCGTCTATGTAGTCTCGTGTCTGTGTCTATTGTGATATTGTCACTTATAATGTCTGTGTCTTCTCTGTCTGTTGTGACATCATTGTCATTTATAAAGTCTGTGTCATCTGCGTCGTCTGTGTCTATTGTGGCATCATTGTCAATAATAATATCTCTGTCGTCTGTGTCGTCGGTGTCTATTATGACATCTTTGACATTTATAATATCCGTGTCGTCTGTGTATATTGTGACATTATTGTCTTTTTAAATATCTTTGTCGTCTGTCTGTTTTGACTTAAGTGTAATATATAATGACTGTGTAATCTGTGTCATCTGTGTCTATTGTGATACCATTGTCATTTATAATAACTGTGTCGTCTGTATCCTCTTTGTCCTCTGTGTTTTCTTTGTCAGTTGTGACATCACTTTCACTTATAATGTCTGTGTCATCTGTGTCGTCTTAGTCGTCTATGTCTATCGTGACATCATTTTCATTTATAACGCCTCTGTCGTCTCTGTCGTCTGTTTCCTCTATGTCTTCTGTGTCATCTGTTGTCTGTATCTTTTGTGGTATCACTGTTTATTAACATGTCTGTGTCGTCTCTTTCGTCTGTGTCTCTGGTGACTTCAGTGTCATTTATAACGTCTCTGTCGTCTCAGTCGTCTGTGTCATGTGTCGTCTGTGTCTATTGTGACATCGTTGTATTTATAAAGTCTGTGTCATCTGTGATTATTGTGACATCAATGTCATTTATAATGTCTGTGTCATCTGTGTCAATTGTGAAATCACTTTCACGTATAATGTCTGTGTCGTCTCTGTCGTCTTAGTCGTCTATGTCTATCGTGGCATCATTTTCATTTATAACGTCTGTGTCGTCTGTGTCATCTGTCATATGTATCTATTGTGGTATCACTCTTAATTAACGTCTGTGTCATCTGTGTTGTCTCTGTCGTCTGTGTCTATGGTGACATCAGTGTCATTTATAATATCTGTGTCATCTCTGTCGTCTGTGTCTATTGTGACATCATTATCATTTATGAAGTCTGTATCATCTGTGTCGTCTGTGTCTATTTTGACATCATTTTCATTTACAATAACAGTGCCATCTCTGTTGTCTTTGTCTCTTGTGACATCAATTTCATTTATGATGTCTGTGTTGTCTGTGTCGTCTGTGTCTATTTTGACATCATTTTCATTTATAATGTCTGTGTCGTCTGTGTCGTCTGTGTCTATTTTGACATCATTTTCATTTATAATGTCTGTGTCGTCTGAGTTTATTTTCACATCATTTTCATTTATAATTTCTGTGTCGTCTGTGTCATCTTTGTCGTCTGTGGCTATTGTTACATCATTGTCATTTATAAAGTCTGTGGCGACTGTGTCGTCTTTGTTTATTGTGACATCATTGTCATTTATGGTGTCTGTTTCATCTGTCTCGTCTGTGTCTTTTGTGACATGACTGTTATTTATAATGTCTCTGTCGTCTGTGTCATCTGTGTCGTCTGTGTCTATTGTGACATCATTTTCATTTATATTATCTGTCATCTGTTTCTATTGTGACATCATTGTCATTAATAATGTCTGTGTATTCTATGTTGTCTGTGTCTTCTGAGTCTATTTTTACTTCATTTTCATTTATAATGTCTGTGTCGTCTGTGCCGTCTATTTCTATAGTGACTTCATTGACTTTTATAATATCTGTGTCGTCTGTGTCATCTGTGTTGTCTGTTCTATAGTGACATAATTTTCGTTTATTATTTCTGTGTCGTCTGTATCTGTTGTGATATGATTGTCATTTATTGTGTCTGTGTCGTCTGTCTATTGTGACATCATTGTCAGTATAATGTCCGTGTCCACTGTGTCGTCTCGGTCTTCTGTGTCTATTGTGACATGATGCTCATTTATAATTTCTGTGTCATCTGCATCGTCTCTCTCTTCTGTGTTGTCTGTGTCTACTGTGACATTATTGTCATTTATAATTTCTGTCTTCTGTGTCGTCTGTGTTTATTATGACGTCATTGTCATTAATAATGTCTTTGTCGTCTGTGTCTTCTGTGTCATCTCTATCTATGGTGACATCTCTGTCATTTATAAAGTCTGTTCCGTGTGTGTCGTCTATGTCTATTTTGTCATCATTTTCATTTATAATGTCTGTGTCGCCTGTGTCTATTTTAACATGAATGTCATTTACAATGTCTCTGTCTTCTGTGTCTATTGTGACATCATTGTAATTTATAATGTCGATGTCTTCTGTGTCATCTTTGTATATTATGACATCATTGTCATTCATGAAGTCTGTGTCGTCTCTCTTCTGTGTCTATTGTTACATGATCATCATTTATAATGTCTGTGTCGTCTATGTCGTCCGTGTCTATTGTTACGTAGTTGTCATTTACATTGTCTGTTTCGTCTCTGTCCTCTGTGTCGTCTTTGTCTATTGTAACATCATTTTCATTTATAGTGTCTGCGTCTTCTGTGTCGTCAGTGTCTGGATTGACAACATTGCCATTTATAATGTCTGTGTCAGCTGTGTCGTCTGTGTCGACTGCGACATCATTGTGATTAACAATGTCTGTGTCGTCTGTGTCATCTGTGTCTATTGTGATATCATTGTCATTTTTAACGTCTGTCACCTGTGTCGTCTGTGTCGACTGCGATATTGTCATTTATAATAGTGTCGTCTGTTTCGTCTATTTCTATTGTGACATCATTGTCATTTATAAAGTCTGTGTCGTCTGTGTTGTCTGTGTCTATTGTAAAATCAGTGTCATTTATAATGTCAGTGTCGTCTGTGTCTATTGTGTCTATTGTGACGTCATTTTCATTTATAATTTCTGTCGACAGTGTTGTCTGTTTCTCTTCTGTCATCATTGTTTTTTATAATGTCTGTGTCGTCTGTCGTCTGTGTCTATTTTGACATCATAGTCATTTATAATGTCTGTGTCGTCTGTGTCATCTGTGTCTATTGTGACATCTTTGTCTTTTATATTGTCTTTATCTTCTGTATCTATTGTGACATAATTATCATTTATAATGTCTGTGTCGTCTGTGTCTATTGTGAAACCATTGTAATTTATATTTTCTGTGTCGTCTCTGTCGTCTCTGTCGTCTCTGTCTATTTTGAATTCATTGTCATTTATAATGTCTGTCTTCAGTGTCGTCTGTGTCTAGTTTGACATCATTGATATTTGTGATGTCTTAGTCGTCTGTGTCATTTCTGTCATCTGTGTCGTCAGTGTCTATGGTAACATAATTGTCATATATAGTGTCTATGTCGTTTCTGTCGTCTGTGTCTATTTTTATAGCATTGTCATTTATGTCTGTGTCGTCTCTTTATATTGTGACAACATTTTCATTTATAATGTGTGTCTTCTGTGTCGTCTGTGTGTATTTTGAAATAATTTTCATGTATAATGTCTGTGTCATCTTTGTCTACTGTGACATCATTGTCATTTTTAATGTCTATGTGTTCTGTGTCGTCTGTGTCTTTTATGAAATGATTGTCATTTATCATGTCTGGATAGTCTCTGTCGTCTGTGTCTATTTTGATATCATTGTCATGTATAATACCTTGTCGTCTGTGTTGTTTGTGTCTATTGTGACATCATTTTCATTTATAATGTCTGTGTGGTCTGTGTCGTCTTTGTTTATTATGACATCAATGTTATTTATTATGTCTGTGTCGTCTGTGTCATCTGTGATATCATATTCATTTATACTGTGTCATCTGTGTCATCTCTGTTTATTGTGACATCATTGCCATTTAACATCTGTGTTGTCTGTTATTTCTGTGCCTATTGTGGAATCACTCTCATTTACAAAGTCTGTCTTGTCTGTGTCATCTGTGTATATTGTCACATCATTTTCATTTATAATGTCTTTGTCGTCTGTGTCTATTGTGATGTCATTTTCATTCATAATGTCTGTGTTGTCTGAGTCATCTGTGTCTATTTTGACATCGATGTCATTAATAATATCTGTGTCATCTGTGTCGTTTGTGTCTCTTGTGACATCATTTTCTTTTATAATATCCGTGTGGTCTGTGTCTATTGTGTCAACATTGTCATTTATAATGTCTGTCGTCGTCTGTATCTTTTGTGATATCATTGACATTTATAATGTATTTTTTCATCTGTGTCGTCTGTGTCATCTTTGTCTATTGTGATATCATTGCCATTAATAATGTCTGTGTCGTCCGTGTCGTCTGAGTCATCTGTGTCTATTGTGAAAACATTTTCATTCATAATGTCTGTGTCATCTGTGTCTATTTTGACATCATAAACATTTATAAAGTCTGTGTATTCTGGGTCGTCTGTGTCATCTTTTTCTATTGTGATGTCATTTTCCATTATAATGTTGGTGTCTCCTGTGTCCTCTGTAAAGTCTGGGTCGTCTGTGACCTCTGTGTCTATTGTGAAATCATTGTCATTGATATTCTCTGTGTTGTCTGTGTCTATTGTGACATTATTGTCATTGATAATGTCTGTGTCATCTGTGTCTGTTTTGCTATCATTGTCATTTATAATGCCTGTGTCGTCTGTGTCTATTGTAACATCATTGTCATTTATACAGTCTGTGTCATCTGTGTCGTATGTGTCTATTGTGACATCATTGTCATTTATAATATGTCATCTATGTCGTCTGTGTCTATTGTGACATAATTTTCATTTATAAAATCTGTGTAGTCGTTGTCGTCTGTGTCTATTGTGACATCATTGTCATTTATTATATCTGTGTCTTCTATATCGTCTGTGTCTATTGTGACATAATTTTTATTTATAAATTCTGTGTAGTCGTTGTCGTCTGTGTCTATTTTGACATCATTGTCATTTGTAATGACTGTGTCGTCTGTGTCATCTGTGTCTATTGTGACATCATTGTCATTTATATTGTCTGTGTTGTCTGTGTAATCATTTTCATTTATAAAGTCTGTGTCGTCTTTGTCGTCTGTGTCTATTGTGACATCATTGTCACTTATGTCTGTGTCGTTTGTGTCGTCCGTGTGTGTTGTGACATCTTTGTAATTTATAATGCCTGTGTCATCTGTGTATATTGTGAACATCATTGTCATTTATAATGTCTGTGTCGCCTGTGTCATCTATGTATATTTTGAACATCATTGTCATTTATCATACATGTGTCGTCTGTATTCTGTGTGCTCGGTATCCTCTGTGACATCTGTGTCAATTGTGACATCATTGTCATTTCAATGTCTGTGTAGTCTGTGTCATCTGTGTATATTGTGACATCATTGTCATTTATAATGTCTGTGTCGTCTGTGTGTATTGTGACATTTTGTAATTTATAATGCCTGTGTCGTTTGTGTCATCCGTGTGTGTTGTGACATCTTTGTAATTTATAATGCCTGTGTCATCTGTGTATATTGTGAACATCATTGTCATTTATAATATCTGTGTCATCTGTCTTCTGTGTGGTCTGTATATTCTGTGACGTCTGTGTCAATTGTGACATCATTGTCATTTATAATGTCTGTGTTATCTGTGTCTATTGGGACATAATTTTCATTTATAAAGTCTGTCTTCTGTGTCGTCTTTGTCTATTGTGACATAATTGTCATTAAATATATCTGTTTCGTCTGTGTTGACAGTGTTTATTGTGACATCACTGTTATTTATAATGTCTGTGTTGTCTGTCCCATCTGTGTCATCTTTGTCTATTGTGACATAATTTTCATTTATAATATCTGTGTCGTATGTCGTCTGTGTCTATTGTTTCATCATTGTCATTTATAATGTCTGTGTCGTCTGTGTCATCTGTGACTATTGTGATAACATTGTCGTTTGTAGTATCTGTGTCTTCTGTGTGGTCTGTGTGGTCTGTGTCTATTGTGACATCATTGTCATATATACTGTCTGTGTCGTCTGTGTCATCTGTGTCTATTGTGACATCGTCATTTAAAATATCTGTGTGGTCTCTGTGGTCTGTCTCTCTTTTGACATCTTTGTCATTTATAATGTATGTGTCGTCTTTGTCATCTTTGTCTAGTGTGTCATAATTGTCATTTATAATGTCTGTGTCGTCTGTGTAATCTGAGTATATTGTGACATAATTTTCACTTATAATGTCTGTGTCATATGTGTCGTCTGTCTTCTGTGTCATCTGTGTCTATTGTGACATCATTGTCATTTAAAATGTCTGTGTCCTCTCTGTCTTCTTTGTCTTCTGTGTTAATAGTGACATCATTATCATTTATAATGTTTGTGTCATCTGTGTCTATTTTGATATCATTATATTTTATACTGTGTCGTTTGTTTCTATTGTGACATCATTGTCTTTTATAATGTCTTTGTCATCTGTGTCGTCTGTGTCTATTGTGAAATCATTGTCATTTATCACCTCTGTGTCATCTGTGTCTATTGTGAAATCATTGTCATTTATAATGTCTGTGTCATCTGTGTCTATTTTGATATCATTATATTTTATACTGTGTCGTTTGTTTCTATTGTGACATCATTGTAATTTATAATGTCTGTGTAGTCAGTGACGTCTGTGCCTATTTTGGCACCGTTGTCCATTACAATGTCTGTGTTGTCTGTGTCTATTGTGCCATCATTGTCATTTATAATATCTGTGTAATCTGTGTCATCTCTGTCTATTATGACATCATGTAATTTATAATGACTGTGTCGTCTGTGTCTATAGTGACGTAATTTTCATTTATAATGTCTGTGTTTTCTGTCGTCTGTGTTTATCTTGACATCATTGTCATTTATAATGTATGTGCCGTCTGTGTCGTCTGTATCTATTGTGACATCATTGTCATATATAATGTCTGTGTCGTATGTGTCTATTCTGACACCATTGTCATTTATAAAGACTGTATCGTCTGTGTCTATTGTGACATAATTGTCATTTATAAATTTTTTTGTCTGTGTCTATTGTTACATCATTACCATTTGTAATGTCTGTGTCGTCTCTGTCATCTCTTTCGTCTGTGTCTATTGTGACATCATTGTCGTTTATAATGTATGTGTCATCTGTGTCTATTGTGATATCATTTTCTTTAATTATGTCTTTTTTGCATATGTCTTCTCTGTCCTCTATGTTGTCTGTGTCTATTGTGGCATCATTGTCATTTATAAAGTCTCTGTCATCTCTTTCGTCTGTGTCTATTGTGACATCATTGTAATTTATAATGTCTTTGTCGTCTTTGTCATCTGTGTTGTCTTTGTCTATTGTGACATCATTGCCATAATGATTTCTGTGTGGTCTGTGTCATCTGTTTCGTCTCTCGTCTGTGTCTATTTTGACATCATTTTCATTTATAATGTCTGTGTTTTCTGTCGTCTGTGTTTATCTTGACATCATTGTCATTTATAATGTATGTGCCGTCTGTGTCGTCTGTATCTATTGTGACATCATTGTCATATATAATGTCTGTGTCGTATGTGTCTATTCTGACACCATTGTCATTTATAAAGACTGTATCGTCTGTGTCTATTGTGACATAATTGTCATTTATAAATTTTTTTGTCTGTGTCTATTGTTACATCATTACCATTTGTAATGTCTGTGTCGTCTCTGTCATCTCTTTCGTCTGTGTCTATTGTGACATCATTGTCGTTTATAATGTATGTGTCATCTGTGTCTATTGTGATATCATTTTCTTTAATTATGTCTTTTTTGCATATGTCGTCTCTGTCCTCTATGTTGTCTGTGTCTATTGTGGCATCATTGTCATTTATAAAGTCTCTGTCATCTCTTTCGTCTGTGTCTATTGTGACATCGTTGTAAATTATAATGTCTTTGTCGTCTGTGTCATCTGTGTTGTCTTTGTCTATTGTGACATCATTGCCATAATGATTTCTGTGTGGTCTGTGTCATCTGTTTCGTCTCTCGTCTGTGTCTATTTTGACATCATTTTCATTTATAATGTCTGTGTCGTCTGTGTCGTTTGTTCCTATTGTGAAATCTTTGTCATAAATTATGTCTCTTTTGTCTGTGTATTCTGTATCATCTGTGTCTATTGTGACATCATTGTCATTTATAATGTCTTTGTGTATTGTGTCATCAGTGTCTATTTTGACATCATTGTCATTTATAATATCTGTCGTCTGTGTCTATTGTGACATCATTGTCTTTATCATGTCTTTGTCGTCTGTGTCCTATGTGTCGTCTATGTAGTCTGTGTCGTCTGTCTCTATTGTGACATCATTGTCATTTATAATGTCTGTGTCTTCAGTTTCTTTTGTGACATCATTGTAATTTATAATGTCTGTGTTGCCTGTGTCTATTGTGACATCAATGTCTTTTATAAAGTCTTTCTCGTCTGACTCGTCTGTGTCCATTGTGACATCACTGTCATATTTAATGTCTTTGTTTTCTTTGTCTATTGTGACTTCTTTGTAATCTATAATGTCTGTGTCCTCTGTGTTTATTATGACAACATTGTCATTTATAAAGTTTGTGTCGTCTGTGTCGTCTCTGTGTATTGTGATATCGTTTTCTTTTATGAAGTCTGTATCCTCTGTGTTGTCTTTGTCGTCTGTGTCTATTTTGACATCATTTTTATTTATAAAGTCTGTGGCATCTGTGTCTTCTTTTTCTATTGTTAAATCATTGCCATTTATAATGTCTGTGTCGTCTGTGTCTATTGTGACATCACTGTCATTTATAATGTTTTTTTGTCTTCTGTATCGTCTGTGTCGTCTGTGTCTATTGTGACATCATTGTAATTTCTAATGTCATTCGTTTGTGTCGCATCTGTCGTCTGTGGCATCTGTGTCTATTGTGAGATAATTTTCATTTATAATGTCTGTGTCTTCTGTGTCTATTGTTACATCATTGTAGTTTTTATGTCTTTGTCGTCTGTGTCGTCTGCGGTGAGATCATTGTCATTTATATTGTGTGTGTTGTCTGTGCCATCTGTGTCTATTGTGACATCACTGTCATTTAGAATGTCTCTGTCTGCTGTGTCGTCTATGTAGTCTCGTGTCTGTGTCTATTGTGATATTGTCACTTATAATGTCTGTGTCTTCTCTGTCTGTTGTGACATCATTGTCATTTATAAAGTCTGTGTCATCTGTGTCGTCTGTGTCTATTCTGAAATCATTGTAATTTATAATGTGTGTCTCATCTGTGTCTATTCTGACATTGTCACTTATAATGTCTGTGTCATCTGTGTCGACTGTGTAATCTGTGTCATCTGTGTCTATTGTGACATCATTGTCATTATAATTTTTGTGTCGTCTTTATCTTCTGCTTTGTCTCTCGTCTGTGTCTATTGTGACATCATTTTCATTTATAATGTCTTTGTCGTCTGTGTCGTCTGCGTCAGCAGTGTCTATTGTGACATCGTTGTCATAAATAATGCCTGTGTCATCTTTGTTTTCTGTGTTGTCCGCCTTTCTTTGCACTTCTGCGCCCATCTTTGCCCTTCTCCGCCCGTCTTTGCCCTTCTCCATCCGTCTTTGCTGTTCTCCCCCCTTCTTTGCTCTTCTCCCCCCGTCTTTGCCCTTCTCCTCCCGTCTTTGCCCTTCTCTGCCCGTCTTTGCGCTTCTGCGCTTGTCTTTGCCCTTCTCCACACTTCTTTGCTCTTCTCCACCCGACTTTGTCCTTCTCCGCCTCTCTTTGCCCTTCTCCGTTATTCTCCACACTTCTCCGACCGTTTTAGCCCTTCTCCGCTCGTCTTTGCCCTTCTCCGCCCCTCTTTACCCTTTTCCGTACGTCTATGCTCTTCTCCGCCCGACTTAGAGTTTCTCTGCCAGTCTTTGCGCTTCTCCACCTGTCCTTGCACTTCTCTGGTATTCTCTGCACTTCTCTGCCCGTCTTTGCCTTTCTCTACTTGTCTTTGCCCTTGTCCGTCCGTCTTTGCACTTCTCTGGTGCTCTCTGCACTTCTCTGACCGTCTTTTCACTTCTCCCACTGTCTTTGCAATTCTCCGCCCGTTTTTGCCCTTCTCCGCCCGTCTTTGCCCTTCTCCAACCGTCTTTGCCCTTCTCCGCCCCTCTTTGCATTTCTCCGCCCATCTTTGCCCTTCTCCGCCCGTCTTTGCCACTCTCCGCACTTCTTTGCCACTTTCCGCCCGTCTTTGCCCTTCTCTACCCGTCTTTGCACTTCTCTGCCCGTCTTTGCTCTTTTCCACCCGTCTATGCCCTTGTCCGACCCTCTTTGCCCTTGTCCGACCCTCTTTGCCCTTGTCCGCCCCTCTTTGCCCTTGTCCACCCATATTTTCCGTTGTCCGCCCGTTATTACCATTCTCCTCCCGTCTTTG
Source organism: Phaenicophaeus curvirostris (assembly GCF_032191515.1). NCBI lineage: Eukaryota > Metazoa > Chordata > Aves > Cuculiformes > Cuculidae > Phaenicophaeus > Phaenicophaeus curvirostris. The sequence goes on from NC_091411.1 coordinate 175,463, forward strand.
CTCTTCTCCGCCCAACTTTGCCCTTGTCTGCACTTCCTTGCCGTTGTCTGCCCGCCTTTGTTATTGTCCGCCCGTCTTTGCTCTTCTCCGGTTGTCTTTGGCCTTCTCCGCCCGTCTTTGCCCTTGTCCGCCCGTTTTTGCCCTTCTCCGCCCTTCTTTCCCTTTGTCTGCCCGTCTTTGCCCTTCTCCAGTACTCTCTGTAATTCTCCGCCCGTCTTTGCCATTCTCCGTCCATTTTCGCGCTTCTCGGCCCGTCTTTGCGATTCTCCGCCCGTCTTTGCGCTTCTCGGCCCGTCTTTGCACTTTTCTGCCCGTCTTTGCCCTTCTCCGCCTGTCTTTGCGCTTTTTTGCCCGTCTTTGCTCCTCTCCGCCCGTCTTGACCTTTCTTTGTTCGTCTATGCACTTCCCCACCCATCTTTGCCCTTCTCCGCCCGTCTTTTCCCTTTTCCGCCCGTCTTTTCCCTTTTCCGCCCGTCTTTGCCCTTCTCAAGTACTCTCCGCACTTCTCTGACCGTCTTTGCACTTCTCCACCCGTCTTTGCACTTCTCCACCTGTCTTTGCACTTCTCCGCACGTCTTTGCCCTTCTCTGCCTTTCGTTGCCCTTTTCCGCCCGTCTTTGCCCTTGTCCGGCCCTCTTTGCCCTTCTCGGCTCTTCTTTGCCCTTCTCCGCCCGACTTGCCCTTCTCCGCCCGTCTTTGCCCTTCTCCGCCCGTCTTTGCCCTTCTCCGCCCGTCTTTGCCCTTCTCCGCCCGTCTTTGCCCTTCTCCGCCCGTCTTTGCCCTTCTTCGCCCGTCTTTGTGCTTCTCTGCCCGTCTTTTCCCATCTCCACCTGTCTTTGCCCTTCTCCGCCCGTCTTTGCGCTTCTCCGCCCGTCTTTGCGCTTCTCCGCCCGTCTTTGCGCTTCTCCGCCCGTCTTTTCCTTTCTCCGCCCATCTTTGCCCTTCTCTGGTATTCTCCGCACTTCTCTGCCCATCTTTTTCCTTCTCAACCTGTCTTTCCACTTGTCCGCCAGTCTTTGCCCTTCTCCAGTACTCTCCGCACTTCTCTGACCTTCTTTGCCCTTCTCCGCCCGTCTTTGCACTTCTCCAGTATTCTCCGGATTTCTCAGACTGGCTTTGCCCTTGTCTAAACCTTTTTGCACTTGTCTGACCGTCTTTGCCCTTCTCTGTCCGTCTTTGCCCTTCTCCCCCCATCTTTGTTCTTGTCCGCCCGTCTTTCCCCTTCTCTGTCCGTCTTTGCCCTTCTACCGCCGTCTTTGTTCTTGTCCGCCTGTTTTTGCCCTTGTCCAACTGTCTTTGCACTTGTGCTCCGTCTTTGCCTTTGTCCGCCCTCCTTTGCAATTGTCCACCTGTCTTTACTCTTCTCCGCCGCCTGTCTTTGCCCTTCTCTGCCTGTCTTTGCCCTTCTCCGATTCTCTTTGCCTTTCTCCGCCTGTCTTTGCTGTTCTCCACCCCTCTTTGCCATTCACCAGTACTCTCCACAATTCTCCGACCGTCTTTGCCCTTCTCTGCCTGTCTTTGCCTTTCTCTGCCCGTCTTTGCTCTTCTCCGCCCGTCTTTGCCGTTCTCCGCCAATCTTTGCCCTTCTCCGCCCCTCTTTGCCCTCGTCCACCCTTCTTTGCCCTCCTAGCGCCTGTCTTTGCCTTCATTTGCCCATCTTTGCCCTCGTCTGCCCGTATTTGCCTTCTCCGCCCATGTTTGCTCTTCTCCGTCTGTCTGTGCCATTCTTCGGTATTCTCCATCCTTCTTCGCCCGTCTTTGCCCTTCTCTGTTATTCTCAGCACTTCTCCCATCTTTGCACTTCTTTGCCCGTCTTTGCCATTCTCCTCCCTTCTTTGCCCTTCTCCCCCCGTCTTTGCACTTGTGAGCCCGTCTTTGCCCTTCTGCGCCTGTCTTTGCTCTTCTTGGCACTTCTTTGCATTTCTCTGCCCGTCCTTGCATTCTCCACACTTGTTTGCCCTTCTCTGCCCGTCTTTGCACTTCTCTGCTTGTCTTTGCACTTCTCCACACATCTTTGTCACTCTCCGCCTGTCTTTGCCCTTCTCCGCATGTCTTTGCCCTTCTCCACCCATCTTTACCCTTCTCCGCATGTCTTTGCTCTTCTCCGACCGACTTTCTGCTTCTCCACCCGTCTTTGCTCCTCTTTGCACTTCTCTGCCCGTCTTTGCATTCTCCGCACTTGTTTACCCTTCTCCACCCGTCTTTGCCCTTCTCCGCTCGTCTTTGCCCTTCTCCCCCCGTCTTTGTTCTTGTCCGCCTGTTTTTGCCCTTGTCCGACTGTCCTTGCCCTTCTCCGCCTATCTTTGCACTTGTCAGCCCTTCTTAGCCATTGTCCGCCCGTCTTATCACTTGTGCAACCGTCTTTGTCTTTGTACAACTGTCTCGGCAATTGTCCGCCTTTCTTTGCACTTCTGCGCCCGTCTTTGATCTTCTCCGCCCGTCTTTGCCCTTCTCCGCCCGTTTTTGCCCTACTCCGCCCATCTTTGCCCTTCTCCGCCCGTCTTTGCCCTTTTCCCCCGTCTTTGCCCTTTTCCCCCGTCTTTGCACTTCTCCCCCGGTCCTTGCCCTTGTCCGCCCTTCTTTGCCATTCTCCACCCGTCTTTGCCATTCTCCGCCCGTCTTTGCCATTCTCCGCCCGTCTTTGCCATTCTCCGCCCGTCTTTGCCCTTCTCCTCCCGTCTTTGCCCTTCTCCTCTCTTCTCTGCCCGTCTTCGTGCTTCTGCACCCGTCTTTGCCTTTCTCCGCCCTTCTTTGCTCTTCTCCACCCAACTTTGCCCTTCTCCACCTCTCTTTGCACTTCTCCGGTATTCTCGGGATTTCTCAGACTGTCCTTGCTCTTGTCTAAACCTCTTTGCCCTTCTCTGTCCGTCTTTGCCCTTCTCTGTCCGTCTTTGCCCTTCTCCCCCCGTCTTTGTTCTTGTCCGCCCGTCTTTGCTCTTCTCTCTCTGTCTTTGCCCTTCTACCGCCATCTTTGTTCTTGTCCACCTGTTTTTGCCCTTGTCCGACCGTCTTTGCCCTTCTCCCCCCGTCTTTGCACTTGTGAGCCCGTCTTTGCCCTTCTGCACCTGTCTTTGCTCTTCTTGGCACTTCTTTGCATTTCTCTGCCCGTCCTTGCATTCTCCACACTTGTTTGCCCTTCTCTGCCCGTCTTTGCACTTCTCTGCTTGTCTTTGCACTTCTCCACACATCTTTGTCACTCTCCGCCTGTCTTTGCCCTTCTCCGCATGTCTTTGCCCTTCTCCACCCGTCTTTACCCTTCTCCGCATGTCTTTGCTCTTCTCCGACCGACTTTCTGCTTCTCCACCCGTCTTTGCTCCTCTTTGCACTTCTCTGCCCGTCTTTGCATTCTCCGCACTTGTTTACCCTTCTCCACCCGTCTTTGCCCTTCTCCGCTCGTCTTTGCCCTTCTTCCCCCGTCTTTGTTCTTGTCCGCCTGTTTTTGCCCTTGTCCGACTGTCCTTGCCCTTCTCCGCCTATCTTTGCACTTGTCAGCCCTTCTTAGCCATTGTCCGCCCGTCTTATCACTTGTGCAACCGTCTTTGTCTTTGTCCAACTGTCTCGGCAATTGTCCGCCTTTCTTTGCACTTCTGCGCCCGTCTTTGATCTTCTCCGCCCGTCTTTGCCCTTCTCCGCCCGTTTTTGCCCTACTCCGCCCATCTTTGCCCTTCTCCGCCCGTCTTTGCCCTTTTCCCCCGTCTTTGCCCTTTTCCCCCGTCTTTGCCCTTTTCCCCCGTCTTTGCCCTTTTCCCCCGTCTTTGCACTTCTCCCCCGGTCCTTGCCCTTGTCCGCCCTTCTTTGCCATTCTCCACCCGTCTTTGCCATTCTCCGCCCGTCTTTGCCATTCTCCGCCCGTCTTTGCCCTTCTCCTCCCGTCTTTGCCCTTCTCCTCTCTTCTCTGCCCGTCTTCGTGCTTCTGCACCCGTCTTTGCCTTTCTCCGCCCTTCTTTGCTCTTCTCCACCCAACTTTGCCCTTCTCCACCTCTCTTTGCACTTCTCCGGTATTCTCGGGATTTCTCAGACTGTCCTTGCTCTTGTCTAAACCTCTTTGCCCTTCTCTGTCCGTCTTTGCCCTTCTCTGTCCGTCTTTGCCCTTCTCTGTCCGTCTTTGCCCTTCTCCCCTTGTCTTTGTTCTTGTCCGCCCTTCTTTGCCCTTCTCTGTCCGTCTTTGCCCTTCTCCCCCCGTCTTTGTTCTTGTCCGCCCGTCTTTGCTCTTCTCTGTCTGTCTTTGCCCTTCTACCGCCATCTTTGTTCTTGTCCACCTGTTTTTGCCCTTGTCCGACCGTCTTTGCCCTTCTCCCCCCGTCTTTGCACTTGTGAGCCCGTCTTTGCCCTTCTGCACCTGTCTTTGCTCTTCTTTGCACTTGTTTGACCTTCTCTGCCCGTCCTTGCATTCTCCGCACTTGTTTGCCCTTCTCCGCCCGTCTTTGCCCTTCTCTGCATGTCTTTGCTGTTCTCCGACCGACTTTGTGCTTCTCCGCCCGTCTTTGCTCGTCTTTGCACTTCTCTGCCCGTCTTTGCATTCTCCGCACTTGTTTGCACTTCTCCGCCCGTCTGTGCCCTTCTCTGCCTGTCTTTGTCCTTCTCCGACATTCTTTGCACTTGTCCGCTTGTCTTCGCACTTGTCTGCCCGTCTTTGCCCTTCTCCGCCCGTCTTTGCCTTTCTCCGCCCTACTTTGCCCTTCTCCGCCCGTCTTTGCCCTTCTCCGCTCGTCTTTTCCCTTCTCCCCCCGTCTTTGTTCTTGTCCGCATGTTTTTGCCTTTGTCCGCCTGTCTTTGCCCTTCTCTGCCTATCTTTGCACTTGTTAGCCCTTCTTAGCCATTGTCCACCCGTCTTATCACTTGTGCATCCGTCTTTGTATTTGTCCGACCGTCTTGGCAATTGTCCACCTGTCTTCACAATTGTCTGCCTATCTTTGCTCTTCTCCGACTCTCTTTGCCCTTCTCCACCCGTCTTTGCTCTTCTCCACCCCTCCTTGCCATTCACTGATACTCTCCACAATTCTCCGACCGTCTTTGCCCTTCTCTGCCCGTCTTTGCCTTTCTCTGCCTGTCTTTCCTCTTCTCCGCCCGTCTTTGCAATTCTCCGCCTGTCTTTGCACTTGTGCAACCTTCTTTGCCTTTGTCCGCCCGCCTTTGCTCTTTTCCGCCTGTCTTTGCACTTCTCCGCCCGTCTTTCCAATTCTCCGCCCTTCTTTCCCCTTCTCCGCCCGTCTTTGCCACTCTCTGGACGTCTTTGCAACTCTCCTTTCTTCCTTGCCACTATCCGCACTTCTTTGCCACTCTTTGCACTTCTTTGCCCTTTTCCGCCCGTCTTTGTTCTTGTCCGCATGTTTTTGCCCTTGTCCGACCGTCTATGCCCTTCTCCGCCTATCTTTGCACTTGTCAGCCCTTCTTAGCCATTGTCCGCCCGTCTTATCACTTGTGCAACCGTCTTTGCCTTTGTCCGACCGTCTTGGCAATTGTCCGCCTTTCTTTGCACTTCTCCGCCCGTCCTTGCCCTTCTCCGCCCGTCCTTGCCCTTTTCCCCCATCTTTGCACTTCTCCCCCGTCTTTGCCCTTCTCCGCCCGTCTTTGCCCTTCTCCTCCTGTCTTTGCCGTTCTCTGCCCTTCTTTGTGCTTCTGCACCCGTCTTTGCCCTTCTCCACCCGACTTTGCCCTTCTCCACCCGTCTTTGCCCTTCTCCACCCGACTTTGCCCTTCTCCACCTTTCTTTGCCCTTCTCCACATTTCTTTGCCCTTCTCCATTATTCTCCACACTTCTCTGCCCATTTTAGCCCTTCTCCGCTCGTCTTTGCCCTTCTCCGGCCGTCTTTACCCTTTTCCGTACGTCTATGCTCTTCTCCGCCCGACTTAGCATTTCTCCAACAGTCTTCGCGCTTCTCTGCCTGTCTTTACACTTCTCTGGTATTCTCTGCACTTCTCTGCCCGTCTTTGCCCTTCTCAAATTTTCTTTGCCCTTGTCTGCCCGTCTTTGCACTTCTCTGGTACTCTCTGCACTTCTCTGACCGTCTTTTCACTTCTCCCACTGTCTTTGCAATTCTCTGCTCGTCTTTGCTCTTCTCCGGCCGTCTATGCCCTTCTCCGCCCATCTTTGCCCTTCTCCGCTCGTCTTTGCCCTTGTCCGCCCGTCTTTGCCCTTGTCCGCCCTTCTTTGCCCTTCTCCAACCGTCTTTGCCCTTCTCTGCCTGTCTTTGCCCTTCTCCACCCCTCTTTGCATTTCTCCGCCCGTCTTTGCCCTTCTCCGCCCGTTTTTCCCTTCTCTGCCTGTCTTTGCCCTTCTCCACCCGTCTATGCCCTTGTCCGACCCTCTTTGCCCTTGTCCGCCCCTCTTTGCCCTTGTCCGCGCATCTTTGCCCTTGTCCACCCATATTTTCCCTTCTCCGCCCATCTTTGCCCTTGTCTGCCCGTTTTTCCCTTCTCTGCCTGTCTTTGCCCTTCTCCACCCGTCTATGCCCTTGTCCGACCCTCTTTGCCCTTGTCCGCCCCGCTTTGCCCTTGTCCGCGCGTCTTTGCCCTTGTCTACCCATATTTTCCCTTCTCCGCCCATCTTTGCCCTTGTCCGCCCGTCTTTGCACTTCTCCGCCCGTCTTTGCCTTTGTCCGCCTGTCTTTGCCCTTCTCTGGTATTTCCACACTTCTCAGACTGTCTTTGCCCTTGTCAAAACCTCTTTGCACTTGTCCGCCTGACTTTGCCCTTCTCCCCCGTCTTTGTTCTTGTCTGCCCTTTTTTGCCCTTGTCCGACCCTTTTTGCCGTTCTCCGCCCATCTTTGCCCTTGTCCGCACTTCTTTGCTGTTGTCCGGACGCCTTTGTAATTGTCCGCTCGTCTTTGCTCTTCTCCGGTTGTCTTTGGCCTTCTCCACCCGTCTTTTCCCTTGTCCGCCCGTCTTTTCCCTTTTCCGCCTGTCTTTGCCCTTCTCAAGTACTCTCCACCCTTCTCTGACCTTCTTTTAACTTTACCGATTGTCTGTGCAATTCTCTGCCCGTCTCGCCGTTCTCCGTCTGTCTTTACACTTCTCCACCCGTCTTTGCACTTCTCTGCCTTTCGTTTCCCTTCTCCGCCCGTCTTTGCCATTCTCCGCCCCTCTTTGCCCTTGTCCGGCCCTCTTTTCCCTTGTCCGCTCCTCTTTTCTGTTGTCCGCCCCTCTTTGCCCTTCTTCGCCCGTCTTTGCCCTTCTCTGCCCGTCTTCTCCCTTGTCCACCGTCTTTTCCCTTGTCCACCCGTCTTTGCCCTTCTCCGCCCGTCTTTGCCCTTCTCCACTCGTCTTTGAGCTTCTCCGCCCGTCTTTTCCCTTCTCCGCTTGTCTTTGCCCTTCTCTGGTATTCTCCGCACTTCTCTGCCCGTCTTTGCCGTTGTCCGCCCGTCTTTGCTCTTGTCCATCTGTCTTTGCCCTTCTCCGCCTGTCTTTGCACTTCTCCGGTGTTCTCCGGATTTCTCATACTGTCCTTGCTCTTGTCTAAACCTCTTTACACTTGTCCGCCCGTCTTTGCCCTTCTCTGTCCGTCTTTGCCCTTCTCTGCCCGTCTTTGATATTCTCTTCATGTCTATGCACTTCTCTACCTGTCTTTGCCTTTCTCCGGCTTTCTTTGCACTTCTCCACCCGTCTTTGCCCTTCTCCACCTGTCTTTTCTCTTCTCTGCCTTTCTTTGTCCTTCTCAGGTATTCTCCGCACTTCTCTGCCTGTCTTTTTCCTTCTCAAACTTTCTTTGCACTTGTCCGCCAGTCTCTGCCCTTCTCTGGTGCTCTCCGAACTTCTCTGACCGTCTTTGCCCTTCTCCGCCTGTCTTCGCCCTTCTCCGCCTGTCTTCGCCCTTCTCCGCCCGTCTTTGCCCTTCTCCGCCCGTCTTTGCCCTTCTCCACCTGTCTTTGCCCTTCTCCGCTAGTCTTTGCCTTCTCCGCCCGTCTTTGCACCTGTGCACCCGTCTTTGCCTTTGTCCACACTCCTTTGCAGTTGTCCGCCAGTCTTTGCGCTTCTCCGCCTGTCTTTGCCCTTTTCCGCCCGTCTTTGCCCCTCTCCGCCCATCTTGGCCCTTCTTCGTCTGTCTTTGCATATCTCCGCCCGTCTTTGCCCTTCTCTACCCGTCTTCGAACTTCTATGCCCGTCTTTGCCCTCGTCCCACCGTCTTTGCACTTCCCCGCCCATCTTTGCCCTTCTCCGCCCGTCTTTGCCCTTCTCCGCCCGTCTTTGCCCTTCTCCGCCCGTCTTTGCCCTTCTCCGCCCGTCCTTGCCTTTTTCCGCCCGTCTTTGCTCTTCTCCGCCCGTCTTTGCTCTTCTCCGCCCGTCTTTGCTCTTCTCCGCCCGTCTTTGCCCTTCTCCGCCCGTCTTTGCCTTCCTTTGCCCATCTCTGCCATCGTCTGCCCTTATTTGCCTTCTCCGCCCATGTTTGCCCTTCTCCGTCTGTCTGTGCCATTCTTCGGTATTCTCCGTCCTTCTCCGCCCGTCTTTGCCCTTCTCCGTTATTCTCAGCACTTCTCCTCCCGTCTTTGCACTTCTTCGCCCATCTTTGCCATTCTCCTCCCATCTTTGCCATTCTCCTCCCGTCTTTGCCCTTCTCCCCCCGTCTTTGCACTTGTGAGCCCGTCTTTGCTCTTCTTTGCACTTGTTTGACCTTCTCTGCCCGTCCTTGCATTCTCCGCACTTGTTTGCCCTTCTTTGCTCGTCTTTGCCTTTCTCCACTCGTCATTGTCCTTCTCTGCCCGTCTTTACCCTTCTCCGCCTGTCTTTGCACTTCTCCACCCATCTTTGCCACTCTCAAAACTTCTTTGCTTTTCTCCGCCCGTCTTTGCTCTTCTCTGCCTGTCTTTACCCTGCTCCGCATGTCTTTGCTGTTCTCCGACCGACTTTGTGCTTCTCCGCCCCCCTGTGCCCTTCTCCGCAAATCTTTGCCCTTCTCCGCACATCTTTGCCCTTCTCTGCCCGTCTTTGTCCTTCTTTGCCATTCTTTGCACTTGTCCGCTTGTCTTTGTCCTTCTCCGCCTGTCTTTGTCTCTTGTCCGCCCATCTTTGCCCTTCTCCACCCGTCTTTGCACTTGTCCACCCGTCTTTGCACTTGTCCACCCGTCTTTGCACTTGTCCGCCCGTCTCTGCCCTTGTCCGCCCATCTTTGCACTTGTCCGCCCGTCATTGCCCTTGTCCGCCCGTCTTTTCCCTTGTCTGCTCGTCTTTGCCCTTCTCGGCCCGTCTTTACACTTCTCCGCCCGTCTTTGCCAGTCTTCGGTACTCTCCGCAATTCTGCGACCATCGATGCTCTTCTCCGCCCGTCTTTGTCTTTCTCCGCCCGTCTTTGTCCTTCTCCGCCCGTCTTTGTCCTTCTCTGCCCGTCTTTGTCCTTCTCCGCCCGTCTTTGCTCTTCTCCGCCCATCTTTGCACTTCTCTGCCCGTCTTTGCATTCTCCACACTTGTTTCTGCTTCTCCGCCCGTCTGTGCCCTTCTCGCCCTTCTGTTCCCTTCTCCACCTGTTTTTTCCCTTCTCCAACTGTTTTTTCCCTTCTCCGCCTGTCTTTGCACTTGTCCGCCAGTCTTAGCCCTTCTCCGCCCGTCTTTACACTTCTCCGCCCGTCTTAGCCCTTCTCCACCCGTGTTCGCCACTCTCCGCACTTCTTTGCCATTCTTCGCCCGACTTTGCCCTTCTCCGGTACTCTCCACAATTATCTGACCGTCTTTGCCCTTCTCCGCCCGTCTTTGCCCTTCTCCGCCCGTCTTTGCCCTTCTCCGCCCGTCTTTGCCCTTCTCCGCCCGTCTTTGCCCTTCTCCGCCCGTCTTTGCCCTTCTCCACCCGTCTATGCACTTCTCCACCTGTCTTTCCGCTTCTCCGCCCATCTTTGCTTTTGTCTGCACGTCTTTGCTCTTCTCCGCCCATCTTTGCACTTCTCCACACATCTTTGCCCTTCTCCGCCCGTCTTTGCCCTTCTCCGCCCGTCTTTTCCACTCTCTGCAATTCTTTGTCGCTCTCTGCAATTCTTTACCACTCTCCGCACTTCTATGCCCTTCTCCACCCGACATTGCCCATCTCCGGTACTCTCCGCAATTCTCTGACTTTCTTTTCCCTTCTCTGCCCGTCTTTGCCCTTCCCTGCCTATCTGTTCCCTTCTCCGCCTGTCTTTGCCCTTGTCCACCCGTCTTTGCGCTTCTCCGCCCGTCTTTGTCCTTCTCTGGTATTCTCCGCACTTCTCTGCCCGTCTTTTCACTTCACCGACCGTCTTTGTAATTCTCTGTCCATCTTTGCCCTTCTCCACATGTCTTTGCCCTTCTCCATTACTCTCCGCAATTCTCCGACAGTCTTTGCGCTTCTCCGCCCGTCTTTGCGCTTCTCTGCCTGTCTTTGCGCTTCTCCGCCCGTCTTTGCCCTTGTCCGCCCGTCTTTGCCCTTGTCCGCCCGTCTTTGCACTTCTCCACTGACTTTGCCCTTCTCCGCACGTCTTTGCCCTTCTCCAGTACTCTCCGCAATTCTCCGACAGTCTTTGCCCTTCTTCGCTCGTCTTTGCGCTTCTCCGCCCGTCTTTGCGCTTCTCCGCCCGTCTTTGCCCTTGTCCGCCCATCTTTGCCCTTGTCCGCCCATCTTTGCACTTCTCCGCCCGTCTTTGCCACTCTCCGCACTTCTTTGCACTCTCCACACTTCTTTGCCACTCTCCGAACTTCTTTGCCACTCTCCGCACTTCTTTGCCCTTCTCTGTTTCTCTCTGACTTCCTCCGCCCGTCATTTCTTTTCTCCACCCAACTTTGCATTTCTCCACCTGTCTTTGCACTTCTCCGCCCGTCTTTGCCCTTCTCCGCCCGTTTTTGCCATTCTCTGCCTGTCTTTGACCTTCTCTGGTATTTTCCGCACTTCTCCGCCCGTCTTTGCCTTTCCCTTGTATATTCCACAATTCTCCGCCCTTCTTTGCCCTTCTCCGCCAGTCTTTGCTCTTCTACAGTATTCTCCGCACTTCTCTGCCCGTCCTTGCCCTTCTCCAGTATTTTCCACAATTCTCCGTCCATCCTTGCCTTTCTCTTGTGTTTTCTGCACTTTTCCACCCGTCTTTGCACTTCTCTACCTGTCTTTGCCCTTCTCTGCCCGTCTTTGCCCTTGTCCGCCCATCTTTGCCCCTCTCCACCTGTCTTTGACTTTCTCTGGTATTCTCCACACTTCTCCACTCTTCTTTGCCCTTCTCCGCCCGTCTTTGCACTTCTCCAACCTTATTTGCCCTTCTCCAACTCTCTTTGCCCTCCTCGGGTATTTTCCACAATTCTCCATTTGCTTTGCCCTTCTCGGTTATTTTCCGCACATCGCCACCGGCTTTTCCCTTCTCCGCCAGTCTTTGCCCATCTTTGACCTTCTCGGCCCGTCTGTTCTCGTCTTTGCACTTCTCTGCCCGTCTTTGCCCTTCTCGGCCCGTCTTTGCCTTTCTCTGCCTGTCTTTGCACTTCTCCGGTATTTTCTAAACTTCTCCACCAGTCTTTGCCCTTCTCCGGTCTTCTTTCCCCTTCTCCGACCGTTTTTGCCCTTCTCCACCCATCTTTGCCCTTTTCCGCCCGTCTTTGCCCTTCTATATTATTCTCCACACTGCTCCACCTGTGTTTTCCCTTCTCTGGTATATTCCGCAGTTCTCCACCCGTCTTTGCTATTCTATGGTATTTTCCGCACTTCTCCACCCGTATTTGCCCTTCTCTGCCCTTCTTTGCCCTTCTCCGCCCGTCTTTACCCTTCTCCGCCCATCTTTGCTCTTCTCTGCACCTCTTTGACCGCCTTTGCCCTTCTCTGCCCGTCTTTGCCCTTCTCCGCCCGTCTTTGCTTTTCTCCATCCGTATTTGCCCTTCTCAGGTATTTTCCGCAATTGTGTGCCCGTCTTAGCCCTTCTCTGCCTGTCTTTGCCCTTCTACACTCGTCTTTGACTGTCTTTGCCCTTATCTGCATTTCTTTGCTTTTTTCCGCCTATCTTTGCCCTTCTGTTCCCGTCTTTGCCTTTCTCCTCCTGTGTTTGCCCTTCTCCGTTATTTTATGCACTTCTCCACCCGTCTTTGCCCTTCTCCACCCGTCTTTGCCCTTCTCTGCCCGACTTTGCCCTTCTCTGCGCTTCTTTCCCATTCTCAACCTGTCTTTGCCTTTCTCCGCCCGTCTTTGCACTTCTCCGGTTTTCTCCACACTTCTCCGCCCGTCTTTGCCCTTCTCCGCCCGTCTTTGCCCTTCTCCGCCCGTCCTTGCCCTTCTACGCCCATCTTTGCCGTTCTCCGCCCGTCTTTGCCCTTCTATGCCCGTCTTTGCTCTTCTCCGCCCGTCTTTGCCCTTTCTCCAGTATTCTCCACATTTCTCCGCCCTTCTTTGCCCTTTTCTGCCCGTCTTTGCTCTTCTCCGCCCTTCTTTGCCCTTCTCTGGTATTTTCCGCACTTCTCCACACATCTTTGCCCTTCTCCACCCGTCTTTGCCCTTTTCTGCCTGTCGTTTCCCTTCTCCGACCTTTTTTGCACTTCTCCGCCCGTCTTTGCACTTCTCCAGTATATTCCGAACTTCTCCGCCCGTCTTTGCCCTTCTCCACCCGTCTTTATTCTTCTTCACCCTTTTTTGCCCTTCTCCGTCCATCTTTGCCCTTCTCTGCCCGTCTTTGCCCTTCTGTTCCCGTCTTTGCTTTTCTCCATCTGTATTTGCCCTTCTGTTCCCGTCTTTGCCTTTCTCCTCCTGTGTTTGCCCTTCTATGGTATTTTCCGCACTTCTTGGCCCTTCTTTGCCCTTCTCCGCCCGTCTTTGCCCTTCTCTGCCCGACTTTGCCCTTCTCTGTGCTTCTTTCCCATTCTCCACCTGTCTTTGCCTTTCTCCGCCCGTCTTTACCTCTGCCAGTTTTTGCACTTTTCCGCCCGTCTTTTCCATTCTTAGATATTTTCTGCACTTCTTCGCCCATCTTTGCCCTTCTCCGGTATTCTCCGGACTTCTGCGCCCCTCTTTGCCCTTCTCCGCCTGTCTTTGCCTGTCTTTGCCCTTCTCCGCCCGTCTTTGCACTTCTCCAAACTTATTTGCCCTTCTCCGACTCTCTTTGCCCTTCTCGGGTATTTTCTGCCATTCTCCATTTGCTTTGCCCTTCTCGGTTATTTTCCACACATCGCCGCCGGTTTTGCCTTTCTCCGCCAGTCTTTGCCCATCTTTGACCTTCTCGGCCTGTCTGTTCTCGTCTTTGCACTTCTCTGCTCGTCTTTGCCCTTCTCCACTCGTCTTTGACTTTCTTTGCCCTTCTCCACCCCTCTTTGAAATTCTCCGCCCGTCTTTGCCATTCTCTGCACGTCTTTGCCTTTCTCTGCCCTTCTTTGCCCTTCTTGGTCCGTCTTTGCCATTCTTGGCCCGTCTTTGCCATTCTCCGCATGTCTTTGCACTTCTCCAGTATTTTCCAAACTTGTCCACCAGTCTTTGCCCTTCTCCGGTCTTCTTTGCACTTCTCCACCCATCTTTGCCCTTTTCCGCCCGTCTTTGCCCTTCTATATTATTCTCCGCACTGTTCCACCCGTCTTTCCCTTCTCTGGTATTTTCCGCAGTTCTCCACCCGTCTTTGCTATTCTATGGTATTTTCCGCACTTCTCCAACCGTCTTTGCCCTTCTCCGCCCGTCTTTGCCCTTCTCCACCCGTCTTTGCCCTTCTCCGCCCGTCTTTGCCCTTCTCAGCCCGTTTTTGCCCTTCTCTGGTATTTTCCGCACTTCTCCGTTCGTCTTTGGCCTTCCCCAACCGTCTTTGCCTTTCTCCGGTATTCTCCGCACTTCTCACCCATCTTTGCCCTTCTCTGGTATTTTCCACAATTCTCCATCCATCCTTGCCTTTCTCTGGTATTTTCCGCACTTTTCCACCCATCTTTGTTTTCTACAGTATTTTCCGCACTTCTCCACCCGTCTTTGCCCTTCTCCGCCCGTCTTTGCCCTTCTCCGCCCGTCTTTGCCCTTCTCCGCCCTTATTTGCACTTCTCCACTCTTATTTGCCCTTCTCCACCTGTCTTTGCCCGTATTTGCCCTTCTCTGCCCGTCTGTGCCCTTCTCTGTTTTTATCCGCAATTCTCAATCCCTCTTTGCCCTTCTCCATACATCTTTGCCCTTCTCCGCCTGTCCTTGCCCTTCTATGCCCATCTTTGCCGTTCTCCGCCCGTCTTTGCCCTTCTATGCCCGTCTTTGCTCTTCTCCGCCCTTCTTTGCCCTTCTCTGGTATTCTCCGTACTTCTCTGCCTGCCTTTGGCCTTCTCTGCCCATTTTTGTCCTTCTCTGCCCGTCTTTGCACTTCTCTGATATTTTCCGCACCTCTCCGTCCGTCTTTGCCCTTCTCTGTCTGTCTTTGCCCTTTTCTGCCCGTCTTTGCCCTTCTCTGGTATTCTCCACACCACTCCGCCCATCTTTGCAATTCTCTGCCCGTCTTTGACCTTCTTCGCCCGTCTTTGCAAGTCTTTGCCGTTCTCCGCCCCTCTTTGGCATTCTCTACTATTTTCTGCACTTCTCCGCCCGTCTTTACCTCTGCCAGTCTTTGCACTTCTCTGCCCGTCTTTTCCGTTCTCCGTTATTCTCTGGACTTCTCCGCCCGCCTTTGCCCTTCTCTGCCCATCTTTGCCCTTCTCTGGTTTTCTCCACACTACTCTGCCCATCTTTGCACTTCTCCGCCCGTCTTTGTCCTTCTCCGCCCGTCTTTGCCAGGTTTTGCTGTTCTCCACCCCTCTTTGACATTCTCCGCTATTTTCTGCACTTCTCCGTCCGTCTTTGCCTATCTCCGGTATTCTCTGCACTTCTCCGCCTGTCTTTGCCCTTCTCCGCCTGTCTTTACACTTCTCCACCTGTCTTTGCCCTTCTTCGCCCTTCTTTGCCCTTCTCCACCCGTCTTTGCCCTTCTCCGCCCATCTTTGCCCTTCTTAGGTATTTTCCACACTTCTTCTCCTGTCTTTGCCCTTCTACAGTATTCTCCGCACTTCTCCACCCTTCTTTGCCCTTCTCCACCCATCTTTGCCCTTTTCAGGTATTTTCCACACTTCTCTGCCCGTCTTTAACCTTCTCCGCACGTCTTTGCCCTTCTCCGCCCTTCTTTGCCCTTCTTCACCCGTCTTTATTCTTCTTCACCCTTTTTTGCCCTTCTCCGTCCGTCTTTGCCCTGCTCGGCCCGTCTTTGCCCTTCTCCGCCCGTCTTTGCCCTTCTCCACCCGTCTTTGCCCTTCTCCACCCGTCTTTACACTTCTCCGGTATTCTCCCCAATTCTCCGCACGTCTTTTCCCTTCTACACCTGTTTTTGGCCTTCTCCACCTCTCTTTGCAGTTCTCCGCCCGTCTTTGCCCTTCTCTGCCAGTCTTTGTCCTTCTCCGCCCGTCTTTACGCTTCTCCCCCGTTCTTTGCCCTTCTCCACCCATCTTTGCCCTTCTCCGCTCGTCTTTGCCCTTCTCCACCCGTCTTTGCCCTTTCTCCAGTATTCTCCACATTTCTCCGCCCTTCTTTGCCCTTTTCTGCCCGTCTTTGCTCTTCTCCGCCCTTCTTTGCGCTTCTCTGGTATTTTCCGCACTTCTCCCCCGTTCTTTGCCCTTCTCCACCCGTCTTTGCTTGTCTCCGCCCATCTTTGCCTTTCTCCCCCCATCTTTGCCCTTTTCTGATATTTTACGCACTTCTCCGCTTGTCTTTGCACTTCTCCGCTTGTCTTTGAACTTCTCCAGCCGTCTTTGCTCTTCTCCGCCTGTCTTTGCCCTTCTCGGTCCGTTTTTGCCCTTCTCCGGTATTTTCCGCACTTCTCGGCCCGTCTTTGCCATTCTTCGACCTTATTTGCCCTTCTACGCCCGTCTTTGCTATTCTCCGCCCCTCTTTGCCCTTCTCCGGTATTCTCTCCACTTCTCCGCCTGTCTTTTCAGTTCTACGCCTCTTTTTGGCCTTCTCCACCTCTCTTTGCAGCCCTTCGCGCGTCTTTGCCCTTCTCCCCCGTTCTTTGCCCTTCTCCGCCTGTCTTTGCCCTTCTCCGCCTGTCTTTGCCTTTCTCCGCCCATCTTTGCTTTTATCCGCCTGTGTTAGCACTTCTCCACCCATCTTTGCCCTTTTCCGATATTTTACGCACTTCTCCGCCTTTCTTTGCACTTGTCCACCCGTCTTTGAACTTCTCCGCCCGTCTTTGCTCTTCTCCGCCCGTCTTTGCCCTTCTCCGCCCATCTTTGCCTGCCTTTGCTCTTCTCCGCAAATCTTTCTCTTCTCCAACTGTCTTTGCCCTTCTCAGCCCGTTTTTGCCCTTCTCTCGTATTTTCCGCACTTCTCCACCCGTCTTTGCCCTTCTCCACCCGTCTTTGCCCTTCTCCACCCGTCTTTGCCCTTCTCCACCCGTCTTTGCCCTTCTCCACCCGTCTTTGCCCTTCTCCACCCTTCTTTGCTCTTCTCCGGTATTTTCCGCACTTCTCCGCCCATCTTAGCCCTTCTCCAGCCGTCTTTGCCCTTCTCCGGTATTCTCCGCACTTCTCCGCCCGTCTTTGCACTTCTGCGCCCATCTTTTCCCTTCTCCGCCTGTCTTTGCCCTTTTCCACCGCTCCTTGCTATTCTCCAATATTTTCCATACTTCTCTGCCCGTCTTTGACTTTCTCTGGTATTCTCCACACTTCTTCAACCGTCTGTGTCCTTCTCTGCCCGTCTTTGCCTTTCTCCACCCATCTTTGCCCTTCTCCGCCCGTCTTTGCACTTTTCCACCAGTCTTTGCCCTTCTCTGTCCGTCTTTGCCTTTTTCCACCCGTCTTTGCCTTTCTCCACCCGTCTTTGTGCTTTTCAGGTATTTTCCGCACTTCTCCGCCTGACTTTGCCCTTCTCCGCCCATCTTTGCCCTTCTTCACATTTCTTTGCTCTTCTCCGCCTCTCGTTCCCCTTCTCCGCCAGTCTTTGCCCTTCTCCAACCTTCTTTGCCCTTCTCCAACCATCTTTGCCCTTCTCTGCCCGTCTTTGCTCTTCTGCATCCGTTTTTGCCCTTCTCCACCCGTCTTTACTCTTCTCTGCCCGTCTTTGCATTCCTCCACCCTTCTCTGCCCTTCTCCACCCGTCTTTGCCCTTCTTCAACTATCTTTGCCCTTTTCCAACCGTCTTTGCCCTTCTCCTGTATTCTCCACACTTCTCCGCCCCTCTTTGACATTCTCCGTCCGTCTTTGCCCATCTCCGGTATTTTACGCAATTCTCCGCCTGTCTTTGCTCTTCTCCGCCTATCTTTGCACTTCTCTGTCCATCTTTTCCCTTCTCTGCCTGTCTTTGCCCTTCTCCGCCGCTCCTTGCAATTCTCCGATATTTTCCACACTTCTCCGCCCGTCTTTGCCTTTCTCCGGTATTCTCCACACTTCTCCACTCTTCTTTGCACTTCTCCGCAAGTCTTTGCCCTTCTCCGCAAGTCTTTGCCCTTCTCCGCAATTCTTTGCCCTTCACCGCCCTTCATTGCCCTTCTCCGCCTGTCTTTGCTCTTCTGTTATTCTCCACACTTCTCCTCCCTTCTTTGCCCTTCTTCACCCGTCTTTGCCCCTCTTTGCCCTTCTCCACCTGTCTTTGCCCCTCTTTGCCCTTCTCTGCACATCTTTACTCTTCTCCGCCTGTCTTTGCCCTTCTACGCCCGTTTTTGCTCTTCTCCGGTATTTTCTGCACTTCTCCGCACTTCTTTGCCCTTCTCCGCCTGTTTTTGGCCTTCTCCGCCTCTCTTTGCACTTTTCCACTCGTCTTTGAATTTTTCCGGTATATTCCACACTTCTCCGCCCGTCTTTGCCCTTCTCCGCCCTTCTTTGCTCTTCTACAGAATTCTCCGCACTTCTCCGCCCTTCCTTGCCCTTCTCTGGTATTTTCCACAATTCCCCATCCATCCTTGCCTTTCTCTGGTATTTTCTGCACTTCTCCACCCGTCTTTGCCCTTCTCCGACCGTCTTTGCAATTTTCCACCGGTCCTTGCAATTCTCCAATATTTTCCGCACTTCTCCGCCCATCTTTGCCCTTCTCTGCTATTTTACACACTTCTCCGCCCTTCTTTGCCCTTCTCCATTTGTATTTGCCCTTCTCTGCCTGTATTTTCCCTTCTCCGCTCGTCTTTGCCCTTCTCCACCCCTCTTTCACCTTCTCCATTCGTCTTTGCCCTTCTCCGCCTGTCTTTATACTTCTCAGGTATTTTCCGCATTTCTCTGACAGTCTTTGCCCTTCGCTGCTCGTCTTTGCCCTTCTCCACCTGTTTTTGCCCTTCTGCGCCTGTCTTTGCACTTTTCTGCCCGTCTTTGCCTTTCTCCATTATATTTCGCACTTCTCCGCCCGTCTTTGCCCTTCTCCGCCCGTCTTTATCATTCTCCACCTGTCTTTATCCTTCTCCGGTATTTTCCGCATTTCTCTGACAGTCTTTGCCCTTCGCCGCTCGTCTTTGCACTTTTCCGCCCGTCTTTGCCTTTCTCCATTATATTTCGCATTTCTCCACCCACCTTTGCCCTTCTCTGCCCTTCTTTGCCCTTCTCTGGTATTCTCCACACTACTCTGCCCATCTTTGCACTTCTCCGCCCGTCTTTGTCCTTCTCCGCCCGTCTTTGCCAGGTTTTGCTGTTCTCCACCCCTCTTTGACATTCGCCGCTATTTTCTGCACTTCTCCTCCCGTCTTTGCCCATTTCCGGTATTCTCCGCACTTCTCCGCCTGTCTTTGCCCTTGTCCGCCCGTCTTTGCCCTTGTCCACCTGTCTTTGCCCTTGTCCACCTGTCTTTGCCATTCTCCCCCGTTCTTTGCCCTTCTCCGCCCATCTTTGCCCTTCTCTGCCCGTCTTTGCACTTCTCCACCCGTCTTTGAACTTCTCCGCCCGTTTTTGCTCTTCTCTGCCTGTCTTTGCCGTTCTCGGTCCGTTTTTGGCCTTCTCCAGTATTTTCCGCACTTCTCGGCCCGTCTTTGTCCTTCTTGGCCCGACTTTGCCCTTCTCCAACCATCTTTGCCCTTCTCCAACCATCTTTGCCCTTCTCCAACCATCTTTGCCCTTCTCTGGTATTCTCTCCACTTCTCCGCCCTCTTTTCCCTTCTACGTCTCTCTTTGCCCTTCTCCGCCCATCTTTGCCCTTCTCCACCCGTCTTTGCCCTTGTCCACCTGTCTTTGCCCTTCTCTGCCAGTCTTTGCCCTTCTCCGCTCCTCTTTGCCCTTCTCCGCTCCTCTTTGCCCTTCTCCGCCCGTCTTTGCCCTTCTCCGCCCGTCTTTGCCCTTTTCCGAAATTTTATGCACTTCTTCAGCTGTCTTTGCACTTCTCCACCCGTCTTTGAACTTCTCCACCCGTCTTTACTCTTCTCCAGTATTTTCCACACTTCTCCGCCCGTCTTTGCCCTTCCCCAACCATCTTTGCCCTTCTCCGGTATTCTCCGCTCTTCTCCACCCGTCCTTGACTTTCTCCAGTATTTTCGACAATTCTCCGTCCATCCTTGCCTTTCTCTGGTATTTTCCGCACTTTTCTGCCCGTCTTTGCTTTTCTCCGGTATTTTCCTCACTTCTCAACCCGTCTTTGAACTTCTCCACCCATCTTTGCCCTTCTCCACCCGTCTTTGCACTTTTCCACCAGTCTTTCCCCTTCTCTGTCCGTCTTTGCCCTTCTCCACCCGTCTCTGTCCTTCTCCACCCGTCTTTGCCCTTTTCAGGTATTTTCCGCACTTCTCCGCCTGACTTTGCCCTTCTCCGCCCGTCTTTTCCCTTCTCCAACCTTATTTGCCCTTCTCCAACCATCTTTGCCCTTCTCCGTCCGTCTTTGCTCTTCTGCATCCGTTTTTGCCCTTCTCCACCCGTCTTTGCATTCCTCCACCCTTCTCTGCCTTTCTCCACCTGTCTTTGCCCTTCTTCAACTATCTTTGCCCTTTTCCGAACATCTTTGTCCTTCTCCGGTATTCTCCGCCTGTCTTTGTTCTTCTCCGCCTGTCTTTGCACTTCTCCACCTATCTTTTCCCTTCTCCGCCTTTCTTTGCCCTTCTCCGCCGCTCCTTGCAGTTCTCCGATATTTTCCACACTTCTCCGCCCGTCTTTGCCTTTCTCCGGTATTTTC
This sequence comes from Phaenicophaeus curvirostris, assembly GCF_032191515.1. Taxonomy (NCBI): domain Eukaryota; kingdom Metazoa; phylum Chordata; class Aves; order Cuculiformes; family Cuculidae; genus Phaenicophaeus; species Phaenicophaeus curvirostris. The sequence goes on from NC_091411.1 coordinate 195,426, forward strand.
CACACTTCTCCACCCGTCTTTGCACTTCTCCGCCCGTCTTTGACTTTCTCTGGTATTCTCCACACTTCTCCGCTCTTCTTTGCACTTCTCCACTCGTCTTTGCCTGCCTTTGCCCTTCTCTGCATGTCTTTACACTTCTCTGCCTGTCTTTGCCCTTCTCTGCCTGTTTTTGGCCTTCTCTGCCTCTCTTTGCACTTTTCCAACTATCTTTGAATTTCTCCGGTATATTCCACACTTCTCCGCCCGTCTTTGCCCTTCTCCGCCCGTCTTTGCTCTTCTACAGTATTCTCCGCACTTCTCCGCCCGTCTTTCCTCTTCTCCGGTATTTTCCGCACTTCTCCACCCGTCTTTGCCCTTCTCCGCCCACCTTTGCCCTTCTCCACCCGTCTTTGCCCTTCTCTGCCCATCTTTGCCATTCTCCGCTGGTCCTTGCAATTCTCCAATATTTTCTGCACTTCTCCGCCCATCTTTGCCCTTCTCCGCTATTTTACACATTCTCCGCCCGTCTTTGCTCTTCTCCGCCTGTATTTGCCCTTCTCTGCCTGTATTTTCTCTTCTCCGCTCGTCTTTGCCCTTCTCCACCCCTCTTTGCCCTTCTCCGTCCGTCTTTGCCCTTCTCCGCCCGTCTTTGCCCTTCTCAGGTATTTTCCGCATTTCTCTGAGAGTCTTTGCCCTTCGCCGCTCGTCTTTGCCCTTCTCCGCCTGTTTTTGCCCTTCTCCGCCTGACTTTGCTTTTCCCTGGTATTCTCCACACTTTTCCACCCTTCTTTGAACTTCTCTCCCCGTCTTTTCCCTTCTCCAACCGTCTTTGCACTTCTCCAACCTTATTTGCCCTTCTCCGACTGTCTTTGCCCGTTTTTACCCTTCTCGGCCCATCTGTTCTCGTCTTTGCACTTCTCCGCCCCTCTTTGCCTTTCTTGAGTATTTTCCCAAATTCTCCGCCTGTCTTAGCCCTTCTCCACCAGCCTTTGCCCTTCTCCGCCCATCTTTGCCCTTCTCTGGTATTCTCCACACTACTCTGCCCATCTTTGCACTTCTCCACCCGTCTTTGTCCTTCTCCGCCCGTCTTTGCCAGGTTTTGCTGTTCTCCACCCCTCTTTGACATTCGCCGCTATTTTCTGCACTTCTCTGCCCGTCTTTGCCCTTCTCCACCCGTCTTTGCCCTTCTCCAGTATTCTCCCCACTTCTCCGTCCGTCTTTTCCCTTCCACACCTGTTTTTGGCCTTCTCCGCCTCTCTTTGCAATTCTCTGCGCATCTTTGCCTATCTCCGCCCATCTTTGCCCTTCTCCGCCCGTCTTTGCCTATCTCCGTCCGTCATTGCCCTTCTCCAGCTGTGTTAGCCCTTCTCTGCCCGTCTTTGCCCTTTTCTGATATTTTAAGCACTTCTCGGCCCGTCTTTGCCCTTCTCGGCCCGTCTTTGCCCTTCTCGGCCCGTCTTTGCCCTTCTCGGCCCGTCTTTGCCCTTCTCGGCCCGTCTTTGCCCTTCTCGGCCCGTCTTTGCCCTTCTTCGCCCGTCTTTGCTTTTCTCCGCCCGTCTTTGCCCTTCTCCGCCCGTCTTTACCCTTTTCCGATATTTTACGCACTTCTTCACCTGTCTTTGCACTTCTCCACCCGTCTTTCCCTTTCTCCGCCTCTCTTTGCCCTTCTCCACCCATCTTTGCCCTTCTCCAGTATTCTCCATTTTTCTCTGCCCGTCTTTGCCCTTCTCCTTTTTTTTCCTCACTTCTCCGCCTGTCTTTTCACTTCTCTGCCCAACTTTTCCCTTCTCCACCAGTCTTTGCCCTTTTCTGCTGCTCCTTGCAATTCTCCGATATTTTCCACACTTCTCCGCCCGTCTTTGCCCTTTTCTGCCGCTCCTTGCAATTCTCCGATATTTTCCACACTTCTCCGCCCGTCTTTGCCTTTCTCCCATATTTTCCACACTTCTCCACCCGTCTTTGCCCTTCTCCGCCCATCTTTGACTTTCTCTGGTATTCTCCACACTTCTCTGCTCTTCTTTGCACTTCTCTTCCTGTCTTTGCCCTTCTCCACCAGTCTTTGCCCTTCTCCACAATTCTTTGCCCTTCACCGCCCTTCATTGCCCTTCTCCGCCCGTCTTTGCTCTTCTCCGCCTTTCTTTGCACTTCTCGGCCCGTCTTTGCCCTTCTCCGCCTGTTTTTGCTCTTCTCTGTTATTCTCCACACTTCTCCTCCCTTCTTTGCCCTTCTCCACCCGTCTTTGCCCTTCTCTGCACGTCTTTACTCTTCTCCGCCTGTCTTTGCTCTTCTACACCCGTTTTTGCTCTTCTCCAGTATTTTCTGCACTTCTCCGCCCGTCTTTGCCCTTCTCCGCCCTTCTTTGCCTTTCTCTGCCTGTTTTTGGCCTTCTCCACCTCTCTTTGAACTTTTCCACCCTTCTTTGCTCTTCTACAGTATTCTCCGCACTTCTCCGCCCGTCTTTACCCTTCTCCGCTATTTTCCGCACTTCTCCACCCGTCTTTGCCCTTCTCCGCCTGTATTTGCCCTTCTCTGCCTATATTTTCTCTTCTCCGCTCGTCTTTGCCCTTCTCCAACCCTCTTTGCCCTTCTCCGTCCGTCTTTGCCCTTCTCCACCCGTCTGTATCTTTCTCCACTATTTTCCGCATTTTTCTGACAGTCTTTGCACTTCGCCGCTCATCTTTGCCCTTCTCTGCCTGTTTTTGCCCTTCTCCGCTGTACTTTGCACTTTTCCGCTCGTCTTTGCCTTTCTCCATTATATTTTGCACTTCTCCGCCCGTCTTTGCCCTTCTCTGGTATTCTCCACACTTTTCCACCCTTCTTTAACTTCTCTCCCCGTCTTTGCCCTTCTCCGACCGTCTTTGCCCTTCTCGGGTATTTTCTGCCATTATCTATTTGCTTTGCCCTTCTCGGTTATTTTCCGCACATCTCCACCGGCTTTGCCCTTCTCCGCCAGTCTTTGCCCATCTTTGACATTCTCAGCCCGTCTGTTCTCGTCTTTGCACTTCTCCGCCTTTCTTTGCCCTTCTTGAGTATTTTCCGAAATTCTCCGCCCGTCTTAGCCCTTCTCCACTCCTCTTTGACCTTCTCCACTCCTCTTTGACCTTCTTTGCCCTTCTCTGCCCTTCTTTGCCCTTCTCCGCCCTTTTTTGATTTTATCCGGTATTCTCCGTACTTTTCCGTAGGTCCTTGCAATTCTCCGATATTCTCCGCATTTCTCCGCCCCTCTTTGCCTTTCTTGAGTATTTTCCCAAATTCTCCACCTGTCTTAGCCCTTCTCCACTCGCCTTTGCCCTTTTCCACCCATCTTTGCCCTTCTCTGGTATTCTCCACACTACTCTGCCCATCTTTGCACTTCTCCGCCCGTCTTTGTCCTTCTCCGCCCATCTTTGCCAGGTTTTGCTGTTCTCCACCCCTCTTTGACATTCGCCGCTATTTTCTGCCCTTCTCCGCCCGTCTTTGCCCTTCTCCGCCCGTCTTTGCCCATCTCCGGTATTCTCCGCACTTCTCCGCCCGTCTTTGCCCTTCTCCGCCCGTCTTTGCCCTTCTCCGCCCGTCTTTGCCCTTCTCCGCCCGTCTTTGCCCTTCTCCACCCATCTTTGCCCTTCTCCGGTATTCTCCCTACTTCTCCATCCGTCTTTTCCCTTCTACACCTGTTTTTGGCCTTCTCTGCCTCTCTTTGCCCTTCTCCGCCCATCTTTGCCCTTCTCCGCCCATCTTTGCCCTTCTCGGCCCATCTTTGCCCTTCTCCGCCCATCTTTGCCCTTCTCTGCCCGTCTTTGCCCTTCTCTGCCCGTCTTTGCCCTTCTCTGCCCGTCTTTGCCCTTCTCCGGTATTCTCCCCACTTCTCCGTCCGTCTTTTCCCTTCTACACCTGTTTTTGGCCTTCTCCGCCTCTCTTTGCCCTTCTCCACCCGTTTTTGCCCTTCTGCCCTGTTCTTTGCCCTTCTCCGCCCTTCTTTGCCATTCTCCGCCCTTCTTTGCCCTTCTCCGCCCGTTTTCACCCTTCTCCCCCGTTCTTTGCCCTTCTCCACTCATCTTTGCCCTTCTCTGCCCGTCTTTGCACTTCTCCGGTATGTTCCGCACTTCTCCGCCCGTTTTTGCCCTTCTCCCCCTATTCTTTGCCCTTCTCCACCTCTCTTTGCCCTTCTCCGCCCATCGCCCTGGTATATTCCGCACTTCTCCACCCGTCTTTGCCCCTCTCCGCCCGTCTTTGCCCTTCTACAGTATTCTCCGATATTCTCCGCCCGTCTTTGTCCTTTTCCACCCGTCTTTGCACTTCTCCAACCTTATTTGCCCTTCTCTGACTGTCTTTGCCCTTCTCGGGTATTTTCCACAATTCTCCTTTGGCTTTGCCCTTCTCAGTTATTTTACGCACATCACCGCCAGCTTTGCCCTTCTCCGCAACTCTTTGCTTGTCTTTGCCCTTCTCGGCACGTTTGTTCTCTTCTTTGCCCTTCTCCGCCCGTCTTTGCCCTTCTCCGCCCGTCTTTGCCCTTCTCCGCCCGTCTTTGCCCTTCTCCGCCCGTCTTTGCCCTTCTCTGCCTGTCTTTGCCCTGCTCCTCCCGTCTTTGCCTTGCTCCGCCCGTCTTTGCTTTTCTCCATCCGTATTTACCCTTCTCCAGAATTTTCCCCAATTCTCCGCCCGTCTTAGCCCTTCTCTGCCCGTCTTTGCCCTTCTCCGCATGTCTTTGCTCTTTTCCGCCTGTCTTTGCCCTTCTGTTCCCATCTTTGCCCTTCTCCTCCCGTGTTTGCCCTTCTCCATTATTTTCCGCACTTCTCGGCCCGTCTTTGCCCTTCTCGGCCCGTCTTTGCCCTTCTCGGCCCGTCTTTGCCCTTCTCGGCCCGTCTTTGCCCTTCTCCGCCCATCTTTGCCCTTCTCCGCCCGTCTTTGCCCTTCTCTGTGCTTCTTTCCCATTCTCCACCTGTCTTTGCCTTTCTCCGCCCGTCTTTACCTCTGCCAGTCTTTGCACTTCTCCGCCTGTCTTTTCCATTCTTAGATATTTTCCGCACTTCTTCGCCCATCTTTGCCCTTCTCCGGTATTCTCCGGACTTCTGCACCCATCTTTGCCCTTCTCCACCCCTCTTTTCCCTTCTCCACCTGTCTTTGCCCATTTTTGCCCTTCTCCGCCCATCTGTGCCCGTCTTTGCCCTTCTCCGCCCGTCTTTGCCCTTCTCCGGTTTTCTCCGCACTTCTCCGTCCCTCTTTGCCCTTCTCCGGTATTCCCGCACTTCTCCGCACCCCTTTGCCCTTCTCTGCCCATTTTTTCCCTTCTTCACCCGTCTTTGCACTTCTCTGGTATTTTCCACACTTCTCCGCCCGTCTTTGCCCTTCTCCACCCGTCTTTGCCCTTTTTTGCCCGTCTTTGCCCTTCTCAGGTATTCTCCACACTACTCCATCCGTCTTTGCACTTCTCCGCCCGTCTTTGTCCTTCTTCGCCCGTCTTTGCAAGTCTTTGCCGTTCTCCGCCCCTCTTTGGCATTCTCCACTATTTTCTGCACTTCTCCACCTGTCTTTGCCGTTCTCCGCCTGTCTTTACACTTCTCCACCCGTCTTTGCCCTTCTTCACCCATCTTTCCCCTTCTCCGCCCGTCTTTGAACTTCTCCGCCCGTCTTTGCCCTTCTTCGGTATTTTCCGCACTTCTTCTTCCGTCTTTGCCCTTCTACAGTATTCTCCGCAATTCTCCGCCCGTCTTTGCCCTTCTCCGCCCATCTTTCTCCTTCTCCGCCCGTCTTTGCCCTTCTCTCGCCGTCTTTTCCCTTCTCCAGTATTTTCCAACCTTCTCAATCCATCCTTGCCCATCTCCGGTATTCTCCGCAGTTCTCTGCCCGTCTTTGCCGTTCTCTGCCTGACTTTCCCATTCTCCGCCCGTCTTTGCCCTTCTCCGCCCTACTTTGTCATTCTCCACCCGTCTTTGCCCTTCTCCACCTGTCTATGCCATTCTCAGGTATTTTCCACACTTCTCCACCTGTCTTTTCCCTTCTCCGGTATTCTCCACACTTCTCCGCCCTTCATTGCCCTTCTCCGCCCGGTTTTGCCCTTATCCGGTATTCTCCGTACTTCTCCACCGGTCCTTGCAATTCTCAATTTTTTCCACACTTCTCCTCCCGTCTTTGTCGTTCTCCATCCGTTTTTGCCCTTCTCTGCCCGTCTTTACACTTCTCCACCCTTCTTTGTCCTTCTCCGCCCGTCTTTGCCCTTCTCCGGTATTTTCCGTACTTCTCCACCCGTCTTTGCCTTTCTCTGCCCGTCTTTGCCCTTCTCCACCTGTCTTTGCCCTTCTCCGGTATTTTCCGCACTTCTCCGCTCGTCTTTGTACTTTTCCACCTCTCTTTGTCCTTCTCGGGTATTTTCCGCACTTCTCTGCCCTTCTCCGTCTGTCTTTGCCCTTCTCCGTCTGTCTTTGCCCTTCTCCGCCCGTCTTTGTTCTTCTCCTCCCGTCTTTGATCTTCTTCGTCCGTCCTTCCCCTTCTCCAGTATTCTCCACACGTTTCCGCCCCTCTTTGCCCTTTTCCAGCATTCTCCGCAATTCTCTGCCCGTCTTTGCCATTTTCCAGTATTATCTTCACTTTTCTGCCGTCTTTGCCCTTCTCCCATATTCTCCGCCCTTCTCCGCCTGTCTTTGCCCTTCTCCGGTATTTTCAGCAGTTCTCCGCCCGTCTTTGCCCTTCTCCACCCGTCTTTGCCTCTGCCCATCTTTGCACTTCTCCGCCCGTCTTTTCACTTCGTTGTTATTTTCCACACTTCTCCGCCCCTCTTTGCCCTTCTCCGCCGGTCTTTGTCATTATCCGCTGTTCTTTGCCCTTCTCCACCTGTCTTTGATCTTATCCGACCTTTTTTGCCCTTATCCACCCGTCTTTGCCCTTATCTGCCCGTCTTTTCCCTTCTCCACCTGTCTTTGACCTTATCCGTCTGTCTTTGCCATTCTTTGTCCTTCTCCGATATTCTGTTCCCTTCTGCAGCCGTCTTTGCCCGTCTGTGCCCTTATTTACCGTTCTGCAACCTTCTCTGCCCTTCTCTGCCCATCTTTAACCTTCTCCGCCCGTCTTTGCACTTCTCCGCCCATCTTTGCCCTTCTCCGCCCGTCTTTGCCCTTCTCCACCCATCTTTGCCCTTCTCCGCCCGTCTTTGCCCTTCTCCGCCCGTCTTTGCTCTTCTCCACCCTTCTATGCCATTCTTTTCACTTCTCCGATATTCTCTTCCCTTCTGCGCCCGTCTTTGCACCTCTCTGCCCGTCTTTGCCCTTCTCCACCCGTCTTTTCATTCTCTGCATGTCTTTTCCCTTCTGCGCCCTTCTCTGATATTCTCCGCCCTTGTCCAATATTCTCTGCACTTCTCTGATATTCTCCGCCCTTCTCCGATATTCTCCACGCTTCTCCGATATTCTCGGCCTTTCCCCAATATTCTCCACACTTCTCTTATTCTCCGCACTTATCCGCACGTCTTTGCCCTTCTCCACCTGTCTTTGCCCTTCTCCGCCCTTCTTTGCCCTTCTCCGGTATTCTCCGCACTTCTCCGCCCGTCTTTGCCCTTCTTCGGTATTCTCCGCATTTTTCCACCCGTCTTTGCCCTTCTCCGGTATTCTCCGCACTTCTCTGCCCCTCCTTGCCCTTCTCCGCCTGTCTTTGCCCTTCTCTGCCTGTTTTTTCCCTTCTCGGCCCGGCTTTGACCTTCTCCCATGTTCTCCACACTTCTCCGCCCGTCTTTGCCCTTCTCCAGTATTTTCTGCAATTCTCCACCCATCTTTGCCCTTCTACGCCCGTCTTTGCCTTTCTCCCCCCTTTTTTGCCCTTCTCCGCACGTCTTTGCCCTTCACCATCCCTCTTTGCCCTTCTCTGCCCGTCTTTTTGCTTCTCCACCCGTCTTTGCCCTTCTCCGCCCGTCTTTGCCCTTTTTTGCACTTCTCCAATATTCTCCAACCTTCTCCGCCCGTCTTTGCCATTCTGAGCCCTTCTCCAATATTCTCCACCTTTCTCCGCTCATTTTTGCCCTTCTCCACCCGACTTTTTAATTCTCTGCCCGACTTTGCCCTTCTACGCCCATCCCAGCATTCTCCGCCCGATTTTGCCCTTCTCCACCCGACTTTGCCCTTCTCCACCCGACTTTGCCCTTCTCCACCCGACTTTGCCCTTCTTCACCCGACTTTCCCTTCTCGGCCTGATTTTCTCTTCTCTACCCAACTTTGCCCTTCTCCGCCCAACTTTGCCCTTCTCCGCCCAACTTATCCCTTCTCTGCCCATCCCTCGGCCTTCTCCACCCAACTTTGCCCTTCTCCGCCCATCCCTCGGCCTTCTCCACCCAACTTTTCCCTTCTCCGCCCATCACCGGCCTTCTCCGCCCGACTTTGACCTTCTCAGCCCGACTTTGACCTTCTCAGCCCGACTTTGCCCTTCTCAAACCGACTTTGCCCTTCTCAAACCGACTTTGCCCTTCTCCACCTTACTTTGCCTTTTCCAGCACAACTTTGCCCTTCTTGGTCCGACTTTGCACTTCTCGGCCCGACTTTGCACTTCTCGGCCTGACTTTGCACTTCTCGGCCCGACTTTGCACTTCTCCACCAGACTTTGCCCTTCTCCACCCATCTTTGCCCTTCTTCGCCCGACTTTCCCTTCTCGGCCTGATTTTGCTCTTCTCTACCCAAATTTGCCCTTCTCCGCCCGACTTTGCCCTTCTCCGCCCGACTTTGCCCTTCTCCGCCCATCCCCGGCCTTCTCCATCCGACTTTAGTTTCTCTGCCCATTTCCTGCCTTCTCCATTCGATTTTGCCCTTCTCCGCCCATCCGTGGCCTTCTCCGCCCGACTTTCCCTTCTCCGCCCGACTTTGACTTTCTCCACCCATCCCCAGCCTTCTCTGCCCGACTTTACACTTCTCCGCCCGACTTTGCATTTCTCCGCCCGACTTTGCCTTTCTCCACCCGACTTTGCCCTTCTTCGACCAATTTTGCAATTCTCCACCCGATTTTGCCCTTCTCCACCCGACTTTGCCCTTCTCCACCCAACTTTGCCCTTCTCCGCCGATCCTTGGCCTTCTCCACCCATCCCCAGTCTTCTCCGCCCGACTTTGCACTTCTCCACCCATTCCCAGCATTCTCTGCCTGACTTTGCCCTTCTCCACCCGACTTTGCCCTTTTCCACCCTAGTTTGCCCTTCTCTGCCCATCCCTAGCCTTCTCGGCCCGACTTTGCCCTTCTCCACCCATTGCTGGCCTTGTCCATCCGACTTTGTCCTTCTCCGCCCATCCCCGGCCTTCTCTGCCCACCCCGGCCTTCTACGCCCGACTTTCCCTTCTCTGCCCAACTTTGCTCTTCTCTGCCTGACTTTGCCTTTCTTGGCACGACTTTGCCTTTCTTGGCACGACTTTGCCATTCTCTTTCCGACTTTGCCCTTCTCCGCCCATCCCCGGCATTCTCCACCCAACTTTGTACTTCTCTGCCTGACTTTGCTCTTCTCCGCCCGACTTTGACCTTCTCCGCCCGACTTTGACCTTCTCCGCCCGTCTTTGCCCTTCTACACCCATCCCCGGCATTCTCAGCCCAACATTGCCTTTCTCCCCCCGACTTTGACCTTCTCCGCCCAACTTTGACCTTCTCCGCCTGACTTTGCCCTTCTACGCCCATCCCCGGCATTCTCAGCCTGATATTGCCCTTCTACGTCCGACTTTGCCCTTCTACGTCCGACTTTGCCCTTCTACGTCCGACTTTGCCCTTCTTCAACTGACTTTGCCCTTCTTCAACTGACTTTGCCGTTCTCCGCTCGACTTTGCCCTTTTCCGCCCTAGTTTGCCCTTCTCCACCCATCCCCAGCCTTCTTGGCCCAACTTCGCCCTTCTCTGCCCATCGCTGGCCTTGTCCGCCCGACTTTGCCCTTCTCCACCCGACTTTGCCCTTCTCCACCCACCCCCGGCCTTCTCCCCCCGACTTTCCCTTTTCTGCCCGACTTTGCCCTTCTCTGCCCGACTTTGCCCTTCTCCGCCCATCCCAGTCCTTCTCCGCCCGACTTTGCACTTCTCCGCCCGACTTTGCACTTCTCTGTTGACTTTGCTCTTTTCCACCTGACTTTGTCATTCTCAGCCCAACTTTGCCCTTCTCTGCCTGACTTTGCCTTTCTCTGCCCATCCCCAGCCTTCCCTGACTCCCCAGACCCATAAGTGACCACTCCTGCCCCATTAGTGACTCTTCCAGCCCCATAAGTGACTCCTCCTGCCTCATAAATGACTCCTCTGCTCCGTAAGTGACTCCTCAAACCCCTATGTGAATCCCCACCCACTAAGTGAAACCTCCTGCCCTATAAGTGACTCCCCAGCCCCATAAGTGACTTCCCTGCCACATAAGTGATATCTCCTGCCCCATAAATGATTCCCCAGTCCCAGAAGTGACTTCTTCTGCACCGTTAGTTATTGCCCAGCCCCATAAGTAACTTCCCAGCCCCATAAGTTACACCTCCTATACCATAATTTAATCCTCCTGCCCCAAAAGTGATTCCCAGCTGCATAAGTGACTCCTGCTGCCCATTAAGTGACTCCCCAGCCTCATAAGTTACTCCCCAGCCCAAAAAGTGACTCCTCCTGCCCCGTAAATGAATCCCCATACCATAAGAGACACCCCCTGCCCCATAAGTGACTCCTCAGTTCCATAAGTTACTTCCCTGCCACGTAAGTGATATCTCCTGCCCCATAAGTATCTCCTTAGCACCATAAGTGACACCACCTGCCCCATAAGTGATTCCTCCTGCCCCATAAGTGACTTTCCAGCCCCATAAGTGAATCCTTCTACGCTGTAAGTGACTCCTCATCCCCATAATTTACTCCTCCTGCCCCAAAAGTGACTCCCAGGCCCCATAAGTTAAGACTCCTACCCCATAAGTGAATCCTCAGCCCCGTAAATGACTCCCCAGCCCATTAAGTGACTCCTCCTGCCCCATCAGTGACTCCTCCTGCCCAATAAGTCACTCCCTAGATCCATACGTGACGCCTCCTGCCCCATAAGTGACTCCCCAGCCCCATGAGTAACCCCTCAGCCCCATAAGTGACGCCTCCAGCCCCACAAGTGATACCTCCTGCCCAATAAGTGACTCCCCAGCCCCATAAGTAACTCCTCCTACCCTGTAAGTGAATCCCCCTGCCCCATAAGTGAATCCTCCTGCCCCATAAGTGAACCCTCCTGCCCAGTTAGTGACTCCCCAGCACCATAAGATACTCCACAGGCCAATATGTGAGTCTTCTTGACCCATAAGTGAATCCCAAGCCCCGTAAGTGACATATCCTGCTCCATAAGTGACACCCAAGCCCCATAAGTAATGCCTCCTGCCCCATAAGTGACTCCCCAGTCCCATAAGTGACACCTCCTTTCCCATATTTGAATCCCAAACCCCATAATTGACTTCCCAGCCCCATAAGTGACTCCTCCTGCCCCATAAGAGACTCCCCAGCCACGTAAGTTACTCCCCTGCCCAATAAGTGAATTCCCTGTCCCATAAGTGACTCATTCTGCCCTGTAAGTGACTCTCCAGCCACATAAGTGACTCCTCCTGCCCCATAAGAGACTCCCCAGCAACATAAGTTACTCCCCTGCCCCATAAGTGACACTTCCTGCCCCATAAGTGACTCCCCAACCCCAGACACATAAGTGAATCCTCCTACCCCATAAATGACTCCTCAGCCTCATAAGCTAAACCTCCTGCCCCATAAATGATTCCTCCTGCCCCGTAAGTGACTCCCCAGCCCCATAAGTTAGTCATCCTACGTCATAAGTGACTCCTCAGCCCCATAATTTACTCCTCCTGCCCCAAAAGTGACTCCCAAGCCCCACAAGTAACTCCTCAGCCCCATAAGTGTCGCCTCTTGCCCTACAATTGATAACTCCTGCCCTGTAAGTGACTCCCCCGCCCCACAAGTGTCTTCTCCTGCCCTGTGTCTCCTCATCCCCATTAGTGACCCCTCCTGCCCCATTAGTGACCCCTCCTGCCCCATTAGTGAATCCCCTTCCCCATTAGTGACTCCCCTGCCCCGTAAGTGACACCTCCAGCCCCATAAGTGACTCCCCAACACCGTAAGTGACTCCCCAGCACAATAAGTTACACCTCCAGCCCCATAAGTGACTCCTCCTTCCACATAAGTGTCTCCCCAGCCCCATAAGTTAGTCCTCCTACCCCGTGACTTACTCTCCAGCCCCATAAGTGACTCCCAAGCCCTATAAGGGACGGCTCCTGATCCATAAGTTACTCCTCCTGCCCCATTAGTGACACCTCCTGCCCCATAAGTGACTCCCCAGCCCCATGAGTGCTGGGAGCTCTTCAAAAAGGAAATCCTAGCAGCTCAGGAGAAAGCCATCCCCATGTTCCGGAAAAAAAGCCAGCAGGGGAGAAAGCCAGCTTGGTTGAACAGAGAGATCTTGAGTGATATCAAGAAGAAGAAGAGTACCAAGAGGATGTTTATGGGCTCTGGAAGAGGGGACAGGCCTCTTGGGTGGACTACAGGAGGGAAGAGAAACTGCGTAGAGAAAAAATCAGAAGGGCTAAGGCTCAGCTAGAAATCAGATTGGCAAAGTCTGTGAAAGATAACAAAAAATCTTTCTATAAATATATAAATAATAAAAGGAGGACTAGGGAGACCATACAGTCCCTATTGGAAACAGAAGGAACAACAGTGACAGAGGATGAGGAAAAGGCTGAGGTACTTAATGCCTTCTTTGCCTCAGGCTTTAATTGTAAAGAAAGTTGTTCCGTCTGTGTACAAACCCAGGAGCTAGAGGAGCAAAATGAGGCTCCCGTGATCCAAGAGGAGGTGGTCACAGCCTTGCTAGCCTGACTAGACACCCACAAGTCTATGGGGCCGGATGGGATTCATCCAAGGGTATTGAAGGAGCTGGCAGATGTTCTGGCCAAACCCCTTTCCATCATCTTCCAGCAGTCCTGGCTGACTGGGGAAGTCCCACTGGACTGGAGGCTGGCTGATGTTGTGCCCATCTACAAGAAGGGCCGCAGGGAGGATCCAGGGAACTACAGGCCTGTCAGTCTGACCTCAGTGCCAGGGAAAGTCATGGAACAGGTGATCTTGAGTGCTATCATGAAGCACATGCAAGAGAACCGGGTGATCAGGCCCAGGCAAAACGGGTTCACAAAAGGCAGGTCTTGCCAAACTAACCTGATCGCCTTCTATGACAAAGTGACTCGGCTTCTGGATGAGGGAAGGCTGTGGATGTGGTCTTCCTGGACTTCAGTAAAGCCTTTGACACAGTTTCTCACAGCATTCTGCTTGAGAAACTGACAGGTGCACACTCTCCTGGGTGGAAAACTGGTTGGATGGCCGGGCCCAGAGAGTGCTGGTAAATGGTGTGAAATCCAGCTGGAGGCCAGTGACAAGTGGGGTTCCCCAGGGCTCAGTGCTGGGTCCAGCCCTGTTCAATGTCTTTATCAATGACCTGGATGAAGGCATCGAGTGCACCCTTAGCAAGTTTGCGGACGACACTAGGTTGGGTGGAAGTGTCGATCTGCTGGAGGGTAGGGAGGCTCTGCAAAGGGATCTGAACAGGCTGGACCACTGGGCAGAGTCCAATGGCATGAGGTTTAACAAGGCCAAATGCCGGGTCCTGCACTTGGGGCATAACAACCCCGTGCAGTGCTACAGACTAGGAGAAGTCTGTCTAGAAAGCTGCCTGGAGGAGAGGGACCTGGGGGTGTTGGTTGACAGCGACTGAACATGAGCCAGCAGTGGCCCAGGTGGCCAAGAAGGCCCAGGACATCTTGGCATGTATCAGAAACGGCGTGACCAGCAGATCCAGGGAGGTTATTCTCCCTCTGTACTCTGCACTGGTGAGACCGCTCCTCGAATCCTGTGTTCAGTTCTGGGCCCCTCACCACAAGAAGGATGTTGAGGCTCTGGAACGAGTCCAGAGAAGGGCAACAAAGCTGGTGAAGGGGCTGGAGAGCAGGTCTTATGAGGAGTGGCTGAGAGAGCTGGGGTTGTTTAGCCTGGAGAAGAGGAGGCTGAGGGGAGACCTCATTGCTCTTTATAAGTACGTGAAAGGAGGTTGTAGAGAGGAGGGTGCTGGCCTCTTCTCCCAAGTGACAGGGGACAGGACAAGAGGGAACGGCCTCAAGCTCCGCCAGGGGAGATTTAGGCTGCCCAGGGAGGTGGTTGAGTCACCTTCCCTGGAGGTGTTTAAGGCACGGGTGGATGAGGTGCTAAGGGGCATGGTTTAGTGTTTGATAGGAATAGTTGGACTCGATGATCTGGTGGGTCTCTTCCAACCTGGTTATTCTATGATTCTATGATATATGACTCCTCCTGCCCCATGTGTGACTCCCAAGCCCCATAAATGACTCCCCTGCCCCATAAGTGACTCATCCTGCCCCAAAAGTGACTCCCCAGCCCAATAAGTGATATCCCAGCCCCATAAGTGACACCTCCTGCCCTATAAGTGACTCCCCAGACCCATAAGTTACTCCCCAGACCCATACGTGACTCCCCATCCCCATAAGTTTCTCCTCCTGCCCCATAAGTGACTCCCAATCCCCGTGACACCTCCTGTGCCAGAAGTGACTCCCCAGCCTTATAAGTGACTCCCCAGCCCCATAAGTGACACCTCCTGTCCCAAAAGTTACTCTGCAGCCCCATAAGTGATCCCCCAGCCCTATAAGTGACTCCACCTTCCCCATAAGTGACTCCACCTGCCCCATAAGTGACTCCCCAGCCCCATATAGTGACTCCGCAACCCAATAAGTGACTCCCCAGCCCCATGAGTGACTCCTCCTGTCCCATAAGTGACTCCCCAGCCCCATAAGTGATTCCTCCTACCCCAGAAGTTACTCCCCAGCCCCATAAGTGACTCCTCCTGACTCCATAAGTGACTCCTCCTGACTCCATAAGTGACTCCCCAGCCCCGGATGTTATTCCCTGGCCCCATAAGTGACACTTCCTGCACCATAAGTTACTCCTCTGCCCCATAAGTGAATCCTGCTGCCCCAGAAGTTACTCCCCGTCCCCATAAGTTACTCCTCCTGCACCATAAGTGACTCCCCAGCCCCGTAAGTGACTTCCATTCCCCGTAATTGACTCCTCCTGCCCCATAATTTACCATTCCTGCCCATTAGTGACTCTCCAGCCCCATATGTGAATCCTCAACCCCATAAGTGAATACTCCTGCCCCATAAGTGACTCCCCATCCACATAAGTGACTCCCCAGCCCCATAGGAGAATCCTCCTTCCCATAGGTGACTCCCCAGCCCCGTAAGTGACTCCTCTACCACATAAGTGAATCCTCCTTCCCAAAAAGTGACTGCCCAGACCCACAAGTGATACCTTGTGTGCCATAAGTGACTCTTATGCCACATTAGTGACTCCTCTACCCCAAAGGTCACTCCTCCAGCCCCATAAGTGATTCCCAGCCCCATAAGTGACTCCCAAGCCCCGTAAGTGACACCTCCTGTCCCAAAACTTACTCCGCAGCCCCATAAGTGTCTCCCCAGCCCCAAAAGTGACTCCTCCTGCCCCATAAGTTAATCCCCAGCCCCGTAAGTATCTCCCCTGCCCCGTAAGTTACTCCTGCTTCCCCATAAAAGATTCCCCAGCCCCATAAACCAATCCCCAACCCCATAAGTGACTCCCCAGCCCCATATGTGACCCCTCCTGCCCTATAACTGACTCCCCAGACCTATAAGTGACCCCTCCAGGCCCATAAGTGAATCCCCAGCCATATAATTGACACCCCAGCCCCATAAATGAATCCTCCTTCCCATAGGTGACTCCCCAGCCACATAACTGAATCCTCCTGCCCAAAAATTTACTGCCCAGCCCCATAAGTGACACCTCGTGCACCATAAGTGACTCTCAAGCCACATCAGTGACTCCTTTACCCCAAAAGTGACACCTCCTGCCCCATAAGTGACTCCCCAGCACCATAAGTGACAACCCAGCCTCATATGTGACTACTCCTGCCCCATAAGTGATTCCCAGCCGCATAAGTGACTCCCCAGCCCCGTAAGTGACTCCTTCTGCACAATAAGTGACTCCTCCTGCCCCAAAAGTGACTCCCCAGCCCCATAAGTTAATCCCCAGCTCCATAAGTGACTCCCTTGCCCCATAAGTGACTCCTTCTGCCCCATAAGTTAATCTCCAGCCCCATAAGAGATTCCTACTTCCCCCATAAGTGTCTCCCCTGCCACATAAATGACTCCTCCTGTCCCAAAGGTTAATCTCCAGCCCCATAAGAGACTCCTCCTGCCCCATAAGTGACTCCCTAGCCCCATAAGTGACACCCCAGACATGTAAGTGACTCTTCCTGCCCCAGAAGTTACTCCACCGCCCCGTAAGTGACTCCTCCGGCCCCATAAGTGACTCCCCAGTACAATAAGTGACTTCCCAGCCCCATAAGTGACTCCCCAGCCCCATAAGTGACTCCTCCTGCTCCATAACTGACTCCCCAACCTCATAAGTGACTTCTCCAGCCCCATACGTTACTCCCCAGCCCTATACGTGACTCCCCAGCCCCATTAGTGACACCCCAGCCCCATAAGTGACTCCTCCTGTACCATAAGTGACTCCTCCTGCCTCATAACTGTCTCCCCAGCCCCATAAGTTACTCTCCAGCCCCAAAATTTTTTCCCTGCCCCTTAAGTGACTCCCCTGCCCCATAAGGGAGTCCCCAGCCTCAAAAGTGACTCTCCAGCCCCGTAAGTGACTCCTCCTACCCCATTAGTAATTCCCCAGCCCCATAAGTGACTCCCCAGCCCCATAAGTGACTCCTCCTGCCTCATAAGTGACTCCCCAGCCCCATAAGTGACCCCTCCTTCCACGTAAGTGACTCCCCAGCTCCATAAGTGACTCCTCAGCCCCATAAGTGACTCCTCCTGCCCCCTAAGTGACTCCTCAGCCCCATAAGCTACTCCCCAGCACAATGAGTGGCTCCCCAGTGCCATAAGTGATTCCCCAGCCCCAGAAGTGATGCCTCCAACCCAGTAAGTGACTCCCAATCCTCATAAGTGACTCCACAGCCTCATAAGTGACTCCTCCTTCCAAATAAGTGACATTTCCTGCCCAATAAGAGACTCCCCAGCCCAATAAGTGACTCTTCAGCCCCATAAGTGTCGCCTCCTGCCCCATAAATGACTACCCAGCCCCATAAGTGAATCCTCCTGCCCTATAAGTTACTCCCCAGCCCCGTAAGTGACTTCTCCTGCCCCATTAGTGACTCCTCCTGCCCCATAGGTGAATCCTCAGCCCCATAAGTGAATCCTCCTGCCCCATAAGCGACTCCCCTGCCCCATAAGTAACTTCCCAGCCTAATAAGTGACACCTCCTGCCCCATAAGTAACTTTCCATCTTAATAAGTGACACCTTCTGACCCATAAGCGACTCCTCAACCCCAAAAGTGACTCCCCTGCCACATAAGTGACTCCTCCTGCCCCATAAATGACACCTCTTGCCCCATAAGTTACTAGTTCTGCCCCATAAGTGACACTTTCTGACCCATAAATTACTCCTCTTCCCCATAAGAGACTACCCTGCTCCATAAGTGAACCCTTTTGCCACAGAAGTGACTCCCCAACCCCATAAGTTATTACTCCTGCCCCATAAGTGAGTCCTCCTTCCCAATAAGTGACTCCACAGACCCATAAGTGACTCCTCCTGCCCCAAAAGTGATTCCCCAGCCCCATAATTGACTCCTGCCCCATAAGTGACTCCCCAGCCCCTTAAGTGACTCTTCCTGTCCCATAAGTGACTCCCCAGACACATAAGTGACTCCACCTGCCCCATAAGTAACGTCTTTTGCCCCATAAGTGACTCTCCTGCCCCGTAAGTGACTCCTCCTGCCCCATAAGTGACTCCTTCTGATTATAAGTTACTCCCCTGCCCCGTAAGTGCCTCCCCAGCCCTATAAGTTACTCCTCCTACCCCGTAAGTGTCTCCGCAGCCACACAAGTGACTCCCCAGCCCCATATGTGACTGCTCCTGCACCATAAGTGACTCCTCCTTACCCATAAGTGAATCCTGCTTTATAAGTTACTCCCCAGTCCCATAAGTGACTCCTTCTGCCCCATAAGTTACTTCCCAGCCCCATAAGTGACTCCCCAGACCCATAAGTTACTCCCCTGCCCCATAAGTGTCTCCTCCTGCTCCACAGGAGTCTCCTTCTGCCCTGTAAGTTACTCCCCAGCCGCATAAGTAAGTCCTACTGCTCCACAAGTGACACCCCAGCCCTCTAAGTTACTCCTCTTGCCCCATAAGTGACTCCCCTGCCCCATTAGTGACTCCTCAGTCCCATAAGCCAAACCCTGCCCCAAAAATGACTCCTCATGCCCCATAAGTGAATCCCCTTCCCCATAAGTGACTGCTCAGCCAAAAAAGTGACTCCTCCTGCCCCATAAGTTACTCCCCAGCCCCAAAAGTGACTCTTCCTGCCCCATAAGTAACATCCCAGCCCTATAAGTTACTCCTCCTGCCCCGTAAGTTGTTCCCCAGCCCCAAAAGTGACTCTTCCCCATCATGACTCCTCAGCCCCATGACTTACTCCCCTGCCCCTTAAGTTACTACTCTTGCCCCATAAGTTACTCCCCAGCCCCATAAGTGACCCCTCCTTCCCCATAAGTGACTCCCCAGCCCCACAATGACTCCTCCTGCCCCATAAGTGACTCCCTGGAACAACATGGAAGAACATGGAATGACACGGAACCCCACAAAAAAACACAACACAGAATTGCCATGAAGGGCATGGAACAACACAACTTTGAACAAGCTGGAATGACACGGTAGTGGGAGAGGGCTGGACACGGGCTGGGAGAGGGACAGTACCCCGTGTCCCCCGTGGTCGCCCAGGTCCTCTGTGTCCCTCTGTTCTCCCTGAGCCCCGTGTGTCCCCTGTCCCTGCCCGGGTTGCCCACATCCCCTGTTTCCCCTGAGAGCTCCATGTGTCCTGGCTGCACTAAGCTGCCCCTGGGCAGGGCCCCACAGAGTGCGTTCCCATTGGCTGCGCCGTGCATCACTCGGTGAGCGGCGGCCATTCAGGGGCCCCATGGCCAGCTTGGGCTCAGGGATGGTTGGGGCATTCGGGGCTGCATCTGCGCTCGGCGTGCGGCCCCGCGGGGGAGATCCCCGCTTAGGAGAGGGAGGAAGGAAGGGGTGGAAGGGAAGGAGGGGTGAGAGGGGAAAAGCAGGGGGGAGTATGGGGCAAAATGGGAGGAAAAGGGGGGTAAGAATGAGGTCGGGAGGAGGGGAGGAGGGGAAGGAGCAGAAAGGGAGGTTTGGAAAGTGTTTTTGTGTTGTCAGTCTACAGAGAGCAAGGAGGGGTGTGTCGCTTTTTTGGTGTGCTGCATGTGGTGGCAAGAGAAGGGGGCTTCATTTAAAGCACAGTTACTTGGAGTATTTTGCTGTAACAGCTCATTCCTTTTGCTCTGTCAGCAGAGAGAACGGGGTAGAAGTGTTGGCTATGAGATAACCCCTGCGGCATCCTGACCCCTCTCCAGGGAGAGGGGGAGAAGCAACGTGGCAGTGCCCTCCAGGCCAGCAGCGTTCAGGTACGTGGCTTTCTCGGGACTTTGGTTTGCTTGGCCTCACAGCCCATCCTCTGCCTCTAAAGCGGGACGAGGATGGGCTACAAGGCCGAGAAAACCAGAGCAAGGAAGCGGCCAGCTAGACTCAAAGTGGGGAGAAACGCTGATGCCTGATTAACAAGGGAGTTTCCGCTGCTGAAATGGATGAGAACAGACGTCACGAGCGTCCTTCTGTTTGGGGCCGGCAAAGGAACTAGAACTGTTTCTATGGGGAGAACTTGCACAAGGCCAGAGGATTCAGTCGTGGGAGGTGACCGAAACCCGATTCCCGATCCCGGTTTTGTGAAGAAGAAAGGGCTGTGACACCTGAAGGCAGGGCTCTGCTTTGAGGCAGAGGTGAGTGAAATAATCATAGAATCATAGAATCATAGAATAACCAGGTTGGAAGAGACCCACCGGATCATCGACTCCAACCGTTCCTATCAAACACTAAACCATGCCCCTTAGCACCTTATCCACCTGTGCCTTAAACACCTCCAGGGAAGGTGACTCAACCACCTCTCTGGGCAGCTTGTTCCAGTGCCCAATGACCCTTTCTGTGAAAAATTTTTTCCTAATGTCCAGCCTAAACCTCCCCTGGTGGAGCTTGAGGCCATTCCCTCTTGTCCTGTCCCCTGTCACTTGGGAGAAGAGGCCAGCACCCTCCTCTCTACAACCTCCTTTCACGTACTTATAAAGAGCAATGAGGTCTCCCCTCAGCCTCCTCTTCTCCAGGCTAAACACCCCCAGCTCTCTCAGCCGCTCCTCATAAGGCCTGTTCTCCAGCCCCTTCACCAGCTTTGTTGCTCTTCTCTGGACTCATTCCAGAGCCTCAACATCCTTCTTGTGGTGAGGGGCCCAGAACTGAACACAGGATTCGAGGAGCGGTCTCACCAGTGCAGAGTACAGAGGGAGGATAACCTCCCTGGATCTGCTGGTTACGCCGTTTCTGATACAAGCCAAGATGTCCTGGGCACACTGCTGGCTCATATTCAGTCACTGTCAACCAACACCCCCAGGTCCCTCTCCTCCAGGCAGCTTTCTAGACAGACTTCTCCTAGTCTGTAGCACTGCATAGGGTTGTTGTGCCCCTAGTTCAGGACCCGGCATTTGGCCTTGTTAAACCTCATGCCATTGGACTCTGCCCAGCGATCCAGCCTGTTCAGATCCCTTTGCAGAGCCTCCCTACCCTCCAGCAGATCAACACTTCCACCCAACCTAGTGTCGTCCGCAAACTTGCTAAGGGTGCACTCGATGCCTTCATCCAGGTCATTGATAAAGACATTGAACAGGGCTGGACCCAGCACTGAGCCCTGGGGAACCCCACTTGTCACTGGCCTCCAGCTGCATTTCACACCATTTCCCACCATTCTCTGGGCCCGGCCATCCAACCAGTTTTCCACCCAGGAGAGTGTGCGCCTGTCCAGGCCAGAGGCTGACAGTTTCTCAAGCAGAATGCTGTAAGAAACTGTGTCAAAGGCTTTACTGAAGTCTAGGAAGCTCGAGTTCCTCATGCTTCTCACTGCCTCCTCAGTGTCTGTCCTCTTCTTCAAGTGTGGCTGAACCGGTGCCTCAGGAGGTTGTCGGGTGGGATAGAGCGGCCACTAAACTATTTCTCCCTTTAGCTCAAGCGCTAAGGTATCCCGTGGCGCTGAGCTCGGGGTCAGGAGATGGATGCACGGCCTTTCAGAGGCTGCTGTACCCGGGTGAACCGCAGTACACCTGCCTCCTTTGAGAGAAGCCTCCGTTTGGAAAACTCGGTCGCTTGTCCTCCCTCTGATGGCCTCAGAGTGGCTGGGAGAGTTAGAGGATCTATCCTGATCCTGTGGCAGGCTCGGGCCAGTCTGGCACAGCTTAGAGCTTGCTGGGCGTTGGGGTGTCGCTCGTAGTGGTGAGAGCTGCAGAGGGGGGGCGTGATTCATTTAAAGCACGGTTACTTGGAGTATTTTGTCGTAACAGCTCCTTGCTTTGGCTTTGTCAGCAGAGAGAATCTGACAGGAGTATTGTCAACAAGAGACCTTGTGGGATCCTGACCCCTCCACAGGGAGAGAGGGAGAAGCGACGTGGTGGTGCCCTGCAGGCCAGCAGCGTTTGGGTGTGTGGCTTTCTCGGGACTCGTCTTTGCTGATCACCGTCAATCAAGTTGACGGCCTGAGCCAGAGCGTTATCCGCTTAGGGTCAGCACATGACTGCATGGCGTTTAGTGAATGCTGGATTGAGACAACAATACTAGGGTGCCATGGGCTTGGCCAGCCAAACATGTGCATGCCACATGCCACAAACATGGTACACACACGCTAGGCACACCCCACACACATGCCACATATGCCACTGCTCTCATGCGCACGCCATGTACATGCTAGGCTCACACCATGTTCCATGCACATACCTTGCACCTGCAAGCAACACGCCACACACTCCATGAGCATGTTACGTATGTGCCTTTTACACGCCATCCACACATCATAAACATGCTAGCACACACCATGAAGATGACACACCAGCCATGCACACACCATGTACACACCTTGCACGTGCAAGCAACATGGCAAACATGACATGCGCATGTTATGTATATGCTGTGTGCACATCACCCACATGCCACAGGCACTAGCACACACCATGATTGTGACACACCATCCAGGAACATGCCACACGTGCACCACGCAGAATTGAGCAACATGCCACATGCTATACACACGCCATGTGCATGTTATTTACATGCTGTGTACAAGCCACGCACATGCTAGCACATGCCTTCCAGATGACACACCAGCCGTGGGCAGACCACGCACAAGCCACGGACATGCTCACATGCACCATGAAGGTGACCCACCATCCATGCACAAGCCTAGCACCTGCAAGTCACATTCCACACACTGCACACACGCCATTCACATGTTATGTATGTGCTGTTTACATGCCATCCACACGCAACCCACGCATTAGCACATTCAATGAAGGTGAAGCGCATGCCATGCACATTCCTTGCACACGCAAGCAACATGCCACACATGCCATGTGCATGTTATGTACATGCCTTGTACATGCCATACGCATTCATCCAACACGCTAGCACATGTCATCAGGATGACACCAGCCATACACATCATGCACATGCCAGTGCCCCATGCACATGCCCTATACATTCTAGGCTCACGCTATGCTCACCCTGTGCACACGCACATGCCACACACGCCACACATGCCATACACGCCACACATGCCACACATGCCATGTGCTTGGTATGTTTCTGCCTCGTACATGCTTACACACACCACAGACACAGCAGCACACTGCCCTCCCACTGGCTGCGGCCAATGGGATGCAGGCTGGGACTGGGAGAGGGACAGCACCCCCTGTCCCTCCTGTCCCCCCAAAACCCCCCTGTCCCTGCCCGGGGTGCTGCGTGAGGCCGGGGGGGAGGCCTTTCCTCTCACTTTTTTAGTTTCTCTATGACAGCTTTATTGGACTTGAGTTTTAGCCTCATGACTACGCGTAAGGCGTGGCTGAATGTGACAGAAAGACTGCTGGGAAAATGGCAAGAAGAGGATCGACAAGAAACAGTGGAACGTGCCCTTTAGAGTTTGCTGCTCGTCCCGCTGCTGAGAAATGGGTGTGTCTCTGAATTTGCTACTGCATGAGACAGATTAAAGACGTTTAATAAAAGTTCAGTTCTATCTAAATGGTAGATGGGACTATGCTTATGTAAAGCATATTGTATGTAACAGGTGTTTAAGGCACGGGTGGACGAGGTGCTGAGGGATATGGTTTAGCGTTTGGTAGGAACGGTTGGACTCGGTGATCCGGTGGGTCTCTTCCAACCTGGTTATTCTGTGATTCTGTGATTCTATTACCAATACGCTTCAACGCACTGTATCTCAGCAGCTAGAACATGGAAGGAATCTTCTAATCTGTACAGGTTTTTAACAATGATAATTGACATTTAGGGTCTTAATAACATCTATAATTTTATATCATATCCATCAAGCCTGGCTGTCATACATTGAAATTTCAGTAAAGCCCCAACATTTTATACTTAGGAGTAATTTCTTCTTACCCATCCTAAGTGGGATGCTATAGTTTTGCTGTTAAAAGGGTGGGTCTTGTTCAGAAACCTCTGCAGGTAATTGTTGGGTTGGTTAAGTCTGTGCCACACCTGTGGTCAGCAACTAGGTACAGGTGAAGAGTTTGCCCCTTGAAAGGCCTCTTGATTCAGAGCTGGCTCTCACCTGCAGCTCGAGCATTCAGTGAAGGAAGGGGCTACAGAAGCCTGCCTTTCTTCCTTTCTTTGCTGGGTTTTGAACAGTCGTGTGGTTTTCTTCATGGTGTGTTTGAGCCTATTGTCATCGTTTCTTCTGTGAGTTTCAAGTAATGATTTTGCTTGTGGATTTGCTTTTTAGTCTTAGAGTAAAATTGGTTTGCAATGTGGCAGCTTCAGAGAGATGTTACCAAAAACCTTTGCAGTCAATGTCATCTTTCTTTGTTCTTGTTTTATTAGTAGAATGAGGGATTTATTATTAGCTTTTTTTTTTTTAATCTATTGGTGCCCTGAGTATTTAGGTTCAGCTTAAATAAATTTCCAGACTTCCATTGTAGTTTTAACGATAGCTGTTCCTTTTTTTCCCAGAGGTGATTTGTTTAATTTGAGGTTTGTGTCATAAGCAGTTGAAAATTGTATTTACCCAGAAATGCCCAAGAAAACTGTTAGCTTGCCTGTATTGCCAGGATTTATTTTTTTTATTAATTTACATCAGTACCAGAGGACTCAAAGGAGGTAAATATAAGAACAGTATTAAAAATGCTTTCTAGGGGACACTTAGTAAACTATTCACCAGTAAGGCTGTGACAACTGTCCCAGGCAAGTTATTGGAAATGGTAACTAAGAATGGAATTAGAAGGTTATGGATAAGTGTGGGGTTTGGGGTTATCCTACTGCATGCATCTGTCAGAGTTTTTTGAGGAAATCTGCAATCATGTAAATTAGGATGATTTGGTTGACGCTGCTTTATCTACTGTTTAGATGATGTTTTCTCAAGAGCAGGAAGAAAAAGCTATTCCTGTACACTAGCTAAAACTATGTATGGATATTTTTGCTGGCAGACAGAACTGCTGAGTTCTGTTGATTTACTGAGAATATTGTGGGGGGTGGGGATGGAATTTCTGCCCTCTTTTGTGCTTTTCTGTTGTTGCTTAACTCCTGCTCAGAATTGAAAATGTTTTGAGTAGAGAGAACGTAAGAGGTTTTAGATGTAGTGCCTACTTACACAAGAATTGTACTGTTATGTTTTTAGAAAATGTTTTCATTTATGTGGTGACTGTTCCAAGTAGTTTTATGTAGAAAACCTTGTTTAAAAAGCAATGAATAGTGAGGTCTTGCAGGGGAGTTGAGTTTCTTCAGACAGGGTAAATGAATGTGGTCCAGAAACACTGCTTTTTGGTCAAGTGAGTAAAACAGAAACTGAACAATGTCAAGCTGCGTGCGGGTCTGCGTTCCATCGTGGAATTTCCTGTTGTGTGTTTTCACTTCAGGAAAACAGATAATTTGGTTTACGCTTTGATCAAAATACTTTGCTGCGCTGCTTTTCTGATAGTACTCTCGGGATAACAATTGTGAGGTTTTATTTTTCATATTTTATGTGTTTTATTACATGACATTTCAGACTGCAATGCCAAACAAAACTGCTACAATTTTACTGTAAATATAGCTCAGCCCTAACTAGGTCTCTGCCATTTCTAGAAGTTGTTCCAAAACCATCACGTGGCTTGGCACAGTTAAATACCATTGGCAATCTCTACTCCGTCAAGGTACTTAATGGAGCCACTGTGCAGGGTGAACTGGTTTTCACATTGGGATGCAGTGAGGTTTATGCAAGTTAGCGCAGAGGGCACTGCCAGCCCTGTCAACGTTGTGTCTGTCTCAGCTGGAGTTGCTGTGTATTGCTTGGAAAACTCCCTCAGTTTGGTTCTGGCTTCTGCAGTACATCCTCACGTAAAATTTCACACAAGGAGTAACCGAAACAATTGTATAACTGGAGGGAATGGATAATGCAAGCGCCTTCCCATGGAGCTAGGGAACTCCCTCTGTTAAACAGGCTCTGTTTTCCTCCCCGCCATAGTGGGGAGGCCTTGCTACTGTGCCTGACTCCTTTATTGATGTGAGGCAGGAGATAATCATAAGATCAGAAGGTGGCTATCTGCAGCAGCAAGAATGATAATTAAGGCCAGATATTGATCATCTGCCCATGTCTTGCGTCTTTAGTCACTGAGGAAATGCCAATCCAAAAATTCCTACTTGCCAGTCCATAGGAAGAATATTTTCTCCGTAATGATGACAAATTGTCAAGTCTGGAATTCAGTGGCTGTATTAATATCAAGTGCGTCTTTTTTTCCTTCATTGAATATTAAGGCAAAGCTTCTGCAATCCATACAAACAGGCGTGAGGGGAAGGAGCCCTCTGTCTGACCAAATATATGCTTCTGCATGATCAAGGCATGTTTCAAATTCTTTTTCCACTCAAAGTGCATAAAGGCTCTGTGCATTTCATATCATTTCTCAGTATCCCTTTATCAGTACAGCATTTACTTTTTGAGCATTTCTTAGTTTGGCTTAAATAGCAGGCATTAAAGGCCTGAGGCCGGAAGTTCTCTGTGTCGTCTGTGTCTATTGTGATATCATTGTCATTTATAATGTCTGTGTCTATTATGACATCATTGTCATTTATAATGACTCTGTCGTCTGTGTCGCCTGTGTCGTCTTTGTCTAATGTGACATCATTGTCATTTATAATATCTTTGTCGTCTGTGTCGTTTGTGTCGTCTGTGCGGTCTGTGTCTATTATGACATTATTTTCATTTATAATGTCTTTGTTGCATATGTCATCTTTGTACTCTCTGTCGTCTCTGTCCATTGTGACATCATTGTAATTTATAATGTCTTTGTCGTCTGTTTCGTGTGTGTCGTCTTTGTCTATTGTGACATCATTGTCATTCATAATGTCTGTGTCGCCTGTGTCGTCTGTGTTGTCTCTGGGGTCTGTGTCTATTGTGATGTTATTTTCATTTATAATGTCTTTGTTGCATATGTCATCTTTGTACTCTGTGTTGTCTCTGTCTATTATGACATCATTGTCATATATAATGTCTGTCGTCTGTGTTGCCTGTGTATATTGTGACATCATTTTCATTTATAATACCTTTGTTGCAAGTGTTGACTGTGTCGTCTGTGTCATCTGAGTCTTCTGTGTCTATTGTGACATCATTGTCGTTTATAATGTCTGTGTCGTCTGAGTTGTCACTGTATTGTCTTCTGTGTCTATTGTGACATCATTATCATTTATAATATCTTTGTCTTCTGTGTCTATTGTGACATCATTGTCATGTATGATGTCTGTGTCGTCTCTGTATTTGTGTTGTCTGTGTCTATTGTGACATCATTGTCATTTATAATGTTTGTGTCATCTGTGTCGCCTGTGTCATCTGTGTCTATTGTGATATCATTGTAATTAATAATGTCTGAGTCTTCTGTGTCTATTGTGACATCGATGTCATTTATAATCCCTGTGTCTTCTGTCTATTGAAACATCATTGTCATTAATAATGTCTGTGTCGTTTGTGTCTATGGTGGTATCATTGACATATATAATGTCCGTGTTTTCTGTGTCTATGGTGACATCATTGTCATTTATACTGTCTATGTCGTCTTTGTCGGTTGTGTCAATTGTGACGTCATTGACATTTATAATGTCTTTGTCGCCTGTGTCGTCTCTGTCTATTGAAACATCATTGTCATAATAATGTCGGTGTCGTCTCTCTCTATTGTGACATCGTCATCATTTATAATGTCTCTGTCGTCTGTGTTTATTTTGACATCATTGTAATTCATATTGTCTGTGTCTATTGGTACGTCATTGTCATTTATAATATCTGTGTAGACTGTGTATATTGTGACATCATTGTCATTTATATTATATGTGTGGTCTATGTCATCTGTGTCTATTGTGACAACACTGTCATTTATAATGCTGTGTCGTCTATGTCGTCTTTGTCTATAGTGACATCATTTTCATTTATAAACTCTGTGTCGTCTGTGTATATTGTGACGTCATTGACATGGATAATGTCTCTGTCTTTTTTGTCATCTGTGTCGTCTTTGTCTATGGTGACATCATTGTCATTTATAATATCTGTGTTGTCATTGTCATCTGTATGGTCTGTGTTTCCTGTGTTTATTGTGAAAACATTGTTATTTATAATGTCTATGTCGTCTGTTTCGTTTCTGTCTATGGTGACATTTTTGTCATTTATGATGTCTTTGTCGTCTGTGTCATCTGTGTAGTCTGTGTATGTTGTGACATCTTTTTCATTTATAATTTCTCTGTCCTCTGTTTGTCTGTGTCGAATGTGACATCATTGTCATAATAATATCTGTGTCGTCTCTGTCTATTGTGACATCATTGTCATTTATAATGTCTTTGTCACCTGTGATGTCTCTATCTATTATAATATCATTTTCATAATAGTGTCTGTCGTCTCTGTCTATTGTGACATCATCGTAATTTATAATGTCTGCGCCATCTGTGTCATCTGTGTCTATAGTGACATCATTGTAATTTATAATGTCTGTGTCGTCTGTGTCTTTTGTGAAATAATTGTCATAATATGTCTTCTGTGTCTATTATGACATCATTTTCATTTATAATGTCTCTGTTGTCTGTTCGTCTGTGTCGTCTCTGTCTATTGAAACATCATTGACATAATAATGTCTGTGTTGTCTCTGTCTATTGTGACATAATCATCTTTTATAATGTCTGTGTCATCTGTGTCTATCGTGACATCATTGTCATTGATAAAGACTGTGTCGTCTGTTTCTATATTTACATCATTGTCATCTATACTGTCTACGTTATCTGTGTCGCCTGTGCCTATTTTGAACATCATTGTCATTTATAATGTATGTGTCCTCTCTGTACATTTCAACATCATTAACCTTAATAAATCTTGGTCGTCTGTTTTGTCTGTGTCGTCTGTGTCTATTGTGAAATCATTTTCATTTATAATATCTGTGTCATCTGTGTCTATTGTGACATCGTTGTCATTTATAACATCTGTGTCGTCTATGTCATTTGTGTCTTTTGGACATCATTTTCATAATAATGTCTGTGTCGTCTCTGTCTATTGTGACATAATTTTCATATATAATGTCTTTGTTGCATGTGTCGTGTGACTATTTTGACATCATTGTCATTTATAATTTCTGTGTCGTCTGTGTCTATTGTGGCATCATTTTCATTTTTAATGTCTGTGTTGTCTGTGTCTATTGTGATGTAACCGTCATTTATAAAGTCTTTGTTATCTGTGTCATCTGTGTCACCTGTGTTTATTGTGATGTCATTGTCATTTATAATATCTGTCATTTTTTTCTATTGAGAAATCATTATCATTTATAATGTTTGTCTTCTGTGTCATCTGTGTCTATTTTGAAATCATTGTCATTTATAATGTCTGTGTCTTCTGTGTGTATTGTGACATCATTGTCATTTATAATGTCTGTGTCGTCTGCATCGTCTGTGTCTATTTTGACATAATTGTCATTTACAATGTCTGTGTCATCTGTGTTGTCTGTGTTTATTATGACAAAATTTTCATTTATGTTGTCTGTGTAGTTTGTTTTGTCTGTCGTCTGTCTCTATTTTGACATCATTTTCATTTATAATGTCAGTGTCATCTGTGTCGTCCGTATTGTCTGTGTCTCTTGTGAAATCATTGTCATTTATAATGTCTCTGTCGTCTGTGTCATCTTTGTCATCTGTGTCATCTTTCCCATCTGTGTCAATATTGACATCATTGTCATTTATAATGTCTGTCACCTGTGTCATCTGTGTCTATTGTGACATCGTTGTCATTTATAATATCTGTGTTGTCTGTGTCATCTGTGTCTATTGTGAGACAATTTTCATTTATAATGTCTGTCTCATATGTGTCGTCTCTGTCGTCTGTGTCTATTGTGACATCATTGTAATTTATAATATCTGTGTCGTCTTTGTCAATTGTCGTCTTTTTGTTGTCTCTGTCTATTGTGACATCATTGTCATAATAATGTCTGTGTCATCTGTGTCTAATGTGACATCATTGTAATTTATAATGTGTGTTTCGTCTGTGTCTTCTGTTTCGTCTGTGTCTATTGTGACATCACTCTCATTTTTAATATGTTTCATCTGTGTTTATTGTGACATCAGAGTCATTTATAATGCCTTTGTGGTCTGTGTCGTTTATGTCTATTGTGACATCAATGTGATTTATAATGTCTGTGTCATCTGTGTCTACTGTGACATCATTTTCATTTATAATGTCTGTGTCGTCTGTGACTATTTTGACATCGTTGTAATATATAATGTCTGTGTCGTCTGTGTCATCTGTGTCTATTGTGACATAATTTTCATTTATTATGTCTGTGTCGTCTCTGTCTTCTCTGTCTATTTTGATATCATTCTTATTTATAATGTCTCTGTGGCGCTGTGGTCTGTATGGTCTGTGTCGCCTATGTCTATTGTGACATCATTTTCCTATATAATGTCTTTGTCATCTGTGTCTTCTTTGTCTATTGTGACATCCTTGTCATTTATAATGTCTGTGTCGTCTGTGTCATCTGTGTCTATTCTGATATCATTGTCATAATAATGTCTGTGTTGTTTGTGTCAATTGTGAAATCTTTGTCATTTATAATGTCTTTGTCGCTGGTTTCGTCTCTATCTATTAAAACATCATTGTAATAATAATGTCTGTGTCGTCTCTCTCTATTGTGACATCATCATCATTTATAACGTCTGTGTCCTCGGTGTCGTCTGTGTCTATTGTGACATCATTTTAATTTATAATGTCTTGGTCGTCTGTGTCGTCCATGGCTATTGTGACGTCATTATCATTTATACAGTCTGTGTCATCTGTGTCGTCTGTGAATATCTTGACATCATTTTGTTTTATAATGTCTGTTTCATCTGTGTCTACTCTGAAGTCATTGTCGTCTGTGTATATTGTGACATCGTTGTCATTTATAGTGCCTGTGTCATCTGTGTCATTGTTATTTATAATGTCTGTGTCATCTGAGTCGGCTGTGTCTATTGCTACAACACTGTCATTTATAATGTCTGTGTCGTCTATGTCGTCTGTGTCTATAGTGACATAATTTTCATTTATATACTCTGTGTCGTCTGTGTCGTCTGTTTCTATTGTGACATAATTGTCATTTCTAATGTCAGGGTCGTCTGTGTATGTTGTGACATCATTGACATTTATAATGTTTCTGTCTTTTTTTTCGTTTGTGTCTATTGTGACATCATTGTTATTTGTAATATTTATGTCGTCTGTGTTGTCTTTGAATCTGTGTATATTGTGACATCATTTTTATTTATAACATCTGTCGTCTATGTATTTTTTGTCATTATTGTCATTTATAATGTCTGTGTTTTCTGAGTCTATTGTGACATCAATGTCATTTATGATGTCTGTGTTGTCTGTGTCATCTGTGTATATTGTGACATCATTTTCATTTAATATCTCTGTCATCTGTTTGTCTGTGTCGTCTCTCTCTATTGAAACATCATTTTCATAATAATGTCTGTGTCATCTGTGTCCATCGTGACATCATTGTCATTGATAAAGACTGTGTCATCAGTTTCTGTATTTACATGTTTTTCATCTATACTGTCTACGTCATCTGTGTCGTCTGTGCCTATTGTGACATCATTATCATTTATAATATCTGTGTCGTCTGTGTCTATTTTGTCATCACTGTCATTTATAATGTCTGTGTCATCTATGTCTGTTGTGACATTATTGTCATTTATAATGACTGTGTTGTTTGTGTCTATTGTGACATCATTGTCATTTACGTCTTTGTCGTCTGTGTCATCTGTGCCTGTTTTGACATCATTTTCATTTATAATGTCTGTGTCTACAGTGTCGTCTCTATCGTCTGTGTCATCTGTGACATCGTTGTCATTTATTATGTCTGTCTTCTGTGTCTATTTTGACAAAATTTTCATTTTAAAAGTCTGTGTCGTCTGAGTCTATTGTGACATGATTGTCATTTATAATGTCTGTGTCGCCTATGTCGCCTGTGTCGTCTTTGTCTATTGTGACAACATTGTCATTTATAACATCTTTGTCGTTTGTGTCATCTTTGCGGTCTGTGTCTATTATGACATTATTTTCATTTATAATGTCTTTGTTGCATATGTTGTCTTTGTACTCTCTGTCGTCTCTGTCTATTGTGACATCATTGTAATTTATAATATCTTTGTCGTCTGTTTCGTGTGTGTCGTCTTTGTCTATTGTGACATCGTTGTCATTTATAATGTCTGTGTTGTTTGTGTCGTCTCTGGGGTCTCTGTCTGTTGTGACGTTATTTTCATTTATAATGTCTTTGTTGCATATGTCGTCTTTTTACTCTGTGTTTTCTCTGTCTATTATGACATCATTGTCATTTATAATGTCTGTGTCGTCTGTATCGTCTGAGTCTATTATGACATCATTATCATTTATAATATCTTTGTCGTCTGTGTCTATTGTGACATCATTGACATGTATAATGTCTTTGTCATCTGTGTCGTCTGTGTCGTCTTTGTCGTCTGCGTCTATGGTGATATTGTTTTCATTTATAATGTCTGTGTCTTCTGTGTCATCTGTGTCTATTGTGACATCATCGTCATTTATGATGTCTGTGTCCTCTCTGTCTTCTATGTCGTCTGTGTCTATTGTGACATCATTGTAATTAATAATGTCTGAGTTTTCTGTGTCTTTTGTGACATCGATGTCATTTATAATCCCTGTGTCTTCTGTGTCTATTGAAACATTGTCGTCATTTATAATGTCTGTGTCATCTGTGTTTTTTCTGCCTATTGGACATCATTGTCATTTATAACATCTGTGTCGTCTGTGTCTATTATGACATCATTGTCATTTATAACGTCTGTCATCTGTGTCGCCTATGTCGTCTCTGTCTATTGTGACATCATTGTCATAATAATGTCTGTGTCCTCTGTATCTATTGTGACGTCATTACCATTTATAAAGTCTGTGTCATCTGTGTCGTCTCTGAATATCTTGACATCGTTTTCTTTTATAATGTCTGTTTCATCTGTATCGTCTGTGTCTACTGTGAAATCATTGTCATTAATAATGTCTGTGTCGTCTGGGTCTATTGTGACATCATCGTCATTTATAATGCCTGTGTCATCTGTGTCATTGTTATTTATAATGTCTATGTTGTCTGGGTCGTCTGAATCTTCTGTGTCTATTGTGACATTATTGTCATTTATAATATATGTGTGGTCTATGTCATCTGTGTCTATTGTGACAACACTGTCATTTATAATGTCTGTGTCGTCTATGTCGTCTTTGTCTATAGTGACATCATTTTCATTTATAAACTCTGTGTCGTCTGTGTATATTGTGACGTCATTGACATGGATAATGTCCCTGTCTTTTTTGTCGTCTGTGTCATCTTTGTCTATAGTGACATCATTGTCATTTATAATGTCTGTGACGTCTGTGTTATCTCTGTCGTCTGTGTCGTCTGTGTCTATGGTGACATCATTGTCATTTATAATATCTGTGTCGTCATTGTCATCTGTATGGTCTGTGTTTCCTGTGATTATTGTGACAACATTGTCATTTATAAAGTCTATGTCGTCTGTTTCGTTTGTGTCCATGGTGATATTTTTGTCATTTATAATGTCTGTGTCGTCTGTGTCATCTGTGTCTAGTATGACATCATTTTCCTTTATAATATCTCTGTCGTCTGTTCGTCTGTGTTGTCTGTGTCTATTGTGAAATCATTTTCATTTATAATGTCTGTGTCGTCTGTGTCTATAGTGACATCATTGTCATTTATAATGTCTTTGTCACCTGTGTCGTCTCTGCCTTCTGTGTCATCTGTGTCTATTTTGACATCATTGACATTTGTAGTGTCTGTGTCACCTGGGCCTATTGTGTCATCATTGTCATTTATAATGCCTCTGTCATCTGTGTTATCTCTGTCTTCTGTTTCGTCTGTGTCTATTGTTACATCATTGTAATTTTTGATGTCTGTGTCGTCTGTGTGGTCTCTGTCTATTTTGACATCATTGTAATTCATTATGTCTCTGTCGTCTGTGTCGTCTGTGCCGTCTGTGTCTATTGATACATCATTGTCATTTTTAATATCTTTGTAGATTGTGTCGTCTGTGTCCTCTCTTTCTATTTTGACATCATATTCATTTACAATATCTGTGTCGTCTGTGTCTATTGTGACATCGTTGTCATTTATAACATCTGTGTCGTCTGTGTCATTTGTGTGTATTGGACATCATTGTCATAATAATGTCTGTGTCCTCTCTGTCTATTGTGACATAATTTTCATATATAATGTCTTTGTTGCATGTGTCGTGTGACTATTTTGGCATCATTGTCATTTATAATTTCTTTGTCTACTGTGTCGTCTCTGTCGTCTGTGTCGTCTGTGTCTACTGTGAAATCATTTTAATATATAATGTCTTTGTCATCTGTGTCTGTTTTGGCATCATTATCGTGTATAATGTCTATGTTATCTGTGTCGCCTGTGTTATCATTTTCATTTATAATGTCTGTGTCGTCTGTGTCTATTGTGACATCGTTGACATTTATAATGTCTGTGTCGTCTGTGTCTTCTGTGTATACTGTGATATCATAGTCATGTATAAAATCAGTATCATCTGTGTCTATTTTGACATCATTGACATTTATAATTTCTTTGTCATCTGTGTGGTCCCTTTCATCTCTGCTGTATGTGTCTATTTTGACATTATTTTCATTTCTAAATTCTGTGCCTTCTGTGTCCTCTGTTTCGTCTCTTTCGTCTGTGTCTATTGTGACATAATTGCCATTAATATTGTCTGTGTTGTCTGTGTCGTCTGTTTCATCTGTTTCATCATTGTCTAGTGTGATATCATTGTCATTTATATTGCCTGTGTCATCTGTGTATACTGTGACATCATTTTCATTTACAATGTCTGTGTCGTCTGTGTCATCTGTCCTCTGTGTCTAATGTAGCATCATTATCATTTATAATGTTTGTGTTGTCTGTGTGTATTTTGACATCATTGTCATTTATAATGTCTGTCATCTGTGTCTATTGTGACATCACTGTAATTTGTAATGTCTGTGTCTTCTGTGTTTATTATGACAACTTTGTTATTTATTATGTCTGTCGTCTGAGTCTATTGTGTCATCATTGTCATTTATAATGTCTGTGTCATCTGTGTCTATTGCGACATCATTCTCTTTTATAGTGTCCGTGTCGTCTGTGTCATATCTTTCTATTGTGACATTATTGTCATTTATAATATCCGTGTCATCTGTTTCGTCTGTGTCTATATAGAAATCATTGTCATTTACAATGTCTGTGTCGTCTGTGTCTTCTGTGTATGTTGTGACATTATTATCATTTATAATATCTGTATCATCCATGTCATCTCTGTCGTCTCTCTCGTCTGTATGGTCTGTGTCTATTGTGACATCATTGACATTTATAATGTCTCTTTCGTCTGTGTTTGTTGTGACATCATTGTCATTTTTAGTGTCTGTGTCGTCTGTGTCTATTGTGACATCATAGTCATTTATGTCTGTTTTGTCTCTGCCGGCTGTGTCTATTGTGACAACATTGTCATTTATAATGCCTGTGTCGTCTGAGTCGTCTGTATCTAATGTGACATAATTATCATTTATAATGTCTGAGTCGTCTGTATCTAATGTGACATCAATGCCATTTATATTGTCTGTTTCATCCGTGTCATCTGTGTCATCTGTTTAGTCTGTGTATGTTGTGACAACGTTGTCATTAATAATGTGTGTGTCGTCTGAGTCTATTGTGACATTATTTTCATTTATAATGTCTGTCTTCTGTGTCTGTAGTGACATCAATATCATTTATTACGTCTGTGTCGTCTGTGTATATTGTGACATCATTGTCTTTTATAAAGTCTGTGTCCTCTGTGTTGTCTGTGTCATCTGTGTCTATTGTGACATGATCGTCATTTATAATGTCTGTCTGTGTCTATTTTGACATCATTGTCATGTATAAAGTCTGTGTTGTGTGTCATCTCTGTCAATTTTGACATCATTTTTAATAATACTGTCTGTATCGTCTGTGACTATTGTGACATCATTGTAATTTATAATGTCTGTGTCATCTGTGTCTATTGTGACATCATTGTCATTTATAATGTATGTGTCCTCTTGTTCGTCTATGTCGTCAGTGTCTATTGTGACATTATAGTCATTTATGTCTGTTTCGTCTGTGTCGGCTGTGTCTATTGTGACATCTTTGTCATTTATAATGCCTGTTTCATCTGAGTCATCTGTATCTAATGTGACATTATTGTCATTTATAATGCCTGTGTTGTCTGTTTCGTGTGTGTAGTTTTTGTCATCTGTGTCTATTGTGTCATCATTTTCATTTATAAAGTCTGTGTCGTCTGAGTCTATTGTGTCATCATTTTCATTTATAATGCCTGTGTCGTCTGAGTCGTCTGTACCTAATGTGACATCATTGCCATTTATAACGTCTCTTTCGTCTGTCATCTACATCTATAATGATATCATTGTCATTTATTATGTCTGTGTCGTCTGTGTATATTGTGACATCATTGTCTTTTATAATGTCTGTGTCATCTGTCTCGTCTGTGTC
The DNA here is from genome assembly GCF_032191515.1 of Phaenicophaeus curvirostris. Taxonomy (NCBI): domain Eukaryota; kingdom Metazoa; phylum Chordata; class Aves; order Cuculiformes; family Cuculidae; genus Phaenicophaeus; species Phaenicophaeus curvirostris. Next base: position 231,631 of record NC_091411.1, read on the forward strand.
TATTGTGACATCATTTTCATTTATAATGACTGTGTCATCTGTGTCTATTGTGACATCAATGTTATTAATAATGCCTGTTGTCTGTGTCTTCTTAATCTATTGTGGCGTCAATGTCATTAATAATGTCTGTGTCGTCTGTGTCGCTTGTGACATCATTGTCATATATATTGTCTGTGTCTTCTGTGTCGTCTTTGTCTATTGTGATATCATTGAAACTAATAACGTCTATGTCTTCTGTTTCTATTGTGAAAACATTGTCATTTATTATATCTGTGACGTCTGTGTCTGTTGTCACATCTTTGTCATTTATGTCTGTGTCATCTGTGTCGTCTGTGTCTATGGTGACATCGTTTTCATTTATAATGTCTCTGTCGTCTGTGTCTATTGTGACATCATTGTCATATATAATGTCTGTGTTGTCTGTGTCGTCTGTGTCTATTGTGACTTCATTGTCATTTATAGTGTCTGTGTCTTCTGTGTATATTTTGACAGTTTTCATTTATATCTCTGTCGTCTGTGTCTATTTTGACATCATTGTCATTTATTATGTCTGTGTTGTCTGTCGTCTGTGTAGTCTTTAACTTCTGTTTCATCTGTGCCGTCTTTGTCTATGGTGACATCATTGTCATTTATAATGTTTGTCTTCTCTATGTCTATTCTGACATATATTTCATTTATATTGTCTGTGTCATCTTTGTCTATTGTGACATCAATGTACTTTATAATATCTGTGTCGTCTATGTCTATTTTGACATTATTTTCATTTATAATATTTGTGTCGTGAGTGTCATCGGTGTTGTCTGTGTATATTGTGAATTCATTGTCATTTATAATTTCTTTGTCTTCTGTGTCATCTGTGTCTATTGTGACATCATTGTCATATATAATGTCTGTGTCTTCTGTGTATATATTGTAATCATTGTCATTTATAATGTCCGTGTTGTGTAGTCTGTCTATTGAAACATTATTGTCGTTTATAATGTCTGTGTCGTCTGTGTCATCTGTGTCTTTTGTGACATCATTGTAATTTATAAAGTCTGTGTTGTCTGTGTCGTCTTTGTCTATTGTGACATCATTGTCATTTATAATGTCCATGTCCTCTGTGTAATGTCTTTTGTGACATTATTGTAATTTATAATATCCGTATCTTCTCTGTAATGTGTATCTATATTGAAATCATTGTCATTTATAATTTCAGTGTCGTCTTTGTCGTCTGTCTTCTGTGTCATCTGTGTGTATTGTAACATCAATGTCACTTAAAATGTCTGTGTCATCCGTGTCATCTGTGTCATCTCTGTCCTCTTAGTCTGCGTGAATTTTGACATCATTGTCATTTATAATGTCTGTGTCGTCTGTGTCTGTTTTGACATCATTATCATTTGTAATATCTGTGTCTTCTGAGTCTATTGTGACATAATTTTCATTTATTTTGTCTGTGTCTTCAGTGTCTATAGTGACATCATTGCCATTTATAATGTCTTTGTCGTCTGTGTTGTCTGTCTCTTGTGAAATCATTGTCATTTATAATGTCTCTGTCATCTGTGTCATCTTTGTCAATATTGACATCATTGTCATTTATAATGTCTGTGTCGCCTGTGTCATCTGTGTCTATTGTGACGTTATAGTCATTTATAATTTCTGTGTTGGCTTAGTTGTCTGTGTCTATTGTGACATCATTTTTGTTTACAATGCCTTTTTCTATTTTGACGTCATTGTCGTTTATAATGTCTGTGTCTTCAGTGTCTATAGTGACATCTTTGTCATTAATAATGCATGTGTCGTCTGAGTCTCTTGTGACATCACTCTCATTTATAAAGTCTGTGTCGTTGGTGTCTATTGTGACATCATTGTCCTTTATAATATCTGTGTCTTCTGTGTTGTCTGTGTCTCATTTTCATATAAAATGTTTGAGTAGTGTGTGTCATCTGTGTTGTCTGTTTAAAATGTGACATCATTGTCATTTACAATGTCTTTGTCGTCTTTGTCATCTCTATTATGACATCATTGTCATTTATATTGTCCTTGTCGTCTTTGTCATCTCTATTATGACATCATTGTCATTTATATTGTCCTTGTCGTCTGTGTCTATATTGACATCATTGTCATTTGTAATGTCTGTGTTGTCTGAGTCTACTGTGACAAAATTTTCATTTATAATGTCTGTCTTCTGTGTCTAAAGTGACATCAGTGTCATTTTTAATATCTGTGTTGTCTGTGTCTATTGTGACATCATTGTCGTTTATAATGTTTGTGTCATCTCTGTTGTCTGTGTTTATTTTGATATAATTTTCATTTATAATGACTGTGTCGTCTGTGTGTATTGTGACATCAATGTCATTAATAATATCTGTGTCATATCTGTCGTCTTTGACTTTTGTGATATCATTGTCATTAATAATGTCTGTGTCGTCTGTGTCTATTGTGACTTCACTGTCTTTTATAAATTCTGTGTCCTCTGTGTTGTCTTTGTCTATTATGACACTATTTTCAATTATAATATCTGTGTAATCTATGTCATCTTTGCCTATTTTGGCATCATTATAATTTATAATGTCTGTGTCTTCTGTGTCTATTGTGACAACATTGAAATTTATAATGTCTGTGTCTATTGTGACTTCATTATCATTTATAATGTGTGTGTCTTCTGTGTCGTCTTTGTCTACTGTGACATCATTGTCATTTTTAATGTCTGTGTCGCTTGTGACATCATTGTCATATATATTGTCTGTGTCATCTGTGTTGTCTGTGTCTATTGTGACGTCATTGTAATTTATAAAATCTGTGTCGTCTGTGTCTATTTTGACATCATTGTCATTTATAATGCCTGTGTCTTCTGTGTCTATTACAACATCATTTTCGTTTATAATGTCTGTCTCGTCTGTGTCGTCTCTGTCTTCTGTGTCTATTGTGACATCATTGTCATTTATAATGTCTTTGTCGACTGTGTCTATTGTGACATCATTGTCATTTATAATGTCTGTGGCGTCCATGTTGTCTGTGTCTATTGTGACATCCTTGTCAATTATCATGTCTGTGTTGTCTGTGTCTTCTGTGTCTTTTGTGACATCATTGTCATTCATACTGTCTGTCGTCTGTGTCTATTGTGACTTCATTGTCATTTATAAAGTCTTTGGCGTCTATGTCGTCTGTGTTTATTTTGACATAATTTTCATTTATAATGACGGTGTTGTTGTCTGGTTCGTCTGTGTCTATTTTGACATAATTGTGATTCATAATGTCTGTGTCGTCTGTGTAGTCTGTGTCGTCTATGTCTGTTGTGACATCATTGTCATTTACAATGTCCGACTTGTCTGTGTTGTCTGTGTCTATTGTGAGACAATTTTAATTTTTAATGTCTGTGTCGTATGTGTCATCTCTGTCGTCTGTGTCTATTGTGACATCATTGTCATTTATAATGTCTGACTCGTCTGTGTCGCCTGTGTCTATTTTGAGACAACTTTCATTTGTAATGTCTGTCATCTGTGTTGTCTGTGTCTATTGTGACATTAATATCTTTTATAAACTCTGTGTCGTCTGTGTCTTTTGTGACATCCATGTCCTTTACCATGTCTGTGTATTCTGTGTCGTCTCTGTCGTCTGTGTCTATTGTCACATCACTGTTATTTATAATGTCTGTGTCGTCTGTGTTGTCTGTGTCTATTTTCACATCATTTTCATTTATAATATCTGTGTCGTCTGTCATCTGTGTCTTTCTTCACATCATTGTAATTTATAATGACTGTGTCTTCAATATCGTCTTTGTCCTCATTTTCTTCTGTGTCGTCAATGTATATTATGGCACAATTGTCAATTATAATTTCTGTGTTGTCTATGTCGTCTGTGTCTACTGTGACATCATTGTCATCTTTGATGTCTGTGTATTCTGTGATTATTGGTAAATCATTGTCATTTATAATGTCATTGTCGTCTGTGTCTTTTGTGTCTATTGTGACATCATTGTAATTTAAAATGTCTGTTTCTTCTGAGTCTATTGTGACATAATTTTCATTTATAATGTCTGTGTCTTCTGTGTCTATAGTGACATCATTTTCATTTATAGTATCTGTGTCATCTGTGTCTATTGTTACATCGTTGTCACCTATAAGGTCTATCGTCTATGTAGTCTGTCTGTGTCATCTGTGTCTATTTTGACATCATTGTCATTTATCATGTCTTTGTTGTCTGTGTCTATTATTACATCGTCATTTATAATGTTTGAGTCGTATGTCGTCTGTGTTGTCTTTGTCTATATTGAAATCATTGTCATTTATAATGTTTGAGTCGTCTGTGTCGTTTGTGTCTATTGTGACATCAGTTTCATTTAAAAATTCTGTGTTGTTTGTGTGGTTTGTGTCGTCTATGTCTATTGTGACATCATTGTCATTTATAACATCTCTGTCGTCTGTGTCATCTCCTTCTTATTTGTCGACTGTGCCTTCTGTGTCAATAGTGAGATCATTGTTATTTATAATGTCTGTGTCATCTGTGTCTATTGTGACATCATAATCATTTATAATGTCTGTGTTGGCTGAGTTGTTTTTGCCTATTGTGACATCATTGTCGTTTATAAAGTCTGTGTAGTCTGAGTCTATTGTGACATCATTTTCATGTATAATGTCTGTGTCGCCTCTGTCGTCTGTGTCGTCTGTGTGGCCTGTGTCTATTTGGACATCATTGTTATTTATAATGTCTGTGTCATCTCTGTCTTCTGTGTCTATTTTGGCATCATTATAATTTATAATGTCTGTGTAGTCTGTATTGTCTGTGTCTATTGTGACATAACTGTCATTTTTCATGTCTGTGTCATCTGTGTCTATTGTGACATCATTGAGATTTATAATGTTTGCGTAGTCTGTTTCGTCTGTGTCTATTGTGTCATCATTGTCATTTATAATGCCTGCGTTGTCTGGGTCGTCTTTATCTATTGTGACATCATTGTGATTTATAAGGTCCATGTCATCTGTGTCGTTTGTGTCGTCTGTGTCAAATGAAACATCATTGTCATTTATAATATCTGTCGTCAGTGTCGTCCGTGTCATCTGTCTATTGTGTCATCATTTTCATTTCTAATGTATGTGTCGTCTATGTCGTCTCTGTCTATTTTGACATCTTTTTTTAATACTGTCTATCTTCTGTGTATACAGTGACATCATTGTCATTTATAATGTCTGTTCCTTATTTGTCGTTTGTGTCTATTTGACATCATTGTCATTTATAATGTCTGTGTCGTCTGTGTCGTCTGTGTCTCTTCAGACATCATTGTCTTTTATAATGTCTGTGTCGTCTGTGTATATTTTGTCGTATTTTTCATTTATAATGTCTGTGTCCTCTGTGTCCTCTGTGTCTATTGTGACATCATTTTCATTTATAACGTCAGTGTCGTCTGTGTCTGTATTGACATCATTGTCCTTTATAATGTCTGTTTTGTCTGTGTCTATTGTGACATCATTGTCATTTATAATATCTGTTTTGTCTGTTGTCTGTGTCTATTGTGACATCATTGTCATTTATAGTGCATGTGTCGTCTGAGTCTCTAGTGACATCACTCTCATATATAAAGTCTGCGTCGTCTGTGTCTATTGCGACATCATTATCCTTTATAATATCTGTCTTCTGTCGTCTGTGTCTCTTTTGACAATATTTTCACTTATAATATTTGTGTCGTGTGTGTCATCTGTGTATATTTTGACATCATTGGCATTTATGATTTCAGTGTCGTCTGTGTCATCTGTGTCTATTGTGACATCACTGTCTTTTATAACGTCTGTCATCTGTGTTTATTGTGACATCATTGTCTTTTATAAAGTCTGTGTCATCTGTGTCTATTGTGACGTCATTATCCTTTATAATATCTGTCTTCTGTCGTCTGTGTCTATTTTGACAATATTTTCACTTATAATATTTGTGTCGTGTGTGTCGTCTGTGTTGTCTGTGTATATTGTGACATCATTGGCATTTATGATTTCAGTGTTGTCTGTGTCATCTGTGTCTATTGTGACATCATTGTCTTTTATAATGTCTGTGTCATCTGTGTCTAATGTGACATCATTGTCATTTATAATGTCAGTGTCATCTGTGTCCGTGTTGTCTGTTTTAATTCAGACATCATTGTCATTTTTAGTGTCAGTGTCATCTGTGTCATCTGTGTGTTTATTGACATCATTGTCATTTATACTGTCTGTGTCATCGGTGTCATCTGTTTCTTTTGCGACATCATTGTAATTTATAATATCTGTGTCATCTGTGTCTATTGTGACATCATTGTCATTTATAACGTCTCTGTCTTCTCTGTCGTATCTTTCTATTTTGACGTTATTGTCATTTATAATATCCTTGTCATCTGTGTCTGTGTCCTCTGTGTATATTGTGACATCATTTTCACTTATAATGTTTGTGTAGTCTGTCTTCTGTGTCTATTGTGACATCATTGTCATGCATAATGTCTGTGTTGTCTTTGTCGTCTGTGTTTATTGTGACATGATTGTCATTTATAATGTCTAAGTTGTATGTTGTCGGTGTAGTCTTTGTCTATTCTGACATTGTTTTCATTTATATGTCACCTGTGTCGTTTGTCTATTGTGACATCATTGTCATTTATAGTATCTGTGTCGTCTGCGTGTCTTTGTCTATTTTGAAATAATTTTCATTTATACTGTCTGTGTCATCTCTGTCTATTGTGACGTCGTTTTCATTTTAATATCTGTGTTGTCTGTGTCTATTGTGACACCATTGTCAGTTATTATGTCTGCGTTGTCTGTGTCGTCTGTGTAGTCTTTGACTTCTGTGTCTTCTGTGCCGTCTTTATCTATGATGTCATCATTGTCGTTTGTAATGTCTGTGTCTTTTGTGTCCTCTGTGTCTTCTTTGTCGTATTTGTTGACTGTTCCTATTGTTACATCATTGTAATTTATAATGTCTTTGTCGTCTGTGACATCATTGTCAATTATAATGTCTGTATCTTCTGTGTCTATTGTGACATAATTTTCATTTATAAAGTCTGTCTTCTGTGTCAACTGTGTCTATAGTTGCATAATTGTAAGTTATAATGCCTATGTCGTCTGTGTCTTCTGTGTCTATTTTGACATCGATTTCATTTATAATGTCTGTGTCTTCTGTGTCGTCTGTGCCATCTGTATCGTCTGTGTCTACTGTGACATCATTGTAATTTATAATGTCTTTGTCTTCTGAGTCGTCTGTGTCTATTGACAGAAGGCCAAGGGCATCTTGGCCTGTATCAGAAACAGCGTTAACAGCAGAGGCAGGGAGGTTATTCTCCCTCTGGACTCGGCACTGGTGAGACCGCTCCTCGAATCCTGTGTTCAGTTCTGGGCCCCTCACCACATGAAGGGTGTTGAGGCTCTGGAACGAGTCCAGAGAAGAGCAACAAAGCTGGTGAGGGGGCTGGAGAGCAGGTCTTACGAGGAGCGGCTGAGAGAGCTGGGGTTGTTTAGTGTGGGGAAGAGGAGGCTGAGGGGAGACCTCATTGCTCTCTACAACTACCTGAAAGGAGGTTGTGGAGAGGAGGGTGCTGGGGACAGGACAACAGGGAATGACCTCAAGTTCTGCCATGGGAGGTTCAGGCTGGACTTTAGGAAAAAAGTTTTTCACAGAAAGAGTGATTGGTCCCTGGCAGAGTCTGCCCAGGGAGGTGGTTGAGTCACCTTCCCTGGAGGTGTTTAAGGCATGGGAGGACGAGGTGCTAAGGGGCATGGTTTAGTGTTTGATAGGAATGATTGGACTCGATGATCCGGTGGGTCTTATCCTGCCTGGTTATTCTATGATTCTATGATTTCTTCTATGAATTATAAAGTCAGTGTCGTCTGTGTCGTCTATGTCTATTGCGATATCATTGTAATTTATAATGTCTGTGTCATCTGTGTCTATTGTGACATCATTTTAATTTATAATGTCTTAGTCGTTTGTGTCGCCTGTGTCTATTGAGACATCATTTTCATTTATAAAGCCTGTCGTCTGTGTCTATTGTGATATCATTGTCATATATAATGTCTGATTCGTCTGTGTCGTCTCTGTCTTCTGTGTCTATAGTGACATCATTGTCATAATAATGTCTGTGTCGTCTCTGTCTAGTGTGACATCATTTTCATTTTTAATGTCTGTGTCATCTGAGTTGTCTGTGTCTATTATGAAATCATTATCATTAATAATATCTGTGTTGTCTGTCATCTGTGTCGTCTGTCTCTATTGTCGTATCATTGTCATTTATAAGGTCTGTGTCGTCTGTATCGTCTGTGTCTATTGTGACATCGTTGTAATATATATTGTCTGTGTTCTCTGTGTCTATTGTGAAATCATTCTTATTTATAATGTCTTTGTCGTCTATGTCTGTTATGACATCTTTGTCATTTATAATGTCTTTGTCGTTTGTGTTGTCTGTGTCATCTGTGTCTTCTCTGTCTATTGTGCCATCATTTTCATCTATAATGTCTGAGTTGTCTGTGTCGTCTCCATAGATTGTGTCTATTGTGACGTCTTTGTCATTCATGATGTCTGTCATCTGTTTCTGTTGTGACATGATTCTCATTTATAAACACTGTGTTGTCTGTGTCTATTGTGACATCATTGTCATTTATAATGTCTGTGTCCTCTGTGAGGTCTGTGTCGTCTGTGTCTATTGTGACATTATTGTCATTAATAATGTCTGTGTCATCTGTGTCTATTTTGACATCATTTTTATTTATAGTGTCGGTGTCATCTGTGTCGTCTGTTTCGTCTGTGATAATTGTGACATCGTTGTCATTAATAATGTCTGTGTCTTCTGTGTCATCTGTTCTATTTTGACATCATTGTAATTTATAAAGTCTTTATTATCTGTGTCCTCTGTGTTGTCTCTGTCTATTCTGGCATTGTCATTTATAATGTCTGTGTCGTCTGGGTCTATTCTGACACCTATTTCATTTTTAATGTCTGTGTCACCTATGTCGATTTAGACATCATTTTCCTTTATAATGTCTGTGTTGTCTGTGTCGTCTGTACCTGTTGTGACATCATTGTCATTTATAATGTCTGTGTCGTCTGTTTCTTCTGTGTCAATTTTGACATCATTGACATAATAATGTCTGTCGTCACTGTCCGTTGTGACAACATTTTCATTTATAATGTCTTTGTCGCATGTGTCGTCTGTCTCTTGTGATATCATTGTCATTTATAATGACTGTGTCGTTTGTGTCTATTGTGACATCATTGTCATTTATAATGTCTTTGACGTCTGTGTCGTCTCTGTCTATTGTGACATCATTGTCATTAATGATGTGGTTGTCATCTGTGTCATCTGCGTATAGTTCCATCATTGTCATTTGTAATGTCTGTGTCGACTGTGTCTTCTGTTTCGTCTGTGTCTATTGTGATATCACTCTCATTTTTAATGTCTGTGACATTTGTTGCTATTTTGACACCATTGTAATTTATAATGTCTGTGTCGTCTCTGTCTATTGTGACATCATTTTTATTTACCATCACAGAATCACAGAATCACCAGGTTGGAAGAGACCCACCGGATCATCGACTCCAACCGTTCCTATCAAACACTAAACCATGTCCCTCAGCACCTCATCCACCCGTGCCTTAAACACCTCCAGGGAAGGTGACTCAACCACCTCCCTGGGCAGCCTGTTCCAGTGCCCAATGACCCTTTCTGTAAAGAATTTTTTCCTAACGTCTAGCCTGAACCTCCCCTGGCGGAGCTTGAGGCCATTCCCTCTTGTCCTGTCCCCTGTCACTTGGGAGAAGAGGCCAGCACCCTCCTCTCTACAACGTCCTTTCAGGTAGTTGTAGAGAGCAATGAGGTCCCCCCTCAGCCTCCTCTTCTCCAGGCTAAACAACCCCAGCTCTCTCAGCCGCTCCTCATAAGGCCTGTTTTCCAGCCCTTTCACCAGCTTTGTTGCTCTTCTCTGGACTCTCTCCAGAGCCTCAACATCCTTCTTGTGGTGAGGGGCGCAGAACTGAACACAGTATTCGAGGAGCGGTCTCACCAGTGCCGAGTACAGAGGGAGAAGAACCTCCCTGGACCTGCTGGTCACGATGTTTCTGATACAAGCCAAGATGCCATTGGCCTTCTTGGCCACCTGGGCCACTGCTGGCTCATATTCAGTCGGCTGTCAAACAACACCCCCAGGTCCCTCTCCTCCAGGCAGCTTTCTAGACAGACTTCTCCCAGTCTGTAGCACTGCATAGGGTTGTTGTGCCCCAAGTGCAGGACCCGGCATTTGGCCTTGTTAAACCTCATGCCATTGGACTCTGCCCAGCGGTCCAGCCTGTTCAGATCCCTTTGCAGAGCCTCCCGACCCTCCAGCAGATCGACACTTCCACCCAGCTTAGTGTCGTCCGCAAACTTTCTAAGGGTGCACTCGGTGCCTTCATCCAGATCATTGATGAAGACATTGAACAGGGCTGGACCCAGCACTGAGCCCTGGGGAACCCCACTTGTCACTGGCCTCCAGCTGCATTTCACACCATTTACCACCACTTTCTGGGCCCTCCAGCCAACCAGTTTTCCACCCAGGAGAGTGTGCGCCTGTCCAGGCCAGAGGCTGACAGTTTCTCAAGCAGAACGCTGTGAGAAACTGTGTCAAAGGCTTTGCTGAAGTCCAGGAAGACCACATCCACAGCCTTTCCCTCATCCAGTAGCCGGGTCACTTTGTCATAGAAGGCGATCAGGTTAGTCTGGCAAGACCTGCCTTTTGTGAACCCATGTTGACTGGGCCTGATCACCCAGTTCTCTTGCATGTGCTTCATGATAGCACTCAAGATCACCTGTTCCATGACTTTCCCTGGCACTGAGGTCAGACTGACAGGCCTGTAGTTTCCTGGGTCCTCCCTGCGGCCCTTTTTGTAGATGGGCACAACATCAGCCAGCCTCCAGTCCAGTGGGACTTCCCCAGTCTTCCAGGACTGTTGGAAGATGATGGAAAGGGGTTTGGCCAGCACATCTGCCAGCTCCTTCAGTACCCTAGGGTGAATCCCGTCCGGCCCCATAGACTTGTGGCTGTCCAGTCGGGCTAGCAAGTCTCTGACTACCTCCTCTTGGACCATGGGAGCCTCATTATGCTCCTCTAGCTCCTGGGTTTGTACACAGACCATATCTGTGTCGTCTCTGTCGTCTGTGCCGTCTGTTTCTATTTTGACATCTTCGTAATATTTAATGTCTTTGTCGGCTGTGTCGTCTCTGTCTATTGTGACATCATTTTCATTTATAATGTCTGTGTCGTCTGTGTCTATTGTGACATCATTGTTATTTTTAATACCTGTGTTGTCTGAGTTGTCTGTATGGTATATGTCATCTGTTTCTATGGTGACATAATTGTCATTTATAATGTCTGTCATCTGTGTCGTCTGAGATATCTGTGTATATTGTAACATCATTTTCTTTTATAATGTCTGTGTCGTCTGTGTCTATTGTGACATCATTGTCATAATAATGTCTGTGTCTTCTGTGTCTATTGTGACATCATTGTCACTAATTATGTTGTCTGCATCGTCTGAGTTGTTTGTGTCTATTGTGAAGTCTTTGTCATTTATAATGTATTATGTCGCCTGTGTTGTCTCTGTCTATTGAAACATCATTGTCAACATTATGTTTGTGTCGTCTCTGTTGTGACATCCCCGTCATTTATAATGTCTGTGTCGTCTATGTCGTCTGTGTCTATTTTGACATCATCTTCATTTATAATGTCTGTGTCATATCCGTCTGTGTCTATTGTGACATCATTGTCATCTATAATGTCTGTGTCGTGTGTCTATTGTGACGTCTTCATTATAATATCTGTCTCATTTGTGTCGTCTGTGTCTACTGTGACATCATAGTCATTTATAATGTCTGTGTAGTCTGTATCTATTGTGACATCATTGTCATTAAAACGTCTGTGTAGCCTCTGAAGTCTGTGTCGTCTGTATATATTGTGATATGATTCTGACATGTAATGACGATGTAGTCTATATCTTCTGTGTAGTCTGTGTCTATTGTGACATCATTGTCATTTTTAATATCTGTGTCATCTGTGTCGTATGTGTCATCTGTGTCTATTTTGACATCATTATCATTTATAAACTCTGTGTCTTCTGTGTCGTATGTGACTATATTGACCTCATTTTCTTGAATAATGTCTGTGTCGTCTGTCGTCTGTGCCTGTTGTGACATAATTGTCATTTATAATGTCTGCGTCATCTCTGTCGTCTGTGTCTATTGTGACATCATTGTAATTTCTAATGAATTTGTTGTCTGTGTCACCTGTGTCTATTGTGACATCATTGAAATTTAAATTGTCTGTGTCGTCTGAGTCATCTGTGTCTATTGTGACATCATTGTCATTTATAAAGTCTGTGTGGTCTGTGTCTGTTGTGACATCATTGACATTTATAATGTCTGTCGTCTCTGTTGTCTGTGTCATCTCTGTCTATTGTAATATTATTGTAAATTATAATATCTGTCTTCTGTGTCTATTGTGACATAATTGTCATTTTTAATGTCCGTTTCATCTGTGTCGTCTGAGTCTATTACATCCATGTCCTTTATTATGTCTCTGTCTTCTGTGTCCATTGTGACTTCATTGTCATTTGAAATGTCTGTCTCGTCTGTGTCATCTGTATCTATTGTGATATCATTGACATTTTTAATGTCTGTGTCGACTGTGTCGTCTGTGTCTACTATGTCTTCTGTGTCTATTGTGACATCGTTGTCATTTATAATATCTGTGTCGTCTGTGTCTATTGTGACATCATTGTCATTTATAATGTCTGTGTCGTCTGTGTATATTGTGACATCATTGACATTTATAATGTCTTTGTCGTATTTGTCATCTGTGTCGTCTGTGACATCTGTGTATATAGTGACATCATTTTCATTTATAACGTACGTGTCGTTTGTGTCGTCTTTGTCTATTTTGACATCATTGTCATTTATAATATCTGTCCCCTGTGTCTATTGTGACATCATTGTCATTTATAATGACTCTGTCTTCTGTCTCTATTGTGACATCATTGTCATCTCTAATGTTTGTGTCGTCTGAGTTGTCTGTGTCGTCCATGTTTTCTGTGTGTATTTAGACATCATTTTCATTTATAATGTCTCTGTTGTCTTTGTCGTCTCTCGTGTGTGTCTACTGTCATATCTTTTTCATTTATAATGTCTGTGTCATCTGTGTCGTCTGAGATATCTGTGTATATTGTAACATCATTTTCTTTTATAATGTCTGTGTCGTCTGTGTCTATTGTGACATCATTGTCATAATAATGTCTGTGTCTTCTGTGTCTATTGTGACATCATTGTCACTAATTATGTTGTCTGCATCGTCTGAGTTGTTTGTGTCTATTGTGAAGTCTTTGTCATTTATAATGTATTATGTCGCCTGTGTTGTCTCTGTCTATTGAAACATCATTGTCAACATTATGTTTGTGTCGTCTCTGTTGTGACATCCCCGTCATTTATAATGTCTGTGTCGTCTATGTCGTCTGTGTCTATTTTGACATCATCTTCATTTATAATGTCTGTGTCATATCCGTCTGTGTCTATTGTGACATCATTGTCATCTATAATGTCTGTGTCGTCTGTGTCTATTGTGACGTCTTCATTTATAATATCTGTCTCATTTGTGTCGTCTGTGTCTACTGTGACATCATAGTCATTTATAATGTCTGTGTAGTCTGTATCTATTGTGACATCATTGTCATTAAAACGTCTGTGTAGCCTCTGAAGTCTGTGTCGTCTGTATATATTGTGATATGATTCTGACATGTAATGACGATGTAGTCTATATCTTCTGTGTAGTCTGTGTCTATTGTGACATCATTGTCATTTTTAATATCTGTGTCATCTGTGTCGTATGTGTCATCTGTGTCTATTTTGACATCATTATCATTTATAAACTCTGTGTCTTCTGTGTCGTATGTGACTATATTGACCTCATTTTCTTGAATAATGTCTGTGTCGTCTGTCGTCTGTGCCTGTTGTGACATAATTGTCATTTATAATGTCTGCGTCATCTCTGTCGTCTGTGTCTATTGTGACATCATTGTAATTTCTAATGAATTTGTTGTCTGTGTCACCTGTGTCTATTGTGACATCATTGAAATTTAAATTATCTGTGTCGTCTGAGTCATCTGTGTCTATTGTGACATCATTGTCATTTATAAAGTCTGTGTGGTCTGTGTCTGTTGTGACATCATTGACATTTATAATGTCTGTCGTCTCTGTTGTCTGTGTCATCTCTGTCTATTGTAATATTATTGTAAATTATAATATCTGTCTTCTGTGTCTATTGTGACATAATTGTCATTTTTAATGTCCGTTTCATCTGTGTCGTCTGAGTCTATTACATCCATGTCCTTTATTATGTCTCTGTCTTCTGTGTCCATTGTGACTTCATTGTCATTTGAAATGTCTGTCTCGTCTGTGTCATCTGTATCTATTGTGATATCATTGACATTTTTAATGTCTGTGTCGACTGTGTCGTCTGTGTCTACTATGTCTTCTGTGTCTATTGTGACATCGTTGTCATTTATAATATCTGTGTCGTCTGTGTCTATTGTGACATCATTGTCATTTATAATGTCTGTGTCGTCTGTGTATATTGTGACATCATTGACATTTATAATGTCTTTGTCGTATTTGTCATCTGTGTCGTCTGTGACATCTGTGTACATAGTGACATCATTTTCATTTATAACGTACGTGTCGTTTGTGTCGTCTTTGTCTATTTTGACATCATTGTCATTTATAATATCTGTCCCCTGTGTCTATTGTGACATCATTGTCATTTATAATGACTCTGTCTTCTGTCTCTATTGTGACATCATTGTCATCTCTAATGTTTGTGTCGTCTGAGTTGTCTGTGTCGTCCATGTTTTCTGTGTGTATTTAGACATCATTTTCATTTATAATGTCTCTGTTGTCTTTGTCGTCTCTCGTGTGTGTCTACTGTCATATCTTTTTCATTTATAATGTCTGTGTCGTCTGTGTCGTCTTGTATATTGTTACATCATTGTAATATATTATTTCTGTGTCGTCTGTGTATTGTGACATCATTGTCATTTATAATGTCTGTGTCGTCTGTGTTTATTGTGACATCATTTTCATTTATGATGTTTCTGTCGTCTCTGTGGTCTGTGTCTATTGCGATAACATTTATAATTTCCTTGTCGTTGGTGTTGTCTGTGTCATCTGTGTCTAATGTGACACCATTGTCATTTACATTGTCTCTGTCTTTTGTGTCTGTTACGGCTTCATTGTCATTTATAATGTCTTTGTCGTCTGTGTCGTCAGTTTCGTCTGTGTCTATTGTGACATCATTGTCATAATAATGTCTGTCTCGTCTGTGTCTATTGTGATATCATGTTTATTTATAATCTCTGTGTCATCTGAGATGTCTGTGTCGTCTCTGTCGATTTTGTCTGTTTTGACGTCTTTGTAATTTATAATGGCTGAGTCGCCTGTGTGGTCTCTGTCTATTGTGCCATCATTTTCATTTGTTATGTCTTTGTTGCATGTGTCGTGTATGTCTATTTTGATATCATTGTATTATAATAACTGTGTCATCTGTGTCTATTGTCACATCATTTTCATTTTTAATGTCTGTGTCGTCTGTGTCTATTGTCACATATTTGTCATTAATAATGTCGGTGTCATCTGTGTCTATTGTGACATCATTGTCATTTATAATGTCTGTGTCGTCTGTGTTTTCTGTTTCATCTGAGTCTATTGTGAGGTCACTCTAATTTTTAATGTATATGTCGTCTGTGTCTGTTGTGACATCATTATAATTTATAATGTCTTTGTCATCTGTGTCGTTTGCCTCGTCTGTGTTGTCCCTGTCTAATGTGACATCATTGTTATTTATAATATCTGTGTCATCTGTGTCTATTGTGTCATCACTTTCATTTATAATATCTGTGTCGTCTATATCATCTGTGACTATTTTGACATGATTGACATTTATAATGTCTGTATCATCTGTGTCGTCTCTGTCTTATGTGTCATCTGTGTCTATATTTACATCATTGTCATTTATAATGTCTGTCATCTGTGTCTATTGTGACATCATTGTCATTTATAATTTCTGTATCGTCTGTGTCCTCTCTGTCTATTTTGACATTATTGTAATTCATAATGTCTGTGTCGTCTGTGTCATCTCTGTCGTCTTTGTCATCTGTGTCTATTGGTACATCATTGTCTTTTATAATATCTGTGCAGACTGTGTTGTCTGTGTCGTCTCTTTCTATTGTGACATCATCGTCATTTATAATGTCTGTGTCGTTTGTGTCTATTGGACATCATTGTCATTTATAATGTCTGTGTCATCTGTGTATATTGTGACATCATTGACATTTATAATGTACCTTCGTTTGTGTCGTCTGTGTTATCTGTGTCTATTGTGACACCATTGTCATTTAAAAGGCCCTGTCTTCTGTGTCTATTATGACATCATTTTCATTTATAACGTCTTTGTCGTCATTGTCGTCTGTGTCTATTGTGACAGCATTGTCATAATAATGTCTGTCTCCTCTGTGTGTACTGTGACATCACTTTCATTTGAAAACTCTGTGTCGTCTATGTCGTCTTTTTCTATTTTGAATTCTTTGTCATTTATAATGTCTGATTCGCCTGTGTCATCTCTGTCTATTGTGACATCATTTTCATAATAATGTCTTTGTTGCACGTGTCGTCTGTGTCTATTGTGATATCATTGTAATTTATAATGTCTGTGTCATCTGTGTCACCTGTTTCTATTGTGAAAACATTGTCATTAATAATGTCGGTGTCATCTGTCGTCTGTGTCTAATGTGACATCATTGTAATTTATAATGTGTGTGTCGTCTGTGTCTTGTTTCGTCTGTGTCTATTGTGACATGATTGTCATTTATAATGTCTGTGTCATCTGTGTTGTCTGTGTTGTCTGTGACTATTTTGACATCGTTGTAATATATAATGTCTGTGTCATCTGTGTTTATTGTTACATCATTTATAATGTTCATTTATAAAGTCTTTGTCTGCTATGTCATCTGTGTCTATTGTGACATCATTGTCATGTCCTGTTCAATGTCAGCCCTCTTCAACGTCTTTATCAATGACCTGTATGAAGGCGTCTAGTGTACCCTTAGCAAGTTTGCGGATGACACTAAGCTGGGTGGAAGTGTCAATCTGCTGGAGGGTCGGCAGGCTCTGCAAAGAGACCTGAACAGGCTGGACCGCTGGGCAGAGTCGAATGGCATGATGTTTAACGAGGCCAAATGCCAGGTCCTGCACTTGGGGCACAAGGACCCCGTACTGTGCTACAGACTGGGAGAAGTCTGTCTAGAAAGCTGCCTGGAGGAGAGGGACCTGGGGGTGTTGTTTGACAGCCGACTGAATATGAGCCAGCAGTGTGCCCAGGTGGCCAAGAAGGCCAATGGCATCTTGGCTTTTATCAGAAACGGTGTGACCAGCAGGTCCAGGGAGGTTATTCTCCCTCTGGACTCGGCACTGGTGAGACCGCTCCTCGAATCCTGTGTTCAGTTCTGGGCCCCTCACCACATGAAGGGTGTTGAGGCTCTGGAGAGAGTACAGAGAAGAGCAACAAAGCTGGTGAGGGGGCTGGAGAGCAGGTCTTACGAGGAGCGGCTGAGAGAGCTGGGGTTGTTTAGTGTGGGGAAGAGGAGGCTGAGGGGAGACCTCATTGCTCTCTACAACTACCTGAAAGGAGGTTGTAGAGAGGAGGGTGCTGGGCTTTGTCTTTTATAACGCCTGTGTCGTCTGTGTCTATTTAGACATCATTTTTATTTATAATGTCTGTGTCGTCTGTGTCTCTTGTGACATCATTGTCATTTATAATGTTTGTGTCGTCTTTGTCGTCGGTGTCGTCTGATTCTGCGGTGTCGTCTGCGTCTATTGTCACATCATTTTCATTTATGTCATTGTTGCATGTGTCATCTGTGACTATTATGACATCGTTGTCATTTATAATGTCTTTGTCATCTGTGTCGTCTGTGTCTAATGTTAAATCATTGTAATATATAATGTCTGTGTCATCTGTGGATATTGTGTCATCATTATCATTTATAATATCTATGTCATCTGTGTCGTCTGTGTCTATTGTGAAATCATTGCCATTTATAATGTCTGTGTCCTCTGTGTGTATTTTGACATCATTGTCATTTATAATGTCTGTGTCTTCTGAGTCGTCTGTGTATATTGTGACATCATAGTCATTTATAATGTCTTTGTCATCTGTGTTGTCTGTGTTGTCTCTGTTATCTCTGTAGTATGTGTCTGTTGTGACATTATTTTCATTGATAAATTCTGTGCCTTCTGTGTTCTCTGTGTCGCCTATTTCGTCTGTGTCTATTGTGACATCTTTGTCAATAGTAATGTCTGTCGACTGTCTCCTCTGTATCTTCTGTGTCGTCTGTGTTTATTGTGACATCATTGTAATTTATAATGTCTGTGTCGTATATGTCATCTGTGTCTACAGTGATGTCATTGTCATTTATATTGTCTGTGTGGTCTCTGTGGTCTCTGTCATCCGTGTCTATTGTGACATCACTGTCATTTTTAATGTCTGTGTCATCTGTGTCGTCTCTCTCTATTTTGACATCATTGTCAATTATAAAGTCTGTGTCGTCTGTGTCTCTTGTGACATCATTGTCATTAATAATGTGTCTGTCGTCTGTGTAGTCTGTGTCTATAGTGACATCATTGTCATTTATAGTATCTGTGTCATCTTTATCATCTGTGTCTATTGTGACATCATTGTCATTTATAATATCTTTGTTATCTGTGTCGTCTGTGTCCATTGTGACAACATTTTCATTTATAATATCTGTGTCATATTTGTCACCTCTGTCGTCTGTGTCTATTGTGACATCATTCTCATTTATAATGTCTTTGACGTCTGTGTCTATTGTGAAATTATTGTCCTTTATAATGTCTCTGTCCTCTGTGTCGTCTGTGTCTATTTTGACATCATTGTCGTTTATAATGTCTCAGTAGTCTGTGTTGTCTGTCTCTATTGTGACATCATTGTCATATATAATGTCTCTGTCGTCTGTGTCGTCTGTGTCTATTGTGTCATCATTTTCATTTATAATGTCTGTGTCCTGTGTCGTTGGTGTCGTCTGTGTCTACTGTGACATCATTGTCATTTACAGTGTCTGTCGTCTGCGTCATCTGTGTCTATTGTGACATCATTTTCATTAATAATGTCTGTGTCGTCTCTGTCTATTGTGACATCATTGTGATTTATAATGTCTGTGTCATCTGTGTCGTCTCTGTCTATTGTGACATCGTTTTGATTTATAATGTCTGTGTCGTCTGTGTCTGTTGTGACATCATTGTCATTTATAATATCTGTTTAGTCTGTGTCGTCTGTGTCTATTTTGTCACCATTTTCATTTATAATGTCTGTATCGTTGGTGTCGTCTGTGTCTACTGTGGCATCATTGTCATTTATAATATCTCTGTCATCTGTGTCTATTGTGACATCATTGTCATTTATAATATCTGTGTCTCCTCTGTAGTCTGTGTCTGTTGTGACATCAATTTTTTTTGTAATGTCACTGTCATCTCTGTCGTCTGTGTCTATTTTGACATGATTGTCATTTATAATGTCTCTGTCATCTGTGTCTTTTGTGACATCATTGTCATTTATAATGTCTGATTTGTCCGTGTCATCTCTGTCGTCTGTGTCTATAGTGACATCATTGTCATAATAATGTCTGTGTCGTCTCTGTCTAGTGTGACATCATTTTTCATTTATAATGTCTGTGTCGTCTGAGTCGTCTTTGCCATCTGAGTTGCTGTGTCTATTGTGACATCATTGTCATTTATGATTTCTGTGTCATCTGTGTCTACTGAGACATATTTGTAATTTATAATGTCTTTGTCGTCTGTGTCTATTATGAAATCATTATCATTAATAATGTCTCTGTCTTCTGTCGTCTGTGTCTATTGTGACATCATTGTCATTTAGAAGGTCTGTATCGTCTGTGTTGTCTCTGTCATTATTGTTATTTATATTGTCTCTGTCGTCTGTGTCATCTGTATCTATTGTGATGTCATTGTCATTTTTAATGTCTGTCGACTGTGTCCTCTGTGTCTACTATGTGTTCTGTGTCTATTGTGTCATCATTGTTATTTATATCTGTGTCATCTATATCGTCTGTGTCTATTGTGTCATCATTGACAATTTTAATGTCTCTAGATTTTGTCGTCTGTGTCTATAGTGACATCTTTGTCATTTATGTCTTTGTCATATTTGCCCTCTCTGTGGTCTGTGTCTTCTCTGTCTATAGTGACATAATTTTCATTTATAATGTCTTTGTCATCTGTGTCGTCTGTGACATCTGTGTATATAGTGACATCATTTTCATTTATAACGTCTGTCTCGTCTGTATCGTCTGTGTCTGTTGTGACACCATTTTCATTTATGATGTCTGTGTCATCTGTGTCATCTTTGTATATTGTGACATCATTGTCATTTATCATGTCTCTGTCGTCTGTGTCTATTGTGACATAATCATCATTTATAATGACTCTGTCTTCTGTGTCTATTGTGACATCATTGTTATCTTTAATGTTTTTGTCTGTGTCATCTGTGTCTATTGTGACGTCATCATTTATAATTTCTGTTTCATCTGTGTCGTCTGTGTCTATTGTGACATCACTGTCGTTTATAATGTCTGTTTCATCTTTGTCGTCTGTGTCTATGGTGACATCTTTGTCATTTATAATGTCTATGTCGTCTGTGTCTATTGAAACATCATATCCATAATAATGTCTGTGTTATCTCTGTCTATAGTGACATCATAGCCATTTATAATGTCTGTGCCATCTGTGTCGTCTCTATCTATTGTGACATCACTGTCTATTATAATGGCTGTGTCATCTCTGTCTATTGTGACAACGTTCCATCTATAATGTCTTTGTCATCTGTGTCGTCAGTGTCTATTTTGACATCATTGTCATTTATAATGTCTGTGTCGTCTGTGTCTATTTTGACATCTTTGTCATTTATAATATCTGTGTTGTCTGTGTCTCTTGTGACATCATTTTCATTTATAATGTCTGTGTCATCTGTGTCGTTTCTGTCTATTGTGACATCATTTTCATTTGTTATGTCTCTATAGTCTGTGTCATCGTGGCTATTGTTACGTCATTGTCATTTATAATGTCTGTTTTCTGTGTCTATTGTGACATAAATATCATTTTAAAATATGCACAGGCAAGGTAAACGACAATGATGTCACAATAGTCACAGAAGACACAGGCGTTAGAAATGACGATGATGTCACAATAGCTACAGGCTTTTGTAAATGACGATGATGTCACTGTAGGAACAGATGACACAGGTGTTGTATATTACAATCATGTCACAATAAGGAGAGGCGACACAGGCATAAATGACGACGATGTAACAATAGGAACAGGCATTGTAAATGATGGTGTCAAAATAGGCACAGGCCTTGTAAATGAAGATGACATCATGATAGGAAATGGCATGTTAAATGACGATGATGATGTCACAGTAGGTACGGGATTTAAAAATAATTATGATGTCACAATAGGCACAGGCATTATAAATTCCGTTGATGTCAAAATAGGAACAGGCACAGTAAATGACGATGATGTCACAATAGGCACAGGAATTGTAAATGATGATGATGTCACAATAGGCAAAGACGACACAGATGTTGTATATGGCAATGATAACCCCATAGGCACAGACAATACAGGCACTGAAAATGACTATGATGTCACAATAGGCAAAGACAACACAGGCATTGTAAATGACGATGATGTCACAATGGGCACAGGCATTGTAAAGGATTATGATGTTACAACAGTCAAAGATGACACAGGTGTTGTTAATGACGATGACGTCACAATAAGCACAGAAAGTGTAAATGGCGATGATGTCACAATAGGCACAGGCATTGTATATGACGATGATGTCACAATAGGAATAGGCATTTTAAATGACGATGATGTCACAATAGGGGCTGGTATTTTAAATGACGATGATGTCAAAAGAGGCTCAGACGACAAAGGCATTTTAAATGACGATTATGGCACAGTAGGCTCAGACTTTGTAAAAGAAGATGATGTCACAATAGGCACAGGCATTGTAAATTCAAATGATGTCACAGTAGGGAAAGTCATTATAAATGATGATAATATCACAATAACGACAGACATTGTAAATGACGATGATGTCTCACTAAGCACGTTCATTGTAAATGACATTGATGTCACAGTAGGCACAGGAATTTTAAATGACAGTGAAGACATAATCGGCATAGGTATTATAAATTACGATGATGTCTCAACAGGCACAGACGACACAGGCATTGTGACTGATGATGATGTCACAGTAGGCACAGTCATTGTAAAAGACGATGATGTCACAATAGGCACAGGTAGTATATATGATTATGATGTCACTATAGGCACAGGCATTGTAAAGTATGATGGTGCCACAATAGGCACTGAAGACACAGGAATTGTTAATGATGATGATGTCACAATAGTCACAGGCATTGTAGATGACGATGATGTCACAATAGGCCCAGGTGTTGTAAATTATGATGATGTCACAGTAGGCACAGTCAGTGTAAATCACGTTGATGTCACAATAGGCACAGGCATTGTAAATGACGTTGAGGTCACAGTAGGCACAGGAAATGTAAATGACGATGACGTCACAATAGGAACAGGCATTGTATATGACGATGATGTCACAATAGGCAAAGACAACGGAGGCATTGTAAATGACGAAGATGTCACTGTATCCACAGACATTGAAAAACAATAGGATGTCACAATAGGCACAGACGACACAGGCATTATAAAAGACGATGGCGCAATAGGCATAGACGACACAGGAATTGTAACTGACGATGATGTCACAACAGGCACAGTCACTGTAAATGATGAAGATGTCACAATAGGTACAGAAGAGGCAGGTATTTTAAATACCAATGATGACAAAATAGGCACAGAAGACACAGGCATTTTAAATGATGTTAATGTCACAACTGGGCGAGGCGACACAGGCATTATAAATGACGATGATGTCACTATAGATACAGACATTGTAAATGACAATGATGTCAAAATAGCCACAGAAGACACAGGCATTGTAAATGCTGATGATGTCACAAAAGGCACAGGCAATGTAAATGAGGAAGATGTCATAATAGGCACAGAAAACAAAAGGCATTGTACGTGACAATGATGCCACTGTGGGCACAGACGACCCAGGCATTGTAAATTACGAGGATGTCACAATAGTCACAGGAATTATAAATGATGATGATGTAACAATAAGCACAGGTACTCTAAACAACAATGATTTCAAAATATGCGCAGGAATTGTAAATGATGATGGTGTTATGATAGGGACAGGCGTTCTAATGACGATGAAAAGGGATACAGGCATTGTAAATGATGATGATGTCAAAATAGGCACAGACAACCCAGGCTTTTTCAATGACAATGGTTTCACAATATGCAAAGGCATTGTAAAGGACAATGACGTCACAATTGGCACCGACATTGCAAATGACAATGATGTCACAATAGGCACAGTTATTTTAGAAGATGATAAGGCGCAATAGGCAGAGGAAATAGAAATGAATATGATGTAACAATAGTCACAGAAAACAAAGGCATTGTAAATGACGATGATGTCACATTAGGAACAGACAACACAGGTATTGTAAATGACGATGATGTCACATTAGGAACAGACAACACAGGTATTGTAAATGACGATGTCAAAATAGGCACAGGCGTATTAGAAGATGATGATGTCAATATAGGAACAGGCATTTTAAATGAAGAAGATGTCAGAATAGGCACAGATGACACAGGCTCTCTAAATGATGTTGATGTCAAAATAGTCACATATGCTAGGCATTGTAAATGATGACGACGTCACAATAGCACAGATGACACAGGAATTGTAAACGACGATGATGTCACAATAGGCACAGATGACAGGCATTGTATGTGACGATGATATCACAATAGGCACAGGAATTGTAAATGATGATGATTTCGAAATAGGCACAGGCTGTGTAAATGACGATGATGTCACAATCTGCAGCGGCATTGTAAATGACAACTATGTCACAATAGGCACAGGTATTGTAAATGAAGATGGTGTCGCAAAAGGCGCAGGCATTCTAAGTGAAGATGATGTCGCAATAGGCACAGAGGACATGGG
The DNA here is from genome assembly GCF_032191515.1 of Phaenicophaeus curvirostris. Lineage (NCBI taxonomy): Eukaryota > Metazoa > Chordata > Aves > Cuculiformes > Cuculidae > Phaenicophaeus > Phaenicophaeus curvirostris. The sequence goes on from NC_091411.1 coordinate 255,843, forward strand.
TATTTTAAATGACGATGATGTCACAGCAGGCACAGACAACACAGGCATTGTAAATGACGATGAGGTCCCAATAGGCACAGATGATAGAGTCATTGTAAATGATGATGATGTCATAATAGGCACAGACATTGTAAATGACAATAATGTCACAATAGGTAAAGGCATTGTAAATCACGATGATGTCACAATAGGCACACGCATTCTAAATGAAGATGATGTCACAATAGGCACAGGCATTGTAAATGACAATGATGTCACAATAGGCACAGATGACACAGGCATTGTATGTGACGATGATGTCACAATCAGCACTGGCATTGTAAAGGATGATTATGTAACAATAGGCACAGGCATTGTAAATGAAGATGATGTCGCAATAGGAACAGAGGGCACACGCATTTTAAATCATGATGACGTCACAGTAGGCACAGATTACACAGGCATAGTAAATGATGATGAGGTCACAATAGGCACAGATTACAGAATCATTGTAAAGGACGATGATGTCATAATAGGCACAGACATTGTAAAAGACGATGATGTCACAAATGACAGGCATTTTAAATCGAGATGTTGACACAATAGGGAAAGGCATTGTCAATGACAATGAGGACACAATAGGTTCAGGCATTCTAAATGACAATGATGTCACAGTAGGCACAGGCATTCTAAATGACGATGATGTCACAATAGGCACAGGCATTGTACATGACGATGATGTCACAATAGGCCCAGGCATTCTAAATGAAGATGACATCACAATAGGCACAGGCATTGTAAATGACAATGATATCACAATAGGCACAGGCATTTTAAATGACGATGAAGTTACAATAGGCACAGACTACACAGGCATTGTAAATGATGATGATGTCACAATAGCCACAGGCCACACAGGCATTTTAAATGATTATTATGTCGCAATAGGCACAGATGACAGAGTGATTGTAAATGACACTGATGTCATTATAGGCACAGGCCTTGTAAATGATGATGATGTCACTATACGCACAGGCATTGTAAATGCCACAAGAATCATTGCAAATTACGATCATGTCACAATAGGCATGGACGATACAGGTATTGTAAATGAAGATGATGTCACAATAGGCACGGGCGACACTGGCACTGTAAATGACGATGATGTCACAATTGGCACAGGCATAATTGTAAAGCACGATGATGTCACAATGGGCACAGACGACACAGGCATTGTAAATGACGATGATGTAACTATGAGCACAGACGACACAGGCATTGTTCATGACGATGATGTAACTATGGGCACAGACAACAGAGGAATTGTACATGACGATGATGTCGCAATTGGCACAGATGACACAGGCATTGTACATGACAATGTTTTCAGAAAGCGAACAGATGACACAGGCATTGTAGATGACGATGATTTCACAATGGGCACAGAAGATACAGGTGTTGCACATGACGATGATATCACAATAGTCACAGAAGACAGGCATTGTAAATGACGATGATGTCACATTAGGCACAGGCATTGTAAATGACGATGATGTCATGATAGGCTCAGGCATTGTAAATGACGATGATGTCACAATAGGCGCAAGTATTGTAAATGACGATGATGTCACAATAGGAAGAGGCATTGTAAATTACAATGATGTCATTATAGGCAGAGGCACTGTATATGAAAATGATGTCACAATGGGCACAGGCATTGTAAATGACAATGATGTCAGAATAGACACAGATGATACAGGCACTGTAAAAGTGGATTATGTTACAATAGGCACAGAAGAAACTGGTATTGTAAATGAAGATGATGTGAAAATAGGCAAATACGACACAGGAATTTAAATGACAATAATGTCACAATGGGCAAAGACGACACAGGCACTGTAAATGACGATGATGTCACAATAGGCACAGGAATGGTAAATGAAGATGATGTTAAAATAGGCAGAGGCATTGTAAATATAGATGATGACACAATAGACACAGGCACTGTGAATGACAGTGATGTCACAATAGGCATATGCATTGTAAATGATGATGATGTCACAATAGGCACAGGCATTGTAAATGACGATGATGTCTGAATAGGCACAGAGGCACAGGCATTTTAAATGACGATGATGTTACAATAGGCACAGGCATTGTAAATGATGATGATGTCACAATAGCCACAGGCCACACAGGCATTTTAAATGATTATTATGTCGCAATAGGCACAGATGACAGAGTGATTGTAAATGACACTGATGTCATTATAGGCACAGGCATTGTAAATGACGAAGATGTCATTATACGCACAGGCATTGTAAATGATGTTGTTATCACAACGGCCACAGACATCATTGCAAATGACAATGATGTAACCATAGGCATGGACGATACAGGTATTGTAAATGAAGATGATTTTACAATAGGCACGGGCGATACTGGCACTGTAAATGACGATGATGTCACATTAGGCACAGCATTGTAAATGACGATGATGTCACAATAGGCACAAGTATTGTAAATGACGATGATGTCACAATAGGCACAGCCATTGTAAATGATGATGAAGTCACAATAGACACAGGCATTTTTAACGACGATGATGTCACAATAGGCACAGGCATTGTAAATGATGATGATGTCAGAATAGGCTCAGACGATTCAGGCACTGTAAAAGTGGATTATGTTACAATAGGCACATAAGAAACTGGTATTGTAAATGAAGATGATGTCAAAATAGGCGCATACGACACAGGAATTTAAATGACAATAATGTCACAGTGGGCAAAGATGACACAGGCACTGTAAATGACGATGATGTCAGGATAAGTACAGGCATTGTAAATGACGATGATGTCAAAATAGGCACAGGCATTCTAAATAAAGATGATGTCACAATAGGCACAGGCATTGTGTTTGACGATGATGTCACAATAGGCACAGACATTGTAAATGATTATGATGTCACAATAGGCACATGCATTCTAAATGATGATGATGTCATGTTAGGTACAGGCATTGTAAATGACAATGATGTAACAAGAGGCACAGGCATTCTAAATGACGATGATTTCAAAAGAGGCACAGAAGACACAGGCATTGTGTATAACGGTGATTTCACAATAGGCACAGCCATTGTATATGACGATGATGTCACAAGAGACACAGGCATTGTAAATGACAAAGATGTCAGAATAGGCACAGACGACTCAGGCAGTGTAAATGATGATGATGTCGCAACAGGCACAGATGATACAGGTATTGTAAATGAAGATGATGTCACAATAGGGAAAGACGACACAGGCATTGTAAACGACGATGATGTCACTATAGGCACAGACATTGTAAATGACGATGATGTCACAGTCGGCACCGGCTTTGTAAATGACGATGATTTCACAATAGGCACAGGCATTGTAAATGACGATGATGTAACAATAGGCACAGGCATTTTAAATGATGATGATTTCAAAAGAGGCACAGATGATACAGGCATTGTCAAAAATGATGATGTCAGAATAGGCACAGAGGGCAGAGTCATTGTAAATGACGATTATGTCACAATAGGTAGAGGCATTGTAAATGACGATGATTTACAATAGGCACAGGCATTGTAAATGATGATAATGTCGCAATAGGCACTGATGAAAGAGATATTGTAAATGATAATGATGTCACAATAGGCACAGGCATTGTAAATGACGATGATGTCCCAAGACTCGAAGACATTGTAAATCACGATGATGTCGCAACAGGCATAGGGATTGTAAATGACAATGCAGTCACTATAGGCCCAGGCATTGTAAATGACGATGATGTCAAAATAGGAATAGAGGGCACAGGCATTATAAATGACGACGATGTCGCAATAACCAAAAGGAAATTGGCTTTGTAAATAACGATGATTTAACAATAGGCACAGGCATTGTAAATTAAGATAATGTCATAATAGGCACAGGCATTGTAAATGACGATGATTTCACAAGAGGAACAGGCATTGTTAATGAGAATGATGTCACAATAGGGAGAGATGGCACAGGCATTGTAAATGACTATGATGTCACAATAGGCACAGATGACACAGGCATTGTAAGTGACGATATCACAATAGACACAGGAATTGTAAATGATTATGATTTCAAAATAGGCACAGGCTGTGTAAATGACGATGATGTCACAATAGGCACAGGCATTGTAAATAACGATGATGTCACAATCGGCACTGGCATTGTAAATGACGACTATGTCACAATGGGCACAGGTATTGTAAATGAAGATGATGTTGCAAAAAGCGCAGGCATTGTAAGTGAAGATGATGTTGCAATAGGCACAGAGGACATAGGCATTTTAAATGACAATGATGTCACAGCAGGCACAGACAACACAGGCATTGTAAATGATGATGAGGTCACAATAGGTAGAGGCATTGTAAATGTAGATAATGACCCAATAGGCACAGGCATTTTATATGAAGATGATGTCACAATAGGCACAGGCATTGTAAATGTAGATAATGACCCAATAGGCACAGGCATTTTATATGACGATGATGTCACAATAGGCACAGGTATTTTAAATCTAGATGTTGCCACAAAAGGGACAGGCATAGTAAATGACGATGATGACAAAAAAGGCACAGGCATTGTAAATGACGTTGATGTCAGAATGGGCAGAGATGACACAGGCATTTTGCATGACGATTATGTCACAATGTGCACAGAATACAAAGGCATTGTAAGTGACGATTATGTGACAATAGGCACAGATATTGTAAGTGACGATGATGTCACAAGAGGCACAGGCATTGTAAAAGACTATGATGTCATAATAGGCAAAGGCATTTAAAATGTAGGTGTTCACACAATTGGCACAGGCATTATAAATGACGATGATGTCACAATAGGAACTGGAATTGCAAATGACGATGATGTCACAATAGGCACAGGTGACACAGGTACTGTAAATGACGATGATGTCACAATAGGCACAGGGATTGTAAATGACGATGATGTTCACAATAGACACAGGCATTGTATTTGACGATGATGTTCACAATAGACACAGGCATTGTATTTGACGATGATGTGACAATAGGCTCTGGCATTGTAAATGTAGATGATGACAGAATAGGCACAGGCATTGGAAATGACGATGATGTTACAATAGGAACAGTCATTGTATATGTAGATAATGACACAATATGCACAGGCATTGTTAATGTAGATGTTGACAGAATTGCTACAGGCAATGTAAACGACGATGATGTCAAAATAGGCACAGATGTTACAGGAATTATAAATATAGATGTTGACAGAATTGGTGCAGGCATTGTAAATGCCGATGATGTCACAATGGGAAAATGCATTTTAAATGACGATGATGTCACAATAGTCGCTGGCATTGTAAATCACGCTGATATCACAAAAGGCTCGGATGTCACAGGCATTAGTAAATAATGATGATGTCACATTAGGAATAGGCGATACAGGTATTGTAAATTACGGTGATGTCAAAAAAGGCACAGGCATTGTATATGACGATGATGTCACAATAGGCAATGGCATTGTAAATGTAGATGATGACACAATGGCACAGGCAATGTAAATGACGATGATGTCACAACAGGCACAGGCAATGTAAATTACGATGATGGAACAACAGGCACAGGCATTGAAAATGGCGATGATGTCACTATAGCCATAGGAATTTTAAAAGATAATGATATCTCAATTAGCACAGGCATTGGAAATGACGATGATATCACAATAGGCACATGGATGGTAAATGTAGATGTTGACACAATTAGTACAGGCACAGTAAATTATGATGATATCACAGTGGGCACAGGTCTTGTAAATGACGATGGTGTCACAATAGGCACAGGCATTTTAAATGTCAATGTTGACACAGTTGGAACAGGCATTGTATAATGACGATGATGTCACAATAGGCACAGACGACAATGGCATTGTAAATGACGGTGATGTCACAAGAGGCACAGAATTGTAAATGACGGTGATGTCACAATAGGCATATGCATTGTAAATGAAGATGATGTCACAATAGGCACAGACAACACATATATTGTAAATGACGATGACATCAAAATAGGCACTGAATGCATAGGTACTGGAAATGACGATGATGTCACAATAGGCACAGGCATTGTATATGATGATGCTGTCACTATAGGCACAGGCATTGTAAATGTAGATGTTGACACAATTGGTACCGGCAATGTAAATGACGATGATGTCACAATAGGCACAGGAGTTGTAAATATAGATGATGACACAATAGGCAAAGGCGTTATAAATGACAATGATGTCATAATAGGCAGAGATGACACAAGCATTGTAAATGACTCTGATGTCACAATAGGCAATGAGGGCAAAGGCATCTTAAATGACGATGATTTCACAACAGGCCTTGATGACAAAGGCACTGTAAATGACAATGATGCCACAATAGGCACAGACGACACTGGCATTGTAAATGACGATGATGTCACAATAGGCAAGACATTGTAAATGACGATCAACTCACAAAAGATAGATGCATTGTAAATCACAATGATGTCACAATAGGCACATGAGATACAGACATTGTATATGACTCTGATGTCACAATAGGCAAGACATTGTAAATGACGATCAACTCACAAAAGATAGATGCATTGTAAATCACAATGATGTCACAATAGGCACAGGAGATACAGACATTGTATATGACTCTGATGTCACAATAGGCACAAACGGCACAGGCCTTGGAAATGAAGATGATGTCAAAATAGGAAGAGACGAAAATGGCATTGGAAATGATAATGATGTCACAAGTGGCACAGGAGATACAGGCATTGTAAATGACTATGATGTCACAATAGGGACAGGCATTGTAAATGTAGATGTTGATAAAATTGGCATAGGCATTGCATATGACAGTGATGTCACAATAGGCACAGACATTGTAACTGACGATGAGGTCGCAATAGGCAAAGGCAATTTTAATGTAGATGTTGACACAATTGGCACAGGCATTGTTAATTATGATGATGTCACAATGGGCACAGGCATTGTAAATGACGATGATGTCACAAAAGGAAGTGGCATTGCAAATGCCGATGATGTTACCATAGGCACAGATGACACTGCCTTTGTAAATGACGAGGATGTCAAAATAGGGATAGGCGTTGTAAATGACAATGATGTCACAGTAGGCACAGGAGATACAGACATTGTAAGTGACGATGACGTCACAGTAGGCACTGACTGCACAGGCATTGGAAATGACGATGATATCAGAATAGGCACAGAAGACAACTGTATTGTAAATGACGATGATGTCACAAGAGGCACAGGCATTGTAAAGGACGGTGATGTCAGAATAAGTACATGCATTGTATATGACGATGACGTCACAATAGGCACAGACAACACAGGCATTGTAAATAATGATGGTATCAAAAAAGGCACAGGCATTATAATTTACGATGATGTAACAATAGGCACAGACTTTGTAAATGATGATGATATCACAAAAAGCAAAGGCATTGTAAATTACGAAAATGTCACAATAGGCACAGACGACACAGGCACTGTAACTGACGATAATGTCGTAATAGGCACAGACGACATAGGCATTGTAAATGAACATGATGTCAGAATATGGACAGGCATTGTAAATGTAGATGTTGACACAATTGGCATAGACATGATGTTGTCAAAATAGGCACAGGCTTTGTAAAAGACGATGATGTCACAATAGGGACAGGCATTGAAAATGACAATGATGTCACAATAAGAACAGGCATTTTAAATGATGATGATGTCACTACATGCACAGGCATTGTAAATTACGATGTCACAATAAGCACAGGCATTGTAAATGAAGATGATGACACAATAGGCTCAGGCATTGTAAATGATAATGATGTCTCAATAGGCACAGGAATTGTAAAGGACGATGATGTCACAATAGCCACATACAACACAGGCATTGTAAATGACGAAGATATCACAATAGGCAAAGACAAAACACAAATTGTAAAAGTCGATGATGAGACAATAGTCACAGATGACACAAGCATTGTAAATGACGATGATGTCACAATCGGCAAAGGCATTGTAAATTACAATGATGTCACAATAGGCACAAATGACTATGGCATTGTAAATGACGGTGATGTAACAATAGGCAAAGGCATTGTACACGACGATGATGTCACAACAGGCACTGGCATTGTAAATGACGGTGATGTCACAATATGCATAGGCTACACAGGCTCTGGAAATGATGATGATGTCACTATAAGCACAGGCATTGTAAATGACGATGATGTCACATTACAAACAGACGACACAGGGATTTTAATTGACAATGATGTCACAATAGTCACAGAAGACACGCATTCTAAATGACGATGGTGACACAATAGGCAATGGAATTGTAAATGACGATGATATCACAATAGGCACAGGCTTTGTAAATGATGATGTCACAATACGCACAGACGGCAAAGGCATTGTAAATGACGATGATGTCATAATAGGCACAGGTATTGTAAATGACTATGATGTCACAATAGGCACAAGCATTGTAAATTACGATGATGTCAGAATAGTCACAGACGACACAGGCATTGTAAATTACGATGATGTCAAAATAGGCACAGTCGTTATAAATGACGATGTCACAATAGGCAAATGCATTGTAAATGATGATGATGTCACAATAGGCGCAGATGACACAGGCAAAGTAAATTACGAAAATGTCGTTATACGCAGAGATGGCACAGACATTGTAAATGATGATGATGTCACAATAGGCATAGACGACACAGGCATTGTAAATGACGATGGTGTCATAAAAGGCACAGACGACACAGGCATTCTAAATGACAGTGATGTCACAAAAGGGACAGGCGACACAGGCATTGTAAAAGATGATTGTGTCAGAGTAGGCATAGACATAGTAAAAGACAATGATGTCAGAATAGGCACAGGCATTGTAAATGATGATGATGTCATAATATAGCACAGATGACAAAGGCATTGTAATTGATGAAGACATCACAGTAGGCACAGAAGACACAGGCATTTTAAATGACGATGATGTAATAATAGGCACAGAAGACACAGGCATTGTAAATGATGATGATGTCACAATAGGCTCAGGCTGTGTAAATGACGATGATGTCGCAACATGCACAGGCATTGTAACAGGCGATGATGTCAAAATAGGCACAGGCATTGTAAATGACGGCGATGTCACAATAGACTCAGAAGAGACAGATATCATAAGTGACGATGATATCAATATAGGCACAGGCAACAAAGCATTTTAAGTGACGATGATGTCACAATAGGCACAGACAGTAGAGTATTGTAAAAGACAATAATGTTAGAAAAGGCACAGACATCACATGCACTGTAAATGACGAAGATGTCACTACGGGAACAGGCATTGTAAAGGAAGATGAGGTCATAAATAGGCACAGATGGCATAGGCATTGTAAATGACGATGACTTCATAATAGGAACGGGCATTGTAAATGACAATGATGTCGCAATAGGAACAGGCATTGTAACTGATGATGATGTCACAATAGGCACAGGAATTGTAAAGGACAATGATGTCACAATAGCCACAGACGACACAGGCATTGTAAAGGACAATAATATCACAATAGGCATTGAAAACACAGGCATTGTAAATGACGAAGATATCACAATAGGCAAAGACAACACGGGCATTGTAAAAGACGATGATGAGACAATAGTCACAGACGACACAGGCATTGTAAATGACGATGATGTCACAATAGGAATAGACAAGACAGGTAATTTAAATGACATTGATGTCACAATAGGCATAGGCGAGACTAGTTTGTAAATGACGATGATGTCACAATCAGCAAAGGCATTGTAAATTACACTGATGTAACAATAGGCACAAATGTCTATGGAATTGTAAATGACGGTGAAGTTACAATAGGCAAAGGCATTGTACACGACGATGATGTCACAACAGGCACTGACATTGTAAATGACGGTGATGTCACAATATGCATAGGCTACACAGGCTTTGTAAATGATGATGATGTCACTATAAGCACAGGCATTGTAAATGACAATGATGTCACTATAGACACAGGCATTGTAAATGACGATGATTTCAAAATAGGCACAGATGACACAGGCATTGTAAATGACCGTGGTGTCACAATAGTCACAAACGACACGCATTCTAAATGACGATGATGACACAATAGGCACTGGAATTGTAAATGACAATGATGTCAGAATAGGCACAGGCATTGTAAATGAAGATGATGTCACAATAAGGAGAGGCGACACAGGCATTTTAAATGACAATGATATCGCAATAGGCACTGGCATTGTAAATGACATTGATGTCACAATATGCAAAGAAGGCATAGGCATTGTAAATGACTATAATGTCTAAACAGGCACAGGCAACACAGGCATTGTAAATGATAATGATGTCACACTATGCACAGGCATTGTAAATGACGATGATATCAAAATAGGCACGGGCATTGTAAATGACGATGATGTCAGTATAGGCACAGACAACACAGGATTTGTAAATGACTATGACATCAAAATAGGCACAGAAGACACAGGCATTTTAAATGACGATGATGTCACAATTTGCGCAGACGACACAGGCATTCTAAATGGTGAAGTTGACACAATAGACAGAGTCTTTGTAAATGACGTTGATGTCACAATAGGTACAGGACTTGTAAATGACGATGATGTCACAATAGGCACGGGATTTGTAAATGACTATGACGTCAAAATAGGCACAGAAGACAGGCATTTTAAAAGACGATGATGTCAAAATAGGCACAGACGAGATGGGCATTGTAAATGACGATCATGTCACATTAGGCAAAGGCATTGTAAATGACGATGATGTCATAAAAGGCACAGGCATTGTAAAAGATGATGATGTCACATAAGGCACAGGCAAGACTGAATTGGAAATGAAGATGATGTCACAATAAGCACAGGTAGTGTAAATGACGATGATGTCATATTAGGCACAGGCAACGAAGGAATTGTACATGACGATGAAGTCACAGTAGGCACAGGAGACACTGGCATTGTTATTGATGATGATGTCACAAAAGGCAGAGGCGACACAGGCATTGTAAGTGACGATTGTGTCAGAATTTGCACAGGCATTGTAAATGCCGATGACGTTACAATAGGGACAGAGGGCACAGGCATTGTAAAAGACGATGAATTCACAACAGGCACAGACAGCACAAGCACTTTAAATTACGATGATGTCATAATAGGCGTAGCCATTGTAAATGAAGATGATGTCATTATACGCATAGGCATTGTATATGACAACGATGTCACAATAGAGACAGATGACACATGCATTGTACATGACGATGATGTCAGAATAGGCCCAGGCTTTGTAAAAGACGATGATGTCACAACAGGCACAGGCATTGTTATTGAATATGATGTAAAAATATGTACAGGAAACAAAAGCATTGTAAATGACGATAATGTCAAAAAAGGCACAGTGGACACAAGCATTGTAAATGACGATCATGTCACAACAGGCAGAGACGGCAAAGGTACTGTAAATGATGATGATATCACAAAAGGTGCAGGCATTGTAAATGATGATGATGTCACAATAGGCACAGAAGACAGGAATTGTAAATGACGATGATGTCACAAAAGCACAGACAGCACAGGCATTGTAAATGACGATGCTTTCACAATAGGCACAGAGTGCACAGGCATTTTAAATTACAATAATGTCAAAATAGGCGTAGCCATTGTAAATGAAGATGATGTCAGTATAAGCACAGGCATTGTATATGACAATGATGTCATAATAGGCACAGGCATTGTAAATGATGATGATATCACAATAGGCCCAGGCGTTGTAAAAGATGATGATGTCACAACAGGCACAGGCATTGTAATTGAAGATGATGTCAAAATAGGCACAGGCATTGTAAACGACGATGATGTCACAGTAGGGGCAGGAGACACAGATATTGTTAATGACGATGAGGTCAAAATATGCACAGGAAAAAGACATTGTAAATGACGATGATGTCACATAAGGCACAGATGGCACAGGCATTGTAAAAGACCATGATGTCATAATAGGAACAGACAGCAAAGGCTCTCTAAATGACGATGATGTCACAATAGGCAGAGGCATTGTAAGTGACGTTGATGTCACTGCGGAAGTGGCATTGTAAATGACGATGATGTCACATTAGGCACAAACGGCACAGGAATTGTAAATGACGATGATTTCATAATAGGCACAGGCTCTGCAAAAGACTATGATGTCACATTAGGCACAAACACGACAGGCATTGTAAATGACGTTGATATCACAATGGGCTCAGACGACGCAGGCATTGTAAATATGGATGATATCACAATAGAAACAGATAACACAGGAATTGTAAATGACGATGATATCAAAACAGGCGTAGAAAATACAGGCATTTTACATGATGATGATGTCACAGTAGGGACAGGAGACACAGGCATTGTAAATGACAATGATGTCACAAAAGGCACAGTGGACACAGGCATTGTAAATGAAGATGATGTCGTAATAGGCACACGTGACACTGGCTTTGTAAATGACGATGATGTCACAACAGGCACAGGCATTGTAAATGAAGATGATATCACAATAGGAACAGACAGCTGAGGCACTGTAAATTGCTATGATGTCATAACATGCGCAGGCATAGTAAATGATGATGATGTCACAATAGGCACAAAAGACACGCATCGTAAATGACGATGATGTCAAAATAGGCACAGACGACACAGGAATGGTTAATGAAGATGATGTTACAATAAGCACAAGCATTGTAAATGAAGATGATGTCACAATAGGCACTGACGGCACAGGCACTGTAAATGACGATGATGTCATAATAGGGAAAGGAGACACAGGCATTGTAAATGATGATGATGCCACATTAGGCACAACAGGCAGAGGCATTGTAAATGACGATGATGTCACAATAGGCACAGACAACACAGGCATTTTAGATGACAATGGTGTCAAAATAGGCACAGGCATTTTAAATGATGATTATGTCACAATAGGCACAGGCATTTTAAATGACCATGATGTCACAATACGGACAGAAGACACAGGCATTGTAAATGACGATGATTTCATAATAGGCACAGAAGACACAGGCATTGCAAATGACGATGACGTCAAAATAGCACAGAAGACAAAGGCATTGTAAATGAAGATGATGTCACATTAGGCACAGGCACTGTAAAAGACTATGATGTCACATTAGGCACAGACGAGACAGGCATTGTAAATGACGATGATGTCACAATAGGCACAGACGACGCAGGCATTGTAAATATGGATGATGTCACAATAGAAACAGATAACACAGGAACTGTAAATGACAATGATGTCACAACAGGCATAGAAAATAAAGGCATTGTACATGATGATGGTGTCACAGTAGGGACAGGAGTCACAGGCAGTGTCAATAACGATGGTGTCACAAAAGGCACAGTGGACACAGGCATTGTAAATGACAATGATGTCACAACAGGCACAGACGGCAGAGGTATTGTAAATGACAATGATATCAAAATAGGAACAGACAGCTCATGAATTGTAAATTGCGATGTTGTCATAAAAGGCTCAGGCATTGTAAAAGACGATGATATCACATTAGGCAAAGACGAGAAAGGCATTGGAAATGAAGATGATGTAACAATAAACACAGGTAGTGTAAATGACGATAATGTCTCATTAGGCACAGACAACGAAGGAATTGTACATGACAATGAAGTCACAGTAGGGACAGGAGAAACTGGCATTGTATTTGATGATCATGTCACAAAAGGCAGAGGCGACACAGGCATTGTAAGTGACGATTGTGTCACAATACGCACAGGTATTGTAAATGCCGATGATATTACAATAGGGACAGGTGACACAGGCATTGTAAAAGACGATGAATTCACAACACGCACAGACGGCACAGGCACTTTAAATTACGATGATGTCATAATAGGCGTAGCCATTTTAAATGAAGATGATGTCAATATAGGCACAGACATTGTATATGACAATGATGTCACAATAGGCACAGGTATTGTAAATGACAATGATGTCACAATAGGCACAGATGACACATGAATTGTAAATGAGGTTGATGTCAAAATAGGCCCAGGCTTTGTAAAAGACGATGATGTCACAACAGGCATAGGCATTGTTATTGAAGATGATGTAAAAATAGGTACAGGCATTGTAAATGACGATGATGTCACAGTAGGGACAGGAGACACAGATATTGAAAATGAAGTTGATGTCAAAATATGCAAAGGAAACAAAGGCATTGTAAATGACGATGATGTCACAATAGGAACAGAAATTGTAAATGACCATGATGATAAAATAGGCAGAGGCATTGTAAATGACGATGATGTCACAATAGGCACAGAGGACACAGGCATTGTAAATGACGAAGATGTCACAGTAGCCATAGGCATTATAAAAGACGATGATGTCAAAATATTAATAGCCATTGTAAATGACGATGATGTCACAATAGGCACAGACGTCACAGACATTGTAAATGACTATGATGTCACAATAGGCACAGGCATAGTAAATGAAGATGATGTCACAAGAGCCAAAGGCATTGTAAATGACGAAGTCACAATAGGCACAGACAACACAGGCATTGTAAATGACGATTATGTCACAATAGGCACAAGCATTGTAAATGACGATAATGATAAAATAGGCAGAGGCATTGTAAATCACGATGATGTGGCAATAGGCGCTGGCATTGTAAATGACTATTATGTCACAACAGGAACAGGCAGTGTAAATGACGATGATGTCACAATAGGCACAGACAACACAGGCATTGTAAATGACAATGACGTCACAATAGCCATAGGCTTTATTAAAGACGATGATGTCAAAGTTTTAATAGCCATTGTAAATGACGATGATGTCACAATAGGCACAGAAGACATAGGCATTGTAAATTACGATTATTTCACAATAGTCACAGGCATTGTAAAAGACGATGATGTCACATTAGGCACAGACGAGACAAGCATTGGAAATGACGATGATGTCACATTAGGCACAGACAACGCAGCCATTGTACATGACAATGAAGTCACAGTAGGGACAGGAGACACTGGCATTTAAATTGATGATGATGTCACAAAAGGCACACACAACACAGGCATTGTAACTGACGATGATGTCACAATAGGCACAGGCATTGGAAATGACGAGGATGTCACAATACGCACAGACGGCACATGCACTTTAAATTACAATGATGTCAAAATAGAAACAGACTACACAGGCATTGTAAATGATGATGATGACAAAATAGGCCCAGGCTTTGAAAAGACGATGATGTCACAACAGGCACAGGCATTGTTATGGAAGATGATGTCAAAATAGGCACAGGTATTATAAATGAAGATGATGTCACAATAGGGACAGGAGACACGGATATTGTAAATGACAATGATGTAAAAATATGCATAGGAAACAAAGGCATTGTAAATGATGACGATGTCACAATCGGCACAGACGGCCCAGGCATTGTAAAAGACGATGTCACAATATTCACAGGCATTGTAAGTGACGATGATGTCACAATAGGCACAGGCATTGTAAAGGGCGATGTTGTCAAAATAGGCACAGATGACACAGACATTTTAAATTAAGATGATGTCACATTAGGCACAGGCATTGTAAAAGACGATGATGTCACATTAGGCACAGAAGACGCAGGTATTTTAAATAAGGATGATGTCACAATAGAAACATACGACACAGAAATTGTAAATTACGATGATGGCACAGACAACACAGGCATTGTTAATGACGATGATGTCACAATAGGGACAGGCCACACAGACATTATAAATGACGATGATGTCACAATAGGCACAAACAACGCAGGGATTGTAAATGACACTGATGTTAAAATAGGCACAGGGAACAAAGCACTGTAAGTGATGAGGATGTCACAATAGGCACGGATGGCTTAGGCATTGTAAAAGACGATGATGTCATAATAGGAACAGACAGCAAAGGCACTGTAAGTGACGATGATGTCACAATAGCCGCAGGCATTGTAAGTGACGTTGATGTCACTGCAGGAAGTGGCATTGTAAATGACGATGATGTCACATAAGGCACAGACGGCACAGGCATTGTAAAAGACCATGATGTCATAATAGGAACAGACAGCAAAGGCTCTCTAAATGAAGATGAAGTAACAATAGGCAAAGGCATTGTAAATGACGATGATGTCACAACAAGTACAGGCAGTGTAAATGACGATGATGTCACAATAGCCACAGATGACACAGGCATTGTAAATCACTATGATATCACAATAGCCATAGGCATTGAAAAAAGACGACGATGTTAAAATATTAATAGCGATTTTAAATGTCGATGATGTCACAAGAGACACAGACGACACAGGCATTGTATACGACTATGATGTCACAATAGGGACAGGCGACACAGTCATTGTAAATGACTATTTTGTGACAAAGGGATGGGCAACACAGGCATTGAACATGACGATGAAGTCAAAATATGCACACGCAACACAGGCATTGTTATTGAAGATGATGACAAAATAGGCACAGATGACACAGGAATTGAAAAAGACGATGATGTCACAATAGGCACAGACGAGAGGCATTGCCTATGACGATGATTTCACAATAAGCACAGGTACTGTAAATGATGATGATGTCACAATAGGGACAGACGAAGAAGGCATTGTACAAGACGATGTAGTCACAGTAGCGACAGGAGACACTGGCGTTGTAATTGATGATGATGTCAAAAAATGCACAGGCGACACAGGCATTGTAAGTGACGATTTTGTCACAATAGGCACAGGCATTGTAAATAACAATGATGTCACAATAGGCACAGACGACACAGGAACTTTAAATTACGATGATGTCATAATAGGCGTAGCCATTGTAAATGAAGATGATGTCAATATAGACACAGGCATTGTATATGAGAATGATGTCACAATAGGCACAGGCATTGTAAATGACGATGATGTCAAAATATGCATAGCCATTTTAAATGATTATGATGTCACAATAGGCACAGACAACACAGGCATTGAAAGTGACTATGATGTCACAGTAGGCACAGGTATTATAAATGACGATGATGTCAAATTAGGGACAGGCATTGTAAATTATGATGATGTCACAATAGGCGCAGATGACACACGCAATATAAATTACGATGATGTCGCAATAGGCACAGACGACACAGACATTGTAAATGGTGATGATGTCACAAAAGGCACAGTGAAACATGCATTGTAAACAACGATGATGTCACAATAGGCACAGGCATTGTAAATGACGATGATGTCAAAATAGGCACAGGCAACAAAGGCATTGTAAATGACGATGGTGTCAAAATAGGCACAGGCAACAAAGGCATTGCAAATGACGATGATGTAAAAAAATAGCACAGGCAGCACAGTAATTGTAAATGACGATGATGTCACAATAGGCAAAGGCATTGTAAACAACGATGATGTCACAATAGGCACAGGCATTGTAAATGACGATGATGTCAAAATAGGCACAGGCAACAAAGGCATTGCAAATGACGATGATGTAAAAAAATAGCACAGGCAGCACAGTAATTGTAAATGACGATGATGTCACAATAGGCAAAGGCATTGTAAATGACGATGATGATAAAATAGGCAGAGGCATTGTAAATCACGTTGATGTCACAATAGGCACAGACGACACAGGCATTGGAAATGAAGATGATGTCACAATAAGCACAGGTACAGTAAATGACGATGATATCAAAAAATTAATAGTCATTTTATATGACGATGATGTCACAATAGGCACAGACGACACAGGCATTGTAAATGACGATGATGTCACAACAAGTACAGGCATTGGAAATGACTATGAAGTCACAACAGGGACAGACCACACAGGCGTTGTAAATGACAATGGTGTCACAATAGGCATAGGAGTTGTAAATGACCATGATGTCACAATAGGCACAGACGACACATGCATTGTATATGACAATGATATCACAATAGACACAGACAACACAGGCCTCTTCTCCCAAGTGACAGGAAATAGGACAAGAGGGAATGGCCCCAAGCTCCGCCAGGGGAGGTTTAGGCTGGACATTAGGAAAAAATTTTTCACAGAAAGGGTCATTCGGCACTGGAACAGGCTGCCAAGGGAGGTGGTTGAGTGACCTTCTCTGGAGGTGTTTAAGGCACAGGTGGGCGAGGTGCTAAGGGGCATGGTTTAGTGTTTGATAGGAACGGTTGGACTCGATGATCCGGTGGGTCTCTTCCAACCTGGTGATTCTATGATTCTATGATTGTAAATGACCATGATGTCGCAATAGGCACAGATGACACAGGCATTGTAAATGACAATGATTTCACAATAGGCACAGACGACATGCATTCTAAATCACGATGATGACAAAATTGACGCAGTCTTTGTAAATGACGAAGAAGTCACAATAGGCACAGGAATTGTAAATGACGATGATGTCACAATATGCACAGGTGGCACAGGCATTGAAATGACGATGATGTCACAATAGGCACAGGCGGCACAGGCATTGAAATGATGATGATGTCACAATAGGCATAGATGACACAGGCATTTTAAATGATGATGATGTCATAATATGCACAGACGGAACTGGCATTTTAAATGAAGATGATGTCACAATAGGCACAGTTGGGTGACGTAAACAGTGTCCTGCGGGCGGTGTGTCTCCTCCGAGCCGTTGAAAGCCGACCTCTGCTTTCTCTTCCCCTCTAGAGCGGGCAGAGGATGGGCTGCAAGGCCGAGAAAACCTGAGCGAGACAAGTGGCCAGCTAGACTCAAAGTGGGGAGAAACGCTGATGCCTGGCGAACAGGGGAGTTTACACTGCAGAAACAGATGAGAACGGACGTCACGAGCGTCATTCTGTTTGGGGCCAGCAAGGGAACTAGAACCATTTCTCTGGGGAGAACTTGCACATGGCCGGAGGGTTCTGCCATGGGAGGTGACTGAAACCCGATTCCCAATCCTGGTTTGGTGAAGGAGAAGAAAGGGCTGTGAGACCTGAAGGCAGGGCTCTGCCTCGAGGCAAAGGTGAGTGAAATAAGCTCATTTACATGAGTTTCTCATGCTTCTTGCTGCCTCCTCAGTGTCTGTCCTCTACTTCAAGTGTGGCTGAACCAGTGCCTGAGGAGGTTGTCGGGCGGGAAAGAGCGTCCACTAAAATATTTCTCCCGTTAGCTTAAGTGCTAAGGTATCCCGTGGTGCTGAGCTCAGGGTCAGGAGATGGACACGCAGCCTTTCAGAGGCTGCTCTACCCGGGTGAACCGCTGTTCTCCTGCCTCCCTCGAGGGAAGCCTCCGTTTGGAAAACTCGGTCACTTGTCCTCCCTCCGACGGCCTCAGCGTGGCAGGGAGAGCTAGAGGAGCTCTGCCTGGTCCCGTGGCAGGCTCGGGCCTGTCTGGCACAGCTTAGAGCTTGCTGGGCGTTGGGGTGTCTCATAGTGGCGAGAGCTTCTGGGGAGGGGAGTGGTTCATTTAAAGCACGGTTACTTGGAGTTTTTTGTCGTAACAGCTCCTTGCTTTTGCTTTGTCAGCAGGGAGAATCTGACAGGAGTACTGTCAACAAGAGCCCCTGCGGAATCCCGACCCCTCCACAGGGAGAGAGGGAGAAGCGATGTGGCGGTGCCCTGCAGGCCAGCAGCATTTGGGTACGTGGCTTTCTCGGGACTCGTCTTTGCTGATCACCATCAATCAAGTTGACGGTGTGAGCCGGAGCATTATCTGCTTAGGGTTAGCACGTGACGTCATCGCGCTTACTGAATGCTGGATCGAGAAAATACTAGGGTGCCATGGGCTTGGCCAGCCAAACATGTGCATGCCACACGCCATAAACATGCCACACACATGCTAGGCACACACCACACACATGCCACACATGCCACTGCTCTCATGCACACGCCATGTACATGCTAGGCTCACGCCACAACTCATGCACATCCCATGCACACACCTTGCACCTGCAAGCAACATGCCACACACTCCATGCCCATGTTATGTACGTGCCTTTTACATGCCATCCACATATCATAAACATGCTAGCACACACCATGAAGATGACACACCAGCCATGCACACACCATGCACGCACCTTGCACATGCAAGCAACATGGCAAACATGCCATGCGCATGTTATGTATATGCTGTGTGCACATCATCCACATGCCACAGGCACTAGCACACACCATGATTGTGACACATGGTCCATGAACAGGCCACACGCACACCATGCACATGTGAGCAACATGCCACATGCTATACACACGCCATGTGCATGTTATGTGCATGCTGTGTACATACCATACACATGCCACGCACATGTTGGCACGTGCCATAAAGATGTCACATCAGCCATGGACAGATCACGCACGTGCTCACACACACCGTGAAGGTGACCCACCATCCATGCGCATGCCTTGCACATGCAAGCAACATTCCACACACTGCACAAACACAACATTTGTATGTTATGTATGTGCTGTTTACATGCCATCCACATGCCACTCACACATTAGCACATTCAAAGAAGGTGAAGCACATGCCACGCACATTCCTTGCACACGCAAGCAACATGCCACACATGCCATGTACATGCCATACACATGCATCCAACACACTAGCACATGCCATCAAGATGACATCCAGCCATGGACATGCCACGCACACACCATGAAGGTGACACACCAGCCATGCACATTACTTGCACATGCTACGCACATACCTTGCACACACAAGCAACATGCCACATATGCCATGTGCATGTTACGTACATTCTGTGTACATGCTATACATATGCATCAAACACGCTAGCACACATCACCAGGATGACACACCAGCCATGCACACGTCATACACATTCTAGGCTCACGCTATGCTCACCCCATGCACGCACCACGCATGTGCCTTGCACATGTAAGCAACATAGAATCATAGAATAACCAGGTTGGAAGAGACCCACCGGATCATCGAGTCCAACCATTTCTATCAAACACTAAATCATGCCCCTTAGCACCTCGTCCACCTGTGCCTTAAACACCTCCAGGGAAGGTGACTCAACCACCTCCCTGGGCAGCCTGTTACAGTGCCCAATGACCCTTTCTCTGAAGAATTTTTTCCTAATGTCCAGCCTAAATCTCCCCTGGCGGAGCTTGAGGCCATTCCCTCTTGTCCTGTCCCCCGTCACTTGGGAGAAGAGGCCAGCACCCTCCTCTCTACAACCTCCTTTCAGGTAGTTAGAGAGAGCAATGAGGTCTCCCCTCAGCCTCCTCTTCTCCAGGCTAAACAACCCCAGCTCTCTCAGCCGTTCCTCATAAGGTCTGTTCTCCAGCCCCCTCACCAGCTTCATTGCTCTTCTCTGGACTCACTCCAGAGCATCAACATCCTTCTTACGGTGAGGGGCCCAGAACTGAACACAGGATTCGAGGAGCGGTCTCACCAGTGCCCAGTCCAGAGGGAGAAGAACCTCCCTGGACCTGCTGGTCACACTGTTTCCGATCCAAGCCAAGATGCCATTGGCCTTCTGGGCCACTGCTGGCTCATATTCAGTTGGCTGTCAATCAACACCCCCAGGTCCCTCTCCTCTAGGCAGCTTTCTAGACAGACTTCTCCTAGTCTGTAGCACTGCACAGGGTTGTTGTGCCCCAAGTGCAGGACCCGGCATTTGGCCTTGTTAAACCTCATGCCATTGGACTCAGCCCAGCGGTCCAGCCTGTTCAGATCCCTTTGCAGAGCCTCCTGACCCTCCAGCAGATCCACACTTCCACCCAGCTTAGTGTCGTCCGCAAACTTGCTAAGGGTGCACTCGATGCCTTCATCCAGGTCATTGATAAAGACATTGAACAGGGCTGGACCCAGCACTGAGCCCTGGGGAACCCCACTTGTCACTGGCCTCCAGCTGGAGTTAATTCCATTTCCCACCACTTTCTGGGCCCTCCAGCCAACCAGTTTTCCACCCAGGAAAGTGTGCACCTGTCCAGGCCAGAGGTGACAGTTTCCAAAGCAGAACGCTGTGAGAAACTGTGTCAAAGGCTTTACTGAAGTCCAGGAAGACCACATCCACAGCCTTTCCCTCATCCAGCAGCCGAGTCACTTTGTCATAGAAGGTGATCAGGTTAGTTTGGCAAGACCTGCGTTTTGTGAACCCGTGTTGACTAGGCCTGATCAGCCGGTTCTCTTGCATGTGCTTCATGATCGCACTCAAGTTCACCTGCTCCATGACTTTCCCTGGCCCTGAGGTCAGACTGACAGGCCTGTAGTTCCCTGGATCCTCCTTGCGACCCTTCTTGTAGACGGGCACAATATCAGCCTCCAGTCCAGTGGGACTTCCCCAGTCAGCCAGGACTGTTGGAAGATGATGGAAAGGGGTTTGGCCAGCACATCTGCCAGCTCCTTCAATACCCTTAGGCGGATGCAACCGGCCCCATAGACTTGTGGGTGTCTAGTCGGGCTAGCAAGACACTGACCACCTCCTCTTGGATCACGGGAGCCTCATTTTGCTCCTCTAGCTCCTGGGTTAGTACACAGATGGAACAACTCTCTTTACAATTAAAGACTGAGGCAAAGAAGGCATTAAGTACCTCAGCCTTTTCCTCATTCTCTGTCACTGTTGTTCCTTCTGCGTCCAATAGGGACTGTATGGTCTCTCTAGTCCTCCTTTTATTATTTATATATTTATAGAAGAATTTTTGTTATCTTTCATAGACTTTGCCAATCTGATTTCTAGCTGAGCCTTAGCCCTTCTGATTTTTTCTCTGCACAATCTCTCTCCCCCACTGTAGTCCACCCAAGAGGCCTGTCCCCTCTTCCAGAGCCCATAAACATTTCTCCTCTTCTTGATATCACTCAAAATCTCTCTGTTCAACCAAGCTGGTTTTCTCCCCTGCCGGCTTTTTTTCCGGAACATGGGGATGGCTTTCTCCTGAGTTGCTAGCATTTCCTTTTTGAAGAGCTCCCAGCCCTCATGGGCTCCCTTGCCCTTGAGTACTGTCTCCCATAAGACTTTACCAACCAGCCTTCTGAAGAGATCAAAGTCTGCCCTCTGGAAATTTAATGCTACTGTCCTACTAACCACCCTCTTCACTTCACGTAGAATAGAAAACCCTATCATCTCATGATCACTTTGTCCTAGACATGTCACACACCATGTCTATGTTACGTAAATGCCACGTACACACTATGCATATGCCATGCACAAGCCTTGCACACAGAAGCAACGTGCCACACACGTGCCTTGGACACAGAAGCAACATGCCACACTGTGTTCATGTTATGTACATGCTGTTTACGCACCATCCACATGCCTTGCACACACTAGCACACGCCAATAAGATGACGCACCAGCCATGTACACACCATGCACACGCTGTGCACACGCCACTGTGCCCATGCACATGCTGTGCACATGCCAGGCTCATGCCACAAACACACCATCCACATGACACACACATGCCTTGCACACACAAGCAACATGTCACACATGCCATGTGCTTGTTATGTTTCTGCCTCGTACATGCTTACACACAACACAGACACGGCAGCACGCTGCCCTCCCGCTGGCTGCGGCCAATGGGATGGAGCCTGGGACTGGGAGAGGGACAGTGCCCCGTGTCCCTCCCGTCCCCCCGAAACCCTCCTGTCCCTGCCTGGGGTGCCGCGCGAGGCTGGAGGGAGAGCCTTTCCTCTTATGTCTGCTCACATTTTTAGTTTCTCTATGACAGCTTTATTGGACTTGACTTTTAGCCTCATGACTGTGCATAAGACATGGCTGAATGCGACGGGAAGACTGCTGGGGAAATGGCAAGAAGAGGATCGACAAGAAACAGTGGAACACGCCCTTTAGAGTTTGCTGCTCGTCTGGCTGCTGAGAAATGGGAGTGTCTCTGAATTTGCTACTGCATGAGACAGATTAAAGACATTTAATAAAAGTTCAGTTCTATCTAAATGGTAGATGGGACTATGCTTATGTAAAGCATATTGTATGTAACTGTAACCCATACGCTTCAAAGCACTGTATCTCAGCAGCTAGAACATGGAAGGAATCTTCTAATCTGTACAGGTTTTTAACAATGATAATTGACATTTAGGGTCTTAATAACATCTATAATTTTATATCATTTCAATCAAGCCTGGCTGTCATACATAGAAATTTCAGTAAAGCCCCAACATTTTATACTTAGGAGTAATTTCTTCTTACCCATCCTAAGTGGGATGCTATAGTTTTGCTGTTAAAAGGGTGGGTCTTGTTCAGAAACCTCTGCAGGTCATAGTTGGGTTGGTTAAGTCTGTGCCACACCTGTGGTCAGCAACTAGGTACAGGTGAAGAGTTTGCCCCTTGAAAGGCCTCTTGATTCAGAGCTGCCTCTCACCTGCAGCTCGAGCATTCAGTGAAGGAAGGAGCTACAGAAGCCTGCCTTTCTTCCTTTCTTTGCTGGGTTTTGAGCAGTTGTGTGGTCTTCTTTGTGGGGCATTTGAGCCTCCTGTCATCATTTCTTCTGTGAGTTTCAGGTAATGATTTTGCTTGTGAATTTGCTTTTTAGTCTTAGAGTAAAATTGGTTTGCAATGTGGCAGCTTCAGAGAGATGTTACCAACAACATTTGCAGTCAACGTCATCTTTCTTTGTTCTTGTTTTATTAGTAGAAGTAGGGATGGTTTTTTTAGGTTGTTTTTTTTTTTTAATCTATTGGGGCCCTAAGGATTTAGGCTCAGCCTAAATAAGATTTCCAGTGTAGTTTTAGTGATAGCTCCTACTGTTTTTCCCAGAGGTGGTTTGTTTAATTTGGGGTTTGTGTCATAAGCAGTTGAAAATTATATTTGCCCAGAGCTTTTTGACGAAATGCCCAAGAAAACTGTTAGCTTGCCTGTATTGCCAGGATTTTTTTTTTTTCTAAATCTACATCAGTACCAGTGGACTCAAAGGAGGTAAATACAAGAGCAGTATTTAAAGCACTTTCTAGGGGAGAGTTAGTAAACTATTCACCAGTAAGGCTGTGACAACTGTGCCAGGCAAGTGATTGGAAATGGTAACTAAGAATGGAATTAGAGGGTATGGCTAAGTGTGGTGTTTGGGGTTATCCTACCGCATGTACCTGTGGGAGTTTTTTGAGGAAAACTGCAGTCATGTAAATTAGGATGATTTGGTTGACGCTGCTTTATCTACTGTTTAGATGATGTTTTCTCAAGAGCAGGAAGAAAAAGCTATTCATATGCACTAGCTAAAGCTACGTATGGATTTTTTTTGCCGGCAGATAGAACTGCTGAGTTCTGTTGACTTACTGAATGAGAGTATTGGGTGTGTGTGTGTGTGTTGAATTTCTGCCCTCTTTTGTGCTTTTCTGTTGTTGCTTAACTCCTGCTCAGAATTGAAAATGTTTTGAGGAGAGAGAACGTAAGAGGTTTTAGATGTAGTGCCTACTTACACAAGAATTGTACTGTTATCATGTTTTTAGAAAATGTTTTCATTTATGTGGTGACCGTTCCAAGTAGTTTTATGTAGAAAGCCTTGTTTAAAAATGCAATGAATAGTGAGCTCTTGCAGGAGAATTAAGGTTGTTCAGACAGGGTAAATGAATGTGGTCCAGAAACACTGCTTTTTGGTCAAGTGAGTAAAACAGCAACTGAACGATGCTCTTCCTTGCCAAGCTGTGTGCGGCTGTGCCATCATGGAATTTCCTGTTGTGTGTTTTCACTTTAGGAAAACAGATAATTTGGTTTACGCTTTGATCAAAATACTTTGCTGCGCTGCTTTTCTGATAGTACTCTCGGGATAACAATTGTGAGGGGTTTTTTTTCATATTTTATGTATTTTATTACACGACATTTCAGACTGCAGTGTGGAACAAAACTGCTACAATTTTACTGTAAATATAGCTCAGCCCTAACTCGGTCTCTGCCATTTCTAGAAGTTGTTCCAAACCCATCACGTGGCTTGGCACAGTTAAATACCATTGGCAATCTCTACTCCGTCAAGGTATTTAATGGAGCCACTGTGCAGGGTGAACTGGTTTTCACAGTGGGATGCAGTGAGGTTTATGCAAGTTAGCGCAGAGGGCACTGCCAGCCCTGTCAACGTTGTGTCTGTCTCAGCTGGAGTTGCTGTGTATTGCTTGGAAAACTCCCTCAGTTTGGTTCTGGCTTCTGCAGTACATCCTCACGTAAAATTTCACACAGGGAGTGACCGAAACAATTGTATAACTGGAGGGAAGGGATAATGCAAGCGCCTTCCCATGGAGCTAGGGAACTCCCTCTGTTAAACAGGCTCTGTTTTCCTCCCCCCGACAGTGGGGAGGCCTTGCTACTGTGCCTGACTCCTTTATTGATGTGAGGCTGGAGATTATCATAAGATCAGAAAGTGGCTGTCTGCAGAAGCAAGAATGATAATTAAGACCAGATATTGATCATCTGCCCATGTCTTGCATCTTTAGTCACTGAGGAAATGCCAATCCAAAAATTCCTACTTGCCAGTCCATAGGAAGAATATTTTCTCCGTAATGATGACAAATTGTCAAGTCTGGAATTCAGTGGCTGTATTAATATCAAGTGCGTCTTTTTTTCCTTCATTGAATTTTAAGGCAAAGCTTCTGGAATCCATACAAACAGGTGTGAGAGGAAGGAGCCCTCTGTCTGACCCAATATATGCATCTGCATGATCTAGGCATGTTTCAAACTCCTTTTCCACTCAAAGTGCATAAAGGCTCTGTATGTTTCATAACATTTCTCAATATCCCTTTTATCAGTGCAGCTTTTTACTGTTTGAGCACTTGTCAGTTTGGCTTAAATTGCAGGCATTAAAGGGCTTAGGCCAGAAGTTCTCTTTTGGAAGCTTAGTGTAGGGCATCCCATAGTCCTGTAAGTGCAGTACAGCTCAAAGTAATAATTATCTGAGTGATGAATGCTGTTCAAGGCAGTGCTTCCCTGTCCCTGGAATGCCACCCGCCTCTGGCTTAGGTAAGCAAAGCCCCAACCGTGACTTGCTTTTGTCTTTCTCACAAAGTGCCGTCTTGAAGATGA
This sequence comes from Phaenicophaeus curvirostris, assembly GCF_032191515.1. Lineage (NCBI taxonomy): Eukaryota > Metazoa > Chordata > Aves > Cuculiformes > Cuculidae > Phaenicophaeus > Phaenicophaeus curvirostris. Next base: position 283,029 of record NC_091411.1, read on the forward strand.
TTCAGAAAATTAATCTTCAGGGGAAAAACCATCTACTGCTATTGATGTTGTTTATGAAATGTTTATGGTGCTGAAAAGGCAGCACACGTGAGCATTAGGCATAACTGAATACTCTAAGCAGTCACTACGGAAGCTTAAAATATTTGAATGCATAAAAGTAGCAGAAGCCACTGGGAAATGTCTATTTTTTTATTGTGTATTTAGATTTGTAAAACTTGTTTTATGGATTTAATGATTCTGTACAGTTCAATAGATCTTAGTCTTATAATGACTTTTGAATGGTGCAAGGTATAGCCCATGTCATTTAAAGAAAGAAGAGGGGAGGGAGAATACGTCCACAAAAACATGAACCCATTAAAACTGTTTTTGTGAATTAGTCCTTTCTGCAGTGCTTTCTGTGACGGTACTTCTCTAAGGAATGTAATTCATATTATTCCACAGAGAATTAAAGGTCCATCTGATTATTTCTGACCGGATGAACTGTTTTCTGAAGCAATGCTTGCTCAGGGGTCGAGGTTCACAGCTTGAAATATGTTAGTAACTCCAATGGAAAGACAAACGTTATGGTTGTGCGCTTCTAGCTGTATAGCATGTTTTATAAACAAAATACTTGAAAATACTGTGGCCTTAACTCTAGTGTGACTAAATGCAGGGAGGAATATGACCTTGCAATTTCAGTCGTGGTATTGCTTGTTTAAAAAAACCAATTATGTCACCATCAAATAAATATTTTCTGTCTTCTGTCTGTACTTTCAATATCTTTATTTTTGCTTTTTACTTTAACTTACTTCAACATACCCAGAAAAAAACCACTTAAGCACTTACGAAAAGCAAATAAAAAGCTTCTTTCGAAAGCTTTTCAAAGGAAAGTCTTAACTGACTGACAAGCTTCAAAATTCATTACTGTGTTTTTTCTCATAGTTACTGACATAATGAAAATAAAATAATTGAATTTATATCATAGAATCATTTGGTTGGAAAAAACCTTTGAGATCAGAGTCCAACTGTATCCGTCCACCACTAAACCGTATCCCCCAGCACCTCATTTTCCCTGAGTGGCTTCTTCTGGGGCCTGATAACCCTTTCCATGAAAGGGGTTTTCCCAATATCTAATCTGAAACTCCCCTGGTGCAACCCAAGGCCATTTCCTCCTGTCCTATCGCTAGGTACATCTGCCTTGCTCCGACCTCCTTTCAGGGATCTGCAGAGCACAATGAGGTCTCCCCTCAGCCTTCTTTTCTCTAGGCTAAAGAAGTTCCCTGGGCCGCCTCTCAAGTCTGGTTCTCCAGCCCCTTCACCAGCCTCAGTGCCCTGTTCTTGATACACTCCAGCTCCTCAAAGCCTGTCTTGTAGCCAGAGGCCCAACACTGACTCTAAGCCCAAGTGTGCCCAAGAAGGCCAATGGCTTCCTGACCTCTATCAGAAACTGCTTGGCCAGCAGGACCAGGGAAGCGATTATGCCCCTCTACTCAGCACTGGTGAGGCTGCACCTCAAACACTTTGTTCAGTTTTGAGACCCAGGAAGGTTGAAGAACCTTAAACAGCAACCATGTGCTACAAAACCTTAATTTATAACTTTTGTTTTTGTTTAAGAAATTCTGCAGGTTCTATAAATTACAGAGCACCTTCTCACTACTACTTAGCAATTCAGAGGTGTGGATGTAGTAAGATGGATGAGGTAGGAGCTCATCAGTGACATTGAGATTGGGGGCAGCCTGGACTGTGGTGATCGCTCACTGGTGCAGTTCAAAGTGCTGAGGGTTATGTTTTAGGTTCATGAAATAATTACTATACCTTGAGATAAATGAGCTTAAATGCCAAAGGTCAAGGAGTCGATTATCCCGGGATAAAGGTATTACCATATTTAAGAGAACACTGGTAGTTTTTTTCCAAAAGATTATACTTGCACTCGACATCTTCCCACGTTAGCTGCGAAAACTTTTCTAGTCTGCATGTGGCCATTTTTTCAGAAACTGCTCATCCATATTTCTTCAAATACGGGTTTAGCAAAGTTTACCTTGTCTTTCTGCCTTGTCAGTTCAGCTAATAGATACACTTATTTTCTTACCTTTAAATCCTTTTTTTCACAGAGTAAAATAAATTGCTGTTTCTTCACTTTGAGAACTTAAAGTCAATGAAGATTTCAATGGCTTTTGTATCTCAAGAAAGATAATTTCCATATGCTCTCAATATGGGTAGGATGCCCCCTTATTTGTTAGCTTTGACAGACTGACTGCTTGTATGAAGCTTTAGTGCAACTGTTCGGACTTCGACTATCTTCTCGATGCTTTTCAGGTAATGTGATTTTTGTCCCTTGGGAATATAGCAGAGTTAACTGAAAGAAGCGACTCGATAGCTTAGCAGAAGAGAAAATAGAAAGCCTTGTCTTGCTGTAAGCAAAGCATCCTCTGACAGCAAAGGAAAACTTTTTCTGCAATAGCTAAGTAACTAATTGGGCAATAACAGTCTCTCAAATACACGCAGAGAAATGTTTTCTTCAGTCAATTTGTGCCACAAGATTTTTCTTTCATAGCTTATGATTTGGATCTAAACAAAAAGATTAACAAAACCCCATCCAGCTGCTCTGAATTCTCTTGTGATGGTAGATCTCCTGCCTAGAAATCCACTCTCAAGCCTTGCAGTGTATGGCACTTGGTTTCCCATCAGTCTCAAAGCTTTCTGAAATCTCTAGAACATTTTGGGCAGCAGCTGTAGGCCTGGAGCAGTGAAGGTAATCGTACCAAGTCACAGCTTGCAGTTTTCAATTCCTTCTCAGTTTGTTTTCCCAGCAGGAAAGATCTCATTGGCTGCTCTTTTTCTTCTCTGTTTTTTTTCCCCTTTAGCTGTTAACTGATGCACTACTTGAACAATCTTTTGCTGCTCGTAGCCCTAAAATGTGAGTGTATTATTGAATTATTTGTATGTGGCATCAAGATTCAGTCTGCACCCTGAAATAAATAATCTATTGTGTTAGTAGGGTATTAAGTCCACATACTGAGGGATCCGTACTTTTCCACTTGGCAAATCGCAAATAGCTGTAGCGTTAGACCAGTCCTCGGTACTGGTACTTTGGTTCTTGGCCCAAAGATCTATCAGTTGCAATTCTGGAGCTCAGTTGATTCTGGAACAAGTCCTAGTGACTTGGATGCAAGGACCCACTCTGTGAAGCCACGTGGATTCAGCAGCGATTCGTGTGACTGTACCAGTCGACTACTGGAGCCCTTTTGTTTACTACTACAGATGTCAACTAGTGAAGGTTTACTCCAAGTTTGGGCTAAAGCCCATTTCTTTCTCTCTCTTTGCAGAGACAGCTTCAGCTCTGTCTCTGTTGCTAGGCTTAAGAAATCTAATCATTAGATTCACAGCCAAGCAGCTGCATGAAGGGGGAAGTTCAGGCAACATATTAGTAATATTGGGGTAAGAATTCCTCCAGATTGCTGGTAGATGATGCAAAGAGGTTTGGCAAGCACCTCCACCAGCTCTCAATACCCTTGGGCAAATCCCCTCTAGCCCCACAGACTTATGAATATTGAATTTGCCTAGCAGGTCTGTAGCTCTTTCCACTTGGAACCTTGTTCTGTTCTTCTTCCCTACCTACAGCCTCATCAGGTGGAGTATACAGGGTACATCTTGACTTACTACTAAAGGCTGAGGCAAAGGTGGCCTTAAGCACCTTATCCATCCTCATCCTTGGTCACTATTGTTCCCCCTGCATCCAGTGAAGGAGGGAGATTCTCCTTGGTTCCTTCCTTCATTATAAAAAAATCCTTCTTAAAACATATTGATAATCTTTCAGGGAACAGGCTAATCTGAGTTCTAATTGGTCTTTAGTCCTTCAGATTCTTTTCTCTACACGATCCCACTCTGTCTTTGTAGTCCTCAGGAGTTACCTGCCCCTTCTGCCAGAGTTTGTATATTTTCCTCTTTTTTCCTGGTTTCCAGCCAGAGCTCTTTACTCAGCCAGGCCTACGATTAATACAGCATGGGGGGACACCTGCACAGGGAGCACAAAAATAGGAGTAGAGACACAAAGAAAGAGCGCAGACACCCACAAAACAAGCCCAGAGACAACAAAAATGGGCACAGAAATCCCAAAACCAAGTCTGGAGACCCAAACCCCAAACCTAAGGCCTTCCAAAATGGGCTCAGAGATCCAAATACCAAGTCCCACAAATGGGCTCAGACTCAAACAATGGGCAGAGAGACTCCCAAGAACGGGATCACAGCCCCTCCAAATGCACAAAGACACCCTAGAAGAAGTACAGTGGTCCCCAAAATGGGAACAGAGATGCAAAAAAGCAAGTACAGAGACTCTTAAAATTGGCCCGGTCCATGTGTGTTCACTTCAGCACTGTCTGTCTGTAGAAGCATTTTGAGTGATAAATTCTGAAAGAATTGTTCCTCTTGATGCCCCTTTCTGTACACATTGCTAGAAATAGTGTATTTTAATACTAAGAGGGTGCCTTGGCTTCTTTTCTATGCCAAACTTTCACAGGAACGATTGAGAACAGCTTAGCACACAGCGTTTATATTTGGTGAGACAAGAGTTTGGTTTAAATAACTGTTAATCACGTACTAATAACTTGGTTAATTATTTAGTAATGTAATGACTGTTAATCATGTACAAATAATAGAGAACTGAAATAAATTGGATTCTCCCTGGTTCTTTGTAAATCTCAGTCCAGTGATGCTGTTTACAGTCCTGCCACCCGTCTCTCTGCTGCCCCCGGGTGGCCGAAGCGTGGTACTGCAGCCCGGGGGCCGCACGCGTAGTGGAGCGAGAGCCGAGCTCTCTGCTGCCCCGGGGAGGCTGAAGGGGGATGTGTTGGGGGTTAATGAAAGGGTTTTATGTAAGTAGCATGGCCGGGCTTGATTTAAATGATATAAGTTAACTGCATATACATTATTTATCCATTAAGTATCAATAATCCTTGTTAAAACTTGTCCAGAGTACAGTGAATATTTTACTCTCTGAGACACGATTTTAAGAAGCAGATCAATAAGTTCCATACAACATGGGTTTATGAAAGGCAGGTCTTGCCAAATAAACATGATCGCCTTCTGTGATAAAGTGACTCGGCTGCTGGATGAGGGAAAGGCTGTGGATGGATCTTCCTGGACTTCAGTAAAGCCTTTGACACAGTTTCTCAGAGCATCCTGCTTAGGAAACTGTCACCTCTGGATTGCACAGGTGCACATTCTCCTGGGTGGAAAACTGGTTGGCTGGAGGGCCCAGAGAGTGGTGGGAAATGCAGTTAACTCCAGCTGGAGGCCAGTTCCAAGTGAGGATCCCAAGGGCTCAGTGCTGGGTCCAGCCCTGTTCAATATCTTTATCAATGACCTGGATGAAGGCATCGAGTGCACCCTTAGCAAGTTTGAGGACAACACTAAGCTGGGTGGAAGCGTGGATCTGAACAGGCTGGACCACTGGACTAAGACCAATGGCAGGAGGTTTAACAAGGCCAAATGCCGGGTCCTGCACTTGGGGAACAACAATCCTGTGCAGTGCTATAGACTGGGAGAAGTCTGTCTAGAAAGCTGCCTGGAGGAGAAGGACCTGGGGGTGTTGGTTGACAGCCAACTGAATATGAGCCAGCAGCGGCCCAGGTGGCCAAGAAGGCCAATGGCATCTTGGCTTGTATCAGAAACGGTGTGGCCAGCAGGTCCAGGGAGGTTATCCTCCCTCTGTACTCTGCACTGGTGAGACTGCTCCTTGAATCCTGTGTTCAGTTCTGGGCCCCTCACCACAAGAAGGATGTTGAGGCTCTGGAGCGAGTCCAGAGAAGAGCAACGAAGCTGGTGAAGGGGCTGGGGAACAGGCCTTATGAGGAGTGGCTGAGAGAGTTGTGGTTGTTTAGCCTGGAGAAGAGGAGGCTGAGGGGAGACCTCATTGCTCTCTACAACTCCCTGAAAGGAAGTTGGGGAGGGGAGGGTGCTGGCCTCTTCTCCCAAGTGACAGGGGACAGGACAAGAGGGAATGGCCTCAAGCTCCGCCAGGGGAGGTTTAGGCTGAACATTAGGAAAAAAAATTTCCAGGAAAGGGTCATTGGGCACTGGCAGAGGCTGCCCAGGGAGGGGGTTGATTCACCTTCCCTGGAGGTGTTTAAAGGGTGGGTGGATGAGGTTTAGTTAGGGGCATGATTTAGTATTTGATAGCAATGGTTGGATTTGATGATCCAGTGGGTCTTTTCCAACCTTGTCTCATAGAGTAGCAAAATCACAGATACTGCTATTTCTCAGCAGCCAATGAAGTAGCAAATTCTAAAGGGCATTTTCAACTCTTAGTTATTGATCCTCTCCTTGCCCTTCTCCCAAAAGCCTTACCATGCATATAGCCACATCTTTTATGTAGTCATCAGGCCAAAATTTCCAGGCTGAGAAAAACAATAAAGCTGTCACAGAGAAGCTAACCGTAATAGCAGACCCTAGACATAAGAGGAAAGGCTGTGAAACTCCTATATTTACATCAAGGACAGAGACAGCCTGTGCTTTTATCAACTGAACTGTTGCTCTTCCTCTCACAGAACTAACTCAATACAATCACTGCTGCAACATCATTAGTCAGGCTCCAGTTGCAGGGGCCTGTGAATCCCAGGCACGTACAAAAAAACAAGTCAGCTAGGGTCCCATGCCTCTAAGTTACAGAGCGCTGGGGTGGGGAGGGGGAGAGGGGAAGAAAATGCCCTAAAGCTCTACTACTTCAGACATCTGGAAGATATCAACACACGGATCTTTTCAGCAGTAGAAGCTTAGAGGAACATTTCAGCCTAGGGGTCTTATCAAGCCATGTGTGTACATAAAAAAGAGCTTGACTTGTTTGAGAGGAAGTAGGAGCCCTACAGACTGACAGAGGATTATAAAAAAGGGCAGGGACTAGCCCAAAGATTCAGAAACAGCAAGAGGAGCAAAGAGGAGTGTCAAGATACAGAGTGAATTTAAAAGCTGGAACAGCAACAGTGAGCAGTACGAAGAGATAGAGAAAGAAAGAAAGAGATGGAAAGAGAGAAAGAAAAAAAGAGAGAAAGAAAAGCAAGGCATTTGCAGGTACAGAGAAAGAACAAACTGCAAGGATCAAGCCAGTGAAATTCTGGGGGAAAAGAATGAGGAATGCAGATTAGAACAAAGATGGAAAAGGAAAAAAAAAAAGAGAGAGAGAAAAGAGGACAAAAAAAAAAGAGTAGGGGTATAGGGATACAAGGGAACAAAAATCGTAGCAGCACGATAAATGAAAGGAACCAAAAAGTCCAGCTCTAAAATGCTCGTTGCCTAGTCCCATCACTGTCATAACAAGCAATGTTACAGTGAAAGTGCACATACCCTTATTTCTTGTACGGATGTTTTCAGGCATGTAGTAGTGTTCTTCCTGAGAATGTAAGACAGAGTTAATAAAATACAGCTGCTTCCCAGGCCCTGTTTCATTTAGGTCATTTAGGTTCTGGTTTGGGTTTTTTGTGTTTTGTTTGTTTGGGGTTTTTTTTGTCCTCTAAAGAAGCAGAGGCGTCTGTTGGAGGTATGAGTTTTGCAAGAGTCCAGGCTAAACAGCACATATACCTGTAACTATGGGGTTTTTTTGTCAGTAGTTTTTGATTGGGTGTTGGAGGGGGCACAATGTATTAACAGTTTGATTTCCTTCTTTGTTTTTTTCTGGGTGCTTTGCCTGGAGTTTCTGGTTATGGGATGATTTGTTGTTCCTCATTTTGTGTGGGATGATGCTTTGGCCCTAGGAGCTCTGCAGTTTGTAACAGGCACCTCGTGGGTGATAATAACCTGGAATTAAGTTTGTCAGCCTAGGGTAGGAAGTTGAGTCTGTGGGTTGGTGGGAGATAGAAGGGGCCAGGGGAACCTTGGGAAGGGCTCAGGAGCACAGCTCCCAAGGAACAGCAACACAGAAGGCTCAGGGGGGTTAAAATATAGGGCGGGTACTGTTAGGAAGGAGCAGGGTTCCTTCTCTGATACTTCAGGGGTGGAAAAGGGCTTTAATGGTTTGGGGAAAGGGAGATGGGTTCGTCAGTCTTTCTTGGGTCAGTTTGGTGGTCAGATGCAAGTGCTATTCAGGTGTCAGTTGTTCTAGTCTCTCTGTAGCCAATGAGGTAATGATGAGGTTGAGACACAAGTAGAAAAGTATCAGTTACCATAAAAAATGTAATCTCTAGGGCTCTGAGATCTCTGCTCCCTATACCTTCTACTTATTGTGTTCCTCAACTAACTTTGTGTTCGTCCTGTCTCCATCCATCTGAATGTCCAAAGAAGAGCTGGTGAGGGGGCTGGTGAACAAGCCTTATGAGGAGTGGCTGAGAGAGCTGGGGGTGTTTAGCCTGGAGAAGGGGAGGCTGAGGGGAGACCTCATTGCTCTCTACAACTATCTAAAAGGAAGTTATGGAGGGGGAGGGACCTGGCTTCTTCTCCCAAGTGACAGGGGACAGGACAAGAGGGAATGGCCTCAAGCTCCGCTAGGGGAGGTTCAGGCTGAACATTAGGAAAATATTTTTCACTGAAAGGATTATTGAGGACTGGCAAAGGCTGCCCAAGGATGGATTTGAGTCACCTTCCCTGGAGGTGTTTAAAGGATGGGTGCATGAGGTGCTGAGGGGCATGGTTTAGTGATTGATAGAAATGCTTGGACTCGATGATCCAGTGGGTCTTCTCCAACCTGGTGATTCTTTGACTATCGGAGACCTTGCTACTCAAAGGTACGGACTCACTGCCTATCTACAGTGCAGGATTCTGCCCCTTGTTTCCCTTGTATTTCTTGGGGAAGAGATTGGATATTATTTTGGCTTGTAACAGTTAGCAGCTGAGCAACTCTTCTTCATCTGGTCTGTGGGCATGCAAGCCTCCCTTATTTAGTAGAGTTTTGGATTTTTCCTGAACTTACCAGTGAGGTTTGCTCTATTATTGCTCACAGCTGTTGTTACCTTGTCCCTGTTATCCATTGTGGTTTTTTACGGTCATTGAGTTTCCAATTTAGGTCTTAGAGCAGTCAAATCCCACTGTTGTGAGATTTTCATTGGCTGACTGCCTCTGTAATTCCAGTCTCCATTGCTGTGTGGTGAGCGTCCTGTGTTTTTTAGGTCTTCTGTGTTAATAACCTTTACTGGTTTTCGATAAGAATGTTTTTTCAAGTTCTTTTTGTTCACTCCTGTGACTAAAGTCTGGTAGCTTCCTAGAATTTGGATCTCCATGGCTCATCTTCCTTTTGTCCTGGGTATCACCACTACTGGTCCTACAACTTAAGTGGTGAGGAGAAGAGGAGAAGTAAGCAGACAGCAGAGAATTTTGGGGTGCAGCTGGGGTAGTCAGGCTTATTCTCATCATTGTGGGGCTGATGGTGAGGAGGAAGTTGAGTATGTCTAGAAGAGCAAAGTGTTCTTTGGCAACATAGGATTTACTTTTGGTTTGGCAGGCACTGTGTGGGCCACCTTGGGAATGGGAAGAGCATTTGAGATGAGCTGGGTAGTAAGGAGAAGGAGCATGGGGCAGACTTCTCACAGGTGTGAGAGTAATTCTCTTAATTTAATTACCCTGGGTGATAACAGCTGCAGCATCTGACATTAGAACTGCAGTGGAGCAAGTGAGTGGAAGAACATGGCAGTTAGGCAGAGCAAGTTGTCATGTAAGGTGCTGACATCGATCAGTGCAATGCTGGCTGTTGGCACTATTTTAGTTTTCCCTTTGGTTTTCTTGCAGATGGCAAAGTGGAACCTGGCAACTGTGGGATCATCCCAGGGAGCTGATGTTCTTGGAGGTTTTTTTCTGCTGAGGAAGCCTCCTGGTGGTCTGAAAGTTAAGTTGAGGGGTGGGGTGTGACAGAGGGGAGAAGGCTGGGGCTGGCAGGGAGGGGTTTTAAAAGTAGCCTAGGGGAGAGGGCTGTGTGGGAAGTGTCCCCTTTGGGCAGGGAGAGCTGGAGGGTGTTACTTCTCAGCCCAAAGCTAGCATGTTCCAGGCAGGGCCGTTCCTGCTTGTCTGTGATGTGTGCTTTATATTCTGTTTCTCTTTCATGTTTCTTAAAACTTGATGTCCCCTTTGCTTTAAAAGAATGCAGCATATGACTTGAGCAGCATCTTGAGGGTCTTGAATGCCTGTACTCATGGGTACAATACCAATTAGGCACCATTCTTCTTGCATCATAACCTAAGTGTGGATTGGCTTCACATTTTCAAAGTTTCTAGTCAGCCATCTTTTCCTGTGGCCTTGCAGCCTGTGTTGGTGGCCACAATCACTAGTCATGTATTTTCAAGGATCCCTTTTGACCTGAGACTTCTTCCATGCATCTTATGCCCTTAGGCATTTAAACGGTGATTCTTTCACGTACATCCTCCCAGTCTTGGCCACATCCTGTTGTAATGAGGGATCCTTTACAGCATGCCGGACATGCCTCAAACACCATATCTAGGGTCCTGAATGCTCGTACCCATCAATGCACTGTCAATCAGGCACTGCTTTTCTTGAATCATGCTCCTAAAGCCGGGATCAGTCTCGTTTTGGCACTGTGTATTTCTGTTTGTTTTCCTTGCAGATGCTGAAGAGGAACCCAGTGACTGCAGGATTATTTCCGTTAGTCAATGTGATTTGAGCTTCTTTGGCCAAGGACAGATTCAGTTGTGGCCCTCTGAAAGCTAAGTTGAGGGACCAGAGGTGGGAAGCAGGAGGTGGGTTGGGGATAGCAGGAGGGGTTTTGAAGGTAGCCTAGGCTGTGCAGGGAGAGTCCCCTTTGGGCAGGTGAAGGCAGAGGGGCCTACTTCTCAGCCCAAACCCTGCATGGGCAGGGCAGTTCCAGCCTGTATCTGTTGTTGTCTAGTTTGTGTAGTCACTGTGCCATGTCTGAAATTTTCTGCAGGTCTTGATGTTGTCTTTTGTGCTCAAGGCATGGCGGTCATGCATTGGGCACCATGTCTAGGGTCCCAAATGCTCGTACTCATCAAGGCAGTGTCGATGGGGCACTGCTTTTCTTTCTTTGCATTTCTAAAGTATGGAAGCACCCGGTCAGTTGTCTTTTGGTGCGGCCTTGCAGCCTGCCTCGCCATCCGGGATAGTTAGTCTTCCATTTTCTTGGATCTCTGTTCTGGGACTTGTTCCATGCATCCACTGCATCTTTAGAACTTTAAAAGGGCTTCTTGCCCATTGTTCTTGCCAGTTGCGGCCGCATCTCTTTGGAACCATGCACGGTTCTTCATTTTTCCAGGGCTGCCGTAGGTTCTTCCTCAGGGCCCTGTCTATTCCCTTGCCCATTGGCATGCGTGGTCCAGGAATCCTCCTTGTTGCTGCTACTCTTCTTTTGTCCCCGGTTCACAACATCAGTCTTGTGTGTTGATGTTCTGTGTGTATTTGTGTCTGGTTGGAGCTGCTCTGCCAGGTGCGTAGAGGAGGTGATAAGAGTCAGCCCGAGGTATAGTGGCCTGATTGTGACCTTAAAGTTTTAACATGACTAGATGTTGAAGTCTAGGGGCATCCATTACCTTGCAGAACTAGCAGCCCTAGGTGTGGTGGTTTCTGCTAGTCTCTGGAACCATGGAGGGGACGCAGGGAAGTACCCCAGGGAAGCTGCTAAGATCAAATGCTAGCTCTGGTTGGAGTCTTCTCTGGATGCGCTTTCACTGCAAGCTGCATAAACACAACTAACAAAGTTTTAGTATAGGGTACTGAATTGTGACGTAACTGCACCTATTAAGGCACTTTAGGAAAATTTAATAACTCCTGCAGGGAAGATGCTATCATGGAATGCTCCTGATTCTGAATGTCTTCTCTAATAGCGCTTTCACTGCGAAGCAAGACTGTAGAATTTTCAGTCTAGGCTTGTGTACTGTAAAATTAGAATGGCTATTAAAGCTTCACTTCAAAATTTCAGATTGTTCAGCACAAGTACCACAGGGAAACTGGTATGATCTAATGCTGGCTTTCGTTAGAGTCTTCTCTGGTAGCGCTTTCACCGCAAGCTGCGTGAGCATGACTAAGAGAATGTTTTAGTATAGGGTACTGAATTTATATACTAAAATGTTCTGTTAGTCGTCCTTATGGATGGAGAAGACATTCAGAAGCAGCAGCATTCCATGGTACCATCTTCCCTGTGGGAGATACTCACTTTTCCTAAGGCGCATTAGTATCATCTGTTAAGCCACAATTCAGTGCCCTATACTAAAATGTCCTGTTAGTTGTGCTTATGGAGCTTGCAGTGAGTGCACTTCTGGAGAAGACCGAGCGCCAGCATTTGATGTTAGCAGCTTCCCTGGGGTACATACCTGTGTCCCCTCCGTGGTTCCAGAGACTAGTAGAAACTGCCACACCTAGGACTGCTAGGTCTGCAAGGTAACTTCACAATAGGCACAGACTACACAGGTATTGTATATGATGATGATGTCAAAATAACCACAGACGATAAAGGCATTGTAAATTATGATGATGTAACAATAGGCACGGAGATTGTAAATGACGGTGATGTCACAATAGGTACAGGCATTTTAAATGATGATGATGTCACAATAGGCACAAATGACACAGGCATTTTAAATGGCTATGATTTCACAATAGGCACAGGCATTGTAAATGACGATGATGTCAAAATAGGGACAGGCGACAACGGCATTTTAAATGATGATGATTTCACAATAGGAACAGAAGACACAGGCATTGTGAATGATTATGATGGCATAATAGGCACAGGCATTGTAAGTGACGATGATGTCACAGTAGGCACAGGCATTGTAAGTGACGATGATGTCACAGTAGGCACAGGCATTGTAAGTGACGGTGATGTCACAGTAGGCACAGGCATTGTAAATGAAGATGATGACCCAAGAGGCACAAGCATTGTAAATGACGATGATGTCACAGTAGGCAAAGGCATTGTAAATGACGATGATGTCACAGTAGCGACAGGTATTTTGAAGGCGATAATGTAACAATAATCAAAGACGACACAGGCATTGAAAATGACGATGATGGCACAATAGGAATAGGCATTGAAAATGATGATGATGAAGCAATAGGCACAGGCATTGTAATTTACGATGATATCACAACAGGCACAAATGACACTAGCATTGTAAATTACGATGATGTCACAACAAGTAGGGGCGACACAGGCATTTTAAAAGATGATGATGTCAAAAAGGCACAGGCATTGTAAATGACTATGAGGTCACAATAGGCCCAGGCATTGTAAATGACGATGTCACAATAGGCACAGATGAGAGATATATTAAATGATGATGATGTCACAATAGGCATAGGCAACAATGGCTTTGTAAATGATGATGATGTCACAATAAGGAGAGGCGGCACAGGCATTGTAAATGATGATGGTGACACAAGAGGCAGAGGCGTTGTAAATGATGATGATGACACAAGAGGCAGAGGCGTTGTAAATGATGATGATGACACAAGAGGCAGAGGCGTTGTAAATGACGATGATGACACAAGAGGCACAGGCATTGTAAATGACGATGATGTCACAAGAGGCACATACGACAAAGTCATTCTAAATGACGATGATGTCACAATAGGCACAGAAGACACAGGCCTATTAAATGACGATATCACAATAGGCACAGGCATTGTGAATGATGATGTCACAATAGGCATAGATGACACATCATAGTAATTGACGATGGTGGCTCAATAGGTAAAGTCTGTGTAAATGTCTGATGTCACAATAGACACAGGCATATTAAATGATGATGATGTCACTATAGGCAAAGGCATTTCAAATGAAAATGATGTCAAAATAGGCACAGGCATTGTAAATGACGATGATGTCACAATAGGCCCAGGCATTCTAAATGACAGTTATGTCACAGGAGGCACAGGAATTGTAAAAGAGGATGATGTCACAATAGGCAAAGGCATTGTAAATTACGATGATTTCAGAGTAGGCACAGATGACACAGGCATTGGTAATGAGGATGATGGCACAATAGGCACAGAGGGCACAGACATTGAAAATGCATAAGCTGTCAAAATAGGCACAGGCATTGTAAATGACGATGATGTCACAATAGGCACAATCATTGTTCAGACGATGCAGTCACAATGGGAACAGTTATTGTAAAATACGATGATGTCACAATATGCAAAGATGACACAGGCATTGTGAATGATGGTGATGTCACAACAGGCACAGTCAACACAGGCATTGTATATGAGGACGATGTCACAATAGGCACTGGCATTTTAAATAACGATTATGTCATAATTGGCACAGGCATTGTAAATGATGATGATGTCACAATAGCAACAGGCATTATAAATTACGATTATGTCAGAATAGGCACAGGCATTGTAATTGTAGATTATGTAACAATAGGCTTAGGCATTGGAAAAGACAATGAAGAGTTATTGTAAATGACGATGTTGTCACAATATGCAACGGCATTGTATATGACGATGTCATAATAGTCACAGCTGACACAGGCATTAGAAATTAAGATGATTTAAAAATAGCCACAGGCATTGTAAATGATGATGGTGCCAAAATAGGCACTGATGAGACAGGTATTGTTAAAGACGATGTCACAATAGGCACAGAGGACACAGGCATTGAAAATGACGATCATGTCATAATATGCATAGAGGGCACAGGCAATGTAAATGACGATGGTGTCACAAGAGGCACAGGTATTGTAAATTAAGAAGCTATCACAATAGGCACAGACGACAGGCATTGTCAATGACGATGATGTCAAAAATTGAACAGTCGACACAGGTATTGTAAATAACGATGTTGTCAAGATAGGCACAGAAGACATAGGTACTGTAAATGACTATGATGTCACAATAAGCACATGCATTGTAAATGAGGATGATGTCATATCAGGGAGAGGCGACACAGGCATTCTATATGAGGATGATGTCACAATAGGCACAGAGGGCATAGGCATTGTAAATGACGATGATGTCACAATAGGCACAGGAATTGTAAATGGTGATAATGTCACAGTAGGCTCAGGAATTGTAAAAGACGATCATGTCACAATAGGCACAAGCATTGTAATTGAAGAGGATGTCGCAATAGGCACAGGCATTTTAAAAGACGATGGTGTCACAATAGGTACAGACATTGTAAATGACGATGATGTCAAAATAGGCACAAGCGACAAAGGCATTGTAAATGAGGATGATGTAACAATAGGCACAGGTATTGAAAATCACGATTATGTCACAATAGGCACAGGCATTGTAAGTGATGATGATGACACAACAAGCAGAGGCATTTTATATTATGATGACGTCATAATAGGCACAAATGACTCAAACATTCTAAATCAAGATGATGACACAAAAGGCACAGGCATTGTAAACAACGAGGACGTCACAATAGGCACAGGCATTGTAAATTACTACGATGTCACAATAGACACAAGTATTGTAAATGGCTATGATGTCAAAATAGGCACAGGCATTGAATCATAGAATCATAGAATCACCAGGTTGGAAGAGACCCACTGGATCATCGAGTCCAACCATTCCCATCCATCACTAACCCATGTCCCTCAGCACCTCGGCCACCCAGCCTTTAAACCCCTCCAGGGAAGGGGACTCAACCCCCTCCCTGGGCAGCCTCGGACACTGCCCAATCACCCTTTCCATGAAAAATTCTTTCCTAATGTCCAGCCTGACCCTCCCCTGGTAGAGCTTGAGGCCATTCCCTCTCGACCTGTCCCCTGTCCCTTGGGAGAAGAGCCCAGCTTCCTCCTCTCCACAACCTCCTTTCAGGCAGTTGGAGAGAGCAATGAGGTCTCCCCTCAGCCTCCTCTTCTCCAGGCTAGACAACCCCAGATGAGAGCTGGGAGACCAAGCTCCTCCATGGAAAGAGGATGGAATAATCCTGAGCGATATCACAATTGGCACAGACGACACAGGCATTGTAAATGCTGAAGATGCCACAACAGGCAGAGACTACACAGGCATTGTATATGTCGATAATGTGAAAATATGCACAGACGGCAAAGGCATTGTAAATAACGATAATGTCACAATAGGAACAGGTATTGTAAAAGACGATGTTGTCACAATAGGATCGGGTATTGTAAATGATGATGATGTCACAATAGGCACAAGGGACAAAGGCATAGGAAATGACGATGATGTAACAGTAGGCATAGGTATAGAAAATCACGATGATGTCAAAATAGGCAAAGGCATTTTAAATGACGATGACGTCACAATAGGCACAGGCATTTTAAATGACGATGATGTCATGATTGTCACAGACGACACAGGCATTGTAAATGTCGATGATGTCACAATAGGCACAGGCATTGTTAAAGACCATGATGTGACAATAGGCACAGACAACACAGGCATTGTAAATGCTGAAGATGTCACTATTGGCATAGGTATTACACGTGCATTGTAAATGATGATGATATCAGAATATGCACAGACGACACAGGCATTCTTACTGAAGATGATGTCACATTAAGAACAGGCATTGTAAATGATGATGATGTTTTCACAATAGGCACAGGGATTTTAAATGGCGATGATGTCACAATTGTCACAGATGACACAGGCATTGTAAGTGACGATGATGTCACAATAGGCAAAGGAATTTTATATGATGATGTCATAATAGGAACAGGCATTGTTAAGACGATGATGTCACTATAGGCACAGTCATTGTAAATGGCGATGTTGTCAGAATAGGCACAGATGACACAGACATTCTAAATAGAGATGATGACACAAAAGGCACAGTCTTAGTAAATGATGATGATGTCACAATAGGCACAGGCATTGGAAATGAAGATGGTGTCAAAATAGGCACAAGTATTGTAAATGCCTATGATGTCAAAATAGGCACAGGATACAATGGCATTGTAAATGACTACGATGTCACAATAGGGAGAGGTGACAGGCATTTTAATTGACGATAATATCAAAAAACGCACAGATGGCACAGGCATTGCAAATGACGATGATGTCAAAAAAAACACAGTCATTGTAAATGACAATGATGTCAGAACAGGAACCGGCATTGTAACTGACGATGATGACACAATAGGGACAGGCATTGTACATTATGTTGATGTCAAAATAGGCACAGGCATTGCATATGATGATGGCATTGTACATGACGATAATGTAACAATGGGCATAGACCACGCAGGCATTGTACATGACGATAATGTCACAATGGGAATAGAAGACACAGGCATTGTACATGACAATAATGTCACAATGGGCACAGACGACACAGGCATTGTTCATGACGATGATGTCAGAACGGGCACAGACGACACAGGCATTTTACGTGATGATGACTTGACAGTGGGCACAGACGACACAGGCATTTTATGATACGCTGACGTCACAGTGGGCACAGATGACACAGGCATTGTACATGACTATGACGTCACAATGGGTACAGACGACACAGTCATTGTGAATGACGATTATTTCACAAACAGCACGAAAGACACAGGCAATATAAATGACGATGATGTCAAAAAAGGCACAGACGACACAGGCATTGTAAATGACGATGATGTCACAATAGGCACAGGCATTGTAAATGACAATGATGTCACTATCGGCACAGGCATTATATAACGATGATGTCACTATCGGCACAGGCGTTATATAAAGATGATGTCACAATACGCACTGGCATTATATAACAATGATGTCACAATAGGCACAGGCATTGTAAATGTTGATGATGTCACAATGGGAAAAGGCATCATAGTAAATTTAAATTATGTCAAAATAGGCACAGGCAATTTAAACTACGATGATGTAACAATAGGCACAGGCATTGTAAATGACAGTGATGTCACAATAGGTAGAGACACTGTAAATGACGATGATATGACAACAGGCAGAGGCATTGTATATGACGATGATGTCACAATAAACACAGAAATTTTAAATGACGATGATGTCAAAATAGGCACAGGCATTTTAAAGGACGATGACGTCACAAGGGGCACAGACTTCATAGTAAATGACGATCATGTCACTGTAGGATTACACGGCACAAGCACTGTAAATGATGTTGATATCACAATCGGAGCAGGCATAATGAAAAATTACGATGTCACAATGGGCACAGACGACACAGGTATTGTACATGATGACGACGTCACAATGGGCGCAGACGACACTGGCATTGTACATGACGATGATTTCACAATGGGATCAAACGACACAGGTATTGTTCATGACGATGATGTCAGAACGGGCACAGACGACACAGGCATTTTACGTGATGATGACTTGACAGTGGGCACAGACGACACAGGCATTGTACATGATGATGATGTCACAAAGGTTACAGAGGACACAGGCATTGTGAATGACGATGATCTCACAAGCGGCACAGAAGACACAGGCAATATAAATGATGATGATGTCGAAAAAGATACAGACTACACAGGCATTGTAAATGAAGATGATGTCACATTACACACAGGCATTTTAAATGACGATGATGTCACAACATGCACAGGAATTGTAATCCACTATGATGTCACAATAGGCATAGGCATTGTAAATGCCAATGATGTCACAATAGGCACAGGCATGGTAAATGACGGTGAAGTCACAATAGGCAAAGGCAATAAATAACAATGATGTCACAATAGGCACAAGCATTTTAAATGTAGATGATGACACAATATGCACAGGCATTGTAAATGATGACAATGTCACAATAGGCACAGGCATTGTAAATGTAGGTGATGACACAATAGGCACACGCATTGTAAGTGACGATGATGTCACAATAATCACATAAAATCGGGCAGTGTAAATGACGATCATGTCAAAATAGGCACAGACGACACAGGGATAGTAAATTACGATGATGTCACAATAGGCACAGGCATTGTAAATGATGATGAAGTCAAATTAGGCACAGGCATTATAAAAGATGATGATGTCATAATAGGCACAGGAATTGTAAATGACAACGATGTCATAATAGGCACAGGCATTTTAAATGACGATGTTGACACGTTATGCACAGGCATTGCAAATTGTTAATATATAAGAATAGGCACAGGCATTGTAAATGACGATGTCACAATAAGCACAGGCATTGTAAATTACGATGATGTCTCGACATGCAGAGAGGACAAAGGCAATGTAAATTACGATGATGTCATAACAGGGACAGGCATTGTAAATGTAGATATTGAAACAATTTGTACAGGCATTGAATATGATGATGATGTCACAATAGGCACAGGCATTGTATGTGACGATGATGTCACAATAGGCACAGGCATTGTAAAAGACGATGATGTCAAAATAGGCAAAGGCATTGAAAATTACTGTGATGTCACAAAGGTCACAGGCATTGTAAATGATGATGATGTCACAACAGGCACAGATAACAGGCATTGTAAATAACGATGATGTCACAACAGGCACAGGCATTGTAAATGTAAATGATGATACAATAGGCACAGGCATTTAAAATGACGATGATGTCACAATAGGCACAGGCATTTTAAATGACGATGATGTCAAAATAGGCACAGGCATTGTAAAATACAAATGATGTCGCAATAGGCAAAGGCATTGAAAATTACTATGATGTGACAAAGGTCACAGGCATTGTAAATGACGAGGATGTCACAATAGGCAGTGGCATTGCAAATGACGATGATGTCACAACAGGCACAGAAGACAGGCATTGTAAATGACGATGTCACAATAGGCACAGGCATTTAAAGAATGATGATGTCACAATAGGCACAGAAGAAACAGGCATTGTAAATGACGATGATGTCACAATAGGCACAGACGAAACAGGCATTGTAAATGAATATGGTATCACATTAGGCACAGGCATTGTAAATGGCGATGATGTTACAATATGCACATGCATTGTAAATTAAGATGATGAGAAAATAGGCACAGGCATTGTAAAAGATGATGATGTCACAATAGTAACAGAAGACACAGGCATTGTAAATGACGATGATGTCACAATAGGCACAGATATTGTAAATGACGATGATTTAAAAATAGGCACAGGTGACAGAAATTGTAAAGGACGATGATGTCAAAAATGCACAGACGGCATAGGCATTGTAAATGACGATGATGTGACAATAAGCACAGGCACAGTAAATGATGATGATGTCACAATAGGCACAGGTATTGTAAACGACGATGATGTCAAAATAGGCACAGGTGACACAGAAATTGTAAAGGACGATGATGTCAAAAATGCACAGACGGCATAGGCATTGTAAATGACGATGATGTGACTATAAGCACAGGCATGGTAAATGACCATGATGTCAAAATAGGCAGAGGTATTTTAATTTACAATGATATCGCAAAAGGCATAGGCAATTTAAATGACGATGATGTAACAATATGCACAGGCGACACAGGCATTGTAAGTGAAGATAACGTCACGATAGGCACAGACAACACAGGCATTGTAAATGACCATGATGTCGCAATAGGCACAGACATTATAAATGACGATGATGTCCAATAGATACAAGCATTGTAAATGACGATACTGTGAAAACAGGGACAGAAGACACAGTCATTATATATGACGATGATGTCACAAGAATCACAGGCATTGTAAATGACCATGACGTGACTATAAGCACAGGCACTGTAAATGACGATGATGTCACAATAGGCACAGGTATTGTAAATGAAGATGATGTCACAGTAGGCACAGGCATTGTAAATTAAGATGATGTCACAAAAGGCACAGGTCATTTTCAATGCCTGTATCATCGGTTCCCTTTGTGACAACATCGTAATTTCCAAAAGGCACAGGTATTGTAAATGACGAGGATGTCAACATAGGAACAGGTATTGTAAATGACGATGTTGTCAAGATAGGCACAGAAGACATAGGTATTGTAAATGACTATGATGTCACAATAAGCACATGCATTGTAAATAAGGATGATGTCATATCAGGGAGAGGCAACACAGGCATTGTAAATGATGATGATGTCACAACAGGCACAGAGGGCATAGGCATTTTAAATGACGATGATGTCACAATAGGCACAGGCATTTTAAATGAAGATTATGTCACAAGAGGCACAGGCATTGAAAATACGATGATGTCACAAGAGGAACCGGCATTGTAACTGATAATGATGTCACAATATGGACAGGCATAGTAAATGATGATGATGTCACAATAGGAACAGGCATTGTAAATGATGATGATGTCAAAATAAGCACAAGGGACAAAGGCATTGTAAATGACGATGCTGTAACAATAGGCACAGGCGTTGAAAATCACGCTGATGTCACAATAGGAAAAGATGACACAGGCATTCTAAATACGATGACGACACAGTAGGCACGGCCTTTATTAATCACGATGATGTCACAAAAGTAACAAACTTTGTAACTGAAGATGATGTCACAAAAGGCACAGGCAGTGTAAATGACGATGATGTCACAAGAGGAACAAGAATGGTAAATGACTATGATGTCACAATAGGCACAAGCTTTGTAAATGACGATGATGTCACAATAGGCACAGAGGACGCAGGCATTTTTAATGACGATAATTTTAAAATAGGCGAAGAGGACACAGGTATTGTAAATGATGATGATGTCACAATAGGCACAGGTAATGTAAGTGATGATGATGAAACAATAGGAACAGGCATTTTATATGAGGATGATGTCACAAAAGGCACAGGCACTGTAAATGATGACGATGTCACAATAGGACCAGGCATTGTAAATGATGAAGATGTCACAATAGGCACAAGCAAAAAAGGCATTTTAAATGAGGATGATGTAGCAATAGGCACAGGTATTGAAAATCACGATTATGTCACAATAGGCACAGGTATTGTAAGTGACGATGATGTCACAATAGGAACAAGCATTTCATATGAGGATGATGTCACAAAAGGCACAGGCATTGTAAATGATGATGTCACAATAGGAACAGGAATTATGTATGACGATGATGTCACAAAAGGCACAGGCATTATTAAGAAGATGATGTCACTATAGGCACAGTCATTGTAAATGACGATGATGACAGAATAGGCACAGGCATTGAAAAATGCGTTGATGTCACAATAGGCACAGGCATTTTATATGACAATGATGTCACAATAGGTACAGGCATTCTTACTGACAAAGATATCATAATAGGCACAGGTATTTTAAATGATGATGACGTGATAATAGGATCAGGCATTGTAAATGACGATGATGTCACAATAAGTACAAGGATTGTTAATAACGATGATGTCACAATAGGCACAGGCATTTTATATGACAATGATGTCACAATAGGCACAGGCGTTCTTACTGACGATGATAGCACAATAGCCACAGGCATTTTAAATGATGATGATGTCATAATAGGCACAGGCATTGTTAATTACGATGTCGTCACAATAGGCAGTAACATTGTAAATGACAATGATTGCACAATAGTCACAGACGACACAGGAAATATAAATGACGATGATGTCACAATAGGCAAAGGCATTGTAAAAGACGATCATGTCACAATAGGCAAAATCATTGTAATTGAAGAGGATGTCACAACAGGCACAGGCATTCAAAATGACGGTGGTGTCACAATAGGTACAGGAACTGTAAATTACGATGATAATGTCACAATAGGCTCAGGCATTGTAAATGACCATGATATCACAATACGCACAGACGACACAGGCATTGTAAATGCTGAAGATGTCACTATTGGCACAGGTATTACACGTGCATTGTAAATGATGATGATTTCAGAATATGCACAGACGACACAGGCATCCTTACTGAAGATGATGTCACATTAAGAACAGGCATTGTAAATGATGATGACGTTTTCACAATAGGCACAGGGATTTTAAATGACGATGATGTCACAATTGTCACAGATGACACAGGCATTGTAAGTGACGATGATGTCACAATAGGCAAAGGAATTTCATATGATGATGTCATAATGGAAACAGGCATTGTTAAGACGATGATGTCACTATAGGCACAGTCATTGTAAATGGCGATGTTGTCAGAATAGGCACAGATGACACAGACATTCTAAATAGAGATGATGACACAAAAGGCACAGTCTTTGTAAATGATGATGATGTCACAATAGGCACAGGCATTGTAAATGACAATGATTTCACAAGAGGCACAGACGCTGTAAATTTCGATGATATCACAACAGGCACAGGCATTGTAAATGACGATGATGTCACAATAAGCACAGGCATTGTATATGATGATGATGTCGCAACAGGAACAGGCATTGTAGATGACGATGACGTCACAAGAGGCACAGGAATCATAGTAAATGACGATTTTGTCTCTATAGGATTATACAGCACAGGCACTGTCAATGACGATGATATCAAAATGGGCACAGGTGTAATTGAAAATTACGATGTCAGAGTGGGCACAGATGACACAAGCATTGTACGTGACAATTAGGTCACAATGGGCACAGACGACACAGGCATTGTACATGACGATGATGTCAGCTTAGGCACAGAAGACATAGGCGTTGCAAATGTCGATTATCATAGAATCATAGAATCATAGAATAACCAGTTTGGAAGGGACCCACCGGATCATCGATCACAATAGGCCCAGACAACAGAGGCATTGCAAATGAGGATGATGTCACAATAGGCACAGATGATGCAGGCATTGTTAATGACTATAATGTCACAACAGTCCCAGGCATTTTAAATGATGAGGATTTCACAATAGGCACAGACATTGTATATGACAATGATGTCACAATAGGCAGAGGCTACAAAGGCATTGTAAATGATAATGACTTCATAAAAAGGAGTGGCAAAACAGTTACAGAAAATTACGATGATGTCAAATTGGGCACAGATGACACAGGCATTGTAAATGACGATGATGTCACAATAGGCACAAGCATTGCAAATGACAATGATGTCATAGTAGGGACAGGCATCACCGGCATTATAAATGACGATGATTTCAAAATAGGCAGAGGCGACATATGCATTGTAAATGACGATGATGTCACAATAGGCACAGAGGAACGGGCATTATAAATGGTGATGCTGTCACAATAGGCAGAGACATTGTATATTATGATGATGCCACAATAGGTACAGATGTGATGCATATTGTAAATGAAGATGATGTCACAATAAGCACAGAGGACAAAGGCATTGTAAATGATGATGACGTCAAAAGAGGGACAGGCGACACACGCATTGTAAATGACAAAGATGTCACAATAGGCACAGACAACACAGGCATTGTAAATGACGATGATGTAACAATAGTCCCAGGCATTTTAAATGATGAGGATTTCACAATAGACACAGGCATTGTAAATGACGATGATGTCACAAAAGGCAAAGGCAGTGTAAATGAAGATGACGTCACAATAGGCACAGGCATTTTAAAAGACGATGATGTCACAATAGGCACAGGAATTGTAAATGATGATGATGATGTCACAGTAGGCTCAGCAATTGTAAAAGACGATGATGTCACAATAGGCATAGGCATTTTATATGACGATGATATCACAATAGGCACAAAAAATTGTAATTGAAGAGGATGTCACAATAGGAACAGGCATTGTAAATTACGATGATTTCAGAGTAGGCACAGATGACAGGCATTGGAAATGAGGATTATGTCACAATAGGCACAGATGAAACAGGAATTGTAAATGACGATGATGTCACAATAGGCACAGGAATTGTAAATGACGATGATGTCACAATATGCACAGGCATTATTCAGACGATGAAGTCACAATGGAAACAGTCATTGTAAAATACGATGATGTCACAATATGCAAAGATGACACAGGCATTGTGAATGACAGTGATGTCACAATAGGCAAAGTCAATACAGGCATTATATATGAGGAAGATATCACACTAAGCACAGGCATTGTGAATGACGGTGATGTCACAATAGGCACAGTCAACACAGGAATTATATATGAGGAAGATATCACACTAAGCACAGGCATAGTAATTGACGATGATGTCACAATAGGCACTGGCATTATAAATGACGATTATGTCAGAATAGGCACAGACATTGTAATTGTAGATGATGTCACAATAGCAACAGGCATTATAAATGACGATTATGTCAGAATAGGCACAGGCATTGTAATTGTAGATGATGTAACAATAGGCCCAGGCATTGTAAAAGACAAGGAAGGGTTATTGTAAATGACGATGTTGTCACAATATGCAACGACATTGTATATGACAATGTCAGAATAGTCACAGGTGACAGGGTCATTGTAAATGACGATGATGTCAGAATAGGCACAGGCATCGTAAATTACGATGATGTCACAATAGGCACAGGCATTGGTAAGAAGATGATGTCACAATAGGCACAGGCATTGGTAAGAAGATGATGTCAAAATAGGCACAGTCATTGTAAAAGACGATGATGTCAGAATAAGCACAGATGAAACAGACATTCTAAAAAACGATGATGACACAATAGGCACAGGCATTGTAAATAACGGTGATGTCACAACAGGCACATACGACACAGGCATTGTAACTGACGATGATTTCAAAATAGGCACAGGCATTGTAAATGACGATGATGTAACAATAGCCACAGGCACTGTAAACGACGGTGATGTGACATTAGTCACAGGCATTTTGAAATTACGATGATGTCACAATAGGAACAGGCATTGTAAATGATGGTGATGTCACAAGAGGCACAGACGACACAGGCATTGTAACTGACAATGATGAGAAAATAGACACAGGCATTGTAATTGACGATGATTTCAAAAAAGGCACAGGCATTGTAAATGACGATGATGTCACAATAGGCAAAGGCATTGTAAATGACGATGATCACAGAATCACAGAATCACAGAATAACCAGGTTGGAAGAGACCCACCGGATCATCGAGTCCAACCATTCCTAGCAAACACTAAACCATGCCCCTTAGCACCTCGTCCACCTGTGCCTTAAACACCTCCAGAGAAGGTGACTCAACCACCTCCCTGGGCAGCCCGTTCCAATGCCCAATGACCCTTTCTGTCAAGAATTTTTTTTCCTAATGTTCAGCCTAAACCTCCCCTGGCAGAGCTTGAGGACATTCCCTCTTGTCCTGTCCCCTGTCCCTTGGGAGAAGAGGCCAGCACCCTCCTCTCTACAACCTCCTTTCAGGTAGTTGTAGAGAGCAATGATGTCTCCCCTCAGCCTCCTCTTCTCCAGGCTAAACAACCCCAGCTCTCTCAGCCGCTCCTCGTAAGACCTGCTCTCCAGCCCCCTCACCAGCTTTGTTGCTCTTCTCTGGACTCGTTCCAGAGCCTCAACATCCTTCTTGTGGTGAGGGGCCCAGAACTGAACACAGTTCTCGAGGAGCGGTCTCACCAGTGCCGAGTACAGAGGGAGAATAACCTCCCTGGACCTGCTGGTCACGCTGTTTCTGATCCAAGCCAAGATGCCATTGGCCTTCTTGGCCACCTGGGCCCCTGTTGGCTCATGTTCAGTCGGCTGTCAACCAACACCCCCAGATCCCTCTCCTCCAGGCAGCTTTCTAGACAGACTTCTCCTAGTCTGTAGCACTGCATAAGGTTTTTGTGCCCCAAGTGCAGGACCTGGCATTTGGCCTTGTTAAACGTCATGCCGTTGGACTCAGCCCAGCGGTCCAGCCTGTCCAGATCCCTTTGCTGAGCCTCCCTAACTTCCAGCATATCGACACTTCCACCAAGCTTAGTGTCGTCTGCAAACTTGCACAGGGTGCACTCGATACCTTCATCCAGGTCATTGATAAAGACAGGGCGGGACCCAGCACTGAGCCCTGGGGAACGCCACATGTCACAGGAAATAAGATTAGATTATGTCATAATAGGCACAGAAGACACAGGGATTCTAAATGATGATGATGTCAAAACAGGCACAGAGGACACAGGCATTGTAGATGACGATGAAGTCACAATAGCAAGAGACAACACAGGCATTGTAAATGACGATGATGTCAAAATATGTAAAGGAGACACAGGCATTTTAAATTACGATGATGTCAATGAAGGAACAGATGGAACCGGCATTTAAAATGACGATGATGTCACAATAGACACATACGACACAGGCATTGTAAATGATGTGATGTCACAATAGGGACTGGAGACAAAGGAATTGTAAATGAAGATGACGTCACAACAGGTAAAGGCGACAGGCACTGGAAATGACGATGATGTCACAACAGTCACAAACGAAACTGTCATTGTTAATGACAATGATGTCACAATCTGCAAAGACGACACAGGATTTGTAAATGACGATGATGTCACAGAAGGGACATAAAACAAAGGCGTTTTGAATGACGATGATGTCGCAATAGACACAGACGACACAGGCATTGTAAATGATGATATTGTCAGAATAGGCACGGGCTTTGTAAATGACGATGAGGTCACAATATGCACAGGCATTGCTAATGACTATGAGGTCACAATAGGCACAGAAGACACTGGATTGTGAATGACGATGATGTCACAATAGGCACAGGCATTATAAATGATGATGATGTCACAATAGGCACAGAAGACAATGGCTTTGTAAATGACGATGATGTCACAATAGGAACAGGCTTTGTTAAAGACGATGATTACACAATAGGCACAGGCATTATAAATGAAGCTGATGTCACAATAGGCACAGGCACTGTAAATGACAATGATGTCGCAAAAGTCACAGGTGACTCAGGTATTGGAAATGACGATGATGTCACAATAGGCACAGGCATTGTAGTTGACGATGATTTTAAATAGGCACAAGCATTTTAAATGACGATGATGTCACAAATGGCACAGGCATTGGAAATGACGATGATGTCAAAATACGCACAGACGACACAGGCATTTTAAATGACGATGATGTCACAATAAGCACAGGCATTATAAATGACGATGATGTCACAATAAGCACAGGCATTGTAAACGACAATGGTGTAACAATAGGCACAGGCATTTTAAATTACGATGATGTCACAATAGGCACAGATGACACAGGATTGTATATGATGATAATGTCACAATAGGCACAGACATTGGAAATGACGATGATGTCATAAAAGGGACAAGCCACACAGGCATTTTGTAAGACGATGATGTCACAATAGACACAGAGGGCACAGTCATTTTAAATGATGATAATTTCAAAAAAGGCACAGATAAAACAGGTATTGTAAATGACAATGCTGTCACAATAGGCATAGGCATTGTAAATGATGATGATGTCACAAAAGGCAAAGACAAAACAGGCATTGTAAAGGACGATGATGTCACAAAAGGCACAGGAGACATAGGCATTCTCAATGATGATGTAGTCACAGCAGGAAGAGGCATAGTTAATGACGATGATGTCACAATAGGCACAGGCATTGTAAATGACGATGATGTGCAATAGGCACAGGAGAAATAGGCATTGTAAATGACGATGATGTCACAATAGCCACAGGCATTGTAAATGATGATGATGTCAGAATATGCACAGGCATTGTAAATGACGATGATGTCAGAATAGGCACAGGCATTGTAAATGATGATGATGTCAGAATATGCACAGGCATTGTAAATGACGATGATGTCAAAATAGGCACAGGCATTGTAAATGACGATGATGTCAGAATAGGCACAGGCATTTTAAATGACGATGATATAACAACAGGAACAGGCATTGTATACGACGATGATGTTACAATACGCAAAAGCATTGTAAAAGACAATGATTTTTCAAGACGGATAGGCTACACAGGCATT
This sequence comes from Phaenicophaeus curvirostris, assembly GCF_032191515.1. Taxonomy (NCBI): domain Eukaryota; kingdom Metazoa; phylum Chordata; class Aves; order Cuculiformes; family Cuculidae; genus Phaenicophaeus; species Phaenicophaeus curvirostris. The sequence goes on from NC_091411.1 coordinate 311,753, forward strand.
GGAAAAGATGATGATGTCACAATAGGCACAGAAGGCACAGGTATTGTAAATGATGATGATATCTCAAAAGGTACAGGCATTGTATATGATGATGATGTCACAATGGGAACAGGCATTATAAATGCCCATGATGTCACAATAGGCACAGGCATTGTAAATGACGATGATGTCAGAATAGGGACAGGCATTGTAAATGACGATGATGTCACAAAAGGAACGGGCGTTATAAATGACTATTATGTCACAATAGGCACAGGCGAAAAAGGCATTGCAAATGACGATGATGTCACAAAAGGCACAGGTGACACAGGGATTGTAAATAACGATGATGTCACAATAGAGAGAAGAGACACAGGTATTGTAAATGATGATGATGTCAAAATAGGCCCAGAAGGCTCAGTCATTGTAAATCACGATGATGTCAAAATAGGCACAGAGAGCACAGTCATTGTAAATGATGATGATGCCACAATAGGCACAGACGACATGGGCATTGTAAATAAAGATAATGTCACAAAAGGGACAGGCCATACAGGCATTGTAAATGACGACGATGTCACAATAGCCCCAGACGACACAGACATTTTAAATGATGATGATGTCGTAATAGGCATAGAAAACACAGGCACTGTAAATGTCGAAGATGTCACAATAGGGACAGGAGACACAGGCATTGTAAGTGACGATGATGACACAATAGGCAAAGACAACACAGGTATTTTAAATGACGATGATGTCACAACATTTGCAAGCATTGTAAATTACGATGATGTCAAAAAAGGCAAAGGCATTGTAAATGACGATGATGTCACAAAAGGAACAGGCATTTTAAATGACGATGATGTCAAAACAGGCACAGGCATTGCAAAAGAGGATGATGTCACAATAGGCACAGTCGACACAGGGATTGTAAAAGATGATGATGTCAAATAGGGAGAGGAGACATAGGTATTGTAAATGACGATGATGTCACAATAGGCACAGACGGCACAGTCATTGTAAATGGTGGTGATTTCACAACAGGAACAGGCACTGCAAATGACAATGATGTCACAATAGGCACAGGCACATTAAATGACGATGATGTCACAATAGGCACTGTAGACACAGGCACTGGAAAAGACGATGATGTCACAATAGGATCAGAAGAACAAGGTATTGTTAATGACGATGATGTCACAATAAGGACAGGCGACACAGGCATTGTAAAAGACTATGATGTCACAATAGCCACAGGCGAGACTGGCATTGTTAATTGTCGATGATATCACAATAGGCACAGGAATTGTAAATAACGATGATGTCACTATAAGCCCAGGCTTTGTAAATGACGAGGATGTCAGAATAGGCACTGGCATTGTAAAAGATAATGATGTCACAATACGGTCAGGCGACACAGGTATTGGAAAAGATGATGATGTCACAATAGTCACAGGGAACACAGGGATTGTAAAAGACGATGATGTCACAATAGGGACAGAAGGCACAGGCATTTTAAATGACAATGATGTCTCAAAAGGCACAGGCATTGTATATGACGATGATGTTGCAATAGGCACAGGCATTGTAAATGATGATGATGAAACAATAGGCTTAGGAATTGTAAAAGACGATGATGTCACAATAGGCGCAGGCATTGTAAATGAGGGTGATGTAATAACAGGAACAGTCATTGTAAACAAAGATGATGTCACACTAGCCAGAGGCATTGTAAATGACGATGATGTCTCAAAAGGCACAGGCATTGTAAATGATGATGATGAAACAATAGGCTTAGGAACTGTAAAAGACGATGATGTCACAGTACGGACAGGTGACACAGGCATTTTAAATGATGATGATATCATAATAGACATAGACAACACAGGCACTGTATATGTCGATGATGTCACAATAGGGACAGGCGACACAGGCATTATAAATGACTATGATATCACAATAACCACAGGCAACACTGGCATTGTAAATGACGATGATATCCCACTAGGCACAGGCATTGTAAATGATGATGATGATGTCACAATAGGCACAGGCATTGTAAATGACGATGATGTCACAATAGACACAAGCATTGTAAATGATGATGATGTCACATGAGCCAGAGGCATTGCAAATGACGATGATGTCACAACATGCAGAGGCATTGTAAATGAAGATGATGTCACAATAGGCACAGGCGTCTTAAATGACGATGATGTCACAACAGGAACAGGCATTGTAAATGACAATAATGTCTCAATAGGCAGAGGCATTATATGTAAAGATGATGTCACAATAGGCACAGGTATTGTTAATGGCAATGATGTCACAATAGGAGAAGAAGACCCAGGTATTGTAAATGACGATGATGTCACAATAGGGACAGGCGACACAGGCATTGTAAATTAATATGATGTCACAATAGCCACAGGCAACACTGGCATTGTAAATGATGATGTCACAATAGGCACAGGGAACAGAGGGATTGTAAAAGACAATTATGTCAAAATAGGCACAAACGATAGAGGCATTTTAAATGATGATGATGTCACAATAGGCACAGGCATTGTAAATGACGATGATGTCACAATAGACACAAGCATTGTAAATGAAGATGAAGTCACAAGAGCCAGAGGCATTGTAAATGACGATGATGTCACAACAGGCACAGGCATTATAAAAAATGACAATGTCACAATACGCACAGGCATTGTAATCGACGATGATGTCAGAATAGGCACTGGCATTGTAAATGACGATGATGTCACAACAGGAACAGGTATTGTAAATGACGATGATGTCACATTGGCCTGCGGCATTGTAAATGACGATGATTTCACAATATGCATTGGTATTGTAAAAGACGATGATGTCACAATAGGCACAAGCACTGTAAAAGACGATGATGTCACAAAACGCAAAGGCAACTTACGGATTTTGAAAGACGATGATGGCGCAATAATCACAGACGGCACAGGCAATGTAAATGACAATGATGTCAAAATAGGCTCAGGCATTGTATATGACGATGATATTACAATAGGCCCAGTCACTGTAATTGTTAATGATGTCACAATAGGCTTAGGAATTGAAAAGACGACGATGTCACAATAGGGACAGGAGACACAGGCATTGTAAGTGACTATGATATCCAATAGCCACAGGAAACACTGCCATTGTAAATGACAATGATGATGTCACAATAGGAACAGGCATTGTAAATGACGATGATATCACACTAGCTAGAGGCATTGTAAATGACTATAATGTCACAATAGGCACAGGCATTGTAAAAGACTATGATTTCACAATAGGGACAGGCGACACAGGGATTGTAAATGACGATGATGTCACAATAGACACAGGCATTGTAAATGACTATAATGTCTCAATAGGCAGAGGCATTATATGTAAAGATGATGTCACAATAGGCACAGGGAACACAGGGATTGTAAAAGACAATTATGTAAAATAGGCACAGACGATACAGGGATGATGTCACAATAGGCACAGGTATTGAAAATGACGATGATGTGACAATATGCACAGGTATTATAAATGACGACGATGTCACAACAGGAACAGGCATTGTTAATTACAATGATGTCAATATACACAGGCATAGTAAAAGATGATTTCACAATACGGACAGATGACAGGTATTGGAGATGACGATGGTGTCACAATAGGCACAGAAAACACAGGCATAGTAAATGACGATGATGTCACAATAGGCAACGGCATAGTAAATGACGATGATGTCACAATAGGAACAGACGACACTGGCATTGTAAATGGTGATGATGTCGCAATAGGCACAGGTGACAAGGCCTTGTAAATGACGATGATGTCACAATAGCCTCCGGTGACACAGGCATTGTAAATGACGATGATGTCACAATAGGAACAGAAGACACAGACATTGTAAAAAATGATGACGTCACAATAGGCACAGGAATTGTTACTGACGATAATGTACAAATAGGAACAGGCATTGTAGATGACGATGATGTCACAATATGCACAGGCATTGTAAATGACAATGATGTCAGAATAGGCACAGGTATTGATAATGACGATGATGTGAGAATATGCACAGGCATTATAAATGACGATGATGTCACAACAGGAACAGGCATTGTAAATGATGATGATGTCCCAATAGGCACATGCGACACAGGGATTGTAAAAAACGATGATGTTGCAATATGAACTGACGGCACAGGCATTGTAAATGACGATGATGTCACTATAGGCACAGGCATTGTAAATGACAATGATGTCACAATAGCCACAAGCATTGTAAATGACGATGATATCACAATAGCCACAAGCATTGTAAATGACGATGATGTCAGAAAAGGAAAAGGCATTGAAAATGGAGATGATGTCAAATAGGCACAGAAGAAAAAGCCATTTTAAATGAAGATGATGCCACAACAGGCAAAGACGACACAGGAATTGTAAATGACGATGATGTAAATATAGTCGCAGAGGGCACAGGCATTGTATATGACGATGATGTCACAACAGGTACAGATGGGATACGTATTGTAAATGACGATGATGTCAGAATAGGCACAGACGACATAGGCATTGTAAACTATCATGATGTCATAATAGGCATAGACAACAGAGGCATTGTAAATGTCAATGATGTCAAAATAGGACAGGCAACACAGGCATTGTAAATAACGGTGATGTCTCAATAGCTACAGGCATTGTATATGATGATGATGTCACAATAGCCACAGACGACACAGGTATTGTAAATGAGGATGATGTCACAATTGGGACAGGCGACACAGTCATTGGAAATGACGATGATATCACAATAGGCACAGGCATTGTAAATGATGACTATGTCACAAAAGGAACAGGAGACACAGGCATTGAAAACATGATGACGTGAAAATAGGAACAGACAACACAAGTAATGTAAATGACGATGATGTCACAATAGGCAGAGACGGCACAGTCATTGTATTTGAGGATGACGTCACAATAGGCACAGGCATTGTAAATGACGATGCTGTCACAATAGGCACAGGCATAGTAAAAGAAGATGATTTCACAATAGGGATAGAAAACAAAGGTATTGGAGATGACGATGATGTCACAAAAGGAACAGAGGACACTGGCATAGTAAATGAGGATGATGTCACAATAGGCACAAGTGACAAGGAATTGTAAATGACAATGATGTCACAATAGGAACAGAGGAGACAGACATTGTAGATGATGATAATGTCACAATAGGCACAGGCATTGTCAATGATAATGATGACAGAATAGGCACAGATATTGAAATTGACGATAATGTGAGAATATGCACAGGCATTATAAATGACGATGATGTCACAACAGGAACAGGCATTGTAAATAACAGTGATGTCACAATAGGCACAGGCATTGTAAATGACGATGATGTCACAATAGGCAGAGCCATTGGAAATGACAATTACATCACAATATGCACAGGCATTTTAAATGACGGTGATGTTTCAAAAGGCAGAGGCATTGTAAATGACAATGATGTCACAATAGGAACAGAGGACACAGGCATTTTACATGACAATGATGTCACAATGGGAACAGATGACAGGCATTGTAAATGGCGATGATGTCACAATGGGCACAGATGACACAGGCATTGTAAATGATGGTGATGTCACAATAGGCACAGGCATTGTAAATGGCTAAGATGTCACAACAGGCACATGCATTGTAAATGACGATGATGTCACTATAGGCACAGGAGACACAGTCATTGTAAATGACAGTGATGATAGAATAGGCATAGGCATTGTAAATGCAATCATGTCAGAATAGGCACAGGCAGTGAAAATGATGATAATGTCACAATAGGCACAGGCATTGTAAATGACGATGATGCCACAATATGCAGAAACACTGTAAATGACGATGATGTCACAAAAGGAACAGGAGTTACAGATGTTGTAAAAGATGATGCTGTCAAAATAGGCACAAATGACACAAATAATATAAATGACGATGATGTGACAATAGGCACAGGTACTGTAAATGAAGATTATGTCACACTAGGCACAGGCGAGAAAGGGATTGTAAATAACGATGATGTCAAAATAGGCACAGGCATTGTTAATGACAATGATGTCACAATATGCACAGCAGACAGTCATTGTAAATGACGGTGATGTTACAATAGGCACAGACATTGTAAAACACGATGATGTCACAATAGGCAGAGGCATTTTAAAAGACGATGATGTCACAATATGCACAGGCATTTTAAGCAACGGTGATGTTACAATAGGCAAAAGCATTGTAAGTTACCATGATGTCACAAATCGAACAGACGACACAGGCAGTGTAAAAAACGATGATGTAAATATAGGCACAGATGACGCAAGTAATGTAAATGACGATGATGTAACAATAGGCACAGCCATTGTAAATGACGATGATGTCACAACAGGCACAGGCATTGTAAATGACGATGGTATAACTATGGGCACACTGCTGGCTCATATTCAGTCAGTTGTCAACCAACACGCCCAGGTCCCTCTCCTCCAGGCAGCTTTCTAGACAGACTTCTCCTAGTCTGTAGCACTGCACAGGGTTGTTGTGCCCCAAGTGCAGGACCCGGCATTTGGCCTTGTTAAACCTCATGCCATTGGACTCAGCCCAGTGGTTCAGCCTGTTCAGATCCCTTTGCAGAGCCTCCCTACCCTGCAGCAGATCCACACTTCCACCCAGCTTAGTGTCGTCCGCAAACTTGCTAAGGGTGCACTCGATGCCTTCATCCAGGTCATTGATAAAGACATTGAACAGGGTTGACCCAGCACTGAGCCCTGGGGAACCCCACTTGTCACTGGCCTCCAACTGGAGTTAACTCCATTTCCCACCACTCTCTGGGCCCGGCCATCCAACCAGTTTTCCACCCAGGAGAGTGTACGCCTGTCCAGGCCAGAGGCTGACAGTTTCTCAAGCAGAACGCTGTGAGAAACAGTGTCAAAGGCTTTGCTGAAGTCCAGGAAGAAACACATGTATTGTAAATGACGATGATGTCACAAGAGGCACTGGCATTGTAAATGACGGTGATGTCAAAACAGACCCAGATGACACAAGTAATGTAAATTACAATGATTTCACAATAGGCACAGGCATTGTAAATGATGATGATGTCACAATAGCCACAGGTGACACATGTATTGTAAATGACGATGATGTCACAAAAGTCACAGGCATTGTAAATGACGATGATATCACATCAGGCAAAGGCATTGTAAATGACAATGGTATAACTATAGCCAAAAGCATTGTAAATGACGATGATGTCAAAATAGCCACAGCTGACAAAGGTATTATAAGTGATGATGATGTCACAATAGGCACAGGCATTGTCTATGACGATGTTATAACTATAGACACAAGCATTGAAATGACGATGATGTCAAAATAGTCACTTGCATTGTAAATGACGATGATGTCTCAATAGGCACAGATTACACAGGTATTGTAAATGACGATGATGTCACAAAAGGAACAGGCATTGTAAATGAAGATGATGTCAAATAGTCAGAGACGACACAGGCATTGTTAATGACGTTGATGTCACAATAGGCATAGGCGGCACAGTCATTGTAAATGACGATGATGTCACAATAGGTACACACGACAAAGTCACTGTAAATTATGATGATGTCACAGACGACAATGGAATTGAAAAAAAAATGATGTCACAAAAGGGACAGGCGACAAAGGCATTGTATATGACGATGATGTCACAATATGCACAGACGGCACACGGATTGTAAACAACGATTGTGTCACAATAGGCACAAACATTGTAAATGAAAATGATGTCACATTAGGAACAGGCACTGTAAATGACGATTAAGTCACAATACACAGAGACGACACAGGCATAGTAATATATGATGATGTCACAACAGGCACAGACGGCACAGGCATTGTAAATGACGGTGATGTCACAATAGGCACAGGCATTGTTAATGAGAATGATTTCACAATAGGCACAGGCATTGTAAATGACAATGATGTCACAAAAGGAAAAGTCATTTTAAATGACGATGATGTCAAATAGGCGCAGACACAGACATTGTAAATATAATCATAGAATCATAGAATCACCAGTTTGGAAGAGACCCACTGGATAATCGAGTCCAACCATTCCTAGCAAACACTAACCCATGCCCCTTAGCACCTCGTCCACCCATGTCTTATACACCTCCAGGGCTGGGCAGCCTGTTCCAGTGCCCAATGACCCTTTCTGTCAAGAATTTTTTCCTAATGTACAGCCTAAACCTCCCCTGGCGGAGCTTGAGGCCATTCCCTCTCGTCCTGTCCCCTGTCACTTGAGAGAAGAGGCCAGCACCCTCCTCTCTACAACCTCCTTTCAGGTAGTTGTAGAGAGCAATGATGTCTCCCCTCAGCCTCCTCTTCTCCAGGCTAAACAACCCCGGCTCTCTCAGCCACTCCTCGTAAGACCTGCTCTCCAGCCCCCTCACCAGCTTTGTTGCTCTTCTCTGGACTCGTTCCGGAGCCTCAACATCCTTCTTGTGGTGAGGGGCCCAGAACTGAACACAGTACTCGAGGAACGGTCTCACCAGTGCTGAGTACAGAGGGAGAATAACCTCCCTGGACCTGCTGGTCACGATGTTTCTGATACAAGCCAAGATGCCATTGACCTTCTTGGCCACCTGGGCACACTGCTGGCTCATGTTCAGTCGGCTGTCAACCAACACCCCCAGATCCCTCTCCTCCAGGCAGCTTTCTAGACAGACTTCTCCTAGTCTGTAGCACTGCATAAGGTTGTTGTGCCCCAAGTGCAGGACCCGGCATTTGGCCTTGTTAAACCTCATGCCATTGGACTCAGGCCATGGATCCAGCCTGTTCAGATCCCTTTGCAGAGCCTCCCGACCCTCCAGCAGATCAACACATCCACCCAGCTTAGTGTCATCCCCAAACTTGCACAGGGTGCACTCGGTGCCTTCATCCAAGTCATTGATAAAGACATTGAACAGGGCTGGACCGAGCACTGAGCCCTGGGGAAATGATGATGATGTCACAATAGGCACAGACGACACAGGCATTGTAAATAACAACGATGTCACAAATTGGACAGGCCAAACAGGCTTTTATATGACGATGATTTCACAATAGGCACAGACGGCACAGGCATTGTAAATGATGATGATGTCACAATATTATCAGGCATTGTAAATGGCGAAGGTGTCGCATTAGGAACAGGCATTGTAAAAGACAGTGATGCCACAATAGGCACAAGCATTGTAAATGACAATGACGTCACAAATGGAACAGGAGTCACAGGTATTGTAAAAAAAGATGATGTAAAAATAGGCACAGATGACACAAGTAATGTAAATGATGATGATGTAACAATAGGCACAGGCATTGTAATTGACGGTGATGCCACAATAGCCACAGGTATTGTAAATGATGATGATGTCACAAGAGGAACAGGAGACGCAGGCATTGTAAATGACGATGATGTCAAAATAGACACAGACGACACAAGTAATGTAAATGACAATGATGTCAGAATAGGCACAGGCATTGTATATGACGATGGTATAACTAGACCCACAGGCATTGTAAATGACGATGATGTAAAAATAGGCACAGGTGACACCGGCATTGTAAATGATGGTGATGTCACATTAGGCACAGGCATTGTACATGACGATGGTGTCAAAATAGGCACAGAATACACAGGCACTGTTAATGACGATGATGTCACAATAGGCGCAGATGACACTGGCATTGTAAATAACAATGATGTCACAATAGGGACAGGCGACACAGGCATTGTAAATGACGATGCTGTCACAATAGGCATAGACGACTCAGGCATTGTCCTTTAGAATGGGCCTGGGGGGCTCTAGAAGGTTCTAGGAGCTTTTAGAGTGGTCCAGATAGGCTCTAGAAGGGTCTGGAGGCCTTTAGAAGGGCTCTGAGGGTACCTAGAATGGTCTGGGTGCTTTTAAAAAAGCTCTGCAGGGCTCTAGAAGTGTCTGGGGGGCTACTAGAAGGAATGTGAGGTGCTCTAGAAAGGTCTGGGGGCATATAGAAGGGCCCTGAGGGGCTCTAGAATGGTCTGGGGCCCTTTAGAAGGGCTTGTGGGGGCTCTAGAAGGGTCGGCGGGGGCTTAGAAAGGGTCCAGAGGACATGTAGAAGGGTCTAGGGGCCTTTAGAAGGACTCTGGGGGCCTCTAGATGGGTCTGGAAGCCTTTAGAATGGGCCTGGGGAGCTCTAGAAAGGTCTAGGGGCCTTTAGAATGGTCCAGAGGGGCTCTAGAAAGGTCTAGGGGCCTTTAGAAGAACTCTGGGGGGCTCTAGAAGTGTCTGGGGGCCTTCAGAAGGGCTCTGGAGAGCTCTAGAAGGGTCTGGGGGCCTTCAGATGGGCTTTCTTGGGCTCTAGAATGGTTTGGGGACCTTTAGAAAGGCATTGAGGAGCTCTAGAAGGATCTGGGAGGCTTTAGAAGGGTCCTGTGTGGATCTAGAAGGGTCTGGGGGCTTTAAGAAGGGACATGAGGGGCTCAAGAAGGGTCTAAGGGACTTCTAGATCTCCCCAGAGTCCTTTTTAAGGCCCCCAGACCTTTCTATAGGCCCTCTGGACAATTCTAAAGGACCCCAGATCCTTATAGATCCGAACCCGAACCCTAACCCTAACCGTAACACTATCCGTAACCCTAACCCCTAAACCTAACCCTAACCCCTAAACCTAAACCTAGCCCTAACCCTAACCCCTAACCATAACCCTAACACTAACTCTAACCCTAACCCCCAACCCTAACCATAACCCCATAACACTAACCCACTACCCCTACCCATAACCCTAACCCTAACCCCATAACCCTAACCCTAATCCCTAAACCTAACCCCCTAGCCTTAACCCCTAACCCTAACCCTAACCCTGACCCAATAACCTTAACCCCCTAACCCTAACCCCATAACCCTAACCCTAACACCCTAACCCTAACCCCTAACACTAACCCTAACCCTAACTCTAACCCTAACCCTAACACCCTAGCCCTAACCCTAACCCCATAACCCTAACCCCCTAACCCTAACCCTAACTGTAACACCCCAACACTAACCGTAACCCTAACCCTAACGCCCTAACACTAACCGTAACCATAACCCCATAACCCTAACACCATAACCCTAACACCCTAACCCTAACCTTAACGCTAACCCTAACCCTAACGCTAATATTAACCCTAACCCAAACCACTCTAGAGCCCCCATGTTCTTTCTAAAAGACCCCAGAACCTTCTAGAACCCCTCAAGACCCTTCTAAAGGCCCCCAGACCCTTCTAGAGCCCCCCTGAGCCCTTCTGAAGTCCCCCAGACCCTTCTAGGGTGCTTCTGATCACTTCTTAATGCCCACAGACCTTACTAGAGGCCCACAGAGCCCTTCTAAAAGCCCCCAGACAATTCTAGAGCACCCCAGAGCCGTTCTTAAGGCCCCCAGACCCTTCTAGAGCTTCTCACGTCCCTCCTAAAAGACCCCAGACCCTTCTAGAGCCCCCCAAAGCCCTTCTAAAAGCACCAAGACCCTTCTAGAGCACGTATGGACCATTCTAAAGGCCCCAGAACCCCTCTAGAGCCCCCCAGGCCCCTTCTAAAAGCCCCTAGACCCTACTAGAGTTTCTCATGTCCCTTCTAAAAGCCCCCAGACCCTTCTAGAGCCCCCCAGAGCCCTCCTAAAAGCTCCCAGACCCTTCTACAGCCCCTCTGGACAGTTCTAAAGGCCCCCAGACCCTTCTAGAGGCCCTCTGGACAGTTCTAAAGGCCCCCAGACTCTTCTAGAGACCCTCTGGACAGTTTTAAAGGCCCCGAGACCATTCTAGAGGCCCCCAGGGCCCTTCTATAAAAACTCAGACCCTTCTAGAGCCTCCCAGGGCCCTTCTAAAGGCCCCCAATCCCTTCTAGAACCACTCAAGACCCTTCTAAAAGTGCCCAGACCCTTCTATGGCAGCTCTGAGCACTTCTTAATGCCTCCAGACCCTACTAGTGGCCCTCAGAGCCCTTCTAAAAGCCCCCAGACCCTTCTAGAGCCCCCTAGAGCCATTCTAAAGGCCCCCAGACCCCTCTAGTGCCCTGCAGAGCCCTTCTAAAGGACCCCAAACCTTCTAGAGCTTCTCACGTCCCTTCTAAACGATCCCAGACCTTTCTAGAGCCCCCCAGGGCCCTTCTAAAATCGACAAGACCCTTCTAGATCCCCCCAGGACCCTTCTAAAAGTCCCCAAACCATTCTAGAGCACATAAGGTCCCTTCTAAATGCCCCCAGACCCTTTTAGAGCACCTCTGGACCCTTTTTAAAGCCCCCAGACCCTTCTAGAGCCCCTCATGTTTCTTCTACGGGCCCTCAGACTGTTCTAGAGTCCCTCATGTCCTTTCTAAAAGGCCCCAGACCCTTCTAGAGCCCCCCCAGGGCCCTTCTAAAGGCCCCCGGACCCTTCTAGAACCCCTCAAGACCCTTCTAGAACCCCTCAAGACCCTTCTAAAGGCCCCCAGACCCTTCTAGAACCCCCCTGAGCCCTTCTAAAATCCCCCAGACCCTTCTAGGGCACCTCTGATCACTTCTTAATGCCCCTATACCCTACTAGAGGCCCTCAGAGAACTTCTAAAAGCCCCCAGACAATTCTGGAGCCCCCTAGAGCCGTTCTAAAGGCGCTCAGACCCCTCTAGAGCCCCCCAGAGCCCTTCTAAAGGCCCCCAGACCCTTCTAGAGCTTCTCACGTCCCTTCTACAAGCCCCCAGAACCTTCTACAGCCCCCCAGGGCCCTTCTAAAGGCCCTCAGGCCATTCTAGAGCCTCCCAGGGGCCTTCTAAAGGCCCCCACCGCCTTTCTAGAGACCCTCTGGACAGTTCTAAAGGCCCTCAGACCCTTCTAGAGCCTCCCAGGGGCCTTCTAAAGGCTCCCGGACCCTTCTAGAACCCTTCAAGACCCTTCTAATAGCCCCCAGACCCCTCTAGAGCCCCCATGATCCCTTCTAAAGTCCCGCAGACCCTTCTTGGGTGCCTCTGAAAACTTCTTAATGCACCCAGACCCTTCTAGAGACACCCAGGATTTTTCTAAAGGCCTCCAGACCCTTCTAGATCTCCTCTGCGCCCTTCTAAAGGCCCCCAGACCCTTCTAGAGGCCCTCTGGACAATTCTAAAGGCCTCCAGAACTTTCTACAGCCTCCCAGGGCCCTTCTAAAGGCACTCAGACCCTTCTAGAGACCCACTGGACAGTTCTAAAGGCCTCCAGACCCTTCTAGAACCTCTTAAGACCCTTCTAAAGGCCCCCAGACCCTTCTATGGCACCTCTGAGCACTTCTTAATGCCCCCAGACCATACTAGAGGCCCTCAGAGCCATTCTAAAAACCCCTAGACCCTTCTAGAGCCCATCTGGACCATTCTAAAGGCCCCCAGACCCCTCTAGAGACCCCCAGAGACCTTCTAAAGGCACCCAGACCCTTCTGAAGCTTCTCACGTCCCTTCTAAAAGACCCCAGACCTTTCTAGAGCCCCCCAGGGCCCTTCTAAAAGTCCCCAAACCATTCGAGAGCCCGTAAGGTCCCTTCTAAATGCCCTCAGACCCTTTTAGAGCACCTCTGGACCGTTTTTAAAAACCCCAGACCCTTCTAGAGCCCCTCATGTTTCTTCTAAGTGCCCTCAGACCGTTCTAGAGCCCCTCATGTCTTTTCTAAAAGCACCCAGATGTTTCTAGAGCACCCCAAGGGCAATTCTAAAGTCCCCCAGACCCTCATAGAGCCCCCAGGGCATTTTTGAAGGACTCCAGACCCTTCTAGAGCCCCCACGGGCCATTCAAAAGGCCCTCAGACCCCTCTAGAACCCTTTAGAGCCCTTCTAAAGGCCCTCAGGCCTTTCTAGTGGCCCTCCGAACCCCTTTTAAGGCCCCCAGACCATTTTAGATGTCCCAGAGACACTCAAAAGGCCCCCAGACCCTTCTAGAGCACTCCAAGGCCCTTCAAAAGGCGCCCAGAACCCTTCTAGAGACAGCCAGGAGCATTCTAAAGGCCTCCAGACCCATCTAGATCCTCCCTGAGCCCTTCTAAAGGCCCCCAGACCCTTCTAGAGCACACAAGGCTCTTTCTAAAGGGCCCCAGACCCTTCTAGAACACCTACTTAACATTCTTTAGGCCCTCAGACCCTTCTAGAGACCCTCAGGACAGTTCTAGAGGCCCTCAGACCCTTCTAGAGCCTCGTAGGGCCATTCTAAAAGACCCTGGACCATTCTAGAGCTTCTCACATCCCTTCTAAAAGCCCCCAAACCCTTCTATAGCCCTTCAGGGCCCTTCTAAAAGCGCCAAGACCCTTCTAGAGAACCCCAGGCCCTTCTAAAGGCCCCAATCCATTCTATAGCCTTCAAGGTTCCTTCTAAATGCCCTCAGACCCTTTGCGCCCCTGGACCCTTTCTAAAACCCCCAGACCCTTCTAGAACCCCTCATGTTTCTTCTAAGGGCCCTCAGACCGTTCTAGAGCCCCTCATGTCCCTTCTGGGGGACCCAGAATGGCCTGGGGGCCTTTAGAAGGGCTCTGGAGTGCTCTAAAAGAGTCTGGAGTGTTTAAGAAGGGACATAAGGAGTTCTAGAATGGTCTGGGGCATTTAGAATGGCCCTGGGGTGCTCTAGAAGTGCCTGGAGTCCTTTAGAGGGTCCCTGGGGAGCTCAAGAAGGGTCTGGGTGCTTTTAGAAAGGCTCTGCAGGGCTCTGGAAGGGTCTGGGGGCCCTTATAAGAAATGTGAGGGGCTCTAGAATGGTCTGGGGGCAATAAGAAGGGCCCTGGGGGGCTCTAAAAGGGTCTGTGGGACTTCAGAAGGGCTCTGGGAGGCTCTTGAAGGTTCTGGGAGGGCTTAAAAAGGGTTCAGAGGAAATGTAGAAGGGTCTGGGGGCCTTTAGAAGGGCTTGTGTGGGCTCTCGAAGGGTCTGGGGGCCTTTAGAAGCACCCTGGGGGACTCTAGAAAGGTCTGTGGGCATTTAGAAGGGACGTGAGGGGCTCTAGAATGGTCTGGTGTCATTAAGAAGGGTCAAGAGGCGATCTAGATGGCTCTTGGGGCTTTTAGAAGGACTCAGAAAGCCTTTGAAGGGCCCTGGGGGGCTCTAGAAGGGTCAGGGTTTCTTTTAGAAGGGCTCTAGAAGAGCCTGGGGGCCTCTAGAAACAACCTGGGGGTCTCTAGAAGAGTCTGGGTGCTTTTAGAAGCACCCTGGGGGGCTCTAGAATGGTCTGGGGGCCCTTAGAAGGGACGTGAGAGGCTCTAGAAGTGTCTGGGGGCCTTTAGAAGGGCCCTGGTGGGCTCTAGAGAGGTCTGGCGGCCTTTAGAAGGACTCCGGGAGCTTCTAGAAGGGTCTGGGAGCCTTTAGAATGGGCCTGGGGGGCTCTAGAAGGGTCTAGGGGCCTTCAGATGGGCCTTCTTGGGCTCTAGAATGGTTTGGGGGCCTTTAGAAAGGCATTGAGGAGCTCTAGAAGGATCTGGGAGGCTTTAGAAGGGATCTGTGTGGATCTAGAAGGGTCTGGGGGCTTTAGGGAGGGAAATGAGGGGCTCAAGAAAAGTCTGGGGGCCTTTAGAATGGGCCTGGGGGGGCTCTAAAAGTGCCTGGGAGCCTTTAGAGTGTCCTTGGTGGGCTCTAGAAGTGTCTGGGGGCCTTTAGAAGGGACCTGGTGGGCTCTAGATGTGTCTGTGGGCCTTTAGAAGGACTCTGTGGGCCTCTAGAAGGCTCTGGGGGCCTTTAGAATGTGCCTTGGGGGCTCTAGAAGTGTCTGGAGGCCTTTAGAATGGCTCTGGGGGATCTAGAAGGGTCTGGGTGCTTTTCGAAAGGCTCTGCAGGGCTCTAGAAGGGTCTGGGGGCCCTTAGAAGGAACGTGAGGGGCTCTAGAATGGTCTGGGGGCATTAAGAAGGGTCAAGAGGCGATCTAGATTGGTTTGGGGGCTTTAGAAGGGCCCCGGGGGGCTCTAGAAGTGTCTGAAGGCCTTTAGAAGGGCTCTGGGGGGCTCTACAAGGGTCTGGGGGCATATAGAAAGGACCTGAGGGGCTCTAGAAGTGTCTGGGGGCTTTTAGAAGGAACGTGAGGAGCTGTAGAAGGGTCTGGGGACATACAGAAGGGCTCTGAGGGGCTCTAGAAATGTCTGGGGTCCTTTAGAAGGACTCTGGGTGCCTCTAGATGGGTCTGGAGGCCTTTAGAAGGGATGTCAGGTGCTCTAGAAGCGTCTGGGGGCCCTTAGAAGGGACGTCAGGTGCTCTAGAAGGGTCTGGGGGCCTTTAGAGGGTCCCTGGGGGGCTCTAGAAGTGTCTGGAGGCCTATAGAAGGGACCTGGCAGTCTCTAGAAAGGTCTGGGGGACTTTTAGAAGGACTCTGGGAGCCTCTAGAAGGCTCTGTTGGCCTTTTGAATGGGCCTGAGGAGCTCTAGAAGGGTCTGGAGGCCATTAGAAGGCCTCTGTGGGATCTGGAAGGGTCTGGGAGCCCTTAGAAGGAACGTGAGGAGCTCTAGAATGGTCTGGTGGCATTAAGAAGGGTCAAGAGGTGATCTAGATGGATCATGGGGCTTTTAGAAGAGCTCTGGGGGGCTCTAGAGGGGTCTGGGGACCTGTAGAATGGTCCAGATGGGCTCTAGATGGGTCTTGGCGCTTTTAGAAGGCTCTAGAAGAGTCTGGGGGCCTCTAGAAGCACCCTGGAGGGCTCTAGAAGGGTCTGGGGGCCCTTAGAAGGGACGTCAGATGCTCTAGAAGTGTCTGGAGGCCTTTAGAAGGGCTCTGCACGGTTCTAGAAATGTCTGGGGGCCTTTAGAAGGGCTCGTGGAGGCTCTAGAAAGGTCTGGGGGCCTTTAGAATGGGCCTGAGGAGCTCTAGAAGGGTCTAGGGGCCTTTAAAAATGGTCCAGAGGGGCTCTAGAAGGGTCTGGAGGCCTTTAGAAGAACTCTGGGTGGCTCTAGAAGTGTCTGGGTGCTTTTAGAAAGGATCTGCAGGGCTCTAGAATGGTTTGGGGGCCTTTAGAAAGGCATTGAGGACCTCTAGAAGGATCTAGGAGGCTTTAGAAGGGCCCTGTGTGCATCTAGAAGGGTCTGGGGGCTTTAAGAACGGACATGAGGGGCTCAAGAACAGTCTGGGGGCCTTTAGAAGGGCTCTGGGGGGCTCTTGAAGGGTCTGGGGGCCTTTAGAAGGCCCCTGGGGGGCTCTAGATGTGCTTGGGGGCTTTAGAGTGTCCCTGGTGGGCTCTAGAAGGGTCTGGGTGCTTTTAGAAAGGCTCTGCAGGGCTCTAGAAGGGTCTGGGGGCCTTTAGAAAGATCGTGAGGGGCTCTAGAAGTGTATGGGGGCCTTTAGAAGGGCCCTGAAATGCTTTAGAAGGGTCTAGGGGCATTTAGAAGGGCTCGTGGGGGCTCTAGTTGGGTCTGGGGGCATTAAGAAGGGCCAAGAGGCGATCTAGGTGCGTCGGGGGGCCTTTAGAAGGGCCCTGGGGGGCTCTGTAAGGGTCTGGGTGCCTTTAGATTCGTGCTGGGGGACCCAGAATGGCCTGGGGGCCTTTAGAAGGGCTCTGGAGTGCTCTAGGAGAGTTTTAGAAGGGACATAAGGAGTTCTAGAATGGTCTGGGGCATTTAGAATGGCCCTGGGGTGCTCTAGAAGTGCCTGGAGTCCTTTAGAGGGTCCCTGGGGAGCTCAAGAAGGGTCTGGGTGCTTTTAGAAAGGCTCTGCAGGGCTCTGGAAGGGTCTGGGGGCCCTTATAAGAAATGTGAGGGGCTCTAGAATGGTCTGGGGGCAATAAGAAGGGTCAAGAGGCGATCTAGATGGGTCTGGGGGCCTTTAAAAGGGCCCTGGGGGTCTCTAGAATTGTCTGGGGGCCTTTATATAGGCTCCGGGGGGCTCTACAAGGGTCTGGGGGCATATAGAAGGGGAGTGAGGGGCTCTAGAAGAGTCTGGGGGTTCTTTAGAAGGGATCTGGAGGGATCTAGAAGGGTCTGGGGGCCTATAGAAGCACCCTGGGAGGTTCTAACAGGGTCTGGGGGCCTTTGAAGTGACGTCAGGTGCTCTAGAAGGGTCTGGGAGCCCTTAGAAGGGATGTCTTGTGCTCTAGAAGGGTCTAGGGGCCTTTAGAATTGTCCAGAGTGGCACTAGAAGTGTCTGGGGGCCTTCAGAAGGGCTCTGCACGGCTCTAGAATGGTCTTGGGTCCTTTAAAAGGGATCGTGGGGGCTCTAGAAAGGTCTGGGGGCCTTTAGAATGGTCCAGAGGGGCTCTAGAAGGGTCTGGAGGCCTTTTGAAGAACTCTAGGGGGCTCTTGAAGTGTCTGGGGCCCTTCAGAAGGGCTCTGGAGGGCTCTAGAAGGGTCTGGGGGCCTTCAGATGGGCCTTCTTGTGCTCTAGAATGGTTTGGGGGGCCTTTAGAAAGGCATTGAGGAGCTCTAGAAGGATCTGGGAGGCTTTAGAAGGGACCTGTGTGGATCTAGAAGGGTCTGGGGGCTTTAAAGAGGGACATGAGGGGCTCAAGAACAGTCTGGGGGCCTTTAGAATGGGCCTGGGGGCCTTCAGAGTGTCCCTGTGGGGCTCTAGAAGGGTCTGGGTGCTTTTAGAAAGGCTGTGCAGGGCTCTAGAAGGGTCTGGGGGCCCTTAGAAAGAATGTGAGGGGCTCTAGAATGGTCTGGGGGCATTAAGAAGGGTCAAGAGGCAATCTAGGTGCATCAGGGGGCCTTTAGAAGGGCCCCAGGGGGCTCTGGAAGGGTCTGGGTGCCTTCAGATTCGTGCTGGGGGGCTCTACAAGGGTCTGGGGGCCTTTCGAGTGTCCCTGTGGGGCTCTAGAAGGGTCTGGGGGCCCTTAGAAGGAACGTGAGGGGCTCTAGAATGGTCTTGGGGTATTAAGAAGGGTCAAGAGGCCATCTAGATGGGTCTGGGGGCCTTTAGAAGGGCCCCGGTGGTCTCTGGAAGGGTCTGGGGGCCTTTAGAAGGGCTCATGGGGACTCTACAAGGGTCTGGGGGCATATAGAAGGGCCCTGAGGGGCTCTAGAAGGGTCTGGGGGCCTTTAGAAGGGCTCGTGGGGGCTCTAGAATGGTCGGGGGGGGCTTAAAAAGGGTCCAGAGGACATGTAGAAGGGTCTGGGGGCCTTTAGAAGGGGTCGTGGGGGCTCTAGAAGGATCGTGGGGGGCTTAAAAAGGGTCCAGAGGACATGTAGAAGGGTCTGGGGGCCTTTAGAAGGGCTCTGGGGGCTCTTGAAGGGTCTGGGGTGCTTTAGAAGCACCCTGGGGGACTCTAGAAAGGTCTGGGGGCTTTTAGAAGGGGCGTGAGAGCCTCTAGAAGGGTCTGGGGGCCCTTAGAAGGGACGTCAGGTCCTCTAGGAGGGTCTGGGGGCCTTTAGAGTATCCCTGGGGGGCTCTAGAAGTGTCTGGGGGCGTTTAGAAGGGACCTGGTGGGCTCTAGAAAGGTCTGGGGGCCTTTAGAAGGACTCTGTGCGTCTCTAGAAGGCTCTGGGGGTATTTAGAATGGGCTGGGGGGTTCTAGAAGGGTCTGGAGGCCTTTAGAAGGGCTCTGGTGGGATCTAGAAGGGTCTGGGTGCTTTTAAAAAGGCTCTGCCGTGCTCTAGAAGGGTCTGGGGGCCTTTAGAAGGGCTAATGGGGACTCTAGAAGGGTCTGGGGGCAAATAGAAGGGCCCTGAGGGGCTCTAGAAGGGTCTGGGAGCCTTTAGAAGGGCTCGTGGGGGCTTTAGAAGGGTCTGGGGAGGCTTAAAAAGGGTTCAGAGGACATGTAGAAGGGTCTGGGGGCATATAGAAGGGTCTGGGGGGTTCTTGAAGGGTCTGGGGGCCTTTAGAATAACCCTGGGGGGCTCTAGAAACGTCTGGGGGCTTTTAGAAAGGCACTGCAGGGCTCTAGAAGGGTCTGGGGGCCCTTAGAAGGAACGTGAGGGGCTCTAGAATGGTCTGGGGGCATTAAATAGGGTCATGAGGCAATCTAGATGGGTCTGGGGGCCTTTAGAAGGGCACCCAGGGGCTCTATAAGGGTCAGGGGGCCTTTAGAAGGGCTCTGGGGGGCTCTAGAAGGGTCTGGGGGCATATAGAAGGGCTCTGAGGGGCTCTAGAAGTGTCTGGGGGGCTTTAGAAGGGGCCTGGGGGGCTCTAGACGTGCCTGGGGGCCTTTAGAAGGAATCTGTGGGCCTCTAGAAGGGTCTGGGTTCCTTTAGAATGCGCCTGGGAGGCTCTAGATGGGTCTGGGGTCCTTTAGATGGGCTCTGGGAGGATCTAGAAGGGTCTGGGTGCTTTTAGAAAGGCTCTGCAGGACTCTGAAATGTCTGGGGTTTTTTAAAAGGAACGTGAGGGGCTCTGGATGGGTCTGGGGGCATAAAGAAGAGCCCTGAGGGGCTCTAGAAGGGTCTGGGGGCCTTTAGAAGGGCTTGTGGGGGATCTAGAAGGGACTGGGAGGGCTTAAAAAGGGTCCAGAGGACATGTAGAAGGATCTGGGAGGCTTTAGAAGGGCCCTGTGTGGATCTAGATGGGTCTGGGGGCTTTAAGAAGGGCTCGGGGGGCTCAAGAATGGTCTGGGGGCCTTTAGAATGGGCCTGGGGAGCTCTAGAAAGGTCTAGATGCATTTAGAATGGTCCAGAGGGGCTCTAGAATGTTCTGGAGTCCTTTAAAAGAACTCTGGGGGGCTCTAGAAGTGTCTGGGGCCCTTCAGAAGGGCTCTGGAGGGCTCTACAAGGGTCTGGGGGCCTTCAGATGGGCCTTCTTGGGCTCTAGAATGGTTTGGGGACCTTTAGAAAGGCATTGAGGAGCTCTAGAAGGATCTGGAAGGCTTTAGAAGGGCCCTGTGTGCATCTAGAAGGGTCTGGGGGCTTTAAGAAGGGACACGAGGGGCTCATGAACGGTCTGGGGGCATTAAGAAGGGTTTGGGGGGGGCTCTAGAAGGATCTGGGGGCCTTTAGAAGGGCTCTGGGGGGCTCTACAAGGGTCTGGGGGCATATAGAAGGGCTATGAGGGGCTCTAGAAGGGTCTCGGGCCTTTAGAAGGGCTCATGGGGGCTCTGGAAGGGTCTGGAGGTCTTTAGAAAGATCGTGAGGGGCTCTAGAAGTGTCTGGGGGCATATAGAAGGGCCCTGAGGTCTTCTAGATGGGCGGCCTTCTAGGGCACCTCTGAACACTTCTTAATGCCCCCAGACCCTACTAGAGGCCCTCAGAGACATTCTAAAAGCCCCCAGACAATTCTAGAGCCCCCAAGAGCCCTTCTAAAGGCACCCAGACCCTTCTAGAGCTTCTCACGTCACTTCTAAAAACCCCCTGAACCTTCTAGAGCCCCCCAGGGCCCTTATAAAAGTGCCAAGAGCCTTCTAGAGCGAATCTGGACAATTCTAAAGGCCCCCAGACCGTTCTAGAGCCCCCCAGACCCATTCTAGAGGCCCCCAGACCCTTCTAGAGCTTCTCACGTCCCTTCTAAAAGCCCCTAGAACCTTCTAGAGCCCTCTAGAGCACTTCTAAAAGCGCCAAGAGCCTTCTAGAGCCTCACAGGACCTTTCTAAAAGTTCCCAAACCATTCTAGAGCCTTCAAGGTCCCTTCTAAATGCCCTCAGACCCTTTTAGGGCGCCTCTGGACCCTTTTTAAAACACCCAGACCCTTCTAGAACCACTCATGTTTCTTCTAAGGGCCCTCAGACCATTCTAGAGCCCCTCACGTCCTTTCAGAAGGCCTCCAGACACTTCTAGATCCTCCCTGAGCCCTTCTAAAGGCCCCCAGACCCTTCTAGAGCCCCCAAGGCCCCGTCTAAAGGCCCCCAGACCCTTCTAGAATACCTACTTAACCTTCTTTATGCCCCCACACCCTTCTAGAGCCCCTCATGTCCCTCTAAATGCATCTAGACCATTCTAGAGCCCCTCATGTCCCTTCTGAAAGCCCCCAGACCATTCTAGAGACCCCTACGGCTCTTCAAAATCCCCCAGACGCTTCTAGAGACCCTCTGGACAGTTCTAAAAGCCCCCAGACCATTCTAGAGGCCCTCTAGACCATTTTGAAGGACCCCAAATCCATCTAGAGCCCCCACAAGCCCTTCAAAAAGCTCACAGACCCTTCTACAGGCCCTCATATCCCTCTAAATGCCTCTAGACAATTCTAGAGCCCCTCATGTACCTTCTGAAAGACCCCAGATAATTCTAGAGACCCCTACGGCTCTTCAAAAGCCTCCAGACCCTTCTAGGGACCCTCTGGACAGTTCTAAAAGCCCCCAGACCCTTCTAGAGGCACTCTGGACCCTTTTGAAGGACCCCAAATCAATCTAGAGCCCCCACGAGCCCTTCTAAAAGCTCCCAGACCCTTCTAGAACCTCTCAAGACCCTTCTAAAGGCCCCCAGACCCTTCTAGGGCACCTCTGAAGACTTCTTAATGCCCCCAGACCCTGCTAGAGGTCCTCCGAGCCTTTCTAAAAGCCCCCAGACAATTCTGGAGCCCTCTAGAGGCATTCTAAAGGACCTCAGACCCTTCTAGAGCTTCTCATGTCACTTCTAAAAACCCCCAGAACCTTCTAGAGCCCCCAGAGCCCTTCTAAAAGCACCAAGACCCTTCTAGAGCGAATCTGGACCATTCTAAAGGCCCCCAGACCCCTCTAGAGCGCCCCCGAGACCTTCTAAAGGCACCCAGACCCTTCTAGAGATTCTCAAGTCCCTTCTAAAAGCCCCCAGACCCTTCTAGAGCCCCCCAGGGCCTTTCTAGAAGTCCCCAAACCATTCTAGAGCCCATAAGGTCCCTTCTAAATGTCCTCAGACCCTTTTAGAGTGCCTCTGGACCCTTTTTAAAACCCCCAGACCCTTCTAGAGCCCCTCATGTTTCTTCTAAGGGCCCTCAGACCGTTCTAGAGTCCCTCATGTCCTTTCTAAAAACCCCCAGACATTTCTAGAGCCCCTCTCAGGCCAGTCTAAATTCCCCCAGACCCTCGTAGAGCCCCCAGGCCTTTTCAAAGGACTCCAGACCCTTCTAGAGCCTCCCAGGGCCCTTCTAAAGGTCCCCAGACCCTTCTAGAGCCCTTTAGAGCCCTTCTAAAGGCCCTCAGGCCCTTCTAGTGGCCCTCTGGACCCATTTTAAGGCCCCCAGACTGTTTTAGAGCCCCCTGAGCCACTCAAAAGGCCCCCAGACCCTTCTAGAGCCCTCCAGGGCCCTTCAAAGGGCCCCCAGACCATTCTAGAGACCCCCAGGATCGTTCTAATGGCCTCCAGACCCTTCTAGATCCTCCCAGCGCCCTTCTAAATGCCCCCAGACCCTTCTAGAACCCCTCAAGTCCCTTCTAA
This sequence comes from Phaenicophaeus curvirostris, assembly GCF_032191515.1. Taxonomy (NCBI): domain Eukaryota; kingdom Metazoa; phylum Chordata; class Aves; order Cuculiformes; family Cuculidae; genus Phaenicophaeus; species Phaenicophaeus curvirostris. Next base: position 335,017 of record NC_091411.1, read on the forward strand.
AGGCCCCCAGACCCTTCTAGGGTGCCTCTGAACACTTCTTAACGCCCCCAGACCCTTTTAGAGGCCCTGAGAGGCCTTCTAAAAGGCCCCAGACAATTCTAGAGTCCTTTAGAGCCATTCTAAAGGCGCCCAGGCCCCTCTAGAGCCCCCCAGAGCCCATCTAAAGGCCCTCAGACCCTTCTAGAGCTTCTCACGTCCCCTCTAAAAGCCCCCAGACCCTTCTAGAGCCCCCCAGGGCCCTTCTAAAACCGCCAAGACCCTTCTAGAGCGAATCTGGACAATTCTAAAGGCCCCTAGAGCCCCCCCCGAGCCCTTCTAGAGGCTCCCAGACCCTTCTAGAGCCCCCAGGGGCCCTTCTAAAAGTGCCAAGCCCCTTCTAGAGCCCATCTGAACCATTCTAAAGGCCCCCAGACCCTTCTAGATCCTCCCTGAGCCCTTCTAAAGGTGCCCAGACCCTTCTAGAGCCCACAACGCCCCTTCTAAAGGCCCCCAGACCCTTCTAGAATGCCTACTTAACATTCTTTAGGCCCCCACACCCTTCTAGAGCCCCTCATGTCCCTCTAAATGCATCTAGACCATTCTAGAGCCCCTCATGTCCCTTCTGAAAGCCCCCAGACCGTTCTAGAGCACCTCAGGACGCTTCTAAAGGCCCCCAGACCCTTCTAGAGGCCCTCTGGACGCTTCTAAAAGCCCCCAGACCATTCTAGAGGCCCTCTGGACCCTTTTGAAGGACCCCAAATCCATCTAGAGCCCCCACGAGCCCTTCTAAAAGTTCCCAGACCATTCTAGAGACCCTCTGGACAGTTCTAAAGGCCTCCAGACCCTTCTAGAGCCTCCCAGCGCCCTTCTAAATGCCCCCAGACCCTTCTAGAACCCCTCAAGTCCCTTCTAAAGGCCCCCAGACCCTTCTAGGGTGCCTCTGAACACTTCTTAACGCCCCCAGACCCTTTTAGAGGCCCTGAGAGGCCTTCTAAAAGCCCCCAGACAATTCTAGAGTCCTCTAGAGCCATTCTAAAGGCGCCCAGGCCCCTCTAGAGCCCCCCAGAGCCCATCTAAAGGCCCTCAGACCCTTCTAGAGCTTCTCACGTCCCCTCTAAAAGCCCCCAGACCCTTCTAGAGCCCCCCAGGGCCCTTCTAAAAGCGCCAAGACCCTTCTAGAGCGAATCTGGACAATTCTAAAGGCCCCTAGAGCCCCCCCGAGCCCTTCTAGAGGCCCCCAGACCCTTCTAGAGCTTCTCACCTCCATTCTAAAAGATCCCAGACCATTCTAGAGACCCCCAGGATTGTTCTAAAGGCCTCCAGACCCTTCTAGATCCTCCCTGAGCCCTTCTAAAGGCCCCCAGACCCTTTTAGAACGCCTACTAAACCTTCTTTAGGCCCCCACACCCTTCTAGAGCACCTCATGTCCCTTCTAAGAGCATCTAGACCATTCTAGAGCCCCTCATGTCCATTCTGAAAGACCCCAGACTATTCCAGGGCCTTTTGGGACGATCCTAAAGGCCCCCAGACCCTTCTAGAGACCCTCTGGACAGATCTAAAGGCAGCCAGACCCTTCTAGAGATCCTCAGGACAGTTCTAAAGGCCCTCAGACTCTTCTAGAGCCTCCCAGGACTTTTCTAAAGGCCCCCAGACGTTTCTAGAACCCTTCAAGACACTTCTAAAGGCACCCAGACCCTTCTAGAGCCCCACAGAGCCCTTCTAAAATCCCCCAGACCCTTCTAGGGTGCCTCTGAACACTTCTTAATGCCCGCAGACCATACTAGAGGCCCTCAGAGCCCTTCTAAAAGCCCCCAGACAATTCTAGAGCCCCCTAGAGACATTCTAAAGGCACCCAGACCACTCTAGGGCCCCCCAGAGCCCTTCTAAAGGCCCCCAGACCCTTCTAGAGCTTCTCATGTCCCTTCTAAAAGCCCCCAGACCCTTCTAGAGCCCCCCAGAGACCTTCTAAAGGCTCCCAGACCCTTCTAGAGCTTCTCATGTCCCTTCTAAAAGCCCCCAGACCTTTCCAGACCCACTCATGTTTCCTCTAAAACTCCCCAAACCATTCTAGAACCCATTAGGTCCCTTCTAAATGCCCTCAGACCCTTTTAGAGCGCCTCTGATCCCTTTTTAAAATCCCCAGACCCTTCTAGAGCCCCTCATGTTTCTTCTAAGGGCACACAGACCATTTTAGAGCCCCTCATGTCCTTTTTAAAAGCCCCCAGACCCTTCAAGAGCCCCCCCAGGGCCATTCTAAATTCCACCAGACCATTCTAGAGCTGCCAGGGCCTTTTTAAAGGACTCCAGACCCTTTTAGATCCTCCCAGGGCTCTTCCAAAGGCCCCCAGACCCTTCAAGAGCCCCCCAGAGCCCTTCTAAAGGCCTCCAGACCCCTCTAGATCCCTTTAGAGCCCTTCTAAAGGCCCTCAGGCCCTTCTTGTGGCCCTCTGGACCCCTTTTAAGGCCTCCAGACTGTTTTAGAGCCCCCCAAGCCACTCCAAAGGCACCCAGACCCTTCTAGAGACCCCCAGGGCCCTTAAAAAGGCCTCCAGACAATTCTAGAGCCCCTCTGGACCCATCTAGAAGACCCCAGACCCTTCTAGAGAACCCCAGGATCGTTCTAAAGGCCTCCAGACCCTTCTAGATCCTCCCTGAGCCCTTCTAAAGGCCCCCAGACCCTTCTAGATCCTCCCTGAGCCCTTCTAAAGGTCCCCAGACCCTTCTAGAGCCCGCAAGGCCCCGTCTAAAGGCCCCCAGACCCTTCTAGAATGCCTACTTAACATTCTTTAGGCCCCCACACCCTTCTAGAGCCCCTCATGTCCCTCTGAATGCATCTAGACCATTCTAGAGCCCCTCATGTCCCTTCTGAAAGCCCCCAGAGCGTTCTAGAGCACCTCAGGACGCTTCTAAAGGCCCCCAGACCCTTCTAGAGGCCCTCTGGACGCTTCTAAAAGCCCCCAGACCATTCTAGAGGTCCTCTGGACCCTTTTGAAGGACCCTAAATCCATCTAGAGCCCCCACGAGCCCTTCTAAAAGTTCCCAGACCATTCTAGAGCCTCCCAGTGCCCTTCTAAAGGTCCCCAGACCCTTCTAGAGCCCCCACGGGCCCTTCTAAAGGCCTCCAGATTCATCTAGAGCCCTTTAGAGCCCTTCTAAAGGCCCCCAGGCCCTTCTAGTGGCTCTCTGGATCCCTTTTAAGGCCTCCAGACCATTTTAGAGCCCCCCCGAGCCACTCAAAAGGCCCCCAGACCCTTCTAGAGCCCCCCAGGGCCTTCAAAAGGCCCCCAGACCATTCTAGAGCCCCTCTGGACCCATCTAAAGGACCCCAGACCCTTCTAGATAACCCCAGGATCATTCTAAAGGCCTCCAGACCCTTCTAGATCCTTTCGGTGCCCTTCTAAAAGCCCCCAGACCCTTCTAGAATGCCTACTTAACCTTCTTTAGGCTCCCCAGACCCTTCTAGAGCCCCTCATGTCCCTCTAAATGCATCTACACCATTCTTGAGCCCCTAGAAGGGTCTGGGGGCCTTTTGAAGGGCCCTGGTGGGCTCTAGAAGGGTCTGGGGGCTTTTAGAAAGAACATGAGGGGCTCTAAGATGGTTTGGGTTTGAGTTAGAGTTAGCATTAGGGTTATGGTTTAGGGTTATTGTGTTAGGGTTATGGGGTTATGATTAGGGTTATGGGGTTACGGTTAGGGTTACGGTTAGGGTCAGGGGTTAGGGTAAGGGTTAGTGTTAGGGTTTGTGTTCGGATCTATAAGGCTCTGGGGTCCTTTAGAATTGTCCAGAGGGCCTATAGAAAGGTCTGGGGGGATCTAGAAGGCCCTCAGACCCTTCTAGAGCCCCTCTGGACCGTTTTAAAGGCTCCCAGATCCTTCTAGAGCCCCCCAGAACCCTCCTAAATGCCCCCAGACCCTTCAAGAGCCCCTCATGTCCCTTCTAAAGGCCCCCAGACCATTCTTGAGCACCTCATGTCCCTTCTTAAAGCCCCCAGACCCTTCTAGATTCACACAGAGCCCTTCTAAAGCCTCTCAGATCCTTCTCGAGCTCCTCAATGCCTTTCTAAAGGCCCCCAAACCATTCTAGAGCCCAAGAAGGCCCATCTGAAGGCCCCCAGACTCTTCTAGAGCCCCCCAGAGTTCTTCTAAAGGCCTCCAGACCCTTCTAGAGCCCCTCTGGACCATTCTAAAGGCCCCTTGACCCCTCTAGAGCTCGCTAGGCCCATTCTAAAGGCCCCCAGACCTTTCTAGAGGCCCCCAGGGTGCTTCTAAAGGCCCCCAGACCTTTCTAGAGGCCCCCAGGGTGCTTCTAAAGGCACCCAGGCCCTTCTAGAGCCCCCCAGAGCCATTCTAAAGGCCCCCAGACCCTTCTACATGTCCTCTGGGCCCTTTTTAAGCCCCCCCAGACCCTTCTAGAGCCCCCACAAGCCCTTCTAAAGGCCCCCAGACCCTTCTAGAGCCCCTCAGGGTCCTTCCATATGCCCCCAGACTTTTGTAGAGCCCCTTGAGCTCTTCTAAAGGCCCCCAGACCCATCTAGATCGCCTCTTGACCCTTCTTAATGCCACCAGACCATTCTAGAGACCCTCATGTTCCTTCTAAGTGTCCTCAGACCCTTCTAGAGCCCTGCATAGCCTTTCTAAAAGCACCTAGACCCTTCTAGAGACCCCCAGAGACACTCTAAAGGCCCCCAGGCACTTCTAGAGCACCCCAGAGCCCTTCTAAAGGCCTCCAGACCGTTCCTGAGCCCCTCATGTCCCTTCTTAAAGCCCCCAGACTCTTCTAGATCCACACAGGACCCTTCTAAAGCCTCCCAGATCCTTCTAGAGCACCTCAATGCCTTTCTAAAGGCCCCCAAACCATTCTAGAGCCCAAGAAGGCCCATCTGAAGGCCCCCAGACCCTTCTAGAGCCCCCCCAGAGCCCTTCTAAAGGCCCCCAGACAATTCTAGAGCCCCCCATAGTTCTTCTAAAGGCACCCATACCATTCTGAAGCCACTCTGGACAATTCTAAAGGCCCCTAGACCCTTCTAGAGCTCCTCACGCCCATTCTAAAGGCCCCCAGACCTTTCTAGAGCCCTCCAGAGCCCTTGTAAAGGTCCCCAAACACTTGTAGAGCCCCGCCCTGAGCCCTTCTAAAGGCCTCCAGATCCCTCTAGAGCCCCTCTGGACCATTCTAAAGGCCCCTAGACCCTTCTAGGGCTTCTCCAGGCCCATTCTAAAGGACCCCAGACCCTTCTAGAGGCCCCCAGAGTCCTTCTAAAGGCCACCAGACCTCTCTAGAGCCCGCCAGGGCCCTTCTAATGGCCCCCAGACACTTCTAGAGCACCTGACATCCCTTCTAAGGGCTCCCAGACACTTCTAGAGAACCTGACCTTTAGAAGGGCTCGTGTGGGCTCTACATGGGTCTGGGGGCATATAGAAGGGACGTCAGGTGCTCTAGGAGGGTCTGGGGGCCTTTAGAGGGTCCCTGGGGGGCTCTAGAAGTGTCTGGGGGCCTTTAGAAGGGCTCTAAAGGGCTCTAGAAGGGTCTGGGTGCCTTTAGAAGGGCCCTGGGGAGTCTCTGGAAGGGTCTGGAGTCCTTTAAAAAGGCCCTGGGGGCTCTAGGAGGGTCTGGTGGAATTTAGAATGGCCCTGGGTGGGGCTCTAAAAGGGTTTGGAGGCCTTTAGAAGGGATGTGAGAAGCTCTAGAAGGGTCTGGGTGCCTTTTGAAGGGCTCTGGGGTGCTCTAGGGGGGTCTTGGTGCCTTTAGAATGGCTCTAGGGGGCTCTAGAATTTTCTGGGGGCTATTAGAAGGGTTCTGAGGGCCTCTAGTAGGGTCTAGGGGCATTAAGAAGTGTTCAGAGGCACCCTCGAAGGATCTGGGGGCCTTTAGAAGGATCTTGAGGGATTCTAGAAGGGTCTGGGTGTTTTAAAAAGGGTCCAGTGGCACTCTAAAAGGGTCTGGGGGCCTTTAGAATGTCCCTGGGGGGCTCTAGAAGGGTCTGGAGGCCTTTAGAGCTGTCCAGAGGGTCTCTAGAAGGGTCTGCAGGCCTTTAGAACTGTCCAGAGGGGCTCTAGAAGGGTCTGGGAGCTTTTAGAAGGGCTCGTGGGGGCTCTAGATGGATTTGGGGTCCTTCAAAAGGGTCCAGAAGGCCTCTAGAAGGGTCTGTGGGCTTTTAGAACTGTCCAGAGGGTCTCTAGAAGGGTCTGGGGGCTTTTGAAGAGCCGTAGGGGTCTCCAGAACGGTCTGGGGGCTTTCAGAAGGTACATGAGGGGCTCAAGAATGGTGTAGATGCATTTAGAGGGACATGGGGGGCTCTAGAAGGGTCTGGGGAGCCTAATGAAGGTTAAGTAGGCATTCTAGAAGGGTCTGGGGGCCTTTAGAAGGGACCTTGCGGGCTCTAGAAGGGTCTGGGGGCTTTTAGAAGGGCACCGAAAGGATCTAGAAGGGTCTGGAGGCCTTTAGAATGATCCTGGGGTTATCTAGAAGGGTCTGGGGTCCTTTAGATGGGTCCAGAGGGGCTCTAGAATGGTCTGGGGGCCTTTTGAAGGGCCCTGGGGGGCTCTAGAAGGGTCTGGGGGCCTTTAGAGTGGCTCGGGGGGGCTCTAAAACGGTCTGGAGGCTTTAAAAGGGGTCCAGAGGGCCACTAGAAGGGCCTGGGGGCCTTTAGAAGGGCTCTAAAGGGCTCTAGATGAATCTGGTGGCCTTTAGTAGGGCCCGTGGGGGCTCTAGAAGGGTCTGGGGACCTTTAGAAGGGCACTGGGAGGCTCTAGAATGGTCTGGAGTCCTTTAAAAAGGCTCTGGGGGCTCTACGAGGGTCTGGGGGAATTTACAGTGGCCCTGGGGTGGCTCTAGAAGGGTCTGGGGGCTTTTAGAAAGGACATGAGGGGCTCTAGAACCATCTGAGTGCCCTTAGAAGAAACAGAAGGGACCTTATGGGTTCTAGAATGGTTTGGCGACTTTTAGAAGAAGCATGGGTGGCTCTAGAAGGGTCTGGGGGCATTTGGAAGGGACGTGAGAAGCTCTAGAAGCATCTGGGGGCCTTTAGAAGGTCTCTGGGGGGCTCTAGAAGGGTCTGGGGACCTGTAGAATGGTCCAGATGGGCTCTAGATGGGTCTTGGTGCTTTTAGAAGGGCCCTGGGGGGCTCTAGAAGGGTCTGGGGTTTTTTAGATGGGACGTGAGAAGCTCTAGAAGGGTCTGGGGGCCTTTAGAAGGGCTCTGGGGGGCTCTAGAGGGGTCTGGGGGCCTTTAGAATGGCTCTAGGGGGTTCTAGAAGAGTCTTGGCACTTTTAGAAGGGCCCTGGGGGGCTCTAGAAGAGTCTGGGGGCTTTTAGAAGGGACGTGAGAAGCTCTGGAAGAGTCTGGGTGCCTTTAGAAGGGCTCTCTGGGGCTCTAGAGGGGTCTGGGTGCCTTTAGAATGGCTCTAGGGGGCTCTAGAATTGTCTGGGGGCTTTTAGAAGGGCTCTGAAGGCCTCTAGTAGGGTCTAGGGGCATTAAGAATTGTTCAGAGGCACCCTAGAAGGGTCTGGGGGACTTTAGAAGGGTCTTGAGGGGTTCTAGAAGGGTCCGGGGGCCTTTAGAAGGGCCCTGGGAGGCTCTAGAAGGGTCTGAGGGCCTTTAGAACTGTCCTGAGGATCTCTAGAAGGGTCTGGGGGCCTTTAGAACTGTCCAGAGGGTCTCTAGAAGGGTCTGGGAGCTTTTAGAAGGGCTCGTGGGGGCTCTAGATGGATTTGGGGTCCTTCAAAAGGGTCCAGAGGGCTTCCAGAAGGGTCTGGGGGCCTTTAGAAGCGTCCCGAGGGGCCCTAGAATAGTCTGGGGGCTTTCAGAAGGGACATGAGGGGCTCTAGAATGGTCTAGATGCATTTAGAAGGGACATGAGTGGCTTTAGAAGGGTGTGGGGCCTAAAGAAGGTTAGTAGATGTTCTAGAAGGGTCTGGAGTCCTTTGAAAAGGCCCTGGGGGTCTCTAGGAGAGTCTGGGGGAATTTAGAATGGCCCTGGGGAGATCTAGGAGGGTCTGGAGGCCTTTAGAAAGGACATGAGGGGCTCTAGAATGGTCTGAGGGCCCTTAGAAGAAACATGAGGGGCTCTAGAAGGGTCTGGGGGTTTTAAAAAGGGTCCAGAGACGCTCTAAAAGGGTCTGAGGGCATTTAGAAGGGACCTTATGGGCTCTAGAATGGTTTGGGGACTTCTAGAAAGGCCCTGGGGGTCTCTAGAAGGCTCCTGGTGCTTTTAGAAAGTCTCTGGGGGGCTCTAGAAGGGTCTGGAATCTTTTAGAATGGAGGTGAGAAGCTCTAGAAGGGTCTGGGGGCCTCTAGAAGGGCTCGGGGGGGCTCTAGGGGCCTTTAGAATTGTCCAGATTCGCTCTAGAAGGGTCTTGGCGCTTTTAGAAGGGCCCTGGGGGGCTCTAGAAGGGTCTGGGGGCTTTTAGAGGGGACGTGAGAAGCTCTAGAAGGGTCTGAGGGCCTTTAGATGGGCTCTGGGGGGCTCTAGAGGGGCCTGGGCGCCTTTAGAATGGCTCTAGGGGACTCTAGAATTGTCTGGGGGCTTTTAGAAGGCCTCTCAGGGCCTCTAAAAGGGTCTGGGGGCGTTAAGAAGTGTTCAGAGGCACCCTAGAAGGGTCTGGGGGCATTTAGAAGGGGCCTGGGAGGCTCTAGAAGGGTCTGGGGGCCTTTAGAAGGGCCCTGGGAGGATCTAGAATGGTCTGGAGGCCTTTAGAACTGTCCAGAGGGTCTCTAGAATGGTCGGGGAACTTTTAGAAGCGCTCGTGGGGGCTCTAGATGGATTTGGGGTCCTTCAAAAGGGTCCAGAGGGCCTCTAGAACGGTCTGGGGGCTTTTAGAAGCGTCCAGAGGGCCTCTAGCAGGGTCTGGGGGCCTTTAGAAGCATCCCAAGGGGCCCTAAAATAGTCTGGGGGCTTTCAGAAGGGACATGAGGGGCTCTAGAATGGTGTAGATGCATTTAGAAGGGACATGAGGGGCTCTAGAAGGGTCTGGGAGCCTAAAGAAGGTTAAGTAGGCATTCTAGAAGGGTCTGGGGGCCTAAAAAAGGTTAAGTAGGCATTCTAGAAGGGCCTGGGGGCCTTTTGAAGGACCCTGGGGGTCTCTGAAACAGTCTGGGGGCCTTAAAAGGGGTCCAGAGGGCCACTAGAAGGGCCTGGGGGCCTTTAGAAGGGCTCTAAAGGGCTCTAAAAGGGTCTGGGTGCCTTTAGAAGGGCCCTGGGGAGTCTCTGGAAGGGTCTGGAGTCCTTTAAAAAGGCCCTGGGGGCTCTAGGAGGGTCTGGTGGAATTTAGAATGGCCCTGGGGGGGGCTCTAAAAGGGTTTGGAGGCCTTTAGAAGGGATGTGTGAAGCTCTAGAAGGGTCTGGGTGCCTTTTGAAGGGCTCTGGGGTGCTCTAGGGGGGTCTTGGTGCCTTTAGAATGGCTCTAGGGGGCTCTAGAATTTTCTGGGGGCTATTAGAAGGGTTCTGAGGGCCTCTAGTAGGGTCTAGGGGCATTAAGAAGTGTTCAGAGGCGCCCTCGAAGGATCTGGGGGCCTTTAGAAGGATCTTGAGGGATTCTAGAAGGGTCTGGGTGTTTTAAAAAGGATCCAGTGGCACTCTAAAAGGGTCTGGGGGCCTTTAGAATGTCCCTGGGGGGCTCTAGAAGGGTCTGGAGGCCTTTAGAGCTGTCCAGAGGGTCTCTAGAAGGGTCTGCAGGCCTTTAGAACTGTCCAGAGGGGCTCTAGAAGGGTCTGGGAGCTTTTAGAAGGGCTTGTGGGGGCTCTAGATGGATTTGGGGTCCTTCAAAAGGGTCCAGAAGGCCTCTAGAAGGGTCTGTGGGCTTTTAGAACTGTCCAGAGGGTCTCTAGAAGGGTCTGGGGGCTTTTGAAGAGCCGTAGGGGTCTCTAGAACGGTCTGGGGGCTTTCAGAAGGTACATGAGGGGCTCAAGAATGGTGTAGATGCATTTAGAGGGACATGAGGGGCTCTAGAAGGGTCTGGGGAGCCTAATGAAGGTTAAGTAGGCATTCTAGAAGGGTCTGGGGGCCTTTAGAAGGGACCTTGTGGGCTCTAGAAAGGTCTGGGGGCTATTAGAAGGGCACCGAAAGGATCTAGAAGGGTCTGGAGGCCTTTAGAATGATCCTGGGGTTATCTAGAAGGGTCTGGGGTCCTTTAGATGGGTCCAGAGGGGCTCTAGAATGGTCTGGGGGCCTTTTGAAGGGCCCTGGGGGGCTCTAGAAGGGTCTGGGGGCCTTTAGAGTGGCTCGGGGGGGCTCTAAAATGGTCTGGAGGCTTTAAAAGGGGTCCAGAGGGCCACTAGAAGGGCCTGAGGGCCTTTAGAAGGGCTCTAAAGGGCTCTAGATGAATCTGGAGGCCTTTAGTAGGGCCCGTGGGGGCTCTAGAAGGGTCTGGGGACCTTTAGAAGGGCACTGGGAGGCTCTAGAATGGTCTGGAGTCCTTTAAAAAGGCCCTGGGGGCTCTACGAGGGTCTGGTGGAATTTACAGTGGCCCTGGGGGGGCTCTAGAAGGGTCTGGGGGCTTTTAGAAAGGACATGAGGGGCTCTAGAACCATCTGAGTGCCCTTAGAAGAAACAGAAGTGACCTTATGGGTTCTAGAATGGTTTGGCGACTTTTAGAAGAAGCATGGGTGGCTCTAGAAGGGTCTGGGGGCATTTGGAAGGGACGTGAGAAGCTCTAGAAGCATCTGGGGGCCTTTAGAAGGTCTCTGGGGGGCTCTAGAAGGGTCTGGGGACCTGTAGAATGGTCCAGATGGGCTCTAGATGGGTCTTGGTGCTTTTAGAAGGGCCCTGGGGGGCTCTAGAAGGGTCTGGGGTTTTTTAGATGGGACGTGAGAAGCTCTAGAAGGGTCTGGGGGCCTTTAGAAGGGCTCTGGGGGGCTCTAGAGGGGTCTGGGGGCCTTTAGAATGGCTCTAGGGGGTTCTAGAAGAGTCTTGGCGCTTTTAGAAGGGCCCTGGGGGGCTCTAGAAGAGTCTGGGGGCTTTTAGAAGGGACGTGAGAAGCTCTGGAAGAGTCTGGGTGCCTTTAGAAGGGCTCTCTGGGGCTCTAGAGGGGTCTGGGTGCCTTTAGAATGGCTCTAGGGGGCTCTAGAATTGTCTGGGGGCTTTTAGAAGGGCTCTGAAGGCCTCTAGTAGGGTCTAGGGGCATTAAGAATTGTTCAGAGGCACCCTAGAAGGGTCTGGGGGACTTTAGAAGGGTCTTGAGGGGTTCTAGAAGGGTCCGGGGGCCTTTAGAAGGGCCCTGGGAGGCTCTAGAAGGGTCTGAGGGCCTTTAGAACTGTCCTGAGGATCTCTAGAAGGGTCTGGGGGCCTTTAGAACTGTCCAGAGGGTCTCTAGAAGGGTCTGGGAGCTTTTAGAAGGGCTCGTGGGGGCTCTAGATGGATTTGGGGTCCTTCAAAAGGGTCCAGAGGGCTTCCAGAAGGGTCTGGGGGCCTTTAGAAGCGTCCCGAGGGGCCCTAGAATAGTCTGGGGGCTTTCAGAAGGGACATGAGGGGCTCTAGAATGGTCTAGATGCATTTAGAAGGGACATGAGTGGCTTTAGAAGGGTGTGGGGCCTAAAGAAGGTTAGTAGATGTTCTAGAAGGGTCTGGAGTCCTTTGAAAAGGCCCTGGGGGTCTCTAGGAGAGTCTGGGGGAATTTAGAATGGCCCTGGGGAGATCTAGGAGGGTCTGGAGGCCTTTAGAAAGGACATGAGGGGCTCTAGAATGGTCTGAGGGCCCTTAGAAGAAACATGAGGGGCTCTAGAAGGGTCTGGGGGTTTTAAAAAGGGTCCAGAGACGCTCTAAAAGGGTCTGAGGGCATTTAGAAGGGACCTTATGGGCTCTAGAATGGTTTGGGGACTTCTAGAAAGGCCCTGGGGGTCTCTAGAAGGCTCCTGGTGCTTTTAGAAAGTCTCTGGGGGGCTCTAGAAGGGTCTGGAATCTTTTAGAATGGAGGTGAGAAGCTCTAGAAGGGTCTGGGGGCCTCTAGAAGGGCTCGGGGGGGCTCTAGGGGCCTTTAGAATTGTCCAGATTCGCTCTAGAAGGGTCTTGGCGGTTTTAGAAGGGCCCTGGGGGGCTCTAGAAGGGTCTGGGGGCTTTTAGAGGGGACGTGAGAAGCTCTAGAAGGGTCTGAGGGCCTTTAGATGGGCTCTGGGGGGCTCTAGAGGGGCCTGGGCGCCTTTAGAATGGCTCTAAAGGACTCTAGAATTGTCTGGGGCCTTTTAGAAGGCCTCTCAGGGCCTCTAAAAGGGTCTGGGGGCGTTAAGAAGTGTTCAGAGGCACCCTAGAAGGGTCTGGGGGCATTTAGAAGGGCCCTGGGAGGATCTAGAATGGTCTGGAGGCCTTTAGAACTGTCCAGAGGGTCTCTAGAATGGTCTGGGAACTTTTAGAAAGGCTCGTGGGGGCTCTAGATGGATTTGGGGTCCTTCCAAAGGGTCCAGAGGGCCTCTAGAATGGTCTGGGGGCTTTTAGAAGCGTCCAGAGGGCCTCTAGAAGGGTCTGGGGGCCTTTAGAAGCGTCCTGAGGTGCTCTAGAACGGTCTGGGGGCTTTCAGAAGGGACATGAGGGGCTCTAGAATGGTCTAGATGCATTTAGAGGGACATGAGGGGCTCTAGAAGGGTGTAGGGGCCTAAAGAATGTTAAGTAGGCATTCTAGAAGGGTCTGGGGGCCTTTAGAAGGGGCCTTGTGGGCTCTAGAAGGGTGTGAGGACCTTTAGAAGGGCTCAGGGAGGATCTAGAAGGGTCTGGGGTCCTTTAGAATGGTTCAGATGGGCTCTAGAATGGGCTTGGCACTTTTAGAAGGGTCCTGGGGACTCTAGAAGGGTCTGGGGGCCTTTAGAAGGGCTCAGGGAGGATCTAGAAGGGTCTGGAGGCCTTTAGAACGATCCTGGGGTTCTCTAGAAGTGTCTGGGGTCTTCTAGATGGGTCCAGAGGGGCTCTAGAATTGTCTGGAGGCCTTTTTAAGGGCCCTGGGGGTCTCTAGAAGGGTCTGGGTGCCTTTGGAGTGGCTTGGGGGGCTCTAAAACAGTCTGGAGGCCTTAAAAGGGGTCCAGAGGGCCACAAGAAGGGCCTGAGGGCCTTTAGAAGGGCTCTAAAGGGATCTAGAGGGGTCTGGAGGCCTTTAGAAGGGCTCTGGGGGGCTCTTGAAGGGTCTGGGGGCCTTTGGAAGGGCCCTGGGAGGATCTAAAAGGGTCTGGAGTCCTTTAAAAAGGCCCTGGCAGCTCTAGAATGGTCTGGTGGAATTTAGAATGGCCCTGGGGGGGCTCTTGAAGGGTCTGGGGGCTTTTAGAAAGGACATGAGGGGCTCTAAAATGGTCTGTGTGCCCTTAGAAGAAACATGAGGGGCTCTAGAAGGGTCTGGGTGCCTTTAGAATGTCTCTAGGGGGTCTAGAATTGTCTGGGGGCTTTTAGAAGGGCTCTGAGGGCCTCTAGTATGGTCTGCGGGCATTAAGAAGTGTTCAGAGGCACCCTAGAAGGGTCTGGGGGATTTAAGAAGGGCTCTGTGGGGCTCTAGAAGGGTCTGGGTGCCTTTAGAAGTGTCTTGAAGGGTTCTAGAAGCGTCTGGGGGCCTTTAGAAAAGTCCTGGGAGGCTCTAGAAGAGTCTGAGGGCCTTTAGAACTGTCCTGAGGATCTCTAGAAGGGTCTGGCAGCCTTTAGAACTGTCCAGAGGGTCTCTAGAAGGGTCTGGGGGCCTTTAGGATCGTCCCAAAAGGCCCTGGAATAGTCTGGGGTCTTTCAGAATGGACATGAGGGGCTCTAGAATGGTCTAGATGCTCTTAGAAGGGACATGAGGTGCTCTAGAAGGGTGTGGGGGCCTAAAGAAGGTTTAGTAGGCGTTCTAAAAGGGTCTGGGGGCCTTTAGAAGGGCTCAGGGAGGATCTAGAAGGGTCTGGAGGCCTTTAGAACAATCCTGGGGGTCTCTAGAATGGTCTGGGGGCCCTTTGAAGGGCCCTGGAGGGCTCTAGAAGGGTCTGGGGGCCTTTTGAGTGGCTCGGGGGGGTCTAAAACAGTCTGGGGGCCTTAAAATGGGTCCAGAGGGCCACTAGAAGGGCCTGAGGGCCTTTAGAAGGGCTCTAAAGGGCTCTAGAAGGGTCTGGGGACCTTTAGAAGGGCACTGGGAGGCTCTAGAAGGGTCTGGAGTCCTTTGAAAAGGCCCTGGGGGCTCTACGAGGGTCTGGGGGAATTTAGACTGGCCTGAGAGGGGCTCTAGAAATGTCTGGGGGTTTTTAGAAAGGACATGAGGGGTTCTAGAACGGTCTGAGGGCCCTTAGAAGAAACATGAGGGGCTCTAGAAGGGTCTGGGGGTTTTAAAAAGGGTCCAGAGGTGCTCTAAAAGGGTCTGAGGGCATTTAGAAGGGACCTTATGGGTTCTAGAATGGTTTGGGGACTTTTAGAAGGGCCCTGGGGGGCTCTAGAAGGGTCTGGGGGCTTTTAGAAGGGACTTGAGAATCTCTAGAAGGGTCTGGGTGCCTTTAGAAGGTCTCAGGGGGGCTCTAGAGGGGTCTGGGGGCCTTTAGAATGGTTCAGATTCGCTCTAGAAGGGTCTTGGTGCTTTTAGAAGGGCTCTGGGGGCTCTAGAAGGTTCTGGGGGTTTTTAGAAGTGACGTGAGAAGCTCTAGAAGGGTCTGAGGTCCTTTAGAATGCCTCTAGAGGGCTCCAGAATTGTCTGGGGGCTTTTAGAAAGGCTCGGAGGACCTCTAGCAGGGTCTGGGGGCATTAAGAAGTCTTCAGAGGTGCCCTAGAAGGGTCTGGGGGCCTTTAGAAGGGTCTTGAGAGGTTCTAGAAGGGTCTGGGAGCTTTTAGAAGGGCTCGTGGGGGCTCTAGATTGATTTGGGGTCCTTCAAAAGGGTCCAGGGGTCCTCTAGAAGGGTCTGGTGGCCTTTAGAACTGTCCAGAGGGTCTCTAGAAGCGTCTGGGGGCTTTTGAAGAGCCGTAGGGGTCTCCAGAACGGTCTGGGGGCTTTCAGAAGGTACATGAGGGGCTCTAGAATGGTCTAGATGCATTTAGAGGGACATGAGGGGCTCTAGAAGGGTCTGGGGAGCTTAAAGAAGATTAAGTAGGCATTCTAGAAGGGTCTGGGGGCCTTTAGAAGGGGCCATGGAGGCTCTAGAACGGCTCTGGGGGGCCCTAGAGGGGTTTGGGGGCCTTTAGACTGGTCGTCATGGGCTCTAGAAGGGTCTTGGCACTTTTTTAAGGGCCCTGGGGGACTCTAGAAGGGTCTGGGGGCCTTTAGAAGTGCCCTGGGAGGCTCTAGAAGGGTCTGGGGGCCTTTAGAAGGGCCCTGGGAGGATCTAGAATGGTCTGGAGGCCTTTAGAACTGTCCAGTGTGTCTCTAGAATCGTCTGGGAACTTCTAGAAGGGCTCGTGGGGGCTCTAGATGGATTTGGGGTCCTTCAAAAGGGTCCAGAAGGCCTCTAGAATGGTCTGGGGGCTTTTAGAAGCGTCCAGAGGGCCTCTAGAGCCCCCCAGGGCCCTTCAAAAGGCCCCCAGACCATTCTAGAGCCCCTCTGAACCCATCTAAAGGACCCCAGACCCTTCTAGAGACCCCCAGGATCATTCTAAAGGCCTCCAGACCCTTCTAGATCCTTCCTGAACCCTTCTAAAGGACCCCAGACCTTCTAGAATGCCTACTTAATCTTCTTTAGACCCCCAGACCCTTCTAGAGCCCCTCATGTCCCTCTAAATGCATCTAGACCATTCTAGAGCCACTCATGTCCCTTCTGAAAGCACCCAGACCATTCTAGAGAACCTTACAGCTCTTCAAAAGCCCCTCGACCATTCTAGAGCCCCTCAGGACGCTTCTAAAGGCCCCCAGACACTTCTAGAAGCCCTCTGGACCATTTTGAATGACCCCAAATCCATCTAAAGCCTCCACGAGCCCTTCTAAAAGCTCCTAGACCTTTCTAGAGCCCCTCTGGCCAGTTCTAAATGCACAGGCATTGCAAATGATGATGATGTCACAATACGCACAGGTGACAAAGGCATTTGAAATGACGACGATATCACAATAGGCACAGGCGTTTTAAATGACAATGATGTCACAATAGTCAGAGGCACTGGAATTGACGATGATGTCACAATAGGGACAGGCAACACAGGCATTCTAAATGTCGATGATGTCACAACATGAACAAGCATTACAAATGACAAGGATGTCAAAATATGCACTGGCGACACAGGCATTGTAAATGACGATGATATCACAGTAGGCACAGGCATTGTAAATGACACTGATGTCACAAAAGTCACAAGCAACTCAGGCTTTTTTAATGATGATGATGTCACAATACTCACAGGCATGGTAAATGATGATTATGTAACTATAGTCGCAGGCCTTTAGAACTGTCCAGAGGGTCTCTAGAATGGTCTGGGAACTTTTAGAAAGGCTCGTGGGGGCTCTAGATGGATTTGGGGTCCTTCCAAAGGGTCCAGAGGGCCTCTAGAATGGTCTGGGGGCTTTTAGAAGCGTCCAGAGGGCCTCTAGAAGGGTCTGGGGGCCTTTAGAAGCGTCCTGAGGTGCTCTAGAACGGTCTGGGGGCTTTCAGAAGGGACATGAGGGGCTCTAGAATGGTCTAGATGCATTTAGAGGGACATGAGGGGCTCTAGAAGGGTGTAGGGGCCTAAAGAATGTTAAGTAGGCATTCTAGAAGGGTCTGGGGGCCTTTAGAATGATCCTGGGGGTCTCTAGAAGGGTCTGAGGACCTTTAGAAGGGCTCAGGGAGGATCTAGAAGGGTCTGGGGTCCTTTAGAATGGTTCAGATGGGCTCTAGAATGGGCTTGGCACTTTTAGAAGGGTCCCGGGGACTCTAGAAGGGTCTGGGGGCCTTTAGAAGGGCTCAGGGAGGATCTAGAAGGGTCTGGAGGCCTTTAGAACGATCCTGGGGTTCTCTAGAAGGGTCTGGGGTCTTCTAGATGGGTCCAGAGGGGCTCTAGAATTGTCTGGAGGCCTTTTTAAGGGCCCTGGGGGTCTCTAGAAGGGTCTGGGTGCCTTTGGAGTGGCTTGGGGGGCTCTAAAACAGTCTGG
This sequence comes from Phaenicophaeus curvirostris, assembly GCF_032191515.1. Classification (NCBI taxonomy): domain Eukaryota; kingdom Metazoa; phylum Chordata; class Aves; order Cuculiformes; family Cuculidae; genus Phaenicophaeus; species Phaenicophaeus curvirostris. The sequence goes on from NC_091411.1 coordinate 351,971, forward strand.
AGGCCTTAAAAGGGGTCCAGAGGGCCACAAGAAGGGCCTGAGGGCCTTTAGAAGGGCTCTAAAGGGATCTAGAGGGGTCTGGAGGCCTTTAGAAGGGCTCTGGGGGGCTCTTGAAGGGTCTGGGGGCCTTTGGAAGAGCCCTGGGAGGATCTAAAAGGGTCTGGAGTCCTTTAAAAAGGCCCTGGCAGCTCTAGAATGGTCTGGTGGAATTTAGAATGGCCCTGGGGGGGCTCTTGAAGGGTCTGGGGGCTTTTAGAAAGGACATGAGGGGCTCTAAAATGGTCTGTGTGCCCTTAGAAGAAACATGAGGGGCTCTAGAAGGGTCTGGGTGCCTTTAGAATGTCTCTAGGGGGTCTAGAATTGTCTGGGGGCTTTTAGAAGGGCTCTGAGGGCCTCTAGTATGGTCTGCAGGCATTAAGAAGTGTTCAGAGGCACCCTAGAAGGGTCTGGGGGATTTAAGAAGGGCTCTGTGGGGCTCTAGAAGGGTCTGGGTGCCTTTAGAAGTGTCTTGAAGGGTTCTAGAAGCGTCTGGGGGCCTTTAGAAAAGTCCTGGGAGGCTCTAGAAGAGTCTGAGGGCCTTTAGAACTGTCCTGAGGATCTCTAGAAGGGTCTGGCGGCCTTTAGAACTGTCCAGAGGGTCTCTAGAAGGGTCTGGGGGCCTTTAGGATCGTCCCAAAAGGCCCTGGAATAGTCTGGGGTCTTTCAGAACGGACATGAGGGGCTCTAGAATGGTCTAGATGCTCTTAGAAGGGACATGAGGTGCTCTAGAAGGGTGTGGGGGCCTAAAGAAGGTTTAGTAGGCATTCTAAAAGGGTCTGGGGGCCTTTAGAAGGGCTCAGGGAGGATCTAGAAGGGTCTGGAGGCCTTTAGAACAATCCTGGGGGTCTCTAGAATGGTCTGGGGGCCCTTTGAAGGGCCCTGGAGGGCTCTAGAAGGGTCTGGGGGCCTTTTGAGTGGCTCGGGGGGGTCTAAAACAGTCTGGGGGCCTTAAAATGGGTCCAGAGGGCCACTAGAAGGGCCTGAGGGCCTTTAGAAGGGCTCTAAAGGGCTCTAGAAGGGTCTGGGGACCTTTAGAAGGGCACTGGGAGGCTCTAGAAGGGTCTGGAGTCCTTTGAAAAGGCCCTGGGGGCTCTACGAGGGTCTGGGGGAATTTAGACTGGCCTGAGAGGGGCTCTAGAAATGTCTGGGGGTTTTTAGAAAGGACATGAGGGGCTCTAGAACGGTCTGAGGGCCCTTAGAAGAAACATGAGGGGCTCTAGAAGGGTCTGGGGTTTTTAAAAAGGGTCCAGAGGTGCTCTAAAAGGGTCTGAGGGCATTTAGAAGGGACCTTATGGGTTCTAGAATGGTTTGGGGACTTTTAGAAGGGCCCTGGGGGGCTCTAGAAGGGTCTGGGGGCTTTTAGAAGGGACTTGAGAATCTCTAGAAGGGTCTGGGTGCCTTTAGAAGGTCTCGGGGGCGCTCTAGAGGGGTCTGGGGGCCTTTAGAATGGTCCAGATTCGCTCTAGAAGGGTCTTGGTGCTTTTAGAAGGGCTCTGGGGGCTCTAGAAGGTTCTGGGGGTTTTTAGAAGTGACGTGAGAAGCTCTAGAAGGGTCTGAGGTCCTTTAGAATGCCTCTAGAGGGCTCCAGAATTGTCTGGGGGCTTTTAGAAAGGCTCTGAGGACCTCTAGCAGGGTCTGGGGGCATTAAGAAGTCTTCAGAGGTGCCCTAGAAGGGTCTGGGGGCCTTTAGAAGGGTCTTGAGAGGTTCTAGAAGGGTCTGGGAGCTTTTAGAAGGGCTCGTGGGGGCTCTAGATTGATTTGGGGTCCTTCAAAAGGGTCCAGGGGTCCTCTAGAAGGGTCTGGTGGCCTTTAGAACTGTCCAGAGGGTCTCTAGAAGGGTCTGGTGGCTTTTGAAGAGCCGTAGGGTTCTCCAGAACGGTCTGGGGGCTTTCAGAAGGGACATGAGGGGCTCTAGAATGGTCTAGATGCATTTAGAGGGACATGAGGGGCTCTAGAAGGGTCTGGGGAGCTTAAAGAAGATTAAGTAGGCATTCTAGAAGGGTCTGGGGGCCTTTAGACTGGTCGTCATGGGCTCTAGAAGGGTCTTGACACTTTTTTAAGGGCCCTGGGGGACTCTAGAAGGGTCTGGGGGCCTTTAGAAGTGCCCTGGGAGGCTCTAGAAGGGTCTGGGGGCCTTTAGAAGGGCCCTGGGAGGATCTAGAATGGTCTGGAGGCCTTTAGAACTGTCCAGTGTGTCTCTAGAATCGTCTGGGAACTTCTAGAAGGGCTCGTGGGGGCTCTAGATGGATTTGGGGTCCTTCAAAAGGGTCCAGAAGGCCTCTAGAATGGTCTGGGGGCTTTTAGAAGCGTCCAGAGGGCCTCTAGAGCCCCCCAGGGCCCTTCAAAAGGCCCCCAGACCATTCTAGAGCCCCTCTGAACCCATCTAAAGGACCCCAGACCCTTCTAGAGACCCCCAGGATCATTCTAAAGGCCTCCAGACCCTTCTAGATCCTTCCTGAACCCTTCTAAAGGACCCCAGACCTTCTAGAATGCCTACTTAATCTTCTTTAGACCCCCAGACCCTTCTAGAGCCCCTCATGTCCCTCTAAATGCATCTAGACCATTCTAGAGCCACTCATGTCCCTTCTGAAAGCACCCAGACCATTCTAGAGAACCTTACAGCTCTTCAAAAGCCCCTCGACCATTCTAGAGCCCCTCAGGACGCTTCTAAAGGCCCCCAGACACTTCTAGAAGCCCTCTGGACCATTTTGAATGACCCCAAATCCATCTAAAGCCTCCACGAGCCCTTCTAAAAGCTCCTAGACCTTTCTAGAGCCCCTCTGGCCAGTTCTAAATGCACAGGCATTGCAAATGATGATGATGTCACAATACGCACAGGTGACAAAGGCATTTGAAATGATGACGATATCACAATAGGCACAGGCGTTTTAAATGACAATGATGTCACAATAGTCAGAGGCACTGGAATTGACGATGATGTCACAATAGGGACAGGCAACACAGGCATTCTAAATGTCAATGATGTCACAACATGAACAAGCATTACAAATGACAAGGATGTCAAAATATGCACTGGCGACACAGGCATTGTAAATGACGATGATATCACAGTAGGCACAGGCATTGTAAATGACACTGATGTCACAAAAGTCACAAGCAACTCAGGCTTTTTTAATGATGATGATGTCACAATACTCACAGGCATGGTAAATGATGATTATGTAACTATAGTCACAGGTATCGTAACTTAAGATGATGTCAAAATAGGCACAGGCATTGTAAATGACGATGATGTCACAACAGGCACAGATGACACAAACTACACAACGACAAAGAGGACACAGAAGACACAGATAACAAAGACGTTATAAATGACAATGATGTCACAATAGACACAGAAGACACAGACATTACTAATGACAATGACGTCACAATAGACAAAGACGACAGTTACGACAAGATATTATAAATGACAGATGACAGAGACGACACAGTCATTATAAATGAAAATGATGTCAAAATAGACACAGACGACAGAGATGATGCAGACATTATAAATGACAATGATGTCACAATAGACACAGACAAAACAGACAAAACAAATTATATAAATGAAAATGATGTCAAAATAGACAGAAACGACAAAGACAATATAAATGACAATGATGTCACAATAGACACAGATGACACAGACAACAAAGACATTATATATGACAATGATATCACAATAGACTCAGATGACACAGACATTATAAATGACTATGATGTCACCATAGACGCAGACAAGACAGACAAAACAGATGACACAGACGAAACAGACATTATAAAGTCAATGATGTAACAACAGACCAAACAACACAGACATTATAAATGACAATGATGTTGCAATAGAAACAGACGACACATACGACACAGACAGTATAAATGACAATGTCACAATGGAGACAGAAGACAGAAAATACAGACGTTATAAATGACAATGAAGTCACAATATACACAGGTGACAGACGACACAGACATTATAAATGAAAATGATGTAACAATAGACACAGACGACAGAGACAACACAGACGACACAGACATTATAAATGAAATTGATGTCATAATAGACAAAGACAACACAGACATTATAAATTATATTGATGTAACAATAGACACAGACTACACAGATGACACAGACATGATAATTAACAGTGGTATCACAATAGACAGACGACAGCTGAAAAAGACGACACAGAAGACAGAAGACACAGACATTATAAATATCAATGATGTCTCAATAGACACAGACAACACAGACGACAAAGACATTCTAAATTACAATGATGTAACAATAGACACAGACCACACAGACATGATAAAAGATATTGATGTCACAATAGACACAGACGACACAGAAGATACAGACGACACAGACATTATAAATGAAAATGATGTCAACATAGACACAGATGACAGAGACGACACAGAAGTCAAAGACAACACAGAGGACACAGACATAAAAATTAACAATGATATCAAAATAGAAACAGACGACACAAACATAAATGACAATGATGTCACAATAGAAACAGATGACAGACGACACTGACATTATAAATGAAAACGATGTCAAAATAGACACAGACGACACAGACATTATGAATTACAAAAATATTGCAATAGACACAGTAGACAGAGACAACACAGACGACACAGACATTAAAAATGACAATGATGTCACAATAGACAAAGATGACACAGACATTATAAATGAAAATGATGTCACAATATTAACAGACGACACAGAAATTTATAATTACAAAGATGTCACAATAGACACAGACGACAAAGACATTATAAATGTCAATGATGTCAAAATAGACACAGATGACACAGACGACACAGAAACTTTAAATGACAACAATGTCACAATAGACACAGACGACACAGACATTATAAATTACAGTGATGTCACAATAGACACAGACTACACAGACATAATAAATGAAAATGATATCACAATAGACACTGATGACACAGAAGACATTATAAATGACAATTATGTCATAATAGACACAGACGACACAAACATTATAAAAGAGAATTATGTATCAATGGACACAGATGACACAGACATTATAAATGACAATGATGTCACAATGGACACAGATGACAGACATTATAAATGACAATGACATCACAATAGAAATAGACGACACAGACAACAAAGACATTATAAATGACAATGATGTCACAATAGACACTGACGAGACAGACTTTATAAATGACAATGATGTCAAAATAGAGACAGCAGACACAGACGACACGGACATTTTAAATGACAATGATGTTACAATAGACACAGACGACAAAGACATTATGAATGATAATGATGTCAAAATAGACACAGAAGACACAGATATTATAAATTAAAATGATTTCAAAATACACACACGTGACAGACATCACAGATTTATTAATGACAATGATGTCAGACACAGAATTCACAGACGACAGACCTTATAAATGACAATGATGTCACAATAGACGCAGAGGACACAGATGAAACAGGCAGTATAAATGACAAGGATGTAACAATAGACACTGACATTATAAATGAGAATGATAAGACAACAGACAAAGATGACACAGACATTATAAATGACAATGACGTCACAAAAGACAAAGACGACAATACGACAAGACATTATTAATGACTTTGATGTCAGAATAGACACAGATGACAGAGACGTCACAGTCATTATGAATGAAAATGATGTCACAATAGACAGTGACAACACAGACGACATAGACGACACAGTCATTATAAATGAAAATGATGTCACAATAGACACAGACGAAACAGACGACAAAGACAATATAAATGAAAATGATGTAATAATAGACACAGAGGACACAGACATAAATGACAATGATGTCAAAATAGACAAACGACACAGACAACAAAGACATTATAAAAGACAATGATGTAACAATAGACACAGTTGACAAAGACATTATTAATGATAATGATGTTAAAATAGACACAGACGACACAGACATTATATATCACAATGATGTCACAACAGACACAGATGACACAGTCGACACAGACATTATAAATGACTATGATGTCACCATAGACACAGACAAAACAGACTACACAGATGAAACAGACATCATAAAGTCAATGATGTAACAATAGACTAAACGACACAGACATTATAAATGACAATGATATCACAATAGAGACAAAAGACAGAAAACACAGACGTTACAAATGACAATGAAGTCACAATATACACAGGTGACAGATGACACAGACATTATCAATTACAATGATGTCACAATAGACACAGATGACACAGACGACACTGACATAAATTACAATGACACGACAACAGACAAAGATGACACAGATGTTATAAATGACAATGATGTCACAATAGACACAGAAGACAGACATTATTAATGACAATGACGTCAATACACAAAGAAGACAGATACGACAAGACATTATTAATGACTGATATCAGAATAGACACAGACGACAGAGATGACACAGTCATTATAAATGAAAATGATGTCAAAATAGACACAGACGACAGGGATGACAAAGACATAAATGACAATGATGTCACAATAGACACAGACGAAACAGATGACGCAAATAATATAAATCAAAATGATGTCAAAATAGACAGAGACGACACAGACGACAAAGACAATATAAATGAAAATGATGTCACAATAGACAGTTGACAAAGACATTATTAATGATAATGATGTCAAAATAGACACAGACGACAAAGACAATATAAATGAAAATGATGTCACAATAGACACAGACGACACAGACATAAATGACAATGATGTCAAAATAGACATAGACGACACAGACAACAAAGACATTATAAAAGACAACGATGTAACAATAGACACAGTTGACAGACATTATTAAAGATAATGATGTCAAAATAGACACAGACGACACAGACATTATATATCACAATGATGTCATATGAGACACAGATGACAGTCGACAGACATTATAAATGACTATGATGTCACCATAGACACAGACGAGACAGACAAAACAGACGACACAGACGAAACAAACATTATAAAGTCAATGATGTAACAATAGACCAAACGACACAGACATTATAAATGACAATGATGTTGCAATAGAAACAGACGACAAAATATACAACACAGACAATATAAATGACAATGATGTCACAATAGAGACAGAAGACATAACATCTGTGTTTTCTAAATGACAATGAGGTCACAATATACAAAGGTGACAGACGACACAGACATTATCAATTACAATGATGTCACAATAGACACAGACGACACAAAAGACACAGACAATATAAGTGACAGTGACGTCATTTTAGACACAGATGACACAAAAGACAGACAATATAAGTGACAGTGATGTCACAATAGACGAAGATGACACAGACGTCACAGAGGATACAGACGACACAGACGAAACTGATATTATAATTGAAAATGATGTCACGATAGACACAGACAAGAGACGACAAAGACAACACAGACATAAACGAAAATGATGTCAAAATAGACACAGACAGCAGAGACGATAGAGACAACACAGAAGACACAGACATTATAAATGACAATGATGTCACAATATACAAAGTTTACAGAGATGACACAGACATTAAAAATGAAAATGATGTCACAATTGACACAGATGACAGACATTATAAATGACAATGATGTCACAATAGACAGAGACGACACAGAAGACAAACATTACAAATGAAAATGATGTCACAATAGGCACAGACGACAGAGAAGACACAGATGACACAGTCATTATAAATGACAATGGTTTCAAAATAGACATTGATGACACAGACGACACATACAACACAGATATTATAAATGAAAATGATGTCACAATAGACACAGACGGCACAGACAATAAAAATGACAATGATGTCACAAGATACACAGACAACACAGACCACAGAGAAGACAAATATTTTATAAACGAAAATGATGTCATAATAGACACAGACGACACAGACATTATAAATGATATTGATGTAACAATAGACACAGATGACACAGTCATGATAATTAACAGTGGTATCACAATAGACACAGACGACAGATGAAAAAGACGACACAGAAGACAGAAGACAATCGACACAGACATTATAAATGAAAATGATGTCACAATACACACAGACTACATGGACATTATACATGAAAATGATGTCACAATAGACATAGACGACACAGGAGACACAGACATTGTAAATGATAATGATGTGACAATAGACACAGATGACACAGACCACACAGACATTATAAAAGATATAGTTGTCACAATAGACACAGACGACACAGAAGATACAGACGACACAGACATTATAAATGACAATGATGTCACAATAGACTCAGAAGACAGACGACACTGACATTATAAATGAAAACGATGTCAAAACAGACACAGATGACACAGACATTATAAATTACAATATTACAATAGACACAGAAGACAGAGACCACACAGAAGACACAGACATTAAAAATGACAAAGATGTCACAATAGACACAGACAACACAGATGACAGACATTATAAATGATAATGATGTCACAATAGACACAGACAACACAGACGACAAAGACATTATCAATGATAATGATGTCAAAATAGAAACAGACGACACAGAAATTTATGACAATGATGTCACAATAGACAAAAATGACACAGACAACACAGACATTATAAATTAATATGATGTCATAATAAACACGGACAACACAGACATTAGAAATGACAATGATGTCACAATAAACAAAGACGACACAGACGACAGACATTATAAGTGACAACGATGTCACTATAGATTCAGACGACACAGCCGCCAAAAAAGACACAAACGACACAAAAGACCCAGACGACACAGATATAAATTAAAATGATGTCAAAATAGACACAGAGGGGACAGATGACACAGACATTATAAATGACAATGATGCCACAATACACACAGACGACACAGGCAACAGAGACTTTATAGCTGACAATGAAGTCACAATAGACAGACAACGCAGACATAATAAATGGCAATGATGTCACAATAGACACAGATGGAACAGACATTATGTATGACAATGATTTCTCAATAGACACAGAGGACACAGATGATACAGACATTATAAATGACAATGATGTCACAATAGAATCAGACGACACAGATGACTCAGATTTTATAAAAGACAGTATCATAATAGACTCTGACGACACAGACGAAACACACAACACAGACAACAGGCATTATAAATGACAATGATGTCACAGTAGATACAGACAACATAGACATTACAATTGAAAATGATGTCAGAGAAGCCACAGACAACACAGACATTATAAATTACAGTGATGTCACAATAGACGCAGACGACAGATACTATAAATGACAATGATATGATAAAAAACACAGGTTACACAGATGACACAGATGACACATATTAAAAATGACAATGATGCCACAATAGAGAGAGATGACAAAGACTACAGACATTATAAATTACAATGACGTCACAATAGACACAGAGGACACAGATATTTTAAATGAAAATGATGTCACAAAAGACAGACATTATAAACTACCTTGTTTTCACAACAGACAGAGAAGACACAAACGTTATTAATGACAAGGATGTCACAATAGACAAAGATGAAACAGATGACACAGACAATAAATGAAAATATTGTCACAATAGACACAGAAGACACAGACGACACAAACATTATTAATGACAATGATGTCACAGACGACACAGACGTCAAAGATATTACAAATGACAATGATGTCACAGACGACACAGACGACAGACTACAGAGACGTTATAAATGACAATGATACCACAATAGACACAGCCGACAGACATTATAAATGACATTGATGTCACAATGGACTCAGATGAGACAGACGACATAGACATTTTAATGACAATGATGTCACAAGAGAGACAGACGACACAGACGACACAGACTTTTTAAATGAAACTGATGTCTAACGTAGACTCAGAGGACACAGACAACGCAGACGGTATAAATGACAGTGATGTCACAATAGACAAAGATGACAGAGACGACACAGACATTATTAATGAAATTGATGCCACAATAGACACAGTCGACACAAACGACACATTCATTATGAATGACAATGATGTCACAATAGACACAGAAGACACAGATAATATAAATGACAAAGATGTCACAACAGACACAAACTACACAGACGACTGAGGCATTATAAATTATAATGATGTCACAATAGACACAGACAACACTGACATTATAAATTACAAAGATAACACAATAGACAGAGGACAAACATTATAAATGACAATGATGTCACAACAGACACAGACAACACAGACATTTTAAATGACAATGATGTCACAACAGACACAGACGACACAGGCTACATAGATATTTTAAAGGACAAAGATGTCACAAAAGACACAGGCGACACAGACATTATATATGACAAGGATGTCACAATAGACACAGACATTTTAAATGACAATGATGTCACAACAGGCACAGACGACACAGACATTATGAATGTCAATGATGTCACAATAGACACAGAGACACTGACAACACAGACTACACTGACATTGTAACTGACAATTATGTCACAGTATACAAAGACGACACAGGCGACACAGACGAAAGAGACAACCCAAACATTATAAATGACAATGATATCACAATAGACACAGACGACACAGACGTTATAAACGAGAATGATGTCACAATAGACACAGACGACACAGATATTATAAATGACAACGATGTATCAATAGACACAGACATTATAAATGACAATTATGTCACAGTAGACACAGACGACACAGAAGACATATATTATAAATGACGATACCAGAATAGACAAAGATGACATAAAACCAGAGACATTATAAATGACAGTGATGTCACAAAAGACACAGACATTATAAATGACAAAGATGCAAAAAAATAGACACAGACGACACAAATGACAAAGACATTATCAATGATAATGATGTCAAAATACACACAGGCAACACAGACGACACAGATTTATTAAATGACAATGCTGTCAAAACAGACACAGAAGACAGACATTATAAATAACAATGATGTCACAATAGGCACAGACGACAAAGAAGGCATAGACGACACAGACACTAAACATGAACATAATGTCACAATAGACACAGACAACACAGACATTATAAATGGCAATTATGTCAAAATAGACAGAGACGACTCAGCCAAAAAAGACATTATAAACGACAATGATGTCAAAACAGACACAGAACACACAGACATTATAAATAAAAATGATGTCACAATAGACAGAGACGACACAGATGACACAGACATTATAAATGACAATGATGTCACAATAGACACTGACGACTCAGACATTATAAATGACAAAGATGACAAAACAGACACAGAAGACAGACGACACAGACATTTTAAACGACAATGATGTCACAATAGAAACAGACGACACAGAAGACAGACATGATAAATGACGATGTCACAATAGACACAGACAACAGAGACGATAAGGACGACACAGATGACACAGACACTATAAATGACAGTGATGTCACAATAGACAAAGACGACACAGATGACAAAGGCATTATAAATTACAATGATTTCAAAATAGACATAGATGACACAGACAACACATACTTTGAAAATGAAAAAGACGTCACAACAGACAGACAACACAGACTTTATGACAATAATGTCACAATAGAAACACGACACAGACGAAAGACATAAATGACAATGATGTCACAATAGACACAGACAATACAGACATTATAATTTACAATGATATCACAATGAACACAGATGACACAGATGTTATAAATGAGAATGATGTCAAAATACACAGAGATGTCACAGACATTATAAACGACATTGATGTCATAATAGACAGATGACCCAGAACACACATACAACACAGACATAATAAATGACAATGATGTCAGAATAGACAAAGACGACACTGACGACAGAGACGACCCAGACATTATAAATGGCAATGATATCAAAATAGACACAGACAACACGTATGACACAGACGTAATAAATAAGAATGTTGTCAAAGTAGACACAGACGAAACAGACATTATATACGACAATGATGTCACAATAGACACAGACAACACAGATGAACCAGACAACACAGATATTATAAATGACAATGATGTCAGAATAGACACAGATGACACAGACGACATAGATATTAAAAATGAAAGTGATGTCATAATAGATAAAGAAGACGGAGACAACAAAGACGATACAGACTTTAGAAATGACAATGATATCACAATAAACACAGACGACGCAGACATAAATGAAAATGATGTCACAATAGACATAGAAGACACAGATGACACAGACATTATAAATGACAGTGATGTCACAATAGACAAAGATGACACAGGCATTATAAACGACAATGATTTCACAATAGACACAGATGACACAGGCGACAGACATTATATATGACAATGATTTCAAAACAGACACAGATGACAGACATTATAAATTACAATGATGTCAAAATAGACAAAGATGACACAGACATTATAAATGACAGTGATGTCACAATAGACACAGATGACACAGACATTATAAATGACAATGATGCCACAATACACACAGACGACACAGGCAACAGAGACTTTATAGCTGACAATGAAGTCACAATAGACAGACAACGCAGACATAATAAATGGCAATGATGTCACAATAGACACAGATGGAACAGACATTATGTATGACAATGATTTCTCAATAGACACAGAGGACACAGATGATACAGACATTATAAATGACAATGATGTCACAATAGAATCAGACGACACAGATGACTCAGATTTTATAAAAGACAGTATCATAATAGACTCTGACGACACAGACGAAACACACAACACAGACAACAGGCATTATAAATGACAATGATGTCACAGTAGATACAGACAACATAGACATTACAATTGAAAATGATGTCAGAGAAGCCACAGACAACACAGACATTATAAATTACAGTGATGTCACAATAGACGCAGACGACAGATACTATAAATGACAATGATATGATAAAAAACACAGGTTACACAGATGACACAGATGACACATATTAAAAATGACAATGATGCCACAATAGAGAGAGATGACAAAGACTACAGACATTATAAATTACAATGACGTCACAATAGACACAGAGGACACAGATATTTTAAATGAAAATGATGTCACAAAAGACAGACATTATAAACTACCTTGTTTTCACAACAGACAGAGAAGACACAAACGTTATTAATGACAAGGATGTCACAATAGACAAAGATGAAACAGATGACACAGACAATAAATGAAAATATTGTCACAATAGACACAGAAGACACAGACGACACAAACATTATTAATGACAATGATGTCACAGACGACACAGACGTCAAAGATATTACAAATGACAATGATGTCACAGACGACACAGACGACAGACTACAGAGACGTTATAAATGACAATGATACCACAATAGACACAGCCGACAGACATTATAAATGACATTGATGTCACAATGGACTCAGATGAGACAGACGACATAGACATTTTAATGACAATGATGTCACAAGAGAGACAGACGACACAGACGACACAGACTTTTTAAATGAAACTGATGTCTAACGTAGACTCAGAGGACACAGACAACGCAGACGGTATAAATGACAGTGATGTCACAATAGACAAAGATGACAGAGACGACACAGACATTATTAATGAAATTGATGCCACAATAGACACAGTCGACACAAACGACACATTCATTATGAATGACAATGATGTCACAATAGACACAGAAGACACAGATAATATAAATGACAAAGATGTCACAACAGACACAAACTACACAGACGACTGAGGCATTATAAATTATAATGATGTCACAATAGACACAGACAACACTGACATTATAAATTACAAAGATAACACAATAGACAGAGGACAAACATTATAAATGACAATGATGTCACAACAGACACAGACAACACAGACATTTTAAATGACAATGATGTCACAACAGACACAGACGACACAGGCTACATAGATATTTTAAAGGACAAAGATGTCACAAAAGACACAGGCGACACAGACATTATATATGACAAGGATGTCACAATAGACACAGACATTTTAAATGACAATGATGTCACAACAGGCACAGACGACACAGACATTATGAATGTCAATGATGTCACAATAGACACAGAGACACTGACAACACAGACTACACTGACATTGTAACTGACAATTATGTCACAGTATACAAAGACGACACAGGCGACACAGACGAAAGAGACAACCCAAACATTATAAATGACAATGATATCACAATAGACACAGACGACACAGACGTTATAAACGAGAATGATGTCACAATAGACACAGACGACACAGATATTATAAATGACAACGATGTATCAATAGACACAGACGGCACAGACAATAAAAATGACAATGATGTCACAAGATACACAGACAACACAGACCACAGAGAAGACAAATATTTTATAAACGAAAATGATGTCATAATAGACACAGACGACACAGACATTATAAATGATATTGATGTAACAATAGACACAGATGACACAGTCATGATAATTAACAGTGGTATCACAATAGACACAGACGACAGATGAAAAAGACGACACAGAAGACAGAAGACAATCGACACAGACATTATAAATGAAAATGATGTCACAATACACACAGACTACATGGACATTATACATGAAAATGATGTCACAATAGACATAGACGACACAGGAGACACAGACATTGTAAATGATAATGATGTGACAATAGACACAGATGACACAGACCACACAGACATTATAAAAGATATAGTTGTCACAATAGACACAGACGACACAGAAGATACAGACGACACAGACATTATAAATGACAATGATGTCACAATAGACTCAGAAGACAGACGACACTGACATTATAAATGAAAACGATGTCAAAACAGACACAGATGACACAGACATTATAAATTACAATATTACAATAGACACAGAAGACAGAGACCACACAGAAGACACAGACATTAAAAATGACAAAGATGTCACAATAGACACAGACAACACAGATGACAGACATTATAAATGATAATGATGTCACAATAGACACAGACAACACAGACGACAAAGACATTATCAATGATAATGATGTCAAAATAGAAACAGACGACACAGAAATTTATGACAATGATGTCACAATAGACAAAAATGACACAGACAACACAGACATTATAAATTAATATGATGTCATAATAAACACGGACAACACAGACATTAGAAATGACAATGATGTCACAATAAACAAAGACGACACAGACGACAGACATTATAAGTGACAACGATGTCACTATAGATTCAGACGACACAGCCGCCAAAAAAGACACAAACGACACAAAAGACCCAGACGACACAGATATAAATTAAAATGATGTCAAAATAGACACAGAGGGGACAGATGACACAGACATTATAAATGACAATGATGCCACAATACACACAGACGACACAGGCAACAGAGACTTTATAGCTGACAATGAAGTCACAATAGACAGACAACGCAGACATAATAAATGGCAATGATGTCACAATAGACACAGATGGAACAGACATTATGTATGACAATGATTTCTCAATAGACACAGAGGACACAGATGATACAGACATTATAAATGACAATGATGTCACAATAGAATCAGACGACACAGATGACTCAGATTTTATAAAAGACAGTATCATAATAGACTCTGACGACACAGACGAAACACACAACACAGACAACAGGCATTATAAATGACAATGATGTCACAGTAGATACAGACAACATAGACATTACAATTGAAAATGATGTCAGAGAAGCCACAGACAACACAGACATTATAAATTACAGTGATGTCACAATAGACGCAGACGACAGATACTATAAATGACAATGATATGATAAAAAACACAGGTTACACAGATGACACAGATGACACATATTAAAAATGACAATGATGCCACAATAGAGAGAGATGACAAAGACTACAGACATTATAAATTACAATGACGTCACAATAGACACAGAGGACACAGATATTTTAAATGAAAATGATGTCACAAAAGACAGACATTATAAACTACCTTGTTTTCACAACAGACAGAGAAGACACAAACGTTATTAATGACAAGGATGTCACAATAGACAAAGATGAAACAGATGACACAGACAATAAATGAAAATATTGTCACAATAGACACAGAAGACACAGACGACACAAACATTATTAATGACAATGATGTCACAGACGACACAGACGTCAAAGATATTACAAATGACAATGATGTCACAGACGACACAGACGACAGACTACAGAGACGTTATAAATGACAATGATACCACAATAGACACAGCCGACAGACATTATAAATGACATTGATGTCACAATGGACTCAGATGAGACAGACGACATAGACATTTTAATGACAATGATGTCACAAGAGAGACAGACGACACAGACGACACAGACTTTTTAAATGAAACTGATGTCTAACGTAGACTCAGAGGACACAGACAACGCAGACGGTATAAATGACAGTGATGTCACAATAGACAAAGATGACAGAGACGACACAGACATTATTAATGAAATTGATGCCACAATAGACACAGTCGACACAAACGACACATTCATTATGAATGACAATGATGTCACAATAGACACAGAAGACACAGATAATATAAATGACAAAGATGTCACAACAGACACAAACTACACAGACGACTGAGGCATTATAAATTATAATGATGTCACAATAGACACAGACAACACTGACATTATAAATTACAAAGATAACACAATAGACAGAGGACAAACATTATAAATGACAATGATGTCACAACAGACACAGACAACACAGACATTTTAAATGACAATGATGTCACAACAGACACAGACGACACAGGCTACATAGATATTTTAAAGGACAAAGATGTCACAAAAGACACAGGCGACACAGACATTATATATGACAAGGATGTCACAATAGACACAGACATTTTAAATGACAATGATGTCACAACAGGCACAGACGACACAGACATTATGAATGTCAATGATGTCACAATAGACACAGAGACACTGACAACACAGACTACACTGACATTGTAACTGACAATTATGTCACAGTATACAAAGACGACACAGGCGACACAGACGAAAGAGACAACCCAAACATTATAAATGACAATGATATCACAATAGACACAGACGACACAGACGTTATAAACGAGAATGATGTCACAATAGACACAGACGACACAGATATTATAAATGACAACGATGTATCAATAGACACAGACATTATAAATGACAATTATGTCACAGTAGACACAGACGACACAGAAGACATATATTATAAATGACGATACCAGAATAGACAAAGATGACATAAAACCAGAGACATTATAAATGACAGTGATGTCACAAAAGACACAGACATTATAAATGACAAAGATGCAAAAAAATAGACACAGACGACACAAATGACAAAGACATTATCAATGATAATGATGTCAAAATACACACAGGCAACACAGACGACACAGATTTATTAAATGACAATGCTGTCAAAACAGACACAGAAGACAGACATTATAAATAACAATGATGTCACAATAGGCACAGACGACAAAGAAGGCATAGACGACACAGACACTAAACATGAACATAATGTCACAATAGACACAGACAACACAGACATTATAAATGGCAATTATGTCAAAATAGACAGAGACGACTCAGCCAAAAAAGACATTATAAACGACAATGATGTCAAAACAGACACAGAACACACAGACATTATAAATAAAAATGATGTCACAATAGACAGAGACGACACAGATGACACAGACATTATAAATGACAATGATGTCACAATAGACACTGACGACTCAGACATTATAAATGACAAAGATGACAAAACAGACACAGAAGACAGACGACACAGACATTTTAAACGACAATGATGTCACAATAGAAACAGACTACACAGGAAAACAGACATTATATATGACAATGATGTCACAACAGACAAAAACGACATAGACATTATAAATTACAAAGATGTCACAATAGACACAGACGACAAAGACATTAAAAATGACAATGATGTCACAATAGACACAGACGACACAGAAGACACAGACATTATAAATGACAATGATGTCACAATAGACACAGACGACACAGAAGACAGACATGATAAATGACGATGTCACAATAGACACAGACAACAGAGACGATAAGGACGACACAGATGACACAGACACTATAAATGACAGTGATGTCACAATAGACAAAGACGACACAGATGACAAAGGCATTATAAATTACAATGATTTCAAAATAGACATAGATGACACAGACAACACATACTTTGAAAATGAAAAAGACGTCACAACAGACAGACAACACAGACTTTATGACAATAATGTCACAATAGAAACACGACACAGACGAAAGACATAAATGACAATGATGTCACAATAGACACAGACAATACAGACATTATAATTTACAATGATATCACAATGAACACAGATGACACAGATGTTATAAATGAGAATGATGTCAAAATACACAGAGATGTCACAGACATTATAAACGACATTGATGTCATAATAGACAGATGACCCAGAACACACATACAACACAGACATAATAAATGACAATGATGTCAGAATAGACAAAGACGACACTGACGACAGAGACGACCCAGACATTATAAATGGCAATGATATCAAAATAGACACAGACAACACGTATGACACAGACGTAATAAATAAGAATGTTGTCAAAGTAGACACAGACGAAACAGACATTATATACGACAATGATGTCACAATAGACACAGACAACACAGATGAACCAGACAACACAGATATTATAAATGACAATGATGTCAGAATAGACACAGATGACACAGACGACATAGATATTAAAAATGAAAGTGATGTCATAATAGATAAAGAAGACGGAGACAACAAAGACGATACAGACTTTAGAAATGACAATGATATCACAATAAACACAGACGACGCAGACATAAATGAAAATGATGTCACAATAGACATAGAAGACACAGATGACACAGACATTATAAATGACAGTGATGTCACAATAGACAAAGATGACACAGGCATTATAAACGACAATGATTTCACAATAGACACAGATGACACAGGCGACAGACATTATATATGACAATGATTTCAAAACAGACACAGATGACAGACATTATAAATTACAATGATGTCAAAATAGACAAAGATGACACAGACATTATAAATGACAGTGATGTCACAATAGACACAGATGACACAGACATTATAAATGACAATGATGCCACAATACACACAGACGACACAGGCAACAGAGACTTTATAGCTGACAATGAAGTCACAATAGACAGACAACGCAGACATAATAAATGGCAATGATGTCACAATAGACACAGATGGAACAGACATTATGTATGACAATGATTTCTCAATAGACACAGAGGACACAGATGATACAGACATTATAAATGACAATGATGTCACAATAGAATCAGACGACACAGATGACTCAGATTTTATAAAAGACAGTATCATAATAGACTCTGACGACACAGACGAAACACACAACACAGACAACAGGCATTATAAATGACAATGATGTCACAGTAGATACAGACAACATAGACATTACAATTGAAAATGATGTCAGAGAAGCCACAGACAACACAGACATTATAAATTACAGTGATGTCACAATAGACGCAGACGACAGATACTATAAATGACAATGATATGATAAAAAACACAGGTTACACAGATGACACAGATGACACATATTAAAAATGACAATGATGCCACAATAGAGAGAGATGACAAAGACTACAGACATTATAAATTACAATGACGTCACAATAGACACAGAGGACACAGATATTTTAAATGAAAATGATGTCACAAAAGACAGACATTATAAACTACCTTGTTTTCACAACAGACAGAGAAGACACAAACGTTATTAATGACAAGGATGTCACAATAGACAAAGATGAAACAGATGACACAGACAATAAATGAAAATATTGTCACAATAGACACAGAAGACACAGACGACACAAACATTATTAATGACAATGATGTCACAGACGACACAGACGTCAAAGATATTACAAATGACAATGATGTCACAGACGACACAGACGACAGACTACAGAGACGTTATAAATGACAATGATACCACAATAGACACAGCCGACAGACATTATAAATGACATTGATGTCACAATGGACTCAGATGAGACAGACGACATAGACATTTTAATGACAATGATGTCACAAGAGAGACAGACGACACAGACGACACAGACTTTTTAAATGAAACTGATGTCTAACGTAGACTCAGAGGACACAGACAACGCAGACGGTATAAATGACAGTGATGTCACAATAGACAAAGATGACAGAGACGACACAGACATTATTAATGAAATTGATGCCACAATAGACACAGTCGACACAAACGACACATTCATTATGAATGACAATGATGTCACAATAGACACAGAAGACACAGATAATATAAATGACAAAGATGTCACAACAGACACAAACTACACAGACGACTGAGGCATTATAAATTATAATGATGTCACAATAGACACAGACAACACTGACATTATAAATTACAAAGATAACACAATAGACAGAGGACAAACATTATAAATGACAATGATGTCACAACAGACACAGACAACACAGACATTTTAAATGACAATGATGTCACAACAGACACAGACGACACAGGCTACATAGATATTTTAAAGGACAAAGATGTCACAAAAGACACAGGCGACACAGACATTATATATGACAAGGATGTCACAATAGACACAGACATTTTAAATGACAATGATGTCACAACAGGCACAGACGACACAGACATTATGAATGTCAATGATGTCACAATAGACACAGAGACACTGACAACACAGACTACACTGACATTGTAACTGACAATTATGTCACAGTATACAAAGACGACACAGGCGACACAGACGAAAGAGACAACCCAAACATTATAAATGACAATGATATCACAATAGACACAGACGACACAGACGTTATAAACGAGAATGATGTCACAATAGACACAGACGACACAGATATTATAAATGACAACGATGTATCAATAGACACAGACATTATAAATGACAATTATGTCACAGTAGACACAGACGACACAGAAGACATATATTATAAATGACGATACCAGAATAGACAAAGATGACATAAAACCAGAGACATTATAAATGACAGTGATGTCACAAAAGACACAGACATTATAAATGACAAAGATGCAAAAAAATAGACACAGACGACACAAATGACAAAGACATTATCAATGATAATGATGTCAAAATACACACAGGCAACACAGACGACACAGATTTATTAAATGACAATGCTGTCAAAACAGACACAGAAGACAGACATTATAAATAACAATGATGTCACAATAGGCACAGACGACAAAGAAGGCATAGACGACACAGACACTAAACATGAACATAATGTCACAATAGACACAGACAACACAGACATTATAAATGGCAATTATGTCAAAATAGACAGAGACGACTCAGCCAAAAAAGACATTATAAACGACAATGATGTCAAAACAGACACAGAACACACAGACATTATAAATAAAAATGATGTCACAATAGACAGAGACGACACAGATGACACAGACATTATAAATGACAATGATGTCACAATAGACACTGACGACTCAGACATTATAAATGACAAAGATGACAAAACAGACACAGAAGACAGACGACACAGACATTTTAAACGACAATGATGTCACAATAGAAACAGACTACACAGGAAAACAGACATTATATATGACAATGATGTCACAACAGACAAAAACGACATAGACATTATAAATTACAAAGATGTCACAATAGACACAGACGACAAAGACATTAAAAATGACAATGATGTCACAATAGACACAGACGACACAGAAGACACAGACATTATAAATGACAATGATGTCACAATAGACACAGACGACACAGAAGACAGACATGATAAATGACGATGTCACAATAGACACAGACAACAGAGACGATAAGGACGACACAGATGACACAGACACTATAAATGACAGTGATGTCACAATAGACAAAGACGACACAGATGACAAAGGCATTATAAATTACAATGATTTCAAAATAGACATAGATGACACAGACAACACATACTTTGAAAATGAAAAAGACGTCACAACAGACAGACAACACAGACTTTATGACAATAATGTCACAATAGAAACACGACACAGACGAAAGACATAAATGACAATGATGTCACAATAGACACAGACAATACAGACATTATAATTTACAATGATATCACAATGAACACAGATGACACAGATGTTATAAATGAGAATGATGTCAAAATACACAGAGATGTCACAGACATTATAAACGACATTGATGTCATAATAGACAGATGACCCAGAACACACATACAACACAGACATAATAAATGACAATGATGTCAGAATAGACAAAGACGACACTGACGACAGAGACGACCCAGACATTATAAATGGCAATGATATCAAAATAGACACAGACAACACGTATGACACAGACGTAATAAATAAGAATGTTGTCAAAGTAGACACAGACGAAACAGACATTATATACGACAATGATGTCACAATAGACACAGACAACACAGATGAACCAGACAACACAGATATTATAAATGACAATGATGTCAGAATAGACACAGATGACACAGACGACATAGATATTAAAAATGAAAGTGATGTCATAATAGATAAAGAAGACGGAGACAACAAAGACGATACAGACTTTAGAAATGACAATGATATCACAATAAACACAGACGACGCAGACATAAATGAAAATGATGTCACAATAGACATAGAAGACACAGATGACACAGACATTATAAATGACAGTGATGTCACAATAGACAAAGATGACACAGGCATTATAAACGACAATGATTTCACAATAGACACAGATGACACAGGCGACAGACATTAGGATGGGGGGGGGGGGGGGGGGGGGGGGGGGGGGGACAGCAGATGACAGACATTACAATGATGTCAAATAGACAAGATGACACAGACATTATAAATGACTATGATGTCACAATAGACACAGATGACACAGACATTATAAATGACAGTGATGTCACAATAGACACAGACGACACAGACATTATAAATTACAATGATGTCACAGTAGAAACAGACAACAGAGACATAAATGACAGTGATTTCACAATAGACAAAGAAGACACTGAAAAAGTTATAGACAAGTCATATAATTAATGTTTGGAAAGTTGACAAGGGTATACTTTGTAAATGAAAAAGGTTTCACAACAGACACAGAGACACCAACATTATAAATGACAATGATGTCACAATAGACACAGACGAGAAAGACATTATAAATGACAATGTTGTCACAATAGACACAGACGGCAGAGACGACACATACATTAAAAATGATAATGACATAACAACAGACACATACGACACAGATGACAGGGACATTAGATGACAGTGATGTCACAATAGACACAGACGACAGACATTATTTTACAATAATGTCACAATAGACACAGACAACACAGACGAGAAAGGCATTATAAATGACAATGATTTCACAACAGACATAGACGACACAGACAACACATATAATGTAAATGAAATAGATGTCACAACAGACAAAGATGACACAGACAATATAAATGAAAATGACGTCACAACACAGACAACAGACATTATAAACGACAATGATGTCACAATAGACACAGATGACAAAGACATTATAAACGACAATGATGTCAAAATAGACACAGACAACACAGATTACACAGACATTTTAAATGAAAATGATGTCACAATAGACTCAGATGACAGACATTGTAATTGACATTGATGTCACAATAGACACAGACGTCAGAGACATTAGAAATGAAAATGATGTCACAATAGAAACTGACGAGACAGACATTATATGCAACAACAATGTCATAATAGACACAGACGACACATACGACTCAGACATTATAATTGACAATGATGTCTCAACAGTCAGACTACAGAGACGACATAGACATTATAAATGACAGTGAGGTCGCAATACACACAGTCAACAGATGAACCAGATGAAACACATTTTAAATGAAAATGATGTCACAATAGACACAGACGACACAGACATTATAAATGACAATGATGTCACAATAGACACTGAAGACACAGACTACACAGACGACACAGACATTATAAATGACAATTATGTCCAAATAGACAAAGACAACACAGACGACACAGATATTTGAAATGACAATGATGTCAAAATAGATACAGAAGACACAGACGTTATAAAGGACAATGATGTCAAAATAGACACAGACAACACAGAAGACACAGACATTATAAATGACATTAAAAATTACAATTATTTCGAAATAGACACAGACGACACAGGCGGCAAAGACGACACATACTTTGAAAATGAAAAAGATGTAAAAACAGACACAGACGACTCATACATTATAAATGACAAAGATGTCACAATAAACACAGACGACAGACATTATAAATGACAATGATGTCACAACAGACACAGACGACACAGACATTATAAATGACAATGATGTAAAAATAGACACAGAGCACAAAGGTATTATATATGACAATGACGTCACAATAGACACGACAACACAGACATTTTAAATTACAAAGATGTCACAACAGACTCAGACGACACATTATAAATGACAATAATGTCACAACAGACAAAGACGACACAGGCTACACAGATATTATAATTGACAATGATTTCACAAGAGACACAGACAACACAGACATTATATATGACAATGATGTCACAATAGACACAGACGACACAAACATAAATGATAATGAGGTCACAATAGACTCAGATGACATAGACATACTAAATGACAAAGATGTCAATATAGACACAGAAGACACAGAAATTATAAAAATGATGTCAAAATCAACACAGACGACACAGACATAATACATGACAATGATGTCACAATAGACACAGACATCACAGACGACACAGACATTATAAACAACAATGATGTCAAAATAGACACAGACGACAAAGACAAAAAAGACGTCATACACGGCACAGATATTATAAATGACAATGATGTCACAATAGACACAATCTACACAGACGACACAGATATTATATATGAAAATCATGTCAAAAAAGACACAGATGACACAGACAAATAAATCTGTTGTCACAATAGACATAGACGACACAGATATTATAAATGAAAACGGTGTCACAATACAGACAGAAGACACAGACATAAAGTACAATTATGTTTAAATAGACAAAGACGACACAGACGAGAGAGAAGACACAGAAGACACAGACATTAGAAATGACATCGATGTCACAATAGACACAGAAGACACAGATGTTATAAAGGTCAATGATGTCACAATAGACACAGACAACACAGCCGACACAAACATTATAAATGACAATTATGTCACAATTGACACAGATGACACAGACGACACTGACATTGTAAATTATAATGATGTCACAATAGACACAGACAACACAGAAGACACAGACATTATAAATGACAATGATGTCACAATAGACACTGACGACTCAGACATTATAAATGACAAAGATGTCAGAATAGACACTGACAAGACAGACATTATATATGAAAATGATGTAACAATAGACACAGAAGACCGACGACACAGACATTATAAATGACAATGATGTAACAATAGACACAGAAGACACAGACGACACAGACATTATAAATGACAATGATGTCACAATAGACACGGTCGACACAGACGACTTAGACAATATAAATTACAACCATGTCAGAATAGACAAAGACGACACAGACATTAGAAATGAAAATGATGTCAAAAAAGACACAGATGACAAAGACGACTCTTACGACACTGATGACACAGACATTATGAAAGACAATGATGTCACAATAGACACAGACAACACAGATATTATAAATGACAATGATGTCACAATAGACACAAACGAACCAGACTAGACATACATTATATATTACAACGATGTCAAAATAAACACAGACGACACAGACTACAAAGACGACACAGTTGGCACAGATATTATAAATGAGAATGATGTCACAGTAGACACAGACGACACAGATATTATAGACACAGATATTATAAATGAAAATGGTGTCAAAATAGACACAGATGTCACAGACGACTAGGTATTATAAATGAATATGATGTCACAATAGACACAGACGGCATAGATGACCCTGAGGTTATAAATGACAATGATGTCACAACAGACACAGACGACACAGACATTATAAATGACAATGATGTCACAACAGACACAGACGAAATAGACTTTTTAAAATACAATGATGTCACAACAGACACAGACGAAATAGACTTTTTAAAATACAATGAAGTCACAAAAGACACAGACGAAATAGACTTTTTAAAATACAATGAAGTCACAAAAGACACAAAGGACTCAGACATGATAAATCACAAAGATGTCACAATAAACTCAGAGAACGCTGACATTAAGAATGAGAACGATATCACAATAGACACAGACGACACAGACATTATAAATGACAATTATGTCCGAACAGACAAAGAAGACACAGACAAAACAAACGTCACAGACATATAAAATGACAATGATGTCACAATAGACAAAGACGACAGAAACGACACAGGTAATATATATTAAAATGTTGTCAAAGCAGACACAGATAACACATACGACACAGACATTATAAATGACAATGATGTCACAATAGACACAGATGACCCAGATGACACAGATATTATATATGAAAATGATGTCACAATAAAAACAGACGACACAGACATTATAAATGAAAAAGAAGTCACAATAGACACAGATGACACAGACGAAACAGACATATATGACAATGACATCACAATATACACAGACAACACAGATGACAGACGTTATAAAAGACAATGATGTCAAGATAGACACAGACATTATAAATGACAAAGATGTCACAATAGACACAGACGACAGACATTATAAATGACAGTGACGTCAGAATAAACAATGACAACACAGACGACACAGGCATTATAAGTGACAATGATTTCACAATAGACACAGACGACACAGATATTATAAAGGACAATAATGTCACAACAGACACAGACGACACAGGCTACACAGATATGAGAAATGACAATGATGTCACAATACACACTGACGTCCCAGAGATTATAAATGACAATTACGTCACAATAGACAAAAACGGCACAGACGAAACAGACATTATAAACGTTAATGATGTCACAATAGACACAGATGACAATGACATTAAAATTACAATGATGTCACAATAGCCAAAGACGACACAGAAGACACAGACATTATATATGAGTATGATGTCACCATAAAAATAGACATTATAGATGACAATGCTGTCACATTAGACACAAACTACACAGACAACTGAGACATGATAAATTATAATGATGTCACAATAGACACAGACGACACAGACATTATAAATGTCAAAGATTTCACAATAGACTCAGACAACACAGATAATATAAATGACTATGATGTCATAATAGACACAGATTATACAGATGACACAGACTTTATAAATGACAATGATGTCACAACAGACACGGAACATACAGACAACACAGACAGTATAAATGACAATGATGTCACAATATACATAGACGAGACAGACGACACAGACGACAGTTGAGGCTCTGGAACGAGTCCAGAGAAGAGCAACAAAGCTGGTGAGGGGGCTGGAGAACAGGCCTTATGAGGAGCAGCTAAGAGAGCTGGGGTTGCAAAAAATTCTTTACAAAAAGGGTCATTGGGCACTGGAACAGGCTGCCCAGGGAGGTGGTTGAGTCACCTTCCCTGGAGATGTTTAAGGCACGGGTGGACGAGGTGCTGAGGGATATGGTTTAGTGTTTGGTAGGAACGGTTGGACTCAATGATCCGGTGGGTCTCTTCCAACCTGGTTATTCTGTGATTCTGTGACACAGACATTATAAATGAAAATTTTGTCACAATAGACACTGAAGACACAGTCTACACAGACATTATAAATAAAAATGATGTCATAATACACACAGAAGACACAGAAGAAACAGACATTTGAAATGACAATGATGTCACAATAGACAAAGATGACACAGACTTTATAAATGCCATTAAAGAAATAATAGACAGAGACAATACAGTCATTGTAAATTACAATGATGTCACAATAGACACAGACGACACAGACATGACAATGATGTCACAATAGACACAGACGACACATATTATAAATGACAAAGATGTCAAAATAGACACAGACGACACCTACATTAAAAATGATAATAATGCCACAACAGACACATACGACAACGACACAGACATGATAAGTTACAATGATGTCATATTAGACACAGATGACACAGACATTTTAAAAGACAATGATGTCACAATAGACACAGATGACACAGAAGACACAGACAATATAAATGACAGCGATGTCACAATAGACAAAGACGACACAGACGAAACAGGCATAATAAATGACAAGGATTTTACAACAGACACAGATGACACAGTTGACATAGACGATACATACTTTGTAAATGTAAAAGATGTCACAAAAGACACAGATGATAAAGACATTATAAATGAAAATGATGTCACAAGAGACACAGACGTCAGACACTATATATGACAATGATTTCACAACAGACACAGATGACACAGACATTATAAATGACAATAATGTCACAATAGACACAGATAACACAGATGACAGACATTTTAAACGACAATGGTGACATAATAGAATCAGACAACACAGACTTCATAAACGACAATAATGTCACAACAGACACAGACAAAACAGTCAACTCAGACATTATAAATGACAACGATGTCACAATAGACACAGACGACAGACTACAAAGACGACACAGACATAAATGACAAGGATGTCACAGTAGACACAGACGACACAGATGTTACAGATGTCACAATAGAGAGAGACGACACCGTTTTTATAAGTGAAAATGATGTCAAAATACACTCAGGCAACACAGACGACTTAGACTTTATAAATGACAATAATGTCAAAATAGACACAGAAGTGACAGACTACACAGACATTATAAATGACAATGATTTCAAAATAGACACAGACGACAAAGATGACACAGACAGCACAGATATAAATGACAAAGATGTCACAATAGACACAGAAGACACTGACATTATTAACTACAATGAAGTCACAATGGACACAGACGACAATGACATTATAAGTGGCAACGATGTCACAATAAACACAGACGACACAGAAGACACAGACATTATAAATAAAAATGATGTCACAATAGACACAGATGACAGACATTATAAATGACAATGATATCAAAATAGAAACAGACAACACAGGCAGTATAAATGACAATGATGTAACAACAGACACAGATGATGCAGACATTATACATTAAAATGATGTCACAATAGACACAGATGACACAAACGAGACAGACTTTATATATGACAATGATGTCACAATAGTCAGAGATGACAAAGACATTATAAACGACAAAGATTTCACAATAGACGCAGACAACACAGGTATGAAAATGCTGTCAAAATAGAGAGAGACGACACAGAAGACACTGATATAATAAATGATAATGATGTCACAATAGACAAAGACAACACAGAAGACACAGATATTATAAGTGGCAATGATGTCACATTAGACACTGACGACACACATTACAAATGACAATGATGTCACAATAGACAGATGACACAGACATTATAAATGACAACAACGTCACAACAGACAGACGACAGACGACAAAGGCATTATAAATAATATTGGTGTCAAAATAGACACAGACAACACAGACATTATGAGTTAAAATGATTTCAAAATACACACAGGTGACACAGATGACAGATTTATAAATGACAATGATGTCAAAATAGAAGTCACAGATGACACAGATATTATAAATGACAATGATATCACAAAAGACACAGACGACAAAGACATTATAAATGAAAACTATGTAAAAATAACAGAGATGACACAGACATTGCAAATGACAATGTTGTCACAATAGACACAGACGACACAGACATTATAAATGACAAAGATGTCAAAATAGACACAGGCGACAAAGATGACACAGACATAATAAATGACAATGATGTTACAACAGATGCAGAAGACACAAATAACACAGACATTATAAAAGAAAATGATGTCACAATAGACCCAGACGACACAAACATAAATGACAATTATGTCACAATAGACAGAGACGACTCAGCCAACACAGACACTATAAACGACAATGATGTCAAAATAGACAGAGACAACACAGATATTAAAAATGGCAATGATGTCTAAATAGACACAGGTGACAAAGACAACACAGACTTAATTAATGACAATGATGTCAAAATACACACAGATGACACAGACATTATAAATGACAATGATTTCAAAACAGACACAGACGACTGAGCCGACACAGTCATTATAAATGACAATGATGTCATAATTGAAAAAGATGACACAGATGACAGACATTGTAAATTAAAATGCTGTCACAATAGACAGAGACGACACAGACATTATAAATGACTATGATGTCACAATAGACACAGACAACACAGATGAAACAGACATTATAAATGACAATGTTGTCACAATAGACAGACGATAAAGACGATACAGACGACATAGATGACAGACATTATAAATGAAAAATATGTCAAAAAATACAGAGACGACACAGACATTATGAATGACAAAGATGCCACTATTGACACAGACGACACAGACATTATAAACGACAATGATGTCACAATAGACACTGACGACAGAGACGACACAGACATTACACACGACAATGATGTCACAATATACACAGATGACACAGACATTACAAATGACAATGACATCACAATAGGCACATACGACACAGACAAGAGACATTGTAAATGACAGTGATGTCACTTTAGACACAGACAACACAGACATTACAAATGACAATGATGTCACAATAGGCACAGACGACAAAGACATTATAAATGACAAAGATGTCACTATAAACACAGATGACACAGACGACAAAGACAACACAGAACATGCAGATATTATAAATGACAATGATGTCACAATAGACACAGACGACAGATATTATATATGAAATTGATGTCAAAATAGACACAGACGGCAGAGAAGACACAGACATCACAATAGACACAGACGACAGAGATATTATAAATGACAATGATATCACAATAGACTCAGACGACACAGAAGACAGACTTTATAAAGGACAATGATGTCACAATAGACACAAACGACACAGACAACAAAGACCTTCTAAATGATGACATGGTCAAAATAGACACAGACGACACAGAAATTATGAATGACTATGATGTCACAATAGACCCAGACGACACAGACGACCCTGAAGTTATAAAAGACAATGATGTCACAATTGGCACAGACGACACAGAAGAGACAGACAGTATAAATGACAATGATGTCAAAATACACACAGAAAACACACATTATAAAGTACAATTATTTTTAAATAGACAAAGACGACACAGAAGACACAGACGAGAGAGAAGCCACAGAAGAGACAGACATTAGAAATGGCAATGATGTCACAATAGACACAGATGACACAGACTACTCAGACGATACAGACGACAGATATTTTAAATGACAATGATTTCAAAGTAGACACAGATGACACAAATCACACAGATGTTATAAAAGACAATGATGTCAAAATAGACACAGAAGACACAGACATTATAAAAGATAATGTTGTCACAATAGACACAGATATTATAAGTTAAAATGATGTCAAAATACACACAGACGACACAGACTTTATAAATGACAATGATTTCAAAATAGACACAGAAGTCACAGACAACACAGAAATAAATGACAATGATGTCACACTAGTCACAGACGACAGAGACCACACAGACATTATAAATGACAAGGATATCAAAATAGACACAGATGAAACAGACGATGAAGACAACACAGACGGCACAGACATAATAAATGAAAATGATGTCACAACAGACAAAGACGACACAGATGACACAGACGTTATAAAAGACAAAGATGTCAAAATAGACACAGAAGACACAGAGGACACAGATATTATTAATGAAAATTATGTCACAATACACACAGAAGACACAGAGGACACAGACATTAGTAATGACAATTATGTCCAAATTGACAATGACGACACAGACAACACAGAAATTAGAAATGACAATGATGTCATAATAGACGCAGACGACACAGACTACAGAGACGACACAGATGACACAGACGTTATAAAAGACAAAGATGTCAAAATAGACACAGAAGACACAGACTTTATAAATGAAAATGATGTCACAATAGACACAGACGACACAGACATTATAAATGACAAGTATGTCAAAATAGAGACAGATGACTCAGCCAACACAGACATTTTGAATGACAATGATGTCACAATTGACACAGATGACACTGATATTGTAAATGGAAATGATGTCACAATAGACACAGATTACACAGACGTTCAGACGTTATAAATGACAAAGATGTCACAATAGACACAAACGATACAGACATTATAAAAGAAAAAGATACCACAATAGACAGAGACAACACAGACGTTATAAATGACAATGATGTCACAATAGACACAGACGACACAGAAGACAGAGAAATTAGAAATTACAATGTTGTCACGACAGACACAGACAGCAGAGACCACAAAGACGACACAGATGACACAGACATTATTAATGATAATGATGTCACAATATACACAGATGATGGAGACAACAAAGACGTCACAGATTACGCAGACATTATAAATGACAATGATGTCACAATAGACACAGTCGACATATTATAAATGACAATGTTGTAACAATAGACACAGACGACAGACATTTTAAATGACAATGATATCAAAATAGACACAGACAACACAGACATTTTAAATGACAATGATGTCACAATAGACACAGAAGAAGCAGACATTAATGACAATGATGTCACAATATGCACAGACATTATAAATGACAAAGATGTTACAATAGACACAGACGACAGACATTATAAATGACAATGATGTCATAACAGACACAGACGACTCAGACTTTATAAATGAAAATGATGTCACAATAGACACAGACGACACTGGCATTTTAAATGATAACGATGTAACTAAAGACACAGATGAAAAAGACATTATAAATGACAAAGATATCACAATAGACACAGACAACAGAGACATTGTAAATGACAATGATGCCACAACATACACAGACAACACAGAGGACAGACATTATAAATGACAATGATGTCACAATATGCACAGAGAACACAGAACACAGAGACGACACAGACATTATAAATGACAACGATGTCACAATAGACACAGTCGACACAGATGAACCAGACGACACAGACATTTCAAAAGAAAATGAGGCCACAATAGACACAAACGACACAGACATTAGAAATTACAATGATGTCACAATAGACACAGATGACACAGACTTTATTAATGACAATGATTTCACAATAGACACAGACAACGGAGACAACAAAGACGACACAGACTACACAAACATTATAAATGACAATGATGTCAATATAGACACAGACCACAAAGACATTATAAATGAGAATGATGTAGTAATAGACACAGATGACAGACATTATAAATGACAATGATATCAAAATAGACACAGAAGATACAAATGAAAATGATGTCACAATAGACACAGACAATACAGACATAAATGACAATGATGTCACTATAGACACAGACGACAGACATTTTAAAATACAATGATGTAAAAATAGACACAGACAACACAGACCTTATTATTGACAATGATGTCACAATAGACACAGATGACACAGATGTTATAAATGACAATGATGTCACAAAAGACAAAATATAAATGACAAAGATGTCACAATAGACACAGATGACACATTGTAAATGACAATGTTGTCACAATATACACAGACAAGACAGAGATGACACAATCAACACAGACATTATAAATTACAACTATGTCACAATAGACTCAGACAACACAGACATTATGAATGACTGATGTCACAATAGACACAGATGACACAGACTATTTAAAATACAACGATGTAACAATAGACACAGACATTATTAATGACAATGATATCAAAATAGAAAAAGACGACACAGACATTATAAATGACAATGTCACAATACACACAGACGACACAGACATTATTAATGACAATGATATCAAAATAGACACAGATGACTCAGACGACACAGACATTTTAAATGACAATGATGTAACAATAGACACAGACGACACTGACATTATACATGACAATGATGTCACAATAGACACAGATAACAGACAACACCGACAGTAAAAATGACAATGATGTCACAATAGACACAGATAACAGACGACACCGACAGTAAAAATGACAATGATGCCTCAATAAACACAGAAGACACAGACAACACAAACATTATAAATTAAAATGTCACAATAGACACGGACAAGACAGACATTATAAATGACAATGATGTCAAAATAGACACAGATGACACTGACGACACTGACTTTAGAAAGGACACTGATGACACTGACGACACAATATTAACAGACTTTACAGGTATCACTGATGTCAGAATAGTCACAGATGTCACTGATATCATAATGGTAAAAGAGGTCACATATTTCTCTAATGTTAAAATAGTCACTGACATCACA
Organism: Phaenicophaeus curvirostris; assembly: GCF_032191515.1. Taxonomy (NCBI): domain Eukaryota; kingdom Metazoa; phylum Chordata; class Aves; order Cuculiformes; family Cuculidae; genus Phaenicophaeus; species Phaenicophaeus curvirostris. The sequence goes on from NC_091411.1 coordinate 387,145, forward strand.
GACATAACCAATGTCACTGATGTGACAAAAGTCACAGATGACAGATGTCACTGATGTTACAATAGTCGCAGATGTCCAAAAATGTCACTGATGTCACAATCCTCACAGTTGTCGGTGATGTCAAAAGTGTGAATGACATCACAGATGTCTCCGATGTCACAATTGTCACAGACATCACAGATTACACTGATGTCACAGTTGTCAAAGACGTTACAGATATCACTGATGTCACAATAGTGTCCGACATCACAGATGTCACAATAGTCACAGGTGTGATGTCACAATATGTCAAAAAGACGTAAAATTTCCCTAATATAACAATGGTCAGAGACTTCACAAATGTCACTGATGCCACAGTAGTCACTAACATCACAGATGTCAAAGATGTCACTGATGTCAAAATCGTCACAAACATCGCTGATGTCACAAATGTCACTGATGTAACAATCGTCAAAGACGTAAGAGATGCCATTGATGTCAGAATAGTCACAGACATCACACACGTCACACATGGCACTCATGTCACATTAGTCACAGACAACACTGATGTCACAGTAGTCACAGATGACATATATGTCACAGATGTCACAATAGTCACAGATGCCACAGACGACACGGATGTCACAATAGTAAAAGACCTCACAGATGTAACTGATATCACAAAAGTCACAGACAGCATAGATGTCAGTGATTTCACAATAGTAACAGACGTCACAGATTTCACTGGTTCAGAATAGTCACAGTTGTTACAGGTGTCACTGATGTCACAATGTAAAACACATCACAAATCTCACTAATGTCAAAAACTTCACAGATGACACTGATGCCACAGTAGTGAAAGATGTAAAAATGACACTGATGTCACAACAGTCACAGACGTCATAGATGTCACAATTGTCAGTGATATCACAATAGTCACAGACATCACCGATGTCACTGATGCCACAATATTCACAGACACCGCCACAGACATCTCAGTAGTCAATAATTTCAAAGATGCCTCAGATGACACTTACTCTACAATAGTAACAGATGTCAAAAATGTAACTCTTGTCACAATCGTCACAGAAGTCACAGATTTCACTGATGTCACAATAGGCACAGACGTCACAGATGTCACTGATGTCACAATAGTCAGACATCACATATGATACCGATGTTACACCAGTCATAGTTGTGACAGATATCACTGATGTCACAGTAATAAAAGACATCACCACTATCAGGTATGTAACAATCATCACAATCTTCACAGATGTCACTAGTATCACGATAGTCACAAGCATCAGAGACATCACAGATGTCACTGATGTCACAATAGTCACAGGCGTGACTGATTTCAGTGATTTCAAAATAGTAACAGCCATCACAAATGTCACTCATGTCACAATAGTCACAGATGCCACAGACATCACAAACATCACTGATGTCACAATAGTCAAAGACATCGCAGATGTTACTGATGTCATGAACTTCACAGATGTTATAGGCTACACTGATGTCAATCATCACAGATGTTGCAGATGAAGCTGATGTAACAACAGTAAAAGACCTCAAAGATGTAACTGATGTCAGAAAAGTCACAGAGGACATAAATGTCACTGATGTCACAATAGTCACACACAACAAACATGTCACTTATATCACAATAGACACAGATGCCACAGCTAATACACGTCACTGATTCCACAATAGTCACAAATGTAACAGATTACACTAGTGTGAAAATTGTCACAGATCTTACAGAAGACAATGTTGTCACAATAGTCACAGGTGTCACAGGTGTCACAGGTGTCACAGGTGTCACAGGTGTCACAGGTGTCACAGGTGTCACAGGTGTCACAGGTGTCACAGGTGTCACTGATTACACAATAGTAACAGACGTCACAGGTGTCACTGATGTAACAATGGTAAAAGACATCACAAATTTCACTAATGTCAAAATCGCCACAGACTTCACAAATGTCACTGATGTCACAATCGTCACTGACATCAGAGATATCACTGATGTCACAATAATCACAGACGACAGATGTCACCGATGTCACAGTAGTCAGAGATGCCACAGTCGCCACAAATGTCACTGATGCCACAATCGTCACAGATGTCACAGGTTGCACTGATGTCACAATCATCATGGATGTTACAGACGAAACTGATGTCACAATAGTAAAAGATCTCACGGATATAACTGATGTCAGAAACGTCACAGAGGACATAGATGACACTGATGTCACAACAGCTACAGACAACATAGATTCCACTTGTGTCACTACAGTCACAGATACCACAGACATCACAAATGTCACTGATGTCACAATAGTCACAGATTTCAAAGGTCAATAATGTCACAATGATAAAACACATCACAAATTTCACTAATGTCAAAACAATCAGATTTCAAAAATGTCATTGATGTCACAATAGTCACAGACATCACGGATGTCACTGTTGTAAGAACATTCACAGATGAAACAAACATCACATATATCACTGATGTCACAATAATCAAAGATGTCAGATTTCACAGATGTCATCGATGTCACGATTGTCACAGGCATGACAGATATCACTGATGTAACAATAGTTAAAACGTCAAATAATTCCATAATTTCACAATCATCAGAGACATCACAAATGTCACTGATGTCACAATAGTCACTAACATCACAGACGTCACAGAGGTCACTGATGCCAAAATTGTCACAGACATCACAGATGTCACAAATGTCACTGATGTCAAAATCATCACAGATGTCAGAGATGTAACAATTGTCAGTGACATCACAGATGTCTCTGATGTCACAATCGACACAGATGACGCAGATGTCACAATAGTAAAAGACCTCACAGATGTAACTGATGAAATGCATAGAGGACATATATGTCAATGATGTCACAATAGTCACAGACAACATAGATGTCACTTATGTCACAGTAGTCACAGCTGCCACAGACATTACAATGGTCACTGATGTCACAATAGTCATAGATGTCACAGATTACACAAATGTCACAATCATCGCAGTCATTACAGATGACACTGATGTCAAAGTTGTGACGGACATTACAGACGTCACTCATGTCACAATAGTCACAGATATCACAGGTAACACTGAATTCACAATAGTACATGACCTCACAGATGTACCTGACGTTACATAAGTCACAGAGGACACATCTGCAACTCATGTCACAGCTTACACTAATGTCACAATCCTCACAGGTGTTACAGATGACACTGATGTTAAAATAGTGACTGACATCACAGATTCCGCTGCTGTCACAATTGTCACAGATGCACAGTAATCACCATTGTCACTGATGTGACTATTGTCACAGGCGTGACAGACATCCCTAATGTGAAAATAGTCACAGAAGACATAGATGTCACTGATGTCACAGACTACACTGATGTCACAGACTACACTGATGTCACAAAAGTCACAGATGACATATATGTCACTGATGTCACAATCGTCACAGACATCACATGTTACACTGATGTCACAATTGCCACAGATGTTACAGATGACACAATAGTAAATGACTTCACAGATGTAACTGGTATCAAAGTCACAGAGGACATAGATGTCACTGATGTCACAATCATCACACACAACATAGATGTCTCTTATGTGACAATACTCACAGATATCACAGACATTAATAACTTCACTGATGTCACAATAGTCACGGACATCTCATATGTCACTGATGTCACAATAGTCACAGACATCACAAATTTCAAAACAGTCATAGATGACAGATGTCACTAATGTCAACATAGTTACAGACAACAAATATCACTGATGTAAAAATAATCACAGAAATCACAGACATCAGAGATGTCACTGAGGTCACAATATTCAAAGATGTCATACTTGTCACTAATGTCACAATAGTGACAGACATCACAGATGTGACTGATGTCACAATAGTCAGAGAAGACATAGATGACCCAGATGTCAAAACAGTCACCAATGCCACAAATGTGACTGATGTCACCATCGTCAAAGATGCCAACATTGTCACAAATGTCAGTGATATCACCATAGTCAAAGACGTTACAGGTGACACTGATGTCACAATAGTGATGGACATCATCGATATCACTGGTGTAACAATAGACACAGACGACATAGATGTCACTGCTTTCAAAACAGTCACAGACAAAATAAAAGTCACTGATTTCACAGTAACCCTAACCCCAACACTAAACTTAACCCTAACGCTAACCCTAACCATAACCTTAAATCCTAACACCTATACCCTAAACCTAACCCTAACCGTAACCCTATCCCCTAACCCTATACCAAACCCTATCCATGATGTCTCTGATGTCACAATATACAAAGACATCAAAAATGTAATTGATATCATAACAGTGCCAGATGTCACATGTCACTGATGTCAGAATAGTAGCAGACATCACAGATGTCTCTAATGTCACAATAGTCAGAGACGTCACAGACGCCTCAGATGTAACTGATGTAGAAGTTGTCACAGACATCACAGGTATCACAAATGACACTGATGTCACAATTGTCATAGATGTCACTGATGTCAGTGACATTACAATAGTCAATGACATCACAGATGTCACAAATATCTCTGACATCACAATCATCAAAAAAGTCACAGACTACACTGATGACATAGTCGTCACCGACATTACAGATGACACTGAATTCACCATAGTAAAAGACCTCACAGATGTAACTGATGTTATATATGTCACAGAGGACATAGTTGTCACTGATGTAAAAATTGTCACAGACATCACAGATGTCAAATATGTCACTGATGTCACAATTATCACAAGCGTCACTGATGACAGTGATGTCACAATAGTCAATGACACCACAGATGCCACAAATGTCACTGATGTCACAAGCATCACAAAAGTCACAGACTACACTGATGTCACAGTCTTCACAGACGTTACAGATGACACTAATATCAAAATAGTAAAAGACCTCACAGATGTAACTGATGTTATTATAAGTCACAGAGGACACATCTGCAACTGATGTCACAATAGTAACGGATGTCACAGACATTACAAAAGTCACTGATGTCACAATATTCACAGACAACATAGATGACCCTGATGTCAAAATAGACACAGATGTCACAAATGTGACTGATGTTGCCATTGTCAAAGATGGTACAGATGACACTGATGTCACAATAGTGGCAGATATCATCAATATCACTGATGTCAAAATAGACACAGACGACATAGATGTCACTGCTTTCAAATTAGTCAGAGATGAAATAAATGTCACTGATGTCACAACAGCCCTGATGTCACAAAAAACCTAAACCTAACCCCTAACCATAACCCAAACTATACTAATCCTAACCCTAACACTGACCTATCACATATGTCACAGATTACACCGGTATTGCAGTCATCGCAGATGTTATAGATGACACTGATTTCACAATAATGACCGTCATCACAGATGTCACTGCTGTCACAATAGTCACAGGCATGACAGATGTCCCTAATGTAAAAATAGTCACAGACAACGTAGATGTCACTGATGTTACAATAGTCACAGACATCACAGGTGGCACTGATACCACAAGAGTAAAGACATCACTGATGTAATTGATGTCACAATAACCACAGATGACATAGATGTCACTGATGTCAACTTAGTCACAACTTAGATGCCACAGTCATCATATATGTCACTGATGTCACAATGGTCACAGGTTACACGAATGGCAGAATCCTGCACTGCAGATGGGCAGCAAGTCCATACCTACAAGTAGCAAGGTCTCTGATATTCATAGAATCACCAGGTTGGAAAAGATCCACCAGATCGAGTCCAACCATTCCTATAAAAATACTAAACTATTCCTATAAAATACTAAACGATGCCCCTCACCATCTCATCCACCCATCCTTTAAACACCTCCAGGGAAGGTGACTCAACCCCCTCCCAGGGCAGCCTTTGCCACTCCCCAATAACTGAAATCAAACTGTTAAAACATTTTGCCCCTCCAACACCCAATCAAAAATTACTGACAAAAAACCCCCCATAGTTACAGCTGTATGTGCTGTTTAGCCTGGATTCTTGCAAAACTCATTTCTCCAACAGATGCCTCTGCTTCTTTAGAAGACAAAAAAAAAACCAAAACAAACAAACAAAGAAAAACCTAAAAAAAACTTACCAAACTAGCTTAATCTGCTCAAAAGCTATAATGAATTGAAACAGCAGCAAAGCCCTAATCTCAAGGAAAACCAGAACCTAAATGACCTCCTGAGGCAAGGCCTGTGGCTTATACAACCCCTGGGCCTTCCCACCCATCACCTCTGAGTGGGGTGTGATGAACCCCCTCACAGGTATAAATAGCACCTGGGGAGCAGCTGTGTTTTATAACTCTGCCTTACATTCTCAGCTAGAACAACACTATTACATTCCTGAGAGCATCCTTACAAGAAATAACAGTATGTGCGCTTTCACTTCAATGCTGCTTGTTGTGACAGTGATGAGACCAGGTAGCGAACATTTTAGAGCTGGACTTTTTGGTTCCTTTCATTTATCATACTGCTGCAATTTTTGTCCCCTGGTATCCCTATACCCCTACTCTTTTATTTTTCTCTGCTCTTTTCTCTCTCTCTTTTTTCCCAGTCTTCAGCATCTGTTCTCTGCCCATATTTTTTTTTCTTTTTCATCTTTGTCCCAATCTGCTTTCCTCATTCTTTTCCCCCACAGCTTCACTGGCTTGATCCTTGCAGTTTGTTCTTTCTCTGCACCTGCAAGTGCCTTGCTTTTCTTTCTCTCCTTCCATCCCTCTTTTTCTTTCTCTATCCCTTTGTATTGCTTACTGTTGCTGTTCCAGCTTTTCCATTCACTCTGTATCTTGACACTCCCCTTTGCTTCTCTTTCTGTTTCTGAATCTTTGGACTAGTCCCTGCCCTTTTTTATAATCCTCTGTCTGTCTGTAGGGCTCCTAGTTCCTCTCAAACAAGTCAGCTCTTCTTTATGTACACACATGGCTTTATAAGACCCCTAGGCTGAAAGGTTCCTCTTGGCTTCTGCTCAGAGAAGTGCTGCTGAAAAGATCCGTGTGTTGATATCTTCAGGATGACTGAAGTGGCAGAGCTTTAGGGAATTTTCTTCCCCTCTCCCCCTCCCCACCCCAGCGCTCTGTAACTTAGAGGCATGGGACCCTAGCTGACTTGCTTTTTGTACGTGCCTGGGATTCACAGGCCCCTGCAACTGGAGCCTGACTAATGATATTGCAGCAGTGATCGTATTGAGTTAGTTCTGTGAGAGGAAGGGCCACAGCTCAGTTGATAAAAGCACAGACTGTCTCTGTCCTTGATGTAAATATAGGAGTCTCACAGCCTTTCCTCTTATGTCTGGGGTCTGCTATTACGGTTAGCTTCTCTGTGAATGCTTTATTGTTCTTCCCAGCCTGGACATTTTGGCCTGATGACTACACAAAAGATGTGGCTGTATGCAATGGTAAGGCTGTTGGGAGAAGGGCAAAAAGAGGATCAATAACAAAAAGTTGAAAATGCCCTTTAGAGTTTGCTTTTTCTTCAGCTGCTGAGAAATAGCACAGTCTCTGTGATTTTGCTACTGTATGAGACAGATCAAAGGTGCTTAACCAAAGCTCAATTCTACCTAAATGGTGCATAAGAATATGATTATGTAATGCATAGAATCACCAAGTTGGAAAAGACCCACCGGATCATCGAGTCCAACCATTCCTATCAAATACTAAACGATGACCCTCAGAACCTCGTCCACGCGTACTTTAAACACCTCCAGGAAAGGTGACTCAACCCCCTCCCTGGGCAGCCTCTGCAAGTCCCCGATAACCCTTTCTGTGAAATTTTTGTCCTAATGTTCAGTCTAAACATCCCCTTGCGGAGCTTAAGGACATTCCCTCTTGTCCTGTCCCCTGTCACTTAGGAGAAGAGCCCAGCTCCCTCCCCTCCACAACTTCCTTTTAGGTAGTTGGAGAGAACAATAAAGTCTCCCCTCAGCCTCCTCCAGGCCAAAAAACCCCCCGCTCTCTCAGCTGTTCCTCATAAGGCCTGTTCTCCAGCCCCTTCACCAGCTTCATTGCTCTTCTCTGGACTCACTCCAGAGCCTCAACATCCTTCTTGTGGTGAGGGGCTCAGATTTGAACACAGGATTCAAGGAGCGGTCTCACCAGTGCCGAGTACAGAGGGAGAAGAACCTCCCTGGACCTGCTGGCCACACCGTTTCTGATCCAAGCCAAGATGCCATTGGCCTTCTTGGCCACCTGGGCACACTGCTGGCTCAAGTTTAGTTGCTCTCAACCAACACCCCCAGGTCCCTCTCCTCCAGGCAGTTTCCAGCCAGACTTCTCCTAGTCTGTAGCACTGCCCAGGGTTGTTGTGCCCTAAGTGCAGGACCCAGCATTTGGCCTTGTTAAACCTCATCCCATTGGACTCGGGCCACGGATCCAGCCTGTTCAGATCCCTTTGCAGAGCCTCCCGACCCTCCAGCAGATCGACACTTCCACCCAGCTTAGTGTCATCCGCAAACTTGCTAAGGGTGCACTCAATGCCTTCATCCAGGTCATTGGTAAAGACATTGAACAGGGCTGGACCGAGCACTGAGCCCTGGGGAACCCTACTTGTCACTGGCCTCCAGCTGGAGTTAACTCCATCTCCCACCACTCTCTGGGCCCGGCCATCCAACCAGCTTTCTACCCAGGAGAGTGTGCACCTCTCCAGGCCAGAGGTGACAGTTTCCAAAGCAGAATGCTGGGAGAAACTGTGTCAAACGCTTTACTGAACTCCAGGAAGACCACATCCACAGCCTTTCCAAGTTTTTACAAGGATTATTGATACTTAATGGATAAATAATGTATATGCAGTTAACTTATATCATTTAAATCAAGCCTAGCCGTGCTACTTACATAAAAAACTTTCATTAAACCACCAACACACTACACTTCAGTCTCCCCGTGACAGCAGAGAGCTTGGCTCTCTCGCTCCACTGTGCGTGCGGGGCACCCGGGCTGCAGTACCGAGTTTTGGTCACCCGGGGGCAGCAGAGAGCCCCGTTAATCCATACGGGCTGCAGTACCGCGGTTCGGTCACCCGGGGGCAGCAGAGAGACGGGTTCATCAATTCCGGCTGCGCTTCCCTCCGCCGATTTTTCCTTCTCTGCCCTTCAAATTCCCACCATCCAAACAAAGATTAGAGAATCTCCTTCAAATTAGTGGCAAACGTTTTTGCTTGTGCACCTGAGCAGAAACCACAAGGAAAGTTAGGACTTGCAAGACTGTAAGCAGCATCACTGGACTAAGATTTATAAATAACCAGGGAGAATCCAATTTATTTTAGTTCTCTATTATTTGTACATGATTAACAGTCATTACATTACTAAATAATTAATCATGTTATTAGTACAAGATTAACAGTTATTTAAACCAAAATCTTGTCTCACCAAATATAAATGCTCTGTGCTAAGCTGTTCTCAATCATTCCTGTGAAAGTTTGGCATAGAAAAGAAGCTGAGGCACCCTCTTAGTATTAAAATACACTATTTCTAGCAATGTTTACAGAAGGGTGCATCAAGAGGAACAATTCTTTCAGAATTTATCACTCAAACTGCTTCTACAGACAGTGCTGAAGTGAACACACACACTCTGGGCTTGTTTTAGGGGTCACAGGGCTTGTGTTGGGGCCTCCAGGCCAAGTTTAGGGGTCTCTGTACTTGCTTTTTTGCATCTCTGTTCCCATTTTGGGGACCACTGTACTTCTTTTAAGGTGTCTTTGTGCATTTGGAGGGGCTGTGATCCCGTTTTTGGGAGTCTCTGTGCCCACTGTTTGAGTCTGAGCCCATTTGTGGGACTTGGTTTTTTGGATCTCTGAGCCCATTTGAGGGGCCTTAGGTTTGGGGTTTGGGTCTTCAGACTCGGTTTTGGCATTTCTGTGCCCATTTTTGTTGTCTCTGGGCTTGTTTTGTGGGTGTCTGTGCTCTTTCTTTGTGTCTCTACTCCTATTTTTGTGCTCCCTGTGCAGGTGTCCCCCCATGCGCTGTATTAATCGTAGGCCTGGCTGAGTAAAGAGCTCTGGCTGGAAACCAGGAAAAAAAGAGGAAAATATACAAACTCTGGCAGAAGGGGCAGGTAACTCCTGAGGACTACAAAGACAGAGTGGGATCGTATAGAGAAAAGAATCTGAAGGACTAAAGACCAATTAGAACTCAGATTGGTCCATTCTCTGAAAGATAATAAAACAAACCTTCTTAAAATATATTGATAATGAAGGAAGGAACCAAGGAGAATCTCCCTCCTTCACTGGATGCAGGGGGAACAATAGTGACCAAGGATGAGGATGGATAAGGCGCTTAAGGCCACCTTTGCCTCAGCCTTTAGTAGTAAGGCAAGATGTACCCTGTATACTCCACCTGATGAAGCTGCAGGTAGGGAAGAAGAACAGAACAAGGTTCCAAGAGGAAAGGGCTAGAGACCTGCTAGGCAAATTCAATATTCATAAGTCTGTGGGGCTAGAGGGGATTTGCCCAAGGGTATTGAGAGCTGGTGGAGGTGCTTGCCAAACCTCTTTGCATCATCTACCAGCAATCTGGAGGAATTCTTACCCCAATATTACTAATATGTTGCCTGAACTTCCCCCTTCATGCAGCTGCTTGGCTGTGAATCTAATGATTAGATTTCTTAAGCCTAGCAACAGAGACAGAGCTGAAGCTGTCTCTGCAAAGAGAGAGAAAGAAATGGGCTTTAGCCCAAACTTGGAGTAAACCTTCACTAGTTGACATCTGTAGTAGTAAACAAAACAGCTCCAGTAGTCGACTGGTACAGTCACACAAACCGCTGCTGAATCCACGTGGCTTCACAGAGTGGGTCCTTGCATCCAAGTCACTAGGACTTGTTCCAGAATCAACTGAGCTCCAGAATTGCACCTGATAGGTCTTTGGGCCAAAACCCAAAGTACCAGTACCGAGGACCAGTCTAACACTACAGCTATTTGCAATTTGCCAAGTGGAAAAATACAGATCCCTCAGTACATGGACTTAATACCATACTATCACAATAGATTATTTATTTCAGGGTGCAGACTGAATCTCACACAGAATCACAGAATAACCAGGTTGGAAGAGACCCACCGGATCATCGAGTCCAACCATTCCTATCAAACACTAACCCATGTCCCTCAGCACCTCGTCCACCTGTGCCTTAAACACCTCCAGGGAAGGTGACTCAACCCCCTCCCTGGGCAGCCTCTGCCACTGCCCAATGACCCTTTCTGTGAAATTTTGTTCCTAATGTCCAGCCTGAACCTTCCCTGGTGGAGCTTGAGGCCATTCCCTCTTGTCCTGTCCCCTGTCACTTAGGAGAAGAGGCCAGCACCCTCCTCCCTACAACCTCCTTTCAGGTAGTTGTAGAGAGCAATGAGGTCTCCCCTCAGCCTCCTCTTCTCCAGGCTAAACAACCCCAGCTCTCTTAGCTGCTCCTCATAAGGCCTGTTCTCCAGCCCCCTCACCAGCTTTGTTGCTCTTCTCTGGACTCGTTCCAGAGCCTCAACATCCTTCTTGTGGTGAGGGGCTCAGATTTGAACACAGGATTCAAGGAGCGGTCTCACCAGTGCCGAGTACAGAGGGAGAAGAACCTCCCTGGACCTGCTGGTCACGATGTTTCTGATACAAGCCAAGATGCCATTGGCCTTCTTGGCCACCTGGGCCACTGCTGGCTCATATTCAGTCGGCTGTCAACCAACACCCCCAGGTCCCTCTCCTCCAGGCAGCTTTCTAGACAGACTTCTCCCAGTCTGTAGCACTGCATAGGGTTGTTGTGCCCCAAGTGCAGGACCCGGCATTTGGCCTTGTTAAACCTCATGCCATTGGACTCAGGCCACGGATCCAGCCTGTCCAGATCCCTTTGCAGAGCCTCCCGATCCTCCGGCAGATCAACACTTCCACCCAGCTTAGTGTCATCCGCAAACTTGCTCAGGGTGCACTCGATGCCTTCATCCAGGTCATTGATAAAGACATTGAAGAGGGCTGGACCCAGCACTGAGCCCTGGGGAACCCCACTTGTCACTGGCCTCCAGCTGGAGTTAACTCCATTTCCCACCACTCTCTGGGCCCTCCATCCAACCAGTTTTCCACCCAGGAGAGTGTGCGCCTGTCCAGGCCAGAGGCTGACAGTTTCTCAAGCAGAATGCTGGGAGAAACTGTGTCAAAGGCTTTACTGAAGTCCAGGAAGACCACATCCACAGCCTTTCCCTCATCCAGCAGCCGAGTCACTTTGTCATAGAAGGCGATCAGGTTAGTTTGGCAAGACCTGCCTTTTGTGAACCCATGTTGACTGGGCCTGATCACCCGGTTCTCTTGCATGTGCTTCATGATAGCACTCAAGATCACCTGCTCCATGACTTTCCCTGGCCCTGAGGTCAGACTGACAGGCCTGGAGTTCCCTGGATCCTCCCTGCGGCCCTTTTTGTAGATGGGCACAACATCAGCCTCCAGTCCAGTGGGACTTCCCCAGTCAGCCAGGACTGTTGGAAGATGATGGAAAGGGGTTTGGCCAGCACACCCGCCAGCTCCTTCAATACCCTTGGGTGAATCCCGTCTGGCCCCATAGACTTGTAGCTGTCCAGTCGGGCTAGCAAGGCTCTGACCTCTTGGATCATGGGAGCCTCCTTTGGCTCCTCTAGCTCCTGGGTTTGTACACAGACGGAACGACTTTCTTTACAATTAAAGACTGGGGCAAAGAAGGCATTAAGTACCTCAGCCTTGTCCTCATCCCCTGTCACTGTTGTTCCTTCTGCATCCAATAGGGACTGTATGGTCTCCCTAGTCCTCCTTTTATTATTTAGATATTTATAGAAGGATTTTTTGTTATCTTTCACAGACTTTGCCGATCTTATTTCTAATTGAGCCTTAGCCCTTCTGATTTTTTCCCTACACAATCTCACTTCCCTCCTGTAGTCCACCCAGGAGGCCTGTCCCCTCTTCCAGAGCCCATAAACATTTCTCTTCTTCTTGATATCACTCAAGATCTCTCTGTTCAACCAAGCTGGCTTTCTCCCCTGCCAGCTTTTTTTCCGGACCACGGGGATGGCTTTCTCCTGAGCTGCTAGCATTTCCTTTTTGACGAGCTCGCAGCCCTCCTGGGCTCCCTTGCCCTTGAGTACTGTCTCCCATGAGACTTCGCCAACCAGCCTTCTGAAGAGATCAAAGTCTGCCCTCCGGAAATTTAATGTTACCGTCTTGCTAACCACCCTCTTCACTTCACCTAGAACAGAAAACCCTATCATCTCATGGTCACTTTGTCCTAGGCGTCCACCTACTGCCACATCCCCCACAAGGCCTTCTCTGTTCACAAAGAGCAGGTCCAGGGGGGCACAACTCGATGCCACATACAAATAATTCAATAATACACTCCCATTTTAGGGCTACGAGCAGCAAAAGATTGTTCAAGTAGTGCATCAGGTAACAGCTGAAGGGGGGAAAAGAGAGAAGAAAAAGAGCAGCCAACGAGATCTTTCCTGCTGGGAAAACAGACTGAGAAGGAATTGAAAACTGCAAGCTGTGACTTGGTATGATTACCTTCACTGCTCCAGGCCTACAGCTGCTGCCCAAAATGTTCTAGAGATTTCAGAAAGCTTTGAGACTGATGGGAAAACAAGTGCCATACACTGCAAGGCGTGAGAGTGGGTTCTAGGCAGGAGATCTACCATCACAAGAGAATTCAGAGCAGCTGGAGGGGTTTTTGTTAATCTTTTTGTTTAGATCCAAATCATAAGCTATGAAAGAAAAATCTTGTGGCACAAATTGACTGAAGAAAACATTTCTCTGTGTGTATTTGAGAGACTATGTTATTGCCCCATTAGTTACTTAGCTATTGCAGAAGAAGTCTTCTTCTGCTGTCAGAGGATGCCTTGCCTACAGCAAGACAAGGCTTTCTATTTTCTCTTCTGCTAAGCTATCGAGTCGCTTCTTTCAGTCAACTCTGCTATATTCCCAAGGGACAAAAATCACATTACCTGAAAAGCATCCAGAAGTTAGTCAAAGTCCAAACAGCTGCACTAAAGCTTCATACAAGCAGTCTGTCAAAGCTAACAAATAAGGGGGCATCCTACCCATATTGAGAGCATATGGAAATTATCTTTCTTGAGATACAAAAGCCATAGAAATCTTCATTGACTTTAAGTTCTCAAAGTGAAGAAACAGCAATTTATTTTACTCTGTGAAAAAAAGGATTTAAAGGTAAGAAAATAAGTGTATCTATTAGCTGAACTGACAAGGCAGAAAGACAAGGTAAACTTTGCTAAAGCTGTATTTGAAGAAATCTGGATGAGCAGTTTTTGAAAACCTGTCCACTCGCAGAGCAGAAAAGTTTTAGTAGCTAACGGGGGAAGATGTCGAGTGCAAGTATAATCTTTTGGAAAAAAACTACCAGTGTTCTCTTAAATATGGTAATACCTTTATCCCGGGATAATCGACTCCTTGACCTTTGGCATTTAAGCTCATTTATCTCAAGGTATAGTAATTATTTCATGAACCTAAAACATAACCCTCAGCACTTTGAACTGCACCAGTGAGCAATCACCACAGTCCAGGCTGCCCCCAATCTCAATGTTACTGATGAGCTCCTACCTCATCCATCTTACTACATCCACACTTCTGAATTCTAAGTAGTAGTGAGAAGGTGCTCTGTAATTTATAGAACCTGCAGAATTTTTTAAAGAAAAATAAAAGTTATAAATTAAGGTTTTGTAGTACATGGTTGCTGTTTAAGGTTCTTCAACCTTCCTGAGCCCCAAAACTGAACAAAGTGTTTGAGGTGCAGCCTCACCAGTGCTGAGTAGAGGGGCATAATCGCTTCCCTGGTCCTGCTGGCCAAGCAGTTTCTGATAGAGGTCAGGAGGCCATTGCCCTTCTTGGGCACACTTGGGCTTAGTGTCAGTGTTGGGCCTCTGGCTACAGGACAGGCTTTGAGGAGCTGGAGTGTATCAAGAACAGGGCACTGAGGCTGGTGAAGGGGCTGGAGAACCAGCCTTATGAGAGGCGGCCAAGGGAACTTCTTTAGCCTAGAGAAAAGAAGCCTGAGGGGAGACCTCATTGTGCTCTGCAGTTCCCTGAAAGGAGGTTGGAGCAAGGCAGATGTACCTAGCGATAGGACAGGAGGAAATGGCCTTGAGTTGCACCAGGGGAGTTTCAGATTAGATATCGGGAAAACCCCTTTCATGGAAAGGGGTATCAGGCCCCAGAAGAAGCCACTCAGGGAAAATGAGGTGCCGGGGGATACGGTTTAGTGGTGGACGGATACAGTTGGACTCTGATCTCAAAGGTTTTCTCCAACCAAATGATTCTATGATATGAATTCAATTATTTTATTTTCATTATGTCAGTAACTATGAGAAAAAACACAGTAATGAACTTTGAAGCTTGTCAGTCCATTAAGACTTTCCTTTGAAAAGCTTTCGAAAGAAGTTTTTTATTTGCTTTTCATAAGTGCTTAAGTGGTTTTTTCCTGTGTATGTTGAAGTAAGTTAGAGTATAAAGTGAAAAGTAAAAATAAAGACGCTGAAAGTACAGACACAAGACAGAAAATATTTATTTGATGGTGACATAATTGGTTTTTTTTGACAAGCGATACCACGACTGAAATTGCAAGGTCATATTCCTCCCTGCATTTAGTCACACTAGAGTTAAGGCCACGGTATTTGCGAGTATTTTGTTTATAAAACATGCTATACAGCTAGAAGTGCACAACCATAAAGTCTGTCTTTCCACTGGAGTTACTAACATATTTCAAGCTGTGAACCTCGACCCCCAAGCGAGCATTGCTTCAGAAAACAGGTCATCAGGTCAGAAATAATCAGATGGACCTTTAATTCTCTGTGGAATAATATGAATTACATTCCTTAGAGAAGTACCGTCGCAGAAAGCACTGCAGAAAGGACTAATTCAGAAAAACAGTTTTAATGGGTTCATGTTTCAGTGCTAGGGTTTTGTGGATGTACTCTCCCTCCCCTCTTCTTTCTTTAAATGACATGGGCTATACCTTGCACCATTCAAAAGTCATTATAAGACTAAGATCTATTGAACTGTACAGAATCATTAAGTCCATAAAACAAGTTTTACAAATCTAAATACACAATTAAAAAAAAAAAAGACATTTCCCAGTGTCTCCTACTACTTTTATGTATTCAAATATTTTAAGCTTCCGTAGTGACTGCTTAGAGTATTCAGGTATGCCTAACGCTCGTGTGTGCCGCCTTTTCAGCATCATAAATATTTCATAAACAACATCAATAGCAGTAGATGGTTTTTCCCCTCAAGACTAATTTTTTGAATCATCTTCAAGACGGCACTTAGTGAGAAAGACAAAAGCAAGTCACGGTTGGGGCTTTGCTTACCTAAGCCAGAGGCGGGTGGCATTCCAGGGACAGGGAAGCACTGTCAGAATAACTACCTTGTACAGCATTCATCACTCAGATAATTACTCCTTTGAGCTGTACTGCACTTACAGGACTACGGGATGCCCTACACTAAGCTTCCAAAAGAGAAAGTCCAGCCTAAGCCCTTTAATGCCTGCAATTTAAGCCAAACTGACAAATGCTCAAAGAGTAAAAAGCTGCACTGATAAAAGGGATACTGAGAAATGTTATGAAACGCACAGAGCCTTTATGCACTTTGAGTGGAAAAGGAGTTTGAAACATGCCTAGATCATGCAGATGCATATATTGGGTCAGACAGAGGGCTCCTTCCCCTCACACCTGTTTGTATTGATTCACAGAATCACAGAATAACCAGGTTGGAAGAGACCCACCAGATCATCGAGTCCAACCGTTCCTATCAAACGCTAAACCATATCCCTCAGCACCTCGTCCACCCGTGCCTTAAACACCTCCAGGGGAGGTGACTCAACCACCTCCCTGGGCAGCCTCTGCCAGTGCCCAATGACCCTTTCTGTAAAGAATTTTTTCCTAACGTCTAGCCTAAACCTCCCCTGGCGGAGCTTGAGGCCATTCCCTCTTATCCTGTCCCCTATCACTTAGGAGAAGAGGCCAGCACCCTCCTCTCTACAACCTCCTTTCAGGTAGTTGTAGAGAGCAATGAGGTCACCCCTCAGCCTCCTCTTCTCCAGGCTAAACAACCCCAGCTCTCTCAGCCGCTCCTCAGCTTTGCCTTAAAATTCAATGAAGGAAAAAAAAAGACACACTTGATATTAATACAGCCACTGAATTCCAGACTTGACAATTTGTCATCATTACAGAGAAAATATTTTTCTTCCCATGGATTAGCAAGCAGGAATTTTTGGATTGGCATTTCCTCAGTGACTAAAGACGCAAGACATGGGCAGATGATCAATATCTGGTCTTAATTATCATTCTTGCTTCTGCAGACAGCCACATTCTGATCTTATGATAATCTCCGGCCTCACATCAATAAAGGAGTCAGGCACAGTAGCAAGGCCTCCCCACTATGGGGGGGAGGAAAACAGAGCCTGGTTAACAGAGGGAGTTCCCTAGCTCCATGGGAAGGCGCTTGCATTATCCATTCCCTCCAGTTATACAATTGTTTCGGTTACTCCCTGTGTGAAAATTTACGTGAGGATGTACTGCAGAAGCCAGAACCAAACCGAGGGCGTTTTCCAAGCAATACACAGCAACTCCAGCTGAGAGAGACACAACATGGACAGGGCTGGCAGTGACCTCTGCGCTAACTTGCATAAACCTCACTGCATCCCAATGTGAAAACCAGTTCACCCTGCACAGTGGCTCCATTAAGAACCTTTACGGAACAGAGATTGCCAATTGTATTTAACTGTGCCAAGCCACCTGATGGTTTTGGAACAACTTCTAGAAACGGCAGAGACCGAGTTAGGGCTGAGATATATCTACAGTAAAATTGCAGCAGTTTTGTTCGGCATTGCAGTCTGAAATGTCAGGTAATAAAACACATAAAATATGAAAAATAAAACCTCGCAATTGTTATCCCAAGAGTACTATCAGAAAAGCAGCGCAGCAAAGTATTTTGATCAAAGCGTAAACCAAATTATCTGTTTCCCTAAAGTGAAAACACACAACAGGAAATTCCATGATGGCACAGCCGCACACAGCTTGGCAAGGAAGAGCATCGTTCAGTTGCTGTTTTACTCACTTGACCAAAAAGCAGTGTTT
The DNA here is from genome assembly GCF_032191515.1 of Phaenicophaeus curvirostris. Lineage (NCBI taxonomy): Eukaryota > Metazoa > Chordata > Aves > Cuculiformes > Cuculidae > Phaenicophaeus > Phaenicophaeus curvirostris. Next base: position 405,311 of record NC_091411.1, read on the forward strand.
CTGGACCACATTCATCTACCCTGTCTGAACAACCTTAACTCTCCTGCAAGAGCTCACTATTCACTGCTTTTTAAACAAGGCTTTCTACGTAAAACTACTCGGAACACTCACCACATAAATGAAAACATTTTCTAAAAACGTGATAACAGTACAATTCTCGTGTAAGTAGGCACTACATCTAAAACCTCTTACGTTCTCTCTCCTCAAAACATTTTCAATTCTGAGCAGGAGTTAAACAACAACAGAAAAGCACAAAAGAGGGCAGAAAATCAACACACACACACCCCCCAATACTCTCATTCAGTAAGTCAACAGAACTCAGCAGTTCTATCTGCCGGCAAAAAAAAACCATACGTAGCTTTAGCTAGTGCATATGAATAGCTTTTTCTTCCTGCTCTTGAGAAAACATTATCTAAACAGTAGATAAAGCAGCGTCAACCAAATCATCCTAATTTACATGATTGCAGTTTTCCTCAAAAAACTCCGACAGATGCATGCGGTAGGATAACCCCAAACACCACACTTAGCCATACCCTCTAATTCCATTCTTAGTTACCATTTCCAATCACTTGCCTGGCACAGTTGTCACAGCCTTACTGGTGAATAGTTTACTAACTCTCCCCTAGAAAGTGCTTTAAATACTGCTCTTGTATTTACCTCCTTTGAGTCCTCTGGTACTGATGTAGATTTAGAAAAAAAAAAAAATCCTGGCAATACAGGCAAGCTAACAGTTTTCTTGGGCATGTCGTCAAAAAGCTCTGGGCAAATATAATTTTCAACTGCTTATGACACAAACCCCAAATTAAACAAACCACCTCCGGGAAAAACAGTAGGAGCCATCACTAAAACTACACTGGAAATCTAATTTAGGCTGAGCCTAAATCCTTAGGGCCCCAATAGATTAAAAAAAAAAAAAATAAGCTAAAAAAACCATCCCTACTTCTACTAATAAAACAAGAACAAAGAATGATGACATTGACTGCAAATGTTTGTGGTAACATCTCTCTGAAGCTGCCACATTGCAAACCAATTTTACTCTAAGACTAAAAAGCAAACCCACAAGCAAAATCATTACCTGAAACTCACAGAAGAAACGATGACAGGAGGCTCAAATGCCCCACAAAGAAGACCACACAACTGCTCAAAACCCAGCAAAGAAAGGAAGAAAGGCAGGCTTCTGTAGCCCCTTCCTTCACTGAATGCTCAAGCTGCAGGTGAGAGGCAGCTCTGAATCAGGAGGCCTTTTAAGGGGCAAACGCTTCACCTGTACCTAGTTGCTGACCACAGGTGTGGCACAGACTTAACCAACCCAACTATGACCTGCAGAGGTTTCTGAACAAGACCCACCCTTTTGACAGCAAAACTATAGCATCCCACTTAGGATGGGTAATAAGAAATTACTCCTAAGTATAAAATGTTGGGGCTTTACTGAAATTTCAATGTATGACAGCCAGGCTGGCTTGAAATGATATAAAATTATAGATTTATTAAGACCCTAAATGTCAATTATCATTGTTAAAAAACTGTACAGATTAAGAAGATTCCTCCCGTGTTCTAGCTGCTGAGATACAGTGCTTTGAAGCGTATGGGTTACAGTTACATACAATATGCTTTACATAAGCATAGTCCCATCTACCATTTAGATAGAACTGAACTTTTATTAAACGTCTTTAATCTGTCTCACGCAGTAGCAAATTCAGAGACACTCTCATTTCTCAGCAGCAGGACAAGCAGCAAACTCTAAAGGGCGTGTTCCACTGTTTCTTGTCGATCCTCTTCTTGCCATTTTCCCAGCAGTCTTCCCGTCACATTCAGCCACGTCTTATGCACAGTCATGAGGCTAAAACTCAAGTCCGTTAAAGCTGTCATAGAGAAACTAAAAAAGTGAGCAGACATAAGAGGAAAGGCCCTCCCCCTGGCCTCATGTGGCACCCCGGGCAGGGACAGGAGGGTTTTGGGGGGACGGGAGGGACACGGGGCGCTGTCCCTCTCCCAGTCCCAGCCTGCATCCCATTAGCCGCAGCCGGCGGGAGGGCAGCGTGCTGCATGTCTGTGGTGTGTGTCAGCATGTACGAGGCAGAAACATAACAAGCACATGGCGTGTGACATGTTGCTTGTGTGTGCAAGGCGTGTGCGTGTCATGTGGATGGCGTGGTTGTGGCACGAGCCTGGCATGTGCACAGCGTGTGCATGGGCACAGTGGCGTGTGCATGGCATGTGGATGGTGTGTGCATGGCTGGTGCGTCATCTTATTGGCGTGTGCTAGCGTATGCAAGGCATGCGGATGGTGTGTAAACAGCATGTACATAACCTGAACACGGTGTGGCATGTTGCTTCTGTGTGCAAGGCACGAGTGTGGCACGTTGCTTCTGTGTGCAAGGCTTGTGCATGGCGTATGCATAGTGTGTACGTGGCATTTACGTAACATAGACATGGTGTGTGACATGTCTAGGACAAAGTGATCATGAGATGATGGGGTTTTCTGTTCTAGGTGAAGTGAAGAGGGTGGTTAGCAGGACAGGAGCATTAAATTTCCAGAGGGCAGACTTTGATCTCTTCAGAAGGCTGGTTGGCGAAGTCTCATGGGAGACAGTACTCAAGGGCAAGGGAGCCCAGGAGGGCTGCGAGCTCGTCAAAAAGGAAATGCTAGCAGCTCAGGAGAAAGCCATCCCCGTGGTCCGGAAAAAAAGCTGGCAGGGGAGAAAGCCAGCTTGGTTGAACAGAGAGATCTTGAGTGATATCAAGAAGAAGAGAAATGTTTATGGGCTCTGGAAGAGGGGACAGGCCTCTTGGGTGGACGACAGGAGGGAAGTGAGATTGTGTAGGGAAAAAATCAGAAGGGCTAAGGCTCAATTAGAAATAAGATCGGCAAAGTCTGTGAAAGATAACAAAAAATCCTTCTATAAATATCTAAATAATAAAAGGAGGACTAGGGAGACCATACAGTCCCTATTGGATGCAGAAGGAACAACAGTGACAGGGGATGAGGACAAGGCTGAGGTACTTAATGCCTTCTTTGCCCCAGTCTTTAATTGTAAAGAAAGTCGTTCCGTCTGTGTACAAACCCAGGAGCTAGAGGAGCCAAAGGAGGCTCCCATGATCCAAGAGGTCAGAGCCTTGCTAGCCCGACTGGACAGCTACAAGTCTATGGGGCCAGACGGGATTCACCCAAGGGTATTGAAGGAGCTGGCAGATGTGCTGGCCAAACCACTTTCCATCATCTTCCAACAGCCCTGGAAGACTGGGGAAGTCCCACCGGACTGGAGGCTGCTGTTGTGCCCGTCTACAAGAAGGGTCGCAGGGAGGATCCAGGGAACTACAGGCCTGTCAGTCTGACCTCAGGGCCAGGGAAAGTCATGGAGTAGGTGATCTTGAGTGCTATCATGAAGCACATGCAAGAGAACCGGGTGATCAGGCCCAGTCAACATGGGTTCATGAAAGGCAGGTCTTGCCAAACTAACCTGATCGCCTTCTATGACAAAGTGACTCGGCTGCTGGATGAGGGAAAGGCTGTGGATGGATCTTCCTGGACTTCAGTAAAGCCTTTGACACAGTTTCTCACAGCGTTCTGCTTGAGAAACTGCCACCTCCGGCCTGGACAGGCGCACACTCTCCTGGGTGGAAAACTGGTTGGATGGAGGGCCCAGAGGGTGGTGGGAAATGGAGTTAACTCCAGCTGGAGGCCAGTGACAAGTGGGGTTCCCCAGGGCTCAGTGCTCGGTCCAGCCCTCTTCAATGTCTTTATCAATGACCTGGATGAAGGCATCGAGTGCACCCTGAGCAAGTTTGCGGATGACACTGAGCTGGGTGGAAGTGTTGATCTTCTGGAGGGTAGGGAGGCTCCAAAGGGATCTGAACAGGCTGGACCGCTGGGCTGAGACCAACGGGATGAGGTTTAACAAGGCCAAATGCCGGGTCCTGCACTTGGGGCACAACAACCCTATGCAGTGCTACAGACTAGGAGAAGTCTGGCTGGAAAGCTGCCTGGAGGAGAGGGACCTGGGGGTGTTGGTTGACAGCGACTGAACATGAGCCAGCAGTGGCCCAGGTGGCCAAGAAGGCCAATGGCATCTTGGCTTGTATCAGAAACATCGTGACCAGCAGGTCCAGGGAGGTTCTTCTCCCTCTGGACTCAGCACTGGTGAGACCGTTCCTCGAATCCTGCGTTCAGTTCTGGGCCCCTCACCACAAGAAGGATGTTGAGGCTCTGGAGCGAGTCCAGAGAAGAGCAACAAAGCTGGTGAGGGGGCTGGAGAACAGGCCTTATGGTGGACTCGGCACTGAGGGACGTGGTTTAGTGATTGATAGGAGTGGGTGGATTTGATGATCTGGTGGGTCTTTTCCAACCGGGTGATTCTATGATTCTATCATTCTCAGTTCCTAGGGAATGGAACAGTCTAGGTAGAGGGCAAGATGAAATACTACACAAGTAATAACACTAAAGCCCTAAACTCCTGCTTGTTATAAAACTGCGAACACACGGGGGAAAAAAATGTTCTAAATTTGGACCCCTGATTTTATATCAAAAGCAGAAAAGCGTGGAGTCCTTTCAACCATCAAAGCAATATTGTGTATTTTAGCAAACTGAAGAGAAGTGCAAAACGCTACTGAAAGCAGCCTTCGGAATGCGATTTTCCCCTCTACTTATTCTCCACTGGGATTATATGAAATTTTGTCTGTGAAAAACTGCAGACAGAAGAACCTCCTATGTCACATGTGATTAGGAACTGGGGAATGCACAGATCTCATGGTGCTAATAAACCCCCACGGTGCTAATAAACCCTTCTACTGCTGCTCTCTAGAGAAGTGTTAATCATCAGGAGATACTGCTTAGGGTCACAACTGTGTAAGTGAAACTATGGCTTAAAAGACTGTATTGGCAGTACCTAAAGATTAGGAGGAGCTGCAAGAACTTCTTCAAATCAGGAGCCAATTAAGCTAGAGAAATACAACCTACTGCCTAGGAGACTTTCTTACATGATACAGAAATGGTTAAAGAGAGTATGCAATCAGAAATTTGCTCAAGCAAGTGCTGTCAGGGATATCCCAGGTAGTTTGGAATAATAAAGATGAAAGTGCATTTCAGTCTGGATGAGGATTTTTCAACAGTCCCACATCTGAAAACAAGTCTGTTTATTTTTCCTTCTAAACAATATAACATGCATCCTCTATTCATTCCAGTTGCGTATTTAACACTGCTGAAAGGCAGAAGATTTCCTTTGCAGTTCACAGCAGCTCTCCTTCAGTATTGCTCCCAACGTGGATATTTCAAGTACTTGGCGAAGTGAACTCATCTTTCCTTCAGCTCTTCGACCCTTCCATGTTCTCGCTGCTGGAGCTGCTGCCACTTTCTGCAGAGATTCCTCCAGCTCGTGCCCATGTTCGTCTGCCCAATTGGCCAAATTTCTGTCTGAGAATTAATACAATTCAATCTTTGTATCTGTGCTACAAGCCTTTCTCCTTTCCTTGCCTTGGATGATTTTTTGAATGCTTTCTGAAGAATATACAAGCTGCACACATCACATGAGCCATTTCTTCTTCCTCTACGTGATTGTTTCCCTGTATTTTTATAAGGCAGGAGAACAGGAGCTGCAAAGCCATGTCAGTATAGGCTTATGTGCATTATTAAATTATCATTATCCCATCCCATAGCTGAGCACCACAAGAACTGAGGAGACATTGTAGCTGCTTAACAGCTGTAGGAATTCCAGCCCTAGAGACCTCGGTGAATGCAAGATTACTGTGTACTTGATGTCCTTTTCCACACTGATTATTTATGTAACTAGGATTAACAGAGGAACAAAAAAAAAAAGCTCTTGACAAATAATATACCTGCAAAATAACAAACTGCAGTGCTGTTCGACACTAGGATTCCTCCCTGCTGAGCCACTACTTACACAGAAGCTTGCAATAAGAAATTTCCTCTCCTTGTACTCCTTTCCTAGGTGAGCAAGAGGAGTGCACAATGATGCCTTTCACAGACTCCTCTTGCTCTTGTCTTCTCCCTGCGCACACCAGCGTTCAGCAGAGTTGCACCCCGGGCTCTGCCAGGCTCTTGGATGCAGGCAGAGGAGTAAATTGAAAGGTTTAAATCACGGTTTAAAGGTTTAATAATTTGTTGTGGCTGTGTTTGTTCTTCCCAGACTGCCTTGGCTGATACAACTCTAAGAATAAAAAAAACAACCTGAAAACCAACTAAACCAAAAATCTAGGGTCCCCATTGCTCTGGTTAGCCACATGGAGTCTCTGCAGATGGGAGCAGGAGCAAACAATTGTCCTTTTTCTCTTCTCTCCAGGACTGATCACACTGTAGTCTGAATTTTGAAGCATTTGCTTCTCTCTCCTAGGAGCCATAGGAAATCATACAGTCTGCAAAGGGGACTGAGAGAACTCCATGCAGGGAGGTTTAAGTTAACAGAGCATAGCAGAGAGAAGAAAGGCTTGTTTTCCCTCTTTCCATCCAGAAAAATCCCCTAAGGACAAAAATCACTAAATCAAAACCGGATTTACAAGAGACTTGAAGTGAAAGCACTAGGATTCAGAGAAGAAAGGTAATCCACAGTTGGCTCTGCCCAAGGCAAAGCTGACACGGTCACATCTGAGAAGAAGGAATTAACACCCTGTGGTCTCTTAAAACAAGATGGGGAGAAAACAAGGTGAGGGATGCTTTGGAGGACCAACAGGAGACCCACAACAGCAGCTCAGGTTTCTCTGCTGAGGAAGCTTGAGCTGGAAGCAGAGAGGCATAGACAGGACCCCTCACCAGCTGCTGCCACCAGCTCTTCTCCATCCTGAGTCCACATTCAGGGAATGTGTGAGCAGCTGCAGCACAACCGAACGGCCAGTGCTGGAGCAACACGCCACATCCCAGGGAATCTGCAAAGGGTCACCAAGAATTGTTTCCTCTTGGTCTTGTTTTTGTTTAAGGGGAAGGCTGGTGAAGTGCTGGGAGGGGGGGCAATACTGCGCTGCTTTCCTGCGGATTTCACTAAGATGATGCAGCTTGCATTTTGTTGATGGGAGCATCACGGAATCAAACACAGAGACCAATATGATCAGCAAGTGTTCACTTTATTGAGCTTAGCTATTTCTTTATAAACCCTTTTCGGTTACATAACTGGGTGCCCACGAGGGTATCTACAGTGTATTACTGGTTAAAGGTAGCTGTCCATAAGGCTATTACTAACATATTATTGGCTAAACTATTGCACATGCTAAGAAACCAAGTTACACTAAAATTAACTATGTTGATAGTTCTCTTCAATTGTTTTTCTTTCAGCTGGTGCTCATTCCTCCTGAACTAGCTGCTGCATTCCTCCCAGCTGGCCCCTGTTTATCTTTTGGCTCTCTGTTTCAAGGCCTTGTTAGAGTTGTTCAGTATTAAACAATCTCACAGCATCCAGGCCTTGTTCTCTGTAGAATGTTCCCACAGTGTTTCAATTGATTTATGAGTGCAAACACACACAGAGGTCTGCACCAGCTCAGCCAAGGCAATTCAAAACCTGATGTTAGCCTAATAGGTTCGAGGTTCACTACAAGCAAAACTTAAATGCATCTCCAGAAGAGTGGCGCACTGAGCTTTGGCTGGTGCTTCAAAGGCACACGTCCAGGCCAACGTCCTTGCTCCCTGCCATGCAGACCACTAGAGCAACCAACCCAGCAGGACACCTATGTGACAACTGAGGTCTCTTCACAGAGTGTTCAAAGTCTGTAATACTGAATTTAGGGTTTTCAAATGTGATCCATTTGCCCCAGCTGGAATCACTTGACCTGCAAAGTACCTTTCTATATTAAAACCTCATATAGCAAAAAAACAGTGTCAAAGTCACATACAACTTGTCTCCTGCAAATAGAAAGCCAGGAGATGGTTAAGATCCAAGTTCATAATTACCCACAGTCCTTATGTACAGAGGCTTCAATAAAAGCTTTTGATTTAGCCCATCTTACTTGGTAACTTGATTTTCTTGTTCTTAATAAATTCTTTCTGACCTGAAAACAACTTTCCTTCCCCACTAGTATAACATAAGTACCTTAATTAAATGGATGTGAACTGAACCTCATACCTGCTAGCAGGGGTGAGCACACCAAACTGGGAAAAATAACATCTCGTTCCACTGATCTCATGCTCATTTGCAGCCTGGATAGGAGCCAAGACTTTCACAAATGTGCCCTCACTGCTATTTCACAGAAATTGCTGTGTAGTAGCATACTAAGTGAAATCACTAAGCAGGCAATTCTCAAGTACAACAAAGTATCCTTTGCCTTAAAACTTTTTTATCTGTGTAGCTAACGTATAGTCGGTGAGACCATCTCCCATCATGGAGCACCTTTCTTGGTTAATAAGAAGTGTTTTCCTGATTAAAAAAAAAAAATAAGGAGGGTAGAAAGAAACTCTTAGTTTTGGTCAAGTAAAACCAAGGCTAAAGAAAATTTCATTAAAGACAAATTTCATCTGACGTCTTTAAAAGTTCCTCCATAACCACTGTCTTATGACTATTTCCCTGGTACGCATTTCCATTTCATTTCGCATTTCCACAAGCCTTTGTAGTTGAAGCTATTAAAGAGTTAAGTCAGGGATTACAGGAACAGGCAAAAGCCTCACAATCACAAGTGTTAGCTGCTCTTGCACCTCTCCAAGTGTCAGCTGCTCAAACTAGGAACGCACAACCCAGAGGCCGGCCGAAATGTTATCGTTGTGGAGTGTTCGGACATACTCGGCAAGAATGTGCAGCAACACGAATATGGTGTGCCCGATGCCGGTCTGATACACACAATACTGGAGCTTGTCACCGCAGATCGGGAAACTTCAATGGGAGCGCGACTCGCAGCTTCCGCGCGACGACACAAGTGGCCGCTGCTCAACCGGCACTGCCTCCACACCTTCGCCAGCAACCCGAGGCAGCCTCGGGCTCGACTTGGCAGCCTCAGTAGATACTAATTTATTGACAAATCAGCCACACAAGATTTCAACCGGAATCATCGGACCACTAAAAATTGATGGACAACAAGTGGGAGCATTGTTAATTGGGAGATCCTCTGCTTCAATGTTGGGACTTTTTGTGCTCCCTGGACTTATTGATGCTGATTACACCGGAGAAATCATGATCATGGCTCATACACCGTTTCCACCTGTTTGTATTCGCAAAGGACAGCGAATTGCTCAATTGATACCAATGCCACAATTAACCAACAAACTAACTCCAATATCTACTTCTCCCCGAGAAGATAAAGGCTTTGGATCTACAGGAGGACTTACGCTGTTAACAATGAACCTCTCAGAGGGCCCTAAACGTAAAGTTACAGTGACCTATCAAGGAACTCATACTACACTGTTAGGACTTTTTGACACTGGGGCAGATTCTAGCATAATTGCCCCACAATTTTGGCCTTCTGAATGGCCAATTCAGCCAGCTACAGTAGCAGTTTCTGGAGTTGGGGGTTTAACACTGGCCCAACAATCACCTACCGTGACTGTCAAAATTGATGGCCGGCAAGTCTCTGCTGTCTTTTCAATCGTTCAGCTGCCACCTACTGTTCAATGTCTTGTTGGCCGAGATATCCTCGCTCAATTGGGACTGGTTATTACAAATGAGCACCCTTTAACCTTGTAGCCATTGCTTGGTCTTTCCCAATTCCCATAACTTGGACAACCGACACACCAGTATGGGTTAAGCAATGGCCTTTAAAACGGGAAAGCCTTCAGCAAGCACATCATCTGATGCAAGAACAATTTCAACAAGGACACTTACAACTATCTACTAGTCCCTGGAATACTCCCATCTTTGTTATCAAGAAAAAGTCAGGAAAATATCGTCTTTTGCATGATCTAAGAGCCGTGAATGAGCAAATGGAGCCCATGGGAGCCTTGCAATCAGGCCTTCCAAATCCATCTATGCTCCCTCAAGATTGGCCTTTGTTAATCATCGACTTAAAGGATTGTTTTTTCACCATTGATCTGCACCCACAAGATAGGAGACGCTTCGCATTCACATTGCCTTCTTTAAATAGAGAAGGTCCAGATCAACGTTTTGAATGGACAGTATTACCTCAAGGTATAAGAAATAGCCCGACCTTATGCCAACTATATGTTGACGCTGCTCTTCAACCACTTCGAAAACACTGGAAATCAGTAATTATCTATCACTACATGGATGACATATTGTTTGCACAAGCAACGCCTTTTTCTGAAAAGCAAGTGGACACTATCAGACAAACACTTGCTCATTCAAACTTGATTATTGCTCCTGAAAAGATACAGCGGTCCTCTCCATGGAAATATTTAGGTTGGACTTTGAAAGATCGTACTGTATCTCCTCAGAATATCCAGTTAGATCTGAACCTGCGAACATTAAATGACGCTCAGCGGTTTTTAGGGGACCTACAGTGGCTGAAGCCTGTTGTGGGCATCCCCAACGAACTTTTAGATACCCTACGACCACTATTACAGGGTACGGATCCCACTCGACTGATTTCAGTAACGCCTGAGCAGGAGCATGCAATACAGCAAATCGTGGGAAGAATAACAACTGGATGTACTGCCCGCTCTGTTTTATCTCAAGACTTTGACTTAATCATATGTTTGGGTCAACGTCACCTTTTGGGAGCCGTTGCTCAAACTCAATCTCAGAAGAATGATTTGAACATCCTCGAATGGATATCTCCAAGTCTACAGCAAACGAAAACATTGGTTCAACAAATTGACGTGTTAGCTCATCTAATAAAAAAGGGTCGTGAACGAGTTTTACAGCTTCATGGCCATGAGCCAGCAACGATATACATCCCAATGAGTTCCAAGGACACTTTGCAGTGGTACCTTGACAATCATCAGGAACTCCAGGAAGCCCTCTTAGGTACCTCAGCTGACATTAATATCAATCCTTTTAAATCGCCTTTGCTACAGTGGATGGGTAAATGGAATTGGCTTGTCCGCCCAAAAAGAGTGCGGGACCCAATTCCTCAAGCTATTACTGCATATACCGATGCAGGAAGAAAATCGCGAACAGCAGCAGTAACGTGGCAAAGCAATGGAGAATGGCAACATCATATTCTACCTGCAGAAGAAGCAGACACGTTGCAAACTCTGGAACTAGTCGCCGTGATATGGACATTGATGACTTTGTCAGATCCTTTAAATATTGTAATGGACTCTTTATATGTTGCAGGAATTGTTGAACGAATTGAGGATGCCTTTATTAAGACGGTTCAAAACAAAAGACTTTATGATTTATTTGTTCAGTTGCAGAAAGCAATCAAACAAAGGGGAAATGGTTTTTGTATTTTGCATATTCGCAGTCATAAATGGAATGTTGGCATGGGTGAAGGAAATGATAAAGCTGATAAATTAGTTTCACTCACAACCAAGTCTCCAATCAATAATCAGAGACTGGCAAGAAAGGCACATGCCATTTTTCATCAGAATGCAAAAGGTCTTGTCAGAGAATTTCAGATCTCACATTCTGAAGCCACATCCATAGTACAGGCCTGCCCAATTCGCAGCTATCACAACTATGGCCATGGACATGGATTGGGTGTCAATCCTCGGAGCCTTGTAGCTAATGAGATTTGGCAGATGGATGTAACTCATGTCTCTGAGTTTGGTAGACTCAAATATCTTCACGTTACTATTGATACCTTTAGTAAATACATTTGGGCAACAGCTCAAGCTGGTGAAAAAACTATCCATGTCCGCCGACACCTTTCTAGTTGTTTTGCGGTCATGGGAGTTCCTCGCCAAATTAAAACAGACAATGGCCCTGCTTATCACAGCCACAGCCTTTCTCGTTTTTTTCAGGAGTGGGGAATACGGCATGTAACAGGTATTCCACACTCTCCTACGGGCCAAGCAATTATTGAGCGAGCCCACAACACATTGAAACGTTATCTAAAAATCTGTCAAGAATCTGACATTTTGACCAAATTGGTAAAGACATTATTCGTACTTAATCATTTATGTGGTTTTGGTGATTCTAAAGAACCTCCTGTTGTATTACACTACGACATTGCACATGAAAAGGATCACTCGAGTAAGCCTGTTGTAGTTCTATATAAGGATCCCAAAGACGGGAAATGGTGTGGTCCTTCAGAGGTAATTTATTGGGGCAGAGGATATCTTTGTGTATCTTCCCCTACAGGTCCTATCTGGGTCCCAGCAAGGTGGACGAAGGCTGCACCGAATGTTGCAACTACTAACAACGTGCCTTCGAATTCTGATAATGACATGGATTGAGATATTAATTCTCATGATCATGTCATCGACTCAAGGTTACATCGATCCGAGAACTAATTTGTGGGTAACTTGGGCAAATAAGACGGGTGTGACTTCTTTCTGTCTCTCTTTGGCATCTGCCACAGACCCCTTTCAAACTTGCTTGCTCGGGGTTCCTGGTTTTAATGAATCAGATTTTAAAGGATTAACTAAAGGAAACTGCACTGTTAATATGAGGCAAGACAAATGTGCCACCCATTTGTTGGCAGGATTGAATGTCTCTCTGCCTTGGGATCCTCAAGAGATTTAATTATTAGGCAGCGGAATGTTAAATAGAACAGCCAATGAATATGGATGTTTTAAGTTGGGATTTTATATTTACAAAAAGACTGACAAAATAATGTGGTTAACACCTAAAGAATGGCCCTTTTGGAATGCCACATATATGTGTGGTGGGCCCTCATATGGGTGGGATAATAATCAAACCACGATTTGGGCCAACCGCACGGCACTCAAACTGCCTCATGACATTTATTTGATATGTGGAGATCGTGCGTGGCAAGGCATCCCTCGGAATGCTATGGGAGGTCCCTGTTATCTAGGAAAACTAGCCTTATTTGCCCCGAACATCTCTGAAACAGTTCATTCTCTCCTTCCTAACCGTTCCAAGCGCTCCATATTGGCTTTATCACCTGATTGTAATGATCAGGTGGAGCTTTGGGGCCCAGCAGCCCGCATTTTTGCCTCCCTTGTGCCTAGTGTGGGTACAGCACATGCATTGAATACTTTAGGAAAACTGGCATGTTGGATTGTAAAACAATCCAATGTAACTACTGAAATTTTGTCTGAAATGGCACAAGATATGGATAGTTTGAGACACCAAATTTTACAAAACAGAGTTGCCATTGATTTTTTATTATTGGCTCAAGGTCATGGTTGTGAAGATTTTGAAGGAATGTGTTGTTTTAATTTGTCTTCCAATTCTAAATCCATCCATCAGCACCTGAAATGGTTACAAGATCACACGCAAAACATTAAAGTGGTCTCCAATCCCTTGGACAAATGGTTGTCCTCCTTAGGACTGGGTCCGTGGCTCAGGACATTTATTATGTATGCATTGGGTATAGGGATTGTGATACTGTTCATAATCATCCTTTTACCTTGTTTGTTGACCTGCTTGCAAAACTCAGTCCTCAACCTTGTCCACAAATCACAAGCTAATGTTTTCTTACTTAAAGAAAACGGGGGAAATGTGGATGACCTTGTCAGCACTTGGCTACAAGAGAAAGGTCATGAGGCCCCTTGTTTCCGACAGACGGGCTTTGCCTCCTTGAACTGCCTCAATGGCAGGCTCCGAGTCTCGTCAGTACCTTCCATCTTTGGGGCACTGGATGGTGGTGACTGGAAAACAAGGATCGTGGGCTGCAGCAAGCAGCTGGCTGGTCTAGGCAAGACTGCTCTGCTGCAGGTGCCATCACCTCATCAAGCCAGGAACAGATAAGATGGGATCTGGGTGCAAATCAAGCAGGGGTCTGTCTGCACCTTCAGCTGAGTGTGGCTGCAAGCCCACCCACAGATGAGCCGCAGGTGCCATCTGCACTTCCTACATTCAAGCTTCCCAGGCAACTTGGATGCACCCAGCACTCAGTCCCGGCAGAGATCTCAAGGACATTTTGCACCCTCATACCTGCCTGGCTTCACACACCCCTGCCCAAGGAACATGCTAGGAACCATGCTAGGAACATGCCAGGACAGGTTCGGTTCTCCATGACAAAATGAGTAACATAGGTGCAAGGGAAACATATTAAAACCAGGCAAGTAAGGTCTTTGAAAGCGCTTGAAATGACCATTCCATTTCAGATGGTGGTTAGGTTTCATCTCACGCACCCATCAGTGCAGGACAGCTGAGGGTCTCTGCTTGGGCATTCCTCTCAAAAGGCACATTCCTGACGAAGGCAGCTGAGATATTTTTTCTGTCTTGCAGCAGCTGAGTACACATGTTTAACCTCAGAGGTGCCACCTTTCCAAAGGAAGTTTGTCCCTAGGCTTCGTGTTTCTCCCCTGCAGAAGCCCCATGTCCAGTCGCTGGCCCTGCTGCCTAGCACGCTTGTGGCTATAGAAGAAAATCTACCTTTGCTTCTCCTGCTGCTCCAAGGCCTTTGGCTGGCTCCTCTGCAGCCTCTTCTCTGGGGCTGCTCTCTGCAGACGCTGAGCGTTCTGACTGGGCTGTGTTCTCCCGTGGCGGTTGGGGTGTGATGAAATGCTGACTTCCAGGAGGGCTGAACCTGGAAAACAGCTTAACTTTGACTTTGATCACAGACCTGCAGTGGGAAGGAAAGAAGCTTGCATGAGCTGCTCCTCAGCAGGATGTGGCTGCTGGGTGGGCACTGGAGCTCAGTAGTGAGTCTGAGCCAACAGCTCCAAAACCAGGATGGAGCAGGTCAACTCCTGAGGCTCCTGCCCAAGGGCAATGTTGCTATAGTGGTGGTGCAGGAATCTGGCAACTGATAGCAACCAGAAATAGAAGAGGACAGAGGCGAACACCATGTGGGGAGGTCAAAAGTGCAGCAGGAAAGGAAAAAAGACACAGCTTGTGCAAGATAGTGAGACTGAGACATCCAGGGCAGATCCAGACAGATGAGCTAGTACAGACCCACCTGTAAGTATCCTCCTGAAAACACCCACATCCGTGGAACTTCCCTTCCCCCACCCAGAGGGCCAAAGTAAGTAATTCTGAAGCTGTGCTGGGTATTCAGCCTGAATGTTTCCCTTGACAGTTCCCTGCAGCTGCAGGTCAGCACAAGCAAGTGGCAGTGACAGTGGCTTTCTCTAAGTGTGATCAGGCAGGAGACACAATGGAGTGCCAGATCGCTGTGCCCTGGCCAGAGAGAGCCCAGCACCACTCAAGGGCACCCGCAGAGCCCAACATGGGACACCCTCGCACATGCAAGGCCACCAGCAACACAGAAAGACACATCAAGCAGCTCCAGGCAGAGACTCACAATTAAGCAGCCCATCAAGCCCTGGTAAGTGCCAAAGCAGCGGTGACGCATACTCTAGGGAAGAAAGCTTTGGCCGCTTTTAACCAATACACTGCAGATCACGATAAGATCCAGCTCCCTGATGTGCTACAGATATTCCCTGGCTGCAAAACAGCTCCAACAGCACTTCATGCTAAAAGGGCAGCAGCTCTGCTGGAGCAAGGTTATAACTGATGTGGCACTTACTGATGGCATGATCACTTCCCCAGATGTCTCCAAATCCAAACTGTCTGAAGACCAGTTTGGCAAATCATTCAGGAGAGCAGCTCAGCAGCTCGTTTTGCCAAGGAGAGCTGAGTTTACAGTTTGACCAACATCTGTCAGTAAAAAGCATGGAGCTTAACATCTACAAACATCCCCATGTGACTCCGATTACATTCCAGCCTTTAAACTTCAGACGTGCTCACAATAAGTCTGTTGGTGTTTCTAAAGCCACATGGAAGACACACTCAAACCACACCTGCTGTCACTGTCCCCACTTGCAAGTGTTCCCCCAGAGTCAAACAAGGCAGGCTTGCTAGAGCAACCCGGATGTCTCATTCCCAGCTGGGAATTGTGCCTTTAATGATACGATAATAAATGAATATTTATCTTTAGCTTTGTAGCTTTTTACTTAAGGCTGGTTTTCATTTCTGGATTTAGAGGCTCAACTCTGCCCCCTAATAGGTCACACTTGACTTATCCTTCCTGCAGCCACATGCAGGAACAAGGTTTTGCCTGGGTGACCGTCCCTGCACAGGGATGGATGAGCCGTGGTGCAGTTTCACAGGTGGAAACTGCCTTCACCAGGGTGATGTTTACTTCAGGCTACAAAGGTCTGAGAAAGTAGCTTTTCCCACCATCTTTCCTTCCTATGGGAACCAGTACTGAGGCTACAGCAATACAGCAGCAAGAAGATGAGACAGTAGCAAATCATTCCGGTGGCAGTGCCTGAGTAGGCTCTTAGGATGAGATGACAACTAATTGGGTTGGAAGGGAAGGAGAAGAAGTCACTATAGAGCTGCTTGTCCAGGTGCCTAAAAGTAGCTTTAAAGCTCCTGAGGTAAAGCAGGATCCTAGGTTCTGGGCTATGCGGAAAGGGGTTGTTAGTGTCTTACAGCCCCAGTTTGGCTGGAGAACATTGCCTCCTTCCTAGCATCAAATTGGTGGAGATCACCTGCTCCCTAAGCATCTACACTGACCATAGACGGGACGCAATCCTTCCACAAGCAAAAGTTGAAAGCAGTTTGTCAGATCCCAGGAAAACAGACTTAGCCTTTCCAAATAAAAAATGACATCAGGAAGAGGAGCTTCAAGGAAAAGGCAAAGGTGCACATACCTCATCTGGCTTGCCGGGCTCTCTGTCAGGAACAACCAGCGGTGCTGCACAGGAATTGGGCTGCAGTTGGTTATCTCAATGGAACGCACAGTTTCAGTGCCATTCAAGATGCAGCCAAAGTCCAGGGCCGTGGTCTGGATATGGAGGTTCGGAAAGTAGACTTCTCCCCGAACAGTGACCTGTTCCTTATGAGGGTGCTCAAGAACATGTATCTTCAGAACCTTCTCCACCTCCCTGCTAGTCAAACCCTCTTCATAAGCAGGATTAAATCTGACAGAGAGATGACGTTCCTCCCCTGCCTCCAGCTTCACAGGCTGCAAGACGATGGAAGGGTATTAACCACTGTGTGATGAAGCCCCAAGGTCTGATGGCACAAAATATCTTAATGCTCAAAGCTGGCCCTCCGTGTGGGCTTCTCAGTTCATCCTTCACATCCTTTACAGTGTGTGCCTGCCCGCAAGTACAACAAGACTAGTGTCTGACACCATCTTAGGCCAATAGCTCTGTGCTCTTCATCAGTACAAGAGGGAAATAAATCTTGTTCTACTGAATTCTGGACCTACAAAAGCTGTGTGCTAAATACAGAACCGAACTGGCACCCTGGCAAGCCAGGGCCTTTTGCCTTGACTCCAGAGGAACTCCTTTACTCTCGTGCTTAACATAAGCCCCGTGGCATTGCATCCCCACTCTTGCTGGGGCCAATTACAGGCACAGCACAGAAGCGGTGGCTGTGCCTACAACAACACATGTTTAGTCCAACACCTTCCACTAGCAATAGAGCAGGTGCCAGGCTCCTCAGCCTTCCTGAAGGAAGGCCTGTCCTCAAAGAGACCAAGCAGCTCTTGCAGTTATCTGAGGATGGCTGCTGGAGCACTAGGACAGCTTCCAAGAGACACCTTTACCACACGGCTTGCCCAAACCCAGCAGCCTGCTCCTTTCTCTTCATGTCTTAGAGCCAAGATGTGTTTCCCCAGTTCAGAGGACCTTCAGCAGTTTCAAATCTGGTGTCCAAGACCAGGTTGTATGAGGCTCTACACAACCTGATCCACAGGAAGGTGTCCCTGCCATAGCAGAGGGGTGGAACTGGATGGGATTTAAGGCCCCTTCTGACCCACACCATTCTATGACTCTGTGATTTAGCCCAGGCCAGTCTACTGCTGACTCCAAAGAGTAAAATTCTCTCCTGGAGGGCCTCCCAACAGAAACACACCACCACACGTCTCCTCTTCAGTCCCCACCAGCAGGAAGCTCCATAGCTGCTCACCTCAGTATCTGCAGGGAGGGGCTGCCGGTCTGCATGGCAGATTGAGAAGGGTTCCTCTACGGCCAAGAACACGCTGAGTGGCAGGAGGCAGGTGTTCTTTAAAGAAAAGGGCTTGTACTGAACAGTCAAGACGTCACTGGCTTGCTACAGAAACAGAGAATGAGAGAAAACAACATGAACTGGCCATGGACCTCCTTCCCTTTCTGATATATTTCGAATTTTCATCTCTATTTACTATTTCTATTAGTTTGTACACTTCTAAAAGTCTTTTTTTCTAAATATATCAGATGCTTTTCATGATTAGAAACTGCAGCATCCCTTGGGGGAACAGGGAAACAGTTTCATGCACAGATGAGAGAAAGGGACCCTGAGTGGAGGCAGCTGCTTGAACAACATCAAACCCAGAAAGTGAACCCAGATCATCTGTCTGCAGTTTTTATCCTCTCTTGGGTAGAATGGCACAAGATGTTTTTCACTCCCATATAGCAATTTCTTGCAACCTTATTATCTTCCGTAGCCCCATAAAAATCAATGAAGTTGGTCAGAGGAGACAAGCAAGCAGCATGTAGTCCAAGGAGGAGAGCCTGTAGTAGCTGAAGGTTAGTTTTGAACTTCTACAAGCATGCACAGCCAGCTAGAAACCTCGGCAGTCCAGCTGCAACATGACTTCTCATGCCCCTGCTGCAATGACAGCGCATCTGTGGCTTCAAAGCTAAGCAAAGCATAAGCTGTTTCTTCTTGTTTATGCACTGCTCTGGGCTTCCTGCATGATTTCTATAAATTAGAGAGTGCTTGCAAAACTAGTTCTGCATGTATTGGTATCAAACAGCTGCAGTGTTATAGCACTCAATAAATCAGAGTGCACACTGCCAAATAGTCCACAGGCAGACATCAGGGATAGCTGAAAACCTTCTAATTAAACCTGAAGTGCCTGCTCATGGGATTTTGTGCTTCTCTGGATGCCTAAGAACTGAAGGAGAGACCTGAAAACATAGAAACTAAACAATGAAGTAGCCTCTCCTTTGTTAGACACCTCGAGGAAGAGGGTAAGATAATGCAGGAGTCAGGATCCAGAGACTGAGGGGCTTCTGCGTTGGTGTTACCACTGCTGCAGAAGGACTCCTGCAGGTCCTTTGAAGAAAGCAAGGCTGAGGGAAATGCAAAGAGCTTGCATCCACATGAATGCAGAGAAGGCAAAGAGAGACAAGAGATGGCAGGTTTTCCTCATCAGCCTGAGAAGCTGACAGGAATCCAGAGCTGACTGGTTTTTCTCCGCTGCCCTGCGTGATTGGTGCTCAGACTTCACTGGGCCTTGAAGCATCCTTGCAAATGTCCCTCTATGAGTGTGTCTCTCTAGAGGTGGCCATGATCCCCTTTGACAGATCAGCTGTCACTGAAATAAAACCAAGGTGAAGTTAAAAAGCAGTCCCATCTCTAAAAACAAACTCAGTGAGTTTACAAAGCACCTCGGGATGCGTTTAGCATCGCTCAGCTGCTCTCCCGCCCACAGTCACTGTCTCTGCAAAGCCCACAATGTTCTTGTGGGTCCCACACATCTCACCTCATGCCCTTGGCTCAGCAGCTCAATTCTGTCTCCACATCAAGAAAAGTAGAACAGACCTGGTGAGACTGTCCCCAGCCCCATCTCTGCGCTAATGGCAAAAGCTTGGTCCCACTCAAATCAATCAGCAAAGCCCCAGAGACTGGCAGAAGCTGTTTAGCTTCCTCCTTTGAACACAATCTCACACACCCCGCCCAGGCTTTCAGTCATCAGCCACACAATTAACTGCCAGGATGCAATCCAGAGCCTTACCTTCTCGACCCGGAAAATGAGTTCCGTGGAGGACAGCTGCAGAACAGGAGCAATGAACTCACACACAACGTCCACCTGCATTATCTGCACCTTTCCTGCCCTTCTCCCTATGATGGCGTGACACAGCAGCCGCTCCTTCACCACCTGTGTGTGAGAGCTGCACGTTACCCAGCAGGTGAGACCAGGGCACCCAGAAAACACACTGCACGTGCTCACCACCTGACTGTAGACATAACGCATTCTGATAGCCTGCATGAAATTGTGTCAATGGAACTTGGCCATCAACCATCAGCAGGTATTACTGTCGTAAAGTTACGGCCGTTGCTTTCCTCAGCAGCCCTGCTTCCTTGTATACCGCATCCTATTTATTTTGCACTCAAGTGCCCACACCGCTACACCCTGACATCCACAAATTCACTTGTGAGCCAGGTGCTGTCCACAGCTCTAATAACTACTGCCCCAAATGACTAATGCTTTGATGTACCCCGCTGCTAACATAACGCTTACAGAAAGCTGCAGGAACCAATTTAAAAATATGTAACCATATTAAAGGACGTAGGTGGCAGAAGGACCAATGCCAGCAAACCCTCTCTTGCTTTGGAAAGGTAAATGGGAAAACTCCAAACAGCCATCCTGCCTTCCAGTAAAGTGGCAGCACTCATTCCAAGGGTGAATTGTGTCCTCCTGAAGATGGTTTTAAAAGAAATCTCCCTAGGAAAAGGAGGGAAACTGCACTTCAGAGGGAAACCCTCTGCTTAAGCCGGATGCTCTTCTATTCAACACTTTTTCCTGATTTCTCATGGTTTCACTTCCTCAAATTCCTCCCTTCATTTCTCACTCTTCCTTCTGGTACAGCTCCTCATCAGAGCCTACAGTCTTCAAAGTCATCTGTGTTGCACGTGCAGTGCAGGGAGCTGGGCTTCTGACCAGCCTGAAGAGCACTAAGTCCTCCAGATTTTGACTGCGGGAGCCAGCTGTACTCACAGACACCCTTTTGGCTTTCCAGGCAAGACACCCTCACCAGAGCCCAGACCTTTCCTTTCTGGAACCTTTTTCTCCTCTTCAGCAAACGCTTGGAGCTCAGAACTGCACAGGGACAGTCCCATCACAGTCAAATCTTCCTAAAACTACCACTGAGGCAACCCTTTAAAACACCTTCCAAAACACTCCTATCAGCAGGAGCTTAATGGATGTTTATCTTACATCTGCTTAAACATCTGTGCCCAGTGATTCCAGAGACAGGGAATGCACACCAGGGCTAGCTGGCAGCTTCTCCACAGCATTGCGTTTCCCCTGGGAAGAAGGGTCCAGGGAGGAGGACGCCCAGTGACCGTGCTGAAATCTCCCCCTCTGAGCTGCCACCCAGGGGCGCTGCGAGACCTGGCTGCCCTTAGGACAGCAGGGCTGGTTGAGAGGCTGGGGGGAGCTGTCAAGCTGTCAATTATAACGATCCTTGGCAACAGTTTCCCACAGGGAGAACATCACATCGATCATTCAAGCTGACACACTGTGCTGGATTTTCTCCTCCAGGACTCAGTGCTAGACAAGCCTGCTGCTTGTCTTTGTCTACAGAGGAAAATCCATGCTGCTCCCATACACTCCCCTTCCTTCCCAAGGGATTTTGTTCCACTCACTGCTTCCCCCAGAGAATTACCTTGCTTTTGTTAATTCACTTTCTGCCTCTGCTCCTAGTCTAAGTGTAACTCTCTGCCCTACATTTCTGCCTCAGCACATGACACCTCGTAACCCGTTGTCTGCCCCTGAAGCACTGATGCTTCCTTCAGATCAAATTTGTGTATCAACAAGTTGGGTTTACGGTAGCTACAGAAACATGGAAAAGCCTTAGCAAGTGACGGTGGCCAGCCAGGAAAGCAACTGGTGCTGCTGTGGTAACTTCTGGCACTAAAACAGTTTGTTGAAAGCACTTGCCTATCTTCTCAGGCAAATATCAAGGGTCTGCTGAAAAAGTCCCAGCAGAGGTGATCCAATGGGAAGGACTCAGCCCTTGTCGGGGACCTCACCTGTGGAGTGCTGGAGAAGCCTTCCACCACCATCTCCATACTCTTGCCCGGCATCAGCTCCATTCTCGGTGGTCGAAACGTAAGCTTGGGGCAGGCAGATTTGCGGTTCTGGGAGGAATCCTTGCCCTTGGTGGTACTGAGGGCATGGAGACGATGCTGGCGAAATGTGGAAAACCCTTTGGCTGTCCAATAGAGTAAATGGGTCTGTCTTCCTTTGTTCGTTACCTTGAAGCGGTAACAGAATGGAATTTTGCTAGAAGAGAAGCAGAGATCGAAAATGTCATGGGACCTGCTATTTCACAGCAGTCATCCAGCTTCAGTGCCCCAAAGCCATTATCTGACTGTGCATTTGGCAAGAAAGCCACCTCCCAAAAGGCTGACCTAGCAACCTAGCACCAACCCGCAGCAAGAGCCAGGACTTGGCTGCCCCTAAGCTTATCCCCGTCCAGCAGGTGGTCTGTGTGCGGACAGCAAGGAAAAGCTTTGTGAAGAACATCATCTCAGTCGCTGTGGACAGTGCATTAAAATTAATGGTACCTGAGAGATGATTTAGCAACCGGTCTCCATTTTGGTGCCTTTTGAGGATCTCAACCCACATTCACGTGGCCATAAAATGTTTCTAAAAGAATTCCTGTAGTGTCAATGAAATGGCGCCAGGACCTTGAGTGCAGGAGGAGAATGAGCTGAAGGACTACGGCAAAACTCCTTGCTGAGCCCATGGGAGGAGCAGGAGCTGAGACATACTTTACCTGAAGCGCAGCCCCAAGCTGAGCTCCGGAACAATGGGTTTGTCAGTGACAATTGCGGTGCCGATGCCAACAGCCTGGATGGGGATGACGTAGCTACGGCTGTTCTTAATGAACACCTTCACTTCATCATAAAATATTTCAGTGTCATCCAAGTTTGCTATGACGGTCACAGACAGCTCGGCGTTGGGGGGAATCACTCCTTCACTGGGTTCAATCCTACAGTGTGAGCACTTGCCAGCCTGTAAGACAAGACAGACACTAGCTGAGGAGGGAAACCAGGACAGACTAGCACTGGGAATAAGAGCTACCACAGTTTGGTTACAATAGACACCAGCAGCATCTGAGAGACGGATGGATGCTGACCTAAGGGACGGCTGACAAGCCACCACACTCCATTTTCTTGAAGTTACTTAGGGTTGGTTAATTAAAGTGATTGGGTCGTTCTGGCCTTGCACAAGTGAAGGAGGAAGCAGAACTCGGCATTAAAAGTGCAGCTGTACTTTGCCAAGCCATACCTCTCCTCAGAGAGCATCCACACCCTGGTCTCTATCATTAACAGGAATGTGACACAAAGCAAAAGCAGACATAACAGGGAAACCAGAGGGGAACCCATGCCCTCTCAGCAGCAGTGGGCTACAGGGTTCTCTTGATCTCCTGGAGCTCCAAAAGCATGATGGTCAGAGCTAAGCACTTTCCACAAAATAAAGGAAGAACTTGTCAAAATGATCCAGGCTCATTTCTGCTCAAACAGCCATGCAAACTCCCTATTTTATTGAGGACTGCTCCAGGTAAAATTGCCCCCAGAGCCAGGCTCCTCTTGTTGCACTGCGGTGGAACAGCTTGCTTTCTCTCTGACAGAAAATGTTGTATATAAAAATTAGTTCACAGGCTGCTACAGACCAGTCACTTTTGTTGGAAATTAGCCCCACAGATACCTACCATCTCTGCCCAGAAGGATGCAGGGGTGGCAGTCTGGTTGGACAGGTGGAGAGTTTGGGAAACATCCTGTAGGACTTGGATATTGCCGAAATCTATCTTGCTTGGATGCATGTAGACAACTGGTCCTTCTCCAACGCTCACCAAATGGATTTCCTGCTCCAGGAAGCAGGTAGGAAAGATCAAAAAAAAACAGGGGAAGTTTAAAAAGGTCAGACAGCTCTGAGAGCTCCAAGCCTGAGGGATAACTACAGCTCTTTGAAGCTTGCAGCGTTGACAGACCAAAAAAGAAAGCCTGGAGCAAGTGTGGGACATGGAGTAATCCCGTCTGAAAGCCACAGGCTCCCATTATGAGCAGATGAACAAGCCCAGTTTCTCACGCTTGCATTTCCACAGCTCCGGGCCCGTGGCATTGGCTGGGGCATTGGCAGAGAGATGTGATGGATATTTCTCAGATGTGATGGGCCTGACTATCAGCACAGTTTCTTACACAGTTCTTGCTTTAGCAGGCTTCAGGGATTTCCTTGTGTGCTCCTGAACCAAAGTCCCAAGGAAGCAGCAGTTGCTCAATCCAATAATGCAGCAGAGTGTGAGACCCAGGGACTGTGCTGAGTTTCAGACTGGGCTTGCTATCCCTTCTCACTACTAGTAACAAACTACACTCAGAGATTCTATGCTGAGCTGAGATTTAGCTCCAGCCTTGCTGCTCACTGTGGCACTAACATCATCACCTACTTATTCCTATTTTCTCAGGTAATGATATTGATATATTGATACAGAGAGAATCAATAAAGCATCAGCATTAAAAATGCAGAGAGCACAATGTTTTGGTAAGAAAACACCTTAATGTGTCCTCACCTGCCAGAGTCTATCTTTCGAAAGCATCTGGCATAGTGTATCACCTCATTTTCTACCTCTTTTCATTGCTTTATCTTGTTTTTTGCAGAAGTCTTGACAGGGGAGGAAGGAGGGACAAATTTGCAAATATCTAGACAGTTCTCTGCTTCTTTCCAGAAATGTTTTGCTCTCTTTAGAGCCAGAGATGTCCCAAGACTGAAGTGGCTTTCTGATCCAGTGTTGCTTTTGTGTCAGGGTGCTGGGTTCTTTTTGTATGAAGCCTCCCAGCTGACCTCGAAGGGAGGTTGCCCAAAGGCAGGGATTAGGGCTTCATGAACAACACATGCACATTTTGGAGCCCATCAAAAAGCATCCACATTCTCTGACACCACCACCACCACCATCCCCCCACCATTTGACTGTCATGTCAATATTCCCTGCCCACAACTGCCTGTGTTGCCAGAAATCCCGCAGGTCCACAAGGTTCACAGCTGCCCAGAAAGCCATCAGGATCCACCCCAGTTCCTGTGTACCCCTACTGCTCACCTCACAGCTGTGGGCCGATCCAACAAAAACGTTCCCAATGTCCAGCTGCTCGTAGCTGAAGCAGAGCCGGGTCTGAATGCCCTCAGCTTTAATGTGGAGGGGCAGCATGGTTTCACGGCCTGGGGAGAGATTTCTGTTTCAGTACAATATTTCCCTCTGTCACCCTGGATTTTCCAGGCTGCCTCCACGCTAGTCCCTGACTCCAGGCTGGAAGGGACCAGCTCTAGATGCTCCAGGAGAAGATACAGGACCTTCAGGAGGTACGCCCTTGGGCTGCTGCCTGATTTTTAACCAATCAGTTA
Organism: Phaenicophaeus curvirostris; assembly: GCF_032191515.1. Lineage (NCBI taxonomy): Eukaryota > Metazoa > Chordata > Aves > Cuculiformes > Cuculidae > Phaenicophaeus > Phaenicophaeus curvirostris. Next base: position 430,343 of record NC_091411.1, read on the forward strand.
AAAGTTTAACCAATTGCCGTTCTGTGTACAGACGAACACAAAAATGAATTTTCGGCAGCTGAGCCCCACAACGCGTGCTCCCTCCCAGCACCCAAGAGCCACGGCTTTATTTGCATGAATAATTAAGAAAGTTCAGTTTGAGCTTAAATATTTTCCAAGAGCAAATTTCAACCACTGCCTAACTGCCAGTTTTGCAAGGTGACCAATGCTGATCAGTTCTGTAAAGAACCAATCCAGAAGCATCTGCTAAGCCATTAGCGCGGGACCTGCAAAAAAAGCTGAGGCCAGCAAAGTCCTTTCCCAGTGAGGCAGGAGGTCCAGCTGCAAAATTCACAGTACTGCAACTGCAGCAAAGCTGCCAGATAATCCCAGCAAGAGGCATGCATGCCACCCGCACATCATGCTCCGAAGGGATTTGTGACTGGCACCCAAATGCATGAACAAGGCAGTGAGAGAAGCCAAGAAGCAGGATTAATTGTATCTCTAGTTAAAGATCATCATTTTCTTGTTTAAACTCTCTGTACCCAGGCACCTCAGCTCGGGGACAGTTTCCATCCTGACAATCGAGTGGATCAGCTCTATTCTGTAAGGGATAGGGGCAGGCGCATCATTTAAATGACCAGCCAGAGGTCCTCTTCCAAGGAGCCAGTGGAAGAGTTCACCTCTCCCCAGGGCCCATCAGGGTCTCTCAAGAACAGACTTCTCTTGTTAAACACCCATCATTTACCCAGCTCTGTTGCTTGTAACTCTCAGACCAGTTACAAGCTTGCACACAAGTAGTTTTCCTGTTTCTCTGCAACAAAAAAAGCTTTCCTGCCACAACCCCTAGAGAGCCCTGCAGCAACGTGAGGGACACCCCTATCAGCAGTACAAGAACCTCAGAGCCAGGAGAACAGCACTGAGTGAGGAACACCTGGGAGCATTTTTTTAAATCAATCTTTTCCTTCCACAGCCCCAACAACTGCAGCTGGTGGGCAGGAAGACTTCTTGTTGACATAAGCCCTGTGTAATTACCCCAGGGGGCGTTTGCCCAGTAAATCCTGCACAGTTACTGTTTAAAGCTGCTCCACCGCATTCCTATCTGTCAGCTTGGAGCAGTAAGGAAAGAAACACAGCAGCTGGGTCAGTCATTTCTTCACCTTCCAGAATGGGAGCTGGGGATCACGAGCCTCTCATCTCTTCCTCTCAGATGGGAAAAACCATAACGTTCCCTGGATGGAAGCTAGACAGCCATGACCCACTCTTGAAAACCACCTATAGGAGCACCATGCAAGAGATGCAGAGGAAGGACCAAGTAACCTGAATCACACAGCTTGCTATGAGGGGCAAAGCTGGGTAGGGCAATGACAACTGCTCCCAGAAAAAGACTTGACAGCACTTCTGAAAGATGGGATGAATATAAAGCTTGTCTAACAGGCTACTTGAACTCTGATTTCCAGGAAGGGTGCTCACCCAGCCCTGTGCAATGCTACCCATATGCACCATGGACTCAGAGCTACAAGGTGACAATGTCCACCCAGGGAGAGAAGCATGTGCTGGCCAGAGGAGGTCCTTTTGCAGACACCCTGTGCTCAGCAGGGCTCAGCCACATAAGGTCTGGCAGCGTCTGGGCAGTGGGAGGTGATCTGGGCCCTGGGAGCACAGTGGTAACTCAGCTCCTACCACCTCAGTAGTCTGATGATGCATCTGCATAATAGAGACTCATCGTGGACAGAAATGGTCTACAGGAGCATCGTACTTGTCCATTAAAGCTCTTCTGCTCTGTAGTTCTTTGGCCTTCACAGACACCTCACAGGAGAGCAAATGCCGGCAAAGCCCTGGCAAATTCATGCTTTGATTGTTCTGGGATCAGCGATCCAAGCTTATAGCCAGGCATCCTGAAGGCTGGTCTTGGACAGAAGGCTACCTGTAAACCACAGGGACAGTGGGCACGTGCCAGCACAACCCTGCTGATCGCTGACCCTTTCTAGCAATTACACAAGAGCAGAGTGAGCTGGAAGACCGTGCCTCGCCTTCCCTGGGCCTGACAGAAGACGAAGGAGCCATACCTGAGATGTCGCAGTAGACAGTTTGTTGATAGACTCTGGCCTCTTGGGGTTTAAAGATCACGTTAATTTCAATTGAAGAATTTGGCAAGACATCTCCCTCCTAAAACAGAAGCAGAAGACAAATCATGCATCTTCCTATATTACATTTCTTGTTTTCAGCTCCGCACCTGGAGCACTTACTCTGAGCATCAGTGCAGAGAAAGTAGCCAGCAACACCTGCCACCAAAATTTATAAGAGCATCTGGAATCAGCTGCAAAATAAACTTTCTAAGTCCCCCACCCTTACCAGCACCTGGGAGAAGCATTTAGTTACATTCAGGCTATAGAGAAGGAACCAAACTGACTCATACTCCAGCAAATCAGGCAGGATTTCTTCAGAAGTACCAGGCAGTCTAAGGGACCTCTCTCCTCCAAATCTTCCACTGTATCCCTGTGCCACTATGGCTACACGAACACTTTGACTTAGATCAGAAAAGCCTAAGCAAATCAAATGTATTTTTCTGTTCTCGGTTACAAAGGTGCTGCACTGACACCCTTCCCCTGCACAGATACCGAGAAGTACCTAGTGCACTCTGATACCTCTGAAGGCTGTAAGGACAGCTTCTTCTTGGCTTCTTCGGCAGCACCCGGCAGCAGGACGGTGAGTTCTGTGGTGGGGTGGACTTTTTGAGGCGGTGGGAGCTTCCCGGAGCCGGGAAAATCCCAGAAAAAAAACCCAGGCGGGGGTCCTGACAGCCCCCACACGCCGGTCCCGCGCGGTGCCTGACGGGAGGGGGCGGTCCCGGCAGCTACCGCGGGAGATTTAAACTACGCCCCTCGGAGCCCTGTGACCCGGAGCGTGGCAAAGAGGTGAGGGGCAGTTTGAGCGGCAGTTCAAGCGGGCAGGGCAAGAAGGCAGGGCGCAGAGAGGACCTAGGGAATAGGCAGAAGACACCGAAGACCATGGTGGCCACCCGGCAGAAGGTTAAAGCTGCTCCGTGTGCTGCAGCAGGCAGGGTGGATGCTGCCACCCAGACGGAGCCACAGTGGGTGCATGCAGCTACCCAGACCCTGGGCTGCAGGCAGTGCCCCCTCCCACACCGGCTCGTGCCTCTGGTCCTGGCCCCACTTGTGAAAGCTGTGCCTGAGTGGGGGAACTCCTTCACATGGTGGAGGAGCTAAGAGAGGAGGTAAAGAGGCTGAGGACCATCAGGGAGTGTGAGAGGGAGATTGACCAGTGGAGCAGGGCCCTCTCACTAACTCAGCAGCCTGCTCGAGCTAGTGTGTCCGAACATCATCCACCTGCAAACTGCAAGGTTGGGGGAACAAGAGATGGGGAATGGCAGCAAGTTCCTGCCAGAGGAAGGGAGCCTGCTCCCCTCACCCAGACAGCAAAGCCCCAGATCCCCCTGGAGAACAAGTACCAGGTGCTGCAGGGGGAATCCAGCCCTGAGGATGAGGATGGTGGCTCCCACAGCCTAGAATCCTTCCCTAGGCTGCACCATTCTCAGAAAAAGATTAAAACATCCTCTATCAAGAAGAAGAGGAGGGTGATTGTTGTAGGGAACTCCCTCCTAAAAGGAACGGAGGGACCCATTTGCAGACCGGACCCGCTCCACAGAGAGGTCTGCTGCTTACCGGGGGCATCAGTGAAGGAGGTAGCTAGAAAACTTCCTTCCCTGGCCCTCGAGACAGACTACTATCCTCTGATAGTCCAAACTGGTAACGATGGTCTAGTAAACAAAAAGGCCAAAACCATCAAGAATGACTTCAGGGCCATTGGGAGAATGATGGAGGGCTCTGGGGCACAAATAGGATTCTGCTCCATCCCAATGCTAAATAGAGAGGAGCGGGAAGCCAGGAAGAAGAATTCGATTAATACCTGGCTCCGAGCCTGGTGCGAGGAGAGGGGCTTTGGCTTTTTTGATCATGGGGGAGCTCACGCACCCCCAGGCTTTCTCGCTAAGGGCAGGACACATGGGTCTCCTAGGGGGACTGAAGCCCTTGCTAAAAACCCAGCCAAGCTCATAAATTGAGCTTTAAACTAGATGTGAAGGGGGAGGGGGTTGAGCCCAGGCTAGACAGGAACGAGCCTGGACGTGGGGCACTGGAGATTCAGAGAGGGTGTGCTGGTGAGGACCACCAGTACCTCACCACACAGAAAGTGGGGGAGAACACACCTCGGGGTGCCAAGGGAGATAAGGGCACTCTGGTGTTAACTACTCCAGTTACCAGGCAGTTGGGAATAAACTCAGTTCCCTCTAAGAGGGCTGAAGGCTTGGCAGCTCAGCTGAAGTGCGTTTACACCAATGCATGCAGCATGGGGAATAAGAAGGAAGAGCTGGAAGCTGTCATAGGGCAAGGAGCCTATGATGTTGTTGCCATCACGGAAACGTGGTGGGACGACTCATATAACTGGAGTACGGCTATGGTGGGGTACAAACTCTTCAGGTGGGATAGGAAGGGTAGGAGAGGAGGCGGGGTAGCCCTCTTTGTAAGGGAGGACTTGGACACTGTTGAGATGGATTGTGACCATCAGGAGGTTGAGTGCCTGTGGGTCAAAATCAGAGGAGCCCACCAGAAGGTAGATTTTGTGATGGGAGTCTGTTACAGACCACCCAACCAAGGAGAAGCAGCTGATGAGCTCTTCTATAAACAGCTGCGGTCAATCTCTAGATCAATGCCTCTCGTTCTGGTGGGAGACTTCAATCTGCCTGATATCTGCTGGGAGTACAATACAGCAGAAAGGAAGCAGTCTAGGAGGTTCCTGGAGTGCGTGGGAGACAACTTCCTCGCACAGCTGGTGAATGAACCAACAAGGGAGGGTGCCCTCCTGGACCTGCTGTTTGTGAACAGAGAAGGCCTTGTAGGGGATGTGGCGGTAGGTGGACGCCTAGGGCTAAGCGACCATGAGATGATAAAATTTTCTGTTCTAGGTGAAGTGAAGAGGGTGGTTAGTAGGACGGTAGCATTAAATTTCCAGAGGGCAGACTTTGATCTCTTCAGAAGGCTGGTTGGTGAAGTCTCATGGGAGACAGTACTCAAGGGCAAGGGAGCCCAGGAGGGCTGGGAGCTCTTCAAAGGGGTGGTCCTAGCAGCTCAGGAGAAAGCCATCCCCGTGGTCCGGAAAAAAAGCCGGCAGGGGAGAAAGCCAGCTTGGTTGAATAGAGAGATCTTGAGGGATATCAAGAAGAAGAGAAATGTTTATGGGCCCTGGAAGAAGGGACAGGCCTCTTAGGTGGACTACAGGAGGGAAGTGAGATTGTGAAGGGAAAAAATCAGAAGGGCTAAGGCTCAGCTAGAAATTGGATTGGCCAAACCCCTTTCCATCATCTTCCAACAGTCCTGGAAGACTGGGGAAGTCCCACTGGACTGGAGGCTGGCTGATGTTGTGCCCATCTACAAAAAGGGCCACAGGGAGGACCCAGGAAACTACAGGCCTGTCAGTCTGACCTCAGGGCCAGGGAAAGTCATGGAGTAGGTGATCTTGAGTGCTATCATGAAGCACATGCAAGAGAACTGGGTGATCAGGCCCAGTCAACATGGGTTCACAAAAGGCAGGGCTTGCCAGACTAACCTGATCGCCTTCTATGACAAAGTGACTCGGCTGCTGGATGAGGGAAAGGCTGTGGATGGATCTTCCTGGACTTCAGCAAAGCCTTTGACACAGTTTCTCACAGCGTTCTGCTTGAGAAACTGTAAGCCTCTGGCCTGGACAGGCGCACACTCTCCTGGGGGGAAAACTGGTTGGATGGCTGGGCCCAGAGAGTGGTGGGAAATGGAGTTAACTCCAGCTGGAGGCCAGTGACAAGTGGGGTTCCCCAGGGCTCAGTGCTGGGTCCAGCCCTGTTCAATGTCTTTACCAATGACCTGGATGAAGGCATCGAGTGCGCCCTTAGCAAGTTTGCAGACGACACTAAGCTGGGTGGATGTGTCGATCTGCTGGAGGGTCGGGAGGCTCTGCAAAGGGATCTGGACAGGCTGGACCACTGCGCAGAGTCCAATGGCATGAGGTTTAAGGAGGCCAAATGGCGGGTCCTGCACTTGGGGCACAACAACCCTATGCAGTGCTACAGACTAGGAGAAGTCTGTCTAGAAAGCTGCCTGGAGGAGAGGGACCTGGGGGTGTTGGTTGACAGCCGACTGAATATGAGCCAGCAGTGTGCCCAGGTGGCCAAGAAGGCCAATGGCATCTTGGCTTGGATCAGAAACGGCGTGACCAGCAGGTCCAGGGAGGTTATCCTCCCTCTGTACTCGGCACTGGTGAGACCGTTCCTCGAATCCTGTGTTCAGTTCTGGGCCCCTCACCACAAGAAGGATGTTGAGGCTCTGGAGCGAGTCCAGAGAAGAGCAACAAAGCTGGTGAGGGGGCTGGAGAACAGGTCTTACGAGGAGCGGCTGAGAGAGCTGGGGTTGTTTAGCCTGGAGAAGAGGAGGCTGAGGGGAGACCTCATTGCTCTCTACAACTACCTGAAAGGACTTTGTAGAGAGGAGGGTGCTGGCCTCTTCTCCCAAGTGACAGGGGACAGGACAAGAGGGAATGGCCTCAAGCTCTGCCAGGGGAGGTTTAGGCTAGACGTTAGGAAAAAATTCTTTACAGAAAGGGTCGTTGGGCACTGGAACAGGCTGCCCAGGGAGGTGGTTGAGTCACCTTCCCTGGAGGTGTTTAAGGCACGGGTGGACGAGGTGCTGAGGGATATGGTTTAGTGTTTGATGGGAACGGTTGGACTCGATGATCCAGTGGGTCTCTTCCAACCTGGTTATTATGTGATTCTGTGACACTTAAGTGCCCTCAATTTATAGCCCTTGCAACAGAGATCAGTTTTAGGCAGCTCTGACCGCCTGCCAGATGCCCGCAGTTCAGAAATGGTTTTTGCAATAAGTTCTCCCAGCCCCACGAGACAAACCTGGAGTCCTCTTTCTCAGCACATCCAACCAGCTGATGTGGGATCTGCCAAGAGACCTTGTCAGGGAGAAGGGGGAGGAGGAGAAGGAAGGGAGCTTCTCAGCTGTCGCTTACCACTGGGTCAATGGTGAAAATATCATTGGAGAAAAGCATGGGGTCTCCTTGCACTTTCGCCCTCTGCTGCTGGAAGCCGCAGGAAAGAAGAGGAACATGTTCTTGGAGAGTGGGGACTTCTCTGCACTCCTTGAGAAAGCAATCCACCTCATTCTCCCGCTTCTGCAGCCTGCGGCACAGCCTGCAGGGAGAGACAAACCAAGCAGATCATTTAATGAGCAACATCTTTGCAGTGATCATCAGGTAAGTTCAAGGGCAGCAACGCACTCGAGGAGGAAAAGCAGCAGCTCAGCAAGGGGCTGACCCTGTGCCACGGGGTCCCAAGGGATCCAACTGCCACCTGCTGCCCTCTGGCATGGCAGGCAGTTTTACTCCACACTTACAAGTTCTGCCTTCCAGCACAGGATCCCAGAACACTCGGAAAGCAGATGAATGTATTCAGGTATCGCAACAACTTGGTGAAATTTAATGGGGTTATATGCATGAAAACAGAGGGCCTGAGAAAGGAAGGGGCATCACCTCTGAATTCAAACACTTCATTCTAGCCTTAAACCACCTTTTCTTTTTCCTTTCTGGCCTTCAGTGCAGAGCTTTGATGCAAATGATCTCTCCCACACTTGGTAGTTGTAGCAGAAATCATTCACAACCAAGAGAAGAGAAGGGACCACTGCTGCAGCACAGCTGCTTTGCAGCTGGCATACTGCTGTCCTCCCTTCCCACGCCCGTCCCCTGGCTGTGAAGAACCAGCAGGAGACATCTCTGAGGGATAACTGGAAGGCTGCACGTGCAGCAGATGGAGGTGCAGCAGTAAGAACAGGATAGCGATCACTACCCAGCTAAATTCAAATGCGGATAGAAAGGAACCACAGCCACGGAGCTGCACACAGAGCCACGGGCAAATGCTGTCACCAACACCAAAACCCCTCACTTCGGCTCACTCCCAGGCAGTGCAATGGGAAATGTTTCTCCAGGGCTGACAGACGATGCTGTGCATGGGGAGGGCTTCCAATCACTGAGATGAACAACCCTCAACTCAACCCATCCACAGACAATAATTCCACCTTTACATCCCAGAAAGTCCTGCAGGAGGGAGACAGAGCAAATCCCTGGACAGACCTCATAACAATCCAGGTCATTCTGGGTCACATCCTAGTGCAGAGTCCCACACTGCCTCCTCCCTCAAAAAAGTCCTCCCTGCCCCAAGACCTCAAAAGTTTCTCTTAGAGCAGGACAGTCACCCTGGAGCTATGGACATCCCTAAGATTGCAAGTAAGGAAGAACTGGTCAGCGTTGAGGACACAAAATGGTGCAAGATCAAATGTAACTAGAAAATAAAAACAAGGGTCAATGTCTACTGTGGGGAAACCTGGTTGCTCTTGAGGGGAAAGAGGATCACTCAGACACAGGCAGGTAGGAAGAGATGGAAAAGGAATGGTCTGGGGAAGTACCAAGAGAAGGTCAAGAGGTTTTCTTTTAACACACTGAGATTCCACGGAAGTCATGCACTGGGTAATTAAAAATAGAGAGCAGTGGAAAACTCGTTTTGGCCTTCAAGGCATTTCTGACCTAATTACACTGAACCTTATTTGCTCAGAAGCCCTTAAAAATCAAGTGCAAGTTTAGGATAGTTTCCTAATCATGATGGGTTCAGACTAACTCCTAGAGACCTATATCCACCCAAGGCTGAGAAGTCACACAAGAATTTCACAAGTCACCCAAGCTTTTGTGTGTAATTTCCAACTCACTCGCCCAGCTGTAAGTGTTTCTCTGTGCTGACCTAAATGAGAACTGCAAAGCTTCACCAATGATGCCCTTTGAAGAACCTGCCCCATCTCTCACTACCATGAAGACACAGGCAGCTGAAGCCCAAATGCGCTTCTCAGTTCTGTGCTGTCCTACCTTCCCTACAGAACCCTCCACCTCCAAACTCTCACCAGACTCTAAGGAAGGGCAGAAACACTTCATTCTGCTGGAAACCAGGACCAAAGCACTCTGTCCTGCACCCTGCTTGGAAACCAGTTGCCACTTTATCAAAGCTGGAGCGGAAGCAACTGCAGTGACTGTCACAATAGTTCCGCTCCCTGAAGCTACATTCCTCAGCCTCATGGATCCTCTGCAGCCCAGGGATCTCTGGACCTCAGTGGTCTCTGCTCTCACAAAACACAAGTTTGCTGTCTAGTCATTGCACTCAAACTTTCCTCCCCAAAATATAATCCTCAGCTGAAGCATGGGTGGAACTGGAATGGGAAGTGCTGAGCTCTGTTATCTTGGAGCTCAGTGACATCCCCGACACTGCGGATGGTTTACTTGTCCTAGAATCATAGAATCACCAGGTTGGAAGAGACCCACCGGATCATCGAGTCCAACCATTCCTATCAAACACTAAACCATGTCCCTTAGCACCTCGTCCACCCGTGCCTTAAACACCTCCAGGGAAGGTGACTCAACCACCTCCCTGGGCAGCCTCTGCCAGTGCCCAAGGACCCTTTCTGTGAAGAATTTTTTCCTAATGTTGAGCCTAAATCTCCCCTGGCAGAGCTTGAGGTCATTCCCTCTTGTCCTGTCCCCTGTCACTTGGGAGAAGAGGCCAGCACCCTCCTCTCTACAACCTCCTTTCAGGTAGTTATAGAGAGCAATTAGGTCTCCCCTCAGCCTCTTCTTCTCCAGGCTAAACAACCCCAGCTCTCTCAGCTGCTCCTCGTAAGGTCCTAAACCTTTCCACAGCACTGACATCACTCTGAGGCCCTACGTTAGTTTTACCCTTGTGCAGAGCATCCAGCTGAAAGGAGTTTTTCACACAAACCTCAGCTTTTACTGATCCTCCTGTTCCCGAGTAGCAGCAGCCTTCCACTGGAAGTGGGCTGTAATTTCACTTTGGTTGTGGAGGACCACAGAGCCGCGGTTTGCCAGAGTAAGGGAAGTTTTCTCAATTGTCAAGGAGCCCTTCTCCAGCCCAATGTTGGCATCTACAGCTGATCCATAAAGCCTTGTCTGGATATCTTCACCTGGAACAAAGCACAGCAGAGTCTTTGCTCACCTCACTTGCTGATACTAGAACAGAGCAAACCACCAGTAGCAGAAGGAAGTGTTACGGCTCTTTGCAGTATTGACAGTTTCACAGACCAGAACATTTACCACATCCTGATAGCTGCATGTGGACTGCATGAGGATGTCCTGGACACTACATTAAGCACCTTTTTCCGTGTATTTGTAGACACCTAGCCCCAAGGTGACACCGTGACGCTACTGACAGTGAGATTTTTCAGATGTGCCCAGGTGGACTTTGGGTTGCCATCCCACTCAGGTCACAAGGAATTCTGGATTGAGGTCATTCTGGTGACTGAGGTGTCCCAGTTCAGGCAGGCCTCATGCAGAGTCTCATGCAGACCTGCCACTAGGGCAGCAAAGCAAAGGTATCTGGGGGCACATGGGCAGAAAAGGGACGTTCAGAGGAACAAGTGAAGCAGCAGCACAAGGCAAAAATGAAACCAATATAATGTGCCCCTGATCCTGCCTAAGTCACACTGACAGCAGCATGAGGTATTGGGATATGCTGCCACTGGTGAGCCAAGCAAGTCAGCACAGCAAAGCACAGAAAATGCCTCCCAACCTCCCAAATTGCTGGTTTGTTCTTAGAGCTTCTGTTTTGTAATAAACAGTCTGCTGTTGGTGTTTCTGAAAGAGCCACATGGCTGCTTTTTGTATGCGAATCACAGGGAGTCTGACTTAGTGCAAGACAAAGCAGCCAGGGCTTGCCAGGTGAGGCTGGGTGACATTGCCTGGTGCCCTGCTCTATGCCTGCAATAAGCAGCTTTTAAGACTGATTGATTAAATATTTCCATTTCACTTTAGCAATTCACCTCAGCAGCCTTTAGCTTATTTGCATGCTTTGAAGCTGGAGAGACAATCCCTCAAGTCATCATTTGCTCTCCTTCTTAAAGCTTATTTCAAAATAACTGCATCCTAACTGTTTTGAAGGAAGCTGAGAGTGTGCAGCATGTAGTGCTTACCGGTGTCATAGTGAACAACCAGGCACCCGGAATGATCCCCGGTTTCCAGTGGGTGAAACTCCACTGTTACTTGTGTGGCCTCACCAATCCCAAGGTTCCCAATGGAGGGATCGACAGAGAAAGGGCTGCAACACAAAGAGAGATATCATGACTACTGTGGGAGACTTGAGGACTATATTCCTTTTGCAGTCTAGTTCACTTCAGCTCACTTAGGCAAGCAAGGAACAATCAAACCACAGTCAGCAGAAGCAAACCCCAACATCTAGTATCAGCAACAGAGCTGCTGACTCTCCTTTCTGAAGGGATCCAGCACTTCAGAAGATCCTATGGTATAAAACGACCTCCTCTCCTCCATACTTTCCACCCAGCTCTCTGCAGTGAGACTCAAGAGTCTGGCTGCGAGCAATATAGTCAGAGAACGTTTTTTGAAGAGCACAGAGGTGCTGAGAACTGTTTGCACACACAACTTGACCCTGACTACCTCGGGAATTCTGCCACCTATAAACCACACCTCAAGAGATACAAATGTCACGGCAATACCTGTTCCAATGAGATCACAGTCTATAAATCAGACAGGGAGAATAGAAGTGTTTCTTGAAGACCAGAGAATAATTATGGTCTAATTTTCAGCGTTCATTTTTTACCTAGCAAAAACCAGTCTGGCTGAGGCTAGGAAAGGTCCAATTTTATCAGCATTGCAATGAAAGCTGCTCTGAGCAAAGGAGACATCACACAAATCTCAATGAATGCAAACATAGACTAGATACTACCCCATGGAAACAAAAGGAGAATCCCATTTACAGCCTGAACAATTAAATGCTGAGCTAAATTTAACACCATTAATAGAAGTCTATCAAGGTGAACTTAATGGAGGTTTTCTCTATTCCCAAGCAAAGTAGTCTGGGAATCCAAGCTTGTAAACAGTCTGCTTGGCCCAGCAGACAAATTCTGTGCAATGTGTTGGAAATAATTATGAAAGTATGCTGATGTTCTCCAAATTAATATGAGTGATGACACTGATTTGTTGCCAGCTAAACAGCTCTTGGCTGACAGATACAAAACTCAGTGCTTTAGTGCTTAGTGATAAGCCAAATGAAACACTTACGCACAATGGCAGCTGGGCTGGGTGGCTCTTGTACAACCATACTTAGAAAAGAGAAGTTATTTGTTTTACTGCTTTGCCGGTGGTCAACTTGTCACCTTAAAAACACGTCCTGGGTATTTATTTTGGTGGTGACAAGGAGATCTGGAAATCCCAGATGAAAACTGTAGAGTGATTGACAGGTTCCTGCCTATGTATTTCCCACAGTGAAAAGCAGCAGCCTGCTCAAAGAGCATCCCAGAAGTCCGCTTCAACAGGCTTTGGGGGAAGCTCCTCTTGGATCCTCCCAATTCACAGAAGAAAAGTCAAATCCTCTTCTGAGCCTTGTTTTGATGGAGGAGAAACTGTGGCAACTCAGGCAGCCCCAGTCAGACAGCAGGGTCTTTGCTGCAGTCTTGACTTTGGCTCTAACACCAAGACCTCTGAGACCAAGCAACTCTCCACTCATCACCAGCCAGCTGAACTGGTTTCCTTGCAGATGTGGTGTCAACAAAGCATTACCATTTCCAGGTCAGCAAACTGGAAAACTGGTGACTGCCTTCTGAGACCAAAAGGAGCAACGCAGGCTGCCCACAACATAGCCCACACCGGGCATTTGATGAGGGGACCATGGGAAAACCGTGTGCATGTGACCCCAGAGAATGGGCATGTTTGGCTGGCAGAGGTTTGTAAGCATTTCTGAAGGTACTTATGGCCAGGAGGTTGCAAGCCAGCTACTAGCATATTCTAACATTCTTCAGGAAATCTGGGAGAGACAAAGCTCTGGAAGAAAAGGCCATCAACCTGCGCACCAGGCATTTTCTGCATCTTCTGCCTGCGCCTATGTTAGCACTCTGCTCTCAGGCTGCAGTGCAGTTTTGAAGCCAGTGCCTGCTCAGCTCCACTTTGGAGCTCATTCTGCTTGAGAATATTTGGTCCCAGGGGCCAGACCAACTGTCACACCCTGGGCCCCCGAGCCACACGCTCACATCCAGGCCTGACTCAGGGAGGAAGTGGATTCATTTAGCCGTGTGGCAATCCGGAGGCTAATAAGATCACTCCCAGGGTGATCAAAAGCAATATATATTCTGTTAGCAAAACAAAGTTCCTGGACCACTAAGTGTTATTGTCAGGGCCTCAATGCCATCCACTTTGATTGCCCATCTCTGGTTGCACTTGCTTATACAGACATAGCTGATGACACCATCTCAAATGTCTCTTTCAGTAGCTCAGAGCTTACCTACTTCTGAACATGGCATTTGGTCTGCCTGAGCTGAGCTCCCAGAGCTGCTGCTGCCATGCAGCATCTCATGCAGCCCAAAGGCAGCCAAGGTGCCTGCCTATGTTTTCCTTTTCAATCTAACAGAATCAGTCTTGCTGGATGCTGTGTTGGAGACATCACTGCAGTATAGAACTTTGCTGCAGCTTGCAGAGTTTTGTCAGGAGATGCATCATGCTTCAAACACTGTCAGGAACTGAAGAACCCCCATCCTGCCCACTTCCAGCTATGGCAACAGAGCAGCTCCCACACTCTGGTTCCTTTTTGTTACTGTTCACTGTTTATCACACAACAGTATTTTGCACAGAAGAAACAAGCTCTGTTACCTCTGAGTGCTGATGCAGTAGCGGGCCTCCCTATTACCAACGTTGCGAATCAGCAGCGTTTTCTGAGTGCTGTACTTGACTGGACAGATGGAAAAGTCCAGGTGGGCAGGGAAGTCCAGGACAGCTCGAGGACCAACAGCTCGAATTGGCACAATAAACTTCTCCCTTCCTGTGGTGCAGGTGAGCTGGTGAGAATAATCCTGCAGGGAAAGAAACAGTCTCAGCACTTGGCATTTGGTACCCTCCCCGTGGCAGAAGGAAAACAAGTATTTCTATGACTCCAACTACAGCATTCAGTAGTGCAATGGTACTTTCTACCTTAACGGCGTTTCATTCCAGCAGCAGGACTTGCACAGGGCTGTTAGCTCACAAGGAAGAAACAACCCCATGGATCCACCTGCTCTCGAAGCAAGCTGACAGAACCAGACAAAACCAATACTTCGATTCTGAGGCACCAAACCAGAGTCATTTCACGTTGGAGATTACAGCTGTAGTAAGAATCTCCTTATTGTTGGAGCAGCAAGCGGGCAATTTGATTTAGGAATTGCACAGAGCAGCAAATTCCCTTAACCAGCAGCAATCCAGACTCTTACAGAATCACAGAATCATCCCCTCAGCCTCCTCTTCTCCAGACTAAACAACCCCAGTTCCCTCAGCCGCTCCTCGTATGACTTGCTCTCCAGCCCCTTCACCAGCTTCACTGCTCTTCTCCGGACGTGCTCCAGGACCTCAATGTCTTACTTATAGTGATGGGCCCAAAACTGAACACAATATTCAAGGTGCGGCCCGACCACTGCTGAGTCCAGGGGCAGAATCCCTTCCCTGGTCATGTTGGCCACACTGTTTCTGATACAAGTCAAGAGGCCATTTGACTTCTTGGCCATGCGGGCACACTGCTGGTTCATGTTCAGCTGCTGTCAACCAACTCCTCCACGTCTTTCTCTGCCAGGCAGCTTTCCAGCCACTCTTCCCCAAGTCTGTAGCACTGCACAGGGTTTTTGTGTCCCTAGTGTAGGACTCTGCACTTGGCCTTCTTGAATCCATTGGCCTCAGCCCATCGATCCAGCCTGTTCAGTTCCCTCTGCAGATCCTCCTTACCCTTTAGCAGATCTACACTTCCTCCCACTTTAGTATTGTCCACAACCTTGCTAAGGGTGCGCTCGATCCCCTCATCCAGGTCATTGATAAAGGTATTGAACGGGACTGGACCCAGCACTGAGCCCTGGGGACACCACTTGTGACTGGTCTCCAGATGGACTGAACCCCATTTCCCACCACTCTTTGAGCCCAACTAGAGGTACTTGACGAAGTAGAAGAAAACAATTTCCAAGTCATTGTCATTGCTAAGGAGTGAGGGGATCAACAGCAACATAAGTAAGAGCTCAAGGTATAAATTCCCCCCAGGAAACAAGCAAAGGCAGCCTTCACAGCTCTGTTGCTGGTGAGGGGTGCTGGCACCACTCAACAGGGAAACCCACAGGGAAAAGGACTTCTCCAGAGACTCCACGGCCAGGCAGAGCAACAAGGATTTGGCCTCACAGAGACAACCATGACCTCAAGAGAGAAACCTGCCTCTTGCCATTCATGCACAAGCACGTTCTATACTGAGTCCCTTCTCCGGGGATGCCCTGGGAGACAGCTTCCCACACAAAGCCTGGCTCGGTGAAGTGCTTCAGCATGTGCCAACCCTTCGGCCAAGCTCCAGGACGTCACCAAAGTGGGACCAGGCATCAAAGCCGACTGCAGTGTCAGGACAAACAGGGGGAAACCCAAGGAAGGAGGGGTGCCAGGCAGAAGCTGGTTGCTCACACTGCTGTGAACCTATGACCCTTTAAGCTTCTGAAAGCTTGAATAGCCCTCCCTGGCAGAAGGGAAAAGCTACAATTCTCCCCAACAGCACTGCCCTGTGCTGCCAGCTCTGCTGCACACTTGCTCACAGCCAGGGTACAGCTGGAACAAGTTTAAAATTAGGTTTTGTTTTGCAACTGCAGCCCCTTTGCAGACTGTTTTAGTGTAGGTTTCTAAACCAAAAAAACCTGTGTGATAGAGGGGCTGCATCAATTCCATGCATTAAAGATGCTGGGTTTGGATGTAGCTTCAGGCTCTAGATTTTCATGAGAATACTTCATCCTTCATAGAGCTCTCAGCAGTAAGGAAAATAGAGACAAAGGCTCCTCTTCTCTTATTCACGTCTGATAAGCAATCACGTGTGAGCTCTGGCTTTCCAAGTGACACCACTGACATTTGAATGAGCACCCACTGAAAAAACAGCAACCACTTAGAGAAGAGATGTCATTTCAGGCTCTTTGCAAACACAGGCTAACAAAAATAACTGTCACAGCGACAACAACCTTAACTGCTGTGAGAAGCCAGATTAAAACATCATTGCCTCAAGGATTGCTGCTGTTGCTAAGCTGAAGCAGACTTGAGCTGGAGACACTGCGTGACAATGCCCAGGCCCAGATGGGTGAAGCTGTGGCGGACATGACAACTTGGACTGAGGGAAGCTATAAAAGCATCCAAAAAACTTGCACGCTCACCTCTGCCTACCACTAACTCTTTGCGGGACCCCTGACTTTTCACCAGGCTGCTGAGACACGGACCCTTGAAGACCCATGGTGGTAACTATTTTTGCAATCCTATTCTGAACTCTTGCTTGAGTTTCTATCTTTCTTCCTCACTTTCCTATCACTGCTCATATTACCTCGCCTTTCATCTTCTGCCTTTTTTGCAGTAAAGAAAACCCTTTTGATTTACGGCACTTGACCTCGTTTTTATACCGTCTGGGCGATTCCAAACAAAACCCTCCTGGCTTCGGCTTGGGACCCTTACAGCTGCCCAGTACACCAGCAAACTGCCATCCTTTTTGCTGCATAACCAGTCCTAAATACTTCTCTGAAGTCCTTGCAGCAGGCAACTGAAGTCAGATTTACCCCAGGGAAGAACAAATTCAAAGCAAGAGAATTCTGTAAACCAACCCCACAGCAGGAGGACTCCAGCCATGATGGAGGAGTTTGTACCTGCATCCCAGTTCATGGGGATATCCACAGTCCCTGGGGATGATGCCACAGCAGAGAGGCAGAGAAATCTCAAAGGCAGCACTCGGACACCTCCCACAAAGAAAAGCAGGTATTCTGCACACAGGCAACTGCATGCACAGCACAGGAGGCTTTGCAGGTGCTGTGCCCCTTCTGACTGCGCTGCTGATGCACTTTCCAGCTGAGCTGCAGCACCCTGGTACTGCAGTGACTCACACTCCACCAAGAACAAGACAAAACTGTGTTCAATTTACCCAACATTTCTACTCCACTGTCAGTTCCTCCGTGCTCCTCAGCAGAAACTGCCTGGGTGTGGCGGAAGCTGTGCAGAGGAGCTCTCACTGGCAGAGCTCCCTCCTCCACACACTCGCCCGCTCAAGGGTAAGACAAGGGACAAAGTATTGGACATCAGTGCTCTCTGGGGTCGCCTCGCCCTGCTTCTGTTTGTGGTGATGTTCATATGTTGCTCTGCTGCCCCTCTAAACTTGAAAAGCGGCGCTTTGCCTTTCCTGGGCACTGATTTACCTCTTCCACCCCAAAAATGAACACTATTTGTTACTAATAAATCGTATTTTAAAGGCACCAGTGTATTTGGCAAAGCTTGTCTCAGTGAGATGAAGCTCGTGTCACTTACACAGTTACAGAACTGCCTTAAGTCAGCATAATTTTTACCCTAAATATTAATGATGTTAAATCATTTCTCAGTCTCTCCAAAGAAACAGATAATTCCTTAAGCATGGGGAGCGAGAGATCACAGGGTACTTTCTCTTTAGTTTTCTATATCCATGCTGTTTGAGGGTAGCACAAGTTGTAAAACTAAATCTAAACACCAACAGCCTGGAGCAGAGCTCACAGCAGGCTGTGGGATGTGAAAGCGTGCAAAACCAGGGATGGCTTCAGACATCGTGTCCGGCTGTCTCACTGCTGTGTCCAACATGATGGACATTAAAGTGACTCCAGAGTTAAAAGGTGGTGGTCCTTGCTCTGATCAGGCTCACTTCGGGTCCTCCAAATCACAAGTCACTTCTAAATAGAATTCTGTATTTATAATTAGGGGAGCAAACCCATAACGACACAGCAATGGACAGATGCTAGAAACCAAATCCTTGAGAGGCCGCCCAATCATGGCCAGAAGAATCTTCCGTCCCTGATGCCAGCAGACATGGCCCAGCACTAAAGGATAAAAGCAATCTGAAACACTGAAGAGCCTTCAGACTGTGAGAGCATCATCTTCACGACACGGACAGAGGTTCCCCCAGTTCTAGATCCAGTACCACCCCACTAAAACCAGCACAGTTCCTCAAAACCAGATGCCCTCTTCCAAAGCCAGCCCTGTAGGTTCATTTTCCACTGAAGGCACAACCCTCCTGGGGCCTCCACTCTTACCTTGTTCTTCTCAGAGATGAAACGGATGCGGAAAGTTGCAGTCCTGCCTGGTAGTACCTTTTGCCAGACACGATTGTGACTGACCAACTTGAAATATGGTGAGCTCTCCATGGTGACCATCACCAGCCGAGGAACCTGAAGGAAAGACATGAAACTAGAATTTTGCCACTCATGGAAACACAAGACGAGACCTGGCCACATCCTGGCAAAATCCTTCCTCAGCCTCCCTGCCAGAGCACCTTTCACTCCAGAGCTAAGTGTGCAGACCACACAAGGGTGGGCTTAAATCCCTTCTGCCTGGGCAAACAGCTCTAGGCCAGAGGCAGATGGGCAACACCTCTCTGGGAAGGAAGCACCAAGTGGGGAAGACACCAGCAGTACGGAGTTACAGTCACACCATCAACTAGCCCAAAGATCCTGCTTGCTTCTGCCTACACACATCCGTGCAGTCCCACCTCCAAAGGGGGAAGGTCAAACAGTATTTGTTATCCTGGAGGAAGGAAAAAAGTCCCTTGTAACAGACCTGGCGTGAGTGAGGCAGTCAAGCCGCGGTGCCACAGAGCAACACATGCAGAGCAGCAAGAGAAGACAGACACCATGGCCTTACTGGCAATAAAAGCAAGCTTAAGAAGAGAAAAAGGAGGAACACAGGAAAACAGAGAGACGAGTAGATGTCGTACTTTGGGACATGGTCTTCTGTTGAACTTAGCAGGGCTGGATCGATGATTGGACTCAACGATCTTAAAGGTCTTTTCCAAGCAAAACCATTCTGTGATTCTGTGATCAAACCTTCATGTCCCAGCACTTACCTTGTCATTGTTTCTCAGAACCACTGCCTTTTCATAGACCTCAGGGGGGACAAAGTTCTGAAATACCAACTCCGACGGGAAAGGCTGGAACAAGCTCTTTTGCAGGTCGACTGCTGAGAACTGGAGACACAAGACAGACAGTGGTGAGTGGTTCAGCTTCTGGGAGGAAGATTCATGAATGAGAATCCAAGACTGGTCTCCACAGAAGTACAGTGCCCCTTGGGGAGCGCATTTGCCTGGCTCGCTCTCGGGAAACAGGAGCTTACCCATACATGTTTTCCCCTAGCAGAAGGAAACCACTGCCCTCCCCCCGCAGTTTGAAAGTACAACAGAGCCCAGTCACCAAGGTGTCTGGAGGAGCTGGAGGCAAGCCTGTTACAAGCATGCACCTTCTGCAAATGTCACATCAAAAAGCAAAGAGAAAGGCAGGAAAAGGCTACCTTGTGATGAGAGGCTTCATTCATATCTCGAAGCTGGGTAATCTGGGGCAGCTTCACCTCCCGAGTAGGGGCCAGCATCTGCTTGGTAGTGAGAGACTTCTCCTTCACGAAGGCAGAAGGAGTGGGCTGAAACACAAAACAGCAGCTCAGCAAGAGCTACAGAAATTGGTCCAGAAAGGCTTTACTTGTTCAAATGCCACTGACAGGTAAGTTTGGAACCTCTTCTGTCTGGGTCCAGTCATGTCTCCAAGTCTTCAGCCAGACACAAGACAGACAGTGGTGAGTGGTTCAGCTTCTGGGAGGAAGATTCATGAATGAGAATCCAAGACTGGTCTCCACAGAAGTATAGTGCCCCTTGGGGAGCGCATTTGCCTGGCTCACTCTTGGGAAACGGGAGCTTACCCATCCACATTCTGAGCTAATCAATAATTTCTGGACCACTTTAAGCAGGCTCAAACTAAGAATCTCCTTAGCAGGCATTTCTCCAAGAGGCTTCCTTCTCAAAAAGGCAAAGCAGAGCCTACCTCCAGCTGAGCCCTCTACTAATGTGGTCACACAGCTCCAGAGCACTTACTGAAACAGCCACAAGCATTCATGGAGCAAGTGAAAGTTACTCCATGGCAGACAACCTTGGGATGATCTTTACTATAAGATCGAGGCACCAAGCCCCACATGGCCCTCAGTATTTCTTTTGTTACAGAGCCTAGAAACCAGCACCCCAGGAGTTAACACTCAAGTCAGGGAAAAGATAGGTGAGGTGAATGCTGCATGGTGGTAAGATTCAGCTCTTTGCAGCTAAGCTACCAGTAAGAGTGGTCTTGACATCTTCTTTTCCATAAACTTTAAATGGATTCTTTGTTTTTATTCTATGACCGCTGTTTTCTTTAATGCCACTGCAGAAGCATGTCTGAAAATATACACTAACAGCAAGTGTTGACAGAGGCATTAATCAGAAAATTCCTCCCTGCTTTTTCTCCCCACTTGCAGCTGTGTTGTTTCCACTCTAAAGGCACAGGTGCATCCCCTGCTCCTCCACAGAGGTCCTGGCCATGCTGAGGCCAGTGGCTGCTAGTTACTTGTGTGCTTGTCTGATGTGTTCCCGAGCTCCTGTGCAGTCCAGGGCAATCCTTAACCAATTTGTTACAGGTCTTACGCTGGCAATTTTCTGCTCAAGAGCCCACCTCAGTCATCGACACGTTTGGACACTGAGCAGTCATGTGAGAAAAGCAGATTTAAACATATATCTGAGAAACCAGTGATCAGGATAAAGCACATCCACTCCGCTCTGCCCAGGGCGATTCCCCCATAGAGCTGGCAGCATCCCGCAGGCTGCAAATGTAACACCCTTCTAAGAGTCCCACACGTTGTTCCAACCCAAAACATTAATGCAATTGGTTTTGTTAAATCTTAAGCAATTACCACAGGGCCTACAGCCTTCAGAGGCTGTGGAGGCTTTTGCAGGCCGAAGGACACAGGGAAATGGAGGCTGTCTTTGAAAAGACTTTGGCTGAGAGAAGGAGAAGCAAAGTAACAAGAAGAAATACCACGGCGCATGACCAGTTAATCTTAGCCAATAATATTTCTGGCCTAGGTGGGGGAACAAGTAGCAGAACCCAATCATTGTAAAGAATACATGGCATGTTCTTACCAGTTAACATATATAAAGGAGCCATTAAGCCTTAATAAAGGTCTTTGCTCATCAGGCAGTAGTCCTTGCATCAATCCCCTCAAGAGGCCAGTGCTACTACTCCTGAGGGAGTCCTGACTCCAGGCATTTCACAGGTTCAGCAGGAGGATGGAAACTGGCAGGGTCCTCATGCCCTTGTGTTCTGCCCCGGTCTTCTCCCAGCACTGTGGTTACCCACGGTAACTGGGATGGGAGCTGACTCCAGCAAGATCCACCACCTTCAGCAAAGGTTATTTATATCAGCCTAGTGCAGATCAGGACTTCAATGTCCCACTGGCAAAATATGCTTTCTTTTTCCCCTAGCAGAAGGAAACCACTGCCCTCCCCCCGCAGTTTGAAAGGACCACAGAGCCCAGTCACCAAGGTGTCTGGAGGAGCTGGAGGCAAGCCTGTTACAAGCATGCACCTTCTGCAAATGTCATCAAAAAGCAAAGAGAAGGGCAGGAAAAGGCCACCTTGTGATGAGAGGCTTCATTCATATCTCGAAGCTGGGTAATCTGGGGCAGCTTCACCTCCCGAGTAGGGGCCAGCATCTGCTTGGTAGTGAGAGACTTCTCCTTCACGAAGGCAGAAGGAGTGGGCTGAAACACAAAACAGCAGCTCAGCAAGAGCTACAGAAATTGGTCCAGAAAGGCTTTACTTGTTCAAATGCCACTGACAGGTAAGTTTGGAACCTCTTCTGTCTGGGTCCAGTCATGTCTCCAAGTCTTCAGCCAGAGTTGGAGCAGCCCACCACACGCCCAGCTCCTGGAGGTCTGGTACAGCTGGAGCAGCACTGGCCAGTGTGCCAGCAGGAGAGCAGATATCACTGCCCACCCACAGAGGATGGAAAGAAGTACACTCTCATGCTCCAGCTAGTCCAGCTGAACACCCAGGAAAATCGTTTAACTTGGCTCCAGTGGCACATTCAGGCAAGGCTCTGGACTTGCCCTGAAGCAGCACACAACCCAAACCTCACTGCACCATGAGAGCCACCTCTGACAAGCACAGCGACACACATACGGGAGCCCGCGGCCAGCTTCCCAGTGCTGCTGGACAACAGGAGAAGTGGGCAGAGGAGGGACACAGGGGAACTTCACAACCCAAACACAGCTCTTACCTGGTCTGTACTGGCAGTCAGAGGCTTCTCTGCCCCTCTGCCCCACTTCCAATCACGAGATGTTGCCACTTTGCTCTGGAATCCATCAGCCCTCTTGGGAAGCCCCACAGGCTGATAGCTCCTGCCAGTGGCCATGTCTCAGTCACCTGGAAAAAGCAACAACGGGACTTTGAAAATCTAGAAATCCCATTTGTGGCAGATAGGATACCCCTGTGTCTCCAGGCTTTGGCATCCTTCCTATGTGAACAGGGGGCCTCCCCACCCTGTTTCTTGAGCAGATCATGTTAAAGCTGCGGAGCTGAGATTCATAGAAGTAAAACCCTGAGTTATTTCCCCCCTTCAGCCAAGCAGCAAGGCCGGACAACCTGTGACAAGCAGTCTGTGCGCTCCTGAAGCAGTCTGAGATCTGTATGTTCCCACTCCGCAAGGGACACAGTTTGGGACACACAAAGCAGCTCCACCGTCAGTGGGCTACTGCACTTGTCCCCTGGCGATGACGGGGACTCCTAGCCTGCCCCAACCCACCCGGCGAACACAGCTGCTTTTAATATATTAGATTTCTCTACCCAATTTGTTGTATATAAGTTCTTAAATTCCTAAGCGTATCTTGTACTGTACCAGAAAGGTACCAGGAGATAACATTTCTCTTCTCCAAAATACTTGCTCAGCCATTTCTTGGTGAAAAACAGCTTATGCAAACATATCTTGCAGGAATACTACAAGTTCAGTTCAGCAAGGCCCTCCATCTTAATGCTACAACTTCCATTTTGTAAAAGCACAAGTAGCCGGACTCTCGCACGTACCAAGGCCCTGAAGTCTCTTTTTGATTGCCCTTGGGCTGTGCATTGCAGCTCCCTAAGATCCCACATGGAAGAGCAGGAATGGGCAATAGCACAGGGCTGTACCAGGCTAGGAACACCCTAGGGATGCCCCTAACCTGGGACCCAGACTTCCCGAAGGGGAGGGTCTGTATGGCATATCAGACCCTCTGTTCCCCTCGGAATGGAGTCCTCTGCCACTACAACCTGTCTTTTCTTCCCCATAGAGGTGGCTATAATATGGAGGTAGGGCCTGTCTGATCGTGGCAACACCTCTGGGCTAGATGAGCTGTCATCCACATCTATTGCCTGACCTTCCATCTCCAGAGCCTCACAGCCGCTGTGCAGAGGAAGCTGGGAAAGCAAGGCGGGCAAGGAGGGGCTTGCCCTGCCACCCTGACTGTGGACTGGCCCCCACTCACTCCTCAGTGAGGGGGAGGGTGTAGGATCCTCTTCATCCTGGCTTTGTGTTGGGGGCTGCTCCTCTTGATGTCCTGGGGAGGGCAGAGCAGGGCTCCATGGCCCATCTCTCTCTCAGACTCCCTGGTTCTAAAACTACCTCCTTCCTCAGGTTGCTCTGCCACCAGCACCTCATCCTGTTGTCACCTCTCTCCCAGCCGCTCTGTCTGCTGCTGTCACTTCTCAGGGACAGGCTCTGGCATTCCCTGCAGCCTGGGACCTGGGTGGCTGCATGTTTTCCTGGGAGTTTGCTCTGGGTGGCTGCACTCGCTGTGGTGAGCGCAGAGGACGCAGCTCTCTGCCGGGTGGGCGCCCCAGCCCAGCTCCTTCCGAGAGGGTGACGATTCCCCCTGGACTCACTCCCTGGCTGTGTGGTGAAGCCACCCGCCCTGCACCTCCTCTCATGGCTGAGCCAACACCACAGGGAGGGCTTTCCTCTTCCCTGTGGCCAGAGAACCACTAACCACCAGTGTGCACCAGTGAGAAATAATAAGCACCAGTAACAACCAGTGTATTCCCCAGCAGCCTGTTTGTCTTTTTCCTGGGTAGGGGGTCCAGGTCACAGGACTCGGTGCCTTTGTCATGCTCCAGGAGCAATTGTACATAAAAGAAAAGGTGCATGTGCTTCGATGACCAGTCTTCCAGCTGGACACGGAGAACTTCTGCCTGTGCGAGATGGCCCACAGTGCTTATCCCTGGTGAGAAGGCAGCGGCCACCCTCCGCTTTCCCCCTCCACCTCCGGGGGGATGTGTGCTCCCTGTTCCTTGGAAAATGCTGACAGGAGTCAAAAATTGCCTCCAAAGGTCGGGGGAGGGATTGAGCGTCCCCCAAACAAACCCCACCCCCAAGAACTGTTTCTGTAAACAACCTTTACCGTGACATTTTGTTAGGAATTAGTGATTGATAGGAATGGTTGGACTCAATCCTGTGAGTCTTTTCCAACCTACTGATTCTGTTATTCCGTGATTCTGTGAATCTTCGATGGAACCGTGGCTGCAGAGGTGGTGATGATGTTCCTCCTCCTTGCAGGTCGATGTCAGGATCAAGCTGCTGGACTTCTGGTGGCTCCCGCAAGCCACCTCCTTCCTGACAAGCATCTTGGAGGGCTGTGTGCGAGACACCATCCTCCTGTACTATTTCCAGCTGAGGAACAGGCAGCACATTGCCTTCACCTTCCGGGACATGGGCATTCTGTGCTGTGAAGACAATGGCCTCTGCATGCAGTTTTATGCTGACTGTGTCTCAGAGCTGACAGCCAGCTCATTATCACTCCCATCAGAGAGAACTCACACAAAGAACTCACACAAAGAGGACTTTAAGCTCCACCTTCTGGTTGGGGGAGATTCCCGATAAAACCTGTGCATGGCCACAAAGGAAAAGGAAAAGGAGGATTAGTGGTGGGAAGCTGCAGAGGGCAGGGGTCACCCTTCCTCACTCCTGTCATCCTTTCCTCTTTGTTTATAGTTTTTCCTTAACTGAGGAATGTATGGTTGGGCAGATGAGGAAACTGGTACAATTCAGTGGAGATATGGCTGTTGAGAAGCTTATAATAACATTAAAAATCATTCTTGGAAGTAATAGAATATGCATGAGATTTGCGGGCAATTTTCTAGAAGATATCTTTGTGGAAAGTGTGGTGAAGCCCTGGCAGAGGCTGCCCAGGGCAGTGGGGAGTCTCCATCCCTGGAGGGGCTCCAAAAATGCGTAGACGTGGCACTTTTGGACATGGTTTAGTGGGCATGATGGGGTTGGGTGATGGTTGGACTGGATGATCTTAGAGGTCTTTTCCATCCTTAATGATTCTATGATTCCATGAAAGTGCTGGGGTCAAAAAGAGACACTGCTTCTCCTATCCCTGCTGCTTCCACTGCTCCCTGAGGGAGTGAACGTTGCCAGGGAAGGTTTTTCCCCGAAAACCTGGCTTTTGGGGGCCCAAGGGTGGCTCCTGTCCATCTTGCCCATAGAGGCATCCTGCAGCCGCCGAGGGGACAGTGATGGAGAGCATTGGGCCTGAGAAGGAGGCACTGGGCTTCCCGCACAGGCTGAGCACCCAGCAGGTGTCCCTGGAGGAACAGCGTCCACCTGATGCTGTGACAGCAGAGCCCACATGCGCTTGGTCCCTGCAGTGTCTGCTGCCCCAGTTTCCCCAGGAGAAGTCTTTCGGTGCGCTTACCTGGGCATCCCCTCTGCGTTTCAGGCAGCGCCGAGGGCCGATGCGGTGGAGCCACCGCAGGACGCTGAGCTGCGGGCAGCGCTGGGCGTGCTGCGGTGCTACGACCTGCACTCCGTCGTGGAGGAATGGTTCCTAGAGGTGCTGCAGACCGACCTTCAGGCCAACATAGCTTCCGAGTTCTGGAGCTGCATCAACCAGTATGAAAACACAGCCGAGGAGCCCCAGTGCTCCGCGCTCCTCCTGGATGCGTTTTGTCTTCTCAAGCACCGCCTGGAGCCCTACCTGAACAGCCTGGAGCTGCTGGAGCGCTGGACTAAGGCAGGCTTGCTCCTGGGGACCGGCGCCCAGATGCTGCAGGAGGTCTACACCATGTTCAGAGCCATCCTTTTCTTCACCACGACCAAATCCTTCCAGGAAATGATCCAGCAGTTCTACAGACGCACTTTCAGGATATACATGTGGCAGTGGAGGAAAGGAGAAGATGGAACGAACGAGGGCGAGAGCAGCATGAGCGAGGCCGAGCAGGAGAGCGATACGGAGGAGGGCGGAGGAGAGGCCCCACCGTGCGCAGGCTGCAGCACCAAGAAGGAGCAGTGCTGGTGCCCCCAAGCCATGGAGCAGTTTCAGCAGCTCAATGACATCCTGTATGTCGGGTTTGGGGTGGTGGCTGTCACACAGAGCACATGGATGGGCTGGACGGGTGTGCAGCAGCAGGTTTTCTTGGTGTTTGAAAATGGGAAGAGTTAACGTGTGAGGTCAGGCTGTCTCCCAGTACCGGGCAGAGAATGTGTCACAGGGATTTTGCAGCTTGTGGTTCAATAGGGCAGATCTCTAGACAGAAGGTTCCTCTCCCTGGCTGTAAGAATACCTTCTCCGGCTCTAAGGCTGTCTGTCCCCAAAGAAGCAAACCCTTCTAAGGTGTCGAGGGAGGTGGTCATTCTCCTCTACCCCCCTCTCATGAGAACTAACCTGGACAACTGCATTCAGTTCTGCAGTCCTCCCCACGTGGATCTGTTGGAGCAAGTGCAGAGGAGGCCACGGAGATGATCTGAGGGCTGGAGCACCTCATGTATGAGGCCAAGCTGAGACAGTTGGGGTTGTTCAGCCTGGAGAAGAGAAGGCTCTTGGGAGACCTTGGAGTAGCTTCCAGTCCTGACAGGGACTCCAGGAAAGCTGGGGAGGGACTCTTGGTCAGGGAGTGCAGGGATAGGATGAGGGGAAACATTTGGAAGCTGAGAGAGGGGAGAGTTAGATGAGATCTTGGGAAGAAATGTTTTGCTGTGAGGGTGGGGAGGCCGTGGCCCAGGTTGCCCAGAGCAGGGGTGGCTGCCCCATCCCTGGAAGGGTTCAAGGCCAGGCTGGATGGGGCTTGGAGCCCCTGATCCAGTGGGAGGTGTCCCTGCCCATGGCAGGAGGTGGAACTGGATGGGGTTGAATCATAGAATCACAGAATAACCAGGTTGGAAGAGACCCAACGGATGATCAAGTCCAACCATTCCTATCAAACACTAAACCATTCCCCTTAGCACCTCGTCCACCCGTGCCTTAAACACCTCCAGGGAAGGTGACTCAACCACCTCCCTGGGCAGCCTCTGCCACTGCCCAAGGACCCTTTCGTGAAGAATTTTTTCCTAATGTCCAGCCTAAACCTCCCCTGGGGGAGCTTGAGGCCATTCCCTCTCATCCTGTCCCCTGTCACCTGGGAGAAGAGGCCAGCTCCCTCCTCTCCACAACCTCCTTTCAGGCAGTTGTAGAGAGCAATGAGGTCTCCCCTCAGCCTCCTCTTCTCCAGGCTAAACAACCCCAGCTCTCTCAGCCACTCCTCGTAAGACCTGTTCTCCAGCCCCCTCACCAGCTTCGTTGCTCTTCTCTGGACTCGCTCCAGAGCCTCAACATCCTTCTTGCGGTGAGGGGCCAGAACTGAACACAGGATTCGAGGAGCGGTCTCACCAGTGCCCAGTACAGAGGAAGAAGAACCTCCCTGGACCTGCTGGTCACACCATTTCTGATCCAAGCTAAGATGCCATTGGCCTTCTTGGCCACCTGGGCCACTGCTGGCTCATGTTCAGTCGCTGTCAACCAACACCCCCAGGTCCCTCTCCTCCAGGCAGCTTTCTGACAGACTTCTCCTAGTCTGTAGCACTGCACAGGGTTGTTGTGCCCCAAGTGCAGGACCCACCATTTGGCCTCCTTAAACCTCATGCCATTGGACTCTGCCCAGCGGTCCAGCCTGTCCAGATCCCTTTGCAGAGCCTCCCGACCCTCCAGCAGATCCACACTTCCACCCAGCTTAGTGTCGTCCGCAAACTTGCTCAGGGTGCACTCGATGCCTTCATCCAGGTCATTGATAAAGACATTGAACAGGGCTGGACCCAGCACTGAGCCCTGGGGAACCCCACTTGTCACTGGCCTCCAGCTGCATTTCACACCATTTCCCACCACTCTCTGGGCCCGGCCATCCGACCAGTTTTCCCCCCAGGACAGTGTGCGCCTGTCCAGGCCAGAGGTGACAGTTTCCTAAGCAGAATGCTGTGAGAAACTGTGTCAAAGGCTTTACTGAAGTCCAGGAAGATACATCCACAGCCCTTCCCTCATCCAGCAGCCAAGTCACTTTGTCATAGAAGGCCATCAGGTTAGTCTGGCAAGACCTGCCTTTCGTGAACCCATGTTGACTGGGCCTGATCACCCGGTTCTCTTGCATGTGCTTCATGATAGCACTCAAGATCACCTACTCCATGACTTTCCCTGGCCCTGAGGTCAGACTGACAGGCCTGTAGTTTTCTGGATCCTCCCCGCGACCCTTCTTGTAGACGGGCACAACAGCAGCCTCCAGTCCAGTGGGACTTCCCCAGTCAGCCAGGACTGTTGGAAGATGATCAAAAGGGGTTTGGCCAGCACATCCACCAGCACATCCACCCTTGGGTGAATCCCATCCGGCCCCATAGACTTGTGGGTGTCTAGTAGGGCTAGCAAGGCTCTGACCACCTCCTCTTGGATCACAGGAGCCTCATTTTGCTCCTCTAGCTCCTGGGTTTGTACACAGGTGGAACGATTTTCTTTACAACTAAAGACTGAGGCAAAGAAGGCATTAAGTACCTCAGCCTTTTCCTCATCCCCTGTTACTGTTGTTCCTTCTGTGTCCAATAGGGACTGTATGGTCTCCCTAGTCCTCCTTTTATTATTTAGATATTTATAGAAGGATTTTTTTGTTATCTTTCACAGACTTGGCCAATCCAATTTCTAGCTGAGCCTTACCCCTTCTGATTTTTTCTCTACACAATCTCACTTCCCTCCTGTAGTCCCCCCAAGAGGCCTGTCCCCTCTTCCAGAGCCCATAAACATTTCTCCTCTTCTTGATATCACTCAAGATCTCTCTGTTCAACCAAGCTGGCTTTCTCCCCTGCCGGCTTTTTTTCCTGAACACGGGGATGGCTTTCTCCTGAGCTGCTAGGATTTCCCCCTTGAAGAGCTCCCAGCCCTCATGGGCTCCCTTGCCCTTGAGTACTGTCTCCCATGAGACTTCGCCAACCAGCCTTCTGAAGAGTTCAAAGTCTGCCCTCTGGAAATTTAATGCTACCGTCCTACTAACAACCCTCTTCACTTCACCTAGAACAGGAAACCCTATCATCTCATGATCACTTTGTCCTAGGCGTCCACCTACTGCCACATCCCCCACAAGGCCTTCTCTGTTCACCAACAGCAGGTCCAGGAGGGCACCTTCCTTTGTTGGTTCATTCACCAACTGTGCAAGGAAGTTGTCTTCCACGCACTCCAGGAACCTCCTAGACTGCTTCCTTTCTGCTGTATTGTACTCCCAGCAGATATCAGGCAGATTGAAGTCTCCCACAAGAACGAGAGGCATTGATCTAGAGATTAACCCCAGCTGTTTATAGAAGAGCTCATCAGCTGCTTCTCCTTGGCTGGGTGGTCTGTAACAGACTCCCATCACAAAATCTACCTTCTTATGGGCTCCTCTGATTTTAACCCACAGGCACTCAACCTCCTGATCGCCACAATCCATCTCAACAGTGTCCAAGTCCTCCCTTACAAAGAGGGCTACCCCGCCTCCTCTCCTACCCTTCCTATCCCACCTGAAGAGTTTGTACCCCACCATAGCCGTACTCCAGTTATATGAGTCGTCCCACCACGTTTCCGTGATGGCAACAACATCATAGGCTCCTTGCCCTACGACAGCTTCCAGCTCTTCCTTCTTATTCCCCATGCTGCATGCATTGGTGTAACTGCACTTCAGCTGAGCTGCCAAGCCTTCAGCCCTCTTAGAGGGAACTGAGTTTATTCCCAATTGCCTGGTGACTGGAGTAGCTAGCGACAGAGTGCCCTTATCTCCCTTAGGACCCCGAGGTGTGTTCTCCCCCACTTTCTGTGTGGTGAGGTACTGGTGGTCCTCACCAGCACACCCTCTCTGAATCTCCAGTGCCCCACGTCCAGGCTCATTCCTGTCCAGCCTGGGTTCAACCCCCTCCCCCTTCACATCTAGTTTAAAGCTCGATTTATGAGCTTAGCTATGTTTCTAGCAAGGGCTTCAGTCCCCCTAGGAGACACACGTGTCCCATCCTTAGCGAGAAAGCCTGGGGGTGTGTGAGCCACCCCATGATCAAAGAAGCCAAAGCCCCTCTCCTCGCACCAGGCTCGGAGCCAGGCATTAACCGAATTCTTCTTCCTGGCTTCCCGCTCCTCTCTATTTAGCATTGGGATGGAGCAGAATCCTATTTGTGCCCCAGAGCCCTCCATCATTTTCCCAATGGCCCTGAAGTCATTCTTGATGGTTTTGGCCTTTTTGTTTACTAGACCATCGTTACCAGTTTGGACTATCAGAGGATAGTAGTCTGTCTCGAGGGCCAGGGAAGGAAGTTTTTTAGCTACCTCCTTCCCTGATGCCCCCGGTAAGCAGCAGACCTCTCTGTGGAGCGGGTCCAGTCTGCAAATGGGTCCCTCCGTTCCTTTTAGGAGGGAGTCCCCTACAACAATCACCCTTCTCTTCTTCTTGATGGAGGATGTTTTTATCTTTTTCTGAGGATGGTGCGGCCTAGGGAAGGATTCTAGGCTGTGGGAGCCATCATCCTCATCCTCAGGGCTGGATTCCACCTGCAGCACCTGGTACTTGTTCTCCAGGGGGATCTGGGGTTTTGCTGTCTGGGTGAGGGGAGCAGGTTTCCTACCTCTGGCAGGAACTTGCTGCCATTCCCCATCTCTTGTTCCCCCAACCTTGCAGTTTGCAGGTGGATGGTGTTTGAGAGAGCTGACAGCCAGCACACAGAGCTGGGACAGCAAAGCTATCAACCCAGCCCAGCGCTGAGGAAAGCGGGGGCAGCTTCATCCCGCACAGCCTTCTGCCTGAGATGGGAACATGAAAACCACAGAGTGAGAGCCTTGTAGCAGAGCTGATTAGGGATACCAACAATTGGACTGATGTAGAGCACACAGAAACGTACAACATAACAGTGGCCTAAAAACCACAACCTCGGGCTGATGGCACAGTCCAACAGAAGTTGAAAGAGGAGTTCAGGAAAGGCAACAGAGGCATTTCACACAAATTATGTGTGGGAGATAACAGTCTTAACAACAGGATCGTGGAATAAATCAAGAGCACATCAAATCAATATAGATATCTCGCAATCTTGGACAACGACACTAACGACAGCCACCATAATGGGTTGGGGCATGTGTTTTTTAATTAACAAATACCTATATTCCCCTCTAGACATTAAGTCACAACTCATGTACTACTCCCACGGTCCAGCAAGGATCTTGCCCTGCACAGGGTCACTGCTCTTTGACCTGTTCTGTAAGAGAGCACTGAAAACAAAGCTACACCAAGACCAATCATTCAAAGCACATCCAGCAGCCGGGACTGGGGGCGGAAACATAGCTGGGGTGGTTCTCTGGCAAAAAGGAATAATGAATCTAAGAGAAAGGGCTTGGCAAAGCAGCACCTAACCTAGCAAAGCGCAGGCTCTGGCCAGACTTTCTCCCAGACAAAACCAGCACCAGATGGACACAACTGACCCAAGGGGGATCCCACCATACAAGGACATGCTCAGCGACAGAGCTGGACAGTGCAGGATGGCAGTGGCAGCCCTTGCTCAGGGACTGCCTGACATCGCCTGCTCGGTTGGGAGCAAGTGCTTTCTTTTGCATGACTTGCTTATTGGGCTTTGCTTTTCTCTCCTCTCTCTTTCTTGTTTCTTGGATTTTTTACTTATTATTATTGGAGATAAGGTTAAGAACATCCCCCAGCCACACATCATGGTATCACCCAAGCACGCACTGTGACATCAAAGCCCTCACTGCTTGTATTCCAGCACCAGCCTCTCCCAGACGGCTCGAGCCTTCACTCCAGCTGAGCGATTCAGCGAGGCTGGGAGTGCGGAGCGAGCCTTTAGCTCACTGCTGGGCTTGTGCCCTCGGAACTGGTGGCTGCAGCTCTCAGAGCTGCCCGAGCAGCCACTGCAGGTCCTTCCCCGGCCGTGCAGGCTTCAGGCAGCCGGGGCAGCCAGGAGGAGCACTGGTCGCAGCAGAGGTGAGCTGTTCGGGGAGCCTTCCCCCTGGAAAGGCAGTAGGTGCATCACTGGTTTTCTTTGGGCATTGTTTTCCTCTCTCTTTCTTGTTTGTTGAGATTGATTTCTTATTAGTCATGAAAATAAGAAAATGAGTATCTCCTCTCCTCTGCAGTACTCTGCTCTGCTCGGGTGAGACCTCACCTGGAGCCCAACCTTCAGTCCTGGAGTCCTCAGCACAGGAAGGACATGGAGGTGTTGGAGCAAATCCAGAAGAGGTCTCAAGGATGATTCAAGGGCTGGAGCTCCTCCAATGGGAGGACAAGATGAGAGAGTTGGCCTTGTTAAGCCTAGAGAAAAGGAAGGTCTGAGGAGACCATAGAGCAGCTTCCAGTACTGAAAGGGGCTCCAGAAAAAGCCAGGGAGGGGCTCTTGATCAGGGAGTGCAGGAAGAGGAGGAGTAGAAAGTTTGTTAGCTGCAGGATTGTAGAGTGAGATGAGCTCTTAGGAAGAACTTGTTTGCTGTGAGGGTGGTGAGGCACTGGCACAGGTTGCCCAAAGAAGTTGTGGCTGCCCTGTTCCTGGAGGTGTTGCAGACTGTGTTGGAAGAGTCTTGGAGGAGCACGATGCCGTGTGCGGTGACCTTGCCCATAGCAGGGGGGTTGGAACTGGGCGATCTTTAATGCTCCTTCCAACACAAACCATTCTATGATTCCAGGAATATCCCCCCAGCCACTCACCATGGTATCCCCCAAGCACGCACTGTGACATCAAAGCCCTCGCTGCTTGTATTCCAGCACCAGCCTCTCCCAGACGGCTCGAGCCTTCACTCCAGCTGAGCGATTCGGCGAGGCTGGGAGTGCGGAGCGAGCCTTTAGCTCGCTGCTGGGCTTGTGCCCTCGGAACTGGTGGCTGCAGCTCTCGGTGCTGCCCGAGCAGCCACTGCAGGTTCTTCCCCGGCCGTGCTGGCTTCAGGCAGCCGGGGCAGCCAGGAGGAGCGCTGGTCGCAGCAGAGGTGAGCTGTGCGGGGAACCTTCCCCGTAGGAACTGGGTGCATCACTGGTTTTCTTTGGATGTCGTGTTCCTCTCTCGGTCTTGTCGGTTGAGATTTATTTCTTATTATTAATGGAAACAAGAAAATGGGAAGCTCTTAGGAAGCTTTGGCTGAAATGACCATTAAGTTGTGGAGTGCAGGATCCTGAGGTTAATGGGGAGAGCATGCAGCAAAATCACTTCCCTGGACTTGAGGAGAGCTGAGTTCAGACTGTTGAGGCATCTGCTCGGTAGGGCACCATGGGATAAAGCTGCACATAGGAGAAATGAAAATGCCAGGAGGTCTGCAGGGATGAACAAGGACCTCCTGGACCAACTCAGACAAAAAAAAGGAAGCCTGCAGAAGGCTGGAGCAAGAGCTGGGCACGTTTCCTTCGGGATGGAACTAGGCTTCCCTTCCAGCCCTCCCCGCTCCAGCTCATGATCGGGGCCTCTCCTCCTCTTCCAGCAGGACCCCCACCGAGGCAGCAGCACAGAGGACGAGGAGTCCATCCCCAGCAGCTCTCCCAGCCCTGCCCAGCGCCTGTGGAGCATGGCCGCAGACGAGGAGGAGCGCTGCCGCATCTGCCTCGACACCTGGGACGACGATGCCTGGACCGTGCCGTGCCGCCACCGCTTCTGCCTGAGGTGCATCCGGCGCTGGGCAGAGAGCAATCCCCAGTGCCCCCTCTGCCAGGGCAGGGTGACCGCCATCCGGCACTCGCTGCGCGGGGAGCGCTTTGAAGAGTTCCCCGTCACAGCCCCTGCGGCAGCGTCGGGACAAGACGACGGACGCGATGGAGCCGAAGCAGCGCCGACACCCAGCGAACCCCAACGCCGGACCTGGGATCCCGACTCCGTGGGCGGCCTCTCCGCCTCCACCTGGGGCCACCTCTTCCGCAAGTACCCGGGGCTCCTTCGCCACCTGCGGCCCTGGCTGCAGCGGGAGCTGGGGCGCATCTTTGGGCAAGAGCCTGCGCAGGACCTGGCGCTGCAAGAGATGATCCTGAGCGCCCTGCCCGTCCTGGGGCTGCATGAAGAGCACCTGGCTGAGGAGCTGCACGCCCACCTGCGCAGCCACACCGCGGCCTTCGTGCGAGGGCTCATTGACTTCATGGTGAAAGAGTGCAGGAGGGAAGCCTGCCACCTCCTGCACCACGGCGCACCCCGTTCGGCCAGGGGCTCCGAGCACAGCCCTGACGGCCTCATCTCCGCGTCCTTCAGGTGGTGGCGCGATCGCAGCCCTGTGGGCAGAACAGGCTGGGTCGCCCACCAAGAGAGACGGCAGGGCAACCTGGTGGCCAAAACCAGATACGCCGGCGTCCGGGAGCAAGGCAGCTGCAGCTTCACCGTCAGCACCAGGTGGGCCGCCTTCCGAGGGCAGCGGGAGCGCAGTCCCACGGCCACCACCAGCTCCTCTGCCTCCCAACGCCG
This sequence comes from Phaenicophaeus curvirostris, assembly GCF_032191515.1. Classification (NCBI taxonomy): domain Eukaryota; kingdom Metazoa; phylum Chordata; class Aves; order Cuculiformes; family Cuculidae; genus Phaenicophaeus; species Phaenicophaeus curvirostris. The sequence goes on from NC_091411.1 coordinate 464,980, forward strand.
ACGGGAGCGCAGTCCCGTGCCCAGCGCCAGCGCCGCTGCCCCCCGCGGGGGGACTCCGGCCTCAGGACCAGCCCTCTCCAGCAGCGCCACCGCCTTGGATGCACAACGACTCCCGGTCATCTCGGCCGCTGCCTTGTGGGGGTGTCCCGACTGCCCCCGCTCCGTCCTCAATCCCACCCCAGGCCGGCGCCAAGACCAGCACGCGGCGCCATGGGCGGCTGGCGGTGGGGACCGTGCTCGGCCCCAGCCAGGGGCTCCTCGTCTCCCAGGCCCCGTTGCCACCTGAAGAGGAACCAGCAGCTCCCAGGACTCTTCCTCACCCACACAGAAGCCACCGCCCTGCAGATGCTGGAAGGCGACCCTGACAGCTGCAAAAGAAGGGACTGGCCACCAGCAGGGCCACGCGCTGAAGCCCTGGGCACCACAGGACTCTGCTCACTCCTCCAAAACCCCTCCCTCCCTCACAATAAAGACATGAAAATGGCAGGAAGGGTCTCAGCGTTCTTATTCCTGACGCCACACCCACCACTCCCATTTCTTCAAAAGGGCCGTAAGACATTAAATAAAAAGAAATCAATGTATGTTTTCATGGTAGAACTCACTCTTAGAAATGGAACTTGGAAATGGACAGGAAGCTGCAGTCTCGATTGGCCTTGATGGTGAAAATCAGTGGTTCCCCCGTCAGGACAGCGAGCTGGCCGACGAGCTCTCCCGGGTGGCTAATGAAGAGGCAGGTGTCCTCCTCCGAGTCTATCTTCCGCTGGTACACGTGAAGCATCCCCGAGACCACAAAGCAAACATTAACATCCTGGAGAAAATGGAACAAGAGGTCAATACAATCCCCAAAGGTTTTAAAAGCTATGATCACGGTGACAGCTCTATCACAACCCATCTGTTGTCCAGAAGGCTCCCTATAGATTTTGAACAATTAAGTGATAAAATAAGACACAAAAGTGAATTAGTAAAAGTAGGCTATGAATATTTAAAACTAAGCAGCCGCAATATTGAAAAATGTGTTTCTCTTTGTATGGTTATGAGAAATGAAGGCTGCAGCCATAAGATCTCAGGAAATAGCAACAGGATCGGAAATGGAGAGAATGGGGTAATCACAGCAGCATGATAAGGGACAGCACAGTTCCGCAGAGCAGATGACAGCAGCACTGTAACTGGAGCTGCCCCTCATCTGCCTTGCATAACCTTGTCTGTTTACACAGCATTCTTATAAATGAATCTCGTTATATCCTGAATACACTTTGCTATAAACAAATAATACTGCATTTCTGCTAGGAGAGGAGAGAAAGAAAATAACTTTGCTTCAATTGAGTGACATCCCTGAAAGGCCGCAGTGCAGGGCACGACAAAGTCTTCACAGACCTCAGGAAGGATGGAAGTGGGATGCTCCATTCCCATCAAGGTACGTAAGGGGGCACTTTACATGTCTGTGCACATGTAAAGATCCAAGAACGCGAGGAAGAATAATAACTACTAAACATGTTATAAGTACTCAAATCTCTTTAAAATACAGTGCAGGATTTTAGTATTTTTCTACCCAACAAACACTTCTTCCAGAAGAAGAAAAGATTTAGAACACTTCAATTGATCAGATGGGGCTTCTTAAGGAGTTCATATTTGCCAGTTTTGCCTCCAGACCCTTTCAAGTGTCTGTAACAAAGAGACTTACACAGTGGGCATGAAAATGATGGAATCCAAAGTTATTTTCCAAGAAAAATGACACCCCACATGATGTGCTGCCCACATCAGAGAAGAATGGGACAGGACAGTAACACTGCCTTCACCACAGCCTTTTCCCAGTCACACAGCCCAGCTGTGCTGTGCACACGGAGCACAACTTCATGCACACTGGACACCAAAAGCTTCCCCAATTAAATCAGTTCTCGTGCGCGTGCACACATGGATTGCACAGGAGAGCAGGAATTTTCCTCCCAACTGCCTTTTGCCTTCCCAAAAGCCTGCCTTCAGTTTGGAATCAGGGACATGGTTTATGGCAGGTAGGAATGGTTGGACTCGATGATCCAAGAGGTCTTTTCCAACCTAGTCATTCTATGAATCAATCCCAAGCCCTTGTAGCGACAAGGCACTCGTCTGGCTCAGGGCACCAGGGGATTCCTTTCCAGATCCAAACTGCTCAGCATCACCACCCTAAGCACATCACAGCCACCAGACACAGTTTTCTTGCCTCTCACAGGGCTGCCCGGAAAGTCTGGTGTCCCACGTGCACTCAGGATCACACCCTAACATTTCAGGTCATCCTTGCTCCAGCAAAACTTCCACCCAAACCAGCAAATCTTCCAAAGCTCAACATTTTATTATCACAGCCAGAATGGGCAGGGGCAAAAGCACCAGCTCCATTACACAATTCTTGCATTCCACTAAAGGTGACAGCGCAGTCAGAATTAGAGAATCATTAAGGATGGAAAAGACCTCTAAGATCACCAAGCCCAACTGTCAGCCCAACCCAACCACGCCCACTAAACCGTGTCCCAAAGTGCCACAGCCACACACTTTTTGAACCCCTCCAGAGATGGAGGCTCCACCGCTGCCCTGGGCAGCCTCTGCCAGGGCTTCATGCTCCTGCAGTAAAGAATTTTTCCTAAGAGCCAATCTAAAGCTCCCCGGGCACAACTTGAGGCCATTTCCTCTTATCTTGCCCCTTGTTATTTGGGAGAAGAGACTACTAGCACCCACCTCACCCCAAGCCCCTTTCAGGAGCTGCCACGAGCGATGAGGTCTCCCCTCAGCCTCCTCCTCTCCAGGCTAAGCAGCCCCAGGGCCCTCACCTCTGCTGGCTTGCAATTTAGCCTCCACAAGCCAAAGCCAAACACCACTGCATCCAGTGCTTTGCCTCAGAGGCAGAACCACTAAAAGCAAGAGAGCTGCGGGCACAGCGAGAAACAATTCAGCACAAGCAGCTCAGCAGAATCTGCTCGTAGTCAGTAACCTTATTGCAGCACGAGAACAAAGCAAAGCCATAAACATTTCACCGTTGTAACTGTTACGCCAGGTTTTCCGCTTTTCCCTTTCAGATGGAAAAAAAAAAAAAAAAAAAACCAGAGCAAGCGAAATAATCAGTTATTCTTTACACCTACAGCTGAGGAAGAGAACAGATTCTCATCAGGAAATAGTTTTATTGAAGCCAGTCTGCTTCACGGGAACAAATCCAACGCAAACAACCTGACAGGCACCCGTCAAAATATTTCAGTTCAGCAACATCAACTCAACTAATTTCTACGATGATTCTTCCATATTTATACATTTACGGTTGTATAGTATTACCTACACTTAACGACAAAGTTTTAACTAGGAAAGCACCTCACAGTAAGGGAATACGAGCTCCCTGATGAGCTCTACTTAACAACAGCTTTTTTTTGGCTGCATTAGCTCTAACAAAAACTGCTGCAAAGATTTTCTTCACGTCTAAGACTCAGTATCGCAATAGATTGCACACAAAGCTGTGAAGCCCTCATCATTGGAGATCTTTAAGAACAGATTAGACAAAACCCTACCAGAAATGACTTGGCAATAGTTGATTCTGCTTTGAGCATGGGAAGAGACAGAACGACCTCCAAGCAGTCCTTGAAATCCTACTTTGCTGTGCTCTTACCACCCGGATTAAGCAACAAAAGAGTCAACAAACAAGACAACAGAAAAGATTCACCCTGTGTAGTATCTTCTCTCTTGAATGAACAAGGCCAGCAAACCCAAATCCAGCAGCACATCGTTACAGGGTTTGAGCAGAGAACTGCACTGACCCCCTCCACCTTCCTCCAGCCAGTGGCTTTTAGGCAAAGAGGCTGCTAGCACCACAAAATCCCATTTCATAGCAAGTTTCTTTCTGTTACTATGGCAGATAATAAATTGGCAGAGGTTTATGATGCAGAAGTGAAAGTAGAAAGCACTTACAAACGAGAAACAAAAGCAGCAATTGACTGGGACAGAGTTTTGGTGTCAGAATGACTCAATTCCCCTATCACTCCTGCAGAAGATTCGCCCTGCAACATTCTTTAACTCTCATATCCTACTTGCAGATAAAGCCAAAAACACGGAAAAGCTGTAGGAAACTGAAAACCAGTCATGACAGACACTCAAGGAATTCCAGCTCTTTAAAACAAAAGAAAAAAAATGTTAATTCTGAAGTTGGATATGCAACGGTGATTGGAAATAATACTGCCTCTCTCTCCAACAGGAAATGATCCCTCTTCTCTCTCTCTCCTATGAAAAAAAAAATTAACAACTTCATTTTATTCATACTGTCTGGCTGTTCTGAAAAGCGACATCTTAAAATGCTTCCAGCCAGTGAGGAAACAAGAGATCTCAGCTGACTTGAAGAAAACAGCTTAAGGAAATCATTTTCTTTCTTGATCTAAGTAGTATTGAACACAAATACTTTAAATACAAGAAGTTGTTTCTCCCATTGCCTGTAGAAGAAGAAACTTCTACTACACTGCACAGAAACAATTAACACCGACCTCCAGATGAGATTTCTGGCACCGGGCCACATTCCATCAAATTGTGAAAAACTGAGTTGCTACCCGATTGGTTTGACAAGCCGACCAAATTTTATTATTATTTAGATCATGGTAAAAGCACTGTCTTGTCTAGTAGATGCTGCATTTCAAGAACATTGTTCCAATTAACTTCAGCTCTAACCTGTTTACTTGTTAATTACCAAGAAATTTATTCTAGATTTAAAAAAAAAAAAGTGCTGCAATAGGTAGCATCAGTATCCTGGAATTTTGTTCGTGATCCGATGGGTCTAAAAGGAAGATATCAACTGTATATGGGATACAAACTTCCATCACAAGTGGTGTCTGAGGCCAGTCTGACCAAGAACAGAGGGCTGAGCAGAGCCGACGGAAGCACCCAGTTCTATTTCACTCCATCTGTAAGAAGAAGTTCTTCTAAAATAGCCTGCAATGTTTCATCAGGATACAAATGCCTGAGAAACTGAAAACGGCCATAAGCAGAGAGCTAAGTGTGCAGCACACCAACCGCCAGCACTGCACCCCTCAGTCAGCCCAGCAGCAACGCAGAGCACGGATCCCAGTGCGCTGCCAGCAACCCAAACATCACAGCCCCGATTTTCACGTTGCAAGGGGAATAGTTTGCAAATCAGCAGAGAAAATTAAAATCCAAAAGTAAATCTATTGATGTCTACTAAGCATTGTTTGGCGAGGCCTCCTAAAGCAGAGGAGGAGCTGCAGCAGCTGCGCTCAGGCCGCTGGCACTGAAACACGTGCGGAAATAAAACCAGGATGCCTGCAGCTGCATTACTATCATTTCCTCAAATTGCCTGAAGAGCTGCCGGGATAGATCCCCCTCTGTAATGAAACGCAGCTGGAATCACCAGAATGATGAAAAGAAACACTTGCATTCCCTCTTGCACCACCAAGGTGAGAAGTGAGGGCTGAGCTCAATAACACCAACTGTAAGGAGCAAGCATTTAACTTGGAAGGGAAGCACAGTCGCTCGGCTGTGAAATGCACTCACAGCCACGGGCCAAGTACAGAGATTCAACTGTGAACATCGAACGAGGCACTCGGATGCTATGCCAACAGGATGAACACGTTCAGCAACCACCTGACTGCCGTTACAGAACTTGTTCACACAGTGCACGTGAGCACGGAATTACAAGGCAGCAGGAACTGCCATGTTTACTTCTCACACGGATAAATCTGTACGCAGCGCGAAAAGATTCATGCAGTGCATTTCAGCGTGGTCTTTTCAAATGGCAGAATAATTCAGATTTATTCTAGTCCTGCTAATACCTTCCACAGACTAGAGAATAAAACATTCAGCTAGTCTACAGTGTACTAGGGAGACAATTGACTTTTAAGTGCCTGTCAGAAGTAGATAAAAGGCAAAACCATAGCTATTTCCTCCTGCAATAACTTACATCAAGTTTCATCAATGTTGAAAGGTCTTTCTTTGCTGCTTCAACGATAGCATCAACATGTTTGCTATTACAGGAATCTTGCACAGCACTGTAATGGAAAACTGCCAAAGGAGTTTCTCTCACCGGCACCGCCTTCTTCAATAGCAACTGCAGAGAACACATACATAACCAGTCAGTTTAGATGTTATAACTGGCACCTCCCCAGCAGAAACTTGCTGTTTGCCCGTGTTCTCCATCCACCACGACTCATGGCCTGAACAAAAAGCTCGCTTTCCAAAAAGAAACAGCTTGCTAACTTCATTATCCTTGTATTTTTCTGCAAAACTTGACACTCAAGTCAAACAAAGTTACTCATCCCAGCTTGCAAAAGGGAAGAATGAGAGACTTCTCAGAAACTGGGCAGCTGCCAGCTTGATCAAACTAAAACTTGATCAACACCAAACTAAGATGGAGGAAAAGATATAATGTCCATCACGGCTACACTGTTTCTCTTCAGATATTTTCGTAGTTTTACAACTCAAGAGCACTTTTTTTTTCCCGCTCTTAACTTCCAGGTCGACGGCTTGTAAAAAGCAGACAACAACAAAGAACCATTTACACACCATGACTGAAAACCTACAGGCAGCTCACAGGTGGGTACATGTTTAATCTCTCGCTGCAAAGCAGTTCTCACAAATAAAGCACAGCCTGACAAATTTACCTTTCCTAACAATCCTTGTCATGAGTCAGAGGAAGGGAATACCTCAAATCAAGGAGTTGCAGCACTGCTTTGCCATGCCAAGGGAATCTCCATAGAGCTTTGAGATCTGCACTAAAAACCCCACACCAAAAACCACTGAAATGACTATAAAACACCCCAGTACCAAATCCCACAACAGCACCAACTCCCACGGCTCGTACAAGCAGCGTTTCAAAGACAGGGAGAAAACATTTACACTACACACACAATAACAATGCGTAAGGAACTGCAGTGCGAGACCCGTGTTGGAGCCTCCAAAGGAAGGAAGCAGACCCACCTTGCTCACAACAGGACTGCTGGGCATGTCCTCTGCGCCAAAGTGCACCCTGGCTCTCTCAGATGCCATGTCCATGTCTGACATGTGGCATGCTCATATTCTTATTTATTTCGTAGTTCCTTTAGACTTGGAAGAGCTGATGGCAACTGTAAATCACCTCCTCTCAGCTCACAGATACCTCAAAATGCCCAAACCCACTCTGGTCCGGAGTACAATAATTTTTCCAGGACAGACAAAACAGAGTCACTCAGGTCTGGAGATCATCAGGAAGAGGCAAATCCAAACAGATTTTCCTCGCTGCTTTCAGGAAACGGTTCTAACAAACCTTTTCTCCACTAAATCAAACAACCTTTCTTTGTACACGACATACTGCAAGAGCTTTCATAGGGAGATTACGATGATCAGCAACTTCTTTGAATCTCTCCATGGAAAGCATCTCTCCCCACGCCTACAATCATTTCAGATCTTTCCTAGAACTCTTCCAAACTTCCCAAGTACGTCACATGCCAAGAGATATATAAGAAATGCCCTTCTAAGTGGTGCTTAGCTCATGAATTTGAACTCTAACCACTTCTATTCCTCCCTTCCCAATTTTAATACATCAACTACATTAGCTCCTCGGCCGCTCCATCCACCTCCTGAGACAATAACACAAATGTTACTGGGAAACGCTTCCTATTTAATTACCTTCAAGAGGATAGCCACAGCCTGATGACCTACCAAGGAGTTTAAGAAGCATAGAGAGATTGTAGATCCCTTTCACAAATAAACCTACAACCATTTCTTTCAGCTTTCTACACCCAATATATCTTAAAAATACGCTGCATTCAGAGAAGTCTAGATTTTGTCCCTCAGGCCTTTTTCCTTCTGTTACTGCATTGCTCTTACACTTTTTTTGAAATTCAGATTGCTGCTCAGACATAGGATGGGCCCTTAGGAAAAATAATTGTCTCTCCTCACTGTTGAATTTTGTTACCTGATAAACTCTGAAAGGACCGAAACCCTTAATTCTGAATTCCTCCCCCATCCTTCCCTCTCTCTCCACACAAACACTAGAGTTTGCTCAGGATTGCCCTGATCAACGGGTTAATGGAAGCAAAAAGTTGCAATAAGAAAGAAACAACTTGATTCTTGAGCTCAAACAAATGAGAGTTAATCCAGGACTGTGTAGGAAAACAAAAAAACAGAGAAGGAAAAGGTGGGATCTGACCAGTTAGCTGAGACAATATTGCCAAATTTAGAGTCAGAAACAAGTAGGAAACCAACAGTAGTAGAAGAAAGAAAGAAAGAAAAAGCAAGAGCTTAGCGGAAACAGATCTGCCACGGGCTGGAATGGCACAAGTGGGGAGCATCCGTCAGCAACTAGGGCAGAGAGCTGACAGCCAGCACACAGAGCTGGGACAGCAAAGCTATCAACCCAGCCCAGCGCTGAGGAAAGCGGGGGCAGCTTCATCCCGCACAGCCTTCTGCCTGAGATGGGAACATGAAAACCACAGAGTGAGAGCCTTGTAGCAGAGCTGATTAGGGATACCAACAATTGGACTGATGTAGAGCACACAGAAACGTACAACATAACAGTGGCCTAAAAACCACAACCTCGGGCTGATGGCACAGTCCAACAGAAGTTGAAAGAGGAGTTCAGGAAAGGCAACAGAGGCATTTCACACAAATTATGTGTGGGAGATAACAGTCTTAACAACAGGATCGTGGAATAAATCAAGAGCACATCAAATCAATATAGATATCTCGCAATCTTGGACAACGACACTAACGACAGCCACCATAACGGGTTGGGGGATGTGGTTTTTAATTAACAAATACCTATATTCCCCTCTAGACATTAAGTCACAACTCATGTACTACTCCCACGGTCCAGCAAGGATCTTGCCCTGCACAGGGTCACTGCTCTTTGACCTGTTCTGGAAGAGAGCACTGAAAACAAAGCTACACCAAGACCAATCATTCAAAGCACATCCAGCAGCCGGGACTGGGGGCGGAAACATAGCTGGGGTGGTTCTCTGGCAAAAAGGAATAATGAATCTAAGAGAAAGGGCTTGGCAAAGCAGCACCTAACCTAGCAAAGCGCAGGCTCTGGCCAGACTTTCTCCCAGACAAAACCAGCACCAGATGGACACAACTGACCCAAGGGGGATCCCACCATACAAGGACACGCTCAGCGACAGAGCTGGACAGTGCAGGATGGCAGTGGCAGCCCTTGCTCAGGGACTGCCTGACATCGCCTGCTCGGTTGGGAGCAAGTGCTTTCTTTTGCATGACTTGTTTATTGGGCTTTGATTTTCTCTCCTCTCTCTTTCTTGTTTCTTGGATTTTTTACTTATTATTATTGGAGATAAGGTTAAGAACATCCCCCAGCCACACATCATGGTATCACCCAAGCACGCACTGTGACATCAAAGCCCTCACTGCTTGTATTCCAGCACCAGCCTCTCCCAGACGGCTCGAGCCTTCACTCCAGCTGAGCGATTCAGCGAGGCTGGGAGTGCGGAGCGAGCCTTTAGCTCGCTGCTGGGCTTGTGCCCTCGGAACTGGTGGCTGCAGCTCTCAGAGCTGCCCGAGGAGCCACTGCAGGTCCTTCCCCGGCCGTGCTGGCTTCAGGCAGCCGGGGCAGCCAGGAGGAGCGCTGGTCGCAGCAGAGGTGAGCTGTGCGGGGAGCCTTCCCCCTGGAAAGGCAGTAGGTGCATCACTGGTTTTCTTTGGGCATTGTTTTCCTCTCTCTTTCTTGTTTGTTGAGATTTATTTCTTATTAGTCATGAAAATAAGAAAATGAGTATCTCCTCTCCTCTGCAGTACTCTGCTCTGCTCGGGTGAGACCTCACCTGGAGCCCAACCTTCAGTTCTGGAGTCCTCAGCACAGGAAGGACATGGAGGTGTTGGAGCAAATCCAGAAGAGGTCTCAAGGATGATTCAAGGGCTGGAGCTCCTCCAATGGGAGGACAAGATGAGAGAGTTGGCCTTGTTAAGCCTAGAGAAAAGGAAGGTCTGAGGAGACCATAGAGCAGCTTCCAGTACTGAAAGGGGCTCCAGAAAAAGCCAGGGAGGGGCTCTTGATCAGGGAGTGCAGGAAGAGGAGGAGTAGAAAGTTTGTTAGCTGCAGGATTGTAGAGTGAGATGAGCTCTTAGGAAGAACTCGCTTGCTGTGAGGGTGGTGAGGCACTGGCACAGCTTGCCCAAAGAAGTTGTGGCTGCCCTGTTCCTGGAGGTGTTGCAGACTGTGTTGGAAGAGTCTTGGAGGAGCACAATGCCGTGTGCGGTGACCTTGCCCATAGCAGGGGGGTTGGAACTGGGCGATCTTTAATGCTCCTTCCAACACAAACCATTCTATGATTCCAGGAATATCCCCCCAGCCACTCACCGTGGTATCCCCCAAGCACGCACTGTGACATCAAAGCCCTCGCTGCTTGTATTCCAGCACCAGCCTCTCCCAGACGGCTCGAGCCTTCACTCCAGCTGAGCGATTCAGCGAGGCTGGGAGTGCGGAGCAAGCCTTTAGCTCGCTGCTGGGCTTGTGCCCTCGGAACTGGTGGCTGCAGCTCTCGGTGCTGCCCGAGCAGCCACTGCAGGTCCTTCCCCGGCCGTGCTGGCTTCAGGCAGCCGGGGCAGCCAGGAGGAGCGCTGGTCGCAGCAGAGGTGAGCTGTGCGGGGAACCTTCCCCGTAGGAACTGGGTGCATCACTGGTTTTCTTTGGATGTTGTGTTCTTCTCTCGGTCTTGTCGGTTGAGATTTATTTCTTATTATTAATGGAAACAAGAAAATGGGAAGCTCTTAGGAAGCTTTGGCTGAAATGACCATTAAGTTGTGGAGTGCAGGATCCTGAGGTTAATGGGGAGAGCATGCAGCAAAATCACTTCCCTGGACTTGAGGAGAGCTGAGTTCAGACTGTTGAGGCATCTGCTCGGTAGGGCACCATGGGATAAAGCTGCACATAGGAGAAATGAAAATGCCAGGAGGTCTGCAGGAATGAACAAGGACCTCCTGGACCAACTCAGACAAAAAAAAGGAAGCCTGCAGAAGGCTGGAGCAAGAGCTGGGCATGTTTCCTTCAGGATGGAACTAGGCTTCCCTTCCAGCCCTCCCCGCTCCAGCTCATGATCGGGGCCTCTCCTCCTCTTCCAGCAGGACCCCGACTGCGGCAGCATCACAGAGGACGAGGAGTCCATCCCCAGCAGCTCTCCCAGCCCTGCCCAGCGCCTGTGGAGCATGGCCGCAGACGAGGAGGAGCGCTGCCGCATCTGCCTCGACACCTGGGACGACGATGCCTGGACCGTGCCGTGCCGCCACCGCTTCTGCCTGAGGTGCATCCGGCGCTGGGCAGAGAGCAATCCCCAGTGCCCCCTCTGCCAGGGCAGGTTGACCGCCATCCGGCACTCGCTGCGCGGGGAGCGCTTTGAAGAGTTCCCCGTCACAGCACCTGCGGCAGCGTCGGGACAAGACGACGGACGCGATGGAGCCGAAGCAGCGCCGACACCCAGCGAACCCCAAAGCCGGACCTGGGATCCCGACTCCGTGGGCGGCCTCTCCGCCTCCACCTGGGGCCACCTCTTCCGCCAGTACCCGGGGCTCCTTCGCCACCTGCGGCCCTGGCTGCAGCGGGAGCTGGGGCGCATCTTTGGGCAAGAGCCTGCGCAGGACCTGGCGCTGCAAGAGATGGTCCTGAGCGCCCTGCCCGTCCTGGGGCTGCATGAAGAGCGCCTGGCTGAGGAGCTGCACGCCCACCTGCGCAGCCACACCGCGGCCTTCGTGCGAGGGCTCATTGACTTCATGGTGAAAGAGTGCAGGAGGGAAGCCTGCCACCTCCTGCACCACGGTGCACCCCGTTCGGCCAGGGGCTCTGAGCACAGCCCTGACGGCCTCATCTCCGCTTCCTTCAGGTGGTGGCGCGATCGCAGCCCTGTGGGCAGAACAGGCTGGGTCGCCCACCAAGAGAGACGGCAGGGCAACCTGGTGGCCACAACCAGATACGCCGGCGTCCGGGAGCAAGGCAGCTGCAGCTTCACCGTCAGCACCAGGTGGGCCACCTTCCGAGGGCAGCGGGAGCGCAGTCCCACGGCCACCACCAGCTCCTCTGCCTCCCGACGCCGACGGGAGCGCAGTCCCGTGCCCAGCGCCAGCGCCGCTGCCCCCCGCGGGGCGACTCCTGCCCCAGGACCTGCCCTCTCCAGCAGCGCCGCCGCCCTGGACACACAACGACTCCCAGTCATCTCGGCCGCTGCCTTGTGGGGGTGTCCCGACTGCCCCCCTTCCGTCCTCAATCCCACCCCAGGCCGGCGCCAAGACCAGCACGCGGCACCGTGGGCGGCTGGCGGTGGGGACTGTGCTCGGCCCCAGCCAGGGGCTCCTCGTCCCCCGGGCCCCGCTGCCGCCTGAGGAGGAACCAGCAGCTCCCAGGACTCTTCCTCACCCACCCAGAAGCCACCGCCCCGCAGATGCTGGAAAGGCGACCCTGACAGCTGCAAAAGAAGGGACTGGCCACCAGCAGGGCCACGCGCTGAAGCCCTGGGCACCACAGGACTCTGCTCACTCCTCCAAAACCCCTCCCTCCCTCACAATAAAGACACGAAAATGGCAGGAAGGGTCTCAGCGTTCTTATTCCTGACGCCACACCCACCACTCCCATTTCTTCAAAAGGGCCGTAAGACATTAAATAAAAAGAAATCAATGTATGTTTTCATGGTAGAACTCACTCTTAGAAATGGGACTTGGAAATGGACAGGAAGCTGCAGTCTCGATTGGCCTTGATGGTGAAAATCAGTGGTTCCCCCGTCAGGACAGCGAGCTGGCCGACGAGCTCTCCCGGGTGGCTAATGAAGAGGCAGGTGTCCTCCTCCGAGTCTATCTTCCGCTGGTACACGTGAAGCATCCCCGAGACCACAAAGCAAACATTAACATCCTGGAGAAAATGGAACAAGAGGTCAATACAATCCCCAAAGGTTTTAAAAGCTATGATCACGGTGACAGCTCTATCACAACCCATCTGTTGTCCAGAAGGCTCCCTATAGATTTTGAACAATTAAGTGATAAAATAAGACACAAAAGTGAATTAGTAAAAGTAGGCTATGAATATTTAAAACTAAGCAGCCGCAATATTGAAAAATGTGTTTCTCTTTGTATGGTTATGAGAAATGAAGGCTGCAGCCATAAGATCTCAGGAAATAGCAACAGGATCGGAAATGGAGAGAATGGGGTAATCACAGCAGCATGATAAGGGACAGCACAGTTCCGCAGAGCAGATGACAGCAGCACTGTAACTGGAGCTGCCCCTCATCTGCCTTGCATAACCTTGTCTGTTTACACAGCATTCTTATAAATGAATCTCGTTATATCCTGAATACACTTTGCTATAAACAAATAATACTGCATTTCTGCTAGGAGAGGAGAGAAAGAAAATAACTTTGCTTCAATTGAGTGACATCCCTGAAAGGCCGCAGTGCAGGGCACGACAAAGTCTTCACAGACCTCAGGAAGGATGGAAGTGGGATGCTCCATTCCCATCAAGGTACGTAAGGGGGCACGTTACATGTCTGTGCACATGTAAAGATCCAAGTACGCGAGGAAGAATAATAACAACTAAACATGTTATAAGTACTCAAATCTCTTTAAAATACAGTGCAGGATTTTAGCATGTTTCTACCCAACAAACACTTCTTCCAGAAGAAGAAAAGATTTAGAACACTTCAATTGATCAGATGGGGCTTCTTAAGGAGTTCATATTTGCCAGTTTTGCCTCCAGACCCTTTCAAGTGTCTGTAACAAAGAGACTTACACAGTGGGCATGAAAATGATGGAATCCAAAGTTATTTTCCAAGAAAAATGACACCCCACATGATGTGCTGCCCACATCAGAGAAGAATGGGACAGGACAGTAACACTGGCTTCACCACAGCCATTTCCCAGTCACACAGCCCAGCTGTGCTGTGCACACGGAGCACAACTTCATGCACACTGGACACCAAAAGCTTCCCCAATGAAATCAGTTCTCGTGCGCGTGCGCACATGGATTGCACAGGAGAGCAGGAATTTTCCTCCCAACTGCCTTTTGCCTTCCCAAAACCCTGCCTTCAGTTTGGAATCAGGGACATGGTTTATGGCAGGTAGGAATGGTTGGACTCGATGATCCAAGAGGTCTTTTCCAACCTAGTCATTCTATGAATCAATCCCAAGCCCTTGTAGTGACAAGGCACTCGTCTGGCTCAGGGCACCAGGGGATTCCTTTCCAGATCCAAACTGCTCAGCATCACCACCCCGAGCACATCACAGCCACCAGACACAGTTTTCTTGCCTCTCACAGGGCTGCCCGGAAATTCTGGTGTCCCACGTGCACTCAGGATCACACCCTAACATTTCAGGTCATCCTTGCTCCAGCAAAACTTCCACCCAAACCAGCAAATCTTCCAAAGCTCAACATTTTATTATCACAGCCAGAATGGGCAGGGGCAAAAGCACCAGCTCCATTACACAATTCTTGCATTCCACTAAAGGTGACAGCGCAGTCAGAATTAGAGAATCATTAAGGATGGAAAAGACCTCTAAGATCACCAAGCCCAACTGTCAGCCCAACCCAACCACGCCCACTAAACCGTGTCCCAAAGTGCCACAGCCACACACTTTTTGAACCCCTCCAGAGATGGAGGCTCCACCGCTGCCCTGGGCAGCCTCTGCCAGGGCTTCATGCTCCTGCAGTAAAGAATTTTTCCTAAGAGCCAATCTAAAGCTCCCCGGGCACAACTTGAGGCCATTTCCTCTTATCTTGCCCCTTGTTATTTGGGAGAAGAGACTAGCACCCACCTCACCCCAAGCCCCTTTCAGGAGCTGCCACGAGCGATGAGGTCTCCCCTCAGCCTCCTCCTCTCCAGGCTAAGCAGCCCCAGGGCCCTCACCTCTGCTGGCTTGCAATTTAGCCTCCACAAGCCAAAGCCAAACACCACTGCATCCAGTGCTTTGCCTCAGAGGCAGAACCACTAAAAGCAAGAGAGCTGCGGGCACAGCGAGAAACAATTCAGCACAAGCAGCTCAGCAGAATCTGCTCGTAGTCAGTAACCTTATTGCAGCACGAGAACAAAGCAAAGCCATAAACATTTCACCATTGTAACTGTTACGCCAGGTTTTCCGCTTTTCCCTTTCAGATGGAAAAAAAAAAAAAAAAAACAGAGCAAGCAAAATAATCAGTTATTCTTTACACCTACAGCTGAGGAAGAGAACAGATCCTCATCAGGAAATAGTTTTATTGAAGCCAGTCTGCTTCACGGAAACAAATCCAACGCAAACAACCTGACAGGCACCCATCAAAATATTTCAGTTCAGCAACATCAACTCAACTAATTTCTACGATGATTCTTCCATATTTATACATTTACGGTTGTATAGTATTACCTACACTTAACGACAAAGTTTTAACTAGGAAAGTACCTCACAGTAAGGGAATACAAGCTCCCTGATGAGCTCTACTTAACAACAGCTTTTTTTTGGCTGCATTAGCTCTAACAAAAACTGCTGCAAAGATTTTCTTCACGTCTAAGACTCAGTATCGCAATAGATTGCACACAAAGCTGTGAAGCCCTCATCATTGGAGATCTTTAAGAACAGATTAGACAAAACCCTACCAGAAATGACTTGGC
Organism: Phaenicophaeus curvirostris; assembly: GCF_032191515.1. Lineage (NCBI taxonomy): Eukaryota > Metazoa > Chordata > Aves > Cuculiformes > Cuculidae > Phaenicophaeus > Phaenicophaeus curvirostris. The sequence goes on from NC_091411.1 coordinate 480,543, forward strand.
AATAGTTGATTCTGCTTTGAGCATGGGAAGAGACAGAACGACCTCCAAGCAGTCCTTGAAATCCTACTTTGCTGTGCTCTTACCACCCGGATTAAGCAACAAAAGAGTCAACAAACAAGACAACAGAAAAGATTCACCCTGTGAATCTTCTCTCTTGAATGAACAAGGCCAGCAAACCCAAATCCAGCAGCACATCGTTACAGGGTTTGAGCAGAGAACTGCACTGACCCCCTCCACCTTCCTCCAGCCAGTGGCTTTTAGGCAAAGAGGCTGCTAGCACCACAAAATCCCATTTCATAGCAAGTTTCTTTCTGTTACTATAGCAGATAATAAATTGGCAGAGGTTTATGATGCAGAAGTGAAAGCAGAAAGCACTTACAAACGATAAACAAAAGCAGCAATTGACTGGGACAGAGTTTTGGTGTCAGAATGACTCAATTCCCCTATCACTCCTGCAGAAGATTCGCCCTGCAACATTGTTTAACTCTCATATCCTACTTGCAGATAAAGCCAAAAACACGGAAAAGCTGTAGGAAATTGAAAACCAGTCATGACAGACACTCAAGGAATTCCAGCTCTTTAAAACAAAAGAAAAAAAATGTTAATTCTGAAGTTGGATATGCAACGGTGATTGGAAATAATACTGCCTCTCTCTCCAACAGGAAATGATCCCTTTTCTCTCTCTCTCTCCTATGAAAAAAAAAATTAACAACTTCATTTTGTTCATACTGTCTGGCTGTTCTGAAAAGCGACATCTTAAAATGCTTCCAGCCAGTGAGGAAACAAGAGATCTCAGCTGACTTGAAGAAAACAGCTTAAGGAAATCATTTTCTTTCTTGATCTAAGTAGTATTGAACACAAATACTTTAAATACAAGAAGTTGTTTCTCCCATTGCCTGTAGAAGAAGAAACTTCTACTACACTGCACAGAAACAATTAACACCGACCTCCAGATGAGATTTCTGGCACCGGGCCACATTCCATCAAATTGTGAAAAACTGAGTTGCTACCCGATTGGTTTGACAAGCCGACCAAATTTTATTATTATTTAGATCATGGTAAAAGCACTGTCTTGTCTGGTAGATGCTGCATTTCAAGAACATTGTTCCAATTAACTTCAGCTCTAACCTGTTTACTTGTTAATTACCAAGAAATTTATTCTAGATTTAAAAAAAAAAAAGTGCTGCAATAGGTAGCATCAGTATCCTGGAATTTTGTTCGTGATCCGATGGGTCTAAAAGGAAGATATCAACTGTATATGGGATACAAACTTCCATCACAAGTGGTGTCTGAGGCCAGTCTGACCAAGAACAGAGGGCTGAGCAGAGCCGATGGAAGCACCCAGTTCTATTTCACTCCATCTGTAAGAAGAAGTTCTTCTAAAATAGCCTGCAATGTTTCATCAGGATACAAATGCCTGAGAAACTGAAAACGGCCATAAGCAGAGAGCTAAGTGTGCAGCACACCAACCGCCAGCACTGCACCCCTCAGTCAGCCCAGCAGCAACGCAGAGCACGGATCCCAGTGCGCTGCCAGCAACCCAAACATCACAGCCCCGATTTTCACGTTGCAAGGGGAATAGTTTGCAAATCAGCAGAGAAAATTAAAATCCAAAAGTAAATCTATTGATGTCTACTAAGCATTGTTTGGCGAGGTCTCCTGAAGCAGAGGAGGAGCTGCAGCAGCTGCGCTCAAGCCCCTGGCACTGAAACACGTGCGGAAATAAAACCAGGATGCCTGCAGCTGCATTACTATCATTTCCTCAAATTGCCTGAAGAGCTGCCGGGATAGATCCCCCTCTGTAATGAAACGCAGCTGGAATCACCAGAATGACGAAAAGAAACACTTGCATTCCCTCTTGCACCACCAAGGTGAGAAGTGAGGGCTGAGCTCAATAACACCAACTGTAAGGAGCAAGCATTTAACTTGGAAGGGAAGCACAGTCGCTCGGCTGTGAAACGCACTCACAGCCACGGGCCAAGTACAGAGATTCAACTGTGAACATCGAACGAGGCACTCGGATGCTATGCCAACAGGATGAACACGTTCAGCAACCACCTGAATGCCGTTACAGAACTTGTTCACACAGTGCACGAGAGCACGGAATTACAAGGCAGCAGGAACTGCATGTTTACTTCTCACACGGATAAATCTGTACGCAGCGCGAAAAGATTCATGCAGTGCATTTCAGCGTGGTCTTTTCAAATGGCAGAATAATTCAGATTTATTCTAGTCCTGCTAATACCTTCCACAGACTAGAGAATAAAACATTCAGCTAGTCTACAGTGTACTAGGGAGACAATTGACTTTTAAGTGCCTGTCAGAAGTAGATAAAAGGCAAAACCATAGCTATTTCCTCCTGCAATAACTTACATCAAGTTTCATCAATGTTGAAAGGTCTTTCTTTGCTGCTTCAACGATAGCATCAACATGTTTGCTATTACAGGAATCTTGCACAGCACTGTAATGGAAAACTGCCAAAGGAGTTTCTCTCACCGGCACCGCCTTCTTCAATAGCAACTGCAGAGAACACATACATAACCAGTCAGTTTAGATGTTATAACTGGCACCTCCCCAGCAGAAACTTGCTGTTTGCCCGTGTTCTCCATCCACCACGACTCATGGCCTGAACAAAAAGCTCGCTTTCCAAAAAGAAACAGCTTGCTAACTTCATTATCCTTGTATTTTTCTGCAAAACTTGACACTCAAGTCAAACAAAGTTACTCATCCCAGCTTGCAAAAGGGAAGAATGAGAGACTTCTCAGAAACTGGGCAGCTGCCAGCTTGATCAAACTAAAACTTGATCAACACCAAACTAAGATGGAGGAAAAGATATAATGTCCATCACGGCTACACTGTTTCTCTTCAGATATTTTCGTAGTTTTACAACTCAAGAGCACTTTTTTTTTCCCGCTCTTAACTTCCAGGTCGACGGCTTGTAAAAAGCAGACAACAACAAAGAACCATTTACACACCATGACTGAAAACCTACAGGCAGCTCACAGGTGGGTACATGTTTAATCTCTTGCTGCAAAGCAGTTCTCACAAATAAAGCACAGCCTGACAAATTTACCTTTCCTAACAATCCTTGTCATGAGTCAGAGGAAGGGAATACCTCAAATCAAGGAGTTGCAGCACTGCTTTGCCATGCCAAGGGAATCTCCATAGAGCTTTGAGATCTGCACTAAAAACCCCACACCAAAAACCACTGAAATGACTATAAAACACCCCAGTACCAAATCCCACAACAGCACCAACTCCCACGGCTCGTACAAGCAGCGTTTCAAAGACAGGGAGAAAACATTTACACTACACACACAATAACAATGCGTAAGGAACTGCAGTGCGAGACCCGTGTTGGAGCCTCCAAAGGAAGGAAGCAGACCCACCTTGCTCACAACAGGACTGCTGGGCATGTCCTCTGCGCCAAAGTGCACCCTGGCTCTCTCAGACGCCATGTCCATGTCTGACATGTGGCATGCTCATATTCTTATTTATTTCGTAGTTCCTTTAGACTTGGAAGAGCTGATGGCAACTGTAAATCACCTCCTCTCAGCTCACAGATACCTCAAAATGCCCAAACCCACTCTGGTCCGGAGTACAATAATTTTTCCAGGACAGACAAAACAGAGTCACTCAGGTCTGGAGATCATCAGGAAGAGGCAAATCCAAACAGATTTTCCTCGCTGCTTTCAGGAAACGGTTCTAACAAACCTTTTCTCCACTAAATCAAACAACCTTTCTTTGTACACGACATACTGCAAGAGCTTTCATAGGGAGATTATGATGATCAGCAACTTCTTTGAATCTCTCCATGGAAAGCATCTCTCCCCACGCCTAAAATCATTTCAGATCTTTCCTAGAACTCTTCCAAACTTCCCAAGTACGTCACATGCCAAGAGATATATAAGAAATGCCCTTCTAAGTGGTGCTTAGCTCATGAATTTGAACTCTAACCACTTCTATTCCTCCCTTCCCAATTTTAATACATCAACTACATTAGCTCCTCGGCCGCTCCATCCACCTCCTGAGACAATAACACAAATGTTACTGGGAAACGCTTCCTATTTAATTACCTTCAAGAGGATAGCCACAGCCTGATGACCTACCAAGGAGTTTAAGAAGCATAGAGAGATTGTAGATCCCTTTCACAAATAAACCTATAACCATTTCTTTCAGCTTTCTACACCCAATATATCTTAAAAATATGCTGCATTCAGAGAAGTCTAGATTTTGTCCCTCAGGCCTTTTTCCTTCTGTTACTGCATTGCTCTTACACTTTTTTTGAAATTCAGATTGCTGCTCAGACATAGGATGGGCCCTTAGGAAAAATAATTGTCTCTCCTCACTGTTGAATTTTGTTACCAGATAAACTCTGAAAGGACCGAAACCCTTAATTCTGAATTCCTCCCCCATCCTTCCCTCTCTCTCCACACAAACACTAGAGTTTGCTCAGGATTGCCCTGATCTTTGGAAAGGTACCTTCTGGAAGCACGAAGGTGCCCTATATTTACACCCTTCTAACATATATTCAGGTGAAAAAATCACTCTCCCATCAACAGCTATCTACAAGTTTACTTTTAAAAATACACTTACTTTATTTCTGAAGGAGCTGGACTCCTATCTCCCTCCAGCCAGGACAGGGAGAGAATCCTACCATCCCAAGGATTCAGAACTACCTCAGAGCACTCTTTTCCATGTTATCTACACACGTGAACAAATCTCTGTCGGCAGGAAATCCCCATCTGCTACTGGAGTCATAACATCACTTAATGATCAGCCTCCAAACCAGAAACCCAACAAGTTGACCCAAAGATCGTCATCAGCAAACCTTTCAAGCCATAAAACAAAACCCCTAAAGCTGTTTATTCTGCTGACTGAATTTCGTAGGCTTCACATTAAAGACCCTAAATTAGTGATAAACAAAAAAAAGGCTGGGATAGTAGAAATAGCAGCATGGAATTCCACATGGGCTGATGTGACAACCCATCAATTATACTGCCCCACCAATCACAGGGTCGGCATAATCACTGAGGCCCATACACCAAGGGCCTTTTAAAACTAAACACAGGCTTCTCAGGTTAACCCTAAATAACCTGATAACCGGCAAGTAGGCACAAAAAGCATCCCCTACAGATCTCTGCATGTTAAAAAATCAGAGAGAGGAAAAGAGGAGGCATTCTAAGAGTGAAAGCGTATGTCTACCAGCTTATTTTCTTCTATTCAAGAAGTAGAATTCTTCGTCTCATTTGTAGATATAAGCTTCCCACACAGCGATTAATTAAACTGTCTTGTTGCTCAAATTGGAGTTTGGAAGGCTACAGCAGAACAAGCTTTAACCAGAGTTGTTGAGTCAAAGGAACGGAAGGCAGTGGGAAACAAGAGCGGAATGCAATCGTGTTTGATGAACACATGCTCACTGGTATCCCACACACTGCTGGTATGGAAGCAGTTGCAAAAACAACAGTAACTGACAGTCCCTGGCAGCATTTCAGCTGCCTCCGGCCTTCCAAGCGCTCCCTTGCTGAACTACCTGCTTTTCTCAAGGCGGTGCCGTATTTACACTGTAGGGCCACGGCTTCAGCTTTGGGGAAGGAAAAGCAGCTTCTCTTAATTTGTGACAAAAGAAACCCATCCAACAAATCAATAAAAGACAACTGCTGCCTAACCTTAAAAAAAAAAAAAGTTGGGAACACTTACTTCCCGGAAGCATAAAATGATGAAGTAGAGGAACCCATTTTTTTTGGTTTGTTCACTGAATTCTTCCGCCCACCAGCCCAGTGACACCACGTGATTTAACTCTTTCTCCATACAAGCGGTCTAGATACTGTAAAAGCAGATCAGACTAACTTGGCAGGATGACATTTCCTCATCTAATCAATTCCTACGTTTCAAGTTAGATAGCAACACAAAAAAACAGAAGAACAAATTGCACCCCAACTCCAGGAGAAATTGAGACAAAAAGGTTTTCCCCAAAGCCATTTTTAGCAGTTTTTGTCAATTCTGATGACTCAAGCAAATCAAAGAGATACTGAGATAACAGCACCTGCAGGACTCTCATAACAGACAGTCCTCTCTTCCCTGAATAATAAACATGACCAATATCCCCATGGAGTCTGAGCACACAGTAGAACAGAATCTGAAGCAAGATCTTGATCTTTTCATTACAGACATCAAGAGACCTTCTCTGCAAGCCAGGCAGCGGCTGCAACCTCAGTGCAGTGAACAGAAATCAGCTCCCTTAACCAACGCTAATGATAATTACCCTATTCGATATGCTCTTCCTGTCAGTAAAAAATAACATTCTCTCTCTGCTAAGCTCTGGGTACCCTGACATAACTCTTATGACACATAAAAGGAGGAAGGAAGGACAAACAGGCACATTTCCTGCTAAGTAAGCAGAGATCCTTCCACATAAAAGCTTCCAGGAGCATACACCTTTAAGGTGCTACAGGGCTGCATGGGTAGATCCCACCAAACTCCATCCACCTGGGGGGACGTCGCTACATTCAGAGGAAGCATTGCTGAATTCACCACTGAATCAGGTCTGCTGGTGCAGAGGGCTGCACAGCACAAACCAGCCTAACACGTGAAAATATAGCCAGGGCTTGCATGGGTGACTTCAGTATTTTCCCTCAATTTGTTTTCCTGGTTCAGAAAGACAATCCGCTTATCACCACGCAAAAATCCTACCTCTCTGCCAACTCCGCCCTTCTGGACAGTAACATGGAAGTTAAGAAAAACCGTACCTGGGACATTGTACATGTACGTAACAAACTGAAGAGTAAGTGAATCAACTTTTTATTGGTAAAAATGAAGCAAGATGCACGAAACCCTGCTACCCTTTCTTCTCCTCTCTACATGCCATCATCTTAACTTGACAGCAGACACACCTCACAACGAGGAGAGCCTCAACACTGAGGGCTCCCTCAGCCTGTCTCCCCCCTCTCTCCTCGTGTCCATACCCTGTAACCCCTCATAATATGAACACACCGACACTGAAAGAAAAAACCTGCAAGGCTTCCAGAGTGTCAAACACAATCACTGCAGAAGAATCGCTGCTAAAGAACCCAGCACAACCAAACAAGATGCATTCCGTAACAGCTTTGGAAAACACAGCTATAACTCTGCTTGCCCTGCTGTCTGCAAGCCTCAATGAAGTAGATTCTAAAATTAAATTAAATTAATTGGAACCACTTTCTTAATTACATCAACTTTAGCTGACCTTTTTATAAAATCCGGGGATGATATTAATAGCTGTGATTTTTGAGTTCCTGAGGGAATTCAAATTTTAAACACCTCTGACCCACACTGCAAAGCTACCAGGCATCCTCAAATTTCCTGATTTTCTTTTAATTAAGTAAAGAAATTAACAAATGACATTTCTGTGCTTTTGTTGTACCCAAAAATAAATGCAATAGTCCTCTTTCACAGACCAAAGCCTGGCTTCAGACAAATGTCATTTGGATTTCTCCCTACATCCAAATGTAAAAGGAACTGCATATACAATCCTTGGGTTGGAAGGGACCTCAAAGCCCATCCAGTCCCACCCTTGCCATGGGCAGGGACACCTCCTATGGGAACCAGTTACTCAAAGCCTCATCCAACCTGGCCTTGAACCCCTCCAGGGATGGGGCAGCCTGGGCCAGGGCCTCTCCACCCTCACAGCAAAACATTTCTGCCTAAGATCTCAGCTCAATCTCCCCTCTTTCAGCTGAAAACTGTTCCCCTCATCCTAACCCTGCACTCCCTGATCCAGAGTCCCTCCCCAGCTTTCCTGGAGCCACTTTCAGGACTGGAAGCTGCTTTAAGTCTTCCCTGCAGCCTCCTCTTCTCCGGGCTGAACAACCCCAACTCTCTCGGCCTGTCCTCATATGAGAGGATCATCTTCATGGCCTCCTCTAGACTCGCTCCAACAGCTCCATGTCCTTTCTGTGTTGAGGACTCCAGAACTGAATACAGGATTCTAGGTGAGGTCTCACAAGAGCAGAGGGGCAGAATCCCCCCCTCGCCCTGCTGGTCCCACTGCTTTGGATGCAGCCGAGGATACACTTGGCTTTCTGGCCTACTGTCTGCTTTTATCTCCATATATCACTGTACTTGCCATCATCTGCATTTCTTAGCACTCTCTGTACCAAACACATACTGATAAACTGAGAAAACTTATTAAATCTGTAAATGCTTGTCCTTTGTCCAGCGATGAGTTGAATGGTGTCCCATAGCAGTTATTCCAAAGGGTAAAGTGAGCCCTGTACTGCACAGTTATAGAGTTTGCGCTTTACCCAGAGAAGTTTATGGGTCATTCTTTGCACAGCGTTCGATTGAGGATAAAACAGTTCCAACAGCATCTTAGAAGCCCAGTGTTAATATAATAGCAGATAATGATGCAGCAGCCTTTTTCTCCAAAGAACAGGACATTCCTACTGATTTTCAGGTTATAATGTTTCCTTTTCAAGCTCCCTGCATCCAAGCATCCTGGTGCTGCAAGGGCCAACCCCCACATCTAACTGGGCTGGAATGCGCTGTCAGGGGGACACAAGGAAATGTTCCCACAACTGTCAGCTCTCTCAAACACAATGTCATCAGCTGCATGAGACAAACACCACGTTTCCATTATAATATTTTACAGCCACACATTCAGGTCACAAGGAACTGTTACGTTATAATCAGTAATGAATTAGGGATTTTCAACAGAGAACTTTTTGTTCTCAGCACACGTAACGATTTACTTCTGTGTCATTCCCAGAGCTGCAGAGCAATCAAGTACTGTAGCTTAGGAATGCCAGAGCTGAATTTAAATCCAGATGACAGCAAACAGCCAAATTCAATGAACTTGATTAAGAAATCTGCTACAGAGGACACCGATGCCTCACATTCTCCTGCCTGGAGCGGCAGCTCCTTTTTGTAGCAATATCGTGGCATGTTCTCCCTATTCCCATTGCTTGACTTTTGCCTTCTGCTGCTCCTACCTGCCATCCTCCACACAACATCACCACTGCTGCAACCCAAAGCTCTTGCAGCAATCAATCATTTCTTTATAACCTCATCTATCATGTCCACTGCCATTTAAATAGTCTTGAGCCTTGCAGGCTCACTTTTATCCAAATGTTTTTCCAGATCCTTTTAATCTTCAGCCTTTCATTGTTTTCCCTTTAGTCACTGGCAACCGGTGAATATTCCTCTCAGTCTCTTCTTTTTCATTCCAGCTATGCCACCCGCTCACAGATTTCAAAATACCATCTCAACATGGAGGATAAACAGGAGCAAAATCCAAAGCTCTCGCCATCAGCATCAAACACTGTCTCTATTTCCCCATTTAACTCTAAACAGTGAGTTTTCCTTCACGAAACACCTTTGACAGCACCAGAAGTACGGGAGCACTCAGAACAGCCTCTAGAAACTCTCACAGAGAAATTGCCAATGCCTAGTTCAGAGATTACTTTAACGTGTGAGGCTGTATCAACACAGTCAGATTAACTACCACAGAGAACTGTTCCAAAATTCCAAGAACAGGCTAGCATCTACCCAGATTCAACAGCTTCCAGTTTCTCCTTCGAGTTGTGAGGCAGCAGCATTTACCTGTCCTCAGATGAGCGAAACACACAACAAGCCTCTCCTGTCAGAGCTAGTACCTTTGTAGTTCGTAGACTTGAATCGAAAAAAAACTGGAACATTAAATGACAAAAGAACCTCCTGTGTGAATTTTCTTTTAGACCCAACAAGAAGAGTTTGCCACTTCTTGCAACAGCCTCAGTTTTCCTGCACATCACTCAACCAAGTGGGGGGCTGGCCTGACGCCGTGCATTACAAAATCAGTCACAGAAACCAAAATCCAGCTCAGACAACTCAAATCCTTTCTTTATGCCAGATCCACGTGTTTAGGAGTACAGTGAAACCTGATTAAGGTTGCGTTGTCTGTGAGAAGTTCTGAGCCTTACTCATTAACATGGAATGCCACTGAGAAGTCTCTTCTAGTTTCATCAACACTACTTTCTCTCTGTTTGCCTTCTCTCTTTTCAAACTACTCCTATGCCTAACGGCAGCAAGGAGCACAAGGGAAAACAGAAATAAATCAACCAGATCACAAAGCTGGGGAAAAGGGGAAAAAAAGAATTGAAAAAATAAATGTGAAGTAGTTACTACAGAAAAAAAAAATTCTGCAAGGTTTTTCATTGTGTGTTCTTTCACACACCGATGGCTCTTCTCTACACACTGTCAAGTCTTATTTTCTGACTTACCAGCAGCAGAACTAATGAAAAAGAAAAATTACAGAACAGAATCATTAGGCCGGAAAAGACCTCAGAGATAATTGACTCCAATCATACCTGTCTACTACTAAATCATGTCCCCAAGCACCTCACCCGCTTTTAAAACCCCTCCAGGGATGGGAGGGGACCTCCCTGGGCAGCCTCTGCCAGTGCTTGAGAACCGTTTCAGTGAAGAAATTTTTCCTAATGTCCAATCTAAACCTCCCCTGACACAGCTTGAGGCCATTTTCTCTTGTCCTATTGCCTCTCACTTGGGAGAAGAGACGAAGACCCACCTCACTACAACCTCCTTTCAGGCAGTTGGAGAGAGCAATGAGGTCTCCCCTCAGCCTCCTCTTCTCCAGGCTAAACACCCCCGGCTCTCTCAGCCGCTCCTCATAAGACTTGTTCTCCAGACCCTTCACCACCTTTGTTCCCCTTCTCTGGACACACTCCAGGACCTCAATGTCTTTCCTATAGCGAGGGGCCCAAAACCGAACTCAGGATTCGAGATGCAGCCTCACCAGGGCAAAGCACAGGAGGAGAAGACAAATAAATAACAGAACAAGAATTTAAAGAAAAAAATAACACAAAATAAATGGCAACCGCCATTTAAAACAAAATCACAAATTATTGTTGCAGAAGAAGGATTTCCTCTCATTTATTAGCAAAAAATACTGGAGAAGAACATGACCATCACATTCCTACACATGGTCCTGCTCTATAGAACAATGTCCTTGAAGAAATTTACTGGTGGACGTACCAAGGGCAAAGATGCTCTAAATCTGCTGTTAATACGGATTTGACAGCAAGAACTGGACTCGTACTGTCCAAATTACTCACTTGCCATTACTTTCTACAGAAGAAAGCACTACCGAGCTTAAACATTGTTTATCACATTTGACAGGTTTGATGGAAATTTTATATATATCTGTACAGCTGCTTGCAGCTGAAGTGGCAAAGAGCACTTTACAGAATCTTAAAGCCGCTCACACCTAAATTAGCAGTTCCTTTTAATGACAGGAGATGGCCAAGCACAAGAGAAATGTGATACACGTCAAATATGAACAACTTCCTGATTGGATTATCTTCACCCTCTCAGCTATCAAAATCCTTCAAGTAAACGCTTGAAGTGTTTGTGTTTCAACAAAGATGAATTCACCACCACCAGTTTAGGTATTCCTGAAAAGAGGCACTGTGACAATTCCAGCAAAAACCCTCATCGTCATTCCACCTGAAACAAAAGCCACAACACTAATTTGTGCAACAAATATGACCAGCTAGCATTGTGCTCATTGTGCCACCTGCCAGAGAGCAGCACAGCCTTCCGATGGTCACCAGCAACACTAACGTATTTGGAAAATATTAAACCCATCAAATGGTTTCACAGCATAATTACAATAATAAATGTCAAGAGTTATTTTCATTAAACTAAAGGAAAGTAAATTCAGTAAATAACACTAAGCGCCGAAGCCTGGATTTCTGGGCCATAACCTGGTCCTCCCGACTGCTCTGTGACCTTGAACAAATCAAACCATACCTCAGTTTTCCAGCCATAGAAGAATAATTCAGATCCTAGTGCTTATCAGAAACAGGCAGCGTTATGCTGTCAAGCATACGCCTTTCATAACTAATGAACATACCCCAGAGCTAAGTTTACAGTTGTGAAGGCCTGGGAGGAGGAAAAGAATTGGTCAAAGAAACATTTTCCACTCCACTTCTCCCCTACCAACATTCAAAGCCTGTTTGCCCCAGCAGTCTCTGTGACACAAAGCAGCACTGCAGAAAACCTGCACGTTCAAGAACTCACCGTGATAACATCGAGAATGCTGAGAAGGCTGTGGACGCTGTCTCCTGCCAGCACCTCCTTGACAACCACTTCTGTTCCATCCTGCAAAGGTGGAAGATTACTGCAGGGTCACAGCAGCATATATGGCACACGTGGAGCATTACAGAGAGCTTAACTTGCTCTCCCCCGCTTCCCAGATACTCTAAACAGCCCTAAAAGAAATGGTCGCCCGTCAAAACTCAGGTGCTCGTCTCCTCTCTGCTGTGATGGAGTGTGCTAATTCAATCCCCCAAAATTTTAAACCATCATTCTAAAAGTAATGAATTAAAAGAAACTAAAAGCCAGTCTGGTTAGGGGGAGAAGTGACCTTGTTGTCTTTGCTAGGTAACAACCAAAAAAAGCTTCCTTCACTCCGAGACAATTCCCTCCCTTATCAAGGGAATATGTGCCAAGAGCTAGTAAAAAACAAAGAATAGATAATATTCCATAACAGAATATTACAGAGGGACATGTACTTGGTCTTCCCGCTCTGCACACCTATTTTATGATACTACTGTTCAAAAGGAGAATGTTTCCAATGCTATGAAAATCAGTTCTACCTCATCCCCCCTCAGCAACCATGCAACTAGAGTACGCAAGAACATTACAGAATGCCTGATCAGCATCATGTTCCACTCACTCATCTATGACACCAGGGACAACAGCTCAAAACCTTGATCTCTATCAATCTCATGGCCTTGAAGGGCTGGGGGTAATCCTTTCTAAATCACTATGATTCCAACGTCTAAGTTAAATCAATGCCTAAGGATTCCTGCCAAGCTATTTGCTCTGACGAAAGACTCGTCTCGAGAACCACAGATGAATTTATCCTTACGCTTTCTTGAATGCAGACTTCCAGCTTGCCATCCTGCACAACGTAGATGCTGTTGTCCAGCTGCCCAGGACGGAAGATGTATTCCCCTTCATGCAGCTGCACAAAAAACATGTGCTTGCACAGCTCCAGGAAAAGAGGTTTCCCAAAGCGGCCAAGGACTCTGCAGGACAGAAAACGCAAAGGGAAAACTGAAAATACTGGAGTTCCTTTTTGAGTAGCACTCCGAGCAACGCCAGCAGACTGAGAAGGAAGTGTATCCAGTCTTCCTCAAGCACCAGCATGGCTTTTGAAGGGGAAGAAATACAAAAACCTACAGGATTCATATATTCTGTAAGAAAAGTTACCCTATGGAACTTTCCCTTTTAGCACAGTGACCTTGTCCCCATAACAAAAACATGAGGAAGGCTGAAAACAAAAGGAAAGACATCTGCACATATTTCTAAGTTTGAAATATGAGACTTCCTGCAGATAACGTGCAACTGGACTCATTCAATACTGAAACCAGTCAGTCGCTACCAGGCAGACAGAAATAGGCATCTTAAGCCTGATCGCACGCACCAGAAGGGGCCTCCACACAGCTCAGTCAGCTCACATTTAACAGCATCAATCAATCAAATTCTCTGCAACATCAATTGGTCATACGAGATCACAATTCCACAGTAGAACATTTAGATGACTTAAATAGCAGTTTTACTAGAGTATGTGTGACCTTCAAGACAATTATATGTCAGAACAGCTTTATCATCATCCCTATCCCCTAATTTAAGCCACTAATCCACCTCTTCAACTCTTTTCTCCCCGCACACCCCGCCCCCCCCGGCTATTTTTTCAATGCACTTAATTATTTTCTTAAATTTTCTAGAAACTTAGAAGTCATTTATTCTTTTCTCATAGTCAGATGAACTTTCAGTCAACTGCTTAAAGGCCCTGACCGTACTGTGATAAAATTTAAGACTTGCCACGAACTGCCAAGTATTCAGATCACTTCAACATCCACCAAAATCAAGTTGAAGCTTCCCTCTCCATTTGACATTACCTAACATTTTTAAGCATGTATAGGACCTCCCATGTAAAGAATTCCCATTTGCCATCAAACTCAGTCAGATCTGCCTCTAGCAAAGAGGGAGGCGGCTCTTTTGGTTGCAGAGCTGGACACTCCTTCTTAATGCGCAGAATTCTAGAAAGAGAAAGACAAATCAGAAAGCTCATCAAATTGTTCGTTTGGAAAAGATCTTTAAGATCATTGAGTCTGACCACACCTGTCCACTACTCCATCAGATCCCTGAGCACCTCATCTACCCATCTTTTAAACCCCTCTAGGGATGGTGATTCTCCCACCGCCCTGGGCAGCCTCTGCCAGGCCTGAGAACCCTTTCAGGACAGAATTGTTTTCCTAATATCCAAACTCAACCTGCTCTGGCATAACTTGAGGCCATTCCCTCTCATCCTATCACTAATTACTTGGGAGAAGAGACCAGCACCCACCTCACTACAATCTCCTTTCAGGCAAGTGATGAGGTGTCCCCTCAGCCTCCTTTTCTCCACACTAAACAACCCCAGTTCCCTCAGCTGCCTCTCATAAGGCTTGTTCTCCAAGGCTTGTTCAGGATGTCTCCTCATTTGTTTTAAGCGCAGGCTGTGTGCTGATGCCTCAGGTTGACTTCAACACTAAATACACACCGTGCCAAGATACACATTACCAAGTAGCTAAGACAGCAGCGTTCCACCTTCCTGCCTTTCCTCAGAGCCGCGTGCCCTCCCTTGCAGCAAATGCACAGCTGACAACACGGAAAAAACAGCAGCTACAGAGAAACTCCCTGCTAGGAACAGGCTCCACGCCACAAAACCAGCCTCCGTGGCATGAATCTTCCCCATCCAAAAGCGCACATACCTTTTAGCCAAAGATAAAACTTTTGCCCTCTTGCGCATCCTTTGGCGAGGGACAGTGTTGCCAACCAGGGAGTTTGGAAGAGTTCTGACCTAGGAGGAAATAACCAAAACAAAAATGTTTAGTAAAAGCCAAAACAACCAAAGAAGCCCCAACACACTCATTCCAGCCCTGCAAAGACTCCAACTCATCTACCAAGTTATCAGAACATAGTAACTAGAGGGAAGCACTCGCGCAAGACCTTGGAGGAACGGATCCAGGATCAGAAAGCCAGTGCAGTATACTTTGATTTTAACAATCAACTGCTAGAGTGGTGTTCAATGGCAGAGGGAAAAACACCCTTAGCTGTACAGTTCTGACTCGGGAACACTCAGCAGCAGGCAGGTGAGGCACATTTAAAGCCCTGCGACTCCCCAGCAGTCGGAGGGGTGCTGACAACCAGGGCCAGTGGTGCCAGGCATCAGCCAGGCTTTACTGTTCCCAACAGTCGCCAAGTGCCACCTTCTGGAGACGCGCAACCACCACAACACCCAGAAACCACATCAACAGTCACTCTCAAAGAGTAACAGTTCTCCCTTTGTTTCTCAGACTTGAAGATCAAGAAACAGTTTCTTTCACAAAAGAATTTATCAATTAGTTGGGAGATTCACTTTTTAATGGTTTTAGAAAAGTAAAATCTCAGTATCTTATCAAAAATACATGGAGTGCAATCAACAGCAGTTAGTCTGTAATTTTCTATGTTGTATTCAGGAACAAAGCAACAAAAAAGAAAACCAAAAAACTATCTGAAACCACGTTACCATGTGGAATTCCAAGTACTCTTTATTTATGTGTGACATAAACAGCTGCATTAAAGAATATTAAAATTAAGTTCCTGGCAGTGTGCACTATTTCTTTTCATTGGGGGGTTTCAGGATCAAGTTCTACAAGAAGCGTGACCTGCAATGCAACAGCAAGGTTCAAGGAGCAACCTCCTCCCTGCACAGAGAAACTGAGCTCCAGAATGGAATATTATAACCAGCCCAGGGTCTAACTGAAGACCCAGTATTTTAATTCACTTCAACATTTAGCATTGTGGGAGGCAGAACGCTGCAGCAGCTCACAGCAGGAAGCGTTCACAGAATCATTAAGGTTGGAAGGCTTCTAAGCTCATCCAGTCCAACCCTCAGCCCAACCCTATTGTGTCAGCTAAACCATGCCCTGAAGTGCCACAACTACACAAGTTTCAAACCCCTCCAGGGATGGAGACTCCCCCACTGCCCTGGGCAGCCTCTCCCAGGACTTCACCACTCTGTCAGTAAAGAATTTTTTCCTAATAGCCAGTCTAAACCTCCCCTGGCACAACTTGAAGCCATTTCCTCTTGTTACTTGGGAGAAGAGCCCAGCACCCACCTCACTACAATCTCCTTTCAGGAGCTGCAGAGATCGAGGACGTCTCCCCTCAGCCTCCTCTTCTCCAGGCTAAACAGCCCCAGGTCCCTCAGCTGCTCCCAGAACCCTTGGGCTCCAGACCCTTCCCCAGCTCCGTTCCCCTTCTCCAGATGCGCTCCAGCCCCTCAATGTCTTTCTTGTAGCGAGGGGCCCAAAACTGAACCCAGGATTCGAGGTGCAGGGGGACCCGCTTCCTCAGCAAGCAGTGACTAACACAGCAGGGTTACTTACCCACGCCCCATTTTTCTGCAGATGATGTTTTAAGTGCCCTGGCAACGCGAGTGCAGGCCTGGCTCGAGCAAGTTACCCCACACGTGTACCCCACACTCTGCTATGGTCCCACAAGGGGCTTTGCAGCTTCCCTGGGTCAAGAAGCTCGCTGGAGCACACCATGGTTCTGACACCACAGGACAGCAGGCAGGGAGCACTCGCGGCAGTCGGAGTTAAACAGCCTTTCTCCTCAATCAACCATTTCTATTCCCCATCATGCATTCAACAGATAATGAGTACAAGCAAGATTCTGCCTGAACAGGAGGCACCTTTTCAAAGTCAGGCTTTCTCAATACCTTCATACACACTAAAACTGTGCACGGAGCTCCAAAACGTTGCTATATAGATTATGGAATGGGAAACGTTGAGTGAAGAAGTCACCGTGACCTCCAGGACCTATTGCACCAGCTCGTGACAACACCAAATGCACAATCTCTGCTCTGACACAGCTGCTTGCAACACCTCTGAAAAGATGAGTTCTTGTGACCGTAGCAGTCCTAACAATCAGAAAAACAAATCTCTCATTCCACATACACTAAGTAGCTTCAAGGAAATTCATGTATTGAGGAGGAAGACAAGATGACTAATCTCCTCAGTTAAACAGAAATCCAAGCAACCAGTGGTGAACGCATCGACATAGCATGTCCACTACAATGAACTTCATCCATTAAAGGAAACGTCCAGCTTCGGAAGTCCTCTTGTTGCCATTTTCCAAGAAAAGCCACTTGCAAAGACAAAAGTAAATAAGCCATAGACTTGAAAGATTTTATCAGCTGATGCAGAAACAGATTCCTCACAGATGGAAAATTCTTAAGGAGACCTTTCAAAATAATAGGAAACATAGAATCATGGAATAACCAGGTTGGAAGAGATCCACCGGATCATCGAGTCCAACCGTTCCTAGCAAACACTAAACCATTCCCCTTAGCACCTTGTCCACCCATGCCTTAAACACCTCCAGGGAAGGTGACTCAACCACCTCCCTGGGAAGCGTCTGCCACTGCCCAAGGACCCTTTCGTGAAGAATTTTTTCCTAATGTCCAGCCTAAACCTCCCCTGGGGGAGCTTGAGGCCATTCCCTCTTGTCCTGTCCCCTGTCACCTGGGAGAAGAGGCCAGCACTCTCCTCTCCACAACCTCCTTTCAGGGAGTTGGAGAGAGCAATGAGGTCTCCCCTCAGCCTCCTCTTCTCCAGGCTAAACAACCCCAGCTCTCTCAGCCACTCCTCGTAAGACCTGTTCTCCAGCCCCCTCACCAGCTTCGTTGCTCTTCTCTGGACTCGCTCCAGAGCCTCAACATCCTTCTTGCGGTGAGGGGCCAGAACTGAACACAGGATTCGAGGAGCGGTCTCACCAGTGCCCAGTACAGAGGAAGAAGAACCTCCCTGGACCTGCTGGTCACACCGTTTCTGATCCAAGCTAAGATGCCATTGGCCTTCTTGGCCACCTGGGCCACTGCTGGCTCATGTTCAGTCGCTGTCAACCAACACCCCCAGGTCCCTCTCCTCCAGGCAGCTTTCTGACAGACTTCTCCTAGTCTGTAGCACTGCACAGGGTTGTTGTGCCCCAAGTGCAGGACCCACCATTTGGCCTCCTTAAACCTCATGCCATTGGACTCTGCCCAGCGGTCCAGCCTGTCCAGATCCCTTTGCAGAGCCTCCCGACCCTCCAGCAGATCCACACTTCCACCCAGCTTAGTGTCGTCCGCAAACTTGCTCAGGGTGCACTCGATGCCTTCATCCAGGTCATTGATAAAGACATTGAACAGGGCTGGACCCAGCACTGAGCCCTGGGGAACCCCACTTGTCACTGGCCTCCAGCTGCATTTCACACCATTTCCCACCACTCTCTGGGCCCGGCCATCCGACCAGTTTTCCCCCCAGGACAGTGTGCGCCTGTCCAGGCCAGAGGTGACAGTTTCCTAAGCAGAATGCTGTGAGAAACTGTGTCAAAGGCTTTACTGAAGTCCAGGAAGATACATCCACAGCCCTTCCCTCATCCAGCAGCCAAGTCACTTTGTCATAGAAGGCCATCAGGTTAGTCTGGCAAGACCTGCCTTTCGTGAACCCATGTTGACTGGGCCTGATCACCCGGTTCTCTTGCATGTGCTTCATGATAGCACTCAAGATCACCTACTCCATGACTTTCCCTGGCCCTGAGGTCAGACTGACAGGCCTGTAGTTTTCTGGATCCTCCCCGCGACCCTTCTTGTAGACGGGCACAACAGCAGCCTCCAGTCCAGTGGGACTTCCCCAGTCAGCCAGGACTGTTGGAAGATGATCGAAAGGGGTTTGGCCAGCACATCCACCAGCACATCCACCCTTGGGTGAATCCCATCCGGCCCCATAGACTTGTGGGTGTCTAGTAGGGCTAGCAAGGCTCTGACCACCTCCTCTTGGATCACAGGAGCCTCATTTTGCTCCTCTAGCTCCTGGGTTTGTACACAGGTGGAACGATTTTCTTTACAACTAAAGACTGAGGCAAAGAAGGCATTAAGTACCTCAGCCTTTTCCTCATCCCCTGTTACTGTTGTTCCTTCTGTGTCCAATAGGGACTGTATGGTCTCCCTAGTCCTCCTTTTATTATTTAGATATTTATAGAAGGATTTTTTTGTTATCTTTCACAGACTTGGCCAATCCAATTTCTAGCTGAGCCTTACCCCTTCTGATTTTTTCTCTACACAATCTCACTTCCCTCCTGTAGTCCCCCCAAGAGGCCTGTCCCCTCTTCCAGAGCCCATAAACATTTCTCCTCTTCTTGATATCACTCAAGATCTCTCTGTTCAACCAAGCTGGCTTTCTCCCCTGCCGGCTTTTTTTCCTGAACACGGGGATGGCTTTCTCCTGAGCTGCTAGGATTTCCCCCTTGAAGAGCTCCCAGCCCTCATGGGCTCCCTTGCCCTTGAGTACTGTCTCCCATGAGACTTCGCCAACCAGCCTTCTGAAGAGTTCAAAGTCTGCCCTCTGGAAATTTAATGCTACCGTCCTACTAACAACCCTCTTCACTTCACCTAGAACAGGAAACCCTATCATCTCATGATCACTTTGTCCTAGGCGTCCACCTACTGCCACATCCCCCACAAGGCCTTCTCTGTTCACCAACAGCAGGTCCAGGAGGGCACCTTCCTTTGTTGGTTCATTCACCAACTGTGCAAGGAAGTTGTCTTCCACGCACTCCAGGAACCTCCTAGACTGCTTCCTTTCTGCTGTATTGTACTCCCAGCAGATATCAGGCAGATTGAAGTCTCCCACAAGAACGAGAGGCATTGATCTAGAGATTAACCCCAGCTGTTTATAGAAGAGCTCATCAGCTGCTTCTCCTTGGCTGGGTGGTCTGTAACAGACTCCCATCACAAAATCTACCTTCTTATGGGCTCCTCTGATTTTAACCCACAGGCACTCAACCTCCTGATCGCCACAATCCATCTCAACAGTGTCCAAGTCCTCCCTTACAAAGAGGGCTACCCCGCCTCCTCTCCTACCCTTCCTATCCCACCTGAAGAGTTTGTACCCCACCATAGCCGTACTCCAGTTATATGAGTCGTCCCACCACGTTTCCGTGATGGCAACAACATCATAGGCTCCTTGCCCTACGACAGCTTCCAGCTCTTCCTTCTTATTCCCCATGCTGCATGCATTGGTGTAACTGCACTTCAGCTGAGCTGCCAAGCCTTCAGCCCTCTTAGAGGGAACTGAGTTTATTCCCAATTGCCTGGTGACTGGAGTAGCTAGCGACAGAGTGCCCTTATCTCCCTTAGGACCCCGAGGTGTGTTCTCCCCCACTTTCTGTGTGGTGAGGTACTGGTGGTCCTCACCAGCACACCCTCTCTGAATCTCCAGTGCCCCACGTCCAGGCTCATTCCTGTCCAGCCTGGGTTCAACCCCCTCCCCCTTCACATCTAGTTTAAAGCTCGATTTATGAGCTTAGCTATGTTTCTAGCAAGGGCTTCAGTCCCCCTAGGAGACACACGTGTCCCATCCTTAGCGAGAAAGCCTGGGGGTGTGTGAGCCACCCCATGATCAAAGAAGCCAAAGCCCCTCTCCTCGCACCAGGCTCGGAGCCAGGCATTAACCGAATTCTTCTTCCTGGCTTCCCGCTCCTCTCTATTTAGCATTGGGATGGAGCAGAATCCTATTTGTGCCCCAGAGCCCTCCATCATTTTCCCAATGGCCCTGAAGTCATTCTTGATGGTTTTGGCCTTTTTGTTTACTAGACCATCGTTACCAGTTTGGACTATCAGAGGATAGTAGTCTGTCTCGAGGGCCAGGGAAGGAAGTTTTTTAGCTACCTCCTTCCCTGATGCACCCGGTAAGCAGCAGACCTCTCTGTGGAGCGGGTCCAGTCTGCAAATGGGTCCCTCCGTTCCTTTTAGGAGGGAGTCCCCTACAACAATCACCCTTCTCTTCTTCTTGATGGAGGATGTTTTTATCTTTTTCTGAGGATGGTGCGGCCTAGGGAAGGATTCTAGGCTGTGGGAGCCATCATCCTCATCCTCAGGGCTGGATTCCACCTGCAGCACCTGGTACTTGTTCTCCAGGGGGATCTGGGGTTTTGCTGTCTGGGTGAGGGGAGCAGGTTTCCTACCTCTGGCAGGAACTTGCTGCCATTCCCCATCTCTTGTTCCCCCAACCTTGCAGTTTGCAGGTGGATGGTGTTTGAGAGAGCTGACAGCCAGCACACAGAGCTGGGACAGCAAAGCTATCAACCCAGCCCAGCGCTGAGGAAAGCGGGGGCAGCTTCATCCCGCACAGCCTTCTGCCTGAGATGGGAACATGAAAACCACAGAGTGAGAGCCTTGTAGCAGAGCTGATTAGGGATACCAACAATTGGACTGATGTAGAGCACACAGAAACGTACAACATAACAGTGGCCTAAAAACCACAACCTCGGGCTGATGGCACAGTCCAACAGAAGTTGAAAGAGGAGTTCAGGAAAGGCAACAGAGGCATTTCACACAAATTATGTGTGGGAGATAACAGTCTTAACAACAGGATCGTGGAATAAATCAAGAGCACATCAAATCAATATAGATATCTCGCAATCTTGGACAACGACACTAACGACAGCCACCATAATGGGTTGGGGCATGTGTTTTTTAATTAACAAATACCTATATTCCCCTCTAGACATTAAGTCACAACTCATGTACTACTCCCACGGTCCAGCAAGGATCTTGCCCTGCACAGGGTCACTGCTCTTTGACCTGTTCTGTAAGAGAGCACTGAAAACAAAGCTACACCAAGACCAATCATTCAAAGCACATCCAGCAGCCGGGACTGGGGGCGGAAACATAGCTGGGGTGGTTCTCTGGCAAAAAGGAATAATGAATCTAAGAGAAAGGGCTTGGCAAAGCAGCACCTAACCTAGCAAAGCGCAGGCTCTGGCCAGACTTTCTCCCAGACAAAACCAGCACCAGATGGACACAACTGACCCAAGGGGGATCCCACCATACAAGGACACGCTCAGCGACAGAGCTGGACAGTGCAGGATGGCAGTGGCAGCCCTTGCTCAGGGACTGCCTGACATCGCCTGCTCGGTTGGGAGCAAGTGCTTTCTTTTGCATGACTTGTTTATTGGGCTTTGCTTTTCTCTCCTCTCTCTTTCTTGTTTCTTGGATTTTTTACTTATTATTATTGGAGATAAGTTTAAGAACATCCCCCAGCCACACATCATGGTATCACCCAAGCACGCACTGTGACATCAAAGCCCTCACTGCTTGTATTCCAGCACCAGCCTCTCCCAGACGGCTCGAGCCTTCACTCCAGCTGAGCGATTCAGCGAGGCTGGGAGTGCGGAGCGAGCCTTTAGCTCACTGCTGGGCTTGTGCCCTCGGAACTGGTGGCTGCAGCTCTCAGAGCTGCCCGAGGAGCCACTGCAGGTCCTTCCCCGGCCGTGCAGGCTTCAGGCAGCCGGGGCAGCCAGGAGGAGCACTGGTCGCAGCAGAGGTGAGCTGTTCGGGGAGCCTTCCCCCTGGAAAGGCAGTAGGTGCATCACTGGTTTTCTTTGGGCATTGTTTTCCTCTCTCTTTCTTGTTTGTTGAGATTGATTTCTTATTAGTCATGAAAATAAGAAAATGAGTATCTCCTCTCCTCTGCAGTACTCTGCTCTGCTCGGGTGAGACCTCACCTGGAGCCCAACCTTCAGTCCTGGAGTCCTCAGCACAGGAAGGACATGGAGGTGTTGGAGCAAATCCAGAAGAGGTCTCAAGGATGATTCAAGGGCTGGAGCTCCTCCAATGGGAGGACAAGATGAGAGAGTTGGCCTTGTTAAGCCTAGAGAAAAGGAAGGTCTGAGGAGACCATAGAGCAGCTTCCAGTACTGAAAGGGGCTCCAGAAAAAGCCAGGGAGGGGCTCTTGATCAGGGAGTGCAGGAAGAGGAGGAGTAGAAAGTTTGTTAGCTGCAGGATTGTAGAGTGAGATGAGCTCTTAGGAAGAACTTGTTTGCTGTGAGGGTGGTGAGGCACTGGCACAGGTTGCCCAAAGAAGTTGTGGCTGCCCTGTTCCTGGAGGTGTTGCAGACTGTGTTGGAAGAGTCTTGGAGGAGCACGATGCCGTGTGCGGTGACCTTGCCCATAGCAGGGGGGTTGGAACTGGGCGATCTTTAATGCTCCTTCCAACACAAACCATTCTATGATTCCAGGAATATCCCCCCAGCCACTCACCGTGGTATCCCCCAAGCACGCACTGTGACATCAAAGCCCTCGCTGCTTGTATTCCAGCACCAGCCTCTCCCAGACGGCTCGAGCCTTCACTCCAGCTGAGCGATTCAGCGAGGCTGGGAGTGCGGAGCGAGCCTTTAGCTCGCTGCTGGGCTTGTGCCCTCGGAACTGGTGGCTGCAGCTCTCGGTGCTGCCCGAGCAGCCACTGCAGGTTCTTCCCCGGCCGTGCTGGCTTCAGGCAGCCGGGGCAGCCAGGAGGAGCGCTGGTCGCAGCAGAGGTGAGCTGTGCGGGGAACCTTCCCCGTAGGAACTGGGTGCATCACTGGTTTTCTTTGGATGTCGTGTTCCTCTCTCGGTCTTGTCGGTTGAGATTTATTTCTTATTATTAATGGAAACAAGAAAATGGGAAGCTCTTAGGAAGCTTTGGCTGAAATGACCATTAAGTTGTGGAGTGCAGGATCCTGAGGTTAATGGGGAGAGCATGCAGCAAAATCACTTCCCTGGACTTGAGGAGAGCTGAGTTCAGACTGTTGAGGCATCTGCTCGGTAGGGCACCATGGGATAAAGCTGCACATAGGAGAAATGAAAATGCCAGGAGGTCTGCAGGGATGAACAAGGACCTCCTGGACCAACTCAGACAAAAAAAAGGAAGCCTGCAGAAGGCTGGAGCAAGAGCTGGGCACGTTTCCTTCGGGATGGAACTAGGCTTCCCTTCCAGCCCTCCCCGCTCCAGCTCATGATCGGGGCCTCTCCTCCTCTTCCAGCAGGACCCCCACCGAGGCAGCAGCACAGAGGACGAGGAGTCCATCCCCAGCAGCTCTCCCAGCCCTGCCCAGCGCCTGTGGAGCATGGCCGCAGACGAGGAGGAGCGCTGCCGCATCTGCCTCGACACCTGGGACGACGATGCCTGGACCGTGCCGTGCCGCCACCGCTTCTGCCTGAGGTGCATCCGGCGCTGGGCAGAGAGCAATCCCCAGTGCCCCCTCTGCCAGGGCAGGGTGACCGCCATCCGGCACTCGCTGCGCGGGGAGCGCTTTGAAGAGTTCCCCGTCACAGCCCCTGCGGCAGCGTCGGGACAAGACGACGGACGCGATGGAGCCGAAGCAGCGCCGACACCCAGCGAACCCCAACGCCGGACCTGGGATCCCGACTCCGTGGGCGGCCTCTCCGCCTCCACCTGGGGCCACCTCTTCCGCAAGTACCCGGGGCTCCTTCGCCACCTGCGGCCCTGGCTGCAGCGGGAGCTGGGGCGCATCTTTGGGCAAGAGCCTGCGCAGGACCTGGCGCTGCAAGAGATGATCCTGAGCGCCCTGCCCGTCCTGGGGCTGCATGAAGAGCACCTGGCTGAGGAGCTGCACGCCCACCTGCGCAGCCACACCGCGGCCTTCGTGCGACGGCTCATTGAATTCATGGTGAAAGAGTGCAGGAGGGAAGCCTGCCACCTCCTGCACCACGGCGCACCCCGTTCGGCCAGGGGCTCCGAGCACAGCCCTGACGGCCTCATCTCCGCGTCCTTCAGGTGGTGGCGCGATCGCAGCCCTGTGGGCAGAACAGGCTGGGTCGCCCACCAAGAGAGACGTCAGGGCAACCTGGTGGCCAAAACCAGATACGCCGGCGTCCGGGAGCAAGGCAGCTGCAGCTTCACCGTCAGCACCAGGTGGGCCGCCTTCCGAGGGCAGCGGGAGCGCAGTCCCACGGCCACCACCAGCTCCTCTGCCTCCCAACGCCGACGGGAGCGCAGTCCCGTGCCCAGCGCCAGCGCCGCTGCCCCCCGCGGGGGGACTCCGGCCTCAGGACCAGCCCTCTCCAGCAGCGCCACCGCCTTGGATGCACAACGACTCCCGGTCATCTCGGCCGCTGCCTTGTGGGGGTGTCCCGACTGCCCCCGCTCCGTCCTCAATCCCACCCCAGGCCGGCGCCAAGACCAGCACGCGGCGCCATGGGCGGCTGGCGGTGGGGACTGTGCTCGGCCCCAGCCAGGGGCTCCTCGTCTCCCAGGCCCCGTTGCCGCCTGAAGAGGAACCAGCAGCTCCCAGGACTCTTCCTCACCCACCCAGAAGCCACCGCCCTGCAGATGCTGGAAGGCGACCCTGACAGCTGCAAAAGAAGGGACTGGCCACCAGCAGGGCCACGCGCTGAAGCCCTGGGCACCACAGGACTCTGCTCACTCCTCCAAAACCCCTCCCTCCCTCACAATAAAGACATGAAAATGGCAGGAAGGGTCTCAGCGTTCTTATTCCTGACGCCACACCCACCACTCCCATTTCTTCAAAAGGGCCGTAAGACATTAAATAAAAAGAAATCAATGTATGTTTTCATGGTAGAACTCACTCTTAGAAATGGAACTTGGAAATGGACAGGAAGCTGCAGTCTCGATTGGCCTTGATGGTGAAAATCAGTGGTTCCCCCGTCAGGACAGCGAGCTGGCCGACGAGCTCTCCCGGGTGGCTAATGAAGAGGCAGGTGTCCTCCTCCGAGTCTATCTTCCGCTGGTACACGTGAAGCATCCCCGAGACCACAAAGCAAACATTAACATCCTGGAGAAAATGGAACAAGAGGTCAATACAATCCCCAAAGGTTTTAAAAGCTATGATCACGGTGACAGCTCTATCACAACCCATCTGTTTTCCAGAAGGCTCCCTATAGATTTTGAACAATTAAGTGATAAAATAAGACACAAAAGTGAATTAGTAGAAGTAGGCTATGAATATTTAAAACTAAGCAGCCGCAATATTGAAAAATGTGTTTCTCTTTGTATGGTTATGAGAAATGAAGGCTGCAGCCATAAGATCTCAGGAAATAGCAACAGGATCGGAAATGGAGAGAATGGGGTAATCACAGCAGCATGATAAGGGACAGCACAGTTCCGCAGAGCAGATGACAGCAGCACTGTAACTGGAGCTGCCCCTCATCTGCCTTGCATAACCTTGTCTGTTTACACAGCATTCTTATAAATGAATCTCGTTATATCCTGAATACACTTTGCTATAAACAAATAATACTGCATTTCTGCTAGGAGAGGAGAGAAAGAAAATAACTTTGCTTCAATTGAGTGACATCCCTGAAAGGCCGCAGTGCAGGGCACGACAAAGTCTTCACAGACCTCAGGAAGGATGGAAGTGGGATGCTCCATTCCCATCAAGGTACGTAAGGGGGCACTTTACATGTCTGTGCACATGTAAAGATCCAAGAACGCGAGGAAGAATAATAACTACTAAACATGTTATAAGTACTCAAATCTCTTTAAAATACAGTGCAGGATTTTAGTATTTTTCTACCCAACAAACACTTCTTCCAGAAGAAGAAAAGATTTAGAACACTTCAATTGATCAGATGGGGCTTCTTAAGGAGTTCATATTTGCCAGTTTTGCCTCCAGACCCTTTCAAGTGTCTGTAACAAAGAGACTTACACAGTGGGCATGAAAATGATGGAATCCAAAGTTATTTTCCAAGAAAAATGACACCCCACATGATGTGCTGCCCACATCAGAGAAGAATGGGACAGGACAGTAACACTGGCTTCACCACAGCCTTTTCCCAGTCACACAGCCCAGCTGTGCTGTGCACACGGAGCACAACTTCATGCACACTGGACACCAAAAGCTTCCCCAATTAAATCAGTTCTCGTGCGCGTGCACACATGGATTGCACAGGAGAGCAGGAATTTTCCTCCCAACTGCCTTTTGCCTTCCCAAAAGCCTGCCTTCAGTTTGGAATCAGGGACATGGTTTATGGCAGGTAGGAATGGTTGGACTCGATGATCCAAGAGGTCTTTTCCAACCTAGTCATTCTATGAATCAATCCCAAGCCCTTGTAGCGACAAGGCACTCGTCTGGCTCAGGGCACCAGGGGATTCCTTTCCAGATCCAAACTGCTCAGCATCACCACCCTGAGCACATCACAGCCACCAGACACAGTTTTCTTGCCTCTCACAGGGCTGCCCGGAAAGTCTGGTGTTCCACGTGCACTCAGGATCACACCCTAACATTTCAGGTCATCCTTGCTCCAGCAAAACTTCCACCCAAACCAGCAAATCTTCCAAAGCTCAACATTTTATTATCACAGCCAGAATGGGCAGGGGCAAAAGCACCAGCTCCATTACACAATTCTTGCATTCCACTAAAGGTGACAGCGCAGTCAGAATTAGAGAATCATTAAGGATGGAAAAGACCTCTAAGATCACCAAGCCCAACTGTCAGCCCAACCCAACCACGCCCACTAAACCGTGTCCCAAAGTGCCACAGCCACACACTTTTTGAACCCCTCCAGAGATGGAGGCTCCACCGCTGCCCTGGGCAGCCTCTGCCAGGGCTTCATGCTCCTGCAGTAAAGAATTTTTCCTAAGAGCCAATCTAAAGCTCCCCGGGCACAACTTGAGGCCATTTCCTCTTATCTTGCCCCTTGTTATTTGGGAGAAGAGACTACTAGCACCCACCTCACCCCAAGCCCCTTTCAGGAGCTGCCACGAGCGATGAGGTCTCCCCTCAGCCTCCTCCTCTCCAGGCTAAGCAGCCCCAGGGCCCTCACCTCTGCTGGCTTGCAATTTAGCCTCCACAAGCCAAAGCCAAACACCACTGCATCCAGTGCTTTGCCTCAGAGGCAGAACCACTAAAAGCAAGAGAGCTGCGGGCACAGCGAGAAACAATTCAGCACAAGCAGCTCAGCAGAATCTGCTCGTAGTCAGTAACCTTATTGCAGCACGAGAACAAAGCAAAGCCATAAACATTTCACCATTGTAACTGTTACGCCAGGTTTTCCGCTTTTCCCTTTCAGATGGAAAAAAAAAAAAAAAAAAAACCAGAGCAAGCGAAATAATCAGTTATTCTTTACACCTACAGCTGAGGAAGAGAACAGATTCTCATCAGGAAATAGTTTTATTGAAGCCAGTCTGCTTCACGGGAACAAATCCAACGCAAACAACCTGACAGGCACCCGTCAAAATATTTCAGTTCAGCAACATCAACTCAACTAATTTCTACGATGATTCTTCCATATTTATACATTTACGGTTGTATAGTATTACCTACACTTAACGACAAAGTTTTAACTAGGAAAGCACCTCACAGTAAGGGAATACGAGCTCCCTGATGAGCTCTACTTAACAACAGCTTTTTTTTGGCTGCATTAGCTCTAACAAAAACTGCTGCAAAGATTTTCTTCACGTCTAAGACTCAGTATCGCAATAGATTGCACACAAAGCTGTGAAGCCCTCATCATTGGAGATCTTTAAGAACAGATTAGACAAAACCCTACCAGAAATGACTTGGCAATAGTTGATTCTGCTTTGAGCATGGGAAGAGACAGAACGACCTCCAAGCAGTCCTTGAAATCCTACTTTGCTGTGCTCTTACCACCCGGATTAAGAAACAAAAGAGTCAACAAACAAGACAACAGAAAAGATTCACCCTGTGTAGTATCTTCTCTCTTGAATGAACAAGGCCAGCAAACCCAAATCCAGCAGCACATCGTTACAGGGTTTGAGCAGAGAACTGCACTGACCCCCTCCACCTTCCTCCAGCCAGTGGCTTTTAGGCAAAGAGGCTGCTAGCACCACAAAATCCCATTTCATAGCAAGTTTCTTTCTGTTACTATGGCAGATAATAAATTGGCAGAGGTTTATGATGCAGAAGTGAAAGTAGAAAGCACTTACAAACGAGAAACAAAAGCAGCAATTGACTGGGACAGAGTTTTGGTGTCAGAATGACTCAATTCCCCTATCACTCCTGCAGAAGATTCGCCCTGCAACATTGTTTAACTCTCATATCCTACTTGCAGATAAAGCCAAAAACACGGAAAAGCTGTAGGAAACTGAAAACCAGTCATGACAGACACTCAAGGAATTCCAGCTCTTTAAAACAAAAGAAAAAAAATGTTAATTCTGAAGTTGGATATGCAACGGTGATTGGAAATAATACTGCCTCTCTCTCCAACAGGAAATGATCCCTCTTCTCTCTCTCTCCTATGAAAAAAAAAATTAACAACTTCATTTTATTCATACTGTCTGGCTGTTCTGAAAAGCGACATCTTAAAATGCTTCCAGCCAGTGAGGAAACAAGAGATCTCAGCTGACTTGAAGAAAACAGCTTAAGGAAATCATTTTCTTTCTTGATCTAAGTAGTATTGAACACAAATACTTTAAATACAAGAAGTTGTTTCTCCCATTGCCTGTAGAAGAAGAAACTTCTACTACACTGCACAGAAACAATTAACACCGACCTCCAGATGAGATTTCTGGCACCGGGCCACATTCCATCAAATTGTGAAAAACTGAGTTGCTACCCGATTGGTTTGACAAGCCGACCAAATTTTATTATTATTTAGATGCTGCATTTCAAGAACATTGTTCCAATTAACTTCAGCTCTAACCTGTTTACTTGTTAATTACCAAGAAATTTATTCTAGATTTAAAAAAAAAAAGTGCTGCAATAGGTAGCATCAGTATCCTGGAATTTTGTTCGTGATCCGATGGGTCTAAAAGGAAGATATCAACTGTATATGGGATACAAACTTCCATCACAAGTGGTGTCTGAGGCCAGTCTGACCAAGAACAGAGGGCTGAGCAGAGCCGACGGAAGCACCCAGTTCTATTTCACTCCATCTGTAAGAAGAAGTTCTTCTAAAATAGCCTGCAATGTTTCATCAGGATACAAATGCCCGAGAAACTGAAAACGGCCATAAGCAGAGCTAAGTGTGCAGCACACCAACCGCCAGCACTGCACCCCTCAGTCAGCCCAGCAGCAACGCAGAGCACGGATCCCAGTGCGCTGCCAGCAATTGAAACATCACAGCCCCGATTATCACGTTGCAAGGGGAATAGTTTGCAAATCAGCAGAGAAAATTAAAATCCAAAAGTAAATCTATTGATGTCTACTAAGCATTGTTTGGCGAGGCCTCCTAAAGCAGAGGAGGAGCTGCAGCAGCTGCGCTCAGGCCGCTGGCACTGAAACACGTGCGGAAATAAAACCAGGATGCCTGCAGCTGCATTACTATCATTTCCTCAAATTGCCTGAAGAGCTGCCGGGATAGATCCCCCTCTGTAATGAAACGCAGCTGGAATCACCAGAATGATGAAAAGAAACACTTGCATTCCCTCTTGCACCACCAAGGTGAGAAGTGAGGGCTGAGCTCAATAACACCAACTGTAAGGAGCAAGCATTTAACTTGGAAGGGAAGCACAGTCGCTCGGCTGTGAAATGCACTCACAGCCACGGGCCAAGTACAGAGATTCAACTGTGAACATCGAACGAGGCACTCGGATGCTATGCCAACAGGATGAACACGTTCAGCAATCACCTGACTGCCGTTACAGAACTTGTTCACACAGTGCACGAGAGCACGGAATTACAAGGCAGCAGGAACTGCCATGTTTACTTCTCACACGGATAAATCTGTACGCAGCGCGAAAAGATTCATGCAGTGCATTTCAGCGTGGTCTTTTCAAATGGCAGAATAATTCAGATTTATTCTAGTCCTGCTAATACCTTCCACAGACTAGAGAATAAAACATTCAGCTAGTCTACAGTGTACTAGGGAGACAATTGACTTTTAAGTGCCTGTCAGAAGTAGATAAAAGGCAAAACCAAAGCTATTTCCTCCTGCAATAACTTACATCAAGTTTCATCAATGTTGAAAGGTCTTTCTTTGCTGCTTCAATGATAGCATCAACATGTTTGCTATTACAGGAATCTTGCACAGCACTGTAATGGAAAACTGCCAAAGGAGTTTCTGTCACCGGCACCGCCTTCTTCAATAGCAACTGCAGAGAACACATACATAACCAGTCAGTTTAGATGTTATAACTGGCACCTCCCCAGCAGAAACTTGCTGTTTGCCCGTGTTCTCCATCCACCACGACTCATGGCCTGAACAAAAAGCTCGCTTTCCAAAAAGAAACAGCTTGCTAACTTCATTATCCTTGTATTTTTCTGCAAAACTTGACACTCAAGTCAAACAAAGTTACTCATCCCAGCTTGCAAAAGGGAAGAATGAGAGACTTCTCAGAAACTGGGCAGCTGCCAGCTTGATCAAACTAAAACTTGATCAACACCAAACTAAGATGGAGGAAAAGATATAATGTCCATCACGGCTACACTGTTTCTCTTCAGATATTTTCGTAGTTTTACAACTCAAGAGCACTTTTTTTTTCCCGCTCTTAACTTCCAGGTCGACGGCTTGTAAAAAGCAGACAACAACAAAGAACCATTTACACACCATGACTGAAAACCTACAGGCAGCTCACAGGTGGGTACATGTTTAATCTCTTGCTGCAAAGCAGTTCTCACAAATAAAGCACAGTCTGACAAATTTACCTTTCCTAACAATCCTTGTCATGAGTCAGAGGAAGGGAATACCTCAAATCAAGGAGTTGCAGCACTGCTTTGCCATGCCAAGGGAATCTCCATAGAGCTTTGAGATCTGCACTAAAAACCCCACATCAAAAACCACTGAAATGACTATAAAACACCCCAGTACCAAATCCCACAACAGCACCAACTCCCACGGCTCGTACAAGCAGCATTTCAAAGACAGGGAGAAAACATTTACACTACACACACAATAACAATGCGTAAGGAACTGCAGTGCGAGACCCGTGTTGGAGCCTCCAAAGGAAGGAAGCAGACCCACCTTGCTCACAACAGGACTGCTGGGCATGTCCTCTGCGCCAAAGTGCACCCTGGCTCTCTCAGACGCCATGTCCATGTCTGACATGTGGCATGCTCATATTCTTATTTATTTCATAGTTCCTTTAGACTTGGAAGAGCTGATGGCAACTGTAAATCACCTCCTCTCAGCTCACAGATACCTCAAAATGCCCAAACCCACTCTGGTCCGGAGTACAATAATTTTTCCAGGACAGACAAAACAGAGTCACTCAGGTCTGGAGATCATCAGGAAGAGGCAAATCCAAACAGATTTTCCTCGCTGCTTTCAGGAAACGGTTCTAACAAACCTTTTCTCCACTAAATCAAACAACCTTTCTTTGTACACGACATACTGCAAGAGCTTTCATAGGGAGATTATGATGATCAGCAACTTCTTTGAATCTCTCCATGGAAAGCATCTCTCCCCACGCCTAGAATAATCTCAGATCTTTCCTAGAACTCTTCCAAACTTCCCAAGTACGTCACATGCCAAGAGATATATAAGAAATGCCCTTCTAAGTGGTGCTTAGCTCATGAATTTGAACTCTAACCACTTCTATTCCTCCCTTCCCAATTTTAATACATCAACTACATTAGCTCCTCGGCCGCTCCATCCACCTCCTGAGACAATAACACAAATGTTACTGGGAAACGCTTCCTATTTAATTACCTTCAAGAGGATAGCCACAGCCTGATGACCTACCAAGGAGTTTAAGAAGCATAGAGAGATTGTAGATGTAGATCCCTTTCACAAATAAACCTACAACCATTTCTTTCAGCTTTCTACACCCAATATATCTTAAAAATATGCTGCATTCAGAGAAGTCTAGATTTTGTCCCTCAGGCCTTTTTCCTTCTGTTACTGCATTGCTCTTACACTTTTTTTGAAATTCAGATTGCTGCTCAGACATAGGATGGGCCCTTAGGAAAAATAATTGTCTCTCCTCACTGTTGAATTTTCTTACCTGATAAACTCTGAAAGGACTGAAACCCTTAATTCTGAATTCCTCCCCCATCCTTCCCTCTCTCTCCACACAAACACTAGAGTTTGCTCAGGATTGCCCTGATCTTTGGAAAGGTACCTTCTGGAAGCACGAAGGTGCCCTATATTTACACCCTTCTGACATATATTCAGGTGAAAAAATCACTCTCCCATCAACAGCTATCTACAAGTTTACTTTTAAAAATACACTTACTTTATTTCTGAAGGAGCTGGACTCCTATCTCCCTCCAGCCAGGACAGGGAGACAATCCTACCATCCCAAGGATTCAGAACTACCTCAGAGCACTCTTTTCCATGTTATCTACACACGTGAACAAATCTCTGTCGGCAGGAAATCCCCATCTGCTACTGGAGTCATAACATCACTTAATGATCAGCCTCCAAACCAGAAACCCAACAAGTTGACCCAAAGATCGTCATCAGCAAACCTTTCATGCCATAAAACAAAACCCCTAAAGCTGTTTATTCTGCTGACTGAATTTCGTAGGCTTCACATTAAAGACCCTAAATTAGTGATAAACAAAAAAAGGCTGGGATAGTAGAAATAGCAGCATGGAATTCCACATGGGCTGATGTGACAACCCATCAATTATACTGCCCCACCAATCACAGGGTCGGCATAATCACTGAGCCCCATACACCAAGGGCCTTTTAAAACTAAACACAGGCTTCTCAGGTTAACCCTAAATAACCTGATAACCGGCAAGTAGGCACAAAAAGCATCCCCTACAGATCTCTGCATGTTAAAAAATCAGAGAGAGGAAAAGAGGACGCATTCTAAGAGTGAAAGCGTATGTCTACCAGCTTATTTTCTTCTATTCAAGAAGTAGAATTCTTCGTCTCACTTGTAGATATAAGCTTCCCACACAGCGATTAATTAAACTGTCTTGTTGCTCAAATTGGAGTTTGGAAGGCTACAGCAGAACAAGCTTTAACCAGAGTTGTTGAGTCAAAGGAACAGAAGGCAGTGGGAAACAAGAGCGGAATGCAATCGTGTTTGATGAACACATGCTCACTGGTATCCCACACACTGCTGGTATGGAAGTAGTTGCAAAAACAACAGTAACTGACAGTCCCTGGCAGCATTTCAGCTGCCTCCGCCTTCCAAGCGCTCCCTTGCTGAACTACCTGCTTTTCTCAAGGCGGTGCCGTATTTACGCTGTAGGGCCACGGCTTCAGCTTTGGGGAAGGAAAAGCAGCTTCTCTTAATTTGTGACAAAAGAAACCCATCCAACAAATCAATAAAAGACAACTGCTGCCTAACCTTAAAAAAAAAAAAAGTTGGGAACACTTACTTCCCGGAAGCATAAAATGATGAAGTAGAGGAACCCATTTTTTTTGGTTTGTTCACTGAATTCTTCCGCCCACCAGCCCAGTGACACCACGTGATTTAACTCTTTCTCCATACAAGCGGTCTAGATACTGTAAAAGCAGATCAGACTAACTTGGCAGGATGACATTTCCTCATCTAATCAATTCCTACGTTTCAAGTTAGATAGCAACACAAAAAAACAGAAGAACAAATTGCACCCCAACTCCAGGAGAAATTGAGACAAAAAGGTTTTCCTCAAAGCCATTTTTAGCAGTTTTTGTCAATTCTGATGACTCAAGCGAATCAAAGAGATACTGAGATAACAGCACCTGTAGGACTCTCATAACAGACAGTCCTCTCTTCCCTGAATAATAAACACGACCAATATCCCCATGGAGTCTGAGCACACAGTAGAACAGAATCTGAAGCAAGATCTTGATCTTTTCATTACAGACATCAAGAGACCTTCTCTGCAAGCCAGGCAGCGGCTGCAACCTCAGTGCAGTGAACAGAAATCAGCTCCCTTAACCAACGCTAATGATAATTACCCTATTCGATATGCTCTTCCTGTCAGTAAAAAATAACATTCTCTCTCTGCTAAGCTCTGGGTACCCTGACATAACTCTTATGACACATAAAAGGAGGAAGGAAGGACAAACAGGCACATTTCCTGCTAAGTAAGCAGAGATCCTTCCACATAAAAGCTTCCAGGAGCATACACCTTTAAGGTGCTACAGGGCTGCATGGGTAGATCCCACCAATCTCCATCCACCTGGGGGGACGTCGCTACGTTCAGAGGAAGCATTGCTGAATTCACCACTGAATCAGGTCTACTGGTGCACAGGGCTGCACAGCACAAACCAACCTAACACGTGAAAATAAAGCCAGGGCTTGCATGGGTGACTTCAGTATTTTCCCTCCATTTGTTTTCCTGGTTCAGAAAGACAATCCGCTTATCACCACGCAAAAATCCTACCTCTCTGCCAACTCCGCCCTTCTGGACAGTAACATGGAAGTTAAGAAAAACCGTACCTGGGACATTGTACATGTACGTAACAAACTGAAGAGTAAGTGAATCAACTTTTTATTGGTAAAAATGAAGCAAGATGCACGAAACCCTGCTACCCTTTCTTCTCCTCTCTACATGCCATCATCTTAACTTGACAGCAGACACACCTCACAACGAGGAGAGCCTCAACACTGAGGGCTCCCTCAGCCTGTCTCCCCCCTCTCTCCTCGTGTCCATACCCTGTAACCCCTCATAATATGAACACACCGACACTGAAAGAAAAAACCTGCAAGGCTTCCGGAGTGTCAAACACAATCACTGCAGAAGAATCGCTGCTAAAGAACCCAGCACAACCAAACAAGATGCATTCCGTAACAGCTTTGGAAAACACAGCTATAACTCTGCTTGCCCTGCTGTCTGCAAGCCTCAATGAAGTAGATTCTAAAATTAAATTAAATTAATTGGAACCACTTTCTTAATTACATCAACTTTAGCTGACCTTTTTATAAAATCCGGGGATGATATTAATAGCTGTGGTTTTCGAGTTCCTGAGGGAATTCAAATTTTAAACACCTCTGACCCACACTGCAAAGCTACCAGGCATCCTCAAATTTCCTGATTTTCTTTTAATTAAGTAAAGAAATTAACAAATGACATTTCTGTGCTTTTGTTGTACCCAAAAATAAATGCAATAGTCCTCTTTCACAGACCAAAGCCTGGCTTCAGACAAATGTCATTTGGATTTCTCCCTACATCCAAATGTAAAAGGAACTGCATATACAATCCTTGGGTTGGAAGGGACCTCAAAGCCCATCCAGTCCCACCCTTGCCATGGGCAGGGACACCTCCTATGGGAACCAGTTACTCAAAGCCTCATCCAACCTGGCCTTGAACCCCTCCAGGGATGGGGCAGCCTGGGCCAGGGCCTCTCCACCCTCACAGCAAAACATTTCTGCCTAAGATCTCAGCTCAATCTCCCCTCTTTCAGCTGAAAACTGTTCCCCTCATCCTAACCCTGCACTCCCTGATCCAGAGTCCCTCCCCAGCTTTCCTGGAGCCACTTTCAGGACTGGAAGCTGCTTTAAGTCTTCCCTGCAGCCTCCTCTTCTCCGGGCTGAACAACCCCAACTCTCTCGGCCTGTCCTCATATGAGAGGATCATCTTCATGGCCTCCTCTAGACTCGCTCCAACAGCTCCATGTCCTTTCTGTGTTGAGGACTCCAGAACTGAATACAGGATTCTAGGTGAGGTCTCACAAGAGCAGAGGGGCAGAATCCCCCCCTCGCCCTGCTGGTCCCACTGCTTTGGATGCAGCCGAGGATACACTTGGCTTTCTGGCCTACTGTCTGCTTTTATCTCCATATATCACTGTACTTGCCATCATCTGCATTTCTTAGCACTCTCTGTACCAAACACATACTGATAAACTGAGAAAACTTATTAAATCTGTAAATGCTTGTCCTTTGTCCAGCGATGAGTTGAATGGTGTCCCATAGCAGTTATTCCAAAGGGTAAAGTGAGCCCTGTACTGCACAGTTATAGAGTTTGCGCTTTACCCAGAGAAGTTTATGGGTCATTCTTTGCACAGCGTTCGATTGAGGATAAAACAGTTCCAACAGCATCTTAGAAGCCCAGTGTTAATATAATAGCAGATAATGATGCAGCAGCCTTTTTCTCCAAAGAACAGGACATTCCTACTGATTTTCAGGTTATAATGTTTCCTTTTCAAGCTCCCTGCATCCAAGCATCCTGGTGCTGCAAGGGCCAACCCCCACATCTAACTGGGCTGGAATGCGCTGTCAGGGGGACACAAGGAAATGTTCCCACAACTGTCAGCTCTCTCAAACACAATGTCATCAGCTGCATGAGACAAACACCACGTTTCCATTATAATATTTTACAGCCACACATTCGGGTCACAAGGAACTGTTACGTTATAATCAGTAATGAATTAGGGATTTTCAACAGAGAACTTTTTGTTCTCAGCATACATAACAATTTACTTCTGTGTCATTCCCAGAGCTGCAGAGCAATCAAGTACTGTAGCTTAGGGATGCCAGAGCTGAATTTGAATCCAGATGACAGCAAACAGCCAAATTCAATGAACTTGATTAAGAAATCTGCTACAGAGGACACCGATGCCTCACATTCTCCTGCCTGGAGCGGCAGCTCCTTTTTGTAGCAATATCGTGGCATGTTCTCCCTATTCCCATTGCTTGACTTTTGCCTTCTGCTGCTCCTACCTGCCATCCTCCACACAACATCACCACTGCTGCAACCCAAAGCTCTTGCAGCAATCAATCATTTCTTTATAACCTCATCTATCATGTCCACTGCCATTTAAATAGTCTTGAGCCTTGCAGGCTCACTTTTATCCAAATGTTTTTCCAGATCCTTTTAATCTTCAGCCTTTCATTGTTTTCCCTTTAGTCACTGGCAACCGGTGAATATTCCTCTCAGTCTCTTCTTTTTCATTCCAGCTATGCCACCCGCTCACAGATTTCAAAATACCATCTCAACATGGAGGATAAACAGGAGCAAAATCCAAAGCTCTCGCCATCAGCATCAAACACTGTCTCTATTTCCCCATTTAACTCTAAACAGTGAGTTTTCCTTCACGAAACACCTTTGACAGCACCAGAAGTACGGGAGCACTCAGAACAGCCTCTAGAAACTCTCACAGAGAAATTGCCAATGCCTAGTTCAGAGATTACTTTAACGTGTGAGGCTGTATCAACACAGTCAGATTAACTACCACAGAGAACTGTTCCAAAATTCCAAGAACAGGCTAGCATCTACCCAGATTCAACAGCTTCCAGTTTCTCCTTCGAGTTGTGAGGCAGCAGCATTTACCTGTCTTCAGATGAGCGAAACACACAACAAGCCTCTCCTGTCAGAGCTAGTACCTTTGTAGTTCGTAGACTTGAATCGAAAAAAAACTGGAACATTAAATGACAAAAGAACCTCCTGTGTGAATTTTCTTTTAGACCCAACAAGAAGAGTTTGCCACTTCTTGCAACAGCCTCAGTTTTCCTGCACATCACTCAACCAAGTGGGGGGCTGGCCTGACGCCGTGCATTACAAAATCAGTCACAGAAACCAAAATCCAGCTCAGACAACTCAAATCCTTTCTTTATGCCAGATCCACGTGTTTAGGAGTACAGTGAAACCTGATTAAGGTTGCGTTGTCTGTGAGAAGTTCTGAGCCTTACTCATTAACATGGAATGCCACTGAGAAGTCTCTTCTAGTTTCATCAACACTACTTTCTCTCTGTTTGCCTTCTCTCTTTTCAAACTACTCCTATGCCTAACGGCAGCAAGGAGCACAAGGGAAAACAGAAATAAATCAACCAGATCACAAAGCTGGGGAAAAGGGGAAAAAAAGAATTGAAAAAATAAATGTGAAGTAGTTACTACAGAAAAAAAAAATTCTGCAAGGTTTTTCATTGTGTGTTCTTTCACACACCGATGGCTCTTCTCTACACACTGTCAAGTCTTATTTTCTGACTTACCAGCAGCAGAACTAATGAAAAAGAAAAATTACAGAACAGAATCATTAGGCCGGAAAAGACCTCAGAGATAATTGACTCCAATCATACCTGTCTACTACTAAATCATGTCCCCAAGCACCTCACCCGCTTTTAAAACCCCTCCAGGGATGGGAGGGGACCTCCCTGGGCAGCCTCTGCCAGTGCTTGAGAACCGTTTCAGTGAAGAAATTTTTCCTAATGTCCAATCTAAACCTCCCCTGACACAGCTTGAGGCCATTTTCTCTTGTCCTATTGCCTCTCACTTGGGAGAAGAGACGAAGACCCACCTCGCTACAACCTCCTTTCAGGCAGTTGGAGAGAGCAATGAGGTCTCCCCTCAGCCTCCTCTTCTCCAGGCTAAACACCCCCGGCTCTCTCAGCCGCTCCTCATAAGACTTGTTCTCCAGACCCTTCACCACCTTTGTTCCTCTTCTCTGGACACACTCCAGGACCTCAATGTCTTTCCTGTAGCGAGGGGCCCAAAACCGAACTCAGGATTCGAGATGCAGCCTCACCAGGGCAAAGCACAGGAGGAGAAGACAAATAAATAACAGAACAAGAATTTAAAGAAAAAAATAACACAAAATAAATGGCAACCGCCATTTAAAACAAAATCACAAATTATTGTTGCAGAAGAAGGATTTCCTCTCATTTATTAGCAAAAAATACTGGAGAAGAACATGACCATCACATTCCTACACATGGTCCTGCTCTATAGAACAATGTCCTTGAAGAAATTTACTGGTGGACGTACCAAGGGCAAAGATGCTCTAAATCTGCTGTTAATACGGATTTGACAGCAAGAACTGGACTCGTACTGTCCAAATTACTCACTTGCCATTACTTTCTACAGAAGAAAGCACTACCGAGCTTAAACATTGTTTATCACATTTGACAGGTTTGATGGAAATTTTATATATATCTGTACAGCTGCTTGCAGCTGAAGTGGCAAAGAGCACTTTACAGAATCTTAAAGCCGCTCACACCTAAATTAGCAGTTCCTTTTAATGACAGGAGATGGCCAAGCACAAGAGAAATGTGATACACGTCAAATATGAACAACTTCCTGATTGGATTATCTTCACCCTCTCAGCTATCAAAATCCTTCAAGTAAACGCTTGAAGTGTTTGTGTTTCAACAAAGATGAATTCACCACCACCGGTTTAGGTATTCCTGAAAAGAGGCACTGTGACAATTCCAGCAAAAACCCTCATCGTCATTCCACCTGAAACAAAAGCCACAACACTAATTTGTGCAACAAATATGACCAGCTAGCATTGTGCTCATTGTGCCACCTGCCAGAGAGCAGCACAGCCTTCCGATGGTCACCAGCAACACTAACGTATTTGGAAAATATTAAACCCATCAAATGGTTTCACAGCATAATTACAATAATAAATGTCAAGAGTTATTTTCATTAAACTAAAGGAAAGTAAATTCAGTAAATAACACTAAGCGCCGAAGCCTGGATTTCTGGGCCATAACCTGGTCCTCCCGACTGCTCTGTGACCTTGAACAAATCAAACCATACCTCAGTTTTCCAGCCATAGAAGAATAATTCAGATCCTAGTGCTTATCAGAAACAGGCAGCGTTATGCTGTCAAGCATACGCCTTTCATAACTAATGAACATACCCCAGAGCTAAGTTTACAGTTGTGAAGGCCTGGGAGGAGGAAAAGAATTGGTCAAAGAAACATTTTCCATTCCACTTCTCCCCTACCAACATTCAAAGCCTGTTTGCCCCAGCAGTCTCTGTGACACAAAGCAGCACTGCAGAAAACCTGCACGTTCAAGAACTCACCGTGATAACATCGAGAATGCTGAGAAGGCTGTGGACGCTGTCTCCTGCCAGCACCTCCTTGACAACCACTTCTGTTCCATCCTGCAAAGGTGGAAGATTACTGCAGGGTCACAGCAGCATATATGGCACACGTGGAGCATTACAGAGAGCTTAACTTGCTCTCCCCCGCTTCCCAGATACTCTAAACAGCTCTAAAAGAAATGGTCGCCCATCAAAACTTAGGTGCTCATCTCCTCTCTGCTGTGATGGAGTGTGCTAATTCAATCCCCCAAAATTTTAAACCATCATTCTAAAAGTAATGAATTAAAAGAAACTAAAAGCCAGTCTGGTTAGGGGGAGAAGTGACCTTGTTGTCTTTGCTAGGTAACAACCAAAAAAAGCTTCCTTCACTCCGAGACAATTCCCTCCCTTATCAAGGGAATATGTGCCAAGAGCTAGTAAAAAACAAAGAATAGATAATATTCCATAACAGAATATTACAGAGGGACATGTACTTGGTCTTCCCGCTCTGCACACCTATTTTATGATACTACTGTTCAAAAGGAGAATGTTTCCAATGCTATGAAAATCAGTTCTACCTCATCCCCCCTCAGCAACCATGCAACTAGAGTACGCAAGAACATTACAGAATGCCTGATCAGCATCATGTTCCACTCACTCATCTATGACACCAGGGACAACAGCTCAAAACCTTGATCTCTATCAATCTCATGGCCTTGAAGGGCTGGGGGTAATCCTTTCTAAATCACTATGATTCCAACGTCTAAGTTTAATCAATGCCTAAGGATTCCTGCCAAGCTATTTGCTCTGACGAAAGACTCGTCTCGAGAACCACAGATGAATTTATCCTTACGCTTTCTTAAATGCAGACTTCCAGCTTGCCATCCTGCACAACGTAGATGCTGTTGTCCAGCTGCCCAGGACGGAAGATGTATTCCCCTTCATGCAGCTGCACAAAAAACATGTGCTTGCACAGCTCCAGGAAAAGAGGTTTCCCAAAGCGGCCAAGGACTCTGCAGGACAGAAAACGCAAAGGGAAAACTGAAAATACTGGAGTTCCTTTTTGAGTAGCACTCCGAGCAACGCCAGCAGACTGAGAAGGAAGTGTATCCAGTCTTCCTCAAGCACCAGCATGGCTTTTGAAGGGGAAGAAATACAAAAACCTACAGGATTCATATATTCTGTAAGAAAAGTTACCCTATGGAACTTTCCCTTTTAGCACAGTGACCTTGTCCCCATAACAAAAACATGAGGAAGGCTGAAAACAAAAGGAAAGACATCTGCACATATTTCTAAGTTTGAAATATGAGACTTCCTGCAGATAACGTGCAACTGGACTCATTCAATACTGAAACCAGTCAGTCGCTACCAGGCAGACAGAAATAGGCATCTTAAGCCTGATCGCACGCACCAGAAGGGGCCTCCACACAGCTCAGTCAGCTCACATTTAACAGCATCAATCAATCAAATTCTCTGCAACATCAATTGGTCATACGAGATCACAATTCCACAGTAGAACATTTAGATGACTTAAATAGCAGTTTTACTAGAGTATGTGTGACCTTCAAGACAATTATATGTCAGAACAGCTTTATCATCATCCCTATCCCCTAATTTAAGCCACTAATCCACCTCTTCAACTCTTTTCTCCCCGCACACCCCGCCCCCCCCGGCTATTTTTTCAATGCACTTAATTATTTTCTTACATTTTCTAGAAACTTAGAAGACATTTATTCTTTTCTCATAGTCAGATGAACTTTCAGTCAACTGCTTAAAGGCCCTGACCGTACTGTGATAAAATTTAAGACTTGCCACGAACTGCCAAGTATTCAGATCACTTCAACATCCACCAAAATCAAGTTGAAGCTTCCCTCTCCATTTGACATTACCTAACATTTTTAAGCATGTATAGGACCTCCCATGTAAAGAATTCCCATTTGCCATCAAACTCAGTCAGATCTGCCTCTAGCAAAGAGGGAGGCGGCTCTTTTGGTTGCAGAGCTGGACACTCCTTCTTAATGCGCAGAATTCTAGAAAGAGAAAGGCAAATCAGAAAGCTCATCAAATTGTTCGTTTGGAAAAGATCTTTAAGATCATTGAGTCTGACCACACCTGTCCACTACTCCATCAGATCCCTGAGCACCTCATCTACCCATCTTTTAAACCCCTCTAGGGATGGTGATTCTCCCACCGCCCTGGGCAGCCTCTGCCAGGCCTGAGAACCCTTTCAGGACAGAATTGTTTTCCTAATATCCAAACTCAACCTGCTCTGGCATAACTTGAGGCCATTCCCTCTCATCCTATCACTAATTACTTGGGAGAAGAGACCAGCACCCACCTCACTACAATCTCCTTTCAGGCAAGTGATGAGGTGTCCCCTCAGCCTCCTTTTCTCCACACTAAACAACCCCAGTTCCCTCAGCTGCCTCTCATAAGGCTTGTTCTCCAAGGCTTGTTCAGGATGTCTCCTCATTTGTTTTAAGCGCAGGCTGTGTGCTGATGCCTCAGGTTGACTTCAACACTAAATACACACCGTGCCAAGATACACATTACCAAGTAGCTAAGACAGCAGCGTTCCACCTTCCTGCCTTTCCTCAGCGCCGCGTGCCCTCCCTTGCAGCAAATGCACAGCTGACAACACGGAAAAAACAGCAGCTACAGAGAAACTCCCTGCTAGGAACAGGCTCCACGCCACAAAACCAGCCTCCGTGGCATGAATCTTCCCCATCCAAAAGCGCACATACCTTTTAGCCAAAGATAAAACTTTTGCCCTCTTGCGCATCCTTTGGCGAGGGACAGTGTTGCCAACCAGGGAGTTTGGAAGAGTTCTGACCTAGGAGGAAATAACCAAAACAAAAACGTTTAGTAAAAGCCAAAACAACCAAAGAAGCCCCAACACGCTCATTCCAGCCCTGCAAAGACTCCAACTCATCTACCAAGTTATCAGAACATAATAACTAGAGGGAAGCACTCGCGCAAGACCTTGGAGGAATGGATCCAGGATCAGAAAGCCAGTGCAGTATACTTTGATTTTAACAATCAACTGCTAGAGTGGTGTTCAATGGCAGAGGGAAAAACACCCTTAGCTGTACAGTTCTGACTCGGGAACACTCAGCACCAGGCAGGCGAGGCACATTTAAAGCCCTGCGACTCCCCAGCAGTTGGAGGGGTGCTGACAACCAGGGCCAGTGGTGCCAGGCATCAGCCAGGCTTTACTGTTCCCAACAGTCGCCAAGTGCCACCTTCTGGAGATGCGCAACCACCACAACACCCAGAAACCACATCAACAGTCACTCTCAAAGAGTAACAGTTCTCCCTTTGTTTCTCAGACTTGAAGATCAAGAAACAGTTTCTTTCACAAAAGAATTTATCAATTAGTTGGGAGATTCACTTTTTAATGGTTTTAGAAAAGTAAAATCTCAGTATCTTATCAAAAATACATGGAGTGCAATCAACAGCAGTTAGCCTGTAATTTTCTATGTTGTATTCAGGAACAAAGCAACAAAAAAGAAAACCAAAAAACTATCTGAAACCACGTTACCATGTGGAATTCCAACTACTCTTTATTTATGTGTGACATAAACAGCTGCATTAAAGAATATTAAAATTAAGTTCCTGGCAGTGTGCACTATTTCTTTTCATTGGGGGGTTTCAGGATCAAGTTCTACAAGAAGCGTGACCTGCAATGCAACAGCAAGGTTCAAGGAGCAACCTCCTCCCTGCACAGAGAAACTGAGCTCCAGAATGGAATATTATAACCAGCCCAGGGTCTAACTGAAGACCCAGTATTTTAATTCACTTCAACATTTAGCATTGTGGGAGGCAGAACGCTGCAGCAGCTCACAGCAGGAAGCGTTCACAGAATCATTAAGGTTGGAAGGCTTCTAAGCTCATCCAGTCCAACCCTCAGCCCAACCCTATTGTGTCAGCTAAACCATGCCCTGAAGTGCCACAACTACACAAGTTTCGAACCCCTCCAGGGATGGAGACTCCCCCACTGCCCTGGGCAGCCTCTCCCAGGACTTCACCACTCTGTCAGTAAAGAATTTTTTCCTAATAGCCAGTCTAAACCTCCCCTGGCACAACTTGAAGCCATTTCCTCTTGTTACTTGGGAGAAGAGCCCAGCACCCACCTCACTACAATCTCCTTTCAGGAGCTGCAGAGATCGAGGACGTCTCCCCTCAGCCTCCTCTTCTCCAGGCTAAACAGCCCCAGGTCCCTCAGCTGCTCCCAGAACCCTTGGGCTCCAGACCCTTCCCCAGCTCCGTTCCCCTTCTCCAGATGCGCTCCAGCCCCTCAATGTCTTTCTTGTAGCGAGGGGCCCAAAACTGAACCCAGGATTCGAGGTGCAGGGGGACCCGCTTCCTCAGCAAGCAGTGACTAACACAGCAGGGTTACTTACCCACGCCCCATTTTTCTGCAGATGATGTTTTAAGTGCCCTGGCAACGCGAGTGCAGGCCTGGCTC
This sequence comes from Phaenicophaeus curvirostris, assembly GCF_032191515.1. Taxonomy (NCBI): domain Eukaryota; kingdom Metazoa; phylum Chordata; class Aves; order Cuculiformes; family Cuculidae; genus Phaenicophaeus; species Phaenicophaeus curvirostris. Next base: position 525,464 of record NC_091411.1, read on the forward strand.
GAGCAAGTTACCCCACACGTGTACCCCACACTCTGCTATGGTCCCACAAGGGGCTTTGCAGCTTCCCTGGGTCAAGAAGCTCGCTGGAGCACACCGTGGTTCTGACACCACAGGACAGCAGGCAGGGAGCACTCGCGGCAGTCGGAGTTAAACAGCCTTTCTCCTCAATCAACCATTTCTATTCCCCATCATGCATTCAACAGATAATGAGTACAAGCAAGATTCTGCCTGAACAGGAGGCACCTTTTCAAAGTCAGGCTTTCTCAATACCTTCATACACACTAAAACTGTGCACGGAGCTCCAAAACGTTGCTATATAGATTATGGAATGGGAAACGTTGAGTGAAGAAGTCACCGTGACCTCCAGGACCTATTGCACCAGCTCGTGACAACATCAAATGCACAATCTCTGCTCTGACACAGCTGCTTGCAACACCTCTGAAAAGATGAGTTCTTGTGACCGTAGCAGTCCTAACAATCAGAAAAACAAATCTCTCATTCCACATACACTAAGTAGCTTCAAGGAAATTCATGTATTGAGGAGGAAGACAAGATGACTAATCTCCTCAGTTAAACAGAAATCCAAGCAACCAGTGGTGAACGCATCGACATAGCATGTCCACTACAATGAACTTCATCCATTAAAGGAAACGTCCAGCTTCAGAATTACTGAAGTCTTCTTGTTGCCATTTTCCAAGAAAAGCCACTTGCAAAGACAAAAGTAAATAAGCCATAGACTTGAAAGATTTTATCAGCTGATGCAGAAACAGATTCCTCACAGATGGAAAATTCTTAAGGAGACCTTTCAAAATAATAGGAAACATAGAATCATGGAATAACCAGGTTGGAAGAGATCCACCGGATCATCGAGTCCAACCGTTCCTAGCAAACACTAAACCATTCCCCTTAGCACCTCGTCCACCCGTGCCTTAAACACCTCCAGGGAAGGTGACTCAACCACCTCCCTGGGCAGCCTCTGCCACTGCCCAAGGACCCTTTCGTGAAGAATTTTTTCCTAATGTCCAGCCTAAACCTCCCCTGGGGGAGCTTGAGGCCATTCCCTCTTGTCCTGTCCCCTGTCACCTGGGAGAAGAGGCCAGCTCCCTCCTCTCCACAACCTCCTTTCAGGGAGTTGGAGAGAGCAATGAGGTCTCCCCTCAGCCTCCTCTTCTCCAGGCTAAACAACCCCAGCTCTCTCAGCCACTCCTCGTAAGACCTGCTCTCCAGCCCCCTCACCAGCTTCGTTGCTCTTCTCTGGACTCGCTCCAGAGCCTCAACATCCTTCTTGCGGTGAGGGGCCAGAACTGAACACAGGATTCGAGGAGCGGTCTCACCAGTGCCCAGTACAGAGGAAGAAGAACCTCCCTGGACCTGCTGGTCACACCATTTCTGATCCAAGCCAAGATGCCATTGGCCTTCTTGGCCACCTGGGCCACTGCTGGCTCATGTTCAGTCGGCTGTCAACCAACACCCCCAGGTCCCTCTCCTCCAGGCAGCTTTCTGACAGACTTCTCCTAGTCTGCAGCACTGCACAGGGTTGTTGTGCCCCAAGTGCAGGACCCACCATTTGGCCTTGTTAAACCTCATGCCATTGGTCTCTGCCCAGCGGTCCAGCCTGTCCAGATCCCTTTGCAGAGCCTCCCGACCCTCCAGCAGATCCACACTTCCACCCAGCTTAGTGTCGTCCGCAAACTTGCTAAGGGTGCACTCGATGCCTTCATCCAGGTCATTGATAAAGACATTGAACAGGGCTGGACCCAGCACTGAGCCCTGGGGAACCCCACTTGTCACTGGCCTCCAGCTGCATTTCACACCATTTCCCACCACTCTCTGGGCCCAGCCATCCGACCAGTTTTCCACCCAGGACAGTGTGCGCCTGTCCAGGCCAGAGGTGACAGTTTCCCAAGCAGAATGCTGGGAGAAACCGTGTCAAAGGCTTTACTGAAGTCCAGGGAGATACATCCACAGCCCTTCCCTCATCCAGCAGCCAAGTCACTTTGTCATAGAAGGCCATCAGGTTAGTTTGGCAAGACCTGCCTTTTGTGAACCCATGTTGACTGGGCCTGATCACCCGGTTCTCTTGCATGTGCTTCATGATAGCACTCAAGATCACCTACTCCATGACTTTCCCTGGCCCTGAGGTCAGACTGACAGGCCTGTAGTTTTCTGGATCCTCCCCGCGACCCTTCTTGTAGACGGGCACAACAGCAGCCTCCAGTCCAGTGGGACTTCCCCAGTCAGCCAGGACTGTTGGAAGATGATGGAAAGGGGTTTGGCCAGCACATCCACCAGCACATCCACCCTTGGGTGAATCCCATCCGGCCCCATAGACTTGTAGGTGTCTAGTAGGGCTAGCAAGTCTCTGACCACCTCCTCTTGGATCACAGGAGCCTCATTTTGCTCCTCTAGCTCCTGGATTTGTACACAGATGGAACGATTTTCTTTACAATTAAAGACTGAGGCAAAGAAGGCATTAAGTACCTCAGCCTTTTCCTCATCCCCTGTCACTGTTGTTCCTTCCGCGTCCAATAGGGACTGTATGGTCTCCCTAGTCCTCCTTTTATTATTTAGATATTTATAGAAGGATTTTTTTGTTATCTTTCACAGACTTGGCCAATCCGATTTCTAGCTGAGCCTTAGCCCTTCTGATTTTTTCTCTACACAATCTCACTTCCCTCCTGTAGTCCACCCAAGAGGCCTGTCCCCTCTTCCAGAGCCCATAAACATTTCTTTTCTTCTTGATATCACTCAAGATCTCTCTGTTCAACCAAGCTGGCTTTCTCCCCTGCCGGCTTTTTTTCCCGAACACGGGGATGGCTTTCTCCTGAGCTGCTAGGATTTCCCCCTTGAAGAGCTCCCAGCCCTCATGGGCTCCCTTGCCCTTGAGTACTGTCCCCCATGAAACTTCACCAACCAGCCTTCTGAAGAGTTCAAAGTCTGCCCTCTGGAAATTTAATGCTCCTGTCCTACTAACAACCCTCTTCACTTCACCTAGAACAGGAAACCCTATCATCTCATGATCGCTTTGTCCTAGGCGTCCACCTACTGCCACATCCCCCACAAGGCCTTCTCTGTTCACCAACAGCAGGTCCAGGAGGGCACCTTCCTTTGTTGGTTCATTCACCAACTGTGCAAGGAAGTTGTCTTCCACGCACTCCAGGAACCTCCTAGACTGCTTCCTTTCTGCTGTATTGTACTCCCAGCAGATATCAGGCAGATTGAAGTCTCCCACCAGAACGAGAGGCATTGATCTAGAGATTAACCCCAGCTGTTTATAGAAGAGCTCATCAGCTGCTTCTCCTTGGCTGGGTGGTCTGTAACAGACTTCCACACAAAATCTACCTTCTTATGGGCTCCTCTGATTTTAACCCACAGGCACTCAACCTTCTGATCGCCACAATCCATCTCAACAGTGTCCAAGTCCTCCCTTACAAAGAGGGCTACCCCGCCTCCTCTCCTACCCTTCCTATCCCACCTGAAGAGTTTGTACCCCACCATAGCCGTACTCCAGTTATATGAGTCGTCCCACCACGTTTCCGTGATGGCAACAACATCATAGGCTCCTTGCCCTACGACAGCTTCCAGCTCTTCCTTCTTATTCTCCATGCTGCATGCATTGGTGTAAATGCACTTCAGCTGAGCTGCCAAGCCTTCAGCCCTCTTAGAGGGAACTGAGTTTATTCCCAATTGCCTGGTAACTGGAGTAGCTAGCGACAGAGTGCCCTTATCTCCCTTAGCACCCCGAGGTGTGTTCTCCCCCACTTTCTGTGTGGTGAGGTACTGGTGGTCCTCACCAGCACACCTTCTCTGAATCTCCAGTGCCCCACGTCCAGGCTCGTTCCTGTCTAGCCTGGGTTCAACCCCCTCCCCCTTCACATCTACTTTAAAGCTCGATTTATGAGCTTAGCTATGTTTCTAGCAAGGGCTTCAGTCCCCCTAGGAGACACACGTGTCCCATCCTTAGCGAGAAAGCCTGGGGGTGTGTGAGCCACCCCATGATCAAAGAAGCCAAAGCCCCTCTCCTCGCACCAGGCTCGGAGCCAGGCATTAACCGAATTCTTCTTCCTGGCTTCCCGCTCCTCTCTATTTAGCATTGGGATGGAGCAGAATCCTATTTGTGCCCCAGAGCCCTCCATCATTTTCCCAATGGCCCTGAAGTCATTCTTGATGGTTTTGGCCTTTTTGTTTGCTAGACCATCGTTACCAGTTTGGACTATCAGAGGATAGTAGTCTGTCTCGAGGGCCAGGGAAGGAAGTTTTTTAGCTACCTCCTTCCCTGATGCCCCCGGTAAGCAGCAGACCTCTCTGTGGAGCAGGTCCAGTCTGCAAATGGGTCCCTCCGTTCCTTTTAGGAGGGAGTCCCCTACAACAATCACCCTTCTCTTCTTCTTGATGGAGGATGTTTTTATCTTTTTCTGAGGATGGTGCGGCCTAGGGAAGGATTCTAGGCTGTGGGAGCCATCATCCTCATCCTCAGGGCTGGATTCCACCTGCAGCACCTGGTACTTGTTCTCCAGGGGGATCTGGGGTTTTGCTGTCTGGGTGAGGGGAGCAGGTTTCCTACCTCTGGCAGGAACTTGCTGCCATTCCCCATCTCTTGTTCCCCCAACCTTGCAGTTTGCAGGTGGATGGTGTTTGAGAGAGCTGACAGCCAGCACACAGAGCTGGGACAGCAAAGCTATCAACCCAGCCCAGCGCTGAGGAAAGGGGGGGCAGCTCCATCCCGCACAGCCTTCTGCCTGAGATGGGAACATGAAAACCACAGAGTGAGAGCCTTGTAGCAGAGCTGATTAGGGATACCAACAATTGGACTGATGTAGAGCACACAGAAACGTACAACATAACAGTGGCCTAAAAACCACAACCTCGGGCTGATGGCACAGTCCAACAGAAGTTGAAAGAGGAGTTCAGGAAAGGCAACAGAGGCATTTCACACAAATTATGTGTGGGAGATAACAGTCTTAACAACAGGATCGTGGAATAAATCAAGAGCACATCAAATCAATATAGATATCTCGCAATCTTGGACAACGACACTAACGACAGCCACCATAATGGGTTGGGGCATGTGTTTTTTCATTAACAAATACCTATATTCCCCTCTAGACATTAAGTCACAACTCATGTACTACTCCCACGGTCCAGCAAGGATCTTGCCCTGCACAGGGTCACTGCTCTTTGACCTGTTCTGTAAGAGAGCACTGAAAACAAAGCTACACCAAGACCAATCATTCAAAGCACATCCAGCAGCCGGGACTGGGGGCAGAAACATAGCTGGGGTGGTTCTCTGGCAAAAAGGAATAATGAATCTAAGAGAAAGGGCTTGGCAAAGCAGCACCTAACCTAGCAAAGCGCAGGCTCTGGCCAGACTTTCTCCCAGACAAAACCAGCACCAGATGGACACAACTGACCCAAGGGGGATCCCACCATACAAGGACACGCTCAGCGACAGAGCTGGACAGTGCAGGATGGCAGTGGCAGCCCTTGCTCAGGGACTGCCTGACATCGCCTGCTCGGTTGGGAGCAAGTGCTTTCTTTTGCATGACTTGTTTATTGGGCTTTGCTTTTCTCTCCTCTCTCTTTCTTGTTTCTTGGATTTTTTACTTATTATTATTGGAGATAAGTTTAAGAACATCCCCCAGCCACACATCATGGTATCACCCAAGCACGCACTGTGACATCAAAGCCCTCACTGCTTGTATTCCAGCACCAGCCTCTCCCAGACGGCTCGAGCCTTCACTCCAGCTGAGCGATTCAGCGAGGCTGGGAGTGCGGAGCGAGCCTTTAGCTCACTGCTGGGCTTGTGCCCTCGGAACTGGTGGCTGCAGCTCTCAGAGCTGCCCGAGCAGCCACTGCAGGTCCTTCCCCGGCCGTGCAGGCTTCAGGCAGCCGGGGCAGCCAGGAGGAGCACTGGTCGCAGCAGAGGTGAGCTGTTCGGGGAGCCTTCCCCCTGGAAAGGCAGTAGGTGCATCACTGGTTTTCTTTGGGCATTGTTTTCCTCTCTCTTTCTTGTTTGTTGAGATTGATTTCTTATTAGTCATGAAAATAAGAAAATGAGTATCTCCTCTCCTCTGCAGTACTCTGCTCTGCTCGGGTGAGACCTCACCTGGAGCCCAACCTTCAGTCCTGGAGTCCTCAGCACAGGAAGGACATGGAGGTGTTGGAGCAAATCCAGAAGAGGTCTCAAGGATGATTCAAGGGCTGGAGCTCCTCCAATGGGAGGACAAGATGAGAGAGTTGGCCTTGTTAAGCCTAGAGAAAAGGAAGGTCTGAGGAGACCATAGAGCAGCTTCCAGTACTGAAAGGGGCTCCAGAAAAAGCCAGGGAGGGGCTCTTGATCAGGGAGTGCAGGAAGAGGAGGAGTAGAAAGTTTGTTAGCTGCAGGATTGTAGAGTGAGATGAGCTCTTAGGAAGAACTTGTTTGCTGTGAGGGTGGTGAGGCACTGGCACAGGTTGCCCAAAGAAGTTGTGGCTGCCCTGTTCCTGGAGGTGTTGCAGACTGTGTTGGAAGAGTCTTGGAGGAGCACGATGCCGTGTGCGGTGACCTTGCCCATAGCAGGGGGGTTGGAACTGGGCGATCTTTAATGCTCCTTCCAACACAAACCATTCTATGATTCCAGGAATATCCCCCCAGCCACTCACCGTGGTATCCCCCAAGCACGCACTGTGACATCAAAGCCCTCGCTGCTTGTATTCCAGCACCAGCCTCTCCCAGACGGCTCGAGCCTTCACTCCAGCTGAGCGATTCAGCAAGGCTGGGAGTGCGGAGCGAGCCTTTAGCTCGCTGCTGGGCTTGTGCCCTCGGAACTGGTGGCTGCAGCTCTCGGTGCTGCCCGAGCAGCCACTGCAGGTTCTTCCCCGGCCGTGCTGGCTTCAGGCAGCCGGGGCAGCCAGGAGGAGCGCTGGTCGCAGCAGAGGTGAGCTGTGCGGGGAACCTTCCCCGTAGGAACTGGGTGCATCACTGGTTTTCTTTGGATGTCGTGTTCCTCTCTCGGTCTTGTCGGTTGAGATTTATTTCTTATTATTAATGGAAACAAGAAAATGGGAAGCTCTTAGGAAGCTTTGGCTGAAATGACCATTAAGTTGTGGAGTGCAGGATCCTGAGGTTAATGGGGAGAGCATGCAGCAAAATCACTTCCCTGGACTTGAGGAGAGCTGAGTTCAGACTGTTGAGGCATCTGCTCGGTAGGGCACCATGGGATAAAGCTGCACATAGGAGAAATGAAAATGCCAGGAGGTCTGCAGGGATGAACAAGGACCTCCTGGACCAACTCAGACAAAAAAAAGGAAGCCTGCAGAAGGCTGGAGCAAGAGCTGGGCACGTTTCCTTCGGGATGGAACTAGGCTTCCCTTCCAGCCCTCCCCGCTCCAGCTCATGATCGGGGCCTCTCCTCCTCTTCCAGCAGGACCCCCACCGAGGCAGCAGCACAGAGGACGAGGAGTCCATCCCCAGCAGCTCTCCCAGCCCTGCCCAGCGCCTGTGGAGCATGGCCGCAGACGAGGAGGAGCGCTGCCGCATCTGCCTCGACACCTGGGACGACGATGCCTGGACCGTGCCGTGCCGCCACCGCTTCTGCCTGAGGTGCATCCGGCGCTGGGCAGAGAGCAATCCCCAGTGCCCCCTCTGCCAGGGCAGGGTGACCGCCATCCGGCACTCGCTGCGCGGGGAGCGCTTTGAAGAGTTCCCCGTCACAGCCCCTGCGGCAGCGTCGGGACAAGACGACGGACGTGATGGAGCCGAAGCAGCGCCGACACCCAGCGAACCCCAACGCCGGACCTGGGATCCCGACTCCGTGGGCGGCCTCTCCGCCTCCACCTGGGGCCACCTCTTCCGCAAGTACCCGGGGCTCCTTCGCCACCTGCGGCCCTGGCTGCAGCGGGAGCTGGGGCGCATCTTTGGGCAAGAGCCTGCGCAGGACCTGGCGCTGCAAGAGATGATCCTGAGCGCCCTGCCCGTCCTGGGGCTGCATGAAGAGCACCTGGCTGAGGAGCTGCACGCCCACCTGCGCAGCCACACCGCGGCCTTCGTGCGAGGGCTCATTGACTTCATGGTGAAAGAGTGCAGGAGGGAAGCCTGCCACCTCCTGCACCACGGCGCACCCCGTTCGGCCAGGGGCTCCGAGCACAGCCCTGACGGCCTCATCTCCGCGTCCTTCAGGTGGTGGCGCGATCGCAGCCCTGTGGGCAGAACAGGCTGGGTCGCCCACCAAGAGAGACGGCAGGGCAACCTGGTGGCCACAACCAGATACGCCGGCGTCCGGGAGCAAGGCAGCTGCAGCTTCACCGTCAGCACCAGGTGGGCCGCCTTCCGAGGGCAGCGGGAGCGCAGTCCCACGGCCACCACCAGCTCCTCTGCCTCCCAACGCCGACGGGAGCGCAGTCCCGTGCCCAGCGCCAGCGCCGCTGCCCCCCGCGGGGGGACTCCGGCCTCAGGACCAGCCCTCTCCAGCAGCGCCACCGCCTTGGATGCACAACGACTCCCGGTCATCTCGGCCGCTGCCTTGTGGGGGTGTCCCGACTGCCCCCGCTCCGTCCTCAATCCCACCCCAGGCCGGCGCCAAGACCAGCACGCGGCGCCATGGGCGGCTGGCGGTGGGGACTGTGCTCGGCCCCAGCCAGGGGCTCCTCGTCTCCCAGGCCCCGTTGCCGCCTGAAGAGGAACCAGCAGCTCCCAGGACTCTTCCTCACCCACCCAGAAGCCACCGCCCTGCAGATGCTGGAAGGCGACCCTGACAGCTGCAAAAGAAGGGACTGGCCACCAGCAGGGCCACGTGCTGAAGCCCTGGGCACCACAGGACTCTGCTCACTCCTCCAAAACCCCTCCCTCCCTCACAATAAAGACATGAAAATGGCAGGAAGGGTCTCAGCGTTCTTATTCCTGACGCCACACCCACCACTCCCATTTCTTCAAAAGGGCCGTAAGACATTAAATAAAAAGAAATCAATGTATGTTTTCATGGTAGAACTCACTCTTAGAAATGGAACTTGGAAATGGACAGGAAGCTGCAGTCTCGATTGGCCTTGATGGTGAAAATCAGTGGTTCCCCCGTCAGGACAGCGAGCTGGCCGACAAGCTCTCCCGGGTGGCTAATGAAGAGGCAGGTGTCCTCCTCCGAGTCTATCTTCCGCTGGTACATGTGAAGCATCCCCGAGACCACAAAGCAAACATTAACATCCTGGAGAAAATGGAACAAGAGGTCAATACAATCCCCAAAGGTTTTAAAAGCTATGATCACGGTGACAGCTCTATCACAACCCATCTGTTTTCCAGAAGGCTCCCTATAGATTTTGAACAATTAAGTGATAAAATAAGACACAAAAGTGAATTAGTAAAAGTAGGCTATGAATATTTAAAACTAAGCAGCCGCAATATTGAAAAATGTGTTTCTCTTTGTATGGTTATGAGAAATGAAGGCTGCAGCCATAAGATCTCAGGAAATAGCAACAGGATCGGAAATGGAGAGAATGGGGTAATCACAGCAGCATGATAAGGGACAGCACAGTTCCGCAGAGCAGATGACAGCAGCACTGTAACTGGAGCTGCCCCTCATCTGCCTTGCATAACCTTGTCTGTTTACACAGCATTCTTATAAATGAATCTCGTTATATCCTGAATACACTTTGCTATAAACAAATAATACTGCATTTCTGCTAGGAGAGGAGAGAAAGAAAATAACTTTGCTTCAATTGAGTGACATCCCTGAAAGGCCGCAGTGCAGGGCACGACAAAGTCTTCACAGACCTCAGGAAGGAAGGAAGTGGGATGCTCCATTCCCATCAAGGTACGTAAGGGGGCACTTTACATGTCTGTGCACATGTAAAGATCCAAGAACGCGAGGAAGAATAATAACTACTAAACATGTTATAAGTACTCAAATCTCTTTAAAATACAGTGCAGGATTTTAGTATTTTTCTACCCAACAAACACTTCTTCCAGAAGAAGAAAAGATTTAGAACACTTCAATTGATCAGATGGGGCTTCTTAAGGAGTTCATATTTGCCAGTTTTGCCTCCAGACCCTTTCAAGTGTCTGTAACAAAGAGACTTACACAGTGGGCATGAAAATGATGGAATCCAAAGTTATTTTCCAAGAAAAATGACACCCCACATGATGTGCTGCCCACATCAGAGAAGAATGGGACAGGACAGTAACACTGGCTTCACCACAGCCTTTTCCCAGTCACACAGCCCAGCTGTGCTGTGCACACGGAGCACAACTTCATGCACACTGGACACCAAAAGCTTCCCCAATGAAATCAGTTCTCGTGCGCGTGCACACATGGATTGCACAGGAGAGCAGGAATTTTCCTCCCAACTGCCTTTTGCCTTCCCAAAAGCCTGCCTTCAGTTTGGAATCAGGGACATGGTTTATGGCAGGTAGGAATGGTTGGACTCGATGATCCAAGAGGTCTTTTCCAACCTAGTCATTCTATGAATCAATCCCAAGCCCTTGTAGCGACAAGGCACTCGTCTGGCTCAGGGCACCAGGGGATTCCTTTCCAGATCCAAACGGCTCAGCATCACCACCCTGAGCACATCACAGCCACCAGACACAGTTTTCTTGCCTCTCACAGGGCTGCCCGGAAAGTCTGGTGTTCCACGTGCACTCAGGATCACACCCTAACATTTCAGGTCATCCTTGCTCCAGCAAAACTTCTACCCAAACCAGCAAATCTTCCAAAGCTCAACATTTTATTATCACAGCCAGAATGGGCAGGGGCAAAAGCACCAGCTCCATTACACAATTCTTGCATTCCACTAAAGGTGACAGCGCAGTCAGAATTAGAGAATCATTAAGGATGGAAAAGACCTCTAAGATCACCAAGCCCAACTGTCAGCCCAACCCGACCACGCCCACTAAACCGTGTCCCAAAGTGCCACAGCCACACACTTTTTGAACCCCTCCAGAGATGGAGGCTCCACCGCTGCCCTGGGCAGCCTCTGCCAGGGCTTCATGCTCCTGCAGTAAAGAATTTTTCCTAAGAGCCAATCTAAAGCTCCCCGGGCACAACTTGAGGCCATTTCCTCTTATCTTGCCCCTTGTTATTTGGGAGAAGAGACTACTAGCACCCACCTCACCTCAAGCCCCTTTCAGGAGCTGCCACGAGTGATGAGGTCTCCCCTCAGCCTCCTCCTCTCCAGGCTAAGCAGCCCCAGGGCCCTCACCTCTGCTGGCTTGCAATTTAGCCTCCACAAGCCAAAGCCAAACACCACTGCATCCAGTGCTTTGCCTCAGAGGCAGAACCACTAAAAGCAAGAGAGCTGCGGGCACAGCGAGAAACAATTCAGCACAAGCAGCTCAGCAGAATCTGCTCGTAGTCAGTAACCTTATTGCAGCACGAGAACAAAGCAAAGCCATAAACATTTCACCATTGTAACTGTTACGCCAGGTTTTCTGCTTTTCCCTTTCAGATGGAAAAAAAAAAAAAAAAACCAGAGCAAGCGAAATAATCAGTTATTCTTTACACCTACAGCTGAGGAAGAGAACAGATTCTCATCAGGAAATAGTTTTATTGAAGCCAGTCTGCTTCACGGGAACAAATCCAACGCAAACAACCTGACAGGCACCCGTCAAAATATTTCAGTTCAGCAACATCAACTCAACTAATTTCTACGATGATTCTTCCATATTTATACATTTACGGTTGTATAGTATTACCTACACTTAACGACAAAGTTTTAACTAGGAAAGCACCTCACAGTAAGGGAATACGAGCTCCCTGATGAGCTCTACTTAACAACAGCTTTTTTTTGGCTGCATTAGCTCTAACAAAAACTGCTGCAAAGATTTTCTTCACGTCTAAGACTCAATATCGCAATAGATTGCACACAAAGCTGTGAAGCCCTCATCATTGGAGATCTTTAAGAACAGATTAGACAAAACCCTACCAGAAATGACTTGGCAATAGTTGATTCTGCTTTGAGCATGGGAAGAGACAGAACGACCTCCAAGCAGTCCTTGAAATCCTACTTTGCTGTGCTCTTACCACCCGGATTAAGAAACAAAAGAGTCAACAAACAAGACAACAGAAAAGATTCACCCTGTGTAGTATCTTCTCTCTTGAATGAACAAGGCCAGCAAACCCAAATCCAGCAGCACATCGTTACAGGGTTTGAGCAGAGAACTGCACTGACCCCCTTCACCTTCCTCCAGCCAGTGGCTTTTAGGCAAAGAGGCTGCTAGCACCACAAAATCCCATTTCATAGCAAGTTTCTTTCTGTTACTATGGCAGATAATAAATTGGCAGAGGTTTATGATGCAGAAGTGAAAGCAGAAAGCACTTACAAACGAGAAACAAAAGCAGCAATTGACTGGGACAGAGTTTTGGTGTCAGAATGACTCAATTCCCCTATCACTCCTGCAGAAGATTCGCCCTGCAACATTGTTTAACTCTCATATCCTACTTGCAGATAAAGCCAAAAACACGGAAAAGCTGTAGGAAACTGAAAACCAGTCATGACAGACACTCAAGGAATTCCAGCTCTTTAAAACAAAAGAAAAAAAATGTTAATTCTGAAGTTGGATATGCAACGGTGATTGGAAATAATACTGCCTCTCTCTCCAACAGGAAATGATCCCTCTTCTCTCTCTCTCCTATGAAAAAAAAAATTAACAACTTCATTTTATTCATACTGTCTGGCTGTTCTGAAAAGCGACATCTTAAAATGCTTCCAGCCAGTGAGGAAACAAGAGATCTCAGCTGACTTGAAGAAAACAGCTTAAGGAAATCATTTTCTTTCTTGATCTAAGTAGTATTGAACACAAATACTTTAAATACAAGAAGTTGTTTCTCCCATTGCCTGTAGAAGAAGAAACTTCTACTACACTGCACAGAAACAATTAACACTGACCTCCAGATGAGATTTCTGGCACCGGGCCACATTCCATCAAATTGTGAAAAACTGAGTTGCTACCCGATTGGTTTGACAAGCCGACCAAATTTTATTATTATTTAGATCATGGTAAAAGCACTGTCTTGTCTAGTAGATGCTGCATTTCAAGAACATTGTTCCAATTAACTTCAGCTCTAACCTGTTTACTTGTTAATTACCAAGAAATTTATTCTAGATTTAAAAAAAAAAAAGTGCTGCAATAGGTAGCATCAGTATCCTGGAATTTTGTTCGTGATCCGATGGGTCTAAAAGGAAGATATCAACTGTATATGGGATACAAACTTCCATCACAAGTGGTGTCTGAGGCCAGTCTGACCAAGAACAGAGGGCTGAGCAGAGCCGACGGAAGCACCCAGTTCTATTTCACTCCATCTGTAAGAAGAAGTTCTTCTAAAATAGCCTGCAATGTTTCATCAGGATACAAATGCCTGAGAAACTGAAAACGGCCATAAGCAGAGAGCTAAGTGTGCAGCACACCAACCGCCAGCACTGCACCCCTCAGTCAGCCCAGCAGCAACGCAGAGCACGGATCCCAGTGCGCTGCCAGCAACCCAAACATCACAGCCCCGATTTTCACGTTGCAAGGGGAATAGTTTGCAAATCAGCAGAGAAAATTAAAATCCAAAAGTAAATCTATTGATGTCTACTAAGCATTGTTTGGCGAGGCCTCCTAAAGCAGAGGAGGAGCTGCAGCAGCTGCGCTCAGGCCGCTGGCACTGAAACACGTGCGGAAATAAAACCAGGATGCCTGCAGCTGCATTACTATCATTTCCTCAAATTGCCTGAAGAGCTGCCGGGATAGATCCCCCTCTGTAATGAAACGCAGCTGGAATCACCAGAATGATGAAAAGAAACACTTGCATTCCCTCTTGCACCACCAAGGTGAGAAGTGAGGGCTGAGCTCAATAACACCAACTGTAAGGAGCAAGCATTTAACTTGGAAGGGAAGCACAGTCGCTCGGCTGTGAAATGCACTCACAGCCACGGGCCAAGTACAGAGATTCAACTGTGAACATCGAACGAGGCACTCGGATGCTATGCCAACAGGATGAACACGTTCAGCAATCACCTGACTGCCGTTACAGAACTTGTTCACACAGTGCACGAGAGCACGGAATTACAAGGCAGCAGGAACTGCCATGTTTACTTCTCACACGGATAAATCTGTACGCAGCGCGAAAAGATTCATGCAGTGCATTTCAGCGTGGTCTTTTCAAATGGCAGAATAATTCAGATTTATTCTAGTCCTGCTAATACCTTCCACAGACTAGAGAATAAAACATTCAGCTAGTCTACAGTGTACTAGGGAGACAATTGACTTTTAAGTGCCTGTCAGAAGTAGATAAAAGGCAAAACCAAAGCTATTTCCTCCTGCAATAACTTACATCAAGTTTCATCAATGTTGAAAGGTCTTTCTTTGCTGCTTCAATGATAGCATCAACATGTTTGCTATTACAGGAATCTTGCACAGCACTGTAATGGAAAACTGCCAAAGGAGTTTCTCTCACCGGCACCGCCTTCTTCAATAGCAACTGCAGAGAACACATACATAACCAGTCAGTTTAGATGTTATAACTGGCACCTCCCCAGCAGAAACTTGCTGTTTGCCCGTGTTCTCCATCCACCACGACTCATGGCCTGAACAAAAAGCTCGCTTTCCAAAAAGAAACAGCTTGCTAACTTCATTATCCTTGTATTTTTCTGCAAAACTTGACACTCAAGTCAAACAAAGTTACTCATCCCAGCTTGCAAAAGGGAAGAATGAGAGACTTCTCAGAAACTGGGCAGCTGCCAGCTTGATCAAACTAAAACTTGATCAACACCAAACTAAGATGGAGGAAAAGATATAATGTCCATCACGGCTACACTGTTTCTCTTCAGATATTTTCGTAGTTTTACAACTCAAGAGCACTTTTTTTTTCCCGCTCTTAACTTCCAGGTCGACGGCTTGTAAAAAGCAGACAACAACAAAGAACCATTTACACACCATGACTGAAAACCTACAGGCAGCTCACAGGTGGGTACATGTTTAATCTCTCGCTGCAAAGCAGTTCTCACAAATAAAGCACAGTCTGACAAATTTACCTTTCCTAACAATCCTTGTCATGAGTCAGAGGAAGGGAATACCTCAAATCAAGGAGTTGCAGCACTGCTTTGCCATGCCAAGGGAATCTCCATAGAGCTTTGAGATCTGCACTAAAAACCCCACACCAAAAACCACTGAAATGACTATAAAACACCCCAGTACCAAATCCCACAACAGCACCAACTCCCACGGCTCGTACAAGCAGCGTTTCAAAGACAGGGAGAAAACATTTACAATACACACACAATAACAATGCGTAAGGAACTGCAGTGCGAGACCCGTGTTGGAGCCTCCAAAGGAAGGAAGCAGACCCACCTTGCTCACAACAGGACTGCTGGGCATGTCCTCTGCGCCAAAGTGCACCCTGGCTCTCTCAGACGCCATGTCCATGTCTGACATGTGGCATGCTCATATTCTTATTTATTTCGTAGTTCCTTTAGACTTGGAAGAGCTGATGGCCACTGTAAATCACCTCCTCTCAGCTCACAGATACCTCAAAATGCCCAAACCCACTCTGGTCCGGAGTACAATAATTTTTCCAGGACAGACAAACCAGAGTCACTCAGGTCTGGAGATCATCAGGAAGAGGCAAATCCAAACAGATTTTCCTCGCTGCTTTCAGGAAACGGTTCTAACAAACCTTTTCTCCACTAAATCAAACAACCTTTCTTTGTACACGACGTACTGCAAGAGCTTTCATAGGGAGATTATGATGATCAGCAACTTCTTTGAATCTCTCCATGGAAAGCATCTCTCCCCACGCCTAGAATAATCTCAGATCTTTCCTAGAACTCTTCCAAACTTCCCAAGTACGTCACATGCCAAGAGATATATAAGAAATGCCCTTCTAAGTGGTGCTTAGCTCATGAATTTGAACTCTAACCACTTCTATTCCTCCCTTCCCAATTTTAATACATCAACTACATTAGCTCCTCGGCCGCTCCATCCACCTCCTGAGACAATAACACAAATGTTACTGGGAAACGCTTCCTATTTAGTTACCTTCAAGAGGATAGCCACAGCCTGATGACCTACCAAGGAGTTTAAGAAGCATAGAGAGATTGTAGATGTAGATCCCTTTCACAAATAAACCTACAACCATTTCTTTCAGCTTTCTACACCCAATATATCTTAAAAATATGCTGCATTCAGAGAAGTCTAGATTTTGTCCCTCAGGCCTTTTTCCTTCTGTTACTGCATTGCTCTTACACTTTTTTTGAAATTCAGATTGCTGCTCAGACATAGGATGGGCCCTTAGGAAAAATAATTGTCTCTCCTCACTGTTGAATTTTGTTACCTGATAAACTCTGAAAGGACTGAAACCCTTAATTCTGAATTCCTCCCCCATCCTTCCCTCTCTCTCCACACAAACACTAGAGTTTGCTCAGGATTGCCCTGATCTTTGGAAAGGTACCTTCTGGAAGCACGAAGGTGCCCTATATTTACACCCTTCTGACATATATTCAGGTGAAAAAATCACTCTCCCATCAACAGCTATCTACAAGTTTACTTTTAAAAATACACTTACTTTATTTCTGAAGGAGCTGGACTCCTATCTCCCTCCAGCCAGGACAGGGAGACAATCCTACCATCCCAAGGATTCAGAACTACCTCAGAGCACTCTTTTCCATGTTATCTACACACGTGAACAAATCTCTGTCGGCAGGAAATCCCCATCTGCTACTGGAGTCATAACATCACTTAATGATCAGCCTCCAAACCAGAAACCCAACAAGTTGACCCAAAGATCGTCATCAGCAAACCTTTCATGCCATAAAACAAAACCCCTAAAGCTGTTTATTCTGCTGACTGAATTTCGTAGGCTTCACATTAAAGACCCTAAATTAGTGATAAACAAAAAAAGGCTGGGATAGTAGAAATAGCAGCATGGAATTCCACATGGGCTGATGTGACAACCCATCAATTATACTGCCCCACCAATCACAGGGTCGGCATAATCACTGAGCCCCATACACCAAGGGCCTTTTAAAACTAAACACAGGCTTCTCAGGTTAACCCTAAATAACCTGATAACCGGCAAGTAGGCACAAAAAGCATCCCCTACAGATCTCTGCATGTTAAAAAATCAGAGAGAGGAAAAGAGGACGCATTCTAAGAGTGAAAGCGTATGTCTACCAGCTTATTTTCTTCTATTCAAGAAGTAGAATTCTTCGTCTCACTTGTAGATATAAGCTTCCCACACAGCGATTAATTAAACTGTCTTGTTGCTCAAATTGGAGTTTGGAAGGCTACAGCAGAACAAGCTTTAACCAGAGTTGTTGAGTCAAAGGAACAGAAGGCAGTGGGAAACAAGAGCGGAATGCAATCGTGTTTGATGAACACATGCTCACTGGTATCCCACACACTGCTGGTATGGAAGTAGTTGCAAAAACAACAGTAACTGACAGTCCCTGGCAGCATTTCAGCTGCCTCCGCCTTCCAAGCGCTCCCTTGCTGAACTACCTGCTTTTCTCAAGGCGGTGCCGTATTTACGCTGTAGGGCCACGGCTTCAGCTTTGGGGAAGGAAAAGCAGCTTCTCTTAATTTGTGACAAAAGAAACCCATCCAACAAATCAATAAAAGACAACTGCTGCCTAACCTTAAAAAAAAAAAAAGTTGGGAACACTTACTTCCCGGAAGCATAAAATGATGAAGTAGAGGAACCCATTTTTTTTGGTTTGTTCACTGAATTCTTCCGCCCACCAGCCCAGTGACACCACGTGATTTAACTCTTTCTCCATACAAGCGGTCTAGATACTGTAAAAGCAGATCAGACTAACTTGGCAGGATGACATTTCCTCATCTAATCAATTCCTACGTTTCAAGTTAGATAGCAACACAAAAAAACAGAAGAACAAATTGCACCCCAACTCCAGGAGAAATTGAGACAAAAAGGTTTTCCTCAAAGCCATTTTTAGCAGTTTTTGTCAATTCTGATGACTCAAGCGAATCAAAGAGATACTGAGATAACAGCACCTGTAGGACTCTCATAACAGACAGTCCTCTCTTCCCTGAATAATAAACACGACCAATATCCCCATGGAGTCTGAGCACACAGTAGAACAGAATCTGAAGCAAGATCTTGATCTTTTCATTACAGACATCAAGAGACCTTCTCTGCAAGCCAGGCAGCGGCTGCAACCTCAGTGCAGTGAACAGAAATCAGCTCCCTTAACCAACGCTAATGATAATTACCCTATTCGATATGCTCTTCCTGTCAGTAAAAAATAACATTCTCTCTCTGCTAAGCTCTGGGTACCCTGACATAACTCTTATGACACATAAAAGGAGGAAGGAAGGACAAACAGGCACATTTCCTGCTAAGTAAGCAGAGATCCTTCCACATAAAAGCTTCCAGGAGCATACACCTTTAAGGTGCTACAGGGCTGCATGGGTAGATCCCACCAATCTCCATCCACCTGGGGGGACGTCGCTACGTTCAGAGGAAGCATTGCTGAATTCACCACTGAATCAGGTCTACTGGTGCACAGGGCTGCACAGCACAAACCAACCTAACACGTGAAAATAAAGCCAGGGCTTGCATGGGTGACTTCAGTATTTTCCCTCCATTTGTTTTCCTGGTTCAGAAAGACAATCCGCTTATCACCACGCAAAAATCCTACCTCTCTGCCAACTCCGCCCTTCTGGACAGTAACATGGAAGTTAAGAAAAACCGTACCTGGGACATTGTACATGTACGTAACAAACTGAAGAGTAAGTGAATCAACTTTTTATTGGTAAAAATGAAGCAAGATGCACGAAACCCTGCTACCCTTTCTTCTCCTCTCTACATGCCATCATCTTAACTTGACAGCAGACACACCTCACAACGAGGAGAGCCTCAACACTGAGGGCTCCCTCAGCCTGTCTCCCCCCTCTCTCCTCATGTCCATACCCTGTAACCCCTCATAATATGAACACACCGACACTGAAAGAAAAAACCTGCAAGGCTTCCGGAGTGTCAAACACAATCACTGCAGAAGAATCGCTGCTAAAGAACCCAGCACAACCAAACAAGATGCATTCCGTAACAGCTTTGGAAAACACAGCTATAACTCTGCTTGCCCTGCTGTCTGCAAGCCTCAATGAAGTAGATTCTAAAATTAAATTAAATTAATTGGAACCACTTTCCTGCACATCACTCAACCAAGTGGGGGGCTGGCCTGACGCCGTGCATTACAAAATCAGTCACAGAAACCATAATCCAGCTCAGACAACTCAAATCCTTTCTTTATGCCAGATCCACGTGTTTAGGAGTACAGTGAAACCTGATTAAGGTTGCGTTGTCTGTGAGAAGTTCTGAGCCTTACTCATTAACATGGAATGCCACTGAGAAGTCTCTTCTAGTTTCATCAACACTACTTTCTCTCTGTTTGCCTTCTCTCTTTTCAAACTACTCCTATGCCTAACGGCAGCAAGGAGCACAAGGGAAAACAGAAATAAATCAACCAGATCACAAAGCTGGGGAAAAGGGGAAAAAAAGAATTGAAAAAATAAATGTGAAGTAGTTACTACAGAAAAAAAAAATTCTGCAAGGTTTTTCATTGTGTGTTCTTTCACACACCGATGGCTCTTCTCTACACACTGTCAAGTCTTATTTTCTGACTTACCAGCAGCAGAACTAATGAAAAAGAAAAATTACAGAACAGAATCATTAGGCCGGAAAAGACCTCAGAGATAATTGACTCCAATCATACCTGTCTACTACTAAATCATGTCCCCAAGCACCTCACCCGCTTTTAAAACCCCTCCAGGGATGGGAGGGGACCTCCCTGGGCAGCCTCTACCAGTGCTTGAGAACCCTTTCAGTGAAGAAATTTTTCCTAATATCCAATCAAAACCTCCCCTGACACAGCTTGAGGCCATTTTCTCTTGTCCTATTGCCTCTCACTTGGGAGAAGAGACGAAGACCCACCTCGCTACAACCTCCTTTCAGGCAGTTGGAGAGGGCAATGAGGTCTCCCCTCAGCCTCCTCTTCTCCAGGCTAAACACCCCCGGCTCTCTCAGCCGCTCCTCATAAGACTTGTTCTCCAGACCCTTCACCACCTTTGTTCCTCTTCTCTGGACACACTCCAGGACCTCAATGTCTTTCCTGTAGCGAGGGGCCCAAAACCGAACTCAGGATTCGAGATGCAGCCTCACCAGGGCAAAGCACAGGAGGAGAAGACAAATAAATAACAGAACAAGAATTTAAAGAAAAAAATAACACAAAATAAATGGCAACCGCCATTTAAAACAAAATCACAAATTATTGTTGCAGAAGAAGGATTTCCTCTCATTTATTAGCAAAAAATACTGGAGAAGAACATGACCATCACATTCCTACACATGGTCCTGCTCTATAGAACAATGTCCTTGAAGAAATTTACTGGTGGACGTACCAAGGGCAAAGATGCTCTAAATCTGCTGTTAATATGGATTTGACAGCAAGAACTGGACTCGTACTGTCCAAATTACTCACTTGCCATTACTTTCTACAGAAGAAAGCACTACCGAGCTTAAACATTGTTTATCACATTTGACAGGTTTGATGGAAATTTTATATATATCTGTACAGCTGCTTGCAGCTGAAGTGGCAAAGAGCACTTTACAGAATCTTAAAGCCGCTCACACCTAAATTAGCAGTTCCTTTTAATGACAGGAGATGGCCAAGCACAAGAGAAATGTGATACAAGGTCAAATATGAACAACTTCCTGATTGGATTATCTTCACCCTCTCAGCTATCAAAATCCTTCAAGTAAACGCTTGAAGTGTTTGTGTTTCAACAAAGATGAATTCACCACCACCGGTTTAGGTATTCCTGAAAAGAGGCACTGTGACAATTCCAGCAAAAACCCTCATCGTCATTCCACCTGAAACAAAAGCCACAACACTAATTTGTGCAACAAATATGACCAGCTAGCATTGTGCTCATTGTGCCACCTGCCAGAGAGCAGCACAGCCTTCCGATGGTCACCAGCAACACTAACGTATTTGGAAAATATTAAACCCATCAAATGGTTTCACAGCATAATTACAATAATAAATGTCAAGAGTTATTTTCATTAAACTAAAGGAAAGTAAATTCAGTAAATAACACTAAGCGCCGAAGCCTGGATTTC
Source organism: Phaenicophaeus curvirostris (assembly GCF_032191515.1). NCBI lineage: Eukaryota > Metazoa > Chordata > Aves > Cuculiformes > Cuculidae > Phaenicophaeus > Phaenicophaeus curvirostris. Next base: position 546,547 of record NC_091411.1, read on the forward strand.
TGGGCCATAACCTGGTCCTCCCGACTGCTCTGTGACCTTGAACAAATCAAACCATACCTCAGTTTTCCAGCCATAGAAGAATAATTCAGATCCTAGTGCTTATCAGAAACAGGCAGCGTTATGCTGTCAAGCATACGCCTTTCATAACTAATGAACATACCCCAGAGCTAAGTTTACAGTTGTGAAGGCCTGGGAGGAGGAAAAGAATTGGTCAAAGAAACATTTTCCATTCCACTTCTCCCCTACCAACATTCAAAGCCTGTTTGCCCCAGCAGTCTCTGTGACACAAAGCAGCACTGCAGAAAACCTGCACGTTCAAGAACTCACCGTGATAACATCGAGAATGCTGAGAAGGCTGTGGACGCTGTCTCCTGCCAGCACCTCCTTGACAACCACTTCTGTTCCATCCTGCAAAGGTGGAAGATTACTGCAGGGTCACAGCAGCATATATGGCACACGTGGAGCATTACAGAGAGCTTAACTTGCTCTCCCCCGCTTCCCAGATACTCTAAACAGCTCTAAAAGAAATGGTCGCCCGTCAAAACTTAGGTGCTCGTCTCCTCTCTGCTGTGATGGAGTGTGCTAATTCAATCCCCCAAAATTTTAAACCATCATTCTAAAAGTAATGAATTAAAAGAAACTAAAAGCCAGTCTGGTTAGGGGGAGAAGTGACCTTGTTGTCTTTGCTAGGTAACAACCAAAAAAAGCTTCCTTCACTCCGAGACAATTCCCTCCCTTATCAAGGGATTATGTGCCAAGAGCTAGTAAAAAACAAAGAATAGATAATATTCCATAACAGAATATTACAGAGGGACATGTACTTGGTCTTCCCGCTCTGCACACCTATTTTATGATACTACTGTTCAAAAGGAGAATGTTTCCAATGCTATGAAAATCAGTTCTACCTCATCCCCCCTCAGCAACCATGCAACTAGAGTACGCAAGAACATTACAGAATGCTTGATCAGCATCGTGGTCCACTCACTCATCTATGACACCAGGGACAACAGCTCAAAACCTTGATCTCTATCAATCTCATGGCCTTGAAGGGCTGGGGGTAATCCTTTCTAAATCACTATGATTCCAACGTCTAAGTTTAATCAATGCCTAAGGATTCCTGCCAAGCTATTTGCTCTGACGAAAGACTCGTCTCGAGAACCACAGATGAATTTATCCTTACGCTTTCTTGAATGCAGACTTCCAGCTTGCCATCCTGCACAACGTAGATGCTGTTGTCCAGCTGCCCAGGACGGAAGATGTATTCCCCTTCATGCAGCTGCACAAAAAACATGTGCTTGCACAGCTCCAGGAAAAGAGGTTTCCCAAAGCGGCCAAGGACCCTGCAGGACAGAAAACGCAAAGGGAAAACTGAAAATACTGGAGTTCCTTTTCGAGTAGCACTCCGAGCAACGCCAGCAGACTGAGAAGGAAGTGTATCCAGTCTTCCTCAAGCACCAGCATGGCTTTTGAAGGGGAAGAAATACAAAAACCTACAGGATTCATATATTCTGTAAGAAAAGTTACCCTATGGAACTTTCCCTTTTAGCACAGTGACCTTGTCCCCATAACAAAAACATGAGGAAGGCTGAAAACAAAAGGAAAGACATCTGCACATATTTCTAAGTTTGGAATATGAGACTTCCTGCAGATAACGTGCAACTGGACTCATTCAATACTGAAACCAGTCAGTCGCTACCAGGCAGACAGAAATAGGCATCTTAAGCCTGATCGCACGCACCAGAAGGGGCCTCCACACAGCTGAGTCAGCTCACATTTAACAGCATCAATCAATCAAATTCTCTGCAACATCAATTGGTCATACGAGATCACAATTCCACAGTAGAACATTTAGATGACTTAAATAGCAGTTTTACTAGAGTATGTGTGACCTTCAAGACAATTATATGTCAGAACAGCTTTATCATCATCCCTATCCCCTAATTTAAGCCACTAATCCACCTCTTCAACTCTTTTCTCCCGGCACACCCCGCCCCCCCCGGCTATTTTTTCAATGCACTTAATTATTTTCTTAAATTTTCTAGAAACTTAGAAGTCATTTATTCTTTTCTCATAGTCAGATGAACTTTCAGTCAACTGCTTAAAGGCCCTGACCGTACTGTGATAAAATTTAAGACTTGCCACGAACTGCCAAGTATTCAGATCACTTCAACATCCACCAAAATCAAGTTGAAGCTTCCCTCTCCATTTGACATCACCTAACATTTTTAAGCACGTATAGGACCTCCGATGTAAAGAATTCCCATTTGCCATCAAACTCAGTCAGATCTGCCTCTAGCAAAGAGGGAGGCGGCTCTTTTGGTTGCAGAGCTGGACACTCCTTCTTAATGCGCAGAATTCTAGAAAGAGAAAGGCAAATCAGAAAGCTCATCAAATTGTTCGTTTGGAAAAGATCTTTAAGATCATTGAGTCTGACCACACCTGTCCACTACTCCATCAGATCCCTGAGCACCTCATCTACCCATCTTTTAAACCCCTCTAGGGATGGCGATTCTCCCACCGCCCTGGGCAGCCTCTGCCAGGCCTGAGAACCCTTTCAGGACAGAATTGTTTTCCTAATATCCAAACTCAACCTGCTCTGGCATAACTTGAGGCCATTCCCTCTCATCCTATCACTAATTACTTGGGAGAAGAGACCAGCACCCACCTCACTACAATCTCCTTTCAGACTCCAACTCATCTACCAAGTTATCAGAACATAATAACTAGAGGGAAGCACTCGCGCAAGACCTTGGAGGAACGGATCCAGGATCAGAAAGCCAGTGCAGTATACTTTGATTTTAACAATCAACTGCTAGAGTGGTGTTCAATGGCAGAGGGAAAAACACCCTTAGCTGTACAGTTCTGACTCGGGAACACTCAGCAGCAGGCAGGTGAGGCACATTTAAAGCCCTGTGACTCCCCAGCAGTCGGAGGGGTGCTGACAACCAGGGCCAGTGGTGCCAGGCATCAGCCAGGCTTTACTGTTCCCAACAGTCGCCAAGTGCCACCTTCTGGAGACGCGCAACCACCACAACACCCAGAAACCACATCAACAGTCACTCTCAAAGAGTAACAGTTCTCCCTTTGTTTCTCAGACTTGAAGATCAAGAAACAGTTTCTTTCACAAAAGAATTTATCAATTAGTTGGGAGATTCACTTTTTAATGGTTTTAGAAAAGTAAAATCTCAGTATCTTATCAAAAATACATGGAGTGCAATCAACAGCAGTTAGTCTGTAATTTTCTATGTTGTATTCAGGAACAAAGCAACAAAAAAGAAAACCAAAAAACTATCTGAAACCACGTTACCATGTGGAATTCCAACTACTCTTTATTTATGTGTGACATAAACAGCTGCATTAAAGAATATTAAAATTAAGTTCCTGGCAGTGTGCACTATTTCTTTTCATTGGGGGGTTTCAGGATCAAGTTCTACAAGAAGCGTGACCTGCAATGCAACAGCAAGGTTCAAGGAGCAACCTCCTCCCTGCACAGAGAAACTGAGCTCCAGAATGGAATATTATAACCAGCCCAGGGTCTAACTGAAGACCCAGTATTTTAATTCACTTCAACATTTAGCATTGTGGGAGGCAGAACGCTGCAGCAGCTCACAGCAGGAAGCGTTCACAGAATCATTAAGGTTGGAAGGCTTCTAAGCTCATCCAGTCCAACCCTCAGCCCAACCCTATTGTGTCAGCTAAACCATGCCCTGAAGTGCCACAACTACACAAGTTTTGAACCCCTCCAGGGATGGAGACTCCCCCACTGCCCTGGGCAGCCTCTCCCAGGACTTCACCACTCTGTCAGTAAAGAATTTTTTCCTAATAGCCAGTCTAAACCTCCCCTGGCACAACTTGAAGCCATTTCCTCTTGTTACTTGGGAGAAGAGCCCAGCACCCACCTCACTACAATCTCCTTTCAGGAGCTGCAGAGATCGAGGACGTCTCCCCTCAGCCTCCTCTTCTCCAGGCTAAACAGCCCCAGGTCCCTCAGCTGCTCCCAGAACCCTTGGGCTCCAGACCCTTCCCCAGCTCCGTTCCCCTTCTCCAGATGCGCTCCAGCCCCTCAATGTCTTTCTTGTAGCGAGGGGCCCAAAACTGAACCCAGGATTCGAGGTGCAGGGGGACCCGCTTCCTCAGCAAGCAGTGACTAACACAGCAGGGTTACTTACCCACGCCCCATTTTTCTTTTAAGTGCCCTGGCAACGCGAGTGCAGGCCTGGCTCGAGCAAGTTACCCCACACGTGTACCCCACACTCTGCTATGGTCCCACAAGGGGCTTTGCAGCTTCCCTGGGTCAAGAAGCTCGCTGGAGCACACCGTGGTTCTGACACCACAGGACAGCAGGCAGGGAGCACTCGCGGCAGTCGGAGTTAAACAGCCTTTCTCCTCAATCAACCATTTCTATTCCCCATCATGCATTCAACAGATAATGAGTACAAGCAAGATTCAGCCTGAACAGGAGGCACCTTTTCAAAGTCAGGCTTTCTCAATACCTTCATACACACTAAAACTGTGCACGGAGCTCCAAAACGTTGCTATATAGATTATGGAATGGGAAACGTTGAGTGAAGAAGTCACCGTGACCTCCAGGACCTATTGCACCAGCTCGTGACAACATCAAATGCACAATCTCTGCTCTGACACAGCTGCTTGCAACACCTCTGAAAAGATGAGTTCTTGTGACCGTAGCAGTCCTAACAATCAGAAAAACAAATCTCTCATTCCACATACACTAAGTAGCTTCAAGGAAATTCATGTATTGAGGAGGAAGACAAGATGACTAATCTCCTCAGTTAAACAGAAATCCAAGCAACCAGTGGTGAACGCATCGACATAGCATGTCCACTACAATGAACTTCATCCATTAAAGGAAACGTCCAGCTTCGGAAGTCCTCTTGTTGCCATTTTCCAAGAAAAGCCACTTGCAAAGACAAAAGTAAATAAGCCATAGACTTGAAAGATTTTATCAGCTGATGCAGAAACAGATTCCTCACAGATGGAAAATTCTTAAGGAGACCTTTCAAAATAATAGGAAACATAGAATCATGGAATAACCAGGTTGGAAGAGATCCACCGGATCATCGAGTCCAACCGTTCCTAGCAAACACTAAACCATTCCCCTTAGCACCTCGTCCACCCGTGCCTTAAACACCTCCAGGGAAGGTGACTCAACCACCTCCCTGGGCAGCCTCTGCCACTGCCCAAGGACCCTTTCCATGAAACATTTTTTCCTAGTGTCCAGCCTAAACCTCTCCTGGGGGAGCTTGAGGCTATTCCCTCTTGTCCTGTCCCCTGTCACCTGGGAGAAGAGGCCAGCTCCCTCCTCTCCACAACCTCCTTTCAGGGAGTTGGAGAGAGCAATGAGGTCTCCCCTCAGCCTCCTCTTCTCCAGGCTAAACAACCCCAGCTCTCTCAGCCACTCCTCGTAAGACCTGCTCTCCAGCCCCCTCACCAGCTTCGTTGCTCTTCTCTGGACTCGCTCCAGAGCCTCAACATCCTTCTTGCGGTGAGGGGCCAGAACTGAACACAGGATTCGAGGAGCGGTCTCACCAGTGCCCAGTACAGAGGAAGAAGAACCTCCCTGGACCTGCTGGTCACACCATTTCTGATCCAAGCCAAGATGCCATTGGCCTTCTTGGCCACCTGGGCCACTGCTGGCTCATGTTCAGTCGCTGTCAACCAACACGCCCAGGTCCCTCTCCTCCAGGCAGCTTTCTGACAGACTTCTCCTAGTCTGCAGCACTGCACAGGGTTGTTGTGCCCCAAGTGCAGGACCCACCATTTGGCCTTGTTAAACCTCATGCCATTGGTCTCTGCCCAGCGGTCCAGCCTGTCCAGATCCCTTTGCAGAGCCTCCCGACCCTCCAGCAGATCCACACTTCCACCCAGCTTAGTGTCGTCCGCAAACTTGCTAAGGGTGCACTCGATGCCTTCATCCAGGTCATTGATAAAGACATTGAACAGGGCTGGACCCAGCACTGAGCCCTGGGGAACCCCACTTGTCACTGGCCTCCAGCTGCATTTCACACCATTTCCCACCACTCTCTGGGCCCAGCCATCCGACCAGTTTTCCACCCAGGACAGTGTGCGCCTGTCCAGGCCAGAGGTGACAGTTTCCCAAGCAGAATGCTGGGAGAAACCGTGTCAAAGGCTTTACTGAAGTCCAGGGAGATACATCCACAGCCCTTCCCTCATCCAGCAGCCAAGTCACTTTGTCATAGAAGGCAATCAGGTTAGTTTGGCAAGACCTGCCTTTTGTGAACCCATGTTGACTGGGCCTGATCACCCAGTTCTCTTGCATGTGCTTCATGATAGCACTCAAGATCACCTACTCCATGACTTTCCCTGGCCCTGAGGTCAGACTGACAGGCCTGTAGTTTTCTGGATCCTCCCCGCGACCCTTCTTGTAGACGGGCACAACAGCAGCCTCCAGTCCAGTGGGACTTCCCCAGTCAGCCAGGACTGTTGGAAGATGATGGAAAGGGGTTTGGCCAGCACATCCACCAGCACATCCACCCTTGGGTGAATCCCATCCGGCCCCATAGACTTGTAGGTGTCTAGTAGGGCTAGCAAGGCTCTGACCACCTCCTCTTGGATCACAGGAGCCTCATTTTGCTCCTCTAGCTCCTGGGTTTGTACACAGATGGAACGATTTTCTTTACAATTAAAGACTGAGGCAAAGAAGGCATTAAGTACCTCAGCCTTTTCCTCATCCCCTGTCACTGTTGTTCCTTCCGTGTCCAATAGAGACTGTATGGTCTCCCTAGTCCTCCTTTTATTATTTAGATATTTATAGAAGGATTTTTTTGTTATCTTTCACAGACTTGGCCAATCCGATTTCTAGCTGAGCCTTAGCCCTTCTGATTTTTTCTCTACACAATCTCACTTCCCTCCTGTAGTCCACCCAAGAGGCCTGTCCCCTCTTCCAGAGCCCATAAACATTTCTCTTCTTCTTGATATCACTCAAGATCTCTCTGTTCAACCAAGCTGGCTTTCTCCCCTGCCGGCTTTTTTTCCCGAACACGGGGATGGCTTTCTCCTGAGCTGCTAGGATTTCCCCCTTGAAGAGCTCCCAGCCCTCATGGGCTCCCTTGCCCTTGAGTACTGTCCCCCATGAAACTTCACCAACCAGCCTTCTGAAGAGTTCAAAGTCTGCCCTCTGGAAATTTAATGCTCCTGTCCTACTAACAACCCTCTTCACTTCACCTAGAACAGGAAACCCTATCATCTCATGATCGCTTTGTCCTAGGCGTCCACCTACTGCCACATCCCCCACAAGGCCTTCTCTGTTCACCAACAGCAGGTCCAGGAGGGCACCTTCCTTTGTTGGTTCATTCACCAACTGTGCAAGGAAGTTGTCTTCCACGCACTCCAGGAACCTCCTAGACTGCTTCCTTTCTGCTGTATTGTACTCCCAGCAGATATCAGGCAGATTGAAGTCTCCCACAAGAACGAGAGGCATTGATCTAGAGATTAACCCCAGCTGTTTATAGAAGAGCTCATCAGCTGCTTCTCCTTGGCTGGGTGGTCTGTAACAGACTTCCATCACAAAATCTACCTTCTTATGGGCTCCTCTGATTTTAACCCACAGGCACTCAACCTCCTGATCGCCACAATCCATCTCAACAGTGTCCAAGTCCTCCCTTACAAAGAGGGCTACCCCGCCTCCTCTCCTACCCTTCCTATCCCACCTGAAGAGTTTGTACCCCACCATAGCCGTACTCCAGTTATATGAGTCGTCCCACCACGTTTCCGTGATGGCAACAACATCATAGGCTCCTTGCCCTACGACAGCTTCCAGCTCTTCCTTCTTATTCCCCATGCTGCATGCATTGGTGTAACTGCACTTCAGCTGAGCTGCCAAGCCTTCAGCCCTCTTAGAGGGAACTGAGTTTATTCCCAATTGCCTGGTGACTGGAGTAGCTAGCAACAGAGTGCCCTTATCTCCCTTAGCACCCCGAGGTGTGTTCTCCCCCACTTTCTGTGTGGTGAGGTACTGGTGGTCCTCACCAGCACACCCTCTCTGAATCTCCAGTGCCCCACATCCAGGCTCGTTCCTGTCTAGCCTGGGTTCAACCCCCTCCCACTTCACATCTAGTTTAAAGCTCGATTTATGAGCTTGGCTAGGTTTTTAGCAAGGGCTTTAGTCCCCCTAGGAGACACACATGTCCCATCCTTAGCGAGAAAGCCTGGGGGTGTGTGAGCCACCCCATGATCAAAGAAGCCAAAGCCCCTCTCCTCGCACCAGGCTCGGAGCCAGGCATTAACCGAATTCTTCTTCCTGGCTTCCCGCTCCTCTCTATTTAGCATTGGGATGGAGCAGAATCCTATTTGTGCCCCAGAGCCCTCCATCATTTTCCCAATGGCCCTGAAGTCATTCTTGATGGTTTTGGCCTTTTTGTTTGCTAGACCATCGTTACCAGTTTGGACTATCAGAGGATAGTAGTCTGTCTCGAGGGCCAGGGAAGGAAGTTTTCTAGCTACCTCCTTCCCTGATGCACCCGGTAAGCAGCAGACCTCTCTGTGGAGCGGGTCCGGTCTGCAAATGGGTCCCTCCGTTCCTTTTAGGAGGGAGTCCCCTACAACAATCACCCTTCTCTTCTTCTTGATGGAGGATGTTTTTATCTTTTTCTGAGGATGGTGCGGCCTAGGGAAGGATTCTAGGCTGTGGGAGCCATCATCCTCATCCTCAGGGCTGGATTCCACCTGCAGCACCTGGTACTTGTTCTCCAGGGGGATCTGGGGTTTTGCTGTCTGGGTGAGGGGAGCAGGTTTCCTACCTCTGGCAGGAACTTGCTGCCATTCCCCATCTCTTGTTCCCCCAACCTTGCAGTTTGCAGGTGGATGGTGTTTGAGAGAGCTGACAGCCAGCACACAGAGCTGGGACAGCAAAGCTATCAACCCAGCCCAGCGCTGAGGAAAGGGGGGGCAGCTTCATCCCGCACAGCCTTCTGCCTGAGATGGGAACATGAAAACCACAGAGTGAGAGCCTTGTAGCAGAGCTGATTAGGGATACCAACAATTGGACTGATGTAGAGCACACAGAAACGTACAACATAACAGTGGCCTAAAAACCACAACCTCGGGCTGATGGCACAGTCCAACAGAAGTTGAAAGAGGAGTTCAGGAAAGGCAACAGAGGCATTTCACACAAATTATGTGTGGGAGATAACAGTCTTAACAACAGGATCGTGGAATAAATCAAGAGCACATCAAATCAATATAGATATCTCGCAATCTTGGACAACGACACTAACGACAGCCACCATAATGGGTTGGGGGATGTGGTTTTTAATTAACAAATACCTATATTCCCCTCTAGACATTAAGTCACAACTCATGTACTACTCCCACGGTCCAGCAAGGATCTTGCCCTGCACAGGGTCACTGCTCTTTGACCTGTTCTGGAAGAGAGCACTGAAAACAAAGCTACACCAAGACCAATCATTCAAAGCACATCCAGCAGCCGGGACTGGGGGCGGAAACATAGCTGGGGTGGTTCTCTGGCAAAAAGGAATAATGAATCTAAGAGAAAGGGCTTGGCAAAGCAGCACCTAACCTAGCAAAGCGCAGGCTCTGGCCAGACTTTCTCCCAGACAAAACCAGCACCAGATGGACACAACTGACCCAAGGGGGATCCCACCATACAAGGACACGCTCAGTGACAGAGCTGGACAGTGCAGGATGGCAGTGGCAGCCCTTGCTCAGGGACTGCCTGACATCGCCTGCTCGGTTGGGAGCAAGTGCTTTCTTTTGCATGACTTGCTTATTGGGCTTTGATTTTCTCTCCTCTCTCTTTCTTGTTTCTTGGATTTTTTACTTATTATTATTATTGGAGATAAGGTTAAGAACATCCCCCAGCCACACATCATGGTATCACCCAAGCACGCACTGTGACATCAAAGCCCTCACTGCTTGTATTCCAGCACCAGCCTCTCCCAGACGGCTCGAGCCTTCACTCCAGCTGAGCGATTCAGCGAGGCTGGGAGTGCGGAGCAAGCCTTTAGCTCGCTGCTGGGCTTGTGCCCTCGGAACTGGTGGCTGCAGCTCTCAGAGCGGCCCGAGGAGCCACTGCAGGTCCTTCCCCGGCCGTGCTGGCTTCAGGCAGCCGGGGCAGCCAGGAGGAGCGCTGGTCGCAGCAGAGGTGAGCTGTGCGGGGAACCTTCCCCATAGGAACTGGGTGCATCACTGGTTTTCTTTGGATGTTGTGTTCCTCTCTCGGTCTTGTCGGTTGAGATTTATTTCTTATTATTAATGGAAACAAGAAAATGGGAAGCTCTTAGGAAGCTTTGGCTGAAATGACCATTAAGTTGTGGAGTGCAGGATCCTGAGGTTAATGGGGAGAGCATGCAGCAAAATCACTTCCCTGGACTTGAGGAGAGCTGAGTTCAGACTGTTGAGGCATCTGCTCGGTAGGGCACCATGGGATAAAGCTGCACATAGGAGAAATGAAAATGCCAGGAGGTCTGCAGGGATGAACAAGGACCTCCTGGACCAACTCAGACAAAAAAAAGGAAGCCTGCAGAAGGCTGGAGCAAGAGCTGGGCACGTTTCCTTCGGGATGGAACTAGGCTTCCCTTCCAGCCCTCCCCGCTCCAGCTCATGATCGGGGCCTCTCCTCCTCTTCCAGCAGGACCCCCACCGCGGCAGCAGCACAGAGGACGAGGAGTCCATCCCCAGCAGCTCTCCCAGCCCTGCCCAGCGCCTGTGGAGCATGGCCGCAGACGAGGAGGAGCGCTGCCGCATCTGCCTCGACACCTGGGACGACGATGCCTGGACCGTGCCGTGCCGCCACCGCTTCTGCCTGAGGTGCATCCGGCGCTGGGCAGAGAGCAATCCCCAGTGCCCCCTCTGCCAGGGCAGGGTGACCGCCATCCGGCACTCGCTGCGCGGGGAGCGCTTTGAAGAGTTCCCCGTCACAGCACCTGCGGCAGCGTCGGGACAAGACGACGGACGCGATGGAGCCGAAGCAGCGCCGACACCCAGCGAACCCCAACGCCGGACCTGGGATCCCGACTCCGTGGGCGGCCTCTCCGCCTCCACCTGGGGCCACCTCTTCCGCCAGTACCCGGGGCTCCTTCGCCACCTGCGGCCCTGGCTGCAGCGGGAGCTGGGGCGCATCTTCGGGCAAGAGCCTGCGCAGGACCTGGGGCTGCAAGAGATGATCCTGAGCGCCCTGCCCGTCCTGGGGCTGCATGAAGAGCGCCTGGCTGAGGAGCTGCACGCCCACCTGCGCAGCCACACCGCGGCCTTCGTGCGAGGGCTCATTGACTTCATGGTGAAAGAGTGCAGGAGGGAAGCCTGCCACCTCCTGCACCACGGTGCACCCCGTTCGGCCAGGGGCTCTGAGCACAGCCCTGACGGCCTCATCTCCGCTTCCTTCAGGTGGTGGCGCGATCGCAGCCCTGTGGGCAGAACAGGCTGGGTCGCCCACCAAGAGAGACGGCAGGGCAACCTGGTGGCCACAACCAGATACGCCGGCGTCCGGGAGCAAGGCAGCTGCAGCTTCACCGTCAGCACCAGGTGGGCCACCTTCCGAGGGCAGCGGGAGCGCAGTCCCACGGCCACCACCAGCTCCTCTGCCTCCCGACGCCGACGGGAGCGCAGTCCCGTGCCCAGCGCCAGCGCCGCTGCCCCCCGCGGGGCGACTCCTGCCCCAGGACCTGCCCTCTCCAGCAGCGCCGCCGCCCTGGACACACAACGACTCCCAGTCATCTCGGCCGCTGCCTTGTGGGGGTGTCCCGACTGCCCCCCTTCCGTCCTCAATCCCACCCCAGGCCGGCGCCAAGACCAGCACGCGGCACCGTGGGCGGCTGGCGGTGGGGACTGTGCTCGGCCCCAGCCAGGGGCTCCTCGTCCCCCGGGCCCCGCTGCCGCCTGAGGAGGAACCAGCAGCTCCCAGGACTCTTCCTCACCCACCCAGAAGCCACCGCCCCGCAGATGCTGGAAAGGCGACCCTGACAGCTGCAAAAGAAGGGACTGGCCACCAGCAGGGCCACGCGCTGAAGCCCTGGGCACCACAGGACTCTGCTCACTCCTCCAAAACCCCTCCCTCCCTCACAATAAAGACACGAAAATGGCAGGAAGGGTCTCAGCGTTCTTATTCCTGACGCCACACCCACCACTCCCATTTCTTCAAAAGGGCCGTAAGACATTAAATAAAAAGAAATCAATGTATGTTTTCATGGTAGAACTCACTCTTAGAAATGGGACTTGGAAATGGACAGGAAGCTGCAGTCTCGATTGGCCTTGATGGTGAAAATCAGTGGTTCCCCCGTCAGGACAGCGAGCTGGCCGACGAGCTCTCCCGGGTGGCTAATGAAGAGGCAGGTGTCCTCCTCCGAGTCTATCTTCCGCTGGTACACGTGAAGCATCCCCGAGACCACAAAGCAAACATTAACATCCTGGAGAAAATGGAACAAGAGGTCAATACAATCCCCAAAGGTTTTAAAAGCTATGATCACGGTGACAGCTCTATCACAACCCATCTGTTGTCCAGAAGGCTCCCTATAGATTTTGAATAATTAAGTGATAAAATAAGACACAAAAGTGAAATAGTAAAAGTAGGCTATGAATATTTAAAACTAAGCAGCCGCAATATTGAAAAATGTGTTTCTCTTTGTATGGTTATGAGAAATGAAGGCTGCAGCCATAAGATCTCAGGAAATAGCAACAGGATCGGAAATGGAGAGAATGGGGTAATCACAGCAGCATGATAAGGGACAGCACAGTTCCGCAGAGCAGATGACAGCAGCACTGTAACTGGAGCTGCCCCTCATCTGCCTTGCATAACCTTGTCTGTTTACACAGCATTCTTATAAATGAATCTCGTTATATCCTGAATACACTTTGCTATAAACAAATAATACTGCATTTCTGCTAGGAGAGGAGAGAAAGAAAATAACTTTGCTTCAATTGAGTGACATCCCTGAAAGGCCGCAGTGCAGGGCACGACAAAGTCTTCACAGACCTCAGGAAGGATGGAAGTGGGATGCTCCATTCCCATCAAGGTACGTAAGGGGGCACTTTACATGTCTGTGCACATGTAAAGATCCAAGTACGCGAGGAAGAATAATAACTACTAAACATGTTATAAGTACTCAAATCTCTTTAAAATACAGTGCAGGATTTTAGCATGTTTCTACCCAACAAACACTTCTTCCAGAAGAAGAAAAGATTTAGAACACTTCAATTGATCAGATGGGGCTTCTTAAGGAGTTCATATTTGCCAGTTTTGCCTCCAGACCCTTTCAAGTGTCTGTAACAAAGAGACTTACACAGTGGGCATGAAAATGATGGAATCCAAAGTTATTTTCCAAGAAAAATGACACCCCACATGATGTGCTGCCCACATCAGAGAAGAATGGGACAGGACAGTAACACTGGCTTCACCACAGCCATTTCCCAGTCACACAGCCCAGCTGTGCTGTGCACACGGAGCACAACTTCATGCACACTGGACACCAAAAGCTTCCCCAATGAAATCAGTTCTCGTGCGTGTGCGCACATGGATTGCACAGGAGAGCAGGAATTTTCCTCCCAACTGCCTTTTGCCTTCCCAAAACCCTGCCTTCAGGGACATGGTTTATGGCAGGTAGGAATGGTTAGACTCGATGATCCAAGAGGTCTTTTCCAACCTAGTCATTCTATGAATCAATCCCAAGCCCTTGTAGCGACAAGGCACTCGTCTGGCTCAGGGCACCAGGGGATTCCTTTCCAGATCCAAACTGCTCAGCATCACCACCCTGAGCACATCACAGCCACCAGACACAGTTTTCTTGCCTCTCACAGGGCTGCCCGGAAAGTCTGGTGTCCCACGTGCACTCAGGATCACACCCTAACATTTCAGGTCATCCTTGCTCCAGCAAAACTTCCACCCAAACCAGCAAATCTTCCAAAGCTCAACATTTTATTATCACAGCCAGAATGGGCAGGGGCAAAAGCACCAGCTCCATTACACAATTCTTGCATTCCACTAAAGGTGACAGCGCAGTCAGAATTAGAGAATCATTAAGGATGGAAAAGACCTCTAAGATCACCAAGCCCAACTGTCAGCCCAACCCAACCACGCCCACTAAACCGTGTCCCAAAGTGCCACAGTCACACACTTTTTGAACCCCTCCGGAGATGGAGGCTCCACCGCTGCCCTGGGCAGCCTCTGCCAGGGCTTCATGCTCCTGCAGTAAAGAATTTTTCCTAAGAGCCAATCTAAAGCTCCCCGGGCACAACTTGAGGCCATTTCCTCTTATCTTGCCCCTTGTTATTTGGGAGAAGAGACTAGCACCCACCTCACCCCAAGACCCTTTCAGGAGCCGCCACGAGCGATGAGGTCTCCCCTCAGCCTCCTCCTCTCCAGGCTAAGCAGCCCCAGGGCCCTCACCTCTGCTGGCTTGCAATTTAGCCTCCACAAGCCAAAGCCAAACACCACTGCATCCAGTGCTTTGCCTCAGAGGCAGAACCACTAAAAGCAAGAGAGCTGCGGGCACAGCGAGAAACAATTCAGCACAAGCAGCTCAGCAGAATCTGCTCGTAGTCAGTAACCTTATTGCAGCACGAGAACAAAGCAAAGCCATAAACATTTCACCATTGTAACTGTTACGCCAGGTTTTCCGCTTTTCCCTTTCAGATGGAAAAAAAAAAAAAAAAAACAGAGCAAGCAAAATAATCAGTTATTCTTTACACCTACAGCTGAGGAAGAGAACAGATCCTCATCAGGAAATAGTTTTATTGAAGCCAGTCTGCTTCACGGAAACAAATCCAACACAAACAACCTGACAGGCACCCATCAAAATATTTCAGTTCAGCAACATCAACTCAACTAATTTCTACGATGATTCTTCCATATTTATACATTTACGGTTGTATAGTATTACCTACACTTAACGACAAAGTTTTAACTAGGAAAGTACCTCACAGTAAGGGAATACAAGCTCCCTGATGAGCTCTACTTAACAACAGCTTTTTTTTGGCTGCATTAGCTCTAACAAAAACTGCTGCAAAGATTTTCTTCACGTCTAAGACTCAGTATCGCAATAGATTGCACACAAAGCTGTGAAGCCCTCATCATTGGAGATCTTTAAGAACAGATTAGACAAAACCCTACCAGAAATGACTTGGCAATAGTTGATTCTGCTTTGAGCATGGGAAGAGACAGAACGACCTCCAAGCAATCCTTGAAATCCTACTTTGCTGTGCTCTTACCACCTGGATTAAGCAACAAAAGAGTCAACAAACAAGACAACAGAAAAGATTCACCCTGTGTAGTATCTTCTCTCTTGAATGAACAAGGCCAGCAAACCCAAATCCAGCAGCACATCGTTACAGGGTTTGAGCAGAGAACTGCACTGACCCCCTCCACCTTCCTCCAGCCAGTGGCTTTTAGGCAAAGAGGCTGCTAGCACCACAAAATCCCATTTCATAGCAAGTTTCTTTCTGTTACTATAGCAGATAATAAATTGGCAGAGGTTTATGATGCAGAAGTGAAAGCAGAAAGCACTTACAAACGATAAACAAAAGCAGCAATTGACTGGGACAGAGTTTTGGTGTCAGAATGACTCAATTCCCCTATCACTCCTGCAGAAGATTCGCCCTGCAACATTGTTTAACTCTCATATCCTACTTGCAGATAAAGCCAAAAACACGGAAAAGCTGTAGGAAATTGAAAACCAGTCATGACAGACACTCAAGGAATTCCAGCTCTTTAAAACAAAAGAAAAAAAATGTTAATTCTGAAGTTGGATATGCAACGGTGATTGGAAATAATACTGCCTCTCTCTCCAACAGGAAATGATCCCTTTTCTCTCTCTCTCTCCTATGAAAAAAAAAATTAACAACTTCATTTTGTTCATACTGTCTGGCTGTTCTGAAAAGCGACATCTTAAAATGCTTCCAGCCAGTGAGGAAACAAGAGATCTCAGCTGACTTGAAGAAAACAGCTTAAGGAAATCATTTTCTTTCTTGATCTAAGTAGTATTGAACACAAATACTTTAAATACAAGAAGTTGTTTCTCCCATTGCCTGTAGAAGAAGAAACTTCTACTACACTGCACAGAAACAATTAACACCGACCTCCAGATGAGATTTCTGGCACCGGGCCACATTCCATCAAATTGTGAAAAACTGAGTTGCTACCCGATTGGTTTGACAAGCCGACCAAATTTTATTATTATTTAGATCATGGTAAAAGCACTGTCTTGTCTGGTAGATGCTGCATTTCAAGAACATTGTTCCAATTAACTTCAGCTCTAACCTGTTTACTTGTTAATTACCAAGAAATTTATTCTAGATTTAAAAAAAAAAAAGTGCTGCAATAGGTAGCATCAGTATCCTGGAATTTTGTTCGTGATCCGATGGGTCTAAAAGGAAGATATCAACTGTATATGGGATACAAACTTCCATCACAAGTGGTGTCTGAGGCCAGTCTGACCAAGAACAGAGGGCTGAGCAGAGCCGATGGAAGCACCCAGTTCTATTTCACTCCATCTGTAAGAAGAAGTTCTTCTAAAATAGCCTGCAATGTTTCATCAGGATACAAATGCCTGAGAAACTGAAAACGGCCATAAGCAGAGAGCTAAGTGTGCAGCACACCAACCGCCAGCACTGCACCCCTCAGTCAGCCCAGCAGCAACGCAGAGCACGGATCCCAGTGCGCTGCCAGCAACCCAAACATCACAGCCCCGATTTTCACGTTGCAAGGGGAATAGTTTGCAAATCAGCAGAGAAAATTAAAATCCAAAAGTAAATCTATTGATGTCTACTAAGCATTGTTTGGCGAGGTCTCCTGAAGCAGAGGAGGAGCTGCAGCAGCTGCGCTCAAGCCCCTGGCACTGAAACACGTGCGGAAATAAAACCAGGATGCCTGCAGCTGCATTACTATCATTTCCTCAAATTGCCTGAAGAGCTGCCGGGATAGATCCCCCTCTGTAATGAAACGCAGCTGGAATCACCAGAATGATGAAAAGAAACACTTGCATTCCCTCTTGCACCACCAAGGTGAGAAGTGAGGGCTGAGCTCAATAACACCAACTGTAAGGAGCAAGCATTTAACTTGGAAGGGAAGCACAGTCGCTCGGCTGTGAAATGCACTCACAGCCACGGGCCAAGTACAGAGATTCAACTGTGAACATCGAACGAGGCACTCGGATGCTATGCCAACAGGATGAACACGTTCAGCAACCACCTGAATGCCGTTACAGAACTTGTTCACACAGTGCACGAGAGCACAGAATTACAAGGCAGCAGGAACTGCATGTTTACTTCTCACACGGATAAATCTGTACGCAGCGCGAAAAGATTCATGCAGTGCATTTCAGCGTGGTCTTTTCAAATGGCAGAATAATTCAGATTTATTCTAGTCCTGCTAATACCTTCCACAGACTAGAGAATAAAACATTCAGCTAGTCTACAGTGTACTAGGGAGACAATTGACTTTTAAGTGCCTGTCAGAAGTAGATAAAAGGCAAAACCATAGCTATTTCCTCCTGCAATAACTTACATCAAGTTTCATCAATGTTGAAAGGT
Organism: Phaenicophaeus curvirostris; assembly: GCF_032191515.1. Classification (NCBI taxonomy): domain Eukaryota; kingdom Metazoa; phylum Chordata; class Aves; order Cuculiformes; family Cuculidae; genus Phaenicophaeus; species Phaenicophaeus curvirostris. The sequence continues at coordinate 564,067 of NC_091411.1, forward strand.
CTTTCTTTGCTGCTTCAACGATAGCATCAACATGTTTGCTATTACAGGAATCTTGCACAGCACTGTAATGGAAAACTGCCAAAGGAGTTTCTCTCACCGGCACCGCCTTCTTCAATAGCAACTGCAGAGAACACATACATAACCAGTCAGTTTAGATGTTATAACTGGCACCTCCCCAGCAGAAACTTGCTGTTTGCCCGTGTTCTCCATCCACCACGACTCATGGCCTGAACAAAAAGCTCGCTTTCCAAAAAGAAACAGCTTGCTAACTTCATTATCCTTGTATTTTTCTGCAAAACTTGACACTCAAGTCAAACAAAGTTACTCATCCCAGCTTGCAAAAGGGAAGAATGAGAGACTTCTCAGAAACTGGGCAGCTGCCAGCTTGATCAAACTAAAACTTGATCAACACCAAACTAAGATGGAGGAAAAGATATAATGTCCATCACGGCTACACTGTTTCTCTTCAGATATTTTCGTAGTTTTACAACTCAAGAGCACTTTTTTTTTCCCGCTCTTAACTTCCAGGTCGACGGCTTGTAAAAAGCAGACAACAACAAAGAACCATTTACACACCATGACTGAAAACCTACAGGCAGCTCACAGGTGGGTACATGTTTAATCTCTCGCTGCAAAGCAGTTCTCACAAATAAAGCACAGCCTGACAAATTTACCTTTCCTAACAATCCTTGTCATGAGTCAGAGGAAGGGAATACCTCAAATCAAGGAGTTGCAGCACTGCTTTGCCATGCCAAGGGAATCTCCATAGAGCTTTGAGATCTGCACTAAAAACCCCACACCAAAAACCACTGAAATGACTATAAAACACCCCAGTACCAAATCCCACAACAGCACCAACTCCCACGGCTCGTACAAGCAGCGTTTCAAAGACAGGGAGAAAACATTTACACTACACACACAATAACAATGCGTAAGGAACTGCAGTGCGAGACCCGTGTTGGAGCCTCCAAAGGAAGGAAGCAGACCCACCTTGCTCACAACAGGACTGCTGGGCATGTCCTCTGCGCCAAAGTGCACCCTGGCTCTCTCAGATGCCATGTCCATGTCTGACATGTGGCATGCTCATATTCTTATTTATTTCGTAGTTCCTTTAGACTTGGAAGAGCTGATGGCAACTGTAAATCACCTCCTCTCAGCTCACAGATACCTCAAAATGCCCAAACCCACTCTGGTCCGGAGTACAATAATTTTTCCAGGACAGACAAAACAGAGTCACTCAGGTCTGGAGATCATCAGGAAGAGGCAAATCCAAACAGATTTTCCTCGCTGCTTTCAGGAAACGGTTCTAACAAACCTTTTCTCCACTAAATCAAACAACCTTTCTTTGTACACGACATACTGCAAGAGCTTTCATAGGGAGATTACGATGATCAGCAACTTCTTTGAATCTCTCCATGGAAAGCATCTCTCCCCACGCCTACAATCATTTCAGATCTTTCCTAGAACTCTTCCAAACTTCCCAAGTACGTCACATGCCAAGAGATATATAAGAAATGCCCTTCTAAGTGGTGCTTAGCTCATGAATTTGAACTCTAACCACTTCTATTCCTCCCTTCCCAATTTTAATACATCAACTACATTAGCTCCTCGGCCGCTCCATCCACCTCCTGAGACAATAACACAAATGTTACTGGGAAACGCTTCCTATTTAATTACCTTCAAGAGGATAGCCACAGCCTGATGACCTACCAAGGAGTTTAAGAAGCATAGAGAGATTGTAGATCCCTTTCACAAATAAACCTACAACCATTTCTTTCAGCTTTCTACACCCAATATATCTTAAAAATACGCTGCATTCAGAGAAGTCTAGATTTTGTCCCTCAGGCCTTTTTCCTTCTGTTACTGCATTGCTCTTACACTTCTTTTGAAATTCAGATTGCTGCTCAGACATAGGATGGGCCCTTAGGAAAAATAATTGTCTCTCCTCACTGTTGAATTTTGTTACCTGATAAACTCTGAAAGGACCGAAACCCTTAATTCTGAATTCCTCCCCCATCCTTCCCTCTCTCTCCACACAAACACTAGAGTTTGCTCAGGATTGCCCTGATCAACGGGTTAATGGAAGCAAAAAGTTGCAATAAGAAAGAAACAACTTGATTCTTGAGCTCAAACAAATGAGAGTTAATCCAGGACTGTGTAGGAAAACAAAAAAACAGAGAAGGAAAAGGTGGGATCTGACCAGTTAGCTGAGACAATATTGCCAAATTTAGAGTCAGAAACAAGTAGGAAACCAACAGTAGTAGAAGAAAGAAAGAAAGAAAAAGCAAGAGCTTAGCGGAAACAGATCTGCCACGGGCTGGAATGGCACAAGTGGGGAGCATCCGTCAGCAACTAGGGCAGAGAGCTGACAGCCAGCACACAGAGCTGGGACAGCAAAGCTATCAACCCAGCCCAGCGCTGAGGAAAGCGGGGGCAGCTTCATCCCGCACAGCCTTCTGCCTGAGATGGGAACATGAAAACCACAGAGTGAGAGCCTTGTAGCAGAGCTGATTAGGGATACCAACAATTGGACTGATGTAGAGCACACAGAAACGTACAACATAACAGTGGCCTAAAAACCACAACCTCGGGCTGATGGCACAGTCCAACAGAAGTTGAAAGAGGAGTTCAGGAAAGGCAACAGAGGCATTTCACACAAATTATGTGTGGGAGATAACAGTCTTAACAACAGGATCGTGGAATAAATCAAGAGCACATCAAATCAATATAGATATCTCGCAATCTTGGACAACGACACTAACGACAGCCACCATAACGGGTTGGGGGATGTGGTTTTTAATTAACAAATACCTATATTCCCCTCTAGACATTAAGTCACAACTCATGTACTACTCCCACGGTCCAGCAAGGATCTTGCCCTGCACAGGGTCACTGCTCTTTGACCTGTTCTGGAAGAGAGCACTGAAAACAAAGCTACACCAAGACCAATCATTCAAAGCACATCCAGCAGCCGGGACTGGGGGCGGAAACATAGCTGGGGTGGTTCTCTGGCAAAAAGGAATAATGAATCTAAGAGAAAGGGCTTGGCAAAGCAGCACCTAACCTAGCAAAGCGCAGGCTCTGGCCAGACTTTCTCCCAGACAAAACCAGCACCAGATGGACACAACTGACCCAAGGGGGATCCCACCATACAAGGACACGCTCAGCGACAGAGCTGGACAGTGCAGGATGGCAGTGGCAGCCCTTGCTCAGGGACTGCCTGACATCGCCTGCTCGGTTGGGAGCAAGTGCTTTCTTTTGCATGACTTGTTTATTGGGCTTTGATTTTCTCTCCTCTCTCTTTCTTGTTTCTTGGATTTTTTACTTATTATTATTGGAGATAAGGTTAAGAACATCCCCCAGCCACACATCATGGTATCACCCAAGCACGCACTGTGACATCAAAGCCCTCACTGCTTGTATTCCAGCACCAGCCTCTCCCAGACGGCTCGAGCCTTCACTCCAGCTGAGCAATTCAGCGAGGCTGGGAGTGCGGAGCGAGCCTTTAGCTCGCTGCTGGGCTTGTGCCCTCGGAACTGGTGGCTGCAGCTCTCAGAGCTGCCCGAGGAGCCACTGCAGGTCCTTCCCCGGCCGTGCTGGCTTCAGGCAGCCGGGGCAGCCAGGAGGAGCGCTGGTCGCAGCAGAGGTGAGCTGTGCGGGGAGCCTTCCCCCTGGAAAGGCAGTAGGTGCATCACTGGTTTTCTTTGGGCATTGTTTTCCTCTCTCTTTCTTGTTTGTTGAGATTTATTTCTTATTAGTCATGAAAATAAGAAAATGAGTATCTCCTCTCCTCTGCAGTACTCTGCTCTGCTCGGGTGAGACCTCACCTGGAGCCCAACCTTCAGTTCTGGAGTCCTCAGCACAGGAAGGACATGGAGGTGTTGGAGCAAATCCAGAAGAGGTCTCAAGGATGATTCAAGGGCTGGAGCTCCTCCAATGGGAGGACAAGATGAGAGAGTTGGCCTTGTTAAGCCTAGAGAAAAGGAAGGTCTGAGGAGACCATAGAGCAGCTTCCAGTACTGAAAGGGGCTCCAGAAAAAGCCAGGGAGGGGCTCTTGATCAGGGAGTGCAGGAAGAGGAGGAGTAGAAAGTTTGTTAGCTGCAGGATTGTAGAGTGAGATGAGCTCTTAGGAAGAACTCGCTTGCTGTGAGGGTGGTGAGGCACTGGCACAGGTTGCCCAAAGAAGTTGTGGCTGCCCTGTTCCTGGAGGTGTTGCAGACTGTGTTGGAAGAGTCTTGGAGGAGCACGATGCCGTGTGCGGTGACCTTGCCCATAGCAGGGGGGTTGGAACTGGGCGATCTTTAATGCTCCTTCCAACACAAACCATTCTATGATTCCAGGAATATCCCCCCAGCCACTCACCGTGGTATCCCCCAAGCACGCACTGTGACATCAAAGCCCTCGCTGCTTGTATTCCAGCACCAGCCTCTCCCAGACGGCTCGAGCCTTCACTCCAGCTGAGCGATTCAGCGAGGCTGGGAGTGCGGAGCAAGCCTTTAGCTCGCTGCTGGGCTTGTGCCCTCGGAACTGGTGGCTGCAGCTCTCGGTGCTGCCCGAGCAGCCACTGCAGGTTCTTCCCCGGCCGTGCTGGCTTCAGGCAGCCGGGGCAGCCAGGAGGAGCGCTGGTCGCAGCAGAGGTGAGCTGTGCGGGGAACCTTCCCCGTAGGAACTGGGTGCATCACTGGTTTTCTTTGGATGTTGTGTTCTTCTCTCGGTCTTGTCGGTTGAGATTTATTTCTTATTATTAATGGAAACAAGAAAATGGGAAGCTCTTAGGAAGCTTTGGCTGAAATGACCATTAAGTTGTGGAGTGCAGGATCCTGAGGTTAATGGGGAGAGCATGCAGCAAAATCACTTCCCTGGACTTGAGGAGAGCTGAGTTCAGACTGTTGAGGCATCTGCTCGGTAGGGCACCATGGGATAAAGCTGCACATAGGAGAAATGAAAATGCCAGGAGGTCTGCAGGAATGAACAAGGACCTCCTGGACCAACTCAGACAAAAAAAAGGAAGCCTGCAGAAGGCTGGAGCAAGAGCTGGGCATGTTTCCTTCGGGATGGAACTAGGCTTCCCTTCCAGCCCTCCCCGCTCCAGCTCATGATCGGGGCCTCTCCTCCTCTTCCAGCAGGACCCCCACCGAGGCAGCAGCACAGAGGACGAGGAGTCCATCCCCAGCAGCTCTCCCAGCCCTGCCCAGCGCCTGTGGAGCATGGCCGCAGACGAGGAGGAGCGCTGCCGCATCTGCCTTGACACCTGGGACGACGATGCCTGGACCGTGCCGTGCCGCCACCGCTTCTGCCTGAGGTGCATCCGGCGCTGGGCAGAGAGCAATCCCCAGTGCCCCCTCTGCCAGGGCAGGGTGACCGCCATCCGGCACTCGCTGCGCGGGGAGCGCTTTGAAGAGTTCCCCGTCACAGCCCCTGCGGCAGCGTCGGGACAAGACGACGGACGTGATGGAGCCGAAGCAGCGCCGACACCCAGCGAACCCCAACGCCGGACCTGGGATCCCGACTCCGTGGGCGGCCTCTCCGCCTCCACCTGGGGCCACCTCTTCCGCAAGTACCCGGGGCTCCTTCGCCACCTGCGGCCCTGGCTGCAGCGGGAGCTGGGGCGCATCTTTGGGCAAGAGCCTGCACAGGACCTGGCGCTGCAAGAGATGATCCTGAGCGCCCTGCCCGTCCTGGGGCTGCATGAAGAGCACCTGGCTGAGGAGCTGCATGCCCACCTGCGCAGCCACACCGCGGCCTTCGTGCAAGGGCTCATTGACTTCATGGTGAAAGAGTGCAGGAGGGAAGCCTGCCACCTCCTGCACCACGGCGCACCCCGTTCGGCCAGGGGCTCCGAGCACAGCCCTGACGGCCTCATCTCCGCGTCCTTCAGGTGGTGGCGCGATCGCAGCCCTGTGGGCAGAACAGGCTGGGTCGCCCACCAAGAGAGACGGCAGGGCAACCTGGTGGCCACAACCAGATACGCCGGTGTCCGGGAGCAAGGCAGCTGCAGCTTCACCGTCAGCACCAGGTGGGCCGCCTTCCGAGGGCAGCGGGAGCGCAGTCCCACGGCCACCACCAGCTCCTCTGCCTCCCAACGCCGACGGGAACGCAGTCCCGTGCCCAGCGCCAGCGCCGCTGCCCCCCGCGGGGGGACTCCGGCCTCAGGACCTGCCCTCTCCAGCAGCGCCACCGCCTTGGATGCACAACGACTCCCGGTCATCTCGGCCGCTGCCTTGTGGGGGTGTCCCGACTGCCCCCGCTCCGTCCTCAATCCCACCCCAGGCCGGCGCCAAGACCAGCACGCGGCGCCGTGGGTGGCTGGCGGTGGGGACTGTGCTCGGCCCCAGCCAGGGGCTCCTCGTCTCCCAGGCCCCGTTGCCGCCTGAAGAGGAACCAGCAGCTCCCAGGACTCTTCCTCACCCACCCAGAAGCCACCGCCCTGCAGATGCTGGAAGGCGACCCTGACAGCTGCAAAAGAAGGGACTGGCCACCAGCAGGGCCACGCGCTGAAGCCCTGGGCACCACAGGACTCTGCTCACTCCTCCAAAACCCCTCCCTCCCTCACAATAAAGACATGAAAATGGCAGGAAGGGTCTCAGCGTTCTTATTCCTGACGCCACACCCACCACTCCCATTTCTTCAAAAGGGTCGTAAGACATTAAATAAAAAGAAATCAATGTATGTTTTCATGGTAGAACTCACTCTTAGAAATGGAACTTGGAAATGGACAGGAAGCTGCAGTCTCGATTGGCCTTGATGGTGAAAATCAGTGGTTCCCCCGTCAGGACAGCGAGCTGGCCGACGAGCTCTCCCGGGTGGCTAATGAAGAGGCAGGTGTCCTCCTCCGAGTCTATCTTCCGCTGGTACACGTGAAGCATCCCCGAGACCACAAAGCAAACATTAACATCCTGGAGAAAATGGAACAAGAGGTCAATACAATCCCCAAAGGTTTTAAAAGCTATGATCACGGTGACAGCTCTATCACAACCCATCTGTTTTCCAGAAGGCTCCCTATAGATTTTGAACAATTAAGTGATAAAATAAGACACAAAAGTGAATTAGTAAAAGTAGGCTATGAATATTTAAAACTAAGCAGCCGCAATATTGAAAAATGTGTTTCTCTTTGTATGGTTATGAGAAATGAAGGCTGCAGCCATAAGATCTCAGGAAATAGCAACAGGATCGGAAATGGAGAGAATGGGGTAATCACAGCAGCATGATAAGGGACAGCACAGTTCCGCAGAGCAGATGACAGAAGCACTGTAACTGAAGCTGCCCCTCATCTGCCTTGCATAACCTTATCTGTTTACACAGCATTCTTATAAATGAATCTCGTTATATCCTGAATACACTTTGCTATAAACAAATAATACTGCATTTCTGCTAGGAGAGGAGAGAAAGAAAATAACTTTGCTTCAATTGAGTGACATCCCTGAAAGGCCGCAGTGCAGGGCACGACAAAGTCTTCACAGACCTCAGGAAGGATGGAAGTGGGATGCTCCATTCCCATCAAGGTACGTAAGGGGGCACTTTACATGTCTGTGCACATGTAAAGATCCAAGAACGCGAGGAAGAATAATAACTACTAAACATGTTATAAGTACTCAAATCTCTTTAAAATACAGTGCAGGATTTTAGCATGTTTCTACCCAACAAACACTTCTTCCAGAAGAAGAAAAGATTTAGAACACTTCAATTGATCAGATGGGGCTTCTTAAGGAGTTCATATTTGCCAGTTTTGCCTCCAGACCCTTTCAAGTGTCTGTAACAAAGAGACTTACACAGTGGGCATGAAAATGATGGAATCCAAAGTTATTTTCCAAGAAAAATGACACCCCACATGATGTGCTGCCCACATCAGAGAAGAATGGGACAGGACAGTAACACTGCCTTCACCACAGCCTTTTCCCAGTCACACAGCCCAGCTGTGCTGTGCACACGGAGCACAACTTCATGCACACTGGACACCAAAAGCTTCCCCAATTAAATCAGTTCTCGTGCGCGTGCACACATGGATTGCACAGGAGAGCAGGAATTTTCCTCCCAACTGCCTTTTGCCTTCCCAAAAGCCTGCCTTCAGTTTGGAATCAGGGACATGGTTTATGGCAGGTAGGAATGGTTGGACTCGATGATCCAAGAGGTCTTTTCCAACCTAGTCATTCTATGAATCAATCCCAAGCCCTTGTAGCGACAAGGCACTCGTCTGGCTCAGGGCACCAGGGGATTCCTTTCCAGATCCAAACTGCTCAGCATCACCACCCTGAGCACATCACAGCCACCAGACACAGTTTTCTTGCCTCTCACAGGGCTGCCCGGAAAGTCTGGTGTTCCACGTGCACTCAGGATCACACCCTAACATTTCAGGTCATCCTTGCTCCAGCAAAACTTCCACCCAAACCAGCAAATCTTCCAAAGCTCAACATTTTATTATCACAGCCAGAATGGGCAGGGGCAAAAGCACCAGCTCCATTACACAATTCTTGCATTCCACTAAAGGTGACAGCGCAGTCAGAATTAGAGAATCATTAAGGATGGAAAAGACCTCTAAGATCACCAAGCCCAACTGTCAGCCCAACCCAACCACGCCCACTAAACCGTGTCCCAAAGTGCCACAGCCACACACTTTTTGAACCCCTCCAGAGATGGAGGCTCCACCGCTGCCCTGGGCAGCCTCTGCCAGGGCTTCATGCTCCTGCAGTAAAGAATTTTTCCTAAGAGCCAATCTAAAGCTCCCCGGGCACAACTTGAGGCCATTTCCTCTTATCTTGCCCCTTGTTATTTGGGAGAAGAGACTACTAGCACCCACCTCACCCCAAGCCCCTTTCAGGAGCTGCCACGAGCGATGAGGTCTCCCCTCAGCCTCCTCCTCTCCAGGCTAAGCAGCCCCAGGGCCCTCACCTCTGCTGGCTTGCAATTTAGCCTCCACAAGCCAAAGCCAAACACCACTGCATCCAGTGCTTTGCCTCAGAGGCAGAACCACTAAAAGCAAGAGAGCTGCGGGCACAGCGAGAAACAATTCAGCACAAGCAGCTCAGCAGAATCTGCTCGTAGTCAGTAACCTTATTGCAGCACGAGAACAAAGCAAAGCCATAAACATTTCACCATTGTAACTGTTACGCCAGGTTTTCTGCTTTTCCCTTTCAGATGGAAAAAAAAAAAAAAAAACCAGAGCAAGCGAAATAATCAGTTATTCTTTACACCTACAGCTGAGGAAGAGAACAGATTCTCATCAGGAAATAGTTTTATTGAAGCCAGTCTGCTTCACGGGAACAAATCCAACGCAAACAACCTGACAGGCACCCGTCAAAATATTTCAGTTCAGCAACATCAACTCAACTAATTTCTACGATGATTCTTCCATATTTATACATTTACGGTTGTATAGTATTACCTACACTTAACGACAAAGTTTTAACTAGGAAAGCACCTCACAGTAAGGGAATACGAGCTCCCTGATGAGCTCTACTTAACAACAGCTTTTTTTTGGCTGCATTAGCTCTAACAAAAACTGCTGCAAAGATTTTCTTCACGTCTAAGACTCAATATCGCAATAGATTGCACACAAAGCTGTGAAGCCCTCATCATTGGAGATCTTTAAGAACAGATTAGACAAAACCCTACCAGAAATGACTTGGCAATAGTTGATTCTGCTTTGAGCATGGGAAGAGACAGAACGACCTCCAAGCAGTCCTTGAAATCCTACTTTGCTGTGCTCTTACCACCCGGATTAAGAAACAAAAGAGTCAACAAACAAGACAACAGAAAAGATTCACCCTGTGTAGTATCTTCTCTCTTGAATGAACAAGGCCAGCAAACCCAAATCCAGCAGCACATCGTTACAGGGTTTGAGCAGAGAACTGCACTGACCCCCTTCACCTTCCTCCAGCCAGTGGCTTTTAGGCAAAGAGGCTGCTAGCACCACAAAATCCCATTTCATAGCAAGTTTCTTTCTGTTACTATGGCAGATAATAAATTGGCAGAGGTTTATGATGCAGAAGTGAAAGCAGAAAGCACTTACAAACGAGAAACAAAAGCAGCAATTGACTGGGACAGAGTTTTGGTGTCAGAATGACTCAATTCCCCTATCACTCCTGCAGAAGATTCGCCCTGCAACATTGTTTAACTCTCATATCCTACTTGCAGATAAAGCCAAAAACACGGAAAAGCTGTAGGAAACTGAAAACCAGTCATGACAGACACTCAAGGAATTCCAGCTCTTTAAAACAAAAGAAAAAAAATGTTAATTCTGAAGTTGGATATGCAACGGTGATTGGAAATAATACTGCCTCTCTCTCCAACAGGAAATGATCCCTCTTCTCTCTCTCTCCTATGAAAAAAAAAATTAACAACTTCATTTTATTCATACTGTCTGGCTGTTCTGAAAAGCGACATCTTAAAATGCTTCCAGCCAGTGAGGAAACAAGAGATCTCAGCTGACTTGAAGAAAACAGCTTAAGGAAATCATTTTCTTTCTTGATCTAAGTAGTATTGAACACAAATACTTTAAATACAAGAAGTTGTTTCTCCCATTGCCTGTAGAAGAAGAAACTTCTACTACACTGCACAGAAACAATTAACACCGACCTCCAGATGAGATTTCTGGCACCGGGCCACATTCCATCAAATTGTGAAAAACTGAGTTGCTACCCGATTGGTTTGACAAGCCGACCAAATTTTATTATTATTTAGATCATGGTAAAAGCACTGTCTTGTCTAGTAGATGCTGCATTTCAAGAACATTGTTCCAATTAACTTCAGCTCTAACCTGTTTACTTGTTAATTACCAAGAAATTTATTCTAGATTTAAAAAAAAAAAAGTGCTGCAATAGGTAGCATCAGTATCCTGGAATTTTGTTCGTGATCCGATGGGTCTAAAAGGAAGATATCAACTGTATATGGGATACAAACTTCCATCACAAGTGGTGTCTGAGGCCAGTCTGACCAAGAACAGAGGGCTGAGCAGAGCCGACGGAAGCACCCAGTTCTATTTCACTCCATCTGTAAGAAGAAGTTCTTCTAAAATAGCCTGCAATGTTTCATCAGGATACAAATGCCTGAGAAACTGAAAACGGCCATAAGCAGAGAGCTAAGTGTGCAGCACACCAACCGCCAGCACTGCACCCCTCAGTCAGCCCAGCAGCAACGCAGAGCACGGATCCCAGTGCGCTGCCAGCAACCCAAACATCACAGCCCCGATTTTCATGTTGCAAGGGGAATAGTTTGCAAATCAGCAGAGAAAATTAAAATCCAAAAGTAAATCTATTGATGTCTACTAAGCATTGTTTGGCGAGGTCTCCTGAAGCAGAGGAGGAGCTGCAGCAGCTGCGCTCAGGCTGCTGGCACTGAAACACGTGCGGAAATAAAACCAGGATGCCTGCAGCTGCATTACTATCATTTCCTCAAATTGCCTGAAGAGCTGCCGGGATAGATCCCCCTCTGTAATGAAACGCAGCTGGAATCACCAGAATGATGAAAAGAAACACTTGCATTCCCTCTTGCACCACCAAGGTGAGAAGTGAGGGCTGAGCTCAATAACACCAACTGTAAGGAGCAAGCATTTAACTTGGAAGGGAAGCACAGTCGCTCGGCTGTGAAATGCACTCACAGCCACGGGCCAAGTACAGAGATTCAACTGTGAACATCGAACGAGGCACTCGGATGCTATGCCAACAGGATGAACACGTTCAGCAATCACCTGAATGCCGTTACAGAACTTGTTCACACAGTGCACGAGAGCACGGAATTACAAGGCAGCAGGAACTGCCATGTTTACTTCTCACACGGATAAATCTGTACGCAGCGCGAAAAGATTCATGCAGTGCATTTCAGCGTGGTCTTTTCAAATGGCAGAATAATTCAGATTTATTCTAGTCCTGCTAATACCTTCCACAGACTAGAGAATAAAACATTCAGCTAGTCTACAGTGTACTAGGGAGACAATTGACTTTTAAGTGCCTGTCAGAAGTAGATAAAAGGCAAAACCAAAGCTATTTCCTCCTGCAATAACTTACATCAAGTTTCATCAATGTTGAAAGGTCTTTCTTTGCTGCTTCAATGATAGCATCAACATGTTTGCTATTACAGGAATCTTGCACAGCACTGTAATGGAAAACTGCCAAAGGAGTTTCTGTCACCGGCACCGCCTTCTTCAATAGCAACTGCAGAGAACACATACATAACCAGTCAGTTTAGATGTTATAACTGGCACCTCCCCAGCAGAAACTTGCTGTTTGCCCGTGTTCTCCATCCACCACGACTCATGGCCTGAACAAAAAGCTCGCTTTCCAAAAAGAAACAGCTTGCTAACTTCATTATCCTTGTATTTTTCTGCAAAACTTGACACTCAAGTCAAACAAAGTTACTCATCCCAGCTTGCAAAAGGGAAGAATGAGAGACTTCTCAGAAACTGGGCAGCTGCCAGCTTGATCAAACTAAAACTTGATCAACACCAAACTAAGATGGAGGAAAAGATATAATGTCCATCACGGCTACACTGTTTCTCTTCAGATGTTTTCGTAGTTTTACAACTCAAGAGCACTTTTTTTTTCCCGCTCTTAACTTCCAGGTCGACGGCTTGTAAAAAGCAGACAACAACAAAGAACCATTTACACACCATGACTGAAAACCTACAGGCAGCTCACAGGTGGGTACATGTTTAATCTCTTGCTGCAAAGCAGTTCTCACAAATAAAGCACAGCCTGACAAATTTACCTTTCCTAACAATCCTTGTCATGAGTCAGAGGAAGGGAATACCTCAAATCAAGGAGTTGCAGCACTGCTTTGCCATGCCAAGGGAATCTCCATAGAGCTTTGAGATCTGCACTAAAAACCCCACACCAAAAACCACTGAAATGACTATAAAACACCCCAGTACCAAATCCCACAACAGCACCAACTCCCACGGCTCGTACAAGCAGCGTTTCAAAGACAGGGAGAAAACATTTACACTACACACACAATAACAATGCGTAAGGAACTGCAGTGCGAGACCCGTGTTGGAGCCTCCAAAGGAAGGAAGCAGACCCATCTTGCTCACAACAGGACTGCTGGGCATGTCCTCTGCGCCAAAGTGCACCCTGGCTCTCTCAGACACCATGTCCATGTCTGACATGTGGCATGCTCATATTCTTATTTATTTCATAGTTCCTTTAGACTTGGAAGAGCTGATGGCAACTGTAAATCACCTCCTCTCAGCTCACAGATACCTCAAAATGCCCAAACCCACTCTGGTCCGGAGTACAATAATTTTTCCAGGACAGACAAAACAGAGTCACTCAGGTCTGGAGATCATCAGGAAGAGGCAAATCCAAACAGATTTTCCTCGCTGCTTTCAGGAAACGGTTCTAACAAACCTTTTCTCCACTAAATCAAACAACCTTTCTTTGTACACGACATACTGCAAGAGCTTTCATAGGGAGATTATGATGATCAGCAACTTCTTTGAATCTCTCCATGGAAAGCATCTCTCCCCACGCCTAGAATAATCTCAGATCTTTCCTAGAACTCTTCCAAACTTCCCAAGTACGTCACATGCCAAGAGATATATAAGAAATGCCCTTCTAAGTGGTGCTTAGCTCATGAATTTGAACTCTAACCACTTCTATTCCTCCCTTCCCAATTTTAATACGTCAACTACATTAGCTCCTCGGCCGCTCCATCCACCTCCTGAGACAATAACACAAATGTTACTGGGAAACGCTTCCTATTTAATTACCTTGAAGAGGATAGCCACAGCCTGATGACCTACCAAGGAGTTTAAGAAGCATAGAGAGATTGTAGATCCCTTTCACAAATAAACCTACAACCATTTCTTTCAGCTTTCTACACCCAATATATCTTAAAAATATGCTGCATTCAGAGAAGTCTAGATTTTGTCCCTCAGGCCTTTTTCCTTCTGTTACTGCATTGCTCTTACACTTTTTTTGAAATTCAGATTGCTGCTCAGACATAGGATGGGCCCTTAGGAAAAATAATTGTCTCTCCTCACTGTTGAATTTTGTTACCTGATAAACTCTGAAAGGACTGAAACCCTTAATTCTGAATTCCTCCCCCATCCTTCCCTCTCTCTCCACACAAACACTAGAGTTTGCTCAGGATTGCCCTGATCTTTGGAAAGGTACCTTCTGGAAGCACGAAGGTGCCCTATATTTACACCCTTCTGACATATATTCAGGTGAAAAAATCACTCTCCCATCAACAGCTATCTACAAGTTTACTTTTAAAAATACACTTACTTTATTTCTGAAGGAGCTGGACTCCTATCTCCCTCCAGCCAGGACAGGGAGACAATCCTACCATCCCAAGGATTCAGAACTACCTCAGAGCACTCTTTTCCATGTTATCTACACACGTGAACAAATCTCTGTCGGCAGGAAATCCCCATCTGCTACTGGAGTCATAACATCACTTAATGATCAGCCTCCAAACCAGAAACCCAACAAGTTGACCCAAAGATCGTCATCAGCAAACCTTTCAAGCCATAAAACAAAACCCCTAAAGCTGTTTATTCTGCTGACTGAATTTCGTAGGCTTCACATTAAAGACCCTAAATTAGTGATAAACAAAAAAAGGCTGGGATAGTAGAAATAGCAGCATGGAATTCCACATGGGCTGATGTGACAACCCATCAATTATACTGCCTCACCAATCACAGGGTCGGCATAATCACTGAGCCCCATACACCAAGGGCCTTTTAAAACTAAACACAGGCTTCTCAGGTTAACCCTAAATAACCTGATAACCGGCAAGTAGGCACAAAAAGCATCCCCTACAGATCTCTGCATGTTAAAAAATCAGAGAGAGGAAAAGAGGAGGCATTCTAAGAGTGAAAGCGTATGTCTACCAGCTTATTTTCTTCTATTCAAGAAGTAGAATTCTTCGTCTCACTTGTAGATATAAGCTTCCCACACAGCGATTAATTAAACTGTCTTGTTGCTCAAATTGGAGTTTGGAAGGCTACAGCAGAACAAGCTTTAACCAGAGCTGTTGAGTCAAAGGAACAGAAGGCAGTGGGAAACAAGAGCGGAATGCAATCATGTTTGATGAACACATGCTCACTGGTATCCCACACACTGCTGGTATGGAAGTAGTTGCAAAAACAACAGTAACTGACAGTCCCTGGCAGCATTTCAGCTGCCTCCGGCCTTCCAAGCGCTCCCTTGCTGAACTACCTGCTTTTCTCAAGGCGGTGCCGTATTTACGCTGTAGGGCCACGGCTTCAGCTTTGGGGAAGGAAAAGCAGCTTCTCTTAATTTGTGACAAAAGAAACCCATCCAACAAATCAATAAAAGACAACTGCTGCCTAACCTTAAAAAAAAAAAAGTTGGGAACACTTACTTCCCGGAAGCATAAAATGATGAAGTAGAGGAACCCAGTTTTTTTTGTTTGTTCACTGAATTCTTCCGCCCACCAGCCCAGTGACACCACGTGATTTAACTCTTTCTCCATACAAGCGGTCTAGATACTGTAAAAGCAGATCAGACTAACTTGGCAGGATGACATTTCCTCATCTAATCAATTCCTACGTTTCAAGTTAGATAGCAACATAAAAAAACAGAAGAACAAATTGCACCCCAACTCCAGGAGAAATTGAGACAAAAAGGTTTTCCCCAAAGCCATTTTTAGCAGTTTTTGTCAATTCTGATGACTCAAGCGAATCAAAGAGATACTGAGATAACAGCACCTGTAGGACTCTCATAACAGACAGTCCTCTCTTCCCTGAATAATAAACACGACCAATATCCCCATGGAGTCTGAGCACACAGTAGAACAGAATCTGAAGCAAGATCTTGATCTTTTCATTACAGACATCAAGAGACCTTCTCTGCAAGCCAGGCAGCGGCTGCAACCTCAGTGCAGTGAACAGAAATCAGCTCCCTTAACCAACGCTAATGATAATTACCCTATTCGATATGCTCTTCCTGTCAGTAAAAAATAACATTCTCTCTCTGCTAAGCTCTGGGTACCCTGACATAACTCTTATGACACATAAAAGGAGGAAGGAAGGACAAACAGGCACATTTCCTGCTAAGTAAGCAGAGATCCTTCCACATAAAAGCTTCCAGGAGCATACACCTTTAAGGTGCTACAGGGCTGCATGGGTAGATCCCACCAAACTCCATCCACCTGGGCGGACGTCGCTATGTTCAGAGGAAGCATTGCTGAATTCACCACTGAATCAGGTCTACTGGTGCACAGGGCTGCACAGCACAAACCAACCTAACACGTGAAAATAAAGCCAGGGCTTGCATGGGTGACTTCAGTATTTTCCCTCAATTTGTTTTCCTGGTTCAGAAAGACAATCCGCTTATCACCACGCAAAAATCCTACCTCTCTGCCAACTCCGCCCTTCTGGACAGTAACATGGAAGTTAAGAAAAACCGTACCTGGGACATTGTACATGTACGTAACAAACTGAAGAGTAAGTGAATCAACTTTTTATTGGTAAAAATGAAGCAAGACGCACGAAACCCTGCTACCCTTTCTTCTCCTCTCTACATGCCATCATCTTAACTTGACAGCAGACACACCTCACAACGAGGAGAGCCTCAACACTGAGGGCTCCCTCAGCCTGTCTCCCCCCTCTCTCCTCGTGTCCATACCCTGTAACCCCTCATAATATGAACACACCAACACTGAAAGAAAAAACCTGCAAGGCTTCCGGAGTGTCAAACACAATCACTGCAGAAGAATCGCTGCTAAAGAACCCAGCACAACCAAACAAGATGCATTCCGTAACAGCTTTGGAAAACACAGCTATAACTCTGCTTGCCCTGCTGTCTGCAAGCCTCAATGAAGTAGATTCTAAAATTAAATTAAATTAATTGGAACCACTTTCCTGCACATCACTCAACCAAGTGGGGGGCTGGCCTGACGCCGTGCATTACAAAATCAGTCACAGAAACCATAATCCAGCTCAGACAACTCAAATCCTTTCTTTATGCCAGATCCACGTGTTTAGGAGTACAGTGAAACCTGATTAAGGTTGCGTTGTCTGTGAGAAGTTCTGAGCCTTACTCATTAACATGGAATGCCACTGAGAAGTCTCTTCTAGTTTCATCAACACTACTTTCTCTCTGTTTGCCTTCTCTCTTTTCAAACTACTCCTATGCCTAATGGCAGCAAGGAGCACAAGGGAAAACAGAAATAAATCAACCAGATCACAAAGCTGGGGAAAAGGGGAAAAAAAGAATTGAAAAAATAAATGTGAAGTAGTTACTACAGAAAAAAAAAATTCTGCAAGGTTTTTCATTGTGTGTTCTTTCACACACCGATGGCTCTTCTCTACACACTGTCAAGTCTTATTTTCTGACTTACCAGCAGCAGAACTAATGAAAAAGAAAAATTACAGAACAGAATCATTAGGCCGGAAAAGACCTCAGAGATAATTGACTCCAATCATACCTGTCTACTACTAAATCATGTCCCCAAGCACCTCACCCGCTTTTAAAACCCCTCCAGGGATGGGAGGGGACCTCCCTGGGCAGCCTCTGCCAGTGCTTGAGAACCGTTTCAGTGAAGAAATTTTTCCTAATGTCCAATCTAAACCTCCCCTGACACAGCTTGAGGCCATTTTCTCTTGTCCTATTGCCTCTCACTTGGGAGAAGAGACGAAGACCCACCTCGCTACAACCTCCTTTCAGGCAGTTGGAGAGAGCAATGAGGTCTCCCCTCAGCCTCCTCTTCTCCAGGCTAAACACCCCCGGCTCTCTCAGCCGCTCCTCATAAGACTTGTTCTCCAGACCCTTCACCACCTTTGTTCCCCTTCTCTGGACACACTCCAGGACCTCAATGTCTTTCCTATAGCGAGGGGCCCAAAACCGAACTCAGGATTCGAGATGCAGCCTCACCAGGACAAAGCACAGGAGGAGAAGACAAATAAATAACAGAACAAGAATTTAAAGAAAAAAATAACACAAAATAAATGGCAACCGCCATTTAAAACAAAATCACAAATTATTGTTGCAGAAGAAGGATTTCCTCTCATTTATTAGCAAAAAATACTGGAGAAGAACATGACCATCACATTCCTACACATGGTCCTGCTCTATAGAACAATGTCCTTGAAGAAATTTACTGGTGGACGTACCAAGGGCAAAGATGCTCTAAATCTGCTGTTAATATGGATTTGACAGCAAGAACTGGACTCGTACTGTCCAAATTACTCACTTGCCATTACTTTCTACAGAAGAAAGCACTACCGAGCTTAAACATTGTTTATCACATTTGACAGGTTTGATGGAAATTTTATATATATCTGTACAGCTGCTTGCAGCTGAAGTGGCAAAGAGCACTTTACAGAATCTTAAAGCCGCTCACACCTAAATTAGCAGTTCCTTTTAATGACAGGAGATGGCCAAGCACAAGAGAAATGTGATACACGTCAAATATGAACAACTTCCTGATTGGATTATCTTCACCCTCTCAGCTATCAAAATCCTTCAAGTAAACGCTTGAAGTGTTTGTGTTTCAACAAAGATGAATTCACCACCACCGGTTTAGGTATTCCTGAAAAGAGGCACTGTGACAATTCCAGCAAAAACCCTCATCGTCATTCCACCTGAAACAAAAGCCACAACACTAATTTGTGCAACAAATATGACCAGCTAGCATTGTGCTCATTGTGCCACCTGCCAGAGAGCAGCACAGCCTTCCAATGGTCACCAGCAACACTAACGTATTTGGAAAATATTAAACCCATCAAATGGTTTCACAGCATAATTACAATAATAAATGTCAAGAGTTATTTTCATTAAACTAAAGGAAAGTAAATTCAGTAAATAACACTAAGCGCCGAAGCCTGGATTTCTGGGCCATAACCTGGTCCTCCCGACTGCTCTGTGACCTTGAACAAATCAAACCATACCTCAGTTTTCCAGCCATAGAAGAATAATTCAGATCCTAGTGCTTATCAGAAACAGGCAGCGTTATGCTGTCAAGCATACGCCTTTCATAACTAATGAACATACCCCAGAGCTAAGTTTACAGTTGTGAAGGCCTGGGAGGAGGAAAAGAATTGGTCAAAGAAACATTTTCCATTCCACTTCTCCCCTACCAACATTCAAAGCCTGTTTGCCCCAGCAGTCTCTGTGACACAAAGCAGCACTGCAGAAAACCTGCACGTTCAAGAACTCACCGTGATAACATCGAGAATGCTGAGAAGGCTGTGGACGCTGTCTCCTGCCAGCACCTCCTTGACAACCACTTCTGTTCCATCCTGCAAAGGTGGAAGATTACTGCAGGGTCACAGCAGCATATATGGCACACGTGGAGCATTACAGAGAGCTTAACTTGCTCTCCCCCGCTTCCCAGATACTCTAAACAGCTCTAAAAGAAATGGTCGCCCGTCAAAACTTAGGTGCTCGTCTCCTCTCTGCTGTGATGGAGTGTGCTAATTCAATCCCCCAAAATTTTAAACCATCATTCTAAAAGTAATGAATTAAAAGAAACTAAAAGCCAGTCTGGTTAGGGGGAGAAGTGACCTTGTTGTCTTTGCTAGGTAACAACCAAAAAAAGCTTCCTTCACTCCGAGACAATTCCCTCCCTTATCAAGGGAATATGTGCCAAGAGCTAGTAAAAAACAAAGAATAGATAATATTCCATAACAGAATATTACAGAGGGACATGTACTTGGTCTTCCCGCTCTGCACACCTATTTTATGATACTACTGTTCAAAAGGAGAATGTTTCCAATGCTATGAAAATCAGTTCTACCTCATCCCCCCTCAGCAACCATGCAACTAGAGTACGCAAGAACATTACAGAATGCCTGATCAGCATCATGTTCCACTCACTCATCTATGACACCAGGGACAACAGCTCAAAACCTTGATCTCTATCAATCTCATGGCCTTGAAGGGCTGGGGGTAATCCTTTCTAAATCACTATGATTCCAACGTCTAAGTTAAATCAATGCCTAAGGATTCCTGCCAAGCTATTTGCTCTGACGAAAGACTCGTCTCGAGAACCACAGATGAATTTATCCTTACGCTTTCTTGAATGCAGACTTCCAGCTTGCCATCCTGCACAACGTAGATGCTGTTGTCCAGCTGCCCAGGACGGAAGATGTATTCCCCTTCATGCAGCTGCACAAAAAACATGTGCTTGCACAGCTCCAGGAAAAGAGGTTTCCCAAAGCGGCCAAGGACTCTGCAGGACAGAAAACGCAAAGGGAAAACTGAAAATACTGGAGTTCCTTTTTGAGTAGCACTCCGAGCAACGCCAGCAGACTGAGAAGGAAGTGTATCCAGTCTTCCTCAAGCACCAGCATGGCTTTTGAAGGGGAAGAAATACAAAAACCTACAGGATTCATATATTCTGTAAGAAAAGTTACCCTATGGAACTTTCCCTTTTAGCACAGTGACCTTGTCCCCATAACAAAAACATGAGGAAGGCTGAAAACAAAAGGAAAGACATCTGCACATATTTCTAAGTTTGAAATATGAGACTTCCTGCAGATAACGTGCAACTGGACTCATTCAATACTGAAACCAGTCAGTCGCTACCAGGCAGACAGAAATAGGCATCTTAAGCCTGATCGCACGCACCAGAAGGGGCCTCCACACAGCTCAGTCAGCTCACATTTAACAGCATCAATCAATCAAATTCTCTGCAACATCAATTGGTCATACGAGATCACAATTCCACAGTAGAACATTTAGATGACTTAAATAGCAGTTTTACTAGAGTATGTGTGACCTTCAAGACAATTATATGTCAGAACAGCTTTATCATCATCCCTATCCCCTAATTTAAGCCACTAATCCACCTCTTCAACTCTTTTCTCCCCGCACACCCCGCCCCCCCCGGCTATTTTTTCAATGCACTTAATTATTTTCTTAAATTTTCTAGAAACTTAGAAGTCATTTATTCTTTTCTCATAGTCAGATGAACTTTCAGTCAACTGCTTAAAGGCCCTGACCGTACTGTGATAAAATTTAAGACTTGCCACGAACTGCCAAGTATTCAGATCACTTCAACATCCACCAAAATCAAGTTGAAGCTTCCCTCTCCATTTGACATTACCTAACATTTTTAAGCATGTATAGGACCTCCCATGTAAAGAATTCCCATTTGCCATCAAACTCAGTCAGATCTGCCTCTAGCAAAGAGGGAGGCGGCTCTTTTGGTTGCAGAGCTGGACACTCCTTCTTAATGCGCAGAATTCTAGAAAGAGAAAGACAAATCAGAAAGCTCATCAAATTGTTCGTTTGGAAAAGATCTTTAAGATCATTGAGTCTGACCACACCTGTCCACTACTCCATCAGATCCCTGAGCACCTCATCTACCCATCTTTTAAACCCCTCTAGGGATGGTGATTCTCCCACCGCCCTGGGCAGCCTCTGCCAGGCCTGAGAACCCTTTCAGGACAGAATTGTTTTCCTAATATCCAAACTCAACCTGCTCTGGCATAACTTGAGGCCATTCCCTCTCATCCTATCACTAATTACTTGGGAGAAGAGACCAGCACCCACCTCACTACAATCTCCTTTCAGGCAAGTGATGAGGTGTCCCCTCAGCCTCCTTTTCTCCACACTAAACAACCCCAGTTCCCTCAGCTGCCTCTCATAAGGCTTGTTCTCCAAGGCTTGTTCAGGATGTCTCCTCATTTGTTTTAAGCGCAGGCTGTGTGCTGATGCCTCAGGTTGACTTCAACACTAAATACACACCGTGCCAAGATACACATTACCAAGTAGCTAAGACAGCAGCGTTCCACCTTCCTGCCTTTCCTCAGCGCCGCGTGCCCTCCCTTGCAGCAAATGCACAGCTGACAACACGGAAAAAACAGCAGCTACAGAGAAACTCCCTGCTAGGAACAGGCTCCACGCCACAAAACCAGCCTCCGTGGCATGAATCTTCCCCATCCAAAAGCGCACATACCTTTTAGCCAAAGATAAAACTTTTGCCCTCTTGCGCATCCTTTGGCGAGGGACAGTGTTGCTAACCAGGGAGTTTGGAAGAGTTCTGACCTAGGAGGAAATAACCAAAACAAAAACGTTTAGTAAAAGCCAAAACAACCAAAGAAGCCCCAACACGCTCATTCCAGCCCTGCAAAGACTCCAACTCATCTACCAAGTTATCAGAACATAATAACTAGAGGGAAGCACTCGCGCAAGACCTTGGAGGAATGGATCCAGGATCAGAAAGCCAGTGCAGTATACTTTGATTTTAACAATCAACTGCTAGAGTGGTGTTCAATGGCAGAGGGAAAAACACCCTTAGCTGTACAGTTCTGACTCGGGAACACTCAGCACCAGGCAGGCGAGGCACATTTAAAGCCCTGCGACTCCCCAGCAGTTGGAGGGGTGCTGACAACCAGGGCCAGTGGTGCCAGGCATCAGCCAGGCTTTACTGTTCCCAACAGTCGCCAAGTGCCACCTTCTGGAGATGCGCAACCACCACAACACCCAGAAACCACATCAACAGTCACTCTCAAAGAGTAACAGTTCTCCCTTTGTTTCTCAGACTTGAAGATCAAGAAACAGTTTCTTTCACAAAAGAATTTATCAATTAGTTGGGAGATTCACTTTTTAATGGTTTTAGAAAAGTAAAATCTCAGTATCTTATCAAAAATACATGGAGTGCAATCAACAGCAGTTAGTCTGTAATTTTCTATGTTGTATTCAGGAACAAAGCAACAAAAAAGAAAACCAAAAAACTATCTGAAACCACGTTACCATGTGGAATTCCAAGTACTCTTTATTTATGTGTGACATAAACAGCTGCATTAAAGAATATTAAAATTAAGTTCCTGGCAGTGTGCACTATTTCTTTTCATTGGG
Organism: Phaenicophaeus curvirostris; assembly: GCF_032191515.1. Taxonomy (NCBI): domain Eukaryota; kingdom Metazoa; phylum Chordata; class Aves; order Cuculiformes; family Cuculidae; genus Phaenicophaeus; species Phaenicophaeus curvirostris. Next base: position 586,837 of record NC_091411.1, read on the forward strand.
GGGGTTCAGGATCAAGTTCTACAAGAAGCGTGACCTGCAATGCAACAGCAAGGTTCAAGGAGCAACCTCCTCCCTGCACAGAGAAACTGAGCTCCAGAATGGAATATTATAACCAGCCCAGGGTCTAACTGAAGACCCAGTATTTTAATTCACTTCAACATTTAGCATTGTGGGAGGCAGAACGCTGCAGCAGCTCACAGCAGGAAGCGTTCACAGAATCATTAAGGTTGGAAGGCTTCTAAGCTCATCCAGTCCAACCCTCAGCCCAACCCTATTGTGTCAGCTAAACCATGCCCTGAAGTGCCACAACTACACAAGTTTCGAACCCCTCCAGGGATGGAGACTCCCCCACTGCCCTGGGCAGCCTCTCCCAGGACTTCACCACTCTGTCAGTAAAGAATTTTTTCCTAATAGCCAGTCTAAACCTCCCCTGGCACAACTTGAAGCCATTTCCTCTTGTTACTTGGGAGAAGAGCCCAGCACCCACCTCACTACAATCTCCTTTCAGGAGCTGCAGAGATCGAGGACGTCTCCCCTCAGCCTCCTCTTCTCCAGGCTAAACAGCCCCAGGTCCCTCAGCTGCTCCCAGAACCCTTGGGCTCCAGACCCTTCCCCAGCTCCGTTCCCCTTCTCCAGATGCGCTCCAGCCCCTCAATGTCTTTCTTGTAGCGAGGGGCCCAAAACTGAACCCAGGATTCGAGGTGCAGGGGGACCCGCTTCCTCAGCAAGCAGTGACTAACACAGCAGGGTTACTTACCCACGCCCCATTTTTCTGCAGATGATGTTTTAAGTGCCCTGGCAACGCGAGTGCAGGCCTGGCTCGAGCAAGTTACCCCACACGTGTACCCCACACTCTGCTATGGTCCCACAAGGGGCTTTGCAGCTTCCCTGGGTCAAGAAGCTCGCTGGAGCACACCGTGGTTCTGACACCACAGGACAGCAGGCAGGGAGCACTCGCGGCAGTCGGAGTTAAACAGCCTTTCTCCTCAATCAACCATTTCTATTCCCCATCATGCATTCAACAGATAATGAGTACAAGCAAGATTCTGCCTGAACAGGAGGCACCTTTTCAAAGTCAGGCTTTCTCAATACCTTCATACACACTAAAACTGTGCACGGAGCTCCAAAACGTTGCTATATAGATTATGGAATGGGAAACGTTGAGTGAAGAAGTCACCGTGACCTCCAGGACCTATTGCACCAGCTCGTGACAACATCAAATGCACAATCTCTGCTCTGACACAGCTGCTTGCAACACCTCTGAAAAGATGAGTTCTTGTGACCGTAGCAGTCCTAACAATCAGAAAAACAAATCTCTCATTCCACATACACTAAGTAGCTTCAAGGAAATTCATGTATTGAGGAGGAAGACAAGATGACTAATCTCCTCAGTTAAACAGAAATCCAAGCAACCAGTGGTGAACGCATCGACATAGCATGTCCACTACAATGAACTTCATCCATTAAAGGAAACGTCCAGCTTCAGAATTACTGAAGTCTTCTTGTTGCCATTTTCCAAGAAAAGCCACTTGCAAAGACAAAAGTAAATAAGCCATAGACTTGAAAGATTTTATCAGCTGATGCAGAAACAGATTCCTCACAGATGGAAAATTCTTAAGGAGACCTTTCAAAATAATAGGAAACATAGAATCATGGAATAACCAGGTTGGAAGAGATCCACCGGATCATCGAGTCCAACCGTTCCTAGCAAACACTAAACCATTCCCCTTAGCACCTCGTCCACCCGTGCCTTAAACACCTCCAGGGAAGGTGACTCAACCACCTCCCTGGGCAGCCTCTGCCAGTGCCCAAGGACCCTTTCGTGAAGAATTTTTTCCTAATGTCCAGCCTAAACCTCCCCTGGGGGAGCTTGAGGCCATTCCCTCTTGTCCTGTCCCCTGTCACCTGGGAGAAGAGGCCAGCTCCCTCCTCTCCACAACCTCCTTTCAGGGAGTTGGAGAGAGCAATGAGGTCTCCCCTCAGCCTCCTCTTCTCCAGGCTAAACAACCCCAGCTCTCTCAGCCACTCCTCGTAAGACCTGCTCTCCAGCCCCCTCACCAGCTTTGTTGCTCTTCTCTGGACTCGCTCCAGAGCCTCAACATCCTTCTTGCGGTGAGGGGCCAGAACTGAACACAGGATTCGAGGAGCGGTCTCACCAGTGCCCAGTACAGAGGAAGAAGAACCTCCCTGGACCTGCTGGTCACACCATTTCTGATCCAAGCCAAGATGCCATTGGCCTTCTTGGCCACCTGGGCCACTGCTGGCTCATGTTCAGTCGGCTGTCAACCAACACCCCCAGGTCCCTCTCCTCCAGGCAGCTTTCTGACAGACTTCTCCTAGTCTGCAGCACTGCACAGGGTTGTTGTGCCCCAAGTGCAGGACCCACCATTTGGCCTTGTTAAACCTCATGCCATTGGTCTCTGCCCAGCGGTCCAGCCTGTCCAGATCCCTTTGCAGAGCCTCCCGACCCTCCAGCAGATCCACACTTCCACCCAGCTTAGTGTCGTCCGCAAACTTGCTAAGGGTGCACTCGATGCCTTCATCCAGGTCATTGATAAAGACATTGAACAGGGCTGGACCCAGCACTGAGCCCTGGGGAACCCCACTTGTCACTGGCCTCCAGCTGCATTTCACACCGTTTCCCACCACTCTCTGGGCCCAGCCATCCGACCAGTTTTCCACCCAGGACAGTGTGCGCCTGTCCAGGCCAGAGGTGACAGTTTCCCAAGCAGAATGCTGGGAGAAACCGTGTCAAAGGCTTTACTGAAGTCCAGGAAGATACATCCACAGCCCTTCCCTCATCCAGCAGCCAAGTCACTTTGTCATAGAAGGCCATCAGGTTAGTTTGGCAAGACCTGCCTTTTGTGAACCCATGTTGACTGGGCCTGATCACCCGGTTCTCTTGCATGTGCTTCATGATAGCACTCAAGATCACCTACTCCATGACTTTCCCTGGCCCTGAGGTCAGACTGACAGGCCTGTAGTTTTCTGGATCCTCCCCGCGACCCTTCTTGTAGACGGGCACAACAGCAGCCTCCAGTCCAGTGGGACTTCCCCAGTCAGCCAGGACTGTTGGAAGATGATGGAAAGGGGTTTGGCCAGCACATCCACCAGCACATCCACCCTTGGGTGAATCCCATCCGGCCCCATAGACTTGTGGGTGTCTAGTAGGGCTAGCAAGTCTCTGACCACCTCCTCTTGGATCACAGGAGCCTCATTTTGCTCCTCTAGCTCCTGGATTTGTACACAGATGGAACGATTTTCTTTACAATTAAAGACTGAGGCAAAGAAGGCATTAAGTACCTCAGCCTTTTCCTCATCCCCTGTCACTGTTGTTCTTTCCGCGTCCAATAGGGACTGTATGGTCTCCCTAGTCCTCCTTTTATTATTTAGATATTTATAGAAGGATTTTTTTGTTATCTTTCACAGACTTGGCAAATCCGATTTCTAGCTGAGCCTTAGCCCTTCTGATTTTTTCTCTACACAATCTCACTTCCCTCCTGTAGTCCACCCAAGAGGCCTGTCCCCTCTTCCAGAGCCCATAAACATTTCTTTTCTTCTTGATATCACTCAAGATCTCTCTGTTCAACCAAGCTGGCTTTCTCCCCTGCCGGCTTTTTTTCCCGAACACGGGGATGGCTTTCTCCTGAGCTGCTAGGATTTCCCCCTTGAAGAGCTCCCAGCCCTCATGGGCTCCCTTGCCCTTGAGTACTGTCCCCCATGAAACTTCACCAACCAGCCTTCTGAAGAGTTCAAAGTCTGCCCTCTGGAAATTTAATGCTCCTGTCCTACTAACAACCCTCTTCACTTCACCTAGAACAGGAAACCCTATCATCTCATGATCGCTTTGTCCTAGGCGTCCACCTACTGCCACATCCCCCACAAGGCCTTCTCTGTTCACCAACAGCAGGTCCAGGAGGGCACCTTCCTTTGTTGGTTCATTCACCAACTGTGCAAGGAAGTTGTCTTCCACGCACTCCAGGAACCTCCTAGACTGCTTCCTTTCTGCTGTATTGTACTCCCAGCAGATATCAGGCAGATTGAAGTCTCCCACCAGAACGAGAGGCATTGATCTAGAGATTAACCCCAGCTGTTTATAGAAGAGCTCATCAGCTGCTTCTCCTTGGCTGGGTGGTCTGTAACAGACTTCCACACAAAATCTACCTTCTTATGGGCTCCTCTGATTTTAACCCACAGGCACTCAACCTTCTGATCGCCACAATCCATCTCAACAGTGTCCAAGTCCTCCCTTACAAAGAGGGCTACCCCGCCTCCTCTCCTACCCTTCCTATCCCACCTGAAGAGTTTGTACCCCACCATAGCCGTACTCCAGTTATATGAGTCGTCCCACCACGTTTCCGTGATGGCAACAACATCATAGGCTCCTTGCCCTACGACAGCTTCCAGCTCTTCCTTCTTATTCCCCATGCTGCATGCATTGGTGTAAATGCACTTCAGCTGAGCTGCCAAGCCTTCAGCCCTCTTAGAGGGAACTGAGTTTATTCCCAATTGCCTGGTAACTGGAGTAGCTAGCGACAGAGTGCCCTTATCTCCCTTAGCACCCCGAGGTGTGTTCTCCCCCACTTTCTGTGTGGTGAGGTACTGGTGGTCCTCACCAGCACACCTTCTCTGAATCTCCAGTGCCCCACGTCCAGGCTCGTTCCTGTCTAGCCTGGGTTCAACCCCCTCCCCCTTCACATCTACTTTAAAGCTCGATTTATGAGCTTAGCTATGTTTCTAGCAAGGGCTTCAGTCCCCCTAGGAGACACACGTGTCCCATCCTTAGCGAGAAAGCCTGGGGGTGTGTGAGCCACCCCATGATCAAAGAAGCCAAAGCCCCTCTCCTCGCACCAGGCTCGGAGCCAGGCATTAACCGAATTCTTCTTCCTGGCTTCCCGCTCCTCTCTATTTAGCATTGGGATGGAGCAGAATCCTATTTGTGCCCCAGAGCCCTCCATCATTTTCCCAATGGCCCTGAAGTCATTCTTGATGGTTTTGGCCTTTTTGTTTGCTAGACCATCGTTACCAGTTTGGACTATCAGAGGATAGTAGTCTGTCTCGAGGGCCAGGGAAGGAAGTTTTTTAGCTACCTCCTTCCCTGATGCCCCCGGTAAGCAGCAGACCTCTCTGTGGAGCGGGTCCAGTCTGCAAATGGGTCCCTCCGTTCCTTTTAGGAGGGAGTCCCCTACAACAATCACCCTTCTCTTCTTCTTGATGGAGGATGTTTTTATCTTTTTCTGAGGATGGTGCGGCCTAGGGAAGGATTCTAGGCTGTGGGAGCCATCATCCTCATCCTCAGGGCTGGATTCCACCTGCAGCACCTGGTACTTGTTCTCCAGGGGGATCTGGGGTTTTGCTGTCTGGGTGAGGGGAGCAGGTTTCCTACCTCTGGCAGGAACTTGCTGCCATTCCCCATCTCTTGTTCCCCCAACCTTGCAGTTTGCAGGTGGATGGTGTTTGAGAGAGCTGACAGCCAGCACACAGAGCTGGGACAGCAAAGCTATCAACCCAGCCCAGCGCTGAGGAAAGGGGGGGCAGCTTCATCCCGCACAGCCTTCTGCCTGAGATGGGAACATGAAAACCACAGAGTGAGAGCCTTGTAGCAGAGCTGATTAGGGATACCAACAATTGGACTGATGTAGAGCACACAGAAACGTACAACATAACAGTGGCCTAAAAACCACAACCTCGGGCTGATGGCACAGTCCAACAGAAGTTGAAAGAGGAGTTCAGGAAAGGCAACAGAGGCATTTCACACAAATTATGTGTGGGAGATAACAGTCTTAACAACAGGATCGTGGAATAAATCAAGAGCACATCAAATCAATATAGATATCTCGCAATCTTGGACAACGACACTAACGACAGCCACCATAATGGGTTGGGGCATGTGTTTTTTCATTAACAAATACCTATATTCCCCTCTAGACATTAAGTCACAACTCATGTACTACTCCCACGGTCCAGCAAGGATCTTGCCCTGCACAGGGTCACTGCTCTTTGACCTGTTCTGTAAGAGAGCACTGAAAACAAAGCTACACCAAGACCAATCATTCAAAGCACATCCAGCAGCCGGGACTGGGGGCAGAAACATAGCTGGGGTGGTTCTCTGGCAAAAAGGAATAATGAATCTAAGAGAAAGGGCTTGGCAAAGCAGCACCTAACCTAGCAAAGCGCAGGCTCTGGCCAGACTTTCTCCCAGACAAAACCAGCACCAGATGGACACAACTGACCCAAGGGGGATCCCACCATACAAGGACACGCTCAGCGACAGAGCTGGACAGTGCAGGATGGCAGTGGCAGCCCTTGCTCAGGGACTGCCTGACATCGCCTGCTCGGTTGGGAGCAAGTGCTTTCTTTTGCATGACTTGTTTATTGGGCTTTGCTTTTCTCTCCTCTCTCTTTCTTGTTTCTTGGATTTTTTACTTATTATTATTGGAGATAAGGTTAAGAACATCCCCCAGCCACACATCATGGTATCACCCAAGCACGCACTGTGACATCAAAGCCCTCACTGCTTGTATTCCAGCACCAGCCTCTCCCAGACGGCTCGAGCCTTCACTCCAGCTGAGCAATTCAGCGAGGCTGGGAGTGCGGAGCGAGCCTTTAGCTCGCTGCTGGGCTTGTGCCCTCGGAACTGGTGGCTGCAGCTCTCAGAGCTGCCCGAGGAGCCACTGCAGGTCCTTCCCCGGCCGTGCTGGCTTCAGGCAGCCGGGGCAGCCAGGAGGAGCGCTGGTCGCAGCAGAGGTGAGCTGTGCGGGGAGCCTTCCCCCTGGAAAGGCAGTAGGTGCATCACTGGTTTTCTTTGGGCATTGTTTTCCTCTCTCTTTCTTGTTTGTTGAGATTTATTTCTTATTAGTCATGAAAATAAGAAAATGAGTATCTCCTCTCCTCTGCAGTACTCTGCTCTGCTCGGGTGAGACCTCACCTGGAGCCCAACCTTCACTTCTGGAGTCCTCAGCACAGGAAGGACATGGAGGTGTTGGAGCAAATCCAGAAGAGGTCTCAAGGATGATTCAAGGGCTGGAGCTCCTCCAATGGGAGGACAAGATGAGAGAGTTGGCCTTGTTAAGCCTAGAGAAAAGGAAGGTCTGAGGAGACCATAGAGCAGCTTCCAGTACTGAAAGGGGCTCCAGAAAAAGCCAGGGAGGGGCTCTTGATCAGGGAGTGCAGGAAGAGGAGGAGTAGAAAGTTTGTTAGCTGCAGGATTGTAGAGTGAGATGAGCTCTTAGGAAGAACTCGCTTGCTGTGAGGGTGGTGAGGCACTGGCACAGGTTGCCCAAAGAAGTTGTGGCTGCCCTGTTCCTGGAGGTGTTGCAGACTGTGTTGGAAGAGTCTTGGAGGAGCACAATGCCGTGTGCGGTGACCTTGCCCATAGCAGGGGGGTTGGAACTGGGCGATCTTTAATGCTCCTTCCAACACAAACCATTCTATGATTCCAGGAATATCCCCCCAGCCACTCACCGTGGTATCCCCCAAGCACGCACTGTGACATCAAAGCCCTCGCTGCTTGTATTCCAGCACCAGCCTCTCCCAGACGGCTCGAGCCTTCACTCCAGCTGAGCGATTCAGCGAGGCTGGGAGTGCGGAGCAAGCCTTTAGCTCGCTGCTGGGCTTGTGCCCTCGGAACTGGTGGCTGCAGCTCTCGGTGCTGCCCGAGCAGCCACTGCAGGTCCTTCCCCGGCCGTGCTGGCTTCAGGCAGCCGGGGCAGCCAGGAGGAGCGCTGGTCGCAGCAGAGGTGAGCTGTGCGGGGAACCTTCCCCGTAGGAACTGGGTGCATCACTGGTTTTCTTTGGATGTTGTGTTCTTCTCTCGGTCTTGTCGGTTGAGATTTATTTCTTATTATTAATGGAAACAAGAAAATGGGAAGCTCTTAGGAAGCTTTGGCTGAAATGACCATTAAGTTGTGGAGTGCAGGATCCTGAGGTTAATGGGGAGAGCATGCAGCAAAATCACTTCCCTGGACTTGAGGAGAGCTGAGTTCAGACTGTTGAGGCATCTGCTCGGTAGGGCACCATGGGATAAAGCTGCACATAGGAGAAATGAAAATGCCAGGAGGTCTGCAGGAATGAACAAGGACCTCCTGGACCAACTCAGACAAAAAAAAGGAAGCCTGCAGAAGGCTGGAGCAAGAGCTGGGCATGTTTCCTTCGGGATGGAACTAGGCTTCCCTTCCAGCCCTCCCCGCTCCAGCTCATGATCGGGGCCTCTCCTCCTCTTCCAGCAGGACCCCCACCGCGGCAGCAGCACAGAGGACGAGGAGTCCATCCCCAGCAGCTCTCCCAGCCCTGCCCAGCGCCTGTGGAGCATGGCCGCAGACGAGGAGGAGCGCTGCCGCATCTGCCTCGACACCTGGGACGACGATGCCTGGACCGTGCCGTGCCGCCACCGCTTCTGCCTGAGGTGCATCCGGCGCTGGGCAGAGAGCAATCCCCAGTGCCCCCTCTGCCAGGGCAGGGTGACCGCCATCCGGCACTCGCTGCGCGGGGAGCGCTTTGAAGAGTTCCCCGTCACAGCACCTGCGGCAGCGTCGGGACAAGACGACGGACGCGATGGAGCCGAAGCAGCGCCGACACCCAGCGAACCCCAACGCCAGACCTGGGATCCCGACTCCGTGGGCGGCCTCTCCGCCTCCACCTGGGGCCACCTCTTCCGCCAGTACCCGGGGCTCCTTCGCCACCTGCGGCCCTGGCTGCAGCGGGAGCTGGGGCGCATCTTCGGGCAAGAGCCTGCGCAGGACCTGGCGCTGCAAGAGATGGTCCTGAGCGCCCTGCCCGTCCTGGGGCTGCATGAAGAGCGCCTGGCTGAGGAGCTGCACGCCCACCTGCGCAGCCACACCGCGGCCTTCGTGCGAGGGCTCATTGACTTCATGGTGAAAGAGTGCAGGAGGGAAGCCTGCCACCTCCTGCACCACGGTGCACCCCGTTCGGCCAGGGGCTCGGAGCACAGCCCTGAGGGCTTCATCTCCGCTTCCTTCAGGTGGTGGCGCGATCGCAGCCCTGTGGGCAGAACAGGCTGGGTCGCCCACCAAGAGAGACGGCAGGGCAACCTGGTGGCCACAACCAGATACGCCGGCGTCCGGGAGCAAGGCAGCTGCAGCTTCACCGTCAGCACCAGGTGGGCCACCTTCCGAGGGCAGCGGGAGCGCAGTCCCACGGCCACCACCAGCTCCTCTGCCTCCCGACGCCGACGGGAGCGCAGTCCCGTGCCCAGCGCCAGCGCCGCTGCCCCCCGCGGGGCGACTCCTGCCCCAGGACCTGCCCTCTCCAGCAGCGCCGCCGCCCTGGACACACAACGACTCCCGGTCATCTCGGCCGCTGCCTTGTGGGGGTGTCCCGACTGCCCCCCTTCCGTCCTCAATCCCACCCCAGGCCGGCGCCAAGACCAGCACGCGGCGCCGTGGGCGGCTGGCGGTGGGGACTGTGCTCGGCCCCAGCCAGGGGCTCCTCGTCCCCCGGGCCCCGCTGCCGCCTGAGGAGGAACCAGCAGCTCCCAGGACTCTTCCTCACCCACCCAGAAGCCACCGCCCCGCAGATGCTGGAAAGGCGACCCTGACAGCTGCAAAAGAAGGGACTGGCCACCAGCAGGGCCACGCGCTGAAGCCCTGGGCACCACAGGACTCTGCTCACTCCTCCAAAACCCCTCCCTCCCTCACAATAAAGACACGAAAATGGCAGGAAGGGTCTCAGCGTTCTTATTCCTGACGCCACACCCACCACTCCCATTTCTTCAAAAGGGCCGTAAGACATTAAATAAAAAGAAATCAATGTATGTTTTCATGGTAGAACTCACTCTTAGAAATGGAACTTGGAAATGGACAGGAAGCTGCAGTCTCGATTGGCCTTGATGGTGAAAATCAGTGGTTCCCCCGTCAGGACAGCGAGCTGGCCGACGAGCTCTCCCGGGTGGCTAATGAAGAGGCAGGTGTCCTCCTCCGAGTCTATCTTCCGCTGGTACACGTGAAGCATCCCCGAGACCACAAAGCAAACATTAACATCCTGGAGAAAATGGAACAAGAGGTCAATACAATCCCCAAAGGTTTTAAAAGCTATGATCACGGTGACAGCTCTATCACAACCCATCTGTTGTCCAGAAGGCTCCCTATAGATTTTGAACAATTAAGTGATAAAATAAGACACAAAAGTGAATTAGTAAAAGTAGGCTATGAATATTTAAAACTAAGCAGCCGCAATATTGAAAAATGTGTTTCTCTTTGTATGGTTATGAGAAATGAAGGCTGCAGCCATAAGATCTCAGGAAATAGCAACAGGATCGGAAATGGAGAGAATGGGGTAATCACAGCAGCATGATAAGGGACAGCACAGTTCCGCAGAGCAGATGACAGCAGCACTGTAACTGGAGCTGCCCCTCATCTGCCTTGCATAACCTTGTCTGTTTACACAGCATTCTTATAAATGAATCTCGTTATATCCTGAATACACTTTGCTATAAACAAATAATACTGCATTTCTGCTAGGAGAGGAGAGAAAGAAAATAACTTTGCTTCAATTGAGTGACATCCCTGAAAGGCCGCAGTGCAGGGCACGACAAAGTCTTCACAGACCTCAGGAAGGATGGAAGTGGGATGCTCCATTCCCATCAAGGTACGTAAGGGGGCACTTTACATGTCTGTGCACATGTAAAGATCCAAGTACGCGAGGAAGAATAATAACAACTAAACATGTTATAAGTACTCAAATCTCTTTAAAATACAGTGCAGGATTTTAGCATGTTTCTACCCAACAAACACTTCTTCCAGAAGAAGAAAAGATTTAGAACACTTCAATTGATCAGATGGGGCTTCTTAAGGAGTTCATATTTGCCAGTTTTGCCTCCAGACCCTTTCAAGTGTCTGTAACAAAGAGACTTACACAGTGGGCATGAAAATGATGGAATCCAAAGTTATTTTCCAAGAAAAATGACACCCCACATGATGTGCTGCCCACATCAGAGAAGAATGGGACAGGACAGTAACACTGCCTTCACCACAGCCATTTCCCAGTCACACAGCCCAGCTGTGCTGTGCACACGGAGCACAACTTCATGCACACTGGACACCAAAAGCTTCCCCAATGAAATCAGTTCTCGTGCGCGTGCGCACATGGATTGCACAGGAGAGCAGGAATTTTCCTCCCAACTGCCTTTTGCCTTCCCAAAACCCTGCCTTCAGTTTGGAATCAGGGACATGGTTTATGGCAGGTAGGAATGGTTGGACTCGATGATCCAAGAGGTCTTTTCCAACCTAGTCATTCTATGAATCAATCCCAAGCCCTTGTAGCGACAAGGCACTCGTCTGGCTCAGGGCACCAGGGGATTCCTTTCCAGATCCAAACTGCTCAGCATCACCACCCTGAGCACATCACAGCCACCAGACACAGTTTTCTTGCCTCTCACAGGGCTGCCCGGAAAGTCTGGTGTCCCACGTGCACTCAGGATCACACCCTAACATTTCAGGTCATCCTTGCTCCAGCAAAACTTCCACCCAAACCAGCAAATCTTCCAAAGCTCAACATTTTATTATCACAGCCAGAATGGGCAGGGGCAAAAGCACCAGCTCCATTACACAATTCTTGCATTCCACTAAAGGTGACAGCGCAGTCAGAATTAGAGAATCATTAAGGATGGAAAAGACCTCTAAGATCACCAAGCCCAACTGTCAGCCCAACCCAACCACGCCCACTAAACCGTGTCCCAAAGTGCCACAGTCACACACTTTTTGAACCCCTCCGGAGATGGAGGCTCCACCGCTGCCCTGGGCAGCCTCTGCCAGGGCTTCATGCTCCTGCAGTAAAGAATTTTTCCTAAGAGCCAATCTAAAGCTCCCCGGGCACAACTTGAGGCCATTTCCTCTTATCTTGCCCCTTGTTATTTGGGAGAAGAGACTAGCACCCACCTCACCCCAAGACCCTTTCAGGAGCCGCCACGAGCGATGAGGTCTCCCCTCAGCCTCCTCCTCTCCAGGCTAAGCAGCCCCAGGGCCCTCACCTCTGCTGGCTTGCAATTTAGCCTCCACAAGCCAAAGCCAAACACCACTGCATCCAGTGCTTTGCCTCAGAGGCAGAACCACTAAAAGCAAGAGAGCTGCGGGCACAGCGAGAAACAATTCAGCACAAGCAGCTCAGCAGAATCTGCTCGTAGTCAGTAACCTTATTGCAGCACGAGAACAAAGCAAAGCCATAAACATTTCACCATTGTAACTGTTACGCCAGGTTTTCCGCTTTTCCCTTTCAGATGGAAAAAAAAAAAAAAAAACAGAGCAAGCAAAATAATCAGTTATTCTTTACACCTACAGCTGAGGAAGAGAACAGATCCTCATCAGGAAATAGTTTTATTGAAGCCAGTCTGCTTCACGGAAACAAATCCAACACAAACAACCTGACAGGCACCCATCAAAATATTTCAGTTCAGCAACATCAACTCAACTAATTTCTACGATGATTCTTCCATATTTATACATTTACGGTTGTATAGTATTACCTACACTTAACGACAAAGTTTTAACTAGGAAAGCACCTCACAGTAAGGGAATACAAGCTCCCTGATGAGCTCTACTTAACAACAGCTTTTTTTTGGCTGCATTAGCTCTAACAAAAACTGCTGCAAAGATTTTCTTCACGTCTAAGACTCAGTATCGCAATAGATTGCACACAAAGCTGTGAAGCCCTCATCATTGGAGATCTTTAAGAACAGATTAGACAAAACCCTACCAGAAATGACTTGGCAATAGTTGATTCTGCTTTGAGCATGGGAAGAGACAGAACGACCTCCAAGCAATCCTTGAAATCCTACTTTGCTGTGCTCTTACCACCTGGATTAAGCAACAAAAGAGTCAACAAACAAGACAACAGAAAAGATTCACCCTGTGTAGTATCTTCTCTCTTGAATGAACAAGGCCAGCAAACCCAAATCCAGCAGCACATCGTTACAGGGTTTGAGCAGAGAACTGCACTGACCCCCTCCACCTTCCTCCAGCCAGTGGCTTTTAGGCAAAGAGGCTGCTAGCACCACAAAATCCCATTTCATAGCAAGTTTCTTTCTGTTACTATAGCAGATAATAAATTGGCAGAGGTTTATGATGCAGAAGTGAAAGCAGAAAGCACTTACAAACGATAAACAAAAGCAGCAATTGACTGGGACAGAGTTTTGGTGTCAGAATGACTCAATTCCCCTATCACTCCTGCAGAAGATTCGCCCTGCAACATTGTTTAACTCTCATATCCTACTTGCAGATAAAGCCAAAAACACGGAAAAGCTGTCGGAAATTGAAAACCAGTCATGACAGACACTCAAGGAATTCCAGCTCTTTAAAACAAAAGAAAAAAAATGTTAATTCTGAAGTTGGATATGCAACGGTGATTGGAAATAATACTGCCTCTCTCTCCAACAGGAAATGATCCCTTTTCTCTCTCTCTCTCCTATGAAAAAAAAAATTAACAACTTCATTTTGTTCATACTGTCTGGCTGTTCTGAAAAGCGACATCTTAAAATGCTTCCAGCCAGTGAGGAAACAAGAGATCTCAGCTGACTTGAAGAAAACAGCTTAAGGAAATCATTTTCTTTCTTGATCTAAGTAGTATTGAACACAAATACTTTAAATACAAGAAGTTGTTTCTCCCATTGCCTGTAGAAGAAGAAACTTCTACTACACTGCACAGAAACAATTAACACCGACCTCCAGATGAGATTTCTGGCACCGGGCCACATTCCATCAAATTGTGAAAAACTGAGTTGCTACCCGATTGGTTTGACAAGCCGACCAAATTTTATTATTATTTAGATCATGGTAAAAGCACTGTCTTGTCTGGTAGATGCTGCATTTCAAGAACATTGTTCCAATTAACTTCAGCTCTAACCTGTTTACTTGTTAATTACCAAGAAATTTATTCTAGATTTAAAAAAAAAAAAGTGCTGCAATAGGTAGCATCAGTATCCTGGAATTTTGTTCGTGATCCGATGGGTCTAAAAGGAAGATATCAACTGTATATGGGATACAAACTTCCATCACAAGTGGTGTCTGAGGCCAGTCTGACCGAGAACAGAGGGCTGAGCAGAGCCGATGGAAGCACCCAGTTCTATTTCACTCCATCTGTAAGAAGAAGTTCTTCTAAAATAGCCTGCAATGTTTCATCAGGATACAAATGCCTGAGAAACTGAAAACGGCCATAAGCAGAGAGCTAAGTGTGCAGCACACCAACCGCCAGCACTGCACCCCTCAGTCAGCCCAGCAGCAACGCAGAGCACGGATCCCAGTGCGCTGCCAGCAACCCAAACATCACAGCCCCGATTTTCACGTTGCAAGGGGAATAGTTTGCAAATCAGCAGAGAAAATTAAAATCCAAAAGTAAATCTATTGATGTCTACTAAGCATTGTTTGGCGAGGTCTCCTGAAGCAGAGGAGGAGCTGCAGCAGCTGCGCTCAAGCCCCTGGCACTGAAACACGTGCGGAAATAAAACCAGGATGCCTGCAGCTGCATTACTATCATTTCCTCAAATTGCCTGAAGAGCTGCCGGGATAGATCCCCCTCTGTAATGAAACGCAGCTGGAATCACCAGAATGATGAAAAGAAACACTTGCATTCCCTCTTGCACCACCAAGGTGAGAAGTGAGGGCTGAGCTCAATAACACCAACTGTAAGGAGCAAGCATTTAACTTGGAAGGGAAGCACAGTCGCTCGGCTGTGAAATGCACTCACAGCCACGGGCCAAGTACAGAGATTCAACTGTGAACATCGAACGAGGCACTCGGATGCTATGCCAACAGGATGAACACGTTCAGCAACCACCTGAATGCCGTTACAGAACTTGTTCACACAGTGCACGAGAGCACAGAATTACAAGGCAGCAGGAACTGCCATGTTTACTTCTCACACGGATAAATCTGTACGCAGCGCGAAAAGATTCATGCAGTGCATTTCAGCGTGGTCTTTTCAAATGGCAGAATAATTCAGATTTATTCTAGTCCTGCTAATACCTTCCACAGACTAGAGAATAAAACATTCAGCTAGTCTACAGTGTACTAGGGAGACAATTGACTTTTAAGTGCCTGTCAGAAGTAGATAAAAGGCAAAACCATAGCTATTTCCTCCTGCAATAACTTACATCAAGTTTCATCAATGTTGAAAGGTCTTTCTTTGCTGCTTCAACGATAGCATCAACATGTTTGCTATTACAGGAATCTTGCACAGCACTGTAATGGAAAACTGCCAAAGGAGTTTCTCTCACCGGCACCGCCTTCTTCAATAGCAACTGCAGAGAACACATACATAACCAGTCAGTTTAGATGTTATAACTGGCACCTCCCCAGCAGAAACTTGCTGTTTGCCCGTGTTCTCCATCCACCACGACTCATGGCCTGAACAAAAAGCTCGCTTTCCAAAAAGAAACAGCTTGCTAACTTCATTATCCTTGTATTTTTCTGCAAAACTTGACACTCAAGTCAAACAAAGTTACTCATCCCAGCTTGCAAAAGGGAAGAATGAGAGACTTCTCAGAAACTGGGCAGCTGCCAGCTTGATCAAACTAAAACTTGATCAACACCAAACTAAGATGGAGGAAAAGATATAATGTCCATCACGGCTACACTGTTTCTCTTCAGATATTTTCGTAGTTTTACAACTCAAGAGCACTTTTTTTTTCCCGCTCTTAACTTCCAGGTCGACGGCTTGTAAAAAGCAGACAACAACAAAGAACCATTTACACACCATGACTGAAAACCTACAGGCAGCTCACAGGTGGGTACATGTTTAATCTCTCGCTGCAAAGCAGTTCTCACAAATAAAGCACAGCCTGACAAATTTACCTTTCCTAACAATCCTTGTCATGAGTCAGAGGAAGGGAATACCTCAAATCAAGGAGTTGCAGCACTGCTTTGCCATGCCAAGGGAATCTCCATAGAGCTTTGAGATCTGCACTAAAAACCCCACACCAAAAACCACTGAAATGACTATAAAACACCCCAGTACCAAATCCCACAACAGCACCAACTCCCACGGCTCGTACAAGCAGCGTTTCAAAGACAGGGAGAAAACATTTACACTACACACACAATAACAATGCGTAAGGAACTGCAGTGCGAGACCCGTGTTGGAGCCTCCAAAGGAAGGAAGCAGACCCACCTTGCTCACAACAGGACTGCTGGGCATGTCCTCTGCGCCAAAGTGCACCCTGGCTCTCTCAGACGCCATGTCCATGTCTGACATGTGGCATGCTCATATTCTTATTTATTTCGTAGTTCCTTTAGACTTGGAAGAGCTGATGGCAACTGTAAATCACCTCCTCTCAGCTCACAGATACCTCAAAATGCCCAAACCCACTCTGGTCCGGAGTACAATAATTTTTCCAGGACAGACAAAACAGAGTCACTCAGGTCTGGAGATCATCAGGAAGAGGCAAATCCAAACAGATTTTCCTCGCTGCTTTCAGGAAACGGTTCTAACAAACCTTTTCTCCACTAAATCAAACAACCTTTCTTTGTACACGACATACTGCAAGAGCTTTCATAGGGAGATTATGATGATCAGCAACTTCTTTGAATCTCTCCATGGAAAGCATCTCTCCCCACGCCTAAAATCATTTCAGATCTTTCCTAGAACTCTTCCAAACTTCCCAAGTACGTCACATGCCAAGAGATATATAAGAAATGCCCTTCTAAGTGGTGCTTAGCTCATGAATTTGAACTCTAACCACTTCTATTCCTCCCTTCCCAATTTTAATACATCAACTACATTAGCTCCTCGGCCGCTCCATCCACCTCCTGAGACAATAACACAAATGTTACTGGGAAACGCTTCCTATTTAATTACCTTCAAGAGGATAGCCACAGCCTGATGACCTACCAAGGAGTTTAAGAAGCATAGAGAGATTGTAGATCCCTTTCACAAATAAACCTATAACCATTTCTTTCAGCTTTCTACACCCAATATATCTTAAAAATATGCTGCATTCAGAGAAGTCTAGATTTTGTCCCTCAGGCCTTTTTCCTTCTGTTACTGCATTGCTCTTACACTTTTTTTGAAATTCAGATTGCTGCTCAGACATAGGATGGGCCCTTAGGAAAAATAATTGTCTCTCCTCACTGTTGAATTTTGTTACCAGATAAACTCTGAAAGGACCGAAACCCTTAATTCTGAATTCCTCCCCCATCCTTCCCTCTCTCTCCACACAAACACTAGAGTTTGCTCAGGATTGCCCTGATCTTTGGAAAGGTACCTTCTGGAAGCACGAAGGTGCCCTATATTTACACCCTTCTAACATATATTCAGGTGAAAAAATCACTCTCCCATCAACAGCTATCTACAAGTTTACTTTTAAAAATACACTTACTTTATTTCTGAAGGAGCTGGACTCCTATCTCCCTCCAGCCAGGACAGGGAGAGAATCCTACCATCCCAAGGATTCAGAACTACCTCAGAGCACTCTTTTCCATGTTATCTACACACGTGAACAAATCTCTGTCGGCAGGAAATCCCCATCTGCTACTGGAGTCATAACATCACTTAATGATCAGCCTCCAAACCAGAAACCCAACAAGTTGACCCAAAGATCGTCATCAGCAAACCTTTCAAGCCATAAAACAAAACCCCTAAAGCTGTTTATTCTGCTGACTGAATTTCGTAGGCTTCACATTAAAGACCCTAAATTAGTGATAAACAAAAAAAAGGCTGGGATAGTAGAAATAGCAGCATGGAATTCCACATGGGCTGATGTGACAACCCATCAATTATACTGCCCCACCAATCACAGGGTCGGCATAATCACTGAGGCCCATACACCAAGGGCGTTTTAAAACTAAACACAGGCTTCTCAGGTTAACCCTAAATAACCTGATAACCGGCAAGTAGGCACAAAAAGCATCCCCTACAGATCTCTGCATGTTAAAAAATCAGAGAGAGGAAAAGAGGAGGCATTCTAAGAGTGAAAGCGTATGTCTACCAGCTTATTTTCTTCTATTCAAGAAGTAGAATTCTTCGTCTCACTTGTAGATATAAGCTTCCCACACAGCGATTAATTAAACTGTCTTGTTGCTCAAATTGGAGTTTGGAAGGCTACAGCAGAACAAGCTTTAACCAGAGTTGTTGAGTCAAAGGAACAGAAGGCAGTGGGAAACAAGAGCGGAATGCAATCATGTTTGATGAACACATGCTCACTGGTATCCCACACACTGCTGGTATGGAAGTAGTTGCAAAAACAACAGTAACTGACAGTCCCTGGCAGCATTTCAGCTGCCTCCGGCCTTCCAAGCGCTCCCTTGCTGAACTACCTGCTTTTCTCAAGGCGGTGCCGTATTTACGCTGTAGGGCCACGGCTTCAGCTTTGGGGAAGGAAAAGCAGCTTCTCTTAATTTGTGACAAAAGAAACCCATCCAACAAATCAATAAAAGACAACTGCTGCCTAACCTTAAAAAAAAAAAGTTGGGAACACTTACTTCCCGGAAGCATAAAATGATGAAGTAGAGGAACCCATTTTTTTTGGTTTGTTCACTGAATTCTTCCGCCCACCAGCCCAGTGACACCACGTGATTTAACTCTTTCTCCATACAAGCGGTCTAGATACTGTAAAAGCAGATCAGACTAACTTGGCAGGATGACATTTCCTCATCTAATCAATTCCTACGTTTCAAGTTAGATAGCAACACAAAAAAACAGAAGAACAAATTGCACCCCAACTCCAGGAGAAATTGAGACAAAAAGGTTTTCCTCAAAGCCATTTTTAGCAGTTTTTGTCAATTCTGATGACTCAAGCGAATCAAAGAGATACTGAGATAACAGCACCTGTAGGACTCTCATAACAGACAGTCCTCTCTTCCCTGAATAATAAACACGACCAATATCCCCATGGAGTCTGAGCACACAGTAGAACAGAATCTGAAGCAAGATCTTGATCTTTTCATTACAGACATCAAGAGACCTTCTCTGCAAGCCAGGCAGCGGCTGCAACCTCAGTGCAGTGAACAGAAATCAGCTCCCTTAACCAACGCTAATGATAATTACCCTATTCGATATGCTCTTCCTGTCAGTAAAAAATAACATTCTCTCTCTGCTAAGCTCTGGGTACCCTGACATAACTCTTATGACACATAAAAGGAGGAAGGAAGGACAAACAGGCACATTTCCTGCTAAGTAAGCAGAGATCCTTCCACATAAAAGCTTCCAGGAGCATACACCTTTAAGGTGCTACAGGGCTGCATGGGTAGATCCCACCAAACTCCATCCACCTGGGGGGACGTCGCTATGTTCAGAGGAAGCATTGCTGAATTCACCACTGAATCAGGTCTACAGATGCACAGGGCTGCACAGCACAAACCAACCTAACACGTGAAAATAAAGCCAGGGCTTGCATGGGTGACTTCAGTATTTTCCCTCAATTTGTTTTCCTGGTTCAGAAAGACAATCCGCTTATCACCACGCAAAAATCCTACCTCTCTGCCAACTCCGCCCTTCTGGACAGTAACATGGAAGTTAAGAAAAACCGTACCTGGGACATTGTACATGTACGTAACAAACTGAAGAGTAAGTGAATCAACATTTTATTGGTAAAAATGAAGCAAGATGCACGAAACCCTGCTACCCTTTCTTCTCCTCTCTACATGCCATCATCTTAACTTGACAGCAGACACACCTCACAACGAGGAGAGCCTCAACACTGAGGGCTCCCTCAGCCTGTCTCCCCCCTCTCTCCTCGTGTCCATACCCTGTAACCCCTCATAATATGAACACACCGACACTGAAAGAAAAAACCTGCAAGGCTTCCAGAGTGTCAAACACAATCACTGCAGAAGAATCGCTGCTAAAGAACCCAGCACAACCAAACAAGATGCATTCCGTAACAGCTTTGGAAAACACAGCTATAACTCTGCTTGCCCTGCTGTCTGCAAGCCTCAATGAAGTAGATTCTAAAATTAAATTAAATTAATTGGAACCACTTTCTTAATTACATCAACTTTAGCTGACCTTTTTATAAAATCCGGGGATGATATTAATAGCTGTGGTTTTCGAGTTCCTGAGGGAATTCAAATTTTAAACACCTCTGACCCACACTGCAAAGCTACCAGGCATCCTCAAATTTCCTGATTTTCTTTTAATTAAGTAAAGAAATTAACAAATGACATTTCTGTGCTTTTGTTGTACCCAAAAATAAATGCAATAGTCCTCTTTCACAGACCAAAGCCTGGCTTCAGACAAATGTCATTTGGATTTCTCCCTACATCCAAATGTAAAAGGAACTGCATATACAATCCTTGGGTTGGAAGGGACCTCAAAGCCCATCCAGTCCCACCCTTGCCATGGGCAGGGACACCTCCTATGGGAACCAGTTACTCAAAGCCTCATCCAACCTGGCCTTGAACCCCTCCAGGGATGGGGCAGCCTGGGCCAGGGCCTCTCCACCCTCACAGCAAAACATTTCTGCCTAAGATCTCAGCTCAATCTCCCCTCTTTCAGCTGAAAACTGTTCCCCTCATCCTAACCCTGCACTCCCTGATCCAGAGTCCCTCCCCAGCTTTCCTGGAGCCACTTTCAGGACTGGAAGCTGCTTTAAGTCTTCCCTGCAGCCTCCTCTTCTCCGGGCTGAACAACCCCAACTCTCTCGGCCTGTCCTCATATGAGAGGATCATCTTCATGGCCTCCTCTAGACTCGCTCCAACAGCTCCATGTCCTTTCTGTGTTGAGGACTCCAGAACTGAATACAGGATTCTAGGTGAGGTCTCACAAGAGCAGAGGGGCAGAATCCCCCCCTCGCCCTGCTGGTCCCACTGCTTTGGATGCAGCCGAGGATACACTTGGCTTTCTGGCCTACTGTCTGCTTTTATCTCCATATATCACTGTACTTGCCATCATCTGCATTTCTTAGCACTCTCTGTACCAAACACATACTGATAAACTGAGAAAACTTATTAAATCTGTAAATGCTTGTCCTTTGTCCAGCGATGAGTTGAATGGTGTCCCATAGCAGTTATTCCAAAGGGTAAAGTGAGCCCTGTACTGCACAGTTATAGAGTTTGCGCTTTACCCAGAGAAGTTTATGGGTCATTCTTTGCACAGCGTTCGATTGAGGATAAAACAGTTCCAACAGCATCTTAGAAGCCCAGTGTTAATATAATAGCAGATAATGATGCAGCAGCCTTTTTCTCCAAAGAACAGGACATTCCTACTGATTTTCAGGTTATAATGTTTCCTTTTCAAGCTCCCTGCATCCAAGCATCCTGGTGCTGCAAGGGCCAACCCCCACATCTAACTGGGCTGGAATGCGCTGTCAGGGGGACACAAGGAAATGTTCCCACAACTGTCAGCTCTCTCAAACACAATGTCATCAGCTGCATGAGACAAACACCACGTTTCCATTATAATATTTTACAGCCACACATTCGGGTCACAAGGAACTGTTACGTTATAATCAGTAATGAATTAGGGATTTTCAACAGAGAACTTTTTGTTCTCAGCATACATAACAATTTACTTCTGTGTCATTCCCAGAGCTGCAGAGCAATCAAGTACTGTAGCTTAGGGATGCCAGAGCTGAATTTGAATCCAGATGACAGCAAACAGCCAAATTCAATGAACTTGATTAAGAAATCTGCTACAGAGGACACCGATGCCTCACATTCTCCTGCCTGGAGCGGCAGCTCCTTTTTGTAGCAATATCGTGGCATGTTCTCCCTATTCCCATTGCTTGACTTTTGCCTTCTGCTGCTCCTACCTGCCATCCTCCACACAACATCACCACTGCTGCAACCCAAAGCTCTTGCAGCAATCAATCATTTCTTTATAACCTCATCTATCATGTCCACTGCCATTTAAATAGTCTTGAGCCTTGCAGGCTCACTTTTATCCAAATGTTTTTCCAGATCCTTTTAATCTTCAGCCTTTCATTGTTTTCCCTTTAGTCACTGGCAACCGGTGAATATTCCTCTCAGTCTCTTCTTTTTCATTCCAGCTATGCCACCCGCTCACAGATTTCAAAATACCATCTCAACATGGAGGATAAACAGGAGCAAAATCCAAAGCTCTCGCCATCAGCATCAAACACTGTCTCTATTTCCCCATTTAACTCTAAACAGTGAGTTTTCCTTCACGAAACACCTTTGACAGCACCAGAAGTACGGGAGCACTCAGAACAGCCTCTAGAAACTCTCACAGAGAAATTGCCAATGCCTAGTTCAGAGATTACTTTAACGTGTGAGGCTGTATCAACACAGTCAGATTAACTACCACAGAGAACTGTTCCAAAATTCCAAGAACAGGCTAGCATCTACCCAGATTCAACAGCTTCCAGTTTCTCCTTCGAGTTGTGAGGCAGCAGCATTTACCTGTCTTCAGATGAGCGAAACACACAACAAGCCTCTCCTGTCAGAGTTAGTACCTTTGTAGTTCGTAGACTTGAATCGAAAAAAAACTGGAACATTAAATGACAAAAGAACCTCCTGTGTGAATTTTCTTTTAGACCCAACAAGAAGAGTTTGCCACTTCTTGCAACAGCCTCAGTTTTCCTGCACATCACTCAACCAAGTGGGGGGCTGGCCTGACGCCGTGCATTACAAAATCAGTCACAGAAACCAAAATCCAGCTCAGACAACTCAAATCCTTTCTTTATGCCAGATCCACGTGTTTAGGAGTACAGTGAAACCTGATTAAGGTTGCGTTGTCTGTGAGAAGTTCTGAGCCTTACTCATTAACATGGAATGCCACTGAGAAGTCTCTTCTAGTTTCATCAACACTACTTTCTCTCTGTTTGCCTTCTCTCTTTTCAAACTACTCCTATGCCTAACGGCAGCAAGGAGCACAAGGGAAAACAGAAATAAATCAACCAGATCACAAAGCTGGGGAAAAGGGGAAAAAAAGAATTGAAAAAATAAATGTGAAGTAGTTACTACAGAAAAAAAAAATTCTGCAAGGTTTTTCATTGTGTGTTCTTTCACACACCGATGGCTCTTCTCTACACACTGTCAAGTCTTATTTTCTGACTTACCAGCAGCAGAACTAATGAAAAAGAAAAATTACAGAACAGAATCATTAGGCCGGAAAAGACCTCAGAGATAATTGACTCCAATCATACCTGTCTACTACTAAATCATGTCCCCAAGCACCTCACCCGCTTTTAAAACCCCTCCAGGGATGGGAGGGGACCTCCCTGGGCAGCCTCTGCCAGTGCTTGAGAACCGTTTCAGTGAAGAAATTTTTCCTAATGTCCAATCTAAACCTCCCCTGACACAGCTTGAGGCCATTTTCTCTTGTCCTATTGCCTCTCACTTGGGAGAAGAGACGAAGACCCACCTCGCTACAACCTCCTTTCAGGCAGTTGGAGAGAGCAATGAGGTCTCCCCTCAGCCTCCTCTTCTCCAGGCTAAACACCCCCGGCTCTCTCAGCCGCTCCTCATAAGACTTGTTCTCCAGACCCTTCACCACCTTTGTTCCCCTTCTCTGGACACACTCCAGGACCTCAATGTCTTTCCTGTAGCGAGGGGCCCAAAACCGAACTCAGGATTCGAGATGCAGCCTCACCAGGACAAAGCACAGGAGGAGAAGACAAATAAATAACAGAACAAGAATTTAAAGAAAAAAATAACACAAAATAAATGGCAACCGCCATTTAAAACAAAATCACAAATTATTGTTGCAGAAGAAGGATTTCCTCTCATTTATTAGCAAAAAATACTGGAGAAGAACATGACCATCACATTCCTACACATGGTCCTGCTCTATAGAACAATGTCCTTGAAGAAATTTACTGGTGGAAATACCAAGGGCAAAGATGCTCTAAATCTGCTGTTAATACGGATTTGACAGCAAGAACTGGACTCGTACTGTCCAAATTACTCACTTGCCATTACTTTCTACAGAAGAAAGCACTACCGAGCTTAAACATTGTTTATCACATTTGACAGGTTTGATGGAAATTTTATATATATCTGTACAGCTGCTTGCAGCTGAAGTGGCAAAGAGCACTTTACAGAATCTTAAAGCCGCTCACACCTAAATTAGCAGTTCCTTTTAATGACAGGAGATGGCCAAGCACAAGAGAAATGTGATACACGTCAAATATGAACAACTTCCTGATTGGATTATCTTCACCCTCTCAGCTATCAAAATCCTTCAAGTAAACGCTTGAAGTGTTTGTGTTTCAACAAAGATGAATTCACCACCACCGGTTTAGGTATTCCTGAAAAGAGGCACTGTGACAATTCCAGCAAAAACCCTCATCGTCATTCCACCTGAAACAAAAGCCACAACACTAATTTGTGCAACAAATATGACCAGCTAGCATTGTGCTCATTGTGCCACCTGCCAGAGAGCAGCACAGCCTTCCGATGGTCACCAGCAACACTAACGTATTTGGAAAATATTAAACCCATCAAATGGTTTCACAGCATAATTACAATAATAAATGTCAAGAGTTATTTTCATTAAACTAAAGGAAAGTAAATTCAGTAAATAACACTAAGCGCCGAAGCCTGGATTTCTGGGCCATAACCTGGTCCTCCCGACTGCTCTGTGACCTTGAACAAATCAAACCATACCTCAGTTTTCCAGCCATAGAAGAATAATTCAGATCCTAGTGCTTATCAGAAACAGGCAGCGTTATGCTGTCAAGCATACGCCTTTCATAACTAATGAACATACCCCAGAGCTAAGTTTACAGTTGTGAAGGCCTGGGAGGAGGAAAAGAATTGGTCAAAGAAACATTTTCCATTCCACTTCTCCCCTACCAACATTCAAAGCCTGTTTGCCCCAGCAGTCTCTGTGACACAAAGCAGCACTGCAGAAAACCTGCACGTTCAAGAACTCACCGTGATAACATCGAGAATGCTGAGAAGGCTGTGGACACTGTCTCCTGCCAGCACCTCCTTGACAACCACTTCTGTTCCATCCTGCAAAGGTGGAAGATTACTGCAGGGTCACAGCAGCATATATGGCACACGTGGAGCATTACAGAGAGCTTAACTTGCTCTCCCCCGCTTCCCAGATACTCTAAACAGCCCTAAAAGAAATGGTCGCCCGTCAAAACTCAGGTGCTCGTCTCCTCTCTGCTGTGATGGAGTGTGCTAATTCAATCCCCCAAAATTTTAAACCATCATTCTAAAAGTAATGAATTAAAAGAAACTAAAAGCCAGTCTGGTTAGGGGGAGAAGTGACCTTGTTGTCTTTGCTAGGTAACAACCAAAAAAAGCTTCCTTCACTCCGAGACAATTCCCTCCCTTATCAAGGGAATATGTGCCAAGAGCTAGTAAAAAACAAAGAATAGATAATATTCCATAACAGAATATTACAGAGGGACATGTACTTGGTCTTCCCGCTCTGCACACCTATTTTATGATACTACTGTTCAAAAGGAGAATGTTTCCAATGCTATGAAAATCAGTTCTACCTCATCCCCCCTCAGCAACCATGCAACTAGAGTACGCAAGAACATTACAGAATGCCTGATCAGCATCATGTTCCACTCACTCATCTATGACACCAGGGACAACAGCTCAAAACCTTGATCTCTATCAATCTCATGGCCTTGAAGGGCTGGGGGTAATCCTTTCTAAATCACTATGATTCCAACGTCTAAGTTAAATCAATGCCTAAGGATTCCTGCCAAGCTATTTGCTCTGACGAAAGACTCGTCTCGAGAACCACAGATGAATTTATCCTTACGCTTTCTTGAATGCAGACTTCCAGCTTGCCATCCTGCACAATGTAGATGCTGTTGTCCAGCTGCCCAGGACGGAAGATGTATTCCCCTTCATGCAGCTGCACAAAAAACATGTGCTTGCACAGCTCCAGGAAAAGAGGTTTCCCAAAGCGGCCAAGGACTCTGCAGGACAGAAAATGCAAAGGGAAAACTGAAAATACTGGAGTTCCTTTTTGAGTAGCACTCCGAGCAACGCCAGCAGACTGAGAAGGAAGTGTATCCAGTCTTCCTCAAGCACCAGCATGGCTTTTGAAGGGGAAGAAATACAAAAACCTACAGGATTCATATATTCTGTAAGAAAAGTTACCCTATGGAACTTTCCCTTTTAGCACAGTGACCTTGTCCCCATAACAAAAACATGAGGAAGGCTGAAAACCAAAGGAAAGACATCTGCACATATTTCTAAGTTTGGAATATGAGACTTCCTGCAGATAACGTGCAACTGGACTCATTCAATACTGAAACCAGTCAGTCGCTACCAGGCAGACAGAAATAGGCATCTTAAGCCTGATCGCACGCACCAGAAGGGGCCTCCACACAGCTCAGTCAGCTCACATTTAACAGCATCAATCAATCAAATTCTCTGCAACATCAATTGGTCATACGAGATCACAATTCCACAGTAGAACATTTAGATGACTTAAATAGCAGTTTTACTAGAGTATGTGTGACCTTCAAGACAATTATATGTCAGAACAGCTTTATCATCATCCCTATCCCCTAATTTAAGCCACTAATCCACCTCTTCAACTCTTTTCTCCCCGCACACCCCGCCCCCCCCGGCTATTTTTTCAATGCACTTAATTATTTTCTTAAGTTTTCTAGAAACTTAGAAGTCATTTATTCTTTTCTCATAGTCAGATGAACTTTCAGTCAACTGCTTAAAGGCCCTGACCGTACTGTGATAAAATTTAAGACTTGCCACGAACTGCCAAGTATTCAGATCACTTCAACATCCACCAAAATCAAGTTGAAGCTTCCCTCTCCATTTGACATTACCTAACATTTTTAAGCATGTATAGGACCTCCCATGTAAAGAATTCCCATTTGCCATCAAACTCAGTCAGATCTGCCTCTAGCAAAGAGGGAGGCGGCTCTTTTGGTTGCAGAGCTGGACACTCCTTCTTAATGCGCAGAATTCTAGAAAGAGAAAGACAAATCAGAAAGCTCATCAAATTGTTCATTTGGAAAAGATCTTTAAGATCATTGAGTCTGACCACACCTGTCCACTACTCCATCAGATCCCTGAGCACCTCATCTACCCATCTTTTAAACCCCTCTAGGGATGGTGATTCTCCCACCGCCCTGGGCAGCCTCTGCCAGGCCTGAGAACCCTTTCAGGACAGAATTGTTTTCCTAATATCCAAACTCAACCTGCTCTGGCATAACTTGAGGCCATTCCCTCTCATCCTATCACTAATTACTTGGGAGAAGAGACCAGCACCCACCTCACTACAATCTCCTTTCAGGCAAGTGATGAGGTGTCCCCTCAGCCTCCTTTTCTCCACACTAAACAACCCCAGTTCCCTCAGCTGCCTCTCATAAGGCTTGTTCTCCAAGGCTTGTTCAGGATGTCTCCTCATTTGTTTTAAGCGCAGGCTGTGTGCTGATGCCTCAGGTTGACTTCAACACTAAATACACACCGTGCCAAGATACACATTACCAAGTAGCTAAGACAGCAGCGTTCCACCTTCCTGCCTTTCCTCAGAGCCGCGTGCCCTCCCTTGCAGCAAATGCACAGCTGACAACACGGAAAAAACAGCAGCTACAGAGAAACTCCCTGCTAGGAACAGGCTCCACGCCACAAAACCAGCCTCCGTGGCATGAATCTTCCCCATCCAAAAGCGCACATACCTTTTAGCCAAAGATAAAACTTTTGCCCTCTTGCGCATCCTTTGGCGAGGGACAGTGTTGCCAACCAGGGAGTTTGGAAGAGTTCTGACCTAGGAGGAAATAACCAAAACAAAAATGTTTAGTAAAAGCCAAAACAACCAAAGAAGCCCCAACACACTCATTCCAGCCCTGCAAAGACTCCAACTCATCTACCAAGTTATCAGAACATAATAACTAGAGGGAAGCACTCGCGCAAGACCTTGGAGGAACGGATCCAGGATCAGAAAGCCAGTGCAGTATACTTTGATTTTAACAATCAACTGCTAGAGTGGTGTTCAATGGCAGAGGGAAAAACACCCTTAGCTGTACAGTTCTGACTCGGGAACACTCAGCAGCAGGCAGGTGAGGCACATTTAAAGCCCTGCGACTCCCCAGCAGTCGGAGGGGTGCTGACAACCAGGGCCAGTGGTGCCAGGCATCAGCCAGGCTTTACTGTTCCCAACAGTCGCCAAGTGCCACCTTCTGGAGACGCGCAACCACCACAACACCCAGAAACCACATCAACAGTCACTCTCAAAGAGTAACAGTTCTCCCTTTGTTTCTCAGACTTGAAGATCAAGAAACAGTTTCTTTCACAAAAGAATTTATCAATTAGTTGGGAGATTCACTTTTTAATGGTTTTAGAAAAGTAAAATCTCAGTATCTTATCAAAAATACATGGAGTGCAATCAACAGCAGTTAGTCTGTAATTTTCTATGTTGTATTCAGGAACAAAGCAACAAAAAAGAAAACCAAAAAACTATCTGAAACCACGTTACCATGTGGAATTCCAAGTACTCTTTATTTATGTGTGACATAAACAGCTGCATTAAAGAATATTAAAATTAAGTTCCTGGCAGTGTGCACTATTTCTTTTCATTGGGGGGTTTCAGGATCAAGTTCTACAAGAAGCGTGACCTGCAATGCAACAGCAAGGTTCAAGGAGCAACCTCCTCCCTGCACAGAGAAACTGAGCTCCAGAATGGAATATTATAACCAGCCCAGGGTCTAACTGAAGACCCAGTATTTTAATTCACTTCAACATTTAGCATTGTGGGAGGCAGAACGCTGCAGCAGCTCACAGCAGGAAGCGTTCACAGAATCATTAAGGTTGGAAGGCTTCTAAGCTCATCCAGTCCAACCCTCAGCCCAACCCTATTGTGTCAGCTAAACCATGCCCTGAAGTGCCACAACTACACAAGTTTCAAACCCCTCCAGGGATGGAGACTCCCCCACTGCCCTGGGCAGCCTCTCCCAGGACTTCACCACTCTGTCAGTAAAGAATTTTTTCCTAATAGCCAGTCTAAACCTCCCCTGGCACAACTTGAAGCCATTTCCTCTTGTTACTTGGGAGAAGAGCCCAGCACCCACCTCACTACAATCTCCTTTCAGGAGCTGCAGAGATCGAGGACGTCTCCCCTCAGCCTCCTCTTCTCCAGGCTAAACAGCCCCAGGTCCCTCAGCTGCTCCCAGAACCCTTGGGCTCCAGACCCTTCCCCAGCTCCGTTCCCCTTCTCCAGATGCGCTCCAGCCCCTCAATGTCTTTCTTGTAGCGAGGGGCCCAAAACTGAACCCAGGATTCGAGGTGCAGGGGGACCCGCTTCCTCAGCAAGCAGTGACTAACACAGCAGGGTTACTTACCCACGCCCCATTTTTCTGCAGATGATGTTTTAAGTGCCCTGGCAACGCGAGTGCAGGCCTGGCTCGAGCAAGTTACCCCACACGTGTACCCCACACTCTGCTATGGTCCCACAAGGGGCTTTGCAGCTTCCCTGGGTCAAGAAGCTCGCTGGAGCACACCATGGTTCTGACACCACAGGACAGCAGGCAGGGAGCACTCGCGGCAGTCGGAGTTAAACAGCCTTTCTCCTCAATCAACCATTTCTATTCCCCATCATGCATTCAACAGATAATGAGTACAAGCAAGATTCTGCCTGAACAGGAGGCACCTTTTCAAAGTCAGGCTTTCTCAATACCTTCATACACACTAAAACTGTGCACGGAGCTCCAAAACGTTGCTATATAGATTATGGAATGGGAAACGTTGAGTGAAGAAGTCACCGTGACCTCCAGGACCTATTGCACCAGCTCGTGACAACACCAAATGCACAATCTCTGCTCTGACACAGCTGCTTGCAACACCTCTGAAAAGATGAGTTCTTGTGACCGTAGCAGTCCTAACAATCAGAAAAACAAATCTCTCATTCCACATACACTAAGTAGCTTCAAGGAAATTCATGTATTGAGGAGGAAGACAAGATGACTAATCTCCTCAGTTAAACAGAAATCCAAGCAACCAGTGGTGAACGCATCGACATAGCATGTCCACTACAATGAACTTCATCCATTAAAGGAAACGTCCAGCTTCGGAAGTCCTCTTGTTGCCATTTTCCAAGAAAAGCCACTTGCAAAGACAAAAGTAAATAAGCCATAGACTTGAAAGATTTTATCAGCTGATGCAGAAACAGATTCCTCACAGATGGAAAATTCTTAAGGAGACCTTTCAAAATAATAGGAAACATAGAATCATGGAATAACCAGGTTGGAAGAGATCCACCGGATCATCGAGTCCAACCGTTCCTAGCAAACACTAAACCATTCCCCTTAGCACCTTGTCCACCCATGCCTTAAACACCTCCAGGGAAGGTGACTCAACCACCTCCCTGGGCAGCGTCTGCCACTGCCCAAGGACCCTTTCGTGAAGAATTTTTTCCTAATGTCCAGCCTAAACCTCCCCTGGGGGAGCTTGAGGCCATTCCCTCTTGTCCTGTCCCCTGTCACCTGGGAGAAGAGGCCAGCACTCTCCTCTCCACAACCTCCTTTCAGGGAGTTGGAGAGAGCAATGAGGTCTCCCCTCAGCCTCCTCTTCTCCAGGCTAAACAACCCCAGCTCTCTCAGCCACTCCTCGTAAGACCTGTTCTCCAGCCCCCTCACCAGCTTCGTTGCTCTTCTCTGGACTCGCTCCAGAGCCTCAACATCCTTCTTGCGGTGAGGGGCCAGAACTGAACACAGGATTCGAGGAGCGGTCTCACCAGTGCCCAGTACAGAGGAAGAAGAACCTCCCTGGACCTGCTGGTCACACCATTTCTGATCCAAGCTAAGATGCCATTGGCCTTCTTGGCCACCTGGGCCACTGCTGGCTCATGTTCAGTCGCTGTCAACCAACACCCCCAGGTCCCTCTCCTCCAGGCAGCTTTCTGACAGACTTCTCCTAGTCTGTAGCACTGCACAGGGTTGTTGTGCCCCAAGTGCAGGACCCACCATTTGGCCTCCTTAAACCTCATGCCATTGGACTCTGCCCAGCGGTCCAGCCTGTCCAGATCCCTTTGCAGAGCCTCCCGACCCTCCAGCAGATCCACACTTCCACCCAGCTTAGTGTCGTCCGCAAACTTGCTCAGGGTGCACTCGATGCCTTCATCCAGGTCATTGATAAAGACATTGAACAGGGCTGGACCCAGCACTGAGCCCTGGGGAACCCCACTTGTCACTGGCCTCCAGCTGCATTTCACACCATTTCCCACCACTCTCTGGGCCCGGCCATCCGACCAGTTTTCCCCCCAGGACAGTGTGCGCCTGTCCAGGCCAGAGGTGACAGTTTCCTAAGCAGAATGCTGTGAGAAACTGTGTCAAAGGCTTTACTGAAGTCCAGGAAGATACATCCACAGCCCTTCCCTCATCCAGCAGCCAAGTCACTTTGTCATAGAAGGCCATCAGGTTAGTCTGGCAAGACCTGCCTTTCGTGAACCCATGTTGACTGGGCCTGATCACCCGGTTCTCTTGCATGTGCTTCATGATAGCACTCAAGATCACCTGCTCCATGACTTTCCCTGGCCCTGAGGTCAGACTGACAGGCCTGGAGTTTTCTGGATCCTCCCCGCGACCCTTCTTGTAGACGGGCACAACAGCAGCCTCCAGTCCAGTGGGACTTCCCCAGTCAGCCAGGACTGTTGGAAGATGATCGAAAGGGGTTTGGCCAGCACATCCACCAGCACATCCACCCTTGGGTGAATCCCATCCGGCCCCATAGACTTGTGGGTGTCTAGTAGGGCTAGCAAGGCTCTGACCACCTCCTCTTGGATCACGGGAGCCTCATTTTGCTCCTCTAGCTCCTGGGTTTGTACACAGATGGAATGATTTTCTTTACAATTAAAGACTGAGGCAAAGAAGGCATTAAGTACCTCAGCCTTTTCCTCATCCCCTGTCACTGTTGTTCCTTCTGCGTCCAATAGGGACTGTATGGTCTCCCTAGTCCTCCTTTTATTATTTAGATATTTATAGAAGGATTTTTTTGTTATCTTTCACAGACTTGGCCAATCCGATTTCTAGCTGAGCCTTACCCCTTCTGATTTTTTCTCTACACAATCTCACTTCCCTCCTGTAGTCCACCCAAGAGGCCTGTCCCCTCTTCCAGAGCCCATAAACATTTCTCTTCTTCTTGATATCACTCAAGATCTCTCTGTTCAACCAAGCTGGCTTTCTCCCCTGCCAGCTTTTTTTCCCGAACACGGGGATGGCTTTCTCCTGAGCTGCTAGGATTTCCCCCTTGAAGAGCTCCCAGCCCTCATGGGCTCCCTTGCCCTTGAGTACTGTCCCCCATGAGACTTTGCCAACCAGCCTTCTGAAGAGATCAAAGTCTGCCCTCTGGAAATTTAATGCTACCGACCTACTAACAACCCTCTTCACTTCACCTAGAACAGGAAACCCTATCATCTCATGATCGCTTTGTCCTAGGCGTCCACCTACTGCCACATCCCCCACAAGGCCTTCTCTGTTCACAAACAGCAGGTCCAGGAGGGCACCTTCCTTTGTTGGTTCATTCACCAACTGTGCAAGGAAGTTGTCTTCCACGCACTCCAGGAACCTCCTAGACTGCTTCCTTTCTGCTGTATTGTACTCCCAGCAGATATCAGGCAGATTGAAGTCTCCCACAAGAACGAGAGGCATTGATCTAGAGATTAACCCCAGCTGTTTATAGAAGAGCTCATCAGCTGCTTCTCCTTGGCTGGGTGGTCTGTAACAGACTCCCATCACAAAATCTACCTTCTTATGGGCTCCTCTGATTTTAACCCACAGGCACTCAACCTCCTGATCGCCACAATCCATCTCAACAGTGTCCAAGTCCTCCCTTACAAAGAGGGCTACCCCGCCTCCTCTCCTACCCTTCCTATCCCACCTGAAGAGTTTGTACCCCACCATAGCCGTACTCCAGTTATATGAGTCGTCCCACCACGTTTCCGTGATGGCAACAACATCATAGGCTCCTTGCCCTACGACAGCTTCCAGCTCTTCCTTCTTATTCCCCATGCTGCATGCATTGGTGTAAATGCACTTCAGCTGAGCTGCCAAGCCTTCAGCCCTCTTAGAGGGAACTGAGTTTATTCCCAATTGCCTGGTGACTGGAGTAGCTAGCGACAGAGTGCCCTTATCTCCCTTAGCACCCCGAGGTGTGTTCTCCCCCACTTTCTGTGTGGTGAGGTACTGGTGGTCCTCACCAGCACCACCCTCTCTGAATCTCCAGTGCCCCACATCCAGGCTCGTTCCTGTCTAGCCTGGGCTCAACCCCCTCCCACTTCACATCTACTTTAAAGCTCGATTTATGAGCTTGGCTAGGTTTCTAGCAAGGGCTTCAGTCCCCCTAGGAGACACACGTGTCCCATCCTTAGCGAGAAAGCCTTGGGGTGTGTGAGCCACCCCATGATCAAAGAAGCCAAAGCCCCTCTCCTCGCACCAGGCTCGGAGCCAGGCATTAATCGAATTCTTCTTCCTGGCTTCCCGCTCCTCTCTATTTAGCATTGGGATGGAGCAGAATCCTATTTGTGCCCCAGAGCCCTCCATCATTTTCCCAATGGTCCTGAAGTCATTCTTGATGGTTTTGGCCTTTTTGTTTGCTAGACCATCGTTACCAGTTTGGACTATCAGAGGATAGTAGTCTGTCTCGAGGGCCAGGGAAGGAAGTTTTTTAGCTACCTCCTTCCCTGATGCCCCCGGTAAGCAGCAGACCTCTCTGTGGAGCGGGTCCAGTCTGCAAATGGGTCCCTCCGTTCCTTTTAGGAGGGAGTCCCCTACAACAATCACCCTTCTCTTCTTCTTGATGGAGGATGTTTTTATCTTTTTATGAGGATGGTGCGGCCTAGGGAAGGATTCTAGGCTGTGGGAGCCATCATCCTCATCCTCAGGGCTGGATTCCACCTGCAGCACCTGGTACTTGTTCTCCAGGGGGATCTGGGGTTTTGCTGTCTGGGTGAGGGGAGCAGGTTTCCTACCTCTGGCAGGAACTTGCTGCCATTCCCCATCTCTTGTTCCCCCAACCTTGCAGTTTGCAGGTGGATGGTGTTTGGACACACCAGCTCCAGCAGCCACTGAGTTAGTGAGAGGGCCCTGCTCCACTGGTCAATCTCCCTCTCACACTCCCTGATGGTCCTCAGCCTCTTTACCTCCTCTCTTAGCTCCTTCACCATGTGAAGGAGTTCCCCCACTCAGGCACAGCTTTCACAAGTGGGGCCAGTACCAGAGGCACGAGCCGGTGTGGGAGGGGGCACTGCCTGCAGCCCAGGGGCTGGGGAGCTGCTGCACCCACTGTGGCTCTGGCTGGGGGGCAGCATCCACCCTGCCTGCTGCAGCACACGGAGCAGCTTTAACCTTCTGCCGGGTGGCCACCATGGCCCTCGGTGTCTTCTGTCTAGTCCCTAGGTCCTCTCTGCGCCCTGCACTCTCGCCCTGCCCACTCGAACCGCCGCTCAAACTGCCCCGCTCCTCTTCAGCGTGCTCCAGGTCAAATAATAAAAACTCACGATTCCAGCATACCCTCATCAAAAACTGCTATGAGTTGAAACAACAGCAAAGTTACAATCTCAACAAAAAACAGAAGCTGAATAACCTCTAGAGGCAAGGCCTGTGGCTTATATACTCCCTGGGCCGTCCCACCCACCACCTGTGAATGGGGTGTGGTGAACCCCTCACAGGTATAAATAGGGCCTGTTTTATTAACTCTGCGTTACATTCTCAGTAAGAATAGTGTTGCTCTTATGCTTGAAAGCATCTGTGGAAGAAATAACTGTATGTGCGCTTTCACTGAAACACTGGTTTTTGTGAGAGTGATGGGACTAGGTAGCAAGCATTTTAGAGCTGGATTTTTTGATTCCTTTCATTTACCATGCCCCAATACAATTTTTGTCCTCTGGCATTCCTGTACCCCTCCCCTTTTATTTTTCTGTGCTGTTTTCTCTCTCTTTTTTTTTTCCCCTAGTCTTTAGCATCTGTCTTGTGTCCATAGTTCTTTTTTCCCTTTTCCATCTTTGTCCCAATCCGCATTCTTTTCTTTTTCCCCACAATGTTACTGGCCCGGTCCCTGGAGTTTGTTTGTTCTTACTCTGTGTCTGCAAGTGCCTTGCCTTCCTTTCTCTTTTGCCATCCCAAATTTTACTACTTTATTATTATTACTATTATTATTAATGTTGTTATATTATTATTTCATTAAATCTGTAGTTTGTTCCCAACCCACATATCCTTTTCCTCTGATCTTCCTTTCCCTGGGGACGGTGGGGGGGAAATTGGGATCCCAACTGCTCAGTTTGGGCTGCTGAGATTCACCAGGCCGGGGCTACACAATGACATACTTTTCTGTACATTTAACTAAAGATTTATTACTGACTCTGCTGATAGAGCACAAAGGTGTTTGTTTAGCAGCGTTTGGTGCCAGTGCTTGGGAGCACAGCATTTCAGCAGCACAATTCAGCAGACACAGGATGATGAAACACAGAAGCCAGGGCTGATGTGGAAAAGAACCACTAGACTTTATTCCCAAATGACATTTATAAAAACAAAGACATGGTGGAGGATGTGGGAATGCATAGCCCATGGGGCAAGCAAGGCCAAGTTCCATGTCGTTGGCACCTGTGAAGCAAGTGGTCAACAGAGGGAAGAGAGGCCGAGGAGGCAGCTGCTGGTCATGCCCAGCCACAGCAAGCCTGCTGTGTCACTCAGACCCTCCACCCACCATCACAGCAGCTTCAGTTCAGTGCCAGGACTCTGGGACATGAAGTTCAACTGCTGGCCTGGATTTTGCATCAGACTGGCATATGGAAACAGACCCTGTGCTCCCAGCACTCGGGCTTGTACCTGGAGCGCATCTCAGCAGGATTCCCATGCTCACCTCTTCCTCAAGCTCTGACCAGTGAAGAGGAACTCTTGGTCCACCAAATGCACAAGAGAAGTTCCCAGACCACCTCTGTTCTCAGCAGACTCCCAAGATTGGCTTTTTTAGTCCACAGGGTGCCTGCAGTCTCAGTCCCACCTGCCCCTGCAGCAGACACCAAAGGTCCTCCTAACAAGGACCTGGTGTCTTTTCGTCACCCAAGATCCAGCACGTGGTCTCACCATGAGTGCGTGGGGAACACAGCAAACCCAGAAGAAACACAGTTCTGATCTATAGCAGCTCAGCTAACACAATCCTCAGCTCGGTGCAGAAAATGACCCTCCTCAAGCAGATACCTTCTTACCCCCAAACAGATAAACAAACCCAAAAGATTTTCCTTCATACCATAGCACCGTCAGAGCACACACAACTCCATTTCCCACTTCTGCTGTGTCCCAGCTCCACAGTTGTTGCTCTGCAGGACCAGAGTCAGATCACAGAATGATTGAATCACAGAATAGTTAGTGTTGGAAGCAACCTTAAGGATCATCAAGTTCCAACCCCCCTACCATGGGCAGGGTTATGTTCCACTAGATCAGGCTGCCCGTGGCCCCATCCAACGTGGCCTTGAACACTTCTTCCCTAGGCAACCTGTTCCAGTGTCTCACCACTCTCATGGTGGAAGAAATTCTTCCTTATGTCTAGTCTAAACCTGCCCCTCTCCAGTTTATAGCCATTGCCCCCAAGCCTTTGCGAACAGTCCCTCCCCAGCTTTCTTGTAGCCCCTTTCAGGTACTGGAAGGCTGCCTGTACAGCTGGAGGAAGGATCAGCCCAGTCTATGGCAGCGCACCACCACCATCAGACTTTGCTGGTCCCGGGAAGGGGGTTGGCCAGCAGGGGAGCAGCCCTGCAGGGAAGGGGCCCTGGAACAAGACACTTTCACCCCATAAGAGGCCATTAGAGAGATCGGTATGTTGAGGGATCTTTTTTGTGCAGGTTGACAAAGGAGGAATAGACTCCAACTTGCGAACCAGGCAGCATAGGGAAGGCTGGGGAAAGGCTTTGGGAAAGGCATGCATCTGGCCAGGGCCTGAGCCAAGGTGGAGAGCAATACTTCACCCATAGCGGCATTTGGAAGAAGCTTTGTATCCTTAATGCTTTGGGTGTTAGGACATATTGTTGGATTCCCCATTCTCAAGCCTATTCCTTTACAGAAGAGCCCAGGGGAGCCTGGGAAGCCTGAGGGGGTTGCAGTTGGCTCCTTGGGCCCTTCTCCTGGCAGCCAAATACACACCTTGTGACTTTTGTCGAACTCATCACTGTGATGCTGGTGGTGGCTGGCTCTCACTGAAGACACACACACGTACTAGTGCTGTTTGCACTGCTGTTGCAGTCCATTTCATTTCACTGGTCTAAAGTCCCTAAACTGATACCAGGTTGAAAAGCTTCCCTTATTTTCTGCCTTCTGCTACCCAAGGCTTTGCTTCCCCCATATCGGCAGTACCCAGTTGAGATGTGAAGATATTTGCTGGGCACATTACAGCTGAGCAGGAGGTTTGTGGCACAAATAATTCAGTTAAAAGCACACCAGCAACTCTGAGGAATGAGGAGTAGCAGATGGCCCCTGGAGATGTGACTGAGCTGGCCACCTTTGTGCCATTCAGTGGATTTCATGCCAGCTCCTAATCCCTTGTGATTCCTGGTGAAAATGCTCCATGCTCCTCTGCCACATCTCAGTCACAGCTCACCATGGACACTCCCTTTCACGTTCCCAAAGCACAGAGACGTTGGGCTATACAGTGTAGGTAGTTAAGGCTTGGCGGTCAGAAGATGTCGCGCTGTACAGAAAGATAGGACCCCTCTCCAAATAGCCGATAGCGTTTAGCTCATGACATAAGCAGACGGAAGTGATGTTGTAAACCTAAGCTATATAATGCTGTGCCACTCATCAATAAATGCCATTTGCCATCCACCACATTGGTGTCTGTGAGCTGATGGCCCGAGCGGCCTGGGATTGGTCGCCGTGCCGTTCCTGAACCAGGTCGCCACGCCTCCGAAGACAACAAGTGGTGCCGAAACCCGGGAAGTCTCGCCTGGAATCGGGTGAACAGCGGCCGGAGCGGCAGGACCAGCCCGGCGGGGAGGACGCTCCCAGATCAACAAGGAGGATGGAAGCCCTTGTGAAGGTCGTATCACAATTACATAAGCAGTGGGGGATAGATTGTAAACCCAAAGATTTTACTCTCGTAGTTGCGAGGCTTTTACAAATTGGGGTCATTGACCATCTGGTGGATATTCCCCACCCCGAGGTGTGGAATAAATGCACCAGAGCGTTAGCCAAGGAGACGATGTGCTCGGGTTCAGGGAAAAACCTTAAGTCGTGGGGGAAAGTCATACAGGCCCTGCAGGAGGCCATACAAGAGCAGGAGACCTGGAGGGCGGCAAAGGATTGTTTGTTGGCCACCCTGAAATTAGGAGTCGGGGCGGCCACGCGGACTCTGCACCCCCCAGATGGTGACGATTATGCTGAGTCTAAAGATCTGCGAGAGGGCGACACACCCCCTCAATCCCCAAACCCCGACCCACTTACGGAGGGACAGAAACAAGCAAAATCCTTCTGGGGTGGGTTGGCCGAGGAGGCCAGGGGCGCCGCTGGGAAACCAGGGCCTGAGGGGGTCTCGGTGAGGCCATCGCCCTGTGCGCCCCAAGATGGCGCCGAGCGGGAAAAAGGAAGGCGGGAACAGGGAGGAAGCGCTGGAATTAACTAGCGCGCGCAAATGGGAAGGGGAGGAGAACAAGAAAAAGAAGGGTGGTGGGGGCAACCGCGAAAGGGAGGGGAGTGCGAGCGAGGGGCGGAGAGCCCTTATAGGGCAAACACCTCGGCGCGCAGAAGGCCGAGAGCCAGGGGGAGGGAGCGGCGGGGATTAACTTGAGCTCGGAAGAGTGTTCAATTGATAGCAATAACGCTCCACACTGAAAAGGGACCGGAGAAAACTATTACTCTCTTCCCATATGTTATGTCAGGAGTCCCACCCCTGCTGGGAAGGGACGCTCTAGTCCTATTAAAAGCCAGAGTGACAAATTTACCATAAGGGCCACTGCCGTATACCCACTTCCACCAATTAGACTGACATGGAAATCATCCGACCCAGTGTGGGTCGAGCAGTGGCTCCTATCGAAGCCTCGAATGGATGTTCTTCTTGAGCTAATTGACCGCAAACTACAACGAGGTCATATAGAGCCTTCCACTAGCCCATGGAATACCCCAGTTTTCGTAATACCCAAACAAACCGGTGAGGGGTTTTGTCTCCTCCATGACCTGCATGAAGTAAACAAGAAAATTCAACCAATGGGTCCTGTCCAAACGCTGTTACCCATGAACTCTATGATACCGGAAGGACAACCTTGTGCTGTCCTTGATACTAAGGACTGTTTTTTCTCGATACCTCTGCATGAGACAGACAAGGAGCGGTTTGCTTTTTCTGTCATGTTCCCAAACAGCCAACGCCCTAACTTGCGTTTCCAGTGGAAAGTGCTACCTCAAGGTATGATCAACTCGCCTACTATCTGCCAGATTACGGTGGATCGGGCGTTGGCACCGGTCTGGCGCAGTGACCCGACCACGACGATCATTCAATACATGGATGACATTCTGATCGCTGCGCCATCAGAAAGTCAGGTGGACCAGCTAATGTCAACAGTCTCAGAAACCCTAAAAATAAACGGGTTCGAAATTGCGAGTGCAAAAATCAAAAGAGGACCATGCGTCAGTTTTTTGGGAGTGGGGATCACAAGTTCTTATATAACCCCCCCCAAATAAAAATCTGCCGACACATCAAAATGCTCCACGATATGCAACAGCTAGTGGGGTCTTTGCAATGGCTCCGTAATATTGTTCTGATCCCTCCTGAAATCATGGCCCCTCTGTATGATCTTCTAAAGGGAAAGAACCCATGGGAACAAAAAATTCTGACGAATGAAGCAATAAATTCTCTCGACTTCATCGAACAACAGATATCAACAAGCACGCTCGCCAGGTGGGACCCAGCTGTACCACTCGACCTGTACGTACACTTCACGGAAGTGGGGGGAGTAGGGGCACTAGCCCAGGGCCCCCTGAAAAAGCCCAACCAATACAATGGGTAGTCTTAGGAAAACCGTCACGTGCATTCTCCCCAGGAGTCGAGTGCCTTGGTAACCTCATCATGAAAGGCAGAAAACTTGCCCTAAGACACCTAGGCATCGAACCCGCCAGGATATATCTACCCTTCCGCAAACAGCTCCCAATGCAATCGGTAGCGATGTCAGAGTATCTGGCCATAGCCCTTGTCGGATTCGGCGGAGAAGTCCGGTATGCTACAAAGCCGCCATGGACTCAAATGCTGGCAATTGTCGACATCGACCTTCCACGGAAAATTATGGACCAGCCCCAACAAGGACCAACGGTCTTCACAGACACATCCTCAGCGACCTCAACTGCAGCAGCAGTATGGCAATCGGATGAAGAATGGCACTGCATTAAAATGACTGATTGTGCGCTTTCAGTCCAGCAGCTAGAAGCGACAGCCGTAGTACTAGCGTGTGGACTGTTCCCAAAGGAACATCTCAACATAGTGACTGACTCGATGTTTGTGGCCAAGCTTTGCCTAGCCATGTCGGGGCCTGGCGTGTCAACATCCACAGCAGCTCTAATGCTAGAAAAAGCACTTTTTTCCCGAAAGGGTACCATATCAGTCATCCATGTCAACAGCCATGACCCAATCAAAGGGTTCTTTCAAACCGGTAATGACAAAGCAGATGCTGCTGCAAAGGGATTGTGGACGCTAAGAGATGCCCGTCAACTGCACGACTCTCTCCACATTGGAGCTAAAGCACTAGCAAAGAAATGCGAGATTTCAGTCACTGACGCAAAGCACATAGTAGCCACGTGTCCTCACTGTCAGAAAGTGCCACTGTGGTCCAGTGGAGTCAACCCCAGAGGCCTTAAGGCCTCTGAGGTGTGGCAGACGGATTTCACGCTTTATCAGTTGCTGAAACCTCAAGCGTGGCTAGCGGTAACCGTAGACACATATAGCGGAGTGATTGTAGCTACACAACACCTTAAGACCGACTCCAAAGCGACCATCCAACATTGGCTGACGGCCATGGCATGGCTTGGCGTCCCTAATCAGATCAAAACGGACAATGGTCCAAACTTTGTCTCTAAATCAATCCAGGCATTTGCTTTGAAATGGGGTATCACCTTAACACATGGCATCCCATATAATAGCACAGGACAAGCCATAGTCGAGTGAGCGAATCAAACGCTGAAATCTAAATTGGAGGTATTAGCAAAAACAGAAGGTTTTACCAACGCCGTTGCCCCGGGAGACCAAGCACGCCTGCTAGCGACTGCTCTGCTAGCACTAAATCAATTCCCCAGGGGGGAGGAGGTGAATAGCCCCACCCAAAAGCATTGGGCCACCCGAGCGCTAGAAGAAGGCCCATTGGTCATAATTAGAAATGAGCTGGGAGAATGGGAACAAGGGTGGAGGCTTGTCCTGACAGGGCTGGGGTATGCTGCTGTCAAGAAAGATGGCAAAATTAAGTGATGTCCGCTTAAGTCTATTAAACCGGACCTCCAGAATAAAGCTAATGAAAGCTGTGAGTTTTTGTCCACAGGACCGGATTATCGGATGCCCTCGTGACCCGTACGCCCCGATGACAAGAGAAGACGGCAAGTCAACAAGCATCCTGTCCACACCTGGAAGTTCCGCACTGGCGGAATCCAAACAACAGCGACACAGCCCCCATGGAGGGAGGCTGCGATGCCTTTGTGTGATTTTGATTTTGGGGCTTGTCACTATAAGACAGGTAGGATCAAATTACCTTCACAACCAGCCATTTAAATGGACCGTCCTTCGATTTGAGGATCAGTATGTTATCACAACTCAAATAACATCGGGTGCGCCAAGTTTTAATGCCTCTCTGTATCAGCTCGTCCCGAGACCCCGATGTTGGGAATACCTAGGATTTTATGTGTCCGAGCTCGAATCCTGGGAAGGGGTATTGTAACCTCCCTAACCAATATTACTGCAGTTACTGGGGATGTGAGACCATAGCCCCTGGTTGGATACCAGGTAGTGGTAGAGATAAATACCTAAAATTCCAGTGGAGTCCATATGGGTGTATTCCACCGCAAGGAATGAAAGGACGTGGAAGTTGCAAATACCTCTTCTTAAATGTTACCAATCCCCAAGAGGACGGTTGGGTAATCGGAAAAGTGTGGGAGTAAGATATACAGAACGAGGGACAGACAAGGGTGGCTTAATTCTCATAAAAAAGGAGATTGTCCCGAATGATCCACTGCCAGTAGGCCCTAACCAGGTATCTGTTGATAAAATAGTCCTGAGTATTCCACGGTTAGAAGATCCCAATCAGGACAAAATGACTAAAGAGACCAAAGACTATAAAGCATCAACAGAAAAATACACTGCCACACCTGTAACGACACGCACCACCGAAATCCCTTACAGAAATCCTCTCTGGAAAATGATGCAAGCTAGCTACCAAGTGCTGAACAAAACTAACCCAAATCTTACGGAGCATTGCTGGCTGTGCTACGGAATAAAGCCACCCTTTTATGAGGCTGTAGGAGTGACATACCCATACAGGTAGATGGTACAAATCCGGCCCAGTGTATATGGGACACAGAAAAACAAGG
Organism: Phaenicophaeus curvirostris; assembly: GCF_032191515.1. Lineage (NCBI taxonomy): Eukaryota > Metazoa > Chordata > Aves > Cuculiformes > Cuculidae > Phaenicophaeus > Phaenicophaeus curvirostris. Next base: position 629,219 of record NC_091411.1, read on the forward strand.
GATTACATTGGCACAGGTGGTGGGAAGTGGCGTGTGTGTGGGTAAAGTCCCAAAACACAAAGAACAACTGTGTGTTAATAAGACACAATATAAACCCCCTGCTAAGTGGTTAATACCGGCCAAAAATGCCAAGTGGGTTTGTTCTACTATTGGAGTTACACCCTGTTTGTCGTTAGAAAAATTTAACGAATCCTCAGAATATTGCGTCCAAGTAACTATAGTCCCTAAAATCTTTTACCATTCCAAAGAATTTGTCTACAGCTCACATATTACCCCAGAGCATCATCTGTCAAAACGAGAACCCTTTACAGCACTAACAGTAGCTACCCTAATGATCATAGGAGGTGCGGGAGTAGGTACAGGGGTAGCATCCTTGGAACCACAGAGTAAAGAATTTAGTGCCTTGAGGGTGGCAGTAGATGAAGACCTGGCCAGAACTGAACAATCAGTAAGTGCATTAGACCAATCAATTAGATCATTATCTGAAGCAGTGTTGCAGAATCGAAGAGGATTAGACCAGATGTTCTTACAGCAAGGGGGAGTGTGCGCTGCACTAAGTGTTGTGAGTGTTGTGTATATGTGGACCACACCGGAATAGTGAGGGACACTATGGCCAAATTGCGGGAGGGATTAGAAAAATGAAAAAGGGAACGAGAGGCACAACAAGGTTGGTTTGAATCATGGTTTAACCATTCACCATGGATGACCACCCTGATATCTACTTTGATAGGGCCAATCACAACAATCATACTAGCACTGATCTTCGGGCCCTGTATATTAAATAAGCTCATGTCGTTTGTTAAGAGCCAGCTAGAGAAAGTTAACATTATGTTTGTAGAACACCAACAACTGCTTTAAGAATGTACTTATCTACTGTTACCCCTAGTCACACCCTGTTATTCCCAGTTATCTCCCAGTTACCATTTACCCCATGTGCCTTATGTTTGTTACTATGAGACTATGATATATACTTTTGGACTTTAGATTATAGACTTTCTAGTTAAGATTTTAGATCTTTATATTTTAGACTATCTCGTTGAGCATAGGGAGGGGGGGAAATGTAGGTAGTTAAGGCTTGGCGGTCGGAAGATGTCGCGCTGTACAGAAAGATAGGACCCCTCTCCAAATAGCCGATAGCGTTTAGCTCATGATGTAAGCAGACGGAAGTGACGTTGTAAACCTAAGCTATATAATGCTGTGCCACTCATCAATAAACGCCATTTGCCATCCACCACATTGGTGTCTGTGAGCTGATGGCCCGAGCGGCCTGGGATTGGTCGCCGTGCCGTTCCTGAACCAGGTCGCCACGCCTCCAAAGGCAACAAATCTATATCCAAGAGCTTGAGACAAGGTCCTCAGGTTCAGCCCCGTGCAGGAGAACAGCCTCCAGGCTGCAATGTGAAGGTCCATTGGACTTAAACACTGTACAAATACGTGTTGGTGGACAGATGGATGGTCCTTGCTCCAAGAGCATACTGTGTACAACAACAGCTCCACCACTATACAGACATTACACATATTTACACCCACAAAATTTTGGTCCCAGTAGAACATAATTTTCAGTCCAATGGCCCAACAGTCAGCTGATCCGGGGGCAGGGACTCAACTGCTCCCCTCTTCTCTGGTTTGCAGTGCCAGACCGTCAGTAGCCACTCTTCTTTCCACCTCAGGTTTCAATGTGCAGCCCCAGCACCCTCCCATGGAAGAAAACACAGGATCCAAACAAAGTCCTTTCCTGGCTGCCAGAGCCTGGGGCCAGTGAGGGTGTCCCACATTGTGGAGGAGGTGACAGGTGCTGGGCGAAGCAGGGATATGTGTGAGATGCTGAATGACACCAGGCCCCACTCTCCCTTGTTTCAGCCTCATAAGCTGTTGGCACTGTGCGCATCACTGTCTTTGCAGCAGGATGAGAAGGGGGCAGACAGACCCCTCTGCCTTTAAGCCCCCAAAGGTGAGGCTGGCACGGAGAAATCCAGACTGCTGTGATGCTGGGACATGTGTCTGACAAAGCTTTTCTGAGAGGAGTTATGAGTCAGTTAGGGCGGCACCTCTCCAAAACCCTGCTCTCGGCTTCCACCCAGGTGTGCCCCAAGTGAGATGCCAGGAGACCCAGCCAGAGACCCAACAGAGCATCCCTGGTCCTGCAAGGCTGCCAGACAGGTGCTTTAAGGCTTTGAAATATAAGGTGACCCCGAGGCTCACCAAGCACACAAAAGCCCCTCTCCTTCACACTACACAGACCACAGCGCCCCCAACAGGCTATTCCCCATGGCTGCAGCCAGAGGAAGGTCCTGTGTCTGGGGGGCACAGAGAAGCAGGAGAGGACAATGTTTCTGTGGAAGATTTGGAAAGCATCCTCAAGGGGATTTAGGTCCCTCCAGGATCATTTGCTTTTAACAGCAAACAGACAAAGGCTGCTAAGCGTCCTAATTACATCTGTTAAAGACCTTAGCTAGGAAAAACATACCTTTGGTAAGTCCCCTCTCCATTTTTAACCATGTTATCCATCCAAGAAATTAGAGACCAAGACTATGATTAAATGAACACCAGTGCATCACTTAGTTCTTCCCTTTCTCCTTCCCCCACGTTCCTTATTCACTCCTGATGCTCCCCCTGGCCCCGACAGTTACAGTTTAGGTGATTCTCTGCCAAGCATCACAGGAGGCAGGCAGCTCAGCCCAGAAGCTGATTGTCCCTCCTAGGCTCCAGGTTCTCTGCAACATCCTCTAACTCATCCAGGATTTCAGAGAAAGACGGCCGCTTAAATGCTTCCACCTGCAATGAGAAAGGAAAGCTAAAGAGAACAGCCTGGACATGAGGTGGATGCTATGCAGCAGCTCTGCTGGGTCCCCCAAGGCTGGGCAGCAGCACTCATCCATCACTGGCCTTAGCCCCATGCTTGCTGATGGAGCTTTCTGGCATCACCACTTGGTGATCCAGGCCTGGGCTGCTGCAAACAAGCAGCCACAGGAGAAGTCCAATGGTGTGGTACAGCACAAGCAAATGCAGTGCGATGTTGGAAACCAGCCTGACATGCTCCAGCTTGGAGAGATTGTGGGAACTGCTCATCCCAAAGTCCACCCAAGCAGTGTGGACAGACAGTTTGCAGAAAAAGGCTGCAGGTAGGCAGCAGGAGGGAGAACAATCATTCCCTGGGCTTTTTTGTGACAGTCAGTATCTCACTGTCTTGTCTCCTTGATGCAGCTCATCCTCAGTTGACTGGGATCCCCCAGCCCTTCCAGCACCATCCGGGTGCAGCCAAAGTGAGGGACACGGCCCAGGGTACCCCCATCCTGCACCCACTCCATGCCATTCCAGGGCTGCCCTTTGTGCCTGGCCCCATGGAGCCACCTGGGGAGCTGCACCAGAAACTCTGCCAACCTGCACAGAACACAAGGGAAGAGAAGAACATCTCCACGGGCCATTTCTGCCCAAAGCCTGTTATTATATCAACTTGCATTAGGAAGCTGCCTGTCAGAGATACAAGATCTGAATACACATAAACCTAAGCCACTTGCTGATGAATCACTGCTCTAATTCAGGACAAGCTATTGACACATCCTTGGGACCCATGCAAGGATTTACTTCCATTTGCAACCTAGGAATCAGGTGCATCATGATCACCCAGCTTGTCTACATTCTGCTTGATTTCTGCCTTTCTTTTTCTTTTCCTTTCAGAGATCTACTCAAATCCTCATTTTCATAGAATCATAGAAATCATATAATGGTTTGGGTTGGAAGGGACCTCAAAGCCCATCCAGTCCCACCCCCTGCCATGAGCAGGGACACCTCCCACTGGATCCAGTTGCTTCAAGCCCCAGCCAACCTGGTCTTGACAACCTCCAGGGATGGGGCAGCCACCACTGCTCTGGGCGGTCTGGGCCAGGGCCTCCCCACCCTCACAGCAAAATATTTCTTCCTAAGATCTCATCTCAATCTTCTCTCTTTCAGCTCAAAACCATTCCACTCATCCTATTCCTGCACTCTCTGATCAAGAGCCCCTCCTCAGCTTTCCTGGAGCCCCTTTCAGCACTGGAAGCTGCTCTGAGGTCTCCCCACAGCCTTCTCGTCTCCAGGCTGAACAACCCAGACTCTCAGCCTGTTCTCGTACAGGAGGTGCTCCAGCCACCAGAATATCTCCGTGGCCTCCTCCGGACTTGCTCCAACAGCTCCATGTCCTTCCTATGCTGAGGACTCCAGAACAGAATGCAGGACTCCAGGTGGGGTCTCACCGGAGTGGAGCAGAGGGGCAGAATCCCCTTCCTCACCCTGCTGGTCCCACTGCTCTGGATGCAGCCTAGGACACGGTTGGCCTTCCAAGGTTTCTTGCCGCTTTGCCTCCTGAGGCTTTGGGCAGCATAGGGAGGCCCCCACCTTCCACCATTACCTTTTATGCTAAAGTGAGAAATGTTGGAGAACTACACTGCGATGATATATATAATGCCGGAGCTGGTAACAGTGAGGCAGTGCCCTCCAGAGAGGATCAGCCGTGTGTGTCGGCCAACAGCCTGGCTTAAGGAGCAACGTGCTTCTCAGTTTGGGGTCAACATGCAAGGGAAGAGGCAGGACTGCAGGATGTTTTGGGATGTAATAGACAAACTAAACACTCCTCCCAGGAGCAAAATTGCAGTTAATAAAAGCATACTACTGGCCCAGGAAGATCTCATCACTTCACAGCTCAGGTGGCAGAGCCCTGAGTAATAGCACTGAGAACCGAAGGTTCAAGCTCTCCAGGTTTAACAAGAATTTTGGTCTCTGTTGTATAAGTATGATACAAACCAGATAACACCAAATAAAAATTAAAAAAAAAAAAAAGAAAAAAAAAGGAAAAAAAACCTAGCAAGAATCTCACCCAACAGCAGCTTGCAGCAAGGTCCAGCACCCGCTTGGGGCACTCGCTGACCATCCCTTGGAAGGCAGCAACATCCAAGCCGTAATCCTGTGAGGAAGGGAGAAGAGTCCACAGAAAATACTTTCAGCTATGAAGTCCTTTAAAAGATTTTCACCCTTCTCAAGGTGTTAAAGCACAAAATGCTTATGGTTCAAAGCTCTTTGGGTCTCCACCACAGCTTTTTCACTGATGGCTATGGAAAGGTACCAGGGCAACATCAGCTTTGGTAGGAGCACACAGCTGGTAAATCCCTAGCACAGCTGAGACCAGCATCCCTCTGCCTGTTCCAGGTAATGCCTGTGGGGCAGCGTGTGTCCTCCTGGAAAGCACAGACTAAGGCAACAACAGATACAAAGGCGAAAATCAGCAGAGAAACCAGCACCAGGTGCTGAGCAGTGGCTGCTGAGGACAGGAACTGCAGATAATCTAGTCTTCCAACAGCAGCTGAGAGGGGAATGGGTCAAACCAGCAGCTTCCATAACTACAGCTTTGTCCCTCCAGACTCCAGCATCTCAGCTATGTCCTTTACGTTGTGAACACAAGTGGAGTGTTGGTTCCTCTTCAGTCTCACAGAAACATGGAATCATATCTTGTCACTGCAGGTTCTTTGTGTTGTTCCTTGCAACAATTTGCTGTTTCCTGACAGATGTTTCATCCCTGGGCAGGATAAAATTTCCCTCCCTATTTTATGGAAGGAAATTGTTGCAAATGTTGAAATAAAAAAGGCCATGTTTTCAGGGAAGCCCATGGCTCCCACACAGGCTGTGGATTAACTGCAGTGTATTTGAAAATAAATGTTTGTGCTGGAAGCTGTGTTTCCCCTTGTTAAACAGTTCAAATGTCAAAGTGAAACAAAGCATTTGGAATTTGGATCTTTAAACAGAAATACTTAATCTCCAATTGTTCATCTAATAAAGTTTTGAAGATCATGTGTGCTGAACATGTTAAGATCAGATTTTTCACATGGAAAAACCTCTAGAGTGAAACACAAGTGTGAACACAAACACATGTGTCCAGGTCTGGTCCAGAGAGGAGCCACAATCTGATACCATGGAGAAAGCATTGTTAGTTTTCCCTGCAGAAATCATTACCTGAGTCCTGGGAAGCACTTCGGGGTCAGCTGGGATCCTGCCCAGGATTTCACAGAGGACAATGCCAAAGGAAAACACGTCCACCTGCAATAGGGGTGGGAGGGTGAGAGGTGGGACAGGGCACACGCAGAAGCACAACATGAGAAGGTGGAGTACCAGAGACAAGGTCCTTCCATTAATTACACAAAAGCCCATCAAAAGCATCCATTGGAGACAGAGGCAGCAAACTCCTAAACTTCTTCTGAGATTTTGAACCCACCCAGAAACACCACAGACCGACTAGGAGTCCAGCCCCATGTTTCTACCACAGCTCTGGCACCCCCCCATAGATCCTGCAACACAGTCATCAGGAGTAACTCATGAAGCAACTTTCTTGGAGAAGCTTCACTGTGTTTGTCCACAGCAGCAATCCATTTGCCTAAAAGTTTAACAACAAGGCCACACAAGGAACTTCCAAGCAAAGCATTGCTGAGCAACATTTCCCGGGGAAGGAGGAAAGGGCTTTTCTGCTGTTGGGACACATCACAGCAAACAGAGGAGACATCCTCCTTGCTTGCTCAGGAGCTCTGAGGATGAACAAAGACATGGAAAGCAGTGACATACCTTCCGGTCATAGGGCTCTCCCCGCAGCATTTCAGGAGCCATCCAGAAAGCAGAGCCTACCAGAGACAGCTTCCGCTCCACATCCTTCACAGGCAGCTCCACTACTTCCCTGGCCAGCCCAAAGTCAGTCACCAGTGCCTCCCGGCCCCGCAGTGTCACTCGAATGAGGCAGTTCTGAAAGGAATCCATGGGGCACGGCATGAGATGCCCAGTGAGGAAGAACACCTCACTGAGTGGCACCTCACTGGGCCTCAGCCCCACCTTGCCATTACAGGCACTCCCCTTGCCAGACATCTGCATCCTGGAAGCACACACGGAGCATATGGGCAGATTAGGGATGGAGCAATCACATCTGAAGTCAGGAAAAGTCCTTTGAAGCGGCTCCATAGACATGATGATTCACACCCTTTTATCTGAAAGAGACCTCAAGATGTTCCAGTACTGAAAATTGTGGAGGGGCTCTTGATCAGGGAATGCAGGGACAGGATGAGTGGAACAGTTTTCAGCTACAGGGGGGAAGATTGAGATGACATCTTAGGAAGAAATAATTCTCTGTGAGGGTGGAGAGGCCCTGGCCCAGGTTGCCCAGAGCAGTGATGGCTGCCCCATCCCTGGAGGTGCTGAAGGCCAGGTTGGATGGGGCTTGGAGCCCCTGATCCAGTGTAGGGGGAGGGGAGTTCCTGCCCATGGCAGGGCTGAAACTGAATGGGCTTTGAGGTCCTTTCCAACCCAAACCATTCTCTGATTCTATGATCATGGATATGGTGCAGATCCACCTGAGGTTGGATAGTTCTGCCTAAGAGAGATCTACGAGGCAATATCCCATCATGTTCTTACTGCCTTACCAGTGGCAAAAGAAGAGCAACTTCACAGCCTGTGCCCATGCACAAAGCTGAGTAGCAGAGGGAACACTGTGCACCTGCCAGGGTGTGAAACCCATGGGGGTGACCGCCCTAAAACTCGTGACATGGACCCCCTGGATCAAAGACAAACAACTTCCCAGCACTTGAGTGAGGGGACATGCATTTCCTGAGCTCTTCTGGTGCACTGCACACACAGGCACCAACCACAGGGCACCTCTATCTGGGTCTCTTGTTTGGCAAGCAATGAATGCAATGTAATGACAACCTTTATCAGGAAAGCTTCCTAGCTCATAGAGGGATTGGCGGGGAGCAGAGGACCAGCATGAGGCCTGAGACCTCCTGGTTGCAGCACTGCACGTCCCTGTACCATGCCCCAGCACTGCTGCCTTCAGCAGTCTGAGGGTGACATCCCCTTTTCAGCTGCATACCTTGGAGTTGAGGTCTCGGTGGTAGATGTTCTTGGAGTGCAGGTAGATCATGCCTCTGGTGATGTCAGAAGCTAAGTCCACTTTTTCCTTCCAAGTCAAACCAACGTCTTTGCTGGCCAGGAGTTCCTCCAGGCAACCCCCATTCACATACTGTGAACAGAGACAAAAAGCAGATGGCTGTGCAGCTGCGCACAGGATTCCCTCCTTCACCAAACCAGGAGCCCCTTCTTTGGGATGGAGGTTGGGAATGCCACTGTACCCAGGGGGCCTTGTTAGTGGTACGGTGTAAATACACTCTCCCCGTCACAGCAGGTCACTGCCGGGTTCTGGGCTCTGCCCCACTGCAGGGGCTGCCACATAAACGACCCCTGGTCCTTACTCATGGGCAGCGAACTGGAGGCAAAAAACCTGGCAGCAGTTCAGTCAATGCCTTCTGCCACCAACAGTGTAGGAACAAGGTGAGATCTCCCTGAGACCAGCCCAGGCTTTTACACTAGACCATTCCAGAGCCACCCTGGAGATCCTGCCGCTCTCCATCTGTTTTACTTTCTACTCCTTCCCTCTGTCCCTGGCTCCTCTTCTCCCAGTCCCAGCTGGCCCATTCTGGCCCTTTGGTGGGACCAAGCTAACCCAATTTTTGGCTACCTTGTCTGAATCTCATGGCCCTGCAGCGGCCATGCCCAGCTATGGGACAGGAAGGACCAGAGGCAATCCTGCTAGTCCAGAGCCATTCACAGATGCTAGATATGCATTACAGTGTCTCTAGCATCCTCCCTGCAAGGTCCTTGCCTGCCCACAGCCACTTACAAGCAAGAAACCTTTACCTCCAGGATGGGGTACAGCTTGTCATCCTTTACACAAATCCCAAGGTACCTAAGCAGAAGGACACACACCAAAAAAAAAAAAAAGAAAAAGAAAAAAGAGAGAGAAGAAGCCATCAAGGTTCAACTCATCCCCTCACTGCAGAGCTGCCCAAGAGGCACCAAGCCAGCTCCAGCCCCTGCCAGCACCCACTGCTTGTGGCCAGAGGATGTGCCCACCTGACAATGTTGGGGTGGGACAGCTTCTGCAGCAGGGTGATTTCGCGCACAATCACCTCTTGGTCCACATCATTCTTGTAGATCTTCACCACCATCGCTTTACAAGCAGCAGCCTGGGTCACCTGGAGTCAAGGTTGGAGGAGGATATCTCTCAGCCTTCACAGGTCATCCAGCCCCTCTTCACAATCATATCCTTTCCCAACCAAAGGCCTGAATCTCACCTCCCTCCTGCCCAGAGCTTTTCACATGTGCAAGGTGCTGCCCCTTCCACATAAGCTCCATTCCAGTGATGCCTGCCTGGGTGGCTGGGGACACCTAGGTCCCTTCTGTCCCAACACATCACAACACTTTTTCTGCCACAATTTCTGTGTTCCTTGGACTACAGCAGTTTCTTAGCCCACACTGGGTTACTGCTCTCCCCACCAATGCCTTGCATTCAATGTCCCTTCCCAACTCCATCCCTCCTTCCTGCCTGGATTTGATCACTGCACAAGGCTGCTCCATGCTCCTCATCCCTGGTTCTTCCTGCACCTCTGCCAGGCAGGCAAATCAAGGAAAGTGCAAAGCCAGCTCCTCTCTTTCCCACATTCCAGGATGGAGGCTCCATGACTGCTAACCTGACCCTCTGCTCTGGATTACGACCAGACAGTTCATTCCTAGGGCTTCCCCCAGGCAAGGACACTGGAAGCTACAGAACAGAAAACAAAATTATCTTCCCCACCTTTCAATACTGAGCAGACATTTTTAGGGGGAAATGTGTGCTGTCCCCTGTGGAGGCACCAGGGCTGGACAGCACTGAACCAGGGGTTTCACACAGGCTGCAGGACACGTGGCTGATCCCGATACCTGAGTTGACAACCCAAACAGCAGTTTCCAGACCACATATCAAAGCATTGTGATACTTTAACATTTCTGTCCCCAATTAACATCAGTTTTAAGGATGTATAAGTTGTATATTAGGTGTGGCCCACACTGATGTCCGGACAGCTCCCTGCAGGCTAGCAGAGAATCACAAAATCATAGATCAGGGGGCTCCAAGCCCCAACCAACCTAGCCTTGAACACCTTCATAGAATTCTGTGGCAAGCCATGCATATTCCTAACTAATCAGACTACCCTGATCTTTTGCCGTGCATGTGCCCTGAAATCCCGAATGTATTATTCAACAATCTCTGCAATCTCTAGTGGCTCTGCAGTCTGTCACTAAGGACCTCTTGCTGGATTTTGCTAACAAAACATTAAAAGTTCAATCATTTTGCAGTTATCACACCCTCACTCAGGTTACTCTGTTTACCACAGTGTTTCTGATCTTAAATTTGCCCCGTGGCACACATTCGTTGGCTTCTTTACTATAAAGACAGTGCCTCTAATCACGTCTCCTTTTGTTGTAACAAATTTAGTGATAATGGAACCATCTGCGATCCAACATTTAGTACTTTGTAAAATCCCCTTAACTTCAGGGCCTTCTTGCAGTTTTATAGAATTGCAGAATCATGGAATGGTTTGGGTTGGAAAGAACCTCAAAGCCCATCCAGTCCCACCCCTTGCCATGAGCAGGGACACCTCCCACTGGATCAGAGGCTCCAAGTCCCATCCAACCTGGCCTGGAACACCTCCAAGGATGGGGCAGCCACCACTGCTCTGGGCAACCTTCGCCAGGGCCTCCCCACCCTCACAGCAAAACATTTTTTCCTAAGATTTCATCTCAATCTTCCCCTCTTTCAGCTGAAAACCATTCCCCCTTGTCCTATCCCTGCACTCCCTGATCAAGAGCCCCTCCCCAGCTTTCCTGGAACCCCTTGTGTTCAATTTTCTCTCATTTTGAGGTTTGGGGGGTGCTTTGTTTCCTTTAAGGGAAAAATAGTTCAGCCACAGCATGATCTGGCTGTAGAGCAGCACTCCAAATCCCACAGTGTCACCCATTGCTCTCTGTGATGGTCACTTTAGAGGTAAGTTCACCAGCCCAGGTGAGGAGAACAAAGAGCCACGTTTAAGACCCAGCTAAGTGGGAAGGAAAAAAAGGCTTGTCATTACCAAGGTCACAAAACAATCTGTCTTGGAAGCAACATGAGCTGCTGCTTCCTTTCTGAATGAATGTAATCTGATAGTCAATATTATCACTGGAATAACTCTGCCTCTCTACTCGAGCAGGTCATCACAAAGCTAGGGCTCTGGCACTCACCTGATGGGACTTCATAACCACAGACTCTGAGTCACTAATCAGATGCAACCAATTATTACTTGTAATTGCACAGATGTAAATAGAAGAGGTGGAAGAGCTGCTATCAATCATCTTTGCCTATAGGCTGTGAGTGCCCTTCTGCCCAGAGCAGAGCACAGCGACCAGTGGAAATCCAGAAGATCTGAAAAACTGCCAGTAAGATGCATTCCCCCTCTCTGGAAGTGTTCAGGACCAAGTTGGATGGGGCCTTGAGCAGTGCGGCTGGGCTGGTGGAGCCAGTGAGCACCAGAGGAGTTCCTGTCTGCCGGGCAACGCAAAGTCCAGCATGGTCTGGAGAAGAAATGACTGAAAAGCAAGGGTAGACGCACAGCCAAAATACAGTAGTTGGAGAGACAGGCAAGTATAATGGGCTCAGAAGGCTTCTTCAAAGACCACAGGCCCTAAGACTTTGCTCTGCCCAATCTGGAGCAGCCCTTGGCCTGCTCTGAATCAGGCAAAGTGTTCAGTTTTGTCCTGGCTGGTGAGAGAGCTGGAAAAGTGCAGAGGTGCCTCCAGGATTTTCAATGAAGGGTAAAGATCTGGTGTCAGCCTTGAGTTGAGAAATAAAGATGAAAAATCTGGCACTGGGAAGTGGCATTGAAATGAGGAGTGGAACTGTGCTTTCTAAATGTGCATGAAGCTTTTGAGGACCAACAGAGAAAGAGGTTGTTCAGAGGCTCCCTTTGGGCTATGCCTTAAACCAGTCTCAGAAAAAAATATGTCATGCTGCATTTCTCTCCCGCTTTTGAGCACCTCAGACCCCTCTGTATGAGAGAGCTGACAGTGAGAAACTTTATGCTTTCCCCGAGGGAAACTCATACTTGAATAGCTCCTTATTGCACATCAGAACACTAAGGCAGAGAAAGATGGAAAGCACCTTGGCCCAGGTTGTGCAACACACAACCCACAGAGCAGTATGCTGCACCTAGACCACTGGAATTTGAGGCACCAAGCGGAACCAAGTGAATTGTCCTTCAGCCAACCCACAAATATCAGCTCCTGAGAGGATGGCAAAAGCAGCAGGCAATCAGCGCAGGCCATGCCAGCGCTTTGTGGAGCACAGGTCCTTGCTGCAGAGCCACTTTGGAAGACAGCATCTGTTGGCGAACAGCTTCAAAGGACCAACTGCAGTGATACTTTGCAGTAGGAGTGCTGCTGCTCAGGGCTACATGTCCACAGGGGACTGGCTGATCCAAGACGACCAAGAGCCATCAGAGCCCTCGGTTACAGTCATGGTAAAGTCCCCACAAATTACTGTCATTGTCCCACATACTCCTCCGCTGCCCTCTGACTCTTTGACCCATAGCATTTCATTTAAACCTTATTTTTATAGATTCCTTTTTCTGCTTCTGCTCCAAGAAGTTATTTCATTTCCATTCAGGATTCATGGCTCCAGCCTGTCTACTGCTGGAATTTCATTCACTGCCAGGGCAGGAGGAAATGTCACATAGGGAGAAAAGAGCAACCATTACTGTGAAAATCTGCTAGATAAAAGAAAGAGAATGCAATGGCAACAGCACACTGTGTAGGTGGGGAAAGCAGTTACTGGAGGGAAGCTGTGGTGTATTGCTCCAGTCTGCAAAATGCTGCCAAAGTCCTTTGGGCTGGAGATTCTTCTTGAACAGCTTTAATGCACTGGCCCTGGACCTGAGGTTCACCCAAAGGCTTTATCACAGCATCAAGCCTAGATGGAGGAGAAGGAGACAAAGCCTTAAGAAAGCAACATGCATATATCTATCCAGCTTGGGTGGGTTTTGCACAGTTCCACAGCCAGATCCTGCCAGCCTGGATTCATTAGTCTCAACTGGCCATACGTGCTTACACCAGGCAGAATGTGAGCAAGCACTCTTCTGGCAGAAGTATGTCATGCTGGCACAGAAGAAATGTGCAATCCTGATGTTTAATGCGGGGTGGTCAAGCTAAGGAGTTGAAGGTAATGGTAGAATTAGGCCAAATTTATGCCCGCTCCATCAGTGTCATGTCCCAGTAACCAAGACCAGTGGCAGCAACTACATCTGCTGGGAGCAGAGGTGGGCAAACCTAGCCACACTGCAGTGCAATGGGGCATCTGCCCTCAGAGATGAAGTCCAAGGCTCACTTCCTAATTTGAAACATCCCCTTTCACTTTGCTGTTCACAGAGCAGTGACCACCAACGGCTGCAGTGAAAGAGCCCCAAGTACCATCTGCTCCCCCCAAATAAGCAGTGGTATTCCTGGGCTGAGGAGCAACATTGGAGGGGCAGCAAAGCCGGCAGCACGCCAGATCTTGTGCTTGCTCAGAGAGGGATAAACAAACCCCCACACCAGCGGAGCTCAGTGCAGGGAGTGACTCACAGGGTGACACACCACCCGCATCACACTCCGGCTCCTGGGAAGCCATGAGTCTCCTGACACGAAGGCAGCAGAGGCAGAAGCAGAGGGCCCAGCAGCCTGTCCCAGCCTGCCCCTGCCCCAGGCCCCTGCTCGACCCCAGCATCACTGCAACACAGGGCAGCATGGGAGAGGGGAGACAGCACTGGCATCTCCGTGGGGCGTGGGACAGGGATTCTGAGAGGCACACCCATCTTAATTCTGCATTCTTTTTCTCTATATAGTTTGCTACAGTTTTGATGACAAAACCTGCACAGAGCATAAATATCCCTAATCTCATCCAGCTCCCAGTTTCATTCCCTGACATCCTGTTGTATATGGCTTGATGACAGCACCAATGAAAATTGATTGATGGAGTCTCCCATCTCCTTTTTCACTGCAGAATGGGAGATGTGCATCAAAGGTGATGTGCTTGGTACACAGAGAGGAGTTTCCTTTCCCTCCTCACCCCAACCAACCTGCCAGAGCGAGCTGGGAGGGATGAAGACAAGGAAATAAGCTCAGGGACATGTTTCTCGTGTGAGGCACCATTGACACAGCCTTGGCAGCTGCTTAGCTGCACTCATGCCAGTCATGGGCTGCCTGCACACCATTTTACCTTGTAGACCTTGGAGAAGAAACCGCTGCCTATCAGTTCGGCATTGAAGTTTTCCCAGAACTCCAGCTTCCTGACAGTTGTGCGCAGCCTCTGCCAGCGGTCCTCATGGTAGTAGGTGTCAGACGACTCCCCATAGTACTGCACAGGCCTGGAGGGCTCTGGTGCGATCAGCTCTGCCTCGCACATCATGGTGGCAGCAGCTAAAACACAGCATATTTCACAGTGAGCCAGCAGCAGCGTTTGGACATCAACAGCAGTACAGCGTTTGTACTAGAGACCAGGACTGGACAAAGCCTCAGTAACAGAGGGAGAAGAGATGAGGCACCAAGATCCTAGAATCATGGAATGGTTTGGGTCAGAAAGGACCTCAAAGCCCATCCAGTTCCAAACCCCAGCCATGGGCAGGGACATCTCCCACTGGATCCAGTTGCTCAAAAACCCGTCCAACCTGGCCTTGAACACCTCCAGGGACGGGGCAGCCACCACTGCTCTGGGCAACCTGGGCCAGGGCCTCACCGCCCTCACAGGAAAACATTTCTGCCTAAGATCTCATCTCAATCTCCCCTCTTTCAGCTTCAAACCGTTCTCCCTCATCCTATCCCTGCACTCCCTGATCGAGAGCCCCTCCCCAGCTTTCCTCATAGCAGAGGTGCTCCAGCCCCCTGCAGATCTCTGGGCTTAGGCCTGACTTACGCAGGTTTTATCCAGACTTCTTTATGCTAGGACTCAAAGTCAGACTAGCAAATAGTCACTTACACCTTCTAAAGGTTTACAATAGATAGGACGCATTACACATGATAGTGCAGCCCAGGAAAAGTCCCAGGGATGTAGCCTTGCTCAGCCAGCTTACGTTGGATTAAAAGCCAGTGTGTCTAAATCAGGCTTCTAGCACAGGTCACATGCCACGTGCTAATGCCACAGCCATCACCCACAGCTCCAGACAGGGCTTAGCCACTACTGTAGACAGAGGGCCGTGGTTCAAGTGAGCTGGCAGGAGACATGGCTCTATCCTCACCTGGTAGGTGCCTATAGCTCATGATAAGCCCTAATGAATCACAGAACAAGGAGATGCCTCAGCAACTCTCCTCCTGCCTGTGTACCCCGAATTGAGCCCCAAGTGTATCTGCTAAATTGCCTTCCTTTCCCACCATTCTGATTCTCGCAGTTTCCTCTCCAGTCCCCTCCCTCCATTCCCCTTTCTGCCTTTTCAGCTACAGGCTCACACTCCTCCAAAGCCATTTGCCATCTTTGCCTTCTCCTGCATCACTTGCCTCTAGTTACTTCCAAAAATGCAGGGTGGACAAATCCAGTGGGAACCAGGCTTCTGACATCCTGAGTGAGGCGAATAAGGCACCTACATCTGGATAACTGTAAGCAAACACCGGTACGCTCCAAAGCTGATGGAGGACCCTCCACTCACAGCACGTGCTCAGATTCCCGTGGGACCTGGTGAGCTGCTCTGCCAGCCTGAAATCAGATAGGATAATGGTCAAAGGGTAATTCTGCAGCGCTTCCAGCTGAGGCAGAGGTAAGCTCTGCCCTCGCAATGTTTCTGCCTTAAGTCTTACACCAAAAAAAGGAGCTGCATCAGCATTCCTTGATCCCATTATTTCATGGCCACTTTGCTTCTACAGAGCGAGGCAAAACCGGCACTGAGACATGCAGAAAATATTTTCACTGGCCATCTCATCCACCCGCAGTCCAGCCAAGACCAGAAGAAAGAGCTACCAAACGGCAACGTAGATGGTGGCAGGGCTAGGCAGGGCAGGATTTCTGGAAGAGCTGAGGGCTGGAATGCGGGGCAGGCAGACAGTACTGAACAGGGATCCCTGACGTGAACAACAAGCAAGCTCCAGCCTGAGAGCCAGAGAGACACAACACAGCAGAACAACAGCACAAACTTCTGAAAGCAGCCAGACCCCAAAGATGCCACTACAGGACAGACCCACACAGTCTGCAGGAATCCAGTCACAGCAAAAAAAAAAAGAAGCCACTAAAGCCATCCCACTCTGGCTGTGTCACTGAAGGCATTAACTTCATCCAGATTCTGCAAGGATCTTGTGTGCAGAATGGCACAACATTGGCAGGGCTGGGGCAGAGCAAGGCAGTGGCACAAACGGGTGGCAGGGTGCAGTGAAAGGGCTTTTACTGCCCAAGCTGCAGGGCAGACATGGGAGGTGCTGCAGCTCCAGGCCAGGGGAGCGGTGCTTCACACTCCAGTGAGACACAGGAGTTCCTCCACACCCTGCACAACTGGCAGGACACAAGGGGACGCTGACAGGGTCTGAGGGATCTTGTTGACCCCAAGCCTACAATGAAACATGGAGAAGGCATGGCAAAGGGTTGCCCTGAGCATCAGACCCACCTTTGAGGATGCACTTTCAGAGTCTCCCCATTCCTGCCCTCAATCCTGGGACACAGCTTTGCGCTCTTCTGTTGTATGGATAGAAAACCAGTCACACAGCAAAATCACAACCCCACCCTGCATGCAGTCGCTCACTGGCAGTGCTGTGGTGAGCATCCCCAGCTGCTGCTCCAGCCTCCAGGCACACTTACCTGGCAGGTTCTGAGAGCCTCTCCCTCTAATTTAGTACCTTTAGTGACAAAAGAAAGAGGAGCAGAGCAGTGCAGGGCCAGGCGTCCTGATCCCCAGCCACCCTGGAGCCCTTCCTGCCTGCAGGGTGAACCCAAACACCCATGTCACAGGTCCCCGCAAGGCAGCCTGCCTGGGGCTGCCTCTTCCACAGGGAATGGTTTTCTTTTGAGAGGCCCCTCTGTTCAATGCTCTTGCCACGTACCAACTCCTCCCGCCACAACCCAGTTCATCAATTGCCTCTTTGTTCAGTACAGAAACCCCGCAGCATCCCCAGAACGCCGGGAATGGCTTCTCGCATTGTGCTGCTGAGTGGGAGCAGAGTCTTTATTTTCTTCTTATAAATGTGGCTGTTTGTCCAGAGATTAGTGCTGGCTGGATGAGAAAATGGCCTTTCAAAATGCCAAGATTTATTTGAAGGCTTCCTAGGAACTGGGAATGGAGGGGGAGAGGGTGGGAGAAGGATAGGATGGGGAAGGGCAGTCTTGGGGACAACCCGGAGTCCCAGGCATTCAGCAAGGTTCAGGGCATGCAAAGCTTTTGTCTGAGCAGCCCCAGTGCTCCCAGCTCCAATTCAGCACACGGTGCAGAGAGACCAGGCTTGGGCTCAGCCCCTTTGAGGCTGCCCTGCCTGCAGGGAGAGGGAGTGGGAACCATCGTGCCACTGGCTTCCACCATCCTCTGAGGAAACTGCCCATGGCCCCAAGCTTCCAGCTGTGCCCACAGTGAGCACAGAGCCCCCTCCATACCCTGCAGCAGAGCACGCAACAAGCAGCTCCCCAAGGTGGCACAAAGCACCAGGGATGCAGCTCACAGACTGCCGGGAATGTTTGGACGCTGTGAGCTGTCATTGCAGGGAACCCATTCCTTGCCAGACAGAAAACACAAAATTAGGGGTCACTGTGAAGAGCAGACACAGTGCATCAGCTTCTCTGGGTTTTCCTCATCTGCAGACACCAGAGGCACCCACATGCCACAGGGAAGGTTCAAGCCTCAGGAGGGTGAGCTGCCCCGCCATGGGCTCAGTGAGGCTCCAGCAGCTGCCAGAGCTGGTGGACAGGCCATGATCAGCCCCATGCACACCCTCCACAAAAGCCAGCTCTCAGCCAAAAGCTTGGCTCCAGCCTGCAGAAAGGCCCAGCAGGAGCAGGCGGGTGCCCTGGGGTTACTCAAAGGATCATAGAATCATGGAATGGTTTGGGTTGGAAAGGACCTGTGTGCGATGCAGTTTGTCCTCTAGCAGGATTAAGGAGAGTTTGGCACCTAAGTCTTCCAAGGAGAACTTGGCTGTTCTGCACCTGTGAAGGTCTCTGTGTGGAGTGCACCCCAGCTCTACTCCTCACACACAGAAATGCCCCAGCTCTGCCTGCCTGATGAGAAATTAGCAGGTGTTTTGAAGGAAGAGAAACAAGACAAGCATAAGTGCAAACACACTCTCCAGGGCAGCAGAGAAGGCTTCAAGTCAGCTCGCCTTGCAAAATGGATAACGATCAAAAAGGCACACAGATTTCTTTCAGATGCAAAGGTGCAAAACCGACTGAATAAAAAAATACTCCAAACAACTCTGCAGTCACAAACGTCATCCCTCACATTCACTGTTGATCTCTGCTCCCTTTGCCTCACGCTTCAGGCATTTACTGTGATTTTCAGTCTTAAGACTCATGGTACAAGATCCCCAATTGATGTCACAGAGCACTGATTTCATCAGCATACATAAAACTCATTTTCTCCTGATATTTAATTGACACTATTGAAATGAAAAAGCAGAGCAGGGCGTGTGGGTGTTTTAAAGGAAGTTCAGTGTGTTAGAATTGCCAAGCATTTGAGCTGGCCAGAATATCCTCAGCCCACTCTCTCCATCAAGAAGAATGCATTTGGATGAGAAAAGATACCGTGACCTTACTGCTGAAATGTTTAGGCATCATCTGAGAGCGATCACTGTAACCTGCTTGTTGTGGCCCAGGGACTTGGGCTGGAGGCTGCAGAGGGACCAGGAAGGGAGGTGGGGGCCAAACTGACTCCTTGCAAACCCAAACACACTTCACAGCCAGTGAAAGTTGTGCCCTTTATCTCCGGGGCTTCCACCCAAAACCCCAGAGAAATCTCAACCACTCATTGTTCTACCCAGAAGCAAGGGATTATTTTTAGGTCAAGGATCCTTGGTGCAGATGGCCGGAGTCTTAAGCCAGGATAAGGCTCAGGCTGCCTGCTAGGCTTTGCTGGTAGATCTCCTGTGTCCATCTCTCCTCAAATGCCAAACAGCAGTAACAGCACTTTGCTGGTTTCACAAGACTTTCTGGTATCACAGCAAGCAAAACCCCACCTGCAACAACCAGCATCGCTCCTCATCAGGGAGAAGATGGTTTCCAGCCCTCCACGTCCTATCCTGCATGTCTTGCTTGGTCTCCCAAAGTATTTGCTACCTCCTGTCCCTAAGAACACGCTGGGCTGGAGAGGGCCAGGCGCTGCTTTGTGGGCACCCCAGCAGCTCGCCACGGCACTAACAGTGTGTTAGGCACTCCATGAGCCGCTGGAGTGCTGCATGGTCTTTGCCAGCTGTTTTGGAGTAATGGAAAAGCTCCCCTGCTGAGCTTCACACACAACTTCTCACTGCACCTCGTGAGCACTTCTCCTCCTAAACCTGCTCTATCTCTTCTCAAACAAATGGACATCACTTTGTTCACCCATGGAAACATTAAGCAGAAACTAAATCACCTGGAAGCATGTCACTCTGGAGATACTTTGAGAACATTAACTGGACTTTGCACTTTGGGAGCCAGGTGAGGAGAAGCTTTAGGAAATGGCTCAAAGTCACAGAACGGCCCTTGTACTGTTCCAGAGAGGACCCAGTGAACCTGAGCCCTGTGCTCCAGCCAGATGTCCATCCCTCAGAGCCAAGGCAATAAGTGGAGTGAGAAAGAGAGCTAATGGGGACCCACCTCCTGCTGACTGCTGGATCCACAGGCCGCTAGGGAATGGTGGAAAGAACAGCCCAACAGTTCCTTGTGCCATCCTCCAGCACTATGGTGCTCACTGCTGCTGGGGACAAGGACAACCTAGAGGGACCATGAAACCCTGCTCTTCTGAGGCTGTTCCTGGGAAAACTCTAACCATGAGAATCTAATATTTCAAGGTCTTTGAAACCTGTGGGCTGGTGAACACCAGTGTCACCACTGGGACTGTGCAGGATTATGCATGCATGGCACAGGAATCATAGAATCATAGAATCACCAGGTTGGAAAAGACCCATCGGATCATCAAGTCCAAGCATTCCTATCAAATACTAAACCATGCCCCTTAGCACCTCGTCCACCCGTGCCTTAAACATCTCCAGGGAAGGTGACTCAAACCCCTCCCTGGGCAGCCTGTTCCAGTGCCCGATGACCCTTTCCATGAAATATTTTTTCCTAGTGTTCAGCCTGAACCTCCCCTGGTGGAGCTTGAGGCCCTGTCACTTGGGAGAAGAGGCCAGCTCCCTCCTCTCCACAACCTCCCTTCAGGTAGTTGGAGAGAGCAATGAGGTCTCCCCTCAGCCTCCTCTTCTCCAGGCTAAACAACCCCAGCTCTCTCAGCCACTCCTCGTAAGACCTGTTCTTCAGCCCCTTCATCAGCTTTGTTGCTCTTCTCTGGACTCACTCCAGAGCCTCAACATCCTTCTTGTGGTGAGGGGTCCAGAACTGAACACAGTATTCGAGGAGCGGTCTCACCAGTGCCGAGTACAGAGGGAGAAGAACCTCCCTGGACCTGCTGGTCACACCGTTTCTGATCCAAGCCAAGATGCCATTGGCCTTCTTGGCCACCTGGGCCACAGCTGGCTCATGGTCAGTCGCTGTCAACCAACACCCCCAGGTCCCTCTCCTCCAGGCAGTTTCCAGCCAGGCTTCTCCTAGTCTGTAGCACTGCACAGGGTTGTTGTGCCCCAAGTGCAGGACCCACCATTTGGCCTCCTTAAACCTCATGCCATTGGTCTCAGCCCAGCAGTCCAGCCTGTTCAGATCCCTTTGGAGCCTCCCAACCCTCCAGCAGATCGACAGTTCCACCCAGCTTAGTATCATCTGCAAACTTGCTAAGGGTGCACTCGATGCCTTCATCCAGGTCATTAATAAAGACATTGAACAGGGCTGGACCCAGCACTGAGCCCTGAGGAACCCCACTTGTCACTGGCCTCCAGCTGGATTTCACACCATTTCCCACCACTCTCTGGGCCCAGCCATCCGACCAGTTTTCCCCCCAGGACAGTGTGCGCCTGTCCAGGCCAGAGGTGACAGTTTCCTAAGCAGAATGCTGTGAGAAACTGTGTCAAAGGCTTTACTGAAGTCCAGGAAGATACACCCACAGCCTTTCCCTCATCCAGTAGTCAAGTCACTCTATCATAGAAGGCGATCAGGTTTCATAGAATCATAGAATAACCAGGTTGGAAGAGACCCACCGGATCATCGAGTCCAACCATTCCTATCAAACACTAAACCATGCCCCTTAGCACCTCATCCACCCGTCCCTTAAACACCTCCAGGGAAGGTGACTCAACCACCTCCCTGGGCAGCTTCTGCCAGTGCCCAATGACCCTTCAGTGAAAAATTTTTTCCTAATGTCCTAATGTTAGGCAAGACCTGCCTTTTGTGAACCCATGTTGACTGGGCCTGATCACCCGGTTCTCTTGCATGTGCTTCATGATAGCACTCAGAATCACCTGTTCCATGACTTTCCCTGGCACTGAGGTCAGACTGACAGGCCTGGAGTTTTCTGTATCCTCCCCACGACCCTTCTTGTAGACGGGCACAACATCAGCCTCCAGTCCAGTGGGACTTCCCCAGTCAGCCAGGACTGTTGGAAGATGATGGAAAGGGGTTTGGCCAGCACATCCACCAGCACATCCACCCTTGGGTGAATCCCATCCGGCTCCATAGACTTGTGGGTGTCTAGTCAGGCTAGCAAGTCTCTAACCACCTCCTTTTGGATCATGGGAGCCTCATTTTGCTCCTCTAACTCCTGGGTTTGTACACAGACGGAACGACTTTCTTTACAACTAAAGACTGAGGCAAAGAAGGCATTAAACACCTCAGCCTTTTCCTCATCCCCTGTCACTGTTGTTCCTTCTGCATCCAATAGGGACTGTATATTCCCCCTAGTCCTCCTTTTATTGTTAATATCTTTATAGAAAGATTTTTTTGTTATCTTTCACAGACTTAGCCAATCTGATTTCTAGTTGGGCCTTAGCCCTCCTGATTTTTTCCCTGCATGATCGCACTTCCCTCCTGTAGTCCACCCAAGACACCTATTCCTTCTTCCAAAGCTCATAGACATTTCTCTTCTTTTTGATATCTCTCAAGATCTCCCTGCTCAACCAAGCTGGTTTTTTCCCCCGCTGGCTCTTTTTCCAGAACATGGGGATGGCTTTCTCCTGAGCTGCTAGGATTTCCTTTTTGAAGAGCTCCCAGCCCTCAGGGGCTCCCTTGCCCTTAAGGACTGTCTTCCATGGGACTTTGTCAACCAGGCTTCTGAACAGTCCGAAGTCTGCCCTCTGGAAGTTTAATGTGACTGTCCTGCTAACCACCCTCTTCACCTCACCTAGAACTGAAAATCCCTTTCACCACTCTCAGGCAAGCAAAGTTTCTCATTTTAAGGCCAGGGCTATCCAAAGAGGACCACTATCACCATGGGCTTACTTCTATGCTGTGGCACCATGCACCAGCACAAGGCACTGCTTAACATTTACATGGAGCACAAATGTGAACCATAATAAGCTCTTTGAACCACCCCACGACATACTTTGGTAGGCGTGTGGACAGAGCAGAGGGTTTGGCTGAAACCAGCACACAAGAAACAACTGCAGCATCTGCCCTGAAACCATGCACCTGGACTAAGCCATAGTCCACTTGGGGTCCTGTGCACTGAGGCTTGCCAGGAGGCTTGAAGCTACCAACAGAAGAGAGAGGGCTGTGTGTCAGGCATTAGAGGTCTGATCATGACACTAATTGCAGAGGGGGGACACTATTCTGCCCTGCAGGGCTCCTTGCAAGGGGCTCCTGCTGGTGGGAGCACGACCATGGGCAGAGCCATGTCCAGCTGCAGGCTGACATTCAGCTGCAGGGATGGTGCCCACCTACCCCTGGCATCCAAAAAGCCCTGGGCAAGGTGGGATGCAGCCCGTGCCCTGCCAGCAGTGCCAAGGATACCCCAGGAGGTGTGATCAGCCTTCCCTGGGAAACACACTTTCTCTAGTGACTTTTAGAATCCTGAGGGAGACCTGCTTGCACCAGGCACCTCATTTTCAGAGAACTAAACCTGGCAAGAGATGACCCTGTGCCCCAAACACCCTCGAGGCTCCAGACCTTAGTTTGTCCTTCTGTGCCAGCAGCCATTGGGCAGAGAGGAGCAGCCGCTGAAGACACCTGAGGGAAACAACTTGAGAATTAAACCAAAGCAAACCCAGTCTTTACTCTAAGGGCCACCCTGCTCTGGCAGAGGACGAGAGGACGATCCCTCAGCTGAGGGAGCAGAGCTGCTGCTGCCTGCTGGCTCCGTAGATGTGCCACCTCTGCACAAGAAGCATCCACATGCAGGCAAAGCCAGAGAGCATTGGCTCCATTTCGTTTTCTGAGCTCTGTGAGATCTTAGGCAGAAACAAAGCACCACCCTTCTGGTAAGCAGGAATCACTCATCCTATTCCCTTCCTAAATAGACCACTTTTCCCCTCTCCACGTTTGCAGGTCATGGTTCGAGGATAAAGATTAGCCAAGGAATTGCTGAGAGGATGGAGAAAAGCTGCAGAGCTCGCAGCTGGCTGAGTGTAACAGACTGCATAATTCAGCAGTGAATTTGATTCAATCTTCCTATTCCTGCCTCTTGCACAAGGTGCATATGCCTCAGCGGATGGCTCCAGTGTCACTTTAATTAACTCTTGATCTACCACAAAAGGAAGGGAAAAGCTGCTTCCCTGGGCTGGGGCACACTGAAAATATCCATATTCCCCATCTTTTTCAGCTCAGCTGCCTCCGGAGTGTGAGGTGGTCACTCAGAACAGGGACTTTACATACCCCAAATTGCCCTCTGGATGTGTTTTCTCTCCCTCCATCACTTACAGGAGCCTCTGGGGCACAAGCCAGATAATTCACAGCCTAATGCTATGCTCCTCATAACCTCTCCATGTCCCTTTTCCCAGTCACAAGCTGGGGAAGAGCCTTCATGCTGCCACATCCTCTCCAGCACCTTTGCAGATGTGCCCCCTTGTAGCAAGCCACCCCAGCGCTGGGCAGGAACACGGGGACAAGGGGGTGGTGGGTGCCCAAGGAAGAGGCATCTCCAAAGCAGATTTGAATCCAGCAGAGGAGACAGACAGGCTGGTAGACCTGGTGTGAGACTGTGCTTGTTCAGACAGGTCATCCTGAGAGAAACTCTGCCCCTTGTAAGTTTAAGGAGCCCCCAGCACGTGTCCCCTTGCATGTTTTCCACACTCCAGCCAAAGCAGGACTGCAGTAACTACCCAGCAGATAAAGCTGCAATCCAGTCACAGCACCTCAGACATTAGTTTTCCCAGTAGTGGAAAATTAATCACAGCAGCCCTGTTGATTCCAGCTGGCTCATCCCCAGTGCTGAAGCTATGGTCTTCAGCAGTGAAACCATTGATCTTTCCTGGCAGCTTCAAACAAATGAATAAAAGACAGAACTCGGAGCAAATGTTCTCAACCTTGCATAACCAAGGCGCAGAAAACCTTAGCCCTCTTCCTGCAAAAACCTGATGGCAGGCAGCCAGCGAGGGAGTAACCCTGAGCCCGGGGCCTCTCCATCCCATCTGTACATAAGGACTAAAACCAGGCTATCTCCCTGCAAGAGAAAAGTAAGTAAGAAATAATTTAAAAGCCCATGTTTTGAGATGGAGGTAACTAGATCCATCTCAGCACGGAAGCTAAGCGCATTCTTACAAGTTCAGCACCTCCACAGCACTTTTGGACATCATCTCTCTGCCCTGCACTTTGTCCTTGTCCCAGCCCCCACAGCCAGACTGCGCGGATCCAGAGGAGATGATCCCTGCTCTGACAGCCTCCAGGATACATCCTGCAAGGCATGAGTCCTCCCAAGTGGAGCAAAGGAGAGCAAGCTCAAATACTGCGGTGTCAGGGCAGGGTCTGTCCCCCTGCCCTGGAGCACTACCCCAAACTGAGTTTGCCTCAGGCATTCAGGACTGCTCTCCCATCACATCCCACTCTCCACTCTGAGCTTTCCACTCGCCACCACCCACTGTATCGAATCCACCGCTGGGTCATTAAAAAACATATAACTCGTGGGAAGTTGAAGTTCGTGCAGCAGACAAGCTGCCCCACAGTCCTGCAGACCTTGGAAAGCTCCCTGCTAGGAAAACAAATTAATCATTCACCCCCATTAAAGCCATTTCTCCTTGGAATTCTGTACAAATAGGCAGTATTTACACCACACCAGAAGATAAGAACTTTCCAAGGGCAAGCAAGCTGTTCCCAAGAGCTCCGCACACATCACAGCCAGATAATGCCAGGAACACTGAACACAGTGAAGTCTCTCTCCAGGGAACAAGGTATCCCAAGCTCTCAAAGGACCAAGGAAAGAGAAACACGTTTGCCCTTGTGATCAACATTTCCTTAGCAGTGTAGCCCAGTAGACTGAGCCCCTGTGGCAATCCCAGCTCCATACAGATGTTATCTCACAGCAGTCTGCTCATGCAAAGCATGGAGACCGGGCTATCATTAACAGATGGAAAAACAGAAGTGAAAATATATGAAAAGCAAGTTAAGCGACTTGTCCTAGGCCAGGCAAGGAGCCAGTGTCAAGGTGGGGTTCACAGCTGAGTGGTGAGGAACAACCAGAGCCCCCCTCAGCAGTGGCCTCACACACCCAGGTCACTCATACACCATGATCTGCCTGCTGCTCACTTCCTCGGAGAGAAGGGAGGGTGGCAAAGAGGAACCCCAGCAGCAACCGAGCAGTGGAATGAGAGGCTGGTGAAGATGCAGCTTGGGCAGCTTTCCTCTCCCAGGAAATTAAGGCCCATTCCCACCCTGCTGCAACTCCAGGGGCTTCCACAAGCTTGCCTCAGAGCAGAGCTAACACACAGCAAATGCTCTTCATCTCATTACAACTGTCACTGGGGGCACAGAGGAGCACAGCACTGGCCAACCACATGCCAAAACTTGCAAGACAACACTTCATGTTTGGTGGCAGGAGATGGGCATCTCTGGCCTTGAGCACTCCTGCTGAAGATCAAATACGGCAGCAGACAAAGCGTTTGCTGAGAGATGCCTCAGAAACTGTGCTCCAAGGCAAAGTCCCCCCAGGCTTTGCTCTATGCAAAGCCAGGCTGACACGTTTCATTGCAAAATCTGCCCTTAGGGGAGAAGATTATGCAAGACTTAGTGTGAACAGTAGGAATCACCCTGACGTGTGTTCTTTAAAGGCCTTGATGTTTTAAATTCTGACTGCAGGAAGCCACCGGGCTCCCAGTCCCCAGAAGAAAAGCAGCTCCTGTGTGCACAGAGCAGACAAGCAGCAGGTTTCTCCATCCAGCGAGAAGCAGAGAGGTGGCAGAAGAAACCTCCAGCAAGCATCAGCAGTGAGGACTGCTGAGGGACTCACTGTGCAAGGACGACCTGCCCTGGCAGACCAGCACAAGAGATGCTTGAAACCCAGCTGCATCCCACCCACACAGCCTTGCCCTGGGTGCAAGCAGCCACGTTCCTGTAAGAGTGCCCAGTCCTGGCAGAGGAAGATTCAACAGGAAATGGACAAGCAGATACACACTGGTGCCCAGAGTGTCTCCTGCCTGACCTCTTGGAGAAGGACCATCAGCTGGGCAAGGACCCTCCAGGGCACTGCAGGGCTCTCCACGCTGCCCAATCAGCTCCATCCTGTGAGGAGCTGACAGTAGCCTGGTGCGTTTCTGAGCTGCACTGCCCCGGGCCAGCTTGGGTTTATCTGAGTATTGCTTTTCTCTTCAGGGCCAGGAGCACTGCAAGTCCAGCCATCCTGCTGAGCTGAGACTGGGCTGAGAACACATCTCTCCTTCAGCAACCAGTGCGCCAGCATGTGCGCTGTGCGTGCAAGCAGCAGCAGAGCCACCGAGCACCACTGAAGGCAACCTCCCTGCTTTGGCACAGGGAAGGGTGACAACAGAATAACCGCCAAGGAACTCCACGCAAAGCACAAGCCCTTTTTTTCCTCCCCCTTGGCATCTGCGTGGATCTGTTGGAGCAAGTCCAGAGGAGGCCACAGAGATGATCTGAGGGCTGCAGCACCTCCTGTACGAGGACAGGCTGAGAGAGTTGGGGTTGTTCAGCCTGGAGAAGAGAAGGCTGCAGGGAGACCTCAGAGCAGCTTCCAGAACTGAAAGGGGCTCCAGGAAAGCTGGGGAGGGGCTCTTGATCAGGGAGGGCAAGTACAGGATGAGAGGAACAGTTTTCAGCTGAAAGAGGGGAGACTGAGATAAGACCTTAGGGAGAAAAGTTTTGCTGTGAGGGTGGGGAGGCCCTGGCCCAGGCTGCCCAGAGCAGGGGTGGCTGCCCCATCCCTGGAGGGGTTCCAGGCCAGGTTGGATGGGGCTGGGAGCCCCTGATCCAGTGGGAGGTGCCCCTGCCCATGGCAGGGGGTGGGACTGGATGGGATTTAAGGTCCTTTGCAACCCAAACCATTCTATCCGTTTTCTTGCAGTCTCCGAGGAAGGCCGGAGCCCCGCTCGGAGCGCGGGCACATCCCCGGAGCAGCCCCTGCCTCGCGGCCCGAGGGCAGCACCGCCCGCCAGCGGACAGGGTCGGGGCGAGGTGTCGGTGTCCCGCGGGTGCGACCGCCCGCTGCGGAGCCTCCCGATGCCGCGGGGACACGGGGGCACGGGGCGAACAGGGCGCGGGGGACACGGGGGACGCGCCGCCGACTCACCCGCTGCGGCGCCGGCCCCGCGCGCTGCCCGCGGCCGCTCTTCAGCTCGTCCCCATCCGACTCCGCTCCGCTCGGCTCCGCCTCCTCCCCGCAAACCCCCCCGGACCCCGCTCTCCCCCGCGCCCGGCGAGGGATAGAATCATAGAATCACAGAATCACCAGTTTGGAAAAGACCCACCGGATCATCGAGTCCAACCATTCCCATCAATCACTAAACCATGTCCCTCAGCACCTCGTCCACCCGTCCCTTAAACCCCTCCAGGGAAGGTGACTCAACCCCCTCCCTGGGCAGCCTCTGCCACTGCCCAATGACCCTTTCTGTGAAACATTTTTTCCTAATGTCCAGCCTGAACCTCCCCTGGCAGAGCTTGAGGCCATTCCCTCTCGTCCTGTCCCCTGTCACTTGGGAGAAGAGCCCAGCTCCCTCCTCTCCACAACCTCCTTTCAGGGAGTTGGAGAGAGCAATGAGGTCTCCCCTCAGCCTCCTCTTCTCCAGGCTAAACACCCCCAGCTCTCTCAGCCGTTCCTCATAAGACCTGTTCTCCAGCCCCCTCACCAGCTTTGTTGCTCTTCTCTGGACTCGCTCCAGAGCCTCAACATCCTTGTGGTGAGGGGCCCAGAACTGAACACAGGATTCGAGGAGCGGTCTCACCAGTGCCGAGTACAGAGGGAGAAGAACCTCCCTGGCCCTGCTGGTCACGCCGTTTCTGATCCAAGCCAAGATGCCATTGGCCTTCTTGGCCACCTGGGCCACTGCTGGCTCATGGTCAGTCGCTGTCAACCAACACCCCCAGGTCCCTCTCCTCCGGGCAAGAAGGGTTGGAGGGAAGATCTGGGGAACTCCAGACCTGTCAGTCTGACCTCCACCCTACACATTGACTCGCCTGGCTGACTTGTGATTTGCTGAGATTGCTGACACAACTGCCTTGTGAATCCCTTTCCCAGCTTCCCCTAAAAGAAATGGAGCCACAGACACGGGTATCCAGAGCCTGGCAGATGGCTGTGGTTGCCAAGCTGCTGCTCCACTCCTGGTGCCACATGTGCAAACCTCACATGCAATTCCCACTGCCTTTGTGATGTTGATTGTAAGGAAAACATGGTTTGTAACCCAAAGCTGGAGCCCGAGGGCTCTGCAGGGCGCTGCTGCCCAGGGTCTCAGCGTAGCAAGGGCCCAGATCTGGTGCTGTGGTGGAGGACACTGCTGAAGATGGTTTTTAATTGTGCAGCTGCATCTTAGCAACCGTGTTTACGAGATAGCAGTGTACAGGCAGGAATGTTCTTTAAGTCAGGTATCTGAAAGCCTTTAAGAGCCCCAGCCGACTGTTAGGTAATAACAAAATACAGATTCAGTTGTCAGGAAATACAGGACTGCAGCCCCTTCAAGCATCCCTTGCCCTTTGATCCTGCTGAGGCCAAAAATCTGACCAAGGGAGACTGGAAGGAGCTTGTCCAGCTGGCACTGCCCAGGGCAAACAGTCTGGAAGCCCCACTGGAGAGGAACTCGCCTCCTTAGTCTGAGATCTTTTGATGAGTTCAATATTGACTGACAGGTAGGGAGAAAACCACGCTACTTCTTTCTCTTTTCAGATCTTGGAAAGCCTTTGGCTCTTCATCTCATCCACAGCAAGGATTTCCATTTCTGAAGACACTGGGAAGCCTTTCTAAAGGCATTATTTCATTAGGATTGCTTCAAACAAAAGGTTTTAGTGAAAAACCTTCTCCTGCCAACAGGACAAATGCTTTTGCCTGTGTCATCTCCTGGATTTCCCTAAGCCCTTCATAAAGCTTGGCAACAAGCACAAATCCTTCTTAAAGCCCTGGATTACACACCTCACAGCCGCTACTTGTACCCTAACTCTGTGAGCCCTTTGGGACAGAATTTAGATAAGCAGTCATCTAAAAATAAGACGTTAATCCTGCAGCATGCAGCACAGATCTCACCCTGAGCCTGCACAGGACCTGCTCCATGACTAGTTCCAGCCTCTTTCCTCTCCACTGCAAAAGCAAAGCATTTCCTGGAAACGCCTTTGGTTTCCTTTGTTTTACACTGACACAAGGCTGAGAAGCATCCAGTGGTTTATGGAGTAGAGGAGCCTCCCATGTCACAGCTCCTCTTCTTGGGGAGGTGGGATGAAGTTGCTTGAGCCTCATCCTTGGCAGAAATAAACCTGGCATCAAATGCAGACAGTCGTAAAAACAACAGTCTCTCCCCGCCCCCTATCCCCCAAATTCCAGGATTTCAGTCTTCATTACAAACACAGTTCACCGAAAGAACAAACCTGGGAGTGCAGGAAACTACTTAAAAAATAACATAAATGAAACACTGTTCAGAGCTCCTCGGAGTACAAGATTCTGTTTCTATTAAATTTATAAAGAAAGCACAATGCTGTTGTCAGTCCTAATGCAGCAAAAATGATTTTTCCAGTCGAGTGACGGGTCCATCAGGGATAAATCTCGTGCGCATTTCAGACCAGAAGCAGGCAGAACCTTGGCGCCCCCTCGGCTGGGAGCTCGTACAAAATCAGCCCAAGAGAAGCCTAGGCCAGAGCCGCTCACGTGTCCTTGGAGCTAGCGCCATCCTTTCATCACACCAAGCCAAGGTGCACCTGACTTCCACCGGGTTTTGTCATCCTGTGATGACACGAGGAATCAAGACTCTATAACTTATAAAGTTATAAAGTAGGTATGTTTATTCAGTGCTGAGATGCACAGGAGAATTATTCTATGATTTCTCCAATACAACGTGCATGCCCCTCGTGGCAACTTGGGTTGGCTTTATACAGTAAACTGCTACATACTCATAACCTTTCCACGCTTCTTACTATAATGAGTTTGAAAAGAATCTTCTTCCTGTTTGTGCCTGTGCAGTGTCTTCTCAGGGATGAAGTTGATTGTCTTAACTTCCTTTAAATTCAATCTGCGCGCATGCTGTCCGGATCCTTGCCATCCTTATCAGTGTTGTTTTTCACCCTTATCACAGTTCCAGATGACTTGTCCTGCTTATCAGAAATCAGCTAGCAACAGACCCCGTTTCTACACAAAGGCGTATAGAAACATGTTGCTTTAGTTAAACAACTGTCATCCTGTGTATTCTTTAATTGTGAGCAGTTTCTATTCTGCTATTCTTTAAGTGTCAGTTGCTTCGGCTAAATTATTACTATTCTGTTTACCCTAAGTGGTAGTCCTTTTTTGTGTTTATCTTGAGCTGCTAGTTGCTAAAAGGCTAAACAATTGTTATCCTGCTCATCAATGGTTAATTCACCTGGGCCTGTATCAGTGACCCCTGAACCAGAGTGATCAAGCTCCACCAGGGGAGGTTCAGGCTGAACATTAAGAAAAAATTTTTCATGGAAAGGGTCCTTGGGCTCTGGCAGAGGCTGCCCAGGGAGGGGTTTGAGTCACCTTTCCTGGAGGGGTTTAAGGGACGGGTGGATGAGGTGCTGAGGGACATGGTTTAGTGATTGACAGGAATGGTTGGACTCTATGATCCGATGGGTCTTTTCCAACCTGATGATTCTATGACCTTCTGCGATGTGGTTGCCACTGTATGGCAGCAGATGTGACAACACAGCTCGTGCAGCTTCCACCCATCACCACAATCTTAAATCATCTTCCTGCAGTAGCTCCTTTGACCCTCACCAAGCCAAACCTCCTCCTTTATAAAACACAAACCTCTATGATATCCACAGACGTCTTGTAAGGTGGATGCAAAATTCTGAACAAGCTGATGCCCTGACCCTTCAGGGCAAACCCAGGCTTTTTTGGTTTGCATGTGTATCCAGCACATGGCCCAACGCAGCCCAATTAGATCCTTGGTGGCTCAGGGCAGCTACACCAAGAGGCTCGCCCTTCTCAGTTGGTATTGTTACTTTCTCCATTCCCCTTTTCTTCCAGGGTCGCGTGCCCTCTGGGGACTCTGCAGGGGAACCAGAACCCAGACAGGCGCACACTCTCCTGGGTGGAAAACCGGTTGGCTGGAGGGCCCAGAGAGTGGTGGGAAATGGTGTGAAATGCAGCTGGAGGCCAGTGACAAGTGGGGGTCCCCAGGGCTCAGTGCTGGGTCCAGCCCTGTTCAATGTCTTTATCAATGACCTGGACGAAGGCATCAAGTGCACCCTGAGCAAGTTTGCAGATGATACTAAGCTGGGTGGAAGTGTTGATCTGCTGCAGGGTCGGGAGGCTCTGCAAAGGGATCTGAACAGGCTGGACCGCTGGGCAGAGTCCAATGGCATGAGGTTTAACAAGGCCAAATGGTGGGTCCTGCACTTGGGGCACAACAACCCTGAGCAGCTCCAGACTAGGAGAAGCCTGGCTGGAAACTGCCTGGAGGAGAGGGACCTGGGGGTGTTGGTTGACAGCGACTGACCATGAGCCAGCAGTGGCCCAGGTGGCCAAGAAGGCCAATGGCATCTTGGCTTGGATCAGAAACGGCGTGACCAGCAGGTCCAGGGAGGTTCTTCTCCCTCGGTACTCGGCACTGGTGAGACCGCTCCTCGAATCCTGTGTTCAGTTCTGGGCCCCTCACCACAAGAAGGATGTTGAGGCTCTGGAGCGAGTCCAGAGAAGAGCAACAAAGCTGGTGAGGGGGCTGGAGAACAGGCCTCATGAGGAGCGGCTGAGAGAGCTGGGGGTGTTTAGCCTGGAGAAGAGGAGGCTGAGGGGAGACCTCATTGCTCTCTACAACTACCTGAAAGGAGGGTGTGGAGAGGAGGGAGCTGGGCTCTTCTCCCAAGTGACAGGGGACAGGACAAGAGGGAATGGCCTCAAGCTCTGCCAGGGGAGCTTTAGGCTGGACATTAGGAAAAAATTCTTTACAGAAAGGGTCCTTGGGCACTGGCAGAGGCTGCCCAGGGAGGGGGTTGAGTCACCTTCCCTGGAGGGGTTTAAGGGACGGGTGGACGAGGTGCTAAGGGACATGGGTTAGTGATTGATGGGAACGGTTGGACTCGATGATCCGGGGGGTCTTTTCCAACCTGGTGATTCTGTGATTCTATAAATCACTCAGTAAACGGTTTCACGTGACGAGGCCCGCGCGGGGTCATGTGACCGGTCCCAGCCATGGCGGCGCCGCTGTGGCTGCTGCTCCTTCTCGTCCCCCTCGCCCCGCGGCTGCTGCCGGCAGCCGGCGCCGCTCCCGGTGGGTGCCCCTCTCCTCCCCTCTCCCTCGCCCCTCTCACCTCTTCCTACCTCGTCTCCTCACCTCTCCCTCCCTGCAGCCGCCCGGGCCGCGCGGCTCGGCCTGGAGGAGCGGCTCTTCCAGCAAGTGCGGGACCACTTCAGCTTCGAGACCCGCGGCAACGAGACCTTCCCGCAGCGGTACCTGCTCTCAGGTGGGTGCCGGGCCCAGCGGGGAGCCGGAGCTTCTGCGCGTGGTGCTCGGGGAGCTGCTGGACACCCAGGAGGCAGCATGAGCCGGGTGCCAGGCCTGCCCGGCACTGTCTGTGCCGTCTTCTTCTCCCCTTCTGTTCATTGTTTCAGCCGACGGGGCCGGGTGCAGGTCGAGGATCTGGCTGCTCTGGAGCAGCAGCTGTGTGAGGCTTGTGCCAGGGCTGGCTCCTGGTGTGTATGTCCCGTTGGAGACAGAAATTCCTACAAGTGCATCTCAGCGCTTGAATGCAGCAGGAAAAAACAAGTAGTAATGCAAACACACTGTTCTGTGTAGGGCGAGGGAGGGGATTCTGCCCCTCTGTTCCACTCTGGTGAGACCCCACCTGGAGCTCTGCATCCAGTTCTGGAGTCCTCAGCCCAGGAAGGACATGGAGCTGTTGGAGTGAGTCCAGAGGAGACCATGGAGATGATGCGACGGCTGGAGCACCTCCTGTACGAGAACAGGCTGGGAGAGTTGGGATTGTTCAGCCTGGAGAAGAGAAGGCTCCAGGGAGACCTTAGAGCAGCTTCCAGTGCTGAGAGGGACTCCAGGAAAGCTGGGGAGGGGCTCTTGGTCAGGGATTGCAAGGATAGGACGAGAGGAACGGTTTTGAGCTGCAAGAGGGAGATTGAGATGAGATTTTAGGGAGAAATGTTTTGCTGTGAGGGTGGGGAGGCCCTGGCCCAGGTTGCCCAGAGCAGTGGTGGCTGCCCCATCCCTGGAGGGGTTCAAGGCCAGGTTGGATGGGGCTTGGAGCCCCTGATCCAGTGGGAGGTGTCCCTGCCCATGGCAGGGGGTGGAACTGGAGGTCCCTTTGAGGGACCTTCCAACCCAAACTATTCTGTGATTCTGTACCCATCATTCTTACCAGTAAAGATAACTCCTTTTGGGTCAGTGTTTTGCATTATGTAGAACTATCTTTAGCCGGCTTAAGCCATGTGGAATAGTGAGGGTCTCCAGCGAGGAGCTAGCAGTGTCTTCTTTTCTAGCCAACAAGTTATCTTATGTGAAACGTAAGTGAAGGCAGCGAAAGAGAGGAGGCTTTGCTGAACAATGTGTAACTAAAAAGTCAGCAATTTCAATAACATCATGTGTTTTTCAATCCTGCCTGCTTGGAGGAGTTAGGACAGATTTACAGGGAGAGAGATAAGGTGGAGCCGGGGATAACTTCGGTCCAGAGCGCTGCCCAGCCTGGCGCCAGCCCTCTGCAGCCTCGCAGACTGCCTGCACCCAGAGCATCACAGGCAGCATCTCACCATCATCACATGCCCTGTTGTTCTGCAGGTCAATCGGTGCCCACACCCAATCATAGGTGTGTTACCAAGCATGAATTCATGGATCAGTTCGGCCCAAAGATACGGGAACACCAGTAAATTTTGGTAGTACTCGCAAGACTGAAATGTCACTGATTAAGTGGCCTTTTTTGACCTGTACTTTGGGCTCACTTGATTTAAAGCATGGCATATCTTTGATTTGTTCTCTTCTTTAAGTATTGTGCTTTATTTGTGTGTCCTGGGCAGAGCTGAATAAAATCTGTGAGAAACAAAACATTAACATTGCAGTTCTGCTAGTTTACAAGCGGTTTCTTACTCAGAATTCCTGTGAGCAGTTCTATCCCGTCTGCTGCTGCTTGTGCAACAGGTGCCTTTCGAGATTGTCCAGAAGAGCCTGGAGGAGGCTGCTCTTTCACAACTGGGCATCTGACTGGCCTGAGGTCAGCTGGCTGTTCCCCCTGAGTTCAGTCTGAAAACACACTTTGTTAAGCAACCTGTCTGGTTCAGGATTGGCTCTTGGGGATGGTTGCTTACTCCAGGAACCATGAAGCATATTGGAAGAAAAGCAAATGCAGTGCAGGAGAATCAACCTTTTTGTTAACAAAGAGCAACAGTTTTGCTAATGAAAGGTTTCAAACCCATTTCCAGGCCAAATCCTGCTTTGGCAAGTCTATGTTGAGAATGCCAAGAATTAAATTCAGGCCTCTCTGTTAATGGCAGCAGCCTCGGGTGACATGGGTAGACAGACACGCTGCCGATTTGTGCATAAGACAACACTGGGGAGGCTTCCTTTGGATGGTGAGGCAGCGTGTTGAAATTGGCACTGATCCGAAGGTCTGAGGTCGATTGTTGAGGGAAGCTGTTTATTATCCCTCCAAATTCCTGCACCACTTAAGACTAAGCTAAACGCAAATGTTTGTCCAAGTCAGAAGGCACTAAAGCACTGTCTGTTAGATAACCAAGTACTGACATCCGGGGTCAGCTTGTCCTGCCAGTCTCAATTTGCCTTTGGCTGCAAACAGAGCAGAGGTGAAGCACTTCCTCATCATAGATCATCATATATATGTGTGATATATCATATGAGAAAGAGATGTGTATGTTACTTATAAAACGTACCACACCTGAAGGACAGGATGTCATCCACAGGGACCTGGTGAAGTGGACCTCTGTTAGTCTCAAAGAGATTCAACAAGGCCAAGTGCAAGGTCCTGCAGCTGGGTCAGGGCAACCTGTGGTTTCAATACAGGCTGGGGGATGATGTGATTGAGAGCAGGCCTGTGGAGAAGGACTTGGGGTGCTGATCGATGCGAAGCTTGATATGAACCAGCAATGTGTGTTCATTGCCCAGAAAGCCAACCGTATCCTAGGCTGCATCAAAAGAAGAGTGGCCAGCAGGGTGAGGGAGGGTTTCTGCCCCTCTGCTCATCTCCTGTGAGACTCCACCTGGAGTCCTGTGTCCAGTTCTGGAATCTTCAACATAAGGAGGAGATGGAAATGTTGGAATGGGCCCAGAGGAGGCCACGAAGATGTTCTGAGGGCTGGAGCACCTCCTGTATGAGGCCAGGCTGAGAGTTGGGATTGTTCAGCCTGGAGAAGTGAAGGCTCCAAGGAGACTTTAGAGCAACCTTCCAGTACCTGAAGGGGGCCTACAAGAGAGCTGGAGAGGGACTTCTTACAAACACATGGACGAGGGGAGTGACTTTATATCGGAGAGGGGAAGGTTTAGACTAGGCATAAGGAGGATTTTCTTGACAATGAGGGTGGTGAGGCCCCGGCCCAAGTTGCTCAGAGAACTGGTGGCTGTCCTGTCCCTCAAAGTGTTTGAAGTCAGGATGGCTGGGGCTCTGAGCAACTAGATTCAGTGGGAGGTGTCCCTGCCCATGGGTGATCTTTGAAGGTCCCTTCCAACCCAACCCATTCCATGAACTGTGATTTACAGCTTGGCTCAATTTACACATCTCAGCAGGCGCAGCAGAAAGATCCAGGCAATTCCCTGATGTCCATTTTGTGGGAAAAGTGCTCAGCGCAAGTATTTTGCAATGAGTTTGGCTGAAAAGATGTACAGAAATAGGAAAATGCCCTTTTGGGGGGGCAGCTGTTCCCAAATGCCTTGCAGAAGTGAGATTTTAGGCAGAGTGGCAGCTCCAGGCTGTGTGCTGATCTCATGGAAGCTCTTATTTACCCCAATGAGATTTTTGTAGTCTGGCCTTTCTAACGCTGCTATGCCCCAGCTCAGGGATCAGCCTTTTCAGAATTCTTCCTTGTTAAGCTTCTGCCCATACTCACCAAAAGGAGTCTTGCCATGCTTATGGGTTTGGTTTGGTTTGGGTTTTTTTACATTTGCTTCTGAAATTGTCTCACTCAGCAAAGTTTTGGAAGAAGGGATCCGGACCCATCTTCTTCTACACTGGCAACGAAGGTGACATCTGGACTTTTGCTCAGAACTCTGACTTCATATTTGAATTAGCAGAGGAGCAGC
Organism: Phaenicophaeus curvirostris; assembly: GCF_032191515.1. Lineage (NCBI taxonomy): Eukaryota > Metazoa > Chordata > Aves > Cuculiformes > Cuculidae > Phaenicophaeus > Phaenicophaeus curvirostris. The sequence continues at coordinate 665,936 of NC_091411.1, forward strand.
AAGCACTTGTGGTTTTTGCTGAGCACGTGAGTATTTTAGTCGTTATCCCTACTGTAGAGTCTCGTTCTGTTCAGTATGGCTGAACTCTGCTTTCTGCAGGTCTGGACAAACAATAGCATCTCCTGCTATGAGTCACAGAATCACAGAATAACCAGTTTGGAAGAGACCCGCTGGATCATCAAGTCCAACCATTCCTATCAAACACTAAACCATGCCCCTTAGCACCTCGTCCACCTATGCCTTAAACCCCTCCAGGGAAGGTGACTCAACCCCCTCCCTGGGCAGCCTCTGCCAGTGCCCAATGGCCCTTTCTGTGAAAAATTTTTTCCTAATGTCCAGCCTAAACCTCCCCTGGTGGAGATTGAGGCCATTCCCTCTTCTCCTGTCCCCTATCACGTGGAAGAAAAGGCCAGCACCCTCCTCTCCGCAACCTCCTTTCAGGGAGTTGGAGAGAGCAATGAGGTCTCCCCTCAGCCTCCTCTTCGCCAGGCTAAACAACCCCCGCTCTCTCAGCCATGCCTCATAAGGCCTGTTCTCCAGACCCTTCACTGCACAAGGTCTGGTGTTACCAGCATACAAATGTTTCTCCTGCTAGCCAAGGCAAACTGTGATGCTTTCCCCCGTAAATCATAGCACCTGAGGTCTGCCTGCTGTGAGCTTTCTCCTCGGGGCAGCGGCTTTTCTGTACTTAACTACGGGTTCTGAATTCTTTTTCCTATGCCTCCTGGCAATCTAGGACACAGAGTGCTGCTTCAATTAAACCTGTGCCGTGGTGCCTCCACTTTAGACCAGCACTTCTGTAAGCAGTTTCCACAGGCCTTGAACTCCACACTGAACTAGAGGGTTCTTTTGTTTGGATAATACTTAATCTCTCTGGCCTGTGAATTCCCAAGCCAACCTTTCCCTAGGCACACCACTCTATTAAATCTACTATTCCACAACTTATGTATGAAGAGATTACCTTGTTCCCTTCTGTAGTTGGGAATCTTGGGAGAGGAACATGTGCCAAGAGCCCACTTGGCCCCCACTGAAGTGGCTTGTCATGGACTGTCCATCTTCTGCAGGATACACCTTCAAAGTCTCTGCTTATCAGATGGCAAGGCACTGCCTCACTTGCAAACAAGTTAGAGGACACCACATGCTCTATTACCGCTTCATGTTTGTGCACACTTACCTCAGACCAGCATTTCCTCAGCTCATCTCTCTCCTTTCAGAGGTACTATGGGAAGTCTCTTCCATTTGGACTTGAGTCAACACAGCTGAAGAACACTCGTCTGCTCACTGTGGAACAAGCCCTGGCTGACTACGCAGTACTAATCACTGAGCTTAAGCAGCAGTTGGGTGCTGCAGACTGCCCTGTCATTGCTTTTGGAGGCAGGTAAAGACTGTGTGTGCTTCTTCCCTTTTCTGCATCCTTTCCGAGCCACAGTCATGCTGTTCTCACAGGTCTGGTTGGCTCTCAAGCAAGTTCTAAAGGCAGAGGTTCAAACCGTTCAATAGAGAGCAGATGTGCCTGTGCCTGAGCTCCTGAGAGTTCATCAGTAGGTCCCAGTCAGCTGTCCCATCGAGAATTAATCTCACTTTGGAACTGCTTTGGAGAAGCACCACTGACTGGGCGTTTCTAGGCATCTACAATGTACGAGCCAGACAGAACTGCAGAAAATGGCAACATTTTCTTGTGGGATTAAAATGCTTTACATTGGAAATACAGAAAACTAATAATTGGTAAAATATTCTTTCTGGGGTCCAGACAGCTTTTTATTAAATACAGCTTCTTTAACAGTATCCAGCCATTTTCCTTGTAGGTTCCTTTATAATTACTGCTGCTTGGTTGCTCCTGGCTTCCCAGCTGAACTCTTACCCCTGAGTGCTTGTTCTGTTGCACTCAGAGCACTGCTCATGCAATATGCTCATCTCTTGAATGTCTCCCTGTGCTCGGCACAGAGAGGTGCTTCCATTTAACAGGCTTTGACCAAGTATGGGCCTTCTTATTCCGTTGCAGTGAGCTATCAAGCATTTGACCTGGCAGCTGGCATTCAGCTCCCAGCTCACTGTGCTGGTGAGGACGCTGTTGATCTCAGGAGTGTTTGTATGGTGACTGTCAGTACAGTGTGGAAGGGGCCAGGAGTTGTCCTGGGATGGGGAGGTGGGAGAGAGGTTCAGTAAGACCTGCTTGCTGGGCTGTATGTTGGGCTGCAGCTCTGTGGGTGTAAATCAGAGCTCAGCCTGCAGCAGCCCTGAACAGCACTAAACCCATGTGGAGAATACAGAAACACAGTGTTGGAGCAGCACAACCGTTCCCATGGGAGAAAATGACCCTCTTCTGTTGCTTGTAACTTTGCCAAAGTTTAACCTTAAAAGGCTATAAATTGGAGAGGGGATGATTTAGATGAGGCATAAGGAGGAAATTCTTCACAATGAGGGAGGTGAGGACCTGGCCCAGGTTGCTCAGAGAAGTTGTGGCTGCCCCATCTCTGGAGGTATTCAAGGCCAGGTTGGATGCAGCCTTGAGCAGCCTGACCTTGTGAAAGTTGTCCCTGCCCATGGCAGGGGGGTTGGAATTAAATGATCTTTAAGGTCCCTTCCAACTCAAACCATTCTATGATTCCTTGTGGCAAGTTTCAGGTAATGCCTACTTCCAAGGCCAAGGTTAGAGAAATGTGTGTTGCTTTGCATGCAGGTGGTATGGGAATGGAATTTAGCCCAATCACTTGAGGTGGTGGGGAGGGAGACTGGAGCACCTGCAAGCTTGGAGTCAGACTGGGTGATACCTGCACTTTAGGGATGGCATTTGCCACCACACGAGCGGTCTTGGAGTAGCTGCACAAACATCAGCATAGGAATAACTTCTATTATCTTGGATTTGTCTGGCATTCTGTGATAGATCTGCAGATTGTGGCTCTGGCACTGGAGCTACCAGGGTGGGTTTGAATTTTATTGTGGTATTTGTTAATGTCTCCCCTTCCCTGTCTCCGTGCTGATGACCTGTGCTGCTGTTAGTTCGTGTGCCCAGAGAATACTCCACCTCCCAGCACTAGGGGGCTGCATCTTCTGTAGTGTCCACTTTTTGCTGAGAGGTTTGCTGCTCTTTAGAATCTTGTATGAAAAACATGTCTCCTTCCCCCACTGAACAGCGATAGCTTCACTTGAGCCTGACATGGTTCTAACAATAAAGCTGTTGGGACACACACAGGATAGTTCAGAGTTAAATATCAAGGTAGGATTTATATTTGGCTGCAGAAGCAAACTGGGCTGCCGTTTTCCCACCAGAACTGATGTGAGCATTTGAGGAAAGGCCAGTTAGAACAAATTGTTTGCTGCTCATTGACCATAACTGGATCTTTTTACATGAGGATGGCACCTACTAGACAGCCATAAGCTTCTTGTTACCTTGGGTTAGGTGAGTCTATGACTGCTGACCTGTTTTATAAGCTCTGTGTTAAAGGAAATAACTCTTTTGTCTCTCCTGTGGCAGCTATGGAGGAATGCTGAGCGCTTACATGAGAATGAAATACCCAAACATTGTGGCTGGAGCATTAGCTGCCAGTGCTCCCCTGCTGTCTGTGGCTGGGCTTGGAGATCCCACCCAGTTCTTCAGGGATGTAACAGCTGTAAGTAGCATGTCTTTTCAGGAGCTTTGTTGTCTTCCTTTAAGAAGGTGGGTTTTTTCCTGTTCCATGTATTTAAACAGACATCCTGTCTTCACAGCATCACTGCTGGGCAGGGAAAGCAGTTAAATGGGAACCCCTGAGGAAGAGCAGAGGCTGCAGGTGTGGTGACTGAGCACTGCCTCAGCTGGGGCAGCATGACTCAGTTACAGCACCTTTAGTACCACTAACGATTCAGTTTCCTATTTCTAGTGACTTGACCATACTGCAGCATGAAAGTTTTCCGTTGTGCTTGGCTGAACTCCCTTTGGATAAATTATTCTTGAAATCCTCTGTATTCTGCACTGATATCAATAATTCACAGCAGCTCTGTTACCCCCAGATGGTTGTATTTCAATAAAGAGCTTGAGGATCTTCATTTTACTATCTAAAAGTGTGCAAGGTGTCCTGGGTTCACTTAAACTCAAAATCTAACTATGGCATTCGCATTTTGAGCATGTAGGACTTGGGAAGGTGGAATTGCTTAGGAATGAAAGAAAGGTCTCAAATCTATTTTAAGTAGAGACTGGGTCTTTGCAAGAAAAATGCTTAGGTAGTGATTTGTGGTTACTTAACCACTGATCTAACGTGGTAAAGGGACCTTCACAGACCCTCAGTAATTCTTCTTATTACAAAGCATTGGTTGCCAGCAGGTCTCAAACTGCCTTCAGGCTGACAGAAGAGAAACAGTTTGAGTTGCAAGATATCTCAGTGAGAAAAAACTTGCTTCACCAGCAGAACCAGACACAGCTCTTTAAACATACCTTTATGTGCCTTTTTTAGAAATCAGTTTTTCCCTAGAAAAATGACATGGCCTTCTCGGTCAGCTGGCAGGTGTAAGCAGAAAAGCCGGTCTTGCTTCCTGTCACAAATACGGTGATGCGGCTTTGGGTTAAGAGCAGTTTAGGATTTATTAATGGTTTTGAGATAAGAATTACAGACCCTAATCTTGTGATTTAACAGCACTCGATCAGCAGCCAGTTTAACAGTGATTCAGTGGAATTTGTCACAATTAAATTAGTTACTTCATTAAATCGACAAGAATGGCAGGGTTCACCCAAGACTTACCAAGGGCTCCCTCAATCAAATTACACATGCACATAAAACCAGAGGTTAAATCCCATCACAGACAGACTAAACCACACTGCAAACTCATACACGAAGAATCACAGAATTGTGGAATGGTTTGGGTTGGGAGGGACCTCAAAGCCCGTCCAGTTCCACCCCTGCCATGAACAGGGACACCTCCCACTGGATCAGGGGCTCCAAGCCCCAGCCAACTTGGCCTTGAACCCCTCCAGGGATGGACCAGCCACCACTTCTCTGGGCAACCTGGGCCAGGGCCTCCCCACCCTCACAGCAAAACATTTCTTCCTAAGATCTCATCTCATTTTCCCCTCTTCAGCTCAAAACCATTCCCCTCATCCTGTCCCTGCACTCCCTGATCAAGAGCCCCTCCCAGCTTTCCTGGAGCCCCTTTCAGGACTAGAAGCTGCTCTAAGGTCTCCCCTAACTCTTCTCCAGGCTGAACAACCCCAACTCTCTCAGCCTGTCCTCATACAGGAGGTGCTCCAGCCCTTGCACCATCCCCGTGGCCTCCTCTGGACCTGTTTCAACAGTTCTATATCCTTCTGTTGGGGAGTGCAGTCTGAACTACCACAGTTCCCAAACCAGTGCTCTGCCCTCCTTGCTTAACAGATTTCTCCATGGTTCCTTCTCACAGCCAGAGTGCAGCTGGAGGGTCTGTGCTGTATGTTTAAAAGAAAAACAACACTAAACTTTTGGGCATAGCAGCATGGCACCCTCTTCTTGTTTCTCCTGTCACTGCTTTGTGTTCAGTTTAACGGCTCCACTGAATGCAAAGTATTTGGTCTCACAGCTCATCTCAACAAGACTGGATGAAACGGTTGCTGCTTGGTCTGATCTATTGCAGACTGTAAACTTCTGCTGGGACCTGCTGGTTGTCTGGAGGACCAGGCAGAAGCACTGATGTCACTGCTCCTGGAGAAAGTCGACAACTCTCCATGAGACAACACTCTGTGGGACACCTCTACACAGCCAACTCTCCTCAGGGGCAGCTCAACACAGTGGTGAGCACTGCTGGTTCCCTGCACTCTCAGTTGCCCAGGGCTGAGAAGGATGCTGGGGTGGTGGAACACCATGTCCATAAGTTCCTCAATTTTAAAAAAACAGCACCACTCCTCAAAACAGAGAACAAACTCCCTGCTTAGAGTTGTCTGAATAAAGAGTCAGCAGTGTAGAGGTATTCCATGGAGAGCTGGCCGTGGAGAGTTGCCCCTTTCCTCCTGGAGATGCAGATGAGTTTCTGACTGGTGTGCCAGTAAGCCCTAGTACTTCTGGCAGTTCTTCCCAGTGTAGCCTCCACATGTCTCCTCTGTGAAAATGTAATCCTGTGTCTTTTCTGTCCCTTCAGGATTTTCAGAAGTCCAGCCCAGGCTGTGTCACAGCTATCCGCAAAGCCTTCCAACAGATTAAGGATCTGTGCCTGAGTGAAGGTAAGGAGAGACAGGCCTTCAGCTTCCCAAGAGCAGCCAGCAGGCAGTTCCAGACATGTGGAAAAAAGTTGGTTCAGTTTAGGTAGCTTCCATTGTTCAGGTCTTCCATTGTTCAGGTTCGGCTACATCAATGCCAGTGCCTGTATGGCTGCCTCTTTCTGCTCGCGCAATTGAGTTTTGATTTAATGAACAGTTTCAGTTAGCGTTAAAATTAGTAACCAACACCAAAATGAAAGCATCTCTGTGGGGGTTTGGACAGTGTTAACGAAACCACCTTCTCTGTACCAAAGTGCAAAAACACCTGCAGGTGCAGAACACCGGCATTTTCTGCTGGTAGAGCCTCATTTTCCTAAAATTATACAGTCATAGGATGTCCTGAGTTGGAAGGGACCCACAAGGATTATTGAGTCCAACTCCTGTCCCTTCACAGGACACCCCAACATTCACACTATGGGGCTAAGGGCCTTTGCCAAATGCTGCTGGAATATTGTCAGGCTTGGTGCCGTGACTGCTTCCCTGCGAGTTGTTCCAGTGCTCCACCGCCCTCTGGAAGAAGAACCTTCTCCTAATGTCCAACCTGACCCTCCTCTGGCATCTTCCTGCCATTTCCTTCGGTCGTGTCATTGGTCACCTCAGGAGCTCAGCACCTGCCCCTCCTCCTGCCCTCGTGAGGAAGCTGCAGACCATGATGAGGTCTCCCCTCAGTCTCCTTCGTCATTCTTTTCACCAGATACTTGGCCTCACTCCCCACTCCACTGTGAACTGTTCAGGTGGGTCTGGCAGCTATAGCGCTTGGCTAACTGGACATATCTGAGAAATATTTGGAAGGCAGTCAAGGTCTTGAAACAGCTCTCACAGTCTCTTTCATCTCCAGTCTTGGACCGTTACATGAAGCACGGGACAGGGACTGGTGAAGGTCTCTGTGGTGTCTCCCAGGCAGGCCAGACCAGACTAGACATTGTAGGCCAGTGTGGCATCTCCTGGGACCCCTGCCTGCTCTTGGAACAGTGTTGGTGAAACTCTTAGTCTGCCCCAAGGCTTGGTCTGTGGTGCTGCCCGGCGGGGCCTGTGTGCCTCCGATGGCTGCTGTCACTGCAGGGGCTGTTCTGGAATCGCCCAGAGGAGCTGGAGGTCCAAAACACCATTTAGCTTTCACACAGCAGGAAAAATGGGTCACAGCAGGAAAAATGTACCATTAAATACCTGTGGTCCTTGAGGTCTGAGTGGGACTGCACCTTCTGCAGTGGGGTGCATACGGGCATCATCGTTGGGGCTTGGTCTCTTTAGTATCTAGAGACAGGTTCCAGGCCCTGGATTTCCAAGTAAAGACAGCAGGGCTCCACAGGGCAGCTTGGAGGCTGCAGTGGGGACAGACGGGAATTGTGAGTCCAGACGTGGAACATGAGAATGAAGGGAACAAATATCTGCAGCACAAATGCAAAAGTGTAAGAGTGTATCTTGAAGGAATCTCTTCGAAGATACATTTCCTGACTCCAGCTGACCTCTCTGCATCCCACTGAAGCTTGAGGGCATGTCTCAGGAGTCATTCGTGACTCCTGAGGCCATTTTCACTTGGCAATCCTCACTGCAAATGCACCCAGCTCTCAAGGAGTTATTTTTTTCTTTCCCTTTTTTTCCTTCTCTGATGGTTCTTCTGCCTGCCAAATCCCACTGGGACCTGTACACTGTGTCCTGCTCTCCTGCATGAGAGCTGGCCTGGGAACGTTGCACCATGAGGTGCACCAGCGAGGACAGGCTTGGGATTGCTCCTGTTTCAGTGGTTGCCAATTCCTCTGGGCTCCCAGAGAGGTGCCAGTGGCTCCATGAGGTGCAGAATGAGGGCTGTGGGCCAGGCAGGGTTGTGCCTCGACAGGAAAGCTGTGCCTGGACATCCACTCATGTGTAAATTGAGATGTAATGTGTCCTTCCCACGGGAAGCCTCAGTTGTGTCATGAAATCTCCTTGCTCCTGGGTGAAACAAGAGGCTGAAGCCTGGTATTATTTTCCTTTGTTGAAATTTGTGCCTTTCATTTTCCTTCCTCCTGCAGCCTATGATGAAATCAGCAGCAAAATGGCCACATGCAATAAGATCTCTAGCAAGGAGGATGTTTACCAGCTTTTTGGGTTTGCTAGAAATGCCTTCACTATGATGGCCATGATGGACTACCCGTACAAAACTGATTTCATGGGTCACCTCCCTGCCAATCCCGTGAAGGTGAGTGCCAGGACGTGGATGAGAGTTGGGGTTTTGGATGTGCTCCTTGGTGGTTGCCGTGCAGGGGGCTGCACAGCCCATGACACTGTCAGGCACGCGCCATTGTTGATGGTGACGAGGGAGGCAGCGGTGGGTGTTGCAGCCCTTCCCCTCTGACAGCAAATCTACACGTTTTAAACTCCCAGTGACAGTGACTGCATGTTTGAAATGTGCTGCCATAAGGCTCATCTGGGAGGGGTTGCTGAAGCCACTCCTACCCTACTCTGCCTTTACCTTAGACACAAATGCTGTGCAAAGTTGTTGACTTCTGCTTTTAATGACTACAAACCTGTAGTTTTTCAAAAAAGATGTAGTTGTGTTGTAGAGCACCTTGACACGTTTTCATAGATGTATTTTTCTTGGTGAGTAGAGATGGAGACCTAAAATTTTAGCTCCTTTCCAAGTGTCACCCAGGAAGATGCCATCCCTCAGTACAATGCAGAGGGATGTCTGCTCCTGGGGGGACCGCAAAACTTGAAAACTCTCAAGAAAGTCGAAGATGGCAAAGTGCTGCTTCTGAAAGGTCTCAGCTTTGATCCCCAATCACCCGGTGCTGTTGCAAATATTGTTTTCTTCTGCTGCGCTGTCAGCCTTGTGCTGCTGTTCTCTGCTGGAATCCAGCAGAGCACATGGATGGGGCTTCATTTGCCTCTGGTCTTGGGGCATTTATGGTTTGAGTCCTACCTGAGTAAAATCTATCCTGTGCAAGAGGTCATAGAGGCTACACTGTCCTGGGACTCAGGAGATGCTGTCTCTGTCTCCACTGGGTATCCAGCTCCCTTACAAGGTCTGTTTAACCACCTGTAAAATGGAAATAATTATTCTACATCCCCTTGAGGAGGGCATTAAAATATTCTGGTTGTAGGAGGAAGGAGCTGTTGTGTATCCCTGTGGCCTCTGCAGAGCTGCTTGACTCGGTAAAGGAACTGTTTGTCCTAGCCCTGTCTCCTTGTTTCTATGGATTTTATTGCTAGAAGTGAGGAAAAAACCACCCCAACGCCTCTTGCATTAGAATGACAGGATCATAGAATGGTTTGAGTTGGAAGGGACCTCAAAGCCCATCCAGTTCCACCCCCCTGCCACGGGCAGGGACACCTCCCACTGGATCAGGGGCTCCAAGCCCCATCCAACCTGGCCTTGAACCCCTCCAGGGATGGGGCAGCCACCACTGCTCTGGGCAGCCTGGGCCAGGGCCTCTCCACCCATTGTGTAGAATTTCTTCCTGATGTCAAATCTAAATCTTTCCCCTTCCAATTTAAAGCCATTAGACCATTGGAAAGCTGCTGAATATAAAATGTGTAAGTGATAATTTTAATTAATCTTCTGACTTAGCCCTTCTGCAGAGCAGAGAGTGTTAACTGTCCTGTCTGCAATTTGTCTAATCCAGGTTGGCTGTGAACAAATCCTTGCCCACACAGACCCAGTTGAAGGCCTGGCTGCTCTTGTTGGTAAGTCACTATTCTTTGTTTGGTCTTTATCCTGTTTTCTAGAAGCCCCTGTAGGCAGATCTGCAGCATTGCTTTGCAGGTTGGGTATCAGGGAAGCCAGTAAGACTCCATCTCCTACTAGGATGTGAGCCACACGTTGGCTTTGTCTGTCAGGATGTCCTGTGGCCCACAGGTTCATTCTCCCACCTGGCTAAAATTCACATCAGGTTTTTCAGCTGTTGCAGCCCCTTAGACTGTCAACTGTGGACTTGGAAGGTCCTTGGTTCTTCTCTGAACCCATACTCTGGCTTGAACAGGCAGAGGTTGAATGCACGTTCACTGAAGGAAGTTTTCTGGTCTGCTTGTTGAGGACAAGGTTGTCATCACAGTGCTCTTAATCCAGTGGCAAGAGTCTTAAAAACATTGTGTACGTTTATCTCTGTGAGTCCTTAGTCTGTTAGGAAACTATTAGAAATAGAATTCAAAGCTTTTTGGAAGATTTCCTCACAAAATCTCTCAAATTGCTCATTAGAAATAAGTTCTACATTGGTTGTTATGCAGGAAAACAGATACTGAATGCCAAAAAAATAATTTAAGGAATTCTTAGGAGTTTTCATGGAGCTCAGTAGGATTAGGAACTCATTCTTTTTTTTTTCGCAAATTGTGTTTCACTGCAATAGCACCAAATCAGAAACATACGGGTCTAAACCACTGCTCAGGGTATTTAGCTGGCAACTAGAGGAGTTGTTAAACTACTAATGTCTTGGCAAACACTGCCAAATCTGCTAGACATATTCCCATCTTACTTCTTTTCTGAGGCAGAGGGGTACTCTTGTTTCTTTGTGGTGAACAAGCTGAGGGCAGATTTCTCTCTGCTGCCCAAGGGGGAGCACTTTGTGCCTCTCCCCTTCTCACCAGCTGCATTCACTTGAGACAGTTTAATCATGCAAGAGGCGTGATCCACCAGAGCTTTAGGCAGAGGACTGACTTTCTTCCATACCCACCCCACTGTGTCATACAGGAAAACACTATCTTCTTTCTGCATGCGCTGCAGCGACGCACCTCCTGCGAGGTAGAGTGTGGATCCGTGGGCTGTGATGCTGAACTGGCAGCAGCTGAACGGGGTTGACGTTAGTGTTGTCCACTGATTGCTGGCAGGAAAATAACACTCCATCTCACTGACGGGAACCCATTTGTCCGCCTGCAAAGAACCAGAGCAACACTCACCCGTCGTATTGTGCCTTGAGTGGGCACTGCTGCTGTGTCAGGCTCATTTGGCTCATGGTAAAGGAAATCAGTGTCTCAACTGTTGTTTGGATACCATGGGACTCAAGGGGCCTGATTCTCAATCCACATATAACAATCACAGCCTCAGAAGAAACTGAATAAGATACCAGAATGGCACAGCTTTAAAGGAGCTTTATTCCTCTTGGAAAATCAGAGGAGTGAGTGGAGCCAGATGCCGCACAGCCCTGGCTGGAATAGGTGTAGCCCCACGTCTGCCTGCTCTCCAGACGTGGAACACATTACAGAGGAAATAATCTTAAGAGGGCAATATTGCATTGAATTATGGACAATGACTGAGTTTGTGTCATCTGGAGGCATTTGCTGCCAGCCTGGATGTGCAGTTTCTCTTTATACATGTCTATCTGTTCCTCAGTGAACAATGAAGTACTCTAAGATGCCCTCATTCCTTCAGAAGAAACCATACCCAATATAGTAAAATCAGGCCAGGCCCCAAGTCTTTGCAATTCCAGATGAGAATTTCTGTGTCAACTCAGTTCTCTTGGCTTTAGGGAATGGGATTCTCCTAGAGCAAGCCTTTCCATCCCTCCCAAGTCTTTTCCCAGCCTGCTTTCCCCAGAAGGCTGGGCAGTGCTTTCCCTCCTCTTTCAGAGAGGGGAGATCCAGGTTTGAAGAGACTTCATTTGCATTCCAGGACTTGAGGCCGCTCTCGCTAAAATCTATGCTGGTGTCCTCACTGCAGTCCCTTCCTCTCCCTTTAGCCAGTGTTTTGCCCCCTTCTGAGCTCAAACAAGGGCAATACAGTGGTCAGTGTGTTTGGAGCAGGTCAGTGACTGGTTTGACACGCAGGTTTTCCTGTGGTCACAGGCTGTGCCTCTACCATATGATTTATCTATTAAAAAAACGCTTTAAACAGCCTTTGTACCCTAGCAAGCAGCATGTGACAGCAGGGCAGCTTCTAGTGCGCACGACTGTGGTGGCAGGCACGTCTTCCTAGCTTACTGGCCTGACTTGACCCATACCAGTCCTGTCCACTAAGAGACCAAAAGTAATGAATCAGATATATATATGTATATGTATATATATATGTGTATATATATATATATTCCACATCTGGAATAAACCAGTCAGGGCCTAGCAATGCAGAGAGCCCATTTGGGATCAGATGTGGGACTATAAGAGCGAATGAGCTTACTCCTTTTAGTGTCCTTCCCCCAACGCAAAAGATCCTGTCCTGGACGGCAGCCATCCCATGGTCACAGCGGGTGAAAGACATGGCGCTGTTGCCCACCCAGCGGCGGAGGCGAGGCAGGTAGCTGTAGGTGTCTTGTAAGGTCTTACCCCCTGAGAATCCCCCTGGAAGGGAAGCGCAGCTCTTAGAAATCTGTCCGTCATCCTCTCAGACATGCAGCAGATTTTCTGCAAACATCAGCAGAGCTGAGTTTCTTTCTTTAAAATACTGAAGCAGCTCAGGTTTCAAATCTCACCCTGTTCTGGAGAGCTTATGCAGTGTGAAATTTAAAACCTGAGCGTCTTAGGTATTATAAAGAGAAGAAAAAAAAAAGCAAACCAGTTCCAGCTCTGTGAATAGTTTTCCACAGAAGATTTTTGAATAAAGCTCTTGAGTTGTTTCAGGTGTAACCAGAAACAACTTTAATTGGGGAATCTGCTTCCAGCAAGAACAGTCACAAAATAGTGAGCTGAAAGAAAAGCATTCAAAGCTCTTTGGGCTTTCTATCATCAGCAGAATGGCAGAGCCAGTCTGCTAGTGCTCCTGTAGCTTTTTCTCTTTATCAGGCACTCACTGGTGTGGTTCAGCAGTGCAGCACAAAAATCTCCTTGCAGAGGGGAAGGTGCTTGTTTGGGAAAGATTAATGCCTCCAGCTACCTGCCTGGTGAATTCCAGCCTGTGAAGTCTTTGCAGAGAAGGAAGATGGTATTTCAGGTTGGCCATAAGCTCCAGCTCGCCTGAGCTTTGATGCTTAGTATCCGTGGACACTTTGGCTGCACGGAGTTAAGTGTTTAAATCTGGTATCTAAGTCATGCCCTTAACTTGCCCGTTTGCATGGGCAGAGCAGGGCTTGTTCAGCTCACCTGAAATATAGAGGATTCCCTTGTGGGTTGTGCCTGCATGGTCAGCAATAGGTGTGGGGAATGGAGCTGTGAACTCCCACTTGTTGTGAGCGGGCTGGTACAATTCCACGGTGCAGGTGAGGGTCCCCAGCAGCGTCCCACCACCCACAGCGAAGATGCGATCCAGCAGCACATCTGCATGGAAGCGCGTCCGCCTCTCCAGCATACTGGCAACCTGGAGCCACGAAGTGTTGCGGGGATCAAATCGGAAAACCTAGGATAACAGCAGATGGATGGTGGGGTAGCAGGAGGTGGGTGGCTTGCTTGTATCTCAGGGAGCTTCAAGAACTGGTAAACATTCTCCCTGGGCTAAGGGAGGTTCTGTATTCAGCCTGGGACAGGTTCAGCTTCCAGTGCCGGGTGGCTGGGACAGCCACATGTCCCCAGGGAGCTGGAGACTCAAAGTAAGGCTGTTCCGCACCTGGGAGTCTGGGCACAAGTGCTCTCAGCACCAGGAGGTGAAGCACATTGGCTTGATGAAATACCTTTGTTTCAAACACTAGAGAGCATGTCACAGCTGAAAATTGTTTCAGGGAGCATTTTGCATCTCTGCTGCTGTTTGAGCATGTAGTCAAGAGAGCAGCTGGGCTTTACCTGCCACCCTTACCCAGGACAATGTAGGAGTGGCTTCCCCTCCCCTTGTCCTTCAATGTCTTTCTTGGAGTGAGGGGCCCAAAACTGAACCCAGGATTCGAGGTGCAGCCTCACCCATGCAGGGTCACAATCTCTTCCCTGCTCCTGCTGGCCACACTGTTTCTTATACAAGCCAAGATGCCATTGGCCTTCTTGGCCACCTGAGACACTGCTGGCTCATGTTTAGCTGCTGTCAACCAGCACCCCCAGGTCCTTCTCCAGGCAGCTTTTCAGCTGCTCTTCCCCAAGCCTGGAATGCTGCATGGGATTGTTGTGCAGGACTCGGCACTGAACCTCACGCAATTGGTCTCAGCCCATCAATCTAGCCTGTCTAGGTCCCTCTACAGAGCCTCCTCAAGCAGATCAACACTTCCTGTCAGCTTGGTGTCATTTGTGACCTTACTAAAGGTAAACTTTACTGACAAGGGTACTTGTCAGTCCTGGTGAGAGAGCCCAGGTCACTGAGCAAGAGCAGCATCTGCAGCACGGCGTGCAGTGAGGGCTTGGCTTGGGCTGTCACCTACAGCCCTGCTGCTGCAGCATTCCTCTGCTCCACCGCTGCTGGGCCACCTCTGGCCTCTCAGACACAGCAGTGAGGTGCTCTGCGCAGTGGCACTGCTGGACTGAAGTGCAGTGGTGCAATAAGGCCCCTGGGAGCAAAGGGAAGAAAAACATGCTGTTTTTTTCTATCAAGCTCACTGAAGCTGTCTAGGAAGAGAAAAAATCCTGCACAAGTCTTTTTACTCTCCCGGCAGAAAGGGAACGTCGCAGGAGTTAAAGCAGATTTGCCTTTTGAGGGCAAAATCAAGGAAGGAGCGATTCTCCAGCAAAGTGGTTGGCTTTAACCATGCTGCTGGAGCACAAGTCCTGTGGCAGCAACAGCAGGGACAGGGACAGCACTTGAGTCACCTGATTGACTGACATGGACCTGACTGAACCTGCACTGTGGAATTTGTGTACAGATTAGGACGACAATTTACAGTAGGAGAAAGCTGAGACCAGGGCAGAGTCTGACTGCTTCCCAGGGAGTTTGGAAGCTGCATTCCCAAGGGCTTTCAGTACTGCACAGAGCACTAAGAAACACGTAGAGGTGGGAGATCTGTGGTGAGCAAGAGGAATGACTTCTTCCCTCCCCCAGCCATTCTTCCAAGCCAAAAGGTGTCTTACCTCATTTGAGGGCTGCTTTCCCATGGGGTCAAATCTGCACTGTCCCCCGATGACAAAGAGGAAATCGTTGATGATGGCGACACAGTGGTTGTAGACGGGCACACAGAGGTCCCCGACCTTGCGCCAGGCGCTGCAGCTCTGGTCAGCAGCCCACATTTCTCTGCACACGCCGTTGTCAGCCATTCTGCCACCAGCAATAAGCAGGACGGGGGAAGTGGAGCGGAGGCTTGTGCTCTGGGTCTGCAGGACTGGCTGAGCGTACAGCTGGGAGTGGTAATCCAGAGCCTCCTGCACATACCTGTGGCAGCCTGCATCCAGCCTCAGAAGAGGTGTTTCCTGGACATATCTCTGTAGCTCCCATAAAGAAATGAGAGGGAATCGTATGTGCCTTAAAAGATCTGCTGCATCTCCCAGCCGTCTGCTGTCATGCTGCAGCCAGCTCACAGCAGCGCTGAGCAGCTCCAGCTCGCTGCATCCCTCAGCGTCGGCCCTGTCTAAAATTTCACAGAGGGTTCCTCTGTCCAGGTCTTTCAAGAGCTGCTGATCAGTCAGGATATGTTTGCAGTGCTGCCCCACATAGCTCAGGGCTTTCTGTCTCAGCTCTGCTGGGCCGATTTTTTTAGCAATGTTAAGAACGTCCATGCAGTTCTTGCAGTTCAAGCAACTCTCCAGAAAGTGAAAGCACAGCTTGATCACCTCCCGGACCAGGAGGGTTTCTGCAGCCTTGAAAGTCTCCTCGACATTCTGCAATGACAGCTCTAGTTCGTTCGAGTAGATGAAGTTGAGAACGTTCTTCAGCCCAGCAGCACTGACAGCTTTCAGCCGGACGTTACCATCCAGGCTCCCCACTCTTGCCACATTTCCAACAAACAGGATCTTACAGTAATTACTTGCTGATGCTAAAATGATCTTGTGGGCTGGAAAGCAAACCCCTTCTGCCTCCAGCGTCACATCACACAGTGCGCTCTGTGAGCGAAGGCTGCTGAGCCCTTCCAGGAGTTTCGCCAGGTAAGTGTCCGAGGCAAGCCTGGCCATGCTGGCCTGCGAGCCAAGCAGCATCGCTCTGGAGGGCGCGGAGTCCTGCAGCAGCCCCGGCACTCTTCGTTGCATCAGTTCATGTCCTGGATCAGCGGTGTCATGCTTCAAGGGAGCTGGGACTGTGCTTCTCAGCTGAGAGGCAGCGGCCTCTGCCCGTGTGCCTCGCAGAGCGGCGTGGGGTCAACTGCAAGTGGAGCTGTTGGTGCTGGTTGTCATGTTTGTGGGTTTTGCCTGTGGGCTGTGACACTGGCCACAGGGACTGCTGCCTGCGTAGCCACATTCCTCCTCTGCGTTATCTGGTAACAACCCATCTGCACAGAGAGCAGCTCATTCCTTGGCTGCTCCCCAGCTTCGCCGGGCCGCTTGGTCAGGCGTTCTTTTATCTGGGCAAGCCTGCACACGCCGTCTTTCCCTTCTTGAACAAGTCCAACAGAATCCTTTCTGTGCCCCTTGGCCCTCTGACTAAATTTGCTGCATTCAGAAAACAGCTCTTTTCCGGGAGGGGGTGGGAAGTGCTCAGCAGTTGTGTCCCGTGCAGTCTGAAGCAGTCAGCTAATGCCCAGGGTGCAGCTGGCTCCTGGGGGGGCAGGATTGGAGGCTGGGCTCTCCCGAGGACTCCTGCGACTCCTCCACCTCTTGTGCCTCCTGCACCTCAGGGCCGGCAGCGCCCTAGCTCTGTTGAAAAAAAAAATCATAATATTGTGAAATCAGGAAATTAGAAGGCCAACTGTGTCCTGGTCTGCATCCAGAGCAGTGCAACCAGCAGGGCAAGGAGGGGATTCTGCCCCTCTGCTCCATTCTGGGGAGACCTTGGCTGGAGCCCTGTGTCCAGTTCTGGAGTCCTCAGCCCAGGAAGGACATGGAGCTGTTGGAGCAAGTCCAGAGGAGGCCATGGAAATGATCCAAGGGCTGGAGCAGCTCCTGTATGAGGAGAGGCTGGGAGAGTTGGGGTTGTTCAGCCTGGAGAAGAGAAGGCTCCAGGGAGACCTTAGAGCAGCTTCCAGTGCTGAGAGGGACTCCAGGAAAGCTGGGGAGGGGCTCTTGATCAGGGATTGCAAGGATAGGACGAGAGGAACGGTTTTGAGCTGCAAGAGGGGAGATTGAGATGAGATCTTAGCAAGAGGACCCATGAGCCATGCACTTGGCTTTTGGCACAAGCAGAGACAGCAGAGAGCACCCGGGAGCCTCTGCTTTCCCATGGATACAACAAAGGACATCACACAGCCAGGTTTGAGATCATGCAGAAGCTTTGGCATGAAGCTGAGATGATGCCCTCAAGCTGATGCTGACCCTGCTGGCTCTGCCCCAGCCTCACGCACTCACTGCGCTGTGCTGGGTGCCCCTCTGCTTGGTCGTAGCCAAGGGGCTCATGCGGGAGGCGGTGTGTGAGAGAGCAGAGAGGTGCTGACAGGTCAGCTTTGTGCTGTGTTTCCACCTGGCAGGGGTGTTCTACAACTCGTCTGGTTCAGCACAGTGTTACGACATTTACCAGTTGTACCGGTCCTGCGCTGACCCCACCGGCTGCGGCCTCGGCTCTGATGCCGAGGCCTGGGACTACCAGGTGAGGTGTTGGAGACACCACAGGCGTCTGCTGCCACCCGTTGTGCCCTACCCCGTGACAGCCCTTGCACTTTTCTTAGGTTTGCACCGAGATCAACTTAACTTTCAACAGCAACAACATGACTGACATGTTCCCCGAGATGCCCTTCACAGAGGCCATGCGGGAGCAGTACTGTCGGAGCAAATGGCACGTGAGGCCACGAGCGCACTGGCTGCGGACAAACTTCTGGGGAGGAGGTGAGCCATGGGGGCTGCTCGGCCCTGTGCATCCCCTTAGAGCTGCCTGCCTGTCCCCCAGCTTAGCCCTGTGGGGACAGGCACTGTGCACAGATGAGTCCTGGCAGGACATTGCAGCCCTGTGCTGACCCCAGCCCTGTCTGTGCCTCCTTCAGACAGAAGCAGGAAACCTAAAAACTGCCAAGAGGTTTGGGGTTTTTTTGTTCTCCTTTATTTTCTGTTCTTGGCCACGTTTGATGGAGAAGTCAAATGCAGTTGGTCAAACGGGCAGGACGGAGCCTCTCAAATGTCATCTCTCTGCTTTTCAGACCTGAAAAGTGCAAGCAACATCATTTTTTCAAATGGAGATTTGGACCCATGGGCTGGAGGTGGGGTAAGCATGCACACTCCTGTAACCTGAGCACAGCAAGCAGCCTCTCCAGCTGATAACACCACCTCCCTCTCCCTCTTGAAGCAGTTCTGGTGGCTCATCCTTAGCCTCTCTGCAGGTGGCTGGTTTATGCTTAACCATTCAGGAGCCTCAGGACATGAACGATGGACACATTGATCAGGGGTCCATCAGCCAGGAATACCACTGGAGCAGAGATGGTTTCTCTAGTGCAGATGCAGGAGGCGTCTCCTTACCCAACACCCAGGATCTGAACCACAATTTGCCCTGTTCCTGTACCGAGACTTGGTCTCCATGCTGACGGCTCCCTGCTCTCTCCAGGCTCAGCGTGCTGTGAGACCAAGTGGTTACTGTAAGCAGCAACTCAAACCAGGGCAGAGTTTGGCTTTGGTTCAACAAAACTTCAGAGTGGAGGCAGAGCTCTAGCTTAAAATTTAAAACCAAAAGTGACCCAGAACTGGATTTTGAGGTAGCTGAGCTCCTGACTGTAACGCAGGCATTCCTTGCTTTGTGCTGGCTTGGCAATCCCAGCTGCAAGAGGAACGAGCTGCACAGCTTCACAGAGCCTGTTTCTCCAAGCCACCAGGACTGGAACAGGCTGGCAGTGCTCAGCTGGGGAGAAGCCTGCCCTTCCTTTGGGACAGATGATTTGGCTCATTAGAACCATTAGCCACACAGGCAATATCAACTGTACCAAAGATCTCCTCCCACGCTCTTCCTTAGTCCTTCCCAGCTCATGTGCCGGTGTTCAGAACTGCCACACAATTCTGCCCGGGGGTATGAGTTTGTCTCTGCTCTTTCTCCTTCCAGATAAACAGCAGCCTGAGTCCCTCACTAATCGCATTGAGCATTAAAGGAGGCGCTCATCACCTCGATCTCCGGTAAGCACCGAGCACTCCTTTGGCTGATGGAATCCTGAGCCCTGGGAATTGTTCTTTGGGCCACAGCCCAAAGAACCAGGGGAGACCTTACAAGGGTGGGTTACCAGCTGGTGCAGCCTCTCCGGGAGATCAATATTCTGCCCCAGGACAGGGCCCTTACAGGCTCCAGGGAAGCTGAGCATCTCTTGGAATTGGCCATCAACCTTCAGGCCCCAGAGCCAAGCGGGCAGCAGCCCCTGATGCAAGTGAGAGCTCAGGGCTCTCAGCCTGCCTCCCAGACAGGTACCTGTGATGCTGTGGCTTATTTTCCAGGGCATAAACACAAAGTACAAGACAGATAATCCCTGTGCAGAGACCAAGAGTCATTGCCTGGCTCACTCTGCTCTGCTTTCTCTAGAGGCCACAATCCTGCAGACCCCCCCTCTGTCACAGAGGCGCGCAGGCTCGAAGCAAGCACCATCAGCGGCTGGGTGAAATCTGCAAGGATGGGAAAAGCACGGGAGAAGCACCTGGGAGCTTCAGCGGGTGAGTGGCTGTGACCATGTTCAGCCCCACTGCTTCCACCAGCTGCTGGGCTCCCACCAGGATCCAGAGCTCAGGAGCCTGTCACACTGTACCTGTGCCGTTAGAGAAAGCGTTCTCTTCTCTGCCACGATGGTGGAAATTCCCTGAAGCATCCCGCCCTCATCAAGCAGCAACAGAATAGCAAACCGGCAAACCCCTGCCTGAAGCCAAATGCAGGACTTGTGCTCCCCTGCTCGGAATGAGGTGGCGTTATAAATGGTGGGAACAGCTTGCCTGAAGGTCCAAGATTCATCACTGTTCTGAGTGGTGTGGTTGCAGGAGACACCTGAAGGTTGAAGCTAAATTATTCTTGGACAAAAAGTAAATCCCAGCTGAGTGGTGGAAAAGCTGAGGTGGGGCGTGGGTTCCCAGGGGACTCCGGTGCTGTGTCAGCCTCACCCAGCACTGCAAGGTGGGGATTTGGGGTGGGGTTGGCTTTAACTCAGACACAAGATTTCCAGGTCGTAAGCTGGAGATTTACCCAGAATGGTTCTGGCATGTGGTGCTGCCACTTGCAAGCTGAGTGGTTGTGATGAGGAAAGCGTGCTTCACGTCTCATTAAAATAACTTGAAGGGAAATGGTCTTTCTGCAACGTTCACCTTCAGCACCAGAAGCAGCCAAGGTCATCGCAGCACCAGAACAGATCACAGACCTGGGCTTGGGCTGGGGTTCCAAGAACCAAGTACTCACAAGAAAACCTTTCCAAGACATGCAGAGCTTCTGTGGTGCTGGGGGAGCGGCACCAGGGAACCAAGACGGGCTGGGGGAGCTGACACAGCAGACTGTTGTGAAGAATTAAAAATAAGAAAGCAATTTAAGTAACCTTTGCAAAACATTAGGAAGAAACAGATGAGCTTTTCTCAGAATGTTTATGTCAGTGCCATTTTCCAGGTGATACAGGAGTCTGAGACCAGCAGTTGTTCTCAAAGGCTGAGAGTGCTGAACAACCTGACACTCAGCTTTAAAGGGCACAGACAGTAAAGTCTCCCTTTGTAAAGATTCGGCTTCCCAGGAAGAATCAGGTAGAAAAGAAATCAGGCTCGGCTACAAGACAAGTGTGCTTGGGAAAGGAGTGATTTATTCTTTTCTGCTTCCTTTCACTCTTTATAAAATGGGTTGTTAATCAGGCCAATCATAAGGCAAAAAAATTATAACAGCCCCCCCTCCCACCCTGTGCCATTCGCAGGGGCGAGTCTGTTAAGACTGGTGCAGAACTGCAACAACAGAATTCTGGGGAGTATTTCCATACATTTCACTTTCCTAAGAAACCCCATTGTTCCCTCCACAGGGTAGAGCTTGGACACCAGATGCTTAGTCCCTAGCCAAGTGCAGGGCCGCGGTCTCACACGCCAGCAGGGCCCATGCAGCCTCACGGGATGCGGTTGGGGGTTTATTTGTTTTTTTTTCTTCTTTTCATCTCTAGTTTTAACCTTCAGCCCAAGCTCAGTTCCTCAGTAACACCAACCTGCTCCACAAACAAAATCACTGAAGCTGTTGCCTCCCACATTGCAACAGCATTTTCCTCCTTCGCTGTTATGTCAAAGAAAACAAACATCGTAGGGGTAAATCAGATGAGCAAAGGCTGTAGCTGCTGGGTTTCACTGCACACGCAAGTGAGAAACTCAATCCCAGCATTACCAGTACAGGTGAACTGAAGGAATAAGTATATTCTGCACAAACTTCTCCTGTCCCACAAACCCCAGGGTCCCACTGATGGCAGAAAAAGGTGCATTGAAATACCATGTAAAACATTTTCATTTCCATAAGCCATTGTTAGGCATGGAACGATAAATATTTTTTATAAGACTCAAATACTGGTCCCAAGGGCAACTTCTGATGCCATCAAACAGAACTGAGCAGCATCAAACAAAAAACACTTTACAAATCAAAGGTTACGAACACTGCAAAATATACACATACACTCCTCAGCCATGGCAAATTAACTGTTACCATCAGATTCAATGCGTTCCATTTAGCAGCTCCTGATTTGGAAGGGGCTGCTCCCCGTGGGTGCTGCCACGCACCTGAGGACCTCCTGCCACTCCCCTTGGTGTGTGGGGAGAGGACGTTTGGGTGAGAATAACCTCTAAGAAATTGGAGCCAGCACACTCCTGGGAACCCCTGCAAATGCAGGACTGGCTGATCTACAAAATCAAAAGGAAAAGTGCTACAGAAAGTTGACTCCCACATTCATGGTTTAAAATCTATTTGCACATATAAAAACGACAGATCCCAGGGCTCCCAGAAGATTCTTAAAGCCTGGGTCTGCTTTGTCTTCAAGCAGCTGCAGTAGAATCCACTGATTCTACTGGGACCGCGACCTGCTCTAAGACATACAGCTGTCTGCTTTCACAGCTCCTAATGGGAACAATTCTACCCAAAGTACTCCCAAGGAAAACAAAAAATGGAAAATATCTCCACAGTCCAAAATATAATGAACAACAGGAACTGTGCTGTACAGCGATGAGCTTGGTTTTGAGCCAACAAACCCCTCACCACGCAATATCTGGACAGACAGAACAGAAAGAGGCTTACTGCAAATCACACCTTGTGCTCACGAGCTTTCTCAGTGCCCGAGCTCAGGAGGCAGCGTTCAGTTAATACCTGAGTCTACCCATGGCAAGGAACAAATCAAATGCACATGTAGTTTCACCTGCATTTCACATTATCTCCTGCATTCTCCTGCAGGCAAGTTGAAAAACTGCAACACTTCTACAAAATTCTATGCCGCTGAGCCAAACCAGCAGCAAATTCTCTCCCCACATTCATTCCAACGGCCTGAAGAGACCGTTCAAAGTGCTCTGTAAACCCAACGCCGTACTGCAGCGGCTTTGCTGCCCCTTCCCTCAGCCAGCGCAACACAGCACGGCTCAACAACTTGGAATGGGATCAGAGGCCCAGGAACAATGCTGACAGCTTTGCTTCTACCTGGGACAAGGTCACAGTTATTTGTGTATTCCATTCACCACCTGGAACACACTTTTCCAAAGGAACGGCGCTGTAACCAAGTGTTTCAGTGGATCCAGAATAAGCCAGAAACCTGTGCGCTCGTTCCTTTTCTCCAGGACAATCCTGTAGTGTAAGATAACTCGCTGCATTCCTGGTATTTAATGAGCATTGAGTAAGACTGCCATAAGAGAGTTCTAGTCCACCAGACCCCCAGGAATGCCATGGTCCACGCTACGATTCCTCTCTGAACCTCATCACCAATACCAGGAAAACCAGCTTAGCTGGGTACAGTTCATCCATCCCAGAGCTAGGGATGAGGTTTAAGACTGATGTGACTTCTCCAAACCAAAGGTTTTGTTTGTTTGTTTTAAGCCAAAAAAAAAGGTGCAATATCGCATCTCTCCTCAAACCCTGAATGGTAAAGTGACTTGCAGACACAAACACCACCACTGGGAGGTGTCAGCACACCCTGGTTATGCTGGCACCCAGATAGGGAGCGGATGAGCTTCTGTGTTAAACACGTATTTGTCGAGGTTGATTAAGTCTATGTCGTCGGAAAACAGCAGGAACATGTACTTGAGCGTTTCCCCAAGGAAGAAGCTTTCCATCTTATCTCGTGGCTCTGGATTCCTGGGATTCTGGACATTGTTAATGGAAGTGTAACCACCCGTAGGAACCTGTGCCAAAAAAAAAGCATAAGTTTTGTACATTTTGATAATCAAAAATAATTTATTTCCCCCTTTTAGCACCCAGAGGCACTTGCAGAAATTAAGTGCCAAGAAACAGAGCAGCATGGCTTTCATTTCAGACTTGTTTTCCATTTATCTATAAAACTTCAGTTATAGAAAAAATTCTCTTTGTATTTTAAAAGAAACCTGAAGAATAAACTCAAGCCAAAAGTCCATTTTTGCTGAATCTCAAGAGATGTTCTCACCAAGGTTCCTGGGTGAACATACAGAAAAGAACCAGTGCAACTCCGGGATTTGGTCCAAGTGCCATAACTGTTCCTTAAGAACAGACCAGGAATATTGAAGGACTGCTGGCATCCAGGCCAAACATTTACAGTGATCAGTGACGTCCCCATGAGCACCACAGTCAACGGACGCAACCCTCCCTGTTAAAGCATTAACCAAAGGGCTCTTCCAACCCAGCCCGGTCCTTCTCAGCTTCTCGATTCTAAAAAAGATCACAGCAGAGATTCTAACAGCTTCCAAGAACACCTAGAGACACTTTGGCAGTCTGCATGCAGTTCCTGCGTGGTGTACGTTAATCACTGCAACACAAGTTCTTTCCCTGACAGTGTCAACCTCTGCATCTCCAGATGGAAGGCTCTGCATAAATGTAATTTTATTATGTATTCTTATTAATTTCCCCCTAGGTATCTGATGACTTTTCAAAGACAGCGGGTTTCCAAACACCTTTTTGGAAAGCAAGCGATTAAAGTCCCAACAGAATAACGTTATTACAAGCTGGCCTTACCCGTGTGTATTTATTGAAGTTCTGCAAGATTTCCCAGCCCCAGTCCTGGTATTTCTTATCCCCGGTGAATCTGTACATATAAAAAAGGCTTTCTACAGTTTCTGGTCGCAGTAAGTTGTGCCTGTCTGCAGGCTGCAAGATTAAAAAATAGGAGAGTATGATTCAGACAGGGGAATTCTCCAAGGACACGTGCAAGAAGAAAAATAGTGCTTCCCATCTCCATCCACCCCAAAGAGTTTGTCATGCATAACTCGGCTTCTAAGCACAGAGCTGTAATTAAAACCACAGGCCAGGGTACACCTAGAAAGCAAGGCAGTGAAACAACCTACTGCTCCACCACAGAGCACATCACTGGTACCCTGAGGGGAGTTTCAACAGCACAACAGAGAGAAGAAATGGGATCATAAGCCAGGCCAGCCAGCTGTTCACCTTGATCTCCACATCTTTGTGGCCCTTCTGTGCATGAAGGTTGAAATGTACAATCTCCGGACTCAGGCCTGTCTCTACTTGAGCGTACATCTGGTAACAGGTTTCTATAAGGGCTTCGGCCAGTTTCATGTGATCAGCAGTCAATCCATTGTGAGCTCCCAGCGCCAGAGTACCAGGCAAAAAGCAAACCAAGTGATCCTGCAAGACAAGACAGCTCTTACTGAGGAGAAATTCACACAGCAAACAGGAATTCCCAAGCGTTGGCCTCTCAGTGTCTCTGTGTGTGGCGGGGTGCAGGTTTTTTTTCCTTCCTCTTCTTCAAAACCCATTTCAGGTACCCAAAACTTGAGGGTAACTTGTTAACATCAAATGTGATACAGCACAAGGCCAGCAGCATTACTGGCTCTGGAGAAAGGAATACATCAGCTGGAGATGTTCATCGCTGAAATATCCACCTTAGCATTACTGTAACAGAGATCCTCAGATCCACAGACACAGCTGGAACACACCAAGGAGTGTGCAAGCACATTTCTGCCTGAAGGCCTTGCTTGCAGCTTTGTTATCTGGGGTAGTAAAAAGCTCAGCCCTCAGTCTGTAGAGCACAAAAGATGCAAGAGCACCATTTTCCTAGAGAGGCTGGGATACAGCTGGCTCCCATTCCCACCACCAGCTCTCCCAGACTTACTCTCCTGTTCCCAGCCAGCACCCTGAAAAAAACCCACCTCTGGTTCTTGGGGGTGGATGAGGAACAGGGGCACCTGAGGGTGACTGTGTGAAGAGCATTCCTGTTTGTTTTCCCAAGACAAACCAGCAGCAACAGAAGGACTGCAAGGACATTGTTTTCTTAGCTTTGACTTGCTCCAACAGTTTGTTGAGGGACAAGAGGGGCACAGTTACTAAAAGAACTGAGCAACATTTGTAATCAAGATTAATTTAGTTAACTTTCCAAGAAAGCTCAAAGTCAGTGGAAGAACACATCAGAAAACAGATTGCATAAAACACCCAGGAGTCGACTCCAGCAAAATTCAATGTGCAGAGCCAGACTGATTGTCCTCCTGCAGGGGCTCAGCCACTGCCAACATCGTGAAGGTAAGAATCACTGAGTGATGCCACATAGGGAATTTCAAATTACACTGACCGTTCAGAATGACAGCTCAGGTCCTACCACCCAAAACCACAGTAAAAACGCCCTGGTGCATAAGCAGCAGCTGAATGGACCTGTAAAAGCTTTGTCCAGTCCGAAAGGAAATATTTGAGGGGGACGAAACTCAACAGATACACAGGAGATGACCATCCCTCTTTTCCCAGCTAGCAGGGTAAGAGAGCGGTCCAGCCTCTCACCCAGTAACTGATTAAACACCACATTTCTGACTTGCTGAACAGAAGCCAGTGTACCGATACATGCAGAAACCTAAGCAAAATCCATCTGTCTGGATTCAATTCTATCCTGTCTTGTGATGGGGAAGCCCCCTCTCCCCAAATCCCACACTCTAGTCTCACTCCCAGCAGGTTGCGAGCTTTTGGGAAATTCAGATGCAAGAAGCACATGAGGAAACACAGAACCACAAATCTCAAATGCTACATCGAGAAACCAAACAAGTTTCAGAGCAGTAGTGGCTGCCCCGTCCCTGGAGGTGTTCAAGGCCAGATTGGATGGGGCTTGGAGCAACCTGATCCAGTGGGAGGTGTCCCTGCCTGTGGCACAGGGTTGGGACTGGATGGGCTTTGAGGTCTCTTCCAACCCAAACCATATCATGATTCTATGAAGTTCAAGTATTCACTAAAGCTCATGTCAGGTATTGAACAAGCATGTGTAAGGCTACACATATATTAATAATACATCACTCATCTGAAAAACAAGACACACACAAAAGCCAAGGATTGCATGTGGTCTTTAACTGAAAGATCTCAAAATGCCCATTAAAGGGTGTGAATGCACAAATCATGAGCAGGTAGTTAAGCTCATTCAATTTTCCCTCCAGCAAACAGCAGACTAATTTACTCACTAACTGTATGTGTAAACCAAAAACAAATACCACAATGTATAGAACCCTCCAAAATGATCACATTTGTTTTTAGATCCAGTAACACAGGATTAAGTCACCTGCTTTTTCTGAGGGAAACTCTGAAAAGCCAGGTGTGCAAGTGTCCAAGTGTATTTTTTAATTATGGAAAATAAACAATCCATAAAATAAGAATCATGGAATCACATGGATTGGGTTGGAAGAGACCTCAAAACCCATCCAGTTCCAACCCCACTGCCATGCGCAGGGACACCTCCCATTGGATTAGCTAGAACTGCCTCAACAGTTTCAGACACTGGAATTTTATAACCAAGACAGAAAGAAAGAGAAAGAAAATTTGAGTCCAGCACCACAATGTCCCACCTCACAGGAACACCAGTGGATTTACTGTTATCACACAAACTGCAGGCTCCTGGTTTGCAGACATGACCGTTGACTACAAGCCAGTCACTCAGCACCGGCCAGACAGCCTTGGCTTTTGCTTTCTGTTGGGTTTTTTATTGGTTTGTTTTTTCTTTGTTTGGAGAGGAAAGGGGGAAAGTGGGCACCGAAGCTTTGCATTTGCCTGTCCATATGGCTGAGGGGGCCTGGGGATTTGAGGGCTTAGGTTTTTTTCAGTAGTGTTTTTTCTGCTCCCTTTTGTTGTTTTTTCACATGCAGTTGTACTCCTTACCATCTTGGCACTAAAGTGGCCATGAGCAAGCTCTCCTACAAAAGTAAGCTGCTTGGGCTGGGATCTCTGAATAAGATGCTTTTTCACTCCCTCGATAGCTCTCATGTAGTCTTCCAACAGTCTGTGAATTAAAACCATTCCCATTAGCTCACAAACATGCAGACAGAACACATTTATCACAGCTGATGTTCAGCACAACCCTCTTGGAGACTGTTATTTCAGGCTAAGGAACAATATTTAACCAAATATAAGAACTGGCAAAACCCCTCACTGTCACCATCAACCAGACACTATTGTTTACTACCACCATGTAGTGATATTGGGTTTGCTCTTCAAGTAAACCTTAGACTTAAATACTAAAGAAAACATTACCCCAGGTGTTTCTGGGCAGTGACACGATTTTATTTCAGGAATCCTTGGAAGTACAAGAATTGAAATCACAGAAAATCTGGGCTGAGAAGGACCTCTTGGAGGTCTCCACTTCAGCCTGCTCTGAAGCAGATTCAATTTGATCAGGCTACCTGAGGGCTTGTCCGAGCTATTTTTCAGTATCTCCATCCGAGATGGAGATTCAATGTCTTTGAGCCATCTTTTTCCAATGTCTGGCCGCTCATTGTGAAAAATCGTTCCACAGTATTTAACTGGAAATTTCCCTTTGTTTTAAAGTGGTTTTATGTGGAAAAAAACCCTGCTGAATAATTCCATGTTGAGACTCACAAAATGCAATCATGGCCCAAAGACAATGGTTCTCCACTTACAGGGAGGTATGGCTTGGAAAACACAGGGATGCAAGCTTCCTTTGTGGAGGTGCATCCGTTCCAGTCTAAAGCAATGCTTTGAAGGGGCACGCTGCCACTCTGCATGCATTAAAACCCTCAACATGAACAAGCCCGGCAGAATTTTATCTTGTTTTGGAGGAAATCTTTTCTATCATCTCTTAATTCCTCTCCTCATTGCAAACATTCTCTTCTACTTATCCAGGGCCAAATAAGAGACCTAAAGTCAAGTTCAGACAAACATCAAACTTCAGTCTCTTCTTCTTTCTAAGAAAAGTCATTCCTTATAGACTACATCGCTCACCTCACCTATCCCGTAGTACTCACCTTTCCCTCACAAGCCCAGAGAAAACATTTCATTCCACCAGTGTAGCCCGTACCCTCAGTATTTTGGGTGTGTCAAGTTATGCTCCACTGCAAAGACTCAATTCCCTTCTCCTGTCTGTAACGCTCCTCACACCTGATGTGCTCAGGGAAAAAATCTCTCTGAGGAAGAGAAGTTTTGAGCCTGAGCCTAACTTTTGTGTGGTTTTTACATCCTACCCAGCTCCCTCTCGCTCACTCAGCTTGCTGGTAAAACCAGTGACACCTTCAGCTGACTGCTGGGCACACACATCGTTTTCCTTCAAGCAGCAAACTACAACAGAAGTTTTTACAGCTCATAATTCTTATGTCAATATGAGAAGAACAAAGAACTTACTCATTTTCTTTCTTCCCCCCCTGAATCCACTGCTTGAGCAGATACTCGTAGTAGCTGTCAGCCCTGGCTCCCAGAGTGTAGACCCCAAGGTGGGTGAACTGCCCACTGTTGGTGTTGATGAACATGGGCACCAGGCCATCGTTTTTCCCTGAGAGGGTGTGAACTTGCTTCATCACTT
This sequence comes from Phaenicophaeus curvirostris, assembly GCF_032191515.1. Lineage (NCBI taxonomy): Eukaryota > Metazoa > Chordata > Aves > Cuculiformes > Cuculidae > Phaenicophaeus > Phaenicophaeus curvirostris. The sequence continues at coordinate 694,835 of NC_091411.1, forward strand.
CATCCACAGCTTTCTAAAAGAAAGCAAAGAGCAGACACAGATTCCAGGTATAAATGATAAACAAACCTGTGGCATGTAACTTCAGGCATATAACAATTTTTAACCACCCTTCCTCAAATCAGTGCCAGAAGTACCAATTTCAGTGCATGCAATACATTAAGTCCAGGATTTCAAACTTTCTGACCCTCCAAACTTGATGTTCTGGGTACGTTTAAGTATTTTCACTGCCTACAACTGCCTGAAAGGAGGCTGTGGCAAGATGGGTGTTGGTCTCTTCTCTGAAATGACACCTGATATGATGAGAGGGAACGGCCTCAAGCTGCACCAGGGCAGGCATCAAGGAAAATCTCTTCACCGAAAGGGTTCTCCGGCACCGGCAGAGGCTGCTCAGGGAGGTGGTGGAGTCCCCGTCTCCAGAGGTTTTTAAAAGATGGGCAGATGAAGTGTTCAGGGATCTGGTTTAGCAGTGGACAGGCCTCAATCTCAAAGGTCTTTTCCAACCAAGTGATTCTATGATTCTCTGATCATTGCTACTTCCTTCCCTTGAAGCAAGTCCACTCGAAAGCCAGTGCTGTGGCATGGGACAATGACCTGACTGACTTGTGTTTGCTCAAATTCCAGCTCAAATCACAACTATATGAGCCACGCAGTAGCTAAAACTTCTTTAAAGAACTGCACGCTCAAATCTTCAACTGTCGATCCAGGTTAAAATAATAAAAAACATCACCAATAAAAAAAAAAGACAGTGGAAATATTCCTTTCTCTGGAATTATTTCACCCCACTGTTCCTTATGCCGTGCCCAGCTGTCAGGCCCTGAGCTGGTGAGCCACAATGGATGGCAACACCACAGTTTTCTTCTTTGCATTTAGATAATTGCATCAAGAAACCACATGTGGAACTTCAGCAACGGCCCCCTGTTCTTCTCAGTATCTTTTCAAAATCTGATAACCCAGCATCAAACAAAAATGTCACTGATACAAACAACGGATCTGGGGGAGGTGGGGTTTGGGTCGATTTTGTTATGGTTTGGGTTTGCTGTTTGTTGTGAGTTGTTTATTTTTTTTTTCCAATCAAAAACTGCTTCTGAGACAGAAAAATAATTCATCTCCACTGCTTCTTTTTGGTATTTAATAATTGGAATTATTTTTGTTTCTTTTCCTTTCCTCATCTGCAGCAACATTGAGTGTACTCTCAGCAAGTTTCCTGATGAAAACAAGCTGAGTCCAAGTGCAAGGTCCTGCACCTGGGTTGGGGCAATCTGTGGTTTCAATACAGGCTGGCAGACAACGCGACTGCAGAGGACAACTTGGGGAGCTGATCAATAAGAAGCTTGACATGAGCTGGCAACTTGCACTCGCAGCCCAGAAAGTCAACAGTGTCCCGGGCTGCATCAAAAGACGCATGGCCAGCAGGGCAAGGGAGGGGATTCTGCCTCTCTACACTGCTCTCATGAGACACCCCCTGAAGTCCTGTGTACAGTTCTGGAATCCCCAACGTAAGAAGGATAGGAAACTGTTGAAAAAGGCCCAGAGGAGGCCACAGAGATGATCCAAGCGCTGGAGCACCTCTGCTGTGAGGACAAGCTGAGAGAGTTGGGGTTGTTCAGCCTGGAGAAGAGAAGGCTCTGAGGACACCTTATTTCAGCCTTCCAGTACCTGAAGGGGGCCTTTGAAAAAGCTGGGGAGAGGCTTTTTACAAGGGCATGCGATGACAGGATGTGGGGGGATGGCTTTAAATTGGAAGGATGAAGATTTAGATTAGACATTAGGAAGAAATTCTTCGTGATGAGGGTGGGGAGGCACTGGCCTAGGTTGTCCAGAGAAGCCGTGGCTGCCTTATCCCTGGAGATGTTCAAGGCCAGGTTGGATGGGGCTTTGAGCAACCTGATCGAGTGGGAGGCGTCCCTGTACATCGCAGGGGGATGGAACTGGATGATCTCTGAGGTCCCTTCCAACTCAAACTATCCTGCGATTCTACGATTAACCATCCCTCAGAGACCCTAGAGACCCCAGGTACTGATGGAGAGCCAGCACTGGTGCTGCACACAGGTGGAAAAAAAAGAGTATAACATCAGCTGGTTCTTCCATACCTGGAATTTCTCATCTCCAGTGAGACGAGAGAGCTCCCTGAACTCCAGCTGAATGCTGGTCACCTCTGCCACGGTGCTGTCAGATGTCCAGCGAGGTGGATGCGCAGTGCCCCGGCCAATGTTGACATCGGAATATGGGATCTTGGAGGGGGTCTTGAAGGCTGGCATGAGCCTGTTCCCAATGTCTTTCTAAAGAGAACCCAAGAGCACATTGAAAACAACAAAGCAAAAATTAAATACACACACACTTCCCTTTTGATTTTCTTTCACCAAGCAGACAGAAAATGAGAGAACAGCAGCTTAGTTTTAGATAAACTAAAAAGGGTCATGGATTTATTCCCAGTGATGACCACAGTGTTTCTCCGTGTCTCTAGCTTTGCACACCTTGTTCGAGTCTGCAGTCCCTGTGCAACGTGATGTGAAGTCAGTGACTGCACCTCCCTGATCTAAAGAGGTGGCTGATGCTGTAAGGGCACAGAGGACAACTGTCATTCTTTTCCAGCCATTTATTTCCCCTTTTATTGCATAAACTTTACCCTGGTGAGCTCTGCATTGACAGAAGAATGGGCACAGAACACTTGACAGAACACAGCAGGGTGCTGAGGTTGTCTGAGAGCAAACAGCAGTGTTGGCCTCAAAGATTTAATATCAATCTCTTTCCCACCACTCTGAATATGGAACTGTTAAAACCTGGCAACGTTTAACTGTCTGATGAACCCTCCCTCAGCTTTGTCCAACATGGACACGTCACCCAGTTCCATTCGTAAGAGGAGCCACTCACAGCTTTTTCCAGGAAGAGGCTGTCTCCAGAGAGATGGTAGGTGCTCAGCAAACCCCCCAGGATACGAATAGTGCTCTCAAAGAGGTTCACATCCACATTTTTATCAAATACCAACTCGTTTACTACCCATTTTCTTGCTTCTTCAAACTCTGCAAAGTATAAAAAGTACTTCAGTTATGAACTTGGGCCATGTCCCAACAACCAGAGACATTGGTATTTCATAGATCCATGACAGTTACTTGTATCTGTCCACAGAGGTAAGACGATAGGTGGAAAATTGAAATGAAGAGCATATGCTGGGAGATGTTTGATTGCCATCAGCTTCATTCTTACTCAGCACGCACCAATGGATGCACAAAGACAGAAACATCCAGCAAAATAAAAAGTTCCCCATGGTCTACAAAAAGAAGAAATTGAGGAATTCTTTATTAGAACAGTCCAGAAAAGATCTTTCAGAGCCCATCCCTTGGACTTGTCAGACAACAACTTACACTTACACAGGAGTCTTCTTTTTTAATTAAATCTTTTCAGACCAAAGCCGTTATCCACCACGATAACAGACAGCATTTCCGTTAATAGCCTGCAAGTGTCCCAAGGAGACACCTCCTACCTCAGCAGCACACACACAAAGCCCTAACAGGCTGCAATTCTTCCCCAGAAACAAAGTTGATAGCTTATCACACCACTAATTCAAAAGGAATGTAAAAAAACCCACTTTATACTCAAGTCAGCTCCGCAGCAGCATCAGTGACTGCTCTGGCACAGGGTCTCACTCCACAGTGCACGTGTGTAGGCTGAACCCTCCCTGCCAGAGGCAGGAGCTACTCCAGACACTCTCTCACACCTGCCCAAAATTTCTGGTGGTGAACAGAACAACCTGTTTCCCAGAAAGGGAAGGTATTCCACAGATCAACTCTGTAGCAAAAGGAAGCCTCTGTCCTCACAGTAAAAAACATCCTGGCTGTTGGCTAGACTGAGAGGAAGCACAGAACCATCTACTGTCAGGTGAAACAACAGGAAAGGCAGCTCCTCTGCCGCAGAGGCATTCACATCCACCAGCTCATGAGAACAACCAGCAACCTCACACAAAGCCTTCATTTCTACAGCGTTTGTTATGCAGAGGAAACCCCAGGAGCTTTCTAACGCAATCAGCGAAAGAACCCCTACCAAATACGAAGGAGCCTTCACCAAGAACCCACCTCAATCATCAGGCATTCCTTTTAAAAGTTCACAATTAAATATTTATGAAAAAAAAGAAAAAGCAATACACTGTCAACTTGATGGAACTTCAAGAGCACCTGCTCAGGCCTCGAGTACAAACACATGTTAATGACTGAATATTTTACACAGCCTCCAACAGCAGAAGAGACACAACCACGGGAGACTTGCACTGTTTACTATCCCCTTCCCAGCAGCTCCATTCTTTTTAGCTCAACACAAAACACCGCTCCACGCATGAGTTCAGAAGGTGCTACCAAGGTTAAACATGTACAGTTCCAGAAATTCCTAAATGCCACTAAAACAAATGCTGCACCACAAAAAAAAAAAAAACACAAAAAAAAAAAACACAAAAAAACCCAAAAAACAACAAACCACCAAACAAAAACTCTGCAATATTTGAGTAAGTGAGGTTTTTGCAGCAGAACTGCAGTATTTTTGGCTTTGCTTTTAAAATCGGTTTGAAAGTTTTCTAACACAGTCACTTCCAGAAAAACTGTGAAAACACACGCCCAACAAAGCAGGTCAGGGAGCTGGCATCAAACATTCCCTTCTCCATCCATCAGTTCCTTACAGATACCTGCTCAAATCCAGATGGGAAATATCAGTGTTAGGTGCAACAGAGGGGAAGCCATATGAGGAGCAGCTGAAGTCACTTGGTGTTCAGCCTGGAGAAAATGAGACTGACGGGGCACCTCATAGCACTTTACTGCTTCCTTACAAAGGGAGGAGGAGGAGCACGCACTGATCTCTTCTCTCTGGCAACCAATGATACAACCCAAGAGAAGGCAGGGGAGGGTTAGGTTGGACATTAGGAGAAGGTTCACCCAGAAGGTGGAGCACTGGAACAGCTCCCCAGGGAAGCAGTCACAGCACGAAGCTTAATAATATTCCAGAAGCATCTGGCCAACACCCTGAGCCCTACGGTGTGAATGTTGGGGGTGTCCTGTGCAGGGACAGGAGCTGGACCCAATGATCCTTGTGGATCCCTTCCAACTCAGGTCATCCTGTGATAAAACACAGCCAGGATGTTCTCAGGCTGATGACCCAAGATTGACAGGCAGAGAGCACTAGGGATTTAGGACAGACACAAAAACCAAGAGGTTCTGCAATGCGTCTATTCTATTCCAAGAAAAATGATGTCCTTTAATAGCGTTGGCGGGGAGATTATTTTCACCCATACTGTTTATGTATGTGTATGTGTTTATCCTCACAGGAAAACTAAACTTACTGGCCTTACGTAGTAAGTGTTCCCCTCAAAGAACTCTGACCAGCTGGTTTGTATGTTTAATTATCTTGTCATATAAATCTGTCCTGTATCAAGAGATAATATGCAGACAATCTCCAGACATGACACTTAGTTGTCTGGCAAGATGTAACCATCTTAGGTCAAGAGATAACCTGAAAGAAGTCTCCAGAATACTCCTGGCTGAATTCTGGCTGAATACTCCAAAAAGAAAAAAAAAAAAAAGAGCATTCTTAAAAGATTTATTTGGTTCTTTGTCTGAAACTAGTATATATACCCATCGCTTTTGTAAGATGTTATGCCTTTTTTAGAAGGGCATCCAATTCAGCACTGAATTGTAAAATAAAAATATAATTGCCTTTGCTTCGAAGAATTTGTCCTTTTCAATATTTTACCAGTGAATGAGCATTTCTCACGTTCCTGAACAGAATATAAGGAAGTGTTTTAGAGGGAAATAAATGGAGGAGGAAAAAAAATTACCTTTTTTTAGGCCTAAAATCCACATGGTGTCCAAGGCGTCAATCAATGTAAGCCCAAGCCCAAACCACTCGCTGTAGGACTTGGATAAAGGCTTCAGCTCATCGTGGCCCCAGGCAAACTCCTTGTACCCCTTCCAGGCATGGTGGAAAGCTTCAATCACAGCCATTTGACGGTCGTTTAGGGGCACTGCAAAAGGACAACAGCACCTGGCTTACGACTTCTGCACAGCAGCTGTGCAGGGATACCCAACACCATTTTGCTGCATTCTCACTACTCTTGTAAAAAGCCCCTTCCCAGCTTTCCTGGAGCCCCTTTCAGTGCTGGAATCTGCTCTAAGGCCTCCCCAGAACCTTCTCTTCTCCAGGCTGAACAACCCCAACTCTCTCAGCCTGTCCTCACATGGGAGATGCTTCAGTCCTCACATCATCTTCATGGCCTCCTCTGGACCAGTCTCAACAGCTCCATGTCCTTCTTATGTTGGGGATTCCAGAACTGAACACAAGACTCCAGCAGGCATCATTAACTCTACTATTTACCTGGTTCTTTCTGGTCCTCGGCTTCCACAGAGGAAGGTTTTTCTGATTCCTTTACTTTATTAGATGGAGGTTCAGTGTTTTGGTCAGGTTCTATCACTGCTCCTCGCCAGCTGCAAATACAAGGGATTGTAATTAAGACTAAACTCGATCACAGAAAGTCATGAAAATGAACAAGACTTATATCTGCATTTCCTTTTTCTCACAATACTTTGATGAAACGGGAGCTGGATTTTGTACCAAGGATCAAAATAACTGTTGTCCCTTAGATGATTTCTCTGTTCAAAGACAGTGATATATACAAGAGAAACTCTACCGTATTAAGAAATGTGTCTTACAGGCTTCTGGAATTTCCTTAAATATTTTGGCACTGGAATTTAATAAATGACTTCTAAAAAGCATTAAAACATCTGAGAACGCTGCATTAAAAGCATTCTGCTATTTACTGGTTCTGAAATGATCACAGGAGCCACTAACCCTGACTGGCGCCACACAAGTGATGATCATCAGAAAACACAAACAAGCACACAAGGCCCAGCCACTTCTTCACCACCAGGGTTTCAAAGCCCCCCTGTTGCCACAGGTGCATAAATGAGTTTGTACGGGTTTTTACTAAGAGTGTCCTGAAGGAGAAGTCTTTCAGAATGAACTTCAAGTCAAGTTTGTATCAAGACCAAACAATCTCGGCCATGCTGTTTGATACATCAGTCTGGTGCTTCAGGCCAAGGCGAGAGGGCTTTAATGTCAGTAAAGCTGATAACCTACAGATATCCCATCATTCCACTCCTTACCTCCAATCCTTAAACTCTTAACTAGTCCTCACTACAACTTCATTGCTCTCCTCAAATTTCCTCTTCCCACCCATTTAACTGTACAAACTATAACATCCATCCCTGGAGGTGTTCAAGGCCAGGCTGGATGGAGCTTGGAGCAACCTGATCCAGTGGGAGGTGTCCCTGTCCACAGCAGGGAAGTGGAACTGAGTGGGCTCTGAGGTCCCTTCCAACCCAAACCATTCTCTGACTCTATGATTCTATGGCAGAATTGCAGGACTAAAATATATCAGGTCATTCTGAGAGATTTCAGACAACATCAGCAGGCAAAATGCTGCCGCAGGCACAGTTCTGATGCTGCAATCAGCTCTGCCGCACCAGGCCTAAAGAAGACATAACCATATAAAACCCAAGCCTCATATTCCAGATTAAGAACCTCTGCTGAACTGGTAGCAGTCTTTTCTGTATGCAAGTTACATCCCTTCTGTTGTTCCCAAATCAAAATATTTCAATTAACAATATCTTAAGGAATAATTCAGTACAAATAAAATCCTGGTAGCACAGACCCTCTACAGGTCTGTGATGCAAACAGTAAAACCAGAAAAGCTGCACATTCACTGAAATTAAATCTGCTGAGCCACACCAGCTGCTGCCAGGCCAGAGCTGGGAACAAAGGTCTGCAAGGAAGGAAATCAACCTCAGGAACAGACAACAAAAAGCCCTTACAATTTTCGCTCCAGCATCCCATGGACTGTGGCGGGGTCAAGAGGAGAGCACTCTAATGTGCTGGGAACACTTCTACCTGATAACAGTTTTCTCAGTTTTCTCTTCTTTATCAGCCTGGACTGGCTCATCTACAGCCTTGCTGGAATCCTGCCGGGGCTTCAGCCTCCGTGGTGGCTTGATCTGAAGGTTGGAAGGGCCGCGCCGGACAGGAGGTGGTTTTGGAGGCTTCTGAGAAAATAAAGAAAAATAAAATATGCTTGGTATGTTGAAGAGTTGGTAAAATTCCATATCATAAACAAACAGCATTCCCTTATTAAACATAACCTCACATAACTCCTGCTCTGGTATCATATCAGCATCAAAGCTCTGCCCTGAACAAAAAGACTGTGAAAGACCTTGGATTTTTGTTCAGTTTAAATTTTTGGTAAAATTATCCAGTTCTTAGGTTTCCGTGGATAAATTACTTTTAACCTCCCTCTACTGCTACCAGGTATTAATTTAAAAAAAGGCCCTGCCAAAGGACCGCAGAGCTGTTTGATTCCATTTTACAAAGCACAGTAAATTTTTACTAGAATTTCGAAAAGCACACAAACAAAAAAAACCCCACTGAGCGCCAGCACTGGGGAACAGCAAGAATTACTGATCAGTAGCACAGACATATTTATGCATAATGGTTTAATATAAACATTTCATATTCATTAAGTGGAAATGCCAGAACTCATGAGGCAAATACATAAACAGCAGCACAGGAACCAGTGTTCCTCTACTCCGCTAATCCACTCAGTTCCTGTGCTTTCCCCTTACTTCCCCCCAAACGCAGCTCTGCAACACCACTGCCAGCTGATCTGTTTGCTGTCATTTTTTTGAGAAAATGACAGAAATAAGTCCAGAAAAGCTCTCCCCATGCAGTGAGACACTGGCTCCTGCTCCACTGTGACTCTGTCCAGCCTCCTCAATGCCTGGAGTACTCCAAGCCCAAATAAATTAATCCCAGCAGGACAGCAACACCTCAAGTCAGTGGTCACTGTGACCTGAAGCCCCAGCACTCCGAGGCATGCCAGGGAGTAAGGAATAGTACACTCCACACTTCAATAAAAAAGGTAAAGCCAAGAAATCCTACACCAAAGCCCTTCCCAGAGAGGAGAGCATCCGACCCAGAGCAGATTTACACTGCAGCTTACAGCTCCTTTCCCCTCAACATCTCTTGGAACCCAGCACTATCTGCCGCTTCTACAAACCCTCTGGTAGCTTTAGAAAATTCATTTCTTCCCACAATACCTGCGGGGAAAGCTCTGGGTAGTCTCCGAGGTTGGCATCAGCTTTCTGGGGTGCTGGCAGAACAGCTGGATTTGCCAGCTTTGGTCCAGGAGCTTCTGCTTCTGCTCTTGGATCATCCAGAGCTTTGCTTGTCAGACCTGGACACAGAACACAGCTCAGCACAGCAATCAGCAACTTCAGCTCCACATTGAGACTGATAAAAGTTTGCTGTGCTCACACATCTGATGCACCTCCAAGAAGTGTTTCCATGCACAAAACAGATAAACACACACACAAACTGTTAGATTCAATGTGTTGCCTGATATTAACATTCACAGAATCACAGAATAACCAGGTTGGAAGAGACCCACCGGATCATCGAGTCCAACCATTCCCATCAAACACTAAACCATATCCTTCAGCACCTCATCCACCCGTGCCTTAAACACCTCCAGGGAAGGTGACTCAACCACCTCCATGGGCAGCCTCTGCCACTGCCCAAGGACCCTTTCTGTAAAGAATTTTTTCCTAACGTCTAGCCTAAACCTCCCCTGGCGGAGCTTGAGGCCATTCCCTCTCGTCCTGTCCCCTGTCACGTGGAAGAAGAGGCCAGCACCCTCCTCTCTACAGCCTCCTTTCAGGTAGCTGTAGAGAGCAATGAGGTCTCCCCTCAGCCTCCTCTTCTCCAGGCTAAACACCCCCAGCTCTCTCAGCCGCTCCTCATAAGGCCTGTTCTCCAGCCCCTTCACCAGCTTTGTTGCTCTTCTCTGGACTCGTTCCAGAGCCTCAACATCCTTCTTATGGTGAGGGGCCCAGAACTGAACACAGGATTCAAGGAGCGGTCTCACCAGTGCCGAGTCCAGAGGGAGGATAACCTCCCTGGACCTGCTGGTCACGCCGTTTCTGATCCAAGCCAAGATGCCATTGGCCTTCTTGGCCACCTGGGCACACTGCTGGCTCATATTCAGTCGCTGTCAACCAACACCCCCAGGGCCCTCTCCTCCAGGAAGCTTTCTAGACAGACTTCTCCCAGTCTGTAGCACTGCATAGGGTTGTTGTGCCCCAAGTGCAGGACCCACCATTTGGCCTCCTTAAACCTCATGCCATTGGTCTCAGCCCAGCGGTCCAGCCTGTTCAGATCCCTTTGCAGAGCCTCCCTACCCTCCAGCAGATCCACACTTCCACCCAGCTTAGTGTCGTCCGCAAACTTGCTAAGGGTGCACTCGATGCCTTCATCCAGATCATTGATGAAGACATTGAACAGGGCTGGACCCAGCACCGAGCCCTGGGGAACCCCACTTGTCACTGGCCTCCAGCTGCATTTCACACCGTTTCCCACCACTCTCTGGGCCCGGCCAGCCAACCAGTTTTCCCCCCAGGACAGTGTGCGCCTGTCCAGGCCAGAGGTGGCAGTTTCTCAAGCAGAACGCTGTGAGAAACTGTGTCAAAGGCTTTGCTGAAGTCCAGGAAGATACATCCACAGCCTTTCCCTCATCCAGCAGCCGAGTCACTTTGTCATAGAAGGCGATCAGGTTAGTCTGGCAAGACCTGCCTTTTGTGAACCCATGTTGACTGGGCCTGATCACCCGGTTCTCTTGCATGTGCTTCATGATAGCACTCAAGATCACCTGCTCCATGACTTTCCCTGGCACTGAGGTCAGACTGACAGGCCTGTAGTTCCCTGGGTCCTCCCTGCGGCCCTTTTTGTAGATGGGCACAACATCAGCCAGCCTCCAGTCCAGTGGGACTTCCCCAGTCTTCCAGGACTGTTGGAAGATGATGGAAAGGGGTTTGGCCAGCACACCCGCCAGCTCCTTCAGTACCCTAGGGTGAATCCCATCTGGCCCCATAGACATGTGGCTGTCCAGTCGGGCTAGCAAGGCTCTGACCACCTACTCTTGGATCACGGGAGCCTCATTATGCTCCTCTAGCTCCTGGGTTAGTACACAGACGGAACGACCCTCCTTACAACTAAAGACTGAGGCAAAGAAGGCATTAAGTACCTCAGCCTTTTCCTCATCCCCTGTCACTGTTGTTCCTTCTGTGTCCAATAGGGACTGTATGGTCTCCCTAGTCCGCCTTTTATTATTTATATATTTGTAGAAAGATTTTTTGTTATCTTTCACTGACTTGGCCAATCCAATTTCTAGCTGAGCCTTAGCCCTTCTGATTTTTTCCCTACACAATCTCACTTCCCTCCTGTAGTCCACCCAAGAGGCCTGTCCCTTCTTCCAGAGCCCATAAACATTTCTCTTCTTCTTGATATCACTCAAGATCTCTCTATTCAACCAAGCTGGCTTTCTCCCCTGCCGGCTTTTTTTCCGCACCATGGGGATGGCTTTCTCCTGAGCTGCTAGGGCCACCCTTTTGAAGAGCTCCCAGCCCTCCTGGGCTCCCTTGCCCTTGAGTACTGTCTCCCATGAGACTTCGCCAACCAGCCTTCTGAAGAGATCAAAGTCTGCCCTCTGGAAATTTAATGCTACTGTCTTGCTAACCACCCTCTTCACTTCACCTAGAACAGAAAATTTTATCATCTCATGGTCGCTTAGCCCTAGGCGTCCACCTACCGCCACATCCCCCACAAGGCCTTCTCTGTTCACCAACAGCAGGTCCAGGAGGGCACCCCCCCTTGTTGGTTCATTCACCAGCTGTGCGAGGAAGTTGTCTCCCACGCACTCCAGGAACCTCCTAGACTGCTTCCTTTCTGCTGTGTTGTACACCCAGCAGATATCAGGCAGATTGAAGTCTCCCACAAGAACGAGAGGCATCGATTTAGAGATTAACCCCAGCTGTTTATAGAAGAGCTCATCAGCTGCTCCCTAACATGTAAGGAAGCTGCCAAGAGGCACATGCTCCATTCTATTTTCTATGATTTTAGCTTCTCAGTACAGGCAGTAAGGTAATATCACAGGTAAACGTGCCTTTGTATTCTCAAAAAGCTTGGAATTTCTAGTCTGATGGACAATCAAGAGAGTATTATCTTATTATACTGTTTAGGTTTGGGTTACCAATATCCACACACAAATGTAATTAAAAAACCATTCATAGACTCCAAATCTTGATCAACTAAACCAAAACGTTGCTCCAGTCAAGATAAACAATGCAATGGCCTATGACAAATATTTCTGATTAAGCAGAAATGAGTCACTGGAACATGACACAAAAAAACAGGTCACAGCTGGGCTGTAATGGATACACCCAGCCACTCTCTGTAACAACCACCACTAGTTCTCAGAACTAGAGGGGAAACTGATATGAGATCTTAGAGAGAAATGTTTTGCTGTGAGGGTGAGGTGGCCCTGACCCAGGTTGCCCAGGGAAGTGGTGGCTGCCCCATCCCTGGAGGTGCTCAAGACCAGGTTGGATGGGGCTTGGAGCGACCTAATCCAGTGAGAGGTGTCCCTGCACGTGGCAGTGGGGTGGAATTTGATGAACTCTGAGGTCCTGTCCAGCTCAAACCATTCCACGATTCTATGACACCAAACACCTACTTTTCCACGGTTCCTCAATGCTCGTGTAGGAAATTACTCCGCAGACCGCCAAGAAGGCAAAGAGGAAGAGAATCACACTCCGCTGCAGTCGGGACAGCTGCTTCCATTTCTTTAGAAGAGAAAATAAGTAAGATAAAATAGAGGAAGATTATTTAGCACGACACTAGGAGCTTACCCAGACAAAAACAAACTCTTATCGGTTCATTCTAAGCAAGAAACACAAAATTGAAAAGTTTAATTTTATCCTTCATTCCAGCTGCAGACACCCATTGCTTACTTTCTTCACTGATAGAGAAAATAGCAATACGACACACTGGCCCACTGCACAGCAGGCTAAGAGAGGGCTCAGAGAGAGCACAGAGCCGCTCGCTGCCAGAACCTCGGAGCCTGTCAGGAGCTCAGATTCCCAGTGAGCATCCTGCGCAGCCTCCACCGACCGACCTGCACGTCTGCCCAGATAAGCCAAAGGCCCATTCCCTCCCTGCTGCCTGGGGAGGCACTGCGGAGCACACGTGCAAAACATCAACTAGAAAAAAGTTGTAGGAAAACTGAAACCGTTACTGCAGTAGAGAAGAAAGGCTCAAAAATGAGAAAAGCCAGGCAGAGAGACGTGGAGCTGCCACCTGGAGCAGGTCCTGCCACCACCCCGCTGCAATGTGAGAACAAAGCAAGCCAACACAACAACCGACAGGACAAAACCACAATGTTTTCAAGTTTAGTCCTGAGTAAAAATGCATTTTTAAAAGTGAAGTCTATAAAACAAAACTACTAAAGGTCAGACAGCAAATGCTCCATCAGTCTGAGTGAGAGGTTTCCTCCACCTGGAAAGTGAGCACTTGGAGTTAAACATTAACTGCTGAATTACCAGTTTGTTTGTTTTCCAACAGTAATATCAAAATTCACCAGAGCTGCATTTTGCTCCCAGCGACTGGGCTTTGGCACACAGAGAGGATGCTACCAGTCTGGTGCTACACTGAGGAACAACCTGCAGCATCCTACAAACACCTCCACATGCCACAACACTTCCCACTGCCTCACCCCCTTCATCACAACCAGAGGCTGTTGACGTTCCAGTGAAGAACCATCAATGCCCTCACACAGCTGAGCTACCCAGCACACAGTTCTGATTCTCCTCCCACACCGCCATCAGCGCAGAAATCCTGCACATCTCTACCCGCACAGCCAACTGGCTCATCACCCCCCAGTTGCAGATGTGTTTGAAACCAGCTCCACGTTCCCTCAGGGCAGGGTGGGAATACAGACACTGCCTGTGGTTTCTTGGTGTGAATCACAGAATCACCAGGTTGGAAAAGACCCGCCGGATCATGGAGTCCAACCATTCCTATCAGTCACTAAACCATGTCCCTCAGCACCTCATCCACCCGTCCCTTAAACACCTCCAGGGAAGGTGACTCAACCACCTCCCTGGGTATGGGTTGGAATGAAGCACAAAGATACATAAGGGCATTCCTCATCACCTTACTTTTTCTTGCTGATAAAGGAAGGATTAAAGGAAAGATGAAACTCCTTGTGCCCTATCCCCACATACCCCTAGCTGCTAAAAGAGAGAAGCTGCCACACTGTGTCCCTAAACAAGTCTGCTCACCTGTATAGCCTCCAGAGGTGGCCAGAACTCCTCTCGTCCAAGACTCCCACCCTTGGTAAAGCCGCCTGCCCACTCCCTACACCCACACAGGCAGGAAAGTTGCTTTCACACAGCTCTGCAGGAGACCTCTCTTTTCAAACTCAGCCTTCGCAAAGAAAACAGCGCCGTTCCCATTAACCTTCCAGGGCAGGGGAAGCGGCTCCCCTTTCGAGCCCTACAACCAAGGGCAAAAGTGCCAAGAGCAAACCTCACCTCTCCCCCGGGCAGACAGCGCAGCCTTGCCTCCAGACGCCCGATAATCATAGAATCATAGAATCACCACGTTGGAAAAGACCCACTGGATCATCGAATCCAACCATTCCTGTCAAACACTAAACCATGTCCCTCAGCACCTCATCTACCCGTCCCTTAAACCCCTCCAGGGAAGGTGACTCAACCCCCTCCCTGGGCAGCCTCTGCCACTGCCCAATGACCCTTTCCGTGAAAAATTTCTTCCTAATGTTCAGCCTAAACCTCCCCTGGTGGAGCTTGAGGCCATTCCCTCTCGTCCTGTCCCCTGTCACTTGGGAGAAGAGCCCAGCTCCCTCCTCTCCACAACCTCCTTTCAGGGAGTTGGAGAGAGCAAGAAGGGCTCGGGCCTTGACAGGGGCCCCGCTCCCCCCCGGCCCCAATGCCCGCCTCCCGCGCTCACCCGCCAGCAGGAGCGCCGTCTCCAGGCCTTGCTGTTGTCGTAGCCGCCAACCCCAGCCGCCTCGTCCGGGCTGAGGGTGACGGAGATGAAGTCCCGGCGGGGCGGCGGGGCGGCGGCGGCCGAGTACATGGCGGCACCTCAGGGGCCGCGGCCCGACCGCCCGCCGGCCGCCATCACTGCGGCGCGCGGCAGCCGCTTCCGGGAGCCGCTTCCGGGAGCCGCTCTGCCCCCGCGCTTCCGGGTCTCGGTGGTGCCTCTGGCAGTGGCGGAGGCTCCCGTCGCTCCTGCGTTTCGGGGCCGGGCGCGCCCCGGCTCTGCTGGAAAAAATCATCAGATTGTGAAATCAGGAAATTATAAGGCCAACCGAGTCCTGGGCTGCATCTAGAGCAGTTCGACCAGCAGGGCAGGGACGGGATTCTGCCCCTCTGCAGAGCCCTGCCCCACCTGGAGCCCCGCGTCCAGTTCTGAGTCCTCAGCACAGGAGGGACGCGGAGCTGTTGGAGCGAGTCCAGAGGAGACCACAGAGATGATCCGAGGGCTGGAGCACCTCCTGTACGAGGAGAATCTGAAAGAGCTGGGGTTGTTCAGCCAGGAGAAGAGAAGGCTGCAGGGAGACCTTAGAGCAGCTTCCAGTATGGAAAGGGGCTCCAGGAAAGCTGGGGAGGGGCTCTGGATCAGGGAGTGCAGGGATAGCATGAGTGGAACAGTTTTGAACTGCGTGAGGTCAGGTGACATCTTAGGAAGAAATGTTTTGCTGTGAGGGTGAGGAGGCCCTGGCGAAGGTTGCCCAGAGCAGTGGTGGCTGCCCCATCCCTGGAGGGGTTCCAGGCCAGGTTGGATGGGGCTTGGAGCCCCTGATCCAGTGGGAGGTGTCCCTGCTCATGGCAGGGGGTGGGACTGGATGGGCTTTGAGGTTCTTTCCAACCTAAACCATTCCAGGATTCTGCAATTCTACAAAACTGCAAGAAGGCCCTGAAGTTAAGGGGGTTTTACAAAGTACTAAATGTTGGATCGCAGATGGTTCCATCACTAAATTTGTTACAACAAAAGGAGACGTGATTAGAGGCACTGTCTTTATAGTAAAGAAGCCAACGAATGTGTGCCACGGGGCAAATTTAAGATCAGAAACACCGTGGTAAACAGAGTAACCTGAGTGAGGGTGTGATAACTGCAAAATGCGTGGACGAATGATTGAACTTTTAATGTTTTGTTAGCAAAATCCAGCAAGAGGTCCTTAGTGACAGACTGCAGAGCCACTAGAGATTGCAGAGATTGTTGAATAATACGTTCGGGATTTCAGGGCACATGCACGGCAAAAGATCAGGGTAGTCTGATTAGTTAGGAATATGCATGCCTTGCCACAGAATTCTATGAGTATTTATCGATCTGCAGTGCATAAAGTTGTGGGGTCTATTTTGGGCAGGAGCAGCTCTGCGGCCTGGGCGGAGAGCGAGGCGTGAAGAGAGGTGGGGGCCTGGCCTTTCCTCATGTTGTGGGATGATCATATAGAGAGCAGTACCAGAGCTCTTGGCAGGAACACCAGTGGAGATGGGCGTGTTTGAGTTCATCCGGAAAAACACCAGGAACACACAGCAGGCTTGGGATACCATTTGTAATGTGGTCTGTGTCCTGCAGCTGAGGTGACAACACCCAGGAGGTGTGGGGAGGACAACAAGGGTGTTCTTCCTCATGAACAAGAAACACAAGACACAGGAATCGCAGTAACATCTTTATTATAAAAATGCTTAGGAGTCCAAAAGGTTCTGGAGTATTATGGGACTTCCCTTTGTTTCTGGCACTTTTCATTTTGAAAATGCACACTACAATAACTTGGCTACACACAGGACAAATGTTTTTTAAACTTCTCTCAAAATTCTATGTTCCAGTTTAAAATGTGAGGAGAAAAAAAAAAAAAGCAACAGACAAAGCATTCAGCATCCTAACTCAGCTTCTCAAAAACTTTTAAAACCCCTGTCAGCAGCTCAGCATGCACATGCTGAAAGCACACCAGAGTTGAAGCTTCAAAAGAGAAAGCACTTTAGAAAGAGCAAAAGAAAGATCCTTTCTTTATAGCACAGCCCAATTTCAAATGACCATGGGCCTGAACCAGCAAGCAATGCTCACAAAGGTACAACATGATTCTTATATGTAAAACTTGACTAACAGGAATGGAGTGACTCATAGAAACAAATCACAGCATTGAGTATTGCAGACAAATGCTTAATTTATACTGGAAATGGGAACTACTGGCTGCACATGGAAATTGAGGTGATGGGAGCTGTCATTAGCTGGTCTGCACGTACACAGGGATCGCTACTGAAGTGTCTGCAGATTCACTTTATACCTGAGCATGCTGCTATGGATGTTTAGGTGCTTTCTTTGGAAAACCTGAGTCTACCTACAAACTGTTTTACTGTCAGAGCCATTCTCTTACTTCCCCAACATTCTGAATACAGCTTTGTGTCAGGAATCACAGAATATCACCTCAGTTTTATTAAAGATTTATGCTTAAAAAAATACCATCAGCGATTCCTCAGTAGAAGCAGATGCAGAAAATAACATTTGAGATCACAGAATCATAGAATCATAGAATCACCACGTTGGAAAAGACCCACTGGATCATCGAGTCCAACCATTCCTATCAAACACTAAACCATGTCCCTTAGCACCTCGTCCACCCATCCCTTAAACACCTCCAGGGAAGGTGACTCAACCACCTCCCTGGGCAGCCTCTGCCACTGCCCAATGACCCTTTCTGTGAAAAATGTTTTCCTAATGTCCAGCCTAAACCTCCCCTGGTGGAGCTTGAGGCCATTCCCTCTTGTCCTGTCCCCTGTCACTTGGGAGAAGAGCCCAGCTCCCTCCTCTCCTCAACCTCCTTTCAGGTAGTTGGAGAGAGCAATGAGGTCTCCCCTCAGCCTCCTCTTCTCCAGGCTAAACACCCCCAGCTCTCTCAGCCGTTCCTCATAAGGCCTGTTCTCCAGCCCCTTCACCAGCTTCGTTGCTCTTCTCTGGACACGCTCCAGAGCCTCAACATCCTGCTTAAAAGAACAAACTTGTGGATTTCTGTCACTGTCAAATGCAGCAAAATTACAAACAAATTCAGTTATGTCCTTTTCTTATATTTGCTCATTGAAACTGTCTCATTACTCCAGCCTGTCCAGCAAATTCTACCTGTGTCCACATCTGTTCTGGTTGTCCTAAAAATGGACTTAAGGCTCAGCTGTTCCACATCATTCATTGCTATCAACTCCTGCAGCTCCTGTCACTTGTATCCTCTTCTGTGTATTTACTTTACTGATTTTTGATATCAGATTGAATATGAACTAATATCATGGAGTTGTTTGAGTTAAAAGGGACCTTAAAGATCATCTAATTCCAACCTCCATCATCTAATTCCAACCCCCCTGCTGTGGCGTCCCTCAGCCAAGGCTGACTTCATGTGCTACATATGTTCTGAAAATTAGTGTCCTTCATTAGGTGAGGGTTATCTTGCATTACAGTTAGTAACATGTTTGAAAGGAAGGCATCTAAAGAATTATTTCAAAAGTGAAAGAGTGCTGGAAAGCTACCTGGCCAGGAGCTGCAGCAGTCCTTGCTGCTGCAGCACACTAGTTCTGCTGGGATTAAGGCACTTTTGGTTTTCATTGAGCATTAAATTCTACCATCGGGATTTGTTCTTCTTATTACTTCCGGGTACTTGAGGAGATTCCCCTTGAGGGGATGTGGTAAATAGAGAAATGAAAGGTACAACGACTCTATTAGAGACAGGAAGAGTAGAGGGTGTGGTGAGAAAAATTCTTATCATCTTTTTCTTTTTTTTTTTAATTAAAAGCGCAGGTCACAGCCGCTGTTAGGAATAATCAGTCTTAACTGTGCATTTCCTTATGTTGTCTTGGAATGGCACTGGTGGGCCCAGCTCTGCAACCAAGTCTATCCTGCTTTGGGGTCCAGACCTCAAGCAATAGTCACATGCAGCAGCATCCCCACCGACTGCAGCCTTCTCTGTGTGACCTGGTCACAGGAATCAGCTGCTGAACTGGATCTTTGAACCAGCAAAGGGCTAGGGACAAGATGGTTCTCTGGAGGGAACAAAAAGTTGTTCCATATTTTTCAGGATGGAGCCTCGATCTGATTCTTCAGTTGGGCACACTGTTTAAAACACAAACCAAACCCCAACCCCACCAGCACAAATGGGATACATAACAAGGCCCTGAGGAGAATTAATCTTCTTAAAGGCAAAGCTGATTTATGAGCCCCTGACCGGCTCTTTTACATATTCATATGCACAGCAAATAAGAACTATAAAATCTGTTTGGTACCCAGAAGGCATTTATCTTGATTCACATCCAAGGTTACAGAACAGACTGAGGTAAAAGGCACAGCCTTCAGTTATCAAACAGAGCTGGACAGCACATGGGTGTGTAAACATGACTGCTATGAGTATTTGGCATCAATCTGATACTGCAAAGCAATTTTTTTAATAATGCACTTCATACTGAGCCTCCAGCAATGTCAGTCCTGGCAATGGATCTGACTGACAGAGACTGGATTTAAGGGGGAAAGACCTTCCTCTTCAAGAGTTTCCTAGCATTTCCACTTTGTTTTCATCCAGTACAAAGGGAGAAGGGAAGTCTTTGTTCTTCATATACGTTTCCAGACCCTGAGAACGTGTGAAAACAGAACTGTCAGGTCATAAATGCATCAGACTGGTTTCCCACACTGCTTTTAAGCCCGTAGAGAAGAAGGGCCTACACAAAGTTAAAAGGGCACCAGAAGAACAGCAGCAGCAGTTTCCCCAGTGACACAGATGGAAAGCGTTTCAGGAGGAGAGGCCCTGATGGACCGCAAACCAACAGATCCCAGACCCAAGCTCGTGGGGAGGGGCAGCCTGCAGTGTGTCCTTAACTCACACTAGAATAATTCTAGGAAAGAAAAGTCAACTCCAATTGCCTTGTTTTCATTTTGTTCTTAGAACGCATCAGTTGTGACGAGTTCACTATCTGCGTGCAGAAATATAGTGAAGACAGTTTTCTGAATGTCATTCCCCCACAGCGCCTACAAATCCTCCTGCAACCCCAATACTTTTTGCCGGGGCTGCCCACCACAGGGCAGCTCCTCTTCTCACAACTAAATGGCAGCATCTCTGCCAGGACCAGTCATTTTTAGAGGGACACACTTGAGAAATCTGTTCTACTATGTGGATTCTCTAATGCTGACATACACATCACAGCTCTTATTCAGTATTCACTCACTGTGGGAGACAGGCACAAAGTAGCATCCAGCTCGCTATGGTGACCCTATGGATTTTGGAATTTGAATATTCTGCACTTCTCATTCAGAAGACCTCAAAGGCTGGTGAGTCTTAATGAAATTGTGTCTTTGCAAACTCATTCTACAGATGGCTAAAACTGAGAGTGAATGAACTGCTGAAGAGTAAGCCACGATGGAACTAGGAATGTAATCATAGAATGGTTTGGGTTGGAAGGGACCTTTAAAAATCATCCAGTTCCACCCCCTGCCATGGGCAGGGACAACTCCCACTGTATCCGGTTGCTCCAAGGCCCATCCAGCCTGGCCTTGAACACCTCTAGGGATGGGGCAGCCACCAGTTCCCTGGGCAACCTAGGCCAGGGCCTCCCCACCCTCATTGTGAAGAATTGCTTCCTAATGTCCAGTCTAAATCCTCCCCCTTCCAATTTAAAGCCATTCAACTTAATCCTATCACTTCATGCCCTTGGAAAAAGTCCATCTGCAGCTTTCCTGGAGCCCCTTTCAGTTCTGGAAGATGCTCTGAGGTCTCTCCAGATCCTTCTCTTCTCCAGGCTGAACAACCCCAACTCTCACAGCCTGTCCTCGTACAGGAGGTGCTCCAGCCCTCGGATCATCTCTTTGGCCTCCTCTGAACGCATTCCAACAGTTCCATCTCCTTCTTATGTTGGGGATTGTCACTGCAATAACTTTGGAGTTTTTGATAATGGGATGGCCTATACGGCACAGGGACTACAGACTTCAGATGGGAGCCACCTTTCTCAGAGGGGGAGGAGGGTCTTTGCCCAGAAGCTTGCAGGGCTTGTAGATAGGGCTTTAAATTAGATATGAAGGGGGAGGGGGACAACATCAAGCTAGCCTGTAACAAGTGGTGGGAAGATGGGTGTCAGGGGTCAGTTGTTAGGGAGGACACTTCTCTAAAACACTTTGTAGGTAATAAAGGGTCCACTGGGAAGGTAATGCAACCGGCAGCCCAGCTGAAGTGCCTTTACATTAACACACAAAGCTTGGATAACAAGCAGGAGGAGCTGGAAGGTACTGTGTTACTAGAAAGCTATGATCTAGTTGCCATCACGGAAACCATGCTCTTACCATTTCTCAGCAAGGCCAGGCTAAAGAAATCCCTGATGTTTAGAAGGAAATCAGATGTGTACCAGCATACTCTTAAAAACATCTCCACAGATAATTATCCTCACCTCTCCAAAGTAAGAAACTAACGGAGAAATCTCACACACAGACGGGGGATCTTCAGTTCCTGAAAGACTAGAGAAGGGAACACAGAATTAACTTTTTCCTTTCCTTAAAAAAACTAAAAAACAGGGCATCTTCTTAGAAAGATCATTGAGAGGAGGATATCCAGAAGGACACAACACTTGTTGTATTCACATACACCAGGCATTATTTGAGCACAAAGTGTGAACAAAAAAGGGCATAAGCAGGTCCCAGATATTTCTCATCAAAACAAGAACATTGCATTTATAGAGGTGCTTTATCAAGTACAATGAGCAGCTTATGGGTTTCTTAAACTATGAGTTGAAGAAGCAGTAGACCCACAGAGTGAAAGCACTTTTCCACTCAACATGATGCAGGAAGCATCAGAATCGGTACCTGCTGTCATAACCGATCCTTAAGCCCACCTGAGCATCTTCCTGGGCTTTAAGCACTGGGGCTGTATTGAGAAAAGCTGTTGAGGGCTACAAATTACATTTCCTTGCAGTGCCTAAATCCTAAATGATGGAAAAGGTTACCCCCACCTAACAAGCTGCTACAGAAGGAGTCACCTCAGGATCTCTGTGCCAGAGATGTAGCCCAGCACACTGTGCGTTACTGTCTGGATCACTCGGACACCAGTGCTGCACGAACTGTAACAGACACCACTGTGTGTTCAGAAAAAAACAGCTGAACCAAACCCACGCCAAGTCACCCCAGGATCAAACTGATGCCCGCTTTGTAGAGACCACTACATGCCGTTAGCCAGCTGGCATGGCTGGGCAGCCACAGGCAGTGAAGGTTGCAGAGTTGTACCTGAGTTTCTCTGGAATCCTGCAACCGTTTTCATCCAGAAACCTGGCCCCAGCCTTGAGAGCCCAGCGGTAATGCTGCGCCAGGAGCGCTCGCCGAGCAGTGGTCGGGGTGTCTTTGTCAGCTGTGTCTGCATTTTTTAGTGGTGAGAACTCCTCTTCTCTCAAAACTTCAAATGCCACAAAATTCCTACCAGCGAGGGAAAAAAACAATGGTTACGAAAAACACAGCTCGGCAACAGCCCCACTGATTCAACAACAGCTTTGCAGGGGAAAGGCTCACATGCATTTTAAGCAGCAGTGGTGTGTGCAGCCTGGAACAGGAGACTGCGGAAAGTCCTCCTCCCATCTGAGGAGCAAAGAAGTCTCAGAACTGTGTGATGGGAGAACACAACAAGCAACCCAGTCTCTTTGGGAACACAACAGCAGCCCCATGACCCCTCCCAAGCTGTGCAGAGGTGATGGGGAAAGCATCAGCTCTGCAGAGATTCCACAGAAACCTCTCCAGGCACTGGGAAACTCGTGGACAAAAAGGCTCAGCAAGGAGCACAGCGGGATGGAGAGAGCAGTGATGCCTGAAGCTCAGACCCAGCACCCCACTGCAGCAAGGAATGGCCACTCCACTTGGAGTCTGTGGGCAAGGATGAATAAGGAACATAGGAGGATTTACAGCTGAATGTTAAGTAAAGCTGTTTACAGAAATGGGACTACAAATTAAATCCCACAGCAGCACCTGTGCCTTTCTGCATCTCAGAAAAGCAGATGCCAAGTTGGTTTTGTAGCTTTATTAAAAAAGCCCAAGGAATCACTGCTTGCAAATGGGTCCTTTCAGAGCTCACAGCTCGGCACTGGTCCCTTCACACTGGTTTAGCCTTTGGTGTGACATGTCTTGACTGGATGAGTGCCATGAAACAGAAACGAGTTCAGATCTTGAACCTTGTTTCCTAAAGTGAACCCTCTAGAAACAAAACCACTATCACCAAACAAAGGTAACTCAGTCTGAGGTCTCTTTTTGCCATTTATTTAAGCCTAAACCAGAACATTTACTGCTGAAATTGAAGACCTCAGAAAATAGGGTTTATAAGCACACTTATGCCAAATTTCTACATTATTGAAGTCCAACATTCCCTAAATACAAAGGGCCCCCAACTGTGCTGATACATGGTGCAGTGCTCTCAGCTGTGGTTTAGAGCTTGGCAGGCCAACATCAACAGTTCTCACAGCAACAGTAACTTGGCCCGATGTTGCTGAAGCAACCTGTTCTCCAAGCACAGAGGTGTAAGCTGAGCCCTGAATACACACCAAGTCTGCAACCAGAGCTGTCGTTGCCATGGAAGCCACAATCCTGAAAGACTCGATTTCCGCAAGTCTGAATACTTCAACATGGGCTGGATTCAATGCTAGCTTTGCACTCATTTTCCCTTTTCTTCGTTTCATTTGCTGGGCTGGCAGTGTCTGGGCCAGCCAACCCATCCTCAGCGGAAAAACTGTTCTGGAAGCCTGGCTGCTTCCAAGCGCCCTGGGAATGCCCCTTTCAGAGCCTGCGGCATTTCCAGTGCATTGCAGTGAGGTGTAGATCTCACAGCCTCCCTAACAAGCCACCCACACACCACATGCTTCCTAGCAGGGCCTGTTGGCACCTACAGGCATTCAAACACACATTGGGAAGAAAAAAAATAAAATCACATCTGCCACTAACTTAGAGAACTGGAACACGTCAAACACAAACTTCTCCAGCTTTATCCCATTTGGTTTTAGCGGCTTTACCAGATTTCCCTCTTCGTCAATGTAGGGCACCTTCTTTATAGCTACATGATACCTCAGCTGCGGCTCATATTGCCTGCAAAATGAGAAGAAACAAGTTAATTCACTTCATGTCCACTTAGAAAAAAAGCAGGAGACTTCCGGGAAGCAGATGGTTCACTACTGCTCCAGGTCATCTCACAACTGTTGTGGGTGTTGCTGTCTTCAGACTGATCCAAGTGATGTCCAGGAAACACTACACTGAGCCAGCGACACTCCCCACATCAGTGGAATGTGATGGGGTAACACAAGAGGAGAGGGAGGACCCAGCATCCAGCTGAAATGGCAGAGATAAGAGAAGGTAACCTAAACTGTTATCTGACTGGGATGACAATGGGGCCAAGAAGATCCCTCACACAATAGTGGATCAAGTTCTTCAGGAAGGTTGTGTGGCTGCTTATGAACACTCAGCATCACATCCTGATTTTCCAACCCCGAGGAAGCTTCACCCTCTCCCTCAATCCCTGTTGTCCCAAGGGATGGTATGGGTGACACTCCCATTGAAAATCCTCAGTGTGGGGCTGCATCACTGACCACACCATGGACCACAGTGCTGCCCATGTGCCTGCACCCTTGCAAGCCCAGGAAGGTCACATACTGCTCTATCTTGGTTGATTTAGTTACAGTAAAGTGTTCAACCTCTGCACCAGGTAAGGCCTGAAGAGCACACTGGGGCTGTAAGAAAGCAGACACCTGTTTTGAATTGTTTAGAGGAAAGAGGAGATGAAGAACAGAGCAGGAGGTGCCCATAACTGGAATTACAGAGTGAGAAACAGGAATGCCCACTCTTGAGAGCATTTTTAGGCTGTGTGACTGCCTAGCAGGTCTGCTGGAACTTACTGGGCCACCATCTCCAGGAACTCAGTCGTGAAGAAGTGGTTGCAGATGTTGCCGGCGCTGTACACCAGTCCCCCGTCGGGACCCCGCTGCTGCGCAGTCTCCAGGCTGATCTCACTGTACTCCACCACCTGGTAGACCCCGTCCACACAGCACACCACCCCGACGGGCTCAGTGGGGTACGACTTCTCCACTACCTGCAGCCACAGGACATGGGACTATGACAAGGAGGAAGAAAATCCCAGCACTATCCCAACTCCCACATACACCCAGTACTGCGGCACACGGATCCTCCAGGGCCTCGGGAGCACAGGCAAGGCTGAGCTGGGTGCCCAGAGCAGCCTGAAGGGACATTTTGCCCAACAACTGGGCATAAAACCCAATTCTCAACTGCTTAACTGCACAGTTGCTCCACAGTGAGCAGAGACCAGCACACTGCGGGGCACTGCTCTTAGCAAGGATGGGGACCAGGCATCAAATGAAAAGTGCCTGCAGCTGTCAGCCTTCAGCTCCCTGTTCGCATGAACAGTGTGATGGATTCAATATAAATCTCTCCTCAGGCATCTGCTGCTTTAGGGTGACAAAACCAGGCTGGTCTGGCTTTCCCCATCTTCTGCAGTGGGCCATAAGGAATGCCTGCATTAGAATCATGGAATCATTAAGGTTGGAAAAGATCTCTAAGCTTATCCAGTCCAACCATCAGCCCAACCCCACCATGCTGACTAAACCATGTCCCCAAATGCCACAGCCACATGCTTTTTGAACCCCTCCAGGGATGGAGACTCCACCACTGCCCTGGGCAGCCTCTGCCAGGACTTCACCACTGTCAGTAAAGAAATGTTTCCTGATACCCAATCTAAACCTCACCTGACACAATTTGAGGCCATTTCCTCTCATCCTGTCCCTTGTTACTTGGGAGAAGAGACTTAAAGGTGCATTTATAAACCACAAGCCAGCCCAATATGGCATCTAGCATCCCCGAATGCATTTGTAGAAAGGGCAGGGCATAAAGTGGAAGCAATTCCAATTTGTAGTTCCCTGTGCAGTCCCAGTCCCTGCTCCAACTAACGTTTGTTTCCCACAAGGCACCAGGAAGAGCAGAAGAAGACACCCACTCACAGGCAGGGATTCAGAATGCAATGCAGGCAGCAAGCAGCCCTTCTAAATCTGTTTGGAGTGAGCTGTTGTTGGACAAATATCTGAACACCCCAGTTCATCCCAGCTCACACGAGCCAGCAGCTTCCAAGTGCAATCAGACGTCAGCTCCCAGAGGGAAAATGGTCCAGCTATCAGCATCATCTCACCTTTGCACCACAATCTGCCCCTTTGGAAACACAGAAGCCTATGAAGACCGGATCTGCCATTTTCACAAGGATGTTGTCCACACAGTAGACATGGACATACTGGATTCCTCGCTGCTTCATGTCATCCAGAATCTTATTATCCACCAAAGCACGATACAAGCCACCATTGCCATCTACAATGCAAGAGAAAAGAGAAAGCGCTGGTTAATTAGAGACTTTCTTGTCTTTTTGCAGCTGGCAGAGCAAAAGCTGAAAAGTCCTGAACAAACTTCCTTTAAAGGTAGAGCAGGGCACGCCACGAGTCAGCACTACCAGACTGTATTCCCAGCTCTGCCAACACAGTTCAGCCTGTTCCCCTCCACAGCCCAGCCCCCTCGCCGGCAGAGTGGGACCAGCCTCCCAGGGAAGTGTTACGAGACTATGAAACTTTGTAAGATCCTCAGAGGAAAAATACTAAAGGGCAAAACATTCTGCAGAGAGTGGGAAAACCCTGGAATGTTTCTTCTCTTTCAGTGCAGAGTAGAAGCATATTGGAGGAAAAGACTAAAATAAATCTTACTCTGTCTACTCCCCACAACTTCCCAATGCCTTTTTAAAGGCTTGAACTGCAGCTGCACAAAAGGCACCTGCATGTTTGTCCATCTGAGTGCACCCTTTCACAGTTCCCCACTTCGTTCCCCTGTCATATTAGGAAAACTGTGCTGCAACTGTGAAACCAGCTCACCGCAACGCGGCCCCAGCCAGGCTGCCCTCACCAACTCTTCTGCCATGTCCGGGTTCAGAGAAGTGGGGAACTCTACTAGGTAAGACACGGCAATCATTTTGGAAAGACTTCATCTTCTTGCTACTTTTCCCCCCTTTTTCAGCTATCAGACATGAACAGGAGCACATTCCTGACAGCGTCACCCCTGAAGGCAACATCCAAGGATCTCACGCACAACCCCGCTGAGGCATCGTGTTCTGAACCTGCCCCTGCACCACTCCTAACCCTGCCAGAGCTCCCAGGCTTGGATAAAAAACACATGCTGTGGGCAGACCTCTAGTAGGAACTAAATAGAAATTGCTACACTTTTGATTAGCTGCCTGAAACTTCGAACAGAACCCTCCCATACTGATCAGAAGCATCAACACCAACTGTTTTGTGTGCCGAGGCTGCTGCTAGCTGGCAGGAGTCATCAACACCCACTGCATCACTGTCCCACATAAGAGTGACCAGCAGGGTACCTGGAGCCATAGCAATTTTCCACTTCTCCTCCAAGATGGCCTTCCCATCAAAGGTGACAGTGGGCAGCATCCTCTGCTCAAACATGACCACGTTGGATCTATCCAGCTTGAAGTAGTCATGTTCTGCAAAGAACTCCTCTGTTGGCCCCAGCGTGAACTCACTTGTCATGATGTACCTGGGTAGGAGTGGGTGCAGAGCAATAAGCAACAACAGCAGAAGTGAAATACAAAACTACAACTGGAATACAAGAGGAAACAAACCCAGCAGTGTTAAATGAGAGACACTAGAACCTCCCATAGAGCAACGGAGCAGGACAGCTCTCCTCTGGAACTCATCCCATAGGAAGGCTGCACATCTTGTGCATGACTGAACCCACAGGCTTGGCTCCGTTCAGGATGGAAGAGCCTTTCCCTAAATGTGAATGACACAGAATGATTTGAGTTGGTAGGGATGGTAAAGATCATCTAATTCCAACTCCCCTGCGATGGGCAGGGGCACCTCCCACTGGATTAGGGGGTTCAAGGCCCCATCCAACCTGGCCTTGAACACCCTTAGGAATGGGGCAGCCACCACTGCTCTGGGCAACCTAGACCAGGGCCTCCCTATCCTCATTATGAAGAATTTCCTCCTTATGTCTAGACATCTGGATATCTGTGTGAGCTGGGGAACAAGGCAAAGAACAGTACAACAGCCTTGTTCACCTTCAATTCAAACTGATGTTAAGCAATGATTTCATTAAGGTACCTAAGGAAGAACAGTCAGCAGAAAACATCCCCAGAGGCTGCAGCATTTTCCAACTCTCACATCCCATGGGGAATTGATGTTTTGCCCCTTCCACAGAGCCAGTTTCTTTTGAAGGCTCTGAAAGCCAGGAGCAGCCAGGAGAGAGAGCAGCCAGCTGCAGGCAACAGCAGCAAGAGGTAACGTGAAACTGGAGCACAACGAGCATTTGCTGCTGTGAGGGGAAGAGGTTTTTTTGCTGTGGTAGAAATTGTGGGCAAAGGGAGGTGGAAAGTCTTGGAAGGTGAGCTCTAGGCGTTACCTCCTAGAATTCCTTCCACCTAGGCAGGAACCTGAGCCAGCACGGTGCAAACAGATGGAATCTTCTGCAAACGACTGGAAACAGGCACTGAGAGGTGCTTTTTGTAGTGCTGTCTGGAACTGTGCTTGGAAGGACAGCACATGCAGCTGTCAGTGACTCCAGGACAGTGCTCAGTCCCTCAGGTCTGTAAACAGGGACGTGCCACTTCTCATCCCTGCACACTCTTCTCCAGCTGCTCATTGTCAGATCCTGCCAACAAAACGTTTTCCCCGCTGTGTCTGCGTACAGCACCCAGCAAAGCACTTCCAGAAGACAGTGTCAGCAAGACTGCAATGCAAAGACCCCCACACAGCAGGTCCGTGGCTCCAGGTCACCTACCAGGGGATGGCACACTTGCAGTGGTGTCTCTGGCCAGCAAGCTGCTCCACTTTGCGGATCCTTTCTGCTTGGATCTGATACAAGGTCTTGCCGCTGGGCAACCCCACATCGTACATGCCCTTGGGATAGCTCACGCCCAGGCGAGTTCCTTGTCCTCCAGCCAGGAGCAGCACTGCCACCTTGTTCTGTGAGATCTGATGCAAGCCTGAGCAAAAAGAAGTCCAAGGGAATAGAAGAATCACAAAGGCATTCAACACACCATGCTCTTCTCCCAAGCCTCTCTGCAGAGCTCAGGCACCAGCAGAAGCTGCCAGTCCAACGCCGCTACTGGCAGCGCAGAGATGCTGCAACAATCCTACAAAATCCATTCCACTTCTTCAAGGCAGTGGTTTCCCCACCTAAAACAGCAGACGCTGTAACAAGAGGGAATGGCCATGAGCTGCGGCTCAGGGTTCAAACTGGACATCAGGACAAAACCTCTTACCAGGAAGACACTGGTACCGTAACTGTCCACTTCCAAATCATATCCCTGAGCACTTCCTCTTTTAAACATCTCCAGGGATGGAGACTTCCCTGGGCAGCCTCTGCCAGCACTTGACAACCCTTTCTGTGAAGAAATTTTTCCTTATGTCCAATCTGAACCTGCCCTGGCACAGCTTGAGGCCATTCCCTCTCGTCCTATCATCTATCACTTGGGATAAGAGACCAATATCCACCTCTCTACAGCCTCCTCCTAGGCAGTTGTAGAGAGTAATAAGGTCTCCCCTCAGTCTCCTGTTCTCCAGGCTAAACAACCCCAGGTCCCTCAGCCACTCCTCGTAAGATTCGTTCTCCAGCCTGTTCAGGGGAAGACCTGTTCTTCCTCTGAACTTTGGGAAGGACAACATAACAAACACCCAGCTCATTCACAGTCTTTGTTCTCTGCCTTCTCTCAAGCCAGCATCACAGCAACAACTGACAACCGTAACCAAGGCTTTTCCTTAGGGAATGCTCTGCATTCCTCCAGGATTCAGAGAAGTCTGGGACTGCCCAAGTCACAACCACAGCTTGGCTGCTATCAGAGCCTTTTCAATCCAACACAAGGAGTCTGCTGTGGATCACTAAGTCTGCCACTGCTCCCCAGCATCCCAGGCAGCTCAAGCTTCACCCTAGTGTCCCAGAAGAGAAATATGAAACTTTTAACCAAATCTGGGACTAAAAAATTCCTCACTTGGACTGAAAGACACACAGACCAAAGACATTGAATGAGAACAACAGCATTGTTTTTATTCTTATCCTTAAATAACTGGCTGTCTAAATGAACAACAGAGGGGTTTTGCTTTGGTTTCATCCTGTTCAAATATACATCTTTCAGCAATAAAACAAGACATGAGTCACCATGGCATTGTGGTAATACTACTGACCTCCCTGTGCTTCTCAGTTTCAGCCCCATCACAGCACTAACACCACACTTCTTGCCTAAATCTGGGCTTTCCAACACGGCTGGTGCTGCCCACTCGGGCAGAGTACAGAGAGCTGCTTACACAGCCCTGCACAGAGCGAGCCTTTGTGTTCTGAAAGAGGGGAGATTGAGATGAACTTTCATGATCCAGAGGAGCCACAAAGATGATGTGACGGCTGGAGCATCTCCCATATGAGGACAGGCTGATAGAGTTGGGGCTGTTCAGCCTGGAGATGAGAAGGCTGTGGGGAGACCTTAGAGCAGCTTCCAGCACTGAAAGGGGCTCCAGGAAAGCTGGAGCCAAAACAGTAACCACCAAGGATAGTCTCCTTCCCATCATTTAGGGTATTCCCAGTATTTATGGTGAAACCCTACAACTACTGGACAATTTTTCCAAGGTTCTGATCTTAGGTTGCCATGAAAACAAATGTCCTGAAAATCCTAGTCAGTAGGTCTGCTCCGACTTCCCAGCTGTAAAACTACTGATATTCCCGACTAAAGTCCAGAACAACTGACTCCACCTGCTGCATATTCCTGCAGTAAATGGAAATAGTTATCTCTTAAAAAATGTCTGTACTATTTTCTGCTCTGCATGTGGTTCCATGTGCTGAACCACACGGAAAAGGGAAGCTGCGTTGGCTCAGTACCCAGCCAGGCTGCAGTACCCCATTCTGCATAGGAAGTAAAAACAAAAATAGAGTTTGCAGGAAGGAGAGACTGATCTTGCAAGAACAGATTTAATTTGCCCTCTAAGCAGGTGCATCGGCCCAATTACACAGCAGTCAGCAAGGGGCAAATAAAGTGAAAAACACTACAACCTTAATTCTGCAGAGCAGAGAACCAGCAGGGCTTATCCCACCCTCAGATGGAACAGGAGTTGCGCCGCGCCCCAGCCCAGAACTGTAATTACATTAATAAAACATTTACAGAATGTAAAAATTTAAACCATCAGCCCTGAGGCTGCCTAGAAAACATGAGTGCTTAATGCTTGTGTTCGAGATCCAAAAGCAAATCTGGCCAGGCTGAGATGATAACAATGGTTTTTTTTTCTTAACCATTAAAAATACCTTGGCTGCTCCCAAGACAAAGTTTTGAGTTGCCTGGTTCTTGTATAAATCATTTTATTTATAACAAAAAAGAGTGAAAGAGAAAGGAGGCGACATCCTTTGAGCTGTTCAGTCTTTTCTTGCAGGTGGAGCTGCTGGGAACTCATAGAATGGTTTGGGTTGGAAGGGAACTCAAAGACTATCCAGTCCCACGCCCTGCCATGGGCAGGGACACCTCCCACTGGATCAGGGGCTCCAAGCCCCATCCAACCTGGTCTGGAACACCTCCAGGGATGGGGCAGCCACCACTGCTCTGGGCAACCTGGGCTAGGGCCTCCCCACCTGCATCGTGAAGAATTTCCCCCTGATGTCTAATCTAAATCCTTGCCCTTCCAATTTGTCCTCATAGAGGTGCCCCAGCCCCTGGATCATCTCCATGGCCTCCTCTGAACCCATTAATATAAGAGAGACACAACTCGGGCACCTGTTGACAGGGGCGCAGCTCAGGGATGATCCTGACCCTGCGGCCGAAGGCTGTGTCAGCCAAGCAGCAAGTCAGGACTGTGCACTCTGACCTCCTCACAGAATCACAGAATCACAGAATCACAGAATCACAGAATCACAGAATAACCAGGTTGGAAGAGACCCACTGGATCATCGAGTCCAACCGTTCCCATCAAACACTAAACCATATCCCTCAGCACCTCATCCACCCGTGCCTTAAAAACCTCCAGGGAAGGTGACTCAACCACCTCCCTGGGCAGCCTCTGCCAGTGCCCAATGACCCTTTCTGTAAAGAATTTTTTCCTAACGTCTAGCCTAAACCTCCCCTGGCGGAGCTTGAGGCCATTCCCTCTTCTCCTGTCCCCTGTCACTTGGAAGAAGAGGCCAGCACCCTCCTCTCTACAACCTCCTTTCAGGTAGTTGTAGAGAGCAATGAGGTCTCCCCTCAGCCTCCTCTTCTCCAGGCTAAACACCCCCAGCTCTCTCACCTGTTCCGCATAAGGCCTGTTCTCCAGCCCCTTCACCAGCTTTGTTGCTCTTCTCTGGACTCGCTCCAGAGCCTCAACATCCTTCTTATGGTGAGGGGCCCAGAACTGAACACAGTACTCGAGGAGCGGTCTCACCAGTGCCGAGTACAGAGGGAGGATAACCTCCCTGGACCTGCTGGTCACACCGTTTCTGATCCAAGCCAAGATGCCATTGGCCTTCTTGGCCACCTGGGCCACTGCTGGCTCATATTCAATCGGCTGTCAACCAACACCCCCAGGTCCCTCTCCTCCAGGCAGCTTTCTAGACAGACTTCTCCTAGTCTGTAGCACTGCATAGGGTTGTTGTGCCCCAAGTGCAGGACCCGGCATTTGGCCTTGTTAAACCTCATGCCATTGGACTCTGCCCAGCGGTCCAGCCTGTTCAGATCCCTTTGCAGAGCCTCCCAACCCTCCAGCAGATCGACACATCCTCCAGCAGAACACCACCAGCAGCTCACTGGAAAGCGCATTTGGGAACCCATATCCCTTCCAGAACCCACAATCCCTGCCAACAATGCTGGCTCCAGTGGGAAATGACGTGCAGGGCCATGTGGATGCTCCTAGGGATGAGGCCACATCAGCAGGGACACGCAAGCACGCCAGCACTGCCCGGGTTCAGCAGCACAAAGTCTCACTCCTGATTGCCCTCCTCCAGGAAATAAAACCAAGGTCTGATTCCCATCTCCAGCCAAATTGGATTGTAAAAACAAGCACAAGGGAAACAGGAAAACCACATCCCCCTCTCCTGGCAGACACGAACAGATGCTGCCTGTAGGACTGGTGTGGCCCAGAGCTGCCTGGACCTCAAGGCCAGGTAACTGGTAAAGCCCCAAACACACGAGACGTTCAGTCTCCTGCAAGCGCTGCTCGCAGCAAAGCCAGCCCAGCGCTTTGCCCTCCCTTTCACACCAGGCAGATACAGCGGCTCCTAAATGGCTTGGGCAGGCAGAAGGACCCAGTCTGGCAAAACCATTAATTCAACTGCACACCCCTGACTGAGACCCAGCTGCCACAAGGAGGTCCCCTACCAAGCCCAGCGGGTACCCCTGGGCAGCTGTGCTGGTGCGCGGGGTGCTCGGTGGGGGTGCCAGCGCTGCTGATGGAAAACGTGGGCCAAGAGCACGTGGGTCACCAGTTTCCTTCCACTCCGTCCGCAACTGCTCAGCCCCATCAGTGCAGTCTGCTTTGGCGGAAGAGCTCCTCTGCCCTGTGACCCTGCTGCTTCTATTTTTGCTTTTGTTCGGAAACTTCTGCTCCCCTGCCCATGCATTCTCACCTCATCTCTGCCTTATGTAAAAACTGGGCAGACACACATTTAGACAAGTGTCTTCAACCACAACCTTTTTTTTTTTCTGGCTTCCTTTTTTATTACAATCCTTTTTTAACAGTGCTGTATTATTTTCATAGAATCATGAAACGGTTTGGATTGGAAGGGACCTCAAAGCCCATCCAGTCCCACCCCCTGCCATGGGCAGGGACACCTCCCACTGCATCAGGGGCTCCCAGCCCCATCCAACCTGGCCTTGAACCCCTCCAGGGATGGGGCAGCCACCCCTGCTCTGGGCAGCCTGGGCCAGGGCCTCCCCACCCTCCTTGTGACGAATTTCTTCCTAATGTCTAATCTAAATCTTTCCCCATCCAATTTAAAGCCATTCCATCTCGTCCTGTCACTCCAGGCCCTTGCAAAAAGCCCCTCGCCAGCTTTCCCGGAGGCCCTTTCAGTAGTGGAAGCTGCTCTAAGGTCTCCCCGCAGCCTTCTCTTCTCTTCTCTTCTCTGGGCTGAAAAACACCAGCTCTCTCAGCCTGTCCCTAGAGCAAAGCTGCTCCAGTCCTCACATCATCCTCGTGATCTCTGGATCCGTTCTAACAGATCCACGTTTTTTATAAAGAAGGAGGGCAGCCCCACGTGGAACTTTAAAAAAATAGAGCAAACAATTAGGAAAAAGCTCAACATCCATAGGGGAACGGCCCCGGGGATCCACAGGGGAAGCAGCCCCGGGGATCCATAAGGGAACGGCCCCGGGGATCCATAGGGGAAGCAGCCCCGGGGATCCATAAGGGAACGGCCCCGGGGATCCATAGGGGAAGCGGCCCCGGGGATCCATAAGGGAACGGCCCCGGGGATCCACAGGGGAAGCGGCCCCGGGGACCCGTGCGGGAGCGGCCCCGGGGATCCATAGGGGAACGGCCCCGGGGATCCACAGGGGAAGCGGCCCCGGGGACCCGTGCGGGAGCGGCCCCGGGGATCCATAGGGGAAGCGGCCCCGGGGATCCACAGGGGAAGCAGCCCCGGGGATCCATAGGGAAGCGGCCCCGCGCTCTCGGGTGGCCGCAGCGATGCTCCCGCCGCGCGGCGCCGGCTCCTCACCTGCCGCCTCCCATTGCTGCAGCGCGGCGGGGCCGCAGCGGCGGGCGCTGCCCAGGGCCCCCTCGGGGAGCGGCTCCAGCCGCCCGTCCCGGCGCTCCGGGGCCGCCGCCCGGGCCGCCGCGGCCGCCGCCCGGCAGTGTTCGCCCAGCCCCGTTGGCAGCGCGGCCAGCAGCGCCCCGCGCCGCGCCGGGCTCAGCTCGGGCCAGAACCGCAGCAGGTGGCTCTGCCCGCACCGCGACAGCCGCTCCCGCGCCTCCTCGGGCGGCGACATCGCCCCGGGCCCCGCGGCACCGGCGGGGGAGAAACGGACACGGCGGCTCCGCCCCCGCCGAACCCGCCCGAGCGCCCCGGGCGGCCTGAGCCGGCCCCTGCTTGCCCCTCGCCTGCCGTTCCTTGCCCCTCGCCTGCCGTTCCTTGCCCCTTGCCGGCCCCTGCTTGCCCCACGCCAGCCCCTGCTTGCCCCTCTCCTGCCCCTGCTTGCCCCTCGCCTGCCCCTGCTTGCCCCTCTCCTGCCCCTGCTTGCCCCTCTCCTGCCCCTGCTTGCCCCTCGCCTGCCCCTGCTTGCCCCTCTCCTGCCCCTGCTTGCCCCTCTCCTGCCCCTGCTTGCCCCTCGCCTGCCCCTGCTTGCCCCACGCCAGCCCCTGCTTGCCCCTCTCCTGCCCCTGCTTGCCCCTCGCCTGCCCCTGCTTGCCCCATGCCAGCCCCTGCTTGCCCCTCTCCTGCCCCTGCTTGCCCCTCGCCAGCCCCTGCTTGCCCCTCGCCGGCCCCTGCTTGCCCGCTGCCCTGCCCCTGCTTGCCCCTCGCCTACCCCTGCTTGCCCCTCGCCGGCCCTTCCTTGCCCCTCGCCGGCCCCTGCTTGCCCCTCGCCTGCCGTTCCTTGCCCCTCTCCTGCCCCTGCTTTCCTGCTGCCCTGCCCCTACTTGCCCCTCGCCGGCCCCTGCTTGCCCGCTTGCCCCCTTGCCGGTTGCCCTCAAGCCGGGCAGCGTTTCACCCACGGCCGAGTTCACAGCCTGGCCTGGGCACCTTCGGGCTCTGCTGGCTGATGTGAGATGTGTTTGGCTCCTGAGCTGAACCTGGTTGGACCCCAGGGGTGTTTGTGCTGGGACCTTTGTACCCAGGACAGTCTCAGGCCCCTCTTGGCACCCAAATTGAAAAGCTCTTGGGGTCAATTAAAAGCAGCACGATCTGCCCCCCCGAGCCGTGGCTGCTGGAGGGTCAGGGCCCTGGCTCACACGTCCCAATCCCAGTCAGAGGGATCCCGCTCCGGCATCGGTGAGGTGACCAGACCAAAGCCAGGACTGGGCCCATCACAAGGTGATGGAAGGCAGGTTGCTGAGCCCAGGGACAGCACAATGTCCTGTGCTCCTGCCCTCCAGCCCCTGGTGAATTCCCTCCAGTCTCACGGCTGGTCAGCCTGGCAGGATTCCCTGTGCCGTGGCACCCTGCCCGCCTGGCTGGGCACAGGGGGACCGGCATGGGACAAACCCATGTGCAGCCACAGCTGCTTCTCTGCATGTGACCAGAGTCAGGGGACCTGGAGCCCATCTGGCTGGGACTGTCAGGTGGGGAAGGATCCTGATAGTTGTCAAAGCTTCTGTTTCACTGCACACAGCTCCTGCTTGGGCAGAATCTGGGGGTTCCAAACATTCACTCTGCTCCCATTCACACAAACTCTCCTCAGACCATGGCTGCATTCAGTGCTTGGTTGGTGTGTGAATCATAAAATCATAGAATGGTTTGGATTGGAGAAGACCTCAAAGCCCATCCAGTTCCACCCCTGCCACGTGCAGGGACACCTCCCACTGGATCAGGTTGCCCCATCCAAACTGGCCTTAAACATCCTGGAGGGATGGGGCAGCCACCACTGCTCTGGGCAACCTGGGCCAGCCCCCCCCCCCCCCCCCCCCATCATGAAGAATTTCTCCCTAAAATCTCATCTCAATATCCCTTCTTTCAGCTGAAAACCATCCCCCTTGTCCTATCCCTGGGACCTCTGATCAAGAGCCCCTCCCCAGCTTTCCTGGAGCCCCTATCAGTACTGGAAGGCTGTGATGCCTGCATAACCAGTGACCCTTACACATCAGAAAAGGCTCTGCCAGATCCAACTCATAAATCTAGGCCTGCCTTTCCCTGCAGAACTCGTACAGCCCTTGCTGCCTCACCTTGAAAGCACCCCAGCCTGCAGCTCTGGTATCCTGTGGCCGTGGGATCTCAGCTCTCCTAGAAGAGCCAGAGTGAACCACACTTCCACCCTCAGACTCCTCCACCCACCAGAACAGGTTTGTTCTGCTACACAGAGTCCCCCAGGCTCATTCCACAACCCATCAC
Organism: Phaenicophaeus curvirostris; assembly: GCF_032191515.1. Taxonomy (NCBI): domain Eukaryota; kingdom Metazoa; phylum Chordata; class Aves; order Cuculiformes; family Cuculidae; genus Phaenicophaeus; species Phaenicophaeus curvirostris. Next base: position 731,822 of record NC_091411.1, read on the forward strand.
ACCCTGCTGGGGAGAAATTTCCTTCTCTAAAGCGATAAAAACAACTGAATCAGATACAGCAGAAAGGACAACCCAAGAGAGCAGGAAGGAAGCACAAAGGCAACACAGACATGAAGGTGGGATGGGAAAACTTCCATTAAAATAGGCTCCAGCACTCCAAAGCAGATAGCTAAGTGATGGGTGGCTACAGCATTTAATGGGCAGCCCAAGCACTGAGGCTGGGTGGAGTTGGGAAGCCTTAGCCAGGGTCTTCAAGGTTATAAATGGCTATAACGACTCTGTTATAGTTGAGTTAACAACACAAAGTCCAAACGTGGATCAATTTACTATTTATTTAGACAGGAATTATTTTCTGTTGCTCATTACAACTCTGTTGTGTTAATGCAAATTAGGAAGCTGGCTGTTGAAGGCAGGCTAAGGTTAAACAATTTATGAAAGCAGAACAAACCCAAATAAAGCAGCTTCACTTGGATCACATTGATCGTTGTGTGTTGTCCCATTTCTTCCATTGTCACAGCTAAATGCTGCTCCATTAGGGTTGGGTATGTGACCACGAGGGAGAAAAGTGCTTAGTTTTAGGGCCTGGCTTCAGTCTGCAGCTTCCTCAGAACAGGGGGAGAAAAAGCAGGCACTGATCTCTTCTTTCTAGACCTGAGGGAATGGCAAGAAGATGCACCAGGGGAGGGTTAGGTTGGATATTAAGAGAAGGTTCTTTCCCCAGAGCGTGGTGGAGCCCTGGAGCAGCTCCCAGGGCAGCAGACACGGCACCAAGCCTGATGATATTCCAGCAGCATTTGGCCAAGGCCCTCAGCCCTACGGTGAGAATGTTGGGGTGTCCTGTGCAGGGACAGGCGTTGTACTTGATCCCTGTGAGTCTCTTCCAACCCAGGACACTTTACAGTTCTATGATACATGCACCCACCAATGTGTCCCCCAAAGAAATGCTGCTTTACAGTCATTCCCAGAACAACAGGGAAAGCTGGGTAGTTTGTGGCTGTGGCAGGACTGTTGCTGCCTGCTGCCAGGAGCTGCTCCTGCTCTCACAGGAGTGACACCTGGCTCTGGGAACAGATCAGAGCAGCTGCCTGATGGATTCTGACCAGAAGCCTTGCAGCATCCATTGCACTTCCAGTGAGGCCCCAGACTACTCCCTATATTTAAACTCATTGTGCTGAGACCCCATCAGCTGGAGGGGTGACTGGACACCGAGAGCAGCTGATTCCTACCAGCACGAATTCCCACTCTACAGACTGATGGATGGCACAGAGTGATCAAACAAAACTACTGCCACCCCAGGACCAACCTCGCCCCCGCCACTGCCCTTCTCCCAGCCCGGACTGCCAGGCTTCCTGCTCGCCAGCCTTCCAAGGGCAAAAACAGTCTGGAGGAAAGAAAAGGAACTTTGTGGGAAGTGCCCAGCCCCCTCCAAAGCAAACAGTGTGTGTCCTCGGAGGCCTCCTCAAGAGGCCCTGTCAGCAGCAAGATGGAAAACACGGTGGCATTTCAGAACTGGGAAGATCAGACGAGAGAGCCCTGCCCCAAAGAAAAATCTGCTGGGTCTCTGCACCACGCTCCCTCTTTACCCTCTGGTTTCCTGGGATGGATGCATTTCTGGATTTACATGTTGGCACCCTGATCAAAGTGATTCTCTCTACCTGCTCAGCTTTGGGGCTGAAAGAAGGGGTTAACACCAGTTGCACTGAGCCCACAGACCTGTGGCTGGATCCCCACCAAACCTTGTTCTCCTGCAGGAAGAGCAGCAGAGGCTCACAGAATCTGCTTGGACATGGTCATCAGGAGCCAACCTCATGTCTGCAGCCACTCTGTCCTCTGCAGAGTCAAGATTCACAGCTATGTGCTGCTGGGGTCCAGGACAGTGAGATGGAGGAAGGTGCCCCAGCCTCCTCCACCCACACCCTTTTCCCCTAGGGCTCTGCTGGGCTTGGGCTTGCTGCTGTGGCCTCTCTTCCCAAGGATGGCCACACTGGGTGGTGGGACAGGCTGGGTGGTGAAACATGCTGGGTGGCGGGACACACTGACCTGCCAGCAGTCTTCTAGGGGACACCAGACACCCATTGCCTTTCACAGACCAGAGCTGTGATGTCCCTGCCAGTGCCTGCAGGCCAGTGGTGAGGGGGGAGCTGGGCTGGGTTTGAATGGCAGGGGGTGCTTCCCTGTAGCTTGGAGGAAGAAGTGAGTAATTAGGGTGTTTATATTAAAAAAAACCCCAAACCCGGAGATGGCTCTGTCAATCAGAGGAGCTTGGGCTGGCCCCAATATAACAAAACTGAAATAATCCGAGGGCTGGAGCACCTCCTGTACGAGGACAGGCTGAGAGAGTTGGGGTCGTTCAGCTTGGAGAAGGCTGTGGGGACACCTTAGAGCAGCTTCCAGTATGGAAAGGGGCTCCAGGAAAGCTGGGGAGGGGCTCTGGATCAGGGAGGGCAGGGAGAGGATGAAGGGGAACAGTTTTGAGCTGCAAGAGGGGAGATTGGGATGAGATCTTAGGAAGAAATGTTTTGCTGTGAGGGTGGGGAGGCCCTGGCCCAGGCTGCCCAGAGCAGTGGTGGCTGCCCCGTCCCTGGAGGGGTTCAAGGCCAGGTTGGATGTGTCTTGGAGCAACCAGATCCAGTGGGAGGTGTCCCTGCCCATGGCAGGAGGTGGAACTGGATGGGCCATGAAGTCCATTCCAACCCAAGCCATTCCATGATTCTATGATCCTGTGAGTATCGCCCCCAGCACCTGCCTGCACCTGCTGGGCTCTTCCCGAGGCTGGAGCCAGCTGTGCTGGTAGAGCTGGAGCCAAGCTTTTGGCTGTGCGGTGGCTTTTGCAGGGTGCATGTATGGGGCTGGTCATGACCTCTCCAACAGTCCTGGATGGGACTTTGACAACCTTTGATTGAGCTAAGGATGTCCCTGTTTCTGCAGGAGGTTGGACTGTATGACCTGTAAGGTCCCTGCCAACCAGAACCATTCTGTGATTCTATGATGAGTGATTCAGTGACAAGAACAAGAAAAACCCAAACCCAAACTCATTCACTGGCAAAATATTGAAAAGGACAAAGTCCTCGCAGCAAAGGCAATAATATTTTTATTTTACAATTCAGCGCTGAATTGGATGTCCTTCCAAAAAAGGCATAACATCTTACAAAAGCAGTGACTATATATACTAGTTTTAGACAAAGAACCATATAAATCTTCAAAGAATGCTCATTAATTTTTGGATTATCCAACCATGCCTGGAGACTTTCTTCAGGTTATCTCTTGACATAAGACAACTACATCTTGCTAGACAACTAAGCATATCAATAAATTCTTGCAAATCTAAGAGAGTGTTTATTCTTTCAGGTTATTTGTCCATATCTGGAGATTGCCTGCATATTATCTCCTGATACAAGACAGATTTATATGACAAGATTATTAAACATACCAACCAGCCGCAGCAAAACTTATCAATTAATTCTCACACTTTTCACTAATTGGGTTCTCTCTGGTGTCTTTATGGACGTGAGGTCTTCAGGTATCTCTGCTTATAAAGCAAAATGCTTTGCTTTTTAAAAAGTTACAGTGTCTTTGAGATGCAATGCCCCAACTCTCTGAAGCCGTTCATCCCCACCATCAGCAGAAGCTGGGAGATGTTCCAGTGCTCTACCACCCTCCGGGGGAAAGAACCAGGGAAGAAGGGATGCAGGGGCTGGAGGGTGGTGGGATGGAGCAGGACACTCTGTCCAGGGAACTACAGGCCTGTCAGTCTGACCTCAGTGCCAGGGAAAGTCATGGAGTAGGTGATCTTGAGTGCTATCATGAAGCACATGCAAGAGAACCGGGTGATCAGGCCCAGTCAACATGGGTTCACAAAAGGCAGGTCTTGCCAAACTAACCTGATTGCCTTCTATGACAAAGTGACTCGGCTGCTGGATGAGGGAAAGGCTGTGGATGGATCTTCCTGGACTTCAGCAAAGCCTTTGACACAGTTTCTCACAGCATTCTGCTTGGGAAACTGTCACCTCAGGCCTGGACAGGCGCACACTGTCCTGGGGGGAAAACTGGTTGGATGGAGGGCCCAGAGAGTGGTGGGAAATGGTGTGAAATCCAGCTGGAGGCCAGTGACAAGTTGGGTTCCCCAGGGCTCAGTGCTGGGTCCAGCCCTGTTCAATGTCTTTATCAATGACCTGGATGAAGGCATCGAGTGCACCCTTAGCAAGTTTGTGGACGACACTAAGCTGGGTGGAAGTGTCGATCTGCTGGAGGGTCGGGAGGCTCCAAAGGGATCTGAACAGGCTGGACCGCTGGGCTGAGACCAATGGCATGAGGTTTAAGGAGGCCAAATGCCGAGTCCTGCACTTGGGGCACAACAACCCTATGCAGTGCTACAGACTAGGAGAAGTCTGTCTAGAAAGCTTCCTGGAGGAGAGGGACCTGGGCGTGTTGGTTGACAGCAACTGAACATGAGCCAGCAGTGGCCCAGGTGGCCAAGAAGGCCAATGGCATCTTGGCTTGTATCAGAAACGGCGTGACCAGCAGGTCCAGGGAGGTTCTTCTCCCTCTGTACTCGGCACTGGTGAGACCGCTCCTCGAATCCTGTGTTCAGTTCTGGGCCCCTCACCACAAGAAGGATGTTGAGGTTCTGGAGCGAGTCCAGAGAAGGGCAACAAAGCTGGTGAAGGGGCTGGAGAACAGGCCTTATGAGGAACGGCTGAGAGAGCTGGGGGTGTTTAGCCTGGAGAAGAGGAGGCTGAGGGGAGACCTTATTGCTCTCTCCAACTACCTGAAAGGAGGTTGTGGAGAGGAGGGAGCTGGGCTCTTCTCCCAAGTGACAGGGGACAGGAGAAGAGGGAATGGCCTCAAGCTCCGCCAGGGGAGGTTCAGGCTGGACATTAGGAAAAAATTCTTTACAGAAAGGGTCATTGGGCACTGGCAGAGGCTGCCCAGGGAGGGGGTTGAGTCCCCTTCCCTGGAGGTGTTTAAGGCATGGGTGGACGAGGTGCTGAGGGACATGGTTTAGTGTTTGATAGGAATGGTTGGACTCGATGATCCGGTGGGTCTCTTCCAACCTCGTTATTCTATGATTCTATGATCTCTCCGGGATGGGGCGGGGCCGCTCCGCCTGCCCACCCGCCCCTCCCCACGCCGCGCACCCCGGGCGCCGCCGGCAACTCAAACCGCCGTCCTCCTGCCCCGCGATTGGCCACCGCCCCCGCGCCGCCGGCCAATGGGCGATCCGAGCCAGCGGGCGCGCTCGGGCTCCGCCCCGGCAGCCAATGGAATCGCGCAATTCTCCCGCCGGCAGCCAATGGGATCGCGCAGTTCCTTCACCGGCAGCCAATGGGATCGCGCAGTTCTCCCGCCGGCAGCCAATGGGATCGCGCTGGTCTCCCGCCGGCAGCCAATGGGATCGCGCAGTTCTCCCGCCGGCAGCCAATGGGATCGCGCGGCCGGCGCGGGCGGCAGCGCTCGGGAGCGGCGCCGGGCGCGGGGCGCGATGGCCCCGGAGCGCGGGGAGCGGGCGCCGTCCGCCGGCACCGAGGGGCTGCCCCGCGCGTTCCTGCAGAGCCTGCGCACGCTGTTCGACATCCTGGACGACCGGCAGCGGGGCTACGTGCACCTGCGGGAGATCGAGTCGCGCTGGCGCGGCGCGGAGGCGCGGGAGCTGCCCGCGGGGGTGCTGGCGGGGCTGCGGCGGGCGGCGCCGCCCAGCGGGTTCCTCACCTTCGAGCGCTTCGTGCTGGGGCTGCGCGCCGCCCTGCCCGACGGCCCCGCCGACGGCGCCCGCCGGGGCGCAGAGCCGCCCCCCAGCCCGAGCGGCAACGAGGAGCGAAGGGGGGGCGGCGCCGGGCGGCGGGGGCCGGGCAGCGGCCAGCCCCGCGGCAGAGGTGAGCGGCGGGGGCGAGCCCGGGGGTCCCCGGGATGCGGGCGATCCCCGGGATGCGGGGGTCCTGGGGATGCGGGGGGTCCCTGGGGATGCGGGTGGTCTCCGGGATGCGGGGGTCCTGGGGATGCAGGTGGTCTCAGGGATGGGGGGGTCCTGGGGATGCGGGTGTCCTGGGGATGCAGGTGGTCTCAGGGATGCGGGAGTCCTGGGGATGCGGGGTCCCTGGGGATGCGGGTGGTCTCCGGGATGCGGGCGATCCCCGGGGTGCTGGAGTCCCGGAATGTGGGGGGTCCCTGGGGATGCGGGTGTACTGGGGATGCAGGCCATCCCCGGGATGCAGGGGTCCTGGGGATGCGGGGATCCTGGGGATGCAGATGGTCTCCGGGATGTGGGGGTCCTGGGGATGCGGGCGGCCCCGGGGTGCGTGCGTCTCGGTGGCCAGAGGCTGGAGTGCAGCAGGGTGGTTGGGGTCTCCCCTGTTCTCTGCCCTGGGATGGAGCCAGCAGCGAGCTCCTCCCGCAGGGCTGGTGGGAAACTCTGCAAAAGCGGCTGCTGCTGAGTTTGGTTGTGGATTTGGGGAGCAAAACTGGGGCAAAGTGGGATCATAGAATCATAGAATAACCAGGTTGGAAGAGACCCACGGGATCATCGAGTCCAACCATTCCTATCAAACACTAAACCATTCCTCTTAGCACCTCGTCCACCCATGCCTTAAACACCTCCAGGGAAGGTGACTCAACTCCCTCCCTGGGCAGCCTGTCCCAGTGCCCAATGACCCTTTCTGTGAAGAATTTTTTCCTAATGTCCAGCCTAAACCTCCCCTGGTGGAGCTTGAGGCTATTCCCTCTCGTCCTGTCCCCTGTCACTTGGGAGAAGAGGCCATCACCCTCCTCTCTACAACCTCCTTTCAGGTAGTTATAGAGAGCAATGAGGTCTCCCCTCAGCCTCCTCTTCTCCAGGGGCAAGTGCCTCGCTGCCCTCTCCGCCCTGGGTCTGTGCTCCCCTTCACATCCCTCCTGGTGTGCGAGCGGGTCTGTTTATAGCCGTGACAGAAGGAATTAAGGGCTTTGCTGTGATGTGTCTGTGTGTGTCCCCAGTGGAGGTGACCTTCCCCGGCATGGGTGATGCTGCTGCTCCACTCAGGAGTCACCAGGTCCTGGGGTCTCCAAGAGCTTCCCTGGAGTGAGCACCGCAGTCCCAGAGCAGCCGTGCACTCAGGGGGGCTCCGTGCTTAGAGGCCTCTCAGAAATGCTTGGGTCACGATTTCATCCACGTTTGGGGCAGAAAAAAATGGCAAAACCCAATCCAACCTTTTTATTCGGATAATTCTGCAATACTATTTACAATAATAATTAAGCAATAACGAAATGGGAGGGTGGCCTCAGGGAGCTGCACTGTTGGGCCTCACCACCCTCACTGTGAAGAAATTCCTCCTTATGTCTAGTCTAAATCTGCCCCTCCCCAATTTATAGCCATTGGCATCTTGATTTATTGCTAGTTAGTAGGAGACCTTACAAGGGAACCAGGCTTCTGGACTTAACTGGTGTAGGTAATAATTCTTAGTCTGGGTTTGTGAAGTGCTTGGGGGCTGCAGGCAGAAAGGTCTGTGAGGAGCTGGTGCTTGCTCTTGCAGTGCTTGAGCGCGCTGACTACTTCTACCTTGGGAAAGTTGTTTGGGCTGGTTTCCCTTCCCACCCGCTCCCTCCCAGTCCCTTCTGCTGGGTGGAGAAGGAACTTTAACCATGGCTGAAGTTCCCTGCTTTCCATTTAACCTCCAGACTCCTGGAGCCTCATCCAGGGGATTATCACTGAGCAGGATGGTTCTTCTAGTGCCAAGAGTGTAAATCTGGAAAAACCTGAAAAAAATCCTGCTTCTTAAATAAACAATGACTTGAAAGCTCTGCCCTGGAAAGGAGCAAGCACATGACTACAGCAGCTGCCTGGAGAGCTGGTGGTGCTGGCCGGAAGGAGGGATGGCTTGTAGGTAGCTGTTGTTGGGACCATTGCCAAGGACAGGTACATAAATGTGTAAAAAGGCCATGAGGTGTCTGCTCCATCCTGAGTGCTTGCTTGGTCTGCTGGACCCTCGTACTGCAGGGGCAGAGGGACTCTGGGAAGGAGGAGGACATCCCATATCTCATGGCAGGATCTCTTCCGCCTCTGGACAGCTGGTCCTGCTCGTTGCCTAAGAAGAACTGATCCCAGCTTATCAGCAGGAGTTCTGCTTCAGCCACTGCACTGTCTGATCAGGTGTACGTTGCTCCGTTGACCAGGGAGCACCTTCTCATCACAACTTCAGCTCAGCTCCACCTGGCACTTCCAAATGTTAAATAGCAGCAAAAAACTTCTTAACATGTTGTTTCTACCCTGCAGCTGCTCCTGGCTTTGCTTTGGGATTCTGTCTATTAAAGCTACCCTTGATTTGGGGGCTGTTCCCCAGCTTCCCAAGCAGGATGTGCTCCAGTTCTGCTAGGAGAACCTGTGTGTGATTGCACTGGTCTTGCTGGGTTCCTCCCAGATAGATTTGGGTGTCTGAAAGCTAATACAGCTGGCAGAACAGATGAATGGGTGTTTATTGATGTGCTGGAAGCCTGTCTGCACTGCAGCCCTTACTGGTAGGAGAAGCAGGATGCCGTAATGGAGGAGAAGAAGGATTTTCCCATGCCATGGTGACCTCTTTCCCTAGTGACAGGCTGAGTGAGGGGCTTGTGCAGTGTTGCTGCTGCCCCCAGAGCCTACCAGTGCAGACATGGAAGCACTGGCAGCCCCAGCATGGTGCTGCTTTCCCAGATCTTGTTGCCTTCAAGGTGAAGGATGGGTCCCGTGGCCATGGCTGCCCTCTCTTGCCCCATATCCCTCTTCCATTGTGTCCATGTGCTTGGCTGAGGAGATTTGTGGAGCAGTAGGCAGCAATGTGCTGGCCCAGGTGATGCTATGCTCTTTGGGCCTGCTCAGCAGGGAATTTGCCAGACCTGTGCCAGCCCAGAAGGATGAGGGGCTGGGAGATGCATGGGGAGTGGTCCCGAGGAAAAGTTTTCCCCAGCTGCCTCACTGTCTGCCTTTTCTGTGTGCTTCTGCGCTGCTTCTCTTTGAAAGCCACGATGGGAAAGCAGCTCTGGAGGAGAGTTGCAGAGAGCAGGGTGATCTGCAGTTGTGGGGAGAGCACGGGGCAGGGTCTGCTGGGGATGTGGCAGGAGACTGGGGCAGGAAGGGAGGTGTGGCAGGAGGCCTGCCCGGGCCCGTCGGGAAGGGTGCTGGCTGCACCCCTGGCTGCCCCGGCGCTGCGGATTGGGGTGGCAGGGAGGTGCTCTGCCAGCTTGGCCGTGGCCGCAGGGCTGCATTTCTGGCAAGTTCGCCAAGCACTTTGTTCTGACTTTACCGCAGGTGCCCAGTCAATACCTGCTCTGCCGCATGGGCAGCCCAGGCGGGAGGTGTCTGAGCCAGCCTCAAACCTGCCAGAGTGGACTCAGTCTGCAAAAATAGGATTTGCCCCAGCGTTGTGTCTACTAAGATCTGTCTTTTGCAAGATAGGATAGAATCATAGAATCATGGAATGGTTTGAGTTGGAAAGAACGTCAAAGCCCATCCAGTTCCACCCCCTGCCATGGACAGGGACACCTCCCACTGGATCAGGTTGCTCAAAGTCCCATCCATCCTGGCCTTGAACACCTCCAGGGATGGGGCAGCCACCACTGCTCTGGGCAACCTGGGCCAGGGCCTCCTCACTCTCACAGCCAAACATTTCTCCCCAAGATCTCATTTCAATCTCCACCCTTTCAGCCAAAAATGGTTCCCCCTCATCCTATCCCTGCCCCTCTTGATCAAGAGCCCCCCAGGTTTCCAGAGCCCCTATCAGTAGTGGAAGTTGCTCTAAGGTCTCCTTGCAGACTTCTCTTCTCCAGGCTGAACAACCCCAACTCTCTCAGCCTGACCTTGTATGGGGGGTGCTCTAGCCCTCACATCATCTCTGTGGCCTCCTCTGGAGGGGTCTCTTGAGGACAGGATGAGGGTTTAATTAATTGATGGTTTAATTGCCTGTGCCAGGTCTGAAACAGCGTTGCCTGGAAGCTGCCTGCTTTTTGCAGAAAATAACACCAAGGTCTGTTCCTAGCCTGGTGTATCCAAGGAAGTGGTTGCTGAAGCCTGCCCTGTCCTACGGAGATGTGGGCAGGCACGCAGGGCTGGTGTTTTACTCTGCTGCTCCCTGCCACGTCTCTTTGCAAGACCACCCTGCACAGCATCTAATAGCAGTGGTTGTGAGGAGGTTTTTGTTGCAAGCAGCTGGTAGTCTTATGTTTTCGTCTGTTCCAGGGAGTGATGCTAAGGCTGCTGGCCAGTCCCAGGGAGATGGCAGCCACCCAGGGGCTGGGGACACTCGGAGGCATCAGAGGGGACGTGCAGAACACCGGAGACACACCATCACCAACGGCGTGGACTTCAGCATGGTAAGGGGCTCAAGCAAAGGGGCCTGTGGTCTCTGGGGAAGGGTGGATTCCTGGAGTCCTTCACTACTGCCTCCAGCTCTGTCTGGGCTGTGGCTCCCCGCTGCCCACGCTGCACGTGTGAGCTCTGGGTTGTTGGGCAGATCCTGGTATTTTGGATACAAAGCTCTTTTGGTGTATGCAGAGGTCCTGCAGTTACTTCTGAGGCATTTTCTGTCCCAGATGGTGCTGGACAGGGAAGAGGCAGATGTTCCCCTGCCCGCCCATGGACTGGGCTCAGCCCACAAAGCCTGTGTGTGACTGCACAGGTGCCTTCCTCATGAGCAAAAACTTGGTCAGGGAAAGGCAAACACATAGGTGCGGGAACAGGTGGCTGTCTGGGCCTTTCAAACAGGTCAGGTCAGGTACAGCCTGCACTGGCGAGCGGTGGTGCTGGGCTGTGTCCCTTGCCAGATGTTCTCTCTAGCTCGAGGCTCAGACGTGCTGGTCCTTCTGGCTCCTGAGAGAATTTTTGCCAGTACTGCAGAGAAATCAGCATTGGATTTGGCCAAGCACCCCACAATGGAGGGATCAGCTCCCCTCTCCATCCCTGAATGGAGCGGCTTGGATCACATTGCCTGGATGAAAGGATCTCTGCTGCTCCCAGGTGGGATGGAGGAGCTGCCTAGGCACATTGCCCACAAGCTTAAGCTACATCTTCCTGGAAAGAGAGCCAGAACCTGTCTTGCAGGATGAGTGATTGGTGGGTCGAGCTTCAGCTGGCATCAGAGCTGCTGCCAAGACCGCAACTGTCACCTCTACACATCTGCTTCTCACACCCTGTCCCTTGGCTTCGCAAGCCCAGTTGAGCTGACCGGTGGCTCGGGCAGTATCAGTTGCAGCCTAGCCCTGGCCTTGGGGTCATAAAGTCATATAATCATAGAATGGTTCAAGTTGGAAGTGACCTCAAAGGCCATCCAGTTCTACCCCCGTGCCATGGGCAGGGGCACCTCTCACTGTTTCAGGGGGCTCAAAAGCCCATCCAACCTGGCCTTGAACACCTCCACAGCCACAACTTCTCTGGGCAACCCAGGCTAGGGCCTCCTCGCCCTCATAGTAACAGATTTCTTCCTAAGATCTAATCTCAATCTCCCCTTTTTGTCATAACATAACATGCTCCGACACCTGGCCTGGGATGGGACAGTTGTGCTCACCTGGTTTGCTGGGCTTGCAGCCATGCAAGGGGTTGGCGTGCTTTGGGACTGAGGTGGGCCCTGCTGAGTGGTGCTGGCAAGGAGTAATGAATGTCAGTGTGTACATCTGAGGATAGGGAGGGTCTCTGGTTCTCAGGACTTTGGTGTCTGCGGGTTGCTGGTTTGGAAGGTCCCTCTTCCCTGTTCCTGCAGACCAGGCTGGAGCCCAGCACTGCCATGAGCTCGAAGTCTTCCTGGTACTGGCAAGGAGGGGCTGGTGGCCAGTCTGCCTCGCCAAGAGCTGGGATTGTGTTGCCCGTGCCTCTCCTTCCTCAAGGTGTTGTGGTGGCAGTGGGAGGGAGGTCCGCTGCCTTTCCCCCTCCCTTGGTACTCAAGTGCTGCATTGCCTTTTGTGAGCTCCTTCCTCCGGAGCAGGGCTGTCTGTCCCTGTCTTACAGGTGAGAAGCCTTCCCTGGCACCCCAGCAGGAGCCTTTGGGCACTTCTGAGCCTAAAGAGACAGTCAGAGAAGGTTTGAGCCCAGCAAGGACCAAATCCCTGTGCAGGATGGGGCTGTTGCCTCCCCTGTGATGCCGGGAGGACGTTGGCCCCCACAGAGTCCCGGCATTTGCTGTGATTGTGCTGATTTGCTGAAACCCAGGGGGTGGAGGTCTGATATCCGTCCTGCACCCCAGGGTGTGTTAGGATGGGTTCATCCTGGACAGCAAAGCAGAGGTGAGGGGGCTGCAGCACAGCTCCAGGACCCTTCATGCCACCAGAGCTGAAGTCCCCTCAGCTGGTGTTTTTCAGCCAGTCCATCATCGATCGCCCTGATTTCCCCGTGGCCCCAGGGCGTAGTTGGGATGAGATCTTCTGGAAGAGGCTCAGTGCTTTCATATGCAGGCAGCCCCGGGCAGGGCACTGTCCCCTCCCTTTCTACCCCGGGTAGTCCACACCTCTGTCCTCCTGCCCCAGAAGCTGTCTCTACCCCAGAGGTCCCCATCCTTGGCGAGCTGTGGTGATGTCCCGCTACTCTGTGGGATGCTACCTCTTCCTCCTGTCACCGTGCTGGCCAGCAAGGCTGGTGGGAGCAGGGCAGGCCAGACGGTCGCGGGCTACAGCCCGAGCTGGGTAGGGGTCTTTGCTACCTACAACACCTTCTTCATCCCCCTCAGCAACAGCCTGCATAGCACCAAGGCTCTGCACTTCTTCCTCTGGGTACGTCCCCTTGGGTTTGTCTGTACATGCATGGAGGTGGGGGCTGTCGCGTTGCAAACAGTATTTCCAGGAGCAGCGGGAGCAAGAGCAGCCCTGGTGTAAAGGGTGGCTGGCCTGGGGTGGCTGGAAGGCGCTGGGGCTGGCAGTGCGGATGGGGAGGTACTGGTGGCCTGAAGCAGGTCTTGGTGTGTGGTCTTGCTTGTCCCCAGGGATGAGGATCTGTTCCTTCCCATCCCGATGCTCTCCAAAGCATCAGGAGAGGTTCCGGAGCATCCAACAGCTTCTGAGTGATTGAGTCTGGGTGATCTGAGGGCTGGAGCATCTCTGCTCTAATGACAGGCTGAGAGAGTTGGGGTTGTTCAGCCTGGAGAAGAGAAGGCTGTGCGGAGACCTTAGAGCAGCTTCCAGTCCTGAAAGGGGCTCCAGGAAAGCTGGGGAGGGGCTCTTGATCAGGGAGTGCAGGGACAGGATGAGGGGGAACAGTTTTAAATTGGAAGGGGGAAGATATAGATTAGACATTGGGGAGAAATTCTTCATGATGAGGATGGTGATGCTCTGGCCCAGGTTGCCCAGAGCAGTGGTGGCTGCCCCATCCCTGGAGGGCTTCAAGCCCAGTTTGGATGGGGCTTTGAACAACCGAATCCAGTGGGAGGTGTTCCTGCCTATGGCAGAGGGTGGGACTGGATGGGCTTTGAGGTCCCTTCCAACCCAAACCATTTTGTGATTTTATGAAAGTGCCACTGGTGCCTGGAGGCACGTCTCCTGGACCACAGGCTGTTTTGTGGCAGAGAAGGCAGAGGCAGTGTGGCCGGCAGCACCACGGGTCCTTGGTGTGGAGTTGGGGCAGGGGCTGGGGGAGCTGGCAGTGTGGCTCCGGAGAAGGGAGGCAGGAGCTCTGGGCCCACTGGGTGAGGGCTGATGAAAGAGTCGCTGCAGTGGTCACTGTTCCTCAGGGATGTCCCCTCTTCTCTCACCACCTCTGTGATCACCCATGCCAGTGCAGTGCCGAGGGGCTGCAGGAGAAGGTGTCAGGGGGGCAGGGGCCCCGGGCACCCTTGTAGCTGTGCTTCAGGCGTATAAATGTCCCCAGGTCCCTCTCCAGGTGCTTGAGTCTCAAAGACTGGGAGAAAAACACTCGGCAGAAACGTACGCTGTGCTCTGCTCAGCTGGGGTGTGCCTCGGGGATAAAACAGGGTGGGAAGCAGCAGGCTGCAGATTTTCCCTTGGCTTCCAGTTGCCTGTTCAGCTCGGCTGCTTGCCACTCGCTGAAAGCCATGTGTATTTGTGGTGCTGGCTGGCACTCTGAGCTTTAAGGGTGTTGGGGGGCAGCTGCAGGCCGTGCTCTTGCTGTGCTCCTGGGCAAATACAAGGCAGATAAACAACCTTGTGGAGTGGGGAGCAGGACGGTGGAGGCGGCTGGACCGTTCTTCACCAGCTTTGGTTCTTCTCCCAGACTGTACTCTTCCCCCAAAGCAGCTATAGGCAGCAACCATGCGAAGAAGGGCTGAGAGCCCTGCCTGTATCCATATCCCTCTGTGTCTTGTGAGGAAACAGCTCCCGGGGCTTGACCAGGCCTTGGTGGGGTGGGCATGGCACCTCTGCGTATTCTGTCCTGCAGCTGAAGCACATGAAGGAGCTGGAACAGGAGAAGGATTTCCTGCTGCAGGGTCTGGAGCTGGTAGAGCGCGCCCGGGAGTGGTACCAACAGCAAATCCAGCTCATGCAGGAACGCCAGAGGCTCCTGGGGAAGAACAAAACCAGTGCTGTGAGTTTGAGGCTTGTTCTTGGGGTGCCCATGTGCTTGGTAGGGTCTGGGGCTGCACTGGGGTTTTGGAGCCAGCCCCAGGACCCTTAGCCTCTTCTTTCTCCTCAACTGCAGGAATTCCTCCCTGAGGGCGGGCAGAGCCACCTGGGGTGCCTGGTCCCCAAGCTGCAGGAGGTGAACCGCTGCCTGGGTGACCTCCTTTCCACTGTCGGCAAGGTAAGAGCAGCAGATGAGCTGCTTGTAGTTGTTTGCGTGAGCTTTGGACCCACCCTGTTGTCCACCTCGTGCTGCTGGTTGGGCTGACGTCTGAGCTGCGAGAGTTTCACAGCACAGCTGGTCCTCAGCTGGTCTGGAGGATGCTCGAGTATTTGGGGGACTAAAGGAGATCCCCAAAAAGTCGTAGCCGTTGTCATCCTGCTGAGGTGTTGAGTCAGCCCTCACAGAGCTGTCTGTCCTGGGCTCCTGGCAGGAGCTGGGCACACAGGTGGGAATGTTTCCCACCTCTGCCTGCCTTGCTGGATGCCCTGCGATGTGCTGGGTCTTAATCCTGTGCTGGGCTTCTCCAAGTTCCCCGTGTACCACAGAAACAGCTCCTGGCCTTGGAGAAATGCTGGGGAGTGCCACCGGGAAGGAGGCTCTGTGTGTCATCCCTTCCCTTCAACTCCTCTGCAGCCAGCAAACCCCTCCTCAGCTCTGAGCAGGCCGGTCCCCGCGGTGTCCCCAGCCTCATCAGGCTCCCAGCAAGCCATCAACATGCTGAAGGAGCAAAACCGGCTCCTCACCAAGGTGAGTGAGGGCATGGGGGAAGGAGATCGCCTTGTGGGGGGTGGGGTGGGGCCAGCGAAGGAATGCAAGGCAGTGGAGAGTGTTCCTTCAGCTTGGCCGTCCTTGGCTATCCCAGAGAAGGGTGTGTGGGCCGTGCCTGGATACCCTCTGTCATTCAGCTGTGTTCAGGTGTTTGCTGGGTGAGGGTCTGTGGGCAGGGATAGGAAATTCCTGCCAGAGGGAGAAGGCTGTGGCAAGTGCAGGTAATGAGAGGGTGCAGGTGCTGCTGCTGGGCTCTGCGAGCTGGGCTGCTGGGAAAGGGGCACCCACCCTGCCAGGGTTCACACCTTTGCAGCACCTGCAGCATAGCAAATGCGTCGGCGTTTCCCTCCTCTGTCCTATCCAGGAGGTGACCGACAAGAGTGAACGCATCACCCAGCTGGAGCAGGAGAAATCTGCCCTAATCAAGCAGCTCTTTGAGGCTCGTGCCCGCAATAACCATGAAACAAGCCAGCTGGACTCCACCTTCATCTAGCGCTCTGCTCTGCATCCTTTAGCTTCCCAGGGCTCTAAAGGGACTCTTGCCCAGAATCCACTGCACTTGTTGCTCCAGATCTTGAGGTCTGGAGCTGCCAGTGGCATCGCTGCAGGAGGAAGCTGGGAAGGTGTTTCCCTTACCCTGCCTGAGGAGCCTCCCTGCACTGCTCTCTGCTGGGCTTTCCAGCCGTGCTGTTCTCAAGCTGCTCTTTTTCTGTTTCATAAGGCTGAAGGGATTAACGCCCCAAGCCCCATGATCCCCAATGTGCCAGGGGGAGCAGCTGCTGCAGCCCCTACTGCCCCGGCAGGCGGAGCTGCCATGCCCTTGGCCTGACTGAGGCTGACGTTTGACTGCTCTTGGAAAAAGATAATGCATCTTTAACACTCTGGCATCTCTGGGCAAGCCTGGCCGTTGGAGGGTGGCCTGACTCCTGCTTGTTCTGCTGTCGGAAGACAAGATTGAAAATCCAGAGAGATGTACCTGGCCCCGTTCTGCTGCCTGAGTTCTTCCTGACGGTCACGCTCTCCTGGACCAGCACAGTGCCCAAGCTGGTGCTCCTCCTGGCATAATCCCTCCTCCCAGTCTGTGGTAGTGATGCCATAGTCGCTGTTTACATGTCTGCAGGCTTTAGTAGTTAATGAGCCATAGACCCAGACAAGGTCGCCTGTACTTCTGAGCTGCTCTTTCAGGCTGTGTGCGAATGAAGGCAGACACTTCTGGTTTATATTTTTTGATGACAGGTTTATATTTTTGTAACAATCACTTTAAAAGCAGAGGTGCTGTCCTACAGCGCAAGAACGCTGGCACAAGCCTGGTTTCACAGAGGGGCTTTAGGACAAGGGTTTGTATTAACTGCAGCGGAGGCTGATGGGCTTTTTCATTTGCACATCTCCAAGTGGAGAACTGGCAGCGTTGCCTGTCCTGGTGGTGGGCGCTGTCTTCCAGCCTTGACAGCCCGAGTGTGAGCTGCACCCCTCTGCTGGTCGCCTGGGGTGGTGGTCCAAGCATGGGTCCTGTTAGACCGGTGCATCTCAGGATGCCTCCTCCTGCCCACCCAGCTCAGTGATGCCACCTGAGCTGACCAAAGTCTTCCCCTGTGGCTTGGTACTTGGTATTTATGGTACTTTTAGAGGAGATCTTTGTGATACCCTCCCCCCCGCCCCCGACATGTAGCAGAAACTTGGCCCTTCATAGCTCCAAGACCTTTCTCTTCAGCATTGATTAAAGCTCTGACTTTCCTGATGCGATGCTGTGGCACAAGGCGCTGAGCTGAGCAGAAGCTGCATGGCCTGCCCTGCCCTGGGCACCATGCAGACCAATTGCTTTCTCACTCCTGTTCTAATCTGTTCCATCCAGCTCCTCTCCGAGATGGTTCTTGATCTGAAGCTCACTGCAAGGCACAAATTCCTGCTCTGCCCTCGTGCCTGCTGTGCTGTGCTGGAGTGAGGGTCAGCAGGGTGCCGGGGCGAGGGAGGAAGAGCGAGGCCAGGGCCAGTCCTGTCCCCTGTCTGCAGGAGTAGGGTGTTAGTTGTCCTCTGGGCATTGGTGCCTGCCATCTCTTTCATGATGCCACCTCTGGTGTCCAGTGCCTGTTTTGCCTGAGGTTTAACTCAAAGTGACTCTCTTTAAGTGGAGGGTCTGTAGGGGTAATAAAGTGGGGTGAACTATTTATCCTTGTGTCTCTCTGCCTAAATCTGCCCATCTACTGCTGTGAGCTTTGGAGAACCTGACTGTCCTCTCCCATGGAGTGTGTGGTGGGAGCTGAGGCTGCACAGTCACGGCCTAAGCACAAGGAGCCCAGGGCATTTCTGCTCCGGGCTGTGTTCCCATGCCCTTCCCTGTCCCATCTGGGCTTCCCTGCGCTCTGTGCTAGGGACCTCCAGTCTCCTGGCTGCTGTGGGAAGGGGTCATGAAGCCACCAGCACCCCTTGTAGTGCTTGTAGCTTCATGTGGTAGCTCCTCCAGAAGCTATGCTGGGGCCTCTTACTCCTCATGCCATGCTGGTGTTGTTCACAACTTCTTATTTCTTTTCAAGCTCCCTCCCTCAGAGCTGGCCATGGGGACTCTGATGCTCTGCAGTTGCTCCTTGCTGGAGGGGACCTGGCTGGCCCTGTACCTGTGGCATGTCCTGCTGCGACACCCGCTTGGGGTGAGCCCAGGGCTCCACGGTGGCCAGAGACACCTTCCTTGGCCCCTCAGCACAGCGATGCTGTTGGGTGGGTTGGGCCCCCAGAGCCCTCCAGGGTTGAGCTGCCCGTGCCACCCGTGCCAGGAGAGGGACTGCAGCCAAGTCCCCTGCAGCTGGGAGCGGGATCTTTGCTGCGGCCTCTTTCAAGTGGTGCTGAGAACAACCACGCGTCCCAGACAGGGCCAAGGGGAGCGGCCGATAATTGTCCTAAGTTCCCAATTCATGTCTTTGCTTGGATGCAAAGCCTGTGAGAGCTTTCAAAGGACAGAGAGGATCATTGTCCCTGGTCCGTGCTGCTCGGTACAGAGCCAGAGCAGCTCTACCCCTGGTCCAGGGCACCATCCTGGCCATGGGCTGGCAGCGCTGGCCCTGGGCCCCCTTCCTGTGAGGCTGCTGCCAGCGGAGCTCTGAAACCATGATGGGGCTGCTGGGACTGGGATGTCCCCCTCGAGCTGCTGGCCCTGGCCTGGCTGCGCTGCTTCTGGATTCCACTCGTGGCTGGCCTTCACTGGTCTGGGTTGTGTCCACTCTGGCACCACGAACACTAGGGCTGGCCCCTCTGCAGCAATGTTCCAGGAGCCACCAGACCTGGAATGGTAGCCAGTTCAGTGATGTGCTGGGTGGCGTGGGTGAATATCTTCCCTTCTCTTCAGCCTCTGCACCTGCTAGAACTGGGTTGCACAGATCTGTGAATGCACAGCCAGGGGTCTGGTCACATCTGGAAACTGCTGCATGAAGGTGCAGTCTGCACTGGGAATAACTGGGGATGCTCCTTCCAACCCCCCTCAAAGCAGCACCTCCATGCTCGAGGTGTTAAACCCAGGGGCAGCACCATGCAGTCCACGCTCATCTCAGCAGGCATTGACTGCAGTGCCTGGGGAAGAGCATGTGGGGGTCCTGCTGCTGGAGCCTCGTGATGGAGGGACTGGTAGTGGAAGCAGAGCGTGTTACAGGCCAGTTACAAGTGGTGTCCCCAGGGCTCAGTGCTGGGTCCAGCCCTGTTCAATGTCTTTATCAATGACCTGGATGAAGGCATCGAGTGCACCCTGAGCAAGTTTGGGGACGACACTAAGCTGAGTGGGAGCATGGATCTGCTGGAGGGTCGGGAGGCTCCAAAGGGATCTGAACAGGCTGGACCGCTGGGCAGAGTCCAATGGGATGAGGTTTAACAAGGCCAAATGCCGGGGCACTTGGGGCACAACAACCCTGGGCAGCTCCAGACTAGGAGAAGTCTGTCTAGAAAGCTGCCTGGAGGAGAGGGCCCTGGGGGTGTTGGTTGACAGCGACTGAACATGAACCAGCAGTGGCCCAGGTGGCCAAGAAGGCCAATGGCATCTTGGCTTGGATCAGAAACGGTGTGACCAGCAGGTCCAGGGAGGTTCTTCTCCCTCTGGACTCGGCACTGGTGAGACCGCTCCTCGAATCCTGTGTTCAGTTCTGGGCCCCTCACCACAAGAAGGATGTTGAGGCTCTGGAACGAGTCCAGAGAAGAGCAACGAAGCTGGTGAGGGAGCTGGAGAGCAGGTGTTACAAGGAACGGCTGAGAGAGCTGGGGGTGTTTAGCCTGGAGAAGAGGAGGCTGAGGGGAGACCTCATTGCTCTCTCCAACTCCCTGAAAGGAGGTTGTGGAGAGGAGGGAGCTGGGCTCTTCTCCCAAGTGACAGGGGACAGGAGAAGAGGGAATGGCCTCAAGCTCCACCAGGGGAGGTTCAGGCTGGACATCAGAAAAAAATTTTTCACAGCAAGGGTCCTTGGGCACTGGCAGAGGCTGCCCAGGGAGGGGGTTGAGTCACCTTCCTGGAAGTATTTAAGGGACGAGTGGACGAGGTGCTGTGGGACATGGTTTAGTGTTTGATAGGAATGGTTGGACTCAATGATCCTGGAGGTCTTTTCCAACCTAGTGATTCTGTGATTCTGTGTTTGGCCCTTGTCTGAGCTCAACCCTGAGACGTGCCCAGCCCTCAAGCTGCCGCAGGGGATGCAGGATCTCATCCTCTGTGTCCTCAGCCATGTGGTTTGGGAAGGATCCAGTCAGCCAGGTCTATTTGTAGTTTCCCTCTCTTCTCCTGCCCAGCTCCATGCCCTTCTCACGCCCTTGGAGGCTGGGCTGCGTGCCCAGCTACCCCCTGAGAGAAGGGCTACTCTCCCAGCAGAGCAATTATCCTAAATGCCACCAGGAACATCCGCATCTTAGGGCCTAGCCTGTACATTTTGTGCTTTTTTATTTTCTCCCCTGCCACACGGTCAGAATCTGCTCTGCCCACTGCAAGTCCGAGCTGCCCTGAGCAGTTTGCAGCAGCTCCAGCACCCAGCACGCCATCAGCAAACGCGCTCTGCACCCCCTTGCCTGCTCTTGCTGGTGCAAATCCATGGGAGAAGAACTGAGGATTTGAAGACCTGGAGAAACCCCCAGGGCCTGAGGCTGGTCCTCACCAGGATAGGGAGCTGGGCCACGCAGGGATGTCTTGGCTAAGGAGCTGCTTTGCACATCTCAGAACTGAGTGCTGGCACCAGCCACTTCTTGCTCATCCCTTGGTGCTCATCATCAGGTGTTCCCTGCCCCAGTCCATCCCCACACTTTGTGGTCTCAGCACTGCCTGTACCCCAGGCTCCAGCTCAGCAGTGCTTTTCTCCTCTTGGCAGAGATAAAACTGCCTCTGCCTTAGCAGCATTAGCTGGTATGTGCTCCATCCTCCCTGTTCCTCCTCCCTGGCTGTGGTTGTGGGAGAGTTTTAGTTCCCACTGACACTTGAGGCACAGTGAAGCACAGACGTGCTCCCAGGTGGCAGGGGACAGGGTCCACCCTACCCTCTGCAGCCATGGGTGAGCCTCTTGCTACAGCATCCCAGCTCATTCCCAGGTGGACACTGGGGCCACAGCTGTGCCAGGGGCCCCAAACATCTCCATCATGGGGGGAATCAAGCACGGCATCCTGGCTCAGCTCCAGTGTCCTGCCAGGGCCCTGCTAGGTCCGCTGTCACCCTGCGGCTGTGACCCCAGCCTGGCGTGTGTGCTCCCTGCTGCCGGCACAGCCAACGGAGCCTCTTCCAAGGTACAACTGATTGGAGCCAGATGCTCCCTTGTGGGGAGACCTGTTGTGATGGGGAGGGGTGGGGCTCCCAAAATTCCTGATTTGCTCTGCAGCTGCGCGTCTTGGGGACTGGGACTTTCCTCCCTCTGACCTAAGGAGGCAACAGTACATGGCTGATCTCCACTGTGTTCCCGCACTCTTGGAGCAGCCGTCAGGGAGCAGAGCAGGGGCTGGGCTTCATTAATGTGGGGATGGGGAGGCCCTGGCCCAGGTTGCCCAGAGCAGGGGTGGCTGCCCCATCCCTGGAGGTGTTCAAGCCCAGGTTGGATGCGTCTTGGAGCCCCTGATCCACTGGGAGGTGCCCCTGCCCATGGCAGGGGTGGAACTGGATGGGCTTTGAGGTCCCTTCCAACCCAAACCATTCCATGACTCTATGATAAAGGCACTGAGCAGCTCTCAAACCACAGCAGCTTTTCCACCCCTGCTGAAGATGAACGGCTCCCACCCAGTGATGGTCAAACTGTGGAAGAAAGGATTTTTGTCCTGTTGGCTAGATAAAACAACCCAGACATTGCCTCAGCCCCCAAGGTTTTTTTACCCCAAAATAAAAGTAGTTTTTGTTGTTTTGGGGCAGTTCGGGCTGTTCCAGCACACTGGTCTTTTCCCCTCTGCTGTCTTTAGGGCCAGTTGCAAGAGAAAAGCCAGGTTTAAGTTGCACTTGGGGAAATGTTACTCCTGGCATGAGCTCTGCCATGCAGAAAGGATCTACTTCTTTGGGATGCCTCCAAAATCTTCATTAGATCTTAAAATCTTCCAAACCCTCCATTAGTCTCCAGGCTGAAACAATGCAGAGGAGACCTGGTTCCACAGGCGCATGGAACATCCACCCCTGCGCGAGGCCCAGAGCTGTGCCAGGGGCTGCGTTCAGCATCCCGGCCCCTGTGAAGGACGTGCCGTGGGCAGCTTGGAGAGAGCTCTGCTGGATATACTAGGAAGAGAATAACCACATAATAGAACAACTTCAGCATTGCACATTTAGTGTGCTTAGGAACAGAACAATTTCAGCTTGTGAAAGACACTCTTGGGGCAGAGAGGCCCTGCAGAAGGGTCTGGACCAACTGAAGAGCTGGGCAATCATGAACTGCATGGGGTTGAACAGGGACAGGTGGTGGGTTTTGCCCCTGAGGCATGGCACCCCTGGATCCACCCAGTCTGGGGAGTGCGAGTCTGGAAAGCAGCTCTGCAGGAAGGGATAGAGGGTTCTGGTTGACCACAAGTTGTCCATGAGCCAGCAGAGCCGGACAACCATGAGGACAACTGTTGTCCAGGGGTGCATCCAGCGCAGCATGACCGGCTGAGGGAGGTGGGGGATTGTCCTGCTCTGCTCCGCACTGGGGCGGCCCCACCTTGAGCACTGAGGGCAGTTCTGGAGCTGCAGGATGAACAGGATACCAGGCTCCTGGAGAGCATCCAGAGCGGGTTGTGGAGCTTGTGAAGGGTTTAGAGGAGAAGCGTGTGAGGAGCCACTGAAGTCCCTTGGTCTGTTCAGCCTGGAGAAGAGGAGTCTGAGGGGAAACCTCATCATGCTCCGCAGCTTCCTCACAAGGGGAGGAGGAGGGGCAGGTGCTGAGCTCTTCTCTCTGGTGACCAATGACAGGACCCAAGGGAATGGCAGGAAGATGCACCAGGTGAGGGTTAGATTGGACATTAGGAGAAGGTTCTTCTCCCAGAAGGTGGTGGAGCACTGGAACAGCTCCCAGGGCAGCAGTCACAGCACCAAGCCTGACAATATTCCAGCAGCATTGGCCAAGGCCATGAGCCCCGTAGTGTGAATGTTGGAGTGTCCTGTGTGGGGACAGGAATTTGACTCGATGGTCCTTGTGGGTCCCTTCCATCTCAGGACATTCTGGGATTCTGTGACATCCTGGTGCCAATGCCGCTGCACAGACACCAATGCATTCTCACCAGTGGCCACACGGCTGTCCGTGCTGCTGACTGTTGCTCCACTCCAGACCACCTGGTTTGTACCACAGGAGCAGATGAGCACAGCACCACAGTACCATCCATAGCATCCCTGTGGCCAGGATTGCTGGAGACACCTGGCTGATTCTGGTAGGGTTCTTTGTGGGTGCTGCAGGGGCAGCTGCGTCCTCGCAGCATTCCATGCTCTGCACCACCCAGGACACCTGGATGTGTCAACTTTCATTTTGCTTTACTAAACAAAATCCTCAGGGGGGGTTTCCAGCCCAGTCACTCTTCACATTTTCCTCGGATGAGTAAGCTGTTGCACTGCTGCCAACTCCTAGAAAGTCATCAATCTCTCCAGTCCTTCTAAAATCAGGAAATTAGGGAGAAAAGAAAAGAAAGAAAAGCCAAACCAAACAACAAAACCAGGTGTTGTCAGCACTACTTTTAGGAGAAGGTGTTTATTCCTTCCAGGGTCCTCAGCCTCCATCCCTCTCATTGCTGGCAGAACTGCTCTTACAAAACCAAAGGAGCTGTGAAAACCTCAATATTGCAAAACCTTATGTGGTTGGGGAGAAAGGCGAAACCACTGGGGCCGAGACTGTTGGGGCCGTTAGAGCTGTGAGGCTGGGAGCAACTCACCCAGTGAGAGCTGACACTGGTAGAAATGACCTGACTGCTTCCAGTCCGCCAAGACGGCTGTGCCTGTGGGGTCGGAGTGGGGGTACAGCTCTCACCACCGCTGCACTGTGACCTGGGTGCACACAGAGGGAACACCAAGCCCATGCTGCCCTGCACCACATCTCCATTCCCTGTAGCTTTTCCAGGGGTTCCCACCATCTCCTTGGGGCCATGAGTCACTTTTTCTCCCCTGCTTCCCAGCAGGATCTGGGGCTCCCCCTGCTCACAGGGCATTTGCACGACAGATGTCTGGGATGTGGGGCTGCAGGACAGGAGCTGTTTTCCCAGGTGCCCTGCCCAGGCCTCCAGCCCCCTGGGCCCCTCCTGCCCCTGCAAACCCTGCTGGCATCCAGGCCATGGGGGCTGAGCTGCCCAAGAGCTACCCAGAGGTTCCCAGAGCTACCCAGAGGTGCCCAGAGGTGCCCACTGACATGGTGATGCCACCGCTCCAGCTGCAGGGCTGGGAGGCAGCTTTCCCCATCCCCCCACGTGTGATGCCAAGCTGTGACACTGCTGCAGCCCCACAGCTACACAGATGTTCTGGTGCAACCCAGGACCGTGGTGGGGAACCCCAGAGGCAGACACCAACACTCCTTGAGGAGGGTTCTCAGGCACCGCTGGGGACCCCCTGCCACGGGTGCACACACGGGCACAGCAACGCCTGCGTGTGTACGCGCTCATGCTGAGCCAGGCATGGCACACCGTGTCCCTGCTCATACCACATACCTGCTCACACTGTGTCCATGCTCACATCATGTCCGTGCTCACACCGTGTCCATGCTCACATCACACCAAACTGTACTCCTGGCACTGCTCACTGAGCCACCTGCTTTCCCCACCCCGTTCCTGGCTGCCCAGCCAGGTGAAGAGGAAGGAGCCCCTCCATGAGCGACAAACTCTGCTGGGTCTCAACATCCTCCATTCCAACCCTCCACCCCACATCCATCCATGTGCCCCGCACACACCTGTTCACAAGTGAAACCACCCAGCTGCACAAGCGTTGTCTGTGCCTTGGGTTGAACACGTGCTGTGAGGCTGGTGGAGGCATCTCGTCGTTCAGGAGCCTGGGAAAACCAGACTGGGTATAAAATTAGCTGGAGCTTTTATTGCCGAAATTTTATTTTTAAATGCAATGGGAAATACATCGCTGGAGGGAGAATCCAAGAGGCTTGGGCCGGCCTGCAGGATGACAGTGGATCTGTGTCTCATGGTAAAAGTCCTACTCGCCCCCAGGTGGGATGTAAGGTGGGAGCTGGCTGTGGGGTGCAGTCAGTGGGGCAGCACGGAGAACACAGGGTGCCCCCACGAGGCACCCAGGATCCTGTGTGAGGAGCAGGGTGGGACAAGGGACAGCAGTGGTGAAGGAGCCCTACCTGAGGGCATCATGGTGACCACAGAGTCCCTGAGAAACTCTGGTGAGAAGCAACCTCCTCATCTGAGCAGAATGGGACCATGTGGCCAGAGAATATACACCTGGGGAATCAGGAGATTTTCCTGGAGAGGCTGAAGAGGGACGCAGTCACCAGCTCTTCCAGTGCATGAAGGAGGTAAAGGAGGTGAGGTTCAACCTAACCTGGAACAGGCAGCTCCCCATGCTGGGGTGGACGAGTGAATTGTTGAGGGATGGCACTGGTGCTGGAGGTTTGCTTGCACCCAAAGGGAGATTTTTTGACAAGTCCAAGATCTACTGAAGGGCGTAAATGCAGAGAAACCAAGAAATCACATCTGGCTCAGGAAATCCCCTGAGCTGAAAATAGCAGAAGACTGGGAGAGGCCTCAAGGGAAGCATCATGTGTGCTTACTGTCATTTCCCTCATCCCTGAACACCACTGGACAGCAAGAGGGGATGGTGAGGCCACCACAGCTGTGCCACTGCTGCCTGCTCCCAGGCTGATTTGCTCAGAGAGGTGTGTGGTAGCCGTAGATGCTGCTGGACCATGGAATGTTTTGGGTTTTTAAATGGGTGAAGCTTGCACCCGTAAAGATCTCACTTGAGAGATCAAACCCACCACCAAAGGCCCAACTGAATGCCTGAGTCCTCAGTGAATTCCTCACCGTGAGTTGCCTAGTGACTCCCAGAGGACCCAAGTCATTCCAGACACTGGAAACGTGTCCTCTAGCAGCCACAGGACCTGGTGTTCATCGTAGAATCATAACGTAGAATGTTTTCAGTCAGAAGAGACATCAAAGCCTATCCAGTTCCACACCTCTGTAACCTCCCACTGGAAGAGCCCAGCAGGAGCAGGCAGGTGCTGGGGGGATACTCACAGGATCACAGAATCATGGAATGGTTTGGGTTGGAATGGACTTCATGGCCCATCCAGTTCCACCCCTGCCATGGGCAGGGACACCTCCCACTGGATCAGGGGCTCCAAGCCCCATCCAACCTGGCCTGGAACACCTCCAGGGATGGGGCAGCCACCACTGCTCTGGGCAACCTGGGCCAGGGCCTCACTGCCCTCACAGCAAAACATTTCTTCCTAAGATCTCATCTCAATCTCCCCTCTTGCAGCTCAAAACCATTCCCCCTTATCTTATCCCTGCACTCCCTGATTAAGAGCCCCTCCCCAGCTTTCCTGGAGCCCCTTTCAGTCCTGGAAGCTGTTCTAAGGTCTCCCCAGAGCCTTCTCTTCCCCAGGCTGAAAAATCCCAACTCTCTCAGCCAGTCCTCATACAGGAGGTGCTCCAGCCCTTGGATCAACTCTGTGGCCTCCTCTGGACTCGCTTCAACAGTTCCAAAACCTCCTTACGTTGGGGACTCCAGAACTGGATGCAGGGCTACAGGTGGGTGGGTTCTCTTGCCACCCTGAGCCGCCCTCCCACTCCCGCAGGTGCAGCAGCCCTGGCAGGGTGACAAAGAAAACCTGAGCTCCATCTGCAGCCCAGGACAGGGCTCAGGGTCTTCATCTTGGACCCGTGTACCTCTGGCTGGCACTGGCCAGGATGCGGTAGCTGCTCGGCAGCTCTGCTCGACCTTGGGTTGTGGGAGTCCTGCTGTGGTCAGACACCCGCGTCATCACAGGAGAACAGAAAGTGCCGATCCTGGGGCTCACTGCCCAGGAGAGGCACATGTGGGATGTCAGAAAGGGAAGCTGAATCTTTTAGCGAGGCACCTGCAAGCCTTCCTACATGACAAGGTGGGCACAGGATGCGGTGGCAGCCAGGGGGGCTTCCTGGCAGCAGTTTGGCTCTCAAATCAGCCCTCAGCGACTGGGCAGGCTCCTGCTGTGGGACAGCAGAGGTGAGGGCTGGAAGTGGAATTCTGCTCCACCATGGACCCCCATAGGCTGGAGGAGGGGTCTCTGCTCCACCGTGGACCCCCATGGGCTGCAGGAGTACAGCAGGGGCTGCACCACAGCGGCCGCAGCATGTGGAGCACCTCTTGCTGCAACTTTTTCACTGACCTAGGGGTATCTAGGGCTGTTTCTATCACATATTCTCACTCCTCTCTCCCAGCTGCTTTATGGTGGGTTCTACCCTTTATCACATGCTTTTTCGCAGAGGGGCCACCCATCTTTGCTGATGGGCTCAACCCCTGGCAATGGTGAGTCCATCTTAGAGCCGACTGGGTCCAATGTGGGGGCAGCTCCCGGTGTCTTCATACAGAAGCCATCCCGGTTGCCAAAACCTTGACAAAAGCATTCCCAGGACACAAAATCTCTCTGGCAGGAGGGGTACCAGGCTGGACTAGGGCAGGGATACACTGGGAGTGGGATGTGGTCACTCACTCACACCAACCTCTGTCCAGTTCCCATCTGGTTGATGCATACCAGGCAGCATCATTTCTACCCTGACAGCAGCTTCTCCCACTCCTGAGTTGGTTTCAGCTCTGCTGAAGACTCACCAGCCCAGGCAGCATTTCTGACACCCGGTACAGGATGTGTCTTGGGAGCTGGACCTCACTGGCTGCTCCTCAGAAAGGAGACACAGACTGCTGGCTGCTGGTTGCACCTCTGCCAAACTTCACATTCATGCAAAATGCTATTTTTTCTGCACAGAGAGTTTCATTTCAGCCCTGCCCAGGGTCTTTGGGCTGAAAAAATTCATTCTGGCACAGAAAGGTTTCCATTCCAGCAGGACAGCAGCTCCCTGCAGCCCCTGCCAGCAGCATGGGAAACGGTGATTGCTCTTCCACCCCATAAGATAGCAAAATCCAGCAGAAGATGGAAAATGGCACTCAGTGATTTCATCCAAGTCACCTGCTGAAACCTGAGAGGAGAAGTGAACCTGGAGGTGGGACAAGCATCCTTCCCATGCTCTTTCTGGGCACAGCCCCATCCCTGCGGGCACAGAGGAGCACCTGGAGGTTGCATTGTCATCTTCCTCCCATGAACCTGGGTGAGTACTGCTTTTGCTTTTGTCCCAGTTACAAAGCACAAACTGTCTTAAAAGAGCAGGGTGGTGGCTTTGAGTGAAGCATTAGCAGCCCTGAAGGCCTCAGAGATCATCCCAGGACACAGTTATTCTCCACCTCCTTTCTCCTGCTGGTAACTCCATCACCTCCACAACTTGCTTCAGCCTCAGGGATGGAGGCTGAGCTGATGCACCTGGGTGCCACCCCACCCCGGCGTGGGTCCTGCTCACTCTTGCAGCCTGCAGCATGTAACCTCCTTGGCAGAACTGTATTTCTTCAAAATGTTTTGCACCTATTACTGAAGATGGGACCCCACTCTGAGGCTGAGCCCCTGCTGCTGGCCGGGATGCTCCCAGAGCCAAGTGAGATGCTGCGTTGTGGAGCTAGGGCCAGGGATGTGGGGCAGTCCCTGAGTGTTTCCTGCTAATGCAACTCACTTTTCATCACTCAGAGTTTTGCACCGAGCCAGCTGACCTTCCTGAAGTGCCCAAAGAAGACCCATAGAGATGTCTTTGTTTAGGGTAGGAACCTGGGGGGCATTTGAAGGTGCCCATCTGCATCTCAAGAAACCCCTGTGCGTATTCAGGAGTATCCAGCTGCTTGTAAATCGCGCAGTTTTACAGCATTTGGAGGACATGGAAGTGAACGAGGTTCTCAAGGGCTTTTTGAGAGCTTCACAGCACATGATTTTATTTTTGGCCCAGGCTGCCCAGAGCAGGGGTGGCTGGTCCATCCCTGGAGGGGTTCAAGGCCAGGTTGGATGGGGCTTGGAGCCCCTGATCCAGTGGGAGGTGTCCCTGCCCATGGCAGGGGGTGGGACTGGATGGGCTTTGAGGTCCCTTCCAACCCAAACCATTCCATGATTCTGTGGTTCTATGATTCTATGATCATTTCATACTCCTTAGTCTTTGCCAGGCGTTGCCCACCTGGGGTGGCCGGGACGGGTGCCTACTCCTCCCCAGGACATGGCTGAGTTCCTGGTGAGCAGCCAGAGCTGCCTGCACAGTGTGGGCAGAGCTCATCCATGACTTCTCCAAACAAGAAAGGAGAAACAGTTCTTATTCGGACCTTCAAAGAGTGAAATCCCTCATGCAACCACATTTAGTGTAGATAATTGGGGAATAAGAGACCACTTCTGGTCAGAAAGTGGTATTGGTTTTGGAAGAAAGTGTATTTTAGTGCTTGCTGCTGCCCTGGGTGGAGGCAGCATGGCCACAAGCACCCCACACCCTCCCCTCTCACCCTGCTGTATGTCCTGCTGCTCATGGGGGACATTTGTTGTGGCCTCATTGTCCTCCAGACCTTGGAAAAATGAGCAGCAGCCCTGGCAATGAATCCCACCCAATTGCCCCCAATAGCCTTGTTCCAATCCCCCCTGCTGCCCCGGGGGGGCGCACAGCAGGGTCAGCCTGGAGGTTTTGGCATCTCACAGCGAGTCCATCCTTGCTGCATCTCCACATGAGGATGTGGTGGTTACCATGGGTCTCCTGGTGCATGAATGTCCTACCCTGAGAGCTGGGGCAGAGCCAGCCTCTGCATCACCGTGCGGCTGGTGCTCATGGTGGTGGTGAGCCAAGATCATTCAAAATCATAGAATCATAGAATCATCAGGTTGGAAAAGACCCACTGGATCATCCAGTCCAACCATTCCTATCAATCACTAAACCATGCCCCTCAGCATCTCATCCACCTGTCCTTTAAACACCTCCAGGGATGGGGACACAACCACCTCCCTGGGCAGCCTGTTCCATTGCCCAATGACCCTTTCCGTGAAAATTTTTTTCCTAATGTTCAGCCTGAACCTCCCCTGGCAGAGCTTGAGGCCATTCCCTCTCGTCCTGTCCGCTGTCACTTGGGAGAAGAGGCCAAAATGTGGTTGGAGGCCCTGAGTACCACTGCACAGTTTTAAGAAAAGGGACAACTGGTTGTCTGCTGTTCTGTTCAAGCACAAAATCATTTTCCTTCTTGGTCCTGGTGGCTCCAACCCCATCCCTCCAGCCTCTTCCCTCATGCTGGGGATGGGGATCAGCCCTGTGGTCATGGCCACCAGTGAGGGTGTGTGCATGGTGCTCCTCTTCCTTCATGATGTATTTCTCTTCTTCCTGCAGACCCCATTTCAGAGCTTTAGGGAAAGGTCAGCCTGGACCCAGCAGGGTGCCAGGGCTGCCCATGCCAGGGCACCTTTGCCCCAGAACCATGGATCAGGGGAGGAGGGTGCTTTGCCAGCGAGCCCCCTGTCCCACATCAGGATCTGCAGCCTTAGAGAAGCAGGATGACGAGCTGGGGCTGCAGGCTGGAAGCACACCAGGCAGGGAAGGATCAGTGCCCAGGCACCAGCTTGGTGGGGAGCAGAGCTGCTGGGATGGGATGCTGCTGGCCCATGGTGGCTCCTCCCTGCAGTGCCTGCCCTGTGCCCAGACACCTCCCTGTCACACACTCTGGTGTGAGAGGACTCCTGGAAAGGCTGCTGGGAGAAACCTGGGGGGCCTTTCCAGAGAAGCTGCCTGTTTCCTGACTGCTTTGGTGATGGGGCCAGAGGGAGCACATCCCTGCCTGTGGGAGGCCCCGGGCTGGCATCGCAGAGATGGTGCCCTGGGAAACAGGAGAGAGGGAAGGTTTTAGAAAGTAAGGCAAGAATGGAGACTTGCGCTTGGTTTGATCTTCTTTCCAGGCAAGAATCCTTGCCAGGAGAGGGATTATAGCCTTGGATACCCTGGGCTGCTTCAGTGCCCGCAAGAGGACAAGCTCTGGGCTTGAAGCCAAGGCTCAAGCACATCGGGGAGCTCCCACCTCCAGGGTGCAGAGGCAGAGCCATTGGCCCCGCAGGAGCTGCCCACTTGGGGTTCTCACACCCCCTTACTTTTCTCCTCTACCAATGGAAACACTGGCTGGATTTGCAGTCTCCTTGCCCACAGGCTCAAAACCCCCAGATGCCTGCGGGGCCTTGCTGTGGGCTCGCTGGGTGCTGGGATCAGTGGGGGCACCCCCAGCTCTTCCCAACCAGCGCTCTCTCCCCCGCCAGCCCTGCCCAGCTCTCTCCTCCCAGCTCTCTCTGACATCGCGCAGGTGGGAATGTGGGTGGGCAAAGACTGGGCATCAGCATCTTTCTGGCTTCATCTAGACACACAGCTGGGATTGAGGGATGCACCCCCAGGCTGCTGGGAGGTTTTTCCAGTACCCCATGCTATTCTGAGACTCCTCCATGCAAGGCAACAAGACCCTGAGCCAAGGGTCAGTCCCAGCTGTGCGAGAAACCCAGATGCCCAAGTCCTTTGGTCGGTGCAGGACTCGGCCCGCCTGGAGGCTCCTGGGGAAGGGAGCTCTGGGCTTGTGGGGTGGCCGGCCGGCACTGTGACCTCTGACAAAAACACCTGATTTCTCAGGTGAGTCCGCAGGGCTGGGTCAGTGTAGGTGCTGACCCCAGCGAGAGCTGCAGATCCCATCCAGGGTGTGCGTGGCCGCAGTTACGGCTCCTCTCCCCGCCTGTGGGTCTGGTGCTGCTCCCAGGCAGGACTGAGATATTTGGGTTGGGATTGTGGTTCGGATTTGGGTTGAGAGCTGGGCTGATGCTTAGGCCCTCCCATGGACGTGGCCCTGTGAGCAGTCGCAGCCCAGTCTGTGACCCAGGATCCAGTCCCTGCCTTCGTCCCATGCACTACTTGAGAGCTGCCCATGAGGCAGACTGGGGCTGTGCTCCTGCTGGGGACACCTTCACAGCCTCACACCGTCTCCAGTGTACTGCTGGTTGCCACAAGGACCGTGCTGTTCTCCAGCCAGCCCTTCTTTCTGCCTGCTTTTCCTTGCCCTGAGTGTCTCTGAAGAGTAACCATGGTACTCACTGCCCTCCTGCACTACCTTGGGAGCAGATCAGGACCACCCTGCATTCCCATCAGGGCTGCAATCAGTGTTTTTTTCTCCAGCAGCTTTTGAGTGCATTGTGGGACTGCTTGTACATTTCTTATGGCTGTCCCGTGCTGGTGGCTCATCCTAATTCCAAGATTATGGAATGCTCCTGGAGGCATCTCCTCTGCTCTTGCTGTTGGACAAGACGCTTGCAGATGGGAGCAGAAAACACTGTCCCTAGTCCCTCCCTTTGGATCTCAGCCCGCTGCAGAGAATCCAGGCTCATTCTGTTCTTCCTGTTAATTCCCAAGCACGTATGGATCTGTGGTGCCGGCTGCCAGTGTTCCCAGATGTGCCGCCCACCAGATGTGCTCATCCATATTTTAATGAAAACATTGCGAAGCCCTGAGCCCCAACATCGGCAGCCCTCCCACCCCCAGCACCATCTCCCAGCACCATTCCGTGAGCCCAAGTTCCTCCACTAACCCCTCTCTCAGGTGTCCCCACATCAGACAGTTCTTTTGGCAGACTTGGATTAGAAAAACCTCTCTCCTCTGCCTGGGAAAGCAGCCATCCTGCACTGCTGGGTGACGAATGCGCTCCCCACCTTCTCACCTTTGTTCCCCACCTGCCACTTTGTCCCCAGTGAATAGTTCACCCGTGAGTTCTCGGGGTGGGGACAGGCTTTGTGTCTGGAGTGCCGTCAGGAGCCCGTGCTCACGCCTCTTCTCGAAGCGGGGAGGAGAGCCTCGGCTCCCCCGCACTGCTGAGCTGAAATCAGCGTCCACACCAGCTACAGGTGATGTAGAAACACACACCAGGAGCCTGCCTGCAGATGCCCAAGGAGCTGCTGCCACCTCCTCCCACAGCTCTACTTGGGACCACGCTCTCAGTGCTTGACCAGGTACAGAGTAACTGCACCAGAGTGGTGGGAATTTGGGCTGCGAATGGGGACCCCCTGCGCCTGTGCCACCTCCTCTGAGCCCCTCACCACACCACATCTCACAGGTACAGCTGCTCCTTTGCTGCTTCAGCCCTGGAATGGAGGTGACACACCATGCACAGGCTCCAAGTGTGCAAAATTGGCATTAAATGCTGGGGAACTTCTTGCTGCCTCCCAGCACCCCCTGGCCCAGCATCTGGTTGATGCTGTGGTTATTTCAGGTCATTTCTCATGCTGAGGGTCTCACTCCGTCCTGCTATCGAAGCAACCTCCCTAAATTTCACCCTGTGCCGCTGTCCCTGGGGTGCCCAAAGCAGGATGGATAGTGCGCAGCCCTGAAGAGAAGGACTTAGGGACACCAGTGGATGAAAAATTGGACAGGAGCTGGTAATCAGTGGACATGGCACTGGGAACATGAGGACAGTGGGGTGTCAGAGGCACTGGACAGCCTTTTTGTCAGCTGGAGCACAGGGCCCTGAAGCCCGGCGTTGTTCTTCCTCCAACCTTGCCTTGCTGTGCAACACAGCAACAACGAGGAGTGTGAGGGTGCAGGGAGGCAGCAGGGTGGCAGGGTGGAAAGGTGGCAGGACAACGAGGCTGGACTGGGCTGGCTCCCTACTCAGCTCCTTGTGCGTTGAACCTGCTTGTTCATGCAGATCCTCTGCTTCACAGCCTGGAGTCCTGCACAGGTGACCTCTGTGCCAGCCTTGCTTTGCTGGTGTCCGAAATCCACGTGTCCCTGGTTTCCTCAGACAAACAAGGCTGCACTCATTTTCTCATGGCATTGGGAGATCCCCTTCTTCATCTTCTGTCACGGAGAAAGCACCTCCCTGCCCCTCACTTTCTTTTCCCCACTGAATTCATTTGTGCCTGGTGGTGTTCAAGGACATGTTAGAAGGGGTTTGGAGCAACCCGATCCAGTGGGAGGTGTCCCTGCCCATGGCAAGGTGTTATAACTAGATGGGCTTTAAGGTCCTGCAAATGGGACACAAGGAGAAAGGGCAGCTTGCAAGAGCCTCCTGCTGAGCTCAGGACAGCAGGGTTGGTGCGTGCCCCTGAACACACCGCTGCTGAGGAACTTCTCTGGCTATACGTGGCTTTGCAGGGCAGTTGTTTCTCCCTGCATGGCTGGGAGCATTGCCAGCCTGGTGTGTCCCAGTTCTTGGTGCCTCCCTGTTAGCACTGGCTGATTGGCTCTCCTGGGACACCAGTGATCAGCCAGGACAGAGCACAGGCTCCCTTGGACCCCGGCTCAACCCCACCTCCACACTGGGGCCAGGCAGAGGGTGGCAAATCCGACCCCATGAAGAGAAGGAGGAACAGATCCTCTTAGTGGGAAGGGATGCATCCCCCTGCTCCACGGTGAAGGGGAATGGATGCTCCACGACACATATGGGCAACCTGGGAATAGGGTGGCCAAGTCTGTGCAAGACCAAGGAATGGAAGACACTTCTCCACTCAGATCTCAGGAAGGTCCCACCACACCAAAACTGCCTGCCAGAAAGGGACTTGCTCTGAAGCCCCAAAACCCAAAAGAAGGATGAGGAGCAAAGGACCACTCCTACCCCACCAGGGCTCTCCCAACCCCGTCTCTGCTCACTACCATTCAGAAAAGAGATTTTTTTTGTTCCTTTTCTGTCTCTGAAGACCTCTTCTCACTGCTTGTCCAGGCTAAAAGAGAAACAAGAGGCTTGGCAACTATTAAGAAAGGGATTAATTGCAATCCAGAGGGAATCTTTCTGCTTCTGTGTTAATCCCTGGTGTGGTTGCACCTGAGAGGGTTTCAGATGTGCGCTCAGAAATACTGGATGGGGGAGGAAGCGGTGAGAAGAGTCAGGAATAGGCAGGCATTTCCCCATGGAAACCTCAGGAGAGCCTTGAAGTCAGCAGCGATGCAGGAAGGCAGTGGAAGCAATGCTCTGCAAAGCCTCAGAGACGAGGCTCTGGTCTGCTGTGGGATCAGCAACAGCCACGAAAGGGAATGCCTTTTTCACATCAATCAATATATGACTGTCTTGGAGATGGTTGGCGCAGGTTTTCCAGAGGTGAAATGAACTGAGACGAGAAGGTGGACACACCAGCAAACCCTCACAGCCTGAACAGAGCGAAGAAGCTCTGCTCTGCGGCGCTGAGCTCTGACCAAGCAAGCGTCATGCTCTGTGCCTCTCTTTAGCCGTTTTCTTTCCCAGCCACTGCTTTGGGGAACAAAATTGGACCCAAGCAGCTCGGCGCTGGGCAGGAAGCTCTGCAGAAGCCCGAGCGCTGGTGCAACGCGTGCTGCATGCAGGGCAGCAGACAGCAGCAGGACAAGGACAAGTGTCTTGCTCGCTTCTTAACCATTCTAAACCGTTCAGCGGTGGGGGAGGCTTTCGGAAGTCGAGGTGTGACCCTGCAGCCTGCAACCCAGCTGGTCTGCGAGCTGCAGCCTCTGGCAGCCTCCTTTCCTTGGTGATATCGCCTTGTTTATTATTGTGTTCACTGTTTTATCCCAACTGTGTAAGCAAAATCAAAATGTCCTTCTGAGAGCCAGGGCCCAAGCTTCCTTGGCTTGCTGCTCTGTGTAGAAACACATTGTATTAATCACTTGTGACCATATTAAACCAATCCAATAAACAGCTGGGCTCCTCAGAGCTGTCACAACCCCCTTGTGATGATTAAAAGCAGTCCTGCACTCATAGTTGTTAATCATGGTGAGGCACGTTCTCACTTTCAGAGCTTTTCTGTTGCTTGGGGGTTCTCAAGTCCCACCAAACCCGTGTCTGGGCTGAGCCCCGGGACAAGGGCGATGTCTGGTGGGGGGGGCAGGACAGGGCTGAGCCCTGGATCAAGGACAAAGCTTGGTACCCGCAGAAGATGCGACTGATCCCAGGGACAGAGGCTGTGCCCAGGGAGGAGGGACAGGGTGGAACTGAGCCCTGAGGCCAGGTGCAGGGTGCCAGGCAGGACAAGGCTGATCCCGGGGCAGAGGAGATGCTGGGGCAGGAGATGGGGCTGGTCCCGGGACTGGGGCGATGCTCAGGGCAGGAGATGGGGCTGATCCCGGGACTGGGGCGATGCTCAGGGCAGGAGATGAGGCTGATCCCGGGACTTGGGCGATGCTCAGGGCAGGAGATGAGGCTGATCCCGGGGCTGGGGCCAGGACAGAGCTTCTCCCGAGCAGGGGCAGCCCCGGTGTCCCGCCCGGGTGGGCCGGGGCGGCGGTGACTCAGTCGGGAGAGGCGGGCGAGGAGGAGGAGGAGGAGGCGGGGGAGGAGGAGCAGCAGCCGCAGGAGCCGCCGCAGCCTCGGATCGTCTCACCTGCCCCGCCATGGCCCGCCGGGTGGCCGCGGTGCTGCTGCTGCTCGCCCTCGGCTGCCTGCTGGGCGTCCTCCTGCTCTGCCTCGGCTCCGGGGACGCTCGGGGGCCGCCCGGCTTCAAGGTGAGCGGGGTTTGCACCGGGAGGGCGGGGGGGGAGATGCCGGGGGGGCTGTCCTGGCCGGGAGAGGCTCTGGCATCCCGGGAATCCCGGGGCTCCCGGCCGCTCGGGCATCCCCCGAGCCAGCGCTGCCCCATCAGAAACGCGCTCCCCTATGGGAACGAGCTGCTTTTCTCCCCCCCGCAATTTTCATTGTAAATTCGGATGCTGGAAGGATCTCCCGACCGATCTTTCATTGGCCAAGCCCCGCGGGTGACTCCTTTGCAGCCCGAGTCTTTTGTTTTAAAGAAGTCTCAGCGTTTTTGGTGACAGCAGAGCTATTCCAAGGGGAGCGGGCTCTTGTCCCCGCAAATGGTTCATCCAGACCCCCTCCCCCTTTTTTTCACCCCAAGCAATGACCTTGGAAACTTTCTGAGCCAGCCTGGCTGCCAGATGTGCTGCCTTCTCTCCCAGTTTATCAGACGTAAAGGAGAGGTAGAGAAACGAGGTCTCTCAGCCAAGATGACACTCACTGCAGTTAACGCAACTAATGATGTGACACCTTTCTTTGCCACCTGCTGAGGCATCTCAAGCACTGCCCATAGCTGGTTTCAAAACAGATTTTGTCCCTTTTGACACAGGGGATTTAGATGGATCAATGCTGAGAGCCCCATGTGCACCACTTGGGTCAGTCTGCAGTTTGGGGCTGAGCGGCCCCAAACACTCCGATGGGTCCTGGCCCTACTCCACCCGAGGCTGTGTTGTCCAGCCTGTGGACTTGGGATCTTGCACCATTCCGGGATGTGCCAAGCGCACATGAGGTCCGGCACGGTGTGTGCGGTGAGGGGCTGCCCACCAGAGCTTGGCACTGGGGTCACGGCAGTGCCTGTTCCTCTGGGGATGGTGCCAGGCAGCCACCAGGGAGTTTGCTTTTGCACAAAACTCAGGGCTCATTTGGGGATGCAAAGCTTTATCTTAGTGTAACTCAGCCCAGAATGTGCAGATATGACTTAGTAGAGGTCGGTCCTGCTGTGGCGACCCCGGTCATGCCCCTCCCCACATTCCTGGGCAAGACGTGGTTCTTGCCTGCGCAGTCCAGCTCGGCAGCTGGGTGATGGCACTGCTAACCACTGGGCTCTGGCTCCATGTCTTCCCTTTCCAGCTCCTTTGTTTGGAATACAGCCCTAAAAAATACCCCACATCAGTTCTCTTCCTGCCACAGGGACTGGCACCCAGGAACAGGGTGTTCCCCTCCCCTCACAGGTCTGCAGCAGAGCTTATGGCACCACTGCTTGATGTCTTTGAGCTGTTGCCTTCTTTTGAGAACCGTTTTCCCCCTTCTTTTGGCAAATCTCCTCAGTGGCTGTTAGAGCCTGCAGGGCTCTTGCCCTGCCAGCCAATCCAGGGGAGAGGTGGCCGCCGCAATGGGAAGGAAACCCATCGGAACCCACTATGCACATGGGGACCCCTTGGGTCTTGCCACCCTCGAGGGAGGTGAGATGTGGTGGGGCTGGGCTGAGCACCCCTGTGCCCTGGGGCCATGTCCCCCAGCCCTGTGGCATCACCAGAGTTCTGGAGGGGGGGTCCCATGGTTAGAAAATTCCATCATCTTTGTGCCACCAGGAGATTCTGGGAGTGGGAACTGTGCAATGGGCTGGGGCCGGGGCCAGGGCCACAAACACGCGTGCAAGGCCCTGCCAAACCCCGGGGTGCTGGCAGCCAAACATGCCAGGGGGGATGAGAGGGATGATGGCAACCAAGCACTGGCATGGGAGTGTGCCAGGGCATCCTTGTGTCCCTGCAGCTCTCCTTTACAGCCCAGTCCTTGGCAGGCACAGGGCACCTTGGCTGGAAGAGCCAAGGGCAGTGCTGATGCTGCAAAGCACTGAAGAGATGGGCTTTCGGCCGGGTTTCTCGCTCCCAAGGCTGCAACATCCCTGCAGAGGACCTGCTTCTGACCCCCATGCAGCTGTGAGACCGCAGCGGGGTCACAGCCTGAGCCCACAGGGCAGCTCGCTCTCAGGGGGACACAGCAGCTCTGATGCCTGGGGACAGGAGCTGGGACAGGAGCTGGACAAGAGCTGGACAAGGGATGGACAGGGGCTGGGACAGAGGCTGGCACCATCACTGCACCGCTGTGGGTGACCCAATCCCTATGTGGCTGCTGGAGATGTGTGCACAGCCCCAGGAGGAGGAGATGCGACCTCTCCTTTATCCCTTGGGACTCTCAGCCATCCAAGTCTGCCTCGGCCTCTTCATGCACAAGCCTGTGCACTTGGCTTCCACCCCTGCTTGCTGCCACCAGTGCCACTGGGGTGGATGGCTCCTCCATAGTGACAGGCTAGGGTGCAAAACTCTGTGCCCCTCAGGAGAGGGGCAGGAGGGGCTGGCGTGGGGCTGTGGAGGCACCTTACATGTGAGGCAGCCAGGGAGCAAGCTGTGGCATCAGTGGCTGGCTGGGCGCCGGGCACTCCCTGCAGCTGGCAGCACCCTCCGCTCTGCAGTGGTTCATGTTGCTGCACGTCATTACCTCATTCGGGCCCAAGCGCTGCTGCCTTCGCTGCTGGGGCCAGGGCACAGCTGGTCAGGGCATCCCATGGACCGTTCCTTGCCCACAAGTCCTGGAGCTGCTGCCCATCTTTGCCACCCCACACCTGAGAGCCATGGGCTCTGCCCACCCAGGCGTCTGGGTCTGAGAGGAGAGATCCTCACCCCGACAGGAACTGGCAGCAAAGGGCACTGCGATGAGCCTGCAGCCCTGCCGCAGCAGTGTCGCCGTCACCCCAGGCATGACATCTCCCCACGGAGCCCACCCCGGGTGTGGGGTCGCTGCTGCCTCGGTTTCCCTGGGCCCGAACCACAGGCGTACGCCCCAACACGGGTGCACGCTTGCACGCATGCCTGAGCACACATGCCAAAATGCACGTCTGCACAGACACACACACACACAAACACCACCCCTGCACACCACGTGCGTGCGCCCACCCACCTAAAAGACACATGCGGATGGCCGTGCACACAGCCCCCCTCGTGCACACCTGCAGCCACACACACCACGTGCACTGGGGGAGGAGAAGCTTTCCTTGAGCCAGCAACGTGTGCTCGTAGCCCAGAAACCAACCATGGGTGGGACCAGCAGGGCCAGGGAGGGGATTCTGCCCCTCTGCTCTGCTCTGGTGAGACACAAATCCCTGCATTCAGTTTGGGAGTCCTCAGCCCAGGGAGGACATGAAGCTGTTGGAGCGAGTCCAGAGGAGGTCACGGAGATGATCCGAGGGCTGGAGCACCTCCTGTATGAGGAGAGACTGAGAGAGTTGGGGTTGTTCAACCTGGAGAAGAGAAGGCTGCAGGAAGACCTTAGAGCAGCTTCCAGAGCTGAAAGGGGCTCCAGGAAAGCCGGGGAGGGACTCTTGGTGCTGGATGAGCTTAGAGGTTTTTTCCAGCCTCAATGATTCCATGATTCTTAAGTGGTTTCACCTCAGAGATGCTCTGCTATTTTCTCCCCCAGGATTCACTCTCCTCTCTGGCAGCGAAGCAGCTCCAGCAGCCCCGAGGGGGAGGCAGACTGGGGGGGACACAGCACCAAGCGGCTCCTCCCTGGGAGCTGGGGAACCTTGGCTGGCAAGAGGGAGCTGGGTTATTTATAGCCAGAGAATGGCCAAGCCATACAAGGGCAGGAGGCACGAGGTGCCTGGCTGCCCTTCTTTGGCGAGCTGCATCCCCAAGGGGCTGCTCCCAGGTACCCCCCAACCACTGGCCCCAGGGAACCCTGGCACAGCAGGGTTGGGGGGCAGGGAGAACCTCCTGGTCTGTCTTCAAGGAGACAAAGGGTTCAGTTCCCCGTGCCCAAAAAGCCAGAGTCCCTGGGCTGTGCCAAGCAGTGCCCAGTGTCCCTGGCTGGGGACAGCACCTGCAGATGTGGGCGAGCCCATGCCCACGCTGGGCTGAACAGTGCTCACCTCTGCCAGACGAAGCCCCTGAGGGCACTGGCAGGGCCAGGATAGGACTGGTTGAGGGTCTTTGAGGGACGTGGAGGGTCTCCTGCCTCCCCCTGACCCGCTGCCTGCCCTCGCAGTACGGCATCGTGCTGGACGCCGGATCCTCCCACACGGCTATGTTCGTCTACAAGTGGCCTGCGGACAAGGAGAACGACACCGGGGTGGTCAGCGAGCACAGCATGTGTGATGTGGAGGGTAAGGGCTGGCCAAGAGCCACTGGCAGGGTCTGTCTCATCTCCTGTGGGCAGAGCACTGCGGTGGTTCAAACAGCCGTACTGCACTCAGCTGCCTCTCTGGGCAGTGAGGAGTTATGAAGGGTCTGCCTCTGTTCCCCAAGCTCCCCCATCTCTCCCCAAGGGCTGCAACCGTGTGTGCCCGTCTTTTATCTTCTCCTGGCATGCATTGAACCACCCAAATAATTCAGCTCCCTGCTACCCCAGTGAGGAACAAGGGATGGTTTTTCACTCTCTGTTTAAACAACCTTTCCCTGGCAGTTCCCCTGGGGGGGATGCAGCGTGAGTAGGGAGATGCGGCTGGACTCTGCATGGCTCCATGCCCACAGAAACCCACAGAACCTACCTTTTAAACAGCCTGGGTGGGACAAAACTGCCCACTGAGCATCTTTTCACCAATCATCTTTCCATCACTGCCCAGGGAAGTGGTTGAGTCACCTTCCCTGGAGATGTTTAAGGGACGGGTGGACGAGGTGCTGAGGGACATGGTTTAGTGTTTGATAGGAATGGTTGGACTTGATGATCTGGTGGGTCTTTTCCAACCTGGTGATTCTATGATTCTATGATCACCTGCAGGGAGAAATGCTGTTTCTCTCCACAGGTCCTGGCATCTCCAGCTACAGCTCCAACCCTCCGGCTGCTGGGACGAGCTTGGTGCGCTGCCTGGACCAGGCTCTGAGGGATGTGCCCAAGGAGAAGTACACGGGCACCCCACTCTACCTGGGCGCCACGGCTGGCATGCGCCTGCTCAAGTGAGTGCTTGCTCTGGCCACGCCAGCTGCCTGGCCTCAAACACTGCCTGGGGGACCCTGCTGTGCCACCCTGTCATCTCACCACCCATGGCAGGGGTGGAGATGGTGAAGGACATCTGCAATGTCCCTGCTTTGCCAGGCGAAGCTCGTAACCCTCCCAGCTACCCAGTTCTGTGTCCCTTACAGAAATGCTGCTGCCTTTCAGAGCAGGCAATGCCCTGCACGGCACAGCCAGCACACCTCTGGCTGAACAGGGGCTGGTGTGGGGCCATCACCAGGACAATCCACCCAGCCCTTTTGGCTAGCCAGAAAGAAAGACTCCCTGCACCTTGTGCCAGCCTGATGGGCTGCAGTGAGACTAATTCCCCCCTGAAAACCACACAGAGGAGGGAGTTGTGACCCTCCTTGTCAGCCAGCCATAGAGCACAGCTCAGGAGGAGGGAGAACATCTCCATCCCTGCCACCCGCCTCCTTCTTTGGCAGAGATGAGGAGAAGTAGCTGAGGATTTTGGGGGGATGGCCCTACAAGTACCAAGGCGAGGACCTTCCTGCTCCAAGTGCTCTCATGGGACCAAGTCTCATGGGCTGTGCGGGCAGCAGGGTCTCTGCTCATGCCACTCTGAAGCAGCCCTGCCACTCTGCCCTCTCGCCTGGCCCACAGCATCACCAACCCGCAGGCTTCGGATGCCGTCCTCAATGCCGTGGCAGCCACACTGAAGTCGTACCCCTTTGATTTCCGGGGGGCAAAGATCCTGTCAGGGGAAGAGGAAGGGGTCTTCGGCTGGGTCACTGCAAACTACCTCCTGGAGAACTTCATCAAGGTGGGCAGAGGACTGCAGCACCGGCCAGGGATGGCTGTGGTGGCCAGGCTGTCCCACAGCTCATCGCAGCCTTACATCTGTTCTTGTCTTCTTTGCTCAGCGTGGGTGGCTCGGGGAATGGATCCAGCCCCAGAAGAAGACCCTGGGGGCCATGGACTTTGGGGGGGCTTCCACACAGATCACCTTTGAAACCAGGGACACCATTGAAGACCCCAGAAACAAGGTGATGCTGAAGCTGTATGGCCAGGTGTACAAAGTGTACACCCACAGCTTCCTCTGCTATGGAAGGGACCAGGTTCTGAAGAGGCTGCTCTCAAAGCTCCTCCAGGTACCAGCTCAACAGGGATGCCGGCTGTTGTCCCCTCGCGGTTTGCTCCTTCCCCTTGGTGTTTATGCAGGTGGGTCTCCCAGCCCTGGATCCAGGATGGCCCCGCGACCGCACGCCTTTCCCAGACACTTCTTGGCTCTTGCCCCCAGCCCTCTCCCATGGTCCTGGAGCTCACCCCCACCCTCTCTGAAAGGTGTTGCACACCTCGCCCAGAGCAAAGACATCCCAAGTAACTTCAAGACACTTGTGGCAACTTATAGCTGTGTTTCCCACTGCCCCAGCCCCTCGGTGTCTCCTCAGCAGGGAAGGGGAGGCAGGAAGGCAGCAGTGCTGGCACTGCCTTGTAGCACCAGGACAGCCAGAGACACAGCATGGCTCACACATCCCATGTGCCACTTTTCTGGCAGGCTGAGAACTACCAAGCCACTGTCCCCAATCCCTGCTGGCCCACGGGCTACCGCAAGAGCCTGTCACTGAGCAGTGTCTACGACAGCCCCTGCACAGAGAAGGAGAGGCCCAGCCTCGCTCTCAACACCACCGTCACTGTGAATGGCACCGGCAACGGGACCCTCTGTGCTCTGCATATCAGCAAGCTCTTCAACTTCACCACCTGCTCCTTCTCCCGCTGTTCCTTTGATGGTGTTTTCCAGCCAGAGGTTTCAGGAAACTTCATTGTGAGTCCTGGCATGAAGTGGGGTGGTGGCCTGGCTGCTGGTGGGGCACACATCCCCAGCATCACACAGTGGCAAAGCCAGAC
The DNA here is from genome assembly GCF_032191515.1 of Phaenicophaeus curvirostris. Taxonomy (NCBI): domain Eukaryota; kingdom Metazoa; phylum Chordata; class Aves; order Cuculiformes; family Cuculidae; genus Phaenicophaeus; species Phaenicophaeus curvirostris. Next base: position 774,880 of record NC_091411.1, read on the forward strand.
CCATGGCTCTGTCAGGGCCATCATTTGTGCCCAACATGCTGGGCAGAGGGGCTGTTGGTGGCAAGAGGGTTTGCTCCCAGCCCGTCCCACAGCTGCCTCCTTGCCTCCACCAGGCCTTCTCTGCCTTCTTCTACACGGTTGACTTCATCCGGACAGTGATGGGGAGACCCGTGCACTTGCCCGGTGACCTGAAGGATGCTGCCAAGACCATCTGTGCCACCAGCTGGAATGAGGTGGGCTCCTTGGTGGGGAGCAGAGGGCTGCTTCATGTGGGGCATCACTCGGGTGCTGAGAGCTCAGAGGGGGTTGGGTGTCCTCGTACTCCTGGAGTAGGGGAACGGTGGGTGATGGTCCCCACATTGGACCAGGAGAGGTTCAGGTGGGCATGGCCAGCACGTTGGCCAGGCGGATGCAACCATCCAGAGCTTCAGGCCACAGAAACAAAGTCTGGACCCTGTTGGCTTGACCTCTTTTCTCCATCCCTTCTTGCAACCCGCCCAGCTCCTCCAGAAAGCCCCTAAGCTGGAGAAGAGACTGCCGGATTACTGTGCTGTCAGCATGTTCGTTTATTTGCTCACCACCAAAGGCTACAACTTCAACAACCATTCCTTCCCTGACATCGCTTTCCAGAAGAAGGTGGGTTAAGGGCAGAGCACATATTCATGCCATGTTATCTGTTTGGGCCCTGTGGGAGAGAGGAACTCACACCAAGAAAGAGCCATGCAATGTGAGGGAAGATCTCAGGGAACAGGGGCAGGATGGGAGTCAAGTTTTTTGGTGGATCTTCTGGGAGATGGGGAAAAAAAAATGAGCTGAGCTGACTGTAGGGTTTGGTCACGGCATCAGGTCCTCCAGACCTTCCTTGGCCCTCAAGACACCAGCCATCTCAAACAACTCTTTGTCCAGGCTTGTTGGGAAGTTATCTCAGGGCAGGATCCCACCTTTCCCAAGTGCCCTCACCTGCACAAGCCACAGGATTGGCAGCGAGCTCAGGACTGGTATGAGCGGCCAAGATCCTGCTCCCATCAGATAAGCCCAGCTCAGAACATGGTGGTCACTGCTTTGTCCCTGGACTGGCTGGACCCGTGGGACAGCAAGGGCTCAGGGTGCTGGGGACTCCCCTACAACCCTTTTGTAGGGTGGTCCCTGGAAGGGCTGACTAGGGTGGTGACCATCCCGTGCTGCTTCCACAGGCAGGAGAAACCTCCATTGGCTGGGCCCTAGGTTACATGCTGAACCTCACCAACATGATCCCAGCGGAGAAGCCCTCTTCCCACAAGAGCATCGTGTATAACTACTGGGTCATCCTCCTCCTGCTCTTTGTGCTCACCACCCTGACGTCTCTGGTGACCGCCGTCTGCCTGCTCCGGCGCAGCAAGTCCAGTGCAATCTAATGGCAGGGACAGGGTGGGCCTTGCCTGCAGGACCCAGCACCACCCTTCCTGCTGGAGTCAAACACTTGGGATGCGGCAAGGGCTCAGACATCCTCCTCCAGTACCTGGCGCTGCCTGTCCCAGAAGGAAAGCTGTGCCTTTTTGCCCTCCCTTTGTTTTCAAGCTGCAAACAATGGGGGATGGAAGAGGACCGCTGGCCTCGCAGAAGAAACGCTGAAAGGTTTCCCAGTACTACTCAGGGATGGACACCGGAACAGGCTTGGGATTCAGACTGGGACATCTTTCTGCCACCAGGCTGGGGCTGGACGGGCTAGTAAGTCCAGACAACAGCAGGATTTATTCTCACGTGCATGGAGGGGTGGGGAGTACTACCTATGCCAGTCCTTACAGCTGACCTCTCTAGCCTGTCCCTGGAACATCAACCCTGCTCCCCAGGAAGCTCTGGGCGTCACCCAGAGCCTAAGCTGCCTTTCTTTCCAACACACAAACACCACTGACCTTCCTGAGGGCCAGATCTTGGCCTGGGCTTCCACCAGCCTCAGCACAGAGGCTCTGGGTAGGGGCTTAGCAACAACCAGACATGGGGAGCAGGCAGCTTCCCAGGTGCCCCCTGCTTCAGCCACCAGGCATAGTGCCTTCCTCATACCTGTGGTTCCTAAGCCAGACTTGCCTTTGCCACAGCCAGAGCTTCCTCCACCCCTTGGCGATGGCACAAAAAGCCCACGTGGCTCCCAGGCACGTGGCTGTGCCAGCACAGAGGTGATGGGCTCACTCTGGGAGCGGGGCTTTGTTCTGCTTTAGGATTTGAGCCCTGCATCACCCCACACCAGGCAGCCAGGAGGATGCACCTTCATTTCCAGCTGAGTAAGAACAGGGACACACAAAGAGGCAGAAGGTTTGAGTTTGTCTGGATGGGTTTTTTTATAATCAGAAATAAATCTTTGTAACCACTCCTATGGCTCTTTGGCTTTTGATCAGCACCAGGCTGATCAATGCTTGCTGTCCTGCAGGGGTAAAGCCACCTACAGGGTCTGCTAAGACACAGCGTGGGTCAGGCTCTGCCTGAAGGTCTCAAGCCTTTGCAGCCTGCCCAGTGCTAAGACACCATCATGGCTTCAAATGCTCTACTAGCCTGAAGAACCCTCCAGGATGGACCAAGGTGGGCTTGAAACCTCACTCGAGACTCAGGCTGATCTGGAGGTGGAAGAGTTTCAACCCGCCACAGTTGCAAAGTTGAGGTTTCCCAAGCGCTAGAGGTCCAGTCACCACAAAGGTGCGAGCAGGCAGCGCTCACGCTGATTGCTCAGGTCATTCACCACTGCGCCCACAGCCACAGCCTCCACATGAGGCAAACATATAGGGAGCCTCTGCTCCGAGGGGACCGGGAATGGTACCCAAGCAAGGCAGGAGAGCAGCCCGCAGGGCTGGTTGTTTGTTCATGCAGTCGCTGGCAGCTCAGAGCCACCACAGCAGCTGCCTGGGGCCAGTCCCAATTCATCAAGCCCATCTGGAAAGAGCGTCCCGCCTCATCGCATTCCTCCACATGCCCTAGGAAAGGGGCAGCTTTAGCGAGTTTTGGTTTCTCGCTGCCCTCCTTGCTGTTGTGGGTAGCACAAGCTCAGGTCCACAGGTTTGCTCACTTAGCACCACCCTTCCCTGCTCCAGCTGAGCTCCTGGTATGCCGCTCAGGTCCACAGGTTTGCTCACTTAGCACCACCCTTCCCTGCTCCAGCTGAGCTCCTGGTATGCCACATTTGTTGTAACCCACTCGTCCCCCGCAGCCACTTTGATTTTAGCTGTTCCGTTGGCAGCTCCAAAAGATTCCAATTAATATAAGGCTCTGAGCCCCCAGACCCAGTTTCTTCTCTGGGCCCCTCATCTCCTCCCTCCTGTGATGAGGCTCAGGGACTGTCCCCATGGAAGGAGGCATTTCTGGCCTCTGAAGCTGAAACACAGCTACTCTGCTCACTTCCAGACCTGGGCTAGGTTTCCCTTTCCAAGAAACTCAGCTGCAGCTGAATCAGAGCTGGGTATCCACCAAGAGCAGCCAGTTTGCCCGTGTCATGACTTAGAGTCCCAGTGCAGCCTCGGGGGACCAGAGCTCCCTGCTCTACCATCTACCGCAGGGGCTGCCTCAGGGTGACACACACCACCCACACCCCAGCTCTGCCTGTCCCACTGCCCGCCTTTGCTTCATCCACAACAAGCGCTTTCAGCTCTCGACTTTTATTATACCCCACACACGTGATGCTCAGAGGCTGCCCAGGAGGCACCCTATGGTGCGTCCACCAGGTTCTCACTGCGGGATCAACTCCTCTGAGCTCCCCAGCAGCACTCCAGAGTCCACCAGGCTCGCGAGCAGCACTGGCACAGGCAGGCAGGGCAGGCAGGGAGGGGCAAAGCAGGACGTGGGCACGGGGCACTGCGCTTTGCTGGCTACTCCACCACATCTCCGTACTTGTTCCTCCGCACCAGCAGTGCCTCGCTTTCTCTGTCCTCTGGGCTGCACAGATTTTCTGCAGCAGAAAGAACAAGCTCCCTGGTCCCCCGACTATCCTGGTGCATTTGCCAGGGGCAGCCAGAGAAGTGCAGAGCCCTGCTGAAGTGTTTAAAGCCCATCAGCTAGGCTCAGCTTTGGGAACTCATGGTGCCTGCAAAGCACCTAGTGGTGCTGTCTTGATGCCCACCCAAAGCAGCTGGGGTGGGGAGGGATTTACTGCCTCCCTCCATCTCCCACCCTTTTCCTCCTCTTCCAGCAAACAAGCCCTTTATGCCGGCTCTCATGAATCCACAAGACTGGCAGGGCAAGAGGCAGAAGTTGCGTCCTCACTCTTTTTTGCCAGCCCTGCTCCAGTCCCTGGAGTGCTAGAGATGGGCCTGGAGCACACGGGGATGTGGGAGCCATGAACCCCCTCATAAGGGCTGCCAGTGCCAGACTTGCAGAAGGGCTTTGGAAACAACACAGTCACCAATTTAATTAGGAGATAGGAACAGCAAATTTTTGCAGCAGGGAAGAACCAGGCAGGACAAGCCCAGGGAGAGATGTGAACGTACCTGTGGGCTTAGACACCCTCTCAGCCATGGCAAGGTCCTGTGGGGACTTGCCCTTCTCCAGGTAAATCCAGAAGTCGGAGCATTTCTGCGTCTCAGCTCTAGTTACCACATAGCTGGTGAGGGACCCTGCAGCTGAAGAGACCGAGATGCTCCAGAGAGTGCCGGCAGCAAGGGCATCGCTAGAGCAGCAGCAGGTAAAGCACCTGCCAGCTTCTGAGCTGCTACCGTTCAGGTACAGGGATGTGACAGGGGCCAGAAGAGAATCCCTGTGCCAGGGACAGGCGGCCGCTCTGCCTGGCACTCACCGGCGGCCAGCAGCACGCTCCACTGCAGGCTGGAGGGCAGCCGTCTCCTCACCAGCTGCAGCGCGACGAAGGTGGCTCCGCTGCCTGCTCGGACACGGGGTGGGCACCGTTACTGGCCTGGGCCCCCACTGCCCCAAGAGAGCCAGGGGGCCCCAGGACCAACCTGCCAGGAAGGCGCCGATGCCCTTCATGAAGGCGTAGGACTGGCAGGCCGCGTACTGCTGCAGCGCCTGCGGGACTCACAGTGTGGTGTCCTGGGACCAGCCCCAGCCCCATCTGCAGCCCCCAGCCCCATCCGCAGCCTCAGCCCCAGCCCCCAGCCTCCAGCCTCCGCTTCAGCCCCAGCTCCAGCCCCAGCTTCAGCCCCCAGCCCAACCGAACCCGAGCCGAGTCAAGCTCCTGTCTCGCCCCTTCCCCCCGTCCCAGCCCCTGCCCCGACATCCTGCTGAGCCCGGACCCCCAACTCAGCCCAAGAACCTACCCCGTCCCTGTCCTCTTGTCCCCTGCCCCTATCCCAGCCCCTGTCCCCTTGTCCCCTGCCCCTATCCCCTTCCCCCCTGTCCCCTTGTCCCCTGCCCCTATCCCCTTCCCCCTTGTCCCCTTGTCCCCTGCCCCTATCCCCTTCCCGCCTGTCCCCTGCCCCTATCCCAGCCCCTGTCCCCTTGTCCCCTGCCCCTATCCCCTTCCCCCCTGTCCCCTTGTCCCCTGCCCCTATCCCCTTCCCCCTTGTCCCCTGCCCCTATCCCCTTCCCCCCTGTCCCCTTGTCCCCTGCCCCTATCCCCTTCCCCCTTGTCCCCTGCCCCTATCCCCTATCCCCTTCCCCCCTGTCCCCTTGTCCCCTGCCCCTATCCCCTTCCCCCTTGTCCCCTGCCCCTATCCCCTATCCCCTTCCCCCCTGTCCCCTTGTCCCCTGCCCCTATCCCCTATCCCCTTGCCCCCTGTCCCCGCCCCCGGCCCCGCCCCGGCCCCGCTCCCCCCTCACGGGGTGCCTCTCCGCCACGCTCTCCTCCACCCGCCGCAGCCCCAGTTTCACCATGGCGGCTCCTCCCGCCCCGCCCGTTCCGGGGCCGTTCCGGGCGCTGCGGGCCGGGCCCGGCCGGTTCCTGTGCTACCGCCGCGCCGGGGGCTCCGTGCGGTGAGCGGGGGGCGAGTGCGGGGTTGGGGGGGGGGGGGCAGGGGCGGGGGGGACAGGGCGGGGTCGCTCCCTGACCGCCTCGACCGCCCCCCCCCCCCCCACAGCGTCACCGACGGCAGCGACGTCTGGAGCGGCGACCCCGGGGCCAGCCCGGCCCCCTGCGTGAGTGCCGGGGGCGGGGAGGGAGGGTGCTGGAGGGTAGGAGAAGGGTGTGTTGGGGGTCAGGGGTGCTTGGGGCTGCTGGGGGGCAGGAGGGGAAGGTGTTGGGGTCCGGGGTGCTGGGGGGCAGGAGGGGAGGGCGCTGGGGGCAGGGGGTGTTGAGGGGCAGGGGTTCTGGGGGTGAGGGGCTGCTGGGGGACAGGAGGAGAGGGTGTTGGGTGTCAGGGGTTCTGGGGCTGCTGGGGGACAGGAGGAGAGGGTGTTTGGGGTCTGAGGCTGCTGAGGGGCAGGAGGAGAGGGTGCTGGGGGTCAGGGGGTGTTGGGGGCAGGAGGAGAGGGTGCTGGGGGTCAGGGGTTCTGGGGCTGCTGAGGGCAGGAGGAGAGGGTGTTTGGGGTCAGGGGCTGCTGGCGGGCAGGAGAGGGGGGTGTTGGGGGTCTGGGGCTGCTGGGGGACAGGAGGAGAGGGTGTTTGGGGTCTGAGGCTGCTGAGGGGCAGGAGGAGAGGGTGCTGGGGGTCAGAGGGTGTTGGGGGGCAGGAGGGGAGGGTGCTGGGGGTCAGGGGCTGCTGGGGGACTGGGGGCCAGGGAATGCTTTGGGGCAGGAGGTACTGGAGGTGCTGGGGGTTGGAGGATATTAGGGGACAAGAGGGGGGGCTGCTGGTGGTGCTGTGGGCAAAGGGTTCTGGGGCTCAGGGGGTGCTGGGGGTAAGGGGGACTGGGAGGCAGGGGTGCTGGAGGCAAGGGGTGCAGGGATGTTGGGGCAGGATCCAGGTCAGGCCGTCCCATTCGTGCCCCTCTCCCCACAGCGGTGCCCACCAGAGGAGCACGGTGCGAAGCTGAGGTGGGTGTAGTGGCAGTGGGGAACCAACCCTTCTGCCCAGGGCACCGCTCAGCCCTGGCTCCCCACACAGGGAGGCCCTGGAGCGCGGGGCTGTCTCGCTGAGCCTGGACGAGGGGCCCGCCATGCTGCGGCTGCCAGAGGAGGCCCCCTGCGTGTCCCTGCATCTTCTGAAGCTGCCTGCCGCCGAGGCGAGGAGCCAGCTCCAGGAGCTGGTGTTCGACATGGCAGGATGTATCGAGAGCCTGGAGAGACGCCTGGAAGGTCTGCATGGGATTTGAAAGGGGGGAAGGATGGGCAGCTCTCTGCCACCTTCGTGCCATCATCTCCCGCACCCCAGAGGTGCCCCAAGAGATCTAGCTCATCCATAACGGGAGAACGTCAAGGGATGTATTGTCCCGCCCTGCTCCGCACTGGGGTGGCCCCACCTTGAGCACTGGGAGCAGTTCTGGGGCCACAGGATAAAAAGGATCTCAAGCTCCTGGAGAACATCCAGAGGAGGGCATGGGGTTGGTGAAAAGTTTAGAGGGGAAGTATGTGAGGAGCAGCTGAATTCCCTTGGTCTGTTCAGCCTGGAGAAGAGGAGGCTGAGAGGAGGCCTCATCATGCTCTGCAGCTTCCTCACAAGGGGAGGAGGAGGAACAACAGCAGGTGCTGAGCTCTTGTCTCTGGACCCAAGGGAATGTCAGGAAGATGCGCCAGGGGAGGGTTAGGTTGGACATTAGGAGAAGGTTCTTCCCCCAGAGCGCGGTGGAGCACTGGAACAGCTCCCAGGGCAGCAGACACGGCACCAAGCCTGACAATATTCCAGCAGCATTTGGCCAAGGCCACGAGCCTCCCGTGTGAATGTTGGGGTGTCCTGTGCAGGGACAGGAGGCGGACTCCATGATCAGAGTCTCAGGGCAGCAGCAGCCTGGTAGAGAGTGTTGGGAGGAGAATATGGCTCAGTTTTGCTGGGGAGGGGACAGAGCTTGCAGTGGAGGTGTGGGGTGGAAGTGCTGCCTTGGGGTGAGCTGTCACAAACTCTGGCTCTGCTTCCTGTCCCAGCAGTGCTGGAGACCACAGCGTCTCCCTGCAGCCCTGAGAAGAATGGGGCCCGGAGCCAGCAGCTCTTCCTGCCAGGTAGGCAACTGCTGGGGCCAACTCCCCTGCTCCCGCTGCTGGTTTGCCTTCTCTTTCCTAGAAGGTTGCTGATCTTGTGTCCATGTGCTATTTAGGGCACTCGGAGTCCCCTTGGCTGTGGCTGCTGTCACCTCCCTCTCTGTTCTGGTGCCCTTCCCAGAGCAGAAGGGGGCAGGGCTCAGTGCGGTGGCTCTTGGGGTGTCTGGGATGCACTGTGCTCAGTTTGGGTGCTGGGCATTGCCAGGCAGGTTGCTCACACTCTAGCCTCCAGGAGGTCAGCATCTCTGTTTCTTTGGGAGAGGAGACCATGCCTGGCCTTTCCTCTCCCATCATGGGTGCTTGGGCTACTGGAGGCTCATCCGGGGCACGGTGGGGCTTGCAGGGCTGCCAGAGCCACTGCTGACCTTTTGCAATCCCTACCCTGCCTGAGGCAGACCCCAGCCCCAGGAGGAACAGGGGGGCTGGCTCAGCTTTGCCAGCCAAGAGGAAGATCCCGGGGGAGTCTCTCATTAACCCTGGCTTCAAGAGGTAAGTGCTGCTCCCAGGGCTGGGCTGTGCAGAGATCCAGCTAACTCTCTTCTGGAGCTACATGGGAGCAGGGCTTTGAGCTGTGATGCTCCCTCGGTCTCCTTCTAGCAAGAAGGCACCGTCTGGAGTAGACTTTGAGGACTCCTGACCTATGCTGTCCCGTCCTGGAGCTTTGTCACCACCTGTGTGGCTGCTGGAGGAGGTTTCACTGTGCACAGGGCCTGTGAAGCCCCTGGCACCCAGGGAGGTGGATGGGGCAAGCAGGACCCAGAGAGCAGAGCCAGCGTCTGGCAGGGCCTGAGCGGGCAGCAGATCCTTGGCTAACACGGTGGCAACACCTTTGGAGGGGACAGACGGGGAAGCAGTGACAGAAGTGGTGGCTTTTTTTCCTTGCAGCTCTTCCCTCCAGGCAGAGGCCACCTCTCTACCTCACATGCCATGAATTGGTGGGGTTTTTAAATAACTTTTGTATTGCTATGTTATGAAAAGATGCGCTGTGCCTAACTTATTGCCAATAAAGCTGGTTTTAGCCAGCTGGTCTCTGGGGACCGGGACAGTATGGATTTCTGGATCCATTCCACGTTTCCCTTGATCAGGGATCCTGCGGCCCATTTCAACTGAACCTGGAGGATCTGGGGGTCAGAGGACTTAAGTTCCCTGGCAGCTTTGTGCCAATGGGCTTTCCCTTGGGGAAGGTTCCCCCCTGACCCCGAAACCCAGCCCTGTGCAGCCCCTGAAGGTGGGGAGCAGCATTTCCTTCCAGGAGAGTCGCTCTGACCCCCAAACCCAGCCCTGTGCAGCCTTTGAAATTGGACAAGCAGCTCCAATGAGAACCGCAGTGCCAGAGGCAAAGATGTGATTGTAAAGTTTTTTTCCTGATGTCCAGCCTGAACCTCCCCTGGCGGAGCTTGAGGCCATTCCCTCTTCTCCTGTCCCCTGTCACTTGGGAGAAGAGCCCAGCTCCCTCCTCTCCACAATCTCCTTTCAGGCAGTTGGAGAGAGCAATGAGGTCTCCCCTCAGCCTCCTCTTCTCCAGGCTAAACACCCCCAGCTCTCTCAGCCGTTCCTCATAAGGCCTGTTCTCCAGCCCCCTCACCAGCTTCGTTGCTCTTCTCTGGACTCGCTCCAGAGCCTCAACATCCTTCTTGTGGTGAGGGGCCCGGAACTGACCCCAGGATTCGAGGAGCGGTCTCACCAGTGCCGAGTACAGAGGGAGAAGAACCTCCCTGGACCTGCTGGTCACGCCGTGTCTGATCCAAGCCAAGATGCCATTGACCTTCTTGGCCACCTGGGCCACTGCTGGCTCATGTTCAGTCGCTGTCAACCAACACCCCCAGGTCCCTCTCCTCCAGGCAGCTTTCTAGACAGACTTCTCCTAGTCTGTAGCTGCCCAGGGTTGTTGTGCCCCAAGTGCAGGACCCGGCATTTGGCCTTGTTAAACCTCATGCCATTGGACTCTGCCCAGCGGTCCAGCCTGTCCCGATCCCTTTGGAGCCTCCCGACCCTCCAGCAGATCCACGCTTCCACCCAGCTCAGTGTCGTCCGCAAACTTGCTCAGGGTGCCCTCGATGTCTCCATCCAGGTCATTGATAAAGACGCTGCACAGGGCTGGGCGCTGGGAGGGCCGTGCCGCGGGCGGCGGATGGCGGGGAGGGCCCTGTCGGGGGCGGGCGGGGCCGCGGGCCGTGGCGGATGTGGGCGGAGGGCGGTGAGGGCCGCGGCGGATGTCGGGGAGACCCGGAGGGCGGCGGCGGGTGTCGGGGAGCCGGTGGGTGCTGGGGATGGGGGAGCTGCCGGCACCGATCAGCCTGGCGGGGACCCCCGCCGCAGCCACCTCTGTTTCCCTCCCAGGCGATCCCGGACGGGCCTCTTCGCAGAGCTCCCTCCCTGCCCCCGGACCGGCTCCCGAGCCCAGGTAGGCACCCCCGGGCTTCCCCGAACCCTCCGAGCCCCGCTCAGCGCTCGCTGTCACCGGGTGCTGGTCCCACCGGGTGCGGGACGGGGAGGAGCCCTGGTGGGAACGGCGGAACCGTGGGTGGTTTGGGTCGGAAAGGACCTTAAATCCCATCCAGTCCCACCCCGCCATGGGCGGGGACACCTCCCACTGGATCAGGGGCTCCAAGCCCCATCCAACCTGGCCTTGAACCCCTCCAGGGATGGGGCAGCCACCCCTGCTCTGGGCAGCCTGGGCCAGGGCCTCCCCACCCTCACAGCAAAACATTTCTTCCTAAGATCTCATCTCATTCTCCCCTTTTCAGCTCAAAACCATTCCTCTTATCCCACCCCTGCACTCCCTGATCAAGAGCCCCTCCCCTGCTTTCCTGCAGCCCCTTTCAGCTCTGGAAGCTGCTCTAAGGTCTCCCCACAGCCTTCTCTTCTCCAGGCTGAACAACCCTAACTCTCTCAGCCTGTCCTTGTATGTGAAGTCCTCCAGCCCTCAGACCATCTCCATCACCTCCTCTGGACTCACTCAGCTCCATGTCCTTCCTGTGCTGAGGACTCCAGAACCAGACACAGAACTCCAGGTGGGGTCTCACCGGAGCGGAGCAGAGGGGCAGAATCCCCTCCCTGCCCTGCTGGTCCCAGGATCAGCCCAGGACACGGTTGGCTTTGTGGGCTGTGAGCACACATTGGTGGCTTGTGTTGAGCTCCTCATCCCCCAGCACCCCAATTCCTTCTTAGGGCTGCTCCCAATCCATTCTTGGGGTGTTTTATTTCCGAAGGGCTGATTCAGGCAGTGGGAAATGGCAACCACAGTTGGGGCTCATCCCCCACCACGCTGCTGGTCCTGGGCCCCCGCAGGGCACGTCTGGGCCCCCCAAACCCTGCCAGGAGCACAGTAGAGGCTGGTGAAGGATGGGCAGGGATGTGGGGGCAGACATCACCGAGCACACGTGGGTCTGGGCATCACTGAAGCCAGGTTTTGTTTGCCAGCAGCCAGTCGGTCCCTGCTGATCCCTGCTTCTCCCCTCCACAGGATCCTTTCCCTGTTGACGGGAATGAAGGCGTTTCTTGCTTGCCGGCTCTCGGCCTCACTCCCTGCAGGTGCGTTTTTCCAGTGGAGAGAGATGGTAAGAGGTAGTAAAGTGCAGGCAGGTGGGTGGGCTTCTCGAGCTGCTGCTTCCAGCCCGGTGTGAGGTTCAAACACTCCTTCCCAGCAAATTTTGGAGAGATGGATGCTGAAAACTCTGCTGATGGGCTGCAGGCAAGCACCCCAGAGCTGCATGCGCCTGGAATAAATCCCACCAAGACTCTGGGGCTGAGACCTTCTGCAGGGAAGTTCCTATTCTCCTAAATTTTTTTTTTATCCCTTTTTTCTTCTGACAGGAGAGATTCCACGCTGGCAATCAGCGGCTGAGCCGCACACTGCCCACTATGGCTGGTAAGTCTGGGCTGGATTTGTGCTGGGGGTGAGAAACACCCTGGCTCTGTCTCCTCCCTGCTGAAACTTGAGGGTGCCCGCAGGCCACTTGCTGGGATGTGACAGCACCTGGGTGTTGGGGACAAGCCAAAGTTTTAGGAGCTGGGGTGGGTTTTGGTGGGTCAGGGTGAGATCCCACCCAGCTATTCCCATCAGGAGATGGCCTGCGGAGCTGGTGTTGTCGCACAAGTCACTTGGGAAGCACAGGGAGGTGCTGAGCACCCCCCGACTTCACTGTGGTCCCTTTGACTTTGCAGGCTGGTTTAAGCGGTTCCTACACAAGTCCAAGTCCAGCTCAGCAGAGAGCAGCCTCAACAGCAGCCGGTCTGCTTCACCCTCACATTCCTCATCCTCTGCTGAGAACTGCACCTCCACCAGCATGAGCCTGGTGAGGTCGGTTCACCTGTCTCCCACCTCGGTGTCAGACATCAGCGCTTTGGGCAGTGCACGGTGGGCCAAGAGCTATGACGTCTGCATCTGCCACAGCGAGGTGGACCTGGAGCTGGTGGAGGAGCTGGTGTCCTACTTGGAGGGTCAACCTGAAAGCTTCCGTTGCTTTCTTCAGCTGCGGGATGCGGCGCCAGGAAGTGCAGTGGTGACGGCGCTCTGTGATGCTGTCCAAAACAGCCACTGCTGGGTGATGCTCATCACCCCTGACTTCCTCCAGGACCCGTGGTGCAAGTACCAGATGCACCAGGCATTGGCCGAAGCTCCGATGGCCAATGGGCGCACCATCCCGGTGCTGAAGGGTGTGGATCGGAAGGATTATCCCAGGGAGCTGCGAAACCTTTACTACATCTACATGGCGCTGAAGGAGAACAGCTTCAGGCAGATCAGAGACACCATCATGCGCTGTGAGTACAACGGAAGATGCTGGTGAAACGTCGCTCTGGTGAGGCAGAGACATGAGAACGGTAGAGACGTGAGAAGGCTAGAGATGTGAAAAGTCTTTAAATAGTTGATTTTTAGATGAACTGCTTGCTAACAGGGCTCATCCGCTGCCTCCACAGACCTCCAGGAGCTGTGCCGGAACTCCACGAGCAGGACGGACTAGAGCCAGGAACGGGCACAGGCAGCCCAGCAGGTGTTCTGGAGCTGCTGATGGTGGATCAGGATGCGGCCATGTCCCGCTGGACCTCGGGGCTGAAGCCGAGCTGCTCAAACCAGAGCTGGGAGCCAAAGCCAGTGAGGTCCTGACCCCTGTGGAACCTGCTGCTTCCCAGGATGCTGCCAGGATCCCCCAAAACCCCTCAGCAGTGACGGGGACCGGAATGGGGACACCCTGAGGTCCCCGCTGCTCAGCATGCACTGAGCTCCAGTGTGGGAGGCGTGCAGGGTATTTGATAGCTTCCCAGCTCCCTTGGAGCCCCAGGAAACTGTGGGAGCACTGGGAGAGGCGCTGGCGCTGACTGTGCTGGGCCTGGTGGAACTGCGTAAAGGCAGAGATTTAAAATGTTGGAGTGTTTTATTCCCTGGTTTGTGGGTGTCTGTGTGGTGGAGGGGTGGGAAGGAACCCCGGGGGCTTGTGACCCCGGTGGGAGGGGTGACCTGGTGGGAAGGGGTTGCCTGGTGGGGGGTGGTCCTGCACTGAGAGGGCACTGGAGGGGTGAGCCAGCAGGGGGCAAAGCCACAGGGGTGGCAGTACCATACCTGGAGGGGACTGGGGGAGGTGGAGGGGCTGAGCTGTGCCTCGGGGAGGGGCAGCCCCGGTGGCGGGGGTGACCCTGGGGGGTTGATGGAGCCTGCCCAGAGCAGCGGGGACACAAATGGGCTTTAGGGTCCCTCCTGCAGGGGGGTTCGGGGGCTGGGGCAGCTCGGTCCCAGGGGAGGCTGAGAGCTGGGGTGATCCAGCCTGGAGAAGAGAAGGCTGTGGGGAGACCTTAGAGCACCTTCCAGGACTGAAAGGGGCTCCTGGAAAGCTAGGGAGGGGCTTTACACCAGGGTATGAAGTGACAGAATGAGAGGGAATGGCTTTAATTGGAAGGGGGAAGATTTAGATGAGACATTAGGAAGAAATTCTTCACACTGAGTATGAGGAGGCCCTGGCCCAGGCTGCCCAGAGCAGTGGTGGCTGCTCCATCCCTGGAGGTGTTCAAGGCCATGTTGGATGGGGCTTGAAGCCCTTGATCCAGTGGGAGGTGTCCCTGCCTATGGCAAGGGGTGGAACTGGATGGGCTTTGAGGTCCCTTTCAACCAAAACCACAGGCTGCCCAGGTAGGTGGTTGAGTCACCTTCCCTGGAGATGTTTAAGGGATAGGTGGACGAGGTGCTGAGGGGCATGGTTTAATGAATGGTTGGACTTGATGATCCAGTGGGTCTTTTCCAACCTGATGATTCTATGATTCTATGCCTAGACTCCTGGAAAAGACTCCTTTTGAGGAGGAGAAGGTGTCAGACCTGCTGAAGAAGCCCACAGAACTGGAGCTACAGATGTGTGGTGACGTTTACAGCATGTACCCCCTTCTGTCCTGCCCCGGAGCTGAGTGCTTGGCTGCCTTGTGCAGGCAGTCCCAGTGGTTGTGGCTGGGATGCCAGCTGGCATGGTCCTGCCGGTACCAGAGCAGGGATGGAGCGAGACAGGTGCACGACGCTGCTGGACCTGGCCACGCCAGCCCTGTCGTGGTTTGGCTGACAGCGGTGATCTGGCCAAGGCGAGGAGAGCAGTGGGTCACTGTGTGTCTGATGGTGACAGCCTACTCCAACAGCTGCTGTGCTCCATGCCCTGTCAGGCACCTCGCTCAGCTCATGAGTAGCTGGCTGTTAAATGGCCATCACTTCATTACCTACAGTCATCTGCCTGTGCCTTGATTTAAGATGAAGAAGGTTTGATAGAAGGTTTAACAAGGCCAAAGGCCGGATCCTGCACTTGGGGCACAACAACCCTGGGCAGCTACAGACTAGGAGAAGCCTGGCTGGAAACTGCCTGGAGGAGAAGGACCTGGGGGTGTTGGTTGCCAGCGACTGACCATGAGCCAGCAGTGGCCCGGGTGGCCAAGAAGGCCAATGGCATCTTGGCTTGGATCAGAAACGGCGTGACCAGCAGGTCCAGGGAGGTTCTTCTCCCTCTGGACTCGGCACTGGTGAGACCGCTCCTCGAATGCTGTGTTCAGTTCTGGGCCCCTCACCACAAGAAGGATGTTGAGGCTCTGGAGCGAGTCCAGAGAAGAGCAACGAAGCTGGTGAGGAGGCTGGAGAACAGGCCTTATGAGGAACGGCTGAGAGAGCTGGGGGTGTTTAGCCTGGAGAAGAGGAGGCTGAGAGGAGACCTCATTGCTCTCTCCAACTCCCTGAAAGGAGGTTGTGGAGAGGAGGGTGCTGGCCTCTTCTCCCAAGTGACAGGGGACAGGAGAAGAGGGAATGGCCTCAAGATCCCCCAGGGGAGGTTCAGGCTGAAAATGTTTCACAGAAAGGGTCGTTGGGCAGTGGCAGAGGCTGCCCAGGGAGGTGGTTGAGTCACCCTCCCTGGAGGTGTTTAAGGGACAGGTGGATGAGGTGCTGAGGGACATGGTTTAGTGATTGATGGGAATGGTTGGACTCGATGATCCGATGGGTCTTTTCCAAGCTGATGATTCTATGAAGAGGGGTCTGTGGGGCTGAAATCTTTCCTTGTGGGTTTTTTTTGGCAGTTATGTCAGTTAGTCTGGTAAGGAATTGTCTCTCCCCATAAGGTTTACCTTGAAAACAGTCTCTGCAGAGCACGTCACCTTCTCCTCACCCAGGGTGTCCTCTCCTGCGCTTTGTTTTCATTGCCCGATATCACCTGGTGCGGGTGAGCAGCACCGTGTTTGCAGGGGTGAGAGACCTCTGCCTCTGCTGCTGATTTCACACATCCATGTATTATGAAACCCAATTAATAATGGAGCATGGCGAGGTCAGATGAGCGAGTTGGAGAGGTTCCATGGAAGCCTGTCATCCTGCAAGACAGGATGGTGGTGGAAAGGTGTGCTGTGGCTGTGGCTCTGCGGCCGCCGCTGGCAGTGGGGCTGTGCTTCTGGCAGGCTGGACACTTCAGTGCAGTGCTGGAATGAGTTTAAATTCTGGGAGTGCAGTGTTTAATTATGTGTCAATGCTTCCATAAACAGTGACAGTCAAACAGGTTTAACTAGAGTCAGTCAGTGATAGCCTTAAGTAAGAAGTTGTTGCGGTCCTGAATTAAATTTCCAGGGTGTTTGATAGGCCTTCCTCAAAATGCTCCTGTTTTAGTGCTGTGTCCATGGGGTAGGAGGAAGCGGTGTCTGGCTTTGTTAGCTTGCGAGCTGTACAAAGCTCCTCTTGTCCTGATGAGGACTGGATGATGGAGGTTTCAGCATTGCCAGGCCACATCTTAGTGGCAGGAAAACAGCAGCACCGTGGTTGTTGCGGTTGCCCGGAGTGGGAAGCTGTTTGAGCTGTGCTTTCTCAGTTGGAGAGGTTCCTGCACAGGCACCCACTGCGATGGCAGCTGGCAGTGGCTTGCAGCGATTCCCAGGAGGTGGCCTTGCAAGGCTGAAATCCCCCTGGCCTCGCCAGCTGTGCCCGCGTTTGACTTCCCTTTGCTGCAGCGCTGCGACTCCAGCACTATTCGGGTAGCAACAGCCCCATGGGGTGAATGTTGGGGTGTCCTGTGCAGAGACAGGAGTCAGACTCAGTGATCCTTGTGTGTCCTTTCCAACTCAGGACATTCTGGGATTCTATGATACATGTGGAAGAGCAGGTTGTGCAGCCCTGGGGATGGCCAGATGGATGGGAGGTGTGGGACTGCAGGGTGCTGCTCACCCCCCTGACCCTGGCACTCTCATGGAAGGGTGTCCTGGTGGCAGGCAAAACAGTGCACAGACAGAACCAATGCTTTGGTGGCCACCAGCATCCCTGGCACTGCTGCTCCCGTTACCGCCAAGGAGCCCTCAAAGGGAGGCTCAGCTGGAACATAGTGGCTGCTCGTTAGCCCGAACCTGCCCCAGGTGTAATTAGAGTAATGAGATAGCCGTGCGCAAGCTGCGCAGAAGGAGAGGTGTGAGTATGGTAGGCAGCAGGCACCCCCAGTGCAAGGACCAACAAAGCCCGGAAAGGTGGAGAGAGGTGAGAGGCTGTGCCTGTTCACTCTGAAACCTACTGAGAATTACTCCTGCTCAACTCTTCAGCTCCACCAGGATGCAGATATCACCCTTCTTCACTCGAACTCTGCTCTGCCCACATGAAGCAGTGTCCTGCACCCACCTCACCTGGTGACTGCACCTTGGAGAGGTGCCTGGCCATCCTGTCATTGACAGGATGTGGAAGGCATCCAGGGATGGATCCATCTCACCCAGCTGGAGGTGGCATTTGGTGCTGGAGTGGATGGGCGGCCATGCAGACAAGACCCAAG
Organism: Phaenicophaeus curvirostris; assembly: GCF_032191515.1. Taxonomy (NCBI): domain Eukaryota; kingdom Metazoa; phylum Chordata; class Aves; order Cuculiformes; family Cuculidae; genus Phaenicophaeus; species Phaenicophaeus curvirostris. The sequence goes on from NC_091411.1 coordinate 792,180, forward strand.
GCTACTGCCATCTGCACTCAGCACTGGGACAAGAGCAGAAGAGTCCCCAATGTGACCCCACTGTCCCAGCAGTGCACTGTGACTGGCAGCGTGACAGTAGTGACATGGGGACCCTTAACCACTGGGACATCCCCACAGAGGGGCCGCAGCCTTCCCTGGGGCATCCTCTTACTGGTGGGAAACCAGGCTGTGAAGCCTCCTTAGAAAGGGCATGCCATGGTGGTTGTGAACATCACCATGGTGGCCATGGACGCACAGGGGTGCATGGTGGGCATGGAGGCACCATGGTACCAAGGTGCGTGGTCGCCTCAGACACACCATGATGTCCTGGTGGCTGTGGAGGTGCCATGGAGTTGGTGGCCAGGGACACATTATAGCAGCATGGTGCTTGGTGGCCGTGCACATGCCACGTGCGTGGTGGCCACAGACAGACCACGCTGGTGCGGTCGCTGTGGTGGTACCATGGTAGCAAACTGCACGGTGGCCATTGACGTACCTTGGTGTCATGGCATCAATGTTATGGCCTCAAGCTCCACCAGGGGAGGTTTAGGCTGGACATTAGGAAAAAATTTTTCATGGAATGGGTCATTGGGCACTGGACCAGGCTGCCCAGGGAGGGGGTTGAGTCACCTTCTCTGGTGGTGTTTAAGGGATGGGTGGACGAGGCACTGAGGGACATGGTTTAGTGTTTGATAGGAATGGTTGGACTCGATGATCCAGTGGGTCTTTTCCAACGTGGTGATTCTATGTTTCTATACCATGATGAACTGTGGACATACCACCCTGGCAAGGTGTACAGGTGGCCATGGGTACATCATGGTGGCAGCACACTTGTTAGCCATGGCCATATCATGGGGGCACCATGGTGGCAGGGTGCGTGGCCATGACAGATGCACTGTGATGGCAAGATGCTTGGAGGCCATGGTCAGGTCATGATGGCATCTCCAGCCCTGAGGAGGCCCACACCTTGGCAAAGCTGCCAGGGACTTGGCCCCACCTTCTCATGAGGGGGTGCTCTCCCAGAGGGAATCACTGCTCCCCAACTTGCAGGGGCTGCACAGGCTACTACACTGGGTTTAGGGGGTGTGAGGGGGCTCTACCAGAGGGAAATGCTGCTCCCAGCCTTCAGGAGGATGTCTCTCCAAGGACTCAGCTGCCTTTATTCTGCTTCCAAGGTTGGAGCCTCCCAACCCTTGGGAAAGCTGGGAGAATGAGGTCAGCCTTTGCTGGGCACTGGGAGAGGACTGGGAGGCTGGTACGAAGTCTTGTGAGAGAGGAGAGCTGTTGGCACCTCTCACACCAGACTTGCGCTTGTCTCACTTGCAAAGCCTTTATTGCTTTCCAGGAACTCTGATCCAGGGCTTGGCCCTGCCTTACTTCACCCCAGCCCTTACCCAAAGCTGCTCCCGAGACCTCTTGAATGGTTGGTTTGAGGGGGACAGAGCCCCTGTTCCCCACCCTTGGTGCGATGTAGGCTGCACTGCATCCACCATCCCCGCATCCCCCAGCACTAGTGATGGACACTGGTGCAGCTGCCCTGGCACAGCCCTGCCCGGGGTCACTCGCTGGGGGCTGGCACGCGGTGCCCTGCAGGAGGTGACAGAGCTGCTCGCTGCACCCCACAGCCTCTGCCTCACCAGCCGCCCCCCCAGCTCTAAACCTTGCCCCTGGTGCTGCGTATGGGGGTCCTGGCAGTGCCTGGGCCCCCCTGCCCCCATCCCGGTGCCAGAGGGACTGCAGGGTGGGTCGAGGGGGTCTGGGCCAGGCAGGGGGTTGGCACAAGAAGCAAGAAGGCACTTGTGTGTTAGTGTGATGTTGGTTGTTGCTGGCACCTCTGAATGGGTGCCAATTTGAGGCATTTGGGTACTAGGGCACAGCTCCTGCTCTCTGCCCTCCCGAGCGAGTGCAGGCAGGGCTGTGGGGATGGCAGGACTGGCGTGGGCGCTGGCTGCTGCCCGGCTCTGGCCCTGCGCCCACCTCACTGTGGCGACCGCACCACGGAGCGATAGGCTTGTATGATCTCCTCGTTGTTGGGGCAGGTGTATTTGAACTCCTTGGCTTCGCCGGCGCTGTTGAGGTAACGCCACACACCCCGCAGGTCCTTGGGGATCCCGAAGCGGCGGTAGTGCTGGCACACGACCTGCAGGCAGGCATGTGGTGAGACCGTTGCCAGCCCTGTGCACCTGTGATGTGCCAGATCCCCCCGGCCCAGTGGTGGCATTCATGGAAACTGGCCAGGAACGGGGACAGGCAGTGAGGGGACATCCTGGGGCTTCGCGAGATGGGAGGTGGCACTGGGATGTGGAGGGGAGCGAAGTCTTGGGGGTGGCACCATGCTGGGGACGGGTTCTGGGGGACACTGAGCAGAAAGGTTGGCAAAGGAATAGGGGGCAGCCAGGGGAGGTGTGAGCAGCATGGAGAAGCCAGGGAAAGGGGAAGGCCACAGTGCCAGGTCAGCTGCATTCACCTGCACGATGTTGAGCTTGGGCAGCAAGTTGCAGTCAGCCAAGGTGAGCTGGTCCCCGTCGAGGAAGCGGCGCTGGGAGGTGCGGCGCTGGGGGTCCTGGGCCAGCTCATACTCCAGGGGGACATTCAGGTACTCGTCCAGCTTCAGCAGGGCCCGCAGCAGGCTCCGCTGCAGCGCTGTGGGATGGATGGCAGTGCTGCCAGGTCAGCACATGGCCCCACTGTGGGGGCACAGGGACACGGCCCTGCCATGGCCCTGTGCCCACTCCTCCTGCCTCGCCCCAGCTGGCACTGCCCTCCCAGGAGAGCCCTGGCACCGCCGCACAGGGCTGCACGGGGAGAGACAGGTCACGGGGGGACCTGGCTTTGAGTCACCTGGGCTTCTTTGGGTGGTGGCACCTGGGAGGTGGCATGGAGCATCACACCCCCCACCCCAACTCCTCACCCTCATCCTGGGCAGGCACGGGGTTCTTGATGAAAGTGGAGAACTTGTGGAAGATGTCGTTCCCAGCCAGGCTTGACTCCCTGTACTGCGGGACCAGGCTGGGGAACCTGTGGGGAGGTGGGAAGGGCTGGAGCAGGAGGCAGGGGCTGGCAGGCTGAGGTGCTGCCAGCCCATCCCTCTTTGCCCCATCTCAGGGCGATGGTGGTCACTGACGTGGGGGGGCCCAGCTTGTCCTCCAGGAAATCCTCAATGGTGACGGTGTCGGTCTTGGGTTCACCGTTGTAGAGTAGAACGGGCAGCTGGGCACCTGGTGCGAAGTCCTTCAGCACATCCAGTGCCCTGCGGGAGATGGGGGTGGATGCTGGTGCCCAGCAGTGCCCAGGGCTCTGCAGAACATGCACCCGTGCTTATCACAGAATCATAGACTCCCAAGGTTGGAAAAGACCTTTGAGATCATCAAACCTGACCATACCTGTCCACTACTAAATTGTATCTCTAAGCACTGTCCGAGTGTGTCTGTGTGTGCGCAGTGTCCTGGGCAAAGGGATGAGGGGGTGTCCCCGAGCTGCACCTGCACACCAGCTTCCCTCAGGCAGAGGCGCAGGGGGATATGAAGGCTCCACGGGTCCCACCTTCACATCCTTTCCCAAGGCGCTGGAGACCCCCATCCCTATCAGTCACTTTCCCTGCCCAGAGCCGGCAGCGCCTTGGAGAGGGGCACCACTCACCTCTTCGTGTCCACGGTGGTGAGGGTGAAGGGCACCCCTTTGAGCAGCAGCACCATGAAGAGCCGCTGGCAGAAGGGGCAGTGCCCCACGCTCTCTCCATCCTCACTCGCCTGCAGGCAGAGAGGGGGAGATCAGCTGCCCTTTTGCCCGACACGGCCACGGCAGGGGCAGTGCTGGCTGGGCAGAGCCTGCAGCGGAGGGGTGATGGTGGCAGGGTGTGTGCCACCGCCCCGGCCAAGCCCGGCGAGCTGTGCCGGCAGCCGTAGCACCCGCTATTGCCAGGCAGGGTGCCAGCCCCGAGCCCTGCTGCTCTGGGGCCCCTGCGCCCCACCCAGAGCAGCCAGCGTGGCACAGCGAGTGCTGGCCCCGGCACCCCAGCTGCCGAGGGGGCAGTGGCCGTGGTGGCACCTTGGCAGCTGGGGCAGCGGCCAGCGCAGCGCGCAGGGGCTGTGCCACAGGGAGGTGATGGCGATGCAGCTGGCCCCGGCATCATCCCACGTGGGTCCCATCCTGCCCTGTGCAGCCAGACAAACTGCCTTGGGTGGGCAGTGGCTGGGAAGAGCCCGGCAGGTGTGGGCTGTGGTGTCCCTGGTTTGGGGGGGGTCAACCCATGCCAGCATCCCACGCCAAGCCCCCACGACCGCAGCACTACCCCGTGCCCTGGGGAAGAACCCCAGCTGCCCAGCACGCCGGGGCTGCGGTGGGCAGGGGTGCCTGGTGACCCCAGCAATGCCAGAGCTCTCTGCCAGATGCATCCATGGCCCTGGGGCACCCCGAGCACCCGTCACCCTCTCACCTTGATGAAGAGCTGGATTTGGGGTTTCTCAGCCATGCTGGGTCGCGGCTACCCACAGAGCAGTGACTGTGGCGTGAGTGTCGTGCCGGAGCCTCAGCCCCTCCCAGCCCACATTCCTCCCCGGGGTGCACCCGCTGCCACCCACGCTTGGCCCCACGGTTCAATTTGGGACGCCCAGCCGTGGGGCCCCGGCCACCAACCACCGCCGCTGCTGCCAGCACGGCTACGGCCAACATGGCTGGCAGCACCGCCAGCTCTCACCGAGCCTCGTGCCCCCAGCCAGCCCCACCACCCACGCGGTGCCAAGATGCCAAATGTGGGTACAGCTCCCCACAAACGCCCAGCCCGGTCCCTATGGTCCCCCAGCCCTGGCACTGAGAGCAAGCACGCAGCCTCGCCACCTCCAGTTATTATTTTTTTTTTATTTAAAATGATCATTATTTTCACATTTCATCTTTTTTGTTGTTGTTGTTTCTTTTGCTAGCAATGTACAGGCTCCTCCAGGCGTCCCCACCCCTCGGGGTGCCCTGTGCGTGGCACCGGCACCGTGCCCGTGGCTGGTGGCCAAGGACGTGCAAAAGGGAGGTGAGGTGGGATGTGGGGCCGGACTCCACGAAGCAAAATGTTAAGGCAGAGGCCACCCCTGCCCAGGGGTGATGCCCTCCCCCTCATCCCACCACCCGCCCCGCAGTGCCCCTGGCAGGCCTGGGCAGCCCCCAGCCCAGGTAGGTCACCACGGCCACCCAGGCTGCATAGGACATAAAAGCATCTCGACCGTCCATGAAAAGCCATGGGGCATGGGGAGGGTGGCAGAGCAGCAAGGTGGGGGCAGCTCAGCAGATGGGAGAGTGCGGGGGGGAGGTCCTCGCTCCTGGGTCCCTCCTGGAGCTCTGAGCAAGTGGCACTCACCTGGCATTGCCCGGCAAGTGGCAGCGGGCAAGAGCAAAGCCCCAGCCGGCACAGAGAGCGTGGCCCTGTGCCCACCCCGGGGTGCCACCACTGAACCCCAAGATGACACCCTCCTCTCTCTCCCTGGTGGCAAAGGGACAGCCCCGAGCTGGCGCGTCCCCCAGCACCCACGCGGACAGCAAAGTGTGCCCAGCAAGGGCTCAGGGGGCACCGGAGGGGCTGCCCACCCCAGGAGCAGCCAGTATGCCGTTAAAAAAAATATGGTCTGAAAAATCTGAAAATAGAGCTCATCTCCCCCAACATTTCCCCTATTGAAAATACTGTATTTCGTATCACAATCCCTAGCACGGCATACGGGGCTCGCGAGCCCGAGGGGACAGCAGGGAGGTCAGTAAGTAGGGGGCTGGTACTGCCTGCTTGGGGCATCCAGAGAGCCCAGGGGGGCAGAGAGAGCAGCCCAGACTTGGGTGCTCCCCGGGCAGGGGGGACTGGCCCAGACTGGGGCACCGGCAGGGTGGTTGGGGTCAGAATAGTGGGTGCTGCCATCACCCCATCGCTGAGCATGGCTGTGGGTCAAAGAGCTGGGTTGCGCTGACGGGGGACGCTGCGCAAAACCCCAGCGAGTGACAGGACCCTCTGCAGAGAGGAGGGGCACTGCAGGCTGAGGGGTGCCTGCTCCAGCCCCACCACCTCAGGAACCTCCACCAGGCTGTACCAGTGCCCAGCCGAGCTGTCCTGTCCTCGTACCTCAAACCAACCCCGTTCCCAGCTTCAAATGCCACCCAGGGCGGCAGCAACCTCTCACCCAGTGCCACCAGTGCCCCAACAAGGAACCCGTGCAGCCAGCTCCCGTATTGGGCCAGATGCTGAGCAATTAGTGCCAGAGCAAAGAGGAAAAGGAGGGGTCAGCGCCGAAAAGGTGGCAGAGCTGCAGAGCTGCCCTGCGGAGGGGGATGTGGGCGGCAAGGGCGGGCAGGAGGGTGAGGGGCTCTGAGAGGGGAGCTGTGGGTGGGGGCAGAGGGGAGAAAAGGCTGGTGCCAGCGTGTGAAATACCCTGTGAAATCCCCCTCTGCCCCACTGCCTGCCCCTCAGCTTGGGCACCGCTGCCGGCCCTGGGGACGGTGCCAAGGGCTCAGCACACGCCCGGCCAGGGACGTGGTGGCCGAAGCCCCCGGCTGGCAGCAGCACCGGGCAGGCAGGACGCGCCAGCAGGGATGAGGTCCCCATCTTGGGCAGGCTGGAGTCAGACAGCGACATCCCCGGCAGTGACAAATCAATCGTGGGTGAAGCATCCGAGCTCTCGCCCTGCGGCCCCGCAGCCCACGCCCCTCCCAGCGCCAAGGGCAAGCGCCAGCCCAGGGCACCAGGCAAAAGCAGCCGTCCTCCCTCCAGCCCAACAGGGCCAGGCATGCGGTGGTGCCAGGGGACGTCCCCACAGCTGGGGTCCCCAGGGCAGGTGCAAAACAGGCATCCACAAAGCGTATGTGGCTGGTAGCACTGGAGCCCAGCCTCATCCTTCTCCTCGCAGTCTCTGTCCGTTGGCACGCACCGGCGGAGCAAACTGGCCAAGGAGGTGGCCTCACCCCACGCGGTGACACCATCCCTCAGCTGAAAGGGACAGAGGCCACCCGGAAGGCGGTGGCTCATGAGGTCCATCCAGGCTGGCGTTGCAGCCGCCCCGAGTCCTCCCTGGCAGGTGCGTCCAGCCACGGCAGCTCCGCTTGACGGGGCAAAGGGAGGGGAGAGGCCAAAACGGGTAGGTGGCTCCACAGCCAGGGGTTGCGGCTGCCCCTAGGCTATCAGCACAGAGTGTCCGTGTTGAAGGAGAGCTGAGCCTGCAGGCAGGGAGATGGGCAGGGCTCAGGGCTGGGGCTGCACACGGGCTGCCCGCTGTGCCCAGCACACCCAGGGCCTCACGGGCAGCTCTGAGGCCGCGCGTGAATGAGGGACGAGGCCAAGGACTGGATCCTGGGTCACGGACTGGGCTGTGACTGCTCACAGGGCCACGTCCATGGGAGGGCCTAAGCACCAGCCCAGCTCTCAATCCCAGTCCTAACCACAATCCCAACCCAAATATCTCAGTCCTGCCTGGGAGCAGCACCAGACCCACAGGTGGGGAGAGGAGCTATAACTGCTCCCAGTCCACACAGCCAGAGGTCACAGTGCCGGCCGGCCACCCCACAAGCCCAGAGCTCCCTTCCCCAGGAGCCTCCAGGCGGGCCGAGTCCTGCACCGACCAAAGGACTTGGGCATCTGGGTTTCTCGCACAGCTGGGACTGACCCTTGGCTCAGGGTCTTGTTGCCTTGCATGGAGGAGTCTCAGAATAGCATGGGGTACTGGAAAAACCTCCCAGCAGCCTGGGGGTGCATCCCTCAATCCCAGCTGTGTGTCTAGATGAAGCCAGAAAGATGCTTATGCCCAGTCTTTGCCCACCCACATTCCCACCTGCGCGATGTCAGAGAGAGCTGGGAGGAGAGAGCTGGGCAGGGCTGGCAGGGGAGAGAGCTTGTTGGGAAGAGCTGGGGGTGCCCCCACTGATCCCAGCACCCAGCGAGCCCACAGCAAGGCCCCGCAGGCATCTGGGGATTTTGAGCCTGTGGGCAAGGAGACTGCAAATCCAGCCAGTGTTTCCATTGGTAGAGGAGAAAAGTAAGGGGGTGTGAGAACCCCAAGTGGGCAGCTCCTGCGGGGCCAATGGCTCTGCCTCTGCACCCTGGAGGTGGGAGCTCCCCGATGTGCTTGAGCCTTGGCTTCAAGCCCAGAGCTTGTCCTCTTGCGGGCACTGAAGGAGCCCAGGGTATCCAAGGCTATAATCCCTCTGGCTTGGGCTTGGGGAGCAGCTCTGCTCTGCTCCATCGCCAGCCCCACCATGGTCCCTTCCCTGCACCTGGTGCTGTGGTATGCTGGACCCCTAGATCTGAGGACAATCTCATACCCTCTCCTCCTCGAAGCTGATGAGGCCCTCGTCGTCTGTTTCCAGGTCCTCCTGCTCCTCCACCACCAGGGCCCGCAGCTCGGTGGGGGCAGCCCGGGGGCGCAGCAGGCTCAGCACGCGCTCCAGGGGCGACTGCAGGGCACAGCTGGGGCTTGTCTCCTGCTGTTCCAGGTTGTCACTTTGCTTCTTAGCAAAATTCACGAACACCTTGCAGGGAAGAGGCCAGAGGCTGTGAGGGACCCTCCCCAGCACCTCCTCCCCTTCCATACACATCCCTTGAGCTGGGCCCCAGCGCATCCCACGGGGCTGCAGCCGCCCCCATGCCCTACACCCAGCTCCAACTCCCATCCTAAATGTGTATTCTGCAAGGCACTTTGGTACAGCCACCCTCTCTGGGGACAAGCATCCAGCCGTCTGTGCCATCCCCAGCCTCACGTTGTCCAGCGTGGTCTGGCTGACGGAGTAGTCTTCAATGCCCAGCACGTCCACCACTTGCTCCATCTTGCTGAAGACCTGCGCCAGCGAGATCTGGTCCGACTTCAGCTGGTACTGGGCCTTGGTGTGGTGCCGCTCCTGCAGGGGATGTGGAGGTAACATTTCCTTCCCAGCACTCCTCCTGTCACCCCACAGAGGGTCCCACAGAGGTGTCCCCTGGGAGGTGAAGGCTGCCTGCACTCCAGGGGGATGCTGCTGCCACCTCTGGGAGCTCACCTTGAGGACGGCCTCGGGGAAGTTGCGGTTGAAGAACCTCACCACCTCCTTGATGTTGAGACTAGACTTTGTGCGCACCGTGATCATGTAGCCATCTCCAAACCTGCACAGGGACAAGAGACCCTGTTGAGGACCTGCCCCTTGGCCTGCACCAATACGGAGAAGGACTGATCCCATGAAATCATGGAACGATTTGCATCAGAAGTGTCTTAAATCCCATCCATTTCCATGCCACTGCCATGGGCAGGGACACCTCCCACTGGATCAGGGCCTCCCCACCCTCAGAGCAAAACATTTCTTCCTAAGATCTCATCTCAACCTCCCCTCTTTTAGCTGAAAATCATCCCCCTCTTCCTATCCCTGCCCTCCCTGATCAAGAGCCCCTTCCCCAGCTTTCCTGGAGCCCCTTTCAGTCCTGGAAGCTGCTCTAAGGTCTCCCCACAGTCTTCTCCAGACTGAACAACCCCAACTCTCTCAGCCTGGCCTCATACAGGAGGTGCTCCAGCCCTTGGATCACCTCAGTGGCCTCCTCTGAACTTGCTCCAACAGCTCCATGTCCTTCCTGTGCCAAGGACTCCAGAACCAGACAGAGGGCTCCAGGTGGGGTCTCACCAGAGTGGAGCAGAGGGGCAGAATCCCCTCGCTGCCCTGCTGGTCCCACTGCTCTGGATGCAGCCCCAGGTCATGGTTGGCTTTCTGGGCTGTGAGTGCCCATTGTCAGCTCATGTTGCACTTCTCATCCACCAGCATCAAATGTTATAGAATCATAGAATGATTTCGGCTGGAAAAGACCTTTAAGATTGAGTCCAACTGTTGATCCAGCCCTGCTAAATCTGCCACTAGACCATGTCCCCAAGTACAACGCCTACTAGTCTTTTAAACACCTCCAGGGATGGGGACTCAATCACCTACCTGGGCAGCCTCTGCCAGTGCTTGACAACTCTTTCAGTAAAGAATTTCCCCCTAATATCTGACCTAAATCTCGCCTGACGCACCTTGAGGCCATTTCTCCTTGCCTTGTCAGCAGCTACCAGGGAGAAGAGACCAACCCCCACCTCTCTACAAACTCCTTTCAGGCAGGTGCAGAGAGCGATGAGGTCTCCCCTCAGCCTTCTCTTCTCCAGGCTAAACATCCCCAGCTTCCTCAACCACCGCTCACAACCCTCCAGCCCCTTCCCCAGCTGTTTCCTTGCAGTGAGGGACCCAAAACTGAACCCAGGATTCGAGGTGCAGCCTCACCAGCGCCGAGTGCATGGACTAGGCATGGTGCGGCCAGCAGGAGCAGGGAAGGGATCATCTTCCTGCACTTGGCGCTGGTGAGGGTGCACTCGATTCCCTCATCCATGTTTTTGATAAAGATATTAAACAGAACTGGCCCCAGTACTGAGCCCCAGGGAAGTACTTCTCTACAGGACTGCTCTCCAGCAGCTGCTGTGCCCACCAGAACAGTAACAGGACCCTCAAACGAGCCTGTCCCCTGCCCACTCTCCAAAGCAGCACCCACACGAAGGGCTGACATCTTGCCATGGGTGCCAGGCTGTCACACACACGGGGTGCTGGTCCCCCAGCGGGCTCTTACCGGTTCTTCAGGTGCTGGATGCTGCCAAGACACTTGAGCCGCCCATTCACCATGATGGCCAGGCGGGTGCAGAGCGCCTCACACTCCTCCATGCTGGGGAGACAGGGCAGGCTTCAGCAGGGTGGCATGGGGGACAATGCCAGGCGGGTAGCCAAGCACCCCAGGCCATCACTTGGGTGCCACAGCCCCATCACCAGGGATGGAGAAAGCAACCCAGGTTCCTTCTGCTCCCCGTGTCCCTGCCAAGCACCATCTCCCTGAGCCCAAAGAGCCCTCTCCCACCCATTCAGCACCCCAAATACATCTTTGGCACAGCCAGAAGGCCCCTGAGACCTGTGGGACGTGAGCACCACAGAGCGCCCCGTTTTGAGGACATCCAGGATGAGGTTCCAGAGGAAGCGCCGTGCCTTGGGGTCCATCCCTGTAGTGGGCTCATCCTGTGGGACCAACAGCATCCTCAGATATCTCAGAGCTGGGAGGGACCCTGCCAGCCCTTCCCATTACCCAGGACAGAGCTGAGGGCAGACAGCTCCCACCCACAGTCATTTCTCCACCCAAGCCTGGTGCCAGACCCAGGGACACAGGGAGTGGGAAGAGGGCCCCGAGGGCAGGGTGCTGGACCCTGGGACACACCAGGAAGATAAAGGCTGGGTATCCGATCAGCGCAATAGCTGTGGACAACTTCCTCTTGTTGCCTCCGCTGTAGGTGCTGGCGGGCTTGTTGGCATACTTGGTCAGCTCCAGCTTCTTCAGTGCCCACTTGACCACCTGCAAGGTGTAGGGAGTGGCTGTCACCCTGCCACGGCCATGGGGCTGGCAGAGACGGCAGTGAGCAGCCCACAAGTGCCTGGGCTCCACTGCACAGGCCAGCTGCCTGGGGGATAAATGATGCGCCAGTGCAGGGAACCCCATGGCAGACCCTGGCAGAGCCACAAGCGTCGGTGGGAGCCTGCAATGGTGTGTGCCCAGCCCTGGCACCCCATGCAGGTGCACCGCTGGGGTGGCACTGCCATCAGGGTCCCCACTGGTGCGCAGGGAGGGAGATGCCATTCCCACGGCACAGCGCCAGCCTATGGGCACTGGCAGTAGCCCACCCTGAGCCCTACCCGCTCCTCGTCCTTCCAGGGGATGCCGCGCAAGCGTGTGTAGAGCTCCAGGTGCTCCTGCGCCGTCAGCTCATCGAAAAGCGCATCAAACTGGGGGCAGTAACCCAAGCTCTGCTGGACCTGCAGGAGCTCCTTCAGGATGCTGCAGGAGAGGATGGAGGGGCCATGGGGGAAAGGGGTTGCTTTATGGGAGCACTCATTACTCCCTCCTCTTTCACACGCCCTTATACTGAAGCATTTCTATCAGGTAACCCACAACAGGCAGCCCTGGCCAAGAGCTGGTGTCGCTTGCCACCACCCAGCTGATGGTCAGCCCAGCAGGACACTGAGGAGGGCCCCGCGGAGTCACAGGAGCAGACTCGCACTGCATCATCCCAGGAGAATCCATGCAGACCGTGCCACCCCAGGACATCAGGCAGTGCCCGCATGCCCCACCCAGCCTGTGCCCCAACCTGTGCCCGTTAACAAAGGCCTCTCCGCCTGTGGTGCTCTCGTCGCCCGTCAGCATCTTGAAAGTGGTTGTCTTGCCCGCGCCATTGACACCCAGTAGCCCAAAGCACTCCCCGGGCCGCACGCCCACGCACAGCCGGTCCACGGCCAGGATGCGCCCAATCTTGCGGGACTTGTATACCTGGTGGGGCACAGGACACGGTATCAGCTCCCCAGAAGACACTGGGACCCTGTCTCAATCCCCAGCCTCAGACGGGATAGTTCTGAGGTGTCCCCATGCAGCCCAGGCACTGCGGCCACCCCGCTGCGGCACCTTGGTGAGGTTTTCAATCTTCAGCATGTCATTGTCAGCATCGCCGCGCAGGACACGGTGTCGCTCATTGGCCACATCAATGTCGTCCTCAATGGGTTTGGTGGAGACGGGCAGCCGCCTGCAGGAGGGCGCACGGGGCCCGGTGGGGATGCGAGCACAGCAGCTGCCTGCCCGCATCCCTGCTCCCCAGCTCACACGAACCCAAGGAGCAGCCTTGAGCGAATGGGCGCCACCAGCAAAGCTTCTCCCCACAGGCAGCCCCTACCAGTTCACCCCCCACTGCCCAGCTACACTCACTGGGGCTTCCGGAAGAAGTTGTACTGGCACATGATGGTGATAAAGAAGCCAACAAAGCCTTCGATTGTCATGGCAACCAGCCCGCGCGTCACGATGTCCCATTCAAAGGGTGATTTCATTTTATCGAACTGCCCTGAGTGGGAGAAGAGAAGAGAGAAACTGGGGGCACCTTCCCATGGGGACACCTTCCCATGGGGACAATGCCATCATATATCTTGAGTTGGCTGGTGACAATGACACCATCCTGCTCCCACGTCCCCTCCCCTGCCACAGCTGCCTGGGCTGGCACCGCTCACAACAAGGCTCTCCATTCATGGTCAAAATCATCTTGCAACTTTTCACCCTCAGCAGGATGACAACAGAACAGACAGTGGGCACTGGATGGATTTATCAGCTCCTGCCCCAAAATTGCCCCTCGTGATGCCAGCAGCACCTGGGCTGCACACGAGAGCTGCCTGAAAAGCAGGGAGCAGCAAGGGCTGCTTGAGGCCAAGCAGAAGCTGGGAGAAGCTGATCCTCACCCATGTCTCTTCCTGCACCCCAGTCCAGTTCACATCACCTGGCTTTTTGCTCCACATCGTTCTGGGCCTCGGGAAGGCCCACCGGGATGTGGAGGAGAAATGCCAGCACTGTGGTCAACCCCAGCCCCACAAGCCCTGGAGCAAGGGAAGGAGGGAATGAGAGGCCATACCAATCTTGGCGTAGTATTCGTTGATGTACTCATTGTAGGCCATCTCCATCAAGCCGTGGCCCAGGTTGTAGTTAGGGAATACGAGGAAGCAGCTCTTCAGGTAGCTGTTCACCAACTTCAGATCCTACAGGGCCAGGCAGAGAGGATATAACCATCAGAAACAGCCTTGAGGACCGTGACTGCATGGTAGGAGCAGGATCCCTACCAAGATACAGCCTGGTCAGGTCTCACAGCTGACCCTGCTGCGAGCAGTACTTTGGAGCAGAGGTCTGAGGTCCCTCCTAGCCTGAGCTGTCTCCACCCCAGTGGCAGCTTCTTCCTTCCTGGTGGCCCTAGACAGAACTGAGAACCTCATACCTTGTCATGCTCAAAGAGCTGCAGCAGGAACGTGGCGACAGTGGCCGTGATGCCAATGAAGAGGTTGATGACGATGAGAAAAACGTAGGCAGAGCTGGGCACCTCAAACCAGAAGGAGGCAGGGTACATGATAGGTGTGATGGACCAGCTGAGAAGGTGAGTGGCAGGAGCACACGTCAGTGTGGCAGGAGAGGAACTAGGCAGCATCAGCCATTGAGCCTTGGGAGCTCCCTTCTCCCAGCCCCATCCTACCCGGGGGCTCTGTCCCCCAGCCCTCACAGCCCAACAGCTCCAGGAGCTGCAGAACATCACTCAGGTGGGCAGCCCTGAGGTCAGATCCTGCAGAGAGCCACAGCGCATAGAATCATAGAATCACCAGGTTGGAAAGGACCCACTGGATCATTGAGTCCAACCATTCCCATCAATCACTAAACCATGTCCCTCAGCACCTCGTCCACCCGTCCCAAGCGCCCCCCCCGAGTAACGTACCCGTAAAGCAGGAAGAGGGAGAGGACGGCGGGGAAATTGGTGGGTGAGGTGTACGCTGGGAGGTCGAACACGAACAGGATGATGATGCAGCATGTGGCTGGCACCAGGTAGTTCAGCTGGAGAAGACAAACTTGTGAGCTAGCCGCACGCTGGCCCTGGGGGCTTTGCCAGTGGTGCCACGTGCCTTGCTCACCATGTCCCACACGTAGTTGGCCAACCAGTAGATGACAGGGTCACAGCCACTCACGAACTGCAGGTGCTTGGCCTTGGTGGCCTTTTCGGCCACCAAGAACACCACAAAGCTGGCTGGCACGAAGGACATGGCCACAATGATGAAGATGGCAATCACCACATCTGTGCCTTGAAGGCTGCATGGGGAGCAAGGAACAGAGCAGAGGACCCATCACCCTCAGCCACCCAGGGAAGGGCCACTCATCCCAGTGTGGGACAGCCGCTGTGCATAGGGACCACCAGGCCACCACCCCTGGCCCCCTGCCCACGCAGCCTGCAGGGCAGGAGCCCCAGTGTTTCCCTGCAAACCACCTCCTCCCGCAAACCTGCTCCCCAGACCTACAGATAATCCAGCGACAGGCTGGCACTTGTCTTGTTCATGGGGTGGTTGGTGACCGTGATGCCTGCAGGAAGGGCCAAGAAGAAACAAAGGAGCATGAAAGCCAGCTCAGGACAGAAAATCTTGCCTGCAGTCTGCCCAGTCCCGGCTGTGAGTGGGAAAACGATTTTCTTCCCAGCAGCTCGTCAGGAGCACCTCAAGGTCAAGCCATTCCGCACTGGCTGGCAGAGAGCATCCTTGGACACATCACAAGCTCAGGTGCCTTCAGGCAGCCCTGTGGGACATTCTGTCCCAGCCCAGCTCTCCTAACCAAGGTGTGCAACCCTCCCTTCCTCAGCCTGCTTGGCGCAAGGGAGATACTGCAATTTAGAGCCAGGTCCTCACCGTAGGCAGCAGGGTTGCCTTTGCTCTTGGGCAAGTTGGCTCGCAGGATGGCGTTGTTGAGTGCGTTGAGGTAGGTGGGCATGCTGTGGTAGCCCTTGTTGTTGTAGAAGACCTGGAGGAGTAGAGGAGTGTCAGGAGAGGGAAGGGACGGGAAAGGACGGGGAGGGAAGGGGAAGGGGAAGGGGAAGGGGAAGGGGAAGGGGAAGGGGAAGGGGAAGGGGAAGGGGAAGGGGAAGGGGAAGGGGAAGGGGAAGGGGAAGGGGAAGGGGAAGGGAGCAGCGCGGTCCCACCTGGGCCGTTCTCCGGACGGCGATCTTGCGCACTGTGGCAGGAGCCCTGGCTCCAAAGGAAGCCGGGATGGATTTCTGGACATTGCCAAAAGTGAGTGCCCCGTACCTGTGGGACATGGCACCTCAGCTGCGACCACTGTCCTCTGCTTCAGGGAGCAGGGCCGTGTTTGAGCATGCTTCTTACTCCCAGCAGCCCTGGGCAGGTGGCCCAGAGCCCCCCAGCCCCACCAGACCCTCCCAGCCTCCCTCTTGCCTGTGCAGGCGGAAGCGGTCCGAGGTGTAGAGTAAATACTCAGAGACGTTGCGCCCTGTGATGTCAGCCAGAATGTCCCCTGTCACCACCTTCATCTGTGGGGGGTGGCCCCCCACGCCGCTGGGGCAGGAGAAGCCAGTCCCCTGCATGGAGCACGTGCACCTGATGGGCTCATGGACGATGCGGGGCAGGGCGGGCGCTGAGGTTGCAGTCTCTGAGAAGTGGAGAGGGCAGCTCACAGCCAGGCTCTCACCCTCCCCAGCTGCCTGGGACAATGAGGGGGTGGCAGAGGCTGTGCTGCGGGGACACCCTGCCCCACTGGTGTCAGCTCCTGCTGGGCCAGCCTGGTCTACGAGGAGGGGTGTGTCCCCTGAGGACCGAGGAACCAAGAAACGCATGTGGGGAAAAGCTTTGAGGGAGTGAAACAGTTCAGAGAGGGGCAGGAAATGTTGCTGGAGAAGGCAATGGCTAGGGACTGTGACCCAGCAAGAGTCACGCAAGGCTGGCCACAGGGCTCTGGATGGTGGCACATTCCCAGGAGCATCACCAGCACTGCTGGGGTTGAACAGGGAGCGGTGGTGCAGGGCCAGCACTGGCTCTCAGGTGTTTTGCTACAGCCAGGCCAGACTGGTGGACACTGCCAGAGGCCCCCAAAGCAACTTCTGCGGGTAAGGTATTTCATCTCCCTGCTGGAGATAAATCCCAGACCCCAACAGGCTCAAGCACCAAGCACACATGATACCTTTGATTGCAGAAGAGAAGGTTGTGGAATTCCAGCCACGGAGCAGGTCCTCATCCACCGAGACGGGGTAGTCAGATGGAGCAGGGGATGGAGGTGGTGGCACAAAGTTGGAGAGCGGCAGGCCCTGGGTGAAGGAGTCGATGCACATGGCATCGAAGTACTTGGCCGCCAGCATCTTGGACTCGTTGCTGTTGAGGTTGAGGGTCTGCATGGGCTGGTCCAGCGTGTTGTTGAAAGGTGTCTTCAGCACGCAGGTGGCCCCCACGCCGGAGGGCAGGTGGAAGGTGTTCACCAGCTGTTGGGGGCTGGCATCGGGAGACAGCCGGATGCTGTGGGGAGAGGCAGAGCAAGGAGCAAGAGACACGGGTCTCACCACCTTGGCCATCTTCTGCTGAGACCTCCCCGAGGCCTTGGCATGAATAACGCGGGGCACGGCTGAATGGGCACACAGCCTGGGCCCTCTGGGGAGGACGGAGGCTGCTTGGACAAGGGGATGTGGCACCACTCAGGCTCTTCCCCATGCCCCAGCTGGCCCTGGCACCAGCCCTGCTTGTCGGCTGCCCACCCTGCCGCCCCCACTGCAGTCCCAGGGATGGACACAGGGATGGGGTCGGGCATGGGATGCTGGTCACTAATGAGCAGTGGCTCTCACCGGTACTCACGCCGCTCCTCATTGGCGTACGGAATGAAGTTGCCCTTGGGCTGGGTGTAGTTGTGGTACTGCGATGGCGAGAGGATGAGGGGTGGCAGGTCACCTGTGGGGCAAGGACAGGAACCTGCTTGCACCTGCAGGACCCCCACAGCACCCGCAAGCCTTGTCCTCCTCATTCCCCCAGGCAGTGTCCCCAGCAGCTGCACTGTGGCAGGCAGGAGAGGCCACCAGGAGCCGTCAGCAGGTGGGTGGGTGGCTCACACACACCTATCTCGGGCACCGAGAGCGCCACTGTCATGGCCACACAGACGAAGAAAGCAGGCAGGAGGATCTGCGAGAAGAGCGCCTTGGTGTTGCGCTTGGCACAGTGGAAGCGTTTAACGATCAGCCCGTGGAACTGGCGCAGCTTCAGCCATGAGCCCTCCAGCTTGAAGCTCCCCTGCCCAGCCAGGTCATTGTCCTCTGCCTCCACCTCTTGCTCTGGCAGGAGAGAAGGATGTCAGCCCTCCAGTACAGCTGCTCCCATGTGCCCCTTGGCCCCAGGGAGCTGAGCTGGCCACTGAGCCAGGCTGATGGCCACCAAGCCACAGCAGGACTCAACTCTGATGGCCACTGAGCCATGGTGGCACTCATCCCTGATGGCCACCAAGCCATGGTTCCCAACCCTGATGGCCATCGAGCCATGGTGTCACTCATCCCTGATGGCCACAGAGCCATGGTGTCACTCATCCCTGATGGCCACCAAGCCATGGTGCCCAACCCTGATGGTCACCAAGCCATGGCAGCACCCAACCCTGAGGCCACTGAGCCACGGCAGCACCCAACCCTGAGGCCACTGAGCCATGGCAACACCATGGTGTGAAGCAAGGCAGCTGGCTAGGATGCTCCTCTTGGCCACAAATGGGAAATTCAGACAACTGTTTTAAGAAAACAACCTAATTTGGTGCCTTTTGGCAGCTCCCCCTCAGTTTTCCCATCAGCTTTCCCAGCTGGTGAGGGGTCAGCACAGTCATGAACCGGAGATATGACACGGGTGAGGGACCCAGGAAGCCACGGGGCTGGCGCTCAGGGAGCTCTGCCGTGGTGTGGTCCTGGCTTCGTTCACAACGTTCAGAGCAGCCCCAGTGCAGCCTGGCGCATCCCTGGCTCGATCCCAGTCAGAGCCACTGGGATAACCCACAACAGGATTTGTGAGTAAAACAACAGCCTCATGCCTGCATCCTCCACCCTCCAGCAATCCCAGTACCCGGGCGAGGGGAGCCCTGAGCCTGGGGATGGGTATAGAGGATGAAGCCACCAGCTGGGAGATGACTCCATGACCAGGGCCAAGAGGAGACAATCCCGGGCAGTGCCGGCGTGAGGAGCGAGTGCGTTAGTGGGATAAGTCTGCAGGGTGGCATCGCGGGGTCCAAGGGAGGCAGATGGCAGAGCCAACCCCGGCTCCACCTGTGCCCACCAGCGCTGGTCAGCGTGGGACTCCCACCCACACGCTACCAGTTTTGGGGGCACACTGGTGCCACGCTGGTCCATTCCCAGCCCTCCCACCTTGGCTGTAGGCTCTGGTCAGTGGGTGCATCACCAGGTCCCAGAGTGGGGCTTCATCCCCGGCACATCCTCCTGCCCAGGGTTAGGGGCGGGCACTGCCCCTGCCCGGCCACCCTCTACGTCTTGGCTGAGCTCCTGCCCTGGCCCTGCCACTGCCCGGGCGCCGGCGGCACCAACCTTGCAGACTGATGTTATCGGGGTCCTGCCGGTTATCGAACAGGGGCGCATAATCCCCAAAGAACTCGGAATAAGCCCCACCTTCATCGCCCCGCACAGAGCCCACCGAGGAGGCCGAGTGCAGGGATGCCTGCGACTGTGCCAGCTTGGAGCCGGTCACCAGGTTGCTGAGCTCCACCTCAGGCTTCTCCGGCACCATCGCTTCCGCCAGGGGCTCCCCGTTGGCCTCAGGCTTCAGGCCCAGCTCGGGGGCCGGGTGCCGCAGGGTGTCCTTCTTGGATTCCTTCATGTCTGGAAGGAGAAGGGGGGTTGCCAACAGCCCTGCCACCCTTCTGTGCAGTGTGGTGTGCTGTGCGGATGGATTTGCTCTGCGGTCCCCCAGAGGAGCAGAGGTTGCTGCCCTTGGTCGGCATGGGCTCTGCTGGAGACCTCTCCTCACCTTGGGACAGGAGAATCTTGCAGCCACACGCAAGGGGAGAGGAGCCACCAAGCCCGCGCAAAGGCACCCGGCCCCTCACCAGCCCCCCGGCTGCCCATACCCACGTCGCTGTTCTCCAGAGACTGATCCTCCTCAGACACCTTCAGGAAAACCTCCTCCAGCGTGGTGTCCATCAGCCCGAAACTGGTGAGGTCCAGCTCCTCCAGGCTCTGCTCCAAGTGCTGTGGAGGCAAAGTGCTGTGTGAGAAGGGCAGGAGGTGCCCACAGTGTCCCGGGACCACCTGCCTGCCCACCCCACCAAGCTCCCACAGGTACCTGGAAGAGCCTCTCAAAGCAGCCCTTCTTGACAGCCTCACTGGGCAGGATGTAGGAGAGTTCAGTGTTGGTGTCTGAGATGAGGAGGCAGGAGGCCACGTATTTCTTGATGAACTGGGAGACACGGGGCTCAGAACAAGGGCTGATGGAGGAGTGGGCTGGAGGGCTGTGCGACTGGCCTAGCTCTGCAGCAGAGGGGCAGCACCCATGAGTCACTTCTCCCCAGCCTCCCATCAGGATCCACCACATCCACACTACAACACAAGCACTACTGGGACTCCTCCAGCCTCCACTGCAAGCTGCTGGAGGTTTCCTGGCCACCCTGACTGGCCTGGGGATGCTGCTCAGCACCATGGCCCATGCTGGACAACTTAGTGGGCAGACCACGGGCTGGACAGAACCAGCACCTGGAGATAAATGCCTCTATGTAGGGTCTAAGCTGGGACCCAGATGGGAGAAACCAAGGCTGAGCAATGCCACCTCCTACACCCCTGCCCCATAACTCTCCATGTGGCCTAAGGAGACTTGAGGTAGGGAGCACTTGGGTTTTGACCTCTCGTTTTTTTCCTGGGCTGAAGAAGGGCTGGCCCCATCTACTCCTCTAAACACAGGGTCCTGCTGCCCCCCAGACCTGTGCCGTTCCTGGTATCCGACTGCTTCTTCACCACTGTCAGCTTGTAGCCGTCGCCGTACGTGCTCTTGAGGAAAAGTGGAGAGCCACAGCACTTGAGCTTGCCATGTGAGATGATGGCAATGCGGTCACCCAGTAGGTCAGCCTCGTCCATGTGGTGAGTGGAGAGCAGGATGGTCCTCCCTGGCAGTGGCACAGAGTCTCAGCAGCGGCCAGGGCCACTGCAGCCAGAGGAACAACACGGAGCTCTGCCCACCTCCACTCACCTGGCTTGTACTTGAGGATCAGGTCCCAGATGGCCCTGCGTGCGTACGGGTCCACACCAGCCGTGGGCTCATCCAAGATCACGGCCCGTGACCCACCCACAAACGCGATGGCCACTGACAGCTTCCTCTTCATGCCCCCTGAGAGGGTTTGCACCAGGGAGTGGCGTTTGTTGGAGAGCTCCAGGTCCTCAATCATCCTGGGGACAGGGGAGGGGCACCAGGGATGCTGGGGGGGCTGGACTGGCACCTGGTGCCTGCGGGGAGCACGATGCCTCTTCTCCACCAACAGCTCCCAGCCACTGGGACAGCCCAGATGCACCGAGGCTACAGAAGCATCTGCTGCTGGCTTCCACAGCCTGATGCCCCAAGCTTTGGAGAACACTTGGAGCTGCTCCAGGGGAGATCTCTGCTTTCAGATCACCCACCACAGCAGTAAGGGGTCCCACTCATGCAAAAGGCACAGATGAGACAAAAGGAGCTGAGGGTGCCTACTTGTCCATCTCCTTGCGGATCTCCTCCTCTGCCATGCTCTTGAGTTGTGAGTAGAACCAGAGGTGTTCCTCCACCGTCAGCCTGTCGAAGAGCACGTTGTGCTGAGGACACATGCCCAGATTCTTCCGGATCTCGTCCATCTCCGTCCGGATGTCATGGCCATAGATGGTAGCGGAGCCCGAGGTTGGAGGGAACAAGCCGGTGAGGATGGACCTGGATGGATGGAGAAAAGCAACAATGTGAGGAACCTTGTGTTCCTCCATCTGGTCCCAAGTCCCAGCCACCACCTCCAGCAGCATCTGCTGAGCCCTGGGCAGAGCAACAGCAGTGCAGAGCCATGAGCCCGTGGCCTGTCCCTGTTTTGTGCCACCCCTATAACCACTCTGGTCCTGGCACCAGCTGCCCTAGGGCTCGGCAGGGACATCATGCAGCACCTTCCTACCCACTGCAGCTGGCCAGAAGGACACGGCCCATGCCCGCCCCGACCGGCACTCACATGGTGGTGGTTTTCCCTGCACCATTGTGCCCCAGGAAGGACACCACCTGGTTCTCGTAAAGGTTGAGGCTAAGCTTGTTCAGCGCCAGCTTCTTGTCCGTCTTGTAGACCTTGGTGAGTTTGTCGATGCAGACGACCAAGGGGAGGTGGGTTGGCTCCTCCTCGATGCCTCGTGTCTCCTCTGCCACGAGAGCAGGATGGTGAGGAGCCGAGGGGTGGCAGGGCAGCCTCCACCTCCCCACCTCCACCCCGTAGGGCCGTGCTGGCTCCCAGCCCCTTCCCCTCTGCTTCTGCCACCTTGTCCCCTCCCGCACCACCACTTGCCCTCGGATCCTGCCCTGACACAGGGGACACACGGGGATCACACAGGACGCTGCAGAGCCAAGGCCACTCCCTGCCACCACCGCCCACCCTCACCCAGCCGTCGGCTCTCCATCGCACAGGCCTGATCCTCCTCCATGATGCTGAGGCGGGTGGTGCGGGACCAGGGCCAGGTCCACTCCCAGGTCTCCACTCGCCCGTTGCCCAGCCAGTAGGACTTCTGGAGAGGGAAGTACCACGGCCGCGGCAAACCAAACATCCCTGCAAGCACAAACCCTCCAGAGTCAGCCGCAACCCCACACCCATGTATGTGCAGAAGGCAGCCAAGGGCTGGGGCAGAGCTCGATGTGGGTACAGCCACCGGCAGGTCTTGGAGGTCTCCCTGGCAGGGACATCACTGCAGGGTGATGGCTGCAAGGGACAATGACTGCAACGTGATGGCTGCAAGCACTCTGCCCAGCTAGGCTCAGGGAAACACTGCTGGTTTGTGTAAGGAAGCAAAGTCCTTTGGGTTTAGGGTTGGGCCTGGCTTCAGGTTTACTGGGAAAGCAAAGGAAGCTGGTGAGACTCCTCCCCAAGCAGGTGATAACAGTGCTTCAGCTGTGGACACCTTGCTTTGCTCCAGCTGGCCAGGGAACAGACATAAAATCCTACAATCATGGAACGGTTTGGGTTGGAAGGGACCTCAAGGCCCATCCAGTTCCACTCCTGTGCCACAGACAGGGACACCTCCCACTGGATCAGGGGCTCCAAGCCTTATCCAACCTGGCCTTGAACACCTCCAGGGATGGGGCAGCCACCACTTCCCTGGGCAATCTGAGCCAGGGCCTTCCCAACCTCACAGGAAAACATTTCTGCCTAAGGTCTCATCTCAATCTCCCTTCTTGCAGCTTAAACATGTAATGGAAGATCTCCAGGGGTCCTGCTGATGTCTCCAGCGGGTCAGGCCATGTGGGCAGGTGTCCCCAGCTGGACACATGCAGGGGACCCCAAAGACACATTGTGCCTAATCCCATGCTGTCAGGGCTGAGCACCACTAGGAACCAGCAGCATCCTCAGCAAGGAGGCTCCCATAAAACTAGAGGTGCCCTCCTGCCCCACTGCCTGCACGTACCCGGGTGCACAGCCTCAATGTACCACGTGAGCACTCCGTACACCACAGCATCCACGATCAGCATCATCATGGACAGCAAGAGGTTGAAGTCATCTCCTTCCACGGGCGACTGGCTGAAGGTGTGCCACTGGATGCCCACACCGGCCACCTCGTACAGTGCGAAGTACTTAGAGCCCAGCCCAAAGGCTGTGGTGGACATGAGGGACTGCAGAGAGGCAGAGGGAAGGGGTTGTTAGCAGGAATGACCGGTCAGCTCCAGAGGAACAGGTTGGGGTGAATTCCTGCCCGATGCTGACCCACCCACCCCCATGGAGATGCTTCCTGCCCTGGAAAGCACCAAACCTTCTGAGGATTCCTCCAAAGCACCATGAGAAGTTGATTCATACAGTCAGAAGTTTGCTCAGGTCTTGGTGACAGCTTGGTGGCCTTTGTAAATGGCCATGGGGTGCCCGGGGCAAACGTAGGGCCAAGAACCAACCCAGAAGCTGCAGCCAACTCACCGCAATGCACTTCTCAAAGGCCGTGATCTTGTCATGCGCCACCTCTTCCCGGATGGCCACGTACATGTAGGGCACGTAGCTGAGGAAATAGATGATGCCACCGCAGGCAGAGGCCAACTTGGCCTTGGAGTAGAGCACCGACACCAGGAAGCTGCAGGGAGGACAGCGTCACCTCGGATCCCACCCCAGCAGGGCTTCTCGTAAACCATCTGATTTTGGTGGTGTTGAGGTGATAAATTTGCCCCCAAATTAGCTGGATAGGGGGACTTGTTTTCCTCCACCAGCACCTGCGCACAGAGCTAGCAGCACCCTCACTTCATGGTACAAGGACCCTGGCACTGCCCATGCCCCCTCACTCCTCAGAGCAGACCCAGCAGCTCACCAGAACATGATGGTGGCCACTGCGTAGATGGCAAGGAAGAGCCAGATGATGAGGACATCGCTGTGCATCAGCACCTTGCCGTACTTCAGGATGGCAGTGAGTGCTGTGACTGAGATGGAGAGCTGGACGAAGCCAGTGATGAACCAAGCCACCCAATGTACCGCATTGTTCAAGCCCATCATCTTCATCACCTGTGAGGCCAAAACTGCTCAGCAGGGCTGTTCCCTACCTGGTGCATCCCTGCTGCCTCGCGCGCTGGAGCTGCGAGAGTAACAGGCAGCACTGAGGAGTCCTTGAAGGCTGCTGGGAGCAGGCAGACCCAGCACCCTGTGCCAGGATGCCAATGGGCTTGGCTCCCTCCAGCACTGGGCAGGGCTTGTGCCAGGGACACCTGGATGGACCAGCTCAGTCCAGCGATGTGGGATTTCACCCAACCAAGCTCACACACCCTGGAGATGTGGGGAAGGTGCCCAGTGCAGAATTGAGAGCTCAGAGATGCCAGCTACTGCCCAGGGATCTCTCCCACCACCCAGGGATCTCTCCCACCACCCCCACCTCTTTCAGGCGATGCTCCTTCTCAGTCACAATGTGCTGGATCATCATGGCCACCGAGTAGACCCAGGAGATCACCATGCACAGGGGCATCATGTGCTCAATGACGAAGAGGAAGCTAGTGGGGTAAAGGATGAGAGAGGAGATCTGGATGGTGGCACCACAGCAGAGACCAAGTGCGACCCTGGGGCGCAGAGCAGCAGAGGGTCTTTCCCACCAGCCATGGACAACCAGCCCTCCAGTCAAGCACCTCCAGAGTGCCCTGGAAGAGTTTATCCAATGAGCCAATAGGACAGTCTAGGGTCCTGGCTGCAGGATCTGGCAGACAGCAGCCATGGGCTTGGCCCGGTGCCCTGCCCACCGCTGTGTGGATGGGGCTCTATCCAACCGTCCTAGAGGCTCTGGGACTTCTCCAGGTGCTTCCTCCAGACCACTACGGTCAATAACCACCAGCACAGACCCACGTGCTGCCCATTTACCACTCTCCTCTTGTTCTACCCAAGCTGTTTAGCCTCCAAGACACCTCAGAACCATAAATTCCTCACTTCGGTTGCAAACAGGGCAAAAAATCCTTCCCCTGCTTGCCTAGCCTGGTAGTCCAAGAAACAGGGCTGAACTGGTTACTAATCACTCCCAATGTTACGAGCCCCTCTCAGGCCCCAAAACTTGTCCTCTTTTCCCAGCTGAAGTGTTCTGGCCTGGAGCGGGGAAGAGGGAAGTCCCTGCCCTTGCCCACCATGCCATTACTCACTCATCCCGGGTATAACACGGGTAGGGGAACATCTGCACATAGTTGCCAGGCTCCACCACGTCATGGCCAACAAACGTGTTGATGAGGGCACGCTCCATCATGTCTGGGGAGGAGGAGGAGAGGCCGAGCTGAGTGGGCAGCATGGGCAGAGTGTGGGGACATGGGCAGCGGTGGCAGGGAGCTGGCACTCACCTTGGATCCAGACAAAGCCATAGAGGAAGTAGAAGCGGCCGCCGGTGTTGGGGCCCGGCCGCCAATACGCCCGTCGGATCTCGTTGGTCTTCTCCGTGAAGCTGGAGTTCTGTCGGATCTTGTACATGACGTGGGGAGGCAGCGAGCCGTCCCTGTTGGTCTGGAAGATGACACCTGCAGGCAGCGGGACAAGCAGGGAGCCTGACGGCACCACAGGAGACAGCCAGACCTGCCAGACTGTGGGCAGGGACACAGAGCGGGAAGCGCAGCCCAGCAAGGGCAGCGCAGGTGTTGCCATGGATGGGGAGGGTGGGCATGGCTCTGTCACAGGATGCGAGGGCACGTGGACAGCCGGCAGGAGTAATGGGAGGGCCCTGTGCCCAGCAGGGCTCAGCGGGGGGCAGAGGATGGGTACTGCAGGATGCTCGATCTGCTCAACCACCCAAGACATGCACCAAGGCAGCCACATCCCAAAGCCAGTGGCCCAAGCACAGGGCACGGCTGGAGGACAAAGCTCAAGAGACCCATGTGAAGGGGCTGGTTCCCAGGGACGTACTGGCAAAGACGGTGACGTTGTCCTGGTAGGCTTGGTTCAGCGTGTAGTTGACGATGCTCTCCTCATCTGGGAAGCCTTTGAAGATGTCCACACTGACCTAGAGGGAAGGGAAGGCTGCTAAGACCCCACTGCCCCTAACGATCAATCCGTCATGTGGACCCTGCACATGGCACAGTGTGTGACCCGCAGCCACCACAACCCAATGGTTGATGAGCACTTCCACTGTTGACATCTACCTCAAAGTTCCTGACACTGCTAAAGCCACTCCAGGGCTTCCGTCCTGTGGCCTTAAGGAGGTCTGAGCAGACCTGTTGCCTCTTTAGCCCCACAGAACCTGGCTGCGGGTGGTGGGTGCCACTTCAGCACCTGTGTTCCCACAGGTGGCCACAACCTCACCTTGGCCATGAAGTGGACCCAGCCGCAGGCAGCATTGTTGATGGCGTCCAGCTGCTGGAGCAGGACGCTTGCATTGGGCAGGGAGAAGTTGCCACTGAGGAATTTGTGGAGAACATCGTTGTCGGAGACATTCAGGATCTCTGGGTGCTTGTGGAGGTCGGCATTGATCTGGGACAGAGAGGGAAAAATCACCAAATCCTAGAATGTCCTGAGTTGGAAGGGAACCACATAGATCATTCGAGTCCAACTCCTGTCCCTGCACAGGACACCCCAAAATTCACACCACGGGGCTGAGGGCCTTGGCCAAATGCTCCAGGAAGACTGTCAGGCTTCGTGCTGTGACTGCTTCCCTGGGAGCTGTTCCAGTGCTTCACTGCCCTCTGGGGGAAGAACCTTCTCCTAATGCTCAACCTAACCCTCCCCTGGTGCATCTTCCTGCCATTCCCTTGGGTCCTGTCATTGGTCACCAGAGAGAGGAGCTCAACACCTGCTCCTTCTCCTCCTCTTGTGAGGAAACTGCAGAGCGCGATAAGGTCTCCCCTCAACCTCTTCTTCTCCAGGCTGAACAGACCAAGGAACTTCAGTGGCTCCTCACACGCTTCCTCTCTACACCCCTCACCAGCTCTGTGCCCTCCTCTGGATGCTCTCCAGGAGTTTGAGATCTTGTTTATCCTGCGGCCCCAGAACTGCCTCAGTGCTCAAGGTGGGGCCACCTCAGTGCGGAGCAGAGCAGGACAATCCCCTCCCTCACCTGGCTGGCAATGCTGTGCTGGATGCACCCCAGGACACGGTTGCCCTCTTGGCTGCCAGGGCTCTGCTGGTTCATGGTCAAATCATAGTCATTAAACCCTCCAGTCCTGTCCCCAGGTCATTCATGAAGACATTAAAGAGCGCTGGCATGGATCCCCGCGGAACACCGCTAGGGACTGGTCCCCAGCCTGATGGGACCCCATGTCCTGTGACCATTGGAGCCTGACCACCAACCAATTGCTCATCCATTGCACTGTGCATTTATCCACATCAAAAAGTTGTGCTACACCCTGCCTCTCAGCCCCCTGTCCCCCCCACGGACACAGACAGGACCCAGTGCTCTTCCTGGGGATGGGGAATGGCATCAACCCCACACAGGGAACCAGCCTGGTCCTCGCAAGAACAGGGTGGGCACCAAGGAGCACCTGAGGAGCTTCATATGAAGAAGCTACAAGGGGCCTGAGGGCAGGACAGCCCCTTCCCAGCCCCAGGGCAGTAAAGCCCAGGCAGGCTCGATTCTCGGTGCACTGTCCTACCTGCTGGAGCCATCGGATGCGACGCTGCAGCCGGCCCTCCTCCAGGTATGCACGGATCTCAGGGGAGATGTTCAGCCATGCCTTGGCGTAGTGAGTGACGTTGCCCACAAAAGCGAAGGTCTCATTGGCCTGTGGGGGAGGAAGGTCCCACAGTGGGAAGAGGCAGAGCTCCCCTGCTCTCTGGGATAGCCAGCAGCCACTGAGGCATCTGCCCACCTCCCAGCAGGCACGGCTACCTCAACAAGGGCCAGGGCAGCTGCCTGCTTCTGCCAGCGCTGGCACCTTCCTCCCTGCTCAGCCCTGGCTTCTCTGAGGCGTCTGGGCAAGGAGGTCGCTGTGGAGCGAGGCCACTGGGAGAGGAAGGTCAGGGGGCCCAGCCTCTGCGCCCTCACCTTCAGGATGACCTTGTCCACTTCAGTGCCCACGGGCGCGTACAAGATTTTGGGGTTGCTGGTCATCAGATGCACGAGGAGGCCCAGGTTCCGCTGCTCCTTGCTGGTGAAGCCCAGTGAGCTCATGTTGCCTTGCTTCAGTGCCTCGGGCTCGATCGTCCTGTGAAGAGGGCTCAGGCTGCTGACTCTGCTCCAGTCCTCAGCCCTGCCTGGCAAAGGATTTCCCACCAACTCCCATGCCGGGTAGAGCTGCCCAGCACGCCGAGCTTCCCCCAGACTCCACACAAGGCTGCAGAACAGTGTTCATCTCCATCTCCCTTACATCAAGGGATGACTGGGGCCCTTGCCTGCCAGCACAGGCATGATGGGCTCCCACATCCCTGTCCTGACCAGAGAGCACCTGGAATCTGGCATGCTCTGTCCCCTGGGGCTCCTACCGGTTGTTGCCGCAGAGGATGGGCTGCAGTCCGGCCCAGAGCTGCACGAACGCAGAGAATTGTCCCTGGGGGTTGTCACTGCCGGCTGGGCCCCCAGCACCCTCCTCCTCTGCCGTGGTGTTCCCGGCAGTGGTGTTGGCGCCGGCCCAGCCGGTGCTGTTGGCTGTGGGTGACGGGGCCTTGCTAGCACAGGCTCCCCTGGGCAGCAGCTTGGCCAGCGCTGAGAGGATGTCCATGTCACGGAGAACCTTCTCCATCTCCACCAGGTCCTCCAGGAGGGCACGGAGACGATGCTGGGTGGCTGTGCTGTTCACCTCATCCAGCTTCAGCTGTGAGGATGAGCAGGCAAGGAGTTGCCTTTGGAGGGGGTGACAGGGCCCCTCGCCAGCAAGAGGGGACAAGGGGACCCCCCCACAGCGGCATTGTCTGCTTTCTTGGTTACAAGCTTGGAGCTGTGGCCCGCTGGGGCTCAATGCCATGCTTTCGTGGCTATCAGGCAGCAGGAGTGCAGGCAAATGCTGGCAGGGTCTGGCTGGGGGACAGGAGATGTCCCTTAGGCAGGGTGGTCCGCTGTGACCACAGGGACATGTCAGACTCGGGTGAGACAAGGAGGGGGACCTCAGAGCCAGCCTCAGGGAGCTGTGCCACAAGGGACATTGCCAGTCCATGAGTGAGGATGCTGTGGGAACATGCTTGGAGGATGCTGGGGACACTCAGCTCCACCTGACTGGCAGCATCTAAGCAAGTGCCAGAAGGGAGGAATCAGAATCATAGAATGGTTTGAGTTGGGAGGGACCTTAATGATCATCTAATTCCATTCCCCCTGCCATGGGCAGGGACACCTCCCGCTGGATCAGGGGGCTCAGAGCCCCAGGAGGGGCCGAGCCACGTAACAGCACCTGTCCCCACACACCTCGTGAGATGGAAAGCCCTGCCCAGGACCGATCCCAGCCCCATAGACCCGTGCTCACCCTGCTGACGATCCTGGGGGTGTCAAGCTGGTCCCGGAGCTCAGCTGCCAGCTGGGTGAAGCGCTCGTGGCGGGCAGCCCCACTGCCGTTGCAGGCGAGCACCCGGTACGCCTGCAGCAGCGGCTGCTGCGCGGGGGCGACGCGCAGGAGGTGCCGCAGCGTCGCGGGGCTCTGCTCACACGTCAGCTGCTCCAGCACCGGCCCGGTGAAGAGGACGCCCTACGGGGCAGGGAGCCGTGGGCAGCAGCCCCGGGCACGGCGACAGTGCCCACCTGGCAGCGTGGCCGCCCGTGTGCCCCACTCCGCCCCGCGAGGCGCTCACCTCCATCTCGGTGAGGAGGGCCTGGGGGCTGTCAGAGGCGGTGGGTGCTGCGGCGGCACTGGCGAGACCCAGGGCCTGGGAGAGCAGGCGGAGCAGGGCTGGCCGGCGCGGGGCTGCCACAGGGTCCCGCAGCACCCGGTGCACCAGCCCTTCCCGCAGGCTCCTCCAGCCGCTCGGGAGGCTCTGCTGCAAGAGGGGCAGCGGGGGTGGCTGCTGCTGCGAGGGGTCCCCAGGGACCCTGCTGTGCCCGCTGTACAGCATCCACACCCACGGTGCCCACAGGGAGGGATGGAGGCAGCACGGGTCCCCTGCATCCCAGCCACAGGAGGGAACAACCTCCCCACTTCCCTCCCCAAGCCACCATCCAGGCAGTGCCACCACCCGCTGCAATGGGAAACCGAGGCACAGGCACGAGGGGTCTCAGAGCACTGCAGGAACCCGTGTCAGCACCAGAGTGGGACCTTACTGCTGCTCTGGCCACCCAACAGCATCCCACCGCATCCCTTCTGCTGGGATAGACACCCCCAGCTCGCCCTGTGGTGGGACACGGGGAGGGGACGCAGAGGATGAGCTCTGTCCCACCTGGTCCCCTGCACACACAGCACCGCTCCTCACCTCCAGCTGTGTCATCTTCTCACCACGGCCAAACCTATCCCACAGGTCTTGCTCATGGCCCTCGTCAAGCCCCAAAGGAAAGGAACCAAAAAACAGGCGGTACACCTGCACCAGAGACAGGAACAGGGCTGCTGGGCACAGCGGGAACAGAGGCACCACCTGCCCAGCAGTGCCCCAGCACGAGGAGGATAGGGTAGCAGGGCAGGATGAGTCCTGGCTGACTCCCACCCCATGGCGTCTGGTGGTCAGGGCTCAGTCTGGGTCGGGATGTGCCCATTCCCAGGAGCAATGTGGACCCTGCAAAGCCTAGCCCTGCGGCACTGTGCTGGCATCCACCTCCTGCTGGCCAGCACCCACCTTCTGTGGGTCGGCACCCACCTCCCACAGACTGGCAGCCACCTGCCGCGGGTCATCTACCACCTCTATGGATCACCTCCCACTGGTCATCTCCCATCTCCTGCAGACCACCTCCCATGGGCTAGCATCCACTTAGAATCACAGAATGATAGAATCACTAGGTTAGAAAGGACCCACTGGGTCATCGAGCCCAACCATTCCCATCAATCACTAAACCATGTCCCTCAGCACCTCGTCCACCTGTGCCTTAAACACCTCCAGGGAAGGTGACTCAACCCCCTCCCTGGGCAGCCTCTGCCACTGCCCAATGACCCTTTCTGTGAAATATGTTTTCCTGATGTCCAATCTGAACCTCCCCTGGTGGAGCTTGAGGCCATTCCCTCTTGTCCTGTCCCCTGTCACTTCAGAGAAGAGCCCAGCTCCCTCCTCTCCACAACCTCCTTTCAGGGAGTTGTAGAGAGCAATGAGGTCTCCCCTCAGCCTCCTCTTCTCCAGGCTAAACAACCCCAGCTCTCTCACCTGTTCCTCGTAAGGCCTGTTCTCCAGCCCCCTCACCAGCTTCGTTGCTCTTCTCTGGACTCGCTCCAGAGCCTCAACATCCTTCTTGTGGTGAGGGGCCCAGAACTGAACACAGGATTCGAGGAGCGGTCTCACCAGTGCCGAGTCCAGAGGGAGAAGAACCTCCCTGGACCTGCTGGTCACGCCGTTTCTGATCCAAGCCAAGATGCCATTGGCCTTCTTGGCCACCTGGGCCACTGCTGGCTCATGGTCAGTCGCTGTCAACCAACACCCCCAGGTCCCTCTCCTCCAGGCAGCTTTCTAGACAGACTTCTCCTAGTCTGTAGCACTGCACAGGGTTGTTGTGCCCCAAGTGCAGGACCTGGCATTTGGCCTCGTTAAACCTCATGCCATTGGACTCTGCCCAGCGGTCCAGCCTGTCCAGATCCCTTTGGAGCCTCCCAACCCTCCAGCAGATCGACACATCCACCCAGCTTAGTGTCACCCGCAAACTTGCTAAGGGTGCACTTCCCACGGGACAGCATCCACTTCCTGCTGATCATCTCCCACCCCCAGCCGGTCAGTTCCCATCTCTCACAGGCCAGCACCCACCTCCCGCAGGTCGATGCTGGAGCCCAGGAGCAGCTCAGCGGTGCTGTTGGGGAGGGACAGGTTCTGCGTCAGGAAGCGGTGCAACTCCCCCCGGTCCTTGGCTGCCCACGCCAGTGTGAAGCCGGATCCTGGTAAGGAGTAGAGGGCTCAGCGCCGCCGCCAGCGCTAGGGACACGGCACAGCCCTGCGCGAGAACGCTTCACAGCCAGCCTGCCCGGCACACAGCCACGTGGGACAGTGACGGGGCACTGCCAAATGCCCTCACATCGCTGGGCGCCGGGCGGATGGGCACCTCCAACCCTGCGGGTGCAGGCAGCAGGAGGGCAGGCTAGTCACAGTCTACCTGCTCGGCTGCTGAAGTGGGTCTCCATGGGGCTGGGCTCGCTGGTGCTGAGCGCTTCCAGGCGCCGGCGCAGCGACTCCAGCTCCTCCTCCAGCCCTGGGTGCTGCGGGTCAAAGAGGCTGCTCTGCTCCACCGCTTCGCTGAGGTGCTCCAGGAGCTGTGTCACCCTGCGAGAGCCCAGCACCACTGCGGCTTCAGGGACAGGGACAAAGGGATAGGAACACCCTCCGCAGAGCCCCAGGCAGGATAAGCACCTCCGGTGCATGAGAGAGCTGCGCTGCATGAGCACCACTGCCCCGGGAGCTGCCCTGCGCACCAAACCCACCAAGCCAGGGGCACAGAGTAGAGTCCCAAAGCCTCCAGGTGTCTCCAGGGGCCACCCGCATCCTCCTCCCGGCCATCAGGCACCCGGCAGCCCATGGGCTGAGCTGCCCCCTGTGCCCCAGGGACACAGCACTCTGCAACCAAGCACTTCGGGGACGAAGGCTGGTGCCTGTCCCCAGAGGGGCAGTGCCAGCGTGGGAAGGGGCACGGCGTCCATGGGAGGGTGCGGGATCACGCGGCGTGGGATGGGGTATGTGTGCAGCAAGGGCAGGACTCACGTGGAGTTGGAGTACTGCAGGAAGCCAAACTCATCGCGCTGGCCATCAGGGCAGAGGGACTGCATGATGGGCAGAATCCCAGCCGAGGTGAGCGGTGCCGCCGTGTAGAAAGCTGGACCCAGCGAGAGAGCACGGAGAGGCCAGGGGAGGTGCGGGCAGGGAGGGAGGAGAGGCAGGGGAGGCAGAGGCCACCAGAGAGACAGAGACTCAGTTCAGAGCAACACGCGCGGGGCCCTGTGAGCCCGGCAGGAGGCTGGCGGCCACGGGCAGAAGTCAGCGGCTTTCCCACCAAGGCTGCCCCAGCTGGTGGCCCTTCAGGGCTGTGGGCACCTCCGGCCACCCTGGCTCCTGCCCTCTCACTCCTGCCCGCTCCACACTGGGCAACGGGTCCTTCCCACTCCAGGACGATGCCAGCTCCTGCCACGTGCCCCCAGGACAGCCGCCAACCTCCCCCAGCCTCTTGGCCGCTCTTGTTAGTAACCTCCGAGGCCCCACCAGCTCTCCGGAGGAAGAGGAGGAAGAATAGACAGGGAAAACAAGAGTTGTCACCCGCAGCTCCTGGAGGCCCAGACTCCCCCCGGCCCAGCTGCCCCGACGTGGCTGCTGGAGGTGGAAATGGAGACACGACAGGCGGGGAGATGGAAGAGATGAGGAGCAGCAAGGGGACAGCAAACCTTCCCCTCCTCTGCCGGCACTGAGCCATCGTCCCAGCCAGGGTCTTTCCACCCCCTTCACCAGGACAGGGTGAGCCCAGGAGGGTGTTGCCCAAAGGGACCAGAGGTTAAAACTGGGCAGCACCAGGCAGGGACCCTGCTCTCCCGGGGTTAGGTCAGTCAGTGCTGTTAGCACAGCCGCGGCAGGCAGGGCTTGGTGAAGATGGGCTTCTGGTAGGGGCAAGCGACAGCCCAGGACAGACAGGGACAGGCTAGCAGGTGGTGGCCATGCCACGCTTTGGTGACAAAGCATGGTGGTGTCTTGCAGGACTCCAGGCTCCCAATAGTGCCACATCCCGGCTCATCCCAGCAGCAAGGGGCCAGGACACGGACCCAGAGGTGGCGTAGGGGTGGGAGACATGTCCAGCCCCTTGGGCACCAGCCCAGGTTGGGTGACCACAGGCCACCATATGGGTGCCAGCATCTGGTAAGGTCTGTGCGAGGAGGAAGGTAAGAAAGGGTAGGACAAGGCCAGGAGAGGCCTCCACAGCACAGGGTGCTGGGGACATCACCACTGGCAGCCCCAGCACCTGGGGAACCCAGTGGGGACACCACTATGGGCTAGTCCTGGCTGGGCAAGCCCTGAGCCAGCAGATGCCGTGCTGCGCTGCCCAAGCCCATCTTCAGCAGCCACAGAGAAAGGCAACAGGGTTACAGAGGAGTCGATTAGGCCAGAGTGAGTTGATCCAAACCAGGCTCTTTCTCGCCCAAACGTGTAGCCGGCACAGGCAGGGGAAGGGAAGGAGGCGCCCACCCACCCCACCAACTTACAGACTGGCGCATGCAGTAGAGGCATGGAGGGCAGGCGGGCAGGGGAGATGGTGGGAAAGAAAAAGAAAATGTGAGCAAAAGAAAAAACAAACCAAAAAAACCACACAACACAGAGGGCACATCAGTGCCGGGGCAGGAACCAGGGCAGCACCTGCTGCTGCCAGCAGCCGGACCCGTGCTCGAAGCTGGGCTCTCCATCGCCAGCACGCACTGAAACACATGCTTGGACCATCGTTACGCCTGGCACTGCAGCCACTGCAGTTCGAGATGCTCTGGTTGCACATCTCCAGCATCCCCAGCTCCAGTCCCATCCATTTGTCACCTTGCCAGGGCCTTAGAGCACAGACTGGCATGGGTCTCCACACAGTGCATCGTCCCCCACAGTGCCACAAGGAGCTGGGGAGCCCTTCCCAGCACCACCCTGGCTGTTGCCAGCCCCTCCAGCCCCCCTGTCTGCCCCACTAGTCCCCAGCTGCAGCCCCTGCCCACTGCTCTGTCCCCCAAAGGACCCCACTGGGCCCCTCCCAGCCTGCACCCAGGGTGCTGCAGCAGCTCCCCAGAGCCTTGGTGTGCCCCAAAGTGCAGATTTGCTGCCACCACCCTGCTGGCACTCACCTTCCTTCACAGGGATGGTTGGCTTCTTCTGCCGCAGACCCAGCAGAATGAAGAAGAGCACCAGAGGGATGAAGATCTCAAAGGCCAGCACCCACTAGGGATGACACAAAGCAGAGGGATCATGACACTAGAGGATAGGAGCTTGCTCTGCAGGAGGAGTGTATGCAGGATGGGGACCCCCAGGGCACAGGTGCAGTTCAGTACCAAGCCCGTGTCTTGAAGGCAGCTGGTGACACCGTCACAGCTCAGCCAGAGGCAAACAGGTCCCTGGGCATCCCAGGATCTCCTGCTCCATCCTGCCCAGGGCATTTCAGATCTGGAGAGGGCACCACAGAAGGGATGGTAGGAAGAAATTCTTCACAAGGAGAGTGGGGAGGGTTGCCCAGGGAAGTGGTGGCTGCCCCATCCCTGGAGGGGTTCAAGGCCAGGTTGGATGGGGCTTGGAGCAACCTGATCCACTGAGAGGTGTCCCTGCCCATGGCAGGGGGTGGAACTGGATAGGCTTTGAGGTCCCTTCTAACCCAAACCACTCCATGATTCTGAGATTCTATGATCCTTACTCCAACAATGCAAAGAGGGTGCTGGGGCTCGAGCCCAGCCCCAATGGGCCACCACGGCTGGGACTGCCCGGAGGAGATTTCCCAAATCCTTATGACCAGCAAAGAGCCACAGGAGGCCATCCTGGCACTGCCCTCACACCCAGTGTGATGGTCCCCTGCTGCTGTGCCACCACTGGGTCCCACCCACGGGGCAGACCCCAGTGCCATGGGGCGAGGTTTGGATCAGCCAGGCACTGGCCCCGGCTCCAGGTGCAATGGGGTGTCCCAGCATCCCCGTCATGCTCTCCCATAAGGCTGCATGGGATTTCCACTGGTAGCATATGGTAAATCACAGTAAATCCCCAGGCATCTCTAACCCCAATCACACGGGTGACCCAGGCTGGGCTCCGTGCCCAGAGGCCCTGAGGATGGGCAGCAGTGCCTTCAGCTACCAGCAGGAACGGGCACGTGGCACGCCGCCAGCGCAGCTGCTGCTGGTTTGCACCAGGAGCACCCAGGCCACGTCACAGCCACGTTTCCCTCACTGCTGAGTGAAGAAGAACGGCTGCAGGTGGGGAAACTGAGGCAAGGTGTGAGGCGAGCCAACCTCAGCTCAGTTCAGGGCTGGATCAGACCCCACAAGCTGGCACTGAGACCCTGGAGCTCACTGCCACCACGGGCAGGGTAGGACCCATCTCCGCTCACAGCACCCAGGCACGGGAGGAGCAAGCCAGCGGGGCAGGGGCTGCAGGGAAGGATATATCCAGCAGCAGGTGAGAGCCAGGCCCTCCTGTCCCCAGCAGCATCACCTCCACCCTGGCCTCACCCAGGGGCTGCTGAAAAGCCCCACAGCCCAGTTGAGAGTGGTGAGCAAAGGGACCCCACGGCACATCACCTCAGCGCCCCCAAGGGCACCGTGGCTGCACCCATGGGTGCCCCCATTGCTGCCCTCTCCTGTCCCCAGAGCTGCTGATTTTTGGGGAGGCAGAGACCGGAGAAGGCAGGCAGCAGGGAACAGAAACAGGAGACACCCCAGGAGCAGTGCCAGGGTGGGGGATCCCCATCTTTCCAGCACCACTGGTCCCAGGCACGGTCCCTGCTGCCATCAGGGAGAAGGAACACCCCAACCGGCTCTGCCTGCCTGGCCCCTGCCCCCACCTCCCTGCCTGTTTACCCAGCACACAATTGAGCCTCTGTGCCCAGGAGCCTGGGCATCATCCCTCCACGCCCATGCCGTGCTGTACCAGGCTCCCTGGGGACTGACGGGTCCCTGGTGGCGACAGCAGGGCCCTGCTTGTTGTTATTTATCTTTTTAAAGCCGGTCATTGACATTTTGCTCATCCCTTTCCCCAGTGCCCGAGCCGCCCTGCACCGCTGCAGACCACGGCGCCAGGGCAGGCGGTCACCCCACGGTGACGGGCAGATGCGATGGCAGAGCAGGGCTTGCCAGCCTGCGCCGCCGTGACCAACCCTGCCCCTTGGGTCCCCAGGGCTGCCCCACATCCACAGTGGAGCAGGGGCACTGGGCTGTTGGTGGTGGGCAGGGATGCTGTCCCAGGGGGGCCTCTGCCCTCTGCGGGGAGCGTCCAGTGCTGGCACAGCCTGGAGGTGGTGGGGTCCCTGCATCTTGGCAGGGAGGGCACTGGAGCAGTTGAGGCCCTGGGGCTGTTTAGTCTGGAGAAAAGAAGGCTGGGGGGAAACCTCATCACTCTCTGCAGCTCCTGGAAAACAGGTTGCGAGGTCAGTGCTGGGCTCTGCTCCCAACTAACAAGAGATAGGATGAGAGGAAAAGGCCTCAGGTTGCACCTGGGGAGGTTTAGATTGGATATTAGGAGAAATTTCTCTACTGCAAGAGTGGTGAAGCCCTGGCAGATGTTGCCCAGGGCAGCGGTGGAGTCTCCAACCCTGGAACAGTTCAAAAACCATGTGGCCATGGCACCTGGGGACATGGTTTAGTTGGCACTGTAGGGCTGTGCTGATGGTTGGACTGGATGAGCTTAGAGGTTTTTTCCAACCTTAATGATTCTGTTATTCTATGATTTTGGGATTGTGTAAGGATGTAAGGTAAGGAAACGCCAGGATCTGGGCTCCTCAGAAGGAAACGCTGGGAGGAGGAAAGGGACAAGGAGAGGAGAAGGGTTGGTGCCAGGCAGCAGCATCCGTCCCCCTGGCACATGTCCACGCCATCCAGCTGGAGAGGCAAGCAGGATGAGGCCATGGACACTGCCTGTGTCTGCATGAGCACTGGGTGCAACGCCTGCCACCACCACAGACAGCCGGGCACCTGTGTGGCTGTCGGAATCAGCTTTGACACCAGCTGGACACAGGGACAGGGCATCCTGATTGACTTTCCCAGCAAGGGGGCCAGAGGTTGGTGGGTGCCGCTGGCAGGGTGCTGGCCCCGGGCAAGCAGCTCTGTGGCAGGGCACCCAGCCAGAAACAATGCCTGGGTCTGCCCTCTGCCATGTCTGTGGACAGGAGCAGCAGGCTGCAAGGAGGCAGCAGCTCCCACGCTGCCAGGCCAAAGGCACCGACAAACCCATGGGATGCAGCAAAAATGAACCATCCCAGCCTCGCGGTGCTGTCCCATCGCGCCCATCATCCGGCCAACACTAGGAGCAGCTGGGAGACACACTGCAGCCAGGGCTAGCATGGCAAGACAACTCCATCAGCATCACCAGAACAGGGCAGCGTGCATGGAGGAGGCTGAGGGGAGACCTCATTGCTCTCTCCAACTACCTGAAAGGAGGGTGTGGAGAGGAGGGAGCTGGGCTCTTCTCCCAAGGGACAGGGGACAGGACGAGAGGGAATGGCCTCAAGCTCCGCCAGGGGAGGTTTAGGCTGAACATTAGGAAAAAATATTTCACAGAAAGGGTCCTTGGGCACTGGAACAGGCTGCCCAGGGAGGGGGTTGAGTCACGTTCCCTAGAGGGGTTTAAGGGACAGGTGGACTAGGTTCTGAGGGACATGGTTTAGTGATTGATGGGAATGGTTGATCTCAATGATCCGGTGGGTCTTTTCCAACCTGGTGATTCTGTGATTCATGCTGACCCAGATGCTCCCCACATGGGCAGCCAAGATGGGCAGAGGCAGCTCTCTATGTCTATCACCACCACCCAGAATTCTGCTCCACCCTTCCTGCCCACTCCCAGAAATGTCCTGGAGCCTGCAACCATCGCCTCCAGCCAGCACAGCACGGCAGAAGGACAGGCAGGGGCTGGGAGCACCTGCCCAGAGACCTCTGAGCCGGCAACCCCAGCGATGCTGCTACAGCCCAAACCTGCTCCACCAGCCCCATCTCCCAGCCCTGACACAGGTGAAGCAATGCCCCAGGGACAGCCTGGTCTCCAAAACCACTGTCCTGTACTACCTGGAGGCCAGGGCAAGGTCTGCCTGATCACCTCCAGAGGAAGAAGAGCCGCTGCCGGCTCCCTGCCAGCCTCTCCCGCAGGTTCTAGCACAACTCACAGAGCCAGCGGCCACCAGACCGCCAAGGGATGGGGCTCAACTCCTGCAGAACCAACACCCCAACTTTTTCAACAGCATTTTAAGGCTGGCAAAACTATGTTAAACTTTTAGATGGCTCCAGACTCTAATTGTCATTAAATAATC
This sequence comes from Phaenicophaeus curvirostris, assembly GCF_032191515.1. Classification (NCBI taxonomy): domain Eukaryota; kingdom Metazoa; phylum Chordata; class Aves; order Cuculiformes; family Cuculidae; genus Phaenicophaeus; species Phaenicophaeus curvirostris. The sequence goes on from NC_091411.1 coordinate 831,155, forward strand.
ACTTCCTTGCCCACAGCTGGGAAACACAGGCAGGTAAATCATAGAATCACCAGGTTGGAAAGGACCCACTGGATCATCGAGTCCAACCATTCCCATCAATCACTAAACCATGTCCCTCAGCACCTCATCCACCTGTCCTTTAAACACCTCCAGGTACGATGACTCAACCACCTCCCTGGGCAGCCTCTGCCAGTGCCCGATGACCCTTTCTGTGAAGTATTTTTTCCAGCTGGGCACCAGGGTGCTAGGTGGAGGAGACATGCCACCAGCAGTGCCTTGTCCCAGGGCCATGCACTGATCCGAGAGCAAGAAGGATTGTGTTGGGGACCGCAGTGTGGAAGAAGGTGCTGGCTGCCCTGAAGCTCCCCCAGCCCAGGCAAGGAGCAAAGCACAGCCCTGTGGTCTCAGTGGCCCATGGCCACCTGCCCTTTCGGCCACCATGGCCACCAACTGTCCTGCAGCAGAAGCCTCAGTGGCCGCCCTGTGAGTGGGGATTCACAGGGACACTGCACAGCACTGCCTTACCAGCAGCACCGTGCCAAGCCTGCGCATCCCTGTCACCTCCCCACGCCACCTGCAAACAGCTAGGGGGCAAAGAGCACCCTGAGCTGGGGCAGCGCCTCCTGATTGATTCCCTGCTGCCGGATCTGGGCTTAGCCCCAGCCAGCGCAGGCAGCAGGACCTGGCAGTGCCTCTGCAAGCACAGGGACACTGCGCCCCGGCACAGGGACCCGCCAGCCAGGGGAGTCCTCCAGTGCCCCAGATTTCAGCCTTTCTTATTTTGGAGGAGTAAAGATCCACCCCCAGCTCTGCTCCCACTGGCCAGATCTGCCAGGACAACTCTACACAGCGGGAGCTTCCCAGCTCTTGGCCAAGGAGCAGCAGACAAACCCTGCACAGGGCAAGGCAGCCATGCTGTGCCAGGGTCTCCCTTGTCCCACATCACCTTCTAACCACAGGTGCCACACCAACACACTGTGACACTAAAGCAGCACCCAGAGCCTCAGCTCCTGCTCCTGTTTGTCCAAAAGAGCCCAAACCACCAGCACTTCCCAAGAGCCAAACAAAACCCAGGGGTGCACTTCCATCACCAGCACCACAGACCCGGGAGCACCAGCTGCAGCCACCATCCTGTCCCAAACATGTGGGCACAGTCGCAGAGAAGGTGCCTGAACTGCACCTGCAATGACTTTTGAGAGATCACCTGTTCCTTTTACATCCAACACAGGTTTAAACCAGCTACTGAAAGTCATCGTGGAGCCTGTGCGAGGACAACGAACAGTTGGATCCCCATCCCATGCCACGGCACCAGGTTCTCCCTCCCACTCCAGTTCCCCCAGCCTCTGCCTGCCAGAGATGGATCAGCCCAGTGGGAAACCTGACAGGCTGAGAGAGTTGGAGTTGTTCAGCCAGGACAAGAGAAGGCTCTGAGCAGCTTAGAGCAGCTCCCAGTTCTGAAAGGAGCTCCAGGAAAGTTAGGAAGGGGCTCTTAATCAGGGAGTACAGGGAGACGACAAGCAGGAACTGGTTTGAGCTGAAAGAGAGGAGATTGAGATGAGATCTTAGGAAGAAATGTTTTGTTTTGAGGGTGGGGAGGCCCTGGCCCAGGTTGCCCAGAGCAGTGGTGGCTGCCCCATCCCTGGAGGGGTTCAAGGCCAGGTTGGAGGGGGCTTGGAGCCCCTGATCCAGTGGGAGGTGTCCCTGCCCATGTTAGGGGGGTGGGACTGGATGGGCTTTGAGGTCCCTTCCAGCCCAACCCATTCCATAATTCTATGATAGGGGTTGGTTTGGCTCAGGGAAGCATCCAGATGCCAGGGCAGACCAGCGCTGGCAGACTGCACAGCCCAACGAGGTTGGGCTCTGGCTCGGCGCCTGGCTCTGCCCCGGTTGGTGCCAGCAGCTCTGCTCTCAGGCTGCTCGGAGAGGGCAGCGCCCGGCAGGATGATGTCCCCTGCACATACAGGAGCACGAGGCATTTGTATGACCTGCATGCAGCAGGACCATGAGGAAGTAGGTGACAGGTACAGGGTACACGCATTCTCAGGACGTGCCTGCCCCAGGGGCTGCACTGAATCCACCCCTGCACCCGTGGCTCCGGCGACAGCTCCTGCCCCAGCACACAGGGATGCTCTACACGCCCCATCCCCCGGCAGCATCACTGGGTGGGCAAGGAGGTACCAGTGCCACCCCTGCCACCCTGCTGGCAGCGAGCAGGGCGCTCCTGTGACCGTCCTTGCATGTGGGGGTGACCGAGTCTGGGCTCCTCCTCCAGCTTCTTGCACTGTGCACCCACACTGCCACAGGGAAAGGAGTAAGGGCTCCCCAAAAGATAAGCAAACCCCAGTTTGTGACCCTCCCAGCCACAGTGGTGAGGCAGTTGCCTAGGGGATGCAGGATGGACGGCAGAGCAGGAGGGAGCTTTGCCCCAGCACTTGGAGCCATCATCTCCCAGTGCTGCCTCAGGGCACCCAGCAGCAGGGACAAGGCCCTGGGAGATGCAGCTGGTGGGTCCAGGCCCCTCAATGCTCGCAGCGCAGCGACGCAGCAGTGGGTGCTGGAGGCGCTGCACGCCCCATCCCCTGGCAGCATCGCTGGGCGGGCAAGGGGGTGCCGGTGCCACCGCTGCCACCCTGCTGGCGGTGAGCAGGGTGCTCCTGTGGCCATCCTTGCACGTGGGGGTGACCAAGTCTGGGCTCCTTGTCCTCTTCCTCCAGCTTCCTGCACTGCACACCCACGCTGCCATGGGGAAAGGAGTAACAGCTCCCCAAAAGACGAGCACATCCCAGTCTGTGACCTCCCAGCCACGGTAGTCAGGCAGCTGCCAAGGGGATGCAGGATGGATAGTGGAGCAGGAGGGAGCTTTGTCTCAGCACTTGGAGCCATCATCCCCCAGTGCTGCCCCAGGACACCCCAGCAGCAGGGACAAGGCCCTGGGAGATGCAGCTGGTGGGTCCGGGCACCCTGACGCTGCGGTGCAGGGACACGGCAGCGGGTATCACGGTGTAGCTGTTGCCAGCTGGCTCACCTGCTCCAAGCACCCCTTGTCGTGCCCAGGCTGGGGTAAGGAGCAGGAATGACTCAGCCAAAGATCATCACCCCTTTGCCTGGGCTGGGGGCACCAGGACCTGCCTAAACACCGGTCCCCACCCCAGCCATACATACAGAGGGGACTGGGATGCAGGAGGGCCTGGTGATGCTCTGGGCTGCCAGCGAGGGAAAGCAGGCAGGATCAGGCCTGCAGGATATTTGGGAGGGGGAAGAGGAGGGAGCACTGCCAGCTCTGGAGCAGCAGCTCCTACCCTCCCCCACCCTCTATAAATAACCGGCTCCCCGGGCGCCCCGCACCCACCCCTGCCCGCGCCCCCGCGCCAGGGGTCCCTGCAGGGCAGCATCCCACGGGGCAGCGCTGCCGGGGGGACCGCAGGGACACCAGGTGGGACCCACGGGGAAAGGGCTACTCTGCTCCCCCCCGGCGGGGAACAGCCCCCAGGATCCTCTCAGTCCCCTCTGCTGGGGAGCAGCCCCCCAGGACCCCCTCAGCCCCCCCAGCGGAGAGCAGCCCCCCAGGATCCTCTCAGCCTCCTCTGTCCAGGAGCAGCCTCCCAGGATTCCTTCAGCCTCCTCCGTCGGGGAGCAGCCCCGCAGGATCCTCTCAGCCCCCCAAGCGGGGAGCAGCCCCCCGGGACCCCCTCCAATCCCGCAGAGGGGCAGCTCTGCCCCACAACCCATTGAGAGCCCGGGCATGGGGAGAGGGGGCTCGCCAGTACGGGGGGGGCACCTGTGGCCACCCAGAGAAGGGTCCACGGCGAGTGGGGACCAGGAATTGGGGTCGAGGGGGGTCTGAGCATCGTCGGGGTACGCATCCCCCTGCTGCTCCATGGCCTGCACAGAACCGTCACCTGCCAGGGATGCAGGGGGATGCACACCCCTCCCCCGGGGATGCAGGACACCCTCCCCGCCGAAAGCAGGGACACACACACGGGGGATGCGGGGCGGGATGCAGGGACAAACACACAGAGGGGTGGTGATGCGAGGCCCCCCACTGCGGGATGCAGGGAGCCACAGATAACACACACCGGGAGGCAGGATCCCACCCCCGAGGATGCAGGGATGCATACACAGCCCGGGGGAGGCGGGGATGTAGGGCCCGCTCCAGGATGCGGGGACACGGAGGGGATGCGGGGCCCCCGGGATGCGGGGGGGACACGGACACGGGGAAGGGATGCGGGGCCCCCGGGATGCAGGAACACGGGGGGCGCGGGGCCCCCGGGATGCAGGGACACGGACACGGAGGGATGCGGGGCCCCGGGATGCAGGGACCCGGGGGGGTGCGGGGCCCCCGGGATGCAGGGACACGGACAAGGGGGGTGCGGGGCTCCCGGGACGCGGCCCCCGCGCTCACCGGGCTGCGCCGCTTCAGCGTGACGTTCTTCCAGAGCAGGAGGTGGAGCTGGTGCAGGAACCCCATGGCCGCGGCCGCTGCCCGCTCTCACCCGCCGCGCTCCGCCATCCCCGGCCCGAGGCCGCGCAGCCACCGCCCCGCCCCGCCGCCTTAAAGGGACCGCGGCCCCGACCGCCCCGCTCCGCCCCCGCGGCGGCTGCGGCTCCGCCGGGCCGAGTCCTTCCCTCCTTCCTTCCTTCCTTCCTTCCTTCCTTCCTTCCTTCCTTCCTTCCTTCCTTCCTTCCTTCCTTCCTTCCTTCCTTCCTTCCTTCCTCCCTTCCTCCCTTCCTCCCTTCCTCCCTTCCTCCCTTCCTTCCTTCCTTCCTTCCTTCCTTCCTTCCTTCCTCCCTCCCTCCCTCCCTCCCTCCCTCCCTCCTCCCTCCCTTCCTCCCTTCCTTCCTTCCTCTCCTCCCTTCCTCCTCTTCCTCTCCTTCCTTCCTTCCTTCCTTCCTTCCTTCCTTCCTTCCTTCCTTCCTTCCTTCCTTCCTTCCTTCCTTCCTTCCTTCCTTCCTTCCTTCCTTCCTTCCTTCCTTCCTTCCTTCCTTCCTCTCCTTCCTTCCTTCCTCTCCTTCCTTCCTCTCCTTCCTTCCTCTCCTTCCTCTCCTTCCTTCCTTCCCTTCCCTCTTTCCCTCCAGCCTTCCTTCTATCCTTTCTTCCATCCTTCCTTCTTCCCCCTCCCACCATCCCGCCTCCCTCTCTTCCTCTTTCCATTCCCCTGGTTCTTTCCCCAGCTCCAGCTCTCCGAAGCCGCCTCTCCCTCTCCTCTCCCAGCTCTCTGTAACCATCTCCATCTCCGTGTCCCCGTGCTGCTCCCTGGGCCAAGAGCAGCCGTGGGTTTTCCTGAGGTGGCTCAGTGGCAGCTGCCCGGGCACCGACAAAAGCTCCCCTTGAGCTGCCACTAAGCGCTATTATTCCATAAAATCTGGGCTCAACATGGGGTGAGGTGAGGCACCCTTGGCTGGTCCCAAGGGGTTGCACATGGATTGTCCCCAGCCCACACCAGGAGCCCTGCAAAGCCCCCTGCCCTGCAGCAGAGCGGCTCCCTAGCTCGGACGGGTGCTGCACGTGCTCGTGGGCTCAAAGCCCTGACACAGGTCTCCTGCCTCACTCCCTCCCGCTGTCCCAGGGTGGATCCTGGTGAGCTTTGCAGCTCCTCTGCTGCTTGGCATGACTGCAGAACTCCTTGAGGGGCCAGCAAGAGGCCAGCAGCGCGCCATGAATCCTGTGTTCAGTTCTGGGCCCCTCACCACAAGAAGGATGTTGAGGCTCTGGAGCGAGTCCAGAGAAGAGAAACGAAGCTGGTGAGGGGGCTGGAGAACAAGGAGCAAGGAGCTTACAAGGAGCAGCTGAGGGAGCTGGGGGTGTTTAGCCTGGAGAAGAGGAGGCTGAGGGGAGACCTCATTGCTCTCTACAACTACCTGAAAGGAGGTTGTGGAGAGGAGGGAGCTGGGCTCTTCCCCCAAGTGACAGGGGACAGGACGAGAGGGAATGGCCTCAAGCTCCACCAGGGGAGGTTCAGGCTGGACATTAGGAAAATATATTTCATGGAAAGGGTCATTGGGCAGTGGCAGAGGCTGCCCAGGGAGGGGGTTGAGTCACCTTCCCTCGAGGTGTTTAAGGGACAGGTGGACAAGGTGCTGAGGGACATGGTTTAGTGATTGATGGGAATGGTTGGACTCAATGATTCAGTGGGTCCTTTTCAACCTAGTGATTCTATGATTCTATTCTACGATTCTATGGGGCAGCACAGCTCCGAGGACCCAGTGACCCATCTCCACAGACCTCGAAGTGCAATGGTCAAGCTCCTCCATCTGTGTGGGGTCATCTGCAGATGGCAGCACCCACCCACAGAGCTCCTTGCCCTGGTGGGTCTGCTGTTGCCTCTGGGTTACCCATGGGGTTGTCCTGTGCAGGAAAAGGAATTGGACTCAACGTTCCTTGTGAGGACCTTCCAACTGAGGACATTCTAGGATTCTACCCGTGGTCCGGCCCTGGATGCTGGAGGCTTCTGCCTAGCACATCTGGGCTGAGCTGGCCCTGGATATCAGCCTGGCTTTGAGATTTCAGCAACTGCGCCGCAGCGTCAGGGTGCCCAGACCCACCAGCTGCATCACCCAGGGCTGGGGTGTGTTGGGGCCGCACTGGGGTGCAGGAAAGCTCCTTCCTGCTCCACCATCCATCCTGCATCCACTTGGCAACTGCCTGGCTACTGTGGATGGGGGGTCACAGACTGGGGTATGCGCATCTTTTGGGGACCCATTTCTCCCTACCCTGTGGCAGTGTGGACGTGCAGCTGGAGGAGGGGGATGATGAGGAGCCCAGACCTGGTCACTTCCACGTGCAAGGATGGTCACAGGGGCGCCCTGCTCACAGCCAGCAAGGTGTCAGGGGAGACACTGGCACCCCCTTTCCCATCCAGCGATGCTGCCAGGGGATGGTGGCTCTGGCCAGGCAGGGTGTGCTGCCCACAGCCCTGTGGGCTCTGCAGCGCCTGTATCTGGGTTCTCGATCGCGCAGGAGGAGAAAGGCAGAAAGAGGGTGAGAATATATAACAGGAAACAGGGGACATGGCTGAGGAGGAAAAAACACCCAGCCCAGCACTGCCGTTTGGCCTCAAGGGCTCCCAGGGCGGCACTGAAACCGCAGAGCCCTGTCGTACCCCACTGCGGTGGCACAGCCGCTGCCCAGCCCCTTACCCTGCTGCTACCACCGTGCTCCCAGCATCCAGGCAGCCAGCAGGAGCGAGGGAGCAGCGGGGCGCGTGGATCCCGGGGGTGCTCAAGCAGCCCAAGGAGCCCCTGGGAGAGGTTTGGGACCCCAGCTCTGTGTGTGCCCCTGCCAGCTCCAGGGACAGCATGCACACCTCAGGGCTCCTCTGTCTGCCTCCGTTTCCCCAGCTCTCCTTCCCTGCTGGGGCTCTGGGGGAGATGTGGTGTCCAGACAGTGATGCCAGGACAGAATCCAGCTGGGTGCATGGCCAGGTCCCGGCCTGGGTGCAGGAGGAAGCCGAGGCACATGTGCTTGCCTTCCCTCTCTACAGAAGCATCCTGGCCAGGATAGGTGCCCGAGGCTTGGCAGCACCCAGGAGCTGCTGGTGCCACGTTAGCTGATGGTTTCAAGATGAGTCAGTGGAGCCAAAGTCAGGCTGGCATCCTGTTTTCAACCACGCTACAGGCAGGAGGCACCTCAGGGTGACTGAGGGCACAGCCCTGCCTGCACCCATCCCAGCACACGCAGGGTACTTGAACGCCCAGCACACAGAGCCAGGCGAGGAGCTGGCTCCTTCCCAGCACCCACCAAGAGGGAATCACCTGTGGTCCTGGGTGGCAGCGCCAGGCTGAGTCTCTGGGACTGATCCCACTCTCCATCCTCACCCGCACTGCCATGGGTGGCAACAAACACCAAGGAAATGCATGTTTCCAGTCCAGGCTGAAGAAGCACCTCACTCTTTGGCTGCTCGTAAGGGATTCCAGGGGGAGCTGCATGTGCTGGTGCAAGCAGCCGGACCCGTCAATCCTCCTTTTGGGAATAGTAGTACTAATAATGATGATGATGATGATGTATTTGTTATCTCAGCAAAAGGGTGTCTGTGGGGTGTGCTCTGGTGGGGCAGCTTTCCCCACCCACAGGGCCAGAGCTCCAACAGGCAAACCCAGGATGGGCACCTTGGAAAACTGCAGCCTGAGCAGGGCATCAGGGCTCTGGGTGGCAGCTGGGACCGGAGAGGCGCTTGGCAGAAAGGAGCCACAATTTGGGCTTGGTTTCAAACCCGGCACCTTGGAAACCCCTTTACGGAACTGAAATCCCACATGGGGCCACACACGCCTTCTCCAAGGAGCCACAGCCTGGCTGGAATATGGTGGGGGAAGCACAGGGGAATAGGGTAGGATGTGCAGGCACAGAGCGGTGAGCAATGCCTGCAGCCGGAGGCTTCCCTGGGAGTGCCAGGGCATTGCTACAGGGCAGCACCTGCCATAGAGCATGCACTGGGTAAGAGCATCCCACCTAGGCATGGAGAATGCTCCAAGCTGGATGGCATGCACCCAGCCAGATGGAATACCCAGCCATGGAGCAGCTGCAGGGCATGCACAAGCCACGGGCAGCACCCATATGTGGGGTAAGCACTCAGCCACACAGCTCCGACCCAGCTACAGGACGCTCACACAGCCATGGGGCAACCACACTGCCGTGGGGCAACCATGCAGCCATGGGAAACACTCCTTGCTATGAATTGTGGACCCAATTCTGACCTTCTCAGACAGGGTGCATGCACGAGCCATGCACCCAAGTCACAGGGTGTCCACCTGGTCTCGGAGCACCCACTCAGCCGTGGGGCACCCACCCCCAGGGCAAGTACTCCTCCTGAGGTCACGTACCCAGCCGTGGGGCACCCACCCTAAGGGTACACACCTGGCCATGGGGCACCTGCTCAGCCTTGGGGCACGTACCCAGCCGTGGGGCACCCACCCCCAGGGCACGCACCCTACCGTGGGTCGCGTCGCTGCTGGCACGACACAGGGGAAGTGCTGGGAGCGGGCTGTGCCAGCTGCTGTGCGAGCAGGAAGGACCCACTGTGGGGCCAGTACTAAGTTAAACCACAGAAAAGAGGAAGCCGGTGCCTGCCCCAGCCCAGTGCTTGCAGCTGTCCGGGCAGACACACACCAGCACCTTGCACGCCGGCCCTTCCCGGGTAAGTCTGAGCTCAGCACCATTGTCCAGTGTGGGGAGAGGGGCTGAGAAATGGGTCAGCTCCTGGCACTGCCCTCCCAGAGCATCCTCTAAACGGGGACAGCATCCCTGCTGCCAGAGCAAGCCAGAGCACCAGTGCCACAGCTCGTGGTGCGGGAAGCTGGGCAAACCTTCCCAGCCCTCCCTGCTTTGGGTTCTGCTGGAGCCTAAACTTAGCTCAGATATTTTAGTGGACAGATGGAATGGGCCAATGCAGGGAAGGGATTTTTCACAGCAAAACCGCAGTGGTTGAGGTGGGAAAGCAGGGCATGACTTCCCAGGAGGGTTTGAAGTCACCGAGGAATCAGCACAGGATTCGGGCAGCCAATGTGTATCAAGTTACCTGGACGGGAAAGCACCTTTGGTGCTGAGCTCTGTCTCTGGGACAGGCACCCTTGGGTGAGCTTGAGCTGGTGGCCTGTCCCCAACCCAGCCGAACGTCCCCATCGCCACCCACCGCTGCACTCCACTCCCACCAGTGCCACCAGTTAAAGCGCAGCACCGCCGGCAGAGGCAGGTGGGCACCGTGTCAGGGTGAGCATCTCACGGTCAGGGTTCCCATGTGCCTGCAGGCTGGGAACCCCAGTGCCAGCCCTGGGTGTCCCCTGCCCGCGGTGCCCTCCCTGCGGGGCACTGCCATCTGGTACACTGAAAATAAAGTATGAGTGTTGGGGGCACCAAGGCTGCCAGCTCCCAGCCTGCTAGGGTGCCCTGTGCCCTTGGTGGCCAGAGGGAGCACCCTGAGCCCAGGGAGAGCATCCCCAGCCTGGGGAGAGCACCCTGGGTCCAGGGAGAGCATCCTGAGCTTGGGGAGACCCCTGCGCCTGGGGAGACCCCTGCCATTACCACAGTAGGGTGCTTGGGTAAGGAGGCATCTTTTGGGCAAGACATTCTGGTCCAGCCCTGAGTAGGATTTCAGACTTTCCAGTCACTCCCAGGGACACCCCTGTTCACAGCTGGAGCCTCACTGGAGTTGTTCAGGGGGGGACCTGAGGGGTTGCCCTCTCCCTTTGGTACGTGGCCCCATCCTGCACACCCCCGGGCTTGGAGCTTGGCTGCAGCGAGCCCGGCTGTATCTCAGGCTCAACCTGCCCTGGGTAAGGTAAGAAGGGTGGCGTGGGACCACAGCTGTTTGTCAGATGAGGAAACTGAGGCACTGAGCAAGCACCCAGGACCGCATCCCTTGCGTGTGCCACAGGGAGTGGTGCCAGGCAGTTGGGGCGGTGGGGATGGGTTGCTGCTGCCCATCAGCTCTGCACTCCCCCTTGGCCAACATCCCTGCTTGTCCTGAAGATAAGGACCCTGGTGACCATGGGGAGGTGACACAAAAGCCATCCTTGGGTGTACAGAGGACCCTTGGGATGCTGGAAGCCGGTGGAGGGACCAGGAGTTATATTGGATCCAGGTTTCATGGAGAAGTCCTTTCCCCATCTTCTCTGGTCCTGGCATCTCCCCATCACCCTTTGCCTCTGGCAAGCGGAGCTGATGGCCCTCGGTGGCCTCTCCTCTCTCCCAGGTGTTGGCTCTGTCACCAGGGAAGGTGACAACCATTCAGCAGCATGACCTGGGCTTCGCGGCTGCCGTGGCTGCCATGTGGCCGGCCAAGCATGAAGGCAGTGGTCACCGCTGGGTTGTTTGCAACCACCCTCTGGAACCTGAGGGGCCTCCTCCACTGCTCCAAGCCCTTCAGAAAAGCCCCCAAGCAAACAGAGCCACTGGTGGTCCTGGTGTGGGAATGGCCCTCAAAGCAGGTCCCCAACCTCAGGGGGGACGTTTGCCATGAGCTGTACGGCATCGCAGGCTGCCAGCTCACCATGGAGCGGCAGCTCCTGGGCCGGGCAGATGTGGTGGTGTTCCCACACACCAGGCTCCGGCCTGGCAGGGACAACCTCCCCACGGAGAGGCCACCAGGGCAGAGCTGGGTGTGGGTCTCCCTGGAGTCCCCCTCCAACACTAAAGCTCTAGCGAGATGGAACCAGACCTTCAACTGGGTGATGACCTACAGGAAGGACTCGGACATTTTCATCCCCTACGGCAAGCTCGTGCCCAACCGGTCGGCCACTGTGAACATCCCCACCAAGACCAACTTGGTGTCCTGGGTTATCAGCAACTACCACAGGTCTCAGAAAAGAGCCCAAGTCTACAAAAACCTCTCCAGGTACCTCCATGTGAATATCTACGGGAAAGCAAATAAAAAGCCGCTTTGCAACGACTGCCTCTTGCCAACAACATCCAAGTCCAAGTTCTATTTGGCCTTCGAGAACTCCATCCACCAGGACTACATCACCGAAAAGCTCTGGAGGAACTCGCTGATGGCTGGCACTGTGCCCGTGGTGCTGGGCCCTCCCCGGGCCAACTATGAACAGTTCGTTCCTGCAGGCTCTTTCATTCACGTTGATGACTTCGGGTCCCTGGAAGAGCTGGCTACCTTCCTGAAGACCATGAACTCCAGCCGCTACCGGCAGTTCTTCGCCTGGCAGGAAAGGTTCAGCGTGAAGCTCTATGCTGACTGGAGGGAGCGGATCTGCACCATCTGCACCGCCTACCCCAGCCTGCCCCACGGCCAGGTCTATCCTGACCTGGAGAGCTGGTTTAACACCTGATGCAGGGCTGGTTTGTGCTGGGCCACGTCTGGGCAGAGGAGAGGGGAGTGTGGGGCACCCTCCTACAGACCAGGACATGGGGCAGGGAGGGGCATGGGAGCTCCAACCTCTCCTCCCAGCCTGGCTGTTGCCACACTGAGAGATTAAGCAACTTCGTGTGACCTAATTGCAAAATGGGACAGATCCCCCCCAGACCCCACACTGACCAAATTCAGCAGGGCGCTGCAAGACAGGAGGGGCCTTTGGAAATAAATGACACCCTGCTGAAGGGGCTCTGCCTGTGTTGTGGGGCTGGCAGGGCAGGGGGGCTCAGGGCTCCCCAGCCTTCCCCTGCGGTTGTGAATGGTGGTGGCAGAGGCTCCGTGGTGACCTGTTCTGGCTGGGGTTGAGAAGCCATGCTCAGGGCATCCCTGGGGAGGGCTCAGCACCCACAGCAGGAACACTGAGCACAGCTGCTGCTCTGCTGCTTCCCAGCAGCACCCACATCCCTGCCACCCCCATCCTCAGCCATGGGTGTCACCGTGCCAGTGAGTAGTGGCAGGACACCGGACGCTCTCGAGAGCAATCTCAGCCTGCTCAGTGCCGTTTGAGAGAGGGACACTGTGGTTTCTCACTTCCCTGCCCTGCTGTGGCAGGAAGCCAGCGAGGTGGTGCTGGCCGGAGCCTCGCAGCAAGCCCAGAGCGAAGCTGGTCCCACAGACACCCTGCAGCACCAGCACCCTGCTCCGTGTGCCCCCAGCACCCCTGTACAGCACGCTGTGCTGCAGGTACCATGCGCCGTGCACACAGCCTGCACTGTGGGCACATCCTGCAGCGTGGGGAACTCGCAGAGAGCAGCCGGCACCACGCACACAGCCTGCACTGCAGGCACTCTGCATGGAAAGCACCCTGCACCGCGGGCACATCCTGCACCGCAGGCACTGAATCATAGAATCATAGAATAACCAGGTTGGAAGAGACCCACCGGATCATCAAGTCCAACCATTCCTATCAAACACTAAACCATGCCCCTTAGCACCTCGTCCACCCATGCCTTAAACCCCTCCAGGGAGGTGCGCATGGCAAGCAGGTGGCACCACGCACACATCCTGCACCACAGGCACCCGCCCAGCACCCTGTACCACACATCTGCCCTGCACTGCGTGCCCTGCTCCCTGGGCACAGGCAGTGGCGAGGGGAAGCACCCATCAGGGATCAGTGCCAGGTGTCAGGACTGGGTGACAGGACCAGAGAGTGGGACACAACTGCTCCATCCATGCCCCTCAGCTCCGTGCCATAAACCGCTGACACAAACAACTCATTTTGACATAGGTTTTGCCTGGTTTCCCTCACTGCAGCCCACAAGTTGTCCAAGCCCACCCTTGCCACCCTCTGGAATCCTTTCCCTGTGCCTGGGGTGCAACGGAGCCGAGGTCTGCGGTGACATCCCCTCATCAGAGGAGACGTGCTCACCCCCAGCATCCGCTCACCCAGCCCAGCCTGAGCCAGGTTGCAGTTTGGCAAGCACACTGCGATCTTCCGATTTCTGTGGCTTCTGATTTCCGCCTTGTTTTGTCTTCTGGGTCAACTGAAAGCAGAGCAGGAGGGGCTGAGTAGCATTTGGGGTGCTGCAGGGGCCAGGGCTCCATCCTTGCTGGAAAATCAGATGGTTGAGAATGCAGCAAGAAGCAAACCTCGGCTCCAGAGGCGAGGCTTTCTGCTGCCCACACTGTTGATTGCCTGCCTCCAGCACCTCCAGCCCACCCCGCAGATGCCAGGCAGCAAAGGGCAGCGGCGAGGAGGGTGGTTTCCAGTGGGTGCCATGCCCCCACCCTGAAGGCAGGGAGGCCACCCTGAGCACTTAGGCTCTGGGGAACAAGTGGGGATGGGATGGGATGGGATGGGATGGGATGGGATGGGATGGGATGGGATGGGATGGGATGGGATGGAGGGTGATCCAGGGGGATCCTGCCCAGAGTGCACCCTCAGCAGGTCCCACAGTGCCTGCAGTGACCCCACTCCTGTCCCACCCACAGCAGCAGGGCTTGAGGCCAGCTGTAGAGAGCAAACCCATCCCTTAATGGCAGTGGAGCTGAAAAAGCAGCTCTTCAGAGCTTTCCCTACCAGCTCTGTCATTCCATCCCTTCTGCTAAGGGGAAAAAAATCCCTCGGGAACACAGATTGGTGGCAAATCGGGCTGTGGAGGCCACAGCAGTGAAAAAGGAGGTGTCATCCCCCAGAGCTTTGCTTCTCCTGGCTGGGCTGACACCACCCAGTTCTCACCAGCTCAGCTCCTGCTGCTGACCTGGAACTTGCTGGCTGTGCTGGCACCACTCACCACAGCCACCATGATGCTGACCATGCCTACAGGGAGCATCCCTTGCTCATCGGAGCCACGCTGGCAGCCCCAAGGCTCCCTGGTGCTGGAAAAGCTTGGCAGCTCCCACCACATCCCTGCCTGCCTATGAGATCCCACTGGGTTCTACTTTAAGCAGCAGTGGAAGAAAACAGCTCCAACTATTTGGAAGGTAGCCCCCAACTCCTGACCACCTGTTTTGGAGGGCACAGCCCCGAGCTGCTGTCTCTCCAGGGCACAGCTGCCACCACTCCTGGTGGTGGGGATGATGGGGACCCGTTTGGGAGCACCTCATGCCGCTGGGCTGCAGGGGAAGCGAGGAAAAGGTGAACTCACTGTTGTTCCCCAAAGAACCAAGATTTATTCCATTGCCAGAGGAAAAGTGATTCAGAAAAAAAAAAAAAAAAAGACCAAACAAATGTAAAGATCATCATTAACTACAGTGGGCTGAAGGCACAGGCATGGGGGGTGCAGCATGAACAGGGGGGCTGGGACCCCCGAGGAAGATGGTCCTGGGGCAGTGGGAACATGGCTGGAGGGGCACAGGGCACCCAGGGTGATGCTGGGCAGCAAAGCCGGGGAGGACACCCACCACTGCCCCCCAGATGAGCCCTGCAAAGCTCTCCTGGGTGGCGGGGCGAGCCCGAGCCCTCACCCACCTCCAGCCCCACCTCCAGCTCCACTAGGGCGGGCAGAGCTGCCGGGGTCCCCAGCGCCCCAGCCCCGCTCTACTGTTGACAGGGAGGGGGCACCAGGGGAACTAGTCATCACTACAGAGATTTTTTTTTTTCCCTTTAAAAAACTACAACCAAAAGCCATTAAAAAAAAATAATCACCCCACCCCCCTCCCCATTCCCCACCCCTTAAAAAAAATCTAAAAGAATCCATTGTTTCTGGGTCTTGCAGGAGAATGGCTCAGCTGGGCAGAGGCGGGCACAGGCAGCTCCGCTCCGCGCCCCGGGCATGCATGGCAACTGTGGGGTGCCGTGGGGCAGGAGCAGCTGACCCCCAGAAGAGGTTGGAGGAGGGGCTATCACTGCTGGGACCAGTAAACTCACCTAACTGGGAAGAGCTGGGAGTAACCACCTGTCCTTGGTGCCCCAGAAGCCCTGAGGCAGCCCAGCGAGTGCCTGGGCATGGAGCGGGGCCGTGCCAGTGCCCGCCACGGGCAGAGCTGCCCCCGCAGAGCCAGCCTGGCCGCGGTGTCGGGGCAGCACCGCGCCGGCCCCTGCAGCCCCCGGTTCAGTGGTTGTTGTTGCTCATGGAGAGCCCAGGCTGCAGCACTTGAGGGAACATCTCAGCTTTGTGGAAGGGTGGCATGTAGACGGGAGGGGACGGCGCTAGGGTGTAGCCCTGAGATGTCACTGGGACAGGCAGGCCGGAGGGCACCAGGGACTGGTTCATGTCGTACATCACCCCCTCTGCCTCGTTGCCGAAGGGCAGCAGCAGCCGCTTGCCTTTCTGACGCCGGTTGCAGAACCAGACCCGGACCACCTGCAAGGGAGGGGAGACAGGGAAGAGTCAGGGGGGCGAGCACAGGCACTATCATAGAATCACAGAATCATGGATGGAATCACTAGGTTGGAAAAGACCTCCAGGATCGAGTCCAACCATTCCCATAAATCACTAAACCATGTCCCTCAGCACCTCATCCACCTGTCCTTTAAACACCTTGAGGAAAGGTGACTCAACCACCTCCCTGGGCAGCCTCTGCCACTGCCCAATGACCTTTTCTGTGAAATATTTTTCCTGATGTCCAGCTTGAACCTGAACCTCCCCTGGTGGAGCTTGAGGCCATTCCCTCTCATCTTGTCCCCTGTCACTTGGGAGAAAAGACCAGCTCCCTCCTCTCCACAACCTCCTTTCAGGTAGTTGTAGAGAGCAATGAGGTCTCCCCTCAGCCTCCTCTTCTCCAGGCTAAACACCCCCAGCTCTCTCAGCCGTTCCTCATAAGGCCTGTTCTCCAGCCCCTTCATCAGCTTCGTTGCTCTTCTCTGGACTCGCTCCAGAGCCTCAACATCCTTCTTGTGGTGGGGGGCCCAGAACTGAACACAGGATTCAAGGAGTGGTCTCACCAGTGCCCAGTACAGAGGGAGAAGAACCTCCCTGGATCTGCTGGCCACGCCGTTTCTGATACAAGCTATGCGTGACAAGGAGACCCTTCTGCTGGTGGCATCTCCACAGCACATGTCTCACCAGCACAGCATTCCCCCTGCCCCAGCCCCACCTTGGGCTACCAGCCCTGGCCACCCTCCCACAGTTTCCACTATAAAACTGGCCTGATGTGGTGCTCAGGAACCACGGCCACTTGGGGCACCCACCCTACAAACCCTCCCAACCTACATCTTTGTCCAGGTTGAGGTCCTCGGCGATCTGGGAGATCTCCTGAGGACTGGGCTTCACACACTTGCGGAAGAAGCTCTCCAGCGTCCCCTTCACGTTGGTCTCGATGCTGGTCCTGCGTTTTCTCTTCCGGGCTTGCGCCAACACTTGCTCTGCATTGCACATCTGGAGACAGGCGAAAAGCCACACTCTGGGTCAACAGGGCTAGCAATGTCCCCACAAGGCTCTGGACACGTGTGCTGTGGGTGCAGAGGTCTGGGAGGGACACGTTTTGTCCCTGTGACTGCCCCACGCGACTGGGGCCGTTCGCAGTGGCAGGGGGATCAACGCATCTTGGTCCAGGCTCCCCAGGGAGCAGTGAGTTGCACCTCTAGCTCAGCTGAGACTCCAGCAGCACCCGGCTGCTCCGAGACGGATGCTGCCGTGGTTTTGTCAAGGTGTTGGGGGTGGGGGTGTAAAATTGGGCTCCTCCAGCCCAGCAGAAGGCGAGACCCGGTGGCTCCCCATACAACTGGGCTGAAGCCATGGCAATGATGCTACTATGCCACAAGATGCCTGCCTGCTTCCTCTCTCCCCAAAACCGTGTGTAAACAGGATGAGAAGATGCAGCTTGCTGCCTTGCCAGTGTGCCGTGTCCCTGACTCCCGGCACTCCCCAGCCCCGTACCTCTTGCATGTTGTCTGTGTTCTCTGCCTCGTTGAGCCAGCGCTGCAGCAGCGGCTTCAGCTTGCACATGTTCTTGAAGCTGAGCTGGAGCGCTTCGAAGCGGCAGATGGTCGTCTGGCTGAACATCTTCCCTGCGTGGGCAGACAGGGCATCACGCTCCGCTCCTCCCCGTGCTGGGGAATCTCCCCCCTCCAGCACCTCCTCTCACCCAGCATCCCTTGTCCCAGGGAATGGGGGATCCTGCTCTTGCACTGGGGCATCTCCCTCCTCCAGCACCCCCTGCCCCTGGGAAGGGGGAAATCAAACGCTGCATTCTCCCTGCTGTTTCGGCAAAGATTTAAAGCGCTGAAACACTCTTTAACAAGAGCTGTAGTTATTTTAATTCAGTTCCTTGTCAAAACCTTCCTAGAGTACTTAACAGGGCTGGGGAGCCTCAGGAGCCCTGGGGCTAGTGCTCACCAACTCCTTTGCAGGTCGTTAAGGAGCAGAGATCTCCATTCCCAGGTGTTCCACCCCCTCCCAGGCCTCTCCCTTCCCCCCGGCTGTGGGGCAGACAGGACCCAGGGGACTCCTTTACCGTAGAGGGTGCCCAGGGCCAGCCCCACGTCAGCCTGGGTGAAGCCCAGCATGATGCGCTTGTGCTTGAGGTCCTTGGCGAACTGCTCCAGCTCCTCCGAGGTTGGCGCATCCTGGCAGGGGCAGAGACGAGCTGAGAGGGGTCAAACTCATGCCCATCGGCTGGGGGTTCCGTGTGGGACGGGGACGGGGCAGGAGCGGCTCTGCTGAGCCCTTGGACCACTGGGTGCTGCCCCTCCGGGCGGGGGGGTCGGTGGGTGGTAGAAGGGTTTCCCCCAACTCCTGAACAAGAGGCGCTCCTCAGGGACCCAAAAATGCCTCCACTCCCCCCATGCCGTGGGGCAGGAGCACCCCCCGACCGCCCAGCTCCCACCACGCTGGTGTGGCAGAACCCAGGGTGACACGAGGGGACACCAGGCTGGTCCCGGTAGCACCGAGAGCCCCTGGGAACGTCCCCTCTGCCCCCGGGCTCGGACCCGAGGCAGCGGTGAGAGGCATCGCCCCTCTCCCACTCATCTCACGACCCCTCTCCACGGCTCTGGGGCACGGGGCAGCCCCTCTCCAGCGCCCCGGGAAGGGTGAAATGTTTCAGATGAAAGCGCCCATGATCCAGTGGGATTCGACGCCTCCTTGCCACAACGGAGCTCTTCCCTTCTGGAAAGATACTTCCCTCCCTGCCTGCAGCGCAGCCTTGAGTGGCTGCGGGCGGGGGGGGGCATTTGGCGTCTTTTTACTCCATTCCCACATACGGTGCGCAGTTTCGGGGTTTACGGATCGCCCTCTTGCCGCTGGGTCTTGCGTTTTAATTCCTGGAGGGTATCGAGAGGAAGGAGCCCGAAGCATCCCTGCTCCTGAATCCTCACCTTCCCTCAGCCGGGGAAAAAAAGAAAAACTTTTCCGCTCCCCCCAACCCCACTGGGGATGCGCATCCCTCGATGGTCGCATCCCGGAAGGCAGGGGAGCTCCCGAATCCCGGCGGCAGCTCCGCACCGAGGCGGCCAGCAGAGCCCCGGCAGCACCGGCTCTGCCCGCGCCGTCGGGGCCCGCGGAGACCCGGAGGAGCGGCCGAGAGACCGGGGGAACCGCGCTGCCCCGAGCATCCCCCGCCCGACGGCTCCTGGGCTGCGGGCGGGGAGAGCTGACCCCAAAACCACCTTTCTCACCTCAAAGCTGCCCCCTCCGAATCCCTAAAACATACTTTCTCACCTCAACACTGCCCCACAAGTTCCCAAAATCTTTAAGTCCCCCAAACCACCTTCCCTACCCTAAATCTGGTCCTTAAAACTACCTTTCTCATCCCAAAGCTGCACACACGCCCCCGGCCCCCAGACCAAGCCACTTATATCACCGTTCAAAGATGCCTTCCCCAAGCCCTTCAAACCACCTTTCTTACCCCAAAGTTGCGGCCCCGCGTCTGGACTAGCAGCTTTCTCACCCTAAATCTGCTCCCCACAAGTCTCCAAAATCTCCATTTTCATCCCAAAGCTTCTTCCTCGAGGCGCTCCCCAAGCAGCCGCCTCCGCTGGGCTCCCGGGGCCGGCGATTCCCAGGCCGCTCCCTGCCCCGACGGGGCGCACGGCAGCGAGCCCGGGCAGCACTCCGCGCCCCTGCGGCGGCTCCGGGGCACGGGGGAGAGCGTGTTACCCCCGGCGACACCGACAAAGTCCCCGCAAACGCTTTTTTTTCCTTTCAGTCGTTTGCCCTCGTCGCCCGGGGTGTCCGCGGCGCTCGCCGCCCCGACGGGGCACACGGGTCAGAGCCCGGGCCCCGCTCCCCAACCCCGAGGAGAGCGCGGTTCCCCGGGGGCTCACCGTAGCGGCGCAGGGCATCCCGCCCCGTCCCGTCCCGTCGGGGCTCACCTCGTCGCCGCTGTCGCTGGACTGGCCGCCCTCGCTGGCGGCGCCGCTGGAGCTGCCGCTGCTGCCCGGCGCCCCGTGTCCTCCGGGGCCCGGGGGCGGCGCGGCGGGGCAGAGCGGGGCCCCGGGGAAGGCGGCGGCGGCGGCGGCGGGGAACGGCGGAGCGGCGGGGGCGGGCGGGGCGGCCCAGGGCGGGGCGGGCGGCGCGGGCAGCCAGGCGCGGGGCGGCGGCTCCCGGGGGGGCTCGGGCTCGGCGGAGAACGGGAAGAAGAGCGGCTGGGCGGCCGCCCCGTCGAAGCCGCCGCGGGGAAAAGGCGGCGCGGCGTCGGGCAGGAGGCCGAAAGGGGCGGCCGGCAGCGCCCCGTCGGGGCTGAACATGCTGCCGCGGCCCTAGGGCTCCATGCGCGGGGCGCGGGGCTCCCCGCCCGCCGCTGCCTCCCCGCTGCGGCGCCGCCGGGGCTCTGAGCGCGGGGGC
The DNA here is from genome assembly GCF_032191515.1 of Phaenicophaeus curvirostris. Classification (NCBI taxonomy): domain Eukaryota; kingdom Metazoa; phylum Chordata; class Aves; order Cuculiformes; family Cuculidae; genus Phaenicophaeus; species Phaenicophaeus curvirostris. Next base: position 851,178 of record NC_091411.1, read on the forward strand.
CGCGCCGCAACGGCCCGTATGGAAATGGGGCCCGGCCCCATTGGCCCCGCGGCGCGGGGCGGGCGTGAACTTGATCCCCCGGGGGGGGGCGGGGAAGGGGGGGGGCACGGGACACCGGGGGAAGGGGCGAGGGGGGTGGCCGTGCCCCCTTTGGGCTGTATCCCCCCCCTTGGGCTGTGCCGCCGTCGGGGCCGCGGAGGGTGAGGGCCACGCGCGCCCCGGGGGTTAAAATGCGATGGGGGTGGCCGTGCCCCGCTTTCGCCTGAGCCCCTCTTCGAGCTGAGTCCCCCCCTTGTGCCGATTCCCCCTCGGGGCCGGGGAGGAGGGTGGGGAGGGCTGCGGGAGGACACGTCGGGGGATGGCTGTGCCCCGTCCGTGGTCTGAGCCCCCGCACAGCCCGGGTAGGGGGGCGCTTATGCAAGTGTCGGGGCAGCATCAGCCCCAGCGACTCCCCAGAGCAGGGAAGGGGACCCGGGGGTGTTTCGGGGACAGGGACAGCCGCGGCGGCATGAGTCAGGGCTGGGGACAAGTCGGGGCGAGCCCGGGCCCCGGTGCCGTCGAGGGGCGGCCCCTCACGGGAGATACCGGGGCTCCCCCCAGCCCTGGCCGGAGCCCCTCAGCCCTGGGTGCGCCGTGGCGAGCTGATTGCAGCCCTGGCTATCGGCCCCATCTGCTCCACAATGGAGCAGCCTTGATAGCTTCTCCGTCTGACGGGCTTTTCCTCTCCCCCTGCCCCCCACAAAGGGGCCGTCGAGGCCGTCTCCGGGCAGCTCCCCCTGCCCTTTCTCCCGCCTGGGCACCGGTCTGCAGGGATTTGCCACCCCAGGGCTGGGATCTGCCACCTCGGGGCTGGGATCTGCCACCCCAGGGCTGGGATCTGCCACCTCGGGGCTGGGATTTGCCACCTCGGGGATTGAATCTGCCACCCCAGGGATTGGATCTGCCACCCGAGGGCTGGGATCTCCCACCTCAGGGCTGGGATTTGCCACCGCGGGGCTGGGATCTGCCACCTCGGGGCTGGGATTTGCCACCCCGGGGATTGGATCTGCCACCCCAGGGCTGGGATTTGACACCCCAGGGCTGGGATCTGCCACCTCGGGGATTGGATCTGCCACAACAAGGCTGGGATCTGCCACCCCAGGGCTGGGATTTGCCACCCCAAGGCTGGGATCTGCCACCCCAGGGCTGGGATTTGCCACTCCAGGGCTGGGATTTGCCACCCTGGGGATTGGATCTGCCACCCGAGGGCTGGGATCTGCCAACCCAGGGCTGGGATCTGCCACCCGAGGGCTGGGATCTGCCACCCCAAGGCTGGGATCTGCCACCCCGGGGCTCCTGGGGCTGGGATCCGCCTGGTGCCGTCCCCGGGTCCCGGCACATCCCGGCCCCGACGCCGCTGCCCCCGCTCGCTGTTTATTGACCCGGATTACCGGGAGCGGCGGCCGTCTGGCACCGGAGAGGGGCGAGAGCAGCGGGGGGAGCAGCCCTTGGCGGGATGGGCTGCGTTCGGTCTGGGGCCCGAGGGGGCTGGAACCCAGGGACAGGGATACAGAGATTGGCACCCAGGGACTGGGGGACAGGGATTGGAACCCAGGGACAGGGACGCAGGGACACAGAGACTGGCATCCAGGGACAGGGTCACAGGGACCAGCAGCCAGACACTGACATCAGGACTCAGGGACTGTCACTCGAGGGCTGGTACCCAGTGACCAGAACTCAGGGACTCGGACCCAGAGGATGGCATCAGGGCACTCACACCCTGGGACTGGGAAGCCAGGGACTGGCAGGTGGGGACTGGCACAGAGGGACAGGTACCAAACACCCGACACCCAGGCATTCACACCCAGGGGCTGGCACCCCGGGGGACAATTCCTGGGGACAAGTACCAAACTCCTGGCACCCAGGGGCTCGTATCCCAGGGCTGGCACCCACAGTACAAGCAGTAGCCCCTGGCACAGCACTGGGCTCTGCACAAACCAAGGGGGGCAGAACAGCCCAGGCCTTGTAATGATATTGACTCCTAACAATATTTCTATAGGAAAAAATAATTATCTAGAGGATGAGGTGGAATCAAAGCCAGGCTGTGCTTCCCAGCTGTGCCTGGCTGCCCTGGGGAGTGGGCATCCTGGGAAAATACCTCGAGGGGCAAAACCCCCTGAAGGGGCTCCCGACTGCAGCCCCACCTGTGGGAGCTGCTGCTCGGCCCCTTACTCTTTGGGCACAGGATTTGGCCATGCAGGGGGGAGCAGGGCACAGGCCCTGCTGCTTGGTTTGCCAGGGCACCAAACCAGGCCTGCAGGCTGCCCCACTGCCTGCCCTGCTGCCAGCCCCGCTGCCTGCCCCACTGCCAGCCCCACTGCCAGCCCCACTGCCTGCCCTGCTGCCTGCCCCGCTGCCAGCCCCGCTGCCTGCCCCGCTGCCTGCCCCACTGCCAGCCCCGCTGCCTGCCCCACTGCCAGCCCCGCTGCCAGCCCCACTACCTGCCCCACTACCTGCCCCGCTGCCAGCCCCACTACCTGCCCCACTGCCAGCCCCGCTGCCTGCCCCACTACCTGCCCCACTACCTGCCCCGCTGCCAGCCCCGCTGCCTGCCCCACTACCTGCCCCACTGCCTGCCCCACTACCTGCCCCACTACCTGCCCCGCTGCCAGCCCCACTGTCTGCTCCGCTGCTGGGTCCCCACTGCTGGGTCCCCGCTGCCCGTGGGCAGAGGAAGCCTCCCCGCGGGGCTCCCTCGCAGCCATCAGCCCGGCTCCTCCCCGGCCCCCGCTGTGGCCCGGGGGTTTCAGAAGATCCTCTGCCGGGCAGTGACTCCTCTTCCCTTTGATTTATTGTTCCCGGGCCGGACCCCCTCCTCCTCCTGCCAACCTGCCCTTTCTCTCCATCCCCCCAGGAAGCCCCCAGCCCCGGAGCCTCAAACGCATTCCTGCTCCCTTTCATATACAGGCGAGGGGAAGGGAGACGTTGACTTTGAACCGGTCCCTTTGTCGGCCCGGGCCATTGTGGCCCTGATGGTTTTAACTGGGGGATGCGGAGGAGCCAGTGGGGTTTCTCGGTGTGCGCCCCCCCGTACATTTCAATGGGGCAGTTTGGGGGGGGCTGTGTGGGGCGCTCAGTCGTTGTGGGGCAGAGCCTCCTGCTCTGGGAGGAGGAAGGATGCTCCCTCCATCATCCTGTGGCTCTGGGTCCGTAACCCAGCCAGGGACAGGGGGATCCTGCTAGGGAAAGGGGGACACAAAGAAACCTGTCCCGGCCCCCCCAGGTCACTGGTATGGCAGCAGGTGAGGGGATGGAGATGCACACCTGCTTTACCTCCCATTGCTGCATAGAATCATAGAATCACTAGATTGGAAAAGACCCACAGGATCATCGAGTCCAACCATTCCCATCAATCACCAAACCATGTCCCTCAGCACCTCATCCACCCGTCCTTTAAACCCCTCCAGGGAAGGTGACTCAACCCCCTCCCTGGGCAGCCTCTGCCAGTGCCCAATGACCCTTTTCATGAAAATTTTTTTCCTAATGTCCAGCCTGAACCATCTACTGATTTGGCTTGGAGAAAAGATTTTAAGAGCGGGTATGTCTACAGCAATGTTCTATTGGCTCTTCGCCCACCCTCTCTCCTGGGGTAGGGGATGAAGCAGCTGTCTGGCCCACGCTGGGTCTCCACAGGTTTGATGCTGAAGACAATTGCCCCGTGGGCTACAGCCCTGCAGTGTGTCGGGGCACCACAGCCAGGAGGTGCCACAGCCTCCACCCCAGGTCCAGGTGATGAGGGCTGGGCAGCAGTTCCACTTCAGGAGCCCCACTCCCTGGAGGAACACCAGATCTCCTCTTGTTTGCCTGGGTGAATGGGATGGAGGGTTGGTGCTTCCAAACCCAGATGAGATGAAAGTCCTTGGGGAGATGGGTTGATCCAGGTCTGTTCCTGCTTTAAATCATCCCTGCTTACAGAGCCCGAGCTGTGATTTGGGTACCCCCTGCATCACTGCTGCACCTGAACGCACCAGCCGGTGCTCTCTGCTGTCTTACACCCGGGGAAACTGAGGCACGGAGAGACTGGGGCTGACAACAGCCCCTGTGCCCAGCCCCAGGCTGTCCTGGGATGTCTGCGACAGACACAGTGTCCCAGGACAAAGCTCTGCCATGACAAGACACACGGTGGGGTCGTGGCTCCCCAGGGCAGCCGGGAGCAAGGGGGTCTTCCCGGGAGGAGCAGACGGGCTTTACTCAAAGCCGGAGCTCCCCCAAAGACCTGGGTGTTCTCCAAGAGGCTGCTGGGCTCTGAGAGCAAAAAAAGAGGACTTTGGGGACCTGGGAGAGTGGGGAGCAACACTGGGTTTCCCTAGGGATGAGCCTTAGAGCAGTCCTGGGTGATTTGGGGGGTGGTGCTGCAGCTGGAGACCCCAAGGCCACCCATGAGACCCCAAGGCCACCCCAGGGCCACCCCTGAACCCCTGAACGGGTCTTGGGCATCCCTGCTGGAGCATCCCTGCGGGTGCTTGGGCAGTGAGTCAGCTCCCACCCTCGGGGCTGCCGAAACCAGGAGACGAGATGGTATCAGCCTGATGGGGGGCTGGCTGTGATCAAAGGGCCAGGAGAGCAGCTCCAGCTCGCCACAATGCTGGGCCGATAGCCCTTATCTGCCGGCCCCGCCGAGGTGCGAAGGGACCAGCCCTGGGGAGATGGTGGCGGGTTGGAGGGGGTGGGTGCTATAGGGCTGGGGGGGCAGCACCCCTGGGGGCTCCAACCTTGCCCTGGGAAAGCTCTCCTGGGAAACACTGAGAAGCAAGGAAAGACACGCTGGGTCCGGGAAACGCCTTTGGGAAAGGTTTTGAGGTTGCTCTAGTTGCAGGATGGCTGTTCACCCTCTCTCGTGGAAGGTTTTGGAATGAGGAAGCCGCAGCATCCTCCCCCCCCATCCCTCCAAACTCACCACCACCACCACCCTGTGTCCCAAGAGCAGCACCCTGAGAGGAACATCCCGAAGAGCATCCTGAGACGAGCATCCTGAGAAGCATCCCAAGAGGAGCATCCCAAGCCCAGGGCCCCGCAGCGGGGAGCTGGCCCCACACCACACACTCGCATGGGTCTCAAACATGGTCATTTAATAAAATCTCCTTTTAAAAGAACTACAATCCATACAATGAAGGGTGCAGGGAAAAGGGCAGCAGTCCACGGGTGAGGGAGCAGGGCACAGGGAAAGGATCTGTGCAGGGATGGCCTCTGCCACCCCCCGGGGATGTCCCCTCACCAGGGCCCTGCACTGCTGCCCATGCTCGTGCAAAGGATCTGAGCGTGCAAGAGGGCACCCCCATGCTAGAGGCCACCAGCGTGCAAAACATTGCCCCTGGTCGGAATGGTCCATGCCAGGATCTGGCCACAGAGCCACAGCTGTGAAACGCAACCCAAAAACTCATCCCAGACCTCTCAGGGTTGGGGTCACAGCCAACAGCACCAGGGGGCTTTGGGGCACGGGGACGTGTTGGTGGGGCCGGGGGACAGACATGGGCAGGGGAGGTGTGCAGAGGGGTGCCCAGGATGGACCAGCAGAGAAGTCCCCTGCCATGGAGGGATGCCTGCAAAGAGCATCCAACCAGACTCCACAGGAAAGCTGCCAAGGGCATGAGCTCCATGGGGCAAGGAAGCAGCGCAGCAAAGCGTTGGCTACCCCTCCCGAGCCCCCACTGCCCCTGCTCCTTCCTCCCCCACGGCCACACAGGCTTAAAACCAAACCTTTGGGTTCATTCACCCCCACGGAGGCGTGGGGCAAGAGCCCAGCTGGCACCCAGCACTGCTGAGGGGAAACCCTGCAGTCAGCCCAGCCCAGCACAGGGTCCCAGGCCCTGGTGACACTGGGACTGTCTGCGCCCTGGGGACTCTGAGGTGATGGAGCCAGCGCAGGGGCCAGGGCAGAGCCTCTGCTCCCGGCCAGGCACGTGTATCCCAGGGAGAGATGCCAACATGTGTCCGAGCCCGCTCCTGCTCTTGCTCGTGAAGCAGGACCCTGCTGCCAGGGGTGAAATCACGTCCCAGAGGCTTTAGTGGTGCCACCGCTCTGGGGAAAGTCTCCATGCTCAGCAGAGGGGCTCTGGGTAGGCTGGCAGCCCCCACATCTTCCCCTGCCTGTCCCCCCGGCCCCTCTCCTGCACTCCCACCCCCTCTCCAGACCTTTCCCAGCTGCTGTTGCATCAGCGCACAGGCAGCCAGAGCAGCAGTCCCTTCCTCCAAAGCCAAACACAAAGAGATGGTGCCGCAGCCCCCGAGTTTCTGTGCCGAGGCAGTGGCTGCCGCTGGGTCCCCGAGAGCAGCGAGCGAAGGGCGAGGCAGGAACACGATCACAGCAGCAAAGAGGACAAGGACGCTGGAAATGGGGGCGATCCCCCCCTCCCATAGCTGGTAGTGGGTGTTTATTGGGCAGGCGTTGAACAGTCACCCCGTCGCCCGGCTGTGGGTGCCCCCTGGCACGGCCGCGTACAGTCCATAGCGAGCTCAGGTGGAGGAGAGGAGGGGTGTTACTGGTGCGACTTGGGGTTGGAGGGGTGTAAGGAGGAGTCATCGAAGAGCGGGTTCCTCACTTCCATTTCTCCAGTCTGCAGCGGTGGAGGGAGAGGGATGCGGGGAGGAGGAAAGGCAGGAGGTCAGAAACCAGCCCGGAGTTGAGCCACCCCATCCCAAGGGATCCGAGTGTGAACCTCAGTCCACCAGAGAGGAGGGAGGATGGGGAGGACCTCGTGGTTTGGGGTGGGGTGACACAGACCAGGATCCCGCTGCCACTTCTGGCTGGAAAGCTGCTGCCCCCCACCCAGGCTGGGGATGCTGGGATGGGGTGATAATGTGTAAAAATCCATAGTCCCGCATGGAATGGGACCCCACAGCCCCGCTGGGGACCGCAGGAAAGAACTCCCACCCTGATGGCAGGAATGGGGTTCCTGGCCCAGACTAGGGACCCCAGGACAGGATCCTGTCATGGGGCTCCTCGCCCAGACTGCCTGCCCACCATCAAGTGCCCTTTAATGGGCCTGTAAAGACCTAATGATGACCCGCAATCTGGGCTCTGATGGCCGGGCTCCGCAGTCATTACCATGTGAAAGGCTCCTTTCGGGGGTTTCTTTGTGCTCTTTGTACCCAGAGCTGTTAGGAGCTGCCCTTCCCCGGGGTCCTTTGCCCGCCAGGTAGTTCCCCGGCTTTGAGGGGTCCCAGGATGCACCCAGGAGCCCCAGGTGGCCTTGTCCCTGCTCTCTGCTCCTGGTGATGCCCAAGAAAAAGCCTCATGGGGCACCCATGCCAAGGCACCTGCTCCTCGCCATGGCAGAACTCCAGTGGGACCTGCCCAGGGCACGTGGGGGGAACAGAGGGTTTGGACCGTCTCAGGGGTTCTTGAGATAGTGTTGAAAGGGCTCCTCCAGTTCCCCATGAGGTCCCAGCCGTATGGGATCCCACCCTTCCCACACAGGGACCCCCTGTGCCCACCGTACCGGAGCCAGCCCGGGGCACTCGTACACAGTGAAATCTCCATCCTCGTTCTCCTCATCTGAGGACGCCGAGTCCGGCAGCTTGGGCTCCTCTTTATGCCTGGGGGAAGAGGATGTGGAGAGCAGGTGAAGGCCAGTGGGATGATTAACAGCACCCTAATTAATTGCAGGGCATGTTGCAGGGCACAGGTCTGCTGTCTGCTCCTACAGCTACATACTTCTCCATGGAGAGCATCTGCTGCTTTTGGTGCTGGTAGTGGTACATCTGGGCACTCTGAGCCAGCGTCTTGTCCCCAGGCTGCAAACAGAGCAAGGGTAGCCATGAAGGCTGGGCTCCAGGAGCCTCCAGCCCAGCTGGCAGGTGCCCACCCCCCTGTCTGAAGCCCCTCAAAGCAGAGCACATGGCTCGCCCGAGCACCAAACACCCCACAGGGAGGGACACAGGCACCTTACCGAGATCTTGTCGTAGGGCAGTGGGCTGGCCACACGCTGTGCTGAGTAGTCTGCTTTCTGTGCCAGCCTGACCTCCTTCTGCAGCCTGCCAGGGCAGAGGAGAGTGGTCAGCAGGAGCCTCTAGAGCAGATGACTCCACATGGGAGCCAGATTCCCCAGGATGGCTCAGTCTTCCCACCTCCATCCCTGTTCCGTGCGTTGGCGCCCACGATAGGTGACATCCCCAGTCTATGTGGCCCTGCTTGTGCACAGAAACCTCACCACAACCACTTCCATCCCACAGGGCCTGGGCGTGTGGCAGGAACACGCATGGGGTGGTGGCACCCAGCACTGCAGTGCTGCCCAAATCAGGTGCCACCCACTCCCAGGAGCCACGGCTTGTGCCTGGCACGAGGGTTTCCCACCGCTGTCCTCCAGCCCCGATCGGCAGATGCCATCCCCTGGTGGACAAGGCACATCCCCAGGGGGACTGGCAAGGGCAGCTATTGCCTCTCCTCCAACCTCCCCACGCACCCAGTTAGCCCAGAACAAGCTCCCACGGGCACGCAGAGGGACTGGCTGGCACGAGCAGCCCCCAGCTCACCTGCACCAGCAGATCACAGCCATGACCAGTGCTGAGAGCCCGGCCACTGTGCACACCACGATCAGCCCTGCAGAGGGGGACACAGAGGGACAGGAGGTGAGCCTGGCATGGGTGCCACCAGCCCACGCTTCCACAGCACACACGCAACACCCCCTCCCACCAACCTCCTGCCCCTGGGGTCTCACCAAGCACCGCGTTGTCATTTGAAGGGATGGGAGATGCCTCCACCGGGTGCTTCTGGACTGCGGTGGTGGTGGAGATGGGCAGGGTGGCAGCTGCCTTGCTGCCAGTAGGACCCTGCTGCAGCAGCTCCTCTCTCAGCCCACTGGCTACGCGCTGTCTGCCACCGGCAGGGAGCAGGGTGGCTGCAGGAGAAGGCAGAGCCATGAATAGAGCAGCATTTGCTTAGGGATATGAACAGGACAGGAACAGTTGGAGTTGCTGATCTTAAAAGGTCTTTTCCAACCTACTGATTCTATGATTCTATGGTCCAGGTAGCTCTGGGGGGCGAACTAGCCCAGGGCACAGGGTCTGGCTGCTGTGGGATCTCCAGCATCACTAAAAAGAGTGGTGGGAGCAGAGGAGCTGGCACTCACCCCTGGGCTTGCCATCTCGTGGGTGGGGGTGAGGAGCCTCTTGCCTGGCCAGCACATCTGCCAGAAGATCAATTTCTTCCTCCAAGCTGGGATCAGGCGTCCTCCCTGCACCGAGAAAAAGCAGGAGTGAGACAGGCACCCCGAGAGGTGGCAGTGAACTCAGACCCATGCCCGGCCCCAGCATCCCCCCGAGAGGGAGCTCATGTCCCAGCGTGAGGAAACGCAGATGGGTTGGAGTCCTGCAGCCCTGCAGGACTCACAGTCCCAAAGCTGAGACCCAGGACCAGCACGTGCCCTTGCTGCTTTTGGGATGCTTTTCCCTCCCAAACGTTGCAGAAGCGACAGAGCCAGCGGGTCCTGCAGAGTCTCGTAGGAGCAGGCAGGCAGCAGCCAGGAGCTGCCACGTGTCCCTGCATCTGGGCCACACAACGGCCTCGAGTGAGGAGGGATGCAAGCTGGAGAAGGAGACGCAGCCCTCGGCCACCGCACCACTGCAGGTGCGAGCGGCAGCTCTGCAGGGCGAGTCGTGGGCAGCTCTGAGAGCCGGCAGGGGACACCCAAACGCTGGGTTTCACCCCAAACTGTCCTGTGTGCACAGGCGCCTGGAGCCACCCAGAGCAGGACTTGGCCAGGGCTGTCCTAGGGATAACCCTTGCTCCTGCTAAGGGGCCGGGTTCTGCTCAGAGCCCAGCAGCCCCTTTGCAGAAGGACACCCCCAGGGGCTGCCCCACGCCGGGGACCCACAGAGGGGGGCACGGGCAGGACCCCCACCCTGGCACAGCGGTGCCAGCGTAGAACAGGAGCAGAGCTGCTGTCCCCAGGCTTGCCAAACAGAGTCAAGTTCTGATGTTCACCGCTCTGCTTTTAACAGGATTAAACTCAACTTCAAAGGCAGGAGACATCCCCAGCCCTGCTCCCTCTGCCCCTGTGCTGCCGCACTCAGGCTGTCCCCAGCAGGAAGCCCTGGAGGGTAAATCAAGACATACAAAGGCGAGGTGGGACTGGCAGCTCTGCTCCCGGATAATTCAAGGTTGTAACAATTCCAGCTCCTCTGGAATCTATCCTCTCTCCTCATCTTTGGAAATAAACCCCAGTTCCCTCTGGAGCTGGGCACAAAGGCCCCTCAGCTGCCTGCCTGGGTCTCAGAGCTACTCAAGCCAAAGAACAGTTTAAAAGGAGGAGACACTTTAACAAACAGGGCACGAAGAGCCACCATACCCGGCCCCCATCTCCCCATACTCCCTTGTCCTTGGCTGGAGCTGGAGTCCACATGCAACCCACACATTGCTGGTTTACGTCTCTCTGCACCCCATTATTTCCACCCTGAATGCGGTTTGCAAAGCAGCACCAGGGCCATGTGGTGCCAGGTCTGGGGCTGTGCCTGCGGTGCCGTGCCCACCAGGTGCTGGCACAGAGCTGGGCTTTCCAGATGGGCAGCAGAGCTGGCACGGACGGAGCAGGACAGTTCTGTGCCCCATGGGTTCAGCCTGGTGCCTGGGATGTGGTACCTGGTGGCGCTGGCAGCACCCAAGCTGTGCCGCTCACCTGCATTATCCAACTTTACCCCTTTCAGCAGCTAACCCCCCCCTGAAATGTCCCCCAGTGGCGACGTCTGCCACCCTTCAACACTTACGGTGCAGAAACAGCCTAGCACCGACGGCCAGTTCACGCCAGGCACCACGTGGAGGTAAACGTGGGCAAACGCTCCCCAGGAGACAGAGGCCAGAGCTGCCCCAGGTTCTAGCACTTGAGGCTCCCAGAGATCCCCCAGTCCAGCTGCAGCAGGGTGAGCACACTGGGCAGGCACAGGGCACGTGCAGGGCATGTCCAGGGTATGGAGTATGCACGTAGAGTAAGGCCAGAGCACACAGGGGGCACATGGGGCATGCCCAGGGCACGCAGGGAGCACGCAGGGTATGCCCAGGGCACACAGGGGGTACACAGGGTGCACTCAGGGCATGCTCAGGGAATGCAGAGGGCATGCAGGGTATATCCAGGGCACACAGGGGGCACACAGGGCATGCCCAGGGCATGCAGGGAGCAAGCAGGGTATGCCCAGGGCACGCAGGGGGCACACAGGGTGCAAGGAGGACATGCTCAGGGAACGCAGAGGGCATGCAGGGTATATCCAGGGCACGCAGGGAGCATGCAGGGTATGCCCAGGGCACGCAGGGGGCACACAGGGCATGCCCAGAGCACGCAGGGGGCACACAGGTTATGTCCAGGGCATGGGTGCCCTCTCATGGTCGGTCTCAACGCTCGCCTGCAGCAAGGAGGGCACAGACAGGCTGGCACACAGCAGCCCAGCCCAGCCGCTCTCCCAGCTGCCGGCCCCTCCTTGGGGCTTTCAGCTCCCCAGGGTCCCCAGGGATCCCCTGGGTCACACACACGGGTCTCGCCAGGTACCATGAGGGGCTTAGGGACAGCAGGGAGCAAGAAGGGACATAGAATCATGCATGGCTTCTGCCCTGGGCAGTGGAATCCTGATGCTTATGGTATCCACAGGAGGGCATAAAATTCCCACAAATCCACTCCAGTCCTGCCCCAGGATGGCTGATGCATTCCTCCTTTCCCCCATCATCCCAAAATGCTTCCCACAGCCTGGTGGGAAGGAGACACCAGCAGGAGCGGGGACATGAGCCCAAACCACACCACACAAACCCCTCGCGGGCGGCACATTCAAACCTCACCCAGCATTTCAGGGGCGCAAACCACTGCGCAGGCAGCACCAGCGAGTGGCAGGCATCCTTCTGTCTGGCTGGCTGAAAGAGGCTGCAGGATGCACCATGCCGTGAGCTCCCGCGCACCCCTTCTCACCTCGGTGCTGGTACCCAAGGACACCCATGCACGCCGTCACCAATGGCAGGAACACGCTGCTCATGTGCATCGCCCTCCCAAGCCCCAGAAACGCTGCTTCGCACCCCAAAAGAGCTGCTCTTAAGCGTCTGCCTGCACAGGTATGCTGAGGGAGAGAATCCTCTGTTCTTGCCCACGGTCCTGCCAGGAGTTGCAACCAATCGTGGGGATGGCACAGCAGGGAGCAGCGGGGAGCAGCTGGGATCCTGGGATTGGCATCACCGGCAGTTGCAGGCAGCTCAAGGATGCAGAACCCTTTAAAGGGGCTGCCCACGCAGCTCTGGCAGCGTGGCAGCGTGGGCAGCCCCTTTAAAGGGTTCTGCATCCTTGAGCTGCAGCAGCCTCCCCTGTTTGCATTGTTTCCCTCCCCAGTGCAGCTATCGCAGCTCCTCCGCAGCTCCTCCACATCCTCGCAGGCTCCTGCTGTTGCAGCATGAAGCTGGATGCTGCCACCAGCGAGAGGGACAGGGAGGATAGAAAAGCACCAGGAGCCGGATGCCCAAAATAGAAGATTTGGGAGGAGAGCCTTCCCCTGCACCCACACTTCAGCTGCCAAAAGCTGGTGGCATTGCTTGAGGCAACAGGACAGGGCTTGGAGAGCCCCTGGGATGGTCTCCATCCTCCCAGCATCCTCTCTCACAGTCCTGCATCTCCTGGACAATGCTTGGGGGGGACACACTCGGAGAATCATGGAATGATTTGAGTCAGAAGGGACCTCAAAGCCCATCCAGTCTCACACCCTGCCATGGGCAGGGACACCTCCCACTGGATCCGGTTGCTCCAAGCCCCATCCAACCTGACCTTGAACACCTCCAGGGATGGGGCAGCCACCACTGCTCTGGGCAACCTGGGCCAGGGCCTCCTCACCCTCATTGCTAAGAATTTCCTCCTTATGTCTAGTCTAAATCTTCCCTTTCCAATTTAAGGCCATTCCCCCTCCTCCTGTTCCTGCGCTCCCTGATCCAGAGCCCCTCCCCAGCTTTCCTGGAGACCCTTTCAGGACTGGAAGCTGCTCTGAAGTCTCCCTGGAGCCTTCTCAAGGCTGAACAACCCCACCTCTCTCAGCCTGTCCTTGTACAGGAGGTGTTCCAGCACCTCTGGACACCACCCCCGTTCCAGAGAAAACAGCAGAGAAGACTACTGTGGTTCCGTAGCTCTCTGCTTAAGCCAGGTGGAGATGCTACCATGCCCCATCTCCCTGTTGAAGCTGGCATGGAGTGGGGTTGCTATGGAGATGCTGGCGCATGTGCAGTCTTTCCAAGAGGGGAATTTGCTCCCAAGACTCCACAATAAAAAATAAGCCACAAGCAATTCTTAAAGCTGTTGAGCGCCTGTGGTGAGGAGCCTGTTGGACCCCAGATCATAGAATCATTGAATCACAGAATGGTCTGGTTTGGAAGGAACCTCACAGCCCATCCAGTTCCACCCCCTGCCACGGGCAGGGACACCTCCCACTGGATCCGGGTGCTCCAAGCCCCATCCAACCTGACCTTCAGCCCCTCCAGGGATGGGGCAGCCACCACTGCTCTAGGCAACCTGGGCCAGGGCCTCCCCACTCCCATTTTCAGGAATTTCCTCCTTATCTTTAGTCTAAATCTTGCCCTTCCAATTCCCTCTTGTCCTGTTCCTGCAGTCCTTGATCAGGAGCCCCTCCCCAGCTTTCCTGGAGCCCCTTCAGGTACTGGAAGGTCACTATAAGGTCTCCTTAGAGCCTTCTCTTCTCCAGGCTGAACAACCCCAACTCCCTCAACCTGTTCTCATACGGAAGCTGCTGCCAAACACCAAGCCCCCATCCCTGTGGCATCCCCTCTCTCGTCTCCCCCAGCCATCGCCCCTGCTTTAGTGCAGCCCGGCCCCTCTGCCCCTGAGCCGAAGGGCTGGGCAGAGCCAGAGCCACGCTGTACGGGGTGCTCCTCCTGCAGGAGGTTGATGGCATCAAGGGCATGAAGGGCTCTGCCATCCCCCACGCACCCGCCGCTGCAAAGCACGGGCTGTGCTAGAGCCAAGGGGCAGCTCCAGCGGCATCCCAGTGGGCCCTAAACGTGACTGGGATGTGGGAATCCGAACACGGAGCAGCCTCCAAAAATTCAGAGCACCCCTCCATGCAGGGAGCAGCTCGTGTATGCAGGGAGATGCCTCTTCGGGTCCTGCCATGGCCCAGCGAGCCAGTGCTTGCTCTTCTCACCTAGCTCAGGATCAGCCACACTGAGCATTTTTGGGATGCCTGGGAGTGGGGATGAAGGCTGTGCCAGCAGGGATGTCTCCTGCCGACCCCAGGGCCAGGCAATGCTGCACCACGGGCAGGAGCTGGGCTCCAGGAGGGACCCTGGGCTCTGCCCACCAGGTTAAAAATCAACTCCCCTTTAGCAAGAGGGGCCTGGGGGCAGCAGGAGTGAAAAGCAGGCAAAGAAGTGTGTGATGGAGGAAGACACCCTTTGTAGTGGGATCGAAGGCAGCTCAGAGGGGCATGAGAGCCCCTACCCCACACACAGTGGGGGTCCCTGGCAAAACCCATCGGGAGCGGTGGGCAAGGGCACGGCCACATCCTGGCTCCATCCCCAGGTGCAGAGGCCGCTCTGCTTCAGCTAAAGCAAATATAACTGGGTGGAGCTGTGATTACAGCAAATTTGCCTGCTTGCTGAATCTTTTCTAAGCCACAAGGTGGGGCGGGGGGGGGCACTGAAACAGCTCTGCTTAAAGCTTTCCAAGCCACAGGGAGAGTTGAGGGTCACTTGTGTCCAGCCCCCAGCATCCTCCGTGCAGCCCAGCGAGGGCGTGCACCCTCCATGCCCAGGGGGGTGGCACGGGTGACCCAAGGCTGCTGCTCCCTGGGGATGCTCTGCCCGACTCTGTGTCCAGGGCAGCCCCCTAGGCTGCACATTTTCCCCCCTCCCCTGGGACCGGAGTGTTGGAATCGCAGCCAGTGCAGCCCTCGGGCACAGCCAGGCAGGGCTCACACCCGCAAATGCCAACTCCAGCCCTCCTGGCACAGATGCTGGGCATCACCAGAGGAGGAGATGGCAGCCCCAAACCGCAGCCCAATGGGAACCAGGTATCACAATCCCAAAAACTTGCTCGGCTCAGCCCCAGGATAAGCGAGGTCACGGGGGTTGCACAAGTCACAGCTCAGTGCACCAAAATCCACTGCCTTGCTCCTGCCAAGCCTGTGCAGTCACGCCCCTTACGATGAAAAGCCCCCACTCCAGAGCAGCCGGGCAGACCCTGGAGAGCCCTGAAAGCCCTTCCTGGGTCACCTTTTGTCCCTGGGCACCCCTGGGTGCTGGTTGGGTGCAGTGGCATATGTGGTCACTGGCGTGGCTGCAGGAGGGTGTGGAAGGAGTAGGGTTGGGTCCATGCATTCCCCACCAGCCCCCAAAATACCCTACAATCACAGCAAGCCGGGTCTTGGGGTAAGAGAGAGCAGAGCTGCTGTCCCCACGGGAAACGGCTGCCATGGAGAGGAGAAGCCAGAGGATGAGGAGCAGGAGAGGGGATGCTGGGGCTGCCTTGAGGCATGGGAACCTCCTGGAGCTGAGGGGCAGGTTTGCAGGCAGGGCGGGCGCACGTACCGCTGGGTGAGAGATGCTTCTGGACGCATCGCCCATGCTCGTCCTCCTGGAAGGCGGGCAGGCAGGGGCCGCAGGCGCCTGATCCCGGCGGGCAGAACTCCCGGCGCTGCAGGGCACAGTCCAGGCTGCGGGGACACAACGCTGCTGCAGGAAGAGAGAAAACAGGTCAGGAGGAGGAGAGCAGTCAAACGCACCCCAAGGTCTGTTCATGACTTCTTGGCATGGGATCCAGCTGCCCTGGGCAGCTCCCGCTGTGGTTACTGGGGTGGCTGCGCTTCACCGCGGCTGCCCCTCAGTCCCCTTTTGCCTTTGCAAAGCGATTACTGACTGCAGTTAAGTAAGAGCTCTAACGACCTGGGGACTGGACTCGGGGATGTTTATGGGTCCCTTCCAATTTGAGATCCTCTCTGATTTTATGGCCTGCGTAAGGTTGTTCGCTGCCTGCAGGAAAAGCAGGCAAATGCCGGTCCCCCTGCATGGGACCCTGAGCCCAGGGCGCCACCATCCCACAGGACACTTCGAGCCCCAGGGTGTCACTGTCTCATGGGATGTCTGAAGCCCCAGGGTGGCAGGACAGCCGGAATCTCACAGAATCTCACCTGCACCACAAGCGGGCTGGCAGCTGAAATCCAAGCGGCACGAACCAATGCTCATGTGGTCACTGCCAAACACCAAAAACGCCAATCCAAGCCTTGCAAAGCCTCAGCACAGCTGTGGCCGAGCATCACAGGCAGGAGCAGCTTTAGTTTCCATCCCCTTTGACATCACAGCAGGGGAATCTGGTGGGACCCAGACCTTTCCCAGCAACACAGCGTGGGCCAAAGCTCCCTCACTTTATTGGGCAGCTCATTTCAGGACAAAAGCGAATGGCCTGAAGCTCCACCAGCGGAGGTTTAGGCTGGACATTAGAAAAAAATTTTTCACGGAAAGGGTCATTGGGCTCTGGAACAGGCTGCCCAGGGAGGTGGTTGAGTCACCTTCCCTGGAGGGGTTTAAAAGACAGGTGGATGAGGTGCTGAGGGTTTAGTGATTGATGGGAATGGCTGGACTCGATGATCCTGGAGGTCTTTTCCAACCTAGTGATTCTGTGATTTCCACATCAGATATGGGGATGTCTTCACTACCTGGAGGCAGGTGTGAGCGCCCCATCCCCTGACCGCAGCCAGACCCAACACCCCGTGGCAGCTTGCTGTGGCCAGGAGCAACCCCGGCCCTTTCCCAGCGTGGATCAAACCAGTGGGACCACTTCAGGGACACAAAGTCCCCAGGTCCTGTGCAAAGCCACCTCTTGAGACTGGGTGATGGTGGCAAACCATGTGCAGAGATGGAGAGAGGAAGTGTGACCAGTGGTGACAGTGACTTGCAGGTCCAGCGCACAGGTGTCACCTGCGGCACGGGGTGTGGGGTCCCGGTGGGGTCCTGGCTTTCAGGGACAGCAGCAGGAGCCACTGCCAGGGACGGTGACACTCCAGGCATTGCCAGGGCACAGACAAGCCTTGCTCGTGAGCTGGTGGCAGCTTGGAGCAGGGTAACACTCGGTGCACCCGTGTGCTGAGCTGGGCACAGCTGGATGAGGCTGGCACAGCTGGATGGAGGTGCAGCGCACGGCTGCTGTGCCCACAGCTTTTCTGCAGGGATGCTGCCACGAGACCCTCGCCAGGAGCAGGGCCAGGTTCGGCCGCCCCCGGAGCGGTGATGAGTCATGGCAGGAGCTGGTTCCCAGCACCATCCCACGCTCCTGTGCCATCCTGGCAGCCCTTCGCTCACCCACGCCAGCTCTGCCGGCAAGGTGCCTGCCGTCTGCCCGTCCCCACACCCCAGGGAACAGCGCTGGCACCAAACACCTCACAAGAAAGGGCACCCCAACCTTGGGGGCTTTCCCAAACATCCTGAGCAGTGCAGCGGCTGCTGCGGCGCAGTGGAGAGTCCTGGCACAGGATGGAGCCACCAGGGCCACCCTGCTCCCCCAGCATGGGCACAGATGCCGAGCGCGATGCCACCCCAAAGCAACGCATGCAAGATGCCACCCACGCAACAAATCCCCCTTCACACAGGCTTGTTTCACTGTTAAACTGCCCCAGAGGGGGCAACCGCAACCAATGGCTGCCAGGCTACGCTCAGACCTCTCCCCACTGCCCCCATCATCGTGTCCATCACCCTCTGGCTGGTGGTGCCAAGGGACAGAGCTGCCTTTGCTGTGACAGCTCCTCCTGCATCTGCAATTAGGGTGGCATTCATGACCGGCTGAACCCCACAGGGGTTAAAACCCCACCGCTGTGCCCACAGGAGCCACGGCTGCTCCCTGTGGATGGTACGGGGCTCTGCCAGGCAACTGGGGAAGAATTAATACTAAATGGGAAAATAACCAAGCATTTAAACACAGGAATTAGACCCAACTGCCTGCTTCGCTTGCCCCAGGACCTGCTCTCAAGGCCATTTTGTTTAAAAATCACAAACCAGCCAAAATACACATCCCTCCAGGGCAGGAGAAGCTTTCGAGGCAGCACGGCCCCAGGGCGAGCACAGGGCCCCACAGGGCACTGGGGGGACACTGGAGCCCCCTTGCCTGTGTCATGGACCTGTGGAACCACATCGTCCCTGCTGAAAGCTCTTCTCTGGCAAGAGGAAGCCATCCCAGTGTGGGTGACCTGGCACTTGGGGCCACCCAGCACCATGAGACCCTAGTGGGACCTTGGAGTCACCTTGGGACAGCCCCGAGCCAGCACCCAGCAACCAGTTAAATAAACCCAGCCTGGAACATAGGAAAGGTCCTTATCTCTGTTTGAGGAACGAGCTGTGCTTGCCCAGCTGTCACCGGCTGGGATTAGGAGTGAGACAGGCGGGCACTGATCTAATTAAGCTCCCCATGTGTAATCAGCTGGTGCCTGCTGAGCAGATAGCACCGCGGTGGGCACCCCACAGGGCGAGGGGTCCTGCGGGGGCTGTGCCCACCCTGAGCCCACCTCAGAGCCTGGTGGGGCTGGTGAGAGTGGGCACCTCCGTGCCACGCAGGGGATGGAGCACTGGGAGCCACGGGGACACGTCTGACCCCAACCTGTGCCAGGCTGGGGGACCAGGCTTTGGGCTGGCAGGAGCTGCGGGTGCTGGAGGGGCAGGATTGCCCACTGCAGGCACAAACGCAGGCAGGAGCCGAGCCCCAGGCCAGCGGGTGCGCAGGACACGCTGCAGCTGGCATGGAAAGACAAACAAACGGGTGAACACGAGCTGGCGACACGCCGGCGCGGAGAGAACCGTGTGCACGGGATGAAATGCTGGTGTGCAGGCTCGGAGGTGTGTGCACAAATACACACGTGCACGCACCTCCTGACAGGTTATTCAGGGAGAAAGCTCAGCACAATGCCCCAGCCCCAAAAACCCACCCTGAGGAGCTGAGCTGGACACCCGGGAGGGTATGAGGTGAGCAGAGCACCTGCACCAGGGGTTCCCACTGCACCCCTCTACTTCCCACAGGGTCCAGCAGCCTCTCGCCTGGCACCGAGCACCCCACAGGAAGGGCCACACCAACTTTAGAGACTCTTCCAAGCATCCCCACTCCTGACACACGCCGGGGCGAGCAGGGCAGCAGCTACAGCACGGTAGAGAGTCCTGGCACAGGATGGAGCCACCAGGGCCACCCCACTCCCCCAGCATGGGTGCAGATGCTGAGCGTGATGTCACCTCAAAGAAAAGCACGTGAGATGCCACTCACAACAATTTCCCACCCATGAGGCCAGGGAAGCACAGAGCTGCTGGCACTGCCAGCCCTGCACAAAGCAGCTTGGCAGCTCTGGTGCCAAAACACACAGGGGAAAATGAAATGAAACTCAAAGTGGACAGGACATCCGGGTGGCGGGGAGCACCCAGCTATGTCACTGCTGCAGATAGAGAGATAAAAGTTAACGTAAGAGGATAATTCATTTGCGCTGAGCACTGGTCCGAGTGCTTACGCCCTGTGTGCTGGCAACACCAGCGTCCATGCTCCTGGCTGACGGGGCCTTGGTGCCAGTGGTCACGGGCATAGAATCATAAAATCATAGAATCACTAGGTTGGAAAGGACCTCCCAGGATCATCGAGTCCAACTGTTCCCACCAACCACTAGACCATGTCCCTCAGCACCTCATCCACCTGTCCCTTAAACACCTCCAGGGAAGGGGACTCAACCACCTCCCTGGGCAGCCTCTGTCACTGCCCAATGACCCTTTCCATGAAATATATTTTCCTAATGTCCAGCCTGAACCTCCCCTGGCAGAGCTTGAGGCCATTCCCTCTCGTTCTGTCCCCTGTCACTTGGGAGAAGAGCCCAGCTCTCTCCTCTCCACAACCTCCTTTCGGGGAGTTGTAGAGAGCAATGAGGTCTCCCCTCAGCCTCGTCTTCTCCAGGCTAAACACCCCCAGCTCTCTCAGCCGTTCCGCATAAGGCCTGTTCTCCAGCCTCCTCACCAGCTTCGTTGCTCTTCTCTGGACTTGCTCCAGAGCCTCAACATCCTTCTTGTGGTGAGGGGCCCAGAACTGAACACAGGATTCGAGGAGCGGTCCCACCAGTGCCGAGTACAGAGGGAGAAGAACCTCCCTGGACCTGCTGGCCATGCCATTTCTGATCCAAGCCAAGATGCCATTGACCTTCTTGGCCACCTGGGCCACTGCTGGCTCATGGTCAGTCGCTGTCAACCAACACCCCCACGTCCCTCTCCTCCAGGCAGTTTCCAGCCAGACTTCTCCTAGTCTGTAGCTGCACAGGGTTGTTGTGCCCCAAGTGCAGGACCCGGCATTTGGCCTCGTTAAACCTCATGCCATTGGTCTCAGCCCAGCGGTCCAGCCAGTTCAGATCCCTTTGGAGCCTCCCTACCCTCCAGCAGATCCACAGCAGAGGAGCTGGCATGCACAGAGCAGCCTGGCAGGGCGATGGTCCCTGAGCCAGGGCACGGGGCCACCCAGGCGCAGGGGGACGTTGGGGTGCCTGGGGAACAGAGGTGCTGAAGCCGAGGGGTGGGCACGGGCACGGCAGCGTGGTGTGTGCCAGCTCCGCTCCAAGGTCGCTGCTTCTCCTCCTCCAGTCAGGGCATTTGGGATCCTGCCCGACCTCCCAGCAATCCTGCTGTGACCTGGCACAGTCTGGGGCTTTCCTCCGGCTCTGCAAATTGCTCCTGGCTCTGGAGGGCTGGAGCGGCCACAGGCAGGCAGGCACACTGCCCCACACCAGCCCTGCGGTCTTGCTCCCCTCTGCCCCACAGCCTCCCGGGGCAGGATTGGGGGCTCAGATACCCCAGCTCCACTCCCCCAGTGCCCAGGGATGCTGACCTGCCCCGACTGCCAGTGGCTGCAGCGGCACAGCAAAAGCACTCTGACCATGGGGTGGACACCTGTCACAGGGGACAGACACCGACCACAGGGGACACATGCTGGCTGGGGGACAGACAGTGGCCATGGAGGACACGGGGGACAAACGCCGGCCCTGAGGGACACACACCAGTTGTGGGATGGACACTACACCAACGGCCCTGAGCATTGCTGGGCTCCTGGACCTGGCTGCATCCCACTGCCCCACTGCACCCCCTTGCCCTGCTGCACCCCCCTGCCCCGCTGCACCCCGCTGCCCCGCTGCATCCCCCTGCCCCGCTGCACCCCCCTGCCCTGCTGCACCCCGCTGCCCCGCTGCACGCCCCTGCCCCACTGCATACCCCTGCCCCGCTGCACCCCGCTGCCCCACTGCATCCCCCTGCCCCACTGCACCCCCCTGCCCCGCTGCACCCCACTGCCCCACTGCATCTGGCACGGGTGGACGAGGCGCTGAGGGACGTGGTTTAGTGATTGGTGGGAATGGTTGGACTCGATGATCCAGTGGGTCTCTTCCAACCTGGTGATTCTGTGATTCTATGATCCCCCTGCCCCGCTGCATCCCCCTGCTCATCTGCTTCTTGCCCCTGAAAGCAGGCAGCGGGGTTCCAGGCTGCGTGGCTGCGGCTGTGCCCCCGTGGTGATGCCCCCTCCCCAAGCCCCAGCCGGCACGGCTCTCCCACCGCCCTGCAGCCCCCGCGGGAGCCCTGTTGCCGCCCGCAGCCGCTCACGTCACCACTGTGCTGCTGCCCTCGAAAATGCAGCAGATGGAGACCCCGTCCGCGTGCAGAGGCGGGGGAGCAGGGCTCTCCGCAAACACCCACCCTGGCACACAGGGAGCAGGGGCGATGCTGGCCACGTCACGCTGCTCCTGGAGGATGTGGCACAGCAGCAGCCACGCAGCCTGGCTCCCCCCGCACTCGCTCCTGCGGCAGCGCGGTGCATGCCAGCCCGACCCAGAGCACGGGGCAGCGGGAAGCGCCTGTTTGCCATGGGCTTCAGCAGGTTTGTTCAGGCAAGGGCCACGTGCCAGCGTGTTTCCCATTCCCAAGGCCACTGGGGCATGCATGCTGGCTTCCAGCTTTTCTGCTTCAGCTGGTGGGTGCCAAGGTCTGGCAGAGACAGTCCCCAGTGCAGCTTGTGTCACAGCCAGGGGACAGTGCCAGCAGCCCTGCGCCATGGACTGGGGGACAGGGGTACCCCCAAAGGGACCCACAGCTCATGTCACAGCCAGGGGACAGTGCCAGCAGCCCTGCGCCACGGGCTGGGGGACAGAGGTACCCCCACGGGTACCCCAGTAGCAGCCCCTGCCCTCAGCTGCATCCCGCTCCTGCCGAGAGGACAGCCCTCGTGGCAGCATCCCCATCCAGAATGACAAAAAATGTCACCACGGGCAGTCCAGGTTCAAAGCCAAGGGGCAAACAGAGGGCCAGGAGGAGCTAAGCCAGGATTCCCCAGAGGTAGGGGGATGCCAACCCCTTCACAAACCCCCAAACCCTTCACCTCTGCAATAGCTGGTGTTACCCCAAAGCCCGGCCCTGCTCTAGAGACCACCCTGTCTACAAGCACGCCAAACTCTCAAGTTGCCCTGCACTCCTGGGCTGGGGGAGGGGGGAGCACCAGGCAGTCCCCCAGCCAGGCTGCAGGAACAGGATTTGGTGTCATCGTTACTCAAACTCCTTAACCAGTCAGAAAAATCCCCTTTCTCTGCCCTGGCAAAGCACATGGCGCACTAGGGGAAGAGGAGCTGTATTGATGGGGGCTGCAAGATGGGGAGAAGACACCTGGAAGGATGGAAATGACTCCAGCAAACTGCAGCTCCAGAGCCCAGCAGGGACATCCAGCAGAGACAGGATGAGGGGGAACAGTTTTGAGCTGAAATAGGGGAGATTGAGATAAGACATTAGGAAGAAATGTTTTGCTGCGAGGGTGGGGAAGCACTGACACAGGTTGCCCAGGGAAGCTGTGGCTGCCCCATCCCTGGAGGTGTTCCAGGCCAGGTTGGATGGGAATGGGAGCCCCTGATCCAGTGGGAGGTGTCCCTGCCCATGAGTTCACCTCTGATCCAAATGATTCTGTGATTCTATGATTCCAATTAAACTAAAACAGGCAAAAGAAACCCAGATGCCCAATGCCATTTCCCTGGTGCTGCCCATCCTAACCTGCTGCTGCCTCTGCATCGTCAGCCCTGGGTTGGCTGGGTGCACATAGACCCGGTCTGGACCCCAGGCTGTCCCTGATGCCACCCCATGCCAGAGAGCACCTCATTGTTCTTCGCTGCTCAAACCACCCACTTTCAGTCTTGTTTATCACATTTCGCTCAAGGAAATACTACCAAGCTACATCCCTGCCCAGAGCGCACCGGGGCAGGGGCTGGGTGTTTTTAATTCCTTTTTTACTGTCTGGACTCCAAGGCCAGGTTGGTTGGGGCATGGAGCAACTGGATCCAGTGGGAGGTGTCCCTGCCCAGGGCAGGGGGTGGGACTGGATGGGCTTTGAGGTCCCTTCCAAACCAAACTATTCCATGATTCTAGGGGCTTGGGTACAAGGGCTGGCCAAGCAGACCCCCAGCGAGCTCTCCCTGCAGACCCATCACCGCTGGTAGGGGATGTGAGAGACCAAAGGCTGGCACAGCTGTGCCACCTACACACAGCTTTGTGCTCCCACATGCTCCTACTGCCGGAAAAAAACCCGGAGCAACAGCTCTCACTGCTGTGCCCACCAGGGCCAGATGCTCTTTGGCAAAGCCGAAGCCCTCCCACACCTCGCTGCCATCCCACGCCACCAGGAGACATTTCACAGCCTTTGGTAACGATGCAGCAGCACGATTTTGCTGATTAAACACCCTCAGGCAGCTCGGAGGCAGCAGCGCAGGCAGCTCCCGTCCATCCTACCCCCACACAGCACTGGCCTAGGTGTTCCCACCAGCTGGTCACTCTTGTATGGGGTCTGGGGATACGGCCACGTATTGCCAGGTCCCAGGGGCTGCAGGGGCTGATCCTTACAGCTTTCCAACAGCTCACAAGCTGGAACTCCCAGGCAGGCAGCCCATGTCCCCCTGGACACGCAAGGCAAGATGCAGGCAGAAAAGCAAGGGCCACATCGCCCCACCCCGCTTGGGCTGCACCTACGGCTGCGCCTGCACTGACTCAGCCTCCACCAGCGATAAAACCTGCAGGACATTGCGTCCCACTGGGGCAGAGAGCCCAGCAAACAGGGGCCCCCTATGAGCCAAGGAAATGAGGAGCCTGTAGGATGCAGAGCCGCATCCCAGGGATGCTCGTGAATGCAGTGTCCCGGAGCTCCATGAAAAGGGCTGCAAATGGAGCTGAAACAGCTGGGCCTGGAGATTTCCTCGGGATTTTATTGCCCGCAGGAGGCCAATGGCACAGTGAAACCCCCTCCTTTCCCATCAGGATGCCAAGAATTACAGCCGCAGGATAGGTCACGTTACCTGCAGCTTCCAGGGCTGCCCTCTCTCCCTGCTGAGCGGGTGGCTGGGAAATAATCCCCGACAGATGTGAGTCGATGAGCTCCCGGGGAGCAGAACTGCTCCTCCCGCACTCGAGAGCCAGGGGCTCCCCGGGAGCGCTCCTCCGTGGACCCCCAGCCGAGCCCAGGGAGCACCCATGGGTGCTGCTCCCACCCCGTCACTGTCTCCTTTGCGCAGGGGTCAGGAGCCCGAGGGACCCCTGTGCTGCCATGAGCCAGGGTCCCTGCCAGCATGCCAGCTGCTGTCACCTCTCATGTCACCTGCCTGAAGCCATGGGTCCTCCCCAAAGAGCAAACCCCTCTCCCGCAAAGCCTCTGCCCGCCCGCTCCATCGGTGCAGGGTGCCAGCCAGCACCGCCAGCCCGCGGTGCTCGGGGACGGGAAGCAGCAGGGACTGGGATCTGCAGCAGGGACTGGGATCTGCGCCGGCTGGGCTTCCTTCCTCCAATTCAAAGCGCACTCCACGCACTTAATGGTCAGTCTCTTCCGGCTGTAATTATCGTTAGCTCCTAAGCAGCTAATCACAGGCCTGGTGCCATTGCATGTTGTGGTCACCCCCGTGGCAGCAACGCTCGGTGAAGCCCAGACAAGGGAGGGCGATGCCCAAGCACCGCGCGCAGCGCAGGGGCCGTGCTGGGGGGTTCTGGGGGGCAGCTGGCCCTGGGAAGCCACTGGGGACCAGACCCCCCCCATCACAGAGATAAAACACCACGACCTCATTGCTCTCTACAACTCCCTGAGAGGAGGGAGCTGGGCTCTTCTCCCAAGTGACAGGGGACAGGACGAGAGGGAATGGCCTCAAGCTCCGCCAGGGGAGGTTTAGGCTGGACATTAGGAAAAAATTCTTCACAGAAAGGGTCATTGGGCACTGGCAGAGGCTGCCCAGGGAGGGGGTTGAGTCACCTTCCCTGGAGGGGTTTAAGGCACGGGTGGACGAGGTGCTAAGGGGCATGGGTTAGTGTTTGATAGGAACGGTTGGACTCGATGATCCGGTGGGTCACTTCCAACCTGGTTATTCTATGATTCTATGACTTGGTGTTTCTGGAGTCCATGCAGGGATGGGACCAACAGCAGCGTCCGTCCCCAGTGCCCACAGACCCAGCGCCTTGTGCGTGGGGAAGGAGCCACCTCGTCCCCTTTGCTGTCGCTGGCACCCCCAGAACCTCTCCCATCCCAAACATCCCCGTCACCCCTCTAGTCCCCAGCGCCCCTATCGCATTGTCCCCCTCCTGTCCCCAGCCCTGGCAGCGTAAGCGCCTGGCAGAGCTAAGCCGATTTCTTCCCTTAATTCCCCCATGGCCCAGAAGAGCCGTTTCAGGCAAGTGTCCCAGACTCATCTTCGGCTTCGCGCTGCAGGAAGGGCAACCCAGGGAGCGAGGGGGCCCTGGGGAGCTCTGAGGACCCCAGCAGCCCCAGTGTACCCACAGCAGTGCAGTCCCATGGCTGTACTAGTGCCCTGCTCCACACTCTCAGACCACTTGCAGATGCCAGGCACACGCCTGGAACTGGCAGGGAAATCGTGGATCCGAGAGGTCGGACTGCAACCCCTGCATCTCCTGGGGTCTGCGACCACAGCCACCCCACCCCGAGCTCCAGCTCTCCCTGCACTGGCACCCACAGCATGGACACGCGGACGTTTGTGGGTCCCCAGCTGCAGCGAAAGGAGAGGAGGGAAATTTATGGAATCAAAGAATGATTTAAGGTTGGAAAAGACCTCTAAGCTCATCCAGTCCAACCGTCAGCCCAATCCCACCTTGCCAACTAAACTATGTCCCCAGGTGAACCACAGCCACACCGTTTCTGACCCCCTCCAGGGATGGAGTACTCCACTGCTGCCCTGGGCAGCCTCTGCCAGGGCTTCACCACTCTTGCAGTAAAGACATTTTTTCCCAATATCCAATCTAAACTTCCCCTGGTGCAACTTGAGGCCATTTCCTCTCATCACTTGTTAGGTGGGAGCAGAGCTCAACATCCACCTCAGCACAACCTCCTTTCCTGGAGCTGCAGAGAGTGATGAGGTCTCCCCTCTGCCTCCTCTACTCCAGGCTAAACAGCCCCAGGTCCCTCTGATGCTCCTCATAGGAGCTGTTCTCCAGATACTCCCCCAGCTTCGTCCCTTCCATAAACTATAAACTGTTCCTTGATGTTGACCATGTTGGGAATTGGGATCACAGCAATCGGGGCTCTTCCCATCCGTCCCCACCCAACGACTGCAGACGGAGCCCCGCTGAGGTCCCCGGCACAGGCGCTGACCTGTGGAGCCCCATGGGATGCTCATGGACCACAGCCCCAGCTCTCCCCACACCTCACCTGCCCACGAAGGCTCGCTTCTCATGTTGGGAGCCAGCTGAGCCAATGTAGCACCCGAAAATACGGGGGAAAGTAATCTCCAAGAATCATAGAATCACTAGGTTGGAAAAGACCTCCAGGATCGAGTCCAACCATTCCCATCAATCACTGAACCATGTCCCTCAGCACCTCGTCCACCCGTGCCTTAAACACCTCCAGGGAAGGTGACTCAACCCCCTCCCTGGGCAGCCTCTGCCAGTGCCCAATGACCCTTCCTGTGAAATATTTTTTCTCGATGTCAAGCCTGAACCTCCCCTGGTGGAGCTTGAGGCCATTCCCTCTCGTCCTGTCCCCTGTCACTTGGGAGAAGAGCCCAGCTCCCTCCTCTCCACAACCTCCTTTCAGGTAGTTGGAGAGAGCAATGAGGTCTCCCCTCAGCCTCCTCTTCTCCAGGCTAAACACCCCCAGCTCTCTCAGCCGTTCCTCATAAGGCCTGTTCTCCAGCCCCCTCACCAGCTTCGTTGCTCTTCTCTGGACTCGCTCCAGAGCCTCAACATCCTTCTTGTGGTGAGGGGCCCAGAACTGAACACAGGATTTGAGGTGATAAATGTGAGCTTCTCCTTCGAGCCGGAATAAAATCACACAGAAAATTAAACTTAGCAGCAACGTGCAGCTCCCTGGGGAGCAGCACCCTGGGTGCGTGTGAAACACTTGGTCTGCACCAGCACTACAGAGGAAACCCGACATGCAGCCACAGCGAGGGCTCCAAGGATGGGGCGGCTGCACACCACCGAGTGAGACCATTGCCACTGCTACCAAGAGGACAAAGACGACCTCTGCGTCTAAAGGGCTGGAAATATCTGCTCTCTGCAGACCAACCATGTACTTAAAGGGGCTACAGGAAAGCTGGGGAGGTGATCTTGATCAGAGAGAGCAAGGATAAATTGAAAGGGAATGGTTTTCAGCTGAAAGAGGGAAACGAGACCTTAGGAAGAAATGTTTTCCTATGCAGGTGCAGAGGCCCTGACCCAAATTGCCCAGAGCAGTGGTGGCTGCCTCATCCCTGGAGGGGTTCAAGGCCAGGTTGGATGGGGCTTGGAGCCCCTGATCCAGTGGGAGGTGTCCCTGCCCATGGCAGGGGGTGGGACTGGATGGGCTTTGAGGTCCCCTCTAATCCAACCCAATCCACCATTCTATGACCCACACGATGCTGGGGGGCTCAGAGACCAACCCCTGCTCACTCACTGGGCTGGGAGGCTTGGAAGGCTCTTGCAGGTGCCACAGGGGCAGCATTAGGCACCACAGTGATGGTCCCAAGAGGGGCTTGAGGCTGCCCCAGGTTCAGTGTTCAGGATGCTGGTCCCCAGGAACAGCTGCTGCCCCCCAACCCCGCTGCGGCTCCCTCTCCGGTGCAGCGACTGCAAAGCAGCCAAACTAAAAGCCAAGAGATGGCCAATTCCAGCATAGGCTGAGTCATGAGGACTTCATAGAGGATGGCTCCTGCCTTGTTGTGCCCAGCTCTAGACTTGGAGAAGCTGCTGCACCACCACAGCTGGGGCAGCTGTGATCAGCACCAGCATCTGTGCTCCCACATGCATCCCTGAGCGGCATACGGAGGAGGCAGCAAGGAGCTGGCAGTTCACACGTGGCCAAATGGGTCACTTGGACCAGAAAGGACCACTCTTTTTTTGCTGAGCAGCTTCTCTGGGAGTTTCTGATGCAAAGTGTTGGCTGGGCAGCAGGGCTGGGGTTTTCAGGCTTATTAAAAAGAGAGGGTTTTGTCTGCCATCCCATTTGGAAAATCTTTTTTTGTTTACAATAATAATAATAGATGAAATTTGGCAACCAAATTACTCAAGCAGGGCTGAAAAGTCTGACTCTCACTAGTGCTCCAAGAAACGCAGCCAGGAAAGGTGGCGAGGAAGCATTTCTGCCTCAAGCTGGGTGCACAGAATAGAGAGATGTTGGGAAAAACACAATTAAGAAGCACCAACCAAAATGAAGTCATCAGCCACACCACCTCCAAAGCCAGCTGCTGCCCTGCCTCCAGCTCGGATCTGGCCCTTGGCAAGACTGGGATGTCACCGTGCTACATGCCAGCCACGTCCCAGGAGACAGCATCTATTGCAGGGGCCTCCGGGCTGCAGCACTGGCAGATGAAGATGGGGAGGAAGAGATTCCAGCCTCCATATGCAGGAGCTTTGCTGAAGCTGCAGAGGCAGGAGGACACGGGTATGGTGGTCCAGGACCTTCTCTGCCAGCTCCCTCCTTGCCAGGAGCGAGATACATGAGTATGCCTTGAAGTGAAAGGTGCCCCTGCTACATCAACCTTGCAGCCATCCCCAGGGAAAGCTGAGTCCTGCCCCATCCACCCAGGAAGGGAAATTATACAATAGGTAGAAACAACCAATGTTTCCCCTTCCCCACTGTGCTCAGGGAGGAAGGTTATGGGGACAGGACAGTGACTCCTTTGCCAACCCAGCATCCTAGGGATGCTCCTTCAGGCATCTCAGCCACCCCCAGGAGAAATCAGCCCTGTGCTTACTGCCACCGCAAGCCTCGCAAATGCAGCTTCCCACCATGGGATGCTGCCGTCAGCGCTTGCAGGTGGTGTGAGGCTGGGAACAGAGCAAAGGAATCATCCCCGGCCTTCATCTGGGGGAAAAGAGGTTGAGCCATCCACCCCAGCCCAGCCTGTGCCAGGAACATGCGATAACCCTGCCGGGAGCGAGCTGCTGCCAGCGGTGCCAAGCCCCTCGCGCGTGCCTCAGCTCCAGCAGGTGCTGCCAAGCCAGCTCATCCCACCAAATCCTAGAATCATAGAATTGCCAGGTTGGAAAAGACCCACTGGATCATCGAGTCCAACCATTCCTATCAAATACTAAACCATGTCCCTCAGCACCTCGTCCACCCGTCCCGTAAACCCCTCCAGGGAAGGGGACTCAACCCCCTCCCTGGGCAGCCTCTGCCAGGGACCAATGACCCTTTCTGTGAAATATTTTTTCCTAATGTTCAGCCCGAACCTCCCTGGTGGAGCTTGAGGCCATTAAATTTGGAGGCAGCAGAGATGATGTCGGATCACCGGTGGCTGCACCAGAGCTGCCCGCATCTGCTTCCTCCCTGTGTCACCGGTACCCGCGGCCTCGAGAAGAAGGAGAGCACGGGAGCATCCTCACCTCTGCCTCCAGCATGCCAGCAGGGAAGGACCCGGATGTTTGGAACCGCTGGGAGATGCACAAATCCTGCCTCTTCTCCCTCCCTTCGAGCGGGCAGGAGCACGGTGAGGCCACATCGTCCCCTGCCCAGCGTCCATCCCTCCCTCCGCTGAGCCGGAGCAGGGAGAACAATATCGGATCCGCATGCGATGCTGGGAGCGAGGAGGCTCTCCCGGCTCCTGCGGGCAGCGGGGCGGAAAGCGGGGCGGCCGGGACACGCGTTTGTCCGCCGGTGGGAGCCCCGGGCAGGGGTTACGGCCGGTGGTCCTCGCAGCCCTCGCGGCCCCGTCCCCCCGACGGCGGGCACGGACCGACCCACGGGAGGGGAAACGCGCTCCCCGAGACCTAAAACACCCCGAAACACCTTCCCTGGAGGGGTTTACGGGACAGGTGGACGAGGTGCTGAGGGACATGGGTTAGTGATTGATGGGAATGGTTGGACTCGACGAGCCGGTGGGTCTTTTCCAACCTGGTGATTCTATGAAACCAACCCAAACCCTCTAAGCCCCCAAAAGCAAACCCTAAACCCCAAACCACGCCTAAAGGCAGCAGAAAGGCCGTCGGCGGCGTTACCGGCAGGGAAACAAAAGCCAGCCCTGCGCCCGGCGAGCAGAAACGCCTCCACCGCGATGCTCGGGGGGCATCTTTTCTTGCCCAGTCCAGCTGCACCCCGAGCCCCCAGCCCCTCCGGTCCCTCCGCTCCGGATCCCGCTCGTCCCCGCGGGTCACTGCCGGTGCCCCCCCACAGCCCCTGGCGCGGCGGGGCGATGCCGCTGCTCCCCGCCGGGATCCCGCAGGGCCGGGAGAAGCCCCGGGGTCGCTCCCAGCAGGGCGGCCCCAGCCCGGGCATCATTCCCAGGTGGCCCGGGCGCTGCGGGCGGCGAGAGGAAGGCGAGCGGCGGCGCGGGGGCGGGACGGGGGCGGCGGGGAAGGGACTCACCGGCGCGGGCGAGGCGCGGGCGGCACCCCCCGAAGGCGGCGAGCAGCAGCAGCAGCGCTCCGCGGCGGGCGGCGGCGCCCCGGGCCGCCACCATCGTCCCCGGGCGCGGGCGGCGCGGCGGCTGCGGAGCGGGGACCGGGGGGCGGGGGGCGGAGGGGGCGGGGCCAGCGCTGGGACACGCCCACCGCCTCGTGGCCACGCCCCTTACGGAGACCGCGCTCGCCCCGTAGGTTCACAGCGGCGGTGGCCACGCCCACATCGCGCAGCCACGCCCCCTCCGCTGTGACCACGCCCACTCCGTAGGCTCGTTGTCCCCGTGGCCACGCCCACCCGCTCTGGTCCCGCCCCTTCGCGGCGTCGGGCCCCCCCAGCCCCCTCCAACCCGGCCTTGGACACCCCCAGGGATGGGGCAGCCACCCCTGCTCTGGGCAGCCTGGGCCAGGGCCTCCCCGCCCTCACAGCAAAACATTTCTCCCCAAGATCTCATCTCAATCTCCCCGCCTGCAAAACCGTTTCCCTGCACTCCCTGATCCAGAGCCCCTCCCAGCTCTCCTCGAGCTCCTTTCTGTACTGGAAGGCGCTCTAAGCTGCCCAGAGCCTTCTCTTCTCCTGGCTGAACAACCCCAACCCTCTCAGTGTCTCCTCGTACAGGAGGTGCTCCAGCCCTCGGATCATCTCTGTGGTCTCCTCTGGACTTGATCCAACAGCTCCATGTCCTTCCTGTGCTGAAGATTCCAGAACTGGACACAGAGCTCCACACAGGGTCTCACCCTCCCTCGCCCTGATGGCCGCGTTTCCCTTTTGAGGCTCTGGAGCGAGTCCAGAGAAGAGCAACGAAGCTGGTGAAGGGGCTGGAGAACAAGAGGAGCGGCTGAGAGAGCTGGGGGTGTTTAGCCTGGAGAAGAGGAGCTGAGGGGAGACCTCATTGCTCTCTCCAACTCCCTGAAAGGAGATTGTGGAGAGGAGGGAGCTGGGCTCTTCTCCCAAGTGCCAGGGGACAGGACGAGAGGGAATGGCCTCAAGCTCCACCAGGGGAGGTTCAGGCTTGACATCAGGAAAAAACTTTTCATGGAAAGAGTCATTGGGCAGTGGCAGAGGCTGCCCAGGGAGGGGGTTGAGTCCCCTTCCCTGGAGGTGTTTAAGGAACAGGTGGATGAGGTGCTAAGGGACATGGGAATGGTTGGACTCGATGATCCAGTGGATTCTTTCCAACCTAGAGATTCTATGATTCTATGCTTCTCCTTCCCTGGCTCCTGGGCTGGAGGGCACTGCTAGGGACATGCATGGGCTGCTGCATCTCATCGCTCCTGCCCCACCACCCAGGGGACCAACTGGTGCTGGAGATGCCAAGCCCGTTTTCTGGTAGCCCAGGTGGTGGTGATGCCCTGGGAAGCCCAGATCCTGGGTATGACCCCAGTGCTGGGGGAGTTGTGGGGTGTAGGGAGGGTGCTGGGAGTGGGTGCCCTCCATGGGGGTCTCGCACCTGGCTTGTCTGTGTCCCATCCTCTAGGTGAACCAAGCAGGCAGTTTTCTACCTCTGCTTCATTGAACGAACGCAAAGGTTCTGTGGACATCTATTTATCACAGGTTTGTTTTAGGTAAAGGAAAAGGTTTTCAGTGGCAACAAAGAGCTTTCGGAACTAAAGTTTTCGGAACTAAAGGACTTTGAGGTCCCTTCCAACCCAACCCATCCTATGACACTGTGATTCTGATTCACATGCCTTGGCCTTGTTGGATTTGGTTTTGGGTCCTCCTCAAGCATTGCAGCCAGCTGCAGGGCAATGGTGGAGATATGATTTTGCAGCCACCAGCCCTGGGAACACCCCATGGCCGCCCCAGTCCCTCTGATCACCGTTCCCAGTGCAGAACTCGTGTCATTATTCCCAGTGTGCTTGTGCACGGCAGAGCAGCTCGGGGCTGCGTGAGGCTCT
Source organism: Phaenicophaeus curvirostris (assembly GCF_032191515.1). Classification (NCBI taxonomy): domain Eukaryota; kingdom Metazoa; phylum Chordata; class Aves; order Cuculiformes; family Cuculidae; genus Phaenicophaeus; species Phaenicophaeus curvirostris. Next base: position 883,912 of record NC_091411.1, read on the forward strand.
CCCTGCAGAGGCAGGCGATGCTGGGCCAGGCAGCTCTGCAAAGCCCGGGCACCCCATCTCCATCCACTGCTCCGGGCGCGGAGCCAAGCCCTTGGCACAAGCACAACACCACGACGGGATGTGCTGTCCAACAGGAGTTGCCTTCCCATCCCCACTTCTCGGTGGAGGATTCCCATGGTTGGACACCGCGGCATGGCTGGGCTCGGCCCCAGCCACCGGTGCTCACGGTGGGAGCCCATTAGAGCGCCGGCGGTGCCTGGCAGGCCAGCAGCCGGGGCTTGCCAAGGTTTGCTGAGAGCAAGTGGCTGTGCCGAGGGCACCGGTCTGAGCTTTGGCTGCCGACTCCCCCAGCTCTCAGTGCCACCAAGAAAACACAGGAAGGACACAGAGCTGTTGGAGCGAGTCCAGAGGAGGCTACGGAGATGATCCGAGGGCTGGAGCACCTCCTGTACGAAGACAGGCTGAGGAAGTTGGGATTGTTCAGCCTGGAGAAGAGAAGGCTCCACAGAGACCTTAGAGCAGCTTCCAGTCCTGAAAGGGTCTCCAGGAAAGCTGGGGAGGGGCTCTTGGTCAGGGAGTGGACAAGGGGGAACAGTTTTGAGCTGAAAGAGGGGAGATTGACATGAGGTTTTAGGAAAAAATGTTTTCCTGTGAGATCAATGAGGCCCTTGCTTGGGTTTCCCAGAGCAGTGGTGGCTGCCCCATCCCTGGAGGGTTTCTAGACCAGGTTGGATGGGGCTTGGAGCAATCCAGATCCATGGCAGGAGGGTGGAACTGGATGGGCTTTAAGGTCCCTTCCAATCCAAATCATTTTATGATTCCATTCTATGATTCTGTGTTGTGTTGTGGTCTCACCCATTGGTGTCACAAGTTGATGTAGGCTGAGCACGAACCACACTCAGGACCTGTGATGATTGATCCTTTCCTGCCACAGAGCTTCTCCCTCCTCTTTCCCTCCCTGTCACCCCCCTGCTTGGCCAAAAACTGATGTATCTGCAACTGGCAGGAGCAGTTATGAAATCAGAGGTTTGCCTGTCAGCAGGGAGAGCAGGGGGAGGTGGGATATCGCTCTGGGAACTGTGGTGGGAAGGGATAGGAAATTTATTGTTTATTTCCAAAGGATCTGCTGATTTTGTAGGTGTCCTAAAAACTGGCTTCCACAACATGCCCTGCCTTGTCCATGTGCCCTGGGAGGATGTGCTGCGTCCTCACTGGACAGGGATAAGGCACGGTGGGTTCCTACTGAGAAATTGTTATCTCCATCAGGGACAGGGGTGTTTCCAGTCACAGGAAACCTGCTCCCTGTTCCCATAAATTCTGGGAAGTAGGAGTCTTACAAAGTCTTACTTCTAAAGAAATCATAGAATCACCAAGGTTGGGGAAGAGCTCTAAGCTCACGCAGTCTAACTGTCAGGCCAGCCCCATTGTACCTACTAAATCATGTCCCTAAGTACCACAGCCAAATATTTTTTTAACCCCTCCAGGGACAGAGACTCCACCACTGCCCTGGGCAGCTTGTTCCCAACCCAGCCTTGGGCTGAGGGCCAAGGACGACGTGGTTCGTTGTGGCTGCAGGCGTATCTCCTCATGCACACTGAGCAGTGCTCGCAGCATCCTTTCGCATCCATTTATTTAGGACCACCAGGCAATGCCTTCCCAGCTCCCTGTGCTGCTTAGAGCCCCTCCCAAAGCCACGTCATGAACTGGATCAATATGCTCTCATAGGCGTACTCAGGTACCACCCACACTCCTGCTATTGTCACCATTCTGCATGTGGAAGCAGTGCTCTGTTCCCAGGATTCGCTCTGACTCCTAAGATCGATGCCCTGACAACGGCGTACCTACTTATACATATTTTATTACATTAAGGAGAAGACATCCGGCTCTGTGGTGTCTGCAAGCCCAGCCCAGACAAGATTACCCACCACTTAACAGGAGATGGAAGCAGCCGAGCATTACTGCTGCACTTGGCAGGGTTTCACCCCAGAAAGGACTCCACTTGGAATAAAAGCTTTTTTCAGCAAGCCTGACAAAGCCCCGGGGTAAATGAGGGATTAAAAAAAGCCCAAGGCTTTCTGAGGCACCTTCCCATCAAAGGCTGCGGGGACAACCAGCACAGCTTCTCTACCTGGGCAACACCTATTGCTTAGGAAAAAACAGTCCCCGAATTAAATACTGGGAGAGCTCCCTTGGCAAGCAAGGAGTGATTTTACACAGTCCCCCCTCCCAGTCCACACGGGTCTTCAGAGGACATTGCACCCTTTCCTCCTGCCACCGGTTTGAGATGGGGAAGTTCTCTGTGCTGCTTCATCCTGGAGCCCCGTGTCCAGTTCTGGAATCTTCAGCACAGGAAGGACGTGAAGCTGTTGGATTGAGCCCAGAGGAGGCTATGAAGATGATCCGAGGGCTGGAGCACCTCCCGGACAAGAACAGGCTGAGAAAGTTGGGTTTGTTCAGCCTGGAGAAGAGAAGGTGGTGGGGAGACCTTAGAGCAGCTTCCAGTCCTGAAAGAGGCTCCAGAAAGCTGGGAGGGGCTTTTATACAAAGGCTTGGAGTGATAGGATGAGGGGGAATGGCTTTAAATTGGGAGGGGGAAGATTTAGATTAGACATTAGGAAGAAATTCTTTACGACAGGCACGGTGAAGCCCTGGCCCAGGCTGCCCAGAGCAGTGGTGGCTGCTCCATCCCTGGAGGGGTTCAAGGCCAGGTTGGATGGGGCTTGGAGCCCCTGATCCAGTGGGAGGTGCCCCTGCCCATGACAGGGGTGGAACTGGATGGCTTTGAGGTCCCTTTCAAGCCAAACCATTCCATGATTCTGTGATTGGGATGCAAGTAGCATGTTTGTTTCATTTCTGATCACTGTAGGGGGCTGCAATTAAATCTGCTGATCTGACAGTCATTAGCTGGATGATCAATTGATCATTGGAAGTGTCTGTTTGTCTTTATGCTGTTAAAATTGCATTTTATTAGGAATCAAATCTACCCTGAGGGAAGCGAGCCCGAGGTCAGGTCTGGAGGAGCTGACGAGCGCTGCTCTGGGAAAAGCAGCAGCCAAGCCCAGGGCCTCGCTGTGTTTGCAGAGCTGCATCCCAGGCACAGCGGGAACGCTGACGGGATGCAGGCTGGTGCCAGGAGAATGAGGGACACATCTGCAGCTGGGCTGAGCCGTGTTTGCTGTCAGGGCAGGGCTCCTGCTGTGATGTGAGCATGGGAGCTGCGGGGTGGTGAACTAGGCACCCGGATAACGTGTGGGAGCCCGGTCATTAGAGGGACTGCAAGGAACCCCCTATCTGCTGGTTATGGGAAAGTGGTGAGGAGCAGAGCAGAGAAGAGCTGGCCTGCAGGACCTCAGCATGGGGCTGACGTGGCCCCACTTCATGAGACCCCAGCTGGAGCCCTGCATGCAATTCTGGAGTCCTCAGCACAGGAAGGACACGGAGCTGTTGGGGCGAGTCCAGAGGAGGCCATGGAGATGATCTGAGGCCTGGAGCACCTCCCGTACAAGGACAGGCTGAGAGAGCTAGGGTTGTTCAACCTGGAGGAGAGAAGGCTCCAGGGAGACCTCAGAGCAGCTTCCAGTCCTGAAAGGGTCTCCAGGAAAGCTGGGGAGGGGCTATGGATCAGGGAATGCAGGGAGAGGACAAGGGGGAACAGTTTTGAGCTGCAAGAGGGGAGGTTGAGCTGAGATCTTAGGAAGAAATGTTTTGCTGTGAGGGTGGGGAGGCCCTGGCCCAGGCTGCCCAGAGCAGGGGTGGCTGCCCCGTCCCTGGAGGGGTTTGAGGCCAGGTTGGATGGGGCTTTGAGCACCCGGATCCAGTCGGAGGTGTCCCTGCCCATGGCAAGGGGTGACTTCTGCTGTGGTGACCGTACCACCAACTGGTGATGGCAGTGCTAGCACCTGTTCTGCACAAAGGGATATCACCAAGCAGTTGTTCCAGGCAGGATGGATGGGAACCCATGTGGGCTCAGGTTTTTGGGATGGCCAAGAACCCAAGGTCCTGAGCAGGAGGCAGGAACTGTCTCATAGGCTGTGACAGGCAGTGCTACTCTCAGGACCAGTGAGGATACGATACAGTCACATTTTATTTTTAAAAAGAGAAAAAATGGAAAGTCAAGAGGATTAAATATCACATATGGCACTGAGATTGCCTGAGCAGACCAGCTAAGCTTCATTCTGAGCACTTAAGCTGATATTAGCAAATACAAACCCTAAACAACATTGCAAAGGGAAAGCCTAAATGGAAGCCAGCACATTAAATCAATTTAAGAAGCTGATTGGAAGTAAGGTAAATGCTCTTAAACTTGCTGAAGCTGCATCCACAAGGACAGTGAAATGACCCCTGGTAACCTAACTGGCAACAAAACAGGACAAATGACAGAGACACCAGAATCTGTCCCCTTGCTACTCTTCTCTGAAGAACGACACTCATGATGATATATTTTCCTGTCTTCAAAGGCACTGCAACCAGGAATTTAACACTAGAAAACACTCATCCAGCAGGCAGTCAAATTCAGAGTGAGTGTTTGAAGGATCAAGCCCAGAAGAGGCCATGGAGATGATCCGAGGGCTGGAGGGCCTCCTGTACGAGGAGAGTCTGAGAGAGTTGGGGTTGTTCAGCCTGCAGAAGAGAAGGCTCTGAGGAGACCTTAGAGCAGCTTCCAGTACTGAAAGGGGCTCCAGGAAAGCTGGGGAGGGGCTCTTGATCAGGGTGGGCAGGGATAGGACAGGGGGGAACAGTTCTGACCTGAAAGAGGGGAGATTGAGGTGAAAGCTTAGGAAGAAATGTTCTGCTGTGAGGGTGGGGAGGCCTTGGTCCAGGTTGCCCAGAGTGGTGGCTGGAGGTTTTCAAGGCCAGGTTGGATGGGGCTTGGAGCAACCAGATCCAGTGGGAGGTGTCCCTGTAGGGGAATTGGAACTGGACGGACTTTAAAGTCCTCCCAATCTAAACCATTCATGATTCTATGATTAACAACATCTGGCCAGGTTTACTGGGTGGGTAAAGGGAGGGCAGGTACAACCTTCTTTTCATCTTGTCGCTACGTGCTTCTTGCCCCCGCGCCTGCCTGCTCTAGGCAGGGTGCTGGGAGAGCAGCTGCACCTGTGAAGAGCATCGGATGAGCTGCAGGGGCAGCAACAGCTCTCAGCTTGGCTGAGAGATTGTGGGGGCTGCAGTGGTGACCATGGCACTGGGGTGGAACTGGATGGATAAAGGTCCTTTCCAACCCAAACCATTCCCTGATTTTAGGATTCTATGACACCGCCCTGGGGTACCTGCTCTGCATGGAGGGGACTCACCCCCAGAGCTGGAATTGCAGCCTGCGTGCATCCTGCTCCAGGGCACAGGGAGAAAACAGACGGACAAAAGGAGGAGTAGAAAATACCAGTGATCTCACTGCTGTCTGGCAGAGTGATGCCTGCACACAGCAGGAAGGAAATATTTGGCTGGAACATGATGTGGAGGCACTGGGACTCCCTGTCACACAAAGCCCTTGGTGAAGGGCGGTGCTGGCAGCTGTATGTTTTCATCACATCAACCCATGTACTGAAAACAAGCCTCGAGGCGGGGCTGCATGTGGGCCTTGCACGCTGGGGAGCGTGGCAAATGGAACTGTTCCAGCACAAACTGCCGGGAAAAATTACTGCTGGAAACACTGGGTTCCTTCCAAAGAAGGTGGAGATGCTGGGCTGGGAAGTCCCAGTGAAGTCCCTTGCTTTGCTGCTGCTGGGACGTGCCAGGAGGGGCTGTTTCCCAGAAGTATTTTCGCAGTCCCTGGAAGGAAGGAGTATCTGGGAATATCCCGAGGCACTCAGCTGCTGTGGGGTCTTGAGCAACCTGATGGTGACGGGACCTTGAGCTCCTTGATTGAGTAGGAGATGTCCCTGACCTTGGCATTGGGGTGGAACTGGATGGATAAAGGTCCCTTCCAACCCAAACCACTCCCTGGTTCTAGGATTCCCGGACACCGCCCTGGGGTGCCTGCTACTGCCAGGTAGCAGAAAGTAGATGCTGGGCTGAAACAAACACCTGGGTGCCTGGCTAGGCTGGCCAGGGACAGGCAGTGGGAAAGACCAGCAGAGGATTTTCGAGGAAGTTCCTTTTCCAGGGGAGACACAAAGTGCTCCGTACTCTGCCAGAGCTCAGTGCCTGTGAGCACTGGCCAAGCCCTTGGAGGTGAGCGTCTGTGGAGTGTTGGGGCTTTGCTGGGGACACGGTTTCCCCTTGGGTAGGTTGTAGTTTCTCCCAGGTGGATGTAGGGAGCTGAACAGCGCAGGAAGGGAAGGATGGAGTGGGATTCCAGAAACATAAGTTCAAAGTAAGACCGCCTCTGGAGGCAGATGTCCACTGCCACCAGGCAGTCAAAGTCTGGGGCGGGCTTCCTCTGCGTGTGCCCAAGGGCAGAGACCACGCACAGCCCCACACCAGCTCTCTGGGTTTAGGGCTGCAGGACTGCACTCTCTTCCAGCAGCCCTGTAGCACCCGGGGGCTGGGAGCCCCCAGAGCTGACTCCTGCCCTGTCCTGGCTCCCCCTGAGCTGGTGGATGAGCAGGGCTCCAGGGGAGTGGAGACTGCAGCTGCAGCAGGGTGAGTGGTGGGAGGGTGAGTTGGCTGGTGGTGGTAACTGCAGCCCTCCAGACTTCAGCCTCTGCACCAAAGTGCCACAGCCTTCCTCCACCCAGACCCTCGTGCCCAAGGCATTTCCAGCCTCACTGCACCCCCTGCTCCACCTCTGCCAAGCCACAGTTTTGCCCAACAGGAGGAACCCAGAGATGAAAATCAAGAATCATAGAATCATGGAATGGTTTGGGTCAGAAGGGACCTCAAAGCCCACCCAGTCCCACCCCCTACCATGAGCAGGGACACATCCCACTGGATCAGGGGCTCCAAGCCCCATCCAACCTGGCCTGGAAACCCTCCAGGGACGGGGCAGCCACCACTGCTCTGGGCAACCTGGGCCAGGGCCTCCCCACCCTCACAGCAAAACATTTCTTCTTGAGATCTCATCTCAATCTCCCCTCTTGCAGCTTAAAATCCTGGTGGGTTCTGAAAATGTCCTCACTTAGGCGAACTCAGCCCCTGGCTGCTCCCCATCCACAGACCCTGGGAGGACAACAGAAGGGACCACAAGCCCGAGCACTCCAGGTTCTCCCCAGACAAATACACCGAGCTCTGGGGTGAGTTTTGTTTATTTGGCAAAAAGAAGGGACTGTGCCCTGGAAGAGCAGGAGGTGTGTCAAAGCCTTGACCACCAAACTCAGAAGGGGAATGGCAGAGCAGCAGCCTGAAGCTTCATAGCGTGGGTCTTGCCTTGCTCAGCAGAAGCATCCACCAGTCAGCCGCACTCCCTAGAAAACAGCCAGGAGGGGTCAGCTGAGAATTCAAGGTGAGGAGGCCAACAGAGAGGGCCCAGCAGGGCTCTCCACCAGGATCTCTGCTTTTGCATCCAGTTTTCCCAGCTCTGTAGGGTGAGACATCTCCAGTGGTGGGTTTCTAGCTGACCCCTACAACTACGCAGTTACTGGTGGGGTGGGAAATCTCATACCAGGCTGGGCCATCAGCAACCATGTTCTGCTAGGGGAGACACCAGCCCAGCCTCTGGCCAGTTTTGCCAGTCCACAGCCCCAAGGTCATTTTGCCAAGAGCTGGTGTCCCGGTCTTTGTGGCTGGATGAGCTCTGTCACCACTTCTGCTTTGAACCAGTGGTTTCGGTGCAAGCACCCTTGCTCACTGCTGGGGTCCCAAAGGGAACAGGCCCACCTGGGTGCAAGCTCCAGCACAGGTTTGAACTACTCAGCCTCCAGAGTAATTCACGGTGGCTTTTGCTGGTGCCCCAGGGAGGGCGATTTCCAGCTGAGCACATTGCAAACATCACATGGTACTGCAGCAACTCACCTATGCTTCATCAATGTTGCACTCATCTGTGAAAATAAAGAGAAAGTCTGAGTCCAGGGCTGTGGTCTGGCTAGTGCCCTGTAGCACCCAAACCAGACAACCCAGCTTTGAACTTGAGCGAGGCAAAAGCAGGCTCAGACCACAAAGTGGCAGTGATGGGCTGAGCTGGTCCCTGTATCCTGGCTCCCCACATCGACCAAACTGGCCCAACACGGCTCCGAGCACTGCTCACCATGACTGATCAGCTCGTTGATCATGTCATCAGTGTAGCCCTTCTGCCTCGAAAGCTCCTTGAACAGCTCCATGATTTCAGGGCGCACCTCCGGGGTTCTGCCTAAAGGCAAAGGCAAGAGTTAGCTCCAGACTGTGGCCTGTCCCTGCATCTCCTGGGTAGCTGGAAAGAGTGCCCAGGTGAGGGTGGGATGGATGAGGCTCCCTGGGAGAAGGTTGGAGGCAGCAGCAGAGATCCTGGAGGGTGGTGGTGGCCAGGCACACAAGGCACCCCTCCAGGGGACAAGACAAAGCAGGGATCGTGGCACCAGCACAGTGCTACCTCTCTTAGTTCCCATCCCTACCATTTCTGCCCTCCCGGCTGCAGGAGCACTACTCTTCACCCCATGTCACCAAGTGACTTCCCCAAGGCCATGGACTCCTGACGTAGTGCAGACGTTGAAGTCTCAACCTCCCCTGTCAGTCCCAAATTGCTGCCCCTTGCCCCGCTGAGCACGGGACGCAAGACCTCTCAGGACACCACGAAGCACCCCAGCACCTCTGAGCCCTTCCCCCCAGACACGGCGCCCTGGCTACGCACTGTAGAGCTTCATCATGCGGGAGGTCTTCCCATCGATCACTCTGGAGGCAAAGATCACAGCGTATGTCTCTCCATCGGTATTTAGAACTCGCACTGTTTTATTGCCAGTCTCTGCAAAAAGGATGTGGAGGGAAAGGAAAAAGGAATTATCGCCTCCCAGGAGCTTCCCCACTGCAAAATCCTTTACCCTTGAGAAGAGGAGGCTGAGGGGAGACCTTATTGCTCTCTACAACTACCTGAAAGGAGGTTGGGGAGAGCAGGGAGCTGGCCTCTTCGCCCAAGTGACAGGGGACAGGATGAAGAGGGAATGGCCTCAAGCTCCACCAGGGGAGGTTCAGGCTGGACATCAGGAAAAAAATATTTCCCAGAAAGGGTCATTGGGCCCTGGAACAGGCTGCCCAGGGAGGTGGTTGAGTCCCCATCCCTGGAGGTGTTTAAAATATGGGTAGATGAAATGCTTAGGGGTATGGTTTAGTAGTGGACAGGTACTGTTGGAGTTGATCTCAAAGGTCTTTTCCAACCTAATAATGCTATGTTTCTCTGAAACTATGCTTGCTTCATCTCTTGAGAGCATCCATTCACAGCTCCACTGCAGAATTAATCAGCTTTTTCCCAGGGTTTAAGCTCAGTCTGAACACCTTGGAGGGCACCAGGGAGACATCATGCTGGTGGGACACCAACCCTGGCACTGAGCAGCGTTGAGCTGCAGCTGACAGGTGGCCACAGAGGGATGTCCCACCTTAGGACCTCAATAGAGGCAGACAGGCATCCCTGAGGGTCATGTCCCTAGGGACAAAGGTGGTGGGAAGTGCCCCTGCCCCATCCCAGGGTCAAGCTCCATACTCACCAGAGTAGTATTCACCAGGGATGCCTGTTTCCTTGAAGACTGCAGTGGATCCCTTACACCCATTTGGGCTGCAAAACAGGGAAGGATACTCCAGTTGGGGTGAAGTGACTCCCTTTCTCCATCTCTAGGGGCATTGGCTCTGCGGGCACAACCCAAAACATGGGACTTGGTGTTTGGGATTGGGTGGCCAGGGCTGGGGTACCACTGGGACCCTTGGAGCAATGGGCAGCTTGGCTGGCAGGGCACAGCACTGGTGCCCAAGGATCGTCCTGTGGGGCCACACAGATGTTCCCTTGTTCATGTTCTGAGCTGGCGGGATGAGGCTGATCCTGCTGGGAAAGCTGGATTCATACGGTCCGTATCATCCCACCGTGTCTCTGCTGGGAGCAGTGGAGCATCTCTACCTCTGTGGTGGGACTGGTCCTGGCTGGTGCTGCCCTGAAGAGGGGTCTCCACAATGCAGCTCTCCTGAGACCCCATTTCCAGCCGTGGGGCTGGTGGCTCTGCCTCCCCCTGCCTGGCCCTTTGGTGGGTGCTGAGTGGGGGCCGGTCGGTGAAGCCCATGGAGAAAAGAACTTTGCACTTACGTGGAAAAAGAAAAGGTGCCCTTCACGTCACCTGTCTCCAGGATCTTGAAGGCAACCTTTACCATCTTCCGCTGCTCCTTCTTTTGGAATTGGCTTTTGGATTCGGAGGCCGTGGCAGTGATGTACCATTTCCCTGCAATCTGGCAGAGACCGGGGCTGTGAAGCTGGAGAAGCAGGCAGGGGACCGGGAACAAGACAGGACACCCTCATGGGACACTCACATCCCCTCGGGGCACCAAAACCCCCCCTGAGACAGCTCTGCTGGAGCTGGGTGACTGCTGTCACCTGGGTGTGACAGCAGAGCCAACGGCAGCCATGGGGTCCCGAGGTGTCCCCAGCACCAAAACACCTCTCCAGTTCCCACTCTGGTGGCTGGAGACCCTGCTCCCACCTTCCCTTCCCCAGGACGCTGCTGGTCACCTTGCTCTTGTCCAGCCCCGCGATCCCAAGGTCCTCAGCCTCCACATGCAGCAAGCAGAGCAGGGCCAGCCCCAGGCTCAGCACCACGGTCTTCATCTCGCCACAGCCTCCTCCAGCCTCACCAGCCTCGTGCCAGGGCTGCTGGCTTTATAGCGCAATTCTCTGCCCCCTTGCCCCCCCTCTCCCCCTGAGGCCACCGTGTGCCACGCGGCACGGACAACCCTGTGGGGTTATCTTGGGCGAGGTGTTGGTTTCGAAGGGCAGGAGTCACCCTAGGATGAGCTGCAAGCGGGAAGTGCCTGCAAGCCCTGGGAAGGGGCCAAGAAGTGGGGTTGCCGGAGCTGTTGCACCAGTGTCGAAATTTGGGGTTTCCCGGATTTCTTCACTTGCTTGTGAAAGAACAAAGAGAGCTCTTGTTTCCCTGCTGGCTGCAGGAGGCTGCCGGGAGTTGTGTGGAGGTCCTTCCCGGCATGGACCAGCAGCGCTGTCACCAGTGACCTGTCACGAAGGGGCTCGGTGACCCTTCCTGCTGGCGAGGTTGGCATCTGCCCAAGGCTCCCTTGGGATTGTGCCCAAATCCGGCTGCCTGCATGCCACCAGCGCGACCTGACCCCACGTGTGGTCGCCCACCCGTCCAGGGGCACTCAGGGTCCGCAAATTGGGGATGCAGGGCTGATTCATGTCACTGTGGGAGTGTCCCCCCGCTTCCCAGGTTGTGATGTCCCCTGTGTCCTGGCTCTGATGAGCTCCTACAGTCACAGTCCTGAACTGTCCATGTGGCTTCCTCCCAGCCCTGAGCCTGTCTGGGCACCGAGGGACCCCGGCTCCAGGGCAGAGGGGCCACCAGGGGTGGTGGTGGATGGAGAAGGGGCACTGGCTGCCCAGAGGGCTCATGGCAGCACGGTCCCACCTTGGTCAGTGGGCAGATGGGGGCACCCTGGGGGCTGGGAGGCAGGCGTGTGGGTCCCAGTCCTGCCGTGCGTTCACCCTGAGCAGCCCCAGCACAGCCCTGCTCCCGCCTAGGTGGCCCTGGGGGACACCGAGCAGGGAACGGGGTGTCCTGGGGCTGATCTTGGGGCTGGGAGCCAGAGGTTGTGCCGGCACAGCTGCTGCAACCTGTGTTGATAGAATCACAGAATCATCGTTCACCCCCGCTAATCCTCCCCTGCCGGCACCCCTGGCAGCCCCTTTGCGCCTTGCCCACCCTCTGCCCCCATGCTGGACCCAGCAAACAACGCCGCGGAGGATCCCCCAACGCCCCTGGGTGCTGGAAGAGGAAGAATGGGATCCGGGAGCGCCGAGCTTAGGGTGCCTGGGGTGCTCCTGCCAACAAACACACTGAGCTCCTGGGTGGTTTCTGCACTTATTTATTTGAGAGGGTGAGGTGTGATCCTGGCACGGGCTGTCGGATCTGGGTGAGGAGGATGGGAAGGGGCATCATGGGGGAGGGAGCAGAGCCCGGTTTCCACCAGGGCTGGAGGATACAAGGCCCTGGCGTTGGCTTCTTCAGCTGCAAGGAGGAAGGACACGCAGATGAGCCGTTAGAGCAGGGGAAAGCCCATATGATGCAGAGCTCTGAGGTGGGTGGAGGGCTCCAGGGGGGCTGCCAGCTCCTGCTCAGCCCAGACCATGCTGGAAAGGAGACGAGCTTTCGCTGGCTACACTCACCTGCTGTCCTTGGAGCACTGATCTGCAGAAAGCAAAGAGGGGTGAGTATGCCACAGGCACTGCCATGAGCTCCCTCACACGTCCCTACTCAGAGGGGCTGAGCGTGCCTCCCACGCCCTCCTGGCACTCACCTGTCTTGGGAAGGATGACCAGCATGTCCTCGGTCAGGCCCACAGTGGGCAAGAGCTGTTTGAACTTCTGCAGAAGCTCAGGGCTCGCATCCTCCTCCCTCACTGCAAGCAGAGACCCAAAAAAGGTGGGTGGGACGCCCTGCAGCTAGCCCCACGCCTGGGGTCCAGCTCCCGGAGAAGGGCAAAGGCAAAGCCATGGGGGTGCTGAGGGGACACTGCACACCCCAAGGCTGCCCTGGGCTGGCAGGAAAGGGGCATGAGCCCCATGGGAGGAGTGACCTGGGGTGGGACGAGGCAGCTGGTGGCCTTGGTGGGGAGCACAGCCAGACAGGGGTGCTGCAGGGAGGGGGCGGTTCAAACCACAGTCATAGAATGATAGAACAGTTTGAGTTGGGAAGGACCTTAAAGATCACCTAATTCCAACCACCCTGCCACGGGCAGGGACACCTCACACTGGATCGCCCCATCCAACCTGGTCTTGAACACCTCCAGGGCTGGTTTTGGCTCATGGATTTATTCACCTCCAAATGAATTCCTTGGGTGCCAGCACAGCGGGTCCTGGGTGGTGGTCCTGGGTGGTGGTGTAGAGCCCAACCCCTTCCCCCCGCCAATGCCCATCACCCCCACGCCGGTGCCCATCCCTGCTTCTGGCACGCACTGAGGAGCTGCAGCGAGGTGCTGGGCCCCTGCCCGCTCTGCTGGAGCTGGTACACGATGGCGTAGCTGCTGTAGTCCGTCTCCACCATGCGCAGGTCCCTCTTCTCTTCCGCTGCTAAAGAACCTGCAGAAGAGAATGACCACTCAGGGACACAGCCCGGCCACCTCCACGGCCCCGCTGGAGCTCATGGCTTGGGGCCTGAGCCCCACATTTGCCTCAGGAGGGTGAGCAGGGAATCTCATTTATCCGGCAAAGCCAGATGCCCCCTCACAGCACGACCTCCCTCTGAGTGACGGAGGCAGGGGGGCCAAACCCACCCCCTGTGCCTCCCCAGGCGCGGGCGATCAGTGATGCCCACCCTCTGCTTGAGGGTGCGCGAGGCTCGGATCGCCCCTGCCCACACATACCTGTGTACTGGCCTGACTGCCCACTGGGCTGGAAGAGCAGGTCGAACCTTTGGCATTTGTCCAGCCTGGAAAAGGAAAATGGAACTCGGAATCATGGAACGGTTTTGTTTGGAAGGGACCTCAAAGCCCATCCAGTCCCACCCCTGCCATGGGGAGGGACACCTCCCACTGGATCAGGGGCTCCAAGCCCCATCCAGCCTGGCCTTGAACACCTCCAGGGATGGGGCAGCCACTACTGCTCTGGGCAACCTGGGCCAGGGATCCCCACCCTTATCATGAAGAATTTCTTTCTAATATCTAATCTAAATCTTCCCCTTTCCAATTTAAAACCACTCTCCTTGTCCTACCCCTGCACTCCCTGATCAAGAGCCCCTCTCCAGCTTTCCTGGAGCCCCTTTCAGTTCTGGAAGCTGCTCTGAGGCCTCCCTGCACCCTTCTTTTCTCCAGGCTGAACAACCCCAGCTCCCCCAGCCTCTCCTCACACAGAAGGTGCTCCAGCCCTCTGTGGCCTCCTCTGGACTTGCTCCAACAGCTCCACATCCTTCCCGTGCTGAGGACTCCAGAACTGGATGCAGGTGGGTCTCACCAGAGCGGAGCAGAGGGGCAGAATCCCCTCCCTGCCCTGCTGGTCCCACTGCTCGGGATGCAGCCCAGGACACGGTTGGTTTCTGGGCTGTGAGCTCCCGTTGCCGTTTCGTGGCAGAGGTGGGAGGGCAGTGGGGTTGGGGGCACGAGGGGCACAGGCAGGACCATCGCCGTGGGGAGGGGAGAACCCAGTCCCGGGTGGGACATAGCAGGCACGAGGGACACTCACATGGGCCAGACAAGCTTCATGGACAGGTCTCCCACCGGTGTGAAGCTGGCGGTGACGGTGGATGACTTCATCCCATCCTTTAGCTTCAGAAACACGGGGCAGTTGGAAGCGGTGGCTGCAATGTGCCATGTCCCTGCAAACTGTGGCAGGACATCACCAGTACTGTTTAGAAAAGCTGTGAGGCCCTCCTGCCCACCCTGTGGACCTGTCAGCCTCTGCGGAGACCTACCAACCACCCTGGGGACCTGCCACTCTCAGTGGGGACCTGCTGGCCTGTGGTGGGGGACCTTCAACCTTGGTAGGGACCTGCCAGCCACCCTGGGGACCTCCAAGCCTTGTTGGGGACCTGCCACCCACCCTGGGGACCTTCCACCCTCAGTGGTGACCTGCCATCCTTGGTGGGGCCTTGCCATCCTGTGGTGTGAGACCTGCCACTCTTGGCTGGGATCTGCCACCCACTATGGGGACCTGCCACCCACCAAAGGGACCTGTCACCCTTAGTGGGGACCTGCCACTCTTGGTGGAGACCTACCACCCACTAAGTGGACCTGCCACCCTCTCTGAGGACCTGCCAGCCTATGGTTGGGACCTGCCAGCCTTGGTGGGGAGGGTGGGCTCAGCACCTGGCTCAGATGCTCACAAGCACCATGTCCCCTGGGTATTTGTGTCCCTGCAGCGGGGCCACCACAGGCAGGAGCTGCCCAGGACCAACCCAGCTCCACATCTGTGTCCTCCCGGCAGCTGCCCTGGTGCCAGCGCCAGGCTGGGACCTGCGGGTGCCCAGGGTGTGACACCAGGCGGGCACGCTGTGCCGTTACCTTCTCGGTCTCGAAGTCAGGCTGCACGGGCACCTCGGCCCCTGCCTGCAGCAGGCAGAGCAGCGCCAGCACCAGGCTCAGCATCATCGCCATCCTCGTTCTGGGCTGGATGCGTCGGGAAAGGCCACGCAGCTCTGCCCCTGCCTGTGCCCACCTTTATAGCCCGCGCTGCTGGCAGCGCCCCTGCCCGTGCCCACTTTGCGCAACCTGTTACACAAGAGAGATAACGCGTACCCGGCTTAGGTGACAACGCTGGCCCTCGGCCTCTCGCATCGCCCAGTCTGGGATGAATGGAGCTTTGTGAGGGACCCAGCCTGGAGCACGGCGGGAACTGGGCGATGCCCAGCATGGCACGAGGGAGGGTGATGGGGGCACCCGGTGCCCCTCCTGGTTGTTGAACACTGGGCCTGGGTCTGGCAGTACTGGATGGATCCAGTGGTGCCAGGATGGATGCAGCAGTGCTGGATGGATCCGGCTGTGCCAGCTGGATCTGGCAGTGCTGGATGGATCCAGCTGTGCCAGGGTGGATCCAGCAGTGCCAGGTGGATCCAGCAGTGCCAGGATGGATCTGGCAGTGCCAGGATGGATCCAGAGTGCCAGGTGGATCCAGCAGTGCCAGGGTGGATCCGGCAGTGCCAGGGTGGATCCAGAGTGCCAAGTGGATCCAGCAGTGCCAGGATGGATCTGGCAGTGCCAGGTGGATCCAGCAGTGCCAGGATGGATCCAGAGTGCCAAGTCGATTCAGCAGTGCCAGAATGGATCTGGCAGTGCCAGGTGGATCCAGCAGTGCCAGGATGGATCTGGCAGTGCCAGACGGATCCAGCAGTGCTAAGTGGATCCAGCAGTGCAAGGATGGATCTGGCAGTGCCGGGATGGATCCTGCCTCAAGGATGAGGATGGTTGGGCCAGTGTTCTCGCTCAGGGCTGAGCCACAGCCTGGTGCCTCCAGAAGGAGTTGTGGCTGCCCAGGCTCCGGGCAGCAGGCATGGACCCCGCTCCCAGTCCAGGGTCAGAGCACGGAGAACAGGTGGGCGGCTGGGGCTGAGCCACATCCAGTGCTCAGCACCGTCTCTCTCATTCATGACTGTCCCTTCCCATGTTTTTTGAGACCCTCCGTGATTGCCCATCGCCCCATTCCCATGATGCCCACCTGCTCTCCAGCAGGGAAACTGAGGCAGTGAGGCTGGGGTAACCCAGGGTGCCCGGGGGGCAGGTGGGGGCAGATCCCCCATGTGGGGGCAGGTCTGGTGGCCAGGCAGCACCGCGGTGCAGGGTTGTGAGTGCACCTGGTGTCCCCCTCAACAGCCCCACGGCGATAAGCTGGGATCATCCCTGACCCTTGGGCCAGCCCCAGCCTACTGCCACCCGCCACGCTTCCCCTCCCCATTGCCCCACAGCGACCCAGCAGACAGAGGCATGGGACTGGTTTGACACTGGCTTTAATGGGGATGGGGGTGCAGGTGTTGGGGAGTTAAGCCAGGGAGTGAGGGCTGCTGCGGTGCTGGGGTGCACTGGTACGGGATGGGGTGGCCGCCGTCTCGCAGGGCTCCTGGGGTCTGCCTGGAAGAGATGGGGAGACAGGGACACATGGCAGGGACATCGGCCCTGCCAGCCCCACAGCAAGGCGGGGGGGGCACCTGCCACTAAAGAACCACCCCATGGGGATGGGGGGGGGGAATCCCCATAGGGGTAAGAGAGAGGAGCAGCCTGGGGGGCTGGGATGGGGGTAGAGCAGCTCAGATGCTCCCATACCCTCTGACAGGGATGGGATGGGATGGGATGGGATGGGATGGGATGGGATGGGATGGGATGGGATGGGATGGGATGGGATGGGATGGGATGGGATGGGGGCTCTGTAGGGTGGGACAGATCTAGTCACCCCCATACCCTCTCAGCAGTCTGGGATGGGGGCTCTGTGAGGTGAGGCGGCTCTGAGCACCCCTGTACCCTCTCGCAGGGCTGCTCTGAGCCCAGGACTCACCTAGGCAGCATCTGTCATGCATTTGTCTGCAGGAAGAAGAAAAGCAGAGGTCAGCTCCTCTAGGGGCTGGGAGATCACTGCCCTCTGAGGGACCCTGCCTGGCCCCACGGTGCCCCACGGAGCAGCAGGGACAAGCCAGGAGGGTCCCCCAGGGGTACCTCAGCCCCTGCTCCCTGCCACCCTCCCAGCCTCTCCTGCTGGCTGCTCACCCGTGGCGGGCAGGGTGAGGATCTCGTCATCCGTCAGGCCCTGCTCTCTGGAGAACTTGCTGAACCTCTCCAGGCGCTCGGGACTGATCTCCTTCGTCCGGCCTGCAGGGAGAGCAGGGTGAGAGGCAGCCCCCCCCGAACCCCCGGAGCGGGATTATGCTGCCCTACAGCACGGGCAGCCCAGCAGGGGACAAGTTCCCCAGGAAGGGGGTCCTGTCCCAGCCACCCCATGGGTCACCCCCAGCAAGGATGCTGCCACCCTTCTCCCATGGGAGATCCCCCTGCAAGGACATCCCAGGCGTCCTGGGGGTCGGGGCAGGGAGGTCCCGGAGCAAGACGTACTGTAGAGCAGCACCATGGTGGAGGAGCCGGTGCTCTTGGAGATCTGGGTAGCCACCAAGGCGTACTCGTCGTAGTTGGTCTCCACGACACGGATATCGTGCTTGCTACCCCAGCCTGTGAGGGACCAGGAGGGCACGGCTCAGCTCCAGGCACCGAGCCAGCCCCCAGGAACCCTGGCCAGGGCAGGAGCTGGGGGCACATCAGGAGCTGCCCCGCAGGAGGGCGAGCTGGGAGCTGGGCACTCACGAGGGCTGGTGTAGCTGAACCGCCCAGGCTGCTCTGTCTTGGTGTAAAGGCTGTTTCTCTTCTCACAGTGGTCACCCCTGGGGAGCAGAGCACAAGGGGGTCAGAGAGGATGGGCAGCGTCCCCCAGCCCTCACACAGCCCCGGGCATTCCAGCACATCCCAGCTCATCCACCCCTCCTCATGCCCATACTTGGGGTACGTGGAGGTGACTTCCAGGTTCCCATCCCCGGTGGCAGAGATGGTTGTGGTGCACATCTTCATCAGGTGCTTCTTCTCCTTGAACCAGTGGGAGTTGGACGCCAGGCCGACGCAGTACCATCTCCCCGTGAGCTGTGCACAATTGCTGCTCAGTTGCTGGCCGGACACAGACCCTGCCTCCCCCCTCGGCTCCCGTCTGCCCCAGCCCACGCCACCTCCATCCCCTGCCCCCCCTGCCCCACAGCACGGCAGGACTGCCTGGCTCTGAGATGCCATTTGCACCCATCCAAGGGCACAAGGAGAGGCCAGGACCCTGGGGCCACACTGGCTCATCCCAGCCTGGTCGCCAGGGCCACCGAGGGGAGGTGTGGGGATGGGCTGTGTGGGGGCACCCTTGCAGGACATGCCAGACCCCCATTCTTGCAGCATGTCCCTCCATCCCCAGACCCTCCCTGGAGTGGCTGTGTGTCCTGGTATCCCTCTGGAAGCTCCCAGAGGAGCAGTGTGGCCCCTGCATCGCCTCACTAGGGCCCCAGGGCTGTGGGGTCAGACCCCGAATGCAGCCAGGCTAAGGCCATCCTGCTCGGGATGGTGGGAGAAAGGGGAATGCGAGCGCCCCAAGGCAGAGGGGTGTAGGGGGTCCCCCAGACAGCACCCTTGTTTTTTGGGGACCCCTGAGCACAGCAGCTCTTGGTTATTTGGAACCCTGGGTGGGGTCCATGCTGAGGAGAGGAGTCCCCATCCCATCCCTGTGCTGCCTGTCCAGCTGAGCTTGTTTTTCTCAGCACCCCCCCATCCCCCCAGCAAAATCCCTGTGCACAGACACCCACCCCACAGCTCAGCAGACAGCCTGGCCCCACACCTGCTCAGTCCTGCCCCACAGCCTGAAGCCCACATTCCCTCCAGAGCCCCCAAACCAAGCCCTGGGGGCTCCCCAGGAGTGGGGGCTGTGGGTGCACCCACCTCTCCCAGTGCTGGGGCCAGCCTGGTCCCAGATCCACCTGCACCACTGCCTCCACCTGTTTTTAGGGCGAGGTTCCCCCAGAACACCCCAAACCCTTAAGCAGGAGTTGCTGGCTGGTTGGGTCACCTTGTCCTGCTGAAAGTCGGTTTGCACAGGAATGCTGTCCTGCGCATGCAGAGCTCCGAGCAGGGCCAGCCCCAGGACGCCCAGCAGCGTGGTGTGCATGTCTCCGCGAGCTGAGATGAACTGAGCCAAGCGGAGCTGAGCCGAACTGAGCGGAACCGAACTGAGCTGAGTCGAGATGAACTGAGCTGAGCTGAGCCGAGCTGAGCCAAGCTGATCCAGAGGCGCAGGCAGAGCTGCAGTGCCGGAGAGCCAGGCAGCCCCTATTTATGGGCAGGCTGTGCAGCCGCCCCAGAGGGGGCAGCCCTGCCTCCCCCCGTGCCGTTATGCAAGCAAGAGCAGGGCCGAGGGCTGAAGCCAAAGGGCAGGCGGAGGAACCTGCAAATATTTCCCTCTTGACATGTTTGCTTCGAGTGCCAAACTGCTCCACGGCAAAAATACAGCTTACAGCCAGCGCAGTGGCTGTCCCTGCCCCCAGCGCCATGGAGCCTGGGGCCAGTGTGGGCATGAAGAAGCGGCCACCAGCGGGCCAGGACTTGGCACCAGGGCTTGCTGGCTGCCCCACCCTTGCAGGATGGGCTCCCGCAGATGAGAGGAGCTCAAGCAAGGTGGAGAGAATGTCCAGTGCCAGCCAGGTCCTAACCCAACCCATGGGACTCATGGCCAGCTTTGGGTGCTTCTGTGGGGCCCTCGCCTTGCCCCACAACCCTGCATCACCTGAGGAGAGGTCTTGGCTGGCCCCACCGCCTAGTGCACACCGACAATGAGCTGTAGAGCTGGGGGGAGCTTGACCCCAGCCTCAGGCAGCCCTGATGCCACCTCCCTGCAGACCCACACCAGTTCTTCATTCCCACTGTCCCACCCTGCTCTCTTTGCCAAGAGGGGCTGGGAGACTCCATCCCCCTCAGTCTGGGCTCACCAGCAGATGCTGAGCCACCTGCCCTTGATCTGGGGACACCCAGGTTGAAGGCTGGGGGTGAACACTGGGTGTCAGCAGCAGCACCCATGGCGCTGGCAGGGTTTGGGAAGCGCTGGCCATGCCATGCAGAGCGTCAGCCGGCGGCTCTCCCTGCGGCACAACCCTGCCAAGGCACTTTATGTAAGGAGCATGTTTGCACAGCAGCTGGTTTTTCCCCTCTGGCAGCCCACCCTGCCCGCCCCAGCACATTCTCTTCCCCGCACCCAGCTGCGAGCCCAGCCAGCCCCACAGGCCGGGCCCAGCGCCACGGATTTATTAAAACAAAACAAAAGCTGAGCTGGGCAGGACTGAGCATCACGAGCGCCCGTCTGGGCCCCCCGCGCGCTGGGCTGGGGGCTCAGCCTCCCCCTACACCCACTCTCAGGGTGCCAGCAGGAGCTCTCTCCACCAGAGGCACGGAGCATCCATGGGTGTCCCAGTGGTTTTGCGCTGGGGTGGGGACACAAAAGCATCCCTGCTGCATCCCCAGGTCCCTGCCAGCAGCAAGAGTGGGAGCAGGAGGGGCCGGCTCTCCTGAGGGTGGCAAAGCCGGGGCAGCCCAAGGAGCTGGGTGCAAGCTCAGGAGCATGGGAGGCACGGGGAGGAATTGGCGCGGGGCAGGCTAAGCCCGCTGCTGGGGCTGGGGGGGCACGGGCAGGATAGGGGTGCCTGGGCTGTGATCGCCACAGTGCCGGGACACAGACCCTCAGGTGCGTTTTGTACCCCAGAAATGGGTTCAGAGCAGACAAACGCAGGCTGGGGTGCAGGGGGGTCCTGGGGGCAGGAGGGCAGGGTGCTCTCCCCAGCTCCCATTGCCCTGCCTGCCACGGCTCTGCAGGGCAGAACACGAGCCAGAACTGTAGCCCCCCAGCTCCGCCAGGGGCTGGGGTCTGCAGGCGTGGTCGGCCAGGACTTCCCGCACGTGGGAGTGAGGACAGGGGCTGGATTTGGGCGAGTCACATGGCGGCCCCTTACATAAGTTCCTGACAAACAACATGTGGTACCGCTTTCCGCTAAGATTGCAAAACGCCGGGGCTGGGGGGGCTGCTCTGCGTCCCAGGGGCTGCGGGGCGGCCAGGGCACCGCACCAGAGCTGCTCCCCATCCCCTCCCAACGCCCAGCCTGGGCCAGGGCATTGGCACCGCTTGCCCAAAACAGCCAAGCGCGTGGCAGAGCGGCACTGCCCAAGCTGGCACAGAATGGAGAGGGGTCCCACAGGGGGGTACAGCCCCAGGGTCAGAGCCGCAGCCCCTCTGGGCTGGTTACACACTGAGTCCAAGCCCCTGCAGCGCGCTCAGAGTATGCGAAGGCCAAGCTGTGCCTGGCAGGGAAGCTCCTACAGGCGGGGTGTCTGGCCCAGGCAGCCTCTTGGAGAACACGGGCTGCAGGGCTGGAGTGAGGGAACAGAGGGTTCTACTGCCTCGGAACCCTGGGGCTGAGAAGCAGGACTGCTGCGGGGTCGAGCTTTCCTGCTCTGGGACGTCCTGACTTGTCCTAGGGAAAGGGCCAATTCTGAGCCAGTCCCCAGCAGCCCCACGGCACCAAGCACTGTGCTGTTCCTTCTGCTCGCCAGGCAGACATGTGCACTGTGGCACCCGAGAGCAAACTGGGGACTGGCACAGCCCCACGGCTGCTGTGAGGCTTGGGGAGAGGAGGAAGGGGCTGCACGGATCCCCACAGCCCCAGCCTGGCACCAGGAGCCCAGGGGTGGAGGCAGCACTGGCCTTACTGGGGCAAATCGAGGTGTTGACTTGCCTGGACACAGACCCTTGTCCAAGGCATTTATTGGGGTGCTGTGGGCTGCTGCAAGGGAGAGGGGGAACACAAAGCTGCAGAGGGGCAGGACAAGGACAGGCATGACTGCCAACATGGCTGGAGGGGCTGGGGAGCCCATGGGTCACCTCCAGGGCTGTGGAGCAGCAGTGGGGCACAGCCAGACACCAGCTTGGTTCTGCATGGCCATGGGTGGCTGTACAAGGTGAGGGCTGAGCTCTGGGGACATCCTGGCAATGCCACCTGCACCTAGGGCTTCGTATCTGGAAGGAAAAGAGAGGTGTTGGGGGGCTGGGGAGATGCCTGAGCCCGGTGCCAGGGCTGGAGACCCACCTCTGCTTCCCCAGGCAACAACAAGAGATGAAGCTGCCCTGAAGACCCCAACCCTCACCCCGGGGTGTCCCTGTCCCAGGATACCCCATCCCAGACCAGCCCCCACCCCAGAAAACACCAGTATAGACCCCACATCACCCTGACCCATGTAGGGGTGAACAGGGCTTTGCTCTGCCAGGCTGTATCTGATGCCCACCTTGGGTGATGGTCTACAACCTCCTCGCTCCACGCAAGGGCACAGAGGGACCCTGTCCTGGGGGGAAGGTCCCTCATGGCCCCCCTGTGCCAGACCAGCTCCCTTGCACTCCTAAGGCAGGACCACACGGCTGTGGTGTGGTGTGAGCCCAGCCCAGCAAGCCCAGCCCGCAGCCAGGACACAGAGAATCCACAGGGTGCCCAGCACGGGGCTAAGCCTGGCACACGGGGGTCCCAGCGCATCGCCCAGGATCTGCAACTCATAGAATTGCTAGGTTGGAAAAGACGTGTGAAGATCAGGGAGGTGGTTGAGTCACCTTCCCTGCAGGTGTTTAAAGGACAGGTGGACGAGGTGCTGAGGGACATGGTTTAGTGATTGATGGGAATGGTTGAACTCGATGATCCAGTGAGTCTTTTCCAACCTGGTGATTCTATGATTCTATATGATTCTATGATCATCAAGTCCATCAACTCACCATCAAGGATGTGAAACTCGTCTGCAGAGTCACAAAACCCTGCAAGAGACAGAGCCCAGGGTGGTCACCCTGCCTGGGCACCCACAATCCCCAGCCTCGTACCCCAAGGATGCACTGGGGCACAGCCCCACTCTGGCATCACTGTCCCTGGGATGACACCACGCGGGACCCTGCTGCGGGTGTCCCAGGCCACAAGCTGCTCCCACCCACGCGGAGGCGCCTCCCCCTCCCCACGCTGGAGAGGCTGGTGCCAGGTCCTGGCCGTGGGCGCCTGCTGCTCCCCAGGGCCCGTGTGTCACCCACCGTATGTAGGGAAGTAGTAGGTGACGTCTTCGCTCAGGCCCACAGCCCTGACCCGCTGCTCAAACTTCTCCACGATGGCATCACTGACCTGGCTGTTCCGTCCTGCGCGTGGAAGGAGATGCCATCAGCAGCCTTGAGGCCTGTCTGTCCCTGTCCCAAAGCCTCCCGGTGTCCCTCACCTCAGGGCTCGGCATCAAGGGCTCTTTCAGCTCAGAGGAGCCGGTTCCCAGTTCCCCCCTTACTTGCTCCCCCTGCAGCATTTGGGGACAATTCTCCATCTGGCAACCAGAACCCCCAGGAGACCCCATTCCCAATTCAAGGAGCTCCAGGAGCATCCCGGTAGGCCAGCACAGGTTTCCCAGCCCTGTCCTTTATCTCCATAAGCCCCCGTGCACAGCCCCACCGTAGAGCTTGACAGAGATGCTCCGGCCCTTCTGGTAGTAGAGGATGGCGTAGGTGCTGTGGTCCGTCTCACCCACCACCACGTCCACCTTGCTGCCATAGCCGCGGCCTGGGGAAGACAGAGGGCAGACCCAGTTTGTCCCTGCTGAACCCCAGCACCACCCAGGCACCCTGTTCCACCTCGAGTGGGATGGAAATCGGGGCCAGAGCAGGTGTAGCCCCACATGGTGCCGTCCCCCACCAGCAGGCACCAGCCTGTGATGGTACCCGGCACTGGGGCACTTTGAGAGCCCAGAGATGAGGTACTGGGAGAGCACCAGGAGGAAGGACATCGGCACCAGCGCCCCGCTGAGAGCAGGAGTGGGGGGCTCCAGCCTTGCAGCCCTGCCCTGCCGCAGCCCAGCCACCCTCACCCTTCAGGAGGAAGCGTCCGCTGACCCGCGCAGGGACATAGCGCTGCCTGATTTCCCAGCACGTCCCGTCCCTGTGCGAGGAGAGGAGGAGGAGGTCAGCACAGGCTGGGAATGGTCCAGCCCAGGTCCCTGCCACCTGCTTGCCAGGGCACACAGAGTGCCTTGTTTCTTGGGACTTTATTTTCTCCCCAGGGAGAAGCTGCAAAGAGATGTCCCAGAGCCCTGCAGGGACATGCTGAGAGACTCAGAGCCTGAAAACCTGCTCAGACCAGGGGCCCTGCCCTCTCCCCACACTGACCCAGCTCAGCCCCTCAGCTCAGGCCAGCTGGAAGCGCCACGGCTGGGCAGCCGTGGAGTAGCCCTGTGCCTGATCCGTGCCTCAGTTTCTCCAACTTGGCTGCCTCCCACCTCGAGCTGCTGGGGCAGGGGGCAGGGTGCCAACCTGCTGCAGCCACAGTTTCTACTACAGAACATCCCAGAGGAGATCCCATCCACACTGCTCTGGGGCAGCTCACTCCTCCTTGTAGAGTGTGGCTGGGGCACATGCTCCTGCTCTGACCTGCCTGCAGCATCTCCATTTACCCAGCACGCCCCACCCAGGCCCGCTCAGACTTGCAGCATCCCTGTCCCCATCCCAGGACACTAGACCTGCCCGTTGCTTCCCTGTCCTATCCAGTGTCCCCCATTCCAGGACACCAGCCTAGCTCAGACCTGCCTGCAGCGTCCCCGTCCCAGGGCTGGTGTCACTCACATCTTCCTGAAAGTGCTGATGGCCAGGCTCTGCCCGTCCAGGATGGTCACCATCATCGTTGTGGCCTCCAGCCGGTGGCTGTGCTCTGCCAGGTGGCTGCAGCGGGAGGCCACACCGACCAGGAACCACCTCCCCGTGAGCTGCAAGGCACAGGGGTGGCACCGTCTGCTGGGCACCCCAGGAACACCCCAGGGACACCCCACCACACCGAGTGCCCTCTCCCACGCTGTGACCCCTCGCTTGGTACCTCTGTCCCCTTGATGCGCCCATGGGGCATGATGTCCCCTGCTCAGGAGCTGGCAGGTGGGACAAGGCAGGAGAAGGGACCGGGCATGGGGGCAGTTGGGGGGCTGCGGGGAGGGGGCCTGAGACCTGTGTCCTCACCTCTCGGGGCCAGTGGGGCTGCGGGGATGGGGATTTGAGCCCTGCCCTTGCCTCAAAGCCAGAGGGGCTGCAGGGAGGGGGGATCCAAACCCAGCCCTCACATCACAGGGTCAGTGAGGTGCGGGGACAGGGTCCGAGGTGCCCACCCTCACCTCTCTAGGCCATCGGGGCTGCGGGGAGGGGGGATCTGAGACCCCTGCACTCACCTCACAGGGCCAGGGGAATGTGTGACAGGGGATTGGAGGCACCTGCCCTCGCCTCTTGGGGCCAGGGGGCCTGCGAGGAGGGGGAACCCAGCCCTTTCCTCACCTCTCAGGGGAAGGGGGGCTGCGAGGAGGGGGATCCGAGGCCCCTGCCCTCACCTCACAGGGCCAAGGGATTGTGCGGACAGGGTAAGGGGGGCTGTGAGGAGGAGGGGGTTTGAGAGCCCTGCCTTTGCTTCAGCACCGGGGGGTGCATGAGGAGAGGCTCAAGACCCCGGGGCTGCGGGTCTGAGTCCTGCCCTCGCCCCCCGGGAACGGGGGTGCCTGGGTGGCCCCCGCCGAGCCCAGCCCGTGTCCCGGGGCGGCTCGGGGCGCCGGGCCCCTCACCTGGGGCAGCCCGAGCGCCTCCGCGGCCGCCACGGCGTCCAGCGGGCTGCGGGCGGGGGGCGGCGGGCGCCGCGGGGCCGCGAGCGGCAGCGGCAGCAGCAGCAGCAGCAGCGCGGGGCAGCGCAGGGCGGCCATGGCCGGGAACCGCGGGCCGGGAGCGGCGCCAGCCCGGCCCACACCGGGGTCAAGGCCCCGCGGCCGCCAGAGCGGGAGCGGGGCGGCCTCGCGCTGACCGGGGGGCGGGGCCTCGCGGGGAGAGGGACGGGCCCTGATTGGCTCGGGCGGGGCGGGGGCGGGGCATAGATGGTGAGGGGCGGGGACTGATTGGCTCGGGCGGGGCCTCGCGAAAGGGGGGTGCTGATTGGCTCAGGGGCGTATGGGGGCGGGGTCTGCGGGTGGAGTCTGATTAGCCGAGTGGGTCTTATCTGGGCGGTGTGTGATCTGGTGGGCGGGGCTTGATCTGGTGGGCGGGGCCTAAGTGACATGGGTGGCTTTGATTGGGCGTTGCTTTGATTAGTGGGCGTGGCCTGATGGGGAGGCGGTGGTTGGGGATGGGGGGGCAACCACCGAGAGGTGCGGGCAGAGCGGCTGGAGGGTGGAGGAGAAGGGGGTGGCCCCGCGCCGGAAGTCCGCCGCGCGAGGCCGGAAGCGCTGCGAGGGGGAGGCGGGGGCAGCGGGACCGCCGAGGTGCGGGGCTGGGGACTGGCGGGGACGGGGCGGTGGAGAGGGTAGGGTGGGAGGGGGAGGGTTGGGGACGTCGGGGGCGCGGAGCTGGGGTTGGAGGGGCCCTTGGGGCTGGCAGGGGCCGAGGACTGGCGGGCCCGGGGGGCAGCACGGGCCGGGGAGGGGTTGGCAGGCACGGGGCCCCCGGGCCTGGCCGGTGTGGGATCCCTGGAGTGGGCAGCAGGCCAGGGGCCGGCGGGTGTGGGGCCTCCGGGCGGGCAGGGGGGTGCAGGGGGAGCACTGGGTGCGTGTCCACGGACTGGTGGGCAGGAGGCTCTGGGGCGGGCAGGGCGCTGGTCGATGTGGGACCCCCGGAGCGGGTAGGAGGTTGGGAGCCAGCAGGTGCTGAGCTTCCCGGGGTGGGGAAGGGACTAGCTGGTGTGGCCTCCAGATGCGGGCTGCAGACAGCTGAACTGGGCCTCACTCGCCTTTTGCCTGCAGGTGCAGCGGCAGAATGACACGATGGACACAGGCGGCTGCCCCCTCCTCCCCGATAGCATCCTCTTTGAGATCTTCCTCTACCTGGACCACGAGGACGTGCTCTCAGCAGGGCTGGTGTGCCGGCAGTGGCGCGCTGTGGCCCGTGACGAGTTCCTCTGGAAGGAGCTCTTTTACCGCTACTACCGTGTCTCCCGGGAGGTGCCCCGGCACCCAGGTGCGCTGGCATGGGGACTGGGGCTGCGCGGGGCTGGTAGCCTCACCCACCCACCAAGCGGGCAGGTCAGCACCCAGAACCTCCCTGCTGCAAGCCCAGGAGGGAAAATCCTTGCTCGCTTTGCTGCTGAACCTGCTCCCCACTGGTGTGGAGGGGGCTGGAGCTGCTAAACTGCACCCCGTTGGCAGCCTGCAGACGTCAGTGGCGATGTGTGCATGAGGGGCTCTGGAATTGCCCAAATCCTTCAGAAAAGGGCATCACATGGTTGGAGATGGTGAAACGTTCCCCCTCTTTCTTAGAAAGGTGGTTTCTGAGCTCTCTTGGGGCAGGCGTTCTCTGGTAGCTGTCACACAGCTTGTCTGGGCGCTGCTGCTGTGGGACATCCTGAGGAGTCACAGCGAGTCACTGCTACATTGCAGCCTGGCTGGATTTCATGATAATCACTGTTGGCTTTTTCTGGTGAGGACCTTGCAGCCTCTCCTTCAGGCTCTGTCTCTTCCTTGTCTGGCCTAGGATGAGCTGCAAGTGCACATTAGCTAATCAGGCCATTTCCATAAGGCATAGGCAGGTTCTGCAGCCTGGCTGTGGAGGGGAAACGCGTGTGCCTGCTTTCTGGAGAGGGAGGCGGGTGTGTGGTGGTTTCCCTGTGCAGCGGGCAGTACGAAGGCAGGAGCTGACCCACTTTGTCAGGGCAGGTTGGGCTTGATCCTGGCTTCAGCTCACAGCAGGAAAATAACTCATTAATAGTTGGCAACTGCAGAGCCTGGCAGGGCCTGCCCTGAGCAGAGCTGTCAGCAGTCAGGATGTACAATCACAGGGCTGTTCTCTGCTGAGTTTCAGGTGCTGGAAGCAGATGTTGGGGTCTGTGAGGGTCTCTTGGAGCCAAGAAATCGTGTTCCCAGTGTGCTGCAGGGGACCAGAGGGCTGTGGCCATCTTCTGCACCCAGAATGCATGTAGGGCTCCCAGCCGTGGCAGTAGCAGGGGGAATTGACTTCTAGATCTTGAGTTGCAGTTCCTACAGGAGGATGGCAATAAATGCAGATCAAGCAGCCATTCACCCTGCATCGGGGAACACCAGTGGAACAGGGTTTGAGAGGAGACAGGGATGGACCAGCTCGGGCTGCATGGTTTCATTTGTGCAGCCCCTGGGGCTCCGTGGGGCTCGGGGCATCATCTTTATCTGAGGCGCTCTCACCTGGCTCGGTCACTGCCAGCCTCCTGCAGCAATTCAGAAGCTGCTAACCCTGTTCTTCAGCACTGATTGGGGCTGAGCAGTTGGGGTAATGCAGTCACGTGTTCTGGCACCTCCCAGGCTGTGCTTCTTGAGCTGTGACAATCCTGCACGAGGCAGCAGGAGCAGAGCTGGCTGACAGGACCAGGAAGGGCTGGAGCAGGAGTTTGGGGAAGCACCTGGCTAGTCTGGCAGTCCCTGGCAGCTCTGTTGATTGAGGAATGGTATCCAGGGGGTCTTGTAAGAGGAAATATTGGGGTTGCTTGGCCAAATGGGATGTGTTCAAGCTGCTTCCCAGCCAGATGGGCCAGAACAGGGAACTTCAGAGGCAGATGAAGCTTCCAGCCTCGTGAGCAGTAGTGGGATATCCTAGCACCAAGCTGCTCCCTGCCTGCAGCAGCCTCCTGGGCTGCAGCAAGTTCCAAAACCCCTTCATCCCTGTTCAGCGTAACTAGGGAAATTGGCCCTTATCC
Organism: Phaenicophaeus curvirostris; assembly: GCF_032191515.1. Classification (NCBI taxonomy): domain Eukaryota; kingdom Metazoa; phylum Chordata; class Aves; order Cuculiformes; family Cuculidae; genus Phaenicophaeus; species Phaenicophaeus curvirostris. Next base: position 912,690 of record NC_091411.1, read on the forward strand.
ATATACATGTCTAATCCTCTTTGCTTCCTCAGGATTTGCTGCTGCCAGAAGGCAGTAGGCTGCCTTATCAGGCGCTTTGTTAAAAGTCTTCTTTATTTGTCTCTTTATTGGCCATCAGAGCAACTTCTCCAAGTGCACCCCAGGCTCTTCTGCTGCCGGGCTCCTCTTCCACCCCGGCATGCTGTGCCCAGCTCTCATTCTTCTCTCCTGCTTTCTTGAGTCTCTTATCTCACTGAGGTGTTTTTTTCCTGGTCTCATACCCATTCTGGAACCTTCTTAACTCTGTGTTAGACAAGATAAAGGTAATTGGAGTGGAGCCCAGTTCCCTGAGGAGCAGAGTCCCTCTCTCACATGCTGAATTTGTTCGCGCTGTGCTAGGGCCCTTGTGCCATGCTGGCAGCTGTTTCGTCCCAAGCTTTGTTAGAGATCTCACAGCACTTCCCCGAGTGTTTCTGGTGGTGTCTGTGCTGGTTTAGGAAGCAGTGACATGGTGGGGAGCTGTGCATTTGCTGAAAGGGGTGATTTTCTGTGGGAGAGAGTGGGGAAGCCACTAAGGAGCATATTAAACCCTGCTGGCATGGCCAAAGCTGTAGGAATCTGACCCCGGCACTGCTCCTGGCATCATGCACAGCAGTCAAGGCTGTGCTTTAGTAAAGACTGACTCCGCAGGTGCCACTCTCAGCTTGGGTCCATTGCTTCCCTCCATTTACATTCCTGCCCTGTGTCCCTGCTCCTGCGTTACAGCCGCCGTCTCCTGGTATGACGAGTTCCAGCGGCTCTACGACACCATCCCGTGTGTGGAAGTGCAAGCCCTGAAGGACCACAGTGACCAGGTTTTGCACCTCAGCTTCTCCCACTCTGGCAGTTTGTTTGCGTCATGTTCCAAGGACTGCACCGTCAAGGTGAGGCAGCAGCCCGCCCCGTACAACCCTTCCGATGCTGGATGAGGGACCCACGAGGGCAGCCATGGGGATACCTGTGAGAGGAGGGGTCTGGCCAGGTGTCCTTGGACTTAGGCTGCTTCCTGCAGCTGAGTTGTTCTCAGAGCCAGAGGACTCATGGCTGTTGCAAATGGAGCCATGAGGGCTGTGGATCCCAGCTCCAGCCTGTGCGAAGGTGGCTGAAGTGCCAGTCTGGCTCTGGTTGCTGTCTGGGTGCCAGGCAGCCCATTTGTGCTGTGGGGTTGACAGAGATGCTGGAAATAACGATCACTGCAGAAGCTGTCTTGCACAAATGGTTTTCTGGGGTGCAGTCATAGGATCATAGAATGGTTTGGGTTGGAAGGGACCTCAAAGCCCATCCAATTCCACCCCTTGCCATGGGCAGGGACACCTCCCACTGGATCAGGGGCTCCAAGCCCCATCCAACCTGGCCTTGAACAGCTCCAGGGATGGGGCAGACACCACTGCTCTGGGCAGCCTGGGCCAGGGCCTCCCTATCCTCGCAGCAAAACACTTATCCCCAAGATCTCATCCCAATCTCCCCTCTTTCATCTGAAAACCATTCCCACTCATCCTGTACTTGCACTCCCTGATAAAAATCCAGCTGTAACAGTCCCATTTGCTGCCCAAACACCATCTCCCTTGGCTAATGGAGAAGCAGTCCTATGTTTAGCTGCTCTCCAGAGCTGTTGACTGTTTTGCCTCAAGGGAATTGACTAAGAATTGGGACTTTGGGAGGAGTTAAATGGGGCTTCGATGCTGCTTGTTTCTTGTCCTGGTGAGTGCAGGCGGAACAGATAAACTGGAATGGTTCTTGGGCTTCTCAACGGCTTCCTGACTGTTTGCCCGTCTGTCTGCAGATCTGGAGCAATGAGTTGGACATCTCCCTGCAGCACAGCTCCAACATGAGGCCGTACAACTGGAGCTACACCCAGTTCTCCCAGTTCAACTCCGATGACTCCCTCCTTCTGGTATCTGGTGTCTTTGTGGGGCCTCACAACTCGTCATCAGGAGAGATTGCTGTAATCAGCATGGGTAAATACTGCCCTTGCCTTCACCGGGCTGCCTGCGAGGTGGGGAGCGGTGGGTGCTGGGCCTTTCTTCCCCTCTGGTGTGTCGTGGCCCTGACCTCTGCTTCTCCTGCTGCTTCTGCCTTCCACCTTCTGTGCAGAGGGGTCGTCCCAGCTGCCGTTTCAGAGAGCAGACTTTCTGGGTAGCCTTAGCTCTGCTCAGGTCACCACATCATCACCTGAAGTCAGCGTGGCATGTGTTTATTCTCATTTAATGTCCATTCTACGTGTCTGTCAAGAGTTATCTGCATTACCTGTTGTCTTGACACCACCATTCTGGTGTCACTCCCACCCTGAGGTCTCATAGGACATTAAGGTGCATCCATCTGGGCCTGCGTCTTCTGTCCTGCTGCTGTGAAACTTACCCCAACTGTGTGATCTCCCGCTGTCTCTGTGCTGCAGTCCCACTCCGCTGCTAAGTGTGCAGCTGCCTTGCTCAGAAAGGCTTTCAGCAGCAGGGGCAGGAGCAAAGCAGTTCTGGATGTGTTTGGCTTGTTCTTGTCCTTAACGATTCTGCTTCAGGCCGTGCTCGGAGAAGGACTGTACGGTTGAATTGCTCTCTGGTCTGGCTCCGTGTGGCTGCCCTCTCATTTTGGTTTGCTTTGTGTGTGCTCTCCCCACCCATCTCTGTAGGAGAGCGGGATAATCCATCTCCAGAGCAAGGACTGGAACCGGATGTTCATAGAATTGTAGAATCATAGAATCGTAGAATGGTTTGGGTTGGAAGGGGCCTTAGAGCCCATCCAGTTCCACGCCCTGCCATGGGCAGGGACACCTCCCACTGGATCAGGGGCTCCAAGCCCCATCCAACCTGGCCTTGAACACCTCCAGGGATGGGGCAGCCACCATTTCCCTGGGCAGCCTGGGCCAGTGTTGAGCAGCGTCCACGCAGCCTGCCCCAGAGGTGCTATGTCACAGCCTCTCCTGCAGAGATGTGAGTCCATTACCTATCTTCTGCCACAGTTGCTTCAAAGCTGTTGTCTCACTCTCCTGTTTCCCCTCCCTTCCAGAGAACTTCACACTGCTTTCCAGGGTGAGGAATAAACCCTATGATGTGTTTGGCTGCTGGCTGAATGAAACCAACTTGATATCTGGCAATCTGCATCGGATTGGGCGTATAACTTCTTGTTCCGTGCTGTGGCTGAACAATGCTTTCCAGGTGAGCTGCCTCTATTCCGGCTCCTCAGGCAGTGCGGCTCCTGGGGGAGGAAAAGCAATGGAGGAGGTGTGAGGAGGGAAGAGTGTCCAAGTCCTCCTGTCCTCCCTGTTTGTCTCCTCTGGCTCGCCCTCAGGATCTTGAGCTTGAGGCAGCCCTTGCATGAGATTTTTCCACTCTGTGTTGTGGTACCCATTGCAATATTCTACCTCTGCCCTCAGATTCCATTAACTCCTGCCCCACTAATTGGGATGAGGAGTTGCCTGCAGCACTCTAGGGCAAGCGTTGCTCAACAGAGTGGCTGAGCTGCAGCAGTGCTGCTGAAGTCAAAAGTGTGAAGCCAGGCTGTAGTCTGGCACGGATCCGAGCAATGGCCGTTCTCCCACTTGGCAGCACAGGCAGTTCCTGGGAGCCAGAGGCAGCCGGGAGGCTGTGCTCTGCCCTGCCTGTCCCTGCTGACATTTCTGTGGGCCTGGTGTTGTCTCTGCTGTGATGAGACCTGGAGATCAGCGTGTTCTGGCTTTAGATTGTCTGCTGGCTGCATGTTCCTTCTTTGGCACTCGTGCTGCTTGAACTTGGTCCTCTTGCACGTTTTATCTCAGTGTCACAGCTGCACGTCCTGGCGTTTTGTGTTTTTTAACGTGAACAATGGATGCTGGACCCAGGTGAATCCCTCTGGTTGCAGAGACCCTTCCATAATGACATCTCTGTGCTGTGCTGACATTACAGCATTAACTCCTCCGTCTCCAGGAGGCAAAGAAGGACCATGCCTGCTTGAGCAGAAGGTGCTGAAGTGTGGCCGCAGGCTGCTGGAGTGATTAGTCAGGAGGTGACCTGCTGTTTTGTCTGGGAGCAGATAGCCAGGCTGGTCCTGCTGAGGAGAACAGTCCAGCTTCCAGGGCACGGAGCTCCTTTGCTGCTTGTAGGCGAATGGAGTTGGCCCTTCATGCTCCACCAGCATTACAGAGGCTGTTCCTGAAATCATAGAATCATTAAGGTTGGAAAAGACCTCTAAGCTCATCCAGTTCAACCATCAGCCCAACCCCACCGTGCTGACTAAACCTTGTCCCCGAGTACCACAGCTACATGTTTTTTTTAACCCCTCCAGGGATGGAGACCCCACCACTGCCCTCAACAGCCTCTGCCCTGGCTTCACCACTCTGTTGGTAAAGACATTTTTCCTAACATCCAATCTAAACCTCCCCAGGTGCAACTTGAGGCCTTTTCCTCTCATCCTATCTCTTGTTAGTTGGGAGCAGAGCCCAGCACCCACCTCACCACAACCTCCTTTCCAGGAGCTGCAGAGAGTGATGTTGTTTCCCCTCAGCCTTTTCTCCACATTTAACAGCCCCAAGGTCCCTCAGCTGCTCCCAGAACCTTCCCCAGCTCCATTCCCTTCTCTGGATGCGCTCCAGACCTTCAATGTTCTTCTTGTAGTGAGGGGCCCAAACCAATCCAGGATTCAAGGTGCGGCCTCACCGGCGCTGAGTGCAGGGGGACGATCCCTTCCCTGCTCCTGCTGGCCACACCACGGCAGATCCAAGCCAGGATGCTGTTGGCCTTCTTGGCCACCTGGGCCACTACTGGCTCATGTTAGCTGCTGTTGCCCAGCACCCCAAGGGCCTTTTCCATTGGGCAGCTTTCCAGCCACTCTTCCCCAAGCCTGGGGCGCTGCACAGAGTTGTTGTGTCCCAAATCCAGGACCTGGCACTTGGCTTTGTTGAATTTGAATCCTTGTGAAGCACCGAGCAGTGCCAGCTGATGGCCTCGGGTGGGGACTGGCAGCAAGGCTGCCCAGCGTCTGTGTTTCCCAGCTCTGCTGTTGTATGTGTGCAGGATCCTTGTGTCTCTGCGTGCTCTGGGAAGGGAAGGAGCACAGAAAAGCTGGCCAACCCTTGGGTGGGTTCTTGTGGCCAGTGCCCTGTGTAGCAGTGCTGGGAGAGGTCAAAGTGTTGCTGGTGTCACTGTGTGGGCTCCAGGTCCGGGCAGGCGGCTCTTGGCTGGAACTTCAGAGGTTGCTCTCAGGGAGGAGGTTCTGCTTACTTCTCCCTTGTTTTCACAGGGTGTAGAGTCTGAGAATGTGAACGTAGTGAAGAGACTATTTAAAATCCAGAACCTGAATGCCAGCACTATCCGGACTGTGATGGTGGCTGACTGCAGCCGGTACGATTCCCCGGACCTGCTCCTGGACTATGAGGAGCAGCTGGCTGCTTCCTCCACCTGCCCTGTCTTTGATCTCGGCACTGACAGCGAGGAAGAGGAGGCCAAGCCCAAGCAGACTCCGGAGCCAGCAGCACAGGAGTTGCCAGATGAAGGGGGTGTGATGGCAGAGGACGGGCTGCAGCAGTTCTTCGACGACATCATGGAGGACCACGCACGCCCTGCCATGACTGAGACAGAGTTGGAGACAAAGGTGGCTGAGCTGTTTGTACGCAACAGAACTAAACCACCGGAGCTGAACCTGCTTCCCACGGACAGTAACAGCAAGATGAAATACTTAATCTTCACCACCGGCTGCCTCACCTACTCCCCGCACCAGATAGGTAAGGCTGGATCTGCGCCCCAGGCACGCCAGCCTCCCCAGGCTGTGGCCTGCAGCTTTGGTCTGGATTTGAATTTGGACATGCCTGGGGTTTATTTGCTGCCTGTTTGTGGTGAGCAAGTCGCAGTTTTGTTGAGGCTGCTGGATTCTTGGTGCGGGAGGATTTTCCCGTCACTGAAGGAGCTCCCACTCTGCACGTGTTTACCTGGTCGTGGTTTTGTTGCTGCCGGGCTTGATGTGTGGCCAAAGTCATGGTGAGGGCTGAGCAGAAGATCAAGGGGGAATTCCTGATTTCAGGATGGTAGCCATGAGCTGCACACACGTGGATGGGCATGAGGGGCAGCGATTGCCCTGACAAGGCTGTGTGAAAGGGTCAATCCTGTCCTCTGGTTAGAGTGGAGGGGGCAACAGGGCAAGATGAGTTGCAGCAGCTCAGAGTTGACATGCGTGTAGCTTACGCAGTGCCCCTTGGCTCTGAGGGCCAGAATCCTGCTTGCCCTGTGCCTCTCCTGCCTCCTCACTGCCATTGCCCTGCCTCCAACAGCCTTTCTGCCTCAGCGAGATGCTCAGGCACCTCTGTTCTGGTACTGAAGAGTCTTCACAGTGTGTCTTTAGCTGCCCTGGTAGGTGTTCCTGTGAGGAGCCGGCAATCAGCCGCCATCCTCGGGGAGTGCGAGCGGCTGCAGCTCGGCATGAGCCAGGCAGCGGTGGTGCTGGTGACTTTTCTGGGTGAGGACTCCTTTTGCTCATCCAGGGCACCGGGAGTAGCAGAGGCTGGATTTATAGCAACTCAGTGCGGTGATGAGCAGAAGGCTGGCTGCATTTTCAGAAGCCCTGAAAGCTGGTGGAGGAGTTCAGTGAGAAGGGCCAGACTGATACATGGAGGGAAGGAGAGCTGCTTCCAGGCCTGAAGACTCTTCCATAAGGCCAGACAGTTTCAGTTCCTTTTGCTGCTTGCACAGTTACAGCCTGGTTTTCCTGCAGCAGGCTAATCTAAATTTCCCATTAACTGGTCCTGCACCAGTACAGCCCAGTAAGGCAGGGAAAGGTGTTTGCTGAAGTAGCAGGCAACTTGGAGAAGAGTCATTTTGGTTTTGCCCACCTGAGTTGGGAATGTGACCTAGACTGAGCTCTGCTCCACACCCCTGTCTGTGGCCAGGCCTGCCAGCAGACGGATGGCTGTCTCCAGACGTGCCCTGGGTTGTCTGCCTGGCTCCTCCCTGCCAGCAGCGCTGCGCTGAGGTCCACCAGACTGAGCCGGGGCTGCCGCACAGGCCGGAACCTGCAGCACATGGAGGCAAAGCCTGTTGGAGGGGCAGTGCCTGCCGTTGGACACTGCCGACTCCCAGAGCAGCCTCCCATGGCCGTGGGCTTTGGTGGCTTTGAACTCCAGAGCCTCCCTAGCCAGCACCCTCAGCACAGACTGGCACTTGGGAAGGATGTGGCTGCTGTGTTCTGACCTTGAACCACTCCAGGGATGGAGGTGAGCACATGCTTGCTGGTGTGCAATTCACTTGCTGGGAGCTGCTGGTGGGTGCTGCGCTCTGGCTGCTGGACACCAGCACTGTCCTGCCTGCTCTGTGGTCCAGCAGCAATTCTGCAGGGGTCTCCATTGGGTCCCATCTGCCTTGTGCTGGTGGCAGACATGAGATGTGGGCACAGCTGCCTGCTCCCTTGGCTTTAGGGGGTCGTGTGGAGGAGATTGGAACTGCGATTGTTGTGCTGTGGAAAGGAGGACGAAGATGGTGGTGAACAGCACCATTCAGAGGGAAAAGTGAAGGGTTCCATCTTCAGGGTCTCGAGCCATCTGGGTTTGGTTGCAGGGATGCTGTGAAGGGCCTCAGGCTGGCGATGCCACATGGAGTCACCCACCCTGATGGGGTGTGGAGAGGGCTAAAACCAAGGGTGTTGGGCAGTGATTCCCTCAGGTGATGGAGCGAGCCATCTCCCAGCTCCTCTTGAACGCGTGGAGGATTCACTCCTGTGTGTCCAGGAGGTGCTGAGACTCAGAGCGCTGCAGGAAGCATTGTGGGTGGTTTGTGTTTGGGGCCTCTGCCTGGACCTGGAAGGGGTGAGGGCCCAGCATGGGGTGGGTTTCCCTTAGAGGGTTCAAAAGCTGAGGACACATGAGCCCAGTTTGGGTTTAAACCCCTGCTCTCAGAGCTTTCTGGAGCTGCCCCACACCTGTGCTTGGCAGTGGGCGAAGTCCTGCTACAGCCAGTGCCTCTGCTGGGCCTTCTCCAGGTGGGATGTGTGGGAAACTGGCCCAGCCCAAGGATTCAGGAGAAAAAACATTCAGAGCGAGGTGTGTGGGGCTGGCAGCGAGGTGCAGCTGCACCAGCCAGGTTGGAGCCTGGCACTGGGCATCTTCCTGGCCAGGCTCAAACGTGCCAGCTTGTCGCTTACAGGCACCATCCTCACCGAGAGTGCCTTGGTGAGAGCTCAAAGGAGCCTGGCAGGGACAGCAGCCCTGTCCTGGTCCTCAGCCAACGAGCCCTTTCTCCTTCCTTAGCAGCACAAAGGAAGGCCCCTTCTGGAAGCCCAGGGGCACCAGCCCCGCTGTCTGTTGGTAGCAGCCTGTGGAACAACCTAATTGAGCTTTCTGTCCCCAAGGCATTAAAAGGATCCTGCCCCATCAGATGACCACTGCGGGGCCAGTGCTCGGAGAGGAGAGGCGCTCAGATGAGTTCTTTGACTCGCTGGATCATGTCATCGACATCCATGGACACATCATCGGCATGGGCCTTTCCCCCGACCACAGGTGAGTGCTGGCTTGGACACGGTGGGCGGGTGACGGCTCCCTGGTGGTTGCGGGTGAAAGGGAGAGGAGAAGACTGCAGCAGAGGGAGCAGGGTGCAGCGCAGGCCGCTTTGCTGCTGCACGTCCCATTTCTGTCCTCGTGCTGATGGCACGTGTACAGCCCAAGCTCCTCCTCAGACCTCGGCAGGAGCAGCACTTTCTTTCCTCTGCACTGCTGAACCCGGCTCAGGGTAGGGCCAGGCAAGAAGCCTTGTAAGAGTGAAGGAGCTGCCTACAGCAATGTGATCTCTTCCTGAGGCAGAGCAACACTCCACCATCCTTAAAGTTGGTTTTGATGTGATTAAAGGTGCTCGATTAAAGCCTCTAGGGCCTTCCTTCCCAATTGTGGTGGCCCTTTCCTTTGTAAATGGGGCAAGAATTGGTTCAGCAGCGTGTTATAGAATCACAAAATTGTTAAGGGTGGAAAAGCTCTCTTGGCTTACCCAGTCCAATTGTCAGCCCAACCTCACCGTGCCAACTAAACCCTGTCCCCAAGTGCCACGGCCACATGTTTTTTGAACCCCTCCAGGACGGAGACTTCCCCACAGCCCTGGGCAGCCTCTGCCAGGGATTCACCACTTTGTGAGTAAAAGCATTTTTCCTAATATCCAATCTAAACTTCCTCTGGCGCAGCTTGAGGCCGTTTCCTCTCGTCCTGTCCCTTGTTACTTGGCAGAAGTGTTGCTGTGTTTCAGGCTGGATTTTAGCGAGCGGAGCTGCAGGCTTTGGTAAAGACTGGAGAAACTGCTGGGTCCTTGCCCTGTCCGAGCTGCATTTGCAGCTGGGGCTCTGAACTACGTCGTGCGAGGCGCAGGGTAACCCCTCTGCTCCCCTCCAAGGTACCTGTACGTGAACAGCCGGGCCTGGCCTCGCGACTGCGTCATCTCTGACCCAATGCAGCCACCCCCCATCGCTGAGGAGATCGACCTGCACGTGTTCGACCTGAAGACGATGAAGGAGGTGAAAAGAGCACTCCGGGCACACCGGGCCTACACGCCCAACGAGGAATGCTTCTTCATCTTCCTGGATGTCAGCAGAGACTTTGTAGCGAGGTGCGTGGTGAAGGGGTGGGCCAGATCCTGACCCCATGTCCCAGAGGGCTTTGGGACACTGCGGCACTGTGGGGTGGCTTCTTTGAGCAGGGCTGCTACCTGTGCTGGGAACTCCTGTCTGTTGTGAGCGTGAGCAGCGCAGGAAATGGGAGGCTTGGAAAAAGCAGGGGGATGGAATCAGAGGGTGCTGATAAGGGCTGTCTGCCCTGGTCCTGCTGTGACATCAGTGAGGAAAGGGGAAATTCTGGACTCTGGTGTTTGGCAGCAGGAGGCTAACACCCTTCGTGGTGCTGTGGGGGGCGAGTTGGAGGAGCTCTTGCTTCCAAATCCCAGAGGGAGCTGGGCTGCCTGGGTGGAAGCTCGCGGGCTGGGGCCTCCTGCCAGGCTGAGGCTCCCTCTGCCTCCGTCTGTGCCGAAGGAAGGGGCTTGGGAGCAGCCAATGATCGGGGCTGCTGAGGAACGTCTTGTCTGCTGCAGTGGGGCAGAAGATCGGCACGGCTACATCTGGGACCGACACTACAACATCTGCCTGGCCAAGCTGCAGCACGACAATGTGGTCAACTCAGTGGCGTTCAGCCCGGTGGAACAGGAGCTGCTCCTGACGGCCAGCGATGATGCCACCATCAAGGTGTGGCGCTCCCCTCGCACCGTCCGCATCCAGCAGGCCAGGAAGCCCCGGCCCAGGAAGCTGCTCTTCTCCTGGCTCCTGAACCAGAACAGCTGAACCCAGGTACGCCGGCTCCTGCAGCTTCCTCACTGCAGCCACTGCCTCCAGAGCTCGCAGAGCCTGGGGCCCTGCGCACAGAGACCAGCTCTGGGCACGTGAATCCCATCTGCTGAGCCAGGATCGACCCTGGCAGTGGGAATTGCTTCCTCCTTGGAGCGTCCTCTTCAAATTCAGAGCGTAAGAGCTGAGGGCCTGTCCTGGGGCCCAGGCTGGTCACTGCAGGGTGGGCTCCCCACAGCTTCTCACGAATGCTGCTGCTTGGTCACAGCTCTTGGGGTGAGCATTGGTCTCTGGGAACAGAGAGCGGCACATTGGCAGCGTTTATTCCTTGTGAGCCTGGGCTGTGGCCGGCCTCACCGGCAGCTGCTGGCTGCAGAGCACGTGGCAGCGCCGCACTGCCAGACTGCAGGACTTGTTATACAGTAATTTTATCGATGTTTGTTTGTCCCGAACCTCCATGGGCAACTCGTCCGGCTGCTGTTTGTGCCAAGTGCCTCTTCCCACTGGGCAGCAGGGATGGAGGGCAGCGAGGAGGCAGGGCTGGGGGCCTGGCTGGCCTCTTGTGGGGTCCCAGGGACGCAGGCAGTGCCTGGCCGATTCCTCTATTAGCAGCTGCGTTTCTGTAGTGCCGGTGTCCAAACCTGAGCGGAGAGGGGAGCGGGGAGAGGCCAGCGCTGCCTCTGCCTTCCTCTGCTGTGCAGCACTTAAATAAGCTATGGCATCCATAATGTATTTATTTTCGGGGATCTGCTGTCCCTTCCCAAGGGGCAGCTGTGGGGACAGCCAGTGGCTCTTGCGGTCCCCTCCCTCCCGTGCTGCTGAAGCCGTGGCACTTTAGGTTCTTGGATGCTCTCTGAAGAAGAGTGGGCACTCCAGGTGCTGCAGGGATTCACCGGCGGGGAGCGCAGCCTTCACTGCCTGGCACAACAGTGCAATGAGCTGCCTACCACCAGGGTTGGGGCGCTGCGGGGCTGGGGAGCAGCTCCTCCTGGGGACCCCTCCAGCAGCAGAGCTGGCTCACCTGGAGCGATTTCAACCTCAGTGATGTTTACTCTGTCCCTGAAGCTCTTCTCCCTCCAGCAGTACCCAAAGGAGAGTCTAAAATTAAGCTCCTAATCTTGACTTGGCCTGGATGGTTCCCAGGCACGGTCATTGTCTGTGCCGTGGGCTGCAGATGGACCGAAGGGAGGCAGCAGATATGGTCTGGAAATGCACCGATGGCGTTACCAACTCTGGTGATCTTTGGTTTGTGCCCTTGTTCCATTGTGCCCCGGCAGGTGCCCATGGCTTTATCCAAGCCCCTGTCCTCGGGTTTTCTGTCATCACAGGACTCCCAGCAACAGAGGAGCCCTTTGTGCCTGCACGCAGGACCCACATCCAGCTCAGTCTGCTCACATGGCAAAGGAACAGCCTCTGCCTCCTCCCAGGGCTGTGAGATCTGCCCTCCCCTGGTTTGGTGCAGTAGCCAGCGAGGCAGGGAGGGGTTGTTTGTACTGAGTTGTGCTCTTCACTATGGCATTGAATAAATATTCTGCTAAAGCACCTCTGCGCTGCGAGTTGGGCCAGGGCCGTGCTGGGGAGGCGGAACTGAAGCTGGCAGGGTCTCAGGGCGATGCTGCAGCAGAACCCGACCTTCTTCTTACCACCCCGGGTGTGGGGTGCGGGTGCCAAGCTGTGAAAGAGGAAAGGAGAGCAGAGAACTGCCCTGGTCTGTGCCCACAGGGAGGGTGGGACAGCCCTGCGCAGGGAAGCAGCACCTGGCAGCCTCGGGAAAGCTTTCGGAACCACCCAGAGCATCCTGGGTTCTGTGCCCCTACTGGGATTTCTTGTTGTTCCAGGCATTGACCAGGTAAGTGGGAAGCGAGCCCTGAGGCTGCACTGCTGGGGTGTAGAGGGACCGCGTCTCGCATCCTGTGTTCAGTTCTGGGCCCCTCACCACAAGAAGGATGTTGAGGCTCTGGAGCGAGTCCAGAGAAGAGCAATGAAGCTGGTGAGGGGGCTGGAGAACAGGCCTGATGAGGAGCGGCTGGGAGAGCTGGGGGTGTTTAGCCTGGAGAAGAGGAGGCTGAGGGGAGACCTTATTGCTCTCTACAACTGCCTGAAAGGGGGTTGTGGAGAAGAGGGATCTGGGCTCTTAGAATCATAGAATCACCAGGTTGGAAGAGACCCACCGGATCATCAAGTCCAGCCATTCCCACCAATCACTAAACCATGTCCCTCAGCACCTCATCCACCCGCACCTTAGACACCTCCAGGGAAGGTGAGTCGACCACCTCCCTTGGCAGACCGTCCCATTGCCTAATGCCCCTTTCAGTGAAGATTTTTTTCCTTATGTCCAGCCTGTACCTCCCCTGGCAGAGCTTGAGGCCATTCCCTCTTGTCCTGTCCCCTGGCACTTGGGAGAAGAGCCCAGCTCCCTCCTCTCCACAACCTCCTCCTCCCCTCACCTTGGTCCCTGCTGCCGATGGCCATGAAGCAGCAGTGGTGCCGCTGCTCCCTCGTGCCGACACGGCCCCGCGGCTGGTGCTGCAGCCCGGGAGGAGCAGGATCGGCCCTTCTGCGGGGCTGGGGAGCAGCCCTGGCACTCGGCTCTGAACAACAGCTGAGAAAACACAGCCTGGCTTGGAGGAGCCTGGCAGCTGCTTTGTTATCCAGGACCCAGGAAGGGGAGTGGAATAAGTTGGGTTTGCCTCCTGGGCTGCTCTCCAGCTCCCCTGCGCTGGTGCCGGTGCTGCTGGCCCAGTCCCACTGCACCCACAGCCCCGCAGGTCCCTGCTCCTGTTTTCCAGCTGCCAGGCTGGGGCCAGGTTTCCTGGCTCCGAAGCTGCAGCGCTGATGCTGAGCAAACCCTTCCAGCTGCAGCTTCCCCGCAGGAAGCCTGCATGGAACTCGCCCTCCCAGCCCCTCCACCCGGGCACCCACAGACTGTGCACCAGGGATGCTCTGCCCGCTGCTTTATTGGGCAGTTTTGACCATACTGCAGTCGCAAGGAGAGAAAAAGAACCGCTAACTTCACAGGGCGCTCCAATTGGTGGTCAGAAAGGGAAAAACCACAACAATCCAGCAGTGGCTTCTGTCAGGGTCTGTCCGTCCATCCGTGTGTGCCTAGAAGAGGCCCCATGTTGGCCTGCAGCGCAGGGGCCAAGCCCTGCAGCTACCGCTGCGAGCTCTAGAGCGGCTGCAAAGGGGCAGCGTGGTGGCCGCTGGCTCCATGTGGCAGCACGAGGGGAGGGTGACGCTGCAGGAGGGCAAGCGGCCGCTGCTGGGCTCCTCTCTGCCGCAGCGCAGACCCGCATCCCCACTGCAGGCTGGGCAGGCTCAGCCCCATCCCTGCTCTGGGCACGGGGAGCAGTCCCCGTGCTGGGCAGCACCCTGAGCAGGGACCTCACATCAGCTCACGCCAAGCTTCCCCCCCTATAATGCACTTCATTCCCTACCCCTGAATAAGCAGAGGTGGTTTTCTGCCCCCTTTCCAGGCTTTTTCCAGCCTCCATGGGGCTGGGAGCCTCCCCTGGCCCTGGTGCTGCTGTGGGTGGGAGCAGGGCTCAGGGGTTTTGCTGGATGGTTTTCTTTTCCCTTGCAAGACAACACAGGGCTAGATCCATCCCTCGGGGAGACTGGGAGCACCCCCAGCCAGATCAGCACCTGCCCTCAGCCTCCATCCTCTGATCCTGCAGGGTCTGGCACCCAGCAGGCACAGTGGGATCTCCAGGGAGACCCCAAAGGGGCTCAGGCATCAGCCAGGGAGCTGGGGGCTCAGCAGGGTCAGGGTCCAGCTCACCCCTGCCAGCAGGACACCGGCCCTGGACCGGCCTGTGTGGTGGGGCCTCCAGCCAGCTCCTGTCACCAACAAACCACGTCCTGGGGCGCAGTCGGACATGGGCACAGGTAGAGGAGGCAGTGAAGCCTCCCGTGTCCTGCCCAGCCAGAGCGACTCACGGCCACAACCGAACACCAGAGGGACGGGGCAGCAGCTTCACAACACAAGGACCTTCTCCATACGCTCAACACCAGCTGCCTCAACGGAGCAGAGCCAGGAGCCAGAGCAATGACCAGGAACTCCCCAGCGCCAAGGGAAGGAGAGTGAAAGCTGCCGGCGGGGGGAAAGGCAGGCGCTCGGGCGGCCGACATCGGGGTCAGCACTGCAGTCACAGGGCCAGGTGCCCGTGCGGGTGGCAGCAGAGAGGACCCTGGTGCCAACAGTGCTGCAGCCGCCCCAAGACGGGGCTGAACACCAGCAGAGGAGTATCACACGGCTGTAAAGGCAGCTTCCATTCCTGCTCTGCGCGGGCAGGCAGCGTCTGGCTGAAAACCTACCTGGGGCTCTCAGGGTTCGGGGCTGAAATCCCGTGCTGAGCCCTGCATTTCGCTCCTCTCTCGGGACAGGAGGGAGGGGCTCCAGGGGGAATCCACTTGTCCTTCACTGCTCACTCCCAGGTGCTGCCCCACACTCCCTCCCAGGCCATGGGCCCAGCCTGCACTGTCCCACACTCCCAGCACCCTGCTTGGAGCACAAAGCGCCCCACGAACACACAGCAGGGCCAGGGTTGGGGCTCCACTCCTCACCTGCCACGCGGCTCAGCTCAGCGCCCTCTCCGAGGGCACCGATGGCACCAAAATAGCAACAAACCATTCCCCACTGGGTCTGCCACACACCCTTCCCCGCCAGCAGCGCAGAGAAACAGCACCCCTGCGGCACACAGCACTCCAGGAACACAGAAATCTCAGAAAATCCTCGATGGCTGAGCCAACCCCCCACACGAGGTGGTGCTCGGGCAGGCCAACACCTTGTTTTACTACAGAGCACTGACAACGTGCACTAAGCTGGTAGAGCAAGACCTGCACTGGTTTCCACCGGGAGCCCAGGCAGCAGCAGTTCAGACACCTGAGTCCCCACGGGAGATCTTCCAGCACCCCACAGGCTGCAACCATCCACCCAAACCTCTTCCTAGGGAAGGTCTCTGACGCCAGGGATGAGGGCTTCCACCAGACACCTCATTTCCACTCCGAGCGAAGGTCCCTGTTTACGGAGGGCTCTTCCCCTTCTGCCCTTTGCCCCCTCCTCGCTCCGAGATCTACCTGGATCAGCACAAGAGGGGGATGCCCCACGGGGGGCTGGCTCTGCGTTCACAGCTCCTGGAGGCGAGGAGGGTTAGAGGCCTGTGAGATCAACGATGGCTTTAATAAAGATGGCATCATCACGCACGTAGGAGTTCTTGGCTTCCATCACGGAGACGGGGCAGAACAGCGGGCAGCCGCTGGCAATGTTCATTTCTGTGACAGGGCGCTGGAAGGATGAGGATGTCACGTCGGGTCGGAAGGCATCGATGATGTGCTCCCGGTTGTTCTGATCCAGGAGCATTAGGGTCACCTGTAGGGAAACATGGGAATACACAAAAGCAGCTGAATAAAATGCACACAGAAACCCTGCCCAGCACCCTGCTGGCTTGAACCAGTGGGACATTCAATGCAACCGGAGCTGTGTCACACGCCTACGAAGTGAGATACTCTGTCCAGTTCTGGAGTCCTCAGCAGAGGAAGGACGTGGAGCTGTTGGAGCAAGTCCAGAGGAGGCCATGGAGGTGATCCAAGGGCTGGAGCACCTCCCGTATGGAGGCCAGGCTGAGAGAGTTGGGGCTGGTCAGCCTGGAGAAGGCTCCAGGGAGACCTTAGAGCAGCTTCCAGTCCTGAAAGGGGCTCCAGGAAAGCTGGGGAGGGGCTCTTAATAAAGGAGGGCAGGGAGAGGATGAGGGGGAACAGTTTTGAGCTGAAAGAGGGGAGATTGAGATGAGATCTTGGGAAGAAATTCTTCATGATGAGGGTGGGGAGGCCCTGGCCCAGGTTGCCCAGAGCAGGGGTGGCTGCCCCATCCCTAGAGGGGTTCAAGGCCAGGCTGGATGGGGCTTGGAGCCCCTGAGCCAGTGGGAGGTGTCTCTGCCCATGGCAGGGGTGGGACTGGATGGGCTTTGAGGTCCCTTTCGACCCAAACTATTCCATGAATCTAAGATTCATCTCTAAGTAGGGTCAGCAGAGAATGTCATCTCAGGGACATTCTGTAGAAACCTCACCACATCCTTTCCCGCCACTGGAAACTTCTCTGTAGCACCACAGGGTGCTGAATTGACTCAGAAGATCTGCAAGGGGCCGGCACAGTGTTTGCTCGCAGCACCCATACCCCACACAGGTCTTTTGCTACGCCACAGGGTTGCTGCCCCCCTGCGAAAGCAGGCGGCCCCCATCGCTGCATCTGTACTTCTGCTCAGCCTTGAAGTGTTCCGCAAACCTGCATCCCCTAGGAGCTGCAACTGGAACTTCTGATGCCAAGGGAGCACCAGCTGCACCCCGAGTGCTGAGGCCACAGCAACCTTCCCTTGCCCCGAATACCTGCAGAGGCTCCGCTCGTTTTCCGAGCCCACGGCCGCTCTCCTGCCGTGCCCCTGCACTGCAGCACACTCGGTGCTTTCAGCACAATGGGGGAATCCCCAGGGCACTGACACAGCGCAGCCCTTCCTTCTCCTTCTGGCTGCTAAGTAGGCCAGACCGACGGCTCTGGGAGCTCGTGTGGGTGTAAAACCGAGGGGCGCGCTGCTGGGCGTCGCAGACTCCATCCCATCCCACCTTCTGGTTGAAGGGCCATCGCAGGAGGGCATCGTTGGGTCCTTTCATCACCACGAAGAACAAGGACAGATGGGTCCCTCGCCCCGTGCCGTCCCCATTGAGGTAAACGCGCAGACACATCTTGTAGCCATACTTGCTTGTGTAGAAAGCTATGAGTCAGAAAACAGAGACTGAGAGTCAAACCCAGCAAAGCCCGGCACCAGCAGGTCCCTCTGAACTCTGAGGACTCTAAAGTTTGGAACCTGGAGAAAGGCAAGTCTAGGTCTTAAAACACTCATGCTGGAAAGCCACCGCTACAAATGGCAGCCAGATGCCACCTTAGCCCGGCCTGGAGGCAACCCAGGGTCAGGCAGGAACAAGCCCCGGGTCCCACGAAGGCATAGCTGCTGCGGGACCGTGCAGGCCACCCATCGGCCCCTCGGGCTCTCCCCACCCGCCCTGTGGAGCCCGGAGCTGGGGCCTGCCTGGGAATTGGGCATTTCTCACCACATACCCACCAGCTGTGCCGTGTGGGATGCTAAAAGAACACAGCTCATGGCAATAACACTGTCAAGCAGGAACAGAACCTCCCCAAACACCCTGACCACCCTCAGCACCCACCGCACCCTCCTGGCGCTGGGCACCTCAGCACTCCCGTGCCCCTGGGAATGTCAGACGGGAAGAAGGATGCCCAGTCAAGAGCAGTGGGAGCACTCAGAACAAGGCACCAGGCAGCCAGAGCGCTGGACACCTCATGCACCACCCCAACAGCTCCAAGCAGTGATCTGGGGGCCCTGCTTCACTGTCCTAAGTGAAAGCAAAGCGCATCGGGAGCAAAGCAAGCACCCAGAAAGCTTGTAGTGGGCAGCTGCCCAGCAGGAGCTTTGCTTCAGGCTGTCCTGGACACCTCCCATGAACACTTCTTGTGTGGATTTGCCTTTTTGACCACTGCCCTTTGCAAAAATCCTGTGGTAATCATTGTGTGAGTGGTAACTGTACTTCCTTCTCTGTTTTCACACCGATTTCATGTGGCATTTCCTCACCTTTACATTTGAATGCAAACCACGCCCTTTTCCTCTTTTCCTCCCCTCTCAGACTCCCAGCTCTCTCCTTCCCAGACAAAACAGCACCAGTCCATTTGCTTCACTTGCTGAGAGAAAAACCCCACCTCCACCAGAAACATTTGTTTCCCAGCCTAATTTTCTCAGCTAAAGCAAAACCAGGTTCTCTTGTTCAAGGCACACAATGGATCTCTGCAGGAGACAAGGACTTGTACTTTGCCCTTGCAAGACAAAAATCCCTCACCTCCAGATCCCTCCAGCCACGTACAAGCCTTCCATGAGCAGACTGCAGCAAGTAACCAGAAACACAAAGCACTGGCGGCACGCAAAGGAGTTTTCTCTTCGGTTATGCCGTTATTAAAAGACCTGAGCCTGCCAGCGCTGCTGAGCGTGGGATGGAGACTGGCCAGCACAGAGAAGGAGGCTGCTCAAACATCTGCACACATGTAGCCTCTTCTATTTAGAGAGGCCTTAGCCCCTTCCCCGCCTTGGGCTGACTCAGATACTGCCATTCCTCTTCCAGCTGACTTGTTTCTCCAACCCAGAAGAACAAATCCCACCCGCCGCGAGGAGTCCAGGAGGCATCGGCCCGCAGAGGAGCCTGAGGAGCCCCATGGCCAGAGGACAAGAGTCAGTTCAGTCCACAATGCAGCCTCTGGAGCCAGGTCAAGAGCTCTAAAGCACAGTGAGGAAGGTGGATTTGAGGTCCTCTCTCTATGTCAAACAAATGGATATGAAGCAGATTTGTTGGCCTAGGGCAGAGGAGGGAAGTGCTACCCTTCCCAAAGGGGACAGAGCGCTGGGGTTTTCCACGGCTGCTGTTGACTTTTAAAAGGAAATGCTAACTGCATGTGCGGTTTCTGCAGCAGCTTAGTTCCCCTCAAGAAGGGGAATCCTTTTTTCTTACTATTTCTCAAGAGATAAAGGGCTCTGAGCAGCCTTCATCCAGAAAAGGGATTTAAAAACACTTCTTAAATCTCACTGGCTTTTCCCTGGGGTCCCAGCCACAGGCTGCTCGGCCACAGCTCCAGGTCTGCATGCAGCTCCAGGCATTCTGGAAAAGCTCTCCAGCACACTTGGATCCAAGCAATTGGTACGAGGATCAACAGGACCAAGTGCCAGGTCCTGCCCTTGGGTCACAACAACCCCGTGCAGCGCCCCAGGCTTGGGAAAGAGCAGCTGGAAAGCTGCCCCCTGGAAAAGGACCTGGGGTCTTGATTGACAGTCATAAACATGAACCAGCAGTGGCCCAGGTGGCCGAGAAGGCCAACAGCACCCTGCTTGGATCAGACATGGGGTGGCCAGCAGGACCAGGGAAGGGATCATCCCCCTGCACCTGGTACTGGTGAGGCTGCACCTCGAATCCTGGGTTGGTTTGGGCCCCTCTCTACGAGAAGAACACTGAGGTGAGCTCCTCACCGAGCAACAGTGTTGGGAGATGAGACGGTTTCGTCTTACAGCTGCCTGTGCAGCACTAAGCAAACAAGCCAGCCCATAACCCACTGCTGCCCACCCCAGAATTTCTTTTTTAAGAACAGGAAGATCAGCGCCCGGCTGGGGCAGCTCCCAAGGAGAACCCTTTCCTCTGACAGAGAGCCAAGCACTTCCCTAGGTCTGGGCTGGTTTTAGACACTGCACTATCACGCTTTAGGCACTACGATTTATTTCTGGGGTTCCAATATAGATTTCTTCAGTTCCTTAACCATCTAATTTCTGGTTTTATAGTCTCTATAATAGTAAAATAGTATTTTAATCCTAACTGAAGGGTTATACAGGGCTGTTCTGGAGCCAAGAGGGTGGTGGTTGCCATGAGGAGAGATTAAAAAGGCTGTCTGCAATTAGAAAAGCACCTTTTTTCAGCAGAGCCGTTTCATTTAGCCTAATGCTAAAAAAAAACATTCCAGGCTCCACAGGGAAAGGAGGACAGAACAGCATTATTCCTGCCCAGGAAGCCTCTCCCCCACCACGGATATCGCTACAAATCCCCCACCTAGAAAAGACAATAAAGGCTTTTGCAGTTTTGCAGGCAATAACCTGGAGAGAAGATTGCGGGAGAGCGGCCGGTTATAGCCTCTTGACGCTTCCTGGCAAACTCTGTTATCTTCCAGATGAAAACTCCATCGTAGGTGGAAGCTTCCATGTTGCGGATCTTCTCTTCCATCTCAGCCATGGCCAAGTCTTTGAGCCCGATGCTCCTCTCCAGCTGCCGGACCTGCTCAGTGGGACACACGGTGCAGCCTGATTAGACACACACACTGCTCTGAGAGCCCAGAGAGCTGGCGGATGCCTGATTCCCTCCAGGATGGCTCTTTAGAAAGAGACGTTCTCCAGAACTGACAGAGATCACGGGAAGGAGACACTTCCTAGAGCAGTGGTGGCTGCCCCATCCCTGGAGGTGTTCGAGGCCCGATTGGATGGGGCTTGGAGCAACCTGATCCAGTGGGAGGTGCCCCTGCTCATGGCAGGGGGTGGGACTGGATGGCCTTTGAGGGCCCTTCCAATCCAAACCATTCCATGATTCTATGAAATTTTGTGTCGTAACCCAATTCACTGAAGGTTCCTCCTGAGCCCTGTCATCCTGGATGAGACACATGGATACAACTCAGTGCTGGAGCTGGGAAGTTTCCCACAGAGTATGGAAAAATCCTCCCAACTGGCAGCTCCGTTACCAGCACAAGAAGTGAGGATGGGGGGAACCTCAGCCCTGAGACAAAACCAGATTAAGAAAGAGCAGAACGCACACCCAGCGAAGGTCTCCACAGCGTGAGCCACTGCTGGCTAACAGGTCACACCTGGTACAGTCTCACCATGAACCACACAGCTCCCAGCCACCACGACACACTGGCAGGGGCTGGGAGCACAGTGGTGGGGTCGGCTTCTTCCCACTTCCAGAGCGTGCCAAGCACAATGCTGCAGTGCAGCATCCCTGCGTACAGTCCTTTGGAAAAGTCTGTAAAGTGAGCAACCCCATAGATTCTGAAAGTCATAGAATAGTTTGGTTTGAAAAAAGCCCATCCAGTCTCAGCCCCTGCCATGAGCAGGGACACCTCCCACTGGATCAGGGGCTCCAAGCCCCATCCAACCTGGCCTGGAACACCTCCAGGGATGGAGCAGCCACCACTGCTCTGGGCAACCTGGGCCAGGGCCTCACCATGCTTGTCGTAAAGAATTTCTTCCTAATGTCTAATCTAAATCCTCCCCCTTCCAATTTAAAGCCATTCCCTCTCATACTGTCCCTGCACTCCCTGATCAAGAGCCCCTCCCCAGCCTTCCTGGAGTCCCTTTCTGTTCTGGAAGCTGCTCTAAGGTCTCCCTGCAGCCTTCTCTTCTCCAGGCTGAACAACCTCAACTCTCCCAGCTTGTCCTCATATGGGAGATTATCCAGCCCTTGGATCATCTTCATAGCCCAAGATCCAGTGAAATTCTGGTGCTCTGTCTCTCACTGGAAAACTTCACCTAGGAATATCATCCTGGTGTCTGCGTAACTTGATTCCTAACAGATCTGAACACTTCATGCATGTCAGTTTAATTCTGATCTTTTCCAGGAAGCTTTTGAGTGTTGGGCACAGGCACAGAGCGATATTTTAGTTCTGCCTTCAGGTCTGTGGGGACTGAGGGCTGGCAGTGAAGCTTTGCTGGCTGATAACATGGAAAGGAAACTGAGAAAAGCCTCGGCTCAGAGCGCTGGGAAGCCCAAGGCACCAGTTGCCCACCTTGTTACTCAATGTTTCAATTTTCTCCTGGTCCAGTCGATGCTGCCGGCTGTAGGCTTCGGCTGTTAGAGACACTCTTTCCACCTCACGATTGAGCACGCAGACAATGTTCTCAAAGGTCACCGTTTTCCTCTCAAGGGCCTCACATCTTCCCAAGAGCTCCAGGGACCTGGAGAGCTCCGACTCCGAGCACAGAGGGTTTGCTTCCAGCAGCGGGGAGCTGATTTGTGACGAAGAAAGGTCACGAAGCGGCTTTAGGTCTTCAGACCCAGTCTTGAGGCTGAGCACAAAACTCAGCAGCATGTAGAGATGCTCTGCCAGACACTTGCTTTCATGTTCCAGTAGCTTTTCATTTTCCACCTACATGAAGAGAAACACAGCAAGCTCAGTGTATGCAGTCCCCATCTGCAGAACAAATTCCTCCTCTTGCGGCCACAGCATTAGTTTTAAACTTAAAGGGGGGAAAACCAAAGATAGATAGTTAAAAACCAGATTTGGGGGGGGGGGGGGTTCTATTTTGTTTTAACAAGTGCTGCCATCGCATAAAATCATGGACACTAAACATTTTCCAGCTGTACCCACTGATCCTTTGTGCTCCTCTGTCGCTTCCCACAAGGGCCCTGTCAGATGTGCTTAACAGCACCTAAGGACAAAGTCTCATGCAATCCATCTGAGGAGGGATTTACATGAACATCACCAGTAGGAGGAGGGAAAACTAAGTCACATGGAAAAAGCAGCCTGGTCCAAGCTCTGGCAGGAGAGCAAGGCACTATATGCCTCGTTCTGCGCTCACAGCTGGAAGCAGCCAAGCCACTAGGCTCTCAAAGCATCAGGATATTCCTCAAGGAGGTGGTTTCCTTCCACATTTAGGTCATTCTCTGGGTACCCAACCTCTGGGCAGCAGACGATGTTAAGCTCCAGTTGCAAAAAGTTTGAAACATTAAACAACTGCACACAAACATCTGCATCGGTTTTGGCAACAGGAGCTTGCAGATTAACTCTAATGCTGGAACCTAAAACAAGTCGGAGAGAAACATCGACAGAGGAGCCCTTACCACCTCGGTGCATCCGACAACCCCAAATCTGCAAGGCACTTTGGATCTGCCACAAGCCTTCACGTGGTCCCGAAACTAGAAGGGAGACAAGGTAATGTTAGATCTCACATGTCACGAGGAGCACCTAAGCAACAGAAAGCAATCTCAAGGATGCCTAAGCCAAGTTTTGTGGTTAAACCTAGACCCTACCTGCCCCCAGGTATGACCATCACTGCGGTAGAACCACAGCACTGACACCAGGAAGGAGGGCTTATTTCTCCTTCTCTTGACAACTGAGTGGTCTCACCTGTGCATGCAAGAAAGGCAAAGCAACCAGCACAGAGAGGTGTTAGAGGTGCTGAGCAACCAGCTCCACTGAGGGCAGGGGAAAAGAACAACTCTACGAAACAGAGAGCCGTTTAACTCTGTGCACTCACGTAACCCTGCTCAGATGTGCCACCGCTCAGTATTTGTGCATCCAGCTAAGCCTTATAGATTGGAGAACAAAGAGCTGCCTAGTGGCCCTGCCTGAGTATCGACAGCAATTCTTGTGTGAGGGAAGGTGCTCTGATGCGTTCAGCGCCTCACTGGGTGCCAGAGGTCACTGTACCACAGCCACCTCTCCTCTGGCCACTGCTGTGGAGAACTGAGGCCACACTGGGTGTTTCTGCAGTGCCACTGCTCCCCAGCCACCACGAAGGCTCGACCTGGCTCCCACACAGCGCGTGGTAAACACAGGGACTGGCAGGCTATCATCGTGGTTTTGATGCACCTCTCATCAGAGATCAGCGCTCTGTTCTGAACAACCACCAGCTTCCAGATTTAACACCTACATGTGCGACAACAGATGTCGATTGGAACTGGGTTTAAACCACCTTTTTAAAAAGCTTCCCAATCCATCTGGCTTGATTAATGAGTCAGGTTACAGAGTGACAGTGGCTGCGGCTCAGCAACAAACATTTGGAGTGAGATAATAGAGGGCGTTAATATTTAAACGAAGGACTGATTGTCCGTGGGGATCCTACAGGCTGAGACTCTGCTGGGCTCCAGCTTAGACCCCAAGACTCCAGCATGAAGCCCTTCGTTACACTGCCCATTTTGGAGACCTCTGCTCCTCTTTGTTACATTCCTGTCCTCCCTGCCACACCACGAGGGCCTTTTCCTGCAGTGCTACTGAAAACATTTGCTGGCAGCAGGCAGGATTTCAGTCAGATTAGTTTCAGACAAATGTGATACTTGAAGCTGTTTCCCCAGACTTTGATTTTCAGCCTTTTGATCCTTGCCCCAGGAGCCAGCAGCATGGAATCACAGAATCATAGAATTCCTAAGGTTGGAAGGGACCTCTTGGCTCATCTAGGCCTTCAGCCCAGCTCCACCGTGCTGACTAAACCCCAAGCACCACAGCCACATGTTTTTTTAACCCCTCCAGGGATGGAGAATCCACCATGGAGACCTGAGAGACATGTATTCTATTATATGGTTAATTAGAAATAAATTAACTTAGTTGAAGACGGGCTCCCTTTCCATAACTGGAACTGAGACAGTTGCTTTACCCAGGGAATAAATCCCCTTTAAAACCCACGAGTGTGCTTTTCCCACAGGGGCTCAAAATGGCAAACAGCCGACTCAGAGGGTGGCAGCACAAACACAAAGGGCGAGTGCCGATGAGTCACGCTCACTCACATCCCACCCGTGTTCTGAGCCTTACGGAAAGGTCACATCTGCACCAACAGCTGCTGCTTCACTGTGCTCCCCACTCCACTTCCCAATGGTCTCGGTTCTCCTCCCAGCTCCGAGGACGCTGGTGTCAGCCCATGAGACCCAAACACCACCGTGGCAGCGGTTCACCGACACCCAGATACCTTCTGCCTTGGGACTGTCTTCCCACAGCCTTCGCAAGTCATTGGAAACTCAGGGCAGACTTCGTAATGGGCCTGCAAAAGAACCAACAGGAGAGCGGTTGGTGCTCCAATGAAAGCTCCAGAAAGGTTACACGATGAGAAGGGGGTTATACTTCGTGGCATAAACAGCACTGCATTCTACCAACTTGTACTCAAATATTGGTTGCTCTCATAATTCCACACGCTGACCGTTTCGTGTGATCTCCACATGAGCCAGCAATGTGCACTCGCAACAAGGCCAACTGTGTTCTGGGCTGCATCCCAAGAAGCGTGGCCAGCGGGGCCAGGGAGGTGATACTGCTCCTCTACTCTGTTCAGGTGAGACCCCACCTGGAGTCCTGTGTCCAGTTCTGGAATCCCCAACACAAAAAGGAGATGGAACTGTTGGAACAGGTACAGAGGAGGCCATGGAGATTATCCAAGGGCTGGAGGACCTCCTGTACGAGGACAGGCTGAGAGAGTTGGGGCTGTTCAGCCTGGAGAAGAGAAGGCTGCGGGGAGACCTTAGAACAGCTTCCAGGACTGAAAGGGGCTCCAGGAAAGCTGGGAAGGGGCTTTTTACAAGGGCCTGGAGTGATAGGAAAGCTGGGGAATGGCTTTAAATTGGAAGGGGAAAGATTTAGATTAGATGTTAGGGAGAAATTCTTCACGATGAGGGTGGGGAGGCCCTGGCCCAGGTTGCCCAGAGCAGTGGTGGCTGCCCCATCCCTGGAGGTATTCAAGGCCAGGTTGGATGGGGCTTGGAGCAACCAGTTCCAGTGGGAGGTGTCCCTGCCCGTGGCAGGAGGTGGAACTGGATGGGCTTTGAGGTCCCTTCCAACCCAAACTATTCTATGATTCTATGATCTCCAGGCATACAGGATTTTGCATGCCTGCAGCCTCGGCCCAGATATAAAAACTGCTATAGTAATTTTTTTTAAAACACAGATCACTGCTTTGATGGACAAGATGATCACCAGGAAGCTCCATTTGTGGCTCTGCCAGGAAAACACACGTTCGGGCAGGTTGAGTGAAGTAATCCGCTATCTCAGCAAAATAATTGCTATCATTTTCCCTTGCAATGGTTATCAGCTGAAGGGCGAACCCACTGCCTGCTCCTCACACGCAGGCTGAGCTGGCAGCTTGACATTCGAATCAGAGATCCATTTTTCAACCAGAAAGAGAAATATTTAGACTTGTTCCATCCAGCAGCCCCGTGCCCAGCACTCACCCTGGCTCCTGCACACACAGCTTGTTTGGCAGCCAGAGGCACTGAACAATGCGGGCAATGCGATCCCCTGTCCTCAGCAGATACCAGAGCAGTGATACCGGCTAATTTGGGAACGCCAGAATGTGCCTCCGTTCTCTGTGCCCTTTCCACACCACTGAATCCTCCTCTGAACACTCCAACCAGTTGGAACAAGGTGTTGCCAATGCCACAAATACGTTTAAAGTGCAGACTAAAAGATAAGCACAGTGAAGCATCCCGCCACAGTGGAGACAGGAACAAACCCAGGAGCATTTATAAAGAAGCATCTGAAAGCAGATGCTTTAAAACTTGGTCACATCTATTCTTCATGAACACAAGTTACTGTCTGGGGGCAAAATGTGCACAACCTGAACTGTCACCACATCAGAAACTGGAAAGTGAAACCCCTTAGTGGCTCAGTGCTGGCCTCTTCACTACTCTCTCCTTTTTATACCTTAAACAAGTAACCAGACTCCAGGCCTTGCTGTCCCTGGAAAAGGACCGGCCAGGCTGTGCTCGCTGGGCAGCGCTGCCTGTGGAGGTGGAGACCAAGTGCCTGTTTCCTCCCACACGCAGAGCACTGAGCCCTTTCTTCTCCCCATCTACCACTCTCCTGTTCCAGAAACAGCAGATAGCATCTCGCCACGACCCACGGAACGCTGGCATGAGAACAGAAGGGAAGGGAACTCCGCTGCAGAGACAGCTCTTCAAACAGACAGCACTCAAAACTCACGTCTTCCTGTGCCAACGCACCAGGCATGAAACTACCACCCCCTCCACACTCCCTGCCTCCCAGCATCCACCTCCCATCCCGGCCTCGCTGCTCCATGCTGTGATGCCCCATGAAGCAGCACAAGAAGGGAAACCGGCCCCACACCGCAAAGCTGAAAGTGCAACTGGTCCACATGTAAATTGTTGAGGACACCAGAAGTGTTGGCTGTAACCAGCCCAGATCCAAACCTCCAGACAGTTTTGCATAAACACTTTCAGGCTGTTCTGGAATCCCCGGTTCCATCCCCCGCCACGCAGTGTCTCAACAGAGACGGATGCCATTGCCACTGGAGAAATCCACCCTGCCCGGGAGCTGAAGAGCAGGGGTTGGCACTCCAGCATGATCTGCCATGCTCCATTCCCCAGGAATGAGGCAATCCTCCTGGTTACACCTTTCCCAAACCCACATCCATGATCTGCGGCGGCAGGGATGAGCATCTCTGACATTCTGGCATTTACTGTGAACACATCAGGCAGGTTTGGAAAGGCATCACTGTGAGCGGGGTGAGGTGGAAGCAGAGTCGTTCTCCTAGTGATCCTGTTGTGGGAATCAGGCCAGATGGGGTTCCAAGAGGGGACAGCAACAGAAGAACCAAAACAAGTCAAGCTTGACTTGAGCCATGGAAGAGACCACTGCTGGGAATGACCATCACAGAATCACTGAGGTTGGAAAAGACCTCCAAGCGCATCCAGTCCAACTGTCAGCCCAAGCCCACTGTGCCCACTAAACCATGTCCCCAAGTGCCACAGCCACACATCTTCTGAACCCTTCCAGAGATGGAGATTCCACCACTGCCCTGGGCAGCCTCTTCCACTGCTTTTCTTTATTGCCATACTATGGCAGCAGAGCAGGATGTGCACACGCTGCCCAGCTGCCCTGCTCATATCCTGCCCTATTGACGCACATCCCTCATCACGGAGGTCTCGGAACCACACTGGGAACCCCCCAGAGTGACAAAATGCTGAGAGGTGGCTGGAAGGGTGACCTTTGCGATGGCTGCTGCGGGACGGCTCTGCCAGAGCCGGCAGGAAGGTTATTGCAGCGGGCAGGAGCACAGAGACGAGGCGAGGAACAGGCTCAGTGCCAGCCGCACACCTCAGCTCTTCCGTAAACAGTAGGAAGTCAGACCAGGAGTCCCTGCCGAGCACGGCCACAGCAGCCACAGCAGAGACAAAGCTGAACAGCTTGGCAGCAGGAAGGAAAACCCACAGGATGCCAGAGAAAAGCCAGCACAGGCACACCGGAGCACCAGCAGCCTCCTGCCCCAGCATTGCAGTGTCCAGCACATAGCTCCATTGGCATTTTGTGCCCACAGAATTGGAGGAAAAGCACTGAAAATGGGTCTCCAGTGTAAAAGAGAAGCCTGCTGAGGTGGAGGGAACCTGAGTGCCAAGAGTTGCTTCAGTTCCTTCAGGAAAGCTTGGAGGGACCCTGAGTGCCAAGAGTTGCTCCAGTTCCTTCAGGAAAGCTTGGAGGGACCCTGAGTGTCAACAGTTGCTTCAGTTCCTTCAGGACAGCTTGGAGGGACTTTTTACAGGAGGCTGGAGTGATAGGAAAGCTAGGGAATGGCTTTAAATTGGAAGGGGGAATACTTAGATTAGACATTAGGAAGAAATTCCTCACAATGAGGGTGGGGAGGTCCTGGCCCAGGTTGCCCAGAGAAATGGCAACCCCATCCCTGGAGGTGTTCAAGGCCAGGTTGGATGGGGCTTGGAGCCCCTGATCCAGTGGGAGGCGTCCCTACCTGTGGCAGGGGTTGGAACTGGATGGGCTTTGAGGTTCCTTCCTACCACAAACTGTTCCATGATTCTATGATGATTTCCTTATGTCTCAAACAATTCTGTATCACCAACATGGACGGGGCACGGTTAAAACCTCTGCGTGGGGGATCGCACGGAAATGCCCACGCTAACTACATCAACACCCTCCACAGCTCCCTCTTCCCACTGCAGTCCTGGTGGAGGGCAAAGAAAAAGCAACGGCAGCATGCACAGCACAAATAAAAGGGATGTGAGAAATGAAGACAAATTGATAAAGCAGGAGAGAGACTGAGGCAGTCAGAGGTGCTGCAAGGTACGAGAAGAAACGACCCAGTGCTGAGGAGACACAACCTCCCTCTGGCTAGGCACCACCAGACGTGTTGTCTTGGTCTTTCCTCTCACTCTAACCGGCTGGGTTTGGTTCCTGCCCCCTCCGCAGACTTTCTATCTGAATCAAAAGGCCCTGCCCACCGCCTGCCTGTACATTCAGGCAGACTCGGCAGAGAATCTTCCCATTAGCAGATGTCACTGCCTGAGGGGAAACCCTGCAGCCCCACCACAAGCCGCTTCACCCCATGGCCACCAGATATTTACAGCGTCTGAAAAATGCAGTTATAAACCCAGATGTGTGCTAAGTGCTTAAATACATCGTTTGCTTCACAAGGCTTTAAGCAGAAGCACGAGTCATAGAATCATAGAATCACAGAATAACCAGGTTGGAAGAGACCCACCGGATCATCAAGTCCAACCATTCCTATCAAACACTAAACCATGATCCTCAGCGCCTCGTTCACCCGTCCCTTAAACCCCTCCAGGGAAGGTGACTCAACCCCCTCCCTGGGCAGCCTCTGCCAGGGACCAATGACCCTTTCTGTGAAAACGTTTTTCCTAATGTCCAGCCTGACCCTCCCCTGGCGGAGCTTGAGGCACTCTCGGTTTGTGGGCCCTTTTGAGCCTTCGTCTGCCTGAACAGAAACCAAAACTGAAAGCAGTTTATTATTTTTTTCAAAGTTGCAGGGCTGGAGCTTTTCCACTGCACAACATTCTTCCCCGTTCATGCCTTGATAAGATTAGTGAACTGGCAGTGACACTATCTCTTGATTTCTAAGTGGAGAGCAGCCGAGTCAGCCTCTCTAGGCACCAACCCATGACTTTTAAATTAGCAAACAATGAACTAGCTCTTAGGGACTTTCCATGTCCTGTCGGAAATAGCGTGGCAAGGGACTTTCCATAGCAGGAGCTATGCAGCGGGAGCGCTGCAGGACGTACACACAGGCACAAACGCACCCGGCACACTCAGTCTGTGGCACCAAACCAACGTGCCCGCCTGCAAGGCAGAGTTTGACATCCATCCACAGTGCCCAAAGAGACGGGGCTCACACCAGTGTCTGACACCTCTCTCCAATCAGCCCTTTCCAGCCACACATTCCATCTCCCAGGCTCCCAATCAAATATCATGGCTCTTTGGCAGGCAGCTGGGAGCAGAGATAAGCTTCCAGGGCTGAACAGGGCTCCAGGAAAGCTGGGGAGGGGCTCTTGATCAGGGAGTGCAGGGATAAGATGAGGGGGAATGGTTTTGAGCTGAAAGAGGGGAGATTAAGATGAGATCTTAGTGAGAAATGTTTTGCTGTGAGGGTGAGGAGGCCCTGGCCCAGGTTGCTCAGAGCAGTGGTGGCTGCCCCATCCCTGGAGGGGTTCAAGGCCAGGTTGGATGGGGCTTGGAGCCCCTGATAGAGTGGGAGGTGTCCTTGCCCATGGCAGGGGGTGGAACTGGATGGGCTTTGAGGTTCCTTCCAACCCAAACTATTCCATGATTCTGTGACACCAGCCAGAGCTCACCTCCTCTCACCACTTCCCAGGACAGAATCAGCTCCTCCCAAGAAGACACGGAGTAACTTTACCCGTGTTAGGCTGAGAGCTGCCTGAGGCAGCAGACACCGCCTCAATCCCAAGCCAAACCAGCCAGCACTGCTCAAGATCCCCACTTGCCTTTCATCACAGGAGACTGCCCTGAGGACACCAAAAGCCCTGGCAGCCAGGATCAAGGCCGCAGACCCACAGCCCAAGTCCTCCAGAGCCACGTATCTACCAAACACCCTCTGTTTTAGCAAAGCACCTGATGGGACCTCTGGGTGATTCAGTGGAGAGGGAAAGCAGCGCAGCCTTAACAGTTCTCTCAAGCAGCTGTGTGTGAGATCCCAGAGCTTCACACACATTCGTAGCCTTGCAGGAAGACCAGACTTATCCCAGGATAGCTCGCTGTATTTTGGAACTGCCAGTGCAAGTTCTGACTGGACCTCAGTCTATGTTTGAGCACCCATAAGACCCTGCAGGGAGCACTTGTAAGCCATAGGTTTTGGCAAGCTCTGTTTTAAACCCAGAAAACAAAGGCCAGGAGAGCTCACCAAACTCAGCGGAATCAGCAGTGTCGGAAGCAGCGGGACAAACACAACGTTGTTTGGTTTGAGGGAGCTGAGCTCCCTTGCTGCAGTCCCACTGCAGAGCGATCAGACTGCTGGCCCTCGGTCACTGCCAGAAGTTAAAGCGTGCAGCACCACCAGCACAGCCCAAACCCAGAGTCTCAGCAAACACACTGCACTCTGAAACACACATCCCAAACCCTCCGCTGCACCAGCGCGGAGCTTTTACACCGCTGAGCCACTTGTGGAGGGTTTCACAGCAAGGGAACCATTCAGAACCCTCATTCCCGCATCCTTCGGACTGAACCGTTCACACAGTGAAGGGCTCTGGGCAGAGGACAAAAAAGCAGAGGTGCAACAAGATGTTCTGTTAACAAATACAGCAAGCCAGGCAGAAACTCAGGCATGACCCATGCTGTTGTTTCTTCCTGACACCTTGCAGCAGCATTCCCAAGGGAATTCCAAACGTTAGCGCAGACAGACCACGGCCGAATCTTCTGCCACCTGTCTTGATTGCTACCAAAGCTCCACAAACCACGGGGCCACAGCTTGAACCTGGGGTGAGCATTAGACGGATACAAAAAGCATTCCTCTCATCTCAGGCACTCCACATGGCGGTTCTCCCATTCACAGAGGGGTGACAAAACCAGTCTTCAAGAGCACCAAAGCTCCACGGGTGGACACACACTCACTGCTGATGGCTGGTGCATGGCTGATGGGGAAGAACAGGGCAGTGCAGGGCCTACTGCTGTCCTCAGCCAGAGCCCTGGGGGCACCTCAGCCCTGTACACACCACAGACCAAACACCTACAGCCACCATTAAAGTCTGGATTAAAAGCTGCTGGGTTCCTTGGAACCCAGGGATGGAAAAAACATCCTGTCCAGCCAGGAACTGAGGCTTCATTCCACTGCACTGGCAGCTCTGGAGGCAGCTGGATGGACACAGGACAACAGTCAGGCCATGTTTCCCAACTCATGACGCTGAAGTGGAGTTTAGGTTCCCATAACACATAACACACACATCACAACCACTACACGGCACAACATGGCTTCTGGACAGTTTGCTTGTCTTCCAGAGCAGAAAGGAGCTGGAGACAGAGCAGGCTGTTCCCCCCCATGGAAGGGACAAGTGTGGTGCCTGTGGTCACAAGCAAATCCCAAATTGTTTTGGTTCAGGCTGTGCCCCCAGCAGGGCACACAAACCTGGCTTGGACAAGAAAATGCTCCAGCCTACAGTGAAGTCCAGGGAGCTGAAAGCTCCAACCACTGCCACAAGCGGTAGCAGACGAGCAAAACTGCCTGAGCCTTCCCTGAACAGAGGAAAGAAAAGGACGCAGCCACCGAAAGCCCTGCTTCGACCTTTACCTCGTATTCTTTAATAGTGCCCTTCCACGTGCAGCCACTGTTAATGCAAATAGCAGGCAGACTTTCCACCTCCCGACGTGCTGCGTTGTCTGGAAAAGCCTGGAATGGGAAAAACAAGTGGATCACAAAAATGACCAAGGGGCTGCAGCTTCAGTCGGGTCTCTTAGTTCTTTATTAAGACTCTCCTAAGGCTCCTCCCAGGCTGATTGCCCCATCGCAGTCTCAGGGTTGTGCTGATGGCACACGGACATTATTACAGCATGGAATTAGGGCACCACTGCCTTCACACGACCTGGATTTCAGTGCTGGGGAGGCTGCCACAAGTCAAAAGAGAGTTCATCACAACTCTCAACACTGAACAAACGCTTTGAGGATTTGCAGAACCTGGGTCTTAAATAACTGCAAGCAGTATTAACGACAGCACTGAGCTGCTTTGGGTTTCAAAATGTGTTTTCACTTACTGAGCTTGTTTCCAAAATAGAAATTCCTTCTTCATAGATCCCTTCCTGAATGCAGCTGGCGCACTTCTGGGGTCCAGCACTAGCAGAGAGAACACAACCATCAGGGACATCAGAAAGAGAACAGTTTAGGATTTAATGATAAAACAATGTCCAGTAACTTGATAAAATGTAAATATTTTCTGATTTTTACACCCCCTCCCCTCCTTTGAGCCTTTGTGTATTTTTGACATCCATTCCTGATTCACTGCTCCATTCAACTTCCCACAGCAAAAGGCCAGAGGAAGAGCAGATGCTGTGGAACGTTTCTGGAAGTCGGCGTGTGCTAAAGTTCCTCATGTTTTTGTGCAAAGAAGCACACAATTACTTTTAGGAGCCAGTTGCTTCAGTAGCTGCGGGGAACACTGAAGGAGACGAAGAATCCACCTGGATCGCCTCCTGAACAGCCAAAACAATCTGGAGGAGTCAGGAAAAGGGAACTTATAAGCAACCCTCGGAACAACAAAAGGGAGTCAGAGGTTAAGCATTCCCTTAGAACACCTGATGCTGAACCTCGATGATTAAAGAGCTCCCTTGCTGAGAAGGCCCTGGAAGTTAAACTTTTCTCTCCTGTTTTTTTTTTCCTTGAAAATGCCTTTTCAAGCATTTTGCCCCCAGACTGAAGGCACTAGAGTTACCTTATTATTTTCTTCAGGCAGTAGGAACAGTAGCGATGCCCGCACTGCGCCTGGAACGGCCGCCTCAGGATATTCTTGCAGTCGGAGCAGAGGTACTTGACCTCCAGTTTAGTTCCCAGGATCTCCTTTGCAAATCCAGGCTGGTTTAGATCCAAAGAACCAGGCGGAGTCGAGTTTGCTGCTGCCATGTGAACGAAAAGTTCTGGCTGTATCCCCAGAGCCTGAAAACAAAAAGATTTTCCCTGTTTGATTCTAACCAGATGGGCATAAAAATCCTGCCTCACCAACAGTGCACGGTGCCTGGCACCCAGACCCTGCGACAGGTGAACGCACCGGTGCCAACCTGCCAGCCTCCACCGAGTCAAAACACAGAAAGAAACTTTACAGCTCATTTTAAACCTACAACAGAGAGCATGGACTTGACTAATACCCTCATCTGAGCTTATGCAGACACAGCCTGGTCAGAGAAACTGGGCCTTCTGGTCCCAAACAAGATCCAATCAGGAACAGAAATAAATCACCTCAGGCCACCAAATGCTGTGGCTGAGCGAGGCAGCCCAGCTCAGCTGTCGACAGACCCTGACTCTGTCCAACACTCCAGATTTACCGAAAAATCCTCCCTCTGGATGATGATCCTCTAGCGGGATGTCCCTGCCCATGGCAGGGGGGTTGGAACTAGTTGTTTAAGGTCCCTTCCAACCCTCACTATTCTATGATGCTATGAGGGAAGAGTTTAAGATCCCTTCCAACTCTCACTATTCTATGATGCTAAGAGGGAAGAGTTTAAGGTCCCTTCCAACCTTCACTATTCTATGAGGGAAGAGTTTAAGATCCTTTCTAACTCTCACTATTCTATGATGCTATGAGGGAAGGGTTTAAGGGTTTAAGGTCCCTTCCAGCCCTCACTATTCTGATACTATGAGGGAAGGGTTTAAGGTCCCTTCCAACCTTCACTATTCTATGAGGGAAGGGTTTACGATCCCTTCCAACTCTTACTATTCTATGATGCTATGAGGGAAGGGTTTAAGGTTCCTTCCAACTCTCACTATTCTGATACTATGAGGGAAGGGTTTAAGGGTCCTTCCAGCCCTCACTATTCTATGATGCTATGAGGGAAGAGCTTAAGATCCCTTCCAACTATCACTATTCTATGATGCTAAGAGGGAAGAGTTTAAGGTCCCTTCCAACCTTCACTATTCTATGAGGGAAGAGTTTAAGATCCCTTCTAACTCTCACTATTCTATGATGCTATGAGGGAAGGGTTTAAGGGTTTAAGATCCCTTCCAAGTCTCACTATTCTATGATACTATGAGGGAAGGGTTTAAGGTCCCTTCCAACCCTCACTATTCTATGAAGGAAGGGTTTAAGGGTTTAAGGTTCCTTCCAACCCTCACTATTCTACGTTTCTATGCGGGAAGGGTTTGGAAGAAGCATCCTGGAGTGTCCCACGGCCACATTTCGTGGCGGTGCCAGCCCAGGGCTGTCCGGAGGGCTGGAAAACCCAGACGGGAGCGGCGCGGGCAACCCAGACCGGAGGGAAAGAATCCAACTCACTTGTTGCGACCACTTGTGATGGTCTGAAGGGGCATTTCCCGCCCTGCGCCGCCCCCCATGGGAACCCGAGGGGCGTGGGGTGGGGTGTCCTCCCGGCAGCGGGGACCCCTCAGCACTCACCCTCTGCTGGGAAACACCAGAACCGGCAAACCCACCCGGGTCACCGAGGAGCCGTTCCCGCAGGGCGCACCCCCGGCCCCGCTGCCCCCCGACCCCCGCTCGGACCGGCCCCGCTGCCCCCCCCCCCCTTTCCCCCGTGGGGCGGGGCGGGCCCCCGGCAGGACCCCCCGCCGGCCCCGGCCGCGCGCTCACCGCCCGCCTCCGCCCGCGCGCGCACCGGAAGCGGCCCCGGCCCCGCCCCCCCGGGACACGTGGAGCGCGCCCCGCCCGCCGCGACGCCGTCCGGAGACAGGGGGCGGGGCCAACGGGTCACGTGAGAGGCCGGGGGCGTGGTCAGAGCAGGGGGGCGGGGCCAAAGAGCGCCGTTCGCCATAGGGGCAGAGGCAGCGATCACGGTTGGGGCGGGGCCAAGGGCTGGGGCGGGGCCGATACCCGCTCTTGGGGCGGGGCCAAGAGGGCGGGGGGGGGGGGCCAAGGGGGCTGGGGCGGGGCCAGAGGGGCGGGGCCAAGGCCGCTCTTGGGGCTTTCCCCAAGGCCCCCTCGTCCCCCCCACGGTCAGCTCTCCTCTGGTCACCCTCTCACCAGCCGCACCCACCCCTTCGCCTCCATCCTCTGTCACTTCTCCCTCCACGCTGGAATGGCCCCAGCCCCCCTGGATGCCTTCGACCCCCACTCCGGGACCCCTTTAGCACCCCCACCCCGGGGCCCCTCCTGCCGCCACCTCCTGGGACACTTTCTGACCCACCCCGGGATCCCTTCATCCGCCACCGGGTACCCTTCACCCTCCCCCTCTGGGATCCCTCCTGCCACCTCCTCCAGGAACCCCTTTGTCCCTCCCCCATTCCGAGACCCCTTCACAGACACCCAGGACCCTTCAACCCTGCCCTGGTTCGCCTTCATCTCCACCCAGGACCCCTTCACACCCCCCTGTGGACCCTATCAGCTCCTCCTGCTTACCTGGGCACACAGCTCCATGGCCACCCCCCCACCCCGCAGGATGAGGGGTGGCCAGGGGGTCTGGATTTGACTAAAGAGAGGGTGGCAGTGTGACCCACAGCCCAGGCAGGTGGCGGTGAGGTCAGTGCAGGGATTTTCAGAAGAGTTGAAGGTGACAGCAGTGGGTCTTCGCCCGTGTCCTCAGCCCGTGTGTCCTCCCGGAGCCTTCCCTGCGCTCACGCTGAGGCAGCATCGGGGCTCCAAGGCTTCACCGCCTCCGTACTCACCCTCACCCCGGGGAATTCACCCAGTGCTGGGGAAATCCTCCCCGGTCACAGCCAGGCACTGCCGGTTCTGCTGCCGGGGCTCTCCAGGTGACGCCAGCTGCAAAGATGGAGCAGAAACAGCGTGGCTCAACACCAG
The DNA here is from genome assembly GCF_032191515.1 of Phaenicophaeus curvirostris. NCBI lineage: Eukaryota > Metazoa > Chordata > Aves > Cuculiformes > Cuculidae > Phaenicophaeus > Phaenicophaeus curvirostris. The sequence goes on from NC_091411.1 coordinate 948,996, forward strand.
GAGGTGAATTGGGGCAGCTCGGCCCGGGCTGCCAGGCGCCTGTCAAGGCCAGACATTCCCCGTGGGCTGGGCACTGGGAGGACTGGGGTGCTGGGAACAAATCGCAGCCCTGCGGGCATGCTGGCACAACGCAGCTGCCCAGGATAGCAGCACTGCCCTCACCCTGTTGCAAGCAACGGCGCCCTTCCCCGGCACAGCCATCCGGGAATGCGAGTACGAAAGCCACCGCGTTACCCAAGTTCTGGGCCGGCGGATGTAATGCAGGGAAGGAAAGCCCTGCCCCATTTCCTGAGGGAGCACAACTCTGGCAGTTGCGCAGGATGGGCTGCTCCCAAAGGGCACAAACCGCCACCAGTGACTCAACGGTAGCACACGATGTTCTGTGACGTTGCTGCTGGATTCTTCCCAGGGCTGCTCAGTCGCACCCAGCTGCACCCAGGCTGTTCCATGTCACCCCACTGCACTGGGATGCTCCCTATCAGCCTGCTGCACCTGGAGCTGTTCCATCACCTTGCTGCATCCAGGCTGCTCCCTGTCACCCCACTGTTGGATTCCCCCAGGGCTTTTCCATGTCACCCCGGGGCTGCTCTGTGTGACACAGAGCTAAACCTGGGGCTGCTCTGTGTCACCCCACTACTCCGTGTCACCCTGCTGCACCTGGAGCTTTTCCATCATCTTGCTGCATCCAGGCTGCTCTATGTCACCCCACTGTTGGATTCCCTCAGGGCTCTTCCATGTCACCGTGCTGCTGAATCCCCCCGGGGCTGCTCTGTGTGACACAGAGTTAAACCTGGGGCTGCTCTGTGTCACCCCACTGCTCCGTATAACCCCACTGCTGGATCCCCCGAGGTTGCTCCGTGTCACCCCGCTGCACCGGGGCTGCTCAGTGTCACCCGGGCCTGCCGAGCCGCACCAAAGCCCCCCAAGAGGCTGCTCTTCGCCTCCCCCCAGGCCGGTTTCGCAGGGGCGGGGGGGGGGTGCGGGGGGAGAGGGGAACCCCCCGCTCCCCGGTTCCCAGCAGCACCCGGCCCGCCCTGGAAGCGCCTGGCGACGCGGGGCCCCCGCCGCTGCTCCACAGATGACGAGAGGCGGGTTTCCCAGCCTTTACTGCCGGGCTTCCCGGTGACTCAGAGCGGGGCGGGGGCTTCGCCCGTGGGGGCAGCGGGCGGCTCCGGCCTCTAAGCCCCGGGAGCCCCGACAGGACGCCGGGCCTGGCCCCTCCGGAGAAGCCCCCGCGGACCAGGCGGGTCCTGGGCGCCTCCCGGGGCGGGCCGGGGCGCGGGCCGCGGCGGACAAGGCCCTGTGGGAGGCGTGGGGGCGGCCATGACGGCGCCAAAGCGCATGCGCGGCCCCGCCCCGCGCGGCGATTGGCCAGCGGGTCTCACGGCCCCGCGCGCTGAGCCAGTCGCGTCGAAGAGAGGGAGTGATTGGCAGCTCCGTCAGCCTATCAGAGCCCGCCCTCCGCGGGGCGGCCGCCAGCCAATCGCACGGCGCGCAGGGAGATTGGCGGGCCCTCGCACCTATCAGAAGCGGTGACGTCACAGCCGGGGCGGCGGTTCCGCCCCCCTCGCGGCCGCTGATTGGTTGGATCCCCGACGGGCGCGGGCGCCGACCAATCAGCGGCCGCCCCGGGGCCGCCCCCTCGCCCGGGGGGCGCACGCGCCGCCCAATCGTCGCGGTGACGGGCGCGGGGCCATGGCGGAGAGCGACTGGGACACCGTCACCGTGCTGCGCAAGAAGGGCCCCAGCGCGGCCCAGGCCAAGTCCAAGCAGGTCGGGAGGCGCCGAGGGGTGAGGGGGCCGGGGGGTCTCCGGGGTGGCGGCGCCGGGGCGGCCCGCGCTCACGCTCTGCTCCCCGCAGGCCATCCTGGCGGCGCAGCGGCGCGGGGAGGACGTGGAGACATCCAAGAAGTGTGGGTACCGGCGGCCGGGAGAGGCCTGGGGGGAGAACCGGGGGAGAGAACGGGGTGGGGGATGAGAATCAGGGGGCAGAGGGGGTTGGGGGCAGGGGAAGCGGGGGGATCAGGGGTGGGGGAGAGAATCAGGGGGCAGAGAAGGGGGCGGGAGGAGAACAAGGGGCAGAGGGGGTTGGGGTCAGGGGAAGGGGGGGATCAGGGGCAGGGGAGGGGGCAAGGGGAAGAATCAGGGGGCAGGGAGAGAGAATCAGGGGGCAGAGAAGGGGGCAGAGGGGGTTCGGGGCAGGGGAGGGGGCGTGGAGGTGTCAGAGGGCCGAGGGGGATCGGGGCGGGGGGCAGAGGGGGAGAATCAGGGGGCAGAAAAGGAGGCGAGGAGGGAGAATCAGGGGCAGAGGGGGGATCAGGGGATTTGGGACAGGGGAGGGAGCAAAAGGAGAGGATTAGGGAGCATAGAAGGGGACAGAGTGGATCGGAGGCAGGGGAGGGGGTGAGGGGCATCAGGGGGCAGAGGGGGATTGGAGGCAGGAGAAGGCATAAGGGATCAGAGGCCAAGGAAGGGGGCAGGGGGGTCAGGGCCCGGGGAAGGAGAGTCATTGCCCAGGAGATGGGGATTTGGCAGCCCTGAGGAAGTGAGGGGCGGTCAGGGCTCCCTAGGGCAGAGGGGTTAACAGCCTCAGGGAGGGGGTTGGAAGGGAGGAGCTGTCAGAGCCCTGGAGAGGGAGAGGCAGTGTGCCCAGGACGATGGTGGTTGGGAGCAGTGAGGGAGAGGGAGGGGGACCAAAAGTTAGCGCCCCTGGAGAGGATGCAGCATCCTTGGGATGGGGTGGGTGTTGAAGGCCCTGGGAGAAGGAAGGAGGGGGGTCGGGGCCCCAGGGAGTGGGGTTCAGCAGCACCAAGGGAGTGGGAATGGCGGGTCAGGGCCCCGGAGAAGGGGAAGCACTGTCCACTGGGACACTGGTGGTGTTGAAGCCCACGGACGGGGAATTAGGGACCAGGGATGGGGGATTCCGGAGCCTTGAGGGAGTGGGGAGGATCATAGTCCTGGAGAGGAGGGGTCTTCAGCCACCGGGGGAGCAAGAGGGGCTCAGGGCCCAGGGAGATGTGGTCAGCAGCTTTGAGCGAGTGGGGACAGGAGGTCAGGGCCCTCCTGGCGGGGGAAGCAGTGTCCCTGGGGTGGGGTGGGTGTCGAAGCCACTGGGGGAGAGGGGGATTAATGTCCAAGGGAGGTGGGGAGCGCACCCTTGTAGTCATCTCAGAGTTCTGCGTTTCCCAGTGTGGAGCCCTGGCTGGTGCCTGCAGAGCCTTTGGAGCAGCCTTCGTGATTGCAAATGATAACTCCCAGTTTTTGCTCTTATTTCTGTCATTAACCTGTGCTAACAGTATTTAGGTTCAGTATTTATCTTCCTGTGGTGATGCTCTTTAAAAAAATTCCCATTTACTGTGCAATGGAAATTCTCAGGTTCTTTTACCACAGGGATGAGATTATGATGGTTGGAAAAAAAACATAGGTGATCCTTGAATGACGTTTAGTCGACTTTGTCAAGAGGCTGCATGTCAGAGACAGATGTGAGGGAGAGGAGTTAAACGGTGACTTAAGGCTGTAACTAAGAGGACCCAAACCAAACAGCATGTTTTGAACTTCAGGCTTTCAGCAAAGCTAAGTCGGGTTAGAGTTCACTTACAAAAGGCATCAGAAAATTGATTTAGAGCCACTTATTCACACTACAAGTTTAAATATTAACCCCTGCACTGTAACACAAACCTGTTGGGGGGGGTGAAGTTAAATCCCCAAGCAGTAGCAAATCTGGAGTGAAGTTCCAATGTGAAGTGAAGAAAGGAGAGTGCTCTGGCCAGCAGTGTTTGGGCATCAGCATTAACAGGGGAGAGGGAACACGTTCCCTGACCTGCAGCGAGCAGAATCTGGCCAAGATCAGTGCTGATACTGGCACATTGAAATCTTGAAAGCTCCGTGGGATCTTGAGCAGCTGAGTGCTTAGAAAAAGCGCTTTGATACTTTTTGGCACAGCTGTGAACCTCGTTTTGTTTGTCCTTGCTTTTTGTTTTGCACTTGCTTTGAATCACAGGGGCAGCAGGCCAAAACAAACAACACTTCATCACAAAGAACACGGCCAAGCTCGACCGCGAGACAGAAGAGCTGCACCATGACCGTGTTTCCCTGGAGGTGGGCAAAGTGATCCAGCAGGGCCGGCAGAGCAAGGGAATGACACAGAAGGACTTGGCCACCGTGAGTATCGCCAGGGCCCGCTGGGCTCTGCTCCTATGCTTGCGGGCAGCTCAGGCCCCTCAAGGCAAAGGTGGGCGCTTCTCCTGTCCCCTCCTGGGCGGCTGCAGTGGGATGGGAGCATGGGCAGGCAGCTTGGTGAAAGCAGCACCTCTGGTAGCCGATCTCCAGGCAGCACTTGTTGTGTGGGAAGTGTTTAGAGTTTTATCTGTGCAGAGCTTCAACACCTGCTTGGAGACAGAGCGTTGCTGTGGCTGGAGAGCTGGTAGGAGGGTTCCGCCCACCCCCTGCCCCTCCTCCCAGCAGCTCAGCAGCAACATAAGGTTTTTTGTGCCACCTGGGCCTGACACAGCATTCCAGAGCTCACTGCTGTCTCAAGGAACAGCACTGCATGGTGTTACTGCTCTTCCTGGGCGGCTGAGGGAATCGGGACTCTGTCCAAGATGGGTGGCACCATCTCTGTGACATTCCAGCAGGGAGGAGGAAGGGAGGTGTCAGGGGTGAGGGAGTGGGCCTGGGAATGGCACTTTTCCTGGCGTAGCTGGAGGCTGTTACCACGCCCCGTGCTGGGGGTGGTGCTGAGCGTTCACTGTGTATGGAGCCAGCGCTTGAGGTGTTGTTTCTGTTTCAGAAAATCAATGAAAAACCACAAGTTATCGCTGACTATGAATCGGGAAGAGCGATCCCCAACAACCAGGTGATGGGCAAGATTGAAAGAGCCATTGGTAAGTTAAGACAGGAGGCTTCAAAAGCAATGCCAGAGTCCTCAGTGCCTCGGAGGGGTGTGTGCTATGACATTATATACAGTTTCCATGTTGGGAACAGCTGCCAGCTGCAGGTTATCTTGGGTGCGGTGTCATTAAGCTGTATTCTGATAAAGCTTGGATCTGCTGGCTGAAACTGGAACTTGGAGAGTGTGTTCTCCTTTGTTCATCTTCATGCGTGGGGCTGTGCCCTGGGTGCACCCCTGGGGCTTCCCCCAGCAAAGTCAGTGGGATTCCCAGACCCGTGGAGGCCTGGTTGCACTCTGAAGGGTGTCCTGCAGCCACTGGTGTGTATGCAACTCTGCTAGGCCAGTACAGACGCTGTTTTCCAGCACAATAATCTGTGCACAAGTGAGAATTGGAGCTTTGCCTGATGCTTCTAGGAACTAAAGCAGGATTCTCCCCGGCTCTGGCTCCCCTGCCCTCTTCTTTGGGTGTTCTCTTTCTGGTGGCAAAGATTTGAGGAGATTAAAGTTTGGGTGAGTGATTGAGTGCTGATGGTGACTGTTTCATCTGTCTTATTCCAGGCCTTAAACTGCGTGGGAAGGATATTGGAAAACCGCTGGAAACTGGCCCCAAAGGGAAATGACAACAAAGCCTCGAAATCAGTTTGTCCAGACTGGTCTCGCCTGGCTGGTTCTCCGTAGCTGCCAGAGTCTCTCTGCGTGTCGCCAAGCTGAACACGAGGGCTCCAGACTTGCTTTGGGGGGGAAATCTGCCGAATCTGTACATGCTGTAAAAAGGCAACCTTAAAGAAGCGATTTTCCTGATTTTGTTTTCCCTTCCCTCCTTTCCAGAGATTGGGGAACTAAACCCTAACAATACCGCATCCGATTTGCGAGAAAATGCCTGCGTCTCGGTGTGTAGAAGCAGCTCATGTTAAGATGCTTGGGGTGGTCTGAAATGGGGCTGTTTAATTGGAACAATATGGGAAGGGGTGGGGTGTTTTCGATATAAATAATTTGGGAGAGTTGATCCGTGTCTGCATTTGAAACGGTGATTCTGTCACCGCACCCCAGCAGCGTTTCTGTTTGCTCCCCCCAGCCTGGTTTTAAGAGCTCTACAATAAAGTTTGATACCCTTCAGCTGCGCAGGCTGTTTGCCTCCTGGTAATCCCATCTCGTGGCTGGAGCTGCAGCACCCTCGTGCTTCTGAAGGTGTGGGTCGTGGAACTACCTGGAGCGGCTGGGAAAGGGCCGGTGCTGTCGGAGCCTTCCTGGCTGCTTGGCTCCAGTGGGGACTGCAGCTTTGGCCCACAGCCCAGAGATGAAATCAGTGCTGTGGGTTTGTCTTGCGCGGAGGAGAGGGGAGGCTCTGAGGTTCTATGAAACCAGACGGATGTGGAGAGGCCCAGCCAGGCGTTTCTGAGCCCAAAGCCCTCCTTGCCTCCACCCTCGCCCACCGTGCAGGAGCACCAGAGATGTGGAGATGGTGCACAATGAGACTGGGGCTCACTCAGTGGGACAGAGCTGAAGGGAGAGTGGGAAGACCAGGCTTTGGGCACATGCTGGGAAAGCAGGATGACCTAATTTCCCCCCGACCAACCTGGGGTTCGAGGAGAGCAGGATCCCTAGTGGGCGGTTCACCCGCACAGAGCCCAAACAGCTCTGTCTGTCCTTGGGTCTGGGTGGCAGCCACCTCCCCAAGCCCTGCAGATGCACTGAGCTTCCTCCCCGTGCCTGGGGAGCTCCTGTGCTCAGTCCTGGATGCGGGAAGGGGCTCGTGCTGCGTGCAGCACCTGCCAACCTGGGGGTCCAGGGCTGTGCACTTGCCCCTTCCATGGCCAGGACCCTGCTCGGACGAGGACAGCGTTGGCAGGAAACTCCCGGCGAAGCACAGACACATCTCGGTGCAGAAAGTTCATGTTACAAAAGACAACAACACTTTTCCCGAGGATGTGGAGGTAGTGGAGGCAGCGGCACCTCCCTCTGCAAGGCCAGCGCCTGTGGCAGCTCCCCACTGTCAGATGCCGAGAGCCGGAGGCGGCTGCTGGAGTGTGAGCTCTGCCCTGCATACATCTCGCAGGCGTGAGTAGGCAATTACTGCTGCTCGTTGCTAATTTCAGACCTCATCCCCCTCTTTTGGCAGTGGAGAGATAATGACCTTGTTCTGCAAAGAAAGAAGAATAGAAATCAGTTACAGCAAGCATGGGCTGTGTCTAATTTGAGGTACAAGGACTTTTTCCAGGCTGCAGAGGGGAGAACCTGTGTGCTGGCCCACCACAATCCCAGCAATAAAACCAGCCCCAGCGGAAAAACCAACCCCAGCAAGCGCTGGGGCTCCCTGTCCTCTTCTGGGGTCAGTCCTGGGGCCAGAGGCTCTGCTGGGGACTACGTGGCACCAAACAAAACTGCAGTTTAAGTGCCTCTCAGGGTTTTAAGTTGCTGGCTTGAAGGGGGTGAGCAATGTTTGTGTGCTGCGGTCCATGCTGGGCTCAGGGAGGAGGACTGCAGCCTCAGCGCTTTCTGAAGCAGCAGCATTTCTGAGTCAGTCCTACAGCTCAGGGTCACCCGTCCGCCAGCAGCCAGATAAGAGGCAGAGCCCTTTGCACCTCCGGATGCGTTGGCAGAGTGCAGGCTCAGGGATTTGCTGAGCTTTTAGGAAAATGCTGTTTTGGTGAAGCTGGGGGCAAGCGGGAGAGCCCTTCACCTGGCCTTACATCTCGGAAAGTGATGTTGTCGAAGCTCTGGGGAGCTCCACTCTCCTCCAGCATCCCACTCGACAGCCCTCGCCTCTTCAGCCAGTACCAGCCACCAACAGCCACCAGCGCCACGACCACCAGAGCCAGGAGAACGCCGAGCACCACCTCTACCGCAAAGCTGCCTGAGGATTTCTCTGCAGGGAGAGGAGCTGCTGCCAGGCTCGACCCACACTCCAGGAGCCAGCGCAGCAAGCGGTGCCAGGTTGGCCTTGCTGGGTCACAGCCAGAACCAGCCCCACACCTTCCTCTGGCACCACCAGGCTGGCGTGGCAGCCCCTAGTGCTGTACACGATGTCATCCAGTGCCACCGGCCCCTCCATCGGCCACCTCCACGTGCTGATCTCAAAGATGATCTGTGGAGAAAGATCTGGGGTTGATGCGTGGGGAGGTACCATCACGCCTCAGGACGGCACCTCACACTCCAAGAGGGACCCCGCACCCCGGAGAGGCTCCACGTACCTGGAACTCGCTGGGGCTCTGCACGGGCACCACGCCTCCCTGCCAGCCCCGGCTCTGGTGCCCGGCCACGCTCCACACCGTGCGCTGCCCCGCTGCACTGTGCAGCATCACCCGCAGCTCCCCGCTGGCTGCAACACCGAGAGGGAGAGGCACCTCGGTATCAGCAGCCACCCAGAGACCCCGAAAGCCACTGGGTCCCACCAGTCAGGCCATCATCCCTGGGGATGGCAGCACCCAGCGGAACGGGCCATCCCCACCACGCGGCCAGAGCTGAACCAGAGCGTGGTGGGTAGGGTGGAGACCCTGACCCTGCTCCCATCGTGGGCTGGTGAGAGGGCCAGCACCTCCCCCCTGCCCTGCAGCGCTCACCGAGGTGCTCTGGGATGTTCATGTGGTACCAGAACTGCAGGCAGGAATCGGCAGCAGCGGGCAGGGGCTGGCTCTCCAGGCGGGCGGCGGTGCCCCCCGCGCCCAGCACGCTGGTGTCAAAGTGCAAGTAGTGACCTGATAGGCAGGGACAGAGCAGAGGTGGCCCCGGTCCTGCTCCCCTCCAAACACCCAGAGCGATGCCCGGAGGATTGCACCCCGCAGCCCTGCTCCTCTTGGCCTTTGGGTCCGAACTGTCCCTCTCAGGCAAGGGATCGGGGATGCAGCGGAGCCAGGACCCCTGGGACACACTGGTGGGGGGCACGGTCCTGGGTGACCCCATCCATCCCCAGCTCCTCTCCCTCCCTCTGGCCATGCTGGGCTGCCCAGGAGCACTGGGTTTCTCCTACCATGGCTTGTGCTGAGGGTGTGATCCTGCTCGGGGCCAGGGTACTTGGCAAGGGGGGTCCCGCTCTTCCAGCCCCAGGCAAAGCTGTGCAGACGGGGGTCCGAGGGGCTGCTCCAGCCGCACAGGTCCTGCTCGAAGTCACAGGATGCTGGGAGGAAAGGTGGGCTGTGATTCACCCAGTGCTGCAGGCACCCACTGCCTGTGGGGAGGTGAGGTATCCCCGGTCCCTTCCCCACTGCCCCCAGCTTGAGGCCAGGGCAGGCACAGGGTGACCAGTGGCCATGGCCGAGCTGTGATGGAGGAGACAGGCTGTCCCTGTCCCCACGGCTGTGTGCATCCATAGGATAGTTTTGGTTGGGAGAGACCTCAAAGCCCATCCTGTTCCAACCCCCCTGCCATGGGCAGGGACACCTCCCACTGGATCAGGGCCTCCAAGCCCCATCCAACCTGGCCTGGAACCCCTCCAGGGATGGGGCAGCCACCACTGCTCTGGGCAACCTGTTCCAGTGTCTCACCAGTCTCAGTGTGAAGAAATTCTTCCTTACGTCTAGTCTAAATCTGCCCCTCTCCAGTTTAAACCCATTGCCCCTAGACCTATCACTCCAAGCCTTTGTGAACAGACCCTCTCTAGCTTTCCTGTAGCCCCTCCAGGCACTGGAAGCTGCTCTAAGGTCTCCTTGGAGCCTTCTCTTCTCCAGGCTGACCAACCCCAACTCTCTCAGGCAGTCATACCCTGTTCCCTCCCTTACAGATCTCTCACCTGGTGCGGGGCAGTCTCCATCCAACACACGCAGGTCGTCCAGCGCGATGTACCCGTGGTCACCGCCAGCTCCCACCGCCTCGAATATTACCTGTGAGCAGGGCAGGCAGAGCAGCACGCTGAGCCCGCTCCCCAGCGTGCCCCATCCCACCCCTCTCCCTGCCGCACACCCCCTGCCCATCTTACCTGCCAGTCCCCATCCGGCCGGATGGTGACGTGGCCTCGGTGCCAGGTGTGCCCCTCCCCGGTGCTCACGTCCAACACCCTCGTCCGCACCCCACTCTGCTCCATGAAGACGCTGAGGGAGCCTGGGCAGGGCACCTGCCATGGAGGGGGGTCTGTGCGGGACCCCCACCCGCCCCGGGTGCCCTCACGGGCACTCACCTGGGCTCCCAGCGCTGAGCTGGTACCAGAAGGACAGGCACTGGGAGGGCGCCGAGAGCTGGTAGGGCTGGGAGGCGAGGGCGGCCGCGCGCCCCGCGGGCAGAGAGGTCCTGCCCGTGCTCACCACCATGTAATGGCCTGGAGAGAGAAACCCCGCACCGTCAGCCACCACGGAGGGCACCGCGCACAGCTCGGGGTGCAGGGGAGGAAGGGCAGGGGGGCAGGGAAAGAGGGGATGGAAGGCAGGGAAAGAGGGGATGGAAGGCAGGAGAGGAAGGGCAAGGAAGGCAAGGAAGAAGGAACAGGGAAGGAAGACAAGAAAGGGAAGGAAGGGCAGGTAAGGCAAGGAAAGAAGGGATGGAAGGCAGGGAAGAAACGGCAAAGAAAGCAGAGCAAGGAAGGAGGAACAAGGAAGGCAGGGAAAGAAGACAAGAAAGGGCAGGGATGGAAGGCAAGGAAGGAAGGGATGGAAGGCAAGGATGGAAGGGATGGAAGGCAAGGATGGAAGGGATGGAAGGCAAGGATGGAAGGGATGGAAGGCAAGGAAGGAAGGGATGGAAGGCAAGGAAGGAAGGGATGGAAGGCAAGGAAGGAAGGGATGGAAGGCAAGGATGGAAGGGATGGAAGGCAAGGATGGAAGGGATGGAAGGCAAGGATGGAAGGCAAGGAACGAAGGGATGGAAGGCAAGGAAGGAAGGGATGGAAGGCAAGGATGGAAGGGATGGAAGGCAAGGAAGGAAGGGATGGAAGGCAAGGATGGAAGGCTGGGCTAGGAAGGAAATGAAGGAAGAGAAGGGAAGGAAGGACAGGTAAGGCAAGGAAGGCAGGGAAGGAAGGGCAGGCAGGGCAGGGCAGGACAGCGAAGGCAGGGCAGGCAGCAGGGCTCCCCAGTGCCCCAGGAGGCCACGGCCCCCATACCTGCGGCGGTGCCGGTGCTGTGGTCAGCTGCAGGCCCGGCGACGGTGCCGGTGCCGTTGCTCTGCCGCAGCCAGGTTTGCTGCCCGCTGCCCGCCATCCCGCAGGCGTCGGCCTCGAAGGAGCAGGAGAGCTCGGCCGCGCAGGGCCCTGCCATCAGCGCCAGGTCGTCCAGCGCCACGTCCCCCAGGAACCCGTCCCGCAGCACCTCGAAGGCCACCTGCCACCAGGAGAGCAGCGTCCCATGGCCCCGCGCCCCGCCGACTCCCCATGGTGCCCGGGGACTCGTCCCTCACCCGGTACCGCTGCCGGCCTGTGGCGGGCAGTGTCGCCCAGCCCCGCTGCCACACGCTGCCCTGCGTCCCGCGCCGGGTCCACAGCACGGTGTCCTCCGCTCCCTCCAGCCGCAGCTTGAGGTTCAGGGTGCCTGGGCAGAGGAGAGCGTGGGGCAGCCGTCCCCACGCCGCTGTCCCCAGGGGCACGGAGCCCGTTGGGGCGCCCAGGGCGGATGCCGTGGGGCTGCGTACCGATCTGCGGGCCAGCTAGGCGGTACCAGAAGGAGAGGCAGCGTGGGGCAGCAGCCGGCTCCTGGTGGTAGGTGATGATCTGTGCCCGCTGCCCACGGCTCCACGGCTCGGAGGGATCCGCGGCCAAGAAGTAGCCTGAGAGTTGGGGACAGCCAGGGTGGAGGGGACATGGCCAAAGGTGCTTCCAGCTGTGCCCGTGTCACCCGCACCCGGTCTTGGATCCAGACGCCCCCGCGCTGCCCCGGCTCACCCCATGGCATGGGGCTGTGTGGAGCATGCAGGGCTCACCCCAGCCTTTGGGACAGGAGGCTGTGGGGTCCCCTGGGCTGCCCGGGGTCCCCAGGACAGCAGCGAGCTCTGTACCTGAGCCAGTGGTGTGGTCGGAGCCCTGCTGCTCCCGCCCCTTGCTGAGGACCCACTTGAAGTCACTGGCCTGATCCAGGTACCAGCCGCACATGCCCCTCTCAAAGTTGCAGGACAGCTCTGGCCAGAGAGAGGTGACCATGGAAAGAGTGTGGGGATAAGGCACCCCACAAGCAAACAGGTCCCTAAACTGTCCCTTTCCCTCTGCTTCCCTGCCCCACTCCCTGATTTGACCCCATGCAGGTGTCCTGGGGCAGGATGTGCCCTTGGCGGGAGGTTGGAATTAGATGATCTTTAAGGTCCCTTACAACTCAAACCATTCTATGATTCTATGTGTGCTCAGCCCCAGCCCCAGGGCTTCTTCACCGTGATCCTGCCCTGGGCTGGGGACAGGGTGATGGTATCCAGGTAGCACTCATGGGAGCAGCCCCCATCTCTGCGGGCAGGGTCCGATGTCCTCTACCTGCCCACGCGCCCCTGGCCATACCTGTGGCCTCTGGTGGCCCCGCATCGGGGTGGCACTGCACGAATATCACGTTGTCAATGGCTGCGCTGGCCGAGTCCTGCAGGTCCAGCAGCCCCAGCAGCTCCACCTGGGGTGGCACGGCAGCAGTGAGCCCTGGGGCGCCCCGCCAGCAGCCACCCGGGCTGGTCCCTCTGCCCCGGGCACACCTGGAAGGGCCGTGTCCTCTCTCCGAGTGGGACACGGACGCGTCCCTCGGCTGCACTGCCGCGCCCCGACGTGTGCCAGGCCAGCTGGGTGGTGGCTGTTGTGAGATCCACGATGCTGATGGCGAGGAAGCCTGAGTGCAAGATGCGGTGAGGAGGCTGCGGGTGCCGATGGGCACCGGCTGCAGCCTGGGAGCCCCCTGGGACCCCAGCACGCACCCAGCCCGTGGCCACAGAGGGCAGGACAGTGGTGGGATGGTGGGTTGGGACAGGGGGAGGCAGCACAGGCAGGGCACGGGGGGCTCTGCCCTGCACCGAGATGGGACAGGGGTTACCTGTGGGGCCACTGCGCAGGTGGTAGCTCAGCTCCATGGTGCAGGCGGGGCCAGAGGGGCCCAGCAGGGGTGTGCGAGCCTTTGCTGCAGCCATCATCTGTCCTTCTCCTGCCTGAAGGGCCAGGAAAGCCCCTGGGCACAGAAACGCTCTGAGAAGTCAGGTCAGCAGCCCTGCACCCCTGACAGCACCCCCAGCCCAGCACCCTGCCCTGGCACAGAATCACAGAACCATAGAATCACTAGGTTGGAAAGGACCCACTGGATCGTTGAGTCCATGGAACCATCATGGAACCATACGATTATTTGGATAGGAAAAGACCTTTAAGATTATTGAGTCCAACCATAAACCTTAATGGTGCCGCATCTACCACTAATTCATGTCCCTAAGCGACACGTCTTCACATCTTTTGAACCTCTCCAGGGATGGAGACTCTACCAGTGGTGGAGACAGCCTCTGCCAGGGCTTCACTACTGTTTAGGTAAATAAATGTTTCCTAATATCCAATCTAAACGTCCCCTGGCGCAACTTGAGGCCATTTCCTCTCGTCCCATCCCTTGTTACTTGGGAGCAGAGCCCAGCACCCATCTCACCACAGTCTCCTTCCCAGGAGCTGCAGAGAGCGATGAGGTCTCCTCTCAGCCTCCTCTTCTCCAGTCTAAACAGTCCCAGGACCCTCAGCTGCTCCCACAACCCCTGGGCTCCAGACTCTACCCCATCTCTGTTCTCCTTCTCTGGATGCTCTCCAGCCCCTCAGTGTCTTTCCCTCTACACTTCTTCACTTCCCACAATGGCCCCATCACCCTGGAACGGTGGGATGAGGGTGTCCCTGTACCCTAAGAGCCCTCATGTCACTGGGGACCGAGGAGCATCGCCTGGGCCGTGGGAACAACCTCACCTGTGAGGACGGAGTCAGCGGGCCCGGTGCCCTTCTGCACGCCCCAGCGTAGCCGCCCCACGCTGATGTCGTGCCAGCCCCCAGCCCCGTCCTCAAAAGTGCTTGCTCCTGCAAAAGCCCAAGATCAGCCCCACGGGGCCAACATGTTTGGGCTGTGTTGACACCCGTGTCCCCTGGCCGTGCCAGGCAAGGGACGCTCAGGTCACCTCATCCCGGTCCCCTCTGCCACCCGGCCAGCAGGGAGCTGGCTGCCTGCAGCCCTCACCGCAGCGCTTCTCGTCAGAGCCGTCAGCGCAATCCTGGGCGAAGTCGCAGGCCAGCTCTGCACTGATGCAGTTCCCGTTGTCGCACGCCACCTCCCCAGCCGTGCAGGTGCTGGCACTCATCCGGCTCGGCAGCCGGACTGAAGGCTTTGCTGGTGGGGAACCCCAGATGGAGAGCGGTGGTGAAACGGGACAGCAGCATCACGCCTCCAAGCCCCTCCAGGTGTCCCCTGCCCACCTCCCTGGCTCCCCAAGGGGGTTGGTAAGAGCCGCCCATGTCACGTGGCTGGGGCAGGAGGTTTTGGGGTGGAAGGGTGGACAATGTCACAGCTGCAGGATGAGGACACCAGGCAACTTGGGCTGTAGGTCCCAGGGAAAGTGCTCGCCATGCTGTGCTCAGGATGGTCACCGTGGTGAGCAGAGGGCGAGGCGATGGTGCCACGGGCACGAGACCCCTGGGGATCACGGGGGTTGGGGGTGGCGACCCTCTGACTCACTCTGCTCCTGCTTGCAGCCTGGAGACAGGATCAGGTCATCGATGGCCACGGTCCCTGTGCCACCGGCCACCCCCTCGATCAGCACCTGCAGGGAAGCATCGCGCTGGCAACATCGACGCGGGGTCTTGCAGAGCACAGAGGGGCAGGGCGATGGTGCTGGGCTGGGGGGGCATCAGGGAGCTGCGGAATCGGGGGTCCCAGCCCCTGAGCTGGTGGTGAGTTTGGTGGGAGCGGGGGCGATGCAGTGGCAGGAGGGGGGCTGGCAGGGTCACAGTGGGCTTGGGGCGGTGGCGCTGCCCCAGCACACCCGTGTGGCTGCCCAGGGGCCACCACAGTGCCCTTGGATGCCATCAAGGTACCTCCAGGGCCAGCTGGGAGGAGGTCTGGTTGCGTGGAGGACAGTGGACAGGACGGTATGAAGGTACAGGGTGACCTGGGATGGCTGAAGACACCCCAGCTTTCACCTCCTTCCAGTGAGGTGACAACTGTGTGAGAGGGGCTGCTGGGGGAGCTCAGAGGGGTGGCCACAGGGACACAAGGGTGGCACATGCCAGCACCAGGGGCCTCAGCTCTGGTGTCTGGTTCCCAGTTCAATGCCTACCCCTGGTCCTATGGGTGTGTAGTGGGGGGGCCCTGAGCCCCTCACCCTGCAGGCAGCCAGCTTGCCCCAGCCTTGTGCCCAGCCCACCTTGAAGCTCTGTGACACATTGAAATCCACTCTCTCCCGGACCCAACAGCTGCCCAGGTCTCCCATCCTCTCCCTCACCACGTGCTTGATGGAGTTGGCCACGTAGGAGATGCTGATGCTGCTGGTGGCCGAACCGTGGAGGTGGCAGTACAGCACGAGCTGGGGATGGGGTAGGGATGAGCAAGCACCGGAGCCCTGCACAGGGGTATGCAGCTCCCACACACCATGGCTGCTGCCCCACAGGATGGGGCTGGGGGAGACGCCACCAAACCACCCCCAGAAACCCTCTCTCCATCCCCAGCAAAGGGCCAATCGTGGCCCCAGCCCCACGTGAGGGTCCCTGCAGCTGGGGATCCTGCCCCCCACCGTCACCATGCCCACTGTGCCGCAAGGTCTCAGCCGTGACTCACAGAGCAGGAGCTGGTGGCCTGAAAAGTGGGACTAGTGAGCTGTGCTGTGCTGCCGGCCCCCGAGGCGCTGCCCACGTGGAGGAAAAAACCTGTGGGAGATGCCAGGAAGAGGCCGAGTGGTGCCAGGTTGGGCATGTGGGTAGAAGATGCCGTTTACCCAGAACAGCCCTAAGCCGAGCCCAGGCGTGTGCTACCCCAGGACACGTCCACCCCGCGGCCAGCGATGCCTCGGGGACCCATGTTGGGGTCCCCTGTGGTGCCGGCGCCTGGCTGCGTACCTGCCCTGCTGTTGCTGCTGTGGTCCCGGGTGGGGATGCTGTACGCGCTCCCCAGGTTCAGGCTGGTGTTCCTCTTCCACACCAGCGACCCATCCTCTGCCACCCAGTTGCAGAGACCTTCCTCAAAGGAACATCGGGTGAAGGAGTCTGCAGGGCGGGAGGGAGAGCTGGGTGACCCAGGGAGGTCCTTGGGATGGGGATCCCTGCAGAGAACCCTTGGGGTGATTCTGCCATAGGGCCCAGCTGCCAGCCCCGCGTCCCGGATTTGCCCCACCAGCCCACCCGTGTGGTCGGTGGGGTAGCGGGCAGGACCCCCCCGCAGGGATGCTCACTGCACTGTGTTTCATTTTCATCCGAGCTGTCCCCGCAGTCGTCGGTGCCATCGCAGAAACGGTGCTGTGCCAGGCAGGAGCCCTGGCTGCAGTGGCTCTCCCCGGCCCCACAATACTTCTGCTCAGGCTCTGGGGTGGGGGGACACACCGTCAGCACCTCACCGGCCCTTTGGGAGGCCCAGCACATGCTGAGGTCCCCCCGCATCCTTCCCTGGGCTAGGGGACAGGACTTAGCTGCCCAGGCCAGGGAGCTGCACCCAAGACTCGGTGGGCAGCAGGTGAGCTCCCTGCATGCAGCACCCGGGGATCCCGGCTCTTATTCTCTTGGATGCCGAACTCACCCTGCAACCCACAGTTCCTGAAGATGATGTCATCAAGTGCCACCTCTGCCTCGCACGCTGGCGGTTGTGTCAGGGAGAAGATGAGCTACAATAAGATGCCAGGGCTGGCATGAGCTGAGGATGCGCCTGAGCTGCCTAGGCACCCTCAGCTCCTGGTGCCTCTCCCGGCTCCTCCAGCCTTGGCTCACAGCTCCTGGGTGCCGACACAGCCCTGGCTCACCTGGAACTGCTCTGCGATCCGGCCAGGGTAGGCGACCAGCTGGTGCCAGCCCTCCCCTCCACGCTCGGGGCTCTGCCACAGCCCCACCACCTCATCCCTGTACGCCATGGCCAGGCGCAGCACCGGCTGCTCCGTCTGGTTGAGCCCTGTGGGAGCCCCAAAATGTGGCCCTGGGCACCCTGGGGTACCTGCAGGGATGAACCCAGCGTCACCCAGTTCTGGTGACCCCTGGGTCCTCCCAGCTCTGCTTGTGGAGCACAGAAGAGGCGAGTGGAATGGTGAGGACCCATCTTGAGATACTGGTGGCTCTGTCCATGCTATGGGGAGATGGTCTCACCCCTCCCCACTGCCTCCCCCCCATTGCTTCCCGGTGCCCTGAGGCTGAGCTGTGTGCGCTGTGGTGCCCTCACCGCTTCCCGAGAGATGGTACCATGCCCTGATCTCACACGTGGCAGCCGCTTCCCGCATCGCCGGTGACCTGAGCCAGGCCGTGGCCGTAGTCTTTGCTGGTGGGGACACGGTCACCATGAACCATCCTGGGGAGCCGAGAGAGCAGACCGGGGGCTGCAGCCCCGTGGGACGGTACCTGGCACTGTTTCTGCCCCACCACTGATGTTCTCCGTCCCCAGCACCTTACAAGGACGGGTGACCCGGCACCCCGGCCGCAGGGCACCCACGGCGCACAGGAGCGATGCTGTGGGTGCCTGGAATGCGCCCACCAGCCGGGCAGCTCCTGCTTACCCAGGTCAGTGCCCACGGTGTGGTCGGAGTGCGGCCCCGCGCCCCAGGCAGCCAGGCTGCCCCGGCCCCGCACCCATCTGTACGCTGAGGTGCTCACGTCCTGCCAGCCGCAGTCACTGTCCTCAAAGTCACAGGTGAATGGGGTGCCCAGCACTGCCGAGCCCCGCGCAAACCCTGAGGGTGGGGGGACAGGGTGTCAGGGCTGCGATGGGTCCATCTGGGGTCCTGCGCCCACCCTGTGGACCTGCACCCACCCCGGGGACCTGCATCTCACCAGGGTACCTGCGTCCAGTGCAGGGACCTGTAGACTCGTGAGGAATCTGCACCCACTAGAGAGATTTGCACCCACCCCGGGGACCTGCACCCATCCTGGGGGTCCTGCAGCCACCCTGGGGTCCTGGACTCACCTACAGGACCTGGACCCATGGTGCCCCCAGCTCATTGCCTTCCCCTGCCCCGGGAGCAGGACCTGGCAGTGGGGCTGGGCACTCACCGCACTGGTTCTCGTCAGAGCAGTCGCTGCAGTCGCAGATGAAGTTGCAGAGCTGTTCGGCCGCGCTGCCGCAGCTGTTGATGACTGTGGACTCAGCAGGGCACACGCTCCCGGCTACAGGAGAGACAGCGGGGCTGAGAACTCCACGAGGATCCAGGCGTGGTGCCCACAGCAGGTGACATGTGGGACCTCCAGCTCTCAGCTCCATCATCCCCTGGACGGGACGCCCCACCGCTGCCCCTCGCCTCCCACATCTCCACCTTTGCCACATTCGTACACACTTGAGCTCTGCCGGGAGCTGGGGCACAGACCCTCCAGCCTGGTACATGACACCCCTGCTCCCAGTCTCAGCCCTCATTTTGAGGAAAACAGGCAAATCTAGACATTTTCCTCCCAAGGTTGAGCTAAGCCACCACTGATGCCCAACCCAGCGCTCGCCCTGGGGAATCCTGGTTTGACTTTCGCCAGCAGAGCCCGAAGAAGGGTTCTGCTGGGCTGTATCTGCTCCAGCGCCCCGGCACAGCGCAGTCTCCCTGGAGAGACTGCAGCAATCCTCATACCAGGGAGGGATGGAGCAGAGCAGCCAGTGCCACGACCCTCCCCTCCCCACAGCGCGACCCCCGTGTTGGCAGAGCTCACCCAGCAGCAGGAGGGCGAGCAGCGCCTGCCCAGCCATCTCGGCCTCCAGGTCTCAGTGATGGTAAAACAGAGCTGGGAGAGACACGGGGCTGGCAGTGGAGGCCACACCACGAACTGAAGGCTGGAATCTGCCCCCCCGGGATCTGCGTCGCACTGGACTTCAGCCCCGCTGTTATCGGCGCCCCAGCCCAAGCCGCGGGGTTTATGGTGAGGCGATTTGCCAGGCTGGAACAGGTCACCGTGGTCCTGCCACCTGGCATTGCTGCCACCATCGCAGGCATCGAGCTGGCAGCTCTGTGTCCCCAGGAGACCTTCAGCTGCTTTTCCTCACAGAATCCCTCTTCCTACCACGCTGGGTGCTGCTCTGGCCTGGATGGGGGTGGCTCGCGTGGTCCAGCAGCACACACCGGCTTGGCCACTTGTTCTTGCCGAGCCGGTGATGCCACCAGCCCTGGGGAGAAGCTGGAACCTCTGCCAGGGGCGTGGGGGCCATATCCTAACTGCGGGGAGAAACAGTCCAAACGGTGCATAAGGAGCAGCGGGAGAGGCTCGGGGTGCAGGGTCTGGCAGCAGAGTGCACACTGACCAGGGAAGGCAGCTAGAAATGGGGTACAAGGAGCAACCTCCAAGACAGGAAACGTACAAATGGGTCAGGATGCACCCCAGCATTTGTGAGCCGCAGCAGGCAAATAGCCCTAGGACTGGGGTGGGGTTAGCCATAAAAACGTCAGAGCTTCGAACTCAGAACAACACCCTGGCTGTCCGGAGACTTGGAACGGGCTGGGAGAGGAGACAGGGACAGGTGAGCACATGCAGGACGAGCAGGCTGTCCCAGCACCCGGCTGAGCCGGCTTTGCCAAAAGCTGGGGCTCCAGCCCAGCCCCAAGAACATGCTGGTGGGAGGCAGGAGGGGGCCTCATCCTGCCCAATGTGCAGCCCTGTGTCCCCACTGCTGCTTTGCGGGGGGGGCCCAGGCCAGCGCAGAGGCCAGCAGACTGCCCTGGGGACCCAGAGGGGCCACCAGCAGAAGCCAGCCCTCCCCAGTCTCTCAGCAGCCCAGCACCCAGCCCGTGACACCACAGGGCAAAGGGGTACGGCTCTAGGGCCACAACCAGGTCACTCCTGCGGAAGAACAACCCCGGCACAGCCCAAGGAAGGGCCATTCAAGCTGGAAGACACGTGGCTTGCAGCACCACCAGAGCTGCCTGGTGACGGCAACCTCTGCCTCAGTTTCCCCTCTGGGCACAGGGAGCTGCTGCCAGGGCTCGTGGGGGCTGGCACTACCCAGGGGAACTTTTCTGCTTCAGTTGCCAGCAGCCCCTGCTCATGGCTGAAGGTGGTTTCTCCTGTCCTGGCTGATGGCCTTGGACAGCAGATTGCAGCATGATTGCATCAGATGCAGTAAAACAGGGCTCAGCTCCATCCCCCCATCAGCAGGGACAGGTGGAGGCCAGCACCCTGCACCCTCCCAGCCCATCAGCAGTGCCTGCAGGAATGATCCCTGTGCGTCCCCTGCTGCCTGGAAATGTGGCAAGGACCAAGCTGACCACGAGCCAGCGCCGTGGCCTCCAGAAGAGCATCAGCAGCCTCCCGGGTGCCACAGGCAGAGCATGTCCAGCAGGTCCCATCTGTCCCCTCCACCCTGCAAAGACACAGGGGGTGCTGGGCCCCCAGCACGGGAAAGATGGGGACAGACCGGAGCAGATCCAGCTGGGGGCTATGACCGTGACAGAGGGACTGGACTTCCCACGTGAGGCTGAGAGAACTGGAGCTGCTCAGACTGGAGAAGAGAAGGCACAGGGACATGACAGGAGGGAGTGGAAGGAAGGAGGCAGCCTCTGTGCAGCAAGTGACAGGAGGCAATGAGAACAAAGCAAGAACATGAAACGCCTCTTAGGATGCGAAAACTGACTGGTGGAAAAGGTCCTTGGGGTGCTGGTCCACAGCAGCTGAACACGAGCCAGCAGTGGCCCAGGTGGACAAGAAGGCCAACAGCATCCTGGCTTGGATCAGCCATGTGGTGGCCAGCAGGAGCAGGGAAGGGATCGTCCCCCTGCACTCAGCGCTGGTGAGGCCGCATCTCAGTTTTGGGTCCCTCACTATAAGAAAGACATTGAGGAGCTGGAGCGCATCCGAAGAATGGAATAGAGCTGGGGAGGAGTCTGGAGCCCAGGGGTTCTAGGAGCAGCTGAGGGCCCTGGAGTTGTTTAGTCTGGAGAAGGCTGAGGAGAGATCTCATTGCGCTCTGCAGCTCCTGGAAAGGAGGTTGTGGTGAGGTGGGTGCTGGGCTCTGCTCCCAAGTGACAAGAGATAGGATGAGAGGAAACGTCCTCAGGTCATGCCGGGTGAGGTTTAGACTGGATATTGGGAAAAATGTCTTTACGGAAAGAATGGTGAAGCTGCCCAGGGCAGTGGTGGAGTCTTCAGCCCTGGAGGTGTTCAAAAAGCACGTGGCTGTGGCACTTGGGTTCATGGTTTAGTCAGCACAGTGGGGTTGGGCTGACGGTCGGACTAGATGAACTGAGAGATCGTACTGGGGGTCATCAGAATCAGAACAGGTTGCCCAGGCTGCTGCGAGGTCTCCATCCATGGAGACGCCCAAAACCCACCTGGCCACAATGCTGAGCACCCTGCCGGGGCAGGGACCAGACCAGCTCCGAGGAGCCTCCAAGCTCTGTGATGTGGAGACTCCAAGAGAAGCTGCGTTTCATGCAAGCAACGCAAGGCACTTGGCCCCATCCACCCAGGGTCTGGCACGTCCCAGCTGCCGTGCTGGGGAATGAGACCCCCCCCACACACAACTGCTGGGCAACATCCATCCTGGCGCAGGGAAGTGGTCAACGACTTGCAGGAGGGAAGGTCTAGGCACAGCAGAGCTGTTCCTCTAGAGACCCAGTGCAACCTCATGTGTGTTCGGCATACCTGGGCTTAGACTCCAGCTTTTGTCCTGCTCCACCATCTTATGAGGCTGGAGGTGGTTTTGGGTGCTGTCCCATGTAGGAGACACTGCTCCAGCTGCCCAGCGGGCTCTGCACCCCCAGCTCAGCCCAGGAAGTTCATCTTCGTCCATTAGGATCTACCCTGCAAGTTTGGAGCAGGACACTGGGTGCAGGGGCTGAGCTTTAGCAGGTCCTACTAACCCTGCGGTGCTCCAAGAACAGAGGAACCATCTTCTGCTCTAGGCAGCCAGCATTCCTGACAGCAAGAGGGATGCGGGAGCCAGGACCACAGCCCAGCAAGGGAAAGGGGTCTGGAACCAGGGAAGGTGAGGCTCCAGCCTCAGTCCTGTATGGGACGGCGATCCAGCAACCCATCTGGCCAGCACAACCTCGGCGTCTCTCCCTCAAGCTCTCCTGTCACCAAAGGCTCCAGTGGCTTTTCCCAGTCTGCCTTACCAGACCTTGCAGGTGGAGGCGCAAGTGGAGTCGCCCTGGGAAGGACTGAGGGGCAGAAGGTAACCCTGGCTGTTCAGAGGGCTGAAGTCAAGGTGGATGCTCTACCTCAAGGTGTGACCACTTGTCGAGGTGGGAACAGGAATATTCATCCCAATGTGTTTCTAGGCAGCTCTGAACCATAGAATCATAGAATCACTAGGCTGGAAAGTACGCACTGGATCATCGAGTCCAACCATTCCCAGCAATCACTAAACCACGCCCCTGAGCACCTCATCCACCCGTCTTTTAAACACCTCCAGAGAAGGCGACTCAACCACCTCAGCTCCCCTGCAGCAAGAGATGACGGTGGTTCCTCCAATGGGACCACCCCAGTCTTCCCTCTGCCAGGCACTGGGTCCCATCGCTGTCTCCTCACTTGCCTCAGCCCCTCCCAAGGTGACCCTTGATGCACTTTCTGCTGTCTCCACCCCAGACTCTGCCAGCTCAGGGGTCAGGCCCCTCAGGAGCGGCTGAAAACCCGGGAGGTCATTCCTGCTATAAGGGGGGACAATCCAGACCAGGGTAGCCACGAATGCATCACCACACAAGCAGCCTCTGCTCGCCAATGTGTTTAATTCTCACATACAGACGTGGGACAAAGCCCCTTGCTGCCAGGGAGACCAGGGCAGAGCGCCCACCGGCCCCACCGAGGCTTTGCTGTGCTGTTCTGGGGAGGTGGGGAGCACTCACAGCACACGGGAAGCCCGGTGGCGGTGAACAATGGGCACGTTCAACACAAACAAAAACCAGGAGAGCCCAGAGTGCTGCTGAGCGCAGTCGGGGAGCCTGCTGCCACTGCCCTGACGCTGGTTTGGGCTGTGCCAGCTCCAGGCTGGCACTGCTGCCGCTGCCCAGCTGGAGCAAATCAGTAACCTTCGTCCGCCCAGGTGATCTCGTAGTCCGGATACTCAGCTTTTAACTTCTCTGTAGTCACGGAGTGGTCCGCTCGCCCAAAGCCCTATAAGAGGAGAGGGTCCCCAAGTAGACCTGAGGTGCTTTTCATCCACAGGAGTGGTTGGCAAAACCCTGGGGTTGCTCAGTGTAACCAGAGGTGCCGGCAGCGGAAGCCACGGCTGAGCCCATGCCTAAGAAAGATGGGTTTGCTCCAGTCCTTCCACGGCAGCAGCTCAGCCCGGTTCCAGCTGCAAGAATGCGGTGCCAGCCTGGTGATGGGAACCACAGCCATGGAACGGTCGGAAGGGACCTCAACACCCATCCAGCCCCACCCGCTGCGAGCTCAAAGCCCGGATTCCTTGCTCGGGACACGCAGGGGACGCGGGCACGGCCCCAGCAGCACCGCTGCCCTCCAGCTCGCCCCTCCACTCCCGGTTCAGCCGCGAGCAGGGGCCCCGGTGCCCTCGCGCCGCCACGGGAGGGTCCCCGTCCCCCGCCCTGCTTACCACCGAGTACCCATAGACATGGATCCTCCGCTCCTCGGGGCGGTGGGCGAGGCGGCCGCCCCCCAGGCACTCGCAGCCCAGGCCCTGCCGCGCCAGCTCCTCCGCCGTCCGCTCGTACAGATCGGCTGCGGGGGGAGGTACCCGTGGGGCGGCGGCCACCGGGGCCCCCCGCACCGCCTCGGGGCCGGGGGCTGCGGGTCCCCTCGGTGGCCGGGGCCGCCCCTGGTCCCCGGCCGCATCCCCGGCCCGCGCCCCTCACCGTGGTACTCGGCCCAGCCGTGGCCGCGCACGACGTCCTTCGCGGGCCCGCCGGCCGCGCGCACGCGCACCAGCACGTACTTGAAGACGCCGTCACCGTCGATCTCCACGTCCGCCACCCCCTCCAGCGCCTCCGCCGCCGCCATCGCGCCCGCCCGCCCCGCCGCCGCTTCCGGCCCGCCGGCCAATCCGCTTCCGCCCACCGCCGGAAGCCCCCGCCCACCGGGCGCCTACGACCAATCAGCGCCCCCAATTGACGGAAGCCCCGCCCATTAGTCAACAACAACCACTCGGCGCCAGAACATAACGTCCCGCTCCTTAGTACTAACAGCCAACCAGCGCCCGCTTGCAGGCCCCGCCCCTCAGCGCGCTCTTAAACCACGCCCCTTCGGCGCCACCGGCCAATCATTTCCCGCCGCTGAGGCCCCGCCCCTTCAGCACCGCCATACAATCAGCGCCCGCTCATGAGGCCCCGCCCCCTTCACCACGAGAGGCCAATCAGCGCCCGCTCCCCGCCGCGTAGCCCCGCTCGCTTCGCCTCAGCGGCCAATCAGCGCCCCCGGCCACGCCCACTGGCCGGGCGGAGCCTGTGCCCCAGCGGCTCCGCGCCGGGGGGCGCGGCGGGCGGCGCTGCGGTGGTTCCGGGGCTGCTGCCGTTCCCCGCCACCCCCCGGGCCGCAGCTGCCCCGCTCCCCGCGCGCTCCCCAGGGGCACCGGGGCCGCCGCCGCCCTCCCCGGGCCCCGCCCCACTGTGACATAGAATCATAGAATCACCAGGTTGGAAGAGACCCACCGGGTCATTGAGTCCAACCATTCCCATCAATCACTAAACCATGTCCCTCAGCACCTCATCCACCCGTCCCTTAAACCCCTCCAGGGAAGGTGACTCAACCCCCTCCCTGGGCAGCCTCTGCCAGTGCCCAATGGACCCTTCCCGTGAAATATTTTTTCTTGAAGTCCAGCCTGACCCTCCCCTGGCGGAGCTTGAGGCCATTCCCTCTCGTCCTGTCCCCTGTCACTTGGGAGAGGAACCCAGCTCCCTCCTCTCCACAATCTCCTTTCAGGGAGTTGTAGAGAGCAATGAGGTCTCCCCTCAGCCTCCTCCAGGCTAAACACCCCCAGCCCAAGTCCAGGTGCCCCACAGGGCTGGGAGCCCGAGAGCCACCCTGCAGTGCCCCGGAGCCGTTATGGTGACAGGCTTGGGCCGCTGTGGGCCCAGGGGCAGCCCAGCTCCCCCACTCCAACCATGCTGGGTCCCCGTGGGGCCGGGCAGGGCTCCGGTGATGCCCTGGGGCTCCCCGGGGGCACGGCCGGGCAGGGCTGGGGCACCTGGACAGGTGTGGAGGACACGGGGTGCCCGGGGTGCCCTGCCCTGGCCGAGCCCCGCGGCGTCTGCAGGGGGTTCCCGGCCACTTGGCCCGCATTCCCGTCACCCCACGGACCTCCCGGCCCAGCCAGCGCCGGCCACCCACAGCCCATCACGGCCTCTCCCCTCGGCGCTGCATGCAAGAGGGGATTCTCCATCCCACCGCACCGACAGGACAAAATCTATCTACAATGACGGGGTGGCCCGGGGGGTCCCCACCGCGCCTTCACATGATATCGTCCAGGAGGTTGGGGCTGGCCACCCAGTCGAGGGTGCGGGGCTCGGAGGCTGCCATGATCATGCACATGAACTGTTTGCCCGTCCTCTTGTCGATGGGGTAGATGGTGGTGGGGGTGAAGCGCTTGTTGCTTTCCACGAACTCGCAGAGCTGTTCATAGACCGCGGGGAACTCGTGCCGCAGGAAGACGCCGCGGATGCGCAGCTCCCGCTGGATGTTGATGAAGCAGACCTCCCGCGCCTTGCGGCCCTCCTCCCCCTCCTTGTCGATGTCTGCTGTGCCGGGTGGCGGCGTCAGGATCAACGTCTCCATGTCCCGCTCCTTCTTCAGGATCTTCTTCTCGGGGCTGGAGGAGGCTAAGGCCACCTTGGCGTATTTCCTGACCGTCGGCACCTGTGTCTTTGGTGACGGCCTCTCCGGCACTTTTTGGGTGACAGCCACGGTTACATTCAGGAGGAAACATTCGTTGGGGTCGTACTGGTTGCCTGTCTCCCGCAGCTCCCGGGCGTACTCCCCCAGGTTGTCCGAGTAGCTGTCTAGCTCCCGCAGGGACAGGTAAGTAGGGGACATCAGCAGGCTCTCCAGCCCAAACTGGAGGAAGTTCTCAGCCGAGCCAGCATTGGGGAAGCCCAGGAAGAGGACGCCGCGGCCGCGGGAGAGGTAGCCCACCTTGGCGATGCGTGAGAAGGCTTTGTGCACCTCAACGTTCTCCCGGCAGAACTGCAGGACGTGGCGGCAGACGCTGCCCACGCGCCCATAGACGCAGCTCTCCTTGTGCGTGTCCCAGTCCTCGCGGCGGCAGTGCCGGGAGCAGTAGTAGGTGTAGCAGCTGTGGCACGACTTGAAGTAGAGGCAGGCGTTGAACATGGTCTCCGTCCGGCGGCACTTGGCATTGGAGCACATCATCATGTCGTCCTCCTCTGCGCTCAGGTCTGGCGAGCAGTTCTCCGGCGACTTCTCGAAGGGGCTGACGGACAGCGGGGCGGGTGGAGGACGTGGGGCGCCGGCGCGGGAGCTGGGACCCGGCTGCTCCTTCGTGGGACGGGGTCCCTCTGGCACGCTGGTGGGGACCCTCCTGCTCTCCCCTCTCCGGGGAGGGCCCGGGGTGCCGCTGCTCAGGAGCTGCTTTAGCTGCTCGGCGAGGCTGTCCCTGTCCCCAGCGCGGTGTCCCGGTGCTGGCTTGTAGTCGATGACGAGGTCGGTGATGAGTTCATCCAACTGCTCCAGGCTGCGCTGGCGCCCTGAGCCGCCCTCCCTGGGAACAGGTTGCGGGGCGCAGGGCACAGCGTAGGGACCACGCTCCCGCTCCCCATCCAGCACATCCCAGCTGGCCGAGCGCCTCTCGCTCCTGCCGAGCCCGTCGGCGCGGATGTCGTTGTCGGTGATGGTGATCTCTGGTGTGACATACCAGGAGCGACCCAGGGGTCCGCGGCCACCGTCGGCGTGCACCCTCTCCAGGATGGAGCTCTCCGAGAGGGACAGGGCGGCGTAGCGCTTGGGTGAGCTTGACAGGTTGATGACCACCGGCTGCCGGCGCTCCTCCGGGGATAAGGCACGGTGGTGCTCCTGGGCGAGCAGGTTCTCGTAGCTGCGTCCGTGCTGCAGGACCTCTTCCCTGCGCGCCGCCGGAGCCAGGATGTTATCCCATGATTTGGAGTAGTGCTGGCTCTCCCGGCCCAGCCGTGGCGGCGTTACGGCATAGCCGCCGTGCCAGGAGGAGAGCATGGCCTCGCGCCCAGCCGGCTGCGGGGTGAAGCGCGACACCTGCAAGGTCTGGTAGGGCAGCGCGCTCCGCTCGGGGCAGTACCAGTCGCCGAAGTGCAAGGGCTGTGTGCTGCGAGGCGGGGGGCACGTCCGCGAAAGCATCTCCCGCTCCCGGTACTTCCCATAGTCCTCGGCATAAAACACGCGGGCGGAGGAGCCAAGGGCTGGGTACGTCCGGGTGTCCTCGGCATAGAGGGTTTTGACGGGGGTGCTGCGGGGGGCGTAAAAGTGGGGCTCATCCCCATAGAAGGCGCGGGTGGGCGCCTCCTGCACCGGGTAGCCCCGTGGCTCCTCCACGTACAATGTCCGGGGCGGCACCGTGTGCACGGCGGCTTTGGCCGGGTCCTCGGTGTAAAAGTGCTGGGGGATGCTGTGGCGAGCAGGGTAGGGGTAGCTGGCGTAGCCGGAGCTGCGGAGTGGCATGGCAGGGCTGGGGCACCGCACCGGCTCCTCCGCGTAGAAGAACTTGGCAGGGACGCCAGGGGCCGAGAAGGTCATGCAGCCCCTCTCGGGGTACTCCCTAAAGTCCCGCGAGGCCGGGACCGGCACTGTCTGGTACGCCAGTGCCCGCGGGTCGGCCTCGTAGTACTCTCCTGGGTAGGGCAGGAGCGGGGGGTCTCCGCTGTAGGAGTCGCTGGGGGTGGGCGTGCGGGACATGGATGCCTGCCTGCTCCCTGGCACTGCCAGGTTGCGGGCAGCGCCCGGCGCGCGAGGCCAGCGTGGCGGTTCCTGCCGGTTCTGTGCTGCCCGCAGGCTGCGTGCCGCGTGCACCAGCACTGCCTCGTCCGGCTTGATGTCCACCCGGCACTTGACGTGGGGGCTGGCACCTGCCTTGGCGCCTGGCCCCTCCTCGTAGCAGTTGCTGCCCATGCAGAGCGGGGAGATGCGGCTGACGCTGCTGCGCTGCGGCTGCAGCTTGATGGGGTGCACCTCGTTCGCCAGCGCCCGCAGCGGAACCTGGCTCTCGCGGCGCGGCGAGGGCTCGGGGCGCGAGGGCTCCCGCGCCACCCGCAGCACCTCCCGCCCGCGCCGAGCCGATGGCGGTGACGCCGCCACGGTGATGGGCACCGGGGTGAAGGTTGGCTTGACCCGCGGTGCGCTCTTGGAGCGGGCACGTCGCTTCGGCTCGCTCCTTGGCGCGGGGGCTCTGCAGGCAGAGGGCTCTGGCTTCGGGGGCGCCCGCCTGCCTGGCAGCCCCAGCGCGGGCTCGGGGGTGCCGGGGTGTGGGCAGGGGCGCTCCATGGCCACAGGGGTGCCCAGCTGCTCGTCCAGAGACTCAAGGAAGTCAAAGCTCCTGCAATGGCGCTTGTTGAAGGGCTGCGGCTCGCGAGGCAGGGATGAGGACATGGGTGCGTCACATCGTGCCAGGGGCTGGCAGACAATGGAATCCCCGGGGGCTGCGGTGGCCACCTTTATGTCTTGGTACACCGTAGACACCAGGATGTCAGGTGGGTCTGTTCGTGTCATCTTAAAAGCCACTCTTCTCCTGCCAGCTCCCCTTCAGACGGCCTCAGAGGAAGGCAGCCGGCCCTGGAAGAGAACAGACGAGGGGCCTAAATCCCAGCGGGGACCCTGGGGAGCCATGGCAGCATTGGATAAATCCCCACAGCTCCTGGATCAGGGTGGGGGTTTGGCCGCCTCTTCAGAAATGAGGGTACAGGGGCGTCCCAGCCCTCGCTGTTGCTGTTAAGTGTTGGATCCCGACTGGAAAAAGGCTCCAAATCCAGGGTGCAAATAATGGAGCAGGTGGCAGGGCACCCATGGGCACAGCGGGGCAGCCGCGGAGGGGGACAGCTCACCACAGGGTGAGGGAGTCACTGCCTGCTGGGCCCCTGGCTGGGGTGCAGGACACGGGGAGCCTCTTGCAGCATCACAGGAACTGGCAGCTCTGAAGGGGCTGCTTTTCCATAGCAGATGGGGAACGTGTGCCTGACCCCTCGCTGTGAGCACCCAAGTGGCTGTGGGGTCTCCTGGGACCACCCGTGCCCATGTCCCGGCACACACGGTGCCCAGCACCAGCATCACCCTGGATGGGGACCGCGAGCTGGCTCTGGGGCTTGGGGTAGGGAGGCATGAGCTGTACTCCCTCCCCACGGTGGCTGCACGAACACTCCTGTGGGTGCCAACAGCCCCGGTTGCTGGTGCCGCGTGGCTCCCTGGGGCTCCTCCAGCCTGGCACGGGTGGCACAGGCGGCTGGCAGAGGGGTGCTGTGGCGGGCACCCCAACCCCATGAGCCAGCAGTGACTCCTCCGTCGCTTCCCACCAGTCTGAGCAGGACAGACCAGCATCCTCCCTCCACAATAACCAGAGAACAGGAGAGCTGTGCTGGGTCAGCGCCCACTGGCTTTGTCCTCTCCTGCATCCCGAGCAACGTCTCCTGGGCTGGAGAGTGAGTGGGATGGCAGCTGCAGCTCCCATGGGACACGGGGTCTGGCACCCACCACGCACCAGCACTGGGCACCCCCCCCGCCCCAGGATGCTGCTGCACCAGTGGCTGGGGTGAGCAGAGCAGCCACACGTGTGACACAGCTGTGTGACAATAGGGCACATCAGCACAAGCCCCTGGAGTGACCAGGGAGGAGATACGGTGGTTTATCTGCAGGATCTGGTGTGTTGTGGCACTGATCTTCACCAACAGCCCATCAAGAGCTGGCTGCCATCGGTACTGAGCGGGCAGACAACTGGCTTTGTCCGTGGTAAGGATACCCGGCCAGCTTTTACACTCAGAGAATCACAGAATCACAGAATCATAGAATCACTAGGTTGGAAAAGACCCCCAGGATCATTGAGTCCAACCATTCCCATCAATCACTAAACCATGTCCCTCAGCACCTTGTCCACTCATCCCTTAAACCCCTCCAGGGAAGGTGACTCAACCCCCTCCCTGGGCAGCCTCTCCCAGTGCCCAATGACCCTTTCCGTGAAATGTTTTTTCTTGATGTCCAGCCTGAACCTCCCCTGGCGGAGCTTGAGGCCATTCCCTCTCGTCCTGTCCTGTCACTTGGGAGAAGAACCCAGCTCCCTCCTCTCCACAACCTCCTTTCAGGTAGTTGTAGAGAGCAATGAGGTCTCCCCTCAGCCTCTTCTTCTCCAGGCTAAACACTAAAGGCACGTGGCAAAGGCCATCGAAGGGCATTTGCAGTTGAAGAGCAGCAGAGGACCACAGGGAAGGTGTTTCTGGGAGAAAAGGAACAGACTTTATTTGGCAAGAAGCAGAGATAGGGAGAGGGGAGTTGGGATCCCCTTGTTACTTAGATAAAGCCCTGTCTCACCCCAAAGCCGGGGCGAGGTGATGCCGGAGCTGCGGTGGAGCCGTTGGGGTTGGCTTGTCTGTCTCTGGGGTGGGCTGGGGAGAGCTGGATGCCAAGAGGAGACGGGGGGTCCTGGTGTCTCTGGGAGCAGGTTTGCTCCTGTAGCGGTGGCTCAGCATCAGCCCCACTGCTGGCTCCGGGAAGGCAGCCCCACGTGCCGCAGCAGTGCTGCCAGCGGCACTGGGAAGCCCATCCCCATGGCGCCAGGGCAGTGGGTGGCAGGGAACCGCAGCCCAGGGTCCTACCTGGTCCGGCGGCAGCAGGACTGAGCTGCTGGGTGTGCTGAGCTGGCCGAGGGCCCCGCGGTGGCTCCATCCCAGCACTGTGAAATAAAAGAGGCTCATGAGGGTCCTGGAGTGCCACTGGAAGGGCAGAGGGGCAGCTGCCAGGGCCAGGGGATGCCCTGGAGGGGACATTGAGCACCCCGAGAGCCCTGCTGAGCCAAGCAAAACCATAACTCGACAAGGCCACTGTGCGCATCCCTGGGGATGCGGGCACTGCATCATCCCCCCAGCCGTGCCTTGACGCCTGCAGAGCTGCTTGAGGCCGAGGTGGTGGGGGGACCCGGGGACAGCGCAGTGCTGGCATCCCCAGTGCCGCCCAGGGTTGCCATGGTTTCCCTGAATTATTCCACCTCTGCGAGGACCGCGGGGGTGCGTGGGGGCTGCGGGGGCCGGCGGTGGCTTTGTGGCTCCGCAGGGAGAACAGAGCACCCACAAACCTGTGGGCACTGTCTGCCCATCCCAGGCGGAGAGCTGGGGCAGCCCCACCAGCCACCAGTGCCACCGTGATCCCACATGTCACCTATCCCCAGCACTGAGTTTTCTGCACCAGGAGAGGATTTCACATCCCCTCTACCCGGGCTGGTGGGCAGCGGGTGCCCCACAGCATCCCCCAGCTCTGCCCTGCTCTTGGAGGGCGCTGGGCTCCCTGCGCAGGGTCTCTGCGTGGTGTCACCTTGGCTGAGCAGCCACCGGCTGGCAGTGCGTTCAGGGCTCCCTGCGCGCGAGCCAACCCTGGGGTGCATGGCCCTGGGGACACGTCCCCACCCCAGGTGGGTTCTCCCATGGCCCTGGGGCTGGGCAGGACACACAGTCACAGCTGCCCAGCCTGTCCCTGGCACAGGCACTCCCCTCCAGCAAGCCTGCGGTGTTCATAGAATCATAGAATCACCAGGTTGGAAAAGACCTACCAGATCATTGAGTCCAACCATTCCCATCAATCACTAACCCATGCCCCTCAGCACCTCATCCACCTGTCCCTTAAACACCTCCAGGGAAGGTGACTCAACCCCCTCCCTGGGCAGCCTCTGCCAGTGCCCAATGACCCTTGCAGTGAAGAATTTTTTCCTGACCTTAAGCCTGAACCTCCCCTGGTGGAGCTTGAGGCCATTCCCTCTTGTCCTGTCCCCTGCCACTTGGGAGAAGAGCCCAGCTCCCTCCTCTCCACAACGTCCTTTCAGGTAGTTGGAGAGAGCAATGAGGTCTCCCCTCAGCCTCCTCTTCTCCAGGCTAAACACCCCCAGCTCTCTCAGCCGTTCCTCATAAGGCCTGTTCTCCAGCCCCCTCACCAGCTTCGTTGCTCTTCTCTGGACTCGCTCCAGAGCCTCAACATCCTTCTTGTGGGGAGGGGCCCAGAACTGAACACAGAATTCGAGGAGCGCTCTCACCAGTGCCGAGTCCAGAGGGAGAAGAACCTCCCTGGACCTGCTGGCCACGCCGTTTCTGATCCAAGCCAAGATGCCATTGGCCTTCTTGGCCACCTGGGCCACAGCTGGCTCATGTTCAGTCGCTGTCAACCAACACCCCCAGGTCCCTCTCCTCCAGGCAGTTTCCAGCCAGACTTCTCCTAGCCTGTAGCTGCTCAGGGTTGTTGTGCCCCAAGTGCAGCACCCGGCATTTGGCCTTGTTAAACCTCAGCCCATTGGTCTCAGCCCAGCGGTCCAGCCTGTTCAGATCCCAGTGAGATGCTCTGTGCCACCCCACAGCTCCATCCCCACACTCCACCCCAGCCGGCACGCAGCTCTGCACCTGCTGCTGCCCATGGGGCTCTGCCTGTGGCCAGGGGCTGCTCTCACCCCCCGGCACCCCACGCTGCTCCTGCAGGTGCCGGGAGTGACCCTGGGCTGCCAGGATCTGGGTCACTGCCTGCATGCGGCACGTGGGGCTTTGCAGCGCCTGCCAGGGCACAGCACGCTGCGTGGCGCTGCAGCACCGCTGCCCTCCCTGCTGCCGGCTCCGAGCCTCTGGCGAGGGTACTGCCTGCCTGCTCCGCACGGGATGTGCTGCCCCTCACCCTGCCCACGCTGCCAGGGCACTGGATGGAGCACGCTGCCAGGACACTGCCCCACAGCCTGCCCATGCACCGTGTGGCCTGCGAACACTGCAAGGGTGCTGCCTGCCTGTGCTGCATGGAGCACGCTGCCAGCATGGCACACCGGCACCCAGCCCGGGCACTGCCGTGCACCCTGCCTGCGTGCCCCACGGAGCGGGGATGCAGCTCGCTGCCGGGGGCACCGCAGCGGCCGTGCCGCCAGCACTGCTCACGCGTGCAGTGCAGCTGCCGCCGCACCAGCACACAGCAGGCTGAGCAGGCAGGGGGCTCCCGCTGTGCCGCGCTCGCTGCCAGCGCGCAGCACCCGCATCTGGAAACCCGGCCAGGGCAGCGCCTCACGTGCGCTGCGGCGACGCCACGGTGCTGCCGCCGGTGCGGTGCCCGCGCTCAGGGCATCGCCAGCCCACGCTGCACGTGGGCCTGTGCGCCCTGCATGGGTGCCAGGAGGCCGTGAGGCTGCGTGGGGCTCCGTGCCCGGGCACTGCCTGCACTGGGGGAGCACCCTGCCCCGCGGTCCTTGCCCGGCTCACGTGGATAACCTATACCCCAGCCCCCCTCAGGGCACCCCCCAATGCACACACAGCCCCTCGTGCCCCTGCTTTATCACCCCCGCATCACACTGCCCCTCCACAACCCCTGTACCCCCCAGCCCTGCCCCACACCCCGGTACCCCCCAGCCTTGCCCCACACCCCTGTACCCCCCAGCCCTGCTCCATGCATCCCTTTGCCCCTCAGCCCTGCCCTACACCCCTGTGTCCCCCAGCCCTCCTCTATCCATCCCTGCCTCCCCAGCCCTGCTCCATGCGTCTCTGTGCCCTTCAGCCCTGCCCCACACCCCTGTGCCCCCCAGCCCTGCTCCATCCATCCCTGTGCCCCCCAGATCCCTGGAGGGACCCATTGGGCTGGGGAGGTGCCAGCATCACGGGGTGCCAGGGACACCCCGACCCACCGGGGCGCTGCTGCTGACCCCAGGGCGGTGGCCCCAGCTCCCCAACCTCACGGCACCAGTGCCGACACCGGGAGGCACCGGGAGGCACCAGGAGAGATGAGGCCCACTGGGCATCACTGGGAAATGGGGAGAGATGGGCACTGCGGGGGGGGTGGGATGAGATGGGGATGGGATGGGATTGGGATGGGGATGGGGATGGAGAAGGGATTGGGATGGGGATGGGACTAGATGGGGACAGGATGGGGATGGGATGGGATGGATGGGAGGGGGATGGGATAGGGATGGGGATGGAGATGGGGATGGAGAAGGGATTGGAGGAGGATGGGGATAGGATAGGGATAGGGATGGGGATGGGGATGGGATGGGATGGGATGGGCATGGGGATGGGATGGGGATAGGATGGGGATAGGATGGGGATAGGATGGGGTACACGGGGGATGGGGTGTGATGGGCTGGCATGACTCAACGCCGGGGCAAGGGATGCAGATGGCCTGGAGGGATGGGGTGAGGGGAGCATGGGCAGGGTGGGATGCGATGGGATGGATTAGGATGGGATGGCCCAGGAGGCTCTCAGGGGGCTGGAATGGGGCTGTGGAACATCGGGGGACGGGATGGGAGCTCGGGGGAGGCCTGGGAGGGTGGGATAAGGGGGAATGGAAGGAGATTAGGTGGATGCGATGGTCCAGAGGGTCTCAGGAGATGGGACGAGATGGGGTGGGATGGGAAGGTCTTGGGGTGATGGCAGGGGGATGTGAGATTGGGGGGTGTGTGAGACGGGGGCTCAGGGAGGGGTGCACGGGGGATCGGATGAGGGGAATAGCAGGGTGGGTCGGGATGCGATGGGGAAGGCGGAGGGATGAGAAGGGAGCGATGGGGAGGCGTGGGGGGAGGGAACGGAGGGAGCAGGTTGGGATGGGGATGTGGATCACGGGGGGATGAGATGGGGGCTCGAGAGGGGCGTGCGGGGATGGGGGGGGATGGGGTTGGATGGGATGGGATAGGATGGGATGGGGTGGGATGGCCGGTCCCCCCGGCAGCCCCACAGCCCGAGCCCCCCCTTACCTGCTCCGCGGCGCCGCCGCATCCCCCGCGCCGGGCTGGGCTGGGGCTGACCGGAACCGATCCGACCCGATCCAATGCGATCAGACCCGATCCGACCCGCCCCCCCGCGCCCGCCCGGCTCCGCCGCCTGTTTTCCCATAAATACGGCGGGCGGAGTTACCGGGGGGGCCGGGAGCCGCCCCCAGCACCGCCCCCCCCGCCCCCGGCATCGGCATCTCCCCCGGTCCCTGCTCCCCAAATCCCCCACATCAGCATCAGCATCTCCCCCGGTCCTTGCTCCCCAAACCCCCCACACCAGCATCAGCATCAGCATCAGCATCTCCCCGGGTCCCTGCCCTCCCGGTCCAGCTAACGCCCCCCTCGGGGTCCCCCCGCCCCCCCCGGGGATCCCGGTAACCCCGGACAAGGCCCCGGGCTGTCCCGGCGAGGAAATGGGGGTTCAGACCCACCTCGTGCACCGAAAGCCTGGCTTCCAGCAGGCACCCGCACCAGTGACAGGAACCCCAATGCCACCAGCCCCAGTGTTCAGCTCCCCCAGTGCCACCAGCCCCCTCAGTGCCACCTGCCCCAGTGTCACCAGCCCCCCAGTGACTGCAACCCCAGTGCCACCAGCCTCAGTGTTCAGCTCCTCCAGTGCCACCAGCCCCCCAGTGCCCCCAGCCCCAGCGCCACCAGCCTCAGTGTTCAGCCCCAGTGCCACCACCCCCCAGTGCCGGCACCCTCAATGTCAGCAGCCCCAGTGCCAGCACTCCCAGTACCAGCAGCCCCCTCCCCGTGCAACCAGCCCCCCAGTGCTGGCAGCCCTCCCTGTCAACAACCCCATTGCTGCCAGTCCCCAGTGTCATCATCCCTTGCCCCCCCCCAGTGCCAGCACCTCCCAGTCTCTAGAGCCACCAGACCCCAGTGCCAGCATCCCCGGTGTCCGCACCCTCCAGAGCGGCACCCGGAGCCCCCCCGTCCCCCAGCGCTGGCACCGCGTCCCCCCTGACCTTGGCCCATCACCGTGGCCCTGCCTGCCCATGGCCAACCGGGCAGTGCAATCCCTGTTAAGCTCCTGCACGGCGTGGCCTCGTTTTCCCAAGGCACCAGGGCTGGAGCCGTGGGGGGGGATGCCCAGCGACACCGTGCCGAGATGGGCAGCATCGGCATCCGGCGGCTCCCGGCATCCAAACCCACACTGAGCCCAGCTTGGCTTCCCCTCCTCCCTCCTGCTGGGGTGGCCGAGGGTCTTGGCGCATGCCAGGTGCCCCAGCGAGACCCTAGCTGGCACAGAGGATCACGGGGCTCTGAGGTTTGAGCTCTGCAGGGCACCGCACACCAGGATTTGCTTGATTTCAAGCCCCTTCGCCGCAGCACTGGGGGCGTCAGCCCTCGGTGTCAGTGCCTGCACCGGGCAGCGGGCGCTGGGGCCCGCAGGGCGCTGGTGCTGAAGTGACTCCTGCAGAAAAGCAGCCCGGAACGATGCGCTTCGCCTCGCCAGGGCACAGCCGAGCTCGCCGGGGCCAGTGGCACAAACCCAGCCTGGGCTGGGCTGAGCCCCAACAACTCATTGCACTGATGGGCAAGAAGGCCAATGGCATCTTGGCTTGGATCAGAAACGGGTCGTGGCCAGCAGGTCCAGGGAGGTTCTTCTCCCTCTGGACTCGGCACTGGTGAGACCGCTCCTCGAATCCTGTGTTCAGTTCTGGGCCCCTCACCACAAGAAGGATGTTGAGGCTCTGGAGCGAGTCCAGAGAAGAGCAACGAAGCTGGTGAGGGGGCTGGAGAACAGGCCTTATGAGGAGCGGCTGAGAGAGCTGGGGGGTGTTTAGCCTGGAGAAGAGGAGGCTGAGGGGAGACCTCATTGCTCTCTACAACTACCTGAAAGGAGGTTGTGGAGAGGAGGGAGCTGGGCTCTTCTCCCAAGTGACAGGGGACAGGACAAGAGGGAATGGCCTCAAGCTCCACCAGGGGAGGTTCAGGCTTAAGGTCAGGAAAAAATTCTTCACTGCAAGGGTCATTGGGCGGTGGCAGAGGCTGCCCAGGGAGGTGGTTGAGTCGCCTTCCCCGGAGGTGTTTAAGGGACAGGTGGACGAGGTGCTGAAGGACATGGTTTTGTGATTGATGGGAATGGTTGGACTCGATGATCCAGTGGGTCTTTTCCAACCTGGTGATTCTGTGATTCTATGATGAGCAGGACAGGAGGGTGGTGGGGGAGCTGGGTTATCTCGCCTCCCTCTCCACTGTCCCCCAGAGCTTCCATTTTCCTCCCGGCAGGATGCAGCGCTTGTGCTGCCGGTTCGGCCGCTCCTGCTGCCCCCGGTTTCCTGCCCCCACGGCCCCCGCTGTGCCCTCCATCTGCTCCCCGCCTGCTGCCAGCCCTGTGCCAGCCGCCCCGCTCCGAGCTGGACATCGCTGAGGTGCGCGATGTGGTCCCTGGCACACGCAGGGGTTCAGCATCCCCTGAGGGCACAGTCACCCCAGAGATTCGGGAGCTGGAATCCTGCAGGGACGCACGGGGGACGCTCCAGGATGGAGGAGGCCACTGCCAGGTGGGCACCGTGAAGCCTGCCCTGAGGACGTCCCATGCGGTGGCAACCGCTGTCCCTGCGGCCATGGCCCTGGGTGACGCAGACCGAGGTCACCCATCCCGAGCTCCGTGCTGCCTCGGCTTCCCTGGGGCAGGGGACAAGCAGGCTGGACAGTGGTCCCCAAGTCCTGCAGCGAGAGGCGGTGGCACCATCTGCTCCCCCTGCCCGGCTGCTATTTTAGGCTGGAGAGCACTGAGGGATCCAACTGGGCCGTGGGCACCGCTCTGCATCACCGGAGACGGCAGCGCCGTGGCACGAGCTGAGGCTGGTGGGGCTGTGGACACCTCCTCCTGGAGCCAGGGGCAGCTTGTGGGGGAGGCTGGAGCCGCGGGCTGTGCCACACTGGCCGTCGTGGCCAGGCTGACCCGCTGCACTTGCCGTCAGGGCCAGGAGTGGCCAGGCTGGGCCAGAGTGGGGCAAACCCCCTCTTCTGTCAGGGTTCCTGCTTGGTGCTCTGTCTTCCTCGAGCCCAGTGGGGAGCCAAGCTATGACGTGTGCTGCATCCTCGTGCCTCAGTTTCCCCACTGGTGTTCCCATGCCTCGGTTTCCCCACTGGCTGCACGCTCCTGCCGCAGACCCTGCCAGCAGCTGTTGGGCAGCCCCCCCGTGTCATGCAGGCGCTGGTGGCCATAGCCGTTCACCCTGATCACTCCCTGAGTGCCATTCCCAAGGTGCTGCGGCAGGCCCTGGCTCTGCCGGGGAGGATGGGGTGAGCAGCACAGGCTGAGCACTCAGTTCGTGCATCACGCAGCGTAACCCCAGCACCACAGCTGTGTGTGACAGACTTGGCTCTGCCATGCTCTGGCCAAGAGGGAAACTGAGGCACGGAGGAATGACTTGCCCATGGGTCACACTGGGGGTCACCTGGCCAGAGCCAAAGCAGGACTGACTCCGGCTTGGAGGGATGTGGGTCTCACGTTGGATCTACAGAGCCTGCAAGGTTGGTGGGGAGCATCTCACCAGGCCTCCCCGAGGACCAGGGCCACACAGAGAGCACATCATAGAATCACAGAATCACTAGGTTGGGAAGGACCTCCAGGACCATCGAGTCCAACCATTCCCATCAATCACTAAACCATGTCCCTCAGCACCTCATCCACCTGTCCCTTAAACCCCTCCAGGGAAGGTGATTCAACCCCCTCCCTGGGCAGCCTCTGCCACTGCCCAATGACTGTGAAAATATTTTTCTGTGAAAAATATTTTCCTGATGTCCAGCTTAAACCTCCCCTGGTGGAGCTTGAGGCCATTCCCTCTTGTCCTGTCCCCTGTCACTTGGGAGAAGAGCCCAGCTCCCTCCTCTCCACAACCTCCTTTCAGGGAGTTGGAGAGAGCAATGAGGTCTCCTCTCAGCAGCTGGGACGGTGCTGCTCACGCTCTGCGACTGCTCAGAGAGACACAACATTCTGGCAGATGCCAAGCAGCCAGCAGGTCGCGAAACGCCTGTGGAGACGGGGGCCGAGCCACCCTTGCACCCCCAGAGGATATCGGAGGCTCATCCTGCTCCGTGGGTGCTCAGGGCTGGCCGGGACGGAGGGTTTGTGGGGTGGCAGATCCCGAGAGCGGCTCAGGGCACACACGCGGTTCTGTGGGCAAAGGGCTGGGTGGCAGCGCGTTGAGCGGGAGGCCAGCAGCCTCTGGGCAGCTCAGCACGGGGGCCGCGATGGGAAGTGACAGCGTGACAGGGGCAGCCACCAGCTCGTCCTCGGGGCCACCCGCGAGTGGAGCCCGTGCCAGGGCGATTGCACCCGCAGGTGATGGCTGGGGAGGAGCGGGGCTGGGGCACAGCTTGAGTCGAGCACCAGCGGCTCTGTTGGGGCGAGCGAGGAGGTGGTTTGTGGGTCTCGCTCGGCTTCCTGAACAGGGCAGAAAGGTCTGCGGGACCCCGGGGTGCCGGCTTTAGGAGCGGGTCAGGATGCTGTGCCGAGCATCAAGAGGCGATGCAGGCGCTGCCGTGCCAGCCACAGCCTGGGATGCCGGGGAAAGGGTCAGGGGCCGCCAGCCCCCAGCTCAGTGCACCAGGGGTGGCTCCCATGGGCGCTGCGGCCACCAGAGCTGCGTTTAGCAGGGTCAGGGTTCCAGCACTGGGCGGATGGCGTGGGGCGCCCTAGAATGGGGAGTGACACTCTATGGGAAACAGGGGTGACGGGCGCCCAGCGCCTCGCTGTGCTCCAGGGCAGAGCCCGTCCAGGAGCCGTGTGCGATACGGATGGAACCGGGAAGGTGCGGGGGATGCTGTGCAATGCCCTGCTCTGCCCCCACACTGCTGAATTCACAGCAGGGATTAGCATTTGATACCTTCCCCTTGCCCCAGGCTCATCATCCTCCAGTTGCCATCCTCACGGCATGAGTAGCCAGGGCAAGCTCTGCAGCCCCATGGGGAGCAGGGGCTGCTGGGCCTGCGGGGAGGCATCGAGGTGGCCCAGAACCAGAGCCTGGCAGCCTTCACGCCCCATCCTCTGCCTGTGGGGAAGGGATGAGGAGGGGAGCAGCACAGACAGGATCGGGGGGGTGGCAGGGTAGTGGCTGGTGTGGGCAAGAAGATCTTTCCTCCCTAACGCAGGCAGCACCGCTGCAAGCAACCGTGAAATCCCCCGTTTCCAAGGCAACGTGGGGATCCCACAGCTGGGAGTGAGGCAGAGCTGGGGTGGGATGCGATGGGATGCTCGCTGCTGCCCTGCCTGCCTGCTCGCTCACCCCTCGCTGCGCCCTGCAGCTCCTGTTGGGTGCTACTCTCATTTTCCCTGAGCAAGGAGCACCGGAGTTATCAGTGCAGCACCTGGGCTGGGGGCAGGGGGGCTCTCCCCTCCTTCCAGCTGTTCCAGTTGTTTATCCTGGAGAAGAGGAGGCTGAGGGGAGACCTCATTGCTCTCTACAACTACCTGAAGGGAGGTGTGGAGAGAAGGGAGCTGGGCTCTTCTCCCAAGTGACAGGGGACAGGACGAGAGGGAATGGCCTCAAGCTCCACCAGGGGAGGTTCAGGCTTAAGGTCAGGAAAAAATTCTTCACTGCAAGGGTCATTGGGCAGTGGCAGAGGCTGCCCAGGGAGGGGGTTGAGTCACCTTCCCTGGAGGGGTTTAAGGGACGGGTGGACGAGGCGCTGAGGGACACGGGTTAGTGATTGATGGGAATGGTTGGACTCGATGGTCCTGGGGGTCCTTTCCAACCTGGTGATTCTATGACTCTATGATCAGTTGCCCACAATCCCTCAAGGCTGTGAGCTCCCCGCAGCTGGGCTGATGGCTCCAACACCGGGCAGTGCTGGAGGCAGCGAGGCCAGAGTAGGAGCCCGTCACCTCGCACCCTTCCAGGGAGCCGTTCACAGCTGATGGCACAAGAAGGGGTGTTTCTCCTACCAGCTCGGGAGAAAAAGCCTGCTCGTTTCCCAGCCTGCTGGCTCCTTCCCGCAGCCAGTCTGCAGACGCCAGCAGAGTCTCCATCTGCGTCTCCCACCCAGACCAAACCTGAGGCGAGGCAGAACTCCCCACACTGACAAATGCTGTCCTGGAGCAGGGAGAGATGCTCAAGAGGGGAGACCGGCATGTCTCAGGTGTCCCCTGCCCCTCGGAGACACGACCCCCTGCTCCCCTCATCTCATGTCTGTGGTGACAGAAAGCCACACCACAGCACTGCTTCTCCTCCTTGCTCCTGCCAAAAGGAGTTCTAGGGGCTCACTGACAATTTGGAGCTAACAGGAGTTCTAGGGGCTCACCGGCTGCCTCGCCGCCCCATGCACGATCCCTTACGCAGCTCCGAGCAGAGACATGAGCACACAGACACCACCTCCTGCTTTAACCTGTAACACTGCCCCGTTTCCCACTCTGCTCCGTGCCTGGACTTATGGCTCTTCTGGCCAAGGTCTCCCCAAGCCCGCAGCACTGCCAGGCTCGCTCAGGACGGCTCGCAAGGTGCCAGGGGCTTAATCCCTTTGCTCAGCAACTTCCCTGCAGTGGTTGAAAGACGCAGCCTGGATACTCACTGTGAGCCATCCTCGGGCCAGGAACACGTGTGACATGCTGGAGAGGCTGGAGGCTGCTCCTGGACGCAAACTCACGAGTTAAAAAGGCTCGGCCACTTGCCCTGGTATCTTTAAGCAGCAGAGTGAGCCAACACTGGATTAATTATATTATGCCATGATTGAGACTGTTGCTAGGTTACAATGATCAGTGCCTAAGCCCATCCTACTGCGGGATTTCCCCAGAATCACCCATTTCTGAGCTCAGGGGCATCCCAGAAGCACAGGAAAGCACTAGGGTCTCTCCAAGAAGCAGGACCCTTCCAGCAGGGATGTTGCAGGCAGTACCGATTGGGTACAGCCCCTAGCCCAGCTCCCGGCCCCTCGCTGCCCTCCCTGCAGCTCTGCAGGTTTGTCTGGCCCCACAGCACCTCTGGGAGCCCACGGCCACTCACAGCCCAGGCCTTCTGAAGAGCAACTGCAAGTTCCCACATTCATTCGTGCCCTGGTAAAATGGGCTTCAATACCCTCTCCATGTTCAGTGCTGGAGGGAAGGAACAAACTCCCACCTGGGTCTTGGCAAGCCAGGGAAATCTTGTTACAGGCTTATGGGAACAACAGCAGAGTGATCATAGAATGGTTAGGGTTGGGTGGGAACTTAGAGATCATCCAGTTTCAACCCCCATTGGACCAGGCTGCTCAAAGCCCCATCCGACCTGGCCCTGAACACCTCGAGGGATGGGACAGCCAACCCATTGCCCCTAGTCCTATCACCACAGGCCTTTGTGAACAGCCCCTCTCCAGCTTTCTCGTAGCCCCTTTCAGGTACTGGAAGTTTGCTGTAAGGTCTCCTTGAAGCCTTCTCTTCCCCAGGCTGAACAACCCCAACCCTCTCAGCCTGTCCTCACATGAGAGGTGCTCCAGCCCTCGGATCATCTCCGTGGCCTCCTCTGGACTGAGTCCTACAGGAATGGGGTGAGGCTGAGCCCCTCAAAGGGCAGGATCACTGCACTCCTTGCTATAATCATGGGGAATGAGGCAGCCCTGGTGCAGCACTGAGCCAGCTGCCGGCTGCAAGTCTCCAGCGGGATACAGCGGT
Source organism: Phaenicophaeus curvirostris (assembly GCF_032191515.1). Lineage (NCBI taxonomy): Eukaryota > Metazoa > Chordata > Aves > Cuculiformes > Cuculidae > Phaenicophaeus > Phaenicophaeus curvirostris. The sequence continues at coordinate 991,342 of NC_091411.1, forward strand.
GGAAAAGGCCAGCTCCACCACAGGAGATGCATTGTACAGGAATCATTAGGTACCAGCCTGGCGTGACCTCATTGGGACCGGCATGGCCACGGAAAGATAAACTCCAAGGGGAGCCGGTGCCGGTGCCAAGGACGGCTGCTAGCACAGCGCGGGGACAGCCTGTCCAGCAGGACAAAAGCAGAGCTGGGAGCTGTGTCTGCACAGGGCCAGGAGCGGGGAGCAGGATTTGAACAGCCGTGCTGGCAAAGGAACAAATGAGCATAAATTGGTCAGGAATAAATCTGGATGGCAATTACCAGACAGCTCCTGAGCTGCAAGGCAGGAGACTGATGAGCAGCTTCCCATAAGGATGCCAGAAACCAAGCTGGTACGGGGTGCTGGGAACTGCAGGGACTAGTCAGTCTGTCCTTGTGCTATTTTTCTACCTGGGATTTTAACAAGTGGTGGAGGAACCACCCCAAAGGTTGGGTATCAGGAGACGTGGTCCTTCTGGCACAGGCTGTGCAGGGCTGGGGTACCCAGTGCAGCAGCAGTGCTAAGTAGCTTGATTCTCTTGGCGGTATGAGCTTTGTGACAGCCACAAATGCAGCTTAACATCAGCAAGAGCTTTAGGAGAGCCACTTGCACCAAGGAGACTTGGGCCATCAGGAGGAAGATGCTGTGAATGCGCTGCTCTTGCACAGGAGGAATCCACGGGGAGAGGACGTCCGAGCACAGGAGTCAAGCCCAGGCCACTCAGGTGAGGGTGAGCTGGAAGGTCTTGCTGACATTGCTTCCCAGGTGGGGAGCCACAGGGATGCCAGCATGGAAGGCGAGCTGTGAAGCCCACAGAGATCACTGTCAGTCAGAGTACGACATCACCCATGTCTCGTCACAGCAGCTGCACTGAGCCACAGCCCAGGAGCCGCTGAGCGACAGGAGCTGCTAACTGTCACGCTGCATCAGCCCTCTCTGGGGATGGGCACAGCAAGGAACACTCCCCAAAATAAGCACTGGGCGCACAGCTCCCATCCATGTCTTGGGCCAGCAGCAGAGCCCCAGCGGGATGCTATTGTCCTGTCCGCAGAGTTGACACAGAAGCTCCTGCAGATGAGGGATAAATCCCTACTCCCCTCTCCTCCTGGAGGGCTGCCAGACCAGCCTGACGCTCGAGTGAGCAGCGGCTGCTCACCAGGCAGCCCTTGTACCGCAGAGGCTGGGTCAGCAGCCGAGTAATCCCAGCTGGGGAAACGCAGTGGGTGGGAAGAGGGGACCTCCGAGTTACCTCTCATGACTTATCATCCTTGCTCTGGCTTCACGCTGGCACGTTGGAAGCCAAGATGCAATTGTAGCGTGGCTGAGGGCCAGCGGATCCCCAGCAGCCAGTGGTGGGGAGGCAGGGGAGCGGGCAGCACAGCTTTCAGGCAGGCGCCTCTGGCAGCAGCCGCCATGGACAGGGCTGCCCTGGGAGCCAGTCCACAAACGCAGCAATAAATCTGCACTTCTCCCTCCTGCTGCTCTAAACCAACTGAGACCTTGTACAGCATGCAGCTCTGGGCAGCATTAACTACAAGAAATTGCAGCTCCTCAGCCTCAAGCTCTTGGTTTTTTTCTTGGATGACTGATAAAACCCAAAAGCAAATTCGCTGGTACCTCTAGAGATGCTTGCAGGGACTATTTATATCGACGTGATCCTGCAGAAGCTTCCCCATAATGACAGGCACGTATGCACACTTTTTATATTTAGCTTATTCAAAAGACTGGGCACAGGAGAGCCCTGATCTGACAGGGTCGGTTTCTTTCCCCTCTCATTCACGCTTGCCAGCGCTGGCTTACACCTCACGCTGTAGCCCTAAGCAGTTCAGCATTCCCTGAAAAAGGGAAACGTCCAAGTGCAAAAAGGGTTTTTTTGCTGCTATTGCTCCCCACGCTCCCGCTTCCCCCACAGGGAGGGATTTCTCTGGTCCTGCTGCCAAAGCCAAAACACGGCACACACTCTTGGGGGCTCTGGTTTAAGCACAGCTCCCGCCACTGCTTTTCTCTTTCCAAGGAGTATTCTGGAACACAATGACTCATCTTCACTTGTTTTTGTCTCAGCTCCTCGTGCTGACAAGGAACAGGAGCCGCAGGGAGTGTAAAGGCTCCTGCAGTGGCCAAATCTGGCCCAGGTGAAAGACAAACCCGTGCCAACATTGGCGTTTCCAGGGCACTCGGGCGCTGGCGCAGCCTTCTGCTAACCGAGAGCCGCACTGGCGTGGGATTAGAGCTGAACCAAACCGCCGTCTCCCTCATGCTACCTGAAACAGCAGCTTGCTCAGGACAGAACTCCGTTTTGGGGGAAAAAATACGTGGTTTTGACACTCAACTTTTTTCATTTTGTACGATTTTCAATTTAGCGCCGTGTTCCACAGAGCGTGGGAATGGAACAGCAGGAGGGGCAGCGGGATGCCCATCTGTGCGACAGTCCTGGAGGGGCGTGCAGCCCCTGAGCCGAGCAGGCACTCACAGTGGAGAAGGAGATGTACAGAGGCAGTTGTACAACAGAGCTTTATAGTCAGAATGGACTGTACCAGGTTTTTCGATGCAAAATGGAACATGACCCAGAATCTTCACAGAACAGAAGCGCTTTCAGGAATGCAGCCAGACGGAGCTCTGCCCTTTCGCAACGAGAGGCTGCAAACCAGTCGCATCCCCATCCACCTTTTCCTCCCAAGATGTGCAAAGTTTGACCTGTCCCATGCAATTTCCCTACAGCGTCACATGAAATGCAGCAACAGGCAGAGAAGGAGGCAAACGCTGATGGCAAACAGACCTGAACAACACACTGTTCATGCAGCAAAAACCCAGTTTCTTTTATCGGGCAACAGTTACAAGTGCATTTTGGGGGCTGGGGAAAGAAAAAAAAGAAACAGAGCAGGTAAAGGCTGCAGGTAAAGCTGTTCAAGACAACTCTGGAATGGACAGCAGATCAAAAGAACACCTTGCTTTATAGGGATGTAGAAGGAAACTCAAGATTGGATTTCATGGTTGACATTTTACAACAAAAAGGGGAGAGGGGGAACAAACCTAAACCTCAAATCAACCTGCAAGCAACAGGGCAATGTAACGCACAGAACCTTGATGAAGCATCACCGTCTGAGCTTTGAAAGGGACACCAGAACCAAAACCAAAGTGGGTATGGAGAGTTAACGAGCTCCATCAAACACAGAGGCTGCTCACAGAGACACAGGCAAGTGTGAAAGGCTGGCCTGTAGTGCCCATCCAACAGCATCCAATGCTGCTGAGCAGGCACCAGCCCACGGGCCCAAGTCCAAAGCAGAAATGAAAAGGCTTCCCAAACTCTTACAGTAGGAGAAGGCTCCTCGCTTGGGGCAGGGAAAGCCAGCACACTGGCTGCTGGGAGGCTCGGCAGGAACTGGACTGGGAAGGACGCTGTCTGAGCTGCAGAGTTTGTCCCTCCATGCAGGGGTGCAGCCCATGTGTTACAGCATGACTGTAAAATGCCTGAGAAGCCAATGCCTTGCCATGCTAACACTTCCCTGTAGACAGTTCTGAAGCTCTGGATATCTTCATTTCCACGTGAGAGTCATGTCCCTGAGAGGTACTGAAAGGCGGGGATCCTAGTCTACACAAATTTGAGGGTGGGAAATGCAGGAAAGCACTGATTTTTCTCTCTGTTTTTCAGGTTAGCTTTGCACTTTGCATTGTTTTCCCAAACTGCATAGCAGCTTACGTGTAGTGTCTGAGACACTGGGGCCACGGAAATCAATGGGGCTCTATGAATTCCAACAGCAGCACCAGTGAGTGCTAATTAAGCTGCTGTGCAGAAAGGTCCCGTTCCAAGGACTCCAAAATCACACACACTCTCTCTCACTCTGGCCTCACGGCTGCCATTTCAGAGAGCTGTACCATAGCATGATCTGTTTGATTTAAAGCTTATCAGCTGCTGGGTGGAGCAACGGCCAACACCACCTTTCTCATTAAAAAATTAGGAAGGATAAAAAGTTAAAGACTTGAGACAGGCGAGCACGATGCGTTCATGCGGCATGTTTTGTTGCACTCCTCTTAACAAGATAGGAACTTCAGGTGTGAAGGAGTGGGATATAGCAGGGGTGGGGCAGGAGGCTGGTCCCCATTGCCTCCTGCCAGCTCCCTGCCAGGGCATGTCTGGAAGGAGAAAAACCAACAGCCTGGAAGCAAGCTTGGGAACCGTGCCCCGAGACTTCCCCTTACTCAAGTAGATCTCAGCTGGATATTCTTTGTGTAACGAATGCACCAGACCAGCACACACAGATGTAAAGCTTTTGTTTTGCCAGCTCTGTTCTGAGCGAATACACAGCAAATGGCCAAAGCTTTACACATCTGTGCCTGTCCTGGTGTGATTCCTAAGGAAAGATGGAGACAGCCACCAGAGAAGAGTCCGCTGCGCTTACAGGCTGCCAGCCTACAGCTCCTCATAGTCCCCACCTCCTCGCTGTTTGCTCACGCTGGCTCCTCCTCCTCCAAGAAAAGCCTCAAGTTCATCTATCTCATTTTTCTCCTTGCTCTTCTTTTTCTTCTTCTTTTTGTCTTCTTTGTTCTCCTCCTTCTCTTTGCTCTTCTTGTGTTTGCTCTTTTTCTTCACCGACTTCTCCTCTTCCTGCAAAATGAGAACAGCATTATCAGTAAACCCTCTCAGTGTTCCAGTAACCCCGCATCTCTCTCCCTGGAACCTGGCTCTGATGGGAACCTTTCTTAGGGTGAAGCCTCTGTTACCAAGGCTGGCTTGGAGGTAATTCCAGAAGACCCCTCTGCGAGTTTGGACAGCAGAGAAGAACGACCATCTGGTTTAACTGTAGCAGTGGTCTGTCAGGCATTTTGTGCCCAACACCACCGCGGTATTGGACGGGCAGAAATGTCAAAGACAAAGCCTCCTGCGGGCTTCCCTTGCTGCCTCTGCCACTAGCTCTGTCGGGGTCACCCCTCTGCCTGGACAGAGCCGTGGTGCTGTCAACAGACCCGCCTGGCAGGGATGCACTCCTCTATTTAATCCTCCATTTTACAAACTCACACACTGCCTTCTCAAAATGCAACCGTTCTAAAAGTTTGCTTTTAAGCTGCAAAGTGCTTAATGGTCTGCAGAATGTGAGAGGCATGGATCCAGCTGTGGGATGGAGAATGGAAGGAAGCCCACCAGGTACACAGAGTATGCTGTACAGGGCCAGGCCTCTCCTTGTCTGAGAGATCATATGGCAGCTCAGCTCTGAGGATTTAAACAGTACCTCTTTGCTTTTCTTTTTCTTCTTCTTTTTCTCCTTAGAAGGTTGTTTATCTGTTCAAATGAAAAAAATAAAAATCAACATTGCATTTAATCAATTTAAACCACAAGAGATGGGATTCTGCTCTGAGAACAAAACACTCCACCCTGGAGTCTTGTGCAAAGGTGATGCTGACTCCTCTGGACACACTGTGTCTCTTTAGACACCAGCACAAGCCCCAACACCCACACTCCAACTGAACCAGATACACTTAGGATAACTACAAGCGTTATCTTCTATTACTCCGTGCCGTGAACACTGGATGCTCACTGTATCACAGCTACCCAGACACAAATCATAGAATCATAGAATAGTTTGGGTTGGAAGGGACCTTAAACATCATCCAGTTCCAACCCTCCTGCCGTGGGCAGGGACATCCCACTAGATCAGGCTGCCAAGAACCCTTCCAACCTGGCCTTGAACACCTCCAGGGATGGGGCAGCCACCACTTCCCTGGGCAACCTATTCCAGTGCCTCATCACTCTCATGGTGAGGAAATTCCCCTTTATGCCTACCCTAAATATGCCCCCGCCAGTTCATACCCATTGCCCCTAGTCCTATCACTACAAGACTTCGTGAACAGTCGCTCTCCAGCTTTCTTGTAGCCCCTTTCAGGTACCGGAAAGTCGTTATAAGGTCTCCTTGGAGCCTTCCCTTCTCCAGGCTGAACAACCCCAACTCTCTCAGCCTGTCCTCGTATGGGAGGTGCTCCAGCCCTCTGATCATCTTTGTAACCTCCTCTGGATTGTAACCTCCTCTGGACCTGTTTCAACAGCTCCATATCCTTATATTGATAATTCCAGAACTGGACACATTACTCCAGACAAGGTCTCACAAGAGAGGAATAGAGAGGCAGAATCACTTCCCTTGACCTACTGGCCATGCTTCTTTTGATGCAGCTCAGGATGTGGTTGGCCTTCTGGGTTGTGAGCATACATTGCTGGCTCATGGTGAGCTTGTCATCAACCAGCACCCCCTAGTCCTTCTCTGCAGGGAAATGCAGAGACCAGCTATACAAACTGGTCTAAAGACGAAACTGGGGACCAGGTTATTATTTCCAGAACTAAAGAAGAGCTCCTGGGAACAATTTCCCTCTGACTACTTAATATTCTAAGACAGACAGAAATCCCACCAGGCACAGCTGGTGCCTCTGTGAGTCCATCTGGTAATTATGGAACGGTTTGGGTTGGAATGACCTCCAAGCCCATCAGTTCCACCCCTCCGCCATGGGCAGGGACACCTCCCACTGGATCAGGGGCTCCAAGCCCCATCCAACCTGGCCGTGAACACCCCCAGGTGGGGCAGCCACTACTGCTCTGGGCAACCTGGGCCAGGACCTCCCCACCCTCACAACAAAACATTTTTTCCTAAGATCTCCTTTCAATTGCCCCTCTTTCAGCTTAAAACTGTTCCCCCTTGTCCTATCCTGGCACCTCCTGATCAAGAGTCCCTTCCCAGCTTTCCTCTTGGCTGAATGCTTTCTCCTTTCAGTACTGAGAGGCTGCTCTACGATCTTCCCAGAGCCTTCTCTTCTCCAGGCTCAACAACCACAACTCTCCCGATGGAAGGACCACTGAAGGCAGCATGTCAGCCGATGGAAGCAGCCCAGCACTCACTGCTGTTCAAACCCTGTATGAAAATCTAAGCACCATGAGGCCATAGCATCAGTGCTGCAGCCCTGCTCTACAGGGATGGCTACTTTCACGGTATCAAATTAGCCCCAGAGTCCACCACTGCCAAACCATCTATCCCAGGTTATTGTAGTTGACCTGGCTGCTAATTAGACTGCAAAACCTCCACTGCCTTTGCACAAGGACTCCTTGATCAGGAGAGCACCTACCTGGCTGTTTCACAGAAGGGTTTGTAACTGCACCACGTTTCACTTGTGTATTCGAACGCCCATCTTATCTACACATTCCTTTCTGTGGTTGATCTGCAAATACTAGTCAGCCATGGAAAAGTCTAATTATTGCTCAAGATCCAGCTGACTGACTACCAAGATGTGTTTTTATACTTATCCAAGAAAGAGGAGATAGGAGAAACCCACGCTGAATTATTAAAGATGCTACACTGAAGTCATTTTATTGACATGGGCCTCTGCAGATGCACTTGGAACTATTTCAAACTGTGCTATTCATCAGCTCAAAGTGACAAAGCTGATGAAGCCGTTGCAGCCTGTGACACCTTGCTTACACTTTCAGAATAGTTACTCAAACAGATCTTGCTCTGGTGCTCCTTACAGTTTTTTCTCCTTTTAAGTCTTTAACTTATCATCTTCCATGGTGCCATCAGGGGCAGATCTATAGGAAGTTGCTTTGCAGTAATGCCAAGACAGCAGAAATTATCTGTGCGAGTAAGATTTGTTCCCTTAGGGGATGAGGAAAAAAAGAAAAGCCCAATGAATGCTTAGGTTGTGATCAGAACCCCACCCCACCTTTCCCAAAAATAGAAGAGTGAATTGGCAGGATCTGTCAGAGCTTTTTGCTCAGATTGATCCAAATTCTTGAGGGGGTGGACACTGTGGTGCAGAGTGCCTCTTCCCAGGCTGCGAGGCTGAGTGAGAAGCCTCATGCAGCTTCATAAAGCTGTGCTCCTGCTTCCAGCTGGGGCAGAAATAATACAGGGCTGATGTCATGGATGAGCCCTGCTCCCCCAACTCCCCATGGGGAAAAACTTAAAGAAAGTTATTTATGCTGTGTTAAATCACATTAAAGACTCACACAGGGCACTGTATGAGGTTACAGGATATTTTCTTTAGTGCAAATCGGTTTGCTTGCACCCTGGAACCATTTTTGAACAAACAGATGTCTGACAACCAAAATCAGCAAGAGTGGAAGGAAGGTGTGACCTTTACCTTCCTCACTGCTCTCCTTAGGACCAGCTTCTTCCAAACCCAAACCAAAGAGATCCGAGTCATTTTTCAGTTTAAAGGAGTGGACTGCTGATTTCACAGGCTGGGGCGGCTGGGCCAACGAGGTATCGTCATCGGATATTTCAGAGAGATCTTCCCGGACTGGGAATTCATCCTACAGACAGGGAAAGGCAGACAACACAGAAGAATCTTTCAGCCAAAATCTCTAAGCATTTTTTATATGAAGCCATCAGAACTCAGCAGGGGAGGAGGAGGGAGGGCAATGGCAGCTGAACTGAGCTGTTATTGCCTGGAAATCAGCGCCCTTGATCTTATCAGCTCTATTCCTTGCCTGGGTAAAATGTCTCAGTAGTGCCACTGCTGGAAAGTGTGCTCTAATAACTTAACATTTGTGCTATCAAAATCAAATTTTTGATGCAAAGGGATAAAATGAGACCTTCAACTGTGTTTGCTCAACAGCATCAGCCTTTACCTGCCCCAGAGAGGCACCTTTGCTTTGAGGAAAATCCAACCTAACAGGCTGAAAACCTGGCAGACAAAATCTTTCTCCTGCATAGCTCTGTGGGGTCTCGCACACCAGAGGTCCCGTGCAGGTGGGCTAAGGGGGTGGCCTGTGTTTGCAGAGACTTCACAGAGTCAAAAGGGAATGTGCTCCCAGGGCAAATCTGTCCTTTCAATATGGGCTAAAACCTAGGATGCTGCAGAGACTGGACATCACCCAAAAATCCTCTGTCTCTGCACGATGGGAATAGAAATTAAGTTTAATGGTTTTCTGATACCTGCCAACTGATCCCCATCAGAATTCATTACCCACCCTTTCTTTGTACCCTCTGTCCTGACCCAACACAACCTCACGCTGCTGCTGGTCCAGGCAATGCTGTCTCCTCCTCCTGGCTAATGATGGTGGTTTTGCTGCTTTCCCTGCCTGCGAAACCGTGAACCTGGAAAGCATTCTCAGATTGTGGGGCATCTCCCTGACACTGTAGCGATCCAAGCTCCTACATGAACCCTATTTCTCACCATTGTGTGCTGCGAGAAGTAAACTCACTGCAAATACTTTTGCTTTCATATTACAGTGCTGGGAAAAGCAGGTACTGAAACTGCTAAATGAATAGAAAATTCCTTAATAAACAGCATGACGTGGAGGCAAGGTCAAAGAAACTGGGACAACGGTCCTTTCCACAGGATCCTGGAATGCTGCATATGCATAAAACACTCTGAACACCCGCTAATGCAGACACCAGGAGTACCCTTGGGCAGCAACTGCTCATCCCAAATCATGGTTAACAGTTCCTAGAGATTGCTCTGCCACCTGTGAATGCAGATTACTGAAATCAGGGATAACCAGAGCCACAGCAGCAAGTTCCCACCAACCCAGAGAAAGATGCTTGTGTTTTCTCCATCTTTAACACAGGATAGGTGCAGAGGGAACTCCCGCTCCTGCTGCAGGCAGTCTTGAACAGCTGCCCACATGTTCAGCACCTCAGAGACGTTACAGCTAACCTGGCTGTGCTGGGAAGTCCTTCCCCAAGAGCCTTGCCTACTTTAGTAACGAGCTTTGCCAAGCAAATTTTGTTAAGGCCTTTTGATGGCTGGGCTGACTGTAGGGAGCTCACTTGTGCACCCTCTCTGGCATGCACACACTTCAACGGTTAAGCTTTGCGGGGAAAACCATTCACTTTGTATTACATTTTACACCGTCTGCACTGCTGGCCTGACGATGTTTTGGACTTATTGTGAATAAACAGCACATTAAAACCTGCAAACACAAACCTTGTTGCTGCATGGCTTCACCCACAGCATCAGTGGGTTTGTGCTTATATCAGTCTCTTCAGGTTGCTTAGCACCTGACTCACTGCGACGGCCGTGGAGAGATGGGAGAGCGGATGAAAGCTCTGCTTGGAGAAATCCCTCAGCATTTCAAGCTCAGCTTTGCAGCAGCGCACAACAACTCATGCACATTATTTACCTTTTTCTTCTTCTGGCTGTCAGAATCCTCGCTTTCAAAGTCTGGGTCATCCATAACAAATGAGAGCATCTGAGTAGCTATTGGTCCCTCTTGATCACTGTCAGACTCCTCTGGCTTTTCCTCTTTGACCACCTTCTGCTTGAGAGCAGGTCCTTTGCTTTGGGAAGTGGTCTTTGGGGCCTGGATGGCTGCTGGGGTGGCAGCAGCAGCAGCAGCGGGCAGGCTGGTGTTCACCTTGCTGCTGCTGTTTCTTTCAGACCCAGAACGGGGAGGTAAACTGTCAGGAGGCTTCGGGTCAGTTGCTTTGGTCAAAATTGCTTCACTTTGTGGTTTCAGAAAATTTCTGGAAGACCTGAGAAGAAAGAAATAAGTTGTCAGAGCCTGTCCGCACTCCCACAGTGTGAAATAAAGTACAAACACCAATTAACAGCCAAGCCTGCCTCAAGAGCTGCAATGTGCATCTCAGCAGGAGAGGCAGCTCATTGTGGTGCTGTGTGCTCAAACACGTGCCACTCAGAGTGCTAAGGATGGTCCTCAACCCTGTGGATGCTCCCACACAGGTGCCCGCACCAGCGGGCCATGCCTGACTGTCACCCAAGATGTGGTATGTGGACAACGTGACCCAGCCTATTGTTCTCCAGCACAGGGGGTGGTGAGTGATTCCCACTCTCCTCACCACAAGAATCGTCTCCTCTGGCCTCCTTGCACTGCTCTGGACAACCAGCCACAGCCTCGTGTTCAAACTGGAGAAAAGGGATGGGCCGTTCCTAAACAGCAACGCACCAGTGACCACAGGAACCCAGCGCTCCAGGCACGCTGCCAAGATGCAGTGCAGGAAACACTGTGCAAAGCAGGCACAACCGAAATAAAACGCAGCCCCAGCTCGGAGATGAAGGAACAGACTGATGGAGACACCAACATCTCCCAGAGGCCAGCAGGCAGGACTGAGAAGCGGCCAGCAGAGCCCCACAATTCAGGCTGACCTTTTTTTTTCCTGCTCGATGTCTTCATCAGGTAGGAGTGTGACCTTAGAGTCCTTCACCTCCTCCTCTTCCTCACTGGAGAGGTTGATGTTCTTGCTGGGCACCCGTTCTGCTGCCAGCACAGGTCTGCTGGGGATTTTGTCATCCAGGTCCAGGTCATCTTGGAAACCTGCAACCATGGGGTTCCCTCCAGGTGCCTCTCCATCACTGCAAAACAAACAACGGTCAGACAGAGACGCCCCAGGGTGTGCCAGGGCAGATGTGCCTCCCCTTGCAAGCAGACTGTCACTCGCTTGGCTTCTCTGGCCATCTCTGGGGCTCACGTCCCTCAGCCTGGGGCAGCCCTCCCTCTGCCCCATTCGGGCTGGACCCTGCAGGGTGGCACAAGCCCTGCACAGAATGGGCTGCAGGAGGATGTGGTGCAGAGTGGCTGACGCTGCTCCAGCTGAATATAAGTGGCTGGAAAAGGTGAACAGTGCTGCAGTTCCTGTTGCTTTGGCTCTGTTGGAACACCTCTGGTCCAACATGCCAAGATCAGCCAATTAAACTGGGGGAATTGCCTCCCTGTTCTGGTTTGAGCTGAAGCAGAACCAGTTTCTGACTTCAGCTCACTCTCATCCAAGTAACTTCATTTTCTGAAAGTTCACTGCATGTTTTCAGACAGTTTATCTCTGGCAGGGATCACACGGGGCACTGGGATGCAGAAAGGCTGTTGCTCACACTTATCCCTGTGGTAGCCAAGGCCACCCTGGAGCTGGTGGAGCCGTAAGGGAAAGAGGTGGAAAAGGCCACAGCTGCAGGGGGGAGCAGACAGGAGAGGTGACCCCAAACTGACCAACAGGGGATTCCAACCCATAGATCCTGCACTCGGTAGAAACTGAGATCATGAGGGTCTCACTCTCTTCTGCAATGGCCAGCGTCCAGTGAGGACCTCGTCCGTCTGTTTGCCCCTGATCCCGGATCCGTGTGTTCCTGAATCCAGACCCCGAGCCCAGCGGCCTCCAGCCTTGGACCCTTTCCCTCGTTTCAGCTTCTATGGGGATGGAGTCATTGAGGGGTGGGGGCGTGACCTCATATACTTGTAAAGATTTTACCAGTGTATTATTATTATTATTATTTCATTAAAACTGTAGCTTTGTCTTCCAACCTGCAAGTCTTTTTCTCCCATTTCCCTTTCCCCAGGGATGGTGGGAGGGAGGAAGGGAACTGGGAGCCCAACTGCTTGGTTTTAGCTGCTGAAATTGGCCAGGCCAGGGCTAAACCGTGACACTCCCTCAACCCCCACACCCTGTAATTAAACCCCATCACACACTGCTACTGCTACGTGAATTCACTCGCAGCTATTCACTGCCTGAAATTGCTTCTGTTTCTCTTCTGCTCCCTGGAGCAGGCGGTTCCCAGACATCGTAACCACGCGTTAACTTTCCCCAAATTAAATTAACCTAAGGACGCACTTTTAGAGCTGGGAGCCTGTCAGACTCCCTGGATGTAACACACTTGTGTTCAGAGGCACCTTGATCAAGAGCTTCACAGCTCAAATTACCAGTCGAGGATTCTCGTCTGAATGTCCCCAGGACTCAACAACTGCAATATTTTCTGAAGGATTTGCTCGTGTCAGGAATACAGAAGTTTGCCCAGGCTTGACTGACAAGCCTTTGCATCACCTTTCCTCATTCTATTCCCTTTATCTGCAAGAGATATCTAGTTCCTTCCCGATATCCCACCACACACAATATTCCCTTAATGACTTGATATGGATTGTACAAAGACAGCCCTCTTTGTTATGGAGAGACAAACCAGAATGATTATAGTGTTGAACAGATTAGATTTGAGAGGCCCAAAAGGCTTCACAAAATCCTAAAATCCTTAGTCTGGAAGGAGATGGTGTTCCCAGTCCCTAGGGTGCTCCAAGTCAGTAGGCTGTTCCAAGTCCCTAGGCTGTTCCCAGCCAGTAGCACGTGGCCCGCACTAGAAAAGACAGTGGAGGACGGTGAGCTGATGGAGTGGGAAATGCCGAGGCCCAAACACAGCCCCGCTGATTGTGTCACTCACTCTGCCTCTTCTCAGGGCTGGTTACTGGTTTACAAATTAGTTTTAAAGAATTACTACCTCTGCCTGCAGACAATGCAGTTATTTGTGATACAGAGGACATCACGCTTGCCACCACTGGTGCAGAATATTGACAGCAGATGCGTGTCTGGGTTAGAGAGCCACCATCAGCACACTGGGGACATCCAGTCCCTTTTCCGCTCCTGGTGTGGATCCTTCTGCTTTCTGGGCTCACAGTGCAGCTCCCAGTGAGCACAGCCAGGCTGCTGAAAGCCCCAGACTTGCTAACACTGCTGCTCTCAACCTGCGCCAGAAAGGTGGCACACAGCCTGTCCCAGACAAAGGAGGCAAAAACTGGTGCCCAAACCAGCATGTGAGGCTGGAGGAAATACAAGCGAGCGGTTCCTGAGATCTGTGAAACGCTGGCAGGGTTTCCTCTTGAAGTGCGCGGCAGAGAAGATGGAGTTGGTTCCTAACAATGGCAAGATATCATTCTGGAAGAGTGACACTGCGTTTCTTTAACACATCACTGCTCTATTAAGCACGGGGACTCTCAGAGATCACTGCCACTGTCCTTACATCACGCACCAGACAAGACTTGCAGCCTTTAAAGCATTTCCAGTCCAAACGGCCCATCCACGTGTGTACGCACACCCGCACAAAATGGGTCACTGCCCTTTGCAACGAATGCGCTGCCTTCATCTATAACTTCCACGCAAATTGTTGAGTGACAACTCAGGAGCAAAGCAATGGAGTGAATATATGTCAGGAAAATCACTGCTGCAATCCAAACAAGGTCTGACAATGCAAAATTAGGATCAGCTTGTGGTCCTGGGGTTCCAGCTGGAAGGAATTCAGAACATACAAAACTAAGCACATTACACCGCTCTCTCCAACGCCTGATGCATGGCCAAGCCTGTGTTAGTGCTGAGCCAACATGTCTGCAGGCGCAGGTACCCACCGAAAACAACTACACTCACCGAGGTCTGCATCTGAGCCAGTGATCACAGAGCACATTGGGGCTTCCTCAGTGAGCCCTGTGTCGTGTGCATAGAACAGCCGCTGGGCACGAGAGGAATCCTGCCGAGCCCGTGGTCTCGAACCCAGACTGACCATGTTCCACCAGCCCTGCCGTGTGGCAAGAGCCAGCTCCATGGGCAGCCTGTGGAATCCTCCTGCCACGGCAGTTTTTCAGACCAGAGAAAGAGGAAAACCCCAAACCCTAATAAAGCAGGTAAGCTGAGGGAATCACAAGCCACAGGATGAGTTTGCATGGCCACATTCTAGGAAATGGGGGTCTTCCAGTGTGAACCAGTGTCCTCAGCCTCCCTCACCCAGCGGAGTGCAGCTCGGTACCACTGCACCAATAACAGAGACGTGAAAGCACAGAACCAGCTCAGATGCAAAGACAAGGAAATCTAATCAATGTTTACGATAAATATCTGGGATGTTGAGGAGACAGAACAGGAATACTGTCAGGGACAGCATAAAGTCACTTTCAGACACCCACAGCCCCCACCCATGGACCCAGGCCAGATGGACCCAACGGGAGCGAAGGGGAGCCTATCTGGAGCCAGATCAGCTCCTCTGGTAAAACCACAGCCACAGCAGCTCAGGGCATAGGGCTACAGAGTGGCAAATTAAGTTTTGAAACAGCAAAGCGGGAGGCTGAACTGCCTTGCTAATTAGCCATTAAGGGAACTAACTGGGGGAGCTCTCTTTATTCCAAGCCAGAGAACCATGATGTGCCATTAAACAAACCCCAGGACTCTATTAATCTCCATGGATCCGTGCTGGGATTTAGCTACAGCAACACCCAAAGCTGTCTGAATCTCAGCAGCTGTCAGATCTCTGGGCAAGAGCAGCCCCGTTCTGCAGGTATGGGTGCATTCCTCACTGCTGGCACGCTCTGGAAAAAAAGGTGCTTTTTCCTAACGTTCCTCCTTCCTGGATTCAGGAGGGCAGCTTTTGGCTTCTTCAAAGATCTGCCTGGCAGAGTCCTGTGAGGTAAGGTCCTGGAGGGAAGAAGGGCCCAAGAAACTTGGTTTATAGTCAGGGATCAGCTCCTCCAAGCTCAACAGCGGCCACCCCAACGTCTAAGGAGTCAGGCAAAAATGCTAGGAGGTCTGCATGAATGAACAAGGAGCTCCTGGACAAAATCAAACACAAACCCAAAGTATAGAGGGGGTGGATGCAAGGATGAGTAACCTGGGAGGAATTTCACCCAGGCTATGGAGTCTCCATCCACGGAGATATTTAAAAGCCACCTGGATGTGATTCTGGGCAACCAGCTCTGGGTGGCCCTGGCTGAGCAGAGAGATTGGACCAGATGATCTCCAGAGGTGCCTTCCAACCTCTGTGACTCTGTGGCTGTAACAATCTCTGCTTCATGCGTGAAACACTGTGCGCTGAGGTGTTCTTGCATGAGCTGACTGTGAGTCTCACATACGGACAGCCAGGCAACTCCACTATTTTGGGTGAGAGAAATGACTTCTCAAGTTCTCAACGCAGAGCCTGTTATTCTGCCACATCTCCAACAGCTCTGCAGTTTCAGAGCTTACCCTTGGTTACAGCACACCCAGGAGAAATGCTGGCAAGCTGCCTAAGTTCAACACTCAGATATCTGCTCAGAAACGGTCGGGAGACCTGAACACATCTCTATGTCCTCAGGCTTTGTTCCTCACTCAGATGCAAGGGAGAAACAGCTTCCAGCACTCTGTTTTTTAAAACCAATAAAATCCCCAATAGGTCTGAGTGGTTTCACAAGAGAACTTGTGTGTTCTTTAGGTCAGAGACAAATTTCTGCAGCAGTAGATTTTGTTGCAGCTACAACAACCCACTCACTGCAGCAGAAGCTGATCATTAGGGATGGTGCTTACAGAACTCATGTTGCTCCTGGGCGTCACAGGGTTGTAATTTGCATCCTGAAGGAAATCAGTCATTGCAGGTGATGGTAGGAACCACATCCACATCTCTGAATTCCAGAACATCTGGCTTATCATGGTAGGCCTTCTTCGGCAAGAAACAGAGTTGCCAGACCACTGAGAGAACTGTGTGAACTACAGGAGAAACCAGAGCAGGACATGGAAGCCCAGCTGCAGAGAATGAGTGAGCATCTGAATTAGCAGGGATGTGCTGCATGATCTTCTAGGGAAGCAGAGCTGGTCTAACCGCAGATGGCTACCACTGTCACCAAAGGACAAGCTGTGAACAAGTGTCCGCTCTGTGCTCCGTAAAAGCCCAAAGGTGTTGGATGAAGCTGTGAACCAGTGTCCTCTCCACGCTCTGTGAAAGCTCAAAGGTGCTGGATGAAGTTGTGAACGAGGGTCCTCTATGTGCTCTGTGAAAGCCCAAAGTTCTCTCTCTTTCTGCCCCCACCAGCTCATATGGCTGGAACGCTACCAAGCCTGGGGACAGAGTGCAGAGGGGCATCACAGCAGCCAATAACATGACAACCTACAATCAAGGAGCAGGGTTCCTGCACTACTCTTTGAGATGTTTGCTGTTGGTGTAGTTTAATGCCTGGCGTTCTGGAGAAGAGAAGCCTCTGTTGACCACCCTGCCTCCTCCCCACAGCCAGAACTGAAGCTCAGGAGCTCTGAGGGCACAGGACTCAGTCCTCCAGCAAATACCAGGAAGGTCGGGCTTGGTTCTCCTGACATTTCCTTGTTAAGACAGAGAAAACACCCCAGCTCAGCCCCCGCCGCAGGGCAGACACTCTGTAGCGCAGCACACTGCTAGCAACCACCACCTTTTTAAATTTCTTTATTTCTTTTTTTCTCTTTTTAACACATCCCTGTGTTCTGCAATCACAAGGGATGATGATCCAGGCTTACCGGCCTCAGACAGGCATCACGCCTCACACACAGCACTGATTTCGAGTTGTTGTGGTTGAACTAGAAAACACTGAATCATGACAAAAATGTCAAAAGACAGAACCCACCACACTCAGAGATGAGCTGTGTCATCGCTTAATTACTCTCCTGGTTAATCCAGTGAAGATGACAAGAGCCAGCCGGTAAGGGCTGTTCGAAGCAGAGGGCTGCAGAGCCTCTGAGTTTGCTGAGGTCACCTCCTCGGTGACAGTCTGCTCTCAGAAAGCTCGCTGCACATCTTGTCTGAGCAGCTCAGCAGATACAATCCCTTCTCCCGGTTTCTTGGTTAAAAAACATCAAAGCCCAGAAAAGAAAAAAAAAAAGAAAAGGAAAAAAAAAGAAAATCCAGCCTACAGTGTAAGCACAGCTCTGAGCCAGAGGAGTTACGGAATCACAGCCTCATGCGACAGTTTGGGTTGGAAGGGACCTTCAAAGCCCATCCAGTTCCAACACCCTGCCAAGGTCAGGGACATCTCCAACCAGATCAGGACAGGCAGAAGGGAAATCCCTTCTGGACCCAAACACTTTGATTGCTGTTTCTCATTCCCAGGGAGCAGTGTGTACCTTTAACTGGGAGACAGCGAACGCTGTGACTGACTGTCCCACAGCCAGAAAGGCTCGGGGGCAGCTGATGGCTCTGCATCACTTTCTGAGCCATCCCAACAGGTCAGCCAGGCTCAAGGCACCATTCAGACTGCACATCCAGACACATCCCCACCCTACCCTCCCTCCATCCTCCTCTCCTTACCTTTCGCTATCGACATGGTGTTTAGCCTGCAGTTTCCCTTTGTCCTTCTGTGGGCCTGGGTCTTCTAGGAAGCTGTGGTCCAGGCTGTCATCAGGAACAAAGTCCTCCACACTCTGGACTTTCACAGGGGCTGCAGGGTGGGGAGGAGGAGTGGCAGCAGCAGGATCTGTGTTAGCAACAGCACTTGTCAAACACAGGGTTCACCACAAGCAAGACAGCAATTTGCGTTTTACAGATCTCTCCTGCCCAGGAAGCAGGACCTTGGCTACAGGGAAAGGGGGAGGAAGGCTGCAAACAGGATGCTCCAAACAGCCCAGAATCCTGCACAAAAGCACTCAGCCCACGCACACCGCTGTGGTTTGAAATGCACTGGGCTGACCTAGGCTCTTGAACAGTCTGAAAGTATCTCCAGTAGGGCAGCTGACTCCGCTCAGCAGCGAGGGCTGTGACAGACCGTCCTATGGCCAGATGTCATACCCACACTGCGTGCGCTGCTCCTCTCCAATGTCCCTTCATTATCCTCTTATTTTTTCCAGACTGTTCAGCTCACCTGCTCCCCTCCTCTTGCTTTTCCAACTGTCAAAGGCAGGGGTTTTCGCACTGTTCTTTTAGATGCCTGTGTAATCAAAATCTAAAGAGCTACTTTGCATAGACTTGCTTTAATACAGCCTGTTTTAGTGACACCATTAACCATCCTCAAAGTATCTGGACGAAACCCCATGAAACTCGTGTAATGAAGAGGCCGAAAGAGATGAACCTGTTCAGAATTTACCATATTCAACCTTTCTCTCCTGCCTGGAACGGACCTCACATCCAGGCTCTTCTGGTGAATGAGACTGGGATGTTTTTCTAGGTTTTGCTCTACCAGTACAGCTTTCAGATCACTTCTGCATACAAATAACACTATTACCAATGCCAGGGAGTAGCACTGGTGTAAGAAAAAAACACAGCCAAAAGAATTACTATTGCAAGACTTCAAGGGAAAGCTTCAATACCAGCTCCCATACAAAAAAGTATTGTTTTGTGACAGCAATTTTCCAGCTGCTTCCCAACAAGCTGCTCCATAGGCGTGTTCCTGCAGAGGTGCAGACCCTTGACACGCTACCTAAACCTGATAGCACTGACAGCTCAGCTTTCCTTAGCTGCCAAAAACACACCCTTGAGACACCAGGACTGCGGGCCCCAAGCCTAAACCAGATCTCGAGTGAAGTGACAGATTTAAAAATAATAAGAAAAAAACAAACGTCAAAGACTGTAATGCTGGTAGCAGCCCACATGTCTGTTTTCTCCATACCAACATGACAAAGGGTTTTTATTAACAAGGGATCTCTAATATTTGCTTCTCTTTGTTTGCTGGGTAGGAAGGCACCAACTAACTGGAATGGCTACACTGTGTCACACCTGGGAACAAGTTCAGGTTGCAGAACATTCCATGCAAACGTAAAACCAAAAGATTTCAGTATCTGAAACTGCAACCCATGTTCCCAGCACCTCCTCCTTTCTTTCTGTGGGTGTCTTGAAAGTGCTGTGAGCTCCAGGGATTGACAGTTTGAAAGAGAAGGTATTTCCAAAGGATGATTCAACCCGTGGCATGCTAACAAGTTCTAGGCAGTGCCAGCTCTGCAGCCCCACTTAGCTTTGCAAACAGAACGACTGGGACAGGCAAATTAAGGTCCAGATCAGTAAAAGTGCATGCAACAAAACCCTCAATGCCTCTGCCCTGCAATGTTGTCTGGCAGGGACTTGGTCTGATCACTCTGTGCCTTTGCTCCACTGCGTCCTGGTGCTGAGGAGGGAGCCGAGGTGGGCTGCCCTCCTCCTCAGAGCAGCTCTGAAGGAGAACTTTTCCCCAGAGGGGAATTCTGTGCAGAGCCTGGACTTACGTGATCATTTCTGGCTGAATAACCTTTAAAATCAGCACTCTGATGGCTTCGTTAACACATAGGAGCCCCTTTGAGCTGCTGAACTTTTGTGAAGACAGTTTCCATTAGCTGTGCTGACAATGCGAGCTGCTGTTCATAGAAGAGAATCATGGAATAGGCTGGGTTGGGAGGGACCTTAAAGATCACCCAGTTCCAACCCCTTGTCATGCACAGGGATACCTTCCACTAGACCAGCCTGCTCCAAGGCCCATCCAACCTGGCCTTCAACATCTCCAGGGATGGGGCAGCCACCACTGCTCTGGGCAACCTGGGCCCCACACTCATGGGAAAACATTTCTTTCTAAGAACTCACCTCGATCTCCAATCTTTCAGCTCAAAAATTGTTCCCCTCATCCTATCCCTGCACTCCCTGATCAAGAGCCCCTCCACAGCTTTTCCTTTCAGTACTGGAAGCTGCTGTAAGGTCTCCCCACAGCCTTCTCTTCTCTGAACAAACCCAACTCTCTCAGCCTGTCCTCATATGGGAGTTGCTCCAGCCCTCGGATCATCTCCATGAGCTCCTCTGGACTCACTCCAAGAGATCTATGGCCTTCCTGGGCTAGTCGAGGCATGCGGTTAGAAGCTGACATTTATTTTAGCAGCATCCCTGTGTGTTCAATACCTTCCTGCAGGTGACAGCCACCCCCCAGTTGGATGGACACAGTCTGTGTCTGAGCCCAGCAGAGAGACAAACCAAAATGCCAAGTAGGAATAAAAAGAGTGACAGCACAGCGCTCCTCAGATCCATGCTGCACACACAGGACTCTTCAGACTCCTCTTTGCTCAGACTCCCCCAGGGAAAAACGAAAGGAGAATGGAGAAATACCCACAGGTGATGCCCTGCCTGAGACACCGCACTCAGCACCTACCTGGCTGTGGAGGCGAGGGGTCCGATGCGGATGTCCCAAACAGACGGGAAATGATGCTGCGCTTTGGTGGTGGGGCTGCAGCTGGTGGTGCAAGGGAGGCTGCAGCTGGTGGAGGCGCGTGCGGCGGCTGGGCTTCGGGTGCAGGCACTGGTGAAAAAGATGCGGGGGGTTCAGGAGAGATGGTGGAGCTTGTGGAGAGCGGCTGCGGTGGCTGCGGGGTGCCCGGGCTGGAGCTGCCCGTCGATGCGGAGCTTGGAGGGACTATGGGTGACTGGGAGCCAGAGGAGGGGCTCTGCCCGTTAGTTGTCAGTGGCGACGCGTGTCCTCGACTTCGGGCTTCCATCATTTCAAGGAAGCTGTGGGGAAGGACAAATTGAAAATATAAGGAATGGAGAAAAGATGCTCAGCAGAGCACTGAGCATGATTCAGGGCTGCTTTGGCCGTGGGCTGAACCCAGAGGGTGCAAGCCTGCTTTCAGTGATGCTCTGCCTCCCAGGGCCACAGTAAATTTGGTTTGCCCATGTGAGCTAAACCCACCTGATATGCACCGAGGTATGGAGAATCCTGACCTGCTTGGCACTGGCAGGATGAAACCTGCATTTGCAATCCTGATGGGAACTCCCTGGATAGAGAGACTAGAACAACACGCCAGGCTTCGCAACAACCTTAAGTCAGTTCTTGGACATATGTCTCTAAGGGAGTAAGTGCGACAGGAATGGCACATTTTTACATTCAGCAGGGGAGATCAGTGCTCAAGAAAATTCAAATGCTATAAAAACCTCTCCTTTCAGCCAAGAATGGATTTGAGAGGAGAACCCTTGAATGTCAAAGGCAAAGAGCCATCCAGAGGGCTCGCAGGATGGGGACTGCAATGTGTGGATTTCCAGGCAGTCTCTCCCCTGCACACACTCCCCGCTGGGCGAGAGGCACCAGAGCCAAGCAGCAGAAGCTCTGATGCAAGTTGTGGTCCTGGCTGGAGTCCTGACTAGAGAAGCATTAAAGCCTGTACCGTCAGCAAGGGAGAAACGCTCTGTCCTTTTCAAATGGAAACAAGCCTGATCCTGCAGAGCAGCCTCTTTGGTCAGCAGGCTTTTCACAAGCTGTGTGCAGAGAAACACTCACAGCCAGGCTTTTACTGTGAAAAGGTCTCAAAATAAGATCTGCTACTGCCGTACATCTGAGAGAGACAAGGAGGACACCCAAAGTGAGGTATCACATATAAAATCCAGTACACGTCACAGTCTCTCTGGTCTCTTATTTTATTAAGCCAAATGAACAGAGCACAGAGGCTCAATCACTTCTGCAAGACAGACAGACGTGGCAGTGATCCAGGCAATAAGTGAGTCAGAACCAAGACTCCTCTCCCATACAGAGCATGGCCTCGTCTCTCAAGGACCTGAGCCAGCCAGCCACCTTCACTGGAAAGACAGCAAAGCGGAGAGCAAAGAGTGGGGCTAAAATACTCTAGAGCTCCTTGAGATGTCATCTTCTGTTTTAAGGAGCAAACTGACCAGACGTGTGTGGAGTCCTAGAGAAAAACATCCCCAGGAAACTGTTACTTGAACTAGAAAGGCAGGAGTCCTTCCTAACTAAAGGATAGGCTAAAGCAGAGATAAAGGGTAGCACTAAAAAGCAGTATTAGCTAGAGGAGAAATCCCCGGTACAGTTCTTTATGCGTTAGCCTCGAGAGATATTTCAGCATTTGAGTGAAGAGGGAGAGAGCCCACAGAAATGCTCATGAGGCTGCAGGCTGGGAGGCAGCATCAACAGAGGGAGGAGAGGGACACAATATGGAAAGAACTGGATGATCTTGAATAACAGAAATGGGAAGAAATTCAGCAGTACAAAGGCAACTGTCATCCACTCAAGGGCTGGGAAACAAAAGTGCTTGCTCCAGGTTCACCACAGAAGGATGGCCATCCTGTGCGTGCTGCCAAGGCACTGAGATTAGCGCCACACTGGGGAGTCTCACTGGAGCTCCCACCAGGATCTGGGGCAAGGCTTAAGCACTTATTCCACCCAGCAGACTGGCACAACAAAACAAGCTCCAGGCAGAGCTGAGATCAGAACACGCGGCAGAGCATCCGTGCCAGCATCCTCCCTCCCAGGGGACTCGTAGCTGGGGTGAGCTGTGCAACAGCACATTTCGCTGAAGAGGATGCACCATTTGTCATGCGCCAAATGAGGTAACACAGAGGGGTTGCACTAAGCTCTATGGAGACCACATCAGGTTTGGCTGGAAGGTGCATGATGGGTCACACACACTGCGAGAATGTAACTGCATGTCAGTGCTTCTCTGCAGCAGCACAGCCCTCCTTTCCTGCAGAGGGGCCGCCATGAATGTGACCAGCATCCCTCAGGGCAGCTGTGGGGAGGGGGAGACAAACCGAGAGTGCCTGCAATCCAGTCCTTGTCCAACAAAGCCAATGCTCTGAATCCACAAAGCCACGTGAATTGCTGTGGCCTGAAAAGCCACACATGAGACTTCCCTGCACAGAACATACGGCTCCACAGATCCATACCAGAAGCACTAAGTGCTAAATTCTGTCATCCCTCCCCTCTGAGCTCTGATTCAGGGCTCCCAGCAGCCAAAGGTAGGATGGCTGAATAGCTTTGCTTTGCAGTACTGACTCCTCCCAAGCCCTGCTCAGGGTTAAAGACTCCTGCTCCCAAACATGAAGAGAGATTAATCCCATCTGATCTACATGCACCCCATTCTTGTTTATAGCAACAGCGATCCTGGCTGGAAGCCTGCAAACTTGGTCACTGCCGCATCCAGCAGCCAAGATACTGATGCCAGCACCATTTGCTCCCTGGCTGAACTGAGCCCTGCCTGCCTGTGTGCGCACCTACACCATCAGTGCTGCAGAGGAACAGAACTCAACCCCCCCAAACCCCGATCAGGACACTGGGCCCCATTGCCAAGGTCATTGGGTGACTCAGGCAAGATAAGATGATTGCAGGCTGAAGCCTAAGAGCAAGGATCTCCTATGGAGGGCACACAATAGACATACACAGTTATTTTAGGACACGGAACACAAGCTTCAAGAATACTTAAAGCTGGACCCAGCAAAGCACAGAACACTCTTTACAATACTGGGACATGTGAAGATTTACTGTAATTTGCACCACTAGAGCTCCCATTTTGGAAACAACCTGGTCTGTTCTGGGCCAGGAGCCAGCTCCAGAGGAGGGAGGGCTGTGACTGCCACCTGTTCCTTCTGCAGAAACACAGGAATTTGAAGAGCTGGAGGGAGAAAATGCTACATAACTGGAGTACAAAGAGCGTCACCCTTCCCTCCAGCTCAGCTTGTCTGGAGGGTAACACACACATAGGCTCCTTCTGCACCTGCACTCCCGCCTCTCTCACCTATGCTGCGCAAAGGGCACAGAAACAGAGACAAGGCATTTATTTTTAGTAGAAGGGCATGATGGTTATTGGGGACAGAACACACAGGCTCCTACCCCAGCAAGGAGAGCAGGGTCACATGTGCTTTGCATCACTCTACTCATCCCCAAGCAGACATGTGGTCCAAGCTCTGCGCTGTGTGCTCTGACACCAGGGAAATAAGGATGGCTTGATCCCAGTTTTACATGGGCTGCACAAACCAGCTCTGCTGAGCTTTCATATTCATATCTGCTTCCGTGAAAGAGGTGGGTGGAAAAACAGCATCCATGAAAAAGCTGCCAGCGAGTTCTCAGTAATTTCCAGGGCGGAGGTGTTGAAGCATCCTCCACACTTTGAAAATACTACATAATGCATGAATGCTGCCTCTGCCTTTACACACGCTCGTCAGAGGCACCAGCGCGGCTGTTTTGGGAACACACCGGGCCAAAGCTGCCACGTGTCTGGTTTTCTCATATTCTGTACAAGCTGGCCAATGTGTTCCTTGTTCTTTCATAGAATCATGGAATGGATTGGGTTGGAAGGGACCTCAAAGCCCATCCAGTTGCACCTCTGCCATGGGCAGGGACACTTCCCACTGGATCCGGTTCCTCCAAGCCCCATCCAACCTGGCCTTCAACACCTCCAGGGATGGGGCAGCCACCACTGCTCTGGGCAACCTGGGCCAGGGCCTCCCCACTCTCACAGGAAAACATTTCTTCCTAAGATCTCATCTCAACCTCCCCTCTTTCAGCTGAAAACCATTCCTCTTCATTCTACCCCTGCACTCCCCGATCAAGAGTCCCTCCCCAGCTTTCCTGGAGCTGGAAGCTACTCTAAGGTCTCCCCAAAGCTTTCTCTTCTCCAGGCTGAACAACATCCTCATAAAACCCTGTTCTGCCTTTTCATAGAGGACTCATTCAAACTCTCACTGAAACAAGCCCTGTCGTGTCTACATCAGAGGCAGCAGAGCAGGTCCTGCCAAAGCCGAAGAAGAGCTCACTCTGTGCCCTCTGTACGTGGGTGTGGTTGGGATTCAGAGACAGCCAACATACCACACAAGTCCAGATGGGTCACCTGCCCTCACCCATGTGAGCTCCCTGGTTGTCCTTCCATCCTTCCATTTCAGATGGAGTTACAAAGCCCCTGAAGAATTCGCTGTCAGTCAGATCTGTATGCCAGAGGAGACTTCTATGCAATTTTTAAGATGAACATGCTCTGCAGGAACAAAAACTCATCAAGGCCTGAGGCTTCTGGTGCTCTGCTCCCAGAGCAAAGAAAAAAAGGCACAAAAGGACTTGTTAGCCTCCTAGCTCTTAAAATTGTCAGTGCTCGTGTTTGTGCCCTGCTGAGGATGGGAGCAGCCCGAGGCCTTTTGGCTTCTGGTTCTAACATGCGGCAAGAACTGTTTTGGGTTATTTGATTAATTGGGAAAATGAAGATTAATAGGCCGTGTGACATCAAATTAACTGGGGTTACTGCAGGTTGGACTTCTACATTTGTTTTGGGCTCATTAAAGGTACAGACTCCAATTCCCCTGAGTCAAGGTCCCTGCATCCGAAATCACTTGCAAAGTGAGGTTGAATCCTGCTGCTTCTTAACTTCTGCAAATCATAGCATCACTTAATTGAAAAAAACATTTGAGATGATCGAGTCCAACCACCCCTGTCCACTACTAAGCCAGATATCCGAGCACCTCGTCCACCCATCTTTTAAACCCCTTCAGGGATGGGGACTCCACCACCTCCCTGGGCAGCCTCTGCCAGTGCTGAGAACCCTTTTGGTGAAGAAATGTTTCCTGAAATGTCTAACCTGAACCTGCCCTGGTGCAGCTGGAGGTCATTCCCTCTCATCGTAAATGCTTCCACAAGCACCGTGTTCCTGAAAATATGAATATGCAGGAAGAGTTTCCTCAATTTCCCAAAACCTCTTTCTCCCTGTGTACCATTTGGTGAGGGAGCAGGCACGCTGAGCACAGGAAGTTTTCCTTGTGGCAGAAGACAAGCTGAGCACAACTGAACATGGAAAAACTGAACGAATTAAGTACCAATTCAGACCAGAGTAACAGAAGCCATTATTGTTTGTTCAAGAAGAATTCAGGAACTCAAAAAGGGATGGGATGTGTTTTTAGCAGCATTGAAAAAGCAAAATCTGAGAAACCATGAGGCAAGTCCAAGAGCAAGAGGTGTGGCAGGAGGAGAGGAGACCAGGCACAGGGAAAGAGCTGGAAGCATCTCAGTGGGGACGGCTTACATAAGGTGGATGAGGCAGTGTTGTGTGCCACCTCGTGTTTTCTTCGGGATCCACACTCTGGAGCTGCAATATTTTGTCCTCAGGGACCCAGCAACAGCAGGAGGAATCGTTCTCGTGCTCTTTCTGTTCTCTGATCCAAATTTAGCATCTGTCATTGTGACTGCAGCTACTGGACAGGCATGGGGTGAATGAAATCACTGAGATGTCCTAGCACTGTCACCTCACCTTGCTCCATGGCCTGATTTTATGGCAGAAGAGCAGGAATCGCCTTGGAGAAGGTGCTGCCACAGGCACACCATGGCCCGTGGGCACCTCCTTGTGCTGTGCAGTGCGTGGTGACCGACAGCGGAACTCCGCGTACTGTCTGAATCAAAGGAACCGACACAAGGGCTGTGCGTCTGCCCAGGGTCATTGAGCCATGCTGCACCAACACACAGGCTGCAGGCAACAAGGACAACCCACCAGGTGCTGATTTTAACATCCACTGCAATAGTGTGTTAAGCATGATAATCCCGAAATGACGGGCATCTGGCAAGCATGGAAGCAAGGCCCTTCCCAAGCCCTAACAACGAGCACTCCAAGCCTATTTCACTCCTTGCCCTTGGCACAGGGCTTGTAACTGGAAGATCTTTAAGGTCACTTTCAATCCAACCCACTCAGGTTCTACGACCTGCCTCGCAGCTGCAAGCTCTAATTCTCACCCTGTACTGTCGCTGCACCCACAGATGCTCTGTTCATCAGCCTGAACTGAACATTACCCAAACTCAACTTCCTTGCCATAAGAGTGTGGTTAGTTCTTTAAATCAGGTCTTTGGATAGCAGTTTCAAGCCTGAAAAGCTCCTGCAGAGAGAAAAAATGAATGCATGAAGAGTATGCTGTTCAGCTCTGGGGCTGAAGTAACCCCTCTGCAGTGCATCTGTTTCAAGAGGTGCCGCTGGAACAGACTCCTTGTTTCTACCTGGGGTGCAGAGAAAAACCTCAAAAAATCCTAAAATAGTACTTTCTTTTAGTCAGCGTGATCAGAGTTCTCAGACACAGCCTGGTCCTTTTCTTTTGGGATCAGTGGCTCAAGCCAGGAAGAACCCAGGGATATTCTGAAGACCTTCTATAGAAGAAGGATTATTCTCAGCAAGTGAAGGGCACCGCTCTCAGTACACAATGTGCAGCAGCTGCAGCGAGAGGAGAAGTTGCCCAGCTACATAGAAACGTCAGTTTATTTGCAAACCACAGTCCTAGGAAAGTCTTGCTTTTACCATTTCAGCAACTCCTCTCCCATGAGATGCCACGTTCAGCCAATAATGCAGCCTCAGGGTGCAGTTGCTACCTCCAGTGTGAGCGCATCCAGCCCTGAGCAGCCCTGGCCACAGCTCTGCGGCGCAGGAGATTGGCAGCCATGAACTGGCTGGGCATCTTCAGGTGTGCACATCCCAACTCCTGTTCTTCCTGTGCTCTCCAGCTGCTTTGGAGAACAACAGGGCACTGACATGTGGGGCAAACTGTTAACTGGCTTTGGAGTTTCTGCAGATGACTCAGGGATTTCTAGGGAGGTGATGCCAGCCACCACTGACCAAGAGCTCCTCTGAGCTCGCACAAGGCCAGAAGGTGCCTTCTGATTTGTTGTCTAAAACAACATAGCCAGTCTGACCTCAGGGCTCTGGATGCTCCCGCAATGCAAATGATTCCCTTTAGTAGCCATGTGTTTCTGCAGGAGCACCCAGGAAGGGTGCACTCTGGCAGGGGAAGCACTGCAATATAAAATGCTCTACACTGGTGTGGTTACACAGATGGGATGATCCAGTCAATATCCGCTCCTGGGACTGGGAGGTCTTGCCACCCTACCTCTGCCAGCCAGCACTACACTGTTTCTGCTTCCTTTCCATTCAGGGCCTGAGCAGACATTCCTCAGTACCAGCCCAGCCCAGGAGAGCCCAGAAGCAGATATGGCAGAAGAGATTCCTCCTGGATTTGTGAACTGAATTGGCCCATGTCAGGGTCCAGAAATCGCTAACGCTGAAGTGTGAGAGGTGACTAAGCAGCAAGATCATAGAATCACTACGTCCACTACTAAACCAGATCCCTCAGCACTTCATCAGCCTGTCTTTTAAGCCCCTCCAGGGATGGGGACTCCACTACCTCCCTGGGCAGCCTCTGCCAGTGCCTGAAAACTCTTTAGTGAAGAAATTTTTCTGATGTCCAATCTGAACTCCCCCTGGTGCAACTTGAAGCCACAAGAGATCTCCTGAGATCTCCTGATGTAAGTCTGGAACAGCTCTGCCAGCCCTTGATGTTTTAAAGCCTTTTCCCATTCCCATTGCAGGATAAACAGAAACACTGGAAAACAACCTGACAGCACAGCCCACACAGCCTAGTCCTCGGGGTAGGGACATCAAGAGAATTGCAGAAGGCAGGAGGAGACCAACCAGTCCCTAAGGGAAGGGATGCAGCGAGCACTCTGGAGACAGCACTGCTTTGTGTAGTAGGGGGTATTTTGATGCTCTCACAAAGGAAAACCCACAGACTGAGGGTATGGAACTTGAAACTTGGTCTGTAAAATGTATGTCAAAATGGCATGAATATTTCATAATCATCGATTCTCACTTCCAAATAAAGCTGCCTGTGAAGAACCTTTTTCCAATTCATTCTGGGGGTGACTTTTCTGGCTTGCACATCACTGCAATAAAGCCCCTGCAAAGGAAATTCACGGAACACATTTGTCACAGCACACATCTAAAGAGATCCCTGCTTACTGCTACAGATGTACTGGGCGTGCAGGGCTAAATCTGGCAAAGGCTCGTTTCAAGCAGAGAACAGACCAGGCACTGAACAAACACAGGGCAGCAGGAACCGGCCACTACTTCAAACCAGAATGCACTGAGGAGTCCAGAAGTATCCAAAAAGAATAAAGACACAATGCTGTTGCTATTACTTTCTGCCTATCATAAGCCATCACACAGGAATGCAATAGCCAGGACGAGAGGAACCAACTTGTATGCAGAGCTGGAGAGAGATGGAAAATAGCCCCTTTCAGCATCAGAGGCTGTAAAATTTTTTATCTACAACCCCTTCAGTGTGTGCTGCCTCAGTGTGGTGTGCCGCTCCACCTCTACCACCCTCTCATAGATCACGTGCGTGTAGGAATCAGGCCCTCTCACAGGAATCCCCAATGAAGGTTGTATTTCAGGGGATGCCACTTAACAGTGACATTTTAAAAGACCCAAAGAAACCCTCAGTGTAACTCCTGGACCATTCAGCCTGGCCATATACTACAGCTGGGGCTGCCCAACATTTATGAGACATCTTCACTGCAACAGAACAGTTAGGAAAGACAGTTCAGTGACATACAGTTCGTAGTTTTGATCTTCTGTCTCTTGCTGCACCGACAGCTCCTCCAAAGTCGCATCAATATCCAGCTGATTCGTCTCCAGCTGCCGCAGCAATGTCTCCCTCTGAGGAAAGGAAAACAAGCCGACTCTGAGCAGGGAGGGTCATTGTAGCAGATCTCTGCATGCTCACAGGGCACAGCGAGATCTTGTGTCACCACCCAACCCACGGCAATGAATTAAATAGGAGCTTCAGTCCCTCTCAGGGCGTTCTGTTTAAATACAGAGGCACCAAGGAAAGGTGAAGCAGTAGCAAAAGTTACGTTAATCCAGACAGTCTGTGTGTAAGAAAGTGATTTGCTCTGTGAGCTGTACTCAGCCGTAGATCAATCCTGTGCCATTTTCAGACACAGCATCACAAGCTGCATTAAGAGGACAGCACCAGCCCCCATGGGGAACAGTTGTGCAACCCATTCATTCTAATCTTTCCTTTTCACTCTGTGCTGAAGTCCCTGCAGAGCAAGACCCTGCTGGTGCAAAACCTCACAGTCATTGTCCTTTTACTGCCCGGGCAGATGAGTGAGCACAATCCCTTAACTCAGCGGGATTTTAAGAGTCACTGTGTCTCTGCCTACAGTTGCTGCCCCACAGATTGGGGAAAGATGCTCCACTCCATGTCAACTGTGCAATACAGCGAGCTGGTGTCGTTGATGTAACACAGGGCAGCATAATTCAGTCCTTCTCTTCCCACATTTCCAACAGAACCCAAGCAAAAACCCCAGCTAAGGGGAAGTGCTAGCTTAAAAAGCTCAAAATTGATTGCAAATGGTCACAGACACTCCTCCCAACAGCCCGGATGGCAGCGAGAAGAGATCAACAACTACACGAATCGCGGTAAGACTCCATGGCACGGCCAGCCCCACCTGCTTACCCAGCCCCAGTCCCCTCCCTGCCTGCCCAGTAGACCCAGCTTGGCGACAGCCCCAAGCCACAGGGCTAACACAGTCTGTGCTTCCACAGAAACACGCTTCAGGATCCCGTGGCCAAGACCAGAGCTGCGCATGTGACCACTGCCCCACCCCATGGTACAAATCCTACACCAGTGTCCCTTCACCTCTGCTCAGACACAGCCGCTGTCACACAGCTGGGCACGGTAATGGCCAGGCACAGTGTCAGGCACTGGCTCTGGCACTAGCAATGGCCTGGCTCCAACTCGAGTGCTGGCAATGGCACCGGCAATGGCCAGGCTCCAACTCCAGCACCAGCCAGGTTCTGGCACCAGTCTATCGCTTGCCTGTTGGAAAGACTCTGAGGAGGGGGCACGCCAGCCACATTGAGTTCTGGAGTCAAAACTCATTATGCTCAGCGCCTGAAAGCGTCAATTCCTGCTCTCCCACTGCCTACATGCCGGACAGCACAGGGACCGCTTGCACTGACAGAGGCCCAGTGCCTCAGAGCACTGCACAGTGCCTGACACAGTGGGTGCCACTGGTGCCCAGACAGGAGGAGCAGGAGTCTCTAGGTTTCCCCAAACTGCAGGTTTTTCTCCAGGTTTCCTCCAAACTGCAAAGGTTTTTGCTTTTATAACTGCCTTGTCCTCAATGGGCATCCAAGGTTCCTGCTCTGACAGCCGTTTCCGAAGTTCAGTGTCAGTAACTGTGTGAACTTTCAGTTCCACAGCTGACAACACACAGGCTCCTGGCAGAAAGATCCCACGGAGTGAGAAGCACAAAAGGCAACCTATTAGATAATTTAGAGAATAGCATCCCTATGGGAAGACAAACACCAGGATAAAGCAGTGGTGCTCAGTCTTTACACGCATACACTGGTCACCAGACAGCATCACAGACATGACAGGCACTATCGAGAAAGTGAAAATGTAAAATGAGCAACTCCTCTGTCTCACACAGATCCCAGCTTCGTCTCGGGGAGTGGGGGGGCATGGCCAAGCACTTCAGGGAGCAGGGTGACTTCTCCAAATACGACCACAGCTTCAATCAGAGAGCAAGGATGCAGTACTCGATATTTTGTATCATAAGTGCTTGAAGTGAACATGTTACCTTTGCTAGGTAATTTTTGTTCACTTTATTACTCCTAAGCTCTGTGCAGATGGAAACTTGACTTAACCAAGACTTGAGAAGTAATTCTAGATTTAGAATTGAAATTCTAGAGTTTAGAATTTAAGATTCAAGAATTTCAAGGTTTTAGAAGTAATAGATTCATAGATATAATCACAGAATGGTTTGGGTTGGAAGGGACCTCAAAGCCCACCCAGTTCCATTCCCTTGCCATGGGCAGGGACACCTCCCACTGGATCAGGGGCTCCAAGCCCCATCCAGCCTGGCCTTCAACACCTCCAGGGATGGGGCAGCCACCACTGCTCTGGGCAACCTGGGCCAGGGCCTCCCCACCCTCATCGTGAAGAACTTCTCCCTACCATCTAATCTAAATCTTCCCCCTTCCTATTTAAAGCCATCAATAGATTTCATCCTTTTACATTATTCAGACAGTATAAGCAAAAATGAGACAAAAAGGAGCAGCTTTTCTACTTCTTTGTCCTCAGTTTCTAAAGATTAAATAAATGCCAAACAAATTAGCAGAATAAACATAGACAGAGGGGCCTCTTCTCCCCAGTGCTCACATTAGGCATTTCAATAATGGCTCTTATTAAACAAGTACTTTGCCTTTCCTCATACTTTGACAGTAATATATAAGCCAGAGTTGTAGCTATTCGAGTTTTCACAGATCACAGTCAATTAAGAACTTAGGTTTAATTAAGAGAGAGCTGCACTGAATTTTGTAAAAACTGATCACCAGTAATGGACTTCCACTGCTTAAAAACTAAATTCCATTGCACCACGCTGGTACTAAAAGAACCAGCTTATTTTTAGCAATGCTTCAAAAGAAGGGAATAAATCATGGGCTGCAGCCCAGCATTTGGCTGAATGCCCCTTCCAAGTGCTCCTGGAACAGACAGTTTCAGCCACTTGCAGAATCCCATCTCCTACCAATGCAGAATCTGCGGGCCCGGCTGACCCCAACGCATCTGCACATCACGTGAGCCACCAGCAATACCTACAGCCGACCCGCATCCTTGGGGCTGATGGTCCTTCCCTCAGAAAAAAACAGATGCATAATTAAAGAGCCGGGGCTGTGGAATGGGCTCTGTGCTGGGGGTGTGAATTTCAGCCTCTGCTCTCTTATGAAAAATGCATGAGCGTGAGCTGAACCGTGCACCTGAGCCGCAGGGCACCAACACCAACCCTGCTGGAGGACAGCGCAGAACCTCGCTGAACTCCTCCTCCCCAGGGGAGCTGTGGGAGGCTGGGCCGAGACACAGGGAAACCTCTGAGATGTTAAACTACCTGTGCCTTTAATACCTGGCAGCATCCCTCTCCATTAACCCTGCCCCGTGGCACAGCACCAGGGAAATGACTCCTTTCTGGAGCCTTCACCTGGCCAGTCCCTCTGAGGTACCAGCAGAACCTTCAGGCACTCAGGCTAGCTATGATTCCTACAAATGTTAACACCACACTGGTTGTTATTCAGGCTCAGCAGGGCTGGAGCTGGCTCCCCGGGCACTCCAAGGAAACGCTCATACCGGGTGTCCAGGAGCAGCGGAATGCCCAGAGATGTTCGTCAGCAGCTAACAAAGCTCTTCCTGCAAACCTGTGGTACTGGAAAAGCTACGTGTAGCACCGTGGCTGAAGTCTGACACCAAATAAAGCCCCAAAGCCTGTCTAGAAGCAACCGAAAGACTCCAAATCCACAGTGTCACCTGCCTGAACACAGAATGGCAAGGCCAGGGATCTCCTGCCCACCAGAGGGAAATGGAAGAAGCCATCTCCACACTGGATCCTATGCTGTGACTTCTATTAGAACACACCTGCCTGCAATCCCTGGATGAGGACAGAACTGCAGGAATGAGTTTTGGCATTGCTGTTTTAAAGACAAAGCCAGGCAGCTACGGTGTGATTGCTCTTTCCTTCAGCCACGGGCACAAATCAACTTCCTCAGCCATCACCTTCTGTGCTGAGGCACAAAGAACAGAGCAAATATATTTACACATGTGGTCTACACGTGCCCTTTCAAACCACCCCTTGCACGTTCTGGCAACTAAACTTCAATGGTTCAAACTTGGGGTTTGTTTCTGCAGGGTTGAACTATTTAATGACATGAAAACCACAGGATTTGGGGTTCTGTTCCCAGGGAAGCCGCCCATTTTTGGACTGCACCCAGTGCCTGAGCCCACTGAACAAGAGAATAAACGTGGGCTGGTAGCCCCATCACCCTCACCTCTCCTAAGCAACCAGCACTGGAATACCCACATAGCTGAAGGTCCATCAGATTTTGGTTTTGTGTCTCCCTGAAGAGCAAGATTTGTCCCAGAAGTTTTCTGGCTTTGGGGCCAATTATCTAAGTGTCCTAATTGCTTTCAGTCTTGAATAAAGAAATGATGTTACTTATACACAGCACATTTAAGTGAAAGGGCCTGGAAGACTCACATCCTAAAGCTGCCAAGCAAATCAACTGCTCTAAAAGCTTCAGTATTTCCTGCTTACAGCTCTGCCTGGGAAAATCACTGCATGCACTGATTATTAACAGCATTGCTTTGAGCAGCTTTCAGGTTTGGCAGGAAAGCTGTTTGATGCCTTTGTCTCTTATCAACACCTATTTGAGAAAACCAGGAGAGACCTACAAATCCAACAAAAGTAACCTGGGAACAGATCATTCTGCGTGATTTCCATGAGACATCGCTTTACCATACGAGCTAAGGCTATACACACAAACGTTTAACCAACACCATCCTGGAAGAATTCAATCTTCTCCACTAAGCAGGAGGTTGGTTTATAGCTCAGATTTTTACAATTTCCTCCTCAAAAATGTATTGTTCTACTTATTTTACTGGGTTTTATACATTCAGTTTTCTTATTCTGCTTCTTTCTGCTCTGCAGCCCGAGGACATGGTAACATCCACGAACACACCTGAGCTGCTTCTGAACCGACATTTCAGTGGGAGTTCTAACAGCGCACACAGACCCTTCAGTTACGGCGGGAAAATAATGAAGATCAACTGCTAATTTCTTCCATCGCTAATAAACCAATGATCACATGTACCCCCAAAAAGCATATGATGCTGATGCCAAAGGGATCCCTGTAGAAAGACCCCAGAAGATCCTCTTCTGAAGGACTGCAGCTGAGAATTCCACCCTTCTGTGCCCACTCAACCTTTGCCCCTCCACTCAGTCCACCCAAGAAGCCTCAATTCTGGAGGAAAAATGAGATCTGGATCTCTGTACACAGGGATCCAAGCAGATCAGTTACTGTTAGGGAAAAGATGTGCAACCAACATTTGTCTCTGAATTATTCAATTCATGACTTCTCTTCTCACCTGAGTTCGTATTTAAATTCTGTTCAATCAAAAGCTTAGCAAACGTGCGTATGGAACATTTTTGACTTGGTAACTAGAGCACTGGATGCAACCTTCTTGCCCGTGTCATCCATCTCCTCAGAGCCTTTCTCCAGAGGCAAGCACTAGTGAGCAAAGCAGAGAAGAGTCCTCTCTCACAAGCAGAGACAACTTTAACTCACAGGCACCAAGGTACTGACAGGATTTTGTTAACAACCAAAAATCGACTCTGGATGCTTTAACAACAAAAGAAACCCCAAACTAAAATTTCTGCCTAAGAGACAGAGACAATAAAATCTGTCCCTCCACCCAGCACAGTGAGGGGGAGAGGAAATTATCTCTCACCTGCAGCTGCAAGAAGGGGATGTTGAAGAACTTGTGCAGGTACTTGAGGCCAAAGCTGTTCTTCATGGAAGACTCAGCATAGCGAAAATACGAGGAGCCAGGAGGCCTGCCACCACCAGAGAGAAGAAAACTGATCAAAGGACATGGACAGCACGTGCATTGAGGAGGCACTACTGCTGAACTACACACCAACAACAATCCTCATTCACAAGCCACCCCTCGATCCCCAATGTGGGCTAGCAGGTCACCCTGCCAGGGACTCGCTATGTTGTTCACAGACAGAATTTACACTTGGTTCCTCCTGAAGGTTGGCAGAACGCAGCTGCTGTGGTGTTGCAGTGTCACAGGGCTGCCAGACTAAGAAATACCATGTCAGGACACTGGGCCATTGCTTTAAGAATCTGGGAGTTTCACAGCTCTGTAAGCTGTTAACTTTGCAGTGAAGGTTT
This sequence comes from Phaenicophaeus curvirostris, assembly GCF_032191515.1. NCBI lineage: Eukaryota > Metazoa > Chordata > Aves > Cuculiformes > Cuculidae > Phaenicophaeus > Phaenicophaeus curvirostris. The sequence continues at coordinate 1,027,068 of NC_091411.1, forward strand.
AGTTTTAAATCCACAGGTCAACATTAAGTAACAAGCATGAGCAGTGGACATTAAACTCAGCTAAGTCACATATAGAGATGAACTTGCATAGAAACAACTACATTACGCAACCAAGCCTTAAAACTTATCCCATTTCTGTGTGCCAGACACAGGCACACATGAACGAGAGACTAGGAAAATAAAAAAATGCCTTGAAAACATAAAACCACATCAAAAAGTAAGACCTACTGAATCCTGAACAAATTCATACTAAATAACTGAGAGCCTCAGGACTCTGCATAAGGGGAAATTGTGCCTGGCTGGCACAGGAGGTGCATGACTTGGCTGCGCCCAGTCAATGCTGTGGGGACGCTCTCAGAGGAAGAGCATGGAAGCAGCTGCACCAGCTGGCTCTCTGGTAGCAGAATTATTAGGAGTAGAGAACAGTTGTTCTGCAGGGAGAGGATTCTTTCATAAGAGAAGGTCTATCTGGAAAGAAGATGGCTTCTTGGACAAGTACTTGAAAGGCCCATGCTGGCAGGCACTCCTGCTTCTAGGAATATAGCTAAGAGCCTGCCCAGAACAGGCTTCAAGATCCAAGGAAAAGGAGCCGATTGTGTACACTGCTGTACAAGACACTCAGAACTACAAAAGCCCAAAAGCCAGACAGAGGGGCCACAGGAGAACATGATGCACACCTGAAACATGGCAGCAACATGGCTACCTACAGTAGAAGACAGAGCAGCCCAGGTCTGCTCCCTGCCCAGAGACTGTGGGGCCACCATACCTGTTGAGATTGTCGATGAGGTCCCGCACGTCGCCAGGCAGGATGACTCGATGCTCCCCCATGTCTCGGTAGTTCCCAAGCACACACACTGGAACGTGTGTCGGCACTTTAGGAAGCTCCCTCAGAATATAGTTAAATGTCCTTCACCATACAAGAAAGAGATAGAGGCAGATGAGCGAAAACATCATTCTGTGATGAGTTTCATGCAGAAATCAAAGAAAAGAAACCAAAGTAAAATTTTTTTCCCCAAATCCTTCCCAGGCTGTGGCTTCTTTGCTCCCTCAGATAAATACATTCACTGAAAATAAGTTTGTATCATTATTTAGTCACAGCAGCTTGACAAGTTCAACATCCCCTTCCACCTCCTGCAGCACTATTTCCCCCAGTCCTACAGAACTGGGGGGCTCAGCAGAATAACTGACACCCTGCTCCAAGCTGCCAGTGGGTGCACTGGCCCACCCAAGCCTGTAAAACACAAGCAGGGACTCTCACCACCTTCTCTTTCCATGGTGGCTTCCACCTGTCTCTCCTCCTCCTTGGGAGATGTGCAAAATGAACAGCTCATTATGTCCGTACATTACCGCAGCCCAGGGCCTCCAGCTAATCCTTCTGAACAGCAGTATTCCAGGGAATCCCTCACTAGCATTCCCTTTGTGCTCTGGAGAGCAGGGGTTTGTAACACGCCCGGAATATTCTGCACCTGCGGTAACACTAATTACTAATTACCAAGTCTCAGACAGCAGCTTTATCAGAAACTGCAGCTCACAGCCCACAGGGAGGCTGCCTCTTTGAAACAAGCCCAGGAGAGCCGTTTATTAAAAGACATGTCAGAAGATAAAGGCATTATTTTAAGGGATACAAGCTTGCTTCAACACATTAGGCTGGTTTTCAGTTCCAGAGTCCGCCTGGGAATCCAGAGGTCTGGAAGTAATTTTTTTTCACTAAGCAAGAGAGAGCCGTGTGGTGTGTGCTGCTGAGGCTCTTACCACTGTTTGGTGATGTCAAACATCATCACTACGCCATTGCAGTTCTTATAGACGTCCAGGAACTCCGCATCCAGAGCCATTTCTGACTCTGCCTGAGGAAATGAAGGGAAAAGAGGCAATAAATCACTTGATTCAACTTCAGGCTTGTATAGAACACAACTGACATAGTGCTGAACAGGCCAACTTTCTAAAGTGATGGTCACTAGAAGTGCCAATGGATTTCAAAGCATCATCATTTAAAGCAAGACTCTTGTGGTTCACAGCTTCTGTTGCCCACAGGAGCAGGATGTGAAACACTCAGCAGTCTCTGAAAAATACAGTAAGTGCTAAAACCTACCTGCTCCTCTTTCTCCTGTGCCCCAAATCCTGTGCTGAAAGATAACTCCATATAAGCTACAGGACAGAGGACAGAAGACAGCTCCCATCCCACCTCTTTGCCAACCCAAATACTGACTGTTTTCTAATGCTGCTGCTGTATGAAGCCAGGATGTTGGTTCTACCAAGTTTGTTCATGCAGGGCTGAAAGTATTTGTTAATATTTGCTTTTCATCATTTGGACTCTGCATGCTGCAAAGCACAGTGCTGGTCACAGCTCAGCCTCCAAGGTTCCTGCGGCAATTTGGTGCCCATGTAACAATTTCCACTCATTTCCCAGAAGCAGAAAATGCACCCACGTTGGTGAAGGAAGCAGCAGCTGCGATATCTGTTCTCAAAATATTTTTTTCCCATAGGAGAATATCTTTAAAGAACATTCTATGATTCTCCTCTCCTGACTGCACACATGGAGCACGACTGGCACCCTGGTGGAAGAAGTAACTCACCCCTGCCCTGACCCAGCCCCGGAGCCCAGTGCTCGGCTCTCTACGTATCACGGATGCTGCCTTTCCCATTCATTTCAAGAAAGCAGCTATTGCATGAGCATCACAACACTGCTGTGCACTGAGCCCTGAAGGGCATGGACACATGAGCAGGAGCGACAAAGCTCTTTAAGAGCTGCTGAGATCATGGGACTGAGGGCCTTTACATGGAATTTCTCCTGAGGATTAAGTCATACATCTTTTGAAAGAGATGCCAGGGAATTCCACTGGCAGCCTGAGTGCAGGTGGGGAATGTGGTAGCACGGTCTCCCAGACAGAGCTTTGCTCTACAGTGGAAGATCCAAAGCAGACACATCCGTGAAAGAGCCTAGAGGAAGCCACTCTGTTTACTTTTTCTGCTAGGCAGCACTTCTACTGCCCCTTCCTCCTCTCTGCTCCAAAGGGTGTTAAAGGGTAACTGTTAGCGCAGAGAGCAGGGCATCAAGTGACTTCTTCAGGCCTCACAAGTCCAGCACAAAAGGATGCCCACGTGCAAACATGGACAGAGCTGCTGAGTAAACATCTAGGGCCAGTCATTCCCAAAAGACAGAATGGAAATCAGCAGGAAGGTCATGGTGAGGGCACAAACCAGGACAAAATGCATGGGCACAAGAGTGAGGAGCATCAGGGATCACAGCGCCCTTCAACTATCAGCCAGGCCAGCCTTAAAGCAGAAACAAATACAGAACTTACTCTCCGTGGACCAGAGGCCTCCTGCAAAGAGGCAGACATCGGTGCTCAAGGTGACTCACCTCCTGAGGGTCGTTCTCCAGTTTCAAACCATCTCCTCGTTTTTTACATTTTCCTTAAAAAGAATTGTAAAACGAAAAGCATTACAGAGGGCAGAGAACTCTAGGATTAGGGCTGGGCAGGAGCCTGGCACTTCAAACGTGGCCTTAAAGTAGATCTGACTTCTACTAAAAGCATGGGGAACAGGGGAAAGGTGGGACAGGCATATCTGGCTGGGTGGGGAACACCACCTGCCTTGTTGGAGAATACCAGCTTGCCTGGCTCAAAGATCAACAGGAAGAATGTCTGGGGCAGCTCAAACAATGCTCTTCACGGCATAAAGTCCCAATGACCAATAACACTTGGTGCACTCCCTGACCACAATGAGAAGCTGCTCTGTTGCACTTTTGGTGTGTTAGTGCTGAAGAAGTGAAAGATCCTGGGGCTGCTGTGATTGAACTGCACAACCACACGAGTAGCCTTTGAGACGCTGCGACGTCGCTGTGCTCTCACCAACCCAAGGCAGACAGTCTGGTTTGGAAACGGGACCTCAGTGTCCAGCGGGTGCTTTGGGCTGAGTTGTGACCAAAAGCAGGGCTGGCAGGAGACTCATTATGAGAGTTCAACAGCCAAAAGCCAGGCACAACTTCTACAAGGGGAAACCCAAGCACAATGAAACTGCTTCAAGGGGGCTGTGGAGACAGAGGAGAGCGAGTCCACACGTGAGTGGAAGGCCTGAGCCAGTGGGTCAGGTCTGGTCATGGACAACAAATGTGCAGAAAGGAATTCGTCCCACGGCACCATCCAGAGGCTCAAGGGATATGCACACACAAACAAGCTAGAGGACATGTGAAACTGCTGAAGTTCACAAGTAAGCGCAAGAGGGAACAGGCTAAACCCTTGAAGAAGGCACCAGAAAACCATTGTAGAGACTTGCCTTGCACTCCCATGGCCAGAATCCCATCTAGGGGAACCTACAGGTTTCCCTCCAACTCTTCTGCTCCCTAAGGCACACACTCAAATCCAGCCATTATACTTAAAGGGCAGACCCCAAGACTCCTCTCTTTACTTACAGCTTCAATAAGCACTGGATGAGTTCACAAACTGACATTTTAAAGTACCACTGGCATTTGACTCAGCATTCCCAGAAAAGGAGTCGGGCGTTTACAAACCTCAGACTCCCTGAACATCTTGCATTACATCCGTTATGCTGTAATCACATTTCCCAATCTTAAAGCCCATAGAGAGAGGAGATACCACGGATCTGTAGCTACATCAGCAGAGCAACAATCTGCTAACACGACCTTCTGGTGCAGACACTAGAGATTGCCAGGAGCCTCAACAGGTGAGAGCAAGGACACTTTCCTTCATCTGCTGCCCAAGAGGTTCAGTGTGGACATGACAAGACCTGTCCTCGCCCCCAGGGACTGCTTAAACTCTCTCTACATACAGCAACTTCCAGAGCTGTGCAATGAATAACCCTGCAGATCTGGAGCTGGTTTACAGATACTGAATATCTTCCTGATGTTACTGGCAAGTAAGAACTGTGCTTCAGAATGAAGTTTTTCTTCCTACTCTAATGATGACTTAACTAAAACATAATGGCAGAGACTTGGAATTCCTTCTCCTAATTTCTAGGAATTCCCTGTGAACTGACAACAGAACGTACTGGCAGCTCAGATGGACCCATAAACCCTCCCACTGACTTTTTAACAGGGACCAAACCAGCTTCCACCAACGACCCAACTCCGACGATAAACGTGGAGCAATCACTGGTAAAATCCATGGGTCTGCCAAATCCCGCATGCGAGTTTCCTTCTTTTCTGCAAACAGGTCAAGGATAAATAGTGATGAAACACAGAGTTATTAATTAAAGTTTTAATGCCATGTGATAGCACATCAGACTCCAGTCTCTACCCCCGCTAATGTGTCTGGAGTGCTTCCCAGCATCATTTGGTTCAGTTGGCACGGTGGGGTCAGGCTGATGGTTGGATGGGATGAGCTTAGAGGACTTTTCCAGCCCCAATGATTCTGTGATTCTATCAATTAAAAAATGCTTGCCCCCCTTGTCTCATCTGAAAGTAGCAGAAGTACTGATCCTCCCCCACTTGTGCAATGTGTTTCCCTGGAGGATCCAAATATGGGCTCTGATTTTTCCCAGCGCACTAAAGGTGTGGGATGCCTAGGACGTTCCATGCCTTCTCCCACTTCAATTAAATTCCTTTCAAGTCAGTGGCATTTGTGTGGCTTCTCTGAATGTCAAAATATCACCATTTCTGCAGTTGCTGCGGAATTACACTTACCATGACCCAGTTTTCCAGGCACTGAAACAGAAGCCTAAGCAACCATAAATACTCTCCACGGGTCCTCTCATCTGGAGCAATCAAGGTGTCTTTCCAACTTGGACACACTCACAGCCTATGCTTTGAGACTGAATAGAAGACAGGGCTTCTGGCTCTGTGTGTGTATCAAGAGGCACGAGCAATGTTCTTACGTGATGCTGTAAAGGAGGTCATCTCTACAGAGTAACTGAGCTGGAAAGTGCATGTGTGTACATATTCATGCACAATTTTTGGAACTAAAATTGCAGGATGAGCCAGAGAAAGACAATATGTATGTAGTGAAAAGATGCAATTCAGCTTGTAAAGGCAAGCACAAAAGAAGGTTGCGTTGTTATAGGAACGCGATCCTGTATTGAAGGTCACACTGGTTGTAACTGAAGAGCCTCAATTAGAAAGTGAGGGTCTTCATGTTGCGATTGCTCAGCTTCTCTACTTGAACAATGACTGCTCCTTATTTACAGGCGTAACACCACCAAACCCAAATAACCTTGCAGCAGTACCCAGAGTCTACAGAACAGTTCTTCCTGAGCACCAGAAGACGGGGCTCGTGGCCAGCAGTGCTGGGTACACCAGTTTTATTGCAGGAGAACAAGGATTCGGTACAGCTTGCCAACAAATGCTGCCCACAGTGAGATGGAGATGCTGCCCTGCACTGTCCAAAAATACAAAGACGGAATATTTTGCATACCCAGTACCATCCAACTTAGGACATCTGAAAAGAAGAGCAATAGAAATTCTGATCTCTCCTCCTTTCTGCAGCCCTCCTCCAGGAGGGAGGAGGTGAAGGGGCAAGGAGAGGAAAGGAATCTCCAATATGAGGGAAAGAGTTTGTGCTGGTTTGGGGGCAACAGAAGAAACTATGATTTGATCCCTTCAAGTAATGTATGGGAAGAGATGCAGGAACCAAACCAGCAGAAGCTATAAGACTGGAGATCGGAACTGTTCTTGAATCACCTCCATTCAAGCAGTTTCTCTGCAAGCAGGATCTGTTACAGCTTTATGACCTCCAGCAGTTACACAACTCGCTGCAAAGCCTGAAAGATGAGTCAGGACTGTGACTTGTGCTGAGAGACAGCTCTCCTACGTTCTATTAGTTCCAAGGGCAGCAAAGGAGATGGCACTGCTACAGACACCACACAAAATCTAAGCCAATCCGTGGCTGGGGGCAAGCTCTACTCATTATGATTTTAACAAACAGCATCATCGCACAAATAAGCCCACTCCCCGAGCAGGCCCCCGAGACCACAGTGGGCTGCAGGGAGGCCCACACTCCAGTGAGCCAGCACATGGAAGAGAAATCACAAAGAGTCAAGGAAAAGCTAAAAGGAATGGTTCAGCGGTTGCCATTTCCCCTGCTTCAGTGCAGAAACTGACCTCACAGATTTTAAACTCTCATAACATATCTCCCCACCCTTTCAAATTAACATCTCTGTGCTAAACAGACAACACTGGACACAGCCAGGCCCTGAACAGTCCGGAGGGGAACTTAAAGTGCAGTGCTGAGCTAACAGGGATGGGGAGGCACGCCACGCAGGAAAACCACTTTTAACTTCAGGGCAAAAATGAACATGAAGTTTTTTGTGGTGCAACTTACTGAGTTTCCCCCAACCCTCCTGTGCACATTCCCATGGAGATGTGATGCCTGGCAGCATGGCACAGCGGAGAAGGGGCTGATGCTGCTTTACAAGACTCAAGTTGAAAACTGCAGTACATCTTTCAGACAGTCTGGCCACCACCCCATATCGGGCTTCCAATGCATTTTTCAAACATCCTAATTCAAACAGAGGCCTCAATTTGCTCTTACAAGGAATAATTCTTCCACAATGGGGGCGTACTGGCAAAAGAATTTAGCCTGGAAAACAAAGTATGTTGAAATTAATGTTCAGAATATGCATTTTTGGGCAGTTTTTAACCCAGCCTGATAAACGCAGCATCCTGCACAACTCTAATATACACAGCTGCTGGGATCTTGTAGGCAAGGGAAAAAGAAGGATCAGGTCTTGTCAGATCTACGCTGCAGCAGCACTAAGAACTTCACTACTACAAGTCTACAGCCTAGATCACTGTTGCTCTCACCCAAAGCATCACGCAGAAGGATTTTTTGTCCTGAGCACAGAGAAGGAAGAACAAAAATGTCATAATGGTAAGATGAAAGTTAGATCTGAGAAAGCTCTTAGTGGTTAATTTGCACATTTTCCTGAAGTTGCCCTTATCAAGAATCTGCAACCCTGTGGCAATAGGAAAGGATTTGATTTTGTTACATCATGACTTTTGACACTGCATTGCTACATTTGATTACACACAAATACCTATTTTGTGGTACGTATGGAGGGATCTGAACACAATGAGTTAAGGGTATGAAGTGGAGAGGAGTCCCTTGAGATTTCTAGCGTGCTCCACTGTCAGAAGCGGAGGCAGTATCAGCAGAGCCATTATCAACATCTGCACACTGATCTGTTTTCTTTTCTAGTTGAGAAGATGGCTCTGCTCAGAGAAGCTATTCACAGACATAAATGCTGGGACCACATGATTATCAAATTAACTGTCTATCTATTCAAACCACAGCTGCGAGGCAGTGAGAAAACAGCTGCTTTGCTCAGATTCCCACCCTGCATGTGTTATCCCAGGATTTGGAAGCCAAACTGCAATCAGATTGACTTCAGCAGTAACTCCGACCCAAGTAAGGGTCTGCACTGGGAAAACAGATCAAGCCCAAGATTTTCAGTTGATGTTGCTGCCTCAAGTTTAACCTAAAGGCTTCGTTATGCATCTGAGCTAGAGCTGCTGTCTTTAATTACTTTTTCTTTTTTCTATTTTAAATACAAATTAGCTAATGAGAACAATTCAATCTCTCCTTTTCCTACTCCCTGTTGTGCTTATCTCCCCAGTTTTGGGTGGTAATGCATGTGCATGTTGCAGAGCTGGGGCAGCAGGGGTGGCGAACCTTGGATGCATTCCTGCTGAGGAATGTGTGCCAGCATGGATCCTACCTAAGGCTGCGGGAAAGGTATCAGCCTCAAAACATAAAAGTTTAAGTTTCAATGACTGTGGTCAACAGACTTCACTGACAGAAACACAAACAAGGAGCATAACCCACAGAGCAGGAGAGGTTCACTTGTAGTGCTGCTTTCCTTACTCATGCATCACACCAGGAGCATGGATCATACAAAAAGCCTCTTAAAGCCAACCAACATCTGCATTTGGGGCTACAGATACGGCTGGTAAGATTTACATCTGAATCCCAAGCCCTTCTCACAACAGATCCCACTGCATCCAGATTTGCACTGCATTCAGACTGTGTTTTCACATTTGCTTGCGGGGCTGTTTTTATTTTTTATAAAACAGAACTTTATACTCTGACAAAAATTGAAAACTCATGAAAAATGTATTTATGCATAACGCTTTCTTTTCAGCTGAACATTTAGGAAAGACTTCGGATTACATACATTGCATTTTCTGTCCTAAGTGAACTGAAGTAACTGGCTTCTCTTTTATCCTCCTCCCTGCACACATTATTCACTGCAGATAATATTTTATCAATTTAAAAATTGCATTCCGTCACAAAAACAGCCTGGCAAGAACTTACAGACAGAACAAAGAACTCAGCAGCTGCCTAAACATACATAAAACTGCGAAGGGGAGAAAATGTAGTTTACTATAAAGTTCAGAGCATAAGAATACACTAATCAGCGGCTCATCTGTCATGAAGCACACGAACCAATGTGGTTTGGACTGAAGTTCCAATTGCAAATAACGAGCTCCAGCACAGGAGACTCCACTCTCCTTTCCATATTTTCAGGAAGTAGCATGCACACACTTGAAAACATTAAGTGCAGACCTTTTTCTAAAGCAGAAGTCATAGAACCATGGAGTGGTTTGGGCTGGAAAGGACCTCAAAGCCCATCAAGTTCCAACCCCCTGCCATGGGCAGGGACACCTCCCACTGGACCAGGCTGCTCAAGGCCCCATCGGCCCATCAAGTCAGTTGATGTTTTGGAATACAATCTAAGTTGTTAACTAAAATTGAGAAAGAACAATGCCTCTCCATTAGAAAGGAAGGTACAAACTTTACCTTTGTCAACGACATCCCAGACTTCGACTTTCACGATATCATCAGTGGCTGAAAGCACAATAAGAACACAAAACATTAGAAGGAGGATTCAGTAAAATGACTGACATTCAGTGCTCACCTCAGAGCCCAACCCAGCATCATCAGCATAGGAGAGGAATGTCAAAAGAAAGTTAATTCCTGAGTAAGTTAAAAGAAAACACAAACATGGCAAGGAGCAGGCCGGCTGCTGTGGATCTGAGCTGTACACCCAACCTGCGCTGTCTAAAGAACTGCTGGAAGACTCATGGTCACACAAGCCACAGATAGATTCCCTGGATGTTTTATGTCAGATTTGAGCCATGTTATGAATACTTTGTGTAGGTTCTTTTCTTAACATACAGAAGTTTCCATAAACTTAATTTGGAGAATACAGTCTGGTCCATATGCAAGGATACAGCTGGAAGAAAGGAATAGGCACACTTAAGGAGCAGTGTGTTGATGTAAAAGTGACAAACACTGTGGACAGTCCTGCGGGTACAGACACCCATTCTCTTTGCAGATCTCCAGTTGCGTTTTGTGACAATTAAGATATTACCAGCAATTTTCCTTCTTAATGAGCTGCAGCATCAGTAAATTAGGGCCACAAAGATGATGAGAGGGCTGGAGCACCTCCCATATGAGGACAGGCTGAGAGCTGGGGTGGTTCAGCCTGTAGAAGAGAAGGCTGCGGGGAGACCTTAGAGCAGCTTCCAGTCCTGAAAGGAGCTCCAGAAAAGCTGGGGAGGGGCTTCTTACAGGGACATAGAGTGATAGGACATGGGGGAATGGCTTTAAATTGGAAGAAGGAGGATTTAGATTAGACATTAGGAACAAACTTTTCATGATGAGGGTGGGGAGGCCCTGGCCCAGGTTGCCCAGAGCAGTGGTGGCTGTCCCATCCCTGGAGGGGTTCAAGGCCAGGTTGGATGGGGCTTGGAGCAACTGGATCCAGTGGGAGGATCCTGCTCATGGCAGGGGGTGGAACTGGATGGGCTTTGAGATCCCTTCCAGCCCATATCATTCCATGATTCTATGTGAGTTGCTAAAATCTGAAGCAAGGCAAACAAAATTTGAACTATAGAGCCAGCACTGCTCGTACAGCTGGCACCTTCACTTCTGACGGCATGAGAGACAGGCAGCTGTGGTCAGATGTTTCCATTGAACCCAAACAAGCAGTTCCATCTTCATGGAGTTGTTCCAGAGAATGATTGCCCCTTTGGAAATGCTATTGGCTACAAAGCAAAAACTTGTGCTCAGAGCAGCTCTGACCATAAAGCAATGGAATGGGAGGACATATGGAGGAATAATCTCACAGGATGGCATGAAAATTCAGCCAAGTGTCACTGTCAAGCCAGGAAACATTCAGTCTACATAATTCATTGCTGTTTCAAAATATTGTAAAGACAGGTTATGAACAAAGGAAAGCTTTGATGCTCTGCTTCTGGAAAAAGATCCTTTTCCACATTTACGCATGCAGTAAAATCAGCCTGTTTTCCCTCACATGAGCTCCCACCTATCTTCCCGGAGGGCAGTGGGCACAGGACCAACAGGAGCCTTTTCCAAGGCCAGCCCCGCCACTGCATCATGGGCTGCAATGGGACCGAGAACACCGAGGCAGCTCTACTCCCCACATTAACTGCATCCCTGAATATTTCCACAAAGCATAAAGCCAGGTACAGGTCAAGTCCATCCACTCCCCATTCCTCATTCACTGGGCACCCAGCTGTAGGGCCAGCCACTCACACCCAGGTGCTCACCATGGGCTGCTCAAGTCCGTGGTGTGTTCAGGGCACACCATGACCCTGTAGGTGCTGGGACACACATAGCTGGTCGAATTTTGACCCCGAATTCCTACCCTGCAGCTAGACTGGCAGTGCTGCTGTTGTCCCTGAAGGACAAGAGGGCAGACAGACTCACAAAGTCAATTCTGGTGCCTTTCAATAGCCAAGACTTCCTGCAAAAGGACAGGAGATGTTTTCTTTTCTCAGATGACAAACTTCGCAGGGGCACAGGAGGAGTCCAGAAAGCTACTGGTTCCTTCAAGCAGCATTGTGTGAAGGAGCTTCCATGGAGAAACAGGAACCCTGTGTCAGGAAAGCCGTTGTGGTGACATGCAGTGTTCTCTGAGGAGGTGACTCGACATCCAGCACTGTGACTTTTACTCCTGAGCTCTGAAGATCTCTGCTTTCTTATCCGAACACCAACTGCACCCTCAGTTAAGACGTCCTCTCCTGCTGAGTAATCTCTGCAGTACTCATCCTGCTGAGCAGCAGCACCCCAAGCTGCTGCACTAAACTGCCCAGCCCAGACAGACCTGCTCAACAGCCATTTATCTGTGGGAAAGCACAGAACTGCACAAAGAAATCGACTGTATGAGATCCAAAAAATAATTTTTCCACATGGGTGTTTTCCTGCTAGCACCCACGCTCCTCCCATCTGGTAGCCAGTGAGTTCTTCCTTTTCCTCACCAGCTTCATTCCCAATTATCCTGAACACACAAGAGGATGATTACCTCAGCGCTGCTGTGTTGGCTTTGGTGTGACTCACACAGCAACACTTCACCTCAGCAGCTTTGCGAGGCTTGCTGCAGCAAAAGGAGAGCCAATTCATCCTTTTAACTGTAACTCATGAGCAGAAAACGTGGATCAAACCCCTGAGAAGATCTGTACTTGGCTGCTGTTTGGTTCAGTTCCCTGGAGCCAGTAGCAGACTGAGACATTGTTTACCCATGAACGGCGGAGAGATGCGAGAAGGCTTCAATTGAAAGAAAGCTCATTTGAAAGTAAGAATCGTTGTTTCGTGGATGGTGTCATCACCGGGAATTTCCAGGCCCTCAGACATACTTACTCTCATGCAACTACGCAATTTACCTTGCAGGCTTTGGAGAACAAACCCGATGGAGCAGAACAGCTCTGCTGTTCCTCACACTAATCATGAACCGTTCAAAGTATCTGAACAAATGTATTTGCCAGTTCGTATTTCTGACTCCCTTTCCAACACTGCCAAACAGAGAATAAAACAAGTGACCAGCATAACCTAAACAGCGTCCATTGCGTGCAGGAACTGTAATTCCTTACAAGGACACAAACATTACCAATATCCACTGGCACAGAACAGTTATTTTGTTCATTCTGAGTAGAAACAATAATTCCAATTCCTCTACCTTTATTCAGTCCTCCAGTACAAAATTTCTCAAGGTAGGACAAGGGGGTGCATTCCACATCCGAAATATGAATCCTCTACTACCAGGCAGTGTAAGAATCCTTCAATGTTTGACAGTGATTTCATTAACACCCATAAATATTTACTGCCGACCTCCTCAGGATGTTTATTCAAGGTGGCTTGAGAGCATGATCACAGGAAAAACAAACTTATTTTCCTCTTCAGATTAGCTCAACCAATAGGGCAGGTGCGGGCATGAAAGACTTCACTGTGGCTTGTATGCTGGGACAAGCGGCCGATGCCTTGGCATACCTGTGACATTAGCAGCAAGCACAGAGCAAACAGCCAGTATTCTCATGCTTGCTAGCTTGTTGAGACCTTGGAATCTTCACTAAGACCCGTGAGTTAATAAGAAAAGAATGCATTAGACGGAAAACATGAAGATAAGGGCCACATCTATTGTAAATAGTGGGTTGCACTCTGTCGCTGTAAGTGTGGGTTTCTCACAGGTAGAAATTCACTGGGGTAGCTGCTGACTGGATACAGAAACACTACATAAGGTTTGCATCCTCTCAATAAAGGTGATCTTGCTTGTTGCCTCATTGATTGGGCCCATGCCTTAATCGCTACAGGCAGGAATCAGATCTGAGCAGTTTCTTGGAGTGTCCACGCCAACCATCAGGAACAAAAAGCTTTCACAGCAGGAAATCCTCACAACGATTTGAAAGAGAGGTTATTTTTTAAAACAAATTATAAGAAGGTCACGGAGAATTTCCTGTACTGCTGGAAATTATTAATGAGAAAATAATAGTGAGGGGACAGAGACAACCAGATTCAAGAGAAGGTCAGAGAAGTGCAGATGGACAATGTCAGATAACAACAAACTAATTGCTCTTTAAAGCAAATACAGTCTTACAGAGCAAGCCCATGCTGAATCACTAGTCCACCCCACAAGGCTGTGGCATTTTTGATCAGACACCCGAAAGCTGGACTGAATGCTCTGTTGAATCACAGTCCTATGCAATTCTGATGCCCGCAGTGTCTTCTCCAGGCGAGATCCAGGGCTTTCACGGCCACTTCATACTGTCAGAGCCAGGGGTGAGTGATAAAAAAATGCACACCTCATCTTTCAGACTCAAACAAGCACTTAAAAAAGCTGCTGATAAGATGGTTCTGTGCTTCAGCTGGTCAGCCCACAGCCATCAGTACTACAGTAAGTTTTAAAACATCACTTTCACTCATTATAGTATGCTTTTTATATTTTAATAATTAAAAAACTAGTTTGCAACATTCTGTTCACCTCTGTGCAACACAGGCACACCGAAAGCAAGTGTTGCTACTATTATTATTTCTATAACAAACCTGCTTTCATTACCCAGCCAAGTGTATTACAAACATTTAAGATCTTCTGGATCACTTATTAAACACTTCTCTTGGACCACAGCTTCCAAAAAACCATCCTTTAGCACTTATAACACATAGTTTCTGAGTAAAGTTCTTAGAAACACGATGGAAAAACTGTCAATAATGAAGTAAAATAACATTAGTGATGACAGACCATTTTATCTCCCAAGAAGACACAGAGGAAAGGAGCAAACAAGGCTGCAGTGGAATTTTTACCCCCAAGGCACTGTCCCATGACTATCTCTCCCTCTACCCTCTTTCATCTTACTTTTATAATTCCAGTGGATGCTGGTGACTTGGATCTCCTGAGTTGGAATGTATTCCTCAATAAATTTCTTTCCCTGCAGTCGGTGCCAGAGTGTGGTTTTTCCAGTGTTCCTGTCCCCTCGGATGACAATTTTCACTGGGGAAAAGAACAAGCAGACAAATAAAGTTGATTAAAAGCAAATTGAAGGATGCTGTGAAAAGCGTGTTAACTTTTAGCAAGCATTATTCAGATGTAATTAGTCCTCTCCTATTACACAGGCATGATGGGGTTTGTTAAAAACCATGAGCCCAGTCATTACAATCAGTGTTTATTCAGCTCCTCGCACGGGCTCAGCAGAAAGAACGAACATCCCGACTGAGTATTCAGAATCTGCGCAACTTCAGCCAGCGGAGTCTGCTCTTTCCATCCTCCTGCCTTCTCGCCCTTACTCCCACCCTGCTACACCCTATCCCTTTGCCAGCCTTTTATGCCAGGCTTTTCCTTCAGTTACTTCCCCTGCCATTCCCAGTTCTCCTTAAATGCTTCTCATTCTCTGAGAAAGCTCTCACTTCTCAGACCCAGCTGTCCCCAAGCCACTGAAGGGCCCATCCCCAGCAGGACTGGGTGCTCAGAGTGGGACTGAACCCTAGCACCAGTGAATCTGTACTCCCTGTGGGGGGAAAGACGAGAGGCAACTCCTGGTGAACATCGCTGCCACCACCCTCAAGCAACCCCACGCTCTTGCCCCGGGGCAGCATCCCTTTCCCAGGGCAAGTGGAAGGAGACCACAGATCGCTCTGCAGCTGCTCCAGCGCTCACCACGTGGATGGCCTCCAGGAGGCTATCCTTGGCAGGGACAAGGGACAAAACAGTGAACCTTCACAGGGGGGCTACATCAAACTGCCCCGGCAAAGCCATCAAACTGCCTCTGCTGATGGCCACAGCACTCAAATTAAACCAAACCTGGTCTTTCTCACGTGAACTAGGAACAGCTAAACTAACCCAAAATAACCATGCCTCTCTGGGGACAGAACTTCAATAAAATCACAGGGAAATAAAACCAAGAGAAACTCAATCTCTGTGGGCCCTCAGTGTGTCAGAGGAGCCAGCCCTGCGGTGGCTGTGGGTGCGGGACGCATGGATGGCATTTGGTGAAGGCAATCTGAGAAACCACCATCTCAGGTAAAGGCAGATGGGCTCCTCTCCCACTGACAGGCCACACATTAGCCGCTGCGGCCTCTCCGCTGAGCGACCACCACATACCTCTCCTTGGAACCACTGCATGGGGAGCCTGTCAAAGGAGAAACTCACCCAAACCCTCCCAAGCAAGTGTCCATCGTAAACCGTACACAACCTGGCAAAGTCACTTCCACAGCAATTAAAGTAACGGATTTTCCAGAGTCTACCCTAATGTTACCTTCTTCTTTCCGAAAACTTATGTTTTATTTCATACATTTTCAGTTACACTATGGAATATTTTTAAATACCATTCTTGTTTCAAGTGGTGACCGCAAGGCTGCTGGGAAATGAGAGCTGACTTGAATAGAATTTTTACCCTTGTGTTTTGAATAGGAGCTATTATCCCTGGAAAATGGGCCACCCAGAGACAGCTAAAGGCAGATTCAGGTGATCAGCGTGAGGCTGTGCATCATCATTTGGGCAAGGAACGCACAGCCCGAAGGCTACCTTCTGTTGTAATTCAGGAGTTACCGCAGGCACTGCAGAGAGAAGCCTAAGAGGGGAGCTGTAAGGTTAAACAGATAAGAAATACAAGGTCTGGGGAAGAGTTCTGTCTGGCAGTATTTTGTGCTGCAGCTCCACAGCACTTTTGCTGTTGTACACCCCGAGGTTCACTCTTTTACCAAGTTGCTAAAATAGCAAAAGGATAATAAAGGCAAAAAGGAACACAGTATTTATAGGCTGACTTCACTGACAGGGCGGCTCTGCAAAGACAAGAAACCATTACTTGCATCTCCTGTCACCCTGTGTGTGATTCCATATGGATGGTGAAACAATCGATGAAAGATTCCTTTCATTTTTCTTAGTTAATGCAGGAAATCCATGGCACAGGCAGGATGAGATTCCATTTGCCCCCTTTAAAGGCCAAGTCTTTCCAAATGTTCTCACTGCTGACCTTAGAGAGCTGTTTTAAAATCCATATTCCCTCAAGATGTGCAGCATGAGGTACTGGGACAGGGAGTTTTAAGGGACAAAAGGACCCTTCCTTAAACAGTCTGGCTGCTCTCAAGGTTCACTTTCAGGATTGCTCTCAGGCTCTCCCCAGAAGAGGTGATTTTACTACCCCCAGCCTCTTCCAGTGCAAACAGCATTATTTGTGCAGCTACACATTGAGCTGGATCAATAAACTGAACCAGCTGAAATCTGGCCACAAAATCACTCATTTTCAGCTTTCTTCTCTAGCACAAGCACCCACGGCAGGAGCAGCAGAGGCAAGCACAGCTGGAGTGGCCAGGAGTTCACTTCAGCCCCAGAGCAGGTCCCACTGGGATCATCACCGGGTGCTGGTGGCATCACATGCTCAGTCCAAACAGCTCCCACAGCCCCAGCACAGCACTCCCCACGTGAGGATCTCCTTCCTCCTACCCACTGCTGAGTTTTAACTGACTTTTTTCCTGAAGAAAGAAAAAGTCTTTAAAAGCAGGACAGGAAGAAGGCAGGTGATGTAAATCATTTTTAGCCAAACAAAATCTGTGTGTGGGAGGTGGGCTGGGGCAGGGCTGTTAAACCACAGGCAGGCAGAGCTGAGCAAGCATCAGGGTACAGCCAGGCAGGCACAGCACTGGCTTGGGCTGCACCTGGAGGAGGGAAGAGGAGCAGCAGCTACAGGTGAGGTTGGTACTGGCATCTTGGGACAGGAGCAACAGCTGCCTTGTTTCGATTCTAAGTTCAATCAGTGCTGCAAACAGCCACAGGGTTGTAGCAAAGACAGAACCATCTGTGGGAAGAAGGGTAGAGATGGGGATAGGTCAAAATGTGAGACAAAACCTAAACAAATCACTTTATTCATATTGTCACTGCATGAGGATAAACAGGGATTTCTGCTCTCCAGATGGGTAGAGCAGTGAGGACAGAGGCCCTCAGAGCAGGTCTTGGACCAACTCGGAACACCAAATCAGGAACTCCCAGCTCTGCCTGTGTTCCTCAGGATGCGGCAGCAACTAAGGATCTGAAACCCTGCAGCTTCTCTGCCAATAATCCCCATGGAGGGGCCACAACCTTGCCCTCATCCAGGCCTTCAGGGCTGTGGCTACAGGGCTGTGACCCAGATGCCTTAAGCTGGTCCTTAAGACAGCACAAAGGTAGCAAGGACTGCAGAGCTTACCAAAAGGATACACGGCATCATTGAGTTTAGTATTGTAAAGCACATTAAGCTGCTCCTGCTGTCAAAAGCAGCACCCCTGATCCGCAGGCACCCCAGAGCACAATTCCCAGGGGGAATGAGCCAGACTGTGGGCAAGGCAGGTTTACCACACGTTGCACAAATGCCTGCATGAGCAGTAGGAGACAACAAGTGAAGTTGGGAAGCAGCAGGAAGAGGGGAAGTATTTCCTTTGGAAGTCGGGCTGAATGTAAATACTTAACAGAACTACATCAGTCTGGGAAACCCTGCTCCAAATCAGCACAAAGGCAGCAAGGACTGCAGTGCTTACCAAAAGGCATCAAGTTTAGTATTGTAAAGCACATTTTAGACAGAAAAGTAATAAGGTGAGAGAGTTGGGGGAATTCTTGGAGCTACTGCCTTTGGTATGCCAGCACCGACTGCTTGGGGCAGGCCAGCGGCTCACTGGGAGAGCAGCCCATGCTCTGGGAACGCACAGCAGCAGGGTCTGTTGAGTGGTGGGCAGACGAGACACAGACCTAAGAACAGCCAGAGCAGAAGGTGCATCATTCCGGGGAATGAGACAGACGGATCTGAACCTCCTTTCCTCCCATCACTGGTCACCAACGGGCAACTCCAAGGGAATCCTCCTGCCGTGTAATCCAGCCAGAACCATTGACCATTGACCCTTGTTTGCCCAGCACAACCTTACACAAACTTTCACATTTGAGTAACCTGGTGCCGGTGATTCCTTTAATGTGCCTGGTAATTCATTAATCAAGTAGGGTCACCAAAGGAAGTTTTTACAAAGATTGGTTTGCTGTACTGAGAAACTGCCATACCCTGATTCTCTCACAAACATCCAAGCCATTACATACACGACGCAGATGCACAGCATTTTCCTCTGTGCACCTCCCACAGTGCTCACAAAACGCTGCCATTATTTGGGCCATGGCAGGTAAAACAGAACAGCTCTGAGCAGATGATAAAGAGAGCAAATAAGGAGAGAGCGTGCTGGGAATGCAGCATGAAAATGCTTTTGGTTCACAATAGGATGTGCCATGCAGAGGAAGTGGCTGCTGCCGAGGGCAAATATTGGCCGTTGCTTGATCAGAAATCTAAGCTGACCCACCCTGCAGTGCTCCTCCTTTTGGGAACTTAACCGCGTGGGAGAGAGACTGGCAGCACATATCTTTTAGGCTCAACCTAGAGGTGTGTACAACCTACTGCTTGTCACTCTCAGTGCCACTGAAGCACCACACGATCTCCAGCACCACCTCAAACGGGGCCATCCAGTCACAAAAGCATTGCCAGGTGCCAACAGCCAGGCGGTAAGGCCCACATCCCAGCCTTGCTGCCAACGTCATCAGCCAGCAACCTGAGCATTCCAGCACACTGACTACACTGCTGAGAAGGAAAGGGGCTTCAGTTCATGATCAGCGATGGACTCAGAAAGCAAGAAAGTGCTTCTGGAAAATCAGCCACCACAGCACCCTTTGGTTCAGGTTGAGGCAGCTCCAGGGGAACGGTAGAGACCTCAAGATCCACGCGTGTGAAGGTGCTACAAAACACATCTGTGTCCCTCTGCAGAATGTCAAGTATTTGCTGAGAAAGGAGCGCTGGCAACACGAAGGATCTGCAGCTTAACCCTTGTAACAGAGCCCACCCTCCAGAGCCCACCTCCAGCTGGGAGCACGACAGCCTCACCCCATGCCGGGGCCAGGCAGGGACTGCACAGCCCTCTTGCCAGCCTGCCTGCATCTCCCATAAACATTATATAACAGTGATTCTGGGAAGAGTTACTATGGAGATTGGAAAGCTTCCCTCAGGACCACGATAGCTGCAGCTTAATTCCAGATACGAAAGCAGGAACTAGAACACAGATCCTGATAAGATAGGGCACCAGACAAAAAGCTTTCCTGACACTTTCAGTAAGGAGACAAGCAGCAGAGCTGCATCCAGCTGCTCAGCCGTGGGCATTCCTGGCCTTGCTGTGGAACGGCAAGCATGTACAGGTCCACGCAGGCCCACTGGCAATGGAGTGAGTGAACGTGCAACCCAAAGCTGTCCCCGACTGCCGTGCCAGCAGGATGCAGCTGATCTGTACTGTCCCCAGCACAAACATCCACTCTCCGAGAAGTCAACTCCTTTCTCTTACATAATTCACAAGCTAGTATCAGCTACCTGATCTCAACACAGACCAGTGAAGCAGGCAGGCGAGTCCTTGGCTGTAGGTTGCATGCAGCCCTTGCACAGACCCAGTCTTTCACATGGAATGCTTTTGGTTGGACCTTAAAGATCATCCAGTCCCACAGAGCAGCAGCACAGACAGACAGAGATGGACAAGGCATGATCTTGAAAGCACCTGAATGATGTGGCAACCACTGCATCACTTCTAAGAGTAAATTTTGAAGCAATCACAGAATCATAGAATGGTTTGGGTTGGAAGGTACCATCCAGTTCCACCCCCCTGCCATGGGCAGGGACACCTCCCACTGGATCAGGGGCTCCAAGCCCCATCCAACCTGGCCTTGAACACCTCCAGGGATGGGGCAGCCACCACTGCTCTGGGCAACCTGGGCCAGGGCCTCCCCACCCTCACAGCAAAACATTTCTTCCTAAGATCTCATCTCAATCTCCCCTTGTTCAGCTGAAAACCGTTCTCCCTCATACCATCCCTGCACTCCCTGATCCAGAGCCCCTTCCCAGCTTTCCTGGAGCCCTTTTCAGTACTGGACGCTGCTCTAAGGTCTCCCTGGAGCCTTCTCTTCTCCAGGATAAACAACCCCAACTCTCTCAAGCCAGCAGATCTTTTACCAGCAGCTCTCCAGGTCCATGTGCTGTACTCCTGGCACATCCCAGCCTCACCCTGTCTGTCACTGGAAATCAAGCCTCCAACAGCAACACTGTGCTCCTGTTCAGATTCCTCACTGCTTGCTAAAGCACTGATTTTCTAAATTGGGTGCTACTGGCACATCCAACAGCCTTGCTGTGGACAAAGGCAACAAATGCTTTCCCTTGTAAAGGCAAGAGATTCAAAATATCAGGTCAAGAGCACAGAAAACGCTGAACAAAGCACAAAGCCCAAACTCCTCCCTTAACTTTCTGTTTCAGATTAATACCTAACACAAGATCTGTTCCTCCAACACATGTGCCATTACAGAAATTATTTGCTGCCACGCTGACAAATCAGTCTCTTTCCAAACTGCCGGCCACTCGGCCCTCTGCAATCCAGCTTCACTGTCTGCCTGGATCCACACAGACAAGCTGACACTCACAGCCTTCTCTTGTCCCATCTCTGTTTTCAGTGAGGATGACAAAAGTACTGTCCCCATCTCACAACTGTTACTCTGGGATGTATCTCACATGCGTGCAGTGCCCTCTTGAAACATCACAACAGAACTAACCTTTATGAAGCTTCAAGAGAAAAAAGCAACCCTGAACCTCAACACTGACAACAACATTTTGGAAGCATTCCCCGAGAAATGCACAGATGTATCGGCTGCAGAACAGAGCATGAATGAAATCATTTACGAAGAGTACATCAAAGCAACACCACTCACCTCTTATTAAAGCCTGGCAGGGCAGAGCTCTTCAGCAGGCCCTTAGTGAATAACCTGCAGAGCTTAATTATAACTGCCAGGAGGTCACCCGCACACCCAGCAGAGCCGCCTCTTGATGCTTGAACTGACAAAAATGCATTTACCGATAACTCTAGTGCCGCAGCCAGTGGAAGGCAGGATCCTCAGGACACCATGGCACTGCGTGTTCCAAAGGCCCATACAGAGAAGTTTCCCATGCCTCACTGCTCCCCATGCTTCCACAAGCTCCAATGTTTAATGACAAACATTATGACATCGAACTGTTGAATGGGCCCAGAGGAAGCTACAAAGACAATTTGAGGGCTGGAGCACCTCTGCTATGAGGACAGGCTGAGAGAGCTGGGGTTCTTCAGCCTGCAGAAGAGAAGTCTCCAGGGAGACCTTAGAGTAGCTTCCAGCACCAAAACGGGCTCTGGGAACACTGCGGAGGGCCTCTGGATCAGAGACTGCAGGGACACAACAAGGGAGAATAGCTCTAAATAGGAAGGTGGAAGATTTAGATTTGACATTAGGGAGAAATTTTTCACGATGAGGGCAGTGAGGCCCTGGCCCAGGTTGCCCAGAGCAGTGGTGGCTGCCCCATCCCTGGAGGTGTTCAAGGCCAGGTTGGATGGGGCTTGGAGCCCCTGATCCAGTGGGAGGTGTCCCTGCCCATGGCAGGGGGTGGGACTGGACAAGCTTTGAGGTCCCTTCCAACCCAAACCATTCCTAGAGCCTATGCCAAACGTGGCTTTGGGTGAACCCCGCAGCAGCTCCGGGTCCCGGCAGCCCCTCTCCCCGCCGCGGCCCCCACTCACTGTTGTACTGCACTCCCTTGGCGAACCTCCGCTGCAGCGCCTGGTTCATGGATTGCAGCCCCGCGGGGATGTTCTTGTCCCTCACCGCGCTCTGGTCCGAGCCCACCAGCTTCTTCAGCGCCGAGAACATCTTTCTGGCCCCACGCCCGCGGGACAGGGGCCGCTGCTCGGGGCTCGGGGGGTGGCTCGGGGTGGGGGGCGGTCAGGGCGGGGGCAGCGCGGGGAAGGCCATGGGGGGCTCCGGGCTGGGCAGGACGGGGTGCGGGGCTGGGCCCGGCGGGAAGAGCCTAACGGGGCATGCGGAGGGCCGGGAGGGGCTGGGGGGCGAGGAGGGGGAAGGGCCCGGGGCGAGGAAGGGGGCTCAGGGGAAGGTAGGGGGTGGCGTGGGGGTCTAGCAGGGCCGGGGGAGAGGAAGAGGAAACGGGGGCAGGAGAAGGGACGGGGGTGGGAAGGGCCTGGGGCACCGCGGGGGGACGGGAAGGGCCCGGGGCGGGGGAGCTGGGGGCTCGGAGGCGGCTCAGCCCCGGCGGGCGCGGCGCGGGGTACGGAGGCCACACGGCGCCGCTGCCGCCATCTTGGCTGCTCGTGCCGCGGCGCGGGGTACGGCGGCCCGCGGCGGCCAAGAGAGCGCGGCGCGAGCGCGGCGCGGGGACCCGGAGCCCCGTCCTGGGGAGCCCCGGAGCCCCCACCCGTGACCCCAGGAACTCCCTCCCTAGCATCCCTGAGACCTCCTAACCCTTCTCATTCTCCCTCGGACCTCCCTACCCCTCCGTGAGCTCCATAACCCTCACAATCCCCTCCTGAGAGCTTCATAGCCTCCAACCCGTGACCCCCACAGACGCTGGGACCCCCTCCCAGCACCCTTCGGCATCTCTGGGACACCCCTAAACCCACTTCTAATTCCCGCTGGGAGCCCCACAACCCCTGTAATCCCCTCCTGAGACCCTCATAGCCCCCACCAGTGGCCTCCAGAAGCCCTGGGACCCCCTCCCAGCACCATTCAGCATCTCTGGGACGCCCCTCAAAACACTTCTAATCCCCTCCCGGGACTGCCACAGTCCCCAGGTCTCTGCCAGACCTTCTCAATCCCCTTCTGTGAGCCTCACAGCCCACACCCGTGACCCTCATACACCTTGGGACCTTCTCCTGGAACCCCTCCCTAGCATCCCTGGGACACTCCAAAAACACTTTAGTGCCCTCCCCTCCCCGCCCTCCCGGGAGCCCCACAGGCCCCAGGCCACCCAGACCCTTGCAATCCACTCCCGAGAGCTCCATAGCCCCACTCGTGACCCCCAGAAACCATGGGACACCCCTCCTTGGACCCCCCAGAATCCCTGTGAACACCATAACCCTTGTAATCCCCCACCCCCAGGACCCCCACAGTCCCCCCGCCATGGCCCTCTGAAACCCTGAGATCCCCTTCTGGAACCCTTCTAGCATTCTTAGGACCCCCAAAACACTTCTAATCCCATCCTGGGACCCCCAGAGTCCCCAGGGCTCCCACAGACTCTCTCAGTCCCTCTCCTGTGAGCTTTATAGCCCCCACTCATGACTCTCATAGACCCTGGGACCACCACACCACCACCCCCCCCCCAGCATCCCTGTGAACATCGCAACCCCTATAATGCCCTCCTGGGACCTCTATAGCCCCCTCCCTTCAATGCTCTAACCCCCTCTAGAGACTCCCATAGCCCCCTGTGATCTCCACAAACCCTGTAGTTCCCTTCTATGACCCCCAAGAACCCGTTGTGACCCTCTGTAACATCTGCCATTCCCTACTCTCACCCACCATAGACCCTTATGAACCGTAACCCCCCCCCAGCCCCTCCTGTCACCCCTCGGGGGCCCCTCTGCCCCCCTGTAATCCCTTGCTGTAACCCCATGTAACCTCCCCACCATGATCCCTCTTCTCGCCCCAGCCAGGGTTCCAGTGGGTCCCATCACATGCTCTGCAGTCTGACCTCGTTGCAGCAGCGATTATTCACATTTAGGGCTGAGCAGACACCCGTTCCTCGCTGCTGTCCCCTTCCCAGCTGCCCACCACTGGCCCCTGGGTAACGGGGGGCTGAACCCCCCCAGCAGGATGCCCTGAGCCCCTCGGTGCCACCTTCAGCCACCTGAGGCCAGCGGGTTGAGGAAGGGGCAGAGACTCAGTGGGGAGCACCTAGCAACCCCACAAAGTGGGGGGACATTGCACTGGGGAGGCCAGTGAGGACCCCACAGCATCCCCTGCCCCTCCTGGACCCCCCCAACCCTGCTCCCCACCAGCTTGTGGATGGACACTGGGCTCTTTGGTCACATTAGAGACATTTACTGCTGGAGGCATCTCCCATGCCTCTGTGGGCAGCTGCCAGCACCCTCCTGCGGACCCTGCTGCTGGGTGCTGATGGCTTGTCCTCCGCCTGCGTCAGTTGGACAGACGCAGAAACTCCTCGTCCTCTGCAAACGGAGAGACACACGGGGTGACGGACAGACCCACAGACCCTCACCCCATGGACAGGCGGTGACGGCTGATGCTTTGTCCCTGCCATCAGCGATGCGGGCAAGCAGTTCGAACCCTCCGCACACCCCTGTGCTCTTCTAGGGTGCCACTTTGCATCCCACCCCTTGCCACTGTGGCATTAACGTGCTTTATGTTCGTGATGGAATGGTAGAAGATGCCTCAACGTGTTATTCCAGAGAAGAGCAACAAAGCTGGTGAAGGGGCTGGAGAAAAAGTCACGAGGAGCGACTGAAGGAGCTGGGGTTGTTTAGCCTGGAGGAGAGGAGGCTGAGAACAGACCTCATCACTGTCTACAACTGCCTGAAAGGCGGTTGTAGAGAGGTGAATGTTGGTCTCTTCTACCAGGTGATAGGTGACAGGACAAGAGGGAATGGCCTTAAGCTGTGTCAGGGCAGGTTCAGATGGGACATTAGGAAAATTTCTTCCCAGAAAGGGTTCTTAGGCACTGGCTGCCCAGGGAGGTGGTGGAGTTCTCATCCCTGGAGGTGTTTAAAAGACGGGCAGATGAAATGCTGAGGGATCTGGTTTAGTAGTGGACAGGGATGGCTGGAGTTGACTTCAAAGGTATTTTCCAACCTAATGATTCTATGATTCTGGCCCCTTCTCCCACCTGTGGTGGCACAGTGAGCCCTTGGATTCTGCTCTCTGGGAGCAGGCTCTCCCAGGGCTGGTTGTGGATGAAGACCCCCTCTCTACAGAGAGATTCCCCCTGCCATGCTTTTAAAAACCTGCTTGTCCCTCTGTCCCAAGGGCTTGTTGTGCCTTCCAGGGAGGTTCAGTATGGAAACCCCTGCACTGACAGAGTCAGAGGGACCTGCACAGCACATGTTGCACAGGGGTTACACCCCTGTCAGGGATCCTTGCTTGGTCCTGATCCAGTGTCAGGGGCCCAACACCCCCCATATCTTTCCTCGCTGGCAGCTCCACTGCTCCCCACTGCACCCCAGCCTGCTCATGGTTGTTCCCCCTTTTATCATGACCACTTTGAAGTTCAGCCATGGCTTCTGCAGTCCATACAGCCCTGTGTGATATGGCCTGGAGATTAATGACCATGTTCCTCAGCCTATCAGAACCCTAGACCCAGGACAGACCCATCCAAAGCACATCACGAAGCCATCCCAGATCCATGCTGGACCCATGACAGAAACATCCCAGGATCTATCCCAGGACAGATCCACCCTGATACCCATCCTAGGCCCAGGACAGACCATTCCTGAACCCATCCAGACCCAGGAGAGACCCATCCCAGATCCAGGACAGACCCAACCTGAAGCCATTATCACCCAGAACAGACCCGTCCCAAGACCCATCCATATCCAAGACAGACCCATCTTGAACCCATTCCAGATCCAGGACAGACACATCCTGAACCCACCATCACCCAAGACTGACCCATCCCAAGACCCATCCCAGACTCAGACCAGCCGTGTCCCAGTCCAGCCCAGGACAGGAGCTGGTGCCGGCTGCTCCCCAGCAGAGTGCAGTGTGGTGGGGCCAGGATGGGAGTACCTGTGAGTGGAGGAGCCCCGCAGTATTCCTTGCACTCCTTCTCCGAGTAGAACTGGTTCCCGTTGCCCTTGCAGCCTCCATAGCTGAACGTGATGCACTTGCCCTGGGCGGCGTCGAAGGCCCAGCGTGTCACCGGCTTCTGGCATGGTCCGGTGACAATGGGCAGCCGACAGGCAGCTGGGGGACAGGTCTGCTCTGAGCCAGGGGACTGGGGGCCCCACACCTCCCATATGGAGGTTTGAAGCCACTCTCAGACCCCTCTGATGCCTCAGCAAAGGCATCTCCTGTGCCCTGGCACCACGAGGTCTTTCCTGGTTGTGCACTCACCCTCGGTCCGGCACGCCTGCAGGCACTCCTTCTCCGAGTAGAAGTTGTTGCCGTTGCCCAAGCAGCCCCCGTAGAGGAAAGTTTCACAGGCCATGGAGGAGGAGTTGTAGAAGAAGCGGGAGAGCATCCCACTGCAGGGCCCAGGATCCTGGCTCAGCCGGCACGAGTCTGCGGATGGGTGCCATGGGTTGTCACAGCAAGCAGGGATGTGGGGCAGGGGATGCCCCATAACCCCCATCCCCCAGTCCTACCTTCCTTATTGCCAAGGAAAGGTGGCAGGGGTCCCGCGGCTGAGCCCTCCTCGGGGGGCAGGACTGCTCTCCGCGCCCTCTGCATCGGGAAGGAAGCACAGAGCTGCTGTCAGCCCCTGCCTGTGGACCCCTTGCCCACCTCCTCGAGCCTGGAGCCTTGCTGACCCCTGGGCTGGGCTGTGTCACTGCTGGGGGCTGCAGCCCATGCAGGCTTCAATCCTCCTTAGTGCCCCCAGCATGTTGCCACTCATTGATCTTGGGCCAACAGGCTGTGTCCTCCATGCCTCTTGGCCTTCACAACGTGTGCTCATCCTGGATGGGGGCCTGAAGCCATCTAGACCCAGGACAGACCCATCCTGGATCCATCCAGACCCAGGACAGACCCATCCAGTCCCGGGACAGACCCATCCTCTGCCCAAAGCACTGCACTGATGCCCCGAGCTACGGTTGTGTCTGTGCCCTCGCTGATGCAGTGTGGCGTGTTACCTGCTCTCCAGTCAGTTGGGTTGTTTTGCCTATCAAAGTTCCACTACCTCTTAAAAATCTTTCTAAACTCAACGGCGTGGGGCTGGGAGGTGCAGAGGCACGGTAGCTGGAGGTGCTGAGCTGCACCCCCATACCTGGAGATGGGGTCTGTAGCCTGGCTGGGCCACCAACAAGCAAGCAAGGAGACACCAGGCTCCGCATGTGGCAGCTTTCACCCCATGAAAAACACCAGAGTAGGAAATGGCCATTGCTTTCCACCGGGAAGTGAGCCCTGGTGCCCACCCTGCCCCAGGACCCTCGCCCTGCAGCCTGGGCCCCTGTCGCTGCAGGCAAAACCCATCGGCAGAAATGAAAGAGCATCTCCCAGAGGGATCAGTGAAGCTGCTGCTCAAACAAATTCCAGCCCATGAAGTCTGGTCCTTGGTCATCTGGTCTCCAGTGGGTTTGGCTTGGAGGGGATGTCCCCAGCTTTCATGCCTCTCAGGAGGTCCCAGCCAGACCACTCACCTGCGGGGCAGCTGCAGTCTCCTGAGGAACACATTCACCTGGCCCAGATGACAGGAGAGAAGATCAGCACTGGGAGAGGGGAGATGCCTTGACAAACTCCTCTTACTGTGGTCCTGCACCAGGCACACACAGGACCCTGGGGAAGGGGATGCCCTTCCAGTTTCACCCTAACGTTCTTCCCCTCTTGCTGCTTTCCACCTCCCACTAACAGGAGGATCCCCCTAAAATCCCCACACCCACCTGCACCACGCTAACACTTTCTGAACCCCAGGCTGAGCAAGGAGCTCCTCAGGTGCTGAGAGCACCCAGCCTTGGGGAGCAGGCGTGAGGCTCCCTGAAGTGTCCTGCACCCACATCCCAGAACAGCGTTGTGGACACATTGACCTGACAGCCCACCAAGGATCCCACCAGTAAGAAGATGGTGGAAGCCGCACTGATACATGGCCTTATCTCCTTCCCATCCCATCCTACCAAAGCTCTTGATTCTTCTCCTTCCATCCTGACCATCACCCATCACTCCAGACTTGCACACCAAGAAGGAGCAGCCCCACTGCCTCGGCATACCCAGGGAACAGGCAGCAGGAGAGGCAGATGCCTTGTAGTGGGTTACCTCTGTTGGCCAGGATGAAGATGGAGTCTGTGGGGATGCCCATGTCCAGAGCCAGCTGCTGGAAATCCTCAATGAGTTCCTCCCGCAGCTCCGGACTCCTCCCTGGACACAGGAACAGGCCGTGAGCAGGGTTGGCATGGGTGGGGGTCTGCACGCAGCCCTCCAGCCACCCATCAACTCGCAGAGCTCAGGCAGCTGCAGGCAGTCCAGTACCAGCCTCCTGGCCCTTCCCAACCTCTCCTCCATTATTCTTGACCAGCCTTGACCAAGGCCTTGGACAAAGTGGTTCTAATGTTTCTCAGTCATGAAAGACGGCACCTCCTGCTGCTTCAGGGCCTGGATTTCTTCCAAGCAGATATTGCCACCTTCATGCCAAACAACAGGCTGGTTTGAACCTTCGTTGTGCGATGTGGCTCTAAGCTGGGCCAAAAGACTCAACCCCTGCAGCGTTGAAGATGAGCTGGTCCAAGACACCACTTCCAAAGCCATGTCAGGTCCCTCAAAGCCAAGGGGGACCCTTGGGTGGTGTTTATGAGCTCCATTGGCCCACCCCAGAGCCTGCTTGCCCATAAAAGCCATAGCTGCACGTACCATACAGCTTCAGGGTGGTGCTGGGGCCAAAGGCGCTTTCCTTCTTCATCAGAATGACAGCATATTCGTCGTAGTTGGTGCGGAGCACGTAGGAGCGGATGGACACGTCCCATTCTGGGTGAGACAGAGACACAGGGGGCATCATTCCTGCCCCTCAGAGAGAAATGGGGCTGTGTGAGACAGCCCCAAAGCTGGGGCTGAAATCAGGCAGGTAGGTCAAGAAAGTAGCTGATACTTGGGAAACAGACTCTCAGACAACCCAAACTTCCTTTAGGTTCACCATCATCTTCCCAGTCATGCAGATTGGAAATCAAGGGCTGTGGACAACTGGGATTTCATAGAATTTCATAGAATCACTAAGTTGGAAAACACCTTTGAGATCATCAACTCCAACTGTACTTGTCCACTATTAAATCATATCCCTAAGTGATTCATTCAACTATCTTTTAAACACCTCCAGGGACTCCACCAACTCTCAGGGCAGCTTCTGCCAGTGCATGAGGACCCTTTTGGTGAAGAAATTTTTCTGGATGTCCAATCTAAACCTTCCCTGGTGCAACTTGAGGCCATTCCCTCTCATCCTATCACCTATCACTTGGGCGAAGAGACCTGCCCCTTCACCTTCTTGGCCACCTGGGCCACTGCTGGCTCATCCTTAGTTGGCTGTCATGATACCACCAGTGTTCCTGAAATGTGGCTGGTGGGAGCCTGCCCCACCTTGGGACCTCAGGGACAAGAGAGATCTGCTGAAACAGAGGCCAAGGCTAAGCAGGGCCAGTGCTGAAACAGCCCCTTTCCTCCAGCTTCACTCCATACTTTGGAAGTGGCCCAGCCAGTGGAGTGCCTTCTAAGCCCTGCTGTCCTGAACTCCTTCCTCAGCCACCCAGTTCCCATTGCCCAGCCCTGCTGCAGCTCTTGGTGTTGAGCGGGACGGCAGCGAGCCCGACTCACTGGGGTTGTAGTAGGTGTATTTGCCGGGGGTGCTGGTTTTCTGGTACTCTCCTGAGATCTGTGTGCAGTCACCTTGCCTGGAGGGAGGAGAAAAACAATGAGCTGCTCAGAGGGACTGGTTTTGCTGGTCTGGGGCATTGAAGCCATAGCAGGGGACCCCAAAACTCAACCTGCTGAAGAATGGGATATTCCAGCCCAATCCAGCCTGTCCTCAGGGCTCTTATGCCAACCAGAGCAAGAGACCCCTGTGTCTTGTCCCATCCCCAGGGAGATGGAGCACCCCGGGGTGGGGTGGCTTTGGAGGAGGCTCGAGCACCCACAGCAGTGCCCCGTACCGCAGCCTGGTGCTGGCAGTGCTGATCTGGTTGGAGCTGGGGCCAGGGCCCAGCACCAGCGTGCCCATGCTGAACTTCTCCTTGTAGTTCTTCATCCACTTGCAGGTCGTGCCGATGGCGATGTCGTACCACTTGCCGTATACCTGCAGGGACAAGGAAGGGACGTCTGCACCACGAACCCTCCCCACCGAGAAGGGGCATTCAGTTTTCTGCAGAGCTGAAATATTCATAGCCCAGAGAGCAACTGGGAAGTGATGGTGCAGGGTGCCGAGGCCAGAGCTACTGCAGGACTAGGGAAGCAGATCGGCACTGAAAAGGATTTTCCTGGGTCCCCTGGCCACCAGGCAGGGCTGGAGGCATCAGGTTGGCATCTCTAGGGGACTGCAGACCCCGGGCATGTGTGGGGCTACACAGAGCCTGGCAAGGGATGGGGCTGTCTGCAAGAGAACTCCCAGGCCACCTGCATTCCGTGTGAATTCTGCATCCTGCATGAATCCTGCTCACTAGGGCTGCCTGTGGGCCATGCCCACACCTCTGAGGTCTCCCAGGCTTCTCCTGGGATTCATCTGACCCAGCCATCACTCCAGCTGCCCCCCTGACTGGCACCCAGCAAGGCCAAAGCCCGTCCCACGCAGCCTGGTGTGGGCAGAGGTAACACCACCCTTCTTGCTGGAGGAGAAGTGAAATAAAATTTCCCTCAATCCTTCTGCCCCCAGGATTAAGGGACCGCAAGCCGCCAGTACCCGCTCAGCCTCAAAGTTCTCCTGCACTTGGATATCCTCATCTTGGTCCTTGACGGGGGTCCCGCTGGCCACGATGATGAAGAGGAGGGAAAAGAGACCCCAAAGCATGGTGGCTGGTGGCTTCAGAGTGCTGCTGAGCCCAGCACGCCAGCAGGATCGCGGACTCTGTGCTGGCCTCACTGCGCAGCAGCGTGACCTTCAGACCGTGTCCGGCAGGGACAGCCAGGCTGGCTGGGGGGGCAGCTGGGGGGCAGCTGGTGGCCCTGCACAGCCCAGCTGAGTGGCCCCAGGGCTCACCCTGCCCTCAGGGGCAGCAGGGATTTGCAGAGAAACTGGCGTGGGGTGCAGGAGGGTAGATGAGGATCGTCCTGCCACACCAGGCTGAGCTCCTCACCCTCTCCTGCCCCTGCACCACTGCTTGGTCCAGACATGGGGTCAGGTCCTGCCTGTATCCTTTATTCTACTTCATATTTCTGCCCTGGCATCCTGCACAGAGCCCTGATGGTGCCTCCAGCCCCTGCGGAGCAGCCTGACTCTGCAGAGAGGAGAGGATGGAGGTGTCACCAGTGCTCACCCCAAGCTGCCAAACCCTGACCAGGTCTGTAGGGAGCAGAGCCCACGCTGCTTTCTCCCCTTCTAGACCCCTTCCCTGGGGGTCCCGACTCCCAGGAGCTGGCTGGGTGTCTCCCACCCCACAGCTGAAGGTCTGTGGGCCTGGAGGTGTGGGAGGTGCAGGACACCTGGTTTAGCCTGGAGAAGAGGAGGCTGAGGGGAGACCTCATTGCTTTCTCCAACTCCCTGAAAGGAGGTTGTGGAGAGGAGGGAGCTGGGCTCTTCTCCCAAGTGACAGGGGACAGGACGAGAGGGAATGGCCTCAAGATCCACCAGGGGAGGGTCAGATTGGACATCAGGAAAAAATGTTTCCCAGAAAAGTTCATTGGGCACTGGCAGAGGCTGCCCAGGGAGGGGGTTGAGTCACCTTCCCTGGAGGTGTTTAAGGGATGGGTGGATGAGGTGCTGAGGGACATGGTTTAGTGATTGATGGGAATGGTTGGACTTGATCTGGTGGGTCTTTTCCAACTTAGTGATTCCGTGATTCTATGATTCCATGGTTCTACAGGCTGTCCCTCCCCACCACTGTTTGCCTTTGTGGGATCATTAACTGAAACCAAACAGTGTGAGGGGAACGGCAAACAGAGCAAAGGGCAGGAGCCCCTCTCCGCATTGGCCCCCGGCCCCCTGTTTGCAGTCACCCCTGTTCTCCATCTGCCCCGGGCGCAGCACCTGCAGAGCCACAGAGTGTCCTGGGTTGGAAGGGACCTGCAAGGATCATCAAGTCCGACTCCTGCCCCTGCACAGGACACCCCAACATTCACACCACGGGGCTCATGGCCTTGGCCAAATGCTGCTGGAATATTGTCAGGCTTGGTGCCGTGTCTGCTGCCCTGGGAGCTGTTCCAGTGCTCCACCATCCTCTGGGAGAAGAACCTTCTCCTGAAGTCCAACCTAACCCTCCCCTGGTGCATCTTCCTGCCATTCCCTCAGGTCCAGGGATGCTGGGGTCAGCCGAGCATCCCTTCACATGCACATCTGCACGCCACATCTGGGGCGCCCTGGGGGGCACGGGGGGAGCTGGAGGCGGGCAGGGCCCCCCTTTTCCACCCCCTCATCGCCCCGCTCCGGGTTCCCTCCCTGGAGCAGCCCCGGCCCCGCGGCGCTAGAGGGCACCCGGCGGCAAGGAACGGACCCGGCCGAGCCCCGAGCGGCTCCCACCCTGCTCCTGCTCCCTCTCCCGCTCCCACCCTGCTCCTGCTCCCTCTCCCGCTCCCACCCTGCTCCTGCTCCCTCTCCCGCTCCCACCCTGCTCCCTCTCCCGCTCCCACCCTGCTCCTGCTCCCTCTCCAGCTCCCACCCTGCTCCGCTTCCCAATCCCGCTCCCACTCCTGCTCCTCTTCCCTCTCCCACTCCCCATTCCCACTCCTGCTCCCACTCCCACTCCTGCTCCCTTTCCCCTCTCCCCACTTCCCATTCCCGCTCCCATCCCTGCTCCTTGTCCCCCTCCCTGCTCCCCATTCCCACTCCTGCTCCTACTCCTTTTCCCCCTCCCCACTCCTCACTCCTGCTCCTGCTCCCTCTCCTGCTCCTGCTCCCTCTCCTGCTCCCCAGTCCCACTCCTGCTCCCATCCTGTTCCTCTTCCCTCTTCCGCTCCCCATTCCCACTCCGGCTCCTGCTTCCTCTCCCTCTCCCCACCCTGCTCCCACTCCCCGCTCCCATTCCCACTCTCCCTCCCACTTCTGCTCCCACTCCCACTCCTGCTCCTCACTCCTAGTCCCACTCCCACCCCTGCTCCTTCTCCCTCTCCCCACTCCCACCCCCCAATCCTGCTCACACTCCCCACACCCCCTCCCCACTTTCACTTCTTCTCCTCATTCCCACCCTCAACTCACACTCCTGCTCCCCCAGCTCTGGCTGCACTTCATCCCCACTCCCGCTCCCCTGCCTCTCTCCCACTCCCTGTTCTTGCTTCTTCTTCCTACTCCCAATCCTGATCACTCTTCCCATTCCCATTCCAGCTACCAGCTCCCCGTGGAAGGGGGACCTGGCTGTGTGGGGAATGGGCAGGAGTTCCATGGGGAATGGGCAGGAATTCCATGGGGATGGGCAGGGCTGTGGGCATGGGCGCTAGAAAGTCTGCAAAGCCAACATCGCTGTTCCCTGCTGGCTCTGGCTGGAGCCCCGTGCCCGCGGCAGCTGCCAGGGAACGGTGGGTGAGTCCGGGCTGACTGCCCGTGTGCTGCCCGAGCAGGGATCAGGCCTTCCCATGGCCCTGTAAGCCAAAAGTACCCAGCGACGGACCCAGGTGTGAGTGACACTGGACACACGCCTAAAAATCCCCTTTGGGGACCAGTCTGCTTTCGTGGGAGCACAAGGGTCCCTTGCTGGGACCTGGCAGGAGAAGGAGGAGCAGGTGTGACCCTGACGGGCATTGACCATCCTTCCCAGTGGGGCTGCTCCGATCCTCTCCTCCTGCTGCTGGTGCGGGGGAAGCAGAGGGAACTCGTCCCTCCCAAAGGACAAGGGCTTGGGAAGCTGTGGGGCTGAGGACATGCAGTGTGGTCTTCTCCTCTTCTGTATGCATGAATCCTAAATCATGGAATAGTTTGGAAGAGAAGCCGGTCAAAGGCTGGGCCAAGGAGGGAAGTGCAAACTGAATCTGGAGGCTGGGACAGGCATGGATCGCCCCAGGCTTCTTCCCTCATCTGGGGGAAGGATGGGCACAGATATGTCCTGGATTGCCCCTGATGGAGACAGGCTGGGGACTGGCTCCATCTGTAGCCCAGGTGCTCGTGCCCCGCTGCCGAGGTGACCCCTGGCATCCACACACCGCCCCTCAGGGTTGGGTGGCAGCAGGGAACCTGCTGGTGCAGACCTGCTGGGCTGCTGCCCCGTGGCACCTGTGTCTCAAGGCTGGTGCTCTCTCTCTCCTGGGTACAAGGGCCAGCGAGCGGGGTGGCCGGCAGAGCAAGAGAGCTGCTGGGACATCCCTGGGGCAGCTGCGTGGCTGCAGAGGGAGGGGAGCTTCGCCTTGAGTGGAACCCACCTGACTGGGGTGGCACTGGGAGCAGGGGATCAGGGTGGAGGTGGCGTAGCCGTGAGTTGGCACCCTTGGGTTGGGGTGGCAAAGTGTTGCTGGGTGCCCCTGTGCCCGGATGCTGTGTCCCCAGCCAGAAGCACCAGCCCAGGCGACCCCATGCCCAGTGACTTGGGGACCCCAGCCCATCTACCTGCCCGTGTCTGTGTGCACAGGCCCTCCCTCTGCTCGGCCGCCGGCCCTGGCGCTGCCCCCTCCACCCAAGCCCCCAGGAGACCCTTCCCATGCGTCCTGGTGGGACGAAGCCACCGTGTCCCCATCCTGGCGCCCAGTCCCTGAGCCGCCTGCTGCTCCGGCCCAGCCGTACAGATGGCTTCGCCGCCTCGCCGGGTCGCAGCCTCCACCCTCACGTGCGGCTGCTTTTTGTGTCCCTTCTCGCTGCGCGTCGGGCTCACCCCGTCCCTGCCACCCCTCGCCGCCGCGGCCCCCGGCGCAGCCCCCACCGCAGCCAACCACACACACAAGTGAACTTTTCTGCGTTTTCCAGCAATTAAAAAGAATAAAGCAACAGTTGTCTCCAGGCAGGGCATGGATCCTGGTGACCCTGATTTTCTGTGTGGCTGGGCAGGGTGAATGGGGCTATTGAGACCCCGATGACTGGCATCTCCACTCCAGGATTGTCTCCCCTTCCAAGTCCCCCTCCCCTCGCTCTCCTCCTCCCTACCCTCCTCCCCGCTTTTAATTTCCTTCCTGGAGAGAGCTGCTCATCCCCTTCCCATTGGCCAAAGGCCTGAAAGGGAATGGAGGAGACAAGGGAAGGATTAAAGACGCTCTGCTTAGGAGCAGGCAGCCTGAATACAAGATGCACTGGCTGGGAAAGAATGGGGGCTTAGTGGGGCACCAGATCAGACCCGCCTCTGCCGCATTCAGCCCGACCCGCATTCCTGCATCTCTAAGCAGGGACCTTTCTCCCAAGCCGGCCCATCAGAGGGACCCCCGGACCCCTGTCCCACCTGCCAATGCAGGTAGAGCTTCCCTAGATGGTCCCACCATGCCACAGCCCCTTGGGTGCAGCCACACAGCAGCGCCGGGGGGCTGCAAGTCCCGTGGGTGAACCCTGTGAGGATGAGGAGGCATCGCGGACATCCCTTGGACCAGTCTGGAAGTGACATAGGACAATGTGGGTCTCCAGGATGTGCACAGCCCTCGCCCCAGGAGACCTATGGGCTTTGGTGCTCAGGGGAAGGCTGGAGCCTGCAGCAGTCAGGGCTGTGCTTGTCCTCCTGGAGAAGCCTTGGCATCAGAGTTGTTGAATCATAGAATCATAGAATCACCAGGTTGGAAAAGACCCACCAGCTCATTGAGTGCAACCATTCCTATCAAATTGGTGTCCTACTGCTTGTCAACCGTGTCCTCTCAGCCACAGCAGAGCCCTCACAAACTCCGTGGGTGTTCATTGCCCTGCTCAGGGCCTCCTGCAGTTGTGTGGTTTGGGGTGTGGGTGGTGCACGGTGGTTTGAATCCCTCCCTCCCACTGATCTCACTCACCCCATACCACTAGTGTGCTTGATGATTTGCCGTGCTCCAGTCCTTGGGTTCCTCCAAGAGCAGGTCTGGGGCAGGGGGGATTTTGCTGGTCCTTGGGAGGGGCTTGGGCAAAGGGAGGTGGTGGAGCATGGGCTCAGGGTCACACTGGGAGCAGGAACACCAAGGGCGATGGTGATGATGGCCACCGACTCAGCCCATGGGGAGGCACCAAGGAGCAGAACTGTGCTGCCAGCAACATCGGGGGCTGTTTATACCTCTTGCACCCTCCGTGCCAGGTTGACCCTTGTGGGTGAAGAGCAGCTCTGCAGCCCTGAGTGTCACTAGCTCACGTAGTGCAGGATCAGTGCCTGCTGCCTCTTGCCCAAGGCCAGTCCTCTGAAGGTGGAGCAGCACAGACCCTCCGCATGTGCTTGCACACAAGGATTCCCCAGGGCAGGGAGGGAGACACCCCCCTTCTCTCTGAACTGGGGGTCTGAGGTGAGACTCCCGGTGGAGCTGCCTTCCTTCACAGGACAGGAGGAGGCTGTTTTCAGAAACCTCTCCATGTCCTCAGAGAGCTGTTTTCTGGAGGAACACATCGCTGGAGGAGCTCAGCAATGCCCCAAAGCGAGAATGATGTTTCCAGGCTGATAAGCTGGTGGTTTGCACGGGGGAGCCAGGACAGGGTGGGTCAGTGGAGTCCTACAGCTCTGAAGCATCAGCTGTGAAGGCTCCCCAGGGATCCCACACTGCAAGGAGCATCCTGGGAACCCAGGTTCCCATGCAGGGAAGCACGTCAGAGCACCACACACAGAGCTCTGGGGCACAGTTCTGCAGGGGCTGGGGTCTGAGCTCCCGTGTCCCATGTCCCAAGTAGTGGTTAATGTAATTTGAGGTTTCCTGGGGGTTGTCCCACCTCTCCCCATCTTCTGATCTTGCCAGCCTGGTCCCTCACACATCCCAAAGCCATGCAGCCCCTGCAAGGGTCAGGATGGAGCCCTGGTCACCATGTGAACACAACTGCAGGAGCCAAGGATTGAGTAAGCACATGGAGATGGCCTATCAGGGCAGCCTCCATCACCTTCCAGCCTCTTGATTGTATTGATACAGCCCAGGATTCAAGCACCAGAAGCCAGCCACCATGTGCCAACTGGGATGCACTGGAGTGCCCAGGAAATCTGTGCAAGTCCAGGAGATGGGATGGCCTCCAGAGCCTGGGGCAGAGGCCAGGTAGGACATGTAAAGACACCTAAAGCAGCAGAAAGATATTAGGTGTCATTCCTCTCCTGTTTCTGCAGACTGCAAAAGAGCCCAGACACCTCTGATGGACACCTGGTGGTCAGAGCTGAATCCCACTCCACTGACAAAGCTGAGCGGGCAGGGTCCCAGTTACTGCTGCTTCCTAAGCAACGCATGTGGCCATCACAGTGTCCACGGTCCAGCTGGCATCACTCAGACAGCTTCAATCCTTACACATTCAAACCCATGGTTTTAAAACATTTTCCAATAGTTGGTACTGAAATCCCCATCTCCTGGATGTTACTCCTGGATTTGGTACCGGAGCAGAACATGAACTCTTCCTGGATGTGCATCTCCATTTCCATCCCAGAAGGCAGGAAAGGAAAATTCCCTTCTATTCCTTCTCCAGAGAAAAGGATCCCTTGAGGCATCCCACCACCCACTGCCAGCCTCAACAGTTGACATGGAGCTCACCTCCGCACCCACATCCACCACTGCGTCCTCTTGCTCCGAGGATGAGGTCTTCACACCAGGAAGGTGTCTCTAGGGCAAAATAGGCAAAATGGGTAGGAAATAATTTTGGTGTAAGAACCTCCATTTTCAGCATGAGGTAACTGGGTGAGCACCTGCCGTGGTGCGGCAGAGGTGGTTACTCCACACTCAGGGGCTGGTGGGCACGTTGCAGTGACCCTCGGCTGTGCCCAGCCCTGCAGGAACCCTCCCCCTTCTCACTCTCCCTCAAGTGTGTCCAGGTCCTGGAGGGTGTGTGCAGAGGAAGGCAACAAAGCTGGGGAAGGGGCTGGAGAACAAGGCTTATGAGCAGTGGCTGAACGACCTGGGGCTGTTTGGCCTGGAGAAAAGGAGGCTGAAGGAAGACCTCATTGCTCTCTAGGACTGCCTGAAAGGAGGTTGTAGAGAGATGGGGGTTGGTCTCTTCTCCCAAATGACTGCGGATATGATGAAAGGGAATGGCCTCAAGTTGCACCAGGGCAGGTTCAGATTGGACATCAGTAAAAATGCTTCACCACAAGGATTCTCAGGCCCTGGCAGAGGCTGCCCAGGGAGGTGGCAGAGTCCCCATCCCTGGAGGGGTTTAGAAGACAGGGAGATGAGGTGCTCAGGGTTTAGTAGTAAACAGGGACAGTTGGACTCAATGATCTCAGTGGCCTTTTCCAACCTAGTGATTCTATTATTCTATGACTAGGAACCCACTGAAATTGTCTGTGAGAGACATTTGCCACCCTATGACTTGGGTGTCCCCATTGCCCAGTCACTGCCATAACGCAGGAGACACGAGGTCCTCACCTTGTTGCACCCCTGGACTCTCTAATCCCCTGTGATTCCTGGAAGCTGGTGAAGGGGCTGGAGAGCAAGTCCTACGCCGAGCAGCTGAGGGAGCTGGGAGTGTTTAGCCTGGAGAAGAGACCTCATTGCTCTCTCCAACTACCTGAAAGGAGGTTGTGGAGAGGAGGGAGCTGGCCTCTTCTCCCAAGTGACAGGGGACAGAACGAGAGGGAATGGCCTCAAGCTCCGGCAGGGGAGGGTCAGGCTGGGCATCAGGAAAAAATATTTCACAGAAAAGTTCATTGGGCACTGGCAGAGGCTGCCCAGGGAGGGGGTTGAGTCACCTTCCCTGGAGGGGTTTAAGGGACGGGTGGATGAGGTGCTGAGGGACATGGGTTAGTGATTGATGGGAATGGTTGGACTCGATGATCCTGAGGGTCTTTTCCAACCTGGTGATTCTGTGATTCTGTTCTCACCCAACCCCTGACCGCTGCCCATGCTGCTGGCACAAACCAGGAGCCCCATCCTGACAGAGAAGCCCAGGGGTCCCGGGTTGGGGAGAAACCTGGGATACAAGGTGAAAGGCACCTCCTGTCCCTTTGTGGTGGCCGGGGGGCTTTTGTCCCTCTCCTGCCGTGCCAAGGAGCCGGAGCCCGGTGTTTCCCAGCCCGGCAGGGATGTGGAGCCCTTCCCTCCACAGGCTGGGACGAGAGGGACCGTGGGGCTCTCTCTTTAATGCAATGCTATGAATACTCAGGGTCTTTCTGCTCGCTGTTTAATGGATTTGAATGTGAAAAGGTGGTGGAATTGGGAAGAGGGGAAGAGAGGGGGGAGGCCAGGCCTCTTTGTTCGGGGATGCTGCTCCAGCCTTGGATTTATTTAGCATTTGGAGGGCTCTGGGGTCTTTTTCTCCTCCTCAGCCACTGCAAAAGCTCGCTCCCTTTTCTGCCTCATGCTTATTAGCATAGCAGCTGCTCGGAGAGGGGCTAGGCAGGAGAAAAGGACAGAGGCGGCCGGGAAATGAATAGGAGGGGGAAAAAAATAGCTTAAAAGGACGGAGGCTTTGAATGAGGGGGAGTGGGGAGTGGAAAAGGGGACGGGGGGCGGCTCAGAGTTGTCACCGTGGCTGTGAATGCGAGCGAGGGTGAAATGCGGGGACCCAGTGGGGACAGTGGCCCCGGGCGGGTGCTGAGCTGGGGCCGAGGGTCGGATCCTGGCTCTGCAGGGCGAGGCCGGCACCCTCCCCTCCCCACAGCCCTGCTGCCCCAGCCCCCCCTGCACCCCTCTTCTTGCAGGGATTCGGGGTGCCCAGAGCCCCGTGGCTGGTGAATTTAAAAACTGAGGCATCCAGGGAGTGTTGCCAGCAAGTGCAGCAGCTCCCAAGCGAGTGCAGCAGCTCCCAAGGGTGCTGAGCTGGTGCAGGACCCAGTGCTGCCCCGTGGGGCTCCTGGGGCATGGGATGGGGCAGCAGGAGAACACACAGCCTGTGCCTCCAGCTCCCCAGCAGAGCCCTCCAGCCACTGGATAATTGAACGGTTCAGGCATAGTTAAAGGAAATCAGGTGTCCAGGGAGCTTGTGACCACTCTTTCCCCTGCTCCTGGAGGGATGACCACGCTGAGACATCCCAGCAGGAGTGGGCAGAGATCTGGTCCTGGGCAGAAAACCTGGGAGAGGTCTGGGCACATTTGGAAGCTGGTGATCAACTGCACTGTGAAGAATTGCAGAATAATGGAATGGCTTGAGTTGGAAGGGACCTTAAAGATCATCTAATTCCAACACCCCTGCCATGGGCAGGGACACCTCCTGCTGGATCCGATTGCTCAAGGTCCCATCCAACCTGGCCTTGAACACAAATGACATTGATGTTCACTGGGCAGAGGCAGGAAGGGTTTCTTCAGCTGGAGAAAACAAACACTGAGGTAGCAGTGCACTCCCAGGGATGAGAGGAGGCTGCTGGGATGAGAGGAAGCCCCAGAGATGACAGGAAGCCCCAGAGATGCGGTTTCCAGGCAGAGGCTCTCTGTGGTTGTAGAATCCATTTGGGGCCAGGAGACCTGCTCGTTTTGCCCTCAGCTCTCAGAGCACAAACCACCTGCCCCAGGTTGCTGGGGGATGCTCTCTGGGTCAACCCTGCTTCTCTAGGCTGCATGGGAGCGGCCGGCTGCATCCCCACGCTGGGCTGTCCGGGGTCCTCCCCACCAGCGGCAGCATCTCTATCCATTCTACAAGTCTTATGAGGAGCAGCTGAGGGACCTGGGGCTGTTTAGCCTGGCGAAGAGGAGGCTGAGGGGAGACCTCATCGCGGTCTACAACTGCCTGAAAGGAGGTTATAGAGAGATGGATGTTGGTCTCTTTGCCCAAGTGACAGGACAAGAGGGAATGGCCTCAAGCTGCACCAGGGCAGATTCAGAATGGACATCAGCAGAAACTTCTTCACTGAAAGGGTTCTCAGTGCTGGCAGAGGTGGCCCAGGGAGATGGTGTAGTCTCCATCCCTGGAGGTGTTCAAAAGATGGGGAGGCAAGTTGCTTAGGGATCTGATTTTGTAGTGGACAGGAACGGTTGACTTGATGACCTCAAAGGTCTTTCCCAACCTAGGGATTCTATGATTCTGCCCAGGATGATTATGAAGCTGTGTTTGGTGCTGGACTGTATCAGAGAGAAGGAGGATGGATTTGTCAGTGAGTAAGTGCTGACCATGGCTGAGGACAGCCCACCATGCACTGCCCAGCTGGAGACACTGGAACTGATGCTCACGGATGGATTGCTGCCCCCAGCAGCCCCAGCAGCTCCGCTGCACTCCTCCAGCATGCCAGGGCTGCTGCCCAGATCAGGACGGGAGGGGGGAACCTGTCTAAATAGCAGCAGGAGGACATCTCCAGCTCAGCCAGGCCAAGGTCTGCCACCTTGTGAGGTTGCTGCTGGAGGTGCTGCTCTCCCTGCCTGGCCCTCAGAGACCACTCCAACACACAGAACGCTGTTTGATTCAGGACCAGGAGTTTCCTACTAGAATAGTTGTCCCAGCCACCCCTCAGCCATTCATCCAGCAGTCCACAGCTTTGCATCGGTTCATTCTTCTACCCATCCCTCTGTCCGTCTGC
Organism: Phaenicophaeus curvirostris; assembly: GCF_032191515.1. NCBI lineage: Eukaryota > Metazoa > Chordata > Aves > Cuculiformes > Cuculidae > Phaenicophaeus > Phaenicophaeus curvirostris. Next base: position 1,068,947 of record NC_091411.1, read on the forward strand.
CTCTACTCCCCTCTCCTTCCCCAACCACGCCCCATCTCTCCATTCCTCCACCCCTCCATGTCCCCAGTGATCCCTCCAACCACCCCCATCCCTCCATTCCTTCATCCCTCCACGTCCCTGGCGACCCCCAGCTGTTCCCCACCCCTTCCCAGCCAGCCCTCTGTCCAAGCAGCCTTCCACCCCTCCAGACACAAGCCCAATCCGCTCTCCTCCCCAGAAAAAGCCAAACCAAGGTGTTGTCCTGTTAGCTATTTCTTCAGGGTCAGGAAGAGAAACCTCACATGAAGAAGCCAAAAACTACATTGCATCGGCAGGTCTGTGTTGCACCTGGTGTCAGACCAGAGGTCTCGTGCTGGGCACCTAAGAGACAGGTGCCCATGGTGGTGCTGGGACACAACTCCTGAAGAGTTTTTGGGGAGAGAAGATGTTTCTCCTGCCCACAGTAAGGAGCAGTGTCGTTCCCTGCCACCAAGAAGCAGGCACTGCCTGCGGTCCCCTTGATGCATCCCAGGCCTGGGAGCTTCCCTGGGGTGACACAGCCCCCTGGGCGTCGAGGTCTGCAGAGCGGCAGTGACTTAGGGCACGGGGTCTTGGTGCTGAAATCCCTGCACCCACCTTGTGGCGAGGTGTGAGGGCTGTTCGCACTGCAGGAACACCTCACACCAGCTCCCTGCCACAGGAATGAGGTGATGAGCTCCAGAATCATAGAATAATGGAATGGATTGAGTTAGAAGGGGCCTTAAAGATCATCTAATTCCAACCCTCCTGCCATGGGCAGGGACACCTCCCATTGGATCAGGCTGCCCAAGGTCGCATCCGACCTGGCCTTGAACACCTCCAGGGCTGGGGCAGCCACAACTTCCCTGGGAAACCTGGGCCAGGGCCTCCCCACCTTCATTGTGAAGAAATTCCTGTCTAAATCTGCCCCTCTCTGGTTTATAGCCATTAATTAATTAATTATAACCAGCATGGGAAGGATCCTGGAGGCCACGACCTTTGCATTGAGACTGAGCACCAAACACCACAGCAGCACTGGGTCAGCAGCCAAATGGGTTATAATGATGAGCGGTGACATCCTGCGTGATGTGCTGTGGACCCCCCAGTGCTGCCAACTGCCACCCCACCTCCCACCCACACAGTGGGGACGGAGCCCAGAAAGCATCAAGAAGAGACAGAATATAGAGCCTGGCCGGACGGATCGAGCCACTGGCTCCTCCCCGGCACCAAACAGTGGGCAATTGTGATTTTTTTCTTTAAAAAAAGGTAACTCCTGTTGGGATCCGCAGGCTGCGGCACTATCATAGTCATACAAGCGCCCAACAAAGCATCTATTTAAAATGTCCTGAATTTTGATTACAGCCCATCCCCTCTCGCTCGCCTGCTCGCCGTCTTTCTTTCTCATTCATTACTTACTGTGTTAAGCTCCCTGAAATTCAAATAAAATCCCACCTCCTCCCCCCTCCCCATCCATATGCGCTGGACGATTCAGCTCCGATGGCTGCGCTTGACGGATGAAGGGCAATAGAAGAGAAGACAAAGCTGTCAAACCTCACCGGGCTGTGTTGACTTCCCATCGCCCCCGCGGCTGGAGGGGAGCCCGATCCATCTGGTTTGGAGTCAGTAGCACAAACAAAAGCAAAAGACAATGGCAGGAAGCACTTGAAAGTTCAGATTCTTGCTTTGGTTTCTCTTGGAACAACAGCACCTACGTAATGCGGCCAGTGGACAATAATGTGCAGCCAGGGCCACGCAAAAATGCCAGAAGAATGTGCTTACGCCACCAAACACTCCAGTATTTTTGTGTTATTGGAGCAAAAATAGAAAAAGGAAAAAAAATAAAAGAAAATGGAAAAAAAAAGCAAGTCTTTGGAGTTCCTAGATTTCTTGGATGGGGTTTCTGTAGAGAGGACAACTGGGAAGTGAGCTGGCCACGGGCTGTGTGGGGAGCCCAGAGCTGGGGCCAGCCCCTCGGGGTTGGGGTTCAGCTGCACCCTCAGAGCATCCCGGCTGCCGCACGTGGGAGCCCAGGAATGCAGGGTGGCATTGCGGGTGCTGGGCTTGGCACCAGGAGGCTGCGACTTGTGTCCAACTGCCCAGCCCAAACTCCCTGCAAAGGGGCTGCTGCAGCCCCCAGAGTCCATCTCTGCCCCGGGGAGGGAGGAGCTGTGTGCAGGAATGTTGCGTTTCCTTGGAAAACCCCATCCTCGAGGTCCTGGCTGGCTGAGACCCTGGGACAAGGTGAATAGCAAGGAATCCTGGGGCTAAGCCCAGCCCTGTGGTGACCCGGAGCAGGCGCCTGGACCCCAAGCTGGGGGGAGCAGCTCCCGCGTGTGGGACCCTGCAGCCCCCAGCCCTGGGGGACACTGCGATGGCCAGAGGGTTGGTGGCACTCGCTGGTGGGTCAGTGTCATGCAGTGGCCAAGCGGGACAAGAGCGCGCCATTGCTGGAGAGGGAAGCGATGCTCACCCCTCTCTGCATCCCATAGACTTGGTCGTGGCTCTCAGTGCCACGAGACCCCTGCTGACAAACCCGCAGGACCAGCAGCTGCAATATCTGGGTTTGGCACCATCGCCCTTGTTTGCTTGCTCAAAACCAGGCGGGTTCCTGGGTACTTGTCCTTCCCGCACTGGCTGCGTGTCCCCAGGGCACCCCGGGTCAGCTGGCTGTGCCCGTCCCAGGCACCGTCCCACGCTGGCAGAGGACGGCACGGGGCTTGGCACATCAGAGCAGACCTTGGCCAACCTGGAAGGGTCACACTGAGCCTTTTCTGCATGTTTCCTCCCCGCTGCCATTTGCAGGACACTGCTCTGGCATCCCTGGGAACCCACATCTTGGAGCCAAACCGGGCACAGAACACATTTCCTGGGGATTTTGGCCTGTTTCCAGAGCGGTAAAATTATGGATGTAGGAAAAGCTTCATCCAAAAATACAGGATAGTGCCAGCGAGGGAGGTTTGCCCTCACCCTGCTCCCAGAGCCACAGGCAGAGCCCGGCCGGGACAGGAATGGGGCTGCCTCTGCCTTTCCCACTCCCCACAGTGGCCAAATCCTGCCTGGAAAGCCTCCAAAAGCGCAGGGCACAGCCTGCTTTCAGGCACCAGCCTTCCCTGAGCCATGCAAGGGGAGGAAGCTGCCTTCGGGACTGGAGACCCCATGCCAATCCTCATCCCATGCCCTTCCAGGGGGGGATGAAGCCACTACTCCTTTCCAGCTGGAGATGTCCCCATCATCCCAGCCCAGGGCTTGCTAAGGACCAGGGCATCTTAAACCCTCACTGGGGTCCGGAGTGGGGTAAAAAGAGCTGGGGAAGGATTGCGGGGAGCCAGGTGATGCCCCATTCCAGGCGGAATGGAACTTTGAGCCCCTTGATCCAGTGGGAGGTGTCCCTGCCCATGGCAGCAGGTGGAATTGGACGGGCTTTAAGGTCCCTTCCAACCCAACCCGTCCCATGACTCTACGACCGCTGCTGCTGGGACAGAGCCACAGCAGGTCCTACCCCTCTCCCTCAGGGCAGGTGGCTTCCTTAGGACCCCCAAATGTCCCACCCAGACCTCACCTCTCCCCCTGCCTCCAAACCCTGGGATGCAGCAAACAGGACATCAACCCCACCCCAACCCCAGGAGTTTATTCCAACCCTGCAGGGGCTGCAGCTCCTCAAGCCGCACCCCAGGCATCACCTTTCAGGGATGAACCCCAGAGGAGCTGCAGGTTCAGACACCAAAACAGAGACTCCCCACCCCAGAAGCCCAAGGGAAAGAACAAACAGAAAAAGCCATTTTTATTTTTTTTGTTTTTTTTTATAAAAAGATCAATGAAAAATTTATTTATAAATTTCGCACTCTGGGGCTACACGTCTCTATCTTACACTCAGGAATACGCTGTACTGTACAGACTTTATCCAGTTAGAAATGATCATATAGTGACCCACATACAGCTTCAATATAAGCCTAAAAATTCTTAACATTAATTAACATAATTAAAAAAGGTATTCGCATCTAAAGAAAAATCTACAGAAAAACTCCTTTCTGGAGTAATCTGTGCATCAGCTTCAATGTCTGCTTATTTCACTGACATTATCAATATATTCTTCTTACAAAAATAATAATAATTAATTAAAAAGATGACTGCCGGAAGGCAACCAGTCATGCACGAAGGAGTCTCCCCCACCTGCCTCTTTTATTTTCTCTTGTACTCCCCGTTTTGGCGTGAAGGGTCAGCAGCACGATGAGCCAACAAGGGGGACGAGGGGACCCTCATTTCAATTGGAATCAAATCTGCATCCCTTTTACTTCTCAGGATCAAGAGAGATGGGGGGGTGTGGGGGTTGCATAGAAAATTGAAACTCTAGGGACTAGGGAGGGCAGCAGCTTTTCAGTACAATACAAAGGGATGTAAAAATACATCAACTCATAATTTCAGAGCAAACCCCCTTCCCCAACGGACAGTTTCCCAAAAATCTCAGCACGTCTAAAGCTCCAGGAAGCTGGAAAGGAACAATACTTTTCTGAAACAACTCACCCAGCAATTCACACAGGAGATTCACAGTCTTAATAGGTATTTTATAAAAATATAAATATGGGTTACATCATGTTGTCTTTACAACACTGGACAGAGCTCCCTTTAGACTGGGTTTATAACCAAGATTTCTTTTAAAAAATCCATCTAGAACTTGGCTTTACAATACACTTTTTAATACCATGTCATAAATGTTATGACATTTCATTGTGGCAAATCCATTTAGGCAAAAAAAAAAAAAATATAAATGTGCAACCATCTGGTAACGACGATAAAAACCTCGCTAGAAAAGATCTTGTTCCCACCCCGTAACCATCACACAGAAGCACCAGAGGAAGCGCTGGACGCCCCCTTCCATGCTCACAGAAAGGCTTCGGCCAAGCAGTTCCTTGCAAGTTACAGCATTGACAGTAGGTGCTTTCGACAGGGCTTGCCTTCTTTTTCTTCTTTCAATCTGGAGCTTTGACAAAATCATCTCAAATTGTTGACATGGAGCAAACCAAAACCAAACTGCAGGTGAAACCATCAGAGACAAAGCAGAACATTCAGTGCAATGGGAAATCATCACGGCAGACTCAAGTTTCATTTTAGTTTTAAGACTAGGAACAAAAATAAAGAAAAAAGGCATATTTCCCAAACCATGTTTTACGAAACACTCAACACCAGCTTCAAACAAGCCCAGGCTCACAATCTTCACCCACAAATATATACATACATGATAAATAGTTAAGACACAACCCAAATAAACCAGCAGGTAACTAATTTTCTTTTTTTTTGTTTTTAATCGGAACGGTTTGGATGCAGGGAGCAAGAGAGGAAAGAGCGGGGAGATGGCAGTGACACGGATGGTTTTAGTGCAGACGAAGAGAAGAGGGCTGAAAGACCAGCGGGAGAAAGGAGACTTCTGAAATCTTCCGCATTTTCCCCATGGATGTTCTTGTGCCATAGCAATAAAAAAGCAGCATTTGCGATTATACGTGCAGTCACTTCAAAATGCGCCTTCAGGTGTCTTCCTCTTCTTCCTCCGTTTCTTTTATAAATATATATACACTCAGGCATATATATATATAATATAAAAGGCGGGTGACTCTACACACGTCGAGTGAATCGTTCTGCATTGAGAAGTGTTATCCAAGTTCACCACAAGGAAAAAATAATAAGTTCCCAAGCTATTTTTCAGTAGTTTCCCGGCCTCTCCAGGCAGCAGAGAGCGCTCACACCCCTTCCCTGTGCAAAAGCAAATCCTCTGCTCTAGAGTCTGGGTCACTCGGTGTTTTTTCTTTAAGAAGAAGAAGAAAAAAATAGTAAAGAAGTCCAGGATTTGCTAATCCCCCTTGACACACAAACTCAGAAGGACGCAATGTCTTTTCCTGGGATCTCACGCGTGCTGAACGGCTTCAAGGAGCGGGTGTGCGGGTTTTCTTCAAGACACCCCCCAAAAAAGCAAACCAAAGCAGAAAACTCAGCTTGAATGGAGACGATAAAAAGGAGCAACCGGAGCGAGAGGAGCGGGTCGGCCGTGTTCCAACAGTCATCGGGGATGAAAACGCATCGGTGGTGGGAAGATACGGGGAGATGCCAGAGGAGGAGATGCCAGAGGAGGAGACGCAGGCTCTGCCGCTGCCCCCGGCCCGGGTGACACGGGTACCGGCAGCCCCGGGAGCCTTGAAATGAACTCGTTTCTGAGCCAGAATACTTTTTTAAGTCGGAGGGAGCGAGGATTAAATATTAGCGGGGGGCGGGGAGGGGACACACGGGGAGCCTTTAAAGCATCTGACCAGACGTCAAACTGAAACCGTGAATACTGTGAGTGCAGCCGAGGTAGATGGAGGAGAAAAACAACCACGTTACAGTAGGAAAACGACCCTCGGAGGGCGGAGGGACCCACCCCGGGCGCAGGAACGGGCGCTCGGGGCCGCGGCCTCCGCCGGGGGCGCCCCGGGCGGGGCGGGAGCAGCTCGGGGGGGGGGGGTCGGGGGGCGGCATCACCGGGCGCCGGCCGAGTATTTGGCCTTGGTGATCAGGTAGAGGACGATGTCCTGGTGGCCCCCGAAGGCGGCGATGTGCAGGGCGCTCCAGCCGTCGCGGTTGGCCAGGCGGATGTCGGCGCCGAACTTGACGAGCAGCTTGACGAGCTCGAGGTTGCCGTCGATGACCGATTGGTGCAGCGCCGTCTGGCCCTCGGGCCCGAAGGAGTTGACGTTGAACTCGCAGCTGGTCATGTTCTGGAGCAGGGACTGCAGCTCCTTGGTGTTGCCGCGCCGCACCGCCTCCTGGAACACGCGCTGGCTCGGGGGCGGCGGCGCCGCGCACGCCGACACCTCGCTCTGGCTCATGCCGCCGCCCTCGCCCCGCCGGCCCGCATGGACGGGGCCGCCGCCGCCTGCTCCTGCGCCCGCCCGGGCATGCGGTGCTGCCAGCGGGGCCGCCGCCTGCCGCCCCCGCGCCGCCCGCTCTGAGCGGAGCCGCCGCGCCGACGGCCTTTTACGCCGCCTTTTATTTGCATAACAATGGCGCGGCGGTGACGTCACGGGGGCGGGGCCGGAGACGAGCGCGCCCATTGGACGGCAGGGGAAAGACCACGCCCCCTCCGAGCCCGGAGCCCCGCCCACTGCGCGCCAGCCGCGCGGGGCGGAGGGGGGCGCTGCCGGCCCGGGCTGCGCTCGGGTTCGCTCGGCTCCGTTCGGGTCCGCTCGGCTCCGCTCGGCCCCGCCCGCCTGGGTCTGTTCCGGGTCGGCGCGGTGGCTGCAGGCAGGGGGCGCCAGCGCCGAGCCGAGCCGAACCGAGCCGAGCCGAGCCGAGCCGAGCCAAACCCAGCTCAGCAAAGCCCTGAGCCAAGCCAAGCCCCGAGCGGAGCCGTGCTGAGCTGAGAAAAAGCCTTGAGCTGAGCCGTGCCAAGCTGAGCTGTGCCAAGCTCTGCAAAGCCCTGGGCTGAGCCGTGCCAAGCCGTGCCAAGTGGAAAAAAGCCTTGAGCCAAGCCGTGCCAAGCGGAGAAAAGCCCCGAGCTGAGCCGTGCTGAGCTGATCCAAGCCCCGCCAGGCCCCGAGCCGAGCCAGCCCCGCAGCGCCCCGCTGGAGCCCAGCTGTGCCAGTACCCGAGCTCCGCTCTGGGCTGGGGTCACTGTGGGGTCCCCAACGCCCTCACATTTTGCGGTAATGCCGTTTTGCTGCAGGGTCACCTCCCCAGGCCCCTCGGGGTGCGCAGCTGGGGCTTCGGGGATTGTGAGTGGGAATGATTTTGGGGGGGGGAGAAGATGCAGCCCCAGCAGGTCCCACCAGCTCCAGGGGGACTCAATTCGGTCACGCGGGGCTTTCTCCGGGGTCGGACCTGCTGTGATCCCATTGTGAGAGCACTGGGAGGTGTAGGCAGGAAAAGAGGCAAAAAAGGTACCAAACCCAGTGCATTAACCCAAAAAATCACACCAGAAGGGCCCTCCCTGCGCCCGTTTGGCCGGCAGGAGAGCAAACGGCGGAGGCTGGTGGGAAGCGGCACCCACCGCATCTGCCGGGCATTTGGTCAGCTGGAGCGGGCGGGAGGTGCAGGAAGAAAGGAAGGAGCTTGTCATAAAATGAGGTGATGGCAGCCACGCTGCGGGCAGCTGCCTGGCAAGCTGCTGTCACCTGGCCGCCGCGGCCATCCGCTCCGGGAGGAAAAGGAAGAGACCAGCCAACTGCTAAATTGTTGAAAGAAGCAGCAGTCGGGGATACGTCGCCCTTGGAGCGCCAGTCAAACGACCGGAGGGCACTTGGGAAGGCTGGGGCTCTGCTCCTGCCCTTGCCGGGTCTGGCTCCGTTCTTCAAGGATGTTAAACCAGCCTGATTTGGGCTGTAAGGAGACAGCAAAGCACCTCCTGTTTCTCCTCTCCTAAGGATCCACTTCTTTGGGTCCATTTCTGCAGTGATTTTTTTCTCCTCCTCATCCCATTCCTCTCTCCACGCCAATCTCCATGTCCATCTTCCCATCTCCAGCCTCATCCCATGCCCATGCCCACCCTCATCTCCGTCCCCATCCAGCCTATCTGTGTCTCCTGCCCCATATGCTCATCCCATGGAATCATAGAATCATTGAATCATAGAATCATAGAATCATAGAATCATAGAGTGGTTTGCATTGAAGGGGCATTGAAGTTGAAGGATATTGAGTTGAAGGGACATTGAAGACCACCCCAAATCCTATCCAGACCCATCCATCCCTGTCTGTTCTCCAGGTCTCACCCCATCTGAGTTCCCTAAGCCAGAGCTCTCCCAGTCCCATCTTTCTGATGTGAGCATATTGAAGCACTGTGTTCTTGTGGAAAAGGGAGAACTGGGGTGTGATTGCGTCTGGGGGCTTAAGGTGGTTGGACTCGATGATCTAGTGGATCTTTTCCAACCTAGTGATTCTATGATTCTATGATCCTGCAACAGCTGATTTTGTGCATTTACGGGCCACATCCTGCAAGGTACCGAGCCGTCTGCGAGCCGTGGGAGAGTGGGAATTGCTCACACCTCCCCGGTCTGGGGCTTGGCTGGCGTTGCCTCCTCACAAGCAAATCTGTGTTTGCCAGTGACACTGGTGAGAAAAATAAAGCGCCCGGGCAGGGACCCAGCCATGCAAATGTTCGGGGATGGCAGGTGGGGGCAGGACTCGGCCTGGGAACAGCGCCAGGAGGGAGGGAAAACAGCAAAAATATACCGAAAAAAAAAAAGGAAAATAAAAAGGCAATTTTGAAACCCTGCATTTCAGCTCCAATTTGTGCCTCAGCTCTGTAACTGGAGAGCAGCCGGGTTTGCCACGGCAGCCAAGCCAGCTCCGGTGCGGCTGGCTGGGGTGTTGGAAGGGTCGTTGGTGACTTGGGTGTTGGAAGGATCGTTGGTGGCGCGGTGCTGCCCTGCAGAGCCAGCAATCCCACGCAGCCACTGATCCACTCGCTTCTGGGAAGAGAGGAAGCGGCGGCGAGCGCTGGAGCTGCAGAAGCAGCGGGAGGCAGGGAGAGGGACTGGGCTCTGCGATGCCTCCAGCAAACGCTCACACTGAGAGGCATAGACCTCATTTCCCCTCCTCTAGAGATGTAACCACCACATTTTATACCCCTTTCTCGTGAGAGGCTGCACTAGGAAGATAAAGTCTGGCTGCCACCGGCACTGCCGGAGGACTCAGCAGCCGCAGTGCGTTGGGCTGGGCACGTCGCAGCCCTCATCCCGGAGAGCCAGGCGGGCAGTGCCCATCCTGCGGGCCAGGCGAGAGTCCAGCCACCCCCCGGAGGCCTCCACGAAGGGAGCTGGAGAGCCAGGGGGACGGATCCGGGGCAGGCGGCGAGGGGGCGTGCCCCCACTTAATTCATTAAAATGTGTCGGAGAGCGTGGGAAAGACGAGAGCTTTTCTTCCCAGCGCAGAGACCCAGCAAAAGGCGCGTGAGGGAGCGCGACCTGCCTGCTCGGCTCCCCGCGAGCCAGGAGGAAGCGCGAAGGTTTCCTCTGCCGCTGGTGTTTTGCCTCCTGGCTTCTTGGTAGAGAAGTTGCCAGAGCCCTGGTGGGGAGACGCGGGGCTCAGGTCATGCCACCTGCTCGGCCACAGGCATCACAGAACCACAGAATCATGGAATGGTTTTGGTTGGAAGGGACCTCAAAGCCCATCCAGTTCCAACAGCCGTGGGCAGGGACACCTCCCACTGGATCAGGGGGCTCCAAGCTCCATGCAACCTTGACGGGGTCTCGAAAACCTCCAGGGATGGGGCAGACACTGTGCGGGGATGCAGTCAGGGACAGGGGTGCTGGGGTTGTGGTTGCTGGGTGGAAATCACCTCGGTAGTGGAGACCCACCTTTGTGTGGAAGGAGAAAGGAGCCCTGACCCTGGGCAGGGGAGGTTCTCAGGGTAAAACCCTTTCTCTGCCATGCCTGAAAGCTGCCCTGCTCACAGCAGGAGGCACGGGGATGGAACCAGCCTGATGCTCTCCCCACAGACATATCACACTGTGAGCCATCAGCAGCCCCCAGCAGTGCCCCCAGCAGTCCTGCAGGCAGAAAGCTCCTAAAGATAAGAGCTGGGGTTTGCAAGAGAAACCTCACGCTCCTGCAGGGTGGATGCCCTGTGCCTTCTGCAGGGAGCCAGGCACCACGACTAGAGCTCTCATAGGTGATTTGAGGAAGCCCCAGGGACAAGGGAAGGCTCCAGGAATCACCCTGGGATACCCACACCTGGGGCAGGGGGGCAGCGCTGGGGAATGCCACTTCCCATGGATGTCACCACAGATGCTGCTCTTGCATGTTCCCTCCATCCCAGTCTGTGACAAATTGGACTTAAAACCTGTGTGAGACTCAAGCGTGGTCATAACCCCATATGAGGTCATTGTTCTTGGGGAACAGCAGGAGCATCCCTGCACGCCTCGCCCTGGTGCAGGATGTGGTGCTTGGCCTTTAATCATCCTGATTCCCCTCATCAGTTCTTACCCTTCTGGAAATGCTGCAGCTCTTTTGACACTCAAACCCTGCCCATAACCTCCAGCCACCTTACCCAACAGTGGGAAAATGCTGTTTGAGCACCAACTGGGACACCTTCTGAGGTGGAGAGTGGCTCCTGCTCCTGCCCGGAGTCACAGGGCTCTCCATCTGCGCTGGTGTCCAACTTTGGTGGCATTGCCTTAGCTGACATCCCTGCTGCATCTGAGCACACTTGTACCAAACTGCCTTGGCTTGAGCCCGTGTCTCCTGAGAAACACGGTCCTGGGGCGCTTGTTTGGCTGTGCGGTGTGGGACCGGGACGCGTTGCCCCACGGCTCCCACCGAGCAGCTCCCCCAGAAGACACAGTACAGCCCATTGTCCTGGCCTGGGGACAGGGTGACACAGCCAGACCCCTCTGTGGGACACACGGGAACGCCTGGAGAGTGGTGAGAAGCTTGTTTGACCGAGAGTCATGCCTGCGTCTTGGCAGGCTGGTGGGAAGGGTCTGGTCCTGGGATATTTCCCAGGGAGTGAACATCCTCCTGATGCAAATCTCCCTCCTCACGTGGCACCGACACCTCTCTCCTCTCCTATGCCCGGCGAGAGGCCAGCACCGGGTGTGTGGTGCGGGGCAGCCAGCCCCAGGCTCGCCAGCGCTGGGTCTGCGCCCAGAAATACGCCGGTTGGTTTGAAAACGGCAGCAGAGCAACTGGGAGCTGGATGGGAGCATCTGGCTGGAAGAGCAGCGGATGGGTAGCGGGACAGTCTTCACCCTCCTCCTCCCCTGCCTCGCCGGCTGCCTCAGGGACCGAGCAGCCCCGGTTCAAGGCACAAAGTCACGGCAGCGAAAACCAAGCTGCTTTCTTCGAGCTGCTCAAATATGCGGTGAGGTTTCCGCTCCAGATTACAGGAGGAAGGAAGTTTGCTCCGAAGGGGATGGGGATAAGGTGGGGGAGAAGGAAGGGAAGCACATTCCTGCCTGATGAGGAACAATGCTGATACGTTAATTTGTAAACTAAAGCTGGCCTGAGCGCCAAACACCTTGTCCTCATCAAACTCTGAAGGATATGGAAGGAAGACACAAGGTGAGGAGCGGAACTAGCCCAATATCCGATGCGGCGTGTGGTTTCTCAGGGCTGAGGGATGCTGCTCATTCAGGTCTCATTCAGGCTGGTGTGATCAAACAGAGATAAAACTCTCCCCAGTGCTGCTTTATCACAAGGGCCCTCCTGCAGTCGCATCTTGCAGGGGCAGGAGCCGAGCGCAGCTGAAGTGGCCTGGAGGGTCTTGGTGTAGGCAACCCTCCCAGCCCTGCAGGAGCTGCCCCTCCAACCCACGAGCAGCCAGCTCCGTGAATCCATAGAGGGCTCGTTACTGCCTTAATAAATGTTAAACATTAGTGAGGCACAGACAATGGGGCTATTTAATTTTTTTTTTTTAAGTAGCCAGATAGGGAAACAATATCGTAGGCTGATTAAAAAGCTGGTTGGATTCCCTTTGATCTGCATCCACCATTCAAAACTGGACAATTTATTACTTCCTGGATGCTGCTCAAGGCTAGTCCGACGTGGAGTTTGGTGCTGACCGTGTCTGTGGCTGGAGATGACCTTGCTGCTCAGATCCCACCTCGGCATCACCTCCTGCGGGCAGCAGGAAGGGAGAGGGGCTGCGCTGGGTCTGAGCCACTGTCCCTGTTCCTAGGAGCTGGATGAGACCCTGCGGAAGCTGTTTCGTGCCATGCCCACATGCACACGTGACGTGCTGGTGTCTGCCCTGGGTTGGTCTTCTCCGAAATCCAGTCCTGCCATGGTGAGCGAGCCAGCCTCAGCACGGCCGACTGGCTGCAAGCACCAGATCTCATCCCCAAATTCATGGAGGTGGCAGGGAGACAAAGTCTAAGAGGTGGCCAGGAGGTGACCCTGCTGTCCCCAGGATCAGAGGGAAGGGCTCTGCCAGGCAGCCGTGTGGCCAGGAACTTTCCCCAGGGTGAGGGACAGGGTCGGCATGCCTCCTTGTCCCTGTGCTAGCGGTGAAAGTGATGGCAGAGTGACATGAACCCACAGCTCCAAAAACCCAGGGAGCAAAGCCCAGGAATGGACATAGCTGGCTGGAAGTGGTAGTTGGGAGGCTCAAGGCTGCGGCTCCCACCTCATCGCTCCTGGCTGGGGCCAGGATGACTCAGATGCTGGTGTGACTCAGGCTCTTCCCCAAACAGGGTCTGGAGAGGTTCATCTCATCACACAATGAAGCGTCGCTCACCATGAGGCCCTGCAGCATTCCTGTGCTGCTTCATCTCTCGTTTCTACCCTCCCAGAGCAAACCCCGAAGCAGCAGGATGGTGACACATGGATGAGTCTGCGTGGAGCCCGGGGGGCTCGGGCTGCCCAGCCCCTGGCGCACCATCTGAGGTGGCTTCAGGAGGACTTGTCGCTGGGGACTGGGTAGAGAGGCTGCTGGCAAAGCACGAGCCCTGTCCTCCCTCTGCTCTAAGTCTCTTTAGGGTCCCCACCTGCTGCTCCAGGGGAACTGGGGGTCTGGTTGCTCACGAGGACATGGCAAGGAACAAGTCAGGAGCATTTGCAGAGGACATGGCACTGGAGGAGCCAGTGACTGTTTTTCAGAGCACTGAGGGTGCTGGCACCAGAGGTGGGTGATCGTAAGGACATGCTGCTCCCAGGCACTGAATGAATTACCTGGAGGGTCTATACCATCAGTTGGGGACTGCAAACCAGGTCTCCAGAGCTGCAGATATCACACTAGAATAAATCAAAAGTGTCTGTTGAAGCAGATGGTTAGACTCAATGATCCTGTGGGTCTTTTCCAACCCTAGTGATTCTGTGATTCTGTGACAACAGGAAAACCCCAGAGCAAGAGCACCAGCCCATATGCCGAGAGTGGCAGGATGTCCTCAGGTACAGCACCTGCAGCCATGGGGCAGCAGATACCCCAGGTGGGTGCTGAGGGTTACGCAGCAGGGATCCCATGTGCACCTTTCTGCAGGTCTCCTGCCACCCAGCCCAGACACCTGAGGGCTTCTGAACAGGATCAAGGGAGAAAACTGCCCTGGCAGCCTCAAGCAGCCTTCCTGTCCCTGGGGGAGGATGGGAAGGGGTTGAGAGTTTCAGAGCTGGTGGCACTTGATGGATGAGAAGATACACGTGATGGTCCATCCTGCTGAGACTGCAGCTGGTGCACTGGAAGTATCTTTATCCAAGCATGTCCATGTCCAAGCACCAGAGATGATGCAGGCTGGAGGGGTCTCAGCTGCTCCAAGGGAAGGCATGTGCTTCTGATGCTACCATTGGGAATAGGGCACGATTTTCAGACTTCTCCTGATACAGAGGCAGAAAATCTTTAATCATGGGTGTCATTTCCTAGCACCAAAGCCTTGCACAGACATGGGATTCAATACTGGAGCTCATCCTGGTAGCCCCAGGCCAAGATAATTACAGCCCAATGACAGGGGGTTGGCCCAGGGCAGGTAAAACCAGGGTCTGTGCCTCCAACTGGCTGTATCGTCACCTCCAACACAGACATTTGGTCCCTCCACATACCAGTTTTCCAGCACCAGAAGCTCTAGAAGCAATTCCCAGTGCACTGGGCAGGTACGTTTAGAGATGCCAGTTCAGCAGAACACAGTTTATCCTCTGCTGTCACCTCCTGGCCCTGAACTCTTGCCCCGGAAACATGACAAAAATGACTGGGGGGCAAACGCGAAGAGGAAAGTCCCATTTTAGATAAAAAGGGAATTAAGAGAAACATGTTAACACCCACAGAGAGCACAGGGCAGGAAAACCAGGACATGAAACACAACTACTTCAGGTTATATGCAAAAAATACAGACAACTGAGGAGGGAAATGGAAAGAACCAAAGGTAAAATGATGGCCAACGAGGGCAAGATCAGCAGAGAAGGCATTTTAATCCCATTATGAGGAATAATCCCCATGGCTGGAGGTGTCAATGAGTGTGCAGGAAGGTGTGCCAGGCCCCAGGAGCCTCCACCCAAGAGGGAAAATCCCTCTTTTTCTTCTGCTCATCTCTGGAAGAAGCAGCCACCTCCAGGGCAAACCAAGGGAGAAGTGGAATGAGGTGACGGAGGTGACAGGGAGGGAAGGTTTGGCTCAAACAGACCACTTGGCTGGCCTGGGTGAGAGCTACCTTGGGGATGGGGGATGACTGGACACAGACAGCATAGTCTCTGGCTGTGACTCTGTGGGAAGCACAGAATCTGCCAGCCCTCTCGGGGCAGGAGGGGAGAGAAAAGGAGAGGAGAGAGGCAGCGATGCAGCAGTTCCCCAGGGCAACCCCCCAGACACAGTGTTCCCCTGCAGTCAAAGCCCCAGCAGCAGGGGAGGTGGTCCCTGAGCCCTCCACGCACAGAGGCTGCACCGAGCCAGGCACGGACATCGCTGGCTGAGGCATCATCACTGAGGCTTCACCTTGAGATCCCCCAAAACTGGTCCGAGAGGAGAGAAAAAGTGGATTTAGGGCCAATCTGCAGCAGCTAAGGGTTCAAAATACCAACCAGTGGGCTGCAGCACGTCCATCGCTCCACAGGCAGAGCAGCGGCTGGGGCAGGGGGTTTGCTGGCGCACAAGCACAGTCCAGCAGACACTGCTGTGATGATGATGGTGATGGTCAGCCAGCAGGGAGGCTTCCTCTCCAAGCACAGCAAAGGAGGGAAAATAGCCCCCAAAACTGCTGGGAAACATAGATTCTTGTAGCTGCCTCTGGCCATAGCCACCGCAGCACGTCCTGATGGGAGGGGATCAGGCTCAGTGTCCCCACCCTGACAAAACGAGCCCTTACTTTTATGTCAGCGGTGTGTGCCACCATGGTGACAGCCCCACCAGTGATGCTGGTGCCAGCCTTGGCTTTGTTAATCACGAGGAGGTGTCGTTATTTTATGCTTCCACTTGAAAGAAATGGGTTCCTCATCAGGCAGCAAGCAAGGGGCAGTGGGTGGCTTTGGCAGGGCTGCAAGGGAGATGGGAGAGCACAGGGTGGGCACAAGGGCCCTGTCCCCCACTGCCATCTCCTCATGGAAATCAGGAAAAAAATCATAGAATCATGGAATATTTTGGGTTGAAGGCAACCTTAAATCCCATCCAGACCCACCCCTGCCATGGGAGGGACACCTCTCACTGGATCAGGGGCTCCAAGCCCCATCCAACCTGGCCTTGAACCCCTCCAGGGATGGGGCAGCCACCACTGCTCTGGGCGACCTGGACCAGGGATCCCCACCCTCATCATGAGGAATTTCTTCCTAATGCCAGATCTAAATCTTCCTTCTTCCTATTTAAAGCAATTCCCCCTCATCCTGTCACTCCAGGCCCTTGTGAAAAGCTCCTCTCCAGCCTTCCTAGAGCCTCTTTCAGTACTGGCAGCTGCTCTAAGGTCTCCTCCTAAGGACCTCTTCTCCAGGCTGAAAACAGCACACGGTGACCATGGGAAGTGTCACCAGGGATGCTGTTGTGCCCACAGCTGGGCTTGACAGGGACCGCTGGGGAGAGAAGACGGGGATAGTGGGGAGATGACCACCTTTCAGTGTCCCTTGTACTGACATCCAGGCAGGAGCTCATGGAAAGAGCTCTGTCTAATGTGGAAAAAGGATTTTTTTGTTTTGCCAAGGGGCTGAGCCAGGGGATGAGATGTTCCTAGTAGGGAAAAAGCCCTTGGCACCGCACGGCCAGGAGTGCTCAGAGAAGGAAAGCGAGTTTTGCAGTGCAGCGTAGGCTGCCCGGGCAGGCTTTGTGTTGGCCCACGGACACCATGCACCAGCCAAGAGCCTTGTGGACCCTTCGCAGCTCTGCCAGGGGAGGTTTAGGCTGGACATTAGGAAAAAAAATTTCATGGAAAGGGTCATTGGGCACTGGAACAGGCTGCCCAGGGAGGTGGTTGAGTCACCTTCCCTGGAGGGGTTTAAGGGACGGGTGGACGAGGTGCTGAGGGACATGGGTTAGTGTTTGATAGGAATGGTTGGACTCAATGATTCGATGGGTCTTTTCCAACCTGGTGAGTCTATGATTCTATGAGTCCCACCATCAGGGACCAGGGGAGAGGGGCTGCTGAGGATAGGTTGTGGCACGACATGAGTCCCACAAGCAGGGGAGGGCTCTGGGCACTGGGGACGCTCGCTCCCCTATGCTGCTGTTGGGGATGCAGCTCCCGGCTCCCCAACAGGAGTGACCTGTCCGAGGGGCACCAGGTGAGGTGCTGGAGCTGGACGGGTACCACAGGGTCGGCACCGGCTGGGTGATGTTTTGGAGAGCTCAGCCATCATCTTGTCATGCTCATCCTGGAGGGAGGCAGAAGTAAAGCAAAGGGTCCATTCTCTGATTTAATGATCTCCCAGAGGCCACACATTTCTTGGTTGTCATGAACCATCAAGGCAAAGGTGACCGTCCCCTCCCCAGCAGATTCCAAAGTGAATCTCCCCATTCCAGCCTCGCACTGCAAACCTGTGGCCCAAAATCTGCTGAGGTTCACTAGGGAGTGTGTCCCTCATGATCCTTGTCCTGCAGAGCTCCCGTGACCCCCCTCAGCTCGTAGATGCTCTGTGCATCCCCAGTGGTGACAAGAACATCCTGAAACTGGGAGACGACGCGTCCAAAATGGGACCCTTCCCAAAACACCTTCCCACAGCGGGTGCAGCAGTAGAAGTCGGTGAGCTCAGCTTTGTCCAGAACCCCAGGGGGGATGGCAGCGACCTGCAGGACCGTGCCCTCTGCCAACGCTGCTGACACCTCATGCTGCTCTGGCCCCTCCAGCCGCTCACTGCACAGGGTATGGCCAGGCTGGGCTGCGGCGCAGGCTGACACGGCGGCATCGCAGCTCTCACTGGGCTTCTCCTCATAGCTCACCAGGCAGCCTGCGCGGAGAGGAGACAGCAGATAAACCGTCAGTCACCGGAGTGCTCAGCCACATGTGTGACCCTTGTGAGGGGCCTGTCCAGGGAGTCCAGGCTCTGTCCTGCATCCCCTGGAGGAGCATCCTGTGAATTTGGGAGAAGGTGACCATCAGAATCCTATATATTTTGCATCAACTGCCTGCCCTGACCATGGCACCCATGCAGCTTCCTGCTCCCCTCAGCTGCCCCGCACCTCTTGCAGCTCCTCTGACGTGTCCTGCTTCTTCCCCGGCAGCAGCACAGTCAGCTGGAGGAGCTACTCCAGTCTGGGTAACTGCACCAGTGCCACCCACGGTACTGGGTAGAGGCTGGGCAAGGCTGCTCTCTGAGGTGGGTCCCCCCGCACCCTCTGGCTCTGTTACAGGGCAAGCAAACAGCAAGGGAGGCTGGGAAGCCCTTAAGGCTGCTTTAATTAAGAAAGTCACCCATTAATAGCGGTCTGCACTGTCACAACACCCAGAACTCTCCTTGCCTGCCTGAGGATCATAGAATCATGGAATGGTTTGGATGGGAAGGGACCTCAAAGCCCATACAGTCCCACCCCCTGCCATGGGCAGGGACACCTCCCACTGGATCAGGGGCTCCAAGCCCCATCCAACCTGGCCTTGAACCCCACCAGGGATGGGGCAGCCACCACTGCTCTGGGCAACCTGGGCCAGGGCCTCCCAACCCTCAAAACATTTCTTCCTGACATCTCATCTCAATCTCCCCTCTTGCAGCTCAAACACATTGTCCTTGTCCTATCCCTGCCCTCCCTGACCCAGAGCCCCTCCCCAGCTTTCCTGGAGCCCCTTTCAGGACTGGAAGCTGCTCTAAGGTCTCCCCAGAGCCTTCTCTTCTCCAGGCTGAACAACCCCAACTCTCTCAGCCTGTCCTTGTACAGGAGATGTGCACATCGCTCCAGCCCTGCATCATCTCCGTGACCTCTTCTGGACTTGTCCCAACATCTCCTTGTCCTTCCTGTGATGAGGACTCTGGAGCTGGACACAGGGCTCCAGGTGAGGTGTCATAGGAGCAGAGGGGCTGAAGAGAGTAGAGGACACCCAGCGTTGGGGTGTGTGGGACATCCAGGATGCTCACCTCCCACCGCACACGCCAGGCCACAGCACAGCAGATCTACAGGCTCACAGATCCCTGTCTCTGCAAAATGAGCACCGCGGATCCCATAGCATTTTTGGCAGCTCGGGGCCAGCTCTCAACGTGCGCAGCCGGGCTGGGGCATAGCAGGTCACTGGATCCGGGCGGCGGAAGCCGAGGTCTGAGCTGCCTCCCATCCATCAGGACGCCTGGCAGGCAGGGCCGCCGGCTGCAGTTATTGCTCTGGATGACTCATTTTTGGCAGAGGAGGGGGACTCGTCCTGGCCAGGCATCAATTAAGACAACAAAAGGCATCCTGCATCGCTCCAGCGGCACCTCTGGGGCATCCAGGATCACAGGGAGCCTGCTTGGGATCCAGCTGTGACAGAGGGGGACACAGTCCCAGCTGGCTCTTCCCTGCATCCCAACACCGTCAGGACCTGGGACATCCTGGCGATTATTGTGAGGAAAAACAAGGTTGAAGACAGCCCTGGAACAGCCACTCTGTCCTGGCAGAGACATCCCACAGCAGCCCAGATGAGCAGAAAGAGCTGCAGCCCAGGAGAGGCTCAGCTCCCCCTGGTCCCTGGGGTGGGGAGCTTCCCAGGACCTTCCACACCTCCCAGAGGAGAAGAGCAGCCCAAACTGGTGGAGCACGGCCACCCCCTGCTCCCAGCAGACAAACAGCCGCTCTCAGGGTCAAGGCTGTCACTGGAGATGTTCTCAGAGGGGTTTTGAGGACCAGCCTGGGACCACCACACAGCCCAGGAGCTGATGGTGCCCTGACACTGAAACCCTGCGGTGCCCAGGGCTCACATGTGTGGGGACAGGTTGTTTCCAGCCAAACCGGGGCTGTGTGGTCTGGGAAAGGGGAATGGGCATGGATTCAAGGGAGGATTGTCCTGAAGCTGCTCTGTCCTGGGTTCCCAGGCTGTGTGGTACCCAGTGCTGTCCCAGTAATGTGGACCTAGGCATTGTGACCAACAGAATAGGCTGTAGGGGCTACAGGTCACTGGTGTCACCATCACGGTGGCCCTTGTATATGATCCCCCACCCCTGAGGGCCTCTCAGCAGGCAGGAGAGACTCTAGGACCATGACAGGAGGAACATCTCCCTGGGCTGGGGGCCTCCAGGACCACAACGGGAGGGACATCTACCTTGGTTGGGACTTCTATATCCAACCATAATCAAAATGATGCTGCCAGCACCAATGGCCAACATCTTTCCCCAGCGTGGAGACTCAAAACTTCCCTGGCCCACCCTTGCAGCACCCCAGCTCTTCCAGCATCCCAGCAGGGACACTGGATGCTCCTGCATCAATGCCGGGCAATTTGCTCTCCCTTCCGATACGCTCCATCGGCTGCTGGTGGGGAAAGCTGCCTGCAGACCCCCCTTCCCTGCGTGGTGGGGTGGGAAACCTCCAGCTCTCCCAAACCCCCCAATCCCACCCCCAAGGCTCATGAGAAAGAGGCAGGCAGGGAGGAAAAGTTCATCACTTAAAAGATGGGGGAAAAGGCCAGGATGGTCACCCAGTCGTTTTGCCTTCCCCTTCCACCAGCCCCCCTCCTAATTGTGGCTCTTCAAAGGGTTGAAAATGCTACATCACTTCAAAGTGACCATTTTTGAATGGGAGCTTGTAAAACCCCTTCTCCCCCTCCCACCAAATTCCTCCCAGGGCTTTTGAAGATGCCTGCGCTCCCCTTGCTGCTGCAGTGAAAAGGCCACTGGGCGCCAGGCACAGGGTTCTATCCGGACAGGCAGGGAAAATCATGCTAGGGAAAGGTCTGATCCCCCTCAAAAAAAGGATTTTCCTGGATGAACGGGGAAATTTTATTCAATAAGGGGTTTTTCCCCTTTCTGTTGAGATAGACAGAGCCCTCCCCAGCAGAGCTCCTGCTTCCGTGGGGCTGTAGAAGGCTCGCCTGGATGCTGCACCCCGTGGAGATGCTGGAGATGGAGCAAAATTCATGTGGGGTATGCGGGGCTGAGGGAGCAGAGCATGTCCCCCCTGTGTGCCGGGAGTTTTTCCCATCTATGGCTTCCAGCACTCTGTAACGTTCACACCAAAGGCTGGATTCCCACCGCCTCTCTGCAGAGGAGAAATGAAAGCAATTCCTTAACAAATCAATTTGAAACACCTCTTGGGAACTAATAATCCCATTATAAAACATCTTGAAAATGAAAAGCCCTTTTGCCTCCTGCTCACCTCTCCCCCTCCTTCCCGGGTCACCCTGGGGAGGATGGATCCTGGTGAGGACTGCACCCTGCAGCCCCCTCAGCCCCCCGGTACTGAGCACCCACTTGTGTTGGCAGGATTGTCCCCATCCTCCGGCACTGTCCCCAGCCTGGCAGCCCTGCTCAGCACAGAGTCTTCTCCTTCTGCCCTCCCTGCCCTGGCACGTGCTGCCCACCACAGCGCCAGCTCCTGCCCATCCTGCTCAGCTGGGGGAATTTAAACCAAGCACAAACCTCTGCTGTTTGCACCCATGGCCACCTCTCACCACCTCTGGACCTCTGCATCTGCGCCTAGGACCCCCAAAGGAGGAACAATTACCTGGGCTGGGAGCCTCCAAGACCTTGATCTACCTTGGTTGGAAGCCTTCAGAATCCCGATGGGAAGGATATCTACCCAGGGAAAAGGGGGTGCTGCAGGACCCCATTTCTGCCTATTTTTACACCAGGTTCTGCTCCAGGCTAAGCACAAAGCACATCTCGTGCCCTGGGGCACTGCATAGTTCCTGGTGCCCAAAACCCAGGTGGATTTTGCACACCCCACTGTGAGGTCCCGCTCGTGGATGAGGCCAGCAGGAATGATGGGGGATGTTCACCCTCCCCTGCCCACAGAGAGACTCCTGTGGAGAGGCCATCGTGATGGTGACACCGGTGACCAGTAGTCCTTACAACCTATTCAGTGACAACATGAGAGCCCTGGGTCCATGGTACTGGGGCAGCGCTGGCACCCCCTCACTGCAGGACAGTGGGTACCGCACGGCCTGGGAACCTCAGACAGAGCAGCATCAGGACAAACCTTCCCTGAATCCATGCCCATTCCTCTTTCCCAGACCACACAGCCCTGGTTTGGCTGGAAACAACCTGTCCCCACACGTGTGAGCCCTGCGCACCATGGGGTTTCTGTGTTGGGACACCATCGGGTAATCCAAACTTCCCTGCAGGAGCTGGGTTCTCCTGCACAAAATCCTGCCCTCCAGGCCTTGTTTAAGCCCAGCTCCCTCTGTGCCACCCCAGCTACGACCAAGGCCACAGGGCGAGGAGTGGGGCGCTTGTCCTGGCTGGCTCCACATGGACCTAGCGCTCGCCCCACGGCTCCGCAGCGGGAACCGCAGCCTCCTGCGAGGTGTGCGGGTCTGGCAGTGCTTGTGCAAGCTGAGAGCCCTTCTCCCAGCCCGGCAGCCGCACCCAGCTGTCATCGCAACCGCACACACGGGAGACTCGTCCGTAATTAGGCAATTAAGGCTGAGGTGTTTTGGAGAAAGCGCACCTCGTAAAGGCTTTGCACAAGGCTGAAAGCAGACCCGGGAGCATTCTTGGAGTACAAAGGTGCATGGGAAACCTTGCTGTGGTGAGAGATGGAACCCGATAAGAGGAGTTATGAGCCTGAGAAACACACTCAATTGCAGGGCACTGAAGATGCCTGGTTATCTCTTCCTCCTCGGTGAGGCAGATAAGCAAAGGACAAAGGACCTGGGATTGTGCAACCTGGGCTGTAGCAGCCCGGCCATGATCTCAAGATGTTCCCAGGGCAGAGGAGGGCGGATGAGCTCAAGGCTCCTTCAGTTGCTCTCACCTCCTCGCGCCACTGTGGGAGAAAACCCTGCTGGCTTCTGCACCCAGTGCTGTCCTGGAGCACCAAACAGTCCCCAGTTCCTTCCTGGGGAGCATTCGGCACAGCGCTGCTGTCAGCAGGTACACACAGAGCTCTGCATCCCCAACGCCACCGAAATTCCACACACCTACAAGCCCAGCAGGGGCTGTTTTTATAAGAGCAAATAAAATTCTCCTTAAAAGCTGGCAGAGTGCAATCCAGCTGAGCCCAGGGGTGTTTCTAGCCAGTCTCACCACCACAGCCCCTGGTCCCAGCCCTGCGCTGCAGCCCCTTGACCCCCATCCCTGGAGACCACTCTCCATTCTGGGACAGATGTGAGCATGGTCCATCAACCCAATGCAACCTGGGAGGAAGAGCTTAAATGCTGCCCGGTCTGAGGATGAAGTGGGCTGGGGAGCCCATGGGTGCAGCCCCTTGAGGAACCCGATATCCCCTTTCCTGCAGAAACATGTGGAGCAGCCTGAGCTGTCTGGGGTGCCTTGGCCTCTCCCGCACACTAAGTCCAGTGCAGAAGCAATGAGGACACACAAGGTGCTCTACGGGTGCCGAAGCCTTCCTGGGATAGCACAGGGATCATCCACCCTTCCCCATGGCAGTGAGATGGGTGTGATGCTCCCAGCAAAGCCAAACACTGCAGATCAGGGAAGCATGACAGGAAAAAGCCTGCATCCAGTGTTAAGGCTGTGGACACGCAGTGCCTTTTCCCACCGTGCATCAGAGCCCCCAGATGAGGGAAGCAGATCCCACCAGACCGTGCTCTCAGCTGGTCCAGGGTGGTGGTTGTAGAGGAGAGACGGGGCACTATTGTGGTGTTACCCCATCTCGGAGCCGCCGCACAGCACCCCGCTGCTCCTCCAGCTGCCCTGGGCTGCCCAGGGCTCATCCTGCACTCGCAGGACACGGTGCTGGAGGAGAAGACAAGTAATGCAGATCCCGCCAGCCTCAAGTGCCAGCTTTGGCAGCTGGTCAGGGGAGCACTCGCCTAGCCTGGGGCTCCTCAGGGTGCTGTGTCAGGGTCTCTGACCCCGCTGGCTGCTGCGCTGGCTCCTCTGCCTCCGCACGGAGCGGAGGCTCTGGTGTGCCTGTTTAGCAGCACAGCCCAGAGAAATGCAGGAACAGTTGTTTTCAGGTTTTGCAAAATGTTTCAGATGGCAAGGGGTGCTTTTACAATTGAAGCAGCCTCTTCCGTTTGGCCAAGCCTCACCAGATCGAATGCGCTCCGTCCTCGCCTTTCCCAGGGACTGGATTTCATCTGGCAGAGCACCCTGAGCACCGGGGCCCATGCCAGCTGGTTTTACCACACTGAGTAAGCGCGAGAAGCTTCCCCTGGCCAAACCTGTGACACATCCTATCCCCTGGGGCATTTGGGAGCCTGCACACTGCCAACAGCCTCCAGCCAGGTTTTGCCTGTGCAATAGGGTGACCCGCAGCGCCACTGCCTCTCTCTGCCCCGTGCCCTGCCAGCTCCAGGCACTCGAGTTGCTCTGAGCATCCCACTGGGAAAAAGCCATCATGGACCAAAGCCGTCCAGGCTTGAAACTATTTCCAGCACTTGCATCAAAGCCCTCATGCAGGGCGAATGCGGCTGTGTCAGGAAAAATGTTCCCTAAAACCTGGGAAAGTCCTAGATCCAAGTTGGAGTGAGCTGTTACAGGATGAATAATCTGCTTTTCACCACTTGGAAGCCTTGCCATAAAAACCCAGGAGCCAAATGGGGTGGCACTGGCCCAGGTTTTGCAGTCAAAATGTGAGCAGCCCCTGGCTGCCAACAGCCAGATCCCGGGACTCGGGAGTGCAGGGGCAGCCGCAGGCTTATGGCAAGGGTTGGTCTGTAGGATCCATCCCCATCCCCAGCTGGTGGGTGGCCCAGCACCCTTGGCTCCTGCTGTGCCCGATGGCCAATCCCAGGAGACGCGAGGCTCCCTTCTTGCCTGGAAGCCACAAGCTTCATTACAGGAAGGGGGATGATGAGATTGAGAGCAAGCTGGTGGAGAAGGACTTGGAGGTGCTCACTGATGAGCAGCTTGATGTAAGCTGGCAATGTGCACGCACAGCCCAGAAGGTCAACTGTGACCTTCCAGAGCATCCAGAGCAGTGGGACCAGCAGGGCCAGGAAGGGGATCCTGCCCCTCTGCTCCGCTCTGCTGAGACCCCACATGGAGCCCTGTGTCCAGCTCTGGAATCTCCAACATGAGAAGGAGATGGAACTGTTGGAATGGGTCCGGAGGAGGCCACGGAGATGATCCAAGGGCTGTAGCATCTCCCATATGAGGACAGGCTGAGAGAGTTGGTGTTGTTCATCCTGGAGAAGAGAAAGCTCCAGGGAGACCTTAGAGCATGTTCCAGTACTGAAAGGAGCTCCAGGAAAGCTGGGGAGGTGCTTTTCACAAGGGCCTGGAGTGACAGGATGAGGGAGAATGGCTTTAAATTGGAAGGGGGAAGATTTGGACTAGACATAAGGAAGAAATTCTTCACGATAAGGGTGGGGAGGCCCTGGCCCAGGTTGCCCAGAGCAGTGGTGGCTGCCCCATCCCTGGAGGTGTTGAAGCCCAGGTTGGATGGGGCTTGGAGCCCCTGATCCAGTGGGAGGTTTCCTTACCCATGGCAGGGGGGTGGAACAGGATGGGATTTAAGGTCCCTTCCAACTGAAACCATTCCATGATTCTATGATTTTCTTGCCCTGCAGCAGCATCCAGCCACGGGCCCAGGTTTAATCCATGAACAGGATGACACGGCCTGGGCTGCAGGCACACAGCAGGGGCCGGTGCGGCACCAGGGAGCAGCTGTGGGTGCTGAGCTCCCCATGCCATGCACTGAGCCACAGCTGAGGGCAGGGCAGGTCCCAGTCATCAGCCCCCTCCGGAAGGAAAATGTGAAGGAAATTGGAGAACAACTGAGATTTTCCTTGTGAACGCACTTCTCTGGCTGTCCCACTGCTGTCCCCACCGAGGGATGCCAGGACATTGTCATCACACCTTTCCTCTGTTTCTGTTCCACAAAACTTGACCCGAAGAGGGACATTTTGGGGATAATCTACTTGAACTCATGCTGATGTTCGCAATCCTAGTAACTCTGAGTAGAATCTAGATAGAAATAGACCCCTTGGATGGCCAAAGCCGGGGGGTCCCTGTGCCCCAGGGTCCTCTGGCTTGGGTGCCACCTGCCCAGGAATCACAACTCCTGTTTTCTGCCTCCGTTACAACAAAACACTAACTCTCTGAGCACATTGTGGCATCTTTGGGCCCTGATCTCTCCGTGTTGGAGGATGCTCCGTGTTGGAGGATGCTCCGTGTCTGAGGATTCCCCCTGAGAAGGTCGTGGCTGGCACAGGACACCTCGTGGCCCAGCAGACAGGGATCCTTCCCCATGAGACCCTCCAGAGACATGAGGCACGTGGCAAGAAGTTGCACAGCACGACAGGGACATGGGGTGAAGCCGATGTGGTGTAAAGGGCCCAGCAAGGTGGTCCCTGGAGGGTCTGCACTGAGGAGCAGTGGTGCTGTGTGACCCCCCCGCCCAGCCCCATCACCCCCATCCCAAAGAGGGAAGGGGAAACCACTCACACGGCTGAACACAAACCACAACATTGCTATTTCCCATACTCTGAAACTGGCTGAACAGGCCCAGCTGGTCGCTGGGTACACACACAGCCAGTGCCCTCGCCAGAGAAACCGCTGGGAAGGATGCCCCGGACTTTTGGGAAGCGCAGTGCTCCCAGGCTGCTGGCACCATGGGAAAAGCTGCCCCACCACGTCCCTCATTCCTAGAGCCACATGTGTGGCTCCCAGCAAAGCCACAGCTGGCCGGGAGCACTCAGCAGCCACCACTTTGCACTGATTTCTCCCATCAATCAGATGGGGAAACTGAGGCATGGGAAGTGATGTATGCGAGGGCCAGAGGCAGAGGCCAGGCTAGGTCAGAGCAGCGAGGAGGACACACTTCCACCCCAGTGAGACTGTGGTGGGTGTCACCACCAAAATGCGGCTCCTCGCAGACTGAGGGGGGAGGTCACAGAATAATAGACTCATGGAATGGCTTGGGTTGGAAAGGACCTTTGCCGGTCACCCTGTCCAACCCCCTTGCAGAAAGCAGGGACATCTTCAACCAGATTAGGTTGCTCAGAGCCCCATCCAACTTGGTCTGGAATGTTTCCAGGGATTGGAGCCTCCACTACCTCCCTGGGCAGCCTGCGTCAGCGCAGCTCAGGGCAGGACATGGAGGAGCCTTGGCCGCTCCAAGCCCGCCAGAGCCTGGCTGCGCGGCAGCACTGACTCACTCCTGCAGCCTGACCTAGTTTGTGCAGCACGGGGCAGGTGAGAGATGCACCAGCAGCAGCGCCAGACAGGAGGCATTTGCAGCCCGAGCTGAGTTTTCCACCTCAGGCGATGACGATGGCCTTGGGCTGTCACTGGAGCCACTGCTGGCGTGTCACCAAACCGCCCCGGGCTGGGCAGCCCCGTGCCTGACCCAGAGCCTGGCCGGGCAGCACGGGGCAGCGGCTGGGAGCTGGGCTTGGTGTATACAAGCTCCACCAGGCACAAAGTGGGCTTGGAAATGCTCTGCAGGTCTGCGGCCAGTGGCAGGTTGGTGGCAGAGGACCCCAGTCCCGCACTGAGGGATCTCAAGCAGGACAACCCCACTCTGCCCAGGGCAGTGAGTCCCGGGTGGGACTGCAGGGAGGGAGCTGGGGTTGGGGCATCACTCCCAGCCTTCAATGCCCGCCCGCTTACCTGCGCCGCCATCCCCTGCCACCTGCCTGCTGCCCATCACCAGCTGCCTCATCCTCTCCTTCGGGACCTTCAGGTACTTGTCGCAGTTGCACACCTGCAAGAAGAGAGAGGGGGAGGCTGGTGAGCTGGTGGTTGTGGTCCCCAGGCACAGCCCTGTGATAGGCACCCCCAGCAGAGGCCAGACAGCCCCCAGTTGCATGATGGGGAAACTGAGGCCATGCCTGTCTAGCATCAGCAGAACGGCAGCAGCCCACAACTGGGGGTTCACAAGCCACAAGACCCCCCTTCCCAGAGGCGCTCCATCTCTATTACCCTTCACCACCACCCATCCCTGGAGCTGTTCAAGGCCAGGTAGGATGGGGCTCTGAGCAACTGGATCCAGTGGGAGGTGTCCCTGCCCATGGCAGGGGGTGGGACTGGATGGGCTTTGAGATCCTTTCCAACCCAAATCATTCCATGATTCTATGATCTTCACGCCAGGTTGCTGGTACTGCTGCCCATGCCTGCCAGTCCTTGCTCCCTGGCCCTACATGATGCCAGAAAACACCAGAAACTGAGGTTGCCCTAAAACATCAAGCAGACACCCAAAGTTCAGGCCATGGCTGAACATTTTCTAGTCCACCTTCATATGCTAAAATGCATCCCGAGAGATCTCTGAGTGCCTGCCCGTGCTGGGTGCTGGTCCCTAGAGAGCCAACCCCCTCCAGCAGATCCCCAAGCCCCCGTGCCGAAGACGCTGCAGCCGGGTGCCCGGGCTGAGCCCAGCATCCAGCCGGCAGCCAAAGGTGCTTGCCCAGAAGCGACGGGCACTAAATCTCCTTGGGAGCATTGCAGCCAGCTTCTTGAGAGCTTTGTCCTCCTCTCCCCTTCCCTTCCTAAGAGCTGGGATGTGCCACAACACCTTTCATCAGGCATTTGTTTTTAGGGGCTGTTTTCTGCTGGTGGAGCATTTTGCACACGCTGCACCCAAGGCAGGCAGCAAGAGAGGTGCAGAACTTCACCAACCAGAACAAGTTCTCTGCCTGGGGTTTTGCTCCAAAGCCTGTTGAAACCAGAAAGTTTTTTCCACCTCCTGACCGGGCACCGGCGCGGGCCCGCGGCGGCTCTGCTGGTTTGTGGTGTGCTAGCTGCAGCGGCGCTGGGTTCACGGCGAGGCACAACGATGCCCCTTCTTCCCACACAGCTGCCTGGAGGAGGATAGGGGCAGGATGATTTGTTTGAAAATGAGTTTGCCACCACTTCCAGGCTCTACCCTGCAGCAGGAGGAGGTTATTTCCACCAGCAGCCTCCAGAAAACCAGCACACACTCCCCTGCCTGGGCATGATTTGGCCAGAAAAGGATGCTCGGGTCCTCGAGCTGTGCTGCTCCAGCTCCGCAGAGCAGCATCACATACAGAGATGGAAAAGGTGAGATCTTGAAAGCATCTCAATGATGTGGCAGCCACTGCACCACTTTTAAAAGTGATTTTTTTCAGCCACCATAAAATCATAAAATCACAGAATCATAGAATTGTTTGGGTTGGAAGGGACCTCAAAGCACACATAGTCCCATCTCCTGCCATGGGCAGGGACACCTTCCACTGCATCAAGTTGCTCCAAGCCCCATCCAACCTCCAGGGACGGAGCAGCCACCACTGCTCTGGGCAGCCTGGGCCAGGGCCTCCCCACCCTCACAGCAAAACATTTCTTCCTAAGATCTCATCTCAATCTCTCCTCTTTCAGCTGAAAACCATTCCCCTCATCCTATCCCTGCCCTCCCTGATCCAGAGCCCCTCCCCAGCTTTCCTGGAGTCCCTTTCAGTACTGGAAGCTGCTCTAAGGTCTCTCTGGAGCCTTCTCTTCTCCAGGCTGAACAACCCTAACTCTCTCAGCCTGTCCTCATACGGGAGGTGCTCCAGCCCTTGGATCATCTCTGTGGCCTCCTCTGGATTCTCTCCCACAGCTCCATGTCTTTCCTGTGCTCTGGACTCCAGTACTGGACGCAGAACTCCAGGTGGGGTCTCACCAGAGTGGAGCAGAGGGGCAGAATCCCCTCCCTTGATCTGCTGGTCCCGCTCTTTGGATGCAGCCCAGGACACGGTTGGGTTTTTAGTCTGTGAGCGAACATTGCTGGCTCATTTTCATTGTAAATCCCCCTTCCGCAGGCCAGGTTGATCCCGAGAGCCCAGGGGCAGCCTGGCATTTCCCACTCCGCCAGGCACTTGCCGTGAGGCTCCAAGCCCCACGCCACCCTCCCAGCCTGCAGGCCTTGGCTGCCCTCAGCTTCCCAAAAAACATGTGTCGGGCTCAGGACCCAGATAAGCCGCAGTCCCAATTAGCTGTAATAAAAAATAGCAATTAATTTTTTGAATGCCATGCCAAAATGAGTCAGAAGAGATGGAGTGAGCGGAGCAGCCTGCCACCACATTAAGGATGGGCTGAGTGGCTGCCGTGCAGGGGCCAGTGGTGGCCTCGGGCTTGATGCTCCTGCCTGGGGACACGCTCCCCACAGCCTCTGCATCTCAGTGCCGCTGCCCAGGGCTGCGGGAAAGGTTTTGGAATGGGACTTGCTTTTGTTTTAAGGGTAGGGAAGTGGGGAGACCCTCTGCTGGGGAAGGGATGGGGTTTTCCTCCTTGGGAAAGTTCATTTTCCTCAGATCTGTCATGGCAGGATTAGTTGTGGCTACTACAGAGCGGATGTAAACGGGATGATCCTTGTGGTGGTGAGAAACCAGGAGATGGTGGCACCTGGGGGTGCAGCCGCTGCGAGCAAGGGCTGCGACCTGACAGCCAAGGGTTCATCTTCTCCCCTGCAACATCTCAGGGTCCCCCCAGCCCCATGCCTGGTGCAGGTTGGGTAGGCAGCTGCTGCCTCTCATCCCAGCGCTTTGCAGGGGACGATGTGCTAAGCGTGCGAGGTCTCTGCTCACACCGTCCTGCCCATCCACGTGGCCAGGGTGACCACGGGGTGACCCGGAGCCAGGCCACGGTGGAGAAAATGGGTGAGTTAGGGTTGGGAGGAGGGGGTTGGGTGGCTGCAGCCCCCAGGCTCCCCGCGCATGGTGAGGTGCCCCGGTGCCCCCGAGGGCTGCGCGCCTTGGAGGAGGAGCGCTGCTTTCTCACGCTGGAGCAGCCCTTGCCAGCACACGCTGAGTCACTGGTGAATCCCAGCCGAGATCTGCTCTGCCCTCTGTGAAATGGATCTTGGCTGCACCCCCGCTGAAGCAATCCCGGCGCTCGGGAGCCATGGCGGGCGCGCTTTCCCACGGCTTCCAGCGCCCCGTGTGAATCAGCCCCTTTGTGGGCAGGCACTGGTGCCCCCGCACGGCACACGTGCGGATGCCCAGGCAGAGCCAGGAGAGCACATCCCCACGCTGATCCCCAGGCTGTGCTGGCCGGCGGGGACGAATCCGGGCTCTCTGGGCACGGGGCAGAGCTGTGACATCTCCCTGCCTCCCCAGACTCCACTCGCTGTGTCCACGTCAAGGGTGAGGAGCTGGTGTGACCCATCTTGGATGAAGCTGGGGTTGCCACTGTGGTCCCTGCACCTGTCTGGGTAGCCTGGCCAAGGTGCTGCACCTCGGCGTGGGGCATCATCACCCCCACATGCTCCTGTCCTGGGACCTCGTGCCAGGATCCACCACTCCCAGGAGAACACCCTGCAGCCCAGCCTGCTCTGCGATGTCACCACTGAGAGCTGTGACACAGGGATTAGAAGGCATGATGTTGTTGGACCAGGACCGTGATGTCACATCTCACTGTGTTGTCGCAGCGGGAGGGCTGCATGGGTCTCTGCTGCTGTGGTCCCCAAGCCTGGCGTGGTGCTTGTCCCCAGCCCCAGCAGCCAGAGCTACCCTGGCAGCTGACCCTGGCTCTCTGCGCCTGCGCAGCAGAGGAGGACAAGGCAGGTGAAATGTCCTTTTGCAATCTTGGCCGCCCGTCTGGTGGCTTGTTGTTGTTTAGGACAATCCCTGCCTCTCCCAGACCTCCTGGGTTGGGATTTCACCAGCGGTGACGCACAAACCTCCCAGGACTTGAGGGACTGGATACCTCAGTGTGGAGCTCTGGGGCCACCCCAACATCTCATCTCCTTTCTGAGCCTCCACCCAAGAAACCAAGAAGCTCAAAGAGAACTCAAGTCCTACAGAAGACAGGACCAACCTTTGGGACTTGAGAGCCCTGGGAACTGGTGTAAGCTTGACCAAAGAAGGTGGTGTGAGCTCAGCTGGAGGTCCACAGGCTGGTGCCCAACACACTTGGAAGATGAGCATTTTAGACCACAGTGGAGTCAATTTTGCTCCTTCCCTTGATCCTCCTAAAAGCTGACTTTCCCAAGTGCTCCAGGAGTCACCCTGGTGACTCCGAGCTCTGCCCAGAGGAACTGCCCTCAAAACAGTTCTTGGGCTTGCAGGGCTCCTTCCATCTGTTCTGCTAACAAATGTCATGGGCCAACCACCCTGAGAGATCTCCTTGGCAGGGCTTTTATCGGTGAGACACCACCTCTGCCTGCAGAGCTTCTGGCTTGGAAAATCCTCCGTGTACCAACATCAGCTGTAAAGGACTACAGTGCCTGGCATGAACTCTTTGGGGAAATCCAGAGCAGCTTGTGTAAGGACAATTCCCTGGGTGTCTTCTGCTCACCATATCACAGGACTATTCAACAGCCACCTGGAGTGATATCTCTTTTCCTACTCACCGCCTACCCTCTTCCCTTTCTTTCTTGCCCTCTCTCTGAGATGGATATCATCTGGTGAAAGGGCCACTCCTCCGGATGGAGGTTGCAACTCTCATTTTGATTGTGAAACCACAGTCCTTGAGCATCCAAGAGTTTCTTTCAGGGAAGTATCGAGACTAGAAACCTCCCTGAAACAGGCATGTGGGATGCTCGGGTTCAGCCGGGTTCTCCCCAGCACACTCGTCCATCACCCTCCTGCCCATCACGAAAAGCAGAGCACACCCAGGAAGGAGGCAGATGGTGGGAAGGACAGCGAAAGGAAAACAGGTAGCAACCGGGAAAATTCCAAACACAAGTCAGGAGTTGATCATGCTCATCCCTGGAGGTGTTCAAGGCCAGGCTTGATGGGGCTTTGAGCCCCCTGATCCCATGGGAGGTGTCCCTGCCCATGGCAGGAGGATGGAACGTGATGGGCTTTGAGGTCCCTTCCAGCACAAACCATTCTGTGTTTCTATGATTTGCCCACATATATTTGTTCACAGGCTTTCCCCAAGTTTCCAGCTTTGACCTTCAAACCCACCCCTTCTCCTCCAGCAATGCTGTGGGCCAGGTTCCTCTCTGCCCTGCAGCGCCTTCAAGGTCTTTGCACAAAGAGCAGAAACCTCAGGAATTTGACTCGGCAGAGCTTCCCACACCCTGCAGGTCCAAAGGCCAGCTCTAGATGCAGAGCAGCGGTGAGCGGGGAATTTGCATCAAACAGCTACCCAGGCTGCTCCCTTCTGCTTTACCCCAAGAGCTCTTGTCATTGACCTTCACATCACCTGGGAACCATAAAAGTGTGCAGAGCTCCTGCTCTGTTACAAACGATTGAACATCTGTCCTTGGGTACCAGCAAACCCACCCAAGCAGCAGATGAGATGTATGAGTGTTTCAGCCTGGTCCTTCCAGGGAGCAACTGCTCTTTGTGCACACAGTAATCTTGAGTGGCCACCGAAACCTGGGCAGCCCTGTGTGCCAACAACACAGAGAGAGCTGCTCCGAGAGATCGACTGTGATGGAGCACACAGGATTGCAACCCAGGCATCCTCCACTAGACCTGCCTGTGCAATAAGCACTGGTGTTTTACGGCCATCCAAGCCAAGCAATGTGCTGTCGGTGGGAATACAGGGCTGCTGGTGG
Source organism: Phaenicophaeus curvirostris (assembly GCF_032191515.1). Classification (NCBI taxonomy): domain Eukaryota; kingdom Metazoa; phylum Chordata; class Aves; order Cuculiformes; family Cuculidae; genus Phaenicophaeus; species Phaenicophaeus curvirostris. The sequence continues at coordinate 1,102,278 of NC_091411.1, forward strand.
GTTCCTGGCATCACACAGGGGCATTTTGGTTCACAGAGAGGGAAGGGCTCTGTTTATTGAATCATTAACATCACTTCCCTCATCACCAGCCAGGTACTCTGAGAGGTCTCTTAGGCAAGTGCTGACCTAGCCCAACCCTGCTAAGCTGGTAAGATGACATGGGATCCCATGCCAGCCTGGTACGGCGTTCCCACTGCTTTCTCTGCTCCCGCTTTGCTATTAGTCATCTGTTTCTGGAACGTTTCTCATGCATAATAAAGTGTTTCAACACTTGCATAAGCCAGCTCTTCTCATCAGGAGTGACCCACTGCATTTCCCAACGCTTTCCCTAGGCAGTCCTTCCGACTGCCGTGAAATACGGAGTTAAAACATGAAGTTTTCTTTCTCCCTCGGAGGCAAAAGGTGTGGGAAATCGAACAGATAAGAATGCCTTTAATTAGTATCATTTGCATAAGCTCTGGGAAAGGCTCACCTGACAGCTAGAAGGGCCTTGCTTGTCTGGGAGCACGAGAAGCACTGAAATGGGCAGATTAGCGGAGCTGACGGGAGATTGGGGAGGCGAGAGGCGACAGAGCCCTGGAGGCTCTATGGGCACCCCAGCTCCCTCTCCATTCTCACCTGCCAGTTTGCAGCTCTCTGAGGGAGAGAAAAGGATGGAATCTGGGGGCTGGAGGGGTGTCATCTGCCCCGGAGAAGGGCAAGGCTGGAGGGAGAGAAGCAGAAGCACAGTCCCAGATAACATACAGAGGACTCAGCATCCAGCAGGGACGGCACCAGCAGTTTGTGAGCTCTGCTCTTCACTCCTCTCCATGCACACGCACTCCCTTGCGCAGATGGCTTCAACTCCCTAACCACAAACCCCATCCCGCCACCGCCTCGCATAGTCGGTGCCTCATCGTCAGTGAGACCGAAAGCCCTTTTTGGTACGTCAAGGCCTTTGCTGTGATGAGAATCTCACCCCATATCACACCTAAACCCACATGCAAAGCTGAATTTCCCAGGGGAAAAAAAAAGGATGCTCAACCCCCGACTCCTGCTGCAACCCCCCCTCCCTGGGTCCCTCTGTCTCCTCCAGCTGCCTTGCAGCATCTCAAGTCTCATTCCCCCTCCCAGCCAGGCTGTGGGCTGCAGAGATGAGGGCTGAGCCCCTCCAAGAAGCTGGAGCTGCCACAGCACCCTTGACCTAACCTTCACCATGGCCGCAAGCCCTGTTTATACAGCACGCAGTGCAGCAGGGTGCTGCTGCGGGACAGGCTCCCAGTGCTTGCAAGTTTAATAACAAAGCCAAACCAGTAATATCTGCCTTATAATGAGGTTACGCAGCATCCCCGAAACCTTAGTTTTAGGGTGAGTTCTGTGTCAGGAGCTGCTAGGGGGCCGGTAGGAGAACCATCTCTTCCCATCTTGCCTGGTCGGTGCCTCTGTCCTCCAGCCCTGTGCCCTCTAGTCAGCATAAACGTGCTTGATATCCACCTCTGGCGTGAGGGTTAACCCCTCCTGGGCTAATATTTGAAAGCATTGCACCTGAAAAGTAAAATGCAGGTGGAAATCTGGCTACCAAGCATCCCCCAGACCTCCATGAGCATCACATTTTGGAACCAGAATTGGAAAGGGATGCAATCATACATTTTCTGACCGTGAGAGCCAGAGCCCTGGAAACTGCAAAGGTCTGAAGCTTTCCTGTCTATAGACGAGTCCAGTGCTCAGCTCATTAACAGTCAGGCGCGGCACTGCTCTTCCTTACCCAAGTGCACGCTGGCCCTGCTTGAAGCTGAGTTTCCTGCCTTACTCAGGTCCCAACAAACCCCAAGTGCTGCACATGAAGCCCCTGCTGCATTGCTGCGCCCTCCTCCCATATCCAGGGCTCCAGGTACCAGACAAGCTTTAGGAAATGATCTTTATTACATACTAAGCCAACAGACACCTTTATTCCTGCTCCTCCTGGCTTCCCCTGGTTGAAGTCCTGGGACCATCTGTGTAACACATGGCAGGGTTTACCCCCTTGCCCCATACCGAGCCCTCAAAGCCATATCTGGCTGGAAGTTCTGCCCCCAGGGCTCTCTGCTTTTCCTCAGACCAGTTTTCAGCCCTGGACAAGAGCTGAGGCCACCCTGGTCCAGGTGGCCACATGGCTCTTCTCCTCCATGGCCATCTGGTCCATGAGCATCCTCACCCGCATCCCTGCTGCCTCCTCTTCCACCCTCCCTGGGACTGCTGGGGGTGACACAAGCTGGTGGCCCCAGGATGGTGCAGCAGCCCTAAGGGGTGCGGGGCAGAGGCAGAGATGGAAGTTGGGTTCATGTTTCAGCTTCTATTTTTATCTGGGAACCCGAGTCTGCCCGCGGTGCAATGCGGAGGCCCCGGGGGGCGCGCTGCCTGCCCCAGCCGGAGCCAGATACCGTCTGCGTGCTCCCTGCCCTGCCCTGTCGGCACTGACAGACCTCTTGGCAGAAGGCAAAATCTTCTGAGGCACTGGGACATCCTGCCAGCACCTCTGCCTGGGCCGTGGTGCGGTGAGTTGGGAGTGAAGCAGCCAGGGAGAAGATCCGTGTCCACCGGGCATGGTTCTGTGCAGGTTCCCAGTGCTGAGTCTGGGAAAACCTCATCACTGTGAACCCTCTGGAGGCACAGAGCAGCCCTCTCACACCTGGGTCAGTGGGCAGATGCTGGTGGCCCTTCTTAATGGCCCTTTATGGCCTCATGTTGCACCAAAGCAGGTTCAGAATAGACATTAGGAATAATTTTTTTCACCACAAGGATTCTCAGGCACTGGCAGAGGCTGCCCTGGGAGGTGGTGGAGTCCCCATCCCCGGAGGTGTCTAAAAGATGAGCAGATGAGGTGCTCAGGGATCTGGTTTCATAGTGGTCAGGTACAGTTGGGTTCAATGATCTCAAAGGTCTTTTCCAACCAAGTGACTCTATGATATGATTCAACCTGGCCATAAATCCGTGCCCCAGGGGTAAGATTGGCCCGGGAGGGCTGGGATTCACTCTGCTCTGCTCAGAAGCCGCGGCTGATGCTCCGCAGGATGAGCTTGGGTGGAAGCCCAGCGGGAAGGATGCGGTGACATGCTGGCTCAGCGCCCGGGGGGACCCCATTACCCAACCCTGCACGGCACTCAGTGGTCACCGGGGCTGCACTAGACTCACTCCTTTTGATTTATTAAAGCAAATTAGTGGACAGAACTGCAGAAAAATGGAAACCTGAGCAGGCTGAGCCCAGGAGTCTGTGTGCAGGTTGTCCAGTGCAGAGGTGGCCCAGGAGCAGGATCCCAGCACAGCATTTTGGAGCCTGGACCCTGGTCCTGGGCAGGAGGAGGCAAAATGCCCTCGTCCCATGGCAGCGCCTGCGGCTGGAACTGGGGCGAGGAGAGAGGGGCAGAAAACACGGATAGGGAGGAAAAAAAAGCGTGAGAAAGGAAATCTGAGCAAGGCCTGGAGCGATCGAACCAATGCGGCGGAAACAAGAGCGCAGGGAGAAAAACCAGTTCCGACACAGAATGGGGAACAGGCTGGGAACCGGAGCGGGCAGCACAGAAACAAGCGGGCTCTGTGTGGCTGAGGGGACCCAGCTCCACTGCCCCAAGCCAGGATGGGGACCCAGCACCTCTGCCCCAAGCCAGGATGGGGACCCAGCATCACTGCCCCAAGCCAGAATGGGGACCCAGCACCACTGCCCCAAGCCAGGATGGGGACCTGAAATGTGCCTCTCAGCTGAGCACCCCAGCTCAGCAACCAGCTCAGCTGGGCTGGGCTCAGCACCCAAACTATGCTCAGCTGGGCTGGGTTTAGCACCCAAACTGGGCTCAAAATCCTGACTCAACTGCACTGGCTTTAGACCCCAAAGAGGCCTCAGCACTCAGAGTTAACTCAATCTGGCTCAGCATCCAGCTCAGCAGGTTTGGGTTTGGCACCCAAACTGGGTTCAGCACTCAGGGTTCACTCAGTTGGGCTCAGCACCCAGTCTGAAATTACGCTTGAAAAATAGATCAGGCGCTACCCTGAGATTATCCTGCAGGCTGGGCTCACCCCAAAGCTGCCATCACCCCAAGGCTGGGCTCACCCCAAGTCTGGGCTCACCCCAGGGCTGGGCTCACCCCAAGCTGGGCTCAAAGGGCAGCAGAATGACCAGCCGTGCTCCCTGGGTGGGTGGGATGCAGGTGCCAGGGAAGTGATGCTCCTGCAGCTTCACCGTGGTGGGGTGAGAAAGGGAACGTGGAATTCTGCAGAGGGAACAAACCGTTCACAGCACCTGCCCGCGGGCCAGCACAGGCCTGCCTGGCCACCCCACCACAAACCTGGCTCCTTGGCCACAGATGCACCTTCTCCCCTCGCCAGCTCCCACCACGGAGTGTCCACCTGCCCCCCCAGGCAGCGCACCGGGCAGGGTGTCGGAAGGACTGGTTGAATTTTGAGAGAGCCCATGCAGATGAACCAGCTCCAGCACAGTCTGGTGGCTGCTCCGCAGGCTGGTTGCAGCCACGGGTGCTGGACCCAGCCCTTCGTGGCCATGGCAGTGGTTGGGACATGCTGGGGTGCTGGGTTCTCTGCAGCCGGGAAAGCCGGGTACATTCATTTTCAAGGAGAAGATTAAATTCTGCTCAAATCAAAACCACCGTTGCGCTCCACACCACCAGCGCAGGGACCTCCCAGCACCTGAGGATACCAATTCCCTCCAGCCCTGGCTCCACAGATGCAGCCTCCAGATTTGCTGCCCTTGGGATCCCTGGGGACAAACCACAGCCCTCCAGCAGGGTGGGGAGGATCCAGCCCCCAGCCCTCTGCCAAGGAGCACAGCGCTCCCCTGTCAAGAGCAGAACAGTTTTCAGCGCCCTCCAAGCGCCTCCGTGCCCACCGCAGCGGGTCTGGGGCAGCAGCCTGGCGAGAAGGCATCGCTCCCCGCCTGCACCAGGACTTGGCCTTGCTCGGTGTGCGCAGGAGGAGCCAAAGAGAGGGAGAGCAAAGCTGTTCCAGCACATTTTTCTTCTTTGACACACTTGTGAGGCCTCAGAGGGCTGCAGCTAGGTTCCTAGCACCCCACTCAGCTCTCCCGCCTGCGCCCCTGAGCCAGCGGCACATGGGGCCCCCAGCTCCCCAAATGCCTGGCAGAAACAGCAGGATGAGTGCGTGGGGTGAGCGCACAAGCAGGGGCAGCTCATCGCCCCGTGTGGAGCAGTAAAAGCTGCTCTGGGCGTCATGCATGCTGATCTCAGCACTGAATGAGGGATCGCAAGTGTTCCAGGCTCTAGCTGAGAGTGTGTAAAAATCAGCTGTGGTGCAACTGCTCTAACATGCTTCGAGACGAGCCCCAGACCCCCAGTATCCACAGAATCATAGAGACATGGGATGGTTCGTCTGGAAGGGACCTCAAAACCCATCCAGTCCCACCCCCTGCCATGGGCAGGGACACCTCCCACTGGATCAGGGGCTCCAAGCCCCATCCAACCTGGCCTTGAACCCCTCCAGGGATGGGGCAGCCACCACTGCTCTGGGCAGCCTGGGCCAGGGCCTCCCCACCCTCACAGCAAAACATTTCTTCCCAGGATCTCATCTCAATCTCCCCATCTTGCAGCTCAAAGCTGTTCACCCTCAGCCTATCCCTGCACTCCCTGATCCAGAGCCCCTTTCAGCACTGGAAGCTGCTCTAAGGTCTCTCCGCAGCCTTCTCTTCTCCAGGGTGAACAACCCCAACTCTCTCAGCCTGTCCTTGGATGGGTACCTTAGTTCAATAAAGAAAGAAAAGCTCTGAAGGCAGAGATCCCACGTTTGTGACACTGCGAGTCCCTGGGTGGCTGACCAGCAGCCTGATGGAAGGACACACATTGGGGCTCAGTTTGCATGTAAATGTCTGCCAAATCCAGGAGAAACCCAACCAGGCACGGTGCTTTCACCACTTATTGCTGTGCATGACCCACATGGTGGCAGAGCTGGGGCTCCTCTCCCCAAGCACAGCCCCCTCCCCAGCAGGGCAGGACCACGAGTGGCAAGACCCCTGTGCCGCGCTGACCTGCTGGGATCAGCTCCTCCTCCTCACTCCAAGATGAAGATGCTGAAAGGGCAGTGGCATATTCAGCAGTGTGGAAAGGAATCTCCTGGAGGACCTGGGAGGCTCTGGGAATCTGTGCTTCTGCAGAGCAGCTGCTCCTCTCGCCTGGGCAGCACCAACTCCCTGACAGAGCCTCTGTCTTCTACTCCCACTATGTACCACACGGTCATCCCATTCCTATCATGTCCAACCTGATCACCCCATTCCCTCTACACCAGTCACCTCCCGTCTGGTCACCCCGCTCCGACCAGACCCATGCCCACCAGCCCCACTGCCATCACCTCCAGTCTGGTCACCCCACTCCTTTCACCTCCACACTGACCACCTCCACGCCAAACACTTCCCTGTGTATTCAACACCACGCTCTTCCCTGCTCTCTTAATTCCCCTGACGGAAGAAAACATGGGACAACACGCAGTGATCAATATGATCCAAGTGAAGCCATTTAATCGAAGTTCACAACACATTATATACCTTATTTGCTGAAGCAAGCCATTGTTTTACAAGCTGATTTGACAATTCTTCATTAGTAACAAGTAATCATTAGTTACAATACATTATTCTATTTTCCCATGAAAAACAGCTATGTGAGCATTTCAGTCTACAAATTGATAGATTACAAAGTAACAAGTCAAGGACTACCGAGGAAAGCTTCCCGTGAGAAATGAGAGGAGTATAAGGCAGAACAACTCTCTATTGTTGCAAAGAAAAACCTTGAAGACAGTGTGTTAGTTACAGCAGCTGCTTCTTCTGCAAAGTTAGCTTTAATTCTGGTGCAAAAGCTGTGAGGCCTTATGCTAAGGTGCCTTTATTTCATTTAGCATAAGCTGCTCAGTGCTTGGGGTGCTCAGTAAATGTCCTCTTGTTCGTAACCATCCATCATTCCCCCATGTTCTGCCTTTCCGCTTTGGCAGGCATTCCTAGCTTGATGTTCTCCAGCTCATTCACTTCCTCACATGTTCACTCTGGGCTCTCTTGTCCTGCCAGTTCCCACCTTGCATCCCAGTGCGAAGACCACATCCCTGCGTAACCCTCTCAGAGCTCATCATCCAGCGCCCTAAACAGAAACCACTTCTCCCTTCAGTGGCTTTCCAAGTCCTGCTGTCACTCCAACAGCCTTCTTCTCTTGGATTTAGCAAACCCCATCCAGTCCTTTCCATTCATTCTGTTTTTACCCCCGACCAAAGGGTTTGTAAAATATTTACTGACCTCAAGTTGTGCCAGGGGAGGTTTAGGCTGGATATTGGGAAAGACGTCTTTACTCAACGAGTGGTAAAGCCCTGGCAGAGGCTGCCCAGGGCAGTGGCAGAGTCTCCATCCCTGGAGGTGTTTAAAAGATGAGCAGATGTTGTACCTGGGGACATCATCTTGTTGCAGACTTAGCAGAGCTGGTTTGATGGTTGGACTCAATGACCTTAAAGGTCTTTTCCAACCAAAACCATTCTGTGATTCTCCAAAAGGATCCCCCAAAATGGGCTCAGAAAGAAGCTGTGCAAGCTGCTAACTGGGAGCTGCATGAGGAAATGTGCCGGGTGAGGAGGTGCTCCTGCTGGAGCAAGGAGAAACCCCAGGAGACCTCGTGCACTGATTCCCTGTGTTCCCAGCCTGACATCTCCCAGCCGTGCTAACGTGACCCCAGCGTGTTGGTGACATGGGAGGTCACCGTGGTGACAGAGGCACGCAAGGGTTTTCCTGCGAGGCCCCAACACCTCCACTTATTCTCACCACAGTGGGGGCCTGGGGAGCTGATCTAGAGCATCACATGCTTGTGTAACACAAAAAAGGGGTAAAACGGGGTAATAAATACACACAAAAATGTGGCTTTTTTTTAGGCATTTGCTGTACCTAAGGGACTTCTTCTCTGCTGTTTGGTGGCCAGCTGGAGGAGAGGAAGCTGGGACAGATAGAAAGAGGAGTGATTCAGCCCCACCAATCCTGGCTTTGCTCTTTTGCTGCTGAACACGACATTGTCAGGGAGTGGTGGCAAAACTTTAATTTCACCCTGCAGAAAAAAATACCTCTGAGTGCAAAATACGAATGGGCTCTTTGTGGAGACGAAGCTGAAGGTGTGTGCTCCATTCCTTGCATTCCTCCCCAGCTTCCTCAGGACAGTGGATGCAATCCCCAGAGTCCATCCAGGCGCACGGGTTCCACCAGCCTGGCATGTTCCTTTCTTAGTAAGAGGGGAGAGGGATGGGATCAAGATCTGAGTCCCTGCCAGAGCCCAAGAATCATAGAATCATGGAATGGTTTGGGTCAGAAGGGAGCTCAAAGCCCATCCAGTTCCACCCCCTGCCATGGGCAGGGACACCTCCCTCTGGATCAGGGGCTCCAAGCCCCATCCGACCTGGCTTTGACACCTCAAGGGATGGGGCAGCCACCACTGCTCTGGGCAACCTGGGCCAGGGCCTCCTCACCCTCACAACAAAACATTTCTTCCTAAGACCTCATCTCAATCTCCCCTCTTTCAGCTCAAAGCCATTCCCCCTCATCCTGTCCCTGCACTCCCTGATCAAGACCCCCTCCACAGCTTTAGGGAGCTCCTTTCTGTACTCAAGACTGCTCTAAGGTCTCCCTGGAGCCTTCTCTTCTCCAGGCTGAACAACCCCAACTCTCTCAGCCTGTCCTCATACAGGAGGTGCTCCAGCCCTTGAATCATCTTCATGGCCTCCTCTGGACTTGCTCCAACAGGTCCATGAAATTAAACCTTTGATCTCCATGGCCAGCATCTTCAGAATCCCTTGTGTGTGGGACCCTCACAGGTGAACACTGTGTCCCCAGGTGCCATCCTGCTGCACCCCAGTGTCCCGCCACGTGCGTGGCCAGCACGTTGCATCCCTACGGCCACGTGCCGGAGCCTGCTTAGAGCAGGGCACCTTGGGCTCATCCAAGTGCAGCCGGTGTGATGTGCTCTCCTCTGGACACGCTGCCCTGCCCTGTCCCCTCTCCTGCAACACCAACGCAAAAAGCAGAGATAAAACTATTCCATTGCTGTGCACTCCCGTTCCCCTGCTGTCCCAGCTCCGGGTGCGGAGCAGCGCTGGCTGCCTCCTGGGCACATGCGTGAGGGCATCGCGCCAGCAGCTAATGGGAAAGTTCAGGGTCGGGGCGAGCCACGGGGAGAGGCACATAAAGAGCTCATTGTGCGGCAGGGCTCCCTCGGCTCTGCTCATACAGGGCTCGCCGTTCAACAACAAAACGCAGCCCAGAAATATGACAAGACACCTTTTTCCCAGGCTGCTGTTAAACTCTAATTAAACATTTCAGCACACTCGAGCGAGGGAATGTCTGCTTCTCAGGCCCAGGCTATCTCAGCTGGAAAACATCTCTGGTGCAAGCAGGCTTGCGCATGTTGACCCAGAAAGATGCCCCTTGGGCCCAGCGATGATGTGAACCCACACACCAGGGTGGACAACCTGCTCCCACCCATCCACCTCTGGGCCAGCGAGGTGACTGCTTGCTGCTCCTCGCCCTGGAGGGTCAGGCTGGGCTGGAGCAGCCCAAGAAGAGTCCGTGCACCCGGGTGCACTGTGGGCAACGCCACGGCAGCGGCTGCTGGCACCTGTCACCACTGCCCATCATGGAACCTGCGCCACCGGGGCAGCAGCTGATGGAGCATAGCTTGAAGAGCCACGAGTTTCATAGAATCATAGAATCACCAGGTTGGAAAAGACCCACCAGATCATTGAGTCCAACCATTCCTAGCAAACACTAAACCATGCCCCGTGTTAGCCAGTGTTAGCTCCGTTTCACCATGTTAGCCAGCGCAAAAGAGAGTAAGGTGATAGGTGCTCCATGACAGCCCCAAATCCACCTTTTATGACCCAGAAATTACCCACTGATTAAGAGGGACCATGACTCTGCTCACATGTCTGTGCAGTGCCTTAGGAAAGGTCAGTGCCTCTCCAACCCACCATCTGGGAATATTTAATGTGATGCCTCACAGCAAAGCCCACAAGCTCTGTCTTCAGACCCGGTTGGTTTTCAGACCTCAGAGCCTGTATTTCAGCAAAGCAACTTCTTCCCCAGCTTCATCACTCTCCTGGTCAGTGCCTGGGGCCGCTTGCTCCCTTCCCCAGGCCTGGACCATGGTTTGGGTCCCCCCTTCCAGACCTTTGAACAGTTAAAAATAACCCAACAGAGAAGCAAAATGTCAGATTCTCACTCTTTGGGTGCTTTGTGGTGTTGACCCATGAACCCTGACCATCATCACACCTTGCCAGGACATTTCAGTTGGTCTTAAGTAACTTCTTTCCCAGCCTCTCCCATCCCACCCCAGCAGCCTCCTCTGTGCCTAGGCAGGAAAATCGGGCTTGAGCTCCTTGTTTGTCTCCCTGGGGAAGCAGAGGTGCTCTCAGACTTTCATTTGACCCAAAAATTTCCAATGCTCTGCAGGCTGGGGGAGGTGACCAGCCTTGGGATGAAGGGGTCTCTGGAAAGATCCAACCCAAAACCTTCTGAAATCCCACTCCTGTTTTTCCTCTGGGTTTTCTGGGGAGCAGAGGGCAGTACAGCCCCAGTCACCCAAGAGGTTCTTCCCAGTGTGCCTGCAGGACTGTGAACCACTGAGGAGGAGAGGAAAGCATCACCACCAGTTTTCTGTCACCATGAACCAAGAGCTCACATGCCCTGCAAGCCATGCTGCTGGAAAGCCCAGTGAGGCTGAAGCTGGCATCCTGCTTTGTTAAAGAATGAAGGAGAAAGAAAAGAGCACAAAGGAGCACAAAGGAGCACAAAAGAGCCAAGAAATGAAGCCAGGCACTGCCTGGAGTAAGGAGAGGCATAAGTCAGAAGAAAGGAGCACGGTGGCTAGAAGATCCCCCAGGGATTACTTGGATGCCCAGGAGGGCTAAGGCGATGGCGAGCTGGCAAAACCTAGTGAGTGCCACAGGATCCAGTCCCCTCCGCGTTATTGAACACAGACTTTGGCCATTAATTACAGTAATTCTTCAGTACCTTATTTCTAGCAGGCGCAGAAGGTCTAAAACAATTCTCCATGGCCAGCTCTCAGTGGGACAACTCTCCACAGCGAACACTCTGAAGTCAACATAGTTATCTCCGGCTCTCGGATCATCTCCATGGCCTCCTCTGGACTCACTCCAACGGCTCCATGAAATGACATGTCTGCCCCAAGCCCCAGTCCACTGAGATTCTCCACGAGGACAAGTCTACATGGGGAGCTCCTAACCCTAACCCTAACCCTAACCCTAACCCTAACCCTACCTGTGTAGAGTTGTCCCATGGGGAGTTGTCTGTGTAGATTTGTCCCACAGAGAGTTGGCTGTGGAGAGCTGTCCATTCCTGAGCACAGACTCTACCCCAATCCTCCCTTCCTCTGAAGCTCTAAAGTTTGACCCAGCCACATGGAGAGGACACAGCTGAGCTGCTGGCTCTGATGTGGCTCAACTGCCGCTTTGCAGCAGCCCCTGTCACACCCGAGCATGACCCAGCGGGAGCAGCAAACCGAAGCCAGGCGGCTCTGGCTCGCTGGGGACTCGCGAGCTGGTGTTTTCCCACATGCAACCTCAGGAAGAAACAGGACACCCAGGAAGGAGTTACCACAAAAATCTGCCATTCCTAGGATCGCTAAGCAGTGGGAAGGTGGTGTGACCTGAAAGGCTCAGAGCAGAGTGACAGCCCAAGCGAGGACACTTGTAATTTGGCATCCCTTGGGGGTGGAATTTGGCAAAACTGGTCTCTCCTGCTCTGAGGACATTCCAGCTCCCTGCACGGGCACTCTGAATTGAACTCTCTCGATAAATACAGCAGCCAGCGTTTTCATCCAACTTGGGCCCCTGCAATAAGAAAAGTAGGAGCAGCACGCTCCTCATGGAGGCTCCATCCACCCCGGGGAGTGTCCAGCCGTGCGTGGCACTGCTGTTCCCAGCACCGGGCAGGCCATCGCCCTGGCGTGATGAAACCTCAGCTGGGGGTTGGGGCTGCTCTCGCAGGGCACTGTTACCCCGAGAAAATGGCAACACCGACCCGGGAGCCCCTGGGATGGCAGGTGGCTGCGGGTGGTGACAGCTCCAAGGGGACCACAGCCATGCACAGGTCTGTCCCCAGGTGCCATGCACTCACAGGGCTCGTCCCCCTCAGCCACTGCAACAGCATCCAGAGACTGGATTTGGGATGAATCTTGATTTTTGTAGGAAAACGATGGCATGGCACCTGGGCCATGCTGCCCAGGCACATTATCAAGAGCCCCTCTCCAGCTCTCCCGGAGCCCCTTTCAGGACTGCTCTAAGGTCTCTGTGGAGCCTTCTCTTCTCCAGGCTGAACAACCTCAACTCTCTCAGCCTGTCCTCATACTCCAGCCCTTGAACCATCTCCGTGGCCTCCCCTGGACTCCCTCCAACAAATCTATAAAGTGACAAGTCCGCTGAGGATGCCCTGGGTGGCACTGCGAGCCCCAGCCCTGGCACAGGCAGCGAGGGAGACAGCACGGGGATGCAGAGAGAGGGCACCCACCACCTGGGCAGCGCACACACCAAGGGGGTCACTGTCCCCTCCATGCACACACGAGGCCCTGGGGACCATGTCCCCAGCAGGCACTGTGACCCACAGCATCCCCCTGCAGTGCCCATGGCTGGGGACATTTTGACACCGTGAGCTGGTGATGACCTTTACTAGGTGAACTTTAATGTCCCCTTCAACCCAAACCATTTAGTGATGGAAGGCTGGATCCTGACTTACTTGTCAACTGTTTCTCAGGCTCTTCTGCAAGGCCCAGTGTGCTGATGGGATGGGATCGGGGCATGAGAGGGAAGCGAGGACAAAGGCACTGGACCACGCTCCTCCTCCTCTTCCCCGCTCTTGGCAAGGCCAGGGGACTGCGTCTGGGAAGGGAAAAGGTTCCCAGGGCGAAGGTGTTAAATACCCTTCTCCCGTGCTGCTGTCACCTCACAGTCCCCCGGGTGTGAGAATCAGACTCTATTATCCCCTCATTAGGAACTAACATACTGTACTAACCTTTTCACATGAAAGCTACGCTCTGTTCGCCAACAAAAGCTGACGCTTGGTTCCCAGGAGTGGAAAACCCCCCCACCCCCACAAGCACTTAGCAGGGGCTCTGGGGCCAGCCTTCCCCGCCGTCCCCACGGATGCTCCGGGGGGAAGAAGGGGCTCTGCAAGAGGGGAGCCAGGCAAACAGCTCTGGGAGAGAGGAGCGGGGGAACCCCCCCCAGGGACAGGGGTCCTTCCTAACCCCAAATCACCCCGAGGTGGTTTTCCCCACTACTCCACTCTTGTCAAACCCCACGTGGAGTTCTGTGTCCGGTTCTGGAATCCCCAAAATAAGAAGGATAAGGAGCAAGTTGAGAGGAGGCTACGAAGATGATCCGAAGGCTGAAATACCTCTGCTATGAGAAGAGGCTGAGAGAGTTGGGGTTGTTCAGCCTGGAGAAGAGAAGGCTGTGGGGAGACCTCAGAGCAGCTTCCAGGACTGAAAGGGGCTCCAGGAAAGCTGGGGAGGGGCTCTTGATCAGGGAGTACAAGGATAGGATGAGGGTGAACAGCTTTGAGCTGCAAGATGGGGAGATTGAGATGAGATCCTGGGAAGAAATGTTTTGCTGTGAGGGTGGGGAGGCCCTGGCCCAGGCTGCCCAGAGCAGTGGTGGCTGCTCCATCCCTGGAGGGGTTCAAGGCCAGGTTGGATGGGGCTTGGAGCCCCTGATCCAGTGGCAGGGGGTGGAACTGGATGGGCTTTGAGGTCCCTTCTGACCCAAACCATCCTGTGATTCTGTGATAGCTGGGGTCCCCTTCTGTGGGGTGGATAGGCAGGTGTAGGAGTGCAAGGGGGACTCCCTCCTTTGGGCTTTGTGCTCTAGGGAGCCCTAGCGAGGTGTTCTCGGGTCAGCAGTCCCCGCTTCAGCCATGGGAGCTGCTGCTGCTTCCCTGAGATCCACCTCAGCAGTTTTGCGGGGCTCAGGGTGGTTCTTCCTGCACCGCTGACCAAAGCACATTGCAAGATCTGAAACTCTCACTCCCCTTCAGGCTACTGTGAGTGGTGAGAAGTGAGGCTGGGAAAGCATCACCCAGCTATGGGAAAACCCATCTGTGCAACACCGGGGGCCCCAGGTTCGCACGTAGAGAGGCTGGATTTTCAGAGCACCAAGCACAGCAAGCTGGGCACCCCCTTCCTCCCCCAGAAGAAACACGATGGAAGAAGGGATGGGATAGACATCACTGTGACCCACATCTCCCCACCCCAGACACTGGCAGACATCGCCTGGGAGGATGAACAGCTGGGGTAACATCTTTCTTGCTCAGGCTTTTAATTGAATGACATCTGCCTGGGGCAACAATTTGAGCTTCTGCCCACAGCAGAACAACCTTGCTTGATGCTGGGGCTGGAAGGAGAGATCTTTAAGTGAAAAGAGTTTTCCTGGTTTCTTCACTTTAAAAGTATCTGTTCTGCCTCATGTCCAGTTCTGGAATCTCCAACACAGAAGGAGATGGAACTGCTGGAAAGTGTCCAGAGGAGGCCACGAAGATGATCTGAGGGCTGGAGCACCTCTGCCATGAGGACAGACTGAGAGAGCTGGGGCTGTTCATCCTGGAGAAGAGAAGGCCGTGGGGAGAACTTAGAGCAGCTTCCAGTATGGAAAGGGGCTCCAGGAAAGCTGTGGAGGGGCTTTTTAGAAGGGCTTGGAGTGATGGGATGAGGGGGAACAGCTTTAAATTGGAAGGGGGAAGATTTAGGTGAGACATTAGGAAGAAATTCTTCACAATGAGGGTGGAGAGGCCCTGGCCCAGGTTGGCTGCCCCATCCCAGTAGGTGTTGAAGGCCAGGCTGGATGGGGCTTTGAGAAGTCTGATCCAGTGGGAGGTGTCCCTGCCCATGGCCGGGGGTGGAAGTGGAGGCTTTGAGGTCCTTTCCAACCCAAACTGCTCCATGATTCTATGATTTTTGGCTGGAGACCTTTAACAGCTTGGGGTAGTGGGCTTGAGAGTTGCCCAGGGCCACAGCAAGGGCTTAATGCCTGGAGTCCCACATGTGGGGACACATCCCTGCCTTCCCCAGGGCTGTGAACTCCCACAAATCCCACCCTCACTTGCCACCTTGCAGCCTCAAACAGCTCCATGCTTCTGATGAGGAAAACAGGGTGCATGCCCTTTCACTCGCCTCCCCTCCCCTCCGTTGCTTCCTCCCCTGCACCCGGCTGTGAGGGCAGCTCCCCACCAACCCCACAGCCCGCCTGTCCCTCGGGGTGGGGGACTTGTCCAGGTCCCCCAAGTAGGTGCTGGCATGTGGGGCAGGGATGGGGTGACTCTGCTCCACTGGTGGGTCCCGCGGCAGAGGGGCAGGTGGATTTCGCATTGCACACAGATGTTTCTTAGCTGCTGGCTTGAGCCCACTAAGCTGTTTCGCACCGGCCACCGGCGACACCTTCCAGAGCTGTTCTGCTGCCACGAGATGCTGTGAAGGCGTCAGTGGTGCTCCACATTGTTTGGAAAAGTAATTGAATTAAACCCGGTGAAAGGTTTCGGTGCTGCCTGGCTGCTCCTCTCCTCTCTGCGGCGTGGCTGGGTGCAGCGGCCCGGGGTGGCCTGGAGCAGATGCTCTTTTTGGAAGGTCACTTTTCTTCTCAGTTGCTGCAGTCAGATTTGGGTCATCAGGTTTGATCTAAACATGTCAGAGGACTGGAATTCAGGGGGAAACAGAAGCACGACAGACGCAGGCTGTCTCTCAGAGCATTTCTGGGCTGGCTTCAAACTCCTCTGGGTTCACTCTTAGTGTCCAGCAGATGGGCTGGGAAAGCTGGCAGTTGGTTTAGTTCATCCCCCAACACAGGTGCCGTGGGGCTGGTGGCAGCAAGGGCAAAGCTGGCTTTCAGACATTGAGAGGAGCCTTGAGAAAAGGAGGCTGAGGGGAGACCTCATCACTCTCTAGAACTACCTAAAAGGAGGTTGCAGAGGGCTGGGTGTTGGTCTCTTCTTCCAAGTGACAGGTGACAGGACAAGAGGGAATGGCTTCACGCGGCATCAGGGGAAGTTTAGATTGGACATTAGGAAAAATTTCTTTATGAGAAGGGTTCTCAGCGCTGGCAGAGGCTGCCCAGGGAGGTGCTGGAGTCTCCATCCCTAGAGGTGTTTAAAAAGCAGGAAGATGAGGTGCTCGGGGACATGATTTAGTAGTAGTCAGGTATAGTTGGAGCTGATGATCTCTAAGGTCTTTTCCAACCTAATGATCCTATGATTCTATGATTCTCCCCTCCTGTCCAAGTTCAGAAGCACATTTGAGCCACAAACTGAACCAGGGCATTTAGTGCTAAGTTTTGGGCAAGGTAAGAAGCAATCCTTACCCAGCAGCCAGAGCAAAGGAGGCGGGAGGAGAGAGAGCTGATGTGGAGGAGAGGCACAGAGTTGATTTGGGCCCTTTGTCCCCACGGCAATTGTCCCTGGGCTTCCTGGTGCCAATCAAATCCCACAGATGTTGAGGAGGTCAGTGCTCTCCAGGGAGGAGCAGGCAGAGCACTCTCAAACTTGCTGCAACTGTGAGAGAGGAGCAGCCAGGAGGCTTTGTCTAGTGCCTTCAGCCCAGCCTGGCTCCCTGGAGCTGCTCCCCAGCTCCACATGTCCAGTGAACTCTGGTCCAGTGTAGATGTGCAGTGAGGTCTGAGCAAGCACACTCGTCCCTGGGGCAGGCGGCAGCCCCAGGCCTGCTGGGAAACCAGCCAGAAAACACAAATGGAGAGATGGGTTTAGAGGATGGCTCTGGATTTTCCACTTCCCCTGTCTGAGGTCCACCTGAACTCAACCATCTCAGAGGTTCAGAGCCAACCAAGCCACCCTGAAGCAATGAAAATGTACTTCAAATGCAACATTTTAAGCTGAAACAAGTGATTCCCCACCATTTTTTGGTTCAGTCCATGCAGTGATGAGTGCATCACAATCTGTGTCATGCAGACACGTCTTAGATTTCATCAGCGTCCTCACCCAACACTCTCTGTGCATCTCCAAAGCCTTGCTGGTCACTGGTCTCAAACTACATGTCCAGGAGCCTGGTGCCCTTTTTTTTCCTCATGGTCCTTTGCTTGTGGCTGTAGCTGGTAGGAAACCCTGCCCAGTGCTAGGAGACCCTCTTACTGGCAGAGCTCTGGGATGCACAGGGCCAGGGCTGGAGGACAAAACCCTCTGAGCTCTGCCTGAGCAGCCTGGGGTGAGCAGACTCAATATTCACCCTGGCAGAAATCACCTGAGTGGGACCTTCTGCCATTTCATAGCTACCTGTGAGGTTAAGGCTGCTCAAAGCAACAGCCCAGGCCCTTGCATAGCCTTTTGCATACAAAAATGGTACATAGAAATGAAGAAGTGGCCTTCATCAGGCCTTCCTCATCTCTGGTGGGAAGCAGCTTTTGGTTTGGTCTTGGAGGCTCAATCTCAAAGCCCAAGGCAAGTCTAAGTCCAAACCTGCGGGCCCCAGACTTTCTCTGGAGAAGGTGTGGGTGCCCGTCTGCCAAAGCACCAGCCTCTGCTCTCACTGTTCTGCATGAGCCATTGGAGATAAACTGCACACACGCAGGAGGTTACAGGGATCTCTGAAGCACGGCATCCTCAGCAGCCCAGGAGATTCCGCTTGGCTCAGGGGGACTCTGACAGCCCTCAGCATTCCTGCTTCTCTGGCTTTAGTCCTGGCCAGAGGTTTGTACATAATAAAAAGGAACCTGCATCAATGCTGCCTGCACCCTGGTGAATTACAGAGTCTGAGCAGAGATGGCAGAGGAGGCACTGAAGGACCATCCTGACACACAGCCAGCCCCTCAGAGAGCACTCAGGTGGTCCCAGCGCCACTGAATCCACACATGCACCCAAACCCCCAGGGCTGAACTAAAGAGACTGTGGGGCACATTGGCAGCACGGCACAGGGCTGGGCACTGGTCAGGAACCGTGCTGAGCTCCCATCGCCCTCCACACCGTGATGGTGGGACACGGGAACACACCTGCTTTGGGACAGGTGCCCCAGGAACTGGAGACACCGAGATTTGCTATGTCTGTGCCACTCAGCCAAGCCCCTGTGCCCTACCCTCACCTCACCACGCACAAAACAGAGATGGAGACTTCACCCCAGGCTGTGTCACTGCTGTGTCACCACTGCCTGATGGCACCTGACACCGGGCAACAAGGACAACCCCAAGCAGTCACGGGCAGGGCTGAAAGTAGTGTGGCTGCCTCCACGCAAGAACATCCCCCCAGATCCCCAGATTTCTTCATCAGCAGGGTGGGGAGGCCCTGGCCAAAGCTGCCCAGGGAAGTGGTGGCTGCCCCATCCCTGGAGGTGTCCAAGGCCAGGCTGGATGGGGCCTTGGGTAGCCTGATTCAGTGGGAGGTGTCCCTGCCCATGGCAGGTGAGTTGGAACAGGATGGGCTTTGAGGTCCCTTCCAACCCAAACCACTCCACGATTCTATGATTCTGTGATCCCCCCCAGCTTTGGCCATGTCCCCTCTGTGAAATGTCCTGATGGATGCTTAGTGGGTCCTGCTATGCTTCAACATCAGCTGGGAGCTGAGAAGGAACTGTGATGCTGCAACATTGGGTTCAGCGTGGGGCCCCGCTTTGCTGTGGCCCTGGGAAAGCCCGGCACTGGCTGCCGCAGTCCTGCTGTGCACAGAGATGAGAAGAAAAACAACTCTTGGGGCTTCCCCTCACCTCCATTCCTTGCCCGTGCCACGGCCCTGCCGGCTCTTTCATCTCCAAGCTCCAGCGGCTCTTTCATCTCTTGCCCAGAGGTGTGAATCGCTCCCGCTCCGGCCACCGGCCACTGGCGCTGGCATCGGCACTCAAGCCGACACTGCTGGGACCAAATGGCCAGTAGCCTGTCCTGTCCATGAGAATGGAGGTGGTGGGTGAGGACTGGTCACCTCTGTCACCTCTGCAAAGTGCCCAGGACCCCCTAAATCTGGCTGCTCCCAGATGCCTGCAGAGAAATCAAGGTGCCACGATTTCTTGTGGTTCTCCCTGCA
This sequence comes from Phaenicophaeus curvirostris, assembly GCF_032191515.1. Lineage (NCBI taxonomy): Eukaryota > Metazoa > Chordata > Aves > Cuculiformes > Cuculidae > Phaenicophaeus > Phaenicophaeus curvirostris. The sequence goes on from NC_091411.1 coordinate 1,121,290, forward strand.
AATAAGATGATTCCAGGCTTGTGCCTGCTCTTGTTCATGCTTGCTCAAACTCAGCTCATCTTTGTTAACTTGTGCAGGTACAAACGCGGCCCACCAGAATGGGGAGCCATCCATCCCGGTGGACAGAGGTCTCTGCCACCCTGGCAGACCTGGTGGGGGATCAGGAGGTGGTTCCCCAGCCTTGAAGTTGTGGTGTTCCTGGCATCCAGCTGCCTGTGCTAGGGCTGGCGCTGCTGCAGCTGCGGGGCTGAGCACAACGCTGGTACAGGTAACACACGAAGAGACGGCATCAGGACATGTCAGCATCGCCACAGCACCCAAAAAGCCAGGAGTTAACACCACAGAGTTTTCACACCACCAAACAGCTCTGCTGCCAAGAGGACGCACCATGGGAAGGGTGATGCTCACAGGCAAGGTGGGCTCTGAGCTGAGGGAGGGCTGCGGGCGGCAGAACCACCACAGCTCCCGGCACACTGAGCATCCACTGACAATCTGCAAACCTGCCTGCAGTGGGGTGGGAGATGATGGGTAAGGGAAGCCCTGGCACCACGGCCCTTGCTGCTCTGACCCAAGCCCGTCACAAGAAAGGCATCTGTGCCCAAGCAGAACACACCCATTGCATCCTGGCTGCAACTCCCATGCAGGGACGTTTCAAAGTCCCAGCGAGTTTGCCCCATGCACCTTCACGAGTGGCAGCCTGGCACCTCAGAGAGACCCAGTTTTGCTTTGGCTGGTCAGATGTCAGATGGACATCAGTTAAAAAGAGGTGATTAGCACCTGTTGATGGAATTGCTTCACATGATTGCAGCAACCAAAATGTCAAAATCCATCTAAACTCCATCTAACCCTGCAAAACATCACAAAACTCGCCCCAGCCAAACCTGATAGTCCTTAACACACATGGATGCCCCCAGCCTGGCTTCCCCTGCCAAACTCAACCATCCTGGCTACTTGCCTTGGCTCATGTTTGCCATTTATCCTTCTACCTTGTTGCAGCCAGAGTGATTTAGGGCATTTCTTCTCCCCTGGGACACAGCACCGCGGTTTACAGAACTGTGTGAGGAGCACACAGGCTTAGCATCCCACTGATGGAAAGGAGAGGTCTGATACTTGAGGCTTTGAGCACCCTGATCCAGTGGGAGGTGTCCCTGCCTGTGGCAAGGGCTTGGAACTGGATAGGCTTTGAGGTTCCTTCCAACCCAAACCATTCCGTTATTCTATGATCCTCAGGTGCTGCAGCCTTAAAGTCTCCAGCCAGTGAACTGTGGTCTTTTGGGACAGGGAACAATTGCTCTTGGCCCTGTCCTGGCACTGGAATAAAGGAATAAAACTGGCTACTGGCAATCCCTCTGCAGGCACATTCTTCAGCCATCCCTGCCCTGTCACGGTGGCTGAGGGGACCCTGCAGGGCACTGAAGGCTCAGAAAGGCCGTGGGGGCACCGCTGGGGTGCAGAGGTTCAGGGCTGGAGCGATCCAGGCATCCGGCTCTATTTGTTTCACTCCGGAAATCTGGATCTTACCTATTGAAATAAAGTGGCCAGGAGGATGGCGGAGCGTCAGGCTTGTTATGAGCGCAGAGGAAACAGCTGTATTCGATCAGGCAGGGCTAAGGTGGGGACTCTGATAGCCTGGGAATAATAATAATCATAATAAAGCCCCCTCCTGTTGCAGGGCTATTCATTTCCTACAGAAAAATCCAACAGCAGCCCTTCATGCGGCCACCTGCAGCCGGCTGGGTCCCAGCCTGGCCTGGGGGTGGGTGGTGCTGGGACCTGCAGGGTTTTGGAGGCAGGCAGAGGAGTGCTGGGCTGAGGGAGGGTGCGGGAAGTTGGGCACCCAAAGTGGTGTGGTTGGAAGGAGCAGCCTCAATCAGAGCACCATTGCCTTCACGGTGCTGGGGCTGTCCGTCTGTGCCCATGGTGTGTGCAGGACAACACCGGGACATGCAGGACTCGGCTGTGTCCAGCTGTTCCCACCCCAGGTCCCTCCAGCCCCATGGGTCTCTGTGCCCACAGCAGAGGAGGATGTTGAGGTGGGCAGGCAGTGCGTGGCATGGGTGTCCACAGAGCCCAGCAACACAGCTAGTTTTGTGCAGGGACCTGACCAAGATGGTGTGTCTGAAAGCAGCTCATCTGCTCTGACCAGGAGTGCATCCCTGTCCTCAGCCACATTCCCATTGTCATCGGCATCCTTTTCCACATTCCCATCCTCATCCCTGTCCCCATCCCCATCCTTATCCTCCTCTTCAACCCATCCCCAACCCCAACCCCATCCTCAACCTCATCTCCATGTCCATCCTCATGCCCACTCCCAAGGCCATCCCCATCCCTATACCAATTCCTATCCTCATCCTCATCCCTAACCCCATCCTCATCCCCATCCCCATCTTCTTCTTCATGCCAACACTCATCCCCATGCTCATCCTCATTCCCATCCTCCTCCTCACCCCCATGCTCATCCCCATCCTCGCCCCACATCCGTACATGCTCCCATGGACACCAGACTTGCCAAGTGCTGCTGAGCATTTGGGCACAAGGATGTGATGGTGGCACACTGGTTGCAGGTCCTCACCCCCGGGAGCTCACAGGGCTGGGGAGGCATTTAGGACAAGGCCCTGAAGATGTGGCCAGGAGGTGACTTGCTCCTTCCACCCACCACAGAGGACCCAGCCTTGCACGTGCTGAATATCCTGCTTCTGGGAAGCCATTCCCATTTCTTTCACAGCTTTTTGAAAGAAAACCTTGGCCCCTGCCCAGCCCTCACAGAGTTCCTCTGCCCTTCCAGCTCCGAGACTCCCAAGTGACCTCTAGGAATATTTCCACAGCTGCCCACACAGATTTCCCAGGAAGGACCATGTGGGCCCTTGGTGGTGGAGTAGACACGTTCCCACTGTCCCTCTTGGGCTGCCTCATTTCTCCCAGGTAATCCCATCTCAGAGAGGACGCTTTGTTTTTCCTTCCAGAGTGGTGGGATGCAGCCAAAGGACCCAGTGGGGGCAAATCTATTTGTCACTCTGCCCTCTTTGCCTCCCTGCTGGGCACGAAGCCTGTGGGTCACAATCGGGGGTGGCTGTTTAGACCCCGTGGCTTGGGCTGGTTTGAGCTACCAAAGGTGACTCTGGAGTCACCTCCACCCCTGCTGTTCCCTGGAGGAACAGGGTGGTGCTGGAGCCTCAGCTCTTGGCTCCAGCTCCAGAGGAAAACAAGGGCTGGGAGCAAGTCCCAGGCTTGGTGCTCAGCTCATTTTTCCGAGAGATGGTAGAAGAAACGTGCAGAGTCCCAACCAGGATGAGGCATATTGCAGAGTTCAAGGTCACCTGCAGCTCCTCACTGTCAGGTCACAGGGGGAAAAGCTGGAGGCGGGATGGAGGGATTTTCCCAGCAGGCTCCCTCCCTGGCATGCTGCCTGTCCCCAGATGCTCCGCGAGGCTGGAGCAAGCCTCGACGCCAGATGCAAAGCAGCTGAGCTTCATTTCTCTACACAGGGCAGCTTCACTGCACACCCCACAGTGCTTCATCAGGGAAATTCCCTGCCTGTGCTCTTCCCAAAAAGAGGCCAGAGCAGGAGCTGGACTGAAGGGTGGGCCAGAGCCAGCCCCAAGCCCTTCTCCCACCTCTCCCAGCATCCAGGTGGAGATGAAAACTGTGAGCAAAAAACAGCCTGAGGATGAGGGAAACACTCAACCCATCCGCAGGTGTCCAGGCAGGGTGAGAGTGGACACCGCAGCCACCCCTGGGATTCGTGGCCGCACTCTCGCCCAGCAGCCAATTCCCGGCATGAATTTTTGGCACGATCCTGCCTCACCGCCCCTCTCCGGGAAATTGCACTGATAACACCGGGGCTGAGATAAAGCAAAACACCCTCCACATTCCCATCCATCTGCCTGCTGGAGCATCTGTCCTGCCCAGCCACAGCTCTCCCGGCAGTACTGGGATGGTTTGCAAAGGGGAAACCACAGCTCCCGGCCTCACAGGCGATGCTCAGCTCCTGAGCATCTCTCCTCCCCATGCTGGCAGACACCGGGCATTGCCAGGGCTGTTGCCCCACTCTGGGTTCCCACGTACCGCCTTGACGTCACCCCGAGAGCGCAGGAGTGAAAGGGGGGCCCGCGGGCGCCTGACAATAGCGCTTTCCATCCCCATCAATAGCAGTGAGAGACACGCTGGGCTGACACGGAACTGTGCACAACAAAAGCCAGTGTCCGAACAAATCTTCTCAGGCGCTGGGTCCCCCGGGTGACCTGGGGTTAGCCTGGACTTTTGGTCCCGCCCGGCCCTCCGGAGCAGGAATGTCCCTCCGCGCTGCGCCATGGCTGGTTCCCACGCTTCCAACCTGCTTTGCTATTTATCAGCACCCGGCCTCTAATCCCCTTTGTGAAGGTCTGATTCAAGCTCAGCACAATGTGGTGAAAAGGGAGGGGGCAGGCGGGAGATAAGGGAGGGGAAAACAGTCCCAAAGAATGAAAATCAACCCCTTTACCTTTCCCCCTCCCCAGAGCGCTGGGGACTCTTTAGGCTGCCACCTCTCTGGGCAGAGCCCGGCTGCAGTGGGGAGTCGGGTGGCTCAGCCCACTGAAAGGCATTGTGGTGGGATGTGATGGTGCTTAGGAATGAGCATGAACACACACAGAAAACAGCACTTGTGTCCCCTCGCAAGTTCATCATAGAACAGAATCATCATGGAACAGTTTGGGTTGGTAGGGACCTCAAAGCCCATCCAGTCCCACACTCTGCCATGGGCAGGGACACCTCCCACTGGATCAGGGGCTCCAAGCCCCATCCAACCTGGCCTTGAACCCCTCCAGGGATGGGGCAGCCACCACTGCTCTGGGCAACCTGGGCCAGGGCCTCCCCACACTCACAGCAAAACATTTCTCTCCAAGATCTCATCTCAATCTCCCCTCTTGCAGATGAAAACAATTTAAAGCCATCTCCTCTCATCCTCTCCCTGCAATCCCTGATCAAGAGCCCCTCCCCAGCTTTCCCAGAGCCCCTTTCAGTACTAGAAGCTGCTCTAAGGTCTCCCTGGAGCCTTCTCTTCTCCAGGCTGAACAACTCCAACTCTCTCAGCTCCTTGGCTGATTTCAGTTAGTTCAGCTTGGATCCTCACTCCTCTTTCACAACTTTTCTCCTGCCACGGCTTCCTCCATCACCTCCAAGGATGCACCCATGTTCCCCACACTTTCCCAACAGGGATGGAGTTATGCACTGGAACATCACTGGAAAGGCTCGAGGGAGGAACAGGGAACACAAATTCCAATTCCCTCCTGCTCCAGCCACCCCACAGCAGCCTCTCCCCGCTAACAAAACCTCTCTCTTCACAAACCACTTTGGAGAGTATTATCCAACACAATTTCCCCACCCCATCGGGGCCAGAGCCAGGTGCAGGTGCCCCACGCTGGGCTCTGGTTCCATCCTTTGCAGGGCTGAGCCCCTTGGCCAATTCCTGTTTGCTTTAGTGGGGGATTCACAAGCCCTTTCCCCAGATAACTTTGGAACAAAACAGTTTCCAAAGGCTGCACTACTCACAAACGAGGGGTTTCAGGCTTTTGTCCTAAATCCAATGCTGTTTTCTTTGCAAATGGCAAAGGAAAAAAGTAAAAGAAGAAGAGCCGACCTCGAATGCTAATCTTGTTAGGTTAAACTGTTCGCTAAACAGATGGAGGTGCAAGGCAATGGGATTTTGTCTTTTCGAGGACGGGGTTAGGTTTGTAGGGCACAGAGGTCATTCCGGGCACACTGGCAGCTTTGCTCTTTGTGTCACAAGAGCAGGGGGAAAGAAAAGTGGCAAAAATGCTCCAAGCTGAGCAGGTGCGGTGTGGTTTAACCTCCTGTCCTTCTGGTGGTCTCACAGGATGAAGCCCCTGAGCCTTGCTCCAGGGTTCTTGGTCACTCAGAGCCAGCACAAGGCTGAGGCTCCCCAAAAGAGACATGTTGAGAAAGAACTCGTTGCTCCCCGATGCCACAGCACCTCGGCATCTCCCAAGGAAACCCCTCAGAAAAGACACTCTATGGCTCATCAGGTACTCAGCCCATCTCGGGGGGATGATGGGGATGGGAGCCTCCAGCACAGACACTGGTGGGACATGCAGCACCTGCTGGGACCTGCTCCCAGCTGACTTCATGCAAGGGCTATTGGGCTGCCAGGAAATGTTGTGCCCTTGGCTGTGGACGGGAGCAGTGCCCTAACTCCTTCAGGAGATAGGAACTCTTTCAGACAGAGGCTCCGCTCCCACTGGACAGGTGGTGGCCATGGCACAGCACCTCTCGCTGCTCCCCTGAGCTTGGCCACAGACCCAGGGAGGCCGGCTGGGGTCAGGGCTGTCACAGGGAGTCAAGAGATGCTGATCCAGGTGCTCCTGCCTGCCTGGGTGCTGGTGCCCGTCCAGTGGTTTTACACCAGCCTGGGAACTAACGTCAGTGTGGGTGGCGACGCCAGCCTGGGAGCTTCAGGGCAGCCCAGACACTAACGCCAGCCTGGGTACTAATGCCAGTCCAGCTCCTTAGCACCAGGTGGGGTGTTTACAGGCAGTCCAGGTGCTTAATGTCAGCGTGGGAGCTAATGCCAGCCTGGGAGCTAATGCCATTCTAGGAACTAACGCCAGTGGGATGCTAACATCAACCTGAGAGCTAATACCATTCTGGATGCTAACGCCAGCTTGTCTGCTTGAGGACAGTGAAAGATGCTGACACTAGCCCTGGTGTTCCTGCCTTGCCCACTTCACCGTGAACCACCAAGACTCAGCTTCAGTACCCCGGGGATGGCACAGGAGGGATGCAGCCTGTGCCACTGTCACAGACACACATGGCCCCACTTCCCCAAGTACCTGGTGACACCTATTTGGGGACAAGTGAATTCAGCTCTCTTGCAGCGCCTCTGCAGACCCAAACCCCACCTTCCTCAAACTTTCTGTGGGAAGGAGAGGAAAGCTAGGATCCCTGCAGGCAGCTGCAACCTGCTGGAGGCTCTGGTGTGACCTTGTCCTGCTGTCCACAGGCAGACCTAGCAGGGAGCGCAGGGCTGTCTCTGCCAGCCCAGGGCCAAAGGCTCTGGTTTGGGCTGCCAGGTGGTGGTCACACCTGGCTGCCTGCCCTTCCTGCCCCTGCGAGCACATCCCCAGCGTGCCTTTAGCCTGGCACACTGCTGGGCCGCTCCAGAGGGCACCTGGGGCCAGGTAGCAACAGCAACGAAACCACAAAATTATGAAGAATCGATCAAAAAAGCCAATGACCTCAACCGGATCCGACAAACCAGCAGCCAGAAACAAGGAACTGCTCAATGGGTGAAACCCTCAGGGGTCCATCGCAAACAGGATCCGCTCCCGAATGGCAGGAGAGGATGTGGGAAGGCAAAGGAGGAGGTCCTGGGCATGGGCAGGGACAGGCTAGCTGCGAGAGGGTAAGCGACCTTGGTGGCTGAAGCCGGGCAGAATGCGAGGAGATCCCCTCTGGGCAGCGTGCCCAACCCCGGCTCAGTGATCTCAGAAGCAGAGAGCTAAGCCAGACAGTCCTGAGCACCCCAAAGGGCTCTCATTTTTAGGCCTGGACCTCAGAGGACTCTCCACACCGGTGCTGAGATGCAGGACAACCATGTGCTGGAGCTGCTCAGTTTGGCTTGAAACTCTGTGTGTGCTATTTCACAATAAAGGCTAAGAAAAGGGTGCTCGTGAGGCTTCCTAGTGGGACACGCTCCTCTGAGTGCCATCAGCCTGACCGAGCATCATCTGAAACTTCAACCAATTCTTGTGGGAAGACTCAGGACAGCTGAATCCCTGCTCAAGCTGGCTGCTGTCAGCCAGCATCCATGATGGCATGGCCAGCAGCACCTGCTGCTCGTCCCTGCAGAGCTCCAGTCTCTGCCCAGCCCAGCCCCCTTGTGTGAACCAGGGCTGGGGGTCGTTGGGCCAAGGGCCCCCTCCATGCTTGCCCAGCCACTGCCCACCCCGAGCCTCACTGGCCAGGTTTGCTGACAACAAACTGTAGGGAACTGAGTCACCCTGGAGCCACGGTGGGCCAGGAGGAGACTTCACACCAACATAAAATTGCTGTGACAGCAGGTTTACCCTGGGCTGAGCTCTCCCAACTGCTCCCACCTCCCTCTTTCCAGATCCCCTGCAGAACAGAGCAGACCAAGCACGCGATTCCTCCCTCTGGCTACATCTGCAAGACCTCCTGGAGATGCTGCAGCCGGGTCCTGTCGGAGCTGCAGGCGTCTGCCCACGCGTGTCAGAATGGGAGCTCGGGAGCTGCTCTGCATCATGTTCCTCCCCGGGGGCTGCAGCCGCCACCACCACATGAAGAGTGGGGTGGCTGCAGGCATCTGGTTTCGCTGCTGTGATGTGAACACGTTATCAGCGGGTGCTTTCACACCCCCAGCCCCGTGCTGTGTGGGCGGCGGACGCAGCGTGGTCCCGGGCTGGGAATTCGCCATCGCCTGTGTCTCCCCAGCATTCCAAACAAACAAGAGATGTGAAAACAGCATCCAGAAATATGTGTGAAGACGGAAACAAAAAGCTGAGGTGGCCAGAGTGCCCAGAGGCCCGGCTGGGACCCGCGGGGCTGCAACAGCAAATAAAAACCAGTTCTGGTGTCCAGCAATTGGTCACCGTGCTCAGCCACTGCCCAGGGGCTGCAGCGAGACGTGCTGGCTAGCAGGATCGCACCAAAGCCAGCAAAAGGACAAATGGAAAGAAGGGGATTGAGTCTGCTGTGTGGCAGAAGCTTAAATATTACCCAAGTGTTTGTTTCTTTCCTCTTTCAGATCAGGTAGCCCAGCTGTGCCAGTCCCACACCACGGGCTGGCACACGGCACCGGTGTTTGGAGTGCTGACTGCCTGGGCAAGGATGAGCCCGTGGTCGGGAACAGCCGTGAATTCACACTGCGGCTGCTGGGCAGAGAGCCTGCCATGAGCAAAGGCTGAATGGCAAATGTGCCCATGGAGCTGCTGCCAGGTTTGCTACAGGAGCCACTGGCCAGCATCCTGCTGGTGGGCATCACTGCTCCTCCGGTGAGCAAGCTAGTGAGGTGCCTGCATTTATGCCACAGGCAGAATAAATGGATATAGAATGGTTTGGTTTGGAAGGGACCTCAAAGCCCATTCAATCCCACCCCTGCCATGCGCAGTGACACCTCCCACTGGTTCCAAGTTGCTCCAAGCGCCATCCAACCTGGCCTTGAACCCTTCCAGGGATGGGGCAGCCACCACTGCTCTGGGCAACCTGGGCCAGGGTCTCCCCATCCTCATTGTGAGGAATTTCTTCCTAATGTCTAGTCTAAACTTTCCCCTTTCAAATTTAAACCATTCCTCTTTGTCCTATCCCTGCACTCACTGATCCAGAGCCCCTCCCCAGCTTTCCTGGAGCCCTTTTCAGCACTAGAAGCTGCTCTAAGGTCTCCCCCAAGCCTTCTCTTCTCCAGACTGAGCAACCCCAACTCTCTCAGCCTGTACTCATAGCAGAGGTGTTCCAACCCTTGGATCATCTCTATGGCCTCCTCTGGACCCCTCCTCTGCCCGTATTCCACCTGGCAGAGGGCAAGGGGAGCATGGTGAAGTGCACTTGCCTCCCAAACATGCCAGCTCAGCTCTCTGTCCTCTTTCTCCTCTTCCCTGCTGCATATCAGAGGCTCCAGGGACAGGATGCAAACTGCCCTGAGTTCGGTGTTCAACCATGTGCTGTTTGTGGGAATCCTTCCATGTCCACAGGGAGAAAAGGACACCAGCTGAGGACACCTCTCCCCATCAGCATGTGAGGACATCAAGGATCAAGATCATAGAATCACTGTGATTGGAAAAGGTCTCTAAGCTCATCCAGTCCAACCATCAGCCCAGCCCCATCGTGCTGAGCAAAAGATGTGTGGAAGTGCCCTGGCCACATGGTTTTTGAATCCCTCCAAGGATGGAGACTCCACCAGTGCCCTGGGCAGCCTCTGCCAGGGCTTCACCACTCTGTCATTGAAGACATTTTTCCCAATATCCAATCTAAACCTCCCCTGGCACAATTTGAGACCACTTCCTCTCATCCTGTCCCTTGTTACTTGGGAGCAGAGCCCAGCACCCACCTCACCACAACCTCCTTCCCAGGAGCTGCAGAGAGTGATGAGGTTCCTTCCTTTGCCTCCTTTTCTCGAGGCTAAACAGCCCCAGGGCCCTCAGCCACTCCCAGAACCCCTCGACTCCAGACCCTTCCCCAGCTTCTGTTCCTCTCAAACCACCTGACATTCTGAAGTGGCTGGAAAGGTGTGACGAACCTCCCTGAACTGCAGACCTGACAAGGGGCTTGTTCCCCCAAAGCAGGGTCCAAGCTGGGAGCCTGATGCCCTGCAGCAGCTACTCTGGGGTGCCTGCAGCCCCCGGCACGGAGCTCCCCCCAAGCACAAACCCAGCACAAGCGTTTCCCGCACCCTGATGGCTTCAGACCCTCTCATCACATCAAGTAAATTCTATGGGTGTTTTTCCAGCCAGTGGCCCTCTGCAACCACTTTGAAACTGGGCTGCATGACCAGGCAGGAAAACGGAGATGTCTGCTCTGGAAAAGCCTTCAAAGCTTCCTGCAGCCAAAAGGCATTTAGGAAATGGTCCCAGAGAGGAACTTGGGGTAGGCCCACCATGGAGTAAGAGCCAGAGCAGCATTCAGAGCCACTACAGGATTTGTGCCGAGCCCTTTTCTGGGTCCTGTTTCCAGATACTCTTTTACTCCACATGAGCTGTTGGAAGCCTTGGAGATGATGGACTTGGGAGCAAACCAGGTGTGGTTTCTTCCACAAAATAAACATCCATCCCCACCTTATCTTCAACAGAGCACCAACTGCTTCCCTGAACTAGAAAAAGAGTACTGTGTCTTTTAAAAATTTATTATTTTTGGTTCTCTGAATATTTTCCCAGGGGAAAAAGGAGAAGTGAGGAACCTCTCGTGCCAGACAGCACCATAAATGTCTCCTGCTGCTCCGAAAAGCCAGGAAGAAAAATAACATCACTGACATCACGTGTACTGGAGCCAAAGCTGCTGTCCTGAGAAGCTGTGATGCCCAGCTCTGGAAGCCCAGGCTGGGGTCTCCTGAGGACATGAGTCCAGGAAAGGTGTTGGGTGAGAATCTTCTGGCTCAGTGGTCTTAAATGCAATTCACATCCGAGCATCCACGTGCTGTGCAAGTGGCACCCAGCAACGTTCACACCTGGACTGGTCCTGCTGACCCACACCCTATCGCAGCACCTCCAATCCGGGAGCTGTGGCCACTGCAGGAGACTCAAAGCTCACCAGGCTTCCGACACATGGCCAGTGCCTCCAGGGCTCCTGTGCCGCACTTGGCCATGCCCAGCGTCTCAGACATCCCTCTCTTATGAAGTGCCAGGGCTCAGTAAGTGCGATGCTCCCCAAGGGATGGGAGCTTAGGGGGCCCCAGGGCTAGTCTTGCCACCAGGACCACCCCACTGCCCTGCACAAGGAACAGAGCCAGGGGTCTGCCAGGTTCCACCAAATCCAACCTATTATTGCCATGGTGGAGACCTCCCTGTGAGCATCCAATGCATGGACTTGGCCATAGCTTCTTGCTCAGCCTGCACCTCCCCGCAGAGCCCGACTACCTTGTAACTCCCTTGCAGGCACAGGCTGTGATCTGATCCCCCAAGTCTTTCCTGCCCCAGGGTAACTGAGATGCAAGATGATTTTGTGAAACACTATCGTTCAAGAGGAATGGAAGAGGCTTTCCATGGATCAAGACAAGGTGCCCACCTCATTGCAGACTGGAGAAGAGAGGAACGCCTGCAAGTAGAGTGGCTGTAAACAGAAGATGAGGAGTTCTCATGTGCTGTGAGCAGCCGTCCTCATCTGTCACGTAAGGGGAAGCTTGCTGGGTGGGAAAAATGTTGGACTGTCAGAAGAAGAGAGAAATATTGGAAAGAACCTCCTGACATCAGAAATCATGTTGGTGACAACTACAAACATTTCAGTAGGGTCAACAAATAAAACACCCAAGCTGGTGCCTCGTTCTGCACAACCCAGACCCCAAACTGCAAAGCTTCCCATTACCCTGAGCAAGAAGAAAAGCTCTGCACTGCTGTGCTCCCTGCTCAACACAGCCCAAAGCTCTGGCTCTGGCAACATTAACCTCCTCCACGGACACGTTAATGGAGATAAAATGGTCCTGGATGACAATCACAGCCCGGGGCATTCCCTGCCCGAATGAATCAACTTGAACAGCTACTGCCATTGCCAAAGAAAGGACTCTGCTCCACGTTTTGTGACTCCCAGCAGCCTATAACCTCCTGGATAATATTTCTTTCAGCTCCATCCCTTCCTCATTGACTTCTCCACTTTATCTTAGTGAGGGTACCACACGTTCGTGCTCCAGTGATTGCATGTGATACTTTATATTGAGGAAGTCTGACAGAGGCTGCCAGCACTCAGGAAAGGCTGTAATTTGTCTTCACAGCGTCAGATCTTCCTCACAGAAGCAAAAAGAGCATTTTGATTAATTTACACATCTCCCACAGCCTAGGAGCTGAGGAGCTTTTCCCCAGGGTGGAGAACCAGACCCTTCCCCACAAAGTCAACTGAACGTGGAGATCCTCAGATGAGGCATGTTGGGGATTTGGGGGATAAATGGCTTTTAAATAGCCATTTTTTACTGAATTCCCCAGCCTGTCTCCCTTTGAAGATGATTTTAATCAGGCAGACAGAGCTTCCACAACCTCTGCATAGCAGCCAAATGCACCAGTGCTGTGGAGGCAAGAGTGCACAAATGTGGTGCAGAAGTGGCTGAGACAGCAACCTGTGTGGGAGCAGCACGCTCTGATTTCACCCAGCCTGCAAAATAATCCCTTCTCCTTCGTGACAGACCCAACTCCTTACTTCTCAAAGGGACTTTCTGGTGGCAGCTGGGGAGTGAGAGAGCGCAGAGCTGAATTGCCCTGCGATGCTCCCTGGTTTTTCCCAGCTGTGTCCTTTGTGATTGCGCATGGTGGTGAGTCCTGCAGTCCTGTTGCCTTTGCTCCCTCCTGAAGGGCTGTTGAGGTGTCCCTTCCCAGGGAGGGCCATGGACACCAGTGGCGTGGAGGCTTTCAGCACCACCTCCCTGATACCCAGATTCTGCCCTTGCTGTCCTGACAAGACCCAAGAGCAACGCCAAGGACTTTGGTAGATCCCTCCCCACCATGGCAGTGCTGGGAGATGGACATGGGGCAGGCTGCAACCATGTGCTTTTATGTGCAAGCCCAACCTGCTATAGAAACATGACTGACAATGGCAGAAGAGATTAAAAAAAAAAGGGAAAACATATCTTATGGCATAAAAAAACATGATGCGAAAGTGCATGGACCGAACCGAAAAACCTACGGCAGAGAGAAGCCAAAGTGTAATATCCTCTCACGTGGGCAGAAGCAAGCACGATGCACAGGGTGGGGAAAATGTGGAACGGGAAGGGTGCAGCACTCCCCAGTCCTCCCTCTGCCCCTTAAATCCACCCCTGCTGGGAGGGATGTTGCCAAATTTCCCTACGCGTTTACAGATACTAAAGGGCATCAGAAGGAAGAGCTGGCACGCGCAGAGGCGTGGGGGCTGTGCGATGCACACGGCGTCACAGCCAGGAGCACCAGGAATGTCTGCAGGGATAGACTCAGCACTGCCCAATGCAAATACAAACATTGTCACATGTAACGATGGAAAAAGGGATATTTCTTATTTTAAAACAATTTATCTCAATTCAGGTAACTTCTCAATTTGAAGTTTTTCACCTCAGTTTAGAGTTGGTTAAAAACTAAAATGAGTTTCCAGGCATTTAGAGGGTGGAGAGGGTAAAACCCATCACTCTTAGCCCTGAAACCTGGCTGAAAGACTAAGAATTGAAATTAATGCCTATTTGGGGATTTCCCTCCGGAGTGCATCTATCTCAGGGAAAACCAAACACAACTGCAGGTGGAGTAGGGAAGGGGCTGGGGGGCTCCTGGCTCCCCAGGAGCACACAATTCCACCCCACCCCCAGCCTGGGCTGCCCATCCCCACTTTGAGGTCTTACTTAAGATCTCAATTAATAGCGACAGAGCCCCATTCCCGATGCCCACAGCTGCAGGCAGACACGAGCCTCTGCTATGGCCTCTACAACCCACTGGGTCTCTGACATTCTGCAGAGAAAGCAGGTGAGAGGCAGGGCTTGGGGACAGATTCAAAGAACTCTGGAATGGTTTGGGTTGGAATGGACCTTTACAGGTCACCCAATCCTGTAGGATGGATGGAGCAAGGACATCTTTAACCAGATCAGGTTTCTCTGGGCCCCATCCAACCTGGCCTTGAACCCCTCCAGGGATGGGGCAGCCACCACTGCTCTGGGCAACCTGGGCCAGGGCCTCCCCACCCTCACAGCAAAACATTTCTAAGATCTCATCTCAATCTCCCCTCTTGCAGATCAAAAACATTCCCCTCATCCTATCCCTGCACTCCCTGATCAAGAGCCCCTCCCCAGCTTTCCTGGAGCCCCTTTCAGGACTGGAAGCTGGTCTAAGGTCTCCCCAAAGCCTTCTACAGGCTGGACAACCCCAACTCTCTCAGCCTGGCCTCATAGCAGAGGTGCTCCAGCCCTTGGATCATCTCCGTGGCCTCCTCTGGACTCGCTCCAACAGCTCCATGTCCTTCCTCAGGACTCCAGAACTGGACGCAGGACTCCAGATGGGGTCTCACCAGAGCAGAGGGGCAGAATCCCCTCCCTGCCCTGCTGGTCCCACGGCTTTCAATGTACCCAGGACACAGTTGGCTTTCTGGACTGCAAGTGCACTTTGTCAGCTTGTGTTGAGCTTCTCATCCACCAGTAGCCCCAGACCTCCTCCTCAGGGCCGCTCTCAATCATATCATCCCACAGCCTCTATTTATGCTTGGGATTGCCCTAACCTAAGTGCATGAACTTGCTCCTGGCCTCATGGAACCTCGTGATGCTCACGTAGGCCTACTTCTCCAGCCAGTCAGGGTCTCCCTGCATGGCATCCTGTCCTTCAAGATTGTCAACTGCTCCACTCATCCTGTCGTCATCTGCAAACTTGCTGATAATGTGCTCAATCTCACTTTCTATATTGTTGATGGAAATGGGTCCAGAGGAGGCTACAAAGATGATCCGAGGGCTGGAGCACCTCTGCTATGAGGCCAGGCTGAGAGAGTCGGGGTTGTTCACCCTGGAGAAGAGAAGGCTGCAAGGAGACCTTAGAGCAGTCTTGAGTACAGAAAGGAGCTCCCTAAAGCCGGGGAGGGGCTCTGGATCAGGGAGGGCAGGGACAGGATGAGGGGAAAAGGTGTTGAGCTACAAGAGGGGAGATTGAGATGAGATCTTAGGAAGAAATGTTTTGCCGTCAGGGTGGGGAGGCGCTGGCCCAGGTTGCCCAGAGCAGGGGTGGCTGCCCCATCTCTGGAGGGGTTCAAGGCCAGGTTGGATGGGGCTTGGAGCTCCTGATCCAGAGGGAGGTGTCCCTGCCCATGGCAGGGGGTGGGACTGGATGGGTTTTGAGGTCCCTTCTGACCCAAACAATTCCATGATTCTGTATTAAACAGTACTGGTCCCAATATGGACCCCTGAGGGACATCTTTTGTCACTGATGTCCCACCACAACCCAGCTGTCCCATCCCATGGCACACTATAAAATAAAAATCCATCCAGCTCACAGACTTGTTCCGGTTGCTGCTGATTTTGACCCAGTGCAAGAAATTCTTCCTTGAGCCGGGACGGAGGGGGCTCAAAGCCCCAAGATTTTCCCCAGAGCTGGTGGGGGGCGATGCTCCCACTCCCCTCACCAGCCGCCAGCAGGCAGGCTCCCTGCCTGCCACAGGGGCAGAAACCAGCTGAAAACAAACAAACAGTTCGAGTTAATGGGGCGTCAGTTATTTTTGGCCTAGAGGGAGTTCACACACTCTGTGTTGTTTTAGTAAATAACTGTAAATGGAGCTTGTGGTCCAGGGAGCAGGCTGGGAACCAGCGCGCTCCGGGCAGCGGGGGAAGAGCCGTGTCTTGTCGCACTGGTGCTAACAGGAAGCCAACTGCCTCACCTCCCTTAGCACCTCTCTGTACTCACACTTTTATTGTCACCACATCCTTCGGCAGCCACATCAGAGAGAAGGCGAGGGGGCAGGGCAGGGTAGGCAGCAGCTCGCCCTGGGAAGGCAGCTCCGGGGTTGTCACCCCCAGTGAGGAGCCCGGCAGCCCCACAGCGTTCCCAACAGACATACAGGGAGGAGAATCATAGAACCATAGAATGGTTTGGGTTGGAATGACCTCAAAGCCCATCCAGTCCTACCCCCTGCCATGGGCAGGGACACCTCCCACTGGATCTAGTTGCTCCAAGCCCCATCCAGCCTGGCCTGGAACCCCTCCAGGCATCAAAACAGCCTTGTGATTTCACCGATAAACAACTTCTCCGGAGCCTTCAAGCTCACCAGCATCGAGCAGCCCAGGCAAAACTGCCTTACTGTGATTCTAGAATCAAAAGAAACAAAAGACAGAGCAGGATCTGAGGCTTGCTTCAAGCATCTAATGTTAATTTATTTTCGGAACAAAGTTACTTGTATTGGTCAGTTCTTGCTCAAACACATGGGCCAGAACTCAGGACATGAGCACATTCCTAATCACTAATGACCATGTAGAATGAATCATAAAATCACAGAGTGGTTTGGGTTGGAAGGGACCTCAAAGCCCATCCAGTCCCACCCCTACCATGGGCAGGGACACCTCCCACTGGATCAGGAGCTCCAAGCCCCATCCAAGCTGGCCTTGAACCCCTCCAGGGATGGGGCAGCCACCCCTGCTCTGGGCAACCTGGGCCAGCGCCTCCCCACCCTCACAGCAAAACATTTCTTCCCAAGATGTCATCTCAATCTCCCCATCTCGCAGCTCAAAGCTGTTCACCCTCATCCTGTCCCTGCCCTCCCTGATCCAGAGCCCCTCCCCAGCTTTCCTGGAGCCCCTTTCAGCACTGGAAGCTGCTCTAAGGTCTCTCCGCAGCCTTCTCTTCTCCAGGCTGAACAACCCCAACTCTCTCAGCCTGTCCTTGGATGGGTACCTTAGTTCAATAAAGAAAGAAAAGCTCTGAAGGCAGAGATCCCACATTTGTGACACTGCGGGTCCCTGGGTGGCTGACCAGCAGCCTGATGGAAGGACACACATTGGGGCTCAGTTTGCATGTAAATGTCTGCCAAATCCAGGAGAAACCCAACCAGGCACGGTGCTCTCACCACTTATCGCTGTGCATGACCCTCCTGTATCACACCCACCCACCCACCCCACTGTGTGTCGGGTGGTCGACAGCCTCTGCGTCCCCCTGGGCCAAGGGGGCTCAGAAAAAGGCAGCTTTTGATGGAGATGCATCCAGGACTGCCCAATGCCCCAGCCCAGAGACTGGCACCTTTCAATGTGTCAAGATGCAAAAATAAACATTTCCTTCACATTTTAAGAGGGACTACACTCTTGGGCGTCTGGGACAAGGATGCTGGGTGCCTGTGGCATTGGCTGAATTGGCCTCACTCCATAAACCAGACGCAAGGCTTTCCACAGGCAGAAACCCATCAGGAAAACACAAAATCAAGTGACACATCATCTCAGATGAGGAAGGTAAGGAACAACTCCCTCACACGGCCCATCACCTCAGAGCAATAAAACTTGAAAATAAAAGACAGCCAGTGGCTGGAGACTGAGCAGGGGACAGGGACACAGGGTGAGGTTCAAGCAGCAGCATCAGGCGCACATCTGCATTTCTGCCCCACTGTCATTTTAAATCAGGCTGCTGGTGACATTTGTTTGGGGAACTGCTCCCCGACCCCACAGCAGCAGGGAGAGAGGGTGTGGGGTAATTGGGGGAGACAGCTTGAGCGTGGCCACATGGCCAGGAGCTGCAGCCATGGCCCTGAGCCCAGACCACGGCAGCCAGGCTCCCAGCGCCCCGGACCTCGCTCCTCCGACCGACTGACTGAAGCTCGGAAGGAATAACACACTCTGAGGGCTGCCGGGAAGCCACCAGGTTTAGACAAAAAGAGTAACTAAAATAAGAAAATAAATCCCTGCCATTTCAGCGGGAAGAGGGGGAAAAATAACCCAGCTTTCCCCTGCTCAAAACTCGAGGACTATGGGGAGTTAACACACTTAGAGCATCTCTTACACAGAGCATCCAGATGCCAAAGCTTGGGATGTGTTCACAGTGTCTGTTCCACTTGCGATCCAGCCCGGTAGGTGAACACGGAGAACCTGACAGCAGCCTGGCCATGGAAGGCCCTTAGGAAATCTCACCAGGAAAGCTGAGCAAGCCTCGTGCAGCCTCTGGGGCTGGCAGCAACGTGCTGTGGGGTTTGTGTGCCACAAGGGATCCAGTTCCACCCAGGGGCTTTGCTCTGTGTTTCTGCTGAGCACCACCCTTTCCCAGGAGCATGGCCTGGCCAGGAGGTGACACGGGGATGACAGTGCCCTGTCTCATGAGGCTGTGAAGGGGAGGATCAGGTTGGTGACAGCTGGAGGGATGGGGAAGAGATAAAATCCTTTTTCCAGCCCTGCTGCAGTGCCCCATCTCCTCTCTGCACCCTCCTTTGTGAGGATGAGCGGTGCAGGTCCGCGGTGTAGTGCCAGAGCAGAAGGACCCTCCTGCAGCACCCTGTGGTGAAGGACCCAGCGGAGGGTTCCCAGGGTCCCCATCAAGCCCACCTGGGCCCCCATGTGGTGCAGCTGCAGCTGCTGAGCTCCCAGCCAGCTCGGGGCCGTGTCCAATCCTGCCCAGTAACTCCTGAGCCAAAGCAGCCACTAATTAATCACTTGGAGTAATAAGCAAAGTGACTCCCCAGGAGCTGCTGTCATGACTGGTTCTTGTAGGGCTTCCAGCCCAGGGTGATTGCATGCTGGGAATCTGGGAGGCCACCCAAAAGCACCAGGGTGGTTCGATTAAGAAAGAAAGATAAAGATGGCCAGGAAGATGATCCAAGGGCTGGAGCACCTTCCATATGAGGACAGGCCGAGACAGTTGGGGTTGTTCAGCCTGGAGAAGAGAATGCTGCAGGGAGACCTTAGAGCAGCTTCCAGTGCTGAAAGGGGCTCCAGGAAAGCTGGGGAGGGTCTCCTGATCAGAGAGTGCAGGGATAAGATCAGGGGAAACAGTTTTGAGCTGAAAGAGGGGAGACTGAGACGAGATCTTTGGCAGAAATGTTTTCCTGTGAGGGTGCGGAGGCCCTGGCCCTGGTGTTCAAAGCCAGGTTGGATGGGGCTTTGAACCCCCTGATCCGGTGGGAGGTGTCCCTGGGGTGGAACTGGATGGGCTTGGAGGTCCCCTCCAACCCAAACCATTCCATGATTCTATGAAAGATCTTGGGACCATCAGTTAGTCCTGGTCTCTGCATCTGAGACCCCAGCAGGGTCAGTATCTCCTGCGACAAGCAGTTTAGGATGAACAGGCTGTGAACTTGGTGCTGCAGGTCAAGCCAGAACTGCAGAGAGGAGCACAGCCCAGCTGCAGAACGCTGGGTGCTCACCTGGGATGGAAGCAAGCAGAGCTGGGGCGAGGAGGGCTGGAGTCTGGGAGACACGGGCATGGGAGGGGAAGAAGGACGCTGTGATGGTGGAACTGCTGCAGAAGGTGGCACCTGATACCATCTCAGGAAACAAACCTTCTCTCGCAACTTGTGAACTAAAATGTCTCTTACACCCATTTCAAAGTGTCAGGGTAAAAAAACCCTGTCAGTAGCTGGGGAATCCCACTGGGCATGTTTTTTTCCGTGGGTTGTTAATAAGCCTTACAGAACTTTCCATGGCTGAGTCCCAGTGGGGTCAGCCACTCATGTGAGGCTTCCTTGCTTTCCTTTAACAGCCCAGCAAAGCCACCTGAGCTGCACAGGTGGCCTCTGAACACACTCATCCAGAAATGAAGCTCTAAGTGGAAAGACCCTCTGGGCTCTGCCCAGCCACCCCAAGCATGGCCAAGGCAGGTCTCATCCCCAGCCTTTTGGCTGGAAACCCTTGCAGGAGGCCCGTTGGCTGCAAACAGGCTCATCTTGTGCTCGAAGGCTTCTGCAATGCCAGGAAGGGGCATTTGTAGCAGCTCAGTTTCTACATGGCCCTCCAGAAACCCTGGCTTGGTGACACCACAGCGGTGGCTCCTGGAGATGTGAGACGAAGGCCGATGGTCTCAGAGCCAGGAGCTTCATCTGCCTCCCCAGGGAGGATCTGCTGCTCCCTGATTGCTGCCATGGGGAACAGAGGGTCACTTTGGTTGGATGATCTCATCAAACTTCGCTTGTATCTGCAAGACAAATCCTAAAAACACTGTTTGCAGGCCCATAAAAGGCTTCCCTGGGGGGAGATAAGAATTGAAGACAACTGGCCTTAATGATGTTGGAGGGATTTATGGGATCACCTTAAAAGGATTTATAGAAGGGCTTTTTAAATGAGCAAATAATTAGTAGATTTATCTGGTTTTAGTGGCTTTGCTGTTTTATGGCATCGGCAAAATCGTTTACTAGGGTTTTTAATAAACTATGATTCTGCCCTGCTTCCTGAGCTCCAGCCCGGTGTCACCTGCCCTGGGCACCACAAGCTGGGAAAGCAGCTCTGTGGGAGCTGGAAGGCAGGGCTGGGAGGGCCACCCTTATTTTTAGGGACAAATCATACAGAAAAGGAGCAGAAAAGGAGGACTACACCAGGGAAAGCAGCTGGTGAGTGGCAGGGCTCTGAGAAATTCATGTACGAGCATGGCAAAGCCCAAAGCCATGGAAGGAGAAACACAGGGCAGCAACTACCTGAGTGCCAGTGAGAGGATGGGCTCCAGCACCCTGTCTGCAGTTGTGCTTGGTTTTAAAGACTTGGGGAGGAAAAGCGGCTCAAAATGCTGAGCTGCAGGTCAGACATGCTGAGAGTAGAGGCAGGACCAGGCAGGCTGCTGAGGAGGCAGCAATTTTCCAGGGAGGACAGCACATCCAGTTCCTCAATCTTTATTTCTAGGGCCAGGCTGTCCTTCACTTTGTTTTGCTTAGAATCGTAGAATCAGGAACTGGTTTGAGTCAAAAGGCACCTCAAAAGCCCACCCAGTTCTACCCCTTGATATGGGCAGGGACACCTCCCACTGGATCCAGTTGCTCCAAGCCCCATCCAGGTGGCCTTGAACCCCTCCAGGGATGGGGCAGCCACCACTGCTCTGGGCAACCTGGGCCAGGGCCTCCCCATCCTCACAGCAAAACATTTCTTTCTAAGATCTCACCTCAATCTCCCCTCTTTCCGCTGAAAACTGTTCCCCCTCATACTATCCCTGCACTCCCTGATCAAGAGCCCAACAACAACTCTCAGCCTGTTCTCGTACAGGAGGTGCTCCAGCCCTCGCATCATCTCCGTGGCCTCCGCTGGACTCGCTCCAACAGCTCCATGTCCTTCCTGTGCTGAGGACTCCAGAGCTGGACACAGAACTCCAGGTGGGGTCTCACCAGAGCAGAGCAGGGGGGCGGAATCCCCTTCCTGGCCCTGCTGGTCCCATTGCTTTGGATGCAGCCCATAATACTTAACCATGAACAAAACCGGAGTCTCCTGTAAAATTCCATAACCAGCTTGCATCACAGTGCAGAACATGAACTCCTATGGACATTAACAACATTAATGCACTGCCATCCTATAGAGACTGACCAATATCATGGATAGGGAAGGGGATTTGCTTAACAGTCCCCAGTCTCGGCACTGCCGCATTCCCCCTGGAATGGTTTGGGCTCCAGTGGAGCCGATTCCTCTGGGGAGAGATCATCCGGAGTGTGGACCTTGCTAGCAAATTGTGGCTAAATAGAAAATAACCCCAGAGTTCAAGGGGTCTGTGAGAAGAGTCGGAGGCCGGAGCTGTACATGCTGTGTCCTTAGTGGCTTTTGCTGCTAATTGGGTGCAGGCTGCCAATCTGGACTTACTCCAGCGGAAAAAGGAATCTCTTCCCTGTTTTTTTTCCCTGCCAAGTCAAAGATCAGACACCTTTAAAGCCTGTGCAACTACTTAAAGCTTTCAATATTTTTGCACTTAAAAGACTTGCCATGGTGCGATCCTGCAGCTCATTAAGAGGCAGAGCAAAGCCCTTGTCGTTAGGACAGGCCTGGCCCAATGAGCCCCCGTCCCACCGCTTTATTTCCTCTCACCGTGAAATTCCTTCTGGCTTAAGAATTCCCAGAGTAAGAGTTTGTCCCAATCCTGCTCCACCTTGTGCTGCCAGCCCAGCCCCAACCTGTGCTGAGACGCTAAAGGCATTTTGGGCAACCTTGGATTCTTCCATCAATGGCCCTGACTTCTCCTGGGAAGTGGGAGCTGTGGCTGCAAGTGCACGTCATTTTGGAAAGGTGTCCAAGTAAGTTATCCTATTTTAATGCAGACATCTCATGTTTCAAAACCTCATCAAACGTCACAAAATAGCCAGCAGCTACGCAACCTTCCAGTATTTGCTCCAGAGACCTCTAAGTGTTGCTTGTCTGAAGATAGGGCTGCGCGTGCAAGTGCCCGCAGAGAAGCACAGCTCAGCCTCTCTGTGCGGCAGCCCTGCCGGTGGGGTTCAGTGTGTGGTTCCCATCCCAAGCCCGTAACATTTGCCTCCCGGACAGCAGCAGAGGAGCTTGTGGGGATGTGAGCAGCAGCACTTGGCTACGTCAGCCTCCCTGCAGAGCTGGGGACTGGCCTCTGCAAGACGCTGCAAGGACCAACAGGTGCGCACTGCTGGTGGGAGCCCCCCCATGCGATGCAGAGGGGACACCAAAGAGCCCTGCCTGGCAAGCAGGGACAGCAAAACACCCCTGGAGCTGACAGCTTGTAGGGAAGCCTGTCCTGGAGCCTGGGCATCCTCCTAAGGATAAAGGAGCCAGCGGGAAAACAGATGCTGCTGAGCCTTTGCTGCACTGTGGGAATCAGCACTGCTGGCTTCGTATTTTTTTATTTGCAGCACTGCAGATAAGAAACACAGGGTGTTGTGGGAAACAGGAAGACCTCGTTGCCCATTCCAAGTCGCTTCTCCTGCCACAGCCTCGAGTTTTTTTCCCCGGCCCCTGATGCTACATGATATGGACCTGCAGAGAGGGCTTCGTGCTGCTGCTCTGTGCCTCAACCTCTGCACAACCCTTGAGCATCTGGATTGTGCCAACAGATTTAGTTTATTGCCAGAGTAAACCCACAGGCAAGTCCCCAGGGGCCTCTAGAAGCACGGCAGATCCCACAGTGTGCTGGCAGGACCTCCCTGCCCACGTCAGCTCCCAGCCTCGTTGGTATCAGAGACAAGTTTAGGTAAGAGCTGCCCCAAAACAAGAGGTTTTGGAGCAGGCAACTCACCTGTAGGTACAGATCATACTACATGCCAAAGTATTAGGACTAGAAATGTTGGAATCCCAGACAGAAAGGACTGACAGCTCAAATGCTGCAGGTGCCCTTCAAAAAAACAGCTACAAAAAGGGATGGCTCTAAAATTGCAGGCACCACCACAGACCTGCAATGCATGAGGCTTTGCCCATTCTTCCAGCCCTCCAGCTCCCTACTCAAGCCTGGCAACGTGGATGCTATTGTTGGACTTCCAATAAAACCAAAACTATTAACTGCCTTCACCTTGGTGGCTGTCAAGTACTCATATAATAACTGCAGCATGGGCTGGAAATCCATTGTGTTGGACAGTTTAGTAAAGAACATGCAGGTGTTTCAGTGCTAGAGCCAAGACTCTCACAAATCAGGACCAAAAGTCAGACCCTGAATCTCTACTCAGGCTGAGTACAAGCCCTTGGGGACCCAGAACTCCAATTCCCCAAGTTTGCTGTGACTCATGATGCTCATCATCTGCCTCATGGAAGCATCAGGAGCCCAGGCTGGGGTGGGGATGCTGCTGCACCAGGCTCTGTACGAACAACAGGCAGAAAGAAGAGTTCAGACACGTGAGTACGACTCACACGGATGCTTTTACGCTGACTGCAGGCACCGGAGTTCAGGTGCTGTGACCACAGAGCTCAGCCTTGGCTCAAAGCCTGCCCAGAAAGCAGGAGGAGCTGAGTCGGGGCATCACTGTGCCTTCTGCTTTGGTAAGATTTGTTGCTGATTCTGTAGCCACAAAGCTGTGATGCAGATATCATCTTTGCTAAAGTCCCATGGGACTAGAAGTGCTTTAAAAATGCCACTTTGGGGCCCCTGGTCCTGATACCCTCACGTGGAAGCTTTGTGCAAATGCCCCAAAGCTGAGGCCTGGACGTTACACGCCGGTGAAGTTGGTGCTGAGCCTCGTGGCAGCGACGCTGCTGTCTGGGTGCCTCCAGCTCCCAGCACTGAGGATGCAGCGCGGCACAGCCCTGTGACAGCCACAGCCCTGGCAGGGACCGCACCGCCTGGACGGGCAGAGGTGACAGATCTGCCAGGTCTCAGCCCCAGGAGACAATATGAGGGTGAAGCATTGCCATGGAGCCCATGGAACAAAGGGTTTCAGCCCCATGTCTCCTCAGGCTTCGGCTCCTGGCCAGGGATTTGGCAGGAGGTAGGACCTGGGTTTAGCAGTGCCATGAACCAGCCCCAAGCGACCCCTTTTAACATCTCATGTACAACTGAGCAAGAGACATGGAGCTGTTGGAGTGAGTCCAGAGGAGGCCATGGAGATGATCCCAGGGCTGCAGCACCTCCCATATGAGGACAGTATGAGAGAGGGTAAGGGTTGTCCAGTCTGGAGAAGAGAAGGCTGTGGGGAGACCTTAGAGCAGCTTCCAGTCCTGAAAGGGGCTCCTAGAAAGCTGAGGAATGGCTCTTGGTCAAGGAGCGTAGGGATAGGATAAGGGGGAACAGTTTTGAGCTGAATGAGGAGAGATTGAAGTGAGATCTTAGGAAGAAATGTTTTGCTGTGAGGGTGGGGAGGCCCTGGCCCAGGTTGCCCAGAGCAGTGGTGGCTGCCCCATCCCTGGAGGGGTTTGAGGCCAGGTTGGATGGGGCTTTGAGAACCCAGATCTGGTGGGAGGTGTCCCTGCCCATGGCAGGGGAGTGGAACTGGATGGATTTTAAGGCCCTTTCCAACCCAAACCATTCCATGATTCTATGATTCTAAGAAGAGAACCCAGTGTGACCGGCAGCACCTCCAGCCTTCTGGCAGTCCCTGGTTTGGCCCCTGCCCATCAGTGAGATGCTGGGTGATGGAGACAATCCTGGCTTGGATCTGGCCTCTACTGACAGTGACTGGGATGGAGCTGCTGGGGAAGGAAGGAGATGACAAGAAAGTTCCCTGACCCGGGCGAGGTGAGGAGAGGGGGATTAAAGAGAGGGATTAGTAGGGAGAAATCTGAAGGTTGTCCTCAGTGAGAAAGAACGAGGAGTGGAGCCAGCTCTGCCCAGCCACCCCTCCTGCCGCCGCCCCGGCTCCCAGCAGTGCAGCATCTCCTTTGTGTCTCCCGTGACCCAGGGATTATGAGTGTGGGAACGGGGCCCAGGCGGGTACCCGGCACGCTGCTGTGGCCTCGCGTGCTCACAAAGGCGAGGGCAGGTCTGGGAGGAAGGAGAAGCGGTGAGAAACAGCTCCTGCTGTGGCTCTCGGTGGGGCTGAGGAGGGTCCTCTGCCCTCCTGCTCGCCCGACACTTGCGTCTCCTTTGGACATGCACCGCAGCGCTGCTGGGGCCAACGCGGAGCTGGCATGCAGGGCTGTCCCCTGGCTGCACGGCAGCGATGCCGGTCAGCTCCCATCATCTCCTCTGGGTCGACAGACATCCTTGCATGTGATGGGACCACCCCATGGCTGGGACGTGCTGTGTGTGTAAGCAGAGACCAGTGCTGTGCACAAGAAAACCTGGAAAATCAGAAAGCACCATGTCCAGCCCCAGCAGGAGCTTTCTTGCCAGTACTGGTGCACCCAGGAGGACGACTGACGATGCTTCTCAGTGTGCTGAGCCTGGTGATGTTCAGCCTGGGTGAGCCCTGATGCAGGTATTTCATCCTCACCCACCAAGCTCTGGGAATCTCAAAGACACAAAACATTCTCCCAAACCCCCTGTCTTCTTCTCCCTGTCTATCAGGGCTGAAGAGCTGTGGTAGGTGCCAGGTCCCACCAGTGCTCCTCCAGGATCCTTGAGGATTGCCTGCAGCCTGACCTGCCGAGCGCCTTCCCCATGGGGAGCAGAGCCCGTCCCTGACCCTGTGTCTCCTCCCAGCACATGTGCCCATGGGCAGCCCCTGCGATCTCCAATTTGGAGGCTCCTGCTGACTCCCCCAGCACATGGACCATCCCCGTGTCCCTCTGTGGACACAGCCGGGCCCCAGGGACCACAGAGGAAAGGGTGGAAAGAGCTTGGCAGGAGCATCAGCTCCCAGAAAGTATCAGAAAGGCCAGCCTGTGATTAACGACTATTTAGGAAATGTCTGCCATAATTATTATCCTAATAATCCTGGTAAGGAAAGCTGCTCACCTGAGGAATAAAAATGGCTGTTGGTCCCAGCAGCGCCAATCACACCAGCCCCCTGTGGGAAAGTCCAGGCTTCTTTAAAAACAAATACTCTTGGGTTTACACATGGATTTTTATTTTTAAAGAAGTCAGCGCCATGACTGAATGATTCCCGAGGAGCACTGGAACCCATGGGCTTGCCAGGAGCTTTGCTTTGCTGGGGGTGGCCGTGCTCTGCCCACCTCATCTGGGCTCCTCCTCACAGCACAGCAACAGCCAAACCCCACCGCAAACCTTCCATTAAAGCAATAAAACCAAGTAAAAAGCCACTGGAGGGGACTGGTGCCATTTCATTTTGTTAATCCCTCTTGGGCTTGATACCAAGTTGTGAAACTGAAGGCACAAGCAACGTCAGCATTGGATTCTGTGCCCTAACTGGATCTATAGGGGTTTCACAGAATCATTTCCCTTGGTTGGAAAAGACCTTTGAGATCAAGTCCAACTGTACCTGTCCACTACAAAACCAGATCCCTGAGCACCTCATCTCCCAATTTTTTAAACACCTCCAGGGATGGGGACTCTATCACCTCCCTGGGCAGCCTCTGCCAGTGCCCGAGAACCCTTGTGGTGAAGACATTTTTCCTGATGTTCTATCTGAACCTGCCCTGGTACAACTTGAGGCCATTCCCTCTCCTCTTATCACCTGTCACTTGGGAGAAGAGACCAAGCCCCACCTCTCCACAACCTCTTTTCAGGCAGTTGTAGATAGTGATAAGGTTTCCCCTCAGCCTCCTCTTCTCCAGGCTAAACAACCCCAGGTCCTTCAGCCATGTCTTGTTCTCCACTCCTTTCACCAAAAAGAGTATTGCAATTAGATGGGGTCATTGTTTACCGTTGCTAAGGCATGTTCAGAACAGAAACAGTGGTTAAGAAGTAAATTGTAAATAAATCGAGATTTGCCTAGGAAGACATTCCTAAGCCATTCAACACTGCTCTCTAATGAGTAGGTATCATTCAAGTCCAGCTCCAAAGCCACTGGCCGACGTGCTCCTCCTTAGGCTTTCCAGTAACTCCCATCAACTTCAGTTTCTCAGCTCAGAGGATTAGGAAACAGATTAGTGAAAGTCTTCAGGATGGAAAGTGCCCCGTAACTGAGACGCACTATTACAGGGATAACCATGGGATCCTCCTCAGGGGATCAACGAGAAGGGGATCAATGAGATGGGGATTTCTCCACTTGTATGAGCAACTATTTTACAGTCACGGTATCAACCAAACACCGCTCCGTCTTTCCAAGGAATCAATAAGCACAGATGTAGCCATGCAACTAGAAATTCCCGAAATCAGTGTTGCCCTGAGCTAGGGACATTAAGAAAATAAATGGCCAGAAAGAAAATGTACCACACGATGTCATTTTCAAAGTGTGTAAAGCAAACAGGGTTTGAGGACACCACCATGCAGTGTTGAGGAGTCTTTGCAGGTCATGGCCATTCAGTCCAACTGTCAGCCCAACCCCACCATGCCTGCTAAACCATGTCTTGAAGCACCACATCTACACATTTTTTGGCTCTCTACAGGGATGGAGACTCCACTACTGCCCTGGGCAGCCTCTGCCAGTGCTTCACCACTCAAGTAAAGAATTTTTTTCCTAATATCCAACCTAAACTCCATAAAAGGCTCTTCATAAACATTTGTCTGACACCAACCCAGCGAGTTCTCACCCCACCTTTCCCTCAGGGGCCACTGTCCCCAACACCCAACCATGCACATGGGCCTGGGTGCCACCAGGTGACCCACAGCCATCAGTGTGCCATGGCTCTCATGTCCCTCAGGAGGATTAAAGATGATGCTTGCTTGGAAACCAAACTGTGTACTTCATCTCATATACGGTGACTAATTCTATCATCCAAAGAGCTGACGATGATGAAAACAAGTGGAATGATCAGGAAGGAAATTAAAAATAGCCCTCATGTGGCACCGTGTCAAGTGTGATGTTTAGATTTTAATTTTATTTTTTTATTCCAAGTTTCTTTGATAAAATATTTTCCCATGCCGAATACAGTTGGAACATCCCCTCCATCACGGCATTCCTGACAGATGAGCCAGGCTGTCGCAGAACCTATGCCAGAGCTGTATTCCCTCTGCTCCAAGATTCTCACTCCCACATCCACACCTTTGGGACCTGGAAGTCATTAATCATTGTGCACCAGCCAGGACGGTACCTCTGAAGGCAGAAACATCATCTTGGATGCAGTATGGGAAAGAAACTGAGACTTTGACAGCCAGCATGAGGCTGGGACCACGTCTCTGCTTGGCTCCTGCCCTGGGGAGCAGGAGGTAAGATTTTAAGCAGGGATATTTTCCGGCCACGAAACTCAATGATGTTGGTAATAATAGGTTGTTTCACCATCCCAATGGCTTTCTCATAGATTCATGGACTGATTTGGGTTGGAAGATCACCCAGTTCCAATCCCTGCCATGGGCAGGGACACCTCCTACTGGATTAGGGAGCTTAAAGCCCCATCCAACCTGGCTTTCAACAGCTCCAGGGATGGAGAATTCAAACTCAGAGACGTGGGGGGGGGGTCCATCTCACCCAACCCCATCAAGCAGGAGATCCTTATAGCCAGGCTCTGGCTATAAGCACTGTGGCTCTGGTCATGCTTGGTGGAGGGGAATGGGGTTGACTGGTCTCACCCAAAGCAGATGGCTGGTTTGGGCTGCAGCAAATCCTGTCACTGGTGTAGAGGACAGCCTCATACTGTGCCCAGGCCACCAGGTGGTGGGAACACTCACCATAAACTCCCCTACTATTTCCAAGTTCAGCATTCCCAGAAGACATATGAAATAAAAGGATAGGGTGGGGAGACCCTGGCCCAGAGAAGTGGTGGCTGCCCCATCCCTGGAAGCGTTCAAGGGCAGGTTGGATGGAGTTTTGAGCAACCTGATCCAGTGGGAGGTGTCCCTGCCCATGGCAGGGGGTGAAACTGGATGGACTTTAAGGTCCCTTCCAACCTAAATTGTTTCATGATTCTATGATAGTCTGATTTCAATGTCTTTGAACTAAAATGTTTCTTCTTTCTTTCAAAACATTGCAAATCTAAATTACATATTTTTAATTTGCCTTTCTCACCAGCAGCCTTTGGCCTTTATTGCAATTTCTCCCTTTTCCCCTTTAAGCTACCTTTCTGCAGGCTCCAAGCGAGCTGCCAAAGTCTCACCACATAAAATGACTGAGCTGCCAAAACAGGGAAAGCCCCTCCTCGCCCACCACTCATTAGTTGAGGAGTTCAGTAGGTTTAGTCCACAGTGGGGTTGGGCTGATGGTTGGACTGGATGAGGTCTTTTCCAGCCTCAATGATCCCATGATTTAGCACCTGCACAGGAAACAAACATCTACTGTTCCACTTTTCAGGGGAATGCATTAAAATCCCATTTACTAAATATCCAAGGGCAAAGGGAGTCCTGAAGACAGCATTTACAAGGAAAAATGCATCTCGGTCTGGTTTGATTACTTTTGCAGGAGACCAGGGATGTGACTTTGGTATCAGTGACAAACTGTGACCAAGCGTGGTGCCAGCACTGAGACTTGGTAGAGTGAGAGTGCTCAGCTCCCTCTGGGCTCGAGGGTGCAGTGGCCACAGGCACCAAAAGTAACCTAAATTCTCTCGGGCATGGTAGGACCAGCGACTTGGGGGGCAAAGGAGGTTTTGGGGATCAAATACTGAAAAATCTAGAACTCTACCCTCCCAAAGCAGTGGGGACAGCCCATACTTACCAATACCTTTACAATCCTTCTGGCACCTGGTGCAACCCAGCAGACAGACACAGCCTGAGGGGGCTTATCCAGAGGCCACTAAAAGCTGCTTCCCATCAAACATTTACAACTGAGCCACCTGCCTAAATGCCTCTGCTGACAGAATGATAGATTCACAGAACCATGGAAAGGTTTGGGTTGCAAAGGACCTTAAAGCCAATCCAGTTCCACCCGCTGCCATGGTCAGGGACACCTCCCACTGGATCAGGTTGCTCAAATCCACAGCCAACCCGGCCTTGAACACCTCCAGGGATGGGGCAGCCAAGGTTTCCCTGGGCAACCTGGGCCAGGGCCTCCCCACCCTCATGCAAAACCTTTCTTCCGCAGACCTCACCTAACTCTGGCTGTTTGGGCTGAGGTGGTCTTTGCCCACACATGAATCCCCTCACACCTTACTCTGCAGAAGGGATGGATGAGTAGCTCCTTAACCATAATTCTCAAAGGTAGTGGAGAGAAACATTTGGATGTTCTGCTCCACTTGCTTTAGGGTCCCAGGGGGATCCTCATCTCCCTGTGAGCTGCAGAGCAGCCTGAACCACCTGCTCTCATGGAGGCATCTCCACCAGGGATATTTGAAGCTTGGCAATGAGACCTGGCTCCCATAGGCACGCTGCTGCTCCCTGCTCCATATTTCCCAGCCACCAGACCTATTTCCAAGCCTGAGCATTGCCGCCTGTCTCTGGGCATGGGCTGCTTTCACCGCAGACTTTAAAAAAAGAGTCCAACTTGACCATCCTTCATCTGAGAGGGACCTCAGCGTGATGGAGTGATGGTCCTTGAGGCCCTGGAGAAAGACTCTCCCTTTAAGGAGAAGGGCAAAGCACTTTGTGCAGGGATCTGTGCTTGTTTTGTCATGGGACACATTACCCTGAACCCAAAAGAGGAAGGAAAAAGGGGGGGAGCTTTTGCCTTTCTGGTGGGAACAGCATTTGAGCTAACTTTGTTTCCCTAGGGGAAAGGCACCAAAATAACAGAGGAAGGGGGGTGTAGTTGAGGGGGATGAAGCTAAAAAGGCTACGTGATCTGCCTGGGAAAAATCACTCTCCCAACTGCACTCATGAGCCCGTCCATCCGCCCGCTGCCGTGGGCAGAAGGGCTTGCCATGCCCGAGGAGAGTGGAGCACTCCTGGCACGCTGCCACGCCCAGGAGATGCAAGCGCATGCTGACAGCCAAGGGGGAACCCTGCTGAGGTTCTGCAAGGCCACAGGCTCCATCTGCCCTGTTTGGGGCTCTCTGAAGGTGCCGTGCACAGGAACGAGCGCTCACTGGGGAAACTGGGGTCTGGGGAAGTCACATGCTCAGAGCGCCCTGCATATAGGGCTGGAATGGCAACCTGTGATGGAGCTCCCACCACCATCCCAAAGGTCCTCACCTTCCCCATGGAGCATCCCCTGGAGCAGACGGCACTGACACACTGCGTAGGCATTACTGTTGGGGTTGATTCCAAACCATAACACCAGGCAGACCCACAGACTGCTGAAATCTCAAGGGCATCACACTAGTAACATCATTTTTTTCTCACCGTAGCATTACTTTCCTTACGCGACATGGGCTAGGAGCCTGCGGAGCGTGCCAAGGTCACACAGTGTATTCCCATCTGGCATTCCCATGTAAAATGGAGATTTTCAGACTTTACATTTGTGTCGTAGCTTGAACGCAGCAGAGAGAGGAGTAAATCCCAGGAGAGCTCTCCCTGGGCAGCCTGGGGTAGCACAGCCCCCAAGGCAGCGGTGCCTGCACAGAGCGGTGTCCAACCGGGATATCAGGGACCTGGAGGACAGCACCTCTGAGGGTCAAAACCGGAACTCCCTGCCCACAAGATCACCAGAGTGAAGAAAAGCCAATGTACAACCTGCCCTGTGCCCATGCACAGGCAAGAGTGGAGGAGCTCCCTTATCTCAGGGTGTGAAAACTCCTCTGGTTGCATGTGAAAAAGTCCCCAATCTGCTCCAAATTCTCGCTGCTCCAAAATTCACAATGACTAATCCCGTATCAGCAGAACCATTCCGAGGCACCAACCGTTTTCCTCCCAGTTCTGGCGCAGTGCTGGGCACTGAGGCCCAGGATGCTCTGCCTGCCACACCCAGGCAGAGAATCATAGAATCACAGAATCGTTTGGTTGGAAAAGACCTTTGAGATCACCGAGCCCAACCCCACCTGTCCACTACTAAACCAGATCCCTGAGCACCTCATCTTCCCGTCTTCTAAACACCCTCAGGGATGGGGACTCCACCACCTCCCTCTGCCAGTGCCCAAGAACCCTTTCCATGAAGAAATATTTTCTGATGTCCAATCTGAATCTGCTCCAGTGCAAATTGAGGCCATTCCCTCTTGTCCTATCAACTGTCACTTGGGAGAAGAGACCTCTCTACAACCTCCTTTCAAGGCAGTTGTAGACAGTGATGAGGTCTCCCTTCAGCCCCCTCTTCTCCAGGCAAAACA
This sequence comes from Phaenicophaeus curvirostris, assembly GCF_032191515.1. Taxonomy (NCBI): domain Eukaryota; kingdom Metazoa; phylum Chordata; class Aves; order Cuculiformes; family Cuculidae; genus Phaenicophaeus; species Phaenicophaeus curvirostris. The sequence goes on from NC_091411.1 coordinate 1,153,892, forward strand.
ACAACAGGTCTCGCAGACACCTCTCATAACCCCTGTGCTCCAGACCCTTCTCCAGTTCTGTTCCCTTCTCTGGATGCACTCCAGCCCCTCAATGTCCTTCTTGTAGTGAGTGGCCCAAAACTGAACCCAAGATTTGAGGTGCAGCCTCACCAGTGCTGAGTCCAGGGACTCAGGATCCCTCCCCTAGTCCTGCTGGCCACATCGTTTCTGATACAGGCCAAGATGCCATTGGCCTTCTTGGCCACCTGGGTCACTGCTGTCAACCAACATCCCCAGATCCATCTTCATCAGGCAGCTTTCCAGTCACTCTTCCCCAAAGAATAGGGTACCGGCTCTGGCTGAAGCACAGCCACGTGCTTTCTGCTCCTGCCCCGCTGCATCTCGCTCCTTCAGCATCTGCATAGGGAGCAAGTCTCCAGCTCTGCCTGTCTTTGTGATGGAGCTTGCACAGGAGCCTGCTCACACCCCTCGGGTTGTCCTAAGCTTCCCGAAGACACTTAAAATCATGATACTAGCAAGCAGGAGAGGTGGAACAAATCTGAAGAAGCTGCTGCATGATGGCATCCAAGCATTTTATGACACCATGGCTTCAGTAAGCAAATACCTAAACCCAGCAGTGAGTCCTATGCATTTCTTGTCTCGATGGCCATGTCCTCCACAGACGTAGAAGGGTGCAGGGAAACCCTTCCATTTTCTTGCAGTGTCCTTCATCTTTCTGCTCTTCCCTATGTACTGCAGGTTTCCACAGACTCATTGCTCATGGCCCAGCAGCACTGATCACCAGCCCCCCTTGTCCTCCAAAATCTCACCTTGTTTTTTGCCTGTGTGATTCACGCACAGATTCACTTTCACCAAGGCTGCAGCTTCATTTTCTAAAGATCCTTGCTTGACTCAGGTCATCAGCCTGAAACTTGCCCTGTTATCTCTGCACTGCATTGCCTTCAGAGTGCAACTGGGCCCAAGCAACCGCATCAACTTTCTTTTTTAAACTTTAACACTCGTATTTCAGTAAATCACTTCATTAAATATCTTAGTGGAATGAATAATGACGACAGCAATGCAAATTCAAACAGCAGTATTGCACCTTCAGGAGATGATGCCCTCTCCACCTCTGCCCTGTAGGAAGCCCAGGACATCCCTCTTCATGAATTTAGGCTGAAAGACATTCCCAAACCTACAGAGCAGCTCATGCCTGGCATCCGTTCTCTTCTTCAGGAATGAAATCAGACACACACAAATAAACCAGTCCTAGCCAAACTCTGGAGCCCTCTCCTTTTCTGACTTGCAAGAGAAATGAGACATGGGAAGGATTTTAATGGCCTCTGGCAGTTTCTCCAACAGATCCTCTTCTCCAAAGCATGAATGATCTACGTTCCTAATGATGCCATCAGAAGGCACACGAGACCCAGAACAGAAGACTACCTGCAGCTCTCCAGAGGACAGGGCACCAGTGAGATGCCACCGGATGAGGACAAGCAGAGGGCTCCTCCGGTGCCTTTGAGGATTGGCCATCCGCCCATCCACAGCGCATTCTACCCACATCTGCTGAAGTGTGTTTGCAAGCTCAGCCCTGTACCCTGGGTTTCCACCCCTTGTCCAGCAGGTCACATTGATGAACAGGAAAATGGACATGGGACTGGCTTGCTCTGCATCAGTCTCCAGTGCTGGTTTGTAGCAAAGTGGTACCTTTGGGACTGACTTACTTCCTAATGAACCAAGCTACTTTCTGAGTAATGAACTAGGCTCCGGTATTTGCCAGAAGGCTTTGGACAGGTGGCCCATTAGCTCTTTGCCTTCTGCCTATGAGGAAGTCCTTAAGCGGTTGTTTCAAGAATGTTGCCTTAAAAACCAAATAAGATATCTGCTCGGTTGCTTTATTTTTGCGTGTGTGTTTGCACAAGCTCACTGATTGTGTCCCACCTCCTCCCGCCCGGCAGCCCAGGTTGTGATTCCAGGACTTGCAGCTTTAGCAAGGGTTGCAGTTAGGACCAGTGAACACCGTGGCTGTGTTTCAGCACCTAAACAGAGGAAAAGACCTCTCTGATTTTAGAAGGGGCTGGAAGGCAGCAGGAGAGACTAAGCCTGGCCTTGCAGATGGGAAGGAAAACCAAGCTGAGCGCTGTGAATCCCTTAGAGTGATTTGTTTCTGATGTGCACTCAGCTTGCAAACCCCATATGCCTGTGGCTCCACCCTGCTTCCAGCAGAGCAGTCAGACCCCACTCTCCCATCTCCCTGGGGAGAATCATAGAATCGTTTGAGTTGAAAGGGACCTTAAAGATCATCTAATGCCACCCCCTTGCCATAAGCAGGGACACCTCCCACTTCATCAGGCTGCTCAAGCCCCATCCAGCCTGGCCTTGAACCCCTCCAGGGATGGGGCAGCCATCACAGCTCTGGGCAACCAGGGCCAGGGCCTCCACACCCTCATTGTGAAGAATTTCCTCCTTATGTCTCGTCTAAATCTTCCCCTCGCCCATTTAAAGCCATTCCCCTTGTCCTATCACCACATGTCTTTGTAAAAAAGAACCTGCCTCCCGTGGGCTCCCAACTCCCTTCCTTCATTTTCTTGCAAAGAATGCTGCTAGCAGATGAGGAGGTGATGGGGCTGTCGGTGACAGCTGACAGAGGAGAAGGCAAGGCCAGCTCCTGGGCACTGCTGTGTCTCTTTGCTTTGTTCCTTCCCCTGTTTCTCATAGCCTGTCCGATATCTACCATCACGCTGCACCTCCTCACCCCAGTGTCTCCCACAGGGCTCCTCAGCATCTATTTTTGTCCCTGAGGATGAACACTTCACTCTGATGTCCAGAGAGGAGCAAATGAGCTGGTGTTGAAGTGGGAATGGACAGGATGGCTGGAGCACAGCCCTGGGCTGTGCCTCAGTGTGTGAGCACAGCACCACGCTCCTAATTCAGATGCTCTTAAAGATTCAGATGGATTTGGATGTGGTCGCACGCGGGGGATCACACTCTGGGCACCAAGATACCCTTGCACTGCTCTACACAGCACTGTGGAGATGGAGCAACTCAGAGCCAAGTCCTGTTTCCTCTCGGGGAGGCAGATTTGTCCGGCTCGGCGAGGCAGATTCATCATTGGCTCTAAGGGAGAGGGACGTGATAGGGAATCACCTCCCAGTGCGATGCTTGGAAAGCAGCACCGACCAGCTTGGCTGTGGTGCTCACACCCTTGCTCTCAGTGGCAGCCACTCTGGCATCACCTGCCTCTGGCATATCCCTGGCACTGGCACATCCCTGTCTCTGTCATATCCCTGGTTCCAGCACATCCCTGGTGCTGGCACATTCCAGTCTCTGGCATCATCCTGCCTCTGGCACATCCCTGGTTCCAGCACATCCCTGCCAATGGCACATCCCTGGTGCTGGCACATGCCTGGCGCTGGCACATTTCTGGCTCTGTCATATCCCTGGCTCTGGGATATCTCTGATCCTGGCACATCGCTGGCACTGGCATATCCCTGGCTCTGTCATGTCCCTGGTTCTGGCAGTCTGTGCTCACTGTCCCCGCTGCCCCAAGGTTGCCCCTGTCGCGAGGCGCTGTGCTCTGATAAAGAGTTAAGGCGCTCTCTGAGGCAGTTCTGTGAGAACATTTCTCAGAGGGCAGTGCACTTTTATTCGAAATAATTTTCCATTCCATTTATATCTATATAATAGAAGGCGGCTCTGGGGTCTGAGTTTTCCACAGCCCCAGACCTCATTTCCCTGCCTGGAAGCTTGACCCCTGCTCAGCTTCCCCAAGAATAACAGAGACAAGTTCACTGGGCGAGAAAGAGCCGTGGGGCTGAGCTCCCGCTGCTGCCTCGCAGGGCTGTGGGCTCTCACTGTTAATAGAAGATACTATATCTACAGAATATATACATTTATATGCATATATTATACACTTATTGTATATAAGTATATTTTATATTGAATATTTCCTTCCAGTACCGATATGAGCTCCAGGAAAGCCAGGGAGGGGCTCTTGATCACGGGGTGCAGGGATGGGATAAGGAGGCACGGTTTTCAGCTGGAAGAGGGGAGATTGAGATGACATCTTGGGAAGAAATGTTTTGCTGTGAGGGTGGGGAGGCCCTGGCCCAGGTTGCCCAGAGCAGGGGTGGCTGCTCCATCCCTGGAGGTGTTCCAGGCCAGGTTGGATGGAGCTTGGAGCCCCTGATCCAGTGGGAGGTGTCTCTGCCCAGGGCAGGGAGTGGGACAGGATGGGCTTTGAGGTCCCATCTGACCCAAACAATTCTATGATTCTAGGATTCCATAACAGAATGTGTACATTTATTGGTATATGGGAAATGCCCTGCAAAGAAATGGATGTGGGAAGAGATTTCCAAGCAAATAAGACTACAGAGGAACTGCAGATGCTTGCTGCAGTCTTATCTTGGTTTTCTACAGCAACACATTGCCTGATAGTGGAGACGTCTGATACTTTGATGATGGAAAAATTATTCTTCCTTCTAAAGACATTTTAATTTAAAAAATATTTCCTGCTAAAGAATTGTTGTTTAAAAACATTCGATTTGAAAGTGAGTTGGAGTGTGCGTCTCTAGCGCAGAGACAGAGCGATTCCCACAAGAGCTTCCTGAGAAGCAAGGCAAGTGATAACGGATGCCAACAGCATTTCAGTATCGGGTCACATCCAGTTTTTTACTTGCAGTCTCAAAGCCCCCAACACAGAATGACTCCATTTAAACTAGACAAGAAGCTGCTAAAGGTGTAAATTCCACACCAAGCTGACAACGGCATCTCAATTGACACTCACAGAGCCTTCCCTTGACTCCCCAGCACTGTGGTCCCTGGTGGCTGGTTGCTATTCTGTACCAGAACCATTGCCCTGCAGCTTGCCCACCTCCACTCCTCTTCACAGCAAAGATGTCAACACATCCCATGAACACTGGGCAGAGTAATGCTGGCCCCAGACAAATCATCCTGCGCTTCCCAAATCAGGCTTTCAGGATGGCTGCAGGAACATCTCTACAGTCGGCTGCTTCTGAGAAACATCCTGAGAAACCTCCATGGAATGGTTTGGGTCAGAAGGGACCTCAAAGCCCATGTAGTTCTACCTCCTGCCTTGGGCAGGGACACCTCCCACTGGATCAGTGGCTCCAAGCACCATCCAACCTGGCCTTGAACACCTCCAGGGATGGGGCAGCCACCCCTGCTCTGGGCAACCTGGGCCAGGGCCTCCCCACCCTCACAGCAAAACATTTCTTCCTGAGATCTCATCTAATCTAACCATGGTTTCCCCACTTTCAGATGTCTGACTGGAGACCAGCCCAGCCAGCCAGGTGTGCCCCAAAGTGACATGTGAACTCCGTTTGCTCCCCAGGCAGGACCTCCATTCCAGCAGCTCCACGCACAGCTCCGCAGCCAAGCAAATTAGAGGCAGTGTTATCTCATCACCAGAAATTGCAACAGGAGAAGAAAGTAAGGAGCACCCTGACCCCACACCAGCTGTAACTTCTTGCTTTTCTAAATCAACCCCCTCCACCAACCCCACTTGGCTGTACGGAACAGCTGGCAGTGCTGCTGGTGTAGGGAAGGGAGCCACGCTCAACCCCACCCTTCTTCATACTGGGGTTGTCAAGTTGGCAGGGGAATAATATACACTTCTCTAAACTTCCAAAATGTCAAGAAAATATTTACAGGGTCCTCTTTTGCAAAGCGCACCCGCCGGCCCAAAGGGCACACACGCACGCCTCGCTGGGCGCTGCCTGGCACGCTTCTTGTAATGATTTTTATTAAACATTTGTGGTTTTCCTGCTGAAAAACCCAGTGAAAGATTAATGCCAAAAAGTGGCTCCTTTGGGGCTGAAACTGTCAGGGAGCCAGGACACAGGGAGGTATGAAGCCTGCGTGTCCCTTCCTTCCCTGACATATTTTACAGCCAGAGAAATAGGAACCAGCCTGGCCAGGGCTGCAGCCCATTGAGGGGTAAACGTGTGCTAATGCGGACCACGTGCTGGAGACAGAGGGGACTTCGGGGCCACGCTCGTGAGCATCGCACCAGTGAATGGAACTGTGGAACCATGGAACGGTTTGGGTTGGAAAGGACCTTAAAGCCCATCCAGTTCCAACCCCTGTCATGGGCAGAGACACCTCCCACTGGATCTGGTTGCTCCAACCTGGCCTTAAACACCTCCAGGGATGGGGCAGCCACCACTTCCATGAACAACCTGGGCCAGGACCTCCCCACCCTCACAGCAAAACATTTCTCACTAAGATCTCAATCTCTTTCAGCTGAAATCCATTCCTACTCGTCCTATCCCTGCGCTCCCTGATCAAGAGCCCCTGCCCAGCTTTCCTGCAGCCCCTGAAAACTGCTCTAAGGTCTCCCTGGATCTTTCTCTTCTTCAGGCTGGACATTTTATGTGAATAAATTCATATAAAAACATTTCCCACGCATGCCATTTTTTTTTTTGCTTTAAAATGGGATTGCTATGGTCTCTAATTTTCTGCAATCAGGACTTTGCAATGCCTCCCAGCTGCTGAAATCCTCTACGAGCCATGGAAATGGGCAGAGCGTGGAGCTCAGCTCCTGGTAGGCTTCCAGTGCGGGCTGGAGCCACGCCGGGATGCAACCAGAACAGGCAGGTTGGCACCAGGACAAGTGCCATTCCTAGGTTTCTTGTGTGCCGCACAGCTTCACCAGACGCTCCTGCTGCTGCCGCCGCGGAGTAGAGGAGCCCGAGGAGCCCGAGCTCCTGCTCTGCCAGCCCACGGGGCAGCGATGGGCGCCCCAGCCTGCGCGTGGGAGGCAGCGCTTCACCGCAGCATCAGCCTGCATTGACTTCCAGCTCCAGCTATTACACCTTAATGAAGGTTTTCTAATGAGCTGTTTAAATAGTAATTAGAGGCCAGCACTGAAGAGGGAGATAAGTCTTGCGGGTCTCTTGCCCTGCAAGAAAGGACCTGATAAGAAAGAACTGAATGATTTTCCCTGGGATCAGTTCCAACGGGTAATTATCCCCTTGATACCACTCTGCTTAATCAGGAGCAGCTTGAAAAAACACTCGACAGTGCCTGGCGATGAATGGGCAGCTTTCCCAGTGCTTCACAAGGGAAGGCTGGAGGCTTCAAGCCAGCACCTGAGATAGGAGATGATCCAAATTGTGCGGATAGCTCTTGATTTACACAAAATAATAATACATTCTCTTTTTCAAAGCTTCACATAGGCAGATGAATCATCAACTTTGTTTCCTGATGGGTTCCCATCTCATCTATTTAAGGAGGTTTCAGCGAGGTGGGTGTTGGTTTCTTCTCTCAAGTGACAGGAGATAGGATGAGAGGAAATGGCCTCAAGTTACACCAAGGCAGGTTCAGATTGGACATCAGGAAAAATTTCTTCATGGAAAGGGTTCTCAGGCACTGGCAGAGGCTGCCCAGGGAAGTGGTGGAGTCCCCACCCCTGGTGGGGTTTAAAAGACAGGCGGATGAGGTGCTCAGGGATCTGGTTTAGTAGTGGACAGGGATAGTTTGACTCGATAATCTCTAAGGTCCTTTCCAACCAAGTGTTTCTATGATTCTATTTGAAGGGTTTAGGTTTTTTTCCATTCCAGGAGCTGGGCTTCAGTGACTCTTGCTAATACTGACCAGGAATTGGGCTGTGGGTCCACTGCCGTCTGGAGCACGATGGTTCCCATTTCTCTGCACGTGGTTCTCCCCCAGCAATTAACACCGACCAGAGGAGCCAAGCTGTGACAATGGAGAAGGACAAGATGACTCACAGACTTGGCTAAAAACTTACTAGTTATCCTCTGATGCTGTCGGAGAGTTAAGTAAGCTTGAACATTTTAATAGGCTTATTTTCTCACCATTCTACCGCCTCAGGTGATCCTTTGTGTTGCAACACAGAATAACCTATCATGGGATTACTGGAGAAAAGAAAGGGACGTGCTCAGATTGTCATTTTTTTGCTGTCACGCTCTGCCAGTGCCAAAATCTGGCAGGGACTCAGGGAAACGGCACAAGGAGCATGCGGTGCAAGGAGCAATGGTGCAAACAGGGCAGGCAAATAGCAGAAATAGCAGCCAGAAGGGAGTTTTTTAAGGCTGCAGTATTACTGACTATCTCAGTGCTCCTTAGCTAGGAGATACAATCATACAGGAGGACACAGGGGAGAAAGCCCTGGTGCTCACATGCATGTAAGGAGTACACGGAAGGACACTCTGAGGGGTGTAACCACGAGCAGGAGCATATGGCCCTCTGTTAGCTGGCAAAGGCAAGAGAAAAGCCTAGAGAAAAGGAGGCTGAGGGGAGACCTTTCACTGCCTGAAAGGAGGTTGTGGTGAGAAGGATGCTGGGCTCTTCTCCCAAGGAACAAGAGATAGAATGAAAGGAAATGGCCTCAGTTTGCACCAGGTGAGGTTTAGGTTGGATATCAGGAAAAATTTCTTCATAAAAGGGTTCTCAGCACTGGCAGAGGCTGCCCAGGGAGGTGGTGGAGTCCCCATCCATGGAGAGGTTTAAAAGGCAGGTGAATGAGGTCCTTCCAGCCCAAGACCCTGCCTTGGACAATCACCACGTGCTGATGCTCAGGTCGCTGCTTCATGGAGCCAGCTTCAAAGCTCACTACTGCTAAGAGGGGACAACTCAGGAGCACCCCTTCCCTGAATCCCTCCTGGGTGCCTGCTCACACCCTTGGATCGGTCCTGGCACAACCTCAGATCACAGAGGAGCCATTCTCCTTGCAATTATGGAAATATCCACCTCCACCTCTTTTTTTTTTTGACCATGTTTGTTTTCTACTACTGCAGTCCACTAAAACAGTTTCCTGGCTGGTGAGAGGAGCCTTAGCAACTGCTTAAGCTCAGCAGAGCAAACGGAGGAGAGGTGGGTGGAGCAGGACCTTCTTCTTCAGCAGCAGCAATGAGTTAAAGTTACTCAGGTCACCCCATGAAATCACATCCTGCAGGATGCAAAGGAGAGCAAATTCTCCCCAGGTTTCAAGAACAAACATGTTCAGGATGCTGGGGGATGCAGATGATCCTGTCACAACATCCCACAACCAGAAGCAGGACCTCTGTACCACATATTCGGTTTCTACAACGTCCCACCTCAACAGGCTCCAAAGCCAACAATGCATCACATGGAAATGGGCTGTGCTTCTTCCCCTCCCCTCCTTCCTCTGCCCTGTCTCAGTGACTCAGGGGCTGACTCGTGCACCAGGGCCTTTCACATTGTTGGAGTTTGGAGGTGGTGGTCGGCTCCACACCAGAGCAGAGAGCCCAGCTCCACATCCCTCCACGCACGACTCCTTGGCTCTGCCACTTCTCATCATTCCTTGTTTTCCTATCCTGAAGGGCATCCAGTTCTTTGTGCGTAATTTCCCCCAACTCCTTTGTTTTGATGATGATTCCCAATTACGGGTAATTACCAAATTTCATTAACAATTTCTATGTTTTGTGCCAAGGCCATTAAAAATGTGAAACAACTTCATTTCTAAGACCAATGGGTGAGAAACCCATCTAGCACAGTCTTTAGAGCCCAGCACCTTCTTCTCCCAATTGATTGAATATTTCTTCTTTCCTGAAGACCAGACAACTTAGATTCATCCTCCCTGATTAATCAAGAAGATCATTTTTTTATCTTCTCTGGCATAATTTACCTTCAGAAAATCCATATGTCCTCTTATCCATTTTCCATGTTCCTAATTATGCCCTATTTTAATGTTTATTCTAAAGCTTTGCATACTAAGAGATTCAGACTAACAGACTCCTACGTGCCAAGAACACATTCTCCCTGCCCCAGTAAATAGACTTCTATTTGCTGTTCTCCAGCCAAGCCATCCAACCCCTGTGGTTTGACAGATTTATTACAAACCCTTCTTCCGTGACTTCAGCTTTGTGCCAGCCCTTTCTCAGTTCTGGACGAGAAGCGAGTTGGGCCTACCTGTTTGCACGCTCAAAGAACCTTGGCTGCTGCTTCCAAGGACCTGGGGGTGTTGGCTGAAAGTGGCTGAAAATAACCAGCAGAGGCCCAGGTGGCCAAGAAAGGCCAATGGCATCTGGGCCAGCATCAGAAACGATGTGGCCAGCAGGAGCAGGGAAGAGATCCTGAGTCCCTGCACTCAGCACCTTGAATCCTGGGTTCAGTTTTGGGCCCCTCACTACAAGAAGGACATTGAGGGGCTGGAGCGCTTCTGGAGAAGGGGAACAGAGCTGGGGAAGGGTCAGGAGCCCAGGGGTTATGAGAGGTGGCTGAAGGACCTGTTGTTGAGCTTGGAGAAAAGGAGGCTGAGGGGAGACCTCATCACTGTCTACAACTGCCTTGAAAACAGCTTGTAGTGAGGTGGCTGTTGGTCTCTTCTCCCAAGTGATAGGTGACAGGATGAGAGGGAATGGCCTCAAGTTGCACTGGAGCAGGTTCAGATTAGACATTGGAAAAAATTTCTTCATGGGAAGGGTTCTCAAGCACTGGCAGAGGCTGCCCAGGGAGGCAGTGGAGTCCCCATCCCTGGAGGAGTATAAAAGATGGGCAGATGAGGTGCTCAGGGATCTAGTGTAGTAGTGGACACGGATAGTTTGACTTGTTGATCTCAAAAGTCTTTTCAACCAAGTGATTCTGTGATTCTATGTTTCAGGTTGTGGTGTTTCCCATCCCCACGCACTCATCCTGCCTCTGTGCCCTGGGCCAGCATCTCCCTGCTGCCCAAAACTTGGGCACAAGTTTTCATGTTGTTTCTTTCAGGACTTGATGTAGGTGAGTTTTTGTCCCTGTCCCATCCTCAGTGTGTCCCAGCCCCGCTTCTTCTTTCCTCCTTCCCCTTTCATTTCTACAGCTGGACAGTCTCCAGGAGTTGTGCAACCCATCTTTTGCCGTTTCCTTTAACAACCTTGACAAGGTTGGATTCAGCTGCACTTTCAGACTTGTTCGCTTTAGAAAAATTGCAAAAAAAATCACTTTTTAGGGCTGGTCTTTTCTCTGTTGCCTATGCACTCTTTGATCTCCCTCAGCAGCATCTCTTCCACCCACCCATCAGCCCCGTCACCCATTCCTTGTCCTTGCAGACCCTCCAGACCCTGCCTCACCACCATGGGAAATGGGCAGGGCTTGCTGTCAGCAGGAGGGAGCTGCAGGTGACTCACAGCCTTCCTGGCTGCGAGGCATGGGCCATCCTGTTTGAGCTGGGACAGGGAGCAGAAGTCTTTGCAGGAGAGGTTAACCCTACTTTGGACCCAGCGGGTGGGCAGAGATGTCCTTCCAGAGGGAATAAGGATGCTCAAAAGGTGCTCATTTCTTCTGTCCCTCCTGCCCACTGCAGTGCAGAGCCCATATCAGATGTCAGAGCAGCAGCTTGGGCTGGTGCTTGTCTCCACCCAGGCTGGCTCAGCATGGCTCCAGGGGCTGATTCTTGGAATCAAACCCAATTCAATGGCCATTATTTTCAGATCTTTCCTTTGAGCCACTCTCCAAAGCAGCGAAGGCTCTGCTGAGCCATACAGCACAGAGCGCCTTTAGTGTAAACCCTCCAATATCCACAAAATTGGAGGAAAGAGGGAGGTGGGAGGAGGAAAACCCTAGGAAATTGCCCTGGGAAATGGCTTTGCGCTAGCACGCCTTGCTGGAGGAAGAGTGCCCCGGTCACCAACAAAGGCAGCGGCAGCGCTGCCAGAGGGTCCTGCCCACACAGCCAGCTCGCGGATACCCACCGTTCCCCAGGCAATACCCCCAGAAGCACGACTCCAAACCTGTACTTCTGCACAAGTCAGTCCTCTGGAGCACCTTTTGTGGAACAGCTCTCCCCCCACCCCGAGTGGGAAGAGAAAAGGGAGCCTGATAGTGAGCTGGGTGCTCTGCCCATGGGCTGTTTGTGCACCAGGGCTCGGGGCTTCACTACCTGACAAGGTTTTGAAGGGAGATGAGCAAAGGGAAGTGCTTCAAAATAGGATGAGAAATTGCAGCTCTTGGAATGGCTCCAGTCTTGGCTGGGAAGTTGAGACATGCCTCGGAGGGGATGGGAGTCCCCTTAGAAGATAATCAGAGATTTCGAGTCTCTCCTACTTCCTCCTATTTACAAAGCCAGCAAAGCCAGAAATCTGGTTCTCCAACCCCACCCCCCACACGACAGCCTTTGCTCACGGCAGGACTTGGGGACACCTCAACGTGGGGTTCCTCGGGAACTACAGCCACTGGGAAGGGGTGTCGGGCTGTGGGAGGGTTTCCAAATGCCACCATGGCCAAGAGCAGAGCAGTGGGAAGCAGTGCTGGAGGGATCTTGCTGCCTAAGAGCTTCTTCCCATCAGAGGGCACACATCTTACGGGTGCCAGAGGTGTTGGGACAATGTTAGCCCATGAGGAATGACCCCTCTGAGCAGCTCCTCCTGCTCAACCAGGGGGACATCTCTTTCTCTCCATACATTTCCCTTCACTACCTTAATGGAGGAAGAAACCCCAAACAATTCTCAGGGTCCAGCTCTTGCAACGCTGCTCCTGCCAGACAGAGTGGGTTTAACATGGAATATCTCCCCAGCCAGCAGCAGTTAAATGCCAACAGGACGCAGGTGGCCACGTATCCTCGGTGCTCCATGGGACCCAGAGTCAGAGCAATATCCTCCTCCTCTGCAAGATGCTGAGGGATCCTAGAAAGAGTTCTTGGGTGGAGAAATCCAAGTAAAACTGCCAAAGCAGCAGAGGGATCTTGAGCGTTTGTAAGGAGGCTGCTCCCTGCTGATGTTCCCTCCTGGTTTGACACCACAGGTTGACCTGGAACCTCACACTGTATCTTGTAGCTAAACCAATCCCTCCATTCACAAAGTCCCAGGGCCTTTGGGCTACATCCATGCTGAGTAGAAAAACAGAATCAGATTCCTCAGGCAGTCAGACTCAAGTTCAGGGAATAACTGGAGCCTGATGACATATTACAGTCACAGCAATGTTTATACAAAGCAGTAAAGGTCACACACTGCCTAAACAGCTTGGGTCTAACACCTAAGGGCAGCCAAGAGACACACACAGAACCCCTGGCACCTTACAGAGCCATCGCTTTACCTCCCTGTGCCTCAGTTTTCCTACCTCTGCCAGCAGCTATCACAAACTGGTTGTCTTTTAGGAGCATGTAGAGAGCTCATCAACCAGTGGCAAGAAAGCAGCTTAAAAGCCTCCAAGGGCTGGTGCTAGAGCCCCACCAGAGGGTCCTGCACCCCAAGCTGCTGCACAGCACTCGGCCAAGATGGAAAGTTCAGTCCCTGTTGCAAGCATTTGGCAGAAGCACTGAGCAGGGCACTGGCTGCTGCTGCTCATCCACAGCTGTGCTGGCTTGGACCTTCCCCAGCTCCCACAAACAGGGGCACAAACTGTGTGAAAGGAGCGAGAGAGGCTTCCAGTGCTGCAGATTCCCCTGGCACTGCCATGGGAGCCTTCCAGCTCTCCTGACTGCTCCTGTCAAGAACTATTTCCCAGCCAAGAGGCTATTCCAGCACCGATGAGCAGCAACAGGAACGCATAGCAAGGCAAGAACCCAAGCATACAGGCTGAAAGTGGTTTTGATGCTCATTTTCCCAGCAAAGGAAGCGCAACAGCCTCCCTTCACCCAAAAGCGCAGACACACACTCTCCTGTTGCTCCCTGCAGCGCGGGCTCCGCTGTCCCCCTTCCAGTTCCCAGGCAGGCACGCAGTGCGGTGCCTCGCCGAGGTGTGAGTAAGGGCTCAGACATTCAAATCCGAAGGCAAGCATGTGCGTGCTGCAACAAGGAGGAGGCTGTTCAGCTCAGGGATTTGGCTCCTCTCATGCACAGACTCAGGGAACTTGCTCATGAAAAACCTAACGCTCCAACTATTTTATTTTGATCCATGAGCCTGGCAAGGTCTCCTGTGAACATCCACTCAGTGGGGACTACATGGGCTTGGAGGAAGAAGTGGGAGTGGTAGGAAGTCAGCGACAGGCTGGAGCGAGGCTTGGGTTTGGGCAGACTGCTGGGAATGCAAACGGTACGGCTGTAAGCCCTGACATCCAAAGAGGAGCAGAAACACTGGGTAAGGTCTGAGTTTTCCTCTGAAACACAAGGATGCTGAGCCTGACATTTCAGTCTAAAAGGGATGCTGCTCCCTCAGCCTCAGCGTCTCACCTGGGAGACACATGGGCACATCTGGGGTTAGATTGGTTCCTCCAAACACTCCTGCCATGATGCTAAGCTGAAGGGAAACCCTCAGTAACACAGCGCTGCGGATCTGCTGCAGAAGCAGGACCTTTCACTCTTTCTAAGTAAACACAGAAGGCTCGATATGTAAGGACAAAAAGCTTTTCTACCGGTGGCTCTTGGATTGTGTGTTTGAGCAAAGGCTTCTTGGACACCCCAAAGCCTGACTGAAGAACTGCAGGTCAACAACGAGCTGAATGGATCCTGCTCGGCACAGATGAGAACAGGGCAAGAGGTACCAGCATCCAGCTGGTGAACTGTGGTGGAGCAAGACGCATCCAATCTTGGCTCAAAAACTTCACATGATGAGGAATCCATCCCCGTCCTAGAGATGCTGCAAATACCACCAGCAAAGCCAAACCTTACATCCCATGGAGGTGAGCAAAGAGCTCATCTTGATGTGGCTTTGCTGGACAGCAAAAATGAGCCCATTCCTGCTTTAATAGAAGGTTCAGCTCAGCCACCTCGTGTGGGACTCATCACTCATGTGGGACATGGATTTTCCAATAGTCTCAATGGCCCAAGTGCCAGAGTCTCTGGTGACACTGGTGGCTGGTGTGAGTGTCCATCAGGATGGCCTGTGGGACCTGCAGGACCCTGCAATAGCTCAGGTAAGCACAGCACCGTCATCTCCAGGCTGCCAGCACCTTCACACAAACACATGGACTGGTTGATTGTGCATCTCGTGGCTGGCTGAAGCAGAAATGTCACATAAGGAAAGAGAAAGCGGCTGGTCAGACTCTCTGTCCAGGGAAAATCCAGGGAAGTCCACAGATAAAAAGAGCTGAGACAGTGGGAATGTGAAATGAGCCAACTGCCCTTCTGTGCTGAGACACGAAATCCAAATAACCTCCAGTGGGAACCGAAGGCAAACTTACGGCCACGAGAAAGACTGCCGGCCGCATGGCCACAGCGATGACATTGCAAACCAGTGGAGGCATTATCGACCCCCATTCACAGCTACAGAAGGCTCTGGAACAAACCTGTGACATGGAAAATGCTGTGCCTGGGATCCCAGCTCCTTCCAGTCTGGTGCATTTTATGATTATAGACCTTAAAGTGAGAAGCTCAGGCTGAGGAAAGGGGGTCCTTTTCATTCCATGCCTCCCTGAGAAACTGAGTATTCCTGTTGAATGAGCCCATGTGCTGCCTTCCTTCTCTGCACAGACCAGAGATCAGAGCAATGTGGAGACCCCACAGCTCAGTGACAGCTCCACAGGGTGGATTATTTATTTCTGTAGTTGACCACTGGATACATCATCTAAAACAGAGACATTAGAACAGCCTCAAATCTTCTGCTTTATTCTTCCCCCCCTTTTTTTCCAAGTGTACAGGATAAAGAAGATCAGAAACATGTGAATGGTTCCATTCTTTGAGAAATCCTCCTGGGAGACATACTCAGCAGAGTGGACTCAAGCAACCTCCTGTGACTTGCTCTGTATTGGGCATTTCTGTAGCTTGTCTGGGAAGAAAGTTTTGATCTCCTGTCAGCCTTGGGTTTGTACATTTACATTCACTGAAATCCAAGGAGAAGCCATGAAAGGCACTGGTTTTTTTTTGCTGGGAATTAGAAAAGAAGAAAATCTTGAAGAGGTGAGGTGACAGCTGGGGAGCCCACAGTAGCCCACACCATCCTCTTTCCAAACCAAACACTGACATCTCCACCTGGGCCGCTACTGTTTGAATTGAGCTCTTGGGACGGGGTCTTGCTCTCACTGCCTAATCAGCCCTCAGAGAGTCAAGTCCTTTTTAATGACTCAGCCATGAGCTTCTCAAAAAGACAACGTTCTCCTACCCGACCCCGGAGAGGAAGGGATCTAGAGACATATTTCTTTTGTTCATTCTAGGAAATTCCAAGACATGCTTAAAACAGTGTCTGGGTCAAAGGAGAAAGGTGAAAGCTCAGAAATCAGGACGTTAACATCCAGAACCCCCAGCCAGCCCTGCCAGGAGCACTGGGCACCCATGGTAAAATGACCCGAACGCTAAGAGAGGACCTGATAGCAGGTGTTTGATGCAGCAGGGCTCCCTGGCCCTGGCACCATGGACATGGCTGCTGCCGCTCAGTGCAGACAACAACTCCTGATGCCAGACAGAACAATACTTTTGGTTAATACAGCTCAGGATTTTCTGCGGGCTTTAGTGGAGTTGGGCATGCAAACCTCATGAAATTTAAAACCACTTCCAGTCCCCAGTCCATGCAAGTGGATGGAAACCCCTGCGAGAGGCAGAGATTGCCAGGGGCAATGGGCTGGGACACTGCCACCGCGATGCCTGCTGCCGCGATGCCTCGCAGTGTGTGCTGCCCCTGGCAGGAAGCTGTTTGTCTGCGAGGCAAGGAAACAAGAAGCTTTTGGAGACGGCAATCCCATGAAGCTTCTTGCTGCTTTTCCCAGCTACCGATCCAAGAGCGCCTGTGTTTACTTCCAGCCTTCCTCTCTGCTCTGCTGCCAAGCAGCCTTAACGGCTGGACAGGAACCACTCCACCAGGAAATGCGCTGGATCGCATCAGATAAAAAGGTCATTGCACAGGGACACCGAGCTGGTGTTAACCCTGCTCTGCCAGGCTCCCAGCCAGGCGCCCGTGGGCCGGGGTTACCGGCAGGGAAGCCGACCCCATGCATCCCCTGGATCTGCTATCGGAGCTCCAGCTCTCATTCCTGGGACTGCTCCACAAAGCGATGGGGAATCACAGAATCACTAGGTTGGAAAGGACCCACTGGATCATCGAGTTCAACCATTCCCATCAATCACTGAACCATGTCCCTCAGCACCTCATCCACCTGTCCTTTAAACACTTCTAGGGAAGGTGACTCAACCGCCTCCCTGGGCAGCCTCTGCCAGTGCCCAATGACCCTTTCCATGAAATATTTTTTTCCGATGTCAAGCCTGAACCTCCCCTGGTGGAGCTTGAGGCCATTCCCTCTTGTCCTTCGGCAGCTTGGATCTCAAGCTCGCAGGCAGGGAGGATGGATGTGCCAAGCATGTGTGGCCACGGCTCCAGGCTGCAGTGACGCCTTCACAGTGGCTCCTTCACATCAGCGTGATGGTGGGAAGCCCATGGGACGATGTACATTGCCAGAGCTGCGGCTATGGAGGGTTTGGTCCACGGTGCACCCAGACTGTCTGAGTGACTGTCACCTCCTCCCTTTTACTGGCTGTGAAGCCATTGCTCTCCCAAGCCCACACACTCTCCATGGCACGGTTGTCTGCTGAGGGCACCATCACCACCCATAAGCTCATGGAATGGTTCAGGTTGGAAGGGACCTCAAAGCCCATCCAGTCCCACCCCTGCCATGGGCAGGGACACCTCCCACTGGATCAGGGGCTCCAAGCCCCATCCAACCTGGCCTTGAACCCCTCCAGGGATGGGGCAGCCACTAGTTCTCTGAGGAACCTGGGCCAGGGCCTCTTCCCTCCTATCGATTACATTAAGGAGATGCATCCAAGAGATGCTCAAGGATGGGAGCAGGAGGATGGGCCATCACCACGACTGGGTAACTAAATCAAGGGTTAAGCAGAAGGCCCAACCACGCCTTCTGTCTCCTTGGCTGAAAACAGGCTCTAGAGAATCACCCAAATTCTCCCCATCCCAGCAAGCAGCAGAATTACTGTCAGGGCAGAACTTCTGCTCACCGAAACCCAGTCGTGTGGTGGTTGAGGGAGGTAGAGGCTCCTTTTTTTTTTCAAAGAATACTAGGCAAAAAAATTAGATCTATTTAATCGCTTTGACATGCTTTAGCCCTACTGCTAGCCCCATCCTGTTAATCCCTTCCCAGTGCTGCCTGCACACTCGCCTGGGTCTGCAGGGAAGTGATCCCATGTTTGACATCCTTGTTATTGTGTCTAGCTCGCTCTCACGCTCACTGGCCCGGGGCCAGGCAGCAGAAGGACGTAACCTTGAGCCAGGCTGAACCCTGCCTTTCCCAGCAATTGAAACGGGAGAGGGTCTGAAGCAGGAAAAACAAGGAGGCAGCTTTTCCCTTTCTTGCGGTGGCAATTTCTCCACCCTGCCGGGCCTGCCCAGCTCACAGACATTCCTGACACGGTGCCAGGATGGACATCGGGCAGCCTGCGGGGAGCGAATGCCCCGCTGGGGCGGAGGGAGAGTCCCAGAGGCTCCACCGAGGCCAGGGGGAAACCTGCAGCTCCCTGGGAAGGTGAACACGAAGCTGTGACTCACACAAACGCTGCACAAACAGGCCCAGCAAATGGAATGTCCTCACAAAACCATCCCCCGTTGCCCGTACGGAGGCACAGGGCGAACGGCTTGACACCGGGTCTGCTTTGGGGTTGGTGTTTTGCATTTCTCCCAGTCCTCAACCTGAGCTAAATGACACTGTGCTACTGCTGCTGCTCCAATGATGCGATGAGAGCGTCCACCCTCACCTCTTGGACTCACATTTCCTCTACCGAAACCCAGCAGAGCACAAGGACTGCCCCTGCCTGTCGTCCTCACCACTGGGTGATGGGGGCCAACTGGGGACATGGCAGGGTGCAACATGCTCTGCACCACCAAACAGGGCCTCATAGAATCATAGAACCATTAAGGTTGGAGAAGACCTCTGAGCCCATTCAGTCCAACTGACACCCCAAACCCTCTGTGCCGACTAAACCATGCCCACAAGTGCCACAGCCACTCACTTTTGGAACCCCTCCAGGGATGGAGACCCCAACGCTGCCAGGGCTTCACCACTTGTCAGTAAAGAAATTTTCCCTAATATCCAATTTAAACCTTCCCTGGTGCCTCCAGGCTCTCAGCCAGCACTTCCACCCATGTCACATATTCCTGAAGCAAATCCAGAGCAGAAAAATGTTTAGGTCCCCTCTAGGCTTAGCAGGAGCCTTCCAAAGCCCACCTCACCCAGACAGGGCACAGACTGGGTGAGGTTTGGATCCCCAGCCAGCACGAATCGTGGGTGCTGCTCTTTATCAGCTCACCTGGCAAAGTAAGCAACACTTCAAGGCCACACTCAGTGACCGGCACACAGCTCACAAAGGCCTTTCTAGAGCACATCTGAGCAGTAAAGAATTTTCTAATCACTGTCTTGAAATAAATAGGGTAAGTAAAGTTGCCAGATTCCTAAGGGTATGTTTGAGCTTTGAAAAGGACATGGACCTGTTGGAGAGAGTCCAGAGAGTCCCAACTCCTGTTGGGAGTCCACTGAGATGAACCGAGGGCTGGAGCACCTCCCATACAAGGACAGGCTGAGAAACTTGGGGTTGTTCAGCCTGGAGAAGATAAGGCTGCGGGGAGACCTTAGAGCAGCTTCCAGTGCTGAAGGGGGCTCCAGGAAACCTGGGGAAGGGCTCTGGGTCAGGGAGTGCAGGGATAGGATGAGGGGAATGGTTTTCAGCTGAAAGAGGGGAGATTGAGATGAGCTATTCATAGAATCATGGAATGGTTTGGATTGGAAGCGATCTCAAAGCCCATCCAGTCCCAATCCCCTGCCATGGGCAAGGACACCTCCCACTGGATCAGGCTGCCCAAGCCCCATCCAACCTGGCCTTAAACACCTCCAGGGATGGGGCAGCCACTAGTTCTCTGAGCAACCTGGGCCCGGGCCTCCCCACCCTCACAGCAAAACATTTGTCCCTGAAACGGGGATGGGGCTTTGAGCCCCCTGATCCAGTGGGAGGTGTCCCTGCCCATGGCATGGGGGTTGGAGCTGGATGGGCTTAAAGTCCCTTCCAACCCAAACCATTCCATGATTTTATGATTCTAAAAGGGTGCCTGAATAAGGATGGATTATAAAGAGGCACCTTTCCAGTTCCACAGTGATGCTTTCCTCTCCAAGTGGTCCAGCTGCTGGATCCTGAACTGAAAGTACATGAGTACCATGTCCCCTCACATCACCTGGAAATTAATGCCACTTCACAAGTAAAGGTCACAGGATGCTCTGGGGAGAGGTGCTGGGCTCCAAGGGGGCAGGAGATCCTTGAGAATCCATAAAGCAATGCCACGGCAATATGTGAACAATAAAAAATTGCATTGAGCTGTGCTATGGACTATGGTCTGTCATTACTGACAGCTCCACAGCAGCAAGGCTGCCAGGTCAGCTCCTTCACCACCTTCTCCAGATGGGTGACACGACCTGCAGCCTTGTTCCTGAGCAGACACTACGCTTCAGGATGCATCTCCTCCTCCTGACTGTCTCTGGGCAGCCACACCAGGCTGCCAACGCTGCTCACGGCTTACGCGGTGGTGCAGAGCGAACAGGCAGAGCTCTCCAGCCGTGGCTGGGTCTGTCCCTGGGGTTGTCCCTGGGAAATCCGGCGCTGCCCTGTGGGGCGGCTGCTTGGCTCACCCGGTCTCCACTCTCGGCGGGCACGGAAGCGCTCGCAAATGGGGACCCAGGGTCCCGGGAGCAGCAATCAGGGAAGGAAGCACCCGGCCTGGGACGCTTACAGATGAGACAGGAAGGGATTACACATATCCCACCGATCTGAACATGCGTCCCCTTCAAACAAAGCCATTCCTGCCTCTCCGCGCAGCCGGGTCTGGGAACGCGCTCCCAGCTGCTCTGGGAACGTCGCGGATCACTTTCCTTTCCCACTGTCAGCACCTGCTTAGAGGTTACTTCCTACGACCTTTGAGGTAACCCCGTATCACGCTTTTACTGCCCTGAGAAAGAGATGGGGGGTGATAAACCAGCGTGGAGAGAAGAAGCTCCATCCCTCCCCCTCGCGATCCCTCCAGCCCAGGCGGACGCGCGGCCTTTCCCAGTGCCTGGGGTCTGTGCAGCGGAGCCGCGTCCCCTGAGGGCAGCCTGCGTGCGCTCTCTCCCATCAAGCCAGAGACCAAGGCAGGAATAATATGAACATATATTTTTAGCAGCAGCAAATTATTTCTCTTACAGAAGGAATATTTCCATGCTGGGCTTTTTCCCTTCCCTTATCGCAGATTGTATATTTAGAGCGTGAGAACTCTACCTCGCACAAACAAACGCTGCCAGGCCCCTGTGCTCCGTGAAGGATCCTCTCCTGGCCACTCCGACGCGCTCCTTCTTCAGACAAACCCCCCCATCTCTGCTCCACGAGTGGGAACTGTCAAAGGGAGAGCTGAATTCGGGACATTACGTGGAAAGGAAGGGAAAACGCACTCCACAGGGTTATCAATCAGCATGTTTGTTAAACCGTTGCTGCCCGCAGCCGAGCAGAAGGAAACCTGGGGCAGACCCTGAGCCCTACGGCAGCAAGAAGCAGCTCCGGCAGTGCAGGCTTCACCGCTTCCCCTCTGGCTGCAGGTGCAAGCAGGGATCCCAAGGGATGGCTGGAATGGTCGGGGACACCCTCAGAGCGATCTGGCTGCTAAAACACGTCCTTCTTGCCAGCAGAGAGGCTCACCCAAAGAATGGCTTTACAGCCTGTGCTTCACAAAGCCCGGGAATGAAAGGCCAAGGTGCTTAAACCTCCTTCCCACCAAGTGCCAGGTTAATAGAATGGGGCATCAAACTACCACAGCCTCGTGTTTTCACTCTGCTTTCCCATCCCTCTTGCACACTGGAGGCTGGGCAGCCCCGTCCCTCCCTGTGCCTCCCCGGCTGCTGCTGGGAGTTGGTCTCCGTCAGGGAAGCTGCAGCCAGCCGGGCAGAGCTGGATGGCAGCTCCAGAGGCTTCCCATTCCTAGAGAGGAGGCTGATTTCACAGCCCCACTGTGGTGAACATCTCGGCGATTCTGACAGCTGGTCATGGATGAGCTGTTAGGAACCACTGGATCCACAAGAGAGTGAGCCGGCACGATTCCTCCAGGCTGACGAGGCCCAAATTCTCCCCCTCTAACGCAGATTTAACGCATTTCAAACAAAAATGCATCAAATGCCATATTTCCACACCGAACATGGGAATTTCACAGTCTGGGTGACTTTCATGACATCAAGATTGATACGGAATCTTAATCATAGGTAACGGTTGCTGGATGGAGCCCCGAGGCAAGGGCTCGTGGTCTCGGATACCCACCTGCCTTTGCTCCTCTCACTTTGCTCTGTTTGCTTTCCCCACACCTCTGTGCAGGGCATCCGCCTTCCCACCGAGAAGGAACGCTGAGGCATCGGGCTTCTTGCAAATCATGGCACTGTGCCTTTTGACCTGCACTGAGACAACTGCAGCAGCAGCATGGGAACGGAAATGGATCTGACTGGTTGTGCACTCATAGTTGGTGGTAGCAGACAGCATCGTGCAGGCAGAGCTCGCAGCGAGCGGCTCACACGCTCGAGTTGGGAGCTCCTGTAGCGGCGCGTGCAGAGCTGTTTCAGAGGAGAAGTAGTGATACACTCCAAGTAAAGGTGGGGTTTACTCGCAGCCAGGCAGCCAGGCTCTCACTGGCAGCCTCTGCATCTCCCAGCACAACATCCCGAGGCTCATCCCGCACAGAGCAGGCACATGGCAGGCACTGCTGGCAGGGAGCACGGCAGTGGGCAGGCGAAGGGAGGCTCAGGCTACCTGTGAATGCAGTCCCACACATGAAGTTAGGAATATTTACACAGCCCCACCTGTAAACTGGTTTTCCTACTCTGTCCAGCGCATACTTGAATGTTCAGGACAAGAATGGCTTATCTTGGCATGATATCATTCCTATTCTTAATCCGCTTGATCCAAATTTCCACCAGCGCACGGGATTTTCCCAGCCAGGAGTCTTGCCAATGGAAGCAAAAACAGCTGCAAAGGTGTCACCTCCAAACTCATATCCTGACCCCATGGGTGGGGAGGCCCTGGCCCAGGTTGCCCAGAGCTGTGGTGGCTGCCCCATCCCTGGAGGTGTTCAGGGCCAGGTTGAATGGGGCTTGGAGCAACTTAATGCAGTGGGAGGTGTCCCTGCCCATGGCAGGAGGTGGAACTGGGCTTTGAGGTCCTTTCCATGATTGTATGTCCTTGATGCCTGGTCTGTCTCCAGAGAACGTTCCCACCTGCCTGCAAACCCAGTGGTGGCAGGATGGACAGTGTTTTGGTGCCTTGTGCAGCCTCACAGTTCTCAAGTCTGGTCCTCTCCCACTGATTTGATTTCTCTTAGTGGTCTATGGGTACAGCTGACAGAGCACTGGAAGAGTTTCCACACTTGGCAGATGGGTTGGGGCTATGGCAAGGCTCACAGTCTCTCCCACTAATGACTTAGAAGAAAGGAAGAGCAATGAGAAACAGCACTACCAGTCCATGACCTGCAGGAAGGAGCCCCAGGCTTCATTCAGTCACCTCTAAGGGTTAACATGGGGTCAGTCCTCATGACACCACAGGACTCCTCTTCTGTTTTCCTCTGAGGAATTTGATCACTGCACTGACCAGAGGGGATGGGCTTAAAACCCTTCCCCTGACCTGGCTCCTTCACATGTCCTGATTTCCACCACTGTGCTGGCTTAGGGCCAGCTCTACCCCCACAGCAGAGCTCCCCTCACCACATACCAATGGCCTGAGGCATCTCTGATCCCTTGGCCTGGGGAGGCTCCTTGAGGAGCTGAATTTCACCTGGACCACCCATCAAGTGCCTCCCCAGAGCCAAAACATGGTGGGGTGGAGGACATAGACAGCTCTTTCCCCACACCAGTTCTAAAAGCTCACAGTGCAAACCTCCTCCCCCCACAAAGAGAGGAAGAGGAAAGAAGCTCCCACCTCCAAGATGGGACAAGCCTTTCTTGGTCACCTCCTCCACCCTCCCGTCCTGGCTGCGGGCAGAGAGGTCAGCACAGCCAGATGCAGGAGATGCTCTGCATGAAGCTGGTCATGCATCGCAGGGACTCGAGAAGCAAAGCCTGGATGCAGGAGGCAGTGTCCCACTTCAAGCACCTCCAGTCCCTTCCCCAAAACAGCTCAAACTTCTGCCCTGGTTTGGGCATAGGAGAGGTGACGGATGGGTCTGGGGGCTTGGGACGCTCTGCACACCAGAGTGAACAGGCTGCGGCGGTGACCAGAGGGTTTGTCAGGAGATCCAGGAGTTATCTCGTGGAGGGAGAAGTCTCCATCACACCCAGAAGCCACCCAGTGCAGGGAGCTGGTCCCTGGCGCAGCCCTCCAGGAGAGGGTCAGCAGGCGGGAGGAGAACAGAGGAGCGAAGGACAGTGCTCTGCCAAGACTCGTTTCTCCCATGCATGAGGCCAAGATCAGTTGCAGTGCTATCAAACCCACGTACTGTTTTGGAGTTGGCTCGTCTCTGCACGACACAAACTCTCTGGCAGGGAACAGCATGTGTGAGGCCGAGCCCAGAAGCTGAGCTGCACCATGTGAACCGCTCCGAATGGAAATGAAATCCCATTGAAATGGGAGCACATTGGACACAGTGCTCGGAGCACAACCCTCCCACAGCCAAGCTGGCAGTGGTGGGAACAAGCACTGGTGTCTCTCACCTGCTCACCAAACACACAGAACACCCTGCTCCATCCCTCGTCCCGCAAAGGAGAGGCCCCAGCTCTTGGGAGAGGGCAGGAAAGAGGATGGGGAGAGATGGGCACTGCCTGGTGCTGAGAACCTGAGGTTAATGGGGCAAAGGAGGAGGCTGAAAGGCATTTGCACATGTTTCTCATGACCTGGATTTCTGAGAAAAGTGGTTTGGAAAGGACCAACAGCCTAAAACTCAGCGCCCGGGCTCATCCTGGCAGAGGGATCGGTGTGATTTTGGCTCCACACGGCTGGCAGGACCACAGTGCCTGGGAGAGCAGCCCGGGGCCAGGCAGGTGTTGCAGGACTCAAGGAGTCTCAACTGTTCCTGGCTGAACACCTTAGTCCAGAAAACCACTTCACATGGAGGTGGGCGTGGGGAAAGCAAAAAGGAACAGCCAAAAAATGGCCGGGAAAGCAAATGCCTGTTTGGGGCAGTATTTGAATTGAAAACACAGACAGGGGGAGTGTGAAAATGAGATTTCCAGACAGATGTCTTCTCCTCTGCATGAGCAGATGACTGGCTGAGGAACCAACCCTCTGATCCTGGACGATACATGTCCACGCTCATCTCTTATCGGTTATTTCTGAAATTGCTTTCTGCTCAGTCCCTGTAGGAAGGGAGGGTCCTGTCTGTCAGCACTGATCTTCCCTTCTGGTCTTATTGTGGTGTTGACACCCCACGTACATGTTAGGCCCTCGGGAAGGCAATCCCTGGGCACGGCCTCCAAGAGCCAGGAGGAACGGAGAGTCTTCCCATAGGGGCCATTCCCCTATGTTGCTGTGGTCACCGCTGAGAGGAGAGAAATGAAACCTAACCCCCCCCAGCAGAAGCACTCTAAGGTTAAACCTGAAGGCCAGGGTGAAGACATCACCCACTGAGTTTCAAAGGGAATTGTTTTGCACTGTGCCCAGCACCTGAGCAGCCCAACTCCCCTGTGCAGGCAGAGCTGGCGCTAAAGTTCCTGGTGTGAAGGAGAGAAGAGTCCATCCCATCCTGAGTTCTGTCAGGCATGGAGCAGGGGCAGGAGCAGGCTGGGTGCAGCGCTGAGCGAGGAGGATGCGGGGAGAGCTACTGTTCAGCCGCCTCGAGGCTCAGTGGCGCAGCTGCGGTCTGACAGCTGCAACAGAAACCATCTGGGCTGGACAAGCAGGAGGAGAGCAGGAAGGATTTCCAGGATGAGAGGGCCAAGAGGGATGCAGGGGCTCCCATGAGACAAAAGGAGCTGAGTCTGGTGGAGGTTTTCCTGCAGTAACCATTGCTTCTGGGCTACCCTGTGTCAGAGAGTGGGGAGGAAGGAAAGAGGGGTCAAGTCCTCTGTGAAGAGTTCAGAAAGGATCAAGACAGAAAAATGAAGGCATTAAGAGATAAGAAACAGTCCCTGGCAAGTCTTTGGTGGGACCTCCTGCCACCCAGCCTGCAGGGAGTAATCCTCTTTAACAGAGGGGATGGAAAAGCATAAATCAACATAAAATAAACAGTCATGTTCAGAAACACTTCTGGGTTTGTGTGGATCATAGAATCATGGAATGGTTTGGGTTGGAAGCGATTTCAAAGCTCATCCAGTTCCAATCCCCTGCCATGGGCAGGGACACCTCCTACTGGATCAGGGGCTCCAAGCCCCATCCAACCTGGCCTTGAACCCCTCCAAGAATGGAGCAGCTACCAGTTCTCTGAGCAGCCTGGACCAGGGCATCCCCACCCTCACAGCAAAACATTTATTCCCAAGATCTCATCTCAATCTCCCCTCTTTCAGCTTAAAACTGTTCCCCGTCATCCTAACCCTGCAATCCCTGATTCAGAGCCCCTCCCCAGCTTTCCTGCAGCCCCTTTTAGCACTGGAAGCTGCTTAAATGTCTCCCCGGAGCCTTCTCTTCTCCAGGCTGAACAACCCAAACTCTCTCAGCCTGTCCTCATACAGGAGGTGCTCCAGCCCTTGGATCACCTCCATCACCTCCTCTGGACTCACTCCAACAGCTCCATGTCCTTCCCGTGCTGAGGACTCCAGGACTGGGGATCATTTATAGGCTGCATAACTGTTCTGTATGTGGATTATTTTCTCTTGCTCGGTTTCTGTTGTTTCACCTGTCCTAGCACGGCAGCAGTTTGATGGATGAATTCAAGGGTCGCGCCCAGCAGTTTAACTCCAGGTTCTCCCGGCTGCACTGCTAGATCCTTGCTGACATGCAAGTTTGGAAAATCCCACACAGCCTTCAGCACATGAAACTTCATGGGGAAGGCCACCGAGGGACTATTCCCTTTCAGAAAGGATGAGAAACTCATTACCACCCTAGATCACCCGTCTCTCCTAGGCCTCTTGCCCAAAACGCCAGTCCAGCAAAGGCTGTAGGCGTTACAAGATTACAGCTACTCGGGGTTTATGAGGCTACATAAAACATTTACGGTGGGTGCGTTAGTAATGCAGGGGCCGCTATTTACGGCTGCTGCACGCCTGCTGAAAAGCAGCAGTGACCCCAAGGCTTAGCTGGAGCCCCTGTGCTTGGTGTTTGGATTGCTTCCATCAGCATCAACAGCTGGGCTCCTAGGAGAGGCCAAGGGCAGCTCTGATGTTGTCTCTCCACTCCAGCAAGAAGCAAGAAGGGCCAGTCCAAGCCAGGATGGCCACCGTGTCTGTGCTTTGAGACTTCCAAGCCAGCACGGCTGGCAGTGGCTTTCCCAACTCTCTCCTAAGCACCATGCTTCCAGTCTCCACCATCATCTCCACCATAAAGGGTCAGATGGGTAAGGAGAGACATTTCCTAGAATCATGGACTGGTTTGGGCTGGAAGGGACCTTTACAGGTCACCTAGTCCAAACCTCCTGCAGAAGCAGGGACATTTTCAACCCGATCAGGTCACTCAGCCCCATCCAACCTGGCCTGGAACGCTTCCAGGGATGGGGCAGCCACCTCCTCTTTGGGCAACCTGGGCCAGTGCTTCACTGTAAAAAACACCGCCCTCACTCTAAAAAATGTCTTCCTTATACTCTAAATCTCCCATCCACTAATTTAAAACCATTGCACCTTGTCCTGTCACAACACGCCTTGCTAAAAAGTCCGTTACCACCTTTCCTCCTCCTTTCCGTACTGCTTTAAGGTCTCTATGGAGCCTTCTCACAATGAACAACCCCTCAGCCTGTCCCCATAGCAGA
Organism: Phaenicophaeus curvirostris; assembly: GCF_032191515.1. Classification (NCBI taxonomy): domain Eukaryota; kingdom Metazoa; phylum Chordata; class Aves; order Cuculiformes; family Cuculidae; genus Phaenicophaeus; species Phaenicophaeus curvirostris. Next base: position 1,181,549 of record NC_091411.1, read on the forward strand.
GGTGCTCTAGCCCTTGGATCATCTTCGCGGCCTCTTCTGGACCCGTTCCAACAGCTCCATGTCCTTTCTGTGCTGAGGACTCTAGAACTGGACGCAGAGCTCCAGGTGGGTCTCACGAGAGTGGAGAAGAGGGGCAGAATCCCCTCCCTGCCCTGCTGGTCCCACTGCTTTGGATGCTGCCTAGGGTGCAGTTGGGTTTCTGGGCTGTGAGACAGAAGGCAAAGTCCATTTCAGAAGGCAAGGGCCAGCCTGCACATCTGGGAGCAGGGAGGAGGCAACAGCAGGAGCCTGCCCAGCCCAGCAAGTCCCCAGGCGTGTGGGACAGGGTGTCTGCGTAACCCCCCCACTTTGCTCAGGAAGAAGGAACAACAACAGGAAGAGAGGAGAACTCAGACAAAAGACAAACAGACCAGCCAGATAGTGAAGCCAGAAGCTGCTAATTAACCTCAAATTGCTTTGGAAAGGACTCCAAGTAGAGCGTTCCATTCTGAAATGTGAGCAGGCTGAGCTGTCCCAAAACATCTGCCACCGCGGCCCCTCTCTGCCTGCTCACACCACAGCCCCGGTGCTGCTGTAGCTGCTCTCCCGGCAAGCCCTGAGATGTCCTGGGCTTGAAAGCAGGAGCAAGCAACCCAAAAAGGAGTTACATCTGGCTCTTTGCTCACCCTAAAACTTGCTGGTTCACCAGCGACGGGCTGGAGCCTTTTCTGCCTCCCACCAGTGGCAGAGATGCTCTCTCTGCGCTCCCACCAGTGCCATGCCAAGGAGAAGACGTGAACTCATGGGAAAAGCTGAAACGCACCCTGAGCAAACCTCCCAGCAGTTCAGTTCATAAATAAGCCCTCACCTCCGCGGAGCTCATCTCGTGTGCTGCACAATCAGGAGATTTGCAGAAGGGGCTGGAGCACGGCTCCCCCAGGCAACGGGAGCAAAGGAGAGAAAAATTAAACCGATTGCTCAAACCCAAGGGCCAGTCAGGAACAATCTGGGCTCCTCAGAGCAGGAAATGACACTCAGCTGAGCATCTGTGTGCATGTCAGGATGGATTAGGAGCCTGTCAGGAGCTTGACATCAGCTTTACAAGACGATTATGTGCTAGAGGGCTGCGGCGAGGCTCTGGACACCAGGAGCACCATTACAAGTGCTGCGGCTTCAGAGCATTGGCCACTGCCTCACAATACAATATTTCTTCCCTCTCCAATTAATATCCTCAGAAAATGACGCCAGGCTGAGATGTTGAATTAGGATGCAAACCAGGCCAGGTTTTCAAGCGCAGCATCTGGTGAAGCACGGGGATGCGACAGCCCTGCTGTGCCCGCGTGTCTCCTGCCAGAGCCAGCTGTGTTTGAGGGGCGAGGGGCAATCACCGTCCTGCACAAATCAAGAGGAGGTTTGGGCACCGGCTGTAATGGAAATAGGCCTGGCTCTGACACCTCCCCAGTCCAGTGGTCTGGACATGCCAAAACACTAAGATTCTGCATTGTCCCAATAGTTTTGGTTTAGGATAAAGTCTTCATTCACAGATGGGCACGCCAGCCCCTACATTGCATCATGCAGGTACTGGGCTGCTAGAAGTATCTTTTGGATCAAGAAATGTCCCTGTGCCATCATCAGTCTCCCAAATCCCCAGTGTTTGACCAAGTAATCTGCACTTGCAGGAATGCACGATGACACAAATCTCAGCTCAGGGTGCAGAGCAGCATGGCCAAGGCAGGCGGCGTCTGCCAGCAACCCCATCCTTCCAAAGCACATGAGATCCCTGCTGCAGGGAGCTCCGCACCTCCTTCCACCACCCTATGGCTTGGTGTGTGAGCCATGGGGGGCCTACACCTTGGGGTGGCCCCGGGGACACCGCAGAGGACAGCAGTGCTGTCACCCATCCCGCTGGCACACGTGCAGCTTGGCCAGCAGTGTCCCCAGCCCGTGTGGCAGCACAGAGCGTGCAGAGTGATGCAGACCTGCCACGGGGACACGGAGCAGCAAACCCTGCATCACAGAGTGCGCTGATTTATCAAAAGGGTTTGCTCTTCATGTGTTCAGACTCTGAACACAAACCTTGATTTTTGTCCCCGCTGAAAGTAAAGGCTTTTCCCTGCCAAAATATTTGGTCGTGAAGCTCTGCAGCCCATCCATGCATGAGGTTATTTTCACCATTCTGCACTGGATTCTGTTTTTGATTTCACAACGTTTGTGGTGGGGGTGAACACTGCCTGCAAAAATAGTGCAGCTTTCTTAATCCCTCCTTTGCTTTGCAGCAGAAAGAAGTCTTAGAAAGTTCAACCCAGCTGCTTTCCCCTGCTGTGGTCTCACTTCACAGTTTGTCACAGATGCTGCCCTTTTGTTTTCTTTGTGGATTCCCTGGAAACTCCCAAATTCTTGTCTATAAACAGATTTTGAGAGCAACTAAGTCCACGTTATGGCAACTGCCTAATGCTTTCAGCTTCTAGGCTTAATTCCTGTTGGCCAAGCTCTTCTCCACTTGCACTCGAGCAGGGCAGCGGAAGTCTAACAGCAGGAAAACCTTCACTGTGAAATGACAGTTGGGCACTGAACCTCAGCAGATCCTTCAGAATTGTGGTGGACTCACAAGTCCAAAATCCCTCTTAATAAACCCTTTTTTTTCTGCAATGAATAAAAACATATGAACATACGAACTGATCTCTGTGCTGTCAGGCACTTGGACTATCTCACCAAGTTAAAGGTCTCTCTTACCTGAACATCTCAAAGCACAGAGGCTCTCCCATCAGCTGGTGGAGAGAGACACGGACCTGCAGCAGGGCACTCACATCCCTGCGTGCCTGAGGATGGGCAGAGGCAGCCCTGGAGGTACTTGAGTCTCTTCCAGGATCTCACAGAAGCTGCCTAATTGTCAGGAGTCCAAAGTCTAGGGACTCGGATGTCACCACAAGGATCCTGGATCTGCCACTCAACTTCAAAAGAAGCCTTAGCACTGACTTCAGAAGGACCTGAAATGGGCCCCAAAGGAGAAACAACTCATGTCAGCACTCACAGGCCTTTTCTATATTCAAATCATAGATTCATAGAATCACAGAACAGTTTGGGTTGGAAAGGACCTTAAAGCACATCCAGTTCCAATCCCCCTGCCATGGGCAGGGACACCTCCCACCGGATCAGGTTGCTCAAAGTAATCAAACTAATATCAATAACAAACTAATATCAGCCCCAAAGGTACTTTCCAACATGAGTTGTTGAAGGGTTCCAAAGTTTCCCTCTTTTTTTTGTTAATGCTGCACGGTCAGCACGGCCTTGTTTGCTGCTGCACAACACTGAAGTCTCTGGTGGGAAATTCTTTTTGGGAATAAGAAACAAAACAAAAATCCAAAGTGACAAATAGAGTAAAGTGACAGAGAATGAAAAAAATATAGATCAAGAGCCCTTCCCCAGCTTTCCTGGAGCCCCTTTCAGCACTGGAAGCTGCTCTCCACAGGTCTCCCCACAGCCTTCTCTTCTCCAGGCTGAACAACCCCAGCTCTCCCAGCCTGGCCTCATATGGGAGGTGCTCCAGCCCTCAGAGCATCTCCAGTTTGCCTCTCCTGTCCCGTCAGAAACCCATTCTCAAGAACTGAGCTGCAGGCAAGTGAATGAAGGATTTTTTGGAGTAGTTCTCTACAAGTGCCCCCCATCCCTGTCCCTTCCTGAAGGACACCACGACGCTAGTGAAACATGATCAGGCACCTGATAATTTTGCAACTAAAAAAAAAACTGCTAAGGAAATAAGAAAGCATCCCAACATCTGTCATAAAGCAAAGGTTGATTGTGCAGCCTATGGATGGAGCTTAGGTAAATGATTTAGGTATTTGACAACTAAAGAACAGAAAAGTTTGGATGTGAACAGTCCCACTGGCTGAGAACATTCTCACGCCTGAGCAGGGATGGGAATAGGACTCAGAAGGGCTCATAGCTGCGATCGGAGCTTTGCTTGGCTACACTTGACTTCACTTTCTCTTCTTTGGAAACATAACTCAGAAATTATAGCAAGCAAACAAAGCAAACAAACAATCCTCATCTTAGAGAAACCACAACATCAGGATAAAGCAAGATAAGAAATGGTGGAAACCTTATTTTGTTAACGTTGATGAGAGCCCATACGTGTGACGCAGCAAGAAAAACAAACCTCTCCCTCCTCAATGGAAGAAAATGTTTCTTCTCTGTTGGAGAAAGAAAAACACAAAGCGGCTCCACTGCATCCCTGAAATTGTGCAATTTACTTTGCATATTTGGCAGCAAAAGTAGCAGAAGCAGTTTATAATCCTGGGTTTTCACACAAATGACAGGTTCTTGGTTCTTGAAGGGCTATTTGGTATGCTTTTTTAATTAACATTTTAATAGCATGTTAGAATTAAAAGAATAGCACGTTTTAAAGCTCATGTAGGTGTTTGGGCATTTCTAATGCACAGTGTCCCGGTAATGCCCAGGCTGTAACTGAAGCAGCTCAGGGAATTGGCACTTCCCAGGGTAGCGCGGGGTTTATACGGGTTATGGAAGCATCCTCTGTATCCTTGCAGGCAGCTCCCCGCTTCCCACAGCTGCAGGGGACACAAGTGAAGAGTCAGTGCTGAGAACCTGTGAGCGATAGCTGGGGCTTGGTTTGCTTTAACCATTCCATTAGGAAAATGGGGTTGGGACTAGATGATCTTTAAGTTCCCTCCCTGTCCAAACCCATTCTCTGATTCTGTATGAGTTGCCGTACATGTTATTGTTTTTAAATGTTGATCTTAACTGCACAGAGGTGGAAATGAGGAATAAAATCACCTGTAAAGCTCCCTTTTCTCCCTCAAGAGTTGGTTCTGTGGTTCAAGATATGGAACAGCTGGTGTGGAACATACCCAGCGGGACTGAAAAGGCACTGCCTGCCTGCAGAACAGGTCAAAAATGGTGAGAATCATACAGAGAAGGTGATTTTTCAGAAAGGGGCTGCACCAGGTAGTTCCCCAGGCAGCGATCAGAACTGCAAAGGGAACCAACTCTGCTGCCTGCAGAAGGGAAGGAAAAAAACAGGAGGGAAGTGAAACTGTGACAGTTTTGAAGTCCTAGGGACAGAGCTCTGTGACTGGGCACAGCCCCGTGTCACATGGAAGGTGTGGGAAAATGCTGAAGCGTTGGTTACACTCACATTTCTAGCTGCAAAAATAGCCTGAGAACCAACCTATGACTTCATAGCTGAGGCAGCTCCCATGCGCGCTGCCAGGAGGGTCTGCTGAGTCCCAGCCCGACTGGCACGGGCAGGATCGCTCCCGCACACCTGCCCAGGGCACCCCAGCTCCTCCCGCTCCTGCACCAGAGCAACAGCCCTGCCTTCCGCAGTCTTAAATCCCAGCCCCAGCGCTTGCCTGGAATTAGAAGTTAACTTAAGCTTAGAGTTAAACCTTGAAGACATCCCAGCGAGCGAGGCATTTTCCAATTATCTCATCCCGCGTGTCCAATTGCCAGGCTGGCTTTATAAACGAAAGGAAACCGCACACAAATTAGGCTGACACTAAGCACAACAGTTAGCAGCGCTGCCCTTCGCAATGTTATCCAGGTTTATTCTGTTTACAACTCTGTTTACTGCCCTAATCTCCCCAAATTACCCACCCTCTAACACGAGACATAAACAGGCAGGAATTTGGCTACTAATGCTGAGAATTTTTTTTTAACGAGTTCTGATGAGGATAATAAGAATAAACCAGTTTTTTTCCCCAGAATTTGCTGGGCTGCTGGTGCAGAGCGTGTTCCATCAGAGAAAAGCCAAAATGCCTTGAATGGTGCTGTCTCTCTCACGGCCGCGGCTCGGTGCGCTCTGTGTCTGGCTGAGGCTTGCAGCCTAGAATCACAGAATCATGGAGCGGTTTGGGTTGGAACGGACCTCAAAGCTCCATCCAGTCCCATGGGCAGGGACACCTCCCACTGGATCAGGGGCTCCAAGCCCCATCCAACCTGGCCTTGAACCCCTCCAGGGATGAGGCAGCCACCACTGCTCTGGGCAACCTGGGCCACGGCCCCCCACCCTCACAGCAAAACATTTCTTCCTAAAATCTCATCTTAATTTTCCCTTTTGCAGCTCAAAACTATTCCCCTTTGTCTTATCCTTGCACTCCCTGATCAAGAGTCCCTCCTCAGCTTTCCTGGAGCCTCTTTCAGCACTGGAAGCTGCTCTAATGTCTCCCCGGAGCCTTCTCTTCTCCAGGCTGAACAAACCCAACTGTCTCTGCCTTAGGAAGAAGCAGGTTTCTAACTCACATAAATCTTCCTGCATGGCTGAAGCTCATCAATGTCCCACCTGGATGGAGCCCCCCAGAGCACTGCACTGCCTGGGGAGGCACAGGACCCCGTGGTGCTCAGCGGCTATGCTCCTCACAGCCTCCTCACACAGCTCTCACTCCTGGCAGTGTCTGGCTTTGTCTTCCCTCCATGCAGGGCTGAGGGCTCTGCAACAAGCACGGGAGACACAACAGCTTGGACCAAATCAGTGCTGCACTGGAGTCAGGCCAGGCACAGGCTGTGCTAAATGGTCGGTCACCTCCAAAGGAAAGATGGGAAGCCTCCAGAGAATAGAACAAACATCACAGCTACCTGCACAAACGTTGCCAAAACACCAAGGAGGTTCATGACAGCCTCTGAAGAAGCCCCAGCTTTACACCGTGTTGGAGTGGAAGGGAAGCGAGTCCCGTCTGCCCATCATCAACATCCCACTCTGTTGACAAGCCCTGTAGAGCTGACAATTGCAGGGGCCCACAAGACACCTCTGGGCAACAGCAGCTCCTCTCCCCTGTGCTTCTGCCCTCAGCGCCGTTTTAATGCTATACAGGCTCATCAGCCCTATGGAGATTTCCCCCTGCCCTGCAGATATGGCAGAAGGAGCTGCACGGTGCTTCAGGAGCAAAAGGAGAAGGAAAATCCCCAAACCAAGATATGCATAGGGCCCTAATCCCACCTGCCCACGTGCCAATCTGGCCCCAGGAGAGATGCTTTCCATATGAAAATAGATGCAACATGCTGCAAACTGGCTGTCACTGCAGGGAGCGGCGGGGATCACAGCGTTCACGCCGTCACAGTCACTCTTTGCACTGACAGATGTGCTCACAGTGTGCTGAAAGTGGAGGGCAACTTAAAAGACAGCATGACCACCCAGAAATGGAGGAAAAAAGATAACAAGAAAGTATAAAAGCAGATGCATTCATAAGTCCCAGATACTAGCCACACAGTCTGGCTACTCAGTCCTACAGCAGCATCATATCCCGTGTCCCCAGGCTGCTCCTAGAGGAGCAAAGTGACAAGGAAAAAGGGGATACTGAAGAAACTACTGGTTCTGTCCCCAGGGACCCTCTGCTCTCTGCAGGGCCAGGTCCACATCTCTTCTGAGCTCTGGGTGTTCTTCCACCCAGCCCAGCACACACTGCTCCCACGTTTGTGCTGACACAGTCGTTTGTTGACTGATGCAGTAAACCAATTCAACGAACCCACTTGTGCTGCACGTAACCCTGCAAAAGCACAAACAGTTTGTGCTCCTTGTCTTTTTTTTATTTTAAATCTTTTTGTGCGTGCTGTAAGTAGCTAAATGCACTTTGCCTTTTTTCCACTGCTCTGTCTGCTCGGTGACTGTGAGCACCTGCCCATTGAACCCCAGTCTCCAAGGTGGGTTTCTAAAAGTGATTTTGAAAAATACGATTCTTTAAAAGCTCAAAAAAAAGGCAACAGCATTTCCTCTTCAGCAGAGCATGGTGATCATAGAACAGAGTCACAGGATGGTTTGGGCCAGAAGGGACCTCAAAGCCCATCCAGTCCCACCCCTGCCATGGGCAGGGACACCTCCCACTGGATCAGGGGCTCCAAGCCCCATCCAACCTGGCCTTGAACACCTCCAGGGATGGGGCAGCCACCCCTGCTCTGGGCAACCTGGGCCAGGGCTTCCCCACCCTCACGGTGAAGAATTTCTTCCTAATGTCTAATCTAAATCTTCCCCCTTGCAATTGAAAGCCATTCCTCCTTGTCCTTTCACTCCATGTATTTGTAAAAAGTCCCTCCCCAGCTTTCTTGTAGCCCCCTTCAGGAACAGTAATAACTGAAAAGGTGACTCGTTCTAGAGAGGAGGAGTGGAGACAACACTGATGTTGAATGCAGCCATCCAGGAATTCAAACAACAGTTGAAGGGGAAACGCACAGCAAGGGTTGGGTTCCAAACCAGTGACTGGGGCCAGGTGTTGTTAACCTGCACCTGAAAGCTGTAAGTGCTGATGCTTCCTGTGCTGGATGAGTTTGCAGCCAGATAGCTCAGAGCTGGCCACCAGCAAGGGCTCAGGTTCTGGTAGCCCACAGAGGTCAACAACCTTTCACTTCCCTCTGTCCATAAAGGAAGAGCATGAGGAAAGATGCACGTACCCCTATGGGCTGAAACGCAATGAGCCAAGAAGAGGTCAGACCCCTGTGGGGATGGAATGGATGGAGGCTGGCAAGCACAGACACTCTTGGACAGCTCTCCTCAGGGCTCTCACCATCTCATGACTCTAGGCTATATCCTGCTGCTGACAGTGTTAAGTGTCTGGGTGGTGTGGAAGAGAACAAGTGTCCTTCCCAGACTGACCAACTCCATCTCATGAGGGCTGAGGCTCCTGGAGCTCAGGAGATGGATTTGGTACTTTTCCCATCTCTCTGTGGTTGGCATGGAAGAGACAGCACCACAGGCTGTGAGTTCCCTTATTCTATCATCTCCATCTCTGGATCTTGTTTTCTCTAGACATCCAAGCTTGGAACCGATCTCTGCATGATGATTAAGACAGGAATTCATAATGAGGAAGGGGGATGACCACTGGGTAACTCTTTTTGCAGTGATCTCATCACTGTGGTCAAAAAGGGGAACTCAGAAGCTTTGTGGTCTAACACACAAACACCTCTACTCCTTAGAAACAGTTTGGAAACTCACGTGCAATGGCACAAATAACTTACACATATGAATGCCATGACTTGTTGCTCAAATCAGGTCTCTGCATTCAGGAATCCTTTGCTAATCTGATGTCTGTTCATGCAGGCGTTGACATTCCTAGCGCGTGTTTGCACTTGTTACCGTAACTACCTGCAGGAATCAGGCACACCTTGCTCGTACATCTTCACCCAAGCAGCTGCACACTTGGCATGCTTGTGTGGCACAGAGAGCATCCGTGAACGAATCAAACCACTTGATGCAATTGAAAGCTTGGGGAAAGGACGGGAAAAAGTGGCTCTGCTTCATATCACTTTATATTAAAAATACAGAGGATTGACATTTTCCAGCCTTACTTGGCACATGCTGTTCAGCCTCTTCCCTAAGGATGCTGCGCAGATTCCTGTCGCTCCAGAGCGCAGCACCTGCAGTGCAGGGGTTAACTAGGAAACCCTCTTCATGCATGGACCTAAACTGGCCTGATTTATCCCAGAATCACAATTCTTAAAGCTAACTATTGCCATAGTCCTTCCATGTATCTATCACATTCCGCCAGGCTGCTCCTCTTTGGTCACTAACACTTCTCAGTCACTCACTGAAATTCCAGATTGTTTAATTTCAAAACCAATTATATGTAATTAGAAGAATTTGTACAACCATTCCCTTTATTGGATGCACAGGAATGATCCCTAATTCATCTCCGCTGATGGTGGCCCTGAAAATTCTGTGAAGGATTTTCTAAAAGCTAAAAAAAAAAGTTCCATTATGACAAATTTGCCTCCTTTCCCCCCTCTTTTCTCTAGGGAAAAGCCTAACACGAACACAGGGTCTTCAGTTCTGAGTGCAGGCTGGTTTAGAGTTCATTTCCAGCTTCACGTCAGACGCAAGCCAGGAGACATTTCAGTCGCCGCTATTGAAACTTTCCATGGTGATGCAGCAAAGGTGGTTTAAGAGCTGTCAGTGAAACAGGATGAGCATGGGGTTTGAATTGACTCGATGGAAACCAGAGGGTTTGTTCCCTGTCCCACAAGGACCAGCAGCCACACTGCGGTGACCTCAGCCAGAAAGCAGGATTTGTCACTAAATACTTGTTAAGAGCCTAGATGCACGTAGCTCACTTTCCTAAGCACCACGGCTCGCACTGAGCTCATCTGCATCCCCCAAACCTCGATGCCTCTGGGCTTTCCCCACAGCCCTGGTTCAGAGTCCCTGTAGAATTCAAAACCCGTCAACTCAGCCTAAAGATTTCAGATTTTCAAAAGCACCCAGGAAAGCTCAATGAACAGCTGACTTACATCCCCTGTCCCAAGGCTCGCTGCCTCGCAGAACCTTACGCTTGTGTCAGCAGAATCATAGAATGGTTTGGGGTGGAGGGGACCTCAAAGCCCACCCAGTCCCACCCCCTGCCACATGGGCAGAGACACCTCCCACTGGATCCGGTTGCTCCAAGTTCCATCCAACCTGGCCTTGAACCCCTCCAAGAACGGAGCAGCCACCAGTTCTCTGAGCAGCCTGGGGGTATCCATGATTTCTCTGGGCAACCTGGGCCAGGGCCTCCTGACCCTTATCATGAAGGGCTGCTCTCCACCTTGTATGGAAACGGTGGACTCCTCTGACCCAGCTGTTGGACCTTGCACTTGCCTAGGAAGGCAGTCTCTTTCCAAAAGAGATGCTTGATCTGGGCTGGCGCCAAGGATGGAGACGAGATGCGCTGTCGCCGGGCCGGTGGTTACCAGCGCCTCACCTATAGAAAAGCAGCTGGCATTGGAGAGGGAGGGGGAAGCATCGCTGGCCGAGCACAGAGCAGGACTTTAGGCGGTGGGTTTCTGGGCAGCTCCTCCTGCCGCAGCATCAGCATTCCCTATCTGGGGAGTCGTGTATGGGCCTCGCGCAGGTCCAGCTGCACTGCAGGCTTCCTCTGGCTGTGCGGGCGCTTTTATTACTCGGGGGCACATGTCTGTGGATTGTTTAATTCAAGTGATCAAATCCACCTCACACAGTATTTTGTATCCTTCCGTGTGTGACTCCCCTCACTCTGCAATCTGGCAGTTCCTGGCAGACAGTGTCTGGGAAATGGATTTTAAACTTTGGGGTGAAAACCAAGGCAATCGGTATTAGCTCTGAAACCAGAGCTGCTCTGTGCAGCAGGCCAGGTCGGTTTTTCACACTGGTTTCACACCGGCATGGCAGCAACCTGTGCTGCGGAGCCAACCCTACCTCCAGCTAGAAGAGCGTATCTACAGGCAATTTGATTTTTCTACTCCTGTCACACGTCTGGGCTTCCATGCAGTATTTTCTCTGACTGTTTCGTAGTCCTCTTTCTGATTTTGATAAAATGAAGTTACTTTCAAAAATGAAGGCTTATCATTTCTGGTGATCTAAGCAGATGTGACTTGACAAAGGGCTCTATTGTAGGGCCGTGTTAGTGCTTTATTTTTTAACGATGAAGGCTTTGGTTGTTTGTTATGGTTAGAAATAGTTTCCCCTCCAGATAGCCCCTTGAGAAATTCATGAGAGAAAATCCAGACTGTGAAAAGCACGGCTTGGGAGGAATTTGAAACAACATGACAGGGGAAGCAAATCATCGTGAAAATCCTATTACAGCAAGCCTGGGCTCACAACCACATCCAGCCCCGAGTTCATCCTCCCCGGCTCCAGGTGAGCCGCCTCGCTGTCCTCTGCACAATTCCAGAGGAGTTTCAGCCTTGCTGTCTCTCTGCTGGCTGCAGACCCACAAAGCCAGGCTCCCGCTGCTAGACCGACCCGCAGGACGATGGTCTCCAGCCAAAGCCAAAACGAGGCGCGAATGAGGGAGAGCATGGGTCAAGGTAAGGAGGGAAGAACTGGCAACACAACTGACTGCTGTTGTGCAATCCCAGCTAATCAGACACAGACCCACATGCGAGCCACCCGTGAACACTTAAGAGGAGTTTACATTTCAGCTGGGTTTCGCAGCTGGACGGTCCTGGCTTTGCATGCAAAGCTGATTTCTCCAGGGTGCAGCTCCAGAGAGGGGCAGCCACTGATGGGCCTCTGAAAAGCTCCGATTTCTGATTCATTTTCAGGTTTGTTCCCCTTCTTTCCAGGCTGCTTTCCATGCACCCTCAGCAGAGCCTGTGCTTCCCTGCCTGCTGAGGGGTTATCCCAGCGGCAGCGTCTCCAGCGCACGGCGTTCAAAGCTCATGGCCCTTTTCAAGAGCCTCCCTGCTCTGCACCAGCAGAGACCATCCCGACACACAGTGAGGGAGAGGAGCCCCAGCACAATGAATCCACAAAACTGCCAGCATGCAGGAAATTGGCCAATTATCCAGCTCTGACTTCTAGCAGAAACCATACAAAAGGATCTTTATGGACGAGAAGGGCCTAGGAAAGGAAGGAGAGAGACAAAGATGGGGGAAATGAACGACGTGGTGAACTGTGATCAAGTATTTATGACCATGCTCTGAAAGGTTGTTCCTAGTCCAGCTTGTCACCAGTGAGTGAATGTCAGGATTATTTAGGAGAACTTGTTAAAATAAGAAGAAAAATGGTGCATAAACCCAACATTGCTTCCAAGTCACAGCAAGAAATACTGCCTGCAGCTTCACTTACGGCAAGGACCTGCAGCGTTCCCAGCTTTCTTACTCCTGCACACCATGGTAGCCACAGGAAGGGACAAGGGCAGAAGTGGTGTGGGAATACACTTCTCCTCCTCACCAGCAGTCCCGTAGGACCATGGAAAACTCCTCATGGGATGCTCAGGGTCCATCAAAACCCAGTACACAGGTTTGAACTGGAGCAAGATGGGTCAAAAAAGTAGAAAAAGGATGGAGAGAAGGAGGATAAGCATCTGCAGTGAGCAGTGATGCCCTGCCCTGCCCAGAGAGGTGCTAACTGCACTGCTGCTGGAGTAGAAAAAATATAGAAAATATTCACTGAAAAATTCCTTTTTCTGTCTGATATTGTAAACACAAGTTTGGTGCAGGAGACTCCATGGGATATGACGGTTTTGATGACTTCCAGCCGTGTATATGCTCCACAGACTCGCTTTCCAAACAGCCCATTATCACTGTGCAGGCAGCTCATTTATTTGCTTAGAATTCTCATTTAAAATACTCATCAGTCAAGATTTATTTTCCTCTGATAAGGCACAGGAGGGCACCGCTAAGGTTCTGGCTTCTATGGGTTGTCAAGTGTCTTGTCTAGCGGTTATTGTCAAGCTAACACCACAACAGGGCTCTAGCACAGCACTTCTTCAGCTGATGTGTCCTAGCATCCACCTCCACAAACTGGGACCTTGCCACTGATGTTCCTATGAGACAGATTATTTCACTGTCTCAGTTCCTCTAGATATAAAAACAGGATCTTCCAGCCAAGTGGTCACACACATGCAAAGGTGGGTGTCCACCACTGTCATGCATTGTCTGAGTCTCTGACTGAACATATCACCACATCTGCCAGAGCACCCAGAGCTGCCATAGGAGGCAGGCGTTTGGGACAGATTAGGGCTTGCACATCTCTAGGGCTTGGACTGGGGGATCTTAGGGGTCTTTTCCAACCTTAATGATTCCATGATCCAACCTAAAGCTGTGGATTCCCTACGCTGGCCCAGGTGGTACCCTTGTTCAGAGGGAAGTGGTACCAGAACCCCGTGGTGGTGGCTCAGCCCCAGCTTGGTTGTGCAGGAGCAGCAGCGAGGCGGGCAGAGCTTCCCAGCACAGGGAGCCGAGATCATCCTTGGCAGATGCACCTTCCTTGGCTCTCTGAAATTTCTGTCAGTGAACAGAAAGCAACTGGAAGGGGAAAAAAGATTAAAAGGAAGCCTATGTTTGAAATATGCTTTGTTTTCTTTTAAAAAATCCAGGATCCCATCCAGTTAGAAAGAGGAGGTGAGCGCTGAAACGAGCTCTTTGTTTTTTGCATTAGCTCAAGAAGAAAACGCTTTCCTTTACAGGTTCCTCTGGGGTTTAACCACTGCCTCCAGCCCCGCTTTTCGCACACAGGGCAGCTCGCACATAGTGCTCTCAGAGCTGCAACAAAACAGCAGCATGACCTCCGCCAGCAGCCCCTCTCCTTGCCCCCCGCTGCCTCCCCAGGTGCTGTGTCCCCACCGCGGTGGCTGCTCCGTGGTGAAACACAACAGGATGACGATCTCACAGTAGGGTCAGGGAGAACTGAGAAAATGACACCACATCACATCACCACCACGCAAGGACGTGTGAATTGAGTCTTGTGGCAGCTTCGTGGCATGGGGACAGGGTGCCGGTCTGCCTGCATCCGTCCAGGCAGGCAGAAGCAGCACCAAGGGCGAGGTGATGGTTAAGTGGGACATGGCTCAGGTTTTCCTCTCCTTCCGCTGAGGCTGAGCCACCTCCCAGCCAGCCTGTGCCGGTGAGCCATCCCCAGGGTGCTTGGGGTGCTCCGTGAACAGCCACGGCTCCATCAGCACCCTCAGTGCCCCTGGAGCTCTCCCGTCCTGTCTGCAGCCCTCTGAAAACAGGCAGGAGCCCCTGAAAACTCAGAGAGCCACCAAAGAGCAGCCAGAGCTCTGCTCAGCCCTGGCAGGTCTGAAGCCCCTCGAGCAAAGTGCTGCCCTTCGCCACCCTTGCCCTCCAGCGCTCCCCAGAAATGCCCCAGGGTTTAAATCTGGTCTGGGTGATCCAGAGCAAGAAAACACTCTTCTACAATGCTCTGCTTCCCAAATCTGCCATCATAAACAGCACAGCAGGCTGTATCTGGCACCAGCAGAGGGGCAAGCACTGTAACTGCTGAAGGCACCAACTCACTCCCCGCTTTCTCTTGGCTGCACCGGCCACGCAAGTTGAAGCATGGAAGAGCGAGTGCCAAGTGTTACGGTGTGAAGGCGTTTTCCATTAAGAGCTCTTGTTTTTCATGGCTTATAAGTTACCACTCCCCGCCTCCAGTCCTTAGGGTTGAGATTTGTCATGCTTGTTCTTAACCCAGCAGAGAATTCCTTGAGGAAAGTTCAATAGTACAAGTAGCAGCAATTACTCATCTGCCTTTCCTCATGGAAGAGAACAAATATTCACAGAAGGCTGCAGTCCCTGCGAGGGAGGTGGCAGAAGAAACGACTTCTGCCCCGTAGCCAGGGAGCAGCGCAATCCAGCACACCCCAGGTTTTCCAGGCATAAATCCAGCAGCAATTCCCATTTCCAGACACTGACAAACACCCACCAAACGCGACTATTCCAGGCAGCCCCATAGGGTTGGATTTCCCACAGCTGGGCATGAAAATGCATTGATCATTAGCCACCTGGGGCATTTTTCAGACGCATCCTGGGTGCAAGGGTAAATTCTAAACCTACTTATAAAACCGACATGACCTGAACCTTTGGTCTTGGTGCTGAGTCCTCAGCAAGATATTAACTCCTGTACTTGCAGAAGGAAATGCTGTTTCCAATCAGGGACCACTCTGCTTGCAGACCTCCCCCATGCTTAAACCTGTGTGCAGGCTCCTGTTCTGTGGAAGAACCACAGAATCATGGAATAGTTTGGATTGGAAGGAATTGCAAAGCCCCATCCAGTTCCAGACCCTGCCATGGGCAAGGACACCTCCCACTGGATCAGGGGCTCCAAGCCCCATCCAACCTGGCCTTGAACACCACCAGGGATGGGGCAGCCACCACTGCTCTGGGCAGCCTGGGCCAGGGCCTCCTCACCCTCATAGCAAAACATTTCTTCCCAAGACCTCATCTCAATCTCTCCTCTTTCAGCTTGAAACCGCTCCCCCTTCTTCTATCCCTGCACTCCCCTATCAAGAGCCCCTCCCCAGCTTTCCTGGAGCTCCTTTCAGCACTGGAACCTGCTCTAATGTCTCCCCGGAGCCTTCTCTTCTCCAGGCTAAACAACCCTAGGTCTCTCAGCCTGTCCTCCTACAGGAGGTGCTCCAGTCAAGTGCTCAGTCCTACTCTGTCTCATCCCCATCCCATGTGCGCCCCATGTTCCACTTCACAAACTGCCATCAAGTGAGGCAGAAAGGAGCTCCGTTAGTGTTCTTAGAAAATACAGCTTTGAACATCCTAATCTTGTTTAGTTTAAATCTTAACCATAATATTTATATTAATGCTTTTTATTATGGTTTATTTTTATTTAAATGCATACAGAAAGTAAAATAAAATAAAGTTGTGTTAGGCTGTTTTAAAAACATAAATCACAGAGCAGATAAGAAAGATAGAAGACATCTTTCATGTGGAGAGATGGCTGTGGGTCACTAGACACTAAAACAAGAATCAGCAATTTGCTCCTACACCGAGAAAAAATATAAAGGCATTTCAACACTTAGATGAGGAACTGTGAAGGCAGATCAGGATTCATTCCCCAGGGAAGGAATGATTCCTCACTCTTCCATTTGAGTACAATAAAGGAATATAAAAAACCCAGGACCCTGTCTCGTTTCTGTAGGAAAAACCAGCCTTTTGGGGCTTTGAAACAGGATGTTGCTTTTTAACACCCATTAATTTATTTACCAGACACTGAATCTCCCCATAGATTTTAAGGTTAATAACATAATATCGCTTGGCTATGTCCTCACTCTGCTTTCACACCCCAAAATGACACCAAATCCCGGGCTGACGACCACGATGGCTGAAGGAGGAACCGTGTTGGAACAGGTTGCCCAGAGCAGTGGTGGCTGCCCCATCCCTGGAGGAGTTCAAGGCCAGGTTGGATGGGGCTTGGAGCAACCGGATCCAGTGGGAGGTGTCCCTGCCCAGGGCAGGAGTGGAATCGGATGGGCTTTGAGATCCCTTCCAACCCAAACCATTCTATGGGCCAACGTGGAGTAAAATGGTCCTTTTTTTAAGAAAATATAAACTCACTGTAAAAAGACAAGTCCTCTCACGCAAACCTTCTCTGGCCTTGCAGCTCTCAATTCCCACCAACCTGGCCTCCAGCAGCCAGCATAGCAATGCCGACCAGCATCCCTGAACTGTATTTATTGAACAACATCAGAACTGAAACTGTCGGGAAACAAAGAAGATGGGGAAACAGGGATGAGTGGGGCCTTCTTGAGGAGGTTTCTGTTCAGGAGGAAGCCTCCAGGACACCAACACTAAATGACAAATGCTTCTAAAACATTGTTAGACCCCTGTAATGACTATGGTGCCCAAATGGAAAGTCCTTCCCTCCGAGGATGAATCATAGAATCATGGAATCATTAGGTTGGAAAAGACCTTTGAGATCATCAACTCCAACTGTACCTGACTACTACTAAATCATGTCCCCAAACACCTCATCTACCTGGCTTTTAAACCTCTCCAGGGATGGGGACTCCACCACCTCCCTGGGCAGTCTCTGCCAGTGCCCAACAACCCTTTATGTGAAATTTTTCCTAGTGTCCAATCTAAACTTCCCCTGATGTAGCTTGAGGCCACTCCCTCTTGTCCTGTCACCTGGGAGAAGAGACCAACACCCACCTCTCTGCAGACTCTTTTTAGCAAGCTGTAGAGAGCAATAAGGTCACCCCTCAGCCTCCTCTTCTCCAGGCAAAACACCTCAGCTCCCTCAGTTGCTCCTCGTTAGGACTTACTTTGCAGCCTGAGGAACTATCCTGGTGATGGACACAAGCTGGTGAGATGCAGTCCTCTCAGTCATGGTTGAATCGCTGCAAACTGATGCTAGGAGCAAGCTTCAGCCTCCTGGACCTGCATGTTTCACAGCAACGTCCCAAGGAAAGAAAAATGGCACAAATGGAATTCAAAAATTGTTTTGGTAAACAAAAAAATAATTATTAAACAACTAAAAATGCATGTCCACATGCTGCAAGGGTAAAGAAGGCAGTCCGCCCCATGGTCTTTGACACTGGCATTCAGTCATCTTCATTGCTCTCCTGATGGTGAGCACCATGCTCGCTCCACGGGACCCCATGTCCTTCAGACCCAGATGCAGCCCAAGAGAGGACACCCATGGTCTGGCCTGTGTTTCTGTGTCCCAGTTCCCATCTGCTGCTTTCTGAGAGCAACGCTGCTTCAACTGAGATGACATCTGAAATCACAGCTTGGAGAAAAGCACTCCGCAAAGCACACATGTTCCTCCACTGGTGCTCAACAACACCGTGACGGCTCAGAGCTCCAGGTGAGGAGAGGACATGCTTCAGGCCATGCCAAAGACGGTGGAGCTTCATCATCTGCTCCAGCAACCAGCCACCACGAGAGGCAGAAAGAGGTCATGGAGCATCATCCTGTCCCCCTTTCAGTCTCACATCCCTGCCTCTTCCCGATCCTGCCTCTACCAGGTGGTGCCGGTGCCATGGCACCCGTTTCCACTCCCTCATCTCAAATTCTCCAACTTCCTTCAGCTGGAGGTCTCTGCCCCCACTTGCCTCCCACCCCGTGGGAGCAGAAGCATCCCCATGCACATGCCAGCACACTGCAGAGGCTGGCGAACAGCGTTCCCAAGCTGGCTGCAAGGAGACGGCTCTGGCTCCCATGACGTTGCTGGTGAACTCCGACCCTGGTCCTGCAGGCAGGGAGGACCTGGGGCTGGAATAGGGACGGGATAAAAGCATTACTCAACCTTGACCAAGCTCCAGCTGTTGCTCACATCACCACTGGGTAAAACCATGTGTGGGAAAATGCTCTCGGCAGTGCCGGTGCGCTCCCAGGTTAGTCGGCAAGTACCCCAGCTCCTCCAGCAGTGGTGGCTCTTTGCAGTAGGACTACACTGTTTTTCCTACAGAAACTACACTTTCCCACCAACATTTCCATTTCCTAGACACCACCAAAGGCTTTCACCACCTCCCTGCAGCTCCTGCAGCATCTCTTTCAGCCTCGGGAAATGCCCTTTTGTCCCAATCACATTCACTGGAGCGTTACTGCATTCTCCACCCCCTCCACTGCCACTCACCCTCTGCATCCCTGCCTTTCCTCTCCCTCTCAAACCCAACATCAGCAACCCATCACTTCTCATCGAGAGCTGAGGGGCTAGTTTCACTTCTGGTCCGTTCATATCTCACCGTGACACTCAACTGCCTCTCAATTTCAGAGAACTATTTTTATGCTCTCACCATCTCAGGAGGGTCAGAACCTCTGCAGCTTGCTGACCAGACCTGGCACCTCATTCTCTCCCTTCTGTCTACATCTTTACACCTGCAGAATAGATTCTGTGTGGTAGGCATCTGCCTTTCTCTCTCTGCTTGTACCATATCGCTACTATGATGCTACCAGCCGTGTTCCTCAAGAATGCAATACTTGACCCCACTATGTTTCACACCCAGAAGACATTGCAGGCTGGTGTAGCCACTGGTTTGCTGGCTGCTCACTGGCTTCCTAAGACTAACGTGGAAAGAAAGCAAAATTGACTCAAATAGATGCCCAGCTAGCATGGTCTGGACAGGCAAAGTCCATCCAGAGGGACTCCAGCATGGACTGGGGTCCACACTGATGGAAGATCAGCATGGTGATGGCCACAATGCTGAGCCAAACCTTCCAATACTAAAACAATTTCAGTTAGAGGTCACAAACATGAAATGTATCCTGCTTCGGTTTGGGACACGCTGCTCATGCAGTCTGAAGTTGCTCCTCACTGAAGAACTTCTGCATCCTTCGTGCTCCAGGTCCTCTCAAAGAGAGGTAAGGAGAAAGGAAGAGAAGAGCAGGAATAGCCCAGCAGATAAGGGCTGTTCCCAGACTTTGGGGAGCTGGAGCTCCACTTCCCATGGAGCTACAGTGCTGGGATTCCATGACAGTTTGAGCTTTCATTGGAAAAGGAAACAATTTCTGACTTTCCTTGGTGCAGACAAATGAAAGATTCTTTAATCCTTAAAGAAAAAGCCGAAGTTGCTTTCCTGCCTCAACTTATTATTAGTTTTTAAATCTACCTTGTTTTTAACTTCCCCTCACTGGTTTTCGCTGTTCAGTGTTAACGGCACCGAACCTTCCAGACAGCCTTTCAGACATAATTCTCGTGAGCAGAATGAGTGTGCTCTGTGTCAGAGGAAACAAAAGGACTGGTTAAAGATTTGCAGACACTTTAGATAGAAGCGGGATATTTTAATGAGAGTGGCCCTTCAAAAGATCATGTACAAACCACATCAAATACAAATGCTGACTGCAGGAAATTAAAGTTGGAAACTTGAAAATAACAATAAATCAAGTAATTCTCATGCTTAACTTGGTCCTCTGACCCCCAAGGTCTCCCTTCCTGATCTGCTTTCCTAATATGAACAGAGAGTCAGCTGATCTGCCCAAACTGGCTGTGTTCTCACCCCCACTGCCCCAAAGCCACAAGCTCTCCCTCCACATCCCTGCCCATGTCCATGTGTGTTACTGCAGTCATTCCTCGAGTTGCAATGGGTCGAATCATCAGATCTTGGCTCACAGGCAGGATCATCACCTCTTGCTGGGGTACTGGGTGAATGATGGCTCTCCTGTGCCTTGTGGGACATCCCAGGCTTCTCCCAGCCCCTGTGATGCAGCACTGTCCTGGGCTTCCCCGGGAAAATGCTCTGCTGGAACAAGAGCAGCGCTTCCTCCCTGGGGGATCAAGGTGAAATAGCCAGAGAGAAAAATCAGTGCAGAATTAGGAGACCTCACTAAACAAGAACAAACAAAATAGTTCTTGGCTGTGTAAACTGCCCATCTAATGCTGTTCACATTAGAAAAGCAGTGCTTCAGTTGTGCTGCACCAGTAACTGAGTGAGGGGAATGATATTCAGAGAATCATAGAACCACCAGGTTGGAAAAGACTCACCGGATCATTGAGTCCAACCATTCCCATCAATCACTAACCCATGTCCCTCAGCACCTCATCCACCTGTCCCTTAAACCCCTCCAGGGAAGGTGACTCAACCCCCTCCCTGGGCAGCCTCTCCCAGTGCCCAATGACCCTTTCCATGAAAAATTTTTTCCTGATGTCCAGCCTGAACCTCCCCTGGCGGAGCTTGAGGCCATTCCCTCTCGTCCTGTCCCCTGTCACTTGGGAGAAGAGCCCAGCTCCCTCCTCTCCACAACCTCCTTTCAGGGAGTTGGAGAGAGCAATGAGGTCTCCCCTCAGCCTCCTCTTCTCCAGGCTAAACACCCCCAGCTCTCTCAGCCGTTCCTCATAAGGCCTGTTCTCCAGCCCCCTCAGCAGCATCGTTGTGCTTTACCACTCTGAAGAGGCAAACTGCGAAGGAGAGGAGGATGCTGAGTGAAAGCACCCAGAATCAGGCAGTTTTGGGTAATAACTGCCCAGTTTCACAAGCTGGATATCAACACCCACTCTTCTTATCTCTGCTGCCCAGAAAGACGAGGCGCTTGCCTGGCTGATGGTCATAGAGGCCTCCGCACAATGAAGCAGGCACTGCTCCTCTTCCAAGGGTGAGATAAACTGTCAAGTGAATTGGAGATTAACTATCCAGATGTAAATGAATTCATTGCTATGCAACTGATAGGGCTCCGGCCTGGTTTAGTGCAGGATGGAGTCAGGTTTGGAGAGCTCTCTCAATAGCCAAAGAATTTATAACCTGTATTCATGGCGCTCTCTGTAAAGGGCCGCCTAACAATGCCGGAGCTTGCAAGCATTGTTCCTTTTGAAGGGTTTCACCACTCCACCCCCACTCCTCTGCCCCCAATTTACTCCCCTCCTCCCTGGATCCCCCAACAGAGCCGCTCTGCACCCTTCCCTCCTCCTGATCACACAGGAAGAAAGCCGGGGGGGAGGTGACCTCCGCAGCAGAATTTGCTATTCATGTTCCGTTCCCCCTCACAAATCCTTAACTTCTTGTCTCTTTATAATCTTTTTTCTCTTGAGAAAGAAAAGATCAAAGGGCTTGGGGCTGATGCTTTCTGAACTAGGCACTTCTTGCCATGGGAAAACAGCGGCGGGGAAAGGCTACACAAAGATGCTTGTGACTAGGGGGGAGAGACGATGAGACAGGACTTTCTTCCATGGAAATGCCTTCTGAAAGCCTTTACCAAGCAGCCTTGCACGCAGGATGCAGCTATCCAGCGTCTGAGCAGCCTGCCCAGCTGAGGTACCGCAGCAGCAGCAACGAGACCACGTGTTGTTTCGGGGTCACACATGAATGCTGGTAAAGTCTTCCAGCCCCGAGGAGGAATCGCAGACTCCAGGCGTGCACCGCACTGCACAGCCCGCAGCCCCCACCAGCAGGTCCCTCCTGCGGCGACAGGAGCACGGGAGCAGTGCAGAACTCATCTGTAAGGCGCTGGTTTCTCCTGGGATGCTTAGGAAGGTGTTTTCAAGAGAAGAAGGAACAGATGCACACATAAGACTGCTCCAAGGGCAGAGAAACCCCCCTGAAGTGAAAGCGTGTGGAGCTGTCCTGCATGCCTTGGACTCACCACATGCACGCGGTGGAGCTTCACTTTCACATCTACATCTGCACCCTGACCTTGGGCTGCCAGGCTGGAGCAGGGCTGAACGCAGGGAGCGCCTTTCGAAGCCCCTTTAAAACATTTCCTGATTCTAAAAAGATGAAGGATTCTATGCTGTGTTTCCAAGTGATCCATCCTTGGATGGATCTGCCTCAGTGTTCTTCCAAAAGAAGACACAAAAGACAGGGCAGGATCTGAGGCTTGCTTCAAGCATCTAATGTTAAATTATTTTAGGAACAGAGTTATTTGTATTGGTCAGTTCTTGCTCAAATACAGGGGCTGTTACTGAGACAGGAGCACATCCCAAATCACTAATGACCATGTAGAATGAATCATAAAATCACAGAGTGGTTTGGGTTGGAAGGGACCTCAAAGCCCATCCAGTCCCACCCCTGTCATGGGCAGGGACACCTCCCACTGGATCAGGGGCTCCAAGCCCCATCCAACCTGGCCTGGAACACCTCCAGGGATGGGGCAGCCACCACTGCTCTGGGCAACCTGGGCCAGGGCCTCCCCACCCTCACAGCAAAACATTTCTTCCCAAAATCTTATCTCAATCTCCACTCTTTCAGCTCAAACTCATTCCTCTAGTTCTGTCTCTGCACTCCCTGATCAAGAGCCCCTCCCCAGCTTTCCTGGAGCCCCTTTCAGTACTGGAAACTGCTCTAAGGTCTCCCCGGAGCCCTCTCTTCTTCAGGCTGAACAACTCTCTCAGCCTGTCCTCATACGGGAGGTGCTCCAGCCCTTGGATCATCTCTGTGGCCTCCTCTGGACTCGTTCCAACAGTTCCATGTCCTTCTGGTGCTGATGACTCCAGAACTGGACACAGGGCTCCTGGTAATGTCCCAACCCTACCTTCTCACACAACTTCTGATTCAACTCAGTAACATTAGATTAAAATCTGCTCAACGTGTTGCAGTGTAAATGCCGTAAGGGCTTCCCTAATCCACACCACAAATGAACTGCGGCACCCACAGCGCTGTAACAAATTATAGGTCTTACAGGAATACTGAGAATTCACACGACTTTTCTGACTTCGAAGCTGGTTTCCTGACACAGACGTTAAGAATGTGTTTCCTCTGCAGGCTCACCGAATGCCTGAATCGTGCTGGAGAGCCAAGGAGAACAGCTGCCTTGCATCAGATCCCAGCAACTTTCACCACCACCCCCAAAACCCAGCACAGGAGCCTTCTCATTATTAGAGAGGAGAAATGTTTGCGCTGAAAGAAAAATGTAAATGGCTTTGAGAGCGATGCCAAATGATCACAAGTGACCCACAACCAGAAATGCAGAAACTCTCTGGTGGAGATTTAGAGGCAGTTGAACGTCTCCGCAACTCAGCCACGAGGCTGCCACGGTGACAGCCTCGCACACTCAGGCTACCATCACTATAAAACAGTTGTTGTTTGAAAGTGGTTTGGATTCATTTTGCTCAACTGCTGAGGAAAAAAAAATCAGATTGTCAGCATCATAAAGGTGCCGGATGTGTTTGGTTGAATCCTACAGACCTGCAGGTGGCAAATATCTTCTTCACCCTCCCAGCTTTGCTAGCGCGCTGCAAACCAAGCCCCTGGCACTTCTGTTGAGTCCTGAGAGGAACGGTGGAAATGCATCGCTCTTCATCAGCGATCATAGAACCATAGAATCATGGAATGATTTGGGTCGGAAGGGACCTCAAAGCCCATTCAGTTCCACCCCTGCCATGGGCAGGGACACCTCCCACTGGATCAGGGGCTCCAAGCCCCATCCAACCTGGCGTTGAACCCCTCCAGGGATGGGGCAGTCACCACTGCTCTGGGGAACCTGGACCAGGGCCCCATCACCCAGAGAAGGTCACCCAAAGGAGATTTGCACTCAGGCTTTCTAGGAAGAAGATGTAATTTGTATACAGGTCTGTACATCATCACTGGATCTATGTAAGTGCCTGGCCCTCTTCTTTTCCCTTTCTCCGGTCAGTAAGGACTTACAGTTTTTCCCCAGTACCTCCTCAGGAAGAAACCCAGAAGCTCAAAAGTGCTTTTGATAACATACTGTAGACCTCAGAGTAGGAACTTGTCATGGATGATCAGCACTAAAACCCCATCATAAGCTCATTAAGAAACACGACATCTACAAGATACAGAAAGGCTGCAGTGCTGCATCACGTACAAACCCAGGATGAGAGAAGAGTGTTTGGTGGTACTGACTGTACTGAAGGCTTTTTGGGAACATTGCTGTACGTCTCCATAAGCTGAAAAACGACAGTGTTACCATTATTAAAATACTCCCTATAAGGAGAAAAGCAGGGCCAGTGTTCCAAGGAGACGCGCAGGCAGCCTTGTTCCCTTTCTAAAAATGAACCCTGATGAATATGTGACCTTTTTGTGACTCCTTCCCTACTAACAAACTGGCTTCACAGAAAGAATGTGAATGTACGCTTGAAGCACCTACTGGCAGAAAGTGAATTGTGAAGATGTAAACTTCAGGATCTGTGCCGGAAATCCACACTTATCAGTTGTTGGCATCCAGACAGGGGACAGCAATAAATCAATTAATTCAGCCTTTCGAACTCCCAACATCTCCAATGAGCACCTCGAGTGAACTCTAATGAAGATGCAGATAAAGATTCCTTGATGGAAGCTGATTTCTCAGCAGCCCAGAGGAGAGGGATACACGAATCCAACTAACCATGATGGGAGTTGGGTTCCTCATGTCCACAGCCACCAACAGATGTCTGGAGTTCCTCAGCAAGCAATCTCAGACTCAACACAATAAATAAGTGTAACAAAGCTGCACGCTGTCTTCAGATAACTTCTATGCAGAAACAAAATGCGTATCAGTATGAGGTTTCCTGGGCTGCATTAAAAGCAGCATAGGGTGAGGGAAGGAGTCCACCCCTCTGCTCCATTCTGCTGAGACAGAGGAGGCCACGGAGATGATCTGAGGGCTGAAGCACCTCCAGTACAAGGGCAGGCTGAGAGAGTTGGGCTTGTTCAGCCTGGAGAAGAGAAGGTTGCGGGGAGACCTTGGAGCAGTTTCCAGTACGGAAAGGGGCTTGGCAAGATGTGCCCCACTGCACTCCATAAGGATTTCAAGTGTGGGCAGGGTGTTCCTGGTACTGCACCCACCCACGGGAGCTGAGAGCAGGAGCCGTGGAGAGCGAGAAGGATGCAAAGCTCTCTCTGGCACACAGCAGGGAGCACAGGAGGTCAGGAAAGCTGATATCACTCACCCCACCACAGCCCACGTGGGCTTCCACCAGGCCCGTGGCCAGGACATTGTAGCACCTGGAGGAAAGTCCTGTTTGCATTTCCCCCGTGCCCTGAGCTACAGCACGTTGTGAAGTGTGGTAAACACCTTTTCTTCCCACCTTTCCTCCTTATTCCTGTCTCGTCTTTATTTCCTCACTACCTGTTGGGTGATGCTTTTATAGCAGCACCTCTCACCACCACAGCCGGGTGCTCCATGGGAAGACAGAAAGCCCCCAAAAGGCCTCATTTCCTTCCCAACTCTGTCATTTTGCTTTTGCATTTCAATTACTTCGGTAACAAGAGGCTGTGAAGGCACGGAGATCAGCAAGGCAGGCAGCAAGCAAGGAAGAGAGCTGTTGTTACAAGGATGCGCTTTCCTCTGATGGGAGCTTGGCAAAGCACTGAACCACATTTTGTGCCCACACGTGCTCTGCTGCGCAGCCGACCCTTCAGTGGCGAGGAAAGAGCTTCCCATAAAAGCCCAGGGCCTGTGAGAGAACCCAACAGACTCCTATTCCCTCTCTAAGTTCCAAACCCCATTAACTTCTCCCTCTAATAATTGCCCAGCTGGTCGGGATTTTGGGAAATGAACCCCCGCAGCAGAGGAGCAGGAGGAGGAGGCGGCCAGGGCTGCGGCCAGAGCCCCCCAACAGTGTCCCCTGCACCAGCTGTTCTCTGCACTGCAGGGATGTGTACGATGGGTGGGTACACATGGACCAAAAGCAGCAGCTTTTTGCAGCTCCAGGGAGTTTCCTGAAAGAGCAGCACAGCCGGCGCAGTCCTGGATGGCGCCCGGCTGCAGGACTCCCTCTCCTTGGCCGTAATTCCTCCATCTCCACAGCAAGTTCAGAAAATAATGTAATGAAAACAGCCTTTATTTCGTCTTTTTTTTTTTTCTCCCCGTTGCTCATTTTATTTTACTGAGCTACTGCATACGGAGCCGAATCTTTATTTTGGCTCATGGCCTCTTGCAATATCATTACCCGCGCGCAAAGGAAAAGCCCTCTGGAGATTTCCAATCCAAACAGGCCCTTGTTTTATCTACAACTATTTGAGTACATGACCTCAGATAACCCCGGGGCCAACTGTGTGCCAGATTCAAACTGCAGCCATGGGAACTTTAAATACAGAGAAGATTTTCCAGCTTCCCTCCAAAGCGAAGATGTTGAGTTTCTTGCCCTCTCTGGGTCCGATGGAGCTGGGAAGCTGGGCTGTGCTGGTGAGAGCTTGTCCCCGGAGCCATGGTTGCACCACCGTGCCGTTGATTCACCTCTTCTGTGTTGAGGCAGCAGCAGAACTGACCTCTGCCACGTACACACAGTCACTTTGCTTCTCCGGGTACTGCTCCGGCTTCGGATTACTGCAAAGACAAACAGCTGCACTTGGGCCAACAGACTCATCTGTAAGGCCGTGTTTGGATTGCTCTGGGCAGGAGAGGTTTTTCGTCTTCATTAGCCTGCTGTTCACAGCCATAGACACGATTTCTCCCTGGGTCAGAGCCTCCCGCTCTCTACTGCTGGTTATGAATCTAAATAAATCAATTAATGTGGCATTTTGAATGAAACTCAGGAAGCTTTGGCAGCTGCTGTTTCACAGACATTCAGTGTCTGTGGGCAGCTTACTCTGGAAGCCCCTGGAAAACACCAGTCCAGCGAATTTAGGAACCAGAATCAGCAATAAGTACTTTTTATTGCTTTTTCTCCCCTGAGCACTACTTCTTCATGTTAACTCAAAGGCATTAACATAAAAGAGGAGAACGAATCCTAGAGCTGAACGCAAGCACAGAGGAAAAAATCTCAGGCTCTAGGAACAGCACAGGAATTCGGTCTTGACAGTCTCCCCATCAGTTTCTGACACTGTCACACTGAACACATGCTCACATTATTTCATGTCAGGAACCAACCTCGGGGAGAAGGGCACAGCCCAGCGACCCCTCGAGAGCTGCTCTGTTTCTCCTCACTGGGATTTCCGTGTCAGAGCGCTGGGGCACTCGCCTTTGCAGAGCCGGGCTGAGGACACGAGTGTGTTTTGCAGGCAGCTCTCCCGGCCACACGCATCCGCATCCCGAGGCGCACCAGGCTTCTTGGGACTCGGGGCAGAGACACAGGGCTGAAAGTTAGCATCAAAGTGGAGGAAGCTCTGGCTCAGGGATGGAAGGCAGGACTTTGATGCTTTTTTGATTGCTTTTGCACCTTGAGCAGCCCCGTGGTCTCAGCTGGGGCTCCCTGGGCTCCACAGCTCCCAGAGTGAGACTGGGACCAGTGTCCCACTGCTGGGCAGACTGGTCACACAAACCCTGCTCACGCAAACTGTGTCACACAAATCCAGGGCAGTTTTCAGCTGTCTGCAACCACACATTCATATGCGTTACCTAGAAAGCTTTGCATTTCAAGGCTGTCCTTATTTTGATCTTTACAACTCCTGGAAAAAATGAGTTCAATTAAGTCTCATCCTTAGGAATTTACATAAGGTCACTGCAAGGCTCCCCGCATTTCCTCTGGTTCGGATCACAGCGCTCTTGGTGTTTCCCCTCTTCATTTATAACCTCGTTGCTGTAGGGCATTCCAAGTAAATCATCCACCACCAGTTTCCTCTCTTCAGCAACATGCATCAAGATTTTCATTCAGGCTAAATGAAGCTTCAACTCCTCTGTACAACAGGAGCCCAGTTTAAAGGCACAGCATTGCTTTAAGAGACGGCAGTTTGCCCCTTAATTAAAAAAATATACATTTTAATGCAGAAGAGCATGTATTAATTTCAATTCCTTTAGCAGGTGGAAAGATTTAGTTGCCTTTGGGAGGGCAAGCACAAGCAATGAACCAATTCTTACATATTCTCTGGGAAATTTCTTTGCTAATCAACACGAAGAGCCTTTTTTACTACAAACAGATTGAGAAACCCATGCAGAAGCTGAGCTGTATTCAGCCATGATGCCATACTGTGGTGAGGGGCACGTTGGCTGCAAGCTGGGAGGGCTTCTGGTTACACAGGTATAGGTACCCACCTGACTGCGCACTTCATTTCTAAAGCTGGAGATCAAATTTGAACCGAAAGAGATCTTGAGGTGCCAGAAGGGTCCAAAATTAATGGGTATTAACAGGCTAGGGCTGAGCCAGGCTGAGGGTTCATCTCCTGAGCAGCCGTGGAGGAGAGGCCACCCATCCTTGGCACACAGCGTGGCACCAGCCAAGTTCTCTTCCTTTGGCAGGACTGAGCTCCTCCAGCTGTGGGCTCGCAAGGGTTTTGGCTAGCGCAAGCCCGTGCTGACACGGCGGAGGCCAAGTCCCACTCCCCTCCCGCACGGACGCACATCTGGGCAGCTGCAGAGCGACCCAGACTGGGGATCAGAGCTGGGTTAAAATTAACCATCTGGTTTTGACAGGTCTGTTTCAAGTGGGATCAGTTCCCTGATCCAGCGACCCTGCAGCTCAGCAAGCACTTGTGCTGGGACAAGGGGGGCTCGAAGAGGCACTGGGGTGGGGAGAGGCGAGGGCAGAGGCATGGTGTCATGTGGCAGCAGCGTTCGCCTGCGCTGACTTAAAATTGTCATGAAACTACAGCATAAGTTGCAGACCCATTTCCAACAGACCCACAATGATCCCCAAGCGTTTTTCTGCCTCTCCTCTGAAAACACATTGAAGCTTGGATCATTTAGACATCACACATGTCCCTGTTTGTACCCCATGGATATCTCCATGCTGTCACCTCGCACCGGGAAAGCGGGTATCTTGTCCTACCTCTGATACAGACCCTGGCTTCATTTACCAAAGTCTTTCACATCTTTCTATGACTTTCAAAATGATATTTGCAACGTTACAATGTGCCAATACCAGTGGGGATAGTTCCCACCTAACCTTTTTCCTCTCTTTATTCCACATCCTCTCCTGACACAGCTATCTCTCCCCTGCTAGGCAACCGCCCCTACACGCATGGATGAGTCTTTGCAACTGAAAAAATAACCAGGCTGGTGCAGCTTAGGTAGGAGAATCTGACTGTGTGCATTCCTCCTGCGCTGGCCCCAGGAAAAGGACACCCTGCCACTTGTAAACCTGGGAGGTCTTTGAGAGCTTGGCAGAACTCCCCCGGGAGGCCCGTCATTACCCATTTCAAACTGGCTCTGGTCTAAGGCTGAATTGCGGCGTCGGACAAAGCCCCCGCAGAGCAATCCGTCAGGAAAGGCTCCCGATCCTGGCAGGCGCTGTTAACAGTAACAATGCTGACAATATAGCTGGGATTTTCAGGGGTGGGGACTTCAAAGAAACCCTAAAGAGGTATTTTTCATTAAGAAGTACGAAAGCAAGTGAGTATTGTTTTTGGCACTGAAGCTGAATATGAATGATGCTGCGGTTAAGTCACAGCTCAGCGACAGCATAAATTGATGCTGATTTAAATATGCATGGGCTGCTTTTCAGTACCGTTCCCATTACATCGGTTTCACAGTACCTGACCAAGGCAGCAGCTCTGGACCATCCTTCATGCTGGGATCCTCCAGTGTTTATAAATGTCAACAAGCAGACACAAGGCCCCTTAACAATGGCTGGGCCATTGCTGTGATCTTCATAGAATCATCAAATGGTTTGGGTCGGAAGGGATCTTAAGGATCATCCAGTTCCACCCCCTGCCATGGGCAGGGACACCTTCCACTGGATCAGGGGGCTCAAAGCCCCATCCAATCTGGCCTTGAACACTCCAGGGACTCTTACAGATGGTCTAGTCCCATACTAGCCCATTAGTTCAGAGTTTCAGCCTGAACCCCACAGCCTCCCCACTGGGTACCACCCCAGCTCACACCGGGAGCAAGCCCCCACCTATAACTCGTGGAAACCAGGGCCAGCAGGCAGGGTCAGGAGGTGCTGTTGGTCCACAGGGACTTTTCTGCACTGGAATTCCAACTCTGTGGTTTATTAGGGAGAAAAGAAAGATGCTAAGGAAAAAAAGGAAGATGGATACCATGTTGCTCAAGCTACCGCAAGTCACAGAGTCACTAGGTTGGAAAAGACCCACTGGATCATCGAGTCCAACCATTCCCATCAATCACTAAACCACGTCCCTCAGCACCTCATCCACCACCCGTCCCTTAAACCCCTCCAGGGAAGGTGACTCAACCCCCTCCCTGGGCAGCCTCTCCCAGTGCCCAATGACCCTTGCTGTGAAAAATTTTTTTCTGATGTCCAGCCTGACCCTCCCCTGGTAGAGCTTGAGGCCATTCCCTCTCGTCCTGTCCCCTGTCACTTGGGAGAAGAGCCCAGCTCCCTCCTCTCCACAACCTCCTTTCAGGCAGTTGGAGAGAGCAATGAGGTCTCCCCTCAGCCTCCTCTTCTCCAGGCTAAACACCCCCAGCTCTCTCAGCCGCTCCTCATAAGGCCTGTTCTCCAGCCCCTTCCCCAGCTTCGTTGCTCTTCTCTGGACTCGCTCCAGAGCCTCAACATCCTTCTTGTGGTGAGGGGCCCAGAACTGAACACAGGATTCGAGTCCTTCCCCTAACCACCAGGGTTTACTACTGACACTGCTGATCACTGCAGGGACCGTGACACCGAGCCTATTAAGAGCAATGCACCGAGAACACCATCAACACGCTATTTGGTCTCGAGCCATGGCCTGTCCTCACCACCCTTCTCCCAGCTGAGGGGACCAAAGGGCTCCACAACCCAAGCAAGACCCAAACCTCACACCCTCCTCTCGGGTGACCCATCCTGGCCACATTTGGGAGCGCTGTGCTGCTCACGAGCCCATCCCACCATAACCACCTGGGTTTGTGTCCCCTTGAGCTGAGCTCGGGGCCATCTTCTCCCC
Organism: Phaenicophaeus curvirostris; assembly: GCF_032191515.1. Lineage (NCBI taxonomy): Eukaryota > Metazoa > Chordata > Aves > Cuculiformes > Cuculidae > Phaenicophaeus > Phaenicophaeus curvirostris. Next base: position 1,212,802 of record NC_091411.1, read on the forward strand.
GGCCGCCTGAACCCCGCAGCTATCATAGCAAGGCAGCAGAGAGAAAGTGCCCTCCGGGTTTGTGGAGCAGATTGACTTTCACACCTCGCTGGCCACACAGAAGAAACCCAATCTAAACAGCGTAACTTTGCATAACCGATTATTTTCACTGGGGTAATCGGAGCCCGCCAGTAAATGCCAGTAAATGTGGCTGATCCAGGGAAGGCCCCGCGCAGGGGAGCAACAGCCCGACTGCAGGAGGCAGCAGGAACGAAGGCTGGGCAGGGCGAGAGAGGCTGCTCCCCGCTGTGGGATGGATTTCCTCTTGGGAGCCAAGGATCGTCCTCCAGCACAGGTCTGTCCAGAAGGAAGCACAGACAACATCTCAGTGCCCAACTCATTTATACAGCCAAAAACTGGAGGGTGCAAAGACCAGCCCAGGGATCTACGCCAGCCGGAGCTGAGAGGCAGGCGGGTGGGCAAGAAGCTGCCTGGCTTGACTTGACATCTTTTTAACTTTCTTTTCCACAATGTCCCACACATTTTAAGTGGCTTCAGCTTTCAGGCCAGCTCCCCAGTGACCTGTTATTCCTGCACATCGATCACTCTGTCCTGTCACCAAACAGCCATTCACACGACCTTGTTTGTAGGCAACCGTGTTCCTCCTCTGACTCCTCTGTCATCAACTTTCTTCTTCCCAGCCACCAGTTCATTTCCTCCTGCACGACCCAGCTCAGTGATCTCCCCTGCTTTAAAGTCCATGGAATTAAATTCTCAAATTGAAATTCTAAGAGCTGCATGGATCGCAATTCTGGGCACACCTCTGCTGGGCACCCGCACTCACTGTCCAGGCAGAGGCACTGCCCAGGGTGGGGCTGCCTGAGGCAGAGTGGTCCACACCATCTGTAGATGCAAGATGTAACTTATTCCTGTGGTCCCTTGTGACTACAAAGCACTGACCCATTTCAGTCAGCTCAGTCTCAACATCTGGACTCAAGTTGTGCCAGGGGAGGTTTAGATTGAATATCAGGAAAACTTTCCTTACTGACAGAGTGGTGAAGCCCTGGTAGAAGCTGCCCAAGGCAGTGGTGGGGTCTCCATCCCCAGAGGAGTTTAAAAACCATGTGGCTGTGGCACTTGGGGACATGGTTTAGTCAGCACAGTGGGGTTGGGCTGATGGTTGGACTGGATGAGCTTAGAGGTCTTTTCCAACCTTAATGATTCTATGATTCTATTTGGCTCCCCACGTGCTTCCTCCCCAAGCAAGAGCTGTAAACATGAGGGATGGATGGCTGGGCAGGGGACAAAGGGTGCTGGGCCACCCCACTGGCTGCAAGACACCTGACTGCAACCACAGGCATTTTAAGGGGCATTTAGGAAAAGAAACCTGGCTGTGCTCACCTTTAAACATGTGATATTCTCCTGCTTCACTAAACTATTACTCCTCAGTAGGAGCAGCTCCCCCAGAAACCCCAAGAGAAAAGCCAATGTGGGAGTGGAGACGTTACTGGGGATGAGAGAAAAAAATGCTTTCGCCTGCACCTTCCACCAGCACTTCCCTGAATAAAAGGATCAACTCAGACTGTGGATCTTGAATTAAGACAGGTAAATCACCTAAATCCACTTGCCCTGAGAAAACATAATGACTGACAAGAAGCTCACCCTGAATATTTCCTTTTCCACCTTTGCTAAAACTCCTGTGCTGTCATTTCTCCCTCAAAGCCATCACTCCTGGTGTTGGGAAGCTGGAGGGTACTGGGCTGCCCTTGGGAAGGAAAAATGTTATGCCACTGGGAGACTTTGCTCCAGATCAGCACGCTCTCAGAGAAGCTCACAATAAAAACCTGCCTGCTGTCAAGGGGTTCCTACTGCCTTCCTCGGGGAGAAGAGAGGGAAATCTATCCTGATCCCCTTACCACTGACTGACTGAATGACAGCATCCACAGCTCGCTCAGCAAAACTCCACCTTGGTGCACGGCACGCGGCACAGCCGCATTTCATCAAGACAACTGCAGAATATCACCTCCTTCAAGACTGACTCAATGTATGAATCAAGAAACTCATTGGAAAGCTTTCTGTTCCTCGTTTCACCAGGACGCTGCTTTACCTCTTCTCTGTTCTGAAACACTGATTGATCCTTGGAGGAGAGGATTTACACAAACCCTAAATGGTCTCCTCTTACATCCAGTGAGCTGCTGAGACCTTGTGCTCCATATGAGGACAAGGTCTTCTTGAAAGTCCAGACTCTACATGCGTTGCTGACCATGCTATTGAATCGTTGCATCACTAAGGCTGGAAGAGACCTCTAAGCTCCTCCAGTCCAATTGTCAGCCCAACCCCACCCACCGACTAAACCCTGTCCCCAAGTGCCACGGCTGCACATTTTTTGGCCCCCTCCAGGGATGGAGACTCCCCCACTGCCCTGGGCAGCCTCTGCCAGGGATTCACCACTCTGTCAGTCAAGACATTTTTCCTAATATCCAATCTAAACCTTTCCTGGCACAAATGTCTTCACAGCAGCAGATGAAGATGATGTAGCACATCCTGCATCGGCTCACAGACATACAGTTTTGGTGTAGAGCACCACCTCGTGCAATTAATACTACAAATAACAGATATAGCTTATTTTATGCCAATAGGAAGTTACGCAGTTTAATGCCTAAAGGTCTCAGATAAACATTGTCTAGCAATTAATCTGGCAAACTCTACAATGAAGCCAAGTCTGTGTTGCTCAGTGTACAATGCTGACTTAAAGGAAAGCTTCAGCAATGCCTGGAGATCACACATTCTTCAGAAGGCACAACGTTCTGCTGCCGGCATAAGCTGTCCCAGCACACATGGCAAATCTTGGATGGCTGCAAACCTGTTCATTCCCCACAGAGCACGCAGCAGGGTTTAATTGCATTTGCAACAAGAGGACAACAGGTTTGTGCACAATTCTCCACAGGATTTTGGGAAAACCTGTGCTACAAGATGGCCCATTTGGAAGAAAGGCTCCTCTCCAACACTGTGCAATCACCTTGATCTCTGAAGGGAAAATAAAGGCCTGGAGGCCTTCTGGGTGGGTTCAAATCAATTCACTTCACCTGAACTACTAATGAATCTGCTCACTCCATTGTGAAAACAAGAACTTTGACATTATTTAACTTTTAATGCATGAAGTCTCTCAAATAACGAGACTCGCTAATTGTGTTGCTGGTCTCCGTGTAGGATTATCATCCTGAGAACCCACCAGTATAAATAACCATTCAAACACGGGAGCTGGACATCCCACCCTTACCATGACATACAAAGAGCATTAGAAGGGCACCAATGTCAAAAAGGAGAAGAAACTCCACCGTGTATATAACATGGGAATTTTGACTTCTTGACAGAGCCAATACCCTGAACTCTGACCTCAGGAGGCACAGGGGACTGGAAACCAACAGAACTTAAATTGGCTACAAATCTCTTGTTTTCTCATGACATTTCAGCAAAAAACATGGGGACGGTTTCGTGGGGACACATGGGAGTTATAGCTGTGTCACTGCCTTCTCCAGAGATCTCCTCGTGCTCCTTACAGTCGCTCCATCACTGTCACCCACTGACCTTTCCTTACTTTCTCCCAGTGCACCAGCATCGCTGCTGCCCAATGCACTTCACGCTCTGCTCCAGCCCATGAGAGGAAGAAAAAGCCTTGTACAGAACTGTATAAAAGGACATTTACTCTGCACTACATTGTGTCTTCTTTTCTATGCTAGTCTAAATACAAGTGCTGTTTTCACTGCCAATCGCTATTTGCTTGTGCTGTTTCCCCTGGCAAAACCCAGCATTTTTCCAGCTAGTGTTGCCCTCCAGGAAAAAAACCCACATTCCTACCTTTCTTGTATTTAGCACAGGAGAACAAAACCGGTTCCCAGGAATAAGGATGATTTCCTCAAAAGAAAACATTTGCTGTCAGCTGAGGTTTGACCTCTAATGGCTAATTTGGCATCATCATTCGGAGCGCTGTAATACATAACACCGTGAAAAATTAACAGCTTTCCCCCACCCTGAAGTCTAATATCCGCCTGCAGCTTTGCAAGAGAAAATAAGAGAAAGGAAACAAATACCCAAATCGAAACCTCGGGTGCAGTCTCTCACATAGGTCCACAAAAAGAACCTAAAGACAAAGATCTGTAAAGGAAATTTCACTGGAAATCAAGCTTTTGCAGGCACTGAGAAAGAAAATCTGCAACATGAGCCCGTCTTCCTTGAAGAAACACAGCTGATCCGCTGCGTTCCCATATCTGCCTTCCACTGGTCTGTGTAAAACATAAACTTCACGCTAACCCTATGAAAACAGTCAACAGGCTGGAGAGACAGCAATCTGCTGCGAGCTGGTGAAAGGGGGGAAAAAGTCTCAGGCTGTCATTCTTCCCTCGCTGTGACCTTCATGCTCCACTGAATTTCTGAAGATACTGAAATCTTGGCAGGGAAGTGTACAGTCTGTGGGAACCAGGCAGCGCTCTCCAGGCTCGCTGGGGAGAATTAGGCCCAGCAGAGCCCTTTGCTGGGGGTGGTTCTGAGCTTTACATGGGCAGCAGAGCGGTGCTGAGCAAGTTAGAGGCTGAGAACGTTGCAGGATTGGTGCTGCACGCGCTCGTGTTGTTGTGCTGCTAATGGTAGAGCTGGTCTTGCACCCATGAGTTGGGACACTCTTAGTTCCCATCGGGATCCTCACTGGGAACTCCTGTCCCTACCCGTAACAGAGACCACTTGCTAGGAGTTCTCACTACAGTTTATAAAGCCTTAGGGATCAGTAGATAAAAATCACAGAATGGTTTGGATTAGAAAGGACCTCAAAGCCCATCCAGTCCCACTCCCTGCCATGGGCAGGGACACCTCCCACTGGTGCAGGGGCTCCAAGCCCCATCCAACCTGGCGTGGAACACCTCCACGGATGGGGAATGAAATCTCAATTGGAGCCTTGAAAGGAGCACAATTTGCTAAGACAAATAATCCCAAGCCCTGATGACATTGACCGGTGGCTGCGTAGAGCCACTCCAAATGAAAAGCCACGTCCCTGTGATTTGAAAGCTGCCATGTGGGCCTGGTGCATTCAGGATGCATTCACACAGCACTGGGACCAGCACCTTTTGAGGCCAATTCGCTCCCTCGACAATCTCTACAGAGGCAGAATAACCCCAGCCGTGCTTCCTGGCCAGAGCTTGCAGCACAAGGCACAGATTACATCTAAATTGCCAAGCCCAGGATAAACAAAAAGATTAAGAGGGCCTTACCCTTTGTGTTGAACAATCGGGCTCTGAAGCACGAAATCACAGCCTACGTAGTGGGTAGGCACCGGGCTGAGCTTTCGGTTTGGGTTTAGGGCTGGTGAGGAGCACGCAGCAAACTCACATCTGGGGAAACCACAGATGCTGTTAATCACAGGTTCTCCTGACCTGTAGGCGCTGACAAATTGCAGCTCATGGACGAACCTTTTATTAAACCACAGAGGGTTTCAAAATGACATTCCTTTTCTCAGCATTCCCAAGTCAACAAAACCCAGCACGCATGACCCTTCTTAATTCTTCATTTAGTTGGGGACAGAGTCCTTTCCAAAGAGATTTCAGGATGGAAGGAAGTAAACAGGGACATGACGTTACGTCAGGGGAAGGCATCTCAAAAGCTGAAACCTGGGCTTTGGGAACTGAGGTTGGACTGTATGAGCTTAGAAGTCTTTTCCAACCTCAATGATTCCACGGTTCCATGATTCTATATAACTCATTTTTTGAATTCTTTGATGATCCTCTCAGCCCCATTTCAGCCGCAGATGCTTTTCGTCCGAAGCAGCTCCTGAGACAAATCCCTTGCTGGGGCAGAAACATTTTATGAAAGACACAGCCTTTCAATTCTCCCTGTTCTTCACTGCGCAAGGGGAAGGACAACCAGCACATTCAAAAGAACAAAATGCCTGTTGCTCAGGCCAGGAAAGGCGACCACAAACCAAACTTGCCCTGGCCCCACTTCCACAACATGCTAGAGCAGGGAGATAGCTGCTCAGCTCACAAGGCAGTGAGAAAGAAGATGTCTGGCAGTTCTCAGCATCATCTGGACCGACAGAGCAACCCACATAAAAGGAACAAAAAAGCCTGCTGATCAGATTGGTGTGACAGAAGCTCATAAGAGACATGCACATTTTCAACCTAAACGACAGCTTGGTGGATCTATATTACTAATTATCGACTAATATCACCAGGGTTCCCAGGTTGGCTTCAAAGGTTCTCACAAAGTGCCCCAAGCACAGGGCTTTTCATCTCATCATAAGGCCTGTTTCTTCGTTCCTGCTAAATGGATCGCTCCATACGGGGCTCCCTCTGTGTACATCAGCTTGCACATGATGAGCTTTGCAGCAGTGAAATTCGTTACCTTAACCACAAAGAGCCAGAAACATTTGCTGCGACTGTTAGAATGCTTCTGCACCTCATTTCAAAAAACACGGTGGTTTCCTCTCTTCCTCTGTCCTCCTCCTCCCCACCCACTCCTAATCCCATGCTAACACCTTTCTCAAAGGCTGGGGCGAGCAGCTTTGAAACCGAAAGAGCAGGGAAGGGGGGAACAAAAGATAGCAGATCTCCAGACAATGAAATAAAGCAGCTATCTCGCACATCCTGCAGCGCTGGGGCTGAGGTCATGAGTTAAACAGGAGATCAGAATAGGTGATGTAATTTGCTTATTTAGGATCAGAGCATGCAGTGAAGTGAACGAGACAACCTATTTGAACCTGCAGATAATCCTGTAATGAACGCAGGGCTGTGTGGTTGCAGAATCTGCAGCTGGAGCTGGAGAGTTTTTTTCTGGGCACATTTATTTTTGCTGGGGATGTAATTGCAATCATTTTTCCTTGCAGGAAAGCCTTGAAACCTCACCTGGGATCAGCCTCCCAGTGCATTTGGTATTGTTCAAACAGACCCCCTGCCCCGGACAGCTTAAAGGCTAAAGGGTCAAGTCAAAGAAAGGGTGGGAAAGGAAAGAGAAGCCCACGGGAGGCAAGGAGGTGGTACCACTGCGCCAGGTCACCCTGCCCACTCCCTCCCCTGGACACGAGCAAAGCTTTGGACTCACAACTGAACTGAGCAGGAGTTACACTGTCAAATAAAGCACAATTCAGCCTTTCTGAAGACAGACAGGCCCTCCTGGCTCCCAATCTGTCTGCAGAGCCTCAGACCAGCAAGGATTTTACAGCAGTTATAAACCTTTAACGACGAGGCTCTTCCAGAACAGGAGTAATTTATCGGATCCCGTACAACACTGAGCACACTGTTTTCCCTTCAAACCATCGTGACAAACACTTGTGATATAAAGATTTAAAGCTAACAACTTGCACTGTTTATCCCCTCAGTTTATCACCATTCAAAACGTAATTTCACCCTGTCAGTGCCGCAGGGAGCGGCTACTCACAGCTGAGGGCTGCCAGTCCCTTCCCTCAATTTGCCTTCACTGACAAGAACGCGGCTGGGCCAGACCCCACACCTCTCCTGCAGGAAGGAAAATGTCCCGGGTACCAAGACAGCGAGTGGTAAATGGAGAGGCAACACACGCACAGCCAGGTCAGGAGATGCAGCTACACCTGCTTCAGTGGAAAGAGGGAGATTGAGATGAGTTATTAGTGTCTCACCAGTGCCAGGGCCTCACCACCTACACAGAAAAATATTTCTTTAAATTAACTCATCGCAATCTCCACATTTTCAGCTGAAAACCCTTCCCCTTGTCCTGTCCCTGCACCCCCTGATCAAGAGTCCCTCAGCAGCTTCCCTGGAGCCCTATTCAGTACTGGAAGCTGCTTTAAGGTCTCAGGCAGAAGACAGAAATTAATCTTATTTTCACTCAGCTCCCTTAAAACGCTCCTCACCAAATATAACACCAGGCCTGGCGAAAGCTGCTGTGCACAGGTGGTTTCCCCGTGGTCACCACCAAGTCCTTACACTACAGCACTTGAGAGAGATGCGCAATGAGAAGACCGTACTTGGCCACAACTGATGCAGCCAGCAGCCGGGTCCCGTTCTGAAGCCTTTAATCAGAACAACCAAGTCGAAGCCCAGTACAACTAAAAGCAGAAGCACCGAGAAGCCCATGGGTGGACTCCTTCTTGCACTTGCTGCTGTCAGACAGAGGTAACGTTTATTTGCCATTGTTTTAACAAAAAAAAAAAGGCAGTATTTTGGCAGAGTTACAAGCAAGCCCATTCTTTATATCTGCGCGAGACAGACCATCCATCCCTGTGGAGGGAGCTGACAGAGGAAACATATTTTACAGCAATCTTGAGTACGACATTGAATTGGGACCTATTTTTACCCCATGCTCTGCACTACATGCATTAATTGTTACAGCAACAATATTTGCTGACATATTCACTCAAATCATTTACAGAATAGAAGCCCAAGAGACAAAACAAGCCCTCGCTCCACGAGACAGAGAGAGTCAGGCAGGATGCCACAGTGCTTCCTGCGACATACAGAGGATGCTTATCTACAAGGGATGATCAGGGCCGATAACCCATCCCCAGAACGGCGCAGACACCGGCCGGCCGAGCGCCACCGAGGCAGGGAAGGAGAGTGCCCCAGGATACAAATGTGTATAAGCTGGTCTCCTCCTCCTGCCCAGCACGTATGCAGCAGCACTTGCTGTTTCTGGAAGCCCCAGCTTGCAGGCCACCCAGCTACGGGACCCCCGAAACCCTCTGCTGCCCATTAGCCATGCCCATTTCTGCAAGGAGGAGGCAGAACTCAAAGCGCTGAGGTCACTGACCCAGTTACAGACCAGAACAGGCAGCATGGAAGGCACAGCACAGGAGTTTATGAATCCAGCCCCCATCCTAATTAAGTTCCATTAGGTTTGCAGAAAACTAGGACATTTCAGAAAGGACTTACAGATGAGTGCTGAGGGCTCTGTTGGCCCCCGAGCACCCACTTAAAAGCGGGAATTTGCCACTTTTCACGTGGACAGTCGATACTCAGCAGTTATTCCATGTAATCCATCTCATCCTGCTTTCCCTCTCCCACAGACCTGCTGAGAGCTGCGATGCCGAGCTCCCCTGGGGAGCGGTGGGAATAAAAATACAAGAGTGAAATTGGAAGAGATTTGAGCTAACACAATTAAAATTTCTCCTTAAAAACAATCCATAGCAGGGATCTATGAGAAAAACCCATACTGTCTGCACAGACAGCTGAGCCAGATCAGCTCCAAAACACCAAAGGCTTAAACGTAGGTAAATACACGAGTCAGACCACAGAGCAGTTGGGCAAATAACAGCATCTTCCCATGCCTAGCGGTGTAAAACACACAGCTGTTCCACCACCACCTCTTAGAGGGAAGGCATTTCTCCTGGAAGTAAGGGAACGCTTCATATATATATTCCTAGCCAGATTGATTACCCCTAGTTATGTTGTAAATGAAGACAGCATGTATGAAACAGCCGGAGTTAAACAGTTCCAGACTTCAGATCGTGGCAGAGGGGTCAGTTTGGTATCGGATGCTGCACAGCCCTCTGCAGTTATTACAGCTATCACAGACAGCACAGGTTTATGTGAGTGCTTGTTCTTGTAGTATTTTGACAACCATCAGGAAGAGTGCTGATACTTTATGGGATCTCAGGGAACTGGAAGAATCCACAAGGTTTTTTAAAGGTTTTAAAGGCAAAGAAGCCAGCATGCCACTAAATAACAATGGCGATCTGTCCTCGGAATAATAAACCCGCCAGACTGAACCCAATACCTTCTATCTGAATATGGGCATTCATCCTAAAGTGAGATCAACCCATGTCAGGTCAATCCAGTTCACATGCTGTTAGGTCATTCTCCTCGTACAGACAACCTGCACAGCGGAACAACTCTTGTTTGCTCTCCAAGTCACAGATACCATTTCTATAACTGACAACAGGCACAGGCAGAGGTCTACAGAATGCTCTTGAGTGAGTTTGCTCAGAAGTCACTGCTATTCCTACAGCACTTGTGTGATTCCACCAGGTCAGGAGACACCGTGAGTGTGAGCACAAGGCACTGAGCCAGACTGCACTGCAGTGTTCAGCTGCCTTGTTTATTCCTCAGAGAAAGCTCCTTTTCCAGCCAGATTTGCAGTGTCTCCTTTTTCTCTCTTTAAACACTGATAAGATGAGAAACGTTGAAGTCGCCCGTTGGTTTATATTACAGGTTTTGAAGGGATAGGTTTTAGCATGTTACTGCAACAAATACGAGAGTGAAATTGGAAGAGATGGAGAATTGAGCTAACAATTAAAATTTCTTCTTAAAAACAATCCACAGATACCCAGTGGCAAACATGATCCAGAGTCATCAACCAGCATGGACATGAATTAACTTAGGAGCTTCTGAAAAAAATATAGTCCTAACAGAAAATCCTCCCATTAAAGTAATTAAGTGTTATCAGAATCACAAAACCATAATTAAACATGGGTTATAATTAAAATAGCATGTGTCCTAGAGAGAGAACATGGCAACAAAGAGCATAACCGTCACTGCCAATGCCCAGACGCACGCCAAGTACCAAAAACCAGGGAAACCGTGGAGTTTCTAGCAAGCTGCAGCGCAGTGCCCCTGCTCTCCTGACTCAGCCATCAACACTGCTGATGGACCTCAGCGCACTCAGAATTCCTCAGAGCCTGGCAAGATGCTACCAGAGTTCCAGCAGAAATCTTGGGAACCAAGTACAAGACACTAAGTGCAAGAACCCAAAAGCTGCAGCAACACCTGCTGTGCAGGAAATGGCGAGGGAGCATGGACGTTGACTCAAACAAGCCTGGTCCTACCTGACAACGGCTGAAGATATCCGCCAGGGACACTCGGACATTGAAATGCTTCAGAACCTGCAGTGCCTGTTCTTTTGCTTTTTCTGAGCAGTTCACAGAGAAACACCTTCCTTCTGCTACCTGGGACTGCAGCTGCAAGGGATAAATCACAAACCAAAAAGACAACAAATCAGGCTCTCTGTGCATCATGGTCTGTGTGTTTCTTCCTAACACACTCAATTTGGGTTTAATTACAAATAACATTCAGTTAGCATGTGCTTACAGTCTAAACATCGATCTAACAAGCACAACTGGTAATTTCACACTCTGCCACTGCCACAAGAGCACTGAGACTGCTGAAACACTGCTGCATTTTATACATACATGAAACGTGATTGTCCACGTCCCCTTTAACTTACACTTTGGTGGTTTGGTGCTGGCAGGGGCAGCAAGAGGGAACCGAATTTAATCACACAGTGATGGAGATGACGTTTGATGACAGTTTGATCCCTTTAACCCTTACGGTTCATCCAGTGTTTCACCTGGAGTTCACTGATGGCCAATCAGTTTGAAGGGGTTGATGTGAACCCTCTCTCAATGCTTGTTCTGCATTCAGCAGAGAAGTTGGTACCTGGGAATAAGCACTGGGAAGTTCCAGACACATCTTTATAAAAACTATGAGTACTCACGGAGAGCTGGGATCAGCTCCATGCAAGGAATGGGGCTTCCCAAAGCCATCGTGTCCTTGCACAGGGCATACAAAGGCAAAGGAACACTGGGAACCAGACATTTCCCTGGAGGGGATCGTACACCGCGAAGCAGTTACTTTCTTTTTTGCAATTGCTACGCAGTTCTTGGAAGCTAAAGCTTTGCCAGATAAGGTTATACTGGGTGCTGCATTACCTATTACATCAACTGTAGGCTGAAGGAGCCACAGGCTGGATGAGGAACCTGCAGTGTGGCATGGCTGCATTTGCCTCACTGTCTCATCATGCGGGAAGTTTTCTTCCATGCTCAGCTATTATGCAGGGAATCACAACCCATATTCTGCAAACATCTGAGTAGTCAGGAACTTTTCTACTGTTTGTACTAAAGAAGTCCTGCACTCTGGCTCCTGTGTGTCCTCCAGAGTAGTCTCACTCTTCCAAATGAAACCTTGGGCAATACAATGTGCAAAGGCCCAACATTGCACCCATAGACATGACAGGTTCCCACCAAAGCTCTGTTTTGGAGTGTCTCATGAAGGGCTCTGAGCATTGGGTGCTGAGGGGAAGGTTGGGGTTTGCTTTCCTTTCTTTGTGTATCAACAGATCACAAAGCCTCAATGTCTTCCACTAGGACCCATGCTCGGTGGCTTCCATTCCCTCCCTTCCAAGCCTGAAGAAACGTCTTTAAGTGTTGAAACTGTGTCAGCATGGAGCCAGTCAGTAAACAAGCGTCTCTGTGATAAAAAGCATGGGAACTGAGCTGCCTTTCACCTGGCAGTGAAAACAAACACTAATACTTTGTCTGGATTGCTTGGGTTCCTTCCCACCCCTGCCCCAGCGCAGAGCAGTCGCTCTCACACCTGCTGCAGTACTGACTACAAAATCAATTCCACCCTGAGCTCTGGTCACTCAGAGCAGCAAACCTCTCAAGACCCTGAATGTTGTTTTTAGAGCACAAAACACGACAAAGCCGAGCCAGCTGTTGCATTCACATCTGCCTTTTCCTCTTCTCTGCACTGCACATCCCAGACCACGTGATGAACCAATGTCAGAAAAACACCAGAAGCTGTGGACACTTACAGTCTGGTAGGGGAGTCCAGAGGTTAAAATGACTCTTCCTTCCTGGCGGGCAATCTGCAAAAAACAGTGACAATCATAATGAAAATGGGCTGAAGCTTCCTCTGGATTCAAGCCTTCCTTTCAGACAAAGGAGAGAGAAGATGAACTGGTGCCACCAAGCCTTCCTTTGCAGTGTGAACACACCAGGCTGAGAGGATCCATACTGGCTTCAACAAATGCTCTTGGCAGCAAGAGCAGCTCCAGGTAGCGCTCGCTCCCTGCATCCCCCTCCCTGCCAATCCCCACCTCGCCCCACATGTGCAGGAAGAAGCTGCTCATGCATCTGCACTGCACATGGCCCGGGGAACTGATCCACCTTGGAATAATCCTATCCAAAACCTTTCTAGCTTTTTTTTTTTTTTTAACTTAACCGAGACTATTTCTATCACTTCCTCAGTCTGGTTTGCAAAGAAGCAGGCAGTTCTGCTTGCTCAGCGATGCACAGGGGAAAATGGAAAAAATAACCTAAGCAGGTTAATTCCAGCAAGAAATTGTACTATTAAATGTGTCTGCAGACATCACCAGAACGATGCTGACACCACTTTTTGAGATAAGATGGTGTTACTTTCCCAGCAGACACAGAAATCAGGCTCCAGAACATCTCCATTAGTGTTTATCACCTCCCAACTCACAATCCCGTGCTTTTATCAAGAGGTCTTGGCCTCCAGGGGTAAGGTCTGCGCTGGATTATCAGGGGACTCATCACGCACACTTCTGACCTTCCCAGCAGAGTATGAGACACTTTAGAATGGTTTGGTGCCAAAAGGAGATACTAAATGTGGAATCACAGTTCTTCACAAGAATGAAAGTGTGTCTGATCTTCCTAAGATTAACTGACAGCCCTGCCTCCCACCTCTCCACCTCCTTTGGGAGGGGAATAGATTCATGGCTCTAGCGATAGGATTCCCACATGAACCAGCACTTCATTTCTGCCCATGCTGACAAGGGGCTGGCACTTCAAGGTAGGCGCGAGGTTATTTTCCTTCTCTGTCTTGGATTCTGTTGGAAGCCCTCGTTTTTGTCACGTTTTCCACATGTGTGTGTGTAGGTCTCTCCTCTGGATCAGGTCTTCCAAAGCTCTTTCTGGATCAGCCTTTCACGCTGGCAGGACGACACACTTGGGATCAGGGTCTGGCTGCACTCCCCGGACAGTCTGAGGCCACGAGGCACAGCCAGGGAACACCGAAAATAACAACCCAAAAACTCTGGACATACGGCAACAATATGGGGGACGAGAGGCTCAAAACGAGCTGGCACACGCGCTCGCAGCCCAGAAAGCCAGACGCCAGAAAGCCAAGTGCTGAAGCTTGGGTTGCTGAACCCACCCTCATGGCACGTTAGGGAGATGAGCCCAGTAGCAACAGCAGAAGTGACTTGCCAACGAGGGGAAAGAGCTGCAAAATTCCTTCAGCCCCACATGTGCTCCAGGGCGAGTCTGAGGATTTCACAGCTGGAACACTATTCTAACTTCCTGCATCCAGGTTTAATTAGTTCAAGCTTGATAAGCCCCCTTATCTAAATGGCTCTGCAGAAGGCAAAGAACATCAAATAAAAAGGAGAAAAGCAATAACTCTTCCAGCATTTATTTCCATCTCGGGAACAATGGCTGGGAGAAGCACGCAGAGCCAGAAAAGCCATGTGATAGGAGACATCTGACAAACCACAGAGGATACATGCTGGAGAAAAGGGCACAATTCCTTCTTTTCCTCTGGAAGAAGCAACCAAAGGCCGTGCTGAGACCAGCTGGGAGCTGTGGGTTTGGAGATGCAAATAAAAGAGGAACAGAACTGTCAGAGTAGTGTGCTGGGGTGGGTGTCAGGGACTTGTGCTCCATCCCAAGTGCTGCAGAGGGCACTGGCCTCAGTTTCACCATCTATTAAAACGATAATATCGACTTCCTCTGGAAAAGGCTTAGACCTTCTGGACAGACAGCACGCCCTAGTAGCTAGGTCTTATATTTAGCTCTTAACGTGCCTGCCTGTTCAGCCAAGTTTCATCCTGCAGAGATGAATGAACTCAAATGAGTTACTATGAGAGAGACCTGGAAGGGCAATGACTAGTGAGAGAGGGCAGGGAGAGACCCTGTGTTTTGAAGCCAGCACCAGTGGCAGAGTGATTCGTGACAAGCTAAAGGATCCTGAATTGAGGCCAAAGAAGCTTTCAAGGAGCAGCAGCACAAGGCTTGTGATTTAAAATTCAAAATTTGCCAGGCTGATGCATGATGTATCTTGGGCAACATTACATGTCCTGGAAGAGACAAACCGCGGCACTCCCCTAGTGAGGCAGCACTCTGGGACAAGCCGTCACCCCCCTGCAGTGGCCGAAGTGACACAGCGATCCTGAGCCTGGGCCAGGAATGGCCTGGGTCAGATAGAATAGGAGTGGACAGAAAGTATCCGCTTGAGGATGTGTGCTGGAAAAACACCCAGACAAGGATCTCCTGGAGATGTGGACCACAAACCTCAATCCAGCCCTGAAGCCCCTACCTCTTATCTCAGACTCTTCTAAACCAGACAGCAAACCAAGAGCTGAACACACTCGGCCCCATCCCATGGGGCACTTGCTGTACTGCTGGCACATCAACCCCAGACTTCGATCAGTGTTCCTGAAAGCCAGAAATCACACAGAGTTCTTGCATGATTTCATACCATAGCCTCAGTACCAGACCAAAACCATCAACCCAATTTAGTTTGTTAATATAGACCCGCCCCTTTTTATCAAGGTCTCCAGTGAGAGACATTCTCCTCCTGCTGATCAGACTTCAAAAGCTAAGTCTGGATCTTAAAGGCAGAGCAGTTCTTCATCTGTCCTCTGCAAATTTACTCTGGTAAAAGGAGTCATTTACATCAAAAATATGGAAAAATACTTTCAAAGCCAAGATGAGATTGGAGATTAGATCCCCCTGATACGTGAAGCTCTGTACACTGCAGTATGAGAAGTCCCCTTTGTGCCCCATGGCTCCAAACCAGTCCAGGGCAATTTAGATCCAGGTGCTCTAGCTGGCTCCTGAGATCCATCCAAGCCTGGCTCTCCTCTCTGACTTGCTGGTTCACCTGGAGTTAGGGGGAGGAGGTGTAACCTTGCACAGGAGCCTTCTACACCATGGGAGCTGCAGGAAGCCAGTTCTATCACCCTTCTGGGTATAACCACACTTCAAAAGATACCAGGTTTGCCTCAGTGTGCGAATTATTCTTAGAGATGAGTATGATTTTGAAGACCAAAAGCACAGTTCATTAAACAAATGAAACAAACCAACCCACAACGCAACTGAAGGGGTTCTGAGATCCCAACAAGTCTCCTCTTAGAAATTAGTGACCTCAGAAACCACAAACGTTTTCGTATAAGCTTCTGCTCCGCTCCTGAAGTACAATATGGCAAGATGGACTGCAGTCATTCCAGGCCGGATGGCTGATCCTTTAAGGTTCATGTAAGAAACATCCCACGGCTCTACCTGATCCTGCAAAATTGCAGAGAAAAGAGGAACACCCACGGAAACCTTCCCACCTCCTTCCAATCACCCGTCTAGGAGGCCCCAAAGATGGGTGTAAGATTCTCTGCAAAGAGAATTTTGCAGAAGACAAGCTGGAAGACCTGTCTAGAAACACAACAGCAACAGGACATGATTTAAGTAAAGAAAGATGTTTTGACTGGGAATCATGTTGCTTATGAGTGAAATGTAAGGGCAAAGGGTAGCTCACCTCTACAACGGCAGCTGCACGCACAGAAAGACGTGCATGAGAGACCAAATCTCCACATCATTTACCTGATGGAGCCCTTGGGATGGAGTCTGAAGACCCTTCTGAGAAATGGCTGGATGCACATAACGCTTCTCAAGAGGCCATAGAGCATGAAGCCAGGCTTGAGCCAGCCTGGGCCACTACCCAGAGCCCTCCAGAAAGGCCTCACTCTAAGGAGCAGGACCAGAGCAGTGCTGCCAGGCAAGGACTTTGCAGGGAAAGCTTGTGGTAAACCCTGTGTCTGCTCTAAGCCAGGTTAACTAGCTCATCCCCCACATCTGGTACAAATTTCATCCCCAGGTGCACACATGCCCTGCCAAACACAGGTGCATTCCACTACAGCAGGAAGGGTGTGAATGGAACACCGTAAAGGGTGTTCCTGTCACCCCCCTGAACAAGAAGACTTGGAAAACAGCATGGCACCCACACCATGGACACGGAGCTGCTCTTCTCAGAGAGGCTGGTGCTCATGAATAGAGGATGAAGTGGTTTTGCAAGGATGAACTGTGAGCTCTCTGCCTTCAACACAAGGACAGATTCAACCAGAGAGATTTTCCAGTGAGATTTTCTATTATTTTTCCATTTTAAAACATTTTCCGTTCCTGCACTTATGACAGATAAGTCTTAATCAGTCAGGAGGTGTTCAAGGCCAGGTTGGATGGGGCTTTGAGCAACCTAATGCAGTGGGAGGTTTCCCTGCAGGGGGTTGGAACTGGATGGGCTTTGAGGTCCCTTCCAACCCAAACCATTCCATGGTTCTATGATGAGGACTTCTCCAGTCAAGTCCTAATTCAATGGCCCCATTAAATACACAGAACTGGTGTCATCTCCCAGCAGAGAAATACGGGTGTACAGGGGAATACACTGGCTTGTGGTGTTCAGCCCTAGGGCCGGCAAGCTGGGATTGCAAATCTGACATGATAAACTTGCCATGACAATTGTGGTCCAAGATCAAACATTTACCCAACAATGGCAGCAGAACACGGAACAGGACACAGGGGACAGACTTCACATTTAGCCTGGGAATGGGGTTGCTCAAACCAGTTACTGCCACACACTTTAGTCAGAAAGAAACAATAAATCCCATCCAGAGCTGCCCAAGCACAACCTACAGAGTTCTCAGGCTTTTGACTCTGATCTCAAAGAATAGAGGGTGAAGGACAAGACCCATCTGCCTACCAGTACTTGAAGGCACTTTAACACGCAACAGGAATGAGAACAATGAGGAGCAAATGCCAGGCAATTGAGGAGTTCTTGGCACAAGGAGATGTGTAATCTGGCTGATAAATCATTTTAGTGAAATGACTTTAATGAAGAACAAACACTGACTCTGTACATGCTGATGCCTTCTTGGTGACACCAGTTTGCGACTGTGTTGGGGTAACACCCAAACTGTCTATCTTGTGTTCAGTCACCAGGATCCAAACTCTTCTCCCGGCCTCTGCCATAGCACGACAAGTTTTTGGCTGATAGTGGTCAACATTCAACTCTTATTAAATCAGGCCGAGCCAGCTATAAAGCAGGGTGGGAGGAGTCTATTTTTATCTATGATTATCCAAGCTCAGATCAAAGGCTCAGCAATACAGCAACGCTCCAAAGGCTTTTGATAGTGAAAGGATGTTTGTCCCGTCACCATAGAGAAAGCAGTGTAAAACATCCTGTCCGTAGCACGATAAGGTATCAGGATGAGAAGCAGAGACGGGGCTGTGGGGGAAGGCAGTGAGAACCAGCATGTTCAAACGACTTGTGCAAGTTTGGCAGAGAGGAGACAGTAATTATTTCTGCAGAAGTCAGAGCCTGCCCAAGATTCTGGCCAAGAAGCCATCTGAGGAGGAAGCGTCCCGTGCACAGGCCGGGTGATGGGTGCACATGCGATAGCAACACACTGTGTGGGCTGGACATCTCCAGTTCTGGCACAGGAGAAACATGTCTGAAATGAAGCTTGTGTTCTTCTCCAAGAGGCAGGGGGTCAGAGTTGTTAAGGGAGTCCAGATCAATGGTCATTGTCCCTGTGTATGTTAGAGACTCTTCCTTTCCCAAATCTTTCGCTGTGAGTTGTGGCTGGTCACCTTGGAGTCATCTCCAAGGACATTACATAGTGACTTATTATGGATATTTTCCCTTTCATACTCAACAGCCACCTTTTGATTATGGTTCTGCTCGATCGACCCAGGCACGAGGCCCACAAACTGTGAGCTCAAACTGGAGTCCATTTGTAACCTAAGTGAATTTTGAGCTCCTTTTTCTGACTTTTGTCTTGTTATAAACACACCACCACCTCCCCAACAAAGGCACTTGAGGCTGAGGTCACATCTTTACACTCTGCTTGTGTTCTTCTAATGACTGGAAACATCCTGGCTGCCCAATGACACAAATACATGGAGAAAAATAAGATTTGAGATCATGGCACTCTCTCTCCTGGAAATGGAGAACCAAGCCCACACGATCCTGTAGGGACTGGTGGATATTGGCTGCCCCACGGCACAGTGTCTTGGGCTGAACCTGGAGGAGGCACGGGCACAGGAGGGATCAAGAACTGGGCAGCTCTTCTCGGCGTGAGTGACTGCCCAGTGCAGCTACGCAGTGAGCAGGAGGCCTTCCCTGGGTGGCTATAAACACATCCAACACATGACTAACCTCAGCAGCTCTCCGATGGTCGTCCCCATTCTCCAGCATGCGGACATCTACACCAAGGCAGCGCAGGTAGCGCCCGAGGCCTTGCAGCATGTTGTCGCAGACCACGCTGAACTCCTTTGGGGAGATGGGAGCAGGCGGACGTGAAGGCTCCATTTTGGATGCTTTGCATTGCTATGGAAAGGCAAGAGGTCCGTAAGCAGCAGAACAGAAGGCTGATTTCCAGCACGTTTGGGTTTTGCCTCCCTGCATTCACCTGCCATGGCACATCCAACTGTCCCTTTCCACCTGTGGCACAATTCTCCCCATGCTCTGCAACACCTTGAGTTCCTCCATCACATCCTTTCTACATCGCCCATCCCACCCTTGGGTAGGAGGCAGCACACGATGGGGCTAATTCTGAATTAGTCAACCATTCACGGGCCAGCTGGCCACCCAAGCCAGGGGCCTGCAGCCTTGCCCTGGAGAAAACGAGCCTGGCCTTCCATGCTCTACGCAGACGTTCATTGTCATGAAGTCTGAAAGGAGGTTGTGGTGAGGTGGGTGCTGGGCTCTGCTCCCAAGTAACACAGGAGGAAATGGCCTCAAGTTGCGCCAAGGGAGGTTTAGATTGGATATTAGGGAAAATTTCGTTACAGAAAGAGTGGTGAAGCCCTAGCAGAGGCTGCCCAGGGCAGAGGTGGATTTTCCATCTCTGGAGGGGTTCAAAAAGTGTGGAGGTGTGGTACCTGGGGACATGGTTTAGTTGCCACAGCGGTATTGGGATGACCGTTGGACTGGATGGGCTTAGAGGGCTTTTCCAGTCTTAACAATTCCGTGACTCTATTCTATGATTCTACAAGTCACAGAAACACAGCTTCAGGACTGCTTTTCCTCTATTAACTTGGACTGGAATTACTGTACATGTGCTGAAGTTATGATTTGGGAAGGGGATCTGACAGACAGAGGGAGAAACAGGTAGACAAAGCAACCGTGTCAGCTTTGTTATCTCTGGAAGTTTAAAAATAGGCAGTGCCTGAATTCTGTTTATCTTATTTCCAGTGTTGCTGCTGGGGGAGTTCCTGCAGTTGGAGACTTTGTCGTTGGGAGGCCCCCAGTACAATAGCTAAATTAATGGAGAAAGGAAGTTATCAAGGAACCTGCAATGTTCAGTTTTTGCCTCCAGGAACCTGGATCAGCTGGAATAAATGAAGGACACAGCCTGTGCAGGGCTACAGAACCTTTGGAACCAGAGAGGTCCTGCAGCATCGCAGGTGAGCTCTGCAGGAGCTGCAAATGCTGTGGCACCTGATGCAGATATAACCAGGGTGACCATGTGCACTAGCTCTGATCAGAGAGCTCCACCTGTGTCTTGCCACCGCTCCCAGAAGCTGGTCTGTGCACCCAAAGCTTTGCAGTGCTGGGCAGACTGGGCTGTCAGCAGCTCCTGCAAGGACTGTGGTGGATGCAGCTGAGCCCCGAGGCACTGGAGCGCTGTGATAACGGATCACACTGCCCCTTCACTGTTGAGGTAGCTGGAGACACGGACCCTGTGCTGCTGCTGCTCTGCTCAAACAGATGTGAAGGAGCAGCAGCTGGCTCTTAGCAAGCATTTCCTCAATGGCCAGCAATGTCATATGTAGCTTTTTTCTCATGTTTCATGCCAGCAGAGAGCAAAAAGCTTATAAAGGAGAATAGTGTCATTAGCCTCACTCAGATAGTGGGCCAGGAAACACTAGGAAAGAGAGCCTGGAGTCAGGCAGGATGCAGAGTCAGAAGTCGTCTGCTTTATTGGGTCCCAGTCCAGGTTTTACCAGCTACCTCCTCGTTAATGAATCTGACTGTACAGAACACAAAGATGACCCATGAGTTCACAAGGTAATTCAAGCCTGAAGTACGTACTTTTCCCGTCTCTGCAGCGGCCAGTCAGGTCTGTTGTAACACACACTATTCCCATGAACACAGAGTGCTTAGCAAACTGCTGAGCAGCTTTGGGTTCTCCTGTTGGACTAATGGGATATTGTATACACATTTGATAAGGAGAATCCTGAAAAGGTGGCTCTAATCAATAGCATCTCAGAGCAACCACAGAAGATGCTATTGGCTTCAGGAGCTAAACACACAGTTGGGGCTACTCAGAAGGACACCCAGCCTTACTTAAGTCTTCTCAGTTAATAAACAAAGCTGTTTTTCTGCTAAGGTTTTCGTAGGTGCATAAACAACCAGATGGTTGCATTTTAAAAGTAAAACTATTACTGAGAGAGACCAGCCAGTCCTACTCCAAGATCTTTAAGAAGAGTCACACAGCTCCAGGCTATGGCCAGTGGGGTTTGAAGGCTCTGTCACAACACACATTGCAGGGGGAGGCCAGGCATGGAGTATGTGGTGGTGGGCAGGGAGACACAGATGAGCCATCAACAGAAAAGCTTTTTTTATCAATTGTTTGTTTTTAACTTTGCAGACTTCTGCTCCAGATGCAATAATGGAGGCATTCCCAATGGGAAACCAAACTGTCGAAGCTCACTTTTGTCAAAGTCAGTTCTGAAACCTCACCAACACTCCATCCCTGGAGGTGTTCAAGGCCAGGTTGGATGGGGCTTGAAGCAACCTGAACTGTGAGAGGTGTCCCTGCCCATGGCAGGGAGACTGGAACTGGATGGGCTCTGAGGTATCTTCTAACCCAACCCATTCCATGATTCTATGACTCTATTAACACCTAGGCCACAGAACTCAAACCCATGCTCCTGAAGAACTGTAGAAGGAGTGTTCCTATCAGCAAGGTCAGCTGGAATCTGCCACACAGATCTGCACCAACATTTTGCAGACAAATACACATAAAATTGCAAGGAATGCTGAACGCAGGCACACAAAGGAGGAAGCACATCTCACCAGTAATGGGGAGGAGATGATTGCTGCAATAGTCCTGAGAACAGACTGCAAACAGGCATGCCCTGCATAGCTAATAGCATGATGAGAGACAAGGCAACATATGATTTGCAGGGGTCTTGAGCAACATGCAGCTCTTTGAAGCTGTTTACAAACCTGTCCAGAAGGTGACGATACTTCTTGTTTATTCAGCTGCTTCTTTGCCTTGGGTTTCATGCATGGTTTTCCCACCAGACTCTCAGTCAGGTCTAAACTCAGACCAAAGCTCGCTGGATCCTTACAGAGTTTCTCATAGACCTCCAGCAAACAGTATGCATCTGAAGCTGAAAAAAAAAGACATGAGCTTCAGCTGGCTTCATTCAAAAGCCAAACACAGGCTTTCCTGCTGTGAGGAAGAGCCCTCATCTTTGTAAATGCCACTGAAAGCAAACCTGTGAAGCCCCAGCTTACTAAGGTCACACCCTGCACTCTTTAACTGATGCAGTGAGCATCATCACTTGATGCACACTCACAGAGGCAAGGCAGGGGACCTCAAGAGGCACCAGGCTCTCTGCTGTCTCTGACTCTATCAATGCAAATTGCAGCGCACCTCTTCAAACCACTGTGTACAACAGCTCCATCCAAGCCATTCTGCTCTCCATTGTTAGTGCGTGGCGGCTTGCCCACAGTTTATTACCGCAGCTCAGCTATGGGAAGGTAACCTCCCCATTAGATGCAGTATCTTAAAAAGTAATAACCGAGTTGTTTGCAATCACCTGCCCACACGCACTGCCATGTGGCTCCTGTGCCTTGCAACGGGAACTGCCTAAGTCTCCAAGCCAGTTTTACAAGTCTTGATGATTTACTGTTGTGGGAATTGTGTCAGCTTCGAGGATAGCTGAGCTTAACCAAAGGCTGGTTAGCTTCAGCACTGTCCTTTGACACCCTAGGAAAAGTGTTAGATCCAGAGTTCTGACTCTGGAGTAACCAGCAGCGAAACCCCCTGGTCCCCCCACAGTCCAGGCTCTGAGCCACAGTTTCTGATACCCGGTCTACCCATTCTTTAATACTGCTACCAAACTTCACTGTGAAAAAAGAACACAGCACTTGTTTCCCAGAATGGCTGTGAAATGAGGCAGAAGGAAGTGGACTTTCCTCCTTTCAGTTACGGAGTGGAGTTTCCACTGAGGTGATGTTTCATCACACAAAATCTGCAAAGCACAGGAATTCTTTCATAAGGGAAATAATGAATCACTGGTCAGCTTAACCTTCAACCATTAAAGCCATGTCCACAAAAGGACAAACATGACATGTGCTGGCTTCTCTAAGCAGGAGTTAATCTGCAAAGCCATTTTCTTCATTTGCTACTTAACGATTTTCCTGGTGGGAGAAAACAGCCCAAGATGGACAACGTGTAGCACCTCATCAGGGACCAGACCTGCGTAGAGGATCTGTTCCTCCCGGAGAGGCCGTTTCTCCCAGTTAGACAGCTGCTCTGTTTTATCGAGAGGTTTCCCCAGTACGTGCTGCACCAAGAGGCTGAGTCCTTTCTCCGGCTGCCTGCACCCTCCATCCTCATAGTTCTGCTCCGGGGACAGGACATCGACCTTCCGGCCACCCTTCCTCCAGTCAATGGAGCTCTTCTGCAGCTGATGGAAAGGAAAAGATACAAACATACGGTTATAAAACAACTCCTGCACCAACTCACAGAATCACAGAATCATAGAATAACCAGGTTGAAGAGACCCACTGGATCATCGAGTCCCATTGCAGTGAGTGGGGCCACCCTATCATTTTTATCTCTCGCCTGGCATATTGAATCCTGTTATCTCAGACAAAGGCTGGGACAGCATCAGATGGATAGGTGTCTGGTTGTTTGTTTAACAAACGTACTTGCTGGAAACAAATCTCATAGCCAAGGAAGGGAAAAAAGTGCATTGCTGTACTGTGTTGAGCCAGGGCAGCAGTGCTGGGACTGCTCAGAGGCTTGCAGGGTGCTCAGCCAGGCTGGAGGCTGTGGGGCACCAACTCAGTTGAAGAATCTCAGCAGTGGATCAGCACCTTCCTCCTCCTAGTTCCAGTGAGAAAAGCTTGTCCTGTAACACAGGGAGAATGTGCAGGTGCCATTTCATAGTAGTTCACAGGTACCTCAGACCCTGCAGCGCTTCTGGGTGAAGCTACTGGTCCCAAAGATCTGGGTTGACCCCAACCCACAGCATTAAACACACTCCGTAAAATCTACCCATTAAAATGGTTGTTCTGAACATTCCTGCAGACCGCTAAAAACTGTGTGCAAGCCCAGAGACACCTGTACCTCAGCTGAACAGAAATTCCTGTGCTGCGCCCACCAGCAGCCGCCCTACAGACATTACGAGTTCTCTACAAATCATTAACTCCGTAATATCTGCATCTGTACTACAGGATCTTGGAATGTCAGCATTTCTACAGGAACTGACTCTTACCAAATTCCAGTGTGACTTGTGCTCAGGAACTCTGTCCTGGCTGAATGGAGCCACATCTCCATTTCAACTGCTTTCTCATAGCTTTCATTACGGCTATGAAATAAGTTATTAGTATATCAAGCTCTAACGTTTTAGTTGATAAAAACAAAATGCTTCTGTCTTTCTTTACAGAACCACATTACCCTTGAAACCACAAGCAGAAAGGGTCTATTTGTTCATTCAGCCATCTCCCTGCCAATCCAGGATACAAAAAGACAATGCCGTGAATTCATGACAGTTATTTGTGAGCAGGAGACATCATCTGCCATATCTTCATGCATCCATCCTTACTTGTTTGTCTACTATGAGTAGGTCCACCACACCTTGCGCTTGCTTATCCGCATCTTTCAAAGCCGAACATGTGGCTGCAAGGCTGCTAAGGTCTCCAGACATCCCATAACCTGGATAAAACAAAAGCCCACATCACACAGGTAGGAAAACTCCAATCATGGCTAATGTACTGCAGCTTTTTCTAGTTCAGAGTCAGAATGCTGACAATATCTGTACAAACACAAGTGGAATCACGGAATGGATTGGATTGGAGGGGATCTCAAAGCTCATCTAGTTCCACCCCCTGCCATGGGCAGGGACACCTCCCACTAGATCTGGTTGCTCCAAGCCCCATCCAACCTGGCCTTGAACACCTCCAGGGATGGGGCAGTCACCACTTCCCTGGGCAACCTGAGCCAGGGCCTCCCCAACTTCACAGCAAAACATTTCTCCCCAAGATCTCATCTCTATCTCCCCTCCTCTCTTTCAGCTGAGAACCATTTCCCCCCCTTGCACTCTCCCTGCACTCCCTGATCAAGAGCCCCTCCCCAGCTTTCCTGCAGCCCCTTTCAGCACTGGAAGCTGCTCTAAGGTCTCCCTGCAGCCTTCTCTTCTCCAGGCTGGACAACCCCAACTCTCCCAGCCTGTCCTCAGCCTGAGAAAGACTGTTCTGACCAAGGTAGACTCCCATCCCTCCTGTTTCTGACATACGCTTGAGATCAAGATTGGAAAAGAAGAGGTGGATGAAAAACGCTGAGTTTAAGATCAGCTTAGGTAAAATCTGCTAGGTCGGT
Source organism: Phaenicophaeus curvirostris (assembly GCF_032191515.1). Taxonomy (NCBI): domain Eukaryota; kingdom Metazoa; phylum Chordata; class Aves; order Cuculiformes; family Cuculidae; genus Phaenicophaeus; species Phaenicophaeus curvirostris. The sequence goes on from NC_091411.1 coordinate 1,238,149, forward strand.
GAAAGGCAATTAGGAGTTTGCTCTTGAACTCCAAGTTTAACACCTCCTGCCAAAAGCCTCCAAACAGAATCTAAAACCAAGAGCGGTTAAGCCAGAGAGCTCTGGTGTTCGGCACAGTGGCCCCGGGGCAGGGCTAGCAAATCCAGAAAGTTCTGGATAGCAGACTTCCCTGGGTCACCAAAGGTTGGGTGCAAGTCAGGGTTTAGTACGGAGTGAAGACAATCCCAAGTCTGAAGGGGGAGACTGAATCAGAAATCTTGTGTCTGACCCGAAAAGGGGAGACATTTCTACCATTACCAGTTACACTGGTCACTCTGCTTCCTGGCATGGCAGGGTTTGAGTAGCCAGGGCTACGAAAGCTGGTTCTGTGATAACTGGATTTAGAGAATGACAGCCTCAAGAAGATCTAGGAAGGATACAAAATAATCTGTGTAAAGACCTGAGACAGGGAAAAGAGACAAGTGTTACCTAGTTTAGTGATGGCTGAATCTGAATAGAGCATCTGGATGAAATGGAGAAGCTCCTCCTTCCGACCCTCCATCTCCGCTTCCTCGAGGAGCCGCGGTAAGTCAAGCAGGAACACCTCATCCTTCAGAGCGATCTGAAGGAGGGAGATACGGGGCTTCCTGACCATGCCGAATGAAGGCTTCCACTCCATGTCGATGCCAACAACCTGCCCAGGCTGCAACACAGGTAAAGGCCACCTTCATTTAGAGACTGTCTGCGCTTGAAAGCAGCCTGGATGGTTCCTCCCATTTCCTTCCCAACAACTGTGTCTCTGCTCGTGTGCAAACAGCGAGAGACTGGTAACTGTCACAGCACACCTGAGTGACCCTTGTGGGACCTTCCCTTGCACAGCAATTCCCAGTGTGTTCCTTATATCAGACAAGTCTAAAGGAAACAGCTGTTCCTGACTTGGGAAAGGAGACATTTGATGATGGTGCCCCCCCACCCCACCCCCGGCCCTGTGTACCGGCTTCGGAATTCCTCCTCCTTGATTCTGTAAATTCCAGAGCCACGCTCACCTGCAGCACCTTTTCCCAGCACGGCAGTGTCTCTTCCCAGGTCTGCAGGAAGTGAATATTTGCCCGTGGAATAGGAAGCTGGTAATAGCCCTTCTTCTTACTCTCTCCAAAGTTAAGTGCTTTTGTGGCCTCCTCTACCCTGCACAGAAGCAGATGTCACAGCTTTAAGCCACGAGTAAACTGGAGAAACATCAGGAAGTCTTAAGTCCCTTGTTTCACCCTGGCCTCCTATTTCCCCATGCTATTCAGCTCTTCTTCTTACCCTCTCTTCCCTCACTTTCCCTGCCACCTCAGTCTCTTTCATCTCGACTCATCCTCTCCTTTTATTCCTACATCAACGGCACTGCATCCCAGACCTCTCCCAAATCAAGCCGCTTGCTGGAGTCAGAGGCCCAGCTCTCCTTCCCAGAGCTGATGTGACTTGGACAGCTGTTTCCATACTCAGAGCTAACACATTGTGGATTTACTGCTATTTGCCCTCAAGGTTAACATCGAAGCCTGCTATGTCCCATGGTGTAAAACATAACAGAGAAGTCAGCTCTGAGCAGCACCGTGTCCAAACAGGAGCTTCACGCTTGCCCCCAGCATCAGCTGGATCAGAAGGAGCCTCTCTGACTGTTCCTCACTAGAATCACTGGGAACGGTGAATCTGCCTCTTCATTCTGCAGTGCAGTGGCTTGGGAAGGCTTCTGGGACCTCCTTGGTGCTACCCAGGAACTGAGGGAATGGCAGGAAGATGCGCCAGGGAAGGGTTAGGTTGGACATTAGGAGAAGGTTCTTCTCCTAGAGGGTGGTGGAGCACTGGAACAGCTCCCAGGGCAGCAGTCACAGCACCAAGCCTGACAATATTCCAGAAGCATTTGGACAAGGACCTTGGACATACTATGTAAATTTTTGGTTTGTCCTATGCCACAATAGGAGTTGGACTTGAATATCCTTCTGGATCCCTTTCAACTCAGGTCATTCTGTGATTCTGTGATCCAGCCCTTTCTCTTCCATCCCCTTCCCTGTAAGACGTCCCCATGGGTTGCACAAGAACATTTGCACAGGGAGGGAATGAGAAAAGTTCAGAAATTAAGTTTCAAACCCTTCTCTCTTGAGGCGAGGGCAGCCAGCTGGATCCCCAGAGCAAGCGCCGTGCTTGTGCTGCTCCTCCATTTGGGTTTCAGACGGCATCATGCAAAGAAATTCTCTCTCTAGGTATTAATGCCCTGGGAATGCTGGAAGATGCTGCAGAGATGAGCTAAGTGCTTTCCTACAACAGGGTCTTACACAGCACATTTTCTTTGCACAGTGCAGCAGAATCTCTTGACGTGGCCCTGTGGCTGGAAGGTCAGCACATTGCTCTGCTCTCCCAGCCAGATGATGCAATTGGAGGAAAGAAGCTAATAAAAAATATCCAGCTATTTTGGACACATCACAAAGTTCTGGATGGTCTCTTTCCCATAGAGACTTGAGATGGCTTATTATTTGAGAAACTATTTACTAACCTCATGTTTAGGGGACTGCGTGACTAATTTGGTAGCACAACAGCTTTCGCTGTACAAACATTCTTTTCCATGGGTTTGTGTGCCTGGGGAAGTCAATATTTGTGTAAAATATTTAATGAAGGTGTGCAGCCCCAGGTCTCCTGGAATATTCTCACCTGCAGAGTTCAGGAACCGCATGTGGTGTGACCAGTGGCAGAGCTGATAGCATTTATATGCTGGTATCGCCTTGCTCCCTTCAGCATGAACTGGGGTCCCTGGGACCCCACTGCTTTGTTAACTCAATAAATAAGGCAGACAGAATGTTTTATTATGTTCCATGGCTCTGTTGGCTTTATAGCAGCTACTGCAGCAGCTATCGTGGATAGACGGGTGAACTGGGGCACAATGACAATCTGTCACAACTTGCAAACAGCAGAGCACATCCCAGCCTTCCCTCCACCTGCACACAGCACAGCATTCCCAGAGCAGAGGGACAGAGCGGTGGGTTTATCTCTCTGGATGCACAGTCTGTGGCTAAGTCACACTCCTGTCACCCACTCCCTGGTGTCTGGAGAGATTGAACCGCATGGAAAAACCTTCTGACTCCCAGCTGGGGCGGGTGCAGCTTCAGGAGGGAGGAGGTGGCAGCTCCAGCAACACATGGGAGCACACAGCTAGGGGGTCCCAAAGTAGGAGAGGAACAAGAGCATGGTGTTATTGAGATTGCATTAGAGGAAGACGACGAGACAGAGACTAATTAGGGGCTAGCAGCTTCTTAAGCTCACTTGGGGAATTTGTACACCAGAGTCTGGTTTTAACCCAAATTCAATTAATGCGAATCTTCTGGGATCTGACCCCAAATGTCAAAAATTCCCATTACTTCTGAAAGCTCTGGATGTTGTGAGCTGTCAAAGCAGGAAGGAAATAAATACAATTAGAAAAACGTAAGGAACTCTGCAATTACTTTCTTGGCCATAAGTCTCCCAAAAAGCATTGAACCTGATTACAGCAGCGGGGGGAACACTGAGTGTTTAGAAAACCTCGATAGGTATAAAATTAACCCAGTAAAACAGACACATCTTCTGATCCTACCCACACCACTGCATTTGTGGTGATGGGCCGGAACAGCCCAAATACCCCTCCAAAACATGAGGCATCCCATACATTATCCCCAACATAAGAAGGACATGGATCTGTTGGAGCGAGTCCAGAGGAGGCCACAAAGCTGGAGCAACTCTGCTATAAGGACAAGCTGAGAGAGTTAGGGTTGTTCAGTCTGGAGAAGAAAAGGCTGCAGGGAGATCTTAGAGCAGCTTCCAGTGCTGAAAGGGGCTCCAGGAAAGCTGGGGAGGGGCTTTTTACAAGGGCAGGGAGTGATAAGATGAGGGGGGATGGCTTTAAATTGGGAGAGGGAAGATTTAGATTAGACAATAGGAAGAAATTCTTCATCATGAGGGTGGGGAGGCCCTGGTCCAGGTCGCCCAGAGCAGTGGTGGCTGCCCCATCCCTGGAGGGGTTCAAGGCCAGGTTGGATGGGGCTTGGAGCACCTGATCCAGTGGGAGGTGCCCCTGCCCATGGCAGGGGGTGGAACTGGATGGCCTTTCAGATCCCTTCCAACCCAAACAATTCCACAATTCCATGATCTGCTAAGTACTCAGGATTTTCAAATGGACCTTCCACAAACATTGCCAGCCTTACGAAAAGCAAATGCAGCATGGACACGGCCAAGACATGACCTGAGTACATGGAGGAAGGTTGGCAAAACTCTCTTCCCAAGAAAGCAGATTATTTTAGGCAAGTACGTGATCCTTGTACGATAAATAACCTGCATTGAAAAGGCATGAAACAGAGTACTCACCTCTCTTGGATCTGAAGCTTTTGAAGTTCATCAGCCACTTTATACGGCAGCATCTCCTTGGGCAAATTGCAGTGCTGTGCCCACTGTGCCGCTGTGTTCAGATCACAGTAACGGAGCAGCAGCTGTATCAGCTGCCCTTGGAGCCATCGATTCTCTCCCACTGTGCTCTGAAAGGGGAACCAAGAGTGAAGGAAAATTGTCAGTGCCATTTCCATTATGGGTGTTTCCACCTCTCCAGAGGGTCCTAGACACTTGCCGGATGGAGCAGGAGGGATTTTGTCCAAACCCAATGAGTGCTGCACTTCTTTCTGCCAAGAAATGAAGGGCAGATACTTGAACTGAGAGTCTGCTGGGGCCCTGGTGTCCCCTCAACAGGCCACTCAGAACTGCATTTGTTTGGGGCATAGACCTTACCTGAAGATCACGGGTCCAGCAAAGAAACAAGTGTAAAACAAGACCATTTATCCTGAAGGTTGAACAGCATATTAGTTGCTCAGATATCGATTATATTAAGCAAAATTTGAACCAGTGACTGACAAGATACAAAGGGCTTTGGGCTCGTTAGGGAGGTAATCATGGAAGAGGTAAGAGTTTCACAGAATCACAAAATCACTATGTTGGAAAAGACCCATTGGATCATCGAGTCCAACCATTCCTATCAAACACTAAACTATGTCCCTCAGCACCTCGTCCACCTGTCCCTTAAGCCCCTCCAGGGAAGGTGACTCAACCCCCTCCCTGGGCAGCCTCTCCCAGTGCCCAATGACCCTTTCTGTGAAATTTTTTTTCCTGATATCAAGCCTGAACCTCCCCTGGTAGAGCTTGAGGCCATTCCCTCTCATCCTGAGCCCTGTCACTTGGGAGAAGAGGCCCAAGTCTGGATGTTTTAGCCTCACCTGGGGCCTTTACATGGCCCTGAAGTGATTCTTGATGTCCTGGGAGAGGCAAGACGATGGCTTAGTAATACAGTAATTATTTGCACTTGTAACTGGGACTGCCAGTCCTACACGGGATACAGGTAGGGCACATCAGCAAAGCTTTCCCAAGTGACAGACTTTGGTGTCCACAGTGAGGAGAAGGCTCCCTGCTGAGCCTACAGCCAGCCCATCCACACACACCGCTGGGAAAGGAGGGGCACCAGGACCCTCCTGCAGCAACACTCAACAGTGCACTCTGAGGACAGACGTCCCGTGTGAGTAGCATGGACCCAGCTGGCACTGTGGGTGGGGGCCAGGCTGTGCGTGCTGCCACCCTGCACCAGGCAGAGCTTGAATTCTCTGTCTTACGTCATCAGTGAATCAAAGAATCATAGAAATATTGAGGTTGGAAAAGACCTCTAAGCTCCTCCCAGACAACTGTCAGCCCAACCCCATTGTGCCGACTGAACCACGTCCCCAAGTGCCACAGCCACATGGTTTTTGAACTGCTCCAGGGATGGAGACTCCCCTGCTGCCCTGGGCAGCTTCTGCCAGGGCTTCACCACTCTGTCAGTAAAGAATTTTCCCCAATATCCAACCTAAACCTTCCCTAGCGCAACTTGAGGCCATTTCCTCTCATTCTATCACCTGTTACCTGGGAGCAGAGCCCAGCACCTACGTCACCACAACCTCCTTTCCAGGAGCTGCAGAGAGTGATGACGTTTCCCCTCAGCCTCCTTTTCTCCAGACTAAACAGCCTCAGGTCCCTCAGCTGATCCCAGATCCCCTGCCCTCCAGCCCCTTCCCCAGCTCCATTCCCTTCTCTGGATGCTCTCCAGCCCCTCAATGTCCTTCTTGTAGTGAGGGGCCCAAAACTGAACCCAGGATTCAAGGTGCGGCCTCACCAGTGCTGAGTGTGGGGGGGATGGTCCCTTCCCTGCTCCTGCTGGCCACACCACGACTGATCCAAGCCAGGATGGTGTTGGCTTTCTCAGCCACCTGGACCACTGCTGGCTCATGTTCAGCCACTGTCAACAAGCAACCCCAGTTCCTTTTCCACCAGGCAGCTTTCCAGCCACACTTCCGCAAGCCTGGAGCGCTGCACAGGGTTGTTGTGGTCCGAGTGCAGGATCTGTATCGATCATAAGAAGAAACTGGAGCAGTTGCTCCAGCTGCAAAGAAATAGGCTTGGGTGCAAGAAATTCCTCCCTTTGTGTCTATTCAAGGCCTCTGTGGATGTGAAAACTAGATCATTTCTTCAGCCATATGGACAAACACAAGGACATCAAGTGCTGCTGTAGGAGCACCTGCAGATAGGGAGGGCAGCTTAGGCCATACCCCATTCCCAGCTGTTTTCTGGTGGAAGCCAATGTGTGGCCGTGCCTCGGCACCCACAGAGCCTGGGAGCACAAGCACCAACTCCCAGAGCCTGGGGGTTCAGCCCAGGTCCCCAGCAGGGAGGCAGAGGCTGGAGCACAGCACGCTGCCCACCCTGGCACCAGCAAGTGGTGATAGACAGGGCAGAGACGCAGGGCTGGGACGGTCTCCACCACGACTGCTGCACTCACCACAGCTCTTTTGTCTTGCTCATCCTCTTGGTAGACATAGTTGTAAGAGAAAATACAAACCCGGTGGCACTGACAGTCAATAGCTACACGGGGATGGGAACAATCGCCTCCTCCTGCCCAGCTAACCCACCTGCACTTCCAGATACCCAAGAGTCCGGGCAGCCAGAGCAGCAGCTCATGCTTCTCGTCAGACTGATTTACTCAGGATCTGCTGTAGAAGTTTATGCTGTCAAGAAAACTTAATTGCTAAACCAAGCTGAAACTCTCCATGTGGATCAGGAGCTGAAACTCTCCACGTGGATCAGGAGGTGCAGCTACACGGCTACTCTGCTGCTGGTACTGCTGACATGCATTTTCCAGAGGAGCGATGTGCTCGTTAACGCACTCGTACACGCTCAGATAACATCCCCACCTTCTGCCTTCTCTCCCTCACTGCCCAAGCAGCGACCACAGGCACTTTGCTCCTTCTCTGTGTGTACAAACACAGCCCGGCCGGGTGGGAGGTTGGGGCCACGGGGCCTCATTCCTCACATTCCTTCAGGAACTAAAAGGTGAGAAGTCGTCTTCAAAGCAGACACCCTGCACAGAGATCAGGACACAAACCTGTTGAAGGCCCCAAGGGAAAAGGGAAGGAAAAAAGAAAGCAAAACAGGAAAAGAAGAATGACCCACTCCAAAGAGGAGCAGAGGGGGCAGAGACTCGTAAGATGGTTGGAATGGGCTTTGAGCCCCCTGATCCAGTGGGAGGTGTCCCTGCCCATGGCAGGGGGGTTGGAACTGGATGATCTCTAAGGTCCCTTCTGATCCAAACTATTCCATGATTCCATGATTAAAAGGCACGGAAAAAATCTGGCATCTCAGGTAGCGCGGAGCAGCAGCCAGCCTGCTCACAACATCTACTGCCTCAGCGCTACGCCTGCAACCCTGGGACTCCACCAAATGCCAAACCACATTTACTCTTGGATATGGGGAGGAATATTTATCCTGCTGCTCTTAAGAGGCTAGTGGCACAGCAAGGAGCTGTTGGCAGACGGATGGGCATCCAGGAGCTGACCGAGGCTCACACAGGAGAGGGAAGCAGGAGAGAGAACAGAGGGAAGGAGCAGAGCAGGAAAGGAGTGGCCTTCCAGTACCTGAAGGGGGCTACAAGAAAGCTGGGAAGAGACTTCTTGCAAGGGCATGGAGTGACAGGACGAGGGGGGAATAGATTTAAATTGGAGGGGGGAAGATGTAGACAAGACATTAGGAATAAACTCTTCATGATGAAGGTGGGGAGGCCCTGGCCCAGGTTGCCCAGAGCAGTGGTGGCTGCCCCATCCCTGGAGGGGTTCAAGGCCAGGTTGGATGGGGCTTGGAGCCCCTGATCCGGTGGGATGTGTCCCTGCCCACGGCAGGGGGAAGTGACTGGATGGGCTTTGAGGTCCCTTCTGATCTAAAGCATTATATGATGATAATGCTTCTTGCCCTCTATACTTCCTCCTGGCCACACCAGTCCAGACACTTTGTGATCTCCCATATCTCTGCCTCACACAACAGAGCTCAGCGAAGCACCTCACATGCAAAGAGGGGTTAAGAGCTCCTTCTGCCTCGTTTGCCAAGATGCTTCTCTGAGTCCTTTGCCTAAAGAACATATTTTCTTATTAACATCGCAGAGGAATTCCCTCTCCCGGCTCCCCCAGTGTCCATCCTATTGTCTTTCTGCCTTTTTTTAGAACACAAAGTCTTCAGGCCTGGATCCCTCTTCAGTTTGCCCTGAGTTAATTTTGAATAAATCTCATTATGTCAGCTTTATTTCTGGAAATAATGAGGTTTGGGTGGTTTTTTTTTTATTTTAATGATAATAGATTTATGCTTTCAACCACAAAATCAGCTCTGGAAGGAAGGTTAATCTCTCCAGAGATATTACATCTTACGTGCTGAAACGCAAAACAGCTTCGTTTCTTTTTTACTGAACAAACCAAACATTGCTGTAAAGGGGAAAGGCTGCCAGTGCAACAGCTTTGCAAGCCGCAAGAATGTGGAAACCTTGGCCCCAGAAGATGTGGGCACAGATGTAGAGAGAAATATTTCACTAGGGGTGACATTTCATGTGTTTTGTTTTCAGCAAATGAATCCATGTCAAGAAGAACCTGGCATGGTTGCTCCACAATCCCTGGACACCTCCATGCGGGAGAAGATGCTGCGTACCACAGGCTTGTTTACATCTCTCTGAATTCTAGACATATCATACGTTCTTTAATGCAGAGGCATGCACAAATACTCCTGACACCAACAATCACCCATGATTAAAGCTTTCTAAAATGACAGTTGCTGATTACCTACCCGTAAATCCTGTTCTTACCCAGCCAAGTGCTTTGCAGAGCTCACAACAGCCAGTGCGGGGCGAGTGCAGGAATGTCCTGGTCTTGACCCATAACATCAGCAATTCCTCCATCGGTACCGATGATTTTGGATCCCAATATGCAATACCTGTTTGGATTCCACCCTAGCCAACCCTGGATCATTTTTCTTTGTATAGGTTAAGTTGCATTTCTGGCCGACACAATTCTCTGCTCTCAGTCAGTACCTTTTACCGAGAGCATAGTTTTTCACCGTTGACACTCACTATTTGCAGAGTCAGATTTTCATTTAACTTCTGAATGCCTTGGCCAGTTTCCTCTGTTCTCAAGTGTTTCCAGAATCAACAAAAAAATTCCTGTTAGTGTAGAAAATGTCAAGTATAATCTTTCTGAGCCAGCAATTTTAAAAGGGGCAAAAGAAACCTGGGCTTTGAAAGGACAAACTTACTGTAGGTAGTGGAGGACATCAACAGCACTTCTCAACTGGGCGTGCTGCTGCAGATACCATGCTGGCATCTTGGTTTAAAGATTCCCTCGAACATACGACTCAGCTAGTTCCAGTGTTAGTTTATTTTATTTCACAGAATCATGGAATGGTTTGGGTCGGAAAGGACTACAAAACCCATCCAGTTCCAAACATCCCACCAGATCAGGGGCTCCGAGCCCCATCCAACCTGGCCTTGAACACCAGCAGCCACCACTACTCTGGGCAACCTGGGCCAGGGCCTCTCCACCCTCACAGCAAAACATTTCTACCCAAGACCTCATCTCAATCACCCCTCTTTCAGCTGAAAAGAGTTCCCCCTTGTTCTAGCTCTGCCCTCCCTGATTAAGAGCCCCCGCTCAGCTTTCCTGGAGCCCCTTTCAGTACTGGAGCTGCTCTAAGGTCTCCCCAGAGCCTTCTCTTCTCCTGACTGAACAACCCCAACTCTCCCAGCCTTTCTGAGATTTGCTTCAAAGTTGGCATCACTTGCACTCCATGTAGAGACGATGCAGCACTACACCACTGAAGTCCTTTTTGCATGAGACCGATTTCAGGACTCTGTGCTCCTGCTCAGAGAGGGGTCACAGCCCGTTCTATGGAAGAAGGGGGCTCCTGACCTCCCGATAGCCTACAGAGATGGCTCTTGGACAGAAGATGCCAACTATCCCCCCAGTCGCTGTTGAGGAGGATTCTTTGTCAGAGCAGCAGCCACTCATCCGTGGCCAAGGCACAAAGCCCGGCATGAGAAAGCTGTACTTTCTCACCACTTGAGCTGCTCTCTTGCTTACGGGCACTGGCTACTCAGATGCTCTAATTTATGAACTGAAGAACAAAATAGCCTCCATTCACATCCCAGAAGACTGACTTTCAGATAGCAATCAGTGCGTCAGTTGGAGCTACACTGCAGTGTTCTGGAGGCCATTACCACATCAATGGTGGGGAAGTGGTCTTTCTTCTCTCTTTCAACAAAGCTTTGGCAATGTGGCTCCCTGAGGCGTGTTCACACTACCCAGCTTTAGCTCTGTGAGGCTTCCCAGTCTCCCCATGCAATCAACTCTTCCAAAAGGCAATTCAGAGGAGTCTAACTTACAATATCACTTGAACAGATCAAGGCAAAGGCAACTCTTAGAGCCAACTTGCCCGCTGTCCTGAAGCTTCTCACAAGGAGCTTATTGTTCCTGGGCAACCTGAATGACGCTGTTAACATGATGAGTAGCTAGGACAATATCCTGTGAGAAGACCCATCAGGCTACATTTTTCTCTCTGAGGCTCACACAATCTCTCTAAAGCAATTTTTCATTCAGAATTCCAGAAAGCACTACCAAATGGCAGCCAGAAGAAAAAAACCATGTAGTTCATGTTAAAATTTACTCAGCTGCTTGTATGGACAGCCGTGTTTCAGAGAAGCGTAGAATCATGGGTTTGGGTTGGAAGGGAACTCAAAGCCCATCCAGTTCCACCCCTGCCATGGGCAGGGACACCTCCCACTGGATCAGGGGCTCCAAGCCCCATCCAACCTGGCCTGGAACACCTCCAGGGATGGAGCAGCCACCACTGCTCTGGGCAACCTGGGCCAGGGCCTCCCCACCCTCACAGCAAAACATTTCTCCCTAAGATCTCATCTCAATATCCCCTCTTTCAGCTGAAAACCGTTCACTCCCTGCAGTCCCTGATCAAGAGCCTCTCCCCAGCTTTCCTGGAGCCCCTTTCAGTGCTGGAAGCTGCTCGAAAGTCTCCTTGAAGCCTTCTCTTCTCCAGGCTGGACAACCTTTACTCTCTCTCAGTCTGTTCTCATATGGGAGGTGCTCCAGCCCTCAGATCATCTCTCTGGCTTCCTCTGGACCCACTCCAACAGTTCCATGTCCTTCCTGAGCTGCTGACTCTAGAACTGGATGCAGGGCACCAGGTGGGGTCTCACCAGAGTGGGGCAGAGGGGCAGAATCCCCTCCCTCACCCTGCTGGTCGCACTGTTTTGGATGCAGCGAGTGTATAGTTTCAGCTGAGGGAGGTTCTCACTCCCCTCTGTTCTGCACTTGGAAGACCAAACCTGGACACAGGGCCTCGTTTTGGCACCCCAGTGGAAAAGAGATGCTGAAAAACAGGAGAGAGTTCAGTGAAGAGCCACTGAGATGGTTACTGTGTTGGAGTGCTTATGAAGCCCTAGAAGGAAAGGCTGAGCAAGCAGGGCTTTTTCAGCCCAGGGCAGGCTGAATACAATCACTCTCTTCAAATTTTATCATGGAGGCTCAGAGTTAGATCCTCCCAGATATTCCAGCCAGAGCTAAAGGAACAAGAAGGTGACAGTGAGAGTGACTAAAGACTGCAAGGGGTCCAGATAGGCTGTGGAAGCAGCCAGGACCCTGAAATACCTTGTCTAACTAAGTTGTCCCTGCTTTGAGCAGGAGAACAGAGAAAAGACCTCCACAGCTCCTTCAAACTGAAATTAGCCTCTCATGCTGTGATTAGCACTGCTGTGAGTTCCCCAGCACCACGACTCGTTTTCACACAGACAGGCAGCTTCTTGCAGTGACTGCTGCTTTTAAGTTCCAAGCAGCTCCCGGGCAAAGAACACCCAAGATCTCGTCTACCCAGAATACAGGATGGTCCTGATCGTGCTCAACAATACAGAGATCCAAACACATTTCCTGGGTTGGGATTCCTCCAATTTCTGTCAGGCAGCCCCCGAGGGAAGTCATTCATCTTCACCAGATGAAGTCATCACATCTCCAAACTGCACACGCTGCCACCAAAGAGAGAAGGGACCTAGCAGAGGTGAAGAGCGAACCCTGCTTGCAGAGCCAGATCTCAAGGGAGAGGATTTCCAACAAATTTTAAGCAAGAGGTTGAGACACTTTTTAAAACACTGTTGGACATCCCTCATACAACCCTGACTCAACTTGCAGAGCCACCTAACAGATAAGCTGTCTGCTGGCAGCCGCTCCGCTTCACAGGGCACAAGACACTCCCTGTGGCAGAGAATAAAGGCTACACACACACACAACATTCTTCTTCAGTGAATCTGACACCAGATCTGGAATCGCTACCAGATTCCACTTCAGTAGCTGACCAGAACATGGACATCAGTGTTTCTTGGCTGGAGAAGGCAAAAGCCCGGACAGAAGTTGAGGTTTCCTGAAGAAGGTGTAACACTCCACAATAACATTGCTTCTGACTGGCCGAGGGAACTGCGAGGCACGCGGTCCCCCAGATGCTTGAAGGCACAGCAGGAGTTAGAAAAAGGAGCACCACTATACAGCTCTGAGACGGTAACGCTCGGCACCAGCACTGAATCCATCACTCATCAGTGTTCAAATGCAGCTGCTTAAATGCTGTCCTGGAAAACCAGCTTTTAGTGCTTGATCAGCCACAGCTGCATCAGCGAAGGGGTCCTGTCCTTCCACCCCAGTCAGCAGGGACTTCAGTCGGTGCTGCTGGTCTGCAGGGTCACAGATCAGCTCACAATCTGCAGGGTCACAGGGTCTGCAGGGTCACAGATCATCACAGGCAAAGCCTGATGCTTGGGGGACTTTCCAAGTGGGATTCCCCTTTGTATTTTCATAGAATCATAGAATCGTGGAATGGTTTGAGTTGGAAGGGACCTTAAAGATTATCTAATTCCAACCTCCTCTGCCATAAGGAGGGATCAGACTGGATCAGACTGCTGAAGGCCCCATCCAACCTGGCCTTGAACCCACAACTGATTCATTTTCCACAACTACATCCCACAGCAGCTCCAGGTGTGCTAATAGTCAAGATGAGGGTGCACTCACCTGCACCTTGCTTTCCCTTCCACTGCTTGTCCAGGGAATAGCACACATTTATGTCTCTAATGAGCTGTGCAGTCAGGCTGACCCTATTAAAATAACCTTTGTTTGGAGAGAGAAATGATTACACGCCATCCAGAAAAAACAAACCCACAACTCTGTAACAAGCAGACTAAGGGGACTTGATCAGCTTTTTAGGATATAATTTCTTCAGCGAAGTCTGTCTCGAGGGTCTGTGCTTCTCCCTGAAACCCCTTTCTCACTGTTGCTGCAGAGGCATCTTCTGAATTCCAACCTGGCCCCAGAGCTGCTGGATATGATTCATCCCAGGGATCAGCGAAGGACCTAGGACTCATTCTGCATACATAAGCCACTCAGTTTTGATATGCTTCCAGATTTCTCACACCTCTTGGTCCCACGATGGCAGGCTGGAGATATTTTCTGGGAGCATTCCAGCACTTGGCAAGGCTGAAGATGAATGAGGATGGGGAAATGGGCCAAGCTCTTTCAGAGCGCAGAGTGGTGTGTTAGTTATCACAGTAGATGCTTTGTCTACATCCAATAACATAGCGCATTGAAGACAAACTGGCAACCCTTATCTTCCCAGTGTATTCTGGAGTAGCATTTATCTATCCACCTTTCGTTACGATGTCACACACATACGAACAAAGTGTCACTGTGGCAGGCGGCAAATTGTGCTCCTCAGTTTAAGAGAGCAAGGGCTCCCATTGCTTCCCACTTGCTAGGTGACCTGCGCTGCTACTGAGGTTCCCTAGTCCTCACATGACCCAACACAATTCCTCAGTCTCTCCAGCCTAAGGAGGTTTAGACAGTTGCCAACACCTCCATAACCCATCCATGACACTCATCAAGACTCATTTTACTTTGTATCTTGAAGCATGAAAGTCTGCATGAGGGAAATACGCCTTTCTACTATGCTATGAGGCTGCCTGAAGGATTACTGTCTCTTCTGGTTTGAGCTGAAGCAGAACCAGTTTCTGACTTCAGCTCACTCTCATCCAAGTAACTTCATTTTCTGAAAGTTCACTGCATGTTTTCAGGCCACCCTGGAGCTGGTGGAGCCGTAAGGGAAAGAGGTGGAAAAGGCCACAGCTGCAGGGGGGAGCGGACAGGAGAGGTGACCCTAAACTGACCAACAGGGGATTCCAACCCATAGATCCTGCACTCGGTAGAAACTGAGATCATGAGGGTCTCACTCTCTTCCGCAATGGCCAGTGTCCAGTGAGGACCTCGTCCATCTGTTTGCCCCTGATCCCGGATCCGTGTGTTCCTGAATCCAGACCCTGAGCCCAGCGGCCTCCAGCCTTGGACCCGTTCCCTTGTGTCTGCTCTGCAGCTTCTACAGGGACAGAGTCATCCAGGGGTGGGGGCATGGCCTCATGTATTTGTATCTAATTTCTTTCTATCATTATTACTATTATTTTATTAAAGCTGTTTTAGTTTAGTTTCCAACCTGCAAGTCTTTTTCCTCCCAGTTCTCTTTCCCCTTTCCCTGGGGCTGGCTGGGACCCCAACTGCTTGATTTTAGCTGCCACAATTGGCTGGATCAGGGCTAAACAGGCTGAGAGAGTTGGGCTTGTTCAGGTCAGAGAAGAGAAGGCTCCAAGATTTTATAGTGATCTTCCAGTACCTGAAAGGGGCTACAAGAAAGCTGGGAGGCCCTGGCCCAGGTTGCCCAGAGCAGTGGTGGCTGCCCCATCCCTGGAGGGGTTCAAGGCCAGGTTGGATGGGCCTTGAGCCCCTGATCCAGTGGGAGGTGTCCCTGCCCATGGCAGGGGTGGAACTGGATAGGCTTTAAGGTCCATTCCAACCCAAACCATTCCATGACTCTATGATGGAATATCCTCGGAAACCTCTTTCTCGTTCTCTCCCTACTCCATTCTCCCTGCTCAGGTCAAATTCCAAGTCATGAGGCAGAACAATGAAGCAGGAATCTCCTGTTACTCGATCCTGGCTTCAGATTATTTTAACAACTTTCTTTGGGGGTTCTCCTCCACCAGGACACATCGTTGCTTTGCCCGTGCCTATTCCCAGTGTAAGGCAATTCCCCTCAGATCGCTATCATAATTCAAAGGTCTGTAAACTCTGAAGTGGAATTAACTTTAAAACATAGAATCAAGGAATCCTGGAATGGTTTGGGTTGGAAGGGATCTGAAAGCCCACCCAGTCCCACCCCCTGCCATGAGTAGGGACACCTCCCACTGGATCCAGTTGCTCAAAGACTCATCCAGCCTGGCTTTGAACACCTCCTGGGATGGCAGCCATCACTTCTCAGGGAAATCTCCTGTGTCCATCACCAAAGAACAGAAGCAGCCAGCTCATTTCTTTGCTTTCCTCTTACCCCAGCCCTGAGCTTCAGTAACATCAGACTTCTTTGGTCTCTTCTCAGTGGCTGTTTCACTCCTGAGCAGGTCTGTGAGAGCTCAGGACCTGCCTTTAAAGCCCTTCTCCTGGCCACCCTGCAACTCCCCAGCGATGCTCACTATTCCATTCACCCTCCTGAGCCTCACCGTGCCTCCTACTCTCAGATAGCACTTTCCCTGGCTCTATTCTGCTTGTGGATCTGCTCCAGCCCAGCCTTGCTTCAGAGCAGTGAGGAACCCGGGCTTAGGTTCTTTCTCTCCACCAACATGCTGATGTGGCATTCCCAGCAGGGGACATTTTTCTATTTACTGAAGTCTTCAAAGTGAATAAATAAAATTTGACGATGGAAATACTTGCTCGGGAGCACTAACTCTTCCCATAATTACTTTATGGTAAATAGATACCCACAGGAAAAACATGAGTTACCACTTCTTGCTATTTTACCACGCACAAATCCCACCTGGCTCCCAGCCAGAGCAATTACAAATAGCTGTGCAGGATCTTTACCAAAAGCAAAGCTTGGTAAGGAGGTTTTTCTCTCCTTTAATCTCTTTTGGTACATTTCAAGTCCCAGTGGTTTTTGTTCTGAAGGAGAAATGCTTGCGAAGATTGACTGAATGAACTCTGAAATTCACACCCTGGCAAATTGGACAGATTTCCTAAATCCATAATTACAACATTCCTCAGAGAGATGCATTCTTACAGAGCGAACAAGGGAAGATTAGGTTCCTGTTCCTTCCCATTTACATGACTTCTCCGGCAAGAGGAACTCTTTTTGTTTCTAAACAATCCTCTGTTTATGTGGTTCTCTTCTTGGCAGGGAACTGGTGAACAAATCTCGCCTAGAAGTACAATCCAGCCAAACTATCAATTGCAAACAGCCCAATCGTTTTTGTCTGAAGCAGCTGATTTGCCTTTGGAATCCAATCTCTACCTGTGGAAGCGCTCAGACAGGGACCAATTGACTGCAGAGAGTTTAAATAATCTGGGATGATCATTGAATGACCGGATAATTTTACTGCTGGATAAGAACCTAAAAGTGGATGTGGGCGTGTGTGTGAATATGCACAAGGCTTAAGAGTTCCGCAACACAGGGGAAATGTGGCCCCTACCCATTCACGGCCCCACGCACACAGAAACTACCCCAGGGCAAGAGCAGCGCCTGGGCTCAAGCCACAGAGCTGCAAGAAGAGTTGTCTCCCATTTGTAACCAGAACACGAGGCCTGTTTGTGACCTATTTGCTTCCCGGCGTTAAAAAAAGCAGTGAACACATCTCCCGTGCTAGCAGGCAAGCTCCACATCCCATCTTCCTCCTCACCGCTCCCTGTTTCTGCCAGAGAGGCCAATGTCACTGCTCGTCACAGAATCAGAGAATCATAGAGTGGTTGACATTGGAAGGGACCTCAAAGCCCATCCAGTTCCAACCTCCTGCCATGGGCAGGGACACCTCCCACTGGATCAGGGGCTCCAAGCCCCATCCATCCTGGTCTTGAACACCTCCAGGTGGGGCAGACACCCCTGCTCTGGGCAACCTGGGCCAGGGCCTCCCCACCCTCAGCATTAAGAATTTCTGCCTAATCTCTAGTCTAAATCCTCCCCCTTCAAATTTAAAGCCATTCCCTCTTGTCAATCACTCCATCCCTTGTAAAATGTCTCTCCCCAGCTTTCTTTGAGCCCTTTTCAGTACTGGAAGCTGCTCTAAAGTCTCCCTGGAGCTTTCTCTTCTCTATGCCAAACAACTCCAACTCTCTCAGACTGGCCTCGTGCAGGAGGTGCTCCAGCCCTCAGACCATCTTCATACCCTCCTCTAGACCTGTTCTGACAGTTCCACCTCCTTCTTCTGTTGGAGATTCCAGAACTGGATACAGGGCTCCAGGTAAGCAGACAAGAGGGTAAAGGGAACATGAGGATTTGCTTGTTTTAAGTGAAGCTGTCTCCATTTTCCCTTTGTGGCATCTTACAGGTGATGTAGCTTGGAGTCAGTAATAGGTATCCTGTCACTGCTATATCAGACTCCTGAAGTACCTTTAAGGAGCTTGGATGCCCCACGTGTTCCTAAAAAGTTTTGGATGATGGTCCTTCTTAAACAAATTCCTACTACTAAGATGCTTCTCCCATTTGGCTGAATTAAACACCCCACCAGGGCACATCAGTTCAGACTGACCGCTTGCTGATGCTCTTAACTCTTTAATCTAACATTGCCCTCCCAACCTACAGCTGTAAGCCAATTAGTTTCTTTCTTACACCGTACCAAATCCCTTTCTGATGAAGCTGCGCTTTCAAACAAATGCGTGCGAGTGACAGAAATGTCATTACATCACTTAGCAGTGAGCTACCCTGGCTGGCAGCGGGGGCTCTATGGTCAGAAACCACCTTCAACATACAAAAACAATAGAAAGGAGAGGTTTTTTTCCTTTCTTCACTTACCAAGACTTAATATCTGCACAGAAAGGCTACCTGGCAACAACATTTAAAGCCGAGGTCCTGCGCTTTCCAAGAATTACTTACCATAAACTCACTGAAGCAGAAGGCACACAGGCAGCTCCATAAGCTCTGCTGAATCCCCAGAGCTGAGCCCTCTAGGCCCATGCTTACGCAAATGGGAGGTGATTTTCCAAAGTTATTGGGCAAATGCATCTTCCATCACTCTAGAGGAATTTTTGGCTGATTTTTGAAATTTTTGATAATTTGATAGTACAGAAAACAATGGCTGCTTTCCCTAGCTTCTTTGTAAAATCCCACCTGAATTTATTAGCATGGTTGTGCTTAACCACTATTTATTTATCAAAAGAAGCATGGCCAGCAGGTCGAGGGAGGGGATTCTCCCCCACTACTCCGCTTTCATGAGACCCCACCAGGAGACATGTATCCAGTTCTGGAATCCCCAACAGAAGGATATCGAACTGTTGGAATGGATCTAGAGGAAGGCACGAAGATGATGCGAGGGCTGGAGCACTTCTGCTATGAAACCAGGCTAAGAGAGTTGGGGTTGTTCAGCCTGGAGAAGAGAAGGCTGTGGGGAGACCTTAGAGCAGCTTCCAGTGCCGAAAGGGGCTCCAGGAAAGCTGGGGAGGGGCTTTTGATCAGGGAGGGCAGGGGTAGGATGAGAGGCAATGGCTTTAAATTGGAACGGAGAAGATTTAGATTAGACATTAGGAAGAAATTCTTCACGCTGAGGGTGGGGAGGCCCTGGCCCAGGTTGCCCAGAGCAGTGGTGGCTGCCCCATCCCTGGAGGGGTTCAAGGCCAGGTTGGATGGGGCTTGGAGCCCCTGATCCAGTGGGAGGTGTCCCTGCTCGTGGCAAGGGGTGGGACTAGATGGGCTTAAGGTGCCTTCCAACCCAAACCATTCTTTGATTCTATCATTCTTTAGCTTCTTTGTAAAATTCCACCTGAATTCATCAGTATGGCTGTGCTTAACCAAAAATTATTTATCTAGAAATGGCAGGATTTATTATAAGTAAAACTACCACAACTATTGTTGGGCACACCAGGCCTCTAGGTCTTACAGAGAGCAATCCTCTCTGAGCCCTGAAGCAGGGACATGGAGGTGTTTACATTTAACTGTATACACCATCCTTTCATCGACTTTTTTTGGATAATAAGGCACGGAACGCACTGCATGTTTGGCTTTTCCCATGTATTTCTCCCACAACAGCTGTGGGTTTGTTAAATGAGAAGTCCTCATTTACTGTAGACCAACAGTGCTAACTTCATTAGTGCAGATGCAGATTTTACTGCTCTCCATCCAGAAAGCAGAACGCAACTGAAGAATTCCGTTCTGCTTTTCCTGAGACGGTCACAGATGTGCCTGTTTTCTGCATCAGCTCTGCCAGCGAGTCCTGTTTTGCAGCTCTGATGTTATTTCAGCTATCAATAAATACACGACACCGGTTACAAACCCAACTGAACAATAGAAGGAAATCTATACTTCGCCTGCTACTTTTATTGTCCAGTTTCTCCATGGTTTAATATTCCCTTCGGTAAAATATAATTTTATATCACATTGTGGCTGCACGATCTCCCAAGAGACCTCCAACAGGAATAGTAAATCCAAAGAAAAAGGCAGAGGGCAAACCCAGAGGGATTGCTCAAACTCTCCTACCTCCACCGAGTTCCTGGTTGGTCCCTGAACAGGGGACAAAATACAGGAAAGGAGCAAGGGGAGCAGCAAGTGGGCACTGGGGCACTAAAGGCTGCCAGCTCTCAGTTGCCAGAAAGTGATTCCCTCAATTCTGGCTTCCCAAGAACCATACCAGATCTTAAACCTGTGCCTGGTCCAGGTCTAAACACAGTCTGGTTTGTGAAAGGGAAATGGGAAATAAAACACAAACCTCTTTTTTTTAAGTGGCAGCTGCCAGGAGGATGCTAAGAGTTGTGGGAAGATAAATGCAATTCTTCTGCAGACAGCTTAACAGGCAAAGTGCAGGCAAACAAGAGACAGAGAGCAGCTCCTGCGTATTTCCATCCACACCCATCCCAAGCTACCCGGACTCCTCTGCTCAAGCACCGCGTGCACCAGCACCAGCAGAACCAGGAACATTCATTTCAGCTGGTAACAGCTTTAATAATTCCACCCTGCCATGGCAGGGGGGTTGGAACGGCATAAGCTTTAAGGTCCCTTCCAACCCAAGCCATTCCATGATTCTATGATTCCTCCCTGGGACTTTTAAGGCTAGAAGGAAAAAACCCAATCACCCACTGGTTCTAATTTCCTGCTAAGAAAGAGGCACAAATACTCGTGCGGGACTCCACACCGGCTGGTTAAACGAGTTCTGGTTTCTACCTTCCAGGAAAACCGCCAGGCTAGGTTTGACGTCTGAGTGATGACATCCATTAGATCCTTGAATAAACAGTTCCCTCAAACACAGAGCAAAAGAGAATTTGCAGTGCAGCCTTATACCAAAGGACATGCCGTTTATTAACCACCTCCTGAAGATGATTCCCATTTGCATTGCAAAGATTGTTCCGTTCCCTACAGACATTGTTCCTCACGCTATGGGGATGTTGCTACACTCAAAACAATCTTGACTCAATTTAAACATTCACTGAAGCTCAGGGGTCCTTGGGAAGGATGCGAGATGGGGATTTCTGCAAAGCAGCATTTTTGACCTCTTGTCCTTATGAAAGATTCCCCAGAGCAGCATTGCTGGCCAGGTGTTCTGGCCACAAAAACCTTTAAAAAAAATAATTGCATTCTGTCCTTTAAATTCCCCTTAAAAATCACCTCCTTGAGCATAACAGCTGTTACATTTTATTCCAGAGGTGTTTACTTTTTAATGCAGGTCAAAATGGTCCTGTGCAGAAAGAGCCCGTTATGGTCTCTGCATCTGTCACAGAATCATATATTGGCTAGAGTTGGAGGGGGCCTCAAAGCCCATCTAGTTCCATCCCTGCCATGGGCAGGGACACCTCCCACTGGATCAGGGGCTACAAGCCCCATCCAACCTGGCCTTGAACACCTCCAGGGATGGGGCAGCCACCACTGCTCTGGGCGACCTGGGCCAGGGTCTCCCAATCCTCACAGCTAAACATTTCTTCCTAAGATCTCATCTCAATCTCCCCTCTTGCAGCTGAAAACTGTTCTCCCTCATACTATCCCTGCACTCCCTGATTCAGAGCCCCTCCCCAGCTTTCCTGCAGCCCCTTTCAGTACTGGAAGCTGCTGTAAGTTCTCTTCGGAGCCTTCTATTCTCCAGGATGAACAACCCCAAATCTCTCAGTCTGGCCTCATAGCAGAGGTGCTCCAGTTATTGAGGATGTTTGTCATTTAGAATTTAACCGGTTAAATAAATCCGATTACAGCAACTCCTTGATGCAGTGTAAGATTATTCACACCTATTAAGGATTAGGAATTGTCAAAGTTTCTCAAATATATTGTGCATAAAGGAAGGGACTTCTACGCCTTCTGTTTGGGCAGATTTCTGAATATTATTTGTGAAGGAGCAAAACAACCCTAGAATTTCGTGGAGCTGGAGTTAAACATTTGCTGTGAATTAGTAGCACCTCACCCTTGGTCACCTGGAGAACTAGATAGCACAGCATTTGATTTTCATGGTCTGAAATTGTAAAATAAATAAGTTATCTCACTGTTGCAGCTGGAGCAGGAGAGGAGATCAGCTGGAGCCTCTCCAGCACTGAACATGGCCAACAGCTGGTGCCAGGCTCATCCACTCCATTCTCATGCAAGACCAGAGCAGAATGAAGAGCTGCAAAACAGGGGCCTGAAAAAAAGAGGGGTCACTTTCCCAGGTGTTGTATCCCCATATTCTTCTCTCGAGTTGCACACGCCAGAATGAAGGAGAGAGTAGTTCTAACCGCTGGCAAGAGGGCTGCTCGAGGAGTCACAGCTCCGAATCGTAGAACCATGAATTGGTTTGGGTTGGAAGAGACCTCAAAACCCATCCAGTTCCAGGCTCCTGCCATGGGTAGGGACACCTCCCACTGGATCCGGATGCTCAAAGCTGAGGTGAGACTTCATCTCCCTCTGCAGCTCCTTGAAAGGAGCTTGCGGGGAGTGAGTGTTGGTCTCTTGTCGCAAGTAACAACTGATGAGAGGAAATGGCGTCAAGTTGTCCTATGGAGGTTTAGATTGGATATCAGGAAAACCTTCCTTACTGACAGAGTAGTGAATCCCTGGCAGAGGCTGCCCAGGGCAGTGGTGGAGTCTCCATCCCTGGAGGGGTTCCAAATGCATGTGGCTATGGCACTTGGGGACGTGGTTTAGTCAGCATGGTGGGATTGGGCTGACAGTTGGACTGGAGGAGCTTAGAAGTCTTTTTCAACCTTAATGATTCCATGATCCTGTGAACTTGTGACTGGAAACACCTTCCATGCTTTGTAGTCTCAAGGTGATTCTGTCCTGCAGAATTTCCAGGAAAACAATGGAGCTCAAGAGGCTCCTCTTGCTGCCAGCCAAGCGCTCGCTGCAGTTGCTGGCAGGACAACCCTTCCCACACACCTCTGACTGCTGTCAGATCTCGGCTGTTCTCATTGCTCTCCCCAACTCTACTGTTTCTCTGCAGCTGATTAAAGCTCTGAAAACCATGAAGCATGCCAAAATGAAAGCAGAAGGGCACCCAGCAAAGCAGACAACTGGCTCATGCCCTGCCCCTTTTTTTTCCTGCCTATCTACCATCAATATCTCACACACCTTCCCCTCAGCCTGTGAAGACAGGCACTCTCCTGCGTGTTTCCGTGCAGCTCAGGATCAGTTAGGCAAGCTGTTGAATAGCAACGCAGTTGTTGGCACTGTGCAAGGAGAGTGTTCTTCCCGCCCTCTGCCCTCGAGGTATCTGTGTGTAGAGGAGAGGGTGCAAACTCTTGCTCTCCTGCTAACCAGGCTGCCAGCCGACAGTTGCGATGAAGGCAGTTTTCCTGGGCTATGAAGATGTTTTGATCGCTTTGCTTTCCCTCCCACCGCCTCTGCCCACCTGCAGCTGCCAGTCCTGGACACAGAGCCACAGCATGGGCGCTGGCAGGAGGAGGGGGCAAAACCAGTTTGCTATGGGGCTGGAAACAGGTTCTGTTGGCCCCACAATTAACTGCTGAGTTTCTGGCTTTTGTAGGAGCAGTCAGGATCACACCTTTGATTCATCCCACAGGGCAGGGACGAGAAGATTCTGTACGTGCGCTGCTCAGGGCAAACAAAAAGAAATACCAGCCCTGAAACATCCCTTGCTCACCACACAGACGTGGAATTGCCAGCACCACCACCAAGGACAAACACCGTGTTCACCACAGCTCTCGGCAGCTTCATCCTTTAAGTTTCCGGTTACGGCTGCGGCACAGAACTCAACAAAAATAGGCTTTAAAGTCATAGAGACTTTCACCTCTTTGGACATAAGATCAAAAGTATTATCCAGAATTTCATACAATCATAGAATTGTTCGGTTGGAAAAGACTTTTGAGATCATCAAGCCCAATCGTCCTTGTCCACTACTAAATCATATCCCTGAGCACCTCATCCACCCATCTTTTAAATGCCTCCAGGGATGGAGACTCCACCACCTTCCTGGACAGCCCCTACCAGTGCTGAGAACCCTTTCCATGAAGAAATTTTTCCTGATGTCCAATCCAAACCTGCCCTGGTGCAGCTTGAGTCCATTCCCTCTCATCCTGTCACCTATCACTTGAGAAAAGAAACCAACCCCCACTTGTCTACAATCTCCTTTTGGGCAGTTGCAGACTGAGTTTCCCCTCAGCCTCCTCGTCTACAACCCCAGCTCCCTCAGACGCTCCTCGTAAGGCTTGTTCTTCAGCCCCTTCACCAGCGCCATTGCTCTTCTCTGGACACGCTCCGCGACCTCAGTGTCTTTCTTGTAGTGAGGGGCCCAGAACTGACTGAGTTGTGGAGTTATTTGGGAGCTTTGGTTCCCATTCCCTCAGGAGATCCAGAGGTGGCACTGCATCCCATCCTCTGCTGCCTACCCAGCGCGATGGCTCTGTAATGCTGCATCCTCCAGCAGATACACATTATCTGGGAGTCAGAACTGAACATGCACGTGGGACTTACAACACAAAGGACAACACCGTACAGCTCTATGAGGAGCTTCATGGGGTTTTTTGGCCAAAATATGCCAGGTCACAGGTGAAGCTCTAAGTGGAAAGCCAAACCTTTCCCTTATGTAAAGTCTAATCATTCAAAAACAATAAAGTCCTGGACAACCCGAGTTTTCACACTGAAAAAATGAAACTTGCTTAATGATTCCCCCTTTGCAAATTCTCTCTTGCTCACTGCAGCCGCGCTGCCACCAGTGTGAAGCAGAAGCCAACCTGCACATGGGATTATTTCAGTTCCTCCAGATGCACAGGTACAGATTCTGATCGCTTTAAAGCGATGCCAAAGACAGGAATCTCTGATAGCACCAAGATACTGATAACAGGCAAGTTTAAGCACTGCTCGTGTGATAATTACATACTTGACAAAAGTGGATGTTGGCAGCTTACAGAAAATACACACTCTGGAATACATTGGGAAGGCAAAGACGCCCTTCTGCCATGGTCCATCACACAGCCCAGCTCTGTGTGGTTCTCCACAGAGCTGGCTTTCCAGACACCAAACAAGTGCTTTTCAGAGAGCATCTGTTCCCAGCCTCTCATCTCCACAAGTGATGGACACAGCCTGCAGTCGTTTCTGTTACCTGGGAGGTTTTCCCACTACCCACCACAGTACCAACAGGAACCCCTTCACTGCAGACGGCAGCACACACCCAGAAGATGTGACAAAGTGTTTCATGGCTAATCCCACCTCATGTCTCCATCCAGCAAGGCACCAGCACTCGTGCTGGCCTCTAAGCTTGTGAGAATCAAAGGGAACCCTGAAAAGTTCTTTCACTGGATAAGATCACAGCAATGAAGACGCAGGACCCCATCCTTTCCTCACGAGCCTGGCCTCTCACACAGCTATGATAACCGACACACAGAAGTTGCCTGTTCACACTGAGAGATCTCAGTAGGTTTCACACTTGTCTTGAAGTGCTGCTGGGCACTTTATCAATGATCTCTATCTTAAAAAACACATCCTCATGCCTTTTGAACTTTCCTTTTCCTGCTGACCCATGAAAGACAGAAGAAACATCTCATGTTTAAACTCCAGTCCTTTTGATAGCATGTGCAGAAAGCCCAAGATCTTCAACGTGTGACCAGCCTGGTGCCAGCCCAGGGCCTACACTGATCATCTGGGTGGATTTTCAAAGGAAGATTCCACCGTTGGTCAGAAATCCCCTGTGGCTGCAGAACTCCCACTGAGTGGGGTTACAGAATAGGAGCAGACACTCACCAGGAGGCTGTGATTCCCCTGGGATAACATGGACACATCAATAATCTGTAATGGTTTGACACCACGGGATTTGTTGGTATCTCATTGTCACACGGGTATTTGTCATAGTGTCAGGCCAAAACATGGTTGCCTGAACTGTCCTGTTTATACACCAAGAAATAAAATACTGCTGCCCTTCTTCCTGCTTTATTAAAATCACTCATGTCCTACTGCATAAGACACAGAAATCACAATATCCAACAATCACCTAATGAAACTGTGGAGAACGATCAGAGCGGATCATGCAGGAGGATGCATTTGTCCCAGTTGACTCACATTGTGTTAGCTGCCTGAAGAGAACTCGCTTTTCCCTTCTCCTTGTCATTAATCAACATAAATATTCATAGTGTTCACTTATAAATAAGTGCGTGAAAGTAAAAGAAGGTATCGACAATCTTCCCTAACTGCTCCAGCCAAACTAGAGTGTTTTAAAAGACATTACAGCAATTAAAATACACATTTTCCTCCTTGCTCTTTCCTGCACATACAATTTTGCTGCATGCTGACAACAATATGAGAAGGTGTAAGATTGGAATAGTAGAACTACAGGATCCAGAGCTGGATACTGTTAACATCTTGCATGAGAACACGGGAGAGGGGAATCCATACTCACCTGAACGTGGTCTGTCCAGTTCTCCTGAGTCATGGTTTTCTGAAAAGACAAAATCACTTCTGAGCTGTGTTCGAGAAGGGAGAACGCTCCGCAAAGCCAGCTGAAATGCAACACATCATCTTACATGCTGGCATCAGCTGTGATTGAGGAATGCGTTCACGAGCACACGGGAAACGTCTGCTTCTCATATGTCACCAGCCGGGGCACGGCAGAGAAACACAGCTGAGATGAAGTAATTCGGACAACAACTCAAATTTATGCTATAGCACAGAAGACAAAACCCCACAGGCAATCGAAGTATAGAGGCAACGCAGGCCTTTATCCAGCAGGAGCCTGAACGCTGGGGTAAGAGCTGGGTCCTGGATTCATTTGCAGAAACCCAATCGCCTTAACACCACTCTGCGAAGTGCAGCAGCATTGCTGAAGACCTCAAAGCTCGCATGGTGTTCTTGCCATGAAAGAGAAATCACCGAGCAAGTCTGGAACAGGCCACGGTCTAGCTGAACCTCAGACCTGCACCACGTCCAGAGGTTGTTCCCCTTGACTTAGTCCAGCAGAGAGCCAGCCCCGTGGGCTCCAGTAACGAAGGGCTCTCAGGGATTATCTGCAAGGCTGAGCCTTTGGAATATGAAAATACAAACTTCTCTCAACGGCCAAGTCATGAAAAAATCCTCTGGAATCATGAGTTCTGGGAAAGGAAACTGATAAGTTAACATTCCCGTTCCAATGTCTGAACTCAGAGCCAACCTTGGGGAGGAACTCGGGATGGGACCCACTCTCCGCTCTGCCAGGAACGGAGGCTGCGTGAGACCCATCAGGCAGCAAGGCTGAAGCCTCGCCCCGCTCCTGGCAGAGGTGACACTCATCACTAGTGCCACTTCATGGAAAGCTACAAGAGCAAACCGGGAGTAAAAGGCTCAGAGAAAACATCTCTGAGATACACAAGCATGTAATTTAAATACTGGTGAGATAAAGGAGCCCTTTAACCAGAACTCATACACAGCTGAGAATGGTAAACAGAGAGCACCAAAGAGCTCTCAGAAGATGGGATCATGTCCAGAAACTGCTGCCAAATGTACCTTAATGGAAGTAACTGGCCAGCTTGGATACTTAAAATCAAGCAAATACTCCAAAACAAAGGAAATGGAAGGCCAGGGAGAGCAGGACACCAGATCAAGAATCCATTCCACTCTGCTAAACAAATACACCTGGGTAAATGCTTTCTGCTCTCTCACTCTGGATGACCAAGCTCTCTAGAATGATGTCATCCAACACTAAAGCTTTGAGATGCAGGATGCTGAAACGCTCAATCCTCCCCAGGTCTTCTGTCTGTGCATTTGGCAGGCAGCAAAGGCAGATGGGAGCCTTCCCTGTTGGATCAGGAGGTCCTGGAAGCAGAACTGACTGTGCCAGAATGGCGTCATCAGATCACCATCACTCAACCCCACCTTTGTGTTCAAAGTACCGGGGGTGGGGGATCAGAAAAAGCTCATGCATCTGCCTTCTTCTGTCAGAACATCAAACAAACCCTCTTTTGAACAAAAGCACAGGAGGGGGTGTCTCATTTCCTGAACACCAGCTCTCTGAAGAGTGCATCAACAGCACTGTAGGAACATCTGAACACCCTGTTAAACTCTATTTAAAAAGCCTCTTGCACCTACAAGGAGAACATCATCTCTGATCTGCAGATAACACACCACTATGTTTGGCAAATACAGCTTGAAAACCAAGAATTCAAGAAATGGGAATATATTGCTATGATATTCAGTCTCTTGTGGCCCTTGCCCTTCACGGGCCAGTTGATACACCCAGATACAAGAAGTACAAGCTATTTTTTTCCAGAGAGGCAAAAAAAAAAAAAAAAAAAATCACTCTCACTTGGTACTATCTGTCCCCAGGCACAGGATAATGTTGGGTGCCAGACCATCAAGAGAAGCACCAAAACCACCCTGTTAACTAGAAGAGAAATGTGCTCCCCGGTGCATTGCGCTCAAGCGCATCCAAGGGGCAGTGACCTGGCCTACAGCACTCATGAGGAGAGGAGAAACCACAGCCAAGTCATTCTGCAGAGTCACCCTCCAAGCTGCTGCACAGAAACCTGCTCCTTAGAAAGGATTAATGGCATCTTTTTCATTTCTATGAGCCCTTAGTGCCAGGACAAGACCAGTGTATTTGGAAAGCGAATTTGGAGGCCGGACAAAAGTTAAGTCAGCTCCAAGAGTGGCTCAGGAGCTGAAAGTATGACTGTCTTGCTACAAGGCTGTTAGCACACAAAAGCTTCAGTGGTAGGTTTGGGAGCCCAGCTGCCAAAATTGGGTGGGCTGGGGCTAAACTGTGACGCTATCACAGCCAGGCCACGGGTACCAAAGCAAAGTGCACGCAAAGAATCCAGCAACGTGGAATGCCTAAAACTGAGTGTTCTTAAAAAAACCCAATACACAATTCCCCTAAATGCGAAACCAGCACCAAACTCCTTATCCTGTAAGCTCCAGGTTTTTTTAAGATGGTTCTGAGGAAGAGAATGCACAGAGAGCAAGCCCGGACCTCCCCTCATGTCTCAGGGCACGGCTCAGGGTGCTGCGGTGAACAGACATGAAGCTCTGAGCAACCACAACACCTCCTTGTTAGAATATGAACTGACACACAAACCACTCACTCTGAGGAAAAAACAGGTTGAGGGGAGATCCAGTGCATTTCTATACAATAATCACAATGAAACTTGCTTGCACACTATCGATACATTCCAACTGTATCCATTATGTTATTTCAGCCTGGAGAAGAGAAGGCTCTGGGGAGACCTTAGAGCAGCTTCCAGTGCTGAAAGGGGCTCCAGGAAAGCTGGGGAAGGACTTTTTACTAGGCCATGTAATGACAGGGTGAGGGGGAATGGCGTTAAATTGGAAGGTGAGAGACTAAGACTAGACATTAGGAAGAAATTCTTCATGATGAGGGTGGGGAGGCCCTGGCCCAGGTTGCCCAGAGCAGTGGTGGCTGCCCCATCCCTGGAGGGGTTCAAAGCCAGGTTGGATGGGGCTTGGAGCTCCTGATCCAGTGGGAGACGTCCCTGCCCATAGCAGGGGGTTGGAACTGGATGGGCTTTTAGGTCCCTTCCAACCCAAACCATTCTATAATTCAAAATGCAAAATAGTCAAAAAGCCTCATTCATACCCACACCTTACAACACAGAAGCATACCTCAACAAATCTCTTGTAGAAGAGGTAATGTAGAGTTCTCAAGTGCCGCTGATTTATGACATTGGGGCAGAGAGCTAAAAGAAGGAAAAAGACATTTAAGTATACAACACAGATGAACTTCCTTGAAGTTTTATTGTCTAGACATGACATCTTTCCTTCACCAATTTCAAGCTCAGTATGCGGAAGGCAGGATGCCATCACGCTTGGAACAATGACGGACAGACACACACATTGTCAGCTTATCTACACTAGAAACTGTTATTTACACTTTCACCCATGATTAGCAATGCTAATCCTGATACCTCTGGTTCTACCACCTTGGAACGATAAGATCCTCTTGCTGGTTCAAGGTGCTTCCCTGCCAGTGACTTCACATCTTTAATTAGGGAGCATCCACATGCAGACACCACTGCCAGTCTCTAGAGGCTGCATTCTTTTTGATTTAATTGGAACCCGTGCTGATAATTCATTGCAGCAGTTTGGAACACGTTACTCAGGATGTAAACTTGTGGCTACAGTTTATGAGATAAAACATTTATCCATAAAAGAGACTCCGTATCCACACAGGGAGAGATGGGACTATTGTTTTGCTGAGCTAGCAAGCAACAGTTGTTATTATTTTTATTACTGTCATCTTCATTAGATGTACTTCATTACAACTGCAAACCCCAAGATCTTCACATAGTAGATTGTTTCGAAATCTACTGTGAAGAGTGATAAATGCAGAAGATAAAATACATTAACTAGGATTAGCACACGTATCTGTCAGATCTTGCTGGATGCTGGGATGACAGGGAAGGGTTTAACCAAAGCCTCCACTGGGGTTTCAGTGGCTAAAACATGCCACAGGTAGTCACAGAGTGTCTTGACTTGGAAGGGACCCACAAGGATCATCGAGTCTGCCTCCTGTCCCCACACAGGACACTCCAACATTCACACCGTGAGGCTCATGGCCTTGGCCAAATGCTGCTGGAACACTGTCAGGCTTGGTGCTGTGTCTGCTGCCCTGGGAGCTGTTCCAGGGCTCCACCACCTTCTGGGGGAAGAACCTTCTCGTAATGTCCAACCTAACCCTTCCCTGGCCCATCCTCCTGCCATTCCTCGAGTCCTATTGTGAGTCACGAGAGAAAGGAGACCAGCACCTGCTCCTCCTCCTCCTCAGTATCCTCTTCTCCAGGCTGAACAGCCCAAGTGACTTGTCGGAAGGAGTAGGACCAGCAGTTGGGAAGGGTGACAGAATACAGCAAAGGGAAGATCTTCCGCAGCCTCCCTGGAATCAGCGTACACCGTGAGAAACTTGTGTTCCCAACTCAGAGGCCCTTGAAGCTTGGCACTCTCCATACCCCACACCTGGCACACCTGAGGGCTGGAAACTGGGAGAATGGAGAAAGATCCCTGAATCCCAGAGCCTGGGATCAGAGGGGTGTGCACGGAGGTACCGCTGGGTACTGCATGTTCCCAGCACCTCCCGAAGCATCACTTCATAACTTGAACATTTCCATCTCAAACAGAGATGCCTGAAGTTGTCATTCTTAAATTAATCTTCCACAGAGTGACAACAAATCCCTGCTCTCAAAGTATCTGAGGAAATTATCACAATTATCCTGCAAGATATTATCCCAATAATTATGGTGGTCTTTCCTCTGGGTGTTATATCCCAGTATAGAGAGGAAAGATCATCAGCTCATGGGAAGCAACACTCTTTAAAGAAGGTAAGATCAATATAAAAATTAAGACTATCACCCCCTGACTTCAAGATTTCAGAACACTTCAGAACAAAACACAGCACGACTGATTGAGGTCACCAAAAAGATCCAGTGAATACTTTTTCTTTTGAGCTTGTAGAGGAACCAGCCAAAGCACCTGGCAGAACTGTGGGATTTAAAGTGCCCAGGTACCTGTGTGGAGAGGAGGATGGAGGAACACAGACGGACTGGGACATTCTTGAAGGCACTAGTGACATTTTCTGAGCAAAGGAACTGGGTTTTAATCCAGTTCTCTATATTTTATTACAAAAATAACAGAAGGATTAAAAAAACCCATGAGGACAAAAGGTAACTGGATAAGAGAGATGATAAATGAAGAGTTCAAACCTCTAAAGGAAGGAAGAACAGCAAAATAAAAACAACAGAACGGACTTCAATAAGCTCAGAGAGCTGGCAGGTTGTACTGCATGTGAAAATAATTTAAAGGGAAAAGGGAGTTAAGAGCTGGTGATGGAAAAACTGGAAATGAATTAAACGCCTTAACTGATAAATCAGAAGGTGTTACTGATCTCAAACACAAGAAGGAAGCTCAGAGAATGTGGGAACATACAAACACACATACAAAGGAACCGCACAAAGAAGCAGAGAGCCCAAAGTAAAGCATGAGCTGCATCTACCAAAGCCATGCAGGAAAGGGAGAAGCCATACAGGCTTTGGGAGAGAAAAAAAAAACACCAACAAACCCCAAAACACTACACAAATCTAATGGTCAGGCTCGAGAGGAACTGGCATACATTGTGTTGGAGGTGGTAAACCTTCCACCTGGGAGGTCTTTAAGAGCACGTTCCACATTCCATGTGTGTCAGAAATAAGAGAAGTAGCCCTTTTGGCTCTGGGGCCAGAGGTGACGCAGGTGGTGGTGCGGAGTCTCCACCAGCCCTTTGCCCTGCAGCACCACGACTACCTCCACCTGGTACCTGCAGAAATCAAAGCACTCCAGGGCAGAGGAGCTCAGCCCAGGTCAAACACCCAGCTGAGCGAAAGCAGTCTGAACTCAGGTCTCCTGAGCCAAACCCAATGTTCTGTCGATCAGAGCAAAAGAGAATGGCCCTAAGCTTTTCAGAACAGAAACAATCCTTCTCTTCAACATTGGTGCAATGGGGTTTGGGGATCGTGACTGGGCTGTGGTGCACTAGTGGAACACAAATGGTATAATACAATGCAAGCCCCTCTTTCAGCATGGGTTAACTCTTAACCTGGCAGTTGCACCACCACAGTGCTTCATCCTAACTGTGCTTCACATCTGCGACTGACTCAGAAGCACAAACTCCAGTCTGCGCTACACTGTCAGCAGAGTTTATGGCTATTAGCAACATAGAGGAAGGAAACCCAAAATTTATTTATCATGCAGGGTTTGAAACCCACAATACACACTTACTTCACTCATGCAACAGAAGTAAGATGTGTCTGCTGGGGATGTGGTGCAATATGTTTCTAGGTGTGGTGCATGGCTACAATTCCTAGGTGACACATGATGCCTCCTGAGCTGGGATATGGATCCAATCCTCTTTTTACACTGCCCTGAGAGCTTGACTTCCATTCACAATGAGACTCCTTCACTCTGGCAGAACAGAAGGTTCCAGACAAAGTATACTCTGTCTGGGGACAAAGTAAAGGAGCCTTATTTTTTAAGTAAAACCTGAAACGCTTGAGGCTTTTACCCTTGTACTGCTAAGGATGAGGGTGGGGAGGCCCTGGCCCAGGTTGCCCAGAGCAGGGGTGGCTGCTCCATCCCTGGAGGTGTCCAAGGCCAGGTTGGATGGAACTTGGAGCCCCTGATCCAGTGGGAGGTGTCCCTGTCCACGGCAGGGGTGGGACTGGATGGGCTTTGAGGTCCCTTCTGACCCAAACCAGTCTGTTATTCTATATAAGATAAAAAGTAATATTCATTAAGCTCTTTTACATGCTGTGATACCCATGGAAGAACCAGGCCATGCACCAGGGCGCTCCAATGATCCAAAAGTACCGCTGTGTCACTGTGCGCTGCCAGACACAGGGCCTGACGCTAAAGACCTGACCCAGCACTGAGCGTTATAGAATCATAGAATAACCAGGTTGGAAGAGACCCACCGGATCATCGAGTCCAACCATTCCTATCAAACACTAAACCATGCCCCTTAGCACCTCATCCACCCGTGCCTTAAACACCTCCAGGGAAGGTGACTCAACCACCTCCCTGGGCAGCCTGTTCCAATGCCCAATGACCCTTTCTGTGAAGAATTTTTTCCTAATGTCCAGCCTAAACCTCCCCTGGCGGAGCTTGAGGTCATTCCCTCTTGTCCTGTCCCCTGTCACTTGGGAGAAGAGGCCAGCACCCTCCTCTCCACAACCTCCTTTCAGGTAGTTGTAGAGAGCAATGAGGTCTCCCCTCAGCCTCCTCTTCTCCAGGCTAAACACCCCCAGCTCTCTCAGCCGTTCCTCATAAGGCCTGTTCTCCAGCCCCCTCACCAGCTTCGTTGCTCTTCTCTGGACTCTCTCCAGAGCCTCAACATCCTTCTTGTGGTGAGGGGCCCAGAACTGAACACAGGATTCGAGGAGCGGTCTCACCAGTGCCGAGTACAGAGGGAGAAGAACCTCCCTGGACCTGCTGGCCACGCCGTTTCTGATCCAAGCCAAGATGCCATTGGCCTTCTTGGCCACCTGGGCCACTGCTGGCTCACGTTCAGTTGCTGTCAACCAACACCCCCAGGTCCCTCTCCTCCAGGCAGCTTTCTAGACAGACTTCTCCTAGTCTGGAGCTGCTCAGGGTTGTTGTGCCCCAAGTGCAGGACCCACCATTTGGCCTTGTTAAACCTCAGCCCATTGGACTCTGCCCAGCGGTCCAGCCTGTTCAGATTACAGCACATCGGCCACCATGGACCTACTGAAGCAAAGGGGTGAATAAGAGTGATGTAATAAGGGATGTGAGAAGTCTTAAAACAGAGAAACCCAAACCATTCTATGAGTCTAGGATTCATTTGACATTCCCTCCCTCCAAAGCCATTTCTGGGGAGGTGCGGCACTAACTCCTCTCCCTCTAAGACGGCATCTTTGGAAGAGACTGCCAGGAGTCTCTGCCAGAGCTTTCCCAGGGCCTGCACCGCTGTGTCCGGGCAGCTGGTTGCGGGTCAGCCTGGAGCAGCCTGAGCCCAGTCCAACCCCAGTACGGATCAACCCGAGCCCAGCCCGGCCCAGCCCGGCTCGGCCTGCGCGGCGCTGCTGCCCCCTGGCGGTCTCCAGCTGCCCCCGCAGACCCTGCTTCAGCCCAGAAAGCAAAATCAACATCAGGGGTTCAGGTGGCAAAAGCAGGAGCCAACATTAACCCTAGAATCATGGAATGGTTCGGGTTGGTAGGGACCTCCAAGCCCATCCAGTCCCACCCCTGCCATGGGCAGGGACACCTCCCACTGGGTCAGGGCCTCCAAGCCCCATCCAGCCTGGCCTTGAACAGCTCCAGGGACGGGGCAGCCACCACTGCTCTGGGCAACCTGGGCCAGGGCCTCCCCACCCTCATCGTGAAGAATTTCTTCCTAATGTCTCATCTGTATCTTCCCCCCTTCCATCCCTCCTTGTCCTGTCCCTGCACTCCCTGATCCAGAGCCCCTCCCCAGCTTTCCTGGAGCCCCTTTCAGCACTGGAAGCTGCTCTAAGGTCTCCTTGGACTCTTCTCCAGGTTGAACAACACCAACTCTCCCAGCCTGTCCTCATACAGAAGGTGCTCCAGCCCTTGGATCATCTCTGTAACCTTCTCTGGACTCGCTCCAACAGCTCCATGTCCTTCCTGTGCTCAGGACTCCAGGACAGGGCACAGGGCTCCAGGTGGGTCTCACCAGAGCAGAGCAGAGGGGCAGAATCCCCTCCCTCGTTCTGCTGGTCCCACTGCTCGGGATGCAGCCCAGGACATGGTGGGTTTCTGGGATGTAAGCGCGCTTTGCCGGCTCATGCTGAGCTTCTCCTCCCTCACACCCCATGCTGGTTTCAATCAAGACCACTTTCTCCACTTTATTCCCAGCTAGGCGCCAAGCCCAATACACACAGGCAGTTTCAGTTCCCAGAGCGGTTTCATTTTGACCCCCCACACAATGATTTTCCAGTAAAACTCTCCTGACCTCTCTGTTCTACACTGGCTGCACAAAAACACAGCAGTAAACAGACAACATTTCAAACCCTGACAGCCACCGTTCATCACCAACAACTGCTCTGACTGAGCCCACCTTTGTAAATCTAAGTCAATCTCTCAGGGTCTCCAAAGAGCACCAAGTCATTAGCCTGAAAAAGCTCCAGGCTCGTTAAAGCAGAGCATACTGACCCAGGTGTGAGAAAAGACTCTATAAAACTTCATTTCCTTCAAACCCACAGCATTCCTGCCCAACTTCCTCCTCCCCAATAAAGGTAATTAAATGGAACCCATACACAGTTTATTGGGACACCTTTGGAACTCAGAAAAGAACGCTGCACTTACCATGCAGTGTTTGTTGTGTTAACAGGAATACTGGCACACGGTCCAGAACAAGAAAAGGTGGACTAACCTAATATGATGGCTTTTTTTCCCCCTGAGGTTCCAAGTCTTTTTTATATTGGGTCACCTCCTGCCAGGCTCTGAAATTTAACACTGGCAGTTCCAAAGACCATTTCAAATGTTAGTGGCTGGTCACAGAATCCTGGAATGGTTTGGGTTGGAAGGGACCTCAAAGCCCATCCAGTCCCACCCCTGCCATGGGCAGGGACACCTCCCTCTGGATCAGGGGCTCCAAGCACCATCCAACCTGGCTTTGAACATCTCCAGGGATGGGGCAGCCACCACTGCTCTGGGCAACCTGGGCCAAGGCCTCCCCACCCTCACAGGAGAACATTTCTTCCTGAGATCTCATCTCAATCTCCCCTCTTTCAACTGAAAACTGTTCCCCCTCATCCTGTCCCTCCACCCCTTGACCAAGAGCCCCTCCAGAGCTTTCCTGAAGCCCCTTTCAGGACTGGAAGCAGCTCCTTAGAGCCTTAGAGCTTAGTCTCCCTGGAGCCTTCTCTTCTCCAGGCTGAACAACCCCAACTCTCTCGGCCTCTCCTTGTACAGGAGGTGCGCCAGCCCTTGGATCATCTCCGTGGCCTCCTCTGGACTCGCTCCAACAGCTCCACATCTTTCCTCTGCTGAGGACTCCAGAACTGAACATCTAAGATCAACATCTATGTTTTGCTTAGCAGTCAGTGAAATTCACTGTGAGCAGGTAAGAGTGGCTCAGGGAGTGAAATATGAAAGTAGATTTGGAACTGCACAAACTGAGTCACGTACAAGTTTGCTTTCTCATACCAAGAAACCCTATCCTCCTCCAGCCTTTATCACCGAAAGCCACTTCCCTTTTCTGCTGCCGCTCTCACCCTCCTTCAGCAAGTAGGAGTCATGAGCAAAGAGGAGATAGAAACCAGCAGGAGATCGCGGCATCAAAGGAGCCCACAGTCAGGTTGAGTAACAAGAAGTGTGAGTTTTACCTCACTGCTAGCTTTTGGTGGGGCTGCTCAGAACAAGAGAAATGAGGAGGGAGTTAATCTGTACGTTTTACCCAGCCTGCTTCCTTTTTGCACGCTCTTTCCTCACAGTCAGATTTACTTTCACTAAAGAATAGAGAAAGAGCACCAGAAATACAGAGGAAGGGAGGGGAGAAAGGTGGGAAGAAAAGGAAGGCAATGTTATTCCAGCTGCCAGCCTTTCCCAATTCAGCTCAAGCAGGACCAGCACTAAGGCAGGAATTCCTCTGGAGGCATTCACTCACTTCCAAAGCTTTTCAAAGGAGGCTAAAGCAGCCACAGCTCAGCAAACTGTGAAGTCCTGCTCTGAATTTCAAGCAATATTACATATAAAATAAACACCTATTTTCATATATGGGACTATGAGTGTCATCCAGCACTGGTTTTACCTGCCCCAAATCTGGCACCTTGGTGAAGTCATCTGCCCAAATCCCCCTGCCTGTCAGCAGAGGTGACTTCTCCTGCATTGTCGAAACTGCAGTTTGTGTGGGATAAGTCACTCTGTGGCAGCTTGGGCACGGATGGGATTTACAACTACCTCAAGAAGCCTCCTCACCAGTGATAACTCTTGTGGAGAACAAGCATGATTTCACCATTGTTATCTGTAGCTACAGCATCTGAGACACCATCCCTGGGCTGGCACGCTACCACCCCACAGAGAGCACCTGAGATCAACAGCCACACGCTCCTCTCCTGTTTTTTCAGTTTCTCTGGACTCAGCCTGTGAGCCGTCAGATGATTTCACCTCTGCAGTTAAAACTGTACTGTTGGTGGACCTTTCATAAGGAAAGGATAATAACTCAATTCTCTTCCCAGATCATAAAGACAACACAGCCTGCTGAATGACCAGCTGTAAAGGCAGAAAAATTACTTAAGTCTGGTAAACTCCTGGGAAGGTTTTAGATTTTAAATAAATTACCCCCCTACATCTCAGCTTCCACACCAACGTGCTAAGTTCAATTATATTTACTTATCCTCCAGTGAGGGTTTGCAAGGATTATCTTATTAACTTTTGAACACCAGCCTGAAGATGTGAAGATTAATATACAATATAGTGTTGCTGCCAGGTATAATAAGCCCACAATTTGTGGTTAGAAAACACTTTTCAGTCCAAGAGAAGAGAATTGCATATCACAAGCTGATGATGGAAAGCTTTGCAGAG
Organism: Phaenicophaeus curvirostris; assembly: GCF_032191515.1. NCBI lineage: Eukaryota > Metazoa > Chordata > Aves > Cuculiformes > Cuculidae > Phaenicophaeus > Phaenicophaeus curvirostris. The sequence goes on from NC_091411.1 coordinate 1,276,012, forward strand.
TAAAACCTAACGGTGCACCTGAAGGTGTCTGGTGCAAGATCCAAAGGGAAGAAAAGAAAATCAACAGTCCCCACTGACAACCAAAGCAAAGTAGATTTTAGATAACCGGTAGTGAAGGATCTATTCAGTGATGTAAAATGTGTTACTTCTCTCAGAAGGCTGCAAGAGCGTTAAAATTCCCCACCACCAACCCTAGTTTATGCAAAGAACACAAAGGGCGGTGAGGCTCCTGCTTCCCAAGGGTTATCTCTTCCCAGCTGACAGACCCATAACTCAAGAAAACAGATCCCCAGATGAATAATGACTTGCCTCTTGTGTGAGTGGAATGGAGTCATAACTCAAAGCCGACCATCGTGTGTTTACGTAGAGCCGTGCTGAGGTCAAGATTTATTTCATATCATGGAAGAAGCATTCTATTAGTCACGAGCACTTCATTCTTCAACAGCACAAAGTGATAACTCCCATAACTTACCAGCTTTGGTTTTCAATATCATTAATTAAACCCTGAAACTCCCCCATGATAAATTACAGCAGAGATTCCTTGTTGAACATGGAAGAAGACAAATTGCCTTCATCCGTTCTTTATCGGTGAGATAACGCCACAATGTGTTGCAATATCACATACCTGGATCTACGTTAAAGCGGTCCAGGAGCCTGAAGATCAGCTTGCTTAATGTTTTGCGGTTAAATTTGTCCGGTTTGTACCTGAACATGCCTTGATATTGTCTGCAAGCAAATAAAATCAGAAAGAAACATCTGTGGAATCGCCTAAAGTAGTAGATAAAGTAGAGGTATTGGGTTAGCTACGTGTTGGTAAGAACAGTCCCGAGTTACAACAAACAGCCAACAACACAACCACACAAACTTCCCAGTCAATGACTGAAGCAAGTCCAGAGGCTTATTCTACAGAAAGAGAAAGCAAGTAATTCCCTCCCATCTTTTTTCAGAACTAACACTGCAGCACTTGCATCTAAACCATGAGTTTGACTACATGGCTGGCTCTGTGACTGACAGGAGCCGTTTTAGTGAGCGGCAATTTTTAAATGAAAACACACACGACTTTTTCATGAGCATGTGAAGGTTCACCACTTGCATCTCTTGTTTTTCTGCCACTTCATCACTGTTTTATCTTCTTGCAAAACCTGTACAACCGATACTGAAACTCACCCTTGTCTGCAGCAAAGCTCGAGATCCTGATTGTCACAACCTCCCAGAGGAAGCTTTGATATCATTAGATTGCTAAGACATATGGCACAGGTTTCATTTCACACTCCTCTCTTCTGGCAGGAACTGAGCATCTCTCAAGAGGAATGACACCTCTGTCCTAGGGGCTGAGGTGTTTGAGAAGAGTCTGGCATACACACCAGAATTTCCCCTTTCTCAGCTGAGAAGTTAATATATTACACTCCATTCCACTGAGAAAGGATCTCAGGCAGACAAGCAGAGAACAGGACAGCACGGTGGCCTCAGATGTTTAGAAAGTCAACAAGCGTTTCTACCTTGAGATGTCTCTGATATCAAAACCAGGTTCACACCATGTGTCCAGGATGTGCAAGAGCTTGCTCTGGAGCTCAGGATATTCTCCCACATAGTCTTCCACCAAGTTAATTTTATCCTGGAGCAGTAGTGGCGTACACATCTAGGAGAAGAAATTACACTGAAAGTGCTGTGCCCTGCCTTTGATCACCACGTGCCGCACGCAGACTGAGCGCTGCAGCGTGGAAAAGGCCCGTGACCTTGGAGACTGGAACCTGGCAGAGGGCTGCCCTGCTCCCTGCTCAGACATGACGAGGGAGTCACAACCCCTTGCTTAATCAACCAGCTCTGCCTACAAACAATGTGACATCTTCAACACAAATATTAGCAACACTTCAAACCAGCAAAAGCCTTGAACTCCATCATAGTGACCACCATGCATCAAGAACACAGCTAGAATGCTGTATACCAGTGGCTGCTGCTAGAAAAACCACTCAGTAAAAGCTGTGAGGGCGTCTAACAGAACACCTTGTTGCTTCCCTGGATGTAAACGTACCTCATCCACCCACACCTCTTGGGAACAAAGTTAAGCCTTGAGAGAAAGGCAGCAACGCTTGGAGGGCTTTGATGGATCTCCTGCTTAACAAAAGGTGGATCTGATGACAGAGAAGCCTGCAGAGGAAATGACTCACCTGCTCCACATCTTGATCTGGCTGTAACTTTAGCTTAATACTCAGTATGGCTGCCTGGAAAATACAAAAAGAGTCGTGTATTTAGGAGCAGAACACCCCAGTGGATACGAGGGCAGGGTTCCAAAGCGGAGTATATGTGCTATTATACACATTTTGAATGAGTTAATTATTTCTGTTAAATTTTCAAGTACAACTCATATAGACATTTGGCCACATACGTTCTACTTAGGAATGCACGAGAACACCCCTGGCAGAGCTGCACATTCCGAGCAGCAGCGTAGCCCACAGCGATAACGAAAGATCAAGTTGACTGGCAGAGAGACATAGAGAATGCCAAGTGCTTGGACAAAATCAGATCAGGGGGATGTTTCCTATCAATATCATCGTAAAAAATCCCTGAACCCCCCCATCTTTCTGAGTTAATTTCATCCGTCGTGCTGTGCCTTTTAGATTTGGTAAAACGGTTGCGTTTTTTGAAAGCAATAGGTCTGAGTTTTGATAATTCTTGTGTAGCTCCACGTCCCTGAGAGCGCTAAGGTTCACCTCAACCAGAAAGCCGGTGAGAACTGTTTTCCCCTTTGTGGTATCTACAAACCCTCGATAAGCAAAGCCCTGCCACGTTCACAGATTAACTCCAACTCAGTATCTTCTGCAGAGGAGGAAATTGCCAGGGTGAGCTGCAGCAACTCAGGCTGCAAGAAGAACTGGTTCAACCACCTCCATCCTCTCCCAGGCTGGTGATTACAGACAGGTACTAGGATCTAACTGTGCCTTGCTTGGGAGCCATAGAAACTAATTAGGATTTTAGCAGTTAAGAGTGTCTAATTCCTGCAGCATGTGAGAACACTTGGATCTCAGATACAAAATAAGCATTTAATGGCTTTCTTTAATATTGTGCATTGTTCTGGTAAACGGACAATAAGAGTGAGGAGCCTTCTGGCACGTTTCTGTGTCAGCACTGATGCAACTCGGAACTGGGTAACAAGGGTGTTGCACGTGAAGTTTCCTTCTAAGGACTTTGCAAAATGAGGCTGTATTTTGCCAAATGATTGTAAACACTGTTAGAAAATAGACATCTCTGACCCTCTTGGTCCAGTGGGAGGTGTCCCTGCCCATGGCAGGGGGTGGGAACTGGATGGGCTTTGAGGTCCCTTCCGACCCAAACCATTCCATGATTCTATGCACATAACGCTGAGCAACCATAGGGCTGAGCACACAACCAACTGAGTCCACAAATGCCTGCTTATACAGATGAGGTAAAACCAGTACGCTGGGGCTTAGAGGCTCTTATCTTCAACAGGTTTCTCTGCTATCTGTAATTGATTTTGTTTTGAAAGAAAGATCATGGAAATGATGGATTTGTTTGTCAAAACAGTCATATCTTAGAACGTGTTATTTGTTAGAACATGTAAACAGACCCAATACAGGAAAAAACATCTGTCCCCTCAAGCAAACACAAACCTCACCATTGCACTTCACCTACATGAACATTTGTAGGAAGCTTTAACCAGAAAAATAACCTCTGTGGGGGTAGGAGCACACCCTGAAACATGCTTGCAGGGATCTCTGCTAGCATTAGCTGACACCTCCCCTGACCTCCCTGCTGGAAGCACACGCTTTGACACACAGACAAAGTCCAACAGCTCAGCCTCGTGCTGCTGGTGGAAGAAGCCGTGGATTGCGTTACCTGCTGGGAAAGCCGTAAGTGTTTGTCATCCACTGCACCAAACACTGAGTGGGCAAAACCAGACAACCAACACACACCATCTAAGATCAACTGCTCAGTCTCACTGTCCAGAAGGAACAAGGATACGCAGCTATCAGTGGGAAAATGTCATTTTTCTTCTATTTGGTTTGGTTTGGGTTCGGGGGGGGTGGAAGTTTGGGGTGGTTTATTTGTTCTGATTTTTTTAACACCAAACTTGCCCTTCACCACTGACAGCTCAGGCTTCATCCCAGACAGAGAAATCAACAGCAGGGCTTCAAGTGGCAAAAGCAGGAGCTAACATTAATCCTAGAATAATGGAATGGTTTGGGTCAGAAGGGACCTCAAAGCCCATCCAGTTCCACATCCTGCCATAGGCAGGGGCACCTCCCACTGGATCAGGGGCTCCAAGCCCCATCCAACCTGGCCTTGAACCCCTCCAGGGATGGGGCAGCCACCACTGCTCTGGGCAACCTGGGCCTCCCCACCCTCATCATCTAATCGAAATCCTCCCCTTTCCAATTTAAAGACATTCCCCCCCATCCTCTCCCTGCACTCCCTGATCAAGAGCCCCCTCCCCAACTTCCCTGGAGCCCCTTTCAGCACTGAAAGCTCCTCTGAAGTCTCCCCGCAGCCTTCTCCTCCCCAGGCTGGACAACCCCATCTCTCTCAGCGTGACAGTGCTCTACAAAGCAGACACTGGCCAGAATGGCCCATTATCATTGCTCATCCCAGCTAAATCATCGAACACATCTCTCTCACTCCAGACTTTACAACCATCCCACCTCTTTTGAGACTACTCTGCTGTTCTGCTCCGCAACCACCAGGCATCTTCCCTCTCCAGTTATCAGATTAACATCACAAAGTTCAAGTTGAGTAATTATTCTCGGCTTGCACACAAGGTGAAGGCTGCTTGCCTCTTCTATCCTGGACCTGAAGAAGGGCTGGGGGTCTCTGAAGCGCTGGCAGCCTGTTTGATTCTCCTCCCAGCTACCTCAGCTCAGAAAATCAGGGGACTCATCACCATCAAAATCTTGTTTTAACCATTTGATCTCCTTAGTACCTTTCACTAAACAAGCAATCCGTCATTTATTACACGTATGCAAGTATGCAATAGCTTCCCTAATGGCTTTTTAATGATCACATCAGGCTCAGATTAATCTAATTGCAGTGCTGTTATCTAAATAGCTCAACTTTATCTCCCTCCCTATTAGCCATACAGGTGACTTAATCAGATGAACATGCAGCATCAGGTCAGGTTTTCCTCTCACACTGGATACATATTCCACCCTCTACCAAAGGGCGCCGAGCAACGGGTTTGTGTGTAGCCAAAGTGTGGAGAGCCATCGCCTTCCAGCCCCAGCTGCAGCAGAGGAACTGCAGATGATCCCAGAAGCTGGTTTTTAACATCATTTTAACATCACCCAGCTAAAGCCGTCGAAAGAGCCATCAAACTGTGCTGCTGGCTGAGACGTCCCGCAGCAGGGAACACCATCAGCAGCAGGGCAGGAGCCTCGGGCGTGCCCAGAGCTAAACGTGGAAGGAGATGCATGACCTGGGTCCTAGGAACAACCAGGCTGGATGGCAGGGGGTTGTTACGTGGGCTTCTGGCTGAATAGCCAGGGCCACGGAGACAAAAATCAGCCTGTTTACAATAGGAATAATAAGAGAAGAGATATGAGTAACCGTAATAAAGATGAAAGTGTTTGGCAGCTGTGTCTGTGGTCTCAACTTCGAGCTATTTTAAGATTTTGTTTTGTTATTATCGTGTTTTGAATTGTTTCACTCCACAAACAAGTTTTCTGTAAAATGACCCTATTTTTAACAGTCTGTTTCTAGATGATAAGATCTCCAGAAAAGCAAAAGCTCATTCGCAGACTCATTTTGTAGTCAGAAAACAAACACTTTAACTAGGCAGACGGCAGGCTGGAGCTGAAATGGGGAGAATCCCCCTCCCACCCCAGAAACAGGCATTTCCCCACACCCAGTGCTGCACTCCCCAAGCTGTGCTGGAAGCCCAGCCAGGGGAGCTGGAAGCCAGCAAACACGTTAATCCAACTGTAGATCCTCAGGCTCAGGGGGGATCAACAGAGCAACAAAAGTCCTAAGCAGCTGATACCTCCCCCACTTCAGCAGCTGATCAGTAAGAGCAAAATACCAAGCTACAACGCAGGAACATGGAAAAGCTCTGGTGAACCCCAACATATTGTCAGCTTATCAAGGTCTACTCACCCTCCCTCAAGGTACAAAACCTGTAACCTATAGTTAAACTCCTGATGGGTGGTACCAGCAGCCTTTTCATAAAAACACATAGAGAGTGTACATAGAGAGTTCTACAGAATCACAGAATGGTTTGGGTTGGAAGGGACCTCAAAGCCCATCCAGTTCCACCCCCTGCCATGAGCAGGGACAACTCCCACTGGATCCAGTTGCTCCATGCCTTATCCAACCTGGCCTTGAACGCCTCCAGGGATGGGGCAGCCACCACTGCTCTGGGCAACATCTGCCAGGGCCTCCCCACCCTCACAGCAAAACATTTCTTCCCAAGATCTCATCTCGATCTCCCCTCTTTCTGAACTGAAAACCATTCCCCCTCACACTATCCCTGCACTCCCTGACCAAAAGCCCCTCCCCAGCTTTCCTGGAGCACATTTCCACACTGGAAGCTACTCTGAGGTCTCTCTGGACCCTTCTCTTCTCCAGGCTGAACAACCTCAACTCTTTCAGCCTGTCCTCATATGGGAGTTGCTGCAGCCCTCAGATCACCTCCATGGCCTCCTCTGGACTCTCTCCAACAGCTCCATGTCCTTCCTGTGCTGAGGACTCCAGAACTGGATGCAGAGCTCCAGGTGGGGTCCCACCAGAGTGGGGCAGAGGGGCAGAATCCCCTCCCTCGCCCTGCTGCTCCCACTGCTTTGGATGCAGCCCAGGACACGGTTGATTTCTGGGCTGTGACTGCACTTTGCCAGCTGATGTTGAGCTTCTTTTCCACCAGTTTCTAGATGACATCTAATAACAGCACAGGATTAGCATTACTGCTAGACATAAAAGTTTTTATCCCTCCTCTCCAGATCATAACAGAACTATGTGGAAGGTTGGTCCCTCTCCTGCCTTGCACCCCCCAAATATGTACGGGACCGGGACGTGTAACACCACTGCCCAGTACAGGTGAGAACACGATGGCCTATTGTCTGAATCAAACCACTGTCCCGTGGGACAGTGGGAAGACTCGTGAACTTTGATGGGATTTGATTAATTATGGTGAAAACAAAAGTCACATTTGGACATTTTTCAACAGTTTTGTGTCCCAAGAATAAACACCTAAAAGCATAGCAAAGGAGGGTTGGACGAAGAAGGGGAAGAAATCAAAGCTGGGCAATACTGCATTAAGTTGATCTAAAATCCCTGTAGGTGCATTGAGCATAGGATAGGGAAAGTTACTCAAACTTGACGCATTCAAACGAAGCCATGAGCACCAGACCACTCTTGTAGTCATGCGATTGCAAAAACAAGAGTATGGGAAAACGGGGAGTGTTTTGAACTGAACACACAAGCCCGGAGCAGCCTGCACCCATACCTGATCCTCTTGACTTGTTTTGAATTGGCTCTGCCTCATCTAAAAATGACTATTCTTTCCACATACAGTACGGAGCGCAGGAAGCCACATGAGATCTTATCTGCAAGGGCATGTGCACTTGGGTGGTGTCTACGCTGACAATTTAGGCAGTTTTCCCACGGTGGGGTGAACATCAGAGGAAGAAACCTCTTGCTGCAGCACTGCTTGGAGTGGTGATGTGGGACAGACACAAGTGGTTTCTGATGACTCCAGCGTTACTGAGCTTTCCTGCGAGCAAGTTGGGACAACACAGAGGTACATATTCCTGTGCCTGGGTTAGCAAAGTGTTTCTGAACCAAAGGCAAGGGAATTTCTGAAACCCATAGCACAGACCAAATAACAGATTGAGGCTTTGCAGAGGAGGATCCAGCATCACCTCTAAGAAAATCACAGTGATCAAAGTCTGGCCACATAATAATGGTAGAAATTACTGAGTAAAGGACACACCATGTATTAATCATTGGGAACATCTGGTTTGTGTTTTGGAATCATTCACTTCAAACCTGTGGCTAATCAGCTTTGCTCAGACTCTCAGAGTGCATCATTGCCCAGTGTATGACATCAGGGCAGACGTGTAATTGCTTCCTGCGTAAAGAGCAGACGATGCACACAGCTGTCTTCAGAAAGGTCCTCAGAAACAAGGAAACCATGAGATTCCCCAGGCCCCCTTTCAAGAGAGCCCGAACGTATTTTAGGATTGACACCATCAGAATGAGGTAGTGACAGGTTGCTCACATCTAAGGAATCTGAGGTAGAGAAGTAAAAGTCAAGGGTGGAATATGCCTGTACACAGGTGAAGAGGACACGGAACTCAAACAAACACTTCCATGTTTTGTCTTCCTCAGGTCACTCAAAGTACTTTTAAAGCTGGATTAACTAGTCAGTGCCTCTCACGAATAAGTAATCCTCTACAGCACTGCCCAAGTGTCCTGTGCACACAGACAACCCTCCTTTACCACATCCTCCAGGCCCACTCTCGGTATAGAATCACAGAATCATAGAATCACCAGGTTGGAAAAGACCCACCAGATCATCGAGCCCAACCATTCCCATCAGTCACTAAACCATGTCCCTCAACACCTCATCCACCCGTCCCTTAAACCCCTCCAGGGAAGGTGACTCAACCCCCTCCCTGGGCAGCCTCTCCCAGTGCCCAATGACCCTTTCCATGAAAAATTTTTTCTTAATGTCCAGCCTGAACCTCCCCTGGCAGAGCTTGAGGCCATTCCCTCTCGTCCTGTCCCCTGTCACCTGGGAGAAGAGGTGACAGGGGACAGGATGAGAGGGAATGGCCTCAAGCTCCATGGTGAGATCTGCTGCACATTCCTACCTCTTCTCCAAGAGCCTGCTTGCTTGATAAGAGCCCAGCAATGCTGGCAGTAGGAGCAGAATATTACTATTACTTCCCTGTAACACTCAAGCTCCTTCCCAACTCCTTCAAGAGACAGACACCAGAGGTGGGTCCAGAAGAGATGGGAGTTTGGGAGCAGGCAGCAGAATGGTCCGCAGCTCGCAGGTTGGCTACCTCTGTTCTGCAGTGGTGTGAATCTAGAGGGCATGTGCTGTCCTTTAGCAGTGGGTTAGGTTAGCCGGAAAAAAGGGCTGAGATTGACATCGTTATTGGTAATGGGTTTCAGCTGAAAGAGGGGAGATTGAGACAAGATCTCAGGAAGAAATGTTTTGCTGTGAGGGTGGGGAGGCCCTGGCCCAGGTTGCCCAGAGCAGTGGTGGCTGCCCCATCCCTGGAGGGGTTCAGGGCCAGGTTGGATGGGGCTTGGAGCCTCTGATCCAGTGGGAGGTGTCCCTGCCCATGGCAGGGGATGGGACTGGATGGGCTTTGAGGTGGCTTCTGACCCAAACCATTCCATGATTCTATGATCTTCATACGAGGAACATCCCCTGCAACTTTATCCTCATTCTTCTTACTGTTTATTAACTGTAATTTAAAAGAAACAAGGACATTCAAATGCATGCACTTTAAAACACAGCAAGAGTTGCACAAGCTTTTTTGATTAAGGTGGTGAATGAGGGAAAAAAGCAATATCAGTGACATTGTCACTGCCCTGAGAACAGCTCAAAAACATCAGAGCAAAGACATCCCAGCTCTGAATATCCATCAATGTGCCAAATCGATCTTAACACCAATCTGTGTTGACAGATACTGCATAAATACACCACGTGTACTCAAGCACCATGTACAAAGTGGGACTATGAAGAGCCACATCCCTGAAATGCATTCAGAACCTCACTACGCTGAAAATTGAAGGTCGTGTTGGTGACTGAGCTCTGCATTTCTACACGTTAGCATATTTGTATCGCTTTAAGTCTATCTCTTGGCCAACCATCCTTTCTGCCGAACTCTCAGCTTACTCCTGTAATTGCATTGCTGACAAAAACTTTGAATTCTGTGCCCACAGGGCTTCCTCTCTGGGTACTCCAGGTTATTTTATGACAAACTTTAACAATTGACTTTTAATAGATAATCCACATTATCTTAACTGAAAGAGCCAACGTGAACTGAATTAAAAGTTCCCAGCGTTAACAGACAAGCTGGGAGAGTTGGGGTTGTTCAGCCTGGAGAAGAGAAGACCCTCAGGAGACCTTATAGCAACCTTCCAGTACCTGAAGGGGTTCCAGGAAAGCTGGGGAGGGGCTGTTTACAAAGGCTTGTGGTGACAGGATGAGGGGCAATGGGTATGAACTGGACAGGGGCAGATTTAGACTGGACATAAGGAAGAATTTCTTCACTACGAGAGTGATGAGGCACTGGAACAGGTTGTCCAGTGACGTTCTGGCTGCCCCATCCCTGGAGGTGTTCAAGGCCAGGTTGGACAGGGCCTTGGGCAGCCTGATCCAGTGGGAGGTGTCCCTGCCCATGGCAGGGGGTGTGGAACTGGATGATCTTTAAAGTCCCTTCCAACCCAAACTATTCTATGATTCGGTGATTCTGTGAAACGTATAGAATTATTCTTCATTATTTCTAGAGATTAATGGATGAAAACAGCAGTAGTAAAAATGTACTCTGCTTCGGAAAACAGAGAAAATTGGATGGACAGCAACAAAAAAACCCTGTTAAAAGCTAAATACCCCCATCCCACCAATAGCCGAGTCCAATAGCCTTGTTTAAGAACCAAACTGATGAAGGGGAGGAAAGCGCTGCGAGTCACTGACACAGAGGAGCTGGAGTGGGAGCTCTCTCAGGCCCAAGAATATTTCTGGTTGTCAGAGGCTAAAAAGATTATTTATTGTTTCCTTCCTAACCCGGCTCCACTGCCACCTGTTCAGAATTTACTATGAAGCTGTTAAACACGACGAGAACTTTGATGCTGACTGTGAAAACAAGTCTCACTGTATCTGACCCGAGCAGCGCTCACTCCTGATCCAGGAGCAAAGGAATTTGATTTTTCTCTCCGAGCGCAGCTATCTTTTTACCTTTATAAGCTGTTTAAAAAAATGTAAATAAAATAACTCAGTGGACAATAGAGGGCATTCATCCCACAGAAAGACAGCCGCCACCCTTAGACATGAAATATCGCAGCACATTAAGTCATGAGACCCCGCTAATCAAAGCTGACAGGGCCCTGAATGTGATTTCTGCTGAGCCTTAGCGATATCATGGGGCACTGAAGCATGCACAGCCTGCCAGACTGCCCCTGTTCATGTGACAATGGCTTTTATTCCCGAAAGGGGCCTGCGAGTGACAAGAGTCCCCTTTGTCTGCGGGCTCCCGCATTCGCAGCGCAAGAGAGGTTCATTCAGGCAGCCCCAGACACTCTTTGAAAGGCTGAAGTGTAACATAAGATGACCATGAAACACTAGCTTGCCTTCTGCCTACCCCTCATTCTTCTCAAGCACAGCCTGGCCTATTCAGGGCCTCTCGCAGACCCGCTCGCGCTGCATTACCCCCGGTCTGCTGAATCCCCGCATTGTCCCAGCCCCACCAGCAGCCATCGTCCTTCCCACAAAGCCGCCCGTCCCGCAGGCTGACCGGGCCCTGGCACGGCTCGGGTCGAGGGCGGTGGGGAGCTGCGGCCCATGGCTTTGGAGGGCTTCTGTGAATGGGAGAAAAGCAGCATGTTACAGCCAAAATTGCCTGAGCGGGAGCGTTGAGCCCTTCTGTCTCACGGCATCATGAAGGCAGAGCTGGGTGCACCTCGCTCAGCTCCAGAGAGCCCTGCAAGCCCCTTCGCTGCCACCCTCCTCCAGCAGCTGCAACTGCATTCACAAAAGAATGGATAAAAACAGGCCAGACTCCTCAAAAACCCACTTCTATGTCCTGCTTTTTCCTTTAACCCTGGCTGTGTCAGCTGGTTTTGCTGCATCCTGAGAGCACCAGTGCCATCCGCTGGTCAGTGCTCCCACCAGGAGCCTCCTCGCCACAGCTACATCATAGAGCCATTGAATCATGGAATCATGGAATTGTTTGGGTTGGAAGGGACCTCAAAGCCCATCCAGTCCCACCCCTGCCATGGGCAGGGACACCTCCCACTGGATCAGGGGCTCCAAGTCCCATCCAACCTGGCCTTGAACCCCTCCAGGGATGGGGCAGCCACCCCTGCTCTGGGCAACCTGGGCCAGGGATCCCCACCCTCACAGCAAAACATTTCTTCATAAGATCTTGACTCAATCTCCACTCTTTCAATTGAAAACTATTCCCCTTCATCCTATCCCTGCCCTCCCTGATCAAGAGCATCTCCCCAGCTTTCCTGGAGCCCCTTTCAGTTCTGGAAGCTGCTCTAAGGTCTCCCTGGAGCCTTCTTTTATCCAGGCTGAACAACCCCAACTCTTTCAGCCTGTCCTTGCTTGGGAAGACAGAATTATCAGAATAGAGGAGCCTCCACCCGCGCTGTCTTTCCCCAAACTCACCATAGCGGATGGTTTTCCTGCCCCCTCACCACAGCAACCCCCATTCCCAACATGGTTCAGCTTTGGACCAGCTCTACTACAACAAGGAGGGCCAAAGGGGTTTCAGAAACAACCTACCACCAGGGCCGTCCCCAGGGATTGCTGGGATCCTGTATTCTGAAGAGGTCTTTCTCCAAAGCCTCTGTGAGGGTAAGGAGCCTCAGTCCCTGTGGCAGAGCTGGGGGATCCACGGTTCACACACCACAGGAAAAGCATCAAACCAGGCAACAGGAATATTGGGCTCTAGAATAAATGCCCGGTGTCTTGTTGTAAATACAGCAGGAAAATAAAAAACGATAGCAAGGATTTATAATGATTTCTGCCCTTTCAAGTGAGAGACAAAAGAGCCAAAAATCCTAAATGCAAATCCGCTTTATGGCCTCATTGGAGAGACTGGAAGAGCTGGGTGAGCAGAGGCGCCACTGCAAGCACTCCAAACGCCAGTGCCAGCGTTCTGGGGGTTAGTTGCTGTGAACTTAGGTATGATCAGTCCCCAAGGGCAGTAAAAGATTTCCTGTTATTCTTGAGGATAATTCTATTCATCCTTCTGGCAACAAAACAAAACAAGAAGAAAGTTATGGCTGAGGGAAAGCAACAGTTGAGGTTTCCTGTTCTTCACACTGGGAATGCCGAGCAAATGAGCTTTTCTGTGGAAGAACAAAAAAGCAATTCCACTAACAAAACTTCAGAGCTTTTCAAAGCCAGATCTAGAAAGAACTGCATTTCCAGCGACAACAATAAATATCTTTGAAGCCATGAACTTAAAAATCAAACTTGAATATAGTCAAATGCTACAGTTTCAAACACTCATGTTCAAAAACTCATTGAGCAGAAGAGTAAGTTCCAAGCAGCTACCTGTTAAGTTCTAATCAAATGAAATATCCTTGTTTTGGTATTATAAGATATCAACAAGGACAGGATTCCATGATCTCATTTGGGAATTGGGCTTTATTGAAGAAAAGGATTTTCAAAAGGCTATTCAATTTTTTTCTTTTGCTAGACAAGACCAAGGTGTTCTGCACCACCGAAGTGACACATCTGCTTTTGAGAAAACAAACCTATGTGGTTTGCCATATATATATATAAGCCATTATATATATATAAGCATTCCCAGTGTTGTAGTTGGCTCATGAGAACACTCACGAGGCTACTAAGACACCCCAGTCATGCCAGAGATGCTGCAAGCACTCTAATCCACAGAGTAAAACATATTGAGTTCTGGGTTTGGTGAACTGCTGCTGGTGTCAGCCACTCAAACACACGAGCAGTAACACAGTTGGAAAACGAGCTGCAATAGTAAAGAGCCTTTGAAGCCTTTGGTTGGGGTAATCATGTGGGAGCACATTTTCCAAGCCCTCCTTGCTGCAGACAGACTGGAGATAGCACAGCAGGTTGATGAGCAGCTACTGAAATCCCTTCTTTTCTTGACAAGGACAAGGAAAACTAAAAAGAACACCCTGTAAATTCTGCAAATTAAACCATATTAACCTGTTACTTTCAGAGGTCAAAAAAAAGGGTGGGGGAAGGATTCCCTGGCATTCTGCACTCAGCCATCAGGAAAAGTGAGGTTGAACACAGCCTGCTGATGTACACGGGAAGACCATGCTAAGCTGTCCCATTCACAGGGTGCAGCTGCTGGGATGAAACGGAATCCCCATTGAAATGCATCCAAACCAGGACACAGCCATTAACAGCGAGCTGGGTAGGTAAAGTTATTTGAAAGACACGACCCACCTCTTTGTAATCGCCCTTGTGATAAAGATGACTGATGTGTGCAAGCAAACAGTTCCGGTCTGCTGTATGGAGCTGGTAAATGCTAATCAGGGGGTCAAGCAGATTAGCCGGGCACTGGGCTAGCGTTCTGAGCACACGGGCCTGCAGCTTCTGCAGCCTGGGGCCAGACTGGAAAATAAAACAAAAATCAAACACAGATTTAGTAAAGATGGCTGCGATTCAATAGCAATTGAAAATGCAGTTTGTTTAAACAGCAGAATAAGCCAGTTCCTTGAGAAGGGATTCTCCAATTTCCCCGCGGAGTCTGCGAGCAGAAATCAGAACAATATGATAGGCAGTTTTTTCTCAGCATCCAATTTGAAAATGTTAAATGTTTGCGGGATAATTCTGGAAAAGGCACATGGCCTTGTGCAAAAGTAAAACATGAAACTGGAGAAATGCCCTCTTTTACTAACACAACTATTTAGAAACTCTCCCCTCCAGTTCCCAGCAGAAAATCTTTGAAACCAGTGACTCCTCTCAAGGGAGATCTCACCTATCAGGCACAGGAATTCAATCTGCATTCCCAGGCTGGCTCTGGGGTGCAAGAAGGGCAGGAAAAGCAAAAGCATTGTCAAAAGATGCACAGATACAAGTATTAATCCTTGTGTTCCTGCATGACTGTTCTGTTACAGCAGGAATTTCAGTGTCAGTGGCACCTCACCGCACTCTGCAGACACTGCAACAGCAGAGCTTGACATCTAAACAGAGCCGTTCAGAAAAATGGGAAATGAAACAACACAAATATAAAACCATCTTGCAGGTCAGAGCCAAGAGCATAAAAAACCCAGTAGGTCAGAATATACGAAGGTGTAAGGAATGATAAACATTAGGACGGCCAATCTGATGACCCAAAGTTACGGAGCGCATCATTCAGCTGCTGAAAGACCATATTGTTGCCATTTTCTGCATTCCCAGTGATAAAAGCTCCCCACCATATGGCAGGAGTTAAGCAATCGTACAGGAACTGGCTTCTATTTGCAGAACTGGAAGAAGATGCAGAGTAGATTCCTGCAATTGGTTTTATCCTGACAGCAGGGATGGGAGCTCCAGGGGGAATGGGTCCAGCCCAGGAATAGGCTGCACGATCAATGCTTGATCAAAGTGGTTTGATCTGGAAAGATGGAAATCCCAGCTTGGAAGAGGAAACAGAGCGCTCGCATCACTGCTTCTAATATTGTTTTATTTTCAGGCCAGCATAAAACAGATAACAACATCTCAGTGTGAATTTCACACCTCGTCACACTGTGATGAGGCTATGGGGAAGATGCTGGACTATGGGATAAAGTGAAACTGGGGACACTTGAGGGACATTAAAACCAATTGCCCTCTCCTTTCTCCTGGCTCTCCTGCTCTCTCTTTTTCTAACCTGTTGAACAGCAGGATGCTCTTTTATCCAAAGCTGCAGCTCCGTGGTGATGTAATACCCGAGGGAATGCCCTTTCCCCTTCCAGTCGCTGCTGTTCTCCAGCATGTCCAGGAGTCCTGCCAATGGGTCCTCCAGGCCTGCAAAGCCCCGCCTGATTTCTTCCTTGAGCTGCCGAGATACAAAACCACATTGTCATGTACAAAAAGATTAGTGAATCCTCCCTTCCCCCAGCTGAACACAAAGCTTTATTTTTTTTAATTTGATCCATTCAGAGAGGTAACTGTTGCTATTCAGCCACCATCCGGGCCTCCAGTGACTTTTCATGTCATTACAGATTCCTTCATGGCTCGCTGCACCTCAAACCCAATGGGAAAAGCAGCAATTGTCCACACTAATTATCCCATAAAGACAGAGAAGTTGTTCTGTGGGGCAGACAAAGGGGCTTGGGATTTGGGGGAGGGGGAGAAAAGAAGTGTGCTGGAGAAAGGGGTGTTCTTAGGAAAATGGCAATATTGAAGGTAGATAACCAGGCTGGAAAACCTACCCATCTTCAGACACCTACAAGGAATAAAACATCTAGCCCCCTCCTCCTCCTGCCTGTACCGCACTTTCCTGTTTGACCTTACACCCACTGTGGCCACAACGGGATAATGATCCTCACTGTAACAGGAATATCTGGGAGCATCAAAATGGTTTGGATATTACGCACAGGATTAAAGAGAAGGAAATACTGGAATTCAACCTTATATTGCCCTCCTGAAAATCCATGCTCCTTTCCTCTGAACGCGGTGTTTGCTGTCAGCTACCTGCAGCTGCTGCAAGTGTTAGAAAAAATCTCTTTATCAAAAGAGAGGTGAAGCCCTGGCAGAAGCTGCCCAGGGCTGTGGGGGAGTCTCCATCTCTGGAGGGGTCCAGAAAGTGCGTAGATGTGGCACTTGGGGACATGTTTTAATGGACATGGTGGGGCTGGGCTGATGGTTGGCCTGGATGAGCTTAGAGGTCTCTTCCAACCTCAATGGTTCCTTGACTCTAAATCTAAAGGCCATACGAAGGGGTTCCAACATGGGAAAACCCCATACCATAAATCTTAGGAATCCCAGGGTGATGTGCTTAGAAATGTGAAGGAATTGGACACTCACTTTGTGAATGTTAATAGGCTACTCACTACCCATCTGGTAGGAGTGATAAATTAGCAGTACCGAGCAGTATCTTTATCGTGTTTACATTGGAGGCAGTTTCCAAGGAGCTGGGAGGGTTGGCAGGGTGAAGGAGAGGCATCCTTCAGTACCCACACAGGACCTTTCACTGCATGGTACGTGGACTGGCGTGGAGCAAGGCAAAAGCAGAGACTGAAAAAAAGAAATCACTCAGAGCAGCTGCTCTCCTTCTTTTCTGGCTAAAAAGCAAAATCCAGAAGATGCTCGTTCCGCCTGCAGCCAGCACTCGTAATTTACTGGGTCCGATGGCCCCAGCCGGGGCTTCCAATGGAAACAACAGAAAGTTTGAAGAACGGCATGGCAAACAAAAGAAAATCTACAGAAAATTTGCCAATGAATTTGTTCTTTTTTACTCACTGACAATATTTACTGGAAGGCGGTTATTTTCCATAGTGTCTTTCATGTCTGGAAAAACCACAAACCCTATCGTTTACAACTGAAACCGTTTCATTCTCACATTATCAACTGCAGCATAAAGAGCTGATGACTAACAAAGATGTGACTTCAGATAACAGTTTTCTCCCTGTAAGTATTATTCCCCGTGGCAAGAATTCGCAATGTTAAACATCAAGCTCCAGCTTCCCTGTGAGATTCAGCAGAAGGAAAAGGCAAAGCTCTTATCCGACCACAAACATCCAACACAACAGCCAAAGGAAAACAAAGCATCTGGCCAACTGAACTGCACTGTTTATAAATGGCCTCTCTTCTTTTTTCCTTTTCCCTCCCCAAAGTCCTGCTTCGGCACATTGACCCCGAGCATGAGCTTTCAGCGCGCCGCTCGGCTGCTCCTTGGGCTCGAGTTGGAGCCCAGGCTTTGGCAGGATGGGCACAAGCCTGCGTTCACACGCAGAGCATCGCCAGCATGGACACAACTGGCAGGAGCACTAACAACAGATCCAGACTGACACTTGGTTTCATACCAGCTTTGACAAGCAGAGGAAAAGCCACGTCCAAAGCTCCCCAGTGATCTGAAGGCTTCGCTCTGGTTTGTGTTGTTGGAGGGAAAAAGGAACCAAAGGAAAACATGCATGAGACACCTAAGCCCGAGAGGAAAGAGTGCTGTGCTGCCTGGCTCATCCCTCTGCCAGAGAAGGATTGCTCTTGAATGTGTAATTCCCATTTCCATTTCAATCGATTCCCATGGCAGGGAATGCTCCTTGGGGGATTTCTACAGCCTGACAGATCATGGGAATAAGAAAACAGCGCTGACACTCAGACTACAGACTCCTTCATTCTCTTTTGGTCCCTTATTTCTAGTTGCACAGCCCAGGGCAGTCTGCTGATGCTTCCGGGTTACTCCCATCCTGGTCTGTCTTTTCTATGTAGCAAATGACCTCTTCTTATAAATGTGTTTCAGAACTGAGGTCACACCATGGACAGGCACCTTCCTTCTGCTCATGGTCAGAGATTTGAGACCGATGGGACCATACAATGGAGATGACTGGTTCATACTGGTCAGTAGACGGTGTTGGCTCACAGTCACCGGCAGTGAAGGGCAAAGCAGCTCCCTGCCACGTAAGCACCAGTGGAGCAGACCAGGTTGCAAGTAAGTCAGCTTCCCACAGTTCTTTGAACTGGACAGCTGGATGCTGGTGGGCTTAGGACAACAGCAGAAACACACCTCGAGGGCAGCGGCTGCCTCTGAAAAATGTGTCTGCACCGCATGCCTGAAGGGCAGCAATGCCCTAAACAGAGATGAGCTCATCTCAGTCGACAGCGCGACCAGAACGCGTCAAACCACTGCGGACACCCGGGCTGTGCTCTCCATCTCAGAGGCAGCTGCGGCTGTGCCACTGCCTGGCCCACCACAGCCCTCCTCGTCTCTCTAAACAGGCTTTCCTCGGGGTTCACAAACACGCCTCTGCCTGTGCCACAGCCACGTGGGCTTGAGGGGGACTGAGCGGCACCACCAGGGACCTGCAGCACCCACGCTCTGCAAGCCCCCGCATCACACAGGGATGACTGTTTCAGAAAAAAACTTTATCAGGGAGCGCAGGGATAGGACAAGGGGAAATGGTTTTGAGCTGAAAGAGGGGAGATTGAGATGAGATCTCAGGAAGAAATGTTTTCCTGTGAGGGTGGTGATGAGGCCCTGACCCAAATTGCCCAGAGCAGTGGTGGCTGCCCCATCCCTGGAGGGGTTCAAGGCCAGGTTGGATGGGGCTTGGAGCCCCTGATCCAGTGGGAGGTGTCCCTGCCCATGGCAGGGGTGGAACTGGATGGGCTTGGAGGTCCCTTCCAACCCAAACCATTCCATGTTTCTATGATTCTATGAATGAGTGTAGGTGCAAGTGTGACTCATGGGGATCCTCAAGCTTGTCCACCCTCAGCAGGAAGCTGTGGTGCTCTCTGCCCAAGGACACAACAATGGGAGGCTTTGGCTTAAGTAGTTTTCTTCACAATCCACACATATCCCAGGGTACACAGCAGGGATTTTGATGATTACTCTTTCCTAATGTTGTTTCATGGGATTACTTGCCCTCAAGACCTAACAAACAATATTTATTTTTCCTCCATCTCTAACAAAACCCAATTGAAAGCTCAAGGCTTCAAAGTTGCTGAGCTCAAGTCTACGTTGGTGACTGACCATTTGGAAAGGCACTTCTCATGCTGAATTTCCAGTTGTTTAATTATTCTGACTAGGAACCACAGATTGTCAGTAACAGAAAGTCTAAGAGTGGCAGACAAGGATAATGACTAAATACACCAGATACCTGGAATGGAGCACGTACACCAAGGTAGGCAGATTTCATGGAATCAAGGAATGGTTTGGGTCGGAAGAGACCTCAAAGCCCATCCAGTTCCATCCCCTGCCATGGGCAGGGACACCTCCCACTGGATCAGGGGCTCCAAGTCCCATCCAGCCTGGCCTTGAACCCCTCCAGGGATGGGGCAGCCACCACTGCTCTGGGCAGCCTGGGCCAGGGCCTCCCCACCCTCACAGGAGAATATTTCTTCCTAAGATCTCGACTCAATCTCCACTCTTTCAATTGAAAACTATTGCCCCTCATCCTACCCCTGCACTCCCTGATCAAGAGCCGCTCCACAGCTTTCCTGGAGCTCCTTCCAGCACTGGAAGCTGCTCTGAGGTCTCCCTGGACCCCTCTCTTCTCCAGGCTGAACAACACCAGGCCTCTCAGCCTCTCCTCATACAGGAGGTGCTGCAGCCCTCGGATCATCTCCATGCTCTCCTCTGTACTTGCTCCAACAGCTCCGTGTCCTTCCTGTGCTGAGGACTCCAGAACTGGATGGAGGGCTCCAGGTGAGGTCTCACCAGAGCACAGCAGAGGGGCAGAATCCCCTCCCTTGCCTGCTCGTCCCACGGCTTTGGATGCAGCCAGGACGCGTTTGGGCTCTTTGGGCTGCAAGTGAACTTAGCCAGCTCATGTGGAGCTTCTCACCCCCTATGCTCCCAGGACACATTCTCTGTGGTTGGGTGGTGAGTGCAGGTTTGGGTCCTTTAGGAGAAAACATCTCAGCTATGAACCTGCCTGAACAATGCAGAGTTAAACATGGGAAACCCAGCACTCAGCTGATGCATCTAGTGTTTTTGTTAGCTTTCAAGCTTGCAAATGTAGATGAATTATATCTTACTCCTATGAGAAATCCAGACGCAGAGCCCACAGGGCGCTGTATGAACACATAGCACTGATTTTAGACAGGCAGCGTGAACCCCATTCACTGCTCTAAAAGGCAAATGAATCAGAAAAAAAATGGTAAAAATACTTTAACCAGGAAGGCTTTAATATCATTCTACTTGGCAGAGAGCACCTTTCTACTGATTTCAACCCCCATTTTTTCAGTCACTAGAAATATCTCCCCTCTCCCCCTAACAGCCTCCATTTAATGGACAAAAAAAGTGTTTAAAAGAAAACAAAAGCAACTCTGATTTTTTTTTTCCCCTCTGTAACTCAGCCCTGTAAACTTCAGCTCCTTTATAAGAGCCCCTGAGCTGCTTCACACCACACAGCGCTACCTTTTCTTTTCAATCCTTGCTGGAAATGCATGGGCCCTTCCCCTGCGTGCTGGAACTGAAAGTGCTCATGAAGAATTGCAGGTCTGACCCGAGCGTTCTGTGTCTGGACATGCTCTGCATGCAGTTATGAACTGCGGCGAGGAGGGGAGGCTCAGCCTTACCTTCTCAATCTCGTTCTTTGTCCAGAGAAGTTGGAGGGTTTTCAGCAATAGGAGTGGATCCTGGCCTGGAGAAGGGGAGAAGAGAGAGAAAAAAAGGGGGGGGGGAAACAAAACAAAACAGATTTATTGGCTCTGTGCAGGCAGCCCAGACACACTGGTGCATTGTTTCACCCAAGAGAAATCAGCTACTCTGGGCCACTGTTTGAAATCACCACCCTTCCAACTGTCAGTCAAGATTAAAGGGCTAAAAACCCTCACTCTGAAATCCTAACAAAATAACAGACACCATCCAGGCCCGGCTTTAACCCAACACCCACGCGGGTTCAGATACTGAAAAGCTGTATTGGTGCGTTTACAACTAAATCATCGCTCCTGCAACGAATCCAATGCCTCCTCACCTCTGTGAAACCCCGACGAAGAGCTCCTGGGAGAGCCAGCACCTCACACGGGTTGGACGGGATTATCAACACACGGGTTTTTAGTGCAGTGGCTTCAAAGCGTTAACCTCCTCACGTGCAGTGGATGGAAGAGGCGAGCAGGTGAACCCACAGGAGGCTCAGCCTCTTGCAGCTCGGCAAGCACAGGGCTCAGTGCCGGGCAGAGCAGAGCCCACGGGCTCCGATGGGATTCAGGCAAGGGGGTGTCCAAGGAGAGAGGGAAGGTGAAGTGATTTTGGGATGAATGGCAAGGATGAAAAAAGAGTGATTGGTTCTTTCAGAAGGGTATTTGTAATTTTTCTCACTTACTTTTCAGCAAGTTATTTAGGAACTTGCATTCAGCTGGTATTTCACATCCATTACCCTTCACCATCCCAGAGTTATTCACCATCCTGGTATTTCTGAACCCAGTGTTTAGGAATATTTCCTCTTAAAAGCAGTGACGTCTTTGATATCTGGTTCTATTTAATTCACAATCATTTACTTATGAAACCATGACTCAAAATATTCTGAATGAAAACCTTCTAATGCATCAACAGTTTAAATGTGAGGAATGAATTCACAAATCTGAATGAGTTCTCCACCACCACTCCCCGCACCTTCAGCACCCCTCCTCTTACATTCTCGTAACACCAAGAGAACAATGTTAAACAGAAAGGGAAGCACCCTCTCCATCACCTTCATGTTCCACAGCTCCTAAATAGCTCATTCCCAACTGCTAGATTTCTTGCTGAGTATCGCATCTCACTTCATATTTCAGGTCACAAAAAGCTCCTTCAGCTGTGAAAAGCTCCACCTCGTCCAGCTGACCTCTGGAGCGCTGCACTTCTAACATATTTTAAGTAGCGAGCTGAACACTGGTCCAGCCAAGTGAGCGATAGCGTTCCCATTATCCCCAGTCTCTGGGAAACACCAGCCAAACTAAAAATGCCGCATTTACAATTCATAAGATAATATTTTCTCTCGTCTCTGGCTGCTTGGAAATCCTCAACTCTCCAAGCTCTGGCTCTTCTCAGCTACTGCCTTGCCTTCCAAAATAGAAAAGGCTCATTTTACACCAAAACAGAAGAAAATCCAGATCCCTATTCCCTACAAAATTATCAACGAAGAGGCAGCTTCAGCCCATGTGTGTGTGCCTGCCGGCAGGCGCTCTCCTCTTGGCTTGGCTCCCAAAGAAATGCATACACAGACAGAATAAAAGCTCGAACACAATCCAGCATGGAACCCAATCTGCTGTAAATCCGCGCGGCAGTGACTGCAGGGAGCGAGCTGGAATGACATAGGAAATGAGAGCAGGTAGGAGAGCAGTGGCTCACTCCAGATACAGCCAATAATTCAACTCATTAAAGAGCTTTCTAAACCTCAATCAACAAAACAAGCCCTTTCCTTATGAGACTTTTCCTACCTTACCTCCCTGTAGCTGAAATCTGAGCTCACCGTTATTTCAATATGCACAGATAGCCTCGTCAGGCAATTTTAAATGACTCCGTATGTCAGCAGCCGGTCACTGTGCCAGCATGGGGACACAGGGATCAGTCTTCCCTCTTCCCCAAACCCTGGAAACGAAGGCGCCCACACCGTAACTCCTACTTGGTTCATGCAGTGCAGGGATGGGACAAGGGGAACAGTTTTCAGCTGAAAAAGGGGAGATTGAGATGAGGTCTTAGAAAGAAATGCCTTCCTGTGAGGGTGGGGAGGCCCTGGTTGCCCAGAGAAGCGGTGGCTGCCCCATCCCTGGAGGTGTTCGAGGCCAGGTTGGATGGGGCTTGGAGCCTCTGATCCAGTGAGAGGTGTCCCTGCCCATGGCAGGGGATGGAACTGGAAGGGCTTTGAAGTCCCTTCCAACCTAAACTGTTCCATCATTCTGTGACTCTTTGGCACAGATAATGAAGCAATCGCATAACTCTTATGATCATATTGGAATACCAGATAGGATGCTGCTCATCCACAGCTGAGAAGGAACCAGAGAAGCAGCAGGAAACTAGTGTTGGGATATCTGAGGAGAAAGAACAAGACCTTCTGAGGAGTTTCGTAAGCCCTGCAGAACAAATCTGGAGAGCAGATGATTGCTCAACACAGAACAGGGAGAGGAAGAAACACAATGGAAGGAAGAACAAAGCAAAAGAACTGAAAACCAAATGGTCATAACTGAACCACAAACGCATCTGGGCCAAACTCAGAACAGGAACAGGAAAATTCTGGAGCCACCTCCAACCATAGCAGTAGAAGCAAGAATGAGCAATTACGAAGATACAGGTATGAAACCCATGACAGAACATTGCCTGCAAATGTTCACAGAGGCCAGAAAATGCCATCCCGTGTCACGCCAAGAACACCCAGGGTTTCCACTTCTGAAGAAATGTTAAATGCTGTAGAGACTCCAAGAGCTGCCCAGCTATTAGCAAGGGTCATTCAATGAGCAAAACGAACAGAAGAAGGATGACGCCAAGTACAACAGCATAAAAAAACCCAGTGCAGCAACAGGAGTGCACCAGCTCGCTATGCTGCCAGCTGTGAGCAGCCAAAGGTGGCCAGGTCCTCCATGCTGGTGAGGACAGACGTGCCCCGAGCAGCTGATCCCATCCATCTCCTAGATCAAGATTGAAGAGGAAGCTCTCAGTCGCACACTGATCCCTCACAGCTCCAGATAGGGGGCTGCAGACCATAAAACATCCAGCAGAGCTTCACTGAAACAAGGTAGAGTAGTTTGGTGAAGATCTCAAAAAGACTTGTCTGCAGCTGCTCCATCACAACACAACCAACCTCGGTTTCTTCATCAGGCATCTCCCCTGTTCCTATGTGACTGTTCTAAGAATTCTGACAGTAACCGATATTCTTTCAATGTTTTTCATTCTGAGAACGGATTTCCTCTGCCCTGAATCTGGTACCAAAATTGGAGGAGATGGTAAATCAAATCTTTTCCAGTTCTCAATATCTGTGGTTACGTTTCAAAACCATGCAAACCACAAGGCTTACATTTTTCAGTTAGAAAAGTGCCTTTGAGGAAAGCCATAAAGTGCTTTCTGTTCATTCTCTCCTTTCCCTTTGTGCAGACATCACTCAGAACCTGCTGTGAGCCCAACAAAAGCGGTGCCCCCGGGCTGCTGAGGTAAAGCCGTGGTTTTGCGATTGCATCCTTGCAAAATTCTGCTGCATTATTCACTGGTTCTGCTGAAACGCTCTGGCAGGAGAAACCTGCTCGTGGGCTCAGGCTCCTTTCGTTCTCAGATGGGGAAAGTGAGACATCCAAACCCAGAGGACAAATTCACCAATGAAAACATCTCTCAACACTTTTCCTTTGTGTCAAAAGCCAATAAATGCCCTACGGCCCGAGCCCTGGAAGAACTGCAGTCAATTAATTAACTGAATCACAGAACCACAGAACGGTTTGGGTTGGAAGGGACCACAAAGCCCATCCAGTCCCACCCCCTGCCATGGGCAGGGACACCTCCCACTGGATCAGGGGCTCCAAGTCCCATCCAACCTGGCCTCAAACCCCTCCAGGGATGGGGCAGCCACCCCTGCTCTGGGCAACCTGAAGTTTAGTGTGCCTTCTGACCCAATAAATCCCAGAAATCTCTCCTCTGTGAGAACTCCTGGTAACTCAACAAGCCTTTGATATATTTTTCTGAAAGGAAAATGAAGGTTAACGGTATATCTGTGTCAGCAAAACTGGAGCCAGTGCGTTCACACTGAAAAAACAGAATGTATAAATGCACAGACAATGCGGAAACTGGGGTGGGTGGGGAGCAGAGCCACTTGGACAGCTCCTGTCCCAGCAGCACGATGGGTACACCCAGTGCTGGGTAATTTACATCACATCTGGAACCAGGCTGGATGGGGCTTGGAGCAACCTGATCCAGTGGGAGGTGTCCCTGCCCACGGCAGGGGGTGAAACTGGATGGGCTTTAAGGTTCCTTCCAACCCAAATTGTTCCATGATTCTG
Organism: Phaenicophaeus curvirostris; assembly: GCF_032191515.1. NCBI lineage: Eukaryota > Metazoa > Chordata > Aves > Cuculiformes > Cuculidae > Phaenicophaeus > Phaenicophaeus curvirostris. The sequence continues at coordinate 1,301,285 of NC_091411.1, forward strand.
GGTCTCGGTAACGATGCAGCGTGCAGGGATGGCACGCAGACAGGAATTAATGGCCACCAACCAAACCGGATATGATGGAGATTAATCACTTCTTTAAAAACCAGTTCGGAAGATGCTATCGCACCAGCGCTTGGTCCAGCCCCACCCTCCCTCGTGCTGGAGAGTTGCCTTCAAGAGATGCTGAACACACTGAGAGCAACAGGAGCAGGAGGCCAGGCCTTGACAAACCTAGAGACAAACCTGGGAAATGTCAGAAATCCTGTGGATGAGGGACCTCCCACGGCCCCTGAGCACCCTTGTGACACACGTGACCCAGAGCCGGGACCTTGGGGCAACTTCTTGCTTAGGACAGTTTCTTCCGGAGTAACAGCCATGCTCCCATCGCAGGTGTACCCAGTTAAAATAAATACACCCTCGCAGCAGGGCTAATGGAACTCTTTCCTTGGCTACCGAGGGAGAGAAGAGCACAGGGTGCTGGTGCCACAGAAGGTGCAAAAGATGGAGGGGGTCACATTTTTTCTCAGCCGGTCAGAACTCGATAGACGCAATGTCCTAAGAAGCGTCTTTGTGGGCATTGCTGCTCCCTCCCCCTCGCACCAACCCGTTCTCCATTTCTTATTGAGAACACGTGTTCTAAATAACATTTAATGGCATTGCCGTAATTTGCCTGTATTTTTCCAAGCAGTGCCAAGGATCATATTGCCTGCTGCACCCCCAGTGAACCACAGCCTCTGCTCGCCTTGTGTCCACCCCAATACAGGCTGAGGCAGCCGCTGGGTTCTGCACATCCAAGGTCACTTTTTTCCCCTGTCCGCATTCAATTCACTTGCTCGATATAAAAGTCCCAAAGGATTTTCTTTAATAGACACGGCCCTGTGCCCATTTGGAGGGAAGAGGTGAATAAAAATCTGGTTTTCCCCATAAAGAATCAAAACCCAAACAACTTAGCAAGCAGCCAAGAAGGCAGAGCTCCAAGCCACCGAGGAGGCATGGTAAGGAGACGAGTACCAAAGCAAGGGCTTTAGCAACCGCTGTGCCTGTCCTGTGTTCTCCCCGCACCTCCTTGCCCCACAGCCCATGTTGCTGCAGTGAGGGCTGGGTGCAGTGCTGAGTGGGGCTGCAGAGCCGGTGTGGACTTGTCCCGTGGAGGTGGGCAGCTGTGGATGCTGCTGGAGCACTGAGGACCTGCTGTCCGTGGCACTTCTCCTCAAATTCGAGCTCCACAAAGGTCCTCTTGGGTGAGGATGTGAGCGTGGAGCTGTGCAGGCAAGGCACCCTGTGCATCAATTATCTAATGAGCGTCCATGGCACCTTCTGATCAGATCTGCCAGTTCACCTGAACCAAGCATGTCCACAGCTCTTGGACATCTTGTCATTACCAGTCAAATTGCCAACATTAGTTCAAAGTGTCAAGTGTTGAGTTCTGCACTTGGCACACACCAAGCCCGCGCAATGCTCCAGGACTGGGGAAGAGCAGCTGGAAAGCTGCCTAGAGGAAAAGGACCTGGGGGTGCTGGTCGACAGAGGCTGAACATAAGCCAGCGGTGGCCCAGGTGGCCAAGAAGGACAACAGCATCTTGGGTTGTATCAGAAACAGCGTGGCCAGCAGGACCAAAAGTGATTGTGCCCCTAGACTCAGCTTTAGTGAGGTCACAGCTTGAATCCTGTGTTCAGTTTTGGGGCCCTCACTGCAGAAGAACACTGAGGGGCAAAAGTGCATTCAGAGAAGGGGAACAGAGCTGGGAAAGATGCTGGAGTATAAGTGTTATGAGAGGTGGATGAAGGAGCTGGGATTGTTTAGTCTGAAGAAGAAGAGGCCGAAGGGAGACTTCATCACTGTCTGAAACTGCCTGGAAGGAGGTTGTAGCAAGGTGGGTGCTGGTGTCTTCTCCCAAGTGACCGGCAATAGGATGAGAGGAAATGGCCTCAAGTTGCACCAGGGCAGGTTCAGATTGGACATCAGGAAAAATGTCTTCATGGAAAGGGTCCTCTGGCACAGGCAGAGGCTGCCCAGGGAGGGGGTGGAGTCCCCATCCCTGGAGGTGTTTAAAAGAAGGGGAGATGAGGTGCTCAGGGTTTAGTAGTGGACAGGTCCAGTTGGACTTAATGATCTCAAAGGTCTTTTCAACCAAAAGTTTCTATGAAAGGGAGATTGATTTTTTCAGGAATATCACCCCCATTCCGTAACACCGTCACCAGGATGAACTTCCAAGGCATCCTTCTCCACCCCTGCATGTTCTTCAAATGTAAAGTAGCACCATCCTGGGGATGGGGAGGATTTCACTCACAAGAGCACCCACTCCTATTTCAGATGCAACTGCACCAAGAAGGTCAAAGGCTCTTTAATGCTTTCTCATGGCAGAGTCCGTGCCTTAGGAAAACCAGGTATTTCCAGGAATGCTATCACTTCCAAGAACACTATGACTCAGGAGCAACCACTCGGTGATTCATCCCAATCTCCATCGACTGCAGTGATGAGATTCCCACTGAGAATAAAAGCACCCCAGAGCTACTGGCTCGCAGGGAAGCGTCTCCTGAACCAGAGTCTGCAGACAGGCAGTGGAATGAGCCGGACAATTTAAATGTTAATTACATCCCACCATTGAATCCTCCAGTGCAAAATTTACAAGAGGATCGGATGTCACAAAACTATTTCATTCCAGAAACAATAAATCGCTTTGCTTTAGCACAGCTTCTAGGGTTCCAAAATTCACTCGCCGTGCCCAGCGACCATTCCTGAGCTGCTTCTCCTGCAAAAGACAAATATGCTTTTGAAACGTATAACAATGTGGCTTTAGCTGAAGTCAAACAACAAGGAAATGAAGATGGAGAAGGTATTCTTTATAAGGTACGTCTGGCTCGCTCCTGCCTTTGCCTCCATCTCCAAGTTGAGCTGCTGCTTCCTAATGGGCAGAGCTTTGAATGGCACCACACAGACCCTTCAAATCTCCAAAGGGAAGGAGCCGCAGTCTTCAATCCTCCATATACCACACACCTCCTCTGTAATTTAACATTAAAGATTAAGCCCTCAGGAAGGTTTGTGAGTCTCTGCTCACCAGAGGAAAAGCATTCATTACTTCTTCCTGTAGTTCTTCATTCACATGCTTGGATTCACCTTCTGCACTAGCACAGTCTGGGGAGTGACTGCATCAGACAGGAGGGGGAAAAAGAGGAGGAAAACACCTCAAATTCCTCACTTGTAATCACCTGATTACGAATATCAGCTCATTTTCAGTAGCCAGAATCTTTGTTTAGTATGAATGATTCCTTATTTCTCCGTTTGTCAACCAGCTGTGACAGTTCTGATACGTAAGAGCCCTGCAATGCCCTTATCCAACAGTCACCTTCCCTCACAGGCCAGAAGAGAGGAGTCCACGGGCCATGGTTGAGCTTCCCTGAAGTTTCTGTACAACAGATCAAGTATCCCATGGCTGGAATAGCTACTGGCCAAATGCTCCTAGACTACTGTCAGGTTTGGTGTCATGACTGCTTCCCTGGGGAGCTCCACCGTCCTCCGGGGAAGAACTTTCTCCTAATGTCCAACCTAACCTTCCCCTGGTGCATCTTCCTGCCATTCCCTCAGGTCCTGTCATTGGTCACCAGAGAGAGGAGCTCAGCACCTGCTCCTCCTCCTCCACTTGTGAAGCAGCAGTAAAGTGCTATGAGATCCCCCCTCAGTCTCCTCTTGTGAACAGACCAAGTGCCTTGAACTGCTCCTCATACAACCTCCCCTCTAGATCCCTCATCAGCTTTGTAGCCCTAGATTCTTCTAGAGAAAAGCTGGAACTCCCCGGGTGCCATTAGCTAAGCCCACCCTATCCAGGGATCACTATGTTGTGCCATACCTCGGTCTATACTGCTGATTACATCGTTATCAGAAAGTCAAAATGCAGAGCTCAAACAGAAACACAGCAGGAGAATGGCAGAACAACACCTCGAAACTGGAGAGGAGACAGGGAGTGAAGAGCAGTGGGCAGAGTAAGAGTGCACTGAAAGCAATGCAAGTTTGCCTAGAAAAAGAATCTGGTTTCAATGGCAGTAAAAGTCAAAAATGGCAAAAGAGATCCTGTCCATTCTGAGAAATTCGAGTTATGAAAACATCCCAGGAAACCTCACCGTTTCGCTAACACACGCTCTGGTTCTCAGTGAGTCAGAAGTTCACATTCTTCTAGTGCAGCCTCCCAACTGAAAACAATCCCCACACTTCAAGCAAAAGAATAATAAAGAGCACATATGCTTCTGATAAAACAATCCTTACAAATAACCAGGGCTTTTGTTTTCATAATGGCTAAAATTCATCATTTCCTCCCCAAAAAACACAGATCAAACGAATTGCACTCTCATTAAAAGGAAAGGCTGGCTTGGCCGTGTAGAACGGCCAATAACATTTCCCTCTTATTTTCTCAGTGCTTTTTGTCAATGAAGACAGAGGAGCAGTGCCCACCAGACAGCGTGGCGTGAGGCCAGCGGGCTGGGCAAAACTCCACCCTGGGGACACCAAACAGGCACCATCCTCTCGCCAACACCACATCACCCCACAGCCGCTCACACTCCTTTCCTGCTTAGCATATCCAGACACCTCTACCACAGCAGCACCAGGAATGGAGAATCATAGAATGGTTTGGGTTCGAAGGGACCTCAAAGCTCATCCAGTCCCACCCCCCTGCCATGGGCAGGGACACCTCCCACTGGATCAGGGGCTCCAAGCCCCATCCAACCTGGCCTTGAACCCCTCCAGGGATGGGGCAGCCACCACTGCTCTGGGCAACCTGGGCCAGGATGTCCACATACTCACAGCAAAATATTTCTTTCTAAGATCTCATCTCAATCTCCCCTCTTCCAACTGAAAACCATCCCCCCTCATCCTATCCCTGCCCTCCTTGATCAAAAGCATCTCCCCAGCTTTCCTGGAGCCCCGTTCAGTACTAGAAGCTGCTCTAAAGTCTCCCTGGAGCCTTCTCTTCTCCATGCTGAACAACTCCAACTCTCCCAGCCTGTCCTCATACAGGAGGTGCTTCAGCCCTCAGATCATCTTCGTGTCCTTCTCTGAACTCACTCCAACAGCTCCATGTCTTTCCTGGGCTGAGGACTCCAGAACTGGATGCAGGGCTCCAGGTAGGGTCTCAACAGAGTGGAGCAGAGATGGAGAATCTCTTCCCTTGACCTTTTGGTCCTACTGCTCCAGATGTAGCCCAGGATACGGTTTGTTTCTGAGCTGTGAGTGTTCTTCGTTGAGCTTCTCATCCAGCAACACCACTAAGTCTTTTTTGGCATTGCACACAGCACATGAGCAGAAGTTATCCTTAGATCTGGTCCTAACTAAGAAATAAAGACAAAACCTAATGAAGAAGTCATCCAGCTTTGGTACAACCCTCACACAGCACCCAACGTGACCCCCTCTCTGGGAGTAGAAACAGCCCTTCCCCTTGCACGGTGGTGAAGAAAAGCATCGCTCGTCGTTGGTCTGAACACACATGTGAGTCACCGCCTAAACCAAAGCCAGTTTTGGATACTTTCAATACAGCCTGGCTTGACAAGGAGACGTGTTTATTTTCACATGTGGCAGTTCTAAATATACTTACTAAGAAGTTGCTTTCTAGGCAGGTAATGAAATCCAAATTAATAAATGCCTATAAATATAACCATCGTTAACCTTTTGTAAGTAATTGGCAATACTTTTAATGGCTTCCACATCTGTTATATTGGCTACAATCTCATTATGAGGAGTTATTAAGCACCAGGATGACAAAACAATCCCTGGCACAGGAGAACTTGGAGCTGTGGATGGATGGGAGCTGGGGCCCACACTGGAGGGGAGGATAAAAGAAGCATGGCCAGCAGGGCAACAGTGAGGATTATGCTCCTCTACTTTGCTCTCATACTCTCATGAGACCCCACCTGGAGTCCTGTGTCCAATTCGGGAATCTCCAATGTAAGAAGGAGATGGAACTCTTGGAACACATCCAGAGGAGGCCACAAAGATGATCCAAGGGCTGGAGCACCTCCTGTATAAGGACAGGCTGAGGGAGTTGGGGTTGTTCAGCCTGGAGAAGAGAAGGCTGTGGGGAGACCTTAGAGCAGCTTCCAGTACTGAAAGGGGCTCCAGGAAAGCTGGGGAGGGGCTCTGGATCAGGGAGGGCAGGGATAGGATGAATGCCTTTAAATTGGAATGGGGAGGGTTTAGATTATATATGAGGAAGAAATTCTTCAGAATGAGGGTGGGGAGGCCCTGGTTGCCCAGAGCAGTGGTGGCTGCCCCATCCCTGGAGGTGTTCCAGGCCAGGTTGGATGGGGCTTGGAGCAACCGGATCAAGCGGGAGGTGTCCCTGCCCATGGCAGGAGAGTTGGAATTAGATGATTGTTATGGTCCTTTCCAACCCTAACCATTTTATGATTCTACTCTATTTTCACTGTCACGCACAGAGAGTCAATTGAAGACTCTGAGCTCAGTGTGTCCCTGTCCTGCCAAACCCATGGCTTGTGTTCATGTGGTCAAGCCTATTGAAACAAAAGTTTCATCATAAAATATTTTTCCCCCAAAACTTCAGCCAAGCTATTCTTCCTCACTTGAGCCAACAGCTCCCTGCACGTTTGCAGTGATAAGGAGAAATGGGTTTTGTTCCCACAAAACATCTCAGTGTTGAGGAGGGCAGGGTGAGGAGCAAGCCAGCACGCTCCCAGAGCACGGCCAGCACTCCCGACTGTGGAATGAGCCATTCCTCATGCGCCTGTCTCCCCACCTCCACCAGCCCAGGAGCAGGAGGGATCTGTCACAGCCAGGGGAGACTCCGTGTCCCTACCCTGAGCTAATGGCATTTCCATGGAAGTGGAAATCTAGGAGTTTAAAAACAAAGTTTAAAACAGCACTCTAGAAAACTAAAAATTTCTTCCTTCAAGTTGTTCAGTCCTCCAACAGTGAAGAGAAAACTGCTGTTGTCCATGACACAAGGGGGAATGTCCTATGTGTGTCCTTATTTTCTGGCTGCTTAGTACTGGGACTGTCAGGAAGAGCAGCAGGAGCTGGTCTAGGGTCTGATCGGCCGATTCAGAAAGAGGAATCAGATGCAGAGTACTATCATAAAGCTAAAAAGATTTTTTCCCTCCCCTCCAGACAACTCTGGAAATCCCCAAGTTCTAAACCCTAGAACCTTTCACTGTCTCTCCTAAGTAGTTTCCCATGAACAAACCCGACTTCAAGGATTTCAGATCAGACACAAAATCTGTTTCCAACTGTGGCTGGATAACCCCAAAGAAATCTGTATGTTGGACCTGAGAAACACAGCTTGAGCTTGGAGAATCTGTCAGCTTTTCTGCTGGCATCTCAGCAGCAGAGCAAAACAACCCCTTCAGCGAGCAGGAATTCACTTTTTTTGTTGTTTTTACACCAGCTGAGGTCGGTCAGATCCCTGAAGATACGCAATCAGGTTCAAGGAAACTCTGTAAATATCCAAATGTGAATTAAACTGTCTTTCAAACCAGAAGTTCATAGAATGTTGAAACAGAACCTTTCACACATTGACAGTTCTTGCTGTTAGTGAAGCTTTCAGATGGTGTTTAGACACACGTTACAATGCACAGCTAAATGCATTTGGTTCACTTCCAGTACCCGCACACAGGGGCTCAGCCCTTCACCTGAGAAAGTCCATGGATTTTAGCCCTTCCCAATGGATTTCAGCCAAAGTTTCAAACCTAAACTTCTCCTGGTAGGAATGACTCCATGGATGAAATTGTCACCCAATGAGGTTGACACAAAAATTTCCATACCCATCAATTAATGAAGTGTTTTGCTTGGCTGGGTCCACGCCTCAGCTTTTCAATCCAGTTTCTAAATTAAGCTTAATTTCTGCTAAATTAGGAGAGTTCCACCTAAGTCAGGGTTCCTGGGAGCTTTCTATAAAGTTGTGCCATGACAGGCTTTACCGACACATTCAAAAGACTCTAAATCTCATGTCCCATAGGAGTGATGATGGACACAGCTTCTTCAGCAAAGCAAATAAAGGTGCAACTGAACTTTCCCACGGGAGCACAGGGCTGCAGCTCACCTGGGGAGGGGAAACTGCTGGAAAATATTGTTCCACACTGCTGGAAAACTCTGACAAGTTCCGCTGAAGAGACTCCAGAGCTACCTGGAGGGGGAGCGGGAGCGCCCATCATTAACAGAGATCCCCTTCTGGCATTCTTTCCATGGAGTTTGGGACATCGTGTTTCATAAAATCTGCCTTTGTAGATCTCAAATACTGAACCGTTTCTACTGGTAGAAACCAGTGGGGGAAAACAAGGCTGCAGCACCTCCAGGGCTCCTGGCACTTTCTCTTACTGGAGTCGGGCTGTTGAACCAGCTCCAATTCATTTCTTAGCATGCAGATGGACTGGCAAAAGCTGTAAAAACTCTAATTAATGGTGGGTATTAGAGGTGAGATAAGTGTCTTGCAGCTACAACTGAAACTAACTTTGCCAGCAAGGAAAAAGCCCACAGCTTCTATTGTCCAATGCTTGACAAAGGTGGAATCACAGGAGGGAGAACCAACTATTGGAAGAAGGCTATGGAATTTAAGGACATTTTATATTTTGCCACTTATTTCTTTTATTAAGTATGTACTTTCAAATTCCCAGCTTTCCAGTATCTGTGTGAGAACTCCTCTTCATAAACTCTATCCAACACATTACATTAAAACATTAAATCTTCCCCACTATTTAAAAAACAACCCCAAAAAGCCTAAGCTTGCAGCGGATTTCGGTTGTCTCCTCCTCAGCCCACGGGTAATGTCAGACATAACAGATCCGCTGGGAGGGAAGGTACAGAATGGTGAAACAAAATCCTCTGTAGGTTTCTCTCTGTGAATTTGTGCATGTGTGGGAATGACACACAAATGCTTCTCCTTTCTTTTGAGTTCCACATCTTCAGTTGGAGCACTGGGGAATAAGAGGAAGACAACACTCACTAACCTGCCAGCAGGATTCCACCTCTTGCTTTTAGATGCTGAGCAACGGTGTTCTTTGCCCTCTGTGCTCCTCCCTTTGCCATTCCTCCATGGCACAGGTAACCAGTGATCCAGGCCAGCTTACGTATGATGGAATTAAGACTTGAGCAAACAACATGGACAAGACCCATTTGTCCAGGCTGAATCCAGGAGCACTGCTGATTGCTCCCAAATCTGCCCCAGGTACTTAATCAGCTCCTTCCATGGACAAAGCTCTCCAGGTCACCTTTAAGTGACTGCAAAACAGTCAAATGCTGTTCCAGAAGCCGGCTGGCTCCAATCATTCTGCTCTAGGACGCATGCTTTGAGCCCCTGATCCAGTGGCAGGTGTCCCTGCCCATGGCAGGGGTGGCACTGGGCGGGCTTTGAGGTCCCTTCCAACCCAAACCACTCTATGATTCTATGATTAAACACAGCATGACTTGCCCCGTACTGTGCTGCTGCAGACTACAGAGCTTGCCTTGGATCGGTGATCCTCGTATGAGCTACAAGGCCAAATCAAAGACATCGCTATTAACTAAGATAGAAGTAGTGATGACTTATTGACTTGGCAAATTTATAGGTGCAACCTCTTTGAGAGGTCCTACACTTGACTTGGGAAGTGGCAGCTCTTGGGAGGTGAAGTGCCAGAGAAAGGGCACCTGTCAGCTCAGCAGCAAAGCATCCAAGGGGACCGGCTGGTTTCCATGGCAACGGGAGGGTACGGCAGCTGCCTGGTTACCGGGATGACTGACGCACATCTCAAACAATCGTTCTCTTCCTGTCCGTGTGACATAAGAAAAACAGGATGTCGAGAGGTGTTTTCATCTGAACGAGCAAGATAAGCGAGCTCACCCATGTTTCTCAAAGTATGGGATTTAACGAACAAGATATTATAGATTCGCTGTGGAAAGAAAAATTGAACGGCTGCGCTGTCAAATGTGATTAAATCATGCATGGAAAGATCCTTGCCCTCCGAACCCACGGGAAAAAGTTGAGGAGTTGTCACATGAGCCATGAATACCAACAGAAAGGCTTTTCAGCGCAAGATACCAAGTTACACTGCTGAACCCAAACTGAGAAAACCAGCTCAGTGTGCGGCATCCTGCCGGCTCCCCAAGCCAGATCCAGCCCAGGGTACAGGGAACCAGGGTGCTGCAGCACTCCTACTGCTGGACTGGGAGGTCAGACAGGATTAAAAGGTGGTTTATGATGATAGGGACCATTTTATGGGCGTTTCTTTGGCCCACAGCCTTCCCTTCAACCCGAGCACTCATGGCAGGCACTTTGGAGCACCCCTTCTCATCACAGTAACACCAGGGAGGGAATTTGAGACCCACCCAGACCATACAGCAGAGGACAGTGCTGCACGTACTGCTGTCCACTAACCAACCTGTCATGGTCTAGCCCCATCACACACTGAGCTTGAAGTGGAAAACCAGCTCATGTCCAAAAAGCAGAACAATGTTGTTCCGAGGTGGCTTCAGAGCAGGAGAAGGCACCAGCACTCCCACCCAAACTCCTGTCACTCACACGCATGTGTGATACCCCCAGCCAGAAACATCCAGATATGGACAAGCAATGCGTGAGCAGGAGCTGGCTGACCACGCCACTGGTGACCCAGCATCAACTCGTGCCTACTTTAATGCATCCCTCCTTTTCATTTGGGGAAAGGGAAAGACTCCCACAAGACAGAAGAAAGGATAAGGCCTAGTTAGAGACACATGTAAAAGGAAAACTGAAGAGAGGTAGAGCTTGGAGCACTGATTGTCAGCGACTGCCTTGCTGAGCTTGGCCTTCTGGGCTGTGAGTGCACATTGATGGCTTATGTTGAGCTTGTCACCACTCAGCATCCCCAGGCCAACTGTAACCTGGGCTGCATCAAAAGAAGCATGGCCAGCAGGGTGAGGGATGGATTCTGCCCCTCTGCTCCACTGTCATGAGACCCCACCTGGAGTCCTGTGTCCAAATCTGGAATCCCCAACAAAAGAAGGAGATAGAACTGTTGGAACGAGTCCAGAGGAGGCCACAAAGATGGTCCAAGAGCTGGAGCAACAATACTGGGGTTTATAGCACATCGGCCACCATGGACCTGTTGGAGCACATGGGTAAATAATAATGATGTAATAAGGGACATAAGAAGTCTTAAAATAGAAAATTAGATACTGAAGAGAAGGATAATAAACACATGGACTCTGTCATAAACAAGTGAGTGGCTCAGAGCAGAAGAAGGTAGATGGAGACAGCTCTGCAAGGAGAACACCATGGACTTGCTAGGGATTGAATATCCAAGTGCCTGGGCACTGCCACAACAGCTCATCCCAAATGGGATCATGTAGTGTGAGAGAGGTGGCTGAATGTCACGCTTTTCCTCAACGGGTCCTTGTGCTCCTGCAGCACCTCCTGCCCAGAAGCTGCAGCAGACTGAACAAGCCACGAGCCTACAGCTGGGTCACAGGGAAGACACTGCCCTTAGCTCTCTGGAAGCACCGAAGCAAACACATCACAAGGTCTGTACCAGCTTCCTTGGCAGTGCAAAACCGTCCCCAAGTTTGGCACAAAGCTGCCTAAACAACCTAACACCTTCCACGTGAGTTTGTGAGAGGCTGTCACCTACAACCCTTTGCCAGTGGTCGCCCTCCTTCACCACTACTTTCATATTTCAAAGAGATTTGAAATAATGACCTCTGAGATCCCCCTATAGGAATCGCACGCAGTCAAGGACGCATCAATCTCCCAAATGGAATCCTTCTATAATCTTCACTGTGACCACTTCAACACTTCCTTGCAAGTCAGGGATGCTGCCAAGACACCTCCACAGCAGCAGGGCTGTCATGAAGTGTCATAACAAGCTGCCAACAGCCAGTCTGGCTTCAAAGACAGCAGCCCCCCATGCTTGTATTTTACTCAGCAGGAGCTGGTTTCCTTGAAAAGCTGCACCTTGGGCCATACGCTGGTGTGCAAGGCAGGAGGCTGCTGCCCTTCTCATTCATCACACGAGCACTGGCCAGTGAATCTGTTTACCCCAAGCCTCCCAGCAAGAACAGGTGCCCGTTTCTGACCACCCTCATTTTTGCATCAGCATGGACCCATCTGAATCACAGAATCACTAGTTGGGAAAAGACCCACAGGATCATCAAGTCCAACCATCTGCTTCAAGAAACACTTCTGACTCATTCTAGTGTGGTATCTGCAGCTCTGGAGACCTGGTTTGCAGTCCCCAGCTGATGGCACATACCCTCTGGCGCATTAGGGGCCATGGGAATGCTCGATGTCCCCCACGAGCCACGTCTGCAGGTCTGCGCAGTCTTCTCTTGCCCACCAGGATTACAGTTGCACCATCCCAGCTTCTTCAGGTACCAAAGAACTACTGGTGATACCAGAAGACACGGGGTAAAACAGAGCTGCATAAGAAAGTGGATTTCTCCTCTCTGCAAGTTCTGTTTCCCCACTCGGGAAGCACACATTCCAAATATTTCCCCACATTTAAGTCAATAGCAAAGGAACAAAATGGAAACCCAGTCATTGTCTCTGGCTTGGCCGCCTTACAGATCGACTCCCAGCCTTTAATTCTAGGAAGTGAGCGACCGCGAAGTCTCTCGACAGCCAAAGGCCCCTCTGTCCCTCTGACTCCTTGTTTGTCTTGGAAGTGGCCAGGTTAACGCTGCCCCACTCAGCCTGTGAGGGAACGTGGGGCAGATCGAACGAGGGACAGACAGAGCGAGACAAAGACGGACAGAGAGACACTGCAAAGGATGAGAGACAAAGAGCGGCGGCAGGATGAAAGAGCATGGAATGAAGGCAGGACCCGGCCAAGCCAAACAAAGTTTTCCTTGAGTGATTACATCTGCCGGAGAGTCCCCAGCCTGCACTCTCCTTGCTGAGAAATTCTGCTCATTGTGTCTAGGACAGTTAAAAATCCCAAGAAAAGCTGCTCCGTAATCAGAAAAGCTCTGAACTGCCTGAACTTTTGTTATGCTGAATTACCGAGAGCTTGCTCCATCCTTCTGGAAGCAAAAGCTGTAAATTCCTTTACAGAAGATTTTTTGGAGGTAGAGGGAAAACTGGGCATAAATCTTAATTTCTTTTTCCCCCAAGTAAAAACAAACAATTTAGAGAAGTCCTTCTCCCTCCCAGTGTGTGGTAGCTCAGCACAAAGAGCATCCAGGAGAAAAGGAAAAGGGATACCTCATCAAATTAGGCAAAATTAAACAAGGTTAAGTGAACGATCTGTGGAGCCAAAGCCTCCGGTTCTGTAAGGATCCCCTGGAAGCCCACAGGGACAATGGCTGTTTCATCAGCACTGGAGCTGCTCGCTGCTCAGCTGATGGAGAGGATCGAGCAGCCAGGTAAGAGCACACATACATCCAGTGCCTGGGCCAAGGCAGGACCCACACCAGGCTGCCACAGGCAACTTCTTCTATACAGCAAAACGAAGACCTGCAAGCCAGAAAGAGATTAATATTGAGGAATTTTCGAGTTGGCTAAAAGAACTGGGATTGTGCCCTGATCAGACACACTCCTGCGTTATCCAAACACTCACTGGCTTCACATCGTGGGTCCAAGTCTTCTGTCTGATGCAAATCTCCTGGCAAATCTCCCTCATCTCCCAGACCTTTTCCCCAGCATTATTTCCTACCCTGCCACTCGCAGCAATAACCAGGAATGCCAGCACTGACAGGCATCTCTCTCCTCCATCACCCAAACAACTGCCTGCGTATATCCGGTCACCACACGTTTGTGTTTCCCAAATGCAAGGATCCGTTGTCAGAAAATGCTGCAAGGGCAAGGCTCAATGGTAAAAGACAAAAAGAACCCAGGGTGTGTGGAGGTGGCCCTCGTACCCCCAGTCGCAGCTCCACCCCATCACCGGTGCGAGGTACCCAGGAGGGAGGAAGCACGGCTGAGGAGGCACCCAACACGTCTGCCCCCCCAGAGCACCCACCCAAAGGTGCTTTGGCACCTGCTGTATTTGAAGTCCTTTGAAAAACTATGGGGCTGGATTTCAGCACTTTGTTGGTACCAAGACGTTTCACTCAGGCCAGCACGAGCGGCCCAAAAGCAAAGTGACTGGTCCTTGTCACACCTTCTCTTGCGTATCGCAGGTGAGTGCAGTTACACAGACCAACCTGAACCCCACGACTCCCCCAGCTCACGCAGGCTCCAGCCCTCGGCAGACCATTCCCAAGCCCGTCCCACACAGGCTGCCGGCAGAAAACTAACCCAGACAAAATACAGATCAGTTCCTGCTGGGCCAGTGAGTTGAACCAAGTTGGTGACGGGTCCAAGGTACCAGCACTGCAGCCGGGACTGGGTATGAGGGTGTGAGGGAGAAGGGCAGGGAGTGAGCCCTTCCCCTCACAGCCTCGGTTAAGCTACTCCAATGTCACCACTTCCATTCACTCCGTTCTGCCAAAACACGTCCCTCTATGTCCCCATAACACACAGAGATGCACAGGACTATACTATTAGACCTGCTTGGATGGGGCTTGGAGCCTCCTGATCCAGCAGGAGGTGTCCCTGCCCATGGCAGGGGGTGGAACTGGATGGGCTTTGAGATCCCCTCCAATCCAATCCATTCCATGATTCCACCAGCGTTTGTACAGATATTGTCAGCATTCTGACTCTGAACTAGAAAAAGCTGCAGTGCATTAGCCATGATTGGAGTTTTCCTACCTGTGTGATGTGGGCTTTTGTTTTACCCAGGTTATGGGATGTCTGGAGTCCTTAGCAGCCTTGCAGCCACATGTTCAGCTTTGAAAGATGCGGATAAGCAAGCGCAAGGTGTGGTGGACCTACTCATAGTAGACAGACAAGTAAGGATGGACGCATGAAGATATGGCAGATGATGTCTCCTGCTCACAAATAACTGTCATGAATTCACGGCATTGTCTTTTTGTATCCTGGATTGGCAGGGAGATGGCTGAATGAACAAATAGACCCTTTCTGCTTGTGGTTTCAAGGGTAATGCGGTTCCGTAAAGAAAGACAGAAGCATTTTGTTTTTATCAACTAAAACGTTAGAGCTCGATATACTAATAACTTATTTCATAGCCTTAATTATATGGTAGTAATATACATTCTCCAGTGAACTGCAGGGTGGTAGGTGCAATGTTGAGCGTTATCCACTCCACCACACAAAACTTCAGCTCAAGAAGGTTTCAGCTCAAGGTAAAACTCACACAACAGTCACAAGACAGGATCTCCCAATCTGCTGCAGCACAGTATGGCAAGTCTAAAGCACGGCAGCACTTGGAGCAGGAGCTGCAAGCACTGCTGAAAGGATGCAAATGCACAGACAGGCATCAACATCATCCAGAATTATTTTTTAAAGTGTGTCTCATAGTAGCTTTAAAAGAGTATCCATAACCTTAAAACAGTATCTGTCTTTAAGATAGGCGGCCTTTCCAGGCAGAAGCTCCTCCTCTGCTCAGCTGTGCAGGAAGCACAACCACCTTTCCATAGACAGGATCATGCCCTTTAGAAACTCCAGCCCAATACCTACTAAACGGCACTTAGAGACTCACAGAGTCATGGGATGGTTTGGGTTGGCAGGGATGTCAAATCCCATCCAGTTCCAATCCATTGTCATGGGCAGGGACACCTCCCACTGGATCAGGGGCTCCAAGCCCCATCCAACCTGGCCTCGAACACCTCCAGGGATGGGGCAGCCACCACTGCTCTGGGCAACCTGGGCCAGGGCCTCCCCACCCTCACAGCAAAACATTTCTTCCGGAGATCTCATCTCAATCTCCCCTCTTGCAGCTTAAAATCATTCCCCCATATCCTCTCCCTGTACTTGCAGATCAAGAGCCCTTCCTCAGCTTTCCTGGAGCCTCTTTCAGTACTGGAAGCTGCTCTAAGGTCTCCCCAGAGCCTTCTCTTCTCCAGGCTGAACAACCACAACTCTCCCAGACTCTCCTTGTACGGGAGGTGCTCCAGCCCTTGGATTATCTTCACGGCCTCCTCTGGATTCACTTTTCAAACATCAAGGCTGAAGGAAATCATGGGGGACAGAAATATCAGAAGCTCCTAAGGGAATGGGTTACAACCACCCTGCTGCAGCACTGAGCAGAAGACTGTGCGGCCCCTCAGAGATGAGAAGCCTGCTCTGAGGCAGGGAGCAGAGGGAGCGATGGTGCTCTGGCCCCCAGCCCCTACCACTGGGCAGAAGGAATAAACGGCTTGATGGACAAGGAGCACGGTTTGAGAATATCTACTGCAACAATCTCAGTCTTCAAAACTGTGAAGGGTTCCCTAAAACCTGTGGTTTTCTGCTTATTTGTTTTTGTTTTAGTGGATACTGTGTGTTTCCAGTAACCGTTGACCAAAGTGGAACAGGAGTGTTCAACAATAATGTGCAAGAATCCATTATGAGTCATGGCAACCCATGTGCTTTTATGAAACAATAACACACCATCATAAAATAAAGCAGTGCCTTTTAATTGAATGATGTAAATTACCCTCCCACCTGCTGTGAATCTCCGTACGGAGAAAAAGCCGGCTGCATATTTACCAAGCTGTCTATCCCCGTCTCATTCCGAACTGGCCTAATGCCCTGGGGTTAGACTGTAGGACTCTGTCATCTCTTGCACTCGTATGACCTAAGAAAGGGAATGTGGCCTTTTTCCCACAAGCCCAGAGTGAGAACATCATAAAAGCTGAACTTTAGCCCCCTTTTTGGGCAGGCAGCACAATAGCAAGGAGGATGCTGTTACTCCCTGGAGGCTCTGCTGCTGAAAAACATCACCAAGCTCAAGTAAAAGGTCAGTAGTTAGGATTGCATCTCTTGTTTTCTTCAGTTTCCCTCCTCCGTCAAAGGCAGTTCAACATTCCTTGCACAGCCCCCCTCCCTCCTTCTGAGAAATGCAGGAAGGAAGTGCTTGCAAAATAGTTTAATTTAAAAGAAGGCACAATTGCACACACACAGCAAGCACTGCTTTGGGCTCAGAGCAGGACATTGCTGTTGCCTCACAGTTCCCACTAAAACACAAATGAGTCCCTGTGGTGGTGGACGCATTCCTCCCTCTCTGCACATACTGAGCCGGCGTTTTCACTCCCAACCCCTCACCTTGGGAGAGGACCTGCAGCTACATGCTGCAGTCAACCCCTTGCTCCCACCAAGCACCCACCACCTTGTGGGCTCTTCTCAAGCTGAAGAAAAGGACATCAGCCTCATCAACAAGGCTGTGGAGTCAGGGAAGGGAGGATGTCAACGCCTGGAGTCTCTCAAGGTGCTGCACAGTAACAGGCACCCAGAGGCACTGAAGTGGGCCTGGGCTGTAGGACACAGTTCCACCTCCAGTCTTTCTCATGACTACTGCTTGCTGGGTCTCACAGTATGGTTTTCCTCCAATGTCTGTCATCTGGACCTTGCTAGAGGTTGTGAAGGTGGTCTGGGACTGCTGGATTTAGCTGGATCTTTGTCTCCACTAGACAGATGTGAAAGAGTAGGCAGAAAAAACTCTTACACCATCCCTTTACACAAAGAGGAATGTAGAGACCAGCAGGCCATTAATGGAAAACAACTTTATTATTAATCAGTTTGTGTCCTAGGGCCAGACATCCAGCCTAAATACAACTCTTCTCCATCACACAGTGTTCTGCACCCCTGGGCAAACAGCGTTTACCACCACAAGCCTCTCTTGTTGACTTCTCAGAAGCTTTGGAAGTCCTGAGGACCTGAGCCACGAACCATGACAGCCCACATCAGAAGGGGCTTGCAAGTCCCTGCCTGCTTTCACTTCTTTGAGAATCACCAGCCCTCACAGCCACAGCCTCCTGAAATAAACACCTCTGCACCCGCGGCTCCTCCCGGCACGGCAGCACTTTGCCGCGGTGGTTTCAGCAGATCCGATCATATTACTGCTGTCCCGCGCTCCTTGCATTGCTGGGGAGATTGATTTCCAGTTGGCACTCTTGGACTTAAAAGGGACACTGTCTCTGTTGTTAACCCTTGCAGTCACAGTGCAGAATTAGGTTAATAAAACAAATAAGAGATCAGTGCACGTAGGAACTGAGCAGCGTGGTGCCAGCTGCCCATTAGAGTGGTGGCTCCTTCCTCGGAGCAGGATGCCCACAACGAGCAAAGGTAATCAGTTAATTTCTAGAAGGAAAGTAAGAAATGTTGCATGCTGCTAATGTGAGCATTTTCCCACGTGCACTCAAGCAGCTCACAAAGGGGAAGGTTAACACCTCACAGAACAGGGAACTGAGACTACCCAACATCACCAACTGTCTGGGGACTTCGGGTCCTCAGCAGAACCTGAAACTAGGTTGCTGAGCTTGGCATTTCTTCTTTTACAACAGACAACTTCAGTTGTCAGCATCTACCTTCAGCCTCGAAACTGGACGTTTCCGAGTTCCAGGTCATTGCCCCGGCCGGGAAAGTTTTGGGGTTGTTATATTTTTGTAAGCATACAGCAATTACTGCTGTTTGTTATCCTTCCCACCCCCTTAAGTTCTACTTGGACACTTCCCACTGGATCCAATTGTTCCAAGCCTCATCCAACCTGGCCTTGAACACCTCCAGGGATGGGGCAGCCACCCCTGCTCTGGGCAACCTGGGCCAGGGCCTCCCCACCCTCACAGCAAAACATTTCTTCCTATGATCTCACCTCAATCTCCCCTCTTTCTGCACCTCATTTCTCCCCCTCGTTTCCCTGTACCTGTCCTATTTCTGCACTCCCTGATCGAGATCCCTTCCCCAGCTCTCCTGTAGGCTGGAAACAAAAATACCTGTTAGCATTTCAGAAATACCTTTGGCCTTCAGATGAAATCTCTAATTCTGCATTCTGTAAAGACCTTAAATAAGATATAATTTCTATCCCACAGAGTACTGCAAAGGCATTTAAGGAGCTTAGTCCCTGCCCCATGCCTGCTGCAAGCCCAGACAAAGGACAATAAAGATGTGAAAAAGAGGAGAAGTAATGGAAGAACCACAGAAAGGCCCATCTGGATGGGCAGACAGGGCGCCAGTGCAGGTAGACAGCATGGAGCTGGGGATTCTTGTGCTTGGTGAGACTGTTAAGAGTCATGCACTGGCTTTTACATGATACAAAAGGATAAGAAGCATAAACTGTTCTACAAGATGTGTTACAAATCAACATGTCACATCAGCCAGGATGCAGATGGAGTCAGGGTAGGCAGATTTTGGTAGAACGCAATTTGCTTCTGGAAAGTCATCACCAATCACTTCCTTAACTCTGGCCTGAAAAACCTTGCCATTGAAAAAACACACTCCTTTCATACTAAATCTTACCCTCATATTCAAGTTTCATACCAGCCGATGTGCCTAGCAGAGGTGTGGGCTCAAACACACGAGAACAACCCAACATGGGCTGCATCAGTCTGAAACACGAGGGCAGCTGTGATGGCTGGGGGGCTGATGCCTTTCCATCCTCTTCTTCCATTCCCCAGGGCAAACCAGTCCTCTTGCTGCTGGACGCAAACTGCTAGGAGGTAGCTTTGAGGTATCTCAGGCCAAAGAACAACAGGATGGCTTTCAAAATACCTACTAGAAAATGCAGATTGTGAACATGGGAATGGAGACATGGTTCTACCAGTGTGGATGCTCACATCCAGGTAGACTAAGCTAAGTGCTCAGTCTTGCACATAAAGTATTCAGGTTGGATCATAGAATCATGGAATGGTTTGGGTTGGAAGGGACCTCAAAGCCCATCCAGTCCCACCCTCTGCCATAGGCAGGGACACCTCCCATTGGATCAGGGGCTCCAAGCCCCATCCAACCTGGCCTTGAACCCCTCCAGGGATGGGGCAGCCACCACTGCTCTGGGCAACCTGGCCCAGGGCCTCCCCACCCTCACAGTAAAACATTTCTTCCCAAGATCTCATCTCAGCCTCCCCTCTTTCAGCTCAAAACCATTTCCCTCATCTTATCCCTGCACTCCCTGATCAAGAGCCTCTCCCCAGTTTTCCTGGAGGCCCTTATAGGTGTATAAGAAAAATTAAGCCTTAAATATTGAAAAGCTGCTGCTCCATCAAGTTAGACTCTTGATATTCTGTCATTTCCAGTTGTGCAACAGGATTACAGAGTGATCTTGAGAGGTGTCTCAGTGATTGCTCATCATCTCCTAACAGCTCGGCTTCGCAGGCTTTTGCCATCAGAATCCAAATGAGATTTGGTGAGAATACTAAAACTACATTGAAAAAAAATAAAACCAAATAGCTATGTAAAGGAATGGTTCAAAAAGTGTTACATAGCAGACAGGTCTGAAAGTATTATCTAAATATTGTAATGCAGTGTTAAATTGAAACCAGAAACACGAGAAAAGGATGACAGTTCAGCTCTGAGCCTTTTCTTGGAGGGAGGCATAGAAATCTGTTCAGCAAAGGTGATTCATTTGAAGGTGAGAATTTCACCTTTGTTGTTTCCTCCTTCTTGAAGTCATCACAGATAGTGGTTGCCTTGTCACTGACCTGAAGACCTGACAGCACCTCTGGCTCTGTTGTGGCAGACAGCATCACTGCCGTGTCCAGACCAGAGAGCATCCCCAGTCCTTTCTTTGGCTTCACGCCCCACGGCAGCTTCTGTACTAAACAGCAACCCTTTTCCTTCTTTTTCCACTTTTGCCCTTTGTTCACTTGCACCTTCTAAGGAGAAGTTTTGTTTATTGAGCTACTTGACTGCCAAAGGGAGAGCCCCCGGGTGCTGTTGGGCACAGCCTACAGACCCCACCAGCTCGTGCAGCCGTTAGTGCTCGCGCTGCCTCCGTGGGGTTTATGTGCGACGTGTGTTTTTCCCGCCGCGCCGCCGTGATTGTTCGGCTGGGCTGGGTGATGGATGGTGGAGAAGGCTGTGTCTGGAAATGTGCTCCGGAGTCGACAGGAAGCCGAGGGGGCCTTTGCCAGCATTTCCTTCCTGTATACAAGGGGAGGAGAGAATGGGAAAAGCCTTGTCTGCCTCTTACCCTGAGAAAAGTGCTGCCCTTCCAACTGGATTACAGTAAAAATATTTTAATCGTTCACAAGATTATAATATCCTTCCTCTCTAAGTATAGCGACCCTGATAGCAAGGCTTAGATAATGAAAGGAACCGACAATGTCAAACGGAATAGGAGGGTACAGGAGGTTGGAGCAAGAGGCTGAACGAATTGAGGTCCAAACTGGAGGATCTCCATCCTCAACCAAGATATAAATCACCAGTGGATCACCTCTGTCTAACCCAGGATCTTGACTCCAAGACTATCCAGGAGTAAGTGCTTCAGCAGAAGCGCAAAATCCACACAACCAGCATGCTGGAAACGTGTCCCTCTGGACAGCTTCATCCCTGGGCCTGTTTAGAGAGTGAATCTGGACTCTAAGTGTAACAGTTCCTATCCCTATGAAAGATAACACTGCAATGAGCTGCTTGTAAATATCCTGACCACACAATCCACACATCTCTCCCAAACACTCAGGATGGTTTGTGTTGTGGAGGCTTTTCTTGAATGGCTTTTAACAAAGGCCCAGCCTCTAGGTCCTTCTGTGGATGATTGATGGATCTGCAATGGCATCCTGACATGCTACCATGGCTTGTTCCCAGTAATAAAAACATGTGTAGAGCATCATAGAATCATGGAATGGATTGGATTGAAAGGGACCTTAAAGCCCACCCCACTGCCATGTGCAGGGACACCTCCCACTGGATCTGGTTGCTCCAAGCCCCATCCAACCTGGCCTTGAACACCTCCAGGGATGAGGCAGCCACCCCTGCTCTGGGCAACCTGGGCCAGGGCCCCCCCACCCTCACAGCAAAACATTTCTTCCCAAGATCTCCTCTCAACCTCCCCTCTTTCACCAAAGAACAGATGTCACCAAAGGAGTTTTCTGAAAATTTCCAATTCTTACACACCTAGACTCAATCCCACACCCCCAGCGAGATCTTTAGTGTAGGGGGGTCTTCACAGCCCCAAACTCATCAACCTGCTCAGCTCTGGTGGCTGTCACAGCAAGAGCAGAGCACCAGGGAGGTGGCTGTGAGGACGCCTTTCCCTGCTGTCCCAGCAAGGGAATACCCTACTAATGCCCTTGGGCAGATTCTGTCTGAATTAGTTTGCCCAAGGGAGTCTGAAAAAGGGAAAGTCTTAGGACTCTTGACAACAAAAGACAAATGCCCAAACCTGTGAGCAGACAGCTCTCCTAACTGCCTCTGCCTCTGAAAAAGGAATGGAACAAAAAGACCTCACCCATTAACAAAGAGTGGGGAACAATGGAAACAGTCAAAAAATAGCACTCACGTCAGCACTAAGAATGTCCCTTTGCACATCCAAAAATGCCCCAGAGCCAAACGAGAGCCTGAGAGGCCATCAGACACCACTCTGGGCTCAGTCGCCTCCCAGATCCTTCTCCTGGGAAGAGTCACTGGGTGGCAGTGACCAAAGATGGGGATGGAAGAAAGGAAATCGATGGCAGGACTGAGCTAGAACAAGTAACAAATCCCTATCAAAGAATCACAGAATCACTGAGGTTGGAAAAGACCTCTAAGCTCATCCAGTCCAACCATCAGCCCAACCCTACAGTGCCAACTAAGACATGTCCCCAAGTGCCACATCTACACTTTTTTTGAACCCCTCCAAGGATGGAGACTCCCCCACTGCCCTGGGCAGCTTCTGCCAGGGCTTCACCACTCTTTCAGTAAAGAAATCTTTCCTAATATCCAGTCTAGCCCTCCCCTGGCACAACTTGAGGCTATTTCTTCCTGTCCTATTGCTTGTTACCTGGGAGAAGAGCTCAACACCCACCTCCCCACAACCTCCTTTCTGGGAGCTGCAGAGAGTGATTCCAGTCAAGATTCCATTCAACCTCTCCAGCTGGTACCCTGATACTGGAAGGCCACGGGCCACTGATGAATTGGCACGCGGGTGCACCGTCCACAGGTCTCGCTTTATAGGATGAAACAATTATAACAGCAGTTAACAAGAAAACTAAACTATGGATAAAATGTGGACAAGTTGTGTAACGCAGTAATAAAAATCACGTGTTCTGAATTGGTGAGAGGTTATAAAGACACTTGTTATAAGAAGTTTCAACTTGGAATACAGTTCTAAGAATGCTGGTATCTCAATGTGTACCAATAAACCTCAATAACCTTCATGGCACATAATTTAGCATCGAATCCACAGGTTTTTCTCAATTTGTGACTCAGCATTCTCCGCCAATAGCACTAAGGCACATAAATGGAAAGCAAATCATGCTGAGCAAACAGGAGAAGACAGGGAACCACGTGGACAAGCAGAGAACTCACCAGTGGGTTCATTGCTTGAGTCACTGTCTTGATGCATCTTCCCAAAGGCGGCACCAGGTAAAGACCTCGGGCTAAGTGGTCTGCAGCTGAGAGTTCGTATCCCAGGCTCTGGCTTCTGAAAAGAAAACATGTAGTGTTACTGTCAAACTGCAGGAGCTTCACCCTGTGTGACAAAGGGAATAACTGGTGTGCGGTCAGGTGCCTTTGAACCTAAGCATGCTCACGGAGAAGCTGTGTGCATACACAACTCGGCACAGAAGTCATAGCACATGGCCTGAAGATCAGAGAATGAAATGGTGATGGATGAAAGAAATAAAGCAAGAAATACTGAAAAGGGACATCTGAAACCTCCTGCAAGCTACACCAACACGTCGTTCAAACAACATCTGGGTTCCTGGAATAGGCCAAGATGAGCTTTCAGATTTCAGCTGCACAAATGGGAGTTGCCAATGCTGTTTACGTGATTAACCAAACAAAAACCCAGACCCAGTTAACCTCCAAACAGCCCACGTGAAAGCATGTTTTTGCCATGGCTAAACAGCCCCTCCTCTTTGTTTGCTTGCCCTTCCACTCGTCACATCTTGACTGTGGCCGAGTTGGGAACAGAACTCATGTCTCCCAAATCCCAGTCCAGTGCCTCAACCACCACATCCTTCCTGCTGAATCACATTGCAGAGTTGTTTATCAGGAAGGAAATTCCCCCTCAAAAGCACTCACTCTGAGTGTGCTGGTGGAACGCAACCGCTTAGGAAAATACAAATGGCCCAGCAATAACAACAAGTGATTTCAGTCGCCGAAGCAGAGGCTGAAGGTGCACGGTAGAGAATTGTGCTCTGCTGTGAGCAGCAAAGCACAGCACCATCACAACACAGCGTTAGAACCACAGAATGGTTTGGGTTGGAAGGGACCTCAAAGCCCATCCAGTCCCACCCCCTGCCATGGGCAGGGACACCTCCCACTGGATCCAGTTGCTCCAAGCCCCATCCAACCTGGCCTTGAACCCCTCCAGGAATGGGGCAGCCACCACTGCTCTGGGAAACCTGGCCCAGGGCCTCCCCACCCTCACAGCAAAACATTTCTTCCCAAGATCTCATCTCAGCCTCCCCTCTTTCAGCTGAGAACCGTTCTTCCTCGTCCTGTCCCTGCACTCCCTGATCAAGAGCCCCTCCCCAGCTCTCTGGCATTGCACAGAAGCAGCAGTGCATCTGCATGTCCTCTGAGTAACACCCTCCTGCTCCTCAACCGATGGTACATAATTCTGGAAACATCTATCCCACTTAGCACTCAGAGGGATTTAGGAAGTTTATATCCTTACCAGGCACCATGAAGGTCTCCTGTGGTGGGACCATGTGCCAAGCTGCTTAGCTCCAGCAGTCACAGTATGGGATCATGGAATCGTTAATGCTGGACAAGCTCCCTAGCTCAGTCAGGCCAACTGTCAGCCCAACCCCACCGTGCCTGCTGAACCATGGCCCAAGTACCACAGCCACAGGCTTTTTTAAATCCTCCAGGGATGGAGACTACCCCACTGCCTTGGGCAGCCTCTGCTAGGGCTTCACCACTCCTTCGGTGAAGAAAATTTCCCCAATATACAATCTAAACTTCCCCCGGTACAATTTGAGGTCATTTCCTCTTGTCTCATCACTTGCTGCTCGGGAGCAGAGCCCAGCACCCATATCCCCTCAACCTCCTTTCCAGGAGCTGCAGAGAGTGATGAGGTGTCCCCTCAGCCTCCTCTTCCCTAGACTAAACAGCCCGAGATCTGGTGGGGCAGAATCCACCTCCGGATGTTGTCCGAGCAAAAGCAGGGCAGGGGGAGACACCAAAAGCAGAACAGATATTTTTTAACCTAAACACAGTTACCCCGTTAGTCCCCCAGAAGACAAAAAGGGCTGCAATCCATCATCTGTGATCCATCAGAGGACACTGAAATGGCAAGTTCATGGTCCAGGACTCTGAAGAATTTGGCTCTACTCAGCAATTGGGCAAAGGAGAAGAATTTCCCCACTCACAAGCAGTGGCTTTCCAGGTTGTGTCCTGTGAGACCTCACCACAGCAACCAACACAAACACACGCTCCAGCAGATTCCCAGAACTCTGACAAGAACCTTTTACACGCCCCTTAAATGCCATTGTATAGAAATTCCAGCAGGACAGCCTCGAGGGGCAGGGAACCAAACCCGAAATCACAACATCCTGGGATCCAGAGCAGCTTTCAAGGGCACATCAGACAAGGCTAGCTGCCTTGAGAGCAGCCCAGGGAGCTGTGGCCAGCTTCTGCACTGCCATGGGGACACGGGACAGTCATCCCGAGTCCATCCCAGGGATGCAGGCAGCCCCTCACAGCGCTACTGGACACCCCATCCCACGGGAAGGCAGGTTTCCCTCCAGAGGAACCCGTGCTGAGGGCAACCAAACCCCATCACCCATGTGAACGCCTGCCAGCTGCTGTTCCCCACCAACATCTCCTGTTTGCACACTAAACTCCCAGACTGGCCCCCAGCGATCCCCAACCATGCCAGAAGCACCTCTGAAAGCAACAGCAGGAGAATGGGTGCTGCTCGGGAGACACAACACCGCTCCGAGGACACTCAGTGTGGGATCCATCTATCGCACGCAGATGCCTGCACCCTGCCTGGGCTCCCCTTCCGATCACTGGGGCTGCAGAGGCATCGCTAGGGAGCTGGTGCACTAAAAGCCTCCTTACATCTGGGAAGTATGCAGCTGGAGACAGCAAAACCCTGTTACCCATGGGTAACGACTCAGATTTCCAGAGAAGCTCTCAAGCTACCCAGGTCCATTCCCATTCCTCATCCCCTAGGAATCACGGTGTGCTGCAGAACACTGTCCCAGTTGTGTTCTGCACCATCTTGGGGTTTTTTCACATCACCGGCATCAGACACATCAATAATCTACTGAAGTGAAAGTTCCTTTCCAGGAGACCCTTTGAGGAACAGCTGCCATTGCCTGCAACAGGGAAAAAAAGGCCACAGTTGCTCCTCAAGGCTTCTTTCAACCTTGACATTATCTAAAACCCATCAAGCTTTGATATATTACATCATAGAAGAAGAATTTAGGAATTACTGCTAAGTGTAATTAAATCGTTCTTCACTAACAAGGCTCTTCTCTCATTCCTTGCCTGTGAGCACCCACCTCACTAAAATTACCTGAAAGGAGGTGGTGGTGAGGTGGGTGCTGGCCTCTTCTCCCAAGGAATGAAGGAGAGGATGAGAAGAAATGGCCTCAAGTTGTACCGGGGGGGGGTGGGGTTAGGGTGGATACTAGGGAAGCCCTGGCAGAGGCTGCCCAGGGCAGTGGTGGAGTCTCCATCCCTGGAGGGGTTCAAAAAGCATGTGACCATGGCACCTGGGGACATGGATTAGCAGGCACGGTGGGGTTGGGCTGACGGTTGGACTGGCTGAGCTAGATGTCTTTTCCAACATTAATGATTCCATGATTCTATTCTGTGCTATCTTTGTAGTCAGGATCAAGTTGGTGTTTCTTCTTATTAGCTCAGCCCCACTTTAGGTGTCAATGAAGAGTGTCCAGAGGAAGAACGTAATCCCACGTCTTCAGCCCTGCAGGATGCTCTGCTCTGGTTGGTTTACAGTGCTGAATAACAGCACATTAGAAGGGAAATGCTGTTACGGGTATCTTCTGCTTGGTTCACAGCATTCCCCACAGAACATCCCCATCACAGAACAGCTAAAGAAAAAGGCTTCTACAAAGAGCTCAAAGGACTTCTGGTTGTATTCAAGAGCAGGTGTGGGCACTGCTGAGCTCTTGATTTGGGGATCAGTGCCACACAGGGATGATTTGCTTCATATTTAAGCAAAATGAGCTAATGATTGCACTCAGTCACCCCGAATCATAGAATCACTGAGGTTGGAAAACCCCTCTAAGCTCATCCAGTCCAATCGTCAGCCCAGCACCACTGGGCTGACTAAACCATGTCCCCAAGTGCCACAGCCACACATCTTTTGAACCCTTCCAGAGATGGAGACTCCACCACTGCCCTGGGCAGCCTCTGCCAGGACTTCACAACTCTACCAGTAAAGAAATTGTTCCTAATATCCAATCTAATCCTCCCTGGGCACAACTTGAGGCCATTTCCTCTCATCCCACCACTTGTTCCTTGGAAGAAGAGCCCAGCACCCACCTCACCAGTCTCCTCAAAGAGCGATGAGGTCTCCCCTCAATCTCCTTTTCTCCAGACTAAACAGCCCCAGGTCCCTCAGGTGCTCGCAGAACCCCTGGGCTCCAGACTGTTCTCAGCCATGTTCAATAATGCATGCTCTGAATCAAAAAGGATGGACGTCTCCTAAACGCCTGGCACCTCCCCTGCAGTTCACAGCTGTGCATAAGGTGAAGAAACACCAAGGTGGATGCGGAGGCTTTTTCACCTGACTCTGCAAACAGGGCTCATGGTCCCGCTTCCCCAGAAGCATCTGTGGCCACCACCACCAGACAGGGAACTGGAGGCCACTGGTTTCCTTTTGCACAATTTCGGTTCCAGCAGGGCCATCACTGGGCTGGAGCAAATGAGAGACTTGTGAACACTCAGCTTCACAGCCATGCAATAAACCTCTCTGGGAGAGTTTGTTAACCCCCTGCAGGGTCAGCTCCTCCGCCCTTCTCACAAGCCCTGCTAGGGCTGGTCCTTTCCTCAAAGCCCAGCACCTGGGGGACTGCGTAAGAAATCTCTCTCCACAGAAAACGTCATCAAAACAAAAATGCAGGTTTCTATTCCGCTAGGGTATGGGAAAAAGACGTGAAAATATGAAGTGAGAGTAACATAGCTTTAGAAAGAAGAAGATAAATGCTAGGAAGCAATTTTTATCTGTAACCTTCTCCGTACTGTGATTTTTAAGCCTATCTCACATTTTTGCAGCCTGCCTTTTATTGCTGTATCGATACAGAACCAGGCACAGGCAGGAAATCCCCAGCATTGCGGATGCCTCCACAGAAACAAATGAGTTCAGGGTATGGTGAAGGAGCAGTGGTCCCAGAAGTCCTAACAAAAGCATTATCTAAAGACCCTGGTGTCACCTCATTGACTTTTACAGACTTTGGATCCTGCATTTAACTGAGTTCAGCAGCCCCGGGGTCAGATTTGGCTTTTGGGCTCCCATCAGCCACAGAGCCAACACCTCACTCTTCAAAATGCACCAGCTGACATGCAACACCTCAAACCTCTGCCCCACGCTTGGATCTCAGCATCTGGGACTTCAGCAGGTTGGTGTTAGCTAACACCCATCCTGTTCATAAGCAATCGCAGTAGCCTATGCTGTTTCAAAGCAAAAGCGGGCAAGGGGCCTGTGGCCTCTTCATACCAAATTCAAATAGTAGTTCCACCTGGTTTTGCAGTCTTCTCTTTCTCACATAGAATCATGGGATGGTTGGGGTCAGAAGGGACCTCAAAGCCCACCCAGTCCCACCCCCTGCCATGAGCAGGGACACCTCCCACTGGATCAGGGGCTCCAAGCCCCATCCAACCTGGCCTTGAACCCCTGCAGGGAGGGGGCAGCCACCACTGCTCTGGGCCAGGGCCTCCCCACTCTCGTTGTGAAGAATTTCTACCTAATGTCTAGTCTAAATCCTCCCCCTTCTAATTTAGAGCCATTCCCCCTCGTCCTATCACTCCAGTCCCTCCCCAGCTTTCCTGGAGCCCCTTTCAGTACTGGAAGTTGTTCTAAGGTCTCCTCGCAGCTTTCTCTTCTCCAAACTGGACAACTCCAACTCTCTCAGCCTGGCCTCATACGGGAGGTGCTCCAGCCCTTGTGTCATCTCTGTGACCTCCTCTGGACTCATTCCAACAGCTCTACATCCTTCTTATGTTTGGGATTCCAGGACTGGACACAGGACTCCAGGTGTGGTCCCATGAGAGTGGAGCAGAGGGGCAGAACCACCTCCCTTGACCTGCTGGCCACACCAGCATCAACAGGACACCCTGAATATAAACACCATCATGGGCAGGTACCAGCTATGTGGAGCAATATGTGAAACAAGAAGCTCACACGTAGCCTTTCATGACCCAGAGCTGACGGTGCAGCTCATTGCTGTGTGTTTTACTCCTGACAGCAGGGCTGACCCTCCAGCAACTTCAAACGGCCGGGTCACCGCTCCCCTTCCAGCCAGGATAAACAGTTTGCCAGCAGCATCCGACTGAAGTTCACACATGACACGCTGCTTTGGCCACTTTGCCACAAGGAGGGTTATTCCGGAGGATGGGCAAGGACAACCTAACAGAACTCTCGCAGTGAAATGAGTTCTATTTCCCAAAGGAGGGGAAAAAAAATTAAGAAAAAAAAAAATCACAGCTTGGATTTCAGCTTCTGAAAGCCCAGGATGACATCTATAAGGGATGCTTGACTAATTCCTGGCTGGAGTTGGTAGGAAACCATGACCCCCAGCGCACCGAGTCTGGGCACAGCCCCCGGGCAGGGCGCTGCCTGTCGGGCATTTGGGAAGAACAACGTTCCCCCTTTTCCCTTGTAGATGCCAAGAATCAGGGATAGGAGGAAGGAACTGAGCTTCCCCTCCTCTTCTTCTCTTTGGAGCAGAAGGCAAGGGAGCTCGTTTTCCGGTCTCTGGCCCCCTCTGGTGACAGCGGCCCCCCCATCCCAGGCCACCCGGTGCCAGGGCATCAACTTGGAAAGCTAATGCAACCCATGTCTCCTGCTCTGGTTGGACAGCTCATAACTTAAAATTTCATCTCTTATTTGGCCAGCTATTTCTGTAAAATCCTGCCGATCCCACGCAGCCCTCCTTCCCCTTGGTTTGCTCCAGTAACTGAGCTCTCAGTGTAAAGGCAGGTGCCCCGCTCTCCTGTGGCTGTCCCATCCCATCCCTGGAAGTGTTCAAGGCCATGTTGGATGGGCCTTGGAGCAACCGGATCCACTGGGAGGTGTGGGGTGGATCTGGATGGGCTTTGAAGTCCCTTCCAAACCATTCTATGATTCTATGGTTTTAACTAAACCTTCTGGTATTTCTCCACCTTCCCACCCACCCACACCCCCAGCACCTTGCACGCAGCATCCATCTTCTCCCTTCCTCTGAGAAGACATGTACCAGTGGGGTGACCTGAACTCTAACAGTAACTTGGAGAACGAAAAGGGTATCAAACCAATGTTCCTGCACCATGTTCCTGCTTGGGCATTGGTGGGAATAACCAAGTCTACCATCCCTGGCAGGAAATCATCCAAACCCTTCCAGCCCCTTGCTTTTGACACCCAACTCCCCCAAGAGGCCCCAGCCCACACTTGTCATGCAGCACCTGCAGCATCGTGGCTCAGGAGGGGTCATGGGCATCCTAGAGTGGACCTGAGGACCTCTAGAGGGGTCCTGGGGAGCTCTGATGGGTTTCTGGAGGTCCTAGAGATGTCCTAGGGTGGATCTAGAGGGATCCTGGAGGTCCTAGAGGTGTCCATGGGGCTCTAGAGGGGTCATGAGGGCCTCTAGAGAGGTTCTGGGGATCTCCGCGGGGTTCCTAGAGGTCCTAGAGGGTTTCTGGGTGGGTCCAGAAAGTCCTAGAGGGGTCCCTGGGGTCTCTAGGTTGGTCCTTGGGTCCTAGAGGGGTCCAGGGGGTGCTCTAGAGGGACCCGTCGGGGCTCTAGAGAGGTCCTGGGGGTTCTAAACAGGTTCTGGAGGTCTTAGAGGGG
The DNA here is from genome assembly GCF_032191515.1 of Phaenicophaeus curvirostris. NCBI lineage: Eukaryota > Metazoa > Chordata > Aves > Cuculiformes > Cuculidae > Phaenicophaeus > Phaenicophaeus curvirostris. The sequence continues at coordinate 1,332,149 of NC_091411.1, forward strand.
TCCTGGGAGGTCTTAGAGCTGTCCTGAGGCTCTCTAGAGGTGTCCTGGGGAGCTCCAGAGGGGTCATGAGGTCCTTTGTATAGGTCCTGGAGGTCCTAGGGTGGTCATGGGAAGGTCTATAGGGGTCCTTGGGGTCCTAGAAGGGTCCTGGAGGGCACTAGAGGGGTCATGGGGGTCTTAGATGGGACTTAGGGATGTCTAGAGGGCTTCTGGGGTCCTTAGAGAGGTTCTGGGAAGCTCTGATGGGTTCTTGGAGGTCCTAGAGAGGTCCTAGGGTGCCTTTAGAGGGGTCCTGGAGGTCCCAGAGGTGTCCATGAGGCCCTAGAGGGTCCTGGGGGCTCTATAAGGGTCCTCAGGTGCTCTAGAGGCATCCTCCGGGCCCTACAGGGGTCATGAGGACCTCTAGAGAGGTCCTGGGGGTCCTGGAGGGGACTTCGGGGGTCTAGAGGGGTCCTGTGGGGCTCCAGAGGTGTTGTGGGAGTATTAAAAATGTCCTGGGGTATCTAGATGGGCCGTTGGGGTCTAGAGAGGTCATGGGGACAACTAGATTGGTCCTGGGGCTCTTAGACGGCCCTGCGGTGCTCTAGAGGTGTTTTGGAGGACCTAGAAAGGTCCTGTGCATCCCTAGAGGGGACCTGGAAGGCCCTAAAGGGGTCCTGGGTGGTTCTAGAGGGTTCCTGAGGGCTTTGCTTGAGCAGCGCTTGCTGTAAACACAACACTGAACACAGGAGCCTTTACAGGATGAAGGTGAAATTTCAGCAATCCAGTGAATGTTCTCCATTCTGATCTGCTTCCCTTGCCAATCTCCCTTTCTATTCACCCAGAGGAGCTGAAACTCCACCGTGGAAACTCCACCTTGAGTACTTCTCCTTGAGTACTTTCACTCCAGAGCACGAGTAAATGCTACTAGAATCAAAGCGGAATAATCCAAGGATTTCCTCTCAAATCAACATTTCCTCTGCTCGCCCTGCTGTTAGCAACTCCCTCAGATCCCCACTGTCTGCAGCTCCTCATCTTCCGTCCCTGACCAGGGTTACTGACCGTCTGCCCACAGCTGGAGAAGAGGCACCAGCTTTGCAGCTTCCTCAGGTCTCAGGCACCACTCAAGTTCACAGCAAGCTCCTCTCCCACCTCCCAAAGGTGCTGCTGTTGCCCTTGTCAACATCTTCTGAATTCATGAGTCCCCCAAGCGCACTGGTGGCCTTGTTTGCCCACTCTCTAAGCAGACCCCTGTCCTCAACTACTTCATCGTTTGGCACCTCCAGGACAGACACCCCATATCCATCCTGCAGGGTAAGGGTTCTCATTGCTGCTTTCTGAGCAAGTTGCATTTTCAGCGTCATCACCAGATGACATCAACATCAATTAAAGATGCTCATCAAAGTCAAAGTCTTTGTCAAGCTCTTAGAGCATGAAGCCAATAACTCCAAGTTCTCCTTGTAGGCTTTGTCATGCTTGTACCCACAGCATGAGAAACAATATCCTGGAGTGTGGGGACAGCAACAAATCCCACGAAGTCAGAACAAAGCTGAAACACGTTATCCACCACACACTGTGCGCTGAATTTTGGTCTCTCCCCAAGCCGTATCAGTGTTACCTACACCTCACCTGATAATAAACTGCTTCCAAAACTCCTTTGGGGAGAGCTCTTCCTCACCCTTCATCTCCTGAATGAACTTAGAGAAGGTCTTCCTCTCTCCCTAGAGGTCTTCCTCATACAGCAGACAACTGAGCCATTAGTGGGATGAACAAGGTCAATTCAGGCAGCATAAACAGCTTTGACATGGGATACGGGTTTGTAATCAATTTTACAGGAGATGATATTGTCCAAAACAAGAAGAGTTTTGAAGCCACTCTTCTGTTCTCCTCCCAGCATTCCTGGAACACTGGAACCAAGAAAACACTCCTGAAACTCCTGGGTACTGTGCCAGGTTCTTCCAAATGACTGGAAAATGGGTCTTCAACTACCTTCTCAGTCCCTTTGGATTTTATTATATTCAATAAGCAAGGGCTTTGCCTTCTAGCCTCCTCCTGCATCACCATCCATCAAATGGGTTGAACCGGCCCTGGGGGAACAGAGAATCCGGGTTCAAAGGCTCAGATTAATGTTCAGGTGCATTTTAAGAAGCACTGTGCACATGCACTGAGAAACACAGGAAGGACATGGATCTGTTAGAGTGAGTCCAAAGGAGGCCATGAAGATGATCCAAGGGCCTGAGCACCTCTCATCCAAGCACAGGCTGAGAGAGTTGGGGTTGTACAGCCTGGAGAAGAGAAGGCTGTAGGAAGACCTTAGAGCAGCTTCCAGTGCTGAAAGGGGCTCCAGGAAAGCTGGGGAGGGGCTCTTGATCAGGGAATGCAGGGGTAGGACGAGGGGAAGGGTTTTCAGCTGAAAGAGGGGAGATTGAGAAGAGATCTTAGGAAGAAATGTTTTGCTGTGAGGGTTGGGAGGCCCCGGCCCAGGTTGCCCAGAGCAGGGGTGGCTGCCCCATCCCTGGAGGGGTTCAAGGCCAGGTTGGATGGGGCTTGGAGCCCCTGATCCAATGGGAGGTGTCCCTGCCCATGGAAGGGTGTGGGACTGGATGGGCTTTGAGGTCCTTTCCAACCCAAACCATTCCATGATTCTATGATTCTGCCTGCTCGTATGAGGAGATTGAACAGTTACAGATGTCTCTACCATGATCTTTAGCATTTGCTGCAAAAAACCACTGTATTAGCCAGATTTTGGACTGTTAGGCTTCCATAAAAAACATTATTAACCTGAAAGGCATGTGTTTTTCTCAGTGCGATTTATTACTCGCAGTTATAGCAATAATCATGGCCTAATTTTTCAGAAAGGCCTACAATTTATGCATAGTTTTAACCACCTCTTGAAAGACCTTTAGGTAATGACAAATGGACCCACAAAATAATACAAATATTAGAACCAAAACATTATTCTCCTCTAGGCATGGGCAGAGGAGATCTGATTTATGTCTGCCAAATGATCTGGCGCCTGAACAACTGGCAGCAAATTCAAAGTGAGACAGCAAAGCTGCGGGCAACCTCTGGGAAGACTGAGACTCCTTCCCTTCTCATTTCAACATGAAATGCCATGCCTGCACTGGGATGCAATAATCTGATTGCTGTGTTCACAGGGCAGCAAGTTGGCTACATCAGGACCACGTGCCTCTGCCCTCCTTTGCCATGAAGCACCTTCTCGCTGAGTATCATGTACGCACAAGTCCATGCGTGATCAAAGAAGCCACTGGAGAAAGATCTTGCCTGGCAGCGTTCTCCACAAAGCTCTCCACTCTGTGAGTTTGCAGATACCTACCAGGAACTGCAGGGTCTGAAAAGCGAATGGAAAGGGAACCATGACTGCTCCTGTGGTATCATTAACACAGGCGGCACCGCAGCCGTACGGCTGGAAGGCAGCGCGGAGGCAACGCTGCGGGAGACCTGCTGATGGTGGGCACTGGAACAGTCAGGACACCACATGCTCTTGTCAGCAGAGCTGATGAGGGTGGGAACTGTGAGTTCCTGCGGAAACTCAGATCTGTGAGGGTGGGGAGGCCCTGGCCCAGGTTGCCCAGAGCAGTGGAGGCTACCCCATCCCTGGAGGTGTTCCAGGCCAGGTTGGATGGGGCTTGGAGCAACCAGGAGGTGTCCCTGCCCATGGCAGGGGGTGGAACTGGATGGGCTTTGAGGTCCCTTACAACCCAAACTGTTGTAAGACTCTATGATTCCATGTGTCAGCTACATGAGAAATCGGTTCCCTCTTAAACCCCAAAGAGGCTGCATGTTGTATGGGAGCAGCATCCTGCATCACCCAAAGGATGCCGAGAACAGAAGTGCTGGGGCTCTGGCTGACAGACAAAGCAGAGGGGAGCTCTGCTGCATCTGCTTGCCTCTTTGTTGCCTCCACTGCAACCTCTTCCACAGGCACATACTTTCCTTTAAAGTTTTAGAAACTTCCGTAAGAATTGGTAATAATGGTCCTAAATATCTTCCCTCCCTCCCCTTCTGTGCCTTAATGCCCCTCCATACCAGGTGAGTCAGTGGTACCGCGTCACTATTTTTCCTGGTTGCTGCATCACCCCTGTGCGCCGCCTTACGAAAGGTGCTCGGCAGCGATGCCTTAGCACAGAGAACCAGTCCTCTCACTCCCTTCCTTAGCACAAGACATCTGAAGATAGGAACTTTGGCTCAGTTTTGGCAGAAAACAAATGAGGGCACATCTGCTGGATCCCACTGCTGCCACCACGGCAGCCACAGCTTGGCACCAGCAACTTGGATATGAAACAGGACAACCCAGGCACCGAAATGGCTCACTCCAGCTTCGAGGTCCAGTGCTATGGGAGGCTAGGAATGCCCATGCTCACCTCGGTCACCGGAGCAGCAGAGCAAGGTCTCTTTTATCTGGTACGCACACAACACTTACAAGCAGAGCCAGGGAGGATGCTGTGAGCGCAGCTTTCCCCACAGGGTGTTCAGCCAGGTCAGAGACACGAAACAGGCAAGGGTTCTCCCAAACACCAAAGCCATCAGCTGAGCAGACACACAACGCTTCTGGGCTTGTAGCTGTACTGTGTGCTCCCAGTCTTGTTTGAGGCAGCTGTGGGTTCAGTGATGAACGAACCACATCCCTGGGAAAAATGCAGCCCCATTTCACAGAATCCTAGAATGGTTTGGGTTGGAAGGGACCTCAAAGCCCATCCAGTTCCACCCCCTGCTGTGGGCAGGGACACCTACCACTGGATCTGGTTGCTTTCCTGAAGCTGTGTGTAACGGGGCTGTTGCAGTCCCTCTTCAGGGACCTTCTACCAGGCTGACGATGGAAATAAGGTGCAGGGAAGTTATTATTTAAACTCATTATCAGAGAGGAATTTCTCACAGACCGATGGTGGTTAAGGAAAATACTGTTACGTTAAAACTCAAGCAACTCAACAATAGAATAGGGCATTGCTGCAATGGGCAGCAGCAGAGTGACTGCCCAAGGTCTAGTGTTTCAAAACACATCCTTGGGAGTCTTGAAGGAAAAAAGACCTCCTGAGAAGTGGGATTTTCCCACCCCATGGGGGATGACAGTTAAAAACTGAGGAAATGACTGGATGGACACAATGCACTTCAGCAAGAACTGCAACATTCCCTCTTTCATGCAGGTAAAGGCTGGTTGGGCAAACGCTCCTCGCTGTGCCTCTCAGCTTCTCCAAAGCCTCTGGGACATAAAAAGGAAATCTGAGGCGACGTGTTGAACGCGGAAAATTGTAGCCTCCTAAATATTATTAATCACTTCAAATGCTGGAACAATACCCTTTGTCAAAACCGCGAGTGGTGAAGTTGGCACAGCTCCCACTGAAGAGGAACTTGATCCTGGCTGGCACGAAAGCTGAAGCAGCATCCTGTGCTGATGAGATACTCAACCTGAAGTTCTTTCAAGGTACTCTGGCCACCTCCTTCAGCCTAAGAGTTTGTGGAAAACAGGAAGACAGAACCAGCCTGGGCCAGCAGAGCCCTGAGCCAGAGATACCACGTGGTGCAGCTGGAGGAGGAAAGCTGCGCATTGGCAGGAATTGGGGGCTGCTTGCTATTTATTAGAATGAAAAACATCTTTGAGAACACTGTGCACCCCTCTAGGAAGCTGTAAGGGAGATATAGCATGTGAGGAACTAATGTGGGACTCCCTAAACTTCCACGAGACCTGCAAGTGGCAGCATCAGTAGATGCATTGCTGTCCTTTTGCGCCTCCCCAGTGTCACACAGCACCAAGCCCTACAAGTACATGAAGGGGAACAGCCCTGAGAGGCACAGTGGCTGTGGCCAGATAAGATCAGGGAAGCATGGCGCTGCAGCTATGTTTGTATTTTAATTACTCTTAAGAAAGGCAGTAACATCTCCTTTTCTTAAGGGTTGGGGCAAACTCACAGCCCAGCCATTTTGAGGAAGGAACACTGAGAAAATAAACACCGGTATCTGAGACCAAGGCATTTCTGACCTATGCCTACATCAGCACTCGCAGCTTTGTCGCCGTTTCCCCTGCCGCCCGGGATGCAGAACGCATTGTCTTCCCCTGCCCGGATGAGGAAGGAGGCTGACGCACGGCACGGCCTCCCCACTTTGTCCCACTCAGCAGACAAAGAGGAAGCTTGCACAGGCGAGATCGATAACTGGGAAGACACAGCGGTGGTTTGTCCCCTGAGCTGGGCAGTGAATCCCAACACACCATCCCCTGGGAATTTAAAATGCTTGATTGATCCCATCCCTGGCTGCGGTCAAACACCTAATGACACACGCTGTGATTGATTAGAAGTGTTTGTTCTGTGGTCACAAAACACTACGGGGAATGAAAAGCCTCCAAGAAAAAAATACCAGGAGGCTTGAAACTTAAAACCAACACCAGACACTAAGAAATAAGTGATGGCTCTTAAATGATGGCTTGAAGTGTGACAAAGCAACAGAACCATTCCAGGGTGCTTCCACTAAAAAAGGCTGGCTACAACATTATTTCTTATTACACAGAATGTGTTGGGTGTAATTATTCGTCAGTGTTAGTTGACAAAGGCTGAAACAAATTTAAAACTATACAGTGGGCTGTTCAACGTGTATCATTTTGTGGCTAAGATTCAACACTTCACAAAGTACCGAATAAGGATTTTGTATCTGGATACCCCTCGGTTTGGAGGGGAAACACAGACTAGAACCAACGCTAACATCAGCATTGCAATATAGCACTTGAATTCACTCTCTATTCATTATTTTTGTACTCCAAATTGGATTTTATACTTTCAAATTCAGACGCAGGGCAAAGCCGGTGTAATACTGTACTTACACCACAGCGATGTGCGTTCTGAATTCCACTGCTTCACACTCACTTACCTATGCATAATTAATCATCTCTTGATTCTCATTCTGGTCCAGTTCAGGGTCTGTGGGAGGGAATTTCACCTAGCAACGCTTGTCACGGATTAAAAATAAGATAAAAGGAGTAAGGAAAAAGCTATCAAGATAAGAGCGTGGATACCAGCGCGCACACATAAACAGCCATGCCTTTCCAAGCATTACTTACATTGCCTCACTCCCTCTGAATGCTCAGAAGTTCACAGGCAGCTACAATATAATTTTGTTTCTCAGATAACAGAAACTCAATTGAATATGCTCAAAGCAAGCAGCTCTGAGACTTGGAACAGAGCTCAGGAGACCTCCGGCGCTCCCCAGGCAAAGGCAGAGCCGAGCGCTAGTGCGGAGGACGTGCCCGCTGTACTAAAAGGCAGATGCCTTCAGAGCACTCTGTGTTCAGTCATCTCTTTATCAACCCCCTAACTAATTAAACAATCCTCTTGTCAAAGCGGACAGTCATTGTTTGTGTGACCGATGCCCTGTAAACATAATGGGATAATCTGCCTTTCTCCTTTTTTTCTCCCTCGATTCTTCCAAACAGCTGGGGGATGCGCTGCCGCCTCGCCGGGAAGCCTCGGTTCATCTGTCACTCGGCTCCGCTCGCGGCGCTCCGCGGCTACACGCAGCATCAGAAGCCAAGCTTGAGACAATAACGCCTCAGATACAGCAACCATCAATCTGATACCATGCCGTTAAAGAGTCCCCAGGCCTCCGAAGGGCTGTGTGAACAATTAGGAGGGAAAAAGAATGGATTCCTGGATAGAATTGACAATTAGAGCTATATCGATCTACAAACGGCAAAGGATGCTAAAATGAAAACATTTCCAGCCCCCTTCGACTTCAGTACCAGGGAAGAAAGAGCTCGCAGATGCTAAGGCTTCGATCAGACGGCATCAGCCTTGCTCTGACATCTGCACAGTTAAAGCACCAAAAGCCGTTATCGGCTGTTAAAGGCTCGGCAGGTCCCGTTTCCCAAGGTGATCTCCAGCCCCAGGTACCCACGGGAGCAGCTCATCACAGAGGAACTCCCTAGGTGGACACACCACCATTAACAGAAATTAGAGAGGGCAACTGCTTTCCTATGTGAAAGGAGGACAGTATTCCTGCAGGCTGCAAAATCCCAAGGTCTGCTGGTCCATCCCCTCGCCACATTCCCGATGCAGGGGTGTCTCCCCCTCGGCAGATCATAGAATCATAGAATCATCATCAGATTGGAAGAGACCCACTGGATCATCAAGTCCAACCATTCCTATCAATCACTAAACCATGTCCCTCAGCACCTCGTCCACCCATGCCTTAAACACCTCCAGGGAAGGTGACTCAACGACCTCCCTGGGCAGCCTCTGCCAGTGCCCAAGGACCCTTTCTGTGAAATACTTTTTGCTAATGTCCAGCCTGAACCTCCCCTGGTGGATCTTGAGGCCATTCCCTCTCGTCCTGCCCCCTGTCACTTGGGAGAAAAGGCCAGCACCCTCCTCTCCACAACCTCCTTTCAGGTAGTTGTCGGGAGCAATGAGGTCTCCCCTCAGCCTCCTCTTCTCCAGGCTAAACACCCCCAGCTCTCTCAGCCGTTCCTCACAAGGCCTGTTCTCCAGCCCCTTCACCAGGTTTGTCGCTTTTCATGTTGGTGAAAGCGCCCTGGTCACCCCTGTCCCACAGAGCCGCACAGCTCCTTGGCCCAGAGACAACCAAGGCAAACACCACTGCCTGCCCCTGCTCGCCTTCAGGACAGCGGCTGTTCCCCTCCTTACATTCCCAGCATCAACCCAGACTGATTTCCTACAGGAAATTCAGACCACCCAGTACTGAAATTTTGAGTTCAGCAGCCGAAGTGAATCACTTCTGATACCCACAGGTTCTGCAGCCCTGGTGTTCCAAGGCTGGATGGGCAGCCCTGGCTCTGGTCCCAGCTGTCCCTCCCCGAGCCCTTGGGATGGGGCAGGGACAATGCCGCTGTCATCCCCAGCACCTTCCACGTCCAGCCACGGCTTCACTGACCGTGACGGGTGATAACCCCAGTTTCATTTCATACCAGGAGATCCATTCAATCTGCTGGTTTGACTAAGGAGGAAAGGCAGTGTTTTTGTATGAAAGAGGGAGGCAGAGAGAAAAGGCTGTGTAATACCCCACCATGAAAACCTTTCCATGCCCATCAAAAGAAAGCTCAAGGGCCTCCACAGACTAATCCAGGGATGGGGCAGCCACCACTGCTCTGGGCAACTTGGGCAAGGGCTTCATCATGCTCATTGTGAAGAATTTCCTCCTTATGTCTAGTCTAAATCTCCTCCTCTCCAATTTTTAGCCATTCCTCCATGTCCTATAAGGAGAAAATTCTTCACGAGGAGAGTGGTGAGGCCCTGGCCCAAGATGCCCAGGGAAGCTGTGGCTGCCCCATCCCTGGAGGTGTTCAAGGCCAGGTTGGATGACTGAGCGACCTGATCCAGTGGGAGGTGTCCCTGCCCATAGCAGGAGTGTTGGAACTGGATGATCTTTAAGGTCCCTTCCAACTCAAACATTCTATGATTCTATCACTCCATGCCTTTGTAAAAAGTCCCTCCCCGGCTTTCTTGTGTTATTGATTCTACCATCAGAAATACTGGACTATCAAAATCTTCACTGACCACCCAGTACCGTTTCATGCAGAGGATGGCAGAAGACAAAGGGCTTAGCACAAGCAGGATAACACTTTCCTTCTCCCAAGCAACTCCAGTCCACCACAGCCCAGTTTTGAGGAGAAACCCCCTGCTCCTTGCCAAGACGGAGAGAGAAAAACCTCCCTCTGTCACAGACCCACAGAGCTAATAAAGGAAGAACATGAGCTATGTGAGCAGTGTGCATCCTTACAAGGAGCTCACAGAGGCACTCGGGTCTCTGCCTGACTTCTCTCAACTCTACCTTGAACGAGTCATCACTTGGCTCAATGCTCCTCCAAAGGAGACACAACAGCGATGTCCTGCACTCGGGACAGGATGAAACCCAGGAGACAGCACGTACAACACAAAGTCTGCTTCTCTTTGCACCTCATCTAGGCCATAGCAGGGAAAAAAACTGCAAGAGTGCTCTATTTTTAACCTACCACCAAGAGAGACTTTATAGAGACATGTTCAAATCTGAACAAGTTCCTCATCTCGATCCAAATTAAACTCAGCAAGTGTAAAGAAGGCATCCCAAATGGAACACAGCAAAGCCAAGATGATGTTATCCTAACAAAACTGCAAAAATTTCCGTATCTGTAACCAAACACCCAGCAATATCGTCCTCCAGGCTCTTTTCCCTCCTTGTTTCCATTTTTGTTTCTCCCTTCCCTGGTGTTCTGCTGGGGTTTGAGCTAAAGCAGAACCAGTTTCTGACTTCAGTTCACTCTCGTCTAAGTAACTTCATTTTCTGGAAGTTCACTGCATGTTTTCAGAGAGTTTCTCTCTGGCAGGGATCACACGGGGCACTGGGATGCAGAAAGGCTGCTGCTCACACTTATCCCTGTGGTAGCCAAGGCCACCCTGGAGCTGGTGGAGCCGTAAGGGAAAGAGGTGGAAAAGGCCACAGCTGCAGGGGGGAGTGGACAGGAGAGGTGACTCCAAACTGACCAACAGGGGATTCCAACCCATAGACTCTGCACTCAGTAGAAACTGAGAGATCATGAGGGTCTCGCTGTCTTCTGCAATGGCCAGCGTCCAGTGAGGACCTTGGCCATCTGTCTGTTCCCGAATCCAGTGCTTGAGCCCAGCTCTTTCCCAGCCTCAGACCCTTTCCCTCATGTCTGCTCTGCAGCATCTGTTCTGACGTACAGTTATCAAGGGGTGAGGGCACAAATTCATATATTCGTACAGATTATTTCCTTATTATTTTATTTATTATTACTACTTTACTAAAACCTGCAGTTTGTTTCCAACCTGCAAGTCTTTTCCTCTCATTTCCCTTTCCCTAGAGGAGGGAAGGGATTCGGGAGCCCACCTGCTTGCTTTTAGCTGCCGAAATTGGCTGGAATGGGGAAAAACCGTGACATGTTCCCTCCCTACCTCATCACCACAGCCGAGTTTTAATCAATATGCATGAACATAGCAGTTTTTGATGTGTTCCTGGAGGAGCCAAGTTAACTCCGGGGGGAAGGGATCATCATGGGCAGCAGAAATGCCGTTCCAACCCGGCCAGAATTTCGCTTTCTGCCTCCCCTGTTCTCCCAGTGCAAAAGCTTTGCATTTCCAAACAAATCTTCTGGAAAGAATGAGGTGCTTGTAGAAACACTGAAAGACCGGTTTGCCTTTCTCAATGTAAAGACTGATAAATCAAGGCAAATCTCTTTCAGAAGCAGGAGCCCCCTCCTGCAGGCTGCGCCGCTGCGATAACTGCTTGTTACAGAAACATGGACCTGTTTTTCCTGACCTACATTTGCAGGCTGGCAGGAAATCAAAGTTCACGTCAAATTACAGCAGATTTTGAACAGACTTGCATGTGCCCTCCAATCGCAGCTATTAAATCTGTTTGGGCCCAGCAAATTTGTGTTTTGTATGCAAGAAGGCACCCTGCTTTAAACCGACACATGTTAGGTGTTACATAAGTGCATGCAGGTCGTCCTTTAACTGATTTTCCATAGGATTTGGTTCAACCAAAGCCTTTTTCCTCTCCTTGAGCTGCTGCACTTATAATGAAAGCCATGTGGTTAAGCAGACACAACCACAAAAAGCAAACGAGTCCAGCTTTGTCCTAAAGGCCTCATGAGCACAAGGCTCCCAAGGTAACACAGCCTGCATGAGCCCCTGTTTAGAGAAACAAAGAGCAGCCAGTGAACAGTTCTAGGCTCAGAACAAGACAAGGACTTAGACACCATTCCGATGGACGAGTGAGCCATGGCTTCAGCATTGGTCAGAGAAGAAAGCTTCCACCTGCTTCGAGTCCAGAGGAGGGCACAAAGATGATCTGAGGGCTGGAGAACCTCCTGTACAACAACAGCCTGGGATTGTTCAGCCTGGAAAAGAGAAGGCTCCAGGGAGACCTCAGAGCAGCTTCCAGGACTGAAAGGGGCTAAAGGAGGGCTGGGGAGGGGCTCTTGATCAGGGAGTGCAGGGAGAGGACTAGGGGGAACTGTTTTCAGCTGAAAGAGGGGAGATTGAGATGAGAGTTTAGTAAGAAACGTTTTGCTGTGAGGATGGGGAGGCCCTGGCCCAGGTTGCCCAGAGCAGTGGTGGCTGCCCCATCCCTGGAGGTGTTCAAGGCCAGGCTGGATGGGGCTTGGATCAACCTGATCAGTTGAAGATGTCCCTACTCACTGCACGGGGCTGGACTGGGTAGGCTTTAAAGATCCCTTCCAATTCAAACCAGTCAGTGATTCTATGAGTGCATCACCTAACTTTCTCCCTGTTATCTGCTCCCTACCCTGCCTTACTCTTACACTGCACTTGCAGTGAAGGAGATGGTGCTGGTGGAGCCAGCCTGCACCCTGCTCCTCTCCTTTAGGATTTGCACTTCACGGAAATTTCCACTGATCTGAGAAGAAGCGGACACTGTGAGCTGCAATGGTGGGAGAGGATGGAGAAGAGCTTGGGTGCATGAGGACTCACCCAGAGAGCACAGCATCAGCCAGCTCAGAAATCAAACCAATCCTTCCATTATGGTGAGAGACTTCCCCCCCAGGAGCACTAAAGATGCTCTGCGCACCTCCCCACACTGACCCCGTTGGGTTTTATGAGCTGCCTATGCCATGAACCATCGCCCTCGCCTTTTCCCGCTATCTGCTTTAACACAGGCTTGCAAAACCTCTGTGTGAAGGAAACACATCGCAAATTTCCTTTATTTCCATGCCCATTCTCAGATCTTTGCAGTTTCACAATGTCCATATTTAAAATCATTGCAGTGCAAAACACAGCCAAGACAAAACAGTTCCATTAAGCCTTTTTTATTAAAACATGCCTTTCACGATCATGGCAGAATTTCTTTTAAAAAGCATCTTTTGGGGGCTAAAAGTGCCCAAACACACAAACTGCTGGGAATACCCTGGTGAGCAGAATTCCCACCTATTCGCATCCACGTGAATCAGGAATCGCTTCCCGGCGCAGAGGTTAACAGATGCAGGTTCCTGTGCTGTCGGTATGAACCAGACCGAGCCTAAACCTCCTGTACCCAGCGGAATTCCAATCTCCTCCCGACATAAAGCATACGGAGCCAGACAGCCGTTAGCGGGACCCGAACCAGCGCTGGGCTTTGGGAACTGCTGGTTTCCCTTATGTTTTTTGATTTATACCTCCTAACCACAAACCTAATGAGATTCTAATGAAAAGTGGGACATTATTCACTTGGTTTCCCCCCAGGAGGCTGGATTTATTTTCAACAAGCATGCTACTGATTAAAACAAGAGGTGATGGCTTTAAGGAGCTGGAACATAAACCTGTTCCCAAATGGGCACGATCCAAAGCCGTATGCTGGTTTCTGTCAGTTACAGTTTCACTGCTTTTATCAAAGTCATTTTTTTCAAAAATATATGTATTATTTTTTTACTGGTCACTACTACACAAACAATAAACATCCAATCTGTCCATCAAGTAATTGTACTGGAGTCTTTACGTAAAAAGAAGGCAGCCCTCTGGTTATTTTGCTGCTTCCCTGCCCCAGACAAAGCCCTCAAAAACCCTGCATGGAAGGGAAACAGAAAACTGTTTGCAACTGGGTTTTAAAGAGTGACTGGCACTTAAACTAAAACTAAACAGTAGGGAAGCTAAATATAAAATGAGGTGCGTAGGTCATTAAAAATATATTTATGTACATAATTCTCCGTACTGAAAAAGCTGGGAGTCCAGCTTTTAAAAGTGTCCCCACTAAACATCAGCATTAGATTAAGTGACCCCTTTGAAAATAGTTTTGTTAATAATGCACAGGTCTGGAGCACAATGGTTAGGTTTCACCTATATAAAGCTTTCCAGAACAACTGTTACTCAGCCATAATAGAAGAGAAGGCTCCAGGGAGATCTTAGAGCAGCTTCCAGTCCTGAAAGGGGCTCCAGGAAAGCTGGGGAGGGACTCTGGATCAAGGAGTGTAGGGAGAGGATAAGGGGGAACAGTTTTGAGCTGGAAGAGGGAAGATTGAGATGAGATCTTAGGAAGAAATGTTTTTCTGGCCCAGGTTGCCCAGAGAAGTGGTGGCTGCCCCATGGAGGTGTTCAAGGATGGGGCTTGGAGCCCCTGATCCAGTGGGAAGTGTCCCTGCTCATGGCAGGGGGGTGGAATGGGATGGGCTTTGAGGTCCCTTCCAACCCAAAACATTCTATAAGTCTACGATTTACCTAACATTTCCTAATCTCAAGTGTATCTCACGTAATCTGTATGCAACTAAAAGTGGTTTTCGTTGATGACTTTCCTATTCAGTACAGTTTGGATCACGCAGTGCTTGAAAACGTAGTCTTACATTTAGAAAGACTGATCTGAAACTCAACTCCTTCATACAATACAGTCAGTGAGAAACATAACACTAACCCAGAGCTTTTAAACAGGCATTTAAATTAGGAAATCAGTTCTATAAACATAAAGCATTTGAACTCTCCGTTTGTTATGGATAATGCATGGGGCCGCCAACTCCTGAAGTCATGGACTCCAAACTGACAGCTTTTGCCTTCCAACATTACATCAAAATCCTGACTCCAGCCCACAGGAATTTAACTCCTGAAGTTACAAAACAGGAATGCAGCAACTAGAAATTGTAGAATCATACAACTGTTTAGTTGGAAAAGGCCTTTGAGATCATTGACTCCAACTGTACCTGTCCAGTAATAAACCAGATCCCTGAGCACCTCACCTGCCCGTCTTTTCAAACCCTTCAGGGATGAAGACTCCACCACTGCCCCAGGCAGCCTCTTCCAATGCTTTGACGCTCTTTGACAAAATTATTTTTTCCTAATATCTGATCTAAATCCCACCCAGCACAACTTGAGGCCATTTCCTGTCATCCTATCTCTTGTTATTTGGGAGAAGATACCAACACCCACCTCACCACAATCTCCTTTCCAGGAACTGCAGAGACCGATAAGGTCTCCCTTCAACCTCCTCTTCTCCAGACAAAACAGTCCCAGGTCCCTTCTCTCCAACTCCATTCTTTTCCAACACGCTAATCTTGGGTACCAGCAGCATCTCTGTGTCCTTTGAGCATTTCCCTCCAGAACCTGGGATCACCTGGAGGTTTCAGAGGAGCAGAGAATTCAATGCATTAAATCTAGAATGCCGTTCTCTTTCTGGAGGTGATACCAGCTCGAGAAGCAATCCCACAGCGTTCAGCCAAGGATGAATGTCCCACAAAAAAGCACCAGAAAGACACGTTGCTCCCCACAACTGAACAAACATTCCCTCACAGTCCTGCCCTCCTCACCTAAAAGCAGGAACCTTTCTAAGCTCCCCCTGAACCGTCCTAGTGGAGGGTCACAAACAATAACAATGGATCATTAAGACAAACATAAGGCTTGGTAAGTCAAAAATTAACAGTAAATTGCTCCTCAGTTTTTCCCAAACTGCCCAAGCCTCCATAAGATCATGGTTTGGACAGAAAGCAATTGAACTTAAAAGATAACAACAAGCTGATATTCATGAAAAACAAAACCTCCCTCCTTTCAGTACTATGCAATTCACTACAGAGGAAAGCGATTTTGCGGCACAAAGGAAGTCAGAGTCCAACAAACTCATTGGAGAGGTAACATGCTGAAGTATTTGGCAATTATACATGTTCTTATAAGCAATTATCCATCCCCAAATCCAACAAATGAAAAAAATTAATACAGATGAGGAAATTACAGTTTTTGCAACAGGTTTTGCAACAATTTGAAGAGGCTTAAACAAACCATCCTATCAGGTTTTCTTTTAAAAAAGTACATTATCCCTGAAAAAAATACTTTGCACTCTTAGCTGTTGTGTTTACAAAGCTTATTCCATTGTGTGAAGGAGCTGCGGGATGCTGTGAGTCCTGCACACCTGCAGTAACCTGGCACGGGAGATGATGGAAATTCAGAACCAGCCAGACTAAATGCATTGCCAGGGGTTCTGAGCACATGCAGGTCCCCCCCGAGCTTACAACTTAGGGGATGATATCAATGGAGAAACATGACATGAAACAGTGTAATAAATGCTAGCGTTATCCATGGCAGGGTCATTACAGGGCTATGGTAATTGGAATTCCAGAGGCAATACCAGAAGTGAGACAGAAGCATTCAAACCAACTGTCAACCCATAAGTGAGACAACCGGCACTGGCGCTCAGTATCTTCCTATCGCGGAAACCAGAACTGGATTCTCATGGGAGAGTTCAGCTCTCACAGCAACTCGGGATGAAAACATCCTGATATAACACCTTCCCTTTGGTTAAAGGGATCATTAGACACAGAAAGCTGTTCCAGACCTCTTCCACCTCCCAGTCTATGCGGAGAAGGAACCTCCAGGCTGCACACGTGTTGCTCAGTCAAAGCCGGCTCACAGCTCATCCCACCAACACCGCCCTGCTCAGCACTCTGAGCCGCCAGTACTCCTGCTCTTCAAGATACAGGAATGGGAGTGGGGCTGGAACCACCATTAGGATAAAAAACCCCATAAAGCAGGACAATTTATCTGGAAAATACAGCCAGTACATTCATCTACAGTTTTCTGTGAGGAACAAAATGAGATGAAGAACAGCTACAACCCTGCAGAAGACTTCCTTCCCCAGCGGCACTGCCTTCAAACTAGAGGGTGATGCATGGAAACACACAGTGCCGAGAGCAGCCACGAGATGAGAGAGCAAGGGTACCAGGCAGTGTTACCTGTTTTTCAGGTGGGAACTGAAACACTGAGGGAGACAAGATGTTTCCACTAACATGAGGCACACCTTGAGCTCTCAGGAACATGGCTTTTATTGTTTTAAAGCACTCAGCTTGACCACACAAGTGATGCTGTTACAGCTCTCTTGCTCTAGGTTTGACGTCCAGTATCTTTTATTAAACTATCCCAGCCAGGATGGTGAGAAACAAGATGAAAGGTTTCAGGCAGAGAAGCGCATTGTGGGTGATAGAGTAGAAGGGATTTTGTGCCACTGAAACCTCCTCCTCTGTCCACTGATCGTGTTCCACAAGTTACAAACTGCTGATTTGGCTCTTTCCCCCCAAAAGAGGATTTTCTCATCACAGCTTTCCTACCCCATTCCCCCTCCCCTGACACTCCCCTGACTCATCTCAATTCCACACATCCCAGAACCTTTCCTTTCAGAGATAACTGCAACTCTGAGTAGTTGCTCCGAGTGCACTGAGCTTCCGTACAGCTGCTTCCATATGACACCTCCGTGGGGGAAATAAGGACAGAAGTCAGGTTTTCATAGGAATGCAATGTTTCCTCTTCTCCTGCAACACCCTGCCCGGTTCCCTCCGTACCCTCCGGTTACCGGAACACGTGAGGCAGAGCTTTGACAGACAAGAGCTTTCTCCACTGCACACTCCCGAGCTCATCCATCTTCAACGCTGTGAACGGCAGCCGTTCTTGGGAAAAAACAGTTGCTATGTGGTCATGTAATTAAAGACTGTCATAATTCACACCCACGTTGCGGTGGGGTGGTGTTGTGCAGGCAGCTTTAACTCTGGCAATGCCTTGCTTTAGGCTACTTGCATTTGAAATCTAAATAATGTTTTTATTGTACCGCACCATAAATTATTTGTGCAGAAGTAATGTCCTGAAAAAAAATGATTCTTCTAGCACGATCCCTTGCTCGAACAAAGCCACAGCCCCCAGCTGCTCACGCACACACCAGTCCCGGGACAGAAACACATCTGGGAAGAAGCCCGAGCACAGAAGCACTCTCACTGGGCTTACAATTAAGCACAAGCTGAAGCACTGCACACAAACCGAAGCTGCAGAGAAAACGCACGGGGGCTGAGATCAAAGAAGAGAAATTGGAAAGTAAATGGATTCAGAAGGGACCGGGGCTGACAAGCCAGGCATTCACACCATCAGCGGGCCCAACAGTCTTTTTCTTTCCCATTCTTACACCAGACAAATGAAGAACAATATTGACGCCATCAGCAATAACTGGGAGATAGCGGCATTGTTTTCCCTGCCGAGGATGCATGCCTCCCTGCGTGGGTGGAGGATGGCTCCGTCGCTATGGAGCTGGATCAAAAGCCGTTGTTAGGGGAACAAGCAGGAAAGGTGAAACAATGGCTCAGATAAGAAGCATCTCAACAAACACGAAACCAGACTTGGGAGTTTAGAGCGGCAAGGAGGTGAGATGTTGGCCCCAGCTCTAGGGATGTGGTCACTTTGCCAAGGCTGAGGAGCAGGAGATCAAAGGAAACGCTGGCACCCTGGAGGACCCCAGCCAGAGGAGGAGGAGGAGGAGGAAGGAGGCTGGCGGGGCGGCCAGAGACCGCCCAGGGTGCGAGCATGGGACTGCACACCATGGGACTGCACACCATGGGACCGCACACCATGGGACCGGGCTGCGAGCAAGGAGGGCAGCTCTCCAGCCAAAACCCAGGGCAGCTTTCCCAAACTAGAAAGAAAAGGTGGTGGTGGAAATAAGACCTCCAGGTATTGACCTCTGTCAGCCTTTGCTTCACGTGCTTTGAAGCAACCCACTCCAGAGCAGCGCTGCTCACTGCTCCTCTCAAGGTATGGAAGGAGCTCATTAAAGCCTTCTTACAAAGCAAGACTCCTTGAGAGCAGCCAACACCTCCGTCACAAGATCTTGTCTTGTGACCTTCACTCAAATCCTCCTTCTTTCTAGGAACTGATGACAAATTGCTCCCTGCCCTCGTTAACGCAGAACCGCCTGGTTCTCCCACAGTTCTGGACAGAGGGTGCTCTCAGCAGCATCATCTGCTCCTGCGATTCATAAGCTACAAATTGAAGAAACACACCAGGAGCTAAAATCAGTTTCCGAGAACAAAACCAGCTGGTACAAACACAAAAGCCAAACATTCTCCTGGCTGCTGTCTGCATTTTTTTTTTTAAATTCAGCTTAAAACTAAATGAAAAAAATCTGCTTGGAACCCAAACAGTCTCCAGCTGAAAATGTGGTGTCTAGCCTGAAACAGAGGCTTGCGTGCACAGTGCCAAGCAGCACAGGATTCCCATGGACCTGGTGTTTCTCAAGCCCTTAATGTGGTTCAAGTCAGGCAAGTGGGTTTAGGATTCCCAGTTTAAGATCTACAATGCACATCTGCAATTCATTCCAGTTTCTTGCTTCATTTCTTGCTTCTCCAACCAACTCCAAATCATTTTACAAGTTCCTGCAATCTGGTACTAATCAGTTACTTATGGTGCAGGAGTCCCCGCTTCCTCGGAAGGGCTCCCTCGGCACAAGAAGCCAAACTGTGTGTTTCATCAGCCCTGTTTCGCCAGAAACAACAGTAACTACCTGATAAAATAAAAATGCTTGGCTGTGTCCAATGCATGATTACAAGACATGGAAAACTTTTACCCTACCATACAGCACTAATCATTTTCTACACCTTTCCTCTCGACCAGACCAACCATGTTAAACCAGGTGACTCCTCTGCTAGCAGGACAAATGGACTTGATCTCTTTTGTGAAGGAGATTTGACCAAGTGGCTTCAGGGAAACCTTAGGAGCCATTTTCATCAAGCTGTTAGAAGAGAATTCCCGTATGAGGAACACTGCTGGGTTAAAACCCTCACTGCAAGCGTGCCAAACCTCAGACTGTCAGTATTTGTCCCCTGCACATCAGATCTGTTCGATGGATGCTGAGGATATGTGGCAAGCAGGGCAGTTATTCCTGAAGTGATTTGGCCTCAGTAAGCACTAAGGCATGATACACATCGTCTCTTTAGCTCATGCCTCTTCTTGTTTAAACTACAGGTTGTCCAAATACCAAACCCCACCTGCCCTTGTGCTGTGCACAGCTCCAGAGCTCCAGTGGTGAGCTACAGACCTGAACAGAATACGTAGTTAGAATGGTTATCCTCATCAGTGTTCTCCTACTGGTGGTGGATGCAAACGAAACTTTGCTGGCTTCACCGTGTCCCTTGGCACCATCAGTTTGAGGACCCAAGTGAGCAGGGCATGGACAGGGATGCTTTTTTGCAGTTCTTAACTTAAAAAATCTTAACTGCTTCTCTTGCAAGGGGCTCTCAAGATGAAGCTTGTACTTGAATTTTTAAAAATCTTTAGAATGACTTTTCTGATGACTTTTCATACCGATAATCTGAAGTCACTGTCCTGAAGTGACACGCCTGCATACAAGCACACTCCTCCTTGCATAATGCATTAACCATGGGTCAGTGACCCCCTGCCCACTATAAAGAGACGTACAAGCAAGAAGAGGGGAGCCTTACGGCTGGGTGGTCCTGTCAATGAGCTGTCAATGGACTGTGTTAATATGATAGACAAAAGGGTTGCAGTTCCCGTGAAGAGCCAGTGGGATCGTGCTTGAGACCATGAGAAAGATGTAATCACTGCTAGGAAGCATCACTGACTTCGCCATGCAATCACTGCTAGGAACCATCATTGACTTCACCATCTTCACAAGCAAGCAGGCTCCTTCAAAAACATCAACAGGAACAGCTCTAGGGCAGAAGCAGTTTTTATCAAAGTTAAATACTCACACTTCCCAGCACATCCTCCTCACCTTATCAGAAGTGTTAGATCAGACACAGTCGGGCTCATATCTCACCCAGAGCAGCAGCTGCAGAGCACGCTGCTGGAACAAGAGCCTGGAAAGGACCAGTGTGAACACCACACCAGCAGTTGGCACTGCAGGTAAGGATGGGTTCAGGTCACCAAAGGACTCTGCACCATTGTTTGCTGGTGTGGGAGGAGGAGCCCTCGGCTCCCTACTAGCACAGAGCAGTCACAGACAGGCCCATTTAAACCACCACATCCTATTATGATACCACCAAATCCAGCTGGGCAGGGAACTAAGTTCTAGGAGATTGGAACACTCCACAGCAAATCTCTCTGGTTAGGAGAAGCAGGTCCCTCTGCAGTGACACCACCCCATGCTGCAGGACAGGGCTACCATCTCCCCATCATCTGGGGTCACAAGATCCTCTATCCCAGTGCAGACCCCTCTTCCATCCACTGCCCTCAGCAAGGGCTGGTGGATATCAGATGTCTCCCACATACCATCTCTTATCTAAATCTGTCTCCAAGAGAAAGCGAAGTGCCTACAGCTCTTTGTGTGAAACTCCTACTGCAGCAACCCCAAAAGGGAAAAGGCCAACAGAGTGGGAGCAGGTGGAACATGAGGTTCATGCTGGATACATCACAAAGCCATCACCTTATAGCAATATAACACACATTCACTGAGCTGTTGGATCCTCATTCATCACCATTGCACAGAAACCCACAGAACTCAGGCAGAGAACACTGAACAGTCCTTTTACCGGACAAAGAATGCTGCTGTCAAAAATGGGTCTGGGGGCAAAAGAGCCAAAGATTAGCAATCCTGTTTTCAACCTTCTCCGTTTCTGTTCAACAGAAAGCTGTTACACTTTAAGAAACCTTTGCAAAAACACCATCCAGAAGCTCCTGTGTCTCTGTAGGGCTCATATGATGGGTACAACTTCATCATTTGGGCACCTATCATTCCTGTCTTTGTTGACTCCCTAATGACACTCGTTGATGAGAAGCTTGACATGAGCCAGCAATGTGCGCTCGCAGCCCAGAAGCCCAACCATATCCTGGGCTGTTGGAAGGGGTCCAGAGGAGGCTACAAAGATGATCTGAGAGCTGGAGCAGCTTCCATACAAAGACAGGCTGAGAGAGTTGATGTTCAGCCTGGAGAAGAGAAGGCTCCGAGGAGATCTTATAGTGACCTTCCAGTACGTGAAAGGGCTACAAGAAAGCTGGAGAAGGGTAATTCATAAAGGCTTGTGGTCATAGGACAAGGGGGAACAGATATAAACTGGAAAGAGGCAGATTTAGGTTTGATATAAGGAAGACTTTCTTCACCATGAGTGTGGTGAGGCACTGGAACAGGTTGCCAAGGGGAAGTTGTGGCGTCCCCATCCCTGGAGGTGTTCAAGGCCAGGTTGGATGGGGCCTTGGGTAACCTGATCCAGTAGGAGGTGTCCCTGCCCATGGCAGGAGGGTTGGAGGTAGATGATCTTTAAGGTCCCTTCCAACCCAAACCGTTCTATGATTCTATGATTCTATGATTCTATGATTCTATGATTCTATGATTCTATGATTCTATGATTCTATGATTCTATGATTCTATGACACATTCGGCTTTGATGAGGAGGTCCATCAGCCTAACAGGTGGATAAACATTCCCTTTGCGGGGCTGAAGTACTGGTTGCCTCTTGCAGGTGTCAAGAGAGACCAAGCCAATGATCCAGATGTGGTCCTTTCAGGTCAAAGAGGAGAGCGGGCAGGAAATCAGGCTGGTTGCTCGTGGAGTTGAGGGAACACAAACTGCACATCGTTGGTGGCTCTTGCTAACTGTCCTGCAGCTAGAGGACAAATGTCTCCTCATTATCAGCCCAGCCTAATGATTAGCTGATAATGCTCAGCTTCCAGATAAGCACTGGAGAAGCATTCCTCCAGTTTCCTGTTTGAATGATGCAATCCTCGCTGTCTGGACCTCGCACTCAGAACATCATGCTGCAGCCAGGCCAGCTTTATTATTTCTTTCATGCTTACTGTTTTCATTTCGCCTTTCACCCTCCACATGTTTTATCTCAAGCTCTTGGAGGTAAGTCATGAGCTTACGTATTGCACAACACAATATCTCCAGGGACCTTTTATATTCTCCTCCAGATGGTTGGGTGGATAATACCCTTCTTTCCACATCCTTTACACTCTCAAATTCTGATGAATGCAAGTTTGACCAGATTTAAAATGGAATATAGATATAACTGTTTGCTCTAGCTTCTTCTTTATTTTTTTCATGCAGGAAAAGGTAGGAAAATTCTTGGCAATAACCTGGAATATGACTTGATTTGCCTAGCAGTGCTGCTGTGGTGGTAAGTCCTCAGCTGGTAGCACTTGTGATGACAATAATAAATGTTACGGAACCATTGAATTAGGGAATCGGAGAAGAACAGTGATGAAGAGAACGATCGTCTAGAAGAGCAGACAGCACAGAATCATGGAATCATGCAATGGTTTGGGTTGGAAGTGACCTTAAAGCCCATCCAGTTCCAACCTCCTGCAATGGGCAGGGACACCTCTCACTGGATCAGGGTGCTCAAAGCCTCATCAAAAGCATGAGCTGTCCCAGTTCCCTGTTGAACCAGGCCAGTGTTATACATACTCCTACATAATTTCAAATTAAAAAATCCTAACAGCTTAAAGAAACATTCAGCAGCTGCAGTTCCGATTCCAAATTCAAGTGTCTCTGCAGCAATGTGATGGGGTTATTTTATTGCCCCAATCAGTCTGGAAACCAGCACAGAATCAGCTTTTGCTTTTCATCTTTACAAATGAATAGAAAAATCAAAGGAATGCAACAGTTGTCCTTTTGGAGAAGACCAGCAGATTAGTGGTGTCTCTGTAACAATAACTGGGTGACCGGGAACAGCCCTGGAAAACAGGGATGTCAGACCAGCAGAATGTTCCTGCCTCTGGCATTCACTGGAGTTGTTACAGACCTGTTTGTTTGTACATGATATTCAGACCCACTCACGCGTATACAAACACCTAAAAGTAAGAAAATGCATCTCTGTACAGTGTTTGAGCTCCGTTTCAAGAAGGAAGGTTACCAAACCATTGGTCAACAGGATGGTGCCTTGCACCTCTCCTTCTCCATGCACTCTTCCTCCTCTCCTCAGGGAGACCCTACAGCGATCTTCTAGTACCTGAAGAGGGCTACAAGACAGCTGGGGAGGGACTTTTTACACGAGCATGGAGCGGTAGGATGAGGGGGAATGGCTTTAAATTGGAAGAGGGAAGATTTAGATCAGGCATTAGGAAGAAATTCCTCACAATGAGGGTGGGGAGGCCCTGGCCCAGGCTGCCCAGAGCAGTGGTGGCTGCCCCATCCCTGGAGGTGTTCAAGGCCAGGTTGGATGGGGCTTGGAGCCCCTGATACAGTGGGAGGTGTCCCTGCTCGTGGCAGGGGGTGGAATTGGACGGGCTGTGAGGTCCCTTCCAGCCCAGCCCATTCCAGGATGCTGAGATTCTGCAAAATCATGCAGGGTCCTTAGCATGAACAGATGCACAGAGTAAGCAAAGTGAAGAACAAAAGCCTTAAGCAAAGGCAGTAAGGAAATTCAAATGTTGACAGGATCAGTACAGTAATTAAGAGGAGGAAATAGTCAATTATCAACTGAAAAGTTACAGTGCCAACCTGAAAAAAACCTGAATTAAGCAAGCCAGCCAGCCTTCTTGTTTATAAATTAAAGACAGATTCAGTGTTTGAAAGCTCCAAAGCCTTTTCTTAGAGCATATTAACAGAAGAATTTGCAAGGAATCATCCTTGATTCAGCTGAGCTTCCAGACTGCCTCCCTGCTCCTCAAGAATGTTTCATGGGAGCGCAAGAGCTCACACATTCTCTTCTCAAGTTTACAATCAGCTCGATCCGAGAGGAGGAAAAACATCAGGGGAGAAAAAAGGTGGGCAGCAACCGCTGTCACTACCATGTGTGTGGAAAAGGGCAAGGGAGGAGTTTGCCCCCACCTTCCGTCAGGACAAGATCTCACGCTGGCACGTTTCTCAGGGCTGCGAGTGGTGATGCCCACTCATCAGTGACCCCCGCCCTGGTCGGGAGGAGGAGGAGAGATCAGGCCAAGCACATTTATTCCAAAGGAAAAGAGGCTGCTTAATGAAGGATATTCTGCTCTTCAGGTGCAGCGGTGGTTTTGTGCAGCCTGTGTACACCGACCACAGCTACGGGACTGCACAAACACTGATGCGAACGAGTTCAGACCGCAGCTTAATTTAAAAACAAAAGAAGAAAAGAATCCCCTCTCCTTCCAGCTGCAGAGCACGCCTGGAGCACAGAGTGTGCAGAGCAGCTGCGCCGTAAGTGGTCGCCTTCTAAAATGAACACGATGTTCCCTTCCGCATGAGCTCAGAGAGATCGGGATTTCTGCCCCTGCTAAAACCACATGCAGCCCCCTTCCAGGCTGCAACTTCAACGCGTCCTGAAATGACTTCCCACAGCGTTCTTTGAAAGTTGTTGGTTAACGTGGACATCTCAGCCAAGAATGGACTTTTATGGATCCAGCTCATAGACTGCTACTAAAAACTGTACCAGCTTGTTTTTCCAGCCTCTAGGAATTCTGCTCTTTTCTTTAAGGACTTTGCCCCAGGATTGTTATTAAAAAGTGCTTCCAGACCTGGGAAGAATCTCACACCTAAAGCCTTTCAAGAAACACCAATATCAGACTGTCCCTGCACCCAGCGAGTACAAACCCATGCCCTCGGCAAAGCATCTGCAACACCTTGCTGAGGAGCGTTACAGACCCTTAACAGCATTATTGACATCTCATCAACACAACTTCATCTATCATTAAACCCAAATCATCCTGATTATTCATAGCCACTCTCACCATTTCCATGTGAATCTTGAAATATCTCCGTATGTCCCAGCTCAGAACCATCCTCCTGTGCACATCATAACCTCCTCTTGTTTGACAGAAGGAGTATCTAATAAATGAAATGTGTCCTACATGTGTAGGACTGGAAATCATCCTGACTGTGCAGTAAACAGAACAATCTTGCAGTAGAGTAAAAGGTTTTAAGAATGAGTTGACAGTATTTACCAAGTTTCAACACAACTTCTTCCAGGAATTCACAGCAGCCAATTTGACTGTTTCAAGAAAGAGAGGATATGTGAAAGTAAAAACCCTTTTTATTCCATATGTCATCCATAGTGGTGGTGAAGCGACAGCTACTGGGGCAAAATCACAGTCAGGAAAGAACAATCCTCCATCCCTAGAGGTGTTCAAGGCCAGGTTGGATGGGGCTTGGAGCAACTGGATCCAGTGGGAGGTGTCCCTGCCCATGGCAGAGAGGTGGAACTGGATGGGCTTTAAGGTCCCTTCCAACCCAAACTTTTCATGATTCCATGATTCTATTTCCTTCCTTGCACTTAGGGCCAAGCAGAAACATAGCTAGGATCCACTCTGCCCTGCACAAGACAAAATGGAATTCCTGCTGCCTGCAGACTAGTTGGAGTAGTAAGTGGCCTTGAACGCGAGCAAAGTTCCCTGTTCCACAAGATTGCATCCTATCAGTATTCAGGACTCCCATGGATGGCAACTGTGCTTCCAGCAAGGGATACATAATGCTGTCCTCGTGCAGACAGAACAAACACGGTATCACTGAAGAAAAGTAATAGTTTAGTCTACTTAAAACTGCTGCATTTACAGACTTGGCTGCCACTCCATGCTGCAAGTAAAGCTCTTGTGGCCATCAGCGGCAGAGTTAATTGGATGGCAAGGAGAATCAGTCATCGTGGATCACTAGTTCATTGTTTTTAAGTAATACTGTAATGATTGTGCCATTGAAACCTGTATCTGGCTGAGTTCATTAACTTGGGAACAGTGTTATTCTCCTTCCTTGGCCTGGTACACTGAGGGCATGGGGTGCTGAGGAACACTGCTAGAGCCAGATCTTCCAAAGCGCTCGGTGCCAACTCCGCCCTTTGAGAACAATGGTACTCACTGGCTGCTGGAAGCTTTTGAAAGCCTGGCACAGACGTATTAAGGGTTGTTGCATCACTCTTTTCAAATTGGAAACTTCAAAGTCCCTCACATGGCACAGGCTTTGTATTCCCTTCCATAAAATATGTATTTTCACTGAGCAAACACATATCAGCTCTCACACAACTACAAACCTAGTGAGAAGAAGCTGTAGGCACCTTTCCTCTACACCAACCCATGCCAGGAGAGAGAAGGGGGATAAAGTATTTGTTCACGACCGTACATACCTGCACCTTCCTTCCCTTGGACAGAGCAACTGTTAAACAGGAGTATCAAGGAGGGAGTGTTCCCCATCACAGAATCATGGAATCAGGTCAAGGGAGGTGATTTTACCCTATTCCTCATCTGGAGCATTGTGTCCAGTTCTGGAATCCTCAACATAAGAAGGAAATGGAGCTGTTGGAACAGGTCCAGAGGAGGCTACAAACATGTTGAGAGGGCTGGAGCACCTCCCATACGAGGACAAGCTTAGAGAGTTGATGTTGTTCTGCTTGGAAAAGAGAAGGCTCCAAGGAGACCTTCCAGTACCTGAAGGGGCTACAAGAAAGCTGGGGAGGGACTGTTTACAACGGCTTGTAGTGAGGGGGCAATGGGTATAAACTGAAGAGGGGCAGATTTAGACAAGACATAAGGAAGAATTTCTTCACTATGAAAGTGGTGAGGGACTGGAATAGGTTGCCCAGGGAAGTTGTGGCTGCCTGGAGGTGTTCCAGGCCAGGTTGGAAGGGCCTTGGGCAGCCTGATCCAGTGGGAGGTGTTCCTGCCCATCGCAGAGGGGCTGGACCTGGATGATCTTTAAGGTCCCTTCCAACCCAAACTATTCTATGATTGGAGGGGACCTTAAAGCCCATCCAGTTCCACTCCCATGCCATATTAAACAACACCAGTCACACACCTTTCTCCAGTGAAGACACAGATTGAATTGTCTTGCTTCAAAGTATCACAGAATCATCAAGGTTGGAAAAGACCTCTAAGCTCATCCAGTCCTACCATCAGCCCAACCCCACCATGCCGACTAAACCATGTCCCCAAGTGCCCCAGCCAGACAGTTTTTGAACCCTTCCAGGGATGGAGACTCCCACACTGTGCTGGGCAGCCTCTGCCAGGGCTTCACCACTCCGTCAGTAAAGAAATTTTCCCTAATATCCAATCTAAACCTCTCCTGGTGAAACTTGAGGCTTGGCTCTATCAACCAAGAGAACTATGGTTCTTTCAAACCCTTTGACAGGAGCAATGTTTTAGTTCCATAGAGCAGCAAATTTAACTTCAGTTCTGCCACATCTGCCACACAGCTTTTGCAGACAATCTCAGCCAACCATTTCTTCATAAGAAATATTATCTTATAAAGCAGAAATAAAATATACCAGTAAAAATAAAATAAACTGAAAGGGAAAAATTATTTAACTGTTTAACTTTGTCAGCAAAGTGGAAGAAATGTTATGCAGGCAGCTCAACACGACACTGCATCTCTTAGCACAGAGAACACCATTCCTCTTGCTGAAAGCAATATTATACACTAAAACCAAACTTGACTATTTCGCCTCAGTGAGCATTTTCCCATTATTTCCATCCACAGGTGCTCTCTGTCCACACATGCACCCTGGTCTGCACGTGCCCAAGTGTTCAAGAAGCAGATCTCATCCTGTGGGAGGTTCTCGTACTACGTGCTAATCTTCTGTCTGCAGGTGTGGACAGAAAACACTCTAATGAAGATGACAAATTGGTAAGTTACACGCTCACCTCCTCCACTGTTTCCCAGTCTCTACTTTCAGATGTCTGTGCAGCACAGAGCTGAGTTTCAAAAATAATACTTTATATTTCAATCCTGGAACACTGTAACACTGAGTTTGTGACATGATATTTATTTTCACCAACTGCCCTGGTATTAACAAAAGATTTACATCAGGAACTGGCTTCTGAGAAAACCAGAAATCGCATCAACAGGTTAATTCTTAATGGTTCGTGATCAGCTTCAATAAATTAAGAATTATTGTTAGGTCTAAAACCATAGACAGGTTCATGAAAGATAATCCGTACTCAACTTCCTGACAGGACTAAACTTGGATTTTTAATAAAACTGCACAATTCAGGTAAAATGCACACCATCATCACCCCACAAAAACTGGCCATTAATATTGATTGAGATTCCTTCAGAAAGACGCTCTTTTTTGGCCTCATCTTTCTTACACAACTTGCAACAACTGGTCAATATGTTAAAAAATTGTGCAGATTATCCTCACTTTGGCCGAAGTCCACAGAAAGAGAGAAACCTTGCACAACCTCCAGCTCATGAACGGAAAGAAAAGGAAGTCTGAGAAAACAGTAAACGAAATGTACTGCTGAAGATTATTCTTAATGAAAGGGAAAACCAAGGCCACCCCTGTATGTAGAATCATCCAGGAGTTTCCACAGCCCACAGAATGAGAATGGAGACACGTCTTTGTGGAAAGGTGACCTCTGGTCTGCACATGCCCAAGTGTTTGGGAAGCAAATCTCAACGGGCTGTTGGAGGTCCCTGTCCACCTTCTGAAATCTTGGCATCTCACCAGGAAAATAGTACTTGAACTATCAGGATGGGGGAACCCTTCCACTGGGTTTGAAGCTAAGGTGGGGGAAGCACTGGAGCACGGCCAAGGTTGTGGGACCCAATGGGGAAGACGCACGCCTCGGGACACACCACAGCAAGGAGCACACCAGCAGGCAGGCCTGGCAGCAAGGAGCTGAACCCGGAGCAAAAGGTAAGCTGAGTGTCTGGGAAAAAATGTCTTGAAGAGTGAGAATCACTATAAGGAATTATTCCTCAGGGAAACAGGGGAAGCGCCTTTGCGTGGGTATTTTATGAGAGACTGGGCAGCCCACCAACAAATGTACTGAGGAAAGACTCAGACAATGGCAAGGAAATGGATTAAATGTGTTAGCAAGACAATTTCCAGATCCGATTTCTGTGAAGAGGAGACCATGACCTCACCATTGCATCGGTGGAGTCACCATTAAGTACTGTCCCATACAGCCCTGTGTCCCTCACCAGCATGGGCATGGGCTTTAGACAGACCACACCAAAGGCTGAAAGGGATCTGGGAGTGGCTTCTCATTGTTATTTTATTGTTGTATTAACGATGGATCAATTTATGTTCACGGATTTTGCAACGCAGAATTCTCCAGGGATATTGAGGAGGAGAAAACTGAGAGACAGAATAAAGCTTTGGGGGAAAACAAGAGGTTTGAGCTTGATTAAAAGGAAAAAAAAAGCCAGAGGAACAGAATATGTGCAGATCCATATGGGGGAGAAGTGACTCTTCTCCAAGGACAGACAGCAGCAATGGAAACACTAAATGGCTGGTTGGCCAGGCTGCTGTTTCTGTACTTGCCTTGTCCTTTCCAGTTCACTCCAGTTCACTGAAGCGCAGTCCCAGCAGCTTTTCCCTGTCGGGGGTTCCCACAACCGTTACAAGCTCAGAAATGACTCTGGCACCTATAAAGATCTGATCTGGTCTCTGTGTACCCACTATTTGCACTTGCAATTCGGAGCAGCTGTTTCAGATACAGCTGTGGGAAAACCCAAAAGCTAGAGCTTCCCTTTCACCCGCTAATAGAGGTTGGCCACAACATCCAAATAAACAGGAGCTTAGCAAACAGATAAACTGTTTAACCAAGAGAATAGCCTGCTGTAAACACATACCATCTGATTGAAATATCATTCTCTCTTTAAGAATGAATTGTCCCTTCACGGGGCACCTTTACCAGTTGAATTTATCGGCACCTCAGTGAAGCACCAGAGAGAATGATAGAGTTGAGGAAGTTGGCCATCACTTCATGGGATCAATGCACAGCTATCGTGATATAAGGACTCACAGATACAAAGCTCATCCCATTTGATGTTGGCATTCTAGGCCAGCTTTACACTGGCACTCTCTGAAACGAGGCCCCTGCCTTTAGACCAAGGGTTTACATAAGCCTGTAATGCTTCTGTCAGGAAGATCACCTTCTTGCCTGCAGACAACGCTTCAGGCTGTCTTTCATCTGTGTTTCGTCGTGTCTTTATCTTTTTTTCTTTTCATCCTTTTTTTTTTTTTTTTGCTAATGCTTTCCCAAGTTACCTGTCCTTCCTGTTGGCTTGTGGCTGGGTTGCTGTGGAGATGATCCCTGAAGACAATTCATGGGATAGAAGCGCATTTGCTGCCTTCCAATCCACTGGAGCACAATTGGACTGAAGGACCCTCCAGCCAATGTCCTGAATCCAAAGCAGATGTCAAGAGAACATTATTAAATGTATCAGGTGTGAGGTGATCCTTCCCTGATGTTCTCCCAGCTTCTAGAAACCTACTGCTCAGGAGACCTGAGACAGTGATGGATGCTATGCTTGTCAAAGTCTTTGATGGAACTGATTTCCACTAATTTGTTAAGTTGCTTCTTTAATTCACAGCAGCTTTAGTACTCACACTATCCATAACTCACCTATGTTGCACAAAACATCTCCCTATGTCTGATCTAAACCTTTCCCCTGACATTTTGAAGCCCCACAACTCTGGTATTAAAAGAGATGATCATGATGATTAGAAGAGAGTCCACAATCTCTCCCTACTCCTGTTCTTTATTTCACTGATAATCAACTGTGCAGCAGATGGATCCTCAGTAACCAAACCCAACACCATCCCACGGAATGTCACAATAGCTGAAAGGCAGCTGAGAACAAAGAAAAAAATGCAGAATTAAATGTTGGGGTTGACAGGCTTCTAAATTTGATCTGTTTTTATTAGATTAATTAGGATTAGTTTGATTGGAAGATTAGATTTTATGAACATAAGATCTGGGGGAAGTTTCATTTATTTTCTTTTGGCTGTTAGATCAACTGAGAAGCTATAGCAATTTACTTTTTTTCTTATGCTTCCAGAAATGTGACTGGACAGCAAATTAATCCACTTCTGTGAATAAGCAGAATTTGAATGCAGATCATGCTCGTAAGCACTGTAACCACATGCATTTCCAACACCCCAGGCCCATAGCTCACTGTGGTCATTGGAACCACCAAGGAACACAAGATGCTGGGTTCTGGTGGAGGCTGTAAAAGATTTCAGATCTTGCTCTCCCTTACACTAACAGTAAGTTAGTGAGACAATAGGACAAATCCTGTTATCAACAAGATAGCACAGTCATTGGGCATTTACTGTAACATCCTCCGATGCAATTGTCCCGGTTATCTGCTCAAATGCAGCAAAGAGTAGGGTTCAGTTCAACAAACCTGCTGAGCCCTTGCAAATCTCTTGAGCATCATCTCTAACCTATCGCCCAAAAGGGTGGAAAAGAGAGTGCTGGGTCTCGAGTATGGAGTGTACATTACTCCAAATTTAATGCTGCTGCTTCTAAAGGATGTGCTAAATATCAAATGAACATGAGAGCTGTGAGTACACCCCCAGCATGGACTGTCATTTAAATCCTTCCAATTAAAAGAACAATGAGAGCGTGTGCCTGGAATGGACTTCAGGGAACAATATCCTTGCAGCCTCCACAGCTCGCTGGCCAAGGGCTCTCCAGGGAACTGGACTGCGATAAGCAGGTAAGCTTCCAACTCAAGCAAAGCGCATTGACACCCACGTTCTGCACCCACTGATCCCGAGTGCCGAGGCACAAATGCTCCCAAGCCTGCGTGAACAAGAAATCACAGGCAGGCCTTATTCCAAGAACGTATTTAATCTTCAACAACAGAGAGTTAAGAAAGGAGGACT
This sequence comes from Phaenicophaeus curvirostris, assembly GCF_032191515.1. Taxonomy (NCBI): domain Eukaryota; kingdom Metazoa; phylum Chordata; class Aves; order Cuculiformes; family Cuculidae; genus Phaenicophaeus; species Phaenicophaeus curvirostris. Next base: position 1,364,355 of record NC_091411.1, read on the forward strand.
CTGGTCTCCATTCAAACAGACTGGGAAAACCGGGCTGCATTAAACAGACACAGCAGCTTTCAACTACTGACTGTGCAACTGTCAGGAGGGAAAGGAAAGTGAAACGAACACTTGGTACAATTCCCGAACTCCAATGTTTCTACCACACTCCTTAAGGTCCCAGCAAAGCACCTCACATCAATCTGCAAAATTGATTTTTAAAGTTTGAAGTTAAGAAAAGACTTGAAAGTAAGCACAAGCTGAGGAGCACTGGTAGGTCAGGCTCCAAACGTGATGATACTTGGCATTAAGAAGTAAAAACTCATCAAAATACCATGTTTTCCTTTCCTCTGTTCCATAGAGGTGGACATCTGAAAAAGGTACCTTATTTCCATCCTGCATTTACTCCCTATCATAATTGTTAAATTAAGTAATAGGGTGATTTACGAGACTTGGTGTTGCTATGCTGGATGCACGTCCAGAAGACAGAATGGAGATGGGAAGACTACACTGTCACAAAACAATTTTCCTATCATTCAGAGACCAAGGCAAGAGGATCTCCCTACTACTCTAATATTTTTATTCTTCACATTTTTAAATGGATGCCCCTTCCCTGGAGGTGTTCAAGGCCAGGTTGAATGGAGCCTTGGCAGCCCGATCCAGCGGGAGGTGTCCCTGCCCATGGCAAGGGGGTTGGAACAGGATGGGCTTTGAGGTCCTTTCCAATCCAAATCGTTCTGATTCATTCTATGAAATATTAATGAATTCTCCATAATCCTAGTCTGCATTTTACAAATGCTTACAAATGGCACGAACGTTTCCTGGTAACATGAAGAATCAGGACGGGCTAAAAGAAACTAGGAGATACCATCTTCAAGAAGAATGAAATGTAGTTTCTTTCCACAGATAGTTCAGTGGCACTTGGATACCCGCCAGCTTCTTTTTGGCAATAAGAGGACCAGTATAAATTAAGCTTTATGAGCTTAATGTGCACAGAGTAGACCTCCTTATTCGGTCCATTCCTTTGGATGGGTCCAAAATGCTCAAGAAAACACCTTTCTGATCTCAGCTTTGCTACTGCAGAGGACTTCAGCCATCATTTTCACAAGATGGGTTCATTCAGTTCTTGAAAGTCACACTGCCACATTCATGGGTGAGCGAGGAAGGACATCTCCTTCAGCTCAACACCCACGCTGGCTCATTTAAACAGCTCCGCTCTATGCATTTACCGAGCAGTTTCAGCAGAACATTGGCTAAAAAGATTTTAACTGCCCATTTCATCCCCTGTTGTGCCCTTCCTCAGGGCAGCAGAGTCCCCAGGGATCCTGCCCGGCTCCTGCGGTTTGGGATTGTACAACTGCATCCCGGTGGGTTTGGGGTGACCACAGATGGGAGGCAGCAGAAGAAAAAGGAGCGTATTTTGCTCTGCACACCATTCTGCCTGGGGCGGTTGGCAAATATCTTCACACATATGGCAGACAAGTTGGCTTGTCCACAGCTAAACCCCAACAGCTCATCAACAAGTGCTGCAACAAGACAGAGGAAACAGAAACCAGCACAAAAACAAACAAGAGAAGGGTAAATGACTCTCAAGAATTTTGCAATTTCACATTGGTTACTCAACAGCAACACTGCAATAGATTCATTCGGTTTTAGCCAGGCTCCCACTTTGGCAGGGCATGTTCCCTGGTTTTCTCCCTCTACTCCTGTGAGGTAAGAGTTGCAGGTTCAGCATCACCTTGATTAAGTCATCTGTATCTCCTACAGCCAGTCCTGTTGTCAAGAGAGACACACACCTAGGAGATCATCCATTTTCGGATGGAAACCACTCATTGCTGACTGCACAAACCCCAGGCTAACTTGCTCTGTAGGGTGACAGAACAGCTGGGGAGGGGCTCCTGATCAGGGAGTGCAGGGAGAGGACAAGGGGGAATGGTTTTCAGCTAAAAGAGAGGAGAATGAGATGAGATCTTAGGCAGAAATGTTTTGCTGCGAGGGTGGGGAGGCCCTGGCCCAGGTTGCCCAGAGCAGGGGTGGCTGCCCCATCCCTGGAGGGGTTCAAGGCCAGGTTGGATGGGGCTTGGAGCTCCTGATCCAGTGGGAGGTGTCCCTGCCCATGGCAGGGGTGGAACTGGATTGGCTTTGAGGTCCTTTCCAACCCAAACCATTCCATTATTGTCTGTCTATGTGCAGTAACCTTCAGAGAAACAAAGTTTGGGATTCTTCTCACCTCAATTCAGCCAAAAACCCCGTGTCTGGTCTCACTCCAGACAATGGAAAGAGAAGGAGGTTTCAGAGCACCACTGCAGTGCAGTTCTTCTGGACTGGAACACCCAGGAAAGGGCTGTCATTTAAAATAAGACACAAAAGAAAATTTAAAAACCCTGGAACACCGCGCACAGAGAACACAAGCAGCAGGAGGTCAATAATGAGAGATGTGGCTGTAGTTTTGGCACATGACTAGTTGATTCCAAGATATTTTCAATTCTAGAAAGGTCATAAATCATCATAAACCAGACTTACAGCACCCCAACAAGAGGACTGTAACCTCCTCCTGCTTTGAAATTGCTTGTAATTTTCCAGAACTTCATCTAGGTGGATATTTCCTTGATGGAAATTGCAGACTGAATTACTTGAGAGCATTCCTTCCTAAGCATTTCCTCCAGTTCTGAAACACATACGTTTTCCATACTTGGATGTGGATTTGCCATTCTCATTAAAATCCCTGCAAATCAGGCCAAGTTGAGAGCCACAGCAAACCCCTCACTTGCAAATGGTCAGTATAGAGCGGCCAGAAATTCAAACCCAACATTCTTTAAAAGTCCTTGTCCTGGGATCAGGTGGGATAAAGTTGATGTTCTTCACCTTATCCTGCTGGCCTGCCTGTGGGAAAGAGGGAAGGGGGCACAGCTGGGACAGTTGGTCTGAACCTAAGCAATATTCCATACCGTTATGATGTTGTGCTTAGTACATAAACTCAGGGATGTAGCCAGGGCATCGCTGCTCGGGGACAAGCTGGGCATTGATTTCTAGCTGGTGGGCAATTGCATTATTCACTTTGATATTCTTCCGTTATTATTGTTATTATTTTTCTTTTCTATTCACCTGTTCCTATTTCATTCACTTCTGGTGATGGAAGAGCTAGGAACTAGAAAGGAGGAAAAATCAGAGCAACTACCACAACTTTCATTCCTATATAAGCATCTTTTCATGCAGAAGGCAAGGAGATAACATTCTCCATGTCAGGTTTCCTATTAACTTCTTCCTACACTGATAAGTGGTACAACTCCACAGATGGAATCAGAAGGACAGACAAGAGTTTTACCTGCTGAGTGAATGGGAAAAGGTAGGGAGGCATGGGCTGAGTCAGGAGACAGATGATTGCTCTTTCCTGCCACCTACACCTTCACCAACGAGCTATCACCAGTTTACAAGCAGTTTACAATGAATATAGCACGTCTTCAAACCTGGCTTCTGCAGCTTAAAATGTGGAATAAAAACCCCATACAAAAGCATCCCATCTGTGCACGACAGCATATAGAAAACTGAGAGTACGCAGATGGGACACATCACACGCTCCCTTCTGTCTCTCTCAACACACCAGCTTTGAATATCTGCCCTAAATAAAAACACAACTGACAATCCGTTATGTGCGAGGCCAGCAGGGCTGCATACGCCTGTGTGTACTTGGCACAGTCAGGATTGTTCTCTCCACTTTTAACAAACAACTCGCTTATAAATGGAAAACTTGCTAATGTTCAAGTATTTTGCTGTATTTCAGTGTCAGGAGGATTGTATGCAACTAACTGTCTGGGAGGGAACAACTAATTGGCCATCAAATACATAGAGATGAAGCTTAGGTTGCTCCAAAGCCAGTAGGACAGGATGCAGCTTTCTTATGATCCACAGCAGGGACAAACACTGATCTGGAACATTTCTAGTTGCATTAACAAGCTACCAACACATAAAAATAACACTCCAAAGATGTTTATTTTTACAAGTTACATTAGGTGAAGATCATAGCTGAACAATATAGCTGAGCACATATGGGAATGTTTAAGCAGCAGCTCCATTCTCTGTCCAAGAAGTCTGTAGACAAACCCAATAAAGTGAAGTTACACACGACAACTCAATGCACTACACAAAAGAAAAACAAGGACAATAAAGACAAAAAAAGCATATTTTCATAAAAAACAAATTTTGCTTATGTTGCAGGAGGAGTATCCGAGAGAGGAGAGAGCAGCTGGAACAGATAAGTACAGAAACAGCAAAATACAGAGAACAAGGCCCCAGAGCTGAGCCCTACCAAGTGAGATGGCATCTTCACCTTGCCAGTATCACCTCCTGGACCACGTTCTGTGGCCAAGGCCTGCAGAAGAGAACGGAGCAGCTAACATGTTGCCTAGGCCTGCAACAACCTGTAACTTCAGATTTCCACAGCCAGGTCTTCCACACTGGTATGAAACCGACTATGTAGACCTTTCTTCCAAGGATATGAGTAAATCCAACTGCTTTCACACCAACTCTCAGCATCAGTCTTACTGCAACAGCTGCCACTCTGTATTAATCATGCAAAGGAATACTGGGCTTTGTTGATGTTGAACTACCTGCTCCCATTTAACGTACCTACTTTTTGTTAGAGAATGAAAGCAAAAATGAACATGAGCCAGCAGTGGCCCAGGTGGCCAAGAAGGCCAATGGCATCTTGGCTTGGATCAGAAACGGCGTGACCAGCAGGTCCAGGGAGGTTCTTCTCCCTCTGTACTTGGCACTGGGGAGACTGCTCCTCGAATCCTGTGTTCAGTTCTGGGCCCCTCACCACAAGAAGGATGTTGAGGCTCTGGAGAGAGTCCAGAGAAGAGCAATGAAGCTGGTGAGGGGGCTGGAGAGCAGGTCTTACGAAGAGCAGCTAAGAGAGCTGGGGGTGTTTAGCCTGGAGAAGAGGAGGCTGAGGGGAGACCTCATTGCTCTCTATAACTACCTGAAAGGACGTTGTAGAGAGGAGGGTGCTGGCCTCTTCTCCCAGGTGACGGGGGACAGGACAAGAGGGAATGGCCTCAAGCTCCGCCAGGGGAGGTTTTGGCTGGACATTAGGAAAAAATTCTTCACAGAAAGGGTCATTGGGCACTGGAACAGGCTGCCCAGGGAGGTGGGCGAGTCACCTTCCCTGGAGGGGTTTAAGGCACGGGTGGACGAGGTGCTAAGGGGAATGGTTTAGTGTTTGATAGGAATGGTTGGACTCGATGATCCGGTGGGTCTCTTCCAACCTGGTTATTCTGTGATTCTATGAAATGGGGAACGACTGCTTATCTTCTGTCCCAGTCGAGCATCTTTTCTTCAGGCCCAGACACCCTTCATTTGCAAGCTGTCCCACAATCTGTTACTGGGGAGGCAGTGCCTTGTTCAGCTATGGCTGTAAACAGAGATCATTCCATGTTCTCACATGTTACTCTGCATTTACTGACACCACGTTTAACCAGCTAGTTTAGTTTCTAGACACAACAGTGCCATAAGGCAGGTGCTTCTGCAGCTGTAGAGTTGACTTTGCCAAAGTACTTGTGAATCCTCAGACTTTGTTATTTCTCTACCCGTGGCCTTCCTCAGACCATCTGTGAGAGTGTTAAACAACAAAGATCTCAGAAGACTCCTGGGTCACTCCAATGGTAAGCATCCCCCAATACAAATACTACCATTACACATTTTCTTACCTTTTAACAAGTCACTGGATACTACAATTCATTCTCTCTTACCCCAGAAAGACCGGTTGCTGTAAGAAGCTGTGGGCAAGGAGCATGTCAGAAGCTGTTTGAGAATCTGAGGACACCATACACAGTGGAACACCCTAATCCAGATGTTTGCTGAGCCTCTCCAGTCCTTGAAGATTCATCAAGTGCAACTTCCTTTTACAAAAGACACGACTCCTCCACATTCCTATAAAATCCTGTGCCAAATAAGTCTAATCTATATTATTCTTTTGACGATGCTGCACGATATAAAGCCAGATTTCTGTCTGCGGTTCCCCAAACTCCCTGGAACTCTTGGCAAGCTGGCATGGTATCAGCCCTCTCCGTTCTCTAGCAGGGCTGAGGAGGTTTTAACTGAAAGACTGAACACAGCAGTTAATAATCAAACAGTTTCTCCCTAGAATGCCCCCAGGGCTCTAACACCCTGGTCCCTGCAGTCAGTTATTGCTCACTGCATTCCTAAATTCTTCCAATAGTAGGGTTTGAGATGGGTTCCAGTAAAGAAACCATGAAGAGCATAGATGCCTCAAACTCATCTGTTTCTTTCTGCTCCGTGTTCTGCAAGTGATCTTTCACACCCTGGTCTCCAGGGGTTTCGCAAACTTTCAGACAAACTTCTTATTCCCAACATATTTGGAAAAGAGCTGTTGCTTTTTATACTTTCTGAAAGCTGTTTCTCTAAGTTTTTGGCGTTTCAAAGTGTTTGTTCTTTTCTGTCTTCCTCACTTGCTCATGACTTCAGCTTTTGGAAGAGTGCCTCTGCCTCCACAGCCTTTCTGCCCTGCTGTTTCACATCACAACTCTTCTCTCCCTCGGTCACTTTTGATGGGGCCAGGGCATGTCCTCTGCAGTGCAGCGCCTTCAGATAACCCTCAGACTACCTACAACACTTCACCCTTTCCACTGCTCCTTTCAGTTTCATTTAACAAGCTTCCGCTTCCCAGTGTGCTTTCCCCCCCGATGTGTTCGGCTTGGATCACTGCTGCAAGGATGTGTAAGTGCACTCGTGTTCACACTCACAGAGGGCCACTGGCAGTAAAATTTCATAGTACCATACCGTGGTTTGGATTGGAAGAGACCTTAAAAGCCCATCCAGTTCCAACCCTGCCATGGGCAGGGACACCTCCCACTGGATCTGGAGGCTCAAAGCCCCATCCAACCTGGCCTTGAACACCTCCAGCCACCTCTTCTCTGGGCAACCTAGGCCAGGTTCTCTCCACCCTCACAGAAAAACATTTCTGTCTCAATCTCATCTGATCTCATCTCAATCTCCCCTCTTTCAACCGAAAATCATTCCCCCTTGTCCTTTCCTGGCACTCCCTGATCAAGAGCCCCTCCCCAGCTTTCCTGGAGGCCTTGTCTGTCATATAATGAAAATTTTCAGTGACAAAGTGAATGTGGTGGGTAGAATTTTAGTGATAAAACAAACCAACTATGGTCAATAATTGCTGAGAAGTGTTGCTTGAACAATTACCTAAAATTGTTGCACCGACCAAGTCAGTTTCATCTGGACTCCTAAAGTTTTTCTGCTATTATTTGCCAACAAATAAAGATCACAGATTTGTATGACAGGAAAAAGTGTATTTTCTACTGTTCACAACAGATGAGAGACAAACCCTGTTTTCATTAAGCCAGCAAGCCCAGAGGAACACAAGAAATCTTCTGGTGCCTTGACTTGGAGGTTAACTTGTATGTATTTGAGAAGCTTATATGAACAAGACAACGTACTTTGAAATGTTTCCATACTCCAGTGTGCCCATGAATCTCTACACTAAAATGCACCTGAAGCCAGACCTGAACATCAGCACTTTCTGAGTCTTGTAAAAGGGAAAAACCAAAGAGGAGTAACTGTTTCTGCAGAGCTACCTGGCAGTCTGGAGGGGAAAGAAGAAGTGAAACCACTAGAGAAAGGCTGCATCTGATGGCTTGAAAACTTATTTAGATAAGAGAAAGAGAAGAGCAAATGGAGCTACAAACTGCTGTTGGATTACCTGAGGATTAATAACCTGACACTCCTGAGAAGTGGACAGTTGAGCTTATTTTTCAGTTTATCGTGTCGAGTTTTCTCTATTCGTTCTATAGAAAATGCGAAACATTAATTACTCATCAAGAAAGGTAATTAGTACCTAGCAATTATTCATCATCCATATGCAGAATAACTGTTTCTATTACTTCTGTTGCTGTCAGTAAATACATAAATATCAATAAAGATGAATACACAGGACAGAAACAGTGCAGCTCATATTAAGGAATTAAAATTAACTGCTCTCTTTGGAAGTGCAGCATCAAATCGATCAGTGAACGAAAGATTTGCTTTAGAACCTTGATGAAAAGCAACAAACGACAGGGCCTTGCAAGCAGTGTATTTTCAGCACTCGTTGAAAAATACTGTGACAGTTTTTAACCCTCACCCAACTCTTTGTGCTGCTGTGGATGTTGATGCTGATCCTGTTAGAGACACTAATTAGCACATTGCTAAGAAAAAACATGACTGAAAATGTCTCATTAAGTATGATTTTGTTCAGAAAACTCCTGGTATGCTGACAGAGCTGCCTTTTACCAAAGTATAAAATAAGGAAGGTAAACAAATCACTGAAAAACAAAATGCTGGGCATAATGTTACAAGGACATTTTCAGTCAAAGGCTAAATCCTTACAGAAGGAAAGGCAAAGTTACCAGAGAGAGAATAAAAAGCATCAGCGCTAACATTACTGGTTAAACTCATTAGATGACTACAGAGGGAGTTATAAACCAGGATTTAGGCATCAGCGAGTATTTAAAAGTTGCTGTTCATTCAGTCGAGCCCTCTGTTACCCCGTCCCGTTCCTGAAGCTGCTAAGGTTACATAGACAGAGCCAGGCCTTCCCACGTCCATCACTTGAAGGAGCACAAAAAGTAAAGTGAAAGCGATGAATGTTTTCCAGTTATTGCACTGTATTTCACGCCATATTTCAAATCATCTTGGCTAACACCTACTGCTGACTGCTCTAAATCACACCAGCGCAGCCGCAGGACCTGTCATTTGGTGATTCAGCACTGACTCATCCTGAGAAGAAAAACCGTGGGCCTTGCAGCCAGGCTTTTTTACAGGGCTTAGGAGGGTAATGTCCAGTATAGAATCATGGAGTGCTTTGCATTGGAAGGGACCTCAAAGCCCATCCAGTTCCACTCCCTGCCATGGGCAGGGACACCTCCCACTGGATCAGGAGCTCCAAGTCCCATCCAAGCTGGCCTTGAACCCCTCCAGGGATGGGGCAGCCACCACTGCTCTGGGCAACCTGGGCCAGGGCCTCCCCACCCTCACAGCAAAACATTTCTTCCTAAGATCTCATCTCAATGTCCCCGCTTGCAGCAGGGAAACACAGAAAGGCAGGGTCTCAGGTGAGCCAGACCCACCGCTTTCTGTGGCCTCTGGTACTCAAAGCAGGAATTGCAATCCCAGGACTTTTGCCACGTCCGAGATGTGGTAGAAACCACGCCACATGCTTCTCCAATTTGGAATTGCAGTTGTATATTTAAAGGGCTTACAATTTCATTTACTGTTTATAACAAAGCCTACCAGTAGCAAAACGAATGCCACAGGCAGCCAATGAACATAAAAATAAAGAACACACAGGGCACCGTGAGAACAGGTTTCAGGGGGCGGGGAAATGTTTATACCATCTTCCAGAGTAAATTGAAGGAATTCTCAATGCCCGGGACAATATGGCCCAAGGGAAACGGTAATGGGAGAGAAATAAATTCTTTCACCTCTGGGCTGAAACCCAAGCCAGGCTGGCAGTAGCCAAGAACCATTAGCTCCACATCTGCTAGCTGTTTGGCAACCCACGTGAAGTGAGCTGTATCCCTCAGTGTCCACATCACAGCCCCGCTAATTGGCACCATGTTGGCAATCCAAACAGAGGGGTTAAAGTCTGAGCATGCAGCAAGCAGGAACTATGCGATCAGTCTGCTTCAGTCCTGAGTCTGCATGTGATAAATTAGACATTTGGCATATGTAACCCCATCCGATTGCCCCTCCATCCTGCTCTGCCCTCAGAATAAAATCCTATATCCAAGGAAACCAACAAACTGTCAGCATTCCCTTGTCAGGCATACAGTTTCTGAATTAGTAAGACACATTATTAAGTTGATTACTATTCAAAGCAAGTTAAGCAACTGCTTAAACTTTAAGCAAAATACTGTACAGCATTAAGTGTGAGCTCAAGTGTTTTAACAATAGGTACCTATATACATAACTGCAGGTTTTAACCCAAAAATGCAACATTTGCTCAAACTATGTAGTAGTGATATAATAAATCCTGAATAACAACAAAGCTGTTTTTTCTTTGTCTCTCCTTCTACAGCTTCCTAGCTAAGAAAGAGTGCAAAGAAACAAAGCTGCCCTAAGAAAAAGACCCATTTACTAGGAAATCATGCTTTGGATGGCCCATAGTGAAACAGTTGTGTCTGAGGACAAACAAAAAAGCCATCATCTCTTAAAAAGGAGCAACAAAAGAAACTTTATTTTTCATTTCACCTGAATATGGCAGCATAAACCCCAGTCTGAACTACGAAGGAAGGAAACTCAAGTTACAGTTTAGAAACTGTTCCTGGTGTTTACACATCACTTCAGTTTAAAGAACTGCTTGTGATGGCAACATGATGAAAGCTGTTGAGCATGAAGGGAGATAGAAACGAGGCCAAAAGAAGCATCTTTGCCAGACCCCTACCAGAAAACAGAATCACAGAGGGAGTTCCTTTGGGAGGGACCTCTGGAGGCTTCCAATCCAATCAACTGCTCAAAGGATGCCCGACTTCAAAGGGGGATGAGGTTGCCCAAGGATATTTCAGATGAAAGAAAAGTATCATACAACGTCCTGCAAAAGCCACGTATAAAATAATTGGGTTTGCTAGCTGAATAACCCTTTCATTTACTGCTGCTCTGGAAAGATGAAAGTTCTAAGCTGTTTGGAGAAGCAATAATGGCTAGAGGCCAGCAAGACCAACAATGAACTAAAAAACCTCATCTAAATAGCCATTAGTAGCAAGGTTTGGAGAAGTTAACTTGAAAAATGCAGACTGGAGGACAAGAGACTGTCTGAGAGAACCTGGAAGACATAATCGTCCCAAGATCCATGTTTTATCTTACGTTGGAAAGGTAGGCTCCGTTCTCACAAAAACAACACAGGCAGTGACAAAAGGCCAGTCTGCAGGAAAACAAACCACCCCCTGTAACTGCATTCCACAGCACTGTTCAAAGGGATGGGGCTTTTCTTGTGCAAGAAAAAACACTGGCAGAATAACATCCAGAGAATGTGATAGCATCTAAGTTGCCTTGAACATGAACAGTCTGCTTCTTCTAGAACAGGCTGCCAACCATCACCTGCCGTACCCGTCCCAGCCACAGCCTCTTTCTACAAAAGACGCTGCCCATTCCCAGTGTCTGCACATGCTGCCAAGGAATTAGTGTTTTCTCCAAGAGCTTGGTGGACCAAGGGATCTGCCTGACACAGCAAGACTGCTCCTTGCCCAGAGCTGTGATGTCACTGCCAGGCCTGGCAGCGGCTCCCACCTTTGGGCAGCAAGGCTACAACCTTCTCTTTCCCATCAGTGACGGCTAAAGCGTCTGAAGTAGATCTTTCCTCACTCTCTTCTATAACATTGAGAAGTAGAACAGGATCATGCTTCATTTTTTAAATGCCAGACAAATTCCTCCTGCTTGAAGACACATTATTATATACTGTGTTCACTCCTGGAGTCCACAGCACAAGGACATGGATCTGTTGGGAGCGAATCAAGAGGAGGCCACAGAGATGATGCGAGGGCTGGAGCATCTCCCATACGAGGGCAGCCTGAGAGTGCTAGGGTTGTTCAGCCTGGAGAAGAGAAGGCTCCAGGGAGACCTCAGAGCAACTTCCAGTACTGAAAGGAGCTCCAGGAAAGCTGGGGAGGGGCTCTTGATCTGGGAGTGCAGGGGCAGGAAAAGGGGGATGGTTTTCAGTTGAAAGAGGAGGATGGAGATGAGAAGAAATGTTTTGTTTTGAGGATGGAGAGGCCCTGGCCCAGGTTGCGCAGAACAGAGGTGGGTGGCCCATCCCTGGAGGGGTTCAAGGCCAGGTTGGACGGTGCTTGGAGCCCCTGATCAAGTGGGAGGTGTCCCTGTCCATGGCAGGGGGTGGAACTGGATGGGCTTTGAGGTCCCTTCCAACCCAAACCACGCTTGTGGTGGGATCTGCTGGGCTAACATCTGAAAGAGAATTATGGGAGACTGTGATGACCAAAGTCTAACACAAGCTGGTAAAAACCAAGCTAGCAACAAAGACACAGATATTGCAACTGGTCTGCATTCAGCACACCAAGCTGCCAGTTTTGGATGTGCTGAAGGGAATCTTCAGCACTAACTCGAGGCACTACAGGAGTCAGCTGTATGATAAGGTCTAAGTAGAGGCTATAATCAGATGATTTAGTGAACTGCTTTAATGAGCTGCTCTAACATGTGCTTCTCAACCATCATGTTCATCCCCCACTTCTCAACCCTCATGCTGAACCCTCACTTCTTAACCCTCATCAAGGACGCCTCAATACTCAAATAAATGTTTTTTCACAAAAACAAGTATAGAAATAATACCAAATGCATGAGTTTCCTGCAAGTAATTCCTCTCTATTTGGAAAACAGGAGGGGTCCAAGAAAAAAATCCTTCCCCGCAGGGGAGGAAGGCAGGAAGGAAGGAAATGTGAATTACACACACCTCTGGATAAGGCCCTTTTAAAAAAAGGAAGGAAATTAGAGTTAACTAAAAAGAGCATGTTTAGCATCACTGCACAAGCTGGGAAAAGAGCCCTGGGAGCTCCTGGATGCTGCTGCCTCCTCCCGGTGCTGCTGGGCTTTCCTGGGTCACTGTGGAGAGGCCGAAGGTCCCTGTTTCACCCTTTCCTTTACAGCACCACTTTGAAGTTACCGACAAATCTAAGTGATGGGTGTCTCTCCCTGTGTGATCTTATGCTTTTTTTGTAATAGGGCTGTTAAAAGCCAAGAGTTTTCCTTTTTATCTTTTATTAAAAAGGGATAACTCGGAGCAGAGACAAAGGGCCTGTTGATACAATAACATAAGGATTAATTCTGAAAAGAGAAGGAAAGCTGTTCCGACAAACTGACAATCCTGAACAGAGGGCTTATATCTAAATTGGGGTTATAAATCAACAGGAAAGAGTCCTTTTTGGCTGAAACAACCATTTATTTGGGCATGGAACAAGAGCATTTAAGAATCGCTCAGGATTTCTTCACTTTGGTTCTTTTTTGCTTGCTTGTAAGTATGTTTCCAAGTTTTGCATTTACTTTACTTAAAATTATTTATTTTTTTGTTTAAAGCTGTGAGAAATCACCTTGCCAGCACCACTGGGCTCAGAGATAAACTGCAAAAAAAGGAAAAGAAAGAAAGAAAAGTTGCTTGCTTCACTCACATCATCACATCAGGCAGAAGAGTGGCCAAAATTCATGCTTTACCCCTTCTGCTTCTCTCCTACGTTTTTATAAACACATAGAATCACCAGGTTGGAACAGACCCATTGGATCATTCAGTCCAACCATTCCCATCAATCACTAAACCATGTCCCTCAGCGCCTCATCCACCCGTGCCTTAAACACCTCCAGGGATGGCGACTCAACCCCCTCCCTGGGCAGCCTCTGCCAGTGCCCAATGACCCTTTCCATGAAAAATTTTTTCCTAATGTTCAGCCTGAACCTCCCCTGGCAGAGCTTGAGGCCATTCCCTCTCGTCCTGTCCCCTGTCACTTGGGAGAATGTTCCACTTCTTCCCTTAAATTGTGTGAGTAGCAGCTTTTTCACTCTTATTTCAGCAGGAAACGTTCTCCAGTTATTGCTGCTGCCCATGTCAGACAGCGGTTTGTCCCACGCCTTTGGAGGCCAACACAATGATTTTGTGATTCTACAAACCGGCTGCCCAGGGCTGAGTCTCCACCCCTGAAAAGGTCCAGAAAGCGTGTGGCCGTGGCTCCCGAAGACATGATTTAGTCGGCACAGTGGGGTTGGGCTGACAGTTGGACGGGATGAGCTAAGAGGTCTTTTCCAACCTTAATGATTCTGTGATTCCATAATCTGCCATATCGGAATGTCAGTCTGGAGGTGGGTAAGTAGCACAGAGATGCTCCCGAGGCTACAGTCATATTACCCTCCAAATACTGCATGGAAACACATGCTCTGTCTCCAGGTCCTCAAAACCACAAACTGATACTGATGCCCAGTGAAGAACAAAGAGAATTTGGCAGAACGCTACGTACGCCACTGACTGTAACTACAGACAGGACCAAGATTTTAATAGAAATCCCATGGTACTGATCTCAGAGCTAAAGTAAAGGCGACACCAGCATCTTCTCATGACACTAAACACATCATGCCATGAAAATGGCAGTCGCCAACCCATGACACCACACACCTCCAGTGAGGTGTGGAATGGCAAAGTCCATCGTGGTGTAACCCCAGCCAGGAACTCGGCACTCGCTCATCTCCCACCACCACACGTGCACAGGGGATACTGGAGGAGCTGTCCCAGAGTCATAACTCTGGGCTTGGTTAATGGCGTTAATAGGACAGTGAATTGGTGAGAGCATTGTAATTCTAAGTTCACTTACACTACACAAAGTAAGTGAAACAGAATACAACTGCTCACCACCCAATCACTGATATTCAGCCCATCAACCCAAGCAGCAATTACTGACTCCTGGGCAGCTCCTCCAGTTTATAACCTGTGCACGATGTGGTATGGGATGGGATATCCCTGTGGCCAGCTGGGGTCAGCTGTCCTGGCTGTGTTCCCTCCCAGCTTGCTGTGCACCCCTTGCCTTCTCACCTCTATGCCAGCACGATAAGCCTAAAAGTCCCTGACTGCTTAGCAACAAGTGAAAACATCACTGTGTTTTCAACATGATTTTCATCTCAAATCCAAAACACAGCACTACACCAGCCACCAGAAAGAAAACGAATTCCATCACAGCCAAAACTAAGATGAAAACATAAATAATCATACGAATGAACTTTCAGTTCCACAGAAATATTCTGAGAGAAAATACCTGTAAAAGATGTTTCTCAAGGCTGGAAGAAGGGATTTCATACAAGCACTCTGGAGCTCTTTGTCAGTGCGTTCTGTAGCTATCACTGGTTGCAGATCAATATTATCTTCTAGAATACCTAGATTGTACGTGTGGTAAAACATCAGAGGGCATCCACATGCAGTACAGAGTGTAACACCAAGGGTGTGAAGAATTTGGCTGAAGCCTCTGTGATTCTAAATATTATTCCTGATATCATTTACAGAAATCACAAAAACTGAGCTCTTCAAAACCATTAAAAATGCAATCCCCAGCCACATAGATGAAAATATTTTAGACTGAGTAACGGGCTTTTTCTGCCAGGGAAGCCCATATTTAAACCATTTCACCTTAAATTCCACTGGCCAGTCACACAAATGAAAGTTCCCTCAGAAACTACAGCTGATGCAGTCACTCAGCTGCCATCCCCGACAGCCTGATGTCCACCCTGCTGTGCCTGCTGCTCTATTCCCAGCACACCAGAACAAACCAGGCAGCCACACAGCAGCCTGAGGGTCAGCGTTGGGCTGCCTTTGCCCCAGACAAGCTCTTGTTGCCACCCTCCTACGAGGGGCAGTGGGAAATGGGAAGTACACAAGTTATCCTGACAGCATGTAGCCCAGCAGATGTTTTGCCAGGCTACCTAGCCAAGACCTTTCCATAAGAGCTGCTCACCTTAGAATCACAGAATGGTTTGGTTGGAAGGGACCTCAAAGCCCATCCAGTCCCACCCCTGCCATGGACAGGGACACCTCCCACTGGATCAGGGGCTCCCAGCCCCATCCAACCTGGCCTGGAACACCTCCAGGGATGGGGCAGCCACCACTGCTCTGGGCAACCCGGGGCAAGGCCTCCCCACCCTCATAGAAAAACATTTCTCCTTAAGTCCTCATCTCAATCTCCCCTCAATCATCTGCCTCACAGACTGCAGGAGTCTTTCCACAGTGCTTCTTCCCACACATCCATAGCCATCCACATGGTAACACACCTCAGCTCAGCTGCTGCTGCTGCTGCTGCTGCCTCCTCCTGTACCCTCTGGGACAGACATGAAGGACTCCCAAGGAGGAACATCTCAGCTTTCCTTCCTTACTCTAACAATCACTCTTTGCCAAACAAGTGGGATGGAGAGGGAAGGGGGAAGAGGACATTAAAAACTAGGAGAGTGAAAAAGATAGCCCAATGAGTACTTTTTCTTATACTCCGCTTTAATTTTGGAGAAGTGGAGTCTCATGGCCATCAGAGCCCATGGAAGCACTACAGAATTATTTAGGATACCAAGCAAAGTATTACACGATTTTTCAGCTGTAGCACAGAATCTTGGGATAAACCCCCAGGTTCTCAATGTCCAGTATTTCTGATCCACAGGTGACAAAGCTGTCACCTCTGAGTGAAGCTCAACCCCTGCCAAGGAAGACGTGCCAGTCCCAGCTGGAAGAAACACTGCCCAGTAAGGAGACATTTAATCCACCAGACAACTCGTGCCTGGTCACAGCAGCTACTGTCCCATTCCATGACCCCATTCCACACCTCTCCTCTCACCCTCGAGGGGCACACGGGCACTGTACGCAGAACCCAGACGCCAGCGGGAACGTGAACGCAGCAGTGGCAGTTGGGAGGCTCAGGACAGCAGTGTGATGAAGCCGAGGTCTGTGCTGTGCGGGCACGGTTCCAGCTCAGGAACAGGCCTTCTGGTTTTGCCAAGCCCGTCAGTGTGGGTACAGTTCAGTGCTAATTGCTTAGAAAAATGTTTCGAGTCACACCGGTTTGGCTGGCTTTTTTTCAAAAGCCAAACAAGGTATGTGTTGGACAAGGTTAAGATTATGTTTGTGTTTACAGACAATCTGACTCTTGCATGTAAAGAATGCTTCTCCTTGGACAAAAACATCAAGAGAAGTCAAAAGAAACGCAAATGGTCTGGCTCTGTAATCTCGCCAGAACAGAAGCTGAGCAATCATCATGGTCTGAAATTTGACTTCCCTGGCTCCTGCTTAGTTCAATATTTACATTACATTTTTAAAAATTATAAAGCACTTGAGGTTTCAAAGCACATTTACAGACATCAATTAATCCTCCTGAGATAGAAATCACTGTCCTCTTTATTCCAGCAGGAAGGTGACAGAAGACACAGCAAGCTACTCGTCAACAGCCTAGAAGGAACTGATGCAAGGGCTGGAACTCAAACCCAAGAGTTTCTGAAGCAGCTTACTGTTTCTAGAGGATTTATTTTCTTTAAGATTACAACAATGCAAAATATAGGTCTCAAGTGGATACACATTTAGGATCAAAGTAGTACATGGTTTAAAAGCCTTGAGAAAAGCAAGTTATTCAAATTAATTAATCCACAGCTGGATACATATAGTGAATTATCGAATCGCTTGTTGCTACGTTCCATAGGGAGTACAAGCATTAAAGCAGCCCACAACACAGCCAATCTTGCCTTGTATCGTAAGACTGCAAAGTACACAGGGTAATGACCCTCGTACTTCATTCTGCTCTGGGCCAACAAATCATATCTGCATCAGGACTTGAGGAGTGCGTGGTGAGCGCTGCCTGACACGTTATTCGAGTGCCCTCTAACGAGGCTGCAGCTGCATTTCACCACATGGAAACCAGAAAACCCTCAGTGAGACTCTCCAGAAATTTCTAATTGAACACCAAGTGTTGTTTCCATTTGGACAAAAGGGGAAAACAGATGATCCCTGCTCACTGCAGACCGCTCCAGCAGTTTATATTTCCCTGTATCATGCAAGCCCCCACTGGGAAACACCTGGGTGGGCAGCAGTGCAGAGAAAGATAGGAAAATCACAGTTCTCCCATTCCAGAAAAAGGAAACCAGATCAGATGGGGTCCCCGGGCAGTTAAAAGAGCACAACTTTTGAAGATAAACTGAGTTCTACACAATTTAGCTTACCTATAATGAACTGCTGGGTAACTTTTCCACATAGGATGTCATCAAATCAGTAATGGAATATCATGAATTTAGTTCACAAATCAAAATAAAGCCCCCATAAATCTATTCCCTAATACACTGCTGTACCATCAAATAGTGATTATTTGAAGGGATTTCTTCATCTAAGAGCAGTCACACAAACTACAGTGATGAAACAGTATTTGCTGCAAACTTGTATGATTGGTGCTGGGTTTACTGTCAAGTTCCCTTTCACCTCCCTACATAAACATCCTAAAAAAAAGGAAGATATATTTGTATTACTTTTATAAACAAATTCCACATAGCAAAACTGATATTGATCCTCAGAACAGAAGTTACTTTTAATAATCTCAATGTCCAATTGTCCAAAGAGGACTATTCCACATCAAAGATCTCCCAGTAAACAGGCAACAATGGCACAGCTTCTCTGTGTGGGATCAGAATAGTCAGAGCAGCCTGCGCACTGGGTGCACTCACCCTCCCAGCTACCAAGGAGCTCCATCATCATCCCCCAGACACCCAAGCCATGAGCATAAGGTGAGAGGAACAAAGGAATGAAAGTTGAAAATTATTCTTTCTAAGTTCAGACAAGACAGAGTAGAAAAGGGCAGGAATTCCTTAAGCGTTACTGCCCCCAATCTGCCAAACACAGAGCTTGTCCCCATGCCGAATGTCTCTGAAAGGATGCGAGTCCAGAACCCCGTGAACTCACCCCTGAAGAAGGAGCCTGCGGTGATGCCTGGGAAGTTCCGCTGCCACCACAGAGCTGCAAGAAAGCAAACAGGCCTGTTAACACGGGAGCTTTCTGTACACCTACCACCACACACCGATAGCTCCGCTGAAGCAATCCTGACTTAGGCAATAAGTTAATAAGTTAACTGCTATCTTGGAAAAACAGAGGTTCGGAGGCACCAGATTGTTTCTGGATCTAGAGCCTTACGTACCCGCCAACTGTTTTACTTCTTGCTGAACAATGCTACTGCCATGGTAAGATCATGTGGCTGAGTCACTGAAGATGAACAAGAACATCCTACCGAGGTTATAGAACATTCAGAGAACCATTGTCCTCATCTAGGCAGGTTATCCACGGAACAAACAGAACATCATCGGGAAACCTCCACTCCCATCCATCTGAATGACCCAGTGGCATCACTGCTCACAACACAAACACCAACGATGCTTTCCACTGCCCGGCCAACACAAATGTGCTTTGCACAGCCTGAAACAGCAGCTGTCCATCCTGCAATGCAAAACTGCATTCCCCTGCACAGAAAGCCAAACCCTTTTCCTCTCAGTTTGTAACAGTGAGGGGTTTTAGTCCCCAAGGAATATCCTCCAAACATTTACAGGCAGTTGAATAATCGAAGCAAAGCCACATGGAGCAGTTTTACCCAGCAAGCATTCCCCAAGCAGTGCAGAGCTCCTCCTGTGCATGCTCACAGTTTCAAACATTCCTCACAGTGCTGCTGTGCCCCAGCCAACGTTTCTGCTGGTGCAACAGCTTATTCCTTGAGGAGGTTCAGGCAGATGGACAGGTAGAAAGCATCCTAAATGTTATGAAACAAAGATTTCCCTTTCAAGACCATGTAACCTGAACATGGCTCATCGAGTTTGTGTGAACACCAGAAATGATCATAAAGCACCTTGTGAGTCAGAGTGGAAATTTCAGCACAAAGCAAAAAATGGGAAAAGTGTAAATGAAATGAGTAGCTGAACCGCATTTGTGTGCACAGCTATAAGGGTAACCCCTCATATTCTGTATTTTCAGTGCAAGATGAGCAACAGCCAAGAGTAACTCACATCTGATCCACAGCATCACAGCATAGAGCGCGGGTAAGAGTCTGTGCTGCTGCGACACAGCAGTCTGAGAAGGAACTGGACTCTCCTGTTCACAAGTGGTTGGATAGACATTGAAGGGTTTTTAGTTGCTTCAGGTATGATCAGATTCAAACACACTTATCCTTTCTTTACCTTCACCCATTTCTTTTAGAAGACACTGCCAAGAGGATTACTCTGTAAGAATCAGTAACACACAATTTTTATTCTTACAGCAGAGATTTCTTTTACAATAGCAATTGCTTCAACCCCCAAACGGATCTATTTCTTCTCAGAGCCAACACAAAGGACCGTGCCCAGAGTCTCATCCCAATCAAGTAGCAAAGTTGAGATAAAAGAAGTTATCGATTACGTAAGCAGGGTTTTCTTGCTGGATTTTTACCTCCTGACCACCAAGCAGTACTGGCCTCAAACCACCCAGGTGGCAGCAGGCACAGCTAGGGAAGCGCTGCTCCTGATCTCAGACTGCTGGGCAAGCTCTCCCCTTCCAGGCCCAAGTTGGTCATGTCGCAACACCAAAACTTCATGAGGATTCACAAACAAAACACAGACTTTTATTCTCTGGGAAAACAGCTTTTCAGGCTTCTCTTCCAATAGAAATGGACCTGGAATTTCTCTTCAGCCTCCCTTATCCCACATACGCATTCCTCACTTTCATCTTCCCTGCAAGAACTTTTCAGCCCTCTCTCACAGACTCCCACCACAGCTCTTCCTGCACTGTGCTGGTGTGTTCCACATTAATTCAACTAAAAGATGAAAATGTGAAACAGCAAGGTGCTCAGCACGCTAATTTGTCCTCTCCCACACTGCTCTGTTCATCTGCACCCATCCCTTCCTCCAGCACCTGCCACCACACAGGAGCTGCCTGGGGAGGCTGCCGTACATCCAGCACCCTCAGAAAGCTACAGAAAACGAAGAACTTTTATTTTCAAGGCACTGGTGTACTACATAAACTTTTGAATTAGATGACTTGGTTCAGAACAACAACACTGGAATGTCTCTGCCAAACCATTTCCTGGCTCACCCAGAGGCAGCCTGTGTTCCCCACCTCTCTCCTCTCAGGCTGCATCACCTCACAGTTATTTACTGCAAGTTTGGATACATTATTTATTCACAGGAGCAATGGCTTTGGCTGTTGAAGCGTGGAAAAGAATAGACCTGC
This sequence comes from Phaenicophaeus curvirostris, assembly GCF_032191515.1. Classification (NCBI taxonomy): domain Eukaryota; kingdom Metazoa; phylum Chordata; class Aves; order Cuculiformes; family Cuculidae; genus Phaenicophaeus; species Phaenicophaeus curvirostris. Next base: position 1,385,092 of record NC_091411.1, read on the forward strand.
TCCTCTTATCAACCACAGAGGGACACGTCTGCCTCTGCATTTGGACCCAAGCTACCTCACAGAGTGGAACAGCAACCTCACAGCCCCCAGCATGCCTGCAGAGCCCCCCCTCGCCCAGCTCCAAGCTGCCTGTGGAGCACCACAGCTATGCCTGCTCCTCTTTGCTAGAGCTTGCATTAACACTGCTTTGCATCACTGGAAAAAGACTGGAGTTCAGCCCTCCTGCAGGTGCCCTGTGAGCCAACGTTTCCTTGACAGGGTCTCTGTTGGGGCAGTCAAACACGCTGCTTGCGAGAGAGCCAAGGGGATGAGGGGTGTTTGCTGCAACTGGTGCCGGTGAGTGTGACAATTCTTTCCCAGCATTATCACTCTGAAAGGGCTTTCTGATGGATCATTTACATTCCAGAATATGCATTTTGCTGGCTCCACTCCACATGCTAAAATGTGGTCTTTCCTGCTCGACTGCTTGCGCACACAGTGAGAAAAAACACAGAACCAGACGTCGGGTCTATTAGTGATGCTTGTGCCAAAGAGCTGAGAGGCAGCCCTGGGCAGGTTCTGTATAAACCCAGGGAGGCAGCAGGCCCTTGGAGCACAGCACTACGCAAGAGGCAGTTTCACCGTTCACAGAAGCACAGGGAGAGTTCTTGATTTATTTTAATTAAAAAATCATTTCAGAGTGAGCCTCCAGAGCCTCCAGCCGAGGCCATCGCCCCAGACACTTCTGTAACACCTATAAGCTCAAAAGCACCCTCGTCCTGTCGATACACTGAGACAAATGGATCCCAAAATCCATTTACAAGAATGTGATAAAACCAGGACCAACATGAGTCTCAGCAAAAAACCTGCCATTGCTGAGGGTGAGAAACTCATATGGTGCCTTAGCAAACTGCAAAGCCCTTCCTGACCTCCAGTCGGGATCAGACTGCAAATACACAGGGAAGGCAGAGCAAAGGAGGGAGGGGATACCCCGAATTGCTCCCCGGGGCCAAACTCCGGTGATTTAAAGAACAGTGGAGGAAGAAACACCCTACCTGAATCTAACTTCCTCTGTAAGAACGGCGTGTGGAATTCCCCCTTGAAGCAGAGGCTCATTCAAAATCAGAAGCCTACTTAAACCCATCTTAATTTAGAACTCCAGCCCTCTCAGCAACATCAAAAAAAAACAACCCCTGCTGTCTCTGCAGCTGAGCAGAGTGAGAAGTGTGGAGCCCTAGCAGTGACTGCCGATCATTTCACCCATTCTCATCCAAACCACATGGATGTCCCTGCACCAGTCCAGTTGCCTAAGATTCCTGGTTTAAGCCCATCTTCAAAATTGTTATCATTTCAGCTTAACATCTCCAAACAACGGCAAGCCTTTAACCTCTCCCGTCAACTATTCTTATAATCAACCTCCATCACCACTAGGAAATTGTGTCATATTGAAAAGAATTCGTGCAGCTTTGACTTTCATTTACTGGATCTCATTGTGTCATTGTTGGAAAGACTGAGAATAGTCAGCTATCGGATAACCTTCCCATAGGCGTGGACTCCCACAGAGCGGCTGAGTCACTTAACCTTCCTTTTGGATGGGCTGAATAAACAGTGTTCATCAAGTCCATAGCACAGTTTGTTTTGCAGAACCAGGGCATTTCTGTGGCCTCCTCTGAATTCTCCAGTATTTTCAACTCCTACTTGAGAGCCGCAGTACCCAGACACCACGTTTCTGTGGCCTGTTCCAACAGCACTCCAATCAGATTCTCTTTAAAAAGAGAAAACAAAACAACAATCAAGCCCACTCTTCCCACAATGGTGACGTTCAGACAGCATCACTGATGCAACTCAACTCTGCAACTCGCTCTCTGTCACCTCTGTTTGCGGTAAGAAGCTATTACGGTTTCTAGGCTTTACGTGGACTTTTTATTACAGTGAGAACTTTCTCTCACTTGGACCAAGCGAGCCAGGAAGGTCAGACCAGGCCACAGCAGCCACTGACTACTTTTGGACAACATAAGTCAGGATTAGCATTTAATCAAAGACTCAGTAGGCGGAGGGGCTGCCTGGGAACATCCACTTTCATTGAGGTCTTCAGTGATCAAGATGCAGGCTTTGTTCCTAAGCTCACTCTCACGTTCCACCTTGCTGCTGTATCACACTGCCTTTGTTTAGCCACAGCCAGCTCACAGAGCCACATTCCTTGGAGAATTTGAAATACGTGACACCAACCATACTAACAGTTGGGCTTCCTCGGACCTTAGGATCCCCTCCAGGAAGGGGTGCCGGGGCAGAATCCCTTTTTCAAGCACTGTTCAGCCTTTAATCTCTACTCCTTGTGTTTGTGGTATTGAACTCTTTGCAAAGCTTTGCGTGCTCTTTTTATTTCATTCCTGCTGCTGACACCAAGTTAACACACTTGCTGGGTTAGTTTTCCTAAAACACCTTTGTCTTCCCACATGTGTGGACAACGTTCCAATCCCACTGCTTCTTTCCCCATTTCCCACAAGACTCGGGATGGGTGGTGGGAAGCACAGTCTGTGTGTTCAGACCGAAGCTGTGCGACAACACAGCTTCCTCTGGCTTCCACTGGTAACTTAATTAACTCACTCCAATTAGCGGTAAGCCACATAACGGGGTATTGCAGGGCTGCAGGGCACATAATGACTTGTGATTATGAACACGTGGTGGCTCTCCTGTCCTCTGCCACCCCACATCCCGGAGTTCTCACCTGGAGCAGGGAAGCTGAAAGCACTGGCTGCTCCTGCCCGGCCACCGCCACCCCTGGAAGGCGTCTTGGGGGTGGGGGGCGAGTGAAAAGGGATGGGCGAGGGAACGGGAGAGGGGGGCAGGTAAATAGAGTGAGGGGTGAGTGGATGAGGGACGAGTGAATGGGGTGGGGTGCGAGTAAACTGGGGAGGAGGGGCGAGTGCATGGGGGCAAATGAATGGAGGAGGGGGCGAGTGAAGAGGGGAGGGAAGGGCAAGGGAAAGTGGAGGAGGGGCAAGCGAACCGAGGATTAGGGGCAAGTAAAGGCGGGAGGGGGGCGAGTGAGAAAGGGAGGGCAAGAGAATGGGGGGCTGGGGGGGGGCAAGTGAAAAAGGGAGGGTGGCGAACGAACAGGGGAGAGGGGGCGAGTGAAAAAGGGAGGGTGGCGAGCAGATGGGGAAGGGACAGAGCTCCCCGCCCGCCGGAGCCCGCCCCGGCCACTCACCTGGCACCGACCCGGAAGCGGCCACGGGAAGCTCTGCGGTCCGCCGCTCAAAGCATTCCCCGAGCGAAACCGGAACCTCCCGCGCGCAGCCCCGCGCCCCCGCCGGCCCCTTTAGCGGGGGCACCGCGGAGCGCGCCGGCAGGGGACGCTGTCGGCTGAGACAACGCCGGGCCGGCCGTGGGGGGGGAGGTGGGTGTTACCGTAATTACCCGAGCGCGGCGGCACTCGCATAGATACCGTAATCCATAGAATAGAATCATAGAATTGATTGGGTTGGAGGGGACCACAAAGCCCATCCAGTCCCAGCCCCTGCCATGGGCTGGAACACCTCCCACTGGATCAGGGGCTCCAAGCCCCATCCAGCCGTGCCCCCTCATCTGTCCCTGCACTCCCTGATCAAGAGCCCCTCCCCAGCTTTCCTGGAGCCCCTTTCAGCACTGGAAGCTGCTCTAAGTTCTCCCCGCAGCTTTCTCTTCTCCAGGCTGAACAACACCAACTCTCTCAGCCTGTCCTTGTACAGGAGGTGCTCCAGCCATCACATCATCTCTGTGGCCTCTTCTGGACTCGCTCCAACAGCTCTTTGTCCTTCCTGTGCTGAGGACTCCAGAGCTGTATGCAGGGCTCCAGGTGGGGTCTCCCCAGCACGAAGCAGAGGGGCAGAATCCCCCTCCTCGCCCTGCTGGTCCCACTGCTTTGGAAGCAGCCCAGGACATGGTTGGTTTCTGGGCTGGAAGTGCCCATTGCGAGTTCAGGTGGAGCTTCTCATCCACCAGCACCCAAGTTAGGGCTGTTCCCGATCCATTCTCCACCCAGCCCGTGTTTGTGCTTGGCGTTGGCCTAACCCAGGAGCAGGACCTTGCCCTTGGTCTTGTTGAACTCTGTGAGGTTCGCACAGCCCCACATCTCAAGTCTGTCCAGGTCCCTCTGGATGACATCCCTTCCCTCCAGCATGCTGGCCACATCTCACAGCTCGGTGTTGTTGGCAAAAGTGCTGAGGGTGCTCTCAGTCCCAGTGCCCGTGTCTGTGACAAAGATGTGCTCACCCTAGTTCATGTGCAGTCTTATATGGTCATGAGAATTTCTCTTTTTAATTAGAATCATAGAATCACCAGGTCGGAAAAGACCCACCGGATCATCGAGTCCGACCATTCCTATCAATCACTAAACCATGTCCCTCAGCTACTCGATTAAAACACACTTGAGTCCTGGGTTTGGTTTTGGGCCCCTCACAACCAGAAAGACCTCAAGGAGCTGGAGCTCATCTGGAAAAGGGAACAAAGCTGGGGAAGGGTCTGGAGCCCAGGGTTATGGAAGCTGTGTAGTCTGGAGAAGAGGAGGCTGAGCAGAGACCTCATCTCCCTCTGCAGCTCTGGGAAAGGAGATTGAAGGGATGAGGGTGCTGGGCTCTGCTCCTGAGTAACAAGGGATATGGCTTCAAGTTGCTCCAGGGGAAGTTTAGATTGAATATTGGGGAAAATTTTGTCTCTAAAGGGTTCTCAGCACTGGCAGAGGCTGCCCAGGGAGGTGGTGGAGTCTCTGTCACTGGAGGGGTTTAAAAGCCGGCAGACGAGGTGCTCAGGGCTCTGGTTTAGTAGTGGACAGGGACAGTTGGACTCGATGATCTCAGTGGTCTTTTCCAACCAAATGACTGAATGATTCCATGATGCCTCCGCTTCCCACTCCATTCATGGCCCCAGGTGAAGAAGGAGTGGAGCGGGAGGAGGCGATTGGAGGCCCAGACAGGGTGAACAAGGAAGTCCGGCTACCTCCGATCGCCTCCACCTGCTCCTCGAGCCGGTGAGACGGGCAGAGCCATGGAGTACCGGGAGCTGGTGCGGCTCTGGCACCGTGGCGTGCTGGCGGCTGACGGCGGCGACTGGGAAGCCGCGCTGGACATCTTTGCCAGGATCCCAGAGCCACCATCCAGGATCTGCTTCAACGTGGGCTGCCTGCATCTGCTGGCGGGGCGGGCGGCGGAGGCGCTGCAGGTGTGGGGGCGAGGGAGGGGGCAAGGGGAGCAGGGAACTGAGGGGACGAGGGAAAGGGAGAGGGGGGCAAGTGGATGGAGGAGGGGGGCAGGTGGATGGGAGAGGGGGCAAGTGGATGGGAGAGGGGGGCGAGTGAATGGGAGGGGGGCAAGCGAGTGGGAAAGGGAGTGAGTGAATGGGAGGGAGGCAACTGAATGGGGGAAGGGGGGTAAGTGAATGGAGAAAGGGGGTGAGTGAATGGGAAAAGGGGGTGAGTGAGTGGGGGAGGGGGCAAGTGAGTGTGGGAGGGGGCAAGTGAGTGGGGGGTGAGTGAATGGGAAAGAGGGGGCAAGTGAATGGGAGAGGGGGGCAAATGAAAGGGGGAAGGGGCAAGTGAATGGAGGAGGGGGGCAAGTGAACAGGAGAGGGGGGCAAGTGGATGGGAGGGGGGGCAAGTGAATGGGAGAGGGGGGCAAGTGAATGGAAGGGGGGGCAAGTGAATGGGAGAGGGGGGCAAGTGAATGGGAGAGGGGGGCAAGTGGATGGAAGAGTGGGGCAAGTGGATGGGAGAGCGAGTGAATGGGAGGGGGTCAAGCGAGTGGGAAAGGGAGTGAGTGAATGGGAGGGAGGCAACTGAATGGGGGAAGGGGGGTAAGTGAATGGAGAAAGGGGGTGAGTGAATGGGAAAAGGGGGTGAGTGAGTGGGGGAGGGGGCAAGTGAGTGGGGGAGGGGGCAAGAGAGTGGGGGGTGAGTGAATGGGAAAGAGGGGGCAAGTGAATGGGAGAGGGCTAGTGAATGGGAGAGGGGGGCAAGTGAATGCGGGAAGGGGGCAAATGAATGGGAGAGGGGGCAAGTGAATGGGAGAGGGGGGCAAATGAAAGGGAGAAGGGGCAAGTGAATGGAGGAGGGGGGCAAGTGAACAGGAGAGGGGGGCAAGTGAATGGGAGGGGGGGCAAGTGAATGGAAGGTGGGGCAAGTGGATGGAAGAGTGGGGCAAGTGGATGGGAGGGCGAGTGAATGGGAGGGGGACAATTGAGTGGGAAAGGGAGTGAGTGAATGGGAGGGGGGCAACTGAATGGGGGAAGGGGGGTAAGTGAATGTTGGAAGGGGGTGAGTGAATGGGAAAAGGGGGTGAGTGAGTGTGGGAGGGGGCAAGTGAGTGTGGGAGGGGGCAAGTGAGTGGGGGGTGAGTGAATGGGAAAGAGGGGGCAAGTGAATGGGAGAGGGGAGCAAATGAAAGGGAGAGGGGGCAAGTGAACAGGAGAGGGGGGTAAGTGGATGGGAGAGGGGGCAAGTGAATGGGAGGGCGAGTGAATGGGAGGGGGTCAAGCGAGTGGGAAAGGGAGTGAGTGAATGGGAGGGAGGCAACTGTATGGGGGAAGGGGGGGTAAGTGAATGGTGGAAGGGGGTGAGTGAATGGGAAAAGGGAGTGAGTGAGTGTGGGAGGGGGCAAGTGAGTGGGGGAGGGGGCAAGTGAATGGGAGAGGGGGACAAGTGAGTGCGGGAAGGGGCGAATGAATGGGAGAAGGGGCAAGTGAATGGGAGAGGGGGCAAATGAAAGGGAGAAGGGGCAAGTGAACAGGAGAGGGGGGCAAGTGAACAGGAGAGGGGGGCAAGTGAATGGGAGAGGGGGACAAGTGGATGGGAGAGGGAGGGCAAGTGGATGGGAGAGGGAGGCAAGTAAATGGGGGAAGGGGGCAAGTGAATGGGAGGGTAACTGAATGGGAGGGGGCAGCAAGTGAACAGGGGTCAAGTGTTTGGGTGCTGTGAGTGAATGGGAGGAGGGCAAGTAAATGGGGGAAGGGGGCAAGTGAATGGGGTGAAGGGCGAGTAAATGGTAGAGGGAGGGGAAAAGGAATGGGGAGGGTGGGTGAGCAGGGAGGGGGTGAATGAATGGAGGGGAGTGAATGAGGAGGGGAGGAGTGAAAGTGGAGGGGGGGCAAGTGAATGTGGGGATTGAGTAAATAGGGAGGAGAGGGAGCGGGGGTGTGAGGGAATGGGAAGGCAAGAGAACAGGGAGGACGATGTGAGGGAACAGGGAGAAGGGCAAGTGAACAGGGAGAGCAGGTGAAGGGAATGAGTGAATGGGATGGGGGGCAAGTGAATAGGGGGTGTGGGTGAACAGAGGAGGGGGGCAAGTGAAAGGGATAGGATGAGAAGATGGGGGGGAGAGAGAGATAGGAGGCTCCCCTGTTTTGGATTTCAAAGAGCAGACTGGTACAAATCCAGCCTGGTTTGGGTGGGATGAGATGTTTGAAGCCCATCCAGTCCCACCCCTGCCATGGACAGGGACATCTCCCACTGGATCAGGGGCTCCAAGCCCCATCCAGCCTGTCCTTGAACCCCTCCAGGGATGGGGCAGCCACCACTGCTCTGGGCTACCTGGGCCAGGGCCTCCCCACCCTCATAGCAAAACATTTTTTCCCAAGATCTCGTCTCAATCTCCCCTCTTTCAGCTGAAAACTGTTCCCCGTCATCCTCTCCCTGATCAAGACCCCCTCTCCAGCTTTTCTGGAGCCTCTCTCAGGACTGGAAGCTGCTCTAAGGTCTCCCCAGAGCCTTCTCTTCTCCAGGCTGAAGAACCCCAACTTTCTCAGCCTTTCTTCGTAGGAGAGGGGCTCCAGCCCTCAGATCATTTTGGTGGCCCTCCTATGGAGTCATTCCCACAGGTCTGTGACTTCCCTGTACTGAGGACTCCAGAGCTGGAGGTGGATCTCCCCAGAGCGGAGCAGAGGGGCAGAATCCCCTCCCCGTCCCTGCTGGTCCCACTGCTTTGGATGCAGCCCAGGGCATGGCTGGGTCTCTGGTCTGTGGGCACACATTGCCAGCTCATGTAGAGTGTCTCATCCACCACATCCAGCTCACAGCATGAATGCAGGTGGTGATGGACACAAACAGGGAGCCCTGCAGCCGCCTGTGTCCCCTGACAGTCCTGCAGAGTCTACCAAGAAGAAACCAGTGCTGGAAACCTTCTGCCCCTCCAACAGGGAGAGCACCGGGGAAGGCAGGCAGGGAAGCGCCCCAAGGAAAAGCCTTTTTATTACAGCCCCTAGCCTGTCTGTACATCTGTCTGTCTGTCTGGTGCCCAGAGAGAAGATGCATATAAGCTGTTTCTTAAATAGCAGCAAGAGGAGCTCAGGCTGTGTCGAGGGGCTGGGGCAGAGCTGTGCAGCCCCAAACTAGGCAGCCGCTGTTGGGGACAACAGCGAGCACAGCACGATTCTATGATTCTAAGAGACCTCTTAGCCCCAATGAATGGGCACTGGGAAGAAGCTCGGCTCTATTTCCGCATAGATTAAGGGCTGCTTGTTTATGTTTTCTATTTTATAGCACAGTAAAACCAACTGCTGAAGCAAGGTGTGCTGTCAGAGACACAAGAGAAGCCGGCTGCCACCTCGCTGAGGGGCTCAGATGCTCCCTGACCTATTACAACATATTTTCACCCTTGCTATTCTGTCCCTGTCTGGGTAGCGTCAGGAAAGGCCAGGGTTTCAGGCTTGGTTCGTTATCCTCATACCATCTCTTTGCAATGATCAGTGAAGGAGCTTTCTTAGAAGGCTATTGAGCCAGTTTTCCCCGCGCTGTTACTTAGAACCATCAGCCATGAGCTACTGCCAGCTTTGCTAACACCTCCCTGCATCCAGCTGTGGAACTGGACCAGAAATATTGACTTACAGGTGCATTGTGTGAAGCCCTTCAGCATCCTTTCACATACTCATCACCATAGGCTGTTTGAAACAGCTGCTTCCACTGCCAGCACAAACTCAGCTTCAGGCAACACAGTTTTCCCATGACAAGATTCCAGGGGGCAAACATAGCTTATTTATGTTCAGGGAAAGATAAAAACCTGAAGCTCAGCTCATTCAAAGCCAAGACCTGAAAGATGACTTGGAGCTGCCTCTCAGCCCTGTTTGCAGCTCTGCACTTGCCAGTCCAGGGGAGTTGGTCACAAGCCCAGGGACGGCTTCTTTGCCCAGGCATTGACATGAGAGAGCCTAACTGATCCTTGGGATGTGTCTGTGTTTTTCTCCATAGGCATTCAATAAAACCCTTGCGAAGGACAACTCCCTTGCTGTTGGCTTCTTTCAGAGAGGGTTTGTCCACCTGCAGCTGGAAATGTAAGTGTCCATTGCAGCCTTCTCTTCTAGTTATACTTCATTCCTAAAACTAAATGATTCTACGATTCTAAAATTCACCTCTTCCAGCAGTCCTAAACAGCTCAGAATGTCTGGTTTGGTGTTGTAAACTGTGCCATGGGTCAGCAAGTCTTATCTCTAAGACTGGAAGATAGGAGCTGCACAGCTCCAGGGGTGACTGGTAGAGGACATTACTGTCCCAGACGCCGAGAAAGAAGCTGCTCCTGTCTGCAGGGCTGCCAGGCAGTTATGTTGCTGATCAGGTTTTCTTTGGGAATGAAAAAAATCTAATTGCACTGCTGGGTTTATCTTCAAAGGATCCGTGTAACTCTGGCCTTCCTAAAAACGCAGTCTGAGCACAGCATCTGCCTCTCACTCTTTGCCAACAGCAGATTTTGTGGGCTTGATCTCAATCTCACTGATTCAATGTTGACCTTGTTCTGCTAGTGTCATGGGATTGGTTGTTTCCAGGATTAAATCACAGTGACATCCTGCTCACAGCACAGGTGGAGGAACCTCCAAAGTTCAGTTACTCTCTTTTCTGTTGTTTTCCCCATAATTTCCAGACCTTAATTTCAAAAAAAAAATACTATCTCTATTTCATAGCATGGTTTGGGTTTGGAAGGCACAGAATGCAGAGCTGCTCACTTTAATGCCCTCCCAGGTGTTCAAGACCAAGTTGGATGGGGCTTTGAGCAACCTGATCCAGTGGGAGGTGTCCATGCCCACAGCAGAGGTTTGGGACCAGATGAGCTTTAAGGTCCTTTCCAAAGCATCCCATGACACTATGATTCTGTTCTCCCTACCACCAAGTAGAGGACAGGGAATTTCCTGCGGGCACAAGGTGACACCTCTCTGCTGCAGCTCTCCTCATCCAGGCTGCAGAGAAGGATGCATGGGCTTTCCTAGCTTGATTTCTGAAGTTTTGAATGTCTTCACCTTTTTTAGCCTCAGTTTCTTCTCTTGTTTCTTCCCTTTAGGTATGAAGAAGCGCTCTCTGACTATCACATGGCCTTCAGCCACCTAAGGAAAAACCCTTTCATCGATTACAAGCAGCTGGGGCTGCGCTACATTCTCTATGCATGGGAGGTAAGAACCTGTCTCAGCAATCCTCCCCTCTGTGAGGATGTTCATCAGGTCTTCAGCAGCAGGTGTTGGTAACAGTATGTTAGAACAGTGAATAATTTATACTTGCATTATTTTAAAGGAACTTAATCACAAAAGTTATAAAACAATGGCATCTCTGAAGAGTTCAGCAAATTACACAGTTTGAAAAGTAAAATTGTTCTGAGCAGAGGTACTGGAATTTGTATATTGGGTTTTTTATGCTTGTCTATGCGTGTAGTATTTACACTTTGAAGCATGTAAATACACATCTGAGTTTTATGAACTTGACTCTGAAAGCTGAAATTGAAGTGTAGACAGATGGGAACAAAACTGGTCCATTATGAAGGGTCTAAGAAACTTCATAGAATCATAGTGTCATAGAATGGTTTGAGTTGGAAGGGAGTTGGAAGCCCATCCATTTCCATCCCCTGCCACAGCAGGGGGACACCTGCAATTGCTCCAAGTCCCATCCAGCCTGGCCTTGAACACCTCCAGGAATGGGGCAGCCACCACTTCTCTAGGCAGCCTGGGCCAGGGCCTCCCCACCCTCACAGCAAAACATTTCTTCCCAAGATCTAAACTGATGTGCAGGAAGGCCTGTCCTTCCAACTGTAGCAAGCGGTTTTAACATTAAGTCTGTGTCCGAGCTTACCCACTGGGCTGCGAGCTGTGTTTTCTTCTGTACCACTTTATTCCACAACCCCCTTGGGGTTATGGGGAGCCAACCCACCCCATCCTGTTGAAAAAAATTGCTCAGTCTGAATTGATTGTAAATATTTGTAGTACTGGTGATGTAAAAAACTGTGCTTTATGCTGTGGGTTCATGTTGTCCTCTCTCCTGAGTATGCACACACAGGCTGCGTGTCAGATACAGGGATGAGTATTTAATTCTTCCCTGCTGCAAGAGCAAGGAGTCATTGTGCGACTCAAGTCAAGCATGCCCAGTACCCCGCCATCCCGTCTCCATCGATTTTTGTGCACCTTATACCTGGCAGGAGGAAGCTATCCTTGGCATCTGTGCTATTACCCAAACCTCAGTGTTTTTAACAGTTTCAGTACCAGAGTGCTGCTGTCTCAAGACCTCCCAGACACTTACAAACAGCGGGTTCCCTTTGGGAGCTGCAGGGGCGCCCTGAGACGAAGGGAGGAGGGCGGTAGCCGGGCACACAGCCCCTCGCTCAGCAGGCTCTAGGCACTGCCAGGAATTGTTCTGTCACTGTGCTGGCACTCTGGACACAGGATCTGCATCCCTGTTTGACTCTATCTCGCTCCTTCATCTCCCTGCAGCTCATTTTTCAAGCTGCAAAGACACAATTCTGCTAAAGACAGGGCCATCAGCTTTCCCGACGCGTGGCCTCTCATGTGCTGCATCTGATACCTCAAGGGAGGTATGCTGTGTGATTTGAAAATCCAGAAAGGATTTTATAATCTCTTGCAAGGCTATAGCACTTCTGAGCTGGGGAAGAGATGCTGCCTTGCCTCTCCAAGTAGGAGCAGATCCTGTAAGTGTTCAGGATGGCTGTTCCTCACCCCACAAACAGCTGTCTTCTACTGTCATGGTTAGGGAGTGAAGGAAAAGCATCCTATTTGCTGCACCTCCAGCCCAAGCACGACTTGCACGCAGATATTGCAAATTGATTTGCAAGCTGATAACCCTATCGTGAAAGAGAGTGAGGTCACACTTCTGCCTTGTGGGCCAGCGGCTTTTCCATGCACTGAGTGTTGGCCAGTGACAAGAAGAGATCTCCCACTTTTAATTCAGTGTATATTATAGATCAAGGCTCCCCAGCACCCCATCCGTAATGCTCCCACGCGTTGCCACCTCACCACTGAACACACTTACAAGCTGCTGAAGGGTAACAAGCTAGAGCTGACAATTTGCATGTTCACAGCCCACTTCCATGAGAAATATTTTCAGTTAAGTTATTTTTGCAGCAAAAAGGAGTCAGAATCCCAGAACAGTTGGGGTTGGAAGGGCTCTTTGGAGCTCATCCAGTCCAACTCCCCTACCGATGCAAGGTCACCTCCAGAAGGTTCCACAGGAACATGTCTGCATGGGTTTGAATATCTTTAAAGAAGGAGACTCCACGCCCTGGGCAGCCTGTCCCAATGCTCTGTCACCCTGTGGGAGTTCTCCCTTATGTTCAGATGGAACTTGCTGTGTTCCCATTTGTGCCTGGTGCCTCATGTCCTGTTGCTGGGCAGCATTGAAAAGTCTGGCCCCATCCTTTTGACACCCACCCTCTAGATTCCTCTGCATGGGGTAAAATATTACCTAGTTGCAGAAACCCATGCAACTTGCCAAAGAAATCCTTACTGGTCTTCAGGTGCAGGAAGGATAAGATTAAGCAGGGTCTTTATCTGGTGTTCCCTGTGCCTCTCCTGGAGTAGAGCCAGAAGGATCTGACCTGGAGCTACAGCTTGTGTCTCTTCCCACTCTGTCAATGAATTGTTTTCAGCTGTGCTTCTCCAAGCACCTTTCCTGGGGCCAGTGGGGAGTGGGTTGGTGCTGCTGCTGTATCTGTGTGTTTCCCTGCCTGGTCCCTGTGTCCCAGTGGATCTCAGTCTGGGTGTTCCGTGCCCTCCCTGCCCTCCCCAGGTGCTGTACAGCACGGCTGCAGCGCAGTGCCGGCTGCAGCAGTGGCAGGAGGCCAGAGTCACCCTGGATAAAGCTGTGGTGTGGAGACCTGAAGGAAGAACAGCGATCCTGGACATGGCCCTGGAGCAGGTGCAGGTAAGTCCACCTCTGTGAGCTCCTGGGAACCTTCATGGGGCTCAGGTTAAGAAATACAAGATAAGAACTGACTAATTGTTGTATGTTTTGATTTTTTTCTGTCTACACACCTACTTTGTAACAGAATCTATGCTATTTGCACATGATGGTCTACCAAACCAGTGCTTCAGCTTATCAAGTAACTTCATGAGGAGCGGCTGAGAGAGCTGGGGTTGTTTAGCCTGGAGAAGAGGAGGCTGAGGGGTGACCTCATTGCTCTCTACAACTACCTGAAAGGACGTTGTAGAGAGGAGGGTGCTGGCCTCTTCTCCCAAGTGACAGGGGACAGGACAAGAGGGAATGGCTTCAAGCTCCGCCAGGGGAGGTTTAGGCTAGACGTTAGGAAAAAATTCTTTACAGAAAGGGTCATTGGGCACTGGAACAGGCTGCCCAGGGAGGTGGTTGAGTCACCTTCCCTGGAGGTGTTTAAGGCACGGGTGGACGAGGTGCTGAGGGACATGGTTTAGTGTTTGGTAGGAATGGTTGGACTCGGTGATCCGGTGGGTCTCTTCCAACCTGGTTATTCTGTGATTCTGTGATTCATCATCCTCAGGTGCTTCATTGCAGAGAAACAGGGTAGCGGAAAACTATGGGATAACCTCTCTGGTTGGGAGGTTACTTTCTAGTCCCTGCTGTCCAGGAGCTTGGTTCTATTCATACTTAGACCATAAACCAAGTTGTCTTATGCACTGTGTAAGTGCAGAATCCCTAAAGCACAGATTTGGAGAGTCTCACTTTTCATGGCGGTGGCTGACTTTTTGTAATCCCATTGGCCTCAGGGAGAACTGGTGGCAGCTCAGATATTAATAAAAATAACATTTAGAGTTTAAGTAGTGGGTAGAAGTGTTCCCAGGGTTGGTTCTAAATGGTAATTTCCTGGTAGACTCTTCTATGATGAGGAACAACTTGCAGATATGTGATTTACGCTTTTTGAAGGGTTCATTATCTTGCTACCTCTACACTTCCTTATCCTATTAGTATCTTTTCTAAGAGATGATCACTTGTTTTCAATCCCGTAATCTCTTCTAGCATCATGGTGAGTTTTTTTAAATTTATTTATTTATGGTTTTGGTTTTTATATTTGCTATCAGCATGCTACTTGGTGGGTGAACAGAGGATAAAAAAGCAGTATTCAAAGTATAATGCTTAAAAGATTTGTCTAATAAAGATTACTCCACTGCCTTCCCTTCCACCTCATCCCATGGCAGCAGTGTTAGTCTCTGACTCAGTGCTGGGCAGTGGTTGCTTAGTTCTGACTGTGCGTGTGCTTGTTAAACCAAAGTGACCTTTTTCAAGTTCACAGCTCCTCCTGGAGCTGTTCTGGCTCACACAGGGAATTTGTACTTGCTTTTCACTGCTGTTACATTTCCTGTATTGCTAACGGGTGGCTTCTCCCTCCTCTGCTTTCCCTGCCCCAGGGCGGCCTTTTTTTAGAGCCCATGCAGGTTCCCCTCGGGGAATTTTTCAGACCACGAAAGAAGGAAGTTGAGCAGCTGGATTCAAAGGATTTCCTGGGCAAACCCAAGGTAACAGCCACACGATCGTTAAGATTGAATGCAAGTAAATTAAAATCCCACCTTCTGGCATCTCTGGAGAGCATTCCGGTTGCTGCTCCACCGATCTCTGCACAGGTGGAGACCTGAGAGCAGGGTCAGGGCTTGCAGCTGGTCATGGCATCTGGGACACAGAAGCCAGAATTTGTTAGAATTGCCACATTTCTATCAAAACTGCAGGTTGGTGCTAAAAACCCTTTCCAGTGTTGGTCAGTTGGAACTCTGAGAATGATGAGCAGGTACTTAGGGAGCCCTGGGGTTGTCCTGTTGCTGACAGTGGCATTTTCAAGAGGAGCACATTCCTCCAGCACGTTCCTACTCATTGCTGCATTCCCAGTGGGACAGGCAGGCATGTGGGAGACAAATGCTTTGTCACATCCTCTAAGACAAGTCAGCAGAGCATTCTGTGATCCCTCTGTGACCAGTGCCACCAGCCAGAGACTTCTGACATGAGTAACGGGAAGAGGAAGTAATTCAGTCACCTACTTTTAAAGAAACCTTGGAAAGACTGAAAAAAACAGGGATATGAACAGCTGAAGCTATTTTAGGAAGGCAGCTCTGCTTTTCCTGCATGGTTCTATGTTATGCCTGACCTTAGGATGTCAGAAGGAAAAGGGTCTGAGTAGACAGCCTTGCGTGAAGTTTGAGGGTCTCTTCATCCAGCCTGGATTCAGTCATTGCTTTGTCCTCCGACAGGTGATCTCATCCATCATTCCCAACGATGAGTACATTGGCTTCGAGCCTCTCAGGCCTCAGGTGAGCAGGACATAGCTGTGAAAGGAGGAACGGAGCTGTCTTGGAGCTCCAGGTAGGGCCTCCTCACAGCACCAGGGTAAGAACATATTGCTGAATAATACAGTGCAATATCAGACAGGGCCTCTCAAAGCCAGGTGGGGTGGGGTGTCAGCAGTGTGAGGGACTCAGAGATGTGAGTCTGCAGCCCTTTGGAGGTGCATTTTGGTCTCTTCACCATGTCAAAACAGCAGTGGAGACCTTGCTGTGCTCACCATGTGTTTGCCCGGGACTTTATTAAACCTGTCAGTGTAAGCATGGCCAGCTTGTTCTGAGAAACTCACGATGGAGCACCAAGGGTAAGGGAGAATATTTCGTTACTCGCCTCCTGATAGGATAAAGAGGGAGAAGCAGGAGGTAGATTCTGGTAAGGTGTGGGGCAGCAGGCTTCAGTCTGGGTGCTGCAGTGTGACAAATGTAATCAAAAGTAAAGACAAAATACCACAGTGTGGTAGTCAGAGGCACAGTAAATAAGGTGGCACCACTGCTATACAAGGTACTGTTGCAAATGTTGTTGTTCCCTCCACAGAAACAGGGCTTTTATGAACCCAGTGTTGACACTCTGCGGTAAGTGTTCAGCTCTGCCCTAGTGTGACTCTCCTCTCCCCGTTTCCGTTTGGAAGGTCGTGTTTTGTTCTCTGCTGCCTTTCCCTGAAGGCTCAGTGGGACCCACACCCACTTCTCACCAAGGGTGGAGTAGATGGCAAGCATGCAAATGCCCCTATGGCTGCAGTTCATCAGCACCTCTTGTGGAAGAACCCCATTGCAGTTTGCAGGAGGTGATTCAACAGTCTTGGGAGACAGGCATGGATCCTGTGGCATGGAACGTGCCAAGATCCATGCCAAAGGATGCTCGGCTGTCCCATCCTGGTTCCCAGGACAAAGCCTCCACATCCTCATTCCCAAGCATGCTGTGTTGAGCCCAAATCAGCCCTTGTTCAAAATGCATGAAAATCACTTGTTTTGGTGATGTACTGATGGTACTTCAGGGCTGAGTTTAATAAGTGTTTTGATATGGAGAATGTTTGTTAGTATAAGGAAAATGGGGCAGTTGCATTTGGGAAATCAATGTTTTTCCATGCTCCTTTTGTTCCCAGTTGGACCAAAGAGTAGCAAGGGAAATCATAATTTCCAACACCTGAATCTTTCAGCACACATCAGTTTGGATCAGTCCTGTGTTCTGGATCAAAGCCATCCAGTACCAGAATTCCAGGGTTAGTAAAGGTGCTCTCGTTCTTTCTTTCCAGAGACAGTGAGTCAGGCTACTATCGAGTCGTGTCCCATTATTGCCCTGAGGATTCGGAGAAGCTGGAGGTGAAAGCTGGCAGCTTGGTCTTTGTGCTGGCGAGAAGAGCGGATGGTTGGGCTACAGCTATACATGATGGACAAGTAAGGACAACTAGTGGGCTTTCCAGCCCATCCGTACCAGCAAAGCCCACAGATCCTCCTGGGAATGGGAGCTTGCCACAACCCTCAGAGCGTGCTCCTTGGGCACCTGCAGCAACACAGAGCAGAGGAGAAGCACAGAAGCTCATTTCATAGAATCATAGAATCATGGAGTGGTTTGGAAGGGACTTTAAGCTCATCTAGTTCCAAACCCCCTGCCATGGGCAGGGACATCTCCCACTGGATCAGGGTGCTCAAAGCCCCATCCAACCTGGTCTTGAACACCTCCAGGGATGGGACATCCATGACTTCCATGGGCAACCTCTTTCCACCAAACGTTGCTGACCATGGATTTCCCTGACACCTGGCTTCTGCCTCTGTAGCTCCACAAGGCGTCTTTTGGGGCATTTGTTCTCTCCACCATACAAGACCCTACTGTGAAATCAATAGGATAGTGGGCCTTGCCAAGGACCGCTGTCTAGACCAGTATTTGTTATCTGAGAGCTCTAACAGAGCCAAGGGGACAGGTTGGTCCTGAGCTGTAGTTCCTCTGTTAAATTAACTGTGGGAGGGCTTGGGGAAGGCTTCAGCTGGGCAGGCAGGTTTTATAAAGGGCTCTAGAGAAGACATTGCATTGAAGGTCAGCAAATCTGACATCTTTCTGCAGATGAGGGAGCTCTACTGTGAACTGGTAGAATAGAAGCATAAATGTGGCAACATGGAAAAACTTTTGTTGACAGAAGCTATTTCTCACGCCTCTTTAAGTTCTTCAAAAGAGCCAGGACATACCTGCGTTATGTTGGGTGAGGGCATGTATTAACCACCTAGATTTCCAAAACAAGTCGAAAGATTCTTCACAAGACCATTAAAAACCCAGTGAGCTGTTTGAGCACAGGAGGCAGTGCTCTGAGAAACGGTGGGCATAGAACAGGGCTTTCTTTCTTCATCTTAAAGGAATGCTGTCCACACAGAGAATCTTCTGTAACCCAAGCATTTCGCACATTCCTAAGGGGAGTTATAGGGAGAGTGATTGAGTGCTTTTTATGGTGACTGTGCTCCATGACAGGCAATCAAACTGTTTGTCATAGCCTGAAGCATCAGTGAACAATTACAGAAGTATCTGAATGCGTTTGGTGACTGCTCACTGAAGTGTAGGGTGCAATTCAAAGTGGAAAAAAAGTAAAATAATAGGCACTGGGGGGAGAGAAAAGTGTAATTACTCTGTTGAAATTAATAGCTATAGAGCAGTGATTGTCAGGAATGCTGCTTGGGGAAGAGCGGCTGGAGAGCTGCCCTGTGGTAAAGGAGCTGGAGCGGTGGTTGACAGCAGCTGAACACAAACCAGCAGTGGCCCAGGTGGCCAAGAAGGCCAACAGCAACCTGGCCTCAATCAGCCCTGTGGCCAGCAGGAGGAGGGAAGGGATCGTCCCCCTGGACTTAGCACTGGTGAGGTCACGCCTCGAATCCTGGGTTCAGTTTTGGGCCCCTCACTCCAAGGGCTGGAGCTTGTCTGGAGAAGGGAACAGAGCTGGGGAAGGGTCTGGAGCCCAGGGGATCTGGGAGCAGCTGAGGGGCCTGGGGCTGTTTAGCCTGGAGAAGAGGAGGCTGAGAGGAGACCTCATTGCTCTCTGCAGCTCCTGGATAGGGGGTTGGGGGGAGGTGGGTGCTGGGCTCTGCTCCTAAGTAACAAGCAACAGGACAAGAAGAAATGGCCTCAAGTTGCACCAGGAGAGGTTTAGATTGGATACTGGGGAAAATGTCTTTACTGACAAAGTGATGAAACCTTGGCAGAGGCTGCCCAGGGCAGTGGTGGGGTCTCCATCCCAGGAGGGGATCAAAAACAACGTGGCCGTGGCACTTGAGGACATGACGATTCTATGATTCTGTGATTCTACACATTGGTATCCCTTGGCATCCTTTCTGCTCTCAAGTGTCTGTTTTCAGAGCAGAGTGTTGGGCTTGCTGGATATTTGATCTGTTACCACTGCTTTCTGCAGAAAAAAAATATGCAAAAGGATTTTTTTTAACCATTTCTGAGCACAACCCAAACGGGCAACCTGCCTGGAACTTGCAGGTGTTGCTTTAAAGCCTTGGGATTCCAGCTGGGGCTTTGGCCATGGATCCCTTGGTCTCCGCAGTCACCCTGGGCTCTCCGTGGGGACATTGAGGTTGCAGTGGGGCAAGCAGGCAGCAGCATTTGGCAAGGCAGAAGCTGTGCCGAGTGGGGCTGACAGAATCTGGGGCTGGGTAGGCTGGGGCTGCCACAGCAGCAGCTCCTGTCTCACCCGACTCTGTTTTGTGTCCCGCAGAAGCTGCACATACCGAGCTGTCTCCTGGAGGCCGCCTCAAAGATGGACAAATGGGTGAGCAACAACCTTGCAGCCAGGGGGGAGGAAGGAACCGAGAAATACATTTGGGATATTTATTTGTACAATTATCACAGGATAGAACAGCTGCTTAAGAGAAATGTGCAGCGTGCAGCCCAGACACCATGAGTGAAGACCAAGTGCTCTTAAACTGGAACAACAGAAGAGTTTAGAGCAGGAAAAAGGTTTATAGTTTTATGTAAATTGGATCTCTTTACAGCAAAAACTGGGGGTTTGGACACATATCCAAACCCCAGTGGCTCACCTCACAGGCTGATCTAGGTGCTGATGTCTCTTGTTTGCTGTGGACTGATGGAGCACACAGAGATATCTGCAACCACCAGGTGTAGCACAGAAGCTCATGTGTTTTAGTGCTCCAGCAGAGCAAGCCTTAAACCCTCACCATTTACTTAGAAAAAGTTCCTTCATCTCCCATTTCCACCACAGGCACACACACACGATCCAAATCATCTTCCATCTGATCCCAATGTGGAAAAGTGCAACTGAGGCCCTTTTTTCCTTATTAATATGATGAGAATGAGCAGTTGCATTTTGGAAAACAGCGTTTCCCGAGCTCTTTTTGTTCCCAGTTGGACCAAAGAGTAGTAATGGAAATCATAATTTCCTTACACATGAAACTTCTGGCACACACCGATTTGGATCAGTGAGATATGTTTGAAGCACATGGTTGTTCTGATGTTGCTATGATTGTTATTTTCCCTCTGAACGAACTCACTTTGGGAATTTGCTCAGTGGATGTCTTGCTGTGAACTAGTCTAAGCTCCCAGGTGAGCTGGCAGGTGGTGGGGAGAGCCCTCAGCAGAGCCTGAGCAACCTCCCTCTGCTCCAGCACCAACCCAGCAAAGGGCAGGAGGCCAAGGAATCGTCCCACCAAACTTCTCATCACAGTTAAGAGCCTGAGAACTCCACCTCATCCATCCAGTTAATGAACTGGTCTCCTTGGGTCTCTTCCTGGGGTTACACCCAGAAATGTTAACAGGCTGCAGTCTCTGTCACACACGCCAACTTTGCCCGGTGTCTCCTGCTCACTCCTTTCTGATGTTCTGTTGCAGAAGATCAGCAACGGGATTCCCCTCCCTCCTGCCCAGGTGCCTCCCAGCCGGCTCCCCATGAAGCAGAAGCCAGGTAGCTCCTCAGTGTGTGCACGGAGCCGTGTCCAGCCCCGCTGCGTTAGGAGTGTGTGGTGATGCTGGTTGCCCTCTGCCGCCACAGCTGCCTGCGTGCTAGTGGGTTGCAGAGTTGCTGCTGGAGGTCTCTGCTGACGACAGCTGCTGTTCCTCTGCTCTTGTTTTGTTCTTCAGAATCTCCAGGGAGAGAAAATGCCTCTGCAAAGGGTGCTGGGGCCCAAATCGACTTCAAGGTAAGGTGTTTCACAAGCTGAAGATGCTACAGCCTCAAGGATTAAGGCTGTGAAAAGAGCAAGATTACTGGCCAGATCCTCCAAAATTCCTAAAATCACTGGAAATAAACCCTTTTCCTCTGTCCATTTTTCCATTTTGAAGAGAGGCTCCCATGTGGCTGTCCTCCAGCACCTCCAAGCCTGTCACCATGCAGCTTTGAGAGGTGCCCCGAGGTTGGGACTTACCGGGGCAGTGCCCTCTTGCCTCCCTTCAAGGAGCCAGGAGCCCCAGACACAGCAGCATTCTCAGGCACACGCTCTGCAGCTCATTTTGCAGGAGAGAGAGCTGTCTCTGAACTACCTGCTGTCCCTCCTCCCCTCCTTCCATGTGGCATTGTCTGTCCCTGTTAGTCTGAGTACCACAATTCATTCATATTTGTGGTCTGGGATGATGTCCTCTACTGCACCTCCATGTCACTGCCACCCACTGTGGGATGGAGCTGGAGTTGCTCTTGTGTCCACTTGAGGACAGCACCTCCCTGGCAGTGCCAGCTCTGCTCCCTTCAGCTTTGCAACTCTCCTTTGAGGGCTTTTTAAGTCATTTTTTTGTCAGCTGTACCTCAGAAGGCAGCAGAACACGGAAACTCAGCTGGATCTCCCCATATGGCTGGAGGAGTTGGGGTTTGGGGCTGGGAGTTACCCATGTGATTGACCCCAAAACCAGAGTTCCTGGGTCATGGGAGGAACATTGGGTCATGGGCTCTGAATCTGTAGTTCTTCCTCACATCTGCATTTTCATGCCGCACCATGGTATGTAGGAGCCCTGAGCTGAGGGGTTGTGTCTGTGACATCTCTCTTGATACAGGCCCTGAATAACCAAACTGTCCATTGCCACGTCTCTCAGCAGATACCACCAACTGGAGGAGACGCTTCATCCAGCATGGAGAGACCCGTTGTGCTGAGGGCGCGTTGCGAGTGCACCGTGGTGGTGAAGGCAGGCGAGGTGCCGTCTCTGTCGGAGCTGCGGGCACTGCTGCGGGAGCACTTTGGGCAGCAGGCAGAGCGAGGGAAGCTGAGGTTCGCTGCGGGCAGCTCTGGCACGTGGGTGGGGGTGGTGGCAGCAGCCTTGCCCCTCAGGATACAGACCTGTGGTCTGCTGGGAACATTTCAGTGGCATCAAAGCGCTCTAGCAGAGATGCCATAAGATGTGAGCAAACAGCTCTTCTTGCGGGGCTGACCTCATCAGGGCTGATCTTATCCCCAACATAAGAAGAAACTGTTGGAACAGATCCAGAGGAGAGTTGTCCCCTCCATGAAAGTGCCCAACGCCAGGCTGGATGGGGCTATGAGAAATCTGATTGAATGGGAGGTGTCCCTGCCCATGGCAAGGGGTTGGAACTGGATGAGCTTTAAGGTCCCTTCCAACCTAAACCGTTCTATGATTCTATGGCTTTTGTGTTTGAGAACCACATGTGGTCCTGGGGCTTTGGAGTCCCAAAGGATCTTTCCTATGAAACCATACCATGGACAAGAAGCAGGGGAACAGAAGGAAAAACTCTGTGCAGCTGCAGGTGCTGTGTGTTGGGTTTTTACCGGCTCAGCTGAGACTTTGAGATACGCTGGGATCAATGCAGAGGAATTCGGGGGTCGGGTGTAAGTGTGCACTGGTCCTGGGGTGAGGTCTCCCTGACTGCAATATCTCTGGGGACATGCAGTCAGTGTAGTCATAGAATCACAGAATCATTGAGGTTAGAAAGACCTGTAAGTTCATCCAGTCCAACCGTCAGCCCAACCCCACCGTGCCAACTGAACCCTGTCTCCAAGTGCTACGGCCGCACAGGTTTTGAACTCCTCCAGGGATGGAGACTCCTCCACTGTCCTGGGCAGCCCCTGCCAGGGCTTCACAACTCTTTTGGTAAAGAAAATTTTTCCCAGTATCCAATCTAAACCTCCTCCATTGCACCTTGAGGCCATTTCCTCTCCTCCTATCACTTGCTACCGGGGAAAAGAGCCCAGCACCCACATCCCCACAACCTCCTTTACGGGAGCTGTGGAGAGTGATGAGGTTTCCCCTCGAGGAGGTGTGTGAGGAGGTGACAGTGTCCCTCTCACAGTGCTGTTGCTACCCACTGTGCTTGCAGGGTGGCCCACATCACTGTGTAAGGTGACAAGCTCAGAGCTGGTTTACCGAGGGGGCTAGCAAGACTGGAGATGGTAGAGGACGGGGTTTGCCTCCAAGTTTGGGTTCGAGTGCGATGGTTTGATCTGTGTCAATGACCTCTCGCAGCTACTGGCATTCGGATGGGAAAGAGCTGGGTGCAGTTTCAGGTGAGGAGGATCTGGGGAAGGTGTGGAAGCAGCTGACAGACAGCAAGCTGACGCTCTGCTGCCAGGTACGTGACAAGCTTCCCTGCTGTGCTGGCCTCTCATCTCACCTCTGCCTTGCAACTTCCATGCTGACTTTTTCCTGTAGGACTCGGACTCTTGCTTGGGCAGACCCGTCCTCTATCGGATGCTGGCCCAGCACCCTTACCTCGCACAGGGACCGGGCGACCTGGAGTTCAGCAAGGGAGATGTGCTGTATATCCTCTCTGAAGGTAGCTCTCCAGCCCTGTCCAGGCTTTACTGGGGCAGTCTCTGGGAGGGACTAGAGAATAGACGGCCTCTCCAAAGCTGTCTCAGGTTCCTGCTTTCAGGATAAACAGGCTTGTGCTGGGCTTTGCCCAGAGTTAAATCCCAGGCGTGGAAAGTCTCGCTAACCCCACTCGTGGGCTGGAGCTCATCCTACTCCTTTGTGTTTTCCCAGTGAATGACAACTGGCTCGAAGGATGCTGCAATGGCAAGACCGGCATCTTCCCCAAATGCTTTGCAACCCAGACCAGTTGTGACACTACTGCCCTATAGCCAACAGGAGCCTTTTCCTGCCTGACTGCACTGACTCTGGGGGTGGGAGACACCAGTCCCAGCTCTACAACCAGTGCAGCCTCGAGCTCTGCTATACCTAGACAGGAGATGTCCCCCACTTGCAGATCCCATGACGTCCATCCCAGCAGTCCAACAGCAGTTTCTACAGCCTGTTCCAGTTCTGCCATCTTCACCTCTGTGCTTACGCTGCCAAAGATGGGCCCATGCAGGGCAGAGAGAAGAGGGAGTTTGGCTATGGGAAATGTCCATGTGGCAGCTTAGACCTCAGGGGCTCAGAGTGCTGGGTGGGAAGAAGTTCCTCTGGATGGAGGTCTTCACCCTCTCTCTCTTGTTGCTCAAGCTCAGGCTGGAAGGCTGAGCCTCACTGCAATGAAGTCGAGGATAGCTGACTGTGAGCAGGAGGCAGAGCCCAGATCCCCAGGCCATAAGGTCACCTCTCATTGTCTCCGCCTGAGAGAGGTACTGCCCTTTGGGAAGGCTTCTGCAACCAGTTTGCAGTGGGGACAAGGGATAACACTTTGGGTTGGGACCAGCCAGTGTCATCCTCCACAGCAAATGGATCTGCCAGAGCCGAGGGGCTCTGAGCATTCCTCAGCACAGATGCCTTTGGGTCTTTTCTCAAGCCCTTAAGTCCTGCCTGGATGCTTAAGTCCTTCATGCTGTGTGAGCACAGAGGTGAGGTGGAAACATCCCTGCTCAGACAACCTCTGCATTTGGTGGAGCCCGGGAGGGGCTGGGAGGGGGCTGGCTGGGCAGCGCGGAGCTAGAGGTTCCTGCAGCAGAGCCGTGCTGGGCTCTGCTGAGCTAAATAAACCCCTCAAGTGCCTGGAGCTGGAACCTGCTATGGATTTGGTATCTGACAAAGCTGGGCTATGTAACTTGGACATAGAATAAACCCTGAGCCAGAGCTGGCAGCTCTTAAACCAACTTCCACTTACATTTTTCTGCTGGGATGTGCGAGAAAATACTTTCAAAGACAACTGGTGTTGTCTCGGGGAAGGTATTCCATCACAGATTACAGGAATCTTGCCCAGGGCAAGACACAGATAAGGTCACCCCTCTCCTCAGAGTTTTGGTGACCACCGCTGCTCTCCATCACCTCTTGCTTCCCACAGCTGTTGGGAGAGCAGCCCAGCAGGACTGGGAGTGCCAAGGCAGCTGAGCTGGGCTGGGTGGCAACTTTGGTATTTGAAAACCAAAAAAGGTTTTATTTCTAGTTTGGATTCATCTGGCATCATCCAGCCACCAAGGCTCAGTCAACTTTTGTCAGCCAGATTAACAGTTTTTCTGGTGTCTGGAGTCTTATCCTCTTGGAGGTACTAGCAGAGCTCAAGACATCTTTGTCACCTTTGACATCTTTACAGAGATGACCCAATTCATCCTCCTGAGCAATGGAGATGAGTCTAATGCCCTCATTCTTCTCCCACTTCCACCTTCTTTTGCACCACTTCCCTGTTTGGTTTAGCGGGCAGGACGCATCTGGTTAGGCGGGTGGCAGCTACTTGGTTTTCCAGAAACACTGGAGGAAAGCAGCCACCAGGGCTGCTACTATGGCCAGCACAATGAGGGAGACGGCACCTGCCCACAGGCTGGGCTGCTGCCCCTTGACAAGCTCCAGAGCCTCTGTGGGGATCATGTTGGTGAAGTTCAGCATGAAGCCCAGTGTCCATCCGATGTCCGTGTTTGCTGCCTGAGGTGAGAGAGCAGAGATCATCCGAAAGTGCCTCTCCCAAGCTTTGCTGCAAGGGACTGACAGGCACCTCTCCCATGAGCTGTCCCAGCTGTGAATTAACACATGGACCTGGATTTGGTGAACCTGATCTTACCAGCATCAGTTACAGAGAACTTTCCTCTCCCCCTACCCAAGGGCTAAAGGGCAGCCAAACTTGGATGACTGCTCTGGTCCAGATGAGCTTCTGTGACCTGCACACATGTTGCATCTGAGCATTCTTCCCCCCACCCCAAAATCTTTTAGATTTGGTCATCATATAACAGGTTCATCATAGAATGGTTTGGGTTGGAAGGGACCTTAAAGATGATCCATTTCCAACCCCCCTGTCATATTCTGGTTCAAATGGGTCATGGGGCCACCACCACCTCTGTGACACCCAACTTAATTCTACCCAATATGAGAAACGAACATGGCCAAATCCTGCTCTGCAGCTCTCTGATCACCTCGAAGTTGGCTTAGGTTCACACCAGAATAGGTGAGAAATGTGGTTTGGGGGCAGGTACAATAGAATGAAGCTGTGCTGTCATCCTTGGGTGGCAGACATGAGGTGGGGACACATTTCTAGTGCAGGGGACTGCAGAGATGCTGCTCCTGAACGTGTCCTTGGGCCAGGGCAAAGATGCAGCAGCAGCTGCCTGCTCCCGCGCCCCTGCAGGGTCTTTACCTGCCGGCTGAAGTGGATGCTGCTCCACGTGTGCTCATTGAATTTGTAACCATCAAGCAGCAGCGTCAAGATGTAAAGTGCCGTGGAGCAGTACGTGTGTAGGTACTTCTTGTCCTGTGGGAAGGTCTCCACCAGCTGTGGGGCCGTCAGGGGACACGGTGCAACAGAAACAGAGGCTCAGAAACCCTCCCTGGTGCAGCAAACAGCAGGGTGTGTGATTCCTGGGCAGAGATTTGGGATGGTACAAGCACAGGGCTCCTTGCTGCCCTTCACAGGGCTCTCACCTCTGTCCAGTTCTTCTTGCAGAAGGTCTGGACTGTGGAGTTGACATCCCTTAAAGACTGCTGGCTGGTCAGGTTCAGGAAGTGGAAGGTGTAGTAGAACCCAGAGAAGGCCTGTGGGGTAAGGAGAGTAAAAAATGCATCTCCTTCCTCACCCCAAAAAAACCCAGATCCAGGGGCCCCTTTTGCCTAGGGACAGAGTCCCATGTAATTCCCAGGATTCTGCATCCAACACCCACCTAATGTTCTACCAGAAAGTATTGGAGCTGGTGGACAAGCCCTGGGGCTTCCACTTGCACTCTGAGCTAGCTTACCCTTTCTCTCTGGGGCATGACCTTCTCATTTCCCTTGGGGAGGGCTGGAACATAATAGAATCACCAGGTTGGAAAAGACCTCTTGGATTATCGAGTCCAACTATTCTTATCCACCACTAAACCATGTCCCTGAGCACCTCATCTACCCATCTTAAAACACCTCTTAAAACATCTACCTGTTTAAAACACCTCCAGGGATAGTGACTCAACCACCTCCCTGGGCAGCCTCTCCATTGCCCAATGACCTTTTCTGTGAAAATTTTTTTCCTAGTGTCCAGCCTAAACCTCCCCTGGCGGAGCTTGAGGCCATTCCCTCTCGTCCTGTCCCCTGTCACTTGGGAGAAGAGCCCAGCTCCCTCCTCTCCACAACCTCCTTTCAGGTAGTTGTAGAGAGCAATGAGGTCTCCCCTCAGCCTCCTCTTCTCCAGGCTAAACACCCCCAGCTCTCTCAGCCGTTCCTCATAAGGCCTGTTCTCCAGCCCCCTCACCAGCTTTGTTGCTCTTCTCTGGACTCGCTCCAGAGCCTCAACATCCTTCTTGTGGTGAGGGGCCCAGAACTGAACACAGGATTTGAGGAGCAGTCTCACCAGTGCCGAGTCCAGAGGGAGAAGAACCTCCCTGGACCTGCTGGTCACGCCGTTTCTGATCCAAGCCAAGATGCCACTGGCCTTCTTGGCCACCTGGGCACACGGCTGGCTCATGGTCAGTCGCTGTCAACCAACACCCCCAGGTCCCTCTCCTCCAGGCAGCTTTCTAGACAGACTTCTCCCAGTCTGTAGCACTGCACAGGGTTGTTGTGCCCCAAGTGCAGGACCCGGCATTTGGCCTTGTTAAACCTCATGCCATTGGTCTCAGCCCAGTGGTCCAGCCTGTTCAGATCCCTTTGGAGAGCCTCTCCACAGGAAGCAGAAGCCACCTCCCAGCACAGGAGAAGAGATTTGCAGGTGAGACAAGCTCTGGGGTCTCCTCCCTGTCCACTCCTTCCCTCAATCAGTGGCAGAGGAGACTCCCACCCTCTGTCCTCCCCCACCACATCCGCGGGTTTGGAGGCTCCTTACGAAGAACTGGCCCCGCACGGGCGGCTGATAAACCCCGTTGAACCCGCACGTCCTGTTGACCCCACAGCTGAAGTTGAAGAGTTTCTGGATGGCCGAGCTGCACGCTGCTGGGTCCCCCGTCCCCGTCACCGTGAAGACCTGTGCAGGGCTGGGTGTGCTCGGTGCACGGACACAGGGACTGTTGTAGAGGTCTGCTGTGGTGATGTTCTCCTGGTACCCCTTGGGGTAGCAGGGGTGTGATATCTGCTGGGGGGTGGGGCTGCCCTGGAGAGAGTGGGAGCCAACAGTGAGACTTGGTGTGGCTGCAGCGAGACCCTACCGCAGAGCCCATGGTGTGCTTAGATATTCCCCAAAAGCAAGATCTAGGCCCTAGAAGGATTTGACTGAGGATGCATCCCATCCGCACACTCCCCGAGCATCTCAGTCTCCCAGAGCACCAGGCTGTGACCTCTCTCCAAAGTGAGATGGGGGGACAGGGGTGAGCGGTGGAGCCATGAGGAGGAGAGGGTGCTGGGAATCCTCTCTCTGGGCAGAAATGGAGGAACGGTGAGTGAATGGGGAGAGGGAATCATAGAATCATGGAATAAAATGTTGGAAAAGACCTCTAAGCTCATCCAGTCCAACGCTCAGCCCAACCCCACCATGCCAACTAAAACATGTCCTGAAGAACTAAATCTACATGTTTTTTGAACCCCCCAAGGGATGGAGACTCCACCACTGCCCTGGGCAGCCTCTGCCAGGGCTTCACCTCTCTTTTGGTAAAGAAATGTTTCCTAAAACCCAATCTAAACCTCCCCTGGTGCAATTTGAGGCCATTTCCTCCCCTCATATTGCTTGTTACTTTGGAGAAGGAAGAACCTAAGGATACAGCTGGGCTCAGGAAATGATGAAGGGGCAATGGCTGAGCCGGTGCTGGTGACCGGTGGCCGTGGTACCTGGTGGAGAGCAGCCAGCAGCATCTTAAGGGCCTGCGTCTGCCCGTAGCAGAGGTAGCTGTGGGTGTACAGAGAGTAGTTGGTACCGTACAGCCTGAAGAAGACAGAGGTATTCTTGTCCTCAATGGTGACTCCAGGCTGGAAGGTTATTTGTGTCGAGGCACCTCCCAGGTCCAGAGCTCCAAGAACCTCAGTGTCCAGTGGATGTTCCCATTTCCCTGAAAATGAAAACTGGCCCCATAAGACCGCAAGTGTTAGTCTGAACTGGAGGAAGTCAGTCTCTGTCCCATCCCTCGAGGTTTTGGGGGCTCAGAAGCCTCCAAGAAACTTTCCATGTCTTGTCCCCCTGTTTAACCCCTTCCTGCCTACACCCTCCTCAACCCACACTGGTCTCCATGTAGCACTGAGGTCTGGCCCGGGGCTGCAGCACAGCTGGGATCCAGGTGCTTTAAGGAGGGAAAGAGTAACATGTCCATCTAGGGGCTGAAAATGCTGCCTCTGAGACCAGAATCAACCCATAAATAAGGGGAGAGCACAGGGCTGGGCTTGATGCAAAGACCCTTGATTCTGCTCATCACATCGGTGTCACAACCACAGGCTGCTGCCTGTGACTGCTGCCTAAAACTGCATTCTTCTCTCTTCTGGGAATGAAGAAACCTGACTGTAGCTGAGGCAGGGGTAGATACACTGCTCACGTCCCCCCTCCTCTGCCCACACCCCCAGTCTGCACCTTGACGAGGGTCTCCAGCAGGTAGTTGACGGTGACCCAACCAAAGGAGCCCTCCTCATTCCCCGTCAGGATCCGAGCTCCGCGGAAATCCACAGGGTACTCACTGATGACCTTGGCAACCTCAGCAAAGACCTGCTCAGCCTTGGTGCTGTTCTGCGCCCTGCCCAGGGACGAGAAAAACACAAGCGCTGGAGGAGGCGATGGCTGCAGGGCTAACAGCAAGAGGCGGCTGTGCCCTGACACAGAGCGGGGCTGCTCAGAGACACGCCAGAGCCACCAAACCCCTCAACCACAGCATTGGGAGTCTCCCTAAAAATGCTGCCTGGGGGCTCTGCCTGGGCGTGTGGGAAGATTGACATGAGGCGGCCAAGGAGGCTCATCCAGCTCTGGGGCTGCTGCCAGGCTGGGGCTGCCCTGGGCTGGGGGCTCCTGGGGGGCTCGACGAGCAGCTCTCTTGGACAGCCCATCGGAGAGTGGACAGGGATGCTCTGCCCATCACTGTGTCCTGCCTGAGCAGCAGCACCCATGCCCCCAGCTCCCCATGTCCCAAGCCCCATATAACCCCAGACCCCTGTGTCCCCAGACCCCTGTGTCCCCAGCTTCCCGTGCCCACAGCCCGCTGTGTTCCCAGCTCCCCATGTTGCCAGCCCTCTGTGTCCCCAGCCCCCATGTCCCAATCCCCTGTGTCCCCAGCCCCCTCTGTCCCCAGCCCCCCATGTCCCCAGCCCCTTGTGTCCCCAGCCCCTGTGTCCCAACTCCCCATGTCCCCATCCCCCTGTGTCCCCAGCCCCTGTCCCAGCTGCAATGCACCCACACCCACACGTTGGGAAGGGGTCGGAGGTGCCGGTACCTCAGCAGCCGCATGCCCGCCGTGGCCCCCAGGTAGGTTGGTGTCTCCCGCTGCTGCTTGGCCGGGATGAGCTCCATGGCCTTGTCCAGGCAGGGCTTCAGGCTGGCTCCAGCCCCAGCGGGGTCGTCGGCGTAGCTGGAGATGCCGGGTCCTGCAAGAGGGCAGCCTGTGATGGAGTGAGCTCAGGGCCACCCAGGAGGGACAGGGAACATGAAGCCTCATGGTACGAAAGTAGCTGTGAGATGTTGTGAGAAGGTCCAAGGAAGCAGAGAAGCAGCCTGGGGGAAGGAGCAAACTGTGTGTATCCAGCATCCCAAGCTGCGATTTGATGCAGAACCATTGGCTGCAGGACCTCGCTGGCTCCAGGAACCTAGTGACTGGGGCTACATTCCTTATCCACCTCCAGAACCCCCAGGTTTCAGACCTGGTGGTGGGTAAGTCATGCTCCTCAAAAGTCCCTAAGGCTTTTTCCCTGCGTACCCAGGCTGGTTGTGCCCTTGCCAAGGGTGTCCCTGCAAGGGCAGCGCTCAGGGGTGGCCTGATTTGAGGCAGCATTGGTGCCGCGGCCCCACACATGAGAGCTGGCACCGAGCTCCTGCGCAGGGTGACCGGGGAGAGCTGCAGTGTGAGTCCCATGATACTGGCATCTGCTGGATCCCAGGGAGGCTGAACAGCCCGGAGGTGGCCAGCAGTTCTTATTCTCCTGGGGAAGGGGCAGGTTCTCCTTTGTTCTGCTTGGGAGGCGAGTGGAGCTGATACCAACACACAAAGCTGCACAACTTGTTTGAGTTCCTATTTTTAGAGGCTGACATCAGATCTGAGTGCCCAGCATGGCCCTGCGGTGGGCAGGGATAGGCCCTGGGCTGGAAAACTCACTATTTACCTTCCCCCGAGCTTTGCACACCACTAATGCCAAAGCTCACCATTAATGCCTTCAGCCCATGCACCCTCTCCCTTACACTTTGCCCTCTGCCAGACCTTTGCAGTTAACCAGTAACTGCCACGCCACCACCGCAGAGCCTGGATTTGAGGTTGAGGAGAGCTCTGAGCCTTCTCACCCGCCCTGCCCAGTCAATTCTGCCCTGGCCTGGTGGCCTTTGCCAGCCCCAGCCTCACTCCATCTACCATTTAGGTGACCCAACCTCCCCTCGCTAGCCTGGTCCTTCCCTCCCGAGAGACCAGCCCTTGTTGCAAAGCCCAGCAGCACCTTTGCAAGAGGAATAAATACTTCTTTAGGTATCTACAAATGCCTAGAAAATCATTGCAGTTTGGATCATTCAGCATTTACGATGCCCGGTGAGAACCCAATGCGCCTTGGTGCTGTGGGACATCCACCCTGGCAAGTGCCGGGTCGGCCAACCCCAGCGTCACCCCGCTGAGCAGGGGAGGGACAGGCACATCCCGGCACACTCACCCGACACGGTGCAGGCTTCCAGCTGGGAGACGATGCCGGTGCCGTTCTCCTTGTCTGCAGGCCAGTGGTAGATGTAGAGAGCTGTGTGTGTGGAGCCAGCATCGAACACGAGACCGTACTGGGGGAGGCAGAGGGAACAGAGGGTGTCAGTGGGTGCAGACCAGCCTCACCCGCTGCAGAGCGAGTGGAGCTCCTGGTGGGCAGGGGAACCTCGAGTGGCCAAACGAAGAGTGTCAACGGAGCAGGGACAGCCCTGCGGCATTGCTGTGCTACAGACTAGGAGAAGTCTGGCTGGAAAGCTGCGGGGAGGAGAAGGACCTGGGGGTGTTGGTTGACAGCGACTGACCATGAGCCAGCAGTGTGCCCAGGTGGCCAAGAAGGCCAATGGCATCTTGGCTTGGATCAGAAACAGCGTGACCAGCAGGTCCAGGGAGGTTCTTCTCCCTCTGGACTCGGCACTGGTGAGACCGCTCCTCGAATCCTGTGTTCAGTTCTGGGCCCCTCACCACAAGGAGGATGTTGAGGCTCTGGAGTGAGTCCAGAGAAGAGCAACGAAGCTGGTGAGGGGGCTGGAGAGCAGGTCTAACGAGGAACGGCTGAGAGAGCTGGGGGTGTTTAGCCTGGAGAAGAGGAGGCTGAGGGGAGACCTCATTGCTCTCTCCAACTCCCTGAAAGGAGGTTGTGGAGAGGAGGGAGCTGGGCTCTTCTCCCAAGTGACAGGGGACAGGACGAGAGGGAATGGCCTCAAGCTCCGCCAGGGGAGGTTTAGGCTGGACATTAGGAAAAACATTTTCACAGAAAAGGTCATTGGGCACTGGGAGAGGCTGCCCAGGGAGGGGGTTGAGTCACCTTTCTTGGAGGGGTTTAAGACACAGGTGGATGAGGTGCTGAGGGACATGGTTTAGTGATTGATGGGAATGGTTGGACTCGATAATCCAGTGGGTCTTTTCAAACCTGGTGATTCTGTGATTCTATGATTGCAATTACCAGCTGTGTTGGGGTCAAGGCTCCATCACAAGCCCATGCTCTGCGATGGAAGGGTGGTATGTGCTGGCAGGACAGCCACAGTGTCCAAATCCCTGGCACACTGGCCGGTGCAGGGGTTTATCCCCATCTCGGTGACAGCACAGCCCACCTGAAGCCTGTAGCGAACCCTGTCCCCAGGGGCAGCCAAGGAGAGTGGGCAGCTGCCTTTCTCCCCAGGAACCTACCTTGGTGCCGGGGGGCAGAAACGCGTCCTTCACATTCATGACGCTCAGAATGAGGGCAATGATGCTGAAGACACAGGTGGCTGCCAGGAGACCTACAATGACCTTGGCTTTGGAGCCCATTCCTCCTCCAACCTGTAAGAACAACCCCGATCCTCAGCTTATACCTCTGAGTTTGCAAGGTGAAAGGATGGGGGACCTGTCAAGAAGGGACTTTCCCCTTCCCTACCAAAGGCTCGAAGCCATCCTCCAGTGTATGGCTGCTCTTATGGGAGATCCTTGGCCATCTCCAGGGTGGGACACCCTATCCTGCTGAGCGCTCCCTCCCTCAGACTGGCTTTTTCAGCCCTGTCATCTCATCCTCAGCTCTTCAAGTTCCTCTCAGCACACAGCAAGGACATCATCCCTCTGCCTTCCTCAAACTGGGTGGCAGGTCAGCATCTCCCTTCCCAGCAGCATCTCTGGGGCAGGCACAGCAGTGGCTGACAGGAGACCCAGCCTGGGAGCAGGACCGTCCCCTCCAGGGATGGATGCAGAGCGGCACCTTGGAACTGTCAGGTTGCATCTGTTGCCCAGCAGCCCCAGAGTGCCCTTGAGAGAGTCCTCTCTGCTCCAAGCAAGGGAACAGCATCTCCAGCCCAGCTCTCCTCATCTCTTGGCGATGCCACAGCAGGTAAGCAGATACACAAGGGTTGTATCCTTGCCTGCAGGTGACCTCCAAGCCTCTCCTGCAGTCCCAAGGGCAGACAGAAGGGCAAAAGCAGAAAGCTCCCACTTATCTGGGTACACACAGCCCCGTGGCCAGGCTGGTGTGCCAGCAGCGATAGCATTGCACAGGCAGGCGAGGCCAGAGGGGAACGAAGGAGATCCTGCACCTCTACTCATCTGGCTGGAGCACAGCTCCTGGTGGAATCAGCCCTGGAGGCATCAGGAAGAGCTGCAGTGGAGAAGCAAAGCCAAAGGGTCTGGTTCCCTGCAGTGGCCTCAGCACCTGGCAGCTGACAAATTCCCGTGCTCAGCGCCCCATGGCTGGTCCAGATATGGTTTTCTATATGCACAGCTCTCCCTCCTCCTTCTGCACCACCCTGCTCTGTGCCACTAGCCACACAAGCAGAACAACTGCAGGGAGCCAGGAAGACATCCGTCCACAGTGTTAGAATAACAGAATAGTTTGGGTTGGAAGGAACCCCAAAGCCCATCCAGTTCTACCTCCTGCCATGGGCAGGGACACCTCCCACTGGATCAGGGGCTCCAAGCCCCATCCAACCTGGCCTTGGACACCTCCAGGGATGGGGCAGCCACCCCTGCTCTGGGCAGCCTGGGCCAGGGCCTCCCCACCCTCACAGGAAAACATTTCTTCCTAAGATCTCATCTCAATCTCCCCCCCTCCAGCTTAAGAGCTTGCAGCTCCTATTGCTGCAAGCCAGAGTCCAGCTGAGTGGTAGATGTCCCGAGAGCCCTGGGCAAAGCTTGGAGAAGTGGTTCCACTGAATCAGTGCTTTCGGATGGCACCTGGAGGCTGTTGCTTGGCTGCTCAATTCTCCTGCAAGTTCATAAAACCACAGAGAAATTCCCCTGCCCATTCACCAGGCCAGGTCAGCAGCTTCAACAGGGGAGGAAAGACCTTTGACAAGGCCAAAGGGGATGCTGATTCCTGTTTTGGAGTCAGCATCCCTGGTGACTAACAAGGGTGACCAATCTCCAGTGTGATATAGGCTGTATAGTGACAGATAGTGGCTGTTCTTCTGGCCCACATCATGGGATGTAGGACTACAGGTAACCTTTATCAGACCTTATCCTACAGCAGGAGCCCTCCCTGCATGGTGGCCATGACCCAGAGGTATCACGTGGAAGCAGATGACGAATCCTTGCATCGTCACCTCTCCAATCCTATCAGCCCTGCCAGAGTCTGCCCAGATATCACAGCACCACCAGCAAGCGGTTCCTCTGCTCCAGGTAACAGTGGCAAAAGTCCCCAGCCCAGCCCACAGCCTGGAAAATCCTGTCCCAGGCACAATGTGATGGAATGATAGGAAACAGTGATAAATGCACCGTCCTGGCTGCGCAGCGGGAGGGAATTGAGCTGAACCTGCTCTGGCAGGGACTCATTTCCATTTGACTGCGCAGGAAGCAACGTGTGAAGGAAACAGAGAATCAGTGAGGACCAGGGAGGAAAGCAGGGCACAGGGAGGGAGCCCAGCAGGTGGAAAAAACCGTGAAAGGCATGTGAATCATAGAATCATAGAATCACCAGATTGGAAGAGACCCACCAGATCATCGAGCCCAACCATTCCCATCAATCACTAACCCATGTCCCTCAGCGCCTCGTCCACCCGTCCCTTAAACCCCTCCAGGGAAGGTGACTCAACCCCCTCCCTGGGCAGCCTCTGCCAGTGCCCAATGACCCTTTCCATGAAATTTTTTTTCCTAATGTCCAGCCTAAACCTCCCCTGGCAGAGCTTGAGGCCATTCCCTCTCGTCCTGTCCCCTGTACCTTTGGAGAAGAGCCCAGCTCCCTCCTCTCCACAACCTCCTTTCAGGTAGTTGGAGAGAGCAATGAGGTCTCCCCTCAGCCTCCTCTTCTCCAGGCTAAACACCCCCAGCTCTCTCAGCCGCTCCTCTTCTTCTCCAGTCCCTTCACCAGCTTTGTTGCTCTTCTCTGGACTCGCTCCAGAGCCTCAACATCCTTCTTGTGGTGAGAAGCTGATCGATCTGCACAGCCTTGTGGTGGCTCCTCGGTCTGGTCAGCACTGATATCCATTATTGCATGAGGTGGGTTTAATTGAGCAGCAGGGACAGGAGGTGATGGTGTTGCCACCAGAACTGAAGAAGAGGCACGTGGCTGCACAGTGCTGCAAGGAGCAGTGCCCAGGCATTTCAACCCATGGAAAGTTCACTGCTGTGCCCAGCACTTGGGCCACTGCTGCCCCTGTTTGTGTGTGTGTGCATGCAATATGCTCTGCAGACACGTCACTGCATAGTGTCCCTCACCGGGAGGGACAGAGGAGCCACCACAGCTGGGAGGAAAGACTCAGAGGCACTGCTGGGCTGGCTGAGAGAGTCAGAGGTGTTCAGCCTGGAGAAGAGAAGGCTCCAGGGAGACCTTAGAGAAGCTTCCAGCCCTGAAAGGGGCTCCAGGAAAGCTGGGGAGGGACTTTTTATAAGGGCCTGGAGTGGTAGGATGAGGAGGGACGGCTTTAAATTGGAAGGGGGAAGATGTAGATGAGACATTAGGGAGAAATTCCTTATGATGAGGGTGGGGGGAGTCTGGCCCAGGTTGCCCAAAGCAGTGGTGGCTGCCCCATCCCTGGAGGTGTTGAATCATAAAATCATAGAATCATTGAAGGTTGGATGGGGCTCTGAGCCCCCTGGTCCAGTGGGAGGACCGTTCCATGACTCTGTCACTCAGGAAGCCGACTGCTTCACCATGCCCTTCTAGGATTTGAAAACCGAAAGGGCTCTTAAGCATCTAAGGAAAGAGAATAAGCGTGCATGCCAGGAACATCTCTGCCCAGCAGAGCTGTCCCTGCCTTCCACCTCTCCCAGCAGTGCTGGGGATCAGCAGTGCCCGGGCTCAGCAGTGCCCTCTGTGCCCTGTCCATGCCCCTCTGTCCGCCACGGGCACCGGGTGCAGCAGGCATCTGCCCCAGCCCTTTCCCTCCAGCTCAGAAACCTGTTTACCCCCAGCACGTGGCTTCATTGCTGGCTGGGGCACCCCTGGGTCTGTCTGATCCTCCCACCCCTCCACCGAGGGGCATCCCGTCCCGTGCCCCAGCTCACCCAGGCTGCTCCGGCTTCTGCTCCCGGTGTCAGTGCGTACCTGACGTGTGGAGCCCTGCTCCTAGGACAAAGGCTGCCCCGAGTCCCCAAACGGCCCTCCCCTTGGCCCCAGACCAGCAACCTGCCCAGGAGAGCTTGTCCAGGAGGCAGCAGGGCTGAGGTTGGAGAGCTGGCGTGGGAATAGCGGCTGGCATTAACCACTTTGCTGCCAGAGGAGATGGTCAGCCTAGGACACCTCCACCCATGGCAGTGCCTGCAGCCACCCATGAAGCTCAAGATGAGCCTAGCTGGCACCTCTGCCCCTCTGGGGGACCCACTGAGGGCAGCGGTAGAGGTTTGGGAACCCCACAGACATCCCTGCTGCAGACTTGTTGCATAAAACTACTGCAAGGTGGAGTACGGGCTAAGCCCGCCACCCAACACCCAGCTGTCACCTGGCTCTGCTGTGCCCCACACTGTCCCACGGCAGGTAGAGACACGCTGGCAGAGGGGCCAGGAGAGAAACAGGAGGGACCTGGCAGCTGGAGACCTGTCCTCACGGCTGGGGACCCATTTGCATGGTCAGGAACTCGTCCGCACAGCCAAGGAGCCTTTTATCTCCACGGCCACGGACCTGACCCTCTGGTCAGGGACCCGATCCCACAGCCAGGGACCCATCTGTCCCAATGTCCAGAGTCCCATCCACCTCTGCACCCAGGGATAAATCCCTACACCCAGGGACAAATCCCTACATCCAGGGACTCATTTGTCCCCACAGACAGGAACCTGTCCCAACACTCAGAAACCACCCCCACAGTCAGGCTCCTGTCCCTTGGAGCAGTACAGGCAGGGGTGCGGGCAGGGATGCAGGTGGGGATGCGGGCAGGGATGCAGGCGGGGATGCAGGTGGGGATGCGGGCAGGGATGCAGGCGGGGATGCGGGCAGGGATGCGGGCAGGGATGCAGGTGGGGATGCGGGCAGGGATGCAGGCAGGGATGCGGGCAGGGATGCAGGCAGGGATGCAGGCAGAGGTGCAGGTGGGGATGCAGGTGGGGATGCAGGCAGGGGTGCAGGCAGAGGTGCAGGCAGAGGTGCAGGCAGGGAGCATGTGGGGATGCAGGTAGGGATGCAGGCAGAGGTGTAGGCAGGGCTGCAGGGCACACAGAGCTGCAGGCAGGGGACACTGGGATCCCCTTCTCCCAGCACCTCGGGACCCGCACAGCCCCTCAGTGACCCGGGACATGGAGCAGCCACGCGCGGAGACCAGGACCCTGCCCACGGCTGGTGGCAAAGCGGCACATGGGACAATCCCCGCTCAACCACAGCCCCTCAATGACCCCCACGGACACGGAGCAGCTGCGAGTGGAGACCGGGAAGGCGCCCCAGGGCTGGGGGCACAGCAAAGCCTGGGCAGAGCGCAGCTGAGCGGCTGCTCCGTCCCGGGAAAGGGCAGGGCGGCGGCTCCCCCCGCCCCGCGGCCGCAGGAACCCGGACATCCGAGCGGCTCGGGGCTCGGCTTCGCCCCGCGGCGCTGGGGCCGGACGGGGCCCCGCAAGGTACGGGGGGCACAGCCGGGCAGGGGGAGCCGGCTATTCTCCCTCTGTGCTCGGCACTGGGGAGACCGCTCCTCGAATCCTGGGGTCAGTTCTGGGCCCCTCCCCACAAGAAGGATGTTGAGGCTCTGGAGCGAGTCCAGAGAAGAGCAACGAAGCTGGTGAGGGGGCTGGAGAACAGGCCTTATGAGGAGCGGCTGAGAGAGCTGGGGGTGTTTAGCCTGGAGAAGAGGAGGCTGAGGGGAGACCTCATTGCTCTCTCCAACTACCTGAAAGGAGGTTGTGGAGAGGAGGGAGCTGGGCTCTTCTCCCAAGTGACAGGGGACAGGACGAGAGGGAATGGCCTCAAGCTCCACCAGGGGAGGTTCAGGCTGGACATTAGGAAAAAATATTTCACAGAAAGGGTCATTGGGCACTGGGAGAGGCTGCCCAGGGAGGGGGTTGAGTCACCTTCCCTGGAGGGGTTTAAGGGACGGGTGGATGAGGTGCTGAGGGACATGGGTTAGTGTTTGGTAGGAATGGTTGGACTTGATGATCCAGTGGGTCTCTTCCAACCTGGTTATTCTATGATTCTATGATTCCCGGGACCGAGAAGCGTTTCAGCTGCGCTCTGCCCGAGCTTTGCTGTGCCCCCAGCCCTGGGGCACGTTCCTGGTCTCCGCTCCCAGCTGCTCCATGTCCGTGGGGGTCATTGAGGGGATGTGGCTCAGCCTGGTTCGTTCCAAGCTTTGCTTTGCCACCAGCCGTGGGCAGGCTCCTGGTCTCCACACGTGGCTGCTCCATGTCCCAGAGTCCTTGAGGGGATGTGGTTGAGCAGGGATTGTCCCATGTGTCACTTTGCCACCAGCCGTGGGCAGGTTCCTGGTCTCCGCGCGTGGCTGCTCCATGTCCTGGGTCACTGAGGAGATGTGGTTGAGCTGGGATTGTCCCATGTGTTGTTTTGCCCCCAGCCTGGGGCACATTCCTGATCTCGGCGTGTGGCTACAACATATCCCAGAGGGTCATTGAGGGGCTGTGGTTGAGCTGGGATTGTCCCATGTGCCGCTATGAAAGCAGCCGTGGGCAGGTTCCTGGTCTCCACACGTGGCTGCTCCATGTCCCGGGTCACTGAGGGGCTGTGCGGGTCCCGAGGTGCTGGGAGAAGGGGA
Source organism: Phaenicophaeus curvirostris (assembly GCF_032191515.1). NCBI lineage: Eukaryota > Metazoa > Chordata > Aves > Cuculiformes > Cuculidae > Phaenicophaeus > Phaenicophaeus curvirostris. Next base: position 1,424,295 of record NC_091411.1, read on the forward strand.
TCCCGGGAGGAGCTGGGGACACAGAGCAGGAGCCTTTGTGAAGACCATCCCTCCCCGCAGCCGGCGCAGGGATGCGAACGTGGCTGCTCAGGGCAGCGGGCTGGAGCGCGGTGGCCGTGCTGGGAGTGCTCGGGGTGGCTGCCTTCCTCCTGGTCGTGACCGCAGTGAAGGACGCTGCCCTGCCTACAAGGAACAAAGTAGGTGCCCGGTGGGACCTGGGCGAGCCCGGAAATCACCACCAGCCACTTTCCACCTCTCACCCTTCCAGCAGCTCTGCCTTCCTCTCTGCTTGTGAATCTTCCTCTAACCAGCGCAGCTTTTCAAGGGCTTGACCTAATCAAGGTATCGCTGGGCAGATCAACCATCCCCCTAAACCACAATCCTGGCTCTTTGTTGAGGAAAGGAGGGAGGAGAGCAGCCCTTCTCCTGGGGCTGCTCCATTTTCCACCCTTCTCAGTTTTTAGCTGTCCAGAACATGTAGTGGATTTAAATCTCTCTGTCTCCCCTGGCTTTCTGCTGGCTTTCACACACTGTTAAAAAAAAAGTCAGTGTTTATGAGCTTTGCCACTCCTCAAGGTCTGGGAGCAGCTTGGGCAGCCTGCACCCTTTGGGACGTGCCAGGGTGCCTCCCTGCTCTGTAGACACCCTGCTGATCTGCACTTCTTCTCTTTCTGAGCTCTAACTCTCTTGAACGGCTTAATCAGGGGGGTTAGCAGTGGAGTGACATTCATGCATGGGAAGCAAGAGCAGAAGCTCTCAGAAAGCCCCATGGCACTTGGTGCAGCCTTGAGAGTGCTGTGACCTTGTGTCCCCTCCGCCTCCTGCAGTACGGTCTGGTGTTTGATGCCGGCTCCACACACACCGCTCTCTACATCTACCAGTGGCCTGCGGACAAGGAGAACGGCACCGGCATCGTCTCCCAGGTGGAAGCCTGCATTGTGTCTGGTGAGTGCTCTGAGAAGGGCCTGTCCCTCTCGCCCAGGCTCCTGGGTTGCTGTCCTGGACTCTCGCAGCATCACTGGAGACCTAAGACTGTGAGCCTGTGTGGGGCCAAAGAGAGGCAGCCTGGTGGAAAAGCCAAAGTGTTAGAAGGGATAGTTCGCACCTTAGGGAGCCCTACAGTAGCTGGGGGTCCTGGAGGTGGGTAAGGAATGTAGCCCCAGTCACAAGGTTCCTGGAGCCAGCCCAGTCCTGCAGCCTGTAGTTGTGCATCAAATTGCAGCTCCAGCTTCCCTGGAACTTCTCACAACATCTCCTCACAGCTGCTTTCATACCATGAGGCTTCATGTTCCCATGAGGTCTCCTAAAACCAGAAGCTGATGAACATTATGAGGTTTCTGCTGGGTTTCGTGTGTGGTTCCTGACTGTCCTTTGGGTCAGCAACTCGCTTTGTGGTACCTGTCTGGGTCCAACCACTGCGTGGCTCTGGGCTGTCTCTGGAGAGAGCCAAGGAGATCCTGAGAGCTCCCTGGGCCTGGGGAAGGGCTGGATGTGTCCCCGCTGCCCTGTCCCTCCTGGGTGGCCCTGAGCTCGCTCCATCACAGGCTGCCCTCTTGCAGGACCCGGCATCTCCAGCTACGCCGACGACCCCGCTGGGGCTGGAGCCAGCCTGAAGCCCTGCCTGGACAAGGCCATGGAGCTCATCCCGGCCAAGCAGCAGCGGGAGACGCCAACCTACCTGGGGGCCACGGCGGGCATGCGGCTGCTGAGGTACCGGCACCTCCGACCCCTTCCCAGCGTGTGGGTGTGGGTGCCTTGCAGCTGGGACAGGGGCTGGGACAGGGGACTGGGGACACAGGGGGCTGGGACACAGGGATCTGGGGCAGGGAGCTGGGGACATGGAGGGCTGGGGACATGGGGAGCTGGCGACATGGGGGGCTGGCAACATGGGGGGCTGGGGACACAGGGGGCTGGGGACATGGGGAGCTGGGGCCACAGGGGGCTTGGGACACAGGGAACTGGCGTTACGGGTTCTGAGAAAACAGGGGGCTGGGGACATGGGGAGCTGGGGACACAGGGGATTGGGGAAACAAGGGGCTAGAGACATGGGGAGCTAGGGATGCGGGTGACTGTGGGCCTGGGGAGCTGGGGGCATGGGTGCTGCTGCTCGGGCAGGACACAGTGATGGGCAGAGCATCCCTGTCCACTCTCCGATGGGCTGTCCAAGAGAGCTGCTCGTCGAGCCCCCCAGGAGCCCCCAGCCCAGGGCAGCCCCAGCCTGGCAGCAGCCCCAGAGCTGGATGAGCCTCCTTGGCCGCCTCATGTCAATCTTCCCACACGCCCAGGCAGAGCCCCCAGGCAGCATTTGTAGGGAGACTCCCAATGCTCCAGTTGAGGGGTTTGGTGGCTCTGGCGTGTCTCTGAGCAGCCCCGCTCTGTGTCAGGGCACGGCCGCCTCTTGCTGTTAGCCCTGCAGCCATCGCCTCCTCCAGCGCTTGTGTTTTTCTCGTCCCTGGGCAGGGCGCAGAACAGCACCAAGGCTGAGCAGGTCTTTGCTGAGGTTGCCAAGGTCATCGGCGAGTACCCTGTGGATTTCCGCGGAGCTCGGATCCTGACGGGGAACGAGGAGGGCTCCTTTGGTTGGGTCACCGTCAACTACCTGCTGGAGACCCTCGTCAAGGTGCAGACTGGGGGTGTGGGCAGAGAAGGGGGGACGTGAGCAGTGTATCTACCCCTGCCTCAGCTACAGTCAGGTTTCTTTATTCCCAGAAGAGAGAAGAATGCAGTTTTAGGCAGCAGTCACCCAAATAAGTGCAGCCTGTGATTGTGAAGATTAATCTCCACTGATGTGATGAGCAGAATCAAGGGTCTTTGCATCAAGCCCAGCCCTGTGCTCTCCCCTTATTTATGGGTCTATTTTGGTCTCAGAGGCAGCATTTTCAGCCCCTAGATGGACATGTCACTCTTTCCCTCCTTAAAGCACCTGGATCCCAGCTGTGCAGCAGCCCAGGGCCAGACCTCAGTGCTACATGGAGGCCAGTGTGGGTTGAGGAGGGTGTAGGCAGGAAGGGGTTAAACAGGGGGACAGGACATGGAAAGTGTGGGCAGGGGATGCCCTGTTCCTGCTGTGCTGTGGTCTGAGCAGGGAAGCCGACACCCCTGTGATGGCCTGTGCTGGGTCCCCGTGGGTAACACCTGGTGCGGGGCAGCGATCCTTCACAGGTGCATGGACCCATCCACCCGCAGAGGATGTGGTTGGAGCTCTGGATCTTGGTGGGGCTTCAGCCCAGATCACATTCCTTCCTGGGACCATCATAGATGACAGCAGCACAAGAGCTCTCTTCAGGCTCTACGGGACCAACTACTCCGTTTACACCCACAGTTACCTCTGCTACGGGCAGACGCAGGCCCTGAAGCTGCTGCTGGTCTCCTTACACCAGGTAACCACCACACCCGCGGGGCTTGGTGCCTTTGTGCAAACCCCGGTGAGGATGGTGGATGCAACAGGGTCACCACAGTCAGAGCCATCCTAGGGGTGTCCCAGCAGCAGGGCAGGATGAGCCGAGATGGACACCCCAAAGCAGGATGCCTGACCACGGGCACTGCCAGGATAGAGGTTATCCAGGAACTCTTGTCTCAAACCCATCTTTTCCACCAGATCTCCATCCCTGCCGTGAAGGACGCAGCCCAGGAGGAGGGAACTTGCTGGGTGCTGGGATGTTGGGGAAGACCCAGTAACATTTTTTAGCCCTAGTATCATAATGAATAATTTGGTTTATGGGTAGAAATCTGAACATGCTGGTCTTCAGCAGCAGATTCTTGGCATCGGAGAGTGAAGTGGGGGGTGTTGCTGCACAGGGGGACTTCTATCCATAGCTTGGCTGTGGGGTGAGGGCTCAGCACTGGCTCGTGCTGGTTGGAATTGGCAAAAGACCGTGTCCAGAGGACATTGCAAAGAAAAAACCAATGTCCATTTTGGGTTTGCTTAAATGGCTTCTCAGATTTGGCTCTCCCCTGGCTCTGGTGACCCTGTGAAGGAAGAGCAGGGCCGAAATAGGTCTAATGCTCAGTGCAGGGTGTGAACCCCCAAGGCCTGGAGCATGCAGCTGTCCCCATAGCTGACCCCTGACCACAGCGTGGTTGTGCCATGCTTGTCTCCATCATTCTGTGCCCACATTCTATGGATGAGATCCCATGGGTGGGTCTAGCATGTTAGTGTCCTGCATCTGGGTGTGGGAACAGTTTGTGGGCTGTTTCTCTCCTTTCCATCCTCATCCTCGGTGCCAGGGCAATGCTAATGCCTCCCGCTTTCTCCAGGGCAGCCCCACCCCCCAGCAGATATCACACCCCTGCTACCCCAAGGGGTACCAGGAGAACATCACCACAGCAGACTTCTACGACAGTCCCTGTGTCCGTGCACCGAGCACACCCAGCCCTGCACAGGTCTTCACGGTGACGGGGACGGGGGACCCAGCAGCGTGCAGCTTGGCCATCCAGAAACTCTTCAACTTCAGCTGTGGGGTCAACAGGACGTGCGGGTTCAACGGGGTTTATCAGCCGCCCGTGCGGGGCCAGTTCTTCGTAAGGAGCCTCCAAACCCGCGGATGTGGTGGGGGAGGACAGAGGGTGGGAGTCTCCTCTGCCACTGATTGAGGGAAGGAGTGGACAGGGAGGAGATGTGGTGATGGGATGGGGTTTGGGGGCACTGAAGGTTGGCCAAGGGCACAGGAAAACCCCTGGAGGAGAAAAGCCCAAGTACTGCCAGCCCTGAAAGCTGTGCCTGATACACAGGGACGTGTAGGGTGCTCCTCAGGCAGACCCTGACCACCAGTCTAGGTGTGGGGAATGGTCCCTGGGCTCCCTCCGTGTGGGTCGGCAGGCATCACCCTGCGGTGCTGAGAGGTGGCCTTCAGGACCCCTGCAAAGCGTGCTGGAGGAGGTGTGTGGGGTGGCAGTGGCCTGGCTGCTCCACTAACCTGTACCTTTGGTCTCGAACACCCACAGGCCTTCTCAGGGCTTTATCACAGCCTTCACTTTCTGAACCTGACTGGAGGGCAGCCCCTCTCCTTGGTTAATAGCACCATCAGGCAATTCTGCACCAGCACCTGGAAGAAGGTGAGCTCTGCCCAGGTTTCATCTGGGCAGCCTGGGGGTTCATCTGGAGCCCATTCTCTGCTCCCCAGGTCCTCCTGTTCCCCAGGACCACGCATTCCTGGGCTTTTCTCCCAGCTGGGCTATGGGTTCTTCCCCACAGTGTGGGTGCACCAAGCAGTGCTCTGAGCTGTCAGCCCCTGTGCTTCTTCCACCTCTGCAGGTGCAGGAGGAGTTCCCCACCACGAACAAGACCCACCTCCGTGACGCCTGTGCTGCCAGCTCCTACAGCCTCACCCTTCTCTTGCAAGGCTACAAATTCGACAACACGACGTGGCTTAATATCCACTTCATCCAGCAGGTAAGGGGTTGCCCAGGCCCCCACCTTCCACACTTTGTGCCATGAAATGGCCCACGCCCACCTCGTCCCTGCCCTGTGAGTGGGGAATTCATAGAATCATAGAATCACCAGGTTGGAAAAGACATTTGAGATCATCAAGCCTAACCGTACCTACCCAACAAAGAAGCTCTTCATCTGCCCATCTTTTAAGCACTTCCAGGGATGGGGATTCAGTGGGGGATAATGGGGCAGTACGCTTCCCTGCCCGTGCTCAGGGCAAGGGAAAGGATGGATTCAGAAGCTCTTGAGCTCTGCTGGGACATCGGGCTAGGACTACTTATGCTCCCCCTGAGCTTGTCTCACTAAAGGGGTTTCTGTAGCCCAAGGCATGCATGGATATGGTGGCTGTGGAGCAGGACCTGGGGGTGCTGAGCAGAGGTCTGCTCTTGCTCTCCAGCTTGCCTGGGACTTTGCAGCCTTTCACATCGCTCTTCTTTGTCTGCACAGGTGGCTGACATAGATGTGGGCTGGACACTGGGCTACATGCTCAACCTCACCAACATGATTCCCTCAGAGAATCCCCAGAGAGTTGTAGGGCTCCAGAGAAATAACTGGGTAGCAGCCACAGTTTTACTGGCCGTTATGCTCATCCTCATCTTCTGCCTGCTCGCAGTCACGTGCTGCTGGAAAAACTCCTCTGGTTATGAGAGCCTGTAGCAGCTCTGGCTCCAGAGGCTGCCAGAGCGGCATAATCCTCCTGCTGTGCTCGTGCAAGGGGCTGCAAGAATGGGGAATCACCTCAACATGTCCAGGAGCTGTGAACTTGTAATGGAGGGCACCTGTGTCCTGGTCTAGTGAGCTGGAACCAGCCTGGGCTTTAAAAATCCTCCCCGTCCTCGAGTGCTGTCTGTTTTTCTTTCCCCCGTGCTGCTGGTTGAAGATGCTCTAGGAGGGAGGGTTCGGTCACGTGGGGCAGGGGCTCAGTGCTGGGGGCACGGGGACCACAGTGATGTGGGGTGGCTGAGGTGGGGAGAGGAGAGAGGGAAAGGGAGAGGGAGACGGGAAAGGGGGAGAACACCAGACATGGGGCAGATGTGTCCTGCCCCATCCCAGGACAAGAGCCTCCGTGGCCCATGGGCACCAAGAGGGTGGTCAAACACTGTAACAGATTTCCTGGAGAGGTGGTTGATGCCCCAAACCTGTTGGTTTTTGAGGCCTTAACTTTTGGTCAGCCCTGAAGTGCTCAAACAGTTGGATTGGATGATCACTTCCAACTGAAATTCCATTCCATTCCATTCCATTCCATTCCATTCCATTCCATTCCATTCCATTCCATTCCATTCCATTCCAGCCAGAGGGGCAGTCGCACTGGGGCTATGGGGAGAACGTGGCAGATGGGACTCGGGCTCTGCCTAGGAATGGGAAGCCCTGTGAGGTGGGGGGTGGCAGTAGCCCCCTGCTCTCCTGCATGAGGTTCCTCTGCAGTCCAGCTACGACCTGTGTCTGTGCCTGGGAGACATCTCACCCTCCCTCTCCAGCACACAGGGTGATTTGGGATATGACAGGGGCAGCTCCCAGGGTCCCCCTTACATTTTTGGGGTGTCCTGTTGGCAGCCTCTGGATGAGTGAGGTGAGACATCCCAGCTCTCAGCAGGAAAAGGCCTGTCCTTGTGCCCTTCTGGCTCCTTTCTGATGTCTGAAAGACACCACAAGGTCTCCAAGGGCATCTCCTGTAGCATTGAGCGATGCTGACTTTCCCTAGAGTTCCCATCGTCATCACTGGCCCTTACTTGGGAGACAGAAACAATAAAGTCGTAATTGTCCAGGAGCGAAGTCACAGGCATTTCCCCACTCGCTGTCTTTTACGATGTTTATTTGGATGATGGGTGCCGTGAGATGCCTGCCTTCCTGCAGAGACACCAAAGGTCAGTCCCTGGCTGCTGGGAGGCAAGTAATAAGGTGAATCATCCTCAGGGCAGGTGACAAATGAGCAGAACCAAAGGCAAAGGCGCGGTTGAAGGCAGGACCCACGTCACCCACGTGTGCAGGGTCAAGGCAGGACTCGCAGATTATTGGAGTCTCAGCCTGACACCAGTGGTGTCCACACCTTGTGCTGGTGGGACAAGGTTGTTTCCAGGAAGACACTCAGGAACATCAGTCTCTTTATCCCAGAAGAATCATAGAGTCATGGAATGGGTTGGGTCAGAAGGGACCTCAAAGCCCATCCTGTTCCAACCCCCTGCCATGAGCAGGGGCACTTCCTATTGGATCAGGTCACTCCAAGCCCCATCCAACCTGGCCTTGAATCCCTCCAGGGACGGGGCAGTCACCACTGCTCTGGGCAGCCTGGGCCAGGGCCTCCCCGCTCTCATTGTAAAGAATTTCTTCCCAATGTCTAATCTAAATCTTCCTCCTTCCAATTTAAATCCATTCGCCCTCATCCTATCACTACACAACCTTGTGAAAAGCCCCTCCCCAGCTTTCCTGCAGCCCCTTTCTGTACTGGAAGCTGCTCTAAGGTCTCCCCAGAGCCTTCTCTTCCCTAGCCTTAACAACCCCAACTCTCCCAGCCTGAAAAGGAAGACGAGATGACATGGATCCTCTGGGGAGGCATGGACCATGCTTCTGACTTTGGGTACCCAGTTTGTCTTGTGTCTCCAGGACCATCAGATATGGCCAAACAATGCACCCTCAGGAGAGCCAGCCGGAGCTCAGCAGAGCCTTGCATGCCCTCCTTCTGGCTGAGCCAGCAGGGACGTCAGGAGGCAGCAAGCATGGCTCGGTGGTCCGCGGTGCATAGACTGATCCCAGCAGGTCTCCACACAAGGGAGCTCCTCTGGAAACCTCACATAGTGCTTATCTGCATGTTGAGGCCAGTCGAGTAGGGGACCAGCCCTCTGTTCTTCAGAGCTGTAGGGGTTAACATGCTCGCTGAACCAGGCTCAGGATGCCAGTCCTGCTGGCAGAAGCACAGGGTATCACAGAGCAGACAGCCCTCCAGCCCCAATATGTTCTTGCTGTGCTCCAAAATGCAGCCAGGCTCCTACACCCACAACAGCAGGAGCAGGGCAGCAAGCCCCAAGGCAAGGGTGAGGATGATGAAGACAACAGCCGCAGCCCACAGGGAAGGCTCGTGTCCCTTCAGCTGCACCGGAGCCTCCGCCGGGATCATGTTGGTGAGGTTCAACATGTAGCCCAGCGTCCAGCCGACGTTGGCGCTCCCTGCCTGCCCAGAGAGAGAGGAGGAGGAATTAGTCCTGCAGGAAAGCCACAGCAACAGCGATGCAGGGCACACGTGGTGCCGTGCTGGGGTGTGGGGCAGGCAGGGCATTCCAGAGCAGGTCTCTTGAGACACAACTGAAGCTGGAAGCTGGCTCTTCTCCTTGGCGCTGCCTCTACTCCTGCCCACAGGCTGCGGTTGCTGCCTACCTTCATCTGGAAGAAGATGTTGTTCCAGCTGGTCTCATTGAACTTGTAGGCGTCAAGGAGGAGTGTGAGGATGTAGTTAGCGTTGGTGCAATATTTAGGCAGTCGCTCAGGATTCTCTTCAGGGTAGCTAGAAGACAGCTGGGAGCAATGTTTTTGGAGAGGAAGGGAAGTTATTTGCAGGCAATTTCCATGCAGGGATGATGCCCTGACTGGTGCACGAGGGGCAATGGCTCTGCAGCCACCAACATCCAGAAACAGACTCCTGGACCAGGCAGATATTTTGGACCTTGTCCACGGGGGAGGTTGAGGAGGATTTACATTCCACATGGAAACCGAGAGACCTATTGGAACTCTTCCTGCCCCAGGTTCTCCATCTCAGCCTCCTCATGCAAGGATGTCCTGCTCCCTGCCCCGTGGTGGTCTCAGCACTTCTCTTGGTCTCATCCTTCCCCATTTGCATCCTCCCCAGAGTGGTGCCAGCAGCTGGTTCCCCTCTCACTGTCCACTAGGGCTCCAGCCTCACCTCCATCCCCAGCTCCTGTGAGATTTTGCTGCCTTCACCTGCCCTGGCTGCCCCTTTCCCAATGTTGCCCACAAGGATGAGTGCAGGATGGTCCTGGCTCCCTCTCAGAGCTCAGGGGTGGCTCTGCTCTGTAGGGCACAGCTCAGCAACCAGCGAGCCTTGCCCTGGGGGAGTCCCCACTTCTCCTCCTCCACCCAGAACCCCTTTGCTTGCAAGGCTTCCCTACAGCCTCCCATGGGGAGAAACGTACATCTTCCCAGCTTCTTGTGCAGAAACTCTCGATGGTCTCCCTGACAGTGGCCAGCGGCTGCCCCTCAGTCAGGTTGAGAAACTTGAAGTTATAGTAGAATGCAGAGAAGGCCTGAAAGGCAAGAGGAAGAAATGGCATTGAGGTGGAAAAAACCCAAGCATCTGCCCCCGTCTGCCTCAAAGCAGGAGGTGGGGTTTGTCCCACCCTAAGGCATCACTGCCCATGACATAGAATCATAGAATGGCTTGGGCTAGAAGAGACCTCAAAGCCCATCCAGTCCCACGCCCTGCCATGGGCAGGGACACCTCCCACTGGATCAGGGGCTCCAAGCCCCATCCAGCCTGGCCTTGAACCCCTCCAGGGATGGGGCAGCCACCACTGCTCTGGGTAACCTGGGCCAGGGCCTCCCCACCCTCATCATGAAGAATTTCTTCCTCATGTCTAATCTAAATCTTTCCTCTTCCAATTTAAAGCCATTCCCCCTCATCCTGTCACTCCAGGCCCTTGTCAAAAGTCCCTCCTCAGATTCAGGTACTGGAAGCACCTCCCGGACCAGGAGGATGTCCCGGCAGCGGGGATGGGCTGGGGTGAAGATGCTGCAGCAGCATGGGGAATGCAGGCAGAGCCTGCCCAAAGGCTACTAGACAAGCTGCCTTCTTTTCATGGAAAACCTGGGGTTTGACTAAGTGCCTGTTTATTAAAATGGTCCAAATTCAAGAGCTGGCTGGAAAACCAGATGGCAGCAATTCCTGGTGTGCCCTGGAGGTGAGGAATTTGGGAGCTTTTTGCCCCTATTCTGCTACAGGGACACCACGGCAGGGAGGTGGGAAGATGGGATTTGCCTTACAATGAACTGCCCGCTGACAGGGGGCTGGTAGATGCCGTCGAAGGTGCAGTCCTGGCTCTGGCCACATGCTGAGAAATTGAACAGCTTCTTGATGGCAGCCAGGCACTCGCTAGCATTGCCCCTGCCCTCCAGGGTTACGTTCCTGTCACCAGTGTTCAGGTGTGTGTTGCTTTGGTTCGTGCAGGGGCTGGTGCAGAAGGAAGACAGCGAGACGGTTTCATTGTAGTCTTTTGGGTAGCAAGGGTGATTGACTCGTGAGCTGGAGGATGACTCCTGGGAACAGCAAAATCGCAGGCTGCTGCCTCCTCCAAACCCTCTTGGTGGGCAGGGTTCACCCAACACTCCCCCCAGAGCCAGTTGAACAGGCATCTCCCATCTCCTCAGCAAGGAAAGACCCTCCTGATGTTTAACCCTGGTCTTGTTGGCCACCTGCAGTCCCAGACCCTAGCTCAATACTGATTCTCACTCTGCTTTGTCTCACGCTCTCCCCATGGAGGCAGAGCAGTTTCAGGCAACCAGCAGGTCCCTTCGTTGGTGAGCAGGATCATGATTTTATGGGCAACAAAGTCCTCTCCACCCTGGCCCTAGCTCTGTCTATAGCTCCAGCCCCAGCCAGGGACACCACCTGGGACCTTCATGGACATGTAGCATGAGCAAGCCCTTCTGGCTCACCAAGGATGCTGCTAGCAGGGTGTAGCTCCATGAAGACCCTCTTCCCTTCCTAAAACTGGCCTGAGAAAGATCTCTGGTTCACTTTCCTCACATCCATGCAGTCACAAAGGAGTGAGGTTTGGGGGCAGCTACAGAGTCCCTATGCCAGCCTCCTCTTTGACCAACTAGGTTGGGTTGCTCACAGCCTTGTCCCATTAAGTTCTGAGTACCTGCAAGGACATCAGCTCCAAAGCACCTCTGGGCCTTATTCCAATATTTGGCCATTCTTATTGGGAAAAACATCTCCCCCACATCTGGCTGGAAACTCCCATGTTCCAGCTTGTGCCCACTGCCTCTTGTCCTGTTGCTTTGCACCTCTGAGAAAAGCCTGGTCCTACCTTTTCTACAGTGAGGCAGCTGTGTGCAACCAGAAGATCTCTCCCGAGCTGCCCCTGCCAGTACTTCCCATGCTCTTCTCAAAATCTGCCAAAAAGTGCTCCAAGGAACCTGTACCTGCTCTCAGTCCCTGCTGATGCCTCTCTGGAGGAGCACTGCCTGTTCTTATTTTATGCATTAACAAGACTGGTTGGTATCATGAGTCCAATTTCCCCCAAGTCCTCTCTCACCGCAATCAATTGCTTCGCCAGTCGCTTCAGCATCTCATTTTGCCCGTAGCAGAGGTAGCTGTGGGTGTAGATGTCGTAGTTATACCCATACAGCATGAACCTGGAGGCTTCGTTCCAGTTTATCCCTGAACCTTCAGGCATAAAGCTGATTTGAGTGGATGCTCCTCCAAGATCCAGCGCCCCAAAAATGTTGGCCGCCTCTGGGTGAAGCCAGGTGTGTGCTTTGGGGGAGTACTGCCAGGGCAAGACAGGAGAGGGAGAGGAGTTCATAGAATCATAGAATCATAGAATAATAGAATCACCAGGTTGGAAGAGACCCACCAGATCATCGAGTCCAACCATTCCTATCAAGCACTAAACCATGTCCCTCAGCACCTCATCCACCCGTCCCTTAAACCCCTCCAGGGAAGGGGACTCAACCACCTCCCTGAGCTGTACGTGGCTGGGCTTACTTGCCTTGAGCAGAATTCTCATCCTGTTGAAGTCAGTAGGGTTTTGTTATCAAATTCAATGGTTATTCAAGTCAATCATTTCCATACGCGAGGCCCCGCTGCCTCCCCTGCCCAACCAGCCTGGCTGTTCATCAGAGCCAAAAAAACCCCAAGGACTGGACTGTCAAGATGTGCCAACTCGCTGTGGGCTCTCGTGGCTCAGTCACCGATCCCCGGAGCAAAGTGCTGGTGGAGACCTGGCTTGGAGGTGCTGCCTTTCCAGGAGAGCAGGTGGCAGAGGTGCTGGTGGGAGGGGAAGGACAGAACCCCCCCAGCAGCCTGCACAGGAGCCCAACAGTGCCAGCAGTGGTGGGATAGAGCAGGGCAGGAAAGAGATATGGTTCAAGCCTCCTTCAGACTGGGACATTAAACCAAAACTGGGGCCTCCCAGCACCACACAATGATGGACCTTCTCAAAGTAGTGAGACAAAGCCCAGCAGGAGCCAATGGTCCCCAGTGGGCAGCACAGCCAGCCTTGTTGTCCCAAGAGACCCTGTTCCACATGGTCTCTTAACAGAGACACCCCCATTCCTGACTTTTCCCTCCTCTTTTACTGCAGGCACGTTCAGATTGGACATTAGGGAAAGGTTCTTTGCCTGGAGACTAGTGGAGCACTGGAACAGCTCCCAGGGCGACAATCACGGTGCCAAGCCTGACAATGTTCCAGCAGCATTTAGCCAGTACCCTCAGCCCCACAGGGTGAATGTCGGGGTGTCCTGTTCAGGGACAGGAATTGGACTCAATCCTTGTGGGTCCCTTCCAGCTCAGGGCATCCTAGGAGTCTATGATCCCCAGAAGCCGTTACCTTTCCTTCTGCTCTAAGCAAGCTTAAGAAAAATCAGAACTGCATTAGCCAACAGGAGCCAGGTGTCTCCCCCTTCTCCCACCTTGGTGAAGGACTCCAGCAGGTAGTTGATGGTGATCCAGCCGTAAGCCCCCTCCTCTTCTCCCGTAAGGATTCGAGCCCCTTTGAAAGCCACAGGGTAATCTCGCATGGTTTTAGCAACTTCAGCCAGGACTTGGTCTGCCGCTGAGCTGTTCTGCTCCCTAAGAAGGACTCAAAGGTCAGGACACACACCGAGCTACATCCACACTACAGGAGAAACACCAGGAGCCAGTATGATTTTTTTCCCATACGCCAGGGTTTTGCAGCAAGTAGTTTGTTTGAATTGGTGTTTCCTGCTACATCACTTGTCAAAGCTGCTCGTATCGCTGAAATCCCAGCTGCCTGGGCTTGGCATCCAAATCCAGGAGCAGCAGCAACCTCCTTCCTCCAGTGCAGCTTGATCCCAGCCACACAGAGGTTTGCCAGGCCCCCTTTCCCTACCTGAGTATCTTCAGAGCGCTGGAGGCCAGTGGGGAGTGTGCTGCAACCCCGGGTTTGAAGATCACCCACCAACTGCTCCAAAGCCAGGCTCGGCTGCAGAGCTGGAGTGGGTCTTTTGGGAAGGTGCCAGCCTGGTGTCAGGGCTCAGTGTGGGGGCTGCTGGCATGTTCCCTGGCACCTTCCCAGAGAAAGGGTCTGACTGCCAGGGCACAGAAATCATGTTAGATATCTGCAACCATAAAACCAAACAGCATGAAATGAAAGTTGATGCTTGAAGGGAATTTTCACGGGCTGGTGAAAGGGAGGGGCAGGTCCTGCAGCATCCCATCGCTTCCTACCTCTGCCCTGCTCCCTAGCCAGCACCCACCCATCTTGGCAGAGGGCACATGTCCTGGTGATATCTCAGCTCTCTTGTGTTTAAGGAATGTTGAAGAGCAAATGAAGGGCTCTGAGAAGCATTTCTTGCTTGGAACTGGGCACACAGCACCATCCTGGGATGTAGGGTCCCAGGATGCCACCAGCTCTAAGCTGCTTCTCTGCCTCAAGTTCAATCACTTAGGACAGCACAAACACTTGTATGTCATAGAATCATAGAATCATGGAATCACCAGGTTGGAAAAGACCCACAGGGTCATTGAGTCCAACCACGCCCATCAATCACTAAACCATGTCCCTCAGCACCTCATCCACCCGTCCTTCAAACCCCTCCAGGGAAGGTGACTCAACCACCTCCCTGGGCATCCTGGGCTGCCCTCTCCCCACTCCCTTGGTCGCTTTCTCAGGGCCACATCAGAGCTGTGAGGTCCTGGCATCCTGGACCCGCGCAGGACACTGTGTCCTGGAGCTTGGCCGCTGCTCCGTCCAACCCGTGCCCCACAACAATACCTCAGCAGCCTCATGCCTGCCGTTGCTCCAAGATAAGCTGGGACATCCCTCTGTTTTGCAGCAGGAATGACCTTCAGGGCTTTATCCAGGCACTCTCTTAGGGAATCACCAGCTTTTGGAGGATCATTGGCATAGCTCGATATGCCTTGCCCTGGAAAAGAGTCAGGCTGGAACAAGCTAATGGGAATGGCTGGGGACAGGGATATGGGAGCATGTGGACATGGGGCATCATCTCTGAGTAACGAAGGGGTCTTTGCCAGGATCCCTTGGTCCCCAAGGCCTATTCAAGCCATGCTTATTTTCCTCTCCTATGGCTTTCCCACATCTCCCATGCTTTCAGCACTATCCCCAGCTCCATGGATGAAGCCTTCTCCAGCCAGGATGGTGGCATAGGCAGCTGGGGACAGTGTAAGGTGGAAAATCTAGAGCTCCACCAAGGTGCTTCAGTCCTACCAAGGGTCTGGGCACTACATGGTGCTAAGAGCCCTTCAACAATAGAGCCAACGGGGGGTCAGGAGCCACCCTTTCTGCAACCTGGGCTCCCACCACACCAACAGTGACAGCCTGACGGGCAGAGGCCAAAGAGAGGGAGGGCCAGGTCGTCCCACCCACCACACGAACACACAGGGCAGCACTGAGCCCACGGCAGGGGGATACTGACCCTGGACATCACAGCACAAGGTCTGGCTGACCACTCCGGTGTCGTTCTCTTTATCTGAATCCCATTCGTAGACAAACAGAGAGGTGTGGGACGAGCCTGCGTCAAATACCATTCCATACTGGAAGGACAAACCAAGACATCATGCTGTTGGGAGGAGCAGCAGCCTGCTCCTGGCCCCACCATGGCCCTTTCACGGTTGTGGGGTCAGAAGATGTCCCCAAAACCATCTCCCTAAGGCACATCCTCCTGCTCTGTGGCAGAGCAGAGCGATGACCGTACATGGCCTCAGCACGGGCATTTCTCACAGCAGCTGAAGAGCTTTTTCCCTCCCTCTCCTGAGGTCTGTCCAGCAATGCCAGCTCACACAAACATTTTCTTGGTTGTTTCCTCATGCTTTTTTATTTTCTTCCTCGGTTACACACCTTTTGTGTCTACCTTTTGTGCCCCACCTTGGGGCCAGCAACTCCCCCATCTCCAGTGCTCACTGCTACCCTCACGGCTGCACCCAGTCTGGGCAGTCCCAGAGCACCCAGCCGTGCGCCTCTCCCCTGGAAAGCCCTCCACCTCACCCTGAACCCACATCAACCCTCTTCCAGCAACCAGGGTGAGATGCCGAGCTGTAGGGAGGGACAGGGAGGAGCTGTGTCGGCTCATGTCATCGTGTGAGCGGGCTGGGACCAGGCTGGTGGGAGCTGGCAGGAACAAAGACCATGTGGAGTTGTATCACCCTGCGGTGCCGTGTCCCGTGAGGGCAGAGGGAGTGGGGCAGGGCTTTGCCCTACCCATCTACCCCAAGGTAATCTCCTTGGAACGCATCAAACACATGAGGATTCCCTTTCAGAGGAGGATTCCCTCCCTGGCTTCACAGTGGCCAGGCTTTATTTCCTCTGCCTGCATCTTGAGATGGGAAGAAAACACCCACCCAGCTACCACAATCCTCCTGATCGCCCTCTACCTCCTAACCCATACGATAAGCTCTTGTCTCTGAGCACCTGCCCAAGGAGACTGGACTTTGCAGTGTTGCTCAGGGACCCTCTTCTGGGCTCACCTTGACTGTGGGTGGCAGGGTGACATCTTCAATCCTCACCAGGCTGAGAACAAGGGCAATGATGGAGAGTGCAACCAGTGCCCCGACAATGGCAGCGGTGAAGTGCTTCTTGTTAGCGAACATCATGGTGAAGGCTCCTGCAAACACAAACACAGGAGAAAGGTGATGGGACGTGGCCAGCTGAGAACAACACCTGAGAGTGAGAGCTGCAAGGAGATCAGATCTGAAAGCTGTCCCCAGGCTGACACTATCTCAAGCTGCGTAACTTGGAAATCCTGATGGATCTTTCCGTGGGAAAGCATTCTTAGGATAAAATAAGGGAGCTGGAGTAAAGAAGGGTTGTTTGCCCAGAAGCCTGGCACAGCCGTGATGGGATCATAACAGTCCTCCAGGTCCTGCTCCCACTCCCGCTCCGCTCACCACTGCCATGAAGGATCAGGTCCAGAAGAAGCAAAAGAAACACTGCCCCAAACAGAGGAGGGCACGGGACATTGCAGACACCCTTGCTGGGAGTGCCTGCAGAAGGAGAAGGTGGGTTTATTTTACAAGAGGTACGTAAGGTCAGCTCACCTGCCAGCAAACCCAGCCCCGTGCCCCCACCAGCACCCAGACACGTCCTAGGTGGGACCGCTTGTGAGTTCTTGCAGTGGCTCTGGGTTCCTCCGCTGCTGGCAGCACCCCCAGCTTGGAACTGGACTTGGACTTGCCTTTTATATCCTTTGGAAGTGGATACTGCTTGAAAATCTTCACCCCATTATTTTATTTCAGATGTCATCAGCTTTAGGCAGAAGTCTTGAAACTCTCTTCCCTTGTTTGTCTTACAGGTGTATTTATGGCTCTGGTCTGCATATTCCGGACACCTTATCTTCCTCCAATTAGTTCCTCCTCCTCATGTGAATGAAATCACACATAGGAGCCCTCCAGCAATTAGCACACACCTCTCCTTTTAACCCTTGTCTCCCTGCTTCTTTGTACACACACACACATACACATACACACACACATTTTTGTTCTCTGTCTGCTCTCACCACTCTTCCTATTCCCATTATGAGCCTCCACAAGGGCTGTAAGATGTGGAAGTGATATTTCCAGTTTCCAGTGCCCCGAATCGCTTACAGAGTGCCTTGATAATAAATTTTATCACAATGAGAAGGGAAATTAATCAGAGGAGGATGGCCCTGCCAAGGGGTGTCTGCCGCACTTGCTGAGCTTTGCCAGGGAGACATGAGAAGCCAAGAGGACCAAGACTTCTTCTTGTCTGCAGTCCCTGCCTCCTTGTGTGTGACACAGCTTCGAGCTCTGCTGGGGTAGGGATCCCTGCAGACACAGGGACCCAAGGAGAGCTGGGATGGTGAGGAAGGCTCATGTCCTCTCCGGCAGCCTCCCACTGCTCCAGGCTCACGTTGGAGGTTCTGGGTGCGGGGTGGGTGTTGCAGCCCCAGCCCCCCTACCCGGGCACGGGGAGGGCAGGTGGACACAGAGTGTTCTTGCTGGGCAATAGGGCAAAGCTGCTTCCTGCTGATTCAGCTCCCTGATAAGAGGCTGCCAGGGCTATCACAACCTTGATCTTGATGAAAAGATTCAGTTCCCAGCTGCCTTATCTCAGCTCAGTCAAACACTGCAGTGCCAGAAGGGAAATAGGTGCTGGGGAGCCCTCGTTGCCTATGACCTTTCCAGCACAGCTTTTCCTGTGGTGGGAGGGTTGGTGGTTTCAGAGGTCCCAGTGTGGGCACTGAACGTACTGCCCTGTGAACCCAAGGGAGCAGCATCGCCCGGGGTCTCTCTGGCTCTGGTCACTGAGCTGTGCCACACGCTGCTGCCGGCCAGCCGGGGCTCACACCTCAACCCAGTCCCTCTTCTCACAACAATCCCCTTTGCAGCAGCTCATGTGTGGGTGGGATGGATACCTGGAGGCCACAGAGTGCCACCACTCCCACATTCCACTTCCGCAAAACACATAACCTTTGGACTCGCATGGCTTCGCTGGAGGGGAGTGAATACTGTGAATCCTGGGGTCAGTTTTGGGCCCCTCACCACAAGAAGGATGTTGAGGCTCTGGAGAGAGTCCAGAGAAGAGCAACGAAGCTGGTGAGGGGGCTGGAGAACAGGCCTTATGAGGAACGGCTGAGAGAGCTGGGGGTGTTTAGCCTGGAGAAGAGGAGGCTGAGGGGAGACCTCATTGCTCTCTCCAACTACCTGAAAGGAGGTTGTGGAGAGGAGGGAGCTGGGCTCTTCTCCCAAGTGACAGTGGACAGGACAAGAGGGAATGGCCTCAAGCTCCACCAGGGGAGGTTCAGGCTGGATATTAGGAAAAATATTTTCATAGAAAAGGTCCTTGGGCAGTGGCAGAGGCTGCCCAGGGAGGGTGTTGAGTCACCTTCCCTGGAGGTGTTTAAGGGATGGGTGGACGAGATGCTGAGGGACATGGTTTAGTGATTGGTGGGAATGGTTGGACTCAAGGATCCAGTGGGTCTCTTCCAACCTGGTGATTCTATGATTCTGTGATTCTATGAACGAGTGTCCACTGCCTTCCCAGGTCTGGAAATCCCCCGCCGATGGCACAGTGGCTTTCAGGGCTGCCCTGAGCCAGGGGGACTTGTCCCCACACAGAGGTCCCCACACTGACCAGCCCTGGGCGCTCCTGGACAAATGATGCCTGTGTGCACCCAGAGCCGACCAAACCCTCTGGCTCCTGTTCCAAATCCAGGCTGAGCAACCCTACATTTTATTTTTTCTGATCCTTCTGCAGTAAATAAATAGTTCCAGAATTTTTGTGATAATATCTTAATTGCCTCTCAGCCAGAGGGACAGGTAATGATTTCCCAGCTGGGAGGGAGCTGTGATCTCCCTCAGCCTGTGGTGACTCCATCCACTCATTCCAAGCAGCAGGACTGTCTGCGCTGCTGTTTCTGTCTCTGTTTACAGGAATTTGGGTCTCTTTTCTAAGCTCGGTCCTTTGGCAAACCTGCTGCCACCAGTTTGGGGCAAGCTCAGCCAGGAAGAGCCCTGGTCCATGTGAGCACAAGGGCAGTGAAGGACAGATGGAGCTGGTGCAGCAGCGACTGGTCGTGATGCACAGCAGGGGCTCCTAGTGTACCGAAAGATGGGATGGATGGGAGAATCCCAGGTCTGCATCCAGCCTGGAACTTGTCCCAGCAGGGAATTGGGGTGCAGCTGGGGCTACCACACAAGCTTTGCAATGCTTCAGTACTTCCAGGTCCTGAGAGCAATGGGTGAGGTGCTCATGAACATGGTGAGCAGGACAAGGCGCTCAGGCAGGTGGGGCCATGTGTCCCCACACGTCCCCATCCATGGTCTGTGGCCCCACTTTAGGGATCCAGTCCCTCAAGGAGCTGTGTTCATGACAAAGAGCCCTCGTGCTCTGGAGCTGCAGGAGCACTCAGCCACGCATTTTGCATGGATCTTGTCCTAGCAAGGATGCAGGACCAGACTCAGCCTTGCTCTTGAGACAGACACAGCCCCAGAGGGTTGGAGGTTGGGGCAGAGCTGGTGAGGGTGACACCACGGAGCAGAGCACGGGCAACTGTACTCGGCCGTGCTTTGGTCCCTGTGAAAGCTGTGTTTGTGGTGTTCTGGTTCCTTTTAACTTGGGCTGATATGTCCATCCCCTGCACAGCAGCCGCACATCTCACAGCCGTGAGTGAGACCAGGAGACATCCCCCGTCCACCAGAGCCCTTCACCTGCCTCCTGGGGTCCTGAGTGTCCACCTCCCTCTTGGGAGGAAATGTGGATGTGCAAAATTGGGAGGAAACATGGATGTGAAAAAGCAGGAGAACCAGTTTCACCAGCACTTCTCTTGAGCAAACAGGCTGGGTGCCGAGGGCCTGGCAGGGCTCGGGGCAGAGCTTCGGGATGGGGCTGTGCTCATGCTGAGGGCATGTGGCACCGCTGGGTCTGGGCAAGTGGCTCAACTAAACTCTGGTTGCAAGGGAGCTCCTGCACCTTCTGTAGCTCTCTCCCTCCCTCGGAGCTGCAGGGCTCTGAGCTGCCCTGACTGAGAGGGACTAGCAACCCCCTTCTCCCAGAAGGCTCTTTCCTAGGACCCATCTGCCATCCTACAGCCACCACAGGCTGGGCTGCTGGACAAAAGCAGGGCTGGGAGCGAGGACAGACACTTTGCTGGGAGAGGGGATCTTTAGCACACCTGCAGTAACAGCAGCAAGCTCAGAGCAAGTGGCCGATGCACTCATGCTCCCCAGCTTGAGACCTTGGAATCTTTAGCAAGACCCGTGAGATCGTAAGAAAGGAATGTGTAAGACTAACACGCAAAGAAGGAAAACATGAAGATAAGGGGCATGTCTGTAGCAAGTAGTTTTTGCACTTTATCACTGTAGTCGTGGGATCTTTAGAAGTAGAAATTCACTGGGGTAGCTGCTAGCTAGGTAGAGAAACACTGTATAAGGCTTCGCCTCTACACAATAAAGTGATTCCATTCCGACCTTGATGGGGACCGTGCCTTAATCGCTACAGTTGATATATTTTAGAAAGGGTTCAGTTAACAAATGTGATAAAAGGTAATGCTTCTCCTATACACGCTGGATATTCCTGAGCCAAGTCACAGTGAATGGCTTAAAGATTTTATTGGCAGAATCCTCCCAGCCAAACCCTTAGAGAGACAGAAAGATGATGCTGGGAGGAAACATGGTGAGTCAGGGGATGTAGAGCCCATGAGACCCCATGGGACCAGGTGAAAGGCTTGCTGGAGACCTGCCTGGTCCTCCCAGCACACGGCATTGCACACAGCCCCTATCACACCCATGCCAGCTCCCACAGAGGCCCCTTGATTAACTAATTAGATAATTACCTTCTTCTTCTGAACCAGCTGAGCAGCAGCCCCTTCTCCTTCCACCTTGGCACTCCAGGAGGGAGAAGGCTCTTTCCCCTCTTGCCCACACCTGCTCCATGTGCGGTGCCTGCACCTCTCCCAGGCGATGCTGCCCAGGCTCTGTGCCACCTCCAGTGCAGCCCTCAATTTTCTTCAGAAGATCCCACCCAAAGGGGTGTCTGATAAAATGTGGGTTGGGTTGCAGGGCGACGCGGTGCCCGAGCGTGGAGCATGGCAGGACCTGGAAGGGCCCTGGGGTGTCTGGCCTGCAGGAGCAGCCACTCTCACGTGGCTCCCCAGGGTGCTGGCGAGCCCCAGCCCTGTTTGCCTTCAGGGATGTGCTCTGCTGAGAGCTAAATATTCTATTTTCTCATAACTGAAAAGGTGACCTAAACATCTCATTCTCCTGACTGCAGGTGGACAGATCTGCTATGGATAAGGATGGCTACAGCACACACACACCCCTGTTTGATCTGCTTTTCACATGTATTTCTTCGTCTGTGGCCCTTGAAGTGACTCTGCGACGCAGAAGGAAGTTGCCAGGCTGGTGAGGAGATGGCAGGGTTTGAGCCTGGCCACTGCCGCCCGTCACCGAGATGAGTGGTCTCTGTGAGATGAGGTCATCTCCACTGCTAACATCTTCTTTGCACCTTCCGAAAGGAAAACACCCTGACTCAGAGCTGAAAGGGAGCCTCATTTCCCTGTTGTTTAATTTCTGCCCCAGCCCTGGCCATGGGAGCTGCAGGCAGTGGCTCAGTGCAGGTCCCATGTGTTTGGGGGAGATGCACTGCTTGCTCCTGCCTCCCGTTCCCCTTCCAGACTCATGTAGGCTCTTGCTGCAACTCATCCCAGCAGCGATCAGCTCCAGCCCTCCCTCCCAGTCCAATTCCAGCAAGACTGGTGGAGTTGGAGCCATTTAAAGCTGCCTTTGGGATGCCCAGGCCTGCTGTTCCTAGCTGGCAAACAGCACACCAGCCTTTTCCTCCTCCCTACTGTTTTTTCCCAGTGTGTATCACTATTAAACACATCCCAGTTTCCCTGCCTGTGACTCTCCTTGTGGCCCCTCTGGCTGTGGGAGGGCTCCCTCAAGCTGCCAGCCTGGTTTGGACAAGGACAGCGAGTACCATGATGGAGCCAGCTCCTCTGCCACAGCAGTGGGTGAGCTGTGGCCAGCCAGACAGCCCATATATCCCCACCTTGCGCCACTGGCATTCTGCAACACCTCTTTCTCCTCCAAGTCTCAGCTAAGCTTCTGAGAAATTGCTCCAGGGAGGTCACCACTGCCACAACCTCCTTCTCTTCAGTCTTTCCACCTCCTTGTCCCCCTCCATCCCGGCAACTCCTCTCTGGGCTTGCTCCACGCTTCTCATCACATCTTGGACTTGTTCAGCCTGGAGAAGAGAAGGCTCTGGGGAGACCTTAGAGCAGCTTCCAGTACAGAAAGGGGCTCCAGGAAAGCTGGGGAGGGGCTTTTGATCAGGGAGGTGGAAAAATTTTCAGCTGAAAGAGGGGAGATTGAGATGAGATCTTACGAAGAAATGTTTTGCTGTGAGGGTGGGGAGGCCCTGGCCCAGGTAGCCCAGAGCAGTGGTGGCTGCCCCATCCCTGGAGGTGTTCAAGACCAGGTTGGATGGGGCTTGGAGCCCCTGATCCGGTGGGAGGTGTCCCTGCCCATGGCAGGGGGTGCAACTGGATGGGTTGTGAGGTCCCTTCCAACCCAAACCATTCTATAATTCTATGATGTTTCCAAGAGCTGTGACTCAAAATTAACCGGAGCTTTCAATTACAGCCTTGCTGACTCTCTAAATTATCCTGTAAAAGCTATAGATGAAGTCCTGGGAACACCAACCCAGAAACCATGCTCTTCAGGTGATACTTGCTTTTGCACACATTGGCCATTTAACCAGGGACACCCCAAAAGCAACAATGGATCCCACCTACCCAGCCCAGACTCTCTGAACATATAACTCTTCCTATAGGTCCATGCTACTTGAGGGTAACCCTTCCATGATACCTTGTGTACCCTTTCTCTCCTCTCCAGAGTGGCTGCCCCCAATAAGAAGGCTGTCAGTTTGGGGTAGTGCCATTTCTTGACAAATCTGGATGAAACTCTACTTACTTCTTCAGTTTCTAGGTGCTCTCCGGTAACTTTTTGGCTGCTTGTCTCTGCGTTTCCCCCATCTGGAAGCTGAGCTAAGAAGGCTGCAGTTTGCCATTGTTTACACGCAAATTAGATATGGGAGCTTATCCAAATAAAACCAAATCCAAAGCTAAATTATGTTGATTCAGAAAGATTTGGGAAGCTGGACTGCAGGCAGGTCCTCCATGTGGAGGCAGCACCGGGTAGGGGCGTCCCACAGCTTCTGTCCCTCCAGGCAGGGCTAAGCAGCTGTTCTTGGCAGGGCTGCCAGGTTCCTCTAATTTTCCCAGCAGGACTGACCTGGCACAGGCAACCGAGCCTTTTATCTTGGTCAAGGGAATTAGTTTGTGTGTGAGATAACCAAACCACAGTGCTACCACACCCCAGACTGGGATTCGGTGTCGGCACTCGCCACATGAAGCTGGGGAAGGCAGGTGGGGAAAGTCACCAGGGGTCCTGCTCCGCTGCAAATGTTGCTTTTGACACCCTAAACCACCAACCAGGCTCTCCCAGGATGCAAGGCTGCACCAGCTTTGGTGAGCTAGGTGGGATTAGCATTCCCATTGCTGTTTGGGAGCCATAAATAAAACAACAAGAAAAGCAGCAAGGTTCTGAGAGCTCTGGGGGATGCGAGAACCTCACCAGCAATACATGTGGTTGATGTGGTCAGCGTGGTGGTCTGGATAGACACAGGTGAGGAGACTTCTCCCTTTACGTGCTGTTTGTGAAGCCAGGTGCCAAGTTTGGGGTGCCAGGATGCTGCTGAGCCACATCAGAGCAGCTCACAGCCACAGCCTCCAGCTCAGCCCCGCGTTCGGCCTCACCCACTGCCCAGGCTGAGGCCACCCCTCTCTCCAGCAGCCCCAGCAGCCCCCACGCACTGGGGGCAGCCACGAGGAGCAGGGACCCCACTGCAGACAGGGTTAGAGGTCTTGCACCACAAAATACTTTGTAAAGCTTTGGAGTGATCCTGGCATCAGAGCCAGCACGGAGGAGGCTCGCAGGGAGCAGTGACTTGAAAAGCCAATTTAGTGATAAAAATCTACCTTTCCCATGCATGAATCAGGCCATTTCCTAAAGGATATGCTGGGGTAAGACTTGGCTGGGGAGTTAGTGTTTTGGCTGTGAACGCTTTCAGCATGTGAAAGGTATGAAAGATAAAAGAAAAAACAAGGCGTGGGCAGCCTTGGCCCCTGGCGTGGCTGGAGACCTGCCCACAGCCAGCAGCTTCCTGCTGGTCACTGAGTGACCAAGGAACGCTGTAAGAGCCAATATAGTGAATGCAAGACAAATTCTGGGGTCATGAAACTCAAGAACTATCCAGGACGTCATGCAGGTCCCAATCCTGACACCTATGTGTTGTCTTTAAGTCTTCCACGAATGAAACACCAAAGTGAATCTTTCCAATCTCGGTGACTTTATCGCACACCCGCCTGGGTCCGTGGGTACCGGCACAGGGCAGCCAGAGCGCTCCCAGAGCGTGTCCCCAGGGCCAGACCTCAGGGCTGGGAGTGAGCCGGGAAATTCCCGTAACGCAGGCTTTTAGCCAAGGAGGAGCAGTTGGGTTTGGGAACTTACTGCCACAGCAACAAAAACAATCCCAGAGGGGAGATTTGTAGTTTTACCAGAGCACATTCCAGAGCGTGAAGGAGTTGGCCCAAGGCTTGAGGAACCAAGGGAAGTTGGAAGCCAGGGAGTGAAGTGACCCCATGGCTTGCACCAGGCAGGGAACGTGTATCAACTGGTGGAGGGTGCAGCCGGGTGGATGCTTCCAGAAGGGTGGGAGCAGCTTTTGCAGCTGGTCCACGTTGCCTGGCCGCAGCATCGCACTCCCAGGCATGAAGGGCAAGGCCCTGGGCAATTTTGGTGCGGGACTTGATGGCCCCGGGCATGGTGGGTGACTTCTCTGCAAAAGGAGTGAGTCCTGGGAAGGGATGTGGGTAGTCCTGCCTGCCAGGCTATCCCCAGCAGCCCTCCCACACTCCCAAGTGCCACAGGCCACCCCTGCATCCCCAATGTCAGCAGAGCGCTTGCCTTACCTCAAGGAGCAGGGCAGGAAAACACCAGCTGCTGGCTCTTCCCCAGGGCAGCCACAAAGTGCTGGAAAAGCTGCTCACAGGAGAGCTCAGTGGCACGGGGGCGGATGTGGCACCGTCCCCCCACGTCAAGCAACACACCCTGGTGACATGGCTCTTGGCTAGGTTGGGGATGACCATCCCAGGCCAGCCCTGCTGGGACTCAGCAGCAGGAAATAATCTCATCCCACTGCAAAGTGTTCCAGCCAGGCGGAAGGATGTGTTCATTTGTTTGATCTTTCTTTTTTTGGTTTGCCCCCTCTTTGGTTTAATTGGCTGGGTGGTTGGGGAGGTGTGGGAGAGTCCACAGGCACCAATCAGTCCCCAGGGCAACTCCGTGAGTGTCCTCTCCTGACTCAGAGGCTTTGCTGCTCCTCCTGTTCCTCTCCACCTTCACCAACCACGTCCCTCACCCTCTGTGACTCCGGTTCTTCTGGCTGTGCCCCCTGCACTACCCCAGCCTTGCTCCCCAACCCTCAGCCCATTGCCTCTCACCCTCCCTGGACCCACACAAGTGACTCTGTGGCTGCTGGTGACACAATATGTGTGGCTGCAGGTGATGCAACACCCCTGGTCTGTGCACTGGGCATGTTGTGGGTTCAGCTGTGGCACGGGGACACCAAGAGTGGGGATGAACTCACACTGGTGAGTGAGGAGAAGCAGCCGCTCTCCTCCCAGGTGACGTGTCCTTGGTTTGCCACAGCTTGATCCACGTGAGCAAGTGGCTGGCTCCCAGTGGACAGACCAGAGGACCATCCCTGATGGACATTACGGCTTCACCTTGGTGACTCCAAGTCCTGGGGAAACCACATCACAATGTGAAGCAGGAGCAGAGAAGCTCCTGTGAGGCAGGGCCCAACACACAGGGCTCAGCACCACCTAATGGGAGCTCCCATTTGTTCTTTCTGCATTGGATCCTGGTGCCAGCCTAGGATAGAATCACTGGAGCCAGGGATCACCTGAGCAGAGGCTGGTGGGGAGCAGGTCACACCATGCATTGGGGGCCAAGACCCAGTTACAGTCCAGTCTAGGCTAAATCTGTGTCAAGTGATGGATCCTGCTCCCCCGGCAGCTCCATGACAGCCAGGACGAGCTAGCAGCAGCATGAATCAGAACCATAGAATCACCAGGTTGGAAGAGACCCACCAGATCATTGAGTCCAACCATTCCTATCCAACACTAAACCACGTCCCTCAGCACCTTAGCACCACTAAAACACGTCCACTCGTGCCTTAAACCCCTCCAGGGAAGGTGACTCAACCACCTCCCTGGGCAGCCTGTTCCAGTGCCCAATGATCCTTTCTGTGAATTTTTTTTTCCTAATGTTTAGCCTAAACCTCCCCTGGTGGAGCTTGAGGCCATTCCCTCTTGTCCTGTCCCCTGTCACTTGGGACAATGAAAGGACAATCACCATCACCTACAGGAAGCTTCCTCAGAGTGCCCATCTGCTTCTAGGGAGAGAAGGAGCAGCCACTTGTTTCATTATCATCAGAGCATCTCACAGGGCAGAGCAGCTCCATGAACATGTTCCTGGTGCTCTCCAGGCTCTGTTAAGCCACTCAGAACTGGAGAGCCGGTTACACCGCAATTCTCCATCTCAAGAGCCTACCTGCATGAAACAGATCCTGAGAGCAGCAGAAGGGAGCGAGCGGTACCTGGAGGACCTGGAGTGGCCAGGAAGCAGCTAAGGGTGGAGGGGAAGCCCTGGCTACCAAGAGATGTTTTGTTAGAGTCAACATGATCAACAAAGGTCTGTAAAGCCCCCTGTGAGGAGGAGACCAGTCCTCTGGGCCTGGGCTCCAATGGAACACCCAATGTCTCATAGAGAGGTGAGGGGCAGATCCACTGTTCTCAACACCCTGGTGGTGGGACCCCAACAAAGCAACACCCAGGTGCCTATGGCGCAGGGAGTTCCCTGTGATATTGGCATTAATCACAGTGACCTACACTTCCCTGAAGAATACTGAATTACTTGTGCTTTTTGGGGGTAAAGGACAGCGTTTCACACCAAAGCTGGGGATCAAGGAGACCTGACCCTCTCTTCACCACCAACATCAGCCATGCACACTCCTGTCTCTGTGTCTCACCCTCCCAACACCCTCATCTCAATATTTAAGGAATGGACCTGAAATACAAAGAAAAAAAACCACATTTCTGTTCAAAAATACACACACAGCAGCACTCTCTGGCTCAGAGCGCCGCCTCATAAAACCATGGCAGTGCAACAAAGGCATGGAGTGCGCAGGGAAGAGAGAGGTCAGACAGAAGCAAATCAGCCGAAGGCACTGCATCCCGCCACGCATGGACTGCGACAGGGCAAGGCACGTGAGGCAGCAGCTGCTGGCAGCGGTCTGGGTGTCAAGGGCACCCGCAGCAACCAACCGACCTCCACGTAATTCCCATTCTCCAGGCAGCAGTTTTAAGTAGAAATGCTTTCTAGGGAAAAAGAATTTTATAAATAAAAGTAATCCTTCCATGAGTTTTTATTTCAAATTAAAATATCTGGCCTATCAAACAGCGCTTGCATGGCAGGATACATTCAGCCGGACACCAAGAGCTGAGTGAACTGGAATAAAGGAGCAACACGGAAGGATCTCTCGAAGAAATGTAATGTTATACAGCACAGCAGGGAATTGCAGCCTGGGCCCGCAGGACCTGCTGCCTGCCAGGCTGCAGAGACAGAGATGGGGGACAGCCAGGCGTCACTGCAAATCTGAGGCTCCCCGGGGACCAGCCGGGGTGAGGGTACCCATCCTGAGCCATCAGCTCATCCAGCAGACCAGGATCATGAGCAGCTGTAAGAGGATGAAGATGAGAGAGAGAATGAGCCCATCTTGATCCATCAGTTCACCCGGCAGGCCCTGATCATGAGCAGCTGCAGAAGGATGAATATGGGAGACATGATGAGCTCCCACGTTTGCTCCACCAACTTCTGGCACAGCAGCATCTTGAAGATGAACTTGAGGCTGAGGAGAGTGAGGATCCAGAAGAGCCACAGCACAGCCAAGCGCTTCTCCTCAGGGCCACAATGGTGGTGAAGTAGGTGCTGAGGTGAGGACACACATCCGGAGCTGTCAGTTCACCCGACAGGCCTGGATCATGAGAAGCTGGAGGAGGATGAAGATGGGTGACAGATGAGCCCATATCCAGCTGTGGTGAGGGCATCCATCCAGAGACGTCAGTTCACCTGCCAGGCTCTGATCACGAGTAGCTGGAGAAGGATGAAGATGCGTGACAGCATGAGACCAACCAGATCCATCAGTTCACCCGGCAGGCCCTGATCATGAGCAGCTGGAGGAGGATGAAGACAGGCGACATGATGAGCCCGTACCAGAGCTCCCTCGTGTGCTCCACCAGCTTCTGGCACAGCAGCATCTCAAAGACGAACTTGAGGCTGAGGATGGTGAGGATCCAGAAGAGCCGCAGCACAGCCAGGCGCTTCTCCCCGTCCTGGAAGAGCCTCACAGCCACGATGGTGGTGAAGTAGGTGCTGAGCCCGTCCGCCGCGAAGAAAGGCACGAACACTCCCCACCACGACAGGGACGGCGCCTGCCCGTCCGCTTTAAGCACGAGCAGCACCGAGAAGGCCAGCAGGGCCAGGCCTTGCAGGAACAGCTCGAAGGTGGCGAAGCCCAACCACTGCACCAGCTCCCGTAGCGAGAACAGCATCTCCGCTGCCGCCCGCCAACATGGCGCCCGCCTCCCCCCCGCGACGCGTCCTGATGACGTAAGCGGAAGCGCCGCGATGGCGGCCGCACATGGTGGGTCCCTGCTGGGGATACTGCGCCTTTAGGGATGCTACAACGGGGCCGGAGGCGGGGGACGGGGGCTCGGGGACGGGGCTTTGCCCCGTCCCCGAGCCCCCGTCCCCCGCCTCCGGCCCCCAGCTCTTCTTCCCCTTCGTTTCCTCCAATCCCTTCTCTTTCCCTCACGGCAGAAAGGAAAATCCTCATCCTTTTTGGCAGCCAGACCGGGAATGCTGAGGACACAGCGGAGAGGATCGGCAGGGGAGCTAAGAGGCGTCGCTTGGAGTGCAGGGTGGAGGCGCTGGATAGCTACGATGTGGTGAGTGAGAAAGGGAAAAGAATCATAGAACCCTAGAATCACCAGGTTGGAAAAGACCCACCAGATCATCAAGTCCAACCAGCCCCATCAATCACTAACCCGTGTCCCTCAGCGCCTCATCTACCTGTCCCTTAAACATCGCCAGGGAAGGTGGCTCAGCCCCTTCCCTGGGCACCCCCAGCTCTCTCAGCCGCTCCTCATAAGGCCTGTTCTCCAGCCCCCTCACCAGCTTTGTTGCTCTTCTCTGGACTCTCTCCAGAGCCTCAACATCCTTCTTGTGGTGAGGGGCCCAGAACTGAACACAGGATTCGAGGAGCGGTCTCACCCGTGCCGAGTCCAGAGGGAGAAGAACCTCCCTGGACCTGCTGGCCACGCCGTTTCTGATCCAAGCCAAGATGCCATTGGCCTTCTTGGCCACCTGGGCCACTGCTGGCTCATGTTCAGCAATCCCTCCTTGTGGCAGCCCCAGAAATAGGGAGTTTCACCCCAATTAAAGCACAGAGAGAAAGAGTTTGTGTTTGTTGTGATACAAGATGTGCGATTACAAAAAGTGGGATGTTTTGATTTAAGCAAAACTAGTTGAAATTTAACGTCTACTTCTTGTATCAGGCTTGGTTCATCTCCAGTAATCCCTTTCTCTGGCAGCCACAGAAATAGGGGGTTTCACCCCAATTAATTCACAGAGAGGAGGAGTTTGTGTTTGTTGTGATACAAGATGTGCGATTACAAAAAGTGGGATGTTTTGATTTAAGCATGATTCAAAGGACGGAGTTTCTAAACCCCCTTGTTTGCTAGCAATCCTCACTGAATTGGGAGGCTAGGTGCGGGTGGGCAAGGATTCCAATATAATAACTCAATAACAACTAGATCAGAGAATCATAGAATCACTAGGTTGGAAAAGACCCACAGGGTCATCGAGTCCAACCATTCCCATCAGTCACTAAACCATGACCCTCAGCGCCTCGTCCACCTGTGTCTTAAACCCCTCCAGGGAAGGTGACTCAACCCCCTCCCTGGGCAGCCTCTGCCAGTGCCCAATGACACTTTCCATGAAAATTTTTTTCCTAATATCTAGCCTAAACCTCCCCTGGTGGAGCTTGAGGCCATTCCCTCTCTTCCTGTCCCCTGTCACTTGGGAGAAGAGGCCAGCACCCTCCTCTCCACAACCTCCCTTCAGGTAGTTGTAGGTAGTCGTTATTAAGCAGGTACTCTTTATTAACAGCGCTGGATGCGTGGAGGAATCAATCCTCCAAAACCACGCATGCCAAGCAAGAAAACTGTGCATGTTTTATAGTATAGATCTATGCATTTTTCATTTTTACCATAGTAACGGTAGGAACAGGGGAGTGTTAGTGTTACTACCCTGGTAGTAGGGGAGGGGAGACCTCATTGGTCTTTGCAGCTCCCTGAAAGGAGGTTGTGGTGAGGTGGTTGTTAGGCTCTTCTTCGAAGTAACAGGGTAGGAAGAGAGGAAATGGCCTCAAGTTGTGCCAGGGGAGGGTTAGACTGCATATTAGGGAGAATTTCTTCACAAAAGGGTTGTCAGACACTGGGAGAGGCTGCCCAGGGCAGTGGTGGAGGATTTAAAAGACATGGGAGTGCTTAGGGAACTGATTTATTGGTGGACCTGGCAGTGCTTAAGGGTTGGACTTGATGATCTTTATAAAGGTCTTTTTCAACCTAAAGAGTTCTGTGATACCACGGGAGGTGCTCAGCCGTACCCTGGAAGGTGAGGAGCACCGTGGAGCTGACACTGCAAGCAGCATGTGGGCAGGAGGAGGTCAAACCGCACAGGCCTGCGGGTTTTATTCTGAGTGTGATGCCAGCAGCAGCGTCGGGACAGACAAGACACGCATTTGGAATCTGCTGACCTGAGTGAGCCTTTCCATGTTTGTGCCCACAGGCCAAGCTTATCAATGAGCCGTTGGTGGTGTTTGTGTGTGCGACCACTGGGCAGGGGGACCCACCTGACAACATGAAGGTAGGACGTGTCCCTCTGCACAGAGCTTTTATATTTTTGGCCCAAAGACTGTATTTCTCTCTTGAAGTTGCTTGAGTGATGGTTATTTGTGGAGGAGGGAGGTTTTGGGCACCACCAGTCACAGCTTATGTGGGACACGGGCAGGGAGCTGCTGAGGTAAAAGCTGAGAGGTTCCAATGTCGCAAGAGCCCTGGGTTTGCAGAAGGTTCACAGAGCATTGTCCTCCTGGCCTGTCACAGGGATGGTTGCTGTCAGGGGTCACCTCTGTAGGAGACCGTGCTCCTCACTCTGTTGGCACTCAGTGGAGGGCAGGAGGGACCCCGTGGGTGGATGAAGCTGGGGGTGGGCAGGCAGGGAAGGCCTCAGCAGCAGTGTGACTCCCTGGCTGTGTCCTTCATAGATGTTCTGGCGGTTTCTGTTCCGGAAGAACCTGCCACCCAATTCCCTCTGCCATCTGGACTATGCTGTGCTGGGCCTTGGTGACTCCTCCTATCCCAAGTAAGCAGCTCTGTGGCTGGGGGTGAGACAGACAGAGCCTGACTTTAGAGCAGCAGCTCGGATAATACCCACTAGCCTTAAAAATCCTTGCCATACCAGCCTACATCCTTCCTAAAACCAGGAACTGAGCTTCTGCCCCATTCCTTTCCTCCCAGTCTCCTCAAGCAGATGCTGTGCTGCAGTGTTTGGGACGTCGTTTCCTGGTCAGTTCTTACAGCCATGCAGTTCTCTATCTAAATAGCAGGAAAACCAATGCCACAGCAGTCTCAGTGGACCAAACCAAACATACCTGAAACATAGAATCCTAGGTGGCAGCCAGCCCTGTTGATCCCAGTTCTGTCTGAACGTATTGTTCCCATGTACCCAAAAGAGCTGTAGTGGGAGAGATGGGAGTGTGCCTAAGCACCATGGCGCAGTGAGGGGCTGGAGGGAAGGAAGCATTTCTCTGCCCTGAAGGGAAGCTGGCCCTAACCGAGTCCCTCCTGGGAGCTGGGCACAGCCTGTGTGACCCAGCAAGCGGCAGCTGGCTCCTCCTCTGAGCTGCCCCAGGATGGAGGCATGGGCTGGGCCCAGCACAGGGCTGGATCGTGTGTGCTGGCTCCATGCTGCTGGGCACAGTCCTGGCCCCGTGCGCTCGCTCGTGCAGCCAGTGCCTGTATTCTGCTGGAGGAGCCCTGCCCTCTGCAGCTGCCATTGTTCATAGAAGTATGGAATGGTTTGGGTTGGAAGGGATCTCAAAGCCCATCCAGTCCCACCCCTGCCATGGACAGGGGCACCTCCCACTGGATCAGGGGCTCCAAGCCCCATCCGACCTGGCCTGGAACAGCTCCAGGGATGGGGCAGCCACCACTGCTCTGGGCAACCTGGGCCAGGGCCTCCCCACTCTCACAGCAAAACATTTCTTCCTAAGATCTCATCTCAATCTCCCCTCTTTCAGCTGAAAACCGTTCTTCCTCGTCCTATCCGTGCACTCCCTGATCAAGAGCCCCTCCCCAGTTTTCATGGTGCCTCTTTCAGAATGGGAAGGCTGTTGTAAGTTCTCTGCTCTCTGCTATAAAATTTTCTGCTCTGCTCAGGTTTAATTTTGTTGCAAAGAAGCTGCACAAACGAGTACTACAGCTTGGAGGCAACCCTCTGCTGCCGGTGGCGTTGGGAGATGACCAGCACGACTTGGGGTAAGAGCCCTCGGGGTTGGGGGGTTGCTGCGGTTTTGTCCTCAGGCTAGCGGCAGGGCTGTGGATGCTGCTCGGTCTTGGGGACAGCAGCATGCTGCTCCCCCTCCAGGTCTGCTCCTGCATCCCGGATGTGGCCAGTGGCTTCCTGCTGTTGTCTGTGAACATACTGGTCTCCAGGACCTGGGTCACTTGCTTCTCCAGGGTGTCCCAGAACCCGCAGCATGTGTCAGCGTCTCCTGGCTCTGCCCCATTCCTGTTTGGATGGCTGTGTCACACAGCTGTGTCCCTGCAGGTGTTTGCTGCAGCCTGTGCTGTGCTGTTCCCCTCCCATGGGGCAGAGCTGTGTGTGACTCAAGGGGTCGGTGACTGCCACTGGGCAGAAGGTTGGTGGTTCTGTTCGGTCGCAGTGGTTGTGCCCCACAGAGCAAGCAAGTGCTTAGAGTGGCTGCAATGTGTTTCCAGATTTGAAGCTCAAAGGGAATGGCATGGAATGACTGTGCAGCGAAAGAGGAGCAGAGGTGGTTTCCCAGGGGTGGGCCAGCGTTGTCCAGGTGCAGGGGTAGCAGCGCTTGAGCCTGGAGGGATGATCTGTTCTGCTGCAGCCCAAATTTCCCACTTGCAGGGCAGATGCAGTGATCGATCCATGGCTCGTGGCGTTATGGGACAAGATTCTCGCCTTATATCCTCTCACTCCTGGCCTTGAGATCATCAGTCAGGATGTGTGGTGAGTGCACATAGTATGCTGGGGCTGGCTGGTGTGCAATGCTATACTTCCTTGGCTGTTCTCTGAGGTGGAGATCTGCCCTGCTTTGTCCTGGAAGCCTCCCCACACAGCTTCTGGTGTCCCAGGTGTCCCTTGGACTTAAGCCGCAGGTGGCTTCTCTCTCTGGCTGCCGTGTTCCCTTGTCCCCTGGGTGCGTGTGTTGGCTGCCCTGTCAGGGTTCTGCCCCTCTTGCTGTGCTGATGTGCCTCTACCTTTGGCAGACCAGCCTCCCTCTGCCTGCTCTGGAGTCTTTGGGATCTTCTTCTGGCAGCCTGCCTTGCATTCCCGTACCGCAGGCAGTGGGGGTGATGGGTGCTGGGTACAGTGGGAGACCTCAGGGCTCTTCTTGCCTCCAGCCTCTAGCAGGATGGCAGCAGAGGATTGTAGCATGGAGGTAACTGCACTGCATTGCTCTCCCCTGCACAGCCTGCCCCCGAAATACACCCTGCACTACCTGGCTGAGGACTCCCCGCACCCTGATGGAGGCCTCCTCCAGCCGACAGCACCCAGGGCTGTTGCCTCCGAGCTGCATCCCTTCGCTGCCCGGGTGGTGTCCAATCAGCGGGTCACAGCAGAATCCCATTTCCAGGATGTCCGGCTCATTGAGTTCGATGTCACAGGCTCAGGGATCACGTGAGTGTTTGGATTCCTGGCTTCTCTGAGCTTTGCTGTGTGGGATTGGGTGTCCCATAGCCTGCCTTCCTCTTCCACTCCTCTTCTTCAGTTATATCTGAGTCTACAGCCTTGTGGACGCAGTCTCTGCTATGACAAAGTCAGGGGTGTCTTGCGTCGTGGGTCCTGCCCATGAAGCAGCTCTCTTTGCCTTTTCAGGTTAAGGAGCACAACGTTAATGACGCTGGGAATTTGGCTGAGCTGTGGCCTCTCCCCTGGTGCGGGTGCTGGTGGGGATGGTGGTGCCGTGCCCCGTGGCTGCCCTCGGCAGCTCCCGCTACATCCACAGGTTCAGCGCGGGAGACGTAGTGATGATCCAGGCCCAGAACTGCTCCGAGGACGTGCAGCAGTTCTGCCAGCTCCTGCGACTGGATCCAGACAGGCAGTTTGTGCTGAAGCCCACGGAGCCCGGTAGGTTCTGCCTGCATCTCCTTTCCCTCACCCCTAGCATGGGGCACTGCCCCGAACTCCGGCCCAACCTGGAGCTCTGCTTCTCCCTTGCTTTGGAGCTCAGCATTTCTGTTGCTTTAGGCACTGTAAGTAGGGAGTTTGTAGTAGCTGGTGGATACAGGAACACCTCTGTCTGTCTCACATCTCTCTCTTCATCACAGCACTCTGTTTGCAGGCACTGTGTTAGGGCAGGTGGGGCTCCTGAAAGGGACCCAGCAGCATCCAGGTTGCCACTTGTGTGTCTTTGCAACCCCCAGCCCGGATCAGGAGTTATCCTAGAATCATAGAATAGAATCATGGAATCACTGGGGGTGGAAAAAACCTCTAAGCTCCTCCAGTCCAACTGTCAGCCCAACCCCACTGTGCTAACTAAACCATGGCCCCAGTTGCCACATCTACATGTTTTTTGAACCCCTCCAGGGATGGAGACTCCACCACTGCTCTGGGCAGCCTCTGCCAGTGCTTCACCACTCTTTCGGTAAAGAAATTTTTCCTAATAGCCAATCTAAACCTCCCCTGGTACACCTTGAGGCCATTTGCTCTCATCCTATCACTTGTTTCTTGGGAGCAGAGCCCAGCACCCGCCTTGCCACAGCCTCCTTTCAGGGAGTTGCAGAGAGTGATGAGGTCTTCTCTCAATCTTCTCTTCTCTGGACTGGACAGCCCCAGGTCCCTCAGCTGCTCCTTGTAAGACTTGTTCTTCAGACCCTTGCCCGGCTCTGTTCCCCTTCTCTGGATGCACACCAGCACCTCGATGTCTTTCTTGTAGTGAGAGGCCCGAAACTGAGCCCAGGATTTCAGCTGCGACCTCACCACCATCAAGTCCAGGGGGATGATCCCTTCTCTGCTCCTGCTGGCCATACAGTGGCTGATCCAAGCCAGGATGCTGTTGGCCTTCTTGGCCACCTGGGCCACTGCTGGCTCGTATTCAGCTGCTGTCAGTCAGCGCCCCAAAGTGCTTTTCCATCGGGCAGGTTTCCAGCCCCCCTTCCCCAGGCCTGGAGCATTGTGAAGGGCCGTTGTGGCCCAAGCACAGGACCTGGCACTTGGCTTTGTTGAATCCCATCCTGGTGGCCTCAACCCATTGATCCAGCCTGTCCAGGTCTCTCTGCAGAGCCTTCCTGCCCTCCAGCAGATCAACATTCCCACCCAATTTGCTGTCAAACTGCCTGAGGCTGCACTCGATCCTCTCATCAGATCATGGGTAAAGATATTAAACAGAACTTGCAGCCTCCTTGACCCCAGACCCTGGTGGGGTTGCTGCCTCATCCCCGTGAGTGCCGGAGCTGTGGGGCAGCAGGCGGGCAGTGCTATGGCATCCAGCCCTGATGCTGGCACTGAGCTCTCCGTGCTACCTTCCCTTGCAGGAACATCCCTCCCTGCCCTGTTGCCACAGCCCTGCGCCATCCGGCACCTGGTCACCCACTACCTGGACATCTCCTGCGTGCCGCGGCGCTCCTTCTTTGAGCTCTTGTCCTACTTCGCTACGAATGAGCTGGAGCGGGAGAAGCTGCAGGAGTTCAGCTCTGCTCAGGGCCAGGAGGAGCTGTACAGCTACTGCAACCGGCCCCGCAGGACCACGCTCGAGGTGAGGCTGGGGGCACGTGGCAGCCCTGCTCGCTGCAGGCTGAGCTGTGGCACAATGCACCAGGCACATGATCAGCTGTAATTTCTTGGCTGGGGAATTTAATCTACTTCGTCCACTTTCTGACATATCTTGGGTTTCCACTGGTGGTTTAAGACCTGCTCCAAATCCTTCTGGGCTCTGATGGGCCCTGTGCTGGCCTGTGGGAGGATGATGGGATAGGGTCCTTGGCACCTTTGGTGGCAGGCAGCGTGGCACAGCAGTCTGGGACAGCCTCTGAGACCCTGAGGAGCAGGCAGGCTGCTTTCCAGGGTGCTCCAGGGCTCACCCTGCCTTGGCTTTACAGACCCTCTGGGATTTCCCTCATACCACATGTGCCATTCCACCTGACTACCTACTGGACCTCATCCCTCGCATCAGACCCCGCGCCTTCTCCATCGCCTCCTCTCTGCTGGTAAGAGCTCTGTCCATTTTTTGCCTCGTGTCAGGCTCTGAGCTGAAAGTCCAGCAGGGCCAGAGCTGATCGTTGGTGCCGTGCATGCCATAGATGTTTGTGCTGTACTCCCAGCTACTCTGAGCACCCACAGCCAACTTGAACCCCAACTCTGCTGCCAGCATGTGGCAGATCGATGTGCTGGATGGTAACCCGAGGGCTGGGACAGCCTCCATGTTTGAGTTCTTCCCCTCCTACAGGCGCTGGGGCTGGCACCGTGTGCTGCGGGCATCCAGCGTCCTGGTCATGATGTGCGGTGGGAGGTGGTGCAGAGACCGAGAGCATCAGACAGAGAGAGTTGAGATTGTTGAGCCTGTAGAAGAGAAAGCTCCAAGGAGACCTTAGAGCAACTTCCAGTACTGAAAGGGGCTCCAGAAAAGCTGGGGAGGGGCTCTTGCTCAGGGAGTGCAGGGACAGGATGAGAGGAATGGTTTTAAGCTGAAAGAGGGGAGATTGAGATGAGATCTTAGGTAGAAATGTTTTGCTGTGAGGGTGGGGAGGCCCTGGCCCAGGTTGCCCAGAGCAGTGGTGGCTGCCCCATCCCTGGAGGTGTTCAAGGCCAGGTTGGATGGGGCTTGGAGCCCCTGATCCAGTGGGAGGTGTCCCTGCCTATGGCAGGGGGTGGAACTGGATGGGCTTTGAGGTCCCTTCCTACCAAACCATTCCATGATTCTATAATTCTATGATCCCTGGGTGGTGTGGCTGTGGGAAGGGGGAGTGCTGCTTCCTGCTACTGCCGGGAGGTGGCAGTGGGACCTGGCCTGGATGGCTTAACAGGCATTAGCCCTCACATGAAAAGTATTTCTCCTCCACAGGGACCTCTTGGGTTGGACAGTCTCTGTGGCTGTTGCAGCTGTGCAGAGCATTCCCTTAGCAGTGCTTCTCTGGGAAAAAGTCTTTCCTGTTGGAAAACTTTTGGACATGTTATGGAACACATCCTTGCCCAAGTGGCTGTT
Source organism: Phaenicophaeus curvirostris (assembly GCF_032191515.1). NCBI lineage: Eukaryota > Metazoa > Chordata > Aves > Cuculiformes > Cuculidae > Phaenicophaeus > Phaenicophaeus curvirostris. Next base: position 1,462,104 of record NC_091411.1, read on the forward strand.
TGGGGCTAGGATGAGTGTTGCAGATGCCCTGGCAGGAGCTGGGCACAGGCTTTGTCTTGGTGGAGGCATTTGGCTCTTATTGCAGACTCGTGCTGGGTTCCTTCTCCTTTCTCATGGCTCCTGTTTGGACACAGGCTCACCCTGACCGGATCCAGATCCTCATGGCAGTGGTGAGGTACAAGACGCGGCTCAGCAAACCCCGCCGTGGTCTCTGCTCTACGTGGCTGGCGTCTCTCAACCCAGGGCAAGGTAGTTGCTTGGACTCTGTCAGAACCCTCTATGCTTGAAAAGCACACAGACCTCATCCCATGGGAATGTGGGGGAGCTGTGGGCGTGCTGTTGGACCCAGGGTGGAGCACCATCGCCATGGGGAGCTGAGGCTCTCTGGCTTGGCAGGATGGGCTGAACTCACAGTCACCATCCTGCCTCGCTGCTCCTATCCTCTTCAGAGTATGATGTGCTCCTCCAGCTTGCTCTTCCTGAGCTCCTGGTTTTCAGTGTGGCCTTCTGTCCCACAGTAGGCTGCTCCAGGCATCCTGGAGCTACTGGATACTTCCAGCCCCAAAGGACAAGCTCTGGGGGGAATGGTCCCTCCTTTGAGCACATCCATCCTGTCCTGTGAAGCCTGTGTGCTTCTTATCTGCTCTGACCACAAAACCCCACCAGCTGGGTCCCCTGCTGCAGGATGTTAGAGAGTTGCTCTGTGTGACTCCAGGGCAAGAGGGTCTTTTCAAAGTACCTAGATGGGGATCTTCACCTCTCCTCTGGCTCCCAGAGGAGGCAGGTTTGACCCTTAATCAACAGACAGGTTGAGATCTCTGCTCACCTCCACCACTGTTTCCTCTGGCACCAGCTGCCTGAGAAGTCTGTCCTTCAGCCTCTGTTCTGTGGAGCTCTTGGGTTCCTCTGGCGTCCTCAGGTGCTTGCAGAGGCAGCGCTGAGACATCTGAAGCCCTTTTCACACATACGTGGTGTGTCTTGGGGTCAGCATTGTGGTAAACCAGGTGCTGTCCGTATCTTGGGAGCATCCTGGAAGAGCTGGGTGCCCGGCTCCCCCTCCGCAGGGTGTCACAGGTGTGGGTGATGGGGTGATGCTATTTGTTTTGCAGGTGATGTCCGGGTGCCTCTTTGGGTGAAGAAAGGAGGAATGAAATTCCCAGCTGACCCTGATATCCCCGTGATCATGATCGGCCCCGGCACGGGGGTGGCACCATTCCGAGCAGCCATACAGGAGCGGGTGGCACAGGGACGTAAAGGTGAGGCATGTACTGAGAGGGAGCCAGCATGCCCCTTGCTGCAGACAGGTCTGTGTTCTGCAGAGGGCAAGGAGCCACTGGGGGTTCCTCAGGGGTTGGACAGGCCCAGGCTTTGCTGTGTTTGGGTGGGAGCAAGCTGGACTCTGGGGCAGGTGAGAAGCAGAGCCTGTTGTGTGCAGCCTGCCAAGCTGCTCCGTGGATCAGGGTAGAGCTCTGCAGAGGCTCTTTCTTTGCTCTGTGAGTGGAGATGGGTTACTGAGCTCATCTGCTGCTGCACAAGGAGTTGTGGCTCCACCCTTGTCCCATTCTTGTTCCCCTGGCTTAGCTGTGGGTCTCAGCAGGGAGCTGAGGTTGATGGAGGGGAACAGGCAGCCCTGAGAGTTCTTCTTGCCCCCCTGGTCCTGCTTTTCCAGCACACAGGGCCCTCTGGTTGCCACAGGTCACTTGGCTTCGTGCTCACACAGCTCCTGGCTCTTCCAGGCCATACTGTCAGCCAGAAACAGCAGAGAGGTGAGAGCCATGGGGCTCTGCCATAGGTCCCAGGGGCTCCAACAGTCCCCAGCACTCGCAGGGTGTTCAGCCCACCCAGCACAGCCCTCGTGGTCTGCTCTCTGCAGGGAACTACTTGTTCTTTGGCTGCCGCCAGAAATCCAAGGACTTCTACTGCCAAGCGGAGTGGGAAGAGCTGGTGACAAAGGGCTTCCTGACACTCTTCACGGCCTTCTCCAGGGACCAGGTTAGTTCCCAGAGGAGAAGGGTGAATAGCTGCATCTCAGGCAGCACTAATGGGACTCTGCCAGTGTTTCTGGCCCCTGTACCTGTTAGCATGGCCTGTGAAGGGCCTGGTGGGGTGGCACAGTGGTCACCTCGCTCCCTACACCACCTCGATGCTGGCTGGGATCTCTACCAGTCCTGAAGCCGCTGCCCAGCTGGGACCTGTCTGGCTGAGTTGAGCTGAAAGGGTTGCTGGGACGGGGCTGGTGAGCACTGGAGCAGATAAGGCATTAGCCAGCTTTGTTTGGCTGGGGCACGTGAGTGATAAAAGGCTCCCAGTTCTCTGAGGGGGGTCACTGGGCAATAACCTTTGTTGGTTGAGTACCACCCTCCCCACCATATCTGTCTGATCGCTGGCTTGACCTCCATGCCAGCTCTCCCTGAGCCACAGCTGTTCAGGAGAAAGCTCTTCAGAGTTACAAGCACCCCCGCAGCTCAGCCCCTCGCATTGCTCCTGGATCATAGAATTAGTAGTTCATAGAATGGAGTAGTTTGGGTTGGAAGGGACTTCAAAGCCCATCCAGTTCCAACACCTCCCACTGGATCCGGTTGCTCCAAGCCCTGTCCAACCTGGCCTTGAACACCTCCAGGGATGGGGCAGCCACTGCTGCTCTGGGCAGCCTGGGCCAGGGCCTCCCCACCCTCACAGGAAAATACTTCTTCCTAAGAAATCTATATCTCGCCTCAGCCTCCCCTCTTTCAGCCTAAAATCATTCTCCCTTATCCTGTCCCTGCACTCCCTGATCAAAAGCCCCTCCCCAGCTTTCCCAGATCCCCTTTCAATACTGGAAACTGCTCCAAGGTCTCCCCAGAGCCTTCTCTTTTCCAAGCTAAACAACCCCAAGTATCCCAGCCTGTTCTTGTACGGGAGGTGCTCCAGCCCTTGGCTTATCCTCATGGCCTCCTCTGGACTCACTCTTAGAGGCAGTGTCTTATTTCCCAGGCAGTGTATTTGGTGGACAGTACTCAGGCTGCAGGGCTTCTTAGGTTGCCAGAGCTGGGACTCTATTTTGCTGCCTCACCCTGTCCCTTGACGACGCTGAAAGCTCTGCCTGCCTTTGAAACAGAGATCTGATAAAAAGAGTTGGTGACAATGGGTATTTCTAGGTAGTTCAGCTGCACTGATCCTTTTCTCCTGGCTGCATGCATGCGTTGACATGAAGCCAGCGTCTTTTATCCAGTCACTTGTAAGGCATGAGTTGAATGTCTCTGTGAAGGCTTTCCAAGTCTTTGATGAACAGGAGTAGCACGGCAGAGGTTTGTTGGGTGACCAGTCTGCCTTTTTTCTGCTGGCTGACGGAATGAAGGGAGGATCTGTTCCTCCCCAAAGCTGGAGAGCGGCCCCAGGGCCTCCTCCTGTCCTTGCAGACTCTGGAGGGTTGGGACTCGCATTGGAGTGAGCCTCCAAGCCTCCCTTCTCTGCCTGCTCCGTGGGGCAAGATTGCCGCCTGGTGGGATGTGTAGTGTTGGGCTATTGTACTGCGGCTCTAGCAGAAACCACAGCCATTAGTATCCTAGAGTGGTTTGAGTTGGAAGGGACCTCAAAGCCCATCACATTCCACCCCTCTGCCGTAGGCAGGGACACCTCCCACTGGATCCTGTTGCTTCAAGGCCCATCCAACCTGGCCTTCATACCTCCAGGGATGGGGCAGCTATGACTTCTCTGGGCAACCTGGGCCAGGGCCTCCCCACCCTCCTTGTGAAAAGTTTCCTCCTTACGTCTACCCTAAATCTTCACCTCTCCAATTTATAGCCATTCCCCCTCATGCTATCACTTCATGCCTTTGTAAAAAGTCTGTCCCCAGCTTTCTTGTAGCCTCCTTCAGGTACTGGAAGCTGCTCTAAGGTCTCCTCAGAGCCTTCTCTTCTCCTGGCTGAACAACCCCAGCTCTCAGCCTGTCCTTGTATGGGAGATGTTCCATCTTTGTAGCCCTCTTCTGGATGCGTTCCGGCAGTTCCATACCCATATTAGCTTGTCGAAAGGTTTGTTTTCAGTACCTGGCAGGAGCTGGGATGCTCCCTAGCTGAGCAAGATTTCCCTTTTCCCTCTGTGAGGTCCCCTTTGTGCCCTTCTGTCACGTCACGCCTGCCCGTGGTGCAGACTGATTGATCCCAGCCTAATGCAGCCCTCGCTAATTCCCAGCAGGATGCCCTGGCTTTAGCTGAGACGTCATGACCCCAGTTTGTCACTTGGGTGCTCTGGTTTCCAGGTGGCTGCAGGTCCTTAAGTGACCCGCTCAGAACCCCAGCCTTGCTGCCAGAGCTGCTGTCAGCACTTAGCTGATTAACGTTAATGATGCTGAAGCTGAACTACTGGCTGGCTGTGTCAGTGCTTGCGACGGGCTTGCTCGCCTCCTGCATCGCCGGCAGCCAGGTCAGAGCCACGGAGCCGTGCTGGGGGTGACCTGACCGCAGTGCGATGCCACCAGTGGAGCCGTGTGGGACCTGCTGACCCCACGGTGACCGGTTCTTGTGCCGCTGGGGCTGGTTGCTGTTTGAGGTTGTTGAACACACAGCTCCAAACTGCAGCCCTCAGGAAGCCTGAGATGCAGCAAGAGCCCTGTTGCCTTTGGGGCTGGGCAGGAGGGAGGAGGACACGGGGAGGAGGCTCTGCCTGTGGCTCTGCTCACCGCTACGCAGGGCCCCACGTGGAGGGACCCGCGGCAGAGGGCCTGGCCTCCATCACAGTGTCACCTTTGTCACGGAGGAGCCGCTGGGGCCCTCAGTGGATTCAGGCACGTTGGCAATGGTGTTCCTCTTGGGCTGGAGCCAGGGCTGTAGGCACTTGCTTGGGATGCTTGAAGTCTTGTGGATTAACCCTTTGAGAACTCTCCTGGGCTGGGCTGTACTGAGCTAAAAGCCAGTGGTATACAGTCCCTAAGCACAGTGGAGGGACAGGGGTTGGGGCTGAGGCCATTCCACCAAGCTTTCTGCCATTCCAAGGTGTTTTCTGTCCCCAGCAGGTGACAGGGCTGGGACTGGCAGCCCTGGGCTACAGAGAGTCCTCTGCCTGTGTTGGGAGAGGAGAGGGCAGAAGGGGAGCCCTCACAGGGACTCCCCAGCTCATGGCCCTGGCTGTTCAGCAGAGCTGGAGCAGGCAGGGGCCAGCAGAAGGATTTGGAGGGGCTACTTGGAGCATGTTCCCCACTGAAGCTCCTGTGCTGCATTCATCTCCCACCAGCCCAGCCCAGCGCACTGATGAGGTGTGGGGGTCTCTGTCCCTTGAGGTAGCTGATCATAGAATCATGGTATGGTTTGAATGGGAAGGGACCTCAAAGCCTGTCTAGTTCCACTCCCCTGCCGTGGGCAGGGACACCTCCCACTGGATCAGGGGCTCCAAGCCCCATCCAACCTGGCCTCGAACACCTCCAGGGACGGGGCAGCCACCACTGCTCTGGGCAACCTGAGCCAGGGCCTCCCCACCCTCATAGCATAACATTTCTTCTCATCTCAATCTTCCTCTTTCAACTGAAAACTTTCCCCCTTGTCCTGCCCCTGCACTCCCTGATCAAGAGCTCCTCCTCAGCTTTCCCGAGATCTCATCTCAATATTCCCTCTTTCAGTTGAAAACCATTCCCCCAGTTGGTTGAACTGCTTCTCCCAGTGCCTCCCGCTGTAGGGGCTCTGCTGCCCCCAGCTCTTACAAACAGCCCCTGTGAGCAGCTCTGGGGGCCAGGCAGGTGGGATGGGGCTGGGGCTGCCAGGGCTGGTGGGCTCAGTGCTATGTTTCCTGCAGGAAGACAAGGTTTATGTTCAGCACCGCATCCAGGAGAACCGGAGGCTGGTATGGGAGCTGCTGAGCAGCAGGAATGCTCATATCTACCTGGCTGGGTAAGTGAAGGGTCTCCACACAGGGGCTGGGGGAGAGGGGTTGCGCCTCACTGCGTCTGCGCCTCCCTGGCCGTGTTCCCTTGGCTCAGTCTCCAGAGCCAGCACACCCTGCACCATGGCAGGTTTCTAGGGGCTGCACTGACTGCTGCAAAAAGACCAGCTTGTTTCTTCTTTTCATACATCCAGCTCCACAAGCCCTGGGCTGTGAGGGCCATTTCTCACCCACCCTGTGCTCTGGTTAGGAAGGGCCGAGCTGGTGTCAGGATGAAGGTGCTCCAGCCAGACCCGTGTGTTTCTCCCTCCTACAGCCAGCACCGATGGTGAGCAGCATCACCTGAAAGCAGGCTGCCTGGCCTCTGCCCCATGGCAAACACACACATGGGAGAGCCCTGGCCTCCCTCCACACCCATCTTCTCCAGTGAGACTCGGTGCAACCAGGGAAAAAAGGCTTCTGTGGTTCCTGTGGCTCTTCCTGTGGGCAGGAGGTTTCTAAGGTGCAACACACCAGGGCTCCACCAGTGGTGGGGCTCATGTGCAACAGCATTTGGGACCTTGGCATGTTTTGGCTGGCTCTTTGCACTCAAAACTGCCTTCCTGGGGCAGGGCTGAGCCGCACTGCACAGCAACCTGTCTCCTTTGACAGTGCAGTCGCTCACCAGGTGGTTACCTTAGGCCTGGCTTTGGAAGCAGAGCATCTGCAGCTCTGTTCCTAGCTCTGTGTCTAATTTCCTGGGCAAAGCCCTTAACCTGCTTGTCCTTGTCGCTGCCTGTATGGCAGGGAGGAGACAGCTCACCCACCGCCTGGGGTGAGCATTGTGAAAAGCTTTGGACTCCTTGAGGTAGCAAGAGGCTGGCAATGGTGTTTGTCGTGCACCCCGTGACCTGGAAAGCACTGTGCAAACTTGTGCCTCGCTGTCGACACAAGCGGCAATTGCAGGAGGCGCTTTCTGGCCTGTCCTGCACGAGAGCAGGAATTTCCCTGGTGCCTCGTAGGGCGAGGCTGGCCTCGCTGCATTCCTGTGAGAAGGAGATTTTTGTTTATGGCTTGGGAAGCGAAGGCCAGGCCGCCCACCACCCTGTCAGTTGCTGCTGCACCAGCGCGTGGTCTGGCGTGCCTTGCTGCATCACGGGGCTCCCTGGGGCCCTTTCCCTGACCTGGTGACTCCTACTCACACATCTAGGGGCTAGGTTTGGTTTCCTCCACTGAGCTGCACTTGGGACTTGCTCTGATGTCTGTCTGCAGCCCAAACGCTGAGACTCTTGGGCAGCTTGTTGGGTGACCACTGGGCACGGTTTCCTGATGGCTCTGTTCTCTCCTTGCTACTTTCTGGCGCTGATGGAGCTGGGCAGCTGCTAAAAAAAGGATCAGAGTCTTTGAAGGAGCAAGGCTTGCACAGCTCTCCCTATTGCGGGATTTTGGATTGGTCATAGTGATGGTCTTTCAGACATCGAGGCTGCTCCAAGACACATCTCCTCGGTGTCTTTGTCCCTCCTGGAGGGTGGCTGTCAGCCCCCATCAGGCAGGTGGGAGCTGAGAGCCTTGTCCTCCCTGGGGCAACTGTCCTGTTGTGGTGGACACCTCCCAACCCTTCTGGAATGGCCCACGCCATGTAAAGACGCCCAGGATCACCATGTCCCTGCCTGGCCCTGCCTGGGCTGCCAGACAGGAAGGTGCAGGTCAGCTAGCCTGAAAATGGCTTTTTTCCCCTAAAAATAGTACTCAGAGTTTCAGCCACACTAGGAGAAAGATGGGAAAAGTGAATCCTCGTCTGTGTGTCCCTGTGCAGTGGCCCTGGCCATGTAGCACGGTGCATCTGCCTTCATGGGATCATAGAATCCTACAATGATTTGGGTTGGAAGGGACCTCAAAGCCCATCCAGTTCCATCCCTGCCATGGGTAGGGATACCTCCCACTGGCCAGCCCCATCCAACCTGGCCTTGAACATCTCCAGGGACGAGGCAGCCACCCCTGCTCTGGGCAACCTGGGCCAGGGCCTCCCCACCCTCACAGCAAAACATTTCTCCCCAAGATCTCATCTCAATCTCCCCTCTTTCAGCTCAAAACCATTCCCCCTCATCCTATCCCTGCACTCCCAGATCAAGAGCCCCTCCCCAGCTTTCCTGTAGCCCCTTTCAGTCCTGGAAGCTTCTCTGAGGTCTCCCCAGAGCCTTCTCTTCTCCAGGCTGAACAGCCCCAGCTCCCTCAGCCTGGCCTTAGATGGGAGGAGTCTTCCCTGGCTCAGGCAGGGTCTGCCAGCCAGGGCTGTTTCTGCTCTGTCGTCGTGCCCGGTTTATCTCGGGGGTAAAAAGGGTGAACGTGTCTCTCTTTCTTCTGCAAAAAGCAGATATTTGACACGTTTTCCATCCAAAGCCCAGCACTGCATTATCTGTCACTTGCATATCAGCGCCTGACTCAGAAACAATGCGACTCTTCCAAAAAAAGAAGACCTCCTTTCTGTGTATTTTAGGACGTTAATCAGCTTCAAAAGCAAGTCAGAATTCTGCCTTGTTCTTGGGAAACAGCAAGGACGTTGCCAGATGCTCGTGCCAATTGGAGCAGCCTGGGAATTTTTTTATTAGATCGGGTTTTTTTTTGTGTCATACAGGCAGTTCATCAAATGAAACTCTCTCCAAGAAAAAGTCTGAATTTCTTACTTCCCACAAGAAACAATCGCGCTTGGAAGGGTTGAATCCTGTTTGGGTTATTGTCTACACAAGAACTCATGTTTTCTTCCCCATTTCTTTTATTTTGAGGCCTGAACTGGCTTTGGTCACAGATGTTGCCATCGAAGTAATTTCAGGTTCCTTGAAGGAGGCAGTGGATGGACAGAAGCAGCTGCTCATTCACAGCAGTCTTCTCACCCAGCTGAGGGTCAGATATGTTTTCCGTTGAGCGATGAAAGGACAGTTCACTGCCCTCCTGCCGATAAATTATGACTTGTGCACATTCCCCTTGTCCCTGTAATGAGGGTGATAGTAAACGGAGCAGTATGGAGGCCAGGGTTGCAGCTACTGAGCTGTGATGCTCCTTCCCCAGGGACTGGCTACCGTGGCCACATCTTTGCCTGTAAATTCCCGTGCTGAAAAGCCCTGTGTGGGTAACGGCACCGCTCTCCAGGGAGCGGTCCGAGCCACCTCTTGGAGCCTTGCGTTGATTCAGTGCCAGGCAGCCTGTGTGGCAGGGTGAGGCACATTCCCACTGCCCCGGCGTGGCAGCAGGACCGCTGTCCTGCTGACAGGCTGCCTTGCCAGAGCCCCGGGGATGCAGACGTATCCCTGGTTTTGCTGCTTGCCCTCCATCGTGCCTCCTGCTCTCTCTTCCAGGAATGCCAAGCAGATGCCAGCGGCAGTGGCCGAAGCCCTGCAGTCGGTGTTGCAGCTGGAAGGTGGCCTGTCGCCCTCCGAAGCAGAGGAGCATTTAAGAGCCCTGGAACGGTCCCAGCGCTTCCAGTCTGAAACCTGGTCGTAAGCCTGACTCCTTGCGAGTCTGAATAAAGGAGGCAGCAGAATCATCTGCCTCTGGCAATGTCCTTGGGCTGGAATTATCTTAGCCAGGGCAAATGCCTGGTGGAAAGTCTGGATTTATTCACCAAGGGCATGTTTTGAGAGGCTCAGAGAGTTGGGGTTATTCAGCCTGGAGAAGGCTCTGAGGGGACCTTAGAGCAGCTTCCAGTACTGTGTACAAGAAAGTCAGGGAAGGACTTTTTACAAGGAAATGGAGTGATAGGATGCCTAGAGCAGTGGTGGCTGCCCCATCCCAGGAGGTGTTCGAGGCCAGGCTGGATGGGGCTTGGTGCAACGAGATCCAGTGGAAGGTGTCCCTGCCCATGGCTTTGGGATCCCTTACAACCCCAACCATTCTATGATAACCAACCCTTCCCTGGTGGCAGCAGGGCACAGTGAGCAGGAGGAACACTTACAGTGTGGGTTTGGCATGGGTAAAGCCTCTTCTGCATTCCCACACCCTGCCAGAGTGAAGGCAAGCAGTCCCTGTGATGGAATGCTGCTGGTGGGCTCCTGCATGGATCTGAGCTGCTGCCCCATACGCTCCATCCAGCTTCTGGGGTGCCCGTACTGGGTGAGCAGCACCTGCAGGCATTGCTGGAGCTGCAGCGTGGGCAACGGCCGTTGTTTGTGGTAGGACCTGGAGGAAGTGATGTGTTGCATGGGAGTCTCTCCACCCTTACATTAGTCAGAGGCAGCAGCGCTTGCTGCAGGAGACTGCCTGGACGGACCTGTTCCCCCTGTCTTCGGCAACTGAGGCCAGCAGGGATGGGCGCAGGAGGAAGCTTCGATCCCTCTGTCTCTGCTGACAGTTCATCTTCCTGAGCCTGCTTGATTTTGAGCTCCCCAAGTGCCAGTTCCCAATGAGTTATCACTTTCCCTAAGCGCATGATCGGCTGGACCTGTCATCCATCCCTGGGAGCTGTTTCCAGCCAGGGCCAAGCGTGCCAGCAGCCTCCGACCCTTTCCCTGGCAGCCTGGGGCCGTGCGCTCTCCTGGCCCACTGGGACCAGTGCCACTATCTTCCTCCCCCAGTTCAGTGAACTCCGTGGCACTGTGTAAATAGCTATTAGGGCCCAGGGCATGAATCAGATGGGGACAGTCCCTGGAAACAGGCTGGGACAGGAAGGGACAGCGGTGCCACACCACACCTGTGACCCAGCCACCCTCCCACGTGCAGATCCTGCACGGACAAGTGGTGCCCCAGGGCACTGCTCAAGCTATGGCTTGAGTGGAAATGGAGGCTTTTGGGGTCTCCCCACCTGGTGCCTTGCTTGAGGAGCTGTTGTACTCACAGACCCCAGCATGTGGGTGTCCTTGTGCCCCAGGGACAGCCAGGGGACCATGGCTGAGCTGCCGTGTGGTGGTCATCGTGCTGGTGCCACCATCCCCTCCTATGGGGCACTTCCAAGCTCTGGAAGCTCTTTATGGGGCATGGCAAGTTGAGGTGGCCGAGCACAGGGACCAACCTGGGGGACAGGGATGAATCATAGAATCGCCAGGTTGGAAGAGACCCACCGGATCATCGAGTCCAACCATTCCCATCAATCACTAAACCATGTCCCTCGGCACCTCGTCCACCTGTCCCTTAAACACCTCCAGGGAAGGTGACTCAACCCCCTCCCTGGGCAGCCTCTGCCAGTGCCCAATGACCCTTGCTGTGAAAATTTTTTTCCTAATGTCCAGCCTAAACCTCCCCTGGCAGAGCTTGAGGCCATTCCCTCTCGTCCTGTCCCCTGTCCCTTTGGAGAAGAGGCCAGCTCCCTCCTCTCCACAACCTCCTTTCAGGTAGTTGGAGAGAGCAATGAGGTCTCCCCTCAGCCTCCTCTTCTCCAGGCTAAACACCTCCAGCTCTCTCAGCCGCTCCTCTTCTTCTCCAGTCCCTTCACCAGCTTTGTTGCTCTTCTCTGGACTCTCTCCAGAGCCTCAACATCCTTCTTGTGGTGAGGGGCCCAGAACTGAACACAGGATTCAAGGAACGGTCTCACCAGTACAGAGGGAGAAGAACCTCCCTGGACCTGCTGGCCGTTTCTGATCCAAGCCAAGATGCCATTGGCCTTCTTGGCCACCTGGGCCACTGCTGGCTCCTGTTCAGTCGCTGTCAACCAACACCCCCAGGTCCTTCTCCTCCAGGCAGTTTCCAGCCAGACTTCTCCTAGTCTGTAGCTGCGCAGGGTTGTTGTGCCCCAAGTGCAGGACCTGGCATTTGGCCTTGTTAAACCTCATCCCATTGGTCTGATGCGCCGAGGTGAGGGCTACACCAGAGCCTGTGCTGCCACCCTCCATGTGGGACGTGCTGGCCATAGTGATGGCTCCATTTTTGCTGGGCGAGGAGAGGCGGCTGTGGGCCCAGCTCCTCCCCAGCTCCCGCAGGAGCTGATTGGCGCGGGCATGGCTGCCTGCCCCAGGCTGCCTGCATTTGATCCGCTTCCAGAAGCTGACGAACCAGACTGGTCAGAGCCAGGCTCGGCCCCAGCCCTGCACGGGCGCCTGCCACGCCTGCAGCCCTTGCCGGCACAGAGGGCAGTGCCCAGCTCGTCGCCCTCTCCTCCGGACTGTGGTGGGTCAGTACCGCGTCAGCGCTGGGGAGGAGGAAGAGGAGGAGGAGAAGGAAGTGACTGTGGGATGCTCATAGCGATGCCCCTCTTGGGGTGGCCGTTGGGTGAGGATGACGGGGATGCACCTTGCTTCGGGGGCTCCTGACCTGCCAGCCCGGGAAGGGGCCCCGAACAGCGCTGGAGGGATGACGGGACTCTGCGTGAACACTGCTGCCTTCAAACCCTTCTAGCAGCCGTGCTGAAGGCCATCTCCTGCCCTGGAGCAGCGCCCTCATCCCACACTCAGCCCCGAGAGGACTCGGGGGCAGCGGGTTAGGGGGCAGCTGTGTGGCAGCTGCTCCGATGGAGCTGGCAGAAGGTGAGGAGGCAGAGCCTGGCTCCCAGCCGGGGCAGGCAGCCGATGGAGAAAGCCATGCCAGGCAGTGGGATGAGAGCGAGCCTGCGGGGTCGGGGGGGCCTGGGGAGCCACCCCAGCTCTGTGGAGAGGCACCCACTCCTGCCTGGGGACGCTGGAACGCGCCACTGGTGGAGGATGCAACCGCACCACTCCTGCCGGGACACGATGAGCTGCCTGCCCACAGTGCCTCCCTGCCTGTGGGGCAGGACCCTCCTGCTGCCACTGCCGCCAGCCCCATCGTACCCCGCAGCCAGAGCCCAGCGCCACAGCGGGGCTCACCCAGCCTGGGAAGCGCCTCCAGCTCCATCCTGAGCCTCTCGGGCGAGGAAGAGGAGACATCGAGCAGCGAGGCGGTGGCGGAGCCGTGCCACGTGCTGGCAGGCAGCGAGGACGAGTGTCCCATCTGCACGGAGCCCTACGATGACGAGCGACACAAACCGGCCCTGCTCAACTGCAACCACGGGCTGTGCCGCACCTGCCTGCGAGCCATCATGGACACGGCTGCCGGCGCCGAGTTCGGCCGCGTGCGCTGCCCCATCTGCCGCCAGAAGACTCCCATGCTGGAATGGGAGATCTGCAAGCTGCAAGAGGAGCTGCTCCTGCTGCACGCCCAGCCCGGCTCTTCCGATGCCCTGGCCACCCCACGGCCCCCTGCGCTGCCGCCACGACGCCCGGGCCTCACCGGAGCCCTCGAGCATCGCTTCCAGGTGCGCTTCCACACCAGCCGCATGTTCGGGTGCCTGCCCTGCGTCCGCTACCCGCCGTGCCTCATCCGCACGCTGGGGCGGCTGGAGCGCCGCTGCCGCTGCTGCTACCTCGTGGTGCTGGCGCTGCTGCTGGCGGCCGAGATGCTCAGCCTCCTCCTCATCTTCCTCCCCATCGTCCTGATGGTGCTGCTCTTCCTCATCCTCGATAAATAGCCCTGGGGTTGTGCCTCCAGGCAGCGCCATGCACGGAGAGAGCTCTGCTCCCGCTCTGCCCCTGGGGTGGTGATGCTAGCCTGGGAGTGAGCCTGGGATCCCGGGCGCCCAGGGGATCCCAAGTGCTGCCGGTGAGCCCACAGTGGTGGAGGCAGCAGAGGAACTGGAGTGGGCAGCCGAGGGAGGCAACCCCGGAGCTGGGCACCACCTGCATCCCACCAGGCACCGGGTGACACATCACGATGGCAGCCAAGGGGTGAATGGAGCGGCAGCAGCGGGTGCGCATCCCTGGCACAGGGCTGGGAATCCCAGGGACTCTGCAGGCGGAGTGGGGCTGTGCCGTGGGCTGTGCTGCCCGTGCCCGGCATGGACAGACTGCCGATCCCCAGTATGGACTGAAAATACAACTTGCATTTATACCACGGGCACGTTCAGCTGAGTTCTGTGCTTGGTCCAGGCTGGGCACATCCCCAGCGGTGAGATGAGAAGGGGATGGGGAAAGCCAGTGCTCCTGAGCCCCCCTGTCAGAGGGTGCCAGCCCCCGCCATGGCGCCTCCAGCCCTGGCCGAGTGGTGCTGGGCCGTGCTCGTGCCTTGCCCTGTGTGGCGATAAGAGAACAAACACGGCGGGCGGCTCCCATGGGGCAGGTGGAGGAGCCCACGCTGAGCGTGGCACCGGGGCTGAGCCCATGTAGGACGTGCCTGCAGCTGCAGGGCCAGCTGCGGCGGGCAGGAGGATCCCCGTGGTGAGCAGGATGTGGGCTTTGTGGCTTCTTTGGCAGCTGGCCTCGCGCCGTGTCTGCGTCCCAGCCAGGCAATGCCTGGGCCGTGGCACAGCTCCTCTGCACCCCTGCTCCCTGAGGGAGCAGAGCACGGGGCTGCTGGCTGCTTATTTGGGACACCGGTACCCTAAGGGGAATGGCACGGGGCTGGCTTCGGGCTTTTGGCCACCTCGGGGCTGATGGCAGGTGGCAGGGAGGTGTCAGACCCCCATAATCCCCTCAGGGAGGTCAGTGTCCTGCAGTGCTGACACCTATTTTCAAAGCCTGGGATGTGCCGCTCCTTCTTTATCACTGCCAGGCTCCTCCCTGCCAAAGCTCTATGTGGACCCTGTGCCAACTCGCCCCTCCGGGCTGCCGCCCTTCTCCATCCCCGCTCTGCTGACACCGCCGTGCCCCGTCCCGAGGTTTTGCAACTGGTGCTGCATCCTGGCTTCGCTCTTCTGCCCTGGAACCATGCCCTGAGCACCTTCCTAAGGCTGGGGCTGCCCGGGGCCACACAACACCACCTCTATCCCCCTGCCCCTTCCTCCTGCAAGAGGAGCTGGGCTGGGGGGAGCAAGCGATGGCCCCCTGCGCGCCCAGCCAGCATGTGCCCTTGTGTCCATAGGGACAGATTTGGGCTTTGCCAGGGCACTCGGGCTACTCTCAGCTGCTCCCAAGTGATGGGAGATGGAGGCTGGAGCAGGGCACCCCAAAAAGGGGTGGGCCAGGAGACAGAACCAGGCAGGTCCCCCCATCCCTGTCACACCATATAATATTTATTTATACCAAGTGGAGCAGCTCCATCAGGAGGAGCTGCGGCTGGAGGCGTTTGCGGGAGATGATGCCTGCAGGGATGGGAGCTCAGACACCCAGGGGGACCCTGTCATTGCGTGGGGCACCTGGCACGTGTCCCCGCTCTACATCACATGGAGGGGGAACTGCTGGGCAAACCAGGCCAGAGCTCTCCCCAGAGGGATGCGATGGAACACGGCGCAGCCTCCAGCACATCCCATCTTTTGTTTCCAGGGTGCTAAAAGCCATAGAAGGGCACCTAAATCCCCCCCAGGGATGGGACCCCAGGGGGCTGCAGTGCAGCTGCGGTTCCGTGGGTGACACAGAACGCAGCAGTGCCCGGGCACACAGGCAGCACTGACCCACGGAGCCCGGCTGCGATGTCCGCTCGCAAGGACTCGGTTATATTTAGCGCGCAGAGATAGCGTCGAGCGGCACAGCGGGTGCCGCAGCACGGCGGGATGAGGCCGGGGGTGGCATGCCGAGAGGCATGGGGCACTGCGCAGGACTCCGGCTGTGGAGAACCATCCCCTGCACAGCCTCCCCAAAGCTCCCCTGGACCCCCCTTGCACCCCCAGCGAGCATTCCGTGCCCCACCGGCAGCCCTCTGCTCCCTGTCTCCCTGTGCGCACCCCACTGCAACTCCCTGCCCTCTCCTGCAGGCCCTGCGCCTCAGTCTCACCACAACCCCCCCATCTGCCTTCTCACCAGCCCTCCTGCTCTCCTTTGCTGCCCCACTGCAGCCCCGAACCCCTCTGCCCCCGCTGCAGTCTCCAGCACAGCCCCCCAAAGCCACCCCATCTCCCTCTGCTCCCCTCTCAGCCCTCCCTGTCCCTTCCCACAAGCCCCTGACACCCCGTCACACCCCATTTATGCTTCACCTCGCTCCCAGCTGCTGGCAGGGGGAGGGTGAGGCAGTATCCCCACACCAGGGACGTGTCTGTCCCCATCCCCACAGGGACCTGTGGGCTCGGGGTTCTGTATCTCTCTCCTGGCTTCTCCCATGGAAGCCCAGCAGGTCCCCACAACCTGAGTCCCCAGCGAGGACATCGGCAGCACAGCCTCATGTGTGCGCTGAGCGTGCCCGTTCTCAGCCACGCGGGGAGGTGAGGGTTGGGGGCCGGGGTTGGGGTGTCAGGGTCACCATCCTGCTCTGCGTGGAGCCATCCCCACCCCTTTGGCACCACAACCACCAGCAGCATCTCCCCTTCCCCAGTCCCCCCCCGACGCTGGGGACATGCCAGCGCTGTCCCCATCATGCGCGTGGCTGGAGGGGCAGCAGCCAGGGGATGGCATGAAGGCACTGAAGCACCAGGAGCAACCCTGCACCAGGATCCGACCTCGAATGTGGAGCTGAGGTGTGAGCAGGAGTGGGTGCCCACGTAGGGCAGCCCTCCTCGGGATTTAACGCCAAGAAAGCTCCGCGGGGCAGCGCTGGGGACCTGTCCCAGTCCCTCGGGCTCCGTGCCACAACCCACTATCTTCTCATCATGGGGTTGCACCTCGTTGTGAAATCAGAGGCCGTTGCAAGTGGCTTCCTCTCCACTCAAATGGCTTTTTTTGGGGTGTGTGACTGCCCAGGGTCAGGGTTTGAGGCTGCGTGTTCCCTGGCAGAGAGCAGCCCTGGTGCTTGGCCACCTCCTCCCCAGCCTGGCATCGCGCTGCCGCGCAGCCTAGCCTGCACACCCCCACCAGAGCCACCCTGGGGATGGATCCTGCCCCCGCCCTGCACCAGTGGGGAACTGGTTGTGTTGTGCAACCTCCTGGCTTAGCGGTGGGGCAGGATGGGGACTTGGTGGGGTCACTGCCAGGGGCTGCCACCCCTCACCAGCAGGATCTCAGAGCTGGCCCAGCCCAGTACAGCCCCAGCACTGACTGGCTGGGCTCTGGGAGCTGGTTGGGGTGGGCAACGTCTGTGAAACATCATCCCCTTGCCCCGTGCCAAAGGCTGACCCCAAACCAGCAGATATCCCCTGTGCACAGCCCTTCCCACATCTAAAATGCGGGCATTTGGGAAAGGGTCATTCCCAGGAGCCTCAGAAATCCCCAGGTCCCCTCTCCCATTAAGAGTCAGCCCAGAGACCAGGAGAGCGCAGAGCTTCATCCCAGCCTGGGACAGACATCACATCAACCAGGAGATTTTAAAACCAGCTCCTCTGGGAGCTTCTGGGAGCATCTTTGCTCACACAAGGCAAAACCTGCTCCCACAGCAAGGTCCCAGCCACGTTTAAGCAGTGAGTGGGATGCAAAGCGCTTTGAAAACGCAGCTTGGAAGCACAAAGCTTGGTGTGGCCACAGCGGCCGTGGGAGACTTCTGGGCCTTGGGATAACAGAATGACTTTGAAAGACTTTTAATTCTCCTGCAGCTGGGGCACAAGGGCTGGCACCTCCCTGCTGTCCCCGTCCCCTCGCAGCACGCTGTGGCCTCTCTTCCAGGGACTGTTTGTTCGAGGTTAATAGGGCTGGAGAAACAGGCTGTCACCCGGCACTTCCTCCTGAAAGGCCCCATTTCTTCTTTAATTGCAACTCGAAATCAAATTAGCAGTTATAAATTTACTCTGTGCCCAAGAGGTATCACAGGGGGCAGGGAGGACACGCTGTATCCTTCCTCCTTATGTAACAAAAAGGGCAAATTCCTGCTTTGAGGGCAAAATTGCTGCCACCTCTGCCCCGGCTGGCCCATTGCTTCAGCATCTTTGGGGCTCCACAGATGCAGATGCTCGTCCTGGATTTGGGATGAGCCTGTCAAGTGATGGAGATGATCAGTGTGGATTTGGGATGAGCCTTTCAGGTGATGGAGATGCTCACTGTGGATTTGGGATGAACCTTTAGGGTGATGGATATTCTTGTCCTGGATTTGAGTTGAGTCTTTGGGGTGATGGAGGTGCTCATCCTGCATTTGGGATGAGCCTTTCAGTCGATGGAGATGCTCATCCTGGATTTGGGATGAGCCTTTGGGTTGACGGAGATGTTCATTGTGGATTTGGGGCTGCCCCATCTTCCCTGAGCAGCCTCATCATCAGGCTCACTGAGGGGATGCTGTGACAGCCAGAGGATCCCAGCGCTGCTGCTGGGCTGCGTGTGCCCCTCGAAACTGAGGATGATGAGGATGCAGGAGCAAGATTGGGAATCCAAGCCATGGCCATGATGTGCTCGGAGCCAGGGATGGCACTGGCTGCATTATTGATGCTGCAATTCAGCACCCATGGACCGGGATGTCGTTTTGTTTTCTGGAGGGGTAGAACCTCCCCCGGGGAAGGGAGATTGGCAGCCAAGCACAAGGGGTCGCCAACTACCCTCCTGGGGTGGGACCTGCCCCTGCAGCTGTGATGGGGGATGTGCTGGTGCTTTGGAAGCAGCTGCTCCACAGTGGCACAGAGCAGAGGGTAGAGGCAGCCGCTGCTTCCAGGGAAAGAAAATTCAGGGGCCAGCACTGGGCTGTGTGGGTATAGAAAGTCTCAGTGTGCACCCCCCCCCCCCCCCCCAACTTCTCCTGAGGGGAGACCTCATCGCTCCCTACAACTACATGAAAGGAGGTTGTACAGAGGAGGGAGCTGGGCTCTTCTCCCAAGTGACAGGGGACAGAACGAGAGGGAATGGCCTCAATCTCTGCCAGGGGAGGTTCAGTCTAGATATCAGAAAGAAATTTTTCACAGAAAGGGTCATTGGGCACTGGCAGAGGCTGCCCAGGGAGGGGGTTGAGTCACTATCCCTGGAGGTGTTTAAGGGATGGGTGGACAAGGTGCTGAGGGACATGGTTTAGTGATTGATGGGAATGGTTGGACTTGATGATCTGGTGGGTCTTTTCCAACCTGGTGATTCTATGATTCTATGATTCACTGCTCACATGCATGCACACGCGTGTGCACACGCCAGCCTGCATGCGCAGACCATTCCTAGGGGAACTGTGTCGCTCCGGTGAATCCTCCTAACTGCTTTGGCTGCAGATTTCTGCCTCTCCCAGCTGAGGAGTTGCCACCACGGTGAGCCCAGGGTCCATTCAGTGCAGGCAGCGGATGATCCCACTGACGCCCTTTGCTAGTGCTGCCGGATGCGTGCCACCCGTGTGCCACTGGAGATGGGTACAGAATCACAGAATCACTAGGTTGGAAAAGACCCACAGGATCATCGTGTCCAACCATTCCCATCAATCACTAAAGCATGTCCCTCAGCACCTCATCCACCCGTCTTTTAAACACCTCCAGGGAAGGTGACTCGGCGTCGCAGCACCCGTGGGTGCCCCTGCCCCTGGGGCAGAGGGAGCCCAGCGCTGCCCTGACCCTGCCCAGCTCCCTTCGCCAGTGGGTGCCACCTGGGCCAAGCTGGCAAATCCTCCCCGCAGTACACGATGTCACTCGGGGAGGAACGGGGCACCCGGTGGGTATTTAAGAGTCCTTGGGTGTGGCCGGGGACCACGTGCCGAGGTGGGCAGGGTTCCCCGTGGTGCCCAGACACATGCGGAGGGACCAGAGAATGGGCAAGGACAGGACACAATCACTCCAGAGCTGAGAGCCAGGGCAAGAGGAGGAGGTGTTAGTCCAGGGGAAAGCTACCTCCCTGCCTATCTCCCCCCAACCTTGCCCCGCGGAGCAAGTGAGGCTGGAGCATGGCGTCCCGGCTGGTGCACAGCCCCACTCCTGCCCCAGCGACGCGCACCCCAAGACAGCAGCTCACCATTCGCTCCAATATAATCTTTATTGGGGAGACTAATGGGGGTCAGAACAAGGCCGGGTATAAAACATGATCATCGTCACAACCAGCAGTGGGAGGCATTGGCAGAGCAACACAGAAACGGTATCGGCCCCTGTTCTCCGCTGGCATCGCCTGCTCCCTCGGGGTGCCCAGGGCTCAGTTCAGCCCCTCTGCCTGGATGGCTCCTGGGCTGCAGCCAGAGCCGGGGGCTGCTCTTTCCTCCAGAAGCGCCGGGGTGCAGGGCTTTGCAAGCCCCGCTGCCCTGGGACCAGGCATCGCGCACCCCTGGTGCGGGGGCTGTGCTGGGTTGAGGTGCTCAGCCCCACAGAGGCACCCGCAAATTATGGCTTTTTCTTCAATATTTTTAGGTTTAATTTTTTGCTTTTTTTGGCAGCAAACTTACCCCTCCAGGGGCCCTGGAGAAAGCAGGACTGTGCTCCAGGGGAGGGACCAGACCTCTGCCCCCCTGCCCAGCCGAATCCCCTCGCAGGAGCCAGCAATCTGGGGCACAAACCCCGCGCTGCCCTCTCGAGCCGCCGCATGGGGTGCAGGGCCCCGCAGGAGCGGCACAGAACGGGCACAGCTCAATGCCTTTGTGAACGCATCGTGGCCTGGGCCGGGGACAGAGGAGGGGAAAAAAAACCAAGAATCCTCCAAAACGAGGATAAAGTGGAGCTTTCCTCAAGGGCCTGCGGAGGAAACGGGCCGCGTGTCTGCTCGCAACCGAGGGGCCGGCGAGGCGGCTTGGCGTGGCTACAACGACTCGGGTGCACGGCCGCGTGGCCGCTGAGATGAAAGCTTTGGCAAATAACTTACAGAGAAGGAGGGTGGAGGGGGGCAGCCGGGGATCTGTCCTCGCCTTTTGTGCCGAGTGGGCAACCCGGTGCGGTGCTGGGTGGGTGACCCAGTGCAGCACCGGGCAGCTCCAGGTCTCCTTGTGCCACTGCTACCGGCTGCAGGGGATGGGGAGGGTGCTGCTCCAGGGAGGACCCAGTGTCTGCTCTTGGGAGGTGCAGGGAGAGAGGAGGGAGAAGGTGCCTGGGGAAGGAGCACGGCAAGATGCTCGATGTGCAGCGGGTGCACCCGCTGTGGGACTGGGAGGAGCTGGAGCCCCTGGATGCGCCGGTGGACGTGCTCCCTATCCCAGCGTCCCTCTCCCTGTGCACCGCTGGCGTGCGGGGGGCTGCTGCCAGGTCCCAGCGTCCCCATCGCCCCCCTCCAGCACTGGTGAGGATGCTGGCCCCGCATCCTTGGCTGCAGCAAGGATGGGAGCATCCCTAGGCTGTGCCACCAGTGAAGAAGGGACCAGGGAGCCGGCCGTGGCGCGGGGCTCACATGATGGTGCAGGAAGACAGCGGGTTTCGGATGTGGCAGGTGCAGGCGGCCCCGCAGTACTGGCGAAAGGTCTGGTAGCAGCTGCGGTCGGTGTCGCTGCTCCACTGGACGGGGTTGGCGGCCAGCGCCTCGGCCGGCAGTCTGTTGAGGATACTGGTGTTGACAGCCAGCGCCGCCAGCCCGTAGTCGGTGAAGAGGACGGTCTCCCGCTTGCAGGTGGGGCAGGAGATGAACTTGTACTTGGGGCAGGACTCGTAGAGGATCTGCAGGCACTCCTCGCACACTGAGTGCAGGCAGGAGAGGATGCGGGGCCGCTTGTTGGTGAAGTTGTACATGTGGCCGCAGGTGGGGCACTCAAGGGGCTCGCAGGGCGTCGAGGGGTGCAGCACGTACTGGTTGACGATCACCTCGTCCGACGGCGGCTGCCGGTGGTAGCAGACCTCGGAGCTGCCCTTCCGCTGGCTCTGGTACCCGCGCTCTCGCCGCGGCAGGGGGGGAGTCCGGGGCAGCGGCAGGGGCGCAGGGGTGGCATCCAGGGCGGGAATGTCCCCGCACGCCTGGTTGACGATGATCTCGGACTCGGAGGGCCAGGCGCGCTTGGCCACGAGGGGCGGCTCGCGGCGCGGGGCCGGCGTGTAGCGCTGCTGCGAGGCCTGCAGCTCCGAAAATTTCTCCGGGTGGATGATTTTCATCGCCTCCATTTTAATGATGACCTGTTGCCCTTTCAGACACGACATGAGTATCGTTTTCACATTACTGTCCACTGCTCTGGGGTCTCTGAGGGACGCCTGCATGAGGCTAAAACATGCTGGCGGCCTGAGGAGCTTTCAATCTTGGTCTGGCGGAGCACGGGGAGCAGCTGCTGGCACGGGAGAGCATCCTGGGGAGACGGGGCAGCGCCAGCGGGCCCCGCGCCCCAGTCTCTGCCAGCCCCGAGGGTGCAGGCAGGGCGCGGCAGGGCTCAGAGCAGCATCCTGCCTGCTCAGAGGATGCTCTTGGGCTGGCGATCAAAGCAGCAGCTTCCCGCAGCGCCTTGCTGGGACGTTAGCGTGACATTGGCCGTCTCTCCGCAGCTTCTCGTCCCACGCTGGGTCAGCTGCGGCTGGGAACGGTGACCTGGGGACCGCGGTGCCAGGCGCTGCCGGCGGCAGGTGAGTCCAGAGGGGTCTCACAGGAATCCCTCGCCTTGCCCTGGCTCCCGCCTCCGCCCAGCCTTTATTCCTGTTTACGCGCTGTGGGATCCTCGTGGCGCTGAAGAATGTGTTTGCAAATTCTTTTGCTCTGACTTCCCGGCTCTCCCACTGGCAGGGGCTTGAGGAGCATCCCGCGCCGGAGGGCACCTCACCTCGGCGGGTGCCAGGGCCTCCACGCGCCTCGTCCCCGGCACCTCTGTCCCCAGCTCAGCTTCGTGCTCGCTGGAAATTAAAAGCGAGAGGGGGTTGGATCCCAGGCTCTTCAGGGATCTGCCAGCCGCCAGCGCTCCCTTGGGATGCGTGCCCGCCTGCATCCCAGCAATTTGGCAACTGAGCCCTGCAGGTCCTGTCCATCCGCCTGCGTGTTCAGGCCAGCGGGAGTGGGAGCAGGCAGGTATTTCCCCTCGAGCATCCCTGAGCCTGGGGTCCCGCGTCCCCCTCCTGCCCCAGAAGATGGGAGGACGAGTCCCCCTGAACTCCCATTGGGGTGCGGGGCCCCTCCTTGGGGGGCTCCCCCACCAGCCTGCCTCTGTTCAGGGTTTTTTCTCACGTTTAGCCCCTCCTCTGCTCAGTGGATCTATTTTTACCTTCATCGCCTGCTTGCTCCTGATCTGTCCCTGCTATTATCCCTCCCTCTGGCTTCCTCTCTCCCTCCCCAGCTCCGTGCACTCGTCCGGGGGCTGCTGGAGGGGACGGGGCGCCTCTTGGGGCAGGAGTTGGGGGGCAAGCAGCCAGCCGTGGCCATTTTCTCCCTCAGCCCTGGCGACAGCCTGTCGCTCCTCCGAGAAGGGCGAAGGCGCTCTGCTCTCCTCCATCACGCCGCAAATCCTGTTAGAGGGATGCCAGGCCTGACGGAGGGGCCTGAGGGGGCCATCTGCTTGTGGCAGCAGCCCTTTAGGGACAAGAGCCTGGGGGGGGTCAGCTCTGGATGCTCAAGACCTGGGACTGGGGGCTGGAACCCAGTGGGGGTGTCCCCAGGGACCATGCCCTGGTGGCATTGGGGTCCTGCGAGCATCCCGTGATGCTGGCCCTGAGTAGCGAGGCCTCACGTCCTGCATCCCCCATCACGAGCCCTCACCGTGCACCCCTCGCCCCACAAGCAGCGTGGGGTGCCATACATCCCCCCCTGTGCCACAGCAGCCCCGTGCCCGCAGGTCTCGCACAGACACTCGCCCGCAGCGCGATGCCCGGCACCGTCACACCCCTGCGTACGCAACCCTCGCACGACACCCCGCGTCCTTGTCACCCCGCGGGGCTCACGGCTCTCCCCAGCACCCCCTACCCACGGCATCTGCCCCACCGCCCCCTCAGCCCCACGGCATCTGCCCCACCGCCACCCCAGCCCCACGCTCGCAGCACAGCCGAGCACGCAGACGGGCGCAACCACCACGCAGGACGCGCAAACCCGCACGCACATGTGCACACACGTAGACACACATGTGCACAACCACGCAGACACGCTTGTGCGCACACACGTAGACGCATATATGCACACTCATGTAGACACTCATGTGCACAGCCACATGGACACATATGTGCACACACACATAGATACACATGTGTGCACACGCGGGGGCACACATATATTCACCCCCATGTAGACACACATGTGCACACCTATGTAGACACACTTGTGTGCACACACGCAGATGCACGTATGCACAGCCATGTAGACACACATGTGCACACACACGTAGACACACACGTGCACACCCATATAGACACACGTATGCACACCCATGTAGGCACACATGTGCACACACATGGAGACACACATATATTCACCCCCATGTAGACGCACTGGTGTGCACACACATAGACGCACGTATGCACACCCATGTAGACACGTATATGCACACCTATGTACACACACATATGCACCCCCACGCAGACACACTGGTGCGCACACACGTAGGTGCACGTATGCACAGCCCTGTAGACACACGTGTGCACCCCCCGCAGGGTGATGCCCCCCCCCCCGCGCGGCCGCAGGGATGCTCTGCCCTTACCTGCATCCCCTCGGTGTCCGTCCGAGCGGGGTCCCCGGCGCAGCCGCGTCCCCAGATCCCGCTCCAGCCCCAGCCGGGCCCCGGGCAGCTAGAGGTTATCTGAAAGGCAGCGGGGATGCAGGCGCCGCCGCTGCCGGGGGCGCTCCCGGAGGATGCTGCCGGAGCTCCGGCCGCGCTTCCCACGGCCCCAGCGCCTCCCGCGGCGGCTGCAGGGCCGGCCCCGCCGCCGGGGGGACCCTCCTCGGGGGGGGGGAGGCGGCCGGTGCCGCTCGCTCCCCGGCTCCCCCGCCGCTCGCGGGGCTGATGCAACCTCGGGCCCGAGCGGCGCGGGCTGCGGAGCGGGGGGGGGGGGGAAGGGGCGGGTGGGACGGAGCGTGTGGAGCCCCCGCGGTGCCCCCCTCGGCAGGTGCGGGGTGCGCGCCGCGTCCCGCGGGGCTGGGCGGGCGCTGCTGCGCGCTCCCGCGGGCTGAGCGCGGCCCCGCAGTGCAGCCGCAGTGGTGCAGCCGGATCACATTTCCAGCGCTCAGCAGCGCCGGGGATCGCAGCGCCCACCCCCCCCGCCCCCATCCCTGCCCCGCACCCCGCCCCGAGCCCCCCATCCCCGCCCCGTGCACCCCCGCACCGCCCTGCGCCTCCCTGCGCCCCAGCACCCCCGCTCCGCAACCCCCTGTCCCTGTCCCGCACCCCCTATCCCTGCCCCGCGCCTCCTATCCCTGCCCCGCACCCCCACATCCCAACCTCACAGCCCCCTATCGCTGCCCCACATCCCACATCCCAGCCCCGCACCCCCATAGCCCAGCCTTGCACCCCCACATCCCTGCCCCGCACCCCCCATCCCTGCCCCACATCCCCATATCCCAGTCCTGCACCCCCCTGCCCCTGCCCAGCACCCCACATCCCAACCTCACACCCCCACATCCCATCCCTGCACTCCCACATCCCTGCTCCACACCCCCGATCCCTGCCCCATACCCCCCTATCCCTGCTCCACACCCCCATATCCCTGTCCCGCACCCCCTATCCCTGCCCAGCACCCCCCCATCCCACCCCCCCATCCCCATATCCCTGCCCAGCACCCCACATCCCAACCTCACACCCCCATATCCCAGCCCTGCACTCCCACATCCCTGCCCTGCACCCCCCATCTTTGCCTCGCACCCCCCTATCCCTTCCCCGCACCCCACATCCCAGCTCCACAACCCCCATCCCTGCCCTGCATCTCAAATCCCTGCCCCACCCCGCACCCCACATCCCTGCCCCACACACCCCTATCCCTATCCCTATCCCTATCCCTATCCCTATCCCTATCCCTATCCCTATCCCTATCCCTATCCCTATCCCTATCCCTATCCCTATCCCTATCCCTGCCCCACACTCCATATACCAGCCCCGCATACCCCCATTCCAGCCCCACACCCGCCACCTCCCCATCCCCATCCCTACACCACAGTCCCGCACCCCACCCTGCACCCCCACACCTCTGCCCTTCAGCCCCCCGCACCCCCACATCGCTGCCCCACACCCCCAAACCCCACACCTCCCAACACCCCCACAACCCCCATCGCAACCCCCCTCCCCCCATCCCCTGGCTCATTTTGCACCCCCTGAACCCCCAGCGCTGCCACTCACTCCCCTCTCCAGCCCCCCCACCTCCCTGCCCCACACATCCATCCCAAATGACCCCACACCCCTGCACCCCCTCCCTGCACTCCAGCACCCCCTCCCCGCAGCCCCTTGCACCCTTTGCACCCCCATCCACCACCCCACACCCCTTGCACTCCTGCAACCTTGCACCCTCATCCTGCACCCCTTGCCCCCTTGCATCCCCCCCTCCCCGCCCCCCCTGCTGCCCCACACCCTCCCACATCCCTGACACCCCCCAGCCTGTGTCCCCCCACCCCTGCCCCTGCTGGGGCGTTCGCGGGGCCTGCAGTGCTTCAGCATCCGCGCTGGTTGGAGGCTGCTCGGGGGCAGCGGGTCTGGGGGCAGCGTCATTGGGGAAAGGGACCCCATCAGCAGCCCCTGCAGCTTTTGGGGCTGGAGAAAGGCTGTAACATCACTAGTGCCCCCACCTTTTCCCCACTGCTGAGCCAGAGCCGTGAACCCCACTGCACCCCAAGGGACCCTCAGCCCCGCTGCCTGATCCTGACCCACAGCCGCCCCTGGGGTGGCTCCCCCCACGCGGAGGTCAAACCAGACTGAGCATCCCAGCTCTGCTGAGCTCTAGCGAGTGGGACACGGGGTCTCGCCGGTCTCCTTCATCCACAAGAAGGATGTTGAGGCTCTGGAGAGAGTCCAGAGAAGAGCAATGAAGATGGTGAGGGGGCTGGAGAACAAGAGTGGCTGAAAGAGCTGGGGGTGTTCAGCCTGGAGAAGAGGAGGCTGAGGGGAGACCTCATTGCTCTCTACAGGGACCTCATTGCTCTCCTGACAGGAGGTTGTGGAGAGGAGGGAGCTGGGCTCTTCTCCCAAGTGACAGGGGACAGGATGAGAGGGAATGGCCTCAAGCTCCACCAGGGGAGGTTCAGGCTGGACATCAGGAAAAAATATTTCACAGAAAGGGTCATTGGGCACTGGCAGAGGCTGCCCAGGGAGGGGGTTGAGTCACCTTCCCTGGAGGTGTTTAAGGGACAGGTGGACGAGGTGCTGAGGGACGTGGTTTAGTGATTGGTGGGAATGGTTGGACTCAATGATCCTGTGGGTCTCTTCCAACCTGGTTATTATATGATTCTATGAAAAACACAACTGAAAGCTCAGTGCCCACCCAGGTGACTGGTGCTTACCAGGCCTGGTAGGCACCTTATAGGATGTAGCTGCTCCTGTTCTTTTCCCTTGCAGGACAACCCAGGTTAACCCAGTCCCCACCACCAGTGCTGGAGTGATGCTCTGTGGCCCTTGCTTATTCCAGGAGGAGGTGTTTAGAGGATGGGTGGATGAGGTGCTGAGGGACATGGTTTAGTGACCCAGGTGGGTGTGCGCTCGAACGCAAGAACTCCATCCCAGCATCCCACCCTGGCTGGGGCAGGGTGCCGGTGGGGGCTTACCAGGTTCCTTTGGGTGCTGCTGGGGGTTCCCTGCTCATGCCACTCTCGAGTCCTGCACACTCCTTCGGTAGCACCAGGACCTGCCTGGATTTTGATGCCCTCTCCCTGGAGGTGGCCCTGCCCAGACCCCCTCACCGACCCCCCAACCTCACAGCAACAAAGACTGGGTCATGCCGTGACCACACAGCCACGTCGTGCTCATGCCATCGCTGCCCCCTTACCCCTCTGTAAGTGGGACGGAGACAGAAGCTGGAGCTCACTTGTGTCACGGGAGTGCTCTGCGTCCCCACTGCCAGGAAAGCTCGGCTCCAGCGGGCCTTATGCATCCCAGAGCTTATCATCCATGCCTAAGGCTATGATGATAAAATCCCACCCAGATGCTTGGCCTGGAGGGGACAACCAAACCCACCCAGTCCAGAGGGACGCCTTGGTGTCCCAAGGGCTCAGCCACACTCCATCCACAGGCTGGATGGACCCTGGAGTGTTGCCTTCCCCCGGGGACCACGTGCTTTCACTCACCTCCCCCTGCAAAACCTCCCCTGCTGACAATCTCAGTGTTTGTATTTTTAATCTAGTATCTCTCATTGGATAAGGGATTTCATAACGACTTTGCCTCTCGTCCCTCTAAACATCACTCTTTGATCTCACCTGCCAAAATCTGCGTGAGGCTGCTGCCGCCTGGCACCCTAACAGCTCCAAACAGGGATTCCCTTCATTTTCCCCAGCCCCTCCGTGTCAGTTTTTGCTTACTCTCCTGCTAACACTTCTGGATGCAGATAGCAAGAACCTGAGATATTATGCTTGAACTCACAGGGCAAAGGAAATTGCAGGAAGTGAGTGAGCACGAGCCATTTTCTGTTATTAATTCACATGGCATCCCCGTGCTGACCCAGCGACACGGTGTTATTATGCTGCTGTCCCCAGAGTTAAGCAACAGCTCTATTTAAAAATAATCATAAATTATATCAGGCACTTTTTCTGCTGAATAAGAGTGTGTTTGTGCCAAGATGCTGGGGATCTTTGTGTTGCCCCAGTGACATCGTTGGGCTCTGCTTCCTGCGCTCAGTGGA
The DNA here is from genome assembly GCF_032191515.1 of Phaenicophaeus curvirostris. NCBI lineage: Eukaryota > Metazoa > Chordata > Aves > Cuculiformes > Cuculidae > Phaenicophaeus > Phaenicophaeus curvirostris. The sequence continues at coordinate 1,490,242 of NC_091411.1, forward strand.
TGTGGCATTGGATCCTCCCCATCCCAGCACAGCAGAATTTCTCAGCCTCTCCTCCACCCATTCAGGTAATTGTGAGGCAGTTTGAAGCCCAAGCCACAGCCTGGCACCCCTGGCACCTCTTTTTCTCCTAGAGCTTGCATTAGGCTTGATAGGGTCCTTGGAGGGAGGTACCACTGGTTGTCTTGTGTAAGGGAGGCTTTGGCCCTGAGTTTTCATCCCAACATGTGAGTGCTCAATGAGACTTGAAGACCTCTTCCAGGCTTGCTTATGGACATGCAGAGTTCTCCCATTTCTCTGCTGAGTTGGTCCACCAAGTTACCTGCTTTCCACACCAAACTGAAAAGAATGTCATTGTTCAAAGTCCACATCCTTCATCTTCAGCTGGGCTTGGGTGGTGGTGCTCTCCAATGATGTCCCTACCAAATCCAGCCCCTGTGGCTGACTCTAACTCAGCATTTGAGTCTGGCTGCACTCTTACTCTGGGGTTTACCGACTAACTTTGTCATATATAGTTACATATAAGTATATTCTGCCTTATATGCAGATACAATATGCATTGTCTTCCATAAAATGCATTGTATTGTGTGTCACCATACACGCACATCTCTTCTCCCAGTTAAGAAATGGTCTCAAGTTGTGCCAGGAGAGGCTTAGACTGGGTATTAGGAAAAAATTCTTTATGGAAAGAGTGGTGAAGCCCTGGAAGAGGCTGCCCTGGGCAGTGGGGGAGTCTCCATCCCTGGAGGGGTTCAAAAAGCATGTGACCGTGGAGCTTTGGGACGTGTTTTAGTTGGTGTGGTGGTGTTGGGCTGACGGTTGGACAGGATGAGCTTAAAGGTCTTTTCCAACCTTAATGATTCTGTGATTCTGTGTTGCACAGAGATGTCCTCAGCATGTCTCCTGAGCTGTGATGTGACATGGCGTGCTTTCCTGAGTTTTACAAACACCACTGGTCTATTTTACCATTTTCTGAGACCTTTCCAGCAGGCCATGCATGCCCTTGGGCTCAGAGGGAGCTCCTGAGTTCAAGCGTACCTGTCATCCCTCATGTCCTGTGTAAAGTTCTGCTCGGAGAGACACGCAGGAGCAGCTTTGCTAGTGGTTTTTGCTTCTTACCATCCAGACAAAGGAAAGTTTGCTTTGCTAATCAAGTGGTGGTTGTTCCTTGGTACCCTGCGTGCAACCACAGCTCCTTTGTACAAGACTCCTTACTTCCCTGTGTCACAAAGGGATCATTTCTAAATCTCTGTTCTACAGATGCACTGAGAGACATAACACCCCTGGCTGGTCTCTGCTGCAGCTCCACTGAGATGAACAGTGATGCCAGGAGATAATCTGATCCTAACTTTCTTCCTTGTCATCTGTATCAGCCATCACCAGCTTGGTTGTCCAGCTGCATGCTCAGGATTTTATTTCCCGTCTGGATTTATAACACTTTCAGAGAAGGACTCTCTGTAAGACGATGGTTTCTTCCTCGCTTGGTGCTGACCCTGTGCTGTGGCTACATGTGTGTCCTTGCTTTTCACTCAACCCAAGGGAGCCAGCAGCTCCACGAGTCGCCAGACCTTCCTGCCTCACGTCCTGCATCCCATGTTCTGTGTGCACACCTGGCATTGCTCTTTGCTGTTCATGCTTCTGGCAGCAGCACCTGGGGTGTTTTTGCAATGACTCACACCACTTTTATTTACTGCTTGTTGTTCTCGTTACAGAGTTTGTTTGACTGGGTCCCATACACATCAACAGCTCTTTCCAAAATCCAGCCTGTTTCTTGTGATGATCTTGTTTTGCACCGGTGAATCACTTATCACCAAGATAATTCACCCACAACAAAAATGAGCTCATCTTCAGTTTTCCAGAGAGCTGCTTTATCAGCAGGTCTGTAGTGGGCCAGGCTCTGCGTCACCCAAGGGACAATCCAGCACAGTGTGGCTGGGAGAGATGTGGGTACGATACCCATGCTCCACAGGAAGTCTTTTCATGCTCCCTGCTCCATCATGCCACACTCCATCAAGTCTCTCTCCTTCCAGTGTAGAGCATCATGAGAAAGACTTCAAGTGCCATAATCACCACCCTCTCGGGATGAGTTCTTTCAGGTCTGGCTGAGGCATCATCAGCCCCGTGGTGGCCTGGCACAGACACCAACAGAACACGGGGACGTGGAGAGACTGTGTTCAGAAAACAGGGCAGGTCTCACACAGCTCATCTGCCATGTGGCTCCACCAAATCTGTCTCAGGAGCTATCTGCAGCTGATGTGTGCCTTGCCAGGATGTGCCAGCTTGCCAAGCACCATTTTGAAGGTGGGATGCTATTTAAAAATCTGCCAGGAAACCAGCAGAATCACTTGTTTCCAGCTGGTTGCTTAAGGATGCCACCAGCTGCTGCAGAGCTGGTTGCTCTGGTTGCTGTTTGGAGCAGCAGAAGTGTGTGGGTTGGTGGTGGTCGTCAGGATCTGACCATTGATGCTATTGTAGTGCAGTCCCAATGCATTGAAGGGGGGTTGGATGTGGTCATTTCTAGGTTTACAGCCCTCTACTGTGACTCCACCACAAAAAAAAGTGGTGCTCAGATCATCTACAAAGTGCTCTGAAGCCTGTGACTCTTCCTTGTGCTACCAAACGCAAACCTTGTCATTATGGGAATTATAAGCTCCACAATACAACAGACACACACATGGTAGTCTGGCCAGCTTGAAGGTTATGGATGTTCCTAAAGTCCCCAACAGATCCCAAAGGGATTGCAGTCCAGAAGGCCAATTTTGTCCTGGGCTGCATCAAAAGAAGCACGGCCAGCAGGGCAAGGGAGGGGATTCAGTCCCTCTAATCCTCTCCTGCTAGACCCCACCTGGAGCATTGTGTCCAGTTCTGGAATTCTCAATGTGAGAAGGATATGGAACTCTTGTAACGGGTCCAGAGGAGGCTACAAGGATGATTTGAGGACTGGAGTGTCTCCCATGAAAGGACAGGCTGAGAGAGTTGGGGTTGTTCAGCCTGGAGAAGAGAAGGCTCCGAGGAGAGCTTATAGTGACCTTCCAGTACCTGAAGGGGCTCTAGGAAAGCTGTTGAGGGACTGTTTACAAAGGTTTGGAGTGAAAGGACGAGGGGCAATGGGTATAAACTAGAGAGGGGCAGATTTAGACTAGACATAAGGAAGAATTACTTCACTATCAGGGTAAGTAGGCCCTGGAACAGGTTGCCCTGTGGTGGTTGCCCCATCCCTGGAGGTTCAAGGACAGGTTGGAAGGGGCTTGGGCAGCCTGAGCTAGTGGGATGTCCCTGCCCATGGCAGGGGCTTGGAACTAGATGGTCTTTAAGGTCCCTTCCAATCCAAACTATTCTATCATTCTATGATTCTATGATTCTTTTCACTTTACATTTGGTTTAGTGATTAATACTGTGACCACTTCTGGGAGCCCTTAGTGTGAAGTGGGTGCCCACCTCACTGGTGCTGCACGGATGGCAGAAAGGGAGGGAGAAAGAGGAGAAGATGCCCTTGGGCTGGGAGGAGATCAAGGCAACAGGGCCAGAGGGACCATCTCCTCTCTCCTCAGATGCGATGACCTTCATTCCCTTCCCCAACAGCTCCCTGTCTGCAGACCTGGGGTTGCTCAGTTGCCAGAAGACTCATGGAAAATTTATTACTTTCTACATTTATTTCATGGGAGGAGGGAGAGCAGATCAATAGCCACAAGCCAGGAGGTGGGAACTTCCAACCGTACTTCCCTATATATAGTATGGAAAAGCTTTTTCACTTTGAAGGTCAAAGAGTAGACCAGGACACAGAGAGGAGGTGGGATCTCCAGCCTCAGAGATGTTCAAAGCTGCCCTGCATGAGGTCTGGAGCTGGTCATGACTTGAGCAGAGGGTTAGACTCTGCCATGGGAGTTGGACCAGCCTCAGTCCCCATGGGGCAATTAGGTCCCCCAATCCCATCAGAGCCTCCTTCATCTGGGGCTGCATCCCTGCCAGCCCCACGTATGCACAGTCCCATGGACTTCCAGGGCAAGAAAGATTTCACGTTTTCCTGGCAAACCCGCAGCACCACAGTCACACCAGAAACTACCTCCTGGTCCTGCAGTGCTATCAGGGGCTGACGGGGAGGTTGGGAGCTCCCCGGGAGCTGCTGACCTGGGCAGGGGGTGACAACAAAGACCTAGAGCTGCATTTCAGAGATCAGAGGGTGCAAGGAAGACACATGTCCTTTAGAAAACACCTTGTGCCCAAGCAAAACAGGGCAGGGATGGCTCAGAAATAGAAATGGCAGCTCTGCAGAAAACTTCCTCCTTCCCATCTAGCTCAGCTGATGCTGAGTTTAACAGAGCCCGAGGGATTTGAGGCTCAGCAGAAACCAGAGCATGTACCAGAGCTGGGATACGGACGCTTTTCCCAGCCCTCTGTCACTGGGTTGGGCTGGTGCAGGGCTGGTGGAGCAGCTCTGGTGCCGGTGATGCTGGGGCTGAGGCAGACGCCTTGTAATTGTGGTGACATTTAGCATTTGCTTTGCTGGCTCCCTGGGAGAACCCAGCACTGCCTGCACTTGTAACCTGACAGCGCTGCTCGCCTGGATGCAGCATCAAAGCACAAACTGGGTCAGGGAGAAGGAGACAGCACAGCGGCTGCGTTCGCCTTCAAGATACCCATCAGCAGCGTGGCAGGCAAGATGCTCCTGGCATGGGTGAAGAGGCACCCAAGCTCCTGCTCAACCCTCCGCAGGGCTTCAGGACCTCAGGCGCATCTTCAAAGAGCAGCCCAATGTGGAAACAGCAGTTTGGTTTTGCAGCAGAACTTCAGCTTTTCCAGGATACCTTCCCCACGGGCAGTGGACTGGACCCACCAAGCCCTGCCTGGGTCCTGGACATGAGCCCATGGCCATGCTTGTGGGGCCTTGCTGTCCCAGCGCGGCTGTCCCAGGGTTCCCAGCAGGACCTGGGGGCACAATGTACTCCTCAATCTCTGCTGTCAACAGCCCCAACTCCCCCTGCCATCCCTTCTGCTCAGCTTGGGCAACCAATGCTCTGTCATGGAAAACCACAGCTGCATTTCCAGGCCGATTGGGTGCATTGGCCCAAGGATTTTGTTTTCTCTGTGTGCCTGTAAACCCTTCTGGGAAGCTGAGTGGGTGCACAGCCCTCTGCACGGCTCCTGCCCCTGCACAGTGACATCCTTGTGTGGCACGGAGGCTGCCGGAGCAGGAGCCCCTTCGCTGTGGTTTGAGCTGAGCAGCTGCTTGCTCTGAACGTGCGGTGTGGGGAGAGCTTCAGCTGGGGGAAGAGCAGCAGCTTGCAGACCTGGGGACGGGTGGTTGCAGGGGGAGGCGTGTGTGTGTGGAGGCCCAAGGAAATGCAGGAGCTGGCAAATTCCTCAGCATCGCCTTGGGTGGAAGCTGGAAGCTGTGCAGAGCCCTTGGCAGGGGCGCATGGGAGGGGGCTGCGGGGAGGGATGGTATGTGTTATACCAGCCATGGGGGAGGTTCCCCAGGGCTGACAGCATCATCTGGCCTTGGGGTTTCCATTGCCTCTTCCCATTCCCTGATTTCTTCACTACTCCAAGAGCCTGGCCAATATATTTGGTAGCAGGACCCATCCTGGCTTGCTATTGGTGGCTTGTCTTTCCCCACTGCTCCCTCCAGAGACGATCCCCTGCCCACTGCCTCTGCTGGAGGGATAATTCCCTCCCTGGGAATACGGGGGTTGCTGTAGCCTAGTGTTCCCATGCAGGGTGCAGGGAAGCAAGTGGTCACACCAGAGCAGCCTCCATCCCCAGTGTGGCACAGGGTAGCATGGCCTTTCCATGGTGCTTCAGCCTGGAAGGGGACCCAGCATGCCTGGAGCCCTTTGGGTGCCATCGGGGACTGTGCTGGGTCCCCAGGGTAGGACAGGGGTAACCAGAGAGACTTGTACCACTGTGAGCCACGTCCCTGTCTGCTGGGAGCACGTGTAAGTTTAGGGGGGACAGGAAGCTGTGCAAGATGCTGAGCACCCACGCAGGCCCCAGGATGCTCTGGAGCCTTCATGGTCCTATGGATGGGGAAAAAGGTGCAGTTTTGGGTGCAAGCTCGAGGTTGAAGACCAACTCTCAGCAAGGCAGAAGTGGTCTCTGGGGAGCAACCCCGGAGCAGGGTCATGCAGGTGCTGGCTTTCTGCATGACTCTGAGTTATACTTGGGTTTTGGAGCCTGCAGAGCTGTGAGGAGGCTCCACACCAGCGCAGGAGCTGCCTGCCCAGCGGCTGCCCGTGTGCAGGCAGAGCTGCCAGGCTGCGTTTGCCCAGCGCTCGCATCCCTCAGCAGCACAACAGATGCAAATGGGAGCAGACAGGCCGGCTCGAGGAGTAAAGATCAAACTCTGGGAGCCCGGGGCTGCTGTCAGTGTGAGACGGGGGTGCTTGGAGCCATCCCTGGAGTGGCAGCCCCATCACTTGCCCTGCCTGGTGATGCCCCTGCTGATAGGCTGTGTCCTCATGTGGCTGCCCACGCTGCCTCTGTGCTGCAGTGAACACAGCAGGGGCTGCCGTGGCTCAGGACCACGCCGTTGGGAGGGGATACGGGGGTTTGCCTACCTTGAAGCTCAGATTTGGGGGGATGTACAAGCCATCTCCATAAATGTCCCTGCTCCTCCACCCAGCATCTACCTAGGGGCTGCACCCCAGCTTTTCTGTGGGCTCAGGAAGGCAGAGGGGAAGGTGGCCCCAAAACACAGCCCTGCGAGGAACCACCACGGGAAGTCCCCTTGCACGGGACTGCGTGGCTGCCCCAGCCCAGGTCAGCGAGCAGAAACTTCAACCACTCGCCCCAGGCTCTCACCGATCCAGTGGCCGTGGGAGGACAGTGGCACGTGGGTCACAGCCTGCGGGAAGCTGGCTTGCTGCACTCGTGCTCCCTGGGGAGCAAAGAAGGGACGCGGGGTTGGAGGATTTGGAGGAGCAGAGGCAGGTGCCAGTGGCACAGGGCTGGCAACCCCGGGAGCTGCAGGTCCAGGCACAGCTTCCTCATGCTCCTCCAGCCCTAGAGAGGTCTGTAGAGAGCCCCAGCATCCAGCATGGGCCCCAGACACCTGGATTTGGCACAGCCTGCCTCTTTCCCACACGGGACGCCAGCAACTCAAGCCTTTCTCACTTGAAGGTGGCCTCTTGCAGGCAGCAGCTCGACTGCCACCGGCGTGGAGCAGGAGGGCTGAGGGTCCGTGGTACAGGCGGGAAGCAGGATAGGGCATGGCTAATTGGTATAATTGCTAAAGAAGGCCAGGGGCGAGCAGGGAGGGAGGCGGTGAACAAGGAGCCGTTGTGCACAGGCGGCCCAGGCACGCGGCCCCGGCTCCAGCCGGCAGCCAGAGCCAAACAAACGGGGACTGTTTGAAGTGAGGGAGGACAAGCAGGCGGCAGGACAGAAACCAGACCTCCTCTAGGAGAGAGCTGGAGCCAAAGGCTGAGCTGGGAGCTGGGTGCTGTGCGGGTTCTGCCCGCTCCCTGATAGAAAAGCATCCTCAGAGCACCACAGCAAAGCCTTTGCCACGGGCAGGCCGGTGCCAACCCCGATCCATCCCTGGCGTAGCGGTCATGGGGGATGGCAAAGGACTGGGGATGCTCTGGACCGGGAGATGGGTGACAGCCTTTCTGCCACAGCCATCTCTGGGACTGGAAACTTTGAATCATGGAAAAATAGCAGGAAATCAGCCCCTTGTACTAACAAAACCACCACAGGTGTAGTTGCTGCACAAGATCTCCATGCGGTCACGGTGCAGCGGAAGCTGTGGCATCACCCAGCGTGGCTGCTTGCAGCGAAAGCAAAAGTGGTGCCTGTAGGGAGCCTGAAGAGAGGTGGGAGCCAGCATCTGCCCTCCCCTCGACTTATTCCTTTTCAGGAAGAAGCAGTGAAATCTGAGGAGGGAAAGCCATGTCTGTGCATGTGAGCTGCCCAACCAGGTGTCTCCAGCTGGGGCTCTGAGGGCCTGGTTACCAGGTCAGCATGTGAACAAGTGTTTAGCCTCAGAAGACATCCCTGGCTGTTTGCTGCTGACAGGCTGGAGCTGCAGGTTACAGCCCGTTGTACCCAAACCCTGCAGCATCAGCCGCTGCGGGTGCTGGGCTTAGGTTGGCAATGGGTCCCGATGCAAAGGCACGAGGCTACCCCGTGTTGTCCCCATCCGCGTGGCACATCGATGCATGAGCTGTGGGGCGATGCTGCAGGAGTAGGCAGGGGTCCATCTCCTCCGTGCCGGCCAGAGGCTCTGCCCAAGCTGAGATTCTGCATAGGACAGAGGCGGTGGGGCAGGTTTTGACACTGGACGGTGGTGTCAACCAAAGTGTCCTGGCTCCGTGCTCGCTGGCGTGCTCAGCAGCAGCTCCTTGCAGGGACAGTCACTGGCTCCCAGTCCAGAGCCCCCTGGGATCAGCCCACCCTCAGCCCCAAAGCACTCAGCTGCTGGGAGGAGACGGGAAGGACTTGCTCCGGGCCAGGAAATCCTTGCTTTCTCCTCCAGCCAGGCCGCAGTGGGCAGCCACAATGCGTGCTTCCCTGTGCTGCTGCCAAGCCGCGGCGTGACCTGGGGGCCGGCCAGGCTGGGGAGCCGCAGGGGAGAGGGACAGAGAGTGAATGCAGGAGGGCGATAAGGAAACCAGCTCCTCTCCTGGTTCCTGCAGCTGACGCAAACCCCAGGAGAGGCAGGCAGCTGGCCAGGCGCTGGCTGACTCGTGCAGTGCCGGTTCCGGCTGTGCCAGCCTCGACACCGGGCTATTTATCCAACCCACTATCCTTAAGGAATGCAGCATCCCCCTGCTAGGGCTGAGCAGGGCTTAAACTAGAAAGGCCTTGGGCTCTACAGCTGCAGCTTAAGCATCCCCTGTGTACATGGATGACATGCAGTGTAGGCTTGGGGAAGCCCAAGGACACCAGGCTTTTCAAATACACCTCTGCAGCATCCTCACCCCTGGCACAGGCACACGGGTGAACCGCACAGGCGGCTGGGTGCCCAGCACCCACATGTGCTGCACATGCACGTGTGCCCCACCTGGGCACAGCACCTGCTGCATTTTGCACATCCCTGCGCGCTCCCGGTGTCCCTGTCCCCCATTCGCGGGCCCACAGAGTGGCTGAGAATTCACTGCCGGCGAGTGCAGCATGCACAGGACAGAGCCAGCGAGAGATCCTGCCAGGCCTGGGAAGATGCCAAGCCTTTCCAGGGATGTGATTTTGCTGCAGGCAAGCACTGGTGCCATGCAAAAGCCTCATGGAGGTTTACACAAAGGCTTGCACTGTCCCTTGGTAGAGAACTGAATCCCAGGAGCTGGAGTCAAAGGCAGGATTACACCTGCGGCAAGATGGGTGCATGGCACAGGGACCCCCTGGTCCATGCAGCCCATGTCACACAGGTGACAGGCCACTTTCTGCCACTGCAGGCTTTGAACAGGTCATTTCCAGGCTCTATTTAGGCTTTAAAAGCTGCCTCCATCCTTTGGGACACATCACATTCCTCAGGAGGCCATTAGGAACAGACAGACTCCTCACATGCTGCAGGCAGCCCACCCAGGGACAAGCAGTGCAGGGCTGCAACCTTGCACACAGACACCAGGAACGTGTGGGCGCCAGGGCTCCCGGGCTATGGGGCACAGCTGTGGGGCTGCCAGGTTGTGTGCCCTCATGGGGCTGTGCCCACTCGCTGCATCAAAAGGTTACAGCCACCAACCCTGCAGGACGGGATGCTGAGCACAGGCTGCCAGCCTGGCCCTTGGGGATGACCTGAATTTTGCACTGTGCTGGTTTCCCACACAGGCTGCTAAAATAAGGCTGTTGCTTTCCCTAAACTTCGCTTTCCTCGCAGGTTTGTCCCCTTGTGCCAGCCTGTGGTCCCTAGGTCACCCCTCAGAGATGCACCACCGGTCCTCACCATGGAACCCTCACATCTGCAGCCCCAGAATCTCCTGCCCAGGCTCCCAGCTGAGCCGTCCTGCCCAGTAGCACCCACCCCATGGGGATCTCCTTACTCACCCCACTGATACCTCCAGCCCTTAGCCCATCCTTCCTGCCATCCCTCTTCCTCCTCAAAGCTCACCAGACCCATGTCAACCTCAGGGAGATTCAATCCCTTCTCCCACATCACAAATAAAGTCCTGAGCACCAAGTCTGAAGAAGGCGCTGCCACCAGGGCTGTTCCTTGCTCCTTGCCCCCAAAACTGTTCCATCCTGCAGGAGCCACAGAGGGAAGTTTGGGCACAGCAGAGTTGTTCAGTGTTTGTCCATCCAATGCAGGTGATGGGCAGCTGTGGGCATCGCAACCCCAGCCTGAGCAAACCCCCTTATCACAACTCCAACCCAAGCAGCAAAACCTCATCTGGAGCCTGATGTCCATACATAGAATTCCTTGGCAAGATATGATGCCAAACTGAGCTCCAAGAATGACCTCTAGCAGTCTTGCATGGCTTCTTGGAGGATTTGTAGATGATGGAGAACCCTCAGATGGAAAAGCTTCTGCCCTGGAGCCCAGGCTGCTGGTTGGAGTTGTCCTAGGTGGGACTCACTGAGCTGGGAGCCGGCAGGTACTTCAGAGCACTGCACCCTAATGAGTAAATGGATGAGGTGAACTAGTGCATAGCTCTTTGTTGCTTAAAACCAGACTCATTTCCTGCAATTGTTTACAGTGTGGGGGAAAATTCAACAGAAAAACACAACTGCAAGCTTAGTGCCCATCCAGGTGACTGGTGCTATGGTGGCCACCTTGGCCTGGTAGGCACTTTATAGGATGTAGCTGCTCCTGTTCTTTTCCTTTGCAGGAGGACCCGGGGTAACCCAGTCCCACCACCAGTGCTGGAAGAGTGCTCTGTGGCCCTTGCTCATTCCAGGTATGTCACCACTGTGCCCACAGCCACAAGGAAGGGAGTTATTAAAGACACTGCTGGCCCAAGAGCAAATTGGCCATCAAGGAATTGAATCTGGAAAGAAGAAGACAGCCAGATCCTGACCAGGAGAGCAGCAGCAGAGGCTGGGAGGGCTTTCCTGAGAAACGAGGCTGCAACCAGTCCCGCAGCCACAGAGCCAGAGCTGGAGCCTGCGAGGAATGAGATTATCCAGAAGGCACTGGTGAGATGGGAACTGCTGCAAGATGCCAGGGAGGGACATCAGCTGGGAAGGAGGCACCTCAGATTAAATCTACCACTTCCCTCAGAGAGATTGTGCAGGATCTGCAACCCTGAGCAGCAGCGTGGGGGATGTTTCTGTCCTAAAAAGCTTAGAGGTTCTTGAGATGAGCTTTGCTTCGGAGTCCCCATGGGAGAGGGAAGGCACTGGGGGCACTGGGTGCTGTTACAAGATCTTGGATTCTGCTGGAGCTGAGCTGTGCCCGGAGAGCAGCTCTGCTGCTCCCTGCTCAGAGCCGCTCTGGAAATCTGGGGCAAAAAGCCAAAAGGAGCAAGTCCAAGGGAGGAAGAGAAACTCGCTGCTGCAGAGTGCGACAGCGACATCCCTCGCGTGAGCAGGGACACGCCAGGCAGGGCTGAGGTTAGGGCAGGACAGCCAGGAGGATGCTGCCTCTTCTCGTCCGCCTGCTGAGCAAAATATGTGAGTTTTGCCCTGGGGAGACAGCTCGAGATGGGAAAACCTGGCAGCAGTGCAGCCCAGTGAAGGGACAGGGGCTGCTGATGGCTCTCCTCCAGGCCACCCTGTGGGAGCAGAAAGCCTCTGGGGGTGTCTGTGCAGGTCTTTTGCAGCTCCCGAACCCCAAGAGCAGGGTGCTGTGATGCTGGTTGTGCATGGTGCATGCCCTGCTGCACCCCTTCACAGTCCCTCACGGCAGTGGGGAAACTGAGGCACAGAGCTGCACAGGGCTTAGAGCTGGTCAGAGGTGGGTTTGACCTCCTAGCTTCTCCCAAAAAATCCCAGGAGTCCGTTTTTCCTTCTCTTCACCCCCTAGGAGGTCACTGAGTCTCTTTACAGGGCAAACCAGGCTCTGGGAGCTGCAAGCCCAGCGGGACCCAGGGTGGAGGGGCCGAGGGCTGGCAGGGAGGGTGCTGTCAGTAGGGAACTCTGCCCACTGGGTGCTCAGCACCCACCAGCATCCATCCTCCACTGCAGGGATAGCCCTGCCAGGGCCAGGCAGGGTCCCAGCACCCAGCTGGAGCTCCAGCTTGCTCCATGGGTGCCAAAGGCGCAGCCCCCAGCCCCGTGTCCCCACACATCTGCAACCAGGGTGGGTGGGCAGGGCAGGAGCAGGCACTGCTGTGAGCAGGATCCAGCTGGCCTGGACAGCCCCAGCTGGTGAGAATTGTTGTTTTCTTTTGCAATGTCCTGAAGGAAGAGGCCCTTTGCAAAGCTGGGAAACATGGGTCAAGCCCAGGAGGATTCAGCTGCAATGTGGGGCACCCTCTGCCCTGCACCCATCCCCACGGATGCTGGGAGGGATGGTTTTCTGCACAGAACTGCTTGTGGGAAGATGCTGGGGCTCTGCGTAAGCTTGTTTTCAGCGATTGGTGAAGGGAAGGGTGACCCTGGCTGAGGGCAACACAGCAGCATCAGATGGCAGGGACACGGCTGGAACGGAGACCCACAGTGGCCCTGCCCCACCCCACAGCGAGCTCAGCCACCAGCACAGGAGAGTCTTTCCAGCTGCAGGGCAGGAGCTGTGTCCCACATCAGAACACCTGGCATGGCACAGGGTCCAAGCAAACTCAATCCTGTCCCCAAGCAACTGGAATCGGGGACATTGTTTGCCAGAGCCCATGGCAGGGCTGCCTATGGCCACCCAGCAGGACAGACCTTCCCAAGAACCCTGAAGTCCTGCAGCCCCCACCAAAATGCCTGTTCAGGACACACAGGGGGCATGAAGGTGTCTTGCCCGGGGCAGGACAGAGCCCTGAAGCTGTGGCAGTGCCATGTCCCCACTAAGCCTTGTTTCCCCAGGCCAGGTTGGCAGCATCTTCTGTCACCCCTGCACCTTCCAGGTGGCAGCACCTTGAGGACCCAGGAGGATGCCAGGTCTGGATGTGGGGCTGGAATGCTCATGTGCTGCCTTCCAGCCAGCTGCCCTGGTCCCCCAGGGCCCCTTGTCCCCCCAGAGGCTGGGCTCTTGCTCTGAGCTACATCCATCCACAAACAGAGCTGTGGGGCCCATGTGCCGGGGCTGTGTCTGGGCTGAAAGGGGGTGGCAGAAAAGGACCCTGGAGGAAAGGCCACTTGCAGAGAAGGTGTGTGAGCTGGACATGGCACAAGGGGCTGTGGGCAGGGACGAGCTTCTGCTGGCTGAGGACACGGTGTCCCCTTGCTGGTGATGGACCCAGCTACATCAGCTCTGGTGTTTTCCTTGCTGGTGGGAAGCCGTGAGTCTGGGGACCCTGTGGGCAGTACAGCTCTGCTGTTGCCCTTCCTGCTGTCCTGGCAGGGCTGACACTGACCAGAGCACCTCCACGGGCCCAGCAGGTACTGCTGAGTGGGATAAGGCAACAGCAGGGACCTCAGGAATCCCAGGCAGACAGTGATGGTGAGGGCAGGGACACTGGCTTTGTGATGGTGGGAATGTGGCTTGATCAGGGCCCCAAGGCAATGGGATTTGGCCTCTGGGCTGGGTTTTCAGTTGGGGTGTTCCAAAAAGCTTTGATCTAGAGAAGGACTGAGGGCTGGGACCCCCACGGGGTCTCTCGTGCCTGGTTACAGGTGGAGGGAGCTGAGAACGAGCCTCTTTTCTCTTGCAGCACTGCTGGTACTGGGGACTGGCTCATGTGCCAGCACCCCATCCCTGCCCTGGTGCCAGCTGTGTCTCTTGCTCCATCCAACCTCTTGCATTTGTCTCTCCAACAGTGCCCTGGGGGCAGGCACAGGGTAACCCCCAGTCTGTCCAGGGAAGGATTCTCTTGGTGGACACAGGATCACACCACAGCCAATCACAGCATCACAGAATCACTAGGTTAGAAAAAAACCTGAGGATCATTGAGTCCAACCATTCCTACCACAGGTCCTCCTGCTGCCCAGGACACACCAGGTCGCTCAGGTCCAACACGCTTGGCTCATGCCCCTCTGGCTGCCTGGGAGCCTGGGGATAAATTGGAGGGATGGGGCCCCAGTGGGGACCTGGCACTGGGGCATCAGGGCTGGCTCCTGGCTGGGGAGGTGGGGACAGGCAGGGCGTGAGGGACATCTGGGTGTCCACAGGGGCCAGCAGAGCCTGGCTGGTTGGGCTGGGGGATGCCAGGGGTTGCAGGGGCTGCAGGTGTCTGGGATCCCCTGCCCAGCATTCAGGAGCTGTGTGTGGCATTCTGTGCCTGGTGCTTGGTGTTTGCTGCTTCCTACAGGTGCATGGGAGCACTGGACTGGGAGCACTGGGCACCAGGCAGGGCCACTGGGCACTGGACTGGGAGCAGTGGGCACTGGGCTGGGTGTGTGGTACCAGTGCCAGTGCACGGTGCCGGAGCCCAGTGCCTCGTGCATGGCACACAGTGCTGGTCCCAGTGGATTGTACTGGTGCCTGTTCTGTGGTATCTGGTGTCAGAATGCAATACCAGTGCCCATACTGGTGCTGTTATCCACTTTATGGTGCCAGAGCTGGTTCCCAGTGGCTCACACCAGTGGCCAGTGCCATTGCCTGGCACATGATGTTTGGTACCAGTGGTCTTGCCCAGTGCCCATGTCCAATATTCAGTACCCAATGCCCAGTGCTCCCTACCCAGTGACCATTGCCCAGTGCCCCTGCCCAGCCCGGTTCCCAGTGCTCCTGCACAGTGCCCAGTGCTCCCAACCCAGTGCTCCCATTCCTGTGTCCAGTGCTCCCAGTCCAGTGTCCAGTTCTCCTAGTCCAGTGTCAGTGCCCCCAGCCCAGTGCTCCCATTCCAGTGCTCCCAGCCCAGTGTCCAGTGCTTCCAGCCCAGTGCGCCCATTCCAGTGCCCAGTGCTCCCAGTCCAGTGCTCCCAGCCCAGTGTCCAGTGCTCTCAGTCCAGTGCTCCTATTCCAGTGCCCAGTGCTCCCAGCCCAGTGCTCCCAGCCTAGTGTCCAGTGCTCCCAGTTCAGTGCTCCCAGCCGAGTGCTCCCAGTCCAGTGTCCAGTGCTCCCAGCCCAGTGCTCCCATTCCAATGTCCAGTGTTCCCAGTTCAGTGCTCCCAGCCCAGTGTCCAGTGCTCCCAGTCCAGTGCCCCCAGCCCAGTGCTCCCAGTCCAGTGCTCCCAGCCCAGTGCTCCCAGCCCAGTGCTCACTCCTCCAATCCCAGTGCTCCCAGTCCAGTGCTCCCGGTCCAGTGCTCCCAGTTCAGTGCTCCCAGCCCAGTGCTCACTCCTCCAATCCCAGTGCTCCCAGCGCAGTGCCCCTACCCAACGCCCACTGCCCCTGCCCAGTGTTCCCAGTGTTCCCAGTGTTCCCAGTGTTCCCAGTGTTCCCAGTGCTCCCAGTGCCGCTGTCCCGCGGTGGCCCCGGTGCCGGGGCGGGTCGGGGCGGTCCCGGCAGGAGGAAGCGCCGCGGGCGGCACAGCGGGAGCGGAGAGCGGTGAGTGCGGAGCCACGGGCTCCCCCTGTCCCTGTCCCCTGCCCCTTGTCCCCTGCCCCCTGTCCCTGCCCCTTGTCCCCTGTCCCCCCTTCCCCTACCTGCCCCCCCGCCATCCCCTTCTTCTCTTTCCTGCCCCCCGTCTCTCCTTCTCTCCTGCCCCCTCTTCCCCTGCCTGCCCCTCTTCCCTTACCCACCACCCCTTCTCCCCCATCCCCTGCCCCTCTCCCTACTGTCCCATCCTTTCTCCTCCTCCCTTTGCCCCTGCCCCTCCTTCCCCCCGCAGCCCCTTTCTCCCCGTCCTTTTCCCGCTGCCTGCCCCCCACTTCCAAGTCCTGTTACCCGCAGAAGCTCCTACCCCTCCCCGCTGCCCTCCGTGCCCCCTGTCTCCCCCCCAGCATCCCTTCCCAGCCCCCTGCCCACCTCCACGTCCCCCCTCTGCCCTGGCTCTGCCATCAGGGCCAGACTGCAAAGTGTTGGGGTCCCCTGGGGCTGGGAGGGAGAGGCGAGCATGAACTCCGTGCCCTTCTCCAAAATCCATGGGTTCTGCCGGAGGTCCCTTCCCCACGCTGTGAGAATGGCCCTGGCGCTGACAGCCCCCACCCCGGGTTAACGTGGTCTCTATCTCCAGGAGGTGGGTGATGCCAGCGGGGCCGCGCGCGCTGGCAGTGAGCAGGGCAATGGATCGCGGTGTCAGCCTGGAGAACCCCTACGCCAGCGTCAACATCCCTCGAGAACAGTTCCAGCAAAGCTTCATCACGCGCTACTTGAAGGATGAGCCGACCATCATTGCCAACCCTGCAGCCGTGCCCACCTACGGCGCGGAGGAGCAGACGGACCATGCCGGCATCTGGGACAACCCAACCATTTCCACAGAGAAGTCCTGGTCCCGTCCCTTCAATCCCTATGCCAGCCTGAGGATGCCCAACGGGGAATCACCCAACTCCTTCTACACCGTCACCACGGACAAGCCACCTGCGGGCCAGGAGCTGGAGGACAGCAGGGCATGTGGCTGCTGTAAGCGCTGCCCCTGCTGCAGAAAGTGCTGCTGCGTTGTCTCCTAAGGAACCTCGCTGACCATGGGACAGGGCCAGGTGGACTCGTGTGGACATGGGCTGAGCATCCTGGGGAGCAGCCCCAGTGCCTGGCAGGGCTGGCACCTGGGAGGTGGCATCATATGGACTCGGACACAGATTATCAGCCGTGAGCACTGCAGCCAGATAAGCCGGTGATGGGCATCTCCCAGGTCCTGAGAGCCCACGGTGGGGTGGGAGGCAGGACAGGTCCCCCCTGCCCCACTGAGGCCGGGAAGCTGGGGGATGCTGTGTGCCAATGCAGATACCACCGACAAGTGCCTACAGTGGGATGGGGCAGCACTTTGAGCTTGTGCACCCACCCTGCCAGTCCACCCTCCGGGGAAGGCGCAGGCATCGCCCACTGGCCACAGGGCAGCTTTGGACGGTGGCAACTCTGCGTGTGCGGCAGAGGAGAGCATCCTTGTCAGTCTTGGAGTGGTGGGGAGGAACCAGGGACGTGCTCCCAGCTGGGTTGGGGAACCACCTCCTCAGAACCTCGTGTTAATCCTGACGGAGCATCATGGATATGGTGCAGCACTCTGCACTGAGCTCTGTGGGTACCACTCCTCCTCGCCAAACTGCCTGTGGGATGAAGGGCAGAAAACAGGAAGGACAGACAGACAGACAAAGTATGGCAGAAGGCTGGGGAGTGCTCCAGAGCAGCACCTGATGGGATGACAGGGGTGTAGGTAGGTGTACACATCCCAGTGCTGGGAAATCCCTGGCTATGTGTGGTTCCTCCTGCTGGGCTGGCAGGGTGCTGGGCACAATCTTTCGCCCCATCCCAGCTCAGGGCTCTGTCCCACAGCACAGAGGGCTGACCCGGTGCCAGCACGCGGATCCCCATCCTTTGCCTTCTGCAACCCCTTGGGCATCAAGGAAGATGAGTGAGGAGCCTGCTGGCCTCTCCACTGCTTGCCAGGGTGGCTCTGGGTTGGGTTTTCAGCTGGGGCTGGCACCACCGCCCTGGAACAAGCCCGATGGAACAAGCCTGCTGTTGTGTTGGCGTCCGCGGGCGGCTGCGCTGCCAGGCAGCAGCTGCGTAAGCACCGGCGGCTGCTGCAGAAACTGCCTGGCTTGGAAAGAGCGCGTGTGTTCGCAGATGACTTCAGGGTGCTGCAAATAAAATTACAGCCATCTCCTCCCCTGCCAAGGTACACCTCTTCCCTCCGCCCTGGCCTTGCCGGGGTTCCCGCGTTCCTTCTTCCTTCTCCTGATGGTGCGAGGGGCACGCAGCCCGCTCCCCGCTCAAAACTTGGTTTAACTGTTGCACTGCGGACTTGCGGCAGCAGCACCGGCATGTTAAGCCCTTCATCTCGCTGCTGTCCTGCGTCAGCCTGGGCCCAACGCTTCCCTCACCCCAGCCTTTCCAGTACAGCCTGCTCCTGCCCGCCTGGGGATGCTGGCTGGTTCTCAGCTCGATGCTGCCAAGCTGGGTGTCTGTCCTGTCTTCTGGGAAGAGAGAGCCTGGCTTTGGGGGTGGGAGGCAGGACTGGGGCACAGGTAGGTTCCTGGCTGGGGCAGCTGGCTGGGCTTTGTGGCACTGCCCCAGCTGGCTGGGACTCCCTGGGAGCCCACCAAGGCTTGGAGCCCACCACCACCAGGGTCCCATCAGCAGTGGGATTGTACCAGCACTGGGAACCTATCAGAACTCTGAGCCTCCCAGAACTGGGAGTCCACCACCACCAGGATTCCACAACTACCAGGGTCCCACCAGCCTTGGAATCCTATCAGAACTAGGAGCCCACCACCACCACCAGCTTTCCACCAATACCAAGATCTGACTGGAACTGGGAGCCCACCACCCCCGGGAGCCCACTACTGCCAGGGTCCCACCAGCAGTGGGATCCTACCAGAACCGGGAGCCTACCACCACCGGAATCCTACCTGGAGTGGGATCATACCAGCACTGGGATCCTACCAGAACTGAGAGCCTCCTGGAACTGGGAGCTCACTAGCACCAGGATCCCACCAGCACCAGGATCTGACTGGAACTGGGATCCCACCACCCCTGGGAGCCCACAACCACCAGGAGCCCAAGACCCTTGAAATCCCCCCAACCCTTGAGAGCTCCTGGACAGGGGTGGCAGTGGCTTGGCAGAGGTGCAGGACAAGTCCTGGCTGATTTGCCTCCCTGGCCAGATGCCGGTGGGTGGCCGAGGGGTGTGTGCCTTGCAGGAGGTATCTGGCACGGACACGGCCCCACACGGCCTGCCCAGCACAAGGAATGCTCTTGTTCGCCCTGCCTGGACCAGTGCTGGCATGGGATGAGCAGATCCACCCTTGTTTGCCTCCGTGGCCGCAACGCCAGCCCTGCCCCGCGCACAGCCCACCAAGCCTGGGCAGCGATTTGGTGTCACCACATTGGCCAAAACCCACATCCCACAGAGGCTGCTCCGTGTCCTGGGGGTCCCATGTGCTCTCTGGGGCCAAATGGGGTTTGGGGAGGGCGAACTGTCCCCGAGGGGCGTGTGGCACCTTTGGCTGAGCCCTGGCTGGCAGGGCTGGCAGCAGAGGGGTCCAAGGGGCGAGGGATGTGCTGGCCTGACCCATCTGCTGGCAGTGCCGTGTGTCACCACTGCCCTTCGCTCTGCCTCACCCTGGGGCAACAACAAACAAGCCAGGCAAGGCCGGGCAGAGCGATCCCTTGCCAATCATTAAACTGGAGGCAGCAGGAAAGCTGTGGGGGTGGGAAGGGGAGGGCACAAGATGCTGCCCCAGACCTCTGCGGGGCTCTGGGTGACACAGACAGCTGCATGCAGGGTCCCATGGGTGCTCCCTGGGTGCATTTCACATTTCAGGGGTGTGGAGAGTGGTGCTGGGAGATTGCCACCTTCTGGGTGTGCGCTATGGGTGGTGATGCACAGCTCTGGCTCATCTGCATCAGACCTTTGCACTCCCCTGGAGGTGCCGCTCCCTTCCCGGCTGTGCCAAAGGTCCCTGCAGCTCCCGGGATGAGTCCTAGGAACAGGAAAAGACATTTCCCACCCATGCATGTTGCTGCTGGTTGCAGATATGCCTGGATTCGGGGGTTCCCCAGGGCACCTGGAAACCAGCTGGTTTCAGGCAGCACCCCTTGGTGTCACTCTGCGTGGCTTGGTGGTTGCACAGCCCATGTCACCCAAGGGCTCCCTCACTCCACTCCCTGCCTGCGGGGTGCAGGGTGGATGAGTTGGGGTGCACAGCCCTGTGCTGGGGGCTTGCATGCGACTGGCAGAGGTGGCCAAGGGCATCTGGGCACAAGCCCTCAGTGGGACACAGCTCTGATGGCAGCTGGGAGGAAGACAAGAGGGCAGGGGCTGGAGGGGGTAGGAGGGCAGGCAGGGTGCGTGTGTGTGTGTGCATGTTGCTGCAAGGAGAGACAGCCAAGGGGTGAAATCACTTCCCCTGAGCAGTGCCATGGGTACCCCCAGCTGCGCATGGAGCCAAGCCCATCCCTCTGACCCATACAGTCATAGAATCACAGAACTGTAGATTCACTTGGTTGGAAAAGACCTTTGAGATCAAGCCCAACTGTACCCGTCCATTAATAAACCATACCCCTTAGCACTTTATCTACCTGTCTTTTAAACACCTCCAGGGATCTCGACTCCACCACCTCCCTGGGCAGCCTCTGAGAACACTTCGGTGAAGAAATTTTTCCTGATGTCCAATCTGACCCTGCTCTGGTGCAACTTGAGGCTATTCCCTCATTCCCTCTCATCCCATCGCTGGTCACTTGGGAGAAGAGACTAATACTCGCCTTGCTACAACCTCCTTTCAGGCAGTTGTAGAGAGTGATGAGGTCTCCCCTCAGTCTCCTCTTCTCCAGGCTCGACAACCCCAGGTCCTTCAGCTGCTCCTCATAAGACTTGTCTTTTTGGGGCGGGTTTCCTATGGCCCAAAGGGATGGTGACCACCTGCTCTGCAGGTGAGCCAGGCTCCCACAGAGCTTTGGATGGGAGAGTGATTTCAGCTTTTGGGACACACCAGGACATCCCTAGGCATCCGGATGCCCGCACAGCCCTGGGCACGTGACCTTGGAGGGATCACACTCTGCCTGCCTGGGCATCAGCTCTACCCTGGCTGCCAGCATCCTGGGTGCTGCCACCCACCCAGCAGGTGTGCAGGGTGGTACCCAGAGCAGGACCCCCCCCTCCAAAACTGGTTCCTGGGGTGCCCAGGACACATAGCCCTTGCCCCATCTCAGCCAGTGGGTTTGGCCAAAGCTGAGGTTCCTGGCACAGCCCTGTCCCAAGCCAGCCACCCTGCCAGCCCTGACGTGCCACCAGCCAGCAAGGAGAAGGGGAAGCCACCCCATGCCTGGGGACCCATGGACACCCCAAGTGTGCTGCCTGGGAAAGCTGTCGCAGAGGATGCACCAGGATCCTCCACCAGGACACGGCCATGGCACCCCAGAAGGTGGCTCTGCTGCCTCGACCCTGAGCGCCGGCATCAAGGGGTAGAGCTTATGCAGAGCCCTGTGATCCTGTGGGAGTCTCAGTCTCCCAACCCCCCAATTCTTGCTGCTGATAAGCGCTGGAAGCATGGCCCGAGGGCTGCTGAAGGCAGCACAGGAGAGCACAGGCTGCCTACAACTACCTGAAAGGAGGTTGTGGAGAGGAGGGAGCTGGGCTCTTCTCCCAAGTGACAGGGGACAGGACAAGAGGGAATGGCCTCAGGCTCTGCGAGGGGAGATTCAGTCTAGACACTAGGATAAAATTTTTTGCAGAAAGTGTCATTGGGCACCGGAACAGGCTGCCCAGGGAGATGGTTGAGTCACCTTCCCTGGAGGGGTTTAAGGGATGGGTGGATGAGATGCTGAGGGGCATGGTTTAGTGGTTGATAGGAATGGTTGGACTCGATGATCTGGTGGGCCCTTTCCGATCTGGTGGGCCCTTTCCAACCTGGTGATTCTATGATTCTATGATTCTCCTTGCTCCACTGCTGCCCGCTCCTGCCTGGAGCAGGAGCTGCTGCCCTCTCCTGCTCCCATGAAGAAATGCTGCTGGGTGTCCTGGCAGTCCTACCCTGGCTCCAGGATGTGCTTCTCTCCTTCAGGATCCTGGGTCCAGGAACTCTACCTCTACCAGTTTAAATCTTGCCCTGCTTGGAGCCCCCTCGTTGCAGAGGCTGCAGCTTTGCTGCTGGTCCAAGGGCTGTGCAGGGGCTGGAGACTGTGGGGACTTCACCTACCATCGCTCTGGTTCTGTCACCTCCCCTGGGACATGCATCAGCATGAACCTTGAAGGAGTCACTGAGGGATGCTGGACCCTGTTGTAGCCAAGGGTAACTCAGCCCCTGGCATGAGAGCCCACAGTTCACAGAATCATGGAATGAGTTGGGTGGAAAGGACCTCAAATCCCATCCAGTCCCACCCCTGCCATGGGCAGGGACACCTCCCACTGGATCAGGGGCTCCCAGCCCCATCCAACCTGGCCTTGAACCCCTCCAGGGATGGGGCAGCCACCACTGCTCTGGGCAACCTGGGCCAGGGCCTCCCCACCCTCACAGCAAAACATTTCTACCTAAGATCTCATCTTAATTTCTCCTCTTTCAGCTTTAAATGATCCTATCCCTGCACTCCCTGATCAAGAGCTCCTCCACAGCATTTCTGGAGCCCCTTTCAGGACTGGAAGCTGCTCTAAGGTCTCCCCAGAGCCTCCTCTTCTCCAGGCTGAACAACCCCACTCTCTCAGGCTGTCCTCAGATGGTAGATCTTCAAGCCCTCCCACATCTTTATATCCCCACATCCATGGGGTCATGGATGTGTCCCTTAGGCACTGGATGAGGAGCACCCACCCTGTGTGTGGGCACTGCCAGCTCAGACCAGGCTGGAGCCCCCGTGTCCCTGTACCAGCCCCAACTCCTCCACCTCCCTGAGCCTGGAGCCTCACTGCACCCTCCTGCTCTGGTCACAGACGTCCCTGCAGCCTCAGCGCCCTGGGGATGTGTGGGCTGGAGTGTGACGGGGTATCTCCACCTGCCAGCTTCCTCCCAGACGTTTCTGATCGGGGGTGGTGGCAGAGGATGTTGAAGACTCCACCTCTGCTACCCAGGTGTAGCTGATGTCCCAGCCTTCTCCTCCCACAGTGAAGACCCTTGGCCTCTTAGGGAGAGTTTCTTCTGCTAATGAAGCAGGGATGGACGGTTAATGACTGCTCCTGAGGCTTCGATTTCAGAAGTCTTTGTTATTCAGGTGCTTGTAACCCAACCTCCCAGGCTTGCCTTCCCAGCAGCAGATCCGATAGCCAACCTGTCCCTGAAAGGTGAGCCCCTTCCCGCTGCCACAGCCACCAGCAGCCGTTAGGACCTGGCTGGGGAGCTGCTGATGGCTCAGGCCCCCATTCTCCCCATGGAACTGCTGGAGGCCCCCAGGACGGCACAGCCCTTCTGCCACATCCCCTGAGCACCTGGGGGAGCATCTGAGGACAGGTAGGAATGGGGGACAGGGGAGGATGGGATGGATGCTCACATATGTCAAAATGCTTCACGTCACCTGTAGAGAAGGAGCGGGGTCTTGGTGGCCTCCGGGAGAGGTTTGCAGAGGGCTGGCAGAGCTGGCAAAGCTCCCAGCAGGGATGCAGCGTGGCACAGGGGGAGATGCATCCCCCATGGATGCAGGGAGAAACTGCTGCAGTGGCAGGATCCTGCTCCTCCAGGCAGGGCAGGCAGGGATGTTGTGCAGGGAGCCTGACGCCCCTGGGCACCCACCACATGGGGCTGGTCCCCATCTCTCCCTTGTCAGATGCACGCAGAGGAGGGGGCTCAGGCGTGAGGGGGTGACGATGCCTCCTCTCCCCTCCCCAGCATGTCCCAGGCCAGCAGCAGCCCCCGGGCAGAGGACGCAGGGCACTCACGCACCCCAAGCCACAGCAGCCAGCGGGTTGAGTGCATCATCTGCTACTCCTCCTACGACCTGAGCGGCCGGCTGCCGCGCCGGCTCTACTGTGGCCATACCTTCTGCCAAGCCTGCCTGAAATGCCTCGACACCGTCGCCAATGAGCAGCGCTGGATCCCCTGCCCGCAGTGCCGCCAAAACACACCCACGCCGCGCGGCGGGGTCGCCATGCTCGACCTCGACCTGGCCACCTTCCTTGCCGTCAAGGCTGACAAGGAACATCCTCGGGGGGCCAGCAGGTCCCAGCCCGACTCAGCCACAAAGGGCTCACGCAAGGAGAAGGTGGTCACCGAGCAGCCCTCGGGGCTGTGCCAAGATGTGGTGCCCCCGTTGCCGTACCCTCACCGCGGCTGCTGCCGGCCGTGCCTTTGCTGTGGAGTGACAGCGGCATTTGAGAGCTGAACATGAGGAGGGGGCTACAAGTGGTGTGTGGGCAGCTGGAGCGCAGTCTGGGATCATTGTTGGGAAACCACAGCCCCAGACTCACATGTGGACACAGTGGTGGGGCTGTGCTCACAGCCTGGGAAAGGCTTCAGCTTACTCAGGGCTTGGGGTCCAGCCAGCCAGCATTTGGGGTACAAGAGGGGTGGATGAGGATGCCTCCACCCCCTCATCCTACCCAACCTGTCCCTTTGACAACTCAGAAACCTGGTTCAACAAGCATGAATATCTCCTGGCCCAGGGTTTGCTCATGCTCGGCTGCTCCATGCACGTGGTTCTGCAGCAGGGACACCATCACCGAGCATCCCCCAGGCAGCGGGCACGGGACCCTGGCACAGCGCAGCAGCACAGGGATGCTCTGGGCAGTGTGCGGCATCCTAAAAGCTTGGTGCATATTAAACAATACTCTGGTGGCCCTGCTGGGCTGCAAGGCTTGGTCGTATTTGTCAGAAAGCCTCAAGAAAGCCCAGAGCAAGCCCTGCCTGGGGTGAGGGCAGGACAGGGAGAAGCAACCTGCCCTTCTGGATTGCTTTCCTCTCAGTGTTTGCTCTGTTTGACATTTGCACAAGACATTTTTGTGTTGATTTAACTGGACAGTCAAAATGAAGGATGACAGAGCCCATGGGAGCTTCTGCGTGGCCTTGTGCACTGTGGGCTGAGCCAGGTGTGGGTTTTGTGCC
Source organism: Phaenicophaeus curvirostris (assembly GCF_032191515.1). Lineage (NCBI taxonomy): Eukaryota > Metazoa > Chordata > Aves > Cuculiformes > Cuculidae > Phaenicophaeus > Phaenicophaeus curvirostris. The sequence goes on from NC_091411.1 coordinate 1,514,764, forward strand.
TGGCTTTCTCCCCACCTCCCTGCCTGCACACCTGAATGCAGCTGGGACAGAAGCCCATCCGTTTATGCATGTCGTGTCTCTGCACGGCTTTCCCTGCCTGATTGCAAATACAAACGCAAGGATGAGAGCCGGAACAGCCACCTGTGGGGTTAACAGAGGCCAAACGGGAAGGACTGGGGCACATGGGGATGATGCTAATATAGGTCCTGGGCAGGGCTTGGCATCGCCTCAGCAGCTCTTGCAGTTCCTACTCAGAACCAGTCTTCTGCATCCATTTTCCGTGTTGTTTGTGAACTTTTGCCATCCCCAGCATCAGCCACCTCTGGCTACCCCTTGGGGCGCAGCGGCAGACCCCATCCTGCACCTCCCTGGGGCCAGCAGTGATCCTGTGTCCCTTGGGCCACCTTGGTTCTTGCCTGGCCCTGCACTGGGTGCCGGGGCTGCAGCACGAGGAGCGCTGAGCCCTCCACATGCACAGCGCCCACCCCCTGCATCCCATGCACGAAACCCACCCCACAAACAGCACCCACGCACCATTCTGCCACTTGGTGTCACCTGCTGTAAAAAAGTCTGAGCTGCAATGTTCCCAGCTAAACGCAACCTGGGGAGCTCCAACCGTGGGAGTAGGAGCACCAGCGATGTCCCAGGGCAGAGGTGCCCAGGGGAGACAGCAGAAGCGAGGTGTGGTTCAGGGACTCCGTAGGGAAGGCATCTGCCTGTCTCAGATCTTTAATTACATGGAAACATGCAATAAATTAAGGCCTTCAGGGATGGGATATAAGGTAACACAGGGTCTTAGAGCATCTTCTCCTCTACCTTCATATCAAATACTCCATGAGTAAGTGGTGGGGAAGGTTTGGTAAAGGCTCATCCCTACCCCAGGCAGAGATCCATACGAAGGTGCCAGCACGACTCAGCCCAGCACATTGGGTCCAGCAGCCAGGGAGGGGCTTTTTACAAGGGCATGGAGTGACAGGATGGGGGTGGTGGGAAATGGCTTTAAATTGGAAGAGAGAAGATTTAAATTAGACATTAGGAGGAAGTTCTCCATGATCTGGGTGGAGAGGCCCTGGCCGAGGTTGACCAGAGCAGGGGTGGCTCCCCCATCCCTGGAGGGGTTCAAGGCCAGGTTGGATGGGGCTTGGAGCCCCTGATCCAGTGGGAGGTGTCCCTGCCCATGGCAGGGGTGGGACTGGATGGGCTTTGAGGTCCATTTCAACCCAAATCATTCTATGGTTCTCCGATGGGTCTTTCCATCATTTCTCTTTGGGAAGTCTTGGTATGCTGGCTGAGCACCCTGACTGACATCCCTTGGCCAGATCAGGGCTGGTGCTGAGTCCTTGGGCGACCCCCCATCGGTCAGTGCATGCCCCAGACTTGCACTGTGCTTGCCCAGTGTCCCTGGCAGGCATGGCCCTGGGGACACCTCTTGTGCCATATGTGAAGGGCAGGCAGAGGACCTGAGGTGGATTTGCAACCTCCTGGGATCTCTGAGAACAACAGCTGGAAATGGTCTTGCCTTTAATAGTTGGGGTTTTATGCAATGAATTTTAGACATCTCACCTGGTCCCAGATGGTCACAGGCGGTGGGCAACGCAAACCCCAGGGAGGAAGAGCATCTGGGGACACGACTGCCTTACAATGTGGGTCCCCATCTGACCTGCAGATGCTGGCAGGCTGATCTGGTTCTGCAGCTCCACGTGGCTGCAGGTTTGTGCCCTGCTCCAGGGCTGGGCTGGGCTGGAGGATTCCTCTGAATTATTTCCAGATGGGGATTAATGCAGCAACCCGAGTTTGCTGCAGGATAGATAAACAAACCAAAGCTCCTCTGGATGCTATTAATAAACTGCCTGCTTGCTCCTTCTGCCCCAGATTTGGGAACATCCTGTTCCTGGCCTGGGGCACTGGCATGAGCTCCCTTGCCTCCCTTCCAGCTCTTTGGCCATAGGGCAAAGGTGCCAGGGATTTTTCCAGGATCAGGACTTGTTGGGGGTCCCAAACGGGACAGGAGCTTCAAGGGTGTAAGTGGAGGAGGCTTTCTGCTCCTGGCCCCTGTGCAGGGCTGAGGGGCTACCAGCCATGTGTCCTAGTGCCCCAGTGGCCACTGAGCTCTGCCCAGAATGGTGGGTGCTGGGAAGTGCCCTCTCTCCTCTCCAGCCTTGTGCTGTGGGGCTGCAGGCAGCGTCGAAACCAGTGCAGGTGTAAACAGGGTGGAGGTAGACTTTGAGCCCTCTCGAACCGGTGGTGCCATGCTGGGGTGAGGGTAAACAAGTTTGGAGCAGCAGCAGCCCAGCGAGCTCACCTTTCCCACAGCTTCTCGTGTTGGGGCTCCTGGCTGGCACCCTGTGTGCTCCCAGACAAGTGACCCTGCTGGAGAGAGGAAGGGTGTCCCATGGGACTTGCATCCAAACCCTCCTTATTTTGGCATGCCTTGTGGTGTCCTGGGGGCAAACAGAGCCTGACCGTGGGCTGGACTCAGTGTCATAGCCCATGGCTCCCAGCAGAGCTCTCCACTGAGGACCTCTGGGCATGGTGGGCCAGCACAGAAGATGGAGTTAAACCTCCTGTTGATGTGTTTTGTCCTATCCCAGTCAGCTATGGAGGTCCTGGGTCCGTGTCTACCCTGCACATGGCTGGTGAGGCAGCACACCCATGGGAGATGCCCTGTGGGGAGGATGGAGGCCAAGAGATGGGTCTGGATTTGCTTTTTCCCAGCTCTTCAGCTGCACACAAGCAGTTAATGCCAGGCTGGCCAGAGCTGGCTGCTTACCTGGCTGGAGTGGTGCCTGGGAGAGGGAGGGACGAGGGCATGGCTCTGCACCTTGCCAGGGCAGTCATCACTGCAAAAATATTTGCTGAAAAAAGTGCAGCTCCACCCCAAGGAAAACTGGAGCCGTGAGCTCAGCCCACTCCGGGTTTGCAGACAGAGAGTGGCGGTGAGCTGTGGGATGCGTGTGGCTGCAGGGAGCCGAGTGCATCCACCCGCTCCCCTTGCAGCCGGGCACTGCCTGGCACCCCTCCTCGGCATCCCTGGGCTCCCCCGAGGGAGCTGGTCAGGGAAGGGTGGCTGGGCAAGGCATCCTGCCTCTTGGAGAACCCCGGCACTGGAGGTCGAGGAGCCCTCGCCACCTTGCTGGTCATGGGCTACTGGAGGGGCTCCAGCATCCTGCTGGCCTGTCTGCTTCTCCTGCACCCGCTGCCCTCGCCTGCCTGCCCCGCCGTGTGCCGCTGCTCCTCGGGAGAGGCTGACTGCAGCGAGCGTGCCCTCCGTGAGGTGCCACAGAGCCTGGCAGCCAACACCAGCGCCCTGTGGCTTGACTACAACTCCATCACCATGCTGGGGCCACGCTCCCTCCCTCTCCTGCCGGGGCTGCTGCGGCTCAGTCTGCCCCACAACCGCCTGGTGCTGATCCACAGCCAGGCGCTGGTGGGGCTCGGGGCACTGCAGGAGCTGGACCTCAGCAACAACTACCTAACCGTGCTGACCCCTGAAACCTTCCTGCCCCTCACCAGCCTGGCCACGCTCAACCTGGGCAGCAACAGGCTGCGGAAGCTGGAGCCCGAGGTGCTCCTTGCCCTGCCCCAGCTCCAAGCCGTCCTCCTGCAGGACAACCCCTGGGTGTGCAGCTGCGGCATCCTGCCCCTCTGGCGCTGGCTTAGCCACAACAGGGAAAAAGTACAAGGTGAGTGCCCGGAGGACCATGTCCCCAAGCCCCCTGTCCACTCCACGATGGCTGGTCATGCCGTTGGGTCTGAGGCAGCATCCAGCACCCTGGTTGCCAGCTGCCTGTGGGCTTGTGCGGTCAGTGCCCACTGGGGTACAGCAAGGTTCCCCAAGAGCAGTGCTCAGGCCGTGTCAGCCCTTGTGTCTGCTTGGGTGGATGCATCCCTGGCACCCACCTTCGGTCCTTGGTCACCAGCAGAGATTCCCCAGAAAGTAGGGCTGGGCAGTGTCCCCAGCAGTGGCCACAGTCCTGCTGTGCAGGGCAATGGGCACCCAGGGAGCAGGAAGAGCGTGTGTGTCAGGGTGGGCATTATCACTGACCCAGCCAGGATTCACTGCCTCCATCCCCTTCCCCAATGCCTTTACGAACGTGAGTCTAACCCTGCATTTCTTCCTCCATGAACCCTGATGAGAAACAATTCTTCCTCTGCTGCCACCCGCTCCTGCTTGCTTCCAGCTCGGGTGGGTGTCACTCGTGCTGTCTGAGACCTTCTATGGCATCTCCAGGCTGGCTGCTCGCTGCTCCCTGGGAACCAAACCCACCACCTTGCCTGCCCCACCTTCCATCCTGCCCCATCCTATCCCACCCCAAACCCATTGTCCTGTGCCCACCTCCCCATCCTGTCCCACTCCCCACGGTGCAGGATACAGATGAGTCTTGAACCCTCACTGCTCCCCTTCTTTGCACCCTGCCTGGGGTGACCTTGGCCAGCCTGGCCCCTCTTCTCCTGTCCTGGTCCAGTCTGTCCCATACAGACCTACCATCCTCTCTATCCTTGACCCCTGCCATGTTCCAGTTGCCCAGTGTGCCCGTCAGCGCTGCTTTTCTCTTCCAGAGCAGAGTTCACTCCTCTGCAGGGTCCCAGAGCAGCTGAACAAGCATCCAATCTTGGACTTTGGGAATGAGTCCTTCAGGCAATGCCAGGAGACCTCACTGCCTGCCCAGCACTACATTGCCTTCTTCATCATTGGACCATTCTCCTTCATGGCGAGCATCTTCATCTGCACCTTCATGGGCACCATGACAGTGATTTACCACAACCTGCGCAGGGACCCCCACTTCTGGAGGAGGTCCCGCATCTGCAGTGGCCGTTGAGGCAGGGTGAACAGGCTTTAGCCTGGGACAGTCTGTGCTCCATGCCCTTCTACAGCTGCTACCACCCTCTGTTGCAAACAATTCTCTGTGGGCCAGTAAGAAGACACTTCGTGCCTGGAAATCACTTTTCTTCCTCCTCCCAGAGTCCACAAAGACAATGCCAAGCTCTGTCTCTCCTCCTCCTTGGGGGGAGCAACCTCCAGCTCAGCCCCGCTGCAGGCAAGCTTAGATCACAGCAGATCGCTGTCTTTTGGGAGGCTCCCCCAGGCCACCCTCAGCCCTGCACATCCCCTTCCTAGGGTGGGGGCAAGTTGATCCCCCTCCTCCAGCTCACCCTGTCCTGCCCCTTCTGCTGCCCAGGGCCCCCAGTGTGCGTTTCAGGATGAACTCTATGTCTCTGCGTGCTGTTTGGTGCATCCTAGGAGACCCTGTGTGCATCACAGGACACTCCACATCCCTCTGAGTGCCTTTCAGTGCAGCCCCAAAGCCCTTCTCGGAACTTTTGGTGTCCCCACCACTTCCCATCCAGCAGTGAGTGACCCCAGCAGCCTCAATGTGCCTTTCCATACCCTCAAGACCCCTTGGCTTGGATTTTCATGCATCCAAATGCCATCCAATTGGCTTTCTGCATCTTGACAGGCATCGGTTTGCCTTTTGTTATGTCCCAGAGCCCTCTGTGTGCCTTTTGGTGCACCTGAAGGTCTTTGGATGCCTTTGGGGCACTCCAGAGCCTCCACAGGACACTCGGAAAGCCTCAGACCCCTCTGTGTGCTGCCCAAGAACAGGACAGTCTACAAATTGTTTCTTTTACAGTTTTCTTCCCCTCGAGACAAGGCTGCTGGTGCTGAGAAGGCTCAGCCAACAACCAAGATCTATGGTGAGGCTGAGGTTTCAGGTGAGGGTCAGAGAGAAACAAAGCCTCAAGCTCCCACTGATGTGGTTCAGTAAAGGGGCAGCCAAAGGATGGGTGAGGGTGCACCGTGATTCCTCCCCTGGGAGTATTTCCCCTAGGCTATAGCTCATCCAAGGCTGAGGCCTGGGGTTACCTCAGTGATGGAAGAGGGGACAAAAAAAACCCCATGTGGTTTTGCAGCACAGAGACCACAGCCTTTGCTGCTGCCTCCTCTCCCACCACCCACCAAATGGGGCTGGGGCTGCCCCTGCATCTCCCTGCACTGCTGCCTCCTGCCCTTCCCTGCAGGAACGCTTCTTCCCAGCATTGCATGGAAATGCTCAGTGACTGTGCTGGGAGATGGCATGGAAGGAGCTGGACCTGTACTTCCAGACGTGATGGAACATTTTTCTCCAGGCTGAGCAACAAGTTCTTTCAGGAATGAGTTCATACCCACTGCAAGGCAATAAGAGACGTGAGATGACTGTGGCCACCAGCCTCCCACTTCGCTCGAACTCCTGCCCATGCAAGAGCTGCAGTACAAGCCAGGGATGCGGCTGGAGTCAATGCATCCTTTGGGAAGCTCTTGGCAAGGGTGAAATAAATTGTGCAGAGAATAGACCAGATGTCACCTCCATTGTGGCTTGCTCCCATTTCTATTGTCGAGAGAAAAACCAATCCTTTGCGCTGTCACAGTGCTCGGTTCTCACTCAGCTCCTCCTGAGGCTCCTCTTCCCAGCAAGATGATAAAAGCAGCAGATCCTTGAGCACTACCAACCCTGCTCCCCGACTGGCTGCAGGACCTCTACCAGGATCAGCCCCTTGCACGGTGCCCTTCCCAGGTGCAATCCCAGCCCTATCCCAGGCCTTCTCCAGTGACAGCACTTGGTCCTCCTGGAGAAGGTCTGGGCTTCCCATTTGGAGTTAGGACCTTGCTCATCACCCTGTGTGGGCACCTGAGCCATGTCCTGTGGCTGAAACCCCCGTGGAGGTTGGGTGGGTGGTCTCAGCACGTGAGGAGCATGCTGGGAAGGGGAGATGCAGCTTCAGCTCAGACTAGATGAGCTGTGTTTCAAGAATCCCTCAGGACATCTCTCTCTGGATGGGCTGTTGTGCAGAAACTTCCCAGATGCCTTTCCCCCTGCAGCTGGTCCTCTGTAGCCAGGGGCCATGCCCCACACTGTTCTCCTGGGACCTGGTGCGCACATCAGTGTCAGGGGACTGGATGGAGATGGCTGAGAGCCAGCTGGCATGATGCTACCATTTCAACTGTTGGGGGCTGTCCCCAGCCCCCGCTGCCCATCCTGCCCCCCGGCATCCTGGAATGGCGATGCCCCTTCCCTCACAGTCTTCCCTGAAGCTCCTGCCCTTTTTCTCCTCTGGCTTTTCCATCCCTCCCATCCATCCGCCTTTTACAGTTTGCCAACCCTGCAGTGGCGCTGGGTGAGGCTCTGATTCAGCAGAGGGCTCCCTGCCAGCTTTGCCAGATGGCAGAGACGGAAAGAAGCACACGGCACTGGAATAAACCACTTCATGATCCAGTCTAGACTTTACTGAGCTCTTGCAAAAACTTGGTAATAATGTTACACTGACGTATAAAGTAGAATGGGTCCAATTTCTCTGCTGGAGTGAGATGAAATTGATGGAGCCACCGCATTCAGTGGGATGATGCTCACAGACCTCAGCTGCCGTCTGAAAATCTTGCCTGCAGAGGCTGCCGACCCTCAGAGGGAAGCCCCGTCTGCTTGACTGGGGCAAGGAGAAGGCAGTTAGTGTCGCTGGAGCTTGGTACCACGTTGCAGGTGGGTTTTCCACCTTCACAGGAGGCAGGATGCAACATTGCCCGTGCGCGTGCTGTGGCTGCTCATCGCTAACCTGGCTGGTGTCTCCGCACCCTCTCACAGGGCGCACACGGAGGGTGCTCAGGGATGCTGGCACATCGGCACGTACACTCGAGGGGAGGAGGGTGTGGGGAGGAACAGCATCAGCCAGTCTCGCTTCGTTCCCTTCTCCTGAGCTGGGATCCGGTTTGCCGCGTCTCCAGGTTCAGGCAGATGCAGCCGTGTGAACTGGGGCTTTGGGGTTGCTGCAGGAGCTGCTGGCAAGCTCGTGCCGCTGGTGAGTGTGGCAGGGAAGCTGCCAGTGCCTGCTGAGGTATCTGGACCCTGCAGGCAGGCTGGGTGGCCGCTGTGGGTACTGCAGCACAGCGATCCACGACCGGCCAGCTGTATCTCTCCTTGCATTGCTGGTGCTGAGGCAGTGTGGAGCTTGGGTAAAGGTCGATGCAACCATCCAGAACAATTCCCCATGGAGATGTTCCTGGCCAGGAGAACCACAGTGTGAGAGCTACATGCTGGCCATGTCAGGGCCCAAGGATGTCTTCTGTGCAGGAAAGATGGGGAGCCAGGATCTTGGCTGGCACCGCGTTACGAGCTCTGGAGTACCACATCTAGCACAGGAACGTGGGCTGCAGGGGTGGGAGCACTCCTGCTGTGAACAGGCCACATACAGGAGCCAAGTTGTAGCCATGGGCCTTGAGGACAGGCTGGTGAGAGGCAGGAACATGAGGTTCATTCCCTGGCAAGGAGCAGAGCACGTATCTTCCAGCCTCTGCAGCAGAGGCGAGGGTCATTCGGCACAGCAGGGATGTGTGCCCAATCCGCCGAGCCGCACTGGCTGCTCCGGCCACTCGGGACCACAAGCAGCCTTTCTAAGTCCTTTCCCCTCGCACATAACCAGTCAGTGGCAAATCTGATCATCAACAGCACTGGATGGAAGCAATTATCTCTGTACAGTGAAGTCCAAACCATATCCTGGTTCCACCGTGCATTCTGGGGCACGGGCATGGCAGCAGGCCTGGGAAGGGAGGGAGATATACAATGAAGTCACCGTGTATGAATGAAGGATGCTTTCCTCCCATCTCACCCAGAAGAACCCATCAGTGTCCCTTGAAAGGCAGTCCTGGTCATGCCTTCCTACTGTGTTGGGTAAGGACTGATGGTCCTCGGGTAGAAGGTCACACCACAGTGCTGACTGAGGGGTCGGAGAGGTTGAGCTGGCCGGTGATGTCGGTGGGATGGTATTGCTGCAACACACAAATAGACAGACAAGAAGAAAGAAGAGTTAGGCAGTTCTGGCACTTGCCCCCACCTCTGCTTACATCCCCTGTGTCCTATAGGATAGCTCTTGGGGGTGATGCAACGGCCCAAAACCTGCTGCTGGCTGGGGTCCCCTTCCCAATGCAATCCAGGCTTGTTCAGAGGTCATTGCAGACACTCTCCAAGCACCCTAGCACTGGGCAGGGAGGATGCCCAGGAGCACGGCACAGCTTTTGCAGAGCGTGGCAGCCGCGCCGCCTGCTGAGCGAGCCCCTCTCTGCTCTGGGAGAGCTACAAGGCAAAGCCTGTGACTCATCAGCCCAGCCCACGGCTGAACCTGTGTTTGGAGGGTCTGGCTGGGTTTCAGCATCTCTCTGGTGCCAGATCAAGCTGTGCTTCGAGGCCAGGGCGTTTCACCTCCTTGCTTGAATGACCCTGCTTTGAGTATCCTTTCATGCAGGTGAGGAGATGTGCGGTGTGGTTGACTTGAGATAAACTAATGTCAACTGCTAATGTGAAAATGCAGCCTGTGCTGGTGATGTAGCCTGGATGTGGTGTTCTGCGCTCCTTGTGGACAGGGGGCTTGGCAAATGCTCCCTGGGAGAGGCGTCCCCAGCTGCAGTCCCACCAGCAAGCAGATGAGGAGAGCAGAAATACCCTTCAGCGGGCAAGAAAAAAAGGTCCTTCCTCCCCTGGCAGGGATTTATGACTGGGCAGTTGCTTTCTGCCTTCCCCCTTCCACACTCCCTTCCTCTCCCAGTTCCACTCTCCTAACTCCAAACCTTGTACTGGAAGCCCTGTCCAGCCCTGCTGCAAGAGCAGGTGGCACAGAGCATCGTGTGCTGCTGTCTGGGGACCTAAATCAGTGCCAGGGCAGGAAACGGTCTCGGTGGGTCTCGTGTGCTGTGCCCTCCAGTGGCGTTTGCCTGGCTCTTGCCCAACACTGCGCACGAGGGCTGCTGCTCCACTAGGTCCCAGGGGTTCTCGTTGACGGGATGCCCACCCGTCTTGTGTTGGTCAGTGGTGACCGTGGCCCCCGCGGTGCTGCTGGTGGCTCTGGCACTGTGGCTACCCTGTGTGGCTACCTTGTTCCCTGCCTCCTGCCACAGGGAGGGCTGGGGTCCCCTCAGCCCTGCGCGGGGTCCTCGCGGCTGCTCTGCTCTGTTCAGATTTTGTGCTTCACCGGGACCCCTCAGTGGGAGCTGCTGGGGCAGGGCAGGAGGCAGCGCGCTCCTGTCTCTCCAGTACCACGCTGGAGACACGCTGACACCCCGGGAGCATTTCATGGGATCGCTTATTCATTTAAGGGTCGGTGAGGATTGAAGTGGAGCCTTTGGGAATTCCCTTGCTTTGCTAAGTGGCAACACCTCGTCCGTTGCCTGTTTGCACAGAGAACGGTTGAGGCCATCCCGAAGTCGCTCTGCCATCCTGGGAGGGGCGTTCCATGGCTGCTCCTCAGCCCACCATAAAAGGCCACCTTTCCAAAAATAGGTGCAGCTACCCCCGCCTCGGAATAAATGAGGATTTGACTAAACATGACCTTTCCTTTCCATAGAAAATGGCCAGGAGGTGTCGGCTTATGGGATGGGGGATGATTCCCACAGGGAGGAAAAGCGACCAGGGAAAGGGGAGAGGCTGGGTGACTCAGTGGTGGAGAAGAAGGAGGAACTTGAGATACAAAAAGGAAGGGGCAGAAGAAAGATCCTTTGTTAACTACCCTGCCTGACACCAGTGGGGAAGGGGAAGCAGTGTGTGCGTGTGTGTGTGCGTGTGCCTCGGTGCACGTGTACAGGCGGCTGCTGTGATGGAAAGCTGGAGGTCCAGCAGGGCAGGCTGGGGCGTTCTGGCCTCTCCGCACAGCTCTGGGGGTGGGAAATGCTAAAATAACCAAGCAAAGTGGGGAATCTGGCCAGAAAAATTAAAATACAAGAGCATGGCTTTTGATTCGAAAGCATATCTCCTCCAATCACAGAGTTATCACAGGGTAACATTCTCATTTACTGTTTTTGTGTAGAGTTCATGCATGCAATTTTTAATAATGAAATTAAAAAAAAAAGAAAGGAAAGGAAAAAAAAAGCAAGAAAATTGTCATATCAAAACTATGTTAAAGTAGAACTAATGCCAGAAGCACATATCAATAATTTAGGGTAAAATATGTTACAGGGATGGTGCAATTATCCCCAAACCAAACATTATAAAGCCAAGAAATTAATCAATGTTAACCGTAGAAGAGACTCAAACATGTTAAAGTATGGAAGTGAAGTGAAGGCACCAAAAACTTTAAATGACAACCAGGAAGAAAATATAGACAAGAACTTAATATGTTTTCAAAAATGACTTCAGCCTAATCTGGGTTTATATGGAAGTCCCTGGCTGGTGGTTTCTGGAAGAATCTTGGGGTTTTGGTTTGTTTTCTTTTTTTCAACTTAAAAATTACGATTCCAGCTAAATGCAATCTTGCTGTAGAAAACATCAATTAAAAAAAAAAATCAGTTGTCTTTGACCTACATTTTGTTCTTTTGGCCCCCAAACTAGGTTCTTTTTCAGCCAAGAAGCGTTTGGTTTTGGGACGGCTGATCCTTCACTGAAAAGGTGACCTTTTCCATGAGCCCCCTCGGTTCTCGACCAGCTCTGGCACCATCCCCATGGCTGCAGGGCAAGCATCGCCTCGCAGCGTCAGGCCCTGGCTTGGCGGTGACGTGGGACGTGTGTCATGCTGTGGCTGGGGGTGGCTCTGCGGGGGCTGGTGATGGCTGCGGTGGTGGGAGGGGGCTAAGGGACCTGTGCACCTCGTTACGTGTCTGTACGCAATGTGCCGGCTCGGAAGGTGTCTGTGTGGTTTATGCATCTCACATGGCTTCTGTGGGGTTGCAGTATCGTGGGTGGCTGCGATGGATGGCAGTACGTCAGCTCTGCGAGTGCTATTCGAGTTGCAGGAGCTGCCTATGGGGAACACATGCATCTCCTCCTGGGGCGGTGGGGATGATGTGCCGCGGAGAGGCTGTGCAGCTCGGGTGATGGTGGGCGCTAGGACGTTCAGAGTGGGGTGGTAGCTTCCCAGGGCTGTCTTGGCTCCATGGTGCCAGCCTGTCTCTCTGGCACTCCTGAGGGACCATTCTGCAGGGCTGCAGAGCAGAATCCATTTTTAAAACTCTCGACAACGAAAAGGAAAGAAGCAAGGCCACCAGGTCTGCATCTTTCCCTCGCTAAACAGGAGAGCCCATGGGGCTGGGGTCAGGCTGGCCTTCCAGCCCCATGGGGTCTCAAACCTTGCTCATCTGAGACCTGGTGTGGGCCCGCAGCTCTGCTGAAACAGAGCACCTCTCTGCTTTCTTAATCTTTACAAGGACCCCAGGCAATGTGTGTCCCAGCATGCTACATACTCATGGGGCCTTTCACAGCAGGAGGGCATTGGGGTCTCGGAGACAGGGCTGCTGCAAGGAAGAAGAGGGCACCAAATACAGGCTGTGAAATGAGCTGGTGGCAGCACCCTCCTGCTGGCTGCTCTCCCCGCAGAGCAGCCAGCAGCTCTGCCCAACATCACAACAAAGCTTGCTCCACCATGGGCCTCCTGCAACAGTCGGACCTTGGATGTGCTACCCTCCACCTTGGCCATGTTGGCTTGGATGTTGACCCTGCTTGCCTGTTCTTGATCCAGCTACCCTGGTTCCTTGGGGAATGTTTCCTGGGACCCCAACCCCATGGCAAGCGGAGGACTAGGAAGGCTCCCAGGCAGTGGGGCATTGTTGCCTATAGCTAACACACAGACGGAGCTGCCCCCAGAGTTGTGGGACATCTTCTGGAAGGAGAGGGGCCATCTTCCTCCATAACTCGCCTGCGAGCAACGTGGCAAGAAGAGCATGACCCATCACTTGCCCATGGGACCTCTGGTGCAGGTAGCTCCTGGACCTGGTTGGCCCAGGGCACTGGGGTGTCCCTACCCTGGAGCAGAGAGTGCCGTGGAGTGATGTAGGGTGGATGCCACACCACGGAGCAGGATCAGGCAGGATGCTTCCCCAAAGAGGGACTGATGTGGGAGCTGCCCCATTGCTCCTGGGTTCTCCCCTTCGGTGCCCACTGTGGGCACTGGTCCCCCCCCTTGCCCACTGCACTGATGCTCCTGCTCTCCCAGAAGGGGACCCCTTCTTTTCCTAGTTGTGGAGTCATTCAAACACAGAACACAAGCGTCTATTCAGGATGTGCTGAGGGGCCTCCAGCAGATCTTTCTGCCATTGATTCCTCCCCTTTTCTTCTGCACATCCCATCTGTCCTTCCACCTCCTCACTCTTCCCACCTCTCCCCCGCTGCATTACCCACCCCATCTCTGTCTCCTCTCCTCCAGTCAGGGCTCAAGGCCACCAAGACACAACCTGTAACCTTCCTGCAGAGCTGCTCAGGGGTGTCATGGTGGGGAGGGGGAACCCCAGACATGGGGCCATCACTGGGATGAGGTGCTACCCAGGAAGCTTGGAGGCAGCACAGGAGGTGACAGGGATGCCCATTTTCCCTGTGGAATATGGGGAATGAATGGGAAGACTGTGGATCCCATCCTCCCGTGCCTGCCAGGCTTCGAGGTGACAGCGAGAGGAGTACTTTGTGTGAGAAAGTGGCAGCCGAGCCCAGATGATGGCTCCGCTGTCCCCAGGGCTGTGTCCCAGGGCTGCTCCAGGAGCTTCTCAGGATGGAGCCTGCATTGGTGTCAAAGGCAGCCACTCCATTCCGCCTACAGAGCCGTGGCCCCGAGACCCCCTGTGACATCGCACGCTGCTCCCCGAGGCGCCCCGAGCCAGCGGCCAGGAACGAGCCACCCCGGCGTGGGGGGCTGCATCTCCCTGCGCCGCCGCTGTCCCCCCATCCCCACCACGCCTCGCGCCTCGGGCAGCCTGGTGGGGAGCCTGCTCTGAGCAACCCTGGGCAGAAACCCACCAGTAACCCCGGGGAGGCAGTTTTGGGAAGCCCTTCGCGCCAGGAGGTCGGGCGGCAAAACGCAGAGGCCGCTACCACACGAGACAACAGAGTAGCCACAGTGCAGAGTGTCATACAAGAGACGGCAACATGCAGAGGGACACCGGCTCAGTCCGACAGACCAACAGCCCAACCTAACGCTGAAGAGTGTCTGAAGCTCCAGCACGAGCAGACACGTTTGCACATTTGGAAACAGCTGGCTTTACAGGCAGCAACATGGAAATTTTCTCTGGTTACATGAGAGCAGTTTTACTCCAAAGCGGAAAGCGCGAGTTTGAACCGAGGTTGGGTCTTTAACAACCTCCTCTTTCAAGCCTTTGCGTCTCTTTTCTAAAGCTGTTTTACTGCTGACGATAACCAGAGACGGCTGCCACTCCTGTGCCCAGGACTACGTCCCGAATGCTAATCGTCACAAACAAAAATCACATGTAGAGAATGTGACACGCATGGGTCTTGGTGAGGTGACAACAGTGCCCAAATTAAATCGGGGTGATCATTTTTAGGCATACAATGACAAACAGGTACAGGAACACTCAGGAACAGGAGAAAAAAAAAAAGGGAGAGAAAAAAAAAAGGCATCATTTTCCAGAGGCCAGCACCAGTACGGTGAGCAAAGCACAGATAGGAACATCAGAAATCATCCAGGCAAAAAGAAAACAAACAAACAAAAAAAAAACCAAAACAAAAACTCAGTTGCGTCTCCCAACTCATCACAGGACTCCAAGCCACCTCCTGCCTGCCCTCCAGGATCCCAGCATCCTTTCAGGTACACGGGATGACTGACTCACTGACTCACTGACTGACTGGTGACGAACATGAGCTATGCATGTACACTGTCAGCTTCGGGATGGGTGTGTGGCAGTCGATGGGATGGCAGAAGAGAGAAAGAGAGAGAAAGAGAGAGGGCAGAATTGTTCTTCTTCCTCTTACCGTATCCTTGGAGGACCTACGTCTCTTGAAGCTGGAGGCCAGGGTGGAGGTGATGGACCTAAAAGTGGCTTTCTTTTTAGGGTCAGGTTCTGCTCTACCACTTTTTCTATCCTAAAATGAATATGTATAAGTGATTAGATCTCTAGTGTGTTGTTGGAAACGCTAAATCTACTTGAATACTGCCCCATGTCATGTCCTTCATTTAGGTGAGAAAGCTACTGGAGGTGTCCTGTCACTCCCAGTCCTCCAAGGGCCTCCGTGACCCGTGGCTACAGCACGGCCACCTCGCTGTTACAGCTACAGGGCCGGCCTCGTGTCTGGAGCGCTGGAAACCCCTCTGGGGAGTAGCCCTGCTCTCCTGGGCGTCTGCGTCCAGGCCGGCACAGCTGACCTCTCTTCCTGGGGATGCTCTGCCTGGTGCCCTGCCCCTCGCTTCCACCGCTAGCCTGGCTGGACCGAGAGGGGAGATGCTGCACCTACCACTAGGAAAAAAAATAAAAATCACTCAGGGCCTTTTTCTGAGGCTGAATCCTAGTGCCACAAGAGAGAGAGAGGACTGCATTGAAAGAGAAGTCATTGTATGAGTATTCTGTAAAAAAAATGTATTCAAAAATTCAAATGATGCAGTTGTGCAAAGCCGAACGTGGTTGTTGGTGGTGTGGTAGTTTTGTTTTTCCAAAGTAAAACAGGTTAAAAAGAACCAAGGAAACTGGAAGAAAAAGGAAAGGAAAAAAATAAGGAAAAGAAAGGGAGAAAGCAAAGCGTTAGCACTGTGATGTCGTCGGGGTCGGGATGAACTCAAAGAGAAACAGAACTGAAAAATGTAGGCATTGGTGTTAGCGAGTCGGACCTGGTTAGCGCAGGCTGGGAGCACCAGCCGCCATGGTGCGGGGGCAGCGAGCCGTGGGGACCGGCCGCGCTCGGCGGCGGGCGCTGAGAACGAGTCCTCCCCAATTGCTTTCGTGCCAATGAGTGTGACCTTGCCGACGGGGGACGGAGTGACCAGGTCTGGCTCTGCTACCGCACGGGGGTAACCAAAATGTATCCCGCTGGTGCGTAGAGCATGCTCGGGGATACATTTGCTCCTCCTTCTCAGTTCTCTCTTTTGCGGACATGCACAAACGGAAAGGAAAGCAAGATGAATGGAATGAAATGTCTTTTTCTTCCATGGCATCTCAGGAAATAGCCATGGCAAAACTGTGATCCCAAAAACCATCATTTTTGTTTGTTTGTTTTAACAAATAAATCTTTCCACTTGCCTACCTTCTAGCAATGTACCAGATACTAGTGCTCTGACGTTTCCTCCTGTGGAAAAGTCTTACAATGTCAAACGGCTCTTTACCATGAGGCTGTTTACCCCCACAGGGCAGCATGCTTTGCTCACAGTCCCACAGACTCTGCCCAAGGACCCAGTGCAGTATTTTCTAGAAGGTTGGCAAGTGAAAAATGGCAGTGCGACTAGTGTGCTCTGTCCCAGCAGCCTTAACCCCCTCGGTGCTGCTGCATCTTTTTTTTTTCTTTTGGAAGCAAAGAAAGAAAAATAAAAAAGAAGAAAAAGGAAAAAAAGTATCGAGAAATGGCTTTTTTTTCGAGACCCTCCTCAGTGAACTGAACCCAATGAGCTCTGAGGACACAGCAGCCCAGCCTCGTACTTCCCCTTGCTGCTCTCGGGCAGGTTGCCTCCACCCAGGCAGCCCCCCACCCCGCACACCCCAGCCAGCTCTGCTCCCACAGGGCCACCGCTCTGGGCTTGTTTTGGGGTCCCCAAGCCTCGTTCTCTCTCTTTCAGTCACTGGCTCTGCTGTGAACAGCAGTCTCCTTTAGCCACTTAAAGGATCTCTTGCTTTTTGAAGGCCGGTTTGCTTCCCGAAGGAAGAAAAGCAGCCAGAGTGATTCAGAGAGAGCCTCCAGCCACCCTAAACTGGGGCTGGGGGGCATCATGGGGCTCAGCCCTGAAAGAGATGGGGTAAGGGAGGCATGAGGCTGGTGGCCCATGGATGTACCCATGGCTCGGTGCCACTGACCCTCCTGGGCTCCCCTGCCTGAGCAGCACAGAGTGTTCCATGGGTGGGGGAAGCCAGGGTGAGAAATGGCCCCATGGAAGGGGTTTGGGGCAGCCTTGGTGCTGACAGGCACCGGCATTGCTGGCTCCCATGTGGGAAGATGTCCTTGTCTCCAAAGGACAAGAGCACGCACCACCTCATTTTGGAGTATGACAAAAGCTATCGCGCCTCTGGGGAGTGGGAAGGGAGGAGAAGGTGATGGAACCATCCCTGGTGCATTACTCCATGTGAGCACTGGGCAGGGATGCTCAGTGGCAGCGAATCAACCCTCCTGCCTGCTGGTGAGCACGGACAGAGCCAGGCAGCGGGGCAGAGCGCCTGCAAATCTGCTGCGCTGGTACCGCTTGCTCAGCCAGAGCAGGACCTCGCTCTGGCACATGGTCCCCAGCAGAGCAGAGTCCCCACCCAGAGCACCAGTGGGGCTATTCGGGCCAGGTCTCTGACCCGGCTGGAGCTGTGTGTGACATCTCCCAGGAGAGATGGCATCGGCTGGGGCAGCTCCTGGGACAAGGCAGGGACCCAGTAACGCCCAGCTGGAGTTACGGGGTTGCGGGGTGGGGGACAGAGGGACCCAAGCTAATCCACAGCTCTGCATTCACGGATTTGGTGAAGGAATGGAAAACGCACCTGTTGGAGATTTGCTCTAAAAACGGTTTGTCCTACCTGCAGGTTTTTCCTCCACACATTAACGGCCGCAAACGCCAGCTGCATCTGCTTCCTCCGCGCGTCCTTATGCCTTTTGTAAGCTATTTCTATGAATATTAAAAATATCCCGGCAACAATACCTCCAGCCACCAGCATAAACACACCTGAAATAAGCAGGAAAGTTACAGGGGGCAATGGAAATCGCACCATGACACTTCATTTCCTCGGTATCACACTCAGCAACAGGAGCATCTGCCAACCCAGGGTCCCCCCCACCATCCCCCTGCAGTCCTGGTGGGGCTGGGAAGGGGAACGCAGCAAAGCAGGGCAGGTGCTGCAGGTTGGGCACCCGCAGTGATGGGCAGAAATGTAATGGGTGCTGAATGACACGTGGAGAGTTGGGGTTATTCAACCTGAAGAAGAGAAGGCTCTGGGGAGACCTTAGAGCAGCTTCCAGTCCTGAAAGGGGCTCCAGGAAAGCTGGGGAGGGGCTCTTGATCAGGGAGTGCAGGGACAGGATGAGGGGTAGCAGTTTTGAGCTGAAGGAGGGGAGATTGAGATGAGATCTTGGGGAGAAATGTTTTGCTGTGAGGGTGGGGAGGCCCTGGCCCAGGTTGCCCAGAGCAGTGGTGGCTGCCCCATCCCTGGAGGGGTTCAAGGCCAGGCTGGATGGGCCTTGGAGCAACTGGATCCAGTGGGAGGTGTCCCTGCCCATGGTAGGGGGTAGGACTGGATGGGCTTTCAGGTCTCTTAGACCCAAGCCATTCCAAGACTCTATGATTCTTTGATGTCTGTGCAAACTCCTGCCCGCTGAAGCAGACGGTGCTGCAGCAATGCTGGGGGTGTGCTTGGTGCTGTATGAAACACCAGGGCAGACCTCATCCCCTGAGGCTTGTAGGGTTGTTTACACCAGAAACCCAGCCCTGGTGCTGTTATTTGGTCCATCAGCAAGCACTGGCATTTTGGGGATAGGGTCAAGAGGAGATGGAGCAAAGCACCCCCTCCCTCAGTGATTCTGTCCTGGCCCACGATACCAGCGGGGATGGGGTCCCATCAGATGCCCCTCATCCTGCATCACCGAATTGGCTGGGTGAAGGACTGGCATCGCTGCAATGGGAGAGCCCAACTAGGGGAACTTGCAGCCTTTGCAAAGAGGGACCAAGAAGCCCCTATCTGTATGGATTATCCTCCTCCTGCCTCTGCCCCAGGGCCAGATGGAACACACTCCTCAGGGCTGGGGGCTGCCCCTCACCTCCAGAAGGGTCCTCATTTGCCTCCGTGGCTGCTCTTGTCTCCCCTGAGGTGTTGCTCCCCGCTCTCCCCCTTGGCGACAGCTCTGATTTCACCAGGACAGCCATAGCTTGGCCAGAGCAGAGGGAGGGGAGCAATGGTCAAAGCAGGACAGCCCCACTGATGAGAAAGCCACCCCAGGGAAGGTGGGGGAAGCTTTGCAGAGCTTTTTCAGATAAGAAGGGATTGGAGCCCAACGCAGCAGCCTCCCAGCGCTAGGAAAGCACAAACCCAGAAGAAGCAGAGCTTTGGCCCGAGAGGAGAGCCCTGGAGAGGAGAATGTCTTGAGCGAAAGCAGGCTACCCAGCGAAGAGGAAGAAAGAGGTTTGCAGAACAAACCTGCCATATTTTCAAAGGTGAGTGTTGCTGGGGCATTGCTACGGGAATCACACTCCTGATACCTCACCCAAGTCTTGTCCAAATCCTCCATGAAGCCGTTCTCATGGGACCTGAAAGCACAATGAGAAAGGACAGAGTAGTCACTGGGGACCAGGAGCTGGGGCATGTGCCCTTTGTGCCTTCATGCCCTCCATGCTAGGACTCTGCACTTGTAGGCAGCCTACAAACACAGGGTGATGCGTGTGCACGCCTGGCTGATTGCACACATACTCACACGCATGTGCTCGTAGGGCTTTTGTGTAGAGTGGCTGCTGTGGGTGTCCAAACAGCGTGTGTTTGCACGTGGCCCTCCACACAGCCAGAGCTGCCACGAGGTGCGAGGAGGTACCTACAGCCGCCTGGTACCACTTCCTTGTGTCCGAGAGCCAGGGAGTTGGCTGGCTGCTGCCAAAAAGAGCTATGTGTGTTCCCAATGGGTGGGATGCTGCTGATGGATGTAGGCAGGGCTCGGAGGGGGTGTGTGAAGGAAGGCTGCAGGTACCTGACATGAACCATATCCCCAATATCATCCTGCGCAATCCCCTCTCCTGCCTTGGCTGCTCGGGACCTCAGGCAATGCTGGACCCCAGTCCTGTCTGGTGATCGCCAGCACCCTACAGAGCAGGGCAAGGAATAACTGCTTCTCAGCAGCTCCCTGCTGTGCTCAGCGAGGACTGGGACTCCTCATCAAGCTGGTGTCACAGCCTGGGAGGGTACAAACCATGTCCCCACACCGCCAATCTGCCTGGATGGCTAGTGCCAATGGAGGTGGAAACAGACCGTGGATCCCTCTGCACTTTCCTCCCTCTTGTCCCTGGCACATGGCTCCTGCCTTCCCGGACCACCTGTAGCCCTGGACTTCCCCATTCTGTCCCAGGAGGTCACCAAGGACTCTTGCAGCCTCTCCAGGCTTCTCATATTGTTGTTCCAAATCCTGTCTCTCCACTGCCGCTCATGGTAAGATCACCCCACAGACGAGGTCCCACGGCTCCCTCTGTCCTGCATGTGTCTTCCACATCCTGCCCATCATCTCTCTCAGGCCTTTCATCTCCAAATCCTTTTTACCCGCAATATCAGATTGACTTAAGGCAGCCCATGGCGCAAGGTCAAGCTGGTACAAAAGCCTCAGCAGGACCCAGCAGGGGTCCTGAAATATCTTTGCCTAACAGGAATAGACAGAGGTGAAAGAAAACCCCTTGGAAGATCAGGTCTGGGCAGCACAGGCTGAGCTCACAGGGAGAAGCTGGGGAATGGCAGCATCCCTGCCACCTGCTGCACCCTGCTCACAAGGACCTGGTGCTGGATGGCCCCTGGGCTGCCTTCTGCCAGCTTTGCTTATGCTCCTGCAGCAGAGCACGACTCCTGTTCCCTGCTCTGCTCTGCCTTTCCACCAGCTCCTGTGAGCCAGAGCTGGAGCTGAGGGTGCCCACCCTGGTCACTCAGGCATATCCCCTTAATCAGGAGCAACACAGCAGCCCCTACTGCCCCTGTCCCTGCAGAAGATCTGGAGGATGGGGTAGCAATGCCTGGCACAAGGCTACTTGCGTGCTAAAACATGCAGCATTCGGGGTGAGCCCCATGCCAAGAGCCATGTACGGACTTGAGGATGGCCAGGGAGACGTTCTGCTTCCACGGGCTGTCCTTGCGCATCCCAATCCCGAAGCCAGAGCGGAAGAAAAGCTCCCCCGTCGTCACCAGGTCACATTTCTGGGAGGCTTCAAACTCCAGCACTGCTGAGTCCCAGATGAAGGCATGGAGCTTGCTGGATATCAAGAGAGAAGAGATGGGTAAGTATGGGTAGCCCTGATTGTCTGCAGCCACCACGGGTGCTCCCAGCCCTAATTTAAGCACTGATTAGCATCACCCTCCTCCCAGCAGGGTCTGTCTGTGTGCTGCTGGAAGGCAGAAGACTAGGCAAAACTTTGGTGCAGGAGTATGAGGGGTTGACATGGAATTTGAAGCCACCCAGCCTCGCACAGAATCAATTGCAGAGGCCAGAAAAAGAGGTCATCCCCACCAGACCTTGTGCTCTCCATCCAGAGACCTGGTACGCGCTAGGACTAGGAAGATCCTACCCAGCACCAACTGGGCAGGTCCCATCAAGCCATGCTTCGGCCGCAGCTCCCTCCAGGTTTACCTCAGCCCTGCTTGCTCCACCAAACTGCAACCCCCCAAACCCCTTCCCCGTATGGCCAAACAAGGTGCTGGTCCCACTCACTTGTCCCTCACTGCCTGGATGGCTTCGGCAGCGCTCTCGTAGTTGTGCTTCTCCATGTGCCGGTACATGGTGCTCAGCTCCACCTGCCGTCGGAAGTAGATGTCCACTGAGCTCTGCTTCACCGTGGCATAGATGAACTTATCCGAGGGGTTACGCAGCTGAAAGGCAAGGGTAGAGCTCCTGTCTTCTGTGCTTCATCAAACAAACTGGCTTACCCCAAAGCTTTGTTTCCTAATTTTCCATCCCCTTCAGGGTCCGGTTTGCCAGAGAAGATCTCGATCTCCTCAGCAGAGATGAAGATGCCGTGGTGCAGTGAATGCTCTGGGATCATGGTGGAGGGAGAAGGGATGCTATGGGACAGGGACATTGTTGTGCTGAGGATGCAGGAGGCAGACAGGTCTGTGGGCAGAGGGCACGGGATGCTGTGGGTCGGTGCTGCTGTTGCAAACATTCCTGCGTGCCTGGGCTGATAAGCTGTGGTTGTGTCCTTGCCAGAGCAGGAAATGGGTTTGAGGCGTGATGGTATCTGCTGAGAGTATCGACTGCACCGCAGGGACAATTTCATTAGTTATAACTCATCCATAATGAATTGTTTCCTCATCAGTTACTGCAGGCTCTCCAGGAAATGGAAGAGAGTTTGGCTGGGTACATTCTAGTGCTGGACAAGGTTTCCCCTGCTGATCCCTCCCAGTATCTTTCCATTCCCACCCAGCATAGGGGCTCAGATGCAACAGCCCCAGGCAGGGCTCAATCCCCTGGCACAGACCCACAGCCGTGTTGAAGCAGGGCTCTGCATACTCGAAGTCATATTTTATGAGCCAGAAGGTACCCACTAGAGGCATCTCCTGCTTCTGTGCCCAGAGGCGGACAGGAACAGGAAAAGCAAGTGAGGGGTCTTTACCCGGGGGTCATTGATGCCTGTAATTCTCTCCTCAGGCCGGTCTAACACCAGGAAGGCTGCCAGGTTGGCAGTGTATGAAGCCACAATGATCATAGCGAAGCCAGCCCACACCATGCCAAGAATGCGTGCAGAGAAACTCCGAGGAGCACCTGGATGGAGAGACGTGAGATCAGACTGGCACAACAAGGACTTACTTGGTCACTAAAGCCACATCCATTCCATGGCAAGGCCAATGGTAGCTGCAGATGTTCCCCATCTATCTGCTCTGCCAACAGCCATGCAAGGAGCTCTTGCATTGCTGAAGCCAAGAAAACCCCATGGCTCCTTCCAGGGTATGATTTGTCTCACCCTAAGCAGATGCGTAACCCTGGGCAGGAGAAGTAGCCCAGGAAGGACTCTTTTCCTATAATTGGTCATGAGAGGTGGCAGGATGGTCTGCATGAAGAGTGCTGCAACAGTACTGCACCAGCATCACTGAATCCCCCACCAGCACCCTCCAGGGAAGGCTCAGGGAAGGAGGGTCATACCCATTCACCGAGGGGTCCCCTGAAGGTAACAGCCTTGCCACAGAGAGGAGACAGTGGAAGTGGGCACAGGCCTCTCCCCCTGCACAGTGTCCTCCCTGATTCAGCTGCAACACACCTTCTCCAATACCAGAGTTCAGTAGGACTCCCCAGGAGAACCACATGGCAGAGGAGAGTGTCAGGGCATCTTCCTCCTCCTCTTCACTGTTCACTTTGAACCGGCCAAACGGACTGAAAAACAAGACAGAGAACTCTTCTCATATTCCTTACCCTGGTTCCCAGAATTCTCTGCTGTGCCCTCCATGTCCTGATGCATCCCTACATCACTCAACCCTACGAACCATGCCTGTGCCCCAAACAGCTCTTCATTGCTCCTGTGCCACTGCCTTGCATGTCACTTGTGCTTATCTGCAGCCCTGTCCAACTCACATTGGTCCCATCACACTTCTCTCTGGGCCAGAAAGATCATCTGATCCCGTCCAGCTTAAGCTTCTCCCACTGCAACATGGAGGATTTGCTGCAGATTAACCACAGGGACCTCTGGGTACAGGGCTAGTGAGGGGGACAGGCTCCTTGCCCTTCAGAGGAGCTGCCCAGGGGTCAAAGGGGACTAAATCAGAAGGCAGGAGCTGACAGGCCCCTTGGTCAGGCATGTTCCCACATATCCAGGTGCCATGTACCACACATATCTCCATTTAGCAGCAGCCAGAGAAGCCAGGAGCCCAGCCCAGGGCTGGTGGGGCAGAGAAAGTGGGTTCAGCTCCTCTGAGAGGGAGCCTCCCAAAGAGCTGCAGGGCTGTGCTGAGCAAGGCACTGCGGGTAGTTCCCAGGAACACTCCCTTGTCCCCTCCAGCCCTTGGATGACCAAAGCACACTCACCTGAATCGGTCTAAGAGGTACAACATCACTGCCACCACGTGCACCGACAGCCCCACCAGCAGCCACAGTGTGCTCTGGAAAGGCTGCATGAACGAGTCCAAGGTGCTGCGGGGGATTTCCTAGCACACAGGAGAGATATGAACAGCGCTGGCACCCGTCAAGCCTGCACCTTGCCTGCCTGGACCCCCTGCCCTGCTCCAAGCTCCTTCTGCTCTGCTACACAGAAAAGCTCAGGGTGGCCAAGTCAGGTTCCATAGTTAAAATCGGCAATGTGGAGGCTAGTATCCAGCAGCAAAGGCTGGGATTTGCAGCTGCCCTGTGGTGGGCCACAGCTGGGGAGCAAGGACACCGCTCATCCACAAAACACCCCATCCCAAACCATACCTTCTTCACAAGAATGGTGAGGCCCTGGTACTTGAAGGGCTTGGAGAACTCAATGTACTGTGCCCGCTCATTGTTGATGGTGAGG
Organism: Phaenicophaeus curvirostris; assembly: GCF_032191515.1. Lineage (NCBI taxonomy): Eukaryota > Metazoa > Chordata > Aves > Cuculiformes > Cuculidae > Phaenicophaeus > Phaenicophaeus curvirostris. Next base: position 1,538,836 of record NC_091411.1, read on the forward strand.
GGAGCCACAATCATGTCCGCTTGGCCACTTAGCAGCTCCCCCATCATCCCGTTCCACTCCTTCTTGTTGCTGTTGTTAACCTGCCAGAGAACCGGTGCAGGATCAGCCCACTGCCCTGACAAGTGTCCCCACTGGCCAGGACCCACACACCTGTGGCACTGACCCCCCCACCCCTGCTCTGGAGAAGCGCACAGGGGTGTTTCAAGACATAAAACAGGCAAAGAGATACTACAGGCTGCCCAAACTCACCCGCTCTTGGGTACCAAATTTACCATCAGCCACCAGGTGAACCTCGTAAGTGAAGTTCATCACCCCTGCCAGGCGGATGAGCAGGTCGATACAGAAGCCGTAGCAGCACAGGGCCACGGTGGGGCGGCCTGTGGGTGGGAGAAAAAGGGGGAGACAAGTGGAGGTAGCCCTTTGCCCATGACCCCGTGCAGAATTCATGGCTGTCCCCAGCGAGAGCAGCCACCTGCATGGCTCTGGTTTCACATGAGATGTAATCACATCGCTCAAGCAGTGCCACCTGCATCACCCACCCTCTCCCACTGTCCCCACTGCCTCCACTGCCCGTGGGTGAGAGGGAAGCACCGGTGTGGGAAGAAAGCAAGCTGGGGCAAAGGGGGCTCATTCATTTGCTCTGTCCCAGTGAGGTGGACTGAGAGTTGGTGCTACTGACCCACTGCAGAGGACAGTGGGGGCTTGGTGCATGCAGGCTGTGCTGGGGGAGTGCTAATATGAACCTATCAGGCTGAACACAGCCCAGGACACAATTCAGGGCTAGGGGGACAAAACTGTGCACAGGAAAGCATGATGTGCCAGGGGGATGCAATTCAGGTGGAGTTGGGTGAATCTGGCATTACTAAGTAGCTTGCACTCCCCAACAGGTGCTCGCTCCTAATCCTGAACTTGCTGTGATAAAGTGGTTTGAAACTGGTGGTGTTAGTACCAGCGCAGCAGGAGCTAGTGTGCCTCAGGGTTCTTGCTTCTGTTTGCGATCAAAGCAAAGAGAATTGGAGCATGTCAGAAGACAGAAACATGGGATGCAATCCCTCCAAACAGCCCTGGAGCCCACCCAGTGTGAAAATCACCTGTTGGGGTCAAAAACCTGCAGCACTGTTCCATGTTACTGTGCAAAACTACACTGGGGCTGAAGCTGATAGAAGGGCTGAATGTGCTGTCACGTTTCTGCTCCTCCTCCTGTGTGACTGAGCACTCTCCCTAAGGACCCCTTCTTGGGACAGAGTCTCTATAAGCTGGGTGGGCTGGGGGATCTGCTGCACTTACCACCAGCCTGAGTTACCTGGGATGGTCTCATTGGGTCCAGTGCAGAAGACCTTTTTCACAGGATCTCCGTTGATGGTGAATTCCTCTCTGCATGTCCCATCTGCTTGTGTGGGCTTCACGTACACAAAGGGCTCTTGGTGGATTGTCACAATCTGTCAGGTGAAACACAAACAACCACTTGTCTCCATTCCCCTCCAGAGCTACGTGCCCCTGATAGAGAGCATGGCTGATGCGCTGTGGTTCCCTCCTCAACTGCCATCTCAGCACATGAAACTGCTCAGCTCAGAAGCAGGACCCGGCTTTGGCATGGGGACAATTGCTTTCCCTGCACCCAAGATAAGGAACAGCCATACCAGCATCCTTCTTCATGTGGCACTTTCACCTCAGCCTCAGCACCTCTCACAACCCTTTCCCTTACAGCAAGCCAATGAGAACCACCACATAGCCAAGATCTGGGGAGGAGCCATTTGTCATTTCTGGGTGGAAGTGTCGATCTGCTGGAGGGTCAGGAGGCTCTGCAAAGGGATCTGAACAGGCTGGACCGCTGGGCAGAGTCCAATGGCATGAGGTTTAACAAGGCCAAATGCCGGGTCCTGCACTTGGGGCACAACAACCCTATGCAGTGCTACAGACTGGGAGAAGTCTGTCTAGAAAGCTGCCTGGAGGAGAGGGACCTGGGGGTGTTGGTTGACAGCCGACTGAATATGAGCCAGCAGTGTGCCCAGGTGGCCAAGAAGGCCAATGGCATCTTGGCTTGTATCAGAAACGGCGTGACCAGCAGGTCCAGGGAGGTTATCCTCCCTTTGTACTTGGCACTGGTGAGACCGCTCCTCGAATCCTGTGTTCAGTTCTGGGCCCCTCACCACAAGAAGGATGTTGAGGCTCTGGAGAGAGTCCAGAGAAGAGCAACAAAGCTGGTGAAAGGGCTGGAGAACAGGCCTTATGAGGAACGGCTGAGAGAGCTGGGGTTGTTTAGCCTGGAGAAGAGGAGGCTGAGGGGTGACCTCATTGCTCTCTACAACTACCTGAAAGGACGTTGTAGAGAGGAGGGTGCTGGCCTCTTCTCCCAAGTGACAGGGGACAGGACAAGAGGGAATGGCCTCAAGCTCCGCCAGGGGAGGTTTAGGCTAGACGTTAGGAAAAAATTCTTTACAGAAAGGGTCATTGGGCACTGGAACAGGCTGCCCAGGGAGGTGGTTGAGTCACCTTCCCTGGAGGTGTTTAAGGCACGGGTGGACGAGGTGCTGAGGGATATGGTTTAGTGTTTGGTAGGAACGGTTGGACTCGGTGATCCGGTGGGTCTCTTCCAACCTGGTTATTCTGTGATTCTGTGATTCTGTGATTCTGTCAAGGAGTTCAGGGGTAGGATAAGGGAAATGGTTTTCATCTGAAAGAGGGGAGATTGAGAAGAGATCTTAGGAAGAAATGTTTTGCTGAGAAGGTGGGGAGGCCCTGGCCCAGGTTGCCCAGAGCAGTGGTGGCTGCCCCATCCCTGGAGGGGTTCAAGGCCAGGTTGGATGGGGCTTGGAGCCCCTCATCCAGTGGGAGGTGTCCCTGCCCGTGGCCAGGGGGTGGAACTGGATGGGCTTTGAGGTCCTCTCCAACTCGAACAGTTTTGTGATTCTGTGATTGGTGCTCTAGACACTATCCCACTGCCCCAAGCTAATGCAATATTTCAGTCCTGGTCCTTTTCAGCACAGCAGCATCTCAGCACGTCTACACCATCTCCTCAGGAATAAGGACTCACTGCCAGTGGGAATGTGTCATTTCCCTTGCCTGGACAGTAGGACAAATAAAGGGTCATACTGGTAAGATTAACTTGCCTGGGATCCAGTCACTAAAGTGGCTGCTGGGCTACACTTAAGGGAAGGGCATAAGAAGCAAAGCAAGAGTGGAGTATCCCAGTGTCACCTCCAGCTTCTGGCCATCAGTACTTCAGGGACATCCTGAGTCCAACATTGCAGCCACCAGCTCATCCACCCTCCATTACCTTGTTTAATCTCCTTTTGAACCTGTTTTCTTCTGGCCTCTGCACTGTCTAGCCACACTGGCTCTGGAACCGAACTATGCCTTGGCCAAAGGAGCTTATCCTTGTATTTCCTGCAAACCTCTGCTGGGTGCCCTCTGGCTCCCAAGCCACGAGGAATGGTGAACACCTTGTCCCTCCATCCCTTCTCTGTTGCTCTCATATCCCATTTCTGGCTGTCTCTTTCCAAAACAAAGAATGCCTACCATCCTGTCTAGTTTTACTCCATCTGGAAGTTGTCCTCTAGTTTTCAACATCGTATAGTACCTTCTCTAAGTTTTTCTGCTACATCCAGTCCAAGATGGCATCTGCCCTGGGTTTACAAATGCTGCTGACATCTGCAGAGGCAGCAATGGAAGTGGGAGGCAGATAAAGTCACAGCTCTGCATGCAGAGAGCTGAGGACACCTGCCACCCCCTAATGCCATGTGCTATTACCTTCAATTTGGTGGACATCTGATAGCCCTGAGGTTTCTCGGTTTCTCCTCCTGGCCAGATAATCTTCCGGTCGTTGGTCAAGACCTGTGATCAACCCCACAGGAAGGAGACAGACATGAGCTCATAGGTAGACACCCCAACGCACGCACCCCTCCTACCCATCCCATCCAGGCCTGTACGTACATGGCTGCCGTTGTAAATCCCAACTTGGACCAGTTTCCGATTCTGCAGGTTCATGATGCTGTAGTTGGCAAACTTCCTGTCCCCATCCTCATTGAACTCCACCCGCCCAGTGACGCCCTCTGAGTACTTGGAGGACATCAACACCCTGTGGAGAGAAACAGAGTGAGCCAACCTAGAAAACCTGCTGCAGCCACTGGGACACATAAGATGGCATCAGAAGGGCAAATGTTTTCTCTCAGTTGCCTGCCTATAAAATTCCGGTCAAGGTTACCCATGGTCTCTTTACAGACCTGTGACCATCCCTTCTTGGTGGGTGAAATCAGCTTCCCAAATGTTGCTCTACCGTATCTGCTGTCATTACTTCTTCTTTTCCATTAAATCAATCACACACCCTTAAGGAATGATCTGTCCCACAGCACCCAAGAACACCCTCCTCTGGCAGACCCTGTGTCAATGGCACCACTCCTGGTGCTTCTGGCACCAGCCCACCACAGCCTGGGCAAGTACATACACCACCAAAAGGAGAAAGAGCCCCCCAGTCCCTGGAAGGATGATAGTGAAGACACAGAATTGCCTGAGCCACTTGCAGTGCACCATAGAGAACAGCTTTCAATAACTCATGCCGAAGACTGTGTTGCCGCAGAGGATGCGAGAATTTGTTCTATAAAGAATCTTAAGGCTTTGGAGGTCCCGCACTCAATAGAACCCGTATCTACAGAAAGGGCATCCCACAACCACCGCAACCATGTCTGCGCAGAACAACCCTTGGCAGAAGGTCACACTGCCAAAAGTAACACACTGGTGCCAGGCTGCACACTCCAACCCAGGGAGCCCCGCTGCAAAGGGAATTGATGTATCACTGAGATCCAGACTGCAAAAGAGGCCCTTGTGGCTCCAGCATCTGCAATGGTGCAGCACAAAACCCCATGCAGCACAAAGACTGGGTTCTGGGAAGCGCATGCAGCATCTGCTGATCACACTTGCCCATGGCAGCAAGATCCAACGTGCGCTCACTCTGATCTGCTGCAATCCCAGCGGCCAAACCACAGAACTCTTTTCAGCAGAGAGCAGTCTGTCCCATGCATGGAGATGTCTTGCACCCAGGTGCTGCTTGCAGCATGCTGACCCATGCCGCAGCCCTGAAGTATTCAGCAAGAAATGTGTCTGCAGCACTGCACTCCAATTTGACAGAAATATCCCCTTCTTCCATCCACAGGATTAAGATCCAGGTTAGAGGAGATCATGGCCCTCAGATCTCTTCCTCCTGGAGACATTCCTGTCCTCATTGATCCCAGCTGCCCAAGCATTGCCCAGGATTGAGTTGGCGCCAGGCATCCAGGTGATGCTTAAAAATCCTGGATAAACAGGGAGCCAGTGCCTGAGCTCAAGTCCTGGCTACTTTTCTAGAAGAGATGTAGCCCTCACATCCAAACCATGCAGAAGAGTCCAAACAGTCCTGTGCCACATGCCCCAAACCTTTAATGACTGATAATCTGAACAAAGCTATCATGTTGCCTTCCTGCACCTTTTCCACATTCCCACCTTTTCCAGCTCTCCCCCAGCAGGTCCTCTGCTTCCTCCAGAAGGACCCTTTCCCAAATACCTCTTGAAAAGGGGTCCTGTCTTCCAGATGTTGGTGTTGCCCACGCAGCCCCGTGGCGGGTCTGTGATATTCTCCTTCTCAAACAAGTCGTGCACGGCCTGGGCCACCACCGCGACAGCGTCGCTGATGTGGGCTGACTCGTTCTTCCCGTTGATGAGCTGCAGACCGATCACTCCTGCCACGAGTAGAGGGGAGGAGGTGGGTCAGCACCACCTGCCGCACTAGCCACTCCAGCATTACCCCCGTGCACAGGGCTTGGGCACCCTCATAGTTACAGGCTGAAGACCCCTGGAACGCAGCTGGGGAGTTGCCTGACCTTCAGGACAGGGGCAGCAGGGTTGGTGGCTGCAGTGGAGCAGGATTAGCACCATCCTGCCTGCCAGAGGGGGGCTGGGGACAGCTACACTGGCCCCCTGTGCTCCATCCACACTCCATTGCCCAAAGCCCAGGTGACCGTCAGCTTGCAAAGTCCCACTGCGGGGCACGACAGTGGCCGAGGCTGCTGGACCGCTGCCTCCTCATGTGGGCAAAGGGAGCCACGAGCAGCAGGCAGAACCCTCTACTCGCTTGTGGCCACCATGGCATCGTGTTCCCCCAGCCTCAAAGCTCCCCAGGAAGGCGGGTACCGCTCATCCAAACTCCAAGCAGGCTGATTCAAGCCTGGTTGACAGCAAGGCGGGTGCCTCCAGCGGGTGCCTACCATCAGGAGCGTAACGCAGGGCATTGCCCGATATCTCCCGTTCCCCCACCAGCCACACGTAGCCGGAGCCCGTCATATTAAGCATGGCTGCTGATCTGTACACCGTGGCTGCATCATCCTCACTGCAACGAGAAGAATGGAATGGAATGTGGCTCCAGATGCTGGATGGCCCCTTTCCTCCTGTATCAGATTACAAGAGGGTGGCAGCACCAGGGAAAACACATCCCCAGGCAGCCGCCCTCTGATAACTGGTTCTCCTGAGCAATGGCCAAATCCTTGATGAAATGGGAACCTTCCTCTTAGCTTCAACTGATCTCACAGCACCCCACACTGCTAAGTATCTGCAAATCTGGCCAGCTCCTTATTGCTGACCTCCAACAGGCAAAGGGGCAACACAGCTCCCCTTCTTTACTGGTGGATAGGGAGGCATCATCAGTAACTATCACAGCTTCTGTGGCTGCTAACAATTTGCAGGACAGCCAAACATCTCAGCCATGCCCATTGCCAGCTCCCTGGCCAGCAGCATGCGGAGCACAGTATCTACCACCTGCCTGGGACACGGGCATTACGAGGGTTTTCTTTCATGCTCCTTGAATATGAGCCAGCAATGGCCCAGGTGGCCAAGGTGGCCAACAGCATCCTGGCTTGCACCAGCCATGGTGCGGCCAGCAGGAGGTGGGACTGGCACTGATGAGGCTGCACCTCGAATCCTGGGCTCAGTTTTGGGCTCCTCACTACAAGAAAGACATTGAGGGGCTGGAGAAGGGCAAAGGATCTGGGAAGGGGTTTGGAAAACAAGTCTGAGGAGCAGCTGAGGGGCTGTTTAGTCTGGAGAAAAGGAGGCTGAGGGGAGACCTCATTGCTTTCTGCAGCTCTGGGAAAGGAGGTTGTGGTGAGGTGGGTGCTGGCCTCTTCTCCCAAGTGACAAGGGAGAAGGATGAGAGGAAATGGCCTCAAGTTGCACCAGGGGAGGTTTAGATTGGGTATCAGGAATGATTTCTTTATGGAAAGAGTAGTGAAGCATTGGAAGAGGCTACCCAGGACAGTGTTGGAGTCTCCATCCCTGGAGGGGTTCAGAGAAGTGTGTAGATGTGGTAATTTGGGACATGGTTCATTCGGCACAGTGGGCTTGGGCTGACGGTTGGACTGGATGATCTTAGAGGTCTTTTCCAACCTTAACGGTTCTATCATTCTATTCTCCTATGATCTGCACTGATTCTAGTGCTCAGCGCTGTTGCAAAGAGGAAAGAGAGGAACTCGGAGCAGGGAGGGGAAGGGACAGCTTTGCATTACCTGGCAGAAAGGATGATGACACGAGCCTCCAGCTCCTTAGCCTCCAGCAGCAGCGATGTCACGTTTTTGGTTCCGGGGTCAAACTGAAGTACTTTCTCTGCCTGTGATTAGTGTGAGCAAAGCTGGTTAGTGCGGGAGCCCCGGGACTTCTTGTGAGAGCCATGCTATCTAGGAAAGGGTCAAGAGAATTCATTAAACTGCACAAGTCTGCTAAATAAGGTTGGTTATAGCTAATTTTTTTCTTTTTTTTTTCTTTTCTTTTCTTTCTTTTTTCTTCCCTTCCTTCCTTTCTCTTTTAAGGTTTGGCTTTTTGGTTTGGTTTTTTTTGGTTTTTTTTTTTTTTTTGCACTGTGCATGCAAACTGAAGTCAATCAAGACCCAAAAAGAGGCGTGCATTGTACAGGAAAGAGAAAAAGGCTTTGGAATGCAATTGGAAACTCAAATGAGTGTTGTTTTTCAAAAACATGGGAAATGAAAAAAAAAAACATATTGCACAGGGTTAACCTTTGGGAGCAAAAGTGAGCAACTTACACCAAGGAACCGTTTCCTTTGGGGAGGAAAGGGGGTTGGTTCAACTTTCCAAAAAAAAAAAGAACTTGCAAGTTAATTACTGGTTCACATGCATGTTTCAAAAAGAAATCCTTCCAGGGTCAGCTGGCTAGGTTTCCATTCTCAAGTCCAAACCAAACTATCTCAACATAAAAACGTGCTACCAAGAAACACAGTCATGGATCTTTATTTTTTCCTTTCTTTTCTTTTCTTTTTTTTTCTCTTTCTCTTTTTTTCTCTTTTTTATTTTTCTGGTGGCTGTGGCTATTTCTCATTTGCTAGTTAGGTTGGTGGGCGGCGTGCATTTCCATGCATATATACCTTGGGTCCTCGCTTGTTGTCATAGGAAAGTTGGTCGAGGTTTTCATAGTTCCTTTTTTTACTCTGATGAATAATGTGCACAGAGAAAATATGTAGACACAGAAGAATATTATAAACAGTTGAAAATGACGTGTAGTAAAGCAATCCAACATCCACCTCCTCCTCCACTGTTTGCTAAAGGGTCTCTATAACGCTGGAGCTCGCAAAAACCACTATCAGGAGAGAGGGCCTCAGCTCTCACGGGAGCGTCACGGTGCAAAGCCATATCGGTTAGAGCAAGCCTGAGTGTCACAGCTGATGCGATGCAGTTGCCTTTCCCTTGTGGGTCTGGGGAATTCTTCCGCAAGAAACATTTATCTCAAGCTCAGAAACAATCTACACATCTCTAAGGGCCTAAGTGGTGGGATTTCCATGGAATTACTGTGGAAGTAAAGGACAAAATGCGCTGGATAAATGCAAGCTGTTACAGTAAAGAGCATTAGCATTGCTACGGTCACTATTATCATTACAATCCTGTTCACCCTAAGAGAGTTCACAGTGAAGTGTCTCAGCTGAACTTCTCACCTCCCACAAGGAGGGAGCAGCATTTTGGAGCTCTGTTGCTGTCCAAAAGAGAAAGAAAAAGCTCTCTATGTCCCATGTTGGCTCAAAGCGTGGCGATATGAAGCAATGGTGATCATGGGATGACATTGCAGCTTTTACCTGGTGCTTGGGGAGGGCTGAGGGCACCTTGTGGCTCTGTGGCACAAAGGTGGCCCTAGGAGGTCCTGGAGAAGATGGTGCCCATAACCTGACCCTACGCGTGGCTAGTGGGGTTCACAGCTTGGTGGTCTCCATGCTGCTGGCCAGAGCATCCCATCTGGGCTAGGGGCAGGTGGCTCAGCCTGTACTGACCCTGCAGATAACAGGCCAGAGCAGAGAGCCTGCTCCTCCCTTTGTCTTCTGCCAGAGCCACTTCTTTTCTTGGCCACAAAGGAGCCATGGACATGAAACCTGCTTCTAGAGGTTTCCTCTCCTCCAGGCAGCTTGCTGAGGAGCAACAGCCTCTGCTCTCAGGAGCCTTGACCCTGCAGCAGCATGCGCAGAGCCCCATGGATCTTCCTGAGAGCAGCTCCCATGGTCAGGCAAGTAACATCGGTTTTGGTGGCATATAGTCTGATCTCCTCTTCTTGGCCCTGGCCCACCCCATCTGGGCATCCCTGACCTGAGTATGAGGTATGGGACATGGCTCTATTCCGATCTCCATTTTGCAGCACCTTACAGCAATGGCAACCAATCCCTGCCAGGAGCCTGACCCTTTGCACCCTTGTAATGCAAGAGTTTGTGTTCCTAGGTGGTTCTGTAGGCAGCCAGGTTTTATCTATGCATCTTGCTTTCCAAACTATATAGCTGGTCTCTTCCTGAGCTCTCAGACCAATCTTTGGAAGGATATATTGCAAGGTCTCATTTCCAAGTAGCTTTATGGTCTTTCTTCTCCATTGACACAGCCTGACAAGTTTTTCATTGCTCAAAAAAGTTGGGTCCTTGTGAGGAAATGTATTTGAGGAGAAAACAATCTGCTTGAAGCGCAACTTTGCCTGATGACAACCACAGCAAGAATATCTGCAATGGATTCTTGGAGTCTTCTCAGATCACAGTGAGGTCTGGAGTAACAACTGTCTCCAAGGAAATCTAAGCTGCAGTAAGACAGCATGAATATTCTCCTGTGATGAAGTATTGGTAACTTTTCCTCAGGCACCATCAATTTAGCCAGAAACTTGGTCATCTGTCTTGCTGCCTCCAGCCGCAAGTCTCCTTCTGTGCCTTGGATGTCCTGGCACCTCAAACCAAGCTGGTCAACAAAGTGAAGCAGAGTCTTGGATGTAGCAGAGTTGGACCTGGTGGCACCCGATCAGCTCTGCCTTTCCCTGTGACTACCATTGTTGCCAGAACAAAACAGTAATGTCTTCTCTCTTTCTCATTTTTCCATGCGGTCCTGCAGCCCTTCCTTGCTCTCAACTCATGTTTCACACAGGGACCCACAAATTCAAAATTCACTTTCTGCCAGGTTCTCCAACATCCACTCAAAAAAATACCATTTTCTTCAACATCACTGGCCCAGACAAAGGAACAGGTACACAGGGACTTGCCACCTCTGACTTGGACAAACTTCTTCTCCCAGTGTCTGGCACTCCCTTCTGAGCCAGAGCAGTGCCGGAACAATGGTGGCCTGTCCAGACAAAGGAGCAGAGCTGAACTGGAATGAAGCAGCAGCTCCATTTACTGCAGACAGACCTAAGGCAAAGCTGGCACGCAGCATGTGCTGAGCTGACCGCCTTGGTCTGAGTACTGGGCTCTGAACACCTGGTTGAACTGTAAATCCATGAAATGTTGCCTGAGTGACACCCAGGGCCAGCCTAGACTCCAGGCAACTATCCATGCTCAGATAAAAGAGCTCTGGTGGTTAGGCAAGCCTCTGACCCATACCAGTTTCCCTGGGCCCTCAGGGGTTGTGAGCCAAACCTTGAAGAGGTCAAGAGCAGATCTTCAGCCTGCTCCCTCCCCAAGGGCCAGGCTGCCCTTGAGGAGGTTGGGTAGGAGTCCAGGGTACCACTTCACAGCACAAAGAGAGTCAGCACGCCAGAGATTAGAAGAGCAATTAGACAGCAGAATCATAGAATGTCCTGAGTTGGAAGGGACCCCAAAAGATCATTGACTATTGAGGAAGAGGGAAAAGCCCCAATAGGGGTGTCTACCATCTTCAAGACCAGTCAGATCAGTCAGTTTGACTAGAGCAAGGTCCTTAAAGGAAAAAAAGATGAGATGTAGTGGCACATCCCAAAGAGAAGACAAGGTGACCTGCCATCCCAGAGCACATGCTCTAGGCTGGAGAACGACCAGAGCATTTGCAGTAGCCCAGTGGCTGTTGGGAGATACCAAAATACCTTGTTGATGCAGTGCAAATGTGGGGCAAGTGTGAGGACAGACCCTTCCTCCTCATCCTTCAAGCCTGAGACCTGAAAGGCTCTCCTGTAGGACGGGTAGGCTGAAGAAGAAATACATCGTGTGCCTGGGAGCATTGCATGGAGCGAGCAGGTAGTGGAGGCAGGAGAACTAGTAGAAAAGGTGGTGAACAGGACCACCAGGAAAGCAGAACGTGGAAATCAGAAGATGCAAGGAAAGGGACAAGAGACTGACAGTGGGAAAAACCTTTCCACAGCTCTCCCTGGGTGAAGGATACTGTGCTGGAAGAGGCTTTGGAGAGAAATACTGGCCCAGTGTTTTGCACTGGGAAGTGCTTTTGGAGGCAGGAGGATCTCCCCATGGTTAGTGGCACATGAGTGCCTCGTGATCGCCCAGGGTGCAGCACGGAAGAAACTTCTGGGAAACCAACAAAACCAAAAGCCTGTTGGCCAGTGTGGCTTGTGCCAGCCCTGCACCAGTTGTTGCTCCAGTGGCTTGATAAGAGGTGATGAAGAGCAGTGGCAGGCTGCTCTTTATGGTCTCCCAGCTCAGCTGCCAACTCCAAGCATGAGAAATGTTTATGGCTGCATCTCCTTGACTGCTAAAAGTTCCCAGCTGCTGGTAGGGCTGGAGAAGGACAGGTTGTGGTCCCTGCCTGTGACCCAGGAGGCAACAGCCAGGAAGGAATAGGTGCCTACCCTGATGCTGCTGGAGTCTTGGAGATGGGCTTTGATTCTGCCTGCCCAAAAGGGACCTCACTCTGCCCCAAGCAGGACAGCATGCTGGGACTCACCCGGCAGGGCAGGAGATGGTTCCTTGCCTTCCAGACAGGCACCTGCTTTTGAAGCACTGCAGTCGAAGGGCTCACTGTGTTCTGCTTTCCTGCTTGTCTTGAATGCTTGCTTGGTCCTTCTACTTGATGGCAGCAGGTCTTTGGTAGTCCTCCTGAATTTCTAGCAGTCTTGAGGACCTGCCCTGCCTCCCTCCCTGCTCCCCCGCATGGCCCTGAGTGCAGATGCAGTGCACCTCCTCGATAAAGCTGCTCCCGCCAGCCGCAACCACCCTCTTGTAACAGCATGGAGTGTCAGGAAAGCAGCGTTTGGCATGTGCTTCAATGGAGATGGGAACGGAGGCATCAGCCTGCAGCCGCAGAGCTGACAGCTTTATAGAGAGGGTGCATTACACCTCCGTACATCAACGCGCTGGATGCCCATGCCCCTCCTAAACCACTAAGGTGAGCTCCGGTTAGCCAATTCAGAAGCTGATTTTCAGGGTTGGTTTGGCACTGCTGGGTCTGCCTGGCCCCTGGGTGGCTGTGATAGGGCAGGTGCTTCCCTAAGCTGAGCGACTGGTCCTCTCCTTAGGTGGGAATCTTGGGTGAGGCATTTGCAGAGCTCCAGGTTATCCTTCCCTTCATTTTGTAGTCGATTTACATGTAGGAGATTTTGACCATGGCAAAAGCAAGTGAAATGAATAAAGTACAAAGTTCTGTCAGGTACTAGTCAGACACTGTTGATGCTTTAAGCATGTTAGCCATGTTACAATGGAAAGAAAAGGTGTTTTACATACAGAAATCTACATACATACAACAGCCCGAGACTTCTAGTTTTGTTGTTGTTGCTTAAACAAAGCTACAAGACAATATTCAGGAACTGACCTTGGACTCTTTTTCCTCCAAGAGGGTCTCCAGCTTCTTTTGTGCAGCACGACCTTCATGGTCGTCGCTGACTATCAGAATGACGTGATTCCAGTTGAAGACTCTCATCATCTCAAACCAGACGTTGGCCTGGTGAGAGTATGGTGGGACCGTGCGCAAAAAGGACAGGTGGATGCTCTGCAAGGAAGAACAAGAGCTCAACATAGATTGGTTGGGTCAGCGGCCAGGGCACGTCTTGGGGACCGGGTGGGTTTTGGGGGGCAGGACTGGGATCCCAAGGCCAAATTTTAGTAGAACTCCGGGTTGTCCACCTTAAACTACCCTCTGGGTCCTGCACTCCATTCTTTTGGTTTTGTGTTTGATAGGAATGGTTGGACTCGATGATCCGGTGGGTCTCTTCCAAGCTGGTTATTCTATGATTCTATGATAAGCAAACCTTGGCTATGGTTTTATACCTCTTGGCTAATCCAGTGCATGACAGAGAGGGTTTTTTGCTTTGTGGTCTGTAAAAGGGTGATGAAGAAAGCCCACCCAGCAATGAACATTCAGTGCAAATATAGCCCATCCTCTTGCCTTTTTAAAAATATTACCAAGCAAAACACATCAAAAAGAAAACAAATTCCTTCAGAGCGCAGCAAGGAGCCGTAGCAGGTACATGCTGGTATAAATTAGTTATTTGTCATGAGAGAAGTTCAGAAAAGCAGTTTTATAATGTGCTGTTTGGCTGTTTCTAGGTCAGCTTGTTCTGCAGTGGCTCACAGGAGGAGGCAGCTCTGGGCTCGCGCCCCAGCTAACCTATCTGATTTGGTGAGACATCATTATGGTTGGCTGATTGAGCAATAGCAATTTTAGCCTAATTAAGTGTAGCACTCTTTGGGGAGCAGTGGGACCAAAAGCTGTAGCTGACAGAGACGTTTCAAACAATGCAGCTTCTCCAAAAGGCCCTGGAGTCAAATATTAGAAAATGAAAGTGCTTACGCTCAGCATGGGCACTACTTGACAAACCAGCTACGTTCTTGAGGGAGGCAGACATTTGAACAGGAGAGGACAAAAGGCAAATCACCATAATATTGCCTTTTTAGGCTGAGATGACCTTCAGGACCAAACAGAGCTTGTTTGGACCTGCCCATCGAGAACCCTGACCCAGCACCAGCCAGAAATGTCCTGACTGGGCCAAAGGAATTTGCACTGGAAGGGAAAAGACATAACGTCTACCATGGATGTGCACAGGAGCAGTGGACAGACCAGACAATGCCTTTTCCTTACTCTCAACACAGCGATAAAGTCAAACCGAATGATGTAACACAGCAAAAAATAGTACAACATCCTGTCACGTCCAGTTCTTTCTGCAGTGGGACAGTGGGTCTTCTCCACTGCCCTGGCTGAGAGCACAGAAGTGCTGGAGGCATCAGCAAAACCACCAAAGCACTGAAAACATTTCCTAATTACAGAAGACTGAGAAAAGCTGTGGATGCTTAATTGAAGGAGGAAACCAGGAGAGCCGTAATGAGCACCTCACAGCTGCAAATTCATGTGACTGATACAAACATTCCCAACTGCATGAAGAGCAAGGAAAGTGTAGCTCACCCCAGAAGCTCAGTAGCAAGCAACAGGCCTGGGAAGAAGCCTCACAGGGGCAAACAATGGAAGGACAGCTATGGTCTCCGCACCCACAGGGTGGGTGTTCAAGCTCTCTTTGGAGTCAGCTAAGACGCACAGGTAATTTCAGCTCCAGGTTCACCAAACAGATGGGTCAGAGCATTTTTAATTTTTAATCCGCCAGCTTTTTTTTTGTTGTTTTAAGGAAATAAATGGAAAATGGAAATGGGCAAAAAACTCAAAAGAGAAATTTTAGAAGAACAGAATATCTAATAGTAAAAAAAAAAATCAGGAAAATGCAGGCTAACAAAAATAAAATATCTAACTTAAAAATATTTCATTCCCTTTTTGATGTAAATATGTTGAAATTCCAATATATTGCATCAAATTGTTTACTAGTTTCCCAAATATCTTGCAAAAAGCTGTGTAAACTGCTGGTGACTCTCTGAAGTGCTGTAAATTCATAGCGCTAAGGGCAGATGAACAAGTTTTACCGAATATTTTGTTGGCCAACAGCTTGGATTAAGAGTTCAGACAAATCTGCTTTCTGAGTTGGTGTCAGAAGGGTCATGGACTCGTGATGGTATCTCAGCTCTCGGATTACAGAATTGTAATTTTTAAGTAGGATAACAAAGAAAATCTAACTGCAGATGCTGGGTCTGGATTTCAGGGTGAGCACTCACATCCTGTACTTAGATTTTGAAGCACCTGGGACTCCTGAACTTCTCTGCAGGGTCTGAAAATTAGTAGAAAAATGAAAGTAAAGTCTCCCAAAAGTTAGCAAGTTCAGGTTTTGTGTGATTTGCTGACCTACATCACATCACATGCAGTAGCTGGGCTCTGAACCCAGCACAGCTTTCCTGGCTCAGGGCGGGGAGCTGTACTGCAAAGTAGATGCAATGGTTTTTGCATCATAGTAAGCCCTTTTTCTGGCAAATAACTGTTATAAACACCTGATCTTTTAACACAGTCTTTGTGAGACAACTGCCACTCTTTTCAGCTGCACTACTTATCACTGTCTAAAAGAGCTTTCACTCCAGGCTGTTGTGGATCATAACCCACTCCTCTCCAATCAGGCACACAGCAAAATTGCTGCTAAACATGAAACAATGGTTCTCCTTGTAAGATATTTTGAAGAATTCACATTATTTGTTGTCCTCCAACAGAGCCTGCCAGGACGGCTGGTCTGGGAGCATGAGAACTGCTAAAAGCAACCCCCAGCCGAGGAGCAGCTTTCTTTTTTTTTTTTCCTAATACCACCAAAACCTGAATGCTCAGCCCTGCGCTTCCTCACTTCATTCTGTTTCTGCACAAAGTAAGTACAGGTTGGAATGGAATGCAGGCTTCAAACCTCAGCAGAAACCCACGGGGCTGCAGCTTCAGTGCACTGGGAGTGAGTGTGGTTATGAGGCTGGGGACTTGTACTGAGACAGGACTCTTAGGAACTTCAAATCATTAGTGGCTCTGACTTTGCTGATGTGAAAAGGAGCTGAGTTTGAGTAGATATATGTTTGCGTGCATGTATGGGTGCAAGCAAGGACTCTGTCTAAGAGTGAGCACATACAGGCAGAAAGCATGAGTGTGCAGGTACTCGTGGAGGGAAGGTGCTTGAATATTTGAATAGCTGCACAAAAAGGCAGCAGAAGTGTGTCCAGAAAAGGACCATGTACAGGTCCATGAGTGAAAGGACTGCCATCTTCTTTACCTCTGTCCTCTCCTCTTTACCTCTGTGATAAGTGCTCATCACAGCTCACTGACCATGGCTGGTAGGGTAATTTTTTCCTACATGCCTAAGGAAATTAAGTACTTTGGTCTCACTACCTGTGAAAATCATGTGGGCAGTTGCCCTTTTAGCAACGTGTCCCAAAACTGAGCTGTTTGGGCAGGATGTTGACAGAGGTCCCAATATGTAAAGTTCCTGCTAATTTAGCAAAAATCACCAGCTGGGTACAAACAAGAAGCCTTGGCCAATGTCTACAAGAAAGGAGCCTGGGCTGCTCTGTCTCCTGCTCTGCTCAGCCTGCCCACCAGCCAGTACCTGTGCTGCTGAGCCCCACCTGAAAGCAGCCTCTCCACTGCCTCGTGAGATAGCCGCAGGCACTGGAGGGAGCTGAGATAACTCTTCAATTCCCAAGATGTGTGCTGGGAGAGATTTTAAGTGGGGGCAGATGTATGGGCAGCTCAGGCTCAAATGCATCATCTGCCTTTCCCTGCAGTGCAAGGAGAAAAGGACTTGTTTACCTCCAGGGAATGGCCCAGCATGACAAAAGCAGCCTTGCAGAGTAGTGGGGCTGCTCTGTGCTCCTCCCACCTTGAATTCTGAGAGCCTGTGAAGAGGTCTCTTCAGCTGGGATGAGTGGGTTCCATCACTGCCATCATCACAGGCTTCATTGTACAGAGCTCGGACGCACTGCAGGCTGCCCTTGCTGATGGCTGTGATGCTCAGCAGTGGCTGCAAAATCCATTCCCAGGGCAAATATCTCTATATTACATTAACCAGCCTCTCCAGTCACTTCTCACATGAGCTAGTGAAGGAATTCTGACCCTGACACCCTGATCTCAGTTGAGGCCATCACTTTTCTCCCCATTTTCAGCACAGCTTCCCGTGCTGACTAACACTGTTTCTGCTGAACATTGTTTGCCAGTGAGACTGGTAATAAAGGCAAATACTCGTCTCAGTGAACAATAACCCTCGGGAGGACAGGGTGTGGTTATACTGAGACAAGAAGCTTCAGAGAAAAGCCACCACCAGGTCCAGGCTGATGAGAGAGACAGACAGACCTCATTTCAACTGCTGGGACCAGGTGATGCACATTGAAATGGCTCTCCAAGTGCAAACTGGATAAACTCCATTCTCCATCTCTTCCAGCAGCAGAGCAGGTCTCAATCAACATCCACCTCACTTCTTCAACTACCCTGTCTCTCTGGGGAGAAATAGTTGGTGTGCTCAGCACCTCGGGGCACTCAGCATGCCCCTTCGTCCCCATCATGTAGGTCATGATAAATGGCACCAGATAATTCCCCTGCAAGCTTTGCTCTCACTCTCAGTGTTGTTTAATATTTCTCATGTTGTCAGGATGTCAATGTCACCTCATCATTTTGGCTGAGATGCAAAGGAGACATAAATGACTCGCAGGGAACAGAAGCACTGAATCAATGGTCCAGCCTGTCTGTTCAGGAAGCCTAGCATGTGAAGTTCAGAGTGTGACTTTTGTGATGCTCAGTCCATGTAGAGTCCATGAATGGCTCTCCAGAACGATGGAAACCACTATGAGCATATGGGTACTGCTCTGCTGCCTTTGCCATCAGACTCCCTCTCTCTCCTCCTGCAATTCCCCACTCACCATGCAGTCAAGGGCTGTGCTGAATGGCATGAGGATCTCAGTGAAGAAACAGGTGATGATTTCATAAGGTGTACGTACAGAGGCCAAACAAAGGCTGCCGAGCCAGAGCGCTCATCTTGATAGCTGCAATACCATTTCTAGAACAAATAGTTCTTTGAATATTGGGAGCAATAAAGCTTTCTTTCCTAGTGTATCTTTGTTGAAAGACTGGCTACAGCTCATGGACTGCTGTGCTTGACTGGAGATGCTCCAAGAGCATCAAATGTACTCGACAAACCTGTCTATGCTGAGGCCCACGCCTTCCCTCTCACTGTCAGATAAGCCTTGAGAGGACCATAATTAACTCTGAGGCTTCAACCCCCTGTGAAGTTTAGCTAAAATTGTCTGATGCCTTCAAAACCAATCAGGGGCACGCACACAAAGTGATCTTACAAGCTTGTTTCCATAGAAACTAAGCTGAAAGATATAATTTCCTGAATTTAAAAAAAAAAAAAAAAAAGCTAATCATTGGAAACCAAAGAGGGAATGAGCTGAACATCCCCGTTTTTCACCAGCCAACCTGTCCTACGTGAATATGCAGAGCCTTCACCATCCCATCCCATGGCTTCACACCCCTTCGCTCTGCTGTCCTCCACTCCCACCTCTGCTGGCCCCTCCATCTCCTGCCAGTCAACTGTTTAATATCCTTGCTCCTCTGCCCACCCCATCCCTGTCTTTGCCCTATCTCCTGCCTTCAACTCCCCTCTCTGCAGAGAGCTCAAAGCCTCCTATCCCTGGGAGCCTTGGTGGGAAGGAGGCTGAGCATGAGGTTGGCCAGGCAGGAGCACTCAGAGGGGTGAGACACAGTGCGGTCTCCCTGATGAGTCTCTGCCAAGTACGTGCACCCCACAGCCCTGCACCTGCAACCCCCCAGTATTCAGCAGGGAGCATCTCCCTCCCACTGCAGTGCATCACTACTATGCTCCTCCAGCTCTGGAGTGAGACAAGTGGGTTTTTTGAACTGTTTTTGCAGAAAACATGTTTTAAACAGGACAAAAATGGCTGAAGCAGAATGTGCTCGGGAAGTTCCCACCCTCTCAGTGTGAACACACAAATTCAGCATAAGGTTGTGCTGTCTAAAAGGTGACTAACTTGCTTCGGTGAGAACAGCTCTCCTGAGATGAAGCTGGACCAATAGCATCAGACACTTTCTCTGCCATCATATCTCTCTCAGTGTCACTGCTGAGCAGACCTCTCTCCTCCTTATGGCAAGATGAACCAAATTCCCCCTGCACATTTCCTACGTGCTGCTGCCCTCTCCCTCGGTCTGCCAGCTCCCTTACCATCCCTTTCCTTCTAAAGGTGCCTGATGGGACCCTGCCAGGGCATGTGAGTCTCCAGCCCTGTCAGCAGCTGTTGCTGTCACTGCCATGGTCTTGTCTTGCTGATTGTCCTACCATGGTTTTAGTCGATGGGAGATAGAATTATGGAATGATTTGGGTTGGAAGGGACCTCAAAGCCCATCTAGTTCCACTCCCTGCCATGGGCAGGGACACCTCCCACTGGATCCTGTTGCTCCAAGCCCCATCCAACCTGACCTGGAACACCTCCAGGGATGGGGCAGCCACCACTTTTCTGGGCAGCCTGGGCCAGTGCTTTGCCACCCTCACAACAAAACATTTCATCTAAACCTGCTGCTGCTCTGGCAAACAGTCCTGTGGGCTGAATCTCTGGGAGCCTCTGCTCCTCCCTCCTGAAATTTGACTTCATTTAGCATGTAGGCGGAGGGACTATTTTTGCACTGAACATTTGCATTTGTGAATATTCACATTTTCCAAGCAAAGGCCGATTCGTGCTTTCAAACAAGCCTGATCTCACCCACTGAGCTCATGCACCTGGACAAAAACCTCCATCAGGGCTGCAATGGCATGTGGTCCACCTGGCTCTGCTCAGCACCTCCTTTTGCTTTCAGTAATTCCAAAATGTCTTTGCAAAATGGGTTATGAGCTGAACACTCAATGGATGAGCATCTTATTTACCAGGCCAGGGCATTGCTCCCAGCCCCTGTACACAGCAGGACCTCATCCAGTCTCCGAGATACCACAGGGACAGTAGTTTGATGCATTGGAATATAAACCTCAGCGTGCTGGCTGGATTGAATGCCATTTAAAGCCTCAGGATAACTTGTTAATCAATTCTACTATCTCCCCTGCCAATAATGCCTAAACCCAGAGAAGTGAACACAACCAAACAATCTCCAAGCCCCAGAGAGCTCCTGCCCAATGTCCAGGCCCACTGGGATCCTCCTGCCTCACCACAGGTCCTCCCCGCCCCTGGGGAGCCCCCAGGACCCCCTGGCTGTCACTAGTGCTCAGGGCAGGAGCTTGTTTGTGCATCTGCCTTGACTGACGAGCAGGGAGCCCAGCAGCCTGGCAGTGAAACGCTGCAGAACTCATCCAGCACTATGTAGGTCAACACTGGCAGCTGCGAAAAAATCATGTACCAGGGAATGAGGGAGAGAGAGGGAGCTGCAGGTTTAACAGGAGAGGACAGGTGGACAGACAGACAGACAGATAGGCAAGGCAGTGTATACATCATTAACCCTCCTGACGGGCACGCTTGATTTACACCACATGTATGAGGGACTAGACTAGAAACATGCAGCAGTTACCTTATCAGAATATATAGACATGCGTGTTGTCAGACCAATGACAGGGATCCTGTAGAAGCCAGCTGTGTATGATACGGGTGTTGGTGTTAGGTGATCGTTGGGAGCAGGAGGGTGACTAACTAATATTGCATAGACCTGTAGGACAGGATACACGACACAAACATTATTTCACAGGAGCACATCGGCCATCGAGTGTGATTATTTTCCTTTTCTTTTCCGCAATGTCAAATGGCCCCATGTTAACACAGTAATGGCATTCAAATCATCAGGATCAGGGAGGCAAGGAGTGTGCCAGGGAGTGAGGGGGGTTGTGCCCTGGCTCGGGCTGCAGCCCGCGTGGAGGTGATGGGTCTGCTCAGGGTTATATCTTAATGGGAATGCCGTGCTGACCACTCCGCTCGCTAAACTAATAACTTTCATGGATTACAGATTAAAGGGAAACATCTCCCTTACAGTCACACTGTGTAATGCGATTTCTTTAACCACACATTTAATACTCAGTTGTAATTCCCCTCCGAGGACTATTACAAGCAAAGTGGTCAGCTGGGACTCCAAGCAGGAGAAGGAACGCAGAGCCACGGAGCAAATCAGCCATCTGGCCCTGGGCACGCAGAGAAATGAGAAAGCAGGGGGGCAGCGGGGGGCAGGAGATGGGATCTGCTTTCGGTCCACCAGGACAATGGGGTACAGGGGATCTGGGTTATACAAAAACGGGGAAGGAGGATCTAAGCAAGATCCTGCTGTTCTTACAGGGCTGGGATTTTGGTCTCCAGCAGGATCCCATTTTGTGTCAAACAGAAAGGAAGGAACTGGGTAATCCCTGGGGCATCCTTTGTTACACTAATGCCCTTTCAAAGCACAAGGAAGGTTCCCAGCTGGTGACAGGCCTCCAGCTAGTGTGAAACAGTGCAAGGACTTTGATGTCTGGGAGGAAATAACACTTTTTCCTCCTCCAAGCATCTGCCTGAACCTCAGGATGTGAGCCCCAGGGTGTGCTCAGTGCCCAGGATGGAGGAACAGCTTTCTAAGACAGGAGAGGAAGATGAAGCCTGTCTGGGTAACAGGACCTGGGGGACTGGGTAGGGTGGGAAGAAGGAAAGATCCTGCCTGGTTTTGGGTGGGAGCAAGCTGAGGGTGCAGAGCAAGCTGGGGTTGGAGACTCTGCCATGGGAGAAGGGAGGAAATACTGCAGAAAGGGTTTAGGGGGGTAGGAGGAAGGGAGTGCCCTGAACAGGGCTGGGGCGTGGGCCTTGGGGCAGGACAGGCTTTGGGAGGGAGGCTGAGGGCTGTGTGGGGGCGAGAGCTGCGCTGCGCAGCAGCTGACTGGCAGAAGCCATTTTGCACACGCAGGCTTGGCAGCCCCTCCTCTGCCTCGCAGCCCCCTGCTCAGGCACAGCGCCAGTGAGCAAGGACGGAGGGTGGCTGTGCCCCTTGCTGGGGCTGTGAGGATGGGAGAACTTCCACGTGTTGGGACAGCACAGTCACTCCCAGCACCCACAGCCCCCTCTGAACCCTAGATCATCTGCTCCCACGTCCCACTGCTTATGCAGGCCCAGGGGTCCAGGGGCTTCACCACGGGGACAAGGCTTAGAGATGGCATGGGCAGAGGCATCCTTCAGCTAGGTTGCTTAAAGGGAGCCTCAGCTCAGCGACTGCACCTTCTCCCTGCTCCCTGCCAGGCAGTGGGTATCATTTACAGCCTACGCTGCTCTTCCTGCCCAGCTCTGCCAGCACCCCCAGGGATGTCTCCAGCCATCCGCCACCTCCACATTGAGAAGCTGAGCTGCGAACATCAGCTCTGCTCCGCTGAGCACCGCTGGCCCCTCCAGGCCTCCCCCACCTTGCTTGCCTTGCGTGTGCCTGGATGTGCATATGTGTGGGTGCATGTTGCTGTGTGTGAGTCTCTGAGGTGCAGGCATTTTTACAATCTGAGTGCGTGTTTGTACATATGTGTTGGTCCCTGTACACCTTTTGCATGTGCACGGGTATCTTTGAGGTGGGAGTGGGTTTGTGCCTGCCTATCTGCCCACCTGGTGGTCCCGAGTGGAGGAATGTGGCTCAGTGCACACAGCACGTGCAGAGGGGATGGAGGGGCTAAGACACAGGCTGCCCAGGGCACCCAGGGCATGCAGGCTGCTCCCACCACCACTGTAGATTCAGGCTGCTCCCTTGTGTGCACTGAGAGTGACCCATGTCGAGCAGAGGGAGGAGTGTGTGGTGCTTGTGTGTGCAGGCACGCATGCATGGTGTGCATTACCCCATCTCTCTGTGTTCATGGGTGTGATTACATGCATGCACAGTGTGTGTGTGTCCATGACATGATGTGTGCACACACTGTGTCTGCAGCCAGTGGTGGTGTGTGCCTGTGTCTCATGAGTGTGTGTGGCGGTGGGCGTGCATGCGTGCCTGTGTTGTGCACTGTGTGGTGCGGGGGGTGGCCAGAGTACTGTGTGTGACCTGGGAGTGTGCACAGCCATGCAAGGGTGTGACCCAGGAGTGTGTGTTTGTACGTGAAGCAGTGTGTGCTTGTAGGGCACACAGCGGGGTGTGTTTGTGTGGCAGTGTGTGTATGTGCATATTTGAAGCAGTATGTGCTCATGTGTGGACATGAATGCGTGTATGCATATGGCATAACTGTGTGTGCACCAGTGTGTTTGCACCCTGGTACGAGTGCAGGCATGCAGTGTTTTTCCTGTGAGCCCACGTTTGCACAGCAATGCACGTGTGTGCATGGCATGTGCGTGTTCATGCAGCGCTGCCCATGGGCATTCCCACTGTGATACGTGAGCCCACAGTGTGTGTGCATGCACAGCACACCCTGTGTCCACAACTGCCCGCCGTGTGTGGGTGCCCATATGTGCAGCTCTGTGTGTGCAATGTGTGTCTATGCATGGGGTGTGTGTGCACGCATGTTGCTGTCTGCACGTGTTGGGTGGGAGTGTGTGAACCCCTGTGTGTGCAGTCGGGAGGGAAGGTGAGCCTGTGTGTGCAGCAGAGATCATATATGAGCCTCAGGGCATGTTGGTGAGCCCATGTGTCTGCATTTTGGGGGTGTGTGTGTGAGTCTGGACGTGCACTAGTGTGTGTGTGTGAGCCCCTGTATGCACCAGAGTATGTTTGTGAGCTCATGAGTACCCTAGGATGTGTTTATGAGCCCATATATGAGCCAGGCTGTCCATGTGAGCCCGTGTGGACCCTAGGATGCATTTATGAGCCCGTGTATGAATCGGTGTGTGTGCACGAGCCCGTGTGCGAGCTGGCGTGCCTTTGTGAGCCCATGAATGCCCCAGGATGTCTGTGGCTGCCCTTGTGAGACCCGGGGTGTGTCTGTGAGCCCCGGCGAGCCCCGGGGCGTGTGCGAGTGCCCGTGCAGTGGAGCGTGCCGCCCGGCCGCGCTTACATAAAGGCTGCAATGCGGGCGGCGGAGCCCCGGGGCAGGACCCCGCTGGCCACGGCTCTGCCCGCCCCGAGCCCCGGGGGCAGCCGGGGGTCGCAGAGGGGCCGCGGGGGCCGCGGGGGCGGCTGCTCGGCGCCCTCCGGGGACGGGGCGGGGGGTGCCGGCCCGGGGTACCTGGCTGGAGATGAGGTCCTCGCAGACGGAGAGTGCCATCTGGATGGCGTTGGGCTTGTGCGTGACCGAGGTGGCGTTGAGCTGGAGCTTCCATGTGCCGTGCCGCTTGTTGGCCTGGTTCACCGCCTCGCGGAAGATCTGCTCGTGCTTCTTGGTGCTCAGCACCGCGCCGATGTTGACGATCTTGGGGTCACAGCCGGCGCGGGCGAAGGAAGAGGAGAAGAGCAGGGCGAGCAGCAGCAGCCGCATGGTGCTCATCCAGGGGGGCCCGGACCCCGCTCCGCTCAGCGCGGCCCCATGGGCCCGGCGGGGGCGCTCTCCGTGGTGCTGAACCGCCCGCTCCCTCAGCGCGGCCCCATGCGGAGCCCTGCGCGGGCCGTTCTCCTTGGTGCTGAACCGCCTTGCTCAGCGCAGCGCCTTGTGTGGGGTTCGGCGTGGGCGCTCTCCGTGGTGCTGAACCGCCTCGCTCCGTACAGCCCCTTGTGTGGGGCTCGACGGGGGCGCTCTCCTCGGTGCTCAGACCCTTGTGGGGTCTGAGCCGGCGGTGTGCTCTCCTTGACGCTGAAGCGCCCCGCTGAGCACGGACCGTTGTAGAGCAGGTCCGCTCTCTTAGCTGCGGAACCGCACCTGTCAGGCAGCCCTGCGGGGTCTGGCGAGGCGCAGCCCGGCCCGGCCGGGCGCTGTCCCTGGTGCTGAACCGCTCGCTCAGCGCAGCCCCACGTGGGACGTGGCGCGGGGCGCTGTCCCTGGTGCTGAACCTGCCGCCTCGCTCATCTCAGCCCTGTGCGGGGTCTGTCCCGGCGCGGGGCGGGGCGCTGTCCCTGGTGCTGAAGCTCCCGCTCCGCCGGCTCCTCCCGCTCCGCCGGCCCCGCGCTGCCGCAGCGCCCGCCCCCGGCCCGCCCCCAGCCCCGCCGAGACAGCGGGACCCCCGAAGGCCCCGGGCGCTGCGGCACAGCCCTACCGGGGTCGGCTGCACACACACACAGCCCCGGCTGCTGCTGCCGGCTGGGCTGGACACCGCGGGGAGCTGGGGAGGGGAGCCGCGGGGCTGGAGGCTGGTCCCGCACCCTTGGGAAGAGTCGTTGGTACAGGAGCTGAGCCTCCAACTGCAGCAGAAAGCGCCTTCCAGGGCTCCGACTCTGTCCTTTGGACCTGTGCTGCCCATTTGGCGTCTGAGCATTGGCTTTGCTTTGGGAGGCAATCACACCAGATATTGGGTAAACCAGTGTCACACCTGACTGGGGACAAACCATTTCCCTACCATAACCACACCAGACTGGGAACAGACCATTCCCAAGCCATAATCACACCTGATTCTGGGAAAACCATTCTCCAGCCAGGGTTCAGAGATGCTGCGTAACTGAGAATGTTTGCTCTGGAGAACAAATCCTGAAGACCCTGGTTCTGGAGAACCCTCCTTTGACCAGTACAGCAGACTCAGTTATGCATGTCTCTATACCACGCTCCCTGGCCAGGGAGAGTAGCTTGTGACATGAACACCATGAGGGTCGATGCTCATTCTAAGGCTGGAGAACCCTCCTTTGGCCAATACACCTCTTGGACAGAGATGCTAAACAGACACTCAGCCTAGTTTCTTGCATTCACTCTGTCCCTCCAGACAGAGCCACTGTTCTTCCAGACATTAGCTCACAGACCAGTTGGACATTTTCCTCCATTAATTTTTTTACATTACTCTAGAATATGACCTTAAGATTTGTCTGCTGAGAAGATTTCTTGGTGTTCTCTTTATCTGCTCCTGGGCTACCATTAGCCTCCTCCAAATGAAATGGTGGCACAGCAGCTAGTGGCCAACATCTGGATGACTGTCCAGCCCCATAGCTGAAAGGAATTGATCTTCCCTCCTGAACTATGTCTCTCCCATTCCAGTGCCAGAGGAGTGAGGTGTCCAGAACATCACATTGCCCCCCAGAGCTGCCACTTTGGCCTTCTTGGAAAAAATAAAAGGGGGCTGCAGATAGCGACAGGGTGTTGCTTTGTAACTGCATGGGACAAATGCCATCAGCCAGCCCACTGAACACCAGCCAAAGCTAGAGCAGGCTGTGCACTGCAGAAGAAAAATCACCAGAGATATTTTTACATCAGCCATTTCTAGGGTATTGCCGCAGCCCACCTCTGTACTTGCTTGCAACGTGAGTTGAAGCAGAATGTTTCTCCCCCAACGCAAATTTTCTCACTGGCATCTCTGAAGTGCAAGTTGCCATGGAAACCATTTTGCCTGTGTCCCACGTTGCCCACATGCACTCAGAAGAAGCTGCAGAAGCAAAATGGCCGTTGTGTAATGCTGCGGGTTCTCTGCATATGAGGAGCTTGTGTACCACACAACACCCTTCCAGCTATAAGACCCTCTCAGAGAAGCTGCGGACAATTGCTTGGGAAGGCAATGAAACCCATGGAGGTTATGACACGCTACATGAGAGAAGGAAAATGGCCTCACCCCATCTTAACTCTTGCAGTGCTTTGCATGGAGCTCTACACCAATCCTGCTACGATCTTAGTGTGGATTTCTAGGCATGATTTAGCATTTTCAGTCACTGTATCACTCCTACTCCTCCACTCATGGAAATGAAGGCCTTGTGGTAGTCATGCAGTGACTACCCCAAGGGGCCTGAGTGCTGTCCTGAAGGGACAAAGGGTGCAAGTTGAAGAGAGTTGCATCCATACCTTAGACCCCACACATCTGACTTCATTCCATCCTCTGCCTATCAGATACATTTGCAGTAGGTCTGTTGAGAAGAAATTGTTTTGGAACAACATATACAGACCCCAATCCAGTGTGATGGCAGTAAAATAACAAAGGCAAGATGTGACCACAGCAGGGGGTTAGTAGACAAGTTGAAGGAATAAGACAGGCTTTGAAATATTATTTGGTTTACTCACATTGGAGTGTAAAAGATCTTTCCTCCTTATTATCTGGAGTTCCCTGCAGGGGAAAAAGCAGCATGGGCATTGAGCTGCTTCTCTGTTGCCCAGAAGTTGCAGATGAGCATACCTGAGATTCAGGCTCTTCCCTCTGTGCCTCCATTCAGTTTCTGTCTCCTGAGACTCTTGTTCCTGGCACCATTGCAGAGATCTGAGAAATGCCTGCTTCCCTCTCAGGTCATGCCTCCCACCGGGCCATGTTGTCCTGGAATCAGGAACAGCCCAGATCACAACCTCCAGCAGCCAGGCTCAGCCAGCACAGACGCTATCACTGCATGACTTTCACTCTTACCATGTCCTCAGGCTCTTTGATCATCTGAAGGCCATAGGTGCATGTGGGGTTTTTCCAGGGCAGAAGCTGTGTAAATGACAGGTACAACTGCATCCACCAGCTGATCGTTGTATGGAATCTGCAGCAAGCAATGGCCTTTGCTTTTTCAGTCACTGCCTCCTGGCTGATGATGGCAACCTCCTTAGCCATGGGTTGGCACAAGAGCTTAACACAGTTGCCTGTTAGCAATCAGCATGTGCATAGTGTGATCCTGCTTTTTATGTCTGGCATCTTCTGGATGCAGGGGAGTTGTACAAGAGCATGGGACTGATGTTTGTGTGGTGTCTCTTTGTCTGTGAGTGGTGTAATTCCTCTAGTGGTCACAGTAAACCAGCATAAAACCTAGAGACTTCAGGGAACAGCACTGAACCCAGCCAGAGATTTCATCTGCCTAGGGTAAGGCATCAGTCCCAGTGATGGGAAAGATAATATGACATTTCATAACAGAAGGAATTAAGCACTAGGAATAGGTGTTACGACAATCATCATGGAGCTGCCAAACAAACCAAATTCTTCTTTTGGGTAAGTCACAACTTAATTGATATCAGTAACCAAACAGCTACAACAGACTATGGAAAAACATTTTATGTACAGCTGCAGGATGCAAGAGTGGTTAATCTAAGGTATACAACTAAGTAAAATGTACTCTGAGCTGCCATGGCAGATCTCGAAGAGCAATTGTTAATGAAGGACAGCAACGTCATGGAGTTGTTCCTACAGGTATTACGAGATTTGAGATGTGCTTGATACATCATTATTTTTGCCATTGCTCTGGAAGCAATCCCTGATGATAAAATCAGTGAGACAGCAAGCAGTGATGCCAAATAGTTTGGACTGTTTGATAAGCAGAGTACTGAGGTGTATTTTAAGACAGATAGTGCAAAGCCATGTAAGTAGAATCAAGTATTATTGGTCCTGCCCTTAGGACAGGGCTGCAGACACAATGAAAACATTGACTGGAAAGGTGATCTTTAATACAGACCAGGTGGTCAGAGATCAGGGATTTTTAAACTAAAAGGAGACAGTGTTGTCCTTGGATGCACCTCTGGCAGCTCAAAGCAGCAGCTGGCAAAGCCTTGAGCCTCTGTAGGCAGCAGTGGGGAATCCCAGATGGGAAAGCTGCACACAGACATGGAAACTCCATTCTTTACAAAAAGGCTGAGAAAATGGAGAAAAGGATATCTCCGAGGATATTTGGAGAAAAACACCTCAGGAGCTACTACACAAAGGTTGAGAGTGGGTGAAGTTGGAGCGTGCAGGTGTGGTGTCACACATTGCCTACCAGGAGCAATGACAGACGACTGCCTCTGTGTGGATCATTCCCCCAGGGGCCTTGAGCACTGGAGTTGTTTCCACAGTCGCTCCCTAAGTGCAAGCTGGCTCCAGCACAGATGGGGTAGGCAGGGTGGTGAATTTGGAAGAAGGCAACCTTCCTCTCTTCGTACATTCTCCATGCCATTGCCAAAGCCTCCTGCCCAGCTTCATCACATCCCCTGTTCCTATTGCTTGGGCCCTTGGACATCTCCCCAGTGGGGGCCATGCCCTGGGCAATTAGAGGAAAGTAGAGGAAACCTTCCCTTGATCAGTGGCTCTTTGCTGGATGTCCAACACAGGGATGACCTGGGACAGGAATGGGGAACAGCACTAGACCTCAGCCTGAGGTCGAGGCAGGCAGTGAGTGGTGGCAGACCACAGGCAGGGATGATGGGCAAGGAAGAGAGTGCACATGCCCTTGGCACAGCTCCTCATCACCTGCCTGGAGCCTTTTGCTGTGCATTCCTCACTGTCAGTCCGCTGGGGGATGTGATTTGTGTGAGCATTTGGGATGCAGCAGGAGGACGTCCTTGTCACAGTGTGAGCCATCCAGCCAGACCGACAGGCAATGGCTGGTGTCTGCAGAGAGCAGGGCACCCAGAGTCGATATTTATGTGATGGGAGAGCTGCAGAGAGCAACGGGGTGGAAACCAAGATGAAAGTGTCTGAGCAGCCTTTCAGATTGAGCTGTTGCTTCTGTACTGTCTCCATCTGTCTTCCAGACAATACCCAGGGTGGACTGCAGTCCCTTAGCAGGTCTTGTGTTCTCCCTAAATGCTTTCTCAGCCAAAAGGGACTCAGCCCAGCCTACTTTGCAATTCATATGTGGCTGATGGAGTCAACAAGCAGCACAACTCTCTGCTTCAGCACTGATGTAACACAGCACTGATTTGCTATGGGCATCTGTGTTGTTTTCACTCAGCTCTCCCCACAAGACATGAGATCTAGGGCTCAAAGGACCTCTGCCACCCTCCCAAGCACAGTGTCTGTCAGCTCTGGAGTTCCTGTCATCACAGAAAGGAGCTGTAATAGTATCCTATGCCAAGTGACAAGAATGGACGTATCTCTCCCCCTCCACTGTCAGGTCACTGCATCAAACACCCACAGGAGCATTCACACCATCTACCAGCATTTTGTCTTCATCTAAGGCAGGTGGGTATTCACAGGGCTGGGGTCATTTAAAACAAGACACGAGTCATTTATCTGGCTTTGGGATAACATGAGGTTTCTGAGCAGCCACGGAGGTATTTGGGTGACTGGTAAGAGGGTGGGACATCAACAGCCAGAGACAAAGATGGAGAGGCACACAAAAACATCTTCTGTGAAATCAGAATCACAGAATGGTTTGAGTTGGAAGGGATCTCAAAGCCCATCCAGTTCCAACACCCCTGCCATGGGCAGGGACACCTCCCATTGAATCAGGCTGCTCAAAGCCTCATCCAGCCTGGCCCTGAACACCTCCAAGGATAGGACATCCATAACTTCTCTGGGCCACTTGTACCAGTGCCTCCCCACTCTCACAGGAAAACATTTCTTCAGAAGATTTCATCTCAAACTCCCCTCTTCCAGTTTAAAACCATTCCCCCTCATCCTATCCCTGCCCTCCCTGATCAAGAGCCCCTCCCCAGTTTTCCTGGAGCCCCTTTCCACACAGGAAGCTGCTCTGAGGGCTCTACAGAGCTTTCTCTTCTCTAGACTGAGCAACCCCAACTCTCTCAGCCTGTCCTTGTATGGGAGGTGCTCCATCCCTCGGATCATCTCCGTGGCCTCCTCTGGACTTGCTCCAAAAGATCCGTGTCCTTCTGGTGCTGAGAACTCCAGAAATGAAGTGTTCCAGAAGGAGCTGAATGCACAGAAACTCATAGTCAGATGTGCAGTAGGAGTGGATGGGAATTTCCACTGGAATAATTTTCTAAGGAAAAGCAGCATTCACATGTTTGAAAAATTCATTTTGACAAAATTCCAAGTCGCTGCTGGAAAATCAGCCAAGAGGTGGCTGTGATTCAGCTGCCTGCACATTGTGTCCCTAGAGATGGGACAACTTGTCCTCAGGGACTTCCAGTCCCGTGGGGCTGCTGCCCAGCAGACGATGGAAAGGAGCTCAGAGATATCGGTCACTGGTTGGGGGCTTCCTGCACATCTTCACCTCAGAGATATTGGAGCCTGGGCACAAGTAGTGTGGTGATGCAGTCACCAGTGCAAAGTGGTCAGAGATGGAGCACACTGGGGAACATCAGCCCCTGTGCAGCTCTTTGTGCTCCCCGACACATGTAGCCTGCCACGCTCAGTCCAACGGCTTTGGTGTTCCATAGGAAAGCTGGCTGATGGGATGGGTCCGCCTTACTTTGCAAGGTAAAGCTGACATCCAGGGCTGTCATATTCACTTCCTTCATCTCCAGGGACTCTCTGGGGAGCACTGGGGCACCAGAGGCTGCTGCTGCATCAATAACCTGCAGCCTTGTTCACTGCAAGGTGTTGCAGTGATGGAAATGATTCCACCATTTGAAAAGGCCAGAGGGGTCAAATTCCCCAGGGAAAGGGGATGTATGAGCTTCTCCAGGTGGCTGTGTCTCTTCATCAGAGTCCAGGTGGTGACAGGCTTCATCGGTAGGCAGAGGTGCCACTTGGTGGTGCCTCATCAAGTGGAGAGAGATCTCTGGGCATGCCCAGCATCTTTGGGCTAGGATTGAGCTGAAAAGGATGAAGGAAAAGAGCGTCAGTTGCAAATGAGGAACTCAGAAGCTTGTAACCCTTCCAGGGATAGGTGTCCTCAAAGACAGGATGCTGTCTTCACAGCGATGGGTGCAGAAATATGCAAGAGTTCCCACCTCCATACCTCTAAATTTGCCTTTGGGAAGAGGCAGCAAATACATCCTCAGCAGAGCCCCTTTGTGTGCATCCCTGAGCAACCAGCCCCCTCCCAGGAGCACACTGCAGTGCTCGAAGCTCTCCTCACATCCTGGGTCCCAGCCAGATGTGGATCTGCCCCTCTGTAGTGAGTGGTGGCTAAGACACCTCACTCTAAGTACTTCACACTTCTGCTTGGCAATTCCCATGTCTTCGGGAATGTTTAAACAAGCTCCAAGGGCTCCTCTGCTCCTGCAGCTGCCATGTGAATGCTCCTGAATTTGGGAGAACAGGAAGATTAGAGGGCTGCTTTCCAACCTGCCAGATGTGGCTTTCAAAGATGCCAAACATGACAAAAGAGAGGTGTACAGCCTCAGGAGCAGTTTTGGAGGATGGTGAGCAAGCCAGACAAAGCCAGAGCTGGCCCAGTTGTGTCAATATGGCATGCAGGGGCACAAGATGACTTTCTGCTGCACTTGACATACCTCACCCCAGGAGCCAGCTGGCAGGCTGTAGCATTGAACCTGGATGTGCTCCAACATGCACTAGAACAAATAATTACAGGGTTAGAGCTCTGACACAAAATCCAGAGAGTAGGAACGTGACAGCAAACATGCTCCCACGAGAGCTGTGCCCCCCTGTCACGTGTGATTGATACTTGCTAGAAGATCGAAACCTTGCGCTGAGGACATATACAAAGGTCGATTACACAAGTTTTATTATGAAACCAGTCTATAACCAATTGAAACATGATGAGACAAGGCTAAAGAGAACTGGTTTTGAAGAAATCAGTTTTTATCTCATCTCCTTCCCTGAAGGTATCTTCAATGTACTCACAAGTCAGGACATCTGGAAGGCAAGATACAGTCTCAAGATGGGCTTTCTGGAAAGACACAGGTAGGGTTACCTGGTGAAAAATATTGAGAGTCTTTGTGGACAACAACCCAATTCTCAAAAGCTTCATCATCCTCCTGCAACCCTGCAAATTGCCCTTTACTTCCCATTTCTGTAGCCATGTCAGCTCCCAGCCCTGTCCTCATGGAGAGACATGCTAGAAAGTCCCAGCCTATATAAGGTTTTCTAGTATAGATAAACACCATGTTTCTCCTTTACTTGTTTTTCTGCAGAATTAAACTTTATATTGTCAACTTCTCGAAGCAGAGGAATCCTCTCTACCATGACCTCTGCCCCTGTATGTGGCAAACCTGGGGAGTGAATCTTTTCAATCCTAGGTGGTTTGTTCAGCAAAGTCAGAAGCATTTGAAATTGAGAGTTTGTACACTGTAAAAAATGTTCAGCGTCTGTAAACATAGGGCAATACTTCAAACCCCAAACAAACATTTCGGTATTGCTAAGGTTGCTATGTACCAATCAAAAGACTCTCAATATATCCTGTAAACAAATAAAGAGACAATAGCCTACAGCTACCTCACCAATGCTTGCTTACACTCAGCTTGTATAGTTTACAGAAACATTTACTGTTTCTTGGACTCAAACGTCCTAGCTTCCTCCTTTTCTGTTTTCCAGCTGCTCAGGGATAGTTCCCTGAAGGTCATTGACTGGCTTCACCTGAGGAGTCAAGAATCAGAAGGAAATCTCTGCATTGAGCTTGATTTTCCCTTCTTGCATGGGTTGTGCTTCACCCTAATACTGCCCATTCCCAGCACTCCTGAGCCAGGCACCTCAGAAAGCAGGAGGATAAAGGTAGAGCCATGCACCCTGCATGTGTGGGGAGGTTCTGCGCTACCCAGCAAGCTCCCAGGTGCTCCTGCTGTCACCCCACTCAGGAACTCCAAGCACCCTGTCCTGGGCCCATGATATCCATCTGTAAATGCCTCTTGCACCCACTTTCTAGCACCCGCGGCTTCTGGGCAACCTTCATTCATCAGGGCTGTTTCACTTCTATTCTCTGCCTCCATCCATGCCCAGGAAATGAGAGGTTCCCACAATACCACACACTGTGTGTCCTGGCAGGGATGTTGTGGATGCCCTGGCCCTCCTGTTTGCATCTGGAAGACATCCTGGAAGAAAGATGTTTCAGATATCCGGGGACAAGGGGCAAAGCAAAGGGGATGAGCGTTCATAAAGTCTCTGACCAACTGGTTCTTGGACTGAGCCCTTCCTTGACATGGAGGCAGATATTGCTGCTGGCTTTGCAGCAGCACCTTGGGGCTTCTCTTGTGTCCCATTTGTCCTTTTGCTTTCTGATGTCCCTCTTGCTCAAACCAGCTCTTCACACTCATAAATTCCTTCAAACTTGGAAAAGGAGTCAAATATGAGATTAAAGGACAGTGCTTGACTAAGGCAGTGACCCAGCTAGTTCAGGGGCTGGGTAAATGGATGGGTAGTCACCTGCTGACCTGCAGGACTCCAGGTCTATTCTATTCTTGCTACTCCCTGCTGATGACTACTCTCCTTTTTTCTCTCTATCTCCTCTAGGTTTACTTCATGCAAGGTGAAGTAGCCTCCTTTGCATGCACCTTGCAGTAAACCAGATATGCAGGTAGGTTTTTTGTTCTGTTCCCAATTACGTTCCTAATTATTGTTGAAGGAGAGCTGTTCTGCCTGAAATCTTGACCACTTTTTTTTCCACTGTATCATCTCACCTAATGGAAATTATTCTTGTCCTCCATGGACCATGCTTCTTTTATAGGCTTAGATTACCATGCCTACAAAAATATTAATACTAATTATTCCTAATATTTTCATTTGTCTTTTTCAGCAGTGTGGACCAGTGAGCAGATGTATTCACAG
This sequence comes from Phaenicophaeus curvirostris, assembly GCF_032191515.1. NCBI lineage: Eukaryota > Metazoa > Chordata > Aves > Cuculiformes > Cuculidae > Phaenicophaeus > Phaenicophaeus curvirostris. The sequence goes on from NC_091411.1 coordinate 1,573,185, forward strand.
CCCAAGTCAAATAACGCTCAGATCTCTTCCTGAGTGCCAATTAACAGCTAAGCCTCTCCTGTGGGTCTTCCCCACGTGCATTACACTGTGCTGGCAGACATGCTGCTTGCCTGCCAGTCGCCAAGAGATTTGCAAGGCCTCTCTTGCAGTAGTTCACAGTCAACTTTACATTTTAGCACAGGGAATAATTTAAAATCATCTTAATCAGATGATTTAGACATCTGTTTGTCCCCTTTCCCAAGTTCTGTGGAAATAAATGCAGATCCCTACTCTCTGTTGTAACAGCTGAGCATCTATTCCTTTTCCTTGCTTCCAATTTTCTCTCCAAATACAAAAGCACAGAGCTCCCCTCCACTTTATTTCAGGATTTTTAAGGACTTTTTTGTAACATAATATAGTGGAAGTGTCCTGAAAAGCCAAGCGAACTTGTATGAACTTGTTCACCTGTTTGCTGACTCCTCAGCCCTATTTGTGAGGCGTGACTCCTCCGTGCAAACGTGGTCCTGACTCTTCCCTAGCCGAGTACGTTCATTCCTGTGGCTCCCAAGCCCTTCACTGCAGCACCTCAGGGGTTTGCCCAGCACAATACTCAGGATCATTGACCTGCCAGTCCCCAAACCACTCTTTAGCCTCTGGTTATGTGCTGTGGGTGTATTTATTACGTGGGTTTATGCCCTGAATAAGTTGGTCTTGAAAATTTCTCTTTGACCTGCCTCATTCTGACTTGATCCTCCACTTGCCACTTGCCAGAGTGGCTACTTTCTTCCTTTTTCCTGTTCAGGCAGGACTTGCAGCCTGTTCCTCTCCAAGGGAGGTCTGTTTACTTCCAACAGTTGTGTTTAACCTCCTGCCTAACTACACTGGCATTCTTCTCCTAGAACAGGTTTCCAACAAATCATATATATTTGTCTGACCCTTTCATGGTCTTCAAGCAGTTCGCCCTGAGTTCCTCCTTTTAGTTCCTCATTTGGCTTCAACCAGATCTTCCCTTTCTGTGTGCTTTCCCTTTTCAGTTTCTCAGTATTGGGGTGGATATCTTGAGTTGCTGCTTCTCCTAGAATTCTGACTGTACTCACGTGATTGGATTTAGATTGGTTTACATTGGATGTTAGGAAAATATTTTTTACTGACAGAGTGGTGAAGCCCTGACAGAGGCTGCCCAGGGCAGTGGAGGAGTCTCCATCCCTGGAGGGCTTCAAAAACCATGTGGCTGTGGCACTTGGGAACATGGCTTAGTCGGCACGGTGGGGTTGGGCTGATGGACTGGATGAGCTCAGAGGTCTCTTCAGCCTTAATGATTCTATGATTCCGTGATTCTATGATAGGCAACGGGTGGCTTTTCTACAGTTACCTCTTGAACCTGTGCGATTCTTCAGACTAAATAAACCATTACTTCCCTGCCTTACTTTTCCAGCCAGCTGTAATGCTCAAATAGCCCAACCTTGGTTTTGCCCAGATTTATCCTCCCTGTATGGAGGGGATCTGAGTCTCCTGTTTATCCCTGGTTTTTATGCTAACCCTTCTCTGAGCTACTCTTGAACCCTGAGAGGCCTGGAGGTCCTGTCAGGTGCTTGATGCCAAACCCATCCCAAACACCAGGTTCCCCCTTTCTAAGCACAGGATGGCAGCTCAGGAGGATGCTGGGATCTGTGTTGATCTAATGAATGAATCTATTGGATTTAAGACCACTCTTTCAGAGAAGTGTTTTCTCCTTACATGTGAGTTCCCTGTGCTCACTGCATATCCGAGGAAAGCCCAGCTCCCTCTGCTCTGGATCCCTGAGTTGCCCACGGGCTGCAGTTTTATCCCCCAGTCATAGCACCTCTGTTATGAGGCCAGGCTGAGAGACTTGGGGTTGTTCAGCCTGGAGAAGAGAAGGCTCTGGGGAGACCTTAGAGCAGCTTCCAGTCCTGAAAGGGGCTCCAGGAAAGCTGGGGAGGGGCTCTTGATCAGGGAATGCAGGGACTTTGTACATGGAGTGATAGGATGAGGGGGAATAGTTTTAAATTGGAAGGGGGAAGATTTAGATTAGACATTGAGACCGTTCCTTGAATCCTGTGTCCAGTTCTGGGCCCCTCACCACAAGAAGGATGTTGAGGCTCTGGAGCGAGTCCAGAGAAGAGCAACGAACCTGGGGAAGGGGCAGGAGAACAGGCCTTATGAGGAACGGCTGAGAGAGCTGGGGGTGTTTAGCCTGGAGAAGAGGAGGCTGAGGGGAGACCTCATTGCTCTCTCCAACTCCCTGAAAGGAGGTTGTGGAGAGGAGGGAGCTGGGCTCTTCTCCCAAGTGACAGGGGACAGGACGAGAGGGAATGGCCTCAAGCTCCGCCAGGAGAGGTTTAGGCTGGACATCAGGAAAAAATTTTTCACAGAAAGGGTCATTGGTCCCTGGCAGAGGCTGTCCAGGGAGGGGGTTGAATCACCTTCCCTGGAGGGGTTTAGGGGACGGGTGGATGAGGTGCTGAGGGACATGGTTCAGTGTTTGATAGGAGTGGTTGAGCTCGATGATATGGTGGGTTTCTTCCAACCTGGCGATTCTATGATTCTATGATTAGGAAGAAATTCTTCCCCATGAGGGTGGTGTGGCCGAGGGAAGGGTTGGCTGCCCCATCCCTGGAGGTGTTCAAGGCCAGGTTGGATGGGGCTTGGAGCAACGATCCAGTGGGAGGTGTCCCTGCCCGTGGTGGGTCTGGTTGGGCTTCGAGGTCCCTTCCCAGCCAAACCATCCCACCATTCCATGCATTTGTCCCCCTTCCCCAGCCCCTCCTCGCCCCCTTCCCGAGCCCAGCGGGTTCAACGCCGCCCCGGGTGGAGCAGGGGGCTCTGCCGGGGGCCAGGAGGGTCCCGGGGGTCCCGGTCCCGTCTCGCCCCGTCCCTGGGCGGAGCTGCCCGGGTATAAGGGGCGGTGGCGGCAGCGCCGGGCGCGCTATGGGGAGCGGGTGGTGCGGAGCGGAGCTGCTGCCGGCGGGGCCGGGGCACGGAGCGCTGCTCTTCCTCCTCCTCCTCCTCCTCCTCCTCGTCGTCCTTCTGCTGCGGGGCTGCCGGCGGCCGCTGCGGCTCCGTCGCGGCCCCGGGCAGGTGGGCTACGCGGCGGCCCCCGGGCGGAGCCGCAGGGAGGCGGCTCGACGAGCCCGCAGAGCCCGGCGCCCCGGAGCCCTCCCGCCGCCCTTCCCCAACGGCTGGTACCGCCTGCTCGACTCCGCGACGCTGCCCCGACGCGCCGTCCGCAGCCTCGCCCTGCTCGGTGAGTGCCCCGAACACCGGCCACGGGCAGCGGGAGGGGGCACGGGGCAGGGCAGCCCCGAACCGCGCATCCCTGCATCCCGGCATCCCTGCATCCCGACGTCCCCGCATCCCTGCCCGGGCATCCCTGCTAGGGAACGGGGCATCCCTGTCCGGGCATCTCGACATCCCAACATCACTGTCCGAGCATCCCTGCTCAGGCATCCCGACATCCTTGCCCAGGCATCCCTGCTGGGATATGGGGCACTCGTATCCAGGCATTCCAACATCCCGACATCCCTGTCCAGACATCCCTGCCCAGCCATCCCGACATCCCTGTCCAGCCATCTCTGCCCAGGCATCCTGACATCCCTGCCCGGACATCCCTGCTGGGGAACTGGACATCCCTATCTGGACATCCCAACATCCCTGCCTCAACATTCCTGCTCGGGCATCCCTGCTGGGTCACCAGGACGACCCTGCCTGAGCATCCCCACTGCAGAATAGGATGTCCCTGCCCATGTATCCCAGCTGAAGAGTCAGACATCCCTGCCCACATATCCCCTCTGGGAGACTGGACACCCCTGCTCAGGTATGCCTGTTGCAGAACTGGACACCCTGTCCTGGGCATCCCTACTGGGTCATCAGGACATCCCTGCCTGAGCATTCTCCCTGGGGCAGCAGAGGATCCTGGATGGTGTCTCTATCAGGGAAATAGGGCATCCCTGCTCATGCATTCCTGCTGGGGCATAGGGACATCCTGACACAGACATCCTCACCAGCGCACTGACACACACCAGCTTGGGTGTTCTGCTCAGACACTGGGGTGTCCAAACCAGCACCCATGTTAGGGTACTGAAGTGTCACTGTCCAGACTCATTCCTAGTGTACCAGGCATCCCTAGAATCATACAATCACCAGGTTGGAAGAGACCCACCAGATCATCGAGTCCAACCATTCCTATCGAACACTAAACCATGTCCCTCAGCGCCTTGTCTACCCGTCCCTTAAACCCCTCCAGGGAAGGTGACTCAACACCCTCCCTGGGCGGCCTGTTCCAGTGCCCAATGACCCTTTCTGTGAAAATTTTTTTCCTAATGTTCAGCCTGAACCTCCCCTGGTGGAGCTTGAGGCCATTCCTTCTCATCCTGTCCCGTGTCACATGGGAGAAGAGGCCAGCACCCTCCTCTCTACAACCTCCTTTCAGGTAGTTGTAGAGAGCAATGTGTCCCTGTGTGGGACTCTGCTGTGGCACTGGGACAGCTCTACCCAGGCATCCCTTTGAGAGCACCCCAGCCAGCACCCACACAGGGCATCGAGGGTGCCACAGCCTGGGCTTTGCATGGGCATGGAATACTTCTGCTGGGTCACTGGGGACTTCATGGCACAGCCTTCTTGAGAGGGTGCAGGGCAGCCTGTCTGGGCTCCTTGATGGGACACCAGAGCATCTCGCTGCCTGGGCACTTCTCCCAGGCACTGTTGCCTGCAGATCTCTGTGTCCTGGGGAGACCGGGATGGGGCCTCACAGCCACATCCCGTTGGGGGCTGTGCTTGCCCAGGGTCCTTTTGCCTTGAAGATGCTTTTGGTCTTGCGCCTTCGTCATCAAAAGGGATGTTGCTGCACTGAAATTCTTCAGATTCAGTAATGGAAGCACATGTGGGGGGGTCTGTTTTCAAGAGCCTCCCTCTCCTGTGAAGTCATTTGGGTTGGGTTGTTTTTGTGTAATGAGACCTGTGTAATTTAATATACACGTCCTGGAGAGTAGATCTGTTATGACTCCCTTGGTCGTCTGCCCAAAGCCTGGTTCCTGACACCCCCTCCTCTGGGTTTGGCTGAAAATCTGCAGGTAAAATCACTTCTAATGGTAGAGAGACAGTAGTGTACTGGTGCCAGGAAGACCAGTAAATAAGACAATTAAACAGCCTGCAGCCTCCAGGTTTGTGGATGTCTAATTTATTTTGGAATCTCTGAGCAGAGCCTGGAAATGCAGCTCAGCTCCAGAGGCAGCAAGCCAGACAAGATGAAAGAATAAAAATCACAAGACTTATTCCTTGGGATGAAACACCTTCCAAAACACGGCATGCAGGAAAGCATCATTTTCTCCTGAGACTGTGGAAGTGGCTGAGAGCTTCTCCAACCAGTGTGGCACTGCACGGCACTGCTCTCTTGGTGCTTGCTGCAGGGGAGCTGTGCAGCCCCTGGGGAGGCTCTTGTGCGGAAAGCCCCAGGGCACAAGATCTGAGCTAAGCACCCGGAGCTGCCCAGAGGCACTGGGCTCTTTATGCCCTGTGTGCTACCCTTTCTACAATTACCATTTGATTTCCATGAAAGAAATAGGCTAATTTAATAGGAGAACATCACTATATGGCAGTTAATTCTCTATATTCACCTGCAACTGAGAGTTTCAGTATTTCTTAGGCCAGGATACTGTCCTCCCAAGTGGAGAGACGTCAGGCTTGATGCACAAGCTGGAGCTAAGAATGATCTCCTTCTCCTCTGCCCCTGGTGGCTCTGGAGTGCAAAGGCTGGAGGCAAAAGCAGCAATCGCTCAGGAGTCCCAGGTGAGGTTTTTGGACAACCCAACGAGGGTGTGGCCATGGGCATGGGTTCAGATCTTCAAGGCAGAAGAGCTCCAGACTGCCTGTAGGAAGGAAAGGTCTAGAGGTAGAACCTTCTTGAAATTAAATTCTCTTAAAGCTTTGGTGGGCAAAGCACCAGGTGGTAGGGCTGCTCCTTGAGGTGTGTGGCTGGGACTCCCCAGGCTCCAAGTCCTCTGGTCTGACCCATTCAAGGCTGCTCCTCTGTGTTTCTGCACTGCCAGTGCTCCAGGTGAGCAAGCAACAACTTCCAACAACACACAGAAACCTTTTCCCTGCTTTGCCCTCTTTGCCCTAAGCCTCAGGTCAGGTAGAGAACCAGGTTAGAGAGAAGAAAATGGTGATGCTTCAAAATCAACCCATTACCCAGGGCAGGGGGAAGGACCTGTACCTCGAGTGCCTCCACTCTGCTGTTCTTGCTTGTCAGCAGATGTGTGACAGCCTTCCAGGAAGATGCAGGGACTACACAGCCAGGAGGGACCTCCAGGCACTGGAGCAGCTCTTTTCTGCCAGGTATCAGAATTAATCCTTCCTTGGTATGAGGCTGGAAAAGTTTGCAGGGTTTCCTGCACACCCTGTGGTTTGCCCAGATCACAAAACTTCAGTGAAGGAAAATGGGTAGGGTGGCTGATATGGTGTCACTTGTTATCAGTGTGTCTGTCTGCAGAAACAAGGACAGAAAACGGCTCCTGAAGTTAAGTTGGATCTTACCCACTAGTTGAGCTTTAAGTTACAGCAACTGCTGTAATGATTGGATCTTGCATGCTGATGAAATTTGAATAGATATCTGCGTAACCTGAAGCACAGAATGGAGGAGAGGGCCTGGCCTTTAACTTGGTGCTCACATGTATGAAGCACTTCAGAGCTCCCAGAGCAGCTGCCTGCCCTTCCAACCAGGGCATAACTTGAGGGGACACTGGAGCAGGACTAGCGTTGCCTTCAGACCAGGTCACTGCTGAGCAGCCCCTCTTCTGTGAGCTGCTGGCAGGGATGTGGGCGCTGGCAGCTCTGCAGTGCTGCAGCATCCTCGGAGCAGCTCTGTGCCGGGCCAGGAAAGCACCTGGCACCAATTCAGTCCCTGAAGGAAGAGCATTTATTTAGATAATCCTGTAGCACATCATCCAGCTGTGGCTGCTGGGCACAGCTGGGTGGAGCAGTGCCGAGAACAGACCTCTGGCTACAGCCCAGGAATGGGTTGGCTCCCTGTTGATAGTTCCTTGCTCAGATAACACAGGGCTACTCTGGGGCAGGGAGGAAGCCAGTGATCCCAGAACTGAGCGGGGACAGAGTCCAGCAGGGAAAAACATCACTTTGCTTCAGGGAGCACAAGGAATCTACAAGAAGGGTCGCAGGGAGGATCCAGGGAACTCCAGGCCTGTCAGTCTGACCTCAGTGCCAGGGAAAGTCATGGAGCAGGTGATCTTGAGTGCTATCATGAAGCACATGCAAGAGAACCGGGTGATCAGGCCCAGTCAACACGGGGTCACAAAAGGCAGGTCTTGCCAAACTAACCTGATCGCCTTCTATGACAAAGTGACTCGGCTGCTGGATGAGGGAAAGGCTGTGGATGTATCTTCCTGGACTTCAGTAGAGCCTTTGACACAGTTTCTTACAGTATTCTGCTCAGAAAACTGTCACCTCTGGCCTAGACGGGGGCACACTGTCCTGGGGGGAAAACTGGTTGGCTGGAGGGCCCAGAGAGTGGTGGGAAATGGAGTTAACTCCAGCTGGAGGCCAGTGACAAGTGGTGTCCCCAGGGCTCAGTGCTGGGTCCAGCCCTGTTCAATGTCTTTATCAATGACCTGGATGAAGGCATCGAGTGCACCCTTAGCAAGTTTGCAGATGACACTAAGCTGGGTGGAAGCATGGATCTGCTGGAGGGTCGGGAGGCTCCAAAGGGATCTGAACAGGCTGGATCCATGGGCTGAGACCAATGGGATGAGGTTTAACAAGGCCAAATGCCGGGTCCTGCACTTGGGGCACAACAACCCTGTGCAGCGCTACAGACTAGGAGAAGTCTGGCTGGAAACTGCCTGGAGGAGAGGGACCTGGGGGTGTTGGTTGACAGCGACTGAACATGAGCCGGCAGTGGCCCAGGTGGCCAAGAAGGCCAATGGCATCTTGGCTTGGATCAGAAACGGCGTGACCAGCAGGTCCAGGGAGGTTATCCTCCCTCTGTACTCGGCACTGGTGAGACCGCTCCTTGAATCCTGTGTTCAGTTCTGGGTCCCTCACCACAAGAAGGATGTTGAGGCTCTGGAGCGAGTCCAGAGAAGAGCAACGAAGCTGGTGAAGGGGCTGGAGAACAGGCTTTATGAGGAACGGCTGAGAGAGCTGGGGTTGTTTAGCCTGGAGAAGAGGAGGCTGAGGGGAGACCTCATTGCTCTCTCCAACTACCTGAAAGGTGGTTATGGAGAGGAGGGAGCTGGGCTCTTCTCCCAAGGGACAGGGGACAGGACGAGAGGGAATGGCCTCAAGCTCCGCCAGGGGAGGTTCAGGCTGGACATTAGGAAAATATTTTTCACAGAAAGGGTCATTGGGCACTGGCAGAGGCTGCCCAGGGATGGGGTTGATTCACCTTCCCTGGAGGGGTTTAGGGGACGGGTGGATGAGTTGCTAAGGCGCATGGTTTAGTGGATAGGAATGGTTGGACTTGATGATCCGGTGGGTCTCTTCCAACCTGGTTATTCTATGATTCTATGATGATTCTATGATTCTATGAATCTGGCGTGGCGATGGAGAAAATCAGTTCTGAGATCTGGGGCAATACAGCCCCTGCCACGCCAGCACCGGCTCCGCTTCACTGCCTGCATGGAGCAGAGCAGAATTGGGGCTTCCTTTCGCTCCCCCAGAAAACTCCCTTTTGCCAAGGAGGTGGTGGTGCTCTGTCTCACTGCACCCGGCTGTCTCTGCCTGAGGAAGGGATTTGCTGCCAAGCTGCAGCATGGATGGCTCTTGGAGTTCATGAGCAAACAGAAGAAGAGCTTCTTCCAGCTGCCATTAACAGAGATTCCTGAAATGTATGAGCCTGTGTGCTCTCCACGACACCTCTTGGGCAAAGGGACAGGTCCAAGGTTCTCTTCAAATGCAGCTATTGCTCTTCTTTGTGTATCTTGCCCTCAGCTGGGGAAGCATCCTAAATCTTTAAACATTTTTGTAAAGACTTGTTTTATTTTGCAGCTCAAGCAGGCTCTGAGAGCTCAAAAAGCAGGGCTGAGGGTCAGGTTTGAGGTGGCTGGGAGAAACTCCACTCCCACTGTCTAGTGCAAGGCGATGCCCTTCAGCATGTGATGATCCATCCGCCTGCTGCCTGTGACAGACGGGATGTGACAGGCTGGGTACAGCTGCTCACCACTCAGGGATGTCATTTAAACCCCAGCAGTGAGACAGTGGCCACGCACCCTGAGCATTCGCAGCAGCAGCTGCCTTCCCAATTTTGGAAGGCCCTTCATGCAGTCAGCAAACGTTCCTGCCACAGCCAGCTCTTCCCTGCCCACAGCTGCCTGGTGCCATCTCGTGGTTAAATCACTTCTCCAGAGCAAGCTTATTTCTGTCCTGCCAGTGCTCTTCCACTTGAAAGAAAACAAATCCTCCAGTATTAGTATCTAGCAGGATATATCTGCATGTCTTTGTGCAGGCAGCTGCTTGCAAAGTTGGTGAAAGGCGCTGGTCGGTGCTGCCTATTGGGAAGTGTTGACCAATATGTGTCTTGCCTGATCCCCCTCAGGTGGAGATGCTGTTTTTACAACCTCCTAACCTCGTATTTCTGCAGGAGAACAGCTCGCTGCCTTTCGTACCGAGGATGGCCAAGCCTATGTGGTCGACGCGTACTGCCCCCACCTCGGGGCCAACCTCGCCGCTGGTGGGCACGTCGTGGGCAACTGCATTGAGTGCCCATTTCATGGTTGGCAGTTTCGAGGAGAAGATGGAAAATGCACCCGCATTCCATATGCTGAAAAAGGTGAACTATCCCTCAAATCCGCAGAAAGCATCCATGAAAACTGTAGTGTCCTCTGTGTCCTCATCAAAAGCTACTTCATTAAGGAAAAACCCTCCATCCTACTCCCCAGCTTCATGCAGCGGCGTTATTCTCCTCCTGGTTGTCCATGTGGGGTCATAATGTCCTAGTGCCCTTTCCTATGTTAGATGACAACTGGGACAGTAGTCTAGTTAAATAACCACCCTTCTTGAGTTTGATAGTCCTACACCACCTGCATTCAGCAAGCAGGGTATCAAAGGTTTCTAACACTGTATCATCCATTGCAGCAGCAGAGCTGGATCCCAAGGAGCTACAGGGTTTCAGAAAAGATTCTGTCCTCTGTAGTGATAGCTTATACCACGTCAGTGCTTAAATCTGTCATATTTGCATGAACAGAATAGTCCCTCGGTGGCTATTTTTTCTCCATTTATGGCTTGAAGGGAACTTTCAGTTAGAATCCAGGAAAGCTCTTTGCATACACCTACTATTTAGATGTGGTTTGCATTGCCTGCGTAGGAAGAATATCTTACTTAAAGGTCACATGTAACAATTACTTGATCTGGCTGCACTAATTGGTTTAAATCACCAATTCCAACTGTGGCTGAAACCAGCAAATAGACTTACCACGAGTTTTGCTTTGGCTTGTGCTTCTTAGTTGTTTTCCTGGGAAGTTCAGCTTCTTCTGATTGGGATTGATTGGGATGGCAATGAAAACATTGATTAGCAGTAAAAGACAGTCTTTCTACTAAACAGACTCCTTGTCCCAAAGTGAAAGAAACATTCCGTCTATATGGGATAAGACAAACACTTTATAGATCTCAATTTATAGAACAGATTATAGAACTGCAGTTCCTTTTATGTGTGTCGTTTTTGGGAAAAGGTTAAGACTTCATTTTTTTCAATATGTACCCAGTCAGGAGCTGCTTTCAAATGAAAATTTGGTTCCAAGTGATGAACAAAGATGTGTTTCATCACAAAATGAGAATGAATATTCTGGACATATGCAAACACTTGCCTAGATGCACCATTTAATCTGAAACAGCCGAATTCCGAACCCTTGTTACCCGTAGTTGTTGAAAGAACGAAACTGCAGGCAGATGCCTGGCTCCCATACAGCCCCGATGGGTCAGGTGGATTTAATCAGATTTGAAAGCCATCTGTGCTCATGCAGGTCACTGATGGAGAGGTATGTTGGAGAGCTCACATGAGAAGTCCTCCCTCCTCGGGACCATCAGCCATGCAGAGACACAGAGACTGACCTGGCATTGGCTGGAGGTGGGAAAGGGTCTGGCACCCAGGGGTTCTGGGAGCAGCTGAGGGACCTGGGGTGGTTTAGCCTGGAGAAGAGAAGGCTGAGGGAAGACCTCATCGCTCTCTGCAGTTTCCAAAAAGGAGATTGTGGTGAGGTGGGTGCTGGGCTCTGCTCCACCAGAACAAATGATAGGACAAGATTTAGATTGGATATTGGGAAAAATTTCTTCACAGAAAGGGTTATCAGGCATTGGCAGAGGCTGCCCAGGGGCAGTGGTGGAGTCTCCATCCCTGGAGATATTTAAAAGCCATGTGGATGTGGTGCTTAGGGACATGGTTTACTGATAGGGTTGGCAGTGCTGGATTAAGGATTGGACTCAATGATCTTTTCAGCGTAAATGATCCTATGATTCTATGTCTATGCGGGGGCAGGTGAAGCCATTTAGATTTAATGAGCTGCAGCCCACCCAAAGCACCATATTTTTTCAATCAGAAATCAGTGATGTTCTCCTCCTGCCCCCTCTGATACTCATCGACTAAAAGAAAAACATCATTTCTCCTGCCTTTTCACCTCCCACATGGCAGTACAAAGCTGAATAATAAGGAAGCGCTATCCTCTGTGCCTGTTTGCAAATTAGGGGGAAAAAAAATGAAGGCAAAAGCTTTCCAGTCCAGTAGAAGCTACATTTTCTGATAACTGGGTAAATATAACCGCCAAAATTAATTTCACTGGAAAGAGTGCAAGTATATTCTTAAGGCAACACATGATACTGGAGTATTGTAACAGAGAACTACTTGAACTCAAGAGACAGATGATTTCTACTGTCTGCACATAGAATCATGGAATGGTTTGGGTTGGAAGGCACCTCAAAGCCCATCCAGCTCCACTGCCAGCCATGGGCAGGGACACCTCCCACTGGATCAGGGGCTCCAAGCCCCATCCAACCCGGCCTTGAACCCCTGCAGGGATGTGGCAGCCACCACTGCTCTGGGCAACCCGGGCCAGTACATCTTTAACTAAAACCACGTCATTTAATTCATTGTAACCTGAGGAGGGTCCATTGATACAGCAGACATTTATTAGAAGAGTTTTAAGAGCAGTGAAAGAAGGTTGCAGAGCAGCCAGCCGTGCGTCTTCCTTAGAGTTATGCAAACCCCCCCATTGAAATAAAACCCATTTAAGCAAACTCTCTTCTGTGAACATCAGAAGCTGTTGTCCTTCTTCAGAAGCCTGACAGCTGGCAAGTGCCACCAGAAGGTCTGTGCCACATGGATATCGCTCATAAAGATAATCTCTGTGAGGCAGTGAGGATGAGGGGACCCTTAGCACCAGCCTTGGAGATGCCACTTTTAGCTGAACCCTTTCTTTCCTCTGCAGTGCCAGACTTTGCAAGGGTCCGGACGTGGCCGTCCTGTGAGGTGAACGGGATGCTGCTGGTCTGGTACCACTGCGAAGGGGTTGCTCCAACTTGGTCAGTGCCTGAGCAGCGGGAGATCACCACCAACGAGTGGGTGTTTCACGGGCAGACAGAGCACTTGGTCGACGCGCACATCCAGGTGGGGAGCCCTCCATGGGGCAGGGCTACACCCGAGTCCTCTCCTATAGCCCAGTTTAGGGGAACCTCCTCCCAGTTAACCCATCCAGGGACATCTCAAATGAACGAGGCTCTTCCTGTACCCAGCATCATCACTGCTGCCCACAGAGCTCAGACCTACAAATACACCCCTGCACCGTATGCTGAGAGGATGGCATATGTTCCCCAAACACAGATCGTGGGCTGCTGGAGCAGAGAGCAGATGTTCTGGGTACTTAAAGGGAATCTGTTAAATTGCTTTGACTTATAACTGAAGCAATTTTAAACAAAGATTCTCTAAGAATCACAGCAGTTCATGTCAGGAGGCTTTTCAGCTCATCGATCACCAAAATGGAAACGCGTGGTTGTTTTGCTGTTAATCTTCATAATTACCATCATGAATGGTGCCATAGAGAATGAAACGGTTGTTGCCTCCATAACCTCTCAGTGGAAATAAGTCCAGAAAAGGGGAACTGTTTTGTGACGCTAAACAGAAGGGGCCGTGGTTGTGGTCCCTGCGGGCAGCCACGGGTGGAGGCTCCTTGGGGGAGTGATGGGAGGCAGCAGTTGTTTGGAAAATGGGCAGTCCCTTGGGATTTGGGACCTTTGGAGGTTTTTATATACTTGCCACTGAGCAGAACAGTTTTATTTGTAAAAAATCAGTGAAAAAAAATTTAATCCTTACTCTAAAATGCACTTCTCTTGTAAGGCAGCACCTGCCTGCTGACGAAATCACAACTAAGGTGGGTGGGTTAGAAACAAATGAAGAATTAGTAGAAGAAATGAAGTGAATGAGACACAGAAGATGTGATTGTGGGAGTGCACAGAGTAGGTGTGAGAAGCAGGGAGAATTTGGGAGATAGATGGAATAGTAAAATTTATTTCGTGTCTGCTTTTTGATGCAAGGCACTGTACACAGGTCTGCACCGAGGTCAGGCTGTATTGAGTAATGAAGCTGTCAAAACTTCTTAAAAAGTGGTACAATGTGGGCAGGCTGGTGGGGTTTAGGGGTCTGAAAATATGTGAAATCTAGTCCAGGAGCACAAACACAAACTGCTTTGTTCCTTACAGTTATTACAGGGCTAAAGGAAGGAGTTATATAGAGTCCCAGCATGCGTGGCTGCAGGCGTTACCACACATGGACTCATTGAGCTTAAAATTAACTTGGAATATTCTGAACTTCAAGTTTAAATTATTCCTGTACCCCAGTTAAGCACTGGCCCCAGGGCAGTGTGTGCTGAGGCCCCTTCCTCTGCTCGCTCAGTTGCCCCTTGCCGCATTGCGTACCTGCAAGCATCTCCTCTGTGCTCAGAGCGACGTGCCCTGGGCTGTGCCATCATCCTGGCACTATTGCAGTGACTGTGAGGGGCAGGCAGCTCACACCCAAGTCAGCTCTCGCCAACAGCAAATTGTTCTCCAATGGCAGGAGATCCCCGAGAACGCGGCCGATACAGCTCACCTGGCTTTCCTCCATGGACCTGCTATTCTGGGGGGATCTGATCTGAGATACACGAGGTCCAGGCTGTGGGATTTCATGAAGCACATCTGGAAGGTAAGGCCCTGACTCCCCTATTGGCCATGAGATCAAAGTCTTTCAAACCACTTCTCCTTTCTGCCGCAAAGCATAAGTCCTACCTCACCCCCTCAGCTGCAACCCCTGACTCCAGGTTCAGTCTTTTTGCTGTGTCTCTGAGGATCTAGGCTGCAATCCCTCATCTCTGCTCTTCTATAGATGGTCTTCACAGCCACCTCTTCTCACTTTCTCTCTGCTACCTCCCCTCAACCTTTACTACCACCTCTCTGGCTCTTGGACTGACCTGGTTCTTCTCCATCCCTCCAGGCAGAGTGGCAGCTGGAGCCAGAGCCCAACCAGCATTGCTCCCATCTGCTGGTTCAACACAGCGTAACCATCTTCGGGAAGCACTTCTCCTTGATGGACTTGACGGTTTCAGCCAGGCAGGTGTGTCCCAAGCTGGTGACCAGCAGTACCACAAGTTGTGGGGCTTTGTCACTCAAAAGGTTCAGTGAGTCCCTGTCTGTCCTACCCGACCAAGTGCATCAGCACATGGGGCAGAGCTGAACATGGGCCAAACCTACACCCTGGTGCTGGGATTGCTCCATGTATGGGCAGCACAGGGAAAGGGAGAGTCCACAAGGACCACTGTGCCACAAACAATTGGAAGAAATAAACCTGAGCACACATTAGTCACAATCCCGCGGGACCTTCATGCCACACTGTCACAGTTCTTTGCAATGCAGCAGTGGGGACCTTTTCAGCCAAAGAATCATAGAATCATGGAATGGTTTGGGTCAGAAGGGCCTTAAGACCCATCCAGTTCCACCCCCTGCCATAAACAGGGACACCTCCCACTGGATCAGGGGCTCCAAGCCCCATCCAACCTGGCCTTGAACCCCTCCAGGGACAGGGCAGCCACCTCTGCTCTGGGCTACCTGGACCAGGGCCTCCCCACCCTCACAGCAAAACATTTCTTCCTAAGATCTCACCTAAATCTCCCCTCTTTCAGCTCAGAACCGTTCCTCCTTATCCTATCCCTGCACTCCTTGATCAAGAGCTCTCCTTCAGCTTTCCTGGAGCCCCTCTTAGTACTGGAAGCTGATTTATGGTCCATCCATCCCCAGAGCCTTCTCTTTTCCAGGCGGAACAACCCCAGGCTAACCTGGGTTGCATGGCTCTTCTGGCTTTCTCCTGGTCTGGGGAGCACTGACAGTTGGTAAGAGTCTGTGACTCAAGGCCCTGTGGTGCTCCTTGGCTTTGTGTCTGCCAGCTGATGAAAAACAATCTAACAGGTGAATGAGCACAGCCTAGGTGACATCTCAAGCAGGCTTCAAACTGTGTGAGCTGCTGTACCACTGGGGTTGTTGTACCAGGTTGCTGTGGGAGTTGCTGTACCAGGGCTGGAACATGGGGGACAGTTCCCTGAGGGAGCTCTCTTGCTCTGCAGGTGGGGCCAGGGCTGGTTTTCCTCATCTTTAAACATGCTTTCCTGGGCCAAGGGATCATCCTGCAAACAGTGACTCCTCTGGAGCCTCTCCTGCAGAAAGTTGTTCACAAAATCTACTATCAGAAGAACGTGCCAGCCATAATCCCCAAGTTCATCCTGAGAGCAGAATGCATCCAGGTAAGGGCAGCCAAAAGTGGGCCCCTGGAGCTCAGAGGTGTGAGAGGGAAGAGCAGTTGCCCTCATGGGTTCAGATGAATGTGGGAGCAAAGCACTTATAGGCAAGATCCTATTCCACCCACCCTGCCATGAGCAGGGACACCTCCCACTGGATCAGGGGCTCCAAGCCCCATCCAACCTGGCCTTGAACCCCTCCAGGGATGGGGCAGCCAAAACTTCTCAGGGCAACATGGGCCAGGGCCTCCCCACCCTCAGAGCAAAACATTTCTTCATAAGATCTCATCTCAACATCCCCTTCTTCACCTTAAATCTCTTACATCTCACTGCTTGTGTATCTGAGCACAGTTTAAGATGCAATTGCTGAATTTCTAAAGCCGTGTTGGCTGGAGCTCCCCAATAAATCAAAAATCTCAAGTGGACCTGTTCTTACCTACTCAACATCCATATCTTTTTCAGTACCTCCTGTGGCAAAGGCAGTCTGAGATAAAAGTGGCTTCTTGTTTGGGAGCTACAATGGGCTAAACATCTCCCAACTGCAGGCAGAGCTCCGGCGTTACGAGTCACACACAGGATGAGCAGTTCCCTACCGGCTACTGTGGAGAAACACTGATAAATAAATCTCATGTGCAGGTCACTTGCGCAAAGCAGCTGATTCAACTTCCCCACCTGAACGAGTCTCTCCTTCTCCCCCCAGTTTGAGCGCGATATAACCATCTGGAATAACAAGCAGTACCTGTCCAAGCCCCTGCTGGTCAAAGAGGACTCTGGCATCCAGAAGCACCGGCGCTGGTACTCCCAGTTCTACAGTGAGAAGAGCAGGAGGATCCCGGTGCAGAAGGAGGACCTGGACTGGTGAGGACCTCGCTGCCTTCTGTGGAAGGTGGCGAGAGACTCTCTGGTGGCTCCTGTTGGGCAGGCATGATTGACGCACCATGTATTGGCACAGAGAGCAGAGCCTGAGCCCAGGAGATCCTCTGGGGCATCAACGTTCAAACGGTGGAACTTGCTTGCTCTTGTACCTGTGCTGCAATATGTGAGCTAGGCATGAGCTCGAGCTTGTCAGAACTCCCTTTAAAGTGCCTTTGTCTCTCGCTGCTGTTGCTTTCCTTTTGAGTAGTTATACGGAAAGCTTTTCATGTGGCCTTCTATCACCCCAAGTGTCCTTTCCCAGCCAGGCCTGCTATTGCTTCTGCACTTTCAACTTGGCTGGGAGAAGCTTCTGGTCTCCAGGGAGCCTTGGCCAGTGCCTGTACAGTATCAGAAGTGCAATTGTGAAGCCCATGGACATAATCGCCTTCTTTCTCTCTGGCAGCAGGCAGACAGCATGGTTTTTAGCCACCCACCATGCCCTTACAATCCCTGTGGGCTTCCTCAACCTACTGGTCAACCTACGAGTCAATTAATAGAATCATAGAATCACCAGGTTGGAAAGGACCCACTGGATCATCGAGTCCAACCATTCCCATCAGTCACTAAACCCTGTCCCTCAGCACCTCATCCACCCATCTTTTAAACACCTCCAGGGAAGGTGACACAACCCCCTCCCCGGGCAGCCTCTGCCAGTGCCCAATAACCCTTTCCATGAAATATTTTTTCCTGATGTCAAGCCTGAACCTCCCCTAGTGGAGCTTGAGGCCATTCCTTCTTGTCCTGTCCAAATTCCTCAGGGAGCGCCTGGTTGGGAAGCGAAGGGATTATGCTGGTGATCAAATCACTTAAACTGACAACAACCCTGAAGGTCAAGGATGTGACTAAGATGCTGCTCTGGTAGCCTCAGGACTCCAGTATTACTTTGGGTACTTGGTAGGCTGTAAAAATTTGTGCCTCATGGCAGGACCACACAGGTATCTCAGACTGTCACTGCAATCAGAAATGAAGGTAACACATTGAGATTATTCTGCAAATCCAACCAACACTGGTCTAAATTCTCCTGTGCTCTGTGCTCAGATGCTCTGCATTGGAGGGCTAAATCCTGCCTTGCTGCAGAATGGGACAAATCTGTCACCTCCACTCTGCCCTGTGCCATTAGCAGCCCCCTGTCGCTTACTCCATGCCAAGAGCCAGCAAGAGCACATGCTAAAAACCAGGAGATTTCCAGGAGGCGGATGGCCACCACTCTCACGCATGCTGTGCACTTGCCTGTGCCTTGTGACTTCTGCACTTTGCTGAGGCTTTTGGTTCCTCCTTCACTGTTAACTCCTGGAGCAGGAGCGTGACATCGAACCCCCTGCCAGCCACAGCCCATCGCCCACCCTGGGCGCGTCCCAGGTGAGGATGCGCAGCCGTGCCTTTGCTGTTCACCTCTGGCTCTTGCACTGGCAACATTTCACTATTAAATTTAAAAACAAAAAACATAAAACCAACAAAAAAACCCTGATCTTGTGTTCATGGTTTCTTGTTCTTCACGGTTTTGTGGGGTGCTCTTGTATGGGAGAAGCAATTCCGCGGCTGGCCCGTGGTGTCCTGCTTCAGGAGCCACAGAGAATCTCCAGTAAGGGACTTCAGGAGCTTGGACAAGCAGCGTTGTCCAACCCAACAGCCTGAGCCTGTCAGGGACCTGAAAGCACTAATATGTCTTAGTGGCCCTGACAAACCTCACCGGGGATGTTCATCCATTCGCTGCCCATGGGCCAGAAGCCCCGTTTCAGCTCAGCTCTGGACCTGCATTTTGTGTCCTCAGCCTCCCTGTCCTGGTGATGCTGTGGGGAGTCTCTAGCTCAGCCGCAGACACGCCCAGCAGATCCAAACTCTGACCACAAATCTCCTTCCCAGCTTGATCTCCACCCTGTCCTACCACCCATCCAGCCTGTCCAGCGGTTGCTGGGCTGAGTCTGGCCATGGCTGCCCTCACCAGATCTTGACCCCAAGCTGCAGATCAACTTCCCAGATCTGGAGTCTTGGTTGAGCCTGGTCCTCTGGCCTTGCCCATCCCACTCGGGGGCAGTGGGACTCCCCTTGGCTCCCAGCACCTGCTCCTCGTGGTGATGGGTGATGGAGAAGCAGCAGGAGGCAGGAATTGTGTCTGCCAGGATAGACACGTTGCAGGACACAGATGTGCTGTTCACCCACAGGTTCAGAGGACGCACGACCACCTCTCACCCCCATCACAGACACACAGTACCAAGGATTTATTTGCCTCACGCACCTGGATCTGCTGTGCAACACACCTGGGCTGTTGCTCCACACTCCCACACACAGGATCTCAGTCTCCTTCTCCAAAGAAGGCAAAAATGTTAAAGATCCCATTAGAGACAGTGAGTTAAATTATCAGCCTTTCTGAAATTACAGGAAACTATGGGACACCTCCAGCAGAACCTGAATTCCGAGCTAACATTCCCTTTATTACTAGTGCTGAAGTAATTGTGTCCCGTTGACGCAGAAATTAGAGAATCGGGAAATAAGATAGGATTAGCTTAAGCCTCTTACATTTCCATGTGCAATTTTATCTATCCTTCCAAGCAGGTCTAGCAAAAACTACAGTGAAGTGCTGGGAGACACTGGAGTGCCAAGGAACACTGCCCTCTTTGCCTTTTGGTGACACATTATCCACTTTTCATATTTAGGTTCTCAGGCAAATCCAAACTCCTACCTGGTCAGGATGTGAGGGTGTCTGAGCTCACTGTTCATTGACATCACTGTTACATCTAATCTACTGCAAAGCTGTTCAGGTGGTTGTATTTATGATCGTGGCTTCACACTTGACTGCTAGCCAAGAGAGCTTCTCCAGTTGCCAGACCTACCATCATTCCATGTTTCGGGCTTTTTTTCCCAACTAACAAATCCATTACACATTTCCTAATTCTCAAGCAGAGCTATTTTTTGCTGGCTTTTCTTTGAGGGGTGTGAGAGGAAAGGTTGGAAAACCTCAAGGATATTAAAGATACCAAAGAAAAGGATACATAAAGGGTATGGACAACAGCGTACCTTGAATTTTCCAGCAGAAGGCCTGATCTCCTTCTCTGCACCCTGGTCTATGTACTTGTTCCACTTGGGACAATTCCCTGGTTGCTTTGGATACCTTTGGAGGTCTTGGGGCTCCAACCAGCATCTCTGAGGCATGCAAAACTATCAGAGATCCCATCCATCAGAGCACCCTTGTGGCCCTGCCAGACACTTTGCTGCAATGTCAAGGCTGGCAGAGCCTCCAAGCAAGGATTGCTGTGCCCATCATCATAAATACACCCCAAAGGGCATCAGTTCGTGGAAAGCAGTCTCCCTAGTGCCTACTCAGCACCCAACTGCTGCTCTTCTGGGGTGAAAGCCAGTTTGTGGGTGGATCTGCTGATAGACAGGAAAACCTTTGACCATGCCAAGCAGGAACACGGCAGATCCAAGTTGGTTCTGTCCTGCCCGGTATCATCTTGCAGCACAAAAGCCAGCTGAGAATGTGTCCTAGTGATGTGAGTATAAACACCACATTACTACAAACCGAGCTGCCTCTCCCCGCTGGCCGAGCAACCAGTCTCACTTTCTGCCACACAGAGAGGTCTCACTGGCGAGAGGAACAGGTTCACCACTTCGGCAATCATGCATGGGACAGAAGTTGCTGTGGGAAAGGCTTTAGGGAGCTTTGGCTGCTCCGGGCATTAAGTGGGAGCCCGCTGTGCTGTTCTACAGTGATGAGGTTCAGCAGAGCGCGCTGCTGAGATTTAGGTCCCTTTAGTGAGTGTTTTCCCTCTTCCCAAGACCCTCAGCACTGGGTGATGACCTGTTCATGTGCTGAAAAACAGAAAACCCCAGACAATTCTTTTTTTTTTTCCTAAAGGTTGTTTTATTGTAAAACCATAAATACAACACTGACATGAAAATCCTCAAGCAACGGATGCTTTCTTACAGTTACAGTTTGTCTTCTGCCTTGGCATCAACTCTGAAAAGAATGTTGCAGAAACATGTCTCTAAGAGATCTCCAAATAACTGAGCTCTGGCCCGGAGCGCTCAGCTCGTTTGGAAGCTAAGTGGAACTATTCCTCCTCTCTCAGGGAATATTTCCATTCAGACAGCAACAGACTTTGTAAAAACAGCAACATTTAAACACCTTGATTTTTATTTCTTCTTTAATAATCCTTTTCATTTGACGTCAGTCTAAGTTTCAAACAGCACTGAATTTATTTAGCTGTAAAAAAAAAAAAACCAAACAAAAAGAAACAAAACCAAATCCTAAAAAGAAAAAAATAAAAACAACTCAGAAGAACTTGAGTTGGCCTCAAGTGCTCGTGTATCACAATGAAAATCAGCAACTCAACCCCGTGCAATATTGCTCTCTATTGAGTCATTCGATCCACACCAACAATACATGAGACTTTAAACAGGTTTTGTTTTGTTTATTAACACAGCAAGTGTGACATTAGATAACCTTTTAAATACAGTACATGGTACGGCGCGGGGCCAGCTGCCCGCGCCTCTTACCCATTATGAAGACAAAGCCAGCGGTGGCGGTTTATAAAAATATTGTGTTGCTACAAAAGTATAAATTAATGCTACCGGTATTAAGAAATATTAAACACATAAAACTTATAAGGATTAAGAAAAATATTCATTAATACCTGTAGAAAACTCTGGCCTAAAAAAGATATTTTTTGTATATTTTTTGTATATTTTTTTGTATTTTTTAAGATGACATGAGATCCTTGCACTCGCAGGTAGAGACACACGCAGGTGCATCTGTGGTATTGCCTAGAACGTCTGCATCTACAGAAAGGAAACGCACACACGTTACTGAGGGGAGGGAGGGCACGGAGGGAAAGGAGAACGTTAAGTGTTGGTTTAATGAAACAACCAGAATTCAGCTCCCAACAGGAGGTTTCGAAAACCAAACATGAGGAACAGCTTCTCTTTTTAGACTGGCTGCAAACAAGGATTTCCCAATGAGTTGGGCTGTCAGCATGACACTTTCTAGCTACGACGTGGACCGGAATCCGTGTGGTCTGGACACCGGGCGTTCCTCCTGCACTCAGTGCCCCGGCTGTCACCAGTCCCCAAGGGTTCAGGTCATCCGTTACCAGTTTTCCTTTTAAATAATTAAAATAAGTGTAAAGGGTCTGTGGAAAACAGCTCCTAAGATCATCGCTCCTTCTAGAATCCATGTTTCAAGTGGAGGTCCTTCTCCATAGATAGAAAGAAGAAAAAAATCCCTATCGCTCCTCCCACCTTCCAGCCCCTGGGAGAGCCCCACCACCTACCCACCCACCACAGAGATCACCAGAAGACTGGACACAAGAACCAAAGGCCGGAAGGGTCTTTTTAAAGAACTTTGGTTGTAGAAAGCAAGGGGCTGCCATGCCTGTACTCAACTCCACGGTAAAACAACCTTGTCGTTAACCCTGGTGCTCACCCAGTACTGGGATGCTGCTCAGTGCCGTGACGCCAGGATGATGGAGAAAAAGAAACCCCTTTCAGTCTGCGGCAGATGTTGCGCATCAATGAGACGTTCGTGTGACTCATTCCAGAAGCTGTTCTGAAAATTCCAACTCGGCTGCCTAGCAATGATGGAACCCTGAAGGGTCTACGGGTGCACCAGTGTCTAACATGAGAACTCTGCTGTAAGGTATCAAACAAAAGACTCTAACAGGAGTAGTAAGAAACGCAACTAACCAGCAAACGAAATCCAAATTAAACAGAACCCACCCCCCCCCCGCAAACATTCAACACAGAAAATTAAATTTCAGGGCAATACACTCATTGGTTTACCATTTCTGGCCTAGCATAAGCAAACTATCCCACAGGACTAATGAGGCATCACCTTGGAGCTGTGCTTCGGGTTACCTCTCTCTGTTTTCATTAGTTTGTTGTGTTCAGTGATGTCTCCCGAGGCCCCAGGAAGATGACAACCCACGGCATGGGGACAGGTCCCACGCCCAGGGAAAGGGAGTTCTTATTGCTACAGGGCGGCATCTTCGGAAGTATCTAACACAGGACCTTGAGCTTCAGCCAATGTTTCTGGGCATTCCCAATGGATCCCATGGATTCAAGATCATGGTCTAGCACAGAAAATGCACAGCAGAAGCAGCACAACATTTAGTGCTCTCCTCTACTCCAATCTGTTCACCTTGGCAGTGTAAGGGTTGACAGGACATTTGCTCCTCAACCAGTGCCCTCTCCTCCTGCCCATCAGCTCCCTCCCTCCTCTACGGTTCATCTAAATACTGGAGTGCTGGGAAAGGTTTGGTGCCAGTAGTGAGGGGGAGGATGTGGAGGAAGATGCTCTGTGAACCCTCCTGGACCTATCAGGTAGGCCTGGACTCAAGATGCAAGAGGTCCTTCCCCACCTCTATACCGAGTCTCTTTTCTCTCAGCAAGGTCCAAAGGAGCTCTGTGCATTACTGAGCGTGCTCCACGTAGCTGTACAGCCTTGTCTTAGTGATAGGGCTCAGAAAACATTTCCGTAACAGACTCCTCCCAGATGAATGGATTTCTCCTCCCTGAAAACGTTTCCCAGAATCTGCCTTTAGCGTCTTTTCTTTTTTTTTTTTTTTAATTTTCATCCCATTACTCCTAATTATTCCATAGGGAACAGCTTTTCTCCACCTGCGTGTGCTCCCTGTGGATGCTCACAGGAGCTCCTCTCCACTTTCTTTAGCCAGAGAGATGTAATTAAGAAATCTGAGTCTTTCCTCAGCTCAAAGCAGCATTCCCAGCCTTTGGATAACTTCCTGGCTGCTCTTTCAATGGATCAGGAACTTGGTGCTGGCTCAAAATGCACACAGCATTCTCCAAGCACAATCTCTCAGTCACCCTGCTCCTACTGGAGGGTGGAAATGGTCCCTCAGGCTGGGGTAAAGCTGAGCAGACTCATTCACCAAGGTGAACATTTCTTCTCACGCTAAACCTTCCGTGTTATTGCAAGCACCTGGACAAAACCAAACCAACCAACCCAAGACATCTCCCTGAATGCTGTATTAACTCAGATACCACAATTTATAGCTCAAGCAACTTTCAGAAGTGTCCTCCTTCTATTTTCAGTAACTCCTGAGCTTTGAGAGCATCTGCCACAACTTCATTTGCAAAATTCACATAAGGGTCAAGGCTCCCTGAGCTGCTTCTGGACATATTCTCTGGTCAGCAGGGAGAATGCCCAGCAAGCGCAGTTAAACCAGTGCAGATGGTCCATGTGGATGTTTAAACCAGTTTATCTCACAGTTAAACTGGTTTAACTAGCAATTAACAGAATTAGACAAAACCTGAGCCCACACTTGGCCTTCACAGCAAGGTTTCCAGATTGCACTAGTTCAAATACAACCAAACCAGTTTTCTTAGAACAAACAGCTTTGAAGAAAAAGGAAGTTTACTTCCACCCAAAACTAACCCAGGCGCAAAACACTGAGCCCATCTTGCAAACCAGGACACAGCTACTGTCTACTGCTGGAGACACGGGGAAAAGAGACAGACTGAGAGACAAATGTGGGCTCCATGTTCTTCACGGACCCTCTGGCAGCCACACTCAGACAGAAAAAAGCTTCTGTTTTGAAGAGCTCTGCCTTTGTATCCCACTTTCTCAGTTTTCTAGTAACAAGGATCTTCAGACAGGATTGCAAGTCCCTTCATCACGAAAAGCTGCAGCTTCTCCCACTGACTCGCTGGCCACCAGCTCCTCTTCTCACTGAATTTCTAGGTTGCGCCATTTTAGGACTGTAGGTTTTACTTTGCTTTTTCAGCTGCTAAGTTGAGTTTTTAAGTCTTTGGGAGAATTTTATCTACCAGACAACGCCACATGTTTGGTTCACATCCATCATTAGTGCAACTAAAACCAAGCCTCGGAGGGGACAGGGATGGGGGAAAGGGCCCGTCAATCCCTCTCTTTGGTTGTCACAGCAAGAAAGCTCCATAGCTGATGCCAAAACCACATTGTATAAAGGGGAAGGGGAGAAGAACTGGGACTTGGAGGTGGCCGTGGCCCTTCTTTTTACAGGACTTGGCTGTGTAGGCACAGTCCAGCTCACAGCTGCACACAGCCTGGCATCACACAGCTGCCTAAATGACTGCAAGTACGCATCATTCTCAGTTCCAGGGGCTTCAGACCAGGGCTACTCTGCCGTCCAGGACCCCACCCATAACGCTTGAGCTGGCAAATCCCACAGAAGTCACCAGCCTGTCCCTTAGCAAAGGAGCGTTAGGGTTTGGACCTTTCTTTTCCAAGCAATGCAAGGGTTTTGCAGGTTCACCTAAGCATCAAAGAGCCGTCGAGCAGCTCTCGGGCAAACCAAGCAAAAAGATGTAATATGCCATTCGGAGAAATACATACAAATCCTGCCCCCAGCTCTGCCCATCAGCTGAGCCGCACGGGACACACTCGAATCTGGCTTCGCATTCATTCTCCAGCCAAGAGTTCTCACTGCAGGATATCTTGTGCTTCGCAGTGGGAACAGCAGCCCAGCACCAACGCTTGGCAGTCTTCACTTATCCCACTTGGGATTTCTTGTTTGTAGTTTGAGACTTAAGTTTGTTAAAGGTTTCTCCTGCACTGCAAGTGCAAAAAGATGTGTTACCGTGGCCAAGTGGTGGCTGGGCAGGCAGGATTTGTGCAGGAGAAAACAAAACCAGCAAGAAGAAAAGTCAGCCCGACAATCAACACTCTCATCTGCCACTGCCAGAGAGGTAAGATGTCCAAGTGTCTCTGCCTCAGTAGCTCATTTTCAAGTGCTGCTGCCCCTGCAGTCGTCAGTGGGGTTGCAGACTCTGCCTTTTAAGATATCCACATGCAAAACCTACATTTAGGACACTGGTTTTGCCCTGATGCCAGTAACAGTACCGCAAGGTCAATCCAAATGCTAGGCTCAAGCTAATGGTAGGTCATGTTTGCAGGCTGAAAAGGCTGCAGCTGGGTGCCAAGAGCTATCAGTGCCCCTTACCCAGGGAAGGTCTCCAAGATGTGGAGAGGTCCCCTGCCTGAGCCTCTCAGCAGCAGAGCGGCTGCTCAGTGCCTCTTGGGCTGAAGGCATCTGCCCACAAAGCCCGAGAGCCTGGGTTGGCCATTTCTCACATCTCGGGACTTGCAACTTCTGTTACAACCAGGTGGGATCTTGGTTCAACAGCAGCACTTCAAAGAGGACCCCAGTCTCACCACCATGTAGCCAACAAGCGGAACACATCCCTGCCCCGTTGAAGGGCTCCAGCCTCCAGCCTGGCTGCTCAGAGTCAAGCAAGTCTGTTGACTCGATGATCCGGTGGGTCTCTTCCAACCTGGTTATTCTATGATTCTATGATTCTCCCGCACCTCTGACACTGCTGTGCTGCCCCAAAGCAAGCTACTGCAAGGAGAGACTTTAAAAATAAGAACTTACTTCAATTTGCCTCTGGAAAAACCCAAGAGTCTGGCACCAGAAGGTGGGAATTGTCCAAGGGACTCAAAACCTGCCAGCCTGCAGAGATCCTGTCCAACAGACCAGGGACTGCGCCTGCGGGCACTGGACACAGCAGAGCTCTGGCCTCGGTGGACAGCAGAGTGACTTAGATGCTTTTTGTTATGATGATCTCTAATTGCATTTGGGGTGAGACAGTTAAGTGCGAACGTTTAAGGGCCCGTGGCCTTCCTAGCCAGAACAACATAACAAGTAGTGTAATGCACTGTAGGTATAAAGACATTCGTGCCACTAGAGGAAACCATTCCAAACACAACGGGAAGGTATTCTTTGCACTCTATCAGGAGCACTTACATTCAGAAGGATCTCTGAGCCCATGCACTTCTCGAAGCTTCCTTCAAACCCCAGTTTGACAAAACTGATGATCTTTGTTCCCCTGAAAAATCATACACCTTGGTTTGTCCTTGGCCTTGTGAAGGTTATTTCGAGTGTGTGAACTGAGGTTTACTAAAAGTTGAGGTACAGGGGTTCTCAGCAACATCTGGCAGACCCCACAAGCCTGCTGGTGGCCACAGATACCTGTGTTATCACCAACTGCTTGCTTTTCCTGGTTTCTAGTTTTTCCATATGCGCAACCGATGTGGTTCCCATAAGGGTGTTCATCACAAATGTGCTACTCTGGAACAAGTGTGAGAACCCCGATGTACAAAATTCACAGAGAAGCTAATTAACACCAGGAATTCAGAAAAGAAATTATGCTGTAAAAAAAAAATAACCTCAAGAAATGTAACAATTAGAGACATTTTCTGCCACAAACCATCTCTCTCAGTTTGAAATCATACTTATAATCACTGGCTACCACGTTAAATGAAAACCAGGAGTGGAGATGGAAGAGCAACTTTTGTTTTTTTGGAAAAACCATGTATGAAAAAGTTTAAAATAAAAATCAAACAACCCCTCAAAGTCTCCCTTCCTGATTTCTAAGATAGCAGTGTTCCTAAAATACAGCTGCCCTGCTCATGTGCACCGTGTGTCAAGAAGGCTGCAGACAAAAGCCCTCAAGGTGTACAGTTATTCAAAGGAGCAAAGTCCAGTGCCGAACTGGTCTGTTCAATGTAGTCTGATTATCCATGGCAAGATGGCCCAGGGGACAAGAGGAAAGGTGGGGTGGAGGAGAAACAAAAGAAACTTCAAGTCACTTTAGATCTCAGCTGCCTGAAGACTTTAGAACATCAGCCTCCCATTGGTCTGCCCGTGTGAAAACATTAGAAAGTCTGTCAAGTCCACACACTATCTATGGAAAGGAGCACGTTCCCGGCAGAGGGTTGTCTCTCTCCCATGCTCAGCTTTCCTTTCAAACTTAATTTTATATATATTTATATTTTTATATATATATAAAAAAGCACTTGGTTTCCAGGGGCATTCATAATGAGGTCCACAGTGTTTAGAACTTAAAATTCTTATTCTTTGTTTGGAACAGTGTTTTAAAGTTTTGTTTTAATTAAAAGACAGTCTTAAAGCATGTTGGACTTCAAAAACATGAGTTTGTTCATGTCTTCTGGACTGAGTAGCCGTCTCCTTTTGATTAAGAGAGCCTGCTCACACATATTTACACATTCGCTTCTGGCACCCACAGCAGGCACTGCTAGGAGCCAAAAGGCTAGCTTGGCTAGTTTTGTATGCTTTTGGGTAACACACGACCAGTACTGAAACAGGTCAGGGGTGGCCTGGAAGAGAGGTTCTTGCAAATAATCATAGACTTCATTTTTCCCGAACCAATCTTCTTCCTGAGCTGCTGTGGCTTCCCCTGCCGCCCGAGGCTTCTTGGTTGAAGGTTCAAATTCTGTTTCTTCTGCCCAGGACTCTTTCACCTCATTGATCAACTCACAGACCTTGCCAATGATCTCTTCGTGCTGGTACGGCGGGACGGGCCGCAGCTTCTGCTGAGGGTCTAAGATCATGGCTACCTTGTGTGCCGAATGAACTTTGAAGTTCTCCTTCAGCGCCTCCAAGAAGAGGTGGCAGAGTTTGCTGACTACGCCAGCATCGTTAGCTTTGGAAGTGAACAGTTTCTCCAGTTTGACGTAGGTGGGCAGGACCAGCTGCAGGGTGGGCCGGCTCTCGTTGCTCAGCTCGATCACCGCCTGCTTCACCGGTGCCAGAATGGCTGCCAGGTTGCTGAGCAAGTGCTTGTTCAGGTTTTGGATGAGGTTCATCTTCTTGGCCCTGCTGTAGAACTCACAGATCTGCTCGTAGCGCTCGTGGACGAGCAGGAGGGAGTCAGTGACCGAGTTCCAGCAGGGTGGGGGAGAGGTCTCTTCCAGGGAGCCAAAGGTCTCCTTCGAGAGGCCCGTGGATCCCGCCAGATCTTCACAGACATTCAGGAGCTCGATCACCTCGTGCATATTGCGGGCCTGTAGTGTTCGCTTGTTCAGCACACTCTGCACTACCGAGTTCAAGGCACAGGCCGAACAACGCAAGCACATGCCCGCCTTGGAGAACGCAGAGGAATTGACTTTGCAGTCTGTGACATACACCGTCCTGATCTCCGACATCACAAACTCTGAGAGCACGTTCTGTACCCAGTGGTGGATAAAATCACCATTATCACGAATGTCTACGCCCTTAATTCCCAGGACATAACTCTTGATGTGGTTGCCTTCCACCTGATAAGCGGTCAGGATGTAGCAAGAATCGGGGCCGACACTCTGCGAGTGGCAAGTGACACCGATGCCAAGGCAAGCGTTGCTGCCCAGGGCGCAGGTGACTTTCACCTTCACTTGGTTGTACATCCGAGGCAAATGCTTCAGAGCCAGTGTGTTGAAATTGCCAAGGATTTCGGTAACAGAGAAGGCACCGTAGCGAGCTCCGCTGTCCACCAAGGTCTGTGCTAGCTTGATGAACTCCTTCCCGCTCACCACACTCAGAGCCCCAAGGTCAGTGCACATCACCCTCAGGAGCCTCTCGGCAATGTTCTGCCGCTCCTTCTCTGGAATTGCGCTGTTCCCTACCGAACCGCTCGCAGATGCTGCAGTGAAATAGAAGGAGGGAGAGAAAGCATCAGATGAGAATTGCTCCTCTGTGGCGGGAGAGGGCAGGGAGTCACAATTCTGAGAGACCCAAAGAGGAGGAACATGCCCAGATGATGGTGGTTTTGATCAGGGAGTGCAGGGATAGGACGAGGGGGAACAATTTTCAGGGGAAAGAGGGGAGATTGAGATGAGATTTTAGGAAAAAATGTTTTCCTGTAAGGGTGGGGAGGCCCTGGCCCAGGCTGCCCAGCGAAGTGGTGGCTGCCCCATCCCTGGAGGTGTTCCAGGCCAGGCTGGATGGGGCTTGAAGCAACCAGATCTAGTGGGAGAAGTCTTTAAGGACTTTAAGGTCCCTTCCAACCCAAACCATTCTGTGAGTCTGTGATGGCAGAGACATCTCCAACCCTGGATTTCTTTCCCCAAGGGCTTCTGAACAGAGGAACCTCCAGGGATAGGCCTTGCTCTTGCTTCGAGCAGCAAGGAGCTTATCTGCATGCTTTCCCTGGTGTGGGATTGAGACAGAGCGCATACTATCTACTCACAATCCAACCCCTTAATCTGCGGCATCTCTGTGGTGCTTGCTGAGCTGCCCAGGTAAGTTCTAATCATTTGTGCCATTCACTATCCATGTCTATGGGCTCATGGTCACAGCCTAGCTTGGCTGGAATGCTGAATGGCTTTCCATTTGTGTGATTCCGGCCTTTTCTCTGAGACAGTTTTAAGAGGATTTGCTTCCTCCAACATCTCAAACACTGCTGAACCCCAAGTTTCCAATTCTTCTTCCAAACTCCAGCAATTCCCTTTTTGCGGCTGATCTGGGGCAATGTGAATGTTTGTTTTGGCTATATCAGAACACAAAAGCACCACCGTGTTTCTGTATCACCTCGCCCAGCTGCTCAATTCAAGCATTTTGGAACTCTTTTCCCAAAGGGCTGTATTTTACCTCTTCTCATGGTGAAGCACAAGCTTGGAGGACAAGCTGGAGATGAAGCCAGACATGGGCTGTCAGCACAAGCAGTGACAGATTATTAAACCATCATGACTGGTCTAATTTTTTAACCCCAGGCTGGGAAGGCTGCCTTTGGATCGTAAGTTAACTTTTCCCAGGTGTTCCCAAACGCATCTTCCTTACAGAAGTGTGCAGGGTTCCCAGTAGGTTTCGCATACAAGCGCTCCTATAATGGGCACTCTGTTCTGCAGGTCAGTAGATGAATTACAGATGGAATCAAGTGCTGTCAGACAATGCCCATCACTTCTGTCCCCTCTCTGACAGTCACTTGTTCACAGTAGACAGGTAAGCCCGGGAAGGAAGAGTAAACACGCTACGTACTGTTGTTGGTGTTATTTCTTTGGAGCTGTGGTTTCCACTTCTCTTCAACAACTGTGAGAGGCGATCTGGGCTGGCTAGAGGCAATGTTGTTCTCGTTGTCAGCTGTGGGGCAAGAGACAGGAAGGTGTTAGAACACAAGATAATAATGCTTAAAGCACAAAAAACGATACCCATCTGCTTAGCATTGACTTATGGTTCCCTGAGCTAAGGCAACATCAATCGATTCCATTCTCTGTAGCTTTTAAGCAGCTTTCAATGAGATAGCACAGCAGTGTTGGGAACCTTGAAAACTGTCTCTCAGCCTGCAACCAATCACCTCCCAAAGTGTGGCTTTTCTGTGCATTGGTGACACTGATGTCATCGGCACACCTTGGGAGATGTCTCCCAGCCAACTGATGCCACTACCAGGAGGAAGCGATGTCCCTTGTGCAGCCTGACTTGCGCAATTTGCTTCCTTTGGAAATGAAAGCAGGTGTAATAAACATTTATCCTTCTTTCACCTTACTGCCTCTCTCTGCACCACAAGTGGGTTTCCTTTTCTAAGGTACTCTGTGTTTCAAGCTGCGCTCAGCTCCTTTGTACCTAAAGATCTCATTCATGTCTGGTTTCCTCCTGCTGCAGAGGGATCTGATGGGATCTTCCAAGGAAATGCAGTCAAGATCCATAAATTCTATGTTGTATCCATGCTCTTTCCCCTCCTGTGCCCCAAGATTTCTCCACATTCTCTAGAGGAGATTTTCTAGTTCTCAGCATGCTTCACTATGAAATTGTGCTCTGAAATAGTCTGTGAAGCAACAATAAAGCACACAATGAAGAGAGGTGGAAGAGGAAGGAGAAAGATGGAAAGACCGATGACCAGCCTGAACAGAAGGATGGAATTGAAAACAAAGAAGACAAAACAGGTCCTTTACTCATCACAGCCAGACTCATCTCACCTAATTTTGGACATCTCTATTAGACACGCCTCTCTCCAAAGTGGCCGTTGGGCTCCTTTTACACTCAGTGGTGCACAACAGGCTTAGCAGTGTGACCCATTCAACCAGGCAGAACCAGATGCCTCTTGTAGTTCAAGAGCCATCATGCTCTGACTCACCTGGAGTCAGTGACTTCTCCACCATAAAAAGAGTTCAAGCTGACCAGCTCAGGTGGCAATATCTGTAGCTGACGCACGGCATGTGGTGAAACGAACCCTATCCCAGCACTCCAGACAGCAGAGAAGGAATTAGAGGAATGACTTAAGGCACACAAAGGCGCTTTGCCCTGCAGCCCAGGTTGATCCAGTGCTGGGCAGAGCACTGGGCTGCCCAGCAGAGCAGACAAGAGAGAGTTAAGTTCCCTCCTTCATGTGTAGCAATGGCTTGGCAGGGAAGGGAGACCAGCAAGGATCTAGAGGAAAGCACTGATGTGATGAAACTCCACTGTCCTCTTCCTTATGAGCAAGTCCTCTTAAATTTGAGTAGCTCTGCATGCTGGCTGCTGGGGCAACCACAAAACTTGCTGATAAACAGCCACAGACTGCAGACTTCTCAGATCTGGGCACTGCACTGGCCACAGCTTGGATCAATATCGAAGAGCAATCCACAGATGTGACAGAACCAGGGCAGACAAAGGGACCATACATGCCCAGCGAACTCACTGGTGGTGGCTGGTACCTGGGGAGCACCGTGATGCCCCAACTGCAGCCAGAGGTCGGTCTTTGCAGATGTGGAAGACACGTGACAAGCAAGAGGTGCACTAGTGGATGCCAGTGATTGGATAGAACATGTTACTTTCCCCCAGCATTCACCTAGACCTGAGTTAATGCAGCCTCCGTCCTCAACTCCAAGCATCTGTAGGTAGGCAAGGGATAATGTGTGAGGTTGCCTGTCAACTTTGTCCATGGTTCAGGCCTTCTGTGTCTTGGTGAGGGGCAGATGGGGGAGAAACCCTCTGTATTTCATCCTCCCAACTCTTTTTTCTATTTCATAACAATAGGGGATTTATTATGTATAAATATCCACTAGCATTCAAAATGGCATTAATGAGATTTGTGCATTTCAACTTCATCTTCCTTATCAAGCAGCCTGTGAACTGCACCGATCGTGAGTCTTTAATTTCTTTTCATGCCTCCAATCCTTTAATCCAGGTTCAGCCTAGCCGTTCTTTTATTTTTTTTTGCTCTATATTGTAGGAAGGGCATTATATGGTAGCACTCAACCCAAACAAAGTACTTTGAAGGGAGTCAAAGCTGTATATTGTAGAGTGTAATTACAGAACAACTTCCTTTGCCTGGTGTTCTGCTGCTCTATTTCTGCCTTTAACTCTCCAATTTACATTCTAATTGCTTCTTCTCATTGTGCAGCTGCTTTATGGAGCTATAATCTCTCCTTATTACCTTCAGGCCTCTGGGCTCAGCCCTCTGAATGACACAAGAGCCAGTGCATCTCTGCTTTTGCTCCTCGAGGCCAGCAGCACGTTCCCTGCCTTCGCTCACTTGTGAGAGGGGCTCAGTGGATGCATCACGTGTAGTTGGAAGAGATTGGTGCTTCGCATTGGACACGGTGAGCCCATCTGGACTCCTGAAGACATTAACCGAGGGAGTTTTGACCCACACGGACTTTTTGTATCTCTGCATCCCCACAGTGAAGCCTTCCTGGTCTCAGGCACATGGACTGGTATAAATGGCTACTACAGTGTCCCCAGTATGAGGTTTCCATGCCATTGGTTCCACTGGCCACTGCCAGTCTGCACTCCCAGCCCTCAGACACGTTGCGCTGATGGTGTTTCTTGGAGATGGAAATCTCCAAGCTCTGAGAGGCTAAAAGGTAACGAACTGCGATCAGAGGAACTGCAAGTCCGGTG
This sequence comes from Phaenicophaeus curvirostris, assembly GCF_032191515.1. Lineage (NCBI taxonomy): Eukaryota > Metazoa > Chordata > Aves > Cuculiformes > Cuculidae > Phaenicophaeus > Phaenicophaeus curvirostris. Next base: position 1,606,447 of record NC_091411.1, read on the forward strand.
CAATCCCCACTGCTGCTCCGACACCCATGGGTGTCACCCCTTCTCATCTGGTGCTCCTCCTTGCCCCCAGCTGCACGGATCTGGGGGAACAGCTGCTGTTCCCTCCAGAGGGAGAGGTGTGAGCACAGGACTGCAAGCACCGCACACAGAGACAGCACAGCAGGGGCAGGCAGCTCACACAGGGGCTGGTGCGGTGATGCTTGGAAAAAGCCCTCTAAAAAGACACAGACAAGACGAATGCAACTGCACTGGTGAGACATTTGAGGGGAAGCAGCCAAGCAGGAGATGATGACGAACAGAGCAGGGAGAGATGGAAAAGTACAGAGTTTAATAGCAGTAAACCTGAGCTGGAGAGAAGTGATCTCTGCTGAAATTACATGAGTCAGATCACCAATATCTGCTCCCTCCAGCCCTGTTCTGAGTCCAGGGTAACCCAGGTGGACAAACCCAGAGGCCATGGGTCATTTGTGAACAGAGAGAAGGAAGAATCTGCAGGCAGCACTAGTTTGAAAGTTTCAACGCTCACACCTTGCCAGTGGGTTGCTGTTCTCCCCTGTGACACTTCAGCCCTGGGCTCTCCCTCACAGCTCTTCTACTCAGTGTCACCAAGAGCTGTAACTCAAAATGCTGTTTCCCATTACCAGAGACCAGAAGAAGGGACGGGATGGTCAGGACGCAGCTTGGAGGCAAGCAGAGATTTGCCATTGACAAGGAGCAACAACAGACCCCAAAAGATGGAGTGACAGCACGTGCTACTCCACAATAACCAGCTTATGCTCTAACAGAAAATAACATCCACAAAACTCATATTACCTTGCACCAAATCACCCTAAATGTCTATTCATAACATCATAAAGAAGCTGCTGAACAACAGACAAAGCCTGCACTAAGATTCGCCGGTGAGAACTGAACTGGGAGCAAGCAGCTGCATGGATGAAGAACTCAAAGGAGACTCATTAAAATTAGGACTAAAACACAGAACAAGATAAGACTAGAATAAAAGACAAGATAAATAAAAGATAAGATCAGAATTACTGTTACAGAACAGAAAATCTGCTTTTTTTCAAGTCACCGGTCCTTCCACACCATTCTAAGTGCTTCCTACCTGTACAGTGAGGACAAACACGAGCACTGAATGTGTATCTCAACAGACCAGCCATCTGGCAGAGAACACAGCTCTGCTGAAGGTGAATTTGTTTGGAAACCTGCGTTAATTGACTTGAACATTCATTCAAGAGGAACAATAAGATAAAAAGATAAGAAGTTCCTGTTTCTTCATTCTTGCATATTCTGACCGCTGGCTGTGAAACAGTTCTCACTTTGCAATTTTAAAATCTTCTCTTCTGTATTGAGACACAGAACAAAAAGGCGGCTTAGAAACCAGCCAGTGGAACTACCCCTCAGAATTTCCTTTTGTGGATAACTGAGAAGGAAAGAAACACAGCTAATCAAGTGGCAAATTCTTCTGAGAACACGTTTCAGCCCTTTGCAGAACTGCGAGACACAAGCATGGGAAAGGACTTGTGTAGGCAAAGGCTCTGCTGCCCTGCAAGCAGTCTGGCTTTGTTTGTTCCAATGAGAACTACCCTTTTTGGGGAGATTTAATCTGCTTGGAGGAGCGACCCATTAATGTCTGGCCATTCCCTACATACCTTTGATAAAAGGAATCAGTAGTTTTCCTCATTCCTCTCTTTTTGTTTTGCTCTTTCCTCTCTTCCTATGGCAAGAAGCAATACTCATGATACGCCCTGAGCCTTGCATTGCTGCAGCCACTGCTCTGCGCTCCAGCTTTGGGGTATTTGTTTTGCTGCAGGTGAAATCACTGGGGCTTTGGAAACTGTGAGCACGGAGAGCTCGACTGACACACAATGGGGTCATCAGCGCAGAATTTAGTTCTCCGCTTTAGGCGAGTCGAAGCGCCCAGCTTACCTGCATGGGACTGCATGTGCTCCAGGAGATTGTTATAAAACTGGAACTGGATTCCACAAGCTCCACAGGTGTAAGGCTCTGTTTGGGAGAGATCAGTTCAGAAGAATTACACAGAGTATGCAGGGAAGCCGCACAGGAGCTTACTTCAGTTTGTAAAGCAGCAGGGCAGCGCCCTGGCCCAGTCCTCGCCACCTCAGCCCGCGTGTGCACGGCACGGCAGCTCCCGAGGACCGAACCCGCTGGGCTTCAGGAAAGCACTGGGACACCTCACTGCGTCCTGGGCCAGGCTCAGGCATTTATTCCCACTTTGCTGCCACAAGAAAGCCCGGGATGGCAGAGGGACAGCTCTCACACTACAGCGAAGCTCCTGCTGGAGTGCAGGATGTCAGTGGATCTGCACAAGGATCGGAGAGGCTGCACACTCACCGGGGTTCGCTACCTTATGCCTGCTGTTTTAAGCATGTCCTTGCTCTTTTTAAGCCTGAAAGCAAAGCACAGTGAATTGATTCTACATCCAATTCCGTCCACTTCCAGTCTCTGCTGCCTTTCCTAGTAAGACAAGGAGCATCGGGCTGTGAAAAACCCTGCTGCTCCCAAGCTGGGGCATGGAGCAGTGCCCGGGGGCAACCCAGCTTGGGGTTTTGTGGCTGTCGACAAGCGCAGCAAGACTGGGGAACAGCGAGGGCTGATGGGCTCAGCAGCAGCAAAGCCTCGGGGTAAGGAGAGCAGAGGGGAAGAGCCACAGAAACCAGAGCTGTGCCAGAAGGCTGAGAGCAGAGCGGGAGAGCCATGTTGCCAGAGTTAATATGGATGAGCTGGAGTCAGGAAAGAGCTGGGTGCAGAGCTCCCTCACAAGCTGAAAGATACGCTTAGTTCTGTCCTAACAAGGATGTTGGAAGTGCGTTTTTTCCACTGAATTAGCCTAATGGCAAATGTTTGCAGTGGTTTGTTTAAACAATATTAGCGGAGTGCACTGGTTGACAGATGTGATGTCCAACTAGAGTGGCTGAAATACATTAACACAGCAGTTTGCAGACAGACCAGCACGCTGCCACCAGCTACGCTGTGGCATTTGTTTTGTAACAGCAGAATGGACAAATGCAAGCATCTGGGTTATAAATAACTTCATAAATAAATGCCTGGCACACGCAGAGCGGGGTCTATTGCTCCTACACCCCAGCCATCTCTGCATTCGGAGGGAAAAGCATAGTTTGCATCAAAGAAACTCAAGAAATCTATTGCGTATAGGCAAAAGCACCAGCATCCAGGATGGAAGAACCAAAATACAGGAAAGCCCAAGCGTGACTTGGCTACAATCTGCAAGATGCCTACTCAGGTAGCAAACTCAGAATTCATCAATGGCTACAGGAAGCTCTGAGATAAAACGTAAGAGACCAAAAGCAGTTTATATGAGCTATACTTTGTACACCGTAAGGTTAAACACCCTGCTGTGCCCTTCTCACAGAACCTCCAGCCCTCTGAAACTCTAGAGCCAGCTCCATCTGGAGGAGCTGTGCTCAGTGCTTTATTTAACTTATTGTATTTCCTTGTGATGTTACTCCCGTGCTTTGCTGTATCAAGGAAGTTCCAAAATGCTGTCCTTAGGTTATTGTGCTTGTGAAAAGAAGGGAAGACTTTGTCAGCTGAGTGGCACACAGGAATTTCAAGTCTGGGAGAACTAACATGGACTGGCTGTACCTGTTGAAGTCACCGGCAGTGGAACAGTCAGTTGTGATAAAACACTGCAAGAGGTACAATGTAATCTAAGTGTTCAGAGTCCTTTTGTCATTATCAGACAGGAGAAGACCCCTCATGGGTGCAAACGACCCCTTTAGATACCAGTTACAACAGCAGATGACTGGTGTTACAGATACCCCTGTTCACTTCTACTGCTTACAGAGTCAAGACTGCTCAGATAGAAATATCTCCAACTGAATGGGCTGACTCCCCCTTCAAGTGTCACAATTAACATTTGATTAATCTAACAGAAGAAGTCACACTTCAAAGACCCTGCTGACTGTTGCTGGCAGGTTCCTGGCAGGGTCAGAAGAGCTCCAGTGCAGCAGGCAGGGCAGCTCACAAATCAACCAGCCCTGTTCTTCGCCGAAGCGGAACAGCACATGCTGTGAATCTCAGGTGCTGCAGAAAGCCTGGAATGTAGAGATGTCAGACTGTGGCTCTCTGGGACACTTCTAGGTCTCCATGTGTCATTTAAACAGAAGCGGACACACACACCCCCCTCTGCCATCTCTGCCTGTAGTAACCTTGGCCAGAGAAAATGCCGGTGGAGCAATCCATCCTTCCCTGCTGCAGTCCAAGGAGTCCCCTCTGCTCCCAGACATGCACACAAACTCCACCATTCCCCTAGAAGCCCATTTCCAAGCAGCCACTGAACAACTCTTCCCATAAGCTCAGTCACAGTGGGAAGCAAATCACTCGCACATGTCCAGCACTCTCCACGCAGCATGCTTCTCACATTCATTTTTTCCCTTGTTTCACTGCATCCTCACATTTTCTTCTCAGCCTCTTTTGCCTCAGCAAGACGCTTTACCTTCCTCCTGTTACATTCTCGTCTGTTTTATCACCATAAAGCTCTGTTGTCTTTCTTCCAGACCACCCCTTGCCTGACTCCCCTTCACTCTAAACCAGTTTTTTCGGAGTTCTTTCCACCTCCGTCCATCATGCAGAGCCACCATAGACTCCACAGTTCTTCATCTCAAGCCTCCCCCTCTGCCACTACCACAAACTGTGCACTCAAAGATTCTGAAAGATCTCAAATTTATGATCCCTCTCATAAAAATCCTGCTGATTTTCATGCCACTCCAAAAAGCCACCCCTTCTGTTCCACTACTGAAATGTCCGCCTCTGGAACAGAACCACAACCAAGTTTCAAAAACTCATTTCACCTCCTGAAAATACTGGAACATACAGAAGTATTTCCATACCTTTGAGACAAATAGTCAAAGAAGTCTACAGTTTGCTACAAGTGAAAATGAGTTAAGTTAAAATTAGGGGTAATGTTTAAATTCATCCAACAATTCAGAAGTCTTTCCCAGGGAGGAGGGAAGATAAGCCTGGGAGGAAACGCAGAATCCCAGTAGGAATGGATGAACTTGCTTTACTTCCCAGGGCTTTCTCAACCCTCATACTTCTGAGAATTCAGCTTCTAAGCCCCTTACAACGCAGAGAGCTGGGAACAGCCAGGTTGGCTGGAAGGAAGGTGGGATGCACCAGGGCTAGAAGGAACAGGTAGGACATGGATCAGCAAAGGAAGGTCATGGAGCTGTTGGAGCGAGTCCAGAGGAAGTCACAAAGATGATCTGAGGGCTGGAGCACCTTGTGTATGAGGACAGGCTGAGAGAGTTGGGGTTGTTCGGCCTGAGAAGAGAAGGCTGTGGGGAGACCTTAAGAGCAGCTTCCAGTACTGAAAGGGGCTCCAGGAAAGCCAGAAAGGAGCTCTGGATCAGGGAGGGCAGGGATAGGACGAAGAGGAATGGTTTTCAGTTGAAAGAGGGGAGATTGAGATGAGATCTTAGGAAGAAATGTTTTGTTGTGAGGGTGGGGAGGCCCTGGCCCAGGTTGCCCAGAGCAGTGGTGGCTGCCCCATCCCTGGAGGGGTTCAAGGCCAGGCTGGATGGGGCTTGGAGCCCCTGATCCAGTGGGAGGTGTCCCTGCCCATGGCCAGGGGTGGAACTGGGTGGGCTTTGAAGACCCTTCCAACCCATACCATTCTGTGATTCTATGATTCTGTGAAAAGGGAGTGGGATCTGGAAGGTGGAGATAAGGAAGAAGCAATCTGTATCTGAATCCAGGCAAAAAACACTGCTGGAAAAGAACTGCTCATCCGGGCTGGTAGCCACAGCAAGTAAATCCCCCCACCCCCTCTTTGATATCTGCTTGCAAGCTGAAGGTGGAGTTAACTGGAAAAACTGCTCCAAACACTCCTGTGAGTCCAACTTTTGCCCCTTTCTCTGGCCTGGAAGCACAGCCCCGTCTGCACCACCACAGGTCCTCTACTCTTCCTCCCCCAGGGAGGATTTCAGCTCTCCTCTTCCTGGCTCCAACGGAGCTTTACAGCATCCAGAAGTGGTCTGAACTCAGCAAAGGCCCACAAGTCCTGCCATGACTGCTCCAGTCAATGAACCTCTCCTTTCCCTCTAGGCTGAGCTAGTGACAGCACAAGGAAAACTGGGACCCATTTGTGCTGCCCATATGGACACCCTCAAGAGCATCTCATGGTCCCCAACAACCCCCATTGTTCTGAGTGGCCAAGACAGCCCTTAAGTACGAGCAAAGCAGGACAAGCAGTCTCTTGGCTTACCCAGGCTGCAGGCTGGGACTCCAGTTCACATCTACAACCACAGCTCCCAGAGCCCTCAGCCCTCCCGGGCTGGTGCAGGATACACCATCCCAGGGTCCCACCAGTTCCCAGTGGGCACACACTGCACTCACACAACCTTTGGACACGCTTGCTTCTCAAGCAAATGGAGGATAAATCCACCAGCCCGTATGGGAAGCTTTCTTGTCCTCTCCTTGCTTCCACAGCTCACGGCAGTACTTGCTGCTCAGTGATGGGAAGGGAGGGTGTGAATGTGGCCCAGAGCTCACCTAACGCAGCCATGAAGTGTGGAAGGAGACTAGCAGAGTGCTCAGCGAGGCTTCTTTTAGAGTATTCCCCCTATACAGCTTGAAATCCCAAGCTCTGGTTGCTCTTCTTTTGCTGGCCAGGCTGTGACCCAGGCACAAGGTCCTCCAGTTTTGATGCCTGTCCCCTGCCACTACCGGACCCTACAAAACCTTCACATTAACGACCAACCATTAAAATGCAACGCTCAACTCTAGTCCTGTAGCGCAGCTTTCTCACACTTCGCTACACATCTCAGAAGATGAAATGCCAGGCTGCAATCGCTCTCTACCCACCTCTAGAAAGCGAGTTTCCACACAGCCAAGAGCAGAGCCGGGAAGCTGGGGCAGCAGCCAGAGATGCTGAGTTTTCTGCAGGCATTGGGGTACATCTTGGGCTCTCTCATGGGTTCATACTCAGCCGTAGCTTTGATGCACTTTCTTGGAGCAGCAGGAAAAGCTGGAGCCTGTGTAGCAGCAGGGAAATGGCTCTGTCTGACTCCTGACACAAACTGCTGCACAGAAGCCCGGTAAAGCAAAGCCTTGGGCATCTCCTCTCCTCTGTGTTCTGCCACAAGGCTGAGCTGCACACAAGAGGTTTTGTTGCAGAAAGGGTGGAAACAGGCCCTAAGTCTTCACAAAAGGATAAGGAGTGATAAATTGGACCCACAGAGAGTGCAGGCTGCCACATTAGCCCCACTGCCTCTCTGGCAACGTGTTGTTCCTGTGTGTTCAGAACCTTTCTGCAACTGCACAGTATAAATTTCACAGCAGAAAGTCTGTGCATGAAATGGTAAATGTTGTGTGGGCCAGACCTGTCCACATAGCACCAGGGAAGGCAAGAAGAGGGGACACCATCCCATAGATGGCAGGGGAGTGGCTGCACAACCCACCCACCATCCCCACCCACCTCCTCCTCTGATCCCTCTTTCCTCGCCATCAGAGCTCAGGGCACAACTCCAGCAGGTTTTTCTGTGGAACCGCGCCCGCTGTCGCTGTGCCACCTGCTCCTTCCACTGCTGCCACATAGCGGAGCAGAGCCCCACGCTCGGCAGTGACGGTTTCTGAAGCAGCGGTGCCGTCCTTGCTCCAGCAACTGCGTTGAGCCAGGATCCTGACAGCATTCTGAGGGAAAGCGTTTGGAAATTTGGAAGGAGAAGGAAATCACTCTGCACATGTCCCTTCTGCCAGCAGGAAAGGGCTTCTCTACTGCCAGCAGATCCCAGTGGAGTCTGACTCTCATTCTCAAGTTTTCCCATAAAATAGAGAAGTTGCACAGTAGAGAGAACAAATAAATTCACTGCAAGCAAGCGCTGCTGCTGGAACCGCGAACACCCAGCCCAGGCAATTCCAGCAGCCTCTTGCAGGCTCAGTCTGAAACTCACACATCACAGCAAGCCCACTCAACACCATTTCACTCTCCTATCAAACACCAAGGAGCTTTTCCCTCAGAAGGAAGAGACACCATTCTGTGGTGCCCTGGACACAAAGTACTGCTCCTCATAAAAAGACAAACCAAGACAGAGAAACTTCCCGAGACAAACCAAGCTGCTCTGTAGGCCGGGTCTCTCTCTGCTGTGAACAAGCCACACTATCCATCATGTGGAGGAGCACCTCAATTTCAACGCCAGGCTGAGAGAGTTGAGGTTGCTCAGCCTAGAGAAGAGAAGGCTCCAGGGAGACTTTAGAGCAGCTTCCACTGCTGAAAGGGGCTCCAGGAAAGCTGGGGAGGGGCTCTGGATCAGGGAGGGCAGGGATAGGATGAGGGGGAACAGTTCTGAGCGGAAAGAGGGGAGATTGAGATGAGATCTTAGTGAAAAACCTTTTCCTGCGAGGGTGGGGAGGCCCTGGCCCAGGTTGCCCAGAGCAGGGGTGGCTGCCCCATCCCTGGAGGGGTTCAAGGCCAGGTTGGATGGGGCTTGGAGCCCCTGATCCAGTGGGAGGTGTCCCTGCCTATGGCAAGGGTGGAACTGGATGGGCTTGGAGGTCCCTTCCAACCCATACCTATGATTCTATCACCCTTAATGGTTACCAGTGGTCTCTGAAAATACCTTTACAGAAACCTAAAGCACTGGTAGCTGCTGAAGCCTCTTCAGTCTCGAGTCACACAGAACTAATGCTCACAGCTGTTTGCACAATTGAAAACATCTTTCCCTGGGGCTATTATTAGACACTTTTATTACTGCTTTATACACACCCAGAGAACACGGCCCCCGAGTCAGGCAAGGGCTGTGTGAGCCAAGACAGAGGAAAAACAGCATTTGTGCTTAAGTTAAATAAATCACTCTAATTCCCATGTTAACTCTCATTGCCACATCTAAGTCAGAGAAAATAGCAAAGCCTGGTTTGAGGCCAGGAGCGAACATGAGTTCAGAGCTTTTAACAGAAAGTTTCAACAGAAACCGCCCTGAGCTGCTTGTGCACAAGTGGAACCCAGCGCCAGCGCAGTGACGGATGCCGCGCAAGGAGCAGAGCCCCGGCAGCTCGCTCTTCCACAGAAAGGACCCATGTTTCAACAGTTCTGTCCACACTGTGATGAAAAACAAATGCAGAGGAACTATAAAGGAAACTTCTTTTTTCGTGTGTTTTTTTCCCCTGGCTTTAGCTTTAACAACAGTGTAACTGTGTCTTCCCATACCTGCGACTCAGCAGCAGCCTCCTAAAAATATACCATCACACACCAAAATAAGGGGAACTTTTTTGAAGAGAGGATTTATTTCACTTCCACCCATTTCAGACAATAACGTAGGTGCTACACGAAGAGGTGCTATGAGGCAGGAGTCCTGAATGCATCCCAACTGTTAAATGTGTTGGCACTCATTTGATTTCTCTTCCAACATGAACTCTCATGCTCTGAACAAAGCTCCCACTTCTTTTTCAGATCTATAACTTAAGAAAGAACAAGCGTCCCCAGCCACCAGCTCAGGGCGCAGGTCTCCAGGCTTTCCTACACCAAGGGACAGTCCTGGATTACGAGGCCAGTGCAGACAGTATCGACCCTAAAACCCAGATGCAAACCAAGCAGTAACCAAACATGCTTTTTTGAAAGCACCAAAGGACATGTGGCAGAACCTTAAGCAGAGACCACCTAACCCAAACCTACTCTCCTTCCCCCCCTGGTTGCTCACCACCAAGTCCTGGGCTCCCATTCCTCATAGAATCATAGAATAATTAGGGTTGGAAAGGACCTTAAAGATCATCTAGCTCTAACCTCTTGCCATGGGCAGGGACATCCCACTAGATCGGGGTTTATGTGGCAAGCGCTGGTTGAGACATTTTTAATTATCCTTCTCCTTTAAATAGTTCCACGCTAAGACTGCATAGGAATTAGAATCCATATTACACTCCAGGATGCTGCTTGCATACCTTTTCACTCGTTAAATGTAGCAACCTTAAATGCACTGCACACGTAGGAAAATACAGTTCATTACTGAAAAATGCTTTGCAATTAGAACTAATTCACTAAAAAGAAATACGGCATAGAATATGAGGAAATAGCACTAAGCCTGTGTTTAAACTTTGGTGCCGTGTCCTTTAAATTTCGAGAAGTTGCACCTCTCGGACTTTCCCAACAATTTTTACTTCTAAACCAAAAGGAGGAAATGAACTTTTTTTTTTGTCTCAATCTCACCTCAGCTTGGCACAAAGCTGATTCTAAAACAGATATTTCCCTTGCCCCCTAACCAGTCTGAAATAAACCCTGCAGGAAAGAGGAGCTTCCCTGTGTAAATACGAATGAAAAGCATTGACATTTTAAACACTGTAAATGCTAAAATTTATTCCACTGGAACTTATGACAATAACAGTTTCCTAAAGCAGAAGAGGAAACTGAGACATATTTATACAGCTTAAATCAACCCTGAAAGTTAAAAATATTTCTCAATTCCACACATAATTTTCAATGTTGTCTCTTTCACATTCAAAACACCCAGCAAGTTTAGACATCAGTAAACACTGCCAAGTTCAATTAGTTTTTTTTTCTTTCAATGGTGTTATTTTAGGGTATTCAACTAAGGAACTTCTTTATTTTTTTTCTTATTGCTTTGCTTTTAATCTTCTTAAAGTCTCAGAATTCCCTCCATCCCTCTTGGCCTACAGGTGCTGTAACTGTGAATCCTTCGTCTTGTGAAGGAGTCATCCGAAGCATCCCAAACAACAGGTCAAGGCTGGATTATGCGGCGCACACTAAGTCAGGGGTTTCCCAAAGTGAAACACGGGAGAGACGCCAGCGCGTGGGCAGGAACACATCTGGTTTCACACTGTGTGGCTGCAGGGCCAAGCCTGCAGAACCCCAGCCAAACCCTGCTCTACCCACTCCAGCCACGTACGGTGCAAGAGGAAGCCATCGAGCCATCAAAACAGAACACAATACCCATATCTGCCCTGTCTGGGGACTTCTTCCCATGCTCAGGCTGACAATCCCCTGCTTTTGCAGGAAGAATATTGCCCAAGCTGGTCTTCAAATACTTTTTGGAATTTAGTACAATGAAACCCTGCTCAAATCAAGCCTTGTCAAAACAACCACCACCAAGGAGTGTTTTCTTGAAAGCAGCTTTACAGAGTCTAAGATTAACAGCTCACTCATCACTACGAGCCAATTCCATCCATCTCTTGGGATCAGGTCGTTCTTGTCTGGACCTTACTTAGTGCAGCAGTGAATAATCCCAAGCTTCATGAGACTTGGGACCTCTGTGTCAGCTGCCTGCGCTCCAGAAGAGGCACAAGGAAACAATCCACACATTTTAGCAGATACTATTTTTAAAGCACTGTGAAACTTCCAGGTTTCATCAAAAAGCAAGTTTTCAGGGCTGTAGAGATGCTTTCTCAGTAACACAAAGGACATTCTCCCAGCCATGAGGTGGATGGCAGCTAAACAGCCCTTCTCCATCCACCCTGTGGCTCCATCCACCCTGTGGCTCCATCACACCCTGCTGGGAAAAGGACTTTCTGCTCACAGGCAACTCAAACACAGCCACAAAGCAGCATTTGCCATGCAGAAGGGGAACCGTTGGTGGTTTATGGGTAGCAAGAGGCCAGGTTACTCAGATCGGGATCCCAGGTACCAGTATTCACTATGACAAGGACATCTGAAATTCAACCTTTTCCCTTCTGTCTGTCTTATTCCCACACAGGACTCCCTAGAGTACTGCATCCAAGACTGGTTTAGCTGCTGACCTTCCCGCCCTGCTGTCCTCCACCTCACTCCAGGCATGGAATGGCCCACAGCACTGCAAGTCAGGTTGATGACACAGGTAGAGAGCATCACGTACCCTGCTGGGTGGCCTAAAGAAATCCTGCTGCTCTCTTTGTTGTCACTGTAACTGAGCCTGTGGCATAGAACTCACACTCACAAAAAGCAAGCGGTACAGGGAACGAAGCATTTAAGAAGCTCTCAGGCTGCTCCATCAGGACCTACATTCACCTCCCAAACCTGGGAACTGTTCTTTACAGCAGCAAGTGTTTGGTGATAGGCAGCAGATGGGAGCGGGGAAGACTGAAGTGTCCATCCTTCTGTCATTCTCAACCACATTGTCACCAGCTGCTTCCTTGCCTGCATAAAATCTGCTGGCTGGAGCACAGGAGAGGACAAGCCAACAATGCTGGAATCAGTCCCAAGAGTTCACATCGCACATGAGAACACTAAGCCACAGAGTTTGTCCCACCGGCCATGGAAAGAAGGAAAATGGGGAGGTAAAGACACATCAGCTCTTCAAAAAGGAAGTTAATGAGAGCTCTGCTTGGACACCCAGACATGCAGATGACTGCAGAGTTCGCCATGGCCTCTCTGATCACCAGTGCCATTCATGGTGTGACACAGTGATGTTCACTCAGGCTGTGATGAACGAGAACATTTAGACTGACTCCTGAAAAGAAGAAGAATAAATAGAAGAGAAGAAATGGCTTGGTGCACGATCTGGAAAAGAGCACTGAATGGGACACGACAGGAAGCAGCACAAAGATGGAGTGAAGGGGGGAAAGAGAAGTTTATATGCCTCCATGCACCAGTCTGGCTTTGAGGAGTGTGTCAGGCATTAAAGAATTGTTTCCAACCAAAGCCCAACTCCCCTCAAACCAATCCTGAGCCACTCACTCAAGTTCCTCAGGTTCCCCAGCTCAAAGAGCAGCTTAGTGGAGCTCCTTGCAGCGCCCCTGCAGCCCGCCAGGCCCCAGACTAAGCCACCAAAATAAACCAACCACTTGTGCGGTGCAGACAGAAACACTTCTTACAATGAAATAAGATGAGCAAATCATATGAAACTCACTACTCAATTAGTGAGAATGTCTGGCTGTGTTTTGATTTCTACTGTTAGCTTTTACTTGTGTGCTTTCAGTGTTGCAGTTCAGACAGAAACAGATTCAGCAGGATGAGTGTGATGTGAGCTGGTACAAGGAGCTGGTGGGGACGGGGCATTTGTGTGACATGTCACAGCAAGGATTGGTCACTATTTAACAGCAGTTCCGACAGATCAGTCACATTTTTTATGCGTGTGCTTCTTGCCACTGGTTCCCGGAATACCCCCATGCCTGGCTCTATGGACGAGCCAATTGATACAAAGAGAGATAATTCCATCATTCCTCTCCAGGCTACACAGGGCTTGACAGCAATGAAAAAGGAATAACCTCAGGCTGCTGCTTTCAAAGGGCCCTAGAGGAGTCAGGAACCCAAACAGCATGTTGGCAGTTAGAGACACGCCCTTGAGGGCTTTGAACCCCCTCAGAGGAACCACTCGTACCACCCACAGGAGACAAGACGTAAGCAGCAGGCCTGCTGAGAGGCAAGCGGCCACTTAGAGCAGCGAGTCAGGCTAGTGACTCCTGGTAGCCAGTGCCTACACGGTTTTGTGTCCTGTCTGCCAGCCTGGCTGGGTGAGAGAAGCCCCTGAGACTTCCTGACTGCTCCTACCAAGTGGAACAGGAGTAAAGAGTACAAGGACCTGAAACACAGAGATGAGCTCACCTGATGGGTTCTGCTTACATCGCTTGTCTTTAGGTTTTTCTGTCCCCGAATGTACAGCTGTAATGGTGGTGAATGCTTGGATTAGTACAGCATTGTCCCCCGAAACATCACATGCAGCATTTTAGTAACAAATGACATTTTTCCCCATTCCCTGTCACCCACTCTGCTAACCGCACGTGGGTTTTCCAACACTGCCTCATTCTCTTTCAACATAGTTCCAGAAAGCCCCCGAAGCCAACATAAACCCCCTCAATAGATGCTGTGTACCCTGCTCCAGGGAGAAATCCCTTCCCTTACTTGTCCACTCGAGCTAGCAGAGTGGAAAAGGTACCATGTTATGGTACCCTTGAATGGGAAATAGGGGGAGGGAAGCCAGCTTTTCCTGCTGGCACGTTATTTATCTCTGGATCAAGATGTTGAAATTACACTTCATCCTGTCCATCTGTTATGTTCCAATTACGGAGCGTAAGAGAATCACAGCATCCAGGAAGGCAAGAGGATACACTAGTAGTATTAAACTCTTGTAAAGAGAACTACCACTTGGACTTAAAACTCAAGGGATACTCCAGAAAGGAGGTAAATCTTAATTTCTTCTTCACATGTATTCTGGTTCTACATTTACACATCTGATAGGCTGTGACCTCCATGTAGCAAACCCACAGACAGCTGGACTCCAGTTACAGTGATGTGTAAACACATCACCACATTCAGCATCGCTGCAATACACAAACCACTGGTCTACCCAGAGCACTCAAAGCTTCTCTTGCTCATTGCACACGGCTTTGCTTCACAAGGATTTCACTGATGCACAGCCAAAAAAAGGAGTACTGCTTCATCTCCATCCTTATCCCCCTTTCTCTGTATCTTTGCTCCCCACTGGAAAATCTGTGCTAAAGCAAGAGGACCCCCACATCATCGTTTTTTACAGGCTTTGGAGCATCAAGAACCTGGGAAGGACTAAGAAGAGGGCACTACACCAAGCTAGCTGCCCGCAAGCTTAAAGAAAGTAGCCAAACATATAAACCATCACCGATCCCAGCTGAATCCTGCTCTAGAGAAGGACACAGTAAGCAACAGCAGGAGGGAGCGAACACACTTACCGCTGGAGTTCTGAGAATTGCTGTTTGTTTCTTCAAAGTTGTTTTGCACTTTGCCTTCCACTCTCCTGCTGAAAGCACTTTCTGCTGGGTGGAGAACAGAGCAGGGATGGTGACTGGTCAATACTGGACACAGAAAAGCACAGACAGGAGGCAAGCAACATGCTCCTGCACCACATCATCACATACTCTGAATACAGCAGAACGGTGAAACACCTCATTTTGGAGGCCAATGGGCCAGATTCACTGAAGGGATAACAGGAAGGTATTTTCCTTGAATGCCTTCTGGCTGAGGTGGCCTGGATCGGCTCTTAGGGAGCCCAGGAACACCAGTCCTGACTGAACCAGAAAGATCATGGCTTCCTCCCCTGCAAAAAGACCCCCAACCCTTGCCTTCCTCTTCCTTAAGACAATAAGAAGCACTTAAAGCCTCTGGCACAGCGACCAGGCCTGTGGATTGAACTCATGTCCTCACCACAACATCACCTACAGGAGCACTGCACCAGCTCCACCTGTGCTTCCCCATGTGTTCCCTTCCTAAACACTCTCCCTGAAAGGCTCAAGAGGAGGACTGAGGGGCTGTCCTCGAGCTTGCCCACGATGTCTGGAAAAGCTACGGTAGATGCTCTGTGCTTTCCAGCAGTGAACTTGCTCCCCTGCACATCCCCAGGACCAAGCAGACAGCCTTGCTCCTCTGCTCCGCAGTGCCAGCCAGTGCTTCTAGCACTGCACTTGGCTTCACGCATTCCAGCAGCAGCGCAGGGTGATTCCCCAGTAACTCCAAATCCATGCACTGGTGGTTCCTGACCCTGGCAGTTGCTGCAGTGTCCTGAAGCACCACTGCACAGCACAGCTGAAGAGCTCCCACCTTCTCAAGCTGATGTCCCTCAGCATGAGTTCAACAGCACTAACAGTATGAGGTCTCCTCTCACTTCAACCAGGTTTGCATCATCTGCACAAATTTATTTACTGTGGTGACTCAAGGCATAAATTAGAAATAAATAACGTGTGAACTGGCCAGACTAACGTATATGGGCTGAGCTGCAGACTCTTGCCTACACACACTCATTCACAGAGCCCACTGTCACCCGATGGGTTCATCTAAATGTGGCTTAGCAAGGCTCTGCTGGCTCAGCGACATGTGAATCAGATAGCGAGGGGGTTGGGGGAAGGAAAGCCTTTCATTCTGGAGTGGCAGGGACTTCTAACTATCGGTCTCAGACCATCATTTCACAATGTATTTCTGCAGACCACTGGAGTGGTCAGAACTGCAGCTAGGACTTCCATAAAGAGGCCCCAGCTCCGTGCCACCTCGGAGCCTCCCCATGTTGAAGCGTGGCTGGAAAAGACCTGAACTGCACGAAACTCCCAGCCCATGAATGCAGGTCCAGCTAGTCCTCACTGGACCCTTCCGAGGCCTGAGCAGGCTTCTCAAATTCTCAGTCTACTGCGTTCCTGACTCTTTCTAAAATGCAGGAGAACTTGGTAATCCAATCAGTTAAAACAGAATCACATAAACCAGGACTGAAAAGAACTGGAGACATTTTCTGGTGTGCCCCCCATGACAGACAAATAATAGGAACAAGAGCCCTTCGGTAATGAACATCAGACAGCACAGGGGGAGAAAGAGACCCTGACAAAATGAATCAGGCCAACCTACACCCCCTAAGAGACCCAGGTTCAAATCCTGGCTTGGTCACAAGTGAAAATGAGTTGGAGGTCTCCAAATATATTTGGAAAAAAAATTGCGTGGTGGTTTTGTCCTCATCCCCTCCCCTTTTATTTTGTTTTTCATTTTTTGCCAAGTCTGGCAATAAGTAAAAATGGGTTTAATGCCCCTCCTTGGGCTCACTGCATCCTTGCTGCATGGGAGAGGGCAGCTGGCACAAGTTTTCTCTCTCTCCTCCTACCTGAACCTTTGGCATGCAAAGCAAAATTACCTGTAGAGAGAAAGCCAACGCCACCCTGCTCAGTGCTGTGCAAACACGGTGAGCAGAGCGCAACTTCACCCTCTCTGGAATTACTCAGGCCCGCGTGGAACGCCTCTAACTGTGACATTCTGAAGGCGTCCCTTCTGGAGACTGTCTTCCTGAGAGGTGTTATGATCAACACAGGCATACCAGAAACTCCAGAAGGTACCAGAAATCCCAGAAGCCACTCAGATTGCATTTGTACAAGATACTGCCTTGAGAGACACCGTGGAAATGATGCCACCAGATGGATCAGGTAGGACTCCAGGCTAATACTTTAGGATTTCTTTAGGATCAATCTACTAGGCTCACGGATGACACAATCCCTTCCTCTGTACTGGAAGAGAACAGCCCAACGTCTTTACTCAACGTACTGAGACCTATTTTGATTAAGAGAAAGGAGGCAGGAGGGAAAGCGCCTTTACAAAAAACATCTTTTGGTTACTGCTCAGCTGAATCTGGCCTCTGACCCAGGAAGTCCCCAGTTTTTCCACTTAGAGACAAGAAACTGGAAGAGACTGTTGCAAGTTTAAGCAAATAATGAAAATAATTTCTCAGCTTTAACTCCCGATTTGGTTGAACTGGATGGACCTCAAATTACTAAGAAAATCATATAAATGCTTCAAGGGTGCAGTAACAGTACGGAACCTCAGGACTTAAAAGCTGTAAGAAGACAGGCCACTCACTGCAACACTGGTAGCTGTGGATGTGTGTGTCAGCTAACAAAAAGCATCCTTACTCAGCATCCTGTGGCCTCTCCCTCCACAGCCAAGTCTGCTACTCAGTGTCTGTCCATGCCAGATGGTTCAGGGGCGTTCAAACACCAGCTGATCAACCAGCCCTTCTTCTGTACCAACATGCAATACATTTCTATCAAACCCACGTATTTAATGGACTGTTTCCCTGCTGCCTGGACATCTGAAAGCTGTGTCTCACATCCTATTTACCAATGGTTGTTTTTCAGTGCTCTTTGCTTTCTCTTTTTTTTTAATCCCCTATTTGATCTCTTTCGGAAGGAGGAAATGGGGACTACACTACAGGAGGATCAACCTTAACTTGAATCTTCTATACCATGAATTTTGCTGCTGGAGCCTGGCTTATCTCTGGGTGGTTCCTATGGGGAACGAAGGACTGTGAACACACCCATACACCCTTCATATCCTCAGGCACCACCCTGAAACAAACACTGAATGCCAAACAAAGTTGAAACCCAAACAAAAATCCCCATACCTGACAGGACACCAAGCCGATCCTTGTCAGGAAGCTCTCCTCAGTTTGTGACACCAGGATTTGAAACAGGGTCTTTTGTACCTTGTAGTTAGCACGATGCTTAAAACAAACCAACTTGTCACTGGTAAGAGTTTATAAAGACCTACAGCTTGACGTACTTTTTTTTTTTTTTTTTGTAATGTGCCAAAGGATCGAATCCCCTCAACGGCTTCTGGGAGTAGCTACTCTGGGACAGTCATGGATGGAGCAGACTGAGTCCAGGAAGGGTCAAAAGCCAACCCAGGGCAGGATTGGACACTAAGCAGTTAAAAAAGTTGATGGTAGAAAGGCAATTGGTACCTGTAATGGCCTTGCTTCCTGGGGATCCAGAATTTGGAGCGCGGAACATCTGGGATTGGGATGCCGGTGGGACACCGGAGGGGGTGCGGTGCAGGAGGGTAGAACATCGGTTTATTGAAGCCGGTGTTTTTTTGCTGGATTGGCTCGCCTGTGTCTTCACTGCCACGAAGAGTGGAGATCGAGAGAACTCTGGATATGAACACTCAGAACTAGTGCCTGGACAGTCAGTCAGCTCCCAGACCGTGTGCCTGCTGGGAGGATTGCTTTCTAACAGCCATGCTCACCAATCCCTTGCATGGGGACCTGCAGCAACTGTGGATCCACCGATCCCACGTAACAAAATTGTTTTCCCCACTCACCCGAGGGGATAGATTTCTGAAGCTTGTTAGTTCCCTTCCACACCTTTAACTGCCGCATGACCAACCCATTCCTTCTCCAGCAGGAATCACCCCATCCATCCAGGAGCACTGTTTGGTTGCCATGGCCTGGCCGGGTGTCCCTGCATCTCTCTCCTCACTTTCTATGTAAGTAAGGGTTTGAGTTTCAAGAGCAGGTTTCTAATGTGACACTCAGAGCTCTGAAGAGGGAGAAGTTTACATCTTTGTTACCTGAGCCTTGCATAAATCCTAGAGATCTCCAGCTACATCCCATGCCTTGTTAACGAAATAAAAAGGAAAGGGGGTTGTTGGCAATGGAAGGGAATTAGGAGGCAAAGTTCTCATCCTGTAAGTCAGGAAAGGCCTTTTGGCCCCCAACTCCAGACAAGTACTGGTGACGTGGAGAAATTCTGAGTGTTACTGGGATATGCTCTTTGAGTGTGCCTACTGTTCGGTCTCTGCAAGGCACAGTGAGGGTCACTAGGAATTTTCAATGCCAAAAGTCATACGAAAAACCTTCAGGAGGACAGGCCTTTGTCTAGGCCATATGGACTATAAGAAATAATTATAACAACCCTTTCATCGGGAAGAGGGAAGAACCCTCAGTAGCTCCTTTCATGGACATTTGGATACAGCTTCTGAAGCCCAAGCCCCACTCCAACCATCTACCATGAAGAATAGAAACCACGTTCATATAACCCACAGCCCGAGCTCACTCCCACTATTGCAGAGGGATATTTTGGGATGCCGCATGGATACCACTGGCACCTGCTAATCCTGTACAGTGTAACTCAGAAATGCCTAAGCCCATCGTGCAGTTCTCCATCACAGACTGCTCACAACAGCACAAGGGCCCCTGTCTCTGACAGAGGTGAGGAGGAGAGAAGTCACCCAGACTGGGGCTGGATGCTTGTTTCCACAATCCCATGAGAAGGAATCACAGAACCAGTAGGTTGGAAAAGACCTCCAGGATCATTGAGTCCAACCATTCCTATCAAACACTAAACCATGTCCCCCAGCACCTCATCCACCCGTCTTTTAAACCTCTCCAGGGAAGGTGACTCAACCCCCTCCCTGGGCAGCCTCTGCCAGTGCCCAATGACTCTTCCTGTGAAAAATCTTTTTCTGGCATCCAGCCTGAACCTCCCCTGTCATCACATCCCTCAAACATGAGCTGCGGTCACCTATCCCTGTCAGCAGCACTGGAGGGTGAGGATGTGCACATTCAAAGCTACCTGCAAACCGATACCCGAAACAGAGTTTTGTTTCTTCTGATCTGCTACATGGATCCAAAACGACCATTCCTGTAACTGTAATCTTGGTAACAGAATCTTGCGGGAGATTCTGCACTAGGTTTTCTCACAGTTTAGGTCAAGACACTCTCTCTCTGCTTGGTCTCTGGCACGCTGAACAGGCTTGCTTCTACGTCCTATACCTCCTTTCAGTTTCCACGGATAATCCTCCTCCAGTCTCTGCCAAACTACCAGCACAAATCCAGTCAGATAGGACAATTTCCTGCTTATCTGTCGTCTTCTTTCCTATGAGGCCCATTCCCACCAATTGCTGCTTTATTCCTCATAGCAAGAGAAGCCAACTAGTCAGTGCCAGAAACAGAGCACCACAGCGAATCCTCTGCAGTCTGGATACTATCCTGTCTCCCAGGGTGAAAGAAAAAAGTCTCAGTACTATCAAGACTTCCAAAATCAATTCTCTTGCTTCTCAACTTAAACAAACAGTACGTCTTCAAATTCAGGCCCCAGAGAGAGGGCTGCTCCATCTGACACGAGGCAGAGACAGGGTGTGAGCCAGCGAGTCAAGACAGATGAGAGAATATCAGTTCTAGCATCCTGGAGGATGCTAATAACTCATTGAAAAAAACAGGTTTAGTCTCTACTTCATCAGATGACAAGCTCCTTCTGAAGACTAAGCAACACAGGTAGAGACGATCATGTAGCTCCTCGGTTCTGCTCTTGAAAAGTTGTCTTCGCCGTGGAACTCGCTGCCTCAGGCTGACAAAAAGGCCAAGTTCAAGGTATTTCCAAAACTGAAAATACTGAGTTGCTGAATAGTAACAAAACCCTCCTGTCTCACAATTTGCTGTGAGACAGCACTGTGGGGAGATGATCCTGAAACTGCTGCTGCGGAGGTTTTTAAGCTTTCTCAGGAAGCAATTGATGTGCCCCAGCTGAGGTTGACACTGGAGAAGGGAGGGCAGGAGAGGAGTCACGCACGGGGAAAGGCTCACTGAACGGCCTCCAATCACCTGGCAAGCAGAGTGCGCTCTGCCACAGCTACACAGAACAGCATGAGGTGTGCTAAGAAATACAGGGGATACTGAAAAGATGGAAGAACTCCTCCCTGGCAGAACAAAAAAGAGCTTGTTCATTGTCACGCTTGCTCATAACAGCTGTAGAGGAGCTTCGAGGGCAACTAGGCAGTCAAAAAGACTGAGGTCCTCAGGCACTTTCCAAGGGGATCAGAAGGCAATGAGAGCTCTGAGTTCTTCGCCTACAACCAGTGCTGGTGCAGGCCCCTCACAAAGGAGGTTAACAGACTTGAGAACATTCAGATGAGAAGGCAAGAGGATAAAGGACAAGCGCAGCATATGTCACCATCAGACATCGTCATTCATTTGGCTTAATCAGGAGGTCAAGGTCAGTCACCATGAAGTGACCTGAGAGCAGGCTATGCAGAGGTCCAGCTAGGACAGAAATCTGGTAACCTAGCCCTCCTTCACCTCCCTGATGAAGTAATCAACAGGATCCAGTGTCTGAATATTTTCAGCTGGATATTTTTAGTTTTAATTTAGCAAGGGTAATAACTCATCAAAGAAACCACCTTGAGAGCGTGCCGTACTCTCTACTGCTCTTAACGGCAAGATTAGGTGTCTCACGGGAGCAATTAAACCACGGCAATCCTCCAGCAGGCGTAACTCAGGTCAATCCAGAGATAACAACAGTCCCTCCTGGCTTTGATAAGACTGGCATGCTGCAACAGCGGAGAAAACCTGGCAGACATATCTCCTCAAAAGCTACATCAATCCACATATTGCCACTATGCAGCACAATAAACAAGAGATCAGATTATCATAGAATCATAGATTAGTTAGGGTTGGAAGGGACCTCGAAGATCATCTAGTTCCAACCCTCCTGCTATGTGACCTCGCCTTTTCCAGTAAAAATTCTGGGTAATAATTTACTTATCCCATTTTTTTTCAGAAAGATCATGTCAGGATGGGTGAAGAACCATTCAGATGGTTCAAACGGAATTAAATCATTCCCTCCGGAGAAAAGTCTATCCTTAATGAATGTGAAGGAAAGCGATTCCAAAACCTCTGCTGTTAGAAACGGGTCTTTCCACAGGAAAAACCCTGTACTCAAACCTATCAAATTCCTAATGTGATTTTTTATATACACAAACAAATATTGCCAGTGGAGCCTGTTGCTAAGGCACTGCAGAATTAGAGAGTGGATAAAACATCTGAAGCCACAGATTTCACTCTCTGAGACAGAGGAAGCAAAGGCCATCATGTAACTGGAATCTGGATCTGCTTTTCCCTTGGTTAGGCAGAAGCTGTAGAGAAACCAGATATGCTACCAAAAAGGATCCCTCTCCCTAGGATAAAAAAACGTGGTGGGAGCTGCCTTCAAGAGAAACGGTGTTTAAGCACTTTTTATGAACAAATTGTATCCGGTGTCCTTCATGACAAGGAAAGAAATTGAGCAGAGAGGCTGGATGAACTTTCTTGAGCATTTCGGGTGTCACAGTGGGTGTAGGTCTGTCTGTCCCCTGTGGAGCCAGGTGAGATCCTGGGCTGGCAGAGCAGGATCTTCAACAGCCGAGGACCATCTTACAACTCCTGCAGAGGACCAGAGATGTTCCTCAAGTTTCACCAGGGGAGGTTTAGATATTAGGAAAAAATTCTTTACTGAGAGAGTGGTTTAGCCCTGGCAGAGGCTGCCGAGGGCAGTGGTGGAGTCTCCATCCCTGGAGGGGTTCAAGAACTGTGTGTCTGTGGCACGGCGGGACATGGTTTAGCGGGCATGGTTGCGTTGGGCTGATGGTTGGACTGGATAAGCTTAGAGTTCTCTTCCAACCTTAATGATTCTGTGATTCTATGATTCCATGACAGCCAGGTTCAACCAGGAGTGCAGAGCATCAGGAAGTGCGTGGCGATGAGACACGTTTGTGGTCAAGCTGGGAAGTCAATCCACAGACCTGCAGCAGTATCAGCTCTGGTAAGGATACGCAGAACTAGACACACACCAGTGATCCTCAGGGAGGTCCAGAGGGATGAGACAGGGCTGACATCAAGCTAGGTAGTCAGTCTGTGGGTTGTGGTACAATCCACTAGGATCCACGGCCAGGCACGGGCATGTCACAGCTGAGCTGGAGACCAACATCCTCCAGCACAGCTCCAGCAGGCACTGATGGTCAGAGCTGAACCGAAATAGGGCTTTGATGTTGGTGGAGGCCCCATGTGAGGCTGGTCAGGGCCATGATGACCCATTTGTGCGCTCAGGGCCCCGACATTGCTTTAGATTTTCACCCTGGAAGCACCAGATGTAGATGGTTGTGCAGATGCCTTCCTGCAGTTTCCAGAAGACGAAGCGGTGAGTGCACATTCCTGAGCCTGGACTGGCCAAGCTAAAACGCACACTCAGTGGCTTTCCTAGCCCATCCACATTCCAAATACACTCAGTTTTCTCTGCACCGTAAACACATCACCTAAGAGCAACCACAATATCCCAGCCACCTGCAAATGTGGTTAAATCAGTTCAACCCTACAGAGCAGACCAAGCCTGGAGGAGGCAGAAAAGCACCTCTGAACCCTCCCCCTGCCCCTCTGTTCAGAGACATTTCTAAAACTGGGACAATGAATGTGCCTACGACTCCCCTTTTTTAGAAGCAGCCTCTGACACCCTTCTTACAAAGAGTGAACAGGCTGAGAGAAACAGCATAAGAAAATG
Organism: Phaenicophaeus curvirostris; assembly: GCF_032191515.1. NCBI lineage: Eukaryota > Metazoa > Chordata > Aves > Cuculiformes > Cuculidae > Phaenicophaeus > Phaenicophaeus curvirostris. The sequence continues at coordinate 1,629,940 of NC_091411.1, forward strand.
TATTTTAATTTAACAGTAAGAGCCCAGTTCTGAGCATATGGAAAAGTTACTCCTCCTGGTTAACAAAAGGGAACTTTTGAAGGAGACATTTGGCATTAACAATTCCAGGGAACCCCACAGCAGAGCTCTTTTCCCCACAGCAGGTATTCAGCAGCACTGACCACAAATTCTCCCGAAAGGTCTTATTGACCCTGCAGGACACGAGGCCTTGTTTTGGCCCATTTTCATTCACTTTTTTTATCCATTATCACAGAAAACCAGAAAGACAGGCTCCGGAAGGGAAGCTCACACTCAAGCAGAGAGACCCAGAAAGCTGCTTTGGTGATGCTGAAGGGTTTCCTGACCCGCTCCCACTACAGTTAATGTTTCAGCCTTTGCTTTCTAAACCATGAGAGCAAAACTAGGTTGAAGACACAGTCTCAGCTTTACACAACGGCTGGGGCACAAGAAAAGCCAGCTGTGCTTTTCAAAATTTGTGTGTGTAAACAAAAAGCTGCCTCACAGGACATTGCAGAGTCTGAGCAGTAGGAAGGTGGGAGGGCGTGCTGACCATGCCCTCTCCTGTATCCTCCTTGGGGTTAGTGGTTTGTCCCTCTGAATCATAAATCTTACTGGTCATGGGAACTAGGAAAGGAAAAAAAAAGGCTTAAAATGAAGAATTTATGGGGAGGGGATTAAACCTTATGCAAACATTATCTTGATCTAATCTCAAATGTCCTCACAGTTAAAGGTATTTGCTGAAGGATGGGAAACCCACCCACACATGTAGGTGACTGCAGCAGGGGCAGCTGCTTTTGCTTTCACAAAGGTTACTGCAAAAACCATGGTGCAAGAATGGTTTCAACGCCAGTGGTCAAAACAAAGTGTCTTCTCCTCCAAAATTGGCTTCTGGTAGTCAAAAAGTGGCCATCAGGACCTTCAGCACAGGGAGAGAGCCAGTGTCTCTGTGGACCATTCCTTTCTGCATCCAGACTCACTGTAGGAAACACCTCTCAGGGAAGAGCAGTTGTGGTTTTCTCTTCTGCTGGGCAGCCGGGACTGGAACCAGCAGCTGCAGCCTAGCCCTGCAGATGGCTGGGGGGTGGAAAGATAATCCATAGCGATAAATCCCATTGAAATGGGAAGTGCTGGGAAGGTAAGAATCTGCTGCTGCTGAGCAGAGAGTCACTGCACAGTCCCCACAGCACCTCGTTCTTTGTCTGTCCCACACAGGGGCGCATAGAGACCCCACAGCCTTGGTGTCTGAGGGCCCATCTGTACCAGGAGATCAATCTACTGCTGATCACCACCAGTGGCTTTTCTGGGGGCCTGGAAACACCTGAATTAGGAGGTGGAGTTTAGGAGTGCAGGGATGCTTGGGAATAACTGTTATGTGTGCAGTCATAAGTGCTGGGTTAGCTCCCTCAAGCAGATGGGAGATAACATGACTAAGTCTGTGATGATGGCAATACAGGTGTTTTATGCCCTACAGATTCTATCACTAACTTGGTCCATCTCCACATTCCAGAGAACCTGCAAGGGAGCCACCAAGCCTTGACTCAGCTTAAATGTGATCGTCTGGCAGACTATGTCCCCAGTTTATTTCTATGTATGTCTAAATCCAAAGCTGCCTTATTAGAATAACTTAAAACCCCAACCGGAGCTGAATTTGGTGGGAAGGAGTGTGCGCTCCCTCTGCTGGCTGCGGATGAGCAGCTAAAAGAACCCAGTAAGCTCATGAGAGAAACTGATCCATCCTCATCACCCGCTGGACAGACCTGGGTGAAGAGCAACCACACTGGCTCACAGCATTAAAACTGCCGTGAAGCACAGGGCAATGCTATGAAAGAAGCATGAAGTTCAGGCATAAAGAACTTCTCTGTGTACTTTTACAGCATCCAAAACCAGCATGTAGCAAAAATTTCTCTCAACTTTAAGTAAAACACTAAAATTTTGCACTGCATTACACTTAATTGATCACTAAAACCTCCCCTTTGTCTGGGGAATGCAGACCGTAGTGTCCCTCCAGAGTGCAGATCGTGGTGTCGGGCAGTATGCTGCCTTTTCCCGAGCTCCCTGAAATAAATATTGTATTGCCTGTGACTTAGTAGCAAGCTGCCAAGGTCATTTACATGATTCTGAAAACCAGTTCTATCTCACTGTCTGAGTGATTTCTCAGAAGCTAATGAGAAAGCTGCTTCTTCCCTAGCACATAGGTTCACTCATTATTTAGGGGAGTCTAACAATTTCGTGCATCTCTTATTATGTGCGCTTTAGGTACCAGAACCTTGAGTCAAACAACAAAACAGAACATCAAACCCCCAAGGAACCTGTGCAAAATTGCTAGGACTTTGGTAAAAGCTCAGTGCCATTACAGACCTCTCAGTAGCAGGGTCCCTCTGAGAAGAGATCCCAGCCCAGCTTTACAGTGCCCTGCTCAGCACATCATCTACGTCCTGACAGCTGCAATCCCACAGACCCAGTGGAAGGAACTGAAGGAATGGTTCTCTTTCCTGCAACCCTCGTGTTCGCCACTGCAAATCAGTCTGTACTGAAGCAGAACTCCCGCAGGATACTCACTGATAGGTGCGTGCAGCGCCACGTGTTCTTGATAGGGAGTGTAGTATTTGTACTGCTTGCCACAGAACTCGCAGGTGTAATTGCCAGTTTCTGTGAAGATGAAACAAACACAGAGATCAGGAGGGAGTGAGGCACCCTCTCACAACATCACCAGCTTCCTGACTTTGTACACAGGTACTGGGCAGGTGACAGAAACTGCAGCATGTTCCTCATGCACTTAGAACTTGTCTGCCCTGTCATTCACGCCCCCTGTTCCTCAACAAAGGAAACAGTTAACGCCAGTGCCCAGAGTGATGGACTGTGCATAAGAAGTTCAGTAGAACTAAACAAGCTGCAGGACGTTAGCCCCAGGTTGCAGCAAGGAAGTGTGCAGAACAAAGGAGAGAACGCATTCCTAAAGCCTCTGCTGCAGGTGACACGGTTTTGTCTTCTGGTTACAGATGTGACGTGTGGATAACAGGGACAGTCAAACTAGGAAACAAGTTGTCAAGTCAAGTCTTAATTATAGAACTTTTATGTTTGAGTTGTAGACTTCTCTTGCAGGAGGAGGGGCTTTAGTGCAATAACTGTGCCAGTTCCTCCTTTGAGGGTACTTGAAATAATGAAGCATTGCAACCATACGGTGACTCCTCCCACTCCTGCCAGTGCTGGAAGTACAGAACTGACAGCAAGCTGCAAGCCAAAGGAAAATCCAGGCTTAATCAGCTGTGTTCAGGGAAATGCTTTGGCAAAATCTCATCCTCTGTTTCTGATCTGTCTGATAAACCCACCACGAAGGCAGTGTGAATGCAATCACCTGCCAGCTCTGCCAAGATACCTTACACCATGTCTAATCACTGCCTGCTTCCCTCCTGAACCTCACCCCTCTTCTCTTTGCAGAGGTCCTGAGCAGAAAACATCACGACACTGCATTTCTCAAGGCCAGGGCTGCTGGTGTTTGGTGTTCATTTAAACCTAAACATATCCTTCGGCACCACTAAGGTCTCATCACCTCTGTGGAACACAGTGCTCTCTGATTTTCCAAGAGGCATTCCAGATAATGCTAGATTTCAAACCCACGTGCTTGCACTTTCCCATTTGAAGCCGTATAATAGCTCATACTTGGACCAATCTTCTGGAACGGCTCTGGCTCCTCCTCCTTCACTTCGTCTGCTGCTATGACGGCCTGGTCATAGGGGTCTGCAAGAGAACAGAACCAGCAAGAGAGCTGAAAACACCCTCAGGTTTCCCTTCTACAGCTGCACGGGCACTGAATGCTCCCGCATCTGTAATGACATTTCCATCTGTAACACAGTTTCAAGACAGGAATTATAAACCCCATGACCCCCCTGTCTGACTTGTCTCTCCTCCTCTGTGCCCCAAGCAGATTTTACCCCCCTTCCAGATCAGTTACCTGCCTTGTAGATAAATAACACTTAGAAAGCACAGAGAAAGATGGAACAAACACATTGCAAAGCCTAATTCCTATGTTCTGATTTTCTTCCAGTGCATCTTCTTGCCCTGTCTGAAAGTGGGCACGGTAATGCAATCTGCCAGCAAGTCAGTGAACAAACACTGACCGGTGCCTCCCTACCAGCTAACAGCACAGCTAGCAACAAAGCAGAACCCACCCCACCTCATAAAATAATTCAATTTATGCCTTGAACAATTCACTAAATCGCCAGAGACATGGAACACCTGTTTCTTTGAGTTTCAAAAGCCTGATCAATTATATGTACAAGAAAAGCCTGGTAACCTACTAGGGCTGGGCATCAACCTACGCGCTGTACACACTGGGAGAGGGAGAGAAGATGCTCCTCTCCCGCTGCGGTCAGTGACAAAACTCCCTCGACTCTTGACCTGCTGTGCCTGAATTACTGAATGTTTTAAAAGGTTTGTGAAATAAAGCACACGAAGGATCTCAGCTTACCTGCCCGGTTTTCTGGGGCCCCTTCCACACTAAAAACTAACACAGAATAGAAGAAGGAGGGGAAGAAACAAAAGAGAAATTAAATCCTCTTCAACGGCCGTGTTCCCCTCCTGTATTTCACACAGCACTTCAGCATATTTCAGCCCCACAGAATACAGCAGGCTTTGCGCCCCGGTCCCTCCTCTTCCCAGCAGCATCCACACAAGATCTAGTTGAGCATGCCCAGCCCTAATTACACAGATCCTCAAGACCTTCATTCTGCACTGACACAGCCCCACACCAAGTTCAGATCCCCACCACTTGTGTTTGCTAAGACACAACCAGCCCCTTGGAGGAACTGAGACAAACAGTGTCATGGCGAGACACAGGTGGAAGCCACTTCCAAAGCCCTCTCATAACCCTCAGCAGAGCTCCTTGAACCACAGCTATGAAGACACATTTGTGACAGAAGCAGACAGGTCCAGCTCACAGCGATGTTCAGCGCCAGGGATTTGGTTCTGGCTGCCGGTGGGAGGAAGGGAGCGTGTGGTGATGTGCTGCAAGGGAACACTGGCTGTTCCTAGGGCACATTCAGATCTCCACACACTCCAGTCAAAGCAGGAATTTTTCTGGACGCCACATATTGTAAAAAATCCCTTGACAGTCCTGCCCTTCAAAACCTTCTGCCTTCCAGACAGCCTCTTTCTGCAACTCTGCCAGGGCTCCTTGGCTCAGCAAGGAGCAACACCAGCAGGCTGGCAGCACACATGGCGAGGGTTTAGGGCACCTGTGGGTTCTGAACTGAGGAGCCTTAAATGCCCAAGAGGCAGGGGGCAAGCCAAAGACAGTTGCTCCTATTTCCCTCAACACTGAGAAAAGAAACGCTGCTTCTGGAGAAGGGCATCTGCTTCTGTCCAAGTGTCACCAGCCTAGGCCTCAGCCATCTTCACAGAGGAAAGATGGTCCACTGACGACCACATCACATCCCTACCACGGTGATTAACAAGAATGAAACAACATTTCTCAACTCTGCAATGTGGTTTCTCACAGAGGAGCAGGTAGGGAACAATCCTGTAAAGTCAGAAACCAAAAGGCAACCAGCTCTTGGCCAGTGAGTGGCCAGACTGACCATTTATTTACTCGGTTCTAGCTCATCTACCCTAACTCTGAACCCTAATGCAGGCGGGAGGGCTGCGAGGACTGCAGGTCCCAGCAGAGGGTGTTATTTTGATGCACGTAGAGAGAATCAAGCACAGTAAACTTCCTCCTGTGGTTTGTGCCTGTGAGCGGGCCTTGCTGTGCAACGTCCTGGTCATCATGGTCCTGCACAACCACATTCTGCCTTTCCCGGAATATCAGAGCAAAGGCTCCTCACTCCAGCTGGAGGGGTCTGAGTGCCAAAACAGTACTCACCATCCACGGCGTGGAGGTCCCTGTGCTCTTGAAAGCAGCTATAATATTTATATTTTTTCCCACAAATGTCACACGTGTACCTAAAATTGTCTGTAGGAAGAAGAAAAGAGGCCACTTTAGAAACTCTGAGGTGAAAGGCAAGCATTGCAGATGCTGCTGCTCCATCAGACACCCCCATGCGGTTACACTCACCCCACACGCCCTGTCAAACCCCTAAGGCATTCAGGTACCCACAGCCTCACAACGTCCCCATCTGCCCCATTCTACATGGTATTCTGGCTTGTTATTTCCTCCACTCCGCTCTCCAGCACAGCCTCCGTAAGACCTAACAGAGATGAAGATGCCGAGCCACGGGCCCTGCGGAAGTTCAAGCAGGAAGGTACAGGTCAGGGTAGAGACAAACCAGACGAACTAAACACAGCACCAACATCTGAGCTGTCAGAAGTCAAAGTCTCCATATCTAAACTAGAGCACGGCCTGGGTGTGCCAAGACACTCATTGCACACTTGGTATGATTCCTAACTGCACCCAAGATCCTGTATGGCCATGATCCAACCAACCAACCCAAAGAGAACCAACAACCCAAACCACCTAGGACAGCGAGGTGCTCAATGAACAGGAGGACTGATGGAACCTGGTTCCATCACGCATGTACCCTCAATGCCCACCCACCACCCCAGCAATGCCCACCACCACCCCAGCTGTGTGGGGAGATGAGGCAGATGCAAACAAACTTGAGATGATTATGAATTCATTTTGGTCTGACTGGGGATGACGCACATCTGTGGCTCAGCTACCACATCAGAGGAAATTTCCCTGGTCAACTTGGTGGGGTTTCTCCACCTTCTGATATCAGACGTACATCGTGGGGTGCAGAGTGACATCCACAGTCACCTCAGGGCCGCCTGCCACAGCCAATGGCCTGCACACTGCTGGCCCATTGGAAACAAAATAAAACACACCAGCTCATGTAGCCACAAAGGATCTTGAACCCAATATGCTTTCCTTCACAACCAGAGCAAGCCAGGAGTGCGCACATCAGCTCCACGGATGAGCTGCCCTCAGCAAGCCCCCTTGGCAGCACATCCATTGTCTATATTCATGGATCTGTATGATTAGAGAAGTTAAAGCTTTGTTTTTACCTCTTCCACACTGTGTTCAAACACAACAGGGTACGCACATTAAGTCAGCCTTTATTTCACGTCTCAATAATTTTATTTTTAAAATAAATAACTCTTTTAAGCTCGTACACACCGGTACAATCTAATCGCTCGCTTGGGTTCACTACTGCAGTCCACTGCACCTGGGGCTTCAGCATTAAATGGAGAATCACTGTCTGTGCCCCTTTATCCTGCTTGGCAGAGTGAAAGTAGAAGTTATGGTGACCTCTATGAGAAGGCTGTGGGAGCTCCTTATGGACACATTCTTCCATGGTGAAGAATAATTTCCACCTGACCCAGAATTCCTAGCGACCTTTCAAATGGAAGAAGCCACAAAAGCTACTTGATGGAGGACATCAACAGGCACTTTGCAGATGCTTCTGAACCCAAACTGATCTGCTCTCACAAACCACTGCAGAAATAGCTGGCTCAGCCTTCAAATATGGAAGGGCAAAACTGCTGAATGTAAACAGATTGCAACAGCCTGCTGAATTATTCCTGAAATCCAGCAGTGTTCCAGGTCCCAGTCAAGAAAAGAGGAGAGGGCACCCTGGACCAGCATCACTTGCCCTGCTCCATGGTCAGGGTTGCACCATTATAGCAGAAAGGTTTGCAAACAGCAAAGGAAGCACTAAACTCCAGGAATTCCTCATTCCTGGCTCGCCTTGAAACAACATTTCCAAAAGAGTTTGCAAGTCCAGCAGGATCTCTAAAAGGGGCTGGATTTCTTGCAGTCAAACCCACCACAATACATTTATCTGCTCTCTCTTGATTTGAGGTGGTGATGTTCCTCCCCTCAAACAGGATTGACAACCACGCATCAGCAACATCTCTCCAGCCACAGTCAGGGGATTGCAGAGCAGCCCGTGAGTGCTCTGATGCTCAGTTTCACATTCCTTAATTGTTTCCTGCAAACCTGCTGGCAGATGCTGGAGTCTCATGAGTCCTGCTGGTGATAAACCCAGAGGGCTGGAGCTGGTGAGCAACCATGCAGCAGTGCCTGAGGAGTATTGATCTTCCCTGGGATGCCTGCCTCACTGAAAGGAACCACAAACAACTCCAAGACTCTTCCAAAAGAGCCAAAGCCACCATGACTAAACCACCCTATGCAAAGAAACAGGAAAGGCTGGCATTTTCCAAGATATGTGCTGCATGGGAAACACCGTTCCGAGCTGAGTCCAGAGCACAGACTACCTGAGCAGCTTTCCCAGAAGACCCAGAGTGCAGCTACTGCTTCCTTACAACACCACAGGGAGCAAAAACATCTGGGACCCTCACTTGTTTCTGTGGATTCCACCCAGGGCAGCAGAAAGACAGCTCTGGAGAGAGGCTTCTTCTCCCTTTCCGCAGCCAGAGGGGCACCTAGATGGAAAGGAACACATTTATGGCTTCCTAAGCCAGCAGGATATTCCCGCGCAGGTTCACGGACAACTCCTTTGACCTAACCCTTTGCAATATTTAGGGGTTTCCTTCCAGATTCCGGACTGGCAGTGGGGAGAGGTGGAATGTAAGTTCACAGACACAGAGTTCACTGCCCAGGGACCTCCACCTCCTCCTCCTTCAAACTGTGCTCCCGCACAGAAGTTATAAGCGCTACAACTCACAAAACCCTGTGTTTTACAGCCAAAGAGAGAGTTGCCAGCAAAATCAGTAGCAATCTACCTCAGAGCTTAACTTAAAGGTGGCTAACAGCAAAATTCCTTGAAAAGGGAACAGGACTGAGCCAAAAGTCAAGCAACAAACCCTTAAGAGGATTATAGTATCCAGAGGTACATTACTAAGGATTAAATAATAATAAAATCCAGAAATTTGGAAAGGATCGAAACCCTCACACACAAAGGCACAAGCCAGCTCCTAAGTAGGGGTTAGGAAAACACTTTCTCTGTGGGCAAACTATTCCAAGGTCACTCATTTCATGATCGCTTACTTCCTTCCCGCAAACACTTGGCTTTTGTCAGGAGCACAGGAGACATCCAGGCACACACTGGCTTAACCTTGCATGGTGCTTCCCATGCAACACAAAAGGGGGGTTCCTAAGGCTGCAAAATACCGAGCCAAGAAAAAGGTAATTCCAAACTCCTCACACAGAGGAGCCAAATCCCTGGAAATGACCCAAAACAGTGCAAGGTGTTAGCTCACCTTCCAGCTGGCACAGGGCTAAAGGAGAGGTGAGAACAAGAGGTAAGAGCGGTTTCTCACTGCGCCGCTTCACCGCTCAGTCCCAGCTCCAATGAGGAGCTGCTCCAGATGCCTTCAGCAGCTACAGGACTGACCACCTTACAGCAGTTTTAAGCTGCTTTTTGAGTAGGTGGCCAGGGAATTCTATGAATTCTGTGCTACGTGATCCAAAACACGTGTCAGCTGGATGTATCAGCTTTAAACGCGGGCAACCAAGGGCTGGATGTAATCTCTCCCGGTTTGGAAACTCAATGCCAGGCCAGCAGGAACTTCCATACAGAGGGGACTATCCCAAATTAAGTTCTGAAGGACAGGCACCTGGTTCATAACAGCCAGATGGTAACATATCGGAGTTTTCTTAAACACTTTGGGGAAGAGGTGTTGTGGGTACTGCTCACTGGATGGTGGGAAAGAAGAGATTTCCCGGGTGTTCTCAGGACGTTACGCCTCAATGGAATTCTTTCTCCCACAGTTAATGTGTGTTAAAGTTGAATGCAAACAGACAGCAAATATCAGCAATTTAAAGCAAAACCATTACAGCATAGAATCATCAGGTTGGAAAAGACTTCTTGGATCATCAAGTCCAACCATTCCTATCTGCCCCTCAGCATCCTGTCTACCCATCTTTTAAGCGCCTCCAGGGATGGGGACTCCACTACCTCCCTGGGCATCCTCTGCCAGTGCCTGATGACCCTTTCTGTGAAAAATTTTTTCCTAATGTCCAGCCTGAACCTCCCCTGGCGGAGCTTGAGGCTATTTCCTCTTGTCCTGCCCCCTGTCACCTGGGAGAAGAGCCCAGCTCTCTCCTCTCCACAACCTCCTTTCAGGCAGTTGGAGAGAGCAATGAGGTCTCCCCTCAGCCTCCTCCAGGCTAAACACCCCCAGCTCTCTCAGCCGCTCCTCGTAAGACCTGTTCTCCAGCCCCCTCACCAGCTTTGTTGCTCTTCTCTGGACTTGCTCCAGAGCCTCAACATCCTTCTTGTGGTGAGGGGCCCAGAACTGAACACAGGATTCGAGGAGCGGTCTCACCAGTGACGAGTACAGAGGGAGAAGAACCAAGATGCCAACCATGCCAAGATGCCCTTGGCCTTCTTGGCCACCTGGGCCACTGCTGGCTCATGTTCAGTCGCTGTCAACCAACACCCCCAGGTCCCTCTCCTCCAGGCAGTTTCCAGCCAGACTTCTCCTAGTCTGTAGCTGCTCAGGGTTGTTGCGTCCCAAGTGCAGGACCCGGCATTTGGCCTTGTTAAACCTCATCCCATTGGACTCTGCCCAGCAGTCCAGCCTGTTCAGATCCCTTTGGAGCCTCCCTACCCTCCAGCAGATCCACACTTCCACCCAGCTTAGTGTCATCTGCAAACTTGCTTAGGGTGCACTCGATGCCTTCATCCAGGTCATTGATAAAGACATTGAACAGGGCTGGACCCAGCACTGAGCCCTGGGGACACACCTTCGAACTGGCCTCCAGCTTCCCACCACTCTCTGGGCCCGGAGAGCCAACGAGTTTTCCACCTAGAAGACTGTGTGCTGGTCCAGGCCAGTGGCAGCCAGTTTCCTGAGCAGAATGCTGTGAGAAACTGTGCCAAAGGCTTTACTAAGTCAAGAAGATACACCCACAGCCTTTCCCTCATGCATTTTACAATTATCCCCAAAATCAGCATTACGAACCAGGATATTCAAAGTCCATGACAAAAGTCAAACACACTAGACAAAATAATTAACCCCAGTAGATTCTGTTTCAGACCTCTCCATTCTGGTGTCACTGCAGGGCAGTGCTGGATTCTTTTTTATTCAAAACATAACTAAGTGTAAGATAAAGAACGTAGAAAAGAGCATGTTAAGACGCTACCACCAGCAATTTGACAATGAACAGCCTTGGCTTTGCATAATTAAAAAAACAGGGGTACTCAGAAGCATAGAATCACAGAATTATTCAGGTGGGGAAGGATCTCTAAGGTCATAAAGTTGATGCAAGGAGATTTGTCTTTTCCATCCATACAGATGCTGAATCTCTGTCTGAAGTGAAAAACTCGATAGAGCCCACATTGCAGGGTTATGCACAACACACAATAAAGGCTGTTTTGTTTTAACCTCCTCTTGGTATCAAAACAGTTTGGCCGGGAACACGCTACTGATCCACTTCACAAGTGTTCAGATGAGAACATGTAGCACTGAGGGTTTCGCAAAGGAAAAGCAAATCTCATCTTGACTTTTTTGTACTCATCTGTCCATGACTGCAAATGTTGTTTTAACTGGGATTTCCACACTGGAATTCCCTGCAGTACCGCTGCCTAATTTCCAAAGTGGAAAGAAAAAGAGAGAGTTAAATAACTGAGCAGCACTGAAGAGGGGATCCTGGCACCACAGAACTCCATGAAGAGCAAAATAAAATTAAAATAAGCTAGGAAGGATGAAGGACTGTCCTCTCTGCAGCCACTCTAGAAAATCAAGACCTCCAACAGTTTTCTTAGATTGAAGGGAAGAGATCTTCAGAAGGTGATCATGGTATTGCTTTGCCTTTGCTGGTTGTGAGTATCCTTAGAAGTGGAAATACTGAGAACTTAGAATAGTTGCAGTGTTTCGGTTATTTGTGTGCTGTTCAGGTTCAACACTGTCAAAATGCCAACAAGCAGCTCAACAAAGTTTCAGGCTGAAAGAAGAATCTCAAATAATTAACAGCTCTGTTGTTTGTACCCTTTGCAGCTGCTAAACGGCAGCCCTTGTTGGGAGATAGAAAGCATGTTCCTTCCTAACGAATGGCAGAGGGATGTGTTTCTATCTTCAATAAAGCTCTTGAGGTGTTTCCAGGACAAACTGACAGAAGATCAGAACGGTCTGGACTTAGGAAAAATCTTATCTTTTTTTTACTTGAATAAATACATTTCTCCATCAATTGTTCTGCCTAGGAATTCTGTCAGGGATTTGTTGCGAAGCATTAACACCCAGATTTCTATAACCACGGTCTAGTTGGTCAGTACCTGGAAAAGAGGCAGAAATTCAATTTTTGTGGGTATATCAGAACAGATCTGAACAGGCTGGATCCACGGTCTGAGACCAATGGGATGAGGTTTAACAAGGCCACGTGCAGAGTGCTGCACTTGGAACACAAAAACCCTGTGCAGCACTCCAGGCCTGGGGAAGAGTAGCTTGAAAGCTGCCGGGCAGAGAAAGACCTGAGGTGATGGTCAACAGCAGCTGAACATGAGTCAACGGTGTGCTCGGGTGGCCAAGAAGGCCAATGGCATCTTGGCTGGTATCAGAAACGACATGGACAACAGGGCCAGGGAAGCGATTCTTCACTGTGCACAGCACTGGTGAGAATGTACCTCAAATATTGTGTTCAGTTTTGGGCCCCTCACCATAGGAAAGACATTGAGGTCCTGGAGTATGTCCAGAGAAGAGCAGAGAAACTGGTGACGTGGCTGGAGAACAAGTCTTACAATGAGCAGCTGAGGGACCTGGGGCTGTTCAGCCTGGAGGAGGCCAAGGGGAGAGTGACCTTATTGCTCTCTACAACTACCTGAAAGGAGGTTGCAGAGAGGTGGGTGTTGGTCTCTTCTCCCAAGTGACAGGACAAGAGGGAATGGCCTCAAGCAGCATCAGGAGAAGTTTACATTGGACATTAGGAAAAATTTCTTCAAAGAAAACCTTCTTGGGCACTGGCAGAGGCTGCCCAGGGAGATGGTGGAGTCCCCGTCCCTGGAGGTGTTTAAAAGACAGGTAGATGAGGCACCTGGGGACATGATTTAGTAGTCAGGAACGGTTGGAGTGGATGATCTCTAAGGTCTTTTCCAACCTTATGATTCTATGACATGTCCCAGCCATTACAGTCACAGTTTCTGCACACTGTAGGTCCCAGGACTGACTTCCTTATTATTTTCCTAATGTCCTCCTCCTGCACTGAAATTCATCATTCCTGGTCTCAGCCCACTGGTCATTTACATTTGAAGGTGAATACATTCATCTGCTTGTTAGGCAAATGGGAATCTGAGGAGATTTCGCCTACTTAAAATGCAAACACATTAGAAAAATAAAACCCATTTTTATAGCTCTCCCCAAGGAGCCGGAGAATTATTAAATAAGAACATTGGAAAAATTAATCGCAAAGCCGTACATGACAAATGGTTCGCTTTGGCATGGGTCCGTGGGTGTGCGCACACAGACACAGCGTTTACATTAGGGTTTTAACTGCGTATGGCATTAGGAAGTTTTACCAAGCACAACAGCAGAACTTTCCATTTTTTGCTCTAGTACCCCCTAAAACGGAAAAGGAAAGCAAAACCTAAAATTTACTTAAGGAAATATTAAGGTTGTAAATTTGAATATTGAAAATTTATTGAGAAATGGAGATGTAAGAAGTTATTCTTTAACCCTAAACTAACACCCACAAACTCATATCTTCCCATCTCTACTCACAACATTTAAATCACCAGAACCTGTATGAGCAAAAAAATCTTAATTTTGAAGGTATTAACTTCATAGTTTAAATTCACAGCCCTCCAAATGCTTTCGCACATGCAGGGCACCAGCACTGCGTCTCCACAGTCACTGTTCACACGGCACAGTCCAGCCCAGCTCCTTCCTTCTAACCTTTCACTGCTTTTCAAGTACATTTCCTTTTGGGCTGAACTTTCTCATACTTCGTCAGAGCCCAAAGGGAAATAGGTCTATAAAAGACTAGACCAATCATTTTTTATTTACGGGGTTGTGAAATATTTACTATGGATTCCATTTTGGAAACATAAAAATTGCAATTCTTCCCCCTCCCCCTCCCCCTCCCCCTCCCCTCCCCTCCCCTCCCCTCCCCTCCCCTCCCCCTCCCCTCCCCCTCCCCTCCCCTCCCCTCCCCTCCCCTCCCCTCCCCTCCTCTCCTCCCTCCCTCCCTCCCTTCCTTCCTTCCTTCCTTCCTTCCTTCCTTCCTTCCTTCCTTCCTTCCTTCCTTCCTTCCTTCCTTCCTTCCTTCTTTCCTCCCTCCCTCCCTCCCTCCCTCCCTCCCTTCCTAGGAGCCATTTATCTGTTTCTTAGCATCTTCTTGAGGGCCACTTTTGAGCTGCAAAGGACGCTGAAGCCTGGACTGTATCAAAACTGTTTAAGAACTCTTTGTACCACCAGCACCCTGTCTGCGCTGGAAGACTCAGGAGTGGTCTCTCTGTAGGCTCCCAATATCTGTGCAAACCTTCGATAACATGAACTTTGCCCTCCAAAGCAGTAACACAACTTGCTTCAATGGGGAAAGCAAGAATACATTGAAAGCTACTATGAGCTGGGAAAGATGAGACTTGAGTTCAGTTGGAGCAAGGAGATCATAGAATCATTAAGGTTGGAAAAGACCTCAAAAGCTCATCCAGTTCAACCATCAGCCGAACACCAGTGTGCCAACTGGCAGAAGTCCCAGCGGGGTGAGCAGGAAAGCACTGGGAAAGGCCATGTGGCTGAGGAACTGTCTGCATAGCAGAATTCTGAAGAACTCATTAGAACTCAACCTTAAGGATGGTCTAGCTATGACGTTGTTTTTAACTTCCCTTTGCACAAGAGGAAGGAGTCCTCTGGAGGTGACTGGAAGGAAAAGTGCTGTCAAAGGCTAGCTCAGAGTGTGAACCCTGCTTCAGGAGCAATTAGCAGCTGCTCCTAATGAGCAGACACTGCCTGTGCTCACACACACTTTGATGAGGACAGGGAATTCCGTACCTGGCTGTGAGCCTACCTCTTGCACTGTCCCTCATCGCATGACCCCTGATCCAGGCAGCTCCTCCAGTGAGACCAACCACTGACCCCAACTTTCTGCTGCTCCCACTGCGGCTCTGCTCCACTGGCTGCCTCCAACCACAGGGTGCTCCTGCCTTGGAGGAGACGCGGCAGCGTGCTGCTCACCTTTGGTTCTGCCAGCTCCCATGCAACCTTCTCCCCAGCGTCCAGTCACAGGACCACTAAGGGCTCTGGTAAATCCATTTTTTTTTTTTCATTAAATACAGTCACTTCTCCATCCCCTTCAAAGGGCAACATGGACTCCTGCTCCTTCCAGGAGAGATTCAGGCAGGACAATCTCTCCTGCAAAAACTTCCTACCTACCCCAGAAAAACTTCACACCACACTGATATGGAAGCTCTGCTCATTGAAGTGTGTGGGGGTGACATGACATTAACACAACACCCACAGAGCAATTTTAACCCTCCTGTAACCTGGGAACTCAACAAGGTGGTCTGAAACATCTGGGAAATGTCGTTACCTGGGCCATGGTGATAGCGATGGTCAAAAATTATCTGTGAACAGGAAAAAGGGCTCCCGCAAAACAGACACAACTAAAAATCATATTGTGCTACTTGGGATCAATCTTGGGATTTTGTGGGACCTGGCTTTGGAGCTTTTAATCTGTCTGGCCACAAAAAGCACCAATGAACTAGAAAAGTTGTTTGCATTTCCACACAAATTTAAAGTCTGTGTGAAGGAGGCTGTCAGGCTGGGCTTCCAGGCAAGGTCTGTCCATTGTGCTCCCAGGCTTCTCCCAGATGGAGTCCACTGAAGAGCCACGTGGGAGTAACCTGCTGGCAGCATCAGCACAGGGAGAATCTGCTGCTTTTGAGAAACATAGAACAGTTTATGTTGGAAAAGACCTTTAAAATGATTTAAGTTCAACCATAAACCCAATACTGCCACGCCTAAACCCTGTTCCTAAGTACCACATCTACACATTTTTTAAAGACGTCCAGAGATGGAGACTCCACCACTGCCCTGGGCAGCCTCTGCCAGCACTTGACAACCCTTTTGGTAAAAATTTCTCCTAATATCTAATCTAAACCTCCCCCGGCACACCTTGAGGCTGTTTCTTCTCATCCTGTCACTTGTTATTTGGGAGCAGAGCCCAGCACCTGCGTCACCACAACCTCCTTTCCAGGAGCTGCAGAGAGTGATGAGGTCTCCTCTCAGCCTCCTCTTCCCCAGGGTAAACAATCCCAGGTCCCTCAGCTGCTCCTCATAACCCTTGTTTTCCAGCCCCTTCCCCAGCTCCATTCCCTTCTCCGGATGCGCTCCAGCACCTCAATGTCCTTCTTTTAGTGAGAGGTGAAAAACTGCACTAAATCCAGCTTTGCTGCTTAAAGAGACCTGCACATATGCAAAAGCAGGAGATGGAGGCAGAAAGAGCAGGATCTACCAGAAAACAACCATTAGTGGCCTTCCAGCTTCCAGCAAATGTCACGGAATTGCCATAGTAACAAACTGCAACACCGCTGGGAATGAGAGCAAGCGGAGCATTTGAACTGGCTGGTTTTAGAGGAACTGTTTTTTCACGTTGTCTTCCTGCACATCACAGAATAACAGGCTGGTGGCAGGCTAACAGAGCAAGCTTCAAGCTCGCGCCTCGTACTGTCTGTGAGCACAAGCTTTTAAACCATATCTTGCTTGCCATGGTGCTCAAAAAAGTTGTTACCAGGGCAAAAGAACAGAGCAAATTACTGTCAGCAATCTCCCCTCAACAGAGCCAGCCTGGCTGACCCACTGGAGATTAACTCAAGGCTCCCGAAACCAGCTTTTGCTGATTCTTCCCTCTTTTAACAGCATTTTATTTCAAGATTCTAGGAATGGTAAGACTTTTTCTCCATAATATTAATCGGCTCTGCTCCATGAGGTTCAGGACTTCTCCCCTGAGCAGAGGAACACATACTAAGCCTCAGTCAGGTAACCAGACACACGTGAATTAACACACCAGCTACACTTTAAGAAACCTTCAGCCTTTAGCAACTCTCTCCCCTGCCACTTCTCTGAGCATTGGTTTTATGCCTTCTTTCCCAGCGTACAGAAATGCCAGCCAGAAGCTTAAAGCTGTGCCTAGCAGACAGGGACTGGGCTGCAAGCCCAGCGACTTGCACTCTCCTCCCTTGCCACTCGCCTGCTGGCTGATTCTGGCAAGGCACCTTCTCTGCTGCTCCCCACCTGCCTGCAGAGCATCAAACTCCTCTGGGAATGGAGGTAAAGCTCACCTAGGCTTAGAAGTACAAGGGACTAGTAACACCGCTGTACCTGTTAGCATCCGGTATTCTGAAACCAGGCATTAAATGGCCAAGCATGTTGTAATTAGGCAAGTGCCATGTTAACAGCTGCCCATGACCCAAATCCTGTCCTAGGCTGGTCCAAAGAGGCAGACACTATGAGAAAAAGCAGTCGTGAGCATTAGACAAAAGCTACAGTGCTTGTGCACTCCAAGATGAATTAAGGTTTCATGGGAAACCATAAAACTCAGGGTCCAACTTTGAGCTCTACAAGCCCATCATAGTTATACTGGAGATGTTCTTGTATCTAAGTTTCTCCTTCCTAGAGAAAAGAACAGAGTAACACCGAAATCCAATCGCCTGAATATGGCAATCAATCCACAATCTGTAGCAGTTACAGATCTGGAAACAGCAAAGACGACCACGCTCTGGAGAACAAGCCTGTGCTGGTGGAAGCTCGTAGTCTCCTCTGCCGCTGGGGGAGAGCCCAGGAACAAGCTGTCAGCACAAAGACCATCCCGAGTTTGCTTCCTAACCCAACCGCAGCTCCCAGGGACAGTCCTGACACTGGTGCCAGCCCAGCTCTTAAAACTACCATCCCAAAGCATGAGATGTGCGCTGAACGCAACCTGCTTCATGATCCAGCATGGGACAAAGCCCTGTTCATGCCAGAGTGATGCATCTCTCCTGCAGACCGTTCCTGCTGGTGCAGGGCGTGCGGACCCCTGCTTGCCAGTGGTTTCATTTTGCCCTCTGTCAGGCTGCCAAGAATGTCCCGTGGTATGTGAGCAGCAGCAGGGAGACTGTTTTTCCAAAGGCTGTAACTGCCCTAAACATGACTGGAATTTCCATGGAGAACGATGGTGCAGATCTAGCCCTAACACCTTCTTCCCAAGGACTTCCAGAAGCCTGGAACAAACCCCAGAAGCCTACAAGCGTATCAGAAAAGACTCCAGACTCTTCTACAGGAACAGCCAGTGACCCAGATGTCAAACTGGCCACCCCTACCTAGGAAAAATACCAAATAAGAAGGCTTTTTCCAAACCTCTCTCCTCCCTTCCCCCTCCCTGTCAGTCAGAGTCGGTAGCAGTTAAACAAGCTTTTTTATTAACACATTAGCGCTGTGGGTTGCATTGTTTTCTTCTCCCTCCATGTGGGAATTCTGGTCTTGGACCCTGAGCCAAGGCTTGAGAAGTAGCTCCCAAAGCCATGTAACTGTGGCCCCATGAGCACATCATCTCCTCAACAGCACAGATCTGTGTGCCTTCAAGAATGGGTCCAAAAACCAGGGAGTCCTAGAAATACAATATATCGATGAAAAACCCACAAGGCTGAAAACAAGGAACCCAGCGCAACTGTTTTTCCTCAAGGGAGTCTTCAAAGTGCCTTCCCAGCTGGAAAGTCTCAACACCACTGTTTCCTCTTTCAGCCGACAGCAAACAACTGGCCTCAGCCGTGTCCCAGCTTGCCCAATGTCTCCTTTCTTCCCAGCAAAAAAAAGCCAGGCCAGCCCTTGCTGCAGCAGCTCCCTCTTCCAGCAGCCCTACAGCCCCAAAGGCAGCGGTGTGTAACAATGCAGCTTCACCCACCACGTCAGTAACTCATTCTCCCAACAGCCCCGTTGCCCTCAGGCCCCGTGTGGCAAGACGCAGATGTAGCCTCTTCAGAACAAAGACAACTTGCTGCTCTCAACCCAAGTCCTCGCAGCACGACACAGCTACCCGTGACCAAGCCAAGGGGCTCTGTGCTCCACAGAGGCAGCAGAGGTGACGTCTCCTCGCTTGACACTCAAAGGTGCCTTCGCCGAGACTTTTTAGGTGACTGTTGTGGCTGTGGCTGCCGCCAAAAGTCACCTTGGAGAGAACTTGAACAGCTTTTAAAGATCTGCAGATGTAATTATCCCAACAGATGCTCAGGACCCACTGCTGGCCAAGGGAGCTCCTCATCCACGCCCATTTAGGATGGATGCAATCTACGCCCCAGAGAGAAAACACGATCTTTCCGTTTCCCTTAGATACTGAAGAAGTTTGGAAGAGGCAGCAAACCACAGATCTAGAGGTTCCCAGTGAGACAGAAATAGCAAAGGAGGATCTGAACAATATAGATGGCTGTAGTAGAAAGGGTGTAAACAGCCAAGTCGGGTCACAGAGGGAACAGCAGGCAAAATAAAAATAGCAAGAAAGGAAAGATAAATAAAAAATTCCTAAAATATACGAGGAGCAAACAGACTGACAAGGAAACAAGAGAGCCATTGAGACAAAAAGGAGAACTGCTGTGCGGAGGCAACCATTCTAAGCCAGGGATTTAGTCCAGCCCCAGAGGGGAAGCACGGGGAAGAAAGAAGACAGCTGAACTGTTTCAGGGCAGCAGCAAGGAGGGGAAGAGGAAGATGACTCTGTCAGGAAATTACAACCATCTGCACTTGGGAACAGCAGCACCGTGCTGTTTCACATTCACTCTGCAAGGCAGGTGACATGCCCAGCCTGCTCGTCCACCGGCAAGGATGGCTGCGGCGGATCCTCCTTCCCCATCCCCTAGCCCATCACTCACTGCGTCCCTGTGCTGGTGACTTGGTTTTACCTCCAGCTCTTGCAGCTAGAGGAGACTTGGGATAGCAATGAGCATGGCAGGTAAAAAAGGGGGGGTGAGTAATTCCTGCACTGTGGAGGGGGGCAGATTTGTACAGCCTGCAGGAAGAGGGAAGCAGCTCCTGCCTCCTCCATCTCTGCTCCCTGCTCCATCCCCACAGGTAGCAGGGCAGCCCCTCTGAAGCCTGGGGCAGGGAGCAGCTGCTTCTCACTTCTCCTAGAGACACTGTGCCCTCCTACCTATGACTTTCCATTGTTTCCAGCTCCCTGAAATCCAGACACCATGAAGGAGCAGTCATGTCCACAGAAACCTTCCTATGGCTCAAATGCCACAAAGTTTGCCCACACAGAAGAGTCATGAACCCTCATCTCTTTCCCTCTTATTCCCCATATCCCACTCTGTCCTGTGTTTCTCAGCCAAAAAAAATCCTGCAACAGGAGAAGCTGATTAACAGAAAAAAAAACATTTCTTTGCACGAGGTGATTGGTCAATACCCGCGTAACAAGCCCAAAGTCAGTCCTGTACCTTCTACATACAACAAGAACAGACCAAAGCTCTCCCACGCTAAACCCAACTCTTCACGGATCACAGAATGGGCCTGAAGAAACAGCAGCTCAGAAACGGTGGCATGTGCTTTTGTACTTTTTGGTTGTACTTTTTAATTATTATTTTTCTTGACTATTTATCTAACACTTTTAGGCCTATCCAGGGTAAGTTTTGTGCTTCCCAGCTGCCCTCTGTAACTACCCAGGCTGGTTACTTACCTGTCCAGTGGAACCCACGGCTCTCAACTAACATGATCACAGTATAACCCGGACTGGAAGAGACCTCAGGAGGTTTCCAACCCAACCTCCCTGCTTTGAGCAGGGTCTGCTGAGCTCAGGCTCTGTTATGGAGGATGTTATCCAGGCTGATCCTGTAAATCTCCATGGATGGAGAAGATGCAGCCTCTCTGGACCACCTGCTCCACAGCATGGGAAAAGCTTTCCCTCAATGCAGCCTGAATATCTCTTCTTGCCACCTTATACACACTTATCTCTCATTCTCCCGTCACAGCGAGCTGCCTGGCTCCATCTTCCTGGTCACTCTCGCAGGGTGATCTCTTCTCCTGGTGCACATCCCCGCAGCCCCTCTCCTCCTCACCTGCACTGAGCCTGCTGCGGTTTATCAGTGCCCATCCCTGGGCAGGGACACCCATCCCCCTAACTGCAGGTTTAAGGTTTAGAGACCCTACAAGACTTGACCCCACTGGAGAGGTTGGCAGTGCCCAGCATCTCCCCTGGGGGCTGAGGTGGTGGGAACTCTGCTCGTGGCCACCCTCCACCTCCTCACATCACACAGCTTTCCTGAGGCACCACAGTTGAGCCCACCTGCCCACAGGCACAATGCTTCCCTTAAGATGGGGAGATGATGACATCATCTGCCATGGCCTCTTCTCTCTGGTGCTCCTGCCCTGCCACTGGACACCTACCACCTTCTCCCTGCCACTAGACACCTACCACATTCTCCCTACCACTTGGGACACCCACTGCCAGCCAGCAATGTAGCCCTCACCCATGGGATGGGGAACCCAGCTCCGGCCCCAGACCCTGCTCTGGGTCCTGCCTCTGCTTCTGCTCTGACTCCCATCTCAGCTCCTGCTCCAGCTCCTGCCCTAGCTCCAGCTCCTTTCTTGACCACAGTCCTGCTCCCTGCCCCAGCTCCAGCCCCTGTCCCAGCTCCAGCTCGCCCCGGTTACAGCCCCAGCCCCACTCCTGCTCCTGCCCTCCAGCCCCACCACAGCCCCCAGGGACGAGGGACGCTGCGAGCAGCAGGTCTGCCCATACCCCACGCACGCACACGCCAGACCCCGGTCCCCGCTTTGCACCAGGAGTACTTACTGCCTTGAGAGGCTCCTTCACCTGAGGCAGCTTCAGTGTCTGCAAAGAGAAAGAGCTGCACTTAGATCTGACAGTCAATGGCCCCGCGTCCCACAGCGTGGGGCTGCGCCTCAGCTGTCCCCTGCGCTCTGCTCTGGCCGTGGCTCTTTGCTGCCGTGGTGCCCCATCATCGCAGCCCATGACACTTGCCCCGCCAACCCAGCCTGCCGAGGCCCCCACCCATACAAGAAGATGTTTCTGTTACAAAAAGTACAGTATTTTTGACTTAAGCTAAAGTAGAGTTAAGTTTCATCTAAATAATTGCATTACTTTATTGAAAGTTTGACGGAATGTCCCCCTGACAGCATGTTTTCTTTCAAACAGCATTTTCCAGACACTGTTCATTCTTTGGAGATAAGAACGTGTTGTGTTCGGTATGATCTACGCTGAACAGACCTGTCTTCTGCTGGAATCCCCTCTGTTTGCAGCCTCTCCCTATCTCAAATGCAAGGTCAGGCAGAGCTGGCACCAGCTCCAAATGAGCAAGAGATTTGACTACTGTAAAGTTCATAACAATATTAAAATCAGTCCTTGGGAAGTAATAGAATATGCATAAGATTTCTGGGAAAACTTATCCATATGCATGTAAGCGGGAAACACGTTCAGTCCCCAGCTCTTGTCTCGCTGCACAGGATTGATGGGGATCACTCCCTCAAGTTACCCAGACCTGATAAAGGGTGCTTGCTTTCTAGAACTCCAGAACGTGTCTTAGAGAGTATATTCACAAGCATTTTCGTTACCATCAATGCTGCAGCCCATGATGCTCGGCCCACCACTCCAGCCTGCCATGGTACCCCCCACTGCAGCCTGTGATGCCTTTCCCACCATCACACCCTAACATCACACCTCGACACCGCACCCTACGATGCCCAGGCTGCCTTTGCAACCCACACCTTCCAATCTTCCATC
The DNA here is from genome assembly GCF_032191515.1 of Phaenicophaeus curvirostris. Classification (NCBI taxonomy): domain Eukaryota; kingdom Metazoa; phylum Chordata; class Aves; order Cuculiformes; family Cuculidae; genus Phaenicophaeus; species Phaenicophaeus curvirostris. Next base: position 1,652,540 of record NC_091411.1, read on the forward strand.
GCACCCTACGATGCCCAGGCTGCCTTTGCAACCCGCTATGCTCAGCCCACCACCACACCCTGCTGCGGTTCCCCAACCCTGCAGCCCACAACGCTCAGCCCACCAGTCCTGTCACTTTGTAGTGATAATTGTATATTGTTGGTGTTGTGTTTTTCCTACAATGCCAGCACTAAGGCAGTGCTAACACCTGGCAGCCCAGATGCAAAGTAACAGCATTATTTTATCACAAATATGGGAGGAAATACAACACATTTATGGTGTGTACAGTGTACACTGTTGGGTTAGAGCACAGCACAGTCCTTCCTCCTTATGCTGTGAGGAAGGCTGTGGGAAGAAATGGTGAGCAGTGCACATATTATAGAATCATGGAATGGTTTGGGTTAGAAGGGACCTCAAAGCCCATCCAGTCCCACCCCTGCCCTGGGCAAGGACATCTCCCACTGGATCAGGAGCTCCAAGCCCCATCCAACCTGGCCTTGAACACCTCCAGGGATGGAGCAGCCACCACTGCTCTGGGCAGCTCAGATCAGTGCCTCCCCACCCTTACAGCAACACATTTTTTCCTAAGAGCTCATCTCTCCTGTCAGTCCTCAGAAAGAGCCTGCAAACCTGGGATCTCTGTTTCTGAGCCATCACAACAGCCTGGTTACAAAACAGGACAGCTAGAAGGGACACTCTGGCCCAGCACAGAGAAAGTTTGCTGTAAGGAGCCTCAGGGAGCCCAGAGAGGGCTCAGAGAGACATGGGGTGTGAGGGACTGCCCTGCAGCACGGCTTGGAGTGGCCACCTCCCACCCTCCCCAAGGGAAGCCCACGCCACCACCCCTCCTCTTGGGCTGCTTGTGCTGTGTCTGCAGGTGGAGGGTCCCCAGCTGAGCACGCACAGCCCAGACTGACACATCCGAGTGGTCCTGCTGCCATTGATGGAGCTCATGACGATGCATTTCAGAATTCCTTCTGAAGGTTTGTTGAAATCACTCACACATTTAACTCCTGGGCAAGTGCTGTCAACCCAAGAAAGCAAACTGAGCAGTGACCCAGCTCAGCTTCCCACAGGAGAGAGCCCAGCCTGCTCCGCTGCCGTGCCTCCCCACCATAAACAACTGGCAAAGCCTCTGCAAGAGACGGGCCAGGAGAATCTCCCCAGGAATTCTGTCCTGGTCTTACTGAAAGCACACGTGAGAAGAATGGGAAAAAACCTCCCTCCACTGTAACACATGGGACTCAACACAGCAAAGGTCATGTTCAAGCTCTAAATTAATGCAATGGGCAAAGTAGCAAGCTGGAAAAGAAAACCCAGTGTTACAAGTCAGGGTTCATAAACAATTAGGATTTCCAAGCTATTTTGAAGTGCTTCATATTCATCCTAAATTGCATATACTGGATGTCACATTATCTAATAACAGAACTACATTTCCACACAATCCACGTGTCTCTTGGAATAGTTCTTGCATCGCTCTGGAAACCACAGCTGCGGAATGCCACAGAGTTTGGGAGTTTAAAATTCACATCCTTAAGTAACAAACACTGTTTGCACTTTTTTTCCTTCTTTCTTAAAAATAATAAAAAGAAACGTTTGTGGGTTTGGGCATTTGTACATTTCTACTTGATTAAGTTGCCCAATTAGACCACTTTCCAGGCAGCGATATTAAAATGGGACAACTTCATAAACTGGGGGGCCAGATCAGAAACCTGCAGTATCGCATGTAAAACCTCAGCAGGCAAACCCCGGGATTTTTCCACAGTTGAGACTTGCCTGACACTGACCTGGCACTTGGGGATATCGCTGTTTGCGGTGGCACAATGAGTTCTGCAAATGCTGCCCTGGCATTCACAGACAGTAGCTTAAATAAACCATACTGGAAGCTGCTTTAAGGTCTCTGCAGAGCCTTCTCTTCTCCAGGCTGGACAACCTCAACTCTTTCAACGTGTTATTTCAACAGCTTTAGAGTTCTGCAGTCAAACTTAACACAATTCAAGCACCATCCAAAGGTTTAAGGAGGAGCCAGTGATGAACCGTGCTAAGAAATGTTGTTACTCTTAGTCCTAAGACAGACTAAGTCTTCATGAATTAAAAAAAAAAAGCCATTGAAAACCCCCTACCAACCCAGTCAAAGTCACCTTTGGACTGAGATCAAGTAAATACAGCTTTAAAAGAAAAGACCCACTTCTGAGAAAGTTGCAAAAGTGAAAGCAGGGTGGTCTGAAGGGAAGCTGGGAACAGGCGAGTTCACTCCTGCTCCTCCAGTAGCTTTCTGCATCTCCTCTAAAAATTTGCTGCAGGTTGGGATGCACACAGCAAAAACTGGGTCCTGGGGATGAAGCACCGAAGGGAAAGGACCTCCCAGATCCTGTGATCCTCCAATAGCAAAGTATTATACCAGTGAAACCAAACCTTCTTTAGCTCAGAAACACCCTCTCTCCTCAGGAATGGGTATTTTGCTAACTTCTCAGCTCATAATAGTTGCAGGCACAGAACTGCTTTAGCTCAGAATTCAAATATGTGCACTTTGGAAAAATGCATTTTTCCATGTTTGCAATCTGAATGACCGATCCTCCTTTTCATATTTTTGCAATTGAGCAAAACTCATTCTTGAAAAATATTAATCTAAAACCATAAAAGCTTTGAGAAATGTTTGAACAAACTATTAAACTACAAACTGCACTGGAAGAACAAACCTATCTCCTCTTGGGCATTTTCCGGGTCCTGCACTTGGGCCACGGTAACGCCCTGCGATGCTTCAGGCTGGGGAAGGACAGCTGGAAAGTCACCTGGTGGAAAAGCACCTGGGGATGCTGGGCAACAGCAGCTGAACATGAGCCAGCAGTGGCCCACGTGGCCAAGAAGGCCAACAGCATCCTGGCTTGGATCAGCCGTGGGGTGATCAGCAGGAGCAGGAAGGGATCATCCCTCCTCCACTCGGTGCTGGTGAGGCTGCACTTTGAATCTTGGGTTCGGTTTTGGGCCCCTCACTACAAGAAAGACATTGAAGGGCTGGAGAGCATCCAGAGAAGGGATTGGAGCTGAGGAAAGGTCTGGAGAACAGAGGTTGTGGGAGAAGCTGAGGGACCTGGGGCTGTTTAGCCTGGAGAAGGGGAACCTCAGAGGAGACCTCATCGTGCTCTGCAGCTCCTGGAAAGGAGGTTGTGGTGAGGTGGGTGCTGGGCTCTGCTCCTGAGAAGCACGTGGTGGGATGAAAGGAAATGGCCACAAGTTGTGCCACGGGAGGTTTAGATTGGATATAGGAAAAAAATCTTAACTGAAAGGGTTGTCAAGCCTGGGCAGAGGCTGCCCAGGGCAGTGGTGGAGTCCCCATTCCTGGAAGGGATCAAAAAGACAGGTGGATGAGGTGCTTGGAGATCCGGTTTAGTAGTGGGTAGGCATGGTTGTACTCAATGATCTCAAAGGTCTTTTCCAACCAAACGATTCTATAATTCCACATCTATTCCAAGGATGGCAGCTCAACCCCTTGGTTGGCACAACCACGCAGGAAGGTAATGGAGAGCTGGTTGGTTCAGGGGAAGGCACTGCAGCAACTAAATAATGTAAATAAAGAAAACCAACTTGAGCAAAATCATCATGTAGCCCAGAAAAGCTTATCTGGACACAGAGAACTTCCATCAACTATCACAACAGCAGCGATAAATCCTGCATTGGCTAAACTGGAGCCTTGCCACCCTCTTTCGTTTGCTTTCTGTAGAATTCTCCCGTGGGTAAAAATCTCCCTTTGCTTGGCCTCAGAACTGAGGTTTTTAAATTTAATTTTTGAAAGCTTAATAAAGTCATTTCAGCCTTTTTTTTTTTTTGAGTTATCTCAAAGTGTAGTAATTTTCCTGACTCAAAACATGCAGATGTTTTACTCCCCGTATTGCCTAAAGGTGACCGAATTGTACAAACCCAAACCTTTGAGCCGACCAACTCCTGAAGGGACTCCAAACCTTTGAATGACTCGAAAAACCCTACGCAGCTGAACAAAAAGCACTGTAAGCAGCACATTTGTAAAGCCTGGCTTGTGTGTAGGCAACACTGTAATGTCCGTCAGTGCCAATTGCTGGGACAGAGCCTTCCATCGCCACCAGGAATTTCTGCCCCAGCCCAACTCCAGCAGCTCTGCAGGAGGACGGAGCAGCGATCCCGCCAGGCTGCACAACAGCTCACAAAGGAGCCTTTCAGCTCCACAACATAACTTGTTTTGCTGGGTTTCTTTCTCCTTTTATGTGTGCATTTCAGGGAGACGAGGGGAGGGAACGGAACCCTTTCATTTCTTCCTTGATAAAACGTACAGACTGTATTTCTTACCTGCGTTTCTAGTTCTTTGCAGAATCCTTCTCATGGGGTTTTCTGTGCCTGCATCTCCGCTTTCTGAGCACAGCAGAAAGGGAGCCTGCACCTGCAAGGCAGCACGTCATGAACAAAAGCTGCCTCAACCCTCCACACCTGCAAACTGCCAGGAGATCAATCAGTGCCTGGAATTCTCGGGCCAACGCTGAGCACCACAGGGAAGGCTCAAGAAACTATTAAGAAAATGACCTGTTTTCAGTAAGAAACCTACCATTCCTGAAGGCAGACAAGAAAAAAAGAACATAGGTCACCTCTAACACCACTTCTCTGCCATGGAGATCCAGAGAGCAGGCAGGTGCCACCAGAAAAACTAAAGCTAGGGAATTTCTCTCCTAAATGATCATTACAAAGAACTACGCGATGTTGCCAGTGTGAGAATTTTAATGTGGAACTGAAGAGCTCAGAGGACTGGAAGAAATTTAAGTTTAGCACAGGGCAAAAGAAGCAACAGACAAGGATTGACTGCAAGAGCAGAGAAGAACAGACTTCCCACCCATGCTGGCCATGAACTCCATGCCCCAGGCTCTCCTTCTACAGCTCCAAACTGGACACCAAGAGGTACAAAAACCAGCTTAGAAATAACCCAGGTCAAAGCAATGACAAGCTGGGACCTGCAAACGTCCCGTCCTGGGGACAGAAGTTGTGCCACTGAATGATGACAGTGGAACTTGCCAGACAAGACGGCTTTTCAATTGTTGTGCCTTGAAGTCCAAACCAGATCAACACGACCACTATCTGCTGTCTCATGTGTTGATCCTTGCAGATCGCTAGCTCTGTCCATCCGCAGGACTAACCCACAGCTTGGCCAAGGACCATCAGTGACACGGGAAGCACATAAGACAGCCAAAGGTGAGGGCCATTCAAGGGGAGAGTGCGTATCCTTCGGCAAGGTATTTCTGCTTGGATGCCCCAAAAGCCCTGGGAGAAATACCTGGACAGAGAAAACGGGACATGAGTTTGCTCCGGCTACACTGATACTGCGCTCGTGAGTTCACCCAGGATTAAGGCTGGGTTGATTACGTGATTGATGAGTGGCCCAGACCATGAGGAAACGACAGCTGATGCTCAGAAAAAGCATGAGGTGAAGAGGGACTTCCAGGTCCTGCCCTTGCAGCACGGCTCCTGGCTCAACCAGCCACAAAAAAACTGACTGAAAGATCTGGGATCTGAGCTTCTGGCAGCAAATAATAGTACATAATAGGCCAAGAAGCTCACTTCTCAGTGTTTCAAGGACAAGCAGACATGGGAGAACTGGCTGGGCAGTGCTCTGGGGTTTTATCCAAGACATGGATGGAATATACATAGGGAGAACATGTCCAGTGCAGAACCACAGCCTCACTGGGCATGTAACCACCAAGTTCTGGGTGTAAGGATGGTGCAACACCAGCCACTCCTTCAAATGACACCTCAGACATGTGGAAATAAAAGCATCTGCCACAAAAACTTCTTTCAGTCCTGCAATCCTACAAAGCTCCATTACCGGTAAAGTTCTGTGTAGGACTCTCACTGGATAATACCATAGAACCATGGAATTGCTTGGGTTGAAAAGGACCTCAAAGCCCATCCAGTTCCACCCCCTGCCATGGGCAGGGACACCTCCCACTGTATCTGGTTGCTCCAAGCCCCATCCAGCCTGGCCTTGAACCCCTCCAGGGATGGGGCAGCCACCACTGCTCTGGGCAACCTGGGCCAGGGCCTCACCACCCTTATTGAGAAGAATTTCTTCCAAATGTCCCTCCCCAGTGACGGGTGAACTTCATGAGGTTCACAATGTCCCACCTCTCCAGCCTGTGAGGTCTCTCAGGATGGCATCCCTTCCCTCCAGCGTGTTGACCTCACCACATAGCTTGGTGTTGCTGGCAAAGTGCCTTGAAGGTGCCCCCAGTCCCAGTGTCAAGGATGTCCTTCCTTCTTTTTTCCCTAACTACAGATTCCATGCACATTCCATGACATGTTCCTTCTCTGCACGTCTGTGCTTTTCCCGGTGGCTTTAACTGCCAGCTCAGGCTCCATTTCTGGGAGAATCACATTCACAGAGGTGCACTGAGTTTTCATTTGATTTCTTGTGGAGGAGTGCACAGGCATAAATATCCCAGTTTGATTTTTGTTGTCTCAAGGCAATTCAGATGCACTTTAAGCGTTACTGCTGCGTGCATAAATTTATAGCAACATAAACCAACATTCTCTCAGTTTCCCATATAGAAATTGTGCTTTTCCACCACTGATGTGAAAATTACTAATAAATTTCCACATTCAAAATATTGAACATCTCCATCTTCCATTACTACCCACCAAAAAGGTGTTGGCAGCAAAAGGTAAAATCATGTCTGCACTGAGTTCATGAGAAAACTATAGATATCGATTGTACACATGTGTGTCGATGCATCCAGACCATGTAATACACAGCTTGATTTCATGATCAAAATAGAAATTAATGTATAAATACAAATCGATTGGATCACACAGGACGTGACCTCATCCTCTCAGAGCTCCTAAAACTCCAGCTGAATTAAATATCCTGTAATGCCTGGGGAAGAGAACCAAAATAAAAGCAATCCTTGTCTCAAATCTAAACACTGCAATTATTATTGCAAAACGATTGCAGCGCTGTGATGCAACAGCAAAGCATTCGGCATGTCAGCAAATATCTGTAGCTCGCTGCTGCTTTATGGATTTTTTTTCCTTAAACTGCAAAGTGAAGCTCAATAGGACTTTCAGGAATTCTGATATCGAGAAAGGAATACCAGCATCGACAACAATTCTGCATGTATTTAAGGGTACAGAAGCAGCTCTGCGATGCTGAACAGCACACGGGAAACATGTAGCCATGTGGTTAAAGGATGTGTTACAAGGTGGTGAAACCCGAAGAAGTGAAGGATGCGTGTTGACTTTTCAGCTGCACATCTGCTGATTACTGAGAGTGCACACATCTAGAACTGAATAGTGCGTTAGCTGTCATTATTCCTGGATTTTCAAACTCTTGCTGGGAGTTATGCTCCTTTAGACGTTCTAGTCCATCATTTCACTGAAGACCACACGCATGGATTCTGCTGGTTACATCTGAGGAGCTGAAGCAGATGTTCTACCAGTCTGGCACACAGACCTCAGTGCTCAGCTCAGGTGAACGCAAATCAAACTACTGGAAGGTTCCTGAGCTCGTATCAAATCCCTCTTGTTCTGCTATTTCAGACAGATATTTCTCCAGATTAAACAAACCACATGAATTGTACAAAACACCAAGCAAAACTTTGCCAGTTCTGCAATTAAGCAACACTGAATTGGCCAGACTTGCAGAGAATTCCAATAAAGTCACTCCTGATGAAGCACAAGACACAAACGTCATGTTTGGAAAGTGACCTCAGCTGCCAGCAGGGGCTCACTTCAGGTACAATTTAGATCTTAACATTAAAATAGAGCAACATCTGACTTGATGTCCTCCTGTCCTGACTTAATAGGGATGGACTAAACCCCGAAGCTGGGCAGGACCGTGGGGCACCTCATGGGATGAGCTCTGCCCTGCTGGCACGTCCTATCTGCCAGGAGAAATTTCCTGATTTACAGCCCTCCCAACAGCCGGCAATGCCCCCGAGAGCCCCGCGCAGCAAGCACTGCACCGAGAACAAGGGCTGCTCCCAGACTCAGGAGAGAGAGTGCTGGATTACAGCCTCAGAGCTTTGCCAGCCCCCAAATGCATCCCATGAACGGGCCACCCAAAAGCAGCGTTACTGATTACAGAATCACAGAATGGTTGAAAGGAACCACAAAGCCCATCCAGTCCCACCCCCTGTCATGGGCAGGGACACCTCCCACTGGATCAGGGGCTCCAAGCCCCATCCAACCTGGCCTTAAACACCTCCAGGGATGGGGGAGCTCCCCCTGCTCTGGGCAACCAGGGCCAGGGCCTTGCCATTCTCACAGTAAATGATGAACAGAGAAGCAGAAGTGCAATCTTCAAGACCTTCCCAACCACAGCCCCTGAACCTAAATGTTACCCCAGGATTCCCAAAGATTTGAGCTGAGTGAGATACCTCTATGCGCCCGCACGTGGGTCTGGAAACAGTTGTAATACTTGTATTTCTTCCCACATATTCCACACTCATACGACCCTGAAAAACAAGACAGAAAAGCACACATCACCATATTAGACCAGGAAAAACAGCCTCGCCAGACACTTACCCATAAACTGGGGACAAAAGAATGTGGTTTGCAGCAAAGTCATTTTTGCAAGATTCATGGAGATAAATGCAGGAAATCACTATCCCAGACTCCATTCTTTTTTTCAGCCTTATTTCAGATTCCTTGGCATATTCCCCTGAACTCACATTTTCAGTGTATCCTTATAACTCTTCTAACATGAAAGGGCCGGTCTCAAAATAGCTTGACTTATAATTTTATAATAATGACTAATGTTTCCTGATGGACAGAAATAACCTGGAATTACTTTTCAGTAAGTTCCTACAATATGGGAGGGAAAAAGCTTTTTGACTGAAAAAAGAAAGCAATTTGTTATCCTGAGGCAAGGATTTCTCAAAATTTCTCAAGAAATGTGCACAATGTACAGATTTCTCAAGAAACCCACAGAGATTTGGTAAATACCCACCCAGAGGAAACCAACCAGATACAAATAGAACTGCTGAACTTTTTAAGGAAAAGCACATGACCACAGTGGTCTCTCTTCACAATTTGCATCTCTAATTCCAGAAAACGGACATCTGTAAACAGTCATTGCAAATGGAACCAGAGAAACTGAGCTGGGAGAACCATCTGGAGTGATGAAGTATTGCAATGAATTTCAGCTCTTCTGTTCATTAGACTGGCAGACAGAAATGGCCTTAGATTTGTTATTTAGATTTGATTCCATCTTCCCTTCCTCCACACCAACTTGGTGAACAGGCCATAAATTCACCTTTCAAGCTCTCCCTCGCAAAACACATTGTGTTCTTAGAAGCTAAGGAACTGTGGTCCTCCCTGTGCTCCCCAGTAGGGCAGGAGCCACACATGCTGGAAGAGGAGGTGGGAGAAGGAAGGGCTGAATATGAATTTGTGGGAACCTAGCATTTCATTTCACAGACTCATGGAATGGTTTGGGTTGGAAGGGACCTCAAAGCCCACCAAGTTCCACCTCCTGCCACGGGCAGGGACACCTCCCACTTGATCTGGTTGTTCCAAGCCCCATCCAACCTCGCCTTGAACACCTCCAGGGACAGGGCAGCCACCACTTCTCTGGATTTCTACAGATGCTTCCTCACACAACCTGAAACAACCTTTTCCTGACTATGTAAAACAGTAAAAGACGGATGAGCCACAAACAAGAACAGAACATTCACACACAGGGCCAAACAAATATTCCCCAACATCACCTTTTAGCAACACCCACCTAGTGCTGCTCACGAGCAAGCTCTTCCCAGGAACAAAACCAACCATGTTGTCTGAACACGCTATAGCCATGTTCTTTCTTTCCCTTCCCATCTTCTATTGCTTACAGCTTGGGAAGAAAGCAACCCTTCTTCCAGTTCGCAATAGCACTGGATTCCCTTGCTGAAAGAAGCAATTCATTGCAGTCTGATACACAAGGGCACACAAAGGAAAAAATACTCTAAAATGCAGATATCATAGTCAGCTGCCTATGCCTGACCTGCTCAACGGCCTTTTTCCTCAACGCAGCCAGCTGTATTTTAGAAATAGATCTATATATGGGACAGTCATCTCCCGTGGTTGCTCCACACAGGCTTTCTGGGTGAAATCTTGGGTACCACCAAGTCAGCAGCACCTACCAGCCCCCAATTTCCATGCTAAAGGACTGATGATATTTATATCCAACCTCCAAAATTCTCTCCTGGAGGCTACTCGAGCCAGAGCACCAAAGCAGCACTGCCAGAAGATGAGTGCTCTCACCATCCCCTGAAGCCTGCCAACCACTCACCCAGTGCAGCAGCAGAACCTCCGTTCCACCAATAGCAACACGGTACTGAGCCCACCCGCACCCCGAACACTGGACGCACACTGAGCACAGGGAAAACAGATGGAAAACAGCAAGAGACTCCAGGTTGAATTTATCTTTCCATGTTCCTTATATTTCTCCCTTTCTCTGGAGATGGTCTACGGCACATAAATGCATTTGGTTACGTAGAAGTTCTTCAGGAAGGAAATAACCAGTGCCTCCCATCTTCAACTCGAACCCAGAATGGTGCTGCAACCCTCACACAAGGTGTTGCACCTGAACAAAGGCAGGAGGTGTCTCCCACAGCCAGTGCTTTTGGATGGATGTCTGGAAGCACCTGGGTCCCAAGCCCAACCCAAGGAAGGCTGAAGTCACCTTCTTCAAAGGAGCTACCTCTGCCCACCTCCTGCCCAGGAGCGCAGCAAGTTGTGGAGGGTCTCAGGGAGGGTTACAGATCCGAGTCCTGCAAGCACTGAGAGGCAACCCAACAGCCAGAGCACACCACGATTTGGGGAGCAGAGGCACAAATCCTCATATGAGGGAAAGGAGAGGTGACTGGCCACAATCCATGTGTTAACAGGGTGGAGGAAAGGTGAAGTGGGGTTAAAAAAAAAAGACATTGCTACGTGTTAGGGCCCCACAAAGAACATGGATGCTGACACCATGGACATGGTTCATCCTGAACTTCGTCCACATCAGGATGTGCCATGCAGGTTAAAGCTGGTTGAGCAGGAGGGGAGATGGGAAGGCTGTTGGTTAGTTGGAGCATTCGATTTTGCCAGGCTCTTATTGAGCCTCGTGGCTGGAATGTGGGCGACACACCCACTGCATCTAGAGCTTTCCCTTGCTCCCTGATCCCTAGTTAGACTTTCACATCCTTTCATCACATACCAGACGTGTATCTCAACGCATGGTCAAAAATCCAGGTCCCTGAATATCGATTTCGTGTATATCCAACGGGAGAGCCACGTTCCACTGCTTTGCCATCTAAATCATGCAAAAAAAATCAGAAAAGAGCCCTTGAAGTGGATGCATTTTCAAAGAATAATGATGGCTGAAGCCTATTAAAAATGACCAAGGTCCCTCCGAACCTGTGGCTTGGTAACAAGATGTCGGGGTCACATAGAGTTTCTTCAGCTGCTTTATTTGATATAACGAGGGAGAATCCAAAGTGCTCTTGAATTACATGTGCTGAGCAGCTCAGCAACCAAGACATCAGCACCCCAGAATGAATCAACTACATGCATGCAAGACTGGTGGGCTCAAAGTAGAAGGATTCGCTCTTCGCTTTGTCTCAGAAATGTTTCTGATTTAAAGCATTACTTGAAAAACCCTCCCAAAACATTTCTCGTAAAGATGGACCAGATTGAGGGCTTAAATAGTTCTGTATAAAACTCCTGATCAACTCAGAGATAATGCAGTGCTCCAAAACACAAACACCATCCTGATGGCAATCTCAGCATCAGAGAGTGATCCACATCAGCCAGCAGCCTCTCCCCCTTCCTCTTTGGTTTATAACCCACGGGCCATTGTCTTTTCCTCTCCTTTCTAGGCAGCTTCCCGGGGAGCTCTGCTGCCCAATAGCCCTGCCCTGAAAACTGTTGGTATGGGGGAGCTCTGCAAACAGCCCTGGCCCACAGCCAGCAAGTGAAGCCAACAAGAGAAAAGAAGCGAAGAATGGGACAAAATGCACCTTGGAGCTGTGGGGGGCAAGAAACACAGCACCCACGGTGAGGAGACGGGGACAAGGAGGAGCACAGGGTCAGCAGCCACACTTATCCATCTGCTGCCAGACCCTGGGTCAAAGCCAACTTCTCCGCTGGCTTTGTCTGCTTGGGATGCCCAAAGGCGAACCCTGTGGGGCTTGTTAAGACTTCTGTGGAAAGGCAGATGGAAGGGAAATGGTCCAAACCCACAAACATCTGCACTGGCTCTTCAGCTGAGGGGTGCAGCACTGACACCGCCCATCCAGCTCCACCACGTCTGCTTCCAACCACTGAGGGGCTTAAGCTGCTCCGGACAGAAACAGGACCTGAAGTGGTCCAAAGTGCGGGGAGAGACACGGGAACGTGTAACGGAACATGAGGCAGCACTGATGAAAAAACTACAAGTGAACAGCAGTGACAGAGCTGGGAATCCCTGTTTTAAATTGCCCCAAGTAATAACTAAAAATACAAACACGGCACACTCCTAGAGGAGACATCTGACTCAGAAAAGGGGCATAAATCTTCTCATGTGCCTCTCAGCCAAGTCCCCGTGCCGAGCCTGCAGGAACACTGTCTGTTGCTTGGAGCTGTGTATGTCCTGAAGCCTGTGGCCCCGGCGAAGACAACACACCCCACTGAACTGACCCCACGGAGACAGGACGCAGGTTGGCGTCGCCACGCGAAGGAGAAGGCTTCGTTCACTCCCGATTCACCACTTTATCCCACATCATGAATTGCTATAAAAGCAATTTTCAATATCTCCAACCTCAGCCTCCCCGATGAAGGCAAATAAAACCCTATCAAAGCTTTACCTTTCCACACAGCTGAAGTGATTGAGATGCCGGGCTACCAGACCACATTAGAAAGTCTTCAAGGAGGAAATCTCCTGGTGAGCAGCTGCGAAAAGCACGGAGCCTTTGCTCCGGAAGAAGGAGGTACCAGTATCTTCGGCTGCTCGCACACTTGGGCTGCTCCAGAGCAGCAGCCAAAATTGCCAGCTGAGCAGCAGGCACAGGATGGTCCTTGTGCGAGCTGCACCGACGTCTGCAGCGATGGAAACCGTGTCCACCTGTGGTTTCTGTGAGGCCACGGAGGGGACCAGCAGAATTAACTGGGAGACAGCTAGAGAAACCGCAAGGAACTGATACCTGAGCACCACAGCTGCCCCACACAGCGCACAGCATTGGGGGAACAAACAACAAAGATCAACACCTCCCCAACGAACATGAGTTATGGGAATGATGGATGAAGGAGGCACTCACGGGGCTCTCCTCACAAAGGAACTGGCCACCAACTGCCAGTTGCCTCAGGTTCCTCAGGAGGTACCACATGGGAGTGTACGTCTGGGTTAGTCAACAGCAAAAGCCCATTCCCCACTTGGCACAACGAGATGGGCAGCTCAGGGGACATCGCCTACAGAGCAGCTGTTGCTGCCCAGCATGCAGCCCAGAACAGGATCCTACGTGACAGTCCTGACCTGCAGACGCTTTCACTTCGTGACCACAGCTGAAGGAGAAGCTTCTGTTGCCTCCCATCACCAGTCACCTCTCCACCCATCCCTCCCAGGGTGCCAAGGACACATCTGTGACTCAGGGTTGCCCAGGGAGCAGCCAACCTCTCAAGAGCTGTGGGGGCACAAAAGCTCTGAGTACACACAAAATACTTCCTCTAAATGGTAAGATCTTTAAGTTGGGAAGAGTTACGGACTTCTTAGGCTTTCCCTAGATGTTTTGACCCTGCATAAACAGCAGTGACCTCCAACCCTGCCGCTCTAAGCAGCTGTCCTTCTGAGGAAAGGAAGATAGGAAGGCCAATAATGCACCCAACAGAGGCACTAACGACACCCTCCAGGGTTTCTTTCCAGCAGCAAGGGCAATGACCAAGCACAATCTAACCACACAACCTAACATCAGTACTTCTGTTCTCTCCCCCTGCAAGACAAACAAACCCCAACAGCAACTCTGGGCAGCTCAAATTAGCTTTTTTTCCCAAGTCCCTGAAAAGAAACATGGTCCAACTGCTCTTTCTTTATATCAGCAATTCCTTTGGCTTGAAAAAGTCTCTGCTTGGACCTGCTCCATGTTGGAGCCAAGAGAAGTCCTGTTAGCATGAATGATGCCTCTCCAGGATCCTGCAGAAAGCTCTCTCCCCAGAGCAGGAGGAGGGGACAGTCTGATGTTCATAGAAAGAGAAAAAAAGCTGCTTCTCATCCCAGGTGCAGATGGGGTGGGATAGGAAGCACTGTTCTGGAACTGGCACATCACAGCCAGCCAAGAGGCAAAATTATTCCTGCCACGTTACTAGTGATCAGAAAAACAAGCAGCAACCTGTAAAATCTGGTTTTGAGCTAAATCCAATTATTGACAGAAAGCAGTCAGTCTCCTCAAAGCTTTTCAGCTTCTTGTCAGGCTCTCCTCCCGATCCCCTCCTCATCCACGCCCCAGACACCTACCACCAGCCTTGGGAGCTCCGTGAATTCTGCACATGGCTGATGGACAAGGCATTTAACACCTCAAAAGAAGAAGATAATCTTTCCCTTACAGTTAACCCAACCTTGGTTGAGTCTTTAGGGGTGACAAGATGTAAATAAATATCAAAAGTTAAAGAAGGTCAATAATCCTGAGCCAAGGCCCTGAGATTGATGTGCACCTTGGCTCTGGGCCCTCTGGCAGAGCCACACTTCCAGAACAGCTCTCTGGAGCTTTCTTATCCTCCCCAACACTCAGGGAAGTAACTGATGGGGCACATTATCCCACAGCTTACCGAGTGTCTGCTGGTTGCGGACCCCACCTATGACCACGCAGATCTCCGCAGGAACGTCTCCTGGCCCATCTTTTATGTTCTTCTTGGAATCTTTGGTGTCATCCTGCCAGATCACCTCTTCGATGTAGTCATCTGGTACTTCTGTTTTCACTTTCACCTCAGTCATCATTCCAGCCTCCTCACTGGGTGAGGACTGAGATGTCACCGAGTCAGAGCCCTCCGCTTTTGGGCTCCGCGGGCTCCTCTTCAAACACTCCCTGAATGGGGGAAAAAAGAGGAGAAACCATGAATTCTCACTGTTAAGCACTCGCGTTCTCATCACTAGGACACCATTAAAGGTACTTTCTTTTAATGTTATTTATTTTAAATGCGTAAGGGTAGGTATGTGTGTCTGTCAAAATTCAACCAGAAAACAGTAATAAAACCATTCGCAGGTAACGAAGATAATGTTAATCACCACAACAAGCAGTGGCAGTCACACACAGACTGAGCCACTGAACAAGAGCACAGAACTTCAGCTGGTTCCTAGCAGGCCAGGAGCACAACTCCAGCAGTCCCAGGATTGAATATTGCACCACGACTCGTCCGTACGCACACAGGGAACGCCACGTGCTCCTGACATTGTCCATTTGGAGCGCTCCCTGTCCTTCCACACTTCTCCATGGGTTAATCCCCCGTCAAGTCCTCACTATTAACCGTTCTGAGCAATCCAGCTCTCATCCCGTGGTTTCCCTAAGGCCTTATTTAACAGACAGGGTGACGACCAAACGGATCACAGCAAGAATAATGACTTGAGGGAGACTGCTATGTTATGGACAAATTCCGGTACCAAAGATCATGGAGAAAGCACAACGGATGGGGAAAGGCAGAGGGAAGAAGGGAGGGGTCCAGTGCCTTTAGAAACAGGTGATGGAAATAGCATGTGTGTTCTTCTTGGAAAGAGAGAAAGTTGGAAATTCAATCTAAATAAATAAATGTTCAAAACCCCCTAGGAGAAGGAAGGAAACTGGATACTTCAAAGCTGTAAAGGAACATCCATGAATGCTGGGATGGCAAAAAGCAGAACGAGTTTGAGCCTGACAAACAGGAAAACCAAGTCAAGAGTGTGTCTCCTCTCCCAACCACTCCATCCCACCACTCATTATGGGCTCCCTGCTTTTAAGACTGGTTAGAAAAATATTCCAACATGCAATGCAAAGATAAAACAATCACGTGCACAGTCTTTGCATGAATCAGAAGAACTATACAGCAACAGCTGGGAGGACCCAGAAAGAGACTTTTAAAGATTGTGACAGACATACAGTCATGTAAACACTGGGAGCAGCCAAAAGTGTTTGAAAACCCTTTAAAGCAGAAGTAACACAATGATAAAACCATGGAATGGTTTGGGTTGTAAGGGACCTCAAAGCCCATCCAGTTCCACCCCCGACACCTCCCACTGGATCCAGTTGCTCCAAGCCCCATCCAACCTGGCCTTGAACACCTCCAGGGATGGGGCAGCCACCTCTGCTCTGGGCAACCTGGGCCAGGGTCTCTCTACTCTCACAGCAAAACATTTCTTCCTATGGTCTCATCTCAATCTCCCCTCTTTATGATCAAAACCACTCCCCCACATCCTATCCCTGCACTCCTTGATCAAGAGCCCCTCCCCATCTTTCCTGGAGCCCCTTTCAGGACTGGAAGCTGCTCTGAGGTCTCCCTGAAGCCTTCTCTTCTCCAGGCTGAACCACCCCAGCCCTCTCAGCCTGTCCTCATACAGGAGGTGCTCCAGTCCCTGGATCATCTCCATGGCCTCCTCTGCGCTCACTCCAACAGCTCCATGCCCTTCCTGTGCTGAGGACTCCAGAACTGAACACAGGGCTCCAGACGAGGTCTCATGGAAGAAGGGCAGAATCCTCTCCTCAACCTACTGGTCCCACTGCTTTGGATGAAGCTCAGGAGTGAAAAACAGGCTGAACTTATGGATAAGAGTCATTAGACCATCTGATAATGGAAGAGAAGGAAATCCCATTGCTTGGAACATCACAGAATGTGAAAATATGAATTAAAATGTTAGAAAACTGAACACCTGCACAAGTTTCTGGTACTGGTTATGGAGCTGGTTGAGAAATCACAGTGCTGCAAGGGCAGGTGAAAGTGCCCAGTGGACAATCCTGAAGGATGGCTGTACGAAGAGAATAATCTTCTGCAATAATTATGGGACAATCTCCTCCACAAACACTGAGCTGCTATTTCAAAATGGGTCAATCACATCACCAGATATTTTAATATTCATCTTTTCATTCTCATTATGGGATGAAATGTACAATGAATTGCCCCAAACAGAGGGAATTAGCCTGGACTTGCCTCCTCACTCCTCCCAGTCTCCTCACACATCGTCGCCCCATGCTCCCACTGGGCTTTTGCAAGTGAAAATGATGAATTAAGACAGAAAAAACGTCGCTGAAAGCTGGACAGTCTTTATGGTAATATTATTGGATGTCCAACAGGTTCATCAATCTCCATCCACAACGTAGCTGAGCACCCATTCCACAGTCGAAGGAAAGGCAAAAGCCAGGAATGCAAGAACAAAAGGTTTGGCAATTGGAAAAGGGTGGGATTCATTGTGAATAAATCAAATTAAGAATATTTGAAATGCAAAACAGTGATCAAGTCAGCAAAAGCCATGGGGGTGGAAGGGAGTGACATCCCTTCTTTGATGAGGACGGGGAAGGGAGACCAAACCCAATCCAGTAGGATTCCCAGCAGCAGGTCCAAGGGACCCAAGGGAATGGCAGGAAGATGTGCCGGGGAGGGTTAGGTTGGACATTAGGAGAAGGTTCTTCCCCCAGAGGGTGGTGGAGCACTGGAACAGCTCCCCAGGGAAGCCTGAAAACGTTCCAGCAGCACTGGCCAACCCCGTCAGCCACACGGTGTGAGCGTTGGGGTAATTCAGGCAGAAGGTGAAGTGGTCAGAGAAAGGCAGCTCTGCAGCTAATGCGAGGGTCAAAGGCCACAGTTATAGAGGCTACGGCAACACACACTTGCCACTCCCACACAAAACAACATAAAAATCAATGCAGGTGCCAAGTGATGTGGAATTAAAAGCTCATACAACTAGCAGTGAGATTCAGGATATGGCTTTCTAAGGGGACTATCAATTGGGTAAGAATGTAAGAGACCTTCCGATGGCACCCAGCTTTGCTCGCGTTATGTTCCAATACAAACCAAATCACCAGGACACGGCATACAGCAAGCCACGGGCCATGTGCTGCACAGCAAAGTGCTGTCCTGAATGGGAGCTGCTCCTGACAAAGGTGTCTCCTGAAACTACTGATGTGGCACAGATGGGCTGCCCCATCCCTGGAGGTGTTGAAGGCCAGGCTGGATGGGGCTTTGAGAAGCCTGGTCCAGCGGGAGGTTGCCCCCCATGGCAGGGGGTGGAACTGGATGGGCTTTAAAGTCCATTCTAACCAAAAGCACTCAGTGATTCTATGATTCTATGAGTTATTAATACTCTAGAATTTAGCATTTAACATTTGACGTCACTGCTTCTAAACATTACAGCTGACCCATGAAGGGGTGGACTGTGAAAGGGACACTGACACCGGCAAATCCCTTGCTCCATCAGTCAAATGTGTCCAGGAACACGCCTGTGCCCACGAACAGCATCCACACCCTCAGTTGATGCCAGCAGCCCAGTTACGCTGCAGCCACAGAGTCATGCTCTGACCTAAAGGACTACTGCAATTTTCAGATAAACATGCTGAAGAGCCAGTAAGGAGGTGATTTTCTCCCCGTATGAAGCCGTGGGGAAGCCAGTCCCAGAGCTGTGGATGGACTGAGCACTGTTATTAAAAGGTGATAAGAAAAGCTGGAGGGAGTTCAAACAAGAGACACTGAAATGGTTTGAGACTGGGAAAAGATAGTTTCTGTCTTTCCGAGACCAAATAACTTCAATCTGTTTCTGATGCCAAAAGGAAGGCTTAAGAGATGATTTGATTGCAGCGTATTATCATCTTCCTGGGGAGAAAACACTGCCTTTCCTTAATTCAGCAGGGAAGAGTGGTGTATGACCTCATCACTGGAGGCTGGAACCAGCTGAAATGATGCATAAAATACGAGCACGGATGGTGGTCCACAGGAACAACCGTTTTCCAACGGGTATGCTCAGGGAGAACAGATCTCTCCAAGCCTTTAAACCCAGGGTATCCATATCCCTCTGGCCCCGGGTTACGGGGCTCTAGACAGATGGGCATGGGCCAGACAGTGGCCTGAAGCTGTAGGAATATATGAACGATTAAAGCAGAGCAATGAACGCTCAAAATCTTTGCACTTCACACACAGACCTTCCGCATCCATCTCTGCCAAGAAAGCAACTTCCCAGCTGGGCTGCCTGCTCTTTGCAGGGAGCCACCCGTGCAAATACAGATTGAGAGCAATGCTATTCCACTGTCCCAAGGGTTACAACCCTGAGCAGACACTGGGTGTATGGGACATCAGCCCCAAATATTCAGCAACTCTCTTCTGCACAATTTAATTCTACACATAGAATCATAGAATGGTTTGGGTTGGAAGGGACCTCAAAGCCCATCCAGTTGCAATCCCCACCATAGGCAGGGACACCTCCCACTGGATCCAGTTGCTCCAAGCCCCATCCAACCTGGCCTTGAACACCTCCAGGGATGGGGCAGCCAACCCTGCTCTGGGCAACCTGGGCCAGGGCCTCCCCACCCTCACAGCAAAACATTTCTTCCTGAGATCTCACCTCAATCTCCCCTCTTTCAGCTGAAAACTTTCCCCCTCATCCTATCCCTGCACTCACTGATCCAGCTGAGCCCCTCCCCAGCTTTCCTGGAGCCCCTTTCAGGACTGGAAGTTGCTCTGAGGTCTCCCTGGAGCCTTCTCTTCTCCAGGCTGAACAGCCCAGGATGCAGATGGTTTTCTGGGCTGCATCTGGGAGGTCACAGTAGAATCCCTGCAAGGAGCCTGCAAGTCATTTCAAAACCAAAATAAATAAAAATTTGAAAACCATTGGACCGCTGGATTTTTGCTACGGTCTTAGAAGAGGTTTACAACAGAGATCTTAGTCTTCTGATAGGAGGGAAGCAAGCTGCAGCAAGATGCACCCAGGTTTCAGAATGCATGAGTCAGAGAGGTAAACCCACCCCCCCACCTCCACTGCTCCCCACCGAGCACCCTGCAAATCCAGCACTGCCTGGGGACCCAGTCGAGAGGTCTATACAGAGTCTATACAGATGCTCAGATCCCAGGGAAAAAGCTCGAAGGTGGCAAAAGGGAATAAATGATAAGCATTAAGATTTTTTCTCAAATTATACGTATCTATGAAAATAAAAATACATGTAGACATATGCAGAGAGTCTGTCTGTACACACACACACATATCTCTGTGTGCCTGTAGACACGTAGAAGGGCTGATGCATCTCCAGCAGCATCTCCAGCAGCATCCCCGTGTCACTCCCGGCTCCCGGCCCCTCCGGCAGCCCAGGACGCGCATTCTCTGCTGTCACCCTGAGGTGCTGGCGTTCTATTGCATGAGCCAGATCCTGTACCCAGGGCCCTGGTGTCCAGCCCGTGCAAGCCAAAATGCAGGAAACACCATCCTGGATATTTCACTTCAGAAGGAAGCACCGTGTTCTCAGGTTGCTCTTGTTATTCCATCTCTCGCAGAGATTCTCTGCCCACTGGGTGATGTCAATCTTCATTCAAACTTCAGCTGCAGACTCTCTCCCGCTCCATATCCAGAGGAATCATATGGCTTTGCAGAACACCTTAATATAAATGTAATGAAAGAGCAACACGGTCCCAGGCGTCCTTCCTTCTCTGGACGGGCTACGCAGGGGACAGAGGAATTGGGAGACTCTGCTTCATGTGATGCATGAGGGGGCATAACCAGCTGCCATTAATAGTGGGTGGAGATGATGGACCCTCCTACTTCTCCTGCACACGGAGAACATCTTCCTCACCTCCATTCTTGCAGCACCCAAAAGACTGACGGACACAGGAGAACTGGTCTGAAGAGTACAAAATGAGATCCTGACAGGCAACGGGATTGATTCTTGCCAGCAGTGGCAGAGAGAGCGGTCCCCAACAGCTCAACATCACAGTCACCATCACTCACCCGGCCACCGACAGCTCAATCTCATTTTGCTTGGACACTGCAACCAAAAAGCTCCTCAAGCGTGATGGTGGGTCCCTTTCCTGCCCAGAAGGTGCAGGTCTCACAGAGTTGCTGCTGTCAATGGCAAAGCACCCAGCAGAGCCACACTGAAACCCCTGGGGCAGGTCCGAGCTCTCAAAAAACTCCCTCCATGCCTCTGCTAAAGCTTTGGAGAGAAGGCAGTGGCAGCAGTGGTGGAAGACAGCGCCCCTAGCAAGAACCAGCATCACTTTCTTCCAGTCCCATGTGAGATCCAACCAGCGTTCCCGTGACTGAATCAAAACTAGGATCAGTCCAGGCTTCTTGAGTCTGGCACTCAGTTACCCAATGTGCTGAGGGGACGCTGGGCCAACACGGGTGTGACTGTCCCCAGGGGCAGGGGGAGCTGGGCTGAAGGAACGATCCCCACGCGACAGCAGAGTTTGCAGCCTCCTGGTTTGACTGGGGAACATTACCAACCCCATGGAACAAACTGGGAAAGAAAAGGATGTTACTGATACTGGAAAACTCCAGACAGGGTCGCGAGGGGTACACACACAGCCACAGAACTGGATTCCACTCAGGAGACAGCATTCACCACATCTCCACTGAACAGAGGATGAAGCCAGGAGAGAATGCATTCACCCAAGAGAGCTGACCCAGTAAAACATCATTTTCCTACCACTTCAGACGTTTCATCCCTTGCAAGCCCATGATACCACACCTCACAGAATCATAGAATCACTAGGTTGGAAAAGACCCACCCATCAAGTCCAACCATTCCTATCAATCACTAAACCATGCCCCTCAGCAAATCATCCACTCATCTTTGAAATGCCTCCAGGGACAGTGACTCAACCACCTCCCTGGGCAGCCTCTGTAGACAGCAATAAGGTCTCCCCTCAGCCTCCTCTTCTCCAGGCTAAACACCCCCAGCTCTCTCAGCCGCTCCTCGTAAGGCCTGTTCTCCAGCCCCTTCACCAGCTTCCCCCAGCACCAGCTGGACACACTCCAGAGCCTCAACATCGTTCTTATGGTGAGGGGTCCAGAACCCGCCCAGTTCTTTGCCAAATTTTGCCTCCTCTGCTTCTGAGCAGCTCAAAAAGCCTCCAGTTAGAGAGGAGGACAAAGCAGCAGCAGATCCAGAACACACTTCTCCAGAAATTCTCCCCAAGAGCCATGGTGATGGAGAGCATGATGCCCCAGCACCACTCTGTCCAAACCTGTTCCTGCCGTTTCTCCTCTGCTTCCAGCACCACCAGAGCTGATGCACAACTGCCAGGAAGGTGTCAGAAATAAGATGAGAAAGAACAGGGGTGAATATTCAGTTGTGCATATCGCAAGGCTGGAAGCAAGCTTGGGTGGGGGCACGTGGAGAGAAGAGGATAACGCCGCTTCTGGGATGTCGGTCAAATACTGGTGCTTGGTCTTGGAAGCAGAAATGCTCCCCAACACGAAATGAGAGAAAACCACATCTCTGAGGGACAGAGCTCGTGCCATCTTACCAGAAGAGATCAGCCCTGTCTTTTGCATCCCACAAGGGAACACACTGGTAGCAATGACGTGGTTTGAGCCTCCACATGGTGGAGACAGCAGCACAGGAGGACTGAGGGAGAACCTGCCATGAGTCAGATCCCACTCCTGGGTACATGCACCCCATCCCTCCCGTGGTGGATCTGAATGAAGTCCCCAGCCCCAGGACATCACTTTTGTGGGTGAAACAATGTAATTTTATAGTGTTTAAAGCTACAGTTTCCTCTGCAGGTCCAACCCACATTTACCATGCACAGAACAATGTTCTCTGGGAAGAGGACATTCTTCAAAGCTCTGTTTGCACAGGACAAAATCTTCTCAGACAGATCACACCAGAGATCAGCAGAGCGCAAACGCACATCTGGCTCAGACCCTACCTCCTTCCACAGGGTGCATCTAACTTTTTCTCTGTGTCTTTCAGCTTTCCTGGGCAACACCAACCCCCTCTACCGTTTATCATCTTGTCTTTACTGCATTGTGGAGCTTGGCAATCCAAGAGGAGAGGAAGCAGGAGCCTCGGGATCATCCACTGCTCACATCATCACTCAGGGGCATGTCTGGTCGCTCCTACAGGTGAGGCGCTGCTTCCCTTGCCAGAACAGAATCCATGGCTTTTAAACATTAAAGAGGCAAACAAACACTGCACTTGCACACATCACTCCTGACTAAGTAGGCCACAGAGCCAATTACTGTATTACCAGCGCTGCCATCCCACAATGCTCGTTTCAACACCGCTGCCTGCTTTGATCACCAGACTTTCATCTCCCAATGACGTTACGGCCACTTTCATGTCAAACACAAGCATGTGAAGGCAGAAGAGATTTAAGGAAGCCTCAATGCAGACTCATTGTGGGGAACTGGAAAGGTATGGGTAAAAATGGGTTCCATGACCCATTTAGGTAGAGCCTCCCTTGGCCCTACACCCATGAGGGTTCATGAATCTCTAGGCTTTAGCACAGCCAAACAATGCAATAAGAAAATAAGGGGGAGAAAAAAGATTAAAAGCTGGGCATGAGCTGACAATGTGTGTTCACAGCCCGGAAAGCCAATCGTGTCCTGGGCTGCAGCCAAAGCTGTGGGACCAGCAGGGAGGGAGGGGATTCTGCCCCTCTGCTCTGCTCTGGTGAGACCCCACCTGGAGCCCTGCGTCCAGTTTTGGAGTCCTCAGCACAGGAAGGACATGGAGCTGCCTGAGTGAGTCCAGAGGAGGCCACGGAGATAATCCAAGGGCTGGAGCATCTCCTGTACGAGGAGAGGCTGGGAGAATTGGGGTTATGCAGCCTGGAGAAAAGAAGGCTCCATAGAGACTTTAGAGCAGCTTCCAGTCCTGAAAGGGGCTCCAGGAAAGCTGGGGAAGGGCCCATGATCAGGGAGAGTAGGGATAGGATGAGGGGGAACAATTTTCAGCTGAAAGAGCAGAGACTGAGATGAGATCTTAGGAAGAAATGTTTTGCTGTGAGGGTGGGGAGACCCTGGCCCAGGTTGCCCAGAGCAGGGTTGGCTGCCCCATCCCTGGAGGGGTTCAAGGCCAGGTTGGATGGGGCTTGGAGCCACCTGATCTGGTGAACGATGCCCCTGGTCCTGCTGGAGGGTTGGACTGGATTACCTGTGAATGCCTCTTCCAATCCAAACCACTCTATGATTCTGTAACAAATCAAGGTGCAGGTAAAATCTGGGCCATAAAGCTGAGTAGGCTGGATAACGTCTCACCGGCACCACTGCAAGGAGCAACACCGGGCAATGCAAGGAGCTCTCCCAATGGAAGGACAGAAAGGCAATGACTGCCTTCACACCAGTCTACTCTGCAGGGTAACACTCTGGAGTTAGAGTAACTAACTCTTACGGAGCAAGCTGCCCCCTTCCACTCGGTCTCCTGTGCCAGAGGGAAAGGAGGAGAAGGGGGTGCAAAGTAAAGAGCCATGTTCACCTCTGGAGAGGGTCTCATTTTGCTGTGATGAGCAGAACTGGCAATGACTGAAAGCAAACAGGACCCATCAGGCACTGCAGCCAAAAGAAAGTCGCGTTTGCAGTTTGTTTTTTCTGATCTGGAGTAGCATTCTCATAAATAATGAAAGTGACTAAAAGCTGCTTAAAAAACACACACTCCTCCCTTCTGAAAGAAGAGAAAAAAAACCCCAATTATAAAAGGACACTTCTCCCAGCTAGGAATAATTTGTCATGTAATTCTCTGAAGACAGCAACAGAAACACACGTGCTCTGTGCTCCCTTTGAGTGATCTGTGATTGCATTCGTACTCAAATGCCTCCTAATGAGGCTATTTTTATAGTACACATCCTGCTGAGCTTTTGGGGAGGGGCAAAGTGAGATCAGTGGAGACTCACTCTTCAACGTCAGCTCCTGTGTATTTTCTCCTCAAATGGAGACGAAAAGGAAATGAATGTAGAGGAGGACAGATCACTCCAAACCAGCACCTACAAACAGAGCTCTGCCACCCCAGTAGTAAACCTGGAGCATCTTCAGCTTCTTCTGGGAGACCACTCAAGCTGGAAGAACCAGAGACACATTGCTAATTGGGACCAGAATTGTTTAACATCTTTGTTGCAGACATGGACAGTGGGATTGAGGACACCCTTGGCAAGTCTGCTGACGACACCAAGCTGTGTGACACTGTTGACATGCTGGAGGGAAGGGAAGCCACCTAGAGAAACCTGGACAGACGTAAGAGGTGGGCCTGTGCAAACTTCATGGAGTTCAACAAGGCCCTACAGACTGTGCCCTACAGGCAAATTACAGACTGTGTGGAGAATGGATTGGGAGCACCCCTGAAGAGAAGGACTTGGGGTGCTGGTGGATGAGAAGCTGGACCTGAGCTGGCTATAGGCGCTTCCAGCCCAGAAATCAACCATGTCCTGGGTTGCATCCAAAGCAGTGGGACCAACAGCGTGAGGGAGGGGATTCTGCCCCTCTGCTTCATGCTGGTGAGACCCAACCTGGAGTGGAGTCCTCAACATGGGAAGGACATGGAGCTGTTGGAGCAGGTCCAGAGGAGGCCACGGTGTTGAACCAAGGACTGGAGCAAGTCACATCTGAGGACAGGCTGGGAGAGTTGGGGTTGTTCAGCCTGGAGAAGAGAAGGCTCTGGGAAGAATTTAGAATTTTCCAAAACAAGCACCGTACTTCCAGCGTGGGCTTTAAGGCCCCTTCCAACCCAAACCATTCCATGATTTTATCATACTAAGGGTGGCCAGCTCTTAAAAATGGAGGTGATAGCTTTAAAAAACCTCAAACTACCTCACGCACCCATTGGTGGTGTGGTCTCAGTGCCAAAATCATGGAATCACAGAATAATTAGGGTTGGAAGAGACCTTAAAGATCATTCAGTTCCAACCGCTGCCATGGGCAGGGACACCTCCCACTGGATCAAGCTGCCCAAGGCCCCATCCAACCTGGCCTTGAACACCTCCAGCAATGGGGCAGCCACCACTGCTCTGGGCAACCTGTTCCAGTGCCTCACCATCCTCATAGCGAAAAAAAATTCTTCTTCATGTCTAGTCTAAAATCTGGGAAAAAACATAAACAAAGCAACATCTCTTAATTTTTCCAACCATCTTGGTCAACTAAACCACACACCCTGACAACAAACACCACTTCAGCAGATGTGAGTGGAATTTAATAGTGTGTTCATTCCTCCAAGGATGCTCCCCAATTCCAAATCCTTCATAAAGGGAACCTAAAGAACCCAACCAGGCTGCCTCTCCTCTAGAAATTAAACATTTAACTACAAATCAGAACAATAGTCAAGAGCCACAAAGAATTCCTACAGTATTAGCAAAACAAATTCCCTTCAGTCCTTATTAGGAATATCTTGAGGATGGTTTGAAGACGAAAGTCGAACCAAATATAAAAAAAAATTTGGCTTACCCAACAAAAAACAAATGCATGCTGTTTGCCAAAAGCAAAAGAATTCCGTCAGATAAAAAATGTGCTGCACAAGTGATGCAGGTTAAATACTAAATTTAAGATGATAATAGAATAGCTGCCAGCATCTTTAAATTTGCAAGCGTGGAAATGTCAACAGAGACAAAGAAATTCAGGGAAAAATAAAGAGAAGAGATTAAGGGTTTATTCATATCAGTGACAGAGCTCCACGGTGTTTAACCAAGAAGTGACTGAGGGGGGACAACTACCAGCCATGTCCAAGACGGCCCAGCCACAAGATGAATGGGATAAAACAAGCAATGAGAAACAATGGACAGAAATGGAGACAGAACCCTTGGGACTGGAAAAACTGCCCTGCTGGAGAGCGATATAAATGAGGTGGCTGATGTCCTGCTGCTGGAGAAACGTGTGCATGTAACATGAACAAGCTGTAAGGCTCCATGCTGTGATCCAAAATGCCCCAAGCTGGCCAGGAGAGGGGGCAACCCAAAGAAACAATAATATCACAGAATCACAGAATTATTAAGGTTGGAAAAGACCTCTAAGATTGTCAACACCAACCATTGACAGAAACCCAGTACGCCTACTAGACCAGGTCCTGAAGTATCACATCTACACGTTTTTTGAACCCCTCCAAGGATGGAGACTCCACCACTGCCCTGGGCAGCCTCTGCCAGGGCTTCACCACCCTGTCAGTAAAGAAATTTTCCCTAATATCCAACCTAAATCTCCCCTGGCACTACCTGAGGCCATTTCCGCTCATCCTATCACTTGTTCTTTGGGAGAAGAGATCAGCATGCACCTCAGCCCTCTTCTCCCGTCAGCCTCCCCTTCGTCAGGCTAAACAGCTCCAGGTCTCCTGAACTCCTGACCCTTTCCAAGCTCCATTCCCTTCTCCAGACAAGCTCCAGCCTCTCAATGACTTCCTCAGAGTGACGGGTCCAAAACTGAGCCCAGGATTTTCGGTGTGGCATCACCAACACCAAATACAATCTGGGAACTCAGCTTTGCAGAGGAGATTATAGCAACCACGACTCAGTGCTTCACAGCTCCAGAAAGGGATGTTTCTCCACCTCACACCACCTGAATCCATCCGAACCTCTGGTGTTTGGCAAACTGACGTGGATTACATGGAAGCACGCTTGTCCCAGGACAGCCGGGCTGTGTCTGAGCGCCACCATCTCCGTACACGTACATCTGATCTGCTTCCAGGATTCGAGGTAACCTGTCTGGGTTTCCAGCAGCTTCTCTGTGGTGGCAGCACAGAACGGAACCGTTCGCCTCTCCTAAACCAGCTAGATGGGACTTGTCAGGGGGATTGTGCTGGTTTGCTGCCTTTTGGATACGGCTGCTGGGAGCCCTTCAGAGAGCACCATGGCTTATTAAATACCTCATTTAATTACCAGTAGTTTTCTCTCCTTCTGACCCAGAAGTCTGAAGCTCTTCACACTCTGGGACCAGGCGGCCTTTTAAAGAAACAGGAAACTATTTAGTTTTCCTTCTTAGAAACACTCATCCCTTGGCCTGTCCCCCCATGTGGTATGGAGCCCTCTCCTAAGGTTTGGAGGAACGTAACTTCCAGCCTGGGCACACAGAGATGTTGTCCTTCCTGAATGTGTGGAGCCTGTGGAAGATTTGGTGCCATCTCAGGGCAGAGCTTCACTGGGGTTACAGGAGCTGCTAGGGAAGATGTAACTGCATAGGACAGACCTAGCAATGTGGGGAGACAAAGATCATAGAATCACAGAATCACCGGTTTGGAAAAGACCCACCAGATCATCGAGTCCAACCATTCCCATCAATCACTAAACCAGCCCCTTTACCAGCTTTGTTTCTCTTCTCTGGACTCGCTCCAGAGCCTCAACATCCTTCTTGTGGTGAGGGGCCCAGAACTGAACACAGGATTCGAGGAGCGGTCTCACCAGTGCCGAGTACAGAGGGAGAAGAACCTCCCTGGACCTGCTGGTCACACCTTTTCTGATCCAAGCCAAGATGCCATTGGCCTTCTTGGCCACCTGGGCCACTGCTGGCTCATGTTCAGTCGCTATCAACCAGCACCCCCAGGTCTTTCTCCTCTGGGCAGCTTTCCAGCCAGACTTCTCCTAGTCTGTAGCTGCTCAGGGTTGTTGTGCCCCAAGTGCAGGACCCGGCACTTGGCCTTGTTAAACCTCATGTCATTGGTCTCAGCCCAGCGGTCTAGCCTGTTCAGATCCCTAAAGATCCCTAATATGCCACCAGCAAGGCTGGGGAATGATGGACAGTGAAGGGTGGTGAAGGAAAGGAGGTGCAACCACTTCTCAACACCTCCCCTTCCATGTGGAAAGTCATCTCAAAGACTGACGTGACCAGGCCACCTAAGTGCCAAGTCTCGGTCTGGAAAACTGGGGAAAACCACACCACGTACCAGCCTAACGGAGCAGCTGGAGAGGCTCAGGCCAACACAGCACCCTGTCTTCCTCCAGGCCAGCGCTGCAGAGCCCTTCTGCTGGACCTCCAACTCCAGGAGACCTTCCACCCTCTTTGGGACCTCTACGGCAGTGCTGTTAATGCTGCAATAAAGATGAGACCCATTTGTGTCTCACAACCCCAGCAGGGCTGGGATTTTCCCTCTGTTCCGGGAGCAGAGCAGCTTTCCTGCAGCTACATCTGTGCTGCGAGAGGACCCGGCTGGTGACAGCCCCAACGCGAGCTCAGCTTCCAGCTGGCTCCATTCCCTCCACAAACAGATGCGGTTCCTATAGCAGGGTCTGATTTATTCAGCGGGAGTCTCGCACATTAAGTGTAGTTAAGTCTGAAAACAAATCTAATGACTTTAAAATAAATAGCCAACAGAGGACTTGAGACTAAAATCCCTCCTTCCTCTGACACCCACCACATAAACAATAATAATTATAGACAACCGTGCCTAACACATGGCTACGCAAGGCTCTGGTGACCAGGAAAAGCACACGCTGCTTGTCAGACATAATTGCACATTTGGTTTTTCAATTATTTCTTGTCAAGATGCAAAGCCCACCATCTCAACACTGACATTAATTACTGCTAAGTCGTTAGTTCTGCAATGGAGACTCCCAGCGCTGTTCCCACGCCGCACTCCAGGACACCTCCCGCCAGGGAGTGGTACCGAATCTGGCCAACCATGTGCAGAAGGCGCTTCAGAAGAAGGAGGAAACATTCTCACAGACCGCAGGAGGGTGGCAGATCCCCAGGGAACAGGTCTCATCCACACGAGCCCATGGCGCCTCCTGATGCCACCTTCCAGTTGAGTCACACAACTCCTGGCACTCACTCAAGAAGAACTCCTTTTATTGGCTTTTAATTTGCTGCCTTTTAGCTTTGTTGAATTTCTCTTGCAGAAGAAAGAAAGAAATCTCTGATATACCTTTTCTGGAGTGTTCAAAAACACGTGCAGCTTTCTCTTGTTGTCTCTTAGGTGTCATCTTCTCCAAGGCAAACAGCCCTTTCTCTTCCAGCCCCTTAAAGGAAGGTTTTTTCCTGTGTTCCTAATAATTCTCTTCACCTCTTAGATTTCCCCATTAATAAGCGTACGGTGAGGTACAGGAACCAAACACAAGTTGATAAGACAGGAGCAGAGTGAGTGCTTTCCACCATGAATTCTCAGCCGCAAAGTGTCACACGCACTAAACCAAGTTATTCCGAAGGCAGTAGACGGGCCCCGTGATAAGATCATAAAACCTTGTGCTCTCAGAGCTTTTGACGTTTACTTGAAACACAATAAAATCAATTCCAGACAATAAATAAATAGAAATAGGATCGACCCAATGCTACAGTCATCACATTAAGATCAAGCACACTGTAGTGAAAAAAGAGAAGCTGCAGGAAGGTAGAGTTGTCCTGGCAACCTTATTTTGCTTATATTTTTTGCTAATGTAAATTAATCATTAAAAGTGTCCTCATAGTTCACAATTAGTGGTAGTTCCAAGCAGCAAGAACTTTGAAAAGCAACTGCCTTGTGCCTCTAGCCACTGATGCTCCATAGACTTCGTCAAAGCCAAATTTCACCTTTCAGTCACAGAACAGAATCATGGAATGGTTTGGGTTGGAAGGGATCTTAAAGCCCATCCAGTTCCATCCCTGCCATGGGCAGGGACACCTCCTGCTGGATCAGGGGCTCCAAGCCCCATCCAATATGGCCTTGAACACCTCCAAGGATGGGGCAGCCACCAATTCTCTGGGTAGCCTGGACCAGGGCCTCCCCACCCTCACAGTTACTGGTAGAGCTTTCCTGAAATATTAAATATTTATTCCATTTTCATGTTCTTAAATAGATTTGGTAATTTCTCTTTTTCTGGCCATCTTCTGTTCACTCAGGTAGAGGTCGAAGTAGATTTTGCTTCCCCTCTCCTGCTGCTTCTCCAGACATGTACAAAACACCAGTGAGGAGGGCAGGATGTTCTGCCAGCCCAATGGGCGCATGGGTACCAACCAACGCTCAGGAGGGTGCTCCGGGGCTTGGCCCTGAGGGCACCTCCAGCACACAGTAGACACCCCACCAGCAGAACCCGCTCACCTACCTCCTCTGCAAAACCCTCCAGCCAGAGTTGGTACCAAATTCAGGGAAAAGTCCACATAAAGAATTTACGGGAAGGAAGCGATGCCTGGCTTCTTTCCCCTTGCTCCTCAGCCTACGCACAGTTTTCCTTCCAGTGCTTTGTTCAGGCCAATCCCCAGCATCCAAGCAGCGAGCGCTGCCAGAACACACTGATGGGCCGCCCCAAAACGGGGAACAGAGATGTTCTCCTGGTGCCAGCGCTGCTCCCGTCTGCTGCAATCCACACACCCACCTTTCCAGCCCATCCCAGCAGGCACCCAGGGCCGTTACATGCCAGGCAGCACCACCGCACCAGAACACCACCAGTAACGAGAGGATTTCGTTCTGCAAGGCCGTGCAGAGAGCCAGGGCACCGGGCAGGGATGGCGTTGTCGCGGTGGGGAGCATTCGGTGCACACTCAGCAGTGGGAGGACCCGAGATCACAAGAATGAAGAAGGATTTTAATATAGAAGGATGTGTTTCACCTGAGGGATACAACTTCAGCAGAGCTTTCATGTCTCCAGAGGGGGACAGGAGGGTGCTCTGGCAGACGGTGAGTAGAGACAGCATCAACGGCAGCGAGAAGGACATGAAATGCAGCTTGAGCCGTGACGAATGCAGCAGTGTGGTTGCTCGCTGCTCTGCCGCCAAGGGCTGTGATACCTGAGGAAAATCCTGGTGTCTCAGCTCCAGCTCCTGCCCCACCCAGGGCAATGGTACCAGGCCTGGCAACGGTGGCCAGCAAACCTCACTTGGATGCCCTGGTGGGGGTCTTGCTTCACATAGGTCATGCTGAAGCAGGGACAGTGGCTTCTGCCACACCACCACAGCTTCACAGCTTGTGTCACCACAGCATTTGGGGTCTGCCCAAGCTGCTGTGCCCCTCGCCGAGGTAGGGGATGCAGACGGAGCTGCTGCCAGGACAGGTTGCAGCCCTGTCCACGTTGACTTTATTCCACAGCAGCCAAACTGACTCTGGTTTTCCACTGTCCTCTGCGCTGGGATCTCGGCAGTCCCATCAATGAGCTGTGCATCGTCCCATCACGCGACGGCATCTCCCTGACTTCCTTACCATCTTCTCCAGCTCTCATGGATGCTTCCAAGCTCCACTGCAGCCCATTCCCCTTCCTGTGCCATGTGCTCCCCTCCCTGGCGCATCACTCCCATTTCCAGCCTTCCATCTCTCATCTCCAACATCTCTAACTACTTTTACCACAAAAGCTTTTAAACCAAGGAGAGGACTTTGCCACTTTGCTTAGGGATGGCTGACAACCAGGAACAAGCTTCAAGTGCACACTGGACCAGGTAAAATCAAACCACGCCAAAGCCACACTTTACTCCCAGCGCCCACCAGCCCCATGCATCGCTGATGCTGTGCAGAGGAGATCCTGCTAAAAGGAATCTGTGCTTGGCCAATGAAGGAAAGTTGTCCTTTCTTCCACACTTTCACAGCTCTGGACATAGTCCACCAGAGAGAGATTGGAGAAGAACACCTGGAGATGTTCAAGGCCTGGTTGGATGGGGCTTTGAGCTTTTGGGAGGTGTCTCTGCCCTGGGAACGGGGGTGGAACTGGATGGGCTTCAAGTTCACCCAAACTATTCAATGATTCTAAGGACCAGGAAGCATGATTTCCAGTGCTTCTCAGCACACCCAGCAAGGGAAGGTGCCATCAGCATCAGCAGGAGATGGAGAAGCCATAGCACAGGGTAGACCAAACCTCATCACCTCCCTCCCCTTTGTGCCAGGCTGTCCTCCTGCTGCTCGTGCCGGGCAGCTCAATTCCTTCCTGTATGGCACAGGGCTGCTGGGACATGCTGGCTGCGGGGCTGCTGCACACCATGGGCACCCTCCCCATCCGGTGGCACTGGCCAGGACACCTGGAGCAGAGCGCCCAATGTGAGACTGGACAGGTCCTGCATCCACCAGAGCAGGAGCAGAAGAGGGATCTCATACCAGGATCAGCGGGTTGGGGTGGTGGAACAACCCCCTCCACTCCTGCCACACAAGAGTGGGGAGCTCCGCACCCACAGCTGCAGCACAGCCCAACAGCTCCATCCAGGGATCTCATCCTGCAATGGTCTCAGCACCTCGGCACAGGCATGAGGCTGGTGGGACTCAGCCGTACCACCCCGCACTACATGCAAACCATGTCTCCTCACACCCCCAAGGCCAAAACCAACCTTCCTGCATCCACTTCGTTAGCAAAATCCAAAGATGGGTGCAGGGACACGGCACTCCAACAGCTCCCAACTCATCCCTCTTCACCACCCATCCCTGAGATAGGGAGCTGCATCCGAGCAGATGCCCATCTGTCCACCACATCCCATCCCAGCAGAAGAAAGCATCCACCTACCTGCTGGAAGAGCTCCTCCGCCCGCTGCTGTTGCTCTCGTCGGCCTACAGAGGCAAAAGACACCAAAAAGAAAAGCTGGTTAGGATGGGAAAGGTAAAGTGGTCTCCAAACCCTCCACTGCATCCAAAACACTTTGAGTTTGCCCACTCCAAATTTCACACAAGTGCTGTGCTCAGTGTTGGTGGAACACAGTTCACTGAAACCCAAGCGGCCAAGGCAGGAATTGGGACACAGCCCTACAACAGAGGAGAATTTCCGAGTAGATACCCTCCAGTCACTCACGTGCCATTGTTTTATTCTGCTTTACCAAAGTTAAAATTAAACATCACCATATACATTATTTGAAGAAGGGAAATCAGGCAGAATGAGCCAAATTCAACACTGAGATGGCCCCGCTCCTGGATTCAAGGGACAGTTCCAGCCACCTCCCTTCATTAGCAAGGAATCACCTAACTGATCCCCTCAAGGATGTGAGAAGGGATGGGTTGGAGTCACCTAGTTCTTCTCCTCTCCACCTCCTTCACCCCACTCTCTCTTTTGAGACTTCCTTGGAAAGCAGAGTTACTGTGTTGAGAGTCCTCAGCCCAGGAAAGACATGGGACCGTTGGAATGAGTGCAGAGGAGATGATCTGAGGGCTGGAGCACCTCCCATGTGAGGACAGGATGGGAGAGGGGGTTGTTCAGCCTGGAGAACAGAAGGCTCCAGGGAGACCTTAGAGCAGCTTCCAGTACTGAAAGGGGCTCCAGGAGAGCTGGGGAGAGGGTGCAGGGAATGCAGGGATTAGTGGCAGACGGAAACAGTTGGACTTGATGATCCAAGAGGTCTTTTCCAACCGGGTGATCCTATGATTCTATGGATCTATGGTAGGATGAAGGGGAACGGTTTTGAGCTGAAAGAAATGAGATTGAGATGAGATGTGAGGAAGAAATGTTTTCACAGTGAGGGTGGGGATCCCTGGCCCAGGTTGCCCAGAGCAGGGGTGGCTGCCCCATCCCTGGAGGGGTTCAAGGCCAGGTTGGATGGGGCGTGGAGCCCCTGATCCAGTGGGAGGTGTCCCTGCCCAGGGCAGGGGGTCGACTGGATGGGCTTTGACACATCTTTTGACCCAAACCATTCTGTGATTCCATGAAAGACAATATTATTCCAAACCCAGAAATTTTTATTTCTGAATTTGTGCAAACACGAGTTAAGCAATATTGGCTGCGTTTCACATTTTGTGCAAATGGCAGAACCGGGCGATTCGTGTGCAGCAGGACGGGGGCCAGCCGACGATTTCGATAAAATAAACCCTTTTTTAATTTAAATGCTAATGCACTGAATTAAAATTTAATAACTGAGGAAATTGAAAAGCCGAGCAGGAATATTGGAAATAAATCCAAGCAGAAACAGCTGAAATTAAAAATTCTAGAGAGTGGGAGGATGGCAGCAAAGCTGTCTGATATGATTATATTTTTTTTATTTTTTGCAGAACGAAGGGGGGAAGGAAAAAAAATCCTCCCTTTGGCTGTAGGGCAGTAAATCGAGAGCGCTGTGATTTATTGCTCAATTTTCCTGAGGGAAAAAGGCTTTCTTTCATGCTGAAATATTTCATAAATTTCAAGCCAGCATAAATTCTTAATTTAAAAGTTATGGAGGTCACATTTAGTGCACTGGTGCAATTTGGGAATCTTAAAGGAATAGCAACCAAAAAATCACTATTTGATTTCAATTTTTTTTTAATTTTATGAGTGAAATTTTCGTTCAAAGGGATTCTATGAGTTACGCAAAGCTGAAACACGGCCCGGCTTCCTAAGGTTTAAGAAACCCGCTGGAAATGAAGAGATAAAAATCTAATTCAATTATGACCATAAAATCACAGAACAGTTTAGTTTGGAAGGGACCTCAAAGCCCATCCAGTTCCACTCCTGCCATGGGCAGGGACACCTCCCATTGGATCAGGGGCTCCAAGCCCCATCCAGCCTGGCCTTGAACCCCTCCAGGGATGGGGCAGCCACCACTGCTCTGGGCAACCTGGGCCAGGGCCTCCCCACCCTCACAGCAAAACGTTTCTCCCCAAGATCTCATCTCAATCTCCCCTCTTGCAGCTCAAAACCGTTACCCCTCGTCCTATCCCTGCCCTTCCTGATCCAGAGCCCCTCCTCAGCTTTCCTGGAGCCCCTTCCAGCACTGGAAGCTGCTCTAAGGTCTCCCCAGAGCCTCCTCTTCTCCAGGCGGAACAACCTCCTCTCCCATCGTGTCCTCATATGGGAGGTGCTCCAGACCTCAGACCATCACCTCTGGCCTCCTCTGGACTTGGTCCAACAGCTCCATGTCCTTCCTGTGCTGAGGACTCCAGGGCTGAGCCACAAATTGAATTACAAAAAGGTATTTTTTTATATTATTAATGTTGTTAGCCACTTGAGGAATTTCTGTTCAAAAATTTTCTCCTTCCCTTGCCTGGGAAAAGCCAGGAGGAGGAGATGACAGTGTAATTGCTCCTGTTAGATCTCCAGTCTTTTGTGAGCACTGATATGTTCATTTGTTATACAGCTGTTTCGTACAGAAAGGATGTCGGAGCACCCATAATTCAAAGCAATCAATCAAAAATTAATGATTTGTCATGCTTACACAATGAAAATAATAAAAAAAAAAAGCTTTATGGGTTCCTGCAACTGGGAGATTGCTCAAAGCTTGGGGGCATTTTCTAGAAGATTGGATCTGTGTGTCCAAAAAAAAAGCAGACTTAATATCCAGAAACCCTGCAGGGTGATGGGGCATCGGCTCTACTGAACCCCCCAAGGCCAGGGTACCTGGCAATTCCCTCCATGCGGAGCTTTCAGCAAAACCAACCACCAGTGCCCTCCAAGTCACATTCCTCAAATTGCCGAAGTACCGGAATTCTAATTCCAGGTGAAAAACACCCGCAAAAAATAAAGGTCGCCCAGACAAGTGAAAGCTGTGAAGAAACAAAGACATAGCTTCAACTTTGCCTTCACAGAGGCGCAGCTGCATCGTCTGCAGAACCACCCCAGCCGCAACGCCAACCACCACCTAAATATCTCCAAAACGTAAAATATTTCACAGAATCATGGAACCATTAAAGTTGGAAAAGACCTCTAAGTTCATCCAGCCCAACCATCAGCCCAACCCCACTGTGACTGCTAAACCATGTCCCGAAGCACCACACCTATACTTTTTTTGAATCCCTTCAGGGATGGAGACTCCACCACAGCCCTGAGCAGCCTCTGCCAGGGCTTCATCACTCTGTCAGTAAAGAAATTTTCCTCAATATCCAATCTAACCTTCACCTGGCACAACTTGAGGCCATTTCCTCTCATTCTACAACGTGCTAGTTGGGAGCAGAGCCCAGCACCCACCTCACCACAATCTCTTTTCCAGCATATGCAGAGAGCGATGAGGTCTCCCCTCAGCCTCCTCTAATCCAGACTAAACAGCCCCACATCCCTCAGCCACTCCCAGAACCCCTGGGCTCCAGCCCTTTCCCCAGCTTCACTCCCCTTCTCCAGACACGCTCCAGCCCCTCAAAGTCTTTCTTGTAGTGAGGGGCACAAATCTGAGGGGTCCAAAATCTCCATTTGGGAAGCAGGTGGCCACCCTCAACTTCGGGACACTGTCTGAGAACACAAAGTTATTCACCCTCCATCTATGCAAGAACTTCTTTAGATATAAATTCCTTTGGAGAATGCGTTGCGTGGGGATCATGGTCCCAACACAACACGTGTCAATGTCCCAGTGCCATTTCTCATTCCAGCTTATGCACCAGTTCCAGCTGGTGCCTCTGGGTGATGTACCAGTCCACCTACCCAGGTGTTAATTACTCTATGAAGGATCACACCTGTAATTCTCTTGGTGTCCCATTTCATATCTGAATTTGTATTTGAGCAAACGAATTGCTGGAAAGAAATCACGTGGTGATCGCAACCTCTGTGCTTCCCAACCATTACCAACCAGCTGCTCAGCTCCTTCTGGGGTTGATCCACATTTCTATTATTTAATTCTCCTTTTACTCACCTTCACCACATTATGTCTGCTTTATTCCTTTTATTTTACAGTAAGCCCGCCTGGAATCAAACATGACAGGATGATGTCTTTTGAAGGCCACACTCTTATGAGACAACCACGGAATCATGGAATGGTTTGGGTCAGAACGGTCCTTAAAGCCCATCCAGTCCCACTCCTGCCATGGGTAGGAACACCTCCCACTGGATCAGGAGCTCCAAGCCCCATCCAACCTGGCCTTGAACCCCTCCAGGGATGGGGCAGCCACCCCTGCTCTGGGCAACCTGGGCCAGGGCCTCCCCACCCTCACAGCAAAACATTTCTCCCTAAGAACTCATCTCAATCTCCCCTCTTTCAGCTGAAAACTGTTCCCTCTCATCCCATCCCTGCCCTCCCTGATCCAGAGCCCCTCCCCAGCTTTCCTAGAGCCCCTTTCAGTACTGGAAGATGCTCTAAGGTCTCCCCAGAGCCTTCTCTTCTCCAGGCTGAACAAACCCAACTCTCCCTGCCTCTCCTCGTACAGGAGGTTCTCCAGCCCTCGGATCATCTCTGTGGTCTCCTCTGGACTTGCTCCAACAGCTCCATGTCCTTCCTGTGCTCAGGACTCCAGAACTGGACACAGGGCTCCAGGTGGGTCTCAGCAGAGCAGAGCAGAGGGGCAGAATCCCCTCTCACGCTTGCTGGTCTCACAGCTCTGGATGCAGCCCAGGACACAATCGGCTTTTGTGCTGTGAGCACCCACTGCCAGCTCATGTTGAGATTCTCATCCACCACCACCCCTAATTAATTCCTTTAGAAATAAAACAGTGCATTTAAATTCTTTAAAAAGTGGTATTTAAGATCTACAAATCTCCTACGTGAGTTGAAGTGCTGGCAATCAACATTTAACCAGCAACCAGAATGGGCTGAAAGAAGTCAGAGCAGCTTTTCATCCAAGCAGCTTTTCATCAAGTGGCACTTTGGGAAGAGCAGAGAGAAATCTCCAATTTCCCCCAGACAGATTAATTTGGTGACCTGTTCTTTTGTAACAGAGGAAGCAGGGGCAGAGAGTTTACATCCACGAGCATGGACACAGGACTCCCAAACACAGGCAGGATGATCAGTCTGACAACCTCTCCTATAAAATAATTTACAATTCCAGCTATAATTCCCTGAAGCTGCTTTTGTACACACCGGGTGCGTTATGGGTAGGTTTGTTTAACTAACGCTAATAAATATCTATTAAATTAAAATGCACAGAGCAGAAGGTGGTTTCGGGCCACGTGCTCCTCAACTCACAGCTTAAGTGCAAAGTAAATCAAGTGATAAATAAGAAATGTATCAGTCAACAGCTCTGAACAGGATAAAGTGTCAAAAATAAGTCCGAGCAGATGCAGATCTGACCTGAGAAATTTGTGTTTATAGGAAAAACACCCAACATTTTAACAGTTGCTGTGAAACAACAAAATAGCTAAAACCCATAAAAACATTAAATGAGATTTGGGAAGATTTCAGCACAGCCTTTCTGCCTGATTACTTAAACGATGATTAAAAACAATTATTCCTCTCACTCCAAGAAAGACTTTGAGGGGCTGGAGCGCATATGGAGAAGGGAACGGAGCTGGAGAAGGGTCTGGAGAACAGGGGTTGTGGGAGCGGCTGAGGGACCTTGGGGCTGTTTAGCCCAGAGTTGGAAGAGTCTGGGGCTTGTTCCATGCTCATCCTTTGTCTACGAGATCCATGAAGGAAGCGTCCACAAAGGGATGAATTTTCCAGCAGGAACAAGTTCGTTCCTTGGGCCGGAGGAATGCGCTCCCTATTTCCTCAGCTGCAGCTTCTCTTCAAGAAACAACCACAATAATAATAATAATAAATAGAATAGCTGTGAGGAGAAAACCTGATCTCTATGCCAGGCAACTTCTCAGGCCCTGTAGCAGAGCCCCAGGAGTGAGGGTCCCTGTCCCCACATGCCCATTGTGGGGTCTGCAAATCCCCCACATCCTGAACATGGGGCGACCTCGCCGAGGTACGGGCTGGGCTGCAGGCAGCAGCTTTGAAAGATAGAATCATGGCACCATTGAGGCTGGAAACGACCTCTAAGCTCATCCAGTCCAGACATGAGCCCAACATCACTGTGCCTGCTAAACCACGTCCTGAAGTGCCATGGCCACATGCTTTCTGAACCCCTCCAGAGATGGAGACTCCACCACTGCCCTGGGCAGCTTCTGCCAGGACTTCACCACTCCACGACGGAAGAAATTTTCCCCAATATCCAATCTAAACCTCTCCTGATGCAATGTGAGATCGTTTCCTCTCATCCTATTCCTTGTTCTTTGGGAGAAGAGCTCAGCACCCACCTTCCCACAACATCTGGGAACTGCAGAGAGTGATGAGGTCTCCCCTCAGCCTCCTCCAGATTAAACAGCCTCAGGTCCCTCAGCTGGTCCTCAGAAAGCAAAATTATTCTTGAACATCAAAATTATTCTTGAACATCTTGGGGAATTTCACTCTTTCACTCAGCCACTGAAAAACAGCGCATGGATGGGCTGAGGTCGGTGCTTCTTCCTGCAGCGATGGGGGAGAACCTGACATGAAAATAAAATCTGAGATTTCTGACCCCTCCAAGAAGAGAATAGCAGGAGAGCTTTCAACTTGAGGTCATCAAAAGAAAAAGGCAACGACTCCCATTCTAACTGTATGGCGCATGTGCCTCCTGCCAAGCCAGGGAGGAGCTTGCTCGTGGGTGAGGATGACAGAGGCGCTGATGACGGCTACAAACCAAACACAGGGACACATGCAGGTGATGCTCTGCACCTCCACTGCTGGAGCACAGGGACAGCCAAGGTGTGGTGATACCAAATACCCGTGGACCACCCTTTGGCATTCAGCAGCCCCTTCTGGGCTCTAACACCACGTACAGGAAAGTCTCTGGTGTGAGAGGAAGGCAGTCTTTACTCCAGAGTCTGCCCATTATTTAAACCCAGCTTTAGACTTAATTTACCATTGAGATCTACCAAGTTCCCCCCCGTGCAAGTTGCTAAGGTGACAATGACCTCCAGAGACACAACCTGTCCCCAGTGTCCCCAAGTCAGACAGACAAAGCATCCTGGTGCTTGGGGACACAGGGAGCTCATCATTCCCACACAGCTGCCCTGAATCCCATGTCTGGACCATGTTTGTGCAGTCCCCACACCCTGATGAGCACATCCACCACATTTACACATCCAAATAAATCCCTGCTGGAGATGTCTGCTCAGCCTAAAGAGGAATCAAAGAGGTTTCTAGATTAGAAAACAGCATCACCTCAGCTTGGCCATGTTCCCATCTTGCTGATGGCCAACCTCACAAAGAGCACGCATAGCAAGGAAGACCTTAAGCCAGGGA
The DNA here is from genome assembly GCF_032191515.1 of Phaenicophaeus curvirostris. NCBI lineage: Eukaryota > Metazoa > Chordata > Aves > Cuculiformes > Cuculidae > Phaenicophaeus > Phaenicophaeus curvirostris. The sequence goes on from NC_091411.1 coordinate 1,693,133, forward strand.
ACACCACCAATGAGGGGGAGGGTACAGAACCATAGAATCATTGAGGTTGGAGAAGATCTCGAAGATCATCAACTCCAACCATCAGCCAAACACCACCATGCTGACTAAACCATGTCCTGAAATGCAATGTCTACACAGTTTCTGAACCCCTCCAGGACTCCTCAGCTGCCCTGGGCAGCCTCTGCCAGTGCTTCACCACTCTTTTAGTAAAGGTATTTTTTCTAACATCCAGTCGTGGGACGGCCATGCTCCAAAGGACTCCCACGAGAGAAGCATGGCTGCAGAGACTGCCCTCCAGTCCTGCCCACCAAGGTGTGGAGCAACCTCCCTCTCCCACTGTCCATTAATTAACAGCTAACAATGTTCAGAATGCGTTCAGAGTTCACAGAATCATTGAGTTTGGAAAAGACCTCCAAGATCATCAAGTCCAATCATCAGGCCAACAACACTCTCACCACCCACCTTCCTGCAGGTTCCCTTTTGCCCTGAAGACACCAAATGCCTCCTAAACACTAATTAGTAACAAACACTAACGATGAAACCAGCCAGGAAGTTGCTCAGCCTGACATAAAGGTCAGACTGAGCATGGGATTCCACTGGAAAAGCCAAGATGGGAATGATCCTCTCTGCTCTGTAGCTTCTACTTCTTACTTCACGCAGGGGCCCCTCTACATTGATTTCAATTCTCTTTGTATTGGCAGGAGAATAATTTTCCTTTCAATGCCTGTCTTTTTGTCTTCCACAACTCAGTTTTATCTTGCAAGCAGCAGTGCCAGGTTTGCTTCAGCTTCTGCTCTTCACTAAAGGGTTCTCAGCACTGGCAGAGGCTGCCCAGGGAGGTGGTGGACTCCCCACCCCTGGAGGGGTTTAAAAGATGGATAGATGACGTGCTCAGGGACATGGTTTAGTAGTTGGACAGGTACAGTTGGACTCGATGATCTCAAAGGTCTTTTCCAACCAAACAATTCTATGATTCTATGAACCCCTCCCCAAACTCTTATCTTTGTGGAGAAGGCTGCAGCACAGAGGTGAGAACTGTAAGTAGACAAATAATAAGAATAATAGTAAAAAAATCACAATTAAAATCTAGGAATCATCCTTTTTCAGTAGCATTGTGTTTACTTCTCACCTACTCTTTATTATCTTCCCATTTTATAATCTTAATTTAGTAACTTGGGAGTGTTGTCTGCATCCACCCAATTTCCGACTTGCCTTTAACGCGTAATTATGAGTTCTTCTAGAGTTTCCCTGCTGGAAAAGGCACACACGGGGCTTTGCTAACCAGGAGAGCCCTGCAGACACCAAAATCAGTGAGGCAGGGAACAAATCCATGCCCAAACCCCCACCAGCCTGGCCAGACACTGAACCGTGCTGGGCTCTTCCCTCTTGACAGGGACAAAAATCGCCTGTGAAGGACCCAAGGTTTCACGTCACCAACCATTCCCTGCGGCTCGCGATGCTCCAGATCGCCGCAGACAGGTTTAAGGGCTGCGAGCACTTCCCTTCGAGTCCAGGGAATATTCGTATGAGTAATTTTATGAACTTGCTGAAAGTACTCGCAGAATCTGTGCTCTGAATTCCAATTTTTCTCCCAGGGAAATCCAAGGAGCTCACGCTAACGCAAACCAAAGAAAGGGAACATTAAATACATTTTAACCTAAAACCATCAATGTTCCAACAAGTATTAAGAAGCTTCAACCTGGCGCACCTTTTTTTTTCCCCCCCGACAGTCATGAAATTAAAATTATGAATTAAATCACTGCAGCAAATTGGGCTGGACTTAAGGAGTTTCTCCTTGATTATACGCAACCAAAAAGTAATCAAAATATTGTTGCCATCTCATGTTGCTCAGTGCTCTTCCCATTCCCTTCTTTATGAGAGAAATAATCAAATTGAGGGTGAAGAGGAGAAAAGACATCACTGATTGCTTCTCAACTCTCATCTTCTAAAAGCTGGAAAATAAAAACGACCAGGCAAAACAAGAGCATTATCTGCATCGAGTCCTTGTTTACAGCTGGTTTGAGTTTCCCGGCAAAAGAAACAGCTGGAAATGTTTTTAAGGAATAAATGTATATGGAATGAAAACCTAGGGGGGCGGGGGGAGGAGGGGATTGTGTTTTTTACTTAGGGGAAAAAAAAGAGGGGGAGAAGGAGCCAGGCGAGAGCATTGCAGAAACCCACCCAGTTTTTCAGGTTTCCAATTTCACAAGAAACACTCAGGAAATCAGTTTTGAAAAAAAACCATAAGGGGCACTTTTCCAAGTTGATAAAACAAACAGATCCAATGAGCTCTGAGGGCACGTGGGAAAGAAACACGTTCAAATATAATTTCTAGAGGGAATCCCACCCGTTTTCCTACAGCCACGCTACTGAACACCTTGATTCAGGCATTGGTGAGAAAGCTCTGCTCTGAAACACTGCGTCACATGGTGCTGCCGTGGCTTCTCAACACAGGAGGCACCAGAAGCCACCAGGAGCCACCCACTCACAGAGGTTCAGTCCTGCCCTACTAGAGAATAGGATGCAATGGGAGAGACCTACAAATTGAGGATGAGCCAGCTCACAAGCAGAGCGGGCTGGGTGCACGTGGATGGGATCTCATCTCAGCTTGGCTGATGAGAGGCAACCTCAGAAACTGTCTTCTTCACCACTGAAGAACTCATGAGGTGTTCAAGGCCAGGATGGATGGTACTTGGAAGAACCTGATCCACTGGGAGGTGTCCCTGCCCGTGGCAGTGGCATGGAATTGGATGGGCTTTAAGGTCCCTTCTGACCCAAACCATTCTATGATTGCAGTTGACCAGGAACAGTTTGCTCTACTCCAAAAGAGTGGTTTTGAGTGGTTGGAGATGTGCAGTGAGGAGGCACAGCCTCCTGAGAGGGGAGGTGATGGTCACAGAGGTCAGCATGGTTTTCCAACACAAAGAACAACCAGGAGACACCTCAAGCTCTCAGCAAGCAGGATGTCCAAACCCAAATGCGCTCATAGGTGAAGCTGCAACATGGATGTTTTGCTGTGAGGGTGGGGAGGCCCTGGCCCAGGTTGCCCAGAGCAGGGGTGGCTGCCCCATCCCTGGAGGGGTTCAAGGCCAGGTTGGATGGGGCTTGGAGCCCCTGATGCAGTGGGAGGTGTCCCTGCCCATGGCAGGGGCGGAACTGGATGGGCTTTGAGGTCCCTTCCAACTCAAACCATCCTATGATTCTATGAAGCAAATATTTGCCCTTGGGAGGTTAACTCTGAGGATGTCACCTTCTCTCCCAGTTCTGTGGGACTGGCCTTTTTCATAGCATGAAATGGTGGCAGTTTTACTTTGGAAAGACAAAGAAAAAAAGTCAAACCACATCGAACTGAAAGTATGAAGGAGGGAGGCATGCAGAGCTGGGTCATTTTTTCAAACTTAAAAAAGAGCAGTAATTATAGGGGGCAATTCAGAGAGAGTTCAGTCTGCCTGGCTCCCTCAGAAATGGAAAAAAAAAAAAAGAAAAAAAGAAAAAAGCAAGAAAAAGTAGTAAAAAGAGAAAAAAATAGAAAAGTGAGAAATGGCAGAAGTTGAGAAAAAGCAGACTGGAAGTAGAAATCTTACAAATTCTGCTTGTAAAAGCAGGCCCATCAGCCAACCACAGAGCCTATAAATACTGCCAGAGCGGCTCCCGAGCAGCAAGAATCAGCAAACAAACAAAGTTCCACAATTGCAAAAACAAAAAGGCAAAAAAGCAAAGCCCACAAAAGCCTGGCTGCTCCCAGCAGGGGCGGGAGGGCTCGGCCGCTTCCAGAGGGTGAGGGAATGGGAGAACTGGAGGAAAAGGGAACACAACTTCCCCTGGGTGCGTTCAAACCTCAGCTGCAGCAGAGATCCCGGTCCCACCAAGCCACCGCTCCTCTCCCTGCAACAAGCCAACCATCCTCCAAGAGCAGCAGGACGGTGACCCCCAAGCGCCACCTCCATGTCCTCAAACCAGGGGCAGCGTTGGGAGGAGGGGGATGTCACCCCACACCATCAACCTTGGCTTCTGTCACTCCCAAACCAACATCTCCAAGCCATCAGCCAGGCTAAAGAAATCATTTTTCAAGGAGTTTGCAGAGGACAAACATCACCCGGACCCGACCTGCGCGACCTTCACCTCCCTCTGGTCCACAGAGCTGAGACAAATGAGGGCACAGAGCTGCAGGGGAATTATTTTCAGCCAAAAGCAGAGTTACAGCAGGAGCGACCGCTGCATGGATCGGTGTCGTTTCTGCTGAGCCGCTCACACAACAGAACCTGACGCTCATTTGCAAAAAGTGGAAGTGACACAGCCTGACATTTAAAATTTTCTGATTCACCCAGGCAAAATCTCTGCCCTATTTCTTTCTGGAAGAAAGAACTGCAAGATGTGTTCAAAATCTAAATTAAGTGCTCACAAGCCCCAGATTCTGCTCAACTCGGATCTCTACCACCCCAATCATATTCTGCATTTTCTGGTCACGAACAAAAAATAAAATAAGTATGTTTCTCTTTGGGCTCAACCTGAAAAGGAATTTTTTAATTTGTCAGAGCTTCAAGGAAACCAAAAAATCTCTTATTTCCACAGCCCTGTGCACAGAGATTTCACCAGGATGTGGTGATTATTCCTCTCCACTCCTCTCTCATGAGATCCCATCTGGAGTACTGTGTACAGTTCTGGAATCCCCAACCTAAGAAGGATGAGGACACTTAACCCATCACTCTCAAGCCCACCGCTGAGCCACGTCCTTAAGCATGACATCTCCACCTCTTAAAGCCCTCCAGGGATGGTGACTCTACCACTGCCCTGGGCAGCCTCTGCCAGTGCCTGAAAACCCTTTCCATGAATAAATTTTCCTAACATCCAATATAAACCTCCCCTGGTGCAACGTGAGGCCATTTCCTCTCATCTTATCACCAACCTTGGTGGATTCAAACCAGACCACCTTGAGAAAAATGAAAAATGCTTATTAACTAATGGTTATTTATTGGTGTAATCAGGATGGTCATGGAATCATAGAATCATAGAACAGTTTGGGTTGGAAGGGACCTTAAAGATCATCCAGTTCCACCCCCTGCCATGGGCAGGGACACCTCCCACTGGATCAGGGGCTCCAAGCCCCATCCAGCCTGGCCTTGAACACCTCCAGGGATGGGGCAGCCACAGCTTCCCTGGGCAACCTGGGTCAGGGCCTCCTCACCCTCATGGTGAAGAAATTCTTCCTTATCCCTCGTCTAAATCTGCCCTCTCCAGTTTATAGCCACTGCCCCTCATCCTATCACCACAAGCCTTTGTAAACAGTCCCTCCCCAGCTTTCTTGTAGCCCCTTCAGGTAATGGAAGGTCACTCTAACGTCTTCTAGGAACCTTCTTTTCTCCAGGTTGAACATGCCCAACTCTCAGCCTGTCCTCGTATGGGAGGAGCTCCACCCCTTGGATCACCTCCTTGGCCTCCTCAGGACCCATTCCAACAGTTCCGTATCCTTCTTATGTTGAGGATTCCAGAACTGAACACAATACTCCTGATGAGGTCTCACAAGAGAAGAACAGAGGGGCAGAACCAACTCCCTCGCCCTGCTGGCCGCGCTGCTTTTGATGCAGCCCAGGACACGGTTGGTTTCTGGGCTGCGAGCACACACTGCTGGCTCAGGTCAAGCTCCTCATCAACCAGCACCCCAAAGTCCTTCTCTGCAGGGCAGCTCTCAGTCACATCATCCCCTACCCTGTACTGAAACCGGGGACTACCCCGACTCAGGTGTAGGACCTTGCTCTTGGCCTTGTTGAACCTCATGAAGTTCACACATGATCAAAAGAACTGAACTATAAGCCACCTTCTCCTCTGAGATAACAGAAGCTCCAGCCCAGGACACCACAGCTCCAACAGATGCTCACTGAACTCCTAGTGGGCAGTGCCTGCAGAGAAGCCAGAGTGGCTGGTCCAGCAGCATATCTGCTGATAGAACCCACAATGCCTCCTCCAGTGAGTGGTGAACACCAGAGTAAGCACTCTGTAGGTCTATGCAAAGCTCCCGGAGAAGTGATTGTCTGAATATCACCCTGCCTAAGCTCCCCTGCCACGAGAAATGTAGGTGTCTAAACATCACAGCCCATGTGAGCAGATGCCCAGAGCTGTGGTGGCTGCCCCGTCCCTGGAGGGGTTCAAGGCCAGGTTGGATGGGGCTTGGAGCCCCTCATCCAGTGGGAGGTGTCCCTGCCCATGGCAGGAGGTGGAACTGAATGGGCTTTGAGGTCCCTTCCAACCAAAAGCACTCTGTGATTATATGATTCTATGATCTATTAATGCTCTGGAATCACATTTAACATCACCCTTTCAACCCAAACCATTCCACATGTATACGATTCTATGCCAACACAACCATGCTGGCGTGCGTGTGGCTCTGCCCATGGACCCCAGCTGCTTTAGTTCATGCCGTCCCTAGTTCATTTTCTTAAGAAAGATAAATACTAATTGTCTGATGTCCACCAGAGTGATGCAGAAATTATGAACAAGCTAGTGCTCTGCATTAGATCTAGGTGATCAGTGCCACTGAGACAGGAACAGCTCCGAGATGTCTGTCCCAGGACCCACAAACATTGGCCAAACTGCTTGTGTGGCACCACTACTGGGAGAAGGCAAAGGAGAGAGAAGGTTGCCCAGGGAAGATGTGGCTGCCCCATCCCTGGAGGTGTTCCAAGGCCAGGTTGGATGGGGCCTGGGGCAGCCTGACCTAGTGGGAGATGTCCCTGCCCACGGCAGGGGGGTTGGAACTGGATGATCTTCAAGGTCCCTTCCAACCCAAACTATTCTATGATTCTATGATTCTAAGATGAACGTGCACTTCTGCCAAGAGCAGGATGATCTGCATTCACTTGTTGGCTGATCATCATCAGCCTTTCAGTGTCACCAGCCAACCTCAGAGTCATGCTCCAGCCAAGGTCTTGGGTTCGTGGCAAGACGTGAGATGCCAACACAGCTTCCTGCTCTGAGCTTGGACGCTCTCCATAAAACTCTGTGCCTTGCAAACGCATTCTTGCGGATGTCATGTGCTCTACAGAAACCCACAAGACTTGTTCTGCCTGCTGCCACGAGGGCACGGCTGCTGTTCAGGTCTGCCCCACCATGGGCAGCAACGGAGCTTCACCCCATTGAACAGCTTCCCTGCAACGATTCTCCATCAGTTTAACTCCACAGCGCTCTTATTTCCCACTCATACACAAGGCAAGGTGGCAGCTTGCAGGGTCGGTGTCTCGGCCTCTGGTGATTAACTGCCTCGGTCATAAAGCAAAACCTACCCGGCACGGCTCTGCAGACACTCCATTGCAATAGGAATCATAGAATATAGAATCACTGGGTTAGAAAAGACCTTTGAGATCATCAAGTCCAGACATACCTGTCCACTACTAAATCACATCCGTCAGCACCTCATCCACCTGTCTTTTAAACACCTCCTCCACAAAGTGGACATACTTGCAAGTCTCCTGGAATTACCTAAACTTTGTAGCCGGGAAAGTGTTCAGGAGAAGAACTTTCAGAAGGAAAAAACCCATGATGGGTTCTACCTCTTAAATGTGACCTCTGGACCTCCCTGTAGCCACTAATGGGCAAACCTCGCACAAATTATCGCACGTACCAAATCTGTCTTTACAACAGAGCTCCTGTTTCCATATATTTGAAGCCACTCTCCCCTTTTGTTTCTTCTCTAAACCAGTTAAAATGAGCATTAAGGGATATAATTATGTTGTTAGCTTAATTGCCTACTTAAAGCAGAATCTACAGGGGTTTAATGCAAGATTTGAAAGGGGGGAGGGAGGAAATTGGGATATTAATGGATATCGTTTTAAAAATGAACCTCTTCTGGGGAGAAGTGAGGTTGGGGCAAGGGACAGAGCACGGGGGGACAACGTTGAACCAGCCCCATCAGCTTCTGTCACAAGGGTTTGACAAAATGCAAACGGATGGCCCGTTACTTCTCACGCAGTCTAACTTTGGAGAATTTGACCTAATTAATAATTAACCACCACAAAAAAAAAAAAAAAGCGCATCCCACCTTCAGTGTGAAACTTTAATGCTATAATCATTGTGACACATGCTCAGGAGAGGGGCTGCTACCTGGTACACGCCCCACACTGCAAGGACAAGTCCAACTGGGAGAACTCTTGCTCCCTAATCACCCAACAGACAGACAACCACTTTCCACAGATAGAGGAGCACACACAGGACAAGGGGACAAAAAAAATGGTACGCAGCCCTTGATGCCTGAAAAAAGTCACCAGACTCAGCTCTGTGTCCAGCTCTGGAGTCCTCAGCATAGAAAGGACACGGAGCTGTTGGAGCGAATCCAGAGGAGGCCACAGAGATGATTTGAGGGCTGGAGCATCTCCTGTACGAGGAGAGGCTGAGAGGGCTAAGGCTGTTCAGCCAGGAGAAGAGAAGGCTCCAGTGAGACCTTAGAGGAGCTTCCAGTGCTGAAAGGAGCTCCAGGAAAGCTTGGGAGGGACTCTGGATCAGGGAGTGCAGGGAGAGGACGAGGGGAACAGTTTGAAGGTGAAAGAGGGGAGACTGATATCAGACCATAGGAAAGAATTTGTTCCTGTGAGGGTGGGGAGGCCCTGGCCCAGGCTGCCCAGAGCAGGGGTGGCTGCTCCATCCCTGGAGGGGTTCAAGGCCAGGTTGGATGGGGCTTGGAGCAACTTAATGCAGTGGAAGGTGTCCCTGCCCATAGCAGGGGGTGGAACTGGATGGGCTTTAACGTCCCTTCCAACTCTGGCTGATTCTATGATGATTCTATGAATATATTATTTCAACACTATTTGAAACCTCTAAGAACACTATTTTATGGCATAAGCAGCATCTTCCCTACCACCTTTTGCTGACCCCACAGAGAGACCAGGATTTTGAAGACCGATGGTGTTTGATGCGGTTGCGCAAGGGAACACCATATTCCACGATGAATTATTGGTGTATTCAGAAAAAATCACAGAATTAATGTATTCCAGTACCTCCTTGGGAACACAGAGGGAACGTGCATTGTTACAAAGTTCCACGTTATTAGGAGGAATATGTACAGCACAAATTAAGGACTTCAGAGATGAAGCCACCTTGGATCATTTGATTAATACAGTGAGTGCTTCCTACATCGACATAAGTGGATTTCAAACAACTTGAACTCAATGTAATTAGATGGATTATAAAGCACCAGAATTAAGACAGTAGGTTGAAAGGGAAAATGTGGAAGAATTCGGCAATTAGCAGATAAAAGTGAGAGAAAGTAGAGAAGGGGATGCATCAACCAACAGGCGCATAAATCCTGGGGAGCCTGATGGTGAGTCCAACCAACCACAGCCACCGAATAACAAATAGCACCATCAAACAATCCATCTTGATGATCACAGAGAGCTTTTCCAACCATTATGATTCTATTCTATGAAATGTCACCATCAAAACGATCCATCTTTAAAAGCACATACTGGAAAACCAACCCCACACATGGACTACATGAAAACCACATTGAAAAATAACAACAGCTGCAACACCGAGAGTTGGAAAATGATGAAATCTTGGTGGGATCCACCCTGCGCCATGTGCTGCCAGCTCACCCCGTGCTCTGACACAGCCCCAAGATGCCTGAACATGTGTCACTTCATCCACAGGACCTTCAACTCTTTCAACTTTCAGTCTGATTTGGTAAAAGTTAAGAATAAAGAGCAAAAAAAAAGAACATTTCTACCAGCCAGCCTGGCCCAGCTGGGGCCACTGCATCGATTCTGCAATATCTGAGCATTATTTCTTTTTATTTAGAATTAAAATTTTTAGAATATTTTTTAGTTAAATAGGAATTTCTTTTCATTCTTTTTCCCCCTCCCGTATTTCTGTGTTCTTCCATACATGCTTTGGGCGATGGGGGGGACACTAAAGATGTGGGATGGATGCTTGGCTCAGCCCCTGGACCCTGCTGCCCCTTTCTCTTAGGGCTCAGCTGAGCATCTGCAGCACGAGTACCCTCCGAGATCAATATTCAGCCAGATCAGGGTGGTTTTCCACAATGCCACATCTGTGAAACACCAAAAGTTCTCTCATTTTCCACTCTATGCCCAATACTGGGGTTTGTCTCCTTCACTGGTGGAGCCAAACGTTGGGTGACAGCACCAGCCCTGAGCCCGTTGTATCATTAAACCAGGATTAGGAGGGAAGCACTCAAAATCCACAATATTTCCAGAAGATCAGCAAAAGATGGAAGAACCCAGAAGGGCCTGAACTGCCAGGATCCAGCACAACGTGCTTTGTCCCACACCACAGCGATGTCCCAGGCTCACCAGGGGCAAATCTCATCATCAACAGCAGCATTTCCAGCAGCTTTTCCAAACAAATTCCCGCCTCGGGCAGTCACCTGGCTTGGAAAACTTTGTCCCAACCACTTCAGAAGTTTTGGCAGGGTTATAAAGACTCGACCACAGGTACTGGTTGGAGTTGGGCAATCCACGCCAGTGGCATCGCTTCGGCTCCACCACCCGGGAGAGGAGAGGGCCAAGAGGACAAAAAATTAAATAAATATGTAAAACAGTAAAGAAAAAAAATTCAATGAGGTGACTGAGTCATTGCTGGTCAGAGGAGAGAGGGAACAAGGTTTTGTGTGTGTGCGCTGGAGGGGTGGCGTGTTAGAGACCCCACAGGGAGGAGGGCTGGGTTGTTTTGCTTTGGTTTATCACAGGAAAGGTCTTGTTCCGAGATTAAGTGGAGCCGTTAATGCCGAGCAGAACGGCTGTGGGGCACAGCCTGCATCCCCTGGGCAACCAGCAAAGCAGGGGGTTTATTTTGTGCATCATTATATTCACTGCCGGGACAGCCAGGACCCAGCGCCAGAGCAGGGACCCAGCACTCAGCATCAAACAAACGGGATTCGCCACCGAACAGCCAGAAACCAGCACTGGAGGAGGGACCCAGCACCAGAGGAGAAGGAACCCAGCACCAGAACAGCCGCGATTCACTGCCGGGACAGCCAGGACCCAGTGCAGGAGGAGGGATCCAACATCAGGAGCCGGTATCCAGCACCAAATAGCAGGCACTCAGCACCTGAGCAGGGACTCAGCACCAGGGGAGTCAGCACCCAGCACTGGAACAGGTACCGAGCGCTGGAACATCTGGGATTGAGCACTGGAACAGCCAGCACCCAGAGCTGGAGCAGGTAGGACACAGTGCTGGAGCAACAGGCACCCAGCACCAGAGCAGGGAGCACCCAGTGTCAAAGCAGCAGGAACCCAGGGCAGGCACCCAGCGCCGAAGCAGGGAGCACCCAGTGCCGGAGCAGGGAGCATCCAGCACCGGAGCAGGGAGCACCCAGCGCCGGAGCAGGGAGCACCCAGCACCAGAGCAGGGAGCACCCAGCACCAGAGCAGGGAGCACCCAGCACCAGAGCAGGGAGCATCCAGTGCCGGAGAAGGGGGCACTCAGTCCTGGAGCAGGGAGCACCCAGCACCAGTATGGACCTTCCTGTGCACCGGACCCGGGAGCACCCAGTGCCGGAGCAGGGAGCACCCAGTGCCAGAGCAGGAGCACTCTGCGCCAGAGCAGGGAGTATCCAGCATCGGAGAAGGAGGCACTGAGTCCTGGAGCAGAGAGCACCCAGCACCAGCATGGACCTTCCTGTGCACCGGACCCAGCCTCGCCTCCTCCTGCGCTTGATCGTAACAGGGAAATAGAGCTGAACCCTAACCAGGGATGTTGATGCATGTGGTTCATTTCCATCACTTTAACTGTTTGCAGAACCAGGGCAACGCAAGAATGCGGAGACAGAACAGCACAAACACAGCTAACCCAGTCCACTTGGCCTTTCCAGGCCTGTGTGTCTGGTTTTTTTTTCCTTTTTTTGATGAAGCGAAGACGCAACAACATCAATGAATCATGAATGCATCGCGTGCCCAGCGACCCTGCAGCGTCACCCACAGCTCCCACTCATTTCTTTTCCAAACAGACCTACGACATAAACACAAAAGCATCGCTGGCCAGAGCCCTTCTCCAGCTGCTGGAGGCAGAACAGAAAGAAAAGACGTTTGTGCAATAAGGAAGTAGGGAAGGATCTAAAATACGAGGCCAGCACAGCCCCACGCCCTGGCAGGCGCCCGTCCTGCTGTGCCCACGAGCACCCACTCTGCAGGTGCTTCACAAACCCCATCCCACACGCCAGCGCCTCTGAAGTTTGGGAAAGGCTTTAATACCTCAAGCTCATAAAGTCTTGCAGTCAAAATAAAACATACATTAAAACTCTCAGGGCTTTACACGGTGGTATTTCGTAGCTCCTATTAAAGTCATAGTAAACACACTGAAATCAGTGACTGGGAGCTTCAGCCCTGTGGTAGATCCTTCTACGGAGCCACCAGGATTTTGAAGTACTGGCCTACACCAGGGATAAAAGTGCAAGGCTGTTCAGGGAGACAGAACGCTCTGCCAAACAGGGAGCGGGGGGAGCCCTGTCTCTGCCTCTGTCCTGGCCTCTGACTCAGCCCCAGTCCTCATCCCTGATCTGATCCCTGCCCCATCCTTGTCCAATCCCAGTCCCTGACCCTGTCCCAGTTTTAGTCCTGCTCCTTCTCCCCATCCCTACCCTGTCTTGGTCCCAGTCCCAATCTGAATCCCAGTCCCTGACCCAATCCCAGTCCCTGACCCGGTCCCAGTCCTAGTCCCTGATGCTCTCCTGGTCCTTGTCCCTGTCCCAGCCACTTTTCCAGCTGACAGCAGAGCTTTTCCCCTCAGCTCTCACTGGCAGCCTGGGAACACCCATGTCCTGAATCGTGTCCTTCCCTATAACAAGAGGAGAATTAATCATAAAACCCAAATGCTGAATTTCCTGACCCACACAAGGAGGATTTCCCACGGCCGACAATGCTGTAACCAAGGCACTGAAGATACACCCAGTATTCTCAGTCATGTTATTTTACATTTCCATTTTGCATCGGCACCGATAAAGTAAATTTTAAGGCCACTTTACGACAAGTTTGGAAACATTCTGAAACAAAACGGCTTTTCCCCCACGTTTTTCTTTTTAAAAAAAAGTCTCTGTGTGCATCGGCTTGGGTTTGCTGCTGGGTTTTGGTTTTAAAGAACTACTAATCAAGTCTTCTTCCTCGTTAAGGACACGCGAACAGAAGTGCAAATCCAGATCGGGATCATCCCTTCCCAGACAGGTGAATGTGCCGGCAATGAAGTCGTCCATCTGCTGGGAAAACCAGTGGAACAACTGTACCCTTTTTTTTTTTTTTTTTGAAGCAAAGGTGCGGCAACAAACCCACAAAATAGGCTTTGCTTCCAGCAGTCAGCACCCCAGAGCTGTTTTTATAATCCTTGTTTTTCTTCGATTATCCCAGCGTGGGTTTTCCCCTGTTTCCTTGTTGAGCACTGTTTAACCAGCACCAAGCATGCAATCATTAAACCACGCCACGCGGAGCCAACCGGTCACCCAGAAACAACCAACAGCAGCAACCAGGCATTTCAGAAATAACTGCTTTGGGGGGAAAACGATCAAAATAAGATTCTCTTTGGGAAAGGCCAGGCACTCCATGGGTTTGAGATCAGCCCTGCAGCGCATCGGCCCCCAGAGCTGTACCACGACCCCAACACACGCGCTTGTACCCTCACAGAGCCTCAAGATAAACACAGATCTATAAGGAATATCCAGTATAAGCATCTCTGTAGTGATAACCATGCTAATCCATAAAAAAAGAAATCCGTTTGGAAGCCTGGCCCTCCAAGCTGGAGCTCCTCTCGGTCCTGCAAGCAAAGGTGCACACACGCTGTTCTCTGTCCACTTGCTGATGCACCAGGAACCAGGGTGGTATCACAGCTGCCCCCACCCAGACTCAGCTCTGGAAAGCCAAGAATATTTCTCCAGTACTTTTCATGTTCAGATGCCACGCAGAGCACTGGGGCCTGCTGTAACAATTTCCATAGAATCATGGAATGGTTTGGGGTGGAAGGGACCTCAAAGACCATCCAGTTCCACCCCTGCCATGGGCAGGGACACCTCCCCTGGATCCAGTTCCTCCAAGGCCGATCGAACCCAGCCTTGAACACCTCCAGGGACGGAGCAGCCACCACTGCTCTGGGCAACCTGGGCCAGGGCCTCCTCACCCTCACAGCAAAACATTTCTCCCCAAGATCTCATCTCAATCTCCCCTCTTGCAGCTGAAAACCATTCCCCCTCAGCCTGTCCCTGCGATCCCTGATCAGGAGCCCCTCCCCAGCTTTCCTGGAGCCCCTTTCAGCACTGGAAGCTCCTCTAAGGTCTCCCTGAAGCCTTCTCCTCTCCAGGCTGAACAACCTCAACTTTCCCAGCCTGTCCTCATACAGGAGGTGCTCCAGCCCTCGGATCATCTCTGTGGCCTCCTCTGGATTTGCTCCAACAACTCCATGTCCTTCCTGTGCTGAGGACTCCAGAACTGGATGTAAGTAGTGTCTCTCCAGAGCAGAGCAAAGCATGGAATCCCTCCCTCGCGCTGTTGGTTCCACTGCTTTGGATACAGCCCAGGACGCTGCTGGCTTTCTGGGCTGTGAGCACCCATTGCTGACTCATGTGGGGTTTCTCATCCCCCAGGACCCCTAGAGCAATGGGCTCCTTTTGGAAGGAAGCCAAACAAAACCTAAATGCACTGGTCCTGCCCAAGTGCTGCTCGGGATGCGGGATGAACACCAGGATGTGGTCACTGCTCGGGTTTGTCTCCATGCTCTCTCCGGGCATTTACCAAGCCAAGTTATGAGCAGTCATGGGGCAATCATTAACCAGGGAGGCCAACGGGCACCGAGTCCAAGCACACGCCGTGCCGGAGAAAGTCATGTGAAATAACACCCGTAGGGAACCAGCACTGCTCACCGTTGCCGAGAGGCTTTGATTTAGTGATAAAGTGCCCGTTCCCATGGCAAAAACCAATCGGCGTGCGTAGAACACAAAGCTTTTCCCAAGTTTAAAAGATACACTGGGAGCAAGAATTAAGCACCACTGTGACTGAGGCAAGCCCCTTGCAGTGGCTACAACTGCACCTTGACCACGGGACAAGAGTTCCCCCTCCATGGTCTCCCCTGAACCAGCCAGGCTCACAGGACAACACCCCTTTTACAGGCTTCAATTAATCAACTCACAGCTCTATCATCCTGGTATTTGTGTCCCCTGGTTTGGGGGTCCTCCAAGGTCCCCATGTCTTTTGGAGGGAGTTGAGGTTCAGCCTGGAGAAGAGAAGGCTCTGTGGGGACCTTAGAGCAGCTTCCAGCACTGAAAGGGGCTCTAGGAAAGCTGGGGAGGGGCTCTTGATCAGGGAGGGCAGGGATGGGATGAGAGGGAACAGTTTTCAGCTGAAAGAGGGGAGATTGAGATGAGATCTTAGGAAGAAATGTTTTTCTGTGAGGGTGGGGAGGCCCTGGCCCAGGTTGCCCAGAGCAGGGGTGGTTGCCCCATCCCTGGAGGTGTTCAAGGCCAGGTTGGATGGGGCTTGGAGCCCCTGATCCAGTGGGAGGTGTCCCTGCCCATGGCAGGGAGTGGAACTGGATGGGCTTTAAGGTCCCTTCCAACCCAAACCACTCAAGGATTCTGTGATTCTATGACTTTACTGAAAAAACATCTTTAAAACAGTCTGCATAAGGCTTAGGGAGCAGCCAGAACCCTTCTTTGTGCCTTTTAACGTGATCTCAGTGAGGTCAAGCTGGGGGTGAGGCATACAGCCCATGGAAGCATTGTCAGGATCATGCTGGGTGCAAGTACATGGGGACCAAGGAACATCCAGGACCCCCCAGCCAGCATGGTGACCCCTTGCTTCACCACTTCTAGAGGCGCAAGGTCCATTTGTCTTCTGTTTTCAAGTTTCCTAACTCCAATGAACCAGTTTTTCCTGTTTTCCTTTGAATTAACGTCACCTCTGAACAGGGAGGGAAAGCAGCACCAGCTTCAAGGCCTTCACTAGGACAGAAAGTCCTCCATGGCAATGATTCCCACCCCAGTACCAATCGTTCCCAGACAAAACCCCAATGTTTCTGCAAAAACAAAGGAAGCGATTCCTGCCCAGCCCCTGGCACCATCCTCATCCCCTGCCAAACACATCCCGCTCTCCCCGACCTGCGCAGGGAGCAAGCCCAGGATGTCAGATGTGGATGGAGAGATGAGTTCCACACCCAAACCCACAGGTCCAGTGATGACACCAACCCTCTAGCACCCACACATGGTGCTGACCACCTTCACTCGTAGGAGCTCAACACATCATGGAACTACAGAAACACAGAATCATTTAGGTTGGAAAAGACTTCTAAGCTCATCAAGTCAGTCCAACCCATGCATGACTACTAAACCACGTCCCAAAGTACCATATGCTTTTATAACCCCTCCAGGGATGGAGACCCCACCATTGCCCTGGGCAGCCTCTGCCAGGGCTTCACCACTCTTTCCATAAAGACATTTTTCCTAATATTCAATCTAAACTTCCCCTGGCACAACTGGAGGCCTTGTCCCCTCATCCTACCCCTTGTTACTTGGGAGAAGGACAGAGCCCACCACCCACCTCCTCACAACCGTCTTTGAGGGAGGCAGCAATGAGGTCTCCCCTCAGCTGCCTCTTCTCCAGACTAAACAGCCCCAGGTCCCTCAGCCTCTCCCAGATCCCCTGGGCTCCAGACCCTTCCCCAGCTCTGTTCCCTTCTCTGGTCCTTCCCCTCAATGTCCTTGCAGTGAGGGGCCCAAAATTGAACCCAGGATTTGAGTTGTGGCCTCACCAGCGCCAAGTGCAGGGGGACAATCCCTTCCCTGCTCCTGCTGGCCACCCCATGGCTGATCCAAGCCAGGATGCTGGTGGCCTTCATGGCCAACATCACTTAATGGCCAGTCCATTGATTCAACCCGAAAATCCTTTAGGTATCTGATTTTTCTCACTTTTCTGCACCTCCCTGCACGCCTACATGGAAACCGGTTTTGAAATACAGTAGAATATAGAACTGCTGTGTAATCGCCAATTTTGTTGCTTTGCTTTCAGTGGAAGAAAGCCCAAAATGGAGGCTTTGCAATTTCTCAAATACAGAATTTCAGTTCCCAAGAGATTATTAATTTTTGCTTTTAAAGAAAAAAAATATGCAGCAGAGTTATTTTGTAACAAAAATACTGAATGTCCAAACTAAGGCAAAAGTCAAACGCGGCCCTGCCAGCCCTCTGCGAGCCCAGCGCTATATTAAGAAGAGAGATCATAAACCAAACAAAACTCCAAACAACTTGCGGGCCATGATAACCAACATCCAACAGCAAAACTGCTTTCACCATGTGTAAATGTCTAATTATAACCACTTCGAAAAAAATACCCTCCAAACCCAATCAGGAGTTTTCCCACCTCATCCCCAGGGACCAAATTTACCCAATCATGGTTTGAAAAATTATTTCCATATGTTAATTATTTCCTGTAAAAGATTAACTCACTTCTCTTTTGTGTTGCAGTAAAATCCATGCACAGGGCTCCA
This sequence comes from Phaenicophaeus curvirostris, assembly GCF_032191515.1. Lineage (NCBI taxonomy): Eukaryota > Metazoa > Chordata > Aves > Cuculiformes > Cuculidae > Phaenicophaeus > Phaenicophaeus curvirostris. The sequence goes on from NC_091411.1 coordinate 1,710,593, forward strand.
ATTCCGCCTGGGCTTGGCACCAGTTTACAGGACTTTTTCATGTTTCAGGCCCAAAACAGAGGCTCACAAAGTCAAACTTCCACCCAGCCAGATCTGCCCTCACCAGCAATCACATCATTGGGTCAACATCTTCCTAAACATTCAGCTGGGAAAAGGAGGAACATGGAAGTATTTATGGATGCCCATCAAGGAGAACATGTGAGAACCTTCCCAAGGGAAGTCTAATCAAGGTCCATTCACCGCTCTGCGCTGAAGAAGATCTAGGCGATTCAAGCTGTTTGCGGCATCCTTCTCTTTTTCCAGCTCTTCCTTCTTGTCTATCAGCTCACGCAACCCGCTCTTCACTTTCACAAACCCAAGCACTCTCTCTCCAAGCTGTTGCTAGTCCCAGAATGTGTCCTCCAGCACCCTGCCCAAGCTGGTACCCAGGAAGACAAGCATCCACCCAATAGGGACCTTACTTCTTTTTTGGTGGCCATTTATTTCAGTACTGAAGGGCCAGAACAGCCCCAAACCCTCCTGCCTATCCAGAGACAGCTCAGGACTGGTGAGGAAGATTGGAGAGGAAAGAATCCTCAGCCCAGGAAGGACATGGAAATGTAGGAGGCAAGTCCAGAGAAGGCCACAAAGATGATCCCAGAGATGGAGCATGACCCATTCGAGGCCAGGCCGAAAGAGTTGGGATTGTTCAGCCTGGAGAAGAGAAGGCTCTGAGAAGACCTTAGAGCAGCTCCCAGTCCTGAAAGGGGCTCTAGGAAAGCTGGGGAGGGGCTCTTGATCAGGGAGTGCAGGGAGAGGACAAAGGGGGGCAGCTTTAAGCTGAAAGAGGGGAGATTGAGGTGAGATCTTAAGAGGAAATGTTTTTCTGTGAGGGTGGGGAGGCCCTGGCCCAGGTTGCCCAGAGAAGTGGTGCCTGCTCCATCCCTGGAGATGTTCAAGGCCAGGTTGGATGGGGCTTGGAGCCTCTGATCCAGTGGGAGGCGTCCCATGGCAGGGGTGGAACTGGAAGGGCTTTAAAGTCCCTTCCAACCCAAACCATCCCATGATTCTCTGGTTGCCACTTCCAATGATGGGGATGGGCTCAGCCGCTTTCAGCCCCATAAACTTAAATCGATCCATAAGGCTGTTTGCTTTGTCAATACGAAAGCACAGCATAAAGCCTTCAGGCACCAGTTAAATCTCGACATCATTGCATTTATAGTTATGAATAATAAGAGCTTTTCCACAGTACTACAGCAGCAAGGCATAATTCAACACAAATTCAATTTTTAAAGGATGATGAATTGTGATACACTGAGATTTTTATGCTCCTATGACTATTAAGAAGCCCATGATATTCATTTTAGTAAACTAAAAATTGAATATGGCAAAGTACTGCTCACGATTAGAGCACCACTGCTGGCATCCGGATGGATCTCCATCACGACTGGGAAGGAGATGGGTGAGTTCCAATGACTCCCAGGCTGTGTCAATGCTGGTGCCAGCTCTTGAGTTTGGAGATCACTGAACATCAGAACCTTCCAAAGTCCCTCCTGCAAGAGGCCGTTGTCCCTCTCCTGTGTCACACATCATACTCATTTTGCAACTCTCTTTTTCCTCAATTCTGTCACATTTCTACCAAAAAATGCCCCAAGACTAGTTTTACAGCCTTCTCCAGCCTTTCAACTCCCGTCAGTGGGTGGTGAGGCACAGGCACGGGCTGCCCGGAGAAGGCACAGAACCCTCAACATAAGAAGAATTTGGAGCTGTTGGAACGGGTCCAGAGGAGGCTACAAAGATGATCAGAGGGCTGGAGCACCTCCTGTACGAGGACAGGATGAGAGAGTTGGGGTTGTTCAGCCTGGAGAGGAGAAGGCTCTGAGGAGACCTTATAGCGACCTTCAAGTACCTGAAAGGGCTCCAGGAAAGCTGGGGAGGGATTGATTACAAAGGTTTGCAGTGATAGGACGAGGGGCAATGGGTATAAACTGGAGAGGGGCAGATTTAGACTGGACGTAAGTAAGAATTTCTTCACTATGAGGCTGGTGAGACCCTGTCACAGGTTGCCCAGGAAGGTTATGGCTGCCCCATCCCTGGAGGTGTTCAAGGCCAGGTTGGATGTGACCCCACCACTTCCCTGGGCAGCCTCTTCACATTCTTCACCACTCTTTTGGTAAAGAATTTTTTCCTAATATCCAGTCTCCCTTTGGATTATTGCTCTCCTCCAACTTTCCCTTTGGAATTTTCCCAGGTCCAGGTCCTCCTCCTCGGTCTCCTTTCAGATTACTAAGCAAGGACTGGGGTTTTGGTGGACATCTTTACCATGTCCAGCACACCGAACTTCAAGAGGCCAGGTCACAAGGATACAGTAATATGGACTTTTTACATAGCAGGAGCTTCCCAACAACCCATTGTTCAGTCTGTTTCTGTAACCTTCACAGAACGTTGTCCTCCCTAACAATAATGGCAGAGAGAAAATATTATTACAAAGAAATGGTGGTTACTGTGTGATGTTGCCAGACCAAAGAGAGAGGTTCTCGTATCCCCAGCAGATACAACGAACACACCCCAGCCAGAAAAATGTGGGGGAAGGATTCACAATCATTTTCCTACAGGTGTGAGCACCCAGTGCCAACCTGGCTAGAAACGCCTCAGCAAGACGTTCCACCTGTGTGTCTAGATACAGGAAAGAGAAAGGAACCCCACCTTGTCAAACAGATCTGGCATTACATCCTCGTGACATTTATGGCTTTGGTTGAGAAAGATCACTATTTCAGCCTAAGAGACTGAGATTTGGAGTATTGTGTCTAGTTCTGGAATCCTCAGCATAAGAATTTGGAGCTGTTGGAACGGGTCCAGAGGAGGCTACAAGTATGGTAAGAGGGCTGGAGCACCTCCCATTTGAGGACAGGCTGAGAGAGTTGGGGTTGTTCAGCCTGGAGAAGAGAAGGCTCCAAAGAGACCTTAGAGCAGCTTCCAGTACCTGAAGGAGCTACAAGAAAGCTGGGGAAGGACTTTTTACAGCAGCTTGGAGTGATAGGACAAGGGGAATGGATATAAACTGGAGAGGGGCAGATTTAGACTAGACGTAAGGAAGAATTTCTTCACTATGAGGCTGGTGAGGCACTGGCCCAGGTTGCCCAGGGAAGTTGTGGCTGTCCCATCCCTGGAGGTGTCCAAGGCCAGGTTGGATTCTATGATTCTATGATTTTTGCAGGGTTCCCTATTGCACAAGATGTTGATTCAAAAGAAAAACATCAGCCTTAGAGGAGAAATCAATGCACAGAGATACCAAGGGGTTAAAAAAATAGCTATTTAACACATTTTGAGAACTAATGTAAGGGGCTAATCTTCATTTTTTTCCACAAGAAAGCAATCCATGGAAGGATTCAATACCTATCAAGGATTTACAAGCAGCCAGAAAATCATTCCCAGCCACGTTTGCAGAGAATACAACATTAAAAATTAGCTGGACATAATTAAAGAGGACAGGTCCCTCACTCAGCACCATCCAGATCGATGGGCAAGCTGGACTCATTTAAACAAGACATGTTTTTATGTAGCCTAACATGAGATTGTCCAACAAGAAAAAAAACCAACACAACACACAGCAGATGGACGGTGTCCTGGAGGAACAGCTGGAGACCGCTTAGTGGTCCTGCTGGAGACCAAAGCGGTCCCTGCAGCCCATGTAAGGTCAAGGAGAAGGAGGTGAGGGATGTTCAGAAGAGGACACCGAGGCTGTGTGATGTACCTACACCACCCATGACTTCGTGATATCAGGACAAGGGGCAGCGGACACAAACTGGAACACAGGAAGGTCCCTCCACTGTGAGGGTGACAAGCACTGGAACAGGCTGCCCAGAAAGGCTGTGGAGTCTTCTTCTCTGGAGATATTTAAACCTCACCTGGACACACTCCTGTGCAACCTGCTCAAGGTGAACCTGCTTTAGCAGGGGGATTGGACTAGATGATCTACTATCCTTACAACCCCTACCTTTCTGTGATTCCATAATGATTTAATTGTGCTACTTCTGTTCCTGGTGCAGCAATCACAAAAGAGACAGGAAGGAGGAACACCCACTGCCCAACTCCTCCTATCTTACGTCTGGGGTCTGAAATGTGTCCATCCATCCTCAGTGGCCATGGACACCTAAAACTGAGAGAGACCAGTTCTGTTTCCAGAGCATGAAATTAGGGTTACAGATCTCTTTTTAAAGACAAATTTTGGGCCAAACACCCGTGTTTGACCCTGGAGTTGCTACCCTAAGCAGTGCAGGAGGTTGTGGCTGGATGATTACCTTGAAAGCTCCAGGTCCACAAAAGGTGGACAGAGCATCATCCAGACTCACACGAGTGCTGTCCAGACATCAGAGCCAGCCCTGTTTTCCTCAGTCCTTCTCGGACTGGGTGACTGCAGTCCACAAGTCTGGCTCTGCTCAAACAGTCAGACAGATTCCTGTCAAAACCAAAGTTCATTCTCCAGCAAATCTGACCACATCTATCAAAAATCTGCATCACTTGGACCCCAGGATCCTGACTTGCAGTTGCAGAACCCAAGAAAAGAAAGAAAGAACGAGGTAGCAATTATTTTCTTCCTACTTTCTGTCTCACAAACCCCTTTTCCTCCTTGGCTGCCCAATTTATGTTTCATTCCTGCCCTAGACGGCAGCTCCAGCAATGAAACACTTAACCTCTGCAAGTCACTTCTCTTAATGAATACGCAGCAGTTTGCTATTCATTACAGCCAAAGGGAAGAGCCAAATCTTTTTCTGCTGCATTAGGCAGTGCGGTTGTTAAACACAGCCCGGAGAGTAGCCATGGCGACCTTCTCGGAAAAGAAAGCCGGACTCTACCAAAGGCCATTGTCTGCGCTCAGAACAACACCACCAAGCAACTTTTTATTATTATTTATTGCTACTTTGGAAGAAAATTCAACACCAGTGGAAGACAGCAGACAGACAGCAATAAAGAGGATTTTATCCACAGACTGAGCATAATATACTCAGGGTATTGAGTTCACTGTTGGGGTAACTCAGCTCTGAGCTGGAAACAACCACCTTTATACAAGCAAGCATCATCAGTCTCCAAAATCCCTGCTTCTCTGTGGGGTCAGCAAAAGGCAGAGCGAAGGAGCCGCTTCTGGCAGAAACCATCATTCTTACAGATTTCAAATAGAGTTGACATAATGTATTCATCGAATCATCATAGAATCACAGAATGGTTTGAGTTGGAAGGGACCTCAAAGCCCATCCAGTCCCGCCCGCTGCCATGGGCAGGGACACCTCCCACTGGATCCGGGGCTCCAAGCCCCATCCAGCCTGGCCTTGAACCCCTCCAGGGATGGAGCAGCCGCCACTGCTCTGGGCAACCTGGGCCAGGGCCTCCTCTCCCTCAACTTCCCTCCTAAAATCTATTCTAAACTTCTCTTCTTTAAGTTTAAAACCATTACCCCTTGTCCTGTTGCTACAGATTCTCCTAAAAAGTTTGATGATGACACAACTCCTTGTATGCCAAAATCCCCAGCACCTCTGCTAAGTCTATGAGCTGATGCCATTTGCTTATCTACACTCCACAAAAAAAACTGAGTCGCGTCTACCAGGACAAAGTCACCTTGAAACTCTGAAATGTTTTTTTCTACCTCCGAAGAGGCCAAGGAGGAGGCAAATGAAGACAGATTCTACATTAAGAGGGCCCAGAACTTGAGGGAATGGCAGGAAGATGTGCCAAGGGAGGGTTAGGTTGGACATTAGGAGAAGCTTCTTCCCCCAGAGGGCGGTGGAGCACTGGAACAGCTCTCAGGGCAGCAGTCACAGCACCAAACCTGACAACATTCCAGAAGGATTTGGCCAACAGCCTCAGCCCCACGGGGTGAATGCTGGGGTGTCCTGTGCAGGGACAGGAGTTGGACTTGGTGATCCTTGTGAGTCCCTTCCAACTCAGGACATTCTATGATTCAATCACTCAAACCATTCAAAGCTATTGGCAACACCAACCAAAACATCTACAACACCCTGATACCTCCCAAATACGAGTCTATATCGACACTTTCGATGTGAGCTCATGAAGTTCACTTCAGTTCTTCTACTGGGAAATCTAAAGCAGATTACACTACCCGCCCAGAACCACAGAAAAAGATTTTGTGAGAACCAGACACTTATCTCTTGAATTTCAATCCTGCATTTTATTCACAAGATCATTCCTCCGTTTTGAAGAGGTTATCCAACTGCCCAGGGCCATCCCCAGCTTCTTATGAATAGACAAAACATCAAAAAGCCAATAGACACAACCTGGCCAATAAAAGGAAAAATATTAAGAGCACTGCAAACTGCTTATTGCCACTGAAATTATTATTCAATGAAAACAAGGCCGTTTGATTGCTTTCCAAAGCTAAGAAATGTGTTCCAGGACAGAGGGATCCAGGTGGTGAGCTCTGTGATGGAGAACACTATCCAAAGAGCATTGATGCAGGCTGACACCCAAGTAGCTATGATAGGTAACGAGGTTCTGCTCTTCAGGGCCTGCTGATGGCTCTCAGAAGAAAAAATGCAGGCTTCCTGGGGCGTTCCATAGGGCAAGGAACGCAATTGGACATCGGGATCAGCTGCTGAGCAGAAACACCACCTCAACAAGCAAAAACATCCAAACAGACACCACAGCTTCCTGCCTCTGCAAAACTACACAAATGCCCGAGACCCAAACGCCTGTTCTGGCCTCTCCTTGTCAACCATCAGACCTCACTCTGTTTCCCCAACCCGTCCACTGAGCACATTCCAGCTCTCCACCAACGTCCAATCTTCAAATAGAGTCTAGGCTCCAAGTCACTTCCAACAGAGCAACTTCTTGGGACAGAAGTTGCTCCTTCCTACCCCAATTTGGTGGTCATTTCCATAGATTTGCTCTTTAGGCAACTGGCGGCATCCTCAATTCCTGCCCAGCCACACAGTCCACCGCAGATCTCTGGCCTGCAGTGGCAGTGCTCCTACATGAACAGCAGCACCGACACTCGCAGCGGAGCCTGGGCATCAAAGCACGCTGGCCAGACATCAAATAGTGTTGGCCAACACATGTGGCTTGGCATAAAAACTAGCAGATCAGCTACTTCTGGTCTTAAGGCTCTAATCTACGTTCTTGCAAAGCCAATGCAACTACTACCTTCCTCCAGCCATGCGCAGGAAAACAAAATCTGAAGGCAAAGCATAAATCTCAACCCAGTTGTGTCTGGTGGACAGATGATGTACTATTCTCTGGACATGCTCCATGGCTTGTCGGAGAACACTGCTGAAGCAGCAACAGTTCCCACTGTCTGTGATCGCTCACAACTCTGTGTGTCACTCGTTCACATCAGTCTGAATGAGCATTAACTCCTTTTTTAATGAACTGTAGAACAAATCAACTAAAATAAACTGATGGAAAGGGCAACCACACAGGCCACCCAGACCCGCGCTCTCCAACATCTCTCCCACGTGGTTATTTTCAGAGCCAAATAATTGCTCCATGTTTTATTTTTATGCATTTAACTCCCAGCACTATGCAGCCCCTTTCTTTAAAGCTTCTGAACATCTGCTGAGAAAATCCTGCCTCAAATGGCACATGAGCTGTGGAGCTGAGAAACCTCCATCCCAGCTGGTTAGAAGACAGACAGATGAAGACTGCCAGGAGAACTGGCAGCTGTTTGGAGAACAAGCCTTACGAGGAGCGGCTGAGGAGCTGGGGTCGTTTAGCTTGGAGAAGAGGAGGCTGAGGGGAGACCTCATTGCTCTCTACAACTGCCTGAAAGGAGGTTGTGGAGAGGAGGGTGCTGGCCTCTTCTCCCAAGTGACAGGGGACAAGACAAGAGGGAATGGCCTCAAGCTCCACCAGGGGAGGTTCAGGCTGGACATCAGGAAAAATTTTTTCACAGGAAGGGTCCTTGGGCACTGGAACAGGCTGCCCAGGGAGGGGGTTGAGTCACCTTCCCTGGAGGGGTTTAAAAGATGGGTGGATGAGGTGCTCAGGGACATGGTTTAGTGATTGATGGGAATGGTTGGACTCGATGATCCTGGAGGTCTTTTCCAACCTAGTGATTCTGTGATTCTGTGACTGGAGGGACCATCCCAGGCTGCCTTCGTGCCAGCCAGGACGTTGAGCAGTCCTTGTCTGCGCACATACTGTTACCTGCGACTTAGAGTTGGCTCAACATAAAATACAATGAGGATCTCTTCACTGTTTCAAATTTTGAAATTAACTACACAAACTGAAGGATATTAAACCTCCTGCTCCTTTCTTTAGTAAGTATTTTTAAGGTCCAACATGACAGCACTTCACGAAGCAAAATATTTTGTTGAACAGCTCATCTCCACTATGCAAGAGAAGAGCTGGAAAGGTTGGCAGGAAAGCAGGTTCTAAGCCATGATCCAGCCTTCCAAGGCCAGGCTGGGTGGCTTTGAGCCCCCGATCCATTGGGAGGTGTCCCTGTCCATGGGAAAGGGATGGGACTGGATGGGCTTTGAGTTCCCTTCCAACCCAAACCATTCCATGATTCAATGATTTGGACACTCCAGAAACAGTGCCAGACAACTCCATACTTGACAGTTATTATTTTAAAGCTGACGGTATCATTTGCAAAACCTATTTCAAAACCTATTTCAAAATCTATTTCTACTAGAAATATTTTCACAATTTAATAAAATTAAAATGAAAACTGGGTGTAAGTTTAAACAGTGCTCTCACATTGGTGCCTCCAGCATCCTGCTGTGCTGTAGCCGAGGAGAACCAGAAAACGTAAAGCTAAAGCGATTTCAGCCCACTTTCACCTCTAAGAGAGACGCGAAAGAGTTTTACACGATGAACGCGCTGCTTCATTTGGGTTTAGGAACCTTTGTCTCTGCCACCAGCGTAAGAATCACAGAATCACTAGGTTGGAAAAGATCATCGAGTTCAACCATTCCCATCAATCACTAAACCATGTCCCTCAGCACCTCATCCACTCCTCCCTTAAACCCCTCCAGGGAAGGTGACTCAACCCCCTCTCTGGGCAGCCTCTGCCACTGCCCAATGACCCTTTCCATGAAAAATTTTCTCCAGATGTCAAGCCTGACCCTCCCCTGGTGGAGCTTGAGGCCATTCCCTCTTGTCCTGTCCCCTGTCACTTGGGAGAAGACTATTCAGTAAGGAAGAGGTTACCCCATCAGCTATCCTGTCCACTTTAGTATTGGCTTCTTCTGTTTCTTTAAAGGTTCCACAACTCCCAGCCGAGACAGCCCGGTGCTGTCTGATGTCTCCCATGTCCCACAGCTCATTGGAGGGCTCCAAGCACCTGGGGAGGGATGGAAATTGGGCAGCACAGAGAACCTGAGTGCTGCCCTGGGGCTCTGCAGGGACGACTCGGCCCCAGGGCATCGTGGCCGTGGGGCGGTGAAATGCCAGCACCCCAGGTACAAACGCCAGCGAGGCCCTCAACTCTTCCAGCCCCACATGGCCAAGCATTTCACAACACAGCTGAGTTTTATGAAACTTCTTCTCTCTCTAAATTAAACTCTGTTGTTTTCTATTACAAAACATCCTTCTATACCTCAGGGGAAGCCCATGCTACAGCGACAAAAGCTACAGAGACAAAGAACATACGATTCCTTATCTGTTCATCGCCCATAAACCTGACTGGTACCCAGAAGCCAAAAAGCCAGGTACCCACTGCAACCACAAGCACACTTGGGCACCACACAGAGCACAGTCCATAGACAAAAACAATTTATGACCCAGCCCTATGGATGTTTCCCATCTGATGCCCCAAAGAAAAATCCCTCTAGCGGGAAGCATCCCAACGCACACTGGCTCATGGTCCTGCTCATACATGATGCGACCATCGGTGAAACACATTTTCCAAACCCAGAATCCCCTCCAGCAGTTTCTGAGCAAAACCAGACCTACAGTTATTGGTAATGTCTTGTGGGAAACAGACATTTATTGCTCCTGGAAGTCCTCTTATGTCAAACAAGAGAGAGTTGAAAGACTCTCCCGTACAGACCCAGCATCACCAAAACCTGGAGACAATAACAACGCAATCGCTGTGTTCGATGCAGGGGATGACATGGAGGGTCTTCATGGAGGAGGAGGGGAATAATTTATCTCACAGTTGCTCGGTAGCTGAAGAGATGCCTCGGCACCCAATCTTGAATCTTCCTACAAGACTAGGAAGGCATTTTGGGGGCTCATGCAGCAGGAGGCTCTGCAAAGGGATCTGAACAGGCTGGATCCACGGGCTGAGACCAATGGCATGAGGTTTATCAAGGCCAAATGCCGGGTCCTGCACATGGGGCACAACAACCCTATGCAGTGCTACAGACTAGGAGAAGTCTGGCTGGAAAGCTGCCTGGAGGAGAGGGACCTGGGGGTGTTGGTTGACAGATGACTGACCATGAGCCAGCAGTGTGCCCAGGTGGCCAAGAAGGCCAATGGCATCTTGGCTTGGACCAGGAACGGTGTGACCAGCGGGTCCAGGGAGGTTCTTCTCCCTCTGTACTCGGCACTGGTGAGACCGCTCCTCGAATCCTGTGTTCAGTTCTGGGCCCCTCACCACAAGAAGGATGTTGAGGCTCTGGAGCGAGTCCAGAGAAGAGCAACGAAGCTGGGGAAGGGGCTGGAGAACAGGCCTTACGAGGAGCGGCTGAGAGAGCTGGGGGTGTTTAGCCTGGAGAAGAGGAGGCTGAGGGGAGACCTCATTGCTCTCTCCAACTACCTGAAAGGAGGTTGTAGAGAGGCGGGTGCTGGCCTCTTTGCCCAAGTGACAGGGGACAGGACAAGAGGGAATGGCCTCAAGCTCCACCAGGGGAGGTTCAGGCTGGACATTAGGAAAAACTTTTTCACAGAAAGGGTCATTGGGCACTGGAACAGGCTGCCCAGGGAGGGGGTTGAGTCACCTTCCCTGGAGGTGTTTAAGGCACGGGTGGATGAGGTGCTGAGGGACATGGTTTAGTGTTTGATAGGAATGGTTGGACTCAATGATCCAGTGGGTCTCTTCCAACCTGGTTATTCTATGATTCTATTCTATTCTATAAATGTATTAAGAAAAGAAACAGGAAGCTGCCCCTGACAAGGCATGGGAGCATCCCATGAAGTCCATTACGGACTGCTAAGTTTGGGAAAAATCTGGACTTTTCATCAGAGAAAAAGGTCAGCCTTTCTTACGGGATTGCAGCCATCTGAGTGGCCTTTTGAGCTACAATCTTGAAATTAGGAATAATTCATTCATTACAGACTGCTGATTACGAGGGGGGGAGGTAGAAACAGAAATTTGACATTTCTTTCCAGTTCACCAAAAGGTCAGCCTGCTGATTTACAAAATTTATATGAATCTTAACTCTGAGCCTGTCACACCAGGCATGAGGCATCCAATTTGGGGAAATTAAGGTCACTTAAGGTCTCTACTTGCATTTATCATTTTGAATGCACAAAGTTTGCAAAGGTAAAAGCAACACTGAGCAAGCAAACAGCCAAAGTCACCCAACCTGGGGTCAGCCGCCAATTTTAAAGCACTGAAATGCATTTCTGTTTAAGAGAATCCAGGCTTCTAGGCTCTTCTTGCTGCACATCAACCGTCATTGCTCCATGAAACTGAGACAAAGTAAAGTTTGGAGTTGAACCATCTCCCAAGAAAGACTCAATAGTCCTCAAGTCATACAGCCACATGTTTGGGCTCTCTCCAGCACCAGGCACGAATGCCACCAGCTCTGCTGGCCACCATATGCCAGCTCAGCTTCTGGAGGCCACAGGATGATGGAATCATGGAGGTTGGAAAAAACCTCTAAGCTCGTCCAGTCCAACCATCAGCCCAACCCCACCGTGCCTGCTAAACCCTCTACCCAAGTGCCACAGCCACATGGTTTTTGAGCCTCTCCAGGCACGGAGACTCCACCACTGCCCCGGGCAGCCTCTGCCAGAGCTTCACCACTCTTTCAGTGAATAACTTTTTCCCAATATCCAATCTAAATCTCCCCCAGCACAACTTGAAGCCATTCCCTCTCCTCCCATCACTTATTACTTGGGAGAAGACTCCAGCACCCACCTCACCACAACCTCCTTTCCAGGAGCTGTAGAAAGCAATAAGATCCTCTATTCTAACCACTTAAAAACACTGAGAGACAAGGAGGAGGCAGCAGCATGGGAGTCATCTTGAGCAGCTGGCGCAGAGGAAGGCATGTTTCAGAACTGACTCAAAGGCCACCAGGAGGAAGGTGGGAGGTGTCTTCCATCAACATGGAAAATACTGGAAAGATGCAAAGCACGAAGCAGTCCTAAGAGGCATTGCTGGAGCTCAAACAGCCATCGTGATGGCCCAAACAGAGCGCCATCACCCCACATTGCCACACAGGAGAGAGAAGCTCAAGCAATCCTTCCCAAAATCCCCAGTGACCGACATGCTGAGACTTACAAGTCCTTTCTGTTGTAACTAAGCCATCTGTGGAGATGTAGAGCTCTGCAACGCCCACCTTGAGCAACTGTGGGATCCCTATGAGAAGCATGATGCTCTTCCCATCCCTCCCAAGGCAGCTCTGCTTGGGCAGCTCTCCATCAAAGGGTAAAGAAAAGCATCCTCATGCTGACATAGAGCAGCAACAAACATGGAGTAATCCTGGCACTCATACCCCTGCTGGAGTCAACAGATCAGACCAACCCCACATCTGCAGCCATCCTGGCCAGGGGAGGATCCCCATTCAGGAATGAAGTCACAGCCAAGACCATACTCTTGGCTGTTCCAAACCCACCCCATTCACAGCAGCCAGTTCTAACCTCAATTCTTCTTTTTTTAATGGAAAAAGAGTTGTATTTTATTTAATTTCTCATAAAGGTGCACTCCCAACACATCAAATGAGCTCTCTGCAGGCTCACCAGTAGACGGCCGCTCTGGTTGACATAGTCCCTCCTTGCAAACACAACCCGTGCACTCAGGGTGCTTCTGCTCCATGACTTTCCCTACAGCACACCTGATGCTATTGGCATCTTCTAGCAGGAATGATTAAGGAAACCATCGTGAAGGGGGCCTACAAGAAAGCTGGGGAGGGACTGTTTACAAAGGCTTGTAGTGACGGGACGAGGGGCAATGGGTATAAACTGGAGAGGGGCAGATTTGGACAAGGAGGAATTTCTTCACAATGAGGGTGGGGAGGTCCTGGAACAGGTTGCCCAGGGCAGCTGTGGCTGCTCCATCCCTGGAGGTGTTCAAGGCCAGGTTGGATGGGGCTTGGGCAGCCTGATGCAGTGGGAGGTGTCCCTGCCCATGGCAGGGGGGTTGGAACTGGATGATCTTCAAGGTCCCTTCCAACCCAAACTATTCTATGATTCTACGACATCCTGGGAATTTCATGCTCCCACTGTAACCTCTGCCCATCCAACCTTTGTCCTGTGTCCCTGTATTGATGTTGTGAGTAGATTTAAATTTTCTAACTTCTTACCTACAGAAAGTCGGATTTTCTACTTTCCCAACAGTTCAATGCTCAGTTTTGTATTAAGAATTGGCCTCAGTACAACCAGATTTTAAAATCAATCGTTCCTTTTTAAACTATTTGAAAATACTAGTGCCTCTTTGTATTCCAGTCCTTCAGGGGAAAAAAAAAACAAAAATCAACCCAAGCCAATCCACAATCAGACATTTGCCTTTTTTCTCCTTTTTAATTTAGTAACTTGTGAATTCATGCATTGACCCAGCCGAACAAAGGGCAAAGCCTGTTAAATTCCAGCACCCAGGAGATATTGGGTTACTCATTCACGGCCTTCTGCAGTTTAAAAAAGAGATAAAAATGAGGCTCAGGGAGGAGGGGAGGCAGATTTGGAAACGATCCTTTTAAATTAACAACCAAAAAGGGGGAAAGGGGAAACGGGGAAGAGATCAGCTGCTTCCTGTGCCACAATGGGGAGATGGAGTCGGAAAAGACCTCTAAGCTCACCCAATCCAACCATCAGCCCATCCCCACCATGCCAACTGAACCATGTTCCCAAGTACCACAGTCACATGCTTTTTGGACCCCTCTGAGGATGGAGACACCACCACCGCCCTGGGCAGCCTCTGCCAGGGCTTCACCACTCTCTCCATACAGACATTTTTCCTAACATCCAATCCAAATTTCTCCTGGTGCTACTTGAGGCCATTTCAACACATCCATCGCTTGTTATTTGGGAGAAGAGCTCAGCACACACCTCACCACAACCTCCTTTCCAAGAGCTGCAGAGTGTGATGAGGCCCCCGCTCAACCTCCTCCTCTCCAGACTAAACAGCCCCAGGGCCCTCAGCCTCTCCCAGAACCCCTGCGCTCCAGACCCTTCCCCAGCTCCACTCCCTCCTCTGGATGCTCTCGAGCCCCTCAGCATCTTCGAAGGCAACAGAAGCAGTGAGAGCAATGAACATTAGGTAACAGCAGAGATGTAAGAGGCAGGGGACAGGAGAAACAGAAAGTTTCTATGATTTTCTTCATGAAGCCTCTTTGGAAGGTTTCCCTTCAGCAGGGAAGCACCCAGCAGTGACAGGAATTTGGGAAACAACCACAGTCCTGGCCATGGGTCAGAGGCGACCAAGTGGGCACCGTGGGGTTGTGGGGCTGAGGTGGCAGCGGGCAGGGAGGGCTGCCCACCAAGAGGAAAAAATCAACCTGAAATTCCCCTACCTTCCCTTCCTCACGTCCCTGAACATCACATTTCATTGAATTCAAAAGCATTCTGGAATTTTACTTCTTTAGGAAAGACTGAATAAGCGTGTAATTAAATTAATTACAGAAGCGCTGCTCTGCATCCTAGTACAGGAACAGCAGTGAATCAACCAAACGGATTCAAAATCACTTCCCAAATGCTTTCCAGTCAAATAAAACTTCCAGAAGAGTTTCAAACCAGAAACATCTAACCTTTCAACCAGCCTCCTTCACCCGTCCAGGGATGCTCATAAAGGGCACAACCTGATCCAGAGCATTTCCCTTCCTAAATAAACACAGCAGCCGCTCGGAGCTGGACGCCTCCTCTCCCTGCCTGCATCCTGGGACGGAGATTCACTGCACATCCCCATTAACGACCCCTCTGTGCAAGGAGAGAGGAAAAATCCCTCTGTGAGCTCCCTATTAAAGGGTGCGCTCTAAGCGCATGCACACAGCGAGGAAGGCTGCCCGATTCCCACTGGGAAAGGTGCCACCAGCCCCGTGGTTGCTGTCAGCGTCCCCTCACCTATCCCAGCACCAGCAGCACCAGAGCCGAGACTCAGACGGCTCATAGGAGGGTTGTGCTGGTCACACATTGAGAAAGACCTTGGTCATCAGGACAGAGTATCATTCCCTTCATGGGAATGCTGGGGGACATCTGAGATCAGAGGAGCCTCCATCCACTACGGGAGAACAGGAGAGCACAACCAGAGGCGGATTAGCTACAGATGACAAGAGCTGCATCCCAGCCCTGGCAAACACGAGACCACAAGCAGCAACGCAACCACAGATGCAGGCATCCGCTCTTCCAAGAAAATAGGAATAGCCTCGCGCTGCCTCACCTGCACAGCTGGGGGCACGGCTGCCTTTCTGTTAATGCTTAATGCAAAGGTGGTTTTGCATACCACCACGTCCGCCGAGCACGTCTGGATGGTTGCCGGTGGCTCAGGAGGTAGCAGGAACATCGTGGTGCAATGAAGACCCTTCTGCCTTCAGCTCCTCCACATCTCGGGGCTGAAGCCCAGGCACGGTCACAGCTGCACGCACAACTGCTGCAGGAAAACACAGTGCAACTGCGCAGAGCAGAAAATGCTAAAACCCAGGTGACTTTGCTCAAATTATGTGAAGTAAGCTCTTCCACCAGCACTGCTGCTTCCAGGAAGGTGTCCATCAACAGCTTAAGCAGCTTCTGCTAGCCAAAGCTGGCTTCCGTTCCCTGCCCTATGGGAGATGATGCCTCAAACCCTACCCAAGAGTTGCTGAAGGTGGGAAAAGTCAAACAGACAACACCTGCAGGGCTGTACTCCTGCCCAACAGGTCCTCCAGGAGTGGGACGCCAACATCACCTCTTGCTTGCTCAAAGAGAAACACGTCATAACAGAATCCAAATAAGATCTCTCGAACCTGCGCTATTCTGCAGAGCAACCACCTCTGAAGGCTGCAAATAGAGCTTGCTGACCCAAGCTGGGATGAGCCGAAACAAACATATCAATGCGGTCTTCTCCAGTCTCCTGGGACTGCAGGAAGGGCCAATCTTGTCCCTAGAAAAACTTACTAGCCAATGAAGCAGCTGCCAGCGTGTGTGGCCACGTGTGCTACCTGATCTACAAAATCTGCTCTCATCGAGCCCAGAAACCACCAAGAGCTCCATGAGGGGATGAGCTCCAACACCTTGCACAGACCTTCCCACACCCCAACCCTGACTCAGTGGCAGAGCCTCCAGCGTCCCCCAGCACATGCACAGATGCTCCTTTTTTGGCTGGTGGCAACATGGGTGCCCAGCAGGCACCGAGCATCTCCCACGCCACCACCACTGCAGATGGAGACCATGCTCACCACACAGACTTTGATCCCCTGACAGCATTTCTAATTATCATATAAAAAGGTGTGAGATGCTCCCTTCCCACACAGGGATGGCTGCTGGCTGTCGGCTGTCACTGATGCCTACAACTTAGCGACTTAAGTATGTACTCCTAGATCTTAGGAAGAAATGTTTTGCTGTGAGGGTGGGGAAGCCCTGGCCCAGGTTGCCCAGAGCAGGGGTGGCTGCCCCATCCCTGGAGGGGTTCAAGGCCAGGTTGGATGGGGCTTGGAGCCCCTGATCCAGTGGGAGGCGTCCCTGCTCATGGCAGGGGTGGGACTGGATGGGCTTTGAGATCTCTTCCAACTCACACCATTCCATGATTCTATGATTTTTCAGTTTAGCTCAAAAGAATCCCAGTAACAGGGTGAAATCTTAGTGTGAATTTAAGCAGTGCAATGTCTCAGAGAACCATCAGACACGATCCTTCAGGTCCCATACAGTGGGGTATCCATGTGTAACTCTGGCCACCAGCATCTTATAGGAAAAAAACCCTAAAATATAGAAGTAGCGAGTGACTTATTTCAAAACTGAGGAGGCAAAAGACTCTTTACACCCATCTCCAGTTCTTGGGGATTAGCAGTCTCCCCCCTCATGGTACAGCCAGGCTTATGGGGAGAGTGTTAGGGAGGTCCTGACACTGCAAGGCAGGCTGAGAGAAACACCGTAATGAATTCTCACTGTAACAGAAAACCCAGCTGGTTCATTCACCTCCATTCCTGTGGGATCCACAGCAAACAGAGCTGAGTTTGCTCAGAAATGAGTTTGATTCCTGGTGGAATTAGGTGTTGCCCTCCGTTGATGCTCTCCTGACAAAGAGGTTTTGCACAAAGAAGCACAGCAACTTGGGAAAATTGCCACATTTCCCCACTTCTGGGATTTTATCCTGTTTCCTGAGGTTCGGTGTTGACCAAAAGCACACACCAGCCTCCTCCAAAGTCAGGAACAGAAGGGTGATTTCATCTCATTTCTTGTATCCAACCTTTTATACATCCTGGCAAACTGTGGCTTGGGAATCCACTGCAAATTTGGGAAGAAAAGAGAGAGAGAGAAATACTCTAACACCAGGGCTGCCCAGAGCACCCCTCGTTTCCTAGCCCCTTGGAGGACAGATCAAACCACGGGGCATGATGGTCTCCGTCATCCCACAGATTCCAAATTAGTGGGTGACAGCCCAGGAGCTCAGCATGAGCCACTGCTCTTATCCCTGTACCCAACAGCTCTGCTCTGGGGGAATCAAACTGGACGGTGCAATCTGAAGGGACCTGTTCAGGAACCACGTCTGTAATCAAGTGCAACCACTCAAAGCCATTGTCCAAGGGGTGCAGCGGGGCTGCAAGACGTCTAGAGAGGATGAGGGCTGGAAAGGGCAATAGGAATAAGCCTGAGGGGTTCCACGTGCCTTTCTGAAGTCTTCTGAAAGAAGGATGGAATGAGGTGGATGCTGGTCTCTTCCCACAAGTAACAACTGATAATAGCATGAGAGGAAATGGCCTCAAGTTGTACCAGGGGAGGTTCAGACTGGATATTAGGAAATAGTACTTCACCAAAAAGATTCTCAGGCACTGGACCAGGATGCCCAGGGCAGTGCTGGAGTCACCAACCCTGGAGGTGTTTGAAAGCCAGGTGAATGTGGTACTTAGGGGCATGGTTTACTGGACAAGTTGGCAGTGCTGGGTTTATAGTTGGACTCCATGATCTTAAACGTCTTTTCCAACCTGACTGATTCTGTGATTCCACCCTGGAGCAGCAAAGGAGCTTGGGACAAGACCTGGCACGTCAATGACTGCAGGGAGCAGGAAAACATTGCAACACAGATACTTTTATCTGCCACCTGCTAAAACAAAGTCGTCCATTTAAATTCATCTTAAGAGTAAGATCCATCAGCTCCTCGGAAAACAAGGACTCCAGTGGCCACTGCATGGTTACAACTGACTGCAGCAGCGCACCAAGCTCTGCAGTGAAAATAAATTGAGGCAACAAATCGAGGTAACGTGGTAAAAATCCAGCTGAGTCCAAGCAGCAGCTGGAAGGGTGACTGAGTGGCTTGGAGATGTTTTTGTCCCAGAACTCTATGGCGTGACGGGAACTCACCCAGGGTCCAAGTCCGGTGGAGGTGGGGTATGGCAGGATGGCACCATGACCCAGCGTCTGCTCCAGGGCTCAGAAACCAAGGTCCTGCTCCTGCCCGAGGCTCTGGCACCCCCAGGAAGGGTTTATTCTTCAACCAGAGTAGAAACTGCGTGACTCTATGGTGCTCAGCTCCACGAGACCCAACCTCAGCCAGCACCCTGAGGAGCTGACTGAACACAAGCTGACGAGCCGCTGCTAACAAGTCACACCAGAAAACAGCGTCAGACACCCAACATCCCGCAGAGGGATGACAACTCCAGATTCAGTGCCGAGCCAGAACCACACCATGTCCTAAAGCCCTTTGCTCTGGTCTGTGGCCACGGCAACTGGGACAGGCTGCAGGCAGGGCTACCAGCCCCAGATGCCAGCAGGCACTGGCAGGAGCGCAGGGAGACAGCGAGTCCAAGGACACCGAGCCTGCCCGAGAAGCAGGTAAATAAGACACAAGGTGTTGCCCTTCGCTGAACGACGCTGCAGCCACACCCCCACCAAAATCACAGCAACCCCATGTGCTGCGTTACAGAAGGTTCAACCACATCCACGCAACCTGCTGACCACACAGAAGGAAACTTCTCCCTTCGCATCTGCAACACTGCTGAACTTCAATCCTCCCTTTATTTTTAACGCCACAATCCTCAGCCCCTTAGACTACATGGGAGGTGACCCCTTGTGTGGTTGAAGTGGTCTAGAAGTACCGAATACGGTGCCTTCCTCCTCCTCCCCATCCTCCTCCTCTCCCTGTGCCAGTTCCTACTCATTGCACCCCTCCAGAAGCCAATTTCCCTCCAGCCTGGCAAAAAGCCCTGCTCTTTCCTCCCCCTCCAGAGCTTTGTTTCTAACGTGCTTTTCCTGGGTTTGGGAGATAAATCAACTCACAGAAGGCTCCAGCGAACACCAGCCCACGGGATCTGCAGCAGAAGAGCATGGACAGAAGGCACAGGACCAGCACCTCCATCTTTTGGCAACAGCGCACTCTTGGCTGGACTCCCTACCCCATCTTGCAGGCTCCACTTGCCACATACTCCTCCCTTCTTCGGGATGACTCGCAGTGTCATTAACATCCGACAAACGAGGGCTGAGGGAGCTCACACCTCCTCGAGTTATTGGGTAACGCGCCGGTCTGCCTTCAGACTGCACTTGGAAACTACTCCTCGTAAAAAGCACGTAGCTGTTTTTAAAGGAAATCCTGGATGCTCTGAATGGGAACGCAGCAGGTACATCAAGCCAACAAGAAAACGGGTTGAATCTGGAAGGCTGACACCACGGCGCTTTGCCGCTCGAGCAGCAGCAGCCAAGCAGGGAACGAGGCTGGAGCGCCAGCCAAAGCCACGGTCCCGCCAACGGATGCCAAAAGACACACAAGTGTAGCCAGAAGCATGGCAGAGGGATCTCCAGAGGCCACATCAGCTGCTCACTAGAGGTCAGGAATCACTCATGCAGCACGGCGCGGGGCTGATGGCTGGAACAGTGATCCTCACGCCAAGCGATGCACGGGACTGTGGGTGTAGTCAGGCTTCTGCTTGATGGTGTAAAGAGTTAACACAACGAGCTCAATGGACGGAGAATTTTATCCAGCCTTTAAAGGCTCCCACCAATCCTTTCGTGGAAGAACTGGTGAAGAAAAAGGATTAATCGCTGGAAGTGGAAAGAACAGAAATTCTTATTTTGAGGAATAACATTTCACTGCAAATGCAGCAACGGGCATGGATCAAAACCCGCAAGACTTCAAAGTAAGTGTCCCTGAAGGACAGGGCCATTGGAAAATATCTCTCCAACAGAACAGAGGAGAGACAGTACAGTTCACGGAGAGCACCTTAGGTGACACCTTGGACATGAGGCTGGGTATTTCAATGTCCTCTCAGATCCAAACACCAGCTGCAAGGTCTTCTCACCTTCTATCCAAGCAAGCTACCAATCCTGAGTGTGCACCACATGAAGCCACTCAGAGGAGCCAGCAGGAGAGCGGGTTCTCTGCTGCAGGCACTCTCACAAGCAATATGTTCACTTTCCTCTCCACAGCGGGCTGTGATC
Organism: Phaenicophaeus curvirostris; assembly: GCF_032191515.1. Classification (NCBI taxonomy): domain Eukaryota; kingdom Metazoa; phylum Chordata; class Aves; order Cuculiformes; family Cuculidae; genus Phaenicophaeus; species Phaenicophaeus curvirostris. The sequence continues at coordinate 1,731,254 of NC_091411.1, forward strand.
CACAACAGCAGCGGTGCCAGCTCCAGCCTTGGTGCAGTATCCACATCTCATCAGCAAAACATTCCCTCCATCAGGATCTCCCACTTTCATCTCTTCTTTCTCTGGGCTGATGGCTCCAGGACTCCCATAGCCCTCCCTTTCTTTTCCAGTACAACAAAACTTCCTTTGCCAATGATCACATCTGATTTACAAAGGCTTCTCCTCAAGATCTACATTACTTTTGCACAAATATCTCATGAATACTGGCTTTTTACTTTAATTTCACTTTTCTCCCCTTGAGTCAAATTACCACTTTCCTCTCATCATTACTTGGTTGAATGAAATATAAAGTTGAAGGATATCAGACCAGGGGAAAAGCAGAAAGCAGAGCACATTGGCAGATGTGGCATACCCTGGTCTTGCTTTAATGCCCATGCAGCCTAAAAGACACCCTGCTCTCATTAGCACTTAATGCAGGTGAAAATAAAGGAGTTTTATATTAAAACAGTGTGGGCATATGGAACTCAGCCACTCGGACCTGTTGGGACTTGCCCAGTATCAGTGCTAAGCTCTTTCTCTACATGAGGAGCTCTTTCACTCTGAAGACTGTAACTTCTTATCTGAGCTAGTAACATCTGATATGAAACCTCTCAAACCCCACTTAAAAACTTAACCATTCGACACTTAGGACATGTATCCATTCCATTAGAAACATAACAGCTTCAAGAATACCATCCTGCTGCTTCAAGAATACCACAGAACTGCTTATCTGGTTACATCCCAGCCTCAAAGTGGGAACGCAGGACTCTCCCACCCCACAGCTCACCTGTGCCAAAGAAGGACCTTGCTGTTTCACTGCCTGCAAAGAAAGGAAGGGTTACGTGCAAGGGAACAACAACCAGGAGGCCCAAGGGCCAATCTGGGATGATGAGATGCAGCAGGGGTTGTGTGGAGAGCAGCATCACCACCGCGCACAGCTGGGCGCCTCGTTCCAGCAGACCAAACTGGCAAATCTAAGCCAAACACAAGCAGGGTGGCGAGGCTGAAACGCTCACTGTCAATGCTCTAATTTTTTAAGGGATGAGCCTTAATCTACAAACAATAGATCTGGTCACATTCCCGACAAGGCGAATTCCACTCTCCAGTCAAGAAGTGACGGCAGCCGTCCAGCGCGCGCTGACATGGAAACCCAGCCTGGTGGCGAGGCAGAACCCGTGCAACCACAGCACCCCGGGGAGCGCAACCCGAGAGCTGCACGCTGCAGCTGCCGGGAAGGCTGCCCGTTTCCTCCCAGAGTTGTTGAAATGCATCTTACGGTGGCGGCTGCGTGAAAAGCAGGAACTCAGTCCCCGGGCTCCAGAAACGCCTTTGAGCAGCCAGCAGGAGGGTATGGACCCCATGGGAGGTGTCTATCACTGTGACAGCTTATCCAGCTCATTAACACCAGGAATCCACCCTCAGAAACACAAAAAACTTATCAAGATCAGTTCATTCAACCATGACCAGGGGTGAATCAAGCACAGCATCGCCATCCAGTCAAGAGAGGGGATTGTCTCTCTCCACTCCGCACTGGCGCGGCCCCACCTTGAGCACTGGATGGAGCTTTGGGTGCTACAGGATAAAAAAGGGTCTAAAGTTACTGGAGAGTGTCCAGAGGAGGGCATGGTGAAGGGTTTAGAAGGAAAGCCATATGAGGACAGGCTGGAGTCAATGTGTCTGTTCAATCTTGAAAAGAGAAGACTGAGGGGAGACCTCATCACACTCTATAGCTTCCTGACAAGGGGAGGAGGAGCAGGCACTGAGCTCTTCTCTCTGACTATCAATGACAGGACCAGAGGGAATGGCAGGAAGATGCACCAGGGGAGGGTTAGGTTGGACGTGAGGAAAAGGTTCTTCATACAAAGGACGGTGGAGCACTGGAACAGCTCCCAGGGAAGCAGTCATGGTGCCAAGCCTAACGATATTCCAGAAGCGTTTGGACAATGCACTCAGACACATGGGGTGAATGTTGGGCACAGGAGTTGGATTTGATGGTCCTCGTGGGTCCCTTCTAACCCAGGATATTCTATGACTACAAACCAGGGCAAGCGGCAACGAGGAGCCTGCAGAGCCACCCACCCCTGCCCCAGCCACCAGGAGAATCTCCAGCAGTCCCAGCCTGTTCAAGTCAACCCATTTTCTAAACGAAGCACTAACCACGGTGTGATATCAAGACAGAAGACAGCTTTTAATTACACGTACAAAGGAGTTCGTAACACCCCAGCTCTACTGCAAGGGCAGCTTGCTGAGAAAAGCAACTTTGATCAAAGCTCCCAGGCCCCTTCTGCAGACCATTAAAGAGAAAATCCAGCGCACTTATCACATAACTGCATGAATTGTCCCCAGGCTTTTATACACAAGACTCATGAACTTCAGGCCAGAATGCATTTTGTTTGTGGAATTACCTTTTTTTTTTTGTTTTTCTGATCTATGTTTCTTGGAGCTTAAAGGAGGAGGATTTTGTAGGTGAAGCATGCAACAAAATGGTTATTTTTACCAGGCACGTCCACCTCTAGGTGACAAACTTTGTGGGTTTGTGCAGAATATTTATATAGACACACTCACATGCTATATACAAATATATGCACATATACACATACACGTATCTATACATATTTACCCGACAGGCAGGAAGGTGATAAGAAAAAAGCCAATCCCCCAAGCCTGTCAGCGGCAGGAGGTCAGCTCAGCAGGCGAGGGCACAACACGGCATTTCTGTCGTGCAACGAGAAGACTTCAAGGTTCTTGGTGAGAAGAAAACTTCAACCACCTCTTAGTTTAAAAATTATATCTGCACAAAATGAACATGACCAAGGGTTTTGTTGATCCTGGAGGTCCCAGCATGCGAGACAACTGGCTCCTGGACATAGGTATGCCCTGCACCTACCAGAGACTGAAACACCCACCAGAGGCACAGAACACGCTTCAGAAGCACTGAACACCTACCAGAGGTATAAAACACCCACCAGCGGCATTGAACTCCAATTGGAAGCATTGAACACTCACCAGAGGCACCGAACAGCTCATTTACAAACACATTATCCCACATCTCTCATCCCCAGTTGCTATCATCATCTCCAGTGGACAAGTCCCCTCTGCCAGCTCCTGCTTGCTCTGACTCTAACTAAAGAACCCTTTGAAGTCCAAATACTCTCAGCGATTAGATCTTCTTTATTTCTTTTTTGCCTTCCTAATTATCCTTTTAACTGCCTTCTGCTTATTTTAACAGATCTTCCTATCCTCCTCCTTCCCAGACTGTTTATACTCCTAAAAAGCCGGCTGCTCCCCGCTCCACACACTGTTTACATCTGCTCTCCACCACCTCAGCTCTGCTGCTGCTTTTTGCCTGATTTCAGAGTTAACCAGGGGAAATCTCCTCTCTGATCTCTACAGCAGTTTGTAAATACCTGCTATTTTTTCTACAATGCATTTCCCTTGTATCTGGGCGAGGGAACTAAGTCTCCACTAGACCACAAAGCACAGAGAAAAATCCATACTCTCTAATATTGCTCTTGGCGCTCTTCTCTCCACTGCCTTCCCTATCGCTTTTGCATTAAGAATATTAAGTAGATTATTAATGACTGCGTCCCATGTGTTCCCTAACTACGTTATTCATTATCATTCCCTGCCTGAAAAAGTAAACAAATAGCCTTTGTGCTCCATGTTAGAGCAGATTGCCCATGGATTTCATCAGCTCTATCTCCACTGGAGGGAAAATACAGTGGCAGGGAGGAAAAGTCAGTGGCAGGTCCTTTGGCTTCACACAAGGGGTCCGTGTGCGCGTGCAATGGTCCAGCAGGGGAGGTCTTCACAGAATCACAGAATGCCAGGTTGGAAGAGACCTCAAGGATCATCTGGTCCAACCTTCTTAGGTGATGTACAGTTTAAATGAGATGGTCCAGAGCCCCATCAAGCTGAGCCCTGAAAGTGTTCTGTGCAGAGGAATCTACCACTTCCCTGGGGAGATTATGTAGTGAGAGGATGAGAGGTAATGGCTTTAAATTGGAAGGGAGAAGATCTAGATGAGACATTACGAAGAAATGCTTCATGATGAGGGTGGGGAGACCCTGGCCCAGGTTGCCCAGAGCAGGGGTGGCTGCCCCATTCCTGGAGGTGTTCCAGGCCAGGTTCGATGGGGCTTTGAGCCCCTGATACAGTGGGAGGTGTTCCTGCCCATGGCAGGAGGGTGGAACTGGATGGGCTTTAAGGACCCTTCAACCCAAACCATTCTATGATTCTATGATTATTCCAGTGTCTCACCATTCTCACAGTGAAAAATTTTCTTCAGGAAGCCAATCGGAATCTCCCCAGGCACAATTTATCCCCACTACCCCTTGTCTTTCCCAAATGACTCCTTGTAAAACAGAAGCCTCCACCCTCTTGGTAGACACCTTTTATCTACCAGTATATGGTAAGAAGATCTCCCCTAACCCTTCTCCTCTCAAGGCTGAACAAACCCAGCTCTCTCAGCCTTACTTCATGTGGAAGGTTTTCCAGCCCTCTGATCACCTCAGTGGCCCTTCTCTGGGCCCTCTCCAGCCTGGCCGCATCTTTTTTATACAACAGGGACCAAAACTGGACACGGTACTCCGGATGCACCTGACAAGTGCCGAGTAGAGTAGGATGACGACATCTTTACCTCTCCTGGTGATGCCCTCTTTGATGCACCCAGTGTTCTGTTGGCCTTATTAGCTCCTGCAGCACAGTTCTCGCTCATGTTGAGTCTGTTGCCCACCAAGATCCCCAGGTCCTTCTCCACAGAGCTGCTCTCCACCAAGGTGGCACCCAGTCTAAGCTGCACACCAGGGTTATATGTTCCCAGTTGCAAAAGCATGTGAGAGTAATTTCAGGTCCATTCAGCAGGAGTAAGAGCGTATTAAAGGGAACCTTGCTCAATATTTTCTCTGTTCCTTATAGTCCTTCTTCAATCATCTGATGCTGGACACTGGGAACAGGACACCAAAGAGAGACTGAAAGCAGAATCTCTTGTCTAAGCCAGAGAACAGCCATTCTTTACCACCTAACAGCGATTGCCCCGTCTAAATGCTACATTCTGCCAACAAACTCCGAAACAGATTCCATAGATGCAGGGAAGAAGCAGCAGTGGGGAGATACACAGCATCCACAGCCTCCCTTCACAGTTGTTCTAATAGCCAACCTCCCCTGCTGTTCGAAATTTCCACCTCCTTACAAATATTTTTTGCGTCTTCATTTTGTCATCAGAATGTTTGGATCCAGCTTCCAGGTATTGTTACTCGCTACGCAGTTTGCTAAAACGAAGGGCTCTGGTGCCTGTTTTTATTTTAATCGCACAGAGAACTGGCTACACGCAGATAAAAATCAACAACTGAGGGGGATTCAGACTCTTATTGCCAGGAAGAGTCCCCCAAAATCCCAAGCAGAGCCCCAGATGCTTAGGAACAAATACCAACGAGAGTTTCCTCTGACTCCTAAATTGCTTCACTCTGCTCACACGCTCTGGGTCTTCTCCAACTTTTCAACATCTCTTGAAGGAATGAGAGAACTGAAACTAGGGATTTTTTATTGAAGGACAGGCAACCCAAGAAGCCAGAAAGACTGCTTCCACACAGCTCTCTCGCATTGTGTACCCATGGTTGGCATCGCCCCATTCCCACAGACCCAATGCCATTGCTTACGCCACAGTAACGATCCCTTTCCCACCACAAAGGTTTGGCATCTCCATGCCTCCTCTGGTCTCCCTATCTCAAAAGCTCTCTCCTCCTACTCTCACTTCCGGATGCACAGATCCTACCATTCACCGTATCAAAGTTTATCTGAGAGAGACTAACCAACAACGGAAATCATGGAATCACAGAATCATGGAATGGTTTGGGTTGGAAGCAACCTCAAAGCCCATCCAGTCCCACCTCCTGCCGTGGGCTGGGACACCTCCCACTGGATCAGGGGCTCCAAGCCCCATCCAACCTGGCCTTGAACCCCTCCAGGGATGGGGCAGCCACCCCTGCTCTGGGCAACCTGGGCCAGGGCCTCCCCACCCTCACAGCAAAACATTTCCTCCCAAAATCTCATCTCAATCCCCCCTCCTTCAGCTCAAAACCATTCCTCCTCATTCTGTACCTTCACACTCCAATCAGGAGCCCCTCCCCAGCTTTTCAGGAGCCTCCTTCAGGACTGGAAACTGCTCTAAGGTCTTCCTGGAGCCTTCTCTTCTCCAGGCTGAAAAACCCAACTCTCTCAGCCTGTCCTCATATGTTCAGCTCCCTCTGAAGAGCTACACTCCATCAGTACCACATTTCCACCAACCCCCCAGGCACCTGCAAACACAACAGCCAGCCCCAGTGCTGTGGAGTTGGTCCCAGATGCATGTGGTGAGCACCAGCACTGCTGGCCATCCCAGACCCCACTCACATCCACCTGCACATCAGCGGGATGCTAGCAGAGCAGCATTTGGTGACACCAACACATTTCACCAGCTTGGAAAACAACACATTCCCCATCACATCTGCTGAAGAACAACTGCAACTTGATATTTCCCCTTCCTCCTCCCCTGCGCTTTGTCCATCCTCAGCCCCAGACGTATGTCAGGATAAGATGGTACAACAGCATCATTCACTTGTTTTTCTGTAATGTTCTCACTATACCCAAACAGCAGAGGAGGTGAAAAAAAGACAGATACCAACAACCAGATCCCAATGGAGCCCCCAGTGAACATCTCCTAGAGAACGCTCCCACCTCGCAGCCTCTGCTCAGCACCCGCCCTGGTTTGCGCTGGACCTGGCACCTCTCAGTATATCACACCTCTTCCTTACAAACAGGGAACAGCAATATTTATTAAACATGTCTAGTTTTTCTGCTTTATTATGCATTTTCCCTCCTCGCTGTGATCAGTCTACGCAAACCATTATTAGAATTTCTTTTGTTCCAAACACAAACACTGTTCTTGCACTGACAGTCACTGATTTTTTCCCTGGCGTTTTTAACTTCCTTTATCAATTTTCTGCACTTGATAACTTCTAACTCAAGGACAACTGTCAGCTCTACCTTTCATTATTCCCCTTTTTTCTCTTTATTTTTAATTCTCACCAGTGCAGCTCAACCCGCAGCTGCAGGAGGGCAGCCAGCAGTGTGGAGCAAGGAGAGGGGAGCCCAGGGTCCTGCATGACACAAGCTGCATCCTTGTTCTGGAGCAACTTTAAGCCCAAACTGTGGTTCTCACTGCGTAGCAGCGAGGATCCTTTGCTAAAAAACACCCGCTTATGAGAGGCAGCTGAGCAACCTGAGGCTGTTTAGTCTGGAGAAGAGGAGGCTGAGGGGAGGCCTCATCACTCTGCAGCTCTGGGAAAGGAGGTTGTGGGGAGGTGGGTGCTGGGCTCTGCTCCCAAGCGACAGGCAATAGGACAAGAGGAAATGGCCTCAAGTTGCACCATCGGAGGTTCAGACGAGACATCAGGAAAAATTTCTTCACGAAAAGGGCTCTCGGGTGCTGGTCGAGGCTGCCCAAGGCAGTGGTGGAGTCACCATCTCTGGACGTGTTTAAAAGACAGGCAGACGAGGTGCTCAGGGATATGATTTAGTAGTGGTCAGGTACGGTTGGGCTTGATGTTCTCAAAGGTCTTTTCCAACAAAGTGATTTTACGATTCTATGACGCAGCAGACAACAGATTCTGAAGAAGTAAAACCACATGATGCCTTTCCATGAAGTCGAGGTCCCACCCGCACAGCCAGGCAGGTTGAAGGATGCAAGGTGTAGTCTGAGGAGGTTTTATGCCATAGGAAATTAAGCCCCTACAGGAAAGCCAGATGCCATCAAAAACAAAATGAAAACAGCTGCCAGCATATAAAGGTCTATTTAAACTAAAGCCTGGGAAAATCAAACACAGGAAGGAGAACATACAGTTCAGGTGAAGCATTTTCTATTGGTCATAAATGTACTTTATCTCTGAAAAACATCATAAAAATTCCAGCAGGAAACAAAGACTCAAGGTATTACAGACTATATCCACACTACGTCGGGATGATGGAGTTGTACTGGCAGAGAAGCAAAGTGCAGCCCAATAAATTTGATCTTTATGCCAATAGGGAGCAGAGAACCTTTCTGGACCAGAAACTCAACAGAGAACAGCTACAGCATCAGTGAGCAGAGAAGGATGCTCAAAATGCCAAGGAATACCAGAAAGGCTGCCAAAGCTCTAAACACAATTTCAATCACAGGAGAATTCAGCTGATCCCACAGAGATCTGCCGGTGTGGAAGCAGGCTGGATGCAGATGTGATGCTGAAGGCCCCTGCACACTGCGGAACGCAGCTCTGCCAGAGCTCTGCTCTGCTCTCATGGCCAAGGAGCCTCAGCACAAGCAGGAGGGAAGCAGGCACTGCCAGGGCTGGAGGTCGGGTGTCCATGCAGCCCTCAGCCCATGGGGTTCAGCTCCTGTCCGCCTGGGGTTGGTCACACAGAGGGGACACACGAGATGGCCACCAAACCCAGCCCAGCCTGCAGCCAGAACACAAAAGTCTTCAGAACGCAAAGCCACACAAAAAAAACATTCTGCTAAAGCTTAACTAAGTAAAAGGCTGCTCAAACTCAGAGCAGAGTGTTCCTGGAGCAGCCAAAGGGCTTGCAGGTGAGGTGGTGAAATTGGAAGAGATGGTTATCACTTCCCAAAGCGGGCTGGTTACAGAGAACAGCAGACTTTAGCAGCAGTTAAAAAAGGCCTTTTAGAAACAAAAAAACCACCCTTGGAAAGAAATCAAAATTAATAGAATGTAAACTCAAGGAAGCTACACTGACAGCCTGCAAAGCCAACCCAGGTCAATAAAACCTCATTTAAAGAAAACCAAACACACAAGCACCAAAGTCTGCCAGATTCTGGTATACAACAAGCACAGAAAATAAAACCACAGTACAAAAACTCAGCTTCTTTGCACCAGTTTTCACTGTGAGAGGGCTCGGCAATTCCCCTCCTGCACCCTGCCCTCCTCGGGATAAGCTGGGCTTCCACCCCAGGGTCACCAGAAGAAGATGCAGAGCTGCCCAGCAAAATTAACACCAAACAAAATCTGCAGACCCAGGAAATCATAGAAGCATAGAATAACCAGGTTGGAAGAGACCCACTGGATCATCGAGTCCAACCATTCCATCCAACTGTCTGAAGGTAATTAAGCCATTTAAATTACCTGGCTAATGTAGAATCCCTGGCAGCAGTCTCAGTACCTAAGCACAGGTGCAATTCTGCTGGTTCAGAAGAATCATAGAATCACCAGGTTGGAAAAGACCCATCAGATCATTGAGTCCAACCATCCCCATCAATCACTAAACCATGTCCCTCTGCACCTCATCCACCCATCCCTTAAACAGGGAAGGTGACTCAACCACCTCCCTGGGCAGCCTCTGCCAGTGCCCAATGACCCTTTCTGTGAAAAATTTTTTCCTAATGTCTAGCCTGAATTTCCCCTGGTGGAGCTTCAGGCCATTCCCTCTCGTCCTGTCCCCTGTCACTTGGGAGAAGAGCCCAGCTCCCTCCTCTCTACAACCTCCTTTCAGGGAGTTGTAGACAGCAATGAGGTCTCCCCTCAGCCTCCTCTTCTCCAGAAGATCCAAGGAGCTACAAACTTGGACTGCATGATCTAAGAGTTCTTTTCCAACCTTAACGATTCTATGTCATAGCAGAAAATCAGTAGAAACAGTAATTAAAAAAAAAAAAAGAAAAAACAACCACTATTGACAAAGATAAAAAGGAATTGCCAAGAGCCAACGCAGCTTCCATGGATGGTCACCACCCACTCAGCTCTTGGCAAAGGTCAGCTTGCAAGCGGAGAAGGGTGAGTGAGCCGTGTAGCATGCCTGGCTTTCCAGAAAAGCCTTACAGATGTTTCCCTCTCACACCAAGCACGCTCCTAACACTTCCCTATGCACAGGATGAAGTAAGAAGTCATCTCATTGATTAGCAACTGATTAAAAGATGGAAAACAGAGGGCAGAAGTAGTTTGTTATCAAAGTGGGGTCCTGCACACATCTGCTCTGTGCACCAAAGGAGAGCTGGAGAAAGGAAGACACCAGGGGAAAGATGGCAGAATCAGGGTATCCCAACTGGACACCAGAGCTCACACGGAGAATTGAGGCCACTTCTCCAGCAGGCGTTTGACGGGAGCCAGCAAGGCAACAACTGACGATGAGTAAAGAAGCAGAAAACGGAGCTGCATCCACAGCGTCATGCATGGCTCTGGTGATTCCACCTCAACACCCACTGCAGTCATAGAACGGGCAAGAAGGAAGCAAAGGAGGGCAACAAGGGTGACCCAGTGGGAGAAACTCCCACGGTGCGGACAGGGCGCAGAGGAACAGCCCCAAGAAGCAGCAAGCAAGGACAGGGAGAGGGGCACACTAGACAGCTGGCTGTTGCTTCCACAGCACAAAGCCAAACCCCACCAGCAAGGGAAAGCAAATATTTTTCACGGTCCTATTTGCCTAAATAAATTGCAGACACTGCAATTATCCAAATCATCACCTCGGTAACGCCAGGCTACTGAAAATCCACAGAACGAGGGGGTGCAGTGCATCCTGGGGACAAGAATAGAATCACAGAATCATAAAGGTTGGAAAAGACCTCTAAGCTCATCCAGTCCAACTGTCAGCCCAACCCCACTGTGCCCACTAAACCCTGTCCCCGAGTGCCACAGCCACACGTTTTTTGAGCCCCTCCAGGGATGGAGACTCCGCCACTGCCCTGTGCAGCCTCTGCAGGTCTTCACCACTCTGCCAGTCAAGAAATTTTTCCCAATATCCAATCTAAAGGTCCCCTGGTGAGACACCAGGATACAAGATACCAGGAGCCTCCAAATGGAGGGCAGAGCACTCTCATGCAGATGTGCGAATGAAACTGTGGGACACTCTACCTGCCAGGGTGGAAAATATTGCTGCTATTAGTAAACAACGTGTTCAGTACCTGGAGTTAAACAGGGGATGGGTGTTCTTGACCTGCAGAGCTTGCCGGGGAGGCTGCAGGCTCCCAGGAAAACCAAGAACAGCCTGCAATGCTGTTTTCTTCTTCTCATTTACGTTGCCAGTTACCACTCAGCATCTGGCAATGGAGAAACAGGAACCAAAGCTGCTGAGGGCTTCAGCACCTCGTATGAAAACACATCTCCACAAGGGAAATGGCACCAAAACATCGAGAGAGGGGACCCAAGGACCACAGAGATGATCTGAGGGCTGTCCCATACGAGGACAGGCTGAGAAAGTTGGGGTTGTTCAGCCTGGAGAAGAGAAGGCTCCAGGGAGACCTTACAGCAGTTTCCAGCCCTGAAAGGGGCTCCAGGAAATCTGAGGAGGAGCTCTTGATCAGGGAGTGCAGGAAAAGGATAAGAGGGAATGGTTTTAAACTAAGGGAGGGGAGACTGAGATGAGATCTCGGGGAGAAATGTTTTGCTGTGAGGGTGGGGAGGCCCTGGCCCAAGTTGGCCAAGGAAGCAGTGGAGGCACAACCCCTGGAAATATTCAAGGTCACGCTGGATGGGGCTTTAAGCAACCTAATCCAGTGGAAGGTGTCCCTATTCCTGCAGGGGGGTTGTTAAACTGGATGACCTGTAAACGTCCCTTCCAACCCAAAGTATTCTATGATTCCATAACCTCCGGCAGGGACAGTATGAGCTCGCACAAAGGGTCTGGAGCTGCAGCTTGGAGCACAATTCCCTCTGCCTTGAAACAGAGAGAGAGGGCAACGTGGAAGATTGAGAGAAAATACTGGAGGATGGATTCACCAAGGTGTCCAAGAGGGGGAAAAAAGGTTGTGATCCAACATCCAAACTTCCTCATGTAGAATTATTAACAGATCTGACACGGAAACCTGTACTGGAGCCGGCACATTTGCTGGGTCCTCAGCTCCGCTGGGGGATGCTCTTCGAGTCAGCTCGGAAACCCCTCAACAGCCTCCGGAATGAAAGAACAGCCCCAAATTCTTCGAGTTTACAGCTCGCCGCGATGTCTGCTCGGAAAAATCTAACAAAAATAACTGGGGGAAAAAAGTTTTGAAGTTGCAATGTCCCAAAAAAACTGTTTCTGCAGTTTGCTTTTGAAAAATTTCCTACTGCTTTTTTGGGTTTGTGGGATCATTAAAATAGCTGAGCTGGGAACGTCACGGACTGCGCTGGTTTTGCTAATAAAGAGCACCTTCTGGGATGGAACAGTGGGGATGTTTATGAGTGGAAAAAAGGCTTTTTGTGAATTAAATGGATTCAACTATTGATATGCAAAATAGAGCAAATGATTATTTATGTAACAAACTATTATAACGCAATCAAACTTAAAATATTCAAAAAAAAACACTTTGGCAAAAAAAGAAATTATAACTCCTGGTGCCAGGGTATTTCTAAATGAAAGTGTGGATTAATGGAATATATTCCTTGCATTCATTGCACAAGAAATCTCCTGCCACAGGGAGGTAAGGGAGAGGGACAGAGCATTTCGGAAACAACCCCAGCCCAACACTTGGAAATCACATGAATCCAGAGGAGACAGATAAATTTTTTTTGCTATTTTTGGGTGGGAGGAAGGAAGAGGCTTGAAAAATGTAAATATTCTAATGCTATTTTTCCTCCAGACTGATATTTTGCTCGTGATAATTGTCTGTTAACAGAAAGAAATCTTTCTGTCCCACAGAGCCAACTGGACTGGCTGAAGTAGAGGAATTAGGTACCATTTCATTGACTTCAAAGCCACTTGCGGGAAATTTAACCACAAGCCTAAATCCCCGCAGGACGAATCCCTAAGTGAATTCCTAAGGAGAACAAAAATTAAAGCATTGAAGATGAAAAAAAAAAACCAAACCACACACTCTATGAGGAAAAGTTAAGATACAAATGGAAAATTCCTTCCTGGCTCCATGGATGCTAATTGCAGATCTTATGCCAGGAGCTGAGTATTATAAATTTCGACATATATATTTGATTAGGTTAATTTGTAAAATGTAGATGTGTGTCTGCTTCAAGTAGACAGGAACATTTCATTTTATATATTTTAAATATCTCATAATGAACTGCAATCACAAACAGTGTTGATGCTGGAGTACAAGGCCAAGGAGCTCTCCGGAAAAGGAAAGCACAAACATTGATGCCGCAGACAAACACACGTCCCCAACGCGAGACCGCGATCCCCTCCATGCCACCAGGAACCAAGAGCAAATGGAGCTTTCTCAGCTAATCTACTCTTTACCAACTAAACCAATTAAGACTACGGCATAAAATCCATTAAAAAAGGAAAAAAAGACAAGGTTTCAGGAGAAGGGTCTCTTCTTTTGGCCGATTTGGGGTGTTCTTCCTCACCTACAAACGGCACCACTGCTTCCACTGAGGATGCTCCAGTGGACTCGTGTCTACATCCCTCCAGCATCTGCGAGCCAGTTCCAGGAATGAGAATTGCATCGCTGCTCTCGGACTGTGTATGATACAACTTGGACTTCGCTGACTCGCTCTGAAAGCATTCGGCATCCACTCAACGCAGCTCATTTGGACACCTTTGCGCATTTTGTTTCTCACCCAGCATCCTCCCCAGCTCGTGGTAGAGCGGGTCCCCTCCAAGGCTGTCGCTAGCAGTGTCCTAACAAACCCAATTAAGGAGAAACGCGAATTCTAAATGCAGTCATCACCATCCAGCCTCATTTATAGGCCTTAAAAATAAAGACAGGTAAGAAAGTAAAAATACCACTCCCTCGGAGTTAACACATCATATGCCTCCGTGGTGTTTACCATCACCATGTGCCCCAAAGCCACCTAAACATGACAGGGCCAAAATACACCTAGGACAGTCTTCTTGGTGTTCAATTATTAATTCCTTTGCTGGCAAATTTCATCTCTAGCTCTGCCAGCCTGCACCAGTCTCATCATCTCGCACTGACCCCAGCAGCCCAAGGGCCACCCACTGCCAGGTCCCAGCCCATCCCCAGTGTTGCTGCCCCCACTGTCATCCCAAGAATGCACTTGGAGATCTCATCCCAAGGATGCATTTGGACATCTCAAGAGACGGACGTGGGCTCCCGGCAGCAGCAGCATCTGAGACTCAGAGAAATCTGCTGATTCCGAAGCAGATTTTCAATTCCCCTCTTCCAGCCCAATCCAAATCCAGCTGTGTCTCCCTATACAGGTTTCAAAAAATGCATAAAGATGTTCAAAAAGGTACTTTGTTTCCAGCAAATACTGATGCTGCGTCCTTACAACTCTCATTTCCCACCGTCAAAATTACAAATATCCCAAACGCCAGTAAAGCTCAGGCTTTGCAGCCCATGGACTAAAGTGCATCCAACCTCAAGTGACAGATTTACACCTGGAAAGCTGTAGCTGTTCTTGGGTTTCTAGCCAGGGACCCTCCGGGGCCGTCTGCACGCTGTTCCCCAGGCTGTGCTCAGCTCAGCTTCCAAACTACCCCAACAGCCTGCAGACTTCGTAGAAATTCACACAAAACTGCTGAAATGGGATTTCATTCATTCTCCCCTCGCATAGCCAAGTAATTAAAACAGCAATAAAGAAAAAAACCTCACCAAAATAGGGACAATAACGCATGTACCCCAAAGGCCCCACAGCGCCCTGAGTGCTGCCCCAGGGCCACCACCATGCTCTGCTCCCAACGGGGTCAACCCACGTCGCTCCAGGTTCTCCTCTCAGCTCTCCCACACCAGCAGAGCTGTTGGCTTTGGTTGCCGAGTTTTGAAAACTGAGGTTTAATACTTCTAAAAATAGGTCTAAAGCAATTAAATACTTGTGCTAAAATTGTGCTCAACATACTGGAAGCAGAACCTAAATGACGGGCCTTCAGCGCACGCACACCCAGCTTCTTCTGAAAATTCACTCCGGCTGCTATTTTCGGGTGGGAGAGGATACCTCCACCCACACAGAGTAAAAAACACAGCTCTCCAAGTTCCTTGCAGCCTGAGCGTATCTAGTAAAATGAAATCACAGCAAGTATTAAAATCTGAAGGCGCTGGAAACACGGCGGTGCCATCAGGGCACCAGAACGGGGCCATGACCACATCGGGTCCATCCCAGCAGCCGAGTGAGAGCGCTTGCTCAGCTCCTCACTGGCAGAAAGGGATGACAAACATCCCTCTTCTTGCTGCTGCCAGTTGCTTGTGTGATAACCCAACACCACCAACCACGTTCTTTCCTGAGGAAACACCGCAAGGTCTACCTAGAGAACCAACTGACTCCTGACAACCAGCGCTGAATGGGGAAAATACACCGGAGAGGTGGATTTAAGGACTTTCACAGCCATTCAGCTGATGGGTCGGAGGTCCACGGCAGGGGTGGAACTGGATGGGCTTTGAGGTCCCTTCCAACCCAAACCATTCCATGATTCTATGATGATTCCATGAAATCACAAGCAAGGAAGACTGAGCCCATCTAATTCAACCTTTGCAGGTAGAAGACACCAGCTGAACCTTTCCAAGCGCCCACTGAGGAGCACCAGGACAGTACAGGGAAACAGAGACAAAGGAGAAAGAGCCCCAAGAAGAGGAATTGATCCAGCTGAAGAACCTCAGCAACCTGCTGTTCAGTTACCAAAAACCTTACACAATGCAGAGCACACAAACTCTTCCATACAGGTACAGAGGTGGTTTGAGCATGGATGGAGTCTCATCTCCTGGTACCACTTCTACACAACTCGTACCCTCAGTGCTCCACCATTCCCCAAATACAATACCACCAATAAGAAACTTCTTTGCAGCTGTACTTTCCAGTAGCACAGAGGAGGACCTTTTTCTACTCAATCTCTTTTTTCTGTCAGGTCCTTACCCCACTCACTTTGGGAGCAAGAAACACACTCAAATCAAAACCAAGTAACTCAGGAAAGCCATCATGCAGCTTGCCCAGCACCTCCACAAGTATTTACACCCTCAACACTGTCAGTGTATGAAGCCCACATTATGGAATCCCCTCTACCCCTCGTTTTGGTGTCCAATCAGCACACACACATTTCAGAGGGGAGGCAAGCAAAGCAGTTTCCGCATGGGGAGAGCCCAAACTGCTGACCCCAGCCCAAAAGGAAGAGCAATGCTCACGCTCAACTTCACACGCCGCCGCAGTCCCACCAACAGCAACGAGAATGCTCAACGGGAGGCAGCACATACAGCTCGAGACCATGCGAGGTCAGCATCAAGGCCTCAATACCCACGTGAACGAAAGGAAAGCAATCCTGCCTTGAGAAAGACCCCATCCAAGGAGCAGGCACAGCAGCATTGATGTCTCCAGCATGCGCGCGTCTTGGAAAGGGACCTCCTCCAAAGCACATGTCCTCCAGCCCCTCCATCCTTCTGGAGACAACACAACTGCACAGCGATGCCTCCTATGCTCCATGACTCACCTGAAGGTGCAGCAGCTACAGCTGCATCTTAGCTTCCCCAGGATGAGGCACCAACTCCACTCCAGCCACAGCCAACTGCACCCATGGCTTTCGGGGAGAAGCAGCTCCCACCAGAGCCACCCATCCACTCCTTATTAGTTCTGATTATTACATTTCACACAGGCTGAGCGAGTTGAGGTTGTTCAGCCTGGAGAAGAGAAGTCTGTAGGGAGATCTCAGAGCAGCTTCCAGCACTGAAAGGGGCTGCAGGAAAGCTGGGGAGGGGCTCTGGATCAGGGAGGGCAGGGATGGGATGAGAGGGAACAGTTCTCAGCTGCAAGAGGGGATATTGAGATGAGATCTTAGGGAGAAATGTTTTGCTGTGAGGGTGGGGAGGCCCTGGCCCAGGCTGCCCAGAGTAGGGGTGTCTGCCCCATCCCTGGAGGGGTTCAGGGCCAGGTTGGATGGGGCTTGGAGCCCCTGATCCAGTGGGAGGTGTCCCTGTGCATGGCAGGGGTTGGGACTGGATGGGCTTTTAGGTCCTTTCCATCTCAAAACATTCTATGATCCTATGACCATGTCCCCAAGTGAAATGCTCTCTCTGTACCTGTATGTTATGTATTATATGTTAGGTATCACATTACATGCCATCTGTTGTGAATTATAATGTATGTTATGTATTATACATTACATATTATATTGTGTTATGTATTATACTGTCTGTTATTTATTATATATTATAATATGCCTTATATTGCATTATATTATAGATTATATATATTAATTTCTTTCCGCTCCCACTGCCACCAGAGCCAACCAAGGGAACCCCAGGCTCGCAGTCTGCTCCTTCCCAACACACCACGTGCTGCTGCCTTCCCAGGTCCCTCTTCCCACTCCCAGTGCCACGGCTTAAAAATCCAGCCGTGACCCGACTGCCATCGCGGCAGAGCCGCTGTGACAAGTGGCACCAGAACCATGTGCCACTGATGAGAGACACATCGCAAATGGTTATTTTTCATACACTACCCACGGTAAACAGCATCATTCATTTCTATTCCCTTGCTCCAGACAAATCAACGATTGTTAATGCAAAGTCAACACGTCCAGATGTAGTTTGCATACTAGTTAACCACTAAATTGGCATCACACAGTACAAAATAATCAAGACACATTCAGGGAACCAAACAAAAGCCAAAAGGAAGGAGATGACTAGCAATTAATCCATCAAAGACCTTTAAAAATTAGAAACTTCCCCTCAAGAAAAGACGGTGTGGCTAAACTCAATCTGTAAACGCAAAATTCTAAATATCCGAAAAGCCAGATACTCAGAAATTTAGGAGTTACAAGAAATAAGTCTGTCCTGGTGCCATTTACTCCCATGCTCCTTACCAAAAGGCAACCAGGGCCTCCAGCCACGCTCACAGGCACTCCAGGCGCCTCCTCCCTTGCCTTTGGTCCCCATCATGTATGAGGAGCTACGGCCCAATCCCGCACAGCATCGCCTACGGGGACCAGAGTGAGCCAGAGCCACCCCAGCACCCAACATCGCACCAGCAGATCCAGGTGGGATCCAGCAATCCCTTCAGCACCCACCATGTTCAACAGTAGCCACCCAGGCTGGGCGACCACGTGCTCCCCGGCGAGGACACTGCTCGCATCTGCCACTCTCTAGACTCAAGCGATGCCCAAGATGCTCAACCCACAAAGCCGGGAACCACAAGAGGTGCAATTCCCAAGAGCTCTCACCCACCAGGAGCTAGCACGGTCCTGGGCCACAGAGCGACACGAGGAAAGAGCCTCAAGTCACGCCAGGGAAGGTTTAGATTGGATATTAGGAAATATTCCTTCATGGAAAAGGTTGTCAAGCCCTGGCAGAGACTGTTGAGGGCACTGGTGGAGTCTCCATCCCTAGAGGGGTTCAAAAACACGTAGCTGTGTCACCTGGGGACACGATTTAGCAGGAACAGCAGAGTTGGGTTGATGGTTGGACTGGATAAGCTTAGAGGGCTTTTCCAACCTCAACAATGCTAAGATCTAGTGGCAGAGCTGGCAGTGCTGCATTTACGGTTGGACTTGATGATCTTTAAGGTCTTTTCCAACTTTAACAATTCCTGTGATTCCTTGATTCTGAGCTAGGTCACGAGGACAAGCCAGGACCAACCCAGTGATCAACCATGGTAGGGAGGTCCGAACCCTGCCACGGGCATAGCACCCAAAGCCACGGGCATATATCCTGAACCCGCAGCAGCCTGGGCGTTATTGCAGCTTTCAACTCCCCCCCCAACAAAAATTTTAAAATTTAAACATTTAAATTCATCTAATTTTCCGAACACTGATCGCGCTACGGCGCTTGCGTTATCGCAGACTTGCCTGTGACTGCGCCCGGGAACCAAACTGATCGCGGCGTTCCATTACGGCAGTGATGGATATTTAAATTATTCTGGAGTTACGCGAATACCATCGTGGGGTTTTATAAAGCACTCGTGTCAATATTATCTACTACTTTAATAATATTATGTCTATTTTCATCCAGGGATAAAAATATGTCTATTTTCATCCTCGCTGAGGACGAGGTACTTGAAATTTTCCATTTTTAAAATAAATCCATTTCAGTTCTGTCAAAAGAAATCTGTCGGCAGCGCTGTGCGGGTGCCCATCCTCCCCTCCCCCTGCCAAGCAGCGAGGTTTAAAATGATAAATATTGATTAACTTTCCAGGAAAGAAAAGGAAAAAAAAAAAAAAGAGAAGAAATCCAGACTGTGACGAAAAATTACGAAGAAATTTTCCGGCAGGAGGAGGCACATGGGAAGGTTGGATCCTGAACCCCGGTACGACCTCACGTTTTCACCACCCGGCGGAACGCGCAATGGAAGCCGTTGTTGGAAAGAAACGGATGGAGGGAGAGTTAGAGGCGGCGAAGGTTGCGGCGAGCGCCCCGACGGCGTGACAGCATCCCGAGGCTCAGGCGAGCGCTACGGCAACGCGCTCCCACCTCTGCAGAGGAGACGCGCAGCGCAACCCACCCGCAACGCGCTGCTTCCCACGCCAGCAGAGAAGGGGTTAACCTGAGCCCAACCAGGGCCTTCCCGCTTCCAGTTCCTCTATTTTATGATAAACTTTGGAGAGACCAGCATCAAACTTTATCGTCCTGACACTAAACGTCATTATTTGGAACCTAAATTATTATTTGGACCCTAAATGTCATTATTTGGCACTCCAATGTCATTATTTGGAACCCAAACGCAGTGTCCCCCCCAGTCCCAAAGTAGCTGCCCCCCACACCTTAAGGTGAGCGGGGAAAAGTGCCATCACAATCCCTCATTATCAAAATTCCAGCTTGGAAAAAAAAGATCAAAGCTTAAAAAAAACCTAAAAATTTCCAACTAATAAAGAAAAACCCAATTTTTTTTCCAATCCCAATTTTTTTCTAAACTCAATTTTTTTCCAAACCCAATTTCTTGGGGTATAATCACAGCAAAAGTTACAGGGTGCAACTCCGGGGAAGGGAATTCCTGGAGAATAAGAATATGGAAAAGCCACCGCATTAAAGCCTCCTGGATGAAACCATGAATCAAATATTTTCCAGGATTGTTTAATCCGACATAGAACATCGTGTGTAATCTTTACCCCATCGGGGCTCGCTCCGTTATTCGCTACAAAAGCAGCTCAGGAAGAGGGTTGGATCCTTCTCGGGGCGAAAGGGGGGCAACAAATGCAAAAATAAAGAAAAGAAGTTGACATTTCAGAGTATTTTTTCCTCCAGCCACGAGTTTTCCTCCTTGGCAAATTTTTTGCCATCACCCCCCCTCCCCCTGCCCTTTCGAGCAACCTAAAACTTGAAATAAATAAAGGAAGAAGAGTGAAAAAAAAGCCCCTGAATCTGGAATTCCCCCTGCAGCCCGATTCCCAGCAAACACCACATTCCAGAGGAAAAAAAAAAAAATTAAAACAGGAAAAAAAGAAATCAAAATAGAAAGAAAAAAAAAAACCCAACTTTTCAAGGTTTGAGATTTAGATTTTAAAATTCATTCCCAATTGAAATTGAATTTTGGTTGGAAGCGCCTGGATTTGGGCGTTTGCAGCTCCAGCGACTCCAGGCTGAGTTCAAAATTTCAAAATGCCTTTTTTTTTTCCTTCCAACTAAAAAAAAAAAAAAAACCCAAAGTGCTGCAGCTGTGGAGCCAGCCATCTTGCTATTTTGTCCCCATTTTAGAGAGGAGACTGTGTCAAGGTTGGTAAAACTCAATGTTGACCTAATCCTTCCCTTCCTCTCCCTCCCCCGCTTTTGGGTGGAAAAGCCATGGATCTCTCGATATTGCTTTTTTTTCTCCAAACAATGCCTGTTTCTGTGCTCTTTTGTTATTTATTTTTAAAAAGATCAATACCAAGCCCCCAGGATTCAAGGGCAACCCTATAATAATAAACCAGGCTCTGCGCAGGACTCACGGATTTAGAGTCCAACAGCTTTAAAAGAAAAGAAAACTAAAAAAAAAAAAAAATTATGAAAATAAAATATTTTCAATTTAAACTCCAGGAAGGTTTTGCAGTCAGAGGTAAGGAGGAAAAAAAAAAAAAGGATTTTGAAATTGTGGGGAAAAAAATCAACGTCGTGCTCCTTAAAAGCACTTTAGCTGAAAAAAAAATCAAAATTACTAAATCTGCAATTATTTTTTCCCAATCTGGTTAATTATGCATATTCATAATATCATGGCGGAGCTAATAAACCTGGGTAAATACCAGATTTCTGGCTCTGGAGTTGTTACTCTGTGTCTGTGTTAAAAAAAAAAAAACCTAAAATCCCTCCTATGGAAATTTTTTTTCTGTACAAAAGAAGTCGGAAATTAAATGCTGGAAACTCTGGTTTAATGACGCCAGGAGAAACCAGCAGGAAAAGCCAAGAAATTCAAGAAGAAAACTGCCTTTCCACTCTTTAATTCTTCTTGCCCTCGTGTTCCCTGCTCAGCCCCTCATTGTTTGGGAGCAGTTTTCCATGAAATCCAAAATCACCAAAAAAAAAAAAAATTAAATGGGAAAAAAAAAAAAAATTGGGTGTGTCCACAGCGAATTTTCCTCCCTGCTTGGATTTTCCTGCGAAAAAAACTCCTCGTTGGGAACAAATAACTTTAAGCACTGCAGTAAATCCTCCCCCCACCCCAGGCTGGCGGAGCGCAAGTTCAAAATTACAATTAAGTCCAATTCCTAATTAATCCCAAAGAGGGAATTTTGATCCCCACTTTCCCAAACTCGCCCAGCTCCCCCCAGCACAAACTTCCAGCACTTTGTCCTCCCCGGCTCTTTTCTCCTCCAGGAAAACAGGGTTTGGGGGGGGGGGGGGGGAGAGAAAACCTGAATTCATTCAAATTCCACTTGAATTTTCATTTCCAGATTCCTGCGGTTTTGCCTCGCAGGGATGGGGGGGTGGGATGAGGGGTCCCGGCTTGCCCCACCGGGACAAAATTTGGGTTAAAATAGAAAAATAGAAAATAAAATCCTTTTTTTGTGTGTGTGTTGCTTGTTTGTTTCGGTTTC
Source organism: Phaenicophaeus curvirostris (assembly GCF_032191515.1). Taxonomy (NCBI): domain Eukaryota; kingdom Metazoa; phylum Chordata; class Aves; order Cuculiformes; family Cuculidae; genus Phaenicophaeus; species Phaenicophaeus curvirostris. The sequence continues at coordinate 1,753,109 of NC_091411.1, forward strand.
TTTTTTTTTTTTTTTCCAATTTTAATTTTTTTTTTAATTTGCGGAATATTCTCCTCTAGGGGGCGACGTGTAATGGAAAAAAAACATTTAAAAAAAAAAAAAAAAAATCACCCCCATCCCCTGCGATCGGTCGGAAAATTAAGGGGGAAAAAAGAAAAGAAAAAAAAAAAGGAAATAAGGAATAAAAAGCGGGGAGCAGGGGGAAGGGGGCGGCGATCGGTCCCGCTATGGCCGCCGCTTTGTGTGCGGGGCCGGGGGGCGCGGAGACCCCGCCGAGCTCCGCGCCCTCAGCGAAGCCCTCAGCGAGGCTCCGCGCGGCTCCAGGCTCCGCACGTCCCCCCCCACCTCGCAGCTCCGAGCTCCGCGCGGCTCCGAGCTCCGCACCCCCGCTCTCTTCCGACCGCCCCCCCCCCCCTCCCCAGGCTGTTTCCCACCCCCCGCTCCGCGTTGCGCCCCCCCCCCCACCCCGCGGTACCTGCGCCGCCGCCGCCGCCGCGGGCGCGGAGCCGTCCGGGCGGTTCATGGGGCCGGGGCGGGAGGGAGGCAGGCGAGCCCCGCGCCGCCGCGGCCTTGCGCTCGGCCGCGCGCACAATGCCGCCGCCGCCGCCGCCGCCTCCTTTCCGCCCTCCCAGGAGCGGCGGTGCCCCCGCCGCGCGGGTGGGCGGCTCGCCGGGCTGCTGCAGCCCCCCTTCCCCCCGGGGGCATGGGCCGCGGGCGCGGGGCGCTGCCGCTAGCGGCGCGGGGCGGGCGCCTCCCGCCGCCTCCTCCGCCCGCGCCGCGCCGCCATCTCGGGGCAGCGGGGGGAGCCGCGCGGTGGGGCTGAGCCGGGCGGTGGGGCTGAGCCGGGCCGCTGCGAGCGGTGGAGCAAGTCTGAGCTATAGGGCTGAGCCAAGCTAGAGGGCTGTTACGGGGCAGCTCTGAGCTATGGGGCTGCTATGGGGCTGCTCCGAGCTATGGGGCTGCTCGGACCTGTGGCGCTGCTATGGGACAGCTCCGAGCTATGAGGCTGCTCCAAGCTATGGGGCTGCTCCAAGCTATGGGGCTGCTCCGAGCTATGGGGCCGCTATGGGTCAGCTCCAAGCTATGGGGCTGCTATGAGGCTGCTCTGAGCTATGGAGCTGCTATGGGTCAGCTCCGAGCTATGGGGCTGCTATGGGTCAGCTCCGAGCTATGGGGCTGCTATGGTTCAGCTCTGAGCTTTGGGGCTGCTATGGGGCTGCTCCAAGCTATGGGGCTGCTATGGTTCAGCTCTGAGCTATGGGGCTGCTATGGGGCTGCTCCAAGCTATGGGGCTGCTCCGACCTGTGGCGCTGCTATGGGGCTGCTCTGAGCTATGGGGCTGCTCCGACCTGTGGTGCTGCTATGGGACAGCTCTGAGCTACGGGGCTGCTCCGAGCTATGGGGCCGCTATGGGGCTGCTCCGAGCTAGGGGGCTTCTCCACGTTACCCCAAGCTATGGGGCTGTTCTGAGCTATGGGGTGCTCTGAGCTAGTGGCTGCTTTGTGCTATGGGGCTGATTCACACTGCTCCACGCTATGGGGCTGCTGTCGGGCTGCTCTGCATTATGGGGCTGCTATGAGGCTGCTCTGAGTTATGGGGCTACTCCACGCTATGGGGCTGCTCTGAGATACCAGCCTGCTCGTAGATATAGGGCTGCTCCGTGATATGGGGCCTGCTCCACGCTGTGGGGCCACTCTGCACTGTGGGGCTGCTCTGCACCATGGGCGCTGCCCGCGCTGTGGGGCGGGATGAGGTAGGTTATGGGGGTGCAGACCCTGGCTCGAGGGTGGCCTCGGCCTTCAGCCCGACCCACAGGAGCCTGGACAAAGGCTGGCGAGGAGCAGAGTGTCCGAGACGTGGCCCCAGAGACACCCCTGGCCCATGGGGTGGGAGCAGGGGGTCAGGGTGGCCTCCCCAAGGGTGGGAGCAGGAGGTCCCCTGGCACCTCGGAGCCACCCTGGGCAGAGCCAGGGCTGTGGCTGGGTGGGAGCGGGGGGTCTGGCCCCCCAAGAGGAGCCCCTGGCCCCGAGAGCTGCGGCTGGACTGGAGTGGGGTCCCCCGGCTGTCCCCGAGGGCTGCAGCTGAGGTGGGGAGCGAGGGGTCCGACGCGGCACCCCCAGCCCTTCGGGAGGGCTTATGGTGTTGAAGGTGAAGGGCTAAGGGAGGACCCGAAGGGAATCGGGGTGTGAGGGGAGGGCTGGCAGCATCGCCCCTGCCTGCGTTCCTCTTCCCAAAACCCCCACGTCCGCTCAGCCCCGGAGCTCCCCGCTGCTCCCCCCTCCCCGGGCAAGACCTGTTTCACTAACACTCCTAACTTGTCTTTCCCAATCCTCATCCCACCACCAGCTCCCACCACAAAGAGATTTTCCTCAGCACGTGCTGAGGATGCCCAGTGCCACCCGGCAAACTTTGCTGTTTTCCTCCAAAAATAAATAAGAATAAAAAGAAAACACAGTGCTTTTCTTCTCTGGGAAAACACGCGGCATTAACTACAAACATAATTACACCTCGTGCATACCTGGTGGTTTTGGCTCTTCTGAAGCTCTGCCAAAAAGTAGTTATTAATAGTATTAATAAAATAACGCGAACTCTTGGATTTCTCTGCCCTGCCCATGAATCCTTCTTTCCCAAGAGCTCCACAAAGCTAGAAATTTGTGGAGAGTCGAGGGCTAATTTTGTTCTTGTTGCCCAGACTAAAGATAGCCTCAAAGATATTGCAAAACACAAATTTATTTCTCTTAATATCTTTCATGCAGATGTCATTCCAAAAGTCTGTACAGCCAGATAATGTAATTACAGTGCTAAATAAAAACAAAGGGGCAGGGGAATTGGTGGAGACGTTTAGCAAGGAAGGATGTTTTCCGAATGAGCTTAGAAGGGATATGGGAAGTCAAGAGGCAAAACCCGCTCCTGAGGTTCTTTCCCCCAAGTGTCTGCATGAAAAGTAGCCAGAAGGTATCCCCTGGGCCAGAATAAAGCAAAATCAGGTGTTGAACAAATTGTATTACAGAGTCGTGGCATGGTTTGGGTTGGAAGGGACCTCAAAGCCCGTCCAGTCCCAACCCCTGCCCTGGGAAGGGACACCTCCCACTGGATCAGGGGCTCCAAGCCCCATCCAACCTGGCCTTGAACCCCTCCAGGGATGGGGCAGCCACCCCTGCTCTGGGCAACCTGGGCCAGGGCCTCCCCACCCTCACAGGAAAAGGTTTTTCCCTAAGAACTCATCTCAATCTCCCCTCTTTCAGCTGAAAACTGTTCCCCCTCGTCCCATCCCTGCCCTCCCTGACCAAGAGCCCCTCCCCAGCTTTCCTGGAGCCCCTTTCAGGGCTGGAAGGATCTGTAATAAAATAATATGGCTTGAATAAAATAGTATGAAAAAATAATATAGCATGAAAAAATGCCATTCTGATGTGGAGTCTGCAGCAGAGGGCACATAGATATGTCCTCACAGCCTTCAGCAAACCTCACTGCCCTCCTTCCTGAAGTCAAAGCCTGGAGAGAAAAGGTCTCCACCCTGTGTAAGGGACTCTCTAGAGCAGTCACTGCATGCTTTTAAGTGTCTTCACCTACGGAGGATCCGTCACAACTCATGGTGACCTGGCCAACCATTCCTCACCTCCACTACTGAAAGACAAAACCATGACTCACTTCTAGCCGAACCCGACTTGGCTCCCACTCGGTTTATAATGTGGAAGGGCCTCCAGCAATCCCATGTCTTATGAGCCACATAGGGAAATCATCCCTTTGCCTTGTCTGGAGGTCTTTCTTCCCTCTGGAAGGGCATTTTTTCAGCTCTCCAAGCCTCCTCAGCCCAAACCTTCTCCTGTTTCTTCTGATTGTGGACACGGAATGGACGTGGGAATTGAGAAGCAACCAGAAAGCTGCTGGAGATGCTGGCCAGGTCTTCTTTTTCATAGGTATTTTTCAATGGCCTTGCAGTCTGCTTTGACTGCCCAATTGACGTGACCGTCGCACTGGACCACAAGTTTGGGGCTCTGTGGAAAGGAGTTGGCAGGTCTTGGTGAGATCTCGGAGTCTGAGGACCTTCCTCCCAAGGGATTTGGCTGCTGCTTGGTTTTGGCTTTGTGAAACCAGCCCTCCAAAACCAGCACAATTGTATTGCTGAGCGAAGATGTCCTTCTCTTTGCGCATAACAAATATCAGAAGGTGATCACCTCTGCCTGAAGAACAGCCCATTCGCCTCTGTTGGGATGAGGTCTAATGCAGAATTTCTACGCGCTGAGACATTTTGAGTTAGGAAATTTCTTTTGATTTGGCCTAAGGAGTGTTTTAATCCTGGCAGGAGGAGATACCTGTTGTGTCGCTCAGGCTGAAGTCTCTCGTGATGAGGTGGCCTTTTCTTCTGCATCTTCGGGCCAGACCTTTCAGCTGTGCCAGAGTGGTAGTATTCGATGGACATTTCTATCCTGACTGGTACCAAGTTTTTGCTTTATCTCTCAAAACTTCCCCATGAGCAGTGACCGGAGCCTGAATGCTCACAGCGTTACTTTTTAGGGGCCTCAGACCTTCATTGGGTGACAACTATCGATGGGCCTATTCCAGCCAGGAGGTCTCTCCAGCACGTTTCAAAATGGACTTTCCAATAAACAATCTCTTTTCTCTTCTTATCCCACTTTCTGGTGGCTGTGGGTGGAGGGCACAGTGGTGCTCACACCTCTGCAGGATTCTCAGCCTGGAAGCCTTGGAATTCCTCCTGGGACCTCAATATCTGCACAGCACCAGGCTTGTCACAGGTGACTCAGTGGCTTCTCTCTGCTTTCCTGCCTGTAAAATGGGAAGGGAAGGCCAGGGAAGCTCTGTAACCATTGCAAAATGGGAATGACATCCTGGTAAGAACCAGAAGTAGGTTCCTGGTAGGAACTCACCTCCTGTGTGCTGGAGGAGGCAGGGTCTTATAAACCGATATGATAACATGATGGAAGATTGTCATAATAGACACATCCAGGAGCTGGTTCTGCAAGCTTGACAATCTTTCAGCGTGCTCTATCTGTATATGTTACCCCAGCGTGGTTTTAAGCCAGGCAGCACAAATAGCTTCTATTCTGTACGAGTGTCACAGCATCTACCATGAGCACCCTGGGACCCGGCGTGCTGCGGCATTGACATCTGCTTGAGCTGTTGTGTTAAGGATGTTGGTGACAGGAGGAGGCTGTTGGATGGACGACTCATGGGGAGTCGTCCATCCAACAGCCTCCTCCTGTCACCAACATCCACCTCGCCCCTGGAAACTGTGTTCCCGTGCACACCTGTCTGTTGCAGGATAAAGCGTGACACAGCGGAGGCGAAGCCCAGCAAGGCAGCGAGCATTCTGCACAGGGCACTCGTGCTCTCTTTCTAGTGAGGAGGCTTTCCACACGGCACATGCTCAATAAACTGGAGGAGGAAATTATTGATAGCAGTCTGCTCAAGTAAATCCAGAGCTCAGCACCCCTTAATCCCACCACAGCACTTGCACATCTGCACTGAAGTTTATCCTGATGGGATGCAGGGGATTCCTCTGTTTCTGTGCCCTCTCCAAAGCCTGAACTCTGTGTCTGAACCACCGACGTCGAGTCACGCGGTGAGGTGAAATGCTGAGCACTTCTCATGCGCTGATATAAATAAGGCAGAGTCGGCAAACCACAATCAGGAAATGGCAAAAGCACTATTTATAATCACCGCTATCTACAAAGATATTTGTGAGACCAGCAAAAAAAAATAAATCCCCATTTCACTCTTCCTGTCCCCACTGCCACCTATTTGCTTGACTGAGAGACATTAAAGCTCATCAGAAGTGTTTGCTAATGGCTATATAAAAGGAAGCATTGGCTTGTATTTGTCCTTGTCAGCACTGAGCGGCTCTTTGCTTTTCTAGCTCTGATCCTCTTCGTCCTCTCCTTTGCCTGGACCGCATGTGCTCTGGGTGATCACTGTCAGTGCCTACAGGTCCCTCCAAAGAGCCTGCAATGGTCTGGTGTCCAACACAGAGTGATGCTTTCTGCAGTGGGTTGATACTAATAATGCACCAAATGGAATCGTAGAATGCTTTGGTTTGGAAGGGACCTTTACAGGTCATGCAGTCCAACCACCCTGCAGGAGCAGGGGCATCTTCAATTCGATCAGACTGCTCAGAGCCTCTTCTGACCTGACTTTGAATGTTCCCAGGGATGTGGCCGACACCACTTCTCTGGGCAACTTGTGCTGGTGCCTCACCACTCTCACAGTGAAGAATTTCTCCCTTATATCCAGTCTAAATCTCCCCTCTTTCAGGTGAAAACTGTTCCCCCTCATCCTATCCCTGCACTCCGTAATAAAGAGCCCCTCCCCAGCTTTCCTGGAGCCCCTTTTGGTATTGGAAAGCTTGAAATAACCACCTGTGTGGAACAGGAGCCTGGCACCAGCTGGCTGTAGGTCCAATACTTTTTCCCTGCAGGATGATTAACAAGTTCTTCATTCACATCAAAGCTTCTTCAGAAATGGCAGCGGCTCTGGATCAGCTCTGTTTGGGTGCTGGTGATAACCCCCATCCTGGGGAGATTCCAGTGAAAGGCTCAGACAGGGGAGCTGGTGGATGATTTTGGACACAGGCGGTGCTTTGCTCTCCCTGTTCTGAGGGGATTTGTGAATAAGACAGAGCTGTGCATGTCTCAGGTCATGGATGAATTTCAGGCCAAATGCCAGGGAGCAGGAGCATTTGTAAGCATGTGAGTGTGTCTTTTCCCTATATAAAAAAAAAGAAACATTTGGTTTTAAAAGCACTAAGATTGTATAAACACAACACTCTCCAAAGCGAACTGCAAAGCAGTAAAATCCCAAGCTGTGGGCACCTCTTACCCACTCTTTGTGATTACACTACACGGTTCTACTGATGGAGAGAGGTTTATTGCTACAACAAATGGTTGGACTCAATAATCCAGTGGGTCTTTTCCAACCTAGTAATTCTGTGATTCCTTCTGCCACCAACAACAGCCACCGCATAGAATCATAGAATGGTTTGGGTTCAAAGGGACCATGAAAGACATCCAGTCCAACCCCATTTCAGTGAGCAGGGACATCTTTGACTCAATCAGGTTGCTCAGAGCCCCATCTAACCTGACCTCGAATGTTTCCAGGGATGGGGCATGTACCACCTCTCTGGCAGCCTGTGCTGGTGTTTCCAGAGGTGCCATGGCAGCAGATCCCCACTTGTAGGTCCACCAGATGGGGTGGCACCTGAACGTGGTTGGCCACCAGCCTTTGTGGGAGAAGGATGCCTGGAGCCCATCGCCCTCCTGTGAGCTGCACGGGAGGCAATGTTTGGGTGCAGGGCTGTAGCAGCCTGCCTCATCCAGGAAATACACGCTGGACAGAAGGAGGACATCTCATGGTGCAGGTGAAGCCCCTGGGCGCAGTCAGCCTGACTGGTAACCCCAGGAGATGTTCAGGGCTGGCACGTGCACGCCAGCTGCAGGGCAGCAGGGCTGCGTGCTCGGGGTACAGCTCAGGATGTGCATTATGCCAAGGATCATATTTGGCAGGAAAAAGGTGTCCAAGAAAATTCAGACACTGAAGCAAAGAACTTTAATAAATGGGATTTAAATAATAGATTTAGCTGAAAATCCCCAGAAGATGGGGTTTTTATCCACACATCAGGTGCTGTAAGCTTAGAAAAAGATAACAAAGCGTTTCTCAGACAGAAAAGGTTGACTTTCTGCTTTAATTGAAAAATCGTATGTGGTATTGATATTCCTGGAGAGATGTTATGTTAAGAGGGAGTTTATACTGGGAGATGTATCATCACTATTTGGGGGTAAATTAGATTAAAGTGATTTGCAGTTATCCCCATGCTAAGGAGTATAAACGGAAGAAATTGGAAGCTAAAGTTGTGCTTAAAAGCAGTGCACACAGTTCACTGAGGAAATCCTGACTCCGCTCTGCTGTAACACGCAGCCGTCAGCTGTGTATAAGAAGGGAGCTGTAGCTTTCTGGGCGCATAATCAGCTTCATCTGCCTCTTCTTTTCAGTGTCAGGGCAGAGCAGAATTAAGAATATTTGCATGCCTTAAATTGAGTCTTTCTGCTTTAATTGTGTAATTATGGAAATCGCTATTTAGGGATCCGTAGTTACGGCTCTGTTCAATTTTGCACTTCAGGCGGGCTCACGATCTCTTTGTTAAAGAGCATTCCCTGCACAAGCCCAGCGTCTACTTTTTGAATATCGAATACTTGTCCTGGGTATGTATTTGCAAATTCATTAATTAACTTATCAGTTAAAACTAATTAAAAATTGGTCCTTTAACAAATCTAATGTGTTGTGTCAGAGCTGTCTTTTTTTTTCCTGACGATCCTATTAACGGAATAATGCAGACCCTGCAACCTTCCCCTGTAATTAATGCTCACAGAAATCTTATACATAAATTTAACTTGGAAAATTTATTTTACAATGAATGGACTCTTACGAGATTATACTTCATAACTCCCAAGTAACGAGCGATAGGACAAGAGGAAATGACCTCAGATTGCACCAGGGGAGGTTTAGACTGGAGGTTAGGAAAAATTCCTTTACAGAAAGAGTGGTGAAGCCCTGGCAGAAGCTGCCCAGGGCAGTGGTGGAGTCTCCATCTCTGGAGGGGTTCAAGAATTGTGTGGCTATGGCACTTCGGGATGAGGTTTAGTCGACACAGTTAGGTTGGGCTGACAATTGGACTGGATGAGCTCAGAGGTCTTTTCAAACCTGAACGATTTGTTGATTCTATGAACAGAAAGTTTATTGAGTGAGACTGGTTTGCAAAGTTCTCCTTCAGTTTCCCGTCCTGATTTGCCTTCCACCTAGCTCCCAGAGTCACCAGCGCAAGCCCAGCATGTGTCTGTTGAGGCACCGGTGATGCTCTGCCAGAGCAAAGCTGCACGGAGCACTAAGCTCTGGAGATGGACAAAGCAGCCAGACACATAGGAGAGTTGGGCCATAAGCATCAGTTGGAATAATCATAGAATCATAAAATAGTTTGGTTTGGAAGAAACCTTAAAGATCACCCAGTTCCACCCCCTGCCATGGGCAGGGACACCTCGACTGGATCAGGCTGCCCAAGCCCCATCCAACCTGGCCTTGAACCCCTCCAGGGATGGGGCAGCCACCCCTGCTCTGGGCAACCTGGGCCAGGGCCTCCCCACCCTCATCGTGAAGAATCCTCAGGTCTAGTCTAAATCTTCCCCCTTCCAATTCAAAGCTATTCCCCCTCGTCCTATCACTCCCTGCCCTTGTAAGAAGCCCCTCCCCAGCTTTCCTGGAGCCCCTTTTAGTACTGGAAGGTTGCTATAAGGTCTCCCCAGAACCTTCTTTTCTCCAGGCTGAACAACCCCAACTCTTTCAGCCTGTAATGAGCGTACGTTGTCTTTTAAAGTCGTTATATCAACTTTAGTGCGTCACATGTGGCCCAGGGGAGGGGAGGTTGGAAAGAACTAAGTATATTTAACCATCACAAATAGAATATACTGCATACGTGACTGAACTGGTATAATTCATTTTATTAGCACTCATCTAGGGTGCTCCAAACCATCCACTCGCAGCTTCAAGACGCATGAGTAATGCGTGCAGCCCAGGTGCACGCCAGTCAAACCCTTTTTACCGCACCGCCACAGACAGCATCGCCCCTGAAAGCAGCCTGTAAACCTCCTCAGGCTCACTCAAGACAAAGAGTCTGACCCAAACCAAACATCCTGTATAATCCCGCCGTGGCTGCTCACCCACCCAGGTTAAGTCCGGGCTGTGCCCAATCCTGTTGCACAACTGGAAGAAAATTGTGGGTCTTCACGGAATGTTGCCCAGTAAAACCTGGGATTTCTTTAGTGGTAACTAACACTGCTCACCTCTGGCTGGAGTTTGCCGCTGCTGAGGGATGAACTGAGAAAAAAAAAATGGTAGAACTGAGTCAGTCAGAAAAAGACACGTTTAAAAATTCATCTTAAAAATGATGCAGCATATGTGGCTCTCCTTGACCAAACTGAGCTGCACCAACTAAGTCCTGGGCTGCATCCAAAGCAGTGGGACCAGCAGATCAAGGGAGGGGATTCTCCCTCTCTACTTTGCTCTGCTCTGCTGAGACCCTACTTGGAGCCTGCATTCAGTTCTGAGTCCTCAGCACAGGTAGGGCAAGGATCTGTTGGAACAAGTCCAGAGGAGGCCAGGGAGATGATCCAAGGGCTGGAGCACCTTTCATATGGGGACAGGGTGAGAGAGAGGGGTTTGTTCAGCTTGGAGAAAAGAAGGCTCCAGGGAGACCTTAGAGCAGCTTCCAGTACTGAAAGGGGCTCCAGGAAAGCTGGGGAGGGGCTTTGGATCAGGGAATGCAGGGATAGGATGAGGGGAGGGGGAATGGTTTTCAGCTGCAAGAGGGGAGATTGAGTTGAGTTCTTAGGGAGAAATGTTTTCCTGTGGGGATGGGGAGGCGCTAGCCCAGGTTGCCCAGAGCAGCAGTGGCTGCCCCATCCCTGGAGGTGTTCCAGGCCAGGTTGAATGGGGCTTGGAGCAATCAGATCTAAGGAGGGTGTCCCTGCCCATGGCAGGGAGGTGGAACTGGGTGATCTTTAAGGTCTCTTCCAGCCCAAACCATTCTACCATTCCGTGATTCTGTGAACATCGGCTTTGGTAGGGAGAGTCTCATTCTGTTTCTGAGCACCCATGCTCTGGCAGTACCTAGGAATTAAGGATTTTCACGCCTCCCCCCATGAAGCAGGGCTCAGCAGCCACAGTCTGCCATGGGACAGAACAGCTCCTCGGCTGTGCCAGGCCCTCCAGTTCCTCCATCAAGCTGGGAGTCTCTCGCCTCCAGCTGCTCTCCCAGCCTCGGTGCTCATCCTGCTGCGCCGCTGAGCCTGTGCTTGTAAATTAAAAAATTGCAAATCCAACATTAAGTAATGGCAAACGCACGCTAACAAACAAACAAATAAATATTCCCAGTGCTTTATTAATAGAATCTTGACAGCTTCATTAGGTTGGTGAAATTTCAAGATACTTAATGCAATAATGCTTCATCCCTTGGCTTGCGATATAAATTGTAATGAAATACACCGTTCCAATTCATCACCAACAAACTGTGATGCTCTGCTCCGACGCCGCTATCATCCTGCCAAGGGTTTTATTTCTCTGACGTTATGATCTTTACAATTTTATTTTAACAGTAGAATGGTAGCGCCTAATAAGTTAAACGGCAGAATAAAAGATCCCTCTAGAAGGAAAAAAGTATATGTTTAGGTGGAAGAGACTTCAGAACAGATTATGGGTTGTTTTATATTCTAAATATGACACGTTAATATCTACTCATTTAATACTATAATTTTTTTAAAGTTCCTTTCACCGAAAGATGATCTTTATTTCGCTGGAAATTGCCGAGTGGAATCCCCACTTGTGCAAATGATAAGTGACTGCCGCACACCAAGAGCTAAATGCTCCAGAGCTCAGTGGAGCTGCCCTTAAATGAACAAAGTAAATGGAAAAAAAATTAAGTAGAATTAATATTATTAAAGATAATAATATAAATTATTAGTAGTATTCTATTAAGGTCAGATTAATCCCACTACAATTCAGTTGGAATAATACTTGCAATTTATGCAATCACAAATGTTTTAACATTTAAATTACCTTTTTGGCATTCTGGAAACCTGTGTTTTACATTCCAGAGCAAGGCGAACCCTCCCTGTGCCAAGACCAGGCCCCCCAGCCCCGACCCCCCGTGGGCTGCGCTGCAGGGCGAGGTCAGAAAGGAGCAACAGCCTCTGATCCAGAGCTGGTCCCTCACCTTTGGATGCTGAGGTCTGCAGCCCTTGGCTCTGAGTCAGGGGACTCCTGGGTCTCTCCTGCCTCTGCAATGCTCCAAAAGATTAGTTCAGAAATGGTAACAAGCATTTATAAAGCTCTGTGTGCCAGTGAGCCCAAGGAGGAGGACGTGCAGCGTGTTTGCAGGGATCACACTGTCCCACAGCCAGGAAGCTTCAGCCTCAGCATCTCTGCCAGGGGTGTTTAAAAGATGTGGAGATGCGGTCCTTGGGGACATGGTTTAGTGGTGGACTCTGCAGTGCTGGGTTTACAGTTGGACTCAATGACCTTAAAGGTCATCCAACCGAAATAATTCTGATTCCGTGGTTCTATGAGAATCACACCTCTGAAACACCAGCGGCGGGTTGGTTTGCTCAAGTGGGGACCAGTGTGTCTCAGTATTTCTAAAAGCAGGCCCACGTTGCATTGAATTGTTGATGTCTTTGGGGAGGCACCAAAACCTCAAGGGACTCAAAGCTGCCAGTTTGAAACCCTCTCTCCAAGCAGGGAGATCCATCAGGCCCAGGAGACCCATCCCACCTGCAGCCAATGGACCTGAAACCTACTCTGAAGTGCGTTGGATTTGTTTGGATGATCCAGAGAGCTGAGCGGCTTGACAAAAATCAGTAACTTTAAATTTGACAAAATACAGCTGAAGTGATTGTCGTTCTTTCCTCTCTGCTTGCTGGAGTGACTGGAGGTTCTTTGAGACAGCAACCATCCTATTTCATGTTTGTGCAAAGGTCTGTTCCCGAGTGGGATCTCCTGATTGTGAAGAAATGCAAACAATGAATAAGACAGAAGTAAAATTTTTAATCAAATGGAATTTTCGTCTGTCTGTGGGTGCAGGATCCACCTTCACTGGAACGGTCCAGAGGAGGCTACAGGGATGATCCGAGGGCTGGAGAACCTCCCATATGAGGTCAGGCTGAGAGAGTTGGAGTTGTTCAGCCTGGAGAAGAGAAGGGTGCAAGGAGACCTTAGAGTGACCTTCTAGTACTCAAAGGGGCTCCAGGAAAGCTGGGAAAGGGATGTTCACGAAGGCTTGTCGTGACAGGACAAGAGGCAATGGGTATAAACTGGAGAGGAACATTTAGACAGGACATAAGGAGGAATTTCTTTGTGTTGAGAGTGGGAAGGCCCCTGGCCTAGGTTGCCCAGGAAAGTTGTGGCTGGAGGTGTTCAAGACCAGGTTGGATGGGCCTTGGGCAGCCCAATCCAGCGGGAGGTGTCCCTGCCCATGGCAGGGGGTCTGGACCTGGATGGATTTAAGGTCCCTTTCAACACAAACTATTCTATGATTCTGTGATTCACTCATTTGCAGCTGGACAATGACACGATCACCGTAGTGGGATGGTGACTGTTGTGCACTTACTGAATCAAATTCCAACCATCTTTCAAGCTCCTTGTGTGCCCAGGGTCTGTTGTCTCATCTGAATCTGTGTAGGAGAACAATTTCAAACACCTTTACCCCATCACCAACCCACCCTCCACCCATGGTACTGGGGCACTGGAGCTGCAGGTCAGGGACGAGTCCAGCAGCCACGGCTGCAGCAGAATGGAGATCAGTTCAGGGTGGAAAACCTGACTACAAGCTCAGGTGGTCACTTGGGCATGGACACAGTGCTGGTGGTGACACAGCGGTGGCTTCAGGTTGGATGGGGCTTAGAGCAACCTGATCTAGTGGGAGGTGTCCCTGCCCATGGCAGGAGGTAGAACTGGGTGGGCTTTGAGGTCCTTTCCAACCCCCAGGCTTGTATGATGCTATGTTTCTACTTCATTGCTTCTTGCAAGGATAAATATGTCAGAGAATGCAAGGAGTTTCGCTATTTTAATAGTGGGAGTTGTACAAATAATCTTGGTTTTAGGTTAAAAATAATCATGATTTTGTCTGCTTTTTACACAACGCTTTGCAAGAGCAGGCTGTGAGCCAGCAGCTGGCCCTGGAGAAAATCTACACGGAGTGAGAGATGGCAATTTGCCAGGATTTATAAGACATGGATTTTTAAGACATCTACTGTAAGTAGATGACAAGCTCGGAAAAGGGGGGAATCTGTGGCTTTGTTCACAGCTGGGATGACCGGGTGGGAGATGCCCTGTTCCAGAGCCCAGGTAACGTGCAATGAACCATCCGCAACGCTGCCCTAAGCCCTCCCAGGAACAGGTCTTTCTGCAGTCTCTAAATTTAAGCTTCCTCCAATGCCCCAAGGAGCTTCGGAGCTGCTTGACCAAGACAATGATATGCTGACATTTTTGGATGTTCTTGGTGTCACCATTATTAATTTGATGATAACTTTATCATTTTTATCACCTTTTTCAAGCAGTCAGTATATACCACAATTAGGTGGTTTTCTTTTTCTTGTTGACAATAACAGTTCCCGTTATCTAGAACTCATCAGCTGGATTTTCTTTTAATGCACGTGGCTTTCGTATCAATTTTCTACTGCTCAGAAATGTTAAATTATCTTGATTACTAGTTTTTCCCTCCCCCCCACAATCTCTCTATGCTGTTTCTTTATCTAATTGCTTCCTTCATTTCCATCTCGAAAGACCTCAAAATCAAACATCATTCTTTTAAAATTATAGTGAAAATAAAACTTTCAAGCCAGATTGTGAACTCTAAGGGGGAACTTTACATTTTCCTCTCATTTCCTTCCATGTTTATTTTTCTTCCCAGCGAGTTTCACTCTTCTCTTTATTCAGCTTCACAGATCCAGGGAAAAGCACCAGGTATATATTACTGGTTGGGACTGTCTTTTATTATCCCATAATTAATGTAATCAGGTCATGATCACCGGTCTCTAGGCAACCACCGATTTCTAGTTCAGTGATCAATTTATCTTTATCCATCATAATAAGATCTAAAATAAAATTTGACCTCACGTTAGGTGCTATCCCTTTTGTGTTTGAAAATTATCATATATAATTTTTAGAGATGCCACTGATGTTTTATTGCAGCCTGTGGGAGGTCTCTGGCATCCGCCTCTCACAATAATGTCCTGCGGAAAAGGGCAACTCTTCTTTTTGATTCCCTACAGCCCGGTGCTCCCAGCATGGGGTGTGATGGAACGGACCCGCCCACAAACAGCCTTTCCCCACAGTGGTAGTTAACGCATCGCGCCATGAGCGAGTCACTGCTTAGCAAATTAGCAAGAATTGCTACTTTTTCTCATTTATGGCCAGATAAGAAACCACAACTATTTCTTCTCCTTACATTCTTTCTTATTGTGCATCCATGTGCTTATGACTCCTTGAATTTCTTCTTATGGAGAACCATAAAATCATGGAATGGGTTGGCTTGGAAGAGACCATAAAGCCCATCCAGTTCCACCCCCTGCCATGCGCAGGGACACCTCCCACTGGATCAGGTCCCTCCAAGCCCATCCAACCTGGCCTGGAACCCCTCCAGGGATGGGGCAGCCACCACTGCTCTGGGCAACCTGGGCCAGGGCCTCCCAACCCTCACAGCAAAATTTTCTTGCCAGGATCTCATCTCAATCTCTCCTCTTTCCGCCTAAAAGCATTACCCCTCATCCTAATCCTGCACACCCTGATCAAGAGCCCCTCCTCAGTTTATCTGTAGCCCCTTTCAGCACTGGAAGCTGCTCTAAGGTCTTCTCAGAGCCTTATCTTCTCCAGGATGAACAACCCCATGTCTCTTAGCCTGTCCTTGTATGGGGGGTGCTCCAGCCCTCAGATCACCTCTGTGGCCTCCTCTGGACTCCCTCTAACAGAAGATCCTCAACCCTTCATAGGACCCTCCAACTCATCCATCCTCTTCATTGTGCAGTGCCAGGCAAGCTCAAATCTGTGGGCAGGAATGGAACAGTTTCAAAATTGTCTCCAACAGAACAATGGACAGAATCCCATCCAGCCCACCTGTAACGTGTTAAATTATGAAGATGGTTTGAAATATTTTTCATCAGTTGGGGTAATGAAAAATTTTGAGTAATGTTATGAAAACTAGTAATTTAAAGCTTAGTTTTACTGAATACAACTGAATTTTAAATCAACATTGTCATTGTATTTCTGTCCATTATTGGTTCTTTCTGGCTGATTTTAGACTGAAAAAAGACTGTCTTGGGAGCTAAGACTACATCTTGTATCTGTGTATCTGCAAAAGAAGTCCCGTTCCTGTTTGGTAGATTTCAGTGGCGTTGCGAGTGAAATGGTTCATAAATCTGTAACACTAATACTCCATTTCACAGGGAGTCCTTTGTTATCAGAAGAACCAGGACTTGGTAATTGTTTTAGGTGAAAGAGGGGAGATTTAGTTGACTATTGGGAAGAAATGTTTTGCTGTGAGGGTGGGGAGGCCCTGGCCCAGGTTGCCCAGAGCAGGAGTGGCTGCTCCATCCCTGGAGGTGTCCAAGGCCAGGTTGGATGGGGCTTGGAGCAACCGGATCCCCGGGGAGGTGTTCCTGCCCAGAGCAGAGGGTGCAACTGGATGGGCTTTAAGGTCCCTTCTGACCCAAACCATTCTATGATTCTATGGAATATGACTGGAATCTCCTGCACTCTTGAGGGCTACGGTGAATCTGCTAAAGCTTTCTGTCCTAATGTGGTCAAGGACACATGTAATCCTGGAATATGAGGAGCAGCTGAGCTCATCTGCTCTCTCCAGCTTCCAGAAGGTGGATCCTCCCAATGATGGTGGAAAACGGGGTGCAGTGCATCTGTACTGGATGTCCACCGAACTGGCATTAACATGTCAGCCACTTCCACTCATAACAGCGTGTGTACAGACAAGGACTGCTCAGTGTACTGGCTGGCATGAAGGGCGGCTGGCAGCCTGGGATGGTCCCTCCAGTCACAGCATCACAAAATCACTAGGTTGGAAAAGACCTCCAGGATCATCGAGTCCAACCATTCCCATCAATCACTAAACCATGTCCCTCAGCACCTCGTCCACTCATCTTTTCACTACCTCCAGGGATGGTGACTCAACCCCCTCCCTGGGCAGCCTCTGCCAGTGCCCAATGGCCATTTTGGTGAAAATTTTTTTTCTGATGTCCAGCCTGAACCTCTCCTGGTGGAGACTGAGGCCATTCCCTCTTGTCCTGTCCCCTGTTACTTGGGAGAAGAATTTAATTCTGCCTTAGCAGCCTTGTGGCAGGGCTTGTGGTGTTGTCCATTGTTCCATTGCTGGTAGACATCATGATGTGTCCTGTGTTCCTTCCAAGTGGTTCTCTGCCCTCAGTGCTGTCTTAACGTCCCACTGTCAAATCCAAAAATCAGCCTTTCATGTGGGACCCTGCAAGGAAATATTTTCAAGACTGTGTCAGAAGGCCTGAGCAGAGGGACAGGAATATAGCTAGATGAAAAATAATTAGAATAATTATTTGAAAATCAATAACTGTCTGCAGCAGCAATTGATTAACCTGGAGACATTTCAAAGTGAGATCCATATTGACTGGGCAACTGAGGTCCAAATGATGAGTTAAAATTTGCTCTGGATAACCTTAAATTGCCCTTCTCCCTAGGTCCCACAGTCAGCAGCAAGTTTGGACTTACAGAGGTGGCCGACTCCACAAAGAAAAGGGCTTCCTCTTGTTCAGGGCTGACCCTGATCTGTCCTTTAAGTGGAGGGACTGGAGACGGCCCGACAAAGGAATCAAGAGGCTTATGGAGACAAACACATCTTACAGGGTGAGGACTTGTCTCCTTGTTCAACAGAAGAAATCCTGGAAGGAAATTTTAGGGTATTTGGATGTGTAGAACCTCAGAAAGGTGAAGCTGGATCATGTCTACTGCAACAGAGTTGTTTTTAGGTGCTCTTGGAGGCAAAGCAGCTCTCACAGAGCCTTGGAAAATAGGCCGGTTTATTTTTGGACTCCAGTGTGTTTCTAGGAAGGGCTGAATAAAAACGAGGGCTGCTTTCTCAGATTAAATGGTAACAATAAAAAAAGATTTCACAAATGTAATCTTCTGTGGACTGACTACATGAAGGGCTTTAAAATGATAAGCAAAGGCTTTTCTAGAGTCTCTGCTCCATACCCTACTGGGCACCGAAAGCAGAAAAAAATGGAAGCAGCCCAACAGCTGACCCAGAGCACAGGCGGTCTTGAGACGTCCCTTTCTCTGCTGCAAATTCTTTGCTCACTTTCTGCCGTCACTCAATTTTTTTCATCTGAATGAATCACTGAATCACAGGATCATAGAATGGTTTGGGTTGGAAGGGACTTTAAAGCCCAACCAGTTCCAACCCCGCTGCTGTGGGCAGGGACACCTCCGACTGCATCAGGCTGCTCCAAGCCCCATCCAACCTGGCCTTGAACACCTCCAGGGATGGGGCAGCCCCAACTTCTCTGGATAATCTGGGCCAGGGCGTCCCTACCCTCACAGTAAAGAATTTGAAGGGGAAAGTTGTTTTCAGTTTCCACACAGTCGCAGCTCACAACCCACCTATGTTGTACATGATCAGCCGCCTCCTTCAGGTCCCACCACCTGTAACACGCTCCCACCTGTGCCCTCCTCTGAGCTCTGCCACGTTGCCCTGGCAGGAGAAAGCGATCCCTGTTCATACTCTATGCTAAGTTTGCAAAGTGCCTTTTAGGATCCGGTAACAGGTGTTGAATATTTAAAGCAGGGAAGGGAGAAGCATGAACAGGTAGCTGCCAGCTGCCGGCTGCTCTGCCTGCAGCTCTCCTCTCAAGGAACCTGGACCATCCTCTCTCCCATTTCACATTAAGCTGGGTTGGTTTTATTTTAATTTGACTTCTCGGAAAAGAAAACATGGAGACAGACAGAAGAGAATGTTGCAAAGAGCATATTTTTTCTTATTAATCCAGTAACCTAAATAAAATTAATAGATTTACCCCCCTTTTTTCCGTATTGATGGTCTCTGGCTGGTCCCTTATTGTTTCCTCAGGGCATGAATTATGGTGCAATAATTCACACTGAGTTGCATGGATGGCGCTCGGCTCTCAGCCCTGTGCCTGACAGTGCTCCAGGCATGAATTATTGTGCTATAATTCACACTTTGTCATATCTTATTGCCGGAACATCCCCTAAATGACAAAGCTGGATTCATTAAGTAGAAATTCAGTCAAAACTTGGGAAAGGCGGTGGCAGGAAGGACCATGTACTTGAGATCTTCATCTGTGTCATCACAGTCTGGAAAAGAATAGCTCCAAACAATTAACACAGAGGAAGAGGTTTCTGCATCCATGTCTCAGTGCGTGGAATTTGGTGGAATTTCTGCAGTAAAGAGAGATGACTTTTCCAAACTAGGTTCTTGTTTGTGTTCCAGAGGTATTGACCAGCTGGTCCGCAAAAGGTTTTTCAGCTGACTAGGTTGCCACGCAGACCCAAATAGTCTACTTCATGGGGACATCAGCAGCCATTTGAATGTCAAAAAAGCTCATGAGTTGGGTAAGAGTCAGAAACGCCTTCACAGACGCAAGCACATGCGAACTCCTGCATACTCTTCTGCACACACTCCTCCATCTGCGTAGGTCCCTTCTGCCGGAAGCCTTTTGGTGGGTCTCCCTGTCTCCCAGGCTCAACCAAAAAACCAACCCCATGTGCCATGGCAGGAGGGAGACCTCAGGGTCAGACCATGTTGAAAGCAAAGATGCCCCATCCCTGGAGGTGTTCAAGCAGGTTGGATGGGGCTTGGAGCAGCCTGGTCTGGTGGGAGATGTCCCTTCCTATGGCAGGGATGGAACTGGATGGGCTTTAAGGTCCCTTCCAACCCAAACCATTTAGATTGGACTATAGGAAAAATTTCTTAACAGAAAGGGTTATGAAGCAGTGGCAGAGGTTGCCGAGGGAGGTGGGTGATCGCTGGAGGTGTTTAAAAGGCAGGCAGATGAGGTGCTTGGGGACATGATTTAGTAGTAGACAGGTGTGGTTGGAGGTGATGATCTCTAAGGTCTTTTCCAACCTAATGATTATGATTCTAGGATTCTGTTCTAGGATTCTGATAGTCAAGGCAGCTCTGCCATCACTGTGCACTGAGCACCCCTCCCTCCTGCAGCTCAGCTTTGTGCCATCACGGGGGCTCAAAGGGGACATTTGGTTGGTGTCACCCACCCACCACTTGGAGGGCACAAGTACAGCTCCTGCCTTCCTGAGCTCATAGAAAGGCACCACTTAAATTAGAAAAGAGGTGTGGGGAGAAATGGCTATTTTGACAAATAGCAGCAGGCAGATGGAAAATCGTTGGGGATGGGGAGACACCTCGAGGAGAGGACACTCACCCTGGGCTGTGTGCGGTGAGCCAGCCCGCGGCAGACGGCGTCGACACCCGTCTGTGTTGAGTGTGCTAAATGCAATCACTCACAGAAACAACATCTTGCTGGTGTTTGGGGTAGTCAAGAGGAATCACTGCCAAACATCTAGGTGCTTAAAACAGCACCAGGCATCTGCTGCGAGTCAGAGAATTCACACCCTTCGTGCCCACTGAAGTTTCAGTCGAAATATTCTTTTCTGCTGAGCCAACTCATGCAGGAAGCAGCTTGTGCTCAGATGGTTTGGGTAGTCCAACCCCCCAGTGCTCCTCCATCTCTCCTGGTCCTACTTGCTAGGGTTGAGCTCACTTTCAGGTGGTTGGAGTGGTGAAATATGTGGCCTCTTGCCCAGCTGCTTGTTCCTGCCCATTGTCCAGTCCTGCTACAAACAGGGACATGGGGAGCGCTCCCACATCCATACAAAGAGAGTTGACGCTGTTGTTTCTGCCATCAGAGAGGCAGTGAAAGGGATAGAAAGGGAGCAATAAGTGGCTGGAGGTGACAGGATCTTCACTTGGAGGAGCTCAGTTTCTTCTGCAGGAACAGGGCATGCGCTGCTCAAGAGGTCTCATGATAACAACCAGTGCTTGAAATTTAGCACCCGGACTTGAAAGTGGATTTTGCAATGCTATGGTAGATGCTCACACTGCAGAGCTCTGAGGCTGTGACTGTGCGCTAGGCTGCCTCACTCGATGGGAATCTCGAAGAGCAGGATATACCTTGGACTTACCTACCTTCCTCAGGACTGCAGACAGACACTTCAGTGGGACAGGCTCCAGACTCCGCTGGAATTCAGATCGCACACAGCTTCGTCATAAAACCAGAGGAGCAGTGTGCCTAGGGGCTGCTGCCTCATCTGAATCTGTTTAGGAGGACAGCGTTCACACACCAGTGACAGTGCCCACCTGCTGGCCTCAAGCTCCAGAGGTAAAACACTGTATGTAGCACAGGTCAAAATCCACCAGCTTCCCCAGGTTCTCACTTGCCAGGACATTTATGCTGCCCTGCGTTAAAAGGAGCAGCTGGAGAACGTGCAGAATAGCCTGTCCTGGCGTCCTGGCCCAGTGCAGTAGCAAGGAAAATAAAGCACATCACAAATAGACCATGCTACAAACCCACCAGCCATCTGGCTAACACCACCCGAGGAGGCCACTTTTGGCTTGCACGTGGTCATCAGCGCAGGTGTAGGTGAAGTGCTGCATGCAGTGGGGCATTGCTCACCTCGAGATGTCACAGGTGAGCCTGTAGTGACACCTGGACCTCAGGGAACCTCTGATCCAGGTCTTCATTGACTGTTAAAGGCAACAGAAGGCAGCGTGTTCAGATAGAGTCACATTGCAGAGAAGCTAGGAATCCCACCAGCTGGCACACAGGCTCTATCCAGCTGGCAGAGAGGGAAGAGAACAGAGCCCTGAAGAGGTGAAGACAGCCGGGGAATCTCAGGCACCATGTCACACTGGCAGGTCTGGCAGTGTTTGTCCTAGCACAGGAACTCGGCTCAGGGCTTTCTGGCTGGATGTCCTCGCACCTCCAAAGCACCAGCTGCAGACGTGTGACTAGTGTTTACCAACAAATGAGAATAAACATGCATTACCATTGATTATCCATTAATTAGTAGACTAATAACCTGTTAAGCCAGCTTGTTATATAGTGGTTTAGTCTTCTCTTTCATTCTGAATTATTATAACAACAATTACTATGCATGCTCCTGCCTAGCACCACTGGTCACAGTGCCATCCAGGAGCACATTACACCCTGCAAGTATCTTGCTACTTCTTTCAGGCTTCTCTGACAACCTGGCCCTGCCAAACGTGATGGCAAAATACCATGAACTGTCATGAAACCAAACAGTAGCTTGTATGTCAAGCCCTGAAATCTTCTAGGACAGTACCTGGCACAGCTTTGGGGCAGCTCTTCTAGAATCATGAAATGGTTTGGGTTGGAAAGGACCTTAAAGTCCATCCAGTCCCACCCACTGCCATGGACAGGGACACCTCCCACTGGATTAAGGGGCTCAGAGTCCCATCCAACCTGGACTTGAACCCCTCCAGGGATGGGGCAGCTGTGACTTCCTAGGCAACCTGGGCCACAACCTGCAGAACCCAGCGCAGAGGGTGAACCCAGCTGGGTGATGTGGTGGGGACTTGCAGCAAAAAGCTTCCAGCAGGTGAACCCAACCCAGCCAAAGAACCCTAACTGTGGCGTGCAGCCAGCTAATTTTTCTGACCACAAGGAGCACTTCAGCCTGTTAAAATCCCCTTCGGGACATTCTCTGGGCCTGTCACTACAAGAACAGCCTCTTTCCTCCGAGATTGTTGACGTAGCTTATTAGTGAGTACTCATCTGTTTGCAGATGTTCTATATTTTCCTGACATGAAGTTTCTTAACATCCCTTTTAAATTGTCTTTATGCTCACAATGTTGATGCATAATCTCTTTTTTCCTTGAGAAGTTACTGTAAGTGCCTCGTGCAATGATGAGATGAAAGCCGCCTTTGTGTTCCTGCCAATCCAGTTTGTATGCCTCTGTTTGTCACCTGCAGATAAAAGCTCAGGGATGTTCTTTAGAGAGAGACTATGAAGTAGAGACTCAACTGGAGGCAAGGACGGGAGGAAAATATTAGCAAAGCAACCCCCTAATTCTTGACAATCCCAGCACCAGCCATTGTGAAGCTTTGCTCCAACAAGAATCCCTACCTAAAGCCTCTTAGGGTGGTTTATGTGAGTACATTGTACTTCAAAGAGGGTACACACAGGGCCAGTTCCTGCAGCTTGGCTGATGAGTGGTAACTCATTAAGCTGCACTAATTGGGCAGGTCTGTGTTTACTTATATCTCAGCTGGAGCATCTCATTTTGTGAACCATTTTTTTTTTCCAAAGAGCACATACAAAAGATTTTTAACTGTGTCAAGCTGGTGAAACCCGGTCACATAGACCATTGTTGGCTTAAAAATGACATCTGTAAAAGGTGCAAGTCTGCCTATAGATCCTTTCATTAAATACAGCACCAAGTTTCCTTTGTTTACTTTTAGCCAATTAGAAACTGGTTTAAGTTAAAGCAAAATCATACCTTTCTGTCACAGACACAGAGGAACCAGATGGATGCTGCTGTGTGGGCACTCCAAGGTTAGTTTTCATCCCAACTCACCCGTGTTGTGACTGGGGACAGCTGAAGCTTTGTCGCCTTGGCGGTTCCTCTGAATCCACCTTCACACATCACAGCACCCTTTCCATCATCACCTGCCTGCACTTGCTTGTCAGGAGACCCCATCATTGCTCACCTGTAGACCAGCACCGTCCCTCAATACCTTGTGTAACAACCTCTTCTGTGGCTACTGATGAAGGCGCCAATAAACCTCCAATGAAGAAGAAAGAAGGTTGCAGTAAGGTGGGTGCTGGTCTCTTCTCCCAAGTAATAAGGGACAGGATAAGAGGAAGTGGCCTCAAGTTGCACCAGGGGAGGTTTAGATTGGATATTAGGAAAAATTTCTTTACTGAAAAAGTGGTGCGCCTTTGCTGTCCTACTGTGTTGGCACCTCCAGATGTGAAGGGTTGGGCAGAACATGGACTTTGAGGAATTTAAAGCAGTTTGCATCATACGAAAAATATAGATTTTTTTTTCCAGGGTAGGAAAATAGCGTGCTTTTCCCCTTCTCTCCTAATGCAAATGTGGCCAAATTGATTTCCCTCCAACTTTCCATAAAACGAATTCATTCCAAGAGGAGAATTTTGGGAAAAGGTACAAGTTTGTGCAGACAGAGTGTTCTCATGGAGGCTGAAATATTTTATTTTAGCTCAAACATTTGTGACACATGGCCTGTGAAAGGTGGGGATTAAAGTTAGGGTAGGGAATGTCCCTGAATAGGATCACAGAAGAAAGAGGATGGTGACCAAGTCAGAGGATTAAGCAGATCAACATTTTATAATGCAGCACGAGGTGGAGATCTCAGCAGCGCAGTGACAAGCAGAGGAACAGGTGTGGGCTGGAAGTGTAAGAGAAGGGGAGTCTCCCTGCAGAGTTTCTAGCTGATGCTTTTTCAAGCCTGTTCTTCATAGAATCATGGAATGGTTTGGGTTGGAAGGGACTTGAAAGCCCATCCAGTTCCACCCCCTGCCATGGGCAGGGACACCTCCCACTGCATCAGGGGCTCCAAGCCCCATCCAGCCTGGCCTTGAACCCCTCCAGGGATGGGGCAGCCACCACTGCTCTGGGCAACCTGGGCCTGGGCCTCCCCATCCTCACAGCAAAACATTTCTTCCCAAGATCTCATCTCAATCTCCCTTCCTTCAGCACAAAACCGTTCCCCTCATTCTGTACCTGCACACTCCAATCAAGAGCCCCTCCCCAGCTTTCCTGAAGCCCCTTTCAGGACTGGAAGCTGCTCTAAGGTCTCCCAAGAGCCTTCTCTTCTCCAGGCTGAACAACCCCAACTCTCTCAGCCTGGCCTTGTATGGGAGGTGCTCCAGCCCTCGCATCATCTCCGTGGCCTCCTCTGGACTCTCTTCAACAGCAACGTGTCCTTTCTGTGCTGAGGACTCCAGAGCTGCAAGCAGGGCTCCGGATCTTTCCAGAACAGAGGGGCAGAATTCCCTCCCTGGTCTTGCTGATCCCACTGCTTTGGATGCAGCCCAGGACACCGCTGGCTTTCTGGGCTATTTGAATAGTCACCCAATTGATATCGCTGCAAACTAGACAGAGTCGTGCTCTGTGTTGACAGAAATGTGAAAAAGAGTGAGGAGTGCCATGGGCTGGGCCAATGAGAGGGGCCATGGGGATAAGATGCCCAAGCTGTGAGGAAGCTGTAGCAGGCAAGCAGGAGATGTTAGACTTCCTAAAGACTTCCTAAAGACTTCCTAAAGATGTTAGACTTCCTAAAGACTTCCTAAAGATGTTAGACTTCCTAAGTGCTACAGAAGATCTTTGTGGGTGACTGGAAGGTGCCTGCTTGCTGCTCATTTACCCCCAAAGGTCCTGTGGCAGGAGACCATGAGAACATTCATGGGATGGTAGCAGCAGGCCACCATCCTCCCATCTCCTTTCCCACTGGGAACACGGAGCTAGCCAGGATGTCAGTCGTTCCACAAGAACCAGGCAGCAGCTCAGGATACTGCTTGTGGCTCCTTGCCTGCTCAGCTGGGAATTGGCAGAGAATAGGTTGGATGGAGCCTGGAACAGCCAGTGGGAGGTGTCCCTGCC
The DNA here is from genome assembly GCF_032191515.1 of Phaenicophaeus curvirostris. Taxonomy (NCBI): domain Eukaryota; kingdom Metazoa; phylum Chordata; class Aves; order Cuculiformes; family Cuculidae; genus Phaenicophaeus; species Phaenicophaeus curvirostris. The sequence continues at coordinate 1,778,328 of NC_091411.1, forward strand.
CATGGCAGGGGGTTTAGAACTGGATGGGCTTTAAGGTCCTTCCAACCCAAACCATTCCATGCCTCCAAGTGTGGAAAAGCTGTGGATGTGTGCAGGCTGCCCTGTGGTGGGCAGGTTGCCCACTGGGTAAGGACGCAGAGCAGACTCTCCATAGTGCCATTGCACGGGCAGGTCCACAAGTTTCTTTGCAGATAACCTGTAATGTGGGACTTCCCAGTGTGTTTTGGGCTTTTCCAGTGGGGTGGGGTTCACTTCTGCTGCTAAATTTTTCCCCTAAGGCAGTAGGTGCGTGTGAAACCCTGGAGATTTAAAGCAGTTGAATGTTCAGCTTCTCTCTTGGAGGGAACAGCATGTTGAGACCACACTGACCAGAAGCAGAGGAGCTGTACCCATGCACAAATTGCTGCCCAGAGAGCAAGTGTCTACCTCCTGACCAGCCTCAATTCCTCTCTGCCTTGAATCTAGGCAAGATGATGTTGTTTCCACACAGTTTTTGGGAGCGTTCCTTGAGTCTGAGGTCAAGTTGCTTGTGCTGAGGAGCACATTGATCATGGTTGTGCTGTCTATGGGTAAGGAATTTCATGGAGGGTCATTCTCCATGCTTGTAGGGTCATCTGGGACCAGAACGTGAGACAGCATTCAGCCAAGATGGGATTCAGCCCTGGGCTGTGAGCTCATGTAGACACACATGGGTTGAGTGTCTGCCTCCTCTTCCAGACTAATACCAGGAGGTGTTGCAGCTGAAGTCCATGAGGTCCTTCCCCAGGAACCTCTACGCTGCATGGGGCCTGGAGGTGTAAATGCTTCTGTGAGGTATAAAGTCTTTATTTGGCGTTGCTGGAGGTATCACTGTGGGGATGCTTCCTGTGGGTGGCTTAGCTGATTCTGGTTTGCGTTTGGTACTTGTGCTCTCCCTGTCCACCTAACGAGCAGTTAACAAACCCACTGGAACAGTGGCATCAAGATCCAGGGGGACACGCTGGCGTGGGGCTGGGGTGATGGGCACAGGGCCCACGTCTGTCCCCTCTCCCCCCACCAAGGGTGTCGCAGTGCCCTCAAGGTGCCCAAAATCAGAACCCAGGGGATGAACTGGGGCTGGTAGAGAACTCAAAGACTGCATTCCCCAGCAGCATCTTCCAGTTGTCACTGGAAGAGCTGGTGCTGGCATTTTGACCTATGGAGCAGAAATATGCTCCCACATCACTACATGCAGCGGGTGAGAGCTCTGAGCAACACTTGGGTGCAGAGCAAATCACTGCTTTTTCTCTCTTCTGCTGCAGAACTTAACAAATTTAATTTCTTAAATTTGAGTCATATCATCTAAGATGAAATGTGAGTGCTTAAGTGTACAGGGAAACGCAATAACTTGAACAGGACAGAAAACTAAATCTCCTCTGCAAAGTGTATTGTTACTTTAGGACTTTAGTCTGTACTCTGTTTCGTCAGGTGTATTTTATGAATGAACGCTGCGTTGGAACTTAGAGAAACTAAACCTGTAAGAGTGGAACTTCTAAAAAGAAAATTTAAAAAAAAAACCCTTGCCAGTAGATGGAAAATGTTGTGTGGTCATTATTAGTGGTAGATTTGAACAGGAAAAATTAGTTATGACTGTCTTCAAGTATTTCGACAAACTTAAGCTCATTTATCTATAGAAAATTATAGATCTCTAACACTTCTGGATCTTGGTAAACCTGCTCTATAGGACACAAATTACAAGGAGTTTGAGCATTAACAAGCAAAGTCATTGCTCTGCATAAGGGTACTTTTTGAGGAAGCACCTTAGCTGCCCTCAACGCAGGGAATTCCAGACTTTGCACATGCAGGGAGAGGGGGTTTCACTGCAAAGACCCTTGCAGTGTTGTTCTGATGTTCAGAAGAGTGATGAGGACGCCATGGGGATGATCTGGAGCATCTCCCAAATAAGGACAGGCTGAGAGAGTTGGGGTTGTTCAGCCTGGAGAAGGGAAGACTCCCAGGAGACTTTAGAGGATCTTCCAGGCCTGAAAGGGGCTCCAGGAAAGCTGGGGAGGGGCTCTTGATCAGAGAGTGCAGGGAGATGATGAGGGGGAACGGTTTTGAGCTGAAATAGGGGAGATTTAGATGAAATCTTGGGAAGAAATATTTTCCTGTGAGGGTGGGGAGGCCCTGGCCCAGGTTGCCCAGAGCAGTGGTGGCTGCCCCATCCCTGGAGGGGTTCAAGGCCAGGTTGGATGGGACTTGGAGCCCCTGATCCAGTGAGAGGTGTCCCTGCCCATGGCAGGGGGTGGAACGGGATGGGCTTTAAGATCCCTTCCAATCCAAGCCATTCCATGGTTCTATGAACAGCCAGAAAGACAGGACCATTCAAAGACTTGACCTTTCTATGAGCTGGTCTGTTTGACATCGCAGAGAAGCCAGTGCACCTCTTGTGATCAGAGCTGTTGCAAAATATGCAATCTCTATAGCGAGGCAGCCAGAAATCAGAAAGGCTGATGCACTGGGCTGTGAGACCAGTGTGCCGACCACAACCACGCACTGCTGCTTGGCTTGGATCCACACGTGATTCACATAAAAGCTTCAGAAGAGACTGCAGGGGAACGTTTGACCTAAAGCAGGTGATGCCTAAGTGCCAGTCAGACAATCTGGCACACAGGAGATGACAGCACCTGTGCAGAGATCGTGGGGTTAAAGGCTGTCAAGGAGACCCTTTGATGGGGCAGCAGTGGCTTTCCTGAATGGGCTTGGTGTGATTTGCCTCTGCTGCTGCTCGTGCTCAGGGCACGTGGGCTGGAAACCCAGTGCAGGCGCTTGCACCGGGTAAAGTCTGATTCGGCCACCCCTGGAAACCAGCCCTGTTGGCTCTGATGGAGCCTGCTGAGAGGCAGGGCTCCTCGCGGCCTCTTTGGGGCAGCCAGCACATTTGGGGGTGAGCAAACAGCTCTGTTTCCACCACATACTTCCTGCACTACAGATGCATCCTATGTTGTCCAGAGCTTTCTACGTGGTTTAGTACAACAAATAACTGTGACACCGAGCAAAAGCTGTAAAATGCGACTTGCCTGGCTCCAAGTGCTTAAGTGTGAACTCTTCTGCTACCCTGGTCCTCATCTTCAGTTCGGCATGCCCTGTCCCATCTGAGGACTGAAATTACAGCAGAATGACCAGTTTCTACCCTTTCTCTTCCCCAATTTGTCTCATAGAATCATAGAATCACCAGGTTGGAAAAGACCCACCGGATCATCGAGTCCAACCATTCCTATCAAACACTAACCCATGCCCCTTAGCACCTCGTCCACCCGTGCCTTAAACACCTCCAGGGAAGGTGACTCAATCCCCTCCCTGGGCAGCCTCTGCCAGTGCCCAATGACCCTTTCCGTAAAAAATTTTTTCCTAATGTCCAGCCCAAACCTCCCCTGGCGGAGCTTGAGGCCATTCCCTCTTGTCTTGTCCCCTGTCACTTGGGAGAAGAGCCCAGCTCCCTCATCCGTGTGGGATGTGGTGCATTGAGCTCATTCCCTTCCTCTCTGCCATATAAATAGGCTGCTGAGTATGACATGGGATGGAGAAGAGAGGAGATGCTCACCAGGTGAGAAGAGGTACTGCTTGAAATGTCCCTGTCTCTGCAAAAGCTCTGGGGTAGAAAGAGCAAGCAGTGAGCTCCATTTCGGTTTGTGGTATCAATACAGCTCCAGCTAAGTTGTGCTGCTGGTGGAATAACACACTTGGAGCTGGCTTTTCACCTCAATGGGGACCAAACCAGGTTTCCTGGCAGACATGGAGGGTCTCTTCATGGTCACAGGACCATAATGCATGAACCTTGACAATGCAGCTTCCACACACCGTGAGGCTGCTCCAGAGCGATGAACTGGCTTCGGTTCTCTGTGCATTTTGCTGTGCCAGGCACTTCCCACCCTGTGCGAGGGGGCACAAGCTGAAATGTTTTTCTCTGCTGTGAGCAAGGAAGTGAGATCAGAAGCATGAAATGTGAAAGATTGTGATTGGAAAGTTCTGCCAGTCTAAATAAAACTGTTTTTCAAGCTTCATACATTATCATCTGGATTTGTGGCTGGCAATAACAGAAGGTGCTGCTAACTAGCCAGATCTACCCAGGTGGGCCTTCTGCATCGTCCGTTTGTGGTTCCATCAAGGGAGGCTCAGTGCACCGTATCCATCCTCTGCCCATCAGATAAGAGTGTAAAGTGCTCAGCTAATGTAAATGTACGGTGAATCAATAACACACCACTGCTAATACACTTTAATTAAAGCACAACAGACTGCAGCTCCCCTACAATTACAAGGAAGGAGAACTGGCTGATGTGGCATCAGGAAAGGGCAGCTCATAGGTTTGAGGATAGAAGAATACCTGTCCTAGAGGTAGAGTGGGGAGTGGGAGGGACCTGAGCAAGGAACGGTGGAGTTCAAAGGCATAAGGCAGGGGGTGAAAAAGAGCATAAGTTGCACTGCCAGCACTCATGCAGAGAATAAAAATATCCGGTGTGCCAATGGTGCAGGAGGACAATAGGGTGCCTGTGGAAGAGAAGTGAAATGCATGGTGACTCAGCTGTTGGAGCTGAGACCCAAGATGTCTCACTACAACACCCCTTCGCAAAGGGAGTTTCAGTGAAACAAATAGGAATTAGGAGTGAGGCACTCATGAGACAACCTCCAGGGAGTTTCTTCTCCCTCTATACTTGGCACTGGTGAGACCGCTCCTCGAATCCTGTGTTCAGTTCTGGGCCCCTCACCACAAGAAGGATGTTGAGGCTCTGGAGCGAGTCCAGAGAAGAGCAACGAAGCTGGTGAGGGGGCTGGAGAACAAGAGGAGCGGCTGAGAGAGCTGAGGGTGTTTAGCCTGGAGAAGAGGAGGCTGAGGGGAGACCTCATTGCTCTCTGTAACTACCTGAAAGGAGATTGTGGAGAGGAGGGAGCTGGGCTCTTCTCCCAAGTGACAGTGGACAGGACAAGAGGGAATGGCCTCAAGCTCCATAAGGGGAGGTTTAGGCTGAACATTAGGAAAATATTTTTCACAGAAAGGGTCCTTGGGCACTGTCAGAGGCTGCCCAGGGAGGGGGTTGAGTCACCTTCCCTGGAGGGGTTTAAGGGACGGGTGGACAAGGTGCTGAGGGACATGGTTTAGTGTTTGATAGGAACGGTTGGACTCAATGATCCAGTGGGCCTCTTCCAACCTGGTGATTCTATGATTCTATGAAAACTGAAGGGAAGTCAGGAGCTGAAGGGATGGATTGGAAACTGTGGAGTGAGGCTCACCACCTGCTCTGCATCCTCCCAGGGCTGAGGGCAGGACTGGGCTGTGATGCAGCAGCCGTGCTGTGCTGTGTGGCACCCAATGTGCTGTCCCAGGACGTCTGCAGGCCAGGAGGTCCCTGGTGGGACGGTGGCTCCTTTCAGCTCCTGCTGAAAGGGTTTAGAGCCAAGCAAGGTTTTCATATGGCCACAGAGTCCCAGAAGCGAGTGCCTCAGGGAGGAGCTGCTCGTGTTCATGCTTTAATCCGGCCCTCCTGGCATATAAAATTTTGCTCAGAGATGTTAATTGAAATTTAATTGAAACTGGTTGGCTGGGAGCTCTCAGAGGGCCTAAGGGCTGGAGAAATGACAGTCAGTCAAGGAGGGCCTCGCACTGCAAGGCAACAACCTGGGCCGGTTAAGGCTTGGTCTAACAGTAGATATCACTTCTCTTATTATTCTTATTCAACCGGAATATTTATGGATTGCGCTTCATTTGAAAGAAAAACAAGCATCAAAGGATGGCAGTGCGATTGGAAAGGGGCTGAAGAGATAGAGAGCACTTTGAAGGGAACAATGACAGCAAAGTGTTACCTGGGTGAGAAACCAGCATTGTGGAAAGGTCTGAGAACATGCCAGGAGCTGCTGGGAAGGTGAAGAGGGGCTTGCAGGTTGATACAGTTGCAGGAAAGGCTGGAACAATTTGGGAATGCATCCCAAAGAGCCAGAAGAGAGCCATGACTATCCAGCTAGGGAATCGGCTCCACCAGAAATACCCCACCAGTGGTGAATTTTTGGGGACTTCAGCTGATCCAGACTGGCAGTGCTGGAACCATCAGACCTGAAGCCAATGAGAATCTTCCTGTGGTTCTTCATGGGCTGTCAATTCAGCCTTGGAGGTGATGTCTCTCTCTGTCCAGCCCAGTCTGCATCCCTCCCTGCCAGCATATTCCCTTCCCTTCTCAGCACATATCAGACTCCTGGAAGTCCCCAGGGGTTAACGGCTCCTGGGACTGGCTCGCTATTGCTGAGATGTTTGAATGAAGCACCCTTGTCCCTGGTTGCTTGCAGAAATGATATGTAGAATTACACCCACTGCATGAAATCAGAAGTAAATAGCTAAAGTAGTTACAGAGCAGGATTACTCTGAAATTTGTTTCCACCCTATCGTTGTGATTTGGTTGTCTATGGGCATTAGCTCCACAATATAATAAGCAAAGCCTCTGAAATACTTTCATGAGAATTAGGGTTCTATAAATTAACTGATTACTGATAAAGCCTAATTATAAATTAGGTCCTTATTATCAGAAGCTCCTGAACTGCACTGAATGAATTAAAGCTGTAGGAGCAGAAATATTCCAGTTAACCATGTGAACTCTGATAAATGTCTGAAAAGAGACTGCTCTGTTCTGCTCCTTGTCCAAGCACAGGGCACTGGTGTAAGCTCTTCCAAACCCATGTGGGGCTCTACCGGCGCACCCAGATCTGGTGCATTCAGCTACAAACTTCTCTGCTCCTTTCTTCACCATTTGCCCAGGGAACAAGGTGATCCCTTCCCTGGAGGTGAGGTCATTCTTCATCTGGTTGCAATAACACCCAGCTGGCTCTTTGCTCAGAGCAAAGATGCTGAAGGGAGGAAGTGTCTAGATGGGGCCATGAAGCCAGTGAAGGGTTTAGAGGAGAAGTCGTATGAGGAGTGGCTGAAGTCACTTGGTCTGTTCAGCCTGGAGAAGAGGAGGCTGAGGAGAGACCTTATCATGCTCTGCAGCTCTGCAGCTTCCTCACAAGGGGAGGAGGAGGACCAGGCAGTGAGCTTTTCTCTCTGGTGACCAAGGACAGGACCTGAATGGCAGGAAGATGTGCCAGGGACAGTTAGGTTGGACGTTAGGAAAGGGTTCTTCCCCCAGAGGGTGTTGGAGCACTGGAACAGCTCCCCAAGGAAGCAGGCATGGTGCCAAGCCTGACAATATTCCAGGATATATCCATACCCTCAGCCCCATGGTGGGAATGGTGAGGATGTCCTGTGCAGGGATGGGAGTTGGAGTCAATTATCCTTGTGGGTCCCTTCCAAATCAGGCCATTCTATGACTGTAAGTGTGGGGCTGGGGGAGGCAGTAAGTTGGAGGGCTCAGAAATAGCTTTCCTTGGGAAAAAAAAAAAATCCTAATTCTCAGAAGCCACTTGGTAACCTTTGTCTTTCAAAACCTCGCTATGACCTTGGTGGCACTGTGCACACAAACACAGGGGCTGTCGAACTGGAGATAGAAGGAAGATGTGTTCAGTGATCTCATCTCAGCCTAACACTTTTCTTCTTACTTGTTGGAAAACCAGCATTTTTCTGCCTGCTTCTAGTGGATCTCTGTCAATAAACCTCTTCATTTTTCAGGAATGAAAAGGACCCCAGCACTGCAGGAGTCGTTGCAGGACAGGGCAGAAGTGTTTGGGTGTGCTCAAACGTTCCAGGGGGATGAAGTTCAGGGCCTTATGAGAATGTGTGATGCTCATCCTGGGGTGTCTCAGCAGAGACTCAAAGTCAGGGTCTGTGTCTGTAGCAGACACCACTCTGCTTCTCACCCGCCACCTTCCCACAGCTCCTCAGAACTTCAGTTCCTGGGGGGCGTTGGGCCATTCTTGGTGCTGCAGCAAACCTGCATCCAGCAGTGCAGGAAAACGTGCAATTACCTTGGATAGTGCACCTCCTCAAGCAGGTGGCTGCTGGATACTAGCTGGAGAACAGCATCCCATGCCTATGAGTATGCTGAGAAAATAACACCCATCTGCTCCTCCAGCATGGAAAAATCATCACTTGGCTTTTTAAAGAGAAGTTCCATGTGAAACTATTTTCATTCCTCCCTAGCAGAGCACGCAGATGGGAAAGGACAGTTTTCATGATGACAAGGATTTGCTTCCTCTATTTGCCAGTGCAACCAAACATTTAATTATAAAAGCTCCTGAAATTAAGTAGATGTGAAAATTAAGATGAATATGCTCATTCTTGCCTATACTGTGAAATGTTTTTACTCCGAAAGACTCATTTCATTGCAATATACTGTAACAGAACGTTAACACTCACATAATGACCTTAAAACCTGCTTAGAATGCAGATACAGGTCATTGCTGCTCATTCGCTTAAGAAAAGTTATAAACCCCTAAAAATTGAGTTTACATTGAAAACACTTTAATTATAGGAGGACAACATGTGACACTACGTGGCTCAGTGCACAGTGCCTTCTGGATTACAGACCACTTACAGGATATCCATCTGTCTGAAGGTCAATGAGATGTGTTGCTGTCTTTATTTATCTCTGCTCTGGACCATTTGAAGAAAGAAACTTTCTCACTTAGGAGGATTTAAGTTAAACCAGTCCAGTTAAATCAATGCAACCAATGCAAAAGCATTTTTAGTGTGGTTGCAGTGACTGCTTTCAAATGTGCTTAAACTTCTTCCACATTCTCTTTGGCAAGCCAAAAGAGACCTGGCTGGTACGACACATGCTAAACGGGCTCAAGTCCAAGCAACAGAGGAGCCCCAAAGGGAGCATTCACCCAACATCCCGTGGAGAAGAGGATAGAGCAGCCAGGAGCATCCCCTGTGGTGGGTCTTTTCCAACCCGGTGATTCTGTGATTCTGTGATTCTATGATTCTATGATTCTACGATTCTATGAAATGCACTCCCTAGATTTGAGTGTTCTGGCTCCCCAAACCCCGCAGGGAGACCTGAGGGTAAGGACCTGACCTCAAAAGGCTGTGCACCTCCATTGGCCGTCCCCTCCACAAAGACACCAAGCAGTTAGGCATAACATGGGGCAATTCCTCCCCAGAGCAGCAGTCTATAGCTAAAGAAAACTGACAGAACAGCTCAGCTACAATTGCTTCATCTTTCTGGAGGGAAATGTTACAAGGAAACATGGTGGGAAGCACCCAACAGCTGATCCAGATGTTAATTTGAGATGGAGTCTCCTTGGTCTCCCAAAACTGTGATGCCATGGCTTGGTAGAGAGAAATGAGAGGCTGTGCTGGTGACAGGGGTTGTTTAGCCAGGAGAAGAGGAGGCTGAGGGGAGACCTCATTGCTCGCTACAACTACCTGAAAGGAGGTTGTAGAGAGGAGGGAGCTAGGCTCTTCTCCCAGGTGACAGGGGACAGGACGAGAGGGAATGGACTCAAGCTCCACCAGGGGAAATTCAGGCTAGACATTAGGAAAAAAATTTTCACAGGAAGGGTCATTGGGTGCTGGAACAAGCTGCCCAGGGAGGGGGTTGAGTCACCTTCCCTGGAGGTGTTTAAGGGACGGGTGGATGAGGTGCTGAGGGACGTGGTTTAGTGATTGATGGGAATGGTTGGACTCAATGATCCAGTGGGTCTTTTTCCAACCTGGTGATTCTATGATTCTATGATTCTATGTAGGGGAAACATGGGAGGCACAAAAAGAGCAAGGGTCAGAAACCTTGCAAGACCTGCTGGGACACACCTGGACTGTTAGTCAGGATGTCCCAGGGCCACCTCCATAATTCATACATTCCCTTGCCCTGGGGATGTGCTGGTTTCACCTGCACTGCACGTTGACATGTGACACATATGCAACTTGGCAAACCAAGTCAGAAGGTGCACCCTGAAACAGAAGCTCGAGTTTGCAACAGCGAGGTGTGACATTGGTGGGCAAGGTCTCAGCGACATCCCTCAAATGTGGCAGCCTGCATGCACACCCATTTCCTAGCTACAATAGCAATAGTGTTCATTCTGACATCTCCCCTCCTGCCTACAGCAAATTTGGCTCTAGACCACTGAGTGAGTACATTTGAGCCTTCTTTCTTTAAGATTTAACATATGCAGATGTCACCAGGCTCCAGCTGAGAGAAATGGCAAAGGAGCTGTGGTTCTCCTCTATGTCAGCCTCTGAAGGCTGGCTGGCTGCAAGGCTGGCATGGAGCACCTCCATTTCTTCAGTCCTCCCTGAATCTGGCAACCTGGAGCAGGTTGTAACAGTTCAGAGAGCCCATTCCAGGAAAGCTGCCTGGGGTTTTTCCTTTTGCAGCTCTCCTCAGCTGAGCTGCAGGAGGAAAATGTCACCAGCTGGCTGGAAAACCCATCAGAAGCCATGGCATGGGGAACCCCTGCTTTGAAACTCCATGGTTAAAGAATGGATTTCCTGGAGGCAGTGTCTCAGGATAAAGGCTTAGCAGGAAAAGTGTCAAAGAAGTGACCCTGTGGGACAAAACAGCTGGAAAATGCCAGAATTTGATCGATTAATTCACCACTGAAAAATGCAACCTTTACAATGGAATGGTGAGGGTGCCAAGCCACCTGGTTTGATCTAGACCTTCAAAAGACACCCTCACATGCTTCTCAAGGAAGGAAAACTTATGTGAAGAAGTAATTCAGAGGACTTGTTGGTGCACCTTTCAGAGGAGGTGCAGGGAGAAGACCTTGGTGCAGAGGGTATAAGAGGGCAGAGCCAAAGAATTCGAAAATATCTCATGCTCCCTTGCTTTGCCGTGGCCAATGGTCCATGGAGTTGCCAGGCAGCTGGAGTGCACCAGGAAAGGCCGAAGAGAAATGTCCATTCAAGTGTGTGAAGAGCTAAGAGCCATCAGTGATGTTTACATGAGGTTTCATTTTCTTAGAAGCATCAAAGACTATGCTCAACGCTGACATTTCTTCTGCTCTTTCTGTTCTTTTTAGACACGTTGGGGCTTTGTGTCACCCTAAATCAGCAAAATATCTATATCAGTCATAGAATCATAGAATAACCAGGTTGGAAGAGACCCACCGGATCATCGAGTCCAACCGTTCCTATCAAACACTAAACCATGCCCCTTAGCACCTTGTCCACCCGTGCCTTAAACCCCTCCAGGGAAGGTGACTCAACCACCTCCCTGGGCAGCCTCTGCCAGTGCCCAATGACCCTTTCTGTGAAGAATTTTTTCCTAATGTTCAGCCTAAACCTCCCCTGGTGGAGCTTGAGGCCATTCCCTCTTCTCCTGTCCCCTGTCACTTGGGAGAAGAGCCCAGCTCCCTCCTCTCCACAACCTCCTTTCAGGAAGTTATAGAGAGCAATGAGGTCTCCCCTCAGCCTCCTCTTCTCCAGGCTAAACACCCCCAGCTATCTCAGCCGCTCCTCGTAATACCTGCTCTCCAGCCACCTCACCAGCTTTGTTGCTCTTCTCTGGACTGTCCATTGAGTAGAGTACAGATGAAGTAGGATCATCTGTGACTGCAATCAGGCAACCTTGCCTTTCCAACCTCTGTTTCTGAGCTTCGTAGCTGGGCACAGCTGAAAACCTTCTGGATTGATATTTTCTAGGCTCTGTCTCTGCTCCCAGGGGGGTTTCCTCTGAAAATAGTATGGCAGCTGCCATCAAGTGTCAGGAGAAAATAATGACTCCTTGCCCATCAAAGTGTCCTGATGTCCTTGCTTCAGCTAAATGTGTCGCAACAGGCTGAAGGAGGCAGAAAGTTGAATGCTAGTCTGAATATCCAGGGTCTGTGTGCTGTAGGAAATTTGTGTCAGGTACAGTTGGACACCTGGTAAGTCTCTATAAACTGTTGTAAAAACATAAGGTTGATGTTCCTCACTTACTTCGTATTATTTATTATGAGTTTTATATTATTGATAGGATGAGGGGAAACGATTTTGAGCTGAAAGAGGGAAGATTGAGATGAGATTTTAGGAAGAAATGTTCTGCTGTGAGAGTGGGGAGGCCCTGGCCCAGGTTGCCTGGAGAAGCAGTGGCTGCTCCATCCCTGGAGGGGTTCCAGGCCAGGTTGGATGGGGCTTGGAGCCCCTGATGCAGTGGGAGGTGTCCCTGCCCATGGCAGGAGTGGGACTGGATGGGCTTTGAGGTCCCTTCTAACCCAAACTATTCCTTGATTCTGTAATATGTGGACTATTCACCATTTCTTCCCACAGCCTTCCTCACAGCATAAGGAGGAAGGACTGTGCTGTGCTCTAACCCAACAGTGTACACTGTACACACCATAAATGTGTTGTATTTCCTCCCATATTTGTGATAAAATAAAACTGTAACTTTGCATCTGGGCTGCCAGGCGTTAGCACTGCCTTAGTGCTGGCATTGTAGGAAAAACACAACAGCAACAATGTACAATTATCACTACAAAGTGACAGGACTGGAGCTGTAGCTGAGCTAATGTGCTGCACTGTATGATAATTACAAATGCTTCATACATACACTGGTTTTTGAAGAGAGAGAGAGAGAAGTCTGAAGAGTCTCTGAGCTGGTAGCACTGCACGAAGACCCTGTTCTTCAGGAGAACCTGCAAGTCATTTCATAGCATCAGCCCCACCACGATCACCTTCTCATGAGCTTGCCTGATGTTGGCTCTGTTAGGCACTCAGTCGTGTCAGCTGTTTTATACCTAAAGAATTTAAAAGACAATTCCAGCTGGCTGTTTTCCTTTCCAGACACCCAAACCAAATGTGCATCTGAGAGGTAAAATATCTCTCAGATGGCATGAGTGGACACTGAATCCCTCAGCACAAATGTGTGTCAAGACAAGCAGATGTATTTTTTCTGTCCCTTAGTATGTCAGGGCAATAATAATCAACTTCTCCCAAGTAACAAGTGATAGGATGAGAGGAAATGAACTCGTGTTTCACCAGGGAAGGTTTAAATTGGATATTGGGGAAAACTTCTTTGCTGAAAGAGTGGTGAAGCCCTGGCAGAGGCTGCCCAGGGCAGTGGGGGAGTCTCCACCCCCAGAGGGGTTCAGACAACATGTGGCCATGGCCCTTAAGGACATGGTTTAGTTGGCACAGTGGGGTTGGACTGATGGTTGGACTGCATTATTTTTGAGGTCTTTTCCAACCTTAATGATTCCATGATCAGTTAGATCTGAACATTTTATCATTGATGTATCTTTCACTTTATACTTCAGCATGCTAAAATAGCAGATTGAGGTGATTTCTTGTACTCTTGCTGATTTTTAGTTCCTGTTGCAAGTGATGTGTTGATATTCAGGCTGGGGTAGCAGGCTGATGTGAGTTATTTCTAACCAAGTGAACCTGGCATAAGTCCTAAACAAAATGGTACCACCACCAACTGAACACCTAGAAGGTTGACAAATATTGGTCCACATAGTTTCATAGCAATCAGACCCTGTCAAACAAGTCTGATTTCCTCCTTTGCTGGATCTAGAGGTTGATTAGAGAAGCATATTGCCTGAATGCAACCAATGTCTGCACCTGAGAATGTGGCTGGTTGAGTGATTGTGTTCATATGGGACCATTCACAGGCATTAATGTGAAGTCAAGTGCAGGCTCAGATGTCTAAAGGCAAAAAAGATCTCCTGGAAAGCAATGGCTCCAAAAGAATGGATTAAGGACCACTGTGGGCAAGTGAGCAGATGTAATCTACTGGTGCATAAGGAGTTAATCATAGAATCACGGAATGGTTTGGGGTGGAAGGGATCTTAAAGCCCATCCAGTTCCACCCCTGCCATGGGCAGGGACACCTCCCACTGCATCAGGGGCTCCAAGCCCCATCCAACCTGGCCTTGAACCCCTCCAGGGATGGGGCAGCCACCACTGCTCTGGGCAACCTGGGCCAGGGCTCCCCACCCTCACAGCAAAACATTTCTTCCTAAGATCTCACCTCAATCTCCCCTCTTTCAGCTGAAAACTGTTCCCCCTTGCCCTATCCCTGCGTTCCCTGATCAAGAGCCCCTCCTCAGTTTTTCTGTAGCCCGTTTCAGTACTGGAAGCTGCTCTAAGTTCTCCCAGAGCCTTCTCCAGGCTGAACAACCCCAACTCTCTCAGCATGTGCTTGTATGGGAGATCATTGGATCATCTTCATGGCCTCCTCTGCACTTTCTCCAACAACTCCATGTCCTCCCTGTGCTGAGGACTCCAGGACAGGACTCCAGATGGGGTCTCACCAGAGTGGAGCATAGGGGTGGAATCCCTTCCCTTGTCCTGCTAGTCCCACTCTTTGGATGCAGACCACGATACGGTTGTGTGGTGTGTGTTAACACACACTAGAGTAAGAGCAAGGAGAAACATCTTCTCTCCACATGGAAGTGCTAACATCGAGGCTGGATTATGAGATGCTGATCTGATGTTCACCTTGAAAGGTGAACTGGAGAAGGTTCAGGAAAGAAACACAAAAAATAATTTGAGGATGAGAGAAAATGGCCTACAGTGAATGATTTTAAAAAGCACAGTCTGTTTAGACTGTAGAAAGGAAATGTGAGAGGTGACTTGATTAGCACATAAGTACCTTCACGGGGAGAAAATACCACGTACTGAAGGGCTCTTTAATTTAATGGAGAAAAGCATAATAAGAACTAATGGCTGAGAGCTGAAGCTGGAGAAATTCAGACTAAATATGCCACAAGGTTTTAACAATGGAAGTGATTAAACACTGGCACAAAGTCCTGAGGGAAGGTGAGTGTCCTCTGTCTCCTGATAGCTTCTGTTCATGCCTGGGGTTCTCTGGAAGACCTGCTCTACCCAAACATTAGGATTTGGCTTTTTGCAGAGGTAGCAGATGATTTTAAAATTAACCAGTGTAGAATTAAAAGGGATCACCAAAGGAGAACATAAATGGTATTGAAGCTGGATTTTCCCTGTCTCACAGGGAGGGATGGGTCTCAATGGGTGAAAAGTGCTGTGCAACATGGCAGTGGAAAATTGCTTTCCCACCTGGGTGTGCCAAGAGTAAAGGGCCCTCTTTTAATGAAAGATATTTTAACAGCACATTCAAGTCCACAGGGTTTACAGAGGTGGGTGTGGATCTGCCAGTCCAGGGTCTCTTGTTGCAGAGATGCAGTTCAAAACCTGAGGCCACTCATTTACCATGAATGTTCTCCCATGGTGCTGGTAACTTATTTCCTATTCCTATTCCAGCTCACACCTTCCCTCTGCATTGACAGAAGTTGCTGTCAGGCCCTACAGAGAGGTTCATCCTCTTCCACCCAGAAACATTTGATGATCCTTGGGAGCTGAATCTCTTCCTGAACGCTGCAAGAAGATGAACTCATCACTTTCCAAGGCTGAGTCCTAGGTGTGTAAACCAGCACCAGTCCAGCCATGTGGCCCTGGAACGAACCAGGTTTAATCACCTTAGCTGCACAAACTGCAGATCCAGATTCAATCCCATTTGTGTTTTCTGGAGAAGAGAATCACAGAATCACAAGGATGGAAAAGACTCACTGGACAATTGAATTCAACCATTCAGATCGATGTCCACAAAACGCTCTGGACAGACCTTAGAGCAGCTTTCAATACTGCAAGGGGCTCCAGGAAAACTAGGGAGGCACTTTTTATAGATTAGACACTAAGAAGAATTCTTCATGATGAGGGTGGGGAGGCCCTGGCCCAGGTTGCCCAGAAAAGCTGTAGCTGCCCCATCCCTGGAGGTGTTCAAGGCCAGGTTGGATGGGGCTTGGAGCCCCTGATCCAGTGGGAGGTGTCCCTGCCCATGGCAGGGGTGGGACTGGATGGGCTTTGAGGTCCCTTCCAGCCCAAACCATTCTGTGATTTTGTTTGCCTTTGATCCCTTTTAATTCCACACTGGCTAATGTTAAAATCATCTGCTACCGAAAAAAAAGGAAGCTTTTATTGACCAAGATGCAGGCAGGATGTTATCTTTGTTGTTGTGCTGTAAGATTTTCAGTGTATTTCCAATTTCTTTAGCAACAGGCAGCACTGTTATTGTGACTCCCTTTGCAGTGCACATGCACTGGCATTTATTCTATTTGTGGATGCCCGGCCAGCTTGAAAATAACCTGCTATCCCCTCCACCTATCTGTAAACACTTCAGCCACCCAGTCATGGAGCCAAAGCAATACCAGGTGACATGTGATGGCTTTATTCACCATAAATAATGAGTAGTGGAAGAAAAATACCACTGTGAATAGTTCAAAAGCCATCAGTGGATAGAAATATGTTCCCATGATAAGTACATTTGTAATAAAAGAGCACATTTATACAAAACAAACTGTTCCCAGTTAATTTCTCAGAGAAAAAGAAATCTAGCATTAATGGAATAAATGGCTAATCATGTGTCACACCAGCTGCTTGAGGGAACTGCTACAGCCTTGCCCATTTCCGCAGAAAGCCAGTGATATATGGCAGTGTTTAACCACTTGGCTGAGCCATGGCAGTGGCTGCTGGTGCCCGCAGAAAGGTCAGGGCAGCTCATGTATCTTAAGATTGTTTTAAACAAGGTAGACGTTTTGAGAGGCAACCTCTCACCTGCTCAAGTCTTTGTCCATTTCTGTTGCTGGCACCATGCTTAAGCATGCATTTTGTGTGTGTGTCTTCACTCGTAAAATGTTTCCCTTTAACTTTTAGTGTTCTGTCATTAAAGGCATTGTTTCATAGAATCATGGAATGGTTTGGGTTGGAAGGGACCTCAAAACAAATCCAGTCCCACCCCTGCCATGAGCAGGGACACCTCCCACTGGATCAGGGGCTCCAAGCCCCATCCAACCTGACCTTGAAACCCTCCAGGGATGGGGCAGCCACCCCTGCTCTGGGCAACCTGCGCCAGGGACTCCCCACCCTCACAGCCAAAAATTTCTTCCTAAGATCTCATCTCAATCTCCCCTCTTTTGACTTAAATCCATTCCTGCTTGTCCTACCACTCCATGCCCTGGTTAAAATGTCCCTCCTGTCTTTCCTGGAGCCCCTTTTGGGACTGGAATCTGCTCTAAGTTCTCCCCAGAGCCTTCTCTTCTCTAGGGTGAACAACCCCAGATCTCTCACCCTGTACTTATATGGGAGGTGCTCCAGCCCTCGGATCAACTCTGTGGCCTCCTCTGGACTCGCTGTAGCAGATCCGTGTCCTCTCTGTGCTGAGAACTCTAGAGCTAACCACAGAGCTCCTGGTGAGGTCTGATGAGAGTAATTCCTCCAATATCTCCATTGCATCTGATTGTCCTGTTGTCTTTGTATCAAGTGTGAGCCATCTGTATACAAACTCGTTTCTGGTACTTGGTCTCCAGACTTAATTTCTTCTACTCCCTAGTGATTTGGTACAGATAAGCTGATAGTTCATTTCATAATATTAAAGATATAAAAATAGACATGCAAGAAAAGAGTGTTTCCCCTGGCAAAACTGGTTAGGGTTCTGATCTTCACAAAACTGTGAGAAATAGCACAGAGTTTTCTATAGCAGTTTGGCTCAATTTCTAAATTATCTTTTGCTGGAAAAAAATATTGGCAGGACATCAAAATTCTCGAGCAATCTTATCAAGTGCTTTTGAGAAAGCTGCAGCTAGTCGTTTTTGGGGATTAACTCTGATTTGTCACATTGATTCCTAATAGCTTTTAACAAATCCAGCCCAAGCAGAGCACATATAATTTGCAGTTTTTCCAGTAAGATTTGGATTTATGTTCCATTATCACTATCTGAGAGATGTAGCATAGAAGAATAATGGAATGGGTTGGGTTGGAAGAGCCCTTAAAGTCCATCCAGTTCCAACTCCCCTGCCATGGGCCGGAACACCTCCCACTGGATCCGGTTGCTCCAAGCCCCATCCAACCTGGCCTTGATCACCTCCAGGGATGGAGCAGCTACAGCTTTTCTGGGCAACCTGGGCCAGGGCCTCCCCACCCTCACAGGGGAACATTTCTTCCCAAGAACTCATCTCAATCTCCCCTCTTTCAAATTAAAACCATCCCACCTCATCCTATCATTCCATGCCCTGGTTACAAAGTCCCTCCCCAGCTTTCCTGGAGCCCCTTTTAGCATTGGAAGCTGCTCTAAGGTCTCCCTGCAGCCTTCTCGTCTCCAGGCTCAACAACCCTAGCTCTCTTCGCCTGTTCTCATACGGGAGATGCTCCAGACCTTGGATCATCTCCGTGACCAACAGACCCATGGCCTTGCTCCAACAGATCCATGTCTCTCCTGTGCTGCGGACTCCAGAGCTGGACCAGGATGCCATTCATACAGTAACAGTTGAAGAGTTCACATCATTGGAGAAGAGACGCTAAGAAGATCTTAAAGATCAAGAAGGTAAAGAAGTTCACTGGATAAGCAGCATGCACTTCTCGTGGACAGAAATTCCATGCATATGTGGGAAGAAATGGCTCGGTGCCTGTACGCTGTACTCTATGAGTAGGCAACAACTCCGTGATGGTCACCAGCACTGAGTAAAGTCTCTCAAGGCTGAAAACATGAAAATAAAAGTGAACTTCAATTCCCCCCATGGTGACTGGTGAGTGATACAAAGGGATGAGGTGCTGAGACTACATTTTTTGGCAGCGTAAGTGACTGGGTTTTTGGAGAATAGGAAAGAGGAGAAGCAACCTTTGATTTAGTCTGGAGCAGTCTAGGAGACCTGGTTCAAGGTCTAATCATCAAAAAGCAGCTCCACAAGAGTGGCCATAATAGACTGAAGTCCAATACTCAATAGGAGACGGGGGGAAAGGTAGCAATCGCTCTGATAAAGTTTAAAGGGAAGCTACAAAAGTGAGGACAGTAGTTAAAAGGGAATTGAAAGAATTGACTGGAGGGTGAAATGACTGAAAGTGGCGGGGGTACTTTTGAAAGACATTGCATTAGAAGTTCTGGGACATTATTAGAAACCCTTAAATGGACAAAAATAATCCTGGCCATGGTCATACAACAGCATGAAAGAAGCTACTAGAACTACAAGGGCAGCTTTCAGATGAGGAAAAGCAACTCTGGCAAGTTAATGTAAAACCCTATTAACATGGGCCAAAAATATGTTTGAGAACAAACTTGCTAAAGACATGAAAACTAGCAACAATATATATTTCAAGTATTACAAGGTGAGTTTATGCCATAGGGTTTGTGCAGCTCGTCAGAGATCAGAATTCAGGGGGATAACGGTGGAAGAAAGGGCACAGCGGGGAATTTAAATAGACAGAGGGATTTAGTCATGTTCTCACATGGGAAATTTTCATTGCAAGAGATGAGCATAAGGAACTGTTTTATATTTTAGTCTTGAAATTAAAAATTGAATAATAAAAATTCATCAAGGCCAGATGGTGTTTTCCAAAGAGCTCTAAAGGAATCAAAAAAATGAAATTCCAGTCTATTAACAGTGCTGGGTAATTTGTTGCTTCAATCTACCTAGGTCCCAGAAAATAGAAGAGAATTTCTTGCCAGTTTATTAAAGAGAATTGAAGGGGAAATACGGAAAGCTGTTAAATGGAAGTCTGGTTTTTTTTCAAGGAGAGATGGAAGACACTATAATAAAAAGCAAAGTAAGCAGGCACATAAGGCAGAATAAGATGGTGTCTCATCCAAAATTGACCAGCAGAGCACTGCTAGATCCCAAAGGCAAGAACAGATGTAGCTCAGAGTACTTAAGTTTCCAAAAAGCTTTCAATGAACTTTCATTGAAAGTCATGGGATAAAAGGAAAGGTCCTTACATGGTAAAAGGGCCACTTAAATGACATGAAGAAATGCATGAGCAAAAGCATTTACAGAATCATAGAATGGTTTGTGTTGGAAGGGACCTCAAAGCCCACCCAGTTCCACCCCCTGCCACCTCCCACTGGAACCAGTTACTCAAAACTCCATCCAACCTGGCCTTGAACACCTCTAGGGATGGGGCAGCCACCACTGCTCTGGGCAACCTGAGCCAGGGCCTCCCCACCCTCACAGCAAAGCATTCCTTCCTTCTCAATCTCCTCTTTTTCATCTCAAAACCCTACCCCTTTGTCCTATCCCTGCCATCCCTGATCAAGAGCCCCTCCCCAGCTTTCCTGGAGCCCCTTTCAGGTACTGGAAGCTGCTCTAAGGTCTCCCCGGAGCCTTCTCTTCTCCAGGCTGAACAGGTCAAGCTGTCTCATAACAGATAACTACACTTCATAGCACTCTGTCTGAGCGTGTCATAGAGTCCAAGGGTACAAATAGATTCAGAAAGCAAACTGATTTATGGGTGAGAAAGATGTTGCATGAAAGACAAGGATGTAGAACAATGTTCAGCAAAAATTCCTAGAGCTGCACTCAGGGGGCAGCAGGGAGATCCATTCTGGAATTCATTCTTGTTCTTTCTGAGCATCCCATGGTAACCATTTGCAGGGACATGCAATGAAAAGGATGGATATGACCTAGGATGTTCCTTCATTCATTCTTTTTGTGTCCTGCTGTGAGTGTGATGACTTCAACAGTGTAGGGCTTCTCAGCTGGGTATTTTAACAGTAGCACTAATTACAGTAGTGGACAGCGGTGAACTAGAATTTCTGACAACAAGGGAGAAAGCTGATCTTTAATCTGTTTAGAAAACTACAAGTATGATCAGCCTTTTAAAAAACTGGGACAAGTATTTGTCAACAGTTTTTTAGAATTAAAAAATGCACTTTTTAGAACATATGCTGGTGTCACGTCTAATTCAACAGTGACATGAGCGTATTTCTTGGTGTGGAGGGGTTTTTTTTTCCTCAGTAACTCCATGTTCTAATGAGCTTATCGTGAGCCGCTGAACAAGCATCACTGACAGATGCTTTATGGACAGGACCAGCTCATGGTGGTGTCTGTACAGTCACTTGGCTTTCCTCTTCATTCTGATGCACTGAAAGCTCCTTCTACAAGGCTCTTCAATCCTGATGAGCACACAGTCAGGTCTGGTCAGGAAAACCACGTTTTGTGTAAGTGTGTCATATCTTCTGTTTTAAGAGCTTGTCATGATTAATTGAAAAAAAAATGATATGGTAGGACACCAGAACCCCAGTAAATCTTGAATACTGTTTATTTTCCTGTTTATTAAACTTCAAATCCTGGGCTCAGTTTTGGGCCCCTCACCACAAGAAGGACATTGAGGCACTGGGATGTCTCCAGAGAAGGGCAATGAAGCTAGTGAAGGGTCTGTAAAACAAGGAGCAGCTGAGGGAACTGGGGTTGTTTAGCCTGGAGAAAAGGAGGCTGAGGGGAGACCTTATCACTTTCTACATCTGCGTGAAAGGAGGTTGTGGTGGGGTGCGTGCTGGTATCTTCTCCCAAGTATCAAGTGATATGATGGGAGGAAATGGCCTCAAGTTGTACCAGGGCAGGTTTAGATTGAATACAAGGAACAATTTCTTCACAAAGAGAGTGGTGAAGCATTAGAAGAGGTGGAGTCTCCATCCCTGGAGGGGTTAGTAGACAAAAAGCTCAGGGCTCTGGTTTAGTAGTGGACAAGTACAGTTGGACTCAATGATCTTAAAGGTCTTTTCCAACAGTTCTATGATTCTAAACTCAAACCCACCTGAAAAATATGAATAATAATTAAAGGGCCAGATTCTTGCATGGTGAGTTAGTCAACTGTGGCTCTTGGAAGCATCTAAATCTCACCCAGTCTCAGAATTGTCTCTGATGTTCCCAGCAGTCTCTTAGCTTTAAAGGGATGAAGGTCCTCAGTGTAGCTGGCCCAGACTGAACATGTGCAGAGCCTTGCCCATTGCCATCTCTAGCCACGACCAGACCATCTAGCAGTGCGCTTTCTTCTCACTGAATGTTTAAGTTGTGCCTCGACCAGCTGCAAACCCTCATCAGTTTGCATGCTTAGACATGAGAAATCAGGTGCCTGGAGATCTGAGCTCAGTTATGATCAGGCCTGGGCCAGAGGCTGGAGAGGGAACAGCCAGACGAGCTGGGGGAAAGAAGAACTGGAGAGGGAAGCTCAGGTGAGACGACCAGCATTCCTGGTGCAGGGAGATGTGCAGGGAGATACTGCTGCATCTTAGTACCTGAAGTCCATGTTGGACTGCTTCATGAAGCTGGCTTTCAACACCCCTCTGGGGTGGGAATTTTTCAGCACTCTCTGCCTAAAACCACTGCACTAAGGCCACATGTATCTAATTTTAATTTGCCTCAAAACAGAGAAATCATCAGTCAATGCCCAGCTTCTCAAAGGCAGGAGCCACCAGGAGGAATATGAAACGTGACTGGTTGAGAGCTGCTCTCCGCAGCGTGCAGGAGAGAAACTTCTTCAGCTTCCTTAGGGAATGAGGGGCTTGGATTCTGGTGGAAAAAAAGTAAAAAGGTGAGGTCTGGGAATCTCCTTTCCCTCACAGTGTTGGTGAGCTTCCTCCTAGAGCTTTACTCCACCCTCACCTCTCCCTCCTGGCTCTCATGGAGCTGGATCAGCCACCTCTGGACCCAGGGAAATCTCTGTTCCGTGAGGAAAAGGGTTTGTGCCAGGAGCCCCCATGGCGCCTTCCCCTTTGCAGCTCTCCCTGCTTGGGAGCAGCAGTGCTAAATTAAACCGGATTGCGCTTTTCCCACTTTAGTAATTTAGATAAAAGTAACATTTTGTTTGAGAGCAGCAGCAATTATACCCTGGAGTTTGGGATTAACATAATTAATACTTTCTCCATTGCCAAATGTCACCCCCACAGCCCTGCTTCTGCTGCAATCACAGTCTTGTCTTTCAGGGATGCTGCAGTGGACGGCGTCCCCCCAAAAAGGACTTTGCACACTGGTCCTGATTAGGGAGCGTTGCATGTGTTTAGTAAGAAGCAGCCTGGAATAAAAAAGCGAATTTTATCGCAATGCATTAATGTCTGTATCACATGAAAAGCCTGTCACTTCGCCACCCAGGGAACGAATGAAGATCCCAATTATCCAGCAATAAAATATACATTTGCAGTACAGAGGGGCTTATGCATTTTTAATTTATTTTTTTTTCCCAAAGCCAAATGCAGAAAGAAAATTCTAATTAGTGGTTTTGTCATTTTTAAATGAAAGGGTGACGCCGTTGCAGGAAACACACAGGGGTTGCATTTCATCCCCCAGCAAACCCGAGCACAGGCATCCTGCGTGCCCTGCTGCAGTTTCAGCATCATCCCTCCTCCCACCAGCCTGGCAGCTCCAGGCTCACCTGGTGGATCCTGGGAGAAAGAAACCACGGTTTTTTTGACGGTTACCCCAGCAATTCCCATGCCCTCAACAGCGCACCAGTATTGAGCCAAACCATCCCCTCTCGCATCCCATGCTCCTCACTCTAAGGAAGCTCTCCAGTGCTTCAATCAGCTTGGCACTGCTAATCCAGATTTCCCCCTTTCCCCTTCCTTTTCCCATCACAGGGAGGGTGGAATTAGGTGATCTTTAAGGTCCCTTCCCATCCAAACCATTCTGTGATTCTAAGACCCAGCAGGTGGTCTTGGGGGGCTCCCATGCCCACTCTGCAAGGCTGCAGCAGGGCACCAGCAGGGACGTGAGCCACCAGCTACACCCACCAGCTTGTGTCTATTTTCTCTTGTGGTTCTCAGAGCAGGTGGGGTGGCTGCGATTGCCCAGCCTGACTAGACCTTGACAGGGAAAACCCAGTCATCAGCTGCGTGAGAAGAAGAAAAGACTAGGATGGAGCTTTAGCAGCAAAACTAGGAGCTTCCAGCAAGAATCCTCTCCCTGGTGGTACCAGGGACTGGTGAACAGTGTCCCTACTCAAAAATCCCCAGCAAAAGGGGTCAGGGGGCAACAAAAAAGAAAACCTGCCCTTTCCTCCCACCCATTTGCAGAATCATAGAATAGTTTGGGTTGGAAGGGGCCTTAAAGATCACCTAGTTCCAACCCCCGGCCATGGGCAGGGGCACCTCCCACTGGATCTGGTTGCTCCAAGCCCCATCCAACCTGGCCTTGAACCCCTCCAGGGATGGGGCAGCCACCAGTTCTCTGGGCAACCTGAGACAGCGCCTCCCCAACCTCACAGCAAAACATTTCTTCCCAAGATCTCATCTCAATCTCCCCTCTTCCAGAATAAAGCTGTTCCCCTCTGTCTTACTCCTGCACTCCTTGATCAAGAGCCCCTCCCCAGCTTTCCTGGACCCTTCCAGTATCAGAATGCTGCTATAAGGATCATCTCCATGGTCTCCTCTGGACTTGCTCCAACAGCTCCGTGTCCTTCGTGTGCTGAGGTCTCCAGAACTGAACACAGGGCTAAAGGTGGGGTCTCAGCAGAGCAGAACAGAGCAGCAGAATCCCCTTCCTTGCTCTGATTCTCTGGATGCAGCCCAGGACACACTTTGGCTTTCTAGGCTGCAAGAGCACATTGCTGGCTCATGTTGAGCTTCTCATCCACCAGCACCCCCAAGTCTTTCTCTTCACAGATGGTCCCAGGCCCAGAAAACCTCCGTTATGTGACCATTCACTCTTATTTTCCATGGTGCTCATGATCTGTGTGCCCTGGGAACACTTTGAGCCTGCATGAAGTAGCTGCGCACTCCTGTCCTCCCCACAGCCTCACATCCCAGCTGAGCTTTCCTGCCTCAGCTCCCACTGCCCTCCGGTCCCAGCCTGTGATGGGAACCATGTGGATGCAGGGGGAGGGATGCTCATCCTTTCCTCCACACCATTCAGTGCACCTCGAGACAAGCTTTGCAGTCACAGATCCCCACCTCATCTCTGCAGACAGCACGTTTGGTGCGGATGGATTTTCAGACAGTAATAGCTGTACCTTCCTGAACTTGTTAAAAATAAGATTTTTTTTTCATTCTTGTGGTCTATAACGCATATATGCCTGGCTGTTGTCCACAGGAACAATAAAGCACATACCTAACCAGATTGCCAACCTTCAATGTCGCTCCAAACCAGGAAGGTATTAGAGCTCTTCAACAAAGAAACTTTAAGAGCTTTTGTACATTAGCCTAGCAATATATTTCCCTTAATTGCATCCAATGAAATGATTGACCTGCTCGAGATTCAGTTGCCAAAAACAAGTATATGGAACAGCATCAGTCTGAGACAGGAACTCAGCTTGGAAAGTTTCAGACCAAATGCTCAAGATCTGGTGAGGTTTTCAGCAGCTCCAACCGATGTTGTAAACCAGACCTGTCAGACAACCTGAAGGGTAAAGCAGTTCTGCCAGCTCTTCTTGTAATAAAAATAAATGAGCATTTTTTTTGCTTTCTGGATTGTAATATGCAGATGAGTGAATATGTTATACAATGTCCTATGTCCTAAACTCCATTTTCATTTAATTTTTAAAGGCACTGTATTGTGTTTCATAAATATAAGGGTAAAAAAAACCCCAATTACTGATGATAGCATTATGCTGAAAAGTTTTCAAGCATGCAAAACACATAGGAATTGTTAATTTGACATTAATCAGTGACTAGGCTCTGAGCACATCACAGTGTGACAGACAGATCATTGCCATCACACATGGCAGGAACTTCCACCTAACATGAAACTATTTGGGGTGACGTGGGTGGAAATCCTTCACTATTCCAGATACAAAAATGTTTAAAATGCGTATGGTAACAATAGCAGTGAAAATTTGCTCATGGAACCAATTACTAGATGTTGAAGAAAGATTTTTAGGGCAAAATTCACCCTCACAAAGCCCGGCTGGGACTGACAGGGTGCTTAGTTCAGGCTAAGAGTGTGCACAGATGCACAGATCTCCTCTTGGGACGATCTTGGTTTGGGTCCCCAGATTTCTGGTGAGGAACACATCTGATATCTGTCATACTGTGTTTTCCTGCTCCTACTTGCTCTGTTGAGTCCCTCTGCTGAGAGAGTTGGGGTTGTTCAGCCTGGAGAAGGGAGGGATCTGGGGAGACCTTAGAGCAGCTTCCAGTACTGAAATGGGCTCCAGGTAAGCTGGGGAGGGGCTCTGGATCAGGGAGGGCAGGGATAGGACAAGGAAGAATGATTTTGAGTTGAAAGAGGGAAGATTGAGATGAGATCTTAGGAAAAAACGTTTTGTTGTGAGAGTGGGGAGACCCTGGCCCAGGTTGCCCAGAGCAGTGGTGGCTGCCCCATCCCTGGAGGGGTTCAAGGCCAGGCTGGATGGGGCTTGGAGCCCCTGACCCAGTGGGAGGTGTCCCTGCCCGTGGCAGGGGGTGGAACTGGATGGGCTTTGAGGTCCTTTCCATCCTAAACCATTCTGTGATTCTTTGAAAGGTAACCAGGGTCTGCTCTCTATTTAACCTCCTGCAGCAATGCAGGTACTTTAATGCTGCTTGCGCCCTAAGAAGATTGAAATGACTCAGATAAAGGAGACAAGGGCCACGGTTTTAATTTGTTCTCTCTTTAAGTTGCAAAGTTCATCTTGAAATCACAGTATATACCTGACTGCCTTCCTAATTACTGTTATCTTAGCTACTATGCCAGTTTTAAATTGCAAGTTGAACTGGAATAAAAAGCAAAGAAAGTTTAATTAATTGGTTAATTAATTATTTCTCCCTCTTTTAATAAGAAGATAATATTCACAGAGACAAAACAGGGGTAAAGGTAGGTACTGCAGCTGGTCCACACTGCAGCAACGGTTCTCGTTGCTGGTGGCTGCTCTGCAGTCATGTGCCCTGGAATTCAGAGCTTTTTCTCCAGATTCCCTCTCCTCAACCCTCCCACTACACGAAGAAGCTGTGAGCAAAGCCATGAGAGCTGTTCCTGTGTTGGGAAAAGGAGTTCAGAGGACTGACACCAACAGAAAGTTTGGGAAAGAGCAATCCTAGGGTGAGAAAGGATGGCATTTTGTTTTGGCAGTTTCTCAAAAGCCTGCAGGCAGCAAGGAGTCCTCTTGAAATGGTGGAAGGAAAGGAATCAGTGATGCCCAAGGAGAGATCTGCCCTGGCAGGAGGTACCCGGGTGACGGCCTCCTCTGCTGTGACAACAGCTACCAAAGGCAGGGCTGAAATGAGCCCAGTACTGGATACAAGGCTGTCCAGAGATTTGATTAACTCACTCCTTTGCAGAAGTTCATGTTCCAGCAGCAACACTTCGGGGGAGCTGGTGATTGTAAGAAATTCCACCAGCAAGACATTGCCAGAACCCAAACAGTGACCAATGAATGCTGGACAGGGAAAAGACCTTAAAGCCCATCTAGTTCCAACATCTCCCATTGGATCAGGGTGCCCCAAACCCCATTCGATCCGGCCTTGAACACCTCCAGGGATGGGGCAGACACCACTGCTCTGGGCAACCCTGGCCAGGGCCTCCCCACCCTCACAGGAAAACATGGTTTCCTAAGATCTCATCTCAACCTCCCCTCTTTCATTCCCCCTCATCCTATCCCTGCACTCCGTGATCCAGAACCCCTCCCCAGCTTACCTGGAGCCTCCTTCCAGCGCTGGAAGGTCCCAAGTTAGCAATTTCATAGAATCATAGAATAGTTAGGGCTGGAAGAGACCTTAAACATCATCCAGTTCCAACCCCTGTGCCATGGGCAGGGACATCCCACTAGGCCAGGTTACCAATCCAACCTGGCCTTGAACACCTCCAGGGATGGGGCAGCCACAACTTCCCTTGGCAATCTATTTTTTTTTCCCCTATTTTCCTCCTAAGCACCCTTCTAGATGGGTCCTGGTGGTCCCTCTCTACAGCTTAGATAATCTTTTCCTATACAATGCAGAATCCAACGATTTTCTCCAGCGGGAGTGGTTAGAGATACTCTATTTCTTTACTGAGAAAAACCCTTTTTTATTCAAAATTGTCAGGTTAGTCTTGCACCATCTAGCTTAATAAACCCATGTTGAGCTCTAGCCTCTTTTCATTTATCCCACGTCTTTAATTCTTCTCTGTCCAAATTGGCTCTAACAGCTCAGGCACCGCAGGGATCAAACTCGCCAGCTGATAGGTGCTGCTTTGCTCGCTTCCCTTGCCCTGGGAACTGCCCTGCCTACTCTTTCTTCCTCCCGTGCCACCCTCAGCTTAGTAGATTTATTTGAAATCATCGTTACTGGACCTGCAATTTGATGTTCTGGTTATTTTTAGATGTTCAAGGTTAGGATTATCGCCCCCCCTGGCTCCAGTGCATTGAGTCGTTCTACAGCTGCTCCTCAGTGGATGTGATCGGTTCCATTTTCACACCCTGCTGTTGTGTCTGCATTCAACGCTTTCTTCATTAGTGACGACTGACACAAAAATATCTATGTAGCTTTGGGGCTGTATCCAGAAGAACTTTAATCTTCACCGTTACTGATCAGCAAACCCTCGTCTTTCTCCTCTTTTTATTCATAGCATGAATGAGTCCTTTACTATTTGCTTCAATTCAGTTTTAACTCAGCTTGACTTTAACCAATTCTCACTTTTTTCCTACACTTCCTGAGATTCAGGGTGTTGGGGGGTGGGGGGGTTGTGTGTGCTCAGTTCTTTCTTCCTGTCCTTGCAGCTTCTCTGTTTGGTCCTAACAGACTTGTGGATGAAGTCATTCATAGTGTTAAACTTGGAGCCCAGTCCTCCAGGATTTTTCCAGTTGCTTTGGAAGCCCGTGCCAGATACATTTCATTTCAACACATTCCCAGTGCTTCCTCACTTAGGTTCCTGAGCTGCTCAGGACAGTCATCTTCATTCATTTAGCTTATTATCCTCTGCCCTTTGAGACAAAGAGTCTTATTTGAAGACAATAAAGTGAGCCCTCCATTTATCTGAACTAAAATAATTCAAAATAAAGTGATTTATTAGTGACTGCCTCTGCTATTCAAATCCACATGTAATGCTGTATCACTCCCCGTTGATAAAAGAATTGCTGCCTGTCACAGGCAGGAACATCCGAGGTGGTCCAGCCTGAAGCAGCATATCGTGAACTGCATCTGATGGAAGGTTCCTGTCTTCTCTGCTTGGACTGAAACTGTTCCAGGGTCAGGACCAAGAAACGTCATTTGCCTTTGGTGTTTTCAAAGAAGAACCTGAGTTAAGAGGAAGAGAGAGAGGACAGTCACTCAGAAGGACCACAGAGGTGTACCTACCTTTTCTCAGAAGTGTGTTTCATGCCATTTCAAGGAGCAAATAACAGAGAATGGAAATAGGACCTGAATTACAAGGCATTCATGATAAGAGTGAGCGCTGCAAACTTCTGTTTGCTGGGAGTATGAGCTACAACAGGGGTGGACACCAGTAGAGTATTTTAGCGAGGACAATAGATCAGAAAAGCGCCTCTTCTTCTCAACTTGCTTAAAAATTCTGGCTGAGTGTCATAGCCAGACTCTTTTAAGAGTTTGGTTTTCCTGTGTGCCACAGTCGGCTCCCATTGGTGCCACCGCAGTGTTTACCCCAGAGCCAGCTTGAACTATTCCAGCTCGATCAATTCAGCTCAGCTACCTACACCAGCAACTCAGGAATATAAACCACCATTAGCCTTTTATCTGAAAACGCACCTCTCTCGGGAATTTAACAGGGCTTTTTCTCTTTTTCTCCAGTGAGGAATTAATGTGTCTGTCAACAAGTGCCCTTCCATTAAACCTGCACCTGTTTATTTTAAAATAAAAGCAAGCTGCCACACTAAGCATACAAACATGCAGCGTTTTACGTGGGAATCTGAAAGAATATTATATTAAAATGCACATTTCTTGTTTCTCTTCTGAATCTCATGAGACTCTCTTCCAGGGAATCTCAGCTGGCAACTGCTTTCCTCTGCATTAATGTGCATCAAGCCTTTTCAACTATAAAAATTTCTTCATGTAATGAACAACTCTTTAGTGGTATTTCCTTTAAAATAAACAATAAAACACTCCTTTGGCCCACTGTCTTCTGTGCTCCTGCAGTAAAAGCTGCAACGGGCCCCTCACTACAAGTACCTTGAGGGTCTGGAGCGTGTCCAGAGAAGGGAATGGAGCTGGGGAAGGGGCTGGAGAACAAGGCTTATGAGAGGTGTCTGAGAGCACCGGGGCTGTTTAGCCTGGAGAAAAGGAGGCTGAGGGGAGACCTTTTCACTGCCTACAACTGCATGAAAGAAGGTTGTGGTGAGGTGGATGCTGGTCTCTTCTCCCAAGTAATTAGTGATAGGATGAAAAGAAATGGCCTCAGGTTGTACAAGGGCAGGTTCAGACTAGGCATCAAGAAAAATGTCTTCACTGAAAGGGTTCTCAGGCACTGGCAGAGGCTGCCCAGGGAGGTGGTGGAGTCTCCATTCCTGGAGGTGTTTAAAAGACATGTAGACAAAGTGCTCAGGGATCTGTTTAAGTAGTGGACAGGTACAGTTGGACTTGATGGTTTCAAAGGTCTTTTCCAACCAAACAATTCTATGATGCTAATGGCACACGGTGAGACACCAAGACAGGGCTGGAGAAATGTGGCTGAGTGCAGCGCTCTGATCCTGAGCCTGCTGAAGATCCCCAGCCTCAAGAACAGCCTGATGGAGGGTGGGCACAGAGGAGGTCCCCAGCAACCCTCCATGCCTCTTTGCATTCCCACTGTGGGGTGAACTGTCCATGGGACATTCTCATCAAAATCGATCAGGCTGGGATGATGTCATGAAATGTGAAAGGTATCAGCCACTACTATTGCCCCCTGCTCAGGTGGCCCCACAGAGGGGTCCTCCAGAGCTCCATTTTCAGCCCCACTGTGCCTGGAGCCAGGCTAAGGACATCCTGTGTTCAAGGTGTAAATCATCCCCACAAATGACCCTATGGAGGTTTGTAACAAGGTGGGTGCTGGTCTCTTCTCCCAAGTTAGAAGAACTAGGATAAGAGGAAATGGTCTCAATTGAGCCAGAGGAGGTTTAGATTGGATAGTAGGAAATATTTCTTCACTGAGAGTATTGACAGACACTGGCAGAGGCTGCCCAGGGCAGCTAACCCTGGAGGAGTTAAAAAAAATGTGTGGCTGTGGCACTTTGGGACATAATTTAGGAGGCATGGTGTGGTTGGGCTGGTGGTTGGAGCTGATAGCCTTAGTGGTCTTTTCCAACCTTAATGATTCTATGATTCTATGCACGGTTCTGCTGGGGGTCTGCAGGTAAAAGCCCTGTGGCTCCTCAAGGGCTCTTTCCCACAGAAGGACAGCTGAAAAGACTGCCTGGGCCTCTGTTCTCTCCATTCTTATTTTAGTTTTCTCTGCAGAGTGAAGTATCATAAGACATAAGGAAGAATTTCCCAGGCCCAGGTTGCCCAGGGAAGTTGTGGCTGCCCCATCCCTGGAGATGTTCAAGGCCAGGTTGGATGAGGCTTGGAGCCCCTGATCCAGTGGGAGGTGTCCCTGCTCGTGGCAGGGGTGTTGGAACTGGATGATCTTTAAGGTCCCTTCCAACTCAAACTGTTCTATGATTCCATGATCAGTATCATACTGATAGACTCTGCCCAGTCCCCTTTTCCAGGTCATTGTTCCCAAATCCTTTTCCTGTGCAAATCAAACTCAGGTTGATGAAGAGGATGGCAGGAGCTTGGATGCGCAGTGGTCTCCATGGAGCATGAAACATGCGTTCTGGCTTGTCAGAAAACAGCTGTGATAAGTGTGTGTTTGCGCTTAACCCCATGAGGCTGCTGTAATTAAAATTCCTTGCTGGGGTTCTGGCTGACCCTCTGCTTTAGCCATAGGTGGATGTCAAATGTCAAACTCTCTCCCCAGCTCCAGCAAAGCTGGCCTGACGAGACAGCCCTGGTGAGAGCTGAACGGTCTATTGGGACATCTGGCATTCAGCATAATTGTTTCTGAGACAAAACTTGCCAGAAGCAGCAGCGGGCCAAATTGGAAAGAAGTAATGGCTAAATATTGGGGAATTCTCTGGCTGGAGCAGGATGGCCCAGCTTAGTTACTTAGAAGCTTGCAATGTATAGAATTGCCGTTAACTTTAACCTACCGTACCTCTCCTGAGGTGAAAGAGCGAGAATATCAGTATTATGTGGGATGGGAAGTGGCAGAAGGGAACATTTAATAATGGTGGATTTTCTTCTTTATCTTAAGTGCTTCACCCAGCAGGCACACAGCCACCCCAGTGAGGCAGCTGAGCTGACGGCAGCAAACGCACCAGGATTCAGCCCTGAGTGCCTTTTCAGTACCTTCTGCAGATTTTTGACCATGGTATTGGTCCTCTGATGCCTGCTCGTTGGCAAAGGAGCATCCCTGCCTGGTGCTGCAGGCTCCCAGCCCCATCACGGTTTTCCTCAGTCCCTGCGGTGCAGCCCAGCGCTGGTTCCCCCTCCGCTGAGCAGGAATCAGAGCGTTGCTGCTGCAGGGAGAGCTGGAGCAGGGGCGTGTGAGCAGGATGAGGACGATGCATATCCCAGGTGCTGCTGAAAGGGTTGGCTGGGGGGCCAGGGCAAGGGGGCTGCACTGGAAGCAATGGGAGGGGGGAAGGCCAGGGGCATTGAAGGGGCTGGGATCCATAGGTGGAGGGGGCTTGGGGCAGAAGAGAGGTGTAGTGAAGTGGGATAAGCTGAGGGCCAGGATGTGGCTCTGCAGTGGAAATGGAAGCATTGGTTCCTGGGTTTGAGGGTACAAAGGGCTGCGTCGGGGGGCTGATGTTCCTGGGGGGCACCCCTTGCCATTGGAGCAATCCAGTTCACGGATTCAGGCAAGGACACCAGGAGGCTGTTTCCCCTTTGCACAAGGGAAATGGTAGTTTTCTGTGATATCACACCTCAGCCAAGCTTCTTTGTTGGTGCCAAGGGAGTTCAGGTCATATGCTGTTCTCGGCTTACAAAGCAGCCGCTAAAATGATGTAGGAAGGCTTCGTTTGTGTTGTGTATGGAGAATGTCTCCTCAGACAGCATAGCTGGGTGCTCCTCCAGAGCAGCGCTGCACGAGGATGCCCTCCCCTGACCAATGTAACAGCTTTAGAGTTTACCTTCCTCAGTTTAGACCTTAATGAGACAGTTTGAAGGCCGTGCTAGATGGCGAAGGTGTCTACTTTATTCCAAATCCATAGTTTCCTTCAAACATGAGTGCTGTAATGCAGACGAACTCAAGGGACACAATGACAAACAAACCGAAATGGATCCTGTTTGTGCCTGGCCTTTGAGAGATGAGAGTTGTGACATCAGCCTATGAGCAGACAAACCTGGTTCACTCCAACAGTCAGGCAAGGATCGGTATGATGAGCAACAGGGAGCCCACCAAGCCTCCGCAATCCCTTCTGAGGCATCTTTGAGTGTTATACAATGTTTGGCCACTCCATCACATGGCAGGGACTGTTCATGTGGTGTCTTGATGACGATTCAAGTCAGGTTGCTTTGAGTGAAATCTTCCAACTGTTTAAAGGTGAGGACATTCTCACCCTCAGTTATCGTGTTATACATTAACTCACAAATCATACCAAGTCCCAAAGAGCAGAGGAGGTGGTGGTGGTTGACTGTACCAAGATTCAAAGCATCTCTGGCTATTGTAAGTAATAAAAAAATCGCAACTTGGAAGTCCATTCCCTCAACAAGCTGAATGAAATCAGCCTGGATTTTAGTCCATTGACTCTGGATACTTTCTGTGGAAACATCTGAGCCTTCAGCAGTGTGTGGGGAAAAACTCAGCAAGAGAAACCTATGTTTATAGTTCTCTCTATATTTATTAACACTGATTTGGGCAATCAGGCTTACACCTCGGCTAATGATCCCAATTCCTAGTTTTGTATCTTTAATTTCAGTGTTCACAAACTGTGCCCCGCATTCCTGAACTGCAGCTTTGATCTCATCTGGAAATGTCTAGATGAGAGTGACTTCAGTGATGTGCTTGAATGCAATATCACATGAGAGTGAGACTGACTGCTTGCACACTGAACTCAGGCATATGACTTTCCAAAAGTTCATGAAAATTCCCTAAGTCACTCAGCAAATTCATCCTCCATTGAGCTCAGGATCGAGATGCTGTCCAAGTACAGCATGATGCATGAAATTACAGAAAGCAGAGCTACTGTGAAGGTTTGAAACATGCCCCTTCATGGCAAGTTCAAACAAGAGCTTGGAAGCAATGCAGATGCTGAGAGAGGAGGAGCTCTGTGCCCAGGAGCAGGTCTGCTGCCCCATCATGTGGTATCTTCCATGTGCTACCGTCTGTCCTCCAGCAAAGGCATCTTTTACCTCCCTCTGTTGTGTCTGGTTCCGGCCAGTATCAGAAGCAAGCACCACTTCTGAACTCTGCAGATAATTCTTACATTTCATCTAAGAAAGTATAAAATAATGATTTAATAACCACGCTGGAAAACAAGCCCTACCACTGTGCAACTTCCAGCCTGATCCCTCAGCTGACCCCTGCACCTCCTTCCTCACATGCTCCACTTCTCTTGAGGACCTTCTTCCTGTAACAGGACAGGCTGAGAGAGTTGGGGTTGTTCACCCTGGAGAAGAGAAGGCTCCAGGGAGACCTCAGAGCAGCTTCCAGTCCTGAAAGGGGCTCCAGGAAAGCTGGGGAGGGGCTTTTGATCAGAGTGCAGGATTAGGATGAGGGGGAATGGTTTTCAGCTGAGAGAAGGGAGATTGAGATGAGATCTTAGGAAGAAATGTTTTGCTGTGAGAGTAGGGAGGCCCTGGCCCAGGTTGCCCAGAGCAGTGGTGGCTGCCCCATCCCTGGAGGTGTTCAAGGCCAGGTTGGATGGGGCTTGGAGCCCCTGATCCAGTGGGAAGTGTCCCTGCCCATGGCAGGGGTGGAACTGGATGGGTTTTAAGGTCCCTTCCACCCCAAACTATTCAATGATTCTATAATCCAGGGGAGCCTACCTGAACTTTTTAGGAATGAAGATTTTTTCTGCAACAGTTTCCGAGGAACCTTTCTAATTTAAATTTAGATCATATTTCAAAATCTGGATGTTCTGACTGAAGAACATTCATTTGGACTACAGAAAATAAACTGAGTGTTATAATGAACTGCACTTTCCATATTATTTGTGGCAAAGTATTTTTATTTTGTCTGGTAGGACATCACTTGCCTCCTGTATCTACTGTAATGTAAGAAAATACTGTGGTTCTACTAATAGCTGTGAAAATTCTTAGCAGGTGATAATAAGTACAGTAAAAATCAGGAAGATTTTTTTATTATTATTATTTCCCCAAGGAAATAAATTATTATGTCAGAATTTAAAGGAATTTAGGAACTAAAAAAACGGTTGGACTCGATGATCTGGTGGGTCTCTTCCAACCTGGTTATTCTATGATTCTATGATTTTATGATAAAAATGCAGAAAGATCCTGGGTGGGATTTATGAAAAGACCTGAGCAAAAATAAACCTTTGTTCCCCCCGAAATGCGTTCCTCACTGGTGCAGTGGTACAGCTGCTTGCATTTTATACAATTCGTACAATGTTATCTTTCTTCTCAAATATTTAAAACCTGTTATGCTGTTTGGAAAGCTCACTCGGGGACTTGTCATTTGAGCTTTTCATCAAGCTTCAACGCATGTATTTAGAATCATATATTCATGGAATGGTTTGGGTTGGAAGGGATCTTAAAGATCATCCAGTTCCACCTCCCTACGATGGGTAGGGACACCTCCCACTGGATCAGGGGCTCCCAGCCCCATCCAACCTGGCCTTGAACCCCTCCAGGGATGGAGCAGCCACCCCTGCTCTGGGCAACCTGGGCCAGGGCCTGTGAGCCTCACCCTGGTCTTACACAGACCAGGAACACAGGTACATCACCAGCATTCTCCAACCTAGAGAGGAAAACTGGTGAAGAGCACTGCCTGTGATCTGCAGGCGATGCAGGATCAGAGCCCCTGGGAAACCCACTCCCTGCCTGTCCTGCCAGGGTCTGCCCACCCCGGTCTCTAGGACCCATTTTCTCACTGTAACAGACAGAGTGGATCTTGCTAAGACAGGGGAGGGTGGTTTGGTTGCCCCTGGTAAGGGCACACCAAGGGCAGAGCTTGCCCGTGTGGTGGAAAACCCTTGAAAAAATAATTCAATGCATAACATACACAGAAAACGGGGAGATGCCATAAAATGAAAGCAAATGGTACTGGTGTAAGTGGAGCTGAGTATGGGAGGGTCTGAATGTGTCTGGTGCATTGTGTGAAGATCACCAGGGTCTTTGAAGTCCTAGTGTTAAACTTGGATATTTCTGTCCATAAAACTGTGTCCAGGTTAGGCAGAAGCTAGGGTGGCAGGAGCCCTGACTGTGAATCCCACACTGACCCTTGCAGAGAGGCAATCCAGTACCTGTCCAGAGCCCTTCTCACCTGCCCGCACCCAGCTGAACCTGCTTACTCCAAAATACATTGCCTTTTCCAACAACCCCCTCAGCTATAAAACTTCCTTTGCAGAGCAGATGTGGGGAGATGTGCTGGAGGCCCTGATGATCCTTGTTGCTTGGGAGTGCTCACAGGGTCTTGCTTCATGCCCACGGGGTGACAGCGGAGGTGAAGCAGGAGGCAGAGGTTGAGTAGGGACCATCTATGGTGTGCAGGCCCCAAACACAGCCCTTGCCCCAGGTACCGAGTGCTGCCACGTGCTGGTTTCATAATTACTGGGGTTTCATAGAGTCACAGAATTGCTTGGTTGGAAGAGACCCTTGAGATCACCGAGTCCGACCATACTTGTCCACTACTAAATCATATCCCTAAACACTTCATCCACCTGTCTTTTAAACACCTCCAGGGATGGGGACTCCATCACCTCCCTGGGCAGCCTCTGCCAGGGCCCGAGAACCCTTTCAGTGAAGAAATTTTTCCTAATGTCCAATCCGAACCTGCCCTGGTGCAACTTGAGGCCATTCCCTCTTGTCCTATTGCCTCTCACTTGGGAGAAGAGACCAACACCCACCTTGCCGCAACCTCTTTTCAGGCAGTTGTAGACAGTGATAAGGTCTCCCCTCAGCCTCCTTTTCTCAAGGCTAAAATTGTTTCAGACAATATTTCAATGCCCTTCAGCTCAGTGAAGATGAGCTGCAGGAAATATTCTACCTGCACGGTGCAAAATGGGACGGCTGCCCCAGCATGGCAACTCCTGCTCCTTTGCCACAGCATCCCTGGCAGGAGCCTGGCGTGGCTCAAATAACTGTGATTACAGCCTTACATTTGCAGTGATTCAATTAACAGCCTGATTAGTAAGATACTATTCCATTTTATAATTAGATTAATGAGAGCATTCATTCAGAAGTTGTTATCTCACTTAATAATGACCTCACTGATTATTCTCTCTCCTTTAACAGAGTGACTGATTTTGATTAAAATAAATATAGCTCACAGCACCTGGAAACTCATTCTTCTATTTAGAAGCAATCTGATTGAGAGAAATTCCCTTTCAAGAATTTCCTGAGAGTGATTAAATATTTTGGTCCTCCCGAGGCTGAATTCTCCTGTTTTTAAAGATTACGTTTTTGAAATATTTTATGATAAAATATTTATTACGCCCTGTATTTATAGTTTCAATACATCTGTTTCTACTTTGACTGTTTGAACAGAATTTCAGAAGAAATATATATTTGCATGCTGAACCGATGTGAAAAAAAAACACCCTCAAATGCTTATGCACACACAGAAACCTTTGCACATGCGTGTAGATGACACCATAGAACCTCGCTGTTCATTTAATCCTGCTCCTTCCGTAATGATTTCCGATTTAGGAACAAGCGCTGCCATCAGTCATTTAGCCAATTGAGTTTATCAGATCCCTGCTGCTTCTGATGTTATTTTGTAGATTAATCTATTTTCTAAAAGTGGGAAGAATTAGAAAGCACAACCGCTAAACACTTTAATAGGAAAAAGGCAAACAGCCAGGGAAACAGAGTTAGCAGGCTTGAGGGAAGGGCAAAACACGTCTGATCACCACAGCACAACAATTAGGGGCAATCAAACAATCAGTGCTAGTTTGGATAACCTCAGCCGTGTCAGCAGCTGGTTTGAGAGGCGCTGCAGGACCTTTACAAGACAGAAAACGCATTTTATCAAAAAGTATCTCACTTTTCAAAGAGTTTCTGGTCTGGGGACAAGCAGCCCCCAAAGGAAAATCAGTTGTAGCGCTACAAAGATGATCTGAGGGCTGGAGCATCTCCTGTAGGAGGACAGGCTGAGAGAGTTGGGCTTGTTCACCCTGAAGAAGAGAAGACCCTGGGACACCTTAGAGCAGCTTCCATGTCAGAGGGTGAAACTGGATGAGTTTTGAGGTCCCTTCCAACCCAAACTCTTCCATGATTCTATGATTCTATGTTGCTATGATTCTATGATCAGCTCCTTTTGCCCCTGTGGGAAAGGAGACTAGATTCTGACTCAAAGGGACTCAGTACCCCCCTATTTGCAGCTGTGGCGATGAGATGCTCAGGGTCATGGAGATACAGCAGCCTGGTTGCTCCATGCTTTATGCCTGAATTCCAAAGCTTTTCCATCCCTCGGCATCTGCCCTTGTGTTTCAAATTCACAGGTACAATATTGCATTGTGAGCCACTGAGTAGATGCACTCTCCCTCTGAAATGATCCGTCTTTTGAGAATTGCACAGGTTTGCTCTGGTTAAGAAGAAATCACATCAGACCTCAGCAGTGCAGGCCAGCTCCGCTCACAGAGGGAATGGGGAGAAACACAGACCTTGCTGGAGTGGAGCAAATGCTTGCAAAGATACAAGGATAAGTAACAGCTGAATTCAAGTTGAGTCTGTATTTAATGAATTGATACAGCTAGCTTTCTATGAAGGATGCCTCCGAGTTGCTGTCAGCCTGATACTGACCTGATAGCAGCGTCCAAGCCCACCACTGATTGCAGAAGGAAAACCCATCACTGATGCAACGTCTGGGCTAGTACAGCCAGCGAAGTGGGAAACTGCTGGAATTTCCCATCTTCTCAGGCACATGACAGGGACAAGGAAATCCTGTCCTGCTAGGAGCAGCTCACCTCCCACCGAGGGAGTTTCCAGCTGGTACCGTTCGTATTTGCACTTCATAGAATAGTTAAGGTTGGAAGGGACCCTAAAGATCATCTAGTTCCAACAACGTGGCCTCAAGCTCTGCCAGGGGAGGTTCAGGCTGGACATTAGGAAAAAATTTTTCACAGAAAGGGTCATTGGGCAGTGGCAGAGGCTGCCCAGGGAGGTGGTTGAGTCACCTTCCCTGGAGGTGTTTAAGGGACAGGTGGATGAGGTGCTGAGGGACATGTTTTAGTGATTAATGGGAATGGTTGGACTCGATGATCCAGTGGGTCTTTTCCAACCTGGTGATTCTGTGATTCTATGATGCTAACATCCTCTACAGTGCAGTCTGGAAACAGTGATGCTGCCACCTCCCTTGACTCCTCTGTGGGGTCCCTTATTCTGCCTCCCACACTCCTCTCTCTTTTGAGAGAAAACCCTGCCTTGCACCCTCTCGCCTCAAAATGCATCATCAGATGTCCAGAGATTGAAATACTGTTCTTCCTGACATCGCACATACTTCACATTCCTGCTCCTCATTTCTTGAATTTCCCTTTGTATCTGAGGTCTCAAAAAGCTGTGGTACCCATAGAGAACAGACGTGTGCTTTAAGTGGAATCAGCTGCATTTCTAACTCATGCTTTAAGTACTTCTGACCCATTCAATCCATCTGCATCCCTGAATCCTTCTTACTCAGCCCTGGGCTGCAGAAACACCCTTCTCCAGAGGCAGATGCTGCCGGAGTGCAGAGGAACACGGGTTTGGAGCTGCTGGGGTGACTTACCCAGTGGTTCTATCAAGCCAAGAATAACCCAGAGCAGCAGAGCAGCCATGGAAGACAAAAGCCTTTTATTTGATCAGAAATACTTGTGTCGAAGAAGAAAGGAGCAGGGTGGAAACTGTAAGGCGAGAGTCAGGATCAGCAGGATCTGAATTTGCTTTGAGACCTTTCAATTTGCCATGTTAAAACTTCTCCCTCTTGATTTCTGCCTTTCTGGGCTCCCTAGCACATTTAGTCTGGCTGCCAAGCGATGGTCTCAGAGTAGATTTTCACTTTCTGGAGAGCCTGGTGGCAAAATCTGTTTAACACACTCCTCTTCCCACTCTGTGCCCTTCAATTCTGTTTCAAAAGTCATTTCCTTCTCTAGTTTTTTTTTCCCTTACATATAAAAAATATTTACTTAAAGGTTAAAAAACCCATTAGCTGTGAGTCAGGAGAGAATCCATGTGCGTGGCACTAAGGTGCTCTCTGGACAAAGACACTGTAATGAGGACCTAATTAAGTGAAAACTGCCTAAGGAAATCAGGGTAGACAGGAATTTTCTGCGCTTGTCGAACTCCAGCACCTCTCTGAGGGAACAGGGCAGTTGGGAAGAGCTCAAGGAAAAGGGGTCACTTGAGAAAGACAATAATTTTGATCACCCATAAATAGAGATTGTGAGAAACCTGAAGAGCACAGGGACGTTGGAAAAGGCTCCGCTCCTGATATGAGGCAAACGCCTTGTCCTGAACTCGAAGACACACAACCTACACCAAACATAGGATCATAGAATCATGGAATGGTTTGGGTCGGAAGGGACCTCAAAGCCCACCCAGTTCCACCCCTGCCATGGGCAGGGACACCTCCCACTGGGTCAGGGGCTCCAAGCCCCATCCAACCTGGGCTTCAACACCTCCAGGGATGGGACAGCCACCACTGCTCTGGGCAACCTGGGCCAGGGCCTCCAGAGATCTTCCGGAGATTTCATTTCTTCCTAAGATCTCATCTCAATCTTCCTTCTTTCGGGTTCCTGTGGTATTGATCCACACATGCAGAAGGCTCCACTGAAATTCCTGCACTGAAATTCCTGCACAGCTTAGGGCCATTATCCCATCCATTTCCTCACTAAAAGCTGCCCAGGGACCAGCGTTTCCTTTGTGGAAGCAACGGGCTGGTACTCGGTGGGCAGAGCACTCTGAGGTCCCAATAGCACAAAGCAAGTGATCCAAGGGGACGAGGAGATGTGCCAGTGCAGTGACACACTGACAGCATCCCAGAGCCACGTGGTGCTTGACATATCACCTACACAAGCACAGCCACTACTGCACACCGAGGCACAGGACCAGGCAGCTCAAGCAGAGATAACTGAGAAAGAGCCAAGTGCAACATTTTGCTTATTGTTTGAAGGGATTTAACATTCAGCTCCTTGCACCATATGTGAAACCTGTCTTCTATTTTTTTTTTACTTTACTTCTAGTGAATTTCTTCAGGAGAAATCATTATGGATTGTTTTTTTCCCCTAGCATTTCAGGCTGGAGGTCCTGAAATGGATCTGGCCGAAAGGGCTCCAGCCACGTTTGACTATGATTAGAACCATAGCCTTGAAGTCCTTCACCCCAGGGGGGCAGTCGCAGGTTCTCAGGTCTATAGGTTTGTTGGGAAAATTAAGCAAGACTAAAATGTGGCAGCAGCAGGCTGTGTCGCATTCTGAACTATGCTGCTGAAGTCCTTAGTGTCTCTTAAAGATGCTGGTTTCTCAGAAAATCATTTACAGGTTGGTACTGTGGTCCTTGATCTTGTAATTTGAGGAGCACACAGGAGATCAAATAGTTCATGTTGTTGAATGCTACCATACCCAGGTACTGCTTGTAGCCTGAGCTCTCCTCCCAGGTGTTCACATAGTCCTCCCCAGCCCAAACTGTCAAAGACGTGTCTCCTTTTTGCATGCACAGGTAATGTTTCTCTGCCTTTTAATCCTGAAGGATCACCTTGCCTAAAAAAAATAAAGTAAAAAATCCACAGAAGAATTTCTGCAGTAACTCAACAAGATTTGAGCATTGAAAGCAGCCCTGCAGAGATGGACTTGGGAATGCCCACTGATGAGAAGCTCAACATGAACCAGCATTGTGCGCTCGCAGCCCAGAAGGCCAACAGTGCCCTGGGCTGCATCAAAAGAAGCGTGGCCAGCAGGTCAAGGGAGGGGATTCTGCCCCTCTATTCCTCTCTTGTGAGACTTCATCCCGAGTACTGTGTCCAGTTCTGGAATCCTCAACATAAAAGAATATGGAGCTGTTGGAACGGGTCTAGAAGAGGCTACAAGGATGATCCGAGGGCTGGAGCATCTCCCATGTGAGGACAGGCTGAGAGGGTTGGGGTTGTTCAGCCTGGAGAAGAGAAGGCCCCCAGGAGACCTTATAGCGACCTTCCAGTACCTGAAGGGGCTACAAGAAAGCTGAGGAGAGACTGTTTACAAAGGCTTGTGGTGATAGGACGAGGGGCAATGGGTATAAACTGGAGAGGGGCAGATTTAGACGAGATATAAAGAGGAATTTCTTCACCATGAGGGTGGGGAGGCCCTGGTGCAGGTTGCCCAGGGAAGTCGTGGCTGCCCCATCCCTGGAGGTGTTCCAGGCCAGGTTGGATGGGGAATTGGATGACCTGTAAGGTCCTTTCCAACCCAAACTATTCTATTCCATTTGCAGCCAAACGAAACCAACATTAAATTCTTAAAGTTTACTTCCAGTTTTTATTTTCTTGCAGGCATTTTCCCTTCTTCATCCTGACTCTGGAATTCCCAAGTATGTTTCCTGCATCATCTAAAAATGACTTTGCAGAACATTGTCCAATCTGATATCCGCAGAGACAGGGAAATGTGTACTTTCAAAGGCAGAAATTGTATTGGGCACTTAGACCTACGCAAAGAAGCAATATTGAGTCACAGAGAGACAGGTTGGGGTGTTTGTGTGTGTGTGTGCCTTTTTTTTTTCCTGGCTTTTACCAACCTGCAATGTTGCCAGTTGTTTGATTGCAAGGTTTAGTGAACAGTTCAAGTTATTTGTACACATAGAAAAACATTTTCAGCATCGCTGTCTCTTCATGACCACTCAACTCCGATTCGAAATGCTGTTACACTTATTAAACTATTTCCCCATGCCCCGGAGGTTTTTGTAGACTGAGTGGGACTTGACTTTTTAATATAAAATTGGAATAGAGGCACCAGAAGAAGGAAAATCAAAGCACTAACAAAATAATAAATAAATTCACAAACAGATTTATTTCCCTTTGAACAGCCAAGAAGCTGTTGTGTGAATCATAGAATGGTTCGGGTTGGAAGGGACCTCAAAGCCCATCCAATTCCACCCTCTACCACGGACAGGGACACCTCCCACTGGATCCGGTTGCTCCAAGCCACATCCAACCTGGCTTTGAACATCTCCAGGGATGGGGCAGCCACCACTGCTCTGGGCAACCTCCACCATCACAGCAAAAGATTTCTCCCTAAGATCTCACCTCAATCTCCCGTCTTTCAGCTTAAAACTATCCCCCTTTGTCCTGTCCCTGCACTCACTGATCCAGAGCCCCTCCCCAGCATTTCCGGAGCCCCTTTCAGTTCTGGAAGCTGCTCTAAGGTTTCCCTGGAGCTTTCTCTTCTCTAGGCTGAACGCTACTCTACAGTAAATACCCCATTTCCATTGTGTTTTTTAGGAGGGCAACCATAAAATTCCCCCCAGCGCTTGATCATGCCTCAGAAACAGGAAGATTTTTTTTCTCATTTCCTCCTGACTGGATCACAGCAATCCGGAACATTTTGAACTGAAGTGATGCAGTGACTTGGCTGAGCCTGTCAGCTTCCCCAGAAGAATATGAGTATTTCTAAAGAAGCACAAGAGCTTCTAAAGGAGGTTGCAGAATGTTAATTGCCTATGGATACTGTAAAATGAGAACTAAAATACCAAAGGTTACTGGGTCCCCATCAGTCATTTTTTCCCCAGAATTCAGGCTGCAGCTCAGACTTGTTAGAAAGCTAAAAGGCTTTTTCTTACCTACCTGCAGATGCAGGATGAGACTTGTCCCTGTCTTTCCCTCTGAGGCTTAGGTCAGAAAACACTATCTCCATCTACAGAATCTGTGGAAGACTGACATTCTCCTATGCACATTTTTGACATGCAACCTTCAGAGGCTTTAGCAGACCAAGGAATTAGAATGAACACATTAAACCCTGTAAAATAAGAAACATGGGCTAAAACAATTGCCTCTACACGGAGACTTCATTGTCCTTCTCTAGCTACCCGCCTCCAGAGAGACTGTGAGAGAATTACAGAATCACAGAAACATGGAATGGTTTGTGTTGGAAGGGACCTCAAAGCCCATCCAGTCCCACCCCTGCCATGGGCAGGGACACCTCCCACTGGATCAGGGGCTCCAAGCCCCATCCAACCTGGCCTTGAACCCCTCCAGGGATGGGGCAGCCACCCCTGCTCTGGGCAACCTGGGCCAGGGCCTCCCCACCCTCACAGCAAAACATTTCTTCTTAAGATCTCATCTCAATCTCTCCTCTTTCAGCTCAAAACCATTCCCTGGTCCTCTCCCTGCATTCCCTGATCAAGAGCCCCTCCCCAGCTTTCCTGTGGCACCTTTCAGTACTAGAAGGCAGCTCTAACGATTGAATCATAGAATGAGAGACCAAATTCTACCTTGTTTAAACCATTGTAATCCCTTGAAACCCAGAGATACAGCCAGTGGCAGGATTTATCCCTGCCCGTTGAGCTTTTGCTGCAGAAAATTTGGAAGCTGGTGGGTGAATATTTGCTTTCAGCGTATGTGATGATAATAGTAACCATGAGACAATAATGTCTCCAGCTGAGCTCAGTCTCTCCAGAGCAGGCACTATTT
Organism: Phaenicophaeus curvirostris; assembly: GCF_032191515.1. Classification (NCBI taxonomy): domain Eukaryota; kingdom Metazoa; phylum Chordata; class Aves; order Cuculiformes; family Cuculidae; genus Phaenicophaeus; species Phaenicophaeus curvirostris. The sequence continues at coordinate 1,822,599 of NC_091411.1, forward strand.
AATGTATCTGTCACTGCAGTGTGAACCATCCCAGTGTTTCTGGCAGTGTCAGACCTCAGTTTGATGGTGCCGTGCTGTGCAGACATACCCAACCCTACAAAGGGCGACCTGAGGTAGCAAAAGTAATTTAGCCAGTGTGCTGGACTAATCTTAGAATCAAAGCATTGCCAAGATTGGAGAGGATCTCTAAGCTCATCCAGTCCAACTGTCAGCCCAACACCGCTGTGCCCACTAAACCATGTCCCCAGGTGCCACGGCCACACATTCTTTTACCCCTCCAGTGATGGAGACTCCACCACTGCCCTGGGCAGCCTCTGCCAGGGCTTCACCTCTCTATCAGTAAAAAAATCTTTCCTAATATCCAGTCTAAACCTTCCCTGGCACAACGTGAGACCATTTCCTCTCATCACTTGTTACTTTGGAGAAAAGCCTAGCACCCACCTCACCACAACCTCCTTTCCAGGAGCTGCAGAGAGCAATCAGGTCTCCCCTGAGCCTCATCTTCTCCAGGCTAAACAGCTCCAGGTCCCTCAGCCACGTCTCACAAGACTTATTCTCCACACCCTTCCCCAGCCTTATTGCCCTTCTCTGGACATGCTGCAGCAGCTCTGAGGGGATCAAAACTAAACACAGGATTTGAACACAGAAGGAACCGAGCTGGTTAATTAAAAGTACAGCATGTTATGCTTCCACTCTGTTGCTCTGCCCGTTCCTGATTCAGCTGCTCCAGAGCTAGACTGGCTCTTTGCTGGACATGCTAGGTCTGGCACAACCCTCCCCATGAGGTAGGGTTGTGTGTCACTCTCTGGGTGCTCACTAAGGATCAATGCATCTTTATTTAGATCTGGTCTTGCTTTATCAAAAATAGCTGAGTGTTAGATGAGGTCTAAGAGTGCCACAGGGGAAGAGTGGGGTAGATTCTCAGGAGCTCATGACATAGAGATAAGCCTGGTGCAGATGCCCACTGAGATAAAGACACAACTTTTATTACACCAGTTCATCAATCAGGAAAGGCTTTATCCTCTGTGTGCTTTAGAACAGAACAAGGACTCTACATTTGTCTGCCTGTATTTGAGTGTTCATGTTAGAAGGAGAGATAGAGGTCAACTCAATGTAAATGCAAGATGAAAATCTTCCAGCTCAGCATCAGTATCTGTCTTCAAGAATAAGGAGAAATAGTCAGGTTTCTGAAACAGTCAGACCTAAATAATGAATGTGAGTAAAGAATGGGTCATTAAAAATGCTTTAAATTCTGCATCTGAAATACTTCAGTGTCCTTGCTCTGTGAAGGACAATCAGCTTGGCCTATTTGTTCACTGCAGGAGATGCAACTCTTTCTGGAAACATGTAGGGTTCTTCAAAAAGTCCCAATGCTTCTGCCAAGTTGTGTCTCAATATCTCCTGGAGCCACAAGAATGCATTTTCACAGGGTGGCGACAGCTCTGCTCTTGCTTCCTGCACCATCCTCACCCTCCCTCATAGGCTCGCTGCTGCTGAGCAGGTCTTTGATAGCTGATCTCCCAGGCATTTCTGCTCATGCAAACCATATGGAGCCAAACTCTTCAGCCGTAGGTGCAGTGTGTCTGTCTGTGATTACAACTATGCACAGGGACAGCACGAAAAAACTCGTGTTAGGATGCTGTGGCGAACAATCAAATCCTTTAAAATTAGAGTCAGAAAGTCACTGGTGTCCTCAGGGACCTTGCCAGGTCCATCCTCTGCTTTAGGGCCAAATAAGCTCAGTCTACGTGAAACTCAAGAGAGGTTTGTCTTTCTGTAAGTCTAACAACACCAGCAGTTTGTGTGCTTAGTTATCCTTAGGAAGGCTTTCCCAGCAGCTAATTCAAATAAACCCTGCAGCAAATCCAGCCCATTTCTCATCACGCCTGCCCCAGACTGGATAAGATCTCTTTGAAGATGCTCTCAGCACTACTGGTCCTGTTCCTATCCCTCCTTCTCTATAGTAGTTTAACCACCCAAAGCTTTCATCACTCTCTCGATGCCAGCTATCCCAAGTTGTTCCTGAAGTGCAGAATCCAAGCCTGGATCCCAGCTCAGGATGAGGCCTTCCCAATACTAAGAACATTAAGACTGTGGCCCATATCTAGCAGGTGAAGCACCCATTTATAGACTCCTGTACGTAGCTTGGTGGTTTTGTAGCAGCAGAATATCACTGCTCATGTATTCCTCCAGCTCTTCCTAAACCCTGCTCTCCAGTCGGCTGTTCCATTGATGCCAAAGCACTATGAAGCATTATCCCTTTTTCTGTGATGTTTGCGGCTTTTCCCCCTAGGCTCTTTCTAAGTTTACCAAGAAATCTTGAAATCTTTTGGCATGTTAACAGGTCCTTTAAGATTGGTGTCTTCCATTCTTCATTTATCAATGACCTGGATGAAAGCATCAAGTGCACCCTTAGCAAGTTTGCAGATGACACTAAGCTGGGTGGAAGTGTGGATCTGCTGGAGGGTCGGGAGGCTCCAAAGGGATCTGAACAGGCTGGATCCATGGGCTGAGACCAATGGCATGAGGTTTAACAAGGCCAAATGCCGGGTCCTGCACTTGGGGCACAACAACCTTGTGCAGTGCTACAGACTAGGAGAAGTCTGTCTAGAAAGCTGCCTGGAGGAGAGGGACCTGGGGGTGTTGGTTGACAGCGACTGAACAGGAGCCAGCAGTGGCCCAGGTGGCCCAGAAGGCCAATGGCATCTTGACTTGGATCAGTAACGGCGTGACCAGCAGGTCCAGGGAGGTTCTTCTCCCTCTGTACTGGGCACTGGTGAGACCGCTCCTTGAATCCTGTGTTCAGTTCTGGGCCCCTCACCACAAGAAGGATGTTGAGGCTCTGGAGCGAGTCCAGAGAAGAGCAACGAAGCTGGTGAGGGGGCTGGAGAACAGGTCTTATGAGGAACGGCTGAGAGAGCTGGGGGTGTTTAGCCTGGAGAAGAGGAGGCTGAGGGGAAACCTCGTTGCTCTCTACAACTACCTGAAAGGAGGATGTAGAGAGGAGGGTGCTGGCCTCTTCTCCCAAGTGACAGGGGACAGGACGAGAGGGAATGGCCTCAAGCTCTGCCAAGGGAGGTTCAGGCTAAACATTAGGAAAAAAATTTTCACAGAAAGGGTGATTGGGCACTGGCAGAGGCTGCCCAGGGAGGGGGTTGAGTCACCTTCCCTGGAGGTGTTTAAGGGATGGGTGGATGAGGTGCTGAGGGACATGGGTTAGAGTTTGATGGGAATGGTTGGACTCAATGATCCAGTGGGTCTCTTCCAACCTGGTGATTCTATGATTCTATGATTCTGACTCTACCATCCAGTTCCCAGGGCAGGGGTCTGTGGAGCCCTCTCAGTCCGACACTCTGTGCACTGATAACAACTTCCTCGGTCCTCAGCTGTACACTCAGCATTATTTGAGGTCCCACAGAACTTGATTTTTTTCTCACTTGCCTGCTAGAATAGGGGAGCTTGAAAGTCATGTCCTTGAAGCAGGTATTGTTATTATTGTTATTATTAAATTGTACAGTTGTACAATTCCTTTTTTTGTCCACACAACTCGTTTCCCACTTTTAGAATGAAGTTAAACAAACAGCAGACAATTTCCTCTTGGTGAATACAAATACATATCTTCTTCTTTTAAAAGTCCTTGCAAATATTCAAGTCTAAGAGCATTTAGCAGTTGTTTTAATTGTGATCACTGACTGCATTTGACTTTTTCAGTGAATGCCAGAGGTATTCAATGTTTTTATCACCTTCGTGTCACCTGTTGATATCTCTTACTCTGCTCAAATAGCAGAGGAGACCTTCCCTTGATCTTTCTTGTGATTTACGTACAAAGAAAATGCCTTTCTGTTACAAACCACCGACTGTCTCGTCTGTCCTCCACCAGCCTACCCATCTCCTCTGTTGGAGTTATTCCTAGCAGCCCCATCTCCAGAGCAGCAGCTATCTCACAGCTGCTTGCAACAGCAAACCCAAGTTTTGCCGCTGAGAGTTTGTTTTCTTTTTATATGCTCTGACTTCTCCCTGTGACATGGCTGCTGTCTCGGGAAAACATTAAAATACCTGATTTTGTATAAGTTTTAGAGTCCAATCAATCAAAGCCATTAATAAATTATGTACCCAATAGGAAATAAAACCCTAAATCATAGACTCATAGACTCATAGACTCATAGACTCATAGAATCATAGAATCATAGAACAGTTTGGTTGGAAGGGACTTTAAAGATCATCCAGTTCCACCCCCTGCCATGGGCAGGGACACCTCCCACTGGATCCGGTTGCTCCAAGCCCCATCCAACTTGGCCTTGAACACCTCCAGGGATGGGGCAGTCACCCCTGCTCTGGGCAACCTGGGCCAGGGCCTCCCCACCCTCACAGGAAAATTTCTTCCGAAGATCTCATCTCAATCTCCTCTCTTTCATCTTAAAACCATTCCCCTCATCCAATCCCTGCACTCCCTGATCCAGAGCCCCTCCCCAGCTTTCCTGGAGCCCCTTTCAGCACTGGAAGCTGCTCTAAGGTCTCCCTGGACCCTTCTCTTCTCCACGCTGAACAACCCCAACTGTCTCAACCTGTCTGCATCGGGGAGGTGCTCAATAACAATATGCTTTAAATTTTGGTCAGCCCTGAAGTGGTCAAGCAGTTGGACTGGATGATCACCGTAGGTCTCTTCCAACTGAAATTCTATTCTATTCCAGTCCAGTCCAGTCCAGTCCAGTCCAGTCCACTGCTATTCTATTCCACTCCTATTCTATTCTATTTCCGTAGCTCAGCGGCAGAACTGCGATCACCTTTCTGATATGGCACAAGTCCAACCTTTCATGGGAAAGCCATAACTCATCATCCACTTAAAATTACATGTCTCCTTTAGTATTTCCATATGTCTGCTTCAGCTGGCCCAAACTCTTGCCTTAGAAGGCAAGGAGTTTGCTTCTGGATACACAAACCCTACTTTGCATGATGTTTGATTAGTACAGGGCAGCCTGGAGCCTCGTCAGTAAGAATAAGCGTGCAGGAAAAGAGCAGTAGAGGTGGCCCAATAATCAATCTTGGCCTCCTGAATGTGAGGAATGCCAGCAGCCCTGCAGAGGGATGCAGCCAGCAGCTATGGACCAATTCAGATCCCAAACGCCCTCTCTTTCCCCAGATGGCACCTTTCCCTACAAACCAGTGCTGCTCCTGAGTGTGAGCACGGGTGTAAGAACGGGGCGATGAAACTGGGGTGTGGCACAGCTGCTAAGGCAGGACTCACTGCTTTTCCAATGCTGCTCCTTGCACTTTTTCTCCTCTCAACACTTCTGGATCAGAATGCTGGTAACAGAATTGAAATCAGGTCCTTTGTAGGAGTAGGGCCAGTTCTTTAGCGCTAAACCCCCTAAATATAGGGAGGGTTTTGAGCAAATCACTTTCTCTCAAATCAGCCATAAACACTTCAGGTTTTAGAGTCTCACCCCCTGAGGGCAGCATTAGCCAACACAGTTGTGAGCAAAGGACTTGACATCCATTCACTTTCTGCTGCTGAACAATCAAGTACCAGAATCTTTTATACATTTAAATGGTATTCACCCAGCAAATGACAAATGTACCCCAGCTCCTATTATATCCTGCTGCTAATGAGGAGGCAGGGCTGGCTCCTGATTTCTCAGGGGCAAGATCCTGCGGGTTTGATGCCATTTCCTGGGAAGAAATTTGCTCGGGTGACAAGTGGGGGCTGTAAGCTTGGCCATTCCAGTAGGGCATTGACTGGCACCTCCCTGTGCAGAGCTCACCCCATAAGAAAACTGCTGGGTTTTTTCCTTAGCGTAAGTGCTTGCAGTTGTGCTGAGCCTGCTATTTAATTCAATCACTGGTTACACTGTCCAAATTAACTTCTAGGATCAAATTGTAAATATTGAAAATAACCATAATACTGCTTCCCAGAGCAGTCCATGGTTACGAAGCACCCAAGCTTTCTGCTTGTAAGCATGAGAGGGTTGCAGCAGAAGTCAGTGGAGATGAGCTGATTTATACCGAGGGACTTTAGCAGCTCATTAGTTTTGCAAATCAAGCATTTGGACATTGGGAAAAGCATTTAGGAAATTTAACCAGGTTTCTGGTGCACCTTAATTGCCTGTGTTCATTATGTTGACTGGTGAACAGAGACGCCACTAGAGTAAAGGCTGAGGCTTACATAGTTTAACAAATGAGTTCTTCTGAAGTCTGTTTTATATGGAAAATTGATCAGGGTAATTATACCAGCGTTATAATTTTGCCAGTACAGCTCCCACTCACATCCCTTCCTACAGATGCCTTTTAGAGTTTAGTGTCTTTGCTTTGCTTTGCTTTGAATGCAGCGTGAGATAAAACAGAAAACCCTGCTGCATACAAGTGCTCATGTGAGGAGTTGTACTTGTAGGAGGATAATTACTCTGGTAGAGTTAAGTTGCTGAATTTTCCTTTGCAGGCAGACTAAATACATGTGCCTACATCTGTATGCATCTTTGAATTTTGCAGCAGCAACACTGTGATTTCTTCTGACTTCATGGGGAGAAGAATAAACATTCCTAGGACTGAGCACCCTCTCTCGAACAACTCTTTTAGCCATTATTGTTTGTTACTGGGGGGCCGTTTTGGAGTGCACCTCAAACTCCAAGTACTAGTTTCTGCTTTTCTAATGGACATGATCTGCTTGGGAAGTGCCTCAGCTACATTTGGAGGTCAGCAGCCTTCTGAAGAAAACATTAGAACATGCTTGTAGGAGGAAAAGTGGGATCTACACTGAAACTTGTCCTGAGTTGGAAGGGACCCACAAGGATCATCGAGTCCAACTCCTGTCCCTGCACAGGATACCCCAACATTCACACGATGAGGCTGAAAGCCTTGTCCAAACACTTCTGAAATATTGTCAGGCTTGCTGTGACTGCTCCTCTGGAAGCTGTTCCAGTGCTCTACCACCCTCTGGGAGAAGAACCTATCCCTAATGCACAATCTAACTCTCCCCTGGCGCATCTTCCTGCCATTCCCTTGGCCCCTATCACTGGTCACCAGAGAGAAGAGCTCAACACCTGCTCCTCCTCCCTTTGTGAAGAAGCAGTAAAATGCTATGAGGTTCCCCCTCAGTCTCCTCTTCTCCAGCCTGAACAGACCAAGTGACTGTAGCTGCTCCTTATACGGGTCAGCCTGTAAAGTATAGAAGGTCTAAGTCTCTCTAAGAGAAGATGCCTGTTAAGCAGAGCGTTAGTGACTGGCAGGGAAGCCTGTGGGCTGGATTTAAACAGCTGAAGAGATATTTAGGCACCAAACCCCATTTGTGGCTGTAATCGATGACCCTCACTGAAATGAAACTCTAATGCGAAAGTCATATTTTTACAGATCTTTTCTTTCCCAGGCTAAAATGGAAAATCTGGTATTATATGACATTACAATCTCTTGACTTCTTGCAGCGCTGTTACAGAACCGTGCTGCCTGGCAGGTAAGCTGGGGCTCCTTGGACACATGGCCAACAGGTCAGGGCAATCTCCACTCCAGCATTTTCAAATCATTTGGTTTTTCCCTTTAAAGCTTCATTTTCCTGCATGAGGCACTGGCAGAGGCTGCCCAGGGAGGTGGTGGAGTCACCAACCCTGGAGGGTTTAAAAGACGAGTGGACGAGGTGCTCAGGGATTTGATTTAGCAGTGGACAGGGATGGATGGATTCAATAATCTCAAAGGTCTTTTCCAACCAAACCAAACTTTTCTAACCAAACAATGGACTCAATGATCCTGTGGGTCTTTTCCAACCTGGTGGTTCTATGATTCTATGATTCTATGCCTTTATGCATGTAATGTTTGGATGAATTTCCCGATTTTTAAAACATTTTGGAGGAAAAAACTTGGAGTCGTCCTTGCATGTGCTGCAGTCAGAGTCAGGGCTAATCAACTCCTAAAGACCTTGCCCCTAGCCCTGATCCACAGTAGCAGTTTTTCAAACCCAGACCCTGCTTGGGAGAGCTGCAGCCCCAGTGAATTAAAGTAGCAAAGTTATCAAAAAGTGAAAACTGAACCTCACAATGGGACAAGTCAGCACATTCAGGCATGGCTGCCTGCACTTATTGTTGGTTTCTACCTCAAACCTCTTCACCTGGATAACATTTATTGCTGGCCCACTCTCTTTTCTTTGTTTAGTGAATTTTCTTTAGCTTCTGCCAAGAGGGAAACACTTATCTGCACTATAGGATTCTTTTTTCAATGAAATATATTTCTGAAAAACTCTGCCGCATCTTTCTGTCTGATACATCGAGCATTTAAAGAGAAGATTGAATTATTTGTAAGGCAATTTCCTTGTTACATAAAATCACATTTTCCACCACACCTTTAATATTTTTTTCTTTCTAATTCGTTCTAAAGCCTGAACTCTACTGAACTTGGATTAACAACCTCAAGCTGCCTCCACCATTTCCCCCTGCCTTGTACGTAAATTTAATATTCACCTCTCCATGAGCACTAAATGTCATAGAATCATAAAATCATTAGGGCTGGAAAAGACCTCTTATCTCATGAAGTCCAACCATTAGCCCAACACCACTGTGTCAACTAAACCATGTTTCCAGGTGCCACGGGCACATGGTTTTCGAACACCTACAGGGATGGAGGCTCAACCACCACCCTGGACAGCCTCTGCCAGGCTTCACCATTCTTTTAATTAAGAAATGTCTCTTAATACCCAATCTAAATCTCCCCTGGCACAACCTGAGGGAGTTTCTTCTCATTACTTGGGAGCAGAGATCAGCACCCATCTCACCACCTCTTTCCAGGAGCTGCAGAGAGCAATGAGGTCTCCTCTCAGCCTCCACTTCTCCAGACTGAACAGCCCCAGGGCCCTTGGCTGCTCCCCAGGACCCCTGTTCTCCAGCCCCTTCCCCAGCTCCGTTCCCTTCTCTGGATGTGCTCCAACCCCTCAAGGTCTTTCTTGTACTGTGGTGCCCAAAAGTGAACCTAGGATTTGAGATGCAGCCTCACCAGCACTGCATGCAGGGGGATGATGCCTTCCTTGCCCCTGATCCAAGCCAGGATGCTGTTGGCCTTTTTACCCACCTTGGCCACTCCTGGCTCACGTTCAGCCGCTGTCAACCTGTAATCCCAGGTCCTTTGCCTCCAGGAACCTTTGCAGCTGTTCTTCCCCAAGTCTGGCCTTCTGATTTCTTGTAACAGTTTTTCTGGAGTTGTGTGATAGACATCACAGAATCACAGAATCACTAGGTTGGAAAAAACCCACTTGGATCATTGAGTCCAACCATTCCTATCAAACACTAAACCATGTCCTTCAGCACCTCATCCACCCGTCCCCTAAACCCCTCCAGGGAAGGTGACTCAACCACCTCCCTGGGCAGCCTCTGCCAGTGCCCAATGACCCTTTCTGTGAAATATTTTTTCCTGATGTCCAGCCTGAACCTCCCCTGGTGGAGCTTGAGGCCATTCCCTCTTGTCTCGTCCCCTGTCACCTGGGAGAAGAGCCCAGCTCCCTCCTCTCCACAACCTCCTTTTAGGTAGCTGTAGAGATCATTAACATCTCCCCTCAGCCTCCTCTTCTCCAGGCTGAACAACCCCAGCTCTCTCAGCCGCTCCTCCTGAGACTTGTTCTCCAGCCCCTTCTCCAGCTTCGTCACTCTTCTCTGGACACGCTCCAGAGCCTTAGGTACAGAGCATTAGGTGCACATCATCCATGCATTCCAAGCACATGGAAGATGGGATAATAATTGGCTCAGCCAAGACGATTGCTCCTTTTGCTTGGAGGAACTGTGAATTACACACACTGGGTATCATAAATCCCAGCCTACATAGCCCAGGCATACTTGGGGTAACTTCCAGGGGCTCTTACTTGAGTTTACAAAGGTGTCAGGAAACTGTACAGGCATAGAAACTGCAACCCACCTCACAATAAACAGAAGTCTGGTTTTCCTAGCGCAAGGCTCATGGACTGGAAAAAAGCCTTGCCATTATTTCATTGAAGAAATCTGATCAAGCAATATATTCAAAGACATCTTGAACTGCTCACAGATGTTGCAAAAAAAAAAGAGACCAAAACTGTGGAATAAATCATTAAACTGTGGAATAAATCATTTACCCAACTCCACTGGCAATGTGACACCAGATTACTTGGAATCCTGGGACGTTTCCAGACAGGGAAAATTAGTTCATTTTATTTGAGATTCCAGACTCAGTTTGAACTGACAGCCCTTCACGGGAGCAGCAAAGCATTCAGCCACCCTTTCAGCCACAGCTCCTCTGCCTGGGTTTGCAACCTGCTTTTTGTTTTGTACAAATCAATCAGAATTACAGAATCACAGAATCACAGAATGGTTTGGGTTGGAAGGGACCCTGAAGCCCACCCCCTGCCATGGGCAGGGACACCTCCCACTGGATGAGGGGCTCCAAGCCCCATCCAACCTGGCCATGAACCCCTCCAGGGATGGGGCAGCCACCACTGCTCTGGGCAGCCTGGGACAGTTTCTCACCACCCTTGCAGTAAAGAATTTCTTCCTAATATCTTATCTAAATCTCCCCTCTTTCAGCTGAAAAGTTCACTGTGGGATATTAGCAAATTTGCCTGTGTGCTAACAGGGCACTTTGAGAAGTTGAGCTTTTGTCTTGTCTGCAGAGAGCAGGGTGATGGATCTGCCCACGTGTGACTCAGTGACAGGGAGGCTTCTGGAACAGCTCATAGGGATGAATCGCGGGTGCCCCATGGAGCAATTGAACACTCTGCCAACAGTGTTTGCATAGGACCTTGTCCTAAGGTGATGAAGATTTGATGGTACTATGATGTGCCTGCAGGATGTTTGTGATTTATTCTCTGTTCAGCTAGCTGAGGGTTAACTTAATATTTGAGGGTTTTCTTGATGTTCATATTTTAGGAAAACAGTAGATTTGCTCCAACTGAACTTCTAGGAGAGTAATATTTTTAGTGCTGCAATCTGTGCAGATTCAGCTCGTCGTTCAGTACCAGTTTGGTCCATACCAAGCACGAGCATTGATCACCATCCTGCTGGATGAACCAGACAAGGTGATGTTGTTTTAATGCTGCCTTTCTGCTGGCTGTGGGACAGGCAATACCAGGTCAGGCAGGAAGCCCGCTAAGACAAAGCTCCCCCTGCAAACAGTCGCTGAGAAATTTGAACTAGCAGAGTGTTTTATGCCAACTCAGTGCTTTGCAGGAGCTGTTACTGCACATTTTGATACAGAGGTAGGAGCTTCCCCATGTCTGGGACACAGTTGGAATGAATGAGCCTTCTCCTGCTATGTATAAGACTGTTACCAGGCTCATTTTACAAACTAGGTCTGGGTCTTAGCGCAACCTGTTGGCTTGTTCTCAGCACATTCACTCGTTTGTGCCAAGAGGCAGGCTCAGAAGGGAAAGGCATGGCATGAAGAGAGGAGAGAAAGAGAGCAAGTGTATAGGATAATACAGTCCCAGAATTGTTGAGGTTAGAAGGAAATCTGCAGAGCAGCTAGTCCATCTCCCCTGGCTAGAGGAGGGTCAGCTAAGGCAGATTGCTGAGATCTGGTGGGCTGAAAGCATAGGAAGAGCTCATAGAAGATGCTCAAAAAAAATCCAGGAATACCAGGTAAATATATTCCCAAGAGCAAGAATTTCCTTGTTGCTCCTTCATATTGCACTTGATTGGAGGGCAATTGGGGAAGGGAGGATTGAAACTAGGTTGGATTCAGTTCTTTTGATGCGATAAGTTTGGGAGGGGCAGTTTCAGTCTCTCCTCACAGAAGGAGAGGGACTGAGGTATGGAACTGGCTTGAATTAAAAGGTGAAGGATAGAGCTGTTTGTGGGTCAAGGCAGGAATTTCCCTCTTCTGACCTGCTATGCCTTGGAGACAGACACTGTCATTCCAGCTGTGTTATTTTATGACAGATGTCCTCACCAGCCTGTGTGCAGCAGGGGGACATCCTCAATTTCACCAAAAGATGAAATACCACTCACTAATTGTGCCTTATTCTTGGCACCACGTCTGTGGTTCTGAACTGAGCCAGCAGGAGCTCCCCCTCGCAGCTGGTTAAAAGCCCCAATTCATTTGATGTTTCAACATTTTGTTCGTGTTCTGAATTGGAACAAAACCAAACGCTCAAATTTCTTCTGTGAACTGTTAGCGTCACATATTTTTTGTTTATAACACCAGTAGGACGACTCTGAGACAAAATCTAACCAGCTTTGTCCTCACCTCTATCACATCAAGGCAGCTGTATCAGAGGACACTTGTTACTTGTTCAAGGTGAATGAAGCTCCCAAACGATGTTGGAATAGGTCCAGAGGAGGGTGAAAAAGATGATGAGAAGAATGGAGCACCTCTGCTGTGAAGGCTGAGAGAGTTGGGGTTGTTCAGCTGGTAGAGGAGAAGGCTCCAGGGAGACCTTAGAGCAGCTTCCAGTGCTGAAAGGGGCTCCAGGAAAGCTGAGAAGGGGCTGTTTACAAGGACCTGGAGTGACAGGGCGAGGGGGAATGGCTTTGAATTGGAAAGGGGAAGATTTAGACGAGACATAAGGCAGAATTTCTTCATGATGAGGGTGGGGAGGCCCTGGCCCAGGTTGCCCAGAGCAATGGTGGCTGCCCCATCCCTGGGGGTGTTCAAGGCCAGGCTGGATGGGGCTTGGAGCCCCTGATCCAGTGGGAGGTGTCCCTGCCCATGGCAGGGGTGGGACTGGATGGTCTTTGAGGTCCCTTCCAACCCAAACCAGTCTATGATTCTATGAAAATAGACATAACACACCTTAATCTTGCCCCAGCTTGGTTCCGCCTCTGTTATCAGTGGGTTTTGTTGCATTCCTGCCAATGAAAGGCTCCGTTTTATACAGTTTTGGTTAAATCAATGCACTTTTTACAGACTCTCACATGGGTTTCAGCCTTCCTCATGATAATCAGCGCATCTGTTACTTGTGCCAAAGTTACAGAGGAAGGATAAGAAGATGGTGAGGGGGCTGGAGAACAGGCCTTATGAGGAGCGGCTGAGGGAGCTGGGGGTGTTTAGCCTGGAGAAGAGGAGGCTGAGGGGAGACCTCACTGCTCTCTATAACTGCCTGAAAGGAGGTTGTGGAGAGGAGGGAGCTGGGCTCTTCTCCCAAGTGACAGGGGACAGGACAAGAGGGAACGGCCTCAAGCTCCAACAGGGGAGGTTTAGGCTGGACATTAGGGAAAACTTTTTCACAGAAAGGGTCCTTGGGCACTGGCAGAGGCTGCCCAGAGAGGGGGTTGAGTCACCTTCCCTGGAGGTGTTTAAGGGATGAGTGGATGAGGTTCTAAGGGGCATGACTTAGTGTTCGATAGGAATGGTTAGACTCGATGATCTGGTGGATCTCTTCCAACCTGATTATTCTATGATTCTATGATTCTATGAAAAAAACGATGATGATGTCCATATAAAATATACAAACTTGTTTAATTTCACCTTGTGGAGCCTCTGACTGCACAGACTGTATGATCTCAAACCTCTGGTCATGTAACTCCACAGGGTCACTGCTGGTCCAGAGGTGCTGCTGCCTAAAGGAGGACAGCTTAAAACCCTTTTTAACAAGGATGAGATGCAATTCAATAGATCAGGGCTGGAAAATCTGCAGGTTAGCTGAAAGTTCGTGGTTTTGTTCACCTGCAGATTGGCCCTTGTTAGGCAGCACAGTTCAACAGGGCACTTGAATGCACCTTAGCTAGAGCTGTTGCAGCAAACCCACCATTAGCCGTGGGTGTAGCATCCTGACTATGCAACAGGAAGAAAGCAGTCAGAAATTAAACATCTAGAGCATCTCATATCAGTATGGTCTAATATCTCTTATGCATCCTTGCTCTTGCACCAGAATTCAAGTGGCAAAATCTCTTTCTATTGCGTTGTCAATTGATGACAAACACAAGTTCTGCTGCCAAAACCTGAGCAGAGAGTCTTGCAAGAAGTCATTTAAATAATATTTCAGGAGAGCCGTTCTCAGTGCCATCCTCTCATATCTGTGAGAGGCTGCTGATGCAGATCCACAAAACTCTGATTCTGCAACTGATTTCACTAGTTGTGTTTGCAGCCCCATATTAAGGATAGAATTTACACTGTGTTGTTACTGAATCCATTTAAGTCTTTTAATGCAGTTATTTTATTGTGGTTGTGTTTCCCCTCTTTCTCCAAGAGCAAATCCCTCAAAACAAAAAAAAAATCCTCAATTTTTTGCTTTTCTTCCTTGTGCTTATCAGGCTGATCTAGCATGGAGAAACCTCATCCTGAACATTTTGTGTTTTGACCTTAGCTACGAAAAGCTTGAAAAAGATTTATTTTCCCAGCAAAAAAAAAAGCCACAGAACTGGAACAATTCAGCCATAGAGGAAAATAAAAGCCATCAGGTTTGCCTGGCATGATTTGTTTTTCAGCAGTCCTGCTGTTCCTTATTGATGTTGGATGTGGCATTCTGATATTCTCCTCCATCTCCAGCAATCAGTGCTGCAGACGAGAACCTCAGGCAGGTATTGTGGCAATACAACACTGGAAAGTGTCTCTGCCATTGTGTGTGGCCATGGGATAGACTTAGGATTCAGCCTCGTATTCTCTGCGAAGGGTGCCTCAGCAATCTAGATATCTCAAAAATAAGAGTGGCTAATTGCATCCACACTACCCAGGGACAACCACAAACATGATCATTTTCCAGCACATTGCTCAGCAGTGGTACTTTAAAAATACTTACTACTTTGGCAGTTATTTGCTGTCAATAGGATATTTAAAAATGGGAATGGTTCCATGCAATAAAATTGCCTACATGAAATCTGGGGAGGAGCTCTTGATCAGGGAGTGCAGGGAGAGAAGGAGGGGGAATGATTTTCAGCTGAAATAGGGGAGATTGAGATGAGATCTTATGAGAAAATCTTTTCCTATGAGGGTAGGGAGGTCCTGGCCCAGGTTGCCCAGAGCAGTGGTGGGTGCCCCATCCCTGGAGGGGTTCAAGGCCAGGTTGGATGGGGCTTGGAGCCCCTGATCCAGTGGGAGGTGTCCCTGCCCATGGCAGTGGTGGGACTGGATGGGCTTTGAGGTCTCTTCCAACCCAAACCAGTCTGTGATTCTATGATTCAATGAATAACTATTTGTTATGTGCCTGGAAAGAAGGAGGTTGAAGTATTTTTCCCACATAAAGTCAATGAAGTATTTACAAGATCATCTGTAACCAAGATATGAAGATTATGCCACATCTGCTCTGCAAGAACCCAGTGGTCTTGGTACAACAGAGATCTCTGACTGTTCTCCAAGTGTCCTTTTTTGAGTCAGGCAGGTGTTCCAGGCAAAAACCTAGAAGACAGGAGTGGTAACTGTACACCAAGAGGCAGGGAAGACACCTGAAGAAACTGCAAACGAGCATTAGTCCTGACAAAATAATGGAAAAGGCAAAACCAGCTCCAACTGACAATGGAAGCAAAGCCAGCAATGTGGGGAACGACAATCAAGAGAGTTTCATGGAAAAATAGACCATTTCAAATAAACCAGATTTCCTCCATCTCTCCCACTGCAGAGTTGATTGCAGCTGACACAGCGGATGGAGCATCGTGTGGTTGGTCATCTACATTGCAACCCAGGGAAGCAATGAAGCTAGTGTAGTCAAAGTTAAGCTAATGTGAATTAAAAGAATCAGAGAATCGTTTAGGTTAGAAGGAACCAAACAGAATGGTGTGGGTTGCCCTGTGCAAGGGGACAAAAGTTGGTCTCAATGACCCTCATGGGTCCCATCCAACTCAGGGCATTCTATAATTCTATGAAAACAATATTTCTGGTCATTGTGGCTCTGAGATTTTGAGGCTCTTCAAGGTGTTTGAGTCAGACTGGATGAAACAAAACTTCTTGAAGGGGTTAAACTAAATTTTTATTACTAGAAATTAAATGGATAGATGAAATCTGCAGGAACTTGGTGCTGTGGTGAGTCTAGGACTGTATTCCTTCTTGCTTGCAGTATTGCAAGTAAGAACAATTCAACTTCTTGAATACATGGAAATAAGCCAACAAGGGGCATAAGAATATCAGAGTACATTAAAATCAAAATAAGTAAACATCAGAATGAGTTAAAATCCAAGTGAGTTATTGCTAATGGCTTTCACCCTTCAGTTTAGTTTTTCTTTAAATATAACTATAAATGCAGAAGCCTTTCAGGAAACTAAGTGAATATGAAACTAATCCCCCGAGACTGGCTTCAAATTTCAGCTCTATCAATCTCTCTCCTCTTTTTGTGTGAAATAAAGTAAAAGGAGTAAGAAATACTGGATATCCTCTGTGTGGGTTTTTTCCTTGTGAACACAGAAATATTAAGAATAAACGCGATGTGATAGAGCTGTGCTTAATGTTAAAGCATCCAAGAAACAGTCTGAGATATTGCAGAATTTCGGAGTTCCCAGTTTTTCTTCCATTTTAGCAGTAAAATACTTGGAGTTTTAGGATGATTTTGCTTTTAAATGACTCATGACTTGTTATGTAAAATCCTTATAGCCTTATCACCCAATCTTTCATGCATGTTTAAGCATATATTGTCTAACACATGGCTGTGGAGAATGCGGACCCCAGAACAACACGAACCGAACTCTGGCTGAATCTGTAGGGCAGCAACTGCTGCCTTGAGCTTTGGACCCAAACCAGCACTTACCAACACAACGATCTGATCCCATGACTTTTTCACAGTTCAAAGTAATGATCTGTTACAAGAGCTGGCGATCCTCTCTGGCCAAATGATCAGAAAGACAAGAAAGTCTGGCTGACAAAATTTAGTCTCTTAGTACCTCTTAATAGATGTTTATGAGTAAATATCTACAACTTGAACACATAAGCATCTCTCAAATGCGAGTGCAAAATAGTTTATAAACATAGATGCCTTTGAAATGTTATTCTTGATACTTGTTAGATGTGGAATTATTCCAGGTCATGGAATCACTGGGGTTGGAAGAGCCCTCTGAGCTCATCTAGTCCAACCCCATCCAGTCCAACCCCATCAGCCTAACCCGACCTGCCTGCTAAACCATGTGCTGAAGAGCCACTGCCACACAGTTTTTTAACCCCTCCAGGGATGGAGACACCACAACTGCCCTGGGCAGCCTCTGCCAGGGCTTCACCTCTCAAAGCCGTACCTTGCTGCTGCTACGGAATACATGTCTTAGCCATGGCAAAACACAGAACCAAACCAGACCTGAAGTAACAAAGAATAGGTTGGGCTACACCATGCCAAGACATTCACATTTTGAAAATGAATCTGCTGAACTCACAGATCTGACCATGTCATTCATCCTTCCATGTACACCCTTACAATACAGTGGATGCAGGAAAAGAAGATGATGCTAGTCCTTGTGAAAGAATTAGGACCTATCAAATACCTGAGGGTTTTTTTCAGTTCTAAGTCGAAGGGTTTTGTATTTTTATTGCATTCTATCTAAAACTAACCTGTCTAAAACACATTTTCTGTGTCCTTTCTGTGTCTGAAAACAACAAAGCTCTCCAAATGCAAAAATCACCCAAATATTTCACACAAAGCAAGTGGTTCTGACTTGATTGATGAGATTTTCTTTGCTTTAATAACAATCCCCATACAAATAAATTTCAAACTGAACTGCACAACAATGCAAAGTTAGAAATATTCTGATTTTCCTTTATATTTTCACATTCTTCTTTTCATAGGCATCCACCACAAGCCTGGAGCATCCTGAAAATGGATATTTTGATTAATAAAATCCAGATACAATTGTCACCTTAGATTGCACAAGGGAGTTCCAGGTCCTGGTTTGCTTGTTGTTCCCCCACTACCTGCTTCAAGCAAAGCGATTCTGTTTCTGTTGAAACAGTAGCTGAAGTTTATTTTAAAAGTAATTATCAGACAGATAGCCTCAAAACTGTCTAGAGAAATTCGCCTGCTCACAGCCCATCCAATTTCTCCAAGGGTTTTAGGCTTCAGAATAAATCTAAGAATTGCCATCAAAAGCAGCTCAGATATTTTTAAGATCTTTGCTTATCAAAACTGCATTTTTCTTTGAATTCTCCAGCTCTGGGTTTCTATTTGGCTTGTCATGTTGGGTAACATCAGTTGCAGTAGTTTATTATTGGATGTAACACAATTTGACTGATGCAATGTGATGTGATAGGTCACAGCCTGATGTTTCATCTCGGTTATTAAAAATGGTTTGCAAAGCTGCAGCAAAAGAAAGCCTGGCTTGAAAATGAGGAATGATGGCTGGAATTAGCCTGTTCTGTTTTTATTTTTAAAACACAGAGCATGATACAGATTCAAGTCAGGTTTTGCCTCCCATTAAACACCACAAGCCCGACAGAAGGACATGACATGTTTCAAATCACTCAGAGGCTGAAGGCACTAAATCAGGCTAATAATGTCCAAAATTCAGCATGTTTCTGGCTCCTCTGTGATCACAGCTACTTAGTTCAGCCTCTTGGTACCAACGGAGGGCATTTCACTAAATCATTTTTCCCTGTGCTATTCCATTCCTCCACATTCCGTTATCTAGGGACATGGGTGGGGAGTGTGTGACACACAGAGGGTCCACCAGCATTTCTCCTCCTGTCCTGGGAGGGGGCCGTTTCTCAGCCCTGCTTTGGGCATGGGGGGGATTCAGAAGTGGCCTAGGTAAGTTACTTTCTCCTTGCAGGAGCTCTGGTCCCTTCCCCTGGAGACATTCTCATCCCCAACTCATCACACATACCCAGAACTCCTTGCCAGGAAGGCGTCCTTGGTGGTGAGAAATTTTACCACTTGCCAGCAAAGCAAAAACCACAGGAAAAGAAGGCAAAAAGAGGAAGGGGACTGGTTTTATTCACAAAAGTGTTCCTTTATTCAACTGTACCTTCCCACCCTCCTTTTCTCCCTTTTTTTTCAAATGTAATTCCCTGCTCTAAGCCAACGTCTGCACCTTTTGCAGCCTAGGACCAAATCACAAGGGAATGATGATTCCTGCATAAGGAATGGTGCTTTCCTGCTCGGATAATGAAACTTCAGCTTTCCTTTCTTACGTAGGTGACATTCACTTCTCAATCCTGCACCTCTGGCTTTGTTTAAACATATTCTTACACCAACATCATAGGTGTGCTCTTCTTTTGCTGTTTGACTGCCTGCGTTGGTTTAATTGGGGGGTGGTTACCACTGCTTGGGACACATGGTGAGTTGGGTTTCCCTTGAGCTGGGGAACAAAAACCAAACATGTCTTACTAGATTAAATATGTAACATATTACGTTAAATATATATATAGATATATTTAAATATCTATCAGCCAAATCCAGTTCCTTCTGGAGATTTGCTACCATTGACCTTCACAGAGTCCAACTTTGAAAACTAAGTTTTAAACTTCGCTTTCTCAAACATATTTAAAGTCACAGGAGATGAGTGGAATGGTCTAAACAAGAAGAGGAAGACTTGGGAGATGGAAAGAGCAGGGTTTTCAGATGCACCTAATGTAGAAATACAAGCTCCAGCTTTTCAAAAACGTTTAGAAAGCTCATTCCCTTCTATTCCTGTGGAATTTGGATGTTTAAACATCTTTGAGGACCCCCCTTTGGGCATCTCTGACTAGTAGAACTCTATCTCCAAATGGGAAGAAAGAGAAGGGCTCTCTTGTGACGGAAGACTTCAAAGATGGGGACTATTAAGTTTTGAAGGATGCAAAAGAAGTGAGGACTGAGTAAGGCAATGGAAAATAATGAATGGTCTGGAGGAAAGAAATAGCTTTCTAATTAATTATTTTCATATTTGGAACACCAAAGAATATTCTATGAAGTTGAATTACATGAGATTTAAAAATACTGAAAGGAAATGGAATAACTGATCACTCTTGAGGCACTCAGTGCCACCATTTAGCCTCGAGGGCAGGATTTTAGCAGAGTCTTAAGTGCAGGAGGTAGAAGGAATTTTTTCTCCTTTTTGTCTTTTTCCCTTAGGGAAAAAAAAAAAACCCAAGAGAGAATCCAAAATGCCCTGCCAGGGGGTCTTGAGTGCTTTGTGCTTTGTACGGCTGAGCTCATTGCTGTAAATAAGAGCAAGAGAAATAACCCTGTGGCTCAAGTGAGACTCAGGCTCACCAAGCTTCCACCAGGTGTATCCAGCTCCTTTGAGAACCAGAGTGCAGCAAATCAACACCAGTTTTTTCAGAGAGCCCCATGACTGCAGAACAGGGTTTCACATGGCATGTCCTGATATGACGGACTTTGGCAATAATTGACTTTGACATTGTGATCAGGAAATTGTGTCATTTCAACATATCTAAATCTGTGTAAAAGCAATGTTAGCGTCCCAAATTCAGCTGCTGCAGTATCTTAGTACATTTGCTACACACGTTTTTCACAAGTAATAATGAGTGACAAAAATAACTGACCTACTTATAACTCCACAAATACCTGTACCTCACATTTGGAGGCAGTGAAATCAGCATGGAGACATTTAGAACAAGTCTATTCTTGAATATCCTTTTTTAACTCTCTTTAAATTATTCCAATTTGGACAGTTTTTAATGTGATTTTTTTTGAACACCTTGCAACTCCCTGGAGCTGTTTCTGTAGTCCCAGGCACGTCTGTACTGAGTATGAAACCCTGACGATCATTAATATTAAAGGACTTGGGCTCCCCCAGTAGAGGACAGTCCATTCTTCCCATCATACCTTGGTTAACAGGACCCATGGGTCCGTGCCATGCCTTAAACCAAGCTTACCAATTCTGTAAAAGCCAGATTTTCCACTTCCAGGTTTCTCCCAATGATGGAAAAGTGGCCTCTGAATCCCCCCAGTGCTGAGCTGCTGTTCCATTTTGAGGACCTTCAGGGCCTGAGTTCTTGCTGGCCTTCTCCATTGGCTTTCTCTTGACAATGGGAGGTAGGTGCATGACCTCCTGTGTCAAACTAAAGATCAAGTGATGTCCTTTAATACAGGTACAACCCCAGCGGGTCAGAAACCACTCCCAGTTTAATCAGCAAAGGATCCATCAAGTGGAACAAAGGAAAAACCTGTGATGCCCACCAAGTTGTACAATACACAGCAAAGTCCTCATCCATTCCCCTACATCCTCTTCCCTCCACCACCACGTCCTTTAAACTTTACCACATTTCTTCTTGCTCTCATTTCTGTTGCTCTCAATTCCTACTTTCCATCAGAAAAGCAAAAATAAATTTCCACTGGGTTCTGTTTTGTTTTCTTTAGGACAGCTTCTCCTCCTTCTTGGTCCTTGTGTGGGTACAATCACACAGAGCATCTATTGCTAAAGTGGTTTTATGCCTTTTAACAGGATGATCCCAAGCCTGCAAGTCAGCATAGACAGAGCTGAAACACTTCAATTTTGCTACTGTTTTCTCACAGAGATGAGTCCCAGCTCCCGTGTTAATTATCATTGCCAGGTCCTTCCATTCTCCTTCCCACACAGCTGCAAAGCAACTGTAATAAAATGCATCTGGACAAGTGGTAGATACAAAACTGATCTCCCTCAACCCTCCCTCAATGTTGGCTGCTCCCAAACCCACCTGGTAACACCAGCCAGTCCACCTGCCAACCCCTGCAGGACTGGTTCCCCACAGCCCTGAATCTCTGTGGAACGGCAAAAAAAATCCATGCCTTGCATCTAAGTCCATCCCACATGGCATGATTTGATCCAATTTGAAATAATTATTCCTTCAGGTCAGATCTGACCAAAGCAAAGTCTCTAAGGATGTTTCTGTACTCACTGCATAGGGCCTGACTTGTTGTTTTATCCTTACCTGTCTCTAGGGACCAGTTCTTCCTGGAGAGGACAATGAGAGTCTTACTGAGCGTGGACAAAACCATTCCTCTGATGTGATATAGCAGTGGTACCTCTAAAATCATAAATATCAGTGCTTCCAATACCGGTCAAGGATTGTTGGAAGAGTCAAAAATAGCACCAATACTATCACAGAAGGAAAATACTTGAGTGAGGATGTTCTTTTTTCAGTTTTGATCACATTACGCAAGGTATGGAAGGGTAATTTGAAGTAATTGGGTTTGATTCCTAAAAAAAATCAGGAAAATTACCCATCTCTCACTTGCCATTCTTTGTGTAAAATCTTCTGAAATGTGGGGTCTCATTCCTCTGACAACACAAGAATTGCAATTGCCCCCGCATCTATGTTCCTTCCTCAACATTTTTGACAAAATTTTCTGGTCTCTGACATTCCCTGTTTGAAACAACAGGATGTGGACGCTTGGGCCATAATCAGATTTTAAAGGAACACAGAATGTTTCTGGCACTGGAGGCAGACCCTTCAAAACTCATGTAGTGTGTCTCAAAAATTTAAGCGCAGGATTTTTTAATACAATTGTGGACAGCCCTGCTCTCGAGTCTCTCTTTCCACAAGAGCTCAGCACTGAAATAAATGCCAGGTCCTCTGTTCAAACGACATTACTGATGTGTGAACTGAATTTCAAATCGTTGTTTAAAGGCAAGCGTCTTTGTAGATGCTGCATTTTTAAATCATTGCCTGGCAGTTTCCAAATAAAAGTTATATTGGTGTCTGTGCCTTTAATATTCCTTCGATATCCTCTTTTTGAGTCTGGAAATGTGCTTCTCAGCCATTCTGGCTGGATAAGCTGCCTCTCCAGTCGACTTTCTGCAGGAAATGCTGCATCCCAGCACCTCAGAGCAGCTTGTTTCAGGTGCTAATGGGAATGCAGGTTCCCATGGAGGTTTTGGAGATGCTAAGGGGAGAATTTGCATGAGCTAACTTACTAAAATAATTTTTTATCCATTTTTGTCAGTAGGTCCTTCAGGAAGAGATTAAAGAACTTTGCAGAAGCAAGAGGTATCTACTTGGAAACAATTAACAAATTCACTCAATGCCACAGGACACAGAGCTCAGTCTTTTTTTATTTTGGGTGAACAATGCTTGGGTATTTTCCATTGCAAGGGGCCTTTTTGGACAGATACCTCACAAGAAGTATACAAAAAAATCTTAATCACCAAAAAATTCAAGCTTCCTTATTCCTCAGCATCCTATGTCTTTCAGGTAGAGCTGGCCTGGAAGGAGCCTGAGCACGGAAAGGGTTGGGAGAAGACTCCAAGATTGTTTTTCAGGGGGAGGCAGGAGAGCCCATGGCAGCAATGTAGCTTCGTTCACAGATCCCACCCCTTTCTTCCTGCTCATCAATTCCACTTCCATACAAAAAATTACTCAAGCAAACACTGGCATAAAGAAATCCAGGATGTCACCACCATCAAGCATTTCAAGCCCAATGCTCTCTTCACAGCTCAAAGCAAGAAGACTTGCAAACATCTAATACAAGCAGGAAAAATGAATAATATATGAAAGAAAAAGTAAAAACCAAGAAACAGTCAGAAGTCTGAGCCGCTAATTGCTGTACATTCCCCATAACAAAGTGAAAGGCTGGGCTGCTGGGATGGATGTGGCAGGCAGCACCTGACAGCAGCACTGCAGTTCCCTCCCTGCACCTTGAACACGTGGGGCACGCACGGTGACAGCGACACTGTCCTGTTCCAGAGGGGGTGGAAGTGCACGGACAGTGGATGCACATGAGGATGTACAGTTTGATAAAACCGGGAGGTGGATGCCACAACAGGTAAATTCATTCCCCACAGCAGTTTTGAAATGTGAGCCTCATTCTCCACACAAAGTTCTCCTCAGCCCATCTGGAGCAAGTCCAGAGAAGAGCAACGAAGCTGGTGAGGGGGCTGGAGAACAGGCCTTATGAGGAGCAGCTGAGAGAGCTGGGGGTGTTTAGCCTGGAGAAGAGGAGGCTGAGGGGAGACCTCATTGCTCTCTCCAACTGCCTGAAAGGAGGTTGTGGAGAGGAGGGTGCTGGGCTCTTCTCCCAAGTGACAGGGGACAGGACGAGATGGAATGGCCTCAAGCTCCTCCAGGGGAGGTTTAGGCTGGACGTTAGGAAAAAATTTTCACAGAAAAGGTCATTGGGCACTGGCAGAGGCTGCCCAGGGAGGGGGTTGAGTCACCTTCCCTGGAGGTGTTTAAGGCACGGGTGGACGAGGTGCTGAGGGACATGGTTTAGTGTTTGATAGGAACAGTTGGACTCGATGATCCAGTGGGTCTCTTCCGACCTGGTGATTCTATGATCTTGCTGCAGCTGTCTTTTCTCTTCCTCTTCTTTCTCAGCTTGGCTGAGCTCAAGGCTGGGAGAAATCCAGTTGCCCAAATAATTTTCCTGCACGTGCTGTGGAGCGAGGCTCCCCCTCCATCCCAAGCTGAGAATGAGTCGGACCTGATCCAACAGCCTATTTGCTCCACAAGATAATGTGGTCCCATAGCCATCTCGTAGCTCCCCTGCCACCCTGTGAGCCCTCGGGGACAGCTTTGCTGCAAGGTTGGGGGTCATTCAGGCAGGAAAAGCCTGGTGTTTGGAAAACTCTCGATGCTCAAGAGCAGACACCTAACAGAAAGTGGAATTTGCAGAGCAGTTTCTGGGGATTTGGCACCTGTTCTGCTTAAACTCCATCTATTTTCCTGCCCCCTTCCTGGCTCCTTTCCCCCTTCACCCAGCAGCAGAACTGTGCCCACAGCCTTCCCCTCCCGCGTGATTCCTCTGACAGCTCTCCATACCCTCAGCAGCACATTTGTTAGTTGACAGCTTTTATTTTATATTTCATTTGCCATTTGTCAGCCCGGTAATATGGATTCAAGTTCCTTTTTGATGTTTTCATGTTATCTACAAACGCTTTAAAGTCGCAGCGCTTGCTGGGCTCCAGAGCTCGCATCAGCACAGGCACCTCCCTCTAGTGGTCCAAAGGCAAGCAGAGGGTTTCCAAATATGAAGTATTTCCCAGGTGTTGTGGGTCTATTCTGTGGATGATGATGGGTGGGCAGTGCTGTCCATGAAAATGCTCATAACTCCATCCTTCAGGTACAACCCCTCCTTTTTTCGGGTACAACCCCAACCCCTCCATCCCAGGGAATTCATGGCTGCCCCATCCCAGGAGGTGTTCAAGGCCAGGTGGGATGGGCCTTGGAGCCCCTGATCCAGCGGGAGGTGCCCCTGCCCATGGCAGGGGGGGTTGGAACTAGATGATCCGTTAGGTCCCTTCCAACCCAAACTATTCTATGATTCTGTGATCCTTTTGGTACAACCCCAACCCTTCGGGCTGCTGAGCCCTTTGCAGGGCAACTGTCTCACTGTTTGCTTTAAATATTGTTTCTTTTCTCAGAAAATATGGAAGTAGGCAGACAATGTTCTCTGGTAAAACTGGATTCAGTCCCTGTTTTGTGGTTCTGAGACCTCAAGACCCAGTAACCATGGAATAATAATCTGATTTACACTCACTGGTTGTAGAAATCACTTGACTGTGAAGTTAAAGGGTGATTTAAAATACTCTTAAGCTGGGGAAACTGAAATTAAGAGTCTATTAACATTACAGAGCTATGGTCACTGTACCTGAACTTTATCTTCCCTGCTCGTAAATGTCATATTTAGAGACACAAGACCAGCAGAGGCCAGAGGCTGATTCCTGCCCCACTCTGTGCACTGCCCTTCCGTCCTGCCACGCTGTGTGTTCTCCTGGAGACTGAGCCTAATGCAAGACAATACAGGCAAGCAATTTAAGCACCGGCATGTTTAGTTTAAGCACTGTACTGAAAAATCACTGCCCATTGCAGAGTCTGAAGTGATGGTTTGCTATCAGTGACTGAATTTTCTTCACACATAAGCTCATCTGGAACCATCAATCTCATTGCAAAACTGCAGTAAGGAGACAGCTTATTTGAGTGAATTTGAAATGCTTTTTAGTAGTTTTCTAGTATGAATATTGGATAGCAATTGGAGTTCTCCTTAAGTCTGTCTTCCCACTTAGCTAGAGTCAACATAAAATCATAGAATTATTGAATTGTTAAGGTTGGAAAAGCCTTCTAAGCTCATCCAGTCCAGCCATCAGCCCAACCCCACCGTGCCTGCTGAACCATGTCCCCAGGTGCCACAGCCACGCACTTTTTGAACCCCTCCAAGGATGGAGACTCCACCATTGCCCTGGGCAGCCTCTGCCAGGGCTTCACCCCTCTTCCAGTAAAGAAATTTTTCGTGATATTCAACCTAAACCTCTCCTGGTGCAACTCAAGGCCATTTCCTCTCATCCTGTTACTTGTTACTTAGGAGCAGAGACCAACACCCACCTCGCTACAACCTCCTTTCAGGAGCTGCAGAGTGATGAGGTTTCCCCTCAGCCTCCTCTTCATTAGGCCAAACAATTCTAGTTCAGGTGAAAGCCTGAATCCAAGCACTTAACGCGCTGAATTTCTGTGCTGAACTCAAAAATGCAGGAAACTGCAGGAAGGATGGCATTTGACTCCCTTCAAATGATGATAGAAGTGAAGTAAAGACTAGGAGGAGAAGGGACACCCATTTATCCAAGACAGCTCAAGAAAGACCAAGCCAGTACTCTCTTTCAATTAGATACCAGATACTATAGACAATGGAAATGCAGATCTCATCTGTATGGGCTTCAGTGAAGTAGTTGATGCCGTGCCTCCCGGGAAATTATTATTTAAGCTGGAAAAGATGGGGGTTAGTGCAAGAACTGTAAGGAGTTACAGATTTATCTAGAAAAAAACCCACACATTGTGCTGAAAGAGGAACTATTGGCCTTGGAGAAGGAAGTAAGGAGGTCTCAGGATTCTACCTTGAAACAGATCAAACTGATCTTCTACTCAGTGACCTTGGCAGAGGAAACAGGAATGAGGTCATGACACCAAAATGGAAGGCAAGGGGGGTTCAGTGCATTGTCTGAAGGATTTGGTGACTTTGAGGACTGGAGCAGTATAAGTGTAACAAAATCCCCAAGTAAGGCTTTAGGTTGTGCATTTATGGGCTCAGCACCAGAACTTTGCCATATATTTTAGAGTTTCCAGCTGGAAGAAAAAGAGGTAGAAAAACACTCAAATACAATCGTTTTATTGCTAGTTTCATGATGTAACTGAAAACTCTGAAAGGTACAAGGCAGTAACAGATCAAGCGTTTCCACAGAGGTTTCACTTGTTAATATTGCTGCACAAGCTGTTGATCAAACCCCATTTGAAACATGGTGTACAGCTGCAATTCAAAAAGGTGAGGAGAAACTGGAGCAAATGCAACAAAGGGGCATGAGGAGCCTGCTCTCCAGGAGAAGATGAAAAGCTTGGCTTGTGAAGCCAGGTGGGAAGAAGAGTGACTGATCTTTATAAATTAAACAGCGGAGTAAACTTTAGGGAAGGAAGAGATCTCGAAAGAGCAGTGATAGTGTGAGAACAGAGCTGTAGAGGCAGCCGTGAACAGATTGGCTAGGAGTTAGAAGAAGGTCCTAAACAGCAGGAGTTGAGTCACAAAAGTCTGTCAGCAGGAGCCGTGGTGATAGGACATAACCACTGTTTTCAAACACATCTATTAATGGGATAAAGGCGATGGGTACAGACAGCACAGGTGGGACAAAGTGAGCGGTACCTTCTTATTCTAAAAAGCACTGTGAAAACTATACACAGGTAGTACAAAAAAGCAAATCAAGGCTTTATCGTACCACAAATGCCCAACGTTTGCACAAGAGATAACTAACTTTAACAGGATATTTTTTGATGACTATCAAGTAATATTTCTTTTTTGTCTCCTTGAGAAGGCCACGATGCAAATGGTCTCTGTACATTGGGACACAGAGAACAGCTGAAGCAGACTCCAAATGAAAGATCATCTTAGGGGCTCTTGCAGGCTTTCATCTGATCTTCTGCTTCAACTGTTATGTTGACATTATTACCATATCATAAAAGATGCAAACTGGCCCATTAGGGCACGTCCTGTTGGTCCTGTGTCCACCCAACCCAGGACTACCCACTGTTATTAGGCCTGGGAGACACCAGCATATCTGAAATGACAGCCTGGAAAGGATTTTCTTTTACACCGTTGCTGAGAGTTAGGCAGGGATGAATCTGAAACCGAGCTTGCTGCTTCTGATGGGTTCACCCCATTGCAACCTCTTGCTGTGCAGCAAATCACCGCACAGACCAGGGCCAGCCCTGGATCGAGATGACCACATAGAAGTCTGAGTGCTTGGTGGCACATTCCCTGAAGGATGCCTTTAACAAGAAGGGAGGTTTCTCCATCCTCCGCAGGGGTATGTGTTCAATACCAGCACCAAACCTTCTCCTGCAGATCACCTCCTTCTCCCCTTAATTTCCCGAAACCATTCACTGGGATTGGTGTTGGCACAGAGATGTTTGTGTGGCTTTACCATGGGCCACAAAGGTGGTGAAGGGTTTAGAGGAGAAGCTATATGAGGAGTAGCTAAAGTCACTTGGTCTGTTCAGCCTGGAGAAGAGGAGACTGAGGAGAGATCTCATAGCGGTCTGCAGCTTCCTCACAATGGGAGGAGGAGGAGGAGCCAGTGCTGCTCTTTTCTCTCTGGTGACCAGTGTCAGGACCAGAGGGAATGACAGGAAGACATGCCGGGAAGGGTTAGGTTGGACATTAGGGAGGGGTCCTTCACCCAGAGGATAGTGGAGCATTGGAACAGCTCCCCAGGGAAGCCATCATGGTGCCAAGCCTGACAATGTTCCAGAAGTGTTTGGCCAACACCCTCAGACACATGGGGTGAATACTGGGGTTGTCCTGTGCTGGGACAGGAACTGGACTTGATCCTTGTGGGTCCTTTCTAACTCAGGACATTCTATGACTCTACACACACTCCATCAGCCACTTTTCTTCCTTACCTAAGAAAATCAGCTGCCCTTTGTGTAAGGAACTTGCTATTTCAGATCTGTGTCTCTCAGGAGAATCAGCCATTAACTGCTATCACATATCCTGCAAATGCTCCTTGCTCTAATTAAGCCATAATTAATGGCTCCAAAGTACTAGGTGGAATCCCAAGTTCTCTGTGCTATACAATAAGTATCAAGTCTGTTTTCTGCTTTTCAATTTCAATTAAAAAAGCTAATATTCCCTTTTAGAGTCCTTGTGTCTACCCATCAGACAATACTATTAGAGCAGTGGCTTGCTTGATCCTCACATGATTTAAGACTTAACAATAAAAGCTTTCTTTCTTTTATTATCTTGACTTTTCCCATTATGAGGCCCATGCCTAGACTTGGTAAGAAAACTATCTTCAGTCGTATTGCACCCACAGGTGACATCCCCATCTGAAGCCCACTGCAAGCACCTTGCTCCATGACACTGCTGTTTGCTCAGTCCCCTGGGTCCTCTGCTCAGCTCTTGCAGCAAGGTCAGAATTAAGGTGGTATTTGTGTTTAATGGAAAATACTATTTTTAATCTACACTTTGTGTTTTCTTAATGATTCCTAAAAATACAAGGCTCCAACTGAGGGAAGTTAGCTCATGTTTCTGGGTGCCCGTAATATCTGGGCTGGATTTGGCTGCAATTCTAACAATTAGGCTTTGGCAGCGACAATATGTGAAGGTTTTAAGTGAGGATTCTTTCCTGGGTCAATGTTTTATATCTGTTTCAGACAAGGTAGGAGGAAGGGGTTGTCCAAGTCCCTGGAACCACCTTTAACTGCCTTGACAAGTCTTCCACAAGAGTGAAAAAACCAAGATGTTGTCTTCCCTTGGGGCATGTGAAACACTTCCCGCTGGTCTCCCTGCCTCTCTTCTCCATTCAGCCTAGGACCTCCAGTGCTGTAAACATGGACGGAGCAATACTGTCTGCTAATAGTAAAGACTATCCCCACGCTATGCAAACCTTTTTTGAATGAGGTTCTCCAGGTCGGCCCTACAGAGCTTAGGAGAACCCTGGGTCATAGAATCACAGAAGCAGAGAATAGTTTGGGTTTGAAGGGAACTTAAAGCCCACACAGTCCCACCCCCTGCCATGGGCAGGTCACGTTCCACTGATTCCCATTGCTCCAACCCCCATCCAAGCTGGCCTTGAACACCTCCAGGTATGGGGCAGCCACCACTGCTCTGGGCAACTTGGGCCAGTGGCTTCCCAACCTCACAGCAAAATATTTCCTGTTAAGATCTCATCTCAGTCTCCCCTCTTGCCACTGAAAAGAGTTTCTGCTTGTCATCTTCCTGCACTCCCTGACCAAAAGCCCCTCCCCAGCTTTCCTGGAGCCTTTTCAGTCCTGGAAGCTGCTCTAAGGTCTCCCCAGAGCCTTCTCTTCTCCAGGCTGAACAACCCCAACTCTCTCAGCCTGTCCTTGTACAGGAGGTGCTCCAGCCCTCGGATCATCTTTGTGGCCTCCTCTGGACCCGCTCCAACAGATCCATGTCCTGCTGAAAGAAACACACATCAGGACTAACTAGAGGCACCAGCTACAGCTCAGCCAGAACCCCCTTGGCAGAAACTAGAGTTCCTTGGAGAGATACAGGCTCCAGGATGGTTTATGTTGGCCCATCCAAGTGGCCATTAAAAACCTCAAACCACCAGGGAACAATTTGGCTGCGTTTCAGCAAAGTCTCTGGGTGACATTCCCTCCCTGGACAGCAGAGTCTGGCGCTGCTATTGCCTTCACGCTCTGCAGGACCTGGCATGGGTATTCCCAACTGGTGACTCAGCTCTTGGGTTGCCAGAGCACTTGGGTTTCACTGTAGCCCCATTGCTCTTTGTGTCTTGAGTGCATCTACCTCCAGGCAATTCGAGGCAGGTCTGTTTCTGGAAACTTTTGTGCAAGTGGATTGGAAAATCTCTGTACATGTGGGTTGGTGGGAACCCTGCAACGGGTTGATACAGTCCGTGTGTTTCTGCTGAGCTGGTAAGCACTGATATGTTATTTCAGAAAATAGTAGTTATTAGCTTTTACCATGGAAAACTTGCATTTGTGGAACTCTATTTTTACCACCTCATGTTACCACTATTTCTACCACTAATCTATTGACTGGGCTAGGAAAAATGTTGTTCCCTGAATTGCAGCTGTTATGATGCCAACACTGAGTTCATCGTGGCTCCAGCAATCTCTTAATATGGAGTTACTGTGTCCCATTTTAACTGGATATTGTCTATAAAACAGCACAGGCAGCCGAGCTGAGTAAACAGAGAAGGTGATGGGCTGGCTAATGGTTTTCAGTGAAAACAAAAGGTCTCAGTTTGCTTGTGGTTTGCACTTGGAAAATCGTGAAAGCTCACCATATTTGCTAAAAACATCCCAGGAATGGCTAAGCCTTTCAAGAAAATGTCAGTGAATTCCTGAAGTTCCCCAAAAATTTGGCTCAAAAGATTATTCTGACTTAAAAGTTCCTTATTTGCTATTTTCTCCTCTGTCATTTGAAAACATGTCGCTCACTGATGGCAGGAAGCAGCTCATGTGTCTCCCAAGCTCAGTCCCTGCTCATGGGCAGCCCCCAGACTGGAGGTTCTCCAAGCAAACTAAAGGTGGTGTGGCCCTACATTGACCACTGGGCGTAGTTTTGGGCATCACATGTTAAAGAGGGTCTAAAGCTACTGGAGAGCATCCAGAGGAGGGCACGGAGCTGGAGAAGGGTTTAGAGGGGAAGCTATGTGAGGAACAGCTAAGGTCACTTGGTCTGTTTAGCACAGAGAGGAACAGAGTGAGGGGAGACCTCATCACACTATGCAGCCTCCTCACAAGGGGAGTGGGGGGAGCAGGTGCTGAGCTCTTCTCTCTGCAACCAATGAAAGGGCCTGGAGAGCCAAATTGCCTCCTCTTCCTGAGGTTTCCAGTGGAGATAAAAATGCACAGGGTGGGAAACAACTTGTTTCTGTCTCATTTTGATGTCCCCCAGGGGTTGTGAACTGTTTGCACAGGGTCAGAGAGCATGGTGTTGGGAGAAAGGAGTTATACACATCACCACTTACCTACTCTGCTGTTCTCAAGGCTTTGTTCTACATTTCCAAACAGAGCGACAGTGCTTCACATGCAGTGTCAGCTTCTGCTGGCTTCCACACCAGGTACATCCTGTTGTCTCCTTCTGCTGGCTTCACAGCACACACTCGATGCATTGAGAGCCTAAATGGAGAACAACCACCACCAGTTATGCTCAGCTCAGCACTGTGTTGGGCCTTTTGTCTTCAGATTGCTCTTCTGTAGAGCATTAGATCAAATTCTCATGGACAATTAGGAGTGGGAGAATATTAACAAAGGAGAAAATTATGCATTGAACATTTTGCTTGCAAAATTCACTGAATAAATTATTCAGGTTTAATGTGGAAGAATAATGGAGGAAATAATTGAATAATGAAATATCATAAAATTAATGGACTATTCTATTAATAATGTTACATCTTGGTCTAATACAATAGAATGGGGAAGAAGGAAAAAAAAGAAAAGCATAATTTGGGTGTGTTTTGATGAAAACAGAGTGATGGGCCTGTTTATGAAACTGCACGCAGCATCGTTAGCACTCATGAATTTCTCATGGCTCCTGTGATGCGTAGAGCCTGGATCGAGCATTGCGAGTCCACAGGCAAATCCCAAACTTCCACTGCTGTGATGCTGCCAAAAGGATCGAAACCATCACCTGGCTTTGGCCTGAAGCCCCATCATCCCTGCACATCACCCAGTGATGGTTAGGGTGCTTTTGTGACCTTTCAAACTCAACTTGCATTGAGATTTGGGACCACATCGGTAAAACCTCAGGAAGGAGAGAAACTGCCTGAGCAGCTGCTGCCCACCCTCAGGGGCCGGGGGCCGGACAATGCCCAGAGGGTTCACTGGTAAAACTGGGCAGCAAATCAAGGGTTGGAGACTGATCCCTGAACTGCTCATCCTCCAATGGGTGCATCCGCACCCTTTTATTTTGCCCAGTAAGGTAGTACAGATGCTTCGTTTCACCTGCTGGAGGGCAGGAGGTCTCTGCAGAGGGACATGGGCAGGCTGGATCGATGGGCCAACGTCAACACGATGAGGTTTAATAAGGCCAAGTGCTGGGGCCAGCATTTTGGTCACAACTCCATGCAATGCTCCAGGCTTGGGGAAGTGTGGCTGGAAAACAGCCCATCGGAAAAGGACCTGGGGTATTGGACTGAACATGGGCAAGCAGTGGTCCTGGTGGCCAGAAGGCCAACAGCATCCTGGCTTGGATCAGCCCCATGGCCAGCAGGAGCTAGGAAGGGATCGTCTCTGGTGCAGCTGCAACTCAAATCCTGGGTTCAGTGTTGGATCCCTCATTCCAAGAAGAACTCTGAGGGGCTGGAGCATGTCTGGAGAAGGGAACGGAACTGGGGAAGGGTCTGGAGCTCAGGGCTTCTGGGAGCAGCTGAGGGACCTGGGGCTGTTTAATCTGAAAGAAGAGGAGGCTGAGGGGAGACCTCATCGCTCTCTGCAGCTCCTGGAAAGGAGGTTGTGGTGAGGTGGGTGCTGGGCTCTGCTCCTGAGAAACACGTGGTGGGATGAGAGGAAATGGCCACAAGTTTTGCCATGGGAGGTTTAGATTGGATATTAGGGAAAATGTCTATTCTGATAGAGTGGTGAATCCCTGGCAGAGGCTGCCCAGGGCAGTGGTGGAGTCTCCATCCCTGGAGGGGTTCAAAAAGTGTGTGGCCATGGCAGTTTGTGACACAGTTTAGCTGGTACAGTGCAGTTGGGCTGATAGTTCAACTGGATGATCTCAGAGCTCTTTTCCAACCTCAACTATTCCATGATTTACCCCAGAGCACATAGGACTGAAGTGGACCAACCTCTGCACGCAGTGGGAGGGCACTCTCGCTGCAGA
Organism: Phaenicophaeus curvirostris; assembly: GCF_032191515.1. Taxonomy (NCBI): domain Eukaryota; kingdom Metazoa; phylum Chordata; class Aves; order Cuculiformes; family Cuculidae; genus Phaenicophaeus; species Phaenicophaeus curvirostris. The sequence goes on from NC_091411.1 coordinate 1,856,161, forward strand.
CCCACACAGCAAGGTTTACGTCTCTTTTCATTTAGTTACCATAACTGATGAACCCGCAGAGGGTCAGTATGTTCTTTAGCAATTAACTGAGCTCCAGAGACTGTAATTTGTCTTGTTCATGTTACAGCACCAAATGAATTTTGCTGTGTTTAATAATCATTCTAAAAGCAGATCACAGAGCCGGGGGGAAGGAGAGATCGTATCAATCATTTGTTTTCTAACTCTTTCAAGGAATTTCCTACTGTGTTTAATTTCTTGCTGGTAAGTCCTACATGAGCCTCGGGAAGGCGGGCACTGCTATTATTATTCATTTTTTAATCATCAGAGGAAAGTATTTAGCTGCTCTAGAAAATGAACAAGTTCCCAAATTCAGGAGGAGCCAACGATTGGCAAAATGCAATTTTTACAGACGCAGTCATATCAGCCTAAACGGTATAATTTAGGGCAGCTTCATGTAGGGACTTTTGAAGGAAATTTAGCTGAAGCCCCTGGCTCCCTGCTGCAGAGAATCATTTTTGGGCTATGGGACTGGGCCATCATCCCACTTTGCAAATGAATGAGGCAGAGAGAGAGAAAATGGTTTGGCCACACTGCCTGAGGGAAACCTCAGCCTCCCTAATCCCAGGCTGGGACCCAAGGCAGCAGTTACCAGGAGGGAACACAACCTTTGCTGCTTTGGTACTGCACCTCTGCTCTGTCTCAGCTCGATGAGGAGGGGTGTTAGACATAGACACAGAGAAACAGCTCATGAAATGGAAAGCCGACTAGAATTTACTCTGGTTGAAGAAAGAAATCTAGCATTTGCCCTGAAAGCTGACTCAGCTTGAAGGAATTGTCAAAAATCCATGTAGACAAACCAACCATATTCTGTGGGAAAAGGTTGTTTTTACCTTATTCCACCTGTACTCATCCACTAGCACTGCTCCGAGGTCAGCTGGGTTCTGAGCAAGGGAGCTTCAGACAAGCCCTCTAGAGGGAAAGCACCTCCCTTCAGTCTGCCTGCCTCGGCCATGCTTTTTAAACTCTCTCCAGAAAGTAGACAATGTCCAGTTGCAGCACCTCACCTTAGAAATGGCATGGCAAAGGAAACCAAAACCCCCTCGAAACCTTTCGATTAAGCCCATTGGTACTTGCCTTTCAAACACCCTGGGGGACACCTGCCCTGCGTGATGTTAAGAGCCCACATGGAGAGTTTATACCATCCTGCAAGTAGCAGCAGAAAATAAAAAGGGTCATGAATGACTCAAGTCATTGCTCCTGAGGACTCTACACTGAGGCTTCAAAGCAGGCAATATCCCCATCTCAATAAAACTATTATCTGGTCCTGGTGCAACGTGCTCTGGTTGAGTGACTGGTTCACTAGAGGGTGATGCTGCTCCCAGCCATGCACACCCCCCCCATGCCTGAATGCTTCTGCTGAGGGTATGTCCCAGGAGCTCAGCCCTGTGCCCTGGGTTGTGTCACAACAGCACGATGCCTCTGAAACCAGTACTTGCAGGGAAGGCAGTGGGATGGGGATTGTCTGGAACACAGCTCTGTTCCTCAGTGATTGTTGTGGGTGCAGCACCCATCCTTTCCTTTCAGGGAAGCCTTCCCACATGAACTGGGCTCTTCTCGGTTCGAGTTTCTCCTTCAGGAGATGATCTGGGTTTCTGCTGTGATGTCCTGTGAATGTGACATGTTCAGGCATTATCATCTGGAGAATTGTGTCCGGTTCTGGAATCCTCAATATAAGAAGGACATGGAGCTATTGGAATGAGTCCAGAGGAGGCTACAATGATGATCAGAGGGCTGGAGCATCTCCCATACAAGAACAGGCTGAGAGAGTTGGGGTTGTCCAGCCTGGAGAAGAGAAGGCTCCAAGGAGATCTTATAGTGACCTTCCAGTGCCCAAAGAAGCTACAAGAAAGCTGGAGAGGGACTGTTTGCAGAGGCTTGTAGTGATAGGACGAGGGGCAATGGGTATAAACTGGAGAGGGGCAGATTTGGACTAGACATAAGGAGGAATTTCTTCATGATGTGGGTAGTGAGGCCCTGGCCCAGGCTGCCCAGAGCAGTGGTGGCTGCCCCATCCCTGGAGGTGTTCAAGGCCAGGCTGAATGGCCCTTGGCCAGCTTGATCCAGTGGGAGGTGTCCTTGCCCATGCCAGGTTGGAACTGTATGATCTTTAAGGTCCCTTCCACCCCAAACTATCCTATAAGTCTATGCGTCTATGAGTCTATCCAGTGATAGAGACACTATGTGACAATGTCTCTCCAATGAGAGACATTTCTCACATGGTTTTCTTCCCCGACATTAAGCGTGCAAAATGTGAAACAAATAATCAGAAAGGGAGTTTCCATAACAAGGCCTCATGAGAACAGTACCAAAATAACCTGAATTGGTTTAAAGCATCAGACAACTTTTAAAACAACCCTTCCAGGCATGGGTGGACGAGGTGCTAAGGGACATGGTTTAGTGTTTGATAGGAATGGTTGGACTCGATGATCCAGTGGGTCTCTCCCAACCTGGTTATTCTATGATTCTATGATTCCCCACCCCTCTTCCTTCTAGCCATTCCCATGGCAAAGGTGTCACCAGCTGGGTCAGTGCAGCCCATGGGGAGGGCACTTTCTATAAGGCCTGGGGGTCAGGTTTGGGGTACCTTTTTCAGAGATGTCCCAAGGTCAGGGTGAAGGAGAGTGAGCTCTGGGTCTGCACTAGAGGGCACTCTTGCCATGCAGAAGTTGTGCAGCTGCTTTCCAGAAAGATTTAGGCTGTTTCCAATGCTGCAGTCAGACCAGTGCACACAGAGGGGACACACGGCTGCTCCATGAGGAGAGAGATGAGCTGCAGTGGAGAAACCTCCATACTCCTTCATTCCTTCCATTCCCTGCCCAAATCTCCTTCTGGAGTCTGCAGGGACATGTATGAGGTGTAGGTCTCATTGTCCTTGAAGGGGCAGCCCTGTCTTCAAGAGGTTTTCAAACAGAGGTGGGATCTTGCTGTTTCTTGGGTTGTGTCAAGCTCCCAGGTCTGTTAGAGGAGCGTGCAGGGGCCAAGCAGGAAGGTGCAAACCACTGCAATAAGTTTGCTCAGATAGAAATGATTGTGCACCTAGGGAAATGTGATTGGCTCAAAAGGGGTTAACACGGCTGCCTCATCAACCTTCTGGAGACATTGCAAGGGACCAGCAAGCACATGGATTGAGGATGATCCAGTTGATAAAGTCTGTTTGGACCTGTAAAGGCATTTTACAAAATCCTTATCATTTTATGGAAATTGAGAGAACAGAGAGCAAAGGGAGGTCCTGGCATGGATTGGTAGTTTGGTAGCAGGCGGAGAAGAGGAGGCAAAGATGAACAGCCTGCTCTCCTGGTGGGAAGGTCTCCAGCAGACCTAGTGGGCTCTGTGCTGGCTGTTCAACACATTGATGGCCTGGAGAAGGCAACGAGCACCAAAGTATGAACATCTGCTAGTGACAAAAAGTTACTCAAAGTAGTAAGGATAAGAGCAAAATGTGACTAGCATTGGGAGGACATTACTGGACTGTGTGGACAGGCAATGAAATGGGAGAGGAAATGTGGTGTAGCTGAGTGGTACAAGTGGTGACAGACACAAGGGTCTCCAGGCTCACCACCAGTGCTTGGGAATAAGGCAGTTTCATGAAAGTATGAAAATCTCTTCCTCTGGATCAGAAGTTCACCCACCATCACCAGCAGGAGCTGACACCACACCAAACTTCTGTGGCAGGAACCACCACGTCAGCCCCACAGCACACAGTCCTCGCCATGCATGTGGTGACTGACCTTGCATTTGCTGCCAAACTCCAGTCCCACGGGGATCAGATTCCTCGATATTATTTTCACTTGCTATTCAGATGATGTGAAATATGTACAGCAAAAATATTCCCGTATCACATCTACTGTGCGGCACCGCTGAGTGCTCAACAACTTTCCTGTCTGCAGCCAGTTTATTTATCGAGGCGACCGATCCGTCTGGGCAGCAGCTTGGAGTCTGGGGCTGCTGTCTCTCTGCCCTGCTCTTTCTTTAGGAATGAATAATAAATCCTTGTGCTGCCTTAATAAAGAACTAAAAAGGATCACATTTTAGTTTCCCAAGAAGCTGGAAACTATGTTGACTGAATGGCTTCATTATTAACACTTCTTGCATTACTGGAGGGAACTTGAGCTTCCCCAAACAGGCTGTGCAGGGGGGAGAAGGATTGGGCTCCTGCTGAATAAGCAACAGGGGGTTATGTGTCCGATAGGCAGATGGGCCAGGAGCAACGAACAGTGGTGAAGGACGGGCCATTACAGAGAACGTGTGACACGAAGTGACTATCTCAGTCAGTGTAGAGAGCTCTGACACCTCCACAGACAAGTGTAAAATGCTATTTCCTTTACAAAGAGTATCAGCACAAAGGAAAAGGTCTGAAATCCAACTGGATTTTAATGAACTTACAAAGCCAAGAACAGCTTTGTCTTGGAGGGGGGGTGGGGGGGGTGGGTTGGGAATTCCCTCTCCCCCCAGCAGCACCAGGCACTCATAACTGGCAGGATCCAGACCACCTAGCAAGAAAAAGGAGAGCTTCTAATTTGATTGCATTTAATAAGCAAAGCACATGTAATAGCTACCATCTGTGCATGATGCTGGCTGCTGGAGCTCAGAGGACTGGAAGAGCAAAGAATGCTCCATTGGTTTTTCTAGTCCCTTAAGAGGGCAAACCGGAGACAGAGTGTCTTCTTTTGGACTCTTATTCACAAAACAGAGACAAAATAAGAAAATATCTGGAACAGAGTAATGGATTGGGCCACATGAAACTCAAATGGAAATAATTCAATTACTGCTCAAATGAGTGACTTGAATAGAGCAATATTGTGCTGGATGCAGTCAGAAAGCAACCGTCCCCTTCTGTCTCATTACAGCTCAGTGACAAACTGCTTCAGATAAGATGCACCAGGCCTTCAGATCCATCCCAGAACCATGTTCCTCTCAGTACTTACACCGATGTGCTGTGTGAGGCTGTGGTAGCTGAGCAGGGCAGCCCAAGCCAGGCAGAGCACCCCGAGCCAGGCAGAGCACCCCGTCAGCAGCACAAGGGCAGGGAGACATGGAGCCTCACATTCCTGGGGGTCAGGTTGTGTCCTCTCTTTGTCTGACCACAGCCCGACTCACTTAGAATCATAGAATAGTTTGAGTTGGAAGGGACCTCAAAGCCCATACAGTTTCACCTCCTGCCATGGGCAGGGACACCTCCCACGGGATCAGAGGCTCCAAGCCCCATCCAACCTGGCCTTGAACCCCTCCAGGGATGGGGCAGCCACCCCTGCTCTGGGCAGCCTGGGCCAGGGCCTCCCCACCCTCACAGCAAAACATTTCTTCCTAAGATCTCACCTAAATCTCCCTTATTTCACCTGAAAACCATTCCCCCTCATCCTATCCTTGTACTCCTTGAGGAATAGCCCCTCCACAGCTTTCTTGGAGCCTCTCTCAGGACTGGAAGCTGCTCTAAGGTCTCCCTGGAGGCTTCTCTTCTCCAGGGTGAACAACCTGAACTCTAACAACTTGTCTGAAGGTGCCTTCCCGTGCTGCTCCTCAGGTACCTGGCTGTGTCCTCTGAGTTCACTACAGCTTGGTGTGTCCTCCCATACAGTCCCAAAGGTCCTTTGCAGAGCAAGGTTGGACACAAACTTTGGAAGAGAGGCCGGGGCACACACAGGCTCTCATGCTCCAGTGTTTGGGAGTTCAGTATTAACACCTCTGCTCCGAGATTCTGCAGTTAGGCCACTGCTTTTCCTTAGTCCCACCATGGTAGCACGCTGCAGAAGGAAGCATATATGTCCCAAAATAGATCTAACATATACAGCCATCCCAGCAGGCCACCCAACAGAAAAGCATCTCTGAGAAAGCTGGTATGGGAACCCAATGATATGTTCACAAAAGCTTCAGCCTTCACCAGCTACACAGCTAAGTGCACCCAACCAGCCTTTCCAAGGCATGAGGAGCAACAGAAAAAGCCTGACACGCCAAGCTCATATGCTGACTGTAAGCCTTGTGGTAGTCTTTCCACCCTCCTCTGTCCCTGCAGAGAGACCAGTGTCTCACGCAGTCATCTGGGAGACCTTCTGGAGGGGCTCATCCCCACATGCAGGTCACGGCTGACCTAAACTTGTCTTGCATAAGCCAACATATGGAATCTCAGCTGTCAGCATGGCCAACATTTCAGAGGTCTGTTAAAACAAAGATATTAAGATCCCTTCAATCCCATCATCTTGCCCTTCAAATGGTAAGCAAACACCTCTAAGTACATTGTAATTGATTTAGACACCATCTGTTTCTTTGGTTATGGGAAGAGTTATTGATTTCACATTAGTCCCTGGAGTGTTTATTTTGTAGATGGTTTGCTGTCAGCTCGGTCATTCATTCTGAAATTACTTTGTCCCTTTGCTGGTAGCCGCACCCGCAAAAAGAGAAATCACAAATCCCCAAGCCGTACCTGCTTTACAGGAAAACCCTGGCTCTGAGTTTGTGCTGGATAACCCTACTCAAATGAGAAAGACTGTGAGGGCACATTCCAGGGAGCAATGCCTGGCCCCTGCCTTTTCACTTGAAAAGTACAGTCTCTTCCCCATAATTTAAGCCTGATGACTTTGAGCAAGTCACATTTAATTTGCTGTCATGCTTTTCTCATTAAAACCCCAGAATTATTTTATTTACTAGCATAATTCTCCTAAATTACTCTATTACTTAACTAAATTTATTTATTTACAGAGGATGGCAGAAGAGAAAGGCAGCTGCAGCGGTTCCTTGCTGACAGCCACCCAAACCACAACATGATAATGGCCATGAAAAAGTACTGGATGTTGAGTGCTCCCAGTGTGTTGCGTGAGCTCTGGACAAAGCAACTGGTATCTTTCTCAGAAGGACATTTTCCCAAACCCAGGGGCAGATTTTCAGGCTCCTTAATTGTTCCCAAACATTTCTTGTCCAAATGAATAAAAGCCAGACACCCCCCAAGCACAGATTTAGTGGTGTGAACAGCACAGAGTGGTATGGGAAGTCTGGAGTGATTCTTGCAGTGTGTTATCATCTAATTAACAGGATTAACAATGGATCCTCCTGAAAACCACTGAACTCTGAGCAACCAACAAAACAAATGGAGATAAAACAAATGCTCCTTTAGCTTCTTCATTCCTACCAGTCACTGAGGCGTGCTGAAGTTTTTCATTTAGTTTTTGGTTTGGATTTTTTTTTGCAATAGGATCATTAGAATGGCACAAGGTGAGAGGAAGAGAATCATAGAATCATAGAATCATAGAATCATAGAATCATAGAATCATAGAATCATAGAATCATAGAATAACCAGGTTGGGAGAGACCCATTGGATCATTGAGTCCAACGATTCCTATCAAACACTAAACCACGTCCCTCAGCACCTTGTCCACCCGTCCCTTAAACACCTCCAGGGAAGGTGACTCAACCACCTCCCTGAGCAGCCTCTGACAGTGCCCAAGGACCCTTTCTGTGACAAATTTCTTCCTAATGTCCAGCCTAAATCTCCCCTGGCGGAGCTTGAGGCCATTCCCTCTTGTCCTGTCCCCTGTCACTTGGGAGAAGAGCCCAGCACCCTTTGTCTATAACCTCCTTTCAGGTAGTTATAGAGAGCAATGAGGTCTCCCCTCAGCCTCCTCTTCTCCAGGCTAAACACCCCCAGCTCTCTCAGCCGTTCCTCGTAAGACCTGCTCTCCAGCCCCCTCACCAGCTTTGTTGTTCTTCTCTGGACTCGCTCCAGAGCCTCAACATCCTTCTTGTGGTGAGAGGCCCAGAACTGAACACAGGATTCGAGGAGCGGTCTCACCAGTGCCGAGTACAGAGGGAGAAGAACCTCCCTGGACCTGCTGGCCACACCGTTTCTGATCCAAGCCAAGATGCCATTGGCCTTCTTGGCCACCTGGGCCACTGCTGGCTCATGGTCAGTTGCTGCCAACCAACACCCCCAGGTCCCTCTCCTCCAGGCAGTCTCCAGCCAGACTTCTCCTAGCCTGTAGCTGCTCAGGGTTGTTGTGCCCCAAGTGCAGGACCCGGCACTTGGCCTTGTTAAACCTCACGCCATTGGACTCTGCCCAGCGGTCCAGCCTGTTCAGATCCCTTTGCAGAGCCTCCCTGCCCTTCAGCAGATCGACACTTCCACCCAGCTTAGTGTCATCTGTAAACTTACTAAGGGTGCACTCGATGCCTTCATCCAGGTCATTGATAAAGACATTATACAGGGCTGGACATGCCCCATCCCTGGAGGTTGGATGGGGCTTTGAGCTGCCTGATCCAGTGGGAGGTGTCCCTGCCCATGGCAGGAGGTGGGACTGGATGGGCTTTGAGATCCCTTCCAACCCAAACCATTCCATGTTTCTTTGCAATGCCCTGAAAGATAATGAACAACAGTCCTTCCAAAAGACCCAGGGGGAGTTTTGTTCCATGCAAAACCAGAAGAGAGACTGTATGCTATTAGAGAGTTTGATGGGAAGCAGATTTCAGGGAAAGCTTCCTGAGAGCACCCCAAAGATAGTCTTCACTCTAACTCTGATTGTTCTGGATGAAAACCAACTTGCTTAATCCTACAAAAGTGCCACGTGCTGTCCTGAGAGTAGTTAGGAAAGATAGTAACTCCAGCAACTGGAATAAGCCAGAGTGGAAATAGTTGGTTGTACACCTTATCAATGGTTCTACACCTGCTTGGTGTCCAGTAAAAACCCAAAAGTCTATAATGGGGCCCAATGCATTATAACCTCAGCCACAGTATGTGAGTATTGGACCCTCTCTTCTGTTCAGCCCCGGCAGACCCAGTATTGAATCAAGCTTGGTCTGATCAGCTCATACGTCTTTTCTGCTGCAGATAAGTAGTTGTCAGCATCAGCATTGCTCAGACAGGAATCAAGATGCAACAATGAATGCAACCAGGGCACAACAGAGAATGGTGCTTTGTCTGGTGGTCTGGGAATAAAATTTCTGTTGTCACATCCCACTAGTTTTGTCCAGCATGAGCCAAGTGTGAGCCCTTGCACTTAGGAAAACTTAACATCAGCATTTCAATGAGATTTTAAAGTGCACAGTTTTAAATCTCCTCTTGAAATTTCTTTAATTCTGCAAACTCAGCATTTGGTACCGTTACAACTGCACCAGTTCCAATCTGGAGTGAGTCTCCTGGAAATGAAGTGGTGTTAGAGACCCGTATCGTCAGGCAGCTGGATGCGTGCAGCATCACTCCTAACATATCTAGCATAAATCTCACGGCTCATTACAATATGTAACTATGAGTTAGAACATCTGTGCTGGTTTCCTCCTTTACTCTGGCCACTGCAGAGCCGCAATGTGAAGTTCATCAGTGCAAGTGGGAGACTTTCCCACTGCCTTTCTCACTGCTTCACCTCGGGGCAGGGGGGAGCTCTCCACCCCCTTCTTGCTCTCATTTCTTACTAGCTTATATTTGCAGTAAAGCAGACGGTTTGCCAGATCCAGCCAGAGGAGGTTCTAGCATAGAGTTTGCCTTCCTGCCATTGAGTTATTTGCATTTCTTCTGTTCCCAGTATTTACATTTTTCCTGCAAACCTGTGACAAGTGTTTGAACTGTCAGTCATGCTGTGCTTTCCCAAATCTTTCATCTGAGCCTTGACAAGCTGAGTTTTTGGAGAAGAGTTAAATGAGGAGCAAGCTCCGATGCTGCCAGGGACCAGCATGGAAGTTTCATTATGCTCTGGTTTACACTGTTGGGTCTGATTTCTGACACAGCAAAATGTCAGTGGCAATATCTGCTTATTTGCTCACTGAAATACTGTGTTTTTCAGTGCTGAAGCTGTACAGCTTATTCCTCTGCTTCTGCTGAAGTAGTTACTTACATCAGAACAGAAGTGTAAATCCCTGGTTTTATGCACTCACATCATTAACCTATCCTAGCAATTACAGCATGAGAGCCTGTGATGCACTGCATCCCTACCCAGAGGACAGGAAATCACTTTTATTTCTTCTGTTATGATTAACACATAGATCAGCAGTGAGACTTAATAAATTGAAGTCATTTTTCTTCTGCAGCTAACAGTGCTGGGGGCTTTGACATGTCTCACAAAGGGTTAAGCTGCTGTCGCTTAGCAACTCACCTGTAATTAAGGACATGGGTCTATAAAACATCCTGGTCCATTAAGGACTGTTGCTGCCAGGTGCTAATGCTTGCCATTAGCTGAGGTTTTGTTCCCAGACAATGACAGAGCTCCTTAGAGGCGGTGATTCTGCCAACCCCTCCTGGGACCATCAGGCCCTTTGTGTGCTGAGCACCAGCTCCAAGGTGATGGTCCTGAGCTCCTGGCAGACCTGGGGCTGCCCATGGGAGAGCAGCCTGGTGGCCTGCACCTATCAACTGCAGGTTGCCAGCAGGAGCACAAGCCCTAGTTCTTTGGGGGACTGGAAGTGGCTGATACAGTACCAAGAAATCACAATTTCTTTGTGTTTCAGGAGTGTTCTTGGCAATTCTTGGAAAGGCAATTTTACTGGTGCCTGAAAATCTCCTTAGGCCTGCCCGGCACTAACAGCTACAGTTTGTTCTCCAAACAAGCCGATTTTGCTAATCTGAAGGGGGTCAAAGTTAAAATTTTGACCAACTTTGTATTCCAAGGGGACCCCCAGGGAGAAGTTGCAGCAGCCTGGAGAGGGACAGCCACATTCCAGAAATAACTCTTGTTCTCCCAGCACAGGGAACAAAACTGGAACCCAAGATGTTTATTCCAAACATCATTTTTTTGTTTTTTTTCCCAGAGCTTGAAGCAACTTGCACTGGCTTCCAAGAAAACTTCACAGGGGCACTTTAAAGGAAGCCAGCAACTTTAAGGTAAAGGTAGCCTCTGGGCTTCTCACAAGCTCCAGCAAGTAAGGAGAGCCTGGGTGAGTTGATCCAAATTTAAAGGTTCATTTTAAGGACAGAAGGAACTCTGTGTCATGTAATACCATATTAATTTTTTCAGATTTTGTTTCCTGAAATTTGAGATTTTGTTTACTGGACTGGAGGCTGATGTTGTGCCCATCTACAAGAAGGGCCGCAGGGAGGACCTAGGAAACCACAGGCCTGTCAGTCTGACCTCAGTGCCAGGGAAAGTCATGGAGCAGGTGATCTTGAGTGCTATCATGAAGCACATGCAAGAGAACCGGGTGATCAGGCCCAGTCAACACGGGTTCACAAAAGGCAGGTCTTGCCAGACTAACCTGATCGCCTTCTATGACAAAGTGACTCGGCTGCTGGATGAGGGAAAGGCTGTGGATGGATCTTCCTGGACTTCAGCAAAGCCTTTGACACAGTTTCTCACAACATTCTGCTTCGGAAACTGTCACCTCTGGCCTGGACAGGCGCACACTCTCCTGGGTGGAAAACTGGTTGGCTGGCCGGGCCCAGAGAGTGGTGGGAAATGGTGTGAAATGCAGCTGGAGGCCAGTGACAAGTGGGGTTCCCCAGGGCTCAGTGCTGGGTCCAGCCCTGTTCAATGTCTTTATCAATGACCTGGATGAAGGCATCGAGTGCACCCTTAGCAAGTTTGCAGATGACACTAAGCTGGGTGGAAGTGTCGATCTGCTGGAGGGTCGGGAGGCTCCAAAGGGATCTGAACAGGCTGGACCGCTGGGCAGAGTCCAACGGCAGGAGGTATAACAAGGCCAAATGGCGGGTCCTGCACTTGGGGCACAACAACCCTATGCAGTGCTACAGACTAGGAGAAGTCTGTCTAGAAAGCTGCCTGGAGGAGAGGGACCTGGGGGTGTTGGTTGACAGAGACTGAACATGAGCCAGCTGTGGCCCAGGTGGCCAAGAAGGCCAATGGCATCTTGGCTTGGATCAGACACGGCGTGACCAGCAGGTCCAGGGAGGTTCTTCTCCCTCTGTACTCAGCACTGGTGAGACCGCTTCTCGAATCCTGTGTTCAGTTCTGGGCCCCTCACCACAAGAAGGATGTTGAGGCTCTGGAGTGAGTCCAGAGAAGAGCAACAGAGCTGGTGAGGGGGCTGGAGAACAGGCCTTATTTCCTTCCCTTGTCGTTTAGGTAATCTTTAAACATTAATCACGCATTCTCCCTATCTGATATTCCTCTCCTTGTTTCATCACGTTTTCAACCTTGAGTTTATTAATTACTGAGCCCATCCATTTCTTAACACCAAGTGCCTGCATCCCTGAGCAGAGGCCAGGATCTTTATAGTAGAAATTAAGCGTCTACATCTCTGGGCAGATATTAGGATGTTTGTAGAAGGCATCAAGTCCCTCATCTCTGGTATCAGGATGTTTATAGTAAATAAACATGGCAAACAAGATGCAAAATACATTCTCCTTATCCCCTTGCATAAAACTTTCACTTCTCTGGCTCCCTCTTCCCACTGCTAAAATGATTATAAAACACTTCCAAGTATGTCTGTAAGAGCAATAGTATTTTTCTCTCTTCATGCATCAGATTAAATACACTGCTGAGATTCACCAGGTTTCTTATAACTGACAGCATGCAGCTTATTAGCTTTGGGTAGCATCATTACCAGGGGCTGTTCATGCCATTTATGAACATTGTTAAGTCTTTGTTTGTATGATTGTAGAATCATGGCATGCTTTGTGTTGGAAGGAACCTTAAAGCCCATCCAGTCCCACCCCCTGCCATGGGCAGGGACACCCTCCACTGGATTCGGTTGCTCCAAGCCCCATCTAACCTGGCCTTGAACACCTCCAGGGATGGGGCAGCCACCACTGCTCTGGGAGGTGCTCCAGCCCTTGGATCATCCCTGTGGCCTCCTCTGGACTCACTCCAACAGCTCCATGCCCTTTCTCTGCTGAGGACTCTGGAACTGAATGCAGGGCTCCAGGTGAGTTCTCACCAGAACAGAGTTGAGGACAAGAATCCCCTCCCTTACCCTGCTGGTCACACTTCTTCTGATGCAGCCCAGGATACAGTTGGCATGAAAAGGTGATCTCTCATCAGCAGGACCACACAATTTCAATCAAAAGCTGGGCTCCAGTGGGCTGTTATTATTGGCTTGCTAGAAAGCAACATGACATAACAAATTCATTAGCTGTGGATAAATGGCCCTGTAAATAATGTCACCGGAGCTCACTGTAGCTTCAGGATGTCTGTTTCCACCTATGAAAACCAAAACTTGTCAGCTTTGTTTTGTTGCTTTATTGCAAGAGATGCTGCCCATTGCTGAGCTTTGGCCTTTACAGAGCAGTAGGAGGGCAAAGTCCTCTGACTCCCTTTATATGACTTTTGTTCCCAAAATATTTTTGACGATTGCTAAGATTAGCCATGATTCATGCCAAGAAGGCCTGATTTGTCGAATACAAACATTTCCACTTTGTAGCAATTTCCCTGATCTCTGAATAAAAGCAAAGAACACAGTGGAAGCTTTTATTTTCCATGAAAAGCAGAAGTATTTTACCTGTCAAGGTTTGCTTTACAGACTCTGCTTCTCATAGGTAATATTGGGACAACTCAACAGCATCGTCAAGCAGCCAGGATCAGAAAAAACAGGCATGCAGAAAGGAATCATCTGATAGGAGAAACAATCAAAAAGATTATTTTACTGGTGCTTGGAATCTACAATAAGCACTGGGGGTCTCTTTTTAGACTAGTGCTGCCAAAGCAGTCAGACAATATTTACATTCCTTGTAGCTAAACATAGAATCATAGAAAGCTTTCTTGTAGCCCCTTCAGGTACTGGAAGGTCGCCATAAGGTCTCCTCGGAGCCTTCTCTTCTCCAAGCTGAACAACCACAACTCTTTCAGCCTGTCCTCATGTGGGAGGTGCTCCAGCCTTTGATCATCTTCATAGCCCTCCTCTGGACTCACTCCATATCATTCTTATGTTGAGGATTCCACATTATTCAACACAGGGGAAGCCTGGGATGGACTAATACCACCTGCCTAGCTGGGCCCAATTCCCTGGCATCCATAAAGGAGGCGTATTTTCCTGTAGTTTGTGAGATGTAAGATATTTGCAGGAGTGTTAGTGATAAAAATGGAGCAATCGCCAGTCTTGTACCCCCGACAATTTGTCTGATGATGTAGCTATAGTCCTACTTGGAGCACTGGTCAGAAGGCAAGAAGGCCAAGAAGGCCAATGGCATCTTGGCTTGGATCAGAAACGGCGTGACCAGCAGGTCCAGGGAGGTTATCCTTCCTCTGTACTCGGCACTGGTGAGACCGCTCCTCGAATCCTGTGTTCATTTCTGGGCCCCTCACCATAAGAAGGATGTTGAGGCTCTGGAGAGAGTCCAGAGAAGATCAACAAAGCTGGTGAGGGGGCTGGAGAACAGGTCTTACGAGGAGTGCCTGAGAGAGCTGGGGGTGTTCAGCCTGGAGAAGAGGAGGCTGAGGGGAGACCTCATTGCTCTCTATAACTTCCTGAAAGGAGGTTGTAGAGAGGAGGGTGATGGCCTCTTCTCCCAAGTGACAGGGGACAGGACAAGAGGGAATGGCCGCAAGCTCTGCCAGGGGACGTTTAGGCTGGACATTAGGAAAAAATTCTTCACAGAACGGGTCATTGGGCACTGGCAGAGGCTGCCCAGGGAGGTGGTTGAGTCACCTTCCCTGGAGGTGTTTAAGGCACGGGTGGACAAGGTGCTAAGGGGAATGGTTTAGTGTTTGATAGGAATGGTTGGACTCAATGATCCAGTGGGTCTCTTCCAACCTGGTTATTCTATGATTCTATGATTCTATGATAAGCAAGCATCCTGCCTGGCCTAGGTCAGACCATAGCAGCCCCTTGGTACCTGTGGTGAGCCTGTGCAAAACTGTTCTGGGAGAGGCTCCTGGGCTGGGCAGTTATGGTGGCAGAGATCAAAACAAAACTGAAATGGGTTGGGGTGGCGGTGGGGACACAGTGCTGGTAGGGCACAGTGCTAGATCTTATTCTTACGCTCTTCTAACGCCAGCTGTATCCTGGGCTGCATCAGGAGAATGGTGACAAGCAAGGCAAAGGAAGGGATCCTGTCCATCTCTTCTGCTCTGAGCTGGTGAGACCTTACCTGGAGCCCTACATTCAGTTCCAGAGTCCTCAGACCTGGAAACACATGGATTTGTCAGAGCAAGTCCAGATGGGGACATGAAGATGATCCAAGGGATGGAGCAAATCCCGTACGAGGACAGGCTGAAAGAGCTGGGACTGTGCAGCCTGGAGAAGAGAAGGCTGCAGGGAGAGTTTAAAACACCTTGTAGTATTGAGAATGACTCCAGGAAAGCTGGGGAGGGGCTCTTGATCCGGGAGTGCAGGAAGAGGATGAGGGGGAATGGGTTTGAGCTGAAAGAGGGGAGATTGAGATGAAATATAAGGGAGAAATGTTTTCCTGTCAGGGCGATGAGGCAGTGGCCCAGGTTGCCCAGACAAGAGGGCTGCAGCAAAGGGGAGTGGTGCAGGGAATCTTCCTCCTGGGAGAAGGTGCAAAACTTGCTTCTTTTGGTTTCATTTTCCTCTTTCTCATTTGCTGAAATGTATTTCTTATCATTTCTACAATTAAGAAAATAAGAACCTGTTCTGCACTGGTGAGACCTCACTTGGAGCACAGTGTGCACTTCTGGAGTCCTCAGCACTGGAAGGACATGGAACTGTTGGAGCAAATCCAGAAGACGCCAAAAGGATGATATGACAGCAGCAGCCTCTCCCAAATGAGGACAGCCTGGGATACTTGGGTTTCAGATGTTTAAGGTTCCTTCCAACCCAAATCATTCCATGATTCCATGAATACCCCCCCAGCCACTCACGGTGGTATCCTCCACTTCCCTGGACTTGAGGAGAGCAGAGTTCAGACTGTTGAGGCATCTGCTCATGTAGGGCACCACGGGATAAAGCTGCACATAGGAGATGGACCCAGGAAAGGTGCTTAATATTCCAATATCCCCTTCTCCAAGCTCTGGAGCAATGGATCCGACAAAGAGGAAGTCAGGTAAAAATTCCAGGAGGTCTGCATGGATGAACAAGGAACTCCTAGACCAACTCAAACACAAAATGAAGCCTGCAGAAGGCTGGAGCAAGAGCTGGCAGCCTGGGAGGAATACGGAGACATTGTGCGAGCAGCCGGGGATCAGGTTAGGAAAGCTAAAGCTCAGACTGAATTACATCTGGCCAAGGATGTCAAGGGCAGCAAGGAAAGCTTTTCTAGGAGCACTGGCAATCAAAGGAAGAGTAGGGAGAGTGTGGGCCCTCTCTGGAATGAAACGGGAGACCTGGTTGCCCAGCATATGGAGAAGGCTGAGGTACTCAATGAGTTTTTGACTCAGTCTTCACTGCAAGGGCTAACGGCCCAGGTAACAGAACAAGAGGCAGGGACTGGGAGATGGAAGAACCACCCACTGTACGAGGGGATCCGGTGGGTCAGAGCTGATCCACAGTAGGGGAGGATCAGAGCATCAAAGGAGGCTGGAGGGGCACAAGCCCATGGGACACGATGAGATGCATTGGCAGGTCCTGAGAGGACTGGTGGATGCGGTTGCTCAGCTAATATTCATAATGTTTGAGAAGTCCTGGCAGTCTGGTGAAGTTTCCCCTGAGGGAAAAGGGGAAACAACCACCCCATAATTGCAAAAGGGAAAATTTCCATGATTCCATGAATACCACCACCCCCGGACACTCACGGTGGTATCCCCCAACCACGCACTGTGACATCAAAGCCCTCGCTGCTTGTATTCCAGCACCAGCCTCTCCCAGACGGCTCGAGCCTTCACTCCAGCTGAGCGATTCGGCGAGGCTGGGAGTGCAGAGCGAGCCTTGAGCTCGGTGCTGGGCTTGTGCCCTCGGAACTGGTGGCTGCAGCTTTCGGTGCCGCCCGAGGAGCCACTGCAGGTTCTTCCCCGGCTGTGCTGGGTTCAGGCAGCCGGGGCAGCCAGGAGGAGCGCTGGTCGCAGCAGAGGTGAGCTGTGCGGGGAGCCTTCCCCCTGGGGATCTGGGCACGTTTCCTTCAGGATGGAAGTAGAATTCCCTTCCAGCCTTCGCCACTCCAGCCCGTGACCGGGGCCTCTCCTCCTCTTCCAGCAGGACCCCGACTGCGGCAGCGTCACAGAGGACGAGGAGTCCATCCCCAGCAGCTCTCCCAGCCCTGCCCAGCGCCTGTGGAGCATGGCTGCAGACGAGGAGGAGCGCTGCCACATCTGCCTCAACACCTGGGACGACGATGCCTGGACCGTGCCGTGCCGCCACCGCTTCTGCCTGAGGTGCATCCGGCGCTGGGCAGAGAGCAATCCCCAGTGCCCCCTCTGCCAGGGCAGGGTGACCGCCATCCGGCACTCGCTGCGCGGGGAGCGCTTTGAAGAGTTCCCCGTCACAGCCCCTGCGGCAGCGTCGGGACAAGACGACGGACGCGATGGAGCGGAGGCAGCGCCGACACCCAGCGAACCCCAACGCCGGACCTGGGATCCCGACTCCGTGGGTGGCCTTTCCGCCTCCACCTGGGGCCACCTCTTCCGCAAGTACCCGGGGCTCCTTCGCCACCTGCGGCCCTGGCTGCAGCGGGAGCTGGGGCGCATCTTTGGGCAAGAGCCTGCGCAGGACCTGGTGCTGCAAGAGATGGTCCTGAGCGCCCTGCCCGTCCTGGGGCTGCACGAAGAGCGCCTGGCTGAGGAGCTGCAAGCCGACCTGCGCAGCCACACCGCGGCCTTCGTGCGACGTCTCATTGACTTCATGGTGAAAGAGTGCAGGAGGGAAGCCTGCCACCTCCTGCACCACGGCGCACCCCGTTTGGCCAGGGGCTCGGAGCACAGCCCTGAGGGCTTCATCTCCGCGTCCTTCAAGAGGTGGCGCGATCGCAGCCCTGTGGGCAGAACAGGCTGGGTCGCCCACCAAGAGAGACGTCAGGGCAACCTGGTGGCCAGAACCAGATACGCCGGCATCTGGGAGCAAGGCAGCTGCAGCTTCACCGTCACCACCAGGTGGGCCACCTTCCGAGGGCAGCGGGAGCGCAGCCCCACGGCCACCACCAGCTCCTCTGCCTCCCGATGCCTACGGGAGCGCAGTCCCGTGCCCAGCGCCAGCGCCGCTGCCCCCCGCGGGGGGACTCCTGCCCCAGGACCTGCCCTCTCCAGCAGCGCCGCCGCCCTGGACACACAACAACTCCTGGTCATCTCGGCCGCTGCCTTGTGGGGGTGTCCCGACTGCCCCCCTTCCGTCCTCAATCCCACCCCAGGCCGGCGCCAAGACCAGCACGCGACGCCGTGGGCGGCTGGTGGTGGGGACTGTGCTCGGCCCCAGCCACGGGCTCCTCGTCCCCCGGGCCCCCCTGCCGCCTGAGGAGGAACCAGCGGCTCCCAGGACTCTTCCTCACCCACCCAGAAGCCACCGCCCCGCGGATGCTGGAAGGCGACCCCGACAGGGGCAAAAGAAGGGCCTGGCCACCAGCAGGGTCACACGCTGAAGCCCTGGGGACCACAGGACTCTGCTCACTCCTCCAAAACCCATCCCTCCCTGACAATAAAGACGTGAAAATGGCAGGAAGGGTCTCAGTGTTCTTAATGATGCGGCTGCCAGCGTTCTCCCCACCCAGGCTGCTTTCTCTCCCTTTGCCGGGTGCTCGGACCATCTTTTCCTCCCAGCTGTGCTTGACCCTCAGCCCTGCGGGGTCAGTGTGCTGGGAGAGGGGCTACGGCTGTGGAGGATCCATTGCCTTGGGCCTGCATTGCTGGATGGTGTCTGTAGCCTCACGGGGCTGCTCAGACCACCTGGAGCCTGTGTGCTGGGCTCGGGGTGTTTGTCCAGGGCTCAGCAGTGCAAGAGAGACATGGCCAGGGCAGACTGAGCGCGAGGAAGGGCCCTGGCCATGAGGGAGGAGATGCAGGAGGAGAGGCTCGGGGTGCTGGCACTGCTCTGCCTGGAGGAGAGAAGGCTCCTGCAAATCTCCTCAGTGTCTCCAAAGAGCTGAAGACTGTGCAAGGGAGACACATCTGGGCTCTTTTCAATGGTGCCCAGTGATAAGGCAAGAGCAATGGGCACCAGCAGAAACACAGAACAGGAGGCTCCATCTGAACCTGGGGAAAAGCTTTCTTCACAGGGAGGGTGAGCGACTAGCAGCAAAAGCTGCCCAGGAATGCTGTGGATTCTCCATCCTTGGAGATGCAAAAATCAGTTTGGTAGAGGAGACCAACTGAACACATCTGCCCCCAGGTGACCCAAGGGGGATCCCGTGCCAGGCCACAACGTGCTCAGCAACAGAGCTGGGTGGTGCAGGTTTGCAGAGGCTGCCCTTGCTCGGGGTCTGGCTGCCATCGGCAGGATGCGGGGGGGTAATTCCTTTCTGTTGTACGACTTATTTTCCTTGGGCTTTGTTTTAACTCTCTCTTCCTTGTTTATTGAGGATTTTGTTTCTTACTATTATTGCAAATCAAATAAAAATGTCCCCCGTCACAACCGTGGTATCCCCCAACCATGCACTGTGACATCAAAGCCCTCGCTGCTCGTGTTCTGGCATCCAGCCGCTCCCAGACGGCTCGAGCCTTCCCTCCAGCTGAGCGATTCGGCGAGGCTGGGAGTGCGGAGCGAGCCTTCAACTCGGTGCTGGGTTTGTGCCCTCGGAACTGGTGGCTGCAGCTCTCGGTGTTGCCCGAGGAGCTGCTGCAGATTCTTCCCCGGCCGTGCTGGCTTCAGGCAGCCGGGGCAGCCAGGAGGAGCACCGGTTGCAGCAGAGGTGAGCTGTGCAGGGAGCCTTCCCCCTGGGGAAATGCAGGAGGTGCATCACTGGTCTTGTTTGGGTGTTGTTTTCCTTTCTCTTTCCTGTCTGTGGAGCTTTATTTCTTATTATTAATGGAAACAAGAATACGTGCCGCTCTATGGAAGCCTTGTTTGAAATGAGCATTCAATTGTGGAGTGCAGGATCCTTAAGTTAGTGAGGTGACCATGCAGCAAAACCACTTCCCTGGACTTGAGGAGAGCAGAGTTCAGACTGTTGAGGCATCTGCTCATGTAGGGCACCACGGGATAAAGCTGCACATAGGAGATGGACCCAGGAAAGGTGCTTAATATTCCAATATCCCCTTCTCCAAGCTCTGGAGCAATGGATCCGACAAAGAGGAAGTCAGGTAAAAATTCCAGGAGGTCTGCATGGATGAACAAGGAACTCCTGGACCAACTCAAACACAAAATGAAGCCTGCAGAAGGCTGGAGCAAGAGCTGGCAGCCTGGGAGGAATACGGAGACATTGTGCGAGCAGCCGGGGATCAGGTTAGGAAAGCTAAAGCTCAGACTGAATTACATCTGGCCAAGGATGTCAAGGGCAGCAAGGAAAGCTTTTCTAGGAGCACTGGCAATCAAAGGAAGAGTAGGGAGAGTGTGGGCCCTCTCTGGAATGAAACGGGAGACCTGGTTGCCCAGCATATGGAGAAGGCTGAGGTACTCAACGAGTTTTTGACTCAGTCTTCACTGCAAGGGCTAACGGCCCAGGTAACAGAACAAGAGGCAGGGACTGGGAGATGGAAGAACCACCCACTGTACGAGGGGATCCGGTGGGTCAGAGCTGATCCACAGTAGGGGAGGATCAGAGCATCAAAGGAGGCTGGAGGGGCACAAGCCCATGGGACACGATGAGATGCATTGGCAGGTCCTGAGAGGACTGGTGGATGCGGTTGCTCAGCTAATATTCATAATGTTTGAGAAGTCCTGGCAGTCTGGTGAAGTTTCCCCTGAGGGAAAAGGGGAAACAACCACCCCATAATTGCAAAAGGGAAAATTTCCATGATTCCATGAATACCACCACCCCCGGACACTCACGGTGGTATCCCCCAACCACGCACTGTGACATCAAAGCCCTCGCTGCTTGTATTCCAGCACCAGCCTCTCCCAGACGGCTCGAGCCTTCACTCCAGCTGAGCGATTCGGCGAGGCTGGGAGTGCAGAGCGAGCCTTGAGCTCGGTGCTGGGCTTGTGCCCTCGGAACTGGTGGCTGCAGCTTTCGGTGCCGCCCGAGGAGCCACTGCAGGTTCTTCCCCGGCCGTGCTGGGTTCAGGCAGCCGGGGCAGCCAGGAGGAGCGCTGGTCGCAGCAGAGGTGAGCTGTGCGGGGAGCCTTCCCCCTGGGGATCTGGGCACGTTTCCTTCAGGATGGAAGTAGAATTCCCTTCCAGCCTTCGCCACTCCAGCCCGTGACCGGGGCCTCTCCTCCTCTTCCAGCAGGACCCCGACTGCGGCAGCGGCACAGAGGACGAGGAGTCCATCCCCAGCAGCTCTCCCAGCCCTGCCCAGCGCCCGTGGAGCATGGCTGCAGACAAGGAGAAGCGCTGCCAGATCTGCCTCGACACCTGGGACGACGACGACGCCTGGACCGTGCCGTGCCGCCACCGCTTCTGCCTGAGGTGCATCCGGCGCTGGGCAGAGAGCAATCCCCAGTGCCCCCTCTGCCAGGGCAGGGTGACCGCCATCCGGCACTCGCTGCGCGGGGAGCGCTTTGAAGAGTTCCCCGTCACAGCCCCTGCGGCAGCGTCGGGACAAGACGACGGACGTGATGGAGCGGAGGAAGCGCCGACAACCAGCGAACCCCAACGCCGGACCCGGGATCCCGACTCCGTGGGTGGCCTTTCCGCCTCCACCTGGGGCCACCTCTTCCGCCAGTACCCGGGGCTCCTTCGCCACCTGCGGCCCTGGCTGCAGCGGGAGCTGGGGCGCATCTTTGGGCAAGAGCCTGCGCAGGACCTGGCGCTGCAAGAGATGGTCCTGAGCGCCCTGCCCGTCCTGGGGCTGCACGAAGAGCGCCTGGCTGAGGAGCTGCAAGCCGACCTGCGCAGCCACACCGCGGCCTTCGTGCGACGTCTCATTGACTTCATGGTGAAAGAGTGCAGGAGGGAAGCCTGCCACCTCCTGCACCACGGCGCACCCCGTTCGGCCAGGGGCTCGGAGCACAGCCCTGAGGGCTTCATCTCCGCGTCCTTCAGGAGGTGGCGCGATCGCAGCCCTGTGGACAGAACAGGCTGGGTCGCCCACCAAGAGAGACGTCAGGGCAACCTGGTGGCCAGAACCAGATGCGCCGGCGTCCGGGAGCAAGGCAGCTGCAGCTTCACCATCACCACCAGGTGGGCCACCTTCCGAGGGCAGCGGGAGCACAGTCCCACAGCCACCACCAGCTCCTCTGCCTCCCGATGCCGACGGGAGCGCAGTCCCGTGCCCAGCGCCAGCGCCGCTGCCCCCCGCGGGGGGACTCCTGCCCCAGGTCCTGCCCTCTCCAGCAGCGCCGCCACCCTGGACACACAACAACTCCTGGTCATCTCGGCCGCTGCCTTGTGGGGGTGTCCCGACTGCCCCCCTTCCGTCCTCAATCCCACCCCAGGCCGGCGCCAAGACCAGCACGCGGCGCCGTGGGCGGCTGGTGGTGGGGACTGTGCTCGGCCCCAGCCACGGGCTCCTCGTCCCCCGGGCCCCCCTGCCGCCTGAGGAGGAACCAGCGGCTCCCAGGACTCTTCCTCACCCACCCAGAAGCCACCGCGCCGCGGATGCTGGAAGGCGACCCCGACAGGGGCAGAAGAAGGGCCTGGCCACCAGCAGGGCCACACGCTGAAGCCCTGGGGACCACAGGACTCTGCTCACTCCTCCAAAACCCGTCCCTCCCTGACAATAAAGACGTGAAAATGGCAGGAAGGGTCTCAGTGTTCTTAATCACAGAATCACAGAATAACCAGGTTGGAAGAGACCCACCGGATCACCGATTCCAACCGTTCCTACCAAACACTAAACCATATCCCTCAGCACCTCGTCCACCCGTGCCTTAAACACCTCCAGGGAAGGTGACTCAACCACCTCCCTGGGCAGCCTGTTCCAGTGCCCAAGGACCCTTTCTGTAAAGAATTTTTTCCTAACGTCTAGCCTAAACCTCCCCTGGCGGAGCTTGAGGCCATTCCCTCTTGTCCTGTCCCCTATCACTTGGGAGAAGAGGCCAGCACCCTCCTCTCTACAACGTCCTTTCAGGTAGTTGTAGAGAGCAATGAGGTCACCCCTCAGCCTCCTCTTCTCCAGGCTAAACAACCCCAGCTCTCTCAGCCGCTCCTCATAAGGTCTGTTCTCCAGCCCTTTCACCAGCGTTGTTGCTCTTCTCTGGACTCGCTCCAGAGCCTCAACATCCTTCTTGTGGTGAGGGGCCCAGAACTGAACACAGGATTCGAGGAGCGCTCTCACCAGTGCCGAGTACAGAGGGAGGATAACCTCCCTGGACCTGCTGGTCACGCCGTTTCTGATACAAGCCAAGATGCCATTGGCCTTCTTGGTCACCTGGGCCACAGCTGGCTCATATTCAATCGGCTGTCAACCAACACCCCCAGGTCCCTCTCCTCCAGGCAGCTTTCTAGACAGACTTCTCCCAGTCTGTAGCACTGCATAGGGTTGTTGTGCCCCAAGTGCAGGACCCGGCATTTGGCCTTGTTAAACCTCCTGCCATTGGACTCTGCCCAGCGGTCCAGCCTGTTCAGATCCCTTTGCAGAGCCTCCCGACCCTCCAGCAGATCGACACTTCCACCCAGCTTAGTGTCATCTGCAAACTTGCTAAGGGTGCACTCGATGCCTTCATCCAGATCATTGATGAAGACATTGAACAGGGCTGGACCCAGCACTGAGCCCTGGGGAACCCCACTTGTCACTGGCCTCCAGCTGCATTTCACACCATTTCCCACCACTCTCTGGGCCCGGCCAGCCAACCAGTTTTCCACCCAGGAGAGTGTGCGCCTGTCCAGGTCAGAGGTGGCAGTTTCTCAAGCAGAACGCTGTGAGAAACTGTGTCAAAGGCTTTGCTGAAGTCCAGGAAGATCCATCCACAGCCTTTCCCTCATCCAGTAGCCGGGTCACTTTGTCATAGAAGGCGATCAGGTTAGTCTGGCAAGACCTGCCTTTTGTGAACCCATGTTGACTGGGCCTGATCACCCGGTTCTCTTGCATGTGCTTCATGATAGCACTCAAGATCACCTGCTCCATGACTTTCCCTGGCACTGAGGTCAGACTGACAGGCCTGTAGTTTCCTGGGTCCTCCCTGCGGCCCTTTTTGTAGATGGGCACAACATCAGCCAGCCTCCAGTCCAGTGGGACTTCCCCAGTCTTCCAGGACTATTGGAAGATGATGGAAAGGGGTTTGGCCAGCACAAATGATGCGGCTGCCAGCGTTCTCCCCACCCAGGCTGCTTTCTCTCCCTTTGCCGGGTGCTCGGACCATCTTTTCCTCCCAGCTGTGCTGGGCCCTCAGCCCTGCGGGGTCAGTGTGCTGGGAGAGGGGCTACGGCTGTGGAGGATCCATTGCCTTGGGCCTGCATTGCTGGATGGTGTCTGTAGCCTCACGGGGCTGCTCAGACCACCTGGAGCCTGTGTGCTGGGCTCGGGGTGTTTGTCCAGGGCTCAGCAGCGCAAGAGAGACATGGCCAGGGCAGACAGAGCGCGAGGAAGGGCCCTGGCCATGAGGGAGGAGATGCAGGAGGAGAGGCTCGTGGGGCTGGCACTGCTCTGCCTGAAGGAGAGAAGGCTCCTGCAAATCTCCTCAGTGTCTCCAAAGAGCTGAAGGAATGTGTAAGGAGGAGGGATCTGGGCTCTTTTGAGGGGTGTCCAGTGATAGGACAAGAGGCAATGGGCACCAGCAGAAACACAGGAACAGGAGGCTCCATCTGAACCTGGGGAAAAGCTTTCTTCACAGGGAGGGTGAGCGACTAGCAGCAAAAGCTGCCCAGGAATGCTGTGGATTCTCCATCCTTGGAGATGCAAAAATCAGTTTGGTAGAGGAGACCAACTGAACACATCTGCCCCCAGGTGACCCAAGGGGGATCCCGTGCCAGGCCACAACGTGCTCAGCAACAGAGCTGGGTGGTGCAGGTTTGCAGAGGCTGCCCTTGCTCGGGGTCTGGCTGCCATCGGCAGGATGCGGGGGGGTAATTCCTTTCTGTTGTACGACTTATTTTCCTTGGGCTTTGTTTTAACTCTCTCTTCCTTGTTTATTGAGGATTTTGTTTCTTACTATTATTGCAAATCAAATAAAAATGTCCCCCGTCACAACCGTGGTATCCCCCAACCATGCACTGTGACATCAAAGCCCTCGCTGCTCGTGTTCTGGCATCCAGCCGCTCCCAGACGGCTCGAGCCTTCCCTCCAGCTGAGCGATTCGGCGAGGCTGGGAGTGCGGAGCGAGCCTTCAACTCGGTGCTGGGTTTGTGCCCTCGGAACTGGTGGCTGCAGCTCTCGGTGTTGCCCGAGGAGCTGCTGCAGATTCTTCCCCGGCCGTGCTGGCTTCAGGCAGCCGGGGCAGCCAGGAGGAGCACCGGTTGCAGCAGAGGTGAGCTGTGCAGGGAGCCTTCCCCCTGGGGAAATGCAGGAGGTGCATCACTGGTCTTGTTTGGGTGTTGTTTTCCTTTCTCTTTCCTGTCTGTGGAGCTTTATTTCTTATTATTAATGGAAACAAGAATACGTGCCGCTCTATGGAAGCCTTGTTTGAAATGAGCATTCAATTGTGGAGTGCAGGATCCTTAAGTTAGTGAGGTGACCATGCAGCAAAACCACTTCCCTGGACTTGAGGAGAGCAGAGTTCAGACTGTTGAGGCATCTGCTCATGTAGGGCACCACGGGATAAAGCTGCACATAGGAGATGGACCCAGGAAAGGTGCTTAATATTCCAATATCCCCTTCTCCAAGCTCTGGAGCAATGGATCCGACAAAGAGGAAGTCAGGTAAAAATGCCAGGAGGTCTGCATGGATGAACAAGGAACTCCTGGACCAACTCAAACACAAAATGAAGCCTGCAGAAGGCTGGAGCAAGAGCTGGCAGCCTGGGAGGAATACATTGTGCGAGCAGCCGGGGATCAGGTTAGGAAAGCTAAAGCTCAGACTGAATTACATCTGGCCAAGGATGTCAAGGGCAGCAAGGAAAGCTTTTCTAGGAGCACTGGCAATCAAAGGAAGAGTAGGGAGAGTGTGGGCCCTCTCTGGAATGAAACAGGAGACCTGGTTGCCCAGCGTATGGAGAAGGCTGAGGTACTCAACAAGTTTTTGACTCAGTCTTCACTGCAAGGGCTAACGGCCCAGGTAACAGAACAAGAGGCAGGGACTGGGAGATGGAAGAACCACCCACTGTACGAGGGGATCCGGTGGGTCAGAGCTGATCCACAGTAGGGGGGGATCAGACCATCAAAGGAGGCTGGAGGGGCACAAGCCCATGGGACACGATGAGATGCATTGGCAGGTCCTGAGAGGACTGGTGGATGCGGTTGCTCAGCTAATATTCATCATGTTTGAGAAGTCCTGGCAGTCTGGTGAAGTTTCCCCTGAGGGAAAAGGGGAAACAACCACCCCATAATTGCAAAAGGGAAAATTTCCATGATTCCATGAATACCACCACCCCCGGACACTCACGGTGGTATCCCCCAACCACGCACTGTGACATCAAAGCCCTCGCTGCTTGTATTCCAGCACCAGCCTCTCCCAGACGGCTCGAGCCTTCACTCCAGCTGAGCGATTCGGCGAGGCTGGGAGTGCAGAGCGAGCCTTGAGCTCAGTGCTGGGCTTGTGCCCTCGGAACTGGTGGCTGCAGCTTTTCGTGCCGCCCGAGGAGCCACTGCAGGTTCTTCCCCGGCCGTGCTGGGTTCAGGCAGCCGGGGCAGCCAGGAGGAGCGCTGGTCGCAGCAGAGGTGAGCTGTGCGGGGAGCCTTCCCCCTGGGGATCTGGGCACGTTTCCTTCAGGATGGAAGTAGAATTCCCTTCCAGCCTTCGCCACTCCAGCCCGTGACCGGGGCCTCTCCTCCTCTTCCAGCAGGACCCCGACTGCGGCAGCATCACAGAGGACGAGGAGTCCATCCCCAGCAGCTCTCCCAGCCCTGCCCAGCGCCTGTGGAGCATGGCTGCAGACGAGGAGGAGCGCTGCCGGATCTGCCTCGACACCTGGGACGACGACGACGCCTGGACCGTGCCGTGCCGCCACCGCTTCTGCCTGAGGTGCATCCGGCGCTGGGCAGAGAGCAATCCCCAGTGCCCCCTCTGCCAGGGCAGGGTGACCGCCATCCGGCACTCGCTGCGCGGGGAGCGCTTTGAAGAGTTCCCCGTCACAGCCCCTGCGGCAGCGTCGGGACAAGACGACGGACGCGATGGAGCGGAGGCAGCGCCGGCACCCAGCAAACCCCAACGCCGGACCCGGGATCCCGACTCCGTGGGTGGCCTTTCCGCCTCCACCTGGGGCCACCTCTTCCGCCAGTACCCGGGGCTCCTTCGCCACCTGCGGCCCTGGCTGCAGCGGGAGCTGGGGCGCATCTTTGGGCAAGAGCCTGCGCAGGACCTGGCGCTGCAAGAGATGGTCCTGAGCGCCCTGCCCGTCCTGGGGCTGCACGAAGAGCGCCTGGCTGAGGAGCTGCACGCCCACCTGCGCAGCCACACCGCGGCCTTCGTGCGACGTCTCATTGACTTCATGGTGAGAGAGTGCAGGAGGGAAGCCTGCCACCTCCTGCACCATGGTGCACCCCGTTCGGCCAGGGGCTCGGAGCACAGCCCTGAGGGCTTCATCTCCGCATCCTTCAGGAGGTGGCGCGATCGCAGCCCTGTGGGCAGAACAGGCTGGGTCGCCCACCAAGAGAGACGGCAGGGCAACCTGGTGGCCAGAACCAGATACGCCGGCATCTGGGAGCAAGGCAGCTGCAGCTTCACCGTCACCACCAGGTGGGCCACCTTCCGAGGGCAGCGGGAGCACAGTCCCACGGCCACCACCAGCTCCTCTGCCTCCCGACGCCGACGGGAGCGCAGTCCCATGCCCAGCGCCAGCGCCGCTGCCCCCCGCGGGGGGACTCCTGCCCCAGGACCTGCCCTCTCCAGCAGCGCCGCCGCCCTGGACACACAACAACTCCCGGTCATCTCGGCCGCTGCCTTGTGGGGGTGTCCCGACTGCCCCCCTTCCGTCCTCAATCCCACCCCAGGCCGGCGCCAAGACCAGCACGCGGCGCCGTGGGCGGCTGGTGGTGGGGACTGTGCTCGGCCCCAGCCACGGGCTCCTCGTCCCCCGGGCCCCGCTGCCACCTGAGGAGGAACCAGCGGCTCCCAGGACTCTTCCTCACCCACCCAGAAGTCACCGCGCCGCGGATGCTGGAAGGCGACCCCGACAGGGGCAAAAGAAGGGCCTGGCCACCAGCAGGGTCACACGCTGAAGCCCTGGGGTCCACAGGACTCTGCTCACTCCTCTAAAACCCGTCCCTCCCTGACAATAAAGACGTGAAAATGGCAGGAAGGGTCTCAGTGTTCTTAATGATGCGGCTGCCAGCGTTCTCCCCACCCAGGCTGCTTTCTCTCCCTTTGCCGGGTGCTCGGACCATCTTTTCCTCCCAGCTGTGCTGGACCCTCAGCCCTGCGGGGTCAGTGTGCTGGGAGGGGGCTACGGCTGTGGAGGATCCATTGCCTTGGGCCTGCATTGCTGGATGGTGTCTGTAGCATCACAAGGAGAAGTGAAATATTTTGGTGCTGGTGGTTGAAATGCTGGATGTAAGCCAATAATGGGCACTTGCTGCCCAGAAAGCCAACTGTATCCTGAACTGCATTAGTAGAGTCAGGATGAGCTGGGCAGCAGAAGGTATTCTGCTCACCTGGGGCCCTGCGTTCAGTTCCAGAGTCCTTGGCACAGGAAGGACATGGAGCTTTTGGAGTGAGTCCAGAGGAGGCAAAGGAGATGATCCCATGGCCAGATTGTCTCTGGTATAAGGACAGGCTGGGAAAGCAGCCCTTGTTCAGCCTGGAGGAGAGAAGGCTCCAGGGAAACCATAATGCAGCCTGCCTGCACTGAAAAGTCCTACAGGAAAGCTGGGGAAGGGCTCTTGATCAGGGAGTGCAGGGATAGTATGAGGGACAACAGTTTTCAGCTGAAAGATGGGAGTTTGAGATGAGATCTTAGGAAGAAATGTTTTGCTGTGAGGGTGGGGAGGCCCTGGCCCAGGTTGCCCAGAGCAGGGGTGGCTGCCCCATCCCTGGAGGGGTTCCAGGCCAGGTTGGATGGGGCTTGGAGCCCCTGATCCAGTGGGAGGTGTCCCTGCCCGTGGCAGGGGTGGAAGTGGATGGGCTTGGAGGTCCCTTCCAATCCAAATCATTCCATGATCCTACAATTCTGTGTTTACTGGTGTCAGATGTGAAGGCACAGAAGTGGCAGTGGCAGCTCCTAGTGTATTAACTGACGTGATGTGAAGTCAGCAGTAACAACTCTTCCTCAGGACAGCTCTCACCGTTGTCAGAATCTGCCGCTGAGGTGAAAATACCTAAGTTTCTTGTGAAACACTGACTTTGAGAAATGCAGCTGCAGCAGAGTTTGACTCAGGAAAGCAATGAGACAGCTGTTCTAGCTCCAGGAGGCCTTTTGTATTCACATCACTGCATTATTTTCATTACCAGAAGCATTTCTGTCTCTTCAATGTACTTCCAGCATCTATGTGTATTTTAAACATCTTACTTTTCAAATCAGGGATTGAAAACAGCCTCTACCAAACTGTTTACCCTTTTTCCTCCTGCCAACCACTGTCTCTCATGGCTCAGCCATGTGTTCCCTGTGAGCCCAGATGCTCTTGTAAACCATGCTACAAGCACATGTTCTTGCATGGGATGTTCGTTATTATTTTCTGAATCATTTTATCAGTCTATGTCCTCACCGCATTTCTCCCAAAGGGCAGTTTACAGCAGGATTTGTACAAAACTGCCTGATTGGTTTCAAGCTTCTTTGTGAATTTACCCAATGCCAAGCTCAGGCGCTGAACCCATACCAGGTAATTCACCATTTCTCCTTAAATGCTACAGACAGAATCGTGCTCTTAGCTTGTCAGATAAAAGCCTGAGAATTGCTTTTCAGCCCACCTAATGAGGGTTTGTGTTTTTCTACGCTTGGGAGGATCGATGGTCTTAATTTCCGATTTCTTTCAAAGACAGCAATTTTTCTTCTACAAAATGACCAGGAATAACAGACAAAACGTGGCTTATTCTGAGTCACCCTTTAACCATTTGTACAGATGCTTTCGCTTGGTACATCTTCTGACTATGACCCTGAAACTCAGAGTCCTCTCCAGCTGCTGCCACGAGACTTCTCTGTTCCTAAGGGTTTCACACAGGGCTAGCAACTTCTCCCAGACATTCTGCAGACTGACAGTCTCCATAAATACTGCCCTTAAATTTGAAGTGCTCCAGACTGGGTTTTTCTACCCCAGATCTGCAAGACTTCACTACTCGAGGTGAGGAACCCTAGGCATGGTGCACAAGGGACTCTGCAGCAAAAAGCTTGCTTTCTTCTGCGCCTGGAGATCATCTAAGTGGCAGCCCAGTGCACAGCACTAGGGTGGAGTCTATGTATGAGATCTCCCGATCAGCCTGGCACTGCTCATCTTTACCACTTCTACAGAAATATTCATGGTGTTGGATGGGCTTCAACACCCCTTCTTAGCCGAAGCATTCTGTGATTCTATGTGATACAGCTATGGTGATACAGCTTAGAAAGGGTCCAAGGTTTCTGGGTAAAAGTGATCTTGTCATCAGACCCATGTTTAACAAGTAGCATCAGTCTGTTTGGTCTTATGCACTGCCACAGGGTTAATGGGAAGAGGAGTTTTTACATAAATATTAAGTACCACGTAGATTAAGAATTCAGCAAAACACATCCTGAACATTCATCATTTTTGCAGGGAGATGAAAGACATTAATTTTTCAGAGGATCATTTCCATCACTACCAGGCGCAGCTGAGCTGAAATCATCAGCCCAATGGCTAAAGTGATCTTGAACCACAAAGATCTTTTTGGATACTGCTCAGCAGTGTCATCTGAAAGCAAAATAAAGAGATAAGTAGATTGAGGGACAGGGTAAATACACATATAGCCACAACAGTCCAGAAACTAATTCACTTTTAGTAAAACATATCTCTCCATTTTCCAGTATCTCGGGTTACAATAACAGTAACTCATGCTGGTTTATTAGGTTGCAGATTAATGGGAACCCTGCTGACTGCTGTTTCTTTAGCCTTACTGTGACATATACAGAGGAAAGCTGGGGAATTCCTGCAGGTCACTTCTCATGTGGAGAAAAAACATCAAACCACCAAGGCTGTAATGGGCTTGCTGTTTTGGGAAAACAGAGCTGCAGGCAAACAGGCTGTAGAAAGGCAGCCAAAGTGCAACATCCATCTTGGCACCTGGTGTCTACCTCCACAAGTCAAAATCGTTTTAGGCTTCTGAGCCTTCTTTCCCTCAAATGGAAAAGGCCCTTTTCAGATTTAGAAATGTCCTTTTACATCACTGGTTTGGATTATTTTGATGGAATAAAATAGCAAGTCTCTTTGAAAAGGCGCAAAAAAATGGGAAATGTGCAAAGGTGGAGTGTGAAATCTCATAACTGTAATTAATAAATTCATAAATATACAGGTTGCCCAGAGAAGTAGTGGCTGTCCCATCTCTGGAGGTGTTCAAGGTCAGGTTGGATGGGTCTTGGAGCAACCAGATCCAGTGGGAGGTGTCCCTGCCCATGGCAGGGGGTGGGACTGGATGGGCTTTAAGGTCCCTTCCAACCCAAACCTTTCTAT
This sequence comes from Phaenicophaeus curvirostris, assembly GCF_032191515.1. Lineage (NCBI taxonomy): Eukaryota > Metazoa > Chordata > Aves > Cuculiformes > Cuculidae > Phaenicophaeus > Phaenicophaeus curvirostris. Next base: position 1,887,656 of record NC_091411.1, read on the forward strand.
GATAAAATTGTCCTGCAATTCACTGAACTCAAGATGCAAAGTAGGTTGTCATAGCGTTCTTTTTTTCTTAACAATGATAACTTTCCAGCCCTCCCCCCAGCAGAGCTCTGAAGACCAAAGTTACTATTCCTCCACAAACCATATTTATTTTTTTTTTCAGCCAGCTATGTAATTACTGAGCTCTGGAGATAGAACTTGATTGTCTTGCTGAAGTATGAAATGATGAACCAGATCTGACTGTAAATATCTAGCAGCCACTTCTGATTTGTTCCTCAATGAACTTCACAATGTCTGTGGGTTTCAGAAAGCTTCAAACCCCATCATTAAGTATTTCCTATCTCTCTCTGCTATAATTAAAAAGGATTTTGAGGCATTTTTTTCAAGGGTTTAATTTTGACCATTGCCATGTTTCTTCGATTCTCATTCCCTGTTCCTTGGTATAGGTGCTACACAATGCTTGTTCTTCACCTGAACTGGAATGGATGCTCCAAAAAATGACACCAGCAACAGTACAGAAAGGTAACGCCATGGGCCTTTGCAGGAGGCACAGGACCCCCAGGCTCCAGTGAGATTTGAACTCACGACCCCTGGTTTACTAGACCAGTGCTCTAACCCCTGAGCTATGGAGCCTCTGAAATTTGGCTGCTTTTTCCTTTGCAAACATTTCATATAATAATTTTCTCTGTTAATTCTGGAATGAACTAAAACCTGTTCTGCTAGACTGCGCTGATCTAAGGATTCCCTATTCCCTTTCCTAATGCCACTAACACAAATATCAGAGTCACAAAACGAACACACCAGCTCAACCCAAACCTGGATTTTACTCTCCTTCAGCTTCTCACTGTAAAGACCCCGAGAGGGATGCACGGTCCCCTTTCCCTGCTCAGTTAGCACGGGAAGTTTGCAAATGAAAAGCAATGATATTTTGCCTCTTCATAATTGTTGCATTAATTTATCAAAGAAGGAAGTTAATCTTCTAAAAAAATAACTCTACATCCCACTGCTTTCATCTGGAAATCAGCTGCACATTTGGGTTTGGGTTTTTTTCCTCTTGGCTCTTCAAACATGTCAGTTCTTGATTAGGAGGCCACAGTGTCCTCTGGGTGCTGATGTGGAGACTTCCACATTTCTAAGCTATTCTTCAGTGAATGAATTTTCAGGGCAATCATAGAATAGATTTGCAGAATGGTTTGGGTTGGAAAGGACCTCAAAGCCATCCAGTTCCACGCCCTGCCATGGGCAGAGACACCTCCCACTGGATCAGGGGCTCCAAGCCACATCCAACCTGGCCTTGAACACCTCCAGGGATGGGGTGAAGAAGCAAAATAATTCATATCCATATCCTGAAGCCCATGTAAATGTGGGAGGGAGGAAGGGTGCCTCTTCATTGCTGATGAGCTGTGGAATGGAAATGCTACACATGCATTCAGAAATGCAGGAAAGTTTGTGTAGCTCAGCCACAAGGAATGTAACAAGGCTGGTACAGTTTATGAGTTTATTCAGGAAGAGCTCTTGCTCTTCATAGTCATGACCTGCTCTAATCCAGTTCTAGACAGTCTTTATTGCTTTGTTTTCGGAGATTTAAAGGTGTCTTCCTGTATATCCTAGAAAACATGGTTTTCGTATTTTCCTGACAACGTCAGAATGTTGTTTCAATTTAAAAAAAAACCAAAACAACATTCTCAATGCCGTGCATTTCTCTGGGATACTTCTCATTCCTGGGTCTCCCTCCAAGGCTTACATCAAGCTGGATAGAGAAATAATTTATTCTAATATAAATAGCATTGAACTCACCAACCTGGATCATCAAGGTGCCTGTGGTCATCTCCTGATCAAAGAATCACATTAGCAGAGCTGCGTTTCTGCCTCTAGTTCAGGTCTAGTAAAGGCCCATGTCTTTCAAATTTGTGAGCCTTTTACAAACAGCAGCCTGGCAGCTGACAAAGGTCATCTCCATGCTGGAGAGAGGCACAGCAACTCATAATCAAAAGCTTCTGGTCAATATCACTGTATCACAAATATCTCTGCATGGATGTGTGGAAAGGATCGCACCCTGATTCAATGAAATGGCCAGGTATCAGCACTGGCAACTTTTCTCAAAGCCATGGATTGATGGGACGTGTTTTCAGGGCTCATCCTTAGCATCCAGTGAGATTTCACAACATCTTGTTTCTGGTAGTGCTGCAGCATCCCAGTCTCTTACTCACTGTGGTGGCCACCCTTAAAACTTCCATATCTATTGACAAGAAAAACTTTGTCTTTTGAAGGGCAGCTCCTTCAGGATTTAATACTGGCATCATAGTTCTTCTGAACTCAGTGAGATACTATTGATACGATTAGGGCAGTTTGAATATGAGGTTCCTGTTGGCCGTAGCTCCATGAAAGACCTAGAAAAAAATATGACTGTTGTAGTTACTGCAAAAGCAACCAAGGTATGAAAAGCCAATGACATTCGCTTTCTTGGGCACCTTGCCATGCAAATATGAACCTAAAGGTAGATCCAGGATGGGATAGGATTCTTCTGGGAGGATACAGGAGAGGAGAAGGTCTGCCTTAGACGAGGACCACCAAGGCTGGTGAAAGGTCTGGAGCACAAGTCTTATAAGGAGTGACTGAAGGAACTGGGATTGTTGAGCGTTGAGAAGAGGAAGCTGAGACCTCATTGCTCTCTACAGCTACCTAAAGCGAGGTTGTGGAGAGGTGGGTGCTGGCATCTTCAACCAAGTAACCAGGGATAGGATGAGAAGAAATGGCCTCAAGTTGCAGCAGGGGAGGTCCAGATTGGGTTTTAGGAAATATTACTTCAGTGAAAGGGTTGTCAAGCATTGGAAGAGGCTGCTCAGGGCAGTGGTGGAGTCTCCATCCTTGGAGGGGTTCAAAAAATGTGTGGCCATGGCACTTCAGGACATGGTTTAGTTTGCATGGTGGAGCTGGCCTGGATGAGCTTAGAGGACTTTTCCATCCTTCATGATTCTGTGTAAGGAGTTTGTTGTGTTTAGTCTCACAAAAGGAAGGCTTAAAGCAGACATGACCGGCTCATATAAATACCACAGGGGTAAACAACGAAAAGGAAAAAAAACTACAAGATTACATCATTAGCATGAATTAACATATTAGGCTGGAGTTGTAAAAGTCAGGGGAGTATTTTTTCAGCAATTTCAGCAACTGGAGGATGAAACCCCTGTGATGGTGAAAAAGTGCAACAGCAGGTTGTGGAGGAGCTGGATAGCACAGCTAGAGCCCAGGAGCCACAAGAACCCACCCTGTATTCAGTTCATTGGTGATATGACCTTGTTTTAAGTTCAGCAGCACCCTGTGTTGTGTGAATACCTGTGTATTTTTATCAGCCTTTTAAGTAACTTTTTTTTCCAAATGCTTCTTCCATTTCCAGAAGCAGGAGTTAATGACTTTACGTCTGCTTCCTCCTCCACCCCAGAGAGCTTGTGAGGTACTTGTTGATTGCCTCGCCTCCCCCCTGCCTGTTACAGAAGCAGCTCATTCCCTGTGCATCCAGCCTAGTTACGGAGCTCAGTTGCTCTAATAATGGTCATCTATTTATAGCCTTTTATAATTTGTTTCATGAAAAAGTGTTTTTGTAAGATGCTCCTTGATTCTTGCAAGTTTTTAATGATTTTTCCCTTCCTGTGTTATTGAAAGTAGCTTTTGAGCTCAGAAAAAATAACTGTCATAAAGGCCATTTCATGTATTCAGAGTTAAAGATAGGGACTTTAAGAGGTTTTTGATGAAACCTTAGGATTTCTCTTTGTTTTCCTTCAGTTCTTTTCAGCCTTCTGGGCCAGATGAGCCTGGCTTACCCCAACACCTCTAAGAGCAGAACAGAGACACAGTAAAAGGATCTCGGTGCTGGACAGCCTTTCCCGTTGCCAATGCAGCAGCTCAATCTTCTGCCCAGATTCTCTGGTGCTGGCACCTTATGAACAGCAAAGGGTCAAAGGCTGGAGAAGGAACTGGCTGTGCTTAATGTGCTCATTCCATAATTGTCTCTTACTAGATATGAAAATCTAATTTATTGCTGTTAAGCCAGCTATTAAATTTTATTGCAATTGACACAACTGGCCTGATGAAATGCTCTCCAACGCTCTTCTGCCACAGACCTGAGAAAATCAGAGCTACCACTACATTTCTACTGCCACAGTGGCCTATAGTGACCAAGTATATCATGCAGAAGAGGATCTTCAGGTTTTCTCAATTTTCTGCAAATACTTGTAATCTGAAGAAGAGATTTTATCTCCATGTATCTCCAGGCAAAAATGCTTGTGGCCTGTCCTACTTGCAGTGCTGCTGGGGGAACCTTGAAGCAGAGGGAGAAGTCTGTCTCTTTGCTGCCTGTTGGGAAGGCTCAGACATCAGGCTCCCACAGACAGAGTGGAGTCTCGGAGTCATAGCTTTATCCTTGAACTCTGCCAGTCTGGGTGAGGCTTCAGTAAGCACTGAGCTGTGGGATTTGATTAGCAAAGCTTCAGGTTCACATTTCTGTTGTTGTTCTCTTTTGAGCCGGTCACAGCTGTGTCTGGAGTTTCTTCACAGTTGAAGCTTTCAGCAGCTCTCTGATGGGCTCCAGCTTTGTTGCACCTCCATGGTCATAGCCCTGTACCACCTCTCTGACTTACCCCTTTCCTTATTTCACAAAACACAAAATCATTGAATGGTTTGGGTTGGAAAGGACCTCAAAGCCCATCCAGTTCCACCCCTGCCACGGGCAGGGAAACCTCCAGCTGGATCAGGGGCTCCAAGCCCCATCCAACCTGGCCCGGAACCCCTCCAGGGATGGGGCAGCCACCCCTGCTCTGGGCAACCTGGGCCAGGGCCTCCCCACCCTCACAGGAAAAAACTTCTTCCTAAGATCTCATTTCAATCTCCCCTCTTTCAGCTGAAAACCATTATACCTCATGCTCTGACTCCCCTTTTCTGAGCATTCCCTGTTGGTCACCCACACATGTCCATGTGCACTTCTAGGTGCCAGCCAGGACTTCCCCAGACATCCCAGCAGCCAGAAGACCTTGCGAGCAGTGGAAGGTGCACAGAACTCCATCTGCACTGTCAGTAAGATGTGTCTGAGACCACCAGGAGGCATTAGTCCTCCACCAAGGGCAAGGAAGTGATGAGGAAGCCTCACACGACTGCTCAGCACCAGAAGTCTTGTTACTGCTTGACTATAGTGCCCAGCAAAGCCTTTCCAGTTAACCACAGCTACAGGAGAGCATTAACACCAGTATCAAACCAGGTCTAACACAGTTTGAACTGGCCTCTCTTGCAGCAAGTCAGCTCTGGGGCTCTCTCCATTACCATGAGAGGGCAGCATCTGGGCTTTCTGGTAGAGTTCCTAGGCAGCGAGCTTCCAACAAAGATGCAGCCAGCTGCCTGGAAAACATTCAGCAAACCTACAGGGAATCCTTACTTTTCTTCAAGTCTAAGACTCAATTATGCAGATGATGGGTCCAAACTAAACCCTTCACACAGCTTTCCTTCACAGTTGGGCTGCTTGCTTCTTTGTATAATCCTTTTCACAAAAGGATCTCAAATTGCCAAGAAATTCTCCTACTTCCGCTCAGGACGGAGGTGAATTGCGTTTTGTTTTGTTTTCTCAGCTGTTGTAACCAAAGCGTTTCAAGAATTTGTGGGGACCGGAGAGGGATTATGAGCCTAAGTCTCCAGACAGGCCTTTGGGTTTCCTACACACCCACAGCTGTAATTCCCCCCCTCATCATCACTAACAAACCTGAACCAACTCCACAGCACAAGTAGGGAGCCAGGTATTTGCTTCCTTTCTTAAGTGAGCCTTATGTTTCCTTTCTCAGGAAGGTAGACCTGTTTTTATTTTACCTTGCTTCTCCCCTTCCCCCTCGGCAGCAGTGGGAGCAGCAGGATCCAATTTGCAGCGAAAGAGCACAGCACAGAACAGCTCAGCGCACGCTGTAGGGCACAGAGTGCTTTAATAGAGCTTGAACACAAACAAGCTGCTCTCTATATTTGGGTGTTCCTGGCTGGAAAGCAAAAGAACAATTGCAGTAGGCACTATACATCACATGGATGGCCATCTGAATGCCTCCAGGGAGTGGCACATTCACTTTTGAAGAAACCCATGTTGTAGGATTTACTCTGCTTTTGCTTGTAGAGGTGATCTTCCTGGGAACCACACGTGAACTTCCTGATTCAAATGCAATGGGCTGTGACCGTGCAGCTGCGTCGATGCTGGTGGAAAGCAACACAATTATATTGCCAGCGATGCTCTGCTGGGCACATCAGCTAAGGATCCATCCCATGTCCTTTTCAAGGCTGAGACCAAGAGAAGTTCAGAGGCCACAAAAATGGTCAAAGGCCTGGAACACCTTCCCTGTGAAGAGAGGCTGAGAACTGAGGTTGTTCAGCCTGGAGAAGAGAAGACCCTAAGGAGACCTTATTGCAGCCTTTCAACACTTAACGGAGGCTGATAAGAAAGATGGGGAAAAAACATTTTAGCAGGGCCTGTAGCGACAGGACAAGGGGTAATGGTTTTAAACTAAAAGAGAAGGTTTGGATTAAATATTAGGAGGAATTTTGTTTTCATTGAGGGTGGGGAGGCCCTGGCCCAGGTTGCCCAGATTGGTGGTAGGTGTCCCACCCCTGGAAATATCCAAGGCCAGGCTGGATGGAACTTTGAGCAACCTGATCCAGTGGAAGATGTCCCTGCTCACTGCAGGGGGGGTTGGACTGGATGACCTTGATGGTCCCTTCCAACCTAAATTATTCAATGATTCCACGATTCTATGCTTCTATGCCAAGAACAAGCAAAAGTGAGGGGTTGAGAAGTTAAAGGATCAGCTTCAAAGAGTTCATTTTCAGCCACAAAATTCATACACTGAACATAAACGAAAAAGGATTAATAACCCCAAAGAGAACAGAATGGACCTTTTAAGATGGTTTCTTTGGTAATTAACTTTTTTTCACCATAACTGGTCATCTCGGTTGATTTTGGAAGGAGCAGTCAGAATCGAAACAAAGCTGTTGGGCTTTTCTTAGTGGGAACTGAAATGTTAAATCTTCTGCTGACTTGTGCAGGCCCCACAGTCAAATGTGATATTCCCCCTGGCATTTCAAAGTGTTAATGAAGGCCAGAGACAAACTCGACTCTTGTTTTATATTTCATGGAACACTAATGGCAAATTCAGACTCCTGGCCCCAGCCAAGCAGATGGCCAAAATGCAGGCTTGGCTCCATTTCAACCCCACTTAGAGCCTCAGGGCAGAGCCTCAGCTGGCGCACACCATCACAACTTGAGACGCTGCAGTCATTTCCTTCAACTGGAGATCTACTTTACTAAGTGTAAATATTGTATATTCTGAGCCTTTACCCCAAGGTAAATTTTATCCTCACTGCAGTTCTGAGGCCAGTCCTGAACCTAGTCCAGACCCTGGACATTGTGTAGAATCTCTTCGGCACTGGAGCCATCCCTGATTCAAGTTGCCCCTTTTTCCATGCTGAATACTACCATGCCCCACAGGTCCATCTGTGCCACACTAGGAGATTTGATGCTGTTCCTGTACCTTTAAGTCTGCAGTTGAATGGGAAGATATTTCCATGGAAGGATTGCTGGTGGGACTCAGGCAAATTCCTCCTGTCTTGCTGGACACTCTATTGCCATTCCATGGGCACTGGGGACAAGTGACAAGGTCCTTTCCTGCAAGGTGAGAGGAGTGAGCACTGAAATTACATATTCTGGTAGTAACTGAGGAGTTATGTTCTTTCCTTCTGACCCTGCTATTTCAAGCTACACTCTGTTCTACAGCTTCTATTTTCTCCTGTACCACAGCTCTCCTCTGGGGCTTCCAACCATTTAGTTTCTTCAGTTTCAGAAGCAGAGAATTAATCAAACACTGAAGTAGTGATTCATACTAGAAATTGCTACTTTTACACACTCCCCACCTAGAATACAAACAAGGTCTCCTTGGGATCTCCAGGGGAAGATGTTGGTGTGAAACGCAAAGATCATGAGCTGTCTACTATGTTAAGCTTCAAGCAGAAATATTCATCTACTTGTCTGGAAATCAAAGGTAGGGACGTCATTTTGGGTGTGCAAGGCAAAGCAGGGGCAAATGGCACTCAGCTGGCATCCGCCATTACCATGTGCTGGAGGTTTAGCTGAAGAAAGCCCTGGTTATTTCTCACCTGGACAGATGCTGGTGAACCCATATGCAAAGATGCAGTTTGGCAGCAAAGCAGCATGAGACATGTCCTTGGTATTTGACTCCTGAGCATGGAGTCCTCACTGAACCAGCAGAAAAGGTCTCCCATTTCTCTGCAGACCACAGAGTCTTCAGGCATTTGGGATTTCATCTTTCCTTCAGTTCACCTCTCACTCAGCCCTCCCAGCTAACGCTGAACTAAAAATGACCAGAGCTTCCAGGATGGAAGGAGTGAGCTGTGCACCTGCTGCTTCCCCACAGGCTCCCCATGCAACACTGGGATACTGGAAGTGAAGAGGGAAACCAAATATAGCAGGACTACGTGTTTCCCGACACAGGGCAAGCCAAGCATAACTCAGATGCATGGAGCAAGAAAGCCAAAAGCAAAAGTTTTACTGAGCAGATCTGAAGTTGTCATCATTGTGAACATCGGCAGGTGGCAGGAGGTCTGTGGAAGCTGCAGCAGGTACCTTCAGCAGCAACCAAGACACAAAATATGCTCACAAATGACCACACTGAGGTAAACACTCGAAGAATAATCAATCCAAACTTTCCCAACCACTGTTCAGAAAAGTATTTAAACTGGTAAATGCTGTTGCAGCAATAAGGGGAAGCCTCAAGAAGCTCAGCTGTCTTCAGACAAAAATCCAGCTACCTACTCTGTAGATGGTTATGAGAGAGGCACCCATGTGAAAACCCTGCCAAGGCTATGCAGGAGACAGTGGGAGCCAGGGGGAAAACAGCCTCATGTCTCTTCAAAACAAGCATGGGAATGGCTGGCCCCTTCCCCCGAGCACAGGGGAATGGAAACACTGAGAAAACATTAAGGTTTTGGCCACGCAGCAGCTTGTAGGAACCTTAGTAGAGAAGTAATAGGAGAGTGAAGAAGGGCTGCAATGGAGGCTGGAAGGAAAAGGAGAAGCCCGGGTCAGTGAGAGAGCCAGAGTGGGCTTTGGGCAGTACGACTGGTGGAAGTCATGAGTCAGGTACCTGGAAGTCCAGTTTCCTGGCATTAAAGCCTGAAAACCTCCTTTTAGGGAATTTCCTGCTGCTCGACTATTCAGGTTGAGAAGGCCACCTGCTGCTCTTCCCCACATTGTGCTGGGCAGCGGATGGAGATTATCACTAGCCAAGAATTCCTTAGCAAGCAAGAAAATACCATCAGGCTTTCAGTTCGTTTCCAAAGTGCTGTGCAGTTACAAAGAATAATGGGTGGAAAAGAATTTTCCAGGTGCATCCTGCAGCCAAGAGATGTGCCAGAGCCAGACATGGGTGGCAAGACCCAGTCATGTAGAGTGCTGAAGCATCTCTGTGGAGGGATCTCAGCTCTGAGAGGTGGCTCAGAGGGGGCTGCTCTTGAGTCTTGGCCAGGGAAAGGTCTGTGGGACACTGCTGTGTTCTGATTCTTGAAGTTGGGCTACAGCCCTCCAGAGGTCCTTCCCAACTTGGTCATTCAGTAGTGCTGTGATTCACTGGAGCAAATCCACCAGCAGCAAGGATCTGCCCAGTGCTGTGTTTGTAAGGCAGGAACTGCGTTGTTGTGACGGTGCACCATCGTCCAGATCTCATGGATCTACTCCAGTATTTCAGCGTACGTTCAAACAGCACTGAACTGTTTACCAAATCAGCCTACAAGCCACCCACATACTCTGTTTCATTTTCTCTTTCATTTAGAAACCTGTTCCTAAATTCATGTTTCCTCTGATGGGAGTACAAGTGGGTCACTTCTATACCCCATCCTCCTCTTTACTCAAAAACCTCTACTTAGCATCTAGACATGGCCATGAGGTTCAACATCTTTGTCAGCTCCTGCGTAGATGGAGTTCGGCTGTGACCACTCCTTTCCCCTCCTCCTCTGCATTTTTAGTTCTTTTTCTTCCCCTCTCCCTTCCCGCAGCAGACTGAGCAGCTGCTGTGGAGAAGCCACAGAAGCCCAGCAGCTTTCCACCAGCAACACACTGGCCAACGGGCCCAGTGGGCACTCACTCTGATTGCACCAGCACAGCCTTCCTCACCAGTGCTGTCAACAGCATCGACACATTGTACAGCAGGTGCTGGGGACCACCAGAACTATCCCCATTGAATCACAATGAAATGTGCCCAGCAGCTGCAGACAGGGCAGACACAGGATACCTCGAGGCTCTAGGAGATCCCAACTAGACATATCAGAGCCAAACAAGATTAGTGTCAGTCAACATTTCAGCTGGTTCTTTCAGTGCCCACAAAAGTTGCTTTGTTCCCTGCACTTGGGGCCCAGCCCTGCCCCTCTCTGTGGTGCTGGGCTCCCTGCCCCATCAATCCCAGCACTCTGGATCACCTCTGTCCAGGCAGAAAGGAAAACGGAGGTTGGAGATGCTCTCCTTCCTTCCATGCCTTCCTAGCAATGTGCCTTCTCTTCCCAAAAGTACTTGGATGGAGGAGGATGGGGGAGGTTGAGCCATCTGTGGGGAGAAGGAAGGAAGTGGTGGGATAAGAGCTACTCAAGGTGATCTTTGCTCTCAAAAACAGTCAGCTAGTGAAGGGCAATAACAGAGAGAGGCGTTGGTCACATGCACAGGTCCTTGTACAAGACTGCAGTAAAAGTATCAGATGGGGTTTTGATGCCTCTTTGGATAGCAGCATCCAAAGAGCAGAGTGGGTTTTGTCCAGTGCTGCCACAAGTGCAGCTTTGGGAGGGGAAAGGCTTTCTCTGATCCATTCCACAAGAGGGAAGGAAGCAGAAAATGAGCTAATGGACTTGGACCAGCTTTTCCAACATTGATGCTTTTATTACAGAGGTATCAGAAATGCCAGAAGCTGGAAAGCTTCAAAAAGTAAAGGCTGCAGTCAAGGCTTCCATTTTCTTGTGATGTTTGATCTTTTGCTCCAGAAGTTCCAGAATTACATAAGGTTCCTCAGTTTTGCTAAATAAAAATATTCTCATAGTGGAGGAAGAACCTTTCACAGTAAATATGATGTAAGCAGGAACCTGAAAACACAGAGACTGGACACTAAAAAAAAACAGGTTTTAGTCTATCCCTACACATGGCAGTGAGGTGGGATTGGATGATCTTTAAGGTCCCCTCTGATCCAAACCATCCCATGATTCTACAATTCCCTGAAGAGATGGCACCATATTAAAGTCAAATTTATGTGCTAGAGGAATGTGCCATGATTTGCATTCATGCCATGGTAGGCACAGTGGATACCAGCACTCCTTGCAGCTCCACACTGCAATCTTGAAGTTCAGTCCTCAGAACAAAAAGATTTTTGTTCAGTTTCATTTCTTTATCTTCACAGTAGAAGTTTTCTATCTTTTAAAACACCAATTTGCAGGTGTTGACGATCTCTAGACTTGCTGATTCTCCCTCCTCTTGACTTGTAGGGCATAACTCCCTTATGCTCCAGGAAGACAATATCATTCCTATGAACCTACACACTGAGCAAGAAAGATGCCCATGCACTGCATCTCTCTATTCCCAACTCCTCCAGCTCTTCTGAGCGCTCTCTGGCTCTGAAAGCCCCAGCTTACAATGGCCACAAACTGGTATCAAGAGGCACCTTGACAGACTTGCGAGTTGTCCTGTGCTAGCCTCATGAAATTCAACAAGGTTAAGTGCAAGGTCCTACACCTGGATCGGGGCAATCCCAAACACAGCTACAGGCTGGGTGGAGAATGGGTTGGGAGCAGCCCTGAAGAGAAAGACTTGTGGGGCTGGGGGATGAGAAGCTCAATGTGAGCCAGCAATGTGCGCTCACAGCCCAGGCAGCCAACCATGTCCTGGGCTGCATCCAAAAAGTGGGACCAGCAGGCTGAAGACAGGGATTCTGCCCTTCTACTCTGCTCTGGTGAGACCTCACCTGGAGCCCTACATTCAGGTCTGGAGTCCTCAGCACAGGAAGGACAAGAAGCTGTTGGAGCAAGTCCAGAGGAGGCCACAAAAGTCCCTTCCAACCCAAGCCATTCTATGCTTCTACAATTCTAAGTTTACGATGACCCAAGGTGGACCATGACGTGCCAGCTGGGGACCCACTGTTACAAACACAGGGTCTGGCATTTTTAGCTCACGGAGTGCAGCTGGCTTTGCTGGGAGCTGTAACACCATGGCTTGTGTCCCAGCCTTGCTTCACAGAGCTCGTACTGCTCCATTCAGAGCCCTGCGTCTCCCTGAATCCTAAACAGTTGGACCACACGTTTCCCTTTAGCACTGAAGCTACAAGGCAATAGCACTGGAAGCCCTTCAAACCCCGCGATGCTGTTACATGACTTCAAAAAAATTCCCTACAGGCATTTCACAAAAAAACCCTGCAAAGCAAATAGAGGGCAGCTGCCGCGAGGACAGGGCGTCCTGTGCTGAGAACAGGAGGCTTAGGAGGAATTGAGGGGATCTCAGGAACAATGTCTCTTCATCTGAAATTCCTAAGCTCAAATGAAGCGAGCAGGGAAATGAGTGAAATTCCACAGCAAGGAACCACTTTTTCATGCCATTGGTCTCATCTGAGTTCTCCTGCGTCCAGCGGGCAGCCAAGCCTTTCCATGCCTTCAGCATGGAAGTGGTACCTTCTCAGTGATGCTCTGCAGGGACCTTTGGGACGGGAGACAGATCAGGGGAACCAGAACCGCAGGGCGTGCACAGAGGGGACTGCGAGGTCTGGGCAGGGATACAGCAAGACCCTGCCCGCCCTGTCCAGGCTCCCACAAGCTCCAGCCCTGCTTGAGAGCCCTGGCAGGCACATGTGCATCAGCACAGAAACAGACTGACTTGCTCCCACGCCCAAACACAGAAAGATGAGAACAAAAGCTGGAGAGCAGACTTCAGCAAAAGCAGGAGAACGAAGCCATCGGTTAATGCACAGAAACCACAGTGCATTAGAAAGCAAACCCCCACCACGTCTGCAAACATAACAACTGCATTGAATCCAGCCCCACAGTGTCTGTGGGTGGTATTCCACATGCTCCCTTCTTAGGAGAAATGAGAGCAATCATACCTGTGGCTAAAATAATGATTTCAGCTAATTGAAAAACATCATTTTTTTCCCCTCAAAAAAAATCAGGTCACCAGCAAATGACAGTTCCATTTTTCCTTTTTGTTGTCTATCATATCACACCCCAGTGGAAAGCAAGTGGCTCTGATGTGGGTGAAGAGCAGCAGCATCCACGAGCAGTCACTAAACCCATCGCAGCTGGGGCCTCACTGCAACCACACACTCACCCAGGCTGCTGGGGGCGGACATGGGTGAGTGAAAAATGAGTTTCATCTTTCAAACTGTGGCACAGTGCAAATTAATGCAGTGGAAAGGATGCTGATATGACCCCAGTAAGGTGCCGAGGTCAGTGATCTCTGTGATATTTGTATCTTGTGGACAGATTGCAGTTCAGTAAAGTGGGAGCCAGGGAGGCTTTGAACACAGAATGACTGAATGGTTTTGGCTGGAAGGGACCTTAAATGCCATCCAGTTCCACCCCTGCCATGGGCAGGGACACCTCCCACTGGATCAGGGGCTCCAAGCCCCATCCAACCTGGCTTCAAACCCCTCCAGGGATGGGGCAGCCACCACTGCTCTGGGCAACCTGGGCCAGGGCCTCCTAACCCTCACAGGAAAACATTTCTTCCTAAGTTCTGATCTCAATCTCCCTTCTTTCGGACGAAAAACATTCCTCCGTGTCTTATCCCTCTGCTTCCTGATCAAGAGCCCCTCCTCAGCTATCCTGGAGCTCCTTTCAGTACTGGAAGCTGCTCTAAGGTCTCCCTGGAGCCTTCTCTTCTCCATGCTGAAGAACCCCAACTCTCAGCCTGTCTTCAGATGGGAGGTGCTCCAACCATTGGATTATCTTCATGGCCTCCTCTAGACTTGTTCTAACAGATTCATGTCCTTCCTGTCCTGGCTGCAGGGGACAGAGGCACCCTGCTACAAATGAGGATTTCACCAGATCAAGGGATTCTAGGTGGCCAGGTCAGTCCTGACCCACCAGACATCATCTGAGCTGAGAGGCCCTGCTTCTTCCCTTGGGATTGTCTCACATGTCCTCTGTAGCGGCCAAGTCCTTCATGTCCACACATCACTCCTGAACTAACAACTGGCTTGATGGAGTTGGAACAACTCTTGGCTGCTCTGCTAGCGGCCCTTCCTGGCAAAGGCAGAAGTTTTGCTGGTGGATTTTGGCATGTATCCATGCACAGGTTGGCCAAGATCCATCATTACTCACCACAGGGGTTGATATGAACCCTCAAATAGCCATAGCTGCAATATCTCTGAAAACAGATTCACTTCGTGTACTGAAGGTATTTCTGCTTGCAGCTCCAGCACTGGCCTCCATCTCACATACCTGCAGGACAGCTCAGCTCCACGTCCATTCCCTGCCACGAGATGAATGCAATGACATGCATTTTAGACCTCAAACCCAAGCTGAAGTTCTCCACACCTTTCCCTTGTCTGTGTGCAACATATACCTGGAAAATAAGCTTTTTGTTTTGCTATTTTCCTTTTATTTGGAGAATTCAGGTTAAAGCAAGGTTACAGTTGACATTATAACTAAAATTGTAGATCAGGATTAGGGATTACTGCTGGAGTTAATCTGGATTAGGATAAAGATATGAGTTAACTATTGATCTATAATTAGCAATGGGTTACTTTTAAGGCCAAAATATGCAATTAGGTTTTTGTTTGTGTATGTATGTTTAGGTAAGTTTTAGGGTTAAATCTATGGTGATGATTAAACTCAAAGACTTAGGTCTTAATTTTCAAGAGATAATTGCCTTTGGGTTGGAGTTAAATGGGAAATAAATTGAAGGATTAGGCTGGTATTAACGTTAGATATGATTAACCATTGCATTAGAGTATATTACAGTTAAACACAATCTAGGAGTTCAGTTTGAATCTAATTATAATTAGGGCTACTATTTGGGACGAACACTGTGATTCCTGATAAAGGCAGATGTGAGAATTTGCATCAGCATCTCGTGCTTTCTGCAGCTGCATTTCCAGCTGATGCCACTGTTTTGGTGCTCACCGTGAGGATGGGAGAGCCCAGCTCTCTGCCAGCTCTTGCCGTTCAGCCTGTGGCACAGGACCATCCAAAGCCAAGAGCTCATGCAGGGGGACACTGCTCCTTTACCCCTTCAGCAGCCAAATCTCTGGCTGGAGTGCTCCTTGCCCATTCAACACCAATCCCAGTGATGGGAGACAACCCGACATGAGAAGGACCAACTGATCGCTCTGGTCTCCAGCCCAGCTCCCCACCAAGGGTATGGGCTTCTGGGAAGAAGCCTCCTCCCCACCCCATCACTCATGGGCAATGCTCTTCAGAGGTCCCCAGCGAGATGACAAGCTCCTACAACATGTGTAGACCTTCCTATGGAAACCAAAAGAGCTCCTCAAGCCAAAAAACAACTTTATACTCCCCTAAAATTGATGGCTTAAATCCAGGAACTGCTGGCTCTTACTGCAGAGCCAGCCTCAGCAATATGAAATCCCTCATGCCACCAGGCCCAAAGCAGTTTGGAGCTATGCTAGATGCACAATTACAAATACAGACGCTGTTTTGGTTGCGGTCCATATTTTTGTTTTATGAGGCAAGTGAAGCATAAATGAAGTTTGGTTTTGTTTGTAACATGCTGACACTTTCCCAGGTTTCCAGCCATTCAAAGCAAGGCAGGGGAAATATCTGTTCATTTAAATCTATTTTCCATTCTGTGCCTGAGCCTTTGTGAATAAATCCAACGCCAGTTATTTAGAAACAACTCGCTCCCATATATAACTGTAATTCCTCTGTGCAAAAAACCCCTCTTGATGTTTAGTCAGCCCTGTTTTATTCAGTGGCAGTAAAAGCACGGAAGAGAAGACTCAGTTGCCTGTTTATTACCATGGATGTTATTTTTTGTACTTTACAGGACGCATTTGCTGTCAGGATTTGTAAAATATTAATCAAACAAAGAGAAAACAGCACAGAAACTACAACTTGAAATGAAGGTGATTTCACAGCAACACTAAATCCATAATGGCACATTCCCCATCTTTATTCTGTCAACTGTGCCACCTAAATGCTTCATTTACAGAAGGTTTGCTTTTGTTTTGGTATTTCTTGACATTTTATTGTCTCGGTTTCATTGAAATGAGAACAAAGGAGAGAAGCTGTCTGTGAATAACAATGTTAAGCAATTAGCCAGTAGAAGTCAAAATACATGATCATGCGATTAAAGTACGTGACAACTCACATGCACAAGAGGGAAGAGCCACATTCAATATTAAACCAGCGTCTTTCATATACTACTTGTCATGCTCACTGCACAGACTGCGATTCTTACAGTGAGAGGGAAACAGGAGGTGGGAAGGTCATAGAATCATAGAATTGGTTGGTTGGAAAAGATCTTTGAGAGCGAGTCCAGCTGTGCCTGTCCACTACTAAACCATGAAGTTACCTGTATTATACATCACTGCTGTGCCTCCTCATTTCTCCCCACCCGGATCGCTTGCCACAGGACCACGTCCACCTGTCCAAAGGGAGACAACCCATCTTAGATTGGTTTGCACCAGTAATGAGAGCTAAATTAACACACACTCAAATGTTTTGTGTTTCCCTGTTGTCAGATCTCCCAAAATACTTACATTGGAGCCACTGGGCAATTTCAACCGAATCTGTTGGGAGAAAAGGAATTCAGAGTTTCTGGGCTTGTTCTGGGCCTGTATAAGTAAAATTCACAAATACCCGTATTTTTCTTTATCCATTTCACCCAGTAGCACTGAGGGGTTTTCCCCTCTGCTAAGAGGTAACCAAACACACAGATATGAAGCCACAACAAAAGCAGCCTTTACAGTCCATCAAGCAATCGCCACTGTCATCATGGTTGCTCTGCTCATTATTTTACTCCCTGTTCCAGACACTGAACTGTAAAGAAAATATTTTTGTAAAAAGAAAAGACGACAAGGCAGTGGCTGAGCAATGAGACCAGCCCTGCCAAGGCATAAACCCACAGCCTGAGGGACAGCAGGACAGACAGAGCTGGAAGGACAACACTGCCTGCAGATGAAGCACAGGTACCCAGGGGATGGGATGGGTCGAAAGCTCCTGGTAAGAAAGAGGATGAAAAGAAGGTAAAACCCAGAAACAGTGGGAAAGGAAGGAAATGGGTAGGGAAGAGGCAAGAAGAATGAGAAAGCTAAGGTGGATAGACCTTAGCCTGTCCTAAAAGCCTGTGATAACTGTAGGGCAAGACGTTCGCCCTGGCAGATGATGGCCTGAATGATCTAATGGGTCTTTTCCAGCTGAGCCTTTGAGACTCCACAAAGCTGCCAGAGTTGCTTTACGTAATCCATTGGAACAAGAGACATTCCAGAAATTGTTTTCAAATAAAAAAAGTACTGAGTTATTGCAACGTTTTCTTAAATCAGTAATGAAGGCAGAGGGAGAATTTTCACAGCAGCCCCAGAGGGAGCAAAGTTAACATCAATCTGTTTTTATTGCCACATGAAGTTTTTTTCTGGCCCTATTTATATTCTTAACTTGACCTGGAATCCATTCTTGAGGAGGCAAAGGCAAGAACATGTTTATTTTTATGCATAAAGCAATCTCCTTTTACAATGCAAAAACCATACACTGGAACATGATGGGATCATTTCTTTGACTTTTTCTTGGTAGTCTTTAGCGTTTGATCCAGTTCTTTTGCTGGTGAGAGATATGCAGGACACTGTGTCTGAGGGGGTGTGAGAGAGTGAGAGGGGTAACTTAAACCCTGCAATCCTTGGTATTGATATTATTCCCTACCAGAGAGTTCAGATCCAGAGTCAAAAGTCATCCTGTCATCACAGATGAACCATTTCCCCAGGCCCACAATGAGCTCTGTGGTATCCCCATGATCATTTGCTTTCCCCAAGCCCCTCTGCTGTTTGAGAACTTGCTTGCACAACCTTTTTGGGGGGAGGACACCTGCTTGTCATACAATCAGTTGAAGATTTTCACATGAATGTGAGAATTTGTGGAGCTCACCTCTTGGTACAGTACACATGGAGAGATCTCTAAAAAGTCACCAAAGCCTAGAGAAAGAAAAGAAGGATGAGAAAGAGGGGGTATGGTAGGACAGTGTCAGCTGGGAGGACCTCATAGCCTGCAGAACAGCACATCCAAAAACCATCTAGGCCAGGACAGCAAGAATCTATCATCATCCTGCATGGTTTTTGAGAGCGATCGAGAACATGTTGTGTGTTGGGTGCTCATCCAGATCTGTTCTCCAGTTTCCTCCCACAGCACCTTCACACTGCAGCTCCCGTGAAATGTCCCCAGCCAATAGGCAAGATGTGCTACAGCCAGTCTGCAGTACATGGGGCCTTGGCTGCCCTGCAAGACCAACCTGTTGGGCTGCACTGCTCAAATCACAAGCCAGAAAGCCAAGTTCTGCCCTTGCTGGATGAAGGCATCATCCAAAGAGGCTTCTCTTCAGGCTTTTTTCTTTTTTTCTGCTGTAGATATTGGACAGAAACTGCTTCTTTGCCCTTACAGTCCACCAAGGACATGTATAAAGTCAAGAGCAGAAGGAAAATAATAGACTGAAGATAAGGGAATAGGCTCTTTGGCCCTGTTTCAACTGGCCACGGCTCCTTATCTCAGGAGAAGTGTCCCCATTCTGTGTGTCCTTTATTCTCCCTCACTTTCCTCTGCCAGACTTTCTTTTGAGTCACTCTCAGAGGGCTCCTGGAAATTTTTAGAGGAGACTTTCCCCTAAGCTTCTTTGAAGGGGAAGGAGTCCACTCCTACAACAGTGGTGACCTGGGTGGGAAGTTAATGTTGAGCTCCTGGTGTTCCCAGAGTAGAAGACAAGGGCTGGCGAGGTGTCCAGCATTGGTCCCTGCGTCACTTTGCCAGGATTGAAAAGGCACTGACCAGTTATGAGCATCCATGGATAAAATTTGTAGGGCATCTGGCCCAGGAAGGCAAGTCAAAGGAGGTAAACCGAGGGTCTCACCGCCCTAGCACATGGCCAGGTGCAGCTCTGTCCTCCTGCACAGCATGGAGATGTTTCCTACCACTTCTGGAGGACTGAGAGCTGCGTGGATGCAGGTAGGGTGGCTATTTGGAGGAGAGAAGCCTAGTAATGAAGTAGAAGCAACATGGTAACGTGTGGGCATGTGGCCCCCGGGGGCAGGACAAGCTGAATAAAGGGAAGGGGTTTTGTTTTCAGCTTGCAGCTCAGGAAGTCCCTAAATCACTTTGGCCAGAAACAGGGTGAACCAGGAAAGGATCACTCTGTTCTTGAAATGTTTCTTTCTCGTGTTCCCAAAGCCCTAAGCCATCATGAGGCAGTGGACCAGCCTGCAAAAGAAACTGGCTGCATTTGCTGATGTTCCACCACGCAGCAGCTCTGCAAAAGGTCTCCCCTCTTGTGTTAAAAGGGGGTCCAGGAAAGCCGTGGAGGGGCTCGTGATCAAGGAGTGCAGGGAGAGGACAAGCGGGAATGGTTTTCAGCTGAAAGAGGGGAGATTGGGATGAGATTTTGGGAAATTTTTTTACCATGAGGGAAATTTTTTACCATGAGGCCCCGGTTGCCCAGAGCAGTGGTGGCTGCCCCATCCCTGGAGGTGTTCAAGGCCAGGTTGGATGGGACTTGGAGCAACTGGATCGAGTGGGAGGTGTCCCTGCTCATGGCAGGAGGTGGGACTGGATGGGCTTTGAGTTCCCTTCCAACACAAACCATTCCATGAAGGCCTCGAGCTCAACAAAGTGGCTGAGGCTGCCCTGGCCTCCCAGCCGCCCCCAGGCTGCTCATTAGTCCCAAGCTTTGCTGCTAATGATGGCACAGATGCAGTAGTTGTTCCTCACTCTGCTCCAACTGGTGACCTTTGGGACTCTAGTGTCCATCATCCCATCCCGCTTTCCCCCAGACACCAGCCGACTGGGATCGGGTGCAGCTTGCAGGCGGCACATAATGAATCCCCAGTGGCCTCAGAGCAGTATACGGAGGTCAGGAGTCATGTTTGCTCTGCCAGGTCCTGCCAAAGCTCTTCCTACAATTAAGTGCTTTTCACTGTTGACAGGCCAGCTGTAAGGAGTCACTTTTAAATGCTGCTGGAACATCCCCATAGCCGAGATGCTGAGATCACTTCCCAATGCTATGTGCAGCCTTTGGCAGGGCTGGTACGGCAGCTCCTCCTGGCTTGGCCAGTGCTCATGTTGCTCTTCTAAGGGCTTGCAGGAACCAGACAACATCACACTGAGCATCCAATGAGCCTTGCACCTCTGCTGTGAGCATCTCCCCAAAGACTTTCAAAATCCAGAGCTCTCCTTCGCTGCTGAGACCTGAAATGGGGAAAAAAAAAAATGGCCAAGGAGGTTGGTTTGTCCCCTTGAAACTCAGACCTAAGAGTTCGAGTCCTGGGCAGTCTAGAGAGGCTCATGGAAGCAGCAATGAGCTTGCAGCTGTCTCGTGTCAGTGCAGAAGCAGTCATAGCCCTGCTTCCTAGCTCATGTCTACCTGAGAAAATAAAGACGTGGCTCAGAATGCCCTCTGTGGCTCATCCTTCCACCCCCTCTGATAAACAGGACTGTGGACCCACCCGAGCAGGGCTGGAGCCTGACTGCAATCTCTATTAGAGGTTTAAGATTTTAGTTACATCCTAGTAGCTAAATCTGGAGCTCCAAGCATCTTCGTATTCCCTCCTCTAGAACAACCTAGCAATTGAAGTATCAAGGAGCAGTACTAGTTTGTCCCACCAGAGCACTATTCTTACCTCAAAATATTTTGCCAATGTTTTGCCATTTTAGTACTCCCCAAAACTGCGTGTGGGGCTTCCACAGGAGTGCTAAATACGAGGGCATATCAGGCCCTTGTCCTGATAATTAACCACTGAACTCAGCGCTGAACAGGATGCCTCACCTGCATTAAAAACATTTATTCCTCTGCAAGTTTGGTTGCGGATTTCATGCCTGGGTGCAGAAGTGATAACAGGGCTCTATTTCTGTCCCATCAGCACAGCTGGATCCCCGTTCCTTTCAACTGTAAATATCCGTTAAAAAGAACATCTGCAACATGGAAATCAAAACATCGTGGCCGTAAATAGCAGCAGGAGGGGAGGTTTGTTAGACTAACGTGATTGTGTGGAAAATATCGGGAGCCAGAAAGGTACAAGGAATTTAATGGAATGGTGAAGGATCAAGAAGGGTTAAGGTGGGGCACTTTCAGAGGTTGGAGGTGCCACCTCTAAAAGGGTAGGTAGAATAAGAGCACTTAAGATGCAATAGGATGGGGTCTCATAGGAGTCTGTGATCACAAACGCAACCACTCATTTGGCCCAGAAAGCCAGCTATGTCATGGGCTGCATCAGAAGAAGTGTAACAGCAGGGTGAGGGGGGGGAATTCTGGCCCTTTACCCTGCTCTTGTGACACCTCACCTGGAGCCCTGTGTTCAGTTCTGGAGTCCTCAGCACAGGAAGGACATGGAGCTATTGGAGCAAACCACAAGAAGGATGTTGAGGCTCTGGAGCGAGTCCAGAGAAGAGCAATGAAGCTGGTGAGGGGGCTGGAGAACAGGCCTTATGAGGAACGGCTGAGAGAGCTGGGGGTGTTTAGCCTGGAGAAGAGGAGGCTGAGGGGAGACCTCATTGCTCTCTACAACTCCCTGAAAGGAGGTTGTGGAGAGGAGGGTGATGGCCTCTTCTCCCAAGTGACAGGGGACAGGACAAGAGGGAATGGCCTCAAGCTCCACCAGGCTGGATATTAGGAAAAAATTTTTCACAGAAAAGTTCAGTGGGCACTGGAACAGGCTGCCCAGGGAGGGGTTGAGTCACCTTCCCTGGAGGTGTTTAAGGCACGGGTGGACAAGGTGCTAAGGGGCATGGTTTAGTGTTTTACAGGAATGGTTGGACTTGATGATCCGGTGGGTCTCTTCCAACCTGATTATTCTATGATTCTGTGATTCGAAATCCAGAAGAGGCCACGGAGATGATCCAAGAGCTGGAGCACCTCCTGTATGAGGCCAGGCTGAGAGAGTTGAGGTTGTTCAGGGTGGAGAAGAGAAGGCTCCAGGGATACCTTAGAGCAGCTTCCAGCTGAAAGGGGCTACAGGAAATCTGGGGAGGGGCTGTTGATCAGGGAGGGCAGGGATAAGACAAGGAGGAATGGTTTTCATCTGAAAGAGGAGAGATTGAGGTCAGAAGTTAGGAAGAAATGTTTTGAGGGTGGGGAGGCCCTGGCCCAGGTTGTCCAGAGCAGTGGTGGCTGCCCCATCCCTGGAGGGGTTCAAGGCCAGGTTGGATGGGGCTTGGAGCCCCTGATCCAGTGGGAGGTGTCCCTGCCCATGGCAGGGGGTGGGACTGGATGGGCTTTAAGGTCCCTTCCAACCCAAACCATTGCATCGTTCTGTGATTCTATAGTCTCCCAGATGATGCACTGAGTGGTTCTTGCCTTGTGATCACTCAAATCATCAACACCCTGTTGGGTGTCAATTTAGTACAAGCTGCTAAATAACAGAGACTTTCAGGCCACAAGAGAAGTCCACCAGAGCAGGGCTGACAACACCAAAAGGCCTAAGGAAATGCAAACAGTTTAAAATTCATACCAAGCCTCCTGACAACATCCCTATTGACCACAGATCCCACTGAGAAGCAACTCCCTGCTCCTAAAGCACACTAAGAGCTTACAGAGAAATGACTTGGGAATGGCAGCACACCTCATCTGCAGCCAACCCGAATGTACAGCCTCATGGACTACACGTTTCTTCATAAGCAGATGGAATCTGTTCATGGAATGACTTTCACTGGCAAGATGACAAATATGGGAGGTGGGCAGAGATAAACAAACACAGAACTGGGCAGCTCCTCATAGGTCTGCCCGACTGTGCCTTTCCTGCCCTTCTGGATGTGCTCAGCTGCTAAGAAAATGCTGATGCAAACATAGCAGGAATGTACAGATGCAATCAATGCTTTCTGTAAAGAGTCAGTATTTATGTTCTGTTTTGAGAACGTAGAAATATGGGGGTTTGAGCCCTGGCCTCCAGGTGTAGCATGACCATTCTGATGTTTAAGCCTGCAGGCAGGACAAACCACTGACTGGTGTGTCACGCAGACGAGGGTGGCTGGAGAGGCAGCGACGTGGTGGTTGCCAGCAGAGAACTCCAAGCACCACAACGACTTCCATGTGGACAGTGATGCCTGCAACAGAGATACTGAGATGTCTACATTCCTTCTCCAACTGTAGAGGGGGAATGCATTTCTGTTTGTTCTTCTTCATGATTTTATGCGCCAAGAATTTGTCTTCTATATTGATCAAATTCCTCACTCTGACGATAGAGGTTATTAAATCTCCAGTTTTCTGCATCTCTAATTTCCTCTCTCTGCTAGGATGTTTGTTTAATATATAGGTCAGCACCATGCTCAAGCCAACAGCCACAGAAAGCGCCTTCTTTGGAAATGTCTGGCAGTCAGGGTGCAAATAGTTTGGAGAACGAGTGGCCTGGATGACAGCCCTGCTGCCCTGGGGCCAGGCAGGATCACAAATGACAATCTGTGGATCAGCGCTTCACATTTCACTTTGCTGTAAACATTTGGATTTAAGGAAACTCAGAGCAAATATTGGCTTTAACTTTCCATTGGTCAATATTTACTTCTTCTGTCAATAAAACCTGATGTTCATTTTAGCAGAAGCTTGGGCTTGTTTGAACAACATGGATTCTCCTCTCAAACATGCAGATGCATGAACAGGAGGCACAACAGCCAGGCCAGTAACATCTGCGCTGCCCTCAGCAGCCAGGCTGGCAAAATAAAGATGGTCCTTAGCAGAGGAAATGCTCCAAAAACCACACTGAATCTGAGATTCAATCACAGATAAGCAAAATTCCAGTACCTTCAGCCCTTCTCACTGCTGAAAACCAAACTGTGCTGCGGGAAAGGCTCCTTTGGACCCTTCCCAGCCCTTACCAACTGCTGCAGACTCAGGTTGCAGCTGAGAAAGGTGAAGGTGTCCTTGCAAGGGGACCCACTCTTCCCAGGATTGCTTGATGACCACACGCCTGTTTGGGGGATGGTATCTCCTTTGGCTTGTGTTGTCTGTGGCTGCAGTCTGGTGCCAACTCCCGCTGCCGATGTGCTCTTGATGGCTGGGTACTAGCACAGAAAATCTGGCCAGGAGGAGCTCCTGGAAACCCCCAGCCCCATGTTCGTTGCTAGCTCTCTAGAAGAAGTCAACCATGGATTTTGCTTTGCCCCATCCTGAAGACCTGATGCAGCCGTGTGCTGCCCTTCCCCTTCTGTCAGGTGGATGGCATTGGCTGCCACTCCATACAACTACGTTGATCTGAGGAGCCAAGCCAGAGGAGGTGTTCCTCCTCCTGTGATCCTGTCTGTTCCCTGGCTGAGCAACCTGAGCAGCTCACACAGGGTCAGAGGCACATCTGTGCCAGGGCAGGGGCAGAACAGGTCTTTAGATGTGGGAGAGGACCATAGCAGCCCCAGTGCAGACCAGTTTACAGTTCTGCAGTTGTGCTTTCTCAGTTTGGGGGTATGTTAACAGGTTCACGGCTGTCAGACTTCATATGCTTAAAAGACAGCAGCAGAGGGATGTCTGCAAAATGCTGCATTGATACCGTGGCTTGTAACAAGAAGTTTAGAGGAACAGAGCCCTAAACCCTGAAGTCTGAGCTGCCCTTCAATAAAGCAGAAGTCTGCTGAGAGACAGCACCACAAATCTAAAGAAGGTGCTTCTATAATAGCACATATCTTATCCTGTTGGAGGCAGGTGCAGCAGCGGGGTGCGCGGGGGATGATGAGGCAATGGGTTCAGGTGCCAGCACACATGATTCTGTGCAGATGTAAATACCTCTTCTGATAGCTTCCTCATGTCCTGCACTGCCTCTCACATACACTGCCACTACACAAGGCCAAAATTTAGGATCAAATATGTGTCTCTAAGACATCACCATGGGTAATAAGGCTGCTTACATAAACATAGGGCAGTTGGCTTTCCAAGAGATAAGTCTTTAGTGAAAAGCCACAAAGACTTTGACGCACAACCTCATTTATAAAGCCAGCACTCGGCACTGAAGCCTTGTAAAACAAACCAGTCTTCTTTATGTCTATTACTAATAATTCTTCTTTAAGAGGCTCGTTACAGACTTGAGCAAGGGCTGCAGCCTCCAACTGTGTTACTGGGTTATTTAATCAAGGATCGTGAGGAGCAGAGCACGGAGAGCAGCAGTGCAGAGACAGGCGGCTGGACTCATGCCAGTGCCAGAGGACTGGTGAGCATCACTGATGACTTTATTTGCTCCCTTTGGAGAAGGGATGCGCTCCTGGGGCGCTTCTGCTGCCAGTTCAAAGAAAAAAAAGAGCACGGCTTTCGGTGCTCCAGCCCTTGACTAGCAGCAACCAGGTTTGCAGCCAAATTTGGGGGATCACCAGCTCCAACTGCACTAAGAAACCTTGGAAAATGAAATTACACTGCTGGTCCGCGAGAGAATCGGGTGCAGGTTTAGCAAGGGGGGAAAGGCAGCATGATGAATCATTTTTGTCTCAGTATGAAGCTATAACTCTTTATGGTGAAGGGGCTGGAGAACAGGCCTTATGAGGAACGGCTGAGAGAGCTGGCATTGTTTAGCCTGGAGAAGAGGAGGCTGAGGGGAGACCTCATTGCTCTCTACAACTACCTAAAAGGAGGTTGTAGAGAGGAGGGAGCTGGGCTCTTCTCCCAAGTGACAGGGGACAGGATGAGAGGGAATGGCCTCAAGCTCCAACAGGGGAGGTTCAGGCTGGACATTAGGACAAAAATTTTCACAGAAAGGGTCATTGGGCACTGGAACAGGCTGCCCAGGGAGGTGGTTGAGTCACCTTCCCTGGAGGTGTTTAAGGGACGGGTGGACAAGGCGCTAAGGGGCATGTTTTAGTGATTGATGGGAATGGTTGGACTCGATGATCCTCTTCCAACCTGGTTATTCTATGATTCTATGGTCCAAGTCTGTGGTTTCTGGCTGGAGGCTTCTCAGGCTCTGCACTACTCCACCTTGGGGCCAGTGACCTACTTTGCCCAAGGTTACTGCTCAACCCACCACAGAAGTCATCTGATCCCAACTTTTATGTCTGTATATGATTGTTTTCTCTCTTCCACTGAGCCTCACACCTCCCTGGAACCACAATGCTGTCAAACATCAGTACAAAATGCCATTGGTTAGGAATGTGCTGGTGCATCTGGGGCCAGACCTTCAGTCCCTCCCTCCGATGGACCCTGATACTACCCTCCAGCTCTTTGGGGTCTCCCAACTTGGCTGCAGCCAATCTTTCTCCCCAGGAGAAAGCCCGGTGCATGTTACACTTCTGCTCCACCCTGATGCTATTCCATGGAGGTGATGTTGCAGATGGACAGGTGTGATTTCTCCTCTACAGACACAAAGGGGTTCTCACATCCTCAGGGTGTTATTTCCACAGAGGAGGAAGCTTCCAGCCTCTCTCTCTCTCCACCCTCTTGCTCCCAGGATTCACCACTTCGCTCTCAGGTCCTGCCACAGCTCCACAGCAACACTGTCTCCGAGACCACAAAACAATGAGCACAAGTGGACTTGGAGTCTCCTGGGCACCATGGGATGTTCCTGCAGTGCTGCATGAGGAGCTTTGCCTGGGTGCACAGTGCCTATAACCCTGCTAAATCAACACGTTAAAGAGCCCTAGCTTTGCTTGGCAAGGGAGGTTTGCTTTGACGTGGTGGGGAAGCATGTGCCTAATCTTGTTGACCATTTCTGCTTCATCCAGCCATCCCCAGGAGCTGCTTCCCTCCCATTGGCACCACAGCACATCTTAATCCCCCACACGCAGCTAAACAAGCCCTCCATCCCAGTGTTGTTTGAAAACAAAGGACAAAATTGGTCGCTTGAAAGATAAACACAGCTGGGACTGGAATAAAAGTACTCACAAAGCAAAGCTGGGGGGGAAAAGCGAGTGGGGAAAAAGTCACCAAGTTGAACACTTGCAGCCGGGAAACATGAGGGCAGCTGAGAAAATTAAGACAAAGAGAGATCAAAGCAACCCCCTGATTATGCGAATGGTGCTGAGGGGTGGGAGAGGCACAGCTGCAGAAATGCAGGTGCTGACAATCAAGGAGCCGTGTCCCAGCCCAGACACATTGGTGGGTGGCAGGAGGGGTGCGCTGGCTGCCTCCTGATGTGCCCCTGCAGTGATTCGGCTGCCCAGAGTGCAGAGCTGCTCTCTGTCATCAATCTGGCTGTAATGCAAAAGCAAGATGCTCAGGTACTGGAGGTGGTAGCATCGCTGATTGCATAATACCCGGCTCTGCAGAAAACATTCTGAATGGAAGAAGAGACTGTGGAGCATTAAGATGCAGCCACTTGAAAATAAAATTAAAGCACAGGTAATTTCAGTGAAAATCTTTCTTCTGCTCTGAAGAGTTTGAGAGGGAGGGCTAGAAATGTTGGGGGAAGGGGGGTATTTTATTTTGGAAATGATAGGAACATGGAATGGTTTGGGTTGGAAGGGATCTTAAAGCCCATCCAGTTCCACCTCCCTGCCAGGGGCAGGGACAACTCCCACTGGATCAGGGGCTCCAAGTCCCATCCAACCTTGCCTTGAACCCCTCCAGGGGTGGGGCAGCCACCACCAGTGCTCTGAGCAACCTGGGCCAGGGCCCCCCACCCTCACAGCATAACTATTCTTCCTAAATTCTGATCTCAGTCTCCCCTTTTTCAGCTGAAAACTGTTCCCCTTTGTCCTATCCCTGCACTCCCTGATCGAGAGCCCCACCCAGCTTTCCTGGAGCCCCTTTTAGTACTGGAAGCTGCTCTAAGGTCTCCCCAGAGCCTTCTCTTCTCCAGGCTGAACAACTCCAACTCTCTTTGGCTTTATAAATGAATTGCTTTGATCTCAAGTTGTGCATGCCAAACCTATGAACCCTGGCAACTCCTCAGAGTCAGCAGCAAAGAAACTGAGATTCCCGCTCTCTTTCTATTGCCTTTAGTACCCATCACACAGGACAAGTGTGGAGTAGACCCCATCCTCCTTGCACTGCATCGTTCCACTTGGGTGACGGCTCACCTTTACGAGTTTTCCTGCTGTAAGTGAACATGCTGGTATCTAGATTTGGGTTCCTTTTCAAAGTGCTAGTCTATTTAACTAACACAATGTGAAAGCCTGCACCGGGTGTAGCTGAAGAAAAGCATAATAAGCTGCCAATTACAGTTAGGAAAGCCCGCAGAACATTGTCCCATGGTGCAGCCATCAGTCACATGTGGATCAACTTGGCTGAGCCTTGTAATAGCAGCCAGGGCCGCCGTCCTCCACCCCATCAACTCCAGGCGTTTACCCCAGTGCAACACCCAGGGTCTTGCTGCATCCTGCAAGGTAATCATAGAATCATAAAATCCCTAGGTTGGAAAAGACCTTTGAGATCGTCAAGTCCAACCCTACCTGTCCACTTCTGGATGCGAGCAGGGATCAGGCAGCCAGGGGAAGCAACAGCACAACTACAGCACGTGCAAGCTGGTGACAAATATCCAGGGAGGCTACTCTGCTCTCTGCAGGCAGAGGATGGGTAATCCTTTTGAAGCTGGACAAAGGAGGCATTTTGATGAGAGCAGTCACATTAATAGGGTTGCCTGCTTGCAGACCTGCTGAACTGTCTGCTGTGCAGGCCAAGCACTGGTACGCGTCAACCCATCTGCATGTTGGGTGTTGGGGAGGCATCCAGCAGGCACGGTGGCTGCAGCACCGAGCCAGCCTGCCCAGAGTCTTCATCTCCTAAAGGACCATATCTATTGTGGCATCGCTGGACAGATGCCCAAAGGCTGAGGCTCTTAATTGTGCCTGCTTTTTAGTAAGCTTTGGGCTTTTTGGGGGGTTTTGGACATCTGTCAGATTGTGATGTCTCGGAGAATGATTCCCATTGCAGGGAGAGCTTTGAAGCTGTGGGATTGCAGGAAGCTGCAGGAAGCAGATGGATTTAACTGACAAATTGAAGCTTACTGAGTTTTTGTTTAATTAACTTTTAATTGGCAAATTTGGGGCTCATGCATTTTTAGCATAATTAGCTGCTTAAATTAGCTTTTGACAGAGTTTTAAATTTAGAAGCATGCTTTTTATATCCCAGGTCTGGTTTTACGCTGTATCAAATGCTTTAAAGTCAACTGATTTAACTCTATCGTGCCAAGGTATAAGGAGATTTGGAAGCTGCTGTGGGGACCTGGGACAGGAAGAATCAGAGGCACAGTCCCACAAGGATTATCTCTAGTCTCTGTAGGGTTCCCTGTCACTTTGCACCACCAGATATGTAGGATCAAAGTAACACCAGAACATAAAGGACCCCAGGAATTCATGGGCACATTCCTTCCCCTGGTGAACACAAGGTTTGAACAGACTGTCAGGATGCCAGGCTGCACAAGGGACACGTATCCCGTGGAAGTCACCACCACAGGTTTGCAGCTGTGACATCTCAAGACAGGACGTGGAAGCTGGGGTTGATACAGGCGTGATGTCTCTGAGTGCAGCTTCTTATTGTTATTGTGGTAGAAGTCAAGACGTTGAGGTAGCCTGAAGCTAATAAAGGTTCAGCTGGTGCATCCTCAAGGGTCTGCCTGGGAAAGTGTAGAAGGGTTTAATAAATCCTCCACCTTTCATAGGATCATAGAACGCCTTGAGTTGGAAGGGACCCACAAGGATCATTGAGTCCCGCTCCTGTCCCTGTACAGGACACCCCCAACATTCACACTGTATGTCTGAGTTGTTGGCCAAATGTTTTTGGAACATTGTCAGGCTTGGCACTGTGACTGCTTCCCTGGGCTCCACCACCCTCTGGGGGAAGAACCTTCTCCTAATGTCCAACCCAACCCTCCCCTGGCGCATCTTCCTGTCGTTCCCTTGGGTCCGTTCATTGGTTGCCAGAGAGAAGAGCTCAGCTCTCTAGGCTTGTTATCAGTGTTTGATGTCCCTAGCAGCTTGCACTGCTGCTCCTCCTGACAAGATCACCACTAAGGGAAGTTCTTTCCCCATTTGTCCATTCAAACCTGTAGAGATGGACAATCACAAAAGGTCTTTGCCAGAAGCAGGAGGAAAGCAGAGTTCTCCACAGTTGCTATCATCACCATAGACCTTTACACCATCTTTAGTGAGCTCAACTCATGTCAGTCCTGCAAGCCTATCAAGAGAGTTCTTGAAGTTGGGTCTCTGCCACCCCATTTAGTGGCTGGAAAGAGAGGGACATCTAGAGAGATTCAGGCCACCTGGAGAGGTTGCCCTTGGATGTGTGCTCCAAGGATCCTTGAGCTCCAGAGCTCCTAAGAAAAGAAGCCTCCATAAATTGAGATGGATTGGGGTCAAAGTATGAGTTACATGGAAGGAGGAGTTTCCGGCAGCGGAGCATACAAAGAGGTTTAAACAAGTGCCAGCAAAAGAGAGAAACCTCTGAGTGTCCCAGCTGAAAAAAGCAGAAAAGAAAACCTGGCATAAGATATCAAGGAGACCGTGTGGTCAGGATTTGCCCCTCTTTCCAAGGCCGCATCTGCCTATTATTTTAGGAAGTCAATTGACAAGCAGGGTAGGCAGATCCTATTGGTCTTAATCCACGAGAATAAGGGCAGCAGAGAGGCTAGAACAGCACAGCCGGCAGTGAGGGCTGTTGATTGTTTGAGCAAGGGCTGTCATATGTAAATCCGCATTTTCCTCAGGATGAATAAACCCCACATTTTTCTTCTCTTTGCTAAGTTCTATTTGAACAGACCAAGAAACGTTGTGGAGAAGTGACCTTTCCCCAAACTGAACAAGAAAGGCATTGTCGCTTCGACACTCTTTCCTGATGAAAAGGTTGACCAATATTTTAAGAACCGCTGAAAGAATGGAAATGTGGGTAAGTGGAAATTCAAGAGGAGTAGGAAACAATAGTGTAGATTAGGTCATTCCTAGTGAGAACAGGGAGAAAATGTCAGGGATTCAAGTGGTCTCTACCCCAGTTTCCTCTCCTGTTATGGACAAACAGAGGACCGAGCGCTCAACCTGACATAGCCCTGCAGTAGATGAATGGGTAGGGGAAGTGAGGGCACCCGTGACACCATCCCTGCGGGCACAGAGAGTCTTTTTGGCTGCATGGTTCCTCCAGGCTAAAGCACATCCGCAGGAGGTGGCATGAGCCAGCAGAGCCCTGTTTGGGAGATGCCCCCCTGCGTCTTCCTGCTGGGCTGGGAGCCCTGGGGGCTCTGTTAATGATTGCACATTTAACGATTGTGCATTAAATGATTGCACATTTTCAGTAGCCTCTGGTTATCATCTGCCCTCAGCACCCACTCAAAGATTTGGGTTCATGTATTCCAAACAGACAGAAAGCAACTGTCCGGAACCCTCCCACACAATCCTTTTGCCAGGGGAAAAGCTGGATTTACACAAAATAAAAAACCCTGATTCCTGGAAGAGGTCTGATTTCTGCAGAAATGTTGGAAAATTGATGAGGGGGGTTATTTTCTCACTGACCAAAGCAAAAATCTAAGTATTTGATCTGTGATTTTCTTCAGAAATTTCTACCAGCACTCAAAAAATACTGGTAGAATGCTACATCTATCAAAAAAAAAAAAAAAAAAAAAAAGGTTATGGAGTCACAGTTTCTCCAGCCAGGTGGTCGTAGGGGAGCAAAATTACAGGGTAGAGCAATGAGTTACTTCTCCATTGAGACAGGGAATCCCCACATGCCACTGGGACAGGGAACTGAGACAAGCCAGACCTCTCTTCCCCACGCGTGGCAGCAGAGTTTCATTCCCTCACTGACTCATCTCTGTGCAGACTTGGTCAGAGACACATCAGCCCACAGCGGCTCCAGGCTGCTCCCCACCTTGTTTGAGGGCAGCCCAAGTTCTCATGCTCTTGCTTCAAACAAGTCTTAGGAGGAGCGTTTGAGGGACCTGTTTAATCTGGAGAAGAGGAGGCTGAGGCTCATCGCTCTCTGCAGTTCCCAGAAAGGAGGTTGTGGGTAGGTGGGTGCTGGGCTCTTCTCCCAAGTAACAAGAGATAGGACAAGAGAGAAACGCCTCAAGTTGTGTCAGGGGAGGTTTAGATTGGATATTAGGGAAAATTTATTGCAAGAGTGGGGAAGCCCTGTCAGGGGCAGCCCAGGGCAGTGGTAGCGTCTCCATCCCTGGAAGGGTTCAAACACCATGTAGCCATGGCACTTCAGGACATGGTTTAGTTGGCACAGTGGGGCTGGGCTGACAATTGAACTGGCTGAGCTTAGAGATCTTTTCCAGTGTCCTTCAAAGGGATCTGAACAGGCTGGATCCATGGGCTGAGACCAATGGGATGAGGTTTAACAAGGCCAAATGCCAGGTCCTGCACTTGGGGCACAACAACCCTATGCAGTGCTACAGACTAGGAGAAGTCTGGCTAGAAAGCTGCCTGGAGGAGAGGGACCTGGGGGTGTTGGTTGACAGCGACTGAACAGGTGGCCAAGAAGGCCAATGGCATCTTGGCTTGGATCAGAAACGGTGTGACCAGCAGGTCGAGGGAGGTTCTTCTCCCTCTGTACTCGGCACTGGTGAGACCGCTCCTCGAATCCTGTGTTCAGTTCTGGGCCCCTCACCACAAGAAGGATGTTGAGGCTCTGGAGCGAGTCCAGAGAAGAGCAACGAAGCTGGTGAGGGGGCTGGAGAACAGGCCTTATGAGGAACGGCTGAGAGAGCTGGGGGTGTTTAGCCTGGAGAAGAGGAGGCTGAGGGGAGACCTCATTGCTCTCTCCAACTACCTGAAAGGAGGTTGTAGAGAGGAGGGAGCTGGGCTCTTCTCCCAAGTGACAGGGGACAGGACAAGAGGGAATGGCCTCAAGCTCTGCCAGGGGAGGTTCAGGCTGGACATTAGGAAAAAATCTTTCACCGAAAGAGTCGTTGGGCACTGGCAGAGGCTACCCAGGGAGGGGGTTGAGTCACCTTCCCTGGAGGTGTTTAAGGGACGGGTGGATGAGGTGCTGAGGACATAGTTTAGTGACTGATGGGTATGGTTGGACTTGATGATCCTGTGGGTCTTTTCCAACCTAGTAATTCTGTGATTCTGTTAATGATTCTATCAGTCTATGATTATGATTCACCCTCTTGATGGATTTGGGGAGCCTTTGCTTTCTCTTAGCTGTTTATCCATTCTCAGCTCCCAATATTCAAGAGTTCAGCTGTCCTTTCAGTCTGCAGGATGGCAAATTTAGGACTCAGTGAGCCAGAGAACAGATAGGCAGCTTGGAGTATGAATGGAAACCTTTGCCTATATGATTAGAAATACCACATCCACTGCCCTGTGGGGCTGCAGCGAGGGCAGTGATTTACCCGGTGGCAGGGAAGCAAGCCCGGGGATAGAGGAAGGCTGGTTTATGTGAGAAATCCTCCTTGTCAAGAAGAGATGAGGAGAGCTCCAGCTGTTTGCAGAGAACCTCTGCACCTGGCCAACCTAATAAATCTGTCATTAATTCAGCAGCCGCCAACTGCCATCATGGCAGGGTAGCTCCTATCCTGCTATTTGCACATCCTGCCTAGAGGAAATGTGCCCAAAAGTATTAAAGCAAAGCCATGTTTCATAATTGATCACATCCTGAGCTTTTCAGCCCTTCAGCAAATCAAATACCCAAAGGGATATTTCCTAAGACCTCGAAAAGGGAGTGAGCTGTCAGGTTAAAATGCTGTGTTTATCAAATTGGGGGAGAAACTCCCCTGCTTCCTATGAGACTTTGAATAAATTAGAAGCCCATCTGCTGTGCTTGGATGCAAGAAATTAATTACTTCCAAGGGTGATGAGTTTTTACAATAAAGTAATTATCAAGTTAATAAAAAAGGCAAAGGTTGGATCTTCAGCAAGAGCAAACTGCTATAACTTCAAGGCCCTAGTGGGGTGTTCCTGGGAATCCCCCAGGACTGGCCCCAGGGATTCCAGGAGCAGTGCAGTTTGATAAATAACAGTGACACCACATTGGACCATGCTAAGAAGCACCCAGGAATGGGCTTCTCGAGACCACAGCAAGAACAGTTTTGGAATTAGCAGTGCATTTTACTGGGAAGTTTGGGATCTCTTGCTATTTTCTTAGATTTATAGAATCATAAAATGGGTTGGATTTGACCTTAGAGCCCATCCAGTTCCAACTCCCTGCCATGGTGAGGGACACCTCCCGCTGGATCAAAGGGCTCAAAGCCCCATCCAGCCTGGCCTTGAACACCTCTACGGATTGGGTCAGTCAGTGCCTCTGCTGAACAAAAGCTCAGTTCTGGCTCAGAAACCAGGTCTTCCTAGAATTTGGCCTCTTTTCTTTGCCTTTATAGCTACCTCATAGAATCATAGAATCTCTAGGTTTGAAAAGACCTTTGAGATCATCAAGTCTAACCATACCTGTTCACTACTAAGTCATATACCTGTGCTTCATCCACCTGTCTTTTAAACACCTCCAGGTATGGTGACTCAGTCACCACCCTGGGCAGCCTCTGCCAGGGCTTGAGAACCCTTTCAGTGAAGTTTTTCCCAATGTCCCATCTGAACCTCCCCTGGCACAGCTTGAGGCCTTTCTCTCTTGTCCTTGAACCTAACCTGTTCTCCAGAGCTAATCTAGACATTTTCATTAACAAAGAAGACAAAGCCAAGCCCTATAACCAGCCACCTGATTTTACCACAAAATAAAATAGAGCAGTTTGTGCTAAAAATTACTGTTGTACATGCAGGAAGACTTGCATTGATTTAGTTATAAAACAAAAGGAAACCCAACTGGAGAAGAAAGAACAAGCTTAAGCTCTTCTGGAGTACAGATTAGCAGGAATATAGGGACCCCAGGGACAGGGAGAAGGGCTTCCCTTCTTGTATCAGAATCCCTCCTTGTATCTTGTGTATTCCCTCCTTGTATCAGAAACGGTGTGACCAGCAGGTCCAGGGAGGTTCTTCTCCCTCTGGACTCAGCACTGGTGAGACCGCTCCTCGAATCCTGTGTTCAGTTCTGGGCCCCTCACCACAAGAAGG
The DNA here is from genome assembly GCF_032191515.1 of Phaenicophaeus curvirostris. Lineage (NCBI taxonomy): Eukaryota > Metazoa > Chordata > Aves > Cuculiformes > Cuculidae > Phaenicophaeus > Phaenicophaeus curvirostris. Next base: position 1,922,756 of record NC_091411.1, read on the forward strand.
ATGTTGAGGCTCTGGAGCGAGTCCAGAGAAGAGCAACGAAGCTGGTGAGGGGGCTGGAGAGCAGGTCTTACAAGGAGCGGCTGAGAGAGCTGGGGTTGTTTAGCCTGGAGAAGAGGAGGCTGAGGGGAGACCTCATTGCTCTCTACAACTACCTGAAAGGTGGTTGTAGAGAGAGTGCTGGCCTCTTCGCCCAAGTGACGGGGGACAGGACAAGAGGGAATGGCCTCAAGCTCCACCAGGGGAGGTTTAGGCTGGACATTAGGAAAAAATTTTTCACAGAAAGGGTGATTGGGCACTGGCAGAGGCTGCCCAGGGAGGTGATTGATTCACCTTCCCTGGAGGTGCTTAAGGCACGGGTGGACGAGGTGCTGAGGGACATGGTTTAGTGTTTGATAGGAATGGTTGGACTCGATGATCCGGTGGGTCTCTTCCAACCTGGTTATTCTATGATTCTATGATTCTATGATTCCCATCATGCTTTCCAGAAAATTATGCTGGAAAGTATCTTTTTCCTTACTGGAAACAAGCTTTACCAGGAAGCTTCCCAGGCTCTTATGCAAGCAAATCCCCAACCGCACAATGTTCCCTCTCCCTCTAACATGCCCACGTGGGCCACGGCTTTGCCAAGAGCTGCAGCAGCTTCATTGCACCAGGCAGGGCAAGAATGAAGAGAGGTTTCTGAAGTGTCCGGATAATATTCCTGCCACTTCTAAAAATACACAGTGCCATGGAGACAGGCTTCGGCTTCACACAATTGAATGTTTCATAGTTGGCTTGGACGTTTCTCCTAAGCTACATCATTGTTAAAGACACAGAGTTATTCACGCAGAGGCCAGGGACTTTTTTCCCACAGAGCTAATGGCCAAAAAAAGTGATGAATCAGGGCTTTGAGTTGATTTATCTCTCAGTCTCTCCCCAACTGTATTTTCTATTTCTAGCATCTGCTGTCATTCAGGAAAATCTTGTAGGTATCAACAGCACCCATGACTCACTCCCTGGTTCTCCAGCTGCCATGGACAACTTTCACTATGATGCAGATTCTGGCTTGCTGTCTTGCAACAAGTGCCTCTCTGGGACCGGTACCACTACCAGGGAGAGGAAGATGCTTGTCTTCTTATGAGTCGGCCCAAACGCTGTGGCCTTGTTTGTGCTGTCGTTATTAACATCTCTATTTAGGTATTTTAATAAGGTTGATGATGACAATAGTTTTATTAATGGTTTTAGTTGTTAATAATCCTAATACCTGTCCACACTTACCATCTTCCAGGGAGTGTCTTCCTTTTATAGGATCATGGAATTCAAGAGCATCCTTCCTCCTGCCTGGAGCAGAGGACCAAGGAGCAGACCATAATTTCAAGACAGGACTGGACATCACTGGAGTCCTTGTGGTTTAACAATCATGGAATCATAGAACCACAGAATCATAGAATGGTTTGGGTTGAGAAGGACCTTAAAGATCATCCAGTTCCAAACTCCTGCCACGGGCAAGGACACCTCCCACTGGATCCAGTTGCTCATAGCCCCATCCAAGTCATGACAGCAATGTTAGGTGGCATCCTGGTAACGATGAGATGAACTCCACCGGCTTTTCCCACTGCAGGGTCAAGCTGAGACCTCTACACCGATGCAAGGATAGAGGTTTTCCTGGGAGCTGGTTGCACACCCCAGAGGGAATGATCGTAGACCTCTGTGTGTGTGGAGAGCAGCAGCAGGAAGGTTGGAGGTCTACCTGTGTGGGGCAGCCAGAGGATGGGTTTGGAGGATACAGCACTCTCTGGAGAGGCAGTCTATGATTTCTACACCTGGAAATGTCCCTTCTTGCTTGATTCGATACTGCCCAGGAGAATACAATTTTGTACCCTTTCCCTAACTAATGAGACAGCCCAGAACAAGCAGAACAAAACAAATAGAAATTCAAAACAGGAAAGCACTGCTGACTTGTGTGATTATTTACTCTTCTGACAGAAGCAAATTAGCAAGGTCCCACCAGCAGACAATCTGCTCAGGCTGAAAAGAAGCAACGTTCTCCCACTCAAATTAGACTGACTTGTCGTATTAACTCCAGATACTCTCTTGGCAGCAGTCACACTGCTGTATGGAGTCTGAACACTCATAGCACTGCCAGGATTCTGTAGAAACTGCTATACCAGAATATATCAAGGTTCACTCAGGACTTTGTGTCCATGCCCGATCCACAGCTGGTGTCCAGGAAACTGTCCAGCAACCATGGGTCTGACCATGGTCCAAACTCTCCACCACTAGATGTGCTCTTGCTGGGGGAGCTGCTCACAGATGAGCATGAAGAGGGCTCAGCTGTGATTATGGGCCCTACTCTTTGACCTTCCTGCCTGTAGAGTTAGATGATACCTTCTCAGATCCCTCAGGCCAGCCTGGCACGTTGGCATGGTGCAGGCCAGGAAGGGGCTGCCTGTGTGACTGCGGGTGGACTGGAATTATTTCTGCTGCCTTGTTGAAGAAGGTGGTAAATTCAGGTAGAAATCAGTAGTGCACCAGGATTTAGGAGCTAAGTACAGTGCAAGCAGCCTTTCTAAGAGTAAAGGGTAGGCAAGAGCATGGGTCAGACTTAGAGAGTTCCCTCTGAAAGGGTGACCCAGCACAAAGGTTCTTCATGTGCAGTGAGGTCACTTCGTCCTTTAAGAGCTGGGAAGGAGCCCCGTGCAGGATGATGGATGTTCTTGGAGATCCTCTGCTAACAAGCACTGTCCTTCCACAGCAGGATTCAGCCACCATGGTGTCAGTAGCAAACTACCTCCAGGTGTCAACTGTACTCCCTCAAGGCGAGTGCCAAGCCCACAAACTCTCTGCTCTTACATCCTTGTCCAGTTCTGCTTTTACGTGGGGAAAGTTTCACTAACAGAGGGAAGTGAAAGAAGACAAAGCTCTTTCCAGTTACCATTGGGGCAGGGAGAAAAGCAGGTTACGCCAGAGAACTTGCCATCGCAGTATCCCCAGCAGCGCTTACCTGTTCACAACACAGATATAATTAGGTCACCCAGTGGGAGCACGAGGGATGGAGCAGAACCCCAAGCAGATAGGGACACAACTGATGTGCTCCCTCTGGTGCTATGTTGGAGGGACGGATGGAGGATGGAGGGGAAAGTTATGGTTAAACTTGTAAGAAACTAGGTCACACTTTAATACATTTTTCAAGGAGTTTTGGGGAAGAGTTTGACTTTTAATTTCCTTCTTAAAAATAAGAAGTGGCCTATATAAGACTGGGTAAAAAATTATACAAGGATCTCATGGTAGTGTATAGAGCAGCAGCAAAGTCCAGAATAGCATCAGTGAGGGACCTGTGTCATAGAATCATAGAATCATAGAATAACCAGGTTGGAAAAGACCTACAGGATCATCAAGTCCAACCATACCCATCAGTCACTAAACTATGCCCTCAGCACCTCATCCACCCGTCCCTTAAACACCTCCAGGGAAGGTGACTCAACCACCTCCCTGGGCAGCCTCTGCCAGTGCCCAAGGACCCTTTCTGTGAAAAAGTTTTTCCTAATGTCCAGCCTGAACCTGCCCTGGCAGAGCTTGAGGCCATTCCCTCTCATCCTGTCCCCTGTCACTTGGGAGAAGAGCCCAGCACCCTCCTCTCCACAACCTCCTTTCAGGTAGTTGTAGAGAGCAATGAGGTCTCCCCTCAGCCTCCTCTTCTCCAGGCTAAACACCCCCAGCTCTCTCAGCCGTTCCTCATAAGGCCTGTTCTCCAGCCCCTTCCCCAGCTTTGTTGCTCTTCTCTGGACTCGCTCCAGAGCCTCAACATCCTTCTTGTGGTGAGGGGCCCAGAACTGAACACAGGATTCGAGGAGCGGTCTCGCCAGTGCTGAGTACAGAGGGAGAAGAACCTCCCTGGACCTGCTGGTCACACCGTTTCTGATCCAAGCCAAGATGCCATTGGCCTTCTTGGCCACCTGGGCCACTGCTGGCTCCTGTTCAGTCTCTGTCAACCAACACCCCCAGGTCTCTCTCCTCCAGGCAGCTTTCTAGACAGACTTCTCCCAGTCTGTAGCACTGCATAGGGTTGTTGTGCCCCAAGTGCAGGACCCGCCATTTGGCCTTGTTAAACCTCCTGCCACTGGACTCTGCCCAGCGGTCCAGCCTGTTCAGATCCCTTTGGAGCCTCCCGACCCTCCAGCAGATCGACACTTCCACCCAGCTCAGTGTCGTCTGCAAACTTGCTAGGGGTGCACTCGATGCCTTCATCCAGATCATTGATGAAGACATTGAACAGGGCTGGACCCAGCACTGAGCCCTGGGGACCCCCACTTGTCACTGGCCTCCAGCTGGAGTTAACTCCATTTCCCACCACTCTCTGGGCCCGGCCATCCGACCAGTTTTCTACCCAGGACAGTGTGCGCCTGTCCAGGTCAGAGGTGACAGTTTCTCAAGCAGAATGCTGTGAGAAACTGTGTCAAAGACTTTACTGAAGTCCAGGAAGATCCATCCACAGCCTTTCCCTCATCCAGCAGCCGAGTCACTTTGTCATAGAAGGCGATCAGGTTAGTTTGGCAAGACCTGCCTTTTGTGAGCCCGTGTTGACTGGGCCTGATCACCCGGTTCTCTTGCATGTGCTTCATGATAGCACTCAAGATCACCTGCTCCATGACTTTCCCTGGCACTGAGGTCAGACTGACAGGCCTGGAGTTTCCTGGGTCCTCCCTGCGACCCTTCTTGTAGACGGGCACAACATCAGCCTGCAGTCCAGTGGGACTTCCCCAGTCTTCCAGGACTGTTGGAAGATGATGGAAAGGGGTTTGGCCAGCACATCCGCCAGCTCCTTCAACACCCTTGGATGAATCCCATCCGGCCCCATAGACTTGTGGGTGTCTAGCTGGGCTAGCAAGGCTCTGACCACCTCCTCTTGGATCACGGGAGCCTCATTTTGCTCCTCTAGCTCCTGGGTTTGTACACAGACGGAACAACTTTCTTTACAATTAAAGACTGAGGCAAAGAAGGCATTAAGTACCTCAGCCTTATCCTCATCCCCTGTCACTGTTGTTCCTTCTGCGTCCAACAGGGACTGTATGGTCTCCCTCGTCCTCCTTTTATAATTTATATATTTATAGAAAGATTTTTTTGTTATCTTTCACAGACTTTGCGAATCTGATTTCTAGTTGAGCCTTAGCCCTTCTGATTTTTTCTCTACACAATCTCACTTCCCTCCTGTAGTCCACCCAAGAGGCCTGTCCCCTCTTCCAGAGCCCATAAACATTTCTCCTCTTCTTGATATCACTCAGAATCTCTCTGTTCAACCAAGCTGGCTTTCTCCCCTGCCGGCTCTTCTTCTGGAACATGGGGATGGCTTTCCTTTGAGCTGCTAGGATTTCCCTTTTGAAGAGCTCCCAGCCCTCATGGGCTCCCTTGCCCTTAAGTACTGTCTCCCATGAGACTGTGAACTCTTCAGGAGGCTGGTTGGCAAAGTCTGCCCTCTGGAAATTTAATGCTACTGTCCTACTAACCACCCTCTTCACTTCACCTAGAACAGGAAACCCTATCATCTCATGATCACTTAGTCCTAGGCGTCCACCTACTGCCACATCCCCCACAAGGCCTTCTCTGTTCACAAACAGCAGGTCCAGGAGGGCACCTTCCCTTGTTGGTTCATTCACCATGGAGAGCCAGCAGAGACCGACTGCAGAGAAACTGCAGCTCCTTTGGAAGTCAATGTTGGGTTACTGTGAAAGGAGAGACATTTGCCACCTTGTCAAGGCAGCTGGGGTGACTGTATGAAGAACTGGGGTACGTGCTCAAGCTAAGAGATCTCCTGCTGAGCAGGTCCTTGGCCACACTGAGACACAGCTGAAGTCCAGAAAGAGAAGCCCCTGCTGCTGGCTGCCTGCTGCTGCAGTGAGACCAAGCAACCTTTGCTCACACTCTGTAGCACCAGACATGTGGAACACACTCAAACTATTGTGCTGTGTCCAGCCACCCTAGTGCAAGGGAAGCTGGCTGAGTGTGTCTGAAACGGTGTCCTGGGGATGTGCTTCATCCCTCGTGTTCCACCAGCCAAGAGGAAGGATCTGGCCAAGGGCTCACGATGGTCCATGCAGGGTTGTAGAGAGAACTCACCCAGAGTCTACAGTTGGAAGCAGCAGGATCAAGAGCTGCCTGCAGGCAGAGCATCCTGGAGGAGCATCCTTGTCCCATCAGGAGCCTGCTTGAGCACCAGCACCAAGCTGTGAGCTTGTCCTGTGCCCAGTCATCAAAGCACTGGGGCAGAAATTGCTGTGGGCTTGGAGTTTCTGGCCTCCCTTCCAGTTTTACTTCCCAGGGTGGGGGAAGGTCCCACCACTAGACAACCCAAGCACTGACTGCAAGTTTCTCTCCACCCCTAAAAGCACCTCTCTTCACTGCCTTGGGCAGGACTTGCTTCTGAGAACTGTTTCTACGTTTCCCACAGCTACGTGGGAGGCAACCAAAGTGTTTAGGTGACACAGTCTGAGAAGACAAATTATAGCTCTTATTTGGGATGTTTAGGCAAAAAATAGAGCAGCTCTCAGGCACACCTGCACTTCCTCAAAACAAATTCTCCTGTTATTTCTAGCCCCAACACAAACCCCAAGTCGTCTAACTCATAGCACGTGGAGACCAGAGCTCAGTTTTCCCCAGGCAGGTACCATTTGAGAAGGTAAATCTGGGCATAGCAGGTCACTTGGCCACTGAAGAGCCTGTCTAGTGCTGCTTACTGGCTCTGTTGCAGTTACCCAATGTTCACCAGAACCTTGGGGTGACCAAAGCGACTGGGTGACCAAAGATGCTGAAGAAATTTGGGAGCCAGTGCTTTAACAAAAGTCAAAATGTTCTACCTGCTGCATTTGTTATTCCCATTCCTTTTGTCACTGCATATGAGAACACTTTTGTCCAGTAGGAATTGTTGTTGCTGTATTTGTCTCAGAGAATGATCATCCTTGGACTGCCTCCCTGCTTCTCATTTGGAAAAGGCAGGAACTACCACTGAAGTGTTTGTATGAACGTGGCCCTGGAGCACGGGAACAGGACAGGGGACCATACTTCTAGAACCACAGATTTCAGCAACATTCGTGTCAGCCTGGCACAATCCCACCTTGGTCAGCAACTCTGGATATCAGCCAAGAGCTAAACTGGCTCCAAGGAGGTGGCGTTCCTGAGACTAAATGCAGATGTCCTGGCTTGAATCATAGAATATCTAGGTTGGAAAAGACCTTTGAGATCATCAGTTCCAACCCTACCTGTCCACTACTAAATCATATGCCTAAGCACTTCATCGACCCGTCTTCATTCCCTACACCTCCAGGGATGGTGACTCAATCACCTCCCTGAGCAGTCTGTTCCAGTGCTTGAGAACCCTTTCAGTGAAGTAGTTTTCCCTTGAGAAGTCCAAGGAAGACTTTTTGCTCTCTGTTTCTTCCCAGTGGAGGGGAGGGAGGATGAGGATGAAGAGGAAGCCAAAATAGGAGAACAAGCATCCCTATAGAAAAGCTCAGAGCATTTCAGGCACTCTTTCAGACTCAGTCTGGATTAGTGCTCAGGTCTGAGTCAAGATTGGCTGGATGCTCAGGGCAGAGATGGACAGTCCGTGCTGTGAACTGGGGCACTTAAGCAAGCTGGTTGTGAGAGGTGTCAGACCACACTGATGAGCTTTGCCCAGTGACACACGAGGATGGACACAGTTGCCCAGTCATAAGCCGTGGCAGGTATTTGGAGATGCCCTGGGATTATCCTAAAGAGGGTTCTGTGGTCTGTGCTGGATCTTCCAGCCATGTGCAGATGCCTCAGGTCCCTTGGAGCACGTCACCTGCATTTAGACAACCAAAACCCCCAGTTCAGTGTCCATTACCTGCCAGCTCAGAAACCAACAACTCCCAGCTTAGGTCTGTAAGTGAGTCACTTGGACCAGCCACGTGTCAGACCCTGGCTCATGGCCATGTCACATGGAGAGAGGCTGAAATGTTGGCTCTGTTGCAAGCCATGGCAACATTTCCATGAGTTTTCACAGGGTCGTGATTTCCCCTGGCTCATAAATGATGCTCCTGACCCTTTGGCCACAGACACATTTGCCCACCCACAGCGAGCTGCCCCGGGGGAGTTTGCCCTGGCCTCGGGCAGCACTGCTCCCTGCAGAGGAGCCCAGCACCATTCCTGACTCGCTGCTCTCCTAGGACACCTGGGTATGTCCAAAAGGCATCGCAGTCCTGGCAACGCAGTATCCAACTGCCAGCCCTGTGAGAACCAGCAGAGACCAACTCCCCAGAATCTCCTGCAGCCTCTCAAACCTTCACTTCCCCAAAAAGGAAACCAAAGGTGCATATTTTTAACCCCTTTTCTGCATTTGCGATGCTCTCTGATTGGAGAGGGTCATATCCTAAGGACGGGCCAACAAAAAGCTCCTGCAGACTGACTCTTACCCCTCCTGCCTTATGGCTCCTATAAAACCCACCTGGAAAAATAATCCCAGAGGCTGTGCTGACAAATGACTAACTCATCCTGGTACAGCCGTTTGCCCCTTCACTTTCCATGTGTGTGCTTTGGAAACCAAACAGAGAGAGAGACCCTTAGGGTGGCCAGAGCAAACACAGCTCTTTCTGGGCAGGCGCTCTGCTCATAATATATAAATAAATACATAAACTGACGTATGGACAAATTATCAAGAATTATAAATACAAACCCTGCCATGGGCCAGACATTTCCAGTCTGCAGAGCCAACAACAGGCTCTTCTGGTGCTGTCAAACGTTATTGCTGCTGCCAGGTTGATTTACAGCAGCTCTTTGTGCAGCGTGGCTCCGACATCGGGCTTGCGCGGGGCTGATTCCAGTGGGAAAGAGACACACATGAGGGATGGAAGAAGGATCGTTCCTCTAGTAGATGCACACCCAGCAGGGGAAATCCCAAATCTTCTCTTTAAAGAAAAAAAAATCACCATCTTGTGATTTCTTTGCTTAAGAGCTGTTTATAGAAACTTTCTGAGGCCATGGGGAGGAGCAGGCGCGGTCTGCAAAATAGATCAGGAGTAAGGCTACCTTCTGTCTCCCTGATTGAGGGATAGGGGATATTTTGGGAACGTTCAGCCTGGAAAGGCAGGAAGGGAGGAGTTAGAATGGAAACAAAGGGCTAGAGTCTCCACTGACATGAAGCAGCATCGGAGGCGATGGAGCAGAGCTGCATCCCACCAGCTCCTCAGCCCCAAAAATCCATGAGTGGAAGAGTCACCCCTGTGAGACGCATGTGCTGAGGGCACCTCCATGCAGTGCGAAGGTGTGGGTCTGGGTGCAGGAAGCAGGGGCAGCACATGGGTCTGGGTGCAGGAAGGGTGTCTCTGGAATGAGACTCCCTGTGACCTTTGTGATCTGGAATGCAGGAGATTTACTGAGCAAACAGTTTTCCAGCCATGCGTGAAAAACCCAGAGCAGCTTCTACGCATCACTGGGGGGAGCAACAGGCAGGCGTGAGCACAGGGGTCCTCAGTGCCAGACAGGGGTAGGAAAAACTCTCAGAACAGGGGTTTTTTTCTCAGTAAAGTTCATTTATTACCTTGATACTACAACGCAAGAGGTTTGCTTTAAAAAAAACCATTCTCAAACTGAAAATATTCTTGACTGAAAATAAGATTATCTCAAGCAAAGCCTTTCGCAGCACAGCAGGGAGATGGAGAGTGTGTCCCCCAGCTCACTGACCTCTCTGAGCCAGCTGGTCCTGCTCCATGCTTGCTCCCGCAGGCTCTGAGCCAGGAGACTGCCCTGAGGACAGCACTCCAAAATGAAAACTTGGGTGATTTGAGTACAGGAAAAAAAAGAACAGATTCATAGAATGGTTTGGGCTAGAAGGGACTGTAAAGCCTGTCCAATTCCACCCCCTGCCATGGGCAGAGACACCTCCCACTGCGTCAGAGGCTCCAAGCCCCATCCAACCTGGCCTGGAACACCTCCAGGGATGGGGCAGCCACCACTACTCTGGGCAACCTGGGCCACGGCCTCCCCACCCTCACAGCAAAACATTTCTTCCTAAAATCTTACCTCAATCTCCCCTCTTTCAGATGATAACCATTTGTCCTTGTCCTATCCCTGCACTCCCTGATCAAGAGTCCCTCCCCATCTTTCCTGGAGTCCCTTTCAGCTGGAAGCTGCTCTAAGGTCTCCCCAGAGCCTTCTCTTCTCCAGGCTGAACAACCCCACCTCTCATAGCCTATCCTTCTATGGCAAGTTTTCTAGCCCTCGGATCATCTCTTTGGTCTCCTCTGGACTCGAATCTTTATGTTTTGTGAAAAAACCTCTATTTCTTATGCTGAGCCAAAGGTCCAGACTAGATCAGAAAAACAAAAACATCCATAGATGCTCTCCAACTACTCAATGCCCCGCAGATATCTGAGCTAGAGGACAACCCGTGCCTGACCCAAAGAACAGCAACTGAGGCTGTCATAGCATTAAACCTGTTACCCATGGTTGGGGCACAGCAGGCAAGGTCAGTCAGCTCTTCCTGCAAGGCAAGATCAAAGGGTGTATTAGATACGGGTTGGGCATCTGTAAGTGGCCAAGCAGCTGTCTCGTATAAATTGTGGTTTAGACTGTGACTGGCTACAGTGGGAATTTTCAGTCTGCAAATACAGATTGCGATGAGGTCTTAGAAAGAAATGTTTTGCTGTGAGGGTGGGGAGGCCCTGGCCAAGGCTGCCCAGAGCAGTGGTGGCTGCCCCATCCCTGGAGGGGTTCAAGGCCAAGCTGGATGGGGCTTGGACCAGCCAGATCCAGTGGGATGTGTCCCTGCCCATGACGGTGAAACTGTATGGGCTTTGAGGTCCCTTCCAACCCAAACCATTCCATGATTCTGTGATGTTTCTATGATATGATTTTCCATGGAATGGATCAAGGATTGCACAAGGGTGAGCACAGATGGTGGTAACAGTCTACAGGCATCTCAGCAAGGGAAATTTCTCAGATGCTCATGGTACACCGTCAAGTGTAAAAGAGGATTATAAAAACAGTTCTAGTGTAATTTCTAAGAAGAAAAACTTCTCAAGCTTCCTTTTGTTGCTAAGAAATAACAAAACAAGCAAGTAACTGCTGCAGAAGACACAGATGCATGCTGTTCATAGTCAGTCATGGAGATACTCAACTGTGACAGTGAATTAAATACAGTTGGTTTCAATGGCTAAAATGATACTTTGTGGTAGGACAAAGGCTTCGTGTATTACCAATAATAAATTAACCACTCTTTGTGGAAATAATTCCAGACTTGGCTAAAATATTCATACTTTTCTTTGTGGTTATTGAAGTCTCAGACCATGTGGATTTCAAAGCATTTCTCACAGGTCATTACAACTCAGCTAGGAGAGGAATAAGCTGGTGTCTGAGTGTTTTCAAGGATGAAACAGCACTAAGAATCTTCGAAAATGTGAAAAGTCCTTCAATCATGTGGTTTGAATTGTGATAGGGATTCAACTTTAATTTACAAAGTCACTGTTCAGTCAGAAATTAAAGGGGATTTAAAAAAGGCTGAATATTTACTTCTAAGTGTTCAACTCACATATGCAAAACACAGCAAACTATGGTGTAAATGCATTGTGTGATCTTCAACACAGAAGTTTATGAATGAGTAACAGAAGTTTATGAATTCCTTTCCCTAGCAAAGGGCTTGAGAATTGTAGAGGATTTGGGATCATTATATATTAAATACAACAAAATGGTGAGGCTGCCCCTCATAAAATGTCCCTCTCCCTAAGAAAGTTATCCCAGCACGTTCAGCAGGAATAGCCCAGCTGAAGTTTTTATATTCTTTAATACAACACAGATGGCAAGTGAGACGGAAAGTGCTTGGAATGCAAGCACTGAAGGTTTGCAATGATAATTTTAAAACATATACTAATATTTCTAAAATGAGACTTCATCAATCTTTCTGTGCCAAAAATCATAACATGCATTCACCGAAGTGTAAATTACAGCCAAGGCTGACAACAAATTCCTTGGACATAAATGCTGGCCCCCTCTAAAACAAAAGCAGAATAATTAGAAAAATATTTCACTGGGCTGTATGCATTATATTTCAAACACCTGACACCACAGTGATCTCAACAGATTGAATTCATAGACTCGTAGAATCATGGAATCATAGAATAGTTTGGGTAGGAAGGGACCTTAAAGCCTATCCAGTCCCACCCCTGCCATGGGCAGGGACACCTCCCACTGGATCAGGGGCTCCAAGCCCCATCCAGCCTGGCCTTGAACCCCTCCAGGGATGGGGCAGCCACAGTTTCCCTGGGAGACCTGTTCCAGGGCCTCACCACTCTCATGGTGAAGAAATTCTTCCTTATGTCTAGTCTAAATCTGCCCCTCTCCAGTTCATACCCATTGTCCCTCATCCTATCGCTACAAGCCTTTGTGAACAAGCCCTCCCGGTCTTTCTTGTAGCCCCTTCAGGTACTAGAATTCACCTAACCTGATTCAGTCGTTACCCGTGAAACACGCGTTGACTTTTCTGGAAGCCATAAACATCAGGAAGGTGTTGAAATGTTAGAGCAGGCTCGCTGGGCACTTCTGTGTATCAAGACCATGTATGCACATGTTTGAGGAGTCTTGAATTATGGAAGGGTTTAATTATGAAACTGCAAATCCCAGTTCTTTCTGTTATTCAGAACCTCAGGGATCTCCCATAACCGTTACAGACGTCTCTGGGGGTGAAATGTATAAGCAGAGCCTGACAGGCTGCTACAACCTGCTACAGTTCTACTCTGCTAGTGGGCAAGTCTCAGATTAGCATTGTTTGTCCATATAGTGTTTTATGGGTTGATAAAGAAAGAAAAGCAAAGAAAAGATGAATGGGAGCCTCATTGTCATCCTGCCCATTAACTTTGTAAATAAGGTATCGATGGGCAGGAGGACAGAAGCCTGCTGTCCCCAGTGAACCCTTCCAGACACCTCCCCTGATGTGCCAATTACAAGACGTTCATTAAACCAACCCACCACCCCCTCATTGTTTTGTTTGACCTCAGATCACTTTGTAAAGGGACCAGAAACCCAAGCAGGGCGAGGGGGACCCCAATGCCCTGTCCCTGGCCTGAGCAGCTGCCACCAGCAGAGACAGACGGGGCACATGGGGTGCATGAGCTGGAGAGTCCCTTGGCTGCACCGTGGAAAACAAACCTCCTGCATTTGTGACAACTGATCTGCTCACTCCAGTTGGCTCCAGTTGGCACTTCTTTGTGCTCCTGGAAGCTGGAGCTTTGGGGTTAAAGCTCTGGAAGTGCCATTGCCCGCGGAGCTGAATTTGCAGCTGCTGTCTGGTTTTACATCGCGCCATGGAGAGGGGTCCACGGGGAGCTGCAAAGTGAGATCCCTGCACAAGACATTACAGCGCGATGGAGTTGTCCCTCTGCCTGGCCCTCATTTCAGGCCTGATTGGCACAAATCAGAGACAAAGGCTGCTCAGAAAGCTGGCATGCGGGGCTTTTACCTCCTGTTCCCTGGATAATTTAATAACAGCCCGATCTGGAAGGGAGCCAGGCAGCACGGTGAAGTTAGACAGTCTCCATTTGGCTTATTAAAGTCCATCTTGATCCCAGAGAATTCTTCCTGAGGAAAAAAAGCCCCTCTCTCCCATGGGCCAGCATGGGGCAAACAGATTGGACCTGTGTGTGCCGTTTCACTTTGCTCAGCCTGGTGTCTGGGCTCCTTGGCCACAAGCCCGCGAGCACCAGCTGGCCCCTCTTCTGCCTGCCTCTAAGGAGAAGGAATCAAGAACTACATAAATAAAGCAAATGCTAATGGGTTAAAAGGGCTTAAATGGACTCTTTTGCTTTGCTTTGTATTTTGGTGGTGTTTTCTTGGAAAAAAACACGATGTGCAGCCTAGAGCCGTCTGCTCCAGCATACTCAGACCTCGCCTCACTACAAGCAACCTGGGGAAAAGAAATAATAACTCCAGTAAGACAGAGGATGTGCAGAATCTGTTAAAAATCACAGTAAATAAGCTTTATTTTAATCATTTCCCGAAGTCCCATAAGTTAAGCAAACATCAGGTATCTTGTACTCGAAGAAACATTCCTGCAACGTCAAGCTAAATACTGATGTTCGTGACATCAACCCATGGGCATTCGCTGTCTGGGGCTCTCTGGTATGGCTCGTCCGGCAGATGTAACCTTTGTATGAGAGCCGACGTTTGGTGGTTGTATTCTCTAGCTATTTCTGGAAGTGAATGCAATGATCCTCAACTCGGATATGACTGTTTCCAGCATAAACAAATCCAGGCCAGCTTTTGACCATAGATTTAGAGTCTGGAAATATCATCATGGAGGATGTTTATTTGACTGTTTCCAGATTTTTTTTGTTCTTTGGTTTGTTTGCAGTCTAACTCACCGGGTTTTTTTATAATTTTCCCAACCTAAATGTCTTTCCCCTATCATTTCAGCATTGCTCACTTCAGAAGAGGAGAAACAGCCAACCTCCTTCAATGTAACTAGTTTCCATTTAGGACATGACATCCTTCCAAGTTGTCCCAAAGCCTAAATTTGTATTCTATATACAACAACCAGCACTGAGAGCATGTGTTATCTTTGGCGTAGGCAGTCATGCATTATAGCTGCTGCCACGAGGACCCACGTCCATCCTTTGCTGGAAAAAAACTTTCCTTAAACATGTTTACCCATGCAGCATCAGATTTCAGTGTTTGGTTGACCTTTTGTCACTTAGGTGGCATTTCTCAGAGCACGTAGGACAGTTGGATTCCATGGATTTGATTTCCCACTGTACTGGAAGCCTCCCAGTGCTGACGTGGGATTGTTGGGAGTGACATCATATTGTCTTTTGACAGCATAGACTCCCTCGAGGACGCACGGGGACAGACTCATCAGTGTGACCATAAACATCTCCCATGTAAACATCTCCATCTGAGCTATGCACCCAGGTGCCTTTTAAAGACAGTGGAACGGAAACCAGCACTATGCCCTAAATTCGAGGAATAAGATGAAATAGAAGTGATTGTAGGAGAAATCTGCCTTCACCAGGAGGCTGGCTGCTGAGAGCAGGTAAGGTAATACCCTCTGTGCCTGGGTGTTCTTAAAAAGCCATTTACGACCCTGAGGGTGCCCTCGCTCAGCCCCTAGACACACAAAGACACTCGCTGCAGGGCCCACCTACCGGCAAGTGGATAAAGCATCTGCAAGAGAGCTTAACGCACACAACAGCAACAGGCATGGCTGTGTGGGCTTGGTCTGTCCCCTTGTTGCCAGTGTCTTCTCGTCTTTGCGGACGACGCTAAGGTGGGTGGAAGTGTGGATCTGCTGGAAGGTCAGGAGGCTCCAAAGGGATCTCAACAGGCTGGACCGCTGGGCTGAGACCAGTGGGATGAGGTTTAACAAGGCCAAATGCCGGGTCCTGCACTTGGGGCACAACAACCCTGGGCAGCTACAGACTAGGAGAAGTCTGGCTCGAAAGCTGCCTGGAGGAGAAGGACCTGGAGGTGTTGGTTGACAGCCGACTGACCATGAGCCAGCAGTGGCCCAGGTGGCCAAGAAGGCCAATGGCATCTTGGCTTGTACCAGGAATGGCATGGCCAGCAGGTCCAGGGAGGTTCTTCTCCCTCTGGACTCGGCACTGGTGAAACCGCTCCTCGAATCCTGTGTTCAGTTCTGGATGTTGTGGCTCTGGAGCGAGTCCAGAGAAGAGCAACAAAGCTGGGGAAGGGGCTGGAGAACAGGCCTTATGAGGAACGGCTGAGAGAGCTGGGGGTGTTTAGCCTGGAGAAAAGGAGGCTGAGGGGAGACCTCATTGCTCTCTACAACTCCCTGAAAGGAGGTTGTGGAGAAGAGGGAGCTGGGCTCTTCTCCCAAGTGACAGGGGACAGGACGAGAGGGAATGGCCTCAAGCTCTGCCAGGGGAGGTTCAAGCTGGACATTAGGAAAAAAACTTTCATGGAAAGGGTCCTTGGGCACTGGCAGAGGCTGCCCAGGGAGGTGGTTGAGTCACCTTCCCTGGAGGGGTTTAAGGGACAGGTGGACGAGGCGCTGAGGGACGTGGTTTAGTGATTGGTGGGAATGGTTGGATTCGATGATCCAGTGGGTCTTTTCCACCCTGGTGATTCTTTGATTCTATGATTCTCACTTAACAGTTGTTGGGACAAAAATTTTCCAGGCAGGAGCAGTTCAGGTAAGCACACACACTCCTGGAAGGCGGCTATGGTGGAGGCGAATCAGCTGTTGCTTCATAATACCCAGCCCTCCAGAGCAAGGCAGGCTATCGAGTACCATCAACCAACAAGAGGGGTCCACAAAACATGAACTTCAGCCCCCTTGGCTTAGAAGGGGGGAAGAAACCCTTGTACTACAGACCCTGAGACAGAAGATACTCAAAATCAGAGCTGTGGGCCACATTTCATAGAGTCATGAAATGGTTTAGGGCCAGAAATGTTGAGAGGAAGGGGCTATTTTATTTTGGAAATTATGAAAACGTGGAACGGTTTAGGTTGGAAGGGATCTTAAAGTTCATACAGTTCCACCCCCTGCCACGGGCAGGGACACCTCCCACTGGATCAGGGGCTCCAAGCCCCATCCAGCCTGGCCTTGAACCCCTCCAGGGATGGGGCAGTCACCACTGCTCTGGGCAGCCTGGGCCAGGGCCTCACCACCCTCAGCAAAACATTTCTTCCTAAAATCTCATCTCAATCTCCCCTCTTGTAGCTGAAAGCCATTTGCCCTCACCCTCCCTGCCCTCCCTGACCAAGAGCCCCTCCCCAGCTTTCCTGTAGGCAATATATAAATGTTTATATATATTTATCAAATACAGAATTTTTTTTTTCCATCACCTCTCCTCCCCAAAGACTCAACTTTCCAAAGAGCCTCCTCCAAACCTCTGTGTCTCTGCAGATGTGCTTTTGCTAACGAATATATCTGCAGGGAGTGAAACAGCAGAAGAGGGAACAAGTTAATTTTGTGCGTGCCCTTCTGAGCCCAGCATTACGGCAGCACAGATGTGTATTTTTGTCCTGCTTCCTCTGAGATATTTTTAGCTGCTCAAGTGACTTGTGGCAGTTCCCTGAGGCCAGAGTGATTCATGCAGTTTGGGAGAAGGGCTGCAGAGCCAGTGCTGGATGGAGCACTCTTTGGGAAGGGAGAGTCATCCCAATAAAATCAGGAGCTGGTTTCAAAGGTGTAAAGACTTTGAAAAATGGAGTGCTGGTTCCAGAATGAGGTTTTTGGCTCTGGCTAAGCTAGAAGTGTTGAATCTTCTGCATTTTATTATATCATAGATTCATAGAATGGTTTGAGTTGGAGGGGACCTCAAAGCCCATCCAGTTCCACTGGCTGCCGTGGGCAGGGACACCTCCCACTGGATCCAGTTGCTTAAAGCCCCATCCAACCTGGCCTTCAACACCTCTGGGGATTATGAAGGGCTGGGATCTATTTTTTCTGATGTTGGGGAAGGCCAGTGGTTAACATCACAGGCTGGGTATAGGCAGCGTGCAGCTCAAGACCACACCATGGAAACTCCCTCTCTCCTCAGTCATCAGCATCTTTTAACATGGCCCTGGGCACCATCTGCCACTTGTGTCCTGCTTTCCTCCCCTGCAGCCCAATCTCCACCAGTGCACATCAGCCCTCCTCCTCCAGACACCTGACCCATGTAATTTCTGAGACATCAGTTCCTATGAAGAACTTCTAGATTCATTATCAGGCTCTCCTTTGCAGACAAGTGGATTTTTCTAGCATTCATAAAGCTCAGATACCAGAAGAAGGGGGAGAACAGGACAGCTTTTGCCCCTTCCTGCAGGCACCTGCTAAGATCCTGTTCAAGAATTGCATCCCTCTAGACTGACAATAACCAGAGCAAGGAATCTCCCATTAATCCACGGGGAGGTGAGATGAGGTTGATTCAGAAGGTCCTTCATCTAGTCCTTCTCATTCCTTTACTTACAAATTGGGCACAGCCCAGATGGACTTGGGTCTCCCACTGAGACCCTATGGAGTGAGCAGAGTGTGAGATTGGGAGAGTATTTTGATGGTTTTCTGCTATCGAGAAGCTTGGAGAGAAGTTTGCCAGCATGTAAGGGCAGTAGTTGGCAAGCCTGTCCAGTGACTCATTTCCAGAGAGAGTAACTCACAGGACAACAATGAAGAATGGAAATTATCAGAGAGGGGAAAAGCAGCACAAGCAGCAACCAGAGCAATCTCCCTCTGTCACCAGTCCTTGCAAAACAGAGTCAGGATCTTTGCTGACAGCTGCTGCGAGGTATGAGAGTGCCACAGAAAAAGGGAAGGAATTAGGGCCCTCCCGGCAGGAAGGATCTATAGGAGGTAGAAGAGATCTTAAGGTAGAGAATGCAAAGGAAGACAACTCTTCGTCAATTCTCTCTGTGTGGCCTGAGGCTCTGACAGTTGTCTTTGAGGTGCTCCTTGGGGCTGAAGCAGAAGCCAGGATTCCAGCATCAGCTCTCAGTTTCCCTGGTCGTGTGGGTTCTGCTGAACTCCAAACATCCCTCAGCATCAGTGTGTTGTGGCCAGATAACGCCTGGCTGTTTTCATGTGTGTGTTGTTAGAGATTGTAAGTGACCCAACTATACAGGGCAGTTCTTGATCAATGGGTCCTTCACGAGGTATTTTTGCAATGGACAGGAGCCAGTGGGATCATGTGCTTAGAAGTCAATTACCATCTCTTGCCGTCACAGGCTTGGACACGACAGTCAGGCTCCAGAAGTTATTTACAGCAAACCAGCCAAGCCCTTTGGCAAAGCAGCTGGTGAACACCACTGCCAAAGGCAAATGCTGAGTCCAGGATCTTTCTCCCCATGACCAAAACTGCTACAAAAACAGCTTCTTCAAGCCCTCTCTTGCCCGAGACTCAACCTCAATCTGCTCTTGAAAAGCAGAGAAGCATCAAGTCAAGTGTCCACACTTCCTTGGTCTGTTCCACAGTAAAGATACAAGCAATGATTCCTGGTACCAGCCCCCACTGCTGAACTGCCACATCTTGGCCCCAGACTGGTGGGCTGGATAGTGAAAATACAGGGAGATGGTTTGCAGCCAGAATAAAAGGCTGCTTCTTGCAACAGGAACAGAAATAAAACACTCTTCCAGGCTTGGTACCTGATAAACACGGTTGTCATCCAGGAGGGGCAGGCAACAGCTTTGTATCTCTGCTTCAAAGGTTGCTCTTCCACAGATCATGGCCACATGGGCAAACTTCATTTTCAAGTTGTACCCTAGAAAAGCAATGGAGTATGAAAGGGATTAAGCCCTGACAGAAGCCAAGCTCTGCAGAGGAGTTATATTGTATTTAGCCAAGTGTTTAATAGACACATGAAGTCTTTCAGGTGCAGCTAAGCCAACCTGGGTTGAGGCTTCTGGCCACCACAAGCAGAGGTAGCTGCATGACTAGAGAGTGAACCACCTCCCTTCTGAGACCCTCCCCAAGGTTCAAGTGGAACCACAAAGCGAGAAAGGAGCACATGGGAAAATAGGGTTTGGGATAAAAATCTTACCACAGCGCAGTCAAGTCATTCTGGGAAAAAGTTTCCCACCAGAGAGTGTGGTCACACTGGATCCCAAACTTCTCTTAAGAGTGGGCTGAATGAAATGGCTGATTTCTAATTCTTCATTGTGGCAGGGCAGTTTCATTTTGAGTTTATAGGCTATGCATTTCAGTGTTTTAAATTAACGGTTTAACAATAATGGCCTAATTCAACTGTATGAAATTTGATTCTGTGGGTGGGTGCTAAATATACTCCTGATTACATTCATGTTTATGTTCTGATGGCAACAGAAAGAAACAACTCAGGGTTACTGAGTGGAAAGCTGTTATTTTGTCTGTTCTGGGGTAAATGCCAACATCTGGAGTTTTCTTTCAGATTTGGAGCTTTGCTCAGTTATAGGATAGAATAGTCCAGTTGGAAGGGACCTACAAGGATCATCCAGTCCAACTGCCCGACCACTTCAGGGCTGACCAAGAGTTAAAGTGTATTAAGGGCATTGTCCAAATGCCTCAAACACTGACAGGCTTGGGGCATTGACCACCATCTTTGGCATCTTCTTCTAGTGTTTGACCACCCTCTCAGTAAGGAAATGTTTCCTCATGTCAAGTCTGAGCCTCCTTTGATCCAGCTTTTCTCCAAATTAGACAAACCCAGTGTTCTCAGCCTCTCCTCATAGGACATGCCTTCCAGCTTTTTCACTGGCTTTGTTCCCCTCATCTGGATGCATTCAAGGATCTTCACATCCTTCTTTAATCATAGGGCCCAGCACTGCACCAACACTGAATATAGTGAGACAATCTCCTTTCTTGAGTCAATTTCTTCATGGGTTAAAATCGTATCTTGTCCTGAAAAACATAGAGCTGAGACACGAGCACCTGGTCCCCAGCTTGGAGCAGAGCAGCTTTTCTGAACTGCATGATTTGTGTAAGGCAACAACAAACCCAAACCACAGACCTGTCTCCTGGAATAAACTGCCAAGAGGATGAAGAGTCATTTGGAGGAAGAGCGGAGAGGGGCTGCCAGCATGGGGAAGAAATGAACCACCACAAATGAACCCAGAAATGCCAGGGTTACAGAGGGTTAAGCACTCGTGTGTGAGATGACCTGTGGGGATGTGATGCAGCCTCAGAGCTGAAGTTGATGGGTAGAGCGGAGAATGGTCCCCAAATCTGGAAGCCAGGTCAAGGCTGATCCCAAGGGCCATTCTCACACAGAGTTTTGGAGCAAACATTGGCACAGTCCTCAATGGATGCAATCGCACCTGTGAGGCCAGGGTGCTGGTAGCTGATGAGATTGGATTGAAAATAATAATAACAATAATAATACTACCATTATTTTATGATCCTCTTGTTTAGCAACAGTTATAATTGCTGATCATGTTTGCCCTTTTCCTTCTTTCCAGCCCGCAGAGCTGCCCCTGTGCCTCTGCTCCAGACATAACTTGTAATTTCACCCGTTTGTCATCTTCTTTCCCTCCGCAACGCCCTCTTTCTTTTTCTCATGAGCCTCTGGCTGATCTCAGCAGAGGAAAGAGGCAGAAACAGAGGCTGTGGAACAGCACATCAACAGAAACATCCCAGCCAGCCTTGCACTCCAGCATAGAATTATAGAACAGTTTAGGTTGGAAGGGACCTCAAAAGCCCATCCAGTCCCACCCCTGCCATGGACAGGGACACCACCCACTGGGTCAGGAGCTCCAAGCCCCATCCAGCCTGGCCTTGAAACCCTCCAGGGATGGGGCAGCCACCACTGCTCTGGGCAACCTGGGCCGGGGCCTCCCCACCCTCACAGCAAAACATTTCTTCCTAAGATCTCATCTCAATCTCCCCTCTTTCAGCTAAAAACCTTTTCCCTACACTCATCTCCAAGATGCTTGTCTTTTCGTCTACAACTTGCTGCCCAATAATTTTGAGGAAATAGCCTCCTCAGAGGCCAGGAGCTGAATTCAGAGTCCTGGTGCATTACTGCTGCTCTTATGCAATCTTCTTTGGTGCTATAATGTAATAAATAGCTTAGGTTTTTATTATTTCAGCTTTCTCAGTAGCTGCTAGGCATGTTCTGAACCAGTCACCTGGAAAGAAGTAAGAGAGAAGTGCCCATCCCTGTGCAGAAAGCAGTCAGGAGCTGTTTATGAGCAGAATCATGATCTGCATGATCTGCATCATATAAAGTTTAGGAAAAATAAAATGCCGCTGTTCCAATACAGAAACATTTAGAATCTGTGTATCTAACCAAGCATGGAATTATATTTATTAATTTTTAGAAGAAATAGAAAATATTCCTGCGCCAAAATCAATAATGTCAGAGTCATGGTAGGAAATCTGCTGTGTTAGTTAGTTAGTAAGCATCATGAGAAACTGTGTAATTGTACAAAAATTACAAGTAGTTTCACTGAGATTGATTACTTACTTACACCAGGAGGAAATGATTTCATAAATCCTCTTCTGGACGTTTCCCAGATTTTATGGCATTATGGTTTTCATTTAGTTTTAATTGGTAGAGCAGCAGTAAGCAAACAGAGGTGTACAACAGTGGTTTTCTCCATGCATTAAAAGTTACCTGCTTGTAAACTCAGCTCTGAGCATGGTCAAAAAGGCTGCACATGCGGGGCTGAACAATCCAGGATCCAAAATGCCCTGACAAGGAGGGCAAGTTTAAATCATAGAATCATAGAATCATGGAATGGTTTGGGTTGGAAGGGACCTCAAAGCCCATCCAGTCCCAACCTCCTGCTGTGAGCAGGGACACCTCCCCCTGGATTAGGGGCTCCAAGCCCCATCCAACCTGGCCTTGAACGCCTCCAGGGATGGGGCAGCCACCACTGCTCTGGGCAACCTGGGCCAGGGCCTCCCCACCCTCATAGTGAAGATTTTTTTTTCCTTCTATCTAATCTAAATCTCCCCTCTTTCAATTTAAAGCCCTTACCCCTTGTCCTATCGCTGCAGCCCCTTGTAAAAAGCCCCTCCCTAGTTTTCCTGGAGCCCCTTTGAGTAGTGGAAGCTGCTCTAAGGTCTCCCCAGAGCCTTCTCTCCTCCATGCTGAACAACCCCAACTCTCTCAATCTGGAGAGCTCTTCCATCCCTCTGATCATCTTTGTGGGCTCCTCTGGACCCTTTTCCAACAGGTCCATGTCCTTCCTGTGATGAGGGTTCCAAAGCTGAACACAGCACTCCTTGGGTTCTCATGAGAAAGGAGCAGAGGGGCAGAATTCTCTCCCTCAACCTGCTAGTCACGTTGCTTTTGATGCATCCCAGATACAGTTGGTTTTCTGAGCTGCAAGCACACATTGCTGTGGCGTGTCCAGCTTTTCACCCACCACTGCCCCAAGTCCTTCTCAACAGGGCTGTTCTCAATTCCTTCATTCTCCATCCTATACCAATAAAAAGGATTGCTCCTGCCTATGTGCAGGACGTTGCAGTTGAAGTTCATGGGTTTCGCACAGGTCCACCTAGCAAGCCTGTTAAGGTTCCTCTGGATAGCATCACTCCAGTGTGTTGGCAAACTTGCTGAATCATAGAATCACAGAATCACCAGGTTGGAAAAGACCCACTGGATCATCGAGTCCAACCATTCCCATCAATCACTAAACCATGTCCCTCAGCACCTCGTCCACCCATCCCTTAAACCCCTCCAGGGAAGGTGACTCAACCCCCTCCCTGGGCAGCCTCTGCCACTGCCCAATGACCCTTTCCATGAAATATGTTTTCCTGATGTCCAATCTGAACCTCCCCTGGTGGAGCTTGAGGCCATTCCCTCTTGTCCTGTCCCCTGTCACTTGGGAGAAGAGCCCAGCTCCCTCCTCTCCACAACCTCCTTTCAGGTAGTTGTAGAGAGCAATGAAGTAAAGATGCACTCGATCCCACTGTCTGTGTCTGTGACAGAGATGTTAAACAACACTGTTCCCAATATCAACCGCTGAGGAACACCTCTCATCACCAGCCTCCACCTGGACATCAAGCCATTGACTGCAACACTTTCAGTGCAACCACCCAGCCAGTTCCTTATCCATCAGGTGGTCCATCCATCAAATCCATGTCTCTCCTAGTTAGAGACAAGGATGTCGTGCAGGACAGTGTCAGAACAACAGCCTCAAAGCCTGAGGCTGCCATATAACGTTACAAACTACATGGCAAATGGATGAGAAGTGACATACCTGTGCCCTGCCAGCTGCTGTGTGGTGAGGCACAGCCAGGTTCTAACTGCAAACCCTCTACCAAGCACAGGGACTCAGTGAAGCCCCTTCTTTGAACTCAGCCCTTGCAGTAGTTGGCTCTGTAACCCTGCTGCGGTGCTGCTGGCGTGTTTTTTTCAGCCTCATGGCATCCAGAAAGCTGAATGAGAAAGCATCGGATGTCATTACAATGCTCACCATTGGTGCCTTGTGAGATACTACATACACGCTCTTTCCTGGGGACAATAGTGTTGATGTTTTATGGACAGTGAAGCATCTGGGGGAATCCTTGGCATTGAAGCCTTTACTTGCATTGCATCCCTATTTTTAAGGGGAGAAGGCAGCACCAGGGTGAGAACCAGTCTTTGCATGGCAGCCTCAGCTTGGTCTCTCATCAGAGGTGTTGTTTCTTTGATTCCTGGTGGCAGAGAAAATACTTACCCTCACAACACATGGGATCCACAAAGAAAATGCAAACAGGCAGAAGCGTATCCCTGCTAAAACTGTCTCCTTGCTCTCAAAAGAAAGGGTATATTGGAAAGTTTGCAGTTTGTCTCTTTTCCTGGAGTGAGTGGCACAAAACGTGTACAACCAGCCGAGGCCTGGCTGCCCTCACATCACTTATATCCCATGCTCCTGAGACCACTCTCCAGCCTCATCGCATCCAGTTCCAATGGGACAACACTGTAGGAAATAGAGCTGTGGGAATTTGGTTGGATATTTTTCACATCCTCCTCTCCGATGCCTATTTCCACCCAGTCCTGTGGCCGCGGTGCCGAGTGCGCTGAGACATCCCCAGGCTACAGGAACTGAGAAGGTCACCCAGCATCACATGCCTCTGCATTGCACAAGATGCTCAGCTGGAAGCAGCAATGAAGGAGCAAGAGGCTCAGGATGCGCCAAAAACACTGCCCCTCTCCATCCCCACCCTCCCTTGCACCTCCATTCCATAGCGCTGCACCCCAACAGTCATTCACCGCTCAGGTCTGGTGCGTCCAGCTTTCCAACAGTTGCCAAGACCTCCATCTTCTCTGAAAAGTGATGGACTTCCACTTATTCCTCCACCTCTGGGCAGCTCCTGGAAATATCTTCAGTGCCAGCCAGGTCAAGTAGTGTCTGAGCATGTGGCCAAGCCCATGGTGCAGGTTTGCTGCTCTCAAGCTCACAAACACTGTACAGGGCCCAGGATTAAGACTGTTCCACATTCATGCTCGACCTTGGACCCTTCCCCATTTTGCCTTACCAACCTTTCATAAAAAATCATAACTCAGCAGCCATGCTTTGTGCACTCTTACAAACAGGACTAATCCACATGGCTCCTATGACGCTGTCCTGAGACCAGTCACAACAGCAATCTCCCACCATCTGGAGACACTGAAGTGAGAGTCCCTGACCCCTAACGTGACCTTGGAGAGATGCTGTGACACCAGCTGATGCGTCACTCTGCAGAGAAATGATGCTTCTCTCCCCATCCAGTCATCGTATGTTGTGGGGCTCCCAGAGACAACTTCTTCCCCAGTCACAGCCAGGAGATTCATTATTGACCACTCTGTGGTTCTATGATTAACCCTCTGGGAGTCTATGGGACCAGAAATGCAGCAATAAAGGCTCCAACCTTACCAACTCAAAGAGAGATCCATCACCAGCTCCCCTCACAGTAAATTCTTCAGGCTGTGCCCATGCTGAGTAAAGAAATATTTTCTCCCCTTTGATTTAAATTTATTGCCTATTCATCTCAGGAGAGCCTTTCCTCTCCTTTCTGAGGCAGAACAAACTGGAGGGACCAAGCAACCTTGCTGATACCCTATCTATGTTGATACTCTGACCTATGTTGATTACAACCTCTCCATCTTCCCCTGTTGTCAAACTATGGACTCTCTACATGGAGAACATCCAGTCCGGCAACTTGAGGTGGGAGTCAGGTGCTTGAACATGGACACCCAGTGCTGTCTCAGACACGTTAGGGTAGCTGAAGCACCCGTGACCCAGCCCAAGGCTCCTCCAGATCTCCTCTGAGCATGGAAGTCAGGTAGGAAGCCCAAGTCACACCTGAAGTTGATGCCAATGTTTATATCCATGAACCCTGTGCTAAACCCCCAGTGTTAAGGTCACAAGTCCTGGCACCAGATGATCATACCCAAGGAACACACCTGAAGAGGCCATACCAGATGCAGGGTGGTCACTTAGAGCTGTAGGATCAAGATCTTCATACAGGCAAGCTCCGTCTGCTGCAAGGGAGTTGTTACTGAAGCCTCACTATGCAAGAGCACATCCTGTGCAGCCACTGGTCCAGAAACCCTCAAGCCTGGAAGCTGCAGGAGGCTGGGTCCTTTGGATCCCAGGCAAGGCTCTGTCCTGTGAGCGCGTTCCTCTCACACGTGGAGAGGGATGCCCCAGTTAGCCTGAACTGCTGGGCGTTTGATCTCCAGTAGCTGTATCCTCGCCCTGGAAATGGATGTACAGTACAGTTTCTTTCTGCAGAGGTGGCCTCTTGCCAGGGTCTCGGAGGAAGGACCGTGCTACTCTGCTCCCCCAAGGACAGAAGCTGTGGTATTTTTCCTATCCCAGTCTCTTTTCCACCTGGTATTTTCTATTACATTGCACGGCTTCCTCCTTATCCTGGGGTGAAGGTTGGCCAGCATGGTGGGAGCTGAGGGAGAAGGAACAGAAACATCCACAGGGCGAAACAGTCTGGTACCAGGACTCAATCAACTACAAATATCCCTAGCTGAAAGCAAAATGGAGGAAATGCAGGTTGTCCCTACCCCTCATGGCCATAGGTCACCTTACAAAAGCCAGGAGGTAGCCAGAGGAGCCTGACTACCAGGACTGACCCTGGAGCCTCTAAGAAGGGGTTCAGCTGGACAAAATCAGAGCCTCATGGTGGGGGATGAATCAGCCTTCCCCCAGCTCCCACCCAGCACCACAAAAGGCTTCAGAACCGGGGACACTGGAGCCAGGACCAGGAGAAAAGGCTGTCCTAGAGAAGCAGAGGGGAGTCTGAGGCACCATCCCAACACTCTGATGGGAAACATCTGCTCTACCAGGGATGAGGGCTCAGCTCCTCGCTTCACCAGCCACGTTTCTGGAAGCCATTGCCCCATTCATTACCCTTTTGGGAGAAAAACAAGAAGAATCTCTCTTCCCTCCAGAGCTGACAGCTGACCTGGCAGCTTTGAGTCCGTCAGAGTTATTTTTGTGGATTGTAGTGGGAGGCTCACTACAATCACTACAAGGTGGGTTGAGCTGGAACTTGAACAACGCGCAAGGGTGCTGGGACCTGCTGAGCCAGTAGAGCACAATGACAGGATCTCTTTGTCTGCTGGAGCATTGCTCGAATCAAAGGATGTTTATCCAGCTTGTGGGGGATCACTTGATTGGAAAGTACATCCCCAGTCATGTTTGTCTGCCTGCCAGCTCTTCCCACCTCTTCCAGAGCTCTGACCACATCTAACACTCCCAGAATAGCGCAGGACTAAGCAGATGCAAACTGATAACAATTCACGCCCTACTTGAATTCCCTGTTGCTCTCAAGTTCCTCCAGCCCCTGTGGCAGACCCCAGGTTTCACTGGAGATGCCACACAGACATCACGAGGGAGGTCATCAGCACTGGAAGAGCTGTTACTCACCCAAACAGCTCCTAGCAGGATCAGCGTTACCAGCACACAGAAGATGCCTGGAGAAGTTGGATGGCACAGCTGTGGGCTCTCCTGAGAGGTGATCCTCTGCTGCTGTGGCTCCCATCTGTGCGCCTGGCGTCTAGGTGTTCCTCCAACTACGATGCCAAGCCTCAAGTCAGACAACTTCACCATGAGCCGCTGCAGCCCAAAAAACCCACTGACCCATTTCTGATAAGTAACTACACGAAAAACCTGGTTTTATCATCCTAGCTGACTGCCTTTATTACTCCTGCCCTTTCCCAGGAAGCACAGACATCTCCCTGGACACCGATACTGCAGGGCAGATGCTGGTTGCTGCAGTGCATTGCTACTGCTGCAGGAGACTGTACGTCCTTCCAACTGCAATGATCAGCTGTCAGAGCAACCAAAAGGAGCTGTGAAGCTCCGCATAGCAGGGTAAACTGAGCTGTATCTTAGACAGACAATGCATCTACAAGAAGATGCTTTGCACTTTAACAGCCTCTTTCATCCATGGAGCACAGAGTACTGGAAACTGTTTATAAATAAGCTTTCCACATCTCTTCAGAGGAGAACGTGTTCCTCTTTTAACACTAGCCAGCTGCACAGGAAAGAGTTGAGCAGCTCAGCAGAGATCTGGGTTTGATGCTGTGAGCAGAGACCCCCATCTCCTGCTGCTCTGGCTCCTGGGGCATGCTGATACCAGGCTCAAGCCTGACTGAAAGGGCATCTCCTGATAATGTTAGCAAAAACTACACAGCCTGGTCCCAGAACTCGCGTTCCTCACCATTTAACATATTTATCAGATGTCCTCATCTTGAGTTCCCTACATGAGTCATTCCCATCAAGTCGGCCTCCCTTGTGGAGCACAGAAAACCACACGATATCCTACAATCTCCAGATAATCAAGGCAAGCAAGCACAGTGAGAGTGATGTTGCCTGCCCTGAGCACGGCTGCACTCTTACTTTCCAGAGTCCAGTCTGTTTTGACAGAAGTGCCAGAAAATAATTTTTAGCTGCCCTAGTATTTAAGGGCACAACAAGTGTGGGAACTGATCAGCCCCCGAAGGAGTCTGTGGCAGAGGAGGCCCTGTCCTCAGTCAGCTCCTTCCTGGCCCAAGTCCCTGTGCCACCCACAGCAGCTTCACAGCCTCCTTCACCTCCTGGTGCTGCAGAGACGGAATGTCCTCAAATCACAACCCAGGAGGGACTTCGGCGGATCTGCACACGATGGGAAGGGACAACTCTCCGCAGGGAGCCATTAGAGACAGTATTTACAGTTAGTGTCAGGGTCAGGCTTATCGTCAGGCTTAGGGTTAAGCTTAGAATTGCTCTTGCAGAGAGTTGTCCCGGCGGACAGCTGGCTGCCTGGAGAGCAGTCCTAGACCCACACTAGAGGCAGGTCTTTGCTGCCCTAGGGGAGGTCTACAGCAGCCACCATGAGATGATGGGGTTCTGCCTGTCAAAGGGCTCAAGGAAACAATGGATCTGTCCTCTAAGCCTTTGGGAAGATGTGGGAACTGCTTCTTTCCCCGACAGCCCACAGGGTTCAAACCAGTGCACGCACGTTGGTCTGAAACCACAGAATGAGTCCCAAGCAGGAGCAAGGTGCAGAGGGCCAACCTGTCACCCCCCCCAGTCACACTTTCACCTCTAGCTGGCGTTGCAGCCCCAGCTCCCACCCCTCGCTCCAGATGCGGGTCCCCAACATTATGTGCTGTCACCAGAGGGCCCCCCCAGCTCCCTTTGTCAGCGCTGGTGCCACCATGCCCTGTGCACCGTGCTGCAGAGCTCTGCACAGGGAACAATCTGCAAGAAAGGGAGAGCCCCAGAGGCTGTGAGATAGAATCATAGAATCACAGAATCACCAGGCTGGAAAAGACCCCCAGAATCATCAAGTCCAACCATTCCTGTCAATCACTAAACCACATCCCTCAGCGCCTCATCCACCCGTCCCTTAAACACCTCCAGGGAAGGTGACTCAACCCCCTCCCTGGGCAGCCTCTGCCAGTGCCCAAGGACCCTTTCTGTGAAAAAGTTTTTCCTAATGTTCAGCCTGAACCTCCCTGGCGGAGCTTGAGGCCATTCCCTCTCGTCCTGTCCCCTGTCACCTGGGAGAAGAGGCCAGCACCCTCCTCTCCACAACCTCCTTTCAGGTAGTTGGAGGGAGCAATGAGGTCTCCCCTCAGCCTCCTCTTCTCCAGGCTAAACACCCCCAGCTCTCTCAATCGCTCCTCTTGTTCTCCAGTCCCCTTCCCCAGCTTCGTTGCTCTTCTCTGGACTCGCTCCAGAACCTCAACATCCTTCTTGTGGTGAGGGGCCCAGAACTGAACACAGGATTCGAGGAGCGGTCTCACCAGTGCCGAGTACAGAGGGAGAAGAATCTCCCTGGACCTGCTGGCCACGCCATTTTTCTGATCCAAGCCAGGATGCCTTTGGTCCTCCATCACAGATATGGTGGGACTGTTGGTTGAAAAGGACAAAGAAAGCTTTGCCGGGTCCCACCACCTCCTGCAGCACTTGAGTGACAGCAGAGGGGCTGTTTGTACTTCGCAGTCTCCAAAAAAAAGCACCTTTCTCTCACTTCTGGCTCAGCACTTGGCCTGGGATTTGGTTCTTCCTGGGGTTTGGATCCTTTTGCCTCGCCCCGCAGGCTGCTGTAAGACATCCCAAGGGGCAAATGTCTAGACACAGGGGCAGGGAGCGAGGTCCAGTCAAGCCAGGGCAGGGCTGCAGAGGTCATGCAAACTCTGCTTGACCCTATGGGTAGGTCAGTTGTTCCAAGTCTGTGGGGTGTCCCAGGCTGGGGAAGAGACCCGGAGGGGCTGCACATCCCCCAGACCACTTAGAATCATAGAACGATTTGGGCTGGAATGGACATCAAAGCCCATCCAGTTCCACCTCCTGCCATGGGCAGGGACACCTCCCACTGGATCAGGGGCTCCAAGCCCCATCCAACCTGGCCTTGAACCCCTCCAGGGATGGGGCAGCCACCACTGCTCTGGGCAACCTGGGCCAGGGCCTCCCCACCCTCACAGCAAAACATTTCTTCCCAAGATCTCATCTCAATCCCTCCTCTTTCAGCTGAAAACCATTACCCCTCATACAATGAGCGCAATTAGAGCAAAAGGGTAATTAAAGCAACAAATCAGGCTGTGCAGAGTGGGTGAGCTCCAACTCACATGCATCCACGGCTCTGCCCTCTTCCAGGGGGGCAGCACCGGCAGATGAGAACAGACCTTGGGATGGAGAGAAACCCAGCCTCCCATCCCGGCAGCCTTTCCTGCCCTTCCCAGAATAGCTCTGTTGTTCTGCTGCCCCTTGTCTGCTTCATTCACTGAGCTCCCATTAGCCTCTTTTTTTGCAGCCTCATTAGTGCAGGGGATAAATGGCCCAATTGTTCCCCCTTCGCCTTGAATGAAGGGGCATTTTGTTTATTAAAAAGTCATGCTGTTAATAAGGATCTTCTCATAGCCAAAAATAACCGAGGCCGTGATTGTTTCCTCCCTGCTTCCTTATCTGCGCTGGAGGACTCACAAGGAGAAGCTGCAGCCGGACCAGCTGCAGCTCTGTGCTAAAAATATGCCTTGGAGTGAGAAGCAACGAGACATCGTAAGAGCAGCAGAGGCATTAGCGAAGCACTCAGACACGCAGGAGCAACAGACCACACTCCAAGAGCATCTCCAGATGTTTGCTAAGGTTGCTGTGTCTATGGAAAGACGCACACTTTGCTCCCTTGGCTCTGGGGCACCAACCCCCCCAGCTTCAGCACACATTTTGGCTGCTCTCAGGGTGGTCGCCACGTGTTTTTCTTGCAAACATCATAGATGGCACATGCAGAGGGAAGGCATTGACAGCCACGCCAGGGCTCTCTACCAGGGAAACACCAAAGGGGCTGGGATCAGCCAGGGCTGTCCTCACAGCCCAGGGTTTAGCAGTCTCTGGGGTAGGGGCTCATGTTTCAAGGGTTGTTCAGGGCTCCCTGCAGATAAGGATGTCCCAAGGCAACCAAGGCATATTGTGGGAACACCCTCCAGCCACGCAGGCTGCATCAGCCACTCTGGTTTGGTTGGCTATCCCAGAGCACTCAGATAAAACCTTTGTACCTTCCAAATAACTCGGATGCTTTTTCTGCTCTTCAGATGCAGGATGGGACCTTGGAGAGCAAAGTGGCCAGCAGAACACATACGTTCAACCTCCTTGTAACCGCCTCTTGTAACCTTCCTCTTCTTTAAGGCCATCACTTCACATGGCAAAAACCCTCTGAGCTGGTCTAAACCCTGGTATCAGGGGGCAGAGGCTGCCCAGAACATGATGCTGGTGATGCTCTGCCCAGGTCCATCCCCTAGAAGGGCAAGACATGAACTCTCCATAGCAAACTGGGAAGACAAGTGTGACTTCTCATTCCCAGGGCAGCTTCTGATGGGCTTTCCCAACCCCTCATCTGCAGGGGAAGGGTCTCACCAGGCTTCCATGCCCACAGCAGCCCCCAGGGAAGCATCACATCAGAGACAGCCTTGGCCCCTCTGGGCAGTCCTAGCTCCAGACACAGCTTCTGTGGTCCTGCCCACCTTCTCCCCAGCTGGGACTTTATTGCAGAAGCATTGCATGGGTTGGAGTGGGGGGAAACTCTTCATTAAAGTACACAGCAGCTTTGGAAACATTTTGTGTTGCTTTTCCAAGAGCCTTTTGCTTTCTGGCCCAAACACACCACTCATTTTTCTGCAGCAATGAAGATAAATGCCAATAAATCTTCTGCAGCCTTTTCACAGGGCCAAGAGTGATCTCAGCCCTGAAGCATTCCAGTATCCTGACCCTGTGTTACACCCTAAGCCCCTGATCCAAACTTACACGGACCCGTAGCCTCAAGCATGCAAGTACCTCCTTTAACAAGGTGTGCATTCCCTCTGAACTCAATGATGCCTCTGTGCTCGAGCATTTACTGGATCAGCTCCTAAACAAGCAGCCTGTGTGCAGCGGAGAGCACTGCCAATGCCAAAGCCCCTATTGCAACCCTCACCAGACCACTCCAGGTGACCCAGGTGTTCTGCTGCATTTTGCTCCTGCAGTTGGCATCAGCCAGCACCCAGCAAGTCTCTGCAGCCTCTCCTGCGGGTGCCTTTGTTGAGCAGGTCAAGGCACACATTCTCCTCTTGCCCCTGTAACAAACATACACAGGGATTTGGTACAGGAGGGCCTCCCTGTGCTTTTCTGCTTAAGTTCCCACCAAACAGCCAGACCTCTGGGGACCATAGAACCATGGAATGGTTTGGATTTGAAGGGACCTCAAAGCCTATCCAGTTCCACCCCCTCCCACTGGATCAGGGGGCTCAAATCTCCATCCAACCTGGCCTTGAACACCTCCAGGGATGGGGCAGCCACCACTGCTCTGGGCAACCTGGGCCAGGGTCTTCACCACCCTCACAGCAAAACATTTTTTCCTAAATGATGCCAAGACCTTTTTCAGCTGGATGAGCAGGTAGAAATGGATGGAAACTACACTTGCCAGGGTGCAACATTCCTAGCTTCTGGGCATTTATCACCCAGAGGTATTTTTCCAGCACCTTTCAATGGTGCCCAGCACAGAAGGTGATGCATGACCCTGGCACATCTTGCAGTCCCTGCCTGCTCTGTCTTCTCCCTTCTGCATCTTGCAGCAAGAAGGACTTTCCCCTGATATCCTGCCTGGGCATCTCTTGCCACTCAGCAAATGCCCGGAGCACATGACCTGTCCTACATCGGTGTCATTGCCCTGCCCCACACGAGCCGCCTGCCCCAAGAAATCCAGCAGAGAGAGCACAGAGCGGTCAGCTTGGCTCTGCAGAGCTGCGTGCAGAGACGACACTTCTGAAGATGCTGTTTTAAGGAATAAGTAATCAAGTCACTTTGCTGAGTTGAACCACACTAGCAGTGATGCAGCATGCAAGAGAGGCTGCTACTAGAAATTGGGTTATCGATCCACAGCAGGTGACACACAGGCAGCTCTGCTGGGCCAGATAACTCCCCATCCCTCCCCCTGCCCAGGGAAGCAGCCTTGTTCCCCTTGTGAAGATGCAAATGTTGGATTTGTTCACAATATTTTGGAGCAAGAGACTGTTACTCTGGAATTTGCAGGTTCTAATCAAGCCTAAAAGCAAATATTGCTCCATCCTGGACATATGAGAGCCAATTTCTGCTGGTGAGAGTGGGTGACACCAGCCCTTGGAGTAGCAGTCCCTGGCAGAGGGACAACGCATACATTCAGCACTTTTACGTCTCTGGAAGTCCATCCTTCCCTCCGCTTATCCTGGGTGACCAGGACCCAGGCTTAAGCTACAAGAAGAGATCCCATCCCCTGCTGTGAGCTGCAGGGTCTGCAGTGCCGTAGCCTTGTTTCCTGTCATTATTTCAGTCCATTCAGTGTAACTGTGGGGTGGTCCTTGCAAAATGACTCGACCTTGCCATGAAAGCAGACCATTCCAAACCACCCTGGGGAAAGCTTTGCCAGAGCTTTTATCTGAAAATGAGGTTAGAAATTCCTCAGCTCCCAGAGCTTGCACCAGGTCACGACTCTTATCTTTTGCAGTCTCGGTGGAAGGAGGGAACGTCCACTGTGTTCAGGAAAAATGCAGAATTAATTGTCCTGACTGGTTCCAGTGAATCCTAATGAGTTGGGATGGAGCCCAAATAAATTGCAGCTAATTTTTTTTCCCCATCCCCTGAGTTTCTGGTGTTAAAAATTTATTATTGGTCCTTTGCAGTGGTTCTCCAGTTAGAACACATTTCACATCATGTACAAGCACCACTTTGAAACAGAGCTATTAAAAATGTCCACCCTTGTGAAGTACCTGAGGAATCCTCCTCCAAAAGTATCTGGTTAACATGTTTTTTCCTCCCTCGTAGCCATTGTTAGAAGTCCTTTCCTCTGCACCCCTCATGGCAAATCCAGTTTGCAACCCAGGGCAGGGGACTCACCTGATCAAGCAGTACATTTCTCTGGAGTAGCCCTGGCCAGGTTGGAGAGGACAGGCAGGACCAGCAGCTCAGCCCTCCTTCTCCTACCTGCAGCCCTGCTGGGTTATACAGCACAGAGATCCAGCCCTGAGCAATTTACTCACCTGCATAAGAGGGATTTCACAGCCGAACTTGTTCTAGCAAGCCAGGACACATCACTCAGAGTGGAGGCGCATCTCACTGTCCAACCAGTAAGCAGAATACAGCCCAGAGCAGTAGGGCTGCTGGTGAGGACTCTGTTTCTGCAAGACAAATGATGCTTAGCAAGGCCAGTCCCACCCTTGCACCCAACTTCAAAGCCCTGCAATGGTGTAACAGGGGCCACCTTGCCCCTTCCAGCACTTGCAGAGGCACCCACTGAGGCACAGGCAGCCCTGCCTGGATGGGGGAGCAAGGCAAGTCCCACATACCACTGCAGTTTGCCTTGCCAGCTAGCGGCATGTGCTTTAAATCACTTCCATACTGTTGGGAGCTGGAACAGCAAGAAGAATGGGGCTGTTTTCTCCCCTGCAGACACAGGACCAGGCTTTATTTGGTCCCGGCATGTGCACAAGGGCATGTCCTGCTCACAGGCTCCTTTGAAAAACTGCTGTGAGTCAAGCAACTACAGGGAACTTTCCCACAAGGTCCCAGCCACAAACAGACCCAAATCCCCAGGGCTGTTTCGCAGTCAGCTCCCCTGCATGCGCTGGGGCAGCATCAGAGGATGCTCTGGAGCCTTGTGCTGGCCTCTTGCCCACACATGACTCATTTTGTGCCGAGTTGGAGCTCAGCTGCAAAGTGTGAGGTTATTTCTTTTGGAAAGTGCTGCAAAGGGAGCTTCAGGTTCCCAACAAAGGGTTGGCATGGAAACCCAGAAGTCTAGTACAAGTCACCGAGCTGATTGCATGTAATTCCTGGGCAGCAGCACCTCTGCTGTTGCAGAACCTTATGTTTGAACCTGGCTGGATGAGGCAAGTGCTGTCCCACACCCTTTGCCTGTCCTGGTTATAGCAAGTCCTGCAAATACACTTTCCAAAACCTGGTCCAATCCTCCCTGCAGACAGGGAATCAAATAAAGGGGCTATTTGTTGGCTTCTCACCCCAACATCACCAGTCTTGAAGGGGACCCTGCAGAGCAGAGCCCCAAGGTTTGGCAGAGTCTGAGCCCGCAGGTGCCTGTGAACAGATGTCAGACAGATGTGGCCCAGGCAAGCAAGGCTTCTCAGCCTGCCAGGGGTTACTTTGATAGCAGTCAAGCCTCCAGGGGCTTTGAGACTTACCGTCATCAGAGAAAACAATGTGATGAGATCTCAACCCTGCAGAAATCCCCTGGAAGCCACCATCCTGGCTCACTTGTCCATAAAAACCCAAGAAATTGAGTGGGTCAGGATCAGGCTGCTGGAACAGCCCGGAGGCAAGAAGCTCATGGACTACATCAGAGGTGTTAGAGGACAGAGGCAGCAGCAACCCCCAGGTGGAGGAGAAAGCAAATGAAGGTATGGTCGTAGGAGCAGGTTACCAGCAGAGATGGGCTCATGTCTCACTCAGACCAATGGGTCTAAGTGGGAATTGCTCTAGAGCCACGTCTGCACCACAACACAGCTTTCAGCATTGCCACGTCCTGCTGCTTCACAGATCCCGCAGATCCCAGAGAAGCCGCGTTTCTCAGCAGACTCATGAGATCAGTCCAGCGCAGGTCCAACACGAGGGGCACCCGCAGCACACAGTGCTGCCTCCTGCCCACGCTGCTGGGTTAGAAGGAAAAGAGTCATCTGGTTTTGGTGTGGTCCCTTTCAGCTGCTCATCCTGGAGCACAGAGCTGTGGGAGAGGACACGCAGCGCACCCCATGCCGAGAGCTGGGCTAGCACACTGCAAACCACTGTCCAGTGGGAGCAGCATGGAAGATGCTGGCAGTCCCTGGAGAAGGGACCACAATCACCTCTGTAATTGTGCTGTAACCGCCCTCAGGTTCTCAGTGGTTCAATGTACAGCAGAGAAAACCCCTCGTCTTCCAACCTACCAGCCAAGGTGCTGTTCTGTGCATGGTCCATGGTCTGTGCATGGTCCACAATGCCTCCTCATTCAGGCGAGGACCTGGTCTTCCAAATTTCACTCAGTGCCCTCCACATGATGATCAAAAGAGGCTCCTCTCAGCCATGGCCTCGGAGGCATTACTGGCACTAACACAGCAAACCCCTGCTCAGGATGGACCCACCAGGACACTGCCTCCTCATGTAAGCTACCAGCAAGCTCAGGAGCTGAGACTTCCTCAAGAACACTGACTTTAGCTGCAAAGCATCTGCTGCATCACCTCAGTTTGTAGCCCACCATTTTAAGGAGAACCAGTCCCCAATCAGTTTTTTCCATTGAAGGGTGACTCCAATAGGATTCACCTGGGAGTTATCAGCATCCTTACTGGGAGCCTGGTGCAAGTCCTTGCCCTCAGTACCGGCTGGTGCCCATCCTGCAGGCACCACTCTGGCCACGGTTTTGCTGAAGATCTTCTGCAGGTCAAGGGACACTTCCATGTCACATCCCAGCACTAGGTCATGTGGCAGGAGAGAGCGAAGTAGAAGCTCTTGGAGATGAATCACCAAATTCCTGTGAGCCTGGGCATGCTGTGCCGCTTGTGACTCACCCCAGAGTGTCACCACATAGGACCTGATAGGACCGCCACTCCCTTCCCCACCCAGCGTGTGTGATAGCAGCTACACTTCACTCCAATATTGACCCATGATTTTTCTGCCTTTGAAGGAATCCTGCTGCAGGCCAGCCACCCCAAGGGCCCAGTCAGAGGATGGGAAGGGTTTAGAGTTACATCACCCTTGGTTGTGTCCAGGAGGAGTCTCATCACCTGGGGACAGGAGTGCAGGAGGCGACCCAAGAGGTTCAGCCCTTTACCCTTGTGCATTCCCACCTAATGCCCCATCACTGCTGCTTTCCCCACCTACACACCAGCCCATGCAGGAGAAGAAGTGATCACAGACTGCAGAAATGACAGTGTGTGAAACAAAGGCAGCCCTGGTGGCAGGAGACGAGCTGGAAGGCAGGAGCCCCACAGCTGGGGACATGACTAAAACAGAAGATGGGACAATTTCTAGGAAACACACTGTGACAGACTGGATCCTGTCCCAAACTAGAAACTGCTCCCAGGAGGACTACAACTTCTTCTGAAAGGTCAGAGCATGAATGAAGGGGTAGGGAAGTCATGCTGACTGGCCCTACCTGGGTGACCAAGTCATCCTGGTCTCCTCCCTGCAGCTTTGCTGAAAACAGCCACCCTTGCCCTCTCCACACATGTTTTTCTACCCCTTACGCTGAGAAATACAATGGTCAGAGAACTGAAATCACTGGAAGCTGCTGTTACAGGCCTGCAGTGATCCCTCCAGCCTGCGGAGGCCACGTGCACCCCAGGAGCAGGTCCAGCCTTTGGCCACACACCTTGTTCTCCCAAAAACCTTGTCTGGAGGACAAGAAAAGACATGGGTGGCCCGCACAAAACCTGCTGGCCAAGGACATGTGTTCAAAGCCTCAGCAGTGGCCACCGTGAGACCTGTGGGTTTGAGTGAATCAGGCTCAAGTGCTTCTAAACTCATCACACTGGTCCTCCAGGAAAGGGCCGGCCCCTCCACTCCAGGGCAAGGTGTGAAGACCCTGCCGGTGCTCATGGAGCAGGATGGTGGCACGTGGCACAGTGCAGCCTGCAGGCAGCTCTGTCCTTGGCTTTCACCTCACTCAGGAGTCAAACCCCCACATCCATAGGCACCTTGGTCAGCCTGGCACAAAGCTACATCTCTCCATGTCACCTCCCAGCACTTTATGTGAGTCACCCCAGCATTTAGAGCAATGTCCATTCCTGCCCACATGATGGGTCCCCAGTTGCATGGGTTAGCAGAAAGTGATGGAAGGGGTGACCCACTTTATTCCTCAAAATAAAGTGAAAACAGGCCCTGCAGAAAACTCAGCAACTTGACGCTCTGGGGAGATGAACCCCTTCCTTTTGAAGACCTAAGGGGAGAAAACACTGCCCTCCAGCCCCTCCACCCATGGCCCATGCTTTCTCCAAAGCTTGCGCCGTGCCAAGCTGCCCTCGCATCTCACAGGGAAGAGAAGCTGCGGGATGGAGAACAGGACGAGCTGAAACAGGATGAAGACCGAGCACTGATAACGCTGCAGGAACAGGAGGCAGAAACACGGTGAAATGTGCCAGTTCTCTGTGATTGATGTCAGCCCAGAGCAGCCCCGGCTCCCAGTGCTGCTGATAGCAGCTGAGTCAAGTTGCAAAAACCTTGGCAGAGCTCATTCATTTCATGGAAAATCAGAGCTGTGCCCTAGAGCCACCATGGCCTCAAACCAAGGCATCCTCCCCAGGGAGTTTGCAGAGGTCAGTCTTTGATTTTCAGAGTATTTCTCTAGTTTATTGAAAAATAAGAGTCTAAATTAGCCCCCATAAACATCCCAGTGCCAGTGCAAGAGCTGACAGCAGGGCCAGCCCAGAGGAGCATCATAGAATCATAGAATCACCAGGTTGGAAAAGACCCAGAGGATCATCAAGTCCAACTGTTCCCATCAATCACTAAACCATGTCCCTCAGCACCTCGTCCACCCATCCCTTAAACACCTCCAGGGATGGTGACTCCACCACCGCCCTGGGAAATGATCCTTCCCCCAGAACGACTCACGGTGGCTCTGCCCCCGCACCAACACCCCAAGGTGAGCGTCTGCCCCCTCCCAGCCTCACAGCCCCCTCTGACACTTTTCTGGGGTGACAGCAGAAGGTTAGGAAAAGATTCGTGAAAAGCAATTTTAAAAAAAGCAACAAACAAGTGTTAGAGGGACATCAGACAGAGATGGATGAGTGCTGTGACTGTTCATTTTCCTGACCTGGAACATGCAGATCTTCAGCGCTCCCATGGCCAAATAAATTAGTCTGGACATCACTGGATCAACCAAGAGCTGTATTTCCCTGTGCTGCACGTGGTAGGATGGGTTGGAGCCCAGCGAATACCCCACACCCGAGTGCATCCCTGGGGATGAGTAACACCCTGACTGAGGTTCAGGTGGTCTCATGTCCCACTGCCAACCCTGCAGATGAAGAGGTTAAACTCTGCTGGACAAACCCATCCAGGCAGCACTGGCTGTGTTTGAGCTGCGTTTGATTTACACAGCTTTTGGAGATAAAGCCTCGGGATGGCCATCACGAAGCGATGCTGCCAGAAGCACAGAGGAACAGCAAAGATTTGTAACCTGGCGCAGGGGTCTGCAGCGCATCAGCGGGCTGGAGGGCGAGACAGGAATGAGTGATGCTTCCAGGGCTTTATTTCCATTAACAACTGCAGTTATTTTAGGAGCTCAGCACAATGGGAAGTGCATTTGCAGGGGCCAGGCTGCTCCAGGAAAAAAAAAAAATGTAGATTCTTTTTTTAACAAAAAAATCCCCAACAATGTTGCAGCTTGATTGGAAAAAGCCTGAGGTTTGTTTTTCTGTTTCTCCTTAGCTGGCCATTCTTCTGAAACTCTGGAGCATTTTAAGGGTTTTTTTCCAGAAAAATGAGGAGCAGCAGTGCTGCCAGGAGCAGTTACTGAGCTGCCAGAGCTAAAAGCAGCAAAGGCACCGAAGGTTTCCAAAAGCCACAGCTGGAAATAACCAAGCAAAGCACCACAGGATAGAGCACGGGGGAGGTGAGTGGGGCTGTGCACGATGCCTTCCCCAAACTGGGGTTTCCATCTCTGTCTCCTCGTGTTGGAGGTGGCTGGCATTTATTAATGACTCCATGCAGCCATGGAAAGGTGGAGGAGGATGGTCTTGGAGCAGAGCAAATGGGGTGCATGGAAGAAGAGGGCTTTGAATTGAGGAGAAGCAGGAGCTGATCTCTTCTCTCCACTGACCAACGACAGGCCCTGGAGGAATGGCAGGAAGATGCACCAGGGGAGGGTTAGGTTGGACTTTAGGAGCAGGTTCTTCCCCTAGAGGGTGGTGGAGCACTGGAACAGCTCCCAGGGCAGCAGTCACAGCCTGACAATATTCCAGCAGCATTTGTCCAAGGCCCTCAGCCCCACGGGGTGAGTGTTGGGGTGTCCTGTGCAGGGACAGGAGTTGGACTTGATAACCCTTGTGGGTCCCTTCCAACTCAGGGCATTCCATGATTCTAGGGCTCTGTGAATTTTGGGATGCTTGGGGAAGTGCCAGAAAACAGACCAACCACAAGCGGCCTTTAAAACTAGAGCCTGGAAAATACCTGCAGTGTCTGGCACCCTCCACAGTGCTCGGGCTGGATGACAAGTGACACAATCACCTCCCCAAACCCATGTGCCAGTAACATGAGCAGAAAAGTATGTTTCCACCTTCCAGGAGGAGCTTTGCCTCTCCATATCCAGGAGTATTCAAAGCTCTTGTCTTGGTCAGTGGGGACAAAGCAGCACACCAGGATATTCTTCATGTCCTCTTACGTAGGTGCCTGCAGCAGAGCAGCTAAATAAGTCTTTCATGGGATCTGTGTCTCTTAGCAGATTGGAGACGATGCTGGTTGACCAGGTCAGATGGGCAGCAGGCTGGTGTCTGACTGAG
This sequence comes from Phaenicophaeus curvirostris, assembly GCF_032191515.1. Taxonomy (NCBI): domain Eukaryota; kingdom Metazoa; phylum Chordata; class Aves; order Cuculiformes; family Cuculidae; genus Phaenicophaeus; species Phaenicophaeus curvirostris. The sequence goes on from NC_091411.1 coordinate 1,963,562, forward strand.
AAGTCAGTAAGGGTCACTACATTTCCCAGCAAACTTTGATCCCTGTAAAACACTCCTCTGCAGAAGGAGCTGCAGTAATGGCCCACGCTGGCACCCCTCTGGATCTTCAAGTGGTGGTCCTAGAGCTGTTCCTCGTGGCTCTTGCTGCACAGGAGAGAAAGAGGACAGAAAGAGGGGTTGCCTTCAGATCCATCTGCAGCCTCGCTCAAAGCCCCTCTGCTGGGTCGTGCCTCCCAAAACCAACCACCCAGACCCAGAACATTGTCCTGTGTGCTGTGATCAGCCCAGCTGGCCCCACAGCCGGTGGGAAGGACACGCAGGGCAGTGGTGAGAACTCCTGGGAAATAACTTCCCTGACATACGGACACCTGGCAGCAAACGAGGGCGGGCACCGCAGAGCCCGCTGCGTTCATTGCCAGAGTCAATTCCTGGGCTGTAATGAAGCTGCAGTAATGAACGTGTCCATAATTCTTGTCTAATTAATGCTGTGCCAGTGCTTCAGGAACTGTTATTTTATGGCTTAGCCATAAAAGTCGACACTCTGTTAAAAAGTGATTTGCAAGGACTCCCATCTTCCTTCCTTCCTCTCTATTTATTTTAGCGAAGGAGAGATTGCCTGTATTAGCTTATCAGACTTCCTACCTGCAACAACACTTTGGTTTCCTGAAAAACCGTCTAGTTAATTAAGTCAATTGTTTGCATTCAAATGGCAAATTAAATGAAAGACGTTGGGCAATCGCTGCAAGAGCCAATTGGTGTCCCCACCCCTGTGTCTGATCCCTGCAGCTATCGGGGTTCTGCTCAGGCGCTGGGCAGCTGGCACATTTGTGGAGCCAAAAGAGGAGATTTTAAGTTCTGGAAAACACAGTAATCTGGAGATCAACATTTCTAGTCATCTCATTTAGATGAGCATACACGATCAGGGAACAGGGCAACTAGAGATGGCAGAAACACAGCCCATCGCCATCCTATAGCCCAACACAGCCCAGTTTTTGGCAGCTCTCATGTTTACCCAGACCTGGACAGCTTCAGAGCTGGTCAGAGGGCAGAAAGAAGGAGCTTTTCCCTCAGCACAGACATCAATATGATGGGTCTGTCCCCAACCACAGGAATCAACACAGCACTCATCCCCACTGGTCCCATGAAGACTTTGTCCCGCTGCATCTCTGTCGCACATCTCCTGTGGGCTTCATGTCTGTCCTGGAAGATCTTGCCCACATCCACCATCAAAGCAAGGGGGAAACTCCTCAATGTCCCAGAAGTAAATTCCTGGGAGTCTCTGGTCCAGCCCTCCCTCAGACCAGGAATCAGGTCAGCTGTGATTTTGGCCAAGTCTTGAACCACTTCCAATGATGGAGGCCCCATCAATGATGTTTTTCTAGTCTATCAGACTTGCAATGAAAATATTTTTCCTGTTGTCCAAGCTGAAGGTCTGAAAGTTATCACACATTGTGGTTCTTGCCCCTATTTTGTTACCTGGTGCTACCAGGTTTGGCTCCATCATCTTTGTAGCTGTCCTTCCTAAAGTTGTAATGTTCTGTTGGACCCCATCCCTCCACATGGGTCCTGTGTCTGAGGTCCATCACCACCTCAGCAGCCTCTGCAGGACCCCCTCCAATTTCTCCACAACCCTCTGGAGGTGTTTGGAGGGAACAGGGTATAAAATCAGATACACTCACCCAAACACCCAGTGTCAAGCACAGGAACTACATCAAAGCGTAGAGCTGTGTTTGTTTGGCTTTGCAGGTCAGCTTTCGGTGTGTGAGCTCATTTGCCACCGAGCTGTTGATTTACCCTGGACCAGGAGGTTTGTCTTGGCGCTTTGTAACCGGTCACTGCTGTCCCTGCTCCCAGGAGCAGGAGATATCACCCACTTGTCTTTGTCTAGAAGCACTGTGATCACATTAGGGAGAATCAGGTTGCTACACTGACGAGCTGACGCACAGGCTGGGTGGAACTTTCCATGAGAAACACATGTGTCCTTCTGCAATAATTGCCCTATTAGTTCAGGAAGGGACAAGAAATTACTTGCAAATGGCTCCTATGCAAACACTCCTTCCCTGCTCCCCACCTGCTCCTGCTTGGCTCTCCCTCACCTGCCTCTTCCTCGTCCTCTGCCAAAGGATGAAGACAGGGAAGCGTGGAGGGTCCTGAGTCCTCTGGTTCTGCTGTGCCCCGTACACAGGGAACCCACGGCAGTGTGGGCGATGCTGCAGTGGGTCACCCTGGGGAGAAAGCCCTCCTCATCCTCCCCCTGTGTCACTGCCCTGGAGGTTAGCTCAGCAACAAAGCAAAGTCTTTCTCACCATCCTTTCCTCCAGCCTTCCCTGGGCTGGCTGAGAGGCGGCATTATTTGCCTTCCTTCCCCAGCACCGGAGAATACGTGAGCTGGATGTGTTGAGCAAAAATGACCTAATGCAGAGAAGAATCAGAAAATGAGCAACGAGAGGGTCATGACAATGCTTCCCGAATGAGTTAGCGGCACCCAGGGGACTCTTACCACCGCTGGATTTCCTGTCCTGGCAGCAGCCCAGTGGAGCTTATTTTATTTCCTTGACAGACGGCATCTGAGTCTATTTTTATTTTTACTGCAAAAGTATTTTGTTTTCTCCTTCTTTGCTCCCTTGGATTGTTTCAGAGCGACACTGCGAGCTGCAGAGGGTGGTGGTTGTCCCTCCAGCCCCAGTTCAAGGATGCATCTGAAGGGCATCGCTGTCTGCAGCTCCTCTGGGCAGGACAAAGCCCCACGCTGAGCTGGGTACCCTCATCACGCCGCAGAGACTCCATTCAATTGCCCCATGTGGCTTTTCTGAGCCCAGCCCCAGGGTCACCAGCTGGGAGGACAGGAGCCCTCACATTCCTCTCTGCCCCCCTTAGCCTTTATCAAACCCACTGGAAGCAAAAGTCCCCAAATAAATCCAGGCCAACACCAAATTCCAGCCCCGGGATGCAGGCAGCCAAAGAGTGGGTGTTGCTGCAGAGGCTCTCCAGCCAGCTTCTGGGCAACTCAGCCACCCAAAGAAGAGTTCACGGTGCTCCTGATAAGCCTCAAGAACTCTCTGAGCGGGGTGAAGGGACTCACACATCAGCTCTTTCAGCAGGGCAGGGGAATTCCTGTGTCTGCAGTTCCAGCATCAAGCTGGGGAGCCGTGTTTAGTCTATGGCTATAAGGTAGCCTTGTTGCTATTCTGAGAATATTTGTCTAATCAGGGGTCCAAGGAATTATTTTGCTCAGCAGAAAGTTATGTTTCTTTGGATAAGCTCATACTCCAGGCTGTGTGCCTCGGAAAAGCCCACTAAAGGCTGCACATTGCTGAGTGTCTCGGGCATGGTGCACACCTGTAAAAAAGACAAACTTTCGTGTCTTACAGAAATAAGAGGAAGGCTTTATGCTCATGATGTTCGCCAGCCCTGTAATGAGACCCTCTACAACCTAAGCACTGCTTGCTGCAGAGCTTTACACCCCTTGAACGCTGTGGCCATTCATGTATTCGCAGGTGAGGACCAGTGCTGGCCAAGGAGGCAAAACCCCGGTGAGACCCACGCTACTCATTAGCTTCTCCCAACATCTTCATCTGAGAGGTGCTTGTCAGCTTGAACTGTATTTTCATGTAGCTGCTGTTTTCAGAACTTTGTTCACTTTTGTAAATCACGGGTGACCCCGATGCTCTGGCTGCTGCATCAGGAAGCTGATGGACCACTGAGCTGAGGGACACTTGGAGGGTCAATCCCATCATTACAAGGAGCATCTGAGGGAATGGGAGTTGTTTATTCTAGAGAAAAGGAGACTGAGGGGAGACCTCATCACTGTCTACAACTGCCTGGAAGGAAGATGTAGAAGTGGCTGCTGGGCTCTTCTCCCAAGTAACAAGCGATAGGATGAGAGGAAATGGCCTCAAGTTGAACGAGGGGAGGTTTAGATTGGATATCAGGAAACGTTTCTTCACTGAAAGAGTCCTCAGGCCCTGGCAGAGGCTGCCCAGGGAGGTTATTGAGTCCCCATCCCTGGAGGTGTTTAAAAGACAGGCATATGAGGTGCTCAGTACCTGGTTTAGTAGTGGGCAGGTATGGTTGGACTCGATGATCTCAAAGGTCTTTTCCAACCAAACAATTCTATGATCACCTGAGACAAGTAAGTGACTTACCAGCCCCCCTAAGACCTGTTTGGTTCATGTCAACCTCCTCATCCCTGAGGGTGTGAGGAAACTGTGACATTAAACCCTGACCTTAGGACATTTTTCCCATCTTCTCCACCTATGGAGTCATGACATTTTTTTGAACCTAACAAAGCAATCAGCACTTTCAAGTGATTATTCCCATTTTCCCATTTAAATACTTTCCCTGGGTACTTTGCCTCGTGGCTGCCTTCAGCCTAGTGAGCTTCGTCCCATGAACGCACCGAGAGCATCTGCTTCTTGTTGGACTTTACCCTGTTTGCAGATGACAAACACAGCTGAGTCGTGGCTCCTTGCAACGGAGCAACCGCTCATTTTGAGCCCCAAGATAAGTCCTTGTTATCTGCTAAGATAAGGCCCATGACAGCATCCTCCCCATTTGGGAAGGCGCCCATTTCCGCGTTGGGAAATTGCCTTTGTCCATTGTGTGGAACATCAGCAGCGATGTCCACAGGCAGCTGCCGGCACACACACGCGGGCTTGGGGATGAGCCTAAGGCAGCTCTTGCTGTCACCACCCCGTGCCAGCTGCCACCTTCACAACTTCGGCGGCCGTGGCTTGGGTTCAGGTAATGGGGTTTTTGTCTGCCTTTTGGCCACTTTCCCATGGAATGATAGAATCATTGAGGTCAGAAAAGACCTCTAAGCTCATCCAGTCCAATCATCAACCCAACCCCACCATGCCAGCTAAACCATGTCCCGAACTGCCATGGCCACACCTTTTTGAACCCCTCCAGGGATGGAGAACCCACCACTGGCCTGGGCAGCCTCTGCCAGGGCTTCACCACTCTGTCAGTAAAGAAATTTTTCCTAATATCCAATTTATCCTAATATCCAATCTAAGCCTCCCCAGCACAGCTTGAGGCCATTTCCTCTTGCCCTGTCCATTGCTCCCTGGGAGAACAGCCCAGGGCCACCTCATCACAAATTCCTTTCCTGGAGCTGCAGAGAGCTCAGCCTCCTCTTCTCCAGACTAAACAGCCCCAGGTCCCTCAGCTGCTCCCAGAACTGCTGGGCTCCAGACCCTTCCCCAGCTCCATTCCCTTCTCCAGACGTGCTCCAGCCCTTCAATGTCCTTCTTGTGAGTGAGGGACCCAAAACTGAACCCAGGATTCGAGATGCGACCTCACCAGTGCTGAGCCCAGGGGGGTGATCCCTTCCCCGCTCCTGCTGTCCATGGGGTTGATCCAAGCCAGGATGCCATTGGCCTTCTTGGCCACCTGGGCCACTGCTGGCTCATGTTCAGCTGCTATCAAAAAGCACCCCCAGGTGCTTTTCCACCAGGCATCTGGTGACTCCCCATGATTTCAGCATTGCTGCAGTGGGAATATCCCTCTGGATGTGAGCAATTCAGCTTGGTTTGAGGTTGTGCCTCAAATTAGAAATTAGAAACACCTAATCTCCATCTTCGTCACCCAGGCTCATTGCATAGACATCAACATCACAATAATTTCTTCTCTTTGCATTCCTTGCAGTCTGATTGAATTTTGTCTAGGGTATCTTATTTTGTATGAAATAAAGACATTTCTTTCTCTCTCTTGCCCCTCTAACAACCTCGGCAGCTTCTGATCCCCTCATCGACCCTGGAAAAGGTGCTGCTCAGGGCAGTGGGGCTGTATCTCCATCATGAACAATGTCCCCCCAGAACCAAACCCTTCCATGAGGTCATGTCCCCCCATCCAGATGCTCCAAGCTTCTCACTCTGCAGTACAAAGTCTTGGAGAAGATTCCACAGCTCTTCTCCTGCAGCATGTAGGGGACAAAGCTGTGGCTTTATTGTCACCACGGGGCTTGTGATGCAATGAACCATGATGTCCTTCTTCAGAAGGCAGGAAGAGGGCACTGGTCATCACAGGAGAACGTGGGATGAGCACCTGGCATTTCCACCTCTTGCCCCAGCCCTGCCTCTCCTAGCAATTGCACCTCCCAAGCATGTGTAGATGGTGTTTGCAGAGTGACTCACGCTAACCTGACGGGCCAGCAATAAATTCTATTACATCAATCACCAAACTTCTATCACTTATGCAGGGCTATTCCCTTTTTCTCCGGGGTGTCACCCCAGGTCCCCATTTTTCTGCCTTTTGCATGTGCTGGTGCCTCCGCCCCCAGCAAGGGCTCTGCAGGCAGGTTGGTGGTATTTACTCAAAGTTGTGCACCACGTTCCCACCCTGCATGTCTCACAGCAGCTCCAGCCCTTGCTCTCTGCCCTGCTGGAGGGACTCAGATCATTCACATAAGCAAGGCAGGTTATCGGCTCAAAACCAGGGGTGATTTTGTGCTATTTATGCTGTTGTAAGTAAGGATATTAATGTCCTCCTCATCTTTGTTTTTTAAGCTCTTAACAGCCCCAGCAGCTCCCCATCCCTATTTCCCTCTGGAAAAGGTGCTGCTGAGGGTGGTGGGGCTGCATCTCCATCCCAACAGCTGATCCCCAGGACAGGTAGTGGGGTTGGGGGTTGGATGTTCCTGGGCAGCACTGGCAGCCACAGGGGGCTCACTGGACCTGGCATTCAGGGCAGGGAGAAGGTAACAGCAGTACTGAGCTGCCCAGTGGCACAAATCCTCTGAGCTGAGGAGACACAAAGTCTCCCTGCGATAACAGTTTCCTAACACCGATGGGTCAGGACTAAGTGAGGGGAGGTCAGGAGTAGGAGGGTGATGGAGAGAGGGGAAACAAGGCAAGAAAAATCTGTGCTGAGGCCAGATATGAAGGGAAACTCTCCTGGCTGGGAAGAAGAGGAGATGAAGGCTCTAAGCAATGCTGGGAGGAAAAGAAGGGTCTGGCTTGGAGGATCCAGATGTGACAACAGCAGAGCTCACAAGGAGGTTGCACCAACCCACCGGGTCCCAGCAGCTCCAGCGCTGGTGACAGGGTTGCAGCTGGGACACCAGCCCATAGACCTTGACACTGGATGCCAAAAGCATCCCCAGGAGAGTCCCACAGGTGTCGCATCACAACCTGCTGCCTCCTGCTGATCCCCGAGGGGTCCCCTCAGCTCTGCCTCGGTTTCCCCACCTGGCTGTCACTGCTGGTTGTTTAAGGAGGGAAACACAGACGGCTGCCTAGAGGAATCGTATCTGCTGGGAAGAACTGTGCCCAGGACAGGTTGCCAGGGCAGAGACACCATCTCCATCCCTGGGCTTCACCAGGGGCATCTCCGTGCCACGCTGCCCCACGGCACAGAACAGCCCCGTGACACCATAAGCAAATTTCTGAGCCACCCGAGCAAGCAGGTGACGGGCACGAGACATTTCAGCTACCAAACACACACAAACGGCCTTTACAAAATATTTTCATCCCACACCAGAGCTGCTGGAACGCTGCCTTTGCTGGGGGAGGAACAGCCCTGCCAAGCTGCACAGCCGGGATCTGAAATAGCACTGGTGGGCTTTTTGATGCTTCTTTTGGTGTGTCCCCAGGGGGGACACAGAGCTACACTAGGTCACTTAATGTTTCTGGGCATTTCCACATTCAGAGGTTCATGCCCTGCCGCGTTTAAGCAGCAAACACTGTCCCTGGGAACAGTCTTGTTTTGGGCAAAACTTCTTCCTTCAGGGAACCCAGACCTGGCCTCAGGAGCACAGGGCAGCTGCTCTGTCATGAAAAGCAGCTCAGAAATTCACACAACCATATTTTCCCTTCTTTAGTCATGCAGTAATAGGATTTTACGCTCCTCGGTGAAGCAGGGGACACCCAACTCCACCAGCGCTGAGAAACACACCACGAAGAAAAGGCAGCTACAAGAAATTATATTCTCCTTTTATTTACCTATGACCATGCCAATGTAGTTTCGCTAGCTGCAGAGATGCTTCGCACTGTAAACTGGGCGCCTGGAGGCAGGCAGTCCATCCAGCTCAGCCAGGTTCAGCAATAACCCCCGCTTCTCAAACCACAATATCGTTATCCAGAGAAAGGAGAGCGTCTGATTCCCAGAGCTGCTTTTCTCCATCAGCAACCCCTCTGTCGTCAGGGCACGATATATATACCCAGGCTCCCCCAGCGGCCCGCTGCTAGGGAACGCGTTTGGTCAGATAAAACCTGCTAACTTAGAAAATGTTGTACGCACTCGGCAAATAAAACAAAAAGGCATCCACTCCACCGGAGAACTCCGCCGCGACACACACAAATATTGCACTTGGAATTTCAGAATGGGAAAGGACACGAGGATTTCCTATTACACAGCAATGCGTCCAGCTATAGGAGGTCAATAAATAAACCAGGGGTAGGAGTGGGAGGCGGTTGCCTTGCATGCCTCCAGTGCAGGGGAAGGACCCAGCTTTGCTGCTCCCGGAGGGACCATGAGCAAGGAAAGTGCCAGGCTCCTGTGGAACAGCTGCTTCAGGGGAGCCAGCAGGCATCGCCGGCACGGGGAAGCACAGCAGCATCATGGGGCTGGTCCAGTTCAGAAGTCTTTTAGCTGGGGAAGGGGTTCATGTCGGTGCTGTTGTCCCCTTGCTGGAGCCCTGCACGGAAGTCCTCCTCTTCCTCAACAAGTCAGGATCATTCATTGCCTTCCAACAACACTTGCAGCGCAGGCGCGTGCTTCACAGTAGTCTTGTGGGAGCCATGCCAGAGCCACCCCGAAGGCGTCGTACCAGCGATGGTGAGACGGGGCGATGGAGCAGTACCAGACTGCTTGGTTTGTTGGTCCCCTTGGCCTCATGCTCAGTGCCTCTGGCTGCCCCACACCCATCCACTGCAGGAATATGGCTTGGGGGCAGAAACGGCAGAGGAAGGCAGGCTCCTGCCGTCCTCCGTCCCCGGGAGGGCCTCCGCCACCCGACTCCATGTAAACGCACAGCTCCCAGCCTGCCCCAAGAGAGTCTTTGGGTCTACAGTGGGGAGCTGGCTTTCTTCTGGTTAATTATGTCTAAGTACAAGTCAGAGCGGAGGAAGCGGGGGTAGGAGTCCTTCTCCATGAGCCCATAAATCCTCTTCTGTGCAAGGTCAAAGCAGCTGCGGGTGATGTTCTGCAGGTTCTCCTTGGTGTGTTCCCGTGTGTAGGAGTCCAGGTTAACCTGTGGGCAGAGAGCAAAGCGCTGGTGAGCAGCTCCCCAGGCAGCTGTCATGCCATGGAGCTGCGCACCAGTGCAGGAGCCAGGCCTCACCTCCTTGCAGGACTGGATGGCGATGTACTCAGCAAAGATCTTCTTGGCCTTGGAGACCATCTTGGATTGGGATTTGATCTTCTTGAACTCCTCACAGGCCAGCCAGAACTCCAGGTTCTCCTCACTAAACTCAGTACGTAGGAAGGCCCTGAAGGCAGCAAGTCCATCTGTGGGGACAGAGACCCATCTCTACTCCCAGCTCACAGGCAGGGAATGACCCCACTGGCATGACCCTCAGCCCAGCAACCTTGCAAAGCTGCACCCTAAACAACCTCCCTCCAAAAGCCCCTCAAGAACTTTTGTGCAAAGCAGGCAGCAATGGCTTTGCCAGGCGAAGCAGAGCAACGCAAGCCATCCGTGTGCTGAATCCACAGTCCTCAGCCCAGCTGCCTGGACAGAGAGCCAGGAGGGAGCCTGGGCTTGGAGCAGGGCAGCAGCCAGCACAGAGAGGATGTCCTGGCCGGCCCTATGGGAGCTGGGTGTAGGATGTGACCATGATGCGAGTGCCCCAGCTGCGCAAGAAGGGGAATGTTCTACAGCAACTCCTGTTTCACAGACCTACTGCACAGCTCTGAGTTGGGAACAGATCCCTGCCCTTCCCTTCTCAGGCTGGAAAGGGCCGCATCCCCGAGCCACAGATCTCCTCGGCCCCATCCCACAGGCCCCCCCCAAAATCCCACAGGCAGAAGCAGAAGGGATGCAGGCAAGGGGCAGCCTCATTTCTCTTTGTCTATCCCCAAACACCAGAATGTCTTAACAGAGGAAATCCCAACATCGTGCATGCACGTGTCTGGATATTCCCCCGGCAGCAGAGGCTGAGATGGGCAAACACTTACATTTGTGCAGCAGCAGCTTCTCCAGGGAGTCCCCCCACTTGAGAGCTTCCTCGGGAGTGGGCCTGCAGGAGAAAGGCAGGGCATTGGCAAAGTGAAGCTGTGAAAACTGCAACACAGCACGAGAAAAATGTTTCCATCCCACAAAAGCACTGGCCCTGCTGGGGCCAGCTCCAGCTCCGCAGCATCCATGGGCAGAGCCAGGCTTTGCACCGCAGAGGCTCTGCTGGAAGGAAACCTTTTCCTTTAGGCTGGCAGGAAGAGGATCTGATATAAGGAGGTCTGTGTCAGCAGCTGCGTTGCTTGGGGTGTTCCAGCAAGAACTGGAAAAGTTGCCTCTGGGCAATGTCCAGGAGGCTGCGGGACAGCAGGGATTTCAGCCACCACATTCAAGCAGCTGGATAAGCAACCAGGTGTGAGAGTATGGAGAGCTCCTCTCTGGCTGCTGGAGCATCTCCAGAGTAAAGTGGGGTTTCAAACCATTCTCCAGCCAGTTAAAGTTTCAAGTAGAGGCACTGGGAGTAAGCAGCCATCAGGGAAATTTCCAGCTCGAGCTGCGCTGTGCCCGCTCCCAGGCACAGACCTCCCACCCGCCTGCAGTGCATTTTCAGCCAACAAAAGTTTTTAATGCTCCTGCGGATACAAAAAGTGTTTGTCCACAGCTTCCCCAAACAAGGCGACCCCAAACCTCCCTGGAGGTGATGTGAATTCATCCACAATTTGTCCCCAAGCCCCTAAGCCCCCCAGTCCCTGCGCTACCCGCTCGCAGCACCTACTTGAGCGACTTGAGCACTTTGTCCAGCTTGCCGGAGGGGTTGGCCCCCGGGGACTCGTTTCTCCGCCGAAAAATCCCCAGTCGGTTCTTCATATCCTTGGCTCTGGAGGGAAGAGCAAGTTTTAGCAGGCAGGCGAGGGGTTGGGAGGACGACCAGCACCTCAGGGACCTGCCAGCCTTCTCATCCCACTCGCCCACCACCTACTCCTTCATGGTGTGCCGGCGCTGCAGGCTGCCGTTGTGGGGTCTCTGCACGCCCAGCAGCATCTCCGCGTGAAACTCCAGTGGTTGGGGCTTGGAAAGGTCGCGGAAAAAGGGCATGGCTGCTGGGACGTCCTGGCAGCTGCTCACGGCGCAACCGAAGGCTCGGGGTGCTCTGAGGCCGGCTGCGTGCCACGCTCCCGCCCGGTGCAGGCAGCGCGGAAGTGGGAGGGCTCAGCACCAAGAAGCTTTAAATGAGACGTGGGGCGAAGGAGGCACGAGTGAGTAAGGGCTGTGTCAGCCCCGCTGCTATTCCGGACAGCTGTGCCGTTGCTGGGGAAACTCAAGGAAAGGTGGAAAAATCAACGCCGAGGGTGGATAGTGGGGCCTTTCAAGAGACGGCGGGGAAAATAATCTCGGCAGGGATTTATGAGGGCTATTTATAGAGCCCAGGCGCCCGGGGAAGGCAGCAGGAGTCTGAGCGGGGTTGGGGGCAGAGTGGGCCAGCAGCGCTTCATCGTGTCCCCATCGTGGGGACAGGGCTGTGAGCTCGCGCATCACCCGCTGATGTGACACGTAGAATCGGAGTCACTGGTCCAGTGCCAGCCTGGGATGGGCACGGCCACAGGGATGTCCCCAACAGGGGTGGGATGGGACACACATGCCCAGCACAGAGGGGTCCCGCAGACCCCCGGCTCTACCACGCAGCGGGGGACCCCGGTCCGCCACCCCCGCACAGACCCCAGACATGGGGCTCCCAGTTGCCCCAGGGACCTGCCAGCAGGACAAAGCTTTTTGCCAAGTGCCACAGGAAGGTAGGACCCCCACTCCAGCCCCAGCCTGCCCCTGGGAGGGCTTCCCAGGGACCAAGGCTGGGGAGCAGGAGGTGGAAGAGGTGACTTTGAGGACAAGAGCGGACGATGCTGTCCCCTCGTGGCACAGTCCCTGCATGACAGCAGCAGCACAGAGGGGTGCAGGGGACACGCGGGGTGTCTGGGGATGCTCATCCTGCACCAAGGCTGGTGGTGCCACCAGGGTGGTACGGCCAGGCCACCCCTTGCCACCTCTCATGGCCCCCACCCTGGTGGATCCCTGCGAGGATGCTCAGAGAAGCCACCTCTGCCTGTCCAAGCCGTGTCCAGGGCTGGCTGGGAACACGAGTCGGGATTCAAGACAAGGCTATATGCCACCCTGAGGGATGCTATCTGGACCCACAGCTCTCTTCAATCCCAGGAGGGCAAAATACAGCAACCTACTGGAAAAAAACAGCTGTGACAACCCCAGGGTCCAGTCCTGCATGGTGCTGAGCACCCTGAGCCAGAGAAGAATAGCAGAGGGCATTTGCCCCCTGCTCCTAGTGCTATTTGTGCCCTTGCAGGGTGGCACAGGAGGTTTCAATGCATGCACATCATCCAGGCTGTGGTCCCAGCAGGACACGCAACCCGCTGCCACCAGCTGCCCAGCACCAGCTCAGCACTAACGTGGGAAAAACAGATCCAAACACAGAGTATCACACTCCAAACACCATCTGCCTCCCGTTGCCACCCTGCCAGCAACACCCACAGCCGAGGACCAGCCGCCACACGGGACAGACCACCCCACACAGCCCCAAGCAACAATTTTAGCAGTGTTCTCGGTTTAGCTGAGTGCCCAGCGGGGCTTTAAAAGCTCTGAAAAGCCCTTGTGTGTGTCCCCAGCACACGTGGGCTGCCTTCACCCGCACAGCCCGACGCACACCAGCTTGTGGGCAGATTTGCCAGCTGTAAAAAGGCAGCAAGCACCATTCAGGGAAGTTCCCCTACTCAAAACCCGCTGCTTCTCTTTCAAACATTTGCAAATGAAGAGCAAGTGGCACCAAACCAGGCTGCAGCAGCCGCAGGTACGCACAGCTTTCAGTTGCAGCCAACCCACAGTATAAAATGCCACAGTAAAAATAATATTTTAAATAAAATGGGTGGTTTCTCTCTGGAGTTGTCCCAATAAGGCGATCTTCAGCACCCCAGCACGGCCATAAGGCCACGTCAGGAACCATCACCCTCGCTACTTCTGAACCACCCCCTGCAAAGCACATCACCCATCCTCGCAGGATGCTGCAGTCCTACCTTTCCAAGTATTTTTCCGAGAAGTCCACCATGGCGTGGTACATGGGGCAGTGCCGGCAGGGGAGCGGGGCCGGCAGAGTGCTGCTGCCGGGAGGGGAGTGCCAAACCCCAGCCTCTTGCACCATAAATACTCCCTGCAGACAAGTGGCAACTGGGCTGCGCAGCCAATAGCCGGCCGGTGCGATGCCAAGAGGTTCCCCAGCGCATCCGCCGCTGTCTCAAGGTGAGGAGAAAACGCTCTCTGCAACCGCCCCTGACCCCGTGGCTGAGCCTCCCCCACCAGCCCGATTCCCCTGGCTCAGCGCCGCAGCAGGGACACGCGGATGGGGGACGTCCCTGTTGCAGCCCGTGAGGGATTCATTTTAATTTCAAGTGTTGGCAGGGGGAGAATAACAAAAAAAGAGCTAAAAATAGGCAGCTGCAGCTGGGAAGCGCATGGGACGCGAGTGCCGCTCGCTGGCAGGCAGCGTGAGAGGCGAAGTTGTCAAGCCTGCATCTGCGGCCGGTGTGCTTAGCCCCCTCGTACCCCCTGGACCGTTCAAACCACGTGCGGCTTTTCCACCTGCACAAAGCCACGTGGAGCAGGGAACGAGCCAGCCCCAAGCATCCCGGTGGCCATGACAAAACTGGAGGTGGTTTGTTCCCAAACATCCTCGCTTGGCCCTGCCGGAGTGCCTGCCCCCACCCAGCTGCAGCTGCGCTCCTAGGAAGCAAAGGCCACGGCTGCCTCGTCCTTGCCCACTTTTGGCACCCCAAAGCCTTACCAGGAGGCAGCGAAGCGTCCCTTGGCAGCCCCTGTGTTCACGGCCTGCACGCTGCGACGTGCAGCAAGGGCTGGAGCCCGTCCTGCAGTGGGAAATCTCCCCATTCCTCCTCCCGGCATGGGGCCAGAGGGAAGGAGGCCCCCAGCTCATGTTTCACCACTCGCATGTCCTCTCCCTGAACCCGACGCCAGCAGAGCGGAACTGTGCCAGCACCAGGGAACTGTGTCCCCATGCCACCACGGCTCCTTTGACCTGCCCATCAGAGCGAGGGGAATGCAGACTGCTCCCAGCCAGGCTGTGTGATGCCCACTCTCCTGCCCGTGACTCCTCATCCATAGTGAGACCTTAGCTCATGCTCTTCTTCGTTGCCTTCTTCCCGGCAAAGCTTGGGAGAACAGCAACAGGAGCCCCAAGGGCTTCCTGGACCCACGGGGATCAGACAAGGTGCTTGACCATGGCCAACAGCCACCACAATGTGACACTTACATGTTCCTGCTTCGCTTCTTGCGGGAGGTCTCATCCCCTTCATCACAGCTGCATTCAGGGTCAGCTCCACTCAGCTAAGGGGAAAAGAAAAACAGCATCTGCATCATCGTGCCAGTACACACCCATCGTGACACTTCAAGTGTCACCAACCAGCACTGCCAGTATTCCCCAAGGTCCCTGTGCCCACCCAGCCCAGGGCCACAGCATCCACCAGGCTCCTTCCCCACAACCACAGCTGGCTGTGGCAACACAACAGGACATGCCCATTTCTGCACAATCCACCCTGTGTCACCTCCAGTCTGTGAAGTCCCTGGAGCACCTAAGGAGATGCCATGGCTTGTGGCCCAATTACCCCTCCAGGTTCAAGACGTTGACAGTGGTACCTCCTCTGGGGAGGACACTCGCAACCCCACTCCTGATGCTCCTGTTCCTGCTCTCCTGGGTGGGCACAGAGCCCCCTCCCCAGCCCACACACCATCACAACCCTGCCGAGCCAGGCTGGGCACCCAAAATTAATCAGGACCCCCCCAACAGCCACCAAGAAGGAAAAATGCAAGCAGTTCAGCCAGAATGGAATCACATCATGGCAGCTTTCAAGCCTGAGGAGCACCCAGACAGCTCCTCAACCCAACCACCACCCCGAGGTGCTCTGGGCAAACCAAAGGGATCGTGTAGGTACCATCCATGTGGACGATACTAAGCTGGGTGGCAGCATTGATCTGATGGAGGGAAGGGAGGCTCCAAAGGGATCTGAACAGGCTGGACCGCTGGGCAGAGTCCAATGGCATGAGGTTTAACAAGGCCAAATGCCGGGTCCTGCACTTGGGGCACAACAACCCTGAGCAGCTACAGACTAGGAGAAGTCTGGCTGGAAACTGCCTGGAGGAGAGGGACCTGGGGGTGTCGGTTGACAGCGACTGAACAGGAGCCAGCAGTGGCCCAGGGGGCCAAGAAGATCAACGGCATCTTGGCTTGGACCAGCAACGGCGTGGCCAGCAGGTCCAGGGAGGTTCTTCTCCCTCTGTACTCGGCACTGGTGAGACCGCTCCTCAAATCCTGTGTTCAGTTCTGGGCCCCTCAACACAAGAAGGATGTTGAGGCTCTGGAGCGAGTCCAGAGAAGAGCAACGAAGCTGGTGAGGGGGCTGGAGAACAGGCCTGATGAGGAACGGCTGAGAGAGCTGGGGGTGTTTAGCCTGGAGAAGAGCAGGCTGAGGGGAGACCTCATTGCTCTCTCCAACTACCTGAAAGGAGGTTGTGGAGAGGAGGGAGCTGGGCTCTTTTCCCAAGTGACAGGGGACAGGACAAGAGGGAATGGCCTCACGTTCTGCCAGGGGAGGTTCAGGCTGAACATTAGGAAAAACTTTTTCACAGAAAGAGTCATTGGTCCCTGGCAGGGGCTGCCCAGGGAGGGGGTTGAGTCACCTTCCCTGGAGGTGTTTAAGGGACGGGTGGATGAGGCGCTGAGGGACATGGTTTAGTGATTGATGGGAATGGTTGGACTCGATGATCCAGTGGATCTTTTCCAACCTGGTGATTCTATGATTCTATGATCAGCTCAGGGCAACACCAGCCCAGCCTCCAAGTCATGAAGCTTGGAGCCAGGAATGGGAACTCCTGGGACTACCATAGCACGGGGGCTTTAGCAATTCATCCACTACCGAGTGAGACGGGAAGGTGCTCACAGCAAGCTTGACCCCACACCTGAGCTCAGCCCCGTGCTACCCAGGGCTGCAGGGCACTTTCCAGGATCGCCGCCCCGTGGCCGTGCCGTGGGAACTCGCTGTGCAGCCCTGCAGCCCCCGGCTCGAGGCTTTTGACACTTCCTCCCATTCTGCGCCAGGGTTTCCGGAGTTTATCGGCCCCAAACAATGCAAACCTTGCAAAGCACCTTCCCTGAGCAGATAGGGCCCCGGCAGGCGGGCTGGCCAGGGCGACACGCAGCCGGAGCACGCTTCCTGCCATTGTCCGGAGAGGCTCCGCCACGCTTGGGGACAAAAGGCAGCAGCAGGACTCGCCTGAGGAGTTCTAGTGCTCCCAGCCACAATATGCTCTTAAAACAACCCCCTTCCAGCCCCAACCAAGGGAAGGAGGGGAGCGGGAAGGCGCGCTGGCCATGATGGTGTTAAAAGGCCAACAAAATTAGTCCTATCCTCTGAAATGTTCATCTTAGACTCATAGAATCATAGAATCACCAGGTTGGAAAAGATCCACTGGATCCAACCATTCCTATCAATCAGGAAGTGTCAAAAGCCACGAGCCGGGGGCTGCAGGGCTGCACAGCGAGTTCCCACGGCACGGCCACGAGGCGGCGATCCTGGAAATTGCCCTGCAGCCCTGGGTAGCACGGAGCTGAGCTCAGGTGTGGGGTCAAGCTTGCTGTGAGCACCTTCCAGTCTCACTCAGTAGTGGATGAATTGCTAAAGCCCCCATGCTATGGTAGTCCCAGGAGTTCCCATTCCTGGCTCCAAGCTTCATGACTTGGGGGCTGGGCTGGTGTTGCCCTGAGCTGATCATATAATCATAGAATCATAGAATCACCAGGTTGGAAAAGACCCACTGGATCATTGAGTCCAACCATTCCTATCAATCACTAAACCACGTCCCTCAGCGCCTCATCCACCCGTCCCTTAAACACCTCCAGGGAAGGTGACTCAACCCCCTCCCTGGGCAGCCTCTGCCAGTGCCCAAGGACCCTTTCCATGAAAATTTTTTTCCTAATGTTCAGCCTGAACCTCCCCTGGTGGAGCTTGAGGCCATTCCCTCTCGTCCTGTCCCCTGTCACTTGGGAGAAGAGGCCAGCTCCCTCCTCTCCACAACCTCCTTTCAGGTAGTTGGAGAGAGCAATGAGGTCTCCCCTCAGCCTGCTCTTCTCCAGGCTAAACACCCCCAGCTCTCTCAGCCGTTCCTCATAAGGCCTGTTCTCCAGCCCTTTCACCAGCTTCGTTGCTCTTCTCCAGACTCACTCCAGAGCCTCAACATCCTTCTTGTGTTGAGGGGCCCAGAACTGAACACAGGATTTGAGGAGCGGTCTCACCAGTGCCGAGTACAGAGGGAGAAGAACCTCCCTGGACCTGCTGGCCACGCTGTTTCTGATCCAAGCCAAGATGCCATTGGCCTTCTTGGCCACCTGGGCCACTGCTGGCTCCTGTTCAGTCACTGTCAACCAACACCCCCAGGACCTTCTCATCCAGGCAGCTTTCTAGCCAGACTTCTCCTAGTCTGTAGCTGCATAGGGTTGTTGTGCCCCAAGTGCAGGACCCGGCATTTGGCCTTGTTAAACCTCATGCCATTGGTCTCAGCCCAGCGGTCCAGCCTGTTCAGATCCCTTTGGAGCCTCCCAACCCTCCAGCAGATCCACGCTTCCACCCAGCTTAGTGTCACCTGCAAACTTGCTAAGGGTGCACTCGATGCCTTCATCCAGGTCATTGATAAAGACATTGAACAGGACTGGACCCAGCACTGAGCCCTGGGGAACCCCACTTGTCACTGGCCTCCAGCTGGAGTTCACTCCATTTCCCACCACTCTCTGGGCCCTCCAGCCAACCAGTTTTCCACCCAGGAGAGTGTGCGCCTGTCCAGGCCAGAGGTGACAGTTTTCTGAGCAGAATGCTGTGAGAAACTGTGTCAAAGGTTTTACTGAAGTCCAGGAAGATACATCCACAGCCTTTCCCTCATCCAGCAGCCAAGTCACTTTGTCTTGATGAGATGTTCACCTTGATGGATGCTGTGGCCCTGCCACAAGGCCACCGGGTGCAGGTATCTCCGGGGCTTGGAAGCTTGGTGGAGGGGATCCATAAGGGAATTGCATGGCAGTGTCCTGCTCCAGAAACCTCAGAGAGTTCATCAAACCAGTCAGAAGGCACAGTCTGACAAAGTCCCCTCAACATGTAGGCAGGGAGGTGGCAGTAGCCTGAAATCCAGTGCACGGGGTGGCCCAGCACCAAGCCCAGCACCCCGCCTGCTCCGGCCCCCGGGCAGCCTCCGGGCACAGGGTGTCCCAGGAGGGGATACGGGCAGGGGTTACAGCATCAGGCAGACAAAGCTGCTGGAGGTGGGAGCCCCAGGAGGTCCAGCAGCCGCACTGCCCTCACCAGCACAAGGTGCCCGGGTCCCTGCTCCATAAAATCCCAGTCTCATGTGCACCAGAGCAGTTTCATGCAGGAGGAGCTCAGTTTGCTTGTGCTGAAAAATGCCACCTGGATCAGCCCAGAAAGAGCAGTGGGGGCTCTCTGGGGCTGGAACAGGTCCCGTTCCTCCGGCATCTCCCAGCAGAGAGTGTGCAGCCTGTCTAATCTCAGCCAGTGCTGCAGCAGCTTCTTAGCTGCAGAGGTGTGCGCTCCCGGCTGCACACACAGCGGCACTGTGACATCTCTGTCCAGGAGCCTCGTCCCCTGCAGCCCTAACAGGGCACTCTCACCAGGCACTGACACTGCCACCGCCTCCCTGGCATCTGCACCAGGTGGCATTGATGTCCCTGCCACCAAGATGTCCCTTCTTGATAGCATCTGGGAGGGAGTCTGAACCCCCACACAATTGCTGGCATCAGCCTGCAAGAGAGTTTGGGCTAAGCTTTTGCACAGCAGCACCATCTGACCGGCTCTCAGACCTGTAAGAGTTCAGGGACTTGCAGCCCAAAAACTGCTTCAGGAGATAGCAGCAGAGGCAGCTTTTGAAGCAGCACAAGCCTAGCAGAGAGAGGATTAACCCCATTGTGGGTTTAATCCCACCATGCTGCCACACTTGGTGGCGCGTAGACTCTGTATCAGACTCTCCTTCCAAGAAGCCAGCCACGCGGTGTGGTCCTGCACTCTGCAAGGTGGTCCTGAGCAGGATGACATCGTCCTGAGCCATGTTAACATAGTCGTGAACTGCGCAACACGACCCTGAGCAATGCAACGCGGTCCTGAGCCAAGCAACACAGTCCCAAGCAGAGAAGCAGCAGCCACTGGTGCTGGCAGAGCCCAAGCTGGTGCGAGCACCAGGGCAGAGCAGGGTGCTGGGGAGGCAGCTGTGCTCAGCACCCAGCCAGGCTTCACCCGGGGGCAACGGGGCAAGCAATGCTTCTCCCACACCATCTCTGCAATGGCACAGTGCTTCCTGTAAATATTTATTATGCATAAGTACAGCCAAAGCAAGCTCTGCTCCGGGGAGGCAGGAGAGCATCCCAGAGTGCCAGCCCCAGGGGCACAATCCAACCCTGCACAGAGCTCCTGCCCAGAGCTCCACTGCTCCTGCTTTCTGCACATTAGGGGCAGAAATCACTGCTGATCTCAACCCTTTTCTGAGACAACAGTCACACTGCTCCTGGCATCCCTGAGCACGTAGGGGACTGTCACTGGAGGCTCTCTGGAGTCTGGCTGTTCCTTGTCCCCAGCACTGCGAGCAGCTCTTTGCCAGTGCAGACACCCAGCTGCACCTCTCCCTCCTCTGGTCTCAGCAGCTCTCCAGGACATGAGAATCTGTAGGACCTGGACCCGTTGGTGGGAGATGCCCACCCAGAGCAGCAGTGCACTGGCTCTGGGTGACATCCCCTGGGCACTAAGCATCTCCCAGAGCTGCCTGCCAGTGGCAGGGACCTTTCTGGCCCCTCAGAAGCCACGGCCATTGAGAGAGAGTCCATGTGTGAGACAACTCCACCCCAGGAGCTCCCCCATTCCTGTGGCCAAGCAGGAGCCAACCAACCCACAAAGCCAACACCAGGTCACATACCTTCCTGTGGCCTGAAAACAGCAGGGTGAGCTGGTGGATGGAGCCACCGTTTTTGGCGAGCTCTTTCTTGAGGGTCCTGGGGGAGGGCAGGGCCCAGTGGCCCTTGGTGCCCTGGCTGTCCAAGCAGTTGAGGGTGGTGTCAGAGGTGAAGCAGTGGCTCTTGGTCTCCTGCAGCAGGCTGCCCTCGCTGTGGGTCCGGCGCCGCAGGGAGCTCTGCACGCTCAGCGTGTAGGCAGGCTGGCAGCCCGATGTCTCGATCATGCTGCTGCGCTTTGCCTCATTCCTCTCTAAGTAGTGCTCATCACTGTCCTCATCCTCTTCATCCTCATCTTCCTCATCATCATCCTCTTCTTCGTCCTCACCATCCGTGGTACCACTCACCGTGCCCACCACGCTCTGGCTGAAGGTGCTGTCAAGCCGCAGCTCAGGGATGATAAAGGCTTGCAGGGAGCTGGGCTGCTCCTCTCCCTTCTTGGTGGCCACCAGATGCTTTTCAGCCAGGAGAGGACCCTGGGTGGTTCCCAGAGCTTCCCGGGACTCAGCTGGCGCTGGTGCCTCTGCAGCTGGAGGAGCATCGCCTGCTGCTGCCTTCCCATCCTCCGAGTGCATCTGCCCTGGCTTCTCAGCGTCCGTCTCCAGCATCTGCCCAGAAGAGAAGATGAAGAAAGATGAAGGCAGAAGCCCTTCAAATCTCTCACTGCCCACTTTCTTGTGGAGCCTCCCCTCTCCTAACACCCCAACCACAAGGCTGGCATCAATTTGTGCAGCCCTAGCGGTGCTCCAGAGGGGTGGGACAGCATCAACCCCACATCCCCAGCTGGTGGCAGGTCATTCATCACTCCCCCAGCACTCAGTCCTGATCCCAATCCCTGGAGCGCTGGGTACTCCACCAACAGCAAGCTGGGATGGGGCAACCCAGGTCCCACCTCCAACACTCAGCAGCACTGGAAGATTTGGAGGAAACCAAGGGGGGCCGGTGGTGAGTGGCTCAGCCTCGCAGCACAGCAAGTGCAGACAGACTCGGCTGCAGAGGCAGAGCTGGTAACATCATCCTTACCCCGATGATTCCCCTGTCCCCCTGGGAGCTCAGCCCTGCAGAGATCAGGAGGGCAGCAGAGAAAACTAGAAGCTCTCACCCCGCAGCTCCGATCCCTCCTGTACCACATTGCTAAACGCAGAAGGGAAGCACCGGGCTCTGCTCAGTGGTGGATTGCCCAAGCTCAGCCTGGCCACAGCCACGAGCAGCTCAGCCTCCCTGACCAGCTGCCCTGAACTGTGCGGTTCCCCACAGCCACCCCACCATGCCCTGTGCAGATGTGGTCCTGCTCAACCACAATTTTTCCTACCAGCTCCTTTCAGGTTTTTAAGCCTTTGGGGCTGGTTTCTGCCAGCTTTCCTCTGCAGCCAGGAAAGGTCTGAGCAAGCTCTGCCCTTTCAAGTGGAGAAGCCAGGAGCAGCTAAAGGTAAAAAAGTCCTCTAAGGTGTTTCTGTGAGCAGGAGGAGCCAGCGCTGAGATCCCCTCACTGCCAGAGCTGCACCCTCTCTTCTGTGTGATTCTCCCTTTGCACAGAGCACTCTGAGCCTAAGGGGTAAAACAAGCTCAGCAGGGGAGAAAGACCAAAGCACAGAGAAATCCCCACCCTGGGAAGCACTTCCCAGATATGCAGACCCCGTAGGGCTGGGGTAGGGATCATTGTACAGGATCAGCACGAGGTCCCCCAGCAAAAAATATCACTGTAGCCCCAGTTAAGATCCAGGCATTTTCAAGAGCCTGATGGCAACCAGAAAGTTGGAGCTAACAAGGCCACCAGCTTCAAAACACGTAGCAGCCCTAGGAATTAGCCCATCCCGCCCCACATCCTGGGGGAAGAGAGGCAGTCATGGGGAGGAGAGAGGCTGTAGACCCATGGTGGTCCCAGCTTCTGACAGAAGACCCCTACAAGCCAGCCCTGGGAGAGCCAACCTGCTGTTAAACACCTCCTCACCCTGCAGAGCCACTGTGCCTGGCTGACAGCCTGCCCTGGATGTCACCCGGGACCTGCATGCAGATGTCAGGCTGCAAAAACAGCTGTCATCCCCAGGAAATACCCTGGAGGTGTTTAAGTCCTGGTTTCAGCACCATCTGCTTTACACAGAGGGGATGGCGCAGAGACCTCGCGGCCCCCGGCAGCATCCGCAGGCACCCGCCTGAGCTAACGGCTCTGAAAAGCGGGACAGATTTCCAAAAAAATGGTTGGGTTCAGAGCTGCAGCTGGGTGCCTCCTGGGCAGCACCGAGAGGAGCTCACCATATCCTTTTTTATCATGCCAAAAGGGTCTCCTTACACCTATAAGCATGAAGAGGACCCACGCTGTCCCCCTCCACCCTGACTCACTGCAGGCAGTCATTTAGCGTCACCTGAACCACCCCAGCAAGACTGAAGACTAAAATTCAGAGACCATCATGTCCTCGGCCCCAACTGCGATGTCTGTCCTGTCCCAAAACCATCTGGATTTGGTGGGAGACACAAAGCAAAGGCTCATTTTACCCCATCCTCGGGGCTGTTTCACTCCCCCCACGGTAATTTCTTGTAAAAACGGAATGTTTCCAGACTTGCCATGCAAGGATGCTGGTTTCACCAGCGTGTTTTAATGATGCTGTTTGTCTTATTTGTACTGCAACCACTGTCATCATTATTTCATGAAATAATTAGAGGAAAAACCCACGCAGCCCTCAGTTCACTCTCTGCAAAGCTCTCCCCCTCCCCAGCAGCTCCCTATCTGTCCAGTCCTTCTGCTTAATATTGCTGGGTGCCCGCATCAGATAAGGGGCCAGGAGGAAATGAACAGGCTCCTTTAAAATGAGAGACATTCAGGGATTAAATTAAATCCCTGCTCTAATTCGATCAGAGACTCTGCTGCTCTTCAGTGGCGGAGAGGATGTGATCAGGAGCCGCACCACCAAGCGAGGTTTCCATCTCTGGTTGAAAGCATCAGCGGGGCCGTGAAATCCTCTCAGCACAGAATCATAGAGTGATTTGGGTTGGAAAGGACCCTAAAGCCCATCCAGTTCCAATCCCCTGCCATGGGCAGGGACACCTCCCACTGCATCAGGGGCTCCAAGCCCCATCCAACCTGGCCTTGAACCCCTCCAGGGATGGGGCAGCCACCCCTGCTCTGGGCAGCCTGGGCCAGGGCCTCCCCACCCTCACAGCAAAACATTTCTTCCTAAGATCTCATCTCAATCTCCTCCCATTCAGCTCAAAACCATTCCGCCTCGTCCTGTCCCTGCACTCCCTGATCAAGAGCCCCTCCCCAGCTTTCCTGGAGCCCTTTTTGGTCCTGGAAGCTGCTCTAAGGTCTCCCTGGAGCCTCTTCTTCTCCAGGCTCAATAACCCCAGCTCTCTTTGCCTGTCCTTATGTGGGAGAAGATCCAGTTCTCAGATCAGCTTAGTTGCCTCCTCTGGACTTGGGCCGTGGCTGAGCCACGTACTGGTGGGGGAAAGAGAGAGAAGAAAACAGCAGTAACGCCATCACAGCCAGTCAAGTAGCCTGATGGTGGCTGAAGGCACCAAGGCCTCCATCAGCACGAAGCCAAGGGCCATCTCCCTGCACAAAGCTGAGCCAGGCCAGCGAGAACTGGGATACAACCAGGTTTCCTTCTCACCATCATCACTGCCCAGGGGCTGCCGGAGGAGGCAGCAGACACAGGCAGTGCTGATGCTGTCTGGGCAGGGAGGTGAAGTGACATCTGTCCTTCCACCTCAAAGTCAGATATCTCACTGCAGCACAGGTCCCTCTCCCCTGGCCAGCACCAGTAGCTAAGAAGCCAGTGGCCAATATTTGGATCTCCCCATCCCCTAAGAGTTTCACTGCTCTCAGTCTCCTTTCCTTCGACATCTAGGTGTCCCTGTCCTCAATATGCAGGTTCTCCTGTTCTCAGCATCTCTGTCTTCCCATCCTCAGCATCGGGATTTCCCTGTCCTGAGCCGGGATGGCCTGGGAGCTTTACTGCTTCCTCCCTCACACTCCTCACTGTTCCAGGTTCTATCTCAGACTAAGTGGTCAAGGCAGCATGTCCCAAGAAGGGGAACAGAAATTAGAAGAGCGAGCCTCCTCCAAGCCCAAGGATGGCTACGAGGGATCATGTTAGAGACGGAGAGTGACTGGTCTGAGATCAGAGCAACAATATCAATTTCCCTATAGAACTAGCCTTAACACACCCCAAAAAAGCCAAACATTGCCCTGCCTGCTCTAGCATCCTCAGTCTCTGCACTTGGAACCCTCTGCCTGGACTCCCGCTGCCTCTGGGCAGCACTCCCTGACTCAAAAGTTCTCTTGAAACCAGGACGAGGGAGAAGTACCTCAAACCTCTGCTCTTTGCTCTGTAATCTGACCATTTTTTTCGGATCGCTGCCGCTCTGACAGCAGCAAAGCATATTTCAACTAACAGATGTGGGGTTGTTAGCGTGGCCTCGACTTCTCTGGTGCTCCTTTAAATAAAGTGTCCTTTCTGGTGGCCAGGACTTCCAGCTGGGAAAACACCAGCCACAGAGAGGACACAGCTGCAAGCTGAAGCCTGCCCTGGCCTTCCCCTGGTGCTGCCAGCTCTCATGGTATGATATCTGGCATTCCCTTAAATCCCCAGCTCTGGGAGGTCAGGGATTTTTCTGAGGCTCTCAGCTTCTTATTTCAAAGCCTCTGCTCCTCGCAGCCACGGAGCCGTTGTGGCTCAAGTAAAGCTTGGGCACAAGAAAATTGAATTCTGCGTTTTCGGGCTCCTGACGTAGATGCCTGGGTTTTGCAACACATAGCTTTCTCTTGAAGTAATAGTGGAGAAGAGGAGGCTAAACATGCCTAGAACTGCAGCATCCTGCACCCAGGGAGCTCCTCAGCCAAAATCAAGGATTGGAAAAAGCAGGAAAGTCCCTGCAGATCACACTGTTGGACATTGAGCAGAGCAGGACAGTGGAGGACGCAGTGCTCCGACTGCGCTCTTACCCCAAGAGCAGTTACTGGACCTCCCAAGACACTGCTGGAGGAGCTGCTCTCATGACCTGTCCCCATCCTCCATGAGTTCCATGGAGAAGGAACCTCTCTGGCTCCTGCTTAAATCCACCTTTCCTCAAAGGTGCCTCACCTGACCCCAAAAGCATTTAACTCTGTAGCAATGAGACCGGGTCCCTCTCCAGGGGGATATCAGGGAGGACTCAGACAGCTTCACTGCCGGCCACGCATTCCAGAGGTGCAGGTAATGCTCCTCCCCAGCGCAGAAGGGATGTGCCTACATCAGCTGGGGAAGCAGCAACGTTTCCAACGTAGGTTTTCCTAAACTGGAAGAAGTTAATTACAGTTTCAGCTCTCAGCATGGGGCAAACTGCACCCAGATCCACCAGAACAGAAATTTCTGACTGGCCCTGGGAAACGCTACCAAAACCTCTGATGATGTGCAGCGTGAGACTTCAAAAGTGACCCCTAACAACATAAGAACAGAGGTAGAGGAAGCAGCATCTAATCCACAACACAGGGCTGAGAGGGAGAAAACAAAGCCAGAAGCGCAAAGCAGAACTACCAAAATCTGAGACAATTTTGATGGGAGTCATTTTGAAAATGCTCACAAGGAACATCCCCCAGGCAGCTCTGCTCCTTGTCCTCCTCGAGCCAGCACAGCTCTGTGGGGCCGGCTGGAGCCAAGGGCTCCTTGCACAGCAGGGTGTTCTACCCATTCCCTGCTTCATTACTGAATTGATGAATAATTGATACAGAGCAATTAGTGTAACAGCAAAAGCAAGCGTGGATATATAAACCCAAAGAGCAGGATCCGACAGCGCTGGGGCAGGGTGGCGAGGGTAGATATCTGCTTCCCATGAGATGCCTGTGGGGCTGTGAATGTTTATACCACCCAAAAATCCCTGGGCTTGAAATGTCTGAGAGCCCTGGCAGGAGAAACCCTCCTCTGTGGAAGGAAATGAACCCATGTCCACAGTCTACACTGAGACGGGGACTGACCGGGTATCACCCAGCCCTGCTGCTGCAGGGGCCGCACTCTGCTCCTCTCCCAATTTTACAATTTTAAAGCAGTGAGCAAGAACTGATGTTCAATCGAGGGCACCAGCTTTACCCATAGCAGAGGGCGTGCAGGAGGGAGCTGGGGCTGCAGGCACGGCTTGCACCCTGCGCTTGGGCTCAGCTGCTGAAGGTGTCAGCAAACAACCTGGGACAAAATCTCCTCGTGTACTCCAGCCGAGCAGCTGGAGTTAACACAGCGGTGCTACCACTGCAGCACTGGGCTCCCAGCTCCAAACCGCAGCCACCCCATCAGTCCCAGCTCTTGAATCCAAACTGTCCCCTGCCCAGTGCCACCGACGAGCCCCCACACAGCTCTGATTTCAGCGGTAAGGGCTAGATTTACTGGTTTGTCCCAGTAAAGAGAGGGATTCCAAAAGCCCTGGAGCAGAAAGTCCATGTTGGCAGCACACACAACGTCACTCCCTCAACAAGAGCCAGACGATGCCAACGGCACAGCCCTACATGCCCAAATTGGCAAAGGAACCTCAAAACATCACTACGAACACCCCCACGTTCCCCCTCCCGCCCCAGTGCTGCTCATCACCAACCCTTCACACCCAGCCTGGAAGTGAATGAAGCTGGGCAGGAGCCACAGGTTCCCCAGGAGATAGCAAGGTCCATCCCAGCACAAAGATGCTGGAGGAGCAGCACAGAGAGTGGAGCAGATGCCTTTGATCTGAAGGGACATCAGTGCTCCCAGCGATGCTGTTTCCTCAACCTGTGGCTGGATCCTGCCCCGCAAAGGGCACAGCCCGTAGGCTGCAAACTTAGAAAGTAAAACCTACCAAATCTGGGCTCTCAGTTGCATCCCAGCTGAATAAGCCAAGCGAGCGGCATCTCCTTCCAGCAGCCCCAGTCCCGACATGTGCCTGTAGCCGCAGCTCCGCGATGCTAGCGCAACGCTCGGCTCTGCCTCTGCGGTTATTAATGCCCGTGTCAAGCAGCAGCTAAAGCCGCCCCAGCCTCTCCCAGACACCACTCCCTCATGCCCCTCGTGCTATTTCTGGCTCTGCTAGCGGTCCCTGGAGGCACTATTACCTGCTGATAAAAGTGGACGAGTGCTCTGCCTTGAGGAAGAGCTATGGATCACCCTGAAACCTGTCACCTTCATTTCTGCAGCTCTCCTTCTCCTGCCCTGTCCTGTCCTCGGGCGACACTGAGCCGCAAAACGATTCCAGTGCTTCCTGCTAAATGAAACTCTGCTGCAGTTTCACAGTTGGGTTTGGGTTTTTTTCCCCAAAGTAGTTTCTCTGGGGCAGCTCTAAGGTGGGAGACACTCTGCTGTGCGGCACTTTTGCCCTCTGCACTGCAATGCCCAACAAGTGGCTCTACCCAAACAGGCAGGGAGAGAAGAAAAAGCAGGAGAGCATATGGTCTTCACCCAGGGCACAGCTCACGTGTGACCATCTGCCCTTTCTCTTCTCTAAGGAAAGCTGGGGAGGGAGTGCAGGGACAGGATGAGGGGAACAGTTTTCAGCTGAAAGAAGGGAAATAGAGATGAGATCTTAAGGAGAAATGTTTTGCTGTGAGGGTGGGGAGGTCCTGGCCCAGGTTGCCCAGAGCAGGGGTGGCTGCCCCATCCCTGGAGGTGTTCAAGGCCAGGTGGGATGGGGCTTGGAGCCTCTGATCCAGTGGGAGGTGTCCCTGCCCATGGCAGGGGGGGGCAGTTGGAACTGGATGGGCTTTGAGGTCCCTTCCAAACTATTCCATGATTCTATGATTCTCTTACAAAGGCCAGTGACCTCCTGTGTAACCCCCATTCACACCAGGCTAAGGACCAAACTGCCTTGGTTGGATGTATGTCCTCATGACATTTTATTGACCAAGACAGGCAAGTTGTCCTGATGGCTACAGAGAGAAAGCACAGTGGAGCCTCAGTGTGCACAGCTGCTCTCACAGCCTCCTGGTAGTGGTTCTCTGTACCACAGCCACAGTTCACCGATGAGTCCTCACTGCTGTGATGAAAAGCTATGCTCAGGTCTCCTCCAGCATGGGCTCTGGGCACAGACGTGTTCCTCTGCTCCCAGCCAGCTGCAGGGTCGTGGATGCTCCTGGGATGGAGCAGGGGAAATGTGTTGCCTCCTCTTCCTCGCAGGTAGCCACAGCTTTGCAGTGGTTCAGGAAACATCAAAGCTCCCTCACCCAGTCTCACTGGACACAAAGCTGAGCTCAGCTACTCAACAGCATCACAAACAGCAGCACCACAGCCCCAGCCACCAGCTGTGGTCAGCACCTATCCTGCCCGCACTGGCAAAGGGAGCTGTGTCCAGCAGGTCTTGTGCCCAGCCTCTCCACAGGGCCACCCAGCTGGCTGTGTGCCCACAGCCCAGGGATGTCACCGTGCCAGGGGTGGCTGGCTGCCCCTGGCACTCAAGACTGCCCCAACCCAGGCTCCTTGGCCCCTCTCAGGTGGGAATGAAGCCAGTCACCTCCCAAATCCACACCCACCCACTGCATTGTGTCCATCATTTAGGTAGCACAGCTCCAGTTTTCCCAAGCCTGCAGCCTCCTCGGCCTGGGCAGCCCAGCTCTGCACGGTTAGCACGATGGGACCTGGTGCTGGATGCTATCGAGATGACATCTCAGTCACAAATATCTCAGGCACTATAAAAGCAGAGGATCAGGAAAGGGTGAGGAAGGGGTGGATCCCATCACTGGCACTCTGCCCACAACCCTCAGCATCCTTCCCTGCTGGGGGAAACAAGGTGCTGGTCAGGTGGGGGAAATCTCTGCAGCACTGTCCGCAGAGGCAGAGCGTCATCCCCTGTGCAGGATGAGGGAGGTGACAGCAGGAGCCTGAGCTGATGTGTTCAGCTGCTTCAGAGCCATTGCGAAGGACTCATCCCAACACCACTTACAACAGGAGCACAAGGTCAGAGCTGGAAGCCGTTGCTTCTGCCAGCACAGATCATGGTACAAAAACAACAACTGAGAGAACAGGACCTGGCAGAGCAGCTCTGCCTGCAATTGGCACCAACAAGGCCATGGCCAGAGCCACCACAGAACAGAGGAATCCCAAATGGAACCAAAACCAACACTGGTGGCTCCAAAGGCAAATGCAACCCTCCTGCAATCATGCTGTCAAGCCTTGCCCAGCCACCCCATCAGGAAGGTGCTTGTCACAGTGCAGGATGTCAAGCCTCATGGAGGGCATGGGGACCCCGCTGGGGCAGGATGAAGCTGTTTCTCCCAATCCCAGAGCCCTCCGGCATTTCATACACATCCTTTGGCTTTGTAAAGACATGAGGTTGCGTGCAACTTTTGCAAGGAGGTACTTGATCTTGGCTTCAGAATCTGCCCCACCATATGCTCACAGCCCCCATTCTGCTAGAAGGGAAGAGCATCAGCAGCTACCACGAACAGGAGCTGTTTGGGCACGGAAGAGGAGCGCTCCGGCCGAGCAGCAGTGCCAGCCCTGCCTGGCCTGGCCAGCGTCCTCCCTTTGCAGGCAGAACTGCACCAGAGCACTTCCAGCGCCTTCATTAAATCACAGCAGCGCTGGCTTAAACCACTTAGTCTGCGCCTTTGACCACTCTGTGCAAATGATCTCAACAGCGCTCATCCCCCCTGGGCTGCCGGCGCCACTCCTGTCAGCATGTTCACTTCTCCCAGCTCTTCTGGGGATTTGCCAGAAACAGAGCTCCCAGGGTTTAAAAATGCCTCTGGCCATGCTCAAAGTGCCAGCGGCTGCTCGTGCCCCCGCTGCACCACTGTCCTCCTCTGGGGGGGATGCTAGTGCCACTGGAAGTGACCAGGAGGACATCTCACTGTGCCAGAGAAACAGGAGCTGGTGTTTGCCGGAGGGGAGAGGTCTGCTTTCCTAATGGCTTCAGAGTCCAGCTAAGCAAAAGGACAAATAAAGCTCCTAGCTGGTCCATCTGCTCCATCACCCCTCGCTGCTCTCTCCTGGCATGCATGAGCTTTGGGAGCCCGTGAGCACTGGGGCCGAGCGAGCAGCAGTCCTGGGCTGGCAGCCTCAGGCACCTCCATGCCACCAGCACCGAGAGCTGGCAGGGCTGGAAACCAAGCTTGATGGAGCCAGGGCTTGGGGCCAGGGACGATGCTAAAAAGCCCAGTATCCTAACCCAGCATCCCATCCAACCCCACGCAAGCTGCCAAGTAAATCCCAGCCTCCTCAGGCTTTGTGCTGAGCCCCTGCGCTTAGGGCTGGAAGCCAGCTGGTGTGCAAGAAGGGAAAGAGGGTGAAAGATCAGCCCTCAGCACCCATCCAGGCTCACCTGCCTGCACCGCAGGGAATGAACAGTGAGGCTACTGCATGAGAGCACCCTTAAATTCATACAGTGACATTTGAGACATGCCTTGAAGCCTCACAGAGGGCTGTAAAATTCCCCTTCACAGCCTCTAATGCCCTGGTTACATCTGGGGCTTGTTCTCATGAAAGAGGGCTACAAACCCAGCAAGGACATGGCTCAGAATGGACCAGTCTGGGGTAGATCAAACCGCATCTGCTTCTTTTATGGTTGCAGTGTGCTTCACACCTACTGCTATCTCAGCTGAATTAAAGCCACCACACTGTCCTTCTCTTTGCCCATCGGGTGCCGAAGGGGAGATCCATGTGTCACCATGCACTGAGGTCACCAACATGGATTGAAGAGTCCCGTTTGCTCTGATGGCACAGACACTTCTTGCAGAAACAGTTTCCTCCAGAGCTGAACTGGAACATGAAACACGGGGAGGCAGAGTCTCCAGTCCCACAGCCCCCAGAGTCGGGCAGCAGCCTTTGGCTGTCCGCAGTAACAAGTTTTTCCAGCCCAGGCTCTGCTCGCTGTTGTGGAACAAAACACTTATTTGCTTTACTTTTGTAACCTGGCTGGTGACTGCTGCTGGGCTGACGCTTTAACCCTTATTGGGGCAGAATAAACCTTAAGGTCTTCTCCAGCTGAGCACCCTAACAGCAGGAGTGAGGCACTGGAAATGTGTGTGGCCAGGGTCAGGCTGGCTGTCTGACTGTTGTGATGTGCTCAGCCCTGCCCAGTCTCTCATGTTGGCATCGTGGAAGAAAAGCACGTTCTGAGCAGGATCCAGGTTTACAGCACCCTTGGCCATGAAAAGACCAAAATGGAAAGGACTTCGGGCCAAAACCAAAGCAAGAAGGTACAAGTTCCTCCCCTCCTTCCCACCAAAGAGCCAATT
This sequence comes from Phaenicophaeus curvirostris, assembly GCF_032191515.1. Classification (NCBI taxonomy): domain Eukaryota; kingdom Metazoa; phylum Chordata; class Aves; order Cuculiformes; family Cuculidae; genus Phaenicophaeus; species Phaenicophaeus curvirostris. Next base: position 1,994,918 of record NC_091411.1, read on the forward strand.
GTACTCTGAACACACTTCCACTGGGCAAAGCACCCCCTGAACGCTGGATGAGAGAGGAAGATGCTCACTCCAATTGTTCCCAACACAAGTTCTTGTCACAGCCACCTCAATGCCAGTGGTGCCTCAGCTGTGCCAGCTCAAGGGTGCACGTGGCCACCAGCCAAACGGGAAATGACCCCAACTAAGGTGTAAGGGGTGTAAGGGTGTTGCTGAAGGCAGCGAGGTGTTGGGGAACAGGGAGTGAGAGGAACATGGGTACCCATGAGGGTGCTCGGGGCAAGGGAGAAGAGGCAGGTCACCCCTGCTGCCCCTTCCCCAGGCTGCAGGTGCCGGGGCCAGCACACGGGGAGCGTATCCGCCCCTCTGCCTGCAGCTCTGGCGCAGCAGCCCTCCCCGCACCACCGCTCCAGCCCTGGTTTCCATCATCCCTCGATTACACGCTGTTTGCTCTTGTTGACAGAACATTTACTTGCACTTGTCAAGCAGGCTTTAAATAGTGAGAGAAACAGCCCTGCCCTTCCTGACCAGAGGAACAGCCAGGAAGGGCCACGACGCAGGATCGGTCCACGCCTGCTCGCACCATCAGCAGCCATGGGTGAGACTGGTGGCCAGGCTCTGAAAAGTGCTGAGGATCCTCTACGTTCCCTGAGAAACGAGGGGAGTGCTCATCCCTGGAATCCCACTCAAAGTCCACACCACAAAGTGTCCATAATCATTTAGCTTAAGGATAATCTACATCTTTCAGATACAGCCAGCCATCATCTCCGAGGTAATCTCAGGTCACGCAGTCAGAAGGAAGAGTAATCAGCCATTCTGAGTGTGGAAGACACAAAGAAACAAGCAGTGAGGATCAGGAGATAGTAGCATGTTTGTTATAAGCAGGGTGTTGTGTCACTAATCTTTCCCCAGCAGCCACACTTGTGCAGATTTGGGTCACACCAACCCCATGCAGCACTCCAGGCTTGAGGAAGAGCGGCTGGAAAGCTGCCTAGTGGAGAAGAACCTGAGGGTGTTGGGCAACAAGGGCTGAATGTGAGCCAGCAGTGGGCCAGGTGGCCAAGAAGGCCAACAGCAACCTGGCTTGGAATCAGCCATGGGGTGACCAGCAGGAGCAGGAAAGCGATCGTCCCCCTGCACGCTGCACTGGTGAGACCGCACCTCGAATCCTGGGTTCAGTTTTGGGTCCCTCACTCTAAGAAAGACATTGAGGGGCTGGAGCTTGTCTGGAGAAGGGAACAGAGATAGGGAAGGGTTTGGAGCACAGGGGTTCTGGGAGCAGCTGAGGGCCCTGCGGCTGCTTAGTCTGGAGAAGACTTCATTGCTCTCTGCAGCTCCCATAAAGGAGGTTGCGGGGAGGTGGGTGCTGGGCTCTTCTCCCAAGAAACAAGGGACAGGACAACAGAAATGGTCTCAAGTTGTTCCAGGAGAAGCTTAGATTGGATATTAGGAAAAAATTCTTTACTGACAGAGTGGTGAAATCCTGGCAGAGGCTGCCCAGGGCAGTGGTGGGGTCTCCATCCCTGGAGGGGTTCAGAAAAGTGCGTGGCCAGGGCGGGACATGGTTTAGCAGGCTCAGTGGGGTTGGGTTGATGGTTGGACTGGATGAGCTTAGAGGGCTTTTCCAACCTTACCAATTCTACGATTCTATGAAACCAGCTGGAGCAGCTCCAGCCCCGGCACCTCATCCTTGCCCCTGCTCTGCAATCTGCCATCTCTTCAACAGTGTTAATGCAATTCATCATGAGGCCAGGCTGGAAACAGGACCAGTGCAGTGATGCAAGGTTAAAAAGAGCACTGTGCTCAGTGCAGATGGTCATTATTCAGCTCAAGGAGGCAGCCTCACTAACTCAATTAATTCATAAAGCTGCTCTCACTATAATCACATTGCCGCCGCTGTTTCCTCACCAGCCTCAGTCCCACTCCAGGCTCCACGCCTCCTCATTTGGGGACATTTCGCACCAAGCTGGGTCACCCTGGTGGCGTGTTTTGCAGATCCTCGCTTAGCACAGCCAAGAGGCAGTGAGCAGCCTCCCAGGGTACACCCAGACCCAAGGATGAGAGTGGGGAAGGTTTTGTAGGTGGGGAAAACATCCACAGAACAACAACTGCAACCTACTGCAGCTGGCAGGATGGGTTCATCCCTTGGTGAAGCACAGCCAAGTTTTCTAGAGGCAGCAGAGAAGCCACCAAAGCCCCACTTCCACCAATGTCTCCTGGGCACCAGGGCTGGAGAGCTGGACCACACTGACAGCCACGATTATCCACAAAGCTCCCCCTGCACTGACTCTGGCAGAAAAAGCCCATTGGGAGCATGACTGGACCGTCACAGCTGTGTCCCACATTTCTTTCTCTTCTTCTGTCTCCAGAAGTAGATGCTCCATGCACCGCATGCTTGAGTCTCCCAGAAATGCACAGCTTTGCTTTAAAATCAGTTGCTCTGAGAACAGCAGCTGTGCCAGCGCAGACCCCATCTATGGTGCATCCACCAGGCTTGATGCCATCCTCCCAGGAGGTGGTGACAACAACAACAGAGCCATATCCCTGAGCCAGAAGAACCTTCCTACCCTTCGTGCTTTCCTACCCTTCGTGTTTTCCTACCCAGGCATGAACCAGAGGGCCTTGAAAAGCAAAAGGTGCCATGCCAAAGCCAAAACATTGTCTGATTTCCCACATTTCCAAGAAGTTGGCACCACGCAGCCTTCCTCTATCAGTTTGGCCTCTCCAGATGTGCCCGTCCTGCTGGGGATCCTCTGCCCCATTGCAGCTCTGTTCTGGGCAGGACTCGGGGATAGCATTAACATATTTGAAAGGAGAACCATTGTCAACTCTCATGCTGGTGCAGCAGCCACAGAGGCTGCTGAGGAGCTGCTCTCTGCTCGGACAGAGTCCCTTTCTCCAGCTCTGGAGCACAGCTGGCACATGGCACATCTCTGCCTGGCACCAAAGTTGAACCAGCCCTTGCTCCCATAAGCCAGGCTTGAGCTGCAGTGAGATGAGCTGCTTTTTGACAAGCTGGAGCTATTTGGAAGGCTTTGCAAATCAGATTCCTGTTTGGAGCAGAAATCAGCATGCAGAGGCTCATATTTCCAGCTTATTTTGTCTGTCCACAGAGCACAGACGCTGTCCTCTTTCTTTAAACAGCTCTAGTATCAAATGACTTGTAAGCAACAAGCAAAGCTAATGGATCACTTCTCCTTAGCACAAAACAACTGATTTTCCCAGCTCCTGCCTCCCACTGCACTGGCATCCCCAGGGATGTCTGCCCATCAAACCAGCTGCAGTGCAGACTGGTCTCAGCAGTCGCATCAGCCACTCGCCCGTGTCAGGCTCCTGGCCACAGCCCAGCCCCGTGTGCAGTTGCCCACCCTTCTCTGAGCCTGTGTTCTCACCAAGCATCCTCACAAGCCCACTTGGGAGCTGCAGCCTCATGCAAGACTGCTCCTCCTTCCCCACCACACTGCTGCTTGCACTTCAGGATCGGGTTTGCTATATAATTGTAGTTTATACCTTGCTGGGATGAGAAATGGTGCTACGAGCTCACTTAAGTGCCTGGTGTTTGTTCCCATGCTCCTTTTCTCCCTCCTGGTCCCATTTCCCATCAGTGGGATTTCCATCAGCTTTGGCAAGCTGAGATAAATCCCCTTGTCACAGCCTTTGAGGACTAACACTGGCTCTCCACTGCACCCAAGGAGGTCCTTCTTGGCTAGGGAGCTGTAGAAAAGCCTTGGAAAGGTTTGTGTTGTCTTCTGTTGTATTTCTTCACCTGCACAGTAGCCAGGCACCTTCAGTAGCAAAGGGAGCAGACGCTCCCCAGGACTTTGCTCGGAATCACAGTGCTTGTAGGTCAAGCAGAGAGCCAAACTCGGAGGATAACCCCACACCCTGCTACGAACACAGTTTGGGGTAGGCACAGCAAACAGTAATATCACCCAGAAATTCAAATAGCTCTAGAGCACGTGTCATGACCGAGAGACACCAAGATGCCCCCTTTTAGGATCTGTTTGAGATGCTCAAGGCTGAACATGGCCCTGCATGGCTTTGCCCTGAGGGATCCAGAGCAGTGGCAGCTTCCCCATCCCTGGAAACATTCAAGGGCAGGTTGAGCTTCGAGCAACCGGACCCAGTGGGAGATGTCCCTGCCCTGGGCAGGGGGTTGGAACTGGATGGGCTTTGAGATCCCTTCCAACCCAAACTGTTCTGTGATTCTATGATCCCCCAACCCATTGCTGGATTATGGCCAGCTGAGAGCAGGACCATGTCAAACCCCCAGCAGCCTCATTGCATGCACCCACACCCCCACGCCCAGCAGACCAGACCCTCTGCCCTAGCATCGTGCCAACAAGATATATCGCAGATAAACAAGAGACGTGGTAGAGTCTTGTCACCTGATGAAATTGGCTGCCCTGGGCTATTTGCATTTCTAGAGGCTTGGATGTTAACTAGGTTCTCAGGCTTTTCATGTTGTTGCTATTTTAGTATGTCTGAAACGTGCAGAAAAAGGAATCCGGAGGCTCTGTCTCCTGCAGAGATGTTTGCACTGACCCAGTTAGAGAGGCTGCAGAGCAAAAGCCACGTGGCTCTGCCTCTGGATCCAGCCGGCAGTGCAGCCGCCTGCTTCTGCTTTTGCCCAAATGTATGGTAAGAGTGGGTCGCCTGCCTTCCAGCCAAACCGGACCACGCACCAAGGCTGTATCCACATACCACTGTGGGGCAGGAGCTGCTCTATCACCACACACCAGCCGAGGGGAGGTATCCAGGTGGATTTTCCCCCGAAGACCCCCATCTGCCTCACTTAGAGCTCTTTAAACACTCAGCACAGTGTGTTTCTTTTCTCCTAGAGCAGTGGGTCACCCACCAATGGCCAAAACCCACCTCCTGGGCATGAGATGACTCCAGCAGAGATTGCCACCACCCCAGACAACTCCGTGCTGGCAGCCGCAACCCCAACACCAGGCTGGTGGCCAATGCTAACATCCATGCATCCATGTTAACTACATACCCAGAGTGATCAAATCCACTCTACACACATATTTTTTTTGTTAGTGCTGCAGAGACAACGCTCTTGGGCCAGGCTGAAGCTCCTTAGAGTGGGAAAAGAGCTGGTGCTGCCTCGCTAGGTGTAAAAAAGAGCACTCATCAAATGACCTTTCTGTATTTGAGGCCATCTGTAGGGTCCAGATCAAAAGCTTGTGCCTCTCTGAGTGCACACAAGGAGCACATCTCCACACCACTGCTCCCAGGACCTCAGCCTTTTAATCAAGGATCCAGAGATCATGGCCCGAACCTCTCCCTCTGCATTCAGCCTGATCTTAGAGCCAAGCTCTCGGGGTGGCCATATGCTGGGCTACCTCAGTTGTCCAAACAGAGATGCTGAGAGGCACCAGGAGCAGCCCGTTTGTTGCCTCAGCGCAGGGCAGCAGATGCAAATGCACTAACTGCCTCCCGGAGAAGGGCAGGGAGCTGCAGGAGCACCAGCGCCAGAATACAAACTCACTCCTCACCTGCTAAAAAAGCAGCTTCCAAAGCAGCTCACGGGGCAGAAGCACCACTGGAGCAAAGACCCTGTCACAGGCAGAGACCCGTGATGCTCCAAGCAGGGTTTTTGGGCTCCCGCATGGGTCGCTTACCTTGTTCTCTGTAGGAGCCAATGCCGGATGTTGCTGCTTGGTGATGTTCTCAGCCAGACACCAGCAGATCCTCTTCTTCTGCTCCTGGGAGTAAGCCTCCAAACTTAATAAGCACTCCGACTTCTGACGTAAAGGAAACACAGGCAGAGAGAAGGTCATTAGCTGCGTGTCGCAGGCCCCAGCTTTGTTTGCAAACTACTTGCTTCCAACACACTGTGTCAAATGCATGTGAGTATAACGGAAGAGCTCGCACCAATGTCCTGCGCTCTAGGTACGAGAAAGCAAAATAGATGGGAAATCAGCTTCACAGTGAAATCCAGACAGAGAATGAAAGGCTGCAGAGCAGCAGACTTTTGCCTTAATAAGCAGGAGCGGAGTGGCAAGGCACAGGCAGAGCACCAGCGGTTCTGCACCCTGTGCCACCCCAGTGAAAACGTGTCTACTAAGCTGATTTTGAGGGTGGAAATTGCTCTTTGCTGCACGCAAACATTAATGAGGAGTCGTAGCATGAACTGATGAAAAGAATCGCCTTTGGGCTGGGTGGAACTGGGAGGAAAGCAGACCTTCAGAGAAGCTCCAGACCAGCCTTGTCTGTTCTGCTCCTTACTCAGAGCAAGCATCAGGAGGTGTTTGGAGGGTGCTGCTCCAGCTCTGCTCACACACTGGCTGTGAGAAGCGTGCAGGGAGGGAGAGATTGAGAGTAACGACAGGATTTCATCCCAGTTGAGCCCATCTCCCCTCACGCCCTGGCCCTTCCCAGCACATGCCCTTTCTGATCCTAGAATCACAGAATGGTTTGGGTTGGAAGGAACCTCAAAGCCCACCCAGTTCCACCCCCTGCCATGGGCAGGGACACCTCCCACTGGATCAGGGGCTCCAAGACCCATCCAACCTGGCATGGAACACCTCCAGGGATGGGGCAGCCACCCCTGCTCTGGGCAACCTGGGCCAGGGCCTCCCCACCCTCACAACAAAATACTTCTTCCTAAGATCTCATCTCAATCTCCCCTCATTCAGCTTCAAACCACTCCCCTTAGTCCTGTCCCTGCACTCCTTGACCAAGAGCCCCTCCCCAGCTTTCCTGGAGCCCCTTTCAGCACTGGAAGCTGCTCTTCTCCAGGCTCTCCTTCTCTTCTCCAGCCTTAACAACCCCAACTCTCTCAGCCTGTCCTGTTCCTCTTTGAGGTATTTTCTTTGGGCCAAATCCCACTCATTTAAAAACCTTTCTGCTCTTCTCTTGGCAAGTGTCTCCCAGCCCTTAAACCACTCATCACTTGCGCTGAAAATTAAGATTAGTAACATCTGCTGCCCACTGGGATTTTGCAGGCCTTGCTTTCTAAAGTGTCCAGAAATGCCAAAGGCTGGAGCATCTCCTTCTGTAGCCAGATATAAAAAGGAAAAATAAAAAGCAGAACTTTAGGACAGAATCACAAAGAAAGAAAAAAGATCCTTCCACTAAAGGGCATGCAAAAAGCCTTCATTTCCTCCTAGGATTTCCTTCCAGAAGGGCAGGTCTCTGCTAGCCTGTTTTTCCCAGAAAGGTCAGTGAGAACTAAGGAACTCACAGCTTTTGACTCCAGAGACACAACCCAACCCAGAGGGGAAATGCTTTTTAGTCACACCATTTAAGCTACTGTTTTCATTGGAAGCTAATTCATTCACATTTAATCCAAGATCCCTAATAATGCAGTAAATAAACCAACCTCTCACGTCACCTCTAGAAAAAGAGATCTCTAATTCAGTCCTTTGCTCCTCCAAGGAGACTTCTAGGAAAGAGAAGATTTGATCTTTCTAATGTCTGGACATCACCACATGTATTCCTACAGCAGAAACAGGCTTAAACTTTGGAAATGTTTTAATGGTTGGGCTCAATGATCCGGTGGGTCTTTTCCAACCTGGTGATTCTATGATTCTATGAAATGCATGCTCAGGCTTACTGAGTATCATCAAAATGGAAGAGAAGTTTGTGATTCAGAGACATAGGGTGGTGGGGCTCCCCCTTGCCCCCCAGATTCTGAGTTGTAGTGATGCTCACAGCATCCCCAGGAGCATCACAGAGCTTCCCATCCCAGACACCTCAGCCTCTCCCAGCTCCATCCCAGCAGATCACCAGGCTGTACCACAGGGATATCAACTCAGCCCTAGAAAGGCACCTAATCATTCTGACTTTCAGAGGAGATGACAGGCACCAATGTGCTGTGCCAGAAATCCAGGCTGGCATTCCCCACCCTGCACTTAGGGCACAGCTGCAAGGAGCCCAGTGCCCACAGCGAAGCTCTAACTACTGCGCATCTCCATCCCTACCAAGCTTATGCAATTCCCTTGGCTTAAAGTAATTCCAAGGGCATCTCATATCCCCTTGCTCATAACAGATGCGCAGCTCAACTACCCTTGCTCTGCAGCCCCTTGCCAATTCAATTACAGTCCTCATCTCTTTGATTGAATTTAGCATAAAGTGATGCTCAGCCCACACTTGCTGCTGAGAGCAAAGTGCCCCTCTCCCTCCTGGCTCAGCTTCAGTGAGCTGGTGAGACTCCCCAGCCCCAGCAGCCTGGGAATATTGAAGCCAGGAGAGGAGATTGTCCTCTGGTCCAAAAGTCAGAGGAGAAATTCAGCTGCCCTGGTGCGTGTCCTGGGTATTATCATCCTTCCAGTACCTGAAAGGCACTCCAGGAAAGCTGGGGAGGGACATTTTACAAGGGCATAGAGGGATAGGATGAGGGGAAATGGCTTTAAATTGGGAGGGGGATAATTTAGATTAGACATTAGGAAGAAATTCTTCATGATAAAGGTGGGGAGGCTGTGGCCCAGGTTGCCCAGAGCAGTGGTGGCTGCCCCATCCCTGGAGGTGTCCAAGGCCAGGTTGGATGGGGCTTGGAGCAACTGGATCCAGTGGGAGGTGTCCCTGCCCATGGCAGGGGTGGGACTGGATGGGCTTTGAGAGGTCCCTTCCAACCCAAACCATTCCATGATTCTATGATTTTAGGCAAGGCTGACCTGAAGAGCCAAAATTACATTTATCCAATCTGTATATATTTTACTATCATTTCTGTGCTACAGCAGCAAGATCTCATCACTTTATTCCTTCTCAGTACTTTTTAACCTCTCCCATGCACATTTCCCAAGGGAAGAGCCCTGCTTCTCCCTCTCCCATCAACCTGCTCCCCCAAACAATGCACAACTGTGTTAGCCAACCCATAGGGAATGAACACCTTCAGCTGCCTCTGAAGCACAGGTTCCTACTTGCAAAATCCTTTGGGATGCAGCCACAGAGGGCAGACACATATAGATAGAATCATAGAATCATTAAGGTTGGAAAAGACCTCTAAGCTCACCCAATTCAACCATCAAAAGTGGGATAAAGCCCTGCACATAACCCTGGAGTCCAGCCCCTGCCAGAAGACTTAGCCACCCAGCTCAGCACTTCCATGCACGAGGAAGGCTGTGGAGCAGGGAGGTCGGTGAGTAGCAGGGCTGTGCCTTGCCCTGTGCATGCTGCCTCGCTCAGGGCTTGCTCTGGGAACCGGCCTCCCCACTATTGTTTTCATTCAGGGAGGCTGCCGCTTCGCCTGCCAATATTTACAGAGAGAAAACAGGGTTTAATCTCACAGTGCTGGGAAAGGAGGATGCAGATGGCGTGAAGGGGGCGTTTGCGACCAGATAAAGGGAGCGACTGAAGTGGCTGCCAGTTGCTTTCTGACTGCCTTCAACCCCAACGGTTTGAAAAACATGTTATCGCAGGTGTTGCGTGCCGGCTGGCACGGGAATCTCCAGTGAGCACACGGCTCCTGGGCAGTGCTGGACCCCACAGCAGCACGAGACCCCACGCCAGTGCTGCCCATGGGAGAGCAGGAGGAAAACCCTGGGCACGTATGGCAGAGGAAGACCCAGACTAATCAACACAAGGCCTGTTACAGCAGGAAAAGGTCTGGTTTTCTCCATGGGAAAAGCTCAGCCCCACAGATGGTCCCCCAGGCTGAGCTCCAGCGCCACAGTGCCCAGAAGCTTGGGGGGATGAGAGACAAAGGGTCTGGCCAGGCACAGCTCCTGGTTACCACTGCAGACACCAATCAAAGTGGTGCTGTTGACTCTGCAGCCCATAGATCAGCTGAGGACCTCCTGGAGGACGGTACCACCTCACAGGAAGGACCTCTAGACCCTACACACCAACACCCCATGCTGCAGACTTGCCCCTCCATGCAGGACCCAGCACAACAGCTCATGGTACACGAAGGTGGCTCTGCAGGTCTCTGCAAAGCAAAGAGATAACAATAACGAGTCAGACTCAGCCTGACATCTCAAAGCTTTGAACTTCATAACCAGACCTGACCAGCGGTTGTTCTCATCCCACTGCCACCTTCCCAGCCTGTGTCAGCAGACACATTCCCAGCAGGTGGTCAGGTCACTGGGTGGATGTTCCCCACCCCAGGTCACATTTCTGCTCCTTTCCCCAGACTCCTCTCCCCTGCAGGGTTCATGGCAAAGTGGTTCAGGGACAGGTCTTGCAGCCCAGCTCAGCTCTGCCCAGCCCCTGGCCTCGAACATTCAGAGCGTTGGTCCATAGCCAAACCCAGCAGAGATCCCAGAGGGGAAGTACCTCGGAAACAGGTTCCAGACTACAATAGCTTTTAAATCGCAGAGCAAACCTTCCACCGGCGAAACAGCAGGCCCTGGGAATATCCTGTGCACAAAACACAGGCAATGCCTGGCTGGTTATTTCATGACCCATGGAGCTAGGTCTGATGAGAAAGTTCAGTCTGCTGCCGTGCTAAGCTGTGCTGGGGGAGACCACATCTCTTCCTGCGGTTTTTGGACTGCTGGGCACACTAGCGGTGCCCAAAACACAAACACTGGCAGCAGCAGCAGGGGCCCTGTTTAAAAGCTAAGGTGACCAAAAGGTGACAGGATCTCATGGGTGCTCAAGCAGATGATGTGCATGGAGCTGCTGTTTGCAGGGCACAGGAACAAAGAAGTGTAGCTTGTTGCCGTGTGGCTTGTTTGGAGGTCAGGGATGCTCTGTAGATAAAGGTGAAGGATAGATGTGTCCATCCTTCCTGTGACACCAAGGGCTGACTTTTAGTAAATGGGTTTTTCATTGACCTACAGACACCCATGGATGAGAACAGGCACCAAGACAGTCAAGTGGCGCTGCTAGTTCATGGTCCTCTCCAGGCCAATCAGATCCTGTTGCACTGAGATGCTGCTGCTAAGGAGGGAGAAGATGGAGGAGCGATGACACGGAGCACTGCATCATGGCACAGCCTGGAGGATGCTAAGCCTCTAGGAGGAAAAGCCAGCCTGAAGAACATTTTCCATCCACTTTGGAGCAGCACACAAGGACACAGGTCTTGGTCTGTCTTCACAGGCCAGCACGTTGTCCTTACATGGCTCATCAGATATCAGCCTTCCCAGGAACCCTCAGCCCTGAGACCAGCCAGACATGGGGCTCCCATGCACACAGCAGTCTGGCAAACAGAGAACAGAATGCCCTTTCCTCTCAGGCGAGAGGCCTCTGAGCTAAGGAGGCCCAGAGACAGTAACACTGAGCTCACCACCCGCTGCAAACACAGCCCCAGAGCAATCCATCCATCACCCACATGCTCAGCATAGCCCCAAAGCGAGCAAGCTCCAGCCTGTGCAGTCAGCCCCAGGGGAACAGCAGTTCCCCTCCAAATTTACCCACTGACCCTTTTAAAAACCTCCCCATCACTGTAACTGCATCAGATCAGCTCTTCTATTTGCCAGCATCTGGGAAATGTGACCACAGTGGTGGCCAAGAGGCCAACAGCATCCTGGCTTGGGTCAGCCACATGGTGGCCAGCAGTAGAGAAGGGGTCATCCTGCTGCACTCTGCACTGGTGAATCTGCATCTCAAATCCTGGGTAGAGTCTTGGGTTCCTCACTCCACGAAAGACACCGAGGGGCTGGAGCACATCCAGAGGAGGGAATGGAGCTGGGGAAGGGTCTGGAGCCCCAGGGATCTGGGAGATGCTGAGGGGCCTGGGGCTGTTTAGCCTGGAGAAGGGAAGGCTGAGGGGAGACCTTGTCACTCTCTACAACTACCTGAAAAGAGACTGTAGTGAGATGGGTTCTGGGCTCTTCTCCCAACTAACAAGGGACAGGACGACAGGAAATGACCTCAAGTCGTGCCAGGAGAGGGTTAGATTGGATATTACGAAATATTTCTTTACTGAAGCCCTCGCAGAGGCTGCCCAGGGCAGTGGTGGAGTCTCCATCCCTGGTGGGGTTCAAAAAATGTGTAGACATGGCCCTTCAGGACATGGTTTAGTGACACAGGTGTGTTGGGCTGATGGTTGGACTGGATGAGCTTAGAGGTCTTTGCCAACCTTAATGATTCTATCATTCTAAGAATGCTTTGAGACACTAATTCACCCATGGACCAAGCTGGGACATCTCCAGTGAAGACTCTGGAGTCACACACATTTATGCAAGCCTCAATATTGTCCATCCTTACAGTTGCCATCCAGTTTAAAGAGCATTTCTTCAAAGTGCACCCTTTCCAACAACCAGGACACAGTTCAAGGATGCAAACAGAAACAGTGTCCACAGGGGAGCCTACGGGTGCAGCGCTGTGTCAGCAGGGAGCCAGGGCATGGGGTGGGGGAACAGGAGGGGACACTGTCATTTCTGACACTTGCCTAGAGGATCTCCTGTGTAGAGTTAGAATGCATGAAACAAGACCAAGCAAAGACCCACAGCATTAATTTGCTTGGATCTCTAAGTATGCTCATAACAGCAAGCAAAGAAGTTGCTGCTGGAAAGATTTTCTGTTGGAGCAGTTTCCCAAGAGAAAATCCAGTGTTTGTAGATGAAAACTTCCAGAGAAACTAAATGAATTTTGCTGGTGATTTTCAAATCAAAAACCTATGGATCCACTTGATTAGAAGTCAATTTGATCTGAATACGTTGGGTTTGAATCAAAAACTTCTAACAGCGCAATAAACCCCTGATCTGCACTTTCCTATCAGCAGGACATTTCTGGAGCAGGGAAGGGTTTCAATATAGCCCTGGACCACATTCCCATCTCTGGACTGGCTCCCTGTGAGACTACTAATTCCCATGACACAGAAAATGTTGTCTTTTGTCAGGTTTTACACCCGTCATCAATCGAGGTGGATGTGCTCTGTGGGGAACAGCATGTCTCCCACACTCCAGATTCTCTCAGATGCAAACACACGGGGCCACACTGAACCAGCCCAAAGCTTTCACAGGTGGGGTCCACTCAACTGACTTTGAACTGCTTCATTTGGACTTATGAAACGTATTCTAGAAGGGGTTTGCACACATCGGTGGCTCTTTCTCACAGACCCATTGGCAAATGGAAAAATTAGACAAGCTTTGAGGTATCACAGAATCATAAAACGCCGGGTAGGAAGGGACCTCAAAGATCATCTGGTCCAACCTTTTTAGGCGATGTATAGTTTAAATAAGAAAGCCCAGAGCCCTATCAAGCTGAGCTTTAAAAGAGTCCTGTGCCAAGGAATCTACCACTTCCCTGGGAAGATTATTCCAATGTAGGCATGCACAGCATTCCTCAGATTGAATGGTACTACCCTCACTTCCAAAATCCTGGTTTGTTTATATGCTGGGACTATCACAGCTGCCCCTAACCTCCACTAGCATGACTAGATAGCTCAGTGGAGAACCTTCCTCTGGTTCTGTATTCTTTCCAACACCAGCCTATAATTAGCCCTTCCCTTCCAGGAGTCCCCGTGCCCCACCAGGATTGGGGCCACCTGCACTCATGACCTCCAAGCACTGCAAGAGCCTGTAAAATAAATCCTCCTTCTGCTGTAACCTACACCAGGCTAAATAGATTCCTGCTTGCCTTCTGACTGTAAATAACCATAATGCACGGGATTTAGAATCCCAGAATGGATTGGGTTGAAAGGGACCTCAAAGCGCATCCAGTCCCACCCCCGTCATGGACAGGGACACCTCCCACTGCATCAGGGGCTCCAAGCCCCATCCAACCTGGCCTGGAACACCTCCAGGGATGGGGCAGCCACCTCTGCTTTGGGCAACCTGGGCCAGGGCCTCCCCACCCTCACAGCAAAACATTTCTTCCTAAGATCTCATCTCAATCTCCCCTCTTTCAGCTGAAAACCGTTACCCCTCATCCTGTCCCTGCACTCCCTGACCAAGAGCCCCTCCCCAGCTTTCCTGGAGCCCCTTTCAGCACTGGAAGCTGCTCTAAGATCTGCCTGGAGCTTCCTCTTCTCCAGGCTGAGAAAAACTCAGTGGAGTGATTTATTCACATGTGATTAGACAGGATGACTAGCAGGAGCTTTTTAATGACATTCCAGTCTCCCTGAAGGCTGGAATTTTCTTTCCTGTTTAAAATACATCAAGCAACTCACAGACATCGAAACACACTTTTAGTTTGGATCATGCCAGATCCAAATGCAAAAATGTGACCTTCTGGGTCAGAACATGGCTCACAAACCTTCCAAATGAGAAGAAGCAGGAGATGTGCCTCAATACCTTGGCAAAGAGCTATTCCTACAGCAAACATAGCATCAGCCCAGCCCCACAGGCTCCCTCGACTCACAGCAGCACTAAATACATTAGTGCTCATTGTGAACAATTCGTGGGTAAGAAACAGCAAAAGGAGAGCTTCTACCAGCCTCCCAGACCCCATCATGACAGAATAATAGATGTGTCTGCTCAGATCACGGCGACAGAAGAGCTTCGATAACGTTGACCACCAAACACCTCAGACCCTTCACCTCCTCTCCAGAGAGGACCAGTCAGCAGAGCTGAGCCAGCAAAAAGCTCCCATAGGATAAAGTGCTGCTGGCAAGCCCAGGGATGGAGCACTGGCTGCAAAGAGCAGGGCAGGAGCAGATCAGGATGGGGAGAGACCCCTCAGGGTGACATGGGACAAAAAGGCCATGTCCACGCAAGTATCCTCCCCTTACGCATGCTTATTCAAAGCTTTCCAGCTGCCAGCAGCAGTCACAGGGACCCAGCCAGCAGGATCCAGCCACTGAGCACTGCTGCACGACATCACTGGGACCCCAAGGGTACCAGCAGTCTCTGCCCAGCATGCTCTCCCGAGCCTCCCTCCATGCTTACTCCGAAGCAGAGCCAGCCCCTTTGTGGGAAAGCCATCCTTGCAGAGGGAAACCGTCTCATTCCCACAGCTGGGAAGGAGGATGAGCCTTGCACCACAGCAAAAGGACATCGCACAGCCAGGCGTTGGCACCCAGTGGACACCGCGTCCATCAGGCAACGGGGAGAGCCACAACGGGCTGGCCTGGAGACCCCTCACCCCACAGCAACATGGGAGTGCCACTTCACCAAGCCCAAATCCCAGCTTTCATCCATCAGCAGGCCATGCTGGGAATCCACCCCACTGCAAAAACATCCCAAACACCACAAACTGGTGCTCCCATAGCCCGGCGAGGCATCCAAGCCCCCTGCAATGCCTCTGTGTGCAGCCAGCCTCCAGGATGACTTTGAGGCAACCGTCCCCTCCCTCGACAGGTTGCCAAGACTTAAAACCTCCTGCTGACACCTCCCCAACCCTGTAATTAAAGATGTGCTCCCGAAAAGAAGAAAAGAGGCATGACCTGAAGGTGACTCTCTTCTTAGCTTCTCTGCAAGAAGATGATGCTCAAATGCTCGCAGGCTGGCTCCCACAAAGAGCATCCCATCGTTTAAGAGCCTGTTGCCATTCAGCTGAGGTCTATTTCCACCAAGGATGGTTCATTGAGAGCCACACAACCCCACACTGCCAAAATGAGAGGTTTCTGCTCTCATGCTTTAACCACCAGGCCGTGTCTTTGTATCCTGGTCACCTGCTCCACGTGGCTCTCAGGACTGAAGATCACCGTTTCCAAGAAGAGAAGCTGTGGGGAAGTCAGGAGGGTGCCATCCTACCCTAGCTCGCTGCTGACTCACAGGCACATCCCCCGCTTTCAGCTTCCCCTTTCAAACCAAAACTGCCCATTGCTGGAGAGTCTGGTGAGACTTAAAGCTGAAGTGCACTGTTCCCCTGACGCCTGTTGTTTCTACCCATGCTGTGCACTCATCGCGGACACGTAAAATCCACCTTCTCCTTTCCTTGCAGGAAAGACCCAGCCAAACCACAGCATTGGAGACTCATTTCTCCACCTATTCACCAGCAGATCTCACGTCAGCCTCATCTCCCTAGCTCAGTGGAGACCACCAGCCTCAGAGGAAGCCCATGGGTTCCAGGAGGCAATGTCCTACTCAGCAGGATGACCCTTCAAGTCAGGTGCTGCCCCAACATCACCTGGAAGCTGTGAGCTGGCACAGTGCAGGGTGGGTGCAGCCAACCCATCCTGGAGCATAAGCACATGGACAACCTGCTGGTCACCACGGGTTGGGAAGCTCCTGCTCTGCTTGCAGCCTTCTCCAAAATACTTCGGGTGGACAGGAGGAAGAAGGAGGAGTTTGTAGAACCCCATAATCATGGCGAGCATGCATGCAGGAAAGTGAATGTTTCACATTTTCTATACAACTACCACACTTCATCTGCAATAGATGCCACAGGTCTCGGTCACCGGAGCCGAGAGTCATTTAAGCCCATCAGAAGAAAGCCCAGCATTACATCTTGACAAAGAGAGTCTTCCCCTCCCAAGATCTCATGAAACACAGCCAGCTCTCTTTCGGTCACTTCTACTTAGGGGCTCAAAGCTTTTAAATTAAAAGCCAGGCTCCAAATGCATTTTTCCAAATGCATGAGAAGATGCAGGAGTGCCTCATCCTGCCATTGGGATGTCACCGACGAACACCCATTGCAGACTTTGAGTCACAGCCCAGGAACAGCTGGGTATGGAGACATCATACAAGCCTGACGTTACACTGGGACATGCACGGAGCAAACCCCAAAGGAGGCAGCTCCCACCCGACTGCCCAAGGAAGACGCAGAGGAGACAAGGAAGGAACAAGAGGAAAATATGCGAGAGAACTCGTCAGCCCACCCTTACGCAGCAAGTCGTGCTTTGGCCCGAATCCCAGCCACTCAAGGTGAACCACTTCCATTCTGAACGTTTTCATCCAGCTTTCACAATAGCTTATTATTTCGCAGTGCTGCTGAGCAATGTTTGCCTTTCTCCCCTACGCCCTGGGGATCTTTCCCAGATCCAAATTTCCACCCATCAAAATACAAGGCCTTGAAATCAGGAAGACAGCAAAGTCACTTGAAAAGGGAAAAAAAGTCACAGCACTCAATGGCTGCATCAGAAGAAGCGTGGCCAGCAAGCAAGGGAGGGGATTCTGCCCCGCTGCTCTGCTGAGACCACATCTGAGGCCCAGTGTCCAGTTCTGGAGTCCTCAGCACTGGAAGGACATGGAGCTGTTGGAGCGAGTCCAGAGGAGGCCGCAAAAATGATCAAAGGCCTGAAACACCTCCCCTTGTAAAGAGAGGCTGAGAGAGTTAGGGTTGTCCAGCCTGGAGAAGAGAAGAGTCCAGGGAGAGCTTAGAGCAGCCTTTCAATATTTAAAGGGGGCTGTGAAGAAAGATGGGGAAAAACTTTTTAGCAGAGCCTGTAGTGATAGGACAAGGTATAATGGTTTTAAACTAAAAGAGGAGAGGTTTAGACTAGATCTTAGGAAGAAATTCTTTACTGTACGGGTGGTGAGGCACTGGCTCAGGTTGCCCTGCAAGGTGTAGATGCCCCATCCCTGGAAACATTCAAGGCCAGGTTAGACGGGGCTTTGAACAACTTGATCTGGTTGAAGATATCCCTGCTCACTGCATGGGGGTTAGACTGGATGTCCTTCATGGTCTCTTCCAACCCAAACCGTTCTATGATTCCATGATCAGATAGGTCCAGTAACTGTGAACCAATTTTGCGGTCGCCTTGGCTGCTTCAAAGCACAAACGTAGCTGTGCCAACGTCTGAGTGATTGCAAATCTGTTTAGGGCATTTAGCCATGTACCAGCCACATGTGTTTTTAGAGCTCTGATTTTTTGCTTCCTAGATTGAGCTCACTTATTTTATTTGAGAGCTTCAAACCTGGGTGCTTGAAGGCAAGAAAAACAAGAAGCCTAAAAAAATAAAGACAAAAGAGCTGGCAAAGAAATCTGCCCCCCAGGCAAAAGAATCCCAAGATGAATCGAAAGTGAGATGCTTGGAGGAACATCCACCTACTGCGCACAGGAGGAAGGGGAAAAGCAAACCAGTGCTGCCCAGCCTCCCCGTTCACAGATTCCTTTTAGCAACTTCTTACTAATATATTCTGGCTACAGGCGTTACGCTTCCTTTCCAGACCTCTGGCAAAGTAATTACAAAGGAAGTTAAAACCAGGCCGGTCAGTGCTCCTTGCCCCAGCAGAAAGGATGAGAGTTGTCAGTACGTGTTCAGCTCCCATTAGAAAGTTAATTAGGAAGAAAGTAACACTCACCTCTGCAAGGTAAAGGATGCAGAATTTCCGATCTTCTAAACCTAGAAAGAAGGAAAAACAGGATCAAAATTAAGCTACAACTGCATTTCTGTGAGCAGAGATGCTGGCAGGGGAATTGCCTAAGAGACAGCATTAATGAATATTCATTGTTGTTATCCCACAGTGCCAGGCTGTGATCCGGGAGTGATGTATGCTGCATCTGCAGGGGCCGCGCCGGCCAGGCTGCACTGCACCCTGTCTTGCATGGACTCACTGTGCTGGCACAGAATCAGAAACGGTTCAGGTTGGAAGGGACCACAACGGTCATCCAGTTGCACCCCCTGCCACGGGCAGGGACACCTCCCACTGGATCCAGTTGCTCAGAGCCTCATCCAACCTGGCTTTGAACCCCTCCAGGGATGGGGCATCAATCACCTCTCTGGGCAACCTGGGCCAGGGCCTCCCCACCCTACCATGGATTCTCCTTTGGGTTTGCCCTTTTGGAAAAAAAGGGTTTGTGTCTTTTAGAGGCTCCTCTGCCCAACCTGCACAGCCTGATTCCTCCCTGGGGGCTGCGGAGGCCCCACTGTGCCCATCCTGGGCACCGGGGTCAGGTCTCTCCCATCTAACCTCTCTGGACCCCTCGCTCCCAGGAAAACTAACCAGAGCAGCTCCTGTTCCTACATCCTTGCTTATTCCTAGCTTCTTCATGGAAAGGGTCATTGCGCACTGGCAGAGGCTGCCCAGGGAGGTGGTTGAGACACCTTCCCTGGAGGTGTTTAAGGGACAGATGGACGAAGCGCTGAGGGACACAGTTTAGTGATTGACAGGAACGGTTGGACTCGATGATCCAGTGGGTCTTTTCCAACCTGGTGATTCTATGATTCTTGCCCCAAAGCTGGCAGTAGCTCTGTCTAGGGCTGTCTGTCCCAGTGCCGGTGATTTGGGTCAGTGCCTTTCCAAGGAGAAAGAGCCAAATCCCAGGGTGATGAGAAGAAGCTGACATGGGGATGGTGGGGGAGAGCTCATCCTGCTCCATCAGGCTGAGGGTAAATTCCCCAAGCTCCCGACAACGTGGCATCACTCAGGAGACCTGGCCAAGGGACTTGCACTTCCACGGCTTTGGGAATGGAGATGGTGCTGGAGTCAATGCAATGATCAACATTGTGATGCATGTCTTCCTAAGTCATGGAGCAACCCATTTCAGCTTCCCATCTTGCTGCCAGCTATCCTAGGGGATGCCTTATGCTCCAGCTGCTCCACCAGGCTGGTTCCTGCAGGCTGAGCTTCTGTCCCCAACAAGTAGGTATTCCTGAAGATTTGCCCTGCTCTTTGATCCCTGCTGGAGAGACATGACTGTCCCTTACATTAGCCTCGCAGGAGGACGTGAACCTGTCACAGGACAGGGTCACCTCAGCTCTGAAGCAGGACAGTCTCCTGAAGCCAGCTCGCTCCTTCACACCAGCGTGCTAAGCACCAGCGTTGCCCTTGGGAGCACACAGCACCGCTGGGCTGCGGCTTCTGTAACCCTTTTAATGACATTATCTCTGCATGAGCTCAGCTCTGCAGGCCGGGCATGGATACAGATTCCATTCTCAGCAGTGTCAGCACAGGCTCTGCTTCATGTCAAGTGCCTGAGCTGCGCTAACGGTGGGATCCAGCTCTGCACCGCAGTGGAAACACCCTGTTCCCCAGAGGGAAGCGATTCTTCTGCTGCAGGCAGCAGCCCTAATGTCAAGATAAAAGCTATGACCCATTGAGGGAGCCAGATGCCTCTTGAGTCACCCCATGGGCACTGCAAAGCCCATGGAGAAGATCGGTGGCCTGGAGCAATTTGTTGGATGTCTCTTCCAGGTGCCCTTTGGGGGATCGCTGCCTCCACTGCCAGCTTCACTTTTAGTACACAATATGGGCTGGAACATCACTATGGGGACACCAGGGCACCGTGCCACAGCAGCTGCTGGAGCCCAGCACCACCAGGAGCACTACTGTGGATCCTTGGATGATGAGTCCTTGTGTCTTTTCATAAGTTTCCATCTTCTCCACCCTGGGTGATGCCAAGGTCAGGGAAGCAGCCTGGCCCCAAGGCTGCCAGCCAAAGGGCTCCAATGTTGACCTTCCAAGTCTTCACTTCCAGAAGGGGCCCAAGAGCAGATGCTGAACAGGCCTGGCTAGGAGCCCGAGATTCATGTCTGCACCACAGAAGAACCATTCATCACTCTCCATGGCTCTGCCTGAGCTCTTCCAGCACCTTCTTCCAAAAATCCTGGCAGGACCAACAGGGAGCATTTTTCTTGTTAAGCCAAAGCCTCTGATGGGAGGCCCTTAGCCAGTGCTTTCCTCCATGAGGGAGGTTTTGGAGGCAGGACCTCAGCCTGTTGCTGACACACCATGAGTCCACCAACCCCCTCTGCTTCTCAGGTGGTCAGAGTACAACACATCCCCACGTTCTCAGCTGGGCTCTGTGCTCCTCCCTGCACCATGACCAGTGCTCTCCAGGCTGCCTTGCAAAGCACATTGCCGAAGTTCAACACGTCTCAGCCACTTTCCCTCAGGAGCTTTAATCTGGCTTTCCCAGCTGATGTGAGGAGCAAGTCACCCTCTGGACACATGCACTCTCAGCAAAGAAAGGTGATGTTGGAGTTTAACAACCCTGGGAATTACCCCACTTCTCTTGGGCCTCTATTTATACCTTCTGCTATACCAAATGACCCCAACAAAGCCCACAACCATCAGAATGAAGTTCTTCCTAAATTCCTCTCCATTAAGCTATCAATCTTTGTGATCAGCAACTTCCACCACCAGCAGCTCCTGTCCCTCTGAGGCTCAGGGCTACACAAAGAATCACTAGGTTGGAAAAGACCTTTGAGATTATTAAGCCCAGTCGTACCTGTCCACTACTAAACCAGATTCCTGAGCACCTCTTCTACCTGTCTTTTAAACCCTCCAGGGATGGGGACTCCACCCCCTCCCTGGGAAGCCTCTGCCAGTTCTAGGGGCAAGAAGCCCAGTGCCTACAGGACCCAGCAAGTTAGGAGCCAACCTCAGCTAAGGAACTGCTCAAATTCCATTTTCTCCTAGTAACCACCTTTAGAGAGAAGCAAACAGGAGGTAAAAGTTTGGCTGCCCAGCCCAGCAGCTGAGCTTGAGCTGGTGCCAATCACCAGCGAGGCGCAAGGGGAGGCAGGAGAGCGATGGCAGAGCCAAGAAGGGCAGATCTGAGCGCAGATTTCAGCACAAACTAGGTTTGGTGGAATTTCTTCCACTGGAGCTTTTTCCAGTCTCCAGAGGGTCAGGCTGGTGCGCTGGAGCCTTCTGTGCCCTGGAGCCACATGATCCTTGGACCACAGAGGCCACAAAAAACAAGAAAAGAGGCACAACCTCATGCTGGGGAGGCGGCAACCAGCTCTCCAGGCAAATCACGGGTTTGGTTTCCCCAAACTGTGCTACCTCCACACCTTCTTTTGACAACTGAACAACTCACACTCTCAGCCAAATGCAGCGAAATGTTAAAAGGAATTAAGCAAGAGACAAAGAACTCACTTGAAGCTATTTCAGTTTCCTCCTGATGCACTATGATGGGGACTGGCTTGTCTTTCTGAGTAACTTGAACCTTCCCTGCCCCAGGGCTGGGCTGCTGCAGTGCACTCAGCACAGACAAGAGGAGGATGCATGTTTTGTGGGGACACGTCCCCCTCTGTGGCTCAGCCTCATCTTGCGCACCCACGCTGACGTGGGGCAGGCGTTTACACAGCACATGGCACAACAGCAGCTCTCAGCGCTGGCTCGGCTCTGCCCACCTCCCAGGCTCAACCCATGGAAAATAACCGCTGCTTTCAGGATTTGGATGGTGTGTGCTGGGTGTGGGGTCAAAAAGATGGGAGAAGAGGAAAGATAGTCCTGTTCCTCTCCACAGCCTCCTTGCATGGCCCAAGCAACCTTGGCAATGCCTGTGGCGAGGGCACAGATGCTGCTCCCCAGCGCCTTGCATGCACTCAATGAAGGTGGGACTGCATCAGGCACCCAAAGAGAAGCTCTTAAGATCTTAGGGGCATGAGGAGAAAGGAAGGCTGCTGTACATGTTCAAAGCCTGGCTCCCAAGAGGGGATGAGCTTGTCACCCTCTGTGAGATGTGGCATGGTGCAAGCCCTGGGTGCTCCCCAGAGCTCTTGGTGCAGCAGGGAGAAGCCACGGGGGGACAGAAGCCCCATAAATCACACTTAGGTCAACTGACAATCTTGGAGCTCGTGGCTGTAAGACACAACAAGTTGGCATGCCAGGGACAGCAAAGCAGCACATGGAAAGTCTTTGTTTGCAGCACCCTGGCTGGGGCTGGGGCTCACAGCCCGCGCGTCCTCCTTCCAGCTGCAAAACAGGAGCACTCTTCTCTGTCCCAAAGCCAAACACACCCATCCAGAGGGGCCAGGATCCCACAGAGGCGGCGACCTGCGCCTGGAAATTCCCACAGTATCTAGTGAGGAAGCCAGCCCTGTCACACTGGAAACATTGGCCAGCGTGCTGCTCATCAAGCAGGCTCAGCTTCTAAAGCAGGAAGACAGTGCATTGTAAAGCAGATTATACTGATTTGCTTTTGCACAGGGCAGCGAGCGGCAGAAACAGGAAACATCACAATGGTCTTCAGCGTACCGGAGATGTCTCAATTGTTATACTCAGCAATACGCCTGTTCCTATTAATGTGCCATTCAGTTCTTTAGGAGACCAACAGAAAAGCCCTGCCAAAAAGGACAGACATCTCTTCGCTTGGTCCACCTGCCTCTGAAGCAGCCCTGCCCAAACCAAGAGGCTGAGCTCTCTGAAAACCGCCCGTGCTGGATTCCCAGCATACGGGGGGTGGTTCAGCGCTGCAGAGACAAACATTCCCTTTGGAGAGGCTTGTTAAGCTGTTCCAGAAGTGATCCAGCCAAGTTATTATGCCAACAAGGAAATATGTGGCAGAAAACTGCTCATGAAATCCACCCGCTCTGCCTGAGGTTAAGAGGTACATTCCTGTGCCGAGCTGCACAGAGCTTTGCCAGGACCAGCACCAGGAAAGCTGATTTCTTCAAGCAGGCAAACAAGAGCAGGGTTACACGAGCAACCTGATCCAGTGGGAGGTGTCTCTGCCCACGGCAGGGAGTTGGAACTGGATGGGTTTTAAGGTCCCTTCCAACTTAAGCCATTCTATGATTCTACACAACAGCCTCTGAAAGCAGCCAGGGTGGCACGTGTGTGAGCTCCAGAAGCAGACGTTGACCAATAAGCACTTCCACACGGAACAATTACTTTTGTCTGCTTCTTAGAAATAAGTAGTGCTAAGAACAAACTCAACAAAAAGCATCAATGGCTTTTCTAAATGCCTCATGCTGTGGCACCCTATGTCCCTTAGTGTTTCTCATCCCACCAAGTAGGTCAGTGGATTAATCTGGGAGCAAAAAAATTGTTGGAAATAGGAAACAACAACTGACAGGCAGTCAGTGGTGTCTGGCACGGCACCGTGGATCCCCAGCACTGAGGCTTTCAACAGCCTGGGAAGGTGGAGAGACGTAGCTCATCCACAGAGCTCAAAGCTTGGCTCGGGAAAGTGGCTGAGATGTGGCAAAACTCATCCAGAAAATAATCTCTTTGGAGAAGTAGCCCAGATCCGGTTTAAGTCCTTGTGTGTCAGGGCCACAGGACTTCATAATGACATCAGCTCATACAGTTACAGACTAATTCAGACTGGAAGGGGCCTCTCTGTTGGTCTCTAGTCCAAACCTCTGTCCAAAGCATCCAGGATCAGGCCATTCAGGACTGTGCCCAGTCAAGTCCTGGACACCTCCAGGGATCATAGAATCATGGGTTGGGATGGAATGGATCTCAAAGCCCATCTAGTTCCAACTTGCCTGC
Organism: Phaenicophaeus curvirostris; assembly: GCF_032191515.1. Classification (NCBI taxonomy): domain Eukaryota; kingdom Metazoa; phylum Chordata; class Aves; order Cuculiformes; family Cuculidae; genus Phaenicophaeus; species Phaenicophaeus curvirostris. The sequence continues at coordinate 2,018,809 of NC_091411.1, forward strand.
CATGGGCAGGGACACCTCCCACCTGGCCTTGAAACCCTCCAGGGATGGGCCAGCCACCACTGCTCTGGGCAACCTGGGCCAGGGCCTCCCCACCCTCACAGCAAAACTTTTCTTCTTAAGATCTCGTCTCAATCTCCCCTCTTTCAGCTGAAAATTGTTCCCCTTCAAACTATCTCTGCACTCCTTGATCAAGATCCCGTCCCCAGCTTTCTTGGAGCCCCTTTCAGCACTGGAAGCTGCTCTAAGATCTGCCTGGAGCCTCCTCTTCTCCAGGCTGAGAGAAACTCCGTGGGCCCCAAGAAGATGAGATGAAGACCCACAACCTCTCTGCGCAACTTAATAGTTGATCAACCTTACCACAGAGAAGCTTTTCCTCATGTGTAATCACAATTTCCCACGTGGGGTGCTGGTCCAGTGACACTCGCTGTCTGGGCTCAGGCTGGAGCTGGGACACCAGCCCCACGCTAACGCAGTTGGGTGGCTGTACACAAAACATGCCTGTACCCAAAAAGCAACCACACCAAAGAAGGAACACGATGGGACTGGGCCTGGGGCCAACAAGCGGCTCCACCATAGCAAATAGGATGTGGTAGAGCAATTCATCTGTTCCCTTTTGACTCTGAGTAGCTAAAGGCCCTCTCTTGTACAGCTTCAGTATTTCAACTTGAAATAAATTATTTTAAGCCATCCACCTACCCTAGAAGCCCTCCCTGAGCCCTCAGCTGGATGTGAAAGCCCAGCTAAGGTGAAGAGTGCACAGCCAGCGTTTGCTCTTTCCTTGCCGATGGGTTCTGCACGTGGCAGGGACGCTAGAGCAGGGGACAATGTGGGCGTCTGAAGGGAGAAGTAGCAAAGTAAGGGTCAGTAGGGCTCGGCCAGCCTCACAGACAACCTCTGAGCTCTCTCGAGGCACCACAGGGGAAACCTCAAGACTTCACTTCCCTTTCTCAGCAAGTCCGTCGGCAAGTCCCACTGCAGGCACCGCAACACCAGCAAGGGAAACAAGACCCTGGGTCTTGTCAGAGCGAGACCCTGGGGAACGCCAGCCCAAAATCCCCAGGAGATGCAGCCGGAAAGCCCTGGAAAGTGGTGCTACCCGAGTGCCCCTGAGGCATCCCAGGAGATGGAGCTCCTCAAGACTGCATGAATGCAAGGAAGGGAAGGGTGATGCTGGCCCTGCACCTCAAGGAAGGATGATCTGGTAGCACCAGCTGGACAGTACTGGTACCTACTGGAAGCAATGAAATAGTGGGGCTGGGCAGAAGTTTTTATAGCTAGCAGCCCAGAAAACATCCCAAGTGGCTCCTGCTTCTGCTGCAGACACTCACCCTCCTGGAGCTTGACATTCTGCAGGTAGAGAGGGTTCCTCAACACGTTGCAGCGCCCAGGCTCATCCTCCTTGGTGAAGAGCAGCAGGTCAGAGTAGACAAAGAGAGTCACCTGGAAGCACAAAAGCAGCAAAGAAGAAGCTATAAGGAATTCCCCTCTTGGCATTGAGACAGGGTCCTGGAAAGGGGAGACACACCAGCCATGACAGGCAGCCCAGCCATCCCTTCCCTACGGAGCCGATTGCTGCTGCACCCCTTCGGGGGGCTCCATGGAAGATTCGGACAAGGCTTCCCTGCCTTGGTAGCCACCTACCGAGGCTCGTGCAGTCTCCTGACAGGAGGGATAAACCTGCCCGACAGTTTAATGCCACGCAAACACACCCTCTCTGCTCTCTTGTGTCACTTCCCATTTACATAAGTTATAAATCAGAGGAGAAGGAGGAGGGAATAAGTTGCCGACTAATCCCAGCACACCGGAGAAGTTGTGACTTAAAAGCAAATGTGATCTCCCTGAACACGCTCACAAAGGAGCTCCCCAGTGTTCTCACTCTGCATGTCCCATTTTGCACTCCTTGAGACAACAACACTTTTTACAACAGCAGAAGCCATGAGAGCAGTTGAGGAGAACAAACTTCACACCTTTAAACCACGCTGATGGGTGGAAAGCAAACACCGAACCAAGCGCCTGCCCAGCACTGTGCTTGAGCAGTGACTCAAGCGTCCTAGGAGCTGGGAGATACTGCAGAGCAGTGGTACATGCTGACAACTTAAAATATACGTTTTGTTCTGTTTCTGGCTCTTACCCAAGGTCCCTAGTTCAAACAGAACAGATTAGAACAGATCTTTAAAGCAAGAAGAATGAGCTTTTCCTCTGTACTGGAGATCATTGACCCAGAAGCCTACCAGGGGTGAGTAGCTTGGTGCGATCATTGTGCCAGTAGCCAAGGTTTAAGACTGTCCTGTTCTCCAGCACAAGCTGGGGCCACATAGCAGAACTCCAAAGATGTCAGGAAGCAGCTGGAAGACACCACTGGGCATAGTGGATGCTGAACCTGCTGCATGCTGCCAAACTTGACACCACTCTGAGCACAGGAGGCAGCATGACAGGCTGAGAGAGTTGGGGTTGTTCAGCCTGAAGAAGAGAAGGCTGAGGGGAGACCTTATAGCGACCTTCTGGTACCTGAAGGGGCTAAAGGAAACCTGGGGAGTAACTGTTTATAGAGGTTTGGAGTGATAGGACGAGGGGGAATGGCTTTAAATTGGAGAGGGGCAGATTTAGACTAGACATAAGGAGGAATTTCTTCACTATGAGAGTGGTGAGGCAGTGGAACAGGTTGCCAAGAAAAGTGATGGCTGCCCCATCCCTGGAGGCGTTCTAGGCCAGGTTGGATGGGCCTTGGGCAGCCTGATCCAGTGGGAGGTGTCCCTACCTAGGCAGGGGGGTGAAATCAGATAATCGTTAAGGTCTCTTCCAACTCACACCATTCTATGATTCTATGTCAGCTTGTGGCTGTTTTTAACCGCACCTTGGGATGTTCCCAAAACCCTCCCACAGCAAAGGGAATGCTGCTTTGCAGCACCTAGGCACTAAAATGAAGAACTTGTGGGCTTTCAGAAAAGCAGAAAACAACCTAGCATCCCAGGGGCTTACTGGGAGCTGCACCAAGGCACCCTTCTAAAGGTGACTTTGCTCTAGACAGGGACTGAGTCACTGTTTACGGGGACGCGTTGCCAGTACAAATAGTGTTCATGCCCAGCAGCCGACAGACACATGTCAGGAGGAGGACAAGCTGGGTAACAGTTCATCATGCAGTGGTGAGTCTCGCATCAGGGCAGCAGTAATTGGCTTTGAAACCCAAATCAAGGCCACAAGATTTCTCCTTGCTGTGCAAATTCATTTTTGTGGGAATTTTAAAAAGCACAAAGCTACCGGTGTGGTTTAATTGACAATAAAAACAGGGAGTGTCTGTTTTTCTCTGTGTTGTTTGGAAAATCCCTTCCTCTGCTCTCAATACGCTGTTGGCCCAGTGCCCACATTCACCCTCTTCGTTACTTCTGACCTCATTATTAATACAAGGAATAACGAAACACATACTGAAATATAAGCATTTTCTCCTATGCCCATCTTGTTCAAAAAGGCAACTTTTCTGGGATGAGTCTGATGCCTTCCCAGATCCCTCAGACTCAAAGAAAAGACGTTCAGGGATTTTGAGAATAGCAGCTCAGCAAAATGAAGGAGATAAAATCACGATCAGTAAGCAGTCCTGCTGGAACTGGGGGAAAGAAAATGAAAAGCTAATACACACAGAAATATAAAGGAGAGAAAAAAGGATGGAAGGATCACCAAGGAAAAAAAATCACTTAAATCCAAGAAGAATTAAATAGGGAATCATGGGAACAGAAATGTATGAGAAGTAAAATTGTGCTTTAATGGAAAGACAGGACTCATTGAATGCAGGATGCAGAGAAGATAAAAGCATAGCCAGCGTGGCTTATGTAAAGGCATCTCTATGAGATGGGGCTTCCAGGAAGACATTTGATTTTAGAGTAGCTCCACACCAAGTGGGTTATAGAGTTCTCTTTGCTCCTCCAGGCTCTGGAGGAAGAAAATGAGGGTGTCCCTTCCACCTACACAGCCAGAGCCTGTCAAGAGCATCCCAGTGCTGCAAGGCCCAGGGCTCCAGCAGACTCTGCTCGCGGCAGCGGGAGCAGGACCAGCTCTATGGAGCAGAGCATTTCCCCCACCTGCAGAGCTGAGCACAGGAAACTCAGTCCATGGATGACCCTAAGGCAGCAACCAGCAGGTATAAGAGGGGAGAGCCTGAATGAGTAATCTGGAGCTCTGCCTAGGGCTGCTGTCACAGCACCAACAAGCTGCAACACGTCTCTTACAGCAAACAGACCCGGTACCAACCACGAACAATCACACGGTTCATAAAAGCAAGAGCAAACAAAGGAACACTGCACCTGAATTCATCCAGGCAAGATACAGAATCCACCAGAGCTGCTCCTGGCAGAGCCAGGGTATCATGGAACAGTTCAGGCTGGAAGAGAACTTAAAGCTCACCCAGTCCCACCCCCCGCCATGTCCAGGGACACCTCCCACTGGAGCAGGTTGCTCCAAGCCCCATCCAACCTTGCCTTGAACACCTCCAGGGATGGGGCAGCCACAACTTTCCATGCAACCTGTGCCAGAGACTCACCGCCCTCATTTTGAGGAATTTCTTCCCTATGTCTAATCTGAATCTTTGCTCTTCCAATTTAAAGCCATTCCCCCTCATCCTATCACTCCAAGCCCTTGTAAAGAGCCCTCCCCAGCTTTTCTGGAGCCCCTTTCAGTACTGGAAACTGGTCTACGGTGTCCCCGGAGCCTTCTCTTCTCCAGGCTGAACAACCTCAACTCTTCCAGCCTGTCCTCATAGCAGAGGTGCTCCAACCCTCTGACCACCCCTGTGGCCTCCTCTGGACTCATTCCAACAGATCCATGTCCTTATGCTGTGGATTCCAGAACCAGACACAGGTCTCCAGGTGGAGTCTCACAAGAGCAGAGTTGAGGGGCAGAATTCCCATCCTTCATCCTGCTGTATCTTCACCCTGCTGCATCTTTCTGTGTTCCCCAAAACCAATTTCCTACCCCAAAATCAAAAATAAAACACCAGCGTGGTAGAAGGACTTCTCTGAAGACAGAGACAGGCGCACCCATGTTACTACTAGAGTGCTCAAGGCCACACGGCAGTGACCACACAGACCTTTTAGGGGTGAATAGATTCTACACAGGGAAAGAAAGTGTTTATAGAGGCTGACACTGATGTCTCAGACACTGTTCATCTGGGTGGCTTGGCCACAGAAGAGCTGACAGATTTAACCAACTACAGTGACTGGACAAGCCTGGTTACAGGAGGAAGGGCACATCTAAAGGGTTTCTGAAAAGAAAACAAGAGAAAATGAAAGAGAAGGTGAAAAGCAGTGGGTCAGAGTGCTTCCCCAAGATGAGAACAGGAGATAACGCTGGGACTGCTACAGAGTGGTGCTGCAGGAAGGAAGAAGCAATGACCACACCTTGTAAAGCAAAATATGGTCACAAAAACATTATGAAGAGGTGCCCAGAAATTCAGCCTTGCAGTCAAAGTATATTCAAGCTTAAGAAGAGTTAACTCTCCTCCTAAGCTCACCCTCTGCTGCCCTCTGCTCCCCTCATGCATGGGGAGCCACTGCCCCTTGGTTTACAGCAGGGAGGAGGGTGCTGGTTGCAGCTGCAGGGACACTAGCACAACGGATCAGTGCAAACCTGCCTGCTTGTCCCAGGGCTCAGCAGGAAAAACCCAAGCCAGTGGATGCTTTCCAGGACATCACCCTCTCTCCCTCCAGTGAAAGTCTCATAGCTGTGCCTGGCAAAACAAAAGGAGCTGGGGAAACAGAAGGAAGCAGAGGCAGGTTTTTTATGATAGAGCTTTCAGATGCCAAAGATCATCATGGTGATTGATGAGCCCCTGCATTGCTGGCCAGAGAACGCTGCCTGCAGCTGGGTGGGGAGCTCTTAAGACAGGTATCCACCCCCAGGACTGAGCCAAAACCAGTTTCTATTTACCAGGACTGGATTCTTCTCCAGAGAGTTGGGTGCAAACCCAAAGAGAAACTCCGGTGATGCCAGCATGAAGGTTGTATCTACAAAGTTCATGCGTCCCTATTCCTTCAGTTCAGCTAAATGGATGAATCTTTCTTAATCCTCCTCAAGATGGGGCCGTGAGCAACCTGATCCAATGGAAGGTGTCCCTGCCCACGCAGGGGGTTGGAGGTGGATGGGCTTTAAGGTCCCTTCCAACACAAACCATTCCACAATTCTGTTTCTATGACTTTAACTTCTGCTTGTATCCACATGAAATGCATGTTCAACAATACATCCCAGCAGTCTTTTAGCCCACAGTGCATTTACTGCCTTTCACCACCTCACACCATTTCTTCTGCCAAGATTATTGGAAAGGAATGTATAGACTAAAGGAGTTTATACACTTAGATAGACTTTGATGAAGATACACAACCACACCGGCCAAAAGGAGATCGATGGTAAAGGCTTCAGCTGTCGACCTTGAACCTCGCCTTAGTTTACATGAATCAGATCATCTTCTACCACGAACATCAGGCACTTGAAGACCTCTAGGGGTCACACACCTACCCTCAAACAGAGTGGCTGTGCAGATGGATGAATGGTGTAAACAGTGAGGAAAAGCAGAACATTAAGAGATAGTGAAGAAGGGACAGAGTAGGTGGGACTACTGTGGTCAAGCAAGGAGGGAAGTGCAGGTTTCTGGTATTCTCATCCAAATGAAAGTATTCAAAAAAGGCTGAAAACAAGGTTTTGAAATGTCTCTGCTATAAAGTAGGGCTTTGGTCGACACACTGTGCTGACCAGACTCAGCCACCCATTGAAACATGGAGCTGGCAACTCTGTCCCAGGCCAGGAGTACAGAGAACGTGCAGTGCAACACTTGGGATGAGAGAGAAAAGCTCTGCAGAGAAGATTATAAAACCTTGGCATGCCATACCATTCTCTCCAGGCTCCTGGCTGAACTGAGGGCTTACAGAGTTCCAGGTAGGACCATCCTGATGTGCAGGATGGCAGAAGAGAGAGCTAAGAAGGGGGTGAGCATGGCCTACACTGCGAAGGTACCTCAGGGCTTTGAAATGTTGCCTCCAGGTGCGCTAGAGATGGACTGACAAGGACAAAGTCCATGTTCAACACCTCATGTGCAATCGCCTGCATCACGCTGGTTTCTCTGGCACTACGCGGGCTGGAGGAATTTCAGAAGACCATAAATGTGGGAATTGCAACAAAGTCTAGACAGGATGTGATTAAGGCCTGAATAAGGATTGCTCCAGAGGTAAGGTCAGGGAAAGGACAGACCCTGGCCAGCCTCCAGAGAGATAGGTTGACTCCTTCAGGAGATGGGAGAGAGTTTGCTCAGAGAGAGGATGCAGTGGCTGATGAGGGAACTGCCAAGGGGAAAAGATCTTGGGTTTTTTGAAAAGAAAAATGAACCAGCACCTCTATCTCCTGTCCCAGCACCTGAGCCACTCTCATCTCTCGAGCCACTGAGCCAAAGCAGAATGACATACAGAAGAGTCCTGCAAACCCCAGAAGCAATGGTCCAGTTTGAGAGAGGCTGGGTGGGAAGAGCATTGGGAAAATGGAAAACCACATGGAGTAAGGAAGAAAGGACTGATTAGGAACAAGACGACCTCTGCTCAGGCAGCAGGGAAGGCTGGAGAGGGAGGGAACTCAAATCCAGCAAAACGAGAAGCCAAAGCCCTTTTGTATCAGGAGATGCTCCATTGTGTCCAGGCCATTTTAGGTCTTGCTGCTTCACAAGTTCAGATTCTCTCATCTCACAGGCCATCAGGACCAAGGCAGACACTTCTTGGCTGCTGGAGAAGAGGAGCCTCTGCAAAGCCTGCCGTGACCCTGTGACATGCTGCAGGCATGAGAAAGTGCCTCTCCAGCGACTCAGCCAACGTCTTGATGTTGCTACCTGCAACCGTCAGCTCCCAGCAATACGGGGCTCAGCACCGCACTGGGTTCACACCAAGCAAGACTCCTGCCTTCAAAAGCAGACTCTGCCACATGCTTGTTCCCATCCACTGCTGCTATTTTTTCACTTAGTCACAACCTCATGCCTTGCCCCTCTGCCAGGCTTGCACAGACACCACAGCCTTAAGGAACCATCATTCCCAAACGCTGTCTCATATTCCTGGCCAGCATACAGCATCCTGCCCTTTACTGGCAGCAGCTCTAACTGGGAAACCCTCTTCCGGCCTCACACTCATCATTAGGGCATCATAAGCAAACAGAATCCTTTCCCTGAGATATCCTCCCTCTGATCCTGCCCACAGTTGGGTCCCTGAATGTGGCCATTTGGAGATGGAACAGCACATCTCCTCCAAACACACTTGTCCAGAGGCTCTCCACTGTCTAACCATGAACACCTCCATACACACATACTCCACACAGGCTGCAAACAGCATTAGTTATTCATAATTATTGCACGTTTAGTGGCTATTACAGACCTCTGGGTCTGATCTGAAAGCAAGCAGCTCCAAGCCACCATCCCAACTTAAGGCTGGCCCCATATTTCCAAGCCATCGCAGCTCACCTGTGCTACACAGCCAGGCATTTACCTGATTTCCATTCAAGCACTTGCCCAGAAGACCCTGAGCAGCAAAGAACAGCAGGACAGGCAGGACAAGAGTTTTGCTTACATATCAGTGCCAAGTTTCCCAATTGATTGTGCAATTTTTCATGTACATTGGCAGAGAAAAAAAAAGAAGTGATTGAAGTTGGGGAGACATTGGCCCAGGTTGCCCAGAAAAGTGGTGGCTGCCCCATCCCGGGAGGTGTTCAAGGCCAGGTTGGATGGGGCTTGGAGCCCCTGATCCAGTGGGAGGTGTCCCTGCCCATGGCAGGGGGTGGGACTGAATGGGTTTTGAGGTCTCTTCCAACCCAAACCATTCAATGGTTCTGTGAAAGGTCAAAGCAAGGGGTGAATTACATATCGAAAACTGCAAATAGAGAAGTGTCACTTAACATGACCCAGTTTTCTAGTGTTTTGCACAGGCCAGCGATGTGACACATCTCTGGGATTCTGCTGCCGGCCACCCAGCAGGTGCTACCCAGAAACTAGGATTTGTCGAGTAACAATTTCCTTGGTGGCTCTGTGAGGGTGACACATTGTTCACCCCAACTAAATCCAAACCACACTTACTCTGTACAGCAGTGAGATCCTCTGAAAACACCCCAAAAGAAAGAGCGGGTTCCCCTAGCACGAGCGAGCAATGCAGGATTGGGCTCTCCCAGTCTCTGCTTCCTCTGTCCTGAATTTCAGGGCTTTGCAGTTGGAAGCAAGTGAAGCCAGCAGCAAACGTAACCAACACATCCAAACTCTGGCAGTCTGGATGATGATCGCTGTCACACGGGGTCACATGGAGCCAAAGCTCAGCTAGTCTTTTAACAGCACTTGGATAACACCACAGAAAAGCTGAAGGAAGAAAAAGGAGAGGAATACGGACGAGACATGTGCCCTGTTTCAGGAACTACATTCTCCATCTGATTCTCTAACCTGGCACAAAACATTCTTAAATCACCTCTTTCCAAGCCTGCCGGTGGCCTCAGGTGCTGGGCTGTGACCGGCACCCATTCACCATGCAGAGATTCTTCTTTGTGAGCATGAAGGAAGGCAAGAAAAACAGTTGATTTCTAGCAGAGAAGAGGTTTGATGTTTAGTTTATCCCTTGATAAACTGACTGCAGGTTTTTCCAAATATCATGTTAATATAAGTACAGCGCAAGACAACATTTCCCATCTCAATTATTGACATAAAACTGCAGAAGAGCATGATTAAAAAACTCAGAGAGCATGGGAAGAGCCTTACCTGTATCGTTCTGCTTCTGCTCTCGTGAAGCAGCAGCTCCTCTGACAGAAGCAGAGTCCGGGCTGGGTTGCAAAGATCTAGGGGCTACGTGTGAAAGGGGAAAAAAAAAGAACAAGACAACCAGTCAAACCTTCCACTGGCAGTGCGGTTTGCCAGAAAAACTTTCCACCCACCAAATCTGCTTTGTCTTCACCTCAAGCTGTAACCCATTCCAGAAGCCACCCCACACTGTGCTCAGACGGACACAAAGTCTGCAGTCCAGCAACATGATAAAAAAAGCTTTACACTTAACACCTACGTCAAAGCCATCTATAAAAAGACAATCAGCCGCTCGCCTCTGTACGTGAACTGTTCTGCACGGCGTGGGCTTGGGTGCTCTTTAGCAGGAAACACAACCACAACAGCAGCACGTTAGGTTCTTGCATCCCTCAGACAAGAATATTTGTTATGTGACTTTATGGATTGCTGTCACAGCAAGTCAAAGTGGCTTCAAGAAGGCTACCCTTTCGCACGCCACGCTGCATGCTCAGCTCTCCATTTAACTCTGGAGAAGAGGAGCATACGTGCACCAGTGAGGAGGATGGAAGTGAGCACTCCAGCACCAGCCTAGCCCCATGTTCACCCCCAAGTAGTGCACTGGTCCCAGCTGGTGACAGACACCACGCGTCATGGGTTTACACCCATAGGAAATCTCCAGTCTGAGATATCAGGCTGGTGTGGGGTTGGAACTGGATGATCTCTAAGGTCCTTTCCCACCCAAACCACTCTATGATTCTATGATCAGTTGTCGTTGCTGTGAGCAGGGGAGGATGAGTGGTACCCACAACCTCAGAGATGAAGGCATTCATCAGTCATGTACTTCAACAGACAGGACCTGCTGAGGTTTGCTGTGGCTCAGGCTGTAGGAAGTACAAAATGGAAGACCCAGAGGTAGGATTAGAGCTCCTACCACTGAATGCAGGGCTAAACTTTAAGAAAATCATTTATGGATCTGGGGAGTGAGAGAATTCTCTCTCTACTGCTCTGTCACTACTGCTCTGGATCCTCATCCATGGTTTTAGTGCTGGCCACCATTTAAACCAAAAAAAACCTTTGTTTGCACACTATAATTAACAGCACAAAGAATCCACAGGAAGATACCACGTTGATCTTCAATTACACAAAGCTGGTTGTCAAAGCCAGAACCTGGGACACCTTCTCCTGACTCAAGCAAGCACCCAAGGACCAGATTTGAAAGCTAGAAAGGGTGAAAACTCCAACAGAGAATCTCTTGGGCAGGACACAGTTCCCTTTGAGAAAGCACCCAGCTGCTGAGTGCAGCCAGCTCCAGAGAAGAGAGCTGAGGATGATGGGATCCACGCATCCACCTTGCATGACAAGCACTGCCACAGCCTGCTGGGCACTGGTTGCACTGGATAGGTGGCACCTCACTTCCAGCTGCACTTACCTGCACAAAGACAGGGAACACCAGCACCTTGGGAGCCAGCGTCACATAGGTGCCGTAGCTGGAGTGTGGGATGTGCGGCCGCACTATGGTACAGTTCTGGTAGTTCCCATGGCTCTTCATTGTCTGCACAGTCTTCATCAGCCTGGATTTCCTCCCAGACCCCGTGTGTGATTTCCCTTTACACGCATTTCCTAGAGCGACAGCAGAAGCAGAGAATCAGCAGAGCGCTCCTGCATGGGCACTGCACGCAGCCTGCTCGGTTCCTGCTCTGGCAGGCTGGAGGAAAACACATAAAGCCCAAGGGGAAGTACTGGAACCGCAGACCTGTGGGGACATTCATCGTTCTGCTATCAAAGTTTCCCAGGGATTCACGCACTAACAGCACTGACTTCAAAATGAGATGTCCCTTGACATTTCTGTTCAATCAAGAGCTGCTCACTTGCTGGACCAAGGATTTAACTGGCTCACACCAGCAGCACAAACACATCTATGTCTGCACATAGATGAGTCACTTTCCCTGGAGGTGTTCAAGGGACAGGTGGATGAGGTGCTGAGGGACATGGTTTAGTGTTTGATAGGAATGGTTGGAGTCGATGATCCGGTGGGTCTCTTCCAACTTGGTTATTCTACGATTCTATGAAAAGCCCATGGCAGTCACAGCGAGCTCTGCCTCTGGTTGGGTGTTCACTGCTTTCTGTGTGGTGTATAAATAGGCTGCTTTGGAGGAAGAGCTGCAGCACTGCTCCATGCATCTCCCTGTGTAGCCTTGAAAGTACGAAAAGACAAATCCAGAACCCCAAACACAACTTTAAATGGTCATTCTGGAATCACAGGAGCATCAAGGAGGTTCCCACCACCGGGGAATACCTGCCCACACCACTGAACTATGACCGTTCCCTTTCCAGGGAGGGGAAAACTATCTGTGAGTAACTCAGAGTGGGGGAAAAAACACTGGAAATTTAGATCTCGGTACATTTTTATCTGCGCAAGCCTTGCCTGCTCTGGATTCTGGGCACGGGAACCGGCACAGTGTGGGGATTTCATGTCATGGGGTGCTGGGTGTCGGGTAAATCACAGTTTTTAGAAGATACTAAGATTGGAGGTGTCAGAGAAAGGGACAGAAGCAATAAACATATTCATGTGCATGGGATCAATCCATGCCCCTCCAAATCCTTCCCAGGGATGTGACAGTTACTCAGGCGTGGGGGTGTATTTATAAGCATGACCTCATTTTGCATGAGGCTGCCACAACATCATCCACCGGTTTTCAGCATTATGTTTCAGTGCTGGAAAAACTCTGAGCAGCCGGACTGGTTTTTCACTCTGTCCCTCTTCATCACAGAAAGCAGTTATCCTCACTCAGAGGAGGGGTTGCAAAGCTTTCCTTTGCAGCCTCCCACCTCTGCTGGTCCAGCCAAGCTAAGACTTTTCCCAACAAGCCAACACCAGGTGCTGCGGCCACTCCACACCCACCAGTGCATCACTAGAGGCCAGGAGATGCAAGGTGGCACAGCAAAGCAGTCCCAGAATCACTCATACAATTGATAATCCTGTGACTGAAAGCGTTATTGATTATTATTAACAATTATCATTGTTCCATGCTAGCTGCTGTGTGAGCAAGTCTTTCCTTCCCCTAGGATTACTAAGCCCTTTCCATCCAAGCCCAGAGGATGAACAGATAAATAAATACATCCAGGTATTAATAAATCCTGGGTTAAGTTTTGGACCCCTCGCTACATGAAAGATATTGAGGCCCTGGAGTGCGTCCAGACAAGAAGGACGAGACTGGTGAAGGGGCTGGAGAACAAGTCTTACGAGGAGCAGCTGAGGGACCTGGGGTTGTTTAGCCTGGAGAAGAGGCTGAGGGGAGACTTCATCACTCTCTACAACTAACTAAAAGGAGCTTGTAGAGAGGTGGGTATTGGTCTTTTCTCCCAAGTGACAGGGCAAGCAGGAATGGCCCCAAGCTGAGTCAGGGGAAATTTAGATTGGACATTAGGAAAAAATTCTTTACAGAAAGGGTACTCAAGCACTGGCAGAGGCTGCCCAGGGTAGTGGTGGAGTCCTCAATCCTGGGGGGGGTTTAAAAGGTGGGTAGATAGGGCACTTGGGGACATGATTTAGTATTAGACAGGTACGGCTGGAACTGATGATCTCAAAGGTCTTTTCCAACCTAATGATTCTATGATCTATTGGAAGCAGCAGCGCTAAGGCTGTCTTTAGGCATCCTCCTCTCCAAAACCATCCCATGGAGCCAGGATGAGACCAACACACAGGACCAGAACAGAAAGGAGCTGCCAAGGTGCTGCCCGCTGTGCTGCTCTGCTCTCAGGTGCACTGGGACAGCACGGTGCCACCCAGGCAGCAGTTGGAAAATATTTCCCACCCATGACACTAATCCATGAGGCTAAAGGGCCTCTGGTGACCCCAGGATACAGTTGGGCCATCCCTGGTGTCCCCAGGCCCACAGTGCATGTCTCTCCAGCACAGCAGCAGCAGGACCTCATAGAACGTCCTGAGTTGGAAGGGACCCACAAGGATCATCGAGTCCAACTCCTGTCCCTGAGCAACCCCAACAGGCACATCTTGTGTCTGAGGGATTAGCCAAGTGCTTCTTGACCTGCCACGCTGTGGACAGAAGGTGGGACAGGTCTATGTTCTCCAAGAGCCCTTAACTCCAGACCACGTCCCCCTGGGCACCAGCAACCTGCACTCTGTCCTAAAATTTGCAGGCAACAACTCCAACAGGAATTGAATGTGTCTCTAACCAAAAATTCATACCTTCTTCAAAAGAAGCCTCAACGACAAAATGAAGTATTTTCTCCCTCCCCTTTGAAGCTGATGAACCAAACCAGCATGAGTCCAGCAAGCTGAACATGTCACTTGGATTTTAACGTATCCAGGTGAAAAATCAGAGCGCTGGCCCAGGATCCTTCCACACAGCATTATCTCAGGAGCAAACCCTCCTGCAGACACTTACCAGAGGGGTGTCCCAGCAGAGAACCCCCCAGCATCCCTCTGTCCAGAGCATCCCTCTGTCTACCCACCCAGCCCAGGCCACCACAGAAGCTTTCTGCACAGCAGCTTCTGCCTTTGCGCTGTAACAAATACCCAGAACCTTCCCAAGCTGAAATGAGCCAAAAACACTTCTGAACCTGGCTCAGATTAGATAAGGTCTTGTCCAAAGCAAATAGAGGAACCTACCCAACATTACATATTCCATTAAGTATTAGGAAATAGTGCATTTACTTTCAGATAAATGCTGGCAGAGCCAGCCCGTGCGCTGGTGGCCATCCAGACCTGCTGTTTACTCCTTTGCAGGAGGAAGCCCTCCTGACCTCTAAGTGCAATAACCCTGACATTTTCTCTTTTCCTTTTTTTCATGGTTGCACTGCCAGATAAAGTCAAAACACAAGGGCAACCCAACAGAGGAGAGATAGAAACTGTCTGGACTGCTCAGGAGCTGCTTTTCCTCATATCCCCACATCACTTCATTGTATCAGAGGAATTCATCACCTGCACGCTGGCACAGCATCCAGCCTGCCTGAAGCTCAAGCTCCTGGCACTGTGACTGGTGGTCAGCTCCACACCACCACACCTAATCACCGCTGAGGTTAACTACTGCATCCTTCCCTTTGAAGAGCTGACATTAAATAAACTGAATCACTAAAAAAAATGTTATGGGAAGAAGCCCAAGTCTTTCAAATTCCACCCTGCTGTAAGAACAACGCACAGAATCGTAAAATGGTTTGAGTTGAAAGCAACCAAGAAGGTCATCCAGTTCCACCCCTGCCATGGGCAGGGACACCTCCCACTGGATCAGGGGCTCCAAGCCCCATCCAACTTGACCTTGAACCCCTCCAGGGATGGGGCAGCCACCACTGCTCTTGACAGCCTGGGCCAGGGCCTTACCACATGCATAGGAAAACATTTCTTCCCAAGATCTAGTCTAAATGTCTCCTCTTTCTAGCTTAAATCCATTACCCCTTGTCCAATTATTACAGCCCCTGCTAAAAAGCTTTTTCCTGTCTTTCTTATCAGCCCCCATTATGTATTGAAAGGCCACAATAAGGTCTTCTCAAAATCTTCTCTCCTCCAAGATAAACAACCCCAATTCCTCATGGTCCTCCACAGGATCCACAAACAGCAGGAAAGAGTTGCAATCACCCATGGTACAAACCCCCCGCGCCAGCAGCTGAGCTGCAGAAAATTCTTCTGGCCACAGAGCTCCTGGGCTGGAAGCATCCAAGGCACAAGAGCCTTGGACCCACACTGCTCCCCAGCATCCCCACCACGGCTTTGCCAGCTCCACACTTTGCCACGTACAGACACTGCCCCATCTTTACAGGCAGCACAAAAATTTCTAGCTGGAAATCATGCTGATAGCTGTGCCCGCACCAGAGAGGGACGGCTCATCTAGAGACACCCCTGCAAGATCGTGCTTAGCAGGTCAGCTCTGGTAGAGACAAGCAGCTAATCCTGAGGGCATTCTAACAGCCCGGGGTGCAAGAGTGGCCTCCCAAAACTCCTGAATCAATTAATTGGCAAGAGATGGTTCTGCAGGAGCTTGGTGGGATGACATTGTAATTGCAAGTTCCATAGCCCCCAGTGAACACCTTAAGGAGTACCGCCAGGCCTCACTGTTCTTGGATTGCTTCTGTCCCCAGTTTCCCACCTCAAAGGACAGTTGGTACGCAGTTTAGTGAGACCTTGTGTTGGTCTCTGCTGCCCCTCTCACAGCCTAGGACTCACTCAGTGCCCTGCCGGACACCTCATCCCACGCTTCCTGCAAGCTCAGCTATATCCAGTTCTCCAGGAGGACCACACATACCTGGTGCAGAAAGTTTGTGCTTCAAAGAGGTTTTCAGGAGAGCTGGTAGAGACTGCCAGAGACCTTCTAGCAGCCCAGGAAATTCACCAGATGTGGACTTTAATGCACACTGCTGTTGGTACAAACCCGAGCCACAGCCATCCCCATCGCCGTAGAAATAGACTGAGCATCAAAGCAGGGGCCACAGCGTTAGCACCCCCAGCAAGGCAACACGCACAAGAAGGGAAACTCGTCATGGACAGCCCCACGGACACATCTGGGGAACTGGCACAACAAAAATACTTAGCGCTTTCACACTTCATGCTTTCATTACACCCCTGATGGAAAGTCCCTGCCCCCAGCCTCCCTTCAGCTGCTCTGTGAGCTCCCATAGAGACCTTCTCACCATGAGGCTCATCCAGGGACACCAGGAGCTGCGTCCTCCTCTGGGCTTGGCAGTAGGGTTCTTGCTTTAATGTTTGACACACAGAGCAGGAAGATTACACTAAAAAAAGCCCCAAGCTTCTGCCACCACCCTTAAAACCCAAAGGACTCCATAGCACCATTCCAGGGCTAGGGGTAAGGATTCAATAGTGCCTGAAGGACTATGTCTAGCTCTACTGCACGCTCTCAGCATCGCTTTCAGCACATTGGCTACTTACCCACAGTAGTGTTGTTCTCTTGATAGAGAGGCCTCAGCAGCTGTAAGACACAACCCAGAAAGGACAGAGTCACTTAAAGCAGGTTTGAGGTAGACTTTACAACAACCAACTGCAAACTTGAGCATGTCAAACCCGGCAAAGCCAACCACTCCAGAGAGGGGAAAATCCTTTTCGCCCTGTTGCCAGCAGAAAATAAGAGCAATGACTTGCACTGTGGTCCATGCATGGATATGGGTCCACACATCCCATATCCGTAACCCTTGAGTGAGCCCTGAGATGAGGCAGCAGGTTGTTCACCCTGGCTCCACAGACCGAGTGGTAAATGTTTTAGGTAATTAGTGGAATTGTCCAGCAAGGGATACAGCTCTGGTTTGTAAGAATGGAACTTGCTCTAGCAAACATATAGAAATGAGGCTCAACAGCGCTAAAGCACAGGTCAAGAGAGGGTCCAGCAGGCACAGCCAACAGCCACAAGCAGGAACTTGAGCGTGGAGCTGGAAAGCAGCCCTACCTGGCTCCCCGGGTTTAAAGGTGCTAAGATGATGTAGTTCTGGTCCGCAGTGGAGGGGACCCGGGACAGGGGTGGCATGGTGTTCTGGCTCCGCTTGCCGATCTCCGTGTACCTCTCCCAGCCGTTCAGCACCAGCCCGTCGCTCCCGTCATACAGGATGTGGCAGCTCCGGCGCTGCTCAGGCCGCGGAGGCACCGTGCTGTTCTTCTCCCGCTTGTTGGGTGGAGACTGCAGGTCGTAGGCTGACTTGCAGGATGATCTGCGGATCATGCCTTCCTGTCCGGACTTGACCTGCGGGACGAGCCTCCAGACCAGGAGGATGATCTCTGTGGGACAGTTCCTGAAAGAGGTGGCATGGGGAATGTCAGAGGTGGAACAGTAGAGAGCAAGGCACCTCGCACCATTCAGACAACCATGAGCCTCGCAGTCCTTCCTCTCACTAATGCCTCTGCCCTTTCCTCCCCAGCCCCTGCATCCTTTCTTTTTCCACTCCAGAGAGTCCTTTCTCCCCCAAAGCTTTCCCCTTCCTGTAGGCATTCCAAGCTTCTGCCCCCTACTCTGGGCTCCCTAAGACTGTCTCTCCCACAGCCCTGCCCTGATGAACACTCACCGGATTTCGTGTGCCAGGTCCACACATTTCCAGTGCTCCACGGGCTGTTCGTTGAGCTGCAGCACCGTGTCGAGCTGCTGCAGACCAGCCTTTTCTGCTGGACCACCTATGGAGAGAGGAAATAAATGCCAGGTGCCTGCTGGACAGACAGCTGAGAGCATAAGCGTTCATCTTCCCCACCTGAAGATGAAGTGGAGCTCGCTGAGCCTGGAACTTCACCTTCCAACATGCACGCATGCACAGAGTGCCTGGGACTAAGGAATGAACGCTCTCTCAGAGCTATTGCACAAACTTCCCGTGTTTCCTAGTGCTGCGGGGGGCACCAGGGTACAACAGAGACATTAAGTCCATCGCACAGCTCCACACCAAGAGGACCTACCCATGGGCTCCCCCCATCCTGCTCCCCTCTGCGCCCCCATCTGACATCCCTCCACAGATGTTTCCCAATGGTGTCCCAACAGTTCTCAATTTGGAGAGGGAAGGGAACAAAATCTCTGCAAGTTACTACAACACACAAAGCAGTGACACCAAGCTAACCCAGTGGTCTCTGCCTTCATTAGAGGCAGCAGAGAATTCATTAAGTGAAGCTTTTTTGGAGACAACCAGAGTCCTGCAAGGCACGGGAGCGTCTGAATCGCAACATGTTCTTGGGAAGCAGAAAGGAGCAGAGTCATTCATTCAAATCAAGACGGATACCCACGATCTGGTCTCTTACCAGAGTCCACCGCCTGCACACGGACTGGGGAGTCGCAGCAGATTGTGAAGCCAAACCCATCGTTTCCTCGAGGGATGGTAATCTGAAGAGAGATACCAGAGTCACCCTGTTAAGTGGGAAAGCAGCTGCCTCCTGTGCTCAGTGAGCATCCCCTCTTTCACCCCCACACTGCCCACACCTTTGGAAACACAGGCGCGTGGCATTTACAGAAATGGTCGCAGACACCAAAGGAACCATCACTCTGTGAACCTCACAGACAACAGGTCTCTCCCTTGCTGCAATCAAAGAGGGGTGGAAAGGATGATAAATAGCAATGCAAGATCAAGCTAAAGATCAACAGAGAGAAATACCACAAAATGAGGGTTTATTGAGCATGTACAAGGTTTCCACTCAAGATTCTTGCAAGTGTAAGGAAAGTTCTGATAAGCCATTAAAAAGGAAAACCTGACAGCCTGGCTCCAACATTGATTTCTAACACGGCTTCTCCATGCAAATCACTGAAATATTTCCTTTCCAGAGGGGGAATACAGAAATAGCAGCACTGCTCTGCTGCAGAGGCAGCCGCAAGGATCGGCACACGCTCCTGGCCACAAGGCATCTGTGCCAGAGTAGACTCTAGGCATCACCCCATTAGCTGAGGCAAGTGTGTTTTCTCCTGCTGAGTTTGGAGAGGATGGATGCTGTGTTGATTTAGGCTCATTTCTCCTCCTGATTGAAGCAGCATTGAGCTTATTAATTAAATGATATTTATTTTTTGATGTTGGCTTCCAGCAGCAGCACAGCATGACAGTTCCTGTAAATACCTGATTATCCCCCAAGACATTTGTCAAGACCCTTGTTTTACTGACAGAGAAAAGAAAAGAAAAAAAACAACACCTGACCTGTATTATTTTGAGAACAAACAGGCAGAGGAATTCAGCAGAAGCTGCCAAGGAGGGGAAGCGGTTCCTCGCTCCTTTGCCACGGGAGGGCAAATGCAGGAAGCTTTCATTTCTCTGCACCTTGCCCCTGCCCAATTGCTCAGCATAAAACCTGGCTTCAAATAGAAACTGTCTTTCCCTGGCAGGATTCAAAATTAGGTCCAGTCCCACCACACTGAGTATTTTTCTCTCTGGACTTTGTTGAGGCCTCAAAAAGGGGAGAAGGCTGCTTCTGGCTCTGCACCGATGAAGCAACCTCACAATTCCAAAACACAGCAAGGAGACGGGAGTCCTGCAGAAGTGTTACCACTGGCACCTCGGGAGCCAACCTAGAACGCCACCATGGAGACTTCATGGTCACTTCCCAGCCCAAAGCTTCCCACATGTCAAGAAGTCTCCCACTCCTTCTCCCCAAGCTGGCTGGTTCTTGTCTCCCACTAATGGAGGTTCCTTCCCTGTGTCACCGACCAGCACCTTCTCACTGCTGATGGTTCACTTTCCTCAGCTCCCACCACCTTGGCCATCAAAGGGAGCTCAAGTCCACTTTTACCGCTAAGATCTACAAGCATCTGACATAAGCTGGAAAGTGGGGGTAAGGTGGTGAGAGGCTCCAGCACCACGGAGGCTCATCGTACTCATAAATTAGTCCAAAAATGCAGAAGGAATTGTCAAAATAAGGAAATGAGGAGGTCTAAGACACTAATATCAGTCAGTTGTCATTAATAGAAGGCAGAGCAGCGTTCCTGCACGAGACAGTCCCTATAGCCCTGATAAGAAGTGGGCATTTTCAGTGAGGCTGGTTTTTTTTGTGACTCCCAGTCCACGCTGTCCCCGTCACAGCTTCAGACACGAACGATTAGCACAGGAGTGTAGAGAAAAGCTGGCTGCCCCAGTCCAGACCACAGGGGAAAGCAGTGTTCAAAAGTGCAGGAGACTGGGACCTGTGCAAGGAAAACCAGCAACCGGTGTTGCACACCGAGTGGATCCAAGAGAGTCTGTGCTGCCTTTTACAGAGCACAGCAATCTACATTAAGCAAATCGCCGCTGGCTGTAACTAGCTACAGGCAAAACTTGATTCCCAAATACATCCACATTAAAGCAGTTTTGGAAAGAGAGAGCAGGAGCCTAGCAGAGGCTGAGCCGTCTGCTGTGCCTGCATCTCCTCTAACAGAGACAGCACCTTGCAGCTTAGCATATTCCTCACCAGGATGCAACCCCTCGATCCACATTTACCCACTGCAATGGGCAGGCAGCAAGCATTGACCTCGATGAAGAAGCTTTCTTTATATACCCAACATATCATTTGCTAATTAGAGCAAAACACACCCTAGAAGCAGCTCACACACAGCCCAGAAATGGTAAAAGAGCCCACAGGCACTCAAAAATTCAACCAAAACTTCTAGCAACACGCGCACACGCTGACACAGAGATTTTTCCCCTGGGAGATACAGACCTGCCTGTATCTCCGCTCTGAGCACACCTTGCAGAGACCGTTGAAGCGATTCATGGCTGGAAACCCTACGCTCGCCGTCAGCCCATGAAAATCCAGTCCCACAAAGCAGCCGTAATCCCGATCTCCTTGTATCGCCCGAGCGTGGAACAAACCACAGGCAAACTGGCATGACCGCCCATGGGAACCCAGCTCCCGAGAAGAATGGCAGGAAGCCACCTTTCACCTCCCCAGCCCCTGTCTGCACTGTATGCCGCTTTACGATAAGCCAGAGGGCTTCCTGAAAACCCTCACTGACAAGGAAGAGAGAGAGTTTTATATTAAAATTCCTGTCAACCCTTTAGTATTCCCTAGTCCCCTGCTCTGTTGATGTGGCTTTTGTTCCCGCGGCATTCTTCAGCCGCACGGAGCACTTTGTTATTGCCATGTTCTCACAAACACTTTGAGGATGTTTAAGCGGCATTTCACAGGCACGGGCTGCGCAAGCTTCACTTCATTACGAGTGCAACTTGTGCTCATTACCCTTGGAAAGGGTAAGGGAGATTTTGAGCAGGGTGGGAAAAAAAAAAGAGGGAAAAAAATACAAAGCCAAGTTTGTTTTTGAAAGCTCAGACCCAGGGGATATGCACGTCCTGATGCTTTGTGCTCACAGAGTCACAGAGGGGGAAGAGAGAGGGCAATTGAATTGTACCCAGGCTGTAATTCTGCAATTAAAGACAAAAAGAAAGTCTTAACCCAGCTAGAAGGGCTCACAAGTCTCTGTGTTCAGCCCCAACTGCCAGAACTACGGCACCAACCCCTTGGTTGCAATAGAGAAGAAAGCACCTTCCACAACTCCCACACGGGGATGGAATTGAGAGGGAAGACTCATGAGATCCCAAACCCTGGGCTCTCTTGCACAGGAGCTGGGGTGGAGGCACCAGGAGAGGCTGAGGAGGGAGCACGAGGAGCCCCAGTGCTCCCAGGGGAGCGGGCAGTGCAGCGGGGCCATCGGAGGCTGTGCTTCTATTTGCATTTTCCCAGCCTGCCACCGCCGAGCTGAGCTGGAAGGAGGATCCGTCTTCCTTCCCAGCCACTATCTTTCAAGTCGGTGGCGACTGCCGGAGAGGAAGGGAGGAGAGGGGCGCTGGTTTTGTTTGTCTTGCTCAATCCTACACTTTAAAACAAATAACTGAAAATGCAGCTGAGGGAAGCAGCAAAGCGGAATTCAGCACAGATAAATCACAGGGTTGGCTAAGATATATTTCCGATGCAGGCCATGTGTTTGTGTTCCCATTTCCCATCTTTGCCTTTCCCATAAATCACTAAGGCTCCACCATGGGCTTTTCCCTCCCCAGAGAAAAGGGCCTTGAAAGGAGGAGGGGAGGAGACGCACCCGTCCAGGGAGACATGGAGTCAGCCAGGGACTGGAGCTGAGTGGCAGGCCAGTGCTGTCCCCATCGCTCCCAGTCCGTAGCTGGTGTTTTGTCCGTCTGGTAATATACTGGACAAGCAGGATGTTTGGTGTGGTAGAGGGGAGTGAGTCTGGGGTTACGACCCACATCACCCACCTCCACCAACTGGTGCTCCATCAGGATAATTAATTGCCTATAAAAGCCATGGTGTCAGCAGGGAACCTGCCACAGCTCATTTGAACCCCTCCATGCAGGCTCCACATGCTGCCAGCTCCCGACCTCACATCTTCGCACCCCTGGTGGGTTGTAACCCTGTCACACTGACCTTCAGCTGCTTCACGGTTGCAGCATCCTGGTTCTCCTGAGCTGCACCCTGGCTTCCCGGCATCACCTCTGAAAAAAGAAAAAGGGGAAGGCCATGTCAACCTGACAGCACACATCTTTGGACAATCCACCTCCTTCCACACTGCATCTACACCCTATATGCAAGATCTCTATGTGTTACAGGCACATCTCCTCTGGGCTGGGGCTGCAGCTGTGGGGTGGCTGAACATCTGGACAGCCACTGCTGTCTCACCCTGCGCTGTGCCAGCCTGTCCTCCTCTGCACAGCCTGGCAGCGCAGCAAAACAAGGCAGGAGAGAATCCCACCTACCATCCTGCAGAGACCCCAGGAGCCATAGACTCCAGCCACAGGATCAGTCTGCAAGGCAGGAATCAGCATAAGGAAAGGCTGAGCAAGAGGGAGAGACGTGGCTGCAGCGTTGAGGTCCCCAGAAAACCCCAGGTAAGCAGGAGCAAGGACTGAAGGGGAGAACTCAGCGTCTGTGTAGAGGGTGCTGAACCGGCTGGGATCTCTCCTACATGGAAAGGGACAACTCTCCACGGTGGACAACTCTCTGTTGGAAGGGTTAGGGTCTGGGACTCACCATGTGGAGTTGTCCTGCAAGAGTTGTCCTAGACACCCCTCTGCATGGTGATCTTTTGCAATATTGGTGCCCATTGGGCATCACAGGGTGGAGAAGCGTACATGGGGACACAGGTGCCCTGGGGCTGGGGGATGCTCCATGCCACCACTGGGGTGGGCACAAGGTTGACATCCCTTCCAAACCTTGCCAACACTGTCCGGGATATCGCAGCAGGGAGACACACCTCTGTTCTGCTTCAGCCGCCGCATGGCCACCTTCAGGTGCTTGGTCCTGCCCAGATCCTCTCCGAGGAGATAATACCAGCCACTGATGTCCTGGGTGGGAGGAAAGAAGCTGTTGATGTAGGGGAAAATACTCAATCCCATTTAACCCAGTCTAGTTGTCCATTGCAGGAGCTGCCCCAGGCCAGGACACAGAGGCTGCCCAGACTTGCTTACACTCAGAGGCACGGCCTGGAGTCCTCCTCCTAGAACAGCTAGAATTCCATTCCCCCTGCAAGGATGGACCAAGCTTCACTGAAGCTTCTAGGTCTTGAGAGGGAGACAAGGTGTAGAAAAACATCCAGCCTCCACCAAAACTGTCCATCTCATGTTGGCAGGAGCCAGCAGACTCACAGGGAGCACACACCTGCAGCCTTCTCACCAGAGGAGGATGCCCAAACCAGCCTTCAGCAGTGCTGGTGCTTCTCAGTGGGGTCCCTTTGCCCCTGTCCCATACCCGTGCGTCCAGGGCAGCCAAGAGGATAGAGCCAACCATGGCAATTCCCTGCCTCCCTTCTAGGGAGCCTCCACTGTCTCCTATTGCTCCAAGGGCAGCTGGCAGAACCCAGAGGGACCAACCATCCCAGATAAGCCTAGGAGTCAGCTAGGGTTGCAGGAACCACATTCCTAGATGCCAGAGGAAGGAGCCCATTTTAAAATCATCAAATGGTTTGAGTTGGAAAGGACCTTAAAGAACCATCTAATTCCAACCCCCCTGCCATGGGCAGGGACACCTCCCACTGGATCAGGCTGCCCAAGGCCCATCCAACTTGGCCTTAAATACCTCCAGGGATGTGGCAGCCACCTCTTCCCTGGGCAACCTGAGCCAGGGCCTCCCCACCCTCATTGCGAAGAATTTCTTCCTAACGTCTAATCAAAATTTTCCCATCTCCAATTTAAAGCCCTAGTCCTATCACTACAGGCTCCTTGTAAACAGTCCCACCCCAGCTTTCTTGTAGCCCCTTTCAGGTACTGGAAGGTCACTATAAGGTCTCCTCAGAGCCTTCTCTTGTCCAGGCTGAACAACTCCAACTCTCTCAGCTTCCCGTGACATGGGAGGTGCTCCAGCCCTTGGATCATCTCTGTGGCCTCTTCTGGACCTGTTCCAACAGCTCTATATCCTCCTTACATTGAGGATTCCAGAACTGGACACAATACTCCAGGTGGAGTCTCACAAGAGCAGAGCGTTTTAAATCCACATGAGGAAACTGTGGATGGCAAGAGATATCCAGCAGCACCCAGGAGACAGGGGCAGCTCATCTCAGCATCAGCTGAGGTCCCAGGAGAGCCACACACCCCCAGCATCCTCCTCCCATCCCTGCAAGAGAAGGGTGCTGCGTGTGGGTGTGAACACTCCAACCTCTCTGCACAAAATGACGCTTGGTGAAAGTCACTGCCAAAACTTGAGAAGGAAGGTTGGGGTTGGGTGGAGGGGTTAAATACAACCAGAGCAGAAGTCCCTCCTGAGGAGAGCTGCAGTTTAGAGCTGTTCTGCCTCATTATCTTCACTGTTATAAAAAAGCTGCATCTCACTTGTCCAAATTTCAGAGGAAACCATGCTCAAGCTGCCTCTTACCTTCCTCTCAGGTCATTGTCATAAATAGTTGCTTTTTAACCTCTTACTAGGGACTAAACATCCACACCTCGGGTGATGTATTAACGCTTTCACAAAGCCCTTCCAGCACACTGCAATACCCTGATGTGCTGACACCAGACCAGGGCTGTCCAGGGATGAAATCCCTCCCCACTGCCAGCTTGGATGAAACATTTCCTTGCTTCAGAGGATCGGAAGAAGTCTTTTGCAGCAGGAGCCTTGCAGGCTTCTTTTAGAAGGCAAATCCCGCTGATGTGAAAGCTGTCTTAGCAAGCAGCAGCCAGGCTGGGGCAGCAGCACTGTGACCAAATGCACAGCAGTGGGAACATGGGTTCTGGCACAGGTTCAGCCCCGCTGCCTCCAGGAAGAACCTGGGACCTCTGTGTTTTCTCTCCCCCCACCACAACCTCAGCCGGTGAAGCCCGAGCTGCTGAGCACAGGGAATCAGGCAGACTCCGAGGAGAGGGGAGTGTGTCCCCACCATCAGGTGTGACCCATGCCAGCAGGCTGAGGGAGGCTGGTCCTATCTCCTGTCCCTCAGGCAGCACTTGCTGGGGTCACCTCTCTGCACCCGCAATCGCTGCTACTCTTTTTGTATCCCTGCAGAAGGGAGTGATGATCCCCTGTCCCAGGATTCTGGAGCATCTCCCATATGAGGACAGGCTGAGAGAGTCAGGATTGTTCAGCCTGGAGAAGAGAAGGCTCTGAGGAGACCTTAGAGCAACCTTTGAGTTGCTACAAGAAGGGGGCTACAAAAAAGCTGGATGGTTTACAAAGGCATGGAGTGATAGAGAGAGGGGTAGATTTAGACTAAACATAAAGAGGAAATTCTTCACAATGAGGGTGGGGAGGCCCTGGCCCAGGTTGCCCAGAGCAGGGGTGGCTGCCCCATCCCTGGAGGTGTTTAAGACCAGGTTGGATGGGACTTTGAGCGCCTTGATCCAGCGGGAGGTGTCCCTGCCCATGGCAGCGGGGGTGGAATTAGATCATCCTTTAAGGCCCCTTCCAATTCAAACCATTCTATGATCCCTCCTGTAACAGCCCCCATCCTGGTCTCCAGCAGTCACACCGACACCAGTCTCACAGTGACCACCCATATTGGGAACAGAACCAGCAAATTACCTGGGCACCTTCAGAACATCTTTGTCCCATGGTGGGAGAAGCCTGCTCCTGCCCTGAGGGTGCATTACATCCACCCACCAACCCGAGAGAGTCAGCCCCCAGTCCCACACACTGCGCTCCAGCATGGAATTACCTTGTCCAGGGTCAGGAGGGACTTCACACCAAAGCTCATGCAGCCGATCAGTTCACTCTGTCTGCAGGAGAGCCAGAGACCATCAGCTGTTGTTGACTCTCCCCAAGAACCAGCTCCCCGTATGCATCCCTCTGCAGGGACCCCACAAAGATCCCCATCCAGGCCAGGACAGTGCCAGACTGTGCCTCTCTCTCCAAGGTTTGAGCAAGCTCGTAACCACACAGCTCAGCTGCAGCAGGAGCAAGGAGGAGCTGGGCTGAAGCATTAGAGCAACTAAGCTGGTGAAGTGGCTGGAGAACAGGCCTTACGAGGAGCGGCTGAGAGAGCTGGGGGTGTTTAGCCTGGAGAAGAGGAGGCTGAGGGGAGACCTCATTGTTCTCTACAACTACCTGAAAGGAGGTTGTGGAGAGGAGGGAGCTGGGCTCTTCTCCCAAGTGACAGGGGACAGGACGAGAGGGAATGGCCTCAAGCTCCACCAGGGGAGGTTTAGGCTGGACATTAGGAAAAAATTTTTCACAGAAAGGGTCATTGGGCACTGGCAGAGGCTGCCCAGGGAGGGGGTTGAGTCACCTTCCCTGGAGGTGTTTAAGGGATGGGTGGACGAGGTGCTGAGGGACATAGTTTAGTGATTGACAAGAATGGTTGGACTCAATGATCCAAGTGGGTCTTTTCCAACCTGGTGATTCTATGATCCTGGTCACCTCCAGCCTACCTGATGCTGGCAGGAGCTTGGCTGAGAATGCAGATGCCACTTGCCTGAGCTGGCAGCACAGTCTGTGAGGTGCCAGACTGCTTGCTGCTGGGCTTTCCTCCTCACTGCATTGCCCCTAGAGATAGGGAATGTCCCCAGCCCACAGCCAGGCTCCAGCCCCATTTGGCTTTAGCCAGCAGTACAGGCACGAGCAGCTGCAGCGTTTTTGAATGCAGCAGCAATGCTGACAGAGAGCAGCAAGGGCAGGGTTTCTTCTCCACCAGCTTGCAGGAGCTGCCCATGACAACAGTCCCAGCTGGGGCACCCCCAGCAGGTCCCTGTCCCAGCCTCACTGCTCAGCTCCCTCTGCCCCACAGCTTTCGCGCAGGGCAGCCCTCGAGGCCCGCAGAGCTGGAGGAGCTCACGTGGGGTGACCAGAGCAGCTGGAAGGTTTGCTGCTGCACCAGCTCCGTTTGAAAGAGACTGAACAGCAGGCTGGCACCCCCTTACCTGGAGTTCCTCTCTCGGTTCCAGACTGTGACCAGGAGACGTTTCTGCTCATCCTCCTCTTGCACTGGGCTGTAACAAGCAGAGGAAACAGATCGTGAGCACCAATCTTCCCCAGAAGTACTCAACAAGGGCTGCCCCTGAAGGCAGAGATCCCTCATCCTCTTCAGAGCCAGGTCTACACAGAGCGCTGCAGCATCACCCCAGACAGCGATCTCCTCAAACAAGCCACAGCTGCACTAACTCATTCATTCCTGACAGGCAACTGCAAAGGGATGTGGCCTTTCTTGGGCAGGTGCTGGGGACAACACTCAGGAGGGCTTAAGGGGAAAGATAATCCTGAAGAAAGACACATATCCAACATCAAAAGGTAAACACAAGCAACAAGCCACATTTCATGCTCTGAAACAACCATTCTGTGCCAGGTCAAATGCTGCTTGGGGACAGAGGTCTGACAGAGTGGTTAGCTAGCAATGACAAGCTCTACTGAAACAGGAGCCGTACAGCTCCTTTCCCATGCAGAAACATGCTGTAGCCACAAGCAACCCTTTTACCTTCCTCACTCTATTCATATCGATGCCCACACCATTGCAGGTCCAGGAAACCCAACTCCTGCCCAGCAAGAAGGTCCAACCATGCAGGAGCATCGCTGACACACAGTGTGCTGACAGCTTTGTGAGCCTCCACAGAGCTCTGCCCAAAAGTTCAAGGCATTTCAGCTATAAAAAACAGCAGAATAATGTCTGTCACTCCTCATCTCGGCAGCAGAGCTGCTCATGCATGATGTGTGCGTATTACAGATCTTAATAGAGAAGCAACCACAGGGTCTTGGCTTCGAGAGGGATTCCTCATGCTCACTGTGAACACAGAGCTAACGGATGGGTCAGAGCTACCTCTGCCCTGTCATACTTACAAGAGAAAGTGCTCGTGGAAGACAGGATTTTTGTTGTCTGGTACAGTCTTTGTCTTTTGCCTGCATCTCCAGTCAGCATCTGGCACGACTGACATCTTAACAGAGGAGAATAAGCAGGGTGTTAACACTCAAAGCAAACACAGGCACAAAGCTCCCAGCTCCATCACTGCAGTGGCAGGAGACGGGCACAGTCCTTTTTACGGATGGTTGAGCCACACAGATCCAGCTAAGCCTCATTAACACACAGTTTAGATCAATTTATAGAATCATAGATTGGTTTGGGTTGGAAGAGACCTCAAAGACCATCCAGTTCCAACCCTCCTGCCATGGGCAGGGATCAGGGTGCTCAAAGCACCCTGTGGCCACACACTCCTCCCCATTAGTCCTTTGGCACCCAGTAGGATGCTCTTGCAACAAATGGTTAACACAGCCCTTCACAGGGTCCTGTCCTCTGCTTTTCTGGCTTCATTTCAACACACTGCCAACAAGACTCGTGAGCCCTCCAGCACTGGGCAAGAGACCAACCACCTCCCTGCACGTTGTGGGTGCTCAACCAGAGCAGGACAGAGGAGGAAAGAGAAGGAACGTGCTTTGGAGAGCCAACCCCAAAAGCTCAAGGAACTCAAAGCTCCCCTAGCAAACCCCAGGAGAACTCACCTTCACGTAGGAGTCGCACGGCCGGTACTCCTTTCCCATCAGACCTTTTGCTTCCATGACTGGAAAAGAAATGAAACAGTTAAATCCCAGATCAGCAGGGAAGACATCTTCCTACACCACAGCACTCTGCACCATGGGGTGCCCCATCCCTGTGGGGCCAAACCAACCTCTCAGCAGCCTGGTCTCACTGGGCACCCACCACCAGATGAAAGCGGGGGCGGGGTGGTATTTTTTCTTTAATACAGCCATGCTATAAATACAAGCATCTGTGGGTGAGGTCGGCAGCAGATGCAGTTCAGTGCCTGGATGGCAAATTGCATTTCGTTTGCCTGGCTTCACACGGTTTTGGGCTCCCTGCCCCGGAGCCAAATGTATCATCAAGTTAAATATCAACAGCCGTATCCTGATGGCAGCCCTGCCAGCAGGGGCTCAGCGTTTCACTGCTGACAACTGGGGGAAACCGTGCGCTTCCCAGCCTTGCAGCTGGAGGCAGGATCCGTGCAGCAGAGTCTGGACAGATCAGGATGGGTTGTGGTGAGAGGCTAAGCTCATTCCTAACAGCCTGATACAGTGGGAGGTGTCCCTGACCATGGCAGGGGGGTTGGAAGTGGATGATCTTTAAGGTCCCTTCCGACCCAAACCATCCCGTGATTCTATGTCCAGCAAGGCAGCAGTGACTTAGACTTGGCCAGAAATATGTGTTCTTAAAAACCATGGTCAGTCTGATACCACAGAAGATAAGGGGAAAGGCACACTTGCAAGACCCTCTCGTACTTCACAAAACAGTTTGCAAGGTTCCTCCAGGACAGGCTCTGTCTCCGGTCAGACCTGCTTTGGGTGTAAAGATGTCGGGGTGGAGAATGAAAAAGCAAGGCAGAGCACCTCACTTCACCGAGGCTCCTCCTGCTCACGGTCACCACTTCAAACACCCAGCACAAGCAGTAGGCTCTCTCTGGCTGGAAAGCTGCCTGGAGGAGAAGGACCTGGGGGTGTTGGTTGACAGCGACTGAACAGGAGCCAGCAGTGGCCCAGGTGGCCAAGAAGGCCAATGGCATCTTGGCTTGGATCAGAAATGGCGTGACCAGCAGGTCCAGGGAGGTTCTTCTCCCTCTGTACTCGGCACTGGTGAGACCGCTCCTCGAATCCTGGGGTCAGTTCTGGGCCCCTCACCACAAGAAGGATGTTGAGGCTCTGGAGCGAGTCCAGAGAAAAGCAACGAAGCTGGTGAAGGGGCTGGAGAACAGGCCTTATGAGGAACGGCTGAGAGAGCTGGGGGTGTCTAGCCTGGAGAAGAGGAGGCTGAGGGGAGACCTCATTGCTCTCTCCAACTCCCTGAAAGGAGGTTGAGGAGAGGAGGGAGCTGGCCTCTTCTCCCAAGTGACAGGGGACAGGACAAGAGGGAATGGCCTCAAGCTCCACCAGGGGAGGTTCAGGCTGGACATTAGGAAAAATATTTTCATGGAAAGGGTCCTTGGGCACTGGCAGAGGCTGCCCAGGGAGGGGGTTGAGTCACCTTCCCTGGAGGGGTTTAGAAGACAAGTGGACGAGGTGCTGAGGGACATGGTTTAGTGATTGATGGGAATGGTTGGACTCAAGGATCCAGTGGGTCTCTTCCAACCTGCTGATTCTATGATTTCAGGTCCCAGACTTGAGTGACCCTTGCCACTTTGCTGGACCATTTCCTTCTTCCCAGCCCCTCCTTTGGAGGTGGCATCAGAACCTCACCAAAAAAAACCTCACATTTTCCTGCTGTTGGTATTTAACAAAGCTTGTCTGCAGAGCTAGAGGAGGGTAGCAAGCTGTGGTGTCTGCCGAGTGGAGCACAGGGGCTGCATGTGCCTTGGAACTTAAAACCCATCCAGTTCCACCTCCTGCCATGGGCAGGGACACCTCCCACTGGATCAGGGGCTCAAAGCCCCTTCCAGCCTGGCCTTGAACCCCTCCAGGGCTGGGGCAGCCACCACTGCTCTGGACAACCTGGGCCAGGACCTCCCCATCCTCACAGCAAAACATTTCTTCCCAAGATCTCATCTCAATCTCCCCTCTTCCAGCTCAAAATTGCTCCCCTCATCCTCTCCCTCCACCCCCTGACCAAGAGCCCCTCCCCAGCTTTCCTGGAGCCCCTTTCAGGACTGGAAGCTGCTTTAAAGTTGTCCCAGAACCTTCTCCTCTCTAGACTGAATAACTCCAGCTCTCTCAGCCTGTCCTCGTACAGAAGGTGCTCCAGCCCTCAGATGATCTACATGACCTCCTCTGGACTTACTCCAACAGATCCACGTCCTCCCTGTGCTGAGGACTCCAGAACTGAAGGCAGGGCTCCAGACAAGGTCTCACCAGAGCAGAAGACACAGAGTAGATCAGGACAGCATTTCTCATGTTAAAAAAAATGGAGAGTTTGGAGGTAACTGAACCATTTGGAAATCCTGGCAAATGGTTTCGGCAGATGTAAAAGACATTTCAGAGGAGACAAGGTCTGGCCTCCCCATCAAAAACCCAAACTGTCTCCATCCCTACCCACCAAGGCTCTGAGGCCACCTCACCCTGTGTCCCAGGGACATACTCACCATGCAGCACCAGGATCCGGCTCTGCACCTCGATGGACAGCTTCAGCTGGCCTGGAGGAGAGGAGAGGAGAGACAATGAAGGAGGAAAGGAGAAACAATGAAGGAGGCAGGGCTCACACCACTCCAGTACTCAGTGCGGGGACCCCAAAACTTCAAGGCTTGCAGAGCCAAACCCGTTATGCTTTCCCATCCCTGGGCACGGGGCATGGCTCCAGAAGCCAAGGGGAAGGAGGTAGGAGGAGGTATCTTCTGCTACCAAGTAGGTCTTCCAGCTCCAGACGCAAAAGCATTCAGGAAAACCTGAACGTGTTTTTCTTAGCACACAATAAACTCTGGCGGCAGAAGGCATGAGCCCATCGCTGACGGGAAGCATCAAGGTGAAGCACTCGCTGTGGGATGAACCAGCCCTTGTTTAACGAAGCGATGCAGAGTGCTCAAATCCTCCTCCCAGCCCACGCTCAACATCCCCTTTGCCTCTCCCCTGAGGTTCTGCGAGGGCAAGGGGCTGTGTCCCCTGCAGAAGGTGACAGCGGGACAAGCTGCAGATGGCCTGGATGGACAGCAAGGACAAGCAGTGCCTGTAGTGGCAGGAACACACCAGCACGGGGTCAGCCAAGGCTGGGGGAGACCCAGGCCACGGCACTAGCTCTGCTGCTGCGGCACCTGGCTCCACACACACCTCCTCCCTGCTCAACCAGCTGCGAGCATCATCTGTCCAGAGTGGTTTGGAGAAACACGAAAGCCTTAGAAACCCCTTTGTTGGCTGTCACATCCAGCAGCACTTTGTTATCACCAGCACTATCGAGCAGAGACAATGCAGCAACGAGGACTAAGGCAGCACTGCTCACGGCGTAAACCCAGCCCCCAGGAACCACAGAGCACCCACAGCCTCCTGCATTTCCCAGACAGTGCAGGCTGGGGAGCAGGCAGGTGATCTCCTACACCAGAAGCCAACACGTGCTTTAATCTGGGGTAAAAGAAGAATTATCTCAGCAGTGTTTTGACACTGAATAAGTGCCAGGTGGCCAACAAGGCCAGGAGCAGCCAACCTGCAGGGAAGAGCAATGATCCACCACCCTGCAGTCCCTCTGCTGCAGAGCCCAGGGGGCTCAGACCAGGCAGGACCCCTGACTGCAGCACCTCCAGGGAAGTGGGGAGGTCCTGGCCCAGGTTGCCCAGAGCAGTGGTGGCTGCCCCATCCCTGGAGGGGTTCAAAGCCAGGTTGGATGGGGCTTAGAACAACCTGATCCAGCGGGAGGCATCCCTGCCCATGGCAGGAGGTGGAACTGGATGGGATTTAAGGTCCCTTCTAACCCAAACATTCTATGATTCTTGAAGTGCTAGGCTTCCTACACAGCAGCACCAAGAGCTTTTGATTGAGGAGGTGGAGGCAGGGGAGATCCTTGAGGAGCTACATGAAAGAAACATAAATTTGGAGCAGGTCTGGATGGAGATGGCCCTTGTTCCCAATGCACTGGCTTACACACAGCCATCTATCAGGTTGGAAGCAGGGCCTGCCGGCCCGGGGTGCCTGGTTCCCAGCTACAAGGCCTGCCAAGCCTTGCAGGGGACCTCCTGCCCATCATCATCATGAGCAGAGCAAGGAATACAGCCAAGAGATCAAAGCAGAATGGTTCCAACAGTCCTTGGCAGACCAAAAGAGCAGATCTTACTAAGAGCACAGGGCTGCCCACTTCTGCTCCTCAACGAAGAGGAGAATAACACAGAAGTATCATAGAATCACCAGGTTGGAAAAGACCTCTTGGATCATTGAGTCCAACCATTCCTGTCTGCCACTAAACCATGTCCCTAAGCACCTCATCTACCCATCTTTTAAACACCTCCAGCGATAGTGACTCCACCACTTCCCTAGGCAGCCTCTGCCAGTGCCCAATGACTCTTTCTGTGAAAAATTTCTTTCTAATATCCAGTCTGACCCTACCCTGGCACAGCTTGAGGCTATTCCCCCTTGTTCTGTCCCTTGTTACTTGGGAGAAAAGGCCAGCTCCCTCCTTTCAGGTCGTTGAAGAGAGCAATGAGGTCTCTCCTCAGCCTCCTCTTCTCCAGGCTAAACAACCCCAGTTCCCTCAGCTGCTCCTCATAAGACTTGTTCACCAGGAAGGGAGGACTCAGCAGAGAAAGGAGGTGGGAAGGATGGAGCCAGGGAAGTGTCGGACCAGAGTTCCACAAGGAGCAGACCAGAGTTGCTCTGCTCAGCGTGAGCATCCTCCTGCCAAACTGCTCTCGGTACAGACAACACAGGCAGATCCAACCTCTGCGCTTGTGAGAGCGTCTGCTTAGAACAGGGTCAGCTGAAACCCAAGTACAAAGGCGAGAGGAGCTCAGATGATTCTCCGAATCCAGAAACCCCTCTGCAGAGGCACAGGGACAAGATGGGAGGATGATTTCTAAAGAAAGAAGGAAGGAGAAAGCATCCCAAATGTGCTTTTGACTAGCAGCAGGCAAAGTCACCACCTGTAAACACAGCATCCACTACTGTAGAAGCCACATTGCTCACACCAGCCACAACACTGTCCAGAACAGCCCACACAGCATCCAGAACTGCAGAAGAACACGCTGCTTTCAGTCCACTCTGAAGCAGAGCTGAGAATAAAATCCAGTTCTTCCACGGCTCCAAATCCAGCCTGCAGCTCCCACTGCCTTTTGAAATGCCCTTGCCAGATCCCTGAGCTCCCAGCTCTTACCTGGAGCTGCAGTTTGTGATTTACAGCCTGGACCTGTCTGCCAGCAACCAACTCCCAGCATTGAAAACCTGACCGGTCATAGAGCTGCGCAGGAGGCCAGCACCTGGCAGAGCCTCATGTGTAAACCCCCGCTGAGCAGGGGCCTCGGTCCCAGGGCAGCAGCTCTGCTCTGCCAGCTGCCTTACAGCTACACGCTCACTTGTCCTCTGCATCAGCCCTGAAGTCACAGAACCACAGTGTGTCCTGGGTTGAAAGAGACCCACAAGGATCACCAAGTCCAGCTCCTGTCCCTGCACAGGACACCCCAACATTCCTCCCTTGGGGCTGAGGGCCTTGGCCAAACACTGCTGGAATATTGTCAGGGTTGTGCCGTGACTGCTTCCCTGGGAGCTGTTCCAGGGCTCCATCACCCTCTGGGGGAAGAAGTTTCCCCTCATGTCCAACCTAACCCTCCCCTGGAGCATCTTCCTGCCATTCCCTCAGATCCTGTCATTGGTCACCAGAGAGAAAAGAGCAGCAACTGCTCCTCCTCCCCTTGTGAGGAAGCAGTAAACTGCTATGAGAATCATAAGGTTGGAAAAGACCTTTGAGATCATCCGCTCCAACCATACCTGTCCACTACTAAATCACGTCCCCAAGCACCTCATCTGCCTGGCTTTTAAACCCCTCCAAGGACAGGGACTCCACCACCTCCCTAGGCAGCCTCTGCCAGTGCCTGAGAACCCTTTCTGAGAAGAAATTTTTCCTAGTGTCTAATCTAAACTTCCCCTGATGTAGCTTAAGGCCATTCCCTCTTGCCCTATCACCTGTAACTTGGGAGAAGAGACCAACACGCACCTCTCTACGACCTCCTTTTAGGTAGTTGTAAAGAGCAATAAGGTGTCTCCTCAAACTTCTCTTCAGACCAAGTAACTCCAGCCACTCCCCATATGGCTTCCCCTCTGAACCCTACACTTTAACCCATCTGCTACCTCCAGAACTCTGGCATTGTGGGAACCCCCTCGCTGTTGCACTGTTAGCCATTTCAACACAGACGGAAAACACCCTCTTCTAACCAAGCATGACGAGGAGTCAGCCCAGTAATTAATATGTCCCAGGCAGGAGAAAGGCAGCTTTTGTGCTGGGTAATTCCAGGGGAGGAGGAAGTTCTACACCCAGCCCTGGCTCGGGGACGGCTAGAGCTGCTCTGCTCCCATGGCAGTAGATGGGACCACAATTCATGTTGCTTCTGGTGCAGGGAGTGCGCCCATGGCCGCTGTGTCACAGGCTGCACCAGCATCAAAGAGAGGAGAACAGGGGAAAAAAATGGGCAGCTTGGGCTTTTTCAGAACTACCACTGACTGGACTCTAGTAAAAGAGATTTGGGAGTATCGGTGGGAAAGGTCCTCTCCTTCCCATGAGGAACAGGTGATATTTCTCTCAGAATGCGTCTGCTCCCAAGCATCTCCAAAGCACGTGCAGGGACAGATCAGACACCCTGGTACCCCCCAACCAGCCTGTCTGACACCAAACAGACCCCTCCTGCCAGGGAAGGGCTCATTGGCTTTGTATCCATTCCAGTGCTTCAATGGGGACTGGAGAGGGACGCTGCTGTCAGGAAGAGCTGACCCAGCCTAGGCTGGTGGAGAGGATTTGCTGTACCAACATCAGCACCTGGACAGGCTATCTCAGTGCCCGCAGGCGCATGTTCTCAGATGCACAGAGCAGCAACCTTCCTCCTGCCCTGGGGGAGCAGAAACACAAGTTTGGGCTGCATTTCCACCTTGCTCCAAGAGCAGAGGGCTAGAGAAACATCATCCCCTGGGGGTTTATCACTTTTGATACAAATATTATGAGGAGCAGCCTAGTGACCTGGGACTGTTCAGTTTGGAGAAGAGGAGACCGAGGGGAGACCTCATCGCTCTCTGCAGCTCCCATAAAGGAGGTTGTGGGGAAGTGGGTGCTGGTCTCTTCTACTAAGCAACAAGATGACAGGAAATGTCCTCAAGTTGCACCACAGGAGGTTTAACTTGGATATTAGGAAATATTTCTTTACTGCAGGAGTGGTGAAGCCCTGGCAGAGGCTGCCCAGGGCAGTGGTGGAGTCTCCATCCCTGGAGGGGTTCAAAAACCTTCTGGCCACACACTTCAGGGCATGGTTTAGTCGGTGGGGTTGGGCTTAGGGTTGGACTGGATGATATTAGAGGTCTTTTCCAGCCTTAATGATTCTATGATCCCTACTATGAACTAAGGGAAACAGTTTCATTTGAGAGGCTCTGACGCAGCTTGTCCAGGTCACCTACATTCAGTAAAGGTTAACATAAATAAAAATAGATGCAGGGAAAGGCCAGGGGAAGACAAAAGAGCAGACAGCACACCAACAGCTCCTGGGTGCACACCCCATCACAGAGAGCAAGGCTGCAACAGAGAAAGTACCCAAATCCCATCCATCTGAAGCCCACTGGACCAGGAGAGGCAATTTAAGCTGATGAATAAAGCTGGCACAAAGAGAACAGGGGAAAAAAGCAGGTATGATCAAGCGCAAACTGGTAATCAAATTGGTTCCTACCTATGAAAGAAGTTTGCCAGGCTAAGGGAGGGGACATACGAATGGTGGCCTTTGGGAGCAGAAAATCTGATCTCTGGTAAATGGAAAGCTTGGGTTTCTGCTCTTTAAATGCTCTTCTAGTTTATTTGGTGAAAACGCAGGTTTCGCCCTGGCTAGAGCAGCCAAGAACCATTGGTGCACACGGCAGGGGGAATCTTGACCAGAGAAAGCAGCATCAGATAACTGCCTCGGCAGGTGGTCCCCACAGGCACAGGGCAGAGCACCCCAAGATCACCACCTACACCTTGGGCCCTGGCACCAGCCCTCTCCTTGGTCACCCACATGGAGAAGGCTGTGCTGGCCCTGCCCTGCTACTGCTCTCCTGCTCAAAGCACGTCACATCTTGCCGGCAATGGGCAGCCTGTGGAGGGATCCGTGCCTATAGAGATGGTTCTTGGTTACAGGTCCAAGAGGCACCACAAAACTCATGTTATCATAGAACGGCTTGGATAGGAAGGGACCTTAAAGATGGTGCAGATGGTTACGTGGCACACATAAGTCTTGCAGACAAAGTCAGATTTCAGTAGACTCAGCAGTTTGATGCTTACAAGCCAAAAGAGAGAAGGAGCAGCATCCCTGGCTGCCCAGGGAAGGGACGCCCTGCTCTGCTGACATAACCCTCTCTGCTTCGCCATGGCCTTTTTAACAGCGCACTGCACCATTACCTGCCCCATAAGCTAAAACAAGCAGAAGCTTTGAAAGAAAACTGCTGCTTAAAAAGTAGCACCCAGGAAGGGCACCCAGCCTCCCCCTGCTGCAGATGAGCCACCACACAGCACAAGCAATGGCCAGATGTGGTCAAATTCCCTACTCACAGGGTGGGCACGCAGCCACCGTTGGGCCACCTCCAGCCTGCAGATCCAAGCCACTGCTGCCCACGGGCTTCTTCAAGCCCATGCAGCAGAACTGAGGAGGCACAGAAAGATCCACAAGGAGCAGAGAAGGACAGCGGGCTTCTGCCCTAACAGGGGGCAGCTTCCATAATCCCAGCTTCTGTCCATCCAGGGCACAATTACCTGGGCACTCAGCTCTGGTTTGCTGCTGCCGCACTCCTCAGGAGCTGAGCTTGATTTTAGGGCGCTCTCCAGTTCACCACCTCAATGGAACCAGTTATTACTCTGGCTCAGCAAGGCAGAAGCAAGCAGGTAACCACTTGGCATTAATGCCTTCAGGGAGCAGCTCTCCAGCCTCTTCCCACCACAATGGGCTTTGGCCAAGCTGCACCACGGCTCCCTGCGGCCATAGCCACATCTTTCTTGCACCCCCTGCTCCCCGCAGCTGCGGGCTCAGCGCTTACCGAACGTGGTGAGGTAGAAAGATGCTCCCAGCGGGTCAGCCTGGCGGGTGCAGAGTGAGACTCTGCGCACATTGTTTCCCTCCATGGCAGGACACCTCTCATTAGCCACCAATTAGAGCCCTCCCTGCTCAGCCCGGGAAAGCCGAGCAGCCGTTTAATCCAGGAGTGACAGGCAGCTGGGTTTCCATGGGACACACGTCCAACCGCCGCACGTTTGAACAGCGCGGCTCCCATTGGTCCCGCGGATTTGAATGGGAACCGCACCTGCTTGAGCAAACAGACCCGCAGCCACGGGCAAGGCTGCAAGCAGAGCTGTGACCTCCCCTGCGGACCCGAGCCCCACACCAGCACCATCCCATGCCCACCCTGCTGATGGACCGGGAATGAGCTCCTGGGAAAAGTAGAAAACTCTGGAATGTCCCCTCTCCTTCACAGTGCACCAGGCTGTAAGTTATCCCCGCTGTTAGTGCCATTGGGTTTGTGAGTACACCCTCAGCTGCTCCGGGAATTGTCCCACCAGAACAACACGGGACAGCAGCATTCACAGCCCTTTGGGGAAATTATTGCAGGCAAGGAAAGGGTGAAATCACAGAAAAGTTTGGGTTGGAAGGGACCTTAAATATCATCTAGTTCTACCTCCCCTGCCAGGGGCAGGGACACTGGATCAGGCTGCCCAAGGCCCATCCAACCTGGCCTTAAACGCCACCAGGGATGGTTTCTGAAGGCATTTCCTGTTCCAGTTCCTCACCACCTTCATCATGAAGAAATTCCTCCTTATGCCTAGTCTAAATCTGCCCCTCTCCAATTCATACCCATTGCCCCTCATCCTATCACCACAAGCCTTTGTAAGCAGTCCCTCCCCAGCTTTCTTGCAGCCCCTTCAGGTACTGGAAGGCATGTGGGGTGAGCCAAGAAAAGGAAGGTTGGCAGGGTATGGGGTACCCGCATGGCACTTGTGGGACAAGGAAAGAGGCATGCAGCCACCCAAGCTCACAGGAGCTACTCCGCAAGCCCCCAGGGCAGCCCTTCCCATCCCTCGGGAGGCAGCAATGCACCCACCAGCTCCAGACAGTGCACCACAGCTTACTGGGAGGCACTCAGAGAGTTCTGGAAAGCAGGGAGGAATGGTGAACATGGTTTTGCCAAGACACTCCCCTCCCCAAAGGCTGGGCTGTCCCAGAGCTCTCTGCTTCCCACCCAGGGCTCATAGAATGCTTTGGGTTGGAAGGGACCTCAAAGCCCTTCCAGTCCCACCCCCTGCCACGGGCAGGGACACCTCCCACTGGATCAGGGGCTCCAAGCCCCATCCAGCCTGGCCCTGAACACCTCCAGGGATGGGGCAGCCACCCCTGCTCTGGGCAGCCTGGGCCAGGGCCTCCCCACCCTCACAAGAAAATATTTCTTCCTAAGATCTCAACTCAATCTCCCCTCTTTCAGCTCAAAACTGTTCCTCCCCATCCTCTCCCTGCACTCCCTGATCAAGAGCCCCTCCCCGGCTTTCCCGGAGCCCCCTCTCACACCCCGACACTTACCTCTCCCCTTCACTCGTGCGTGGCTGATCTTCCTCCTGTTCCTCGATGGTCCCCTCTGCTTCCACGGGGAGGATCGTACAGCCCCACCATGAACTTTCATCAGGGCTGGCAGACGCTCCAGCTCCAGCAACCACAGATTCTGCCCTGTGCCTGCCAGAGGAAAGAGGATGTGAGAAGGGGACCCAGCGTGATGGGGAACTGGGACACAGGGGATGTCCCAGGCTCTGCAGAACCC
Organism: Phaenicophaeus curvirostris; assembly: GCF_032191515.1. NCBI lineage: Eukaryota > Metazoa > Chordata > Aves > Cuculiformes > Cuculidae > Phaenicophaeus > Phaenicophaeus curvirostris. The sequence continues at coordinate 2,058,804 of NC_091411.1, forward strand.
TTGGTTTTACCTGCCACAAGGTTATGTCTCCACCTTGCCCCAGAACACCATGTTGCCAGGCCTCCTGCACTGAGTTTCCCTGGCCAACTCTGCACAGAACGGCTGAGAGAGTTGGGGGTGTTCAGGCTGGAGAGAAGAAGGCTCCAGGGAGACTTTAGAGCAGCTTCCAGTCCTGAAAGGGGCTCCAGGAAAGCTGGGGAGGGGCTCTTGGTCAGGGAGTGCAGGGACAGGATGAGGGGGAGGAGTTTTGAGCTGAAAGAGGGGAGATTGAGATGAGATCTTGGGGAGAAACGTGAGGGTGGGGAGGCCCTGGCCCAGGTTGCCCAGAGAAGTGGTGGCTGCCCCATCCCTGGAGGGGTTCAAGGCCAGGTTGGATGGGGCTGGGAGCCCCTGATCCAGTGGTTGGTGTCCCTGCCCATGGCAGGGGTGGAACTGGATGGGCTTGGAGGTCCCTTCCAAACCATTCTCTGACCCAATGTGCTGGTAGGTGGCACACCCACCCCACCCCAGCGCCCCATTGTCAGCCCTGCTGGTGTGCAGAGAGGAGAGGAGGGCGGCAGAGCCAGTGTCACAGCCGAACACAGCCTGTGTCATCCCCGGCACACACCTCAGCTGCAACCTTGGCCCTTCACACACCTCACACCAAGTGTTTCCCAGAGGCTCTGCTCAGCACTGTTATATTTTAATACATTTAAAACTTACGAGCAGCCTTGCATTAGCCCGTAAGCAGCTCTCTAGGACATCAGAGATGCTGACGTGCCACTGTCGGGTGTTCAGGACAGTCTCACCAAGCTCTAGTTCAGATCCAGCTCCCAGCCTACAACCTGCCAAAGTGCCCAGGGCCCAGAGCAGCAGGGAGGCTGCATGCAAGGAGGAATCGGATGGTTTCCTTGTGGCCAGCACCCTGCAGATGGCACAGCAGCCCCATTCTGCCCCTCCTCACTCACAGCCATCACACCCCAGAACCTATCACGGGATTCTATGCTGAGAGATAAAAATGCACAGACCCAGAAGCCTTGATGGAGGGATACCTCCCAGGCACAGCACAGAAGAGGAACCAGCAGGGCAAGGTAGCTCCTCAGGGTTAGAAACACCTGACCGTGCTGCTTCCAGAGGATCAGGGCAGCACAAGTTCCTTATGTTGCCCTTAGGCAGACCCCATCCCAAGACCCCATGGGACAGTCCAGGCCACGGAGTCACAGGTTGACTTCCCTAGAGGGCTGTGGGGCAGAGCAGCATCCCTCATCCCGTGACAGAGCCATCCCACACACCCTCCAACCATAAAAGCAAAAGAGCCTGACCTGATTTTCATGCGAGACTGAGCCCTCCAGAGCCAGAACGTGCTCAACCTCACGACGTGGCAGCACATACCAGGACGTTCAGCACCGAGAACACTGCTTGATGCCTTCAGGTACCCCAACACATCCCCTCAGCCGCCAAAGGAGGAGGCAGGATACCCAGAAAGGCTTTTGGCTCCTTAGGAAAGCCACCTTTTCCCCCAAAGTCTGTTAGGGATACTGGCTTGGTTCAGCTGGATTTACACCAGCAAAACTACCTGGAACTGAAGGAAAAGCAACAGAGGGGACACAAGGGAGGGAAGAAAGGAGGGATGCTCTCCAGATAGCCCCATCCATCACTGCCAACAGATACCTATTGTACCGCTGCCATAAATCACAGCCCCTTTGGGCATCCAGTGGGGAAAGACAAATAACAACCCAGCAGCCTCCAAAGGCCTCCAGACAAAGAGCCTGGCTCTGTTTGCTCAGCCCTAGCCTTGGCAACCCACAGGGACCTTGAGAGGCACCCAGGCAAGCAGACAGCTAGTGCCACTCTGTTCGATTTGCCTCCCAAGATTTAGAGCCTGTGAAGGTCTATCAGGACTTTCTACTGCCAGCTCCCACACTAAGCTCCTACCCCATGGTGGAAAGGGGCCAGGTGACTCCTTGTCCCTTCTCCACACAGTGAGGCATGAGTTGGAAAACAAGCAGTATGATAGGCAGCTCAGTGATCCATAGAGCAAAAAATGCCCACAGCTAAGTCCACTCAGGCTACCAGAGTGACCGTCCTTGCCCAGGGAGATTCCCCCCTATGGATGCTGCATTGCTGGAGCCTCCTGCACCCTGGGAAAAGGCACCAGCCACAACTATGGGCGAGAGCTGCCGGCACAGCTGAGCAGCTCCAGCTCTTGGCAGCAATGCCTGGGAGTCCAGTGGGCTCCAGCTCTGTCCTCTATCACCTCCTACTCTCTCCAGCTGCAGGGACACAGGGTTCAGGGTGGATCCTAACAAAGATGTGACTTATTCTTTAATTTCTGCTTGTTTGTTTAGCATCATAGCGGTCTTTGTTGCCCCAGTCAGAACGCAGAGGATGCACAAGCAGTGCAGGACATTTTGATAAGCAGAAATACCTGTGGGACAGTGGAGCCAGAGCACCAGCAACTCCCACAGCCTCTGGTTCCTCTGCAGCTCCAACACATCTGTCTTTTCCCACAACGCTGCTGGATTTGAGTACAGGGGAAGGATGGATCCCTGTTTCCCAGCAAGGCTGACAATGTTAGAGGCATGGGAAAGGAACAGAAGATGCAACCTGGGGACACTGGTCAAGACCTTGCAAGCCTGGGCCAACCAGCTGAACTCTTTTGGCTGCTGGTGGCCCCAAAAGTTCCCAGTGCCATCCTGCAGCCTCCAGAGTCCTTCAAGACTAATTAACCCATGGGCAGCTGGTGCTGTTGGCTCCTGCCTCTCCAACAGGCACTCGAAGCAGCTTGGGGCAAGGTCTGGTAGAGCATGGTGGGAGGAGGGGAAAGGCTGCTCCAGCTCTTGGGGATCTGTGATAAAAGCGTCTCTGCCCATAATAAACACCCAGCTTCCCACAGCTGGCACAGCCGCTTTGTGTGAGGTAGAGATTAACGGAGCTGACAAACCCAGAAACACAAGGAGGGGAACACAGAGCCCCAGAGAGGAAGCAGGTCCTTTGCCAGCAGCTGGGATACATCCCTGCGCCACACGCAGGCTCCCCAGCAAGGAGACCTGGCCAAGCTCCCAGCCTATGCCATGATATCCTGCAGGTCCCTGCTCCAGCTGCCCAAGGAGAAACTCGCACCCTGGCATTTATAAACATATTCCCATGGCTGCTCCGTGCTTTCCTTGTAGACACAGGTACAGCCAGCAGTCCAGGTCTGGCTTTTCCCAGCAGTGACACCTTCAGCTCCAGCAGAGCTCACCAACATTAGAGCTCATCCAAACTGTAACGAGCTGAAACTGGAGGTGTCACACTCTCCACTACATCCCAGCCATGTCTGCACGTGTGTCCTTCATCCTTATCTTCACATGCAGCCCTGGTGACGGACCTAGGAGTGGAATCAAGTCACACATCTATAACACAGACTATTACAAGAGTTCTCCCTTCCTCTCCAAAGGGAGGGTTTGGGGACCCATCATCATCATCCCACCTCTGGGGTCTACAGAGACACCTCACAGAGGCTCCAAATCCTTCTCTTACAGCTGTATCCAACAACAAGATCACAGATGGAGGCCCCCAGAGCTGCCTTGGGTCACAGCCAGAGCTGCTGTCACCTCCCAGACAGAAGGGTTGAAGGAGGATCCTAACACTGTCCCCAACATACATCCATCCCTTGTCACATCCCCCAGAGGCCCTGTGGATGCCTCAGCAGGTAAATGGTGGCAAAGCACTCTCCTGGACAACTGGGAACCAGCATGAGTGGCACGGCACTGCTCAGGGACACAGGGTAATTTCTAAAGCACTGCAAGATGTTCTTCACTTCAGGCTTATCAAAAACTCATCCTCTCATTTGTTCAGCTGAATCCATTTACTGCCATTCCCAGTGATCTCCATCTGCAGCCCATCAAAATTAATGCTTTATCCCAGAAAATTTACTGGAAAAAATAATACAGTCTAGGATTGTATATCTCAGTGCACAGCACCCCCAGCTACCACAGAATGCTTTGGGTTGGAAGGGACCTTAAAGATCATCCAGTTCCAAGTCCCCTGCCATCACTGACCAGCACAACGCATCTTGACCCCCAGGACACAACACCAAGTGGTTCTACTGCAGGAACAAGTGAATGATCTGCTCTGCAGTCCCAGGTATCCTGAACTTAACACCAGCAGAGCGTGTACCAGCCCGTGTCCTTCCCTCCTGCACTGCACATCCCCACAACAGCACCAAGACCATGGTTTGCGTTGTTCCTCTCCAGCGCTGCCAGTGCTGCTGCTCTCCCCTGCACAGTCGCTGTCTCCTAGGAGCTCCTCAGGCTCACACAAAGCTTCTGCTCTCCTTGTCTTTATTGCAAAATGCTTTTAAGAGACAAAAGGAAAGACAAACAGGACAGCAACAAAACTCAGTCTTTAAAGCGGCCAAGTTTGGGTAAAAGAATTCCATTAGACAGGGGTTTTCAAAATAAGAAAATAAATAGGAAAGGTAAAAAAAAGTCTCTGTTGGGCCCCAAGGCCATAGGAGTCCTGCACACTCTCCTCCTAAAGAGCTTGAGGCTGACTGGCTGCAAAAATCACCCCTAACTCTCAAACGCAGCAGATTCAATCCTGCGCCATCCAGAGAGACCCAAGGTCTGCCACCCGTAAACGCAACCCTGCAAGGGGGATACAGTCTCTTGCCTCCTCCAAGCACCAGGATCTGATTCAGTGGTGATAACCAGGTCCTTTCATGGTCGTAATCCATCCATCACCCAGGAGACAGAGCAGCACTGCAGACAAAGTGAAGAAATCATCCAAGCACTCACCCATGAGCCCCGGCTGCTCCATGACTGCCATGCGGGACTGTCACTCACTCCAGCAACGTCCAAGCACCAGCGTCCTGCGAGCCGTTAGCTGCCACGAGCCTTTGATGCTGGCACTGCTGTGAAGGGGGGAAAAACACAGTACATAACTGTGCCAAGGAAGCAGAGCTTCAGTGCTAGAAAGTTAAAAATTAATCAGTCAAGATGGGCCCCTCCGCTTCGCTCTGGTGGGACCTCACCTGGAGCCCCGCGTTCAGTTCTGGAGTCCTCAGCACAGGGAGGACATGGAGCTGTTGGAGCAAATCCAGAAGAACCTGCAAGAATTATCCAAGGGCTGGAGCACCTCCCTTGCAAGGACAGGCTGAGAGAGTTGGGTTTGTTCGGGATGGAGAGGAGAAGACTCCAGGGGACTTCAGAGCAGCTTCCAGTCCTGAAAGTGGCTCCAGGAAAGCTGGGGAGGGGCTCTGGATCAGGGAGTGCAGGGACAGGATGAGGGGGTGTGTTTTTCAGCTGAAAGAGGGGAGGTTGAGATGAGATCTTAGGTAGAAATGTTTTGCTGTGAGGGTGGGGAGGCTCTGGCCCAGGTTGCCCAGAGCAGGGGTGGCTGCCCCATCCCTGGAGGGGTTCAAGGCCAGGCTGGATGGGGCTTGGAGCCGCTGATCCAGTGGGAGGTGTCCCTGCCCATGGCAGGGGTGGAACTGGATGGGCTTTGAGGGCCCTTCCGACCCAAAACATTCCATGATTCTGAACTGCATGTCTGGGAGAGCTGGTGGTGCTGGAACTTGAAACAGCCACTTTCTCTCCCAACTCCCAAATCAAGGTACCGACTCCTCCCTAGTAACATTCAGACCCCTGGGGATGGACCTTAACCTGCATTTTTCTCGGCATCTCCAGCAAGCTGCCCATTCAGATGGTTGGCTTGGGAGTTAATGACTTTCTTTTAAAATTTAACACAGTTCTCAATCCCAAGTTTCCAGCTGCCAGCACCAGGGTCTGCCTGTGCCTGGATATTCAAATCCAAACACGTGCTTAAGCAGTTATTCCAGGCAAAAGGGTAACAGAAGCACACAGAATGCCCACAAGGTTGAAGCTGTCTTTGAAATGAAGAAAGCTAATTCAGACAGGGAAAAAAAATCACCTGGCTTCCCAGATGGTAAGAGGATTGGAAAAGAAAGGGACCGGGCTGTTTCTGGGCAGTCTTAAGGGCAGATTTCTGGGATTAGCACAACCTCAGCACATACTCAGGAGTGGAATTGCTTCAGACCCCTCTCTACCAGGGTCCGTACCGAGGATCAAGTAAAGGGCGCAGCTAGGATGCTCCTGTCCCTGACACAACCCCTGCAGCAAGTCCAGCTGTAGCTGGCCCTGGAAAACACCAACAAGGAACCCAACAGAGATAGAGACCAGCTGAACGTGAAATCCCTTCTAGTCTGGGACCAAAAAAAGTTTCCCGTGCTGCAAGGGGAGAAACACCGCACTTGCTCTGCTCGTATCACAGAATCTGCGCAGCCTGGGGTTGGAGCCCAAACCTGTGACCCAAGCACAGAACCATCCCCACCAGCCTTCACAGAATCCCAGAATGGTTTGGGTTGGATGGAACCTCAAAGCCCAGCCAGTCCCATCCCCTGCCATGGGCAGAGACACCTCCCACTGGATCAGGGGCTCCAAGCCCCATCCAACCTGGCCTTGAACCCCTCCAGGGAGCCCCTCCCCAGCTTTCCTGGAGCCCCTTTCAGCAGTGGAAGCAGCTCTAAGGTCTCCTTGCAGACTTCTCCAGGCTGAACCACCCCAACTGTCTCAGCCTCTCCTCATATGGGAGCTGCTCCAGCCCTCGGATCATCTTTGTGACCCTTCAAGTGGCAGCTTTTCTGAGCCAGCAGTGCTGCTGTGGATGACCATCTTTTGACAAATGCTAAACATTAAGCCATTGCTGATTTCTTTTAATGCAATAAAAAATAATATAATAAGCAAGCTGGATCTTTGAAAATTCTAGCGGCGCTTTTCATAAAATATAGGCTTCAATATTGCAAAAGATCTCTTGGGAATTATGGGTTTTGCCCTAGTATGGTCACATGAACCAAAATAATTAAGTTAAAACAGCTTAAAAAGTTATTGCCCGTCACCTGAGGTGAACTGCGTGAGCAGTCACTGGGCTGCTCTGGGAGCTCACTGACACCGGGCTCTGCTTTCCAGGGCTTTATACAGGCTCTGTCCAGACTCTTAGTGAACCAACTTAGCTCACTAAATTAGCAGAAAATGAACTATTTCTGGCATTGGCATAGAAACCAAATTAGCCAAGGCATGTGATGGGGGCAGACAGAGATCAAAACAGGAAATGGCACAACAGAAAAGGGTAAATTGTTCTTTCTGTTAGCAGAGATCTCCTTTGTCATGCAGCGTAGCCCCACTTCTAGGCACTGTCAAGGTTCTCCTGCACGTTTGTGTTCAGATTCAGCTAAACCTATTGAAGGCTGCTGCCTTCTTTCTCTCCCCATAATTATATCATCCTAACTCCCCTCTTTTGTCCAAGCACAGCAGTGAGCACACGTAGAATCACTCAAGTTGGAAGGGACCCAGAAGGATCATTGAGTCCAACTCCTGCTCCTGGCAGGACCACCTAAAATGAAATCGTATGACTAAGAGCATCACCTCCCCAGAGCCTTCTCTTCCCCAGGCTGAACAATCCCACCTCTCTCAGCCTGTCCTCATACGGGAGATGCTCCAGCCCTTGGATCATCTTCCTGGCCTCCTCTGAAGTCACTCCAACAGCTCCATGTCCTTCCTGTGCTGAGGACTCCGGAACTGGACGCAGGGCTCCAGGTGAGCTTTACTGAATAGCACATAGGAGTTAGATCTCACCTGGGTGGTGGCACATCACTAGCCCAGCCCTAACGTGGCCACTTTAAGCCACCACCATGGATTAATTTGCATCCAGAATCAATTAGCAGAGCATAGCCTGATGGGTATCTATATTGTTCAACAACGATACTCAGAAAGGCACTCCCCTCCCTCCAAGCCAAAAGGACTCACTTGTACAACATCATTAAAGAGCACAAGCTTCATCTGTCCAGGTGAGATGACATCTGACCCTGCTGCAGAGTTCAGCCCTGCACAAACAGGTCCTTTTGAACCACAGCACAAAGGAAAGCAAGATTCATGGTGGAAGAAACACAAATGTACAGTACAAAAGGCAAATCAGAGGTTACCCTACAGGTTTCCTTTCCAAAGTGAATTAACAGAGTTAGCATTAATGCAATAGAAGAGCCACACGGCTGAAAATAGCTCCTGACTGGTAGAAGTCATTTATCCACATCCCTCTCTAGGGTAAACCAGGCAAGTCCACTCCATCAGGAGAACTTTAGCCTGGCAAATTTGTGACGCTCAAGACTGCTGAATTAGTTTTCAATTAAAAAAAAAAAATCCCAGGAAGATATTTTTAGGGTATTTGGAGGCCTCAGTCAGCGACACTGTAACCTCAGAAGACCTGAGGTAGGAAGAGAAGCGTGTGGGTGACACCTACATGGTAACACGCTCCACCGGGAACTGGACTTCTCCTTGCAGTGCCTGTTTTGTCTTTTGGGAGATGGAAGAGGGAATTATTCCAGACATTAGACCTAAGTTTGAGGAGAGTTACAGTTAAAAAGTTTAGAAAATATAAATTAAAAGGTTATTTCCTTTTCAAAAGGATATCAGCATGCATTTAAATTTCATTCTTTTTCTATAACCAAAAACAGAAAGGGAAACCAACAGAGTGGCCAGGGACAGCCCCCAGACAAAGTTACACTGGTAAATGTAAATACCTGTAACAACACCCCACGTCGCTGAAGCCACTCCAAGGCGAGCTGTGCCGCTACCATCAGCTCTGCCAACAGCCAGTCTCTTCCTGTTTGTTTTCAAACCCCAAGAGCTAACGGGCAGGCACTTCGCTCTAGTCCTGAGCTCCTGGCTGTCCCCTCCAACTCACCTCCAGCCACAACATGCTCTGAAGAGCAGCACAGGGTGGATCCAGTGAGCACTAATGAGGGGGAAGAGGTGCAAAGTGACTCAGAGCCTGCAGGTGTGAGGAAGACACTTCACCCCTTCCAGCCTCAGCACCTCACAGAGCCAAACACCTGCACTCCATCTGTGACCCGACAGCATCCCCAGCACACCCAGCAGGGTTGCTTTCCATGCCCAGAGTGAACAGAACATCAACTTACACGCGTACCGCCTTCTGGCATGCTTCCTCTCCTGTTTGTAGAAGAAGAAGAGGTTAATCTACTTCAGGAACAGCCTCTTCATTACAGGAGTTGTATTGTATTTAACCTGAAAGAGGGGAGATTGAGATGAGAAGCGTTTTGCTGTGAGGGTGGTGAGAACCTTGCCCGGGTTGCCCAGAGCAGTGGTGGCTGCCCCATCCCTGGAGGGGTTCAAGGCCAGGTTGGATGGGGCTTGGAGCCCCTGATCCAGTGGGAGGTGTCCCTGCCCATGGCAGGGAGTGGAGCTGGCTGGGCTTTGAGGTCCCTTACAACTAAAACCATTCTACGATTCTCTGAAGTCAGGTTTCTAGATCCACTGTCTGGAGGTTGCTCTATGTACTCGCCCATCATCTCTTTCTAGGGCGTGTAGGTGTAATCTCTTGTTTAACAAAGTGATAGACAAAGTAATAGACAAATCTTGTAGACCTGTCCTTCAAGGGGTTTCTGCTGTCTGTCAGCAAGAACTGGATCACTATGGACAGTTAATTAAGAAGAAGGAATAGTTGTATTTTACTTATTAGAGTGTCTCAAGATGCACAGGAGCCTGACTGTGTGCGCTCCTCTTCTGTCACCAGAGAGAGCCCTAGAATGATGATTCTGAGCAGCACAGTGGGTGCTGTAGTTGGGGTAACCTTCATGCCCTTAGAAGGAAGGGTTGGGGCTTGGTAGGTCCCACGTGTGGCTCAGCAGACACTGGTGTGGGGGATGCATTTTTGGCACTTAGGCTGCAGCACCTTGCCTCCGAGAGCCGTGGAGCGACCACAGAGCTAACAGGATACCTGAAAAGAAGCGAAAAATGAGACTACAGACATGGTTTGTACATACAGTGATGGTTTTTATTAATCCAATCGCTACAACTAGAGAAGTCACTGAGCCTTTCTCCATGTCTGAGTTCTGTGGGCCCCAGATGCCAAACCCCCAGCACACTGAACTGTGAGCTTTGCCTACGAATGTCTCTCTTGTGTCTGTAAGCTACCCCTGTTACTGGAATGCTGCCCTTGCAGCTGGAAAATCTTATCCCAGCCCTATCCCATCCTACCCCATCCCACATCCTTCCCTGGGGCTCCCATTCCCTGCTCCCCCATCCCATTGAATCTCTCCCAGCCCCTGCTCCCCCATCTGGTCCCATGCCATCCCCTGTGCTGGAGGCTTCCACCCCCTGCTCCCCCCATCCCACCCCATCCCACCCCATCCCATCCCATCCCATCCCATCCCATCCCATCCCATCCCATCCCATCCCATCCCATCCTCTACCCTAGAGGTTCCCAGCCCCTCTTCCCCCAATCTCATCCTATCCATTCCCCAGGGGCTCCTCTCCCTTGCTCCCCTATCCCATGCCCTGCTCCCCACCACTCTATCCCTATCCTATTGCTATTCCTATGCCCATCCTTATCCCTATCCTATCCCCATTCCACCCCTATCCCATCCCTCTCCCTATGCTTATCATATTCTATCCTATCCCATCCCATCTCTAGCCTATCCCATCCCATCTCTATCCTATCCCTATCCCTATCCTATCCTATCCTATCCTATCCTATCCCTATCCCATCCCATCCCATCTCTATCCCATCCCATCCCATCCCATCCCATCCCCATCCCATCCCCATCCCATCCCATCCCATCCCATCCTATCCCATCCCATCCCCATCCCATCCCATCCCATCCCATCCTATCCCATCCCCATCCCATCCCATCCCATCCCCTCCCATCCCTATCCTATCCTATCCTATCCTATCCTATCCTATCCTATCCTATCCTATCCTATCCCATCCCATCCCATCCCATCCTATCCCATCTCTATCCCATCCCTATCCTATCCTATCCTATCCTATCCTATCCTATCCTATCCTATCCCCACCCCTCTCCCTATCCTATCCCTCTCTCTCCATCCTCCTATCCCTATCCCTATTCCCATCCCTATTCCTATCCCATCCCTATCCCTATCCCATCCCTGTCCCTATCCCTATCCTATCCCTATTCCCATCCCTATCCCTATCCCTATTCCCATCCCTATCCCATCCCTATCCCTATCCCTATCCCATCCCTATCCCTATCCCTATCCCTATCCCCCTCCCCCTCCCCCTCCCCCTCCCCCTCCCCCTCCCTCTCCCTCTCCCTCTCCCTCTCTCTATCCCTATCCCCATCCCTATCCCTATCCCCCTCCCCCTCCCCCTCCCTCTCCCCCTCCCCCTCCCTCTCCCTCTCCCTCTCCCTCTCCCTCTCTCTATCCCTATCCCCATCCCTATCCCTATCCCACGCTATCCCATCCCATCCCCCTCCCCCCGTTCCCGGGGCCGTGGGGGCGGGTCTGTGCGCGCTGCGCCTGCTCGGGGCGGTCCCGGGGCCGGGATGGCGGAGCGGCCGGAGGATCTCAACCTGCCCAACGCCGTCATCACCCGCATCATCAAGGAGGCGGTGGGTGCGGGACGGGCCCGTGGCCACCGGGATGGGCTCCCCCTAGGAACCTGTGGCCACCGGGATGGGCTCCCCGGGATGGATCCGTGGCCACCAAGCTGGGCTCCTCTGTAGGGACCCATGGCCACCAGGCTGGGCTCCCCAGAGTGACCCGTGGCCACCGGACTGGGCTCCCCAGGATGGATCCGTGGCCACCAGGCTGGGCTCCCCAGGATGGACCTGTGACCCCGGGCTGGGCTCCCCGGGATGGATCCATGGCCACCAGGCTGGGCTCCCCAGGATGGACCTGTGGCACCCGGGCTGGGCTCCCCGGGAGGGACCTGTAGCTACTGGACTGGGCTCTTCTGCAGGGACCCATGGCCACCGGGCTGGGCTCCCTGGGATGGATCCATGGCCACCGGGCTGGGCTCCCCTGGAGGGACACATGGCCACCAGACTGGGCTCGCTGGGATGGATCCATGGCCACCAGGCTGGGCTCCCCAGGATGGATCCATGGCTATCAGGCTGGGCTGCCCAGGATGGACCTGCAGCCACTGGGCTGGGCTACCCAGGCTATGCCCTTGACCACCAGGCTGGTCTCCCCGGGATGTATCCATGGCCACGAGGCTGGGCTCCCCAGGATGGACCTGTGGCCACCGGGCTGGGCTCCCTGGGAGGGACCCGTAGCTAGTGGACTGGGCTCTTGTGCAGGGACCCATGGCCACCGGGCTGGGCTCCCTGGGATGGATCCATGGCCAGCGGGCTGGGCTCCCCAGGTCAGACCTCTGGCCACGAGGCTGGGCTCGCCGGGATGGATCCATGGCCACCAGGCTGGGCTCCCCAGGATGGACCTGTGGCCACTGGGCTGGGCTCCCCGGGCTATGCCCTTGACCACCAGGCTGGGCTCCCCAGGATGTATCCATGGCCGCTAGGATGTATCCATGGATCCGTGGCCACCAGGCTGGGCTCCCCAGGCCAGACCTCTGGCCACCGGGCTGGGCTCCCCGGGATGCATCCGTGGCCACCAGGCTGGGCTCCCCAGGATGGACCTGTGGCCACCGGGCTGGGCTCCCCAGGAGGGACCTGTAGCTACTGGACTGGTCTCTTCTGCAGGGACCCATGGCCACCGGGCTGGGCTCCCTGGGATGGATCTATGGCCACCGGGCTGGGCTCCCTTGGAGGGACCCGTGGTCACCAGACTGGGCTCCCCAGGCCAGACCTCTGGCCACAAGACTGAGCTCCCCGGGATGGATCCATGGCCACCGGGCTGGGCTCCCCAGGATGGACCTGTGGCCACTGGGCTGGGCTCCCCGGGCTATGCCCGTGACCACTGGGCTGGGCTCCCGGGGATGTATCCATGGCCGCGAGGATGTATCCATGGATCCGTGGCCACCAGGCTGGGCTCCCCAGGATGGACCTGTGGCCACCGGGCTGGGCTCCCTTGGAGGGACCCGTGGCCACCAGACTGGGCTCCCCAGGCCAGACCTCTGGCCATGAGGCTGGGCTCCCCGGGATGGATCTGTGGCCACCGGGCTGGGCTCCCCAGGATGGATCCATGGCTATCAGGCTGGGCTCCCCAGGATGGACCTGTGGCCACTGGGCTGGGCTCCCCAGGCTATGCCCATGACCACCGGGCTGGGCTCCTCTGCAGGGACCCGTGGCCACCATGCTGGACTCCCTGGGATGGATCCAAGGCCACCAGGCTGGGCTCCTCTGCAGGGACCCATGGCCACCAGGCTCGGCTCCCTGGGATGGATCCAAGGCCACCAGGCTGGGCTCCTCAGATGCGTCCCAGGATCCTTCTTTGGGTCCTGCAGGGGTCAAGGATGAGAACCCGGGTTGCGGGACACGGGGTGAAGGCCGGGGAGCTCTGGCATCAGAACTGCGGCTTTGTGATCCGGCCCTCAATCCAAGCCGGAGCAGGAGGCTTCCCCACCATCTATGATTTTGAGCAGTGGGACGGTGAGGAGCGCGTCTGGATGTGGCAGGGTGGTCGGTCCATGTCAGGAACGCCAAAAGAACAAGTGCTAGGATGACAGGGAATGACCTCAAGTTGTGCCAGGAGAGGTTTAGATTGGATAGTAGGAAAAATTTCTTCACTGAAAGAGTGGTGAAGCCCTGGCTTCTCCAGGGTCGCCATCCCTGGAGAGGTTTAGTAAACATGTCTCTGTGGCACTTGGGGACACAGTCTAGTGGACACAGTGGGTTTGGGCTGACATTTGGACTGGATGAGCTTAGAGGTCTTTTGCAACCTTAATGATTCTGTGATTCTACGATTCTAGAGGATTGCTCTGCAGATGGTGGCCAGAGCAACCAGCGATCCAGAAGTTCCATCACTTCTGCTTAGCTTTTATGTATTTGAGAGCACCAGGTCAAATCATAGAATCCTAGTCTGGTTTGGCTTGGAAGGGACCTTAAAGATCGTCCGGTCCCAGCCCCCAAACTGCAGCCAGCTTTTAGCTGGCATCAAAGATTCTGTGATAGCATCTGAGATCAACATTTGGTTTCCAGCTGTGCTGAACCCTCTGAATGCATTCATGGTACCAACACATGAATTATGCAAGTTTAACACATTTCTAGCAGCTGCCAATAAAAGTTTGGTTTATTTTTCAGCTTCCCGATGGAGTAAATATCTCCAAAGAAGCTCGGAGCGCAATATCTCGGGCTGCAAGCGTGTTTGTGCTTTACGCGACATCATGGTAAGAATTAATTCCAGCACATAACGAGTGAGGTTGATTTAGAATTCACCTTTCTGCTGACTGTCCCAGAGACTTTTTTTCTGGTGTTTCTTCTGGAATTCTGCTTATATAAATGCAACAATCATTAGCGCAGTGTGCCGGGAGGCACCGGTTGGGTTCAGGCTGCCCTTAGCAAGCCCTGGTGGGCTCTGTATGCATTGATTGTGACTTTAATAAACAAGAGTAAATCAATGACAGTACCAATTAACTCTGTTTTCCTTCTTGTTCTTGACAGCGCAAATAACTTTGCCATGAAGGGCAAGAGGAAAACGCTGAACGCTAGCGATGTTCTCTCTGCCATGGAGGAGATGGAGTTTCAGCGCTTTGTAGCCCCTTTGAAAGAATCCCTGGAAGGTACCATCCTTGGTTCATGTCAGAAGTTTCTGAGCAGCACCAAGCCCTGTTTTCCTTCAACACTGGACAAGGAATACTTACTTGCCTGTCTTGTTTCTCTTCTCTTTGCCCAGCATCCTACTCTGCAGGTTGCCTGGGGAATAAATAATGTGCAGAACTGGGATACCAGGATTCCACAACTGATGAGGATTGAGAAAGTCTCATCCTCTACCAACCCCTTTTATGTTTAGGTGACGGAAGTCCTGGGTGCTGCCGGTAAATAGAATCCTAGAATCACAGAGTAGTTTGGATTGGAAGGGACCTTAAAGCCCATCTAGTTCCACCCGCAGAAACACCTCCCAGTGGGTCAAGCTGCCCAAGCCTCATCCAGCCTGGGCTTGGACACCTCCAGGGTGTTTACTCCTGCGTCCATTTCAGCCTTTTTCTGCTGAAATTTCACCTAATTTATTTCCCATGGAGCTGCTCAGCCCAGCTCCAAGAACAGGGCGAGTCGCTTCCTTGAATCCACTGCTCCCCTTGGGAGCCTGGAGAACAAGCGGCCGTTGGCCTGCAGCTCCTGTGCCGTTCCCACTGTGGAAACATGATTTTTCAGTGCTCGCTCTTTTTCAGTTTACAGGCGTGAGCAGAAAGGAAAGAAAGAAGCAAGGAAAGACAAAGACAAGAAGGCAGACTCAGAGGAGCAAGATAAGAGCCGAGAGGAAGAGAATGATGATGATGACGAAAGGATGGAGGAAGAAGAGCAAAATGATGAAGAGGAGGTGGACAACTGAGCTTGCTGCCGAGACATGTGCAGGGGCTGGGTGTTGTTCAGAGGGACACAAACGCTATAGATCAATCTTGCTGTGTCCCCTCTCGTTTCCAGTAGAGCTTTGTACTGTTCCCTAGGGGCCTGTCCCCTTTTGGCTTTCACTTGAACGCAAAGAACCTTGGCTAAAGCTTTTCTCGAGGAAGTACGGCTTCTCCGTGCATGGTGGCTTGGCACCTTCTGGCTCTGGCCAGGCAGCGGCCGGATTGGGCTCTTCATGCTGGGTTGGCTTTGAAATAGAGGAAAAAAACAACATCAGGTGTTCAGCACAGAAGCCGGCCAGGAGAACTTGAGAGACACTTGAATACGCTCCTTAAGTCAAGTCAGGGGCTGAATCATTAACTGTTTGGGGTTTAGATGATATCAAGAGGCTCAGAAGCTGAACGTTTACATTTTTTTATCCAAGTGACTTGTTTTTTTCCTTCATTTTCCTGCAGTCTGGCTGTGCCTTCTCTTCCCGCTGTGACAGCGGTAACTGTGTCTTCCCAGTCCATGCAGCAACATGGCACAACGGGACAAGGACCAGCAGTCCTCTCGGCTGATTTCCTCCCCAAGTCAACCTCCAGCCAAAACGCCACAGCACTTACGATGTAAACCGTGTACTGAAAGCACTCGGTTTGTCCTTAAAGTAGAGACCAAGAGGAATTAATTATTAAGAATCTGAAGCAAAAGTAATGGCTGAAATGCGTATCGGGATGCTAAAAGGCAGCTCTGTCCCGTGTACATCAGTCCAGGGTTGGATGCTTTCACCTCCTGTCCCCCCTTTGTGGAGCTGCAGCCCCTCCAGTCAGGCTGGTGATGGCAGAGTTCAAGTACAGTAGAACAGAGCAATCTTTTGGTTTTTTTTCACAACTGGAATGGTCCAGGTCCATCAGTGATCCCTCTTTGGCCTTCACCGGTCATGCCAGAGGTGCAGACTGCATCCCAGTGCCATGAGAGACAGGAAGATGGGACATTTCTACCCAGGAAAGGTAGCCTGTGAGTTTAAAGAAGCTCCTTCAGGGATGGTGGGTTGAAACAAGCTGTGTGTGCTCCTAGTACTCGTGTGGGTTTGCTCTTTTTTACCAGAATCATTAGTTTTGATGCCTTTCCTTTCTCTTCTCTGAGAAAGCAGCTACTGGAATCAGCTCATTTTGGGGAAAACCACCGTATTATTTGATCTTTTTGAAGACATAAACCGAATATTTGAACTGAGACGAGCTCTGGTGAAGGAAACCTGAGGGAAGTTTGAGGTACGGTGAAATAAAACCCAGCGATTTGGTTTCTGTGCAGTTCTAAAACAGCACCTGGGAAGAACAGCACATCCTTCTCACCAAACCATGGATGCAGAGCTCTCCACGAGAGCTCCCCCGCCTTTATGCACGATGAGTTTCCCCACACAGAGCCTGGCTCCTGGAAAGAACAATCCAGGATTTCTGTTGGCGTGCAGTCAGTAGGAGATGAAAAGCCTAAGCTGACAATGTCTTCCCAAGACCTCCAGTACAAAAAGGCCTGCTTTCCAGCTCTTTTTCTCTTTTCTTTTTCCCCCTCTTCCAGTACGTATTCCAGAAGGGAACGATATCTAAATAAAAGCCAGATTTTTTACATAAATGCAGTCCCTGATTTCTGTAGGTAATGAAATGAGCTGGTGGTGGTTGGTAAGCACCCATCTGAGCGTGCAGTGAAGGGAAAAACCCTACGGAATTGTTTACAGAGCAGCCAACAGCACTTGGCCTCAGGTTCAACAAGGCCAAGGGCAAGGTCCTTCACCTGGGTCAGGGCAATCCCTGGTTTCAATACAGGATGGGGATGATGTGACCGAGCTGCCCCGTGGAGGACCTGGGGGTGCTGGTTGATGAGAAGCTCAACATGAGCCGGCAGCGTGCACTCACAGCCCAGAAACCAACCGTGTCCTGGGCTGCATCAAAAGCAGCGCGGCCAGCAGGGCGAGGGAGGGGATTCTGCCCCTCTGTTCCTCTCTTGTGAGACCTCACCTGGAGTATTGTGTCCAGTTCTGGAATCCTCAGCATAAGAAGGAGATGGAGCTGTTGGAACAGGTACAGAAGAGGCTACAAAGGTGAATCAAGGGCTGGAGCACCTCCCATAGGAGGGCAGGCTGAGAGGGTTGGGGTTGTTCAGCCTGGAGGAGGCTCCAAGGAGACCTTATAGCGACCTTCCAGTACCTGAAGGGGCTACAAGAAACCTGGGGAGGGACTGTTCACAAAGGCTTGTGGTGATAGGATGAGGGGCAATGGGTCTAAACTGGAGAGGGGAAGATTTAGACTGGACATAAGGAGGAATTTCTTCACCATGAGGGTGGGGAGGCCCTGGCCCAGGGAGGCTGTGGCTGCCCCATCCCTGGAGGGGTTCAAGGCCAGGCTGGATGGGGCTTGGAGCCCCTGATCCAGTGGGAGGTGTCCCTGCCCAGGGCAGGGGTGGGACTGGGTGGGCTTTGAGGGCCCTTCCAACCCAAACCATTCCATGATTTTACAACAGCAAAGGGAGGGTGAAGGCTGCTGCAGCCCAGCCTTTGTGTGTGAGCAGGGAGGGAAGCGTGGAGCCTTGAAAGAACTGAGAGATTCCCAACCCCTGCGTCTCCCTCACTCCAATGAGACCAAGAAAGCAGCACCTGTCGCAAGGCCTGTGGCACAGCTCCACCTCCCCCTGGGACTGACCAAACCCCAGCACCCCAAAACCCAGCTCCTTGCTTTCTCAGCATGTCCAGTCCTGTCTTCCCTGAACCCCAAAACCTGGCTGGGACCCCCACAGCACCCCAAAGCCTGTCTCTTGGCCACCGCAGCACCTCAGCCCTGCTCCACACCCCTACAACACCCCAAAGCTGTGCCCCATGCACCCCAGCACCCAAAGCCCTGCTCCAGCCCTTTTCCAGCTGCCCCACGGGCCCCCCAACCCTGCTTCACACCCCCCAGCACCCCAAAGCTCCACTTTGGCCCCCCTACCCCTGCTCTATAACCACTCAGCCCCACAAGACCGTGCTCCGTGCTTCCCCAGCACCCCAAAGCCCTGCACCGGCCCCCACCCAGACCCCCAATTCTGTTTAAAGCCCCCCAGCACCCCAAAGCCCTGCTCCAGCCTTCTCTAGCCCTACTCCATGCGCCCCAGCACCCCAAAGTCTTGCACCAGCCCCCCTCCTGGACACCCAGCCTTGTTTAAAGCCTCTCAGCACCCCAAAGCCCTACTCCTGACCCCCCTCAGCTCTCCACCACACCCCTCAGCATCCCAAAGCTCTGCCCCAGCCCTATTCCAGCCCTGCTCCATGACCCCCCAACACCCTAAAGCCCTAATTTAGACACCCCCAGCACCCCAGCTCTCCTCCAAGCCCCGGCAGCACCCCAAATCCCTGCTCCATGCCCCCAAAACTGTACTCCATGCCTCCGCAGCACCCCAAATCCCTACTCTATCCCTCCCAAACTGTACTCCATGCCTCCCCAGCACCCCAAATCCTTGCTCCATCCCCCCAAAACTGTGCTCCATGCCTCCCCAGCAACCCAAACCCTTGCTCCATCCCCCCAAAACTGTGCTCCATGCCTCCCCAGCACCCCAAATCCTTGCTCCATCCCCCCAAAACTGTGCTCCATGCCTCCCCAGCAACCCAAACCCTTGCTCCATCCCCCCAAAACTGTACTCCATGCCTCCCCAGGACCCCAAATCCCTACTCTATCCCTCCCAAACTGTGCTCCGTGCCTCCCCGGGACCCTAAAACCCAGCCCCATCCCCCCAAAACTGTGCTCCATGCCACCCCGGGACCATAAAATCCTGCTCCATCCCCCCAACACTGTGCTCCATGACTCCCTAGGACCCCAAATCCCTGCTCTATCCCCCCAAAACTGTACTCCATGCCTCCCCAGCACGCCAAATCCTTGCTCCATCCCCCCAAAACTGTGCTCCATGCCTCCCCAGCACCCCAAATCCCTCCTCCATCCCCCAAAACTGTGCTCCATGCCTCCCCAGCACCCCAAACCCTTGCTCCATTCCCCCCCACCCCCAACTCCTGCTCGCTCCCTCCCTCCCTCCCCCCGAACCCCTGCTCCCCTTTTCCCGCGCGCGAAGCCGCGCGAGACTTCCCGCCATTCCCGCTGGGGGGCGGTGCGGACTTTATGTAAATGAGGGGGCGTGGTTATGCAAATTAAGCCGCGGGAGCGGGACGCGCTGGGTGAGTGAGCGGCCGCTGCCGGGGTCGGGGACCGGGGGGGTCGGAGCCGGGGCTATAGCCCCGGCTCCGACCCCCCGGTCCCCGACCCCGGCCCTTCGGAGGGTTCCAGGAGGTGGGAATACTTTGCTGTGAGGATGAGGAGGCCCTGGTCCAGGTTGCTCAGAGCAGGGGTGGCTGCCCCATCCCTGGAGGGGTTCAGGGCCAGGTTGCATGGGGCTTGGAGCCCCTGATCCAGCTGGAGGTCTCCCTACCCATGGCAGGGGTGGAACTGGATGGGTTTTGAGGTCCCTTCCAATCCAGACCGCGCTATGATTGAAGCTAAAGTTCATCCAGGTTACTGTATTTCTTTTGACAGTTAGGCAGACTATCCCCCCGATAGCATGGGGTTTATAGCATGATTTTTTTCAACCAGTGTTCTTCCAGATGCTGATGTCTTGTGTTCAGTGTGATCTGTGCTGAACAGAGGTGTCTTTCCCTCTAATCCCGTCTGTTTGCAGCCTCTCCCTATCTCAAATGCAAGGTCAGGCAGAGCTGGCACCAGCTCCAAATGAGCAAGAGATTTTGACTGTTGTGAAGTTCATAGCAACATTAAAATTAGTCCTTGGAAAGTAATAGAATATGCATAAGATTTCTGGGAAAACTTATCCATATGCATGTAAGCGGGAAACACGTTCAGTCCCCAGCTCTTGTCTCGCTGCACAGGATTGATGGGGATCACTCCTTCATGTTACCCAGACCTGATAAAGGGTGCTTGCTTTCTAAAACTCTAAAACGAGTCTTAGAGAGTTTATTTGTTGGCATTTTCAGCATCAAGCCCACCAGGAAGGTGAAATCTAGCAGTAAGGTCTTGGGTAACTCCTTGAGTAGCATCCTGACCTTTGTTAGTGACTGTTAATTAAATGCAGATCCAGTGTCTTCCCAGAGAGCTCCGAATTCCCAGTAGGGCTCTAGTCCATCCATCCGCACACCTGGAACTTCAGGAGTTTGCATGTCTCCAGGACACCAGGTCAATAGTTGTGCACCAAAGGATGAGGCTGCGTCTGTTCCCGTAGCCTAAAGTGCTGGAAAGTAGCTGGAAAGCTTGGCCTCTGCGCGCTCAGTGGTGCTTGAAGAGACCTTTGGAGCTCAGCGCTGGCAGGCATTGACCCTGGCTTCATCCACCCACTGGGTTTGTTTGATCCGTGTTAGTGCAGGCGGCAGGGCTGGGTGTGCATGGGTCTCGGTTTTGCTTCTCCTCCCTGGAACACAGCGAGGCAGCCGGAGGCGCCGCGGCGCGCTGGGCGATGGTTCGGGTACCGTGGGTTTGGGCTGGTCCTCGCGGTGCTGGAGCAAAGGGGAAACCTCTCCACTGCAGAGCCCTTTGCTCGGGAGGGGCCGCAGGGCTGTTCTAAACTCCTCTTTACGGGCGCTCTGGTGCGCATGAAGCAAATCGCTTTGGAAATACAGATTTGGGTCTTGAATGTTGGAGGAAGAGGTGCCTGCGCTTGGCAGGGAGCCCTGAGAGGATCTTGGGGGAAACAGCCCTGCTCTAGGGTGTAAAATACGGGGTGCATCACCCCCTTCTCATGCACTCTTGTTGTCTTTGCATCCCTGTCGTCTTTCCCCAGGTGGCCGTAAGACCCCAGTGCCGTGGTCCAACTGGGTGCCCTCTGTGGGCAAGGGGAGCCTTTGGCTGACAGCAGCTTCTCCTGCATGTGGGGCTCGCAGGGAGGGCCCCAGTTCTGCTGTGGGGCCAGGGGAGCCGGGGCCCACCCGTCCTGGGGGTTATCTCCGCTCTGCAATCCTGCCGGGCGCCCAGCTGCTCCTTCCCCGCAGAGAGCAGTTTCTGGAGCTGTGGCCTCTATCTGTCCCATGCAGAGTCAGGTGCCCCTGGTCCCACCCCATGGGATTAACTCTGTAAAGCATTTTTTGGATTCTCGAGGTGGGTTTTGTTCACTGAGCCCTTTGTTTGCAATCGCTGAAGCCCAGCCTGGAGCCCAGTCGCTGTTCTGGAGCTGCCAACTCCAGTTCACCCAAGGACTGTCCCTTCCCTGTGAGTAATAATTGGAGCGGCAGTTTTCCAGCGCTGAAAATTCCTTGCCAAGTGATGCCGTGATGCTGCCAGTGTGCCTGTCAGCTGCTCTGCACCCCCTGTTTTTTTTATACAGTGGTTTTATACGTGTGAGCCTGTGAGTAACTGGGAGATGCCTTTTTCCCCATCCCCGAGATTCCTGGACTGAATGCGGTGCCCGTGTATGCCAAGTGCCTGATGCACTGGGGTAGCCCAATGCAAACTTGGGAATTTGGCTCAGCACTAGAATATCTGAAAGGTCTTCAGCACGTGAATTTGATCCTGGGCTGCATCAAAGAAGCGTGGCCAGCAGGGCGAGGGAGGGGATTCTGCTCAGCTACTCCGCTTTCCTGAGATCCCACCTGGAGTCCTGTGTCCAGTTCTGGAATCCCCAACACAAGGAGGGAACTATTAGAAGGTCCAAAGGAAGATGTGAAGATGATCCGAGGGCTGGAGCACCTCTGCTATGAGGGCAGGCTGAAAGGGTTGGGGTTGTTGAGCCTGGAGGAGAGAAGGCTCCAGGGAGACCTTGGAGCACCTTCTGGTACTGAAAGGGGCTCCAGGAGAGCTGGGGAGGGACTTTTTATAAGGTCATGGTGTGATAGGACAAGGAGCAATGGCTTAAACTTGGAAAGGGGAAGATTTAGATTGGACGTTAGGAAGATGAGGGTGGGGAGGCCCTGGCCCAGGTTGCCCAGAGCAGTGGTGGCTGCCCCATCCCTGGAGGGGTTCAAGGAAGGTTGGATGGTGCTTGGAGTAGCCTTACCCAGTGGAAGGGGTAGAACTGGGTGGGCTTTAAGGCCCTTTCCAACTCAAACCATTCTATGATTCTATGTAAAGTAGGCGAGCACCTCAAATTAAAGGGTTTCCCGAAGAATGGGGTGATCTGCTGCCCAGCACCGTGTCTGCCTGCTGGTGCCGGTGCTGCTGTAAAACTTTCTGCCCCAGCCTGTGTCCTGGGACACCGTGAGCCGTATCTGCTCTCCAGAGAGAGACGGGGGCAGGGGGTTTATTGCTGGGCAGTGCTCCTGGGATGGGACTGGGCAGCACGGGGCAGCTCCATGACATGGGCCCCATCCTCATGTCTGCTCTGCCTCCCATGCAAAGCCCTGCCTGGAGGTGTCAGTGGAGGAATCCCACTTGCTCTTTCAAAAGCTCATCTCCATCTCTGTCCCACCCACCCTCTGGTTTCAAATCTTGGAGCAAAATCTGTAGGTTTGAGCAGGGACTTTGCTGGTTGTTTCCTGGGGCACCCCGGCTCCTCCATGTGGGGTGTCTGTGTGCAGCCAGCAGAAGTCCTTGAAGCCGCTCTGCAGGAACAGTCTCTGTCTGGGTTGCATTCCTAGGGCCATGACAGCTGCTCCCTGCTGTGCTGCAGCCAAACGCATCATAGAATCATAGAATAACCAGGTTGGAAGAGACCCACCGGATCATCAAGTCCAACCATTCCTATCAAACACTAAACCATGTCCCTCAGCACCTCATCCACCCGTCCCTTAAACACCTCCAGGGAAGGTGACTCAACCCCCTCCCTGGGCAGCCTCTGCCAGTGCCCAATGACCCTTTCTGTGAAGAATTTTTTCCTAATGTCCAGCCTAAACCTCCCCTGGCGGAGCTTGAGGCCATTCCCTCTTGTCTTGTCCCCTGTCACTTGGGAGAAGAGCCCAGCTCCCTCCTCTCCACAACCCCCTTTCAGGTAGTTGGAGAGAGCAATGAGGTCTCCCCTCAGCCTCCTCTTCTCCAGGCTAAACACCCCCATCGCCCCAGGGCAGCTGCCTCCCCCCAGCCCCTTCCACCACACTGTCACCAACCACATGCTGGTGAATTTAGTGCTGGTGGAAATTTTAACCTTAATGGACAAGTTGCAGGATTGTTCTAGATCTGTTACAGGAAAAGAAATTATTGTTATGGTAGAAGTTTCAACAATAATATATCTGACACTAGATTTATGGATGTTGAGTAATTTCTCTTTGTTACGTCAGAAATCAGTTTTGCCTGACTTTCAGGTTTTCTTTATCTGGCAACAAGTGTTGTGTGACCACAGCTCCACAGCCTGGTACCTTCAGGGTGAGCCCTGCATCGACTGTAGAGTCAGGGTTGTTCAGCCTGGAAAAGAGAAGGCTCCAGGGAGACCTTAGAGCAGCTTCCAGGACTGAAAGGGGCTCCAGGAAAGCTGGGGAGGGGCTCTTGATCAGGGAGTGCAGGGACAGGACGAGGGGAAACGGTTTTGAGCTGAAAGAGGGGAGGTGAGATGAGATCTTAGGGAGAAATACTTTGCTGTGAGGGTGGGGAGGCCCTGGCCCAGGTTGCCCAGAGCAGGGGTGGCTGCCCCATCCCTGGAGGTGTTCAAGGCCAGGCTGGATGGGGCTTGGAGCCCCTGATCCAGTGGGAGGTGTCCCTGCCCATGGCAGGGGTGGAACTGGGTGGGCTTTGAGGTCCCTTCCAACCCAAACCATTCCATGATTCTGTGACCCTGCTCCTCTCCCTCACCCTGTGCCCTGCCCTTCTCTAACTGCCCCTGTATCCCGTGGCTGTCACTAGGTCGTGCTCTGTGTACAAAAGCTGCATTACGCAATTATACAGCGTTAACAAGAGTATTATACAGCAAATTAAGCAATGACTGTCTCGTCGCTAGAAAACTGCTAGTACATTACACAAGCCAGAGCAGATGGAGCCCTAGGAGCCTGGTAGCACTAAACCACGTGAACATGGTTCTGCTGCAGGAGGATGCTGGTAGCTGTAGATTTTCAGTGTTTCAGACACTGAATTGGGAGTTTTGTGGGGAGGCGTCAGCATCACCGCTGTTGATGGAGACGCTGTGTTGTGACTGCTGGTGCGGGGTCTGGCATCACCCACCCGGCCCCAGGAGAGCTGGGATGAAGCTGCCTGTGCTGCAGCGCGTGCTCCCACCTGTGCCTGGAGCAGGACAGGGACGCTCTGCAGCGTCTGCCTGGATCTCAGCCCGCTCCTCGTGCGTGGCAACAGCTTTACCAGGACACAGCCACTGACCGGCCTGCCGGCGTCTGTTGCTGTTTCAGAGTCTCCTTCCTCAGCCTCCCAGTGAAGGACCAAGATGCAGGCAGACTCCGTGCTTCACAGCGGCTACTTCCACCCGGTGCTGCGCTCCTGGCAGTGCACGGCAGCCACCTTCGATGCCTCCAACCTCATCTATCCCATCTTTGTCACGTGAGTGAGCCCTGGCTCTCTGGGTTAGGGATGGACCAACCTCAGGCTGACTGGCTTAGGTTCAGACTCCCCAAAAGATTCCCCATGGACAAGCCTGGGGTAGGGGCTTCCTCCTCGTGCCTAGCCCTCACCTCTCTGTCCATCCACCTCCTGCAGGGACAGCCCTGACGCAGTGGAGCCGATCCCCAGCCTCCCTGGACAAGCCAGGTAAGAACCAGCCCCTCCGAGCTGCGTGCCAGTTGCTGCCGTGCCTGAGCTGGGCTGGTGCGTGGTGTGAGATGAGCGTGGGCCAGGGACAAAGCTTCCAACCCTCCTCGTCCCTGACTTGGAGATCCCCCAGCATCAGGCAGGGCAGGAGCATTTTTCTGCCGAGGGGACAGAAGGAATTGTACTGGGGATGCTGGGAAATTACCAGTACTGGCAGCAATAATACCAGGCCCTTGTGATGTATGGTTGGACTCGATGAGCCGGTGGGTCTTTTCCAACCTGATGATTCTATGATTCTGTGTCCTGGAACCGTTGCATGTTGTCACACAGAGCGTGCTGGGCACACAGGGAAGCTGGAAGCAAACAGGGTTTCCAGCAGCAGCAAGAAAATCTAGGCAAGATGACAGACTCTGGTCCTGCATTCTTGCTGGACTGGCAGGTTCCGTCTTCATCTGCTGCTGCATTAGCAGGACTGTGGTCAGTCCCCAGGGAATGGTCCTGTGGGGAGGTGGGCTGGGTCCACAACCAGAAAGCCAAGATAGAGAGCCAAGGGAAGGGCCTGTTTGTCCTTTCAGAGCAAAGAGTGTCCACGCTGGGTAGATAACCCTCCTGTAGCCCCAGATAAGGCCCTGGATTGTTCTTCCCATTGTTCAAGCGACACCTCCCCTGTAGCTCCAGCTGCTGCTTGGCAAGGATGCTTGCGGATACTGGATCGGTCGCCGACACCCACGGAGCAGCTCGGGGTGCCTGGCCGCCTCCTTCATTTTGCTCTTCTTAGGTATGGAGTCAACAAGCTGGAGGAGATGCTGCGTCCCCTCGTCGAAGATGGTCTGAAGTGCGTGCTCATCTTCGGCGTGCCCAGCAAGGTCCACAAGGTCAGCGTGCGTGGAGGTGGCGTGAGGTAGCCCAAGTGTGGGAAGAGCAGTGTGGGGCTGGGATCCCGATCAAACAGGGCCAGTTTAGGGTTTTGGGTGTGCTTTGCCGCGCTCAGCAGAGCAGGATGGGGATAGGAGTCTGTAGCAACACCTGAAAAGCTCCCAGAGGGTCTTGCAGGTGGCCCTGAGACCTGCAGTCCCTGTGAAGGACACTGGTCTATCACCCTTTTCCATCGTACTGGTCACACTGCTCTGCGTAAAGGGGTCTCACCATTCAGAAAATGTTTCCTGGGCAGAACTGCTGCATTTCTTTTCTCGCAGGATGAGAGAGGTTCTGCTGCTGACACAGAAGACACGCCTGCCATCCAGGCAATCAAGAAGATCCGCTCCACCTTCCCAGAGCTGCTCATTGCCTGCGATGTCTGCTTGTGCCCTTACACCTCCCACGGGCACTGCGGTGAGCGCACAGGGCCACGCTTTGGGCTCCTTCCCGGGCCTGCGAGTCTCTGGGGTTTGCTCTCCTCTGCTGAGGAGCTCCAAGGGCTGGTAGGGCCAGCTCCTGCCCCAAGACTTGGCTCCCCAGTACTGGTACAGTTGGGCCTGGGAGACCCCTCCTAGGTTTTGAGAGCAGGGTGAGAAGGCACCAACTGATTAGGTCACCCACCCTTGCCATCTGAATCTATTTTAGTGCCCCATCTCAGTCTTCCCTTCCCTGGAGCACCCATGGGTGGTGTCCAGTCCCCAGAGGGCAGCATTGTTGGTCTTGTGGTCCTCTCCTCCTTGTCCAACTCTCTAGCATTGTTCCTCGCTGTCGTTCTGAGCATCTCTCACTGGCCCCGGTTGCCCAGAGCAGTGGCGGCTGCCCCATCCCGGGAGGTGTTCAAGGCCAGCTTGGATGGTGCTTGGAACAACCTGATCCAGTGGGAGGTGTCCCTGCCTGTGGCAGGGGGTTGGAACAGGATGGGCTTTGAGGTCCTTTCCAACCCAAACCATTCCATGATTCTCTGAACTCTGTAGCAAAACCCATGCTCTCACTCTTGTTATCGAGGCAGTCAGCCGTCCAGCCCCTCATCTCACCCTGGGTTTATCTCCTAGGCATCCTGCGTGAAGATGGCACCATCCAGAACGAGATGAGCTGCCAGCGGCTGGCAGAAGTGGCACTGGCCTACGCCAAAGCAGGTGGGGAGTCTGCTGGCAGCGGTACCCAAGTCTGATTCTCACAGACTTGCCCACACTCAGCAGGCCCAAAAGCAAACCAGGCCCGGCTCCGGCTGGGATTGCTTTTGCTCCGAGCTGGGGGAGGCTCCCACTGCCCTGCAGGCACCCGAAGCTCCTTTGGCCCTGGGGTCACCTTCTCCTGCAAGCAGAATCCCAGCCTCAAGCACTTCTCGGCGTCTCTGGTCCTTTCCCTGCAGGCTGCCACATCGTTGCCCCCTCGGATATGATGGATGGGCGCATCGGGGCCATGAAGAAGGCGCTGATCTCCAATGACTTGGGCAACAAGGTGAGCACGGGCGCTGCGTGCGGCAAAGCAGGAACCTGCGCCACCCTGGAACCTGGGTGGGAGAAGCAAACCTTCGCCTTGCCCAGGACACGCGGCAGGGGCCAGGCCTCTGGCAGGGGAGGGAGGATGTGGGGCAGCAAATAAAACAGGAGCAGGGATGAGGGACGGAGCTTCTGACCCTAACGAGTCCCCTCTCCTCTGCAGGTCTCGGTGATGAGCTACAGCGCCAAGTTTGCTTCCTGCTTCTACGGTCCCTTCAGGTGCGTCTGTCCCAGGATTATCCCTCAGCCAGGACTGTCCCCAGCTGGAACCGGGATGGCCACGAGCTGTGTTCCCGGATAGTTTTTTGAGAATGGGTCTCAGCCAGAGCCTGGGCCACAGCTGGGGCCATGCTGGTTGCCTTGGAGCACTCTCCTCCTACTTCTTGGTGCAAAAGAGAGACAAACATACCTGAAAGGAGGTTGTGGAGAGGAGGGAGCTGGGCTCTTCTCCCAAGTGACAGGGGACAGGACGAGAGGGAATGGCCTCAAGCTCCACCAGGGGAGGTTCAGGCTGGACATCAGAAAAAAATTTTCACAGAAAGGGTCCTTGGGCACTGGCAGAGGCTGCCCAGGGAGGGGGTTGAGTCACCTTCCCTGGAGGTGTTTAAGGGACGGGTGGACGAGGTGCTGAGGGACATGGTTTAGTGTTTGATAGGAATGGTTGGACTCGATGATCCGGTGGGTCTTTTCCAACCTGGTGATTCTGTGATTCTGTGCCCAGTAGAGGCTGGCAGGTGGGAAGAGAACCTTGGGTGATCTTCCTGCCCAGCCCTTCTTGTCCTGGGTGCTGGTGGCTGGGAGGGAGCTGAAAGAAGGGAGGAGGGAGTCACAGGAGCCGGTGTTGTCAAAGCGTGGCTTTAGGGACAGGTCTCAGCTTGGTCAGCTAATTAGACCCCATCTCAAGCAAGACCTGGCACTGTTGGGCTGTCCCTGATGGACCTGCCTTGGAAAAGAGCAAAAGGAAAACGTCTGATGTTATTTTAGCCCTGCCTCTGGGCACAGGGAGGGCAGCAGGTGTTGACACAGCTCCCAGCACCAGCCTGGGCCTGCTGGACCTCCCGGAGCGATGCCGGGGCGCTGAGCTGGGTCAGGGAGCCTCCCTTCTCCCGGCTGTGATGGCTCAGTCTTTGTGGCTCTTCATGTTTCTGAAGCTCTGTGGGGCACACGGAGCCGTGTGGGTCCTCATGCCCTGCTCTCTGCCCCATCTCCAGGGACGCTGCGTTATCCAAACCCGCCTTCGGGGATCGGCGATGCTACCAGCTGCCCCCGGGAGCCAGAGGCCTGGCGATGCGTGCCGTGGTGAGAGCCCAGGCAGCACCGCGGGGCGCAGCATTGGGTCAGGGCTGGGGGCACCCCGGGAGATGGGAAACCCATCATCCTGATGGAGAGCTGGGACCGAGTGGCACCCTATGCTGGCAGCCCCTCTGGGGGCACTGGGGTGGCACTGGGGCCCCTCTGGAAGCACTGGGGTGGCACTGGGACCCCTCTGGGCACTTTGAGATGGCACTGGAGCCACTGTGGGGTCATTTGGGCCCCTCTGGAAGCATGAGGGTGGCACTGAGCCAGCTCAAAACGGCTAGGGAAAACCAGTTTGCTGGAAAACATCCCTCTCGAGCTGCCAGGGCCACACGTGTTCCCCTGCAGGACCGTGACGTGCGGGAGGGAGCGGACATGCTGATGGTGAAGCCGGGGCTGCCCTACCTGGACCTTGTGAGGGACGTCAAGGACCGAGTAAGCGCGCCCTGTGGCTGCTCTGGGGTCTCTAGGGTGGCACTGAGGCCCATCTGGGGACATTTGGCTGGCACTGGGGTCCCTGTGGGAACACGGGGTGGCACTGGGGCCCATCTGGGGGCACTGGGGTGGCACAGGGGCCCCTCTGGGGGCATTTGGCTGGCACTGGGGCCCCTCTGGGAGCACTAGGGTGGCACTGGGTGGCACTGGGGTAGCGCTGGTGCTGCTCTGGGCAGCACTGGGTGGCTCTGGGCAGCACTGAGGGCTCTCTGGGCAGCACTGGGTGGCTCTCGGTGGCACTGGGGCCCCTCTGGGAGCACTGGGGTGGCACTGTGTGTCTCGGTGTCTCTGGGTGGCACTGAGACCCCTCTGGGGGCATTTGGCTGGCACTGGGGCCCCTCTGGGAGCACTAGGGTGGCACTGGCATAGGATGGGGGTAGAACTGGGGCCCCTCTGGGAGCACTAGGGTGGCACTGGGTGTGTGTCTCTGGGGGGCACTGGGTGGCACTGGGGTAGCGCTGGTGCTGCTCTGGGCAGCACTGGCTGGCTCTGGGCAGCACTGGGGCCTCTTTGGGAGCACTGGGTGGCACTGGGGCGACACTAGGGCCCCTCTGGGAGCACTGAGGTGGCACTGGGTGTCTCTGTGAGCACTGGGGTGGTGCTGTGTGTCTCTGGGCAGCACTGGGTGGCTCTCGGTGGCACTGGGGCCCCTCTGGGAGCACTGGGGTGGCACTGGGACCCTCCTAGGGGCACTGGGGTGGCAATGGGGCCCCTCTGGGAGCACTGGGATGGCACAGGGGTGACACTGGACCCCTCTGGGAGCACTGAGGTGGCACTAGGACCCCTCTGGGGGCATTTGGCTGACAGTGGGGCCCCTCTGGGAGCACTGGGGTGGCACTAGTACAGCATGGGGGTAGAACTGAGGCCTCTCCGAGAGCACTGGGTGGCACTAGGTGTCTCTGGGCAGCACTGGGGTAGCGCTGGCGCTGCTCTGGGCAGCACTGGGTGGCTCTGGGCGGCACTGGGGCCCCTTTGGGAGCACTGGGGTGGCACTGGGTGTCTCTGAGCAGCACTGGGTGGCTCTGCATGGCACTGCAGTGGCACTGGGGCCGCTCTGGGAGCACTGGGGTGGCACTGGGTGGCGCCGGGCAGCACTGGGAGCCCGGGGCGGCACTGACGGCCTCTCCGCTCAGCACCCGTCGCTGCCGCTGGCCGTGTACCACGTGTCGGGCGAGTACGCCATGCTGTGGCACGGCGCGCAGGCCGGAGCCTTCAGCCTGCAGGCCGCGGTCACGGAGGCGGTGACGGCGTTCCGGCGCGCAGGTGAGGCGGGGGGGGGGGGGGGGGACGGGGACCTTGGGGGACGAACCCTTCTCCCCCAGCCCCCGGGGGTCGGTGCTGCCTCCCCGCCCCCCGGCCGGAGCCGCAGCCGCTGCTTCTCTCCCCGCAGGCGCCGACGCCATCATCACCTACTTCGCGCCGCTGCTGCTGCGATGGCGCCGCGAGCAGGAGGCGCGCTGAGGGGCGGGGCCTGGGCTGAGGGGGCGGGGCTAACGAGGCGGGGGGCGTGGTCTGGACTGAGGGGCGGGGCTAATTGGAGTCGGGAGGTGGTGGGCGTGGCGAATGGGGCGGGGTAACTTGGCGTCTGTGCTGAGGGGCTAATTGGGGGCGGGGCTAAGGGTGGGTGTTTGCTGAGGGGCGGAGCTAACGGGGCGGGGTCCGAGCCGAGGGGCGGGGCTAATGGGGAACCCGGGGGGCTTCTCTGAGGGGGCGGGGCTTACAGGGCGGGATCTGAGCTGAGGGGCGGGGCTTACTCGGGGTTCCTGTAGGGGGGCGGGACTTCCGGCCCGCGGGGCAGGTGGGTGGGTGCGGGCGGGCGGCCCCGAGCGCACGGACTTGTCCCCCGTCCCCCCCCCCAGGCACCCCGGGATCTCCTCAGCGCCCCCAGACGCTGCAGGCCGAGCCCCAGGTGTCCGCCCCGCCCAGTCCCCCTGGTTACAGCCCCCCCCGTGCCTCCCGCCCCCACCAGACACTCGTACCCCCACCCCTGATCCCCTGAGTGCAGCCCCAGGTGCCCCCAGGGCTGCCCTAGATACCCTGGGCACAGCCCTCGGTACCCCTGAACCCCCCAGGTGTCCCCTGCACCTCCCAAACACCCTGGGTTATCCCAGACACCTCGGCTATAGCCCCCGGCTACGGTTCCCCCCCCCGCACCCACTGAGAAACTCTTGAGCACCCCCGTGCCCCTATCCTAGACCCTTCAGGTATAGCCCCCTGTGCCCCTGCACCCCCCAACACCCTGGCTATAGCATTCCAGGGCAGCCCCCCCCATCCCCCTCCATGCCTCGGGAAACCCTACACCCACCGGCTTCCCCTGCACCCACGCGGACACCCCGGCTATAGCATCCCGAGCCCTGGGTGCCCCCCACACCCACCCAGAAACTCTGTGCGCCCCCGTACCCCGACCCCAGACACTGTGGATATAGCCCTCCCTGTGCCCCCCAGCACCTGACACTCCCCCAGACACCCCTGGGTGCCCCTGTACCCCACCCCAGACACCCCAGGTGCTGCCTGCACCCTCTCTGCATACCCTGTGTGTCTCCATACTCTCTCCCCCAACACCCCTGGGTGCCCCTGTACCCCCACCCCAGGTACAGCCACCTGCTGCCCCCCATCCAGATACCCCAAGCCCCCCCACCCTACCACCTGACACCCTGGGTGCCTCTCCCCCCACCCCACTCCCCGTGGGTGCAGCCCCCCCAGCCCCGGGCGCTCCACATACACCCAGCAGCCCCACATCAGGCGCTGCCCGTGGCGGGGGTGCAGCAGCCCCAGCCTGGGAGACTTTGCACCCAGGACTAGGTGCAGGGCTGTCCCTCTCCTGCCAGAGGGGCCCTGAGCCCCCCACCAGGGACACTGACACCGCTGGGGGTGCAGCAGGCGAAGGGCTGGTGCTCCCACCCCTCTGATCCAGCCGTGGCCGCGCTCAGCACCGCTTTCGGCAGAGCACCCAGCCCTGGGTTCTGGGTTTCCCGTAGGAGCCATGCTTAGGCTCCGCTTACTGACGTGGGACGTGAAGGACACGCTGCTGCGGCTGCGGCGGCCGCTCGGGGAGAGCTACGCGGCCGAGGCCCGGGCGCACGGGGTGCGGGTGCAGCCCGAGGCGCTCAGTCGGGCATTCCGGGAGGCGTACGGAGCCCAGAGCCAGCGCTACCCCAACTACGGCCGGGGCCAGGGGCTAAGCTCCCAGCAGTGGTGGGTCGACCTGGTGAAGCAGACCTTCAGGCTCTCAGGTGTGCATGAGGACAGAATCCTAACACTGGTGGCAGAAAACCTCTACCACGATTATTGCAGCGCCCGCAACTGGGAGGTGCTGCCGGGAGCCAGCGAGACCCTGAGCCAGTGCTGCCAGCGCGGCTTCCGCATGGGGGTGGTCTCCAACTTCGATAACCGGCTGGAGAATATCCTCTCCCAGTGCAACCTGCGGCACCACTTTGAATTCATCCTCACCTCCGAGGCTGCGGGTTTTGCCAAGCCGGACAGGAGGATCTTCGAGAAGGCCCTGCGCCTCGGCGGGGTCCCCCCCGAGCAGGTGGCTCACATCGGGGACGACTACACGCGGGATTACAGGGCCGCCCGCGCTGTGGGCATGCATGGATTTCTGCTCCAGGCTGCCAGGCAGGACGAGAAGCTGGAGGTGCCCCCTGAGCACATCCTGCCCACGCTCAGCCACCTCCTGGCTCTTATCGAGAAGGGGTAACTGCGTTCTGGAGTGCTGCTGCTGAGCCGTGAACCAGTCCTGGTGTGAGATTTCTCCCTGGCTAGAGAAAAGAAGCAAGCGCTTCCTAGCACAGGGAGAGCGCTGCCGGTGGAGCACAGGGGGCATTAATGCAATAAAATGTATTTGACCCGCTCAGCGTGGTTGCTGATGTCTTCCATGGCTCTAAAAACACCGTGGAGGAGGTCAGTGTTGCTGTCTGCACCTGACCGCGCTGGGGACTGGCTCAGAAGGCTCCTTCTGTGGGGCAGGAATGGAGCAGACACAGGTTTACCCCTTTGCCATCACCGTGGGGAGAGGCTCACGTGTCCTGTGCCAGCACATCAGCAGAGCTGGGTTGGGCTGAGCCTGGGGAAGTTGCCCACGCAGAGTACTCAGAAAACCCACACGCAGATCACGCACACCTTGCTGCACCCCAGGTTTGCCACCTCGCCAGCTTCCCTCTTTGTGACAGCAGTGGCCAGGAGGCAAAACAGCCTGGAGTTGGGCAATTTCACTTAATTCGATACATTGCCAATTAACAAATTTTCCTGATTTGGGTACTGAGAAATAAAGATAAGCTTTTAACACCTGGGGAAACGCCTCTCCTGCCCTTTTCCCTGGCTCACTCTTCCTTCCTCCCTACCCTGTTTTCACCCCGTTACCCTCACTCCCCAACTCCCTTTGGGGAAGTGTGGGGCAGCTCGGGTTGAGTTTCCTTCTGCTGCTCCTTGCTTCTTACTCCTCTGCTCCGACATGGATTCTTCCTTCAGCCACACCCCCTTAGGGGTGCCCCTGCCCAAGAGGTGACAGCACCATCCCTGCTTTAGCATGGGCAGCTCCTCCCAACAGTGCAGCTCCAGCTGTGTCCCCATCCATATCCCTTTCCACATGCTCCTCCCTGCCATTTCTCTAAGCACATGTCAATATTCCTCCTGTTTTCCAAGGCTGGAATGCAGCCCTTGGTCAGAGGGGATTAAATGATTCACCAGTCGTGGCTGGCAGAGCCAGGCGATTCCCTGACCCCCACCGCGGACACAGAGCAGGTGCAGCCTCCAGGAGAGGAAAGCTGCCATAAAACACGGGAAGAACAGACATAGTTTGAAGGCAGCTCTTGTCTGGAACCCACTGTACACAAGCTGGAAGCCCTTTCCCGGCTCCTTTCCCCCTCGATGGTTCGGTACCGTGTATAGTTGCTGTACACACAACTGTATATTCACCCCCAGCTCACCGGACAAGCGAGATGCTCTCGTGTGCCACAGCAAAGACAGGGTAAAGGGGCTCTGTGAAGGTCTCCCTGTGGGAGAAGAGGATGGTGCAGGAATCGGGGTCGTAAAAGAGCAGCTCCCCTCCTGCAAAGTCCACCAGCACCCCGATCTCGGCTGGAGACCTGATCAGCTCCACCAGCTGCGGGTGCCCAGCGTGCAGGAATTTGAACTCCTGGTCATAGCGTGAGAAGACCCAGGAGGCGGTGTTGAAGCCCAGGCGAGCTTCATTGCTGGAGCCCTTCCGTGGCAGGGAGCTGTAGCAAACTCCCAGCTTGTAGGCGCAGCTCTTCTCCACGCGGATCTTCCACGCGCAGATTCCCGAGCGGAAAGCAGCAGTAGCCAAAGCGTTGGGCCAGTGGTCAAACCGCTCGGGGCAGTCCAAGTCCACCTTTGCTTTCTTGGGGTTGAAGGTCAGCGTTTTCTTGTCTTCTGACAGGCTGAGGTGGGGGCTGATGGTTTTCTCATCAATGTGAATCTCCTGGGAGCCTGCAAGAGAAGCCACACAGTGAGCACCAACTTGGCAGCCCTGACCTGTTGGAGCAAGACCAGAGGAGGCCACAAAGATGATCTGAGGGCTGGAGCACCTCCTGTATGAGGACAGGCTGAGAGAATTAGGGCTGTTCAGCCTAGAGAGAAGGCTCTGGAGAGAACTTACGAGTAGCTTGCAGTGCTGAAAGAGGCTCCAGGAAAGCTTGGGAGGGGCTTTTGATCAGGGAGTGCAGGGATAGGACAAGGGGGAAAAGTTTTCAGCTGAAAAGGGGGAGATTGAGATGAGATCTTAGGAAGAAATGTTTTGCTGTGATGGTGGGGAGTTAATGGCAAAGGCTGCCCAAGAGAAGGGGTGGCTGTCCCTTCCCTGGATGGGGCTCTGAGCAACTGGATCCAGTGGGAGGTGTCCGTGCCCATGGCAGGAGGTGGAACTGGATGGGTTTTGAGGGCCCTTCCAACCCAAACCATTCTACTATTCTATGACGTGAACCATCTGAAGAACTCACAGCCATCTGAAACACAATCACAATTGCTCTTTCCTCACACATCACTCCTGCACACCCGTCTGCTCCCTGGGCTGACACAAAGCCGGGGGCTCGGGCAGCTCTCCCACAGCCTCCCCTCTCAAGCCAGAGAGCCATCAAAGCCCAGACTTCCCCAGACTCCCTTGCACCAGAAGTCCTGCAGGGTCAGAGATGCTTCTGCTTGTCCTCTTCTGACCTTGGCCCCAATCACCACAAAGCAGAACTCAGCAGGTTCGGTTCATCCCGTTTTTGAGAGGCCCAAATCTGAGTGCTGTCCCTTCCCAACCTCACTATGCGTGAGCAGGACTCAACTTCTCCTCCCCCAACTGACTTCTCCTCACCCAGCCAGGCGAGTCAAGAGCCCGCACAAGGACACAGGCTGTTTGCAGAAAACCTGCAAAGCCGGTAATACAGGAATGAGGAGGAATACAGGAATGAGAGGGCTGGGCAGGGACAATCTCTTTCCTCCAGTTTCCTCAAGTCATTAATCAACCCACTCTGAGCAGGTTTGAAGCACCGGAGGGAGGTGGCACCAGGCACAGGAGATGGGCACAGCCATGGGTTTGGGTTCCCCTCAGCGGGGCCACAGCCCCCTGCGAGCATCGAGTAACAGCGCAAGCACTTCCCTTCCTCTGTGAATTCACCGAGCAAGGAGACGAGGCTGATGCCCAGCTGACCCACCTGCTCCCAACCGAGTTTCTGCCTGCGGGTTCCCCTCCTGCCCTGCCTTCCCCTACCCTCGTTTCACCCATTTTAGGTCTTGAACTGCCACGGAACCAAGGCTGGAGCAGGCGAGTCCTTTACTCTCCCAGGGCTGATGACAGCAAGAGCTCTACCATATCACACCCACCCTGGCCATTTCCCCATCACCCTCTGCTCAGACTCCAGCATGTGGATGAGGCCCTTAAAGAATCAAACCATTAGGCCACATCCAAGAGCCCGACTTCCACCAGCATCTACAATCACAGAATCATGGAATGGTTTGGGTTGGAAGGGACCTCCAAGCCCATCCAGTTCCACCCCTGCCATGGACAGGGACACCTCCCACTGGATCAGGGGCTCCCAGCCCCATCCAACCTGGCATGGAACCCCTCCAGGGATGGGGCAGCCACCACTGCTCTGGGAAACCTGGGCCAGGGCCTCCCCACCCTCACAGCAAAGTATTTCTCCCTAAGATCTCATCTCAATGTCCCCTCTTTCAGCTCAAAACCGTTTCCCCTCATCCTATCCCTGCACTCCCAGATCAAGAGCCCCTCCCCAGCTTTCCTGGAGCCCCTTTCAGTACTGGAAGCTGCTTTAAGGTCTCCCCAAAGCCTTCTCCAGGCTGAACAAGCCCAGCTTTTTCAGTCTATCCTCATATGGGTGACTTACGCAGACCCAGGCCAGCATCAACCCGACCAGCACTGAACAGAAGAAAAGCTGGTAAGGGAGATTCCTAGGATGGTCCCCACCCTGTTGCTCCCTGGCAGGAGACAAACCAAGGCTGAATTATCAGTCTGCACAAGGTGGAAGTGCCACACACCCTTGTATGTTAGGTGAAAGTTACTGCAGGCAATGGAGAGCAGAGAGAGGAGCAGAAGACAGCATCCCCTCCCAGCTGAAGCAGCCAGTCTCATTCCTTTGATTATTTATTCCACTGAATAAATTTATTCCACCCCGCCATGCTGTGCCCTCCGTAGAGCTCTGCAGTGGTAGTTGCCCCTGCTGCTTATGTGTAGGTTGACTTTCCAGGAAACCAAGTGCTGCTATATATAAATTCATAGAAAACAGAGCAGTACGAGACTTTATCTTCCTCTGACACAAGAAGGCAGAGAACCTCATATTGTGCAACACAGCTCTAACCCAGATAAGGGGCTGCACTCTGGTCTTCACATGCAGAGAATCTACAGGAAAGCTGGGGAGGGGCTCTGGATCAGGGAGTGCAGGGATAGGATGAGGGGGAACTGGTTTGAGCTAAAAGAGGGGAGACTGAGATGAGATCTTAGGCAGAAATGTTTTGCTGTGAGGGTGGGGAGGCCCTGGCCCAGGTTGCCCAGAGCAGGGGTGGCTGCCCCATCCCTGGAGGGGTTCAAGGCCAGGCTGGATGGGGCTTGGAGCCCCTGACCCAGTGGGAGGTGTCCCTGCCCATGGCAGGGGTGGGACTGGATGGGCTTTGAGGTCCCTTCCGACCCAAACCATTCCATGGTCTGCCTGTTCCACACAGCCAACACCAACCTGGGAAAACCATACCCAGAGCTTGTTACTGGCCTGGCAATGTCTCCTGTGCAACCTCAGCTGTACAGCGAGAGCTGAGCTGGATCACAAATATCTCTAACAAACCACCAGCTTATGCGCAGCCACAATCTCAGCTCATGATCAAAAAGCTACTGCATTTACTCCCTGCTCATTACAGCGTGTCGCATCGTTTTTCAGAGTTCCTCCTCTTTTAAAATTACCAGCAGGCCCGTGCTAAATGTGGTGAAGAGGATTTTCTGTGACAGAGATTCCTATAGTGTCATCAGCTTCACTGCTATCACAAGTGACTCAGGAAACAGCAGAAGAAATCAAGCGAGGTTGAACAACAGAGCTGATAAAAGATAGTCTTTTTAAACCCCTGTTCACCTCTTATCGTC
This sequence comes from Phaenicophaeus curvirostris, assembly GCF_032191515.1. NCBI lineage: Eukaryota > Metazoa > Chordata > Aves > Cuculiformes > Cuculidae > Phaenicophaeus > Phaenicophaeus curvirostris. The sequence continues at coordinate 2,096,487 of NC_091411.1, forward strand.
AACCAGCTGCTCCGAGCACCTGTATCCTCGCTACTGTCCCAAAACCTCCTACAGCTGCTGGGGGGCTCCAAGGAACTGGCAGGGACTCGGAGAGCAGAGGGGAAGGATGCACCAGGTCCTAGGCAGGACACAGCATCAGGATGTTCAGACACAACATAGAATCCTAGAATAGTTTGGGTTGGAAGGGACCTTAAAGATCATCCAGTTCCAACCCCCTGCCATGGGCAGGGACACCTCCCACCGGATCAGGCTGCCCAAGGCCCATTCAGCCTGGCCCTGAACACCTCCAGGGATGGGGCAGCCACCACTGCTCTGGGCAACCTGGGCCAGGGCCTCCACACCCTCATGGTGAAGAAATTCTTCCTTATGTCTAGTCTAAATCTGTCCCTCTCCAGTTTATACCCATTGCCCCTCGTCCTATCACCACAAGCCTTTGTGAACAGTCCCTCCCCTCCTTTCTGGTAGGTCGCTATAAGGTCTCCTCAGAGCCTTCTCTTCTCCAGGCTGAACAACCCCAACTCTCTCAGCCTGTCCTCGTACAGGAGCTGCTCCAGCCCTCTCAACATCTTTGTGGCCTCCTCTGGACTCATTCCAACAGCTTCATCTCATTCTTATGTTGAGGATTCCAGAACTGGACCCAATACTCCAGATGAGGTCTCACAAGAGAGGAACAGAGGGGTAGAATCCCCTCCCTTGCCCTGCTGGCCGCACTTCTTTTGATGCAGCCCAGGACATGGTTGGTTTCTGGGCTGCAAGCACACATTGCTGGCTCATGTCGAGCTTCTCATCAACCAGTACCCCCAGGTCCTTCTCTCCAAGGCAGCTCTCAGTCACATCATCCCCCATCCTGTATTGAAACTGAGGATTGCCCTGACCCAGGTGGAGGACCTTGCTCTTGGCCTTGTTGAACCTCATGAGGTTCTCACAGCCCCACTGCTCCAGCCTGTCCAGGTCCCTCTGGATGACATCCCATCCTTCCAGTGTGGCAACTGCACCACTCAGTTTGGCATCATTTGCAGACTTGCTGAGGGTGCACCCGATCTCGCTGTCTGTATCATCGATGAAGATATTAAACAGCTCTGGTGCCAGTACGGACCCCTGAGGATCACCACTTGTCACGGATCCCCACCTGGATATCGAGCCGTTGACCTCTTTGGGTACAACACAAAGAGGAGTGGATGAAACCCCAGAGTGCACGAGACCTGAGCAAGACACTGACCTGCGACACAGCAGAGAACAGCAGAGGCCCACAGTCGATGCAGCAGCGGACTCTGAACACAGGTCTGATTAAAGTTTAACTTCGGGGACTCCTGTGGCTCTAAGATTCCCTCCGCCACCTCTGTCCTACCAAAGGAACACAAGGGTTATTTCAAAACACAGTGATTCATTGACTAGCGCTAGGAGGTGTTTAAGATCACTAGGAAGTGCAGCAGAAACCTGAGCTGGAGCAGTTGCAAGAAGAGAAATTCACTGCAGAGAAATCGGGGCTTTCCAGACAAACTCCCCTCTCAAGTGATACTTTTGGTTGGCTTTGATTACAGCCCCTTCTGAAAAGACCTCAGTGTTTCAAAACACAATCCCAGCAGCCTGAGTCAACAGCCTCCTCCCTCAGCAGACATGGATTAAATGCCTCCAGAAGCGGCCAGCAAGGTACAAGAGGAGCACAATGAACAGGCTGAGTGAGAGAATCAGATTTCCCTCTTTGCAGAGAGAGCCTCATTGTCAGAGCAAAGGGGGGCACAACAGGAGAGCAAGCCAGGACTGCGGGTTTCATACAGCAGAGCCAGGAGACTGAGGATTTGCTGGGTTCCTGTGGCCTTCAGCACACACAGGAACTCCTGGTTGTAAGTAAAGGCTCTGACACTGGCTGCTGGTGATGTGTTTTGGCCCATTTTCTACTCTGTACAGGTAAAACCACTCCCAAAAACCCTTTGGGCACCAGAGTCCAAGCAGTGCCGCCTAGAGCACCCCTGCAGTAGCCCCAGGAATAAATGCCTGTAAAAATGCAGCACCATGCTGCTTCCTCAAGGAAGGGCAGCCCAGCGGCGCTGACAACAACTGTCAGAAATGTCGACACCCGCACTTGGTTCCCCCACTTCATGCATGTCTGGGAAGGAAGCAGCATGAGTGCAGAGCTTGGATGCGCTGCTGCTCTGAGCACGCCAGCTTTCCAGGTGGACAATCCTATCTCCTGCCAACAAGCCAGGGACAGGCTTGCTCCAGATCCCAGGGGCCCCACGGAGTTTGCTAAGGAGCCAGAGAAGGTCTCCTGTAAGCAAGGGTCAGCGCATCCAGCAGCGCCTCCAAGGAGACATTGAACATGGAGCATTTGGAAGTGCCAGCCTGCTCCATCCTGAGCTGCAGCGCAGCAGGTGAAGCAGAGACAAGAAGCTGTGCTGGCATCACTGTGCTCTGTCCTTGTCCTCAGCAAAAGAGGAGGGGTCCCACGGCCGGAGCGATGGCTGCTGCTCACAGCAGGGCCGCTGAGGGTGCGGGCAAGCTGGGCACAGGGGTAGGGAAAGGCCTGGGAGCAGCTGGGTACTGACCTCTCGAAGATCTCTTGTTCTGCACGCTGGGGACAAGAAGAGAAAAAGTCATTACAGCTGAAATAGATAAAATCCCAAACACAGGCTGGGACACAGTAAACCCAGGACCCAGGGAGCACTGTTCCCCTTCCTGATGCAGAGAAACCACTCCTCACCCCAACACTGGCCTTGGGGAGCGTCCAACACCCATTTTCATCAGCTGTAGCACTTTCCACTCCTTAAGAACATGAATGGGAATGGCTGCAGGTGACGCATTTTCTATATCAAGCTAGGGGTAGTGTCTGCTGTGTCGGTGGGATCAGGCAGCTGGGTGACAGTGGCTCAAGAAGGGCTGGGGAGCACCTAGACAGAGCCTGCCACCGCTCTGCTGCACGTGCAAGCAGCGTGAGAGAGAAGACTGCAAGTACAGCAGGATAACCTGCTGCAAGGGAAGCTAGGGCAGGCAGAAAGTCTCTGGACTGACAAAGAACCCACTCTGACTCCGTACCCTCTGACAGACACTGGACTGGTTGCATCTGGAAGCTCCTATAGCTGCATCCTGCCTTGCCCAGAGTCTGAAAACCCCAGCCCTGAGGTCCCCTCTCCTCCCCAAGCCACTGGGACACGCTGTAAGAATGTCCTGTGCTTGCAGCAAACAACCCTCAGTCAGCGGTGAAGCTGCTGCAAGGTTAGAGAGCCAAAGCTAAGAGTTGGGTAACCCTGGGATCAGTCGCACTTGGTCCTACACCAGCTGGCAATGGTTCTCAAGGTACAGCCCAAGGTACAAAGTGGTAGAAAAATACTTAAGCAAGGCTCAAACGCAAGCTGCAGGGTGCTCTGCCTGCCCTTTTCACTCTTCTTTGACATGGCATGGATTGACTCCTGACAGACACAAGTACCAAGACCATCAATCCAAGGTGGAGAATGTACGATCCCTATTTCCCCACCACTACGTGGTCAAAGGAGAAACCGAGAGGCTCACTGTTTTCTGCCACAGGCAGATGGATCTTGCTTTCCAGCCTTCACTCATCACAGCAAGACGAGGGCCCAGCAAGCTAAGATGTTGAGGCAGGACAGACACTGCGTTTCCCACCAAAGGAACGGCCATCTACCTTCTGCCTGGTGCATCGGTTCTTTTTTTCCAAGCAGAGCTGCCGCCCTCCTCTTCACAAAGTTACACGTGGCTAAGAGCAAGGAAGAGGAGGTGTAACGCCTACCTGCTCATGTCTACGACAAGAGGAATTGCTTGGGTAAATTGGACAATTTAATAGACAGAAAAGGAGAAGAGTGAAGGAAAGGACAAGAGGGAATGGCCTCAAGCTCCATCAGGGGAGGTTCAGGCTGGACATTAGGAAAAAATTCTTCACAGAAAGGGTCATTGGGCACTGGCAGAGGCTGCCCAGGGAGGGGGTTGAGTCACCTTCCCTGGAGGGGTTTAAGGGACAGGTGGACGAGGCGCTGAGGGACATGGGTTAGTGATTGACGGGAATGGTTGGACTCAATGATGCAGTGGGTCTTTTCCAACCTGGTGATTCTGTGATTCTATGAAAGCAGGGGCTGCTCTGCACAGTAAATATCTTAAACAGAAATACACCGGCCACAGGGCAGACACTCAAGAAGAACTACAGGTGCTTCCAAGGGTCACATTTTGATTAAAACTAGACAGAACACTAGAAGGCTGGTGGCCCAACTGACTGCTGTAAGAGCAGCTCTCAACCCACAGCTGTCCTGGCTGTGCAGCCTAAGGGCATCTGAGAGCGGGCAGCTTCAAGCTTGGAGCCCGGGGGGATCTGAACCTCAGGACTGGGAAGATCAGATGTGCTACAAACCATCAAGAAACCAGAAGGGATCATCAGGGCCAGATGAAGGAGGTTCCCTGAGCTAGACCCATAGGTAGGTCCTGTCCAACTCTGCCTCCTTGCTGTCAGTGCAGCAAGCTGCTGAAGGGAGGTTGTAGCGAGGTAAGTGTTGGGCTCTTCTCCCAAGGGAGAAGCAATAGGATGAGAGGAAATGGCCACAAGTTGTGCCAGGGGAGGTTTAGACTGGATATTAGGGAAAATTTCTTCACTGAAAGATTGATGAAGCATTGGAACAGGAGGCCCAGGGCAGTGGTAAAAAAGCTGAAGGTGTTCAAGTAGTATGTGGCCAGGACATGGTTTAGTGGGTATGATGGTGTTGGGCTAACAATTGAACTGGATGATCTTAGAGGTCTTTTTTCCAGCCTTAATGATTCTGTGATAAGCTGCTGAGCATTGTAAAGTCCCATAAAATCCATGATATTAAGTCTAGGTTATTCCTGGGCTGACTGCCTGGTCCCTCAGTACAAGGAGCAGCACTCACCACCAGGCCCTGGTCATCCAGGTTGGTGATTGTGTCCACCAGGTAGGTCCGGAGGGCAGCCAGCTTCTGCAAAGCCTCCGTCCAGTGCACCTGCTGCGTCACGATGCTCTGGTGTGCCCGCTCCTCCTCCGTGTGCACCTTCTCCAGCAACCGCTGCTCTTCATTTTCACACGCGTTCCCCACAAAGATCAGCCTCTGGATTACCAGCTCCCGCGCCGCATTGGCTGCGTTCTGCAAGGAGAGAGGAGAAACATCAGCCTTGCTTCAACCCTGACAAGAGCACCAACCGCTTCTGCTGGTCTTCCATGGACTCAGCAATTAGGATTACTCTGTTAACTGAGGCCCAAACCACAGTAATCATCACAAAGCAAGCAGAGATAAATAGGATAACCAGTCCCCAACCTGTCTACTGCCTCCTGGCCTAACCCTAAGCAACAACCTGCAAGGCACCAGAGTCCCATCCCTCAGCAGATCTTCCTGATTCGTTGTTAGGGAGAAGCAGAGCCACCACAAAGAAAAACTTCAGACCGGTCCTCGCGGGATGCTTGGTCGCTATCACCAAGAAATCTATTGTTTGTGTGTGGTTTTTAGGCAGATGAAGCCCTGCACTCTCCTGCTCTCACACAAGCAGCCGGGTGGGTTGGGGCCAGCCCCGCACACCGATGAGCCCAGCAGCAGCTCAGCATCTCCAGCAGGAACGGCGAGCGGAGGAGATCACAGAACCAGGGAGAAGGGGCAGGGAGTTACCAGGAGGTCCTGGTCCTTGGCGGGCAGCACCTCGTCCACGTGCCGGGCGATGGCCGCGCTCTGCAGCTGGAGCCGCTCGCACCGGTCCACGATCCTGTTCTGGAAGGCAGAGCGGCGGGCAGCATGGGGTCATGGCAGCCCCAAGCCCCCTGCTCAGCCCCCCCAGACAGACCCCCAACCCCACACAGCACCCCAGGCCCCACACGGGACCCCTCACATGGCCCCACACTCCACCCCACAGAAAGCCTCTTCCCCACAAGGGATGCCCCCCCAACAACTTCACACCCCACAAAGAACACCCTCCTCATGGGGGACCCCTCGTACAGACACACATGCCACCAGAGCCCCCCAACAACCCCACAGGCAGCCCCCTCTCCATGGGAGAACCTCCACGTGGCCCCACACCTCACTAGGAGCCACGCAGACAGCCCCCTCCCCACCAGGGAACCTTCACGTGGCCCCACATCCATTCAGAAGCCCCAGGGAGAAACCCCTTCCCCAGAGAGGACCCCTCACAGCCCCCACGCCCCACCAGGAGCCCCACGGAGAAACCTCTCCCCACGAGGGACCCCTTACACAGCTCCACGCTCCACCAGGGACCCCACAAAGAGACCCACAGGCAGCCCCATCCCCAGAGGGGACCCCCAACATGGTCCTACATCTCCTCAGTGCCCCCCATCCCAGCCCCACACCCCACCAAGAGCCCCCCACAGAGAGCCCCCTCCCCAATGAGGAACCCCTCACATGGCCCCGTGTGCTGCCAGCGCCTCCCCCGCTAGCCCCACACTCCAACAGAGCCCCCCACACCCCATCAGGGTTCCCATGCAGCCCCACATCCCACCAGAGCCCCACATCCCACCGGGAGCCCCACAGAGAGACCCTTCCCCACAGGGGACCCCTCACATGGCCCCACACCCTGTGACCCACTGCCCTCTTGTCTCCAGCCCCACACACTGCCAGGAGCCCCACGGAGAGCCCTCTCCCCTTATGCGACCCTCACAAGGCCCCACACCCCACCAGGACCCCCCACACCCTGCCAGGAGCCCCATGGAGACCCCCCTCCCCATGTGGGACCCCCATTCACAGCCCCACACCCCCATGTCTCTCACAGAGAGCCTCTACCCCGTAAAGGACCCCCCCCCAACCCCACACCAAGACCCCCACAGAGAGCCCCTGCCCATGAGGGACCCCCAGAACACACCAGGAGCCCCATGGAGAGTCCCATCCCTGTGCAGGACCCTTACACACCCCCACATGCCTCCTGGTCCCTCTACAGCCTCACACCCCACTAGCAACCCCATAGAGAGCCCACTCCCCATATGGGACACCTCATATGGCCCCGTGCCCCACCAGGAGCCCCATGGACAGCCCCCTCCCCACATGGGACCCCCCACACACACAATCCCACACCCCTCCCGGCCTCCCAGCAGCCCCACATCGCACCAGGAGCTCCATAGAGAGCCCCCTCCTCATGTGGGACACCTTACACAGCCCTCTGCCTTACCGGGGACCCCCAAACCCCACCAGCAGCCCCATAGAGAGCCCCTTCCCCATCTGAGACCCTCACACTGCCCCACATCCCTAGGTCCTCCAACAGCCCCACACTCCACCAGCAGCCCCATAGAGAGCCCTGTCCCCACGTGGGACCCCCCCACACAGCCCCCTGTCCCACTGGGGACCCCCAAACCCCACCAGCAGCTCCATACAGAGCCCCCTCCCTCTCTGGGACCCCTTACAGAGCCACCTCCCTCTCTGGGACCCCCTACACAGCTCCCTGCCCCATCGGGGACCACCAAACCCCGCCAGGAGCCCCATAGAGGCCCCCCTCTGCATATGGGACCCACATACACGCAGCCCCCTGCCCACCAGGGACCCCCAAACCCTGCCAGCAGCCCCACAGAGAGCCCCCTCCCCATCTGAGACCCACACACACAGTCCCCTGCCCCACCGGGGACCCCCACACAGCCCCACCAGCAGCCCCACAGAGAGCCCTGTCCCCATCTGGGACCCCCACACAGCCCCACACCCCTCTCGGTCCCCTCAACAGCCACACACCCCACCAGGAGCTCCATAGAAACCCCTGTCCCCACGTGGGACCCCTTACACAGCCCCCTGCCCCACCAGAGACCCGCAAATCCCACCAGGCGCCCCATAGAGACCCCTCTCCCCATCTGAGAGCCACACGCGCGCAGCCCCCTGCCCCACCGGGGACCCCCAAACCCCACCAGGAGCCCCACAGACAGCCCCCTCCCCATCCGTGACCCCCCTTACACAGCCCCCTGCCCCACCAGGGACCCCGAAACCCCACCAGAAGCCCCATAGACAGCCCCCTCCCCATCCGTGACCCCCCTTACACAGCCCCCTGCCCCACCAGGGACCCCCAAACCCCACCAGGAGCCCCATAGACAGCCCCCTCCCTATCTATGACCCCCCCTTACACAGCCCCCTGCCCCACCAGGGACCCCGAAACCCCACCAGAAGCCCCATAGACAGCCCCCTCCCCATCCGTGACCCCCCTTACACAGCCCCCTGCCCCACCAGGGACCCCCAAACCCCACCAGGAGCCCCACAGACAGCCCCCTCCCCATCCGTGACCCCCCCCCCCAGCCCCTGCCCCACCGGGGACCCACACGCCCCACCAGCAGCCCCATAGCCAGCTCGCCCCCTCCCCACGTGGGACCCTCCCAGCCCCCCCCTAGCCGGGGTCGGGTCCCCCCCTCACCCGCAGCGCCGCCGCCCGCTCCGGCAGCGCCGCCGGGCCCCGGCCCCGCCCGGCCATGCTGCGCCCCGGCACCTGCCCCGGGCCCGGCCCCGCCCGCTGCTCCCGCTCCTCCCGCTCCGCCGCCACCTGCACGGGGACCGGCCCCACCGGGAACGGCGCCGGCACCGCCCGCTCCTGCCGCTCCGCCCCGGTGAGTGCACGGCGGGGCTGGGCTGGGGCTGCCCCGGGACAGGGACCCTCCGTGTCCCCACGGCCTTCCCTGCGGCCACCCGCATGGTCCCCACAGCCCCCCCAAGGAGCTGCCCCATGCCCCCCCTATAGGTCACCCAGCTATAGGGACCCTCATTGTCCCCATAGCCCTCCCAAGCAGCTGCCTCATACCCTCCCTATGGGGTCACCCAGCTATAGGGACCCACATATTCCCCATAGCCCTTCCAAGGAGCTGCCCCATACCTTTCCTATAGGTCACCAAGCTATAGGGACCCTCATTGTCCCCACAGCCTTCTCAAGGAGCTGCCTCATACCCTCCCTATGGGTCACCCAGCTACAAGGACCTATATTGTCCCCATAGCCCTCCCAAGGAGCTGCCCCATACCTTTCCTATAGGTCACCCAGCTATAGGGACCCACGTTGTCCCCATAGCCCTCCCAAGGAGCTGCCCCATACCCTTCCTATGGGGTCATCCAGCTATAGAGACCCACATATTCCCCACAGCCCTGCCAAGGAGCTGCCCCATACCCTCCCTATAGGTCACCAAGCTATAGGGACCCATGTATTCCCCATAGTCTTGTAAGGAGCTGCCCCATACCCTCTCTATGGGGTCATCCAGCTATAGGGACCCACATATTCCCCATAGCCCTCCCAAGGATCTGCCCTATACCCTCCCTATGGGTCCCCCAGCTATAAGGACCTATATTGTCCCTATACCTTTCCCAGGGGCTTGTGCAACTGTTGGGACCCACATTGTACCCTGACCCTTCACAGGGGGTGTCCCACAGCCTTCCTGTGTGGCCACCCAGCTACAGGGACCCACGTTGTCCTCAGACCTTTCCCAGGGTCTGACCTGGCTGCAGGGATCTGGGCTGCACGCTCACTGCTGCTCAAATCCTGCTCGTAGGGTCCCCCCGTCTGCAGGGACTCTGGTGCCCTATTGAGCACCCATGGGGTCACCCCAGCTTTGGGGACCCAGGGCTGCCCGTGTCCTCCCCAGAGGAGGTTAACCACCCTCAGGGATGGTTGCCACCCCAGGAACAAGGGGAGAGGGCTCTGCTCCCGTTCCCGTGCTCGCTGCTGTGGGTATCGGCATTTCCTTACACCACGCTCTGGATTTGATGGCAGCGCCTGACCAGGCTTAGCCAGCAGCACGGGTTGTTTATTAAAAACTATTCAGTAAACTCAGGTTTGATTCCCGTTCAGCAATGAATTTGGGGGGAAGAGGGGATAGAAGACCCTCCAGCATGACATTGAGTCTGGTAGCTCATACAGAGAGCTGTGGGTGTTTAGCCTGGAGAAGAGGAGGCTGAGGGGAGACCTCATTGCTCTCTCCAACTACCTGAAAGGAGGTTGTGGAGAGGAGGGAGCTGGGCTCTTCTGCCAAGTGACAGGGGACAGGACAAGAGAGAATGGCCTCAAGCTCCACCAGGGGAGGTTCAGGCTGAATATTAGGAAAAAGTTTTTCACAGAAAGGGTCTTTGGGCACTGGCAGAGGCTGCCCAGGGAGGGGCTTGAGTCCCCTTCCCTGGAGGGGTTTAAGGCACAGGTGGACAAGGCGCTGAGGGACATGGTTTAGTGATTGATGGGAATGGTTGGACTTCATGATCCAGTGGGTCTCTTCCAACCTGGAGGAGTTGGAGAATTCTGTGATTCTAAGAGAGCTTTGGGGTGGACCAGGCTCGGGATAACCACGCGTAGGGAAACCTGCCGGAGTGTAAAACCTCAGCTGAACATCCTGCCTGGGTGACCGCTGTCCTCATCAGGATTTAGGACAATAAATATTCTGTTTGCAGAGGGCAAGAGGTGGTCGGACACAGGAGAAACCTCCCACTTTCCCCGAAGTCTCCCTGCAGTCCTGCCTCCATCCAGCTCTGTTTGCGTTGATGTGCAGGTAGGGACGGCTGCATGAGGACATGAACCATACAAGTGGGGAAACCTGCTGCTGGCTGGGAAATGGGAATCATCCCAATTAAAAAATCAGAACTGGCAGTTTAGCTTTCTCCTAGAATCCTGTTTTGCAGTGGGAACAACTTCCAGAGTCCTTCGTTGTCAAAGAGTAATCATTTTTGTTACTGATGTGCTGAACCGATTTGCATGCTCAGTCTCATTGAAATTGCTGAATTATCATAGAATCATAGAATCACCAGGTTGGAAAGGACCCACCGGATCATCGAGTCCACCCATTCCCATCAATCACTAAACCATGTCCCTCAGCACCTCGTCCACCCGTCCCTTAAACCCCTCCAGGGAAGGGGACTCAACCACCTCCCTGGGCAGCCTCTGCCAGTGACCAATGACCCTTTCCGTGAAATATTTTTTCCTGATGTCCAGCCTGAACCTCCCCTGGTGGAGCTTGAGGCCATTCCCTCTCGTCCTGTCCCCTGTCACTTGGGAGAAGAGCCCAGCTCCCTCCTCTCCACAACCTCCTTTCAGGTAGTTGGAGAGAGCAATGAGGTCTCCCCTCAGCCTCCTCTTCTCCAGGCTAAACAACCCCAGCTCTCTCAGCCGCTCCTTGTAAGACCCGCTGTGAGATTTATCATTCTTCACAGCTTTCAACCGTGCAAGACAGAACAACAGGTGGAGATTAACTGGGTGTCACTAATTGCTAATCACAGAGGCCATCAGGGTAAAATTAGAAATGGAACATTGTGTGGAAACCCAACCGCTTTTGCTTAGCGCTTCCAGGATTTGGGTTTGGGGTTTGTGGGGGCAGAGTTGGGCAGGTTTTGTCTTTGCTGGAATGAGCAGGTTTTCTGATCGATATTAGCAGAACTCTACTGACCCAGAAGCGGGGAGGCTGATGTGCACCGAGGGCAGGCTAAATCCAATTAGTGAGTCGGAGCTAAGAAGAAGCCAATTACTGGATGTGACATTCACTGCCATTGAAACGGGTTTCTGCTCGGTCTGTGACCTGCGAGGATCAGAGGGAGAGATGCTGCCTCAGCCCAAGCCCTGCTCTGCCAGAGGCTCCTCCAGCCAGCCAGATGCTGCTGTGGGGACTGTGAGGGACACCCTGGGTTGGGGCAGGCTGCGCTCGGCATGGAAGGCAGGAATTGTACTGCTGAATGCAGCAGGGTTATCGAGATCAGCAAGTTTGCGGACGACACTAAGCTGAGTAGAAATGTCGATCTGCTGAAGGGCAGGGAGGCTTCAAAGGGATCTGAACAGGCTGGATCCATGGGCTGAGACCAATGACATGAGGTTTAACAAGGCCACATGGCGGGTCCTGCACTTGGGGCACAACAACCCTGAGCAGCTACAGACTAGGAGAAGTCTGGCTGGAAAGCTGCCTGGAGGAGAGGGACCTGGGGGTGTTGGTTGACAGCGACTGAACAGGAGCCAGCAGTGGCCCGGGTGGCCAAGAAGGCCAATGGCATCTTGGCTTGGATCAGAAACGGTGTGACCAGCAGGTCCAGGGAGGTTCTTCTCCCTCTGGACTCGGCACTGGTGAGACCACTCCTCGAATCCTGTGTTCAGTTCTGGGCCCCTCACCACAAGAAGGATGTTGAGGCTCTGGAGCGAGTCCAGAGAAGAGCAACGAAGCTGGTGAGGGGGCTGGAGAACAGGCCTTATGAGGAACGGCTGAGAGAGCTGGGGGTGTTTAGCCTGGAGAAGAGGAGGCTGAGGGGAGACCTCATTGCTCTCTCCAACTACCTGAAAGGAGGTTGAGGAGAGGAGGGAGCTGGGCTCTTCTCCTAAGTGACAGGGTAGAGGACAAGAGGGAATGGCCTCAAGCTCCACCCTGGAGGGGTTTAAGGGACAGGTGGATGAGGTGCTGAGGGACATGATTTAATGATTGATGGGAATGGTTGGACTCGATCCGGAGGACTGGGTCCTTTCCAACCTGGTGATTCTATGGTTCTAAGATGGTCCCACCTAGCTTGGACCTGGGGTTGGAGTTTGGACGCAGAAGGTGCCATTCCCAAAAGGTTTTTCAGCCTGTGGAAAAACCACTGCAAGTTTTACATGAAGTCAGGCTGGCCCAGTGAAGTTCGGGCTGCCTGTGCCTGCAGTTACCTTGATCTACAGCCATGGTCTGAGCAGCCAGCTATACGAACTCCAGTCTGGAGGTGTTTGCACACACCCATCTAGAGATTGGGATCTCTGGATAATATGGAAGCCAAGAGAAAAACATTGCAGTAAGAGGAGGTGGATAGCAGTAGAAAAATTCTAGGCAGCAGCTCTGTATCGCGGCCTCACCAAGCTTGGATATTTTAAAGCTCAGCTGCGAAAGCTCCAGGGTCTGGAGCCCAGGGGTTCTGGAGGTGGCTGAGGACCCTCGGGCTGTTTAGTTTGGAGAAGAGAAGGCTGAGGGGAGACCTCATCACTCTCTGCAGCTCCTGGAAAGGAGGTTGTGGTGAGGTGGGCGCTGGGCTCTGCTCCCAAAGAGTAAGCAATAGGACAAGAGGAAATGGCCTCAAGTTGTGCCAGGGGATGTTTAGATTGGATATTAGGGAAAATTTTTTAATGGAAAGAGTGTGAAGCCCTGGCAGAGGCTTCCCAGGGCAGTGGTGGGGTCTCCATCTACAAAGGGGTTCAGTACATGTGTGTGGCTGTGGCACTTGGGGACGTGGTTTAGTCGGCACAGTGGTGTTGGGCTTATGGTTGGACTGGATGAACTTACAGGGTTTTTCCAACCCTAATGATTCAAACATTCTGTTATCATATGTAAGGTGCCTGTAACCTCACCTCTGAAGCTGGCTCCACTCTGAGCAAGCAGTTTGCATGGGGAGCTCCACATGTCTCCTCCTCTGAGGCTTTGCTACTTATTGTAAAGGAAGTTAAGGTGTAGATAACATGTTATCAGTACCTTATCAGTACACAAGAAGCAGATACCTCTCTGGATTCCCAGTAAAGCTTGTCTCCTCTCCCACAGCTCACAGCCCAGCAGCAGGCACCCAAGATGCTGATGTGATGCTCGGTGCTGCTGGCCATAGCGGAGCCGTGCTCATTGGTTATGGGGAAACTGCAGAGTAAAATCAGCTTCCACACCTCCAAATACAGGTAAAACAACCCCAGACAGTCACATCTTAAGTTAATTAACCAGTTATGAGGGTGAATAGAGAACAGCAAATGAGTACAGAACACAGCAAGCACGTGGGTTTGGTTTCATTATTGAAGGCTTGGATCCGAAACGGCGGGACCAGCAGGTCCAGGGAGGTTCTTCTCCCTCTGGACTCGGCACTGGTGAGACCGCTCCTCAAATCCTGTGTTCAGTTCTGGGCCCCTCACCACAAGAAGGATGTTGAGGCTCTGGAGCGAGTCCAGAGAAGAGCAACGAAGCTGGGGAAGGGGCTGGAGAACAGGCCTTATGAGGAGCGGCTGAGAGAGCTGGGGGTGTTTAGCCTGGAGAAGAGGAGGCTGAGGGGAGACCTCATTGCTCTCTCCAACTACCTGAAAGGAGGTTGTGGAGAGGAGGGAGCTGGGCTCTTCTCCCAAGTGACGGGGGACAGGACGAGAGGGAATGGCCTCAAGCTCCTCCAGGGGAGGTTTAGGCTGAGCATTAGGAAGAAATTTGTCACGGAAAGGGTCCTTGGGCACTGGCAGAGGCTGCCCAGGGAGGGGGTTGAGTCACCTTCCCTGGAGGTGTTTAAGGGACGGGTGGATGAGGTGCTGAGGGACATGGTTTAGTGATTGATGGGAATGGTTGGACTCGATGATCTAGTGGGTCTTTTCCAACCTGGTGATTCTGAGATGAGAGATCAGCTGAGAGCAGAGGGTGGCAGCAGGACCCACTGTGATCTGCCAGGCTGGTGTCACAGGAGAGCGGCAGAGCCTGGAAGGCGTGAGTGGAGGTAGAGGCTGCTAAGATGGAAATGCAGCTTTCCTCTCTTCTTTGTGCCAGAACGGGCCAAGTAAACATCAAAACATTTAGCAGCTTTCGAGGTGGAACATCCCACCTCACCCAGGAGATGCATTTGTTCATGCACAGCTGTTCTTTGGCTTTCTAAAGGTAGATGAATACTTGAATCCTGGGTTCCATTTTGGGTCCCTCAGTACAGGAAAGACATTGAGGGGCTTGAGTGTGTCCGGAGGAGAGCAACGAAACTGGGGAAAGATCTGGAGCCCAGGAGTCCTGGGAGCAGCTGAGGAGCCTGGGGCTGGTTAGTCTGGAGAAGAGAAGGCTGAGGGGAGACCTCATTGCTCTCTGCAGCTCCCAGAAAGGAGGTTGTGGGGAGGCGGGTGCTGGGCTCTGCTCCTGAGCAGCAAGTGACAGGATGAGAGGAAATGGCCTCAAGGTGTGCCGCAGAGGGTTTAGATTGGATGTTAGGAAAAATTTCTTCACTGGAAGAGTGAAGTGGCTGCCCCAAGCAGTGGTGGAGTCCCCGTCCCTGGAGGGGTTCAGAAACTGTGTGGCCATGGCCCTTCAGGACATGGTTTATCAGGCACAGTGTTGTTGGGCTGACAGTTGGACTGGATGAGATTTGAGGTCTCTTCCAACGTTCATAGAATCATAGAATAACCAGGTTTGAAAAGACCCACCAGATCATCGAGTCCAACCATTCCCATCAATCACTAAACTTGAGGCCATTCCCTCTTGTCCTGTCCCTTCTCACTTGGGAGAAGAGTCCAGCTCCCTCCTCTCCACAACCTCCTTTCAGGTAGTTGTAGAGAGCAATGGGTCTATGTTGTCACTCTCCAGCCCAGCCAGTGTTGCCACCTCCTGATCCTCAGTATCAGTGCTAAACATCACCCTGACATTGCCTTAAAATGCCTCCCACTGCTGTGCCTCTGCTGCAGGGCCGATGGCTCCGTGGAAGAGCCAGGACCCATTCGAGCCATTCGGCAGCACAGCCCTGTGCACACCGACGCCGTCACTGCTGTGGCTGCTCTTCAACCCGACCTGTGTGTGTCCGGTGGAAGGGACAAGGTGAGCAATCCCTGCTGCAGGGCACAAAGCAGTCACAGGTGGGGAAATGTATTGACAGAGAGAAAATAAGGTGATGTGGTCCAGAGGAGGCTACAAGGGTGATCCGAGGGCTGGAGCACCTCCCGTATGAGGACAGGCTGAGAGAACTGGAGCTGTTCAGACTGGAGAAGAGAAAGGATCTGATGGGACCTTATAGTGACCTTCCAGTACCTGAAGCAGGTACAAGAAAGCTGGGGAGGGACTGTTCACAGAGGCTTGTCTTGATAGGATGAGGGACAATGGGTATAAACTGGAGAGGGTCAGACTTAGACTGGACATAAGGAGGAATTTCTCCACAATGAGGGTGGGGAGGCCCTGGCCCAGGTTTCCCAGGGAAGCTGTGGCTGCCCCAGCCCTGGAGGGGTTCAAGGCCAGGTTGGATGGAGCTTGGAGCCCCTGATCCAGTGGGAGGTGTCCCTGCCCATGGCAGGGGGTGGAACTGGATGACCTTTAAGGTCCCTTCCAACCCAAATTATTCTAGCATTTTATGAAAAATGAGCTGTAAAAGTTTCCACAAATGGTAACAACTTTGTCAGCTCCTGGATCTAGAAAGGAAAAATGAGCTTCAACTGAGGGAATGCGCTGAAGTGCATAGAATCAAGTGTTATAACCTCCCCAGAGCTCAGATTGCATCAAACGCTTTCACCCAGGCTTGGAATCGCTGGCAATGGTTGGGCTCTAAAGTCAGTTGTATTTGCTGTGGGAGCTCAGAACCAGAAGGTTCTGTTCCCTCTTTGAGCCTGGCCCGTGCGCTGCTCTTGCTGCACCGTGACCAAGAGCGTGCACAGCCCTGCCCTGCGGCACTGAGCGCCTCTGCCCTCTTCTCCGCAGAGCGTGGCTGTTTGCAGCTGGAGATCCGGGGCTGTGCTGCGCCGCTTCGTCGGCCACGAGCGGGAGGTCACCAAGGTGAGTGACCATGGACCGGGTGCAGGGGGGTCTCCTGCGTCGTTACCTGCCAGAAAATGGGGAACTGGGAATTATGGAGCAGTGGTTTGTCATCCACAGAGGGGTCACTTTGCTCCGCCTGAAGGAGAGACCAAGGGGTCAGAGGGTTTTCCCAAGGTCCCAGCTGGTATTTTGCTGTCCAGGTGAGCAGCACGGAGCGGTTGCATCCACACCAAGCCGGGACCCAGAAAGCTTAGCCATATGCTTATCTTCCCTTCCAAAAGACTGTGTAGCAAACACTCAGGATGGATTAGAAGGTCAAGGTTTTGATTCAGAGATGCTGTTCACTTTTCTTCAGGTCTCATTCCATTAGACTTGTTGTTACTCTACATTATTCTTCCCAGCTGTGCCGGGGGACAGCAGGACTTTCATTTTTCCTCCTGGCATCCTGATTACACAGCCAAACATGCTATTTGGAGAGGAAAAGTGCAGGGTTTATAGATGTGTGTATGGTGTGGCCAGCATCCCTCTGGCTGGGGGCAACCCCAGAGGGTCCCCTGTGCTGTGGCTACTGAAAAGACAAAGAGGGCTTCCTTCATCCCACTGCTCAAAACAACCATGCACTGGGCTTGTCTGCATTTTTAAGGAAGTTTTTCCCATACAATTAACGGCCTTTGAGGACAAGATCCAACAACAGCCGCCCATCATCCAGCACGCTGGTTCTGAGGGGGCAGGATTCATGCTGGTGGGTCGCACACCTCGCTGCCCAGCGTCCCCCATGGCTCGGCCTCAGGGCTGCAGCACTCGCACTCGGGCTGAGGGATTTCCCCCAGCCCCACTGTGTCAGGGCTTCCCTGTGGCCGGGATCCTGCAGAGCAGAAGCAGAGACACAGCGTGAGCATCGGGCAATCCGGCACGGAGGAATCCAGCTTGGCCACGCCAGAGGGTGAAGGTCAGGCCCTCCCCAGTCATGTTTCTGTACACCCTGGGGTGGATAACTGCTTTCTCCCATCCTTTCCTTGGCAGATCACCTGTGCCCTCGACTCAAACAGAGTCTTCAGTGCATCCCGAGACAAGACAGTGATGATGTGGGAGCTTCACGGGACTTCAGGGCCAAGCCAGCTCTTCACAGGACATGACCTGGTTGTTACTGGTCTGGCTGTCAGCCCAGGTGAGGAACAATGTGCTCCAATTCACCAGGGATTTCTCGTCAACCTTTCTTGCCTGTTTTTGTTGTTAACTTGTGGTTGCAGATGCCTCCCAGCTGTGCACGGGGTCACGAGACAACACTGTGTGCAAATGGGATGTAGAGACCGGAGAGCGTCTGGGCAGAGCCGCTATCTCCAGGAATCTGGTAGGAGATGCTGGTTCCGTGCATCCCATCACTGCCCACTCAGTTATTTCACACATGAAGCCATGTAGAGTGAATTTGCCCTGAGCTTGGTGCTACGAGAAGCCCTTGAGGCACTGCAACTGTTGCCTGTGCATCCAGGGAGACCAGAGCTTGAGGGTGGTTACTCCGTTCTCCAGGTACCAACAGCTCCAGGAGCACAAAGGTATCAAGAGACACACGACAATTTATTTCTGCTCTAACGCAGAGCTGTTAGGAAGCACATTGTGCAATGGGGCTGCACTCTTTTCAGTACCAGCCCAGCGGTGTTGAGTACCAGCTTCTGGTGCCCGTGGTGCCCCTGTTCCATGGCTCTGTGTCCAGTTGAGCTGTTGGCACCTCCTGGCCTGCAAATAACCCCCAGTAACCATGTAGGGATTGAACCTGTTGGAGGGTTCCAGCATTTCATCACCCAGCACGAGGAGGGAGAGGATGGGAGCTCCATGGCTCTGTATCTGGGGTGCATGCTAAGGTGGGCTTCTGCTCATCCTTCCCTCTCTGCAGGTCACACATCTCTGCTGGGTTCCTGGGGAACCCTACGTCATCCAGACCTCGGAGGATAAAACCGTCAGGTAAATTTTATTGTGTGGCCAGAGAGAAGGGAGTTACAGCCTGGGGTGGATGGGGATTAGGGAAGGTGTCAGTGCACGAAGGGCTGTTTCTTGGGTTGATTGTCACAACCACCTGGTCTCCTGGACCCTTCTGAGGTGGATAGAGCCACCTTCCAGCTCACCTGGGTCTTGGTGCATGGACTCTTGCCAGGGGCAGGGGGACACACATGGCTGTGAACAGCCCTGGACATCGGCTGTGGGCAAACAGGGGAACTTATAAAAAAAGAAAGCTCAGCACAGCTGCTCTGGCTAAAGTCAAGGATGCAGTAAGAGCTTCGGAAACTCAGCTTGCTGGGAGGAATCAGAGAATCACAGGATTGTTTGGGTTGGAAGGGAGCTTAAAGCCCATCCAGTTCCGCCCCTGCCATGGACAGGGACACCTCCCACGGGATCCGGTTGCTCCAAGCCCCATCCAACCTGGCCTTGACACCTCCAGGGATGGGGCAGCCACCACTGCTCTGGGCAACCTGGGCCAGGGCCTCCCCCACCTCACAGGAAACATTTCTCCCTAAAATCTCATCTCAATCTCTTCTTTCAGCTTAAAACTCTTCCCTTTCATCCTATCCCTGTGGGATGGCAGCGAGGGCAAAGCGTGAGGGCGCAGCAAGGGTGCGCGGGAGGGCAGAGGGAAGCAGGGGTGCCCCCTTCCCTGCTTGTGTTGCTTCCAGGGTCTGGGACAGCCGGGAGCTGCGGGTGGCACACACCTTCCCAGCCAAGCGACACATTCAGACGTGCTGCGACGTGAGCCCAGACGGGCGGTTCTGCCTGAGCAGCAGCAGTGGTTCCACAGGGGAAGGCGGCGAGGCCACCGTGAGTTTGCTGGGCAGCAAGTCCTGCATTTTCTGGCTTCTTTCACACGTCTGTGTGTGCAGGAGATCAGCGCAGGCTCCCTGGGTGCCAGCCTAGTGGTGGTGTCTCTAGCTGGGACCAGAGCTGAGTGTCATCCTGCCTGTCCATTTGGCACATGTGCTCAGAGAGCTTCTAAGCAGATGCTCTGACCTTCACTGACAGCATCAGGGAGTGTGAGGCCCTCACAGAAAGCCTGTAAGGGCCCCCTTACTCAAGGTGTTGCCAAACCAGGTTCTCAGCCCTGTGTGAACATCAAGAGGCGAGAGCTGAGGCGCAGGGCTGGGGTTGGGAGCAGGCTGGGGCTCGCTGCCCACCCAGGCTCCGCTCTCACGGGTGGAGGCAACACAAACCGCCACTGATGGTGAAAATCCTTCAGGGCTTCAAGTTCTCCAGGACTGCGAGCAGGAGCAGGGAACAGAGGGAGTAGGCATTGCACTGCGAGTCCAGAGAAGAGCGACAAAGCTGGTGAGGGGGCTGGAGAACAGGCCTTATGAGGAACGGCTGAGAGAGCTGGGGGTGTTTAGCCTGGAGGAGGCTGAGGGGAGACCTCATTGCTCTCTCCAACTCCCTGAAAGGAGGTTGTGGAGAGGAGGGAGCTGGGCTCTTCTCCCAAGTGACGGGGGACAGGACAAGAGGGAATGGCCTCAAGCTCCACCAGGGAAGGTTTAGGCTGAACATTAGGAAAAAAATTTTCATGGAAAGGGTCATTGGTCCCTGGCAGAGGCTGCCCAGGGAGGTGGTTGAGTCACCTTCCCTGGAGGTGTTTAAGGGATGGGTGGATGAGGTGCTGAGGGATGTGGTTTAGTGATTGATGGGAATTGGTTGGACTCAATCCGGTGTGTCTTTTCCAACCTGATGATTCTATGATTCTTTTGTAAAACAGCTCTGTGTTGGCGAGTGACCATCATGGGGCCTGAGCTCTGAGCACTGCTTCTTGCCTTGCAGCTGTGGGACCTACGGCAGACACGGCACCAAGTGCGTGAATACAGGGGGCATTTCCAGACCACGACCTCGTGCATCTTCCTTCCATGGGGCCCAGTTCTCGCTCCCAGCATTGCCACATCCTCATCCGACAGCACGGTGAAGGTCTGGGACCAAGGCACCGGAGGTAGGAGAGGGTCCTGCCCAGCGAGTGCACTTTACCTTGGGATAACAAATCTGCTTCTTTTGTTTCTGTCTCCTGGTGGGGATGGGCACGGTGAAGCCTGATGTCACTGGGATTTACTCTTATCCAGGATGGAGACATTGCCCCAGAGCAAACCCTGGGGCTTTGCTTGCCCTCTGGAGAAGGAGGTTGTTGGGGTCCGTGATGTGGGAGGTGACAGGCGTCCTTCCTAAACTAGGAGGAAGCCGTGACGAGATGGCTTGTAAAGATACATCTAAGTTCAGCTCTGGAAGGATAAAAATAAACAGCAGGGGAACTCCGGGGCTTTCGACAGACACAAGCGGGAAGTTGTAGAGAACAGAAGTCTTGCTGGAGGATGGAGGGCTGGTCAGCAGCTGCTCCATCTGCACTTTTGAAGGGGAAGGGCAAGTGTTTTGGGGTTAGCCCTGCTCGCTGTAGAACAGGTGAGGGCTCTGTTGAAGGCTGTTTACCTGCCAAGCCCAGCCGTGGCAGCAGGCTTCTTGGCAACGCCTTGCACGGAGGCAGAGACCTCTTGGGAAGCTGTTGAGATCCCCAGGGTGCAGAGTGCTGAAGGAATCATCGGCATTAGGCGCTCCCCGTGGCTTAAGCACCTCTCCAAATGCACTTATTCAGGATGAAAATAGCGAGCGGTGACCTCCCAGAGCAAAGCTCTCACCTTCTGCTTCCCTCACCTCTCCTTTCGCCCTGGTGCCTGCGTGCGTCAGGGTCGGCAGCAGCTTTGGTTTGATCCTATTGCCTTCACAGCTGGGTGTCCGTGTCCTTCACAGCATCAGCCTTCGCTCTGGCTCTCTTGGAAGGGTGCAAGTCACCAGGAGGTGTCTGTGTCAAATGTGGCTCTTGGCAGCTCTGCGGGGCCGGTGTCCCTGCACAGGCACTGCCTCAGGGCATTTTCAGACGCAAGCAGGAGGGATTTGTGGTGCCGGGCATCATAAATCTTATTTCTGTGTCCCTTTTGGGGGCCAATCACAACTGCGTGTTGAGCGTAGCACAGGGCTTAAGGGAAAACTTTCTGTAAGCAATAGGAACAGGCTGCATCCATATGTCTAGGTAAATCATGTGGCGTTCAACACGGCCAAGGAGCAGGTCCTGCACTTGGGTCACACCAGCGCTCCAGGCTCGGGGAAGAATCATAGAATCACCAGGTTGGAAAGGACCCACCGGATCATCGAGTCCAACCACTCCCATCAATCACTAAACCACGTCCCTCAGCATCTCATCCACCCGTCCCTTAAACACCTCCAGGGAAGGTGACTCAACCCCCACCCTGGGCAGCCTCTGCCAGTGCCCAAGGACCCTTTCCGTGAAAAATTTTTTGCTAATGTTCAGCCTAAACCTCCCCTGGTGGAGCTTGAGGTCATTCCCTCTCGTCCTGTCCCCTGTCACTTGGGAGAAGAGCCCAGCTCCCTCCTCTCCACAACCTCCTTTCAGGGAGTTGGAGAGAGCAATGAGGTCTCCCCTCAGCCTCCTCTTCTCCAGGCTAAACACCCCCAGCTCTCTCAGCTGCTTGTTCTCCAGCCCCTTGACCAGCTTCGTTGCTTTTCTCTGGACTCGCTCCAGAGCCTCAACATCCTTCTTGTGGTGAGGGGCCCAGAACTGAACACAGGATTCGAGGAGCGATCTCACCAGTGCTGAGTACAGAGGGAGAAGAACCTCCCTGGACCTGCTGGCCACGCCGTTTCTGATCCAAACCAAGATGCCATTGGCCTTCTTGGCCACCTGGGCCACTGCTGGCTCATGTTCAATGAGCGGCTGGAAAGCTACCCAGTGGAAAAGCACCTGGGGGGGGTTGGTCAACAGCAGCTGAACATGAGCCAGCAGCAGTGCAGGTGACCAAGAAGGCCAAGGGCAACCTGGCTTGGATCAGCCATGGGGTGGCCAGCAGGAGCAGGGAAGGGATTGTGCCCCTGGACTCGGTGCTGGTGAGGCTGCACCTCGAATGTTGGGTTCAGTTTTGGGCCCCTCACTGCAAGAAAGACATTGAGGAGCTGGAGAGCATCTGGAGGAGAGCAACAAAGCTGGAGCGCAGGGGTTGTGGGAGCAGCTGAGGGCCCTGGGGTTGTTTAGCCTGGACAAGAGGAGGCTGAGGGGAGACCTCATCACTCTCTGCAGCTCCTGGACAGGAGGTTGTGGTGAAGTGGGTGCTGGGATCTTCTCCCGAGGAACAAATGAGGGGACGAGAAGAAATGGCCTGAAGTTGTGCCAGGGGAGGTTGTTTGGACATTAGGAAAAAATTCTTTACTGACAGAGCTGTGAAGCCCTGGCAGAGGCTGCCCAGGGCAGCAGGGGAGTCACCAGCTCCGGACAGGTTAAAAAAGCCCCATGTGTCTGTGGTGCTTTGGGACATAGTTTAGTTGGAAGGTGGGACTGGGCTGGCAGCTGGACTGGATAAGCTTAGAGGTCTTTTCCAATCTTAATGATTCTATGATTTTGGTTGGGAATGTCTCCCTGTGAGCCCTGCAGCTGTGTCCAGGGGCATCTATCCGTCTGCAGAGAAGAGGCAGAACCAGCCTTCAGCCCAGAGCCGTTGGCCAGGCAAGACACAGCTGCCCCGTGGGGCTTATGGGGCTTCTGGAGGGCACATCGCAACAGCTTTTGACAGGGGGATCTGGGACAGCAAGGGGTCAGCTCACCCTCCTCAGGCAAGCAGACAGACAGGAGTAGAGGCAGAGGTTGGTGTGGTCACATCCCCTCTCAGCAAATCCTCTCTCTTTCCTCCCCAGCTTGCCTGGCCTCCTTGTGCCTCGAGGGATCGGGACCGCTGACCTCCCTGGCCGTCTGCGACAGCACCACACTGCTCTGCGCCAGTTTTAACTCCAGAATCCACGTCCTGCAGCTCAGCGAGGGCGCAGAGCGGGCACTGGAGGAGGTGGCGGCTTTTTGACTGCAGTCACCTTTCCGGCAGAGACGGCCCTGCGAGAGGAGGTGGCTCTGAGAACGTCCCCCTGCTCCCCAGCAGGAGAGCAGCAGTGGGGGATCAGATTTACAAGCCTCAGTTTGCGGGAAGGCACCAGAGCTGGCTAAAGCAAAGCCAAATCAGGGATGCATCCGGGCCAAGTTCTTGCTCCCGAACGAGCTCCATGTCTTGCATTTCCAGCAGCTCCCTGCAGGCTGCGGGAGGAGCTGCGAGAAGCCAAGGGGGAGCACGGAGGGTGCCAGGGCTTCAACAGCGAATGCTTGGCGTCCTTCACCTTGCTCCAGCTGAGTGGAGCTGAACCCAGCGTGAGGAACCCAGTGTCCTGGGATTTATACCCCAGCAATGATGTGCATTGGTGCCCAGAATTCCATCCTAAGCAAGCCAGAAACATGGGAACCCACTGGGCAACTCTTCTGCCAGAAGTAACTGGGGGGTTACTTCCTTAAAACACAATTTCCAGCTGCTCTGGGGCACAGCCCTGCTCTCTCTCCCCAGCAGCACAGCAGCTACAGGGGAGGAATCCGTCCGCTCTCTTCCCCCAAAGGCTTTTTACTACAACAGCAGACGGCAATCAAACCGCACTGTGGAGTCCCTGTAATTCCTCCATTCTTTAGTCAGACCCAGAGGCCGAGGCACACATCCAGAACGTGTTTTGGTTTCTCAGAATACAACACTTGTAAAACCTCAGTTTAAAGAATAAACAACAACCGGGGAAGCTCCCCACAACATCAGTTAGAACAGAACAATCCTACACCAAACAGCCACATTCCTATCATCTCAGGTGAGACATGGCAAAGGCTCAAACAGGAGGAGCCTACATGAATTTAAACGCCCAGCGCAGAGGCTGCTTGGGAGCCAAGACATGAGATGGTACAGGGAGAAGAAAAATTCCCCTGGTCTTGAACACCTACGGAGTGAATCTCCAGGGGGAAGAGACCTCCACGTTCAGACACGGCACTGCAGAGGCAGGGGAAGCAGGGTGCATCGTCTCCCCATAACTCTGACAGCCAGTTCTGCTTTCTTGGAGCACAAATCACGTTTGAAGCCACAGACTCCTAGAAAAGGTCCCTGGAAAAGGAAGGCAAGAAGGGTATTGACCTCGTACCTGAGGTGGTATGAGGCTCCCTACACGCTTAAAACAGACTGGAGCAAACCTGTAAGCCTAACTTGGAAGGGAGGGTGGAAGCAGAGGGATAATGTCCCCATTCCAGCAGAAAACAGTGCGAGAACAGTACTGGAAAGCAGGAAAACATCACTCAGGATTTGCTTCCAACCAAGCCCTGGCTTCAAAACCACCTCAACCCCAGAGAAGCCCGTGAGGGCAGCTGCCCTAACATGTGTTGCAGTAGTCGATGCCTTTTCTTTCCTTTAATATAAAAGTAAGTCTTAGTTGAAAGCCATCGATGTCTTTCTCCAGTTCAGTAGCAGCAGCTCTGAGTTACTCCGCTGTCCAGAGCTTGAAGGTTCTGTCGTAGGAGCAGGTGGCTATCAGCTGGCCGTCGAGGGAGATGTCCAGTCCCATCACCTTTCCCTCGTGCCCAGCCAGCGTCTTCAGAGGGGACCAGCCGGGGTGAGTCCAGATCTTGGCCGTGTTGTCGTACGCGCCTGTGAGCAGGAAGTTTCCATGATTGGCTGCAGCAGAGGGGGAGAAAAAGGGAGAAGTGAGATTTGCAAATGAAACCATGACAAATCATCTCTGCTAAACCAGCACAGGCCTTCCTGACCTGAAGATGTGTTTGAGTTGCCCCCATCCCCTGCCACCTAAGCTGAGGAGAGGCAGGGATAAGGAATCATATAGCAAATGGTTTGGGCTGGAAGGGATCTCAAAGCCCATCCTGTCCCACCCCCTGCCATGAGCAGGGACACCTCCCACTGGATCAGGGGCTCCAAGCCCCATCCAACCTGGCCTTGAACCCCTCCAGGGATGGGGCAGCCACCACTGCTCTGGGCAGCCTGGGCCAGGGCCTCCCCACCCTCTCAGCAAAACATTTCTTTCTAAGATCTCATCTCAATCTCCCCTCTTTCAGCTTAAAACCAGTCCCTCTTGTCCTGTCCCTGCAGTCCCTGATCCAGAGCCCCTCCCCAGCTTTCCTGGAGCCCCTTTCAGTCCTGGAAGCCGCTGTAAGCTCTCCAGGAGCCTTCTATTGTCCAGTATGAACAACCCCAACTCTCTCGGGTAAATGAGGTGCTCAGAGACACGGTTTAGTGGCAGACAGGAATGGTTGGACTCGATGATCTAAGAAGTCTTTTCCAACCTAGTGATTCTATGATTCTGTGGCTGTCAGCCTGTCCTTAGGTGGGAAGAACATCAGATAGGAGCACTCACGTTCAAATTTCACACCAGTCACCAGGTTCTGGTGGGCAGGAATGGTGTAGATGCATTTCCTCTGGCGGAGGTCCCACACTTTGCAGGTGTTGTCACCACTGCCGGTCGCAACATGGTACCTGCCAAGGGGCAGAGGAGAAACACCTTGTTGGGAGCTGGGGTTTGTACTCAGAGCTCGCACCTAAACCACACAAGCTCCTTTCTTACCCATTTGGGGAGAAGTTAAGCCCATAGATCTCCTTCAGGTGGCCTTCTAGGAACATGATACAGCGCCCTGTGCGCAAGTCCCACACCCGGCCAAAAGCATCCAGTCCCCTAGGAAGAGAAAACCCAAGGGTCACCCACTGGAGACGACAACAACTGCCCGGCCTCACCAGCAGAAACCGCTAAGCGCTTGGCATCAGGTGGCAACAAAACCTTGGCAACCTTTCATGCCTGGTTCCAACGCGAAGCCAACTCACCCAGTCCCAGCCAGAGAGCCATCCGTGTGAAAGGCAATGTCATAGACACCTTTGCTGTGCCCCTCCTGATGGAGAATCTCTTCCTGAGCTTCCAAGTCCCACAAGCGCCATGAGTGATCATAGCTGTAAAAACAAAGCATTTGTCCAACTAAATCTATCTCTAAGGAGAATAAAAGGGTATCTCACTAACTCTGTGGGCATTTATTTCCAGCTGGGTCTCATATAAGGGCAGAGAAAGGAATCCTTTGCTGTTATTTACGTCGCAAGGCTCCTCTGTGGACAAGAGGTGGTACCCGCTGTGCTACCAGCTAGAGCTAACGGTGATATCATCCAGCAAACGACTGAATCTCAGTACCAGGTAGTGCCCAGGAATCTTCCAGACGGGTGCCACATCACACGTGCCACTCTCATGCTGTGTCCTTCAATGTCTGCCACTGGTTCATCACTGAAAAACAGGATTAGAAATCATTGGACAGTGGACACAGGCAGCTGGTGCCAGCCAGACCTCTGCAAGCATTATGATCACAGCAAGAGAGCTGCTAATTCAATGCACACTAGACACGAATCAAAGTTTTAACTAACGACTCTGAGTCCTGCCTTTTGTTCACACAGCTAAAGCTCTAAGTGAAACCCCTTTATCCACACTGACATGGGTTATAAAGCTTTCCTGGGATAATTATTTCCTGCAAATTAACAAGGCAGGTCCTTGTTAATAGCGCTTTGAAAGCTGTAACAGCAGGGAGTTTTACTGAGACTACCCAGAACAAATCCCACACTACAGCAAATCCAGCTGTGCTGAGGAATTGCAGGCCAGGCAGGACCAAGTACTTAATCTCCCAGAATTACAGGCAGGTCAGAGCCCCAGCAGACATGAACAGCACTTCAGAGCTTCTTCCCAACAGACCAACTAAACACGGTCACCTGGAAGTAAAGAACAACCTGGCCCTTCACACAGGTGCACTCCTGCAGCTGGAAACAGCAGCTTTAAGCTAAAGATAAACAACTGAGGATCTCAGAGCTGCCTGCCTCTGCCTTGGCTGCACTGCAGGGCTTCGCCTTTCAAACACAGCAGATGCCAGGGCTCAGTATCTACATCATTCTCTTCTAAATAGGGTTGAGACAGATGCTGCGCACCCTCCAAACCCACACTCTGCAGTGGCAGAGCCACTTCTTTTTATTACTGGATGAAGCTCTGGCGCATGGTCAAGTACTGCATTAGTCCCTCTCTGAATCCTGGTGCTTCCCAACAACAGAAAAGTTCAGTTCTTACTATCCAAAAGGGGAAATTTTCTCCTAAATAAAAGCTTAGAAGGAAACAATCTCCAAATCCTTCATCCATCACCCAAAGCAGTTTGACTTGATTATTTTTAAACCATTCCCCCTCACCTTGACTCCCCTAATCAGGGTGATCTCTTTTCCTGCTGAAGAAGGTGGCACATACTGAGGCCAGGAATTGCACTGGTATAGCTACAAGAAAAGGTTTTATTTGCAGGAGGATGGCAAATGTCCAATGTTTAATAACATAAACCCCAAACCAGCAGTGCTGCAGCGTGTGTCTGGTATCATTCTGACCTTTCAAGGCTCCAGAGTTTGACAGACCCATCAGCCGCACACGAAGCCAGGTTAACATCCTTCTTGTCCAGGGAGACAGTGGCTTTGGGATGGAAAACTATCGCTCCTACATTGGTGTTATGTCCTTAAGAGAAAGGGAAACCAGAATTCATCATCTGCCACACCAGTTCTTCAGAAAAGCAGCATTTCTTTGTTACTAATTAGTCAGGTACCCCAGAACACTTCCACAGTGTCCTCCCTTGTTCAGAGAAGTCACATTGTAACTGTCCCACCAAGAGCTGAACCGCACTCCCAGTAGCATCCACATAGGAGCATGGAACACCAAGGTTTGCAACCCCAAAAAAAAGTAGTGAAAAATTCAACAGATGGATCAAGAGATTTGGCCTCATGCTTGTATTCAATCAAGGTTGCGATCATTGTACAAAGAAGCTCACTGCTGTCAAGTGACCTGACCAAAAACGCTGATATACAGCTCAAAATAACTCAAACCAGGTTCTTGAAACAAAACAAAACACTGTTCAGAAACTACAAACTCAGGTCATGGCTCTAAGAGAAAGGCCAGGACTTCTGGATTATCTGACACATGCCCATGCTCCGCAAGCCTGAGTGATGCTCTCAAGTAGCATAAAATCTGCCCAGGGAACACTGCATTTTGGGTCACAAATTAATTCAGATGCAGGAGCTCAACCCAGAGAGGAACAGAAGAACTAAGCAAAGCCTCAGTGAAAATCGTTCTCTACCTCGTAAGGTGTGAACAAGGTTGCAGTCAGGCACAGACCAGAGCTTGCACAATCCACTCCTGTTGAAGACAAGAAGACATCAGCATAGACAGGAATGTCAGCAAACAGATTAAACAGAGCTATAAAACCAATCTGGGGTCTAAAATATCAATACATTTTGGACAACCAGCCATAGGAACGAATGGACTCAGATTGAAACCTCTGCTGAGCTCTAAAACAAAGTGAGGAGAGTTCAGAGCAGGAAGAAAAAGCATTTCTGAACTCTCGTGATTCACAAGCCTCCAGTAATAACCCTTTCCTTCCCTCTCCCTGCGGTCTCCCAGCCCCTAAAGGAAATGCTGTGAAAGCAAACTTACCAACAGGCAGTGGCGAGGAGTTTGGAGTTGGGGCTGAAGTGGCAGTAGGACAGCGGGCGGTCGTCTCCAATCTGACTGCAGAAGTTATTCAAGGACTGCGACACAAAGAGAACAATAAATGAGTGAAGTACAAACAGCCCAAGGAAAGCCCTGGCCAAAAACGGAGGCGAAGGAAGCATAGTATGCAGGAAGAGGCAGAGGCCTTTGGAAAGTCTCTTTCAAAGGGAAGAGCTGCCTCGGAGCTGCGCCAGCTCCCAGCAGAAGGGCCACCAGGCCAGCCTGACCGATAGAAGCCACCACAGCCCTGGGGCACAGCTTTGCTCTCAATGTGCCACCCACAATACATGCCACCAATAAGCCTGCAGGGTGGCTTTGCAATGGTGGTTTTGAGAGAGAACTTAACGTAGTTTTAGCCTCTTTCCAAGCAAACCCTCGGGCAGTTCATCAACCTGATCCAGTGGGAGGTGTCCCTGCCCACAGCAGGGGGGTTGGAACTGGATGGGCTTCAAGGTCCCTTCCAATCCAAACCATTCTATGATTCTAACACCTCTGGGTGTAACAGGATTAGAGTGGCAGCACATCGCGTGGTTGAGCCATTCCGTTTGTTTAGGCTGAGAATCTGACTTAACATACTGGAAAAGGGCATCTCAGGGTCATCTAAAACATGTTCTGCATTACTGTGTTGGTTATTTCTCCTGGGTTGGTTTACGCAGCAGCGATCATCGGTCAGGAAGAGGAAAGCAAGCAGTCCCTCCCAAGACAGCCAAACCCATGACAAAGCCAGCAATAAATCCCTTTAACTTCATGGGCAACCAGCAAAGTGAGGCAGAGGTGGCTCCTCTCCCTCTTTCACACAAGGGGACAGCTAAAGTGCATCTCTGAATCACTGAAGAAAGAGTTCAACCAAGCTTTGTGCATTCCATGGGGAAGAGCTTCCCAGCAGGCAACAGTGCAGAACATGACACGCATCTGGAGAGCGGCTCTGGGCAGCTGATCCCTTACTGACCCCTTTTCAGGATCAGCAAAACGTTGTAAAAACAGCATCTGAGTGAACACCAAACTTACTCGCAGGGATTTGTGTAGTTCCTGTCTCTGCGATGTCCTGGTTGCCTCTGGAATCTCTTTGAGCAGCCGGGCTTCTTCCAGTCGCTTCGCTGCCCTATAAAGAGGAAAGCTAGAGTAACAAATCCTAAGTTTTCCCTGCCCTGCTGCTGGAAACACGGCCCTCCCCCAGGCTGGGCTAATGCTACAGTCAGGGCGTAAGAACTCGAGCTCTAAGCTCCTTGGGCTTGCCTACCACGGACAACGTTCCCCACTCCTTTGCTCTCAAACTCCCGGCACCACCCGCAGTGGGACTGGCAGCTGGATTTTACAAAAGGCCGCTCCTCCCTCCTTCACTTACCTGGGGAGAGAGTAGTTTGCAAGCCACAGCCTCGCTGTTTTCAGACTGCGGGGTCCTTCGTGGTACCAGGTCTGCTGATACTGAAAGAATAAGAACAAAGCTGAAGGCAAAGCTGTTACCACTCTTCCCTTCAGCTGCCTTCGACAGCTCTGCTTAGCACCCGAGTGCCACCACAGCACCCGCTCTTAAACCTCACTGCATTAAGGCCGCTTTTTAAGGGCATTTTGCATACCTATAAGCCCTCAAAAAGGGGATAAAGAAAGATAAGTCAAACTTGCCGCCCTACAGATCAGATCCTGATGTGCTGCCATTTCACTCATTTTCACTATCCCAACAGAACACTGATTTTTAGTTAACGACACCCAGCTCCTTCCGTCCCTGCACGTCACCCAGTAAACAGAAAGCTCAGAGCTGCAGAAATTGTCCTTACCTCTTACAGTAACCCACAAAAACAACACGGAAAAAATGGACTAGAGAAGAGACAGGAGAAGCAGGAAGAAAGAAGAATCAAAGGAAGGAGCAGGAACACATTTTTTTCTTCCCACGTATGAAGACAAACAACAATAAAGGACTTGCTGTGCTAATTAACTGTCCAAACGACCAATCTCCTGCATCAGATGCTGTACACAGCATGGTATTGGGCCTGCAAAAGCACAAGCCAGATGTAATGCTCCTGATTTAGATAAACTATTGCTGCGGTTCTGCTCAAATGGGCAACACCACAGAAGCATGAAAGAATGAGATGGGATGGGGTGAGACAGGAATCCACAGACTGACCAAAGCCAGGAGTCTTAGACACAACAGGGACCATCAAAGTACAGTATCTCAGAGGGTAGCACACACCTCTCCCTCAGCACTGAGAGAACAAGAGAGACCCTTACCTCCTCTTTGGATTTTTTAGACCTGTCGTCATCTTTCCTCGTCTTTTTTAAGGCATCAGTGCCAACCACCGACAGGATATTTCTTAATCTGGAAAGAAACACATTAAATTGTGTTTACTCGGCGAGTTCTCACTGAATCTGGTGAACGATCCCTGCCGTTCTCTCCTCCTCAGTGTTCCTGCTGCACTGTAACAAAATGTTACTGACTGGCAGCACTCGCCGTGCCCCAACTACAAGCAAAACATTACGTAATAAACTGGGTAAAGCTGAGATTTCCCCGTCTGCAACACTCGGAGCAGACACAGCACCTCTCTCTCCTCTCTGCAGGGCCTTCTCCAAAGAGCGTGATGGGCTCGCCGAGCGCGCGCAAGCAAGCTTTCACTTCGGAGTCGTCAGTGGAAACGTTGATCTGCCGGGCTCTCTTCCTGCGCTCAAACTCAGCCAGCACCTCTGCCTGCCGCTCACTCATGTGGTCTTCGAGATCAAAGACCTCGCCTGGACAAAAACCAAAATTGTCAAATTAAAAACAGCACCGGACGAGAGATCCCTCTCAAACAGGAAGATCCAAACGGTCCCAGGAAAGGTCTCGCAGGTGTGATGTTAAATGACACTCAAAGCTGAGCAGAGACTTTGGGAAGCGACAAATTCCAGAGTGAGACAGAAAAGAAGAGGTGGTTAAACATTCTCACCACTGCTTATGTTTATGTTGCCGGCCTCGATGGCAGCTTTCATCCCCTCTTTTCCCAGCAGCCCCGACTCTCCTTTCGCCAGACGCTCCTTTTCCTTCTCTTCCAAGCTGCCGTAGAAGATGGGGGCTCTCTTGGCTGGAGGAGCATCGCTCTCTTCTGCGGGTTTGGTCTTTGTGGCCTGGAAGGTAACAGCAAATTTTAACTGTGTTTGGCTAAAAAGGAGACAACAAAGAGCTTATTTGTGTGAGGATGCGCTGCTCTGCTAGAGAAATCACTACGCACACCATGAAGAGACCCTGAAATTGCCTGCAAGGTGTCATCATGGAAAAACGTCACTGTGCCCCAGCGCAGAGAGAAAGGAAAAATCTATAATAAATAAATCGCTTAAATTCAATTGTTGGTTTGTGCTGATGATCGGCTCAGACCTCGTGTAGCAGACAGGTACGGGTGGACTCGCTCTCAAAGGTCATTTCCAACCAAGCCATTCTGTGATACGTTTAAAGCTCTGGGCTTTCAAGACACGAGCTTTCCCTGATGTTGCTGAGCAGCCTCTGGTGAGCAGAAGCGATGCTGCCACCAGCTCCAGGCCCTCGCAGGGAGGTGGCAGGTGGGGAACAAGAGGGGAAAGGCGGCGGGGGGGGCGACGAGAGGGGAAGGCGGCGGGGGCGGGGGGGGAAGAAGAGGGAGAAGGCGGCAGAGGAACGAGAACGCGAAGGGGTCGGGGGGCTCAGCCTCCTTGCTCCGTTACCGCACACCCGCCAGGAAAAAGGCCCGTTCCGTAACCCCCACGGTAGAGGGGGAGGAACCGGACGGGCCCTTCCGACCCAAACCATTCCCCGACTGCATGACTCGGGCCCGGGTGCCGAATCGCACAGACCCACCTCGGCAGGGGCTGGGGCCCGCACGGGGGGCCGGGCGCCGCCTCGGGCCGCGGGGGCCCGCACGGAGGCCATGGCGGCAGCGGACAGAGCGGGACCCGCGCCGCGCGGCCGCTTCCGGGACCGGGGCAGGGCGGGAGGGGTGGTGGGAAGGGGGCCGCAGAGCATGCCGGGAGGAGTGGCAAACAGAGCCCGTTCCCATTGGACGGCGGACGCGCGGTGCACGCCGGGAGGAGTGGCCAAAAGGCATGGGGTCCCTTGGGGTGTGAGCGCGGTGCATGCTGGGAGGTGTGGCGGGGAGAGCGCAGTTCCCATGACTGGTGGAGCGCGGTGCATGCCGGGAAGTGTAGGCAAAAAGCGTCGGCGCCCTCGGAGGCGGGGGACGCGGTGCATGCTGGGAGGGGTGACAGGGAGGCGCGGATCCCATTGCCTGCGGGGACGCGCAATGCTCGCCAGCAGCTGGGGACGTGCTGCACGCCAGGACGCGTGGTGCACGCTGAGCAGTGTGTCTAGAAGGCGCCTTGCCCAGTAGCGGCAGGGGTGGGGGACACGGCGGGGAGACGCGGTTCCCATTGTCGGCGCCGCCGCGGTGCATGCCGGGAGGCGTGGCGGGGAGGCGCTATTACTATGAGCGGGCCGCGGTGCACGCCGGGAGGCGTGGCGAGAAGGCGCTATTACTATGAGCGGGCCGCGGTGCACGCTGGGAGGTGTGGCGGGGAGGCGCGGTTCCCATTGGCTGCGGGGCGCGGTGCACGCCGGGAGGTGTGGCGGGACGGCGCGGAGGCGGCGGCGGCGGCGGCGGCGGCTCTTCCCCCGTTTCCCCGTTCCTCTCCGTTTCGCGATGCTGCGGCGGAAACCGACGCGGCTGGAGCTGAAGCTGGACGACATCGAGGAGTTCGAGGGCGCGCGGAAGGAGCTGGAGGTGCGGCCCGGGCGCGGGGGCCGCCCCCGTTCCCGGGCCGCGCTGACGGCCGCTGTGCCCGCAGGCCCGGCGGAGGCCGCGCGAGGAGGCGGCGGGCGGCGAGGAGGCGGCGGGCCCCGAGCCCCGGAGCCGCGAGCAGACGGTCGGCGAGCGCATCGGATACAAACCCCAGCCCAAGGCCGGCGGCCGCGCCGCACACTTCGGCTCCTTCGAGTTCTGAGCGCCGGGCCCGGCCCCGCTCGCAATAAACGCCTCTTTTTGTAATAGTTCCGTAACTTCTTATCTTGTGTTTATAAGGGGAAGGACGGGATGTCAGCCAGAGAGACCTGGACAGGCTGGAGCGGTGCGGCTGGGAGAACCTCATGAGGTTCAACAAGGGCAAGGGCAAGGCCCTGCATCTGGCTCGGGGCAATCATGGAATCACCACGTTGGAAAAGACGCAGAGGATCATCGAGTCCAACCATTCCCATCAGTCACTAAACCACGTCCCTCAGCACCTCGTCCACCCGTCCCTTAAACATCTCCAGGGAAGGTGACTCAACCCCCTCCCTGGGCAGCCTCTGCCACTGCCCAATGACCCTTTCCTTGAAATATTTTTTGCTGATGTCAGGCCTGAACCTCCCCTGGTGGAGCTTGAGGCCATTCCCTCTTGTCCTGTCCCCTGTCCCTTGGGAGAAGAGCCCAGCTCCCTCCTCTCCACAACCTCCTTTCAGGTAGTTGGAGAGAGCAATGAGGTCTCCCCTCAGCCTCCTCTTCTCCAGGCTAAACACCCCCAGCTCTCTCAGCCGTTCCTCATAAGGCCTGTTCTCCAGCCCCCTCACCAGCTTTGTTCTTCTCTGGACTCACTCCAGAGCCTCAACATCTTTCTTGTGGTGAGGGGCCCAGAACTGAACACAATCCGTGGTCCCAGTACAGGATGGGGGATGATGTGATGGAGAGCTGCCCTGAGAGGGCTTGGGGTGCTGGGGGATGAGCAGCTTGACATGAGCCGGCAATCATAGAATCATCAGGTTGGAAAAGACCCACTGGATCATCAAGTCAAGTCCAACCATTCCTTGGACACTGAAAAAAAATCCAACTGGTTGCAGTGCTGGAAGGTGGAGGAAAAGTCACAGCCAGGGCTGCCCAATGTGCGCTCACAGCCCAGAAACCAACCATGTCCTGGGCTGCATCAAAAGCAGCGCGGCCAGCAGGGCGAGGGAGGGGATTCTGGCCCTCTGTTCCTCTCTTGGGAGACCTCACCCGGAGTATTTGGTCCAGTTTTGGGATCCTCAGCATAAGAAGGAGATGGAGCTGTTGGAACGGGACCAGAGGAGGCTACAAAGATGATAAGAGGACTGGAGCACTTCCCATAGGAGGACAGGCTGAGAGAGTTGGGGTTGTTCAGCCTGGAGAAGAGAAAGCTCTAAGGAGACCTTATAGCGACCTTCCAGTACCTGAAGGGGCTACAAGATACCTGTGGAGGGACTGTTTACAAAGGCTTGTGGTGACAGGATGAGGGACAATGGGTATAAACTGGAGAGGGACAGATTTAGACTGGACATAAGGAGGAATCTCTTCACCATGAGGGTGGGGAGGCCCTGGCCCAGGTTGCCCAGGGAAGCTGTGGCTGCCCCATCCCTGGAGGGGTTCAAGGCCAGGT
Source organism: Phaenicophaeus curvirostris (assembly GCF_032191515.1). NCBI lineage: Eukaryota > Metazoa > Chordata > Aves > Cuculiformes > Cuculidae > Phaenicophaeus > Phaenicophaeus curvirostris. The sequence continues at coordinate 2,131,609 of NC_091411.1, forward strand.
TGGATGGGGCTTGGAGCCCCTGATCCAGTGGGAGGTGTCCCTGCAGGGGTGTCCCCATGGCCGGGGGGTTGGAACTGGATGATCTTTAAGGTCCCTTCCAACCCCTTCCATTCCATGATTCTATGATTTACACCTTAAGCCCTGCAGTTTGATGGTGCCTCTAAGGAGAAGAGGTGTGAGAGCATCTGTCGGGGTCTCTCAGCCAGTGCTGTGCCCAGACACTGCTCTGGCTGCTCCTGGAAGGCTGGGAATGACCCCCCACATCTAATTCCATCCCCTGCTCACACCCGTTTCACTGTGTGGCATCACAGCTGGGACGTGGCTGGGCCCTCAGCAGGGAACGGCTGCAAACCTGGATGCAGAACACCCAGGTGAGGAACGACATCCCATTTTCTGGTGGCAGTTTTCCCTTTCCCCATTTCTTTTCCATTCACCCAGGGAACTCTGGGTGGCTGCCAGGGCTGTTTGCTGCTTGGATCAGAGGTCATCGACTGTTTCCTTACAGATGGCATCACGTGGAAAGCAGGAAGGTGGAGTGGTTTCCGACACTAACCAGCATGTACGCGGATTTACAGCAGGATCCGTTCTGCTGGCAGCTGGCTGAGCACACGATGAGCCCGGCACGCAGCCGGGTGACCACCAAGCTGGTGGTGGTGAAGGAGGAAGGAGGAGGTGGGAAGGAGGAAGCCAGCAGCCTGGAGCCACACGAGGACGCCCGCAGGGAATTCAGTGAAGGAACTGGAGGCTCTCGCAGCTCCTGGCTGTGACTTTTCCACCACCTTCCAGCACTGCAACCAGTTGGATTTTTTTTCAGTGTCTCAGTGCTCCAAACCGGACTGATTAAATTCACGCTTTGCATGTTGTAGGAGCTTCACATTTCAGGGCAGGCTGGGAAAATGTACAGAACTTAAAATCAAGCCCCAGTCTGGCCCAGAGCAGGAGTCGGGGACGACTCCCTGCGGCCGTCTCTACCTGACCAACTCCACGGGGACAGCTCTACCCAGAGGCAGGGACTGCCCGTTCCCAGTTTTCCTGGGTCAGTGGCACACTGGAGATGTAAATCCCTCAGTTTAAACACCACCACCACGTCCCAAAAAAAAAAAAAAAAAAAAAAAAAAGAGAACAAACCCCTCACCTGGCATTAGGGGCTCCCTGTAAAGTTATCCCTTCCCCTAGAGCAGAGATGCTTCCCTAACCACGCAGAAGGATCAGGACTGCTCTGCTGTTCAGGCACTCCCTGCGTGCCCCAGGTCTGACAGGGAAACGTCTTGGTACGTTCCAAACATCCTTGGGTTGCACAGGGAGAGAAAAACCAACCCAGCCCTTCATTTCTTGGCTATGGATGGACACAGCCTGAAGTAACAACCTGTGAAGGAGACTGGAATTCCTTGCTGTACCCAGACACCTTCCATGATCATCATTCCAACTCCCTGAGCTCCCGTACCTTGACTCTTCTTTCTGTAGGGGAAAGCAGATCTGGAGGCACCGATTCCTCCTTTCCCCTCAGCTTTCCTCACACTCTGCAAAGCGTAACTGGGCTGAAACAAGCACCTGCTCACACAGTGGGCACTGCCCACATTCCACTCGCCATGGCTGGGGTGGGTGTAGAGGACGCTGCTCCTCGCTCCCACCCCAACCCTGGCCCCTGCTGCTCCAACACAGCAGGAAGGGAGGGGAAAAAAGGGCCCTCTACCTAATAACAGCAGGCATTTAACTCTCAGAGTCCTTTTCCAAGTGCTGCAGCGCGAGCCGCCCTTCTCCGGTTGAGGATTGTTCCCCAAACACCTCCATCCACCTCAGTAAAATGCAATCTATTTTATTGGTTAATTATATACAGGAGATTGTTGACATTCACAGTAACATTAGACGCGCTACCGCCACAAAGAGCAAGACTAAAACCAAAAGTGACAGTCTGCTGTAAAGAGCCAGGAATCCCGCTGGAGGCGGTGGCCCTGGCTCCCAACAAACTGAAAAGGCACTCGGAGAGAAACACAAGCTGATGAAGGCACCCCGGATCCTTGGGGCACTTCTTCCAAGATGATAATCCAGAGGTACGGTGTGCAGAGACAAAGCACCAGGGCACAGACAGACACGGGACACCACATTCCAAGCACGCTGCACATGTGCTGGGGCAGGGATTTCATTTACTCCAGTTTTATAACCATTAGGGTCCTCACCTCCCTGCAAGCGCTGCTCGAGGTGAGTTTAGTGTTACCTGGACAACTCAAAGCGCACCAGCAGCACTTGGAGTCAGTAGGGAAGGCAGGATGTGCAGGCTCTGGCAAAGCCAACAGCAACCTGGGCTGAGACCGGGGCACAGCGAGGCTGCTGGCTTCCACCGATTGTCAAACTGAAGCAAGAAGAGAGCACGGCCAAAGCTGTCAGGGAGACCCTGGCTCGAGGCAGCCCGTTCTCAGTCGTGCCTCGCCACGTTGGCAAGCTGTATGGACACTGCTCTCCATCCTCCCACATCAACCACCATCCCTCCTCACACGCCGCTCCCGGAGCCCAGCCTGGGCTCCCACTGCTACCTCGGGGCTGCCCAGAGCTCCTTGCCATTCCCACAGGCTGCAGGAGGGCAGCTGGGGCGCCTGCCAGACACCTGGGAGGCTTCTGTGCACCAGGGACGGGCACCGACCCAGCTCCGCGGCACCTCTGCCCTCCCTCTGTGCCCTCTCATGGGTGGGCAGGAGGTGGCGACCCTTCGAAAACAGACGTTCTCATTCTCTGAGCGGTCAATGCGGAGGAACAGAGATGCTACACGTAGGCAGAAAAGCTAACGAGAACAGAGTTTATCAAGCAAAAGCCACGACTGTTTCCCAATCTCCAAGTCATCCGTCTCTGATCACGTGGATCAGAGTCCGGTCACTTGAGTACGAGGAGAGGCAGCTAAAAGGTCAGGCAGCTCAGGCCAAGCAGAGGTTCTGTTTGAGGGAACAACACAGCAAGAGGTAAATGAAGTAACCAGTGTGATCACACGAAGCCACTCCCGACTGTGTCCTACGACCAGACACCCCTGGAGCGGGAACGCCAGCTCAGCCAGGAGTAACCGCTCCAAGTGGCGGTGGCAGCTCTGAGCTCCTGCAGGGATCCTGCCCCTGCACTGGAAAGCATTCAAAACATAAACGACCAACTCCAGCACTTAACTGCTTCAGCTCTCTCTGACAAACACTGCCATTACCTTACAGCTCTCCTGCAGGGACTGGAAAGCTCTGGTTTCACTCTCAGGGAGAGGCAGGAGACCTTACAGGGCACAGCAGGTTCTTACCTGCATGACAAACGCAGAGAAGGCATCAGCGTGTCCCTCTGCGGGCTGTTACAGACCTGACTCCTCTCAAAGATCAGACCAGGGAAGAGCTTTTCCTGCCTTTAACCAGGAGCTGGCTAGAAGTTTTCTATGAAAATACCTTTCCCTCTCTCACGCAGACACAACTTTGCTACAGAAAGCAGCTCTTTAGAAACGTACACCTGCTTTTAGCTCCTCTCCTTTTACTCTGTATTTGCACTGCCCAAAGATAACAAGGTGTCCTGGCACCAACGCTGGACAGTTGACTTCAGGTGGTGCAATTCAGGGTCCTGGAAGCAACACCAACACATCTCCCACTGCCCTCCCAGGAGGGTGGTGGAGCGAGGGTGAGGGAGGAACCCACACGTGCAGGGATGGGCCTCGCCCTGTGAGGGTTACAGGCAAAAGAAATGCAATTCCTCTTCCTACAGCTTTCCTTGCACAGCAAACAGGGTGACCAGCAGCATCTTCAGAGGAAAAGAATGCTCCTGCACGGGCCCAGATATTTCCACCGGGAAGGGCTTCCGTGTTCTCACAGCGCATCCCAGACATCAGTCTCGATCTGAACGTAGCACCTGTTTTTCAGTGCCCTAAAATTCCCCCCTCTTCCCTTTCAGGCAGTTGCAGGCAGGAAGGGGCAGCCTGGGCAGAAGAAAGACTCCAGCTTTGCACTGTGCTCTGCTCAGCATCCCCTACGGTTTAATAACCAAGAGCTAAACCTGAAGTGCTCCCTAGAAAACCCAAAGTTTGTTCTGGGCATCAGGCGTGCGGGAAGCTGGGTTTGCCTGTGAAACGCGTGGAGCTCACAGCGCTGACCGGGAAGTTCTTTGCTGTGCTACAACACCCCTCCACCACTGGCGGTGAGAAATCCTGCACCTCCAAGCTTACAAGGTCACTGCATGATTATTAAGACAAAGAGGAGTATTTTGGGTCAGCAATAGGTTTTAATCAGCTCAAACTGCTCTAAATTTCACCTGAGACGAGACTGAAGCTGCTTTAGTCCTATCTTCTCTCTCTTCTCTTCCCCAAATCTCTCCTTCAAGGGAACAAACTTGTTTTATTTCCTTCATCTCAGTCACAAAATGCCCTCTGCAGACATTTCAACCTTTAATGCTGCCAAATCGTGACTGAGCTCCTGCCTCATTTACAGAACCAGTTCCAGTAAACCCAAGGTTGAGCTCTAGGTCCGTCCAGGTGCAATTCAACGGGTTCAATGATTTATTTAAAGTCTTTTTGCCTTGTGAACATGCAACTGTCTTCTTGTGTCTACTGCATTCATGTCCATGATTGGGAACTGGAAGCAGCTACGCCAAAATGTCACTGGAAGCTGAGGAGAGCTGCTGGGGTACTTCTAGACCACTTCAACCACACAAGGGGTCACCTCCCATGTAGTCTAAGCGGCTGAGGATTGTGGCATTAAAAATAAAGAGAGGATTGAAGTTCAGCAGTGGTGCAGATGCGAAGGGAGAAGTTTCCTTCCGTGTGGTCAGCAGGTCGTGTGGATGTGGCTGAACCTTCTGTAACGCAGCACAGGGGGTTGCTGTAATTTTGGCGGGGGTGTGGCTGCAGCGACGTTCAGCAAAGAGCAACACCTTGTGTCTTGTGCTTTAAAATAACAGCACAGGTGTAAAGGACAGACTCACCCAGAGCCCCGAAGCACACGGCTCACATTTATGTTGAAATATCCCTTGCTAGGACACACCTGAGCATGTCTGATGTGCAGCACCGAGTCTTCCTCAGAGGCTGAGTCCTTCTGCATCAGAAGGTGTCACTGGCCCCAAAAAGCCACAATGCCAGGGAGGTCTCCTCCCTGACACCATGTACATTGAGAAAAGTAAAAATAAAATACCCATTATTTGCACACGTAGGCTCCATTGGCAGCTCTGATCGTTATCTACAGTTCATAAAACCCTCACAGATGAGCATTTAAATTTAAAAATAAAATGTTTTCTTTTGTTTTTAAAGAATAATTTCTACGTTTCTGTCAGCCAACTAATTTCAATCACAGCATAATCTAAGAATAAAGCAAAACCTAGCCAAGAACGGCTACCACGGGACCCTCGAGAGTCAACCCCACTGCCAGCCTGCAGCAGGAGCGAGCAGCACAACCCAGCTCCTCACATCCCTCGCCCCAGCTCAGAACTCGTGGTGAACTCCAGTTGATTTTCTTGATATTGTTTTCTCTTTCAGCTTAGGAATGATCCAGTCCTCATGACGGCTGCGCTTCGAGGGAGCAGTGGGGTGGGGAGGCTTCTGGGCAGTGTCCAGAGTTAATGGCAGTGCTCCGTAATATCCACAACAACTGCTTTTTTCCAGCTGAAGAAGAAATAGCCTGTTCCTGCGCCTGCCGCCACAGCTATGCAGAGGTATCCATTATACGTCATGAAGATCAGCATGAGGAAATAACTGACCACGACTTGGATGATGTGCAGCACCGTCTGCAGGAGGTGAGGGAAGCTCAGCATCTGCTGTCTGAGAACACAAAACCCAAAGGACAGTCAGCACCTGCGAGACACAGGCAGGAAAACGCACAGCTCCAACAGAAAGCTTGGCTCTTAGGCTGACAGGGTGCCACAGTGGGCACGGAACGGCAGAGAAGAGAGCAAAGCAGGCTGGGCACAGCCTTCTGCATGCATCCGACACTTGTTACTGTGTCTTTCCCCACAGAACTGACTGATAATGGAGAAGGCATGGAACTTGCTGGGAGGGTGAAACATCTAGCTGAGAAACAAACTTCTAGAAGGTCATTTCACCCCCACCTTCAATAAGCACAATGGCTTTTCTGAGTAGAGGCTCTGACTACCTGTCAACAGAAGGATCCTAACAGGGTCACTGGCTAGAACACCCACATTCTGTTCCTGGCAACTCCACAAATGTGTTCCTTACTGCTCTGGAAAAAAAACAAGCTTATCTGACTCCTTGCTGCTTTCCTCCTTTTATCCCCATCCTAAAGGGAGGCCAAGTCACCCAAGCCCAGTGCCAAGCACTGTCCCAGTCTGGAGTCAGGGTACTTTGCAGAGAGTAATATGGGCTGTGTAAAGTTTTTTCTGTCCCAGTTTTTGCCTCTGTCAGCTACTGAAGAAATCTGTTAGAATGAAGTGAAGTTCTTACCCAACAGTTTTGTGAGTCTCCATCAAGATGGTGCCATTGGGACCTGGCACTGGCATGGAGTTGTAGCGAATGCTGACTTGGGATTTACGGAGCAGACACTCTCGGGCGATCTTAAGGCCTTCGTAAAACATGGCCAGGAAGAAAACAGCCACAAAAGCACCAGCCATTTCTGACAAAAGAGGAAACGTTATCATATCTGTGCAACAAAAGATGTTTGCTTCAAAGCACATCAGAAGAGACGCTGTGTGGTTCAACAGCGGCATCGCACTGCGCTGGGCACAGCGTGCACGTGGGTACAGAGGGGAAATGTGAATTCCATCCCTATGTTTAGCAGAATTGCACCCACAAAGTGAAGCCAGCAATCGTTTTCACTGGTAAGACCAACTAAGTTCTCAAACTACACAAACATCTCCCTTAGTCTTCCACCCCACGGATGCCATTTAAACTAGATTCAACAGCAGACCGGCATTTTTTGGCATAAATAGTAAAGTAGCTCCCAAAATATGAATCGATTGCGAACGTTTTGTTTGGACTGGACAAGACAGTTTTACTAACCTCCAGGAGAATTGATTATAAGTCCAGAAAACAGCAATGGCACATTCTCATAGCTGAAGTGGAAAGTCATGGCCTGCCCAAAACATAAAGAACATCAAGATGAGCCCGAATAGCTCACCCTGAGATGCAGCTCGCAACAAGATTAGCAAAGGTTTCTGTATTACAAGGAGAACTTGGATCATCAGTTGGTCACCAGATACAACCCAGCAGTAAATCTCATGTAACACACACGCTAGGCCTGGTTAAAATGCTCCAGGTTCTGATTCGAGTGTGCAGCTCTTTCATGTAGTGCCTCTGGGCAGAAGGCACCATCCTTCCTAGGACCTGCCACAGAAAAGTGCCCTCTCCTGGCTTTTGGAGAGCCAGAAGCAGTCAGGGACTGGGGGTGTCTCTGTGGAGCCCCTCCTCGCCTCCTGGGTTGGGGTACGGGGCCTTTCTTCTCCCACCTCATACGGACAGGGGCTCATCCATCTGAATCCTCTGGTCCCATCCCACACCGTGCCAACAAGTACTGTCTCCCTGCAGAACCTCTAACATCCTTCGGGAAATATACAGGTACAGCAAGGAGTATTATACATAAATCAGGAACACGGCTTCGTCTGGGTGGAAATAAGGGCTCTAAGCCTCAGAGTGAACGCTGTGGGAAGGGGAGAAATCAATAATCCCCGGCCAGCTTACGCTCATAGGATCAGGTGAATACATCGCAGGTGAATACATGCCTCAGGTGCATATGGTGCTTTCACAGGTAAAGTACTCACTAAGCCTGAGGAACTTCTCTCTGAACTCTCCTCATTGCTTAACTAAGGTTTTTAGATGAAAATCAGAATTATGATTTATTTCAGCGTCCATAAGAATGAGCATTATTCATTACCCCCAGACCAGAAATCACTGTAAAGCAGCTTTTAGAGAGTACATCCATTTTTTACATTAATTTAATACCTTTACATTACAAACAAAACTCCCTCAACCCAGCGTTCGCGCCTACATCCATAAATGACGGCTGAAACACAGCCCGTTTCTAGGTGAGGAATGGGAATACGCATCCATTAAGATGTATCCAGTCTGTCTTCTGGGACACTACAACTACCTGCTTCCTCCCCTGGCAGTTTTATGCGCCAAGTTAACTCCAAGTCTTGTGTGATTAATCACCGTGTTCAGTTGGGGGCTAAGGTAGCTCCTCTAGCTGCAGAGGCAAGAGTGCCTGATGCTCGTGAAGAAAGCATTTATATAGAATCATGGAACGGCTTGGATTGGAAGGGACCTCAAAGCCCATCCAGTTCCACCCCCTGCCATGGGCAGGGACACCTCCCACTGGATCAGGGGCTCCAAGCCCCATCCAACCTGGCCTTGAACCCCTCCAGGGATGGGGCAGCCACAACCTCCCTGGGAAACTTGTTCCAGTGCCTCACCACTCTCATGCTGAAGAAATTCCCCCTTATGTCCAATCTAAATCTGCCCCTTTCCAGTTCACACCCATTGCCCCTCGTCCTATCCCTTCAAGCCTTTATAAACAGTCCCTCTCCAGCTTTCTTGTGGCCCCTTCAGGTACTGGAAGGTTGCTATAAAGTCTCCTCAGAGCCTTCTCCAGACTGAACAACCCCAACTCTCTCAGCCTGACAATGCTAGACTGCACATTCCACCAGCACTACTGGGCTCTGTACGGGGCCGTGTGCGCAAAGGGCAAGGCTGTTGCAGTCCTCCCTTCCGCTCTGATATTGTTTGCAGCGTAAGCAGAAACAGCAATTCTTGATTCTTTCTTTGGGGCACACAGCTGGCAGGCACATTTTAACCAAAGCTTGCAAAACATATATTCTTATTTGACACGGAAATGCTCTCCCCTCCTTTCAAAATTTTGCCATGGAGTCTCATGTTTTAATAATCTGAAATTCACATCAAAAGTACTCAGAAAACAGAGAATAAGCTGAATTCCCTAGAACTAGCTACACACAATGACACAGATCCTACAGCCATCTCCATGGAAACTTTGGTCAGGACCTCTGCACAGCTTCAGTGATGCCAGCATGCACAAGTCTGAACTCGTTTAAATTGCAGCTCGCTAGAGCAGCAGGACTGGGGGCCAACACAGCCTTAATGCCAGCGTGGCAAAGAGTCCCGCTGGCACTTCGCCCCTCAAACTGAGGAGTTCAGGAGGAAAAGGGCACTGAGATTGGTCACCTGTGGGTCAGCTCTATCCTCAGAATCCTCTCAGTGCCAGTTAAGGCTTTTGCCAACACCAACAGCCCTGCAGAACTCCATCTATCTCATCCTCTTGCAGGAAAATGCTCACTTTGTATCTCTGCCTTCAGCTGTCTAGAGAGCAGACACCAGGCTGGCTGCTGGAGAGGTTTCTGCAAGGCAAGACTGTTTTGCCAAAGGACCTCCAGATCTGAAATGCATTTTGTGTTGCAGATCACCTCCTTCACCCCAGAACAGCCACAATGGGCTCTGTGCTTTAACTGGATCGATCCATGCCTTCCAAAGCTATGTTTAGTTTCTGATTCTCAAAAGCATCGCCTTTACGATGACAAGTTACTCTGAAGCACAGACAAGGAAATGCTCTCAGGTCACTTATGACTTTTCCACTTACCATCATCATCATGTCAGACCCATGACTGTGTCCCGGGGCTGCCGTCGAGTGGTGATGCTCAGGGGGATGCGTGGCTGGCAGCATGGAGCCATTCGTGGGGTGAGCGTGAGACATCTTTCCAACAAGAAATGTTCAAAAAGGCACGTGGAAAAGTAGGACCCTGAAAAACAAAGGAAAACAAATAAGCAACAGCACTTTTCTAAACAGAAGATGGTTTCTGTACTGCTACTGCAAGAGAAAACACTCTTAAGCCACTGGGAACTACTGCCTCTGGATAAACTTCTGGAGCATCCTCGTGATCCTGCGTTCTGACTACAGAGAGCACACAGTGAAGCAAGTGGGACAGTCTAGTGGAGGCGTGTCCCTCTGAGCTTTACATCATCAAGTTGCTGTGCCATCCCGAACGCTCTTGTCAGAAAAGCAGCCTAATCTGATAGAGGTGGCACGTGGGGACAAAGCTCTGCATAAAGGAACATTTTTTATTGCTAAGAGGAAAAAGCCCAAGTTTCTTCTCAATTGCAGTCAAGCAAGAGGCAAAAATATCTCAAGATCCATTTTAAATTGCATATATTAAAGGGTCTGATTAGAGTATTTCTCTTAATTGACAGTTATGCATTTTATTGGGAACATGGTTAACAAAGAAATTAAGTTAGGTGGTACAGCGCCGATTACCAGGCAAAGGTCTGCACTAGCCATGGGCAATCCGATTTCATTTCCAGGAGCTTTACATTGTCACATCTTCCCCTTTAATCACATTACCCACAACGAGAGGAACACTCAAAAGGCAGCCATCTGCAATCCCTAATCTGGTTACTGCAAATCAGGAATATCTGGACAGGCTCCATTAAACCAGAAGTGCACCTCGCGGTTAGACGTGGGCATGGATTTTGCACCCTAGCACAGTCTGGGCTGGTACCTGGACCTTTTCTGGTGTGAAATGAAAGAGCAACAAGAGAGAAAACAACCTGGAAATACCAGACAGCCCTGAAACAACAGCACCCATGAGCGTGGCAGAGCCAGGCAGAGGTAACCCCAGCACAGGCCAGGTGAGGTGGCACTGAAGATAGGTAAGCACCACCATCGCTGTCCTAGATCCTGTCTGGAATACTGTGTTCCCTCTCAGTCTAGCCCAGTGCTTAGGTGAAATCAAAAACAAAGCACAAACACTTTATCCAATTAAAATTTAAAAAAAATGAGAGGAGATGTACTTGCTTCGAGATCAATCACCAGGAGTGTCTGCAACCTGGACAAAAGTGGGTTTTAAGCTAAAAGACAAGTTGGTGTTTGAAGGGATAGGTATGAATATATTTAGATTGGAGAGGGGAAATGAAACTCTACAAGAGCTTTCCAAACTGAAAGCAGCACCAGCAAACGAAACCCCAACTGCGAACCAGCTGATGGAGCTGATGGTTCAGTTTGTGACCAGGAGCTGGTGACGCGGCTGTGCTGGAATCAGGGGGATTGCAAAAGGCTCTGCAGTTGATCTAAAAAGAGCAATGAGAGAAGTTAAAGATCTGGGGACGACAAGAAGGAAAATAAGTCAGCAGTGCTGGGACAGAACTTGCAAGCCCTGAAACGGGTGCAAGGAAGCATCTGTATGCACCCAATACCAGCAAGAGCCAGTGAGGGCGTTTCCCTGCGTCTCTGTGCAGAGGTTGTAGCCCATCTCTTATCACATCAGACGAGTTCACAGGAACTCCCCATGGAAGTTGTCATGTAACCTAATGGTGCTGACTAAAAGCAAAACGTATTCCTTGTGCATATTTCTGGTAATTCTGCTCACCTCGCCCCTGAGTTGTGCTTAAATATTAAGCTCAGAAAAATGTTTAAGCAGAAGGAAAAAAGAGAGATACTAAAAGAAGCAGCAGCTCCTCTGACACAGCAAAGCATTCCCAAGGGATACCTGCAGAGAAAATGGTGCCGTTTTCATATAGCATGGCTATTAGGATTGTACTTTTTCAGAGATAAAATATTCAAGAAATGAAGTCCTAAAGTAAAAACACTAGGAAAGGAATCCCCTGCCAAGACACACAAACTTCAAATCGTCTTTTGGAGAAGGGAAGGAAGAAGGACAGCCAAAGCACTTAACACCACGAGATCAAAGGGAAGTGAGCCGCAAGAAGAAAGAAGTAGCGTAAGAACCTTCTCTCTCCCCCAGCCAAAATCTCATCTCTCCCTCTTTGGCTTTCTGTTGATGATACATTGCTTTTGCTTCGGACACAACACTCTCGCTACTGCCAAGTTCGATTATTTATTCATTGTAGGATCTCATGCTCCCACCAAGCTCTGCAGGTTCCAATACGCTCCACCGAAGCCCCAGCTGTTTATCAGACTGAAAACTCCCTTTGTGGTGGGGTTGTGTCCAACTTCTCACACATTTACTATCACTGGTCTTCAGAAAGGGACAAACAGGGGACGTGTTCTCTCAATATTCACAATATCTCACAATATTAACAGCCATGGAGGTCAGGCATTCACAAGGAGCTGTACACGGATGAGAAGGGTCCTGGGACAGGTTACAGACAGGTTGATGCTCACCTGGGCCACTGCTTCCCACTCCACTACACAAGTGCTCCAATGCCAAATCCACCCCCGGTTGCAGTTACCTGACACTAAAAGACATTTTACATGATCCTTGGATGGGGAGGTCCTGGCCCAGGTTGCCCAGAGCAGGGGTGGCTGCCCCATCCCTGGAGGGGTTCAGGGCCAGGCTGGATGGGGCTGGGAGCCCCTGATCCACTGGGAGGTGTCCCTGCCCATGGCAGGGGTGGAACTGGATGGGCTTTGAGGTCCCTTTCAACCCAAACTATTCCATGATTCTATGATCATTAAAAGGATGGGATATTAAGTACCAGAAAGGGAAATACCCAGGCCAGCCACTGCAGCTCGTTTGTGTTACTAAAGGTAACCAGCATGTGGGGGAATTCCTGTCTGAAAATAAATCACTTCCATTAGAACACCCCAGTACAACCAGTCTGAGTCACAACTTAGGAGGTCTCTACCTCTGCCTGTGGGTAAGAAACACTGCCTAGGGCAGCAGGAGCAGCAGGTTAACAGCTCTGTAATATTTCAAGCTGCAAATCTCTGGTTGGCTTTCGCAGACTCTGAAGGAATGACATGGAGCTGTGCACATCACAAGAAAGGTGCTGTTTTCAACAAGCCTGACTCCATACCTGGAGGGAGAAATCCACACGTACACGTTTCTATTATTGCAATTTCTTTAAATAGGTTTAGTCCTGTACAAACCCAGCCCTTCAGCAGGAGGTATTTCTGTCTGAATGGGCGACTTGATCTCTCACCCCCTGCCTGCTCCACGTGTTTGCACAGAGAGAGGCACCGGGCTGGATTCCTGGGCACGCCCTGGCGAGGGGAGCTGGGGCGGACGGCGGCTGCAGACGCGGGTATTGCAAAGGGTTTGCACACCTGAAGGGCTCAGACCTCAGGGTGCGCCCACCTCGATGCTGCGCTGTCACCAGGGTCGCACACACACATGGCTATTTTTCGTGCTCTGTAGAAGCCTGCTAAAAAGAAAACAAACAGGGTGGGACAGGAGAGAGGAATGAGGAAACTCTCTCCCTCTTAGCACCATTGTCACAGGTCAGAAGAGCCACAACCTCCATTTCATGACCCCTCAAGTTCTTAAGGAAAACAGCATGACTAGGGGCTACACACAGGACTTTTCTTACTTTAAGCCATCATCTTGGAGCAAGGACCCACCTCAGCACACAGGCACGTTCTGATCAGAGGGTTCTGCCCCTATGCTGCAACTCCACTTTGGCAGGAGATGTGCAGCAATATTGTGCAACAATAACTGTTAGCTCAAGCTCAGCATCGGGATTTCCTCTCACCCTCCACCAGCATTTAACCCTCACACATAGAAGGAAGCCACGTTTGCAACTCCAAGGCACCGAGAAGGGAAGGAAAAACAGGTATCCAACACCAGCACCCAACAGAATCAACTGGTAAGCAAGCTGAACCTGTTGAGATGCCAAATGCAAGGTGTTCTCAAGCCATGAGACAACTGCCATTACACACAACCACACAGCAGCTCCCCAGCCTATCACTTCTGTTCTGGAAACAGTTAATACAGAGTCCTGCCACTTGGCAGTAAACCATGGAGTTTTTTCCATGGCAAACAGCCCTCCAGACACCCAGCTATACCTTTCAGTGCACAAACACAGGACACGCAGAAACAGGACGCGTTATGGGAAGGATCCACCAAGCTCCCAGAAGGTACTTTACAAGTCAGCTCAGTCCGAAACATCCAAAAAAGAATGAAGCCACTTTCCAAATCAGAGGTCTAACAGGATTAACCACGGAGCCCTAAATCAATGCCTATTAGAGCAACAAACTCCTCCCTTCAAAACAGCGCCTCATCTTTCTCATCCTAGTTCGGCAAAAGCAAGAAACCGAACTAATGCCCCTGGCTCTGCCCAAAAGGATCAGAGCTTTCCAAAACACCTCTTCAGTCTCCTTTACACTGGTTACGTGTCGAAGAGAGAGAGCGCTTGCTGCCGTGGCCCAGCAGTGGGAAGAACACCGGCCATGCCGGCGGGACTGGCTCCTGCCCAGGGGCCTCCGGACGTCTGTCTCGGCACAGCGAGAGGGATTCTTATCCAAGGTCCCTCTACCAGTGCTTGTGGCAGCAAGAACATGCTTAGCGGGGTCCCTGGTCCCTTCCCTCTCCTCAACAAGGAGTGATAAAGAACTGGTAAGGTTTACTGAGAATCCAGGTGAAAGCTCCCAAGAGAAATCCAAGGGAAAAAGGTTAAAAATAGCAAGTTGGAAAGGCAAAAATTTCTTGCACATCATCCACATCTCAATCCTGCAGGACACTAAGGAATGCTATATGTAACATAAAACACATAAGGAATGGCAAAGACAAGCAGAAGTTATCTGTGCTCTACTTACGGCAGCACAGCCGGCAGACTCTTGGAGCTCCGCTGGCTCCCAGCTTGTGGTCTCAAGCCCAATCCTTTTCTTTTTTTCAGTGCAGTAAATAGAGGTGGGAGGGGAAGCCGGGAGCCTGCAGACACTACAGCACTGTTCCCTGCCTCTCCTGCGGTCTCCCCTGAATGGTCCAAGCTGGTCATCACCAGATTTCAGCACTGCTGCAAGTTTATTCAGTTTCCTGGCAAACTCCACAACTTTAACTGCTTCCTTTCCAAAGGGGTGGACTTGCTGGGACTCCTCCAGGATCCCAGGCTTAGCTCCAGCGCTGCTTAAAGGCACAACTGGGGGCCAGACCGATCCTACCTGTTGGTATCACAGGGGTATCCGGCAACGCCAGCCAGAGCCCGCCTGGGACACACTGTTAGGGACAGACACACTTCACAGACATGAGGAACACAGTTCATTCCTCCGCAATGTAAAATAAATTGTTTTACAGAAACACACTGTTGCTCTCCAGCGCCAGAAGTGGTGTGCCCAGGTGGCCAAGAAGGCCAATGGCATCTTGGCTTTTATCAGAAACAACGTGGCCAACGGGACCAGGGAGGTTCTTCTCCCTCTGTACTCGGCACTGGTGAGACTGCTCCTCGAATCCTGTGTTCAGTTCTGGGCCCCTCACCACAAGAAGGATGTTGAGGCTCTGGAGTGAGTCCAGAGAAGAGCAACGAAGCTGGTGAAGGGGCTGGAGAGCAGGTCTTACGAGGAACGGCTGAGAGAGCTGGGGCTGTTTAGCCTGGAGAAGAGGAGGCTGAGGGGAGACCTCGTTGCTCTCTACAACTACCTGAAAGGAGGTTGTGGAGAAGAGGGAGCTGGGCTCTTCTCCCAAGTGACAGGGGACAGGACAAGAGGGAATGGCCTCAAGCTCCACCAAGGGAGGTTCAGGCTGAACATTAGGAAAAAAATTTTTCACGGAAAGGGTCCTTGGGCACTGGCAGAGGCTGCCCAGGGAGGGGGTTGAGTCACCTTCCCTGGAGGGGTTTAAGGGATGGGTGGACAAGGTGCTGAGGGACATGGTTTAGTGATTGATGGGAATGGTTGGACTCAATGATCCAGTGGGTCTCTTCCAACCTGGTGATTCTATGATTCTATGAACTCCTCTCAAAGCTTTCTCAAGCAGCTCCAGCAATGCCAGGCAGGAACCTGGACAGACAACGAGGGAGCGTGCTGTGCCAGGCACACCTTTTAATTGCACACTTCTGTTCTTCCCTTGCGCAACTCCTGAAGAAGGAGCTCTTAGTGCTAAATTAGGATGCTTGCATGGTCACAGCAGAACTGTGTGGCTTGGCCTGCAAATGTGTCACCACCTCAGAGACCCAACCAAAAGCCTTCACCAGCAGTTTAAGGCTTCCTAAAAGCTCAACACACCAGACGGGGGAGGATAATGATCAAGAAGAGAACGGTTTGGGAGAGGAGCTCCAATATGTTCTGAGGGTTAGGCTGCATAAGTTTGTGTTTCCTGGGTTTTGTCCATGACTGGAGACGCCTACAAAATCAATTCAAGCTGGATCAGCAGAGCCAAGCAGGAAAACACACCGTGTGACAGAGGGTGCATTCTCCCTCGCCACCTGTGACCAGAAGCGACACAGCCGAGCTATTGACACAGTTGAACTATTGACACAGTTGGGTTTCAGAAGCTTTGGAAGGAAGAAGACAGGTACTCTGGAGGACGTCCAGCCTGAGAAGCCAGAGAATGGAGTACAGGGAGTAGAGCGAAAAAAGAGCTGAGCAGGACTACAGACAACATTTTGCGTTCAGTTTCAAAAGGGGATGATGACTGGGCAGATCATGACATGCAGAGATGGAAGCAGTCAGCAGAGATGTTGGAAGGGAGACTGCCAAGCTGGTAGCTTGTAGAGACCACCTCTCCTGCAGCTACCATACATGCTACAAGCAGAAGAAAGGGCTTTTAAAAATAACCTACAGGCTGTTAGATGTTCATGAGGGGAGAAAGCCATACAGGAGGTCGGATCCTCTGTCATCGCCTCATCAAGGATCGCTGTCTCATCAACCATTCCAGCACAGCCGCGGATGCTGAAGGTGATGGCAGAGAACGTGGCATCTCAAAACCACTCCATTGTCCATGAAACATGCCCACAACTGACCAGGCTGAGACAGACCCTCTTGCAGGGCCACCCCCCAACCAACCCTGGTGGCAGGACATGGGGAGAGAGCAGATCAAAGCCTCCTGTCACCCACACAGGAAAGCTGGGGGTGAAGGACAGAGCCAGAGCCCAGCTCTGCAGCACAGACAGATCACACGCCCGAGGCAATAACACCACCCCTTCCTGGGTGCCTGGGGGAACTCACGGTGGGTCTATGGGGCTTTGCAAAGATCACAAGGAAGCCCTGCCAAGTGGAGTAATCTTGCTCTTCTCTCACGCTTATCTGAGCTGCCACCATTTGCTTATCTTCTTACCACATCCTCATATCTCTTTCCCACATTCCACACTTGAACCAATACATGCTTGTCCCTCTCGTAACAGGGCTCCTCAGTGCCCAGGAGACAAGGCTGCAGCCTCCTCCTGAAACCATCACACCACACGCATGGACAGAGCAAAAAAAATCAAGTGGCCAAATTTCAGACAATGGATTCCAGTTGAGATGCTGGCTCACGCAGGCTTCCTGGAACTGCACATTACTTGGCAGCTTGGAGCAGTTATATACATTAAGCAACTTTTAATTAAAATGAAGATAAAAAGAAGTTGATAAAGCGAGCACAATCCCCATGTCGAGAGGAGGGGCCATCACTCTTCCTCTCAGCACGGTCACAATCACATCCCTTTGATGGAGTTTATTTTCCTAACAGACTTGTCTGGTCACCTTCTGTTGGAGACCCTGCTTGATCTGCTTCCCTAAAAGGGGAAGGTTATTCCTAATCTTCCAGCTTCCGCAGACTCCTCAGGAAATCTCTAAATCTTTGAAGAAGAAGAAAAAATAATTAAGGACAGGCTGTTCCGTACAGGACAATGCACTGAACTTCATGAAGCAGAGTCCATGTCATTACAGAGAAGAGAAAGCTCCGAGAAGAACTTACAGCGACCTTCCAGTACCTGAAGGGGCTACAAGAAACCTGGGGAGGGACTGTTTACAAAGGCTTATAGTGATAGGATGAGGGGCAATGGGTATAAACTGGAGAGGGGAAGATTTAGACCGGACATAAGGAGGAATTTCTTCAGCACGAGAGTGGTGAGGTGCTGGAACAGGTTGCTCAGGGAAGCTGTGGCTGCCCCATCCCTGGAGGGGTTCAAGGCCAGGTTGGATGGGCCTTGGGCAGCCTGAGCCAGTAGGGAGAATCAAGGCACCTCAGAATATGCCAAGACCTGAGGAGTGAACACCAGTCCCACAGCTCCCAAAGCAAAGAAGATACTGTACAAAAGCTGGCTCAAACACTCATCTGGAGAGTAAAGCACAGCATCAGAGATGCCAAAACTGATGGCTACAATTTCTTTATAAACCATGCAGGCTAATAGGGAGAAAAGCTTGGGAGACACCAAAATTCCTTATAGCCAACACCAGCGTGAATTCAGAGCTAGTACTAACAAGTTTCCATCAAAGGCAGTTCCCATGAGGCATCTACAGAAGCTCTTCAGCACTCAAAGACTCCTGCAACAACTATCCCAGGACAGCAGCCGGCCACGCCACTTTATCTTAGACCCATCTTTCTTACATACATCATAAAAAGTAACCCAGTAATTCATCCCCATGTCGCAAAATATCCAGTGTTCAGCATCCAGGCAACACAAGCCGCTTCCCTCGGGGACCGAGCTGTGTTTAGGCAGAGATACAGCAGAACGGCTCGAATCCCACAGGCATTAGTGGGCTGCTTACCGTGCACGACATTCGTTCAGTCAGAAATCACTGAGGATCATCTCACTAGAAACTGCTTAGCACTCGCTCGGCAGCTGAAGGAAGCTGCCTCACCCTCCTCCTTCCCAGTGGAGAGGAACGGGACAGCAGTGGGGAAGAGGAGGCAGAAAAGAAGGGCCGTGTGACCCGTATTTTCCAAGATTATGCAACTTCTTGAATAAATAGATACTTCCTTATCCTCAGCAGCTGGTCCTGCTGAAACATTACACAACTGAGCACAAGAATGGTGACTGGGGAGATGCAATCCACGCCGACAGGGAGCAGAAATCATCCCGCTGCCTCACCGTACGCTGAGGAACAAGTGGGGCCGAGTCCTCAGCCTTGTGAGATTCTTCAAGAACTTTTTAATCTAAAAAAGAAATTAAGTTTTGGAACTGTATCTTGCAAGATATGTATTCTGCAAGATTAGATAACTTCCACTTCCTTAGAAAATCCAGGCCTAGTGAAGAACTTCTTTTCCTGTTTTATATGCCCTAATCAAGAACAGCTTCTACCATGTATTCTACCTACAACAGACTCATTTTAAATGAAGGGAAAACTTAAAAATGAAAAAAGAAAACAAACTCTTTTGTGCAGAAGCAGTGAATCTGTAAGGAAAACTACGAATAGATAGGTCAGGATGCAAGACAAGGTAATATCTGATAAACCATTGCTAAATGGTTTGCCGAAGCAGGAAGGACACACACAAGGCTAAAGAGTATAAGCAGCTCTGACCAAATTTATTTAAAACAGTGCCTTCTAGCCATAAGTTCTGTACGATTGTAAAATAATCCTAGAAGACACAACACGAATGCAGGAGTCAGCAGGTGCATTCCCAAATATGCCAGCAAAGGTTTCCACAGCTGCAAAAACGCAATGTCACTCCATGTCACCTAAAATGCATTGCTTGGCCTTTAACATAGGTGCAAAATTACCAATACTATCTAACAACATCATAAATACCTTTGTTGCGCATAGATTAAACAAATGCTGAGGGTAATAGAATGGATGGCATTGGTTTATTACAGGCATCATAAAAGGGAGCCTAAAGTCCATCAACACAGATGATTCCGGAGACTCACAGAAGATTCCCAGATCTCACCCTACTTGCCCTCGTTCCACATATCACCACAGAAGGACTCACGGTTAAGATTTTCAGTCACAGAGCCACTGAGGTTTAGGAGACTTCAAGGTCACCCAGTTCGCCTTCCCTCATGAGTAAGACCATCACTTACCCACGCAGACTCTGATCCTGCACATTTCTTCCCTCCAGTGAGCTCAGGCAATGCCCAAGGCACAGCCATACAATGAAAACAAAGACAGTTCTGAGTTAGTGGATCAACTGGTAACAATCTCGACATGGACACAAACCTGCACATGCGGAAAACGAGCTCATTTTTCCACTCTGGCAGTTCTTCAACATCATAACCAGACTTAGGCCAGAAAAGGCAACCTTTGTACAAGTTCTGAACTGGCCTTCCCACACGTACTGAGAACCTGGACAAGGAGAAAACCACCCTCCAAACGCCTTAGTAATTAAGAATCCACTCCACACGTCTGACATGAAACATCCTAGTTTGAGCAACTCGTATGCATTTTCCCATCTCCAACACCGCCACACACTCATCACAGGGTTGTACATTGGCTTCCACCACATATGAAAGCTTCTTTGAATAACAATCCCAGGAGCACATTCCACTCCTTTCTTTTCATATTTAAGTAGTTATTTGCCTAAGGTTACTCCTCAGATGTCTGTCAATGTGCAGACGCAGCAGCGTTTTAAGGTGGCCACTCAACCATTCACCTTCCCTGGAGCCATCACGTTCCAGCCTGTGCCAAACATTGCCGCAATAGCCACACATTGTTGATGTCAGCTCTCATGGGAATATGCTGGTCTTCTAATTCCTACTCTGGTGTGTCAGGGTCACCTTTTAAATGTAGGCTTTTCACCAAAGACCTAATAGTTCACAAGATTGACTTTATAAAATACTCATGTTTCCCTTGTCTGCAGAAGGGTAATAAAAGTGTTCATTTCATTCTGCATCCCCATCTACAACTCTTCCTCAAAACAAAAGCTGTTCTACTACAGCCCAGAATCAAATTCATTTGTGCTTCACTTGTTCTGAACACCCCTTGTTTTGAGAAGCCTGAGCAGAATGCAAGGTAGAACACAGGCCATCGTGGGCGCAAAATCCAGGCTTCAATTAAGCCCAGGAAGCTGAACTCGGCTTCGGCAGAGGGCAATATACATCACCAGAGGCACTTTCCTACTCTTGCTCCGTGAGGTGCTGAGGGGTTTAGTGAATGATAAGAATGGTTGGACTCAATGATCCAGTGGGTCCTTTCCAACCTAGTGATTCTATGATTCTATGATCTCCCATAACAGACAGAGGATGGAGCATGTGATATATAAATATCTTCCAGGTAGTAATGCAAATAAATGTAAGGGTCCAGAGAACAAAGTCAAAACCAAGTCCAGAGAACAGAGCACCTCTACATTTCTGCTTTGGAAATGCAGAAATACAATCCCACCTTCATGCTTTGTCAGCTCAGCAAGGTGGAAGATCTGCAGTGTGAAGAGCACGGAAAGGATAATCAAATTCCTATTCTCTGGGAAGGAACTTGCCCTTGGGATAACTTGGCCTCACAACACTCCTCTGACAGGGCTGCCTCTAGGACATGGAAAGTTAGAACAGAGATCTATGCATTTTTTATTTTAGTTACAAGTGACAATAAACCACTCCAAGAAAGAGCTTTGAAAACTGCCACCTTCATCCAGCTTCCAAACCCACGCGCTTCCGCAGAGCTGTCAATCCAGAGTAGAAATGATTCAGAGCTAAAAAAAGCTGAGTACTTACTATTCCAGAAACGGGTTTTCCATCAACTGCCTCCAGGAGAGCAGCCTTCTCCAAACAGGCAACAGGTCTGAGACGGAGCAAAGTTTCTAAACTTGCAGATAATGCTGACAAGCAGAACGCACGTCATTATCTGTATGGAAGGCTAATCATTAACTACTGTATGGATTTAGCCATGATCACTTTTACTCCGCTTTAAGCCCATTTATTGCTCGACTCGCAACCTATTTCAAACCAGACCCATTATCTACAACGTGGTCAGTAAGAAATATAAATATTCGGCCTCTCCCAGCTGTGCAAAACAGCAGCAAAGGCTGAAACGGCAGGGCTTTCTGCTACATTCTACTTGGGGTGAAACCATTCCTTCACAATATTGACAATCCCTATTGTTACAGCCAAAGATTTCATGACCCAAGATAAATATTTACTGCTCGGACTACGCAGCCTGCTGGAGGCGTCTGCCAGGACCAGACCAAGGACTGGGATGCTCACACACAGAGATCCACAGAAGAGCAAAAGGAACTCCTGAGCTTCCCTCACCAGATCTTTGCAAAAATGCAGGGAGATTTTAGAACTCCCTGACATTCTCACACACAGTAAATGTGTGGCAGGGATGACTTTCAAAGGCATGCAAAACACATTTCAAATATTAATTTCTCTGTCAGAGAAATTAGTGTTTTGCTTGCTTTGGGGTACTGTAACAAAGCCAGCTTAATTTCCTTTAGTATCTACCCCATAATGAAGAATCACGCTACTTCCAAAGCTCTAGGCTAGTTTTTAGTAGCTTGAGGGAGTGGGGAAAAACAACCTGGCAGATATATCCTAAATTCAACAGCGCGTAGAAGCCCTGGCAGGGCAGCCGGTGCTCTGAGCCCTCCAAGCAGCGAGCCAGTGTCTGCAGTTGCTGCAGAAATAAAGTGTGACAAAGGAGGAAAAGCAGAGCTGTACTGTGCTCTGCGACACAAGCGGCATCGTTGTAGAGGCAGCAGTTTCAAGCGAGATCAAAAGCAGGAGCTGCACAAAAAGGGATCAGCTGGCAAGCACTGCAAATGATCCCAATATTGAGGTACTGAACGATTTTACTTCAAGAATTCAAGAAAAAAAGGAAAGTCACACTACTGCCAAAGTTTTTTTAATCTATTTTAAACAAATGAAACAAACCAGTTAGAATAAAGGGTATGAGGCTTTACTACCCATATAGCAGGGTATCTTGTAGATGCAACTCTCTATGCCTAGGATTAAGTGAGCAGCACAAAAATGGCTTTACAAGTACAACAAACCTGTTGCAGGAACATGAGGGCTGTGGTAGAACTCCCAATTGTCTTCCACAGAATGACAGAATCACAGAACGGTTTGGGTCAGAAGAGACCTCAAAGCCCATCCAGTACAACCCTCTGCCATGGGCAGGGAAACCTCCCACTGGATCAGGGGCTCCAAGCCCCATCCAGCCTGGCCTTGAACCCCTCCAGGGATGGGGCAGCCACCCCTGCTCTGGGCAACCTGGGCCAGGGCCTCCCCACCCTCACAGCAAAACTTTTCTTCCCAACGTTCAATCTAAATCTCCCCTCTCTCAGCTTAAAACTATTCCTCTTCACACTCTCCCTGCACTCCCTGATCAAAATCCACTCCCCAGGTTTCCTGGAGCCCCTTTCAGTATTGGAAGCTGATCTAAGGTCTCCCCAGAGCCTTCTCTTCTCCAGGCTGAACAACCCCAAGTCTCTCAGTGTTTTTTTTAAACTGTTTAGGCTTCAGTTTGACAGGACTAGTAACATATTCCTCCAGCACACTGCAGTCACACCTGACACCACCTTAAATATGAAGGTTCAGTACATCCTTGTGAGATCCTGTCTCATTCCAAGTTAATGAAGGGCACCAAAGCCAATGGTAACTGAAAAAAACCTCTCCTGGCAGAGAACCCAGAAATCATGACTCAGTCTCCTGTCAAATCTATTAGACTAGGAGCTCAGACAAACAAGGGAACCATAAAAGAGGCAAATGAGAAAACCAAACCAACACCGTGGGTTGCATTTCACTTCCACAGTATTCCAAGGCTTGGTGTGTTCCTCGGGAGCTTACGTTTCTACTTCCCTTATCACTTTGATGTGCAAGAGTTGACTCACCATCTCGGAAATGCTCATGGTACCTCAGTGCCCTCCCACAGAGCGCGACACGGACAGCAGCCACTGCAGCTGCTTCCCGAGGGCTGGAGGAGAATGAACCGGGATCGTTTACCTGCTGGGAGCGCTGGCTTTGAGTCTGCCCCACGTTTGGTAGTGTTTTTCTTTCCCAGGTAAAGGATGCAAGCTTGAAATTGCAGTCAAGCTGTGACAAGACGTCGTCAAGTCTCTTTAGTACAACAGAATTTAACTGAGATGGGTACCTGATTAATGGGATCCCTGGCTCTTGGTGCAGCTTCCATCTGGACACGGTGCAGAGGAACCCAGCGCAGAGGCCAGGCACCACACTGGGATGGCACAGAGCTGCTCCAGTTTTCCACGCAGAGGATATTCTCTGCTTGAAAGAAATCAGACAAGGAGCAGGCTGGGTCACAGGGATGAGCATCTCCATCAGGAGGCTGAAGCCGTATCGCACAGCTGCTTCCCTCAAGCTCACAGAGGAGCTGCCTAGCCGGCTGGCTAACAAGCATTAGCTTGTGAGCTCAGTAAGCACACGGTATCTTGGAGCCAGTCCAAAAG
Organism: Phaenicophaeus curvirostris; assembly: GCF_032191515.1. Classification (NCBI taxonomy): domain Eukaryota; kingdom Metazoa; phylum Chordata; class Aves; order Cuculiformes; family Cuculidae; genus Phaenicophaeus; species Phaenicophaeus curvirostris. The sequence goes on from NC_091411.1 coordinate 2,155,495, forward strand.
TACTTTTTAATCTTTCAAATCCAAGTCCAATTAAATTATGTCTAATGTGGAAAAAAGCCTGGAAGTGTATTTACCACACACACTCCTTCCCCCAAGAAAAGACTCATTAAGTGTTTAAAAAAGAGCCAAGACTCAGGATTTCTCTTATCCAGGTTAGCTGAAAGACCAGCTAAATATATCACAAAGCTCATATTCCAAGTTCATCAGCGAAGTGAGATTTGAATCCTTGATAACTAATGGGCGTCTGTGGGAACAGAAGCCACTCTCAAGGAGTTCAGGAGAGAACGTGGTGCACTGGCTGCTAGTTCCATGGCAGAACAGCTGTATTCTTTCCTTAGTTTTCTTCCTGCTTCTCAGCTTGATACCAGGCTATGCAAAGCACCCAGCAAGAACAGAAGATGCACAATCACTTGCATGTTGGCCCACATGATCCAGAGCTACAATGCTCTGATATATTAATTTAAACAGTGAGATGAACAGATTGTCAGCCTGAGAGAGTTTGGGTTGTTCACCCTGGAGAAGACAAGGGTCGAGGAGACCTTACAGCAACCTTCCAGTACCTGAAGGGGCTACAAGAAAGCTGGGGAGGGGCTGTTTACAAAGGCACAGAGTGATATGATATGGTATAATGACTATAAACTGGAGAGGGGCAGATTTAGACTAGACATAAGGAGGAATTTCTTCACAATGAGAGTGGTGAGGCAGTGGAACAGGTTTCCCAGGGAAGCTGTGGCTGCCCCATCCCTGGAGGGGTTCAAGGCCAGGTTGGATGGGGCTTGGAGCAACCTGATCCAGTGGGAGGTGTCCCTGCCCATGGCAGGAGGTGGAACTGGATGATCTTTAACATCCCTTCCAAACCAAACGATTCTATGATTCTAAACACGTGCAACTTTTTACACAGATTATAAATTCCATCCGCATCTGTGTTACAACAATGCCTGTGGGATCTTTCTAGTATTACATCTGTGTACAGAGAAAGGGCAAAAAGACAATTGTTAAAACATCTGCTCAAGCCGTTGCTCTAGGTAGCAACCACAGAGGCTTCAGTGCACTGGAAATCAACAGCAGCCTTGCAGACAGAGAGAAAAATGACCTGTTGTGAAAACTGCCTTGGGAAGATGACATCAAAGATTGTGGAAATGGAGAAGGAGGACAAAAAGGAGGTATCTCATCACAGCCTCCCACTTTTAGGTTGGCTTCTAAAACAAAAGTTTATTTCCAGGTTTTAGGAAGTTAATTTGTAGTGCAGCAAAACAGGAGCATAGTTTGTTTATAATAACCAGTCCCATTATTCTCTGCATTAGCATATTCCAGCTTTCAGCTAGAAAAAAAGAAGGTTAATAAAAAAATCGAGTTTTGAGTCCCCTGGGACGGGACTGGGGACATTTTCAGAAAAACAGATTGAAACAAAAGTCAATGGAGTAGATTAATTAAGATTGGCTTTTCCAGAGAAAAGCAACGTGAACTAGATTGAGTGATTTTCATCCTTCCCTAAGGAAAAATTGCCAAGACTCACAGTATTTTCCTGGCAGACTCCTGGAGAAGTTCACGCTGGCATTCTGCTTCAGCTCAACTCCACAAAATCCTGCTGCAGATTCCTGCTAACGTCCAGGGTGACCTTCAGCCACGTGTGGAGAGGGCAGGTCTGCAGAGGCATGAAACGATCCTCTCGAACAGAGGGGTCTCAACAGCAAATCCAGAGACCAAAGAAGAAAGGAGAAAAGATTGCATTTTAGTTCACAGGACAGAAAGTTCCATCTTCTTCCTGACCTAATGTCTGACTGGAAAAGAGGAGAGCTGAAAGCAAACTCCTTCAGACCACGGCTCAAGATGCTCCGTGCAAGTCCAGAGAAGAGCAACAGAGCTGGTGAGGGGGCTGGAGAACAGGCCTTATGAGAAACGGCTGAGAGAGCTGGGGGTGTTTAGCCTGGAGAAGAGGAGGCTGAGGGGAGACCTCATTGCTCTCTACAACTACCTGAAAGGAGGTTGTGGAGAAGAGGGAGCTGGGCTCTTCTCCCAAGTGACAGGGGACAGGATGAGAGGGAATGGCCTCAAGCTCTGCCAGGGAAGGTTTAGACTGGACATTAGGAAATTTTTTTCACAGAAAGGGTCTTTGGGCACTGGCAGAGACTGCCCAGGGAGGGGGTTGAGTCACCTTCCCTGAAGGGGTTTAAGGGATGGGTGGACGAGGTGCTGAGGGACATGGTTTAGTGATTGATAGGAATGGTTGGACTCGATGATCCTGTGTGTCTCTTCCAACCTGGTGATTCTATGATTCTATGAATATGGCAGATCTCATCCACGTGTACTAGAAGGCTGTTCAAGATAAGCATTCTCAACACCTTTCCTTCCCAAGCGTTAAGCTTTTCTTTGGGGACAGAGCGTCTCACTAATCCAACACTTGAAGTTACACTGTAAGGGGGTGTGTGAGACAAGGATCCTCCCCAATCTCTTTTCTAAAGAGGAAAAAAAGAAAACACAAACCACCTTGTCCTTGCACCAAGTCCAAGGCAGGGACCATGCCTTCAAAACAAAAAGCAAACCTGCAAAACCGATGTGGAAAGCTTATTTAATTCCTTCTCTCCACTGGCTGAAATTATTCTAATTCTCAGCCTCATTAGAAGCTGCTCTAGATTAGAAATTTGATATGAAGTTAAAATAATTCTTTCTAGCTTCCAATAAGCAGCAAAATCCCAGCAGACAGCAGCCATTTAAACTTTCTCAGTTTTCAATATGAAGTTGTATGGGAGCTGAAACTCCTCTACTTTTATTCTTCCAGGCAGTGGAAGAAGAAAAATCCTGCTAACTGCAGAAATGTTTGTGTTCACAGCAAACAGCACAGTACAATTCAGTATCGTGGAGCAGGGCAGGCACAGTCAGCTTCACCAAAATCTGCACCCTGTTTTAAACAGCAATATTTACACAACATTTCCAATTCCCCCCTTTTTCATGAAGGATGGGAAAAAAAGTAATGTATTACCCAAAGCTTGAGCAAAGCCTCAGGGAATATTGCATCATAAATTGTATGAATCGGGCCCAGCCAGCTTGAAGCCGGCTTCCCCTGAGATCACACTTTGTTACTAGCAAAAAAATACTGCAAAAGCTGTGTTTACCTCAGGCTCAAGCAGGGGCAAGTTCAGATCAAATGGATTAAAGGCAAATTTAATAAATACTTGTGATGAGAGTTTAATCCACCTTTGCACAGAACGCCATAAGCGTTCTGAAGGCTGGAATTTGAGCATTTGAGGGAAAAGTGGCTGGGAACTCACGTGGAACCACAAGCCCACTGCAAACTCAAATGCAGAAGAGGGCTATGGACAAAGCTTAAATAAAACACAGAGGTGGCTAAGACTGGGTTGAGCTGTGCCGCTTGGCCCCAGCGCCACAGGACAGACTCCCACCAGCTCCCTTCCCACTTCATCGACATCAAGACTGAATCCATGTGGAAAAGCATACGGGGTTCTCAGCTAAGAAGTCATTCACGGGTCAGGAAAACTTGATTGCACCAGAACTGTTGAGGTTTTGCTTCCAACAGTCCAAGTCCAACTTTGTGCTAAGAAGAATAGTTGGGTGCTGAGATAATATTACCTGTACCTAAAAAATCCTAAATTCAAGTGCAGCACGAGGATGTAGACAAACAGGTCCTCACCATTTAAAACATATATCATGATAGACATATTTCTTGATAGAAATAGGAAAGGAAGCAAAGCAACAAGCTATGTCTTCATCTAAGAACACAGGAGCCACACCTCCTATGTAAAGTTCATGTCCACCAGCCGTATCAAGACAGGGACAATCCGCTCCATTAAGGAATTCACACCAAATTACTGTGTAACTATCCTCTGTGTGCATTGCGTTGTGGTTTATTTCCACCCTTTACATGTTTCATTCTAAAATAATCACACACTCCACAATGAAAAAGGCACTTGATACTCCCTTCTAGCCTTGTCCTTCAGGAGTCAAACCCTCATTGTGATCACAGGCCAAATTACTGCAGACACTGCGCTACAACAAAGCTGGCATCTTTGTGCTCAGGTTCAAATGTCCTAAAAGTAACTATTACTGCAGACAGGAGACTGAGATGAGATCTTAGGCAGAAATGTTTTCCTGTGAGGGTGGGGAGGCCCTGGCCCAGGTTGTCCAGAGCAGGGGTGGCTGCCCCATCCCTGGAGGGGTTCCAGGCCAGGCTGGATGGGGCTTGGAGCCCCTGATCCAGTGGGAGGTGTCCCTGCCCATGGCAGGGGTGGAACTGGATGGGCTTGGAGGTCCCTTCCAACCCTAATCATTCCATGATCCTACAATTCTGTGTTTACTGGTGTCAGATGTGAAGGCACAGAAGTGGCAGTGGCAGCTCCTAGTGTATTAACTGACGTGATGTGAAGTCAGCAGTAACAACTCTTCCTCAGGACAGCTCTCACCGTTGTCAGAATCTGCCATTGAGGTGAAAATGGGTCCCTTCCAACCCAAACCATTCCGTGATTCTATGACTACCCATCAGTGCCGGAAAGTATCCAAAGCCAGGAAATTTTTCAACCTTTATTGCCATTCTGCTCTCTCTTGCACTCTGTTTTGCTGCATTTCAACATCATCTGGCTCTGAAGCACTGAATTTAATGACAAGACACTTGGTCTCACAAAGCACCCAGGGATATTGGCTCTACAATAGGGAAAACCCCAAGATAAGTGGGATGTTTCTCAAGCTCGAAGGCAAAGGTGGAGAATCACTTAATGATGGACAGCACAGGTGTTTTTAAAAGCAATAAACTACGCCAAACCTCAGAAGAATTACAGAATCACTGAGGTTGGAAAAGACTTCTAAGCTCATCCAGTCCAACCATCAGCACAGACAAACCCTGCCCGCTAAACCCTGGCCTCAAGTGCCACATCTGAACATAATGAACATGCCAACTGAACATGAGCCAGCAGGGGCCCAGGTGGCCAAGAAGGCCAATGGCATCTTGGCTTGGATCAGAAACAGCGTGACCAGCAGGTCCAGGGAGGTTCTTCTCCCTCTGGTCTCGACACTGGTGAGAGCCCTCCTCGAATCCTGTGTTCAGTTCTGGGCCCCTCACCACAAGAAGGATGTTGAGGCTCTGGAGCGAGTCCAGAGAAGAGCAACAAAGCTGGTGAGGGGGCTGGAGAACAGGCCTTGTGAGGAGCGGCTGAGAGAGCTGGGGGTGTTTAGCCTGGAGAAGAGGAGGCTGAGGGGAGACCTCATTGCTCTCTACAACTACCTGAAAGGAGGTTGTGGAGAGGAGGGAGCTGGGCTCTTCTCCCAAGTGACAGGGTAGAGGACAAGAGGGAATGGCCTCAAGCTCCACCAGGGGAGGTTTAGGCTGAACATTAGGAAAAAATTTTTCACAGAAAGGGTCACTGGGCACTGGCAGAGGCTGCCCAGGGAGGGGGTTGAATCACCTTCCCTGGAGGTGTCTAAGGGATGGGTGGACGAGGTGCTGAGGGACATGGTTTAGTGACTGATGGGAATGGTTGGACTCGATGATCCTGTGGGTCCTTTCCAACCTAGTGATTTTGTGATTCTATGATTCTATCTCCACGGTTTTTGAACCCCTCCAGGGATGGAGACTCCCCCACTGCCCTGGGCAGCCTCTGCCAGGGCTTCATCACGCTTTTCATTATGAATTTTTTCCTAATATCCAATATAAACCTCCCCTAGAACACCTCAAGGCAGCTTTTTCTTATCCTACCATTTGTTTCTTGGGAGCAGAGCCCAGCACCCACATCCCCACAACCTCCTTCCAGGAGCTGCAGAGAGCAATGAGGTCTCCCCTCAGCCTCCTCCTCTCCAGGCTAAGCAGCCCCAGGGCCCTCAGCCTTTCCCAGATCCCTGTTCTCCAGCCCCTCAATGTCCTTCCTGGAGCGAGAGGCCCCGAACTGAACCCGGGATCCGAGGTGCGGCCTCCCCAGGCGGGGCCAGGCCGGGCTGCCGGTGCCCTCTCGCCCCGGGGACACCCCGCTGGCTCCCGTTCAACTGCTCTCGCCCCGCACACCGGGATCCTTTTCCCCCGGGACAGTTTTCCCCCCGCTCTTCCCAAGCTTGGAGCCCGGAAACACCGGCCACGGGCGCTCTGGGACCCGATAGGGAGCGGGGACAGACACACGGATGGAGAGATGGACACAGGCCGCCCCCCAACCCCAGGCGCCGGCCCCGCTCGTCACTCACCGCCACGAGGCCGCTCCCGCGCCGGACACGCCCCCCGACGCAGACCACGCCCCCTCGACAAGCCACGCCCCCCACCGTGTCCTCTTGGTTCCGTCCGTTAAGCCACGCCCACTCGTTAAGCCACGCCCACTCGTTAAGCCACGCCCACTCGTTAAGCCACGCCCACTCGTTAAGCCACGCCCACTCGTTAAGCCACGCCCCTTCACGCGGTAAGCCACGCCCCAACCCGTACCGCCTTGTGTCCCGCCCATAGAATCATAGAATTGATTGCTTGGAAACGACCTTTGAGATCACCAAGCCCAACCACACCTGTACACCACTAAACTATATCCCTGAGCACCTTGTCCACCTGCCTTTTAAACACCTCCAGGGATGGTGACTCAACCACCTCCCTGGGCAGCCTCTGCCAGCGCCCAATAACCCTCTCAGTGAAGAATTTTTTCCTTATGTCCAATGTCAACCTCTTCTGGCACAGCTTGAGGCCATTTCCTCTTGTCCTATCACCTGTCATTTGGGAGAAGAGACCAACTCCCACTTCTCTACAACCTCCTTTCAGGCAGTTGTACACAGGTCACCCTCAGCCTCCTCTTCACCAGGCTGAACAACCCCAGTTCCCTCAGCCACTCCTCTTAACGCTTGTTCTCCAGCTCCCCCACCAATCCTATTGCCCTCCTCTGGACATGCTCCAGGATCTCAATGTCTTTCTTGTAGTGAGGGGCCCAAAAATGAACACAGTCTTTGAGGTGCAGCCTCACCAGCACCAACGACAAGGAGATGATCACTTCCCTGGTCCTACCAGCCACGCTGTTTCTGATACAAGCCAGGATGGCGTTGGCCCTCTCGGCCACCTGGGCACTCTGCTGTCTCATGTTCAGTCAGCTGTCAGACAACACCCTCAGGTCTTTCTTGTGTCCCAGATGCAGGACCTGACACCTGGCCTTGTTGAACCCCATTCAGCTGGTTGCAGCCCATCAATCCAGCCTGTCCAGATCACAGAATCATAGAATGGTTTGAGGTGGAAGGGACCTTAAATATCATCCAGTTCCAACCCCCTGCCACGGGCAGGAACACCTTCCGCTAGACCAGGCTGCCCAAGGCCCATCCAACCCGGCCATGAACACCTCCAGGGCTGGGGCAGCCACAGCTGCCAAGCCACGCCCCTTCGTCGAGCCACGCCCCCTTGTCCTCTAAGCCACGCCCCCTTCCCCTCCACCCACTACCTCCCAATTCAACAAGCCACGCCAATCCGTCTGGCCACGCCCCCTCGTCTGCTAAGCCACGCCCCCCTTCACGTACTTTGTTGGTTCCCGCCCATTCACCAAGCCGTTTCCGCCGCGGTGCCCGCTACGCCACGCCCACTCGCCAAGCCACGCCCACACACCAATACATATTTCTCGCTAAGCCCCGCCCCTACTCCATAAGCCCCGCCCACTCAACAACCACGCTTCCGCTCTCTAAGCCCCGCCCCTCCGCTATGTGGAGGAGTATGCACTAAGCCCCGCCTCTGTACTATAGCCCCGCCCTCTCTCTAGGCCTCTCCCGGAAACCCCGCCCAATCACCGGTCTCTAAGCCCCGCCCCCCCGCCCCACCCAATAAGGAATCACCATCTCCTCTCTAAGCCCCGCCCCCAGTCCACTCACCAATCACATTCCGCTCTCTAAGCTCCGCCCCCCCCGGGCCCGGCCCCCCGGCCGCCCTTCCGCTTTCCCGCGCCCGTCCCGCCGCGGCCGCAAAGCGCTCAGGCGCCGCGCAGCGATTTTACGACACGGCGGGAGGGCGGCGGTGCCGGTGCCGGGGCGGTGACCATGTTCGGGGCGGCGGCGGAGGAGGACGACGCGGATTTCCTGTCCCCCGGCGGCGGGTGAGCGGCCGGCGGGGCCCTGGGAAGGCCCGGGGCGGGGCGGGGGCCGCCGCCTCCCGCGCCTGGGCCGGGTACCGGGCCTGTCCCGGCCCGGGGGGCCGTGGTTCGGATCGGCCCCTCACCTACCGGAGCCGGGAGTGGGGATAAAGCAGGGGAACGGCAAACAGGGAACCGGTAGGGATAACCTGTGGCGTTAGAGCGTCAGCCGGGCACCCGGGGGCTGTCCTTGTGCAGGGATCGTAGAACCGTAGGATCCCTGGGCTGGAAAAGACCTCAGAGATCATCGGCTCCGACCATACCTGCCCACCACTGAATCATGTCCCCAAGCACCTCATCTACCCGCCTTTTAAACCCCTCTAGGGATGAGGACTCCCCCTCCTCTCTGGGCAGCCTCTGCCAGTGCTGAGAACCCTTTCTATGAAGAAGTTTTTCCTAATGCCCAGTCTGAACTTCCTCTGGCGCAGCTTGAGGCCGTTCCCTCTTGTCTTGTTACTTGGGAGAAGAGACTAAGACCCACCTCTCCACAACCTCCTTTCAGGTAGTTGTAGAGAGCAATGAGGTCTCCCCTCAGCCTCCTCTTCTCCAGGCTAAACAACCCCAGGTCCCTCAGCCACTCCTTGTAAGACTTTTTCTCCAGTCCCTTCACTAGTTTTGTTGCTCTTCTCTGGATGCCCTCCAGAACCTCAGTGGCTTTCCTATAGCGAGGGGCCCAAAACTGAACCCAGGATTCGAGGCGTGGCTTCACCACTGCAGAGCACAGGGGGAGAATGACTTCCCTGGTCTTGCTTGCCACGCTGTTTTTGACACAGGATAGAGAACCCGATCCTGCAGTTCCCAGAGGGAAATCTTGGGTGCTCAAGGGCCTCTTCCCTGCTGTCACCTCCCTTTCTCAGCAGGTCTTTCACGTGAGGGTGGTCCTGGTCTAAGCCACCATGCTCAAGTGGCTCCTTGTGTGCCTCCTTCATTCTTTGGGCCCGACGGTCGCTTCTGGGGAAATGAAACAGCCAGGCCACTCACCCGTCCAAAAGTTCCTCTTCTGCACAATTACACGGCTAATTAGCGCAGAGCTGCTTAACGTGCATCCCCGTGTTTGGTTCTAAAGTGGTGGTAAACACCTCGTATTTGATAGAACTCTGGGCCAAGGCTCTTTAGCATCTTCATAAATAACCCAGATGCAGAACTTGAAGGTTTAATAACTACGTTTGTGGATGACATGAAATTAAGATGAGCTACTGACACTCTTGAGGGCAGACAGGCCCTGCAGAGGGATTGGGACAAACTGGAGAGCTGGGCAATCACCAGAGACATGGAGTTTAATAAGAACAAGTGCTGGGGTTTGCACCTGGGATGGCAACGTGGGATCCACACAGCCTGGGGAGCGAGAGGCTGAAGAGCAGCCCTGCGGGAAGGGGCCTGGGGGTTTTGGCTGATGGCAAGAGGAACACGAGCCAGCAATGCCCTGGCAGCCAAGAGGGTAACCGCATCCTGGGGTGCATCCAGCACGGCATCACCAGCTGGGTGACGGAGGGGATTGTCCTGCTCTGCTCCACACTGGTGTTGCCTGACCTTAAGAACTAAGTGCAGTTCTGGGGCCACAGGATAAAGAGGATCTAAAGCTGCTGGAGAGCGTCCAGAGGAAGGCACGGAGCTGGTGAAGGGTTTAGAGGGAAAATCATAGAATCATAGAATAACCAGGTTGGAAGAGACCCACCAGATCATCGAGTCAAACCATTCCCATCAAACACTAAACCATGTCCCTCAGCACCTCGTCCACCCGTCCCTTAAACCCCTCCAGGGAAGGTGAATCAACCACTTCCCTGGGCAGCCTGTTCCAGTGACCAATGACCCTTTCTGTGAAAATTTTTTTCCTAATGTCCAGCCTAAATCTCCCCTGGCGGAGCTTGAGGCCATTTCCTCTTGTCTTGTCCCCTGTCACTTGGGAGAAGAGGCCATCGCCCTCAGACCTATGGGGTGTCCTGTGCAGGCATGGGAGTTGGGCTTGATGATCCCTGTGCGTCCCTTCCAAGGCAGGACGTTCTATGATTCTATGGTAATGGAGTTGGTTATCTGTACAGCCCGTGTTAAAGAGGATAAAGTAGTTTATTTCTCTTCCCAGTGCCAGACTGGCCTCTCTCTTTGGTCTGGATCAAACAGTCTCGAGCCATGGGAATGAATTCTTCCAGTACACGGCACCAAAGCAGCCGAAGAAGGGTCAGGCGGCATCAGGTAAGGAACTGGGCTCGAGCGCGGCGGGAAAAACGAGCAGCATGTGTCCTGCTGGGGAATGCTGGCCTCTGGGAAGAGCAGGGCTGCAAATTATTCACTTAGCTGTCTGGAATGGCATTACACTCTGAGCCCTTCCCTGCTCCAGTGGCCTTGGGGAACTTTCGAAGGTCACACTCTGTTTTTTTTTCTTCTTCTTCTGGAGTTGTTTTTCCTTGAGGGAAGGGATGTGTTTGGTGGTTGTCGCTGGCCAGTGGGTGTGGTGGTTCCCTGTCACTGACAGGTATTCCTGCTTTTTATTCCTCAGCAGGACAGGCAGCCCCGAAGGCTCCAGTGGCACCAGCAGCTCCATCCGCTCCATCAGTGTTTGTGGCCACTGCGGTTCATGCTTATCGATAGTAAGTGCAGTAAAGATTCTCCACATTCTCTGGAGTCCATGTCTCCAGGAGCTTAAAACCTAATCCTAGGGGGAAGATATTTCTGGATGAGTGGGAAGAGACTGTTGGTTATCGATATTGCTCTTCATGGTGCAAATGCTGCAAGTTGATACAAGTTTCTGCTCAAAGAAAGATTTGGTTATTGTGCTGCAGCTTAGAGAGCAGGTTCTGCTTTTGCTGTTCCAGGGGCTGCAGGCCTGGAAGTTACGCTTTTTCCAGGCAGCACCATCAGGTGCTTATGGCTCATCTTTTCCCTCATGGAGAACAGGCGTGAGCATAGCGTGATGGCAGTAGAAAGTCCGTCCACTTGAGTATAGAATCTCTGTCCATTTGGCATCGTGTAAAAACTTATTTGCCCTGGATATTTTAAAAAAGGGGGTTTCCACTCAAAATCCCTAATGTATGCATCTGTAGTATGTGGGCAGGCAAGGAGGTTGTTTATTTAAACTAAGAAAGGCTGCCTAACGTTTTAGGCATGAGGAAAGGGACCTGAACTCTAAAGAAAAGTTGTTCAACCTGGAGAAGAGAAGGCTCTGAGGAGACCTTAAAGCAGCCTCCCAGTACTGAAAGGGGCTCCAGGAAAGCTGAGGAGGAGCTCATGATCAGAGAGTGGAGGGAGAGGATGAGGGGGAATGATTTGAAGCTGAAAGAGGGGGGATTGAGATGAGATCTTAGGAAGAAATGTTTTGCTGTGAGGGTGGGGAGGCCCTGGCCCAGGTTGCCCAGAGCAGTGGTGGCTGCTCCATCCCTGGAGGGGTTCAAGGCCAGGTTGGATGAGGCTTTGTCCACCCTAATCCAGTGGGAGGTGTCCGTGTCCATGGCAGGGGGTGGGACTGGATGGGCTTTGAGGTCTCTTCCAACCCAAACCATTCAATGATTCTATGAACAGCAGAGAGGGATCTAAGGCAGGGAGAGTTCTGCAGCTGAACATCTCGCTTGTCTTCCAGTACAAACGGGCAGTACGTGAAGCAAGGCAAGTACGGAGCCGCCGTAGTGGGGAATCATGCAACTAAAGAGGTGAGAAACACTTCACATCTTTAACATTTTCATGACGAGAGCACACTGGTATGAAACAGTGTTTCCATGAGCTCACCAGAATGTCTTTGCTTTTGATGCTGGAGGTCTTGCTTTCAATGCTGCTTATGCCTTCTTTCCCTTCTGGGTTTCCTTGTGGTGTAGCCGTTTGCCTTGGTGCCATTTTTCTTTCCTGCAGTCCACAAGTTTGTAAGATCACTTACAACTTGTGCCTCTAATGTTTTGCAGTGTTTCAGGCACTGCAGCTTTCCTGATGTTTCTGTAAGTGAGTTTGGTATTTATTCAGGATGTGTTTGGCATCTGGATCATGTGGTTGTGGAAATAGACATAAAGCAAAATTTTGTCCAGTAGTACAGAGAAGTTTTGCTCGAGTTTTGTTATTTTAGTATCAAAAATATCTCTTCTTCCCAAGAGCTCGTCTACGAGTACAGCACCAGGGTGCCTGGTAAATTGGTGTGTTTAAAAGATAATTTGAATACTCAGATCTGTCCTTGATCTTGCGACTTCTGGTGCTTTGTATCCCCCAGTTCTGAATTAGTTTCCTCTCACTTCTGCTTTAGCAAGAACAAAAAAAAATTAGTAGTTTCATAAACGAATTTCTGAGTAGCTGGTGTGAGAAATGTTCGGGTTTGGTGTTTTTGGGAAGGATGGGGCTGGCAAAAAAAGACTAATGCAGCCTTTCTCAGGCTGCCTTTGTGGTAGCGCCGCCTGCATGGCTGGGAACGGCAGATAAATCCCAGTTCCCCACCAAGCTGCGTTGAGTGAAAGAGCTGTTGCTATAGATGCACAGAGGAAAGCTCTTTTCCTTCCTAGGTCATGTCTACTAGAACCAAATATGCCAATATAATATTATATCAGTGTGGTTTAGTACTTGAAAAGCTCCCTTCAAGTTATTGTTACTCAGTCATTTACATTGTTTTATGCCTGTTTACCACATGTTATAAGGTTTATGTGTTGAAGGGTTAATGGACCATCATTTTACACAGTAACTGTGAAAAATGTGTTATTAGTTAATGTGTCTTGCTTATTGCAAAATAATTAGCTTAAATGGCTCGATTCTTGTCTTAAATAAAGCTTGCGTATTGTCAAGGGGTTTTAATAGGTTACAAAATTGCATTAGCTATTTTTACTGTGAAAAGCATAGAATCGTAGAATCACCAGGTTGGAAAAGACCTCTTGGATCATCAAGTTCAACCATTAAAGTGCTGCTGTGAGGTCTTTAGGCAAATAAATACTGTAGCCTTGGGCTCATAATTTGACAGATTGCATTAGAATTGAACGTGTTTTGAGTTTCTGCTGTTTGTTCTTCTTCCCTGCCCAATTCCTTGTGGAATCCAGTACAGGATCCTCCTTTATATCAGTCAGCAGCAACAGATTGCAGCCGCAAGGATCCATCCAGGCTTCGTACTCACGGTAAGACTCTGGATGGGAAAGCTTCCAGTGGGTCTGTGTTGTTTCCAGCAAACAGGAGTTGCCTCTGAAATGCTTTCTTCAGCCTTAGAGGACAGCCTTTGACATCAGGGATCCAGCTGATGCAGCACGAGGTGTCACAGGGATGGGAGCGCTGCTCTGCTCCTCCTCCTGACCTGCCTTGCACAAGGGGCTGTTGTGTCTGGCTTCCGCAGGGCGCTCCAGCGGGAGGTTTCATAATGTGAAACTACAGGAGGTGTATTATTACCTCTGCATCACAGAGGAGATGTTTTGAGTTTTGCAGTCCTGCAATGGATAGAAACAACAAAATTCCTCTTGCTAATGTTATGTAGCTCAGTGGCTGAGAGCACGCAGCTGAGCCAGCAGAAGGAAATGGTAGTAGGGAAGTGTTTTCTCTCAGCAATCTCCCGCTCAGCATTTTCCTGCTGATAAGAACAATTTGGAGCATTGTAAGCCCTAAAATGGGATCTCAGGAAGTTCTGTTCACTGCTAGCTTTGCAGAAAATTGGTGTTGATTTGCTGCTCTTAGTTTGTCATCAGATGACATAAAATATCTTTATTTGATAGGTAGAAATTGTACTCTGAAATGTAATTCCAGTTCTGATTTCTAACGAGGATGCTAGTTCACTCTAGTGTTAAAAACACATTTTGAAGATTAATGGGTTACGTACATGGCTAGTGCATGGATTTTTAGAAGTGAGGAAGAAGTGACTCGTCCAATCAATGCTGGAAGTCCAAATATTCAATTCTTATGAAAAGAAGATTACTTACACTTAACTGTCTTGGTATACATCATAGAACTCAGCTTCAAAGAAGTCTGTGAAAGCTTTCACCATCTTGTGAAAGCTGCAGCATCTATGAAGAACTTAATATTTGCTCAAATATTTCTTGCAGTAGTTCTTCCACAGTAATGAGCTCGTAAATAAATGCTAACTTGTGTGTTCTGAGCTTGGGCAGTGATACAGCAGGGCTCCTCCTGCTTAGTTTCAGTAGCTCTTGTTTAAGATTCATTTGGATGTGGATTTTTTAATTGGAGTTGGCTGTGTTGTTTCCTGTCTAACACAGGCCTGATTTCCTTTCCCGCAGGTTCAACCCAACAATTATAGCACGTTCTATGATGATCAGAGACAAAACTGGTCCATCATGTTTGAGTCAGAAAAGGCAGCCATGGATTTCAGTAAACAGGTAACTGCGTACTCTGTGCGAGGGATGAGTTGCTGGCCTTTTAGAACAACAGGGAAATTGAGATGTATCTCAGAGCTCCGTTTTGCTGAAAGGTTGTACTTTTCATTGAAGTTTAGCACTGGGTAACTATGTGACTGTGATTGAGGCAGACCTGCAATGAGCCTGGCTGAGTTGTGTTTGTTAGATCCAGGCCTACTGAAGCAGGGAGCCTGTTCTTTCCAATGAGATTTCTAATCAGGATTCTCAAGCACTGTAAGAGCCATGGTTCTGTAGAGCGGAGGATATTTACCTCGATAGCTCAACAAGATTCAGCCCAGGCAAGCTTGGAATGCCTCTTAAACCTGTCTGGCACCTGGGCTCTGTCAGAGCAGTAAGAAATGGATCAGATCTGTAAGGAGTCACAGCAGAACTCTCCACTCTGTAAAACGGAGACACTGACAGGCTTTCCCTCTAGGTGTGCATTGCCAAATGCAACAGCTCCCCAGGACTCGATTCCGTCCTCTGCCAGGATCTCCTCCTGGGAGAAGGGCAGGGAGTCGAAGGAGGAGACTCCCTGGAGGTTGCCTATACGGGTTGGCTGTTCCAGAACAACGGACTTGGACAGGTAAAGACATTTTTGCTGCCTTCTAATACGAAATGAGTGTGATAGTCCCCGGAAGGAGACATTTAAAAGACATTTTTCCGTTGCTTTCAGCACCATAAATGTTGTCGTATCTGTTATCTATAGAATAGTAAGGGACTCAATTACTGTTCAGGAGAAGGTGGTTAAGATGCTTTTAACTTTCATAGGCGTTCTCAAACGTTAGTATTAGCAAAAATGTAGAGAAGGGACAGTGAAGCTGCTGTGTTCCTTTGGAAACAGCTTGAGGAAGTGAGAAGAAGAGCCTTGTCTGATGCAAAGCACATCTCCACTTGTCAACAGAATGAGATTGCTTTTACATCCTCTACAGCTGTGTCCAATCCAGCTTGCTAACAAGCAAAACAAATGCTTTGATGTTGACCTTTAAAACACTTCTGGGTTTACTATTAGTGGTGTTCATGGGAAAGGGTTTTGCATTTGCATCCATCTGAAGCTGAATCTTTTTACTGTAGAGAAGGGCTTTCTGTTTGTCATTTTAGGGGACTCTTTGTTTTTCTTCATCTGCCTGGCATTCTTCTCTGAGTACCAGTGGTACGTAGCAGAGCTTATCTCTAGTCCCCTGAAAGAATTGTCCAGCTGCATGTGTCTTAGCTTAACATGCAAAACTTCTAGACACCTGTTTGCTGCTTGATATAAGCCTGTTGTGTAGTGTTTTACTGGGCACAATCCTGTCCTGGCCATCAAGCTCAAAGCATTTTTAAAGTCTGAGTCTCTGGCTATTATTCATTCTAAGAATAATCATACTGTGCACTGGACTGGGAGCTCTGGCCGTGCCATCTTACGTCTGAGAATGAATTTTGGAAGTAGCAGAATGGGGAATAGCACGTAAGAATCTTGAAATGGATGGGAAACCCATGCATTTTGTGGTTTTGTTCATCATCTTTCTAGGTGTTTGACTCAAATGTTAACAAAGACAAGCTGTTGCGGCTAAAGCTGGGGTCTGGGAAGGTCATCAAGGTAGGACTTCTGGCAGTTTGATATATTGGTGTGATCTGTGATAGCTGCTTAGTCTATAATATTTAAAACTTGAACCAGGTCTCTGTCATCCTACTGAGAGTTGGAAGCCTTGAGCCTTCATGCGAGAAACTGCTGTATGTGTTTGATTTCATTATGAACCTGTCGGGAGCTGCATCTTTATTCTTAAGTTAGTGTTGCAATTTATAATTGCCATTATAACTTGTTGTAAGACCACAGTTTAGTGCTTTGGACTGAAAATGAACAGGATTTTACTCTTTATGGAGTCCTGGAATCTTCTATAGCTGGTGCTTGAAGCAGTCTTAAATCAGTGTAATTAAAAGACACTGTAATGTCACTTATCAAACTGTTCGCTTTCTCTTTTATTGTGTCCTTGAAAACCAAAGGGCTGGGAAGAAGGAATGATGGGGATGAAGAAAGGAGGACGAAGGTATCTCATTATCCCTCCAGCATGGGCCTACGGGGCTCAGGGAGTGGCTGGCCGTGTCCCTCCAGACTCGACTCTGGTTTTTGAGGTGGAAGTTAGGCGGGTGAGTGTCTCCTGCCAGGTGTTTATTTTATATCTGCTTTGTGGCTGTTGGGTGGCAACATCTGTCTGCAAGGTGAAAACCTGCTGTTGGCATGAGAACTACAGCTCAAAAACTGTTATAAACCAAATAGCCTCATGAAATTACATATCTTTAATTAAAAAAAAGAAAAAGCACAAAACCTTGAACCACAAAAATCCCTCTAGGCTGTTTACCAAGGCATGTCTGTTCTGACTGTCTTGAGATCTTTTCATTATCTTATTTTTGAGTCACTTGGGAAAACAAAATACTCATAGTGAGGAATGCCAGGATCTAAAGATTCGGGTCTTTCAGTTCTGAATCAGTTGTATGCTTCTACTTGAAGTGGGACAAAGGTGTAGTCATCAAAAGGAAATAAGTTGCTAAAAACTTCTTTGGGAACCCAAAACCTCATCTTTTTTTGTTGTCTGCTTTTTAAGGTGAAGTTGGTGAAGGAATGCGCTGGTTCGGATGGACTGAGCATTAGTTCAAGGGATTCTCCTGCGCCTTCTCCGGTACCCAATTCAGATGGCTTCTCTGCAGAGACTGGTTTATTGCCTCCATCGACGATACCTCCAAAACCTGGGTAAGAAGCAGCATAACTAGGACACTTTGCTGTGTTAAAGGATGGCAGCTCTTGAACAGCTGGCACAACGCTGCGTTAACACGTTGTTGTGCAAACACAGGTCCTCGTGTGCCAGCCCAGTGTCACCAGTGTGGCAGATGAATGCATGTGCACAAGGCGAGTGAAATGTTGTGCTTGAATGCTGACTTTCAGATTAAAATGGACATTGATGAAAGAAGCCGTTCCTCTAGGGTGTTAATGAGCTATAACATAATTAAACTGTTTGAGTACAACAGCAGCAGTGTTTGTGTCTCGGGTGGCACTTCAGTCATAACTTGGTCTTGGGTAATGGCTGATTTGTTTTAGTGCAAATTTTACATTGTCATTTATTGCGTAAATCAATTCAATGGATCAGTCATACTTTTTCGGGGGTTCAATTTCATCTTTGTTCATCTCCAGTATCAACATGCATCTGTTTGGCTTTTCAGGGAGCCGGCTGTCCGGGCCAAGTCAAACTCCATCAGTGAGCAGCTAGCAGTAAGTGGTGGTGTTTTCCTAACTAATTGGAAGCTTTTAGTAGGGCAGCAGGGTTGGTTTCACCTCTTCATTTGGTGTTGCTAAAGATAAAGTGAACATCATGCAAGCAAGACACTCAAATGTTCACCTCACAGCAGAGTAGGACCTTGTTTTCAGAGGGTTTAGGAGAACATGAGGAACCTCAGCCCCAGCTCCTGCACTTGAATACTGACTTGCCTTGACCTTGTGGCTACTCACATGTTGTCTTGGGTAGGTGAACAAGTTAAGAATGGATAACAAGGAGTAATTGGGAATATGTATATACAGGTACCCGAGAATACTTTGTGTGTGTGTCTCATGACAGGAAAAGCTGCTGAGCAGCTTCCTCAATTCATGTAGGGATGTGTAGGGATGGATATTCAATGTAATGACAGTGGTTTCATCCCAAAAGGAGAGTGTATAAAGCAAGCCAGATTAACAAATCTGCTGTGTTATCTTGTGTGCTTGAAAATGAGTTTTTCACACAGTCAGTGAAAAATTGGAAAACCAGCGTTATTGGCAGTGATTTAGAAGAGTCTAATCCTGATAGATGTCTGTAATGCCTGAAAAGCCTGGGCTGAGAGACAAAGAAAGAGTAACTACAAACCTTTTCTTTCAGAATCCAGATGTAGCAAAGGCAAAGCTGATCTCTCGGATGGCTAAAATGGGGCAGCCCATGCTGCCTTTCATTACTGGGACAGCAGGCAGTCAGCTTGACTCCAGTGACTCAGAAATTGAGGTATGGTGCCAATCACATAAATGCAACTTTTTTTTTTTTCATGCTTCTTCTATAATGTGAGTTCCTTAAAGTGGAGCCTGTAGCTGTAGCTCTCCCTCTGTACAGGAAAAGCATGCGCTTTCTGCAGCAAGAGGGTTTAACAGTTCTACTGTTCCCATCTATTTCTCAATTGGGTAACACCAGATCTCAAGTCATCTTAGGTTCAAACTTCATTCATTCTTTAGTGCTTGTTTTAACATGCAGAAATGTTTTTAGGATCCAAATACACTGAGAGGGACAGCGCAACCAGTGGCTGCGCCTTCGGTAAGACCGTCACAGCCGGCTCACGTGGTGCTGCCCACGGTATCGACACAAGGTAACACACTGGTGAGCCTGGGGCTGGTGTAGAGACATCTCCATTCTTGGCAGTCTTCAAGTACCAGGGCTGTGCAAATAGAGGGTTCATTTCAGGAACTGATAGATAGTTAGCTTCTAATAAGGCCTTAGCGATCCAAAGCTCTGTGGATAGGCTAGTTAATAAAGCACAAGACTGAAGTCCTTGGACCATGTCTTCATGATCCTGTGCAGACGTTACTGCTTGAGGAAGAGCAGGCACAGCACATAAGCTGCTCGGTCATTCTGTGTGCTGGGGTGCTGCTGAGATTTCTAAGATATGTGGTTTGTAAATTGAACTGGTACAAATCTTTGCCAGTGAACAGAAACTTTTTTGTTTGAGAATGACGAAAATAAGAGGGAAGGGCATCAGAGGGCGGGCAGCTCTGGAGGGGGCCTGACTTACCTTCCTGTGGTGGATTGGAACGTTGGCTGGTGATCAGTGGGGCAGTCTTCAGTGTGAATAATGTCTTAGAATCATAGAATCATGAAATGGTTTGAGTTGGAAGGGACCTCAAAGCCCATCCAGTTCCACCCCTGCCATAGGCAGGGACATCTCCCACTGGATCAGGGGCTCCCAGCCCCATCCAGCCTGGCCTTGAACCCCTCCAGGGATGGGGCAGCCACTCCTGCTCTGGGCAACCTGGGCCAGGGCCTCCCCACCCTCACAGGAAAATATTTCTTCCTGAGGCCTCTTCTCAATTTCCCCTCTTTCGGCTGAAAACCTTTCCCCCTTGTCCTATCCCTGCACTCACTGTTCAAGAGCCCCTCCCTAGCTTCCCTGTAGGCGCTGCCAAGGGAAGGTGAGGAGCAGCAGCAGCTTTCAGTGAACTTCAGAGATACCTTTGCTTGAATAAAAAGAGGTTCTCTAAATGTAGCTAGAAGTGAAATTTCTGTGAAAGATGACTTTTCTTGACCTTCTATCACTTGTTTGGCTGAATTTAATTTTCACAAGGTTGCAGCCAGTTTTGTGTTAAATTTTTGTCTATTTAGTGCCACTTCTGGCCTTTTCACTGTGGGACAGTTAGGTTATTTCTAGCTAATTTATGGTACACTGAATTTATTTCTTTCAGTACCTCAAGCATCTGGTTCTACGCCCCCGGTATCTTCTGCTGCTTTAATACCTGCAACGATGCAGCCCCATTCAGCTCTGCCTGGAGGAGCGCAGGGGTTTCAGGTACCAAAATGAAATCGAGGAGAACATTGGCACTTCTGTCCTTTCTAATGAGTCTTACTCCTTGCTGGGAGCAAGGACTCTGTAGCAGCATGTAAGGATGAGAATTCCAGGCTGCTTCCTGTGACTTTTCTTTGCCATTCTTGGGTTTCCCTCACATGCCTCCTAGAATTTAATCAAAAAGGGCTGATTTTCTGCCTGTTGTTGGCTTTTTAAAGTTGAACTAAAAATTAACCAGACTTTTAGTATCTCCTTTTAGTGGATAAAATAACAACTTCCAAGTCCTTGGAAGTGAGCAGGTGAAAACAAAAGCATTTTAGTTGAATTTCTTTCTTGGTCATGGTGTGCTCTTCTGAGAGAGCTCGTTTGCACCCTTAATATGTTTGTTGGTCATATTTTCTCATCCAGCAAGAGAATAATCCTTTCAAAAGGCTTGTGCTGCCACTGCTGTGGAGCGGTACAATCCATTTGCTGAACGCAAATTATTTGCCAGATCAGGTAGCAGAGTCTTAGCACACAGCATCGTGCAAACACTTCTGTGAAGCCAAAAGCTAAGCTTATTACCTTGTGGTTTCTGTAGTTGTTTTCATGTAACCTGTTTCCTGGAGGGTTTGGAAATCAGTGCTGCATAGAAGCACTGTTTATTTTAAAAGAGTTCAGGCAGAGGAAGAAAATATTTGATAATGAATGCAAATGCTTTATGTGAAAAAAAAAAAGCAAACCACCAAAACGCACCTAGAACCACAAACCAAACAAAACCCTGGTGCGTTGCTTTGCCTCTGCATTTTCTTTGTATGAAAATAAGGAGGTTGTGGCAAGTAACAAGATAAAAAAAAGATACTTTTTCTTTTTGATGAAATAGAAACAACTCATTAAAATGAAGCTTTAATCTGACAGTGATTTGGATATTGTTTTGAAAGTTTGACCCTGATGTCCTGAATTCCTCTAGGGACTTGGCCAGAGCTGTACTGTATTTTTTTCCTTTGCCTGTGAGAGTAAATTGTAGAGTCATAGAATAGTTTAAAGATCATCCAGTTCCACCCCTCTGCTGTGGGCAGGGACACCTCCCACTAGATCAGGCTGCCCAAGGCCCATCCAACCTGGCCTTGAACACCTCCAGGGATGGGGCAGCCACAGCTTCCCTGGGCAACCTGTTCCACTGCCTCACCACTCTCATCATGAAGAAATCCCTCCATATGTCCAGTCTAAATCTGCCCCTCTCCAGTTTGTACCCATTGCTCCTCGCTACAAGCCTTTGTAAACAGTCCCTCCCCAAATGGATATGAGCAAAGTACTCATAACACCTGACACGTTCTTCAGCCAGCGTAGCTGCTTCTGATGAGCGGTAAAGCTGCAGTCGAGTTGTGCTGCACTGTTTGAGCCTTTCCTAGGAATGGCCTTGTGTTCCAGTTAGCGTGACTTCAGATTACTGCACCTCCCATGAGCTGCAGTGAGCGCTTCATGTACTGATTTTTGCCTCTCACAAACGTAGGTAACACACTCTTGCTTAAAAATCGGTGACAAAGGTAACTCATTAAGCTGTGGTTAACCTGAACACATGTGAGCCTTGAAAGATGAGTGACTTTGTTTTCCCTTCACTCAGGCTGCTGTGCAATTTGTCCTGCTCCCTAGTTATTTTTTGCTTTCCAAGTATCGTTCTTGCTCTGGGGCTTAATTGTGAAAGCCATTGAAGTGTGAGCATGTGTGGAATATCAGAACACGTTCTGATCTATTGCATTTGTTCCGCAAGGCGTATCCAGGAATGGCATTTGCTTATCCCCAAACTGCTTCCTCGGCTTCTCAACTCCAGCCTGTAGGACAGATGTATCCTGCACATTACCAAGGTATGTTTAAAACAAGTACCTGCTTTCACCTGCAGTGAACTGTTTATAATGATTTAGAGAGCCCTGGGAGCATCCCCATACGTGTTCATCCTGTCTGTAATGCCATGCTGTTTCACAATTTTTTATTCTTTCTTTAATACCAAATGAGACAAACAGTTCCCATTAAATATCCCATCTTTTTCTTACCTTAAGAAACTTCATGCAGTGTGAAAGGGGTAGAACTTTGGGTGTATTCCCAAGGTTGTCTACTACTAAAAGTATTTTATAGCTTGTGCTTCCAGTTGTATTTGTAACTGTAATATTAAACAGCTATTGTGCCAGCCAGGGTAAGAATCTAAGCATACATGCAGGGCCTTTGTTAAGTGAAAGCGTATAGCCCAGGAAAGGCACAACTTAAGAAGGACTAAAGGCATTTCAAGAACCCTTTAGGTAATCCCTGTTGGTGGACACTTGACTATAGCCGAACCATGCTGGGAGCATGTCTCTTCAGTTCAAAGCTTCAGAAGTCATCTCTGTTCCTATTGTCTGATCACGCCTCTTCGTCTGCTCCTGTTTTGTCTGTCTGGGGGCTTCCCTCTTGTTGATCTAAGCGCAATCATGTGGCTCAATTTCCTGCACTCATAAACTTGCCTGTTCGTGTTATTTGGAAAATACCTACATTATTAGTTTTCCAGATACTGTGTCCCTTTTATTTATGAGGAGAGAGCGGCTGTCCTGTCTGTCAGGCTTCCAACTGCCAAGCGTTGCTTTTGGTGTGTCCGTACGCCAGCATTTTCCCTTGTGACTGTGGATCTCTCTCCTTTTTCACTCAAGCACCTGGGGACGTTACTTCCTTTTTGATGACAGAAGCTCGGCAGCACAACACCGAAATCCGTCTGGCCGTTAGCAAAGTTGTGGATAAAATGGATCATCTGGCTGCCCAGGTCCTGTGTGGTGTAAACTGGTTTGTTGACTGCTCTTTGCTCTCCAAGCGTAGTCTGAGGAGCTGGCTCTATTTAAACGCCTTTGTCAGGGATGTACCAACTTAGTGAAAAGTCAAATATTAGCAGACCTTGAAGTGGCAGAAGTTCAGCCACTAAGAAGAAGCTAAGATTAGGCTTGGGGGGAGGGTGTTTTCTCTTATTGTCTTAAATATCATATGAGGGGTTGTGTTTGGAGAGGTTCACTGCCCTTCGGGAGGCGTCACAGTTGATGTGGTAGTGTGTATCCTACAGCTGATCTGATGGAACAGTGAAAGGGATCTTTGCAGATGTCTGACTTACATCTGTAAATCTGTTTCAGCTGACTTAAAAATGGCTTGTTCCTGCAGGTGGAGGAGTTGAAGAAACAGAACGCTGGTAACAGCTCCCTGTTGCCTGGTATCTCCTCTGTTACAATGGAAGCTTCTATGATCATGAGCAATATACAACGCATAATTCAGGTGAGCATGGCCAGCCCTATCTGACTGCTTCTATAAGGAACTGGAGCCACTGTGTTATTCCTAGAGTAGCTGTACTGGCTTGGCCCAGATGTCTGTCCACCCATATGTTCTATTTTTGCATGTTCAAAACCAGCTGCCCGGGTAAGAGCATGAGATACACAATGATTTCCACCCTCTCCTCCTCAAAAAAGCGCTTCTTAACAGTTTGTGTGTTGGTTACTTTGCAGGTCGATATATTAGTATTTAATAGACCTTGGCAAAAGATTAGTGCAAGAGAAATTCATCTGCATCTTAAACCATTATGGACTTAGCCCATGGCATCTGCAAAATGCAGTTTCGCAGCTGAAGTCTCGTGTTGAAAGAACCACCTACTTCTGTTCTTGACTACTTAGCCTGATGCTTTGTAGTTTTTCTAGGCAGCGGCCTTACAGTCTTGAGGTTTGTGGCTGGAAGAGTCAACCAGACACAATATTCTCTAGAATGTGGTTTGGAAATCACTGTCCTGTGCCAGGATTCCTGCGAAATGCAGTGTGGTGCCTTCCTGTGTTGCCATGGAAGGGGGATGACTCTCACCACTGTACTGCATCTGTACAAAACAAAGGTTTAGGAGGTGCTGCAAGGAAATCTGAGTGAGGCGAATATTGATGCTGAGCTGTGCTTTAGGAGAATGAGAGACTGAAGCAAGAGGTATTTGAGAAGAGCAGTCGGATTGAGGAGCAAAATGAGAAGATCAGCGAGTTGATTGAACGGAATCAGAGGTAAGGAGGGGGAGTGAGCAGCCTCTGCAGCTGCAGTGAGTTTGTACTGTGCTCTTGGTTAGGCGTAACCAGGAGGGGTGCTCTTTAGGACAGAGGCATGTTCAGATGTGTTTAATTGTTTTAAGTCATTAAAAATGTGGGGTTCCCCCCCCCCGCAAAACTGTGGTTTACAGAAAATGTGAATATGGAAAAAGACAAAAAAGAACTCGTCCTAGTGTCTTATTTGGATAAGTTTGCTCAGCTTCTGAGAGTTATTTTACTTTAGCTTTTTACAGTTCCGCTTTTGGGGTGTGTTCCATTCAATTTAAGAAGGGGAATAACTTGTTCAAGGAAATGGCAAAAGCCAGTGCATATCAGGTTATCAAGCTCTTGGCTGTGCCAGGGGAACATTAGGCTTGTTGCAAAGAGATAAAGCACTTACCCGAACTGATATCATCAGGCACACCCATCCACCCCTGAAGAACAGGCTCTTGGGGCAGGGCATCAGGGAAAATTATCTGGGACTTGTCGTGGAGAAAACTGCTTTGAAATGCCCCCTTTTCCATCTCAGCCTTTTGTTCCTAGTCATGTATTTCTGTAAATGCTCATGCATTTCCCTTCGCCTTTCACAGATATGTCGAACAAAGTAACTTGCTGATGGAGCAGAGGAACCATTCGCTGCAAACAACAAATGAAAACACACAGGCAAGAGTGTTGCATGCAGAACAGGAGAAGGTAATGGTGGGAGTGAGCAGAGACAAAGACCTCTGGCTGCAGCCAGGGTGAGGGTTGCTTGTTGCACTAAAACTTGCTGAAGCCTTAGTCAAGGTTTAAGTCAGTTCCCTTGCAAGACAACTGTGGTTCCAACTTGTATTTTGAAAGCTGTTTTGAGAAACAATTTGAATGTTTTTGTGGGTTTTGTAAGAAAAGTAGCACAGAGGTTATAAACATAGATCTTTGTTAATGCTGTCATAGCCTGAATATTCTTATCTCACAAGAAAGCGTCTGATTTATTGGGAACTTGGTTAACTTGGGTAATCACGTATATAATTGTAAACTGTATATATATGGCCTACATGGTGAGGTGTGGATATTAATCATTAATAATTAATCATTAATAAGTCATTTTAATGACTTAAATCCTCACCACGTGGGGATACGCCTACATGGTGTATCACAGGGCTTTGTTGGATTGAAAAAGTGCTTTATCTCATTCCTCTGACAGTTTCAGAAGTTTTAACTGATGGTGAATGTGGCAATAAGGAAAAACTATTTCTTGCTAGAGTTTCTTAATGTCACTTTTACACTAATCAAAAGCTATTTGTTTCTACCAATAATATATTGTGTTTTTGTGAAAGGGGCTGTTGGGAAATCACTTTCAAAGCAGTTAAATGCACTTTTGCATGGCTGTGTATCCTGTAGTGTCCACCAAGACAGCCTAGCCCAGGCAGGCCAGCTTTGAGGGCTGTAATCGCATGGTGTCTTCTGTGCTTTCTCAAGCACTGGGTTGTTAAATTACACCAAGTTCACTCCTGCACTGTGCTCGCCTGCTGGGTTGTCTGTACAGTTCAAACGTGAGATGATAAATGCCTGCTCTGCGTGAGAACAGTAACTCGGTGCACCTAAAAATGACAGAAGCTGCAGCTGTCCTAAGTGAGTTAACAAGTGATAAAGAACAAAGCAGTACGTGGCTGTAATTGTGTGCTGGTGTGAGCAGGCAGTGAAGGAGGACCCCACAGTGAAGGTTCCCCACTAAGAGCTCAGGTCACATACCCATAATATGTACGGAGTATAGGAAATTCTAACCAGGAATAAGTCAGACTGAAATAAGAAACAAAGTTCTTCTGTCCATGAGCACATCAAGCTTGTGTGATAAATAAATCGGGGAGGAAGTATCTTTTAGACGAGTGAGGTAGGATCTTCAGGAATGTTTTTGGACCTCATCTTCACTAGGATTCCGCTTGGCTCAGCAGGCACCGCCGAGGTGATAACACTGTTACGTGAACAGGCTTCACCAGAAAAGCCACGACTTGCACTGTTTCCCATAGATTTGTGAGAGTGTTGCCTGTAAACAGGAAGGCTGATATTCCTTCCTCTATCTTTTATCTCATCTAGCTTGCTCTGTGACAGCCAAGATTGCTGTGAACAGAATGGAAAAGATGATTTTAAGCTATTTTATCTATCCTTTACTTATTAATAGGGACTCGCCATTCGTTTTGTGATGCAGGCCAGGCATCTGTGCCCAGGATCACTGCAAAAAAGTGTCAGTAGCTTCCTGCATTTGGGTTATAGACCTTCAACCCTAGCAGAGCACATCACAGCTTTAGATGAAGGCTTTTATTCCATAGCAATCAGTAATGCCTCATCTCCAGCACAGTGAAGCGGTTCTCAGGCGTAAGATCACTCCTACATCCGTGGCGTGTAACCTACCTGCAAGAATACCTTGAGCTTCTTCCTTTTTAAGCCAGGCTTCACTACCTTTTTTGTCTAAGCTTTTACAGTTCTTGGGCTAATTTAGTGGCTTCTCTGGCACACCTTAGGCTCCTGTGGTGAAGCGTTATGCTTTTCTGATGATGATTAATGCTTCTGCCTTTCAAGCTGTGTTCTTAACTCTTCCTGTTTCCTGTCGCTGCTTTCTCCTCCTAGAACATGCTGCCAGTGGATCGGGGCTGGGACCAGGTGAGGCAGTGTCTGCTGACTGTATAGGTGATGGATAATTGTGCCCTAGGTAGCGCCAGCCCAGCTGCCTCTGGAGCTAGCTGGAAGCTGCTCGGCATTCAAAGAATTGCCTCACATCTCGAATTAGCATGAGTCTTCACCTTGCTTAGAACTGGCAGTGTAGCCTTGGCCCCCTCTTTCTCAGGGGGCCCTTTCACAGAACTGTGTCCCATCACTGCTCGTGTCACCTGCCCGTGGGAGGAACAGGACACAATCAGATAGCGGTCAGAGCAGATGCAGATCAAATAAGATTATTTGTAGCCAAAAGTTAGAGCTAAGCGAGTATAGTCACAAAGTGTTCACTGCAGAAACATAGCTCTGGTAACAGCCTGGTGTAGAATTTCCTTTTTACTTTTCTTTATGTGCCATTAAAGATAACTGTTAAAATAACCTTTAGATGTGCCACGGGGTTTGGTTTGGTTTAGTCTTAGCGTGCTTGGAGTTGATATCCTGAGCTGCAGCAAGAGATTTAGGGAAACATAAGAGGAAAACAGATGTGGTTTTAGCCAGTCACTGTGGAAATGCTGCTCCTCTTTGAAATTCCTGCTGTAGTATCCCAGCCCTCTGGGTCAGCACATGGTCATCCTCACTGTAGTTGGCACAGTTTTGCTCACGGCTCTTCCCTAACAGAAGCTGGTGGTTGTAGTCTTTAGACTTTAGTTTTCTTACGGAGGTAGCTCTGGGAGACAGTCCGGTTCAGGAGAACTTATCCATTACAAGATCATGACAGCCTGTTGGGAATCTGAATGTAGGTAGATGGAGAAGCTGCTCAGGTATCCCCTGCAGCGAGTGAGGTTTTCCGACTGGTGTAGTTCTGTCTTTGCAAAGCATCTTCTGAGGGTTGTGTGTCATGCAACGAGACTGGGAACGTGACTTTGTGTCTTTGTCTTGATGCCTTGAGCCTCCCCTGATGCATTGCTGGCAAGTTATCGTAGCAAGCTGTATTCGTACCTGGTTGTCTGTGAGTCACTGTCCGAGCAATCCTAAGTCTAAACAGGTCAATAAATTGTGGTGACAGCTACGCTCCGAACTGACAGCCTCGCCTGTGCAGGCACTGCAGGGTGACTACGTGCTGTGAACTCAGGAGGGAAGGTGCTGGCTGGAACAAGTTTTGTGTGGCTTTTCAGTGATTTGTAAGCTTATTGAAGATAATGGCATGTTGGAGCCCAGCCTTTTACTTGAAGAGATGTTGTCATCGCCTGAAAACTCTGAGCAGGGCCCCCAGGCACTGGCACTGGTCTTTAAAACACACATAAGCTTTTCAGGAAAGCTTGTTGAATTGAACTGTGAGGTTTTGGGTGACTTGTGCAACTTTCTAGTCAATCTGGACAGGTTACAGCCAAACAACTCGCAGTAACTTGGCAAAAACCTTATCGTTACTTCTTTGATTTAGAGATGTCTGAGGTGCTGGACCCCAGCACTTCCCTGATAGGGTTTCCAGTGCCCCTCAGCTCTTCCTGTGAGAGCGGTTCTGGTGCTCCCTCACACTCATGTATCCTTTCTTTCTCCCTTTTCCCCGCTCCATTTTGTGATCCAGGCCAAAGTCACAGAGGAGTTAGCGGCTGCCACAGCCCAGGTCTCCCAGCTGCAGCTGGAGCTGACAGCCCACCAGAAGAAGGAGATGGACTTGCGGAAACAGCTGTCTGCTGCCCTGCAGGAGGCAGAGCGACACGAGACACAGCTCAACAAACTGCAGGCACAGTTGGCAGGTCAGAATTCTGTTCCATAACAGCTCTTTTTCCTCTTTTATAAGTCGTAGCTCTTTCCTTTCTTCTGGGGTGTCCGTTCTCACTTTTCCTAGGAGTGGTCACAAGGGTATGGAAGAGGATATCAATGCCCTGAGATGTCTGAACGGTATCTGCATCTTTGTTACTGCTAAAAGGGAAATGGGCTGAATCTACAAACAAAATCATCCTGTAACAGGGATACCTTTTGCAGAAGCAGTCTCTTGGCATTAGTCTGACATCTTGTAGAGGAACCAGAGGTGTTCCATGGTTGAAAAGCTAAGAGAAAAGCTGAGGTTTAAGTATTGCTGTTTCAGAGGCAGTTCTTGATAAATTCTAGTTCCTACTGCAGGCACAAGCAGCGTAGTTGATTCCATTGTGCAAGACTTTTCCTTCCCATTGGCCCCCAAATGCGCTAACCTGGAATATGTGTAGGACTGAAACACAGAGTAAGTTGTCTTTCTGCAGAGCTCCAAGAAGCCTCTGAGGACACTCAGAGCAGATTCAAAGCTGAGAAGCAGAGCCGCAAGCAGCTGGACATGAAGATTGCAGCATTGGAAGAAGAGTTGACGGATCTGAAAGTGGAAAAGGAGAGTCTGGAAAAGGTGTGTCCAGTGCTAGCATTACAGAGAGAGATGCAGGGTTTGCTGGAATTTAACCCAACATCCTTGCTTGTAAATCTGCAGGCTGGGTGAATCTTGACTCATCTGCAGGCAAGGAACCCTGTGCTGATGGATCCTTTGTGCTTTGTGATTTATGTGCGTTTTAATATCTTAGTCGAGTAACATGTAAACCCTCTTACCTCTAAAATAACCTCAGCTTGATTTGAGAGTGATAAGATGCCCTGCTCAAAGCGGCTCTTTGTGCATGAGGAAGAAGAGCTGCTTCAGTGCAGTCTGGCCTATTCTGAGTCCTGTTCTGTACTGCAGAATCTTGCAGAGAGGAAGAAGAAATCCCTCTCGGAGAGAGCTCAGGCAGAGGAAGAGATGGAAGAAATACGCAGATCGTATCAGCAGGAGCTGGACAAGCTTCGGCAGCTGTTGAAAAAGGCACGGACTTCGACTGACCAGGCAGCAGCAGAGCAGGTGAGGAATCCTGGGAGCTTCTCCAGCAGGCATCTGGGGGACTTGTAGGAACCTGCAGTTGAGAAACAGCAATGAAAACTGCTCAGGTCATGAAAGAATGAAAATGTTATCCTCTTGCTTTTAAGGGGTGACTGTAACACAACAAAAAAGTGAACCCTCTCTTCCTAAACTATTTTTGTTGGCACTGCTTCTGACTTCAGGATTTGCACTGATGTCTCTAAAGAAGTGCATGATGTGAGGAAGGCTGCTTGGTGCTGGTTGTTCTGCAGCTGCAATCACAGGCCACTGACGTGGCTGCAGGGTTCTGGTGCAGCACCCATGGCATCAGGTTTAGACCGTGTTAAAGACAGTGTCTAACTGAGGAAAGGAGGGGCGCCAAATTGAGTTCTTAGCAGAGAGAACACAGAGCTGCTGATAATCATGGAATGGTTTGGGTTGGAAGGGACCTGGAAGCCCATCCAGTTCCACCAGGGACACCTCCCACTGGATCCAGTTGCTCCAAGCCCCATCCAACCTGACCTTGAACACTTACAGGGATGGGGCAGCCACCACTGCTCTGGGCAGTCTGGGCCAGGACCTCCCCACCTTCATCAAGAAGAATTTCTTCCTAACGTCTTATCTAAATCTTCCTCTTCCAATTTAAAGACATTCCCCCTCATCCTATCACTCCAGGCCCTTGTAAAATGTCCTTCCCCAGCTGTCCTGGAGCCCTTCTCAGTACTGGGAGGCTGTTATATGGTCTCCCTGGAGACTTCTGCAGGCTGAAAAACAATAAGTGAAGGACTGCTTAGAAATATGCCTGGACATCTGAAATCTGAGCCAGACCTTCAGGCCAGCCTGAGGGATTGTGTCCAGAACTGAACTGACCAGTGTGGGCAGGAGCTGGTGACATCTCAGGGCTGCCATCCGTGTGCAGGTGTTCCAGCCTGGACCAAGGAAGTGTTGTCCAGCCCCAAGCTTTCAGCCACTTGTGCAAATACAGATTGTGTGTGTGTGTGTTCCTAATGATCTCTTATGTGATGGACAGATGTCCCTCATCCAGGCAGAGCTGGAATCCCAGTGGGAAGCCAAGTGTGAACGTACGCTGGCCTCAGCCAAGGAGCAGCATGTCAGACAGTACCAGGAGGTGTGTGAGCAGAGAGATTCCCTGCAGCAGCAGGTGTCCCAGCTGGAAGAGAAGGTAAAGGGCTGTTCTTTGCTGAAATGTAATGCCAAATAAGCAGTAACTATCACCAACAATCCTCTCCTCCTGATTTGTGTCTTGCCTTTTTAATTTCTTGACTGTTTTGGAATAGAGTCTTGTCCATGGGATGTGTCCGTGCCTGCATCTGTTTTTTTGGGTTGGTGGGCCAGTGAATTTACTGGTCTGTGACGGAGAGCCAAGATGATGTCGGGCTCGGACTAAAACAGCAGCTACAATCTGCCTGTCTGCACTGTTCTGAGCTAGTGCTTGGAGCAGGAACTGTTTTGAAGAGGGTGACACTGAAAACGGCTGTAAACCACTGGACTCTTGTTCTTGTCTTTCAGCTTGCGGCTCTAAAACACTCAAAGAAAGCAGAAGAGCAAAAATTGTCTGAGTGTCAACAGTGTTTGGAGCAACTAGAGCCTGTCAAAGAGAAGGTAAAGGGGATAACACAGCAGCTGAATATGAACTGGAGTGCAGTGATCACTAGCCTCAGGCTGCCTTTGTCCAGAGTAAAAAGAACGTGGGTTCCAGAATATGAAAGGGAAGAAATAACTTAATGTTGCTTCCAGAAACGAGAATAGGTCCAGTGATGACACCCAGCCCTCGTCTCACTGGGATCCCAGTAATGCTGTCCCCATTCTTGGTGTTACTTGAAAAGCTTAAAGCATAGTTCTGTATCTCCAAGTCTTTATTTTGGTGCTGTTGCGTTCAGTCAAGTCTTTTGCAGCTTCCTGTCAAAGCCCTGACTAAAAATCCACTCAGAAGTTTACCCCTTACTAAAAAACTGCTTCCAGATAACCCATCCACCACACAGCTCCCTGTGGCAACTCTGTGAGCTGTTCTGACTTGAGGTTCCCTTTGGCAGTGTTCAGCCTTGCAGTCTGACCTGGTGACGCTGAAAGTTCGCTATGAGGAACGCATCCGAGACCTGGAGAAGGACCGGGATGGATCTTCACCTGCAACTTTTACAGAAGAAGTGAGCTTAGCTACCTGATATTTTTCCTTAATAAGCAAATCTATTGTATTTGCCTTGAATTATTTCTCTTTGAGCAGAGATAAGAAGGAAAACCAGGATTGTCTCCACAGAAGCTCTGTAGTAGCCGGGTCTACAGAGGAAGAAAAGATTGAGCTTTCTGCTGCCCAATTTGTTCCTTGATTTTTAGGTTAAAACTTAAGATTTGAAGTTTACATTTATAAACTGAAAGAGTAATAAGAAATAAGCGTCGTCTGCTTTGCGTTTGTGCCACCTACCTCTGCTTTGGAGGGATGTGTTCAGTGCATATAGAGTGGTCTGAATCGAAGGGGGTGGATTCTGCTCCAGGACCAGAATTTCTGGTTTTAAAACTGGATTCTTTGAAAACCACGTGTTTGGGTTTGGGTTTATTGTTCCTTCACCTGGGGAATGATCAGATCTTGAGCCCAGTGCTTCACACATTAATGAGTTGTATCCTTGTCTTGCTCTTTTCCAGGTTAAGAAGATAATGAACGGTGTATTTCAGTCTCTTCGGGGCGAATTTGATCTGGAAGAGACCTACAGCGGCAGGACAGTTCTAGGCGTTGTCATGAACACTATTAAGGTAAGACAACGAAGAGATAAAGGGCGATCAGCGTGAGAGAACAAGTTATGGGCTAAAACCACATTTGCCTTGCGAGTCCAAGTTAACTGTGAAGCAGACACTTGCTGTGGGTGGCGTAGAAGATGATACAGGGATCTGTGGTGGGTTATGTTTAGGGTGTGAACTGTGTTCTCTCTATTTTTCAGACTGTAACGCTGGAGCTGCTCAACAGGCAGCAGAAGAGACCGGATCAGGACAGTGAAAAGGAGGAACCTGGAGCAGCGAGACAGGAGGGATCACTTGGAGCAAAAGTAGAGCACGAAGGGCCCGTGCAGCGTAGCCCAGCAGATCCTGGGGAAGCAGCCACAGGCTTCACGGTGTCTGACCAGGAAGGCGAGTCTGCTCCTCTGCATGCCAGGCCTGCCATTCCTGAGGAAGAGCAGGCGACACACAGCAGTGTGGTGTCAGAAGATGAAAAGGTCCAGGAGGAGCATCTCTCTTCTGGAGCTGAATCCTGCCTAGATCCTGATAAGGGGCCTGCCCTTTTAGGACAGCCTGAGGCGGAGGAGGACTCCATCCCAGCTGAGCGAAGACAGGAGAGAAGTCCGAGCAGGAGCACAGAGAGAGAACGCAGTCCCTCTGGAATGTCTTTGCAGGCAGGAGATGCAGAACCTTCTGATCTAGAAGCTGAGCTGAGAGAAGCAGATGTGGCAATGCTTCCAGCAAAGCCAGCTGTGGAGCAGAAGGCAGAGGAGCCTGGCAGGGGTTTTGAGCCCCCTCCCTTAAATGGCGAGGGAGGGAACTGCACAGACCCTTTGGTTGGGTTTAGTGCTGAGAAGGAGCCCTCTGCGGCATCCAACACAGCGGAACCACGCTCGGTTGCCATCGGAGAGGCACCAGAACAGCAGGAAGAGAGCTCCATCCACAAGCGAAAGGATTCTGGGTAAGGCGTGACTGCTGAGGTGACCACAGTCCCATTTCCCTGCTGCTCAGCCCGGGCTGGTACAGCAGGACGGAGGCTGCTGCAGTTGTGCTGCAGCTGCAGGGCACACGTGGCCGGGGCTGGAGAATCTTACAGGGTCTCTAGTTCAGGGACAGGACGAGGGGGAACAATTTTCAGCTGAAAGAGGGGAGATTGAGATGAGATCTTGGGAAGAAATGTTTTGCTGTGAGAGTAGAGAGGCCCTGGCCCAGGTTGCCCAGAGCAGGGGTGGCTGCCCCGTCCCTGGAGGTGTTCAAGGCCAGGCTGGATGGGGCTTGGAGCCCCTGATCCAGTGGGAGGTGTCCCTGCCCATGGCAGGGGTGGAACTGGATGGGCTTTCGAGTCCCTTCCAACTCAAACTGTTCCATGATTCTATGATACTTGTGGCTGCCAGGTCTCATTCTGTGCTGGTGGACAGTAGGTGCCTTACAAATTTGCTTCTGCAAGAAAACTCTTCCATCATTCTTTTAATAGAATTTGTAAAACCAAGATCCCATCATCTGCAAGTGAGCTATAAATTCTTTTTCTCCTTCTAGCCTCTTTGAGGATGACAACTTCTTTGAAACAGTATCTCGTAAACCACAGAAACCTCGGGTTCCCTCTGAGGAGGAGGATGAAGAGGAAGTGGTACGTGTTTGTATCTTTCCAGTTCCAGTGACCGGGTTCAGGTGTTACCCTGTCCTTTGCCTGTGAAATCCTTTGTGTGGCCATGGGATCCGCCTGGCTCCCACTCGCTGAGCTCAGAGCTTCCTCCATGTTCTTTGTACAAACTGAGAGCGTCTGGGTTTGTTTCTTGCTGAGTTTCCTGGGCTGGGATGGTGAAGACAAATTCCTGCTGGCATGGAGTTAGTGGGATGTGCCAGGGTTTTAGTGTCTTGCCCCTCTCCTGCCCCTTTGAGCCGGCAAGCGTCTCCCTGGGATTAAGAAGCCTTAGTGTGGAAACACAAAAACTTCAGCAATGAGGTTTCTTGATATCATCTCCTCAAAGCTGATGGAGATCTCGGAGCCAGAACTGTGCAGCAGTTACTGAATCCTGGGAAGCTGTTAAGACTGACGAGTTTCCCTCTGGTTTGACTTCCAGAGCATGAAGGGGCGTCCCCCTCCGGCTCCGCTCTTTGGTGACGATGATGATGATGATCTGGATTGGCTGGGATGAAGAACCAGCTGCTGAGCCTGTGAGCCCTCTCCTCTGGGTGAGGCCTCTTCCTGCGTGTGCAGCTCTTGACAAGCGGTGTTGGTGGGACAGTTGTGACCAGCCAGGGCCTTCCCAGGCTCCTGCACTGCAGAGCTGTGGCTCTCCCTGCCTCCACGGGCACCCAGACCCATCCCTCTGCCCTGGCAAAGATAACGGGGGTTGGGGATGAGCCAAAGGCACCAACTGGTCTTTGAGCACGTTTGGATGTCGGTCCTCTTCCTGCCAACCGTCGATTCTTTAGTCTGAACCTTTATGCAAACGTGAACTCCAAGCGCTTCAGAACGAGTCTGGCTGGACCCTGCAGGTGGTAACGACTTTTTAAAACAGACTAAAACCTCTTCTCCTTCCCCAGGAAGATCTCCTTGCGATATCCCTTAGGCCCAGGGTGGGACTCTGTCCCATCCCACCATTTGCACGGCTCCTACGTGGTGGGAATGGGCAGAGCCCCCCGACGGTTGTTCCTGCCGCCCCGGGCTCCGCTCACGGAAGCCGCGGTGCCAAGGGAGCTGCCGGGTGCTGTTGTGGGGTTGGAGCTGCGGCCTGTGGGGCGCTGGCTGCCCCTCCCGGGGCACCTGGGGGCCGTGCTGCAGGGCTCTGGGAGCCCCGGGCTCTGAGCCTGGATGGAATTGCGGCCGGGGGCAGCTGCATCCCCAGCTCTTTTGGAGGGATCCCAAGGCTCAAACGAATGGTTCACAGCGCAGCCTCTGCGGCAGCTCTGCTGTTGTGGGGGCCGCAGGGGAGATGTTGGTTTGTGGCAGGGTTTGTGTCACAGGCAGCGATGGGGCTGGGGGCCGCGCTGCCGCCCGAGAGAGCGTTACTGCAGCCAGCCCAGCCCAGCCCCTGCACCTTCTCCTCTGCTGCCGTTTAACGTGACCCTTGCAGCACGAGTTCAGACTTTGAGAGGGTGGGATGGAGGCTGCAACCCGCCCTCAGCCGGGTCAGTGTGGCCCAAGACGGGGGAGCAGGAGGGGAGGCACCTGGACAAACGCCTTGGGTTCCTCCGAGCGCTTCTACACAACTTCAGACTCTGAGCAGTTCTTAGTGTCTTTAAGACAAACAAACCCCCTGTCGCTTAATGGAACGGAAGTGCTTAAAGTGGATCCACTGCAGTTTAGTTTCTGCAGCCGCCTCTTCTCATGAAGAGAGAAGAAGCCGCCTCTCTTGATCTTTGTCCTCTTAAGGGGAGTTCCATGGGAGGAAAAAGAGCGCTGGGCATCCCTCGGCTGGAGGCCAAAGGCACCAGGCTGGCCCAATGCAGCCGGGATTATGGATGAGAACAAAGCCTGGGGCTGAGCTGCCCCGTGGCCGCTCATCTCACGGCGTGAAGGCAGCTGGGGAGCCGCTCTAGGACCGAAGCCCCGGGCCGTTGTTCCGGGCTGGATGCAATGGGGTGTGAAACGCGGGTTCCCCAGGGCTCCCCTGTGCTGGCTGTGGGCTCCGCACCCCTCCTGGCAGAGCCTCTCGCTTGTACTAACCTCTTCCCCCTGTGGTTCCTCCTGGCGCACAGACACCCCGAGGGATTTGCATTTCACTTCTTGAACAATAAAGTGCAATTACACCTGTATTTTTTCCTTGCGTGGGCTTTGCTCTTTCTATGCACTTGAGAACTGACAGCTCTGACTCGAACCGGGAATAACTGGATCTAGAAGCGCTTCCAGGCGTGTTCCTGCTGTCCAGGCCTCTCCTGGGAAGGCAGAGCAGGTCCCCGTGTGCTGTGGGTGCAGCCGCGGGGCAGCTGTTGCGTGGGGGTGATGGGGACGTGCGCAGGGGAGACCTCAGCACCGTGCACCAGGACAGAAAGGGTGTGTGCCAAGAGGATGGAGATGCCCTTTTTTGTGAGGAGTCACATGGAAAAGACAAGGGGGAATGAGTATGACTTGCTCCTAGGGAAATTCCATGGGGATTCCAGAAGAACGTTTTTCCCATTGGAACCATCTGCCCAGGGAGGGGTGGATCCCTCTACTCTGGCCTCTCGGGGCTCAGCTCTGCGGGCGCTGGGCTGTCTCATTGAAACCACAAATCACCTATAAAAGCTGGACGAGATGATCCTCGAGGACCTGGTGTTCTGTGATTCTGTGACCCTGGTTCTCCGTCAGGCTATAGGTGAGAGGGGCCGGGGGCTTCTCGCAGGGCTCTGCAGCAGCCTGGCCTCTCCTGGGAGCTCTGGACACAGGAACGTGGCCCCTAAGCCGGTGTCCCAGCTCCTGGCGGCTCCCCTCGGGCTGTGCGCTCGGGCTGCATGGGGAGCAGGAGCTCAGCTTTGAGCCCCGTCCCTCTCCCAAGCGGCTGCAGCGCTGACAAAGCTGCTCCCCGGCGCTGGCGTCTCCCTGATCCTGTAGCTCCCAGGTTTTTACGGCTCGGTCTCAGGCCCTAAAATAAACTGTTTGTTCTCCGTGCAGGAACAGCGAATGCGGGAAGCTCTGAGCTCCCCGGGAGGCAGCGGGCTTGGGGGGGACTGGGGGCTCCTGGGGGAGAATGGGGCTCGGCACCTGCCTCTCCAGGGGCTGGAGGAGAAGGAGAGGCCCCCTCCATCGTGCCTGAGCCCCAGTTATCGCGCCCAGTCCCTGCCCTGCGTGTTGGCCTCGATGCAAAACTCTCTCTGCCTTGAGCACACGGAAAAACAAGCGGAGACGGTGCTGGGCCAGTGTCTGTCTTTAATGTCTCGCGGGGCTCTGCTGGCCCCGCTGCTGCATCCATCTCTGGACCCCACATCCCTCTGCAGACCCTCGAGGAGAAAGGGCTTTTCTTAATCGCTTTGGAATGGTTTCACCCTTGGAAAAGCAGTATCGGCTCCTTCCCATCCCACCTCATCTCTCAGGGCAGCTGGGGGAATTTTCCAGTCTCCGGGGTTACCTGCGCCTCCCGCCGAGCTGCCGCCGCGGGGTCTGGAGGAGCTGGGAGCCTGGAGAGCACAGCGCGAGCGCAACCAGAGCCCGGGGGGTGAGGGGAAGCTCTGCAATAAGTTAATTTTTAAAAGAGTCTGATTCCCGGAGGCTCGTGGGAGGCAGCCGAGCGTCCCGCAGCCCCCGGGCTGCCCCTGCGAGGAGCTGAGCCCAGCGAGCCGCCCGTGGCCTGCGACGTCCCTGCGGCCCCGCTGGGTCCATCCCGGCTGCGGGGCGAGTGTGAGCCCCGATCCTACGTCTGGACCTACTTGAGGAAGACGAGCAGGAAGAAGGTGGAAACGATGAGGACGAGGATGCCGGCGGCGAAGCCGAGGCGCAGGTTCTCCATGGAGGCGAGAGGCGGCTGCGTGTCCAGCAGGAGCCCCCGGCCCGGCAGCCCCAACACGAAGGCGCCCGGAGCCTCGGAGCTGCGGCCGAGGCCACAGGGAGACACCAAGCCGCTCACCGCGAAGACCGGGGCGTGAGCCGCGCACGCCACCTCCATGGTCACGGAGCGCGACGAGGCTTGGCGGGGGGCACCGCTGCCTTCCTCGCCTTCTTCCTCCTCCCCGAGTGAGACCCCCGAGGCCGGCGTCGTCCCGGGAGCGCTCGGCGGCAGCTCGGGCACCAGCGTCACCATCCTGCAGAAGGGGCAGCTGACGAAGGCGACGGCGGCCGCGCGACAGACCAGCTTCCGCAGGCAGCTCAGGCAGAGGGAATGTCGGCAGGGCAGCTGCTGGGGGGCTCGGCTGCCCCCCGCGCCCCACGCCTCGTAGCAGATCCCGCACTCCCCGCTGGCCTCCGGCCCCGCAACCATGGTGCTCTGGGCGAGCGCGGCCGGCGCGGCTTTTAAACCGGGAGACGGGTGACAGCCGTGTCACCCGCTGAACTTCAGTCCAGCCCCGGGGTGGTCGGCAGCCACCGGACCGGCACACGCTCCTCCTCTGCCGCTGCCCCAAAACCAAACCTGTTTTTCTTTCCCGTTTCCCTTTAGAATCCATTAGAGAACCCTAGTTAGACTCGATGAGCCGGTGGGTCTTTTCCAACTTGGTGATTCTATGATTCTGTGGAAGATCATTCAGGTCCAACAACGCTGCTGTTATCCTTAGCGTTTCCCAAGCACGATGTGTTGATATTTTAATTACTGGTATTTGATTTTAGGCTGAGCCCACCAGCAGCTCATTTCACCCCAAACCTCGTGCCAGCATCTCCGAGGTCGGGTTGACCTGGCAGGTTGGGACGTGCCGACGGCCGTCGGCACGTCCCAACCTGCCAGATCAACCCGACCCTCACGATTGAGCAGCACATCTCAAGGTTGGATGTGGTGGCCCTGCAGCACCTTGGGGACAAGCTCTGGGAAGAGCTGGTGTTTGTTTATGGGCAGACAAGGAGACCTTGCCCTGAGCTCCTCTCACCCATTACCACCCGGGGCACAAAGGCGATCGGCAATCCCAAGGGATGAAGAGGATGAAGAGGAACCCAAGTGCTTCCTCCTCCCTGATCCTGGGACACACGGCTGCTGGCAGCCCGGCCGTGCGAGGGGGTGCAGGGAGAGGGAGCTGAGCTCCTCCAAGAGCCTCCTCACCTTCATAGAATCAGAGAATCACCAGGTTGGAAAAGACCCACCGGATCATCGAGTCCAACCACTCCCATCAATCACTAAACCATGTCCCTCAGCACCTCGTCCACCCCAGGGGCCGCACACACACACGGGGTGACCCCCGCGAGGGTCTGGAGCCTCCCGCTGCCTGGAATGCCCCAGGGCTGTTCTGCAGCAACACCCTTGGAGAAGTCCAAGATTCTCCAATTTTTCCTAGTCTGATGTGGGAGATGAGGAGGGGACACGGGGAGAACTAGGCACACGGTGGCTCTGTCCTCCCCTCCGAGAAGGAAAAAGGCAGCAAACCAGCTGCTTTTTAATGCTGCGGCGGGACCGGGCTTGGCATCCGTATTTCATACTTCAAGGTCAGGAAGCAGACAAGTGACGGGAATCGTTACTGATTAATGACAATGGAGACCTTCTCGCAGGCCACCGCACAGAGGCCACACAGAGCTGCGCTGCACAGCCCCAGCCTCCCACCTGCTCCCCATCGGAGCTGTCGGCTGGCAGGAATACTTTCTGCTCCCAACCCCTGGTTTTGGGATGAGGAATCCCACCAGGCTCCTCTGGCCAGAGCGGGACCCTCGCGTTCCAGATCCAAGGCAGCTGCAGGCTCTCCCCAACAACAGGAGGATGAATTTGGGACCAGGGGGCTCCTGGCTCTGCCCTGGCACCCGCTGGCCATGGCTGCAGCCCCCCAGTGCCCCTCGTGTGCTCCCGTGGGTCTCCGGAGCGGAAGGTTTTGGCATGAGAAAGGTGCAAGGCACTGTCAGCAGCCCAGAGCATCACACGGCCCTGGCCGAGTTGTCCCATTCACCCACCACCAGGCGACAGGGCTCAACGAGGACCTGCAAGGTCACAGTGGCCTCAGAGATGGCACCAACTGCATCCCTGCTGAGCGAGGGGCATTTTCTGAAGGCAAACACACGTTATCCAGCGAGGGGAGGGCAGCAATGAGCCCAGTCCCATCAGCCGGTGCTCCCAGGCCAGAGGATGCTGCTGGGCAGCAGGCAGGAAGAAGGGATGTGGATGAAGAGGGAACGGAGGCGGAGAAGCCATCAGGGAACGTGGAGGATGCGGAGCCCGCTGGGAGCAGCCAGCGCGTGGCCATGCAGGGAGGGCAGAGCTGGTCGTGCTGTGCGAGCATCTGTTTACTACTGACACGGAGTAGAAGAGAAGCATCACCCCGGGAAGGGGTGACGTAGGCGGTGCCGGGCAGGGTCGCGTTCCTCCATCCAGTCTAGCAGCTGTGGAAGATGCGGATGCGCTGTGTGACATCCTTGCGGCACAGGGGACAAGTGTGCAGCCGCTCACAGCAGGTCTGGCAGCAGCAGACGTGGCCACAGGGCAGGAAAATCATCTGGGTCTGAGGGAAGAGACAGAGGAGAGGACATGAAGAGTGCTGCTGTCCCCTAACAGTTAATCCCAGCACCACCGTCCTCCAGCACAGGAGGACACGGAGCTGGAGGAGCTGGGGATCCCCCGGGGGTGTCACAGTGTGGGAGGCAGAAGCCCCGAGCTGTGGACGAGGGTCTGGGCTGTGCAGAGGGTGGGAGTGAAAGGGGCCTGAGGGACCCAGTCAGGGCTCAGCCAAGCAGCCCCAATGCTTCCCACCGCTGCTGTGTGGACAGAGCAGCACAGGAGCTCAGCGAGCTCCATCTCAGGCCCTGCCCTGCCTCCCTCCGTGCTCAGGAGCTGGAGGGACAGGCATCCAGGCACTGCCCAGGGCCAGGCTGGGGACACAGGCACAGGGAGATGTGCTGGATGCTGCCCTCACTGCATCCCCAGCACCCTGAGCTGGGGTCTCACCTCTTGCTCCATGCAGACAACACATTCCGACTTCTTCTCATCCCACTGCAGCAGGGGAGCTGTCGGGACCACAGGGCTCGGAGCCTCCTCCTCAAAGGGCACACTGGGTTCTGGGGCTGCAGGGACCTCAGCATCCACGTTCCTCAGCAGCTCTGCAACCACAAGCAGCGGATCTGAGCCTGTCTGAGCCCACCTGCCCCCAGCCGGCACCGATAAATCATAGCATGGTTCGATTTGGAAGGGAACTTAAAGATCATCCAGCTCCAACCCCTTGCCAGGGGGGCAGGGACACCTCCCACTGGATCAAATAGTTCAAGGCCCATCCAACCTGGCTTTGAACACCTCCAGGGATGGGGCAGCCACAACTTCTCTGGGCAACCTGGGTCAACTCCTCACCATCCTCATTGTGAAGAATTTCCTCCTTATGACTAGTTCAAATCTTCACTCTCCAATTTAAAGCCATTGCTCCACATCCTATCACTCCAAGCCTTTGTAAAAAGTCCTTCCCCAGCTTTCCTGGAGCCCCTTCAGGTACTGGAAGGTCACTATAAGATCTCCTTGGAGCCTTCTCTTCTCCAGGCTGTACAACCCCAGGCCCCCTAGCCTGTCCTCATACAGAGGTGCTTCTGCCCTCTGATTTTCTTCGTAGCCTCCTCTGGACCCGCTCCAACAGTTCCAGGAAGTTGATGAGAAAGATGACAAGTCAGAAAGCTCAATCTCTGCCTGCACTCCCTGCCCTGCCTCTCCTCGTTGCACACCAGCCCTGCCCGGCTCTGCTCCCCAGAGGGAGGCATCTAGCCCCGTGGATCTCTCCGGTCAAGGCCCAGCATCGAAGGAAGAACTGGTGGTACCTGGGATGGTCTCTGCCACAGCAAGGATCTCCTGAGCTCGCTTGAGGATGGCACGCTGCAGGCCAGCCTCTGCCACGCCAATCTGTGGAGCAAGAGCAGGGCTGCTAGCTTTCAGAGCAAAAAGGAGGAGACTGATGTCCCCAGGGGGACACTGCAAACTCTTGGGCCTCGCTGGCAAGACCCAGCCGTGCCAAGGGAAGTGCCTCTCTCAGGCATCAAAGCCAGAGAAGGGAACCCCCCCCGGTGCCATTCTGGCACAAAGAGCATTTGAGGGATGTCAAAAGACAAGAGCCAAGCTACATCTCACCCTGCAAGTGCTCAGGGAGAGCTCTTGCCTACCAGGAAGGGGCAGAGAGCAGCACTGGCACCTCTCCTTGCTGGGAGGCAACACACCAGGGCCACCAACACACCCTCCTGCCAGACCACAGGTCCAGCCACGAGCACAGCTCAGTCCCAGCAGTCGGTCTCACCTCGTGCTGTGTATCTGCTGTCTCATACCTTTTCCAGGTCACTGGCAGTCATGGTGCTGAGTGCTTGCAAGGATATTCGATGGTGTGCAAAGACTGGCACATACTGTTCCGCAGACAACTCAATTAAAAGGTTCACCAGCTGCCGCTCCAAGCCCTCCTCCTGCAAAACACAAGGCGAGCTCCCAGACTTCG
Source organism: Phaenicophaeus curvirostris (assembly GCF_032191515.1). NCBI lineage: Eukaryota > Metazoa > Chordata > Aves > Cuculiformes > Cuculidae > Phaenicophaeus > Phaenicophaeus curvirostris. The sequence goes on from NC_091411.1 coordinate 2,197,664, forward strand.
CTCTCAAGAAAAACACAGGGACATTCCTGCCCTCTGCCCGAGTCAAAGTGTTTTGCATCCCTGAAGACACCAAAGCTCAGAGGCCCAACCAGAAGCTCTCGCTTCAGGCATTTTATGAGCACAATTCAAAACGTTGTGTTTTGGGAAGGATGAGACATAACCGTTTTGGTACCTGATGGCTGTAACAGCACCTGCTTTGCAAACTCAAGCTGATCTGCAGCAGGGGCAGAGCTCGGATCCATCCCTTTGTGGCCAACCCTGCAGGTGTTTTAACAGTGAAATCCCTTGCTCAATGTCAGGGCAGGAACTGAAAGGAGCTGCTGCATTCAGACAGATTTGCAGGGATCTTTGGGGAACCAAGCAGAGCTGTTTGGGGTTCAGCTGGAACAAAAAGGCCTGCTTTAAAGGTGCTCAGTGTCCTCTGCTCCTGGCAAGCAGTTTGGTGGTGGGAGGGCAGCTCTAGCTGGCAGAGATCTGAGGTTTGGGCTCCTCATGGACCTGGGCAGCCCCAGGACTTCCAATGTACAGGAATGTGAAGGCTGTTGGGCAGCTCCACTCGGAGCACAATGGCTCATTGCAGGGCAGCCCAGGGTCTCCCCTGGCTTGTCAGCCTCCGCAAGGGGTCTGTGTGCTGCTCCCAGCCTTCACTGAGCCCAGGCTTCCAGGCAAAGCTGCCTTTGCTCCCAGCCCATGCTCTGTGGAGCCGAATGCAGCTACAGTGAAAGCATTGACAGCAGCGGTGACCTGGAGTTTCAGGGAGAGGGGCTTCTGGTTCAACAGGCGCTGGTACTGGATCAGCCAGTAGTTCTCCTGTTTGGTTTCACTCTTTGCCTCCATTTCCAGCTGAAAAGACAAATTCATTCACTCAACGGCCCAAGATAACATTGCAAGCAGTATTTAAGGAAGCCTGAGTTGTATGTATTTAAGGAAGATTGGGTGGACATGTAGGAGGGGAAACCAAAAGCCTGGGCTGAGCAGGGCCAGTTCAGAGCACTGTGATAGTCACAGCTATGGCAAGATGGGCATTTCTGGCCTTCTTGCAGGCTGGTCTCACTTTGACCCCACCCCAGCCAGCCATGGGCTGCACATCCCCTCCAATCCTTTGCCCCAGACACTGGAGCCTGGTCTCCCAAAGCTCAGGAGAGTCTGGAGGTCTTCAGGATTACAAGACCACACACAGGACCTTTGTGAGATTGTGCTCATGCTCCCTACAGTTCCCTTTCCTGGTTATGATGGTGGTGGTACCCAACGTTGCTCCGGGCGGCACAGTTAGAGAGCTCACATTAGCACTTTCTGAAGTTAAATGAGCATCTGGATCTGTACATAGTCCCTGAGAGCGCTCTCTCCTCCCCTTTGTTCAAGTGCTGACCCATGGGCTCCCTCCTTGCAGCCAGCCCATGAGCTTCTTCATCCACAGCACTTAATTAGGGGCCTCCGTTACCAGTATTTGTCGCAGCTCTTCTTCCCTTTGCTTCTTTTCTTTGAGCAGCTGCTGCAGCAGGTAGCCAAGCGCTTGGCGTTGCTCTGTGATCACCCCCTGCAACAGAAGGACTCTGGCACCCACACCTCCGTACCACACGGCTGCAAGCAACCACCCCATCCCGATTTCCAGCAAAGCACTTACCATCCCCAGAGCAGCCACAACAGACGTGGAAGCCCTGTGCTCCACAGGCCCTCGGCCCGGCTGAGCAGGCAGCCTGAATCCTCTGCTAGCAGCTGGCATGGCAGTCCCAACCTGAGCTCATTTCTTTTGGTCCCACAGAGACCATAATCCGGTATATAACCCCTGGATATGCTGGCCTGCAGCAGCTCTTCCTGGTGCCACCAGGCAGGCAATGGCACCACAAGTGTTCATGGTGCCCCCCCTTAAATGAGAAAGACCACCCAGACTCAGGTCTAGAAGCCTGCAGGCATGCAGGACAGGTAAGACAGCAACCCACATGTCTGGGAAGCTGCTTTCACTGGTGTCTCGCACCAAGTACTGCTAGGTACCAGGGCAAGGAAAGTCGTCCCAGCAAAGAGGTGAATTGTCTCAGGAACGTCAGACCCTGTGGCATCTCTGCACAGCTCAGTCCCAGCCAGCTCACGCCTGCTGGGAGGATCATCAATGGAACAGAGGCCAGTAGTCACTGGCCAAAAGGCCTTCAGGTAGCCATGGGCAAAGGGACAAGATGTTCAAGGGCTGCCCTCCTAAAGAACTGTGAGGAAACCTTCATTGATTCCCATCTGGACCCTACACAGAGTTAAGGTCTTCTGTTCACGCAGGAGAGGGAAATGCCCTCTCTCACAGGCAAAGCCCACCATTAGCTGATCAGAGATGCTTTGCCCTGATGGAGGCAGGGAAACTCCTCTGTGCCAGAGGGACAATGACATGTGGGAGCTGCTCCAGGTGAGAGCCCAGGCAGCTTCAGCTAACCTTGAGATGAGCTCTTCTGCCCACCCGCACTGCAGACCCCGCTAGGATCGCTCTCCTCCAAGCTGACCTTGCAGGAGACCTGTGCAAACACCTCCTTTTCTCAGGGTGCTCTTGGTTCTTCCCACTTTCCAACGATTTATCAAGTTGTTCATTACCAAAGCACCTGTAAATTGAGGGAGGAAGCAACCCTCTGCTGCATGGGATCAAGCAGGACTGCAGAAAAGCTCCTGCCAAAGCACTTTGTGGGCACTGCCTGCGCTTTGGGGGTTCAGTCGCCGCAGGGACCCTCTGGGCAGTAGACTGCAGAGCATCTAGGGGGTATCCAGAAGGATCAATCTGTCTTACGCTGTTTCCTGATGTTCAGTGCTGAAGTGCCAAATGTACTGTGTCTCCTGCTGGACTACAGACAGGTTCTAGAGCAGAACCTTGCTTTCTGCATTCCTCTGGAGCTCCCATCACCCACCAGGAATCCCCCAAGTCTTGTGGCATTTGAGCTACACGTGCCTGGAGTTCTTTCGTCTTCCCTACATGAACTCGGGGCAGTCCCCACCATCAGATCTCCAACACTGCAGTGTTATACAGTGTTACACTGCATGAGTTAAAGCAGCGTAACCCAAATCTTACACTTCAAGGTGTCCAAGCAGCCCTGCCCTACGCCGAGCACACCACTTCTGCAAAGTATACAGTGTTTGCTACCAACTTCAGGCTGACTAAACAAGTGACCTAATCTGGCAAACAGCACACACAAGAAAAAAAAAACTGATGCAAAAGCATAACAAAACATAAAGCCAAGCTGATATTCATCCATGAGTGACTGCTGATGAAGTCAGCCCATCGAATGGTGGGATGGTGGGCAGAGCAGCCTGGGGGACGAGGCTGGGGAATGAACAGGGAGAGCTGACAGCCATCACTGGCAGGTATTTAACAACAAAACACAACACAACGTAGGAGGACATGCGATGCGTGGCAGGCAGGCGTTTCTGGGCCAGCCAATAACTGGATCGCAAAATCCTTCCCCACCCAGCAAACCTGGAACTGATCAGTGCTATCAGCACACATTTGTCTCTCCCCTCACCGAGGTGTTTAGGAGCAACAGCAATGTTCCTGTTACCCCAACAAAGAGGCTCTTGAGGCACCCTGTGGGTAAGCATCCTTCTGACTAAATATAAAACCATCTGGCAACTGCATAGAGCAAAAGAAGCAAGCGGAGCTTTTGCGATCCCAGAGCAGAGAGAGGGTGGTGGGGCAGCCCCAGAGCCCTACATACCTGCAGCGTCTCTGTGTCCAGTTCTTGCCTCTTTAACTCCAGCTGTGTCAACTGCAATAACTCTGTTTCTATTAATTTAATCTAAACAGAAGATGAAACATTTTTTACTGACATTTGAAATTACTTATATTTATGCTCTTTTCAGATAAGGTCTGACTGTGGCCCTGGAGGGATGGCACTGCAGAGCTGCCCACAAGGCTGGGGATCCTGCTAATGCCCTTCTGTGATGCATGCTCTTAGGGTCTCTCTTTGTCTTCTACCTGAGGAGCTGTGTCCCCCACTCTCTAATTGTCTCTCTACTCTAAACACCTTCTGTTCAAGTCTAGAAGCACACTGCAATCAGTTTGTTCACCCAAACCACTCTGGAAGGCAGCAACAGATCATCAAAGTCCTCCTAGCACCACAGCTCAAACTACGGATTAACTGGGGCGGGGTCCTTGGTTTGAGGTGCTCCAGCAAATCCAATAATACGTGCTCTTTCAGGTAGGGCAACTGAGACACAGAGAGGTGAAGTGAGTTGCCCCAGATCCCACAGCAAAGCCAAGATGAGAGCCCAGCTCACCTATCAGCCAGGCCATCTACCATCCCCAGGCCACGCTGCTCAATGTGAGCCTCCGACCACGGAATTCCTGCCGACACCGCGACTCTGCGGCAGGTGGTACCCAGGGCTCCTGCCCGTCCACTGCCTGTGCACGATGCTGGTGGGGTGGGCTGGATTTCAATAGCAAAAGGTCAGCCACAGTATCAAGGAATGAACTTCCTTTGCTCACAGAGCAGCTGCGAGCAAACTGCAGGGCTCTTTTTGATGAACTGAAGTAATGGGGAGTTGTTAGACTCATCTCCTGAATTGCCCATCCATAATCCACAGGCTTCTCACAGAGATTGATCACTAAGTGATGCAATATATCCAAGCTCTTAAGCCTATCCACCAGCTCCTGACCGGAGACCTTTCTGCTACTGTCAGATCAGGAAAGGGAAGATTCTGGAGCCCTGTGTTAGAAACCAGCCACTCATCTTTGTGCATCAACCACCGCTGCTTTCCCATCTTCATGCATCAACCGCCACTGCTTTCCCACGTTCGTGCAACAACCACCGCTGCTTTCTCACCCAGCTCTTGCTCTCCCCCTGACTATTGCATTGCACCTTCTGCAGAATGGAGCTCAGAAAGGCAGGCTGAGAATGGGAAAAGAAAAGGTGCAGTTCCGATGTGCTGGATGGAGATGCAGCAGACTCATGTGGAAACAGCAGCCCTGCTAAGTGCACAACCTGAAGGAAATCACAGTTCCAACTGCAGATCATGCCACAGAGCCAAGGCAGGTCTGTCCTCTAGTGACCACTCTCCAGCACTTCACCCACATTAGCGCTGAGATGACTGAAGCAATGGCAATTCCACCCTTCCATGAATCTAAACCTGATACTCCCTCCCACGGAGCTGGGAGGCTGTAGTTTACCTGCCCAATGCTGTTACAGAGCTCTTGGCAATACCAGAGCTCTTCATTTCCTCCAGAGCCTGCTCTATGCTCACAGCGCTTTGATCTTCCTCAGTGTCTCATGGAATGGTGCTACGAGCTGAGGAGCTGCCTGCTCTTTCCTCTGATGCTGACTCACCTGGTTCCTGATCTGCCTGTGCATGAGATCCTTCTTCACTTGGAGAGCTTCAAAGGCAGCTTTCTGCATCTCAATCTATGGGACAGGTAAAATCTTGCTGAGCGAGGCTGCTGATGCAGCTGCAAATGGGCTTAGAAGCCCTGTTTCCTCATAGTGACTCACATACAACACCCGAACAGCACTTACTCCAGAAAAGTGTCCTGATTACACCATGACTTAGATCCCACACTCCCAAAAGGTACAACCCATTTTACAGACAGGCAACCAAATTATATTCACCTCCAAACACATGTTTTGAATGCTCTGTGTACCGCACCTCTCCTTTTCAGCAGCACTGAGCACTCAGGCTGTGCAACAAGGCACGGCTGCCCAGCACTTCTGCAAAACAAGCTGCAGAGCTCTCAGGTCCAAAAGGAGGTATTCAAAAGGAGGAGAAGCTTCCAGAAGGCAGCCTGCCCCAAGTCTCCCAGGAAACGTGCACTTCTGCCTCAGAATCCTCTCTTGTTACTCAGCAGACCAGTTTTGCTTCCCACGGTCTGTGCTGCTGCCTTTTCTGAAAATTTGCTGTCTGGTTAAAAAATAAATACATTTTTCTTTCCACCACCCAAGTCCGTTTGTTAGAATACCAGAGATTCTCAAGGCTTAGCAGGTAGTGTTAAATAACTTCTGCATGCAGAACAGCCCAGCTGCCATTGCTCCTGTGATCCCCTCTCAATCCTGCTTTTGTGCACAGTTGCTTTCTCTTCACCCCCCCAGCAGTTTGCTCCCCTGCCTACCTGCTGCAAGATCTGACTAACAGCTTTGTTCTGATCCAGCTCTTGCCAAGCCAGGATTTGCTGGAACTTCTGATCCATCTCAGCTAGGCTGCAAGAAGATGGATTTGACATGGAGTTACTGCTGTGTCTGAGATTCTTGACACAAGCAAGAGGAAAAGCAGGCAACAGGGAATCCAGGAGGGGAGAAATTCGGTACTAAGGGTCACTGAATGCTGAAAATTTAAAACTGCCTTCCCTATAACCAAACCTGCACCACAGGCCAAGCCAGAGCAGACACACCGCTGCCTGCCTGTGAACAGCTCCAAGTCCACCAGGCTGCTCAGGTGATGAATTTGCACGTCGGTATCCTGCACTGGAAAGGCTGTGCTGATGGAGACCCAGACAGCGTGGTCACGGATCGCCTGCACTTGCAGCCAGGGCCCAGCAGCCCCACGTGCTGGGTGGGTCACAGGCGCACTGGGTTTTTTCTGTTCAGTGCCAGGTGCTGCCAGATTAAAATGTCTCACCTTCTTGCAAACAGAGCGGGCCAGAACACTCTCTGCACCTACAGCAATGCAAGAACTCCCATGTGTATACAAGCAGCATCCTTGAAGCAACACTGGGAGGTGAGGAAAGGAGTTCTGTGCTACAGTTTGACACTGAACTGCCTAACAAAACAGGAAGACAACCAGTCTAATTTCATCCTCCATGTTTAGTGGAATGTATAAAGTTAAATAAACAATGTAAAAAAGGTGATAATTGATCCACAGTATGATTAACATGCACATACTTGTGGATAAAAGGTGGTTCATTTAATCAAGCTCAACAGTTTCTTTAAATTGCCTGCTCTTACAGAGCTGTCCTGCTGCATTCCAGAGTTCCTGGGTGTATGTATGAGGGGAGATCTAATTGAGATCTTAAGAAGAAATGTTTTGCTGTGAGGGTGGGGAGGCCCTGGCCCAGGTTGCCCAGAGCAGTGGTGGCTGCCCCATCCCTGGAGGGGTTCAAGGCCAGGTTGGATGGGGCTGGGAGCAACCGGATCTGGTGGGAGGTGTCCCTGCCCATGGCTGGGGGTGGAACTGGATGGGCTTTAAGTTCCCTTCCAACCCAAACCACTCCATGATTCTGTAGGAATTACAGCAAGGACTGCTGGAAAGGAACGGACTTTACAACAGCAACACCAACCCCAGGCACCTCCCACAGTACCTGGAGCAGGCCTGGTTGACAAGGTCTTGCCGACGAGCCTCATAGGTCATTTGGATGAGCTTGTTCTTGTAGCTCTCAGCCAGCATTTGTTGCATGGCAGCTAGGAGACAGAAGAGCTGTCAGTCTGCATCAGAAGTGGGTGTCTAGAACAGGCACTCATCTACCCCTGCTGCTACAATCACTTCCAATTAACAGTGCCTTCTCTTTCCTTTCCAGCCTGCCTCTGCTTTTCCCATTTCCTTGATTTCGAAGCAGATTCATTCAAGCTGTGAGAATCACAGTCATTTATTAGGAAATTACCTGAGCAAACTCTACTCTGCCTGTGCTTGGACCTCTCCAGTGCTTGAAGGAGGCCAGTTACTGCCTACCAACCCTCTGCCTGTCCCACTGCGAGTAACCCATCCTCGGGGTGACAACAAACACACCACTTCCCTTCAACCCTAGATCTGTTCATGGTCATCATGAGTAGTGAAGCCTCACAATCACCATTCTTGTCTACCATATGCCTCCTGCAGTCAACATTTGCTTGGCCCCTCCAAAATGCCAAGCACTTTGTGTGATCATATCCAGCCTCACAATCTCCTCATGTGACATGCTGGAGCTACAGAGGGAGCAGAGCTTGCACCTCAAGGAGAACCAGCAGTGAGCTGAAGGTGAGCGCAGTGGATCAGCTACGGTACAGGTGCACCGCAACCCCCTGCAGCCCTGCCCCATTGCACCCAGCAACGCAGCAAGAATAAGTGCATGACAGAGCATCGCCCACGTGGTTGTCACCTACTCAGTGCATCTCCAGAGGAACTTCCTTGCACCTTATCACCTCAAAGAGTCATCTGGACTTACAGGCCACTTCCCTTCTGCGCAGATGCTCTGCCTCCTCCTGCGTTATTGCCATCAGCTGTTCCATCCTTATTCTGCCAAACAAACAAGATCAATGCAGGCGCTCCTTCAAACAAGCACCGTCTGTTCTCCACCCATCCAGCTCAGAGCCCAAAGGCTGGGCAGATACACCCTGCCACCTGCTCAGGAAAGCCACGTGCACATGCTCTCACCAAACACAGCGCCAGTCCGTTTTTGCTTGCCTCTCTCGAGGCTGCACAAGTGCTCTAAAGCTGACCTAAGTGAGCAGCACCACTGAAAACACCAGCCTGGCCTCCATTCCCACCTCCCCTGTCCTTGTCCCAGCATAAATATACACAATGCCATTCAACACATCAAGAACTGGTGTGGCTGGAAAACTATCTGACATCCAAAGGGATTATTTTCAGCCAGGTCAGTGTCCCCATCCAGTTTTCTGTGCCAGAGCACAAACAGTTGGCTGAGGGGAGGGGGCAGCACACAGGCAGGGCAGAGTTGAGGACAACCACTTTTGGTGGCAAAGCTATTAATGCTCAGAGTGTGGGCTGAATGGCAGCATTGCCTTAAATGTATTCCTCCAGCCTGCACACATTACTGGATCACCTTCATAAATGCCGTGCTTTCCAACAGATGCAGGACTTCCGTCGGTCCTTGATAGCGGAATACAGGGATTTGTTCCCAAACTCCTTAGCTAGGACCATACAGAGATTAAAAAAAAGAGGTAAAATCCCCATCCCATTGGGTTTGCCAGACTGGGTAAGACCAGGCACATCTAGTCCAGTGTCTTGCCTCCAACAGTGACCAGAAGACGCTGCAGATGTGAGATGAACCTCCCCTGACTGGTGACTCTGAAATGAAGGTCCCAGCCTACTCCCCAGCTTCTTGCCCCTTTTCTAGAAGAGCTGATTTCAAGGAGACTCACCTCTCATTCTCCAAGGATTTCAGAATGTCTGAACTTTGTTTTTGCCTAAAAAAAAGGATAAACCAAGAGGTTTTCACCAAGCTGAGCAGGACATCTTACTCCCTCAGAGGGCAGAAAACAACTTTGCTCGTCACGCACAGAAGAGCAGATTTAAGCAGTCTGTGAACCTTGCTTCGACATCAGCCCAGCAGATCTAGGCAGATCATGGTACCTTCCATGAGGAATTCAAATGTTTTTCCACAGCACTGCAAAACTCCCACAGCAAAGATACGTCTGAAATACTTTTTAAAGTGTCACATTCTACTTCCTTTAAATGGGACTTTGGCTGTTCAAAAACTAAGATACCTCCTGCAGACATAGAATCTGACCAACTCCATAACAGTCTGAAAGTCCAAAATGAACTGCTCAGAATGGGACAAAATAACACAAGCCCCAAGGAGACAAAGATCCCTGCAAGACTGCCTGGGATCGTACCTGCGGTTGTCCTCTAGCAGCTTCTGGATACGGCTGGTAACGCCTTGCTCCGCTTGCTTCAGCTGCTGCAGCAGCTTCAGGCGCTCCTCCTCCAAGTAGCGCTGGTGCTTTGTCAGACCCTCCTCCAGCCTCAGCTGGTCCTAGGCCAAAGCGAGAGGGAACCAAAGGAGAAGGCGGTCAGGTTAGGAAAGGCAGTGTCTCGTATAGGGCCTGCAGGGAGCAAATGTACCTCTCTCACTGTCTGCAGTATCTCGTCCTTCTGACTGCTGATCTGCTGAACAAGCAGAGCATGTTCTCTTTGCCCCATATTCAGGCGCCGCTCAAATTCCAGCTTCTCCTGCATTTTTTTCTCCTGAGAGGAATAAGAAGAAAGATAAATGCCTGCAATTGGCAGACTGCTGGCTCTGATGCCTCCCAAGCAAGAACAAACTCTGGCAAAAACGTAAACCAAAGCACAGTAACCCACTGGAGACAAGACAGCAAGCCAAACGGCAAGCAGGAGGCTTGACTTGGAGATGGAAATGCTCTCCCTTAGGAGCCCAGGACTGGTGAGGCAGAAGCTGCTGCTCTCTTTGTGACATTCTCCAAACTCCCCCCAACTCATTTCATAGTCACAAAGCCAAAGTCCCTGGGCATCAACCCCTATGACCGAAACAGCCAACACAAACATCCGGGGGAAGCCCAAAATTAAGGTTGTGTTCAATCCCAGGTGGCAAGGGATATCTGAAGACAACAGAATGAAGGAAGTAGCCAGCTAAGAGCAGCTCCAGCTAAAGGGAAAAGTGAACTGCATGACAGGAGCTTCAGATTATTTCAAAGTCTGCCTTGCATGGGGGACAGAGATCAGTGAAATAAAAAGAAGAGCAAACTAAAAGTGCAGCCAGGTGAGGGGAATGGGGACAGAAACAAGGAATCCTAAGAGAGCAGGATGGCAGTGTTATGAGCCAAAGGGCCAGGGCAGGAGTCACGGAGGGGTTGGAGTTCAGGGCAGGGGCAGACAGAGCAGTCTGTGCGTGGTGTGCTCGCTCACATCTGCCCACCTCATGTGAAAAACAAACTGAGCTTTCAGCACAGAGAGGCCAGAAAAAAGCCACCTGGTGAGAAAACTGGATCCAACTCCGCAAACACAGATGGATTTAAACTGGAACTGTGCATTCACAAGAGAGACTGCAGCACATTGGCTGTGTGTGTCAGACAACGCAGCCACAGATTCCCCCACGCTCCCACTTGCTCCTGCAGTGCAGAGTGAGCAGCTTTGGGAGGGATTCTGCAACAGCTCAGCTCTCAAAACATTCAGCTTTGGCTAAGAAACCAGATAAAGATGGAAAAAAAGAAATGGAAGTTGATCTGTGCTGCAGACAAGGCATTTGCAGGTGTTCATCCTTACCTTCCTCTTCTCATAATCCAAGAATTTGTTCTGAAAAACAAGCAATAACAACAGACATTTAGTCCTAGAAGCAATTTTTTGTATACATTATTAGCCCACTCTGTATCTTCCCCCAAATGAGTAAGACAGCAATCAAAGGCATGCGAAGATTAACAAAGGCACAGAGCCCATGCTTCTCCAGGGACAAAGAAATTTACTCTGCACTTGCCGAACAGCACGGGCATTAGCACAGCTTGTTATAATGACACTCGTCTCCTCCCCTTTCCCAGGTAGGGCTGAACACGTCTGGCACTTGGCTGGGAATCACAACATTCTTTGGCAGTTTGCTGACCCCCAAAAACACGTTACCACGCTGCACACACCGTGTCACACTGCCACCCCTGTCCCTTGTCTGCATCATTGCTTTCAAGGACAGAGACAGTTTTTTGCAATGTGTCTTCCAGGAATCAGCAATTGACTCCCCAGGGAGAACTCAGAGCAGCCTCCCAGTACTGAAAGGGGCTCCAGGGAAGCTGGGCAGGGGCTCTTGATCAGGGAATGCAGGGACAGGAGGAGGGGGAACGGTTTTAAGCTGCAAGAGGGGAGAATGAGATGGGATATACAGAAGAAATGTTTTCTTGTGAGGTTGGGGAGCCACTGGACCAGGCGGCCCAGAGAAATGGTGGCTGCCCCATCCCTGAAGGTGTTCAAGGCCAGGCTGGATGGAGCTTGGAGCAACTTCATGCTGTCCCTGCCCATGGCAGGACATCCATGGAACTGGACGGGCTTTAAGGTCCCTTACAACCCAAACCATACTGCGATTCTGTGGACTCTCAGGAAGGAGCAGAGCGACCCATGCCCACACTATGCCTGGTTCTGAGCACTGATGCCCTCTTGATCCCAAAAGACACATGTTGTGGCAGGGGCAGGCGATAAGGGATGACGGGCTACATGCTGTGAGATCCACTGATGGAGCGGAGAGACAAATACAAAACCCTCTCACATAACTTCACAAGCAGGGGAGCCTCACCTGCCACTCGCTCTCCTCCTCCAAATACTTATGTACTGTCGTGTTCTCACCATCCACTGATGTTTCTCCCCCATCGCTCTCCAGTGCGGGGAGTAGATACTGCGAGGGAGGGTAGTACTCAATTCCACATTCTGGAAGGTATCAGACACAAAACAAGAACATCTGGTGCTTAAAGACCTCCTTGGCAGCACAGCCAAAGGCTGGCTGCTATGTGAGATTGCTTCCAACTGTGCTCCCTCACCTCACTCTCAGACAAGCATTCAAAAGAGCTCTTTCAGCTCAGGGAGGCTTAACAAGAAGCTCTGAGAGGAGACAGTGCCACCCCATTCCCACCAGGAAGATCATCAAAGCTAACCTGTTCAGGGAGAAATGCTTCCTTCACATGGGTACAGGCGCATTGCCTTCTGCAGGGCTGTAAATGTTCTGTCCATAGCAAAATAAGTTCTGACTGTCCTTCTGTTTCAGGGATCAGCCCAATACCTGGCAAGGCATTTCCCCTGCATAAGACCTCTACTAAACCTTCCTGTCAGTGTCAAACAGTGTTTACAAACTCACAGTGCATTATATTTGACCTCTGAGGTTTCCATCTGGTTTCATCTTTCTCTTAACAACCCATCAGTCTGCAGCCCCCAAGTCCTTTCCTATGGAAAATGATGGTCGAAGGGACCTCGAGTGACTACTGAGCCTATCTCGTTGTCCCAAGGCAGCTGTACCTGGACAGTCCCTAACCCTCCCACTGGAGAAAATACAAAACCACGGGGAGGTGCAATGACTCCTTATGGTCACTCACCCCGTCTCTGATGCAGCTATTCTGACGTTTCATCAAAACCATTACAAATTTCAGTGTGACAGTAAGAATAAGTCTCAAAGAAGGACTCTTGTCCCGCTGTTTGCCAGCAAAGACACACAGCTCACTGACTAGCTTGTCATGCAAGCTGAGCACTAGGAACCACCCCAAGCAGAGCCAACACAATGTTCGCCCTTCGTAAGTGCAACCTTTGAACTACGGCACCCAGTCAGAGCACAGAGCAGCCCCCTAAGTTCCACAGACTCTTCTTGCTTACCTTTGCAGAGGAACTGCTGGATGGACTCAGTACCTGCACCGCAAATATCAGGTGTCGGGTAGGTCATAGAAGAGGCATCCAGGGTCAGCGTCTCCAAAAGAGAACACACAAAGCTCCAGGTTATTCTGATGGCTCAGCCAGAGTCCAACTGCAGTTACAGAATCACAGAATAACCAGGTTGGAAGAGACCCACCAGATCATCGAGTCCAACCATTCCTATCAAACACTAAACCATGCCCCTTAGCACCTCATCCACCCGTGCCTTAAACCCCTCCAGGGAAGGTGACTCAACCCCTTGCAGCTCCCCAAGATTTTTACTTATGGAGTGACAACTTCATGTTACCCTGAGTCCTGGCACCAATATGAGGTTGTATTGAATTTCTGCTGGGTGTTTGACACCTTTCAGAGCTGATTCCACTATCCCTTTTTTAGGAGCTTCTGAGCTGGCCCTTCAGTGGAACATCCCCTTCCTGCAGATGTGTCACCTTTGTGTTTAAGTGTAAGAGGGGACAATATTTCTCGACTGCAGATTTTTTTTCCGCATGTCAGTGTGCCGGAACCCTTTAAGCATGATGCCTGGAAGGGACAGTGATTGAAAGAGCACAGAGAGAAGAGTGCCATAAATTAGCAGTGGAAGGACTGCTTGCTGATTTGTCCTACTATGGCCACCTAAAGGACCCAATGCCTCCTGTAGAGAAGGGCACAGCAGGAACAGCCACTTTATCAATCATTGGGGACCAAACTGCACAGATCCCTCATTTCAGAGACTGCCCATGAGAGAAGTGAAGCCTAACGCTGCCTGTTCAAGACAGGAGAGCATTTAATCGCACCCTCCATGCTGATGTCTGAGTCAGCACTGGTGTCTGACATTTGAAGCATCCAGCACTGACAGAACATAACACAGCCATAAAAATCTTGATGCTTGTCCCACTGCAAAGGCTCACTCCAGGGGGCCAGAAACCCACAGAGGCTGACAATGAGTCAGAGATCTGTCATGCCAACGGAGGTGAAAAATCTCATTGGAAATATCCCATCTGCTCATTTACAATCAGCCGTGGTGGAAAGGGACTAAGTCAACCCACAGGCATGGTTCGTGCTGTCAGAGTCAGCCCTAGCAGATAACACCTAGAGGTTTGCTCCCTGTGGGCTGCTTGTGTCATCATCAAAGCATGGCCAAAAGTGACCAGAAAAGACCAAAGCAGCAAGAGTATGCAAAAGCCATTTTGGATACCACAAACTGCATATGTGCCTTGCTACAATCCCCCACAGTTCTTCCTGCCCAAAACCTATAAATTCACTTTCTGAGCTAAATCTATTATCATATTGAGCAAGCAGGAAGAGAAGCAGCCTGCAGCAGCATAAACAGCCTGCAAGGGGGTGAGGCAGACACGGCTGGTTGGCTGGGTACCTCCAGCGTGCGAACATAAGCCAGCACCCGTGGCAGCTCTTGCAGCAGGTTCTCACTGATATCCAGAGTGCGCAAACTCCGCAAGCCACTCACGGTCACAGGCAGCTCCTTCAGTTTGTTACCTGGAAAGAGGGAAATGTCATTTAGTACCACATAACTTTTCCAAAGCAGTTCACCTGCAAGTTCACCTGCTGGAACACCAAACCATAATCACAGGTATGATGCATTTTCTGTTCTCTTCTATGGGGATGGAGCCTGTTCTGGCTCACACGAGGGCCCCAAGGTTGCCACTGCCCACCAAGGCAAATAGGGATCTGGATCTACTTGCACATCACCCCAGTGTACAGGTCCAGCACTGGTCCCTCATGCCACAACCACCTTCTCAGCTGAGGTCACTGCTGCAGGCTGGATTTGTGCTCTTTATCAGGCCAATACTCATAACATGGAGCCCGCTTCCCTTTGGTTAAGTACCAGAGATGGGAGAAAGGGGACTGAGTGTGGGGCTGCACACCTAGGGGTCAGCTGCTGCAGACAGATACAGCAATGAACTCAGATGCACTTCCAAGTTCCTCACCCTCCATCTCCTTCCCTGTTTCAGCAACAGCTCCTTGTAACGAAGTCTCCTTTTTCTCCCAAATTTATGGCACTGCATACCTGGAAAATGCCCACAAGACGTGATCTGTGTGTCGGGTCTGCGCAAACATGGCAGGGCTACCCACGCTCACACAACTGAGCTCTGGGTGTCAGTGGACTGAATTGCAATTTGTTTTATCCAGGCTGACTGCTCTGCTTGCTTTACTGAACTGCTTCTGCCAGAGACGTGCTGTTCTTCTTAAACAGGAATCTGCACAGACAGATTTCTTAAGTTGGTCTGAGTCAGTATCCAGAGGGGGACAAAGCCTGGCCTGGGACTCCTCTTGCAGGGCGCACACAGCATGACGGGGGCCTCATGCTCCCAGAAGAAGACCTGTGCCACCAGCCCTCTGAGCATTCTCACCACAGGAATGAGGCAGCTGGGACTTTGAAATGCTGTCCAAGTACAGGCACACAAGTCAGCATTCAGCTGTTGAGATCGAGCATGATGACCCAACAACCTTTCCTTTGAGAAAAGGCAGCGAAATTAATGGAAACGTCACATGGACCAAGTCTGACCCAGTTTCTGCTTAGATGATTTCTCCTGCCTTGCCAACTATTTGAATTCAAATCTTTCTTGTGCTCTTCCTAAGAATTCATAGCACAAGCCATTCGGTGCTTGCCTTGGTTGAAAGATATAATTTCTCGGGTTGAAAGGAATAATTAATGCAGTTCAACACGACCCAGGTGCTCTTGCCCAGAGCACCGACAAGAAACATGTGCCATACCTTTCACATTGAGCATCTGGAGCTGGGCAAGGTCTCCTACAGATTGTGGAAGACATTTTAAAAGATTCCTTTCAAGGTTTAGGACCTAAGGTATTAACAGAAAAGATATTCAAGATATTCTTCACACAAGTTTCAGGTCTTCTACACATCTTTGCTGTTGGGACTACTTTCAGGCCCAGAAGGAGAACTTGAAATTGGTTTTAGGCAAGACTTTCTGGGTTAAATAAAACCTATTTTCCAGAAGCCTTGGATGCAGGGTGTGCTGAGCTACCACAAGCAGTAAGAAACCCTGTTCACATACAACAGCAGAGCACCCTCCCATCCAGGGCAGTGCTCCCCATTCTGGCTCCCACAGGAGAGAAGTGACAGAACCTAAAGCAGCACATCTCACAGAGGGGACCAACAGAGTGCACTGTGACCCACCGCACTGAGTTCTCAACATAATCACCACATGGGAGAGTGGTAAAACCTGAATATTTAGGGAAATCAATGAGACTGGAAGCTCTAGCTCTGCTTGCTCCCAGCACTCACTTGGCAGTGTGAGCCCCTTGGAGTGACAGCCTTTGCACTAAGCTGAGTCTACATAATTCAGCATTCCTGCTGTTCTCCTGCCCTCCCTCTCCAATAAGCCAAGTCATTGAACAGATTCGACATTCTGAGGACCATCCTTTAAGTTGTGATTGATTAAAAATTAACAGCAGTAACCCCATATTTGCACTGTCCCCTAACATGCCCTCTACACTGGGGACACAGCCGCAAACCTCTTACCTGAAGAGATGTCAGCTGACCAATATCAGCAGGAAGTGATGCCAGCTGGTTGTCGTGCAAGTCCAGAACCTGGATTTCATCAAAGTTGGGAAAAGAACTCATGGTGCAAGAATTATTCATGGTCATTAATTACCTAGCAATGAAAATTACTTCCCTCCCAATGGGGCTTTGAAAAGCAGCTTAAGTTGTCAAGGAGACACAGGTACTTAATCCCTGTAGATCTTTTGAAAACTCAAGCCTGCATACAGCAATAAGCAAATGTAAGACTAGGGAGAGCAGGGACACCAAGGGAGCTGCTCCACAAAACTGGATGAGCGAACTGGATAAATCATTTCTATGGAGCCAGCCTGGCAGGAAAACCTATTTTCTGCAGGATCAGTGATCTGAACTGCTCCATGGAAGCTGAACTGCTCCAACACCAGCGCTGGTGTTGGGAGAGGACAGGACTATGCCTAGACATCTCTCTCCATGGGAAGAAGGGAGCTGCTGGAATGACTCTGCCTCTTGTGGAACCTCAGCAGAGGGTGGTGGAGCTGAAAGCCCTCAGCATTTATGACAGGTAAAACGATACAGCCCATCGCATACAGTTACCTGTCACCAGTTTCATTCACATTCAAATGACTCATCTCTGCAGGAGAGATGGATCTACCTCAAACACACTCAGCCCTGACTGAGAGCACTGTGAGAGGCTGTTGAGGGGGTAGTGTGGGATTACAAAAAGGATAAATGAGTCCTGGGACTGATTACGATTTTAAACAAACTGCTCAGTGACCACTGTCTCTACCCAGGAGACAAACCAGGGAAAGGCAGGTTCCACACCTTGTTACCAGTTCTTGGTGAAGACAGACAGAAGAGATTTATTTGGGCACGTGCGTTTGAATGCAGCTGGAATGCAAGGAAAATAGGCTGCAGAGTAACTGTTAAGAATCACAAATACCTTCAGAGTTATGAGACTCAGGAGGCTGCAGGACTTTGGAACTAAAGATGTCAGATTATTCGTATGAAGAATCAGCACCTGCGGAGGAAAAATCCCATTGAAACATGAACATAAGAGACCCTGCTGTCTAGAACAGGCACATCTGCTGAGATTTAACTGTGGAGGCTGTGTAAGAGTTCTGTAACTTATTTAGCATCATAAAAAATATTAAGATAGTGAGGGGATTTCATAGGTCAAACATTTAACATGAAATCTGAACAAGAGCCTAGTCCTTCACATGAGAATTATCATGAGATAGGGTAAGATAGAACCATCTCATCTTCCAGGACAAACGTTAGCTCTAAAGCACCCAGGCTGTATTAGTCCTTCCCAAATTGCTTTCTATGTAAAGTCGTGCAAGCGGCCAAATCCATTACAAGCAAACTTCTTCTGAAGCAATACAAACAACCACATGCAGTCATTTCAAACACAACAATACTCAAGCAAAATAACAGAACCAACTAATAATTTCTGATTGCAACATTACCTTCTTTTGCAAGACTTTACAAGTTGCAAAGGCCCCGTAAGGAACCTAAAAACAATTAAAAAACAGTCGTGTCAGAGTTCTCAAGATAATATCTTTGCAAGCACTGCCGCGGTGTCCACCTGTAAAGTGTGAATAGCTAACTTTAATGAAAACACAAGTGATATTTAAAATTACAGGTGCTGGTTTTGGCTCAGGATGCCAGTGCTTCCCAGACGGCTTCTATTTAAACCCTTGCCGTGGCTCCTCACCACACAGCAGTGTCATTCACAGCACCAAACAGACTGAGGCTCAGGCAGAAGTTCAAGTCTCGCTTGATTTAATAATCAATGTGCAGATGACTCAGGAGTTCAGGCATATTTTCAGTTAGTCATCACACAAATGTATCCTATGGCTTTGCAACCTCGGCAAACAAGCTGTGGTGGGCTGAATGAGAAAGGTGAGCAACAGGCAGGACCGGGTGTTCTCGCATGTGCCAGGCTCTGCAGGAGAGGGGCAGTCACGAAAGGGATACGCCAGAAAATTCAGCACAAACCAGCCAAAGCTGAGCACCGTGACCTGCTCTGCAGCATGAACTCAGACAAACTCTGTCCAGATTAATTTTAAGACCAAACTGACGGTTCACTTTATATATTGAAAAAATAAAGGCTCAAAAGAAACAGCAAGAGAGAGTTTTATGGAGTGAATGCAAAAGGAGCAGCTGGGGATCCAAGACCAGCTGCAGTTCCAAAGAGAGCTGGCTCGGTGCATCCTCCGTCTGCCACCTTTTCACCCAGGCGGGCTCACAGACCATCCCACACAGCTCAAACCTACACACAAGATGCTCTTAGCTTCTGTCTTGAAACAAAATATCCCAGAGTCTCAGCAGAGCCATTTCTTGCTGCACAGTAGACAGCTGTCCTCTCCAAAATGGTCCCAAATCTCTTCCCAAGAAGCAGTGCAGTATCTATGAGTTTGCCTGGCAATGGCATTCCGTGACAAAAGGTTACACAGGTCCCACCATTTTAGAAACAGGATACGATGAATAAAAACTGAAATTGAAATAGAAACAGGCTTCTGCTTAGCAGGACTGCTGGGCTGCCAGAATGAAAAGCTGTCTCCTCTGAAAGCCTGGCAGTCTGTCACTAACGGCTCACACACCAGCAGGCAGCTTGTTTCTAATTTCATTGTCTGCCATAAAGGAAGCCAAGCTGGAAGTGAGATTTTCATCCTTAATCAGCAGCCTATAACCACAGGTGGCAGACTTTGTAGCTCCAAGTTTAGAAAAAGTCAGCCTCCGGCAAGCAAATTCCCTTATGACTAGCAAAATTAGGCTACAAGGTCCCAAACTGGGGTCCTACCAAGGTACTGGTGGAGGGTATGGGACCACTCTGCCCTTGCCATTTTGCCAAATGAAAAAGGATTCCCAGGACAGAAATGCTGCAGGACAGGCAAGCTCCCATTGATGCAGGACTCCCATATGATGTAGGACTCCCATATGATGTAGCTCCCATATGATGTAGGACAGGCAAGCTCCCATTAAAGAAGGGGAAGAAGCCCCCAGCAGAGCTCTGTAGGCATGGGAAGAAGTGGACAAGGCCATTTCTGCCTCAAGGCTCATAGGGGTGATCCTAGATCTGGAAGTTGGTCACAAGAAGCACATGGAGGAATCAGATCTGTGAGCTCCTACTGGAAGTTGCAGAGAACATACCTCTGAGAGTTCACATTTGGATATGTCAAGAGTGTCACCAGCACCAGCTTCTTTTGCCTGTAGAGAGAAGATACACACCCAGAGAATCAGAGCATGCAGAGACACGTGGCCTCTCACTGCACAGTGACCAAGCAACTCAACCAGGCTCTCCCTAACAAACCCAATTACAGTTCTCTGCATCACGTAATGCAATGACCATGCTAGAAGCAAGGAGTGTGCTGCCACAACTGCAGCAAAAGCAGCTGGGAAACCAAACTGCAGAGAAAACCTTCTCGTGCAATAAATTTCTGCACAAAGAACCAAAGCACACGCTAATTCTGCAACTGTAACTGAAAGGATATGGAAAGGAAGCAATGGGCTCTCAAGCGCCAGAGAGGCCCTTCCTAGGAACAACTACAGTGCCATCCTTGGCTGCAGAGAGCCTGCTGTGTCACTAGCCTGTCACACCCCACAGATCGACCTTCTGAACTGTGCACAGACACCAAAACAACCTACCGGTGCCTTTTTGTTTCCCTGGGAGCTGCAGAGCCAGCTCTGCTGTGTAAGAAGGAGAAAGAACTCACTGCTTCTGCACTAAAGAGTTTTTCCGTGTTCAAACCAACTGAACCCAACACAGCTGCCAGCAGCAACAACACTGGACCAACCTCATCATAAGCAGCATTGCATCTCCAAAATTATTGTCTTAAATAAAAGGTGCTGCGCAAGGCAATAAAACTTGTTTACGTCAGTGCCTCTGTTAACTTCAGAACTGCAGATCCTAAACTAAGCACAGGCAATATAGAACAGAGAGATTAAACTCCACAGGAGTTGAATAGAAATCCTCCAACTCAATAAATTCAGTAACACTGGTTTCATTTTTGGTACATAACAAAATCTTCCTTTCCAAAATACCTTACAGACATCCAACAGGCATGAGAGCAGCCTGTCGAGGGGATCCTGGCCAAATCCTAGTCCAGGAAAACAAACAGCAGTGTCTAACAGATCAATTCTCTGAGTGAATAGGAAGAAAAGAAATGACAATGAGAAGCAAAAGAGAAGCACAATGAAAGCCAGGAATGATGGGAAAGGGAATGCCATAGGTTCCTTAGAAAGAAAAGCAAACTGGGAGAGTCGTAAGAGTAAAGGGGAATGGAGGAAAAAGGAGTCATGGGGTCTCAGATGCAACTGGAAAGAAGGTGGGAAGGGGTGGAGAACATCAAATGGAACCACGGAGGCAGAGAAGGATGGGAAGGTAAAGGGAGGTAAGCAATGCAGGAATTCTCTGATGTACATTAAGAAGAGGACCTGCTGTCTTGATGAGACTACGAACATGATCACTGGTAACACAGGGGACATACCAAGTCACTTGGTGTCCAGAAGTAGACACAGAGAAGAGAAACAGCCTTAGCATTGCTTACCAGGCACATTTGGTATTCAAGGCGCTTCCGAGCATCATCGCTGGGTTTCTTCTTACGGAAGAAGAGTGGCATCTTCAGTTTTGGCTATGCCTCTATCTCAGTGGCACAGATGATCAGCATAAACAAAGGTAGAGGGCTTCTGGAGCCTGTGTTTGCTGGGGAACCTGCACTGCGGAGCTGTGAACAGATAAAAAAGAAAAAGAAAAAAAAATCAACACCTCAGGAATGGTCTCCATTTAAGCCTTTCTCTGGCTTCATCCAACAGGCAGATTCCAGCACACCTCCAGGTGGAAGTGTCAGCATGAGCTGCAAAAGCACTGCTGTGTGTCTGAGATGGTCAATTGTGTGGGTCATTCCTGGGCAAGATAAATTCAGTGCAGCTGGAACACATACAGAGAAAAGCTGTGGAGTGGCCAGGAAAAGGCAGGGTCCACTCCAGCACAGGAACTGAGCAAGCTGTAAATGCATCAAGAGATCAAGCACCAGGGACAAAACTCAAACTACTTAAAGTCAGAGCCAATTCTGGCACAAAACCAAGCAACTGCAAAATGTTCTGGAATAAAGTGAGGGTGGAAACGTGAAAGACTCCTAATCCTGAGCATGGAGCTGCCTTCACCTTCCAGGGCTGGGGAGAATGAAGAAGACCTCAATGCTGTTCACACGCAAACTGTTTGCAAGGGGCTTGATGACACTGAGCACAGCAGAGCTGACCCCGGCACATCACGCCACCTGTCCCAGTTGCTTCCCGGGGCACAACGGGAACCCTGGACTGGCACCAGAATTGGGATGCCCAAGTTAAACTCAGCTTCCGAGTTTTAGGGGTTCTCTCAAGTTAACAAACCACTTGATTCATTTGTGTTCTAGGCAGAAGCAGCATCACACAGGATGATTTTTCCCATTTTAGCCACACAGTGAGATGAAAAGACCAAACACCAAATAGCTTACAGTCAGATTTTAAATACAATAAAGCCAAATCTGTTTCCAACAGTCTAATAAATGCCTGCCAAGCTAAAACAACTGCAGAAAAACTCTGTCTACAAATGAGAGCCAATGGCTGCTGCCACAGTCATGTGCCAGATGAGCTATCTGCCCCCCAGGGCACTTTGGAGCTTCCCCCAGGCTGTGCGTCTCCAGATCAAATTGCCACACTCCATTCTGGGCTTACAGAGCAGCCAGACCTTCCCCAGGTCCATACAGGATGGACAGCAGGAGAACGTTTTTCTGTTGATTCAATTCAACTCTATGCAAAGACACTGACTGGTGCAAGTGTAACAGGAAGAGAAGCTGGACCAGAAAGAGGAAAGAGTGGATCACAGTCAGATGTCTCATCAGATTCACCCAGGGAAGCTGGGGGAGGGGGCTCTTGATGATGACATCTTAGGATGAAATGTTTTCTTGTGAGGGTGGGGAGGTCCTGGCCCAGGTTGCCCAGAGCAGGGGTGGCTGCCCCATCCCTGGAGGGGTTCAAGGCCAGGCTGGATGGGGCTTGGAGCCCCTGATCCAGTGGGAGGTGTCCCTGCCCATGGCAGGGGTTGGGACTGGATGGGCTTTGAGGTCTCTTCCAACCCAAACCGTTCTATGGTTCCATGATTCTATGATTCTATGAAATCAGGACTGCAGGCAGGTGAAGGGGCGACAGAAACCAGAGTCGGCTCTGGAAGAGAGCTCTGAATCAGCAGGGGATTAAAGAGTGTGTCAGTGGGCTTCATGGGAAGGGTGAAGGGTGGAAAAGAGATGGGGAAACCAGCTGGTAAGTAGATGGGTACCAGTTGGGATGCTGGGAGAAGAGGGAAAGGAACCCGAAAGGGAAAGCTGAGCAATAAAGTCAAGGAGGAAAATGAATTTGTCTGAGTCTTTATGAGCGCAGGGGGCAAAAAACAGCAATGCAGGAAGAGCCCGAGCTGGGGCTTCTAGTGAACACGGGCTCACACAGGGAGTGGGTGCAGGCAGGACTGGGTCTGGCTTGGCAATAAGACTGGGACAAGAGAAGAGAGAGATGAAGTGAAGCCAAACTGGGGAGACTTAAACCGTCTGGGCAAGAAACCTCAGGGTTCACCAGGAACCTATGGAGCCATGATCAGCACCACACAGCAAAGAGGGTGAGCCCAGGCCAGAGCTGCCGCAATAACCGAGACACGCACTACGAAGCTTGCAAGGGAATTTCACTTTACAGTGGCTTTTCTTAAATATTGTTTTAATTATCAATTTTAAAAACAACACAAGACAGTCAGTACTTTGCCAGATCACCAGTGCACTCACCAGTAAACGGTACAATTGCTCAGCACAGTCAGTTTAGTGCTCAGTGAAGCTCACATGTGGCACATAAACAGATGGTTCTCTACCAGCTCTGTGCCTGCAAATTGGCCTCAAATGATACTGAAAAGTACGGAGCCACAGGACACAGCTCTTCATGCACAGAGATCACTGCAAGAACTATGCAGAGCTTTACGTAGATAAACCCTTGCTAAAAAGCAAAATACAACTTCAGTCTAAATGCATGGAAGCAACCACCCTTAACTTCACTTCAGAAACAAGGAGGCGAGGGTGTCTTCTTCCCCTGCACTGCTGTCACACCTCTGTACTGGAACTGGCTACAGGACACAGCACAAGGCAGCTGCAAAGCAACTCAAACTCTATGAGGTTCATAGCTCCTTCCCCACCCTCCCACTTTGGTGTCTTCTTTATACGTTCTGACTATTGAAACCCCCATCAGACTTGCCTGCCCCGAGGAGAAGAGGCAAGAGGAAAAACTCAGAAGATTAAGCAAGAAGGGAAGTTCTCTGGCACAAGCTACCCTTCGGACATGCAGGAAAGCAATCGAGAGCCATAAGCAAGGATCAATATCACAGACAGGAACAAAAGGGGGACATTTAAACGAGACACTAGGAGAAAGCGATGCTTGCAACGAGGTATCGGTAGCTTTCCTGAACATGTTTAGCTCTTTGCTGAAGACCAACTCTCTTGTTATGTCGTACCTTTCCCTGTCACAGCTGGACACCCAACCATGGGGATAATGAGAAATCACTGAAAGGTCACCCAAGAAAATACATAAGGATGTGAAGGCTGAAGGACAGGCTGGAACAGGGAAAGAATCATCAAACGATGAAGGATCAGAGACCTGTTAAGTGGATGGAACATCCTTTAAATGTCAAACCTTGCCTTAATGAAAAGACACATTAAATCTGCACCAGCAGAGCTGCTCCTCGCTCCGTGTGCTCTGCTGGCCATCATCCACTCTGAGACAAACACCCAGCAGTCAATAACAAGAAGGGCCTTGGCCACGTGACCATATTTTATATGACGTAATTTTTATTTCCGGAGTTATTGAAAGAACCGTGTGTCACTGCCCAGGACGGCAGCCGCCCTGCAGTGAGTGAGCATCCACAAACTGCAAATCCCTGTGGATCCACCTGCCTGAGCAGCAGCAACGCACACACGGGGTGAGAAAAGGGAGGGGAATGCAAAACACCATGTGTCCGCGGCTGCTTGGATGCTCTGAGTGAAATACAAACCAAACCCTAATTTTACAAACAGATGTTATCGAAGCAGAACAGCAATCTCGCTATATAAAAGGACACAAACCCCTATTTTTGGAATATTCTGGACATCA
Source organism: Phaenicophaeus curvirostris (assembly GCF_032191515.1). Classification (NCBI taxonomy): domain Eukaryota; kingdom Metazoa; phylum Chordata; class Aves; order Cuculiformes; family Cuculidae; genus Phaenicophaeus; species Phaenicophaeus curvirostris. The sequence goes on from NC_091411.1 coordinate 2,222,321, forward strand.
TAAATAAAGCATGGCACTGTAACAGACAGAATGGGTGTCTGAAAGGAAGAGAGATTTTATTTTCTCTGGGAAAACATGGGAGCACAGTAATGCAGCAGTGGACCCGAGAGGGAGTCTTACTGAGATGCCGCCTAAGCCAGGAAGGACAGAGCCGTCCCAAAACCTCCCAGGCAGCACCCCTGCTCCCCGACAGCAGGGTCACCACGCGAGCAGCAGCAGCAAGCCCTGCAGCCCAGCCTGCACTGGAACAAGAGCAAGACCGAGACAGAAGGCAAACTGCAGCTTTGTAATTTACTCTCCCACCGCACGTCTGCTCTGGGTGCTGGAGAGCTGTCATCAGAGCTGCACTGCTCTCCTCTAACAACCAGGCTCTGCTCGACCCTCTCAAGGCCCTCGCCTGGCGACGCCCAAAACAAATCTCCTCTCTTCACCAGCTCCAGCTCTGCCTCTCAGTCTTTTCTTTCCCCCATTGTCACTACTTTCTTCTTCTCCTCTCAGGGACTCCCCGCAGCGTCCCCCTCCCAGGTTTCACACTGCTTCCACCGGTTCTCTTTCCTGGTCCTTCTCTTCTTTCCTCTTTTACACCAGCCATAATGGAGCCGTTCTGCACCTGAAAGCCCGAGCGCTGCCAGCACTGGCCCCGACACCTGCGGGAAGCAGCGACAATGAACACCCAAGCCACAAACACCCCAAGCACCGCCTGGCCCTGCCGAGGCAGCACAACGGCCTGTGCAGAGCCTCGGGCTCCCCTCGCCGCTCTGAGGGGCCGGGCTGCTGCCGGAGGGACCGCGCGACCACCAGGACCCCCGGGACCAGCGAGGCCACGATGATTCCCATCGATCCATAGCGACCGCTCCTTGAATCCTGTGTTCAGTTCTAGGCCCCTCACCACAAGGAGGATGTTGAGGCTCCGGAGTGAGTCCAGAGAAGAGCAACGAAGCTGGTGAAGGGGCTGGAGAACAAGAGGAGCAGCTGGGGGTGTTTAGGCTGGAGAAGAGGAGGCTGAGGGGAGACCTCATTGCTCTCTCCAACTACCTGAAAGGAGGTTGTGGAGAGGAGGGAGCTGGGCTCTTCTCCCAAGTGACAGGGGACAGGACGAGAGGGAATGACCTCAAGCTCCGCCAGGGGAGGTTCAGGCTGGACATTAGGAAAAGATTTTTCATGGGAAGGGTCACTGGGCACTGGCAGAGGCTGCCCAGGGAGGTGGTTGAGTCACCTTCCCTGAAGGGGTTTAAGGCACAGGTGGATGAGGTGCTGAGGGACATGGTTTAGTGATTGATGGGAATGGCTGGACTCGATGATCCGGTGGGTCTTCTTCACCCTGGTGATTCTATGACTCTGTGACACCCGGGCCCCTACAGCCGCCCCCCATGACCCCCCCCCCCCCATGCCCCAGGCAGACCCCGGTGCAGCCCCGCTCACCGCTCCCCGCCGCCATGACGCGACGCCTCCCTCCCAACCCCGGCGCGGGTCACGTGGGGGCGGAGCGCCCCGCCCTAACCATAGAGCTTCACAGAGCGCCCCGCACCAACCATAGAGTTTCACGCAGCGCCACCTGGCGGGGAGGTTGCCCTCCCGGCTCCTCTTGCCCCCCCGCGCCTCTACACACCGCGCGGCGCCGAGCTCTCGCGAGATCTCAGCGGGTGCTTCCGCTGCGCGCGCGGCGCTCTCGCGAGATTTTGGAGACTATAAATGCCGCTCGCGGGAAGGGGACCGTCTTTTCGCCGCCGCAGGTCGTAGGCCCCGGTCGCGTTTCATCCGCCGCCATCCGCGCCCGGCGCCGCCGCTACCACCATGCCGCCCAAGCTCGACCCCAACGAGATCAAAGTCGGTATGTGCTGGACCCGGGGCGGCGGGATGGATGGTGGTGTGGGGGATAGCGAGGGAGCGGCCTGGGGCGAGGATGGCGTGGGAGCGGCCTGGCCTGGCCTGGGACGGAGATGGCGGGGGAGCGGCCGGTCCGGGCCTGGGATGGCCTGGGATAGCGGGGGAGCGGCTGGTCCGGGCCTGTGGGAGCGGGGCTGACGCGCATTGCCGTGCCCGCAGTGTACCTGCGCTGCACCGGCGGGGAAGTCGGCGCCACCTCCGCCTTGGCCCCCAAGATTGGGCCGCTCGGGTTGGTAAGTACCGCGGTACCGGGGGGGGGGAGAGACGGGGGTGTTCCTGGGGCCCGTGGAGATGGGGGGAAGCTCTTGGATTGGGGGGAGGCTCCTGGGGTGCAGGGAGAAAGCGCTGGTGCTTTTCCCCGCCGTGCTTCTGGTCAGTTGGGCCAGGGCTGGGTTAGGCAGCGGTTAGGGGCAGTGTGACCCAGGATTGTAGAAGCACGGAATCACCAGGTTGGGAAAGACCCACCGGGTCATCGAGTCCAACCATTCCTATCAAACAATAACCCGTGCCCCTCAGCACCTTATCCACCTGTCCCTTAAACCCCTCCAGGCAAGATGACTCAACCCTCTCCCTGGGCAGCCTCTGCCAGTGCCCAGTGACCCTTTCCATGAAAAATTTCTTGCTAATGTCCAGCCTGAACCTCCCTTGGCGGAGCTTGAGGTCATTCCCTCTCGTCCTGTCCCCTGTCACTTGAGGGAAGAGCCCAGCTCCCTCCTCTCCCCAACCTCCTTTTTTTGAAGAGAGGACGTGCTGCTGTTCTTGAAATGATGGTTTTTATGAGGATCATTTGTTTTCTCAGTCCCCTAAGAAGGTCGGGGATGACATTGCGAAGGCTACAGGCGACTGGAAGGGGCTGCGAATCACGGTGAAGCTCACCATCCAGAACAGGCAAGCGCAGGTACCGAACGCCAGATGGGATGGCTCAGTGGTGCAAGCATTGGGCACAAACCAGCTCTGCTTGCTCCAGCCACGAGCATAAATCCCGGCAGGGTCGACTCAGCCTTTCATCCTTCCGAGGTGGATAAAATGAGTTCCACGCAGGAAACTGTGTGGGGGTCTTCAAGAAAGACCTTAAAAAGCTTGTGGGAGCTTTCTGCATGTTTCTAGCTTGAATCTGGGGAGTGTGCGCAGCAAGGGGCTTGCTGGCTTTGTGGCCTGGGAGCAATGGGAAGAGATTTGCTCACTTGCCAAAGTTGAGCTTTTATTCTCCGGTGGACAAGTTGTTCCTTGTACAGAGTATCTGATTAAGAAAAAAACTTTAAAGCAACATAGAAATTGTAGAATCTCTCCTCACCTAGGCCTGGAGCCACCCGCCACTATACCTGTCCTGCATTCTGTGGCTGGTATATTCCAGTGGTGAGCTGAGAGGAAGCCCCAGTCTAGGAAGCAGCCCTCCTCTGGTTGTGGGGAGGCCTGTGCCGAAAGGCTGGGAACAAGGATTTGCATCTCAAATGAGCCTGTGTAGTAGAAGAGAACCAGAACGCTGGGCTCGGGCAGTAGCGGTTCTGGCTCTGCCTGGTTGAGGATGTTTGTTAGTTCATGATTCTGCTTGGAGGAGGGCAAAACTGATCTCTTTTCATTTAGATAGAGGTTGTTCCCTCTGCCTCTGCTCTGATTATCAAAGCTCTGAAGGAGCCTCCTCGTGACAGGAAGAAGCAGAAGAACAGTAAGTTTCCGTCTAGCTTCATTTCTGAATGTGATCAGGCCCTGAGAGGGTAATAGGGACCTGCCTCTCTGGTGATTCATGTGAACTGGCAAATGAGTGCTGTGGGGCTGTGTCAGGCAGTGGGAATTCTTTGTTCAAGTGATGACAGCAGTTAAAATGCCAGAAGATTTGGGTTTGTTGGGAGATTGGGGGACACTGTGCCTGTGCTGTAATGTGGTCCCTGGCGCAGTCCGGGGGGAGCTGTTAAAAACCACTAGTCTGCAAAACATTTACGGTGTGTAACTGCTGGTCTGGGAACAGGCGTGGTGATCACAGCCCCACTGGGGTTCTAAACTCCCCATTGTGGTCTGAAAGCTGGGAATAAATGAGGTTGGGAGTCTAATGAGGGACAGGGAGGTGGGAGTGCTTTTGTTTACACAAACTCACTGGCGCTTTTGCTTTCCTTCCCAGTTAAGCACAGCGGTAGCATCAGTTTCGATGAGGTTGTGAACATCGCACGGCAGATGCGGCACAGGTCGCTGGCCCGAGAGCTCTCAGGTAAGTGCAGGAATTGGGGCAGCAGAGCCTGCTCTTGGCCCCAAGAGCCTGAGCGGGTCCTGATCCGGTTCTTGGGAGGCCCCCATGTCTGGGCTGGGGGAGCTCCTAGTGGAGCGTGGCTGCTGGAATGGCGCTGCGCTGGCTGTATGAGCCGGCCTCGCCTTCTGGTGGAGAGAGATGGCGTTGCTGCTGTGGTGAAATGCTGGCAAACAATCTTTCCCTGCAGGGACGATTAAGGAGATCCTTGGAACTGCCCAGTCCGTGGGCTGCAGCATTGATGGCAGGCACCCCCACGACATCATCGATGACATCAATAGTGGTGCAGTTGAGTGCCCAGCTGTAAGTATCAGTCTCTGGAACTGCTGCATTAGGCCGTTTGTGGAAGACTCCACTAATGAGCTCTGTTTGTTTCTTTCAACAGAGCTAGATCTGCAGAAAAGAAGTTGCCATGCAAAGGTTCCTTAAGTATTTTGTAGCACCTTAAATACTTAATAAAAGACCCAGTTGTCTGCACAGCATCGCTGGTTTAATGTGTCCTTGTGAGCAGTGGGGTTTGGCTGGGGACCACCTGCCCTCTGCACCAACCAGGGTGATGGTTCTTCACAGACTTAAAAGCTCAAGTGGCTCATTTCCCATTTGCTGCCCTGAAATCCCTGGCTTTCAATAACACTGAGTGTAGAGAAGCCTCATGCTGGTGCTCCCAAATGCTGCAAAGAGCCAGCATAGCTCACCAAGGCTTGAGTACAGCTTTGCCAGAGTGCAGGAGCTGGGTGAGAGCAGCTTTGTATGCCTGGCAGTGTGTATCCCAGCCTCGCCACTGCCCTTTGTGCCGCTGTGGGATTTCTGCTGTAGAACAGATTGGATTCTTTGCTTTTTCTCCTGGTATGAAGCAGAGAGTTGTTTTCTCCTGGTACCAGGACAAGCAAACAACACTATAGTTACTGAGATTAATATCTTTGGTGGTGTTTACCTCACTGAGGAGAAGTTCCTTGATTATGGGTGAAACGTGGTGCTGCAAAGGGCCAGACCTTGTCTTTCTTGGGTCTCCTGACTCCAGGAATGGTCGTCCTGGGGCAGCAGCATAAGCAAGCTCCACAGCCCCTCTCTACATGGTGTGTTCCAGCTCCTGGTGTAGTCTGAGAGACAGCGAAGCCATTTGTGTTGGCATTTCCCTTTGCATGAACTTTCTGTAAACCCAGTGCTACTGCTCGTCAAGAAATTCATCCTGAAACCTGGCTGAGCCACAAACCTTGTGTTTAGCTGTGAATATCCTGGCTGTTCCTGCCAGTAACCCTGCCCTGCAGGAGCACCACCAGCCTAACCTGGTGGAAAGCTGCTGCTTGTGGGCAAAAAGAGTTTCCCTGCTTGACTGCACCTTCTTGAAGGGAAGGCAACTTGCTTCCTTGGAATAGCAAAGCTCTTAGGATGGATATCTGTATCTGTCCTGCTGTGGATTGGGGCAGGGATGTTAGTACAGCTATTGTGGAACCCAGTGGGGAAAGAGCAAAAGCTTGAGCTGCGCCTTACTCAAAATAAGGTGTTAGAGGTTTTTAGGTAAAACTCCTGAAAAAGACCTTGGGAATGTCACCTTGGTGCTCTCAACCCGTGTGGATGTGAGGAACCTCTTGTAAAATCACCGATTTGATGTCTGGAGAGGTTCCTGTGTTTCAGGTTTGATCCTTGAAGCTGTTGCACCTCACAGTATTTGGCCCTTGGTTCTCACACCTGGAATGTCCAGCCTGGCACAGGGGTAGGGCTGGGCTGGGGTTAGAACCAAAGTTCTCCAGAGATCCTGGGGAAGCCTCATTCTCTTTCCAGCAAAGGCTGGACAGTACAAGGGATGACACGGGGACTTTCGGGCTGTGGGAAGCTCTGTGAAGCAGAATTCTCCTGGCAATAAGGATGCTTTAGCCGATGGGGATTGCTAAGCCGATGGGGAGCAACGAAGCTGGTGAGGGGGCTGGAGAGCAGGTATTACGAGGAGCGGCTGAGAGAGCTGGGGTTGTTTAGCCTGGAGAAGAGGAGGCTGAGGGGAGACCTCATTGCTCTCTACAACTACCTGAAAGGAGGTTGTAGAGAGGAGGGTGCTGGGCTCTTCTCCCAAGTGACAGGGGACAGGACAAGAGGGAATGGCCTCAAGCTCTGCCAGGGGAGGTTTAGGCTGGACATTAGGAAAAATTTCTTCACAGAAAGGGGCATTGGGCATTGGAACAGGCTGCCCAGGGAGGGGGTTGACTCACCTTCCCTGGAGGTGTTTAAGGCACGGGTGGACGAGGTGCTAAGGGGCATGGTTTAGTGGTTGTTAGGAATGGTTGGACTCGATGATCCAGTGGGTCTCTTCCAACCTGGTTATTCTGTGATTCTAAGAGCCCTATTACCAGCAGCATAACAGTTGTAGTTTACTTCAGCCCTAGAAGAGCTTCCTGAAAGAAAAAGTTACGAATGTTAATTTAGATCTATTTTCCAAAGGGAAATAGGGTCAAATTCTTACCAAGATGCTGAGCTGTGGGAGCCTTGGTCGCAGGAAGATGTTTTGTGAGGTCTGTTTGCTCCTCAGCAGAGCGGTGACAGTACCTAGGTCAACTTTTTTTCTTGCCAGTGTCTCTTCAGTTCTGCAGATAACAGACTTACCCTTACAAGGGAGCAGCCCTGGGGGAAACTCCCTGCCTGGAGCTCCCCCTACAGCGTGCAGGCCTGGAGTGGTGTACGGGGACCCGGGGAGGGAGAAAATAGTGCTGCTGCGGCTTCCCAGGGAGTGGGAGAGTCTGGTCTGCGAGTGAGCGGGGCTGCTAACACCCTGTGGGTCCTTAGAGTCTGTGCAGGGATAAGCTGGCACAGCAGGAGGATGAACGCGGCTGCAGTGTGGAATCATCTCCTGTGGTGTCAGGTGTACCAGGTGCTGCATTAGCTGCAGCCTCCAAAGAGAATCCTGGGTTCAGTTTTGGGCCCCTCGCTGCAAGAAAGACATTGAGGGGCTGGAGCCCAGGGGTCCTGGGGGGGGCTGAGGGCCCTGGGGCTGTTTAGTCTGGAGGAGGCTGAGGGGAGACCTCCTCACTCTCTGCAGCTCCTGGAAAGGAGGTTGGGTTGTGGTGGGTCCTGGGCTCTTCTCCAAGTGACAAGGCATAGGACAAGAAAAAAATGCCTCTAGTTGTGCCAGAGGAGGTTTAGGTTGGATATTAGATAAAATTTCTTTACTGGCCAAGTGGTGATGCCCTGGCAGAAGTTGCTCAGGGAAGTGGTGGAGACCCCATCCCTAGAGGATCCCCAATCCCTAGAGGGTTTCAAAAGTGTGTGGCTGCGACGTTTTGATGACCAGTCCCAGGGCTGGGCGGGGTGGTAGGATCTCCAGCACTGGAGATACATGAATCTTGGCCTGATGCTGACCTGGCTGCGACACTGGGTCCCTGCAGCCCAAGCTCTGCTGTGATTCCAGCACGCAGCCACAGGAGATCCAGGCAGGGATGAGTTCGAGCTCATTTAAAGTCTTTCTTGACCTTGATTGGAAGCCCCACCCCACCCTTTTTGGTGTGAGCCCCAAGAGCTGGTGCCTGGGGCTGCTTTGTGTCCCAGCTCACCTGCTGTGGCTTCTCCCCGACTGGGCAGGCTGGAAATAATTGGAAAAATGAACTTCTTGTGGTTAAGGGAAATTCTCCTGAGGTGGGATGTGTAACTTTTCCCATGCTACCTTGGAGGTCGTGCTCTGCTGGAACAACACAGAGCTTCAAAGGAGGGCTCTACCCTGGCAAGAACTCATTTTTACCAAACCAGGCTTCCTAGAAAGGAGAGAAAAGGTTTGATAAAGATAGCAACAACCTACGTTAGCTTCATATTTAAACCCCATCTTCTTCATAACTGTATTTGTGCTCCGAAACCAGGATTTCTCCCCACTGACCTGCAACTTTGAGAGAAAAGATGGAAAGGGGCAGTGAGAAGCACTGAGCTCTTCCCGGGAGACCTTCGCTCTGGTGGCACGAGAGTGTTGCAGGCTTTAAGAATCAGCTTTCTTGTTTCCCCAAGACAAAATAGGCCCTGAAAAGCTATATCTGTGGGACCCACATCTTCCATCTTTGCAAAAAATTAGGATAGAAAATCCAGATCTCACTGTAGCTTGCTGTGGGTACCGAAGTCCGCAGGGCTGCCACGACTCCTACCCTGGGAGGGGGTCTGGGAGGGCTGGGGCCGGGCTGAGAGACTCGGGGCCGGCGAGAACGGTACCTGGGGGGCCGTGACCGGGCTGCGGGAACCCGAGGTCGGTGGCAACGGCACCAGGGGACAGCGGGAGGGGGGCGGGGAGGGATCTCCAGCACTGGAGATACACGAATCTTGGCCTGATGCTGACCTGGCTGTGAGGCTGGGTCCCTGCAGCCCACGCTCTGCTGTGATTCCAGCACGCGGCTGCAGGAGATCCAGGCAGGGATGTGTTCGAACTCATTTAAAGTCTTTCTTAACCTTGATTGGAAGCCCCCCACACACCTTTTGGCGTGAGCCGTGGGGGGCACCGGGGGGTGGGGGGGGCCGTGGCGGGGGTGGGGGCGCCCCGGGCCGCGGGGAAGAGGCGGTCGGTGCCCGGCGGCCCCTTTAAGGCGCGCGGCCCCTTTAAGCCGCGCTCCCCGCCGTTGGCGGCACGAAGCTTCCCGCGAACGTGACGTCACAGCGCGCGCGCGCGCGCCATCGCCGCCCCCTCCACCGGCCCCGCCGCTCCTCCCCTCGCCCCTCCCCACGTGACCGGGCGCCCCCGGCGGCGCGGCGCGGTGACGTCAGCGCGGCGTCGTGCCGCCATTGGCGGGCGGCGCGGGGAGGGGGAGAGGGGGGGCGGTTGTGCGGCGCGCGGCCCCGCCCCCCCCCCGGGCGTGCGCGAGCGGCGGCGCGTGGCAGCGGCGGGAGCGCTGGGAGCGGCCCCGCCATGACCGACTTCAAGCTGGGGATCGTCCGGCTCGGCCGGGTGGCCGGCAAGGTCCGCGCTGCGGCGGGGACCGGGGCTGGGGGGTGTTCCCGGGAAGCGGGGCCGAGGGGGGCGGCGGCGGCGGCGGCCGTGGAGCTGCGGGCCGGGACGCGGTGCGGGGCGGGGGGAGGTACCGAGGGGCCGGCACGGTTAGCGGGACCTGGACCCGCTCGGGGAGACCGGGCCAGGGTACCGGGTGGCGGGGCCGCGGGGTCGGTGGGGCGGCGGGACCGGGCTCTGGGGCCGCGGGACCGGGCTCTGAGGCGGCGGGGGACGGGCTGTGGGGGCCGGGGAGCCGTTGGGGCTGGCGGGACGCGGCGGTCCCGGGGGGCGGGGCCGCTCGGGAGGCGCGTGGAGCTGCGGGGCCCGGGAGAGGCCGACGGGGCGGCTGGTGGCGATACCGGGGAACGGGGTGGGGGGGGGGCAGGAGGCCGGAGGGACTCGGCGCTGCGGGCCGGGGGTCGATGGGACGCGGTGGTACCGGGGGGACGCGGGGCTGTCGTTCCGGTGTTACCGGGAGCGGTCCCGAGCAGCGCTGACGGGGGACACGGTGTTTCAGACCAAGTACACGCTGATTGACGAGCAGGACATCCCGCTGGTGGAGAGCTACTCCTTCGAGGTGAGTTCTCGGTGCTCCCGCCGGTCCCCCGGTGCTGGTCCTGCCGTCCCCGAGTGTCCCTACCGGGGCCGCAGCCTCCCCGGGGCCGTTCCCGACAGCTGCATCCCTCCCTCGGTCCTGCCAGTCTCCCACGCTGCCCCCGGTTCCGTTCCTGCCATCCCCAAGCGCCCCTTCCCCTGGCCGCTGTCCCCTCCTTGTCCCCCCGGTTCTATTCCAGCTGCCCCCAGGTGCCTCTTACCGTGTCCCCAGCCCCTCCTGGTCCTCCCGGTTCTGTCCCGCTGCCCCCACGTGCCTCTGTCCCGGCCACAGCCCCTCCTGGTCCCCCCGGTTCCGTTCCCACTGGCCCCGAGCGCCCCAGCTTGCATCACATCCCTCCCTCCTTGCCTCCCGTTGCCCCTCACTCTGCTGGGTGAGCGATTCCCCAGACTCGGGAGCTGAGCGGTGCCTGCAGGGCTTCTTTTCTCTCTCTGTGCTTATTTAACCTGCTTATGGAAGGGTTCTGCCCCCAAAAAACTTCCCTGCTTTGGGGAGAAAAAGTTGGATGTTATGGAGATTCCAGTGTGGTGCAGGAAAAGTTCTGTGTTTTCTTTTTAAAGGAACATTAGTTTAAACCAAATTTATTCTCTAGTGTTTCAATTTCAGCTTTGTATATGTTCGTGTTTTGAGAACCAATAATTTGTCTTCCCTTGCTTACTTGGGGAAGCTTTAAGAATTTTCTCTCTGCGCTTTGTCCTGGCTGAGCAAAATGTCTTTTTTTTTTTTAACTTTCTATGGGGCTGTATACAAGGTTCCCTCTGGAAGGGGATGGGGGATTCTACGGAGCTGCTGGAAGGGCAGGAGTTGTTGATTACAAAATCCAAACCGAAGGTGGTTTTGAGGAGGGTTGGTGTTGGAGCTTGAGGGCTGCTCCTGGGGCTCTGCCCGCTCCTCTGTGCTGCTGCTGTTCCCTGTCGCTGCTGTTCCCTGTCACTGCTCCACACGAGTGTCCTCGGCGTGTTTGAGCCTTAGCACAGCTCCTGAGCACCAGCACAAAGTTACGCAGCAGAGCAGAGGAACAGGGCAGGACCCGTCCGCTCACGAGCGATCCTGGTTAAATCAGTGTGAGGGAACACTGAGAGGTGTTGGCCGCCCAGATCTGTGCCGGAGCGGGAATGGACCCTATCCCAACAGCTGGATTGGTGCTGTTCTTTCTCCTGGTGGGGCTCCTGCTGGGCACAGCCTCCTCTCTTCCCTTTCCTCTCTTCCCTTTCCTCTCTTCCCTTTCCTCTCTTCCCTTTCCTCTCTTCCCTTTCCTCTCTTCCCTTTCCTCTCTTCCCTTTCCTCTCTTCCCTTTCCTCTCTTCCCTTTCCTCTCTTCCCTTTCCTCTCTTCCCTTTCCTCTCTTCCCTTTCCTCTCTTCCCTTTCCTCTCTTCCCTTTCCTCTCTTCCCTTTCCTCTCTTCCCTTTCCTCTCTTCCCTAATGACAGTAGCAGAGCTGTCTGGGTTCCCAGGGAGGCTGGAAACAACTCAGATTCCATTAAAGTGAAGTGACCTCTGAGAGACAAGCGTTAAATGTGTCTTTCCCACCTCCCAGCGAAGCACGTGCTCTGCTGCCCGGTGTTGGGTGTTCTCATAGCCTCTCCTTTTCCGCAGGCTCGGATGGAAGTAGATGCTGATGGAAATGGTGCTAAAATATTTGCTTACGCCTTCGACAAAAACCGCGGCAGGGGATCCGGCCGTCTCCTGCATGAGCTGCTCTGGTAGGTATCGTAAGGAGAGACAGAAGGTTCACTGAGGTGGAGTTGGCCGCTACCGCCTTGTCTGTTGTTTATTTCTCTGCCTGGAGTATTTTAAGTCTTCTCAGGAGTTTGGAGCTTCCCTCAGTTGGAAACCTCGCATGGGGGAGGCAGAGACCTCATTGTGGTTTGGTTTTGCACTGAACCTTTAGGCAGCTGGGTCTCTAAAAATGTTCTGTGCAGGGAAAGTGGTGACAGGTGAGTGTAAGTCCAGTAGACTGTTTAAATTTGAGAAACGCTGCTAGAACTTGAGTTGGGGTGGGGGAGGAGGGGCTTGGCTCCATTCAGTGGGTGAAAACTAATCTTTTGAGATGATTTTGTCCTGTGTAAGCAGGTAAGTCTGGCACCAGTGAGCACTGGAGAGAGGCAGAACCCTGTATCGCTTCAAAATTTGTGAGCTTCTTTTTTTGTTTCATCTTCTGGGAAGCTGCTTATGGTGCTTCATGTCAGCTGCTATGTTTTGGTTTCTGTGTTCTAGGAATTGCTGCTTGGTAGCCTTTGTAGCTGCCAGGTAAGGTTCTCGCTTGGTCGAGGCAGATTAGTTTGTCGAGCGAGCTAATGTGTTGCTCCTGCTAGGAAATGGATGTATAGAAAACAAGGGGTAAAAGGAAACCCTTACTTGTTTCAACAGCCTTTTTTGAGAAATTAAACCTGTTTTCTGTTCAGTTCCATAAATTTCTTACAAGTTACGGTGCCCAAGATCCAGCTCTGCTTTTTTTGTTGTTACAGGTTCCTTTTTATTCCCTGGTCTTGTCTCTGTACAAGTGGAGGGAGACAGGAAGAATATCAGAGACTCTTATTATTTATGATCTGCTTGTTAAATACGGATTTTAACCCGCGTCTGTTAATGTTTAATCTGGTTCCACATATAACTTTGGTGAAAATTATAATGAAGTTGCCTGCAGTTCTTGGGGTGAATCACTGTCAGCTCCTGCTAACTGTGCACCTCATACAGCAATAATTGTCTGTAAGCAACACTAAACAGCATCTTAAAGTTATTCCAGTTGCCTTGTGAAGGCTGTGGAGATGATGACAGTCCAGCTGTTTGCTCATTACTCAGCCCAGTCATTGCCTCTTCTCGTTTGTTTTACTTAAATTAGGAAACAATTCTAACGTATTCAGTTAGGTAATTCAAATTGTGTCACTCCAGCATGCACTGGAGTTAAAAAATCTGAGATTGTGTCTGTAATCAGGATTTTTGAAAGTTATCAAGGCAGGACATGAACTGCAGCGGAGCTGTGAGTCTGAGGCTGCAGAGACAAATTCTTTGACTAGAAAATGTGAAGTATTTCAGTGGTTCCTGTCAATTCGGTTTGCTCCCTTTGGGATGTGTGGTTTGCTGGGATCTCTAATTACAAGCTAACACAGTGCAGGTCAGTACGCATCTGATCGGCCCTCTGATGGCTTTAGAAAGCCTGGTGGCTGCAGGGGCTGTGTAGTTACTGCCCCTCCTGAACAGAATGGCAGTGTTGTCTGCGTTCAGCTCTACTGGCTGCACTGGGCACTGCTTTGAAAACAAAACTGAAATGCATTTTAGTGGCGGTTCCTTCCCTCTGCAAGGAGCGATGTGAAGAGTCTGGAGCCTTGGAGAGACAGGAGAGATGCGCAGCAGCAGTCAGTGCTCTTTCCAGTGCCAGCCTTGCTGCTCAAGTACGTTAAAAGCAAAGAACTTTGCTACTCTCTGAATATCCTCTGCTCTGGTGAGAGCTTGCCTGGCGCCCTGCACTTGGTTCTGGAGTCCTCAGCACAGGAAGGACATGGAGCTGTTGGAGTGAGTGGAGAGGAGGCCACGGAGATGATCCAAGGGCTGGAGAACCTCCTGTATGAACCTGAAAGAGTTGGGCTTGTTCAGCCTGGAGAAGAGAAGGCTCTGGGGAGACCTTAGAGCAGCTTCCAGTGCTGAAAGGGGCTCCAGGAAGGCTGGGGAGGGGCTCTTGATCAGGGACTGCAGGAATAGGGCGAGGGGCAGTGGTTTTCAGCTGAAAGAGGGGAGATGGAGAGGAGATCTTAGGAAGAAATGTTTTGCTGTGCAGGTGGGGAGGCCCTGGCCCAGGTTGCCCAGAGCAGGGGTGGCTGCCCCATCCCTGCAGGTGTTGAAGGCCGGGTTGGATGGGGCTTGGAGCAACTGGATCGAGTAGGAGGTGTCCCTGCCCATGGCAGGAGGTGGAACTGGGTGTGCTTCAATATCCCTTTCAGCTCAAACTATTCCACGATTCTATGAACTTGAATTATTACAGGTGTTGGAGTGTGATTTAACTATTCCTCCCAACCCCCCCCCCCGCCAAAGAATTAGCTCACCCTGAAAAAAAACAACCTGATTATGTGCTTCTGGTTTAGGACACAGTGAGCAGGCATGTTGGGTAATACTGCAAATACAGCAGGTTTTAAAATGATTTATTTATTTTTAATTTAGTAAAATGAGTACCTTTGTTCACATGGTTTGGCCCTCGGAATAGGCAGCTGATTGCTACCAAAGCTGCAGCAATGGCTGGGACCTTCTGCTCCCCTTCTGAGCCCTCCTGCCAGTCTCTGTGGAATGGGAACCATTGGCTGGAACACACCCACACTTGCTGCAAATATTCCTTCAGCAGAGCTCCCTGCAGCCTCTCCTGCTCACTTTGTTGCCAGCGTGGACCGTTAGCGGCGCAGAGCTTGAAAGTCTTGGGCTGGGGACTGGCAGGATGAGTCTGGCGCCCTGTTCCCTGTATAGAAATCCCAGCTTGCTTTATTTTGGCTGGATGTAGAGATGTTCGCTCGGGAACAGCAGCACCAGATTAGTCATAATTATCACTAACTGTGTGTTCAAAAAGATATCCAAGACCCAATTTCTCATTTTATTTTTTTTTTTAGAGCACTTTGCATCACTGTGCTTGTAACCTACCCAGTTATGCTCCCGTTGGCTGGAGTGGCTGTTGTCTCCATTTGGCATGTTTATTACAGGCCTCACTTTGTAAGTTAGTTCCTGAAATACAGGAGCAGCATCCCATTAACTCAGACTAGCTTTCCATTGGGGATTTTGCTTGACATCTTGTAGGAACTTGGATGTGGTGGGGGAGGCAGAAGCTGGGGCGCTGCAGGAGAGCTGGTGGCGATACTGAGGCTGTTCCTGCTCTGTCCCCTTTGGCAAGGGGATGGGGGATTCCTCTCTGAGCCCATCCTGTGCTGCACATTTCCAGTTCCTTTGTGGAGATGGGCCGTGCTGCATGCTTTTGAAGCATTGGTCTGGGGAGAGGAATCGTAGGTGCTTGTGTATTCAAAGGTTGCTCGGTTTTATATGGACAAAGAGGACTGTCCTGAATTTGCTGGTGCTAATTCAGGTATCTCGGTCAGGGGTGCTGTTAACACTGCATTGGTCATCAGTGAGACCCGGTTTCCACATTTACCTCAAGACCTTTGTTACTTTTGAGGCAATAGAAATGCTGACAGCAGTGTAGACATGTCGGGGTTTATACAAGCAAGGGAACTGGGCTCTGTGCTGCTGAGTGTTACCCATATTTGCTTCTGGAGGGTTGTGGACACAGACTTGGGCTTTTTAGGAGCAGTGCTAGGCATGTGCTGTTCTGCTGTGGCTTTCTGGTGTCACAAACCATCTCTTGTAATCCCCTTTCTTCCAGCTCCAGCATTTCTTAATCTGTCATTATCTAATCCATTTTAAAAGTATTTCTAATGTGGTGTCAAGTCTCCTCTCCTCTCTTTCTCCCCCTGCACAGTTTGCTCGGAGCCTTTTGTCTTCTCCCAAATTCCTCATCCGGATCCCATCTCTTGTTGGCCCTGTGTCCTAGTTTCAGTCTAAGGACCTGGACTCCTTCCCTGGCTCCGACTCTGACACTGCTCCCCTCTATCCCTCTGGGACCGGATGCTTTCTGGGGTCCCACTTGCAGCTCACTGAATTCCCAGTTTGCTTTCCCAGACCCTCCGATAGTCTTCAACAAATCCAAAGTAGCTTTTCCCTCTTCAGGCATTTCAGCAGACTCCTTTCCAGAGTTTGTTGGCTTTTGGAGGAAGTGTCCTCCCCTAAAGGAGGATTTTATTCCTCTTGCCTTCAGAGAGGAGAGCTTCTTCGTCTTCTCCAAAGGCCCAGCAGGCTCTGTGTTGGGGCTCCACACTTCCCAGGCTGTTCTGGGAGGAACGGCTTTGCCTGGGAGCTGGCTCATGGGCTGTGTGCAGCCCCTCCAGGGGAATTGTATTCCTGGAATTCTAGAAAGTTTTGGGGCGTATGTGAATTGTGATCGTGTTTCTTTCCCCCAAGGTTTGTGATTTACCCGTATCTGGATGGCTTTTGACAAAGAAAGCAAAAGATTGCATTCGTCATTGTCTGTCACGTTGAAATTAATTTCCCTGCTCCACCGGATAATGCAAGAGATTTGTAAAGGGAGGGAAAAAGTGGGAATTTTCTAACTCGGGTAGATTCTATCTCTTCAAAATTGGATGAGCCCTTTGAACTGAAATTTTCAGCAACCACTGAGATGGAAGCAGCATCCAAAGTTGGTGAAGTTGTAGTTTTGGTGAAGCATCCAAAAGTTGGGTGAAGTTGTAGGTGCCTGTGGGAATGGTCTCCTAGAAAGAAACGCTGGGTAACCCTCAACCCGTGCTCTCAGTTTTGCATTGTCTTTGAGTGCCACCTCACGGCATGGGAGTCACCAGAACCTGTCTGAGCCTCCCGTTTGAGGTGGGATGGAGATTGCTGCAAGAAGTGATGCGGAAACTCACCCAGGCATAAGGGTGCTTGACAGTGAACGTGAGACTTAATGAAATGGAGAAGGGAAAGGTGAAAAGAAGGTAGAATGGGAAATGAAAGCTGTTAAAGGCAATAGGGAAGAACCGCAGTAGGACTTGTTGTGCAGCCGTCCTCCTTGCCTGTGGTCCTGCCTCGGTTTTGGGAGAGTTTCCATCAGTGTCTCTTGGTCAGCTGTGGGGTAATCCTGAGCTTTCTATGTGTACACGCAATTAGAGTGGAAGAACCAATTGCAGATGTGGTGAAGCCTCTGTCCTATTGCTTATTAGGAGCCTTTTCTCCATAAATAACAAACTCTGTGACTTCACACCAGTGCCAGAGCTGCAGAAGTGTGTCTTGATAGAACTTCCTATTAAAATAATAAAACAGTGTTGGCATCTTTCAGGTCTGCTCTGTGGAACACAATAATTAAATGGATGCTCTTGCAGTAACTGGAGTAGTCAGCTTGGGAATTTCCTTTGCAATATGCTTAGAGTTAAAATATACCATGATTGTCTTTTGATCCCTCTAATTTTAATAAAAATAACATCCTGGAACAAGTTTCTTCTGGGAGCTGAAACACTTGAAGGATCTGATCTGCTGGCAACCCAAGTTTTGCTATGACTTTTGGTGCCACCGGACAGCAGGCTGGAATGTAGGACGTCTGCTGGAATTAGGATTGGTCTTTGCTTTTTACCTGTGGAGTCTCGTTCATCACTGACCTTCAGGTTGGTTTTGTCTCTTCCAGGGAGAGACACCGGGGAGGGATCGCTCCGGGATTTCAGGTGGTACATTTGAATTCAGTGACCGTGGACAACCGTCTAGACAATCTGCGCCTGGTTCCTTGGGGGTGGAAACCCAAAGCTGAAGAAGTCTCCAGCAAACAAAGGTAAGGCAATATTCAGCAGTCACAAAACTTGAGAATATCCTTCCTTTAGTGATTTTCATCTCGGCAGAGCCTATTTTTATTTGACTCGACTGCTTACACGTCACTGCCCCTCTTGGCTTCCTCACCTGGGAATCATAGTTTGGGTTGGAAAGGACCTTAAAGATCATCCAATTCCGACCCCTCTGCCATGGGCAGGGACACCTCCCAGTGCATCAGGCTGCCCAAGGCCCATCCAGCCTGGCCTTGAACGCCTGCAGGGACGAGGCAGCCACACCTGCTCTGGGCAACCTGGGCCAGGGCCTCCCCACCCTCATTGTAAAGAAATTCCTCCTTATGTCCAGTCTGAATCTGCCCCTCTCAGTTTACACCCATTCCCCCTTCTCCTGTCACTCCAAGCCTTTGTAAACAGTCCCTCCCCAGCTTTCTTGTAGCCCCCTCAGGCACTGGAAGGTTGCTGGGAAGCGGAGTTAGTGCTTGCTGTTTGTGCTGGCTGTGCAGGGACCGTCTTACCCCATGGTGTTCCGTGAGGTCCTGGTGTCCCAGATGTTGTCCCTGCAGTAGAGGAGTAGCCCTGCGTTCTCTTCCACTCGAGCGATGGCATCTGGGTGTGCTGAACTCAGCCTGCAGATTTTACTGGTGTGCTGCTCGCTCTTGTCCTCGGGCACTGATGTTCGAACACAACCTGTAGAACCCAGCAGCCGCAAAATGCTCGCGCTGCAATCATGCAGTTGTGTTGAAAACAAAGTGAGTTCCTGCTCTCAGCTCTGTTGCCTTTCACTTAGGGTATGGGAACTTCCTACACGCTGTGTAGCACCCGTGTTACTCAGAGGACATCAGACTTTTAATGTCAGGATGGATTTGTTTGATTTATGATGTCAGGCAGGTGCGTTCGTTCTTGGTGGGAGACCTGTAGGCTTCATATCACACCAGGCACTTCTCAGCAGCTCCCACAAGACAGGGATGTTCAGAGCTTATTAAACTGATCTCAAGGAGATGGAGTGCATGCAATGTTCCTGCCCTCGCGTCTTCCTGTGAGTTCAGGAACAAGAAAGACTTAAAGCTGTTTGCAACTTTTTTGCATTTAGGCTGAAATAACCCTGAAAGGATGTTCTGTTTGAGGAGTGGATGTAGTCTGATGCAATGTTAACCCTACCTACTTTATTAATGAATTTGGAATTAGTTTCCCTGTGTGCTAATTATGAATGTATGGACCAAACTTTTACTACTTTTTTTTCCAGGGAACAAAGTCTGTACTGGCTGGCAATCCAACAGCTCCCGACAGATCCTATAGAAGAGCAGTTCCCTGTCCTGAATGTCACACGCTATTACAACGCTAACGGGGATGTGGTGGAGGAGGAGGAGAACTCGTGCACGTATTACGAATGTCATTACCCCCCATGCACCATGATCGAAAAGCAGGTGCGTTCAGAATTGCTGACACTGAGCACGTTGTGGCTCAGGCTGCTGTATGTGTCCAGGGATTTGCTCCTTCAAATGGAAAGCTTCGCATGTGCCATTCGGTTGCTGAAAGTGATGATTCTTTTTAACTCGAGTTTGCTTTGGCATGAATCCTCGGAGCATGTGATGGTTTTTGGTTTGAGAGAATGTAGTTCCAAACTGGAATAAGAAATGACCAGGTGGTTTACCGGGAGGAGTGGAATTTCTGCAGAGTGTATGAAAAGTCAGGTGGAAGCGTTCCTGTAGGGACCCAGAGCTGGAATCAGCAAGCAGCTGTATAGAACAGGAAAAAGCTTTGGAAGAGCTTTTAGGCAGTAGTGGAATGAAAAAAATAACATGCTTGACCTTTTCTGAGAAGAGGGTGAATTTGAGTGGCCTCTACTGGGGTGAACTGTAGGAAAGCTGGTTCCTGTTTGCTGTAGGTGGGTGAATCGAAGGCACAGACAGAGAATGGCAGAGAATGAGGTGACCGGGGGCTGTGCCTCTCTCAGATATCTTTGCTTTTCTTGTGATAACAAATGCTGAGTAGGAAAAAATCATTGCGTTCCACTTGTGGGAAGGGAACACTTGCTAAAATGGTCTTGAATGCCCTCAGTTTGCAAAAGAGTGAGCTTTACTTTTTATTTGTGGCTACACGTGAAAGCTTCCTGGGTAACCGTAAGTTGGGCAATGACTGAGGTAGTGCAGCGCTCATAATTATGAATTTAAGCTGTTTGTAGTTGAAAACAGAACTTAAGTTGGCAAAACAGTAGCAGTACGGGACAAAATGTGAATCATAGAATCACAGAATGGTTGGGTTGGAGGGACCTTAAAGCTCATCCCTTTCCAACCTCCTCCCATGGGCAGGGACACCTCCCACTGAATCAGGTTGCCATAATATGCGAGAACAACTGCAAAAATCAAGCACACACAATTACTTCAAGACCTGTTGCTGCTCTGACGCTCCTAGTGGGGTGCTCATGTTTGTGGTGGGCGACTGGATCATAAACCTACTGGGACAGCGATGCAGGGTGCTCCTTGGCACCAAGCAGGCTCACTAATGCTCTCTTGTGTTCTTCCTAGTTACGTGAATTCAACATTTGTGGCCGATGCCAGGTAGCGAGGTACTGTGGGTCACAATGCCAGCAGAAGGACTGGCCCGCTCACAAGAAACACTGTCGGGAGAAGAAACGGACCTTCCAGCAAGAGCTTGGACCAGAACGATGACCGGGTGGCAGAGGCCTCTTAGCAGCAGGATTCCTTCTCAAAGGCATTGGATTCTTGCTTTTGCACAGTAATGACAGACTGCTCATTGAAGCCAGAGGCACTGAAGAAAAAAATAAACCCTGTGATGCTTGAGCGGAACGGCTGACTGGGCTGAGCCAGCTCTGACTGGTGCTGTGGAAAGGGATCGGGTCTACCCTTCCAGTATTATATTCTCAAGCAAAAAGACTACTGTGGAGGCTCCAGGCAGGAAGCTTCTCCTTATTTATATGTTAATACATTTGTAAACTCGTGTACAGTTTTTGTTAGAAATTCTTGATAGGACTCATTACTGTAACGTTTGATGAGAACACATTGTGGCCTGAAACTTTAAAAAAAAAAAAAAAAGACAAAAAAAAAATCTTGTAGCAAAAGCTTTTCCTCCCACGTGGCTATAGAAGTGTCCGTGGCTGTGCCGAGGCCAGCAGGCAGGCTCCGACAGCGGCAGTGACCGGAGAACTCTGCATGGAAGCTATATTTAAAACAAAACAAAAAGAAAAGGGGCGAACAAAAAGTAAAGGTTGGAATGAATCATTGTCTACTCTCTAGTTTTCTCCCATTCCCTTCCAGCTGCTCTCACAGCACAGTCGCGCTCGGACGTCGGAAATACCTCCTCAGTAGGACCCAGTGCGCCAGGATCCAGAGCGTAGGGACCATGTGGGATCTGTGCGTGCGGGCGAGCTGTGCCTGTCGCTCCCGAGAGGGGCTGCTGGGACCCTGCTGTCAGCAGCCAGGAGTTTTGGAAAGCCCAATTAGCTCTACAAAACCTTTGTATATAGGGTAGTCATAGGGAAGCTCAGGTAGTCAGCTGTGTGTGGATGTGGTTGCCTTGTGGCTTCCCCATAAGCATAGCAAATACTGTAGTGATGTGCAGGTATGTTTAAATGATTGAATATTTGGTAATTTGAGTTATTTATTCATTTTTTAAAGAGTTGCCATCAGTCCAAGGATCTTTTTGATTTTTTTTTTATGTAGCAATGAGTGAAATACTATGGGAGGAGGCCTCTATCTTGCCAACACCATCCTGTGTCTCTTTTCAGACACTGTCACGTATCGTCTTGAGAGGATATTCTTTTTCATTTGTACATTAGAACTATAAGGAATATAAACTGAGTTTCCTGCCGAGCGAAGCAGGTAACTGTAGTGCCAGGTGTTAGTCTTGCTGTGCAGTAGAATGTGAGCTGCTGAATGCAGAGCCTTTCTCGGAGAGCTGGTGAAATAGGTATTTAGGGTTTTTTTGTTTGTTTGTAAGAGCCGTTAATAATTTAATTTTGCAATCAGGATTCCCTTTGCCACTTTGTGTCACAATGTTCGTCTTGTTTGTATTCAATTTGTTAGAAAATGGATCTGCTGTGGACTTCCAACATTATCTTGTTTCTAATATCTGCACAGGAAGCGCTTTATTGTGAGCATTGGAGTGGGGTTTTGTGCGCTGGCTTTGAGCATCTTAGGAAATAACAGCTTCTGAGGCTTCCTGCTGGAGGTTCACTTGGTAGGGACATCGCCAACTTGCAACTTTTAAATCCTGATTCTACTGTAACTTTTCTTTTTAGCAGCTGAAAATGCCCTAAAGTGTGAAGAAGTCAAGCAGGACCTAACCAAGTTTTCCTGTAATGCATGATTTTTTTTTTAAGGAAACATTCAATTATTTGGTTTAATTGAACTGTATGGTTTTTGGTGAAGATAAAATCGGGATATAAGGAATTTTTTTTTTAATTATTATTTGAGATAATCCATTTAAAAGGGCAGAAATACCAGCTCTGTTTTTTTTCTTGCCTTTTTAAAGGCTGTCATTTGTCATGGCAATTTTCCATTGTGTTACCAGTAATCATGTTTTGCAAAGTGAAGCTCAGTTTTAGTGCATTTAAAGACTTCAGCACCGAGCAGGGAAAACGGCTGCAATGGTTCCTAACGTTTGTGGTGTTGCTGCAGTGAGAAATAAGGACAAAGCTGGGCTGCAGAGAACTTATGGTGGGGAACAGGTAGGTTCCTCTTGAGCAGCAGATGAAAGAAATGAAGGAAGGATCACACCGCAGCTGAAGTTCCAAAAATGGTGGGGTGCTAGAGGTAATCCTGATCCCAGTGGATGAGGAGGGGGTGGGATGAAAGGAGAGGGTGGAGGAGGTGGGAAGGGAGGATGCTTACTAGGTTAGGAGTCTGTTAGACCATCAGCCAGATGGAAAGGAACAAGGTGCCTGAACATGCTGAAAGAGCTTAGTGCAGTACCAGTGGGTAACCTTTGGCTCCAGACCCTCCTTGTGCCACAGGAGGGAAGTGGCTACAGGGATTCTGACATTTAGAAAGGTCCTAGGGGGACTGCAGTAAGCGCGTCGCTGCCTGCAGGACAGGTTTTCCTGTTGTGAGTTGTGAGATCAACAATTCCAGCAGATCTCTGACAGACATCTCCTTTTTCTGTGAGGGGCGGCAGAAAAGAGCCAGTTACACGTGAGCGTGGCAGCTCTGCTCCATACAGCCTGCGTGGTTTTGTAAAGGACCTTCTTTCCCCTCTTGAGCCAGGCTGACGTGGGTGTCCTCATATCCAGAACACTCGTACTGCACAGGCCTGCTCTCCAGGTAAACAAACCAGTCAAGGACTCACCCTGATGGAGATGCATCTATCTCTTATTCCTTGGTTTCTGAAGAACAGAGTACTCTACACAGCCCTTATTCACCTGTGGACCAAAGCAAAGCTTAATGAATCAGGTTTCCTAGCCAGGAATGTCTGTTTGGAAGGGGAGTTCCCAAACACTTGCTGGGCTATGAGAATATGGAGAGAGAGAGACAGTGAGTGCAGTGGCTTAGGACCAGGGCATTCAGCACCTCCACAGCATCTTGCACAGCTCTCTGTCTCTAAGCTGTGGTGCCTGGCAAGCAGCTTGAGGATCTGTGGATTCATGTGCTTTTGGGGAGACAGAATTAGGCTGTGTAGGCCAGTGCAGTCCTGCTGGCTTTGCCACCAGCTGTGCTGCTACGTCCTTGAGAATGCACGTGGCATCTTGTGCAGCTGATGGGGATCTTGAGTCCCCAGGAGCGGGTGAACACCCATGTGGTGAAAGCAAGTTCTAGGAGGGACCCCATGGACTTCTAGACCCTTCAGGAGAGTTCCAGCTCACGTCAGGAACCTGCAGCGCTACCGAGGCTGCCACAACAGGGCTGCACACCTCGTGTAAATGCATCGTGAAAGCCTGGTGCTTCCCCCAGTCATTCCCTTCTATCCTAGCAGAGGCAGGTATTACCAATCCCAGACATTTCAAAGTCACAATTCGAGCAGATAAAAACCATGGCTGACTTAGGGAACACACAGTCTGAAATACAAAGTCTTGCAGGGCTCAGTGTTTCCTTTTTGGTGTTTGAGGCTTTAATGCCCCCATGGGATTGTACTTGCAAGTTTTCTCCGTGGTGGTGTAATTTTAAATGAAACTGGTGAAGGTAAAAGGAGCAGCTTAAACACTTGTGGTGGCCTGGAGATGGTGCAAGACAGCAAATTGGGACCAGCAGCAAGAACCTATAAAAACAGCATTGAGAGAGTAGAAAAGGATGTTGGTGTGATTAACAGCAGCATGGGGAATGATTGTAGGGTAGAAAGAGATCTTTTATAAACTGAACTTGTGTCCAAAAGTAGAAAATTGAAAAAATAAGATTTGGCAAGTGAGGAAAAAAGCAAGCAAACAAAAAAGCCTCCAAACCCTAAAATAGTGCAAAGGAAAAGAATGTGAAGAACGTCCAAGTCATAAAACTTACACAAATAATTTGGAAAATATCAGGACTGCTGGAGTCAGATGTGATGCATGGTAACGGAGAAGGTGTGACCTAAAGATGAAGTTCCAGCAGAAAAAAACAAGGAAATTGTTTGCACAAATGTTTGCTGGGAAAGAGGTGAGGGAGTTCACACGAGTGTTTCCATATGAGGAGCTCAACAGAGAATTTGTTTCAAACTGAAGCGCTTCTAGGAGCGATTCAAGTTCAAACGAAATGAGCAGTGACGAGTCCCCAGGACCAGATGGTGCCACCTACAAGCTCCCAGTGAGCTCCAGGATGAATAAACTGAGCTGCCAACTGGTAACCTCTCCGTACCCACAACAAATGTGACAACAGCTGCTGGAATGAGTTTCAGGGCGGGTGTGGCAAACCATAGCCAGGTGAATATGGCACTTCAGCTCAGCAAATTTGTGGATGCAGCATCAATGGATAAATATTGGGAATTGTTTTAATGGTGTCAGTGAGCTGGAAATAAAGGGAATTTGATTGGCACAGTCTGCTCTTGATCGTGCATCTGCTCAAAAAAGACAAAAAGCTGCTATGGGAAAAGGGGAATGTCATCACCTGGACAGACAACTGCTGAAAAGATGGGAAACAAAGGCTTAAAGGAAGTTGTTTTTTTTGTTTCGGTGGAAGGAAGGGAACAGCTGGGTGCCCGATATATTAAAAAGTAATTGGGGAAAAAGTAATGAATCAGAAAGGTGACAACATCCACTGCAGAGGTTATTCAGTGTAATAATAATGTACTAAAGGGTGAATGAGGAATTGCAGAAGGATCTTATGAGAGGCAGACTGGGGGGTGAAATTCTGTGTCAATTAATGTACTGTTGCTTACGGGATAACATTGAAAGAGCCCTAAGCTGATGGTTTCACTCTGCAATGAGACCTTTGGGTGGTGAAACACAGTCCTGTAGGAATTCCTGCTTGGGAGAGCAACCCAGGCTGGAGGGGTGGATGGAGAGCAGAGATGAGCGCTGTGGGATACAGTGGCTGTGTGCCACATTCTGGGCACGCAGTTCCATCTGGGAAAGCACTGTGAGGGAAGGGGAAAGGCTTGGGCAGGGAACAGGAGTCCTGCCAAGGCCCAGCTTCAGCCATGTCTCTGCTCTGCAAGAGAGAGGAGGGAGAGGGATATAAAAATCTATAGTCTAGAAAAATCACAGGATAATTTGAGTTGGAAGGGACCTCAAAGCCCATCCAGTTCCACCCTTTGCCATGGGCAGGGACACTTACCACTGGATCAGGAGGCTCAGAGCTCCATCAGCCTGGCCTTGAACACCTCCAGGGATGGGGCAGCCACCACTTCTTATGAGAGCAGAGCAGAGGGCCAGAATCCCCTCCCTCGCCTTGCTGGCCTCACTGCTCTGGATGCAGCCCAGCACCCCGAGTCCTTCCCTTCAGGGCTGCTCTAAGCAGGCAGAAGGAGGATGCCAAGTGAACACCTGTGCTGGTTTCTCTCTACAGCTAACACTAAGCAGCAGTTCTAAGCCGGACGAGTGTTTAGGGTGCAGGCCGTTGCCCACAGGACAATGTGTTTGGAAGGAGTGCTCTGGTAAGACCTCACCTGGAGCCCCGTGTCCAGTTCTGGTGTTCTCAGCACAGAAAGGACATGGAGCTGTTGGAGCGAGTGCGGAGGAGGCCACGGAGATGATTGAGGGCTGGAGCACCTCCCTCATGAAGACAGGCTGAGGGAGTTGGGCTTGTTCAGCCTGGAGAAGAGAAGGTAGAAATGAAATTTAGTGGCAGTTCCTTCCCTCTGCAAGGAGCGATGTGAAGAGTCTGGGGCCTTGGAAAGACAGGAGAGATGCGCAGCAGCAGTCAGTGCTCTTTCCAGCGCCAGCCTTGCTGCTCAGGTATGTTAAAAGCAAAGAACTTTGCTACTCTGTGAACGTCCTCTACTCTGCTCTGGTGAGAGCTTGCCTGGAGCCCTGCACTTGGTTCTGGAGTCCTCAGCACAGGAGTCATAGAATCGCTAGGTTGGAAAAGTCCTCTTAGATCATTGAGTCCAACCATTCCTATCTGCCACTAAACCATGTCCCTGAGCACCTTGTTTACCCAAAACATCTCCAGGGATGTGGACTCAATCACCTCCCTGGGCAGCATTTGCCAGTGTATGATGACCCTTTCTGTGAAAAACTTTTTCCTGATATTGATGCTGTGAAAAAGGCCAAACTCAATAATCAATGCCAATTTGATTATTAAGCAGTTATTGCTTTAATAAATTGTATGACATCAGACACACAGGGAATCTTTTTGCCTTGTGTGTGTGTCTGTTGAGGCTGGTTACAGGACTTTTATACTGGTTAAACATACATATTCACATAGATTCTGAGAAACATTGGTTACACATTCTGGAAATATTGGTTAAACATACATAGAACTCATTATCATATCTTATCATCCACTCTCAAATGTACATCATAGTTCCTTCGTGTCTTCAGAATCCTCAGATGCTCTTTAACTTGTCTCCTTCCTCATTGTGTCCTTGTCACAGAATCACAGAACAGTTCGGGTTGGAAAGGACTCTAAAGATCATCCTGTTCCAACCCGCCTGCCCTGGGCAGGGACACCTCCCACTGGATCAGGGGCTCCAAGGCCCATCCAGCCTGGCCTTGAACCCCTCCAGGGATGGGGCAGTTGCCTCCCCACTCTCATTGTGAAGAAATTCCTCCTTATGTCCAGTTTAAATCTGCCCCTCTCCAGTTCATACCCATCCTCCTTTGTCCTGTCACCATAAGCCTTTGTAAACAGCCCCTCTCCAGCTTTCTCGTAGCCCCTTCAGGGACTGGAAGGTCGCTATAAGGTCTCCTTGGAGCCTTCTCTTCTCCAGGCTGAACAACCCCAACTCTCTCAGCCTGTCCTTGTATGGGAGCTGCTCCAGCCCTCGGATCATCTCCGTAGCCTCTTCTGGACTCCTCTAACAGCCCCATGTCCTTGTTATGCTGAGGATTCCAGAACTGGACACAATCCTCCAGATCCATACGAGGCCAGGCTGAGGGAGTTGGGGTCGTTCAGCCTGGAGAAGGCTCCAAGGAGACCTTAGAGCAGCTTCCAACGCTGAAAGGGGCTCCGGGAGAGCTGGGGAGGGGCTCTTGATCGGGGGGGGGGGGGGGGGGGGCAGGGACAGGCTGAGGGGGATGGTTTTCAGCTGCAAGAGGGGAGATTGAGATGAGATCTTAGGGAGAAATGTTTTCCCGTGAGGGTGGGGAGGCCCTGGCCCAGGTTGTCCAGAGCAGGGGTGGCTGCCCCATCCCTGCAGGGGTTCCAGGCCAGGCTGGATGGGGCTTGGAGCCCCTGATCCAGTGGGAGGTGTCCCTGCCGGAGCTCCCGGTCCCGGTTCCGGGGCGGCGCCGCGGGGCCCCTCCCGCCGCCGGGGGCGGTTCCGCCATGGCCGCGCGGGGCCGGTGCCGCCCGGTGCAGGTGGTGGACACGGAGCTCAGCGCCGACGCCGTGGAGTGGTGCCCGGTGCCGGGATGGCAGCGCCTGCTGCTCTGCGGCACCTACCGCCTGCGGCCCGTGAGACCGGGGAGCCGGGGGGGAGCCGGGGGGGAGCCGGGGGGGAGCCGGGGGGGAGCCGGGGGGGAGCCGGGGGGGAGCCGGGGGGTGGAGGCGCGATCAGCCGCCTCGGACGGGGCTGCGGTCGCCTCAGGCACCTTCAGTCAGGGATGAGGTCGCCCTCAGCAGCTTTAATCAGGGCTGGGGTCACCCCTGGACAGGGTTGAGGTTGTTCTCAGCAGTTTCAGACAGGGCTGGGTCACTCTCAGCAGCTTCAGCCGAGGCTGAGGTCACCCTCAGCAGCCTAGGACAGCGCTAGGGTTACATTGAGCACCTTCAGACAGGGCTGGGGTCACCCCTGAGCAGGGTTGAGGTTGTTCTCAGCAGCTTCAGCTAGGGTTGGGGTCACCCTTAGACAGATTGGGGTCACTCTCAGCAGCCTTGGATAGTTTTGGGGTCATCTCAAGCACCTTCAGTCAGGGTTGGGCTTGCCCCTGGACGGGGTTGAGGTTCTCAATAGCTTCAGCCAGGGTTGGAGTCATTCTCAGCCTGGGTTGGGATCCCTCTCAGCAGCTTCCATCAGGGTTGGGGTCTCTCAGCAGCTTCAGCCAGGGCTAGGCTCATCCTTGGACAGGGTTGAGGCCGTTCTCAGCAGCTTGAGACATGGTTGAGGTCCCTCTTAGCAGCTTCAGCCAGGGTTCAGTTTGCCCTTGGATAGGGCTGGGATCGCTCTCAGCAGCCTTGGACAGGGTTGGGGTCACCTCAAGCACCTTCAGCCAGGGCTGGGGTTGCTCTCAGCAGCTTCAGCCAGGGCTGAGGTCACACTAAGCAGCCTAGGACAGCATTAGGGTCACCTCAAGCACCTTCAGACAGGGCTGGGGTCGCTCTCAGCAGCTTCAGCTGGGGTTGGGGTCACTCTCAGCAGCTTTAGTCAGGGCTGGGGTCGCCCCTGGACAGGATTGGGGTTGTTCTCAGCAGCTTCAGACAGGGTTCTGGTCGGCCTTAGACAGGGCTGGGGTCGCTATCAGCAGCCTTGGACAGGGTTGAGGTTGCTCTCAGCAGCTTCAGCTGGGGTTGGGGTTGCACTCAGGAGCTTTAGTCAGGGCTGGGATCACCCCTGGACAGGGTTGAAGTCGTTCTCAGCAGCTTCTGCCAGGATTGGGATCTCTCTCAGTGGCTTCAGTCAGGGTTGGAGTCATTCTCAGCCTGGTTTGGGATCCCTTTCAGCAGCCCCAGCCAGGCTCAGGGTGGTTCCTACCTGTTGTGGTGCCTCAGCACTTTTGGGGTCACCCCGAGCACCTTCGGCCAGGGCTGGGGTCACCCTTGGACAGGGCTGGGGGTACTCTCATCAGCCTCAGACGGGGCTGGGGTCGCTTTCAGCCAGGGTTGGGGGCGCTCTCAGCAGTCTGAGCTGGACTCAGGATGGTTTCTACCCTTCCTGGTGCCTCAGCAGGTGTGGGGTCACGCCTTGCCACCTCAGCCAGGCCCCAGGGTCACCACTGGCCCTCTCAAGGCCTCTCAAGGGTGTTTCCTGCCCTTCAGGGCACCTCAGCCCCTGCTGCCACCTCAGCCAAGCCCTGGGGTTGTTGCCCACCCTTCGCAGGCACCTCAGCTGCCTTAGTCCCTGCTGTCACCTTCAGCCACGCTGCCAGCCCCGATCCTGCTGGCTCGAGGTGGCCGCAGCGCATTGAGCAGAGCGGCTCAGGGTGGTTGGCACCGAGGGTGCTGTGGCAGCTTTAATCCCTCAAGGGAGGGAGTTGGGAAGCAGGAGCCCTCTGCCCTGCTCCTGCCCACCACTCCTGGCAAGATCTGGAGTGGGCAGAGGGCTGTGGAGGTGGAATTGCTGCTAAACTGGTGAGGGGGCTGGAGAACAGGCCTTATGAGGAGCGGATGAGAGAGCTGGGGGTGTTTAGCTTGGAGAAGAGGAGGCTGAGGAGAGACCTCATTGCTCTCTCCAACTACCTGAAAGGAGATTGTAGAGAGGAGGGTGCTGGGCTCTTCTCCCAAGGGACAGGGGACAGGACGAGAGGGAATGGCCTCAAGCTCCACCAGGGGAGGTTTAGGCTGGACGTTAGGAAGAAATTTGTCACGGAAAGGGTCATTGGTCCCTGGCAGAGGCTGCCCAGGGAGGGGGTTGAGTCGCCATCCCTGGAGGGGTTTAAGGGATGGGTGGACGAGGTGCTGAGGGACATGGTTTAGTGTTTGATAGGAATGGTTGGACTCAATGATCCAGTGGGTCTCTTCCAACCTGATTATTCTATGATTCTATGATTCTACTAAACCTGCTCTTTTCTTCCCAATTTTGAATGCAGGCTGACTCCCAAGGAAGCAATGGGGTCTGTGACCGGACAGGGCGCCTCTACCTTTACCACTACAATGAGGAGCAGCCTTACAGCCCGCTGACTGAAATCCAAAGGATTGACACTGCTGCCATCTTGGACATTAAATGGTAATGCTGGCCTGGGGCTCACAGCCGTGGGGCTGCTCCTCTGGGGTCCTCTGGCTGTTGGTGTGGCAGCAACAGCAACGTTTGCCAACTGGCTCCCACAGGGAAGTGTTCCCAGTTTCCTTCCCTGAGAAAAAGCTCTTTGTTTACACTCCTCTGCTTACTTATGAACAGTGGGTCAGTAAGTGTGGACCTCCTTTGTCCATGTAATAATACAGAGTAGATTTCCCCTCTGCATTATCCCTTCCATGCAGATTTGTGGGAATCTGAAGAGCTTTAGATTTTCTTTGTGAGATTTTTTTGAATCATAATACCATTTGGTTGGAAAAGACCTTTGAGATCATCAAGTCCAACTGTACCTGTCCACTACTAAACATTGTCCCTGAGCACCTTGTCTACCCATCTTTCAAATACCTCCAGGGATGGTGACTCCACTACTTCCCTGGGCACCTTCTTCCAGTGCCTGAGACCCCATTATGTGAAGAATTTTTTCTTAATATCCAGTCTAAACACCCCTTGGTGCGACTTGAGGCCATTTCATCTCATCCATTTATTTGGTCAAGTACCTTCTCATGCATCCTGGAATAAAAGTTATGACTTTGCTTTCCTTAAATATAGAAGAGATGGACATTCAAGACTTGTTTAATTTGATCTTTTAGGTGCCATGTTCCTGTTGCAGAACATCCCATGGTTGGCATTGCAAACTCCTCAGGCGCTGTGGAGTTTTGCCACCTGACTGGAAGCAAGGTAGGTGGCTATCACGCCTCCTGCTGTTGAAGCTGGTTTTAGTTTGGACTTGATACATCTCTATATTTATTAGCGGTGTACAGAGACCTGCAGGACAGCTGTATGGTTTCCATGGCTTCCTCATTATCCCTAGCTTTTTAAACAATTCATTTGTCACCAACTGCAGAGTGTGGGAGGTGAGCGGTGTGAGAGGAGCGAGAGTAAACCCTGGAAACTGTGAAGTACAGACTAAAGGCAAACACAGCTTAAGATGCAAAGTTGTTAAAAGCAGGGAAGGCTTTTGGAGAAGGGTGTCTTTCCTGTGGGAAAGGAAGGAGTAATTGAGAGCCATTTCTACAGAGCAAAGAAAATGGAAGCCAGTATATCAGGGAATTCAGCTGTCAGGTCTGGCCCTTTATCATTCACTGAGAAGAAGCAAAGTTAAAGGGCGTTTTGGTGGGAGGTGGGAAACAGATGGGTGGGGGGTCCTGTGGTGGGAGTGTTTGCCCTTCAGCTGGTGCTGAACGATCGTGTGTTGCTGTGGGACATTTCATCTGCTTTAGTGTGGGACCCTGCTCTGCTCTTCAGTCTCTGGGAAGCAGCTGCTGTGGGAGTAAGCAGGGCAGATGTTGCTATGTACCTGCTGTCTTCGCGGTCTTAACCCATTCCTTTTCTTTCCAGTAGAAGAACAGCTGCATGTTGGAGCCGTGCTTCAGGGTCGATGTTGGCGCACAGTGTTTGGCCTTGTCTTTAGACTGGTCCACAGGACGAGAGCAATGGTGAGGAGGGGAGGTGAAGGCTGCCATTGGAGGCGGTTGCGTGTGAGAGTTTTCAGCCTCTTTATTCAGTTCGCTTTGATGAATGAACCTTTGGTGGCTTTTTGTGAAGTGTTTTATGGCTTTCATGGTCCTGGCTGTGTCTCCACCTCTCTAGAAGTGACTATAACCAGGGCAAAGGTAACAAAGGAACAGGAACGCACAGTGTGGCCATCGCAACAGAGACTAAACCAGCAACCACTGTATGGTTGTGCTGCGGTGAATGGCCGCAGGCAAGCCAGGAGCACATCTTCTGTTGCCTTTGCTGAAAGGAAGGGCCAGGATGGGATGCAGATGGAACCACTGGTTCCAGCTTTGCTCTTAGAACGGCTGAAGTTTTAGAGTGAAGTTCTGCTTAAGAACTGCAGCAAGAGCACGTGTGGGAAGTTCAAACATGGGTTAGTGAGAAATGGGAGAGAATTGATTTGGAGGTGGCTCCTTCCTCTTTCACATGCTCTTTTATTTGATTTCAGAAATGGCATCACTGCATGAAATAACATCAGTCGGTTGTACCTTGGAAGGGGTAGGGTCTGTGTTTGCTGTAAGTTACACAGAGAGTGGTGCCTTTGCTGTGAGACTGGAAACTGAGGGCATCAGGCAGGCACCTGCTTAATGCTGTAGGGGAAATACTTAGTAGCTTTTGTTTATGTTAGCTGTTTCTGTGCATGCTGTTCAATAAATAAGTAGAATTCCCAGTTACGCTTCTTCCTTATATTACTTCTTCCCCTTGTCTCTGCTCTTCAAGATAAATGATTACTGCTGTGATGAAAAGTTCCTTAAAAAGCTGTCACTGTTGTCATTTGAGAGACAAAAGAACCCAGCTCGAAGCTGAATGTGCAGCCTTCAGGTCTCTGTAGGAAGAATGTGACCCTGTGTCTCTTGTGTGGAAACTGGGGAGATTCATTACGGTTTAGTGACTGGCATGGAGTACAGAAATGGAAAGAAGCCCTGAGCCACCGAATTGGTACTCACAGCTGCAGGGAAGCACACGGAACATTCCTGGTTCATGCCTGGGAATGTCAGAAAACCTGTGAGCTGCAAAACTTAGGCCATTTCTGCAAGAACGTCATGTCCTAAAACTGCAACTGAGCTGTGCTATGGGAAGGGGGTAGGAGAGGTCAGGATCAGCCAGTGCTTCAGATGTCTGTGGTAGCAGGGAAATAAAATGTTTCTTCACGCTCCAGAAGAGACTCTGAGGGGTCTTTGTCAGTCTGACTTGGAGTCGAAACCGTCCCTCTTTGCACGGGATTTGTTTATTGATGGAATATCAAGCACCTGAGCAGTAAGGTTATGCATCTAGGAGAAAGACAGGCCCACGGCTGGTTTGCTTTCCCTCACTGTGTGCGAGTGGCTTGTTCCTCTGTGAGATCAGGGAATGTGGATCATCGGAGTGGTTGATTTTAGATGGGATGGGATAATGTTGAAACGAGTTGTGAATGTGTGCACTCTTCCCACTGCAGAATTGGCTTCTGCCAGCGTCCAGTTGAATCAAACACACAGTGGATCTTGTTACGTTACCTGTCTGTACTTTGGCTGCTGTTTTTCACTCCAGCGGCTTCATGGGACACGAGTTTCAGTAATGGCTGATATTTAATTTGTGTTCCACTGTAGTGGCCGTCCTTTGAGAGTGATCAGCAGTGATTCCGCGGGGAAGCTGAATCTCTTCTCCATAGATGAATCTGCTCCTTCTGTGCATGTCCTGAACCAGTGGGAAGCTCACAAATTTGAAGCCTGGATTGCTGCTTTTAATTACTGGGACACCAACATTGTGTATTCAGGTCTGTAAGGACCAGGAGTATAATTTGGGGGTGTGGGGGAGGGAGAACCTTGTTTAGGGATGTGTCCCCCATGGGATTTTACTTTCCAGGGTTGCATACAAAGTTTTCATTGCACTTTCTGTAGGAGCTGGGGCCTCTGCTAGGTGTAAAAGATTTCTTGATTGTGGGAAGTACCTGGAGTTAATGCGGAGGAGCTGTGTCTTTTAAACTTTGGCTACTGGCAAAAAAGACAATGATCTATGGTGTGTGAAAGAGAGCTGGAGAGCTCCCAGAGGCTGGGCATTGTATCTTCTGATTTGTTTTTGCTTAGCAAGGTGAGGATATTGTTAATGCATGTCTCTTCCGTGGTGCTGAGTACTATGAGCTGCAAGCGATGTCTGGTCCCCCGTTAAATGCGGTGAGATCCTCTGGCTGAGGAGCACCAGCTCTGCGTTAATAACTGCCTCAGCGCCCTGCGCTGTCTTTTTGGAGGGAGCTGAGGGCAAGGGCATTCTGTCTTTGCAGGAGGAGATGACAGCCTGCTGAAGGGCTGGGACACCAGGTGCAGCCCAGAGGCTCCCGTCTTCACCAGCAGGAGGTAAGCACGCTGCGGGCCTCAGCTAATGCTTGTGAGCGTATGGTGCTCCTCTGCCCCTTCCCAAGCCTTGGATTTAGGGACGTGCAGCGACAGTGCAGTCCTGCTGCCTCCCCTGGGAAGTGGAGACAGCTGTCAGATTATTTGCATCAAGACAGCTTCAAGTTGAAACTTTCTCTGTATCCTTTGACATAACAGACCGACAGCTCACTTCCACACCTGAGGATGGTGAAGCATTTTGATTGACGCTTCTTCTGGGGATTTGTGTGTGTTAGATTTGGATATCTTGCTACAGAATTGTTTTATTCAATATTTGGTTCTCTACTGTTCCCTCATGTGAAGTAATCTCTCTTTTCTGGTGGTTTAACTTATCTTTTAGAGTATGACTAAAACAATATAGATGACTCTTGAGTGAAATTTTATTTGTTACCTTAAAATACCTTGGGGTTATTGCTATGGAAACACTAATGTTGGAAGAGAAGTCTCCTAGGAATGGAGTTATGCTGATATTCTTACAGTCTCTGAACAGCAGTTTGTGGTGGAAATATTACCAGAAAGTACTTGTGCTGAGAGGCTGCAAGTAGAAGCTTTGCCCTGAAAAGGCTGTTGGACTGTAGATGTGTTTCACTGGACTGAAATTTGAGTTCACCTTACTCTCCTTTCCTGAGACACCTTGATGCAGTCTTGTGGACCTAGAATCTTTGAAATTCAAGGAAGAGTCCCTTCCCACATCGCACACCGCTGTGTCTTCCCTCTTCCGTATGTTCCTCTTTTGCAGACACTCAATGGGTGTGTGCAGCATTCAGTGTAGTCCCCACCGGGAGAACCTTCTGGCTACTGGCAGGTAAATCCCTTCTGGCTGCTCCTCCCTAATGCCACCAGCCTCCCCTGTTGTTTCGCACGCGCTGCTGCTGCTTGAGGTGTGGTCTCTTCAGAAATTCAGCGTGGCGAAGGGCTTGCCCATCTTTCCTGATTTTTTTTTGTTGCACTGAAGCAGCTTTGCTGCCATTTGCGTGTTTTTTTTGTGATGTGTCTCCAGCTATGATGAGCACGTGCTGCTGTGGGACCCCCGGAACATGAAGCAGCCGCTGGCAGACACCCATGTTGAAGGTGGAGTTTGGAGGCTGAAGTGGCACCCAACCTGCGATTTCGTGCTTTTAGCAGCCTGCATGCAGAGTGGGTTCAAAATCCTTGACTGCCGCGGCAGCATGGGTGAGTGTTCAGGGGAATGGAAATGCTCTGGCGCTGCTCTCCTTTCCTACCTGCAGGTTAATGGGGAAACTCCAGCTCTGTGCTTGCTAGAAAGATCTAGATGTTAATAGCCATAGACTTTTATTTGAATGCAAGGTAACTCTTGTGGTTTTCCCAGACCTGTGCTCAGTGCTGGTCTGATCAGTTGTGCAAAGGCGCTGTCGTTATTTGTGGGTAAATCCCTAATTACTTCTTTTACTGGAAAGAAAACCTGTTTGGTTTGGTGTGAAAGCATTACCTGTTGACACGGCGATTCTAGTTTGTATTCATCCTGGTTCAAAGAGGTTCTTCTGAGCGTCAGGTGGTGCTTTGCTGCCAGCAGAAGTCACTGACCTGCTGATGAATTGGGTATTGCCTCAGGCAGGAAGGGCTGTGCAGTCTGGTTCATCTAGAATAACACGAATAAGCCCTCTGTGTGAATCAGAAGATATTTACGTGATTAAAAGCTGTTTTTCATTTGCATTACAAATACAGTCTTTCATAAAATGGTTGCCTTCCTGGGCTTCTCCAGGCCTTGGGCAAATCCACAGCTTGCAAAACGAGTATAACATTTCTCCTGTGTAGGGCAGGGAGAAACCTGGTGTCCATTTAATATCAGAGTAAGTGTTTGGCTCTTAGGGCTCATGGGAAGAACATGTCTGCAGTTTAATAGCCAGAAGCTGGCCTGGCCATCGTACCAGCTCTAATTATGGCTGAGTGGGGATCGCTGGGTGATCTGTCCAGGCTTTCTTGAGCCCTTTTAGGGATTTTGAGTAATGAGGCTCTTAAACCTCATGCAGGTTAGCCCCTATATGCTTACTGAACCAGGGAAAATCAAAGCTAGTGAGAGGGGGCTGAAGAACTATCAGGAAAGGTAGAATCTCCATTCTGCTAGAAAGCTTAATCCTGTCATGAAGAAGGCAGTAACCGGAGAACTCTTCCTGTAGGATGCAGCCAATACTGGAATGGCTTGTGAGTGGTCTGCAAGAAACCGTTTCACAACTTGAGTTTGGCTTATTTCCTATATCTATTTTTTTTAAGTGGAAAACATGGAGGAATGTGTCATCCTGTCATCCTATGTCTTGCACAATTCCTTGGCCTACGGGGCTGACTGGTCAAGGCTCTGTCCGAAGGATTCCTTGACCCCAGCGCAGGACTCTGCCGCTGCCTGCCAGTCTTTGGAGGAGCCTGTGGGAAGATCGGAGGAAGGAGACGAGAGACTGAATTTGCAGATCCAAAACCTGAAGATAATTTATGAGTCTCCTACAGCTACGTTTGATGTGATACTGGATGAGGAGAGTGATAGCCCTGCCTTGCCGCTCAGAGCAGAGGGGGGCCCTAAGCTCTCTGGGGGTCCTGGCCAGGACAGGGGCGCTGGGAGCCCTGACCGAGGGGCAGATCCCAAGTCAGCCAGCAGTTCTGAGTCAGGAGCTCAGAGACCCAACGGAATGGGCCTGGATAAAAGCGGCGATTCAGCCAGGTCCATAGATAGCCCAAAAGAAACGAGCATTGTAGCAACTTGTTCTTTCTATGACAATATCCTCCATGTCTGGAAGTGGGAGATGATCTTGGAGACACCAAGTTCTGCATCTCAATCAGAACGAGCAGTTGATAGTTTGCATTGACCGGTCCCAAGGGAGAGGGCTGGGAAATCTCCTGTACCAAGAGCTACAGCTGAGCTTATGCTCTGCCTCATTTCTGTTGGGCTTTTCCAGTCCTGTTGTTGAGCTTGTGAGTTTTTAGGCCGATACGGATGGAATTACTGGTGTTCAGGTTTCAGCAGTGAGGAAAGCCTTTGCTTTGCGGGGTGTGGTCAAGCACAGACACCTTTGTTTCATTTTCCCTTACTGTCCTTGTTCCAAGTAGGAGAGCCTTCCTTGCGAAGGCTGCTTGTTTGTACCTTATTTGAATCCCTTCAAGGCTGGTTTGCCTTTGCACGATTGATCTGCGAAGCCTGTTCTCCTTCCATCACAAACCAAACCTGTCTGCGCTGCTACGTGCAGACAAGCTAACACTATCGGAGCTGTCCTGGGCTGCCTGGGAAAGCCCTCGAGTAGAAGCTTAGCTGCGTGTATAGCTTGTGGTGTGGTCTGTAAACTGGTCTGTACCTTGAGCTGTTGCTCAAAGACAGAGCAGGCACCGGCGCTGCATCTTCATTAAAGACACATCAGTTTTGAGAGGGAAATCCAAACTGACCGGTATGCTCAGCACTGGGAAACTTTGTTCCAAGCAACGCCCTTCAGTGAGCCCTGTCGTGCTGTAGAGCCGACCTCAGCTCTGTGGGATCAGATTCCTCTTTCCTGCTCTCTGCAGGGACACACGCTGAGGGCCAAAGCCAAGATCTTTCTGTTTTTTAAAGGTGAACAGCTTTAAGGTCAAATCTCCAAACATCTTTTAAGTTGAAGTAAGTACAGAAACCAAAATCTTCACAGCATTGCCCTAACTACCTCCAGGAACGGCTGCAGGATTTCTCGTGGTTGCTCTGTTAGGTTTCTTTTTTCACTGTGAAATAGCAGCGGAACACTGTTTCTGGAATGCTCTCTTCATTACCTTCCCAGAAACAAAAAAACCAGCTTAAACTAGGGAAGTAACTTCTAGCTCGCATGGTTTGAGGGTCCTAACAAATTGGTTGCCTGAAGGGAAAGAACACCAGCAACAGCTCTGTGTCTGTAATAGTGCTGCATCTAAACAAGGTACAGCAGATCAGTGTTTTACTGCTTTGAAACTCCCTTTTCAAGGGTGAATGTGTATTTTAGAAGACGTTCCTGAGCGCTGTTACACCAAGATTCATATTCGTAGTGTAAACAAGAGCTTTTCTTAAAAAAACACCCTATTTTTGGATGTTTCTAAAATAAAATCAATATAAATCATTTATCCTTCTAGGACATGTTGATTTTTAACAGGCTGTCACAGACCTGCTGCCTCGTCCTGAGCTGGCTCAGTCTCTCTCTGAGGGTGTTTCGTAGTCTAGGATGTTCTTTGGGGATCATAGAATCACCAGGTTGGAAAAGACCCACCAGATCAAGTCCAACCATTCATGTCACACTAAACCATGTCCCTCAGCATCTCGTCCACCCGTCCCTTAAACCCCTCCAGGGAAGGTGACTCAACCCCCTCCCTGGGCAGCCTCTGCCAGTGCCCAATGACCCCTTCTGTGAAATATTTTTTGCTGATGTCAGGCCTGACCCTCCCCTGGTGGAGCTTGAGGCCATTCCCTCTTGTCCTGTCCCCTGTCACTTGGGAGAAGAGCCCAGCTCCCTCCTCTCCACAACCTCCTTTCAGGTAGTTGTAGAGAGCAATGAGGTCTCCCCTCAGCCTCCTCTTCTCCAGGCTAAACACCCCCAGCTCTCTCAGCCGCTCCTTGTAAGACCTGCTCTCCAGCCCCCTCACCAGCTTCGTTGCTCTTCTCTGGACTCGCTCCAGAGCCTCAACATCCTTCTTGTGGTGAGGGGCCAGAACTGACCCCAGGATTTGAGGAGCGGTCTCACCAGTGCCGAGTACAGAGGGAGAAGAACCTCCCTGGTCAGAGCAGCCAATCCAGTTTCATCACCGAGGGTGTATCCTCTGGTGACACGGCTTAGGACTCTTGTCTTAAAAGGTTGTAATGCTTTTTTATTGCCCTGTAAGACTGAGACAGCCTGAGGTTAAAGAAGCTGGAGTGGTGCCACAGAACACAGAACGTGGGGCACTCATTACAAGTACTACACTTGTCCCTGCATGGCCTGGAGCAATAAAGAACCTCCTACTGTCACCTGCCTTCACATGGGGAAAGTAAAGCAGGGGCCTTGTTTCATAGAATCACAGAATTCCCTCACCCACACTGCCATGTGGTTCTTGAACCCCCAGTGCAAAGCTTGCTCCCAGCTTCTCCAGCAGGTCAGGGCTGCAGCACGTGGCCACGGAAGGCAGCGCTGTGTCCCCTCCCCACCACCACAGCCCTGTCCAGCCCTGGAAATGGGGATTTATTAAGGACTCATCTGTCGGACTTCATTACAGGCTGGATGCTCACTGAGCACACCATAAACACATTTTTGTTTTCCAAAACCCATTTAATTGTGATTTAATTCTCTAAAGTTGAAGCTTTGCTATACTTCATGTTTGGAAAACCAAATGCAAACCCCCTCGCCACAGACACTCTCCAGACACAGAACTGTAGCACAGAAGAACAGTCTTCTCAAAGACTCCAGCGCTCTTGCGTCAGAGAAAACACGTTATTCCCGAAGACATTTAGAATGTAGCAGTTTAAACAAAGTTGCACACAATCATCTAGGTAAATGGCACTTGTATCTATTTAATTTAATGATCAGCAAGATGTAGCTCTTGGAATATCTGTCCAACAATGTTCTTGAGATACATTTCAAATTTAAACTTTGCAAACTCAAGCAGCTGCACGGCTGAGGAACATACATTGAATGCACTGATTAACAGTATCTTAATTTACTCCAAGAGAAAGAGGAGCTTGGGACAGTTGGGAAAACCTGAGACAGTGTGCACTGCAGTTCTTGCAATTCAGCATGTGGGCTTGGTTTTTGCCTGTTGGAGCTCTCATTTCTGGTTTGATCAAACACTTAATTGGGGCTGGAAATAAATCCATGAGAGTAAATCCATCAAAGTGTTCCTGCTTTTCCTGCACTCAGTGGAAGTGCTCAGACATTTGGCTTGCTCTCCACAACCAGGCAGCTCCAGGCTTCTCAAAGAGCTAAGACTCAGCCTCTTCTGTTTTCAGTAGACAGCAATCCCTTCCCAATGACATTTCAGCAGGTAACTCCAGACTTCTCAAGGAGCTAAGACTCATCCTCTTGCTCACAATGGACAGCGATTCCTCCTCAGAATGGTTTGCAGAGAAACTACCTCCTGCTAATTATCCTGGTCAGAGAGCAGGATGCTGGCACACAAGGATTTGCTTTTAATAGCCTGTGATAGAAGCTGTTCCATAGTTGCTGGTGCAGACTGGGTCTCATGCAACAGCGATGCTCTTCCAAGCACGCATTCTGGTGCACGCTGGGTTGTGCACAACAGCGATGCTCTTCCAAGCGCACCTTCTGGTGGAGGTTCTTCACTGCTCGCTCCATACTGCACGTACTTGGGGAAGAGCTGGAAGATCTCACCTGCAGTGTGCTTGGAAGAGCATCGCTGTTGTGTGCAGCCCGACCTGCAGCCAAGATCCTCACCGCTTGCTTTCTTACCACATGGAGATCTTGGGGAAGAGCTGGAAGAGCATTGCTGTTGTCTGTGACCCAACCCGCACCCAGGATCTTCACTGCTTGCTCCTTAGCGCACGTAGTTCTTGGGGAAGAGCTGGAAGAGCTTCCCCTCCTGCGTGGGCTCAAAGCCGTACTTCTCCAGGTTGTTGGGATCGTACGCTCCTTCCTTCACGTCCTTCTGGATGCGGGGAGCCACCAGCTCGTCGAAGAGCGCCTTGGCCGTCGGGGCCGGCTCGGAGCCCTCGGGGGCGCGGTAGGAGACGTAGGGCTTGAGCTTGAAGCCCCGCAGGTCGGGGACCACGAAGCAGGGCACCATCTCGCGGATGAGGAGGAACTTCTTGTTGGAGGTGAGCACGCCCAGCCTCTTGGCCCCGCGGCCCTTGTTGAAGCTGCGGGGGCCGCGCTTGCTGGTGAAGGGAGAGAGGCGGTCGGCGCCGCGCACCAGCCCGCGGGCCAGGCCGGACAGGAGCCCCATGGCCGGAGACAGCGCGGGGGGGCGGCCCCGCTCCCATCGGCCCCCGCGGCGCCCGCTCCCATTGGCTGCAGCCCCGCCCGCTCCCATCGGCCCCCGCGGCCCTCGCTCCATCGGCTGCAGCCCCTTCCTCTCCCAGCAGCCCCCGCGCCGCCCCCTCAGAGGCTGCAGCCCCGCCCGCTCCCGTCGTGCCCCGCGCCGCCCTCCCCGCGGCCCCGGCCCCGCCCCGCCCGCTCCCGTCGGGCTCCGCCAATGGGCGCCGCGCGTCTCGCGGGGGGCGAGGGCTCCGGTGGATCCCCGAGCTCCGGTAACTCCCGCAGCTCCGGCGGGTCGTTAGGGCTCCGGCGGCTGGCGGGGTTCCTGGGTCTCCGGTAGCTCCGGTAGCTCCGTGCACTCCTAGCGCTCTGGCGGCTCACGAGCTCTGGTGGGTTCTTTGTGGCCTCCCATGACTCTCGGGGCTCCAGTGAGTTCTCGGGGCTCTGGTGGGTCCCGAGCTCCGGCGGCTTCGTGGGTGTCTGGGCTTCTTGGGGCCCCAGTGGGTTCCCCCTTTGGCTCCGCGGGCTCCCAGGGCCCTGGTGGCTCCCGAGCTCCGGTGGGTTCCTGGGACTCTGGAGACTTGCGAGTTCCCGGCAGTTCACAGGTCCCTGTGGGCTCCTGAAGTCTGGTGGTTCCTTGAACTCTGTGGGCTTCCCAGGGCTCTGGTGTCTTAGTGGGATCTGGGATACTGTGGATTCTGGGTTCCTGTGGGCTTCCTAGGGCTCTGGGGGGTTCCTGAGCTCTGGTGGCTCCTTGGGCTCCAGTGGGTTCCCACCTTCCCGTGGGCTCCAGCAGCTCCATTGGCTCCTGCGTTTCCAAGGACTGGAAGGGCTCCAGTGGTTCTCTAGCTCCATGGGTTCCTGGGTCTCTGTAGGCTTCCAGATTCCCGTGGTCTCCTGGGTGTCTCCTTTGGTTCCGTGGGCTTCCCAGGGCTCCGTGGGTTCCTGCGGCCCCATGAGCTCACTGGGCTCTGGTCGTTCTTGAGCTCTGCTGGCTCCTTGAGCTCTGTGAGCTCTCAGGATTCCAGGGAGTTCCAGGGCTCTGTGGGCTCTGGTGGCTCCCAAGCTCTGGGCTCAGTGCCAGCAGCACCACTTTGCCCTGTGCCCGTGGGGTTCGTTCAGCCCAAGGAGGAGGAGATGATGAGGTGGAACAAAATCCTCGCTCCCATGGATCGCAGAGCGGGAGGAGTGGGTCTGGGTGCTGCAGGATTCAAAAGGGTTCAGGTTGGAGAGAACAATCCTCTCCTAACTTGGGCTTCTCTCTCTATTTAACTCTAGCCCCTGCTGTTCCTCCAGACATGGACGAAGAAGGCAACAGCACCAGCCTTGAGGTACTGTAGGCTTTGCTCTGACTTTTGGATGTGTTTATTTCCCCACCAAGGCTCCCAGACAGCCTGCTTTTATAGCATTTGGATGGTATCTTTAGGTGCAGTGTCTTTGTTTTGAAAGGCCCTTTAATGACAAGAGTTTTAGCCTTCCAAAAATGTCAAGATTGGTCCCATTTTTTGTCTGTGCATTTATTATTTATTTTGTGTGTGGGTATGTTATTCTTAAAATTTTACCTATTTTATTCAAATCGTTCCCACTGCTTCGTATTTGAAGCTGGTGGCAGAATGACACCATTTAAGTGTCTTTAGCCTAAAGATGGAATAATCGTGGAATTCTCTGGCAGCTGAGTCTCTCCGCAGTTGTTTTTAGCCATAAGTCCAAAACTCAGAGTCCAACAAGGCACGTGGTGCTTTCCATAATAACGAAAGATAAGGCCTGTGATAAGAAATAGTTGCTTTCAGAACTAGAATACCCATGCAACCTACTCAGATGCAGTTAAAAAAGCTTTTGTGAGAATCTAGTGTCTGTAGTCAAACCACAGGCGCGTGGGCCCATGTGTTTGTGAGCTACAAGGAACTCTGGTGCTCTGGGCGATCCTAATCTCAAGGCCTTGTTGTCGGTGCCGATAAGTGCTTGCCAGCCCTCCCGTGGTGGAATTTGTCTCTCTGTTTGCCTTGGAGTGCAACGCGAAGTTGTTGAACTCTCTGCAGAGCTGAGTGCTGCGCTTGGTTCTCTGAGTGAGCCCAGGCGATGTTTATGGAGCTGCGTACTTTTGTTGTTAGTTCTTGTTTTCTTAATGAGACTTCAGCGTCCTTGGAAAAAGCTGGCAAGTGCCGTTTCTGCTGATATATGCTGTTAGGGTGTCCATTTTTTGATGAAGTGAGGGTCTTTTCAGGGTTGTTCCCGATGTGTTTTGTCTCCAAGAGTTGGTTGAGGCTGCGTATGAAACGTGAAGTCCTTGAATTCTGGCTGTAGCCCTCTGAAGGGAGGGCCCTGTAGAGCTGCGGACTTCACCGTGACCTCATCCTGTCTCACGTGCTGTGGGGTATCAACGACTGCTTGCGTGTCTCTTGTGTCTGTAAGGCTGTAACCTCTCTGTTTTGCTTTGTCTCCTGAGAGGATTGTCAGTGCTTGGAAAGGTACCCACAGAGCGTGTAGGGGAATCACAGAATGGGTTGGGTTGGAAGGTACCTCAAAGCCCATCCAGTTCCTGCCATGGGCAGGGACACCTCCCACTGGATCAGGGTGCTCAAAACCCCATCCAACCTGGCCTCGAACACCTCCAGGGATGGGGCAGCCCCTGCTTCCCCAGGAAACCTGTTCCAGGGCCTCACTGCTCTCATTGTGAAAAAATTCTGCCTTATGTCTAGTCTAAATCTGCCCCTCTTCAGTTCAGACCCATTGCCCCTCGTCCTGTCTCCACAAGCCTTTGTAAACAGTCCTTGCTCACCTTTCCTGGAGTCCCCTGCAGGTACTGGAAGGTGGCTCTCAGGTCTCCTTGGAGCCTTCTCTTCTCCAGGCTGAACAACCCCAACGCTGTGTCTGCCCTTGTGTGGGAGGTGCTCTAGCCCTCCCAGCATTTGTGAGACTGTTGTCACTGCTCTGTTGTTTTCCTGACTAACAGGGGTCGGTGCAGGTCTCGGGACCATGTAGTTGAGGTTGGAGCTGTTCCCCCCACAGGCAGAGTGTTTACTGTGAATTCATTCCACTGTTTTATTACTTATTTTCTCAAAGTCCGTTGTGTTCGGTTTTCATCCTGAATAACATAGAACTATCAAGAAAAAGTTGATAGTTGGCTGGTTGGCTCTGGTTTAGAACTAATTAGGAATGTGTTGAACTGACACCTATGTACAGCTCTGCTGATGACCTCTCTCCACTGAAACCCTTGTATTTTCAAGTGCTGTAGTTGAGAGAGGGATGCTGTGAGGTAGCGATGTTGTGTCGTATGTGCCAGCCCAGGCACTGAAGTGTTTTTATGAAGGCTTTTCGCTGGTTTGGGGAGACTAATTTCACCTTCCTTTTGGTGCTAGGCTCAGTTACCGGCAGGTGGAACACGGATCCTACAGTTTGTAGAAGACAGGATACAGACCACCATGGTAATGTACGGCTTTAATCAACTGGGTGAAACGTTGTGTGTGCATAACTGGTGTGTAGATGGTGTGCACGTGACTTACGTGTATCTTCTCAGGAGTTCTAGGGACTCTAAAAAGTAACAGTCAAAGTCTGAGTGATTGTTTCTTTGCTGTCACTGTGCATGAGGCAGGAATTAATTGCTGTTATTTCATCCCAGATGCATCGAGTTCATTGTTTCATGGGCGGGGGGAAAATGCATGTGAGCTCATGGATGAGACACTGATATAGTTTAAACTATGTGTGACCTTTTAACTAAAAAATTAAATACTTATAGATGTAATTGACTTCTAGACATCTTGCTGAGGGAAATGTTCTCCTGCCCTCCAAAAAGCTTAAATTTTCAACTTCAGAAGGTACTAAGGTCTTTCCCCCTCCATTCCTCCCACAGTTGACTGGGATTGCCGTTGGAGCTGCAGTCGCCTTGTTGATTATTGGTG
Source organism: Phaenicophaeus curvirostris (assembly GCF_032191515.1). Classification (NCBI taxonomy): domain Eukaryota; kingdom Metazoa; phylum Chordata; class Aves; order Cuculiformes; family Cuculidae; genus Phaenicophaeus; species Phaenicophaeus curvirostris. Next base: position 2,266,482 of record NC_091411.1, read on the forward strand.
TTGTTGTGTTTGTTATTTACAAAAGAGTGAAACGATCTAGTAAGTACTCTGTACCTGCATATGTTTTAAAAGCAGTTTTCTCAGTTATCTTTAGTAATTTAGGAGTACTGTGTGGTAAATTCTATTCTGATTTGTAATGATTGCTTAGAATCATAGAATGGTTTGAGTTGGAAGGGATCCTAAAGCCCATCCAGTTCCACCCCCTGCCATGGGCAGGGACGCCTCCCACTAGATGCAGTTGCTCCAAGCCCCATCCAACCTGGCCTTGAACCCCTCCAGGGATGGGGCAGCCACCACTGCTCTGGGCAACCTGGGCCAGGGCCTCCACACCCTCATCATGAAGGATTTCTTCCTAATGTCTAATCTAAATTTTCCCCCTTCCAAATTTAAGCCCCTCATCCTATCACTCCAGGCCGTCGTAAAAAGTCCCTCTTCAGCTTTCCTGGAGCCCCTTTCTGTACTGGAAGCTGCTCTAAGGTGTCCCTGGAGCTTTCTGTTCTCCAGGCTGAACAACTCCAACTCTCTCAGCCTGTCCTCATATGGAAGGTGCTCCAGCCTTCAGATCATCTCCGTGGCCTCCTCTGGACCCATTCCAACAGTTTCATCTCCTTATGTTGGGGATTCCAGAACTGGATGCAGGACTCCAGGTGGGGTCTCCCAAGAATGGAGTAGAGAGGGAGGATCTCCTCCCTTGACCTGCTGGCCAGACTTCTTTGATGCAGCCCAAGGTGCAGTGTAGTTGCTGTGAAGGTAGTGGTTCTTGTAGGAAAACAACTTTAAAAGGTTGAAGAACTTGTGTTGATTCACTTACCCAGGTCTGAACATGGAATTTATAGCTTTTCAGTGGAGGACGCTGGAGGTTTTTGTTTTTCTGGTGTGTGATAGCCTTACTATCAGCTGGCATGTCAATAATGTCAGCCCTGCTGTGCTTTCACTGTTATGAGAAACGGGTGGGTTAGAGGTTTCCTTTCTGCAATTACAATTATCTGTTCAGAGAGCCTTTTTATCTCCTCCAGTGTTTAGGCAGAGCCTCAAGCCAGCTGTGCCCTGGTCTGGTGTGGCTAACCAGAGGTGGATAGCTGAGGTAACTTGTGTTGGTTAAAATTCCAAAGGCTGTCCCCGAGGGCTTGCTGCTCAGGAGAGCAGAGCCACAGCTGTCAGGGAGGTAGCAGAACAGACAGGCTGCAGCCAGTGTTGTTTCCTTTGGCACAGAGCTGTTGGAGATTCCTGACATGGTGCTTTTCTCTTTCAGAACAACTCCAGCCACATGTGCCTCAGTACAGATTTCGCAAGAGAGACAAGGTGATGTTCTACGGGCGGAAGATCATGAGGAAGGTAAGAACGTCTGGCATGATGAGAGGGAGGTAAAGGTTAAAATGCAGGTCGGGAGGTGCTGTAAACGTTGCACTGCCGCCCTTGCTTTGCCTTGCCCCAGGCCTTGAGCTTATGGCATGTTACTGGAATTCTGGGGGTGTTTCAGAACTCCTGGAATTCTGTCTGCATTGCTCATGGAACAGCAATAGCTTCTCCTTCTGACCAAATCGTACCTCTTTCAAGAACATTTGCATACAGTGAGGGTAGCAATAAATCCATGAGTATCTGTCCTCTATGGAGCTGATGATTCTTTAGATACCTATAGTAATCACTCTTTCTCAGTACTTGGGGTTACATCCCAGCTATTCAGTGCCTGCATTCACGATTCTCCTATTTGGATAATGACTTCCAGTACTGCTGTCAGACTCAAAGCTGACACCTTCTTTCCTGTGTGAGTCTGTGTGTGGAGCAGGTACTCGGATTTACCTTTCTGCAGTCTGCCTGTGAAGGGCACCGAGTGATTCAGTGTGAGCCCTTGCTTTCTTGTACTGAATTGTCAGTCGGACTTGTCAAACTGTCTTATTAGAGAATGTTTATCCCAAGATTGACCTCTTTGCCTTGGATTGCCACAAGGAATGCTGTCTATGAGCAGGCACTGATCTCTCTGGACCCAGGCCAATGGCAGGAGGATACGCCAGGGCAGATTTAGGTTGGACATTAGGAGAAGGTTCTTCTCCCAGAAGGCGTTGGAGCACTGGAACAGTTCCCCAGGGAAGCAGTCGCGGCACCAAGCCTGACGATATTCCAGAAGCGTTTGACCAACACCCTCAGACACATGGGGCGAGTGTTGGAGTGTCCTGTGCAGGGACAGGAGTTGGACTTGATGATTCTCGTGTGTCCCTTCCAACTATGGCATTCTGTGATTCTGTTCCCTCTGGTTCCTGTCCTGATGTTCCTTTCCTATTATTTTGAAAGGTCTCCTTCAGAATTTTCCATCTGTCAGGAATCTGTTTCTGCGTCAGCTGATGAAATCTTTCAAGTCTATAGCTTCTTTTGTCTTTGCAAGTGGCTTTTCTTGGAGAATGACAACAAGAAGACTTCAGTAATTCTGAGCTGGATGTTTCGTTTAATGGATGAAGTTCATTGTAGTGGACATGCTATGTCAATGCATTCACCACTGGTTGCCTGGATTTCTGTTTAACTGAGGAGATTAGTCATCCTGTCTTCCTCCTCAGTACACGAATTTCCTTGAAGCTACTTAGTGTATGTGGAATGAGAGATTTGTTTTTCTGATTGTTAGGACTGCTACGGTCACAAGAACTCATCTTTTCAGAGGTGTTGCAAGCAGCTGTGTCAGAGCAGAGATTGTGCATTTGGTGTTGTCACGAGCTGGTGCAATAGGTCCTGGAGGTCACGGTGACTTCTTCACTCAACATTTCCCATTCCAAAATCTATATAGCAACGTTTTGGAGCTCCGTGCACAGTTTTAGTTTGTATGAAGGTATTGAGAAAGCCTGACTTTGAAAAGGTGCCTCCTATTCAGGCAGAATCTTGCTTGTACTCATTATCTGTTGAATGCACGATGGGGAATGGAAATGGTTGATTGAGGAGAAAGGCTGTTTAACTCCGACTGCCGCGAGTGCTCCCTGCCTGCTGTCCTGTGGTGTCAGAACCACGGTGTGCTGCAGCGAGCTTCCTGACCCAGGGAAGCTGCAAAGCCCCTTGTGGGACCATAGCAGAGTGTGGGGTACACGTGTGGGGTAACTTGCTCAAGCCAGGTCTGCACTCGCATTGCCAGGGCACTTAAAACATCATCTGCAGAAAAATGGGGCGTGGGTAAGTAACCCTGCTGTGTTAGTCACTGCTTGCTGAGGAAGCGGGTCCACCTGCACCTCGAATCCTGGGTTCAGTTTTGGGCCCCTCACTACAAGAAAGACATTGAGGGGCTGGAGCGCTTCTGGAGAAGGGGAGCGGAGCTGGGGAAGGGTCTGGAGCCCAAGGGTTCTGGGAGCAGCTGAGGACCTGGGGCTGTTTAGCCTGGAGAAGAGGAGGCTGAGGGGAGACGTCCTCGATCTCTGCAGCTCCTGAAAGGAGATTGTGGTGAGGTGGGTGCTGGGCTCTTCTTCCAAGTAACGAGAGGAAATGGCTTCAAGTTGTGCCAGGGGAGGTTTAGACTGGCTATTAGGAAAAAATTCTTTACTGACAGAGTGGTGAAGCCCTGGCAGAGGCTGCCCAGGGCAGTGGGGGAGTCTCCATCCCTGGAGGGGTTCAAAACTTGTGTAGTTGTGGCACTTCAGGGCATGGTTTAGCTGACACAATAGGGTTGGGCTGAGGGTTGGACTGGATGAGCTTAGAAGTCTTTTCCAACCTTAATGATTCTGTGAATGCTTCCTGCTGTGAGCTGCTGCAGCGTTCTGCCTCCCACAATGCTAAACGTTGAAGTGAATTCAAATACTGGGTCTTCAGTTAGACCCTGCGCTGGTTGTAATATTCCGTTCTGGAGCTCAGTTTCTCTGTGCAGGGAGGAGGTTGCTCCTTGAACCTTGCTGTTGCATTGCAGGTCACGCTTCTTGTAGAACTTGATCCTGAAAACCCCCAACGAAAAGAAATAGTGGACACTGCCAGGAACTTAAAATTAATATTCTTTAATGCAGCTGTTTGTCACACATAAATAAAGAGTACTTGGAATTCCACATGGTAACGTGATTTCGGATAGGTTTTTTTGGGTTTTTTTGTTGCTTTGTTCCTGAATACAACATAGAAAATTACAAACTAACTGCTGTTGATTGCACTCCATGTATTTTTGATAAGATACTGAGATTTTACTTTTCTAAAACCATTAAAAAGTGAATCTCCCAACTAATTGATAAATTCTTCTGTGAAAGAAACTGTTTCTTGATCTTCAAGTCTGAGAAACAAAGGGAGAACTGTTACTCTTTGTGAGTGACTGTTGGTGTGGTTTCTGGGCGTTGTGGTGGTTGCGTGTCTCCAGAAGGTGGCACTTGGCGACTGTTGGGAACAGTAAAGCCTGGCTGATGCCTGGCACCACTGGCCCTGGTTGTCAGCACCCCTCCGACTGCTGGGGAGTCGCAGGGCTTTAAATATGCCTTGCCTGCCTGGTGCTGAGTTTTCCTGAGTCAGAACTGTACAGCTAAGGGTGTTTTTCCCTCTGCCATTGAACACCACTCTAACAGTTGATTGTTAAAATCAAAGTATACTGCACTGGCTTTCTGATCCTGGATCCGTTCCTCCAAGGTCTTGCGCGAGTGCTTCCCTCTAGTTATGTTCTGATAACTTGGTAGATGAGTTGGAGTCTTTGCAGGGCTGGAATGAGCGTGTTGGGGCTTCTTTGGTTGTTTTGGCTTTTACTAAACGTTTTTGTTTTGGTTATTTCCTCCTAGGTCAGAACTCTTCCAAACTCCCTGGTTGGCAACACTGTCCCTCGCCAAAGGATGCGCAAGAGGGCAAAAGTTTTATCTTTGGCTAAAAGGTATGTGCGCTTTTGGATGGGGAAGATTCATTCCACGGAGGCTGGTTTTGTGGTGTGGAGCCTGTTCCTAGCAGGGAGTTTCTCTGTAGCTGCTGTTTTTTCCATGTTGTCAGCTGTGCATTTGCTGCAAGGGAGGGCACGCGGCACTGAGGAAAGGCAGGAAGGTGAAACGCTGCTGTCTTAGCTACTTGGTAATGTGTAGCTTGGCACGGTGTGTATTTAGTATTGAAGTCAACCTGAGGCATCAGCACACAGCCTGCGCTTAAAACAAATGAGGAGACATCCTGAACAAGCCTTATGAGAGGCAGCTGAGGGAAGTGGGGTTGTTTAGTCTGGAGAAAAGGAGGCTGAGGGGACACCTCATCACTTGCCTGAAAGGAGATTGTAGTGAGGTGGGTGCTGGTCTCTTCTCCCAAGTAATTAGTGATAGGATGAGAGGGAATGGCCTCAAGTTATGCCAGAGCAGGTTTAGTTCGGATATTAGGAAAAAAATCTATACTGAAAGGGTTCTCAGGTCTAGCAGAGGCTTCCCAGGGCAGTGGGAGAATCGCCATCCCTAGAGGGGTTTAAAAGATGGGTCGATGAGGTGCTCAGGGATCTGATTGAGTAGTGGAGAGGTGTGGTCAGACTCCATGATCTTAAAGATCTTTTCCAAACGAACAATTTGATGAGCTTTCTGATTTGTCTTTCTCTTTCTAGAATTCTGCGCATTAAGAAGGAGTGTCCAACTCTGCAACCAAAAGAGCCGCCTCCCTCTTTGCTAGAGGCAGATCTGACTGAGTTTGACGTAAAGAATTCCCATTTGCCATCAGAGGTCCTATACATGCTTAAAAATGTTAGGTAATGTCAAATGGAGAGGGAAGCTTCAACTTGATTTTGGTGGATGTTGAAGTGATCTGGATACTTGGCAGCTTGTGGCAAGTCTTAAATTTTATCACAGTATGGTCAGGGTCTTTAAGCAGTTGACTGAAAGTTCATCTGACTATGAGGAAAGAATAAATGACTTCTAAGTTTCTAGAAATTTTAAGAAAATAATTAAGTGCATTGAAAAAATAGCTGGGGGGGTGTGTGCGGGGAGAAAAGAGTTGAAGAGGTGGATTAGTGGCTTAAATTAGGGGATAGCGATGATGATAAAGCTGTTGTGACATATAATTGTCTTGAAGGTCACACATACTCTAGTAAAACTGCTATTTAAGTCATCTAAATGTTCTACTGTGGAATTGTGATCTCGTATGACCAATTGATGTTGCAGAGAATTTGATTGATTGATGCTGTTAAATGTGAGCTGACTGAGCTGTGTGGAGGCCCCTTCTGGTGCGTGCGATCAGGCTTAAGATGCCTATTTCTGTCCGCCTGGTAGCGACTGACTGGTTTCAGTATTGAATGAGTCCAGTTGCACGTTATCTGCAGGAAGTCTCATATTCCAAACTTAGAAATATGTGCAGATGTCTTTCCTTTTGTTTTCAGCCTTCCTCATGTTTCTGTTACGGGGACAAGGTCACTGTACTAAAAGGGAAAGTTCCATAGGGTAACTTTTCTCACAGAATATATGAATCCTGTAGGTTTTTGTATTTCTTCCCCTTCAAAAGCCATGCTGGTGCTTGAGGAAGACTGGATACACTTCCTTCTCAGTCTGCTGGCGTTGCTCGGAGTGCTACTCAAAAAGGAACTCCAGTATTTTCAGTTTTCCCTTTGCGTTCTCTGTCCTGCAGGGTCCTTGGCCACTTTGAGAAACCTCTTTTCCTGGAACTGTGCAAGCACATGTTTTTTGTGCAGCTGCATGAAGGGGAATACATCTTCCGTCCTGGGCAGCTGGACAACAGCATCTACGTTGTGCAGGATGGCAAGCTGGAAGTCTGCATTCAAGAAAGCGTAAGGATAAATTGGTCTGTGGTTCTTGAGGCGAGTCTTCCGTCAGAGCAAATAGCTTGGCAGGAATCCTTAGGCATTGATTAAACTTAGGCGTTGGAATCATGGTGATTTAGAAAGGATTACCCCCAGCCCTTCAAGGCCATGAGATTGATAGAGATCAAGGTTTTGAGCTGTTGTCCCTGGTGTCATAGATGAGTGAGTGGAACATGATGCTGATCAAGCATTCTGTAATGTTCTTGCGTACTCTAGTTGCATGGTTGCTGAGGGGGGATGAGGTAGAACTGATTTTCATAGCATTGGAAACGTTCTCCTTTTGAACAGTAGTATCATAAAATAGGTGTGCAGAGCGGGAAGACCAAGTACATGTCCCTCTGTAATATTCTGTTATGGAATATTATCTATTCTTTGTTTTTTACTAGCTCTTGGCACATAATCCCTTGATAAGGGAGGGAATTGTCTCGGAGTGAAGGAAGCTTTTTTTGGTTGTTACCTAGCAAAGACAACAAGGTCACATCTCCCCCTAACCAGACCGGCTTTTAGTTTTTTTAATTCATTACTTTTAGAATGATGGTTTAAAACTTTGGGGGATTGAATTAGCACACTCCATCACAGCAGAGAGGAGACGAGCACCTGAGTTTTGACGGGGGGCCATTTCTTTTAGGGCTGTTTAGAGTATCTGGGAAGCGGGGCAGAGCAAGTTAAGCTCTCTGTAATGCTCCACGTGGGCCATATATACTGCTGTGACCCTGCAGTAATCTTCCACCTTTGCAGGATGGAACAGAAGTGGTTGTCAAGGAGGTGCTGGCAGGAGACAGCGTCCACAGCCTTCTCAGCATTCTCGATGTTATCACGGTGAGTTCTTGAATGTGCAGGTTTTCTGCAGTGCTGCTTTGTGTCACAGAGACTGCTGGGGCAAACAGGCTTTGAATGTTGGTAGGGGAGAAGTGGAATGGAAAATGTTTCTTTGACCAATTCTTTTCCTCCTCCCAGGCCTTCACAACTGTAAACTTAGCTCTGGGGTATGTTCATTAGTTATGAAAGGTGTATACTTGACAGCATAACGCTGCCTGTTTCTGATAAGCACTAGGATCTGAATTATTCTTCTATGGCTGGAAAACTGAGGTATGGTTTGATTTGTTCAAGGTCACAGAGCAGTCGGGAGGACCAGGTTATGGCCCAGAAATCCAGGCTTTGGTGCTTAGTGTTATTTACTGAATTTATTTTCCTTTAGTTTAATGAAAATAACTCTTGACAGTTATTATTGTAATTATGCTGTGAAACCAGTTGATGGGTTTAATATTTTCCAAATACGTTAGTGTTGCTGGTGACCATCGGAAGGCTGTGCTGCTCTCTGGCAGGTGGCACAATGAGCACAATGCTAGCTGGTCATATTTGTTGCACAAATTAGTGTTGTGGCTTTTGTTTCAGGTGGAATGACGATGAGGGTTTTTGCTGGAATTGTCACAATGCCTCTTTTCAGGAATACCTAAACTGGTAGTGGTGAATTCATCTTTGTTGAAACACAAACACTTCAAGTGTTTACTCGAAGGATTTTGATAGCTGAGAGGATGAATATAATCTAATCAGGAAGTTGTTCATATTTGACCTTGTATCACATTTCTCTTGTGCTTGGCCATCTCCTGTCATTAAAAGGAACTGCTAATTTACGTGTGAGTGGCTTTAAGATTCTGTAAAGTGCTCTTTGCCACTTCAGATGCAAGCAGCTGTACAGATATATATAAAATTTCCATCAAACCTGTCAAATGTGATAAACAATGTTTAAGCTCAGTAGTGCTTTCTTCTGTAGAAAGTAATGGCAAGTGAATAATTTGGACAGTACGAGTCCAGTTCTTGCTGTCAAATCCATACTAACAGCAGATTTAGAGCATCTTTGCCCTTGGTACGTCCACCAGTAAATTTCCTTAAGGACATTGTTCTATAGAGCAGGACCATGTGTAGGAATGTGATGGTCATGTTCTTCTCCAGTATTTTTTGCTAATAAATGAGAGGAAATCCTTCTACAACAGTAATTTGTGATTTTGTTTTAAATGGCGGTTGCCATTTATTTTGTGTTATTTTTTTCTTTAAATTCTTGTTCTGTTATTTATTTGTCTTCTCCTCCTGTGCTTTGCCCTGGTGAGGCTGCATCTCGAATCCTGGGTTCGGTTTTGGGCCCCTCGCTATAGGAAAGACATTGAGGTCCTGGAGTGTGTCCAGAGAAGGGGAACAAAGGTGGTGAAGGGTCTGGAGAACAAGTCTTATGAGGAATGGCTGAGAGAGCCGGGGGTGTTTAGCCTGGAGAAGAGGAGGCTGAGGGGAGACCTCATTGCTCTCTACAACTGCCTGAAAGGAGGTTGTAGCGAGGTGGGTCTTCGTCCCTTCTCCCAAGTGAGAGGCAATAGGACAAGAGAAAATGGCCTCAAGCTGTGTCAGGGGAGGTTTAGATTGGACATTAGGAAAAATTTCTTCACTGAAAGGGTTCTCAAGCACTGGCAGAGGCTGCCCAGGGAGGTGGTGGAGTCCCCATCCCTGGAGGGGTTTTAAAAGCGGGTGAGGTGCTTGGGGACATGATTTAGTAGTAGACAGGTACGATTGGAGTCAATGATCTCTGAGGTCTTTTCCAGCCTAATGATTCTGTTCTGTAATTTTTCTTTTTCATTAGTTCTGCTGCTGGTAAGTCAGAAAATAAAACTTGACAGTGTGTAGGTAAGAGCCATCAGTGTGTGAAAGAGCACACAATGAAAAACCTTGCAGATTTTTTTTTTCTGTAGTGACTAGTTCTCATTTATTTTTTCAATTCTTTTTTTCCCCTTTTCCCCAGCTTTGTGATCTGGTTGATTTATTTCTGTTTTTCCTTATGCCCCTTGCTGCTTTTAGGCATAGGAGTAGTTTTAAAAGAGAGAAGGCAAACAGAAAGAAAGTAGTGTTGATGAAACTAGAAGAGACTTCTCAGTGGCATTCCATGTTAATGAGTAAGGCTGAGAACTTCTCACAGACAACACAACCTTAATCAGGTTTCACTGTACTCCTAAACACGTGGATCTGGCATGAAGAAAGGATTTGAGTTGTCTGAGCTGGATTATGGTTTCTGTGACTGATTTTGTAATGCACGGTGTCAGGCCAGCCCCCTACTTGGTTGAGTGATGTGCAGGAAAACTGAGGCTGTTGCAAGAAGTGGCAAACTCTTCTTGTTGGGTCTAAAAGAAAATTCACACAAGGGGTTCTTTTGTCATTTAATGTTCCAGTTTTTTTCGATTCGAGTCTATGAACTACAAAGCTACTAGCTCTGACAGAAGAGGCTTGTTCTGTGTTTCGCTCATTCTGAGGACAGGTAAATGCTGCTGCCTCACAACTCGAAGGAGAAACTGGAAGCTGTTGAATCTAGATAGATGCTAGCCTGTTCCTGGAATTTTGGAACAGTTCTCTGTGGTAGTTAATCTGTGTTGATACAGCCTCACATGTTAAAGTAATCTCTGAACTAAGCATTGGCAATTTCTATGTGAGAGTTTCTAGAGGCTGTTCTGAGTGCTCCTGTACTTCTGGTGCTGTCAAAGGTGTTTCGTGAAGAAAAACTCTCTGTTTAGAGTTAAATGGGAAAATAGAGACAGTGTTTGATGCTGATTGCGAGAGCTTTGGATTTTGCTCCTGTTCATCCTCCATGTTGAGATGGTATTTTGAAATCTGTGAGCGAGTCGCATAGCTGGAATGAAAAAGAAGAGACCGAGAGGAATATTCACCAACTGCCAGCGACTAAAGGGAAAACAATGAAAGGCTGAAGATTAAAAGGATCTGGAAAAACATTTGGATAAAAGTGAGCCTGCAAGGCTCAAGTCTATTTAAATGGCAGTGGACATTAGAGATGAGGTTATAAAGAAATGATTGATTGCTGCAAGAGCTTTGGGTTGCAGCAGTGGTGATGTTGTGTGGAGGATGGCAGGTAGGAGCAGCAGAAGGCAAAAGTCAAGCAATGGGAATAGGGAGAACACGACAGGTTATTGAGTCCAAAAAGGAGCTGCCACTCCAGGCAGGAGAATGTGAGGCATCGGTGTCCTCTGTAGCAGATTTCTTAATCAAGTTCATTGAATTTGGCTGTTTGCTGTCATCTGGATTCAAATTCAGCTGTGACATTCCTAACCTACAGTACTTGATTGCTCTGCAGCTCTGGGAATGACACAGAAGTAAATAGTTACGTGTGCTGAGGACGAAAAGTTCTCTGTTGAAAATCCCTAATTCGTTACTGATTATAACTTAACAGCTCCTTGTGACCTGAATGTGTGGCTGTAAAATATTATAATGGAAACGTGGTGTTTGTCTCGTGCAGCTGATGACATTGTGTTTGAGAGAGCTGACAGTTATGGGAACATTTCCTTGTGTCCCCCTGACAGCGCATTCCAGCCCAGTTAGATGTGGGGGTTGGCCCTTGCAGCACCAGGATGCTTGGATGCAGGGAGCTTGAAAAGGAAAAATTATAACCTGAAAATCAGTAGGAATGGCCTGTTCTTTGGAGAAAAAGGCTGCTGCATCATTATCTGTTATTATATTAACACAGGGCTTCTAAGATGCTGTTGGAACTGTTTTATCCTCAATCGAACGCTGTGCAAAGAATGACCCATAAACTTCTCTGGGTAAAGCGCAAACTCTATAACTGTGCAGTACAGGGCTCACTTTACCCTTTGGAATAACTGCTATGGGACACCATTCAACTCATCGCTGGACAAAGGACAAGCATTTACAGATTTAATAAGTTTTCTCAGTTTATCAGTATGTGTTTGGTACAGAGAGTGCTAGGAAATGCAGATGATGGCAAGTACAGTGATATATGGAGACAAAAGAAGACAGTAGGCCAGAAAGCCAACTGTATCCTCGGCTGCATCCAAAGCAGTGGGACCAGCAGGGCGAGGTGGGGGATTCTGCCCCTCTGCTCTTGTGAGACCTCACCTAGAATCCTGTATTCAGTTCTGGAGTCCTCAACACAGAAAGGACATGGAGCTGTTGGAGCGAGTCTAGAGGAGGCCATGAAGATGATCCTCTCATATGAGGACAGGCCGAGAGAGTTGGGGTTGTTCAGCCCGGAGAAGAGGAGGCTGCAGGGAAGACTTAAAGCAGCTTCCAGTCCTTAAAGTGGCTCCAGGAAAGCTGGGGAGGGACTCTGGATCAGGGAATGCAGGGTTAGGATGAGGGGAACAGTTTTCAGCTGAAAGAGGGGAAATGGAGCTGAGATCTTGGGGAGAAATGTTTTGCTGTGCAGGTGGGGAGGCCCTGGCCCAGGTTGCCCAGAGCAGGGGTGGCTGCCCCATCCCTGGAGGAGTTCAAGGCCAGGTTGGATGAGGCTTTGAGTAACTGGATCCAGTGGGAGGTGTCCCTGCCCATGGCAGGGGGTGGGACTGGATGGGCTTTGAGGTCCCTTCCAGCCCAAGGATTGTATATGCAGTTCCTTTTACATTTGAATGTAGGGAGAAATCCAAATGACATTTGTCTGAAGCCAGGCTTTGGCCTGTGAAACAGGACTGTTGCATTTATTTTTGGGTACAGCAAAAGCACAGAAATGTCATTTGTGAATTTCTTTACTTAATTAAAAGAAAATCAGCAAATTTGAGGACGCCTGGTAGCTTTGCACTGTGGGTCAGAGATGTTTAAAATTTGAATTCCCTCAGGAACTCGAAAATCACAGCTATTAATATCATCCCCGGATTTTATAAAAAGGTCAGCTAAAGTTGATGTAATTAAGAAAGTGGTTCCAATTAATTTAATTTAATTTTAGGATCTACTTCATTGAGGCTTGCAGACAGCAGGGCAAGCAGAGTTATAGCTGTGTTTTCCAAAGCTGTTACGGAATGCATCTTGTTTGGTTGTGCTGGGTTCTTTAGCAGCGATTCTTCTGCAGTGATTGTGTTCAGTTGTTTGACACTCTGGAAGCCTTGCAGGTTTTTTCTTTCAGTGTCGGTGTGTTCAGTGCTCAGAAAAATTTGTCTCCTGCTCTTGAGGAGGAATGAAAGCATCAGAATGTGTGAGGTGGCTGCGTGAAAGCAGAAACTCTGTTTCTTCCCTAGGCCATGCTCCGTACTACAAAAAGGCTCCTTTTATCTTAGAAATAGTGGGTTTCACGTGTTAGTAATGAATTCATTGCTTGCAGATATTCTTTTTCAGCATGTACTAATAGGGTAGAAGGAGAGCTCTCTGGATTTTTTTGTCCAAGTGTTTGGCATTAGGTTTTTGTTGAAATGTGTTCTGATTCAAGAAGGAAAATCCGAAACCAGAGGCTTGCCTTCCAGCATTAAAATCTCTGCTTTCTACCCACTGGCAGTTTTAATTTTCATTGGTTTGAGAGTTCTCCATCTGTTCCTTGAGCTGCTTGGCGTGCTCGAGGTCCGGTTTATGTTAAGTAAAGAGAAGCGCTCGGCTTTGTCACCTGGAATATCTCGTAGATGTAGGAATATGTACAAAGATCCATATATGTATCTTAGAATACAAGAAATCTGCTTGGTTTTTGTCTTATTCCGTTATGTATATAATAACTATAAAATCTGGATAGTCTATTTTTTGCTCATTATGTGAGTCTGATTGTTGTTGCAGCAAACAGATTGCTCATCAGCACAGGTAACAGCAAAACCTCTTTTCTCTGCGGTCCGGAAGAGCTGGAAGCTGAAATACTCCTGAAAGCTGGCTTTGCCTGTAATAAAACTGTACCACAGCTGACAGACTTGCCAGGTCCCCTGAACCTGACACCTTCCTGTAGCTCTTATTTCCCTACCTCTGGCTCTGTTTAATGCCCGTGTACGTTCCCCTGGCCGGGCTGCCCTCATTACACCGCCTGCAGGTCATAGAGCACAAGTTGAAGGGTTTTTGCGGTCAGATGACGTCTGTCAAGCGTATACAATATCAAAGGAGAAATTTGGGAAGAATTGGGTCAGATAATTGGTGGATTAACCTTGTGTCTCTGAAACTTTCCCTTAGGGTCATCCTGCTCCTTATAAAACAGTCTCAGCCCGAGCAGCCATTCCGTCTGCAATATTGCGGCTTCCAGCAAGCGCCTTTCAAGATGTTTTCCAGAAATATCCTGAAACTCTTGTTAGAGTGGTGCAGGTAAGCTTTGTTTTTAAGTAGAAGTTGGGGGCGGGGGGGGGGGGGGCGGGAAAAACTCACACTAATTTCAAACATACATTTTGAACTTCAGCAAGCTCATCATCCTTTTACTTACATGGATCTGCTCAGTATGGCTTCTTTTCAAGATTTGGACTCATCTTGCTTTTCCACTCGCTTGTAAGAGTCCTAGACTTGATGATCTCAGCACTGATCACATGCAGGAAGAAATAATTCATATATATGTATGCACACACTGAATCAGTTTCTGCACGGATATCCTCTTGACCTGAGCTGTGAGCTCTTTAGTCGTGGTGGGGCAGAACATGCTGACATGATCTCTGCGTCACGGTTGGGCACCAGCAGGACTTGAGAATGGCTCACATTATGGAAAAGACAGTTGCATAGTCTGAGCAGGGGCTGCTGTATCCCAGGAGCTGTTTGTTGAAGGATGATGCTTTGCAGACTTCAGGCTGGCCTGCGGGCTTCCACTCTAGCAGCAGTTGTCCCTGTGGGTGGGAAGGGCTGTGCTTTATTGTAGTTTTCAGTTCTCTTCCCTTGCTTTGCGGGAGCTCGGGGAGTTCTCCAGTGAGCACTGCAAATGTCTCATGCATCCTGCGAACGGAAGCTGCTGCAGGGACTGGTGTATTAACAGTTTCAGTCTGGAGTTTGCCCAGTGCTGCGTTGCCCACAGGAACAGTATTCACCGGGGTGGGGGGGGGATGTCACCTGATCATTCTGGTCTGTCCTTTTGTTTTACTGTCACTTCTAAATCTTTTTGTCCTTGCAAGCTGTTCTGGTATCTGGATGATTTATGAGACGTGAACCTCCTAGTACTGATGGCTGAGGAGAAGAGATCATGATACCAATTTAATTTGCCCCATGAGAGCTGTCGGGTGGTGGCACAGGTTCTGTGTCGGCAAAGCTGGAATAATTTTTCTAATGAGAAGGGGGAAAATGAAGGGAAAAGCTTTCATATCAAAGCAGGTTTATTAATATTTACAGAAAACAAAAAGCATTATATGGTGTTTGGGAGTTAGGCTTTGGGTTTTTGTGCCATTAAATGACTGTGAAGTCTTTGGTAAACCACTTGAATCCATCTTTGCCTCAATTTATCGACTACTGAAAAGAGATTTCAGCTTAGCGTGCAGTCTGCCTTTTATGATGTGCCTTCAGATACTCTGGTACATAATTATCTAAATGCAAGGGTGAGTGTGGGAGAATGCTAAATCCACTGCTATTGCTTCTTGATTTCCCCTTTCTAGATCATCATGGTGAGGCTGCAGAGAGTGACCTTCCTCGCTTTGCACAACTACCTCGGTCTGACCACTGAGCTCTTCAGCTGTGTGAGTCGGGGGTACATTTCACCTGCCCTTCCTGTGCGGTCTGTGACCTGACACAGAGAGGTGTCCCTTCTTTGAGGAAATTATAAAGCAAATGTTAATTTAATATGACAGTGCTTGAGAAGCCAGGTACTTGATATAACCAACCCATAAAATCTAACCTGTGCTGATGCCTGGGGAGTTGAGAGGAGGCTTTAGTTTCAAATGTTTGAAGAAGCATGTCACTTGGAAGTGATGTCAGTGCATCACTGTGTACCTCAGTGGTCCTGGCAGCCGTTAACAATACAGAGTCACTTTTACTTGTAAAGATTCGAAGGATGACATGTCCTTGGTGGAAGAGGATCAAGCCAGGGAATTCTTGAACAAACTGGGCATAGCTAAGTCTGTGGGCTGTGATGGGATGCACCCCTGAGTGCTGAGGGAGCTGGCAGATGTCATTATAAGGCCACCCTTGATGATCTTTGAGCAGCTGGGAGAAGAAACGGGGCTCAATATGGGCTCCGTTCCTGTTTAACATGTATGAGTTTGTGGTTTATTTGCCTCTTCACCTTGCTTCTTGCAGCAAAGCCAAGCCATCCCGCTTGTCTCTGTGTCGAGTGTAACATCTGGAGGAGGTTTGAACAAAGCAGTAAAAAAACAAGTGTCCAATTTATCAGAGGAGGATCGTGGAGAGAAGTCTGAAAGAGCTGGGGATGCACTGGAAACAGGTAACTGTCCTTGTGATATTCTTTAATTGCTGAGCTATCAGAGGAGTTTTGTTTGGTTAGAGTAATTAGGGATTGGCTTAGATAAGGTTCCAGATTTGAAGTCTTTGGATGGTCTTTAGCTGTAATAGGAAATTATTACTGTGTTGTTAATGATGCCAAGGGGTAAGGGAGAGAGGATAAAACGTGGCTGCTAATGTTAACTCCACAGGAAGACCCACAAAGGTTCTGCACTCTAGATGCTAGCACAAGAACTGGTGGATATATGCAGGCTTTAAGGCTGAAGTGCCAGTGTGGAAGCTAAATCAAGGAAAATACTGAGCTGAATTTTGCCTCAGAACCTGAAAAAAATTTAATTAAATTGAAAGTAGGAAGCAGGTTTAAACTATGTTTAACATTAGCTTTTCAAACACAGCCTCTAATAAGGTTTCAAAGTGGAAAGTGAGAGGTTCTTGCTGTCAGTGAAATTTTTTTATTGTATTAGGGAGTACCTTGTGCTCGTTTTCTGTAACAGTTTCGTTTCTGAATTTCAGATATGTTGAAGATTTCTGGTACAGAGAACTTTGAGCCTGTTTTCAGAAGAAGCCTTTCCTCACCTCCCTGTGCAGGGTCTGCAGAGGCTTCCAGTAAGTAGCACTTGGCAAAATTGTGGGAAATGTCATGTATCTCATCATACTGGGGGAGACTCGTGCCCCCTTGAGCACTGGGTTGGACGATCTTCCCCTTTACCTTAGATAATCACCCTGCACCAGTACTGCTTCCAAATCGTTTGTCAGAATGTTATTCTCTGAAGTAATAAATGGGCAATTATCTACAAGAGCGTTCCCTTGCTGTCTTTATTAGCAGTGGGGAACATGCAGTAACGTGGCTACCTAGACACCTGCAAAGAAAGAGCTTTGTTTCAGTCCTATCAATTAATAAAGTGAGTTATGATGATATGCTATCATCTTTCATTCAAAAGGTGACACACGATTCTTGCTTGGCTGATTGTCCCAAAATGCACATTATGTGGCTTCGCTGAATGTTTTTTGAGTGGTAATAAAGGTGATTTATCATTGAATGCTCTGAGACATTGATGAGGCTGAGCTGCTCTGCTGCTGCAGTGTTAATTTTGGTGAACTCCAGCCACCTGCACTGTGACATCTTCCTCCAAGTCACTTTTTCTCTTGGTGTTATACGCCAGGCAGGGAAACTGGCACTTTTTGGGTGTATCACAGGAGGAAGGCATCTGTTTTTCATTAGCTGAGTATCACACCAACCATCCTGAGGTGTTTGTAAGGTCGTGCTTAGATACTGAGGTAATTATGAAGATATTGTAAATAGAGATGTGTATAACATTTAATCAGTGGAATAAAGGTGCGTGCATTAGAAGACGCATGTGTTGTTTCTTTTGACTATTAAATAGTTTAGGATATAGGAACATATTATGAGGGGTTACAGAGTATGGACACGAGGAGAGAGGAGGGAGACAGGCTGAAGGAGCCCTCAGTGTTGAGGCTCTCCTCGTTGTGAGGTCTGTCTGCTGTCAAGTTAACATGATGGCATGTAGAGAGGAGAAGAAAGGGTAGCAGAGTTTCTTGCATCTTGCTTCATTTTTACCAATAAAGAGTTGATTCACTTACTTTTCAGTTTGTTATGTACATGTACAATGTCCCAGGTACGGTTTTTCTTAACTTCCATGTTACTGTCCAGAAGGGCAGAGCTGGCAGAGAGGTAGGATTTTTGCGTGGTGATAAGCGGATTGTCTTTCTGAACCAGGAAAACAAATTGAGGGAAAATACTGAAGTCACCCATGCAAGCCCTGGCTTTATTTTCATGTGTTAGGTTGGTTTGTGCTGTGCAGCCCTGTGCACCAGCAGACCTGATTCAGTGGTGAATTCATCAGTGCTTCCTCTGAACGTAGCGACGTCCCCCCAGGTGGATGGAGTTTGGTGGGATCTACCCCTGCAGCCCTGTAGCACCTTAAAGGTGTGTGCTCCTGGAAGCTTTTATGTGCAAGGATCTCTGCTTACTTAGCAGGAAATGTGCCTGTTTGTCCTTCCTTCCTCCTTTTATGTGTCATAAGAGTTATGTCAGGGTACCCAGAGCTTAGCAGAGAGAGAATGTTATTTTTTACTGACAGGAAGAGCATATCGAATAGGGTAATTATCATTAGCATTGGTTAAGGGAGCTGATTTCTGTTCACTGCACTGAGGTTGCAGCCGCTCTTTGGCTTGCAGAGAAGGTCTCTTGATGTCTGTAATGAAAAGATCAAGATCTTGCTTCAGATTCTGTTCTACTGTGTGCTCAGACTCCATGGGGATATTGGTTGTGTTTATTATTCAGGGAAGAGCGGACTGTCTGTTATGAGAGTCCTGCAGGTGCTGTTATCTCAGCATCTCTTTGATTCGCTTGAGTCATCAGAATTGACAAAAACTGCTAAAAATGGCTTTGGGGAAAACCTTTTTGTCTCAATTTCTCCTGGAGTTGGGGTGCAATTTGTTCTCCTGTTTTTTTGTGTTGCTATCTAACTTGAAACGTAGGAATTGATTAGATGAGGAAATGTCATCCTGCCAAGTTAGTCTGATCTGCTTTTACAGTATCTTGACCCCTTTTGTGGAGAAAGAGTTAAATCACGTGGTGTCACTGGGCTGGTGGGCGGAAGAATTCAGTGAACAAACCAAAAAAAATGGGTTCCTCTACTTCATCATTTTATGCTTCCGGGAAGTAAGTGTTCCCAACTTTTTTTTTTTTTAAGGTTAGGCAGCAGTTGTCTTTTATTGATTTGTTGGATGGGTTTCTTTTATTACAAATTAAGAGAAGCTGCTTTTCTTTCCCCAAAGCTGAAGCCGTGGCCCTACAGCGTAAATACGGCACCGCCTTGAGAAAAGCAGGTAGTTCAGCAAGGGAGCGCTTGGAAGGCCGGAGGCAGCTGAAATGCTGCCAGGGACTGTCAGTTGCTGTTGTTTTTGCAACTACTTCCATACCAGCAGTGTGTGGGATACCAGTGAGCATGTGTTCATCAAACACGATTGCATTCCGCTCTTGTTTCCCACTGCCTTCTGTTCCTTTGACTCAACAGCTCTGGTTAAAGCTTGTTCTGCTGTAGCCTTCCAAACTCCAATTTGAGCAACAAGACAGTTTAATTAATCGCTGTGTGGGAAGCTTATATCTACAACTGAGACGAAGAATTCTACTTTGAATAGAAGAAAATAAGCTGGTAGACATACGCTTTCACTCTTAGAATGCCTCCTCTTTTCCTCTCTCTGATTTTTTAACATGCAGAGATCTGTAGGGGATGCTTTTTGTGCCTACTTGCCGGTTATCAGGTTATTTAGGGTTAACCTGAGAAGCCTGTGTTTAGTTTTAAAAGGCCCTTGGTGTATGGGGCTCAGTAATTATGCTGACCCTGTGATTTGTGGGGCAGTATAATTGACAGGTTGTCACATCAGCCCATATGGAATTCCATGCTATTTCTACTATCCCAGCTATTTTTTGTTTATCACTAATTTAGAGTCTTTAATGTGACGCCTATGAAATTCAGTCAGCAGAATAAACAGCTTTAGGGGTTTTGTCTTATGCCTTGAAAGGTTTGCTGATGACGATCTTTGGGTCAACTTGTTGGGTTTCTGGTTTGAAGGCTGATCATTAAGTGATGTTGTGACTCCAGATGGGGATTTCCTGCCGACATAATTTGTTCACGTGTGTAGATAACATGGAAAAGAGTCATCTGAGGTAGTTCTGAATCCTTGGGATGGTAGGATTCTCTCCCTGTCCTGGCTGGAGGGAGATAGGAGTCCAGCTCCTTCAGAAATAAAATAAGTGTATTTTTAAAAGTAAACTTGTAGATAGCTGTTGATGGGAGAGTGATTTTTTCACCTGAATATATGTTACAAGGGTGTAAATATAGGGCACCTTCGTGCTTCCAGAAGGTACCTTTCCAAAGATCAGGGCAATCTTGAGCAAACTCAAGTGTTTGTGTAGAGAGAGAGGGAAGGATGGGGGAGGAATTCAGAATTAATGATTTCAGTCCTTTCAGAGTTTATCAGGTAACAAAATTCAACAGTGAGGGGCAATTATTTTTCCTAAGGGCCCATCCTATGTCTGAGCAGCAATTTGAATTTAAAAAAAGTGCAAGAGCAATGCAGTAACAGAAGGAAAAAGGCCTAAGGGAGAAAATCTAGACTTCTCTGAATGCAGCATATTTTTAAGATATATTGGGTGTAGAAAGCTGAAAGAAATGGTTATAGGTTTATTTGTTAAAGGGATCTACAATCTCTGCATGCTTCTTAAACTCATTGGTAGGTCATCAGGCTGTGGATATCCTCTTCAAAGTAATTAAATAGGAAGCGTTTCCCAGTAACATTTGTGTTATTGTCTCAGGAGGTGGATGGAGCGGCCGAGGAGCTAATGTAGTTGATGTATTAAAATTGGGAAGGGAGGAATAGAAGTTGTTAGAGTTCAAATTCATGAGCTAAGCAACACTTAGAAGGGCATTTCTTCTATATCTCTTGGCATGTGACATACATGGGAAGTTTGGAAGAGTTCTAGGAAAGATCTGAAATTATTTTAGGCGTGGGGAGAGATGCTTTCCATGGAGAGATTCAAAGAATTTACTGATCATCATAATCTCCCTATGAAAAGCTCTTGCAGTATGTCGTGTACAAAGAAAGGTTGTTTGATTTAGTGGAGAAAAGGTTTGTTAGAACCATTTCCTGAAAGCAGCGAGGAAAATCTGTTTGGATTTGCCTCTTCCTGATGATCTCCAGACCTGAGTGACTCTGGTTTGTCTGTCCAGGAAAAATTATTGTACTCCGGACCAGAGTGGGTTTGGGCATTTTGAGGTATCTGTGAGCTCAGAGGAGGTGATTTACAGTTCCCATCAGCTCTTCCAGGTCTAAAGGAACTACGAAATAAATAAGAATATGAGAATGCCACTTTGTTTTATCCTCAGTGTCAGAAACAAAAAGTTGCTTGACTTTGTGTGCTGTCTGGTCTTTCTGAGAAACTGGAACGAAGGAGATGCTTAAAGAGGGATTTTTCTGTTGCTCCTAGATAATTCCAGCGGTGCCAAGTCAGACATGGACATGGCGTATGAGAGAGCCAGGGTGCACTTTGGCGCAGAGGACATGCCCAGCAGTCCTGTTGTGAGCAAGGTGGGTCTGCTTCCTTCTTTTGGAGGCTCCAGCACGGGTCTCGCACTGCAGTTCCTTACGCATTGTTATTGTGTGTGTAGTGTAAATGTTTTCTCCCTGTCTTTGAAACGCTGCTTGTACGAGCTGTGGGAGTTGGTGCTGTTGTGGGGTTTGGTACTGGGGTGTTTTATAGTCATTTCAGTGGATTTTGGTGTAGGGTTTATAGTGCAGATCTCAAAGCTCTGTGGCATGGCAAAGCAGTGCTGCAACTCCTTGATTTGAGGTATTCCCTTCCTCTGACTCATGACAAGGATTGTTTGGAAAGGTACATTTGTCAGGCTGTGCTTTATTTGTGAGAACTGCTTTGCAGCAAGAGATTAAACATGTGCCCACCTGTGAGCTGCCTGTAGGTTTTCAGTCATGGTTTATAAATCTGGGTTTTTTTGTTGTCTGCTTTTTACGAGCCATTGATCTGGAAGTTAAGAGCAGAAAAAAAAAGTGCTCTTGAGTTGTAAAACTGCGAAAATATCTGAAGAGAAACAGTGTAGTCATGATGGACTTTATATCTTTTCCTCCATCTTTGTGTTTGGTGTTGATCAAGTTTTAGTTTGATCAAGCTGGCAGCTGCCCAGTTTCTGAGAAGTCTCTCATTCTTCCCTTTTGCAAGCTGGGATGAGTAACTTTGTTTGACTTGAGTGTCAAGTTTTGCAGAAAAATACAAGGATAATGAAGTTAGCAAGCTGTTGCTTTTTGGAAAGCGAGCTTTTTGTTCAGGCCATGAGTCGTGGTGGATGGAGAACACGGGCAAACAGCAAGTTTCTGCTGGGGAGGTGCCAGTTATAACATCTAAACTGACTCTGGTTATGTATGTGTTCTCTGCAGTCGATATTGAAGAAGACTGTGACGGTGACAGAAACTCCTTTGGCAGTTTTCCATTACAGTGCTGTGCAAGATTCCTGTAATAGCAAACATGTTGATGCCATCGTTGAAGCAGCAAAGAAAGACCTTTCAACCTTGATGAAACTTGATGTAAGTTATTGCAGGAAGAAATAGCTTTGGTTTTGCCTTTTATCTACTTCTGACAGGCACTTAAATGTCAATTGTCTCCCTGGTACACTGTAGACTAGCTGAATGTTTTATTCTCTAGTCTGTGGAAGTTATTAGCAGGGCTAGAATAAATCTGAATTATTCTGCCATTTGAAAAGACCACACTGAAATGCACTGCATGAATCTTTTCGCGCTGCGTACAGATTTATCCGTGTGAGAAGTAAACATGCAGTTCCTGCTGCCTTGTAATTCCGTGCTCTCGTGCACTGTGTGAACAAGTTCTGTAACGGCATTCAGGTGATTGCTGAACGTGTTCATCCTGTTGGCATAGCATCCGAGTGCCTCGTTCGATGTTCACAGTTGAATCTCTGTACTTGGCCCGTGGCTGTGAGTGCATTTCACAGCCGAGCGACTGTGCTTCCCTTCCAAGTTAAATGCTTGCTCCTTACAGTTGGTGTTATTGAGCTCAGCCCTCACTTCTCACCTTTGTGGTGCAAGAGGGAATGCAAGTGTTTCTTTTCATCATTCTGGTGATACCAGCTGCGTTTCATTACAGAGGGGGATCTATCCCAGCAGCTCTTCAGGCAATTTAAGGAAATGATAGTAATGCAGCTGCAGGCATCCTGGTTTTATTTCCGCACGTGTTTCAGTGCCAGCGGCCTGAGCGCAGCTGCTGCAGCTCCTCCTCTGCTTTAGGAGACCTCGCCAAACAACGCTTAGTAGAAATTAATAGATTTACTTTTGGATTTTAATTTTCTCTGCTGATTTGCAAACTATTCCCCTTGCAACTTGAAAATCGGGGCTGTGATGTTTGGGTTGCTGGCAGCGCACTGGGATCCGTGCTCTGCGTTGCTGCTGGGCTGACTGAGGGGTGCAGTGCTGGCGGTTGGTGTGCTGCACACTTAGCTCTCTGCTTATGGCCGTTTTCAGTTTCTCAGGCATTTGTATCCTGATGAAACATTGCAGGCTATTTTAGAAGAACTTCTTCTTACAGATGGAGTGAAATAGAACTGGGTGCCTCCGTCGGCTCTGCTCAGCCCTCTGTTCTCAGTCAGACTGGCCTCAGACACCACTTGTGATGGAAGTTTGTATCCCATATACAGTTGATATCTTCCTTTTAGACCCATCGGATTACGAACAAAATTCCAGGATACTGATGCTACCTATTGCAGCACTTTTTTTTTTAAATCTAGAATAAATTTCATGGTAATTAACAAGTAAACAGGTTAGAGCTGAAGTTAATTGGAACAATGTTCTTGAAATGCAGCATCTAATAGACAAGACAGTGCTTTTAACATGATCTATATAATAATAAAATTTGGTCGGCTTGTCAAACCAATCGGGTAGCAACTCAGTTTTTCACAATTTGATGGAATGTGGCCCGGTGCCAGAAATCTCATCTGGAGGTCAGTGTTAATTGTTTCTGTGCAGTGTAGTAGAAGTTTATTCTTCTACAGGCAATGGGAGAAAAAACTTCTTGTATTTAAAGTATTTGTGTTCAGTACTACTTAGATCAAGAAAATGATTTCCTTAAGGTATTTTCTTAAAGTCAGCTCAGATCTCTTGTTTCCTCACTGGCTGGAAGCATTTTAAGATGTCGCTTTTCAGAACAGCCAGTCAGTATGAATAAAATGAATATGTTTTGATGACAGACAGTGGTGTTTTGTTTTTCAGTTATTTTTTTTTTCATAGGAGAGAGAGAGAGAAAAGGGATCATTTCCTGTTGGAGAGAGAGGCAGTATTATTTCCAATCACCGTTGCATATCCAACTTCAGAATTGACATTTTTTTTTCTTTTGTTTTAAAGAGCTGGAATTCCTTGAGTCGCTGTCATGACTGGTTTTCAATTTCCTACAGCTTTTCCGTGTTTTTGGCTTTATCTGCAATTAGGATATGAGAGTTAAACAATGTTGCAGGGCGAATCTTCTGCATGAGTGATAGAGGAATTGAGTCATTCTGTCACAAAAAATCTGTCCCAGTCAATTGCTGCTTTTGTTTATCGTTTGTAAGTGCTTTCTGCTTTCACTTCTGCATCATAAACTTCTGCCAATTTATTATCTGCTATAGTAACAGAAAGAAACTTGCTATGAAATGGGATTTTGTTGTGCTAGCAGCCTCTTTGCCTAAAAGCCACTGGCTGGAGGAAGGTGGAGGGGGTCAGTGCAGTTCTCTGCTCAAACCCTGTAACAATGCGCTGCTGGATTTGGGTTTGCTGGCCTTGTTCATTCAAGAGAGAAGATACTACACAGGGTGGATCTTTTCTGTTGTCTTGTTTGTTGACTCTTTTGTTGCTTAATCAGGGTGGTAACAGCACAGCAAAGTAGGATTTCAAGGACTGCTTGGAGGTCGTTCTGTCTTTTCCCATGCTCAGAGCAGAATCAAATATTGCCAGGTCATTTCTGGTAGGGTTTTGTCTAATCTGTTCTTAAAGATCTCCAATGATGAGGGCTTCACAGCTTTGTGTGCAATCTATTGCGATACTGAGTCTTAGACGTGAAGAAAATCTTTGCAGCAGTTTTTGTTAGAGCTAATGCAGCCAAAGAAAAGCTGTTGTTAAGTAGAGCTCATCAGGGAGCTCGTATTCCCTTACTGTGAGGTACTTTCCTAGTTAAAACTTTGTCGTTAAGTGTAGGTAATACTATACAACCATAAATGTATAAATTTAGAAGAATCATCATAGAAATTAGTTGAGTTGATGTTGCTGAACTGAAATATTTTGACGGGTGCCTATCAGGTTCTTTGCATTGGATTTGTTCCCGTGAAGCAGACTGGCTTCAATAAAACTATTTCCTGATGAGAATCTGTTCTCTTCCTCAGCTGTAGGTGTAAAGAATAACTGATTATTTTGCTTGCTCTGGTTTTTTTTTTCCATCTGAAAGGGAAAAGCGGAAAACCTGGCGTAACAGTTACAATGGTGAAATGTTTATGGCTTTGCTTTGTTCTCGTGCTGTTCTCGAGCAGATTCTGCTGAGCTGCTTGTGCTGAATTTTCTCACTGTGCCCGCAGCTCTCTTGCTTTTAGTGGTTCTGCCTCTGAGGCAAAGCACTGGATGCAGTGGTATTTGGCTTTGCCTTGTGGAGGCTAAATTGCAAGCCACCAGAGGTGAGGGCCCTGGGGCTGCTTAGCCTGGAGAGGAGGAGGCTGAGGGGGGAGACCTTATCGCTCATGGCAGCTCCTGAAAGGAGTTTGGGGTGAGGTGGGTGCTAGTCTCTTCGCCCAAATAACAAGGGGCAAGATAAGAGGAAATGGCCTCAAGTTGTGCCCGGGGAGCTTTAGATTGGATATTAGGAAAAATTCTTTACTGCAGGAGCATGAAGCCCTGGCAGAGGCTGCCCAGGGCAGTGGTGGAGCCTCCATCTCTGGAGGGGTTCAGAAAGTGTGTGGCTGTGGCACTTTGGGACACGGTTTAGTGGGCGTGGTCGGGTTGGGCTGACAGCTGGGCTTGGTGACCTTAGAGGTCTTTTCCATCCTTAATGATTCTGTAATTCTGACTGCTCTGTCACCTTTAGTGGAATGCAAGAATTGTGTAATGGAGCTGGTGCTTTTGCCCCTGCCCATTCTGGCTGTGATAATAAAATGTTTTGGAAACAAAACTTTGCAAGATTTGCTGGTTTGGGTGGAAGTTTTGCTGGAGCAAGGATGACCTGAAATGTTAGGGTGTGATCCTGACTGCACGTGGGACACCAGACTGTCTGGGCAGCTCTGTGAGAGGAAAGAAAACTGTGTCTCGTGGCTGTGATGTGCTCAGGGTGGTGATGCTGAGCAGTTTGGAGCTGGAAAGGAATCCCCTGGTGCCCTGAGCCAGACGAGTGCCTTGTCGCTACGAGGGCTTGGGATTGATTCATAGAATGACTAGGTTGGAAAAGACCTCTTGGATCATCGAGTCCAACCATTCCTACCTGCCATAAACCATGTCCCTGATTCCAAACTGAAGGCAGGCTTTTGGGAAGGCAAAAGGCAGTTGGGAGGAAAATTCCTGCTCTCCTGTGCAATCCATGTGTGCACACGCATGAGAACTGATTTCATTGGGGAAGCTTTTGGTGTCCAGTGTGCATGAAATTGTGCTTTGTGTGCACAGCACAGCTGGGCTGTGTGACTGGGAAAAGGCTGTGGTGAAGCCAGTGTTATTGTCCTGTCCCATTCCTCTCTGATGTGGGCAGCCTCCTGGGGTGTCATTTTTCTTGGAAAATAACTTTGGATTCCATCATTTTCATGCCCACTGTGTAAGTCTCTTTGTTACAGACACTTGAAAGGGTCTGGAGGCAAAACTGGCAAATATGAACTCCTTAAGAAGCCCCATCTGATCAACTGAAGTGTTCTAAATCTTTTCTTCTTCTGGAAGAAGTGTTTGTTGGGTAGAAAAATACTAAAATCCTGCACTGTATTTTAAAGAGATTTGAGTACTTATAACTTCTTTAGTAGTTATTATTCTTCCTCGCGTTCTTGGATCTTTACATGTGCACAGACATGTAAAGTGTCCCCCTCCCCTTCCTTCTCCAGGATCCTTCGTTGTTGAATGGCAAAGTGACGCTGCACCACGTTGCTGCTGGGACTGTGCTGTCACGGCAAGGAGACCAGGTGAGTGAGCGTCACCTCAGAGCAGAGAGAACTGGCTCAGTCCTTGCATCCCACACACTGATAATGATAAATAACCCACACACTGCCAACTCTTTCCAAGCCTCCTCTTCTTGAGGTGAAACAATCCCATTCTGCAGTGTTTTTGCCCACAGTGTGGCCGGTGCCAGAGAGGAAATATGGTACCCACCTGCTTTCAGCTCTTACGTACCTTGATGGGAATGGAGCATCCCACTTCCATCCTTCCTGAGGTCTATGAAGACTTTGTCATGCCCTGCACTGCGGCCTTTCAGTGATGTCACTCAGTTGAAGCAAAGTTATTTTCTTTCTCTCCTCTCCTAGCAGAAATACAGTATTATTTGTTTATAGCAAAGAGTATTTAGGATATAACGAGATTCATTTATAATAATGCTGTGTAAACAGACAAGGTTATGCAAGGCAGATGAGGGGCAGCTCCAGTTACAGTGCTGCTGTCATCTGCTCTGCGGAACTGTGCTGTCCCTTATCATGCTGCTGTGATTACCCCATTGTCTCCATTTCCAATCCTGTTGCTTTTTCCTGAGATCTTATGGCTGCAGCCTTCATTTCTCATAACCATACAAAGAGAAACACATTTTTCAATTTTGCGGCTGCTTAGTTTTAAATATTCATAGCCTACTTTTAATAATTCACTTTTGTGTCTTATTTTATCACTTAATTGTTCAAAATCTATAGCGAGCCTTCTGGACAACAGATGGGTTGTGATAGAGCTGTCAGCGTGATAATAGCTTTTAAAACCTTTGGGGATTGTATTGACCTCTTGTTCCATTTTCTCCAGGATGTTAATGTTTGCTTCGTGGTCTCGGGGATGCTTCACGTGTACCAGCGGAAGATAGACTCGGAGGAGGACACCTGCCTCTTCATTACCCACCCGGGAGAGCTTGTTGGCCAGCTCGCTGTCCTGACGGGGGAACCACTGATTTTCACCATCAAGGCCAATCGAGACTGCAGCTTCTTGTCCATTTCCAAGTCCCATTTCTATGAGTGAGTTCTACCATGAAAACATACATTGATTTCTTTTTTTTTAATGTCTTATGGCCCTTTTGAACAAATGGGAGTGGTGGGCGTGGCGTCGTACTGCTGTGATATTTCTGGTAGCGAACAAGAGAGCTTAGCTGAGAGTTTTAAGTGACAAATAAGCTCTTGACCCATTTATTGGGTGGCTTTACCTGCAGCAACAGGTGAGACAGGGAACGTGGTAATATTAAATGAGCGATACCTCCTTTGTTTCAGGTTTATAGAACACATAACTCAGTGGAATGTGATTTATGACCCAAGACTCCTATACTTAATAATCCAAAATACTAAAGAGCTGTGGTTCTACCCCAGCCAGCAACTAAGCACCATGCGGCTTGCTCACTCTCCCACAATGGGACGTGGGAGAGAATTGGAAGAGTGAAAGTGAGGAAAACTCATGGGCCGAGATAAAGACAGTTTGATAGCTAAAGCAAAGACCACGCATACAAGCAAAGCAAAAAAAGGAGTTCAGTCACCACTTCCCATTGGCAGGCAGGTGTTAAGCCATCCCCACGGAAGCAGAGCTCCCTCATCCATAATGGTTACTTGAGAAGGCAAACGCCATCACTCTAAACATCCTCCTCTTCCTCCTCCTTTGCCCATCTTCATTCTTGAGCAGTGTTGTATTGCGTGGGATCCCCCTGGGGTCAGACGTCCCCACTTGGTCCCCGCCCAGGTGGGTTTTGTGTCTCCAAGGATGGAGTCTTCACAAACCCCTTGGGCAACCTGTGCCACTGCTTGGCCACCTTTGCTGTAAAGAAAACTTTTCCCCAGGTTCAGATGGAGCCTCCTGTTCCTGTGTTTCTGCTGGTGCCCATTGCCTCTTGTCCTATCACTGGACACCCCTCAAAAGAGCCCAGATCCCTCCTCCTTACACATTCCTTCAGCTCTTTGGAGACACTGAGGAGATTTGCAGGAGCCTTCTCTCCTCCAGGCAGAGCAGTGCCAGCACCCCGAGCCTCTCCTCCTGCATCTCCTCCCTCATGGCCAGAGCCCTTCCTCGCGCTCAGTCTGCCCTGGCCATGTCTCTCTTGCACTGCTGAGCCCTGGACAAACACCCCGAGCCCAGCACACAGGCTCCAGGTGGTCTGAGCAGCCCCGTGATGCTACAGACACCATCCAGCAATGCAGGCCCAAGGCAATGGATCCTCCACAGCCGTAGCCCCTCTCCCAGCACACTGACCCCGCAGGGCTGAGGGTCAAGCACAGCTGGGAGGAAAAGATGGTCCGAGCACCCGGCAAACGGAGAGAAAGCAGCCTGGGTGGGGAGAACGCTGGCAGCCGCATCATTAAGAACACTGAGACCCTTCCTGCCATTTTCACGTCTTTATTGTCAGGGAGGGACGGGGTTTGGAGGAGTGAGCAGAGTCCTGTGGACCCCAGGGCTTCAGCGTGTGGCCCTGCTGGTGGCCAGGCCCTTCTTTTGCCCCTGTCGGGGTCGCCTTCCAGCATCCGCAGGGCGGTGGCTTCTGGGTGGGTGAGGAAGAGTCCTGGGAGCCGCTGGTTCCTCCTCAGGCGGCAGGGGGGCCCGGGGGACGAGGAGCCCGTGGCTGGGGCCGAGCACAGTCCCCACCACCAGCCGCCCACGGCGCCGCGTGCTGGTCTTGGCGCCGGCCTGGGGTGGGATTGAGGACGGAAGGGGGGCAGTCGGGACACCCCCACAAGGCAGCGGCCGAGATGACCGGGAGTCGTTGTGTGTCCAGGGCGGCCGCGCTGCTGGAGAGGGCAGGTCCTGGGGCAGCGGCGCTGGCGCTGGGCACGGGACTGCGCTCCCGTTGGCGTCTGGAGGCAGAGGAGCTGGTGGTGGCCGTGGGGCTGCGCTCCCGCTGCCCTCGGAAGGTGGCCCACCTGGTGCTGACGGTGAAGCTGCAGCTGCCTTGCTCCCACACGCCGCTGTATCTGGTTTTGGCCACCAGGTTGCCCTGACGTCTCTCTTGGTGGGCGACCCAGCCTGTTCTGCCCACAGGGCTGCGATCGCGCCACCTCCTGAAGGATGCGGAGATGAGGCCGTCGGGGCTGTGCTCGGAGCCCCTGGCCGAACGGGGTGCGCCGTGGTGCAGGAGGTGGCAGGCTTCCCTCCTGCACTCTCTCACCATGAATTCAATAAGCCGTCGCACGAAGGCCGCAGTGTGTCTGCGCAGGTGGGCGTGCAGCTCCTCAGCCAGGCGCTCTTCGTGCAGCCCCAGGACGGGCAGGGCGCTCAGGACCATCTCTTGCAGCGCCAGGTCCTGCGCAGGCTCTTGCCCAAAGATGCGCCCCAGCTCCCGCTGCAGCCAGGGCCGCAGGTGGCGAAGGAGCCCCGGGTACTGGCGGAAGAGGTGGCCCCAGGTGGAGGCGGAAAGGCCACCCACGGAGTCGGGATCCCGGGTCCGGCGTTGGGGTTCGCTGGGTGTTGGCGCTGCCTCCGCTCCATCGCGTCCGTCGTCTTGTCCCGACGCTGCCGCAGGGGCTGTGACGGGGAACTCTTCAAAGCGCTCCCCGCGCAGCGAGTGCCGGATGGCGGTCACCCTGCCCTGGCAGAGGGGGCACTGGGGATTGCTCTCTGCCCAGCGCCGGATGCACCTCAGGCAGAAGCGGTGGCGGCACGGCACGGTCCAGGCGTCGTCGTCGTCCCAGGTGTCGAGGCAGATGCGGCAGCGCTCCTCCTCGTCTGCGGCCATGCTCCACGGGCGCTGGGCAGGGCTGGGAGAGCTGCTGGGGATGGACTCCTCGTCCTCTGTGCCGCTGCCGCGGTGGGGGTCCTGCTGGAAGAGGAGGAGAGGCCCTGGTCATGAGCTGGAGCAGGAAGGGCTGGAAGGGAATTCTACTTCCATCCTGAAGGAAACGTGCCCAGCTCTTGCTCCAGCCTTCTGCAGGCTTCCTTTTTTTTGTTTGAGTTGGTCCAGGAGGTCCTTGTTCATCCATGCAGACCTCCTGGCATTTTCATTTCTCCTATGTGCAGCTTTATCCCATGGTACCCTACCGAGCAGATGCCTCAACAGTCTGAACTCGGCTCTCCTCAAGTCCAGGGAAGTGATTTTGCTGCATGCTCTCCCCATTAACCTCAGGATCCTGCACTCCACAACTTAATGCTCATTTCAGCCAAAGCTTCCTAAGAACTTCACGTTTTCTTGTTTCCAGTAATAATAAGAAATAAATCTCAACAAGCAAGAAAGAGAGGGGAACACAACATCCAAAGAAAACCAGTGATGCACCCACTTCCTATGGGGAAGGTTCCCCACACAGCTCACCTCTGCTGCGACCAGCGCTCCTCCTGGCTGCCCCGGCTGCCTGAAGCCAGCACGGCTGGGGAAGAACCTGCAGTGGCTCCTCGGAGAGCTCCGAGAGCTGCAGCCACCAGTTCCGAGGGCACAAGCCGAGCACCGAGCTCAAGGCTCGCTCTGCACTCCCAGCCTCGCCAAATCGCTCAGCTGGAGTGAAGGCTCGAGCCGTCTGGGAGAGGCTGGTGCTGGAATAGAAGCAGTGAGGGCTTTGATGTCACAGTGCGTGCTTGGGGGATACCACGGTGAGTGGCTGGGGTGGGTATTCATGGAATCATAGAATGGTTTGTGTTGGAAGGAGCATTAAAGATCACCCAGTTCCAACCCCCCTACTATGGGCAAGGTCACCGCACACGGCATCGTGTTCCTCAAGGACTCTTCCAACACAGTCTGCAACACCTCCAGGAACAGGGCAGCCACAACTTCTTTGGGCAGCCTGTGCCAGTGCCTCACCACCCTCACAGCAAACGAGTTCTTCCTAAGAGCTCATCTCACTCTACAATCCTGCAGCTAACAAACTTTCTACTCCTCCTCTTCCTGCACTCCCTGATCAAGAGCCCCTCCCTGGCTTTTTCTGGAGCCCCTTTCAGTACTGGAAGCTGCTCTATGGTCTCCTCAGACCTTCCTTTTCTCTAGGCTTAACAAGGCCAACTCTCTCATCTTGTCCTCCCATTCGAGGAGCTCCAGCTCTTGAATCATCCTTGAGACCTCTTCTGGATTTGCTCGAACACCTCCATGTCCTTCCTGTGCTGAGGACTCCAGAACTGAAGGTTGGGCTCCAGGTGAGGTCTCACCCGAGCAGAGCAGAGTACTGCAGAGGAGAGGAGATTCTCATTTTCTTATTTTCATGAATAATAAGAAATAAATCACAACAAACAAGAAAGAGAGAGGAAAAAAATGCCCAAAGAAAAACAGTGATGCACCTACTGCCTTTCCAGGGGGAAGGTTCCCCGCACAGCTCACCTCTGCTGCGACCAGCGCTCCTCCTGGCTGCCCCGGCTGCCTGAAGCCAGCACGGCCGGGGAAGGACCTCGGAGAGCTCCGAGAGCTGCAGCCACCAGTTCCGAGGGCACAAGCCCAGCAGTGAGCTAAAGGCTCGCTCTGCACTCCCAGCCTCGCTGAATCGCTCAGCTGGAGTGAAGGCTCGAGCCGTCTGGGAGAGGCCGGTGCTGGAATACAAGCAGTGAGGGCTTTGATGTCACAGTGCATGCTTGGGTGATACCATGATGTGTGGCTGGGGGATGTTCTTATCCTTATCTCCAATAATAATAAGTAAAAAATCCAAGAAACAAGAAAGAGAGAGGAGAGAAAAGCGAAGCCCAATAAACAAGTCATGCAAAAGAAAGCACTTGCTCCCAACTGAGCAGGTGATGTCAGGCAGTCCCTGAGCAAGGGCTGCCACTGCCATCCTGCACTGTCCAGCTCTGTCGCTGAGCGTGTCCTTGTATGGTGGGATCCCCCTTGGGTCAGTTGTGTCCATCTGGTGCTGGTTTTGTCTGGGAGAAAGTCTGGCCAGAGCCTGCGCTTTGCTAGGTTAGGTGCTGCTTTGCCAAGCCCTTTCTCTTAGATTCATTATTCCTTTTTGCCAGAGAACCACCCCAGCTATGTTTCTGCCCCCAGTCCCGGCTGCTGGATGTGCTTTGAATGATTGGTCTTGGTGTAGCTTTGTTTTCAGTGCTCCCTTACAGAACAGGTCAAAGAGCAGTGACCCTGCGCAGGGCAAGATCCTTGCAGGACCGTGGGAGTAGTACATGAGTTGTGACTTAATGTCTAGAGGGGAATATAGGTATTTGTTAATTAAAAAACACATGTCCCAACCCGTTATGGTGTTTGTCGTTAGTGTTGTTGTCCAAGATTGAGAGATATCTATATTGATTTGATGTGCTCTTGATTTATTCCACGATCCTGTTGTTAAGACTGTTATCTCCCACACATAATTTGTGTCAAATGCCTCTGTTGCCTTTCCTGAACTCCTCTTTCAACTTCTGTTGGACTGTGCCATCAGCCCGAGGTTGTGGTTTTTAGGCCACTGTTATGTTGTACGTTTCTGTGTGCTCTACATCAGTCCAATTGTTGGTATCCCTAATCAGCTCTGCTACAAGGCTCTCACTCTGTGGTTTTCATGTTCCCATCTCAGGCAGAAGGCTGTGCGGGATGAAGCTGCCCCCCCTTTCCTCAGCGCTGGGCTGGGTTGATAGCTTTGCTGTCCCAGCTCTGTGTGCTGGCTGTCAGCTCTCTGCCCTAGTTGCTGACGGATGCTCCCCACTTGTGCCATTCCAGCCCGTGGCAGATCTGTTTCCGCTAAGCTCTTGCTTTTTCTTTCTTTCTTCTCCTACTGTTGGTTTCCTACTTGTTTCTGACTCTAAATTTGGCAATATTGTCTCAGCTAACTGGTCAGATCCCACCTTTTCCTTCTCTGTTTTTTGTTTTCCTACTCAGTCCTGGATTAACTCTCATTTGTTTGAGCTCAAGAATCAAGTTGTTTCTTTCTTATTCCATCTTTTTGCTTCCGTTAACCCGTTGATCTCCGACCCATTGCTGATGACTTCTTCATTGCTTTGGGGACCTTTCAAAACCTTTTTCTCCTTCAATTAGTCTATTGCCAGTTCTCTGCATTTTATGAGCAATTTGATCTTTCTGCACTCTACCTTCAGAATTTCTCCTGAACCCAAGCTTTCCATCACTTCCAACTCCTGTATTTAAAAGTATCATTGTAGAACACCTCTGTAAAGTGTGAGGTTTTTTCATCTTTGTTCCTTTTTTTTTTGAACTCTCTGACGAAGACGAACTTGTTGATAAAATTCCAAGTACCTGAAGGGGCTACAAGAAGGCTGAGGAGGGACAGTTTGCAAAGGCTTGTGGCGATAGGACGAGGGGCAATGGCTATAAACTGGAGAGGGGTAGATTTACACCGGACATTAGGAGGAATTTCTTCACAATGAGGGTGGTGAGGCACTGGAACAGGTTTTCCAGGGAAACTGTGGCTGCCCCATCCCTGGAGGTGTTCAAGGCCAGGTTGGATGGGGCTTGGGGACCTTGATGCAGTGAGAGGTGTCCCTGCCCATGGCAGGGGGGTCACAACTGGATTGTCTTTAAGGTCTCTTCCAACCCTAGTTATCCCATGGTTCTATGATTCTAAATAAGTTTTGTTTTCCACTTCTAATACCAAATTCTGTGCTCATGGTCCTACATCAGGAATGAAGTTTTTTTAGCTCTTATTTACCCGACCAGAAGAAATTTGACAAGAACCTCTGTTATTCTCCAAATTTCCTTTCTTCCTTTCTTGCCAAATATATTACTCTCTATCTTTGAGCTGCCCTGGAACATCGTGTGTGTTTTTTCTCCTTAATTAATGAGAGCAGAGCAGACAGAACATGGTTGATAGTTACCATTAAGCAATAGCAGTAGCCCAGGGTTTAGAATTGCACGTTGGATGTTGAACAAGAGATTAAATGCTTTTCACTGAAACTTTGGGGCATGAGCCAGCTCTAACTAATAACTATCAGTAACTGTGGAGTTGAAATACAGCGCTACCATGAGCTAATTACGTGGTACATTCCTTAAAGGCTTTGCTGTTTTGCTGAGCTGCTGTAATAAGTGTGCAGTGCCTACGCTGCAACTGTTGGTGTCTCCTGGTGAATGCTGTAGTCAAGCTGTCAGCAGGCTTTCTTAAGGGAGTATGTTCAGGTTCTGCAGTTCCAGGGGCTCTGTCGTGTTTTCTGCTTCAGGAAATTTCACAGTTTGGTGTCTTCATCGTGTGCGCTTGCCAGATTAGCAGGAATGATTTGATTTTTATTTCCTATTACCAGCCAAGCTGAATATGAAATTGCATCCATATCTACAAGAATATCTGCCTAGGTCCCAGGCTTTCACAGGCACTGGTTTAGCCTTTTCATGGCTATATTTGGTGAGCTTTCTAACAAAGAATCCTGAGGATCTCTCCAGGAACAGGTTTCAGAAGTGCAGAGCTTTAGCTTTTAATTTTCCCAATGCCAGGCATTTCACAAAGTGAAATTCCCAAGTGGGAGCAAGGAAACCTGCCTGACACTGTAGAAAAAAACCTGCTTTTCTCTTCTAGTGCCCAGAGGTGGTCTTTCCCCTTCCGTGCTCACACTCTTGTAGAAGCTATGGCATGGAGTGAAATAACAGAGCTCCAAATGGAAATAAAAGCAGCCTGTTAGTGGTTTGCATTTTGAATGCATTAAGCATTAAGATACATGTCTTGGGGGAGGAACAGGAGTAAATGGTTTTTATCGATTGCAGCAGACAGCCTGTGTGGGAGGAGACTTTGAGGGCTGAATAAGCAAGCAGAGTGAAACCAGTGAACGAAACTGTTCAGGAGTTGTCAGGGGGTTTGTGTAACTTTGAGAGCAGCTGAGAAGGGGGATAGGGCTGGATGTTTGTGTGTGGTGAGGATTTGGGGTTGTCCATTAGTGCTTATCTAGGGGTGCTTCTTCCAGCACCTTTCTCCTTTGCTTGGAGCTAGGCTGGCATTGGTGATACTCTCTGTAAGATGAAGTAATGGCTTATCCAAACCAGGGTGGTCTGTAGGCATCTTGAGTTTGGAGATGGAGGGGCATGGAAACTTCAAGGCTTGAGAAAGAGGAGAGCTCTCCTGCTTCTTGGTAATCCTGTTTTGAGGGCTAGATTTCAAACAGTGCTAAACATAAGAGGTTGTGTTCAGTTTAATTTACCGAGTAGCATCTATGAGTGCAGAGGCACAAGTGTGAGGCGCTCAGTGTGGAAGAGGGATACGTGTCTATGAATCTCCTCAGCTTCAAGTCCAGAGATTTTGACAGAAGAAATTATAAACTTCATTATTGCAAAAAGAAGTAATTTGAGGCGTTGGGTAAGGAGAGGCATTTGCATGATAAACACGAAAACTTTTTACACTGTCCTTTGTGTTGTGCTTGACCCACAGTCACTGGCAGCTCTGGGTACTCCTGCTGCAGCCCTAGGAATAAAGGAGGAGAGAGCTGATGATTTACAAACCTGAGGGTAGTTTCTGTGTTGTGTCTGGGCAGTAAAGAGCTCCTGTTGAGTTTGCCTTTGATTGTATTCTAGGGTTATGGATCTATACTCAGGCATTCTCTGGTTTCTACCAGGTTACAACAGTCCACAAGGAACCCCATTTCAGGTTAGGAGCAAAGACTGGCAGGGTTGACTGTGCTCCTTCCATGCCTTAGAATCATAGAATCCCTAGGTTGGAAAAGACCTTTGAGATCATCATGTCCAAGCGTACCTGCCCACTACTAAACCATATCCCTAAGCATTTCATCTGCCAGCCTTTTAAATATCTCCAGGGACTGGGACTCCACCACCTCCCTGGGCAGCCTCTGCCAGGGCCTGAGAACCCTTTTGCTGAAGTTTTTCCTAATGTCCACTCTGAACCTGCCCTGAGGCAGCTCGAGGCCATTCCCTCTTGTCCTAAGAGACCAACACTCACCTCTCTACAACCTTCTTTCAAGGAGTTGTAAACAGCGATAAGGTTTCCCCTCTGTCTCCTCTTTTCCAGGCTAAAAGAGGAGGTTGCTTTCCTCTTCTTTCCATTTTTTAGGGTGGGAGAGATTTGATACAAAGCCCATGTTTTGTGTTTAGCAAGAGATGCCATGAACACACAAAGCTGATTGTCTTATGGCAGGCTGGTATCTTCATTGTAGAGGTAAGAGCGGTGCAGAAAAGGGACCAAGAGGTTCTCATTTTCTCTGTTGTTTCTGCCCACATGTGGCTTTAATGCAGCTCCCCCATCTCTCTCTGCGTGCACCTCACGTACCAGCTCTGCACACGCTTACCTGCTTCTTCCTGAGTCGTGCTGCCTCTTGTGCAATAACGAATTTTTAGTAGTCTGTTGTTAATTGCTCTTGACGCTGCACAGGAACAGGAGGGATAAGACGTCCTACCAGGTGCATGGTCAGTTCGCTGTGGTGCCGTGGCGCTTCAGCAAGAGTTACTTGCAGAGTGACGGGTTGCAGTGATCTTTTGTCTAAAAGGCGTTGCTGAGCAGTCATCAGGTGTCTGAGAGAGCAGTTTCCCTCGGGCCTCACAGTCGCTGTCGAGCTCGCAGTTATCCCTGGCAGAACATTCAAAAAGTTTCTCAGTTTGAGAAGAGTATTGAATTGCACGGGATCTTTATTGCTAGAGACTCTGAAGCATCACTTAGAAGATTCAGTGTTATAGATCAGAAGCTTTCTGAGAAGATGTTTCAGTTCTTTGTGGTCTTTGCAACAGAAAAAAGGAACATTTGAAATGCAGAGCAGGTCTTTCATTTTTAAGAGCGTCAGGCTTTGCTAAAAATAAGGTTCTGGCCCAGTATAGAATTGAGGGGAAACTGAGCACATGTGCACGTGTGAGAGACAGGGAGGGATAATCTTCTGGATACTATGAACGTTTTCCTGTGCTATCAGAGACCGCGGTGCAGGGGAGGCTGGGAGGGTGGCTCATAAACAGGATGTGATCTGCCTCCCTTCCTTCCCCCTGCTCACCTAAAGATGGGCTTGAGCCAGACGGCAGGACTATCCAGCATCGTGCTGGCATGGCCCTGCTGCCACTAGGACGGTGTCAGCTTTAAGTGGTTGATTTGGGCTATTTGAAAGGTTACAGTCCCGTGCGTTGTCAAATTATCCCTGATACAACATGGAAGTGGTGACAGTGGGATGTGTATGTGGGAATGTCCTAATTGGAATTCGAGCCTGTGTAACTGCCCGGCTGTGTTGGCCACAGCCGCTTTGGGATGTTATCCTGTGTGTATCCATTCCTGCTTTGGGGAAATACTTCAATAACACTCTTTTTTTCCTTCTAGGATCATGCGGGAGCAGCCAAGCGTAGTTCTTGGTGTGGCCCACACTGTCGTTAAGAGAATGTCCCCGTTCGTTAGGCAAATTGACTTTGCCCTGGACTGGATGGAGGTTGAGGCTGGCCGAGCTGTTTACAGGTGAGGTGGGGACAAAGCTGAACGCTGTCTGGTGAATATTTCAGTTTTCATAGTTCGGGAGCTGTGCTTTGTTGGTGAGATAAAGATTAAGAAACTCATTGGACTAAAGTCATCAACGATGCCATCGGGTTTCTTTGTTCATCTATTTTGAGGTTATTTTCTTCAGCATGGCTTCAGCCTCTTGTCTCCAGGTGTTCTTAAAGTTGTTTCATGCTATTCCTCATCGTTTATGTTGTCTCTGCAAGCTTTTAAAGCGACATAATTGATTAAGACTCAGCCAGTTATATGTTCTGGTGGTACTTTCTGCATCGTTAAGGACAAGAGTGTCTATTGCTCAGGGTTGTTCAGCCATTTTAAAATCAACAACAAACTCCAAGGTGATTCAGTTAGGCATATTCAATTGTAAATTGAGAATAGGCACTGCATTTTATGTTTATAAAGCAAAAATTATTCCTCTGAATGCTTAGTTTTATGGATTTTTGACTTAGGATGCATTTGAGCCATTATATGGTTGCTGCGCTGATGGGAGAATAAAGGTCTAGTTTAATATGTGTTCTGTACAATTGTAATTTTAATTTTTATTACTATACCTGCAGCACTGATGCCAATGGAAGGTTTTGATTACTTGGTGTATCAAAGCAGTTGTAACTGTTAATAGTGTTAAAATCTTTAGGAATTCCTTGCAACAGTTGTAACTCCGCTACCAGAAGCGTGGCATCTCATCCGTGGGCTGGGTCACGCTGGAGATCACGCAGACTGGATACGGCAAAAGCTTCCTGATAGAGTAAAATGTGTGCATTAGGAGGAATCCAAATCCTGAACCACTTGGGGGTTGTTGTCTTTGACCTGCGGAATTCCGTAACGCGTCCATATTGACCTTACAAGGACAACAAGCTCTGCTGTAACCAGTTTTCTGGTGTCTCCCCTAGAGACCACCCACATCCTAGTCACCGGCTGCCAGAGCTGACATTAACCACTTGTGCAAAGCTTGTACGTTTAAACATTGCATCTGTTTCCAAGTCACCTTTTAGTAGGTGCCTGTTCCCTTTCTTGTGTTGGTTTAACATTTTCCGTCCTCTAAGCCAGGTAGGGAAGGATGATCAACTCGCTAAAAGACTCCAGAGATGTTTGCTGAACAAAGATGCTTCACTCATCCTCGTTACTGGTGATTGTTTCTGCAGGCAGGGTGACAAGTCAGACTGCGCGTACATTGTCTTGAACGGCCGACTTCGCTCTGTCATACGCATGGATGATGGGAAGAAGCACCTGACGGGTGAATACGGGCGAGGAGACTTAATTGGAGTGGTAAGAGCCAGTTCCAAAAATGAGTTGTTTGAGAAGTTGGTGTTGACTCCACACCGAACAAACATCATCTTGTTCTGATAAATTGTTGGTCTCAGTTAAGGGTTCTTACAAGCTGAAAAGATGGAAAATGCCTTCTACCTGGGAACTTTATACAATAATATTATACATGAATAAGATTATTAGACTTGGTTTAAAATGAAAGATTAAAAAAAGTCACAACCAGGCCAAAAAGCCGTACGTGAAGCTCTTTTGTGGTTTGGGTTAGTTCTTTTCCCATTGAGAGGAGTGCAGTCTGCTTGGATAGTCCCAGAAGAATTGCAGGAATGTGCACTAAATGGTGATTTGAATATATTTAGTATTATAAAACAATTAGGTTTGGCTGGGGTTGAGTCCAACCTCTTCTGAGTTAGCAGAGCTCACTTTAAAGCTCCATCAAGTTGTTCAGGGAATGTGTAGTTATTAAAAGGCATTCAAGCAGCTTTTGATTTCAAAGTTGTAGTATTTATCCATGTTTCATTTCTCTCTGGTGTTAATTTTCTGTTTCTAAGACCTAGTTGAACAACTGCAGTGGGAGTCACAAATGTGCATGGCTTGCTTGAGATTTACTTTTAAAATTAGAAGATTTCTGAAGTTCTGCAATTGTTGTTCAGGCCATCTTCAGCTTTCTGAACTGAAATCTAAATATGGGTTTGTATTTGGAGAAGCAGGTCTGTTCCCAGCTGTCCTAGGCACCCTCACAACTTTTATTTATTTACTTTTCCTTTTTTGGGGCTATCTGCTTGGGATCCCTCACTAGAGGTAAAGGGAGCTGGCTTGACACGAACGAAAGCTGAGATCTTCTGTGACTTAATCGTGCATGAGGCCTGTTTAATGTGTGAGTAAGGGCTTGTCAGGTTTGACACGTTGCCCTGCTTTCTTTCACCATCTATGATCTGCAGCTTCTGGATGTTTGCAGAGCCCCCAGGCTGGAACACCAGCGCTGTCGTGCTCTGGAAGCCGTTCTGAGTGGCAGCGGAGCATACGGTCTAACCTGTCCCCACTGGTGAGCAGTAGTGCTGGTTTGGCATAACGTTTCATGCTGGCTGAACCGTTTTATCTGCTGAGGAGAGGGGGAGGTTGATTTGGTGGATGGACCAGGATGCGTTTGCTGTAACGATGCCGTGTTTGCTGTGAGCCCCTGGGCACGGACGCGAAAATAACCATATAGTTTATCTCGAAATCATAAGTCACTTTTCTGGATAAGTGTTATGACGTGAATCATTTTGAAGACTTCTGTGACTCTGTGGATGTCACCAACTCCTTCCTTCCCCATCCCCACAGCTCCCAGCCCCACTGACTCACGCTGCCATTTGCTGAACGCATCTCCCCGCTCTGGCTGCCTTTGGAAAACACGGGGGAGGATTCCTAAAGATTGCCAAGATTAATGTAGCCGTCTTGCAGAGGGCATTTGGGAAAGGACATTTTTCCTTTTAGAAAGATCTGTTTATCCCCTTCTGCAGGATCTGTTAGAAACTTTTAAAAGCTTGCTGTGGGGTTGGGCTTTTTTTCCCTAAAAGTAAAGTACTTGGAGAGTTCTGGCTGCTTGCAGGGAATTAAATCAGCAGCTGGTGTTTGTAATGGGTGTTTTGGTCAATGACCGGTGGCATGTTTCTTCCTGAAACCCCTCCAGGAGCCCCCATATCATAAGCACTGACAAAATATAATACAAGAGTCTTGTAGTCGGCGTATTTTTGTGTATTACCTTTATTTCAGCCCTTGACACGTGCTGCGTGTCGTATGAATGAGAGATGAGCGTCTGCCATTTCTGCTTTCAGAAGAAAAGTTCTGAACAGTGAAGGATCTCAGACAAGATGTTGATTTTCAAGCCTGTGCGTGCGCTCTCAGAGCTGAACTTGTGGCTCAAACTGTTTTGTTCCTTTCACTGACTCAGTGGCATCTGTTTCTGAGGTCTGTCAGTTCAGGGGGAGAGGAAAAGATGAGAAACTAAAATTTGCCTTCCCTGTGCAGTTACTCGATGAACTGAGGAGGCTGGGCATTTCCAGGGAAGATGATCTCTGCCCACGGGAGCCTTCCTGGAGAGGTGCTGCCAGCTGTTTGCTGCTGCCACCTCGAGCGATGGGCAGCTCCAGTTGGTCTGTCCCAGGCAAAACTTGATTGAAGACCTTCCAAGTAGTTTTTAAAGGGTGGTGATGAATCTGTGAGATGATTCCCTTGTGTTTAAAATACACTTGACCCCTTGAAATACAAATGAGAAGTTCTGACAAAGAGATTTGACCCATTTTAGGGGGGAATCTTTTAATTTGTTGGTGTGTTGATAGAGTGAAATGACTTCACTAAGCTGTGTGTTTAAAATGCTTATAATAATATTCTATTTCTTTTTCTTGATGCTGCTGCTTCAGTTTTGGTCATGGTTAACTGCCGCAGATTGTAGTTTTAATTCGTGTTATCTTGATCTCATTAACACATTGTCTGAGAAAGGGGATTCCTTTTCATTAAGTTCTGTTGCACCTGTCAATATTAGGCAAACAAGCCCAGGCTTTGACATTTGTTGTTGTCCTTCGCAGAGCTGGTGAGACTTTGGGCAGATCCTCAGCGTTTCTTACAACCAGGTGGGGCAGGTGATCACAACTCCAGCATCTGTTGGGATGGGTGCCTTCTGCTTTTTGCACCCATGGGAAGACGCTTTGGTGAGAAGGGGGGGGAAAAACCCAGCAGAACTATTTTGCAGAAACATCTCCTGCTGAATAGAAGTTATTTGTGTACTGCCTGCTCCTTCACATGCCTGAACGTGATGGAACCTTCTGTGCTCGTCATGCGAGTCAGCACGTA
This sequence comes from Phaenicophaeus curvirostris, assembly GCF_032191515.1. NCBI lineage: Eukaryota > Metazoa > Chordata > Aves > Cuculiformes > Cuculidae > Phaenicophaeus > Phaenicophaeus curvirostris. The sequence continues at coordinate 2,308,401 of NC_091411.1, forward strand.
GCCTGCTCTGGGTTCTCGAAGAGCGGCTGCAGTGTTGGTAGATGACCAGGAGTTCTGAGGGGCCTCACAGACATCACCTAAACTTCAAATGTTTTTAAAACCCAGGCTCCTACGTAGTTTGTAGTTATGATGATGGGTAGCCACCTGCCTTTTAAAATGGTCGTCTGCGGTGTATTCCCAGCAAACTAGTTGGCTTTCCAAAATGCCCTACTCAGTGGGAAAGCTGTGAGAATGTTTGATTAATTCAAGATCTGTTCTGCTTCTCTTGAACACTGAGAATATCTTTTCTTATCTTCCCCACTTACATTTGGGGAGCAAATTAGCAAAACAAGTGCAGAAAGGCATTTGTGCACTGACATTTTCTATTAAGACAGGGCAGCCTGAGTGATAAATTGCGGAATAAGAATCCTTGTCTGCCAGTGCTGCAGCACACCAGCTCTGCTGTAGGAGAAATCACGCTTCACATGCTAGGTCTGATAGACTTTTAAAATATTTTTGATGTTAAGCTGTTCATCTCATTAATACAGTTAAATATGCGTGGCTTTTTTCTCTCTAAAAGGTTGAAAACCAAGAAGAATGGCTTATTTCCTGAGGGATTTGGAGCATTGGCCTTTTGAAATGTAACACGAACTGTTAGAAATCTTTAATTGCTGAGTAATCCTCAAAGAGCCACACCAGTATCAGGATTACACTTGTGAGGCTTTTGTTCTTTATCAGTATTACTGTTATCATTTGCCTCTGTCTTTTGACAGCGCCAGCTGAATCTCCCTGTGCTCTCCACAGCTGCGCTGAACCAGGGCGGATTCTGCTCTGGCTCATTTACTCTGTCATTTTTTAAGTGTGTGGATGTTTTTGGCTGATTACTTGCATGTATTTTTTTCAAACCGTGTTTTCTTCATTTGCCAAAGCCTTAAGATACTTAAAAAATATTTTGGGTTAATTGAGGTTAGTGCCTCTCTGTGCACAGCCCGTGTCTGTGGGAACCGGAGGCGGATGAGGTCCAAGGACTAGGCTGGAAAACGTGGTTCAGGAAGGAGGTGTTCTCTTTCCATCTCTTCCACCGTCTGTCTTGGTAATTCATTACTGAACATTATTATTTGCTTAGCGGCATCTTAGGTGTGAAATTGTATTAAAAAAAAAAACAAAAAACCCAACCCCCCAAATAAACAAACAATGCATAAACAACAACCTCCCATTATTCACCAGCAGCGAAGCAAGAGAGGAAGCTCTGAGAAGGGGATTCACATTTGTTCGGCTGAATTAGTCTTGGGTTGAAGTACCTGAAAGGGGCCTAGAGAAAAGCTGGGGAGGGAGTTTTACAAGGGCCTCTAGTGATAGGACGAGGGAGAATTGGCTTTAAATTGGAAGGGGGAAGATTTACATTAGACGTTAGCAAGAAATTCTTCATGGTGAGGGTGGGGAGGCCCTGGCCCAGGTTGCCCAGAGCAGTGGTGGCTGCCCCATCCCTGGAGGGGTTCAAGGCCAGGTTGGATGGGGCTGGGAGCAACTGGATCCGGTGGGAGGTGTCCCTGCCCATGGCAGGGGTGGGACTGGATGGGCTTTGAGGTCCCTTCCAACTCAAACCATTCCAGAAGCTCAGTTTCCTGATTTTGAAACCTGACTTGAGGATGGTTTTGGCTGCATTCAAGTCACTGACCTGAGCCATCTGAACCTTGGTTTCCTACGAGCATCTCCACTTATGGTGTGAATCGCTGAGCACTGTCTGGTTTTCTTTGTGTTTTCTCTACAACCATTTATTCTTTTATCCACAACAATTTATCTTTCATCTTTATTTGCCTCAAGTTCTAAACAGCGGATGAAAATGAGAGACCATTCATAACTGGAAATTGTTGTGGTACAGTTCAGTGGTCTCATTGCTGGCTGGGAAAACCACAGGCACAGTTGTGACAGGAACTGGTGTTAAATTATCTGGCATTAATGTTATATGGGTGAGTCATTGGGATTTGTGGCTGCGACAGATAAAACTGCAGAGAGCTTTATCTCCTTGGCCAAATTCTTTTTAGAGAGTATTGGGATCTTTGATGACAGACAGTGATAATAGTTGTGACCTGCTGGTTTCAGACAGGTGATTTCATGCATCAGACTGTCACTCCTTAAGATGTTTGGTGTTTTCCTCCTATTTCCAGCTGAACCTCCGTGTGATAATACTATTGCTAGTGTCCAGCTCTCAGCTAACTACTGATACAACTTCTGATCCCTCTCCAGGACAGTCTAATGCTTCCCTTGCCTTCTGCTCCTTCCTCTCTTCCATTTTCACAGAATCACCAGGTTGGAGGAGACCCACCAGATCAAGTCCAACCATTCCTATTACATACTAAACCATGTCCCTCAGCGCCTCGTCCACCCATCCCTTAAACACCTCCAGGGAAGATGACTCAACCCCCTCCCTGGGCAGCCTCTGCCAGTGCCCAATGACCCTTTCCATGAAAATTTTTTCCTAATGTCCAGCCTAAACCTCCCCTGGTGGAGCTTGAGGCCATTCCCTCTCGTCCTGTCCCCTGTCACCTGGGAGAAGAGCCCAGCACCCTCCTCTCCACAACCTCCTTTCAGGTAGTGGTTGAGAGCAATGAGGTCTCCCCTCAGCCTCCTCTTCTCCAGGCTAAACACCCCCAGCTCTCTCAGCCGTTCCTCTTGTTCTCCAGCCCCCTCACCAGCTTTGTTGCTCTTCTCTGGACTCGCTCCAGAGCCTCAACATCCTTCTTGTGGTGAGGGGCCCAGAACTGAACACAGGATTCGAGGAGCGGTCTCACCAGTGCCGAGTACAGAGGGAGAATAACCTCTCTGGACACTTCATCAAACCATGCTGGCTCGTGACCAGTGGGAGTTAATCCTCCATCCCCTTTAGCCTTTGCAAAATGCCCATGTATAAGTTGTTAGCAAAAGGGATTTTATCATCTTGATTGTAACTTTTCTTCCTGGCATGCAGGACTTAAGGAAGAGCCGTGGGGTAAGAGAGATGTGATCCTTTTTGTCACTGTGAGGCCAGCGAGCAGTGGGAGAGTCCAGCAGAAGCGGCAGACGGTGTTTATGGAGGAAGAGTCAGCAGTGAGGGATGGGGAAGGTATTCTTGTGGTGTGAAGCTGAGTCAAAGGCAATCAGATGTCTCTGAACAAGTCATCGTGTTCTGTTCTCTCTTCTTCCATTGTTGAAATTCAGGCGTAATTCCACCATCAGAGGAACGTGCCGCGTGCCTGGCAGTGGTGTCGCACTGGCAGATAATCTTCAAACAACCTGGATAGATTTGATGGACCGTGAGGGGGTGTGTGTGCTTCAGATAATTTTGGTTTATGTTTTGGTTTTATTTTGACTGTGTTGTTGGATCGGGGGGATCAGGGGTACCCGAAGTTCTCACCTTTTCTATAGCCACATGTAAATAAGGAGTGAGCTGGAATACACTGGGTAGTATTGTTACGGTTTCACTTCCCCAGCTGTAATCTCTCCCTTTTCCATCCCTTGATGGCGTTCACGGCTTCAACAGGACTGTCATTGTGCTGCTACAAAATGCAGGCTCGGTCCTTTTGGGAGAACCCGTAGCGTGACTCCTTAATTACAAAATGTAGCAAGCTCAGTCTTGTTCAATTTCTCACCTGTATTTATATATATTTACATGGACAGATGTAGATATCCAAAGTAAGGCTTAGCTGTAAGAGCGTGTGTATAGGTATGTAAGTCTTTTTTATATATATCTATTAAAAATGAGAGAGGGAGGTTTGGATTCTTTTTTCTGCACAGAAGTGCTGAATATCCTCCGTCACGGGGTTAGCTTGGCACAAGCAATATTGCAGAAGGTGGTTGTTAGAACATCTCTGAAGAGTACATGGTGTACTGCATTCATCTGCTGGCACTGCTCCCACAAATAGCATCGATTTGCAGCTTGTCTGGTTGCTCTTCCCACTCATTCATTGCTTCCAGCAGCGTCTCCTCCTTTGTCCTTTCCTGATACAAACAAGTTAATGCTTCAGCTCCTTCTAAGCTGATGGCTGGAGGAAAGACCTTTGAGATTAACATCCTGTCTTTGCTGCTTCACGTGCGAATGAGCAAAGGATCTGAGAGCAGCCTGTTTAATTGAGAAAAATAATTGTTCTGTGTAATGTTTGGTTGCCCTTTGTGTAGCATTGTGTTACATCACTGTCTTCAGTTGCGTTACCATCATCTCCTGTCCTTGTCAAGCAAAAATACTGCTATGGAAATCACGCTTCTGTGCCTGGTCTGTGCCCACACGGTTCCGGTGCCGTTGAGATACAAGTGTGCTGCCTGTTACCTCTGCATCCAACTTGTTGCTGACCCCTTTCCTTGAGCCTCCTGAACTATCATCAGGTGTCAATGTTGATATTGCTGCTTCTCATGCCTCTGCGGGTGCGTCCTTCACAGTGCATCCCTGTCCTGTGGGTTTCCCGCTGTCTCCTGGTGCCTTTGGGTGAGCTCTTGGGTTTGCGTGGGTTTGGGGTGGATGTTTGGTCAGGAGAGTAAGGAGATAGTTTGGACAGCTGGACCTCTGAGCTGCTTGGCTTTCCAGTGAGGAGCCAGGGTGTCAGTACAGCCTGTGGGCAGTGGTAGCGGTGCTGTAGGCATGCAGGGGACCTCAGGATGCTCTGCGCCCTCACCACTGCTGGTGGAAGCTACACTTGTATTGAAGAGAAGAAAATACCTTTTTACTGGTTTTGACTGTTAGCAGAGTTCTTGCTAGGGATGGGATGCTGTTGGGTTGAAACACAGCTGGATGTGTCCCAAGTGATCTTCTGGCACAATTCTCTGTAAGAGGGGGTTGTTCGTGCCTGCTGCCAAAGCATCTTCATGTATGTGTAAACTTGAAGCCTACGAATCAGGGATTACAGGGATAGGACAAGGAGGAACAGTTTCAAACTGAGAGAGGGGCAATTGAGATGAGATCTTTGGAAGAGATGCCCTCCTGTGAGGGTGGGGAGGCCCTGGCCCAGGATGCCCAGAGCAGTGGTGGCTGCCCCATCCCTGCAGGGGTTCAGGGCCCGGCTGGGTGGGGCTTGGAGCAAGGCAGTCTGTCATAAACCAGCCCCTGCTTTGGTCAAGTCCTCCGTGAAGTCTTGAAGATGCTGAAGGCTGAGCAGGAGAATAGCTGTGTTTATTGCTCTGGGACTACACACACACTTGAGGATAAGTGCATATTCCAAGTGATTCGTTGGATGGAGCTCAAAAAGGGATTTGGAGTAATTAGACCAACTTGCAGAAGACAACACTCACTAGTTTTTACTTTCCAGCAGTGTAATTTGGAACTCTGTAAGAGGAGCTGTCAGGGATGACTGTTGAAAACAAAGTCAAAAGAGGTCAGGAGAATATAAATTGCTTTTCCCCCTCCTTTTGTAAGATTTACAATAATGCTTTTTTCTTTGTAAAGAGCTTGTAAGCCAGGGCTGCAAATCACGTGCATTGTATGTGATGGATGTGAGTGTGTTTTTGTCACTATTTAATATAGAGCCAGGAGATGATCTGCAAAACCTCGCTGTCACGATTAACTGGAACCATGAAAAGAGCACAGATCCATTTATAGTTGGGGTTTTTTTTATTACTCAGGATAACAGGCATGGTCTGTCACAAGAACCACAGGGTGTGTGACACCTTCAATAATCTGTGCTTCTGGATGCAGATTATTAACAGCATTCGAGGCGTTCCTCATGCAGCTCTTGGAGGAAAGGGAAGTAAAGGCAGCAGTGGCTGGATGGGTTCTTGAGGGTGTGATGGAGGTAGAGAGAAGCTTGCTGTAGATGAGGACCTAAGGGGTAGAGCTCGGAGATAGGGGAGCAATGAATGGGACATTTCACATTCTCACGTGGCTGCTAAAATAAGGTGTAGGTGTTGGGTTTCAAAGAGAAACAGATTTCAGAGTGGAAATTGCACTCTAATATAGGCTTGCAGAATTTACAACGTGAGGGAAAAGTGAACAACACTAGGTAAGATGGCAAAGAGAAGAACAGCCAGTCCAGGTGGAGCAGAAGAGGTGACAGGATGGAGCCTTCAGTGAGATTCAGGAAACCTGGAGGATTGGGTGAGAGGTGAAGAGCAAGGATAGCAAAAGGATGAGTTAAAAATTGAAAGAGAAGACCAGACATGGGTGGTGAGGCAGAACTTGTCAAGAGGCTTCTCTCTAAGAAAAGGGAATGGATGTTACTGGGAGAAAAAACAGGGAAATACTCTTGCCTGAAGCAAGATACATCATGTTGATTTGACTTGGAAAAGAATTGGGAAGGAGTGCACTGCTTCTTTCCTGCACTGGAGCAAGTGGAGCTGTGTTCATGCTGGCCTGGGTAAACGATGGTAATGGCAGTCTGGGAAGAAGCTCAGAGATGAGTCTTGGGTCATATGTGGGAATGCGTCCCCTCTGGTCACGTTGAATGAGATTTGGAAGATAATAGAATCACAGAATGGTTTGGGTTGGAAGGGACCTTAAAGCCCATCCAGTTCTACCCCTCTGCCATGGGCAGGGACACCTCCTGTTGGATCCTTTACTCCAGGGTGTAAAACAGGGAGAGTGAGAATGTAATAAAGATTGAGAGTAGTCCTAGTGATGCTCCACGTGTTCAATGAGAGCTCTCTCCCTTCCAGTGAAGGGAAAGAATTTTGTAAACAGTTTGGGATAACAAATAAAATGAGAGATTGGGGGCTGAGATGATTGTATCCAGGGGGAAAGCAAAATCTGTATTTCTTGGTGTACCATGCCTGGGATGTGGGTATTTTCCTTCCTGGAATACTGGGTGTATTTGCATGAAAATACGAAAGTTGATGGCAAGACTTGCATAGCACCTGTGAGAGTGGTACAAGATCCAGTTTCTGTAATCAGCTGGGAATGACATTCAACGAATTCCCTGCCATTGCAGGTGCCTGTAACACTGGGAGTGGTGCAAATGCCACTTGCTGCGGAGATTTGAAAGGCTCCTTGTAAAGGAGTTCTGAGAAAGGTCTCCATCTCCCCTCCCCTCTGCTGAGGAACTGGCTATGGTTCAGTTCCAAAAGGCAGAGCCAAAATTTAGAGGAGAAAAAAAATCCCTGAGGCTTTGTTTTGAAGTTAAATTTTAATTTCCTTTTTTACAAATCTCATCTTTTCTGGAAGACTTGTGAGCCCTTTGGAGCGCAGTAAATTTTATGCGCTTGTATATCACAAAAAGAGTGGAAAACGAAGTTAGGCAGTTGGAGTGGTTTTTCTCCTTCATAGAAATTAAACCAAATCAGGTGATGGCAGGCTGAGGGGAAAGGTTTTATTTTAACAGTTGAAATTCTTAACCTGCTTTCAGGGTAAGGAAGCTAAATTACAGAGCTAAAAAGCTGGTAATAGAGAGATAAAGACCTTACAGGAGATAAAGACATTATAGGACCATTTGGGGAACCTAAAGAAGAGTTGATTCTCTATAAATGTGTGTGCAAAGATGGCAGGACCTTTTTTCCCCTTCTATATAATCAGTTTAAAATGTAATTACAGCACAAAACATCCCTGGCATGTGAACTAAAACCAAGGGCTAGGGCTTGCAAAGTGTGGCTGCTACGGCTTCCAGAAAGGAGGTTGTGGTGAGGTGGGTGTTAGTCTCTTCTCCCAAGTAACAAGGGACAGGACAAGAGGAAATGGCCTCAAGTTGTGCCAGGGGAGGTTTAGATTGGATATTAGGAAAAATTTCTTTACTGACAGAGTGGTGAAACCCTGGCAGAGGCTGCCCTGGGCAGTGGTGGGGTCTCCATCTCTGGAGGGGTTCAAAAATCATGTAGACGTGGCACTTGGACATGATTTAGTAGGCACAGTGGAGTTGGGCTGACAGTTGGACTTGATGATCTTAGAGGTCTTTTCCGGCCTTAACGATTCTATGATTCTACTTTAAATTGACCTGTGCAGTGTTCATTCATAATATTTGGTGTTGGTGAAACTTCTCCATCCTCACCAGAGTTAAGATTGGCAGGCTGATCTTGGCTTTCTAATTGAAGGATTTGAGATCTAGATGTTCTGGCTGTTGGAGCTGTCTGGTTTGTCCAATGTGTACTCTTCCAAGAATGAACTCCTGTTGGAAGTAGGGTCACAGAGTTATGTGTTTTGAATTAATTTGCTTGAGTGGTGTGAGCAGTGCCTGGGCCGCCAGTAGGGCTCAGCTGCTGAGCAGGGCATCGTGTAATGGGCTGTGGGCCTGAGCCCCGGTGCTGCAATGATGGCATCGATGGTGTTGGAATTTGCTGTAAAGATGAGCTTTTGGAGCTGACTGACAAACAAACATCCCCCAAACCAACCAAACGAAACCCCCATCACCCATCCAGCCCCAAACCAAACTAAACAATTGTAACCTGATATATTATCTGTTTCTTTTCCTAGAATCACAGAATGGTTTGGGTTGGAAGGGATCTCAAACCACATCCAGTCCCACCCCCTGCCATGGGCAGGGACACCTCCCACTGGATCAGGGGCTCCAAGCCCCATCCAACCTGGCCTTGAACCCCTCCAGGGATGGGGCAGCCACCCCTGCTCTGGGCAACCTGTTCCAGGGCCTCCCCACCCTCACAGCAAAGCATTTCTTCCTAATATCCAATATAAATCTCCCCTCTCTCAGCTTAAAACCATTCCCTCTCATCCTCACCCTGCACTCCCTGATCAAGAGCTCCTCCCCAGCCTTCCTGGAGCCCCTTTCAGTACTGGAAACTGCTCTAAGGTCTTCCTGGAACCTTGTCTCCAAGCTAAACAACCTCAACTCTCTCAGCCTGTCTTCATGCAGGAGGTCCTCCAGCCCTTGGATCATCTTTGTAGCCTCCTCTGGACTCACTCCAACAGATCCATGTCCTTCCTGTGCTTGTTTTCTATACTGGAAAACTTAACGTGAAAAGTCATCTTCATTTTTATTCTAAGTCTCCACGACCTGCAGTTTGAGTAAGGAATTTTGTTATTTGCGTTTTAACCTTAGTCATTACGGCTGCTACAGTGACAACCATTGTTTTCAAACCAACTGATCTCTGGGTTTTAAACCCAGTAAACACTGCTTGTTGCTAAAACTTGCAAAACTGAGCGCCAGGCTGTTTCTAAGCAATTAAATGTCGTAGCTCGCACCGGAGCTTCAGATGCCGCCAGCTCACCCAGCAGGCTTTCTCATTAAGCGTGTGAAAATATTTCACCAGGGAATTTGATTTCTGCATTTCCAACCAAAATCAGAGCTGGTGGTGGGTTGGGGCTCTGCGGATGCTGCAGTTGGGGATCCAAAGAGCAATCGCATTCTGCAGAGTTGGCTGTGGGAATCCACTTTATCAGCTTCTCTCCATGAAGGACAACATCTCTCTTAATTTTCGTTGTGTGGCCATTTTCTTCTTTAAACTTCAACTCTCGATAAAATAAATGCCTCTATGTGAAACAATGGGGCACTACTCTGGCAGGTGCCTGCTGTCACGTGTCCTCCTGGTTACATAGCACAGACAGACATGCATCTGTTAACCCCGAAACCTGGAAGAGCAAAGCACACTTCTGGCCAAAATATGATGATTTGCTCCTTATCCCTTTCTTTAGTTTTTAGGAAGCCTTGATTATTTCAAGGTTGTTTGTGTTCAGCTTCTCAAAGTAAAATGGAAAGATTTCCTACACTTAGGTCAGGGCAATCGGCTGTTTCCATACAGGATGGGGGATGATGTGAGTGAGAGCTGCCCTGCAGAGAAGAACTTGAGAGAGTCGGGGTTGTTCAGCCTGGAGAAGGGAAGGCCCCCAGGAGACCTCTAGTGACCTTCCAATACCTGAAGGGGCTACAAGAAAGCCAGGGAGGGACTGTTTACAAAGGGTTGGAGTGATAGGATGAGGGGCAATGGGGATAAACTAGAGAGGGGCAGATTTAGACTAGGCATAAGGAAGAATTTCTTCATTATGAGAGTGGGGAAGCAGTGCAACATGTTGCCCAGGGAGGTTGTGGCTGCCCCATCCCTTGAGGTGTTCAAGGCCAGGTTGGATGGGGCATTGAGCAGCCTGATCCAGTGGGAGGTGTCCCTGCCCATGGCAGGGGGTTGGAATTAGATGATCTTTAAGGTCCCTTCCTACCCAAACTACTCGATAATTCCATGACTTCAGCATGGCACTGAAGAAAGAAGAAAGAGCAGTAGAGAAGTTGGGTTTTCCTGTCTCTTAGATGGCTTTGTCGTAATAAAAAATGATAGATTGAAAGATATGAGTGGTGTTGGGATGGTGAGTTTGTTGTGTGCCTCTGGCTGTTGTTCTGGTGAGCATTAGAAGCAGTTCTTGTCCTCGCTCTGGAGATACGCAGCGTGTGAGAGCCTGCAAAAGCTCAAAGAGAACTTCCCTTCGTAGCCCTTCCCACAGCTATGGGCTCTCCTTCTAGTGAAAACCTGCTGCTGTCCGGTAGCAGAACGAGCGCCTGAGTGATACGGATTAAATAGACACTGATTCTTGTTGCAGATGGATGAGCCTTCGGTGAGTTCCCTCTAGAAGTGCCCCTGGGGAAAAGTGTGTTTTGTTTTTGTGTGAGCAACAAGTGTGACAGCGCGGTTCTTGGGAATTGTTCCATTTCTTCATCCTGACATTTAATCTTTACAACATGTTGTGAGTTCTTGGTAATGTTTTGGTTCTGTCCTCTTGCAGGTAGAGGCATTAACCCACCAGCCCAGAGCCACAACAGTACACGCAGTCAGAGACTCGGAGCTTGCCAAACTCCCAGAGGGAGCACTGACATCAATCAAACGCAAATTCCCTCAGGTAAGAACATAAAAAGTGTTTCTGTCTTTCTCAAAAGGGATCTGAGGAACTGAAACTCTCCTTTAGCACCTCTGGGTTTTCCATATGATTGATGTGCACTGAGAAAACATTTTGTTCTCTGTCTGCCTGAGCTGATCTATACCAGACTTCACCAGCGTCTTTTCCTTATCTCCTAATCAGTTTTAGCGTGTTTGATTGCGGGGCTGGTTTGTGTGTCTGGAAGCAGTTAATGCTAAACACAGGGTGTGCATATTTAGAAAAGTGGAAATCACTCAGTTCTATTGATAGGTAAATGAAAGTTTGACTTCTAAAATCCCTTTAAAATCCTGTGATTCATTTGTCCTGCTCACTGGGACTCCAGTCCACACTGGGGTTTTGTACCTCTATTACGACGACATTGATATCTGGGGGTTACTTTTCCTTTTCCTTGCATTTTGGGCTGTCGATCCTCATTCTGCAACTGCTGGGTCTGCGTCCTGAGGACTGTGATGGCTCCCTTTGAATCCATCAGCTTTTCCATCTTCTTTAATTCATTTGACATTATACCTCTCCCCTGCAAAGCTGGAGACTGATGGACTGGAAATTAAATTCTTCTGTCCTTAAGTACATCAGGGATGTTCTACTAAGCACTAAATCATTGCAGGAGCCTTACGGACAATTCTTTAATGCTGTTACTTCAATTAATTTCTGATTTTTCTCTCTGCTGTCTTTAAGACAGTCTTTATTTTACCAGATTTCTTAAAAAACACTGCAAAAGTAATACACCTAATTAAAATACTTGTATTGATGACACCAAGCTGAGTGGTGCAATTGCCACATCGGAAGGACGGGATGTCATCTGGAGGGACCTGGACAGGCTGGAGCAGTGGGGCTGTGAGAACCTTGTGAGGTTCAACAAGGCCAAGGGCAAGGTCCTACACCTGGGTCAGGGCAATCCCTGGTTTCAATACAGGATGGGGATGATGTGACTGAGAGCTGCCCCGTGGAGAAGGACCTGGGGGTGCTGGTTGATGAGAAGCTCAACATGAGCCGGTAACGTGCACTCACAGCCCAGAAGCCAACCGTGTCCTGGGCTGCATCAAAAGCAGCGCGGCCAGCAGGGCGAGGGAGGGGATTCTGCCCCTCTGCTCCTCTCTTGTGAGACCTTGTCTGGAGTATTGTGTCCAGTTCTGGAATCCTCAGCATAGGAGATGGAGCTGTTGGAACAGGTACGGAAGAGGCTACAAAGGTGAATCAAGGACTGGAGCACCTCCCATACGAAGACAGGCTGAGAGAGTTGGGGTTGTTCAGCCTGGAGAAGAGAAGGCTCTGAGGAGACCTTATAATGACCTTCCAGTACCTGAAAGGGCTACAAGAAAGCTGGGGAGGGACTGTTTACAAAGGCTTATGGTGACAGGACGAGAGGAATAGCTGTAAACTGGAGAGGGGCAGATTTAGACTGGACACAAGGAGGAATTTCTTCATGGTGAGAGTGGGGAGGCCCTGGCCCAGGTTGCCCAGGAAGCTGTGGCTGCCCCATCCCTGGAGGGGTTCAAGGCCAGGTTGGATGGGGCCTGGACAGCCTGGGAGGTGTCCCTGCCCGTCGCAGGGGGGTTTGGAACTGGATGGTCTTTAAGGTTCCTTCCAACCCAAACTATTCTATGATTCTATGATAACTCCCCACAAGCTGGGGACAGTGTGACTGACCAAGAATTGAGGAGATGAGCCGGGTGGAATTCAAAACCACCTTTCGCCTTACATAGCGGATGATTATAAATGTTTCTAGTGGGCATTTAAACTGTAAATCACTGGTAAGCAATAACCGTTTAGCATTCAGTAACGCCTTGAACGCTTGTCTTCGCAAAGGCCGTGTTCTAATTCTGCCTTTCTGTCTGGGGCAAGAGTTGGTTTCAGTGTCTCCATTCTCTCTCCTTTTCCTGTTCTGTCAGCTGGAGGAATTGTTTTTCCCTAACGAGGGCTCTCTGTGGAGTTGGGAATCTTTCTACTTTGCAGTTAAAGTTGAGCTTGAGTTTGTAGTACAATTAAAACGACTTATTTGTAATGGAATTCAAATGTCTTCCCGTGTCTAGAGAGCGCAGCCTGTCAGCCTCAAGCTCCTGACTTTTTTGAATATGGAGTTGGTTTTCCCTAGACTTGCACAGAGTTTGGCTTATCGATTACAGAAATAGATCTTTTAAAGAAAAGTGTTGCAAAAAGGGTTGTTAGAAAGACACGTTTTTGCTGCTGTTTGAGATCTCCACATTCTAAGCAGATGTTAAACTGATATCAAGAATGTGACAGCTCACGTTTTTACTCTTGCGTCATTTTAGAACAAACATCAGAAATCGAAAGAGGAGTGTAAGATAGACTTCAAGTAAATGATTTATGTGATTAATGCCTTCAGACTGTTTCATAAATATTTTACCTTTGGTTCTTTTTAATCTGATCTCAAATTTCTTGTCTTTTAGTGTGTGAGGCTTTCTGTCTGTCAGGTCCATCGCCAGACAGGAGGGATGGATGTGAGAGGAAATTGAAGTGATAGAGGAAGACAACAGGGTAGAAAATTTGAAGTCTAGAAGAGAGAACAAAGTCAACTTTAAAGTTTAAGGAGTACAATGGAGAGATTTTTGAGCTAGAAACTATTAAATTACGAACAGAGAAAATTGTCTGGGTGGCTGTTTTGGGAAAAAGCATCCAGGCATTAGAGGATCAAGAGCTGACCATGCCTAAACAGTGTCAGACAGTTGTGAAAAAAACCAACTATGTTCACAGAATGCTTTTGGAGTGCAAGAACCCTCGTGTTCTCCCTGGTATTGGAAGAGCTTTGGTACCAGCCTGTGGCAGCACAGCTGAAGAAAGAGGCAGACCAAACGAGATTCTAGAGGACAAAAACCAGGGCTGTGAAAGGTTAAGGGAAGGCATGGTAGCTCTTTGCAGATACATAAAGCTGTCTTCTGACAGCGAGGGCGTAAGCTGCTCACTGTGTTGGATTGAGCAAACAGGGGCTGAAGCTGCAGGATGTAGGTATTAAGAAACAGCTGACTCTACTCCCTAGGAAGGCAAAGAGATTGTTAACTTGTTTTTATGACCTCTTAAAATATTATGTTTGAGGTGGTGCCTTGTGCTTAGCAGAGGGATGGGCCAAGTGGATTCTCTGTCCCGTTTTCTCTCCTGCCATTCTAGTGGAGTGATTTATGTGCAGGATTTATGATGATGTTTTCCCCAGGTGCAATAGGTTTGAAATAACTGACTGGGTAGCTTAGGATTCAGCGGTGGAGGGGGGGAGGATTTTCCTCATTCCTCTGCACACCAGGAAAAATTTTTTATGAGAAAGAAAGAAAGCAACTCTACCTCCATCCAACCCAGGCTCCCCTACCAACTGGTGAGGTTAACTTACCCTGTGTCTTGCTGGGTGGAATAGCAGCCAGACATTGGTGCTTATCCCCAGTCCTGTGAACTCCTCTGTTAGTTTGGAGGAATCCCACACCGGGGAGAATTGCTTTTGTTCTTGTGTTCCTCTTGGCAGCCTCTGTGGAGCCTCAATTCTGTGTATCTTAACAGCAGAGAACAGGCAGAGCCTGGGGTTGAATCACCCTTGTGATCAGCTACTCTTGAGCTCAACTATTACCTGTTCAGGATGAAACCCCAATTAATTATAGAAGTTAGTGGAGGGACTTCATCCTGTGCGCTTCTTGACAAGGGGTAACAGCTTTAAATTGGAAGGGGAGAAGATTTAGATTAGACATTAGGAAGAAATCGTTCACGCTGAGGGTGGGGAGGCCCAGGTTGTCCCATCCCTGGAGGGGTTCAAGGCCAGGTTGGATGGGGCTTGGAGCCCCTGATCCAGTGGGAGATGTCCCTGCCCGTGGCAGGGGGTGGGACTGGATGGGCTTTGAGGTCCCTTCCAACCCAAACCATTCCATTATTCTTACCAATCATGATGTAGGTGACCCAGAAAGGACCCTCTGGAATGCATTGTAAGGAAATATTATCTGATGGGTAAAGAAAATAGTAAATGTGGGTGCTTCCCAGAGAGAGCAATGTGAAATGAAGAGGAATCATGCTCTATTAGTCTGTCCAGCAATTCAAGTTCCTTGAGCTGTGATGTACAACTTGGAAAAATCACTGATCCTTGGGGAAGCACCATATGCTTGTCCTCTGCTTTGTCTTCTCCCTAGGGCCTCTGCTTTGGCCCTGTCACAGACGAGATACTGGTCCACTGGGATCTTTGATGGGACCCTCTATAGCTCCTGTTATCCTGACGGATGGAACAGACGGGTGCATGTGGGGAATCTAATCTCAGTTATACGGAACAGCCAAAGCTTCAGCGTGTGTGCCCAAAAATGACAGATGTTGACTTCCAGATCCTGCTCAGTCTGCAGAATTCAGATCTGTGTCCTCTGGCTTCTCAGGAAAGCATCCCAACCTCGAGTTATTCTGGCTATGACATCCTAGACATTCCAAATTGAAAGTGGTCCACAGTGCCGACTTCTTTGCTTTCTCAGGACTCTCTGCAGCAGAGCCTTCAGGGCACCCAGCCAGCAAGAGCATTTGCTTCCCTGTCAGCCTCTCTGCCTGCTTCTGGTGCCGCTCGAAGCTTTTCAGAGTTGCAGAAATGAAAGGGAATTGATTCTTTCTATTTTCATCGCTCCCTTCAGGTCTGAAAAGTAGGGCAGAGAATCAGCTCACGATTTTTGGCACCGCAAAGCGGTTTCCAAGCAGTGGCAAAGCGCGGAATTTGTGAACAGATGACAGAGATGTTCTAACATCAGTGCATAACTTGGATCGCATTTTATAGATTTTCTTTGCCTCTACCGAGCTGGGGTTGGTTTTTATAATTCTAATTTGAAATTTAGACCTGATGTAGCTGATGGAAATGGCACTGAGACATCGCGTAGGAGCTGGCGGGGGGTTAAGTGCAAGACAACCTTTCCGTGCTGGAAATGCATGCTAGAGAATACAGAGTTTTTCTGCATCTATCTTTAAATTCTCCAACTCTGCCCTCGGGGTTTAAATATATTCAGAACCTATCATACTTCTTGCACAGCAAGCCCTGCTTTCTTTGTATGCATATTTTAACCGGAGCTTTCCTGAAGTGGATGCAGCCTTCCCGGAGGTGATCTGCCTCACAAAGTGAGTGTGGTAATGTGCCCTCTTTTCCAAACACTCCCCCCAGGCCCGATGTGTATTGCGCGTCACGTTATTTAAGCTTGATGTCGTGCTGTGGAATAGGTCAGGAGAGGCCAAGCTTCCAGACTTTTCTGTATTTGCTCCCTAAAAAATAAGTTTTCCTTGACTGTAGGAGAAGTGGATGTGAAAAGGAGAGAAGAAAGATGTTCTGTGGCAGCGTGGTCCCCGACTGTCGCTGCCCGACGTGAGGCAGGCTGGAGCGATGCTTAGTCATAAAGGTGAGGCGAGATGACATTTTTCTTGAAGACACAATTGCTCACAAACGTTGGAAGCTCAAACGGCCCCAGGATAAAGCTTCAGTTCCGCCGTGTGCTTTGGCGGCATTTGTACAGGTGCCAGACATGGTTGTGAGTGCGCGTTTGAGATTTGCTTTGTTACAGCGGTTCTCAAACCCTCGGAAGTTTGAATCAGAGACCCCCTGCTAAGCTCCCCGATTCCGTGACGAGCAGGGTGTTTTATCTGATCCAGGGCCGTGTAAGCCTTCAGTAACACTATGGTTTTATTCAAGTTGAGGATCTAGTTTACCTCTCCTCCTCCCTCAAAAAAACCCTTCAGAAAGCTGGTAGGAAATTATCTCAGCTCCTGGAAAGAGAAATGAAAGAACTCCGCAGAAACCAACCTGCTATTATGTAAATTTGTATAGGTAAAAGGGCTGTTATTACTGTTTTACCTCAATTGCATTTGCTTTGGAGATTAGAAAGCCCTTGGCAGCCCCGTTTTCTGTGTGAGCTTATTCACACCAGTCCTGTGTGGGATAGAAAGCCCTTTTTCACGTCCTTTGACTAAACCACATAGGCGTGTGGAGGTCTATACCAGCCTGCTGTGGAGGCACCAGTGACTTGTTATTTAACATAATTAATTTAAAGGTGGCCCACTGGATGACTGACTTGAAGTTGTAAAGGCTTAACTGTTAAGTATCTTATTTTTAAACTTGAAAGTCACCGGAGGAAGTCCTTAGCTCATCTGCAGGCCTTGTTGTTCTCTGCTGGAGTCCTGGTCCTTTGGATCTGGGTGATGGTAGAGGATCTGCTAGAAAGGATCTGAACAGGCTTGGAAGGAAAACCGCATTCTAATTTGGAGGGATGTGTACCTGTTGGTTGTACGGGATCCACACTGGCATGTCAGGCTCATTCCTTGCTTTAAACCAAGGCTGGTTTCCTAAACCAGGAGCCTGCAGAGAGACAGCACTGACAGGGGCCGGTGTTGTCATTCCTGGGGACTGGTCCTTTGCTTTCTTGCGTAGGAGCTTTGTTGCTTAGGTTTAGAAGAGCATACGATTAAACCCGTCCCCTTGTATGGCATGGAGTGGAGTCGATGAATGTACCTTGTAGATTTTGATATTGTTCTTATATATGTTTCTCCTATTGTAACCAAACTGGAATTGTGCCATACAGCTCCTTGTACAGGTAGCGGTTACTGTGAATTTAGGTATTGGTGCAGATTTTGGAAGTTTGCCCATGATTTCCCATGAAATGTGTTGAAAGTTAGCTATGATGGGGAAGAAGCTTTGTTTAGTGCCGTCGTTATCCATTAGCTGATAGTCAGTCTGCCAGGCAATCCGTGCTATTCACGGAATAAAATCAATTCCCATAGGAACCCGACTGAATTCTCATGAAAATCACTTTCAAAAGCTTTTGTTGTAAAGCAGCTCTTTAAATTTCACAGTTGGATAGGAACAAAAGCTTTAACTAGAACCCAGCTTTGGAAGATAAGCTAGGTGTGGATAATAGGCTGGAATAGTTAAAAGGATTGTCAGAAATACAAGCTGCAGAGTGACCATGACCACTCGGTGTGGGAATTCCAGTAGCTGTGAACCAGGTGGTGCTCAGGATAACCTCTAAGACCTGGAGTGGATGGAGCTGTCAGGGATGCAGAGCTGTGACGCTGCCTGGCCTCACCACTGAAGGACATTTGGAAACTGGAATTAGTCATCCTAAAGTCAGCAACTGCAGTCCCCTGGGAATGGGAGGTTTAGTCCTTGCCCTGCAGTGCAGAGGCTGCAGGTCTGCTGGGTAATTTAATGTTAGTTAAGCAGAAGGAAAAATAATGATTTCCCAGAACCTTCTCTGTCGCAGGAGCTACGTTCAGTATATGAAGGCTGGAGGGACTGGAGGCTGCTGCGAGAGCTTGAGAGGTTTTAGTGGGGATGAAGCAGATTCAGCAATAGCCAGGAGGTCAATATGTGTCTAGGTAGATGAGGTCGTAGTGGTAGGCTGGGTCAGAGAGGTGGAATTGTGCTGAAGAATGTGCTGTTTAACACCATTTGAGAAAGAGAAATAGTCTTTATCTGATTTTGCTCTGCATAGAAGTGTTGTGTTGAGTTAATCTGAAAAGGTAAGTAGGTAGGAGGAGGAACAACGTAGAATCATAGAATGGTTTGGGTTGGAAGGGACCTCAAAGCCCATCCAGCCCCATCTCCTGCCATGGGCAGGGACACCTCCCACTGGATCTGGTTGCTCTAAGCCCCATCCAGCCTGGCCTTGAACCCCTCCAGGTATGGGGCAGCCACCACTTCTCATTTTATTTCCCTTGAGAAATGTGTCTCAACTGGCTGTCCTGCAATTACAGCAGGGTCTGTGAGAGTAGAAGTTTTGGGGCTTTTGGTGAATGGCACTGTTGCACCTGGAATCCCAGGTGACCTATGAGATGGAGATCTACTCAATTTTTCAGACCTGTGAGGTCAATTTTCTTCCTACTGGTCTGAAAGGTCTTTTGCATAAGCTCAGTAATGTGAAGTGGGTTTTGCTTTGTTTTTTTTTTTAAATGGTAATTGACCCAGTTTGTCTTTCCAAGCCAGGGGGCTCCATGCTCTGGAGTCCAGACTTGTACTGTGAGATGCTTTCGGTGTCTATTTAGGTCACTGGCCAAGCCTGGTGACCTTTTTGTGTCATTCAACAGCTTGAGGTGGCAGCAGTTGGTCGAAAAGTGTTCTCCTTCTCACAAGGACGGGTTTCACCTGCAGCCTGGCAATTCCAGCGGCGCTGCTCTACATGCCCAGCCGTGCATCGGAAGAGCCTAATTGATGTTCTCTGCTTCTCGTTTTGGTTGCAATGATTAACTGTGATTAACTGAGCAGGGTCTGCTCACTGCTAGCACAATTTATTATGAGGAGGAATGATAAATTCAGCTTCCTTGCAAACTGGAACACGCTTGGCTCTGTCCCTAGTACAAGTGATCAAAAAGTTGCATTTACTTTGCAGGCAATTAATGATTCTTGCCTTATTTAGAAACCCCGTGGCATTCCCAGGGAAGTCTGGACTCGAACTCACTGCTTTTTTTTGCAGCACAGACTTTTCTCCAAACCTTATATCCCACCGAGCTGATTCCATGCCAGCGGATGGGACTGTGACTCGGTGTCTGTGGAGAGCAGGGAGTGTGTTTGCGGGTGGATATGTGCTAGAATAGACTGTAAAATCCAGTTTGTGCCATAGGGATGAGCACACCAGATGCTTCCAACTGTGCCGTGAAGGCTGTCTGGCCCTGGGTGCCGGTGACTCCGTGAAATGAGACAGTTTTGTATGTACAGATGTCTGGGAAGTGCTCTGCGTTCTTCTGGCACTGTGCTTGGGAAGGACTGGTGTTTGCGTGGGAAACATGCAAAATTTTTTCCTAATGTTCAGCCTAAACCTCCCCTGGTGGAGCTTGAGGCCATTCCCTCTCATCCTGTCCCCTGTCACTTGGGAGAAGAGCCCAGCACCCTCCTCACCACAACCTCCTTTCAGGTAGTTGGAGAGAGCAATGAGGTCTCCCCTCAGCCTCCTCTTCTCCAGGCTGAACAGCCCCAGCTGCATCTTGGGCTGCGTCGAGCTGTGCAGCTCCTTCTTGTGCCCTGTTACTGGGGAGTTGAGATAATCGTTGAATGGTTTGGGTCAGAAGGGACCTTAGAGCTCATCCAGTTCCAACGTCCTTGCCGTGGGCAGGGCCACCTTCCATATAGAATCATAGGATGGTTTGGGTTGGATGCGGCCTTAAAGACGATCCAGTTTTAACCCCAGCGTGATGGGAAACCTGGAGGATGGGTTTTGGGGTTTTTTTTTTTTTGTCTGTTGGTTTTGAGTTCTCCCCAGCTGAACTGATTTTGGGAGCTGCTCTGGCTGCCCTGCTCAGTGATGGGTGTGGGTTGGTCAGTGAAGGCTGGGGTCTGTGGTTGATGGAAAGATGTGATTTCTACTGACCTCCCTCAGACAGAGGGACAAGTCTCTTTTAAATGAAAATATTGTCTTTTTATGAAGGAAAACATAGTGTATGTAATATAAAACTCCAAGGAAATTTCAGGCCAGTTCTTAGCACTGATCCCAAATTGATGTTCCTTCGACGTTGCCATGACTGCGACAGAGTGACTCATCCCGTTATGGTTAGCAATTTGCTTGTCTTACAAAGTCACTGGGGAAATAATTTTTCCGTATCTATACGTACCAAGGCTGTAAGGTTTGCTCCAGCAAACAAGCCGAATAATATTTCCTGGTAACAGGAGCAGCCAGCTGGAAAATGAGACCAGTAAGTTCTATTCTTAGTGCCATCATTAACCTTGGCCATTTCCTTTAACTTAGCTGGAGCTCTCCTTTGCTGTCTGTAAAGCAGAAGAAGTTATAAATACAGGAGGTGGTTTTAGTAAGTAATTAAAATCCGAGGCTGGCTGTGATTCAGAGATGTAAAATGTTCATAACACCTTCCAGAGCTGCTTACAGAGAGGCCTGGAGTGCAGATACATCTCTTCCCCTAACAGCCTGGGAGCTGGGGATAGCGAAGCCTCTCCCGAGGCAGGTTATCTCCCCTAGGAACGGCAGGTAGTCTCATAATTTTTATTAAGAATCTCCTCTTTCCTTCCCTGCACCCCGTAGTTGGGGCAATTTCCCCTAACTACTCCCTGTGCCATTTATTGAATCCCAGAACCATGGGACTTGACGTCATTAAAGTGTTGATGAGTTGGCTCAGCGATTATCAGCTCTAGCTATATTTTGGATAAATGGAAGCACTTTAGATCTGTTTGAGGTTCCAGGATGAGGAAGGAGGCCGAGAGCTCTCCTGCTGTCGGGAGCTGCCCTTGTTCCACCGTCACGTGTTAGTGGCAGCAGTTGTGCTGTGTCGGTGCATGGACAATTGTGTCTGCCCTTGGTGCAAACAGGAGATACGCTAAAGACTCTGATCTCAGACCACTGAGGAGAAGGTTGCTGTGGAATCTTTAGGAACTTGCAGTTATGCCTATGAGGCAGAAATCACTGAAGTAACTTTGCTCGGCTCTCACTCCTTTCTTCACTGTAAGTCACGCTGTGTTGGAAGTGACCTGTTTGCTCTTCTCCCTTCCTCCTGCAGATGCTTCAGAAATCTGGGTGCTTATTAAAGCTGCTGAGTTTCATAGTCTAGGGCAATCTATTGTATTTCAGTTTGCTTTAAAGCAGTATATATGAATGGTTCTGATAGGTGGCCTGATGTGGGTTGGTACTGATATGATCTTTGTTTGAAAGATGCATCATTAAGTGTTCGTTCCTAGGAGGACTGTCTTAATCCAAGATCCAAGGCAGCTCTCTTCTGCTGGCTTAACTTGTTAAGAGTTGGGAGAACTTTTGGTGTGGTGGTTTTTAGGTATTTTTTTGTCCTCCTGAAGATTAGAGTTATTTTGATCTTGAATTATTTCTCTGGAGGAGAGTGTCTAATGATTGCTCTGTTAATTCTGAATGCATTTAAATGTTTTCCTTCCTTGGTGACACATTTATATGTAGCTTTCCAGAATAAATGATGCATTTTCGAAGTCTGTATTGCAATTGTTGATCATTTACACCACTTCTTGGGCTTATTGATTGTTAGTGTTGGAGATAAGCTTGTTTTCAGACATGCTTGGCTCTTTGAGTATTGGTTTATATCCATGTAAGTTCTGTTGGAGAAAATGCTGGGAGAAGATCTGTTCCTTTGGAGGTACCATACAAACATGGTTTGAGGGGTGTCACACCCTGAGGGGAGACAGAGTAGAACCCAGAACTGCACTTAAACATTTAGTTTATTACCCATAGTGTTGCAATCCTAAATCACAAGTATAAGCTTAAGTCTAGACCAATATTAACATCCTATAAGGATTTATGAGGAACTATATAACCTGTTTAGTGATAAAGTCTTTTTAGGTGTTTCCACAAGGTTGCTGCAGGTGAAGTTTTTGCAGACACTCCAGTGCTTGGAGGGATTTGATCCGTGATGTTATGTTGACGGCAGTGGGGATCTCAGACCAGCTGAGAGGGAGCTTGGATGATGACCCACTCCTTTCATCTTATAGTCCCTTCTGGAGTGATAACATCTGGGGTATCAGTCAGTCCAGCTCCTTATCTTCTTTACCTTTGGTCAGTGGTGCCACTGGTAAAGGACACAGTGGGTTGCTTTGCCCCGCAGCCATGCAACCTCCACCAATGTGTAGGGATCAAAAAAACTCTAAGGTCATACATCAAGCCATTTCCAACACACAAAACTCACCGTTTCCACATCCGTAAGTCATCCAAGTACAACATATAAGTACCGTACGTTACGGCTGGGAGAGAAGCTCTGGTTATAAAACCTTGTATTTGTGTGGTTCAGATGGAGCTAACATCTTAAAGAAGTTTGAATGTGTCCATTTAGAAGCACTGCTTTTAGTACATTCTGCCTGAATGTTTGTTTCTTTTCTCTCTCCTGCTGCCAGGTTGTGACTAGACTTATTCACTTGCTGGGTGAGAAGATCCTTGGCAACCTTCAGCAGGGAGGTAAGACTCATTCCTGGACTACTCCCATTGATGCTTCCTTGGAGCCACATTCACGTTGTTAAATCTGGAAACTGAAAGCGCATACTTGAACAGAGAATTTGTCACTAAATCTTAGCTGTTGTCAGAAGTGAATGGTGGTTTTATTCTATATATGGGTATATGTATATATGTGGCTTTGAGTGAATTTTCGTGTGGTATATCAAGTACTTCCATACATCTATCTCAGGTATTCATCCTAATGGTGCAACTTAGGCCTTTGCTGGATGAAATAAGATGAAGAGGACACGGGCAATGTTTATTGAGGACTTAACAGCTGAGCTAAACTGCCTTGGCTGCAGAGTGAGGTTGTTTGAGGAGGCTCAGTTAAAGAGGAAGGCAGTAGTATCAAAATGCAAAGAACAATTTGTTGAATACCACTGTCATTGATCTTCTCCTGTTCTAAGCTGTTGGGGAAGATCTTCGTCTTTGTTACCTGCATCACATGCTTCTAGCCAAAATTGCTGTCCTCTGACCGTTCTCCTTATCCGTGCTCAGCTCACTGGGTTATACTGGAGATATTCCCACTGTTACTTTGCAGCTACCACAGAGGTTCTGTATTTCACCTGTTGCTGGCATCCAGATTTTTTTAACATCGCCAGGCTGTTATCCACGCTTGCTGCGTCAGCAGCCAAAAATGATAGAAATGGATTTTCATCCCCTTAGGAATGACATATGTGGAAACTCTTTCCTTCTCTCTGATGTAGAGGATGAGAAGTCAGGGCTGCCCCATTCCTGGAGATGTTCCAGGCCAGGCTGGATGGGGCTTGGAGCAACCTGATCCATCGCAGCGGTTGGAACTGGATGGGCTTTGAGGTCCCTTCCAGCCCAAAGCATTCTTTGATTCTGTTACATTTATCTTTGGTTCAGCAGTTCAGTGACGCTTCCCTTGCTGCCTGACAGTTGAGAAGAATGCAGTGACACCTGGCTCTCTAGGTTGGCTGACGACAAGTTTTTTTTCTCTTTGAACAGGTCATCCTCTTGGATTACACAGCTCGGGTAGCAAGTGGGATGCTGGAAATCCTGCCAGCAATCTCTCCACAGTAGCAATTATGCCTGTGTCTGAGGAGGTGCCGCTTACGGCTTTTACCCTGGAGCTCAAGCATGCTCTCAGCGCTGTGGGTAAGAAGTGTTTACACGTTGCTGCATCATGGGAAATAAGGGTTACAGAATCACAGAACAACCAGGTTGGAAGAGACCCACCGGATCATCGAGTCCAACCGTTCCCATCAAACACTAAACCATATCCCTCAGCACCTCATCCACCCATGCCTTAAACACCTCCAGGGAAGGTGACTCAACCACCTCCCTGGGCAGCCTCTGCCAGTGCCCAATGACCCTTTCTGTAAAGAATTTTTTCCTAACGTCTAGCCTGAACCTCCCCTGGCGGAGCTTGAGGCCATTCCCTCTCGTCCTGTCCCCTGTCACTTGGGAGAAGAGCCCAGCTCCCTCCTCTCCACAACCTCCTTTCAGGTAGTTGTAGAGAGCAATGAGGTCACCCCTCAGCCTCCTCTTCTCCAGGCTAAACACCCCCAGCTCTCTCAGCCGTTCCTCATAAGGCCTGTAAGGGTTGCTTGGCTTTTCAGAGAGGTCTGGCCAGGTAGCTGTCATTAGTCAAAGGGGGATTTGTGCTGCGTCAGGAGCGGAGGCAGCATGGCAATGCTCAAGATCAGCCTTTTTCATGAGCTCTTGATTCTCTGCTCCCAGCCCTAATGTGCATTTCATTTTAGTGGAAAATTTCGTGGCATTAATGACTCAGAAGCATGAACTAATCTGTCTGGCCTCTTACCTGGCTGCCATCAGCACTCCTGAGGCTGCGGGCGTTCCAGGTGACAAATCTCACTACCAGTGTGTCCTACTCACAGTGCCAGTTCAAGAGTCTCGTTCCCCTCTCTTGTGTGTGAGTCTTCCAGGCTTCCCTAACTGTACATCATAGTACCTTCATCCAGCAAAGGTTCTGTTAGAGGCAGTTTTCCTTTGTTGAGGAAGTGTAGTGAGTGGTGAGTGTAAGAATTGGTGGGAGAGGCTTGTGGAGAAGGTACAGGTTGACACCGGAGATCCAAACTTAAGTAGAGTAGAATCATAGATCATCATAGAATCGTTAAGGTTGGAAAAGGCCTCTAAGTTCATCCAGTCCAACCATCAGCCCAACTCCAACATGCCTACTAAACCGCATCCTGAAGTGCCTCATCTACACGTTTTTGAACAGAGATGGTGATTCCACCACTCCCCTGGGCCAGGGCTTCATCATTCTTTCAATAAAGAAGTGTTTCCTAATATCCAATCCGAACCTCCCCTGGTGCAACTTGTGGTCATTTCCTCTTAAATTAAGTCTTAAATCATTGCTGCATTTGTTGCCAGCTTGTTTGTCTGTCTCGTGCTCACAAAACCATGTATTCAGCTCATGGCCGAGTCTTTAATTTTATCCATTGTCGAAGTTGTGTGTGCAAGTTCTAGTTGCTCACAAACCCATACGTTCAATCCACAGCTCAGTTCACGCTTGGTGCTACGGTTTGGCATTTCCTAATAATCCTCTTCTCATCCTGATGCCCTGTCACCCATCTCTTAAGCAGAGCTCTCATAGTCCTTTGATGAATTGTTAGTCTCACAGCTTACAATTTTGAAAAGTACAGGTTATGGGATGTTCAAGGTATAACCGCTTACATTTATTGTTAATGTGCTTTTTGACCTTACGGGTGTCTGGAGCTGGTGCTTCTTATTCTGCTTAAGACAATCTTCTAGGAGAGCAGGCACAGGAAGAAGCTGTTGATGCTT
Organism: Phaenicophaeus curvirostris; assembly: GCF_032191515.1. NCBI lineage: Eukaryota > Metazoa > Chordata > Aves > Cuculiformes > Cuculidae > Phaenicophaeus > Phaenicophaeus curvirostris. The sequence goes on from NC_091411.1 coordinate 2,333,814, forward strand.
GAACTCTTTTACCTTTTGAGATACGTATTTGTGTGCAGCTCACGGTGGGGATGTGTTACAGCGAGTGCTAATTTGTGGGCGTTTGAAGATTCCTGCTATTTTGAGATGGAAGAAAAATGTTACATCCCTAGCGGAGCCCAGATCTCAGCTGTAGCTCTATTGCTAACGGGTACTTCTTATGGATTGCTGCCAGCATGTTGTGATGTGTGACAGTGCTAGGAGCCCGTAAATAAAACAAACAGAAACTTAAGATCATAGAGGGGATACTCAGAATAAAATTAACCATTCTAGCAGAAAGCAATTAAAAAGTAATGAAGGAGGGGGTTTGTTTGGATCATTTGGCCTCTCCTCCTTCACCCTTCTTTTTCCTTTTAGTTTCCTAAGCTGATGCCCGTGTAGTGCTTGGCAGCTATAGATGGTTCTATACAACCTTGGCATCTGAAGATCTTGCCAAAACGGAGCAGATGGCTGCAGTGGGAAGAGGGGGAAGCATTGTGTGAAAACACAGCTAGCCATACGGTTCAACACACAGCTGGCAGAGCGAGCTCCCTGGCCTCGATAGCCTCTGCTCGGCGGTCAGCCTGTTGCTTAGTCAGCCCTGGAGGGCTTGGAGACAGCGGTGAACCTTCTGCCAGCACTTAACTGTGCGCGTTTCCATCCTGCACAGTGCTAAGGGTCTTTTTTTTAAAAAAATATATATATTTAGCAGAAGCACCTTTCTCTTTTGGTAGCTTTTGTTTTCGCTTTCTTGTAGCTCCTTCAGGTGCTGGAAGGTTGCTCTAAGGTCTCCTTGGAGCCTTCTTTTCTCCAGACCGAACAACCCCAACTCTCTCAGCCTGTCCTCATATAGGAGGTGCTCCAGGCCTCTCTTGATCTTTGTAGTCCTCCTCTGGACCTGTTCCAACAGCTCCTTATGTTGAGGATTCCAGAACTGGACCCGATACTCCAGAGAAGGTCTCACAAGAGAGGAATTAAGCTCATTAAAGAATGAGCCGAGCAGAAAGTCCATGTTTCTCAAGCAGAACTTTTGTTTACGTGGTCTGAATAGTTAGACCCGAGTCTGTTTAGCAGGTGGGACCTGACGCGTTGGTTCCATGACAGCGTTTGCGGTGGTGGCTTTGGGAGCAGTGGCCGTATGGGGGCATTGGCCTCGGCCACCCCAGTGTTCACTGACTGCTGGCTTTCACATTGGCTCATTTACCCTTGGGGTTGGGTGTGAACTGTGATTAGACCTTGAACGTGTCTGTGGAACTGAGAGGTGCTATTAAATATGCTTGAGAAGGCTTAATGGCAAACCTTGCTCTTAGAGAAGTCTCTTTCAGTGCATCTGGTCCTGGTTTGGAACAGAGCACGTCTCTCTGTCGAATTGCTGCCATTAGCATCTTTTTGTTGTTTATTCTTCTGTTTTTGTTTTTTTTAAACCTCTTTTTAAATTATAAATTGTCGTCAGATGTTGTCATTTAACACTTGACTTAACATTTGATCCCTGTTGTTTATTGCTCTGGGCTTGAAATACGTTCCGGAGCAGCGGAGGGCAGCCTGGCATGAGGGGTGCTAGCAGTTGGCTTTACCCTTCTTTTGCAACTTAATATATTATTTTAGAAAATTCTTTACTCTTCCTGTTAATGTTAACTTAGATGAATATTGCAGTGACGCCTGAAATCCCCTTGCAGCCCATTGGAGCCAAGAGGATCAAGGAGATCAGGAGGACGTGGGTGTTGATGTTAAGATCGTTGCAGCAACCACGCTGGGGTCCATCCTGTGGGTGAGCAGACATCTGGTCATTGAGAGCTGCCACCCTCATCCCAAGGAGAGCGATCGAGATGCTGGCTGGGTTGGAACACAACCTGCAGAGTTAGATTAGAGGGTGTTGTTTCGTTCCCTGGGTCTGGCATTAGAAGGCTGTTGGCAGTGCTGGCACTTGGAGCTGGATGCCGGTTAAGCTATGAAATAGGATTGGGTTTTTTGGTAACTTTTAACTGCTTCCATCTTATTAAAGGAGTATAAAGATAATGCCATAGAACATCTCAGTGTGGCAGTGGAAGCTCCTTAACTCCATGAATTATTATGTACTGTCCGCTAAATGGGAAATCTTTTCAGAATCATAGAATAGTTTGGGTTGAAAGGGACCTTAAAGATCATATAGTTCCAACCCCCCTGCTATGGGCAGGGACACCTCCCACTGGATCAGGGGCTCCAAGGCCCATCCAACCTGGCCTTGAACCCCTCCAGGGATGGGGCAGCCACAGCCTCCCTGGGCAACCTGGGCCGGGGCCTCCCCACCCTCATTGTGAAGGAATTCCTCCTTGTGTCTAGTTTAAGTCTGCCCCTCTCCAGTTCATACCCATTGCCCCTCGTCCTATCACCACAAGCCTTTGTGAACAGTCCCTCCCAGATTTCTTGTAGCCCCTTCAGGTATTGGAAGATCATCTTTTGGGATTTTTCTTTTACCCAAGACACTTTTGCCTGGAATGAGGTAGGACCGACTGCTTTGGTTATTGGATTCTGCTGTGCGTTGGATTCTGTGCTGTATTTAAATTATATTTTAAATAGATTACGGTTGTTTTTGTAATGGTACCATCTTGTGTGACTGGACTGCTCTCCATAGTGGACATTCTGGGCCCAGTGCGTGGTGGCCTGGCTGGCCAGGCTGTGCTGGCATTTGGCACACAGGGAAAATCAACACGTGGTGCCACTCACAGCTTTATACCAGCCAGTTTATGCTGCTTTCTTTGAGATTTGGTGTTTAAGTGGTTTATGAGAATTTAGATATTGTTGCTGGACAGTGTGGTTGTTTTCCAATTAAATATGAAGGGATGTTTGTGTTTCCATGGCATTTATTCTGTTCAAAGCAGTTCCTTGTACTTGGCAGCAACAACTTGACAGCAATCTGCCTTTACCTGGAGCCAAGCATAAATGTAAAATATGAAAAAATGGTCCAGAGGAGACCACAGAGATGATCTGAGGGCAGAGTCCTCCCAAGTGAGGACACACCGGGAGAGTTGGGGTTGTTCAGCTTGGAGAAGAGAAGGCTCTGGGGAGGCCTGAAGTTCTGACAGGGGCTCCAGGAAAGCTGGGGAGGGGCTCCTGATAAGGGAGTGCAGGGAGAGGATGAGAGAGAATGGTTTTAAGCTGAAAGAGGGGAGATTGAGATGAGATCTTAGGAAGAAATGTTTTACTGTGAGGGTGGGGAGGCCCTGGCCCAGGTTGCCCAGAGCAGGGGTGGCTGCCCCATCCCTGGAGGGGTTCAAGGCCAGGCTGGATGGGGCTTGGAGCCCCTGATCCAGTGGGAGGTGTCCCTGCCCATGGCAGGGGGATTGGAACTTTAAGATCCCTTCCAACTCAAACTATCTTATGATTCTATGATTCGATAAGTGTCTGTCACCTTCCTTTCAGTCCTTTAAATATAAGCTTTCTTTTCATTTCTAAAAATGTGTAACATATCAGAATGCTTACTGAAATATCTTTATTAATAATTAATCAGAGTTTTCAGTTGCAGCTCTGCCTGAATTTCCCTTCTTTACACACAGATCGGGTTTGTCTGTGAAGTGTTTGGTGGGGTGCCCGGACCTTGGCACAACGTGGCATTTTTTGCTGTGAGATCTGGCCCTGGGGCATTGAACTCATTCATCACTTCTGTCTCTTTGACACAGGATTTTGTAGACTTATATTAGACCAAACACAACTTCTCTTTTGATGGAGTGCAGGCAAGTGAGTTTGCTGTGCTAACATTTTTCCACAGTGCATTTTGAACTGGGCAGTTTCTTTTTGTGTGAGTATTTTTTTCCTTGTGAGGTGGATTTGCAGCCATTTCTGACCATGGGAGATAAGTCCTTGACCTCTGCGCCTCTGGTTTCTCTGGGCAATGTTTTGACCATGTTTTATCAGACTTAGAACAAAGGTATCTGTATTCCCACTCCTTCTCATCTAGGGAAATTGTTATGTGGAAAAAAAAAACCTGCAGGAGTGAGTGCTGTGCTCATCTTTAGAAAGAAAGGAAGAGTTTTATGTCTCTCATGTGATGCTTCTGTCTCTACTGGGGCAGGATTTGAGCTGGGAAGCTTTACAGAAGAGCTGTCTCAGCCTTTCCTGACTGCCTTAAATTCCTAAAGGATAAAACGAACCAGACCTCTGATACTTCCCTCATGTCTCTCTCATGGACTGCTGAAGCATAGAGAACTCTGCGGTACCGATTTAGATGCTCCATGAAGTTTCCATGTGAATCATGATCCTCTATGCCTGCCTGGGCTGAGACCACTGCCATGCCTTGTTTTCTCACCTGAAGCGTATAAAAGCCAGGACTCAGAATCCCAGCAGATTTGCTAAAAGGAAAATCCCATGGGAGCTATTGAAAGTCATCTCTGGCTTGAGAAATTAATGAACTGCAAATTGCTGGAGGCTGGGAGAATGTCGTTGAGTTTTCCTTGCTCTGATGCTCTTCCCCAGCAATCTGCTGCTGGGTGCAGTCAAAGAGAATATTTGGCTTAGATAAATATTTAATGTTACCTCGTATCACCTCTCCTGCGTTCTTAGCTTTGCGCTGTTCGCCCTGTGCCTAATCCTGCTGGAAGAGAACGGTCCTTGATGGATGCAGGTGGCTGCTGGAGGGTAGAGGGCATCATAGAATCGTAGAACAGTTTGAGTTGGAAGGGACCTCCAAGCCTATCCAATTCCACCCCTGCCATGGGCAGGGACACCTCCCACTGGATCAGGGGCTCCAAGCCCCATCCAACCTGGCCTTGAATCCCTCCAGGGATGGGGCAGCCACCCCTGCTCTGGGCAACCTGGGCCAGTGTCTCAACACCCTCATTGTGAAGAATTTCTTCCTAACATCTAATTAAATCTTACTCCTTCCAACTTAAAGCCATCCCCCGTTGTCCTGTCAGTCCAAGCTGTTGTAAAAAGTCCCTCCCCAGATTTCTTGTATCCCCTTCAGGTACTGGAAGGTCATTGTAAGGTCTCTCCAGAGCCTTCTCTTCTCCAGGCTAAATAAAATCTCAACTTCCAGCCTGTCCTCATAGCAGAGGTGCTCCAGCCCTCAGATCATCGCTGAGGCCTCCTCTGGACACGTTCCAACAGTTCCATATCCTTCTTATGTTGGGGATGTTTGTGTGATGTCAGCAGCAGCCGTAAGTTGCCTGCAGGGCTGATGGCAGGAGTGGAGAGAGCATCACTAGGTTCCAACCCAAGCCATTCTGTCATTCTCTGATGATGTGTAACTATGATAAAGCACACTGAGGATGCAGTAATGCACTGTCTTGACTGCTCCTTCCTGCTCGTGTGGCTGTTGGAATGGGATATACTTGGGAATGGTGTTCTTTCTTGCTTCGTTGCTCTCAGCAGCTTAGTTTAAATAACATTTGTGGTCATTGTGTTTATGCACTTGAGAACGCATATGTTGATGTTCTTGATCTCATTAACGGAGGGTTATCTAATGGTTGATTAATTAGTAGCTCACTAGAAATTGGAAGTAGAGAGCAGATGGTTGTTATTCCTGAAGCAAAACAGAGTCAGTACAATTGGAAGCATCACCATGTTCCATGCAACCCCCTGCCCTGGGCAGGGACACCTCCCTCTGGATCCAGTTGCTCAAAAGCCCCATCCAACTTGACCTTGGACACCTCCAGGGATGGGGCAGCCACCACTGCTCTGGGCAACCGGGGCCAGGGCCTCTCCACCCTCACAGGAAGACATTTCTTCCTAAGATCTCATCTCAATCTCCCCTCTTTCACCTTAAAAACTGTTTCCCTTCATCCTCTCCCTGCACTCCCTGATCCAGAGCCCCTCCCCAGCTTTCCTGGAGACCTTTTCAGTACTGGAAGCTGCTCTAAGTCTCCTTGGAGCCTTCTTTTCTCCAGGATGAACAACTCCAGCTCTCTCAGACTCGTATGGGAGGTGCTCCAGCACTCAGTCATCCCTGTGGCCTCCTCTGGACTCACACCAACAGCTCCATGTCCTTCATATGCTGAGGACTCCAGCACTGGATGCAAGACTCCAGTGGAAGGTGTCCTTGCCCATGGCAGGGGATTACTACTGGACAACCTTTAATGTCCCTTCCATCCAAAACTGTTCTATGATTCCAAGGTTGTTTTGATGCTTGATGTGTTGTCCCCATTCAAGATACCTGGGGGTGAAGTAGCCATCACCTTCACTAGCATAAAGATGCACCCAGCTATTCAGAGTCTGCCTCTTGCTGGGAGAGGAGGCGTTCTGGCTGGCCGGTGGCTGTGGTTAATTGTCTCTGTGTAGGCCCTGTGCCCCCAGTGCATCGGATCAGTACAGTGATGTTCTTGGATCTCGGTGGCTGAGTGCGGGGAGGTAACAGACACACACAGAGTTGGAGCGCTCTGCTCCCTCCTTGTTGTTAGTCTCTCTTACTTGACATTTTTATTGTATTCCTCAGCTCATTTTGCATTCCTGGCTGTTCGTCTTTGCCTACAAAACGTCCACTGCTGTCATAAAGCTTTGCAAGCCACACATCCTGGAATAATATTTGCTCTACATATCACTCCTGTTTTGCTGGCAACTTTGACACGTTAATGAACACAAACGACAACTCCGCTGTTGACTGCTTTCCCAAAGCCCACCTGCCCTCTCTCCTCTGCCGTCTGCAGAGCGTGCCAAGCTACGAGTGTTTCTTCTGGGATGCCTCTCAGTCCCAGTAGCCCACCTAAGGCTGGGCTAGCCCAGCTGTTCATGAGGCTGAATGGTGAACCAGAGCAAAGAATCTGCCCCTGTTGATATGAAGTGGTCCCCCTGCCCAGCACTGGATCTGTTCCCTGCGGACAGACAAGCACAAACGGGAGAGCAGCGATGCCGGGGTGAAGGGCAGGTTACACCAGTCCTGCTCTTGAAATTCTTGAGAATTAATTCTCCCTGCTTTGGATTTGTTGCTTTCTTAGGAACCATCTCCATAGACTTTATTGCAGTGTGAGGAAATTAAATTCTCCTCTCCAGCCATCCTCCTTTCTGTGCTTTCTTACCAGCTTTAGCTTTTATCTTTCGGTTTCTGTGTGCGGGATATTTCTGTCCTTTTTTGTTTGCTCTTCCTTCATCACCATTGTTACAAAGAGCAAACGTTATTTTGTTGTTTGAAAATGCAAGATGAAAAATCATACTTCTGAGTTTTTTCATGTCCAACATTAACTCTGTTCAGAGTGAAGGCTTTGCAGGAGAGGGTGAGTCCTGGGGGAAATCGTAGTTTGGTTTGGGTTAGAAAATCATCCAGTTCCAACCTCCTGTCCTGAGGGTCAGGATGCCCAGCCCAGGTCCTGTACTTGTGGTTTCTGCTTTTTGAGCTTAGAAATGTCATGTCCTGACCCTTTACCGTGTTGTTTGTTCATGGTTCCTTGATTTTTCCTAACCACATTAAGGCCTTTTGCTTTATTAATGCCTAGAGAGACCTCACGTAATCAAGTGGTTTGTTATTTCGTGCGTAAATTTCAGTTCTTTTATTAATGAAAATCTGAAGGATTGCAGTATGAAAACATTAATACAAAACAACTGCTTTTCATGGCTTGTAAATGTGAATTTCTGTCTCAGTATGAGACAGGTAATCATTTCTTCACGTATGAGGTTAATCCCTTAAGTGTTCTGCTCTTTGCTTTTTTGTGTTTAGCTGCAGTTGTTGTGCAGCCTCCGCCACACCTGGCGCGTACGGCTGCTGCTGGAACTGAACTGCTGGTAAGAAAAAGCAACTCAAGTGCCTGCAAGAAACTTTATGCGCACCAAAATTCGGCTACAACGTTGTTGCCTGATGTGTGTGTGTATGTGCCTGTCAATGTGGTGGAAGCAGTGTGAATTTCGGGAGTGGGACAGGCTCCGGCGGGCGCAGAGAGCTGTAGGGTTCAGCTGGGAAGCTGATTCCGTGCAGGATGAATGAATTCTGTCTTGCAGTAGGGTCAGTGAAGTAGTTTTTGTCTTTGGAACCAGCTTTCTGTGGTTGGGAAAGGGATGCGATAGTCTCCTTGAATCCTGTGTTCAGTTCTGGGCCCCTCACCATAAGAAGGATGTTGAGGCTCTGGAGCGAGTCCAGAGAAGAGCAACGAAGCTGGTGAGGGGGCTGGAGAACAGGCCTTATGAGGAATGGCTGAGAGAGCTGGGGGTGTTTAGCCTGGAGAAGAGGAGGCTGAGGGGAGACCTCATTGCTCTCTACAACTACCTGAAAGGAGGTTGTGGAGAGGAGGGAGCTGGGCTCTTCTCCCAAGTGACAGGGGACAGGACAAGGGGGAATGGCCTCAAGCTCCACCAGGGGAGGTTCAGGCTGAACATTAGGAAAAACTTTTTCACAGAAGGGGTCATTGGGCAGTGGCAGAGGCTGCCCAGGGAGGGGGTTGAGTCACATTCCCTGGAGGGGTTTGGAATGGTTGGACTTGATGATCCGGTGGGTCTCTTCCAATCTGGTGATTCTATGATTCTGTGATGATGTTGTGTTTGAAAAGGCAGCTCTGGTAGGAACTGTCGTCCTACTGGACACTGAGAAACACAATAAAAGGGAGCTTGGAGGTAGGGACTGAAGCAGGAACGGAGGTCTGGGAATACGGAGAATGCAATGATGTTATTGTAGAGGAGTGTTACAATCATTGTGAAAACTCTGTGCCAGCTCTTTCTTCTCTGACAGCTCTCATCGTGTGCCTCTCCATCGTGATCTTCAAAGCAAATTCAAAGTATAGCTCTGTTTTCTCAACCCAGTTCATCAGGAGCCGCATGGCAGCTGTTCACGTATGGAACTTTTTGTTCTTCCAGGTCCTGCGTTGCTGCTCACCAGTGACAACATCAAACAGCGGCTCGGCTCTGCTGCACTGGACAGGTACCCACCCTCATTATTGGTTATGAAAAAATGCCAAATGATACTCTGCAAATAGGCAGCATTGGGGAACAGAATCCTGTGTTCTGACATACGTTGTGCTTTCCCATCAAGGTGTTTGAGACAACAACGTTTCAGGAGTATCTGGTTCAAAGCAGAGCGTGCTTTTTACGTAGTTACTTTCTTGCTTGTGCAGTTGGAAAAGGTGAATTGGTCCAAGTGGGTATTGTGTGCGCATCCTTAGGGATGCCAGTACCTGAGGGGGCTCCAGGAAAGCTGAGGAGGGACTTTTTACGAAGGCCTGGAGTGGTAGGATGAGGGGGGATGGTTTTAAATTGGAGAGAGAAATGTTTAGACTAGACATTAGGAGGAAACTCTTCGCAATGAGGGTGGGGAGGCCCTGGGCCAGGTTGCCAAGAGCAGTGGTGGCTGCCCCATCCCTGGAGGGGTTCAAGACCAAGTTGGATGGGGCTTGGAGCAACTGGATCTGGTGGGAGGTGTCCCTGCCCGTGGCAGGGGTGGGACTGGATGGGCTTCACGGTCCCTTCCAACTCAAACTATTCTATGGCTTGGAAGATGAGCATCTTGGTCTGGACAAGCGAGAGATGCTTTCAGATATTGTGCTTGACATGTAAGCTTTCTCTCTGCTCTGTCAGGAGCTGTGATGTAAACCAGTTTGAATGTGGTTTTCTGCTTTTCTGTCCCCAGTATCCATGAGTATCGACTGACCAGCTGGCTGGGTCAGCAGGAGGATATTCACCGCATTGTGCTCTACCAGGCAGACAGCACCCTTACTCCTTGGACCCAACGCTGCATTCGCCAAGCTGATTGCATCTTAATCGTCGGACTGGGAGATCAGGAACCTACTGTTGGAGAGGTGTGGAGATGACTCCTTCCCATATTTGCAGTGTTAATAGTCCAGGTCAAAGAAGGTTTATTCGTGCACGTGAATTTAATGCCCACTGAAGCATAAATAATGAAATATTCCTGTGATGTGTGTGTTCTAAATAGAAAAAGAATGGAATGAGAATCCTCTGAAATGGGAAGTTGGGTATAAAAGTATTTCCAGGTAGGATCTTTTCCTCTAAAAAGTAATTTTGCCCAACAGTGAATCAAAATCCAAGTTGCTTTGAAGCAATACAGCTGTTGTGTTTCTGTCCAGAATTTCTTTGTGGGATCTCCAGATAAAGAGTTAAAATCTCTTCTGTCTGGATGAAATTCATGATATGTGCCTTGGAAAAGCTAGGTATAAAGCATATCACATGAATAATTTAATGTATTTTATTACAGCTCATAAGCTTTATTTTTTTCTCCTTTTTAATCTGTTTTTATATTTGATATTTTATTACCAAAGTTTGACCAGCATGTAAATTCTGCAGGACATTTAAAAACGAGGTTACAAGTGGGTTTATTTAGGATTGTGAAATGCTAAATATGACCTCCAAAGAGCCAGGGACTTTTACCATTTGCAGCATTCTCGTGTGTTGCTTTGTGTTGGTTCCTCATGGCCGTGTGTGGGAGGCAGGAAGCAGAGTGAAGGCAAATCTCCATCAGCTGCCTGAAACAGTAAAAACATGAAAAGAAGGAATGTAAGGAGGAAAAAATGATCTGCTTGGAAGTAAAAGAACAAAACATGCAGGACATTTGTAGGCTTAAGGCTGACTTGGGAAGGAATCTTGTTCTGCATGAGCAACGTGTGTCTGCACTGTGCATTTCATGGTCTGTGGTTTAGGTAAAAAAAATTTATTTTTAAGTAGTCAGGTTTGAATTCTTGCCTGACTTTAGAGTTCTAGGTGCCACGTAAGCCCCCAGCTAACAGTGTTGTTGTTTAAATCAGTATTGTCTGAGGATTCTCAGTGTGCAGAGTTGTCTGCAGATTCGGATAGGAATAGGGGTCACATGAATGCATGTGTGTATATGTTTTTATATGTATTTCACAATGCAGTAGAGGTGGGTGCTGGTCTTTTCTCCTGAGTAATAAGTGATAGGATGAGAGGAAGCAGCCTCATGTTGCACCAGGGGAGGTTTAGATTGGATATTCAGGAAAATTTCCGTACCAAAATAGTGGTGAAGCCCTGGCAGAGTCTGCCCAGGTCAGTGGGGGAGTCTCCATCCCTGGAGGGGTTCAAAAAACTTGAAGAGGTGGCACTTCAGGGCATGGTTTAGCAGGCACAGTGGACTGAGCAGGTTTAGCAGGCTGAGGGTTGGACTGGATGAGCTTAGAGATCTTTTCCAACCTCAGTGATTCTACGATTTTATGATTCTATGTGCTGTAGCTGGAGAAGATGCTGGAAAACACTGCAGTCCGAGCCCAGAAGCAGCTTGTCCTTCTCCATAAGGAGGATGGGCCTCTCCCTTCCCGCACTGTGGAATGGCTGAACATGCGGAGCTGGTGTTCTGCTCATCTGCATCTCCACTGTCCACGCAGAGTCTTCTCCAAAAGAAGCCTGCCCAAGCTGGTAAGAGATCCCTGCTTTGGTGGCTGAGCCTTTTGCTGTAGTGCTGTACCTGTAATCCATGTGTCAAAGGGAATCTGGTATGATGTTATTGCGTGATATCCTGATGCGTGACAGACTGTTACACAGAGAATATTCTCTTTAAGTCCATTTGACATCAATTCACTAAAGGAAACATAGAGATGCGGGGTTCGTGTCTTCCTCATGGATGCACAGTTGACTTGGCTGAGTAAATACTCTTTCAGGGTCATACGGGTAGGTGGGTACATGCAGTAGAGTCCTTTCCATTAGGAGGATCCCCATGATTGAGAAAACCATGCTAAAGGTAAAGCAGAGGCAGACTTGGGCTGCTTCCCAGTCACTTCAAATCCCTGTCAAGAAAGAGAAATAGTTCCAAAGAGAATACTGTGCTATGATGAAATTCTCCCAGCTACTACAAAAGTGTGAGATGCGTGTGATCCCTGGAACAGTTTGGCTGATTCGTTAACCCTATCTTTGTTAGAAGAACAGCTCTCTACTTTTTAAGAGGATGATGTTGGCTGGTAGTGTAGACTCTACCTGGCCTTTGGAATGACCACCTTCTGCCTCTCTCCTCCAGATAGAGATGTACGAACGCGTATTCCAGAAACCACCAGACCGTCACTCCGACTTTTCTCGCCTGGCTCGTGTTCTGACTGGGAACGCCATTGCGCTGGTCCTTGGCGGGGGAGGAGCAAGGTAGGTGGGTTATCGTGGGCACACTGCTGCCTGGCCACCAGGTCCTGGGCACCACTGCCTCCACTCTGTTGGAATAGCAGGCGTTCTGCAAACCCAGCACTGCTCTGTAAGCAGCAGCTGGGGGAGATGCCAAGAAGTTGCTTTTGTTACACAAACCTAACCTTCTGTGTGTATTTGTACTTGGTTTTCTGCAGAAGAAACGTGAGTGTGACCTCTTGAGATGTCTCCTGAGTTGGGCTTAATACCAGGAGATGACCAGGACACTCAAGAGGACTCTTTCTTCTATTGACCTGTACTATGGAGTTTTTCCCCCTTTGGATTCTTATATTAGAAAATGGCTCACCACATTTCAAAGCCCCCCAAAGCTCTTCAAAGTCGTAGCAGCAGTTATGTCCTCCAATGGGCAAATGTTCTCTTCCTCATAATTGCCCAAAACCCCAGGTACCTGTAGACTTCTGACAGCCTTACTGTGCAGAAAGAGAGCGTTTTTGCAGCCACAAGGACAAGGCGTTTGCTGAACACACCAGTCGAATTCCAGCTGAATTCCTGGTGAGCTTTGGAAATAAATGATCACTGATGTTTTTCTTCGGAGTCCCTTTTTACATTGAGAGTTTTATGTTGAAACAGATAGAAATTGGTAGCCCTGTGTCTCAAGAGAGTGCTGTCTTTTGTTGTCCCAGTCACCATGTTCTTGAAGGCCTTCTTTAAAACAGCCGTTTTGATATACTCAAAAAGTAATACTTAATTTGCACATCGCCTGTCTAATTAAATCCTTGGAAATATCACATTTTTGTCTCTGGGGCAGCGCGTGCTTTGGGCAGAGGATTTGCTCCGGTAAAGGTTAGAGCTCCTTTGTGACAGCTTGTTCTGATTAGTCACTTGATGCTGAGGCAGCCACTGCTTCGGCTGTTTCTTTGAGTGTCTGCAAAGCTGCCTTTATCCTGCTTGTTTTCACCGTCTCCTCACCTGAGATAATTTCAGTGTTTCATTTCTGAGATAAGCACTGTCCTGTGGAGACACAAAGTAAAGCAGAGGAGGGGAGCTTCTACTTAATCTGGGTATCTCAGGAGGCTTTTAATGGCTGATGCAAAGCACTCCTATTTTTATTTTTTTTGTTACAAACTATCTAGTATCTCTGTCTCTGTAAAGCCTGTGTTGTGCTAAAATATGTGCACCTCTATATTTCTGGCAGTACATTTTGCTCATTCCCTCCTTTCTTCCTTCTGTAAACACTGCTGTAATTTTTGCCAAACTATTTATTTTTTTTGTTCTACCACTTAAATTGCAAGCTCCCACCTGCTGGTTTTCCAGAACAGAGGTAAGAAAGAGCAGGATTCTTGAGCCCGTTTGTTGGTCCTGTCTTGTCCTTCTCCACAAACCTGAGCTGCTGCGCTGGTGCTGTGTTGTCTCTAGGATTTCTGGCTGCCACCACCCATTCAGCACTGTGACCATATCCCATCAGCTGTTTATTTGCTCATTTCTGCATCACAGAATCATAAAATAGTTTGGGTTGGAAGGGACTTTAAAGATCATCCAGTCCCAACCCCTCTGCCTGGCCTTGAACACCTCCAGGGTTGGGGCAGCCACCACTTCCCTGGGCAACCTGGGCCAAGGCCTCACCACTCTCATTGTGAAGAAATTCCTCCTTATGTCCAGTCTAAATCTGCCCCTCTCCAGTTTATACCCGTCGCCCCCTAGTGCTGTCACCACAAGCCTTTGTAAACAGTCCCTCCCCGGCTTTCTTGTAGCCCCTTCAGGTACTAGAAGGTCACTTGAAGGTCTCCTCGGAGCCTTCTCTTCTCCAGGCTGAACAACCCCAACTCTCTCAGCCTGTCCTCGTATGGGAGGTGCTCCAGCCCTCGAATCATCTTTGTAGCCTCCTCTGGACCCCTTCCAACAGATCCAACTTGTTCTTATCTTGAGGATTCCAGAACTGGACCCAATACTCCAGGTGAGGTCTCACAAGAGAGGAACAGAAGGGCAGAATCCCCTCCCTTGCCCTGCTGGCCGCGCTTCTTTTAATGTGGCGCAGGACATGGTTGGCCTTCTGGGCTGTGAGTGCATGTTGGTGGCTCATGTCAAGCTTCTCATCAATCAGCAATGCAGTCTGGAGGACTTTAGGAGGATTGAGTGGCAGAATAGATAAATAGGTTTATTTCTTCTTTCTCTAAAACTGTTTATGTGATGGTCTGAAACTCTGGGGAGTTCCGGCTGGCATGTGGATGGTGTCAGCGTTGTGCTTCCAGTGAAAGGGACTGGTATCCTGCTTCTGTAATTGAATTGTGTTCTAAATTGTGGTCAGGTGAAAGATTTAAAAAACACTTTTCAAAGTCAGAATATATCTAAGACTGCGGGGAATGCATGAGGTTACTGTGAATCCTGTACAGATCTGCCTTTGGAAGTTTTGCAGGTGAAAGTAAGTTCTTAACTCCTTATCTCTACTTTAAGGGATTATCCTTAAAGTTATCCTGTGATCAAAGTCCATTCCAGCTGAAACATCTTGATGCACAGGCTCGTGGTGGTTGGCACAGCCTTTGGATCATGCACTCCACAAAGTGACCTCCTGCCTTGTTCTGGAGGGTTGAATCGTGCTGATCACAAAACCAGAGAGCTCATGGTTACCCGGGGCCGGCTGGGGCTGTTTCTGCAGAAGGTGGGGAGTTCTCTGGCACTGGTAACAGCAATTATTTAGTTGTTATTTTGGGAATGGTTCTCTGTGACAGTCGGTTTGGGAGGTTTTACCAGAGCAGCTTCCTAGTAATTAACTTCAAGGTTTGTTATGACAAAAGGTGCAAGGAACTAAAGGTTTTCTTTCGCTGTGAGGATAAAAATAAAACAAATCAAAGTGATGATACAGTTCTAAAATTACAGTGTTTTGGTTTTGTTAAGTGCTCACTTAATTTCAGTGGAAAGCATTGTGGGGTTTGAGGAAAGGAAAGGGCATTTGTGTTTAGAAAAGTAATACATTTGAATCGGAGTTGCAAGAATAATGAAACATCAAACCCTGCGACAAAGGGAGAAATCCTCCCATAAATCGTTCTCACAACCTTTTGCCATCACACGTACAGCCCACCCTTCCTCTGGGGCTCTGCAGTTGTCTTAGTGAAGCTGCTTGAAAAGCAATGTTTATGGGGAGTAAATAATTAATACAGAAATACCGGGAAATCCCTGGGGCTTTGGGAAAAAAAAATGATTGTGCTGTTTAGAAGAGGGAATTAAACAAAATTGCAATGACAGGCGTTGTTGTTCTTGATAACGACATAATCCTAGGAGGGAATTTGGTCCTATGTGCCTGTTCCACGTAGGAATAATGGGAAAATACAAAGCGTTGGTCCTGTTCTGGTTTGGTTATTTCGATGGAAGCTGTATGTGCAGTAACACCCGTGATGCAGACACACGCTGCGCTTGTTGAGAAGGAAAGAGCTATTGTTAAAAGAAGTTACTTGCCTGTTTTGGATGTGCTCTCTGAAATTAGCCACGAGAACCAGCTGCACGTTCACACCAGGGTTGAATGCGTGTGGTGCCAGAACCTTTAGCTGCTGGGACGCGTGGAGCCTGCCCATCCTGCCCTGGGGATGGGGCTCTGTGCTCTGTGCCTTCCCCTTCTCTCTGCCTTTTCCTTCAGGCAGAGCCTTCAGGCCATCCTCGAGGGGCTGCTGTTGAAGGGTATTTGTAGATGTTCTGTTTGTAGATACTCTGTCAGGGCATTTTTGCTTCTCTCCTTTTCCTGTTTAGTTTTCTCTTCTAACTCATTATTTCACCTCCACTTGTGATATGTCAAGTATTTTTTTCCACAGTGCTGTCTTGCTGACTCTGAGGATTTGACTCAGACTCATGCCTTTCTTTTCTGGGCAGCTGGCCTGTTCCATCAACTTGTTCTTTCTGCCTTTTCTTCTTTGTTTTCCACTCTGATCCTCTGCAAAGGGAGGATGAAAGCAGCAATACAGGAGACACAAATGATGCTTTTCTTGCGATGGAGGTATTTCTGTCTGAACCCCCTCGTTGCCTTGTCTGTCTCCGCTCCCGGTGTCTGTGCCATGTGCAGTGCTCACACGCTGTGCTTTTAGAGAAGGCCAGAGGTGCAGGTATGCTTATGTGAGGAGTCAGAAGTGATTAATGAAGAGATGAGTATGGTTTGGGTTTTGTTTTGGTTTTCTGCCTAGTTTTATTTTAACTTGGAGAGAAGCCTTAAGTGTCTGAACTCCTTGTGGTCTCATCCTGGGTGAGGGCAGGCTGATTCCTAATTCCTTTTCCCACGATAACGGAGGGCAGGAGTTGTTTGGTGGCTACCAAAACACCAACTTTGTTGTTTAGTTGCTTGATGCTTCCTCATTAATTGGATTTTGCTATCTTAACTCTGAGAAACTTTGACTTCTTCATCACCTGGTGCCAGCCTTCAGTATTTGGCGTGAGGATCCACTGCAGGCAGCAGAAATTCTGGGTCCACCTCCTGTAAAATTCTTGTCAGCTTTTCCTGCAAGAAGCTGTGACCTCAGTTTCTTTCACTCGCTTGAATTGGTTAAGGAAAAGTTGACAAGCTGCCAAAATTAATGAACATGCAAATACTCGGCAGCATAACACGGTAACGCAACAGTTGGACTTACTGGGGCAATGTGCGGCAAGGAAGGGTTGTTAGAAATAAAACCACTTCTTTTTGGGGGCTGTCATTAGCTCAGCTGAAAAACAAGGTCAGACAGCAGCACCGGAAGGTCTGGTTTCCCACGCTGCTGCTGTGGAGAAGAGCACCGGGAGCTGTAACTGTGCACGTTCCCCAGCGACTGAGATCCCTTCTGGACTGTATTCTTTTGCTCCATGGTCCGCAAATGCAGAGAGAAGCACATCTGTTCACTGAAAACAGGAGACTGCGCAGAAAATTAAGCTTAATGAGCCTTCCAGGGTGTAAAAAAAAATGAAAGCTCTATGGTCAGGACTGAGGTTTGCACCCCGTGGGGTGGGACAGGCTGGCTGGTGGAGCAGTGGGGGAGCTGACATCTCACATCCCAGCCTACAATGTGGGGTGGAACATCCGAGGAATAAAAAGCTGGAATTTGAGGTGGAACCGGTGTCTCAGTGATGAAGTGCTATCCTCAGGATGGATGCTTTGCTCCCAGGATGCAGACAATGCATTTTCTGTGCTGTAGCTTCCTTTCCTGTGGTGCAGGTGATCACGGCATGATGGTTATGGAACCCTGAACCTCCTGGGGAGACTGCATGAAGTTTTATGGTGCAGGTGCCTCAGCTGCAGTTCTAGCAGTTAAGGAAGATTGGTTTTCATTCCTCATTTAAGCTGGGTACCTAACAATATGAGGCTTTTTACTCCTGTGGCTGGAGGAACTGTGTGTGTACTGCAGAGCTGCAGTACTTGAAATGGAGGTGGTGGGCTTGTAAGACAAGTTGCTGTGCCTCAAATACATAGTAACTAGAACCATGAAGAGAGTTGCTTTTATAGATGGTTGAACTTGACCACAAGCGCTCCGGTGTTACGCTGCTGTTGCAGGAATGTGTGCAGGAAAAGGGAAGGGATTTGGTGCTTGAATTCAGCAGCTACCTCCAGCGACGTGCACTGGCATAAAGAACACAGAGCAGGGCTTTTCTTGGTGGGATCCTAAACACACCTCATACAGAGGTTACAGAAGGAAAATCCCATGGGAGTTTCTGGGAATCTTGATGTTCCTCACATGGAACACCCTAAATGTTTTCCAGCTCCTTTGCTGGGTTCAGAACTTTACATGGACTGAGGCCAATGAGGGGCACCCAGGCTCCGAGGGGCAGGGATCCATGGAGCCCAGTGGTATTGGTGTTACCATTCCCTTGTGCTGGAGAGTAACAGTACCGCTCATCTTGAGAATCGTATCTTCTTCACACTTCTAGTCCTATCTAGATCATATATAATCTGTTTACTGTTTTTCTTTTCCCATGTGGCTGTGTCTCTGTAGGTCTATTAGTCTCTGTTTTCCCTTTCTGAAGCATACAAGCCCTGCCATTCCCCAGTTTCTTTGCACCCTTTTCATTCCACTCTCCTTCCCGGATGTTTTCTTCCTAAGATCTCATCTCAATCTTCCCTCTTTCAGCAGAAAATCGTTCCCCCTCATTTTATAAATAGATTATTGATGGCAAAGTTTAAGGTTGCTCTCAGTGCTTTATAATGGGGTACAGGTATCCCCTCCATTTGTTCTCTCCATCTCACAGTGCTTAAAATTCACAGCAAACAGAGGGCTGGCAGCTTGAAAAATAGGCAAAAATTAGATTCTAATTCTCTGAAGTAATCAAAAAACATAGCCTGATGAAACACTTGTTCTGAAGCAAATCATGAAGCAAAATTCTTGCTAAAACTGTTGTTCTTCATTCTGACCTTGGCTAGGATAGATCTGAAAGAGCAGCAGCCGCCTCTCTGAGGTGCTCGTGGTGCCATGAGTCACTGCTGCTATTGTGGGTTAAATCACTGAAGCACGGAAAAGGGCAGTCGGGATTTCACTTCGCTGCTGTTCAGCTCCTGATGTCTCATGGGCTTGAGCACATGGCTTAAACGCTTACAACTTGTGTGCTCCTTGAGTAAAATGAGGCGTTTGCAACCTCAGCTTTGGCATCTGTGCAGGTCACGTTATAAGTTGCTCTGAAGCACTTAGAAGAGAAGTATAAACCATTGTCAGTAGGCGTTGCTTGGGGTTTTAGGAGGGTATCGTTATCTCTAAATATATATGGCTTTCTGATGTCTGGAGAATTTACTTGAAACCCAACATCCACCCCAACTGTTATGATGAAATTAACTCTTTACTCCAGGGTGCAGTGGCTGAAGGGTAACCATGCTGCTGGTATCCCTGTTTGTGCTGTTGGGGTGCAATGCCAAGATGTGGTCAACATTTTTGCAGGAGCTGCTGAGATTTGAGAGCATCCTTGCTCGTTCTGGGCAGCAAAGAGCCCACTTGAGCAAACCCTGAAGTCGCCAGCTCATTCTGGGCAGCACCAGCTGTGATGCCGTCTCACACAGCGATGCTTGAGGAGAGGGGCTCTGGTGGGAGCCAGCAGGATCCTGAGTAGCTGCCTCTGAGCCTGAGGCTGTAGGATGTGCCAGGTCCTCCCCAGCTGCAGGATGTGTGTCTGGTTCCCTGGTACGGAGGAAATCTTGCTGGCTGGATGTGGTGATGTGTGGTCTTGTAGAGCTCGTGTGGGTCCAGTACTATCCTCAGACAGGTAGGCAGCCTTAAGGATGTGGAGAATGGTGGTCAGCGGTGCTGGGCTCTGCTTCGGTTTGGCCAAGATCCCTGTATCCAGTCCTGTACAGAGCCAGTCCGGCACGAACTGAGTCCTTCTGCGCTCAGTTCACACCATTTCCTAATGCAAGATAAGAGTGAGGATTTTGTGCAATTCCTATTTTTTTCTTTTTCTCTCCCTTGAAACAATCAGGTAGCATCCATGAAATTGGTGTTTGGCCCCATCCCTGGAGTTCATGGCCAGGTTGGATGGAGCTTTGAGCACCCTGATCCAGTGGGAGGTGTCCCTGCCCATGGCAGGGGTGGAACTGGATGGACTATGAGGTCCCTTCCAACTCAAACCATTCTGTGTTTCTGTGATTTCCAATCACTTGCTCAAGGTACTGAGATCGCATGTGAGGACTCTGCTTTCTTCTTCCATAGCAAGACAGGTCTTGAAGAATAACCACCTCTAAAAGGATCCCATTTGTCTTCCTGATACTGCTGTGAAGGGTGCCAGGAAATGGAACTGAAGCGTGAAAGAAACTTGAAAAACGCTTCTTCTCTTCTTTTAAATGGAAGAATGAAGCTTACAGGCTGCATCTGCAGTCCGTCAGTGGCCAGTAACGGCTGACAAAGCAAGATTGCTGCAGCGTGGAAGTATCAATATCATACAAAAGAGGCTGAATCTGCTTTGTGTCATGGAAAAAAAGACCCTGAATACTTGAAATATCCTTCCTCAGGTTCCGTTTCTTCAAAGTAATCCCTTTGTATGCCAGGCCAAATTTATCTTTGGACATTTGGAAGGGCAGGAAGGTGGCAGCCCCGAGGTTAATCCTCCTGACCTTTGCATTTGTCAGCCTGTGGTGTTCACCCTCCTCATGTACTGTTCGCTGGCTGCGGTGGTGGGTGCATTTCAGAGGAAGGGAAGCTATTTGGAGACCTGCAGTATGTTTTTGTGTGCAGATAAATATTGGTATATCACAGCGGAATTGTAATTTTTCTTTATGATATCTCTTTCTGAAGCTCAGATTGATGTAAGGGGGCTTCAGAGCTTATAATTATACATACAGGTGTTTGAAGAAGTGGCCTCTACCCTGGGTGTTTGTGCTTATCATGTGCAGAGCATCTGTTGCCACGTGTGGATAAACCAGTCCGAAATCTGAATTCTGGTACCAGCCACGCAATCAGGCTCCTGGATTCCATCTGTCTTTCAAAAAGCAGGTTTGATTTCAGGGCAATATCCAGGAGCTAAAATAACAAAGAAGAGTCTAAACTCTCTATTCTTAGAGATAAAATTACACCTTTGACTTGGTGTTTTACTTTCAGTGCTGTTTTGATGATAAGGGCTGTGGGCTCTGCCTTGGAAAAGAAGATGGTAACTTATGTTTGGATACCTAATTGAGTCTGATCCAGGTCAGCTCTGGAGTGTACTGTTTGAGCAAACAAAGCCCAAGTCCTAAAAATAAATCAGTGAGTTCTGAGCGTTTGCTTTTGTTGAGCAAACCTCCTGAGACACCGCTGTGAACTCATGCTGAGGACTTCAGAGTTTCTGTTTGCAAATGGTTGGCAATAGACTGCGGCGTAATTGCTCCTAGGAGGCTCGGCTTCGATTTCTTCAGGGACGGACCATCTTGTGTATTGCCCGAGAGCTCAGCCGTATTAATCGTGTTTACGCATCTGTTCAAAGTTCTGCCTCAAAGTGCAGTTACACACAGAATCACAGAATCACTAGGTTGGAAAAGACTTCCAGAATCAGCATGTCCAACCATTCCTATCAATCGTCTTAAACACGGACAGAGCTGCTGGCAGCAGAGCTGAATGCTAATTGCCCAGTGAGTTGTGTGGTTGTTGGGTCATCACACACACATAAAAGCTGTGTTCACACGGCTTGGCCCCCACGTCATGCTTAACGGTCTCATTTGTCTTTCTCCCATCTGTAGCACCTAGGTAATTGCTCATTTGCTCCCATTTGCCATGGAGATGGAATATTTTAATGGTTTCTATTAAATCCTCAGAGCAGTGGGAATTTGGGAGCCATCTACTTCAAAGTTATGGCTTAAACCACTTGCAATTAATTTTTTTTTTTTTTTTTTTTTTTTGTAATTTGGACTGTCCTATCTTGGTTTCCAGTCTTCAACCCCCGGGCTTATTTGTTCTTAGCAGTGCTTGATATACAGATGAAATTAAGCAAGGAGATCGTGGAGTTGAAGTTTAACTCTTGTTACTGGTTTTGCACCTCTGTATTGGCTGAAAAAGACACAATACAGAGCTGCAGGTTTCAGGGAATGCTTTCCTTGTAGCAGGCAGAATGCTCTGTTGACAAGTCCACATCCTTTCAGGAAGGTGCTCTTGCCCTGCTGTGATTTTTAGGAATCTGTGGAACCTTATCTGGGCGCTGAGCTTTCCTGATAGGAAAGCGGAGATTGGAGAAGCTGTGACTAAAATCACAGTTAAATTCTTGTGCAGCACTTTGTCTTGCTTCTGCGGCTTCCAGACTTTGTGCCTAAAAAGGGCTCTTCTTACAAATAACTCTTGAAGGGTGGGGGAGGAGGGAGGATATATTTGTTCTCCAAAGAAATGATCCTTCTTTGCAGATAAAGGAACTGTTCCTTGGTTCAGAGAAACAGACAAGACTTTGTTCGGTTTTCCCAAGCAGGGAGTGACGGAGGGGTGCAGTTTGCTTTATTAATACTTGTATTTTGGCTTTATTTGGGGTTTTTTGCCCCCTCCAATGGCTCACTGGTGTACCCCTGAGGGGCATGGTTTACTCTTTGATAGGAATGGTTGGACTCGATGATCCGGTGGGTCTCTTCCAACCTGGTGATTCTATGATTCTAAATCTGGCATTGGGTAGACCAGACAGCCCTCTGGAAAGGCTTGGAC
Source organism: Phaenicophaeus curvirostris (assembly GCF_032191515.1). NCBI lineage: Eukaryota > Metazoa > Chordata > Aves > Cuculiformes > Cuculidae > Phaenicophaeus > Phaenicophaeus curvirostris. Next base: position 2,355,869 of record NC_091411.1, read on the forward strand.
AATTTTGCTTCTATTCCTTCTGCGTCAGGCACAAACCTCTGTTTAGAGCTTGTTCTAAAGACGGTAGATCAAGCAGAAACAAGATCGATGCTGAAAAGACATTGTATTTGGGCTTGTTGCAGCAAGGTAGTTTCACTGGGCTGTGATAAAGAGGAGTTGCTTTTTCTGCTGAGCATGCCTGCCCAGCCCTGGGTGCGCAGGGGGAACGTGCAAGCGTGGCAGGGCTGAAGGGAAAACGGCTCGTAGCTCCTGCATAAGGAGATGGGGGAATCAGAGGGCAAAGCTGAGTGGGAGGATGAGACAAGGCTGCTCCTAATGGAAGGGAAGAGAGGTAGGATTCGCATCTCTGGATCGATACACGTGTCACTGGGGACAGTTAAAAATGGGCAGTGGAAGGGAGAAAGCTTCCTTCGGGGCAGCTGCTGGGAAACATCCTGTTGGGGTGAGAACCCAGTAATGTGGGATTGTTCCCCCTTTAGCTTAGAAATGGGACTTAATTCATTGATTAATTAATGTTGTCCTGATGATAAGCTTCCTTGAAAGTGCACAAGCAGTACAGCTGGAGCAGAGGGCTCTTTTCTATTCTGCTGTTCAGCTGAAACCTTAATTCAGGTTATTATTCTGGCAATTTTATGATGCTGGGAAGTTAGAAAAGATGAGGAGAGCTGGGAAATTACGTTATTGGAAAGATAGGAGTGGCTGGAAAGCTGCTCAGCAGAAAGGACCTGCGGGTGCTGGTCAGCAGCAGCTGAACATGATTCTGGAGTGTCCCAGGGGGCAACAGCATCCTGGCTTGGATCAGCCATGGTGTGGCCAGCAGGAGGAGGGAAGGGATTGTCCCCTGGTGAGGCTGCACCTTGGATCCTGGGTTCAGTTCCGGGCCCCTCGGTGCAAGAAAGATGTTGAGGGGCTGGAGCACGTCTGGAGAAGGGAACAGAGCTGGGGACGGGTCTGGAGCACAGAGGTTGTGGGAGTGGCTGAGGGCCCTGGGCTGGTTAGTCTGGAGGAGGTGAGACCTCATCGCGCTCTGCAGCTCCTTGAAAGGAGGTTGTGGTGAGGTGGATGCTGGTCTCTTCTCCCAAATAACAAGCGATAGGATGAGAGGAAATGCCTCAAGTTGCAGCAGTGGAGGTTTAGATTGGATATTAGGGAAAAATTCTTTACCAAAAGGATTGTCAAGCACTGGCAGAGGCTGCCCAGGGCAGTGGTGGAGTTCCTGGAGAGATTTAACAGCCGTGTGGATGTGGTTCTTTGGGACACAGTTTAGTGGTGGAGTTAGCAGTGTGAGGCTAATAGTTGGAATTGATGATCTTGAAGGTCTTTTCCAACCTAAATGATTCAATGATTCTCAGTGCACTGAGATTTGAACATGATGTTTGTTGGTATTGTAGCTGCACAAGACTGAAGGTGCCAAATTGGATTTGCAACTTCTTGAAGACTTGCTTGATTTCTAATTTGATGCCTGTGCCTCTCAACATCAGGATCAGCACTGAAACACGTATCAAAAAATGCTGTTGCTTATATAATGAAGAAACTTCTCTTTATCTCACGTTTCCAGAAACCACACTGTATTGCTCTTCATTTAAATAACATCTAATTTCCTCCCTGCCCCAGTACAGTGAGCACCTCAGGCTCTGAGAAGTACCCAGCACACAAGGTGTTGTCTGGATAACAGTTCTCAGTGGGTGTAGCTGTATCTGTTAGTCTGAGACCTGCTGGTTCAGTAACCAGCCCCAGTTTTGGGACTGGTCTGAGAAGCTCAGGTGAGCCTCTGTGCTGTACCTGGCAGTGTTCTGGGACATGCTGTCCATTCCTATGGGCTGGAAGCTCAGTCACCTTCCATTTGTTTCCAGTGCTTTCAAAGCAGCATTCAGGAAATGGTTGCCTGGTGAAGCACTTTTGCACGTCTCTGGAATCATAGAATGGTTTGGGTTGGAAGGGACCTTAAAGATCCCTCAATTCCACCCCCCTGCCATGGGCACAGACACCTCCCACTGGATCCGGTTGCCCCAGGGATGGGGCAGCCACGGCTCCTCTGGGCAACCTGGGCCAGGGCCTCCCCACCTCACAGGAAAACATTTCTCCCTAAGATCTCATCTCAATCTCTCCCATTTCAGCTGAAAGCCGTCTCCCCTTGTCCCATCCCTGCACTCCCTGATCAAGAGCCCCTCCCCAGCTTCCCTGGAGCCCTTTTCAGTACTGGAAGCTGCTCTAAGGTCTCCCTGGAGCCTTCTCTTCTCCAGGCTGAACAACCCCAACTCTCTCAGGCTCGTACAGGAGGTGCTCCAGCCCTCAGATCATCTCCGTGGCCTCCTCTGGACTCGCTCCAACAGCTCCATGTCCTTCCTGTGCTTCCACAACTGAGGGGCTCCAGGTGATAAAATAAATAACTGTGCATCTGCGCTTACCCTGTAAGCTGGGTGATCGAACAACTGCTCAGAACATGCTTTGAATCAAAGCTGTTGTATGAAGAAAAAGCTGGTTTTATTTTTATAGCTTTGCTTCTTCAGGAATTTTAAAGTTATGAGGGAACCTTAGTTCAGGTTTGTTAGGCTGTAGTGGGGCTAGTAAAGTCTGCTTGGTGATTTCTCTACATTTTTCTATTTACTTGGGCACTTTCCTACCTCAGGGCGGTGATGCTGCAAGCTGCTTGTCCCGCTGCAGGGAGGTTTGTGTTAGAGATGTGCTAGAGCTTTGCAGCAGCCGTGACCTCAGGCCTGGATTTAGCTGAAGGAAAGAGCATCTCCTCAGTGCATTCAGTGAGACCTCCTTCATCCCAGTGGGTCAGTTAGGAGAAGAGCTGGTAAAACTGAATACCTGTATTTTCTCTTCCTTCCAGATTCTGGAGTGGACTTTGGGTGTGTGTGGTGGGATCGAGCTGCAGCCTTGCTGCTCCATCAGTCACAGTCTGAAAAACAAGTGTCCCCTCTCTGTGTGCTCACGGTATCGTGTTTGTTCTCCCTAACACTGACAGGCAGCATCCTATTGATGTGTTAAACAAGGCTTGTGGAGGGATTATTGGTGCAGGGGCTCTAGTTTTTATATTAATTGTATTTTCTTCAGCGTCCTGCCCTGAGCGTGGAGGACAGCCTGCATTCCTGCTGATGCTTTAATCTGAACCGTCCTGCATTCGTTCACTTCTTCCTGCGTGCTGTCTCTAACAGGAGTGCTGGGAGGCACGTGCGGAACAGGCACATGCTCGTCATGCAGAAGAACTTTTCTTTTATCAGCTGTGCTCTGGCCTTCATGCATTGCAGTCACGTGCCAGTGGCATTTCCCCAGGGATGAAAGCAGGGGCTCCTCTCCGGAGCAGGAATTTTCCTTCTGCCAGAAGGGCTGTGCTCCGCGTGCTGTGCTGGGTTATTTCTAGGAAACACGTCTTCAACCCTGGTCTTCAACCCTGGTGCCCCTCTTCTTGCTTCCTGGTCATTTATTTGTGACCATTAGTAATAAAGAACAAAAAGTACTTGGAATTTTGGAAATGCAGTGCTGCTTTTGGAGGCTTTTAAAACACATTGAGCATGAGTTTGGGGGGCAGTGTGATATGCAGCGCTTCGAGGAGGCTGATGCTGAGAGCAGGCCGTGACTCTCCTGGCTCAGATCAGGTTGCGAGGGTGAAAATGGAGCGTGGCTTTTATTTTCAGTTCCTCCTTGAGCTGGTGTGAGCTATTTCCTCTCTCTCTGTGAAGGGAACTGATAGATCAGGCCTAACCTAGGGAGCAATATAGGATGGAAAAGAGGGTTTGTTGATATATAGACTCTGACCTTCTTGGGCAAATCTTTGGGTTCTGGTGCAAGTTATGTGACAGTAATTTCCTAAGTCACTTGTCCTTGGTGCCGGGAGTCCTTGTCACTGTTCTGGGGCCAGGCAGGAATCCTGGCAGGAGCGGCACTCCATCCAGCAGCATTGTTAGGTGGCTTTTAGGCAAAGAGCAGCTGCATGGGCAGCTCCAACAACACACCGTGCCTCCCCTTGGAGATCCTCTTTGCTGGTATCTAGATGGACTCGCCCTTTCCTCCTTTCCTCCTTTCCTCCAGAGTAACTGACATTAAGCTCCTTGTCAGCCAGGTGACCAGAGATTTCCCCATCCCTTCCTCCACTCCGCGCAAGCGCTCTGGGTCTGGTGTGATGTACAGCGTTGCCTCAAGCAATCGTCCCTTAGACTCCGCTTGCCAAGCCCTTGTATTTTCACATGCTGCCCTAACAGGATGGATCCCCTGTGAAACTGTGCCTGGGATTGCAAGAAGCTCATGATCCCTGCTTTTTCTTTCCTGTGCTGGTACTGTGACCGTTCATGGCGATGCAGCTCCTGGCTGCGGTTCCTTTTCCTATTTGTGTGAGAGCTGCCCACTCCGTCTCTCCGTGCCGCACGGGCAGGTTGTCAATGAGCGGACTGTGTGCTGCCTGGCACGGCTCCGGCTCCGGCACGCAGCTTCCCTTGGCTGCCGGCCCGTGTTTACGGAGGCCCTGAGCTGTGAAGTGGCCAAGGGAGAACCAACAGGGAGGAGCTGTTGAGAAGTTTCACGTAGAATCAGAGAATCATAGAATCACCAGGTTGGAAGAGACCCACCGGATCATTGAGTCCAACCATTCCTATCAAACACTAACCCATGTCCCTCAGCACCTCGTCCACCCGTCCCTTAAACCCCTCCAGGGAAGGTGACTCAACCCTCTCCCTGGGCAGCCTGTTCCAGTGCCCAGTGACCCTTTCTGTGAAAAAATTTTTACCTAATGTCCAGCCTAAACCTCCCCTGGAGGATCTTGAGGCCATTCCCTCTCATCCTGTCCCCTGTCCCTTGGGAGAAGAGGCCTTGTTAAACCTAGTGGTAGTTGCTGGGGTAATGATGAAGTGATGGGGAGAGGAAAGAAACCACTTCTATGTTTCAGGAGGCAGGGTGGTACCTTGGGCACATTGGCCTTTCTTCAGGATTTTAGTTTGCGCAAATATGATCAGTCATGAACACTGGAAGCTTTGCAGTTGTGTTATGCTATGGTTGGACTAGATGATCCTGTGGATCTTTTCCAACCTAGTGATTCTGTGTATAAATGAAATGTAATTTAGCCTGGCAGTTTATAGGAGGTCCCTTTCTGAGCAAGAATGGTACTTTTGTTCCCATCTCACAGGTCAGTGCTTTGAGATCACTGCATTGATTGGAGATACACAGCTCTCACAAGTTACCTGGATATTGATGCATAGAGGTGATGGCTTGCCAGTGGGAGTAATAACAGAGCCATAGAATCATTAAGGTTGGAAAAGACCTGCAAGTTTTTCCAGTCCAAATGTCAGCCCCACCGTGTTGACTAAACCATGTCCTGAAGTGCCATGTCCACAGGCTTTTGAAGCCCTCCAGGGATGGAGACTCCCCCACTGCCCTGGGCAGCCTCTGCCAGGGCTTCACCACTTGGTCAGCAAAGAAATTTTCGCTAATATCCAATCTAAACCTCCCCAGCACAACTTGAGGTCATTCCCTCTCATCCCATCTCTTGTTGCTTGGGAGCAGAGCCCAGCACCCACCTCCCCAAAACCTCCTTTCCGGAGCTGCAAAGAGCAATGAGGTCTCCCCTCAGCCTCCTCTTCTTCAAACTAACCAGCCCCAGGTCCCTCAGCCTCTCTCAGAACCCCTGGGCTCCAGCCCCGTTCCCTTCTCTTGACGTCCTCCAGCCCCTCAGTGACTTACTTGTAGTGAGGGACCCGAAACTGAACCCAGGATTCAAGGTGTGGCCTCACCAGCACTGAGTAATCTTTTGTTCTTCATACTAGGGCATCCTACAGCAAAGTAAAACCAAATCCTGAGTGATCACATCAGATCCCTTGTATTTTATGGATGCACGAATGTGAATGAGGAGATCTGGTTTCATCAGAAGGGAGAGAATCCAGTCTGGAGTGGCCCGTTTCAAACAGCCTGTGCTTTGCAGGACTTAAAAATCCACATGTGGGCTTTGTCCAGAAAGCAGGTTAGATGCTGTGAGGTCTGTTCCTCAGCGAAACGTTGGTGTCAGCCAGTGCCTCACGCGCAGGGATGAGGCCCCAGCGAGTGCCAGGCACAGGAAGCAGGCTGCAAAAATAGCTGCGCTTTAAAAGCCTAAAAACAATGGGCTCCTCCAGCAAGGATCAGAATAGAATTCTTTTAGCTTCGGGCATCTTATGGAAAAGCAGAAGAGGAAGGAGGATTTGGAGGGGAAAGCTAAATGAGCCCTTCTCTGCTCTTGGGTTACACCAATGTGGATCTGTCATTGAAGTCATTTGCACCAGTATAACCCAGAACCTGTCCCAAAGCACGTCAGCAGCTGGAGGGGATTGATTTAGATGGAAAGAATGTGTTCAGCATAGCTTGTCCAAATGGCACCTATGGTGGCCTTGACAGCTGTTAGTGAGTATTTATAGGGTGTAAACAGCAAGGGGAAAGAGGACGGGGATAGAGCAAGCTGTGGGGGGAAGGAGAATGGGATGAAAGGTGGAAAAGGAAGATTTTTACCTCTGTATAGCTTAGACAGCGAAGCATCCATCCAGGTGGAATGAACCGATTGACTGACTTGATATTAATTAGACAGAGCATTTGAAACCAGAGGCTGTGCTTTTGTCCTGATCAAGAACGCAGTTGGCTCTGCTGCCCATTTTTGTGTTTCTGCAATAGTTCTGTAGAGCAGACAGGGATCCCTCTCCCATTGGGGGATCACTGTTTGTTAGATCAGATTAAATGTTCCTCCTCTGCGCTCTCCATCTGGTGACAGGTAGTAGGCTTCCAAAATGAGTGTTTGCCCCCACTAGCAGCTTCTGAGTTTCCCAAACACAAGGTTGCACCTCCATTTCCCATGTTCAGCAGCCACTGACAGTCTGGTGCCTTTGATTCATCCAGTCCACATTTAAATCCATTTGCGATTTGACCTCTTAGCATGTGGTCCCAGTGGGTTCCCCAGTTTGTGTGTTACATAGAGGGGTGTGTGTGCGCACATAAATCCTTTAAATTAAACCTTCTTCCTGGTGATTTGCCTGGCCCTTTGTGGCTCCTGTCAGTAAATATCTTCCCCAGTCCTGCGATTTGAGTCTAGTTTTGCTCACCTGAAGTCCTGTCCATATTCTGGTTGTCTTTTTCGCTTCTCTCTCTCTCATTTTCTAGTTCTGCTCTATCTTTTTATTGAGAAGTCTGAGCTTCCTTGCAGTTTTCAAAATGCTGGTGTGTCCTGGATGTGTGTTCTTATGTTTTCTGTTTTATTTTGGTTTCTTTGATTTGCCTTTTGAATTTCTGCTGAACAGTAGGTTAATTTTGCTCAGGCAGTATCCACAGTGGTTCGACACTCTCCGTGTGGGAGCAGGGGGTTAAGAGCTCGTCACTGCGGGGGCATTGCTGTTTCTGCTTTTCTCTTTGCCCAGCAGCACTGAGGTTCATCTGTCCTTATCACTTGACTCCAACATTGCCCTGATGTCCTTCTGGACTTCTTGAATTCAAGGAGGATTGTAGATTTACTTTCCTGAAGGAATTTGTTCCCCATCAGGCACTGCCTACTCATCTGCCCCTTTCCTGGGTCTGCGTGCTGAGCAAACCTCCTGCCTTTTCATTGCTGTTTGTCTCTTCTTGCTGTTTGTTTTCCATCTTGAATTCATTCTTGCCCATGCGTAGATCCATCCCCTGGTCGCAGGCTGGCTGAGTTTCTTTGAAGAGTCAGTGGAAAAGACTCTTATGGGACAGTCTCTGAAACTCAGCCGTTTGTGGCTGCTTTGGAAGAACCCTGGCAGATTTTTTCATGTGTTGCTGTCTTCGAGCCATGCTGATGTCTCCCGTGCATGTCCACCGCCTTGATTCCTGGCTCTTGTTTCTGTCTTGCCGCCTCACGCTGAAGCCCGGCTAGGTGGTCTCTGTTTCCTGGGATCCTCAGGGAGCCCGTTTGGAGATTTCTGCATCCTTGACATCTTTTTCTGGCATTGAGGCTTGTTTAGCCACAGACGGTAGTTCAGCTTGAGCACACTCGAGTCCTTTCCTAGTTGTATGTCCTTTCAACGGCTGTTTGTCTGATAATATCTGTTTATCTTTTCTTGGACAGGGGATGCTCCCAAGTGGGAATTATCAGAGCAATGATTGAAGCCGGCATCCCCATAGATATGATCGGAGGGACATCCATTGGTGCTTTTATGAGCGCCTTGTACGCTGAAGAACGCAGCTTCAACCAGATGAGGATCAAAGCCAGGCAGTGGGCCATGGTAAGCACCGGGGAGGTCGCGCTTCTCTCCTCAGGCGGAGGGCGTGAGCTGAAGCACCAGCCTTGGCAGGGCTCGAACAGCCACCCATCCCCTGGTGTCTGATGGAAAAGCCCCTCCTGGCACTGCGGGAGTGAACTGGGAGGCGGCGTGGATGCCCGGGGAGGCAGGCTTTGACTTTGCTCTACACAAAGTCCTGTCCAACTGTAAACGTCAAGTGATGTTGTTTAACCATGTTAACCTGTGTTTATCTTTATTTTAATCTTCTCTTTTTATGTGCTGGAATCTGTTTTCTTTCCAACTCTCAACAACTTTGTTTCTCTTTGTATAATTTTCTCTCTTTCGTTCTCACATGCTGTCATTTTTCAGTGGAACTGATTGACAGAGGTAATCCTTCTCTAACCTAAATACAAAATGGGGAGCTCATGGTATACCCCGAGAACTCCAGAGCGGTGGTTCAGGAGACATATTTAATTTTAAATATTTAATACAAGCAAAACCGTATTTTCATAGCTGAACCGAGGATTGGGAAGGTTCTGTGGATGAATTTAATTGATATGATGTTGGGGAAAAATTGCACTAGCCTCAGATTGCACGTGTTCAGATTGACTGGAGGTGTAGATTAGTGTTATTTCTGGGCTTTATTGGTTACAACTCTGTATTGGTTGTGGGAAAACCACATTTTCATGTTGGTTTTCTTATTGACAGGGCAGCACAGGGAGTTTTCAAAGTTAGCTTAAGCTCTGGGTCCGTTTAGATGTGGAATTTTATGGGAAGTAGGAGTCTGTAGTTGATACATGTGCACTTCTGACCTTTCCCAAGTGAATTCTAATCTGTCGTGGCTTTGAAATGAAATTTGCTGTATCTTGGGAAGATGGTGCTTACAGGACAGCATCATCTGAGCAGGGTGAGCAGGGGCGCTGCCTCCCTGCAATGTTTTCCCAGCCTCCAGCTATCTGTGGCTCGCTGCCCTCTCTCTGTTGCTCTTGGTTGGGCTTGAGGGATGGAACTTTCCTTGTGCATCTGTCTGGAGGGTTATCTCCCCTTGTCTGTTAACTTCTCAGATCTCTTCGGCACAGGGGGTGATGCAGAGCTGGAAATGCCGCGTTCTCTGCTTCTCCAGGCTGTGCTGCCATCGAAGCCAGCTTCACTTCGAGCATGGCAGCTCTTGAGCTCACCAGCCTAATCTGGAACACACTCGCTTCTACCAGAAACAGTTAAAGCGGAAAAGAGGGCATTTAATCTGTTGATTAATTTTTGGACACAAATGGCAAAGCTCAGAGAACATTCCACAAAGGGAAAGGCAGGTTTGGCCCAGCCTTGGGCTGTTTCAGGTGTTGCTACTGTGAAATCTGCAAATAAGGAGCTGGAGGAGAGGTGAGCAGCCTCTGTTAGAGCAAACATTTCATCTATTAATGAAGAATAGATTTACTTGGTGTTTTTCATGAGTGCTCTCACAAGCTTGCCAGGTCCAAACCAGAAATTGTTCAAGGGTTTGAGAATGAAGAAAGCAAAGACAGCTCTGTTTGAAGGCCTTTTCTCTCCTAACAGCACAGTCCAGCATTGTAAATTGCCATGAAAACCTTCTCTCCAAGTTCAGATCACAGCTAATGTACAAAGTAGCTCAAGGGATGATAAATCTTTTTGACTGTGGCTATTCTGAGCTGTTTTCTCATGTATTGTTTTGCAGCGACTGTAGACTGAGCCAGGAGAGCGGCTTCTCTCTGTGAGCGCCAGCTCTGTGTGTGATAGCAGGGAGGTTTGAGGTTTCATAGAAGATCCACTGGAAGGGACTGAGCGTGAGCGAGATGAGAGATCCATCAGATAAGCCCCAAATGGCCAGTGTCCAAAAGCAGCAGGACATCCCTACTGTCTTGCAGAACAGCCTCGCAGTTGGAGCTCTGCAAGTGATGCTCTGGGGAGCATCCTTCGTTAAGCCAACGTTCTGCACAAAGGCTTGAGCCCTCCCTGCTACAGGAGCTGCTGATTCTGCTCCTCCAAAGCCTGCAAGCTTTTGCTGCTGAAGGTTATTGCTGAGTGCTCGTTCTGCAAAACCTTGCAGCCTGGCTTTTGTAGCCCATGGTAGGATTTAGAAATGTCTTTGCCGTGATGGATTAGATAACTCAATATTTATTTATCTTTTAAATCCATCAAAGTAAATGCTGGTTTTGTCCTGCAGTTATTTCTCTTTTCTGTATTTTTAAGATATTGGCATGTCTTTAGTTGTACGCTCAGGGCTGGAAGAAGGGATATTTTTAATAGAATGTGTTTTCTGGATCTAATGAAGCAGGAAAGAAATAAATTACTCTTGTCAAAATATAGAGGGTTGTGAAAATTACTAGTCGGCTTAGTTACTCTGTACTGCCTGTGTGTGTGTTCTGTACCTGTGTTTAACCAGCAAGACAAACAGTCTTGGTTTTTTTAATTGGAGAATTAGTATTTCAAAGTATAAATATTTCACGAAGAATGGAGTATTCTCTTGTTGAAGCAAATAATATTGTGGGAACGCATCGCTCAAATGCTTCCCTTAATGAGAATTAAGAGTCACTGGGTAGGATGCTGCAGCCGGTTGCTGTCTGTGTTTGCATGACAGCTAAAATAAATGTGGGGGTTTCTGAGGTCGCAGTCATGAGATTCTGCTGCTGTATTCCTGCACTGAGAGATACTGTGGTTTAAAGAGCTGATCTGGCCAAAAATTCATCACTTGTTTTCTCAGTCATGCTGGTTTCTGGCCAGCTCAGCCCGGGAGGTGCCGGCAACAGAGGCAGCTTGGGTCAGATTGAAGATTGAGCTGCTGTCAGGCCGTGTCCCCATATTCTTCTTGATCCACTACATGGATTTTGAGGAAGAAGTGCTGTTCTCTGCCATACTGCACCCGTGGCCCTTGTGGGACCTTGATGACCTGGGAGCGCTGCGGAGGAGCCTGGTGGCAGCGTGCAGCCACCCAGGGTCAGTGCGTCACGCGATGCATGCGTGATGGGGTCCACGAATGGTCCTGTAGCTGCAGAGGTCAGAGGAGAGCATCATAGAATCATAGAATAACCAGGTTGGAAGAGACCCACCCGAGTTAGGTGCAGTGGTTTGTAAATCGCTTTGCATCCTACGCTGTGTTATTTTGTTCGTGTGCCAGATCCTTCTGTAAAACAACAACTACAAGAACAGATCCCCACAAACACAAAATCTGAGCTGAGGAGGCAAACGTTGCCAAACTGGCATGAAGAGTAGGCAGGATCTTATAGGAAAGAACCTCCTGCCCAGAGGAGATTAGCAATGTGAACTGGTCTGGTCCTCAGGTGGAAGGAGCTTTAGTCACTGTGATTAATGCAGCAAAAGGGAACGCGAGCTGAAGCAGCCTTGAAGTGCACAGTAAATCCTAAATAATTCAGAGGTTCATTGCAGATTGGACATTAATGCATGTGCAAAGATTGTCTTTTAAGTTGGGTTGATGACGTTCAGCAGAGAACCTGTTCTGGGCACCCTCCAGCCTGTGGCGGCTCATGGATGGTGTTGGGCTGCCAGGGTGCTTCTTGCTTGCTCCCTCAGAACCCGATCGGCTGCTTTGCGTGGTTCCAGTCACTGGATTTCTCTGCTTCCAACAGCAGGTTGCTCTTCCCTGGTGAGCCAGCTGAAGCGTTCCCTCTGGTTGCGTTGCAGATGGAATTTTGTAGTTGAGATTATTAAGAACAGAAGACAAAAATACCGGGAGTGGTTTTGTTAAATCTTAAACATCTGTTATATCAAGCAGTGCAGGAAAAATCTGTTCTCATATAGTAATAAGGCCTGATAGTTCATAGTTACCATCTCAATTGTGTTATTTGAGTAGGTTGGAATTGACCCTAAATCAAGTATTAGAATCTGAGAAATTTGGACAAAAGGTTGTACAAAAAAATCAAACATGCTTATAGTTTTGCAATGCCCAGGAAAGATACCAAAGCATCCTATTTCTGCCGTGTAGCCACTGTGTTAGCGCATGCCCATGAAGATAACGTGTTAGCGGTAGAGGGACAGAACATCTCAGTCTGGTTTTAAACATACATGGAGTCACAGAGTGGTTTGGGTTGGAAAGGACCTTGAAGATCATCCAGTTCCAACCCCCATGTACTTACCTTGCCTCTCCCCTTTGCCCAACTCTGAGATCATTATGGGTTCTTAGATGGATTAAGTTGAATTTTCTTCAGCTCTTCGATTTCTTACTAGTTTACCTTTAGATCTGAACTCCCATTGTTGTTATTCCTGCCTTCAGGATAAATACATCCCTGCAGTGCTGTTCATCTGAAACTGTTGGCTATTTTTGTTTTGTCTTTAGCATCTGTTTCTCTGTGAGTTCCTGTGCTGTTCCATTGAAACTTTATAGGACAATGCTGAAAAGACACTAAGGGACATTCTGGGTGCCGTCTCTAGTCGTTTAAAAGCATTTAAACTGTTCTGCTGGTTTAAAGCTTTGTTCTTGCAACAAGTTTTCCCATTCCCTTGCTTTATTTATATGCTCAGGAGCATTGAAAAATCCTGGGATTATCCTGGGTTTTGATAGCAGTTCACAACCGTTCTTCACCAAAGAACAAAATAACTAGAACTTATGGTTCAGGTCTCTTTTTGTCCATTGTCAGGTGTGTTTGCTCCTCTTCTGCTGCTCGTAAAGCTCAGTGTTTCTCATAGAGCAGAAGAAGAACCTTGTCGTTTGCTTGTTCAAGTTGCCTTGTATCACAGGATAGCTTTTAAAAATAGTCTTAGGATTGAAGTTCTCCTTAATAAGCAAGCTCCTCTGGCAGCAGAGTGGTAGAAATGAAAGTTGGTGAGAAGTTAATGTGAAATACCTGCTCTCTCCCAGGAGAACTGGTGCCTTAGGGCTGGGCTTCCCAGCCCTGTGCTGTGGGGAACCACAGCTGCGTTGTTCTTGGAGATGCAGCATTGGTCCTTGTGCTGTTGGTTGTGGAGAAGTGGAGCAGAAGTTGAGAGACTCTGAGCCTTTCCAAAGCGTGATCTTTAACTGAGTTCTTGGAAGGCGAGGGAGGCTGTTGGCCGTCAGTGTCTGCTGAAAGGGCATCTTCCAGTTATACGAAATGAGACTATTAAGAAATAACTGTTAATTAGAAGTATTTTATTCAGGTACAAGACTACTGCAAGCATTAATTGTAGGGAAAAGGTAGAGGCTCAGCATTGTAGAGAGCAAGGACAGCCCGATGTTTGGTGCTGAGGCGGAGAGATTTTTCTTCACTATTAAATAAAGGACTTTATGTAAATGCCTCTTTCTCTGATTTAATCATCTTAAGTAGTGTCAGAGGCCAAACGTCTATTTCAAGTACAAAGCTCATTCCACTTCGCTCTGATGCTGTGGGTAGCGGGTCTGTAGTTAGGTTGATGCACTCTGCTCCCCCTGTCAGGACCTCAAGTGAGGATGTGAATGAAGGTGATGGGATCATATCTGGTTTCTGCTAAATCTTTTACATTCTCCCGTGTTTCCTCTTTCTATACTTGTTTTTAAGGATCTTTTTTATTTCATTTATGCTTAGACATGTATTATCTGGGCAGACACCTAACCTACATTTAAAAGCAGCTGATGTGACAATGTAGGCTAATCCTACTCTTCTGTGAATCCTTTCTAGAGGCGGGCAAAGCCCAGATGTTGATCGTGGCTCCCTTAACAGGCAGGTTCGGAGGCTGCTTCTTGCTGTAGGTTTCTGCCTGCATCCAATGTCATATTCTCTGTTAAGTTGTCACATTATAGAGAATATGTAAAGAGAGAATTCACTGTATTTCGTCCAGTGAAACCCTACTGAATTGTGAAGGAGCTAACTGGAGTTTTTTGGTCTTCTATTGCTTTTTAACCAAGAATCATAGAATCATGGCATCGTTTGGGTTGAAAGGGACCTTAAAGCCCATCCAATTCCAACCCCTCTGCCATGGGCCGGGACACCTCCCACTGGATCAGGCTGCCCAAGGCCCATCCAACCTGGCCTTGAACACCTCCAGGGATGGGGCAGCCACAGCTTCTCTGGGCAACCTGTTCCAGTGCCTCACCACTCTTATGGTGAAGAAATTCTTCCTTATGTCCAGTTTGAATCTGCCCCTCTCTAGTTTATACCCATTGCCCCTCATCCTATCACCACAAGCCTTTGTAAACAGTCCCTCCCCAGCTTTCCTGTAGCCCCATCAGGTACTGGAAGGTCACTATAAGGTCTCCTCCTTCTCTTCTCCAGGCTGAACACCCCCAGTTCTCTCAGCCTCTCCTCGTATGGGAGGTACTCCAGCCCTGTGATCATCCTTGTAGTCCTCCTCTGGACCTATTCTAACAGCTACACATTGGCTTTCATAGAATCACCAGGTTGGAAAAGACCTCTTGGATCATGAAGTCCAACCATTCCTATCTGCCACTAAACCATCTCCCTGAGCATCTCGCCTACCTGTCTTTTAAACGCCTCCAGGGATGGTTGCTCGACCACCTCCCTGGGCAGCCTGTTCCAGTGCCCAGTGACCCTTTCTGTGAAGAATTTTTTCCTAATGTTCAGCCTGAACCTCCTCTGGTGGAGCTTGAGGCCATTCCCTCTCGTCCTGTCCCCTGTCCCTTGGGAGAAGAGCCCAGCTCCGTCCTCTCCACAACCTCCTTTCAGGGAGCTGGAGAGAGCAATGAGGTCTCCCCTCAGCCTCCTCTTCTCCAGGCTAAACACCCCCAGCTCTCTCAGCCGCTCCTTGTAAGACTTGTTCTCCAGAACAAGCTTTGGTTTGGGTTTATTAGGATTCGTGGCCAACAGCGCAGCTATGGGGCAGTCACAGTGGCCATCACGCCATGTCACGTAGATGTTCTCATCCTTTTATCTCGTAGGTCGGTGTGCAGGTGTAATGACTTGAGATGGAGGGGTCAAATGAATCCATGCAGCTTGCTTACAGTGTTTTGAAGGGACACACTGGACAGTGTTTGTTATAATATAACGGGTATCTAGAAAACCCCCATTGATTTGGTTTGTCGAGCTCATGGAGGCTGCCCTGGGCGTATCCTCATGCTGGCTACGCCGCGGCAGGGTGAAGCGCAGGAACTCGCTTGGGGAATGACAAATAATTGATCCTAATACACAGGATGTGTGTTTGAACCTTTTTAAAGTGACTGAACCTTGCTGCAGTCCCAGGGGATCACAAATATGTGATCACAACAAAAAAAAGGCTTCAGACTGGAAGACTAATCAGGTGTGATCCAGAAATGAGATGAGATGTACAAATGTTTCCATCAATTCCTATGCTACAGAGTTGTGATTTCTTTTCCACACAGGTGAACTGCACGTACCCTGTGGGAAGCTTTAAACAAGTTGAAGTTTCAGCTCAGAAGGATAACGGAGAGGGAGATAATTAATAATATCTTTATTAAAAGAAAGCAAGAATTAAACTGCACCATTCACATGCGTTTGTTAGGGCAGAGACACATGCTTGTTTACGCTGCTCTAGGGAGCTGTTTGGATTTGTGAGCAGAAGGGAAGCGATAAAGCCGTAGGTTCTCCCACCGCCTTATTGCAAACTCGCTCTGGAGTTCGCTGCTCGTTGGGTTCAATGCATGGCACCACACAAGGACTTACTGGGTGTAGTTTTCGTAGCTGTATTTCTGTCCCCTTGACAATTTTTGTGCTTACAACAGTAACTCTTCCAGTGTTGTTGGCTATAGAATTGAGAATATAATGTCTCTTGAATTGCACACGTTAATGAATATAATAGCGATTCTTGCATATATTTACCTTTGAAATGCTGTTTTATTTCTCCATTTATTTTTTTTTAGGTGAATAACTCAATGAAAACCATTCTAGACTTGACCTATCCAATAACCTCTATGTTTTCTGGAGCATCTTTTAACCACAGCATCAACAATATCTTCAAAGACAAGCAGATAGAGGTAGGTTGCTTATTCATGTGATGTACAGTCACCGGTGTTGCTGTATTCAGTTGCAGCAGAAATAGCTTTCTTCCCTGCTGATTTGGGATATGGGTCTGTGGGATTGCTGAAAACGTGTTAAACCTGTGAATGTTATGTTAGGTGAATATAGGAAGGAGCCTGTTCTTTCATTTTGGTGGATTTAGAAAACACAAGTTGATTGTAGCTACTTCTGTTCTGATTGACAAAAGGATTCTGTTGGCTGAGAGAAGTTAAATTGTGTCATAGAATCATAGAATCATAGAATGGTTTGGGTTGGAAGGGACCTTAAAGCCCATCCAGTCCCACCCCCTGCCATGGGCAGGGACACCTCCCACTGGATCAGGGGCTCCAAGCCCCATCCAACCTGGCCTTGAACACCTCCAGGGATGGGGCAGCCACCACTGCTCTGGGCAACCTGGGCCGGGGCCTCCCCACCCTCATAGTGAGGAAATTCTTCCTTATGTCCAGTCTAAATCTGCCCCTCTCCAGTTTATACCTATTATCCCTAGTCCTGTCGCTCCAAGCCTTTGTAAACAGTCCCTCCCCATCTTTCTCGTAGCCCCTTCAGGTATTGGAAGGTCACTATAAGGTCTCCTCAGAGCCTTCTCTTCTCCAAGCAGAACAAAAGTGTCACTGAAGCAGAACTGTTGAGACTGTCTTATTGTTATTTTCTGCTAATTAGGTTCGAGAGACCCTTGGGGCACTGCAGAAGGAGGTCTTGAAGAAGGTAGCAATGGGCTTGGCTTCTTTTAATTTTGAAGCTAGAGTGAGGGTTTATGAAACCTGCCATAACATCAGCATGTTGTTTCCCTGTGTGCACATGGTGACCTCTTGTAGTTCCTAGATGGTGGGTGTCCTGCCTGAGCTGATCGCCGTGTTCAGAGTCCCACCATCTTCTGTCCCTCAGCAACAGCAACTTGTAAAGCACGTTATCGATCGTTGTCCCCCCTAGATCATCATGCTCAGAGGTCACTTGGATATTCTTGCAGCCTTACCTCATTTGCAGTTTTAACCTGATTATCCCTGTGTTTGGAATCCTCGTGATGGAAGATTATGTAGCAAATTAGCACTATATATACTTTAAATATGTTTATGAAAAATTATCTAAGCCATTCCCCAATGCAAGTATGAATTAAGTGATTAATCATCATGCAGCTTAAAATAGCCTCTTGCTGTGCAGAGGGGATAGTGCTGGGAACAGACAGGTTTTACTGTGAGAAGTGCTTCTGAGACTGGAATTATTTTTGTTGTGTTTTTTGGGCAGCACCAGGCACGCTCTCAGCTCTTCAATCACGCGTATCCCTGTCGGAAGCACTCCAGCTCCTATCTTTGCTTCCAGCAGTGCCTGGTAGGACATCACGGGATTGTGTGATGATTAAACCAGCTCCTCTCCTCTTGCTTGGACATAGCTGAGGAGCTGCCTTTATGCAACCCCCGAGACCTTCTCGGTGGTACTAAGCAAGGTCTTCTCTTGGTTACTGTGGGGTGAGGTGTGGGTTGGACAGTGCAGCATGGGGCTGAGGGCAATGCTGAGCAGAGCTTTGAGGAGGAGAGAATGGCAAAGTGGAACTTTCCTCCGAGCATAGGTGGCCCCAGCTTCCCCCAGTCTCTCTGTCACTGCTCCTGATTTCAGCAATTTATTGTACTTCCCTATAAGATGCAGTGGATTCCTTCCTTATGATTTTTAGCAGCTATGACTGTATGATCTGGTTTAACCTTGCAGCTACAGGAAGCTGTTGTCCAAGAGAAATCCAGTTCCAGGGCAGGCAACAGTGTCGTCTTTGTGCCGAGTGTCGCAGGCTGAACCCTTCAGCCTGTGCCTGAGGACTTCCTCACGTTGGAAGGTTTCCTTTGGAGAGATAAAGAGAAATGTTGTGTAGCTCTGCAAGGAAAGGGGCAGTTTCCCCTTCATTGCAATGTGTGTTATCAGCCCAGGTTAACCAGTTGTCACCAGACAGACAGAAATCAAGAGCTAATGAAGTGTAGAGGATAACTTATAGAGTAACAGAAGCTGAACTGGGACCATTAAAGCCTTGAAGAAATCATAGAATCACAGAATGGTTTGGGTTGGAAGGGACCTCAAAGCCCATCCAGTTCCACCCCTGCCATGAGCAGGGACACCTCCCACTGGATCAGGCTGCCCAAGCCCCATCCAACCTGGCCTTGAACCCCTCCAGGGATGGGGCAGCCACCCCTGCTCTGGGCAACCTGGGCCAGGGCCTCCCCACCCTCACTTTCTTAAAGTGTTATTTTGAAGCAATCAAACCTGCCAGCAGATCAACCTTCTCTCAGTAATTGGCGTGTTTTCCGAAGCAGGTGGCTGGCAGTGATTTCCACCTGGGAATACCAATCGACAGGAGTTAATTAAAACCTTACAAACAAAGATTGTGTTTACATGCTTGGCCACAACTAGTCCTTCTTGGGAAGATCCACAGTGGTGGGAGCAGAACCTGAGAGCTTGCTAGTCAAGGGGCTGGAGTGGGCACTGGCCCTTGTGTCTCTGTAGAAGCTTAAGGAAGCGCCAGGCCAGATCCTCCTTTTTGTTCCCCTGGCTGTGAGATGGAACGCCTCCCCACGCCTGCCCTCCTCCCTCTTCTGCATGCGAGCCAGGGGGCAGAAACACTTACATCGAGCACTTATTTCTGACATGGAAAGGGAGGTTTCCGTTGTCTCATACATTTTCTCTCTCCCAGCCTGGGTAACATCGGTGTTTCGTGATGCCCAGCAGCGTTGGTGGTGGCGCAGCCCTGCTTGCCAGGACCCCCACGACTGCTGCTCAAGGTGCTCCATGAGAGAACATCAGCCTGTGCCAGTTCTTCCAGGAAAGCGCACAGAAATCCAGGGCAGGGGGCTTGAAAGATGCTTCTCAAGAAATGCAGTTATTGCTCCTTGGAAATTACCCATCCTGGGAGAGCACCAGGCTCTGGGATTTTTATCCCCATGCCAGAAGCACAAACTTTTCTTTCAGGTCCTCTCAGGTGGAGGCTCAAGTGTGAGGAATCAGAAAAGACTTTTATCAAGTCCTATTTCAGACTTGAATTATGCTCTGTCCCCGATGTAACTGAGATGATATCTGAGAAGTGCAGCCTTTATTACTGTGCAATAGGTCTCGGTTTAGTTTCCTTTGTGCTTGTGTCTGCATGAATAGGAAAGGAAGTGTCGGATAGAGGGTTTTTTTCTCCATTCCTTTATTTTTGATTAAAATGTAGCTGATGCACTGAAATCTGCAATCCCCGGAATATCTATAGCATGGAGAATCACCCCTAATACTCTTGTAGTCACACTCTATTCATCCGCCCTCCTATGGCATTTGTACCAGATGGGTTGCAGTGTTTGTGCAGCATCTGTTTGTCCTCCCCAGTTCCACCATCTCACAAAGCTGCTTAAGAGATTAAACTTGATAGAAAAAATCCTCTTCCTTGGCAGTACAGAGATTTGTATGGAACAGTGCACGAGCTTACCCCAGGAACACAGATGGGCCAGGGAGGGAATGCTGCTCGATGCGGACTGATAGCTGGAATCCAAACCCTGTTTTGCTTAAGTCACATCAAAGCGATGCTAGAGAAATCCAGACTCCTCGTCCCATGAGCAGAGGCTGGCTGGATGGGAAGGCAGGTTTACCACCTCAGTCCTGATTTAACTTTGCTGTTAGCTGCTGTTCTCTGCGTGTAAGTTCAGTTTGTTGGGACAAGTCCTTCTCCTTCCCCTGTGCAGGCTGCCCTTCCACTGGACACTACGGAGACTGTCCAAAACCATCCTCTCTCCAACACACTCCTACGCAGCTGAGAAGCCACCTTCCCATTCTTCTTTCCCGTCTTGTGGGATGTGAGTACAGGCATGGCTGAAACAAAGAGGAGAACTTCCTGTAGGAAACGCTGCAAAACATTGTTGTGCTCTCTGGCTCTAAGCAGCTCTGGGTCTCAGCAGCATCGCGCTGTCTCTCCTACAGAAATGACCCCTTCATCACCCCAGAGTACAAACGGAACATCACTTAGTCAAGAGACAGTGACTCTCGCTCTTCCCTCTCTCTGTCTTGGACTGTGATGTCTCAGGAACTGAGATCAGGAAGGTGTTGCCTACTAAAGCCTTAGGTTGGGGTCTGAAAACTGAGTGGTTGCGTGCCCATCCACGGTGGATACAATTATGGAAGGCTTGCTCTGTGTCGTGGAAACAGTGGGGTGAAATGCAAGGATGGCGCGTTGGGTGGGATCAAAGGTCTTTCCAGCTTGGTGCCATGTCTCCAGGGGAGATATAAGCAGCAGGTATTTAGAGATGTAGAGAAGAACCACATACATAAAAGTTGAGTCTTCCCTTCACATTGTCCTCCAGCAATAACAGCCTCGGGATGTCTTTAGATGTGAGTTAGTATCAGACCACCCGTCCTCTTCATCTGGAAGAAAACCAGGTATCGGAAAGAATGTGAACTCCTGATTTGAGTGATGAGGTTTCTGGGCTGCAACGTGTGCTGGATCCTCTTCTGGAACAAGTATTTCTTCCTATTAGAGAAAGGAAATAAGGAGTTTTGTCTGCCTTGGTTCTGCATGAAATGTTTGTGTAAGAAACAAGGGGCTGACAGTTTTTTTTTCCATCCAGGCAGCCGCTTGTGTCTGCAGCGCTGTCTGTAAAGATATAGAGGTGGTTGCTTTGGTTTGTGTTAAGCATGCGGTTTTGTTTAAGTGCAAGGTTACGGATTTAGTAAAATTGGATCATCCTCTGTTGCAGGATCTGTGGATCCCTTACTTCACTATCACAACCGACATCACTGCCTCCGCAATGAGGGTCCACACAGACGGTGAGTGGGCAGGTGGCCTTTTCCAGCAGCAGGTCGTAAGTGATGCAAGACTTCAGTGTCACCTCTTGTTCCTGGAACTTTCCTCCCATTTTAAATGTCTCTTCCCTTTTTTTTTCTCCTGCTCAGTATTTGCTCACCAAACTGTCTTTGTACACAGCTAACAAGGAACAGAGCTATTGGGAAGAAATTAAATGAGAGGCTTTATTCACTGTTTAGAGAGAAAATGAGTCCATTGACACCATTCTGTTTCCTTAAAAGAACCCATGAAGTGCAGGTGTTTTAGCCATAAATCAGTCCTAATGCAACCAGAACATTTTAAGATTCAAATTCCCCATAAACAAAGCTGAGATTGCACAGACTCCTGTGCCTGAAGCAGCAGTTGGGTCAGGTTCTCATTTGTGGCCGGTCCTTTGTTTCTCTGGTGGAAAACTGTAACGTTCTTCACACCGACTGAGCAGAGGAGAAAGATCTGAGGTGTCTGCTCTGCTGTCTGACGCGGTGGCCGCCCTGTGGGACACTTGCTTTAGTCTATTTGGGGGAACGGTGCCGTGACTCAGGCTTCAGCAAAGAGCACAAGCCTTCAGGTGCCCCAGATATCTCCTTGGGTGGCTGCAGCTGGGGCTTTGTTCACTGAGGACAACCACGGGAGCTAAAGCAAACAGGAAAAGGATTAACCTTTCTTAGAGGTTTTGTACCCATTCTGCAGCAGGCTAAGCCAACTGAGGTCAGGAAGCTCCCTCCATCCCACTGCTTCTCCCTGCTGTTCAATGTAAAGTTAGAAATCGTCTGGAGAGGGTTTCTGGTCATCTCCTGAGTTCACTGAAAGGAGAGGAAGGGAATTCTCAACTGCTCCTGTGTCCCATCTTGGGTTTTTAGGGTGTAACACAAGAAGTCAACATTTTTCTTGGGTGCCAATCCCAACTCAATTAAAACTATGAATAATAAATCCAAATGTGCCGGTATTGACCTATGTAAACAGCAGGAGTGCTTAAGGTATAATTAGAAACAGAACAGTTCTGTGTTTTAAAAAGAAAAGAGAAAATCAATTCCCACTTTGCTGGAAAGAATTTCTGTTTGAAGAACCGAGCAGTTAATTACCGAGAAGTGAGCTAACACTGAGAGTCCTATTTATTTTTGATATTTTAAAGATTCCCTTCTCAGCCGAGACTCTTGGCCTCATTGGAACTGTAGCGTCTTCTCAGTTCAGCTGATGCAAATGTTAAGAGCTGAATCGGTAAATAAGAGCCTTAAAGCAGAATATTTTACAGGAAACAGATCCAATCAATTCCTACTTGATTAAACTTTCTAATGGCTTAAGAGATGATAATGGTCTTCCTTGCTGCAACAGAAACAGAAATGGCCTAGAAGAGAGAAGATCGCCACCAGGCACTTGCACTGATTTTACAAGTAAAAACTTTTGCTTATTACAGAGCAGGGAAAGCTGCCTGCTGGGACTTCTACGGCACGTATTTTTCACGTTCAGCTCCCACTAGGAGCCTGGGTTTGGGGATCTCTGTAGAACATAACAGCTCCAACTGCACTTCAGTCAGTCCCCAGGAGAAGCCTTTTCCTTTCCTTATCAGCGTAAGCCCAACAAAGCACCAAAGATCCCTGCAGCCAGGCATGTGCTGAAATCTCCTTGAAGGCAATAAAGATGAGGCATGGGCTAAAACTTGATGTTTCTGAGGTTTTGCCTGGTGGTATGGCTGGTAGTCTTTTTTTTTCCCTCTAGCCAGGATTACAATATAAAAAATAATGAACTGCTTTAATAACTTCCTAAGGGTATTCTCAGGAGAGCCTCCATCTCCCGGTTATTGCAGAAGCCGACCCTGCTCTGCGGCAGTCGTTAATGTTGCCGTTCCCTCGCTCTCGTTCCCGCAGGCTCCCTGTGGAGGTACGTCCGTGCCAGCATGTCCCTCTCCGGGTACATGCCGCCCCTCTGCGACCCGAAGGACGGGCACCTCCTGATGGATGGAGGCTACATCAACAACCTGCCCGGTAGGTGCACGTCTTGGGAACACGTTACCAGGAGCACAACCCCAGCAGAACTTTGTCCTCTTTTTTTGTTCCAAAAACCCCAAAAGGAAACAAGGAGAAATATTTCAGACACCTTTAGTCTCATGGTGGTTCCCAGGAGTCGTGGTTTGCTTAGGTGTCTGCTTCATTGCGGCTTTATTAAGACTGGTTTTTGTTACAAAGTTTTTCCTAATAGACGTATTCTGAACATGTAATTCCAAGCTAATTTTGAGTTTATTTTAGTGCTAACTGAAAGAAGAGGGCAGAGATTAAACTGCAAACATACAGTCTATCTTTGAGCTTCTTTTGAAGAAGTGACAGTTGAAGAAGAGATAATTCTGAGAAAGCAGCAGCTTTGACTCTGTGTTGCTCAGACTGGAGTCACGCAGAGCTGGAAGGGTTCAGCTGGTGGGTGTTGGCACCTCGATAGGTGCTAGCAGGTGGAATCAGGTGGTGTTCAAGAGGGATGTGGAGTTTGGGGTGCTCTGAGGACTGAACCTGAAAGGGCCCAAGGTGTCCCAAGGTGTGTGGATTCGCTCGTGTGTGCCTGGGGTAGGGTTTGTTTCAGCGTTATCACTGTAGGCAGGAGGCTCGGGGCGGTGGCTAAGGCAGAAGAGAGATGTGTGGTGTCCTTGCAGTTTGTGATATAATTGTGTAGAAATAAAGAGGAAGGAATTGAAGTTGGAGACTCCAGATCTGAGCAACCCAAGTCATTTACACATTCCAGAGAAACGCAGACTATGTTTTTCCATCATGATTCTATTTGCCAAAAAAAGCCAGAAATGGAAATAATGCAAAATAGACGCCAAAATCTACATTTGACACTCTCTGCTTGTGTCTGTAAGCCAAAGGGTGACTTTGCTAACTGAAACACCTTCTCCACCTGCCCATATTGGAGAGGGCAAAGAGCACATGTATGGTAATGCTGGGTGGAAAAGATGCAATAGGCTGAACGAACAAGGAAGATAAATCCAAGTTACAGCACAAACCTGATTTAAATAAGTGTCTAAATTAAGCATCTAAATCGGCTCTTCAGAGCTGTGGTTTTCCTACGCATAACTGTTCTGGAAACTCCAACTATCTTGGACTCTGGGGGTGTGGGAGAAATATAGATTCACTCTGTGAGGTGCGTGTTCTTCACTTCTCTCCTGTGGTGCTTCTCTAAATCTTCATCTGTATCCAAAGGCTGCAGCTTGTCCTTTTACTGACCTTCAAGTAGGAAGCGTTGTTTCATTTCTTTCCCACTTCCAAATATGAATCTTTCTCTGGGTTTCCAAAGCTGGAAGTCCTCACAGCCTCTCCTTGCTGCATGGTTCCTGTGCTGCTCCTTTCCTTTATCACCTTCCATCTGCAGGGCTGACCCCGATGCTGCTGGCTGTCTTCTCTGAGGCCACTGCCACTTGTTCTCTCCATGGGTTCCCCAGATCTTTTGTTTTCTTCAGAATTGCCGCATGATACGGAATTAATGTGGGTTTAATTTGCTCTTCCGCATTTTACCTAATGTGTAGCTGTGAACTTGAGCTGTGCATGTCCTACCTACTCTTCCCTGCTCCCTGCTGTCCAGTTTTATTGCTGCCTTCGCATGGCAGCGTGGCACCAGGGAGAGTCAGGTCATCCCACCAGTCCAGGGCAAAAAGATCCCCATGAGTGCTATTCACCAGCAGTTCAGAAATGGGAGCTCACCCTTCACTTATGCAGGGGCTCGGTCAGTGTGGAGTGGGCAGCACGCTGGGATCTCGCTATTAAAATGGAGCAGGTAGGGTAGGATTCTCCCCGAGTGGGGAGTGGTCTCAGCAGGGTTGCTGCAAATGTTTTCACAGAGTCGTAGAACCATTGAGGTTGGAAAAGACCTCTAAGCCCAGCCCCACCATGCCAACTAAACCAGATCCCAAAGTGCCACAGCCACATGTTTTTTGAAGTCCTCCAGCGCTGGAGACTCCCCCACTGCCCTGGGCAGCCTCTGTCAGGGCTTCACTACTCTTCCAGTAAAGAATTTTTTCCTAATATCCAATCTAAACCTTCCTTGGCACAACTTGAGGCCATTTCGTCTCATCCTATCCCTTGTTACTTGAGAGCAGAGCCCAGCACCCACCTCCCTGCAACCTCCTTTCTGGGGGCTGCAGAGAGCCATGAGGTCTCCTCTCTCTGAGGCTGTTCGGAGACTCTTGTGGTAGGTGTGATGTCAGGTTATGTACACGAGCTTCGGCTGAGCAGAACCAGGGTTGGCAGCACCGGCACTGACGCTTCCTTCCTTCCCACCAGCTGATGTTGCGAGGTCCATGGGTGCAAAGGTGGTGATTGCCATCGATGTGGGGAGCCGGGATGAGACAGACCTCACCAACTACGGCGACTGCTTGTCTGGCTGGTGGCTGCTCTGGAAGAGGTGGAATCCACTGGCCCAGAAAGTCAAGGTATTGTAGACTATATTAAAATGGCAGCATGGGAAGGTTCCCCTTCTTCCTTCAGGGAGCAAGCCTGGGGACAGACAGTTGTCCAAATGGTGAAACACAGGAAAACATGGAATTCCTTCTGAACACCAGAAAACACCTTTTTTACTGTGGTGGTGAAGCACTGGCCAGGCAGAGAGACTGTAGAGTCTCCATCTGTGGACATGTTCAAAGCTCAGATGGACATGGTTTTGGACAACCTGTCAGCTCCAGCTGACCCTGCATGAGGCAAGGTTGGACCTAGACCATCTCAAAAGGTCCCCGTCAACCTTAACCATTCTGCAAAATCTCTGCCCTGGCGCTATAGAGACCATCACCAATTTCTGCCTTGAAGGCCCTCTGCTTTTCTCACCTCAGCACAGATCTCTCTTAAGGCACTGCTCTATCCTGGAATGAAACTCAGTTCATCCTCAAACTGCAAAAATACGTTTGAAGGCAGTTCCCTTTCTGCTGTTGGTTCTGGAGACTTATTGGCTTGTCCGCAGTGCCTGGGAAGAAGATGGAGATGCTGATGTGGGAAGGCTTCAGCAGGCTTCTGTGTGCTCTTGGAAGAATAATCAATTGATAGATAACTTGCTTTTTCTCCATTGTGAAGTCAGAATATATGCTGAAATAAGATCTCTGAATGAATCATGATTGTGTCTGACCCGGTTGGCAGGTGCTGAACCTGGAAGAGATCCAGACACGGCTTGCGTACGTGTGCTGTGTGCGGCAGCTGGAGATGGTGAAGAACAGCGAATACTGTGAATATATCCGGCCTCCAATCGACCGCTACAGGACCCTGGACTTCGGGAAGTTTGATGAAATCTGTGTAAGTGCATCTCGGGGAAGGCAGTTCCCCAGTACTGCTGCTCAAGAGAGATCTGCTCGTTTGTGGTGCTAATTAGTGCCTAAGCTGGTGGAGAGTCAGAGAAGCCAGTTGGCACAGAGTGAATAATTGATGCTAAATAATTCTGTGGAATGATATCATGGCTGTGAGATTGGATTAACAGCAGAAATCGAGTTAGTAATCGTGTTTATGCGATGACCCATGGATGGATCA
Source organism: Phaenicophaeus curvirostris (assembly GCF_032191515.1). Lineage (NCBI taxonomy): Eukaryota > Metazoa > Chordata > Aves > Cuculiformes > Cuculidae > Phaenicophaeus > Phaenicophaeus curvirostris. Next base: position 2,382,255 of record NC_091411.1, read on the forward strand.
GTTGCCTCGTTCTGTTTCATGACACTTCTTGCTCAGTTGCATGGTAGAAACTCTTGGTTCTCCAAGCTGCTTTGGGCTGTTGGGGTACGTCAAATGGTGTCATTTCTCTCCCTTCATGAGGTACCTTGTTGTTGCATGAAAGATTTCAAGTTGTTGTCTGTAGGAGAGGCCGTGAATTGCTGAAATGGAGGGCAGCACGCTAAAATATCTGGCTCGGTTAACGTGTCAACACTTCTATTAATAAAACCTATCATCCACAATTCCTCTGCACCTGATAGAGAGAGGAAAATGGCACCAATGTCAGAGGAAGGACGTTGCACAAAGGGTGGCACCAGGTTACAGAAGCGTAGCACCAGGTTACAGAAGCGTAGCACCAGATTAGGAAGGAAAAGTACCAGGTTACAGGTCTCTGGGATTTAGTTTTGTTTGTTTATGTGTCAGAAACCAGCACAGGAAGAACTGACTCCTGATGTGCAGAGGAATTGTCTTACTGTTGTACTTCAGCATTCAAACAAAGGCCTTTCTGCCCAGGCTGAGGGGCAGCATCCTCTGGATCTCCATCCCCTGCAGCGTAGCTAAATCACTTTTGTCCACGGGGAAGCTTTAACTGTGCTGACCTTAAAGGAAAGGGGGATCCAGGCACTCCTTTACTGTCACAGGCTATGAAGTAGTGGGGGTTTTATTTCAACTGTGTATCTGGATTTTATAGATCAAAATGGGCACCATTTCACCGTTCAGCATGTTCAAATGAACAAAAATCCCACTTCTTGTCAACCCTCCCTCTTCTGTATCAGCCTGGAGGTGACAGCGTTGAGGCTTTGAGACACCCGATCCAGCAGAAGGATCCATGGCAGGGGATGGGACTGGATGCGCTTTGAGGTCCCTTTTGACCCAAACCATTCTGTGATTTTGTGAAATGATTCAATGACATTGATGTTGGCTGCATTTAATTTCCCAAAGCTCAGGTTCTGGCTATTAATTTTGAATCAATTTGACCCAGCAATTGTAGATCTATCAGGTCCCTTTTCCTCCTCAGCGATCACATCCACCCTGGGCTGAGAAGCTGTGAGAGATTACGAGAGGTGAATTCCAGCCTGGTCCGAAAACTGGAGGAGAGACAATACCAGCGCTACTTCCAGCACTCGGAGGTGCCATGCAAGGCTGAGATTTAGTGCAGGCTGCCAGCACGAGGGCTGGAAATAGGATCTGGGCCTCCTGACAGCTGTTGCCCTGCCCTCTCGATTTGATTTTCAACACCATTTCTGCTGCCTTGTTAGAAAAAGAACTAAAGTTGGAGCAGTCGGTTTATTTTTTCCAGTTGTTTCCACACTAATGAAGCAGTGCCGTGTTTTTATTCCAAGTGCAAATTACTTTATACTCTTAAATTAGAGGAACGTGGGGTTTGTGGGTTTGGTGTTGTCCATGTGCTATGGGTTCTCTTCCAGCAAACTGACTCTTCCATGTTCAGTGCTGTTGGGCTTGACTTATTGCCAGAGATTTTGGGGCCGGCTGCCCTAAGGGAACTTAGAATAGCACCTTGTTTGCTTAATCGTTCCCCTAATTCTTAGGCTGAACGGCTTACGTAGATGAGGCTGGAAGGCAGCAAAAGCACATCCTGGCTTTGGGGCAGTTATTAATTATGTACTTTGTATCCTTGACCCTCTTTTTTTTTCCAGGAAGTGGGATATCAGCACGGGAAAACTGTGTTCAATGTCTGGAGCAGAAGTGGTGTCCTTGACAACATGCTGAGAGACAGGCAGGAGACCTGCAAATCCAAGACAGAGGTGGGTGTGTGGACTGAACGTGCCGTTCTGTGAGAGACTGCTCAGGGGGTGAAAGGGAGTGCTGGGTGGCCTCAGGTCCTCATTGTGAGCGTGTGTGTCCTAGTTAAAACTGTATTTTTGGTGAGAAAAGGTATGATTGCCTTTTCAGAAACTTCTTTCCTTGAACCATGCCTTGGGGGAATGAGGTCCTGCACTGCTTAGATCATCGGGTACCATCTGATACCACACAGAGATCCAGCTGCATCCTCAGCCAGTACAGTGCGAGCTCTGAAACCCCTGGAATCAATGTGGGGTCGCTCCGCTATTGCTCTTTCATTCTTAACGGGTTATGGGGACTGTGTTTGTGACCTGGCATCATTCCCAACACAGATGCCCTCGAAGGAAGGCAGGATGCTGACCAGCACCCGGCAGTTTCTGAGACACAGCTGATGTGTGTTTACATGCCCACCTTTCTCTTCACCTTCTCTGTGTGTGTTGGCAGTTTTGAGGGCACCAAGTGCTGCTGGCTTAGCTGCCCTGGGCACCAAGTACTGGAGTGAAGGCTGCAGCAAGACGACGCTCTGTGATTCCAGGAGATGGGCTGCGTTTGTACCCATCACCTGCGTGGACATGCGGGTGGCCTCCCTGAGCCATGCTGGGTAGGCACAAGTGACGTTGGAAGAACTCTTTTTCATTTATTCTTGTGCCACAGACTTTAGGAGGTACCCGCACGTTGTTCTTGCTGCTAGAAGCTGGTCTGCCAGGACAGAGGTGGTGTCCCATCACGGGGTTTGCGAGTTGGGGTGCCTGGCACTGATCTTGGCCACTGCTGGCTTTCAGGATGTGACTCAGTTCTCAGATACCTCCAGAAAACCTGAATTAAACCCTTGCCAGGGATGTGTTCTCAGCCAAGAGTTCAATCCCTGCAAAGCCTTCGATTTCTTGCTTTGTTGCTTTTCTTCCTCGCTCCTCTGTTAGAAAAGGCATTTCGTAGAGCTGGCACTGGGGCTGAGTTTGCAGCCCTGTCGAGGTGCTGAGTTTCACCCACTGTGTTCTGCCGGCCGCAGCACAGCCGAGCAATCAAGGTGCAGCTTGGTAAATGCCCAACTGTGGCAAATCTCCAGGCTGCCTGGTGTTGCTGTGTGCTTACAGTGCCCTTTCTACTCAAAAGTGGGATGAAGTTTTCGTGGTTTTACAGTTCCAGGATCGAGGCCAGCTTCTAGAGCAGGTTCATGACTCAGTGGGCTGACGGAATTGCTTGGCAGGGAAGTTTCAGTTGTTTTTAAGAAACAGTTTTCACCTTTTTGAGGCTTTGGGTACAGTATTATAATATATTGACTTATTATCCTTACCCTCCTTTGAATTCCTCTGATTTAAAACCCAAGTGCTACAAAAGGCTTCATGTTTTGCCCAGTAACTCATCTTTATCGTCTCTTAGAGGTAGAGAAATGACGTTAAGTGATTGCCAAAATATCTCAGAACAGTAGTGAGCCTCCCCGAGGAAATGCACAATGACACGAACAATGACATTAGGGATTCGCAGCTCTTCCAGAGGTGGCTGGGAGAGCACTTTGGCTGGGACAGAGATGGCGTGAACGAGGAGAGGAAGGGCAGTGCTTGCAGGGGTGGACGTTAGCCCAGCCACAGGGGCTGGATGACACCCACATCTGAGCTGGTTGCCCTAGACCCCCATTTGTCACCAGAGAGAGGAGCTCTGTAGGGGGGTGAGTCACTCGGTGGAATGGAAATGGCTTCGTTGGGATATGATGAGCGGCACTCTCCACACTGGCCGCGTGAAGGGAGCCAAGGGGAACGAGCATTGATGGCTTCTTGTCGTCAGACGAATCCCCACCAAGCTGCCTGGCAGGGTGAGAGGCAGGAGGAGTACAGAGGGGCTGAGTTTTATGGAAACCACCTGGTGATGTGAGGAGCCTTAGGAGCCCCCACACTCACCAACTGTTATTTCTTGCTGGGCCAGGTGACCTGGACCGGGAGACACATCAGCCTGAGCTGCAGCAGACAGGTCCCTGTTCTGCTTTGGAAACCTCGTGTTCAGTTGAGTTGCAAGTGGTCATGAGGAGAAGTCATGGGATAGAAAATGGTGTCTGTCGCAGAAGTGGTTGTGTGTCCTGTTTCATCCTCTAACTTTTATCAGCAACCGGTAACAAGCTCGAACATTCATTGTTGTAACGAATGCTTCTTATAAAGAAAACCTCTTTTGAAATTGCTCTTTGTAGGATACAGTAATTCAGGCTAATATTTCAGTTAAATCATGATATTACAGCTGTACATCAAGCAGCAGGTTGAACATTTATCATGGTCTACCCTGGTTTTTACGGCCCTTCAGCTGCCCAGAGGTCAAATATGTCACGTACTCACTGTAGACAGAGGCTATCATTGCGTTTGTGTGTCTGCATGTGATAACGAGGCAGGAAGTGCTGATGGCCGAGATGCCAAGAGTATGGAAATAACTAGCTCCGGAGGCAACTCCCCAATCTGCCCAAGTTGTGAAGCAGGAGCCATCGCTTTTTGCGTTCCCCGGAACTGACACGAAGGCTCAGTTCCAGGCTGTTCTGCTGAGAACCTTCTGCTCTTCCTCTGAAAGCTCTGGTGCATTAACAACCAAGATTCCTTTCCTCTGACTTTAGTTTCAGGTTGATTTCTACAGGCTCCCACTAGGGTGTTTGTTTTTTCTTAGTCCATTAGAGCCACTTAAGTCCTTTAGCTCTGCTAACTTCCAAGGATAACAGTGGATATTTTTAACTTGCCTTTCATTAGTGAAGGTTTTGATGCTCTGTATGTTTTAGTTCCTCAGCTATTTCTGGAGCGTGCAACATCTGAGGACGCGAGCAATGGTTCTTATCTTGTTTCCATGTCGTAAGCACTGAATTCTTACTTAAAAACTCCAGATATTTAATGATTTAGATACATTCCCTTGCTTTCATCATTCAATCACTGTTTATTTTGTCTCAAAAATGCAAATACTGAAGGCACAAACAACAGGAGCCTTACATAAACCTCACTTGAACAACTCTTACTCTTCCTGAGCTCAGAATAATGCTGTGCCGTTAATTGGATCTCCTCGGGGAAGTTTAGTCTACCAAAGTGTTATTCATAGTCAAAGCTAAATATAATCTAGCAGTTACAATAGTAACTGTCTTTCTTCTCTAATTTATTTAATAAAGATTGTGCCGAAGAGAATACTTTCCTCCTTGGAAAGAGAAAAACCAGCAGGAAGGTTTTAGAGTAGGTTTCAAATGAACTGGCGATGGTGCTTTGCTGTCTGTTAACTGATGGGAGTGGGGTTTTGTGAGAGGAAGTGCTTGAATGTGGAATTCTTGTTTGCAAAGCATCAGGCAGGTGTGGGAAGACACCTGGTTTTCCACCAGTCACGTTCCAGTCATAGCTCTAGGCTGCTGGGGTGCAGCTGCCTCAGCTGGTGTCATGCCCAGCGCACAGGGTGTGTGTCAGCGCTGGGGCAGGTGCTCCCGCCACTCAGGTCGCTCTTACGGTTGCCTCTATACCCATCTGTGCACGCACCTCGGCTGTGGGAACGCGGGATGGTGGCTTTCCTGAAGTGCCTTTTGGTCGCTGTGGGCTTTTGTTCAGCTGTTCATACAGTGCCCTGGCCTTCCAGCCCCTCTGAACCCACTCCCTGTCCGCATACAGAGTCATAGAATGCCCTGAGTTGGAAGGGTCCCACAAGGATCATTGAGTCCAACTCACCACAAGAAGGATGTTGAGGCTCTGGAGCGAGTCCAGAGAAGAGCAACGAAGCTGGTGAGGGGGCTGGAGAACAGGCCTTATGAGGAACGGCTGAGAGAGCTGGGGGTGTTTAGCCTGGAGAAGAGGAGGCTGAGGGGAGACCTCATTGCTCTCTCCAACTACCTGAAAGGAGGTTGTGGAGAGGAGGGAGCTGGGCTCTTCTCCCAAGTGACAGGGGACAGGACGAGAGGGAATGGCCTCAAGCTCCACCAGGGGAGGTTCAGGCTGGACATTAGGAAAAACTTTTCATGGAAAGGGTCATTGGGCACTGGCAGAGGCTGCCCAGGGAGGGGGTTGAGTCACCTTCCCTGGAGGTGTTTGAGGGACGGGTGGACGAGGCACTGAGGGACATGGTTTAGTGATTGATGGGAATGGTTGGACTCAATGATCCGGTGGGTCTTTTCCAACCTGGTGATTCTGTGATTCTATGATTCATCCCTGCACAGGACACTCCAACATTCACCCCATGGGGCTGAGGGCCTTGGCCAAATGCTGCTGGAATATTGTCAGGCTTGGTGCCGTGACTGCTTCCCTGGGAGCTGTTCCAGGGCTCCACCACCCTCTGGGGGAAGAACCTTTCCCTAATGTCCAACCTAACCCTCCCTGGCACATCTTCCTGCCATTCCCTCGGCTCCTATCACTGGTCTCCAGAGAGAAGAGAGCAGCTCCTGCTCCTTCTCCTCCCCTTGTGAGGAAGCTGCAGATGATGATAAAGTCTCCCCTCAGTCTATTCTTCTCCAGGCTAACAGACCGAGTGATTTCCATTGCTCCTGATACGGTTTCCCCTCTGAACTCTTCACCATCTCCGTGCCCTCCTCTGGATGCTCTCCAGACCCATTTTATACTGTGGTGCCCAGACCTGCACCCCGTTCTCAAGATGGGGGATCCCAGTGCTTGGTGCTTCCAAGGACAGCGCGACACAGGGCTGCTCAAGGGCTCTGTGCAACCTCTGCTGCTTGCAGGAGATCACATCTTTAGTGGGGATTGCCTCAGACATCGCTGTGTCTGCTTGGTGGCCCCAGGGTGCACTTACCCCTCGCTTCGTCACGGGGCACAAAATGAAATTGTAGACACTTTTTTCCCTGTCCCGAGGAGCAGCCTTTTGCAAACGCATCCCTGGGACCATTCAGGTTGGATTCTCGAAATGGGACTGGACTGACTCATCCTTCTTGATGGTTCCTTAGTGGTCAAACTGAGCTTCTGAGCTTCAGCCTGTTCTGAGCACGGTCTATTTATCTACGTGTCCTAAGCTGCTGCTCTTTTATTTCATTGCAGGTATTTTTTTAATTCCTCCTGGGCTTTTCTCTGTCCACCGCTCCCTACTGGCTGTTTGGCCTGGATCTGCACCTTGTTTTAGCTGAACTAAATTACATCAAAAGTTCGTTACGGATTAAAGGTCAACCGAGAGCGAACTGCTGCCGCCGTAATGGGCTGCTGCTGTGACCCCCGCGGGGGCTGGATGATTCACAGTACCAGTGCTCTTGCCAGAAGAGCAAAGAATTGCTCATAAAACCCCTGTGTTAGGCAACTGCCCTGGCTGGGAGCACGTGGGCAGCCGGGGCGGCTGGAACGATGAGTGTCGCAGCGATTCCTGGCAGCCCGGTGCCGAGAATGTGTGCCCTGTCAGCTCATCCCCCTCTTGCCCCTGTGGGGACGCGCTGTTGTATTAATTCAAATCACTGGGGTTTTTAAAAAGCTGAAGGAGGTTCAGGTTCCCATTTGGTGACCGTGTGCCTGGCCCCGTGCAGGCAGGTTGCGCTGCTCACAGCACGTGGGAAGAACAACACGGCTCTTAGAAATGCCAAATTCGCGGTTTATTAGGAGAGAAACAGGAGCAGGCGGCTTCTCAAAATAGAGAACACTCAACCCACTGCTTGGGTGAGATGCAGTAAAAATAGAATGGGTTTATTGAAAAGAAGAATTACAGTGGGAGATGTTTCTCCTTGCAGGAGGACCATGTACCTCAGGCTGTTGCTTGCTGTGACACCTTTGGCCCCACAGCTTGCTGGGGTCACCAGCTGGGTCCTGGTCACCACAGCGCCTGTCCACGCAGCATCCCGTGGCATCGCTCCACAGGCTCAGGGCTGGATCGTGGACAGGGTCCCACGCGCTGGGGCTCCTTCTTCTCCCAAAGGACGGCGAGAGCTCCCTGGGGGCTGTGCCTGGCTCAGCCGATCCCTCTTAGCAACAGTGATGGAGAACAAACGAGTTCAATGAGCACCATCTGTCATGGAGTCCAGACACCCCGGTTCCTGGCTTTGTGTTCTTTTTTATAATTTGCTAAATTTTTAATAAGGCATGGATGGAGAAGGAGCCATGAGAGATTGTCCTGCTGTATGCACCTGGGAATCCCATCTCTGCATCAGGGGAGCTGTTTCTTGAATCCCTCACTGATGAGCAATAGCTTTTGAGGGGGCAGTTGTGGAGAACTTGTGTCTGGAGCTCTGTCTTGTCAATGTATTTTTTTATACGTTAAAATGTTTGGATATTTTGTGTGTACTTGTTAACGTATGTGAAACCCACTGCTGTTTTTCAGAACGTGACCTGTCCCACCACCTCTTTTACGGACCTGGCAGAAATTGTGTCGCGGATCGAACCTGTGAAAGCACCCGTGGCAGACGGTGAGCGGGGGATCTGGCCGGCGCTGTGGAAGCGTTAGGAAGGGCAGCGAGGCAGGGATGGCCACTCACTCCTCCTGCATGCCTTGTCCAATCGCTTTCTTTTACCACACCGTGCTGTGAAGCGTGGTGGTTCAGGTCTGGCTGCTGCTGCGCTGCTCTCCTGGTGGAGTAATCCCTACCCCAGCGAGTGGAGTAACGTGTGTGGCACCTCCTGTAAGCACAGGCTTTCATTCTCCATGTGCTGGCCTGTGTCCTTGCGGTGGCTTTGCTCTTTGGTCCATGTCCTTTTGAGATGGGAGGAGGCTGATTTGAAAGCTTATCATGGAACGGTTTGAGTTGGAAGGGACCTTAAAGCCCATCCAGTTCCACCCCCTGCCATGGGCAGGAACACCTCCCACTGGATCTGGTTGCTCCAAGCCCCATCCAGCCTGGTTTTGACTGAACGGTTTTTCCCTGCTGTTTTGAGTAGCATCTGGAGTGACTCACTGGCTCCACTGCTTTTTGTGTGCTCCCGTTATGAGGAGCGCTTGTGAACTAACAAGGAACAGGTAATGGCTCCTGCACTCAAGTGCTTTGTGCCTCAGCTGTGCCCTGTCAAACAGTTCCCTGCACGTTCCAAAACCAAATCTCACTCAACAACAGGGATCAGAGCTTTGCAGGCTTGAAATCTCTAAGTGTTTCACCAGTGCTGGAGCTCTTTATAAACAATCTCTCCCCCTCCTCCTGGTTCTTGTTCTGGCAGAGGGAAGTCTAAAGTTAGCAGTCCTCCCATCTGTGACTGTTTGTAGAGATGTCCCTGCGGTAATTTGAAATGCTAATTGCCATCATATGCCTTAGGAAGAAAATATTAATCAAATGTGGTTGAAACAGCCATTGTGAAGAAGAATGAAATGTTCATGAAACGTGGTTATTTAAGGCATGGGCGTTGAGAGGCTGGAGCGTGTCTAGAGAAGGGAACGGAGCTGGGGAAGAGTCTGGAGCCCAGGGATTCTGGGAGAGGCTGAGGGACCTGGGGCTGTTTAGTCTGGAGAAGAGGAGGCTGAGGGAAGACCTCATCGCTCTCAGCAGCTCCTGGAACAGAGGATGGGGGGAGGTGGGTACTGGTCTTCTCTCCCACTTTTGTCCCACAGGTGATGGGACAAGAGGAAATGGCCTCAAGTTGTGCTGGGGAAGTTTAGATTAGATATTAGGCAGAATGTCTTTACTGACAGAGTGGTGAAGCCCTGGCAGAGGCTGCCTAGGGCAGTGGCGGAGTCTCCATCCCTGGAGGGGTTCAAAATCATGTGGATGTGGCACTCTGTGCCAGGGTTTAGCATACGTGGGGTTTTTGGGCTGATGGTTGAAGTGGATGAGGTTAGAGGTCTTTTCCAACCTTAATGATTCTGTAATTCTATGTTCCGATTGACCGGGATGCCCAGCAGAAGTGTCAGTGCCAAGGGTGAGGGCCCTGGCGGGCAGAGCCTGGTGGAGCTGCCAGCTCAGAAGCCAGATCTTCTCCAGGGGGAAAGGGCAGATACGTTCCTTCTCTGCTCTTGCACAAACTGAGAGCAATGACTGAAACAATTTAAAACCAAACCAAGGGAGGCTCTGTCCCGCAGGAAGGGGCCAGGGAGGGAAGCAGGATGAAGCCTTGTGCTGGATCCAGGGTGCCTGTGCTGCCACTAGGCTGGTGGGGAAGCATCTGTTGGAGCACCGAAGCTGATTTTTACAGCTGACCCACTGCATTACTTGTGGCCATGATTCTGCTCTGCATCCGAATGCTCCTCAGTTGGGATTGTCTGTCTTTGTTCAGCTGTAATTGTTTTACGCAGTTGTGGCCAGGGGAGCGCAGGTGCTGTGCTCCACGGGTGGCTCAACCACATCCCTGGTCATGTTCCCACCTCCAAGGGATTGCTGAGGCCCCACGTTGTTTGTGCAGGCTCTTGGGTGAAGTCCCACAGCAGGGTTCATGTCCCAGTTTCCAAAGCAGTGATGCTTGGGGCCGGGTGTCACGGTGTGAGGTGAGGTAGCACGCGTGCTGCACACAGTGGCTGAAGGAGATCAAGTCTCATAGCAGAGCAGCTGGAGGAACAGTCATTAACGAGTTTGGGAAAGGAAAGTAAATTATGGTGTCAGGTGCCTGGCTTGGCAACACAGCTGAAGTCTCCAGAACCAACAGCAGAAAAGGAATTGCCTTCAAGTGTACTTTTGCAGATTGAGGATGAACTGAGTTTCGTTCCAGTGCCTTAAGAGAGATCCATGCTGAGGTGAGAAAAGCACAGAGGTCCTTCAAGGCAGAAATCGGTGATGGTCTTGACAGCACCAGGGCAGAGATTTTGTAGAATGGTTGAGGTTGACAGGACTTCTTGAGGCGGTCTAGATCCAGCCTTGCCTCAAAGCAGGGTCATCTGGAGCTGACAGGAGACAGCCCAAACCCTGCCAAGAGACACAGTCATCGGGGCACTAGCTCTCTCTCTGCATCTTTGCTGCTTAAAATGCACTCGGATCAAGAAGCACAGATGCACCTCAGGTTCTGATGAGCGTTAGGCTTCCCTGATGGGCATCACAGCCTGTCAGTGTCAGTGAAACAAACCCTCCATCCCCACAGCCACAGTTCTCTTGCCATGTGGCATTGCCTGCAGGAATCAAGCATGTATAAAGGAAATGCTGACAGCTACAGCATCCCAGAGCAGATCTTTGGTGTGAGGAGTAGTTGTGGTCCTTCCTGCTGTGAGCATTCCACCCTTGGTAGCACAGGGGGAACCTTTCCCTGGTGGGATCTCCTCCCTGCTGGCTCATTTTGGAGCTGCGGTGTTTGGATGTTGGTGTGGTGAGCAGGGCAGCAACGCCTTGGTCTTCCCTGATGCTTCTGGGAGATATTGTCATATGAAGAAGTGATCGCCCCTTGAACCCAAGGAGCACCCGTGAAGAGGGCAGTGGAGGATGAGGGTTAGGGACAGCAGGGCCTCCTCACCGGCTGTTCTCCACTCCCCTCTGGTCCTCCAGCACCCAGAGCTGCTCTGCGAAGGATGCAGTAATGGACACCCTTCTCTTGTTTGTTGTATAAAGACCTGCTCAATGAGTAACTCTTGGAGAGATCAAGGAGTTTGGTTTCGATGGTGTCAGTTTTAGAGGAGCTGTAACCCAGAAACTGTTCTTTGTGCTGGCCTTCGCTGTTCAAATGAGTTTCTGGTTTCTTTGATGTATTTTATCATAAATTATCAGTTGGATATTTAGTATAAACTAAAGATAATTAAGCCAGGGAGGGGCTCTTGATCAGGGAGTGCAGGGATAGGATGAGGGGGAATGGTTTTAAGCTGAAAGAGTGGAGATTGAGATGAGATCTTAGGGAGAAATATTTTGCTGTGAGGGTGGGGAGGCCCTGGCCCAGGTTGCCCAGAGCAGGGGTGGCCGCCCCATCCTTGGAGGGGTTCAAGGCCAGGTTGGATGGGGCTTGGAGCCCCTGATCCAGTGGGAGGTGTCCCTGCCCATGGCAGAGGGTGGAACTGGATGGGCTTTGAGATCCCTTCCAACCAAAACCATTTTGTGATTCTTTGATTGTAATTCTCTGATCCACAATAAAATAAAAAATATTAAAAAATTTTTAAAAAGACCAGATGTCTTTAACGTGCCCGTTCTGGCAGTTGGTTGTAGCTATCGTGTTAGAAGAAAATACTGTGGAACAGACTGTTCTGTTGTCTTCAGCACGGAGCAGCTGCTCTTGACTGTTCCCCAAAGAAACCCTTAATCAAGGATCCAGTTTATCCATGAGCCGCTCTCTTCACCAGCGGGCTGGAAACCAGACATGGCTTCAGCAACTCGAAGCACACTTGAATTAACTCAGGAGAGTGATGGAAAACCTAATGTCAAAGGGAAAAAAATGAGCTTTTTTGCCATTATGGTGCGTTCTTGGGCGTTCTGCAAGGCCGTGTGCCCGATGCCGTGCAGAGGAAGACGAGCTTGCTGGGTTTGGGATGGGGCTCTGCAGGGCTGTGGGCACTGGGACCGGCACGGGCATCAGCTCCGGCACATCCAATGGGCTTCAGCTTGGTGTGGGTGAGAGTCAGTCCTGGCAGCAAGGAATCATAGAATCATAGAAACATAGAATCACCAGGTTGGAAATGACCCACTGGATCATCGAGTCCAACCATTCCCGTCAATCACTAAACCATGTCCCTCAGCGCCTCGTCCACCTATCCCTTAAACCCCTCCAGGGAAGGTGACTCAACCCTCTCCCTGGGCAGCCTCTGCCAATGTCCAATGACCCTTTCCATGAAAATTTTTTCTGTGAACTCTCCTGCCCTCTTTGACATGATCTCCAGGTGCTGGAAGGGCCGCTAGCTGAGCGCTGGCGTGTCTTCTTCCCTGGGCAGGGGTTTGATGCAGGGCTTGGCTGCTCTGTGTGCAGCTCCTGAGCTTCTCCCGATGGTGTTCACCTGCTGGATTACTCAAGGAGAAGAGTGTAAATGTCACTGTCCCCAGTGGACCAGAGACTGGGAGACACATAATTATCATCTCCACACCGGGAAGAGCTGGTCCCTGTTTGCAGTGAGTCTGTGAGCGACGTGTCCAGGGAGTTTGGACTGGTCACTCACAGATAAGTCTGGTGGAGGTATTTTACTGATCTTGTCTGGCCTGGTGGGTGGGAGGAGGCAGCTGTTCCGTGAAGAGCATTTGCCAGGGAGCATCTCCCAATTGCCAACACTCATGCCCTGTTGGACTGGGCAGTTGGAACCCACCAGAGCAGCACAGAAACTTTGCATCTCACTGCTCCTCATCCAGGCCCTTGAGATTCTAGAGAGCTCCAGGACACCAGCTCATGTACAAGACATGGTTTACTTTGTGGTCTGGCTGGAGAGCCTGTGTTTGAGTTGTCCCAGATCACTGAGCTGCAGAGAGTTGACAGCAGATGCCCAGCTCTGTACCAGTGCTCCACAGAGGCAGCTGTCATCCCTCTTCCCAGTTCCTCTGCCTCTCAGAATGGTTGTTAACCCCAGTGTTCTGTCTCTTCTCTCTCTTTAGATGAGTCAGACTACCAGACCGAGTATGAAGAAGAAGTTCTGGACAACCAGAAGGATGATTATATCGATTTCGTAAGCACCCAGATTGAAGACGACTCTGACTCGGTACGAACTGTGCCTGTATCAGCGTGAATCCCATGTGAACGATGTGCAGTGGGTGTGAGGTGGAGGTCTTGGGAAGGATACCGAGAGGAGCACCTGGAAGGGACTTACTGGGGAGGACTGTGCAAAAATCAGTTTGCTTTTTGTGTAGTACAGACATGAAAAGGCGTGTGCTCACCCTGGTCAGGTCAGTCGCCCGCAGGGGTGCTGTGTGTGGCCAAACCCAGCCACACAGCTCCGTGGGTTTGCTCTGGAGAGCCTAAGGCAAGGGGAGAGGCAGAGGGAGCTGATTTCTTCAGCTCAGGGAGTGGAGGCAGAGAGGATCTGCCTGCTGGGTGGTTATGGAGAGGACAGCAGCAGGGATGTGCAGCCAAAGGGCAAGAGGTGACAGACACAACTTGTGCTAAAGGAAATTTTCTCCCTGAGTACAGGAGAAAATATGGCCCAGTAGGCATGGCCGAGAACCACAATGGGCTGTGCAAAGGGGTGGTGAGGACTTCATAGATTCATAGAATCACCAGGTTGGAAAAGACCCGCCGGATCACTGAGTCCAACCATTCCCATCAATCACTAACCCATGTCCCTCAGCACCTCGTCCACCTGTCCCTTAAACCCCTCCAGGGAAGGTGACTCAACCCCCTCCCTGGGCAGCCTCTGCCAGTGCCCGATGACCCTTTCCGTGAAAATTTTTTTGCTAATGTCCAGCCTAAACCTCCCCTGTTGGAGCTTGAGGCCATTCCCTCTCGTCCTGTCCCCTGTCACTTGGGAGAAGAGCCCAGCTCCCTCCTCTCCACAACCTCCTTTCAGGTAGTTGTAGAGAGCAATGAGGTCTCCCCTCAGCCTCCTCTTCTCCATCCTTCAACAGATGCCCTGAAGAAGCAGATGTAGCATCAGGTTAGCCCTTCTTAGAGCAGAAATCTGCATTTTGTCCTCCAGAGGTGCCTTCTAACCAAAGCAGTTGGATTCTTTGGGTCCACCCTGAGGAAAACCACACTGAGGCCAGACTTCACACACTGCTCGCAGCCTGAGACGCGGAAGGGTTGTATCCCTCCTGCTCTCATCATAGCACCATCATGGAATGGTTTGAGTTGGAAAGGACCTTAAAGCCCATGTGGTTCCAACCCCTGCCATGAGCAGGGACACCTCCCACTGGATCAGGGTGCTCAAGGCCCACCCAACCTGGCCTGGAACACCTCCAGGGATGGAGTGGCCAGAGGTTCAAAATGTGGAGCTGCCTGTTGTGTTGGATGTGAACAGTTTCTCAGTGGGAGCACGAGGGTGGTTGGTGAAGGTGCCTGGTCTGGGTAACCTCCCACCTGAGAATGGAAGACAGCGTCATGTTTTGAGTGAGGAGCTGGAGTCCTGGTGTAAGGGTTTTGTTTTCTGGGCTGATCTGTGGTGTGTAAAGGCTGGTGGACAATGAAGAGGTTGAGGGCAAGAAGGCAGGTTTTATGCAGCTTGGAGAGGATGCTGAAAAATGAATTTGTGCTTATTTATTCATTCTCCTGCAGGATGAAGACATGCAGATACGAAAGCGGGTGAATCTCCCCAAGGTGGAGGGCCAGGCAGGCAGCACGGGAGAGCCAGAGTAGCGCTCAGAAGAGTCTGACCTTTGCTGGCTGAGAGCTGTGTCCCGTTCCTACCTGTTAAATATTGAAAAAAGAAACCAAGTTCTAGTTGAAATTAAACAAGCTTTATTAAGCAAGGTTTCCTCCTTCTCCAGGCAGCGAATGGGGCATTCGGCTGCCAGCACTAAGCACAAATCCCCACGTTGTGCTCAGGTCCCTTCGGAGCTGAGGGCAGGGCTGGCTGCGGTTGCCGTGCTCCTTCGTGCGGTGCCAGCGGGAGCAGCCGTTGTTAATCCCTCTGAGCCTGGCAGAGGGGAATCCTGCTGGGAACGCTCAGTCAAATGCTGCCTTGATTGTTGCTGCTGTACGTTCTAGTTGCTGGTTTTACTGCAAAGGCCCAAAGAACAATGGGATGTGATCCTGCCGTGTGCGGCACCGGCTCCGAGCAGCAGCGCTGGAGACGAGGAGGGGTTTGTGGGTTGCAGCAGTTGCTTTTTTTTCATGAGTCAAGTAACTGTAATTAACTCCTCAGTGACTTTCAGCCACGTATTTGTGAGCAGTGCTCTGAGCGGAGCAAGCCTGAATGTATTTCACTTGAAATCTGAATCTAAGGAATCGATTAATGTGAACGCTAGCTGTAGAGCCTGTATCCTCAAGCCATCAGCGGAACATTCGCTGACGGGTCATGGAGCTGACACTTGCCAGGCAACTCTGGAATCACTACTTGGCTGTATCTGCCCTGTGAAATAAAGCGTTTGCGTGGTTCTTTGTGTTGGGTCTCATGAAGAGAAGAATCCACTCTTGTGTCTGGTTATATCAGGCTTGCACAAAAACACGTGCAGTTTTAATTCTGCTCCCAGCAGGCGTCACTCACTGTGTTGTCAGGCATTGAAAGGAAACCTCTGGTGCTCTTCCCCAAGGGCTGCAGCAGTCGCTGCGAGCTGGGCCGTGTTCAGAAGTGCCCCGGTGCCTGTTTCTCTTGTCTCACATCTGTTGTTGCCGATAGCTCCGCTCGGCTGGATAATCAAGGTAATTCTTGCTGTGTGTAAACTCTGCTCAGTGCTGGCTTTAGGTGCTGTTGCCTTGAGGGGATTTGACATCCGACCACAGCACCGATGATGTTCCTCAAAGCTGCCTCCTTTGCTGAGCTCTCCTGGCCCTCTGACGTGGAGCGTGTCAGCAGCCGGCGGCGATGCCTCCCGGCGTGAGCAGAGCTGGGCAGCACAGCTCTGGGGCCAGGAACACATTTCGTGGCACCACCGAGAACCTTGGTGGTTTTAAGTTTTGTGAAGTGTGACCTGGTCTCTGCACTTAACCTCCTCTCCTCTGGCCTCCCTTGTGGCACAGGCTCTTCTCTGCCTGCCCTGCATTGAGTTTTCCTCTGTCATAGAATCATGGGATGGTTTGGGTTGGAAGGGTCCTCAAAGCACATCCAGTTCCACCCCTGCCATGGGCAGGGACACCTCCCACTGGATCAGGGGCTCCAAGCCCCATCCAACCTGGCCTTGAACCCCTCCAGGGATGGGGCAGCCACCCCTGCTCTGGGCAACCAGGGCCAGGGCCTCCACATCCTCACAGCAAAACATTTCTCCCTAAGATCTCATCTCAATCTTCCCTCTTTCAGCTGAAAACCATTTCCCCTCATCCTGTCCCTGCACTCCCTGATCAAGAGCCTCTCCCCAGCTTTCCTGGAGCCCCTTTCAGCACTGGAAGCTGCTCTAAGGTCTCTGCAGAACCTTCTCTTCTCCAGGCTGAACAACCCCAGCTCTCAGCCTGGCCATATACAGGAGGTTCTCCAGCCCTCGGATTATCTCTGTGGCCTCCTCTGGACTCGCTTCAACAGTTCCACGTCCTTCCTGTGCCAAGGGCCCCACAACTGAACACGGGGCTCCAGGTGGAGTTTCACCAGAGCAGAGCAGAGCAGAGGGGCGGAATCCCCTCCCTGGCCCTGCCGGTCCCACCACTCTGGATGCAGCCCAGGACATGGTGTGCACAATGGAAGTGCCCATTGACGAGTCATGGTGAGTTTCTCATTCCCCATCTCCCCAAGTTCTCCTCAGGGCTGCTCCCAATCCGTTTTCTGCCCAGCCTGTTTGTGCTTGGGATTGCCCCGACCCAAGTTCAGGCCCCTCCAGGTCCCGCTGGATGCCCCCATTCCTTGCAATGTGTCAACCACGTCCTGCTGTGCCCAGGAAGGTGCTTTCCCCAGGGATGTGCTTTACCCAGGAAGGCTGCTCCTCTAATGCAAAAGTGCATTTCAAGTGTCAGAGCCTCCTGTGAGTGTTTTGTTTGCAGGGACTCCAGCCCTCACTTGGTGACACCACCCAGCCCAGCCCCAAGTCCCTCCAGGAGCAGTGGAGGTGATGGGAGACCCTTCCTGCAAGGGTCATTCAGATCTTTGATGCTGATTGTGGCTAATTCAGTTGTACTGAAACTGTTGCGGTTGCGGGAGGTCGTTCCCCGCTGTTGATAAGTATTAATTACTACAAAGAAAGCTCCACAGTGGTTTTGAATTGGAGGTGGAGCAGGCAGGGGCTGGAGAGGTTTGGTTTCTGTTGAGGTTGGTTATAGGGGGGTGTTGGTGGTGTCCGTTATGGGAGAGGTTTGTAAGCTGAGGAGGAGCCTGGGAGGGCGTGTGGGCGAGTGCCCAGCTCACCGCGGTCGCTCCGAGCCATGCAGGAGGAGCTCGGCACATGCACCAGCAGCACAACTTAGAGGTGAGGGAGGTAGAAGTGATGCGAGTCCCTTCGACATCCGCATTTATAGGTAGTTACAGCGCAGGAGCCTTTCCTGGGGACCGAGGAACAGGGCTCCTCACTGAGCCCATCCTGGGCCAGTGGGCTTCAGCCGCTGAAGGATGCATTTAAAAATGAGAGTGGCTTCAGCAGAGGTTGGACTGAACCTCCTGGTGCTGGAGATTGTTGTTGACCAGGCACCTGTGTTGAGCATCCAAGAGCAGTGACTGGTTCTCCTCGTTCCCCGGGTGCTGAGCACTCTGGGCGAGGCGTGCACTGCAGGTGGTTTTCCAGGAGGATGATGGGTCCATCAGCCTGAACCCAGCGCTTCTGTCCTGCTCGGTGGCCTGGGCTGAGCCCCTCCAAGCAGCCAGCATGGAGAAGCAGGGGGAGGGACGCCCAGGGTGCCGCCTGAGCTGCCCGCGGGCTGTGCCGGGGGCTGTGGGTGCTGCACTTGGGGACAAACGTACCCATGTCTGTGATCTGAGAACCCACTGGAGAGGGTGGTTTGGGAAACACCAGGACTCCAACTCCGGCTGCAGGCCCTGTGGAGAAGGGCCAGCAGCTCAGCCGCCAGCCTCGTTTGGCCAAGGGACGCGGAGCTGGGCTCTCCTCATCTGAGCCGGCAGCGGTGGCTCTGCTGTCCCCACAGGGCAGCACCTGGACCTGCTGCGAGTGGTTCCATGCAAGTAACAACTCAGCTGCTTTGTTAACGTGGCCTCATGACCTTTTGGAGGCAGCTCCAGTGGGGTTTGAGGAGAATGTGCCGCTGTTGCTCGTGTGGCAGCTGGAAGCTCCTGTCCAAGATCTCCAGGAAGCGTTGCCGGGGGGGAGCTGTGATCTCTGGCTCCTGCCCAGCTGGTGCTGGTGATTCCCGCTGTGGATCCTCTGGTTTCTTGCCCCGTGTGGAGCCGGTTGGGTTTGTGCAGCTCCTCCGGGAATGGCCGGGGCTGTGGGGGGACCCTGCAATGCTCCTTCCCTGCAGACGTCATTCTCGCTGCGTGTTGTTCCAAAATTAATCTCATCGTATTTACTCATGCTCCCCTGACCTCTTCCAATGTGTGATTTTCCTTGCGTGCCGCCTGAGGACTGTGTTTAAGCTGTCAAGATGCGGGGGCTTTACTGTGCCTCTGGGTTTAATTTACTGTTGCTGTGAACAAGAGCCAGTAATAAAATCAGCGAACGAGAAATACAGCAAATATTTTCCTCTCCTGCAGGCTCTCCGTGAGGCCGGACCAGTGCCCACCCCTGAGAGCCAAACCACGGCCACGGGACGGCACAGGACCAGGAATTCCCAAAGGAGTTGGGGCAGGAGGCATTTGGGTTATTGAGACATTATGTGCTGTCGTAGAATCCTGGAATAATTTGGGTTGGAAGGGGCCTTAAAGATCATCCAATTCCAACCCCCCTGCCCTGGGCAGGGACGCCTCCCACTGGATCAGGGGCTCCAAGCCCCATCCAGCCTGGCCTTGAACCCCTCCAGGGCTGGGGCAGCCACAGCCTCCCTGGGCCAGGGCCTCCCCACCCTCATTGTGAAGAAATTCCTCCTTATGTCCAGTCTAAATCTGCCCCTCATTCTATCACCATAAGCCTTTGTAAACGGCCTCTCCCCAGGTTTCTTGTAGCCCCTTCAGGTACTGGAAGGTCACTATAAGGTCTCCTCAGAGTCTTCTCTTCTCCAGGCTGAACAACCCCAGCTCTCTCAGCCTGTCCTCCTCTGGGAGCTGCTCCAGCCCTCAGATCATCTTTGTAGCCTCCTCTGGGCTCCTCCAACAGCTCCCTGTCCTTCTTATGCTGAGGATTCCAGAACTGGACCCCATACAAGAGAGGAACAGAGGGGCAGAATCCCCTCCCTTGCTCTGCTGGCCACGCTGCTTTTGATGCAGCCCAGGACACAGTTGGTTTCTGGGCTGTGAGTGCACGTTACCGGCTCATGTTGAGCTTCTCATCAACCAGCACCTCCAGGTCCTTCTCCACGGGGCAGCTCAGTCACATCATCCCCCATCCTGTATTGAAACCAGGGATTGCCCTGACCCAGGTGTAGGACCTTGCCCTTGGCCTTGTTGAAGCTCACGAGGTTCTCACAGCCCCACTGCTCCAGCCTGTCCAGGTCCCTGTGTAGCAGCCGATGGCTGATCCCACTCCCGTCAGGTCTGTTGGGGTTTGTGTCCGTGCTCCTTGTTCTCAACCCTTCTCACAGTCACACTGGGCCAGACCCTGGTTTTCCCCGACAGCGTTGAGTTGGGCTTTGCTATAAATAGTGCTGTGAGAGGAGCTGGGAGCTGGCAGGGCATCTGCGTCCCGTGCCGGGGAGCTGCCTTGGGTGTGAGAGCTGGGAATGCAGCCCAGGACAGGCCTTTACCCAGATACAGGCTTTTGGGGGACACCGTGGCACCAGCCAAAGCAATCAAAGCATTTCCCTGTTGTTTAAAACAATAAGAACAGTCAGGGAAGGCTAAACCGAAGTGGTGTCAGTGTTCATTCTGGTTTTAGAAAAGCACGTCCCACGCAGGTGGGGTCAGGGTGGTCATTCCTCATGGCAGGAGCAGCTCTGAGCAGCGTTCCGAGCGCTGGGAACGCAGCTGGGTCTGGGCAGTAGAGCACACGTGGCATTTTCACAGGTACTTGGCAGCTCCACACCAGCAGGAACGGCTCATAATTAAGCCTCCTGCCATCAGGGGTTACAGACAGGAACGCGCTTCCCAGCACTGAGCTGCCAGGTCTCCAGCTCTGGAAGTGCAGAGGTTTATCGGTGAGGAGTGACGGTTCATTTCAACGTGACCTCGATACAGAACTGGGCTGGGCTCACGCTCCCCTGGATGGCACAGGAGCCCGCTGGCACCAGGCAGGATCTGGTCCCAAGAGGTACAAACACTAATGATGCTGCTAGAAACACTTATTTCTGGAAATCTTGGCGATGCCTGTCAGGGAGGGCAGGCTCGGCTGCAGCAGCGGGTGATGCCGACCTCGCAGGGATGCGCACAGCTCTGCGCTAGAGCGCTCACGCGGTGTGTAACCAGGGATCAGAAAAGAACACCAAATGCTCATTAATTTTACATGTACCATGAGTGACACATCTTTTCCTTGAAGAAGGCACATCAGATGTGATGCGCAGCCCCGGAGGAAGATGTCAAATAAGCCTGGTGCCTCACTCGAGCAGCCCTGACCTGCCCCAAGCTCGGTGCTGTGCATGTTCTCAAGTGCGTTGCTGCTGCGCGGCCACGTGGGTGGCTCCAAATGCCCTGTTTGCCCTCGGTGTTGACTGCCAGGCCAGGCTCAGGGGGTGCTTTTCAGCACCGGCCATGCCTGCAGCAGCGTTTGCATCCAATGTAATTATTTTACTGCCTCTCAGGTACATCCACGTCTTCCTGGGCTGAGTAGCGAAAGCCTTTTTTCTTGCCGTGACTACTGGCTGCCTCACAGCCAGTTGCTGCCGTTGCCAGAAGGGTTGTTTCTGCTCTTCGAGTGAGAATTTGCCCAGGCTGTGCCATGCATTGGATGTGGTGGGGAACGATGTGTGTGTGAGCTCTGTTAGGTTTGGCTTCATCATTCTCAGTCCCGTCTTCGTGCTTTCCCCTCTCCTGCTGGTGCAGGTCTGTTCCCGCAGTGCGTGACTGGGATCCTGCTGCTGTCCCTCTCCTACATTAGCTGGGAGCGGCTGGTGGTGGCTTCTGTCCCCGCTGTGGAGCTGAGGAATCACAGAGTCATAGAATCACCAGCGTGGAGAAGACCCACCGGATCATCGAGTCCAACCATTCCTATCAATCACTAAACCATGTCCCTCAGCACCTCGTCCACCTGTCCCTTAAACCCCTCCAAGGAAGGTGACTCAACCCCCTCCCTGGGCAGCCTGTTCCAGTGCCCAGTGACCCTTTCTGTGAAAAAGTTTTTCCTAATGTTCAGCCTGAACCTCCCCTGGCGGAGCTTGAGGCCATTCCCTCTTGTCCTGTCCCCTGTCACTTGGGAGAAGAGCCCAGCTCCCTCCTCTCCACAACCTCCTGTCAGGGAGTTGTAGAGAGCAATGAGGTCTCCCCTCAGCCTCCTCTTCTCCAGGCAAAACACCCCCAGCTCTCTCAGCCGTTCCTCATAAGGCCTGTTCTCCAGCCCCCTCACCAGCTTCGTTGCTCTTCTCTGGACTCGCTCCAGAGCCTCAACATCCTTCTTGTGGTGAGGGGCCCAGAACTGAACACAGGATTCGAGGAGCGGTCTCACCAGTGCCGAGTGCAGAGGGAGAAGAACCTCCCTGGACCTGCTGGTCACACCGTTTCTGATCCAAGCCAAGATGCCATTGGCCTTCTTGGCCACCTGGGCCACTGCTGGCTCCTGTTCAGTCGCTGTCAACCAACACCCCCAGGTCCTTCTCCTCCAGGCAGTTTCCAGCCAGACTTCTCCTAGTCTGTAGCTGCCCAGGGTTGTTGTGCCCCAAGTGCAGGACCCGGCATTTGGCCTTGTTAAACCTCCTGCCGTTGGTCTCAGCCCATGGATCCAGCCTGTTCAGACAGAGATGCCGGCCCAGCTCAGGACATCCCTTACGCTGCTGCCCTGTGACTCGGCCACAGCACTAAGTCACTTGGTGGCTGCGACATCCCTCCCCTTCAACTTCCTTTCTCACTGGAAACAAAGAGTTTAATGAAGCAAAGATTGGAAAAGCTTTCAGGGCAGGGCTGGCAAAGTGGTGCTGCCCTGAGATTCTGAGAGTGAAGAGATGGGAAAGAGACAGGGAGCGGGAGGTCGTGCCGGCCACGTGGGTGGGTGCTCCAGCAGCAGCCGAGGGTGCTGGTGCAGAGCTGGCCAACCCAGGCAGCTCCTGTCACCTCCGTGGCTCCTGCTGGGACACTTACCCAGCGGTGAAGGGATTTTGGTCCTCAAAAGCAGAGGGTCTGAGAGCTGAGGTTGTTGGGGTGAGCGTGGCTCTTTCTGGGGCTCCTCCTCTGCGAGCAATAAACCTTCCAGCGTGCTCCAAGTGTTGGGAAGGACGTTGTCTAAGTGCCCAGGAGCTGCTGCAATTCATGGAGATGCAGCTGCGCTGCAGCCGTTCCTCGATGCAAACGGGTGGCTGGAGAAGAGTGTTTCCACTCCTGCAGGCTGGGGAGTCGGGATTTTAGAGAGCTAGCGGGGGATGGATGACAAAACTGGACCTGGCTGCTGTGGTTGGTCACCCTGCCAGCCCCCAACCCTCAGATGCCGGGATCCCACAGACTGGAGGGGCTGCGGCTGTCGGGGATTCATAGAATCACAGAATCACCAGGTTGGCAAGGACCCACAGGATCATTGAGTCCAACCATTCCCATCAAACACTAAACCATGTCCCTCAGCACCTCATCCACCCGTCCCTTAAACCCCTCCAGGGAAGGTGACTCAACCACCTCCCTGGGCAGCCTGTTCCAGAGCCTCACAGTCCTGGCCGTGGCTGCCAGGGAGGCTTTACAGAAGATCTGGGCAGTTGCATCAGCTGCCAAGTGACGCTGGGACAGAGCCCGGTCCCTGCTGAAGCCACAGACACCGGAGCCTGGGCACAGAGCAGGCATCACAGCGGCTCTGCTGCCCATCACCAGTGTCAACTGGATGGGGGTCCCCAGGGCACCAGCAGGGCTGGCTGGGCTGTTTTTCTGGCTGGGAAGCTGAACTGTTGAAGTCAACGCCTTCGGGGACCCAAATCCAGGCTGTGTCCCTGCTGCTCTGGGAGCTGCTCCTTTTGCATGAGGCAAGAACAAAAAGGATGCCCAGAGTCCCAGCAAAAAGGCTGCCAAGCCCCAGCAGAGGAGTGCCCACCCGGGGCCCCGGCACGTGTCCCCTGGCTCCTACGGGACCCTTCTCCCCAAAACCTGCTCCTGTGTCAGCTGTGCTGCCCTGCAGGGAGGCCGAGCACCACGTGCCGGGATTGCGGGGTCCCCGAGGAGCCGTTGCCGGGGCTGCCAGCATCCCCCCAGCACGGAGCCAGCGGGGCGAGCGCTTTGCCTTCCCAAACTGGGTCAAGCCGTGAACTCCAGAGCTAAAAATACCGGCAGAGCCCAGCGCTTGCCCGGCAGCTGGGAAGGGCCGCGGCCAGGAGATGCCCCAATCTTCACCCCATTCAGGAGGGTCACGGGGGCCCTTGGGCTGCTAGGGACAAGGGGGATTTTGGAGCAGGTGTTGGAAAAGCACCTCTGGGGCTGCAGGTCCAGAATCTGCCCAAGAAAATGCCTCTGGGGATGGTGTGAATAAGGCATCACGAATCATTTTGCAGCTGGGTCCCTGCCACTTGTAGAGACCGTCCCAGGAGCACTGGATGTCTCATCTCCAGCCTCCTCATCTGCTTTCTCAGAAAACCATAGAATCATAGAATAGAATCCTGTTCCAGTGTCCAATGACCCTTTCTGTGAAATATTTTTTCCTAATGTCCAGCCTGAACCTCCCCTGGTGGTGCTTGAGGCCATTCCCTCTCCTCCTGTCCCCTGTCACTTGGGAGAAGAGCCCAGCTCCCTCCTCTCCACAACCTCCTTTCAGGTAGTTGGAGAGAGCAATGAGGTCTCCCCTCAGCCTCCTCTTCTCCAGCCTAAACACCCCCAGCTCTCTCAGCTGTTCCTCATAAGGCCTGTTCTCCAGCCCCCTCACCAGCTTCATTGCTCTTTTCTGGACTCGCTCCAGAGCCTCAACATCCTTCTTGTGGTGAGGGGCCCAGAACTGAACACAGGATTCGAGGAGCGGTCTCACCAGTGCCGAGTCCAGAGGGAGAAGAACCTCCCTGGACCTGGAGGAACATCGCAAGTGCCAAGGCCCTTGGCATCTCTCTTCGGTATTTAGAAAGGAAGGGAATGTAAGAAACAAGGACAATGAACTACTCTCTGGTCTACTGACGACCACTGGCATCTCAGTGGGGTTTCTAAACCAGCAGATCCACATGATCTGCACCTGAGGGCCCTCCAGCAGCACCCTGAGCTGAGCTGCCTTCTCCTGCTGATGAACAGCTTGAAGCCTGGGGAGACACCGGGCTTGGCAAGAGGCTAACGTGGTGCTCAGCAGGCAAAGCAGGTGCCTTGGTTAACAGCCACTCAGTCCAGCATGCCATTAGGATTGAAAAGAAGAAATTTAGAAGAAATCAGGAAGAAATTTTTCACACTGAAGGTGGTGAAACACTGGCCCAGGTTGCCCAGAGAGGTGGTAGATGCCCCATCCCTGGAAACGCTCACGGTCAGGTTGTGTGTATGGGGCTCTGAGCAACCTGACCTGTTTGAAAATGTCCTTGCTTGCTGCAGAGCAGGTTGGACTTGATGACCTGTAAAGGTTCCTTCCAAGCCAAACCATTCTATGATTCTATGAAAAGCAGAGAGGGTGCAGAGGATTCAGTTAATATGGAATTCAAGGACTAAAAATACGCCCATCAGTGGGGTGTAATGGAAAAATGTCTTGTCAAATGAGCCTCATTTCATCCTTTGAAAAATTACCAGTTTACAGATAAAGGTTACCACGTAGCCATTATTTGCTTAGCTTTTGGCAACGCGTTTGACTTAATATCATATGACACCCTAATTACAAATTTAGCACTATACAATCTGAATAAAGGCCACATTAAATGGATGGAGAGCTGCAAACCCATCACCAAAACAAGGAGTCATCAGCGAACAGAGATGATTTAGAGGGATTCTGCAGGAGTCGGTCCCAGCCTGACACTAATCAATGTTTTCATCATTGATTGAGAGATGAGCACAAAACACAGCTGATGGATTACGCAGCTGCTGGAAGCAGAGGGACCGGCAGGGAATAATTACGGCAGAGAAGTCATACAAAGCAACTGGGAGCTGCTCTGTGCACAAACCCCTTTTCAGCTGGCAGTGTTAAAATAGGCCAGCTCTCAAACAGGAACGGAGGAAAGGTTTCATCTAAAAAAAGATGGGATGCAAAAAATCTAGACATATTCAGGGGAAGGAAAGTCAGAAGCAGTTGCTTTTGAGGCAGCAGCAATCCAGTGCTGGCTCTGGGTGCCGGGATCAGAGGCAGAACATGAGAAAAGCAGGGCTGGGCTGGCTGGGCTGTTCTGCAGTGCAAGGAGATGCGACCAAAGAGAGGGTGGCTGAAGTCCCACAGGGAAAAGGCACAAAGAGAGGACAGACTAAGTCACCCGCTGCAGGTTCCAGACCCCACCCTACCTCCCGCAGCACAGGGATGCAGCCATGCTCATCCTAGCAGCGCGCTTGAGGCCAGTCATCCCCATCCCCTGGGTTTTCTCCTAAAACAAAAGCACACTCTTTCCCAAGAGATAAAAACACCAGCTTGCTGAGTTCTTGCATCAGGCTTGGGCTACTTTCCTCCTTCCAACAATATTTTCTGCCATTAATAGTCTACATGCTCATGAAAAAGGGAAGATGAGGTGGTTTGAAAAAAGTGGATTGAAAAATTTTTTCACAGAAAGGGTCATTGGGCACTGGCAGAGGCTGCCCAGGGAGTGGGTTGAGTCACCTTCCCTGGAGGGGTTCAAGGGACAGGTGGACGAGGCGCTGAGGGACATGGGTTAGTGATTGATGGGAATGGTTGGACTCGATGATCCGGTGGGTCTTTCCCAACCTGGTGATTCTGTGATTCTATGATTCCTCAGCTAGAAATGCTGTGGCTTCTCCATGCACAGACTGGGGGATCCCTCAGCAAGGCAATGCTGCTTTGACATTGGTTCTGCTCCAAGCAGGAGGTTGGACTGGAGACACCTAATGTTGCTCCTCACCAAAACCTTTTAATGGTTTTCTAGGCCTATGAAATGAACTGACCACATCAATAATGTTTGTTTTCTTTCTAACATATTCAGTGAATGACTTACTGGTTGTGATTTTGCCAGGCATGTCTTTTTCACTGTCCATTTTCACTCCTCTATCAATATTTCTGCTTCATAGCTTATTGTGATGATTGCCGCATACTGATAAGTATTTATTACATTATTCCTCTTCATATATATTGTCATTTTGCTTCCAATTGCTGTTTTCAGATTACCAACTTACAGCACGGGCTCTCAGCCAATGTTATATTTCCTTGACTCTGCAATATTAGCTTTTCTGTTCCATTCCAAGCTCTACTGCTTATTTCCCACTCTACAGGGCTGTTTTCTCCTTCAATTTTTCTCATACTTGTCACCATTTCCATGAAGTTTGTGAAACTGCTCATTCCATGAACGATAAGGAGACTAACCAGTTCACAGCAGTTCCAAGACTCCTTGGCACGCTGGCCGAGCAGCCTGGGGCGGCTGTGCCGAGACCATCCCACCTGACCTGGAACCCAAGAGAAGCTCTGCTCACCTGTGCTGAAATCATCCCACCTGCCCTGGTGCCCAAGAGAAGCTCTGCTCACCTGTGCTGGGACCATCCCACCTGCCCTGGCGCCCCAGGGAGGCTCTGCTCCAGCTGGTCATACCTGATCCAACACCTGAGCTGCTCTCCCCACACCAGAGCACCTCTGCTCTTCCTGGCAGCCTGTTGCTTAGGAGTTTTCCTTTAGGTCTAACCTGAATCTCATGCCACAGTTTAATCCTATTGCTTCTTACCCTGTCCTGCCTTCAGCCTGGTAATAACTGAGCGTGTTGCTGTGGCTCCCCCCACATTTTTCATTTTATAGGGTGGATTGGTCCCTTTGCCCACAGCTGCTCTTTTGCACCATCCACCTCCTCCCACCGCTCCCTCTGAGCTCCAGCCAGCCCCCATCTCCCATGAAAGACCTCAGCTGGCCAGGACCTCCAGCTGTTGTTGTACCAGACCTGTGCAGCCCACACACCGGCACACAGTTCTGTATTATTCCTCACGCTGTGACATCCACCTTTCTTGCACAAGCACAACTCTTTTGGCTTTGGTTCAGCTGAAGATTTGCAGCACCACCCAGGTCCTTTCCTGCAGAACGGTGACAGTTTCAGCTGCTGCGTCACAAGCTCCCTGCCAAATCTCACTCACACCCATCTCATTTCATTAGGAACCTTTGGGGGCTGCTCCTCTTTGTTCCCCTAGGGCAGCTTGGAAGTGGGACACAGCAGGGACTGCACGAGGTAAAGGCCCCTCCTGCCCCTCTCACACACCACATCTGCTCCTTCCCTGCGTCGGGGGCTATTTTATTTGCAATTGAGGGATTTGCTAGCTTTGCACAGGACCTAGCCTAGAGGCTCTTTGCTGCCTGCAACTTCGTGTGATGCCCCAGGTGAAGCAGATGACACCAATTTTGCTAAACCCTTGCTGCTGTTGACCATGACTGTGTGTGCAGCCCAGCACGAACCTCCCCGTGCTGCCCAGAACTTCTTGTCACTGGTGCAGACTGGTATGTACTTCATGCCAGAGAGAGGAGCCGTGGAATAACCTGCCATGCACATGACAGCAAAGCCCAGCTCTCCGCTCTTCCTCACCTCCCTTGCAGCTTCTTGCTCCTTCTGCACCATAAAACGCTTCCCTTCCACCCACCAAGAGGGAAAGGCTAAATGCATCCCTCCTCATCCTCCAGCTGAGCTTTCTGAGTCATCTTCCCTTTACATTTCTACCTCCTTTCCCTTTGCTCCTTGGCTTCGCTCTGTGCAGGATCAGTCCCCACGTGCAGCTCCGGTTGGAGAGAGCTGGTCCTGCGGTGCCCTGGGCTGTGTGGAGCGTGGGGGCCGCATTTCCAGCTCCCCCTTTTGCCCGCAGTAACAGCAACTGCGCAAAACAGATGGAGAAAGTTTTATCCCTGTGCCCAGCATCTTTCGATATAGCAAGAGTTGGGAATGGTGCAGGGGTGGAGCGGAGCTTCAGGAGTGAGAAGTTTACAAAGACACAGTTGCACAACTCTTCTTCAGTAGCAACTTCTTTTCTGCCTTGAATATAACAGAGCCACTTCAGCTTCTCCTCTGCTGCGTGGTACCAATGTCAGGACAAAGTCAGACTGTTATTTTGCCAAATGATGAACTACTGAGATGTGGATGGAGCGAGAACTGAGTAATCACTGAATCATTGAGCAATCAATTACCATCAATTACCAGTTCCTGGAGCATTTTCGGGAATCCCGACCTTGAGGAACCTCCCGGGTGAAGTCCTGCACTTCCGCAGCTGCTGGTGCTGGGGACACTAGGAGTAAAGTCCATCTCTAGTAAGCGCAAACCCAGTTCCCATCACCAGGAGGGCGGTGTGGTATGGGAACACAGCACAGGCTGGAGGGGAGCCCCATCCAGCTAGAGCATCACAACTCAGCACACAAAGCTTCTCTAGCATGGGGACTGTCCTCCAGGAAGCCCTCTCGCCAGTGCTCCCACATTTCAGTGGAGAAGTTAAGGAATCTTTTCCCTGTATGCAATATCCATCTTGTTGTTTCCTTTGTTATGTAGATTAGTCTTATTTATTTATCCTAAGCAACAGGCTTATGTCATTTTTATGCCTGAGAAGAGCAACGAAGCTGGTGAGGGGGCTGGAGAGCAGGTCTTATGAGGAACAGCTGAGAGAGCTGGGGGTGTTTAGCCTGGAGAAGAGGAGGCTGAGGGGAGACCTCATTGCTCTCTACAACTACCTGAAAGGAGGTTGTAGAGAGGAGGGAGCTGGGCTCTTCTCCCAAAGGACAGGGGACAGAACGAGAGGGAACGGCCTCAAGCTCCACCAGGGGAGGTTTAGGCTGGACATTAGGAAAAAATTCTTCACAGAAAGGGTCCTTGGGCAGTGGCAGAGGCTGCCCAGGGAGGTGGTTGAGTCACCTTCCCTGGAGGTGTTTAAGGGATGGGTGGACGAGGTGCTGAGGGACATGGTTTAGTGTTTGATAGGAATGGTTGGACTCGATGATCTGGTGGGTCTCTTCCAACCTGGTTATTCTATGATTCTATGATTTTGATACCACTAATTTAGCCAACAGAAGTGAAATTGTGAAACGATGTTACTGTCCTGCTCAGACCCTCCCTCCTGCTGTAGCCGATGCTCGTTTCTTTTGTTTCTCTCCTCCTGCTGTATCATTGTAAGACACAAAAAAGGCTATAATGTTATCCTGCTCTAGAAACACCCACTCCCCCATCAGTGCTCCTGGCTCAGAAACGTGGTGTTTCGTCCAGACTCTCCTTCTCCTGGGCAGAGCGAGTTCCCTCACAAGGACTTAGGGGCGCACTTTTGAAATGATCCCAGCCCCAGGATGGCTGCAGACACAGACTGCCACGATCTCCAGTGCTGGTTCCGTTCCCTTTCTTTGGGCTCTTTGGCAACTCCACCTGCCTGTATGGTTTTTGATCATTACAGCGTTTGTGCACAGTTCCCAGTGTTGGTGCTCGGGGGCTCTTGGGCTCAAAGAGCCAGGAAAATCACCAGGCAGTGAGAAGCAAAGTTCTCCTGCTGATGTGAGATAGAAAGAGGTGGGAAAACATCCTGGATGTGTTCAAGGAGGAATTTGGGAAAGGACGTAGAGGTTTGGGAATGGATGAAAGGGGTCTACACACTTGATGGGGTTGGAAGTGCTCCTGTCCTCCCCTAAGTGTCTGAACTGTACTACTGGTTGTGCCAGGGGAGATTTAGACTGGATACTGGGAAAAAATCCATCACAGAAAGCTTTGTCAAGCACTGGCAGAGGCCGCCTAGGGAAGTGGTGAAATTCTTATCCCTGGAGGGATTTAAAAGATGTGAAGATGTGGTGCTTAGGGCCACGGTTGAATGGTGGAGTTGGCAGCGTAAGTTACACAGTTGGACACAATGATCTTAAAGGTCTTTTCCAACCTAAATGACTCTGCGAGTCTGTGATTATTATCATTATTATTACTGTTATTACTTTATGAATCGGTGTGCACGCATATTAACAAGGGTAAGTACAGGGCTGAGTCTGCCTGGCTCCAGCCTACATGGCACAAGGCATGGCTTGCATTTAGAAAATGATTTTAGCCTTCTGGGGTCACATTTTAAGGCCGGTTTGTTCAATTATTCACGTTTCTAGCCCTCAGTCTTAACTAGGCTTCCCATTTGAAATACAAATCTAACAACCTGAAAGGAGGTTTTGGAGAGGAGGGAGCTGGGCTCTTCTCCCAAGTGACAGGGGACAGGACAAGAGGGAATGGCCTCAAGCTCCACCAGGGGAGGTTTAGGCTGGACATTAGGAAAAACTTTTTCACAGAAAGGGTCATTGGGCACTGGAACAGGCTGCCCAGGGAGGGGGTTGAGTCACCTTCCCTGGAGGTGTTTAAGGCACGGGTGGACGAGGTGCTGAGGGTTATGGTTTAGTGTTTGATAGGAATGGTTGGACTCGATGATCCGGTGGGTCTCTTCCAACCTGGTGATTCTATGATTCTCTGATTCTAAATGACAGGCATGGCTGAGTTGTGAGACTTCTCTGTGGCTGGCACGTGAGCTCGTGTCACCTGGCTGTGGTAATGCCATCGAGACCTGGATGGAGCAGCCTTGTCAGGAAGGCAGCTCAAAATTTTCAGCCAGCAGAGTAATGGCTAATTGAGTGCATTTCAATCATGAGATCCGCAGAAGGAAAGCAAACTCCACAGAGATGGAAATTGCATCTTAGAGTAATCCGAATGTGGGTAGATAATTAGGCCTATATTTCATGGGAACATTTGCTGGGCAACATAATGAAAAGGCCAGCAACATAATTTTCTTTAAGTAGTGTGTTGCCTCCCACTGGGGCTGGGCCACGGCGGTGCTGGTGCTGCAGTGCAGTGGGAGCAGGGAAAGGCATCGTCTGGCCACAGGTACTGTGGGCTGAGAGTGCCAAGCTGCAGCCCGTCCTCCCCATCTCTGAAGCCTGCTCCAATGAAGCTGCTAGGGCTCCTGCACTGCTCTTGGCAATATAAAACCCGCAGCCTCCTCCCCTGTCACTCCAAACCGCTGCCACAGCGAACTTTGGCCAAGTTGGGCTTGCAGAGCCAGCCAGACCCCCGCCAGCTTGGCGCTCGGTGGGAGTGAAGCGGTGGGAAGCTGAGGGGCTGCCACTGGACCCAACCAGGGAAAGCTCCTGCTCTGAGTCATTGCTTGATTCAGCTTGGAGGGTGAGACCGCTCCTTGAATCCTGTGTTCAGTTCTGGGCCCCTCACCACAAGAAGGATGTTGAGGCTCTGGAGCGAGTCCAGAGAAGAGCAACAAAGCTGGTGAGGGGGCTGGAGAACAGGCCTTATGAGGAAC
Source organism: Phaenicophaeus curvirostris (assembly GCF_032191515.1). Classification (NCBI taxonomy): domain Eukaryota; kingdom Metazoa; phylum Chordata; class Aves; order Cuculiformes; family Cuculidae; genus Phaenicophaeus; species Phaenicophaeus curvirostris. The sequence continues at coordinate 2,413,872 of NC_091411.1, forward strand.
GGCTGAGAGAGCTGGGGGTGTTTAGCCTGGAGAAGAGGAGGCTGAGGGGAGACCTCATTGCTCTCTACAACTACCTGAAAGGAGGTTGTGGAGAGGAGGGAGCTGGGCTCTTCTCCCAGGTGACAGGGGACAGGACAAGAGGGAACGGCCTCAAGCTCCACCAGGGGAGGTTTAGGCTGGACATTAGGAAAAATATTTTCATGGAAAGGGTCCTTGGGCACTGGCAGAGGCTGCCCAGGGAGGGGGTTGAGTCACCTTCCCTGGAGGTGTTTAAGGGACGGGTGGACGAGGTGCTGAGGGACATGGGTTAGTGTTTGATAGGAATGGTTGGACTCGATGATCCAGTGGGTCTTTTCCAACCTGGTGATTCTATGATTCTATGGGGTTCGAGGGAAATGCAGCACGGCTGTTGGTGCCCAGGGAGCACACTTGTGTGAGAATCCCAGCCCAGGGAGCTGAGCCAGCGCAAGGACTGGGCTTTGCCCTGAGCATGGGTGAGTTGTGTTGTTAGCAGGTGGCTGCACTCACCCAGGAGTTTGCACCAGTCCTCAAATGCCCCCGAGCTATGGCTATGCATGGGGAGTGAAGCTCCAAGACCATTTCCAATCCTGTTTTTTCCAAATTTGGGATAGCAGGTCTCTGCTTTTCATAGAATCATAGAATCACCAGGTTGGAAAAGACCCACCGGATCATCGAGTCCAACTATTCCTATCGATCACTAAACCATGTCTCTCAGCACCTTGTCCACAGGTCCCTTTTTCCACATCCTCCCCTTCCACCAAGCACAGATCCTCCCTTCTGGATCTCTGGTCTGGTGCAGAGCTGCTTCTGGCTTGCTCTGCCAGGGGCCTTGCACACGAGCAGACAGATAATGTGAAGTAATACTTCTCTTCTTCATAATGCTTGCAAAATGAGAAGATTTGGGAAAGTGTGGTGACTTAGGAGAGCGAGGAGAGGGTTTAGTCTTAGAGCACAGGTTACCCTGTAATTATGGTTTAAGAGGTCTGAATTCTCCACCCACCAATGCTGCACTCAGCACGTCGGGGCTGGTACATGTCACCCAACAGAAAGAAAAGCTGAGAGGTTGTACTCAGCCTGATAATTATTGATTAGGCCTTTTACCAAAAATAGCTGGTGGTGAGCTAGCCTAAGTGCTCCATGTCCCAGTTGTTTTGAAGAACTGTTCATCCAGTGATCAGGACTTTCTTTGGGGCTGCGTTTGAACAAGCTCTTATTTGCTGATGTCAGATGCTTGGCTTTTTAAGAGCAGTTCCATCCAAATGAATCTGCTCAAAGCAAAGCCATCAGTCTTGGCTAACTCCAACTTGTTAGCTATTGATATTGCTTCTGTGATGTATTGCCTAATTTTAATTATGTCAGCATTGAGAAAATTATTTTCTTATTGTGCCTCATTAGAGTGTAGTTTCTAATTGTTGAACTTAACAGGAACATCTTTTAAGTGGCTAAACTGGCCAGGGAGGAAGGTAGGTAGTGATCAGAGTGATCTCCTGGTACCTGGGAGACCTTGAGCTTCCCGGTGCAGCTGGCCGTAGCAGTTGTCCTCAAACTCTTTCTGCTATGCAGATAAACCCCAACGGCTCTCTCACCACCTTGATTTTATTGCAGTCTCTCAAGGTTGTTGTGACTCATCAGAAGAGCTGAACTGGGACACCGTGTTTATGGATAGTGGGCATATCAATGTGTCTTCTCTTTTCAGTCTGGTTCGTCCCCTTCATCACCAGTGCCCTAGTTCTGTGCAGCATGACAGGAGCAGAGGGCAGGGGAGGCGAAAATGTCCCTGCTTGAGCCAGCCCTCTCCGCATCCCTCCTGGTGCCTGGGAGGCACCTGCACCTCAATTCAAGCTGCAGTCACGCACAGCCCTGCAAAATGTCACTGGGGATGGGGTCCCAGCCTCCCTCAGCAGCGCTAACCCAGTTCTGCCCTTCCCAGTGACTCCCTGGTGGAGCGTGTCAGCTGCAGGACCACGCACCATCCTGGGAATCGGGACCAAAGAAACTACAGTCATCTCACAAGGCCAGTGAAACACCATGCTTTGTCCAGCTTTATGCTTTCTGTGCCGCCGAGACCCTGCCCTTTACCTCCCGACAAAGCTGGCAGCCGCTGTGTGGGCCATGAGTGCAGCGTGGGTGGGAATGAGATCCTGGTGAACCTGGGGAAGGAGGCCAGTTCTGGGGATGAGGATCAGTGCCGAACCCAGTACCGTGCTGCTGAAGTTGGGGTTGTTTTTCTCCTGTGTGTGTGTCTTTGCAATTATCTGCTCTGCATGTCCTGAGCCATTTTATTGCCTAGCTATTCACTACCATGAAGTCCTTGTATAATTCTTTACAGCATCTTGTGTATTCATGACGCTGAATACCTTAGCATCATCAGCAAGCTCTGTTCCCCTTTTTGCAATACCTTTCCGAGATTGTTTCTGAAGCGTGCTGACCCCCAGGCAGGTCCCCGTGGGGCTCCAGTTAGACCTCCCTCCACTCAGAAGCCTGCCTATTGACAGCTCCTCTTTCAGAACCCTTAACCAGTTATTTATCTGTTTCAAGACGTTTCCGTCAATCCCACGGTAGCCGTGTTACTTTAAGGAACCCCTGAGACAGACCTTTTGGGAATCCAGTCAGACACCTGCTGATCAACTCCCTTAAAGAACTGTAACAGATTTATGAAACATCCCTTTATTCAAGGGAAAACCGCACCTTTTTTTTTTTTCCCTTTTTCCCTTCCCAGTCTTTTAGATGTCTCCAGCTACACACTAATCATATTCTATATGACAATTTCTGCCAGTTTGCCCAGGAGGGACCTCAGACTTCATGGTCTGTAACAACCCCAAACCCTTCCCATTTGTCATCTTGAAGCTCTCAGACACTGGGTCTCTGTTACGCACAGTGATTGCATGTAAGTAATTAAACTGTTTCATCTCAGAGTTCTTCTCCGCTTATGTGAACCATCTCAGTCTGGTGAATTTGCAGTCTTTGATTTGGCTCTTTATTCCTTAACTTCTTCTGCTGACACTTGACTACGAGCCAAATCCAATGCCACGTCCATATAAAGACGATTTTTGGCCCAGGAACTTCTCTGAGCTTTTCCTTGCTGACTGCAGATGCGAAAATATTCATTGTTTTTCTGTTCTGACCTTATCTCCTATGAGTGCTTCTCTTGCACTGTGGCCAAGTCTGACTCTCCAGACTCTCCAGGCTTCCCATGCCTGACATGTTTGAAGAAATATTTATGACTATCAGGCTTTGCCTTTTGCAGGTTGTTCCTATAACAGGTTTTGGCTTACCTTATTTCTCTCTTTGCATTTAAATTGTCAGGATACACTTTCTTTAGCCTGTTTAGACAAAAAAAAATGGCTTTTCTAAACACAAAAAGACTGTATCCCTGAAGTCTGAGAATCAACAGGCTGTCTCATCTCAGCCTGATCTCAGGCCTAGACCTAACCAGGTTTCCCACGAGACAGAGATGTGCTCTTTACTTTGACAAGATGCTGAGATACCAGATTTTTAAAGTGTGACACATTCATATAGACAAAAATCATCGCTGGCCAGAATGGATTTTGCCTCTCTTGGGTTTCAGGCTATTGCACCTTCACCAGAGGATGGAGGGAAGCATTTCTCTGACCAGCTATGATTATTTGGAAGCTCTTTGGGGGTTTGCTCCCCTAAGACAACGTGAGCTCAGCAGAAAGAGCCCCATGAGCCGAGGTTTGGGGCTTGGGTGGAGGGACCATGGTGCTCCCCCTCCTCGGTCTCTTTGCCTACATGCGTGTGTCTGGAAGGCCTGTTGCCATGGAGAAGTGACGGGGAACAGTCTGCCTGGCTCGCCTGACTTTTTTTCCTAGCATGAAGCATCTTTCCAGCTGTAACGAGCCGGAGGCCCGCTGCCTCCTCTTCTGTGCCGCACTGAGGTAACCCAGGGCCCCAAATGCCCAGGAGAAACCCAAAGGGAGGAAACCCTAGGAGAAGGGAGAGAAGGGAGCAGAGAGCAAGAGAGGAAACTGTAGGAAGATGGACCAGTGCTTGTGGAGCGTGATGGAGCCAGGTGCTTCTCAAGGGTGCACAGATCAACAGTCAGGGGGCACATGTAGCGACAAGCAAATTTCCATTAGATATATGGAAAAAATCTTTCCCTGTGAGAGTGGTGCAGTCCTGGGACATGGACTGGAGTGATGGTAGCACCTCCATCCTTGGAGGTCTTCAAATACCATCTGACCAAGCCCTCAGCAGTCGATGTGCCCTTGAAGTGAGCCATACACTGGGCTGGATTCTCCCCAGCTGCAAAGAGCAAAACCTTCCTGGGGAATGGATGAGGGGGAGTTTGAGAGAGCTCCAAGAGGCACAAATGTAACAGAGAGTGGCCTTTAAATGGATGAAGGTGGAAGCATCCTGCTTTTTAAGTTTGAGAACCGACAGTCCTGTAAACTGCTTCACTGCGAGCGTAACTGCTTGCACAGCTCAAGTGCAGTTTTATTAAGGAGCTCCCTAAAAGCAGATGGATTTTCTCTCCTTTTCTGTTGGAGAAACTCTTTGGTGACGTGATTGTGCAACAAAACAGGGGTGGGGAGGGGATAGTCATGAGCAGAAGTTTAATGGGAGTCATCTTCTGTGGGAAGAAATCCAATGCACTGACAGTGGGTTTTGTTTTGTACCCGGAAAATGTCACTGTGAGCAACTTTGGGGTGTTTCTAGATAGATCTGGTGAGGATTATGTTGGGGATGGAGGACACCTGTCTATTATTCCTTTGCATTTTTAAAGAATAACATTTGCCACAAACAACAAAATATTTAAACATAGAAGAAAAACCATATTATTTTCCCTCTAATTACACAGGTAAAAAGGGGTAAATCACAGTCAAAGAGGCAAACCTGCCCTAAAACCTGCTCACAATTAGCACGCGGGATGGAGGGTGCGTTGTTTAAAGGAGTCTCATCACTGAGTTCAGCGCTGGGAAACAGCAGAGCATCTCTCGTCGTGCTTGAGATACCAAATCCCTCAGGAAAATGAGTGAGACTCATCTGCAAGAGCAGCTCAGCCAGTGGCAGTGATGGAGCGATGTCACTTAGCACCTCTCTCTTCTGGTCAGCTGGGCTCTGCGAAAAAACAGGGTGACGACTTTATTTTGCACACAGGGCACTTTTTCTGCTCACAGCTTGGGTCTAAGGGAAGATACATTTCTGGAAGTTTGTTATTCACAGTGAATTCTGCAGCATCTGATAAAATTCCAGCTGATGAGGTATTTACATCCCACTCCCTGTGTCTGCACAAGCTGGGGTTGCTCGGTACCTTATTCTTTTTTTTTTTTTTTTCCCTGCTCTGTGCACAGAAGTACTTCATTTTTTCGATTTGTAGATTAATACACTAAATAGTTAGACTTCATTTGTTCAAATCCTCCTACGTTTCCTTGCAGATTTGACTTTGGAGTCTATGGAGAGAGAGGACTGAAGCTTTCCCCAGCCTTATTGTCTTCTTTTGTTCGGAATCCCTGAAGGACTGAGGAACATGAGCTTACGCTTTCCCCAGGGACCGAGAAGACAAGGTGTGTCTGTCTGTCCCTCTTTGCTTCAGCTGCCTCTTTTCACAAGCTTGTAGGAAGTTTAATTATCTAGAAAACCCTCAGCCCTGGGACAAACGTTATTGAATGAACTGAGTCTGAATTCCTGGGATTCATGCACTTGCTTGCAGAGCAGGGGAACCAGCCAATTGCTTTTTCTGCATATATTGTGAATAATACTTTAAAACTTGCTGCGCCCGCTTACTCGGATACCCTGAAAGCAGATCTATAAAGCATTTTCCAAGGAAAGGCACTTTTCCAAACTCACTTAGGGATCAAAATCTACATCCATAAAATTGCTTTGAGGGCTGGAACCCCTCTGCAGGGAAGTAAGGCAAAAGGAGTTGGGATTGTTCAGCCTGGAGAGGACAAGGCTCCAGGAAGAACTTGTTGCAGCCTTTCAATGTACAAAGGAGACTTCACAAAAATAATAATAAAAAAAAAAACACAGAAAAACTTTTTACCAGGGCTTGGAGACATGGGTCAAGGGGCAATGGTTTTAAGCTGAAAGAGGGTAGTTTTAGATCATGTGTAAGAAGGACATTTTTTTATGCTGTTTGACGAGACCCTGGTCCTGATTGCACAGAGAAGAGGTGGCTGCTCCATCCCTGGAGGGGTTCAAGTCCAGGTTGGATGGGGCTTGGAGCCACCAGATCCAGTGGGAGGTGTCCCTGCCCATGGCAGGAGCTGGAACTGGAAGGGCTTTGATCTCCCAACCCAAACAGCGCAGTTATTCCATGAACTGCAAACCCCTGAAGCTTGGCTGTGCTGATCAGGTCCTCCCACTAGATTTGTTTTCAGCCACTCGACAATGCGGAGGAAGGAGCTTGCTCTGGCAGCTGATACTGGGTTGAGGAGGTACCTGGACACTCATCTCTGCCTCATGGCTCCAGAGTCCTCTGGTAACTCTCTGCTGCCCTGTAGCGAGGTGGGCGCTGGTCTCTTCTCCCAAGTGACAGGATGACACAAAATGGCCTCAAGGTGCACCAGAGGAGGTTTAAATTCAATATGAGTGAAAATTTCTTTACTATCAGAGTGGTGAAGCCCTGGTAGAGGCTGCCCAGGGTAGTGGTGGGGTCTCCATCCCTGGAGGTGTGTGAAAAATGTGTGGCCGTGGCACTTTGGGACATGGTTTGGCTGGCATGGTGGGGTTGGGCTGGATGAGCTTAGAGGGCTCTTCCAACTTTCATGATTCTATGATTCTGCAAAGGGGTTTAGAATGAGGTGTGTGCTAGTCTCTTTTCACAAGTTAGAAGGGAGAGAGTAAGACAAAACAGCCTGAAATTTTACCAGTGGAGGTTTAGACTGGATATCAGGAAAAATTTCTTCATGGAAGGAGGGGTGAAGCCCTGGCAGAGGCTGCCCAGGGCAGTGGCAGGGTCTCCATCCCCGGAGGGGTTCAGAAAGTGTGTGGCCGTGGCACTTGGGGATGTGGTTTAGTGGGCACGGGGAAGGCTCTGCTCCTGGTTGGACTGGGAGAGCTCAGCAAACCCCTCTCCACCCTCCACCCCCAACCCCGGGCTCCCTCTCTGACCACTCCCCCTCTCTTCATGGAATCATAGAATCACCAGGTTGGAAGGGATCCACTGGATCATTGAGCCCAACCATTCCCATCAATCACTAAACCATGTCCCTCAGTACCTCATCCACCTGTCCCTTAAACCCCTCCAGGGAAGGTGACTCAACCCCCTCCCTGGGCAGCCTCTGCCACTGCCCAATGACCCTTTCTGTGAAAAAGTTTTTCCTAATGTTCAGCCTGAACCTCCCCTGGTGGAGCTTGAGGCCATTCCCTCTCGTCCTGTCCCCTGTCACTTGGGAGAAGAGCCCAGCTCCCTCCTCTCCACAACCTCCTTTCAGGGAGTTGGAGAGAGCAATGAGGTCTCCCCTCAGCCTCCTCTTCTCCAGGCTAAACACCCCCAGCTCTCTCAGCCGTTCCTCATAAGGCCTGTTCTCCAGCCCCCTCACCAGCTTCGTTGCTCTTCTCTGGACTCGCTCCAGAGCCTCAACATCCTTCTTGTGGGGAGGGGCCCAGAACTGAACACAGGATTCGAGGAGCGATCTCACCAGTGCCGAGTCCAGAGGGAGAAGAACCTCCCTGGACCTGCTGGTCACGCCGTTTCTGATCCAAGCCAAGATGCCATTGGCCTTCTTGGCCACCTGGGCCCCTGCTGGCTCCTGTTCAGTCGCTGTCAACCAACACCCCCAGGTCCCTCTCCTCCAGGCAGCTTTCTAGACAGACTTCTCCTAGTCTGGAGCTGCACAGGGTTGTTGTGCCCCAAGTGCAGGACCCACCATTTGGCCTTGTTAAACTTCATCCCATTGGTCTCAGCCCAGCGGTCCAGCCTGTTCAGATCCCTTTGGAGCCTCCCGACCCTCCAGCAGTTCCACGCTTCCACCCAGCTTAGTGTCATCTGCCAACTTGCTCAGGGTGCACTCGATGCCTTCATCCAGGTCATTGATAAAGACACTGAACAGGGCTGGACCCAGCCCTGCGCCCTGGGAACCCCACTGCGAACTGCGATCCCACATTCTCTGGCCTCGCCCTCTCTCTGACCACGCCCCCTGCGTCTCCGCACCTCTAGGAGCCGCCCCCGTTTGGCCCCGCCCCCTCTGGCCCCGCCCCCTCCCGCCCCGCAGTCCCGGAGCCGCCGCGGGCCGGGCGGCTGATGGGCTCCGCGGGGCGCTGAGCGGGCGGCGCCGGCCCCGCCGCGGGGCCTCTGCCATGAGCGCTGCCGAGGCAACATGGGCACGGCCGTGTCCAAGAGGAAGACGCTGAGGAACGAGGCCATGTCGTCGGTGGCGGCCAAAGTCAGGTGGGAGACCTGGGGGAACCTGCCCGACCCCCGGGCGGCGGCGACCCCCGGGCTCGTCGTCCCCCCGATCCGCTGTGTCCCCCTGGGCTCCTTCTCCCCAGAGCAAGGGGCGGCCCCCGGACTCGTCCCTGCGAGCTCTCGGGGCAGGATGCGACCCCCGGGCTCATCTTTTCCCCCGGAGCAGGGTTTGTGTCCCCCCCCGGGCTCATCTCCTCTCTAGGCAGGGTTTGTGCCCCCCCCCAGGGCTCATCTCCTCTCTAGGCAGGGTTTGTGTTCCCCCTCCAAGGCTTGTCTCTCCCCTCTGACCAGATCTCTCTCCCCTGGGCAGAGCTCACCCCCCCCCAGGGCTCATCTCTTTCCCCTTGGGCAGGGTTTGTGTGTCCCCCCCAGGCTCATCTCCCTCGAGACATAGAGTGACCCCCGAGCTGCTCCCCCCACCCTTTCCTTAGGGTAAGATTCAGTCCCTGAGCTTGTCCCTCCAAGCTGTCACGCAGGCTGTGACCCTCAGGCTTGTCCACCCCAGGTCAGGGTGCAACCCCCAGGGCAAGGTGTGACCCCTGGGCTTGTTCCCCCATGGCTTATCCCTCCCAGGGCAGTATGTGACCCCCCCTGGCTCATCCCCGGGCAGGAAGGGACCCCCGGGTTTAGCCCTCGGAGCTGTTGGGGCAGGTTGTGACCCCTGGACGCGTCCCCCCTGGGGCAGGATGCGATCCCTGGTCTTGTCCCCACAGGGCTGGGGCGCAGCAGCCAGGGGCGAGGGTCCTGGCATCCTCCCCTGGGGCTGGAGGCTTTGAGGGGCTCAGAGGGGCCCGGCACCACCTTCCCCCAAAATCACGATCCTGCAGGGGACCCAGCTCCTTCCTGCAGCCTCTCAGCTGCTGGAGAAGGGGTCTCTCTCCAAAGGTGTCCCTGCTTCCCACTGCCGGTGTGGCTCACACCACCCACGCGTTTATTTGCTGGGTTTGCAAGGAGCAGAGTAGATGTGGGTTTGTCAGGGCTGGAGCTTTTGAATCTTTGGGAATTGGGAGCGCAGTCGGTTTGCTCGGGGTTTTCTCATCAGCTGGGATGCCATCTATGTGTCCCAGGGCAAAGTCAGTAGCTCCCTTCAAGGGGTCTCACTCCTCTGAACGGAGAACCTGCTGCGTGGAAATCCAGACCCAGCACATCTGCCCTCTCCGGCAGCGTCCTGGCCACCACGTTGACCGGATGGAAGATCTGGGTTCTTTATCGTGCCGGTTATGTTTTTATATCGCTCGTCCTGCAGTGTAGCAATTTACTTACTGTCTGGTTGCAGGGCTTATAGTATCAAAGATGGGAGATGATCCTAGAAAACGCGTTTGCTGCTTGGTTGTACTTAGCTTTAAAAAGCTGCATGGATGAGCTTTGCTACAGTGCTCTTTGGATGGAACGGACCCTTCTCCTGCGCTGCAGCACAAGTGTCACGGCAATCGCCTGGTGACTCTTTGGGGGCATTGGCGCAGCTTTTCGGCTGCTCCTACAGCACGTTGAGCAGAGGGGTAGATCTGGCAGGGTCCCTGCTGCATCTAGACTAGCTCCTTGCTGCAGAAAAATAATGTGAAGGAATAAACTTTCCAGCTGCATTATATAACACCTCCTTTGTGTTAGCCAAAATTGCATTAAATAACCTGGAGTCATGTGTAGGACTTGATCTGTGCTGCTGAGAGATCTCAGTCACCTCTCTGTGACTGTAACTCAGCATTACAGCATCTCTGCTGTGCCGGGAGGAGAGAGCGCCTTACGGCTTGAAGGAAAGAGATCCAAGATGTCTTTATATTGCTGCCTGCATTGTAACGAAATCCAATATTTCAAAGTCTGGAATGCCTCTGGAGAAAGACATCCAGGCAGAGCTGGGAACTTCTGCCCACATTAAGATGCACCCTGTTAGTAACCAGTGATGAAAATGTGAGGGGATTGGAACTCTGTGATCTTGAAGGTCCCTTCCAACCCAAACTATTCTATGATTCAACAGTATTCAAAGATCTGGAAGTGGGATTCTCTTTGGCAGATGTCGCCCAAGTGGTTATAGAGAAATGGCACAAAATGCACCCTAGCTGTTGTAATGGGGCTCTGGGAGTAGGATTAGACAGCCAGTCACACAAACAACCTATTTGATAACATTTCAAATGGTAGCGTGGGTGTTTGGGAGCGACTAATGTGTTTTGAACGCAATGGCTTGTAAGCCCACACCAGGATGGGCAGATGCTACTCATATAGTATCAATGGTGCGGAGTCTGGGAGGTGTCTCTGGGATTCTGGTTTGCTATACGTACCTGCTGTCACCACTGACAGGTTGTTGGTCGTGTGTGGGAGCTCTGAGGTGTCTCTTGGTGGAGTGAATTGCGATCATTTGACCAGAAAAGTTATCCGAGTGGACTCGGAGTGGGGAACACAAAGTCCTTGAGGAACACCTGGTTATGGCACAGGACGGGTGCCCTTATGTGTCTCCTTGTCCATTCCCTGTGCTAGAAATGCCTGCTTGAAAAAGCCTTTAGGGTGGCAGAGAATTTGTTGAATACCTCCCTGCGTTGCCTCTTTGCATGGAGAAGGTGTGGGTGTGGACGGACACTGCCAGTGTCCCACCATCCTGCCACTCCGGGTACATCTTGGTCCCTGCGGGTGTGGTCTCTGCCACCTTTAGAATTCTTACAGCCATGAGGACCCACCTGCTGAAAGGTTTCCTCCGGGTTTCCCAGAGCACCTCACACGCAGCTCCTCTCCTCTGCCCGGCATCCTCTTCCATGCGTCCTTATCTTCGTTGTCTCCAGTGAGGTCTGCAGGACAGCACGCAAGGGTACAGAGACAGGCTCCATCCCAAGGGGGCTGGGGACTCGGATCCCCTCTGTGGGTAGCGCTGCTGCAGTAATCGGGTCCCCTGCGATTTCATGTCGGCAACTGTGGGATCCTGTTCTCCTGCTGCAGGAGGAGATGCCCTGGGCTTGTTTCTCTGCACCTCCTGAGCCCTGCCCTGTTCGTATTTCTCCGGACTTTTCCTTTTGAAAGGAAAATCATCTCCCGAAATTTGCTGCAAGTCCAAGTGACTGCTGCCGTATATTACGTGTGGCTGGAGCGTGTGTGTGCATTTGCCTGTTTTACTGAGCAGGGAACATCATTTGTTTGCTGTCGTGAGGAATGTGATCTCAGCAGAAGGTGCAAGCTCCCTCGGTTCTTAAATTAAAATCTCTGCAGAGCGACTCGGGGGAGTCTCCTGTCCCAGGAGAATTAATTAAGCCGCGTGCAGTTTGTTGTGCACTGGGTCTTTTAAATAGCTTCTTGCAAAATAATGGCATCATTTCTCTATGCTAGCACTGTTGAGAGCATCCGTGATGCTGCCAGCTTTGGTGTTTGTAGTCCTGTCCTCTCCTGGGAGAGCTGCGGCACCCAGGCTGTGGCTCTGCCTCGCTGCTGTTGCTTTGATCGAATTTGCAGTGCTTGTATGTGAGATCTGACTGTTGTCCTGTTTCCATCCCTGCGTGTTCTTCTTTGACATGCAGCTCCTGGGGCGCAAGTGCTGGTGGCAGGGGCGGTGTGGGTGTCCTTGAGGCATGACCTTGGGGCTGCCCCTCTGCCGACAGCTCCATCCTGCTGCCGTTCGGGCTGGAGCAGGATCGTTTCGTGTCTGACACACGCTCCTTGCCTTACTTAGAACTCTTGCAAGGACGTGGATGGACCAAAGCCTTTAGAAATGGACTGTCTGTGCCTCCCTGACGCCTACAGAGCAGCACCCAAACATACATCAGTCTCTTCCTGCTCTGTACTGCTCTGGCCTCCAGCTTTTCCTTGGGACTATGCGATAGTGCGAGCAGACATGAGATTTCTGCTGGCTGTTCCAGAACCATCTCTCCTTCCCATAGTTGGCACAAGAAGTATTTCAGCTAAGCGTGTGGTTCATTTTGCCCAGTTTTGGACTTTGATGTCTACTCCAAACACCCCACAGAGATAGGAGTTTGATCTCAGTTCTCTCCAGCGAGCAGAGTGGGTTAAGCAAGGCCACGAAGCATTGTTTGCTGCAAAGGGGTAAATCATGCCCTGATGAAATGCTGAGGTACTTGAATGCGTTCCTTATCCCAGGTTTCTTACTGTGTGAGCAGTTTTTGGCTTGGATCGGGTTCTTTGTGGAACCCAGATTCCTTTTTTCCACTTGTGAATCTTCCTGTGGGTGATATGAACAGTCTAATTCTTTGATTACCTTGTTCATTTAACTTCTTCCTGCTCTGTTCTCTCTCCTCCTGTCCAAGCTTTGTGACTGTGGCTTCCTTGAGGACTACGGGATCTTTAACCAGTGGTCTTTGATCCCTTGCTGCCATCCAGTTTCCCTTTCTTGAGAGTGAGAATTTGAAATGGAAAGTTAAAATTTTCCAGCTGCCATCTCCCTACACAGATACTTCAGAAATCTGGTATTTGTCAGACTATCATTACTATTGGGTTTAAACAACGTAGGTGTCAGTAATCATTAACAGCTGAGCTGGTAACGGTGGAGCTGCTGGCGGTGCTCCCCTCTCTTAGTGACAAGAGCGAGATTGCTGCTGTAGGAGGACGTAGGTCCTGATGATGCAGGAGGGCTCTTCTCTCCTGTTTTCCTGAGATGCAGCGCTGTCAGATGCTGTCACAACAGATTCCTGCTGCAGCTCCTCTGGGCATTGCATCTGGAGGAACACGGGAAGGTGGTGGGTGTTCTTTATTTTTCCACGTAATACACCTGAATAGCCCAGGTTTTGCTTCGCTTGCTGCCGTGCTCGAAGTGGAGTTACCTCAGGTCGTTCCCACGTCTCCGAGTGTTGCAGCACACAATCCTTCACTCAGTTCAGTGCCAGTTTGGTGGATTGCATAAATTTGTGTGCATCAATTTCTCGTGGCTGCTGGTATTCATCAAGGCCTCTTTTATCCTGTTGATGTGATTATTTCAGAGACATGAAGGCTGTTCCATGCTCATCACGTTGTAATTGAGATCTCTGTTACTTGGCGGCTTTCCTCCTTCTAGCAAATGTGTGTCTAGACCGTCTGTGCTTCTTCACAAGCTCTCAGCTGGTTTCTCTTCCAGACTGGAGTCCAGCTTTGCTCTTCAGTGCACAGCGAGTACTGAAAAATGCCCTGGGAACGGCAGCCGCCTTTGCTACCTGAGTTGTGCTGCCGCATCCTGCCCTTCTCACTCTTGAAGCCGTTCTGATGGAGAAGAAGTCGAAGAAGATGGTGCTTTCTCTGAGGTAGCAGCAGTCTTGTCTTTACTGGTTAGGCTCAGTAGCATGGCGTGCTCCAGCTGTGGTCCCCTGGTTGGTGTCCTTTTGTTAAATCGAGCTGTGCTGACTGTCTAACATGCAGATCTGATGTGCCACTAAAACGAACACCTCTCTAGATGAGTCAGGACTGAACCTGTCATGTCATCAGCTGCTTACTTCTCAGCACTACCTGCTCATCTGTATGCAGCGTTTGCAGTGTCGTACGCTCAGGGTTATAGCTCAGCGGCCCATGCATCTGTAAGGCACCTTGCACTTCATCTCATTTGCGTGAAACAAGTTTCCTTTTTTTTATCTCTTGCCAGTGAAATTAGCTAGTGGTGTGTCTGCTCCACGCCCAGCTGGAGGGTTTCTGTCCCGTGCCACCGGAAGGCTTGATGGGACCTGAGCTACGCTGGCTGTGATGATGGAGGCAAAACTGAGCTGAGCGGGAAGCACGGTTGTATGACTGGTATTAAAAACTGTTGATAAAAGAAATAGAAAATAATGGGATGAACGGAGCAGCTGCCATCTGCTGGAATTTTGCTCGGGCTTCATTTTGATTGAGTCGGGGGCAGCCAAGGAGAGGGGGTAAGTGGCACATTAGTGATATGGGTGGACGCTGGTAAACTGGGGTGACTGGGAATACACCAAGGGCAGGGAATGAAGACAAAATGCTTGGCAGGGGGAGAGTCAGCAGAAGGAGCAAGCGTGGCCAGCAGAGTCCCCTTGGCAAAGGGTGTGTGCAGACATCTGTGGGAGATCGGCGGAGGCACAGCCAAGGCACTGGGGAAGCAGGAATGTAGAAAGGAACTGCTGAGATAATAGGAAAAAAAATTAATCTGAAGTTTACAGGGTAATTGGCTGTAAAACCCCCAGTGCACATTGTACTGTGCAGGCGTCAGTGCCTTATTAGCTGCCGCTAAATCACCGTGATCAAGCATCCGCATTCATTTGCTCTTAGGTTGGCCTGCAGCATCTGAGAGCAGAGGGACTGGGGCAGCGGCGTCAGCACTGCAGGTTCAGCCTGGGCCGGGCAGTATTTTTGAGTAGCTCTGTGCTCCTCCACTCTGTTTTTGGCCTGCAAGGAGAGGTCTGGACATCACCTGTGCTTCTAGGAGCTCCAGCACTTGGAGTTTTACCCTTATGTGCTTGGGGAAACAGGAGAACGAGGTTAGAGATGCTGCAGCACATATTGACACCATTTTTAAGGCAGAGTACGGGAGTAGCTCAGGTGTGCGCTTGCATAGAATCACAGAATCATTTCTGTTGGAAAAGACCTTTAAGATCATAGAGTGCAACTCTAAACTTACACTGCTAAGTCCACCACTAAACGAGGTCCCCGAGCACCACATCCACGTGTCTTTTAAATCCCTCCAGGGATGGTGACTTCACCACACCTCTGCTGTTGGTGCATTCCAGCTCCCAGCTTTATATTTGTGTCTTGCCCCATTCCTGCGTTTTGCCCAGGCAGAAAGGTAGTGGGTGAAGGGCTGTCTGTGAGGTGTCCTGTATGGTGAACCATGATGGTCACCCCTTTATTCCCTGTAGCATGGTAGCGGTACAGCTCGTTTGTGTGACAGAACCTCTGCCTGACCCTCTCTGGGAGTGCTGAGGCACCGAGGAAGGCAATTTGGGCAAGGGCCACTCCAGGCTGGTATCTAGAGGTGCAGCCTGGTGCTAGACAGGCAAGAATCTGGAACCAGAAAAAGCCTCAGTGCTGAGTGTTAGCCTGTAGTGACACAGAAGGTTAAACCTTGCTTCTTGCCCAGCTCCAGCTCCGCTGCTCCAAAGCATTTTGCATTTGGCTGTGCACAAATATACTCCCAGGGAGATTAAATTACTCTTCCTTCATTGTTCATATCGATCCCCTGTTGCTGGCTGTGGATGACAAATGGACTCCTTCCAGCTCTGGTCACTCTGGGAGGTGTGTTGTAGCTTTGTTAATCTTTTCCCCCTTGGGAGCAGATGTAGAGAAGCAGTGGGGGAAAATCCTGGCTACACAGGTCGGGATATGCTGCTGCCCTGGGAAGCAAAGCAGAAAGTTGTTTGGGAGGTCAAAGCCATTTTCCACATAGATGTTTAATGGCTGTTATAAAAGTAGCCTTTTGCGACAGCTTGAACTGGAGAGGGATGCTCAGAGGTTGAGCACCACTGAAGGAGGATGGCAGTGGACGTGATGCTTTGGTTTGGAGAGTCTTCCCTGTTGCAGCAAGCCTTTGTCTCCTCCCCAAGAGGTGGTTGCATGCTGAGAGTTCTTGGCTGCTGGGTTTTGTTGGCTTGGCTTGCCAAGGGGGTGGATGGCTGTTCTGTCTCACTGCTTGTAAACCTTCCCCCGGCCTGTCCGTTGGCAAATAGCAGCCTGGTCGTGATGCTGTGGGCTTTGGAGAGACCGTTCTGCAAACCTGGTGAAAGTGGATGGCTGGGGAAAAGCTGGTATTGGCTTTCTTGAGTCACAGGTTCATTAGGTGTAGAACAAGCACGGCAGCAGGTTGAGGGAGGGGATTCTCTCCCTCTGCTCTGCTCTCATGAGACCTCACCTGGAGATCTGCATTCAGTTCTGGAGTTGTCAGGAAGGACATGGATCTGCCAGCTTGCACGGAATATATCCTGGGCTGTATCAGTGTGGCCATCAGGGTGGGGACTCTGCCCCTCTGCTCCACTCTGGTGAGACCCCACCTGGAGGCCAGCGTCGAGTTCTGAGTCCTCAACGAGAGAAGGACATGGATCTGTTGGAGCGAGTCCAGAGGAGGCTACAGAGATGATCCAAGTGCTGGAGCACCTCCTGTAGGAGACCAGGCTGAGAGAGTTGGGGTTGTTCAGCCTGGAGAAGAGAAGGCTCCAGGGAGACCTTCGAGCAGCTTCCAGTCCTGAAAGGGGCTCCTGGGAAGCTGGGGAGGGGCTCCTGATCAGGGAGGGCAGGAGGAGCAATGGTTATAAGCTGAAAGAGGGGAGATCTTGGAAAGAAATGTTTTCCCATGAGGGTGGGGATGCCCTGACCCAGGTTGCCCAGGGCAGTGGTGGCTGTGCCATCCCTGGAGGTGTTCAAGGCCAGGATGGATGGGGCTTGGAGCCCCTGATCCAGTGGGAGATGCCTCTGCCCATGGCAGGGGGTGGAACTGAGATCGGCTTTGAGGTCCCTTCCAACCCGAACCATTCCATGATGTTACAAATGTCCTGGCACAAGCAGACTGGCAATTTTACTTACTGTATACGAAGGATTGCGTGCCTTGACTGAGGATTCCTTTCCTGTGTGGGTTGAAGGCAGGAAGCTTTTCTGTGGTTGGAATATTCACGGGTTTGGTCTCTTGTGTAGGCCTTGATGTGTGATAAGGGTTTAGCTTACCTTGCCTAGTTGATTCTTAATATATTTCAGCAAAGTCTCACTCATTCGTGGGACCTGAATCCATCAGAGAACCAGGATCTGCTCTTGCGGGGCGTTGTGGCGGTCACTGGAACCAGATTGTCCAGTAACCCAAATCCTGACTTAGTTGGTGCTTGAGAGCTTAGGGTTAAGGTCGGCCAAGTGGGCATTGGCGTTATTGTCTAAGCTGTGGTAGCGCACAGAGTGTTCAGAACCAGCGTGGAAGGCTGTGGCGGTGACTGGGCTGCGTGGAGAGTCCTTCTTCCCTGGGCTTGTCTGGTGGTGGTTAGAGACAGTGATCTGGTTCCTGCGTGACATACATCAGTGTCACCCGAAGCTAGGGTATATTAACACTCATCTGGCTTCTGTCTTTGGCCTTTAACCCCTACCCATCTCTCTTTTTCTCTCCTTTGCTGCCTTCTGGGATGCTTGGATATGCAGAGCAGCACGGGCTTTTGGCGAGTATCTTTCACAAAACCATCCTGAAGGCAGAAACGGCTCAGGTAAGAGCACTGGCGTGCCTTGTTTTTATCCGTGCGTGCATGCACCTCTTTATTAATGGGGCTTAAAATGGAAGTGCATTTATTTATGGCAAAGGGTCAGTGTGAGATCTTGGCAGCGGAGAGACAGGAGGAGTCACCTCTAGATCTGTGTAGCCCTTGAGGAGAAAAGGCAAT
Organism: Phaenicophaeus curvirostris; assembly: GCF_032191515.1. Lineage (NCBI taxonomy): Eukaryota > Metazoa > Chordata > Aves > Cuculiformes > Cuculidae > Phaenicophaeus > Phaenicophaeus curvirostris. The sequence continues at coordinate 2,431,521 of NC_091411.1, forward strand.
TTGGGCACTCGGGGGTTGGGTGGGCTGTGGGGACAATTTTGGTTCTAGTGGACAAGTGCCCTATCATAAATTCAGCCCTAGAGCTGATGTCCTTGGGATGAGCTTCATCTGGGAAATGAAAGACCACACTGCACAAGGCTTCCACACTGTTTGTCACTCCTAGGTCTTGCTTTCGCTGGGAAATAAAACCAGGTGAGTTATAGTGTGTTAACCGCCGTGCTTAGCATGTGTGCAGTAATCTGTCTATGCTGCCAGAGGTAACATCTGGATTTATTCCCAGGGATGGCCTCCACAGGGCTTAAAATGAGATTTGCCTCATCTGGTGCATGACTCCAGCGTGTGCCAGCTAACGTGTTATTTTTTTAGATGCAGGCATTGTCCCTGTCAGCTTATGATGAGTCCTACGTGATGGGCAGGAGAGCACAAGAGAAACTCAGTTGACTTCTAGAAGGGCTATGTCCTCTCTGTGAGGAAAGAAAACATTTTGCAGGCAATAAATTTACTACAAAACCTACAGAAAATTCTACGGAATCCACAGAAAATCCTGTGTGAACAAGTAAAAGCTTGTTCTGTTAACATTGAACTGTTGCATGAGATAGAATTATTAAATAGAACGTATCACAGAATAATGTTATTTTATGTAAACCATCCATGTGTGTCTAGACCTCTACAGGCAGGAAAAGCCTCTTGCTAAAAGAGCAAACCCGATCACACCCATCTGTGACAGCTGGATAGGTCCCTGCCTTTTCTCTTGGATCTGTTCTGGTCACCTCCAAGTAGTCCTTGGCTGAATTGTGTGAACATTGTGAAAGGACAGGCTCTAAAACAATGCCCTGCAGTTTTCTTTGGCTTCTTTTCAGGCATGAGAAACTCCAATGATGCATCACCTACAAGATTTGATCTAAGAAAACCTGCGATGGCAGGAGGGGAAGGGTAGAAAAAGGCTGAGGCTGAATGGAGCTGCGATGAAGCCTCTGTGATGCAGAGGGGAGGGAGGGGTTGGGCAGACCGTGCGGAGACAGGCCTGGCAGGTCTGAGGAAGCTTCCTGGGATGGCAAAAGCATCCCTTATTGTGGCCGATTTTGCAGTTGGAGTCTTTACGGATCTGTTTCTGCAGCCACCACCCCAGTTTCCAACAGGGACAATTGTCTCCTGCTCCCTCTTTAGTGCCTGCGTGGTACCTGTGGGGTTAGATTCAGGTCAGAGAGGAATCCCCGACAGAAGATGTGAAATGGCACATCTGTTCAGGAACCCTGGTCAAAGCCAAGGGGTAGGAGACTCCCAGGAGCTGCTATTTTACTCGGCATTGTGGCTGCTCCTTGTTGCTCATTCCTCTCTCTGGCGGTGGATAAGGGGAACATGGAAGTGGAACTGATGTGTCTCCTGGTAGTGTGCTGCTGTAGGGCTCCCCAGACCAGCCCTTAGGTCCTCTCTGTGCCTGTAGCATCTCTGGGAGATCTCCAGGGAAGCCTTCTTACAGCCACTGCCCTGGGATGCATCAGGCTTCAGATCGTATTTGAATCTGAGCAAATTTAGTTGCTGCAGAGAAAAATTGAACAGCAAGAAGTACACAATCCTTATGGGACCCTTAAGTATTTTCTAGGGAACTTTATTTTTTCCCAGTTTTGACTCTAAATGTTTATAGAAGAGGAAAAAAAAGAATCGTCACTTTTTTTGAAGTCATCTTTTGCAATTCTGCAGTGTATAATTTAGCACAGGCTGTAACATTTCTTTATAAATAACCATGGTAGGAAGGTTGCTATCCTATAAAAGTGTTGAGAGTAGAAAATTTGGCACCCTTTTGTTCATCCCAGTAGCTCAATAACAGAGAAGTCAACTCTTTCCTTCCTGCAGAAATTCTGTGTATCTCTGTATCGCTTTCACATGTTCTGAACACCCCACCCTTGGCTCAGCAGAGCACGTTAGCTCTCATCTAACAACTCCAGTGAAACAAAGGAAGGACCTCTTCTGTATCAGCTGAAAATTTAGCACGTATATAGAAGTATCTGAGTCCACTCCAGCTCGTCTTGGCTGAAGAAAGCAGGGAGAGGCTATGGAACCCCACTGGGATCCTGTAGATGAATTCCTACTTGCGTGTCTTGGTGGTTGAGGTGCAGAAAGCTCAGCACCATGAAGAACTGAGCCCTTGATGCATGTTTTTCTGTTAATAGCTCTCTGAGTTTTCTCCATGAAGGTCTTTACCCTCTAGGAGAGGCCCGCTTTCCGCTGTATGTGTGGATGTTCCCCGCACTGTGGTTGGGATTAAGGCTCAAGCCTGAATGCAAGTGGAAGGAGGCAGGCTTTAACTTTTTTTTAAGTTTAAGAAAGGTTTAAAGTCATTGATGAATGCAGTGAGGGACAAGGTTTGTGGTCTCTGAGGAGCAGGAAGGTGGCAGAGCCATCAGTGGAACAGTAGAGGCCTAAATGGAGGAGGAAAGGGCAGAATCTTCCTCTCCTGTGGATCCAGGAGGTAGAATCCTCCCCTCTCCCAGCAGAGGACACAGAAAATGAGGTTGCTGTGAATCTTTGGGATGCCTTTGGCTGCTTTACTTTCTAATACAACCCCTCAACTGGGGGGTGCAGCTCTGTAGTGCCCCAGGCAGAGGAGGGAGACCCACATCTGGATGAGGGTGCCAGGGCTGCAGAGACTGCCCCGGCTCACTCCAGTTCTGCTGCACTCTTTGAGGATCATCTGTTCTAGTTTGCTTTTTTTCATTTTCGGAGTCCCTTGACTCCAAGGGAAGGAGGTGGTAGAAAGGCTTTTGCATCCCACCTCTTTACATTCCACAACTGATCCAAAGAGCTTGTTCTTTGGTGGTAACTTTTACACCCCCACAGTCTATTTCTGGCGGCTCTTCTGGAGAGCTTGTGTGTCTGTGTGTGGCAGAACGGCTTTGAGAAGCTGGTAATGCAGAACTGCAGAGGGATTGTGTACCAGCAGGATGGCCCAGCTGCCGTGTCCAAGCACTTTTATGAGGGGTGAGTTATGTGCCAGGCTTTGCTTACCTTCTGTTTTCAGTCGAATTGCAGTCTGTCCGTGCTCTGCTTCCTTCGTTAGGGCAGTGGGTGTGGGATTGAACGTCAGCAGGAGGTGAAGAAGATTGCAGGGGACTGCAGGGTGTGCATCTAGCAAGAAAAAGGTGGGGGAGAGGATCTGTTGTCGGTTACAACCTCAGATTCTTCCTGGTGTGAGGCTTGGGAACTAAATGGCTCAGAAATGATGTGTGCCTATCCCTATGTAACTCTTCAGTGTCTTGGTCTGGAGGAGGTTTCCCCAAGTGTACATTTAGCTCTTCTCCTCTGTCCTTGGCTCAGCGCACTGCACGTGTTCTGTTAGGTTACGGCAGGAATGATGGCAATACAGGTTTTTCTTCACTTGTTTCCCTTTTGGAACAAGGCAGCTGCCTGGCGATGAGTTGCTGGCAGAGGATGAAGGGATGGTTCCCTTGGGATCACTCAGATTTTTTTTTTCTTTCCTGATCTTTGAGGTATTCTGAGGAATTGGAAAAAAGGGAGGGTTGGACTCTGCTGCAGCTGGCAGGATACGGATGTGTTTAGGGAGCTGGTGCTGAGACGGTGATGCTTTTCTTGCTCTCCTCCTGCCTCTGTTCATTGCTGGTTTATTCATGCAGGCTGGAGCTCTGGGAAGGTTCCCAAGAAGAGCACTCTCCCGTGTTCAGTGTTCACTCTTGACTACAAGGCTGTTTTCAGAGTCCTGGCTGACTCTTGTAGCTTTCTGGTACCTTCCAAAGCCTTTCCATCTTGTCTGTGGCGTGGTTTGAGTGTAGGAGTGGGTGTCCCTTGGGACAGACCTAGAAGAAAGACTGGGAAAAGGGTTGAAGTGTTGTGAAAGGGAAGTTTAAAAAGGCTGCAGAGAGGAAAATGTAGAGAAATAATCACTCAGAGTCTCACCAGTGCTTGTGGGATAGGAGTTTTGGACACGTTTCGGCCATCCATGAAAACGCTGAGTGTGTCAGGGGAGGAGGGCACTTGCAAGCTTCCCCAAGCCACGTAGCAATGGGTAGTGGGGGCTGGAGAAAAATGTGTTTGCTAAGACTGCTGTGCCTGCACAGAAGCAACTGCTTGTGTTTGCACCCTGGGCTTCTGCTGCTTCAGAGGAGGGGATGGGAGTGTGTGTGGAGGGCAGCAGCCATGCAGCACAGAGGCTCCTGACAGTGCCAGGACTGGATATGGGGCTTGAGGAACTCCAGCAGGAGGCTCTGCAGGTGCTTCAGCCCAAGTGATGCACAAGCTGTGCTTTTTGTGAAGCCATGAAGAAGGCTGCAGCTATACCGTGTCCTAAGAGGGACTTCAGCTTGCCAGTGCTCAGACTGTGGAGCTGCCAGTGGAGCCTGATGCAGGGTAAGCACCAAACCTGCCTCTTTCTCTGGGGGCTGGTTCCCTGTCCCGAGGGTGGATGCTGGCAGTGCATCTGGCCCAGCTCTCTCGGTGTATTCGGGTGCTGATGTGGTGTGGCTGGCCTTGAGCAATGAAAGTGGCCTTCCTGGAAAGAAACCCATTCTTCGCAAGGGTTGTAGGCAGGCTGGGCTCAGGGCAGAGCAAGGATGTGAAATCTCATCTCTCAGAGTTTCAGGCTGCTTCCAGGATGGGTCAGCACAGGTATGATGTGGGTGTAAGCTAAAACTTGCTGTGGAATGTGTTGTTTGCCTATGAAGTGAATAAAAACGTGGGTCGCAGTGTTACCATGGAAATGCTAAGGCCGGAGGTGGAGCTGCCACTTGCTCCTCTGGGTCGTGTCTCACAGTAACAATTTCATCTATTCACATTAATGTTACAGGCCATACTAAAAGGTTACTCATCTGTGAGGCACAATGTCACCAGCATCTTCAGTGGTTTGCCTTCTAAGCCCGTTTAGTTAAGTGACCTTCTGTTTCCTTGGAGCAGCTCCCTTGCCGAAGCGGCCCTTGCCTTTTCCTAGTGGCTTTGCCGAGGAGCGTTTCGTTCCTTCCTTGGCAGCAGCAGGGTCAGGGTGCTCAGTAAAATCACAGCAGGGCTGTCTCGGTCAGCCTTGCGTAATCCCACAGCAAACGTTGTCCATGACATTCGCTGTCTTGGCTCGGAAGCCTCTGCACAACCGAAATGCCACCGTGACCTTTTTTAATCATTATATCTCCATTTTTATATGCCTGCCTCATGCTTTCAGTATTTTGGGACAAATGTCTTAGGTTTTGCCGTGCCTGTTTCTTGACTGCGTTTCATCCTGGCAGAGCAGTGTGGTCGGCTGCCAGCCCGTCTCTGGAGGCAGGAGCCCCGCGCTGGTGGGGTCGCCTCGCAGTGCGTTGGTGTTGGGAAGGATGGAGCTGACATGGTAGGGAGCTTTGCGTTACAGCTCTGAGAGGGAGCAGAGGAGAACAGACCTGACAGCCTCTTAGCACACCTGAAGGGCAGCGGCAGGCACATGGGAGGACTCGGATCTGAAATTGCAAGCAAAACTGCTCAGCCGTGCTGTTTGAAAAGATGTTGTGGTTTTTGCAGTGCCCTGGGCTCTAGCCAGTGCACGCATCTGCTCCCCTCATCAAGGGCATCACCTGGGCTCCTGCTGATGTAGAGTGAAAAAAGCATTCACTTCATTTCTCCTGCTACGCACAATGCTGTAAGTCCATATAATGCAAACCTAAAGTCTTTCCATTGATCTCCCGTCGCCGAGACAGTTCTCTCTTTTAAAGTTGGTACCATAAATGTCAGGCCCAGAGAGACCCACCTGAGGTGGAACAGGAATAAGAGGACTCCCTCTCTGAAATTTATTTTCTTGAGGTAACAGATGTTTTTTTAATAGGGTTTGTCTGGATTCCCCTTTGCCACTTTGCTTTTGATGCTGGAACTGAGGCTTTAAATCTAAGATGCCTTAATCATCAGCTTGGCTGCTAAATACGGTAATAAATTTGGGACTTCTGGTTTTTTAAGCTTCTGTCTGCCTGTGGCTATATTCTATCTTGATTTATAAACTACTCATCCCCTGGGGTTACAGGGCAGCTTGCATCAAAGATGAGTTTGGCGTGGTGAGTCCCTCCGCTGTTGTGAACGGGGATCAGTCAGTGGAGGCTCATCCCAGCAGGTTGCCTCCTCTCAAGAAATGTGTGGCAGCAGTACAAACTGTGGAAGTCCTCTCATGGTTAGTTATCTGTGTCACAGCAAGTATCAAATAGTGATAGGTGCCTAATTATAAGCAACTACGTGTACTGAGAATTCCTTCCATGCCAGCCTGCATGGAATATACCTTGGGCTGCATCAGTGTGGCCATCAGGGTGGGAGTGGGGATTCTGCCCCTCTGCTCCGCTCTAATGAGACCCCACCTGGAGGCCAGCGTCAAGTTCTGAGACCTCAATGAGGGAAGGACATGGATCTGTTGGAACGAGTCCAGAGGAGGCCGTGGAGATGATCCAAGCGCTGGAGCACCTCCCGTACGGGGTTCAGCCTGGAGAAGAGAAGGCTGTGGGGAGACCTTCGAGCAGCTTCCAGTACTGAAAGGGGCTCCAGGAAAGCTGGGGAGGGACTTTCAGGGAGTGCAGGGAGAAGATGACGGGGAATGGTTTTGAAGCTGTTAGACCTAGCCCAGGCAGACAGGGAAGTAATGAAAAGATGATTTGGTTGGTCCTCTTCCCTTCATCTTGCTGTGGAGTATCTCAGGCATGACAAATCCACGTAGAGCACAAATCTAGATGAAAAGAAATCTGTGCAAGGAACCCAGTTTGTCTGCACCAAGGTAGCTTTGCAGCTGTGTGAGACAAAGGTGTCGCTGATGAAAAGGAGTGAGAGAGCAGAGTTGTAACCAGGTCAGCTTCATTCGAGTGGCTGGAGAAGGCAGCGCTGTGCCAGGCTTCCCGAGTCACACTGGTCCAGGCTGGCGTGGCAGTTTGATGGAGCATCTGGTTGTGGGAGAGGTGCAAGAGTGATGTGAAAATGAAATGAAGCCAAGCAGCAGTAAGTAGGCAGAGGGTGTTAGCAGCAGTCTGCTTCAGCTGGCTCTTGGAAGGTAATTCCAGTTATTGAAGTCCCCTGCTACAGGTTTGCTGAACATCCCTGTGGCTCAGATTTAATTCCACATTGATTTCTGGACCAACTTGACTTTTCTTCTAGCTGAAGCAAACTATTAATTTAAAATGTTGTAGTGGAAGCAGGTGCTGTGCTTTGGCAGCTGAATCCAGTTTTCTGGAAGCGCAAAGGGAACTGGTCAATGCTGATGTCTCCAGGCTGCTGCGCAGAGCAGCTCCCAAAAATGGCCTGGGTTCATTTTTAGAAGCCAATAATTGATTATGATGAGTCATAGACTCATGGAATGAGTTGGGTTGCAAGGGACCTCAAAGCCCATCCAGTTCCACCCCTGCCATGGGCAGGGACACCTCCCACTGGATCAGGGGCTCCAAGCCCCATCCAGCCTGGCCTTGAACCCCTCCAGGGATGGGGCAGCCACCACTGCTCTGGGCAACCTGGGCCAGGGCCTTCCCACTCTCACAGCAAAACATTTCTTCCTAAGATCTCATCTCAATCTCCCCTCTTTCAGCTGAAAGCTGTTCCCTCTCATCCTCTCCCTGCACTCCCTGATCAAGAGCCTCCTTATGTCTAGTCTAAATCTTGCCCTTGCCACTTTAAAGCCATTCCCCCTCATCCTATCACTCTGTGCCCTTGTATAAAGTCCCTCCCCAGCTTTCCTGGAGCCCCTTTCAGTACTGGAAGCTGCTCTAAGGTCTTCCCTCAGCTTTCTCTTCTCCAGGATGAACAACATTGACTCTCTTAACCTGTTCTTTTATGGGAGGTGCTGCAGCCCTTGGATCATCTCTGCGGCCTCCTCTGGACCCGTTTCAACAGTTCCATATCCTTCTTATGTTGGGGATTCCAGATCTGGGTACAATACTCCAGGTAGGGGTCTCATGAGAGAGCAGATGGTTCAATCTCTTTTCCTTCCATACTACTTTTTTTCGCTAAGTAAATCCTTTATGAACTACAAGTCTTGAATAAAGCTTCACATTTCCTTCGCATGTGACATTGCTTCTCCCATGTGCAGTTACTACAGGTGCTAATTTGAATGAAAAGAAACAGTTATCCAACTGTTTGACATAGAGAAAACACATTGGTGTGGCGGCAGGTGTAGAGCGTGGCAACTCCTAGGTAAGTACGTGTGACAACACCTTGAGTAAGGGACAAGCAAGGTAGGAAGAAATGATTATCCTCGCGTTCTGAATGCTAGATCAGACAGGTTGTGTCAAGTATATTTGATCAAGAATTGTAACCCTGCCATGACTTCAGTAAACCGTTGGCTCTTAAATGAAACCAGTCGCGTCTCACTGACGTGTCTGCAACTCGTATGGGGCTGAACAGACCTCAGTGCTAATAAACAGACGGGGATCGGCCTCTCTGCACTTGTGACCGTCAGCATGCTGTATTTTGGGCACTTCGTTTTTCCATTTGCCCACAGATACCAGAGTTCAGAAATCCTCAGACCTCCGAACTGCAGCACTGTCAGTGCGTGCATAAAGGTGCACAGTCCTGTGTGTTTGCTTTAATGAAGTGAGACGTCTGCCATAGGAGTACTCTGCTCAGGAGGAACAGGGGCAGCTGTCAGCTACTATTTTGTGGTGTCTTAAGAAATATGTAGCATCGTTGTGCCCACACAGATTAAGTTTGACAAGTTGAGATGAGTGCTTAGAGTTGGCTCTTGTTTTTAATTTAAAAAATGGTGTGTTTGGCACTGTTAGCCAGCATGGATTTTGACAGATCTTGAAGAGTCACTTGATGGTGTTTTCTCAAGACGTGCCCGCTCCGGAGTGCAGTTAGTCTTGGAACAGGAGAGGGTCTGAGCTGCTGGAGAGCCAGTGTGGTGGCCTGCTGCCTCTGAAGGGGTGACAAGTGATTGGAGACGCTTTGGAGCCCGTGAATGCTTTCTGCATGGGTTGGTCCATGACACCGTATCCTGCAGCTGGTGGGACCTGGTAGACAAGCTGTTCAATGCCAGCTGGTGGACCAGCTTTCTCCCCTTGAATGGCTCGCAGCTGTTGTGGTGATGGCCATTGTTGTCCATCAGGCTCTCCTCCTGAAGGCGGTGCAGATGTCCATACTGTCTTGGCATAGGAGAACACTTCCATATTTTACGTGGATGGTCTCAGTTAGGTGCATGACTCCTCACAACAGCCAGGCATGCATTTTGGACTTCATGTGAAGTTTGGAAAGGCAGCATCAGCGATAGATTTGAGAAGCATTGCTCTTACTGTGGGACTCTAACAGGCTCCTTGGGGTCAGCTCAAGGAGTCACGTGGCTGCTGGCTGTGGTATCCGTGAGGTCTCGGTAGGAGACAAGTGAAATGAAACTGAGCTGTACCAGCCTGAATGGCCATTTCTTGAGCAGGATGGCCACAGATGGCTAGAGGAAGTTTTATCTCAAGCAGGAAAATGAAATGATGATGATGTGTTGTGCCAGTACCACCTCAATTCAGTTCCATCTTGATTGCTGACAGAGCAGAGGGAGAGGCCCTTGGCAACATGAGCACAGTTCAGGATGAGCTTCAGATTCCAAAGCTGAAAGTCTAGGTCCTCAGTGTGGGAGGGCGTTCAGAGGGCCACAGGAGCACTGTGTAGGAAGAGAATGTGGCAGCAGTGAAAGATCCGTGTTGCACATGCACGAGATCGGACCTGTCCCAAGATAGGTCTCTTCCTTCTCCATCTCTTCAGGGCTGGCTGCAAGGTAGCAAAACCTCACTTTGTTGTTGAGTCCTTCCAGGTTGTGACTCAGCAGCTAAAGGAAAGATGTATATTAAATACCTGTTGAAGTAAGGGCTTGGATTTGCTTTCTGCCTCTGTTTAAAATGCTGTCTGTGCTGGACACTCATATTTTTACTGCGGTAGCAGTCACATGCATAATGCTTTCCCTGCTGAGCCTTTCGAACAGTCCCTTGCTGCTTCCCATCTGAAGGGAAGTGTAAGAGGTAAGTAACAGCCACTTGAAAAAAGGATTAGCAGGTGGGTGGGAGCGACTGTTGGGTTCATGCATGGAATTACCATGGAAATGCTGAGATTTTCTGGCACTTCAACCAGTGTGTGGACTCCGAAGATAGTTGCACTCTTGGGCCTCTCTCCTTTCCATCCTTGCAATGGGAGAGGCTGCATTTTCCTTCAGGACAGCTTCCGCAGCCTGTGCTGTTGCCATCTGCCCGCGCGATGAAGCCTGTGGAGCCGGGGAGCTGCAGAGCACGGGACGCTGCAGCTGCCTGCTGGAGTCACTTTGCATTTCTTTCATGCCAAACCAACTGGAGGAAAATCAGGGGGGACAAACTAATCCCTGGTGGTTTGCCCCTTTATCTTAATTCTAAAAAATAACAACTTGCTGTACAAAACACTGTTTGTCACCTCTTAGAGAAGCTGGTGTTGGTCCTTGTCTGGCAAACGTTCACCAGCGCAGCAGCTCTTGCATGGCTCAACCCGCTGAAGCAGACAGGGCTCCGCAACTCGGCAGGGGCTGTTTGGCACGCGAGCGTTTCCAGGCTGTGTGATGAGACCTGCATTTGCTTCTAGCCTTGTTGGACAACCACGCACGCTTATAATATGGAGCGTATTTGTGAGAAACCAGGGAGGTGGTTGAGTCACCTTCCCTGGAGGGGTTTAAGGGATCGGTGGACGAGGCACTGAGGGGCATGGTTTAGTGTTTGATAGGAATGGTTGGACTCGATGATCCAATGGGTCTCTTCCAACCTGGTTATCCTAGGAGTCTATGATTCATTTCAGTACCAGCTTTGGAGGTTTAGAAGGGTCTGGGCACGTGTTCTTCCGAAAATGTTCCTAGAGAACCTACCATATCTCTTTCCCCCTTCCTCTTTCTGCAGCAGTAACATAGCCTCCTGAATTTGTTGGTGTCTGGGGTGCTTTGGTTTTAAAGGAAGTGTGTCATTTGTTTCAGATCACCTGCTAGCAGACTCCTACATCGGACAGGAAGACTCTCCCGAGATGCAGCAGGCGGCACAGAACAAGCGCAGGCTCTCTGTCATCTCCGATGGCAAATTTGAGAGGAGCTTCTCTGAGGAGCAGACAGAGAAGATGCCAAGCGAGGGACCGAAGCCGCGAGTCTACACGATCTCTGGCGAGAGGCCGATGCTGTCGGACCATGAGAACGAAAGTATGGAGCTGGTGGTGATGAAGGGAGCTGCCCAAGAGGAGTGCCACCATGGCCACCAGGGGCACAGCACTGGTGGCTCTCACGGCGTTAGCAGGCACTGCAAGGGCTGGCCAGGCAGCCGGCAGGGCTCCAAGGAGTGCCCAAACTGCACCCGGCTGGCTGCCCCTTGCCAGCATTCCTTTGACCTGGAGCAGCATCAACCCAGCGATGCTGCGTGGCACAGAAAAAGGCTGGAGAGGATGTACAGCGTCGATCGAGTGTCTGGTAAGTAAGGGCTGGGGGCTGGAAGGGCACAAAGGGACTCCTTGACCCGGAGGTGAAGGGTGATGCCCGTCTCTTCCCACCACGGGGGTTTTGTTTTCGTGTGACTCAAGCTGAGCCCTCTACTGTTTCCCCTTCAGCACCTTGCCAGTATCTCACACCAGCGTCCATGAGAAGGGATGGTCAAAGGAGGAGTTTGAAATAAGCAGAGCCCAGCTTGAGTCCAGCTCATCCAAGCTCCGTTGTCTCTGTGTCTAGCTGGTAAACAGCAGATGACCTGGGTGGTTTTCATGACTGCTTCACATAGCTCAGTGAGGGTGGTCTCTGTAGGCTTCTTGTCTGTTCTTGAAGGAAGAGCAGGAGAGGAGATGGGGCAGTGCCAAAGCACCTTTGTTTAAGCTCATCCTGGAGGCAGAGCAGGACCCTCTCTCCTCTGCCTCATTCCAGAGCTGAGGCAGGAGAAATCTCTGTGAATGTGCCTGGGTGCTCAGCTCAGGTACAGTGTTCTGTGCTTTGGTGCTTCCCCAAAACGCTTGTCTGAGTGGCTGGAAGCAGTTATCAAGGTCCCTCACATACTGCCACCTCATGTTCTTCCCATAAATCCTAACACAATATTGGACGCTCTTCCCCACTTACTGGCCATTTGCTCAATAATTGTCAGGGAATAGAGCTTGTAATTATTCAATTACATTAAAAAACCAAACTGGTTTTCTTAAAAAAATTACATATTAATCAAATCTACATCATGAGCTGTGTGTTCTGAATTATAAGCCAGTACAGTCCATCCTTGCCTGATGGCTCTGTATGTGGCTGGCAAAGTCTGACCTAGTTTGTCTGATATTCTTTGGAAACGCCCATCAAGGCTTTCAGAGCGGAGTGTCCAGCCAGGAAAGGTCAAGATGTCCTTCTTGAAAAGCAATTGAGTGTACGGACTGTGGAGATCACTGTACATCTCCACATCTTCCCTGGGTTCACAGTTTTTTCTATGGTTTTACCTGCAGTAAATATCACTATGATAGGTTGAGTTCTGGACCATATTTTTATGCTTATGTGCCTGAAATTTTGTGACTAAATTAATACATGAATTAATGCTGAAGAATAATAATGTAAAAAGAATTCATTATGAAGTGTGCAGAACGCTTACAGTCCCACCAGTTCCTGTGCAGGGTTTTCAAGCGTTGTTCCACTCTTCCCTGTGATTTTTGGGCTTCGCATTAGGCTCTACTTGTGCAAGTTTAGACTTTATTATTGTTATTGTTTAAGTACAAGAAATGGAGCGTGAAGGGTTTTCCTGTACAGAAACCTTTCTTGGTTTTATGATCATGTGTGTTTTACCTGTTAAAAGATGGCTCTGCGTATGATGATACGGCCAGAAAGCTTGTGTGAAGATAGAAAAAACAAGCCATTTCAGTCCCAGCCTTCTGGGGAAGGAGATGACAACCCCAGGAGGGTCGTCTTGTGGAGGTCAGGGCGCTAAGCTGGATCGGTTACAGCCTCGTGTTCTCTACTGAATTAAGAAAATGAAGATTTCATGTTCTAACACTGACGGATTTATGTTGAAAGCTCTCCTGAACAAATCAAAGTTGTACTCTGTGCTGTGGGATTGAAACAGGTCACTCGTTACACAACCAAAGGAAAGCTCCGGGTCACTCACGGGGGCGTCTAACTCCTCAGACTGGAGCTGAGTGCCTCTGCTGGAAAACGTCTCCTAGCAAATGCTGGAAGAAATGCTGTGTTCTGTTTCTGGCCTTGGGATTTGTAACATGTATTTTCAACTAGGCAGCAATTGTTGTTAAGGCCAGTCATCAATGGGTAAGGGAGTTTTACCTTTCTGAAAATACACTGGAGTAGTTAAACGGGCACCTGCAGGTGCCTCCTGGAGCGTTTCATGTTTCATACAAGCAGGCACCTGTGGTGCTTGTCTCGAGCTTCTGCGTGCCTACAGATGGGGCTGCACAGGCAGAGCTGGGCCCCTCAGTTCAAATCCCATCATAGCACTGGTGTCGTGGAATGAAAATTTCCTCAGCTTGGGCTCATTTGTGCACTCTATCCAAGCAGTTACTCACAGAAAAACTGAGAATTGAATGGCACGATTGCTGCAGGTTGCAAGAAGTATTTCTTGGAATGTCCTTCATGCATGGCTAGCAGAGAGAGCAGCAGAGATGCATGGAGTTGAGAGAGAGACTCATTTCCCCAGAGGTTCACTTCACTTCACTGCTTTCTCTGTTTGGATTTACATGACACGTTATTGCTGCAAACCAACACTCATGGCAGTTAAGCAAGATTGGCATAATTTAATATGGATTTCTGTGCCAAGTTTGATTCCTGACGCCATTCCAGAGAAGCACAAGCTGTCATCTCCTGTGCTGCTCCTGGTGTCTGGTACAAACATAGACACTCATGGACAGAGGTGCTGAGGTTGGCGTGGAGCCTGGTGTGGAGATGCTGAAGGTGGTGGTGGTGTTCCTCCAGCCTTACCCTGGCCTGTGGTTCCTTGACTGTTTCATCACAGTTGATGGTAACAAGAAAGGAGAGCAGGATGCTCTAGCTGGCCAAAAAGGAACATGGTACCTGCCTCTGCAAGGAAAACAACCATATTCATAATCTGAATGTCAGTTAGCTAGGGGAGCTCTGGAGCTGAGCTGTCTTCCTGGTCCCAAGCTGTGTACTCCTCTGCTGTCCTCCCTCTGGCTGATCAAGAGGAGCTTCTGAAGGGACATGGGTCCTTTGTATTCTGCATTGAGTGCTGTGGGTAGGGGAGTGATATCTTTACTATATTGACTCTTGCCTATCGGAAAAGGAGGGGAGGCTTCCAGGCAAAGCCTCACAGGGATATTAGCAGTTGTTCATCGCTCTGCTTTGAATCAAAGCTGGTGGCTTAGAAGCTGTAAAACATATTAAGAGTCTGCCTGTCCTTTGAGATGTGTAGTCCCTGTGAAGTCTGTGCAGAATTGTTGGCTGAAAGGAATTTATACAACTTCTCCTTTACCACTTTTGTGCGTTCGAGATTTCAAGTGATTAATTCATTAGAGTCTGAGCTGGTTTGCATTTCTTTATCTGTTTTTTTGGAAAGGAAGAGACATAGGACATAGGAACTTCATAAGTAGTATTTATGCAGTTTTTCTGTAGCCTATGTATTTCCTTAGGGTGATGTCATACAAGGCTTGACATAAAGCGTTAGCTGAGAAGTGTCTGTTAGAGCTTTCTGTGTGATTTCTTGGAAGTCTCGCCTCAAAGGAAGCCTCCCCAGTTGCATTTAGCATATTTGGTCTCTAATTGCAGCCACTGTCTGTACTTCCAGAGAGCAGCAGCAGCAGTCTGTAGTAGATGATGGTCTGTATGAAACCTGCAATGAGATACCTGGTCTGTAGCGCTTATGTTTGCAGTAGGCATGCGGGTTTTGATTTGGTTTGGGCGATGAAAGTGTATTAAAAAATGCTCTTGCCAATGCCAGAATGTTAATGACTAAGATACCTCAGTTGCTAAAGATCCTAAAACTTAAATGAGTGAAGCGGGACATGATTGGCAACGTGTGGCAAGACACTGAGCAAGGAAGCCACAAACTGGGAGTGAAGCAAGATGAAAATCAGGTAGCCCTAAATCCCAGGGATCCAGTCTGCTGAATCTTGTGTGTCTTGCGTCAGTGGATTTAAATACACCTCTGATTCCCTGCCTGACCACCTTTAGCCTTGAAATTCTCGGTAGGAACTGCTTCTTTGTCTGGTTCCTCCTTCTGGTCACCACTGTCCCACACGCATAATTAGTGACTTATTCTGCTTTTGGTTTAATGGTCATTATGTGATGATGGTGCGGTGTTCTGATGCAGCGGAACTAGGAAATAATCCGCAGTCGGCTCAGGAAAGGCAGTTTACAAAGGTAGGGGACAAAGGTATCTACAGGTTCTACAGGTGTTGTGTGGTTTGACTTCCAAACCTAGAAACACTCCTGAAGGCCAGGTCATCAGGAGCAGGTGCGTGAAGGGTTTATTGAAGTGTCAGTGGCAGAAAAGAAGAGCAAATCTCAGGCTGATGATTCTGAAGAGAGGGAGGAAAAAGCTTTCATCATCCCTGGGAGGGTCTGTCAGAAGGAACTGGATGAATCCGGCATTTCATACGACTGGTACTAAGGAAAAGGAGGAGGTTGGAAAATGCTTTTAATGAAAAATGTTTCTTTCACCATTTTTTTTGTTGTTCAAATGTCTCTTCTGTAATTCCTGGGCTATTCTGACCTTCCATACTTAGGACAGAACTTTCATTCTTCATTCAGCAGCCTGATAGGCAGGCTGAGCATGGATTTACAAGGCACTGGGTGGCCGTGTGTGCGTGTGTGAGGAGGATGGGATTCTCCTAGGACAGGAAAGTGCTGAGAGAAAGGGCCTGGCATGTCCTGCTGTCCAATTGACGTCTCTGCCTGCTGCATTCTCAGGTTTTGCTCTCTCTCTTCCAGATGATGTCCCCATACGAACCTGGTTCCCAAAAGAGAACCTCTTCAGTTTTCAAACTGCTACTACAACTATGCAAGCGTAAGTGACACTGCTGCCATAGCTTCTATCGTGCATCTCAAAGCTCGCGGTACCCTCAGAGCCGTCCCTGGGGGCCTGGAGCAGTTGAGTTGATGTTTGGCACTGCAGTGAGAAAGAACCTTGTCTTTTAATTTCTTTTTTGTGCTTCTTGATTTTCTTTCCTACAACTTCCACTTCTTTGGTTTTACCTTCCTTAACCCCTTGGGCTTCCCAGCTCTTCTCTGCTTCTTTTATTTTCTCTGTGCCCTGTCCCTGGCTGCCTGTGCAGAGTGTAAGGGTCCTGTGGGAGCGTCAGCTGAGACCCTCCACTGCTTGCTTCTCCCACAGCCACTGCCCCAAGGGAACGTTATTCCAGACGATTTTGTCTCCAGGATGAGATACAGCTCTACAGCTTCTACACTAGTCTGGTCATTTGAAAGTGTCAGTGAAAGCTCTGCAAAGTGGGAGCGGATCCTAGTTGGCTACTACCTTTCCCTCCATGCTCTGCACAAGTGTAGGTGCCTCTGGTTGCTGTGCCCTGGGAGGAGGCAGTTCTTGAAGGACTGAAGAAGGGAAGCCTCATTTCAAGGATGTACCCAGCTTGTCAGGAAATGCCATCTTCCTGGTTTCGAGTATTTCCTACCTGGTTGGAAAGCTAAGGCTGGCAGTGAGGGAAATGAGGTGTTGGTGTGCCTTCTAAGACCCTTCTCCAGCCTTGTGACCCTTTTCCTGTGTCCTTCTTCCAACATCTGTGTTGCCCATAGCTCTACTGCTGTTTTATTTCACATTACCTAACTCGATGTCCCTTCTGTAATGTTTCCCAGCCATTTCTTCTTTCCCCTGCACTTTTCCTCCCCAGATCCCTAAAAGATGCTGACTGTTGATGTTGGGATGACCGAGGTTGGATCAGACCTGTAAGGATTCCTGCCTCGTGGGGCTGGATCCAGTGTTGAGGAGAGGGGGAGCTGCTGAGCTATTGGAAGGGATCTGCAGCCCCCAGAAAAACACTTCTCTTGAAGCCTTTTCCCTCTAGCTCAGCTGGAGCTGTGATCCACCCTCCTGGCATGGGGAACAGCACGGGGAGGCATTTGCCAGGTGTCAGTCTGCGGAATGCTTGGTGGTGGGCTGCTAATCCCACCCCAGCCGTGGGAGTGAGGAGCCTCCATGAGCTTCTGCTCTCTGGGATTCGACCTCTGTGTCCCTCTGCCTCCTTTCCAGGGACTGTAAGTCTGGTAGCACCCTAGCTGTAAACGCTCCAGGGCACCAGGCTGGCAGGGCCTGTGAGCAGCGTGAGGGCAATTTGACACGTTTTTGCTCTTTGGAGATGATGGGTGGTAACGGTGAATGGTGTTTTACAGTTTGACGGGCCAAACCATGCAAAAAATCAGTGCATTTCCTTTGCCTTTAGGCACATCCTTTGCTGTCTGAAGTCATCTTTGCTGTGCACAAGGTTTGTTGCAGGGTGGTCTGTGGCTTCCAAGGCCTGGAGCTGTTGGAGGCCAAAGTGAAGTTAGTTTTGGGAGTAGTGCCCTGAGAAAGCCCTTGAGGAGCACAGCTCCCTTGGTGAACATAGCTCCTTGGATAACGTTTCTAGTCATTCTGTGCTGCCTCTGGAAGTGGCGCAGAAACATCTCCAGAGTTCACGGTCCCTCCCTA
Organism: Phaenicophaeus curvirostris; assembly: GCF_032191515.1. Classification (NCBI taxonomy): domain Eukaryota; kingdom Metazoa; phylum Chordata; class Aves; order Cuculiformes; family Cuculidae; genus Phaenicophaeus; species Phaenicophaeus curvirostris. The sequence goes on from NC_091411.1 coordinate 2,449,061, forward strand.
AGCTGGTTGGGGTGTAGTGTCCTCCTGGTCTCTGCTGTAGCATATTCAGCCCACTGTGCTGCATTTCTTCATGGACCAGACAGTGTGAGATGACTTGACAAGCCTTTGTCAGTGTGGGAGAAGATTTCCCTGGTCAGGAAGCCTGTGATGCTGAGCTCCCCTCATAGCTTGGTTGGGGCTCATTCAGCTGTCAGTACACCTAATCTTCTCTGGGTCTACATGGAGCTTGATCTGTATCCAAGCCACATGCCAGCTTGCCCCAGGGAGGAGCTGCCTTGGTCAAGCAGCAGTCTCACCACTGAGAAATGTTTAATTTCAAAAGCAATTTCCTGCTACCTAACAAGAAATATTCCTCCTGGAATGAGAATTCCCTCAAAACGCTGGCCGGGGCTGAGCACTAATGAATTCCTCTTCTTTTTCTTTTTCCCTGCGTCTCCTGGATATCTCTAGCATCTCGTAAGTATAATCTTCATTTTTTTCTACTTCCTTGTCTGTTGGTGTCCTGGATAAACTCTCCTCTCCTGTCCTTCATATTCACTTGTGCTTTCCCTGTGCTAGGGCTGTTTGTCTGCTGGCAAGAGGTTAGATGACTGCACCTGGTAGGTCTACACGGATCACACCGCAACACTCCTCATCTTTGAAATGGAGACTAGAGTTGCTAGCATGCTTTTATCCCTCTTGAACCCGATTTTGTGTCTGTGGTCTCCTGGGTCCATTTCTTTGGAGCAGGGCCAATGGCCCCCATTCCTTGGGCCGTGCTCTGGCCTCTCGTGTTTGATTTAGGGACGATTCTTTGTCCAGTTCTAGGGAGTGAGGACCCGTGCTTTGGTGAGTCTTTAGCCCAGCCCCTGACTTACACGCAGTCCTGCAAGGGCAGGCTGTCCTTGATCAGCCAAATCTCTCTGTCGTCTGGTGAGAGCTTTCCTGTCTGTGTCCCGTGTCCTCTCCAGTCCAAAGCTGTGTAGTTGGTTAATTGGCTTAAAATGGTTTCCCAGGGCGTTCAGGGGCTACGCAGAGAGGAAGAGACGGAAACGAGAGAATGATTCTGCAGCTGTTATACAGAGGTAGGGCCTGTTTTCTCCCGTAGCCGTAACCCTGCCTGGTGTTGCATGGGCGCTCTGGGTCTCGGTGACGCTCGATGGCGTTGAACGTGGCTGTCCCTGTCTGTGTTGCTGTTCGTAGGGACACTAGCAGAGAGGCTGTGTTGGACGCATGGAGGTGACTGAGGCTGCAGTGCTCAGGAGAGCTGATCTCTGTCTTCTTAAAGCAACACTGTCAGGTTTCTTTTAAGCTTCCATATATAATACACAAGATCTGTGCCTGAGGCAGAAAAATACATAATATACATTAAAAAAACCCACTCAAATATGCCATTTCCCCGGCCCTCTCCTAAATTTGTTTGAGGTGAGCTGAATACGGAACCGGTGACTCCTGTGTGCTGCGGCTGCATAGAATCATAGAATCGCTAGTTTGGAAAGGACCCACCGGATCATTGAGTCCAACCATTCCTATCACTAAACCATGTCCCTCAGCACCTCATCCACCTGTCCTTTAAACACCTCCAGGGAAGGTGACTCAACCCCCTCCCTGGGCAGCCTCTGCCAGTGCCCAGTGACCCTTTCCATGAAAATTTTTTTCCTTATGCCAAGCGTGAACCTCATGGCAGAGCTTGAGGCCATTCCCTCTCGTCCTGTCCCCTGTCACTTGGGAGAAGAGCCCAGCTCCCTCCTCTCCACAACCTCCTTTCAGGTAGCTGGAGAGAGCAATGAGGTCTCCCTTCAGCCTCCTCTTCTCCAGGCTAAACACCCCCAGCTCTCTCAGCCGTTCCTCATAAGGCCTGTTCTCCAGCCCCCTCACCAGCTTCGTTGCTCTACAAACGCACCTCAGAAAGCTGAGACCTGGGCAAAATTAACATCAGTAGTGCCTAGAAAATAATTCGTTTTATCTTACTTTAAAGAACAGAAAGGAAAGGGGATGGGGAGTGATTCCTTGGCCAGGTATCACGGAGGATCGTGGTTTCCCTCTGCTGGCTTCACAAGCCACATCCACAGTTGTAATCAGAACTATTCTGAGGCTTGTGTATTTTGGCAGCCTACAAAGGATAACGTGGGATTTGTGCCACTGGTTAAAAATGATCACTTCAGCGCTGTTCAAAACAAGAAATCCTGATGTTTGTCTACCTCTTTAACTGGGTAGCTGCCAGGTTTATTTAGAACCTTAAGGGTGTTGGCATCGATTATTAATAATGAAGATAAATAGGAATCAAACCCAAAGATGCTGTAAATAAATAGACAGTGTGTCTTTAAAAAGAAAGAGATCTCTCAGGGTTTTAGACAGAGATGAGTCTTTGTTAGAAAATTGCTTGTTCACATGGCTTATAAGTACAGGAGTAGCAGTTGTGGGCCTCCGTGGTGCTGTAGTCAGGATGGAGGATGGAGTCACTTTATCCTTGTGTGGAGTGGCCGGCAGGTCTCCTCGCTTCCTGTGGACGCTGCAGGGCCAGGCAGGATCGTACAGTGAGACCCACCTGCCTTTATTTTGTGATACAGAGGAGGTAAGATAGCAGCGATGGGCTGTTGTCAGTGGGGGGGTTGGCTGTGCCGGGCACGCAGGCCCTGGCCAGCTGTAAGGATTGCTGGCAGTCAGAGTTCCTTCAGGGGATGAGGAGGACCCCAGCCCCACCCCAGGCTGCATAGAGCCAGCCAGTTAGTGAACTGAGTTACTTGTTTGAAGGAGGTGGTTGTCTGATCCACAGTGGTAAATCTCCATGTACCCAAGCATAGCTAAAATAAAGCTTTGTAAAAAATGTTAATAGCCCAACTGCAGGTGGAAATTTGCCATGGAATAGTGTTGCTTCCAGCTTTACTACCCAGCTGCTAGGTTTTCTTCTTGAGCTGCTGGAGCTGGATCCTCATGGGATCCAAGGCTGAAGTGGAGGATGGTGATGAAGGTGCTGTGGGTTAAGTGCTCTCCTGCAAGGTCTGTGTTGGGGTCGATCTCTCTGTACAGGAGCAGATGTCTCTGAATTCCCCGAACGACTTAATGTTGGTGTTGCAAGTGTCTTCTAGTCCAGTTAGTTTGCCAAATGATCTGCATGGTTGTGACGTGTCCTTACTCATCCCACTAACCTGTGTGTGAGCCAGACTTGTCACGTCACCCGTTTCACGAGCAGTAGTCTCTGTGCTTGATGCCTGCAGTGTGTGCTGGGGCAGGAGGGAACCTCAGGAGCTCCCCGACCCTTCCCATATCCAGGCTGCTGGCATACAGGCTCAGTGACGCCCTGGGGGCTGCGCTGCAGGGTGAAGTCTCCCTGACTAAGTAGGGTTCACAGTGGGGTGACACTTTTCTTGATAGTCCATGTGCTGCTTCTTCCCCATGTCTCCTCTGATGTCCTGTTTGGTTCCTGTCCTGTTGGTTCCTCTGTAGGTGAGTGATGAGAAACTAAGGGAAACAGGTTCCTTGCACTTGGAGGGGCTGGACGAGGAATCCCATTGCTATGGTCTCTCCGGAGTGGCCAGGGTGGTCTGTTTTACACTATGGGCTGTAGCTGCTCCCCAAGTCTTGCGTTCTGGTGGGCTTTCCTCTGGAACCATGTACTCTGCAGCCCCGCCAAACCCTTCCTCTATGTCCTGGGCAGGGAAGCACGTGCTCAGTCAGTGTTAGCAGCGAGCAGCCCCGTGAGGACGGTCAGTGCTCTCTGAGAAGGAAGATGCTGCTTCAGCCTTTCCCAGCTCTTTGCCCTGGAGAGCAGTACGGGCTGCATGGTTGCTAACAGCACGAGAGGTGATTTTAGGAGCTGCTGTGAATGGGTTTGGGAATGAGCACAGCCATGAGCATGGTATGTGCATGCTGCCCAATGGGGCAGAGCCTGGGCTCCCCATTTCCCTGCTGAAGCATGTGTGGAAGAAAGGAAGGAGGGGAGCAGTTACTGCTCCTTACTGGGAGAAAAGGGGGCACCACCAGCATGGGCAGAGGTGGTGTCTCCAGCAAAGCTGCAGCATGGGTACCTTTAGGCACTGGAAGGTGAGAGAGGGTTGTGAGAAGGGGATGGCCACAAAGGACCTTGCCTGCCCTGTACTGCCAGCCCAGGCAATTCCAAAGCAGCCACTGTCCTGATGAACGTAACCGTCCCCAGCACAGAACAGGTCCAGACTGGGAACCCGCACTCCAGCTTCTGAATGCCCAGAAGGAAATATGCTGTCCTCCTGATTTTACTTTTTTTTTTTTCCTTCCAGTTTTTTCAGTCCTGCTGGGCCCAGGTATTACTTTGTTACCTTTCTCAGAGGTTTTGTTTGGACTTTCTTTCAGGAATTTTCGGAAGCACCTCCGCATGGTGGGAAGCCGAAGGGTTAAAGCACAAAGTAAGTGAGCACCTGTAAGATGTGGCCTTGAGGAGTTCGGGTTGTGCCTATGGGATGTGGGGAGCTCTGTGTTGTGCACTGATGTGGGTAGAAAGGACTTTGTGTTGCGCTGGAGAAAGGATTTGACCTGCTGATGCCATTTTACCCTATAAAGAAGGCCAGGTTGTTGCAAGCCTCTAGGACACATGGATGTCTGCAAGCAGCCTGTGTGTTGTTTCTGAGGACCCTCTGTGCAACCTCTGTGGCCTCAGTGCGAGGAAAAGGAGAGGCGCAGTGTCCTTGTCCCACATGTGCGTGGTTTTCAGTGATCACAGCATTCATGGACACTTGTGAGGAGAACTAGAGCAGAGAGTTCAGAACCGGCGAGGGCTGCCTGGCCTCTTCCTGAAGCTGCAGACCAGCCGTTGCTCCCTTGGGGACAGCCGGTGTTTTGTGTGCTGTGCAGAGTGGTGTCTTTCTCATTTCTCCTTCCCTGTCCCACTGCCATCATAGAATCATAGAATAACCAGGTTGGAAGAGACCCACCGGATCATCAAGTCTCTGCAGCAGGAACTTGGGGAAAGTTGCCTGGTGGGAGCTGAGAGGACAGTGGAAGGGAGGAAGAAGACCAGTGTGGAAGAGATTGAAATAAGGGAGTGGGGAAGAAATCGCCTCTTGGGCCTGGGAAACAGAGGTTCCTTCTCCCTGAGGATGGCAACACGCCTGCATAACTTGGTTGAGGCGGCTCCCTTGTCGCTATGAAATGGGCTGAGAATGGTGTAACTGGCTCCCGAGAGCTGAGGATTGCTCCGGAAGAGGAAACAGCTTGTTCTTCCCACTCCCTGGCCAGGCCTCATGTACAGACTGCCCACAGCGGAGCATTGTTGAGTTGAATTTGCATTCTTTCCTCTCCTTTCTCATGTGCTGTGGGAACTGAACAGCAAACAGCATTGCCCTTTAAAGTGTCTTTATTGGCATCTGAGTTAGCACTGCCTGAACCGAACAGGGTTCACCTCCCCCTTGAGCTGTCTGGAAGTTTGGGCATGCCTCTGCCTTGGTAACTCTCGGGTCATGTTTTCAAAGCTTTCTTCCTGTACACAAAATGCCTGGTTTTAAATGAAAGTTGAGGACGGAGATCACCTGAAGAACTTCCCGTGCCATTTGTTTCCCTGGACACCTACGCTTGGATGTACTGCAGCAGAGGACAGGTTGCTTCTCAGCTCTTGTAATGCAGATCTGCAGTGAATTCCTTTGCTGCTGACATGAGATGCTGTTACTGGATACAGAGCAGCAGACTTGCTCTGTCTGCTACCAGAAATAGGTATTAGTGGCTATAACTGGCTGTTAATTTAGGTGTAATGGCTCTCACATGGGCTTGCCAAGTCAGGAATTGTGGTTGGCAGTTCCCAGGAATTTGCCTGCAGTGCAGCCAGACTGGCCAAGCTCTCTGGATTCCACTTGGGAAATGCCGGTAACAAACGGTATAATGCCCACTGGCAAAAAGAACAGCCTAGGGGAGTGCTCACAGGAGTGCAGGCAAGTGAAAACTGTTGGATTTCCTCTTCTCCAACTAAACTTTGAAAGCATGAGCATTCCCGACTCCCTGCCTCTGTTTGGTTCAGCTCTTACTGGGATGTCACTAGAACACGAAAGGAGAACTTACTGGAGGACTGCTGCCTTCTTCTGGTCCTGTACGTGTCATTCGCTGTTAAGTCCATCTTCCTGTGAGGCCTTTGAGTCAGAGTATTTACCCTGGGGCACCGGAATAGCCTTGATTTAAACTGAGGTTTGAGTAGTGTGAATTAAAGGTGAGGTGGTCAAGTGTCCTCCTTTATCTTTGTTTCCCTGTAATGGTCCTATTCAGAAAGTGGTCACTTTCTCTCTGTCTGGAAGATAGACCGTTATTTGCTACACGGAAAGGACTCACGTTTGACAAGTGGAAGAATGAGCCCCAGGGAGTCTGTGATGTGTAGCTTTGGTGGAAATCTACTGGATGTTTTGTTTTGCTGGCAGCAACACAGGTGGCTTTGGAATCTGTTAATGTCGTGCTTTGGTTTTATCCTAGCATTTGCCGAACGGCGTGAGAGGAGCTTCAGCAGGTCCTGGAGTGACCCGACTCCCATCAAAACCGATTCCTTCCATGACTCTCGAGAAAGTGAGTTCTGAGTCCTTTGAGCTTCCTCCTGTGGCCAAACCCTCCATCTGAGGTGTTGAATGGAGTCCCACTGGAGTAGCTCCTCTGTGCCCTTCTGTCCCATCCGTGATCCTTTTAGTTTCATGAGATCTGATCAAATACCGCGCCAGGTATACGCACCTGTCCATCTGTCTGTACCTGTATTTATTTGTAGAGCACAACACATCTGACCTCATGTTACTGTGCGGTTTCCAAAGGACGCCCAGTGGTTCAGCTCACTCACAGCCCTCTGTTCCCATCATCCTTTATTCACTTGGAACCAAACAATCTATCTGGAAGCGCACCAGTCCAAGGCTACAGTCGCCATAGCGGGGCTAACCTGCCTGGTTTCTCATGCAAGAGCCCCTTCTGAGCTCTCTCCTAAGCTAGAATAGCTCAAGAGCACAGCTGCAGTGCTCTGAGATGTAGCTTTGATTTCCTGGCCGTGCTGGCTGCATGGACACGCTTGGAGCAATCTCATCTTCCTATGGGCTGCCAGGGATTCCTCTAGGAATCCCCAGCAATGCTGTGATGTTCTGCTTGTGGGGACTGAGATGCTGTTGTGTTAATTTGCAGGAGGAAGGGCCAGCATCTTCACTGTCTTTTTATAAAGGTAACAGCAGGTTTACTCAGATTTATTGAAATCCTAGAGGCAAGGGACTTGATGGATATGAGTATGCCCGTGTTGAAATGGTTTGTGTGGTAAGTGAAGTTCGCTAATGAAATGACTGCCCTATCAGGTAAGCACAGATCCAGTCCTCCCAGCTGTAGAAGACACCATACCAGGTTGTAGAGGGCGAGGTGTGAAAGGCCAGGTTCAAAACATGACCTGATTGTTCCTTTGCAGTCAGATTCCTCCCTGCTCCCTCAACTAACTCAGAAGCGAATGGAAAAGACATGGTGCAGGCTCCGAGTGCTGCCTGGTGACGCTCGGCCATCCCGCAAGGCACAAATAGAGGCGTCTCGGTTTTCTTTCCTCAGTCCCGGGCTCCAGGGAACCATCTCTATTTTTAACCTTTAATGGTCAATTATATTCCTTCCAGATGTTTTTTTCCCCAGGAGGCATTGAAGGCCGACAGGTAAGGTCAATTCAATTGAGAGCAAATCCAAGTACACTGTTGCAGTATTACTGTGTTTGCTACGGTTGTCCTCACACTCTGGGACTTCTCTGCCAGGACCAGTTTGACCAACAAGGCAGAGTTCCTTTATAACCACTCGGAGACCAGCTTTGAAGTCTTCGGAGTTTCTCATCAGCTTGGCAATGTTGAAATGTAGAGAGTCTGTCTGCGTTCTGTCTTCCTTTCCATTTTTGAAGTCGCAGGGTGACTGTTGTGAATTGGCAGTTGAAAGCGAAACTCGGTGACTGTGAGAGTGATGAACTGTTCTGTGATCCGTTTTATCGCACTCTGTGTGCGCGCTCTTCATTCGTTACGTGTTCGTCTGTTCAGAGATGCCAGCCCCAAGTGTGGTGTCTGTTGCTCCGTGGAGGAAAGGAAGGCACAAGTCTCACGGCTTGTGGAACATCTTGTAGGTAGCTGCCAGGCAGGATTGAGTTGGGAAGGCAAAGTGTTCTGCCCTTGTAATGCACGCTGTGTTCTGGCAGGCCATGACCTTCAGGATTCCTGCGGCACTTTGGATGGCGACTTTGACTTGAACTGGGAAGCAGAAAAGGAACTTGAAGCCATGGCGTGTGACGGAGAAGACTTTATTCCACCAAAAATAATGGTGAGGATTTCCAGCTCAGCTATCTGTATGTCAGGCTCTGTCTGTCCTTTCAGAGCTGCTAAGTTAAGGATTTTCATGGGAAGAGACAAAGTGTTTTGTGTAGGCAGCTCCTCAGGTGTGTATGGGGGTTGCTCAGAGAGCAGCCAAGATGTGGCATCTATTTATTGCTGGAGGTAGCGGGTGAAAGAAAACTAGAGGTGGAAAAACTTGTAGTCTAACCCCGAATCAGAGCAGGACTGTTGCCAGCTGTCGAGTTAGCCTGTCTCAGTAACCCTGACAGCAAAGACTTAAGTCCTCAGTCCCAACAGTTCCTCCTTCCTGTTGCTTGTCTCATTTGCTTTGGAGCCATATGTCATCCACTGAGATGCTTTCTGCTCTTTCATTATTCCTTGGCGCTGGGCTTCCACTTTGCTCTGCTCTGCGGGGTTTGGCAGTTCTGACCTGGTTTCATCCCTCCTTTGGCCACGGGCACAAGTACTCAGGCAAAAATGGGGTCTGGAGCTTCTAGCTTGTTCTCGCGCAGGAGAAGGCTGTACAGAAGTGATCTTTACGGGGATACAGGGATACAGCCGTTCGTAGTGATGCACGAGCTGCTGCTTCTCTGTGCACACTGGTCCCCCCTTTACAAACTGTTGTCTCAGAGTCACTCCTGCCTTTTAGGCAGAGCTGTACCCATTTGTCTGGGGGCTGTGAGACATGAGGGTACTTGGCAGGCCTGGGGGTGCTCTGTAGTGGATCGAAGGCTTGGAGGACCTTCCATAGGGCTGCAGATAGGCTGGAGTAGCTGCTAGTTTGGATAATGCCTGAGAGCAGCTGAACAGGGTAGTGTTATCAGGGCCTTTTTGCTTCTCTCCAGACTCTACTGGCTTCTCATCTTGTTGCAATTCATTTTTATTTTTTTTTTCCCTCTTCCAGCTCATTTCTTCCAAGGTGCCCAAAGCAGAGTATGTCCCGACCATTATCCGCAGGGACGATCCCTCCATCATCCCCATTCTCTACGTAAGCATATCGCGTCTGTTCTCTCTGAGGGTGTGGGAGTGGGAGCAGGCTTCATACAGCAAGTGGGGGTTTTTTTCTGTATCCTTTGATCCTGTTATGGTGGTTCTGAAGCACCTCTGTGATTTAGTTGTGGGGAAAGGGCTGGAGGCGTCCTGAACCCGGATCTGGGGTGGCTTTGTGGGGACACAAGTCTAGGTGGAAGAGCTCCTCCTTGTGCTCATCCTTAGAGAGGAATGAGTGGGACCTCGGAGCCCTGCAGTGGACTGTGAACCCCATCACGCTATGAACAGTGGTGTGTCCCTGTCAGTCAGGAGTTTAACCTTGATTTTTTTGCTGGGAGTCTCACCTAAGCAGGTGTCAAACACCAGCAGGGAGACCCAGGTCTGTTCTTCCTTATCACTTTGTATTCACTTAATTTGAAAGGGAAAAGTTGGACTGACAGCCCAGTATACTCCATCTCCCCGTGCTGCTGGAAGTTTAGCTTTCCTGTCTCTTTTCCTCTGGGAGTTGTACGGATTTTCTGCTGACCCTGCTGTGCCAGAGGCAGATGTGTTGGGAGTGTGGCTATTAGCCAGCTTGGGCATGTGGAAAGCCAGAGACTGGCAAAGACACACTGCTGATGCTGCCTGCATCTGATAGTACCTGCCTTGGGCTTGTTTGCAGGATTCTTCTTCAAGGCTTTGGACGGACTTGGTCTTCATGGACCATTCAGTCTTCAGCTTCTTTGCTGAGACCCATTTTAGAGTGGTAATTCCTGTGACGTGGCTAAAAGCCGTCGGTTCATAGAATCATGGAATGGTTTGGGTTGGAAGGAACCTTAAAGCACATCCAGTTCCAACCCCTCTGCCGTGGGCAGGGGCACTGCCCGCTGGATCAGGCTGCTGGAGGCCCATCCAGCCTGGCCTGTCAGTTGGTATGAGCGCTCCTAGAGCATGTGTTTGCCTGGGAGTGAGATTGTGTGCAATATTAGAGACTGTAATCATGTCATGGGAGCTGGTGTAGTGACAGTGAACCTTGATATGTCTTCTCTTTTGGTTTCCAGGACCACGAACATGCCACATTTGATGACATCCTAGGTGCGTGAGTGTTATTTCCTTTTCTTAACTCCTGCCCTTAGCAAATGTAACTGATGAATAATGTTAAGGTTATTCCCCTGCCCTGTGGCTCAGATGCCACTCACAGAGGTGTTTTTATCACCTCAGTGACACTGACAGTCAATCAGCTGCTGTTGGACGTGCTGCAGTAATAAAACTTCACTCCTGTACCCATTTTCCATGCCAAACTCCCCGTTTCTGAAAGGGAAGCTGAGGCACGGGGCAGCAGAGGTACAAGAGTTGGTTGTACTCTTGTGGGCAAGCAGGGGCATTAGCAGAGGGTCCAAACAAGTGGGTCTGGTTCACTTCTGTGGTCGCTAGAGAGCAGTGTCTGATGCTGTACGGTACTTGTCTGCCTGCAGTGTGCTGGGATTTCCTGCTTCTCACAGCTCAGAACCAAAGGGGTTGCTTTGACATCAGTGGAAATGCAGGTGCCAAATACCTCTTACAGCTCAGCTCCTGCCATTAGGACTGAAGTGAGAATAAATGAGATTAATTTTTAGCTTTCTGTATAGCTCACCTTGGCTTTTTTTTTCCTTTTTTTTTTCCTTCAGAGGAAATAGAGAAGAAGCTTAACATTTATCGGAAAGGCTGCAAAATCTGGAAGATGCTGATATTTTGCCAGGTACATGGAAGTTAAGTGCTTGGATGGTTTGTTATAAATTTGTGGTTTTCTACAGGGAAAATGATATAGAGGAACCAATATTCCAAGGTCAGGTTCTGTTAAAGTAGCTGCATGTGTAGCTTTCACTTCTCATTTCCCCAGGCACTGAGCAGTGCTGTAACAGCAGGAAATAATCTGCTTTAGTGTGGCAGAGTCCAGAGCTGGGCTTGTTCTCAGCTGCTTTCAAGGAAACCCCAGCAAACCAGCATTAGCACAGACCTCCAGTGGAGAAATCTGGAGAAAGGAGTGAGCATTTGTGATGCGGTGGTTACATTTTTCATAGAGGGACAATGGTGTGTGTGTGGTGGATCAGCCTGGCAGAGGGCATAGCTCGGAGCTGGAAGCCAGCAGATGTGGGAAAGGTGTGGGGGTAAGGGCTCGCTGAGCTATGGCTGGGACAGATACAGGCCCTGCTGGGTCTAGGGCTTGCCAGGGATTTCCTTCCCAAGTCCCTTGTTCCTCAGGGTGGTCAGCTTTGAACTTCCCCCAAAGCTGTGCAAGGAACCTTGAAATGAGAAGTTAGGAAGGGAACCTAACATGAACTCCCCCACCAGCAGGGTTTGCAGCACACGGACCTGGAGGCTGCAGCTTTGTTTTCCTGACGTTGTGCTCAATTTTTTCCTGCTCCCTTCTGCTACAGTGACATCTCGCCTGCTTATCCTTGCTTTGCTCAGCTTCTTGACTTCCTACCACAGCAAGTCCCCAGCATCCCCATACAAAAGGGACTTTCTTCTCTTCCCTATTATTCTCCAGCCACCAACAGTCAAGATTTGTCTGTTATTGTGCTTTTCTAGAGTAAGATATGCATAGAACAGTGGAAAACAGAGAAACCAACCCCCACATACTTCCCATGTGTGACTATTTGCTGAGCAAGAGCCTGCTCAGCATCTGTGGTGGTTGTGGTGGTTGTGGCAGCCGTGCCAGCCTGGTGTGTCTGCTCTGCTCCTTTGTGGCTCTCCTGGGAACAGCTCTGCAGGACCAGAAGCATCTGCAGGGTTTGTTTCTTCAGGGCTTGTGCAAATTTCTCTGCCTCTCTTCTTGCAGGGAGGTCCTGGTCACTTATACTTGTTAAAGAACAAAGTCGCCACTTTTGCCAAAGTGGAGAAGGAGGAAGATATGATCCTGTGAGTGGCCGTGTTCTCTTCGGTGCTTGCTTAGTGTTTTTCTGCTGGGTTTGCTCAATGTTTGTAGCATGTGGCCTAAGAGGAGAGGTGGAGGGAGCTGGGGTGGCATGGTGAGGGGAACGGGAGGTTGAGAGGGGACCTAACAGCAACTTTTACAGCTCCTTCGGGGGCAGTTGGGAAGGTGACAGATGAGCTGAGCTCATCCCTGAGGTGGTGCTGCCCTGGGACAGGTCACCGGCAGATTTATGCTTTTATCTGCTGTTCAGTGTCTGTCTGGATCAGAGACCATCCAAACAGGGAAAAATTATGTTTCCTCTCCTAACAAAGGCTTTGTTGACCAGAAACCAGAATGTGCTCCTCATGCCTCTGCTGCTCACAAGTGGCTGAGATGGCATTTCGAGGCAGGTGGCTAGTGGCAGAAGTTCAAACCATTCCCCCCAAGCTGTCTGCTCTAACTGCCCTCCTGATCGCAGGGGAAATGGAATTTCTCTCTGCAAAGCCTGCTCAAAGTCCAGCACGTTCTGCAGGAGGATTTTCGCCAGCGCCAGCGTGTCAGCCAGGGGTGCTGAGGCAATTTCGCTTCTCCTTGTAGAGAGTTCAAGGAGGTGATTGTGCCCCTATTCACGGTCCTGATGAGGCCACACCTTGAATCCTGGGTTCAGTTTTGGGCCCCTCACTACAAGATGGACATAGAGGGGCTGGAGCGTGTCCAGAGAAAGGAATGGAACTGGGGAAAGGGCTGGAGCACAGGGGTTATGAGAGGTGACTGAGGGAACTGGGTTTGTTTAGCCTGGAGAAAAGGAGGCTGAGGAGAGACTTCATCACTGTCCACAACTGCCTGAAAGGAGGTTGTAGCAAGGTGGGTGTTGGTCTCTTCTTTCAAGTGACAGGTGATAGGATGAGAAGAAATGGCCTCAAGCTGCACCAGGGGAGGTTTAGATTAGACATCAAGAAAAAATTCTTCACTGGAAAGGTTCTCAGGCACTGGCAGAGGCTGCCTAGGGAGGTGATGGAGTCACCATCGCTGGAGGTGATTAGAAGATGGCTAAATGAGGTGCTCAGGTTTATGGTTTAGTGTTGGGCAGGCACGGTTGGACTTGATGATCTCAAAGGTCTTTTCCAACAAAACGATTCTCTGATTCTCTCATATAAGCTTTGCCTATTTTGCTGCCTGCTCCTTCAAATTTACTTGTGCTGGCCCAAACTTAATTGGCTTGCAGTGCATCGTTGTGGGGGAGAGGATGTAAACCAGCCTGTTCCTACACAGCTTTCTGTTGGCGTAAGAACTGAGTATGAAAATCAACATCTGCTCAGTGCTCTCATGCTCTGGCACAAACACTGTCAATGAAATTCTTTACACGTGTGTGTGTGTGTCTGTGTGTGTGTACACACTTCTGAACTCACTCTGGGTGTAGCTAGTAATTCAGGGACCTTCAAAAAGCTGTGAACACACAGCTGAAAGCTGGGATGCTTGGAAGTGAATGTCTCTATCCAACCTATGTGACCCTGGGAGGCTGGCCTGGGACAAGCTTAGGCTGCGTGTGACTGCAGACCCCGCAGAAGAACTGCTGGGCTTTGGAGCCCACCAGGAACCTGCTCTAACCCACATCATGGGGCAGTGGTTCTATGTCATGTCCCTTAGGCACAACGCACCTGATCAGGAGTCAGAGTGTAAAGCAGATCTGACTGGTGAGCAGCACCGAGCATTGGCGAACACTGAGCAGCCTGGTTTGGTGTTGTCTCTCTAGCTAGGTAGGAGAAAAACCTCTCTGCCTGTTCTTGGCTGATTTCATGCCCTGGAAATGAGCCAGTGCACCAATAACACTTATATTTAGATAGGGAGATGGGAAATTGGAAGAACTGCTACAAGAAGAGGATGTGTAGTAAAACTGTCAGTCTAAAAGCACTCTTGGTGGACTTTGCTCTCTTCTTTTCACCTCGTAGCTTCCTTGGCTCGATGGGCCGCTCCTCCTTCTCTACCACATGACTTGGACCTGCTCCCCAAGTCCCTGCTCTGCCCTTGCTCTTCCTTGTCTAAGATCCGGTGGTTCTTCCTAAGCCGCTTGCTCCTTGGGCCTGTTCTGAGCAGTGTGTGCACACATCCTTGTGATTGCAAATGAGGAGATAGAGATTTTTAAATGATGTATTCTGTTATTTTCCTGTTCTTTCCAGCTTCTGGAAGAGGTTGAGCCGGCTGATGAGTAAAGTCAATCCTGAACCAAATATCATTCACATTATGGGCTGCTATGTTCTTGGAAACCCCAATGGGGAGAAGGTAAGAGCTTCCTGGGTCAACTCTCTGGGAGTGTCTGCTGTGTAGCACCAAGCCCAGGGAGGCAGCAGTCACACTGTGACATCTAAACCTTCCTGTTCTGTGTGGGAACATGCTGCCACCCTGTCTTATGAGTGAATGAGTGAACCCTCCTATGGATTGCACCTTCCCCAGAGGGCAGGGGAGGGATAACGGGTGACATGCAGGACAAATACTGAAGCCTTTGAGGAGAACAGGCATTCAAAGTGCTTTATTTAGGTAGTGATGAGCTAGATGTTTCAAAGGACATGAGGGGAAGGTTTTCTAGAGGTAGGGAACAGGGATGGGTGATTCTAAGTGCTCTGGATTTCATCTTTGTTTTCAGCTGCTGACTTTGATATGTTTTCCTTTCAGCTATTTCAGAATCTGAAAAACTTAATGAATCCTTATAGGGTTGCCTTCGAGTCTCCACTTGAACTATCAGCTCAAGGTAATTTATTTTCTCAACAAAGATGTACACTTTCCTAATCGGCCTCCTCCTTCAGCAGGCAGCTTCCTGAAAAAGCAGTTTTGAGCTCCCTTAAGTCCTGCCATGGTCTTCTGTGTAGTTTGGTTGCTGAACCTCTTTTACTCCTGGCAGTTCCTCCATGCTCACATTTCATCTGTCTAAAAGACAAGTAGATGTTGTACTTGGGGACATGGTCTTGTGGTCGACTTAGCAGGGATGGATCGGTGGTTGGACTTAATGATCTTAAAGGTCTTCTACAATTGAAACCATTCTGTGATTCTATCCTATTCTAGCCTCTCCCAGGCTGCTGGCAACAGCAAAGTAGCATAAACAGTAGGTGGCTTTCTGGGCTGAATTTAGGAGATCTGTCATGTTCCTAGGGCACGTGAAGTCCATGGGGAAAACGCACATGGAGGCAAAACCTTTTCTGTACCCAAGTGTGCAAGGGTCTCTTCTCCAGGACTCAAACCACTGGTACAAAATGAGTTGTGTCATCAACAAGCAACTGGGATGTTAGAGATGTTCTACAACTTGGTGTGCTTCGCTTTATTTTGCCTGTAGCTGGAGATATTTCAAGGGGTTGTAGGATATTTCCTGTTCTTTGGTCAATGTAAGTAGTTATGGGTGCGGTTTCATAAGTGACACATTCTGAATTTGCCCTTGTTTTATCTTTGCTGTAATTCTTGGTCCTTTGTTCACTTGGGAGTTAAAAACATGCAGCATTGGGCTGTAAGCACTGTGGATGTTTCTGCTGCTGCTCACATCTGGCATCAGCACTGATGGGTTATTCTTGACTCCCTCTCACTGTCACAGTGGCGTTTGGGAGCTGAACTCATTCATGCTGCTTGGAGTTCTCCATGTGTGTGTCCTGCCGAGGCACGGACGCTGCTTTAAGACAGCACTTGCACAGATCCCTCGGCGAATGTGCTCGTACATGGGTGCCAAGCAGCAAGGAAGTCCTTGGGTTTATATGCATTTGGTAGCAGGGCCGCGGGTCCTGTGAGCTGATCTTCCAGGAGGCTGGGCTGAAGAATGCATCTGAATGCATCTGGGACGCGCTAATCGTGTACCCTCTCTAATCCCTTGCGAAGTCATCTAAAACTAATCTTAATCAGGCCTCAAAAGCGAAAATCCCCTCCTTGAGCCCTGCCTCAGGCCAGGGTTGTTTGCCCTTGCTCCCAAGTGCACTCGCTGCCTCCAGCGCCAGCCCCGTCCTGGCTTTGGCTGTGACCACCTTCCATCGGAGGAGCTGGTGGGGCAGAACTCACAGTAGCGTGTCCTGATGAGCTTGTTGCCGTGAGAAGAGACGGCTCTGCAGGGAGGACACAGCAGTGAACGTTCATTTAAAAAAACCAGATATTTTGAATTTTCAATGTTAATTAACATTTCCCACAAAGCTTGGCACTGAGTTTACTCTTGGTTTGTAACTTTCTGAAGGCCCCGTGCTGGCTGTTGGAGCCCTTGTTGGGTCCTCTACATCCCCCGGCCCCGACCCCCATGGGTCTGCAGCCGGTGCAGACAGGTCAAAGTCTGGAGACAGCCTTGTGTTTGGTTCTTGCTCCATGGACAAACCCTGCTGGGGGATTATAAGGATCCTTTCATGGTTTAGGATGTCGAATGTCGGTGTTCTCCACGAGGCACACGGAGGGCTCTCCAGTGCCCTGTCCGTAGGTAGGTTGGGTTTTGTCGCTGCTGCAGCCTCTTGTGTCTGGCTGGAAAGCTGCCTGGAGGAGAAAGACCTGGGGGTGTTGGTTGACAGCAACTGAACATGAGCCAGCAGTGGCCCAGGGGGCCAAGAAGGCCAATGGCATCTTGGCTTAGGTCAGAAACGGTGTGACCAGCAGGTCCAGGGAGGTTCTTCTCCCTCTGTACTCGGCACTGGTGAGACCGCTCCTCGAATCCTGTGTTCAGTTCTGGGCCCCTCACCAGAAGAAGGATGTTGAGGCTCTGGAGCGAGTCCAGAGAAGAGCAACGAAGCTGGTGAGGGGGCTGGAGAACAGGCCTTATGAGGAGCGGCTGAGAGAGCTGGGGGTGTTTAGCCTGGAGAAGAGGAGGCTGAGGGGAGACCTCGTTGCTCTCTACAGCTACCTGAAAGGAGGTTGTGGAGAGGAGGGAGCTGGGCTCTTCTCCCAAGTGGCAGGGGACAGGACGAGAGGGAATGGCCTCAAGCTCCACCAGGGGAGGTTTAGGCTGAACATTAGGAAAAAAATTTTCACATTGGGCAGTGGCAGAGGCTGCCTAGGGAGGGGGTTGAGTCACCTTCCCTGGAGGGGTTTAAGGGACAGGTGGATGAGGTGCTGAGGGACATGGTTTAGTGTTTGATAGGAATGGTTGGACTCAGTGATCTGATGGGTCTCTTCCAACCTGGTGATTCTATGATTCTATGATTCCTCGTGCCACAGGGTGTAACCCCTCTGCTTCGTTTCACTTCTAGGTAAGCAAATGATTGAGACTTACTTTGACTTCCGCCTTTACCGCCTCTGGAAGACCCGCCAGCACTCTAAACTATTGGATTACGATGACATTTTATGAGCTGGAGAAGGCTTTGCAAGAGGAAGTTGGTCACCGGTGTCCAAGAAGTCATGCTTATCGCAGAGAGACTTTTTTATTGGCACGGGGAGCCCTTCAAAGCCCTATAGGAGGCAGCAACGCTAAAGGAGGGGAAGAAGGAGCCCTGGGAAGTGTGACAGGAGGAAAGTCTCCTGGGTGAAGAGAGACTGGAGGGAAAGGGTTTGACACCTCGCTCGCCTCCGGTCAGAGCCAGGTGTCTGAGAGGAGCTGTGTGAAACGAGGACAGGATGGAGTTCCTTGCAGAACTGAGCTGTTTTGGGTCAGAATGGGCCAGATTTGATTCCAGGTCCTTTTAAAGACTTTTGAAGCTCAGGTTTTCTTACAAAAAAAAAAAAAATAAATAAAATCAATTACCCACGCACTACAACAAAGAAGCGACCAGAGCGAGGAGGGGTTTGTACTGATGGGTCCTTCTGTGCTGGGGATGTTGGAGAGCAAGGACTGCTACACCTACTCCTGCAAGCTTAGATCAAGACAATCCAGTTTCCATGTGAATAGATACTGGAATATAGAATTGAAGTCTAACTCTCTTTTTGTTTAATAGAAAATAAGTGCAATTTTTATAGTGAGGAGGGTGAAATCCCTCCCAATATTTAATCAATTACAGATAACACACCAGTAACCAATAGATGAAGTATTTTTGGTCTGCTTGAAAATATATTCAGAATGGTAATATATCTTCTGTAGACATATTTAATCACCAGCAAACATGGTTTTAACGTAACTGAGCAGACCCTGCATGTCTGCTGCATTGGTTAATCCGGTTTGGTTCCTTACCTTCAGAGTAGCTGTGTTGCACCGTTGTACGTGCTCTCACGAATGTATAGTTCTCCAATTAGACACAACTTTGTTATTTTCTATTTTGCTGCTTGCAAAACTATGGGACTTTAGTTTTGCTGAAATACTTTAGGTTAGAAATACTATACCTGGCTGGGAAACCTCCCTCAGGTTCACTATGGTATAAAAATGAATTAGAAATTAATAGCCATGGTAATTACTTGTTGATGCCTGTGTTTTGCTGTGTGTTGAGAGGCGAGCTCTCCTCCTGGTCTGCAGTGCGGAGCAGCGCGGTCCCGTCGGAAACCCTCCGAGGAGACTGTTCAGGAGGCGTTTGGAGAAATGCTTCTGCAGGAATGCAGCACGGGTTTGTAGCATGAGTTGGAATCTTCACTTGATTGCCAGTTGTTTGTCCATAAACCACCTGTGTTGCAGTGCTAACAGACCTGGTTTTCGCTCTGAGCTCCTCACGACCTGTTCTGTGTAGGGTGGAGTAAACCCAGTGCTCCCTCAGAGCAGCCGGGGCCTGAGATCCCAGGCTGGTACTTGATGTGTGAGGAGATATTTTGGAATATATTTACTTTTTGTTTGTTTAGGTCAGGGGTGGGGTGTGTGTGTTGCTTTTTCAGTTTGGGAGAGGTTTTTTTTCATCTTCTACTCTGCTGTTCAGAGGACAAACATTACTCACAGTCCGTGTAGGTCACTGGCAATTCTGGAAGGAGATACAAGTTATTTCTCAGTCAAATGGACTGGAGAATAACAGGGGAAGATTAACTTGGTTTCCTGACTTCCTGCTGCCTAAAATTAGTGGATTGTGAAGGAAAATACCTGTACAAATCTTTTGAATACTTACAAAAAGCATTAGTTGTTCTGGTTGTAGCGTACTCCTTCCCCCGTGACATACCTGTGGCTGTGGGTTTGGGGAGCAGCCTCTGGCTGGAACTGCTGAACCCTGTACCTTGATAGTCGTTTTATAGCAAAACTTTTGAAGAAATAATGTACATACACTGAGTAAGGAAAAGGGTAGGTGGAGAGAGAGGGGTTAAAGGCATCAAAAGCAACGTATTTAGCCAAACAGGCTTGGGCTGTTGCCTCCCCTTCTGTTTGGAGCTGTTGGGAAGCTGCCTTGTGGCCTGACCTGGGGAGCTTTGGTCACCAGGTCTGCTCCCTGGCTGGAGCTTTATCCTCTTGGCTGGGTCGTGTTTTCCAGACTCGTAGTGAAGGGGAGAACAGGCACCAGTCTGTAGCTTTTGGATGGAAATGCCAACTGTAAAAAAGAGAACAAAATTGATGCTGATTGTCTGGTTTTTAGGCTGGTAGCGGCCACCAGCTGCGCTTTGGGAGGCGGGAACCGCAGGTGCGGTGCAAGCACGGAGTCGTGTGGTATTTGGAGAAGGGAATGGTGGTGGCAGGATAAAAATGCTGGCACAAGACTCCCCCTCTCTGCCCCTTTTACCCCCGTGGTTGTGCTCCTGCCTGGAGGCAGACAAACTGTTCTTCCTTCATCTTTTTTAGAGTAAAATCCCCATTCGGTGAACTTGGTAGCATGAATGTAGCATTGTGGAACTGCTGAGAATCTTATTTAAGTCCATGAGGGCCCATTTCTGTGTCCACTTCAGTGACTTTCTCTGTAGAACTGTTGTGTTTCTCTCCTCACTGACCACTGTCGAACTAGGGGTGTGAAGCAGGGCGCTGGATTGTACAGCTGGTCGCTTCTGTGGGAAGATGGGGGGGGGTGGGCATTACAGACTGTGTTCCTGGTGCTGTGGACTCTAGTATGGTATGATGACAAACAACAAATGCGTTTCTCTCTTTTCCAAAGATCTGTATTCCTCATAGTTTGTGATGTTTATGACATGAGCGTATTTCCTTTGTAGTGTTCATTTGACTAAAGAGATGAATTACTCTAAAAGCTGTGACTGGAAAGAGAATAGAGTTTGGATGTTTTAAGTCCTTTGTGCAAATAGTGTTGTTGGAGTTAACTGTTTCTGGCAGGGGAAAACAAACTTCTGCCCCTTCTTAACTGGTTGGATTTTTCAAGTGGCTGCTGGGAAGAATGGGGTCAGCAGAGGGTAGATTGCAAAAAACAAACAAACAAACAAAACCCCATTGTAATTATTTAAGAGAGTTAAAAATAGAGCCTGTATCTTCCTTACTTGGACCAGCCTGTAAAGGACGGCTCTGGGTGTGCACACGGCATGGTCACAGCTAGGATGTCCTCTGCAGAGGCCAAGTGTCTGTCCCTCGCACCCCGAGTCCAGAGCAGTGGTGGCTGCCCCATCTCTGGAGGGGTTCAGGGCCAGGTTGGATGGGGCTTGGAGCAACTAGAGTCAGTGGGAGGTGTCCCTGCCCGTGGCAGGGGTGGGACTGGATGGGCTTTCAAGTCTCTTCTACCCAAACCATTCCACGATTCTATGAGGGTCTTTGCAGCTTCTCCTCCAGGAGCTGTTGAGGACAGGTTTGGGCATGGCCTGCGGGCACGACCGCTGGGTGCACAGGGCAATTTGTCGTTCTGCTTCTACCTGTTCCTGCCAGCCTTTCCGGGTGTGTCTGTTCATGCATGGCCCATAATTGCCATCTGGTTTGGTTCAGCTCACCTGTCCCAAGGGTCACTGGAGCAGTTGAGCTCCTGTCCCGCCTGTGCTGTTAGCGGATGAGCAGCTGGCGCAGTTATGCCCAGCCCCACCACGCAGAACCAGGGCTGCAGTTCCTGTGTGGCCTGGGTTAGCTCTCAGGTGGGACTGGATGTGCCCTCCAACCCCTTCCCTGGCCCAGTGAACGTCAGCAGAACCTGCTGCTGGTTGTGATGTGGGCTGAGCTGGGGCTCTTGCCACTGGGGGAGGAGAAGGGTGGGCAGCATCAGTGTCGTAGAATCATGGAATGATTTGGGTTGGAAGGGACCTCAAAGCCCATCCAGTCCCACCCCTGCCATGGGCAGGGAC
The DNA here is from genome assembly GCF_032191515.1 of Phaenicophaeus curvirostris. Lineage (NCBI taxonomy): Eukaryota > Metazoa > Chordata > Aves > Cuculiformes > Cuculidae > Phaenicophaeus > Phaenicophaeus curvirostris. The sequence goes on from NC_091411.1 coordinate 2,470,229, forward strand.
ACCTCCCACTGGATCAGGGGCTCCAAGCCCCATCCAACCTGGCCTTGAACCCCTCCAGGGATGGGGCAGCCACCCCTGCTCTGGGCAACCTGGGCCAGGGCCTCCCCACCCTCACAGCAAAACATTTCTTCCCAAGATCTCATCTCAAATCTCCCCTCTTTCAGCTCAAAACCATTCCCTGCCATCCTACCCCTGCCCTCCCTGATCCAGAGCCCCTCCCCAACTTTCCTGGAGCCCCTTTCAGCCCTGGAAGCTGCTCTAGGGTCCCTGCTCCCCAGCAAGGCTCACACGCTGCGACAAGCCCCTGACTGTATCCTATAGGGAATATTCACTTGGCTGTAGAGGTCTGGGGGTTGTTTTTGTAGATGTGGCACTCATCCTATACAGGGTTTTCTAGAGAGGCTTTTCTCTTTTCCTCTCGTTCAGCTGAGAAGGAAAGAAAAGCAGCAAATTCAGGTTCCCTGAGGGGTGTAGAAACAGGTAGAAAATTCAACTACAGCTTTTTGCACCTCCTTGTGCTGCAGCCGCCAGCTTCCCTTGCAGCTGAGGCCTGGGGTGGGAAATGGATGAGTTGGCAGATAATCCCTTCCTGCAAACAAAACCAGGAAAATCCTTGGAGCTGTAGCAAAATATTGGACTGCAAAAGGCTGGCAGCCCACCTGCCCTGCCCCTGCGCGCGGCTGTGGGATCCGACCACGTCTGCCTCCCGGTGCCTCCGGGGCTGCTCTGCCTCTGCAGAGGGGTCTTTCGAAGTGAACCTGCTCTTCGTTTCAGGACCCTGGAAATGGATTTGTACTTTGTTTTACAGCTCAGCACTTGTTACCTGGAGCTCCAGATGTTTCTGGAGTGTATGTGTATGTGTGTTCACATCACCTCTTCCCATGCAGGCTCTTTCCACGGTCCGAGTGAGATGCGCCCCCACCCTCAATTGCCCCTGCTTGTTTTCCCACTTGGGGTAAAGCAGGAGGCAGTGTTATTGCTGCCGTCCGCGCTGTGTGAGCGTCTCTCTGGCCTGTGGCCACACACAAACGCTGCTGCTGGCTTGGGACGTGACTGTGTTAGTGACCTGTGCTGGGAGTGCCTGTTCCCAGGGCCACAAATGCCGCTTCGTCACCTTTGGACACAGGAACAGGGTTAGTGGAAAGAATGACAAATGCTGATTTTAAATAGCCAGCCTGGTGAGATCTGGAAACGGGAGCGTGTCCTTATCCCAGCCCAGATAGGAGGTGGAACAACAGGCTTGATCCGCTCTTGTGGTGTCAGTGTAAACATTCAACGCACCAAACCCCAGTTCAAGAGTCGCACGAATATATTATCCATGCCTTGGTCCAGGAGAAGGTACGTTACTGTACGATTGGAAAAACCTTCCATGGCTGCTGGCGCTGGACACGTGCTGCTGGAACCACGCACCAGAGGATGCGCTGGGCTGCGTCATCCTTCCTCCAGCCGTCGGCTCGTGCCAGGACACACATTTGCAGGTTCGCAGCCAGCTGAAGCGCTCTGCACTCTGGGGTTGCTGGGAGATTCCTGGAGATTCCCGGGAGCTGCTGATCCAGCCAGCCCTTCCCGCAGGATGCCACACGATGTCCTCTCAAGGGAGGCTGAGCAGCAAGATCGTTTTCCACGTCATCCGTAGGAAGTTGGTTGTGAACCTGTATTTCTGTCCCAGTGATTACAGAGCATCCTGGGCTTTTTGCCGTGTTGTGGAGACACGAGCCAATGTCACCTGGAAACCGTTAACAGCCTTGATAACAGGTCATCTTGCTAATCATCCTGCATACTGGAGCTGAGTGAGTAAATGGGTGGGTTAATGACCTGAACCTGGCTGGGATCGCTGTTACTCCCAGGTAATCCCGTGTAATTTGCTCCATACGCAGTCAGATACTGGAGTTCGTCTGCCCCAAACACCGGCGTGCGGTATCTTGCCAAGATTGTGTCTGAGCTGCCCAAGAGCGATAGGAGCCGGTAGCTGCTTTGATTCAGAAATTAATTCAGCCCAACCTCCTATGGATCAGCATGAAAACCTTAGAGAATGGAAGGAATAAACATTACGGATATTAAATGTAAAGAATCCATCTGAAGGGAAGGGAAATTGCGATTTTTCCTTTGTAAAGAACTAATACAATCTAATAATTTTTCACATTATTGTATTGGTGTTAGAGTATTCTTAAAATCGACACACGTGGGGACAGATAAGCCCCAGCGAGGGCTGCCTGGGTTATGATAGCGAGGAGTCACGCTGTGGGTAGTTAATTGGGTGCTCCAGACTGTCTGCCTTATCTCTGCTCGATTAATCACGGCAGTAAAGGCCTATAACCCTTTGGCAAGAGGAGCCTCTCTACCTGCATTGTTAAGCCTGGATCAGAGTGAGCCTCAAGCAGGCGATGGAGCCAGGCTTTCTCCTCCTGTGATTCTGCAGCAGGGACAGTCCCTGTCCCCACTGTGTCCCTGGGGCTGTGGTGGCCAGCGGGGGGCTGGTCATTGCCATGGGGACCCTGGCCTCTGGCTTAGGACCATTACGGATGCCCCTCAGCGATGTTCAGAAGCCTTTGGTGGGAAGGCTGGGGTTATTGATATTTTTAATATTTATATTAGAATCATAGAATAGTTTGAGTTGGAAGGGACCTCAAGATCCAGTTGCTCCAAGCCCCATCCAACCTGGCCTTGAACACCTTCAGGGATGGGGCAGCCACCACTGCTCTGGGCAACTTGTTCTAGTGCCTCCCCACCTTCATCGTGGAGAAATTCCTCCTTATGTCCAGTCTAAATCTGCCCCTCTCCAGTTTATACCCATTGCCCCTCATCCCATCACTCCAAGCCTTTGTAAACAGTTCCTCCCCGGCTTTCTTGTAGCCCCTTCAGGTACTGGAAGGTTGCTATAAGGTCTCCTCCTTCTCTTCTCCAGGCTGAACAACCCCAACTCTCTCAGCTTGTCCTTGTACGGGAGGTGCTCCAGCCCTAATATTCTAATATCTTAATATTCTAGTGCTAAAACTCCATTGTACTGATACAGTCCCCACTGCAGGGTCTGATTAACTTGGAGCTGGGAATAAAAGGACTGGAAGCTTTGCCCTTGTTTTTGAGATGCCCCAAAGACATGGCAAGCACTACAGCTAAGCAAGGCCCTGAGCATGCAGATCCTGCTCTGTCTTGGTGCTAAACAAGATGGTATTTTGCTCGGTGTGGAGATGGGGATGACTGAGGAAACCAAACGAGTTTGTTGTTCCCCATCCCAGGAAACCAGGCTGGAGTCATACCCAAATGAGGAAAAAGGGGCTGCCGTTTTCCCGCTGTGTGCTTCCTGTTGTTCCTTATCAACACTATTCCTGGAACCGGGGTGACTTCAGCTGCGGCACCAAGCAACGGCCAAACCTGAACTCTGCCAGGGCAGGGAGTCAGCGTGCTTTGGGATCAGGACTGTTCCTCTCAGAGTTCAGGCACCAGGTTCCATTCCAGCTCGTTTGCTGCCAGCCCGTCCTTTGCTGCTGCGGAGCCGCCGGGGAGGGTAGAAGCTTTGGTTTGCTGCGAAGAAAATGAAACGCAGCGGTAGTGAGTGGAAAAGGTACCGGTGCCAGTTTGAAAATGGGTCTGGCAATGTGGAGAAGAATACGTTCTATCCTGTAGTGCTCTGCAACTCGGGGACATCCAAGGCAGTTACTTTCAGCCAACTGAGAAAAAGAAAGAATCGCAGTTGTCAAAATAATGGGAGAAAACCCTTACCCGAGTGTGAATGGGAATCGACCCCCTGACGAACCGTGCGAAGGCAAAACCCTGGGCTCTGATTCTGCCTGAGGTCAGAGGGGGTTTGCTCCTTCCCAAATCAAATCCAAGGCAGGGGGACACCGACCTGCCCCGCTCCGTGCAGGGCTGGGTCTGCACCCACCTGCCTCATGTCTCCAAGCGGCCGGGTCCCTCTTCTGCTCATCCCATCACCGCGGGAAGGCAGAACAGATGCAGGAGGAGCTTGAAACACTGGCCCCAAGAATCATAGAATCACCAGGTTGGAAGAGACCCACCGGATCATCGAGTCCAACCATAAGAGAGAGCCTCTGGGGTGGGGACCTCAGCCCGAGCCAGGCTGCTTGGGGGCCAGAACTGTCTCAAAGTTAACAAGAAAATTGAAAGCAAAGGTTGTGAGCCCCAAGTGCTCAGTGGGCCCTGGAGGAGCAGGTTGGCTCCTGGGGAAAGTCCCAAGGCAGCCCCCAAAGCACCGTCCCTGGTTTTCCAGGTGGGGGGCAAATGCTGCAGTGAGGGGGGAGCCCTCGCCCCCTCGGCTGCCTCCCGGAACAGGTTCCTGTGAGACTCTTGCTGCTTTGTGTGTGATAACTGGGTTTCAAATCCATGAATGTTTCTAGGGTTTAAGATGTGATTTAATAAAGAGAGACATTTCTGGGAAAGCAGGTTTTCTCATTTGGTGGTTTTTAGTGGCGTTCTCTGGCTGAGTTCACGGGTGCAGGAAACGCTGCTTGGTGGATGCTTTGCTGTGCTGGCAGGAGAGGGAAATACAGGCACCAGGCATCTCTGAATGGTGAAGGAAGCGCTGAAAACTGGAAAGCAGAACTCCAGAGGGGGTGGAGGTCCTGATGGGACCGTGCCCCAGGGAGCAGCACAGCACAGGGCAGTTAAAACAAGAGAAAGGTGTCTTGAGCAGCCTAATCCAGTGAGAGGTGTCCCTGCCCATGGCAGGGGGTTGGAAGTGGATGAGCTTTAAGGTCCTTTCCAACCCAAATCATTCTGTGATTCTATGATATGATCAAAACTCCTGAGGTTTTAATCAAGAGGCCCTCAGAGGGAGGCAGATCCAGTGGTGGGGGTAGGACAGGGTGCTTCAGAGTCCCAGCAGCATCCATGGCTTAGTGAGTATGGACCGGGTCGCTGAGGACCTTGTAGGCATTATGTGTTATGCCTTTTCCTGGAAGGAGGGCTGATTTCTAAGCACAGTCCTGTACACGGAGGAACAGCCCTGGAGAAAGCCGCAGGAGGCTCAAGGGCTGACATCCCTGTGGGGAAAGCAGAGCACTCTAAATACAGCTCGTGCCCCGGAGCAGAAGGCATCGGAACCCAGTAAGTCACTTTCTTTGTTACAGGTCTGGCTTGAAATCCAGATGTCAACTTTCCATCTTTATCTCCAACGCTGATGGTCACCTGTGTGTGTGTCTTCCCTTCAGGGTGGTAGCTACAGCCCCTCTAAGCAGAGGCAGAGAAACAGGCTGGACAGTTTGAGGTATCTTTCTTCACCACTGGATCTCTCAGCCTTCAGTTTTGCATCCTTCCCGCTCGGAGATGATGTTCTCCATGTGCCACCATCACCGCGGGGATGGACATGCTGTATCTATCTCAGCAGTGTGACAGATGGCAGAAATCACTTTTAATCCCTTCCCCGCCAGCATTATTGGTGCCTGGAGTACCTGGTGGCCAGAAAGATGGTCTTTATTCTTTATCCTGGAACAATTCTATGTCGGCATTCTCCTGTTTTTAAATAAGCGCTGTAGGGTACAAAGTCAAATTTACCACAGAAGCCCAGTTACGATGGATTATTTTTACCCATTGCTGCCTTCCACTCTCCTTTTGTGCCCTTTATGGGTGGTGGGGGGCGTGATGGACACAAACCCAGAGCAGGAGCTGCACAGGCGGAGTTTTGCTCTATCCCATAAAAAGGTGAAGAACTGAGATGGCTCACAGAGGTTTCTATAATTCCATTTGCAATGACTCCTGTCCCCTGCCACTGTCACACTGGGGGGCTGCAATCGAGCATTCATTCTTGTGCCAAAACACGAGTGCTGAGCGGGATTCCTGGGTGCACTGGGGCAGCACTCGAGTTGCTGTGGGTGTGAACGCAGTGACACGGGTGAGCAGCTCAAAGTGCTCACTCGCCAGCCAAGTGTCACTGTCCCATCCTTATCGCTGTTTCACTGACTCAGCCCAGGAAAGAAACAGTTGACAGAAACACTAGAAAGCTCTTAAATCTTGACTGGCAGGGGAGAAGATGAATAATGGCTGGATTTATCCTTTTGTTATAAAGGCAGGCGGGCATGCAGCAAAACTGGCAGATGTCAAGTTTGATCCCCACAAAGGGAGGCGTTTTCTTTGCACCAAGTGCAGATAAACCGTGGAATTCATTATTTCAGGATTTATGGGCTTTACGGAGGCTCAAAAGCCAACCAGACAAGACCACGAAAGAGAAATCCATTGAGATCTCCCAGTACAAAGGCACATTGTTGGCTCTCAACGTGCCTGAGCCGTGAGTCACAAGAGGCGGGGGAATGTCGCTACCCACCGGCCCAGCCTTTATCCTCCCCACTGGGCACACGCTGCAGGCGCCGGCGAGGGCTGGGCTGTGGGACGATGCATCATGGACCTCTGCTTCAGCCCAGCACAGAGGGTTGTCTGTAAACCTTCAGTCGTGCTGGTGTTATTTAAGCTGAATCGTCAAGAGCTGCCTCCTTCCTTTCAGCTCTGCCTTGCCAGTGCACGGAGGGCAGCTCCTCGGGGCTCCCAGCTCCTCGGGGCTTCCAGCACATGGGCAGCTATGGCAACAAGCCACTATTTTCATAGAATCATAGATTAGAATCTTAGAGCGCTTTGGGTTGGAAGGGACTTCAAAGCCCATCCAGTCCCCTCCCTGCCATGGGCAGGGACACCTTCCACTGGATCAGGGGCTCCAAGCCCCATCCAGCCTGGCCTTGAACCCCTCCAGGGATGGGGCAGCCACCCCTGCTCTGGGCAGCCTGGGCCAGGGCTCCCCAGCCTCACAGCAAAACATTTCTTCCCAAGATCTCAGCTCCATTTCCCCTCTTTCAGCTTAAAATCATTGCTCCTCCTGCACTCCCTGATCAAGAGCCCCTCCTCAGCTTTCCTGGAGCCCCTTTCAGCACTGAGAGCTGCTCAAAAGTTTCCCCAGAGCCTTCTCTTCTCCAGGCTGAACAACCCCAACTCTCTCAGCCTCTCCTCATACAGGAGGCGCTCCAGCCCTTGGATCATCTTCGTGGCCTCCTCTGGCCCCACTCCAACAGTTCCATGTCCTTTCTCTGCTGAGGACTCAGAACTGGACGCAGGGCTCCAGGTGAGGCCTCACCAGAGCGAAGCAGAGGGGCAGAATCCCCTCCCTTGTCCTGCTGGTCCCACTGCTCTGGATGCAGCCCACAGCTGGTTTCTGGGCTGGAAGCGCCCATCGCTGCCTCATGCTGTCTCATCCTCCAGCATCCCAGGCCCTTCTCTTCAGGGCTTCTCCTAGTCCTTTCTCCACCCAGCTGGTATTTGTGCTTGGGATTACCCTAACCCAGGCGCACCATTTTCACTAGTATCATTTCCAGGTATCGTTTGAAGAAGGTGCAACTTCTCTCTTCTGGCTCAGGAGTGCAAACGTAAGAGCCTTATCAGCAGGATACGGTGCTCCTTCCCGTAGCACACCCGTGTTTCCAGCAGCCCGGGCGGAGCGCAGTGAAGTTGCTCATGTGGAAGCAGCCGGGCAGGCTGGGGAGCGGCTCCACAGCTCCCCGCAGGCTGGGACCTGGGCAAAGGTTATTTACATCACAGCGTGCCATGTCCCCCACGCCTCCCGGGCTGAGGATTTCGTACATGGCGTTATTGTAGGCGTGGAAAGCCCTGAGCTGTCACGCGATCGTTTCCTGATTGTGCAGATTTCCCAAAGGAACCTGCTGGTAACGGTGACTGACTGGAGACAACGCCACCGCGGCACTTCTCACAGCACTTCGGTGCCCAACAAGCAGCCATCACTAGAGAGTGAAGCAGGTGGGAAAAAAATGCTCTCCTGCTCCACTGCTGAGGTTGGAAAAGACTTCTAAGCTCATCCAGTTCAGCCGTCTGCCCAACCCCGCAGTGCAGAATAAACCGCGGCCCCGAGTGCCACGTCTGCACGTTTTCTGTACCTCTCTAGGGATGGAGACTTCATCACAGGCCTGGGCAGCCTCTGCCAGGGCTTCACCACACTTGAAGTAAAGAATTTTTTCCTAATATCCAATCTAAACCTCCCCTGGACCAACTTGAGGCCATTTCCTCTCATCCTATCGCTTGTTACTTGGGACAAGAGACCAGCACCCATCTAACCATGACCTCAATTTAGGCAAGTGTAGACAGTGATGAGTATCCCCTTAGCCTTCTCTTCTCCAGACTGAAGATCCTCAGGTCCCTCAGCCTCTCCCAGAACCCCTGGGCTCCAGCTCCCTTCCCTTCTCCAGATGCACTCCAGCACCTCAACATCTTTCTTGGAGTGAGGGGCCCAAACCTGAAGCCAGGATTCGAGGTGCACCCAAGGTGCTCCTGCTGGCCACATCATAACTGATCCAAGCCAGGAGGCCGTTGGCCTTGGCCACCTGGGCCACTGCTGGCTCATGTTCAGCCACTATTGACCAGCACCCCTAGATCCTTTTCCCGCAGGCAGCTTCCACACTGAACCCAGGATTCGAGGCACATCTGAGTGCACTGCAATGAGGGAAAGGCTGTGGATGTATCTTCCTGGACTTCAATAAAGCCTTTGACACAGTTTCTCACAGCATTCTGCTTCGGAAACTGTCACCTCTGGCCTGGACAGGCGCACACTCTCCTGGGTGGAAAACTGGTTGGCTGGAGGGCCCAGAGAGTGGTGGGAAATGGGGTGAATTCCAGCTGGAGGCCAGTGACAAGTGGGGTTCCCAGGGCTCAGGGCTGGGTCCAGCCCTGTTCAATATCTTTATCAATGACCTGGATGAAGGCATCGAGTGCACCCTTAGCAAGTTTGCAGATGACACTAAGCTGGGTGGCAGCATGGATCTGCTGGAGGGTCGGGAGGCTCCAAAGGGATCTGAACAGGCTGGACCGCTGGGCTGAGACCAATGGGATGAGGTTTAACAAGGCCAAATGCCGGGTCCTGCACTTGGGGCACAACAACCCTGAGCAGCTACAGACTAGGAGAAGTCTGGCTGGAAACTGCCTGGAGGAGAGGGACCTGGGGGTGTTGGTTGACAGTGACTGAACAGGAGCCAGCAGTGGCCCAGGTGGCCAAGAAGGCCAATGGCATCTTGGCTTGGATCAGAAATGGCGTGACCAGCAGGTCCAGGGAGGTTCTTCTCCCTCTGTACTTGGCACTGGTGAGACCGCTCCTCGAATCCTGTGTTCAGTTCTGGGTCCCTCACCACAAGAAGGATGTTGAGGCTCTGGAGAGAGTCCAGAGAAGAGCAACAAAGCTGGTGAGGGGGCTGGAGAACAAGAGGAGCAGCTGAGAGAGCTGGGGGTGTTTAGCCTGGAGAAGAGGAGGCTGAGGGGAGACCTCGTTGCTCTCTCCAACTCCCTGAAAGGAGGTTGTGGAGAGGAGGGAGCTGGGCTCTTCTCCCAAGGGACAGGGGACAGGAAATGGCCTCAAGCTCCACGAGGGGAGGTTCAGGCTTGACATCAGGAAAAAAAAATTAATGGAAAGGGTCATTGGGCAGTGGCAGAGGCTGCCCAGGGAGGAGGTTGCATCACCTTCCCTGGAGGTGTTTAAGGGACGGGTGGACGAGGTGCTGAGCGACATGGTTTAGTGATTGATAGGAATGGCTGGATTCGATGATCCAGTGGGTCCTTCCCAACCTGGTGATTCTATGATTCTGTGACTCTACGAACCCCTTCCCTGCTCCTGCTGGCCACCCCATGGCTCATCCAAACCAGGATGCTCTTGCCCCTGCGGCTGATGCTCTGGACCAGCGCCCTCCTGGGTCCTAGCGCCGCCGCCACGAGCACCCGCGTCCTCCTGGGTCCTAGCGCCGACCCGATCCGTCCCCCCGCGTCCTCCTGGGTCCTAGCGCCGCCCCGCCCCGATCCCGACCGACCCGGGAGGCTGGACCGGGGGCGGCCGCCCCCGGTCCAGCCTCCCGGGTCGGTCGGGATCGGGGCGGGGCGGCTGCGCGATCGCAGTTGAGGCTCTGCCGCCGCCATGAGCAGCGCGGAGCCGCCGCTGGGAGCCGTGATGCGGGCTCAGCCCGCTTGGAAGCGGGAGATCTTGGAGAGGAAAAGAGCCAAGCTGGCCGGAGCGGCGGCCGCGGGGGTGGAAGACCGGGACGCCTCGTCGGGAGAGCGCTTGGTGGTGGCGGAAAGCTTGGGCCCGCTGCGGGAAAACCCCTTCATGCGGCTGGAGAACGAGCGGCGGCGGCTGCGCGGCTGCAGGGATGCTCGGCCCTTGCAGCAGCTGCTGGAGCTTTACAGCTCCGTGCCCGGCATCCGCACCATCCGAGCGGACAACATCCTCATCATCGAGTCCCAGCCCGCCGCTTGCTTCGCCGAGGGGGATGCGGTGCCGGGATGCCGCCGGGATGCTCTTTCTCCCCCTCCTCCTCCTCCTCCTCCTCTTCCTCCTCCTCCTCCCTGCTCTTCCTCGCCTCCCCGCCGCCCCGACCCGCTGCGGGAGCTGCTGGCCCGCCGGGGGGCCGCCCTGGCCGAGATCCGAGCCGAGCAGGTCGTGATCTACGAGTCGGCGGAGCCTCCCGAAGCCGCCGAACCGGGCACCGTCAGCCGCCTGCTCGAGAAGTTCGGGCAGCGGCCGCGGGGGGGGAGGCGGCGCCGGGACGGGGGCGGCGGGGAGGGGGCTGCTGCCCCCCAACCCCCGGCACCGCTCCCCTCTCCCCCCCGCGCCGCCCCCCAGCCGCTCCCGGCTCCCCCCAAACCCATCGCCCCCCCCCAACCCGCGGCTCCCACCCGGGCTGGCCCCTCTCAGCCCCCACCCCCCCGCGCTGCCGCCCCCCAGGCGGCCCCTGGTCCCCTCCCCAGGGCTGCCACCCCCCAGCACGCGTCTCCCCCCCGCGCTGCCACCCCTCCGCCGGGCCCTGCTCCCCCTGCTGGAGCTGCCACAGTCCCCCAAGTTGCCACCCCCCAGCCTTCCCCGCTTCAACCGGTCCCCACGTCCCCCCGGGCTGCCACCCCCCAGCCTGTGGCTCCCCCATCGGCTGTCCCCGTGTCCCCCCGGGCTGCCACCCCCCAGCCTGTGGCTCCCCCCTCAGCTGTCCCCACATCCCCCCGGGCTGTCACCCCCCAGCCTGTGGCTCCCCCCTCAGCTGTCCCCACATCCCCCCGGGCTGTCACCCCTCAGCCTGTGGCTCCCCCATCAGCTGTCCCCGCGTCCCCCCGGGCTGTCACCCCCCAGCCTGTGGCTCCCCCCTCAGCTGCCCCATCTCAGCCTGCAGCCCCTCTGACGGTCCCCTCTGCCCCCCGGGCCGTCTCCCCCAAACCCGCCGCTGCCCCCCAGGCCAACTGCTTTCTGCACAAGATCGGCTCCAACTCCTTCACCGTCACCCCGCGGGGGCTGCCCCCCGGCAGCCGCCTCCCCGAGCCTCGCGCCGTCGCCCCCGGCCGCCCCTCTGCGCCCAAGGGGCCCCCAGTGCCATCCGCCGGCGCTCCCCTCGCCAGAGCCAACACCAGGAGGCCAAAGCCGGAGGTGGCCGTGCTGCCCGGTGCCAGCCTGGCCCCCAGTGCCACCGCGGCCCCCCAGCCGCTCTCGGCCGCTGCCCCCCGTGCCGGCGGCTCCTTCCACATCCTCCCGGCCCCCAAGCCCGACCTGGCTGCCATCCCGGCCCACGACCTGCAGGCCCAGGCGTTGGCCAAGCTGCGCCTCAACTCGCGCAATTCCTTCGTCTTCGTGCCCCGCCAGGAGGGCGGCGCCGCTCTGTCCCGGGCACGGGAGGAGAAGACCCTGCAGGAACCTCCAAGGGCTTCCGCCCCGGAGCAGGAAGAGCCCGTCGCTTCCCGGCCGGCACCTCTGGATCCGTCGGTCCCCGTGACTTACATCGATGACATTGTGGAGCTGGAGAGCGGGGAGGTTTCCCCCGGGGCCGGCTCGGCTGCCAGGACGGGGAGCTTGGCGGATCGGCCTGGAGGAGCCAGCGCTGAGCTGGAGATGGAGTTTTCCTCCGTGCCGCTCTACAGGCCCCACTCTGCCTCCAGCCAGAGGGGAGGCAGCACCTTCACTGTCGTGCCCAAAAGGAAGCCCCTGGCCCCGGGGCCGCAGGCCCTCGCTGACGCCAGCGCGAGGCCACAGCGGGAGGAAGAGGAGGAGGACGAAGAGAGCAAAGGGAGAAGCAAAGCTGTGGAAAGCGTCGATGGGCCCCCAGTGGGGACGCCCCACAAAAAGCGCTACCCCACGGTGAATGAGATTGAAGTGATCGGGGGCTACCTGTCCCTGGAGAGGTCCTGCATGAGCAAGACGGGCTCCCGACGCAAGAAGGTAACGGCTTGGGGTGCTTCTGCTCTGCACAGCCAGGCTGAAAGTAACACCAGTTTTGGCTCTTCTACCTGTGCGGCATTGGGTGGGAAGGTGGGCAGTGTGATTCTGGTCGTCCTGGGAGCCTCTGGCTCTGAGCGAGGGGGCACCAGGTGCTGCTGGCTCAGTTGTCGAGGGTGGGATGTGACCTGTGTAACTGCAGGGCCTCTCCCACTGTTGCTTCCTGGAGGTGTGATGACAGAAGGGAAAATATTTCAGGTATTTAGGAAGCGGAGATGAGTGGCCTGGTTTTGGAGGGCTGCGGACTTGCCCCCTCTCCAGCCCTGCTCGCTGGCGGACACGTCGAGGTCCCCGTGGTCGCTGCCCGGCTTGTGGGACAGCACAGGGGGCAGAGTGTGACAACGTCCCCGCATTAATGATCTATTGATAGAGGCTCAAGAATTAGGTCTCTATTAGGCAGAAAGAGATCAGCGACAACTTAACTCCCCTTGATAGGATTGTACCACCTGCCTGCTCGTTCTGGCTGTGCGGCTGCATCTCGGAACATCCCTGAGATGTCGATTGCTCTGAGTGTCTTTGGAGTGAATGCTAGTTTTTTTCACTGCTTGCGGTTGAACTTAGATCCTTGTGAGCCTTAAACTGTGAATTTATCTTTATGTGGCTTGTTGCAATGCATCTGGATGTGATAAAGACAGTTATTTCACACCAGCGGAGCCAGGTGTGAATTGTTTGGCTCTGGAGGTGGCAAGGTGACAAGCAGCCTAGGTGTTGTGTTGTTACAAATCCTGATGGCTAAATCTGCGACCTGACAGGTTTTTCCATAGCGGGAAGAGTTGTTTGACATCCCGTTACCTAAATTCGACTAAATATTTGATGAACTGAATCCACGCGGGTGCCTGAGGCGCTGAGCATTCTAATTTGAGGAAATCCTTTGAGTAGGGTGCATCTCATTTAGAAGGGAAGCAGGGAGTGCTGTGTCTCGAGGTTTAATGTTGTGGAGTTTGTTCATAAGAGCACTCAGTCTGTGTTAATTTGATCATGACTAACAAAATAGCAGATCTGGAGCATGAGCGCCCTGAAATCAGGAATAAGCGAATAAGCAGAACTGTTGCTCGGTGCTCCTGCAGTTTTTTCCTCATTCACTTACAAGGAAAAGCTTGATCAGACTGGAATTGTTCTGCTGCTGAAATACCTGCTGGCTTGCACTCATTCCAGCTGTTTTCTTGGCTTTGCTTGGGGGATTAATTGGAATTACACCAAATCAGGTGCATGGTATAAATGGTGAAAATAGCAAGGTAATGTGTTACAGTTATGAGTACTCTTAGGACGGAGTGGAAAATACAGAGGGAACCTTGCAGTACAGCCACTCTTAAATAAACCTGGCTGCTAATGCAGCCCAAGGAGTTGGTTTCTCTGCGTGGGTGTTGCTCTTGGGGCAGCAGCCTTGCTGGTGAAAGGACATGAAGCCTCAAGTAAGCAAACCCAATTAAATGGTGCGTGGTGGAAGCCGTCCTGAAACTACAAAGAGGAGGGAGGGAGACGAGGACAAGGCTAGTGCCGCGACTGCATTGTTTAACGGCGGTCAGACACCAGAACAGGAACCTGTAGAAGTGGTGAAACCTCCATCCTTGGAGCTATTTGAAACTTGTGTGGGGAGAGCCTTGAGTAACTCATCAGGTCAGACCTGCTTGGAACAGGAGTCAGGGCTAAAGACCTCCAGAGGCCCTTTCCCATCTGAAAATATCACATGGGAATTTGAGATTGGTTAACAAGTGGGTTATCTGGTTAGTGTTAGATTTGTGTGACATTGGGCAGGTCATGTAGCTTCTCTGCCTGTGTTCTTAGCAGCTTAATAGCATTAACTGTCCCGCCCCGCAGGCACTCTGGAGGTGAAGAGTGCTGAGACGTATATACAGATGTGATGGCCTTTGCTAAGAATTACACGTGGGGGATGTCCTACCTGAGAACTTGGTTACAGTTCTAGTTTCTGAGGAGAGGGATGAGTTTCTGAGGAGAGGGGAAAGGCAGAGGAGGAAAAGCCTGGTACATTGCAGAGCTCACGAGGCTGCAACAACCGGGGACCCTTGGAAAGTAGGATCCAGCTTAAGGAGAAATAGTAGAGAGACACAAATTTCTGGGTAAAATTACATGTCGTGATGTATGAGGAGAGATACCAGGCTTGCTTTCAGTTCCCTTCCTGCTCGAGGTGGCAAGCACGGACTTTGCCTTTGTGGCGAGGGTTTAGAAGATGCCGTAGCAAACAGAAAGATTTCTGTTTACTCTTAACCTAGAGGATATTTGTGGCTTTTGCTCTGGGTAATAAGGCTGAGTGTTGATGCCTGAAAAGGAAGGAGCTTGTATTAGGACACATTCCTTGGTTTCTTCCCAAGAGATTGCTGTGTGTCGCCAAGGCAACTGACCAAAAATAAGGGTTCTGTTTTGTAGAGATGTTGGGGTTTTCAGAAACGTGGTTTTGGCCTGGATTGGGCAGAAGCAGACATTCCCTGTAAGCTGGAAGCTGCAGTTCTTCAGGAAAACCAATGTCTCTTTCTCTCTTGGAGGCATCAAAATCAAGCCTGATGCTCATGTCGGTGAGCAGCTACTGGGGTGTTTTGGGGTGATTCTCTCCAGGGAGACCTGCTGGATGAGCCTGTCTCCTGCTGAGCATCTTCCTTTCCAGACCTTGCCTTGGATTTGATGAAACGTCTTTAAGTATGCTCCTGCTCTAGAAAGTGGTGTTTAGTGAAACTTTGATGACTTGGAAAACTTCATCCACTTGCCAGTACCCAGCAGGAATCAGGGTGAGATAAGCAGCAGGTCTAGCACAGCCTGGAAATGCCGTGTTCCTGCGGGGCGGTGGGTGTCTGTGCTGGCAGTCAGGGACAACGATTTATTAGGAGGGAGAAGGGTGGTTCTGGCAGTTAAACTGATTGTTCTGTGAGGTGCAAATTGTGGTTTTCTTCAAATCCGGAAATTCAGCCTCCCTTTTCCGTCCCCTTGGCTGGCCACTGATTGCCTGACTATGGTAGGGGTGCCAGCAAAACAGAGCTGACTCGGTCCACGTCCTCTGGTCCCCATCCTCTGTGGTGTTTTGGAGCAGGAGGATGGCTGGGAGAGCATGGGAGTGGAGCTCCAGCCCCTGCTCTCAGCTGTGCGGCTGCAGGGTAGAGTTGTACTTGTGACTTTGCTGTGACCTGCTGGTGTTCAAGGCCTTTCAGGAAAAACAGCTTTATTGCTCCATCCAGACACTTCAAATATGTGAAGCAGCTGGTTTGGGGTTGGAGCTGGATCTTGGGCTTATGAGGCGGGGGAGAAATGCTGTTCCTGTGCTGGAATAAAAAATGGGCTCCCAGCTATCTTGTGCAGCCAGAGCTGCTGCGGTGGGACAGTTTCCTTCACCCGAGGCGCGGAAGGTGAGTGTGGGGTTGTGTATGAGGGGGCAGGGTCTGCAGGTGGAGGGCAGAGCCCCAGTCGTTCTCATCCCAGGGAGTCGTGCTGCCCGTGTGAGCAGGGAGTTTGAGCTCTTGTCCTCCTACGGACATGAAGGTGCCCTGAAGGGCTGTTCATCTGCTCCGTAGCTGTTCTGAGAGCTCCCCAAGTGCTATCACAGTTAGTTCAGATAAAGCGGTGGAGCTATGACTTCAGTGTGAGCGTGGAGGGATCATTTGAAGCTTTGAAGGGATGTGCTGGGTTTCAAGCGCTAGGCAGCTGCTGGAAGGGGCTGGCTGAGCTGCCAGCGAGGACAGGATACGTGTGCAGGGGTGGAAGGAGGCCTGCTGACCTTTATTCTAAACAGGGAGTGGGGCAGAGGCTGCAGAGCGCCTCCAGTGACCTCTGTTCAGTGCTCGTCTTCATACTCTTTTACTGCAGAAGTTTGCTGCAGGATGTGGATCTTTGGGATCTTGGAGAATAAAATCTAGCTCGGCTGAGCTGACAAGAGCCAATCATGGTTTGGTTACCTGCCAAAATAACGTACAATAAAGTTGTCAGCGAGATAGAAATCTCGGTTTCCATAAAAAACATGTGACTGGCATGTTGGAGCGAGTGCTTGGAGAGGACTGAACGCTGCTGAGCCAACAAGGGTCCCAAGAAGCAGCTGTCTGTTTTTCAGGCTTCGTGTTCTTATGTCTCTGGAGGCCGGACTCTGCTGCAAAGGTCCTGTGGGTACAGAATTTGCCACAACTGTGCTCTTTCTTTACATCTTGCCACTCCTGCAGTTCATCCCAAGCTACAGCGTGTTGGCCCTTTCGAGGACCTGGCACCTCTTTGGGATCCTGCAGGGAAGGTTATGTCTGGCCAGGCCACCCAGAGTCCTGTAAATAACAGGACTTGTGAGCCAGCAGACATCAGATTGTTGGTGGCTTTAGTGGCTTTTGCTTGTCCCGGCTGGCAGTTTGCAGCATGCTGGGAGGTGAGCTGCAGCCTGGTGTAAACAGGGCTTACGAGAACAAAGTCGGTGGGTCCTAACCGACGGAGTCGAATGCTTTCCTCCTTCTTTCAAACTTATCTTCAAAGATGTTCAGTTGAACTTCAAAAGGTTCCAGCTTACGTGCACTTCAGCATGGTCCATTTTCTACCCATTTGAGCTGCATAATGCCTGAGCATGGCTTCCAAATGCCCACTTAAATGTCTGTTAAGAAATTATTCTAAACCTCCCTCGGCTTTTCATCATGGGCAGGATTGGGCAGTGGTTTTGTTGGTCAAACCTGCTGAGCTTCTTGCTCGGTAGCTTTCCATGTGCTCTGTTTTGCTGGAGATAGTCTCCTGTGAGAACTAAGTGTAGGCTCAAGATGCTGGCAAGGAGGAACACTTACAACTGTTGCCTGGACCTGTTTGGAGCGAGTCTGCACAGTGTGGAATCTAAATACAGGTGACTGCCTGGAGTATTTGCAGCATATAACACGAGTAAATTAACCATAACACAAGTTAATTAACCATTACATAAGTAAATTATCGTGGTGGTAGAAGCAAAAAGCTCTCTGCAAAATTGACATCGATTCCCTCATAGAATAGAATCGTGGAATCATTAAGGCTGGAAAAGACCTCTAAGCTCATCCAGTCCAACCGTCAGTCCAACCCCACCATGCCAGCTAAACCGTGCATCAAAGTGCCACAGCAACAAGGCTTTTGAACTCCTCCAGGGAAGGAGACTCCCCCACTCCTCTGGGCAGCTTGTGCCAACGCTTCACCACTCTTCCAGTAAAGATTTTTTTCCAAATATCCAATCTAAACCTCCCCTAGCACAACTTAAGGCTATTTAATCTCATCAGATCACTTGTTACTTGGGCTCAGGACAAAGATTTATGTTATTTAGGTCTCGGAGAGCTGTGCATTCCTGTTCTGTTTTCTGTCTCGTGGCTGTGCTCGGGCAAATACTTGTCTGCCACTTCAAGGAGGGGCTGCACTACAGATCTGACAGGAACGGATTGGATTTTTGCTAGATGAGGTCAGCAGTGACAAGTCCTGGATGCTCAGGTTGGTCCCTCCCCAGGAGAGGTGATTTCCACTAGCTGTCAGCTGCGAGCAGAGCTGTTTCACCCACACAGTGCAAGTTTTCTGCCCTACCCTAATTCTGGTCTTTAGCCTGTGATGTTGATGACTTAAGACTTCAGAAATCAGGATCTTGTTGTGGTTACAGTTTTGAAACCACCTCGCGAGCCGGGCCCGAGGCGATCGGTGGGGAGGTGGGTGGTTTTTTGTTGCCAGCTCCTTGTACTCCACGCCTGGCAGAGCAGATAAGTCATATTTATCTCATCTCTGCGGTGAGGAATGTTCTGCAACTCCGGGATTCTCCGTGGCCTTGCCGCTCCCGTGCTTCGCCTCGTGCCGCAGGGACAGTCTGAGCTGCTCCCAGATTCCCCCCGGTTCTCTTCCTCCCGGCCCCTGCACAGGGAACAGGACAGAAGAGCTAAAATAGAAACTGTGACGCAAATAAGCGAGGAGGCTGCCTTTGAGGCTGGTTAGGACTTGCCCAGGGCTCAGCCTGCCCCAGGGCTTGAGGAGATTTGGAGTGCTTTGTGCTCCATGTTCTGATCACGAGGATTACGGTGAACGTTATCTTAATCGGTTTCCTTAATCTGTGGACCAGATTGGAGATGGTTTATAGTTTCCCTCCATCTCAAGTGTTCTGCTTCTCTTGGGTCAGGATTTTCCTCCTGACTCTGCTTTTTCCAGTCGGGGTGTTCTGGAGAAGGGCTGAGGAAGTGCGCACTCAGGCTGGCTAAGGCAGAAGTCCTCGTTATATGTGGGAAACAGGAGGAGAAATTAAAATGTTGAGAATTTCCAAGTTCAGCACCAATACAGGAAAGCTGGGGAGAGGCTCTTGATCAGGGAGTGCAGGGACAGGATGAGGGGGAACGGTTTTAAGCTGAAAGAGGAGAGATTGAGATGAGATTTTAGGAAGAAATTTTGCTCTGAGGCTGGTGAGAACCTGGCCCCAGTTGCTTAGAGCAGTGGTGGCTGCACCATCCCTGGAGGGTTTCCAGGCCAGGTTGGATGGGGCTGAGAGCCTCCTGATCCAGTGAGAGGTGTCCCTGCCCATGGCAGGGGTGGAACTGGATGGGCTTTGAGGTCCCTTCCAGCTCAAACCATTCTGCAATTATATGAAATCTTGGTGAGAGCCACCATAGCAGCATCTCCTCCACCTCTGGGGTTGTGCTTGCCCCTTTTGAGAAGAGCCTGGGCACTTTAACCTCTATTTCTAAACCCAGTCCCATACTTGTGCCAGCAGCGAGGCATGGGTGTGCTGCGAAGCTGTAATGATATTTCCAGATAGTTTGTTTAGGAAGAGTCATGTGAAGTGTCTGTATCGCACAGAAACTTCCTGGGAAGATTTGGACTGAAGGAGCTCAGTGGTAATGTTTTCCGAGAGGTGCCCTTCAGATGATCTTGGGAATGTAGCAGGATGGAGCTGCTCTTGTGCAGGCACTTGCTGGGCTATAGGTGAGCCGAAGGAAGTGTCTCAGACACTACGAGAGCAAAACAGTTGCGTGCTTAGGGAAATTGCATAGCTTGCAGCTAGTCAAAATGCTGGTCTGAGGGCATATCCGTAAGCCACACGGTGAGCTCATTGCTCTTAGTCACTTCTCACCCAGGAAGTTATCTTCTGCATATTAGTAGAGCAGAAAAAGGGCAAGAGGGACATGAACTCGCTTATACAGCTGATTCTGTTCATGTTACTGAAGCCTTTTGCTCCTGAAGACTAGAATGATTTCCTTGCCAGGGTAGGAAGTAATTCTGTCCCCAACCTCCCTGTATTTCCTGGGAAGTGATGCTCCATCTGTCCCGTTCCAGCTGGAGATGACTCACGCTAACCAAACCGAAGTACGTATTTGGGCTGCTCTGGTCAGTCTTGGTTCACAGAAACCTTTGTGGGTGGCATCTCCCAGCACTGCTCTGAGTTGCAGCTGCAAACGGGAGGCTGAGTTGCCCGTGAAGCAGAATCCTCTGCTGTTTGGGAGTTTTGTGTGTTGTTTATAAAGATGCCGAGTCTTGGCGCTAATTGTGTCTTGTTTGTGCCTGCTCTCTTTGTGTATTCAGATGATATCTGTCTCTTCTGTTGGGAGATTTGTCCAATTCTTATGGGCCAAATAAGGAATATTTGAGTTGCTTGTTAAGCTGTGGAAGTCTCTGGCTCCTCTGGCCACAGATGTGCAAAGGAATGGAGGGATCCTCAGTGAATTGCTGCTTTGTACTGTGCCAGACTGGGGCTCCAACTCCCTGTGGCCAGTTGGGTGCTTCTTGTCCAACACAGTCACGGGAAGAGTTAACAACACTGCCTGTCCTGTGATGCTCTCCAGGACTGTCCCTACCCTGTCCTTTCTCATCAGGAATTTGAAACTTCCCTGGGTCTTATGCAAGGAGTTTAATATTTCGAATCTCCATGCATTGCTCCTATCTACCATGTGCTTCAGCATATTGATTACACAGAGCTGCCTTTGTGGGTTGCCTTGTAAATGAAGACTTTCTCGGTTTGCCTTGTGGCTTGGGAGCTGGGATGCGATTCTGGAGGCAACCTCTCCTTTGCCAGCAGCACACTACTGCTGTAAATCTTTAGTGCTTCTGGTCTATTCAGTAACCGACTCTGCAGTGCAGTTAATGGTTGAGCAAAACTCAGTGTCACTCTTGGGAAACTCTTCTTGGAAAAGTGTGATCAAGTGAGCTTATTGTGGAAAAGCCAAGTCGTGTGTCCCAAAACCTCTTTGTTTTGTACAAAGTGACAGAGCAGTACGTTTCTGAAGTGCTATCTTCAACTTTCTGGCCAGGCTTAGGCTGCTTCAGCCACAGCAGCGCAGGGTTAATCTGATATAGGAACTAAATCTCAAGTCCATTCCTATGGGTACGTGTCAGGGAAAAACCCTTTCTTCCTGTGTCAAGGAAAGGCTTTAGAGGTACAGAAGCTTCTTATCTTCTCTTAAGTGACAGCAAATACCTTGGTAGCATGCTGATAGTCCTGGGCCAAGCATGGAGTGATTCAACAGTTTGGGCTGACAAAGGGCCATGTTATCACACAGGTACAGGCATGTAGGTTAGCTCATTGCTAACTTCTGTGAAATGGTTATTTTCCCCAAAATCCTTTATCTAAAAGTTTCAGAGGGAAATCTGCATCTCGTAAGAGTTGTCTGGCTCATTGACTGCAGGTTATAATGACAAAACGAAGGCCATTGTGGAGGTATCACAGAATGGTTTGGGTTGGAAGGGACCTTAAAAGATTATCCTGTTCCAGCCCCTGCCATAGCCAGGGACACCTTCCAGTGGATCAGGCTCAAAGCCCCATCCAGCCTGGCCTTGAACGCCTCCAGGGATGCTGATTCTCCAGCTCGTTTTACCAAATTTGCTGATCTGTGAGAATGACTGGGTCAGATGGAAAGACCAGGGTAAACCCTTTGCACGTTTTCGGCCACTGTAAAATATCTGCTTCTGCTCTCTATTTTCAGTCAGGCAAGCAGTGATTTGTCTGCGCAGGGAGCTTCCCTCTCACCCCGTGGCAGCATGGATGCTGTTCTGTGTTGGGACCCCCACCTCTCTGCACGATCCTGAGCTCTGCTGTGCAGAGCCTTCGCCAGCCTACTGGGGTTTGGTGCTGGAAGAGCTTTCTTGACCAGCTCTGGCTGCTCTTCTTGACAACCCCTGTATCCACAGGCTTCCTGCTCTTCTCCCATCTCTCCGCTGCAGTTCTCCTGTACCTACTGTGATGTCATGTGCTTTTTTCTTGTTGGCCAAATCTTCAGATAACAGGATAGCAATGAATGTGGTGTGAGACTGCACAGAACCATAAAGTGATACTCCAATACACTGATTTTTGTGCATGCTTGTTCTGTCAGAGGTTTCAGTCAGTCACTCTTGTATTCAGGCTGAATTGTTGTCTGCCCTCCCTGCAGGTATCAGCCAAAACCCTCCTGCAGCTGCTGCTGAGAGAGGAACGGGTGTTTGGCTGGCCAGGCGTGAAAAGCTGTTGAACCAGCTGCTCTAAATCACAGCCAGCAGCACATCACACGCCAGGCCTGTCCCAGGGAGTCAGGGCAGCCGCTAGTATTGTCATTTCAGGATTATATTGCTTTGGAGAGAGCATGAGGAGAGGAAAATAAGTACCTGAAAAAAGAGCAAATCTTGATCCCTGATGCTACTCAGCTGTTTGGATTGTGTGAAGCTCTTGGGTAGCATAACCACAGTACTGAAAAATTGCTGTGTCCCTCTTGTTTGGGTGTGCTGGGGGCACCGTGTGATGTTGGCAGGGGCAGGAATAAACTCCAGCTTGCCATGCCATCCGGCTCCTCAGGACGGCAGCGCTGCCCCTCACAGCCCCCTGCAAGAACCAGGGTCTGGGAGATGCTGTTGGCAGTCGCTGTGCAGGGAAAGGGGAACAAGCGCTGTGTTTTCAGTCCCTACAGAGTCTGCTGTGATGGGGATCAGTGTGCCATCCTTAAGTCTTCTTGCTGGAATATCAAAGGGTGATTTTTCAAATTTTTGTTTTAATACCTAGAACAATTTTTGTTTTCTTGCGGTTACAAGGTGAGGATTTGGATTGCCAAGGAGGTTCATGTTCAAAAGGTGTAGAGCACTGTACATTATCACTGCTGCTTTGCCACAACTACCAAGAAACAGGTGTAATAATGGGTGGAGAAGAGAAAAGCCACACTAAAGGGACTGCTTCTGGAGTTAAGGATGCAGATTAGCCCCATGGTTTGCTCCCAAGGCTTGTGATGATACCCCTGGTTTGTGAGAAGTTGCTTGTTTGTGCTTTCATTAACTGTGGAGTCTTGTAGGCTTTCCCACCTTGGCTTTTGGAGGCGAAGTGCCTGCTGACTTGTGTTGTTTGTGCCATGGGTTGGTTTCTGTAACCTGGTTATTTTTATTTCTAATTTGTCTCTGTACCAAGGGGGTTCTTTGGCTGTTGCTCTGGGTGCAGGCTGGGGCCTGACAACCTGCATCACCTGGAACAAGGCTGGCTTATCTTCTTTTCTAAGTAAGCCATGTATGACTACTCAGATCTGCCCTTATTGGCAGTGTTTACCCTGGCTTCTCTTTCCTGGGTACTCAATTACTCATTACTGTTCAAATCCTAGCGAATAAATAATGTTTCTTGCTGTGGTAACAAGAATCTGGTGGCTGAGCAGCGCAATATGGATACGTGGTTTGGGCCTGGACCCTGGCTTTGTGACACAGTCCTGGGTGAAGCATTCAGCTGAGCGAGTAGTGACAAATCCCTGCAAGCATTCACAACTGAAGGGTGCAAAATTCTTCTTTTCCACAACTGGCAGCTGCTGCTGGGGCAGGAATGGGAGAACCGCTGCTGAGACACAGGGAGCAGAGTCCTCTGATGGTGCTGGAGCATGCTTGGCTCTTCTGGGATATAGTTTTCTTTTAAAGAAAACTGCCCTTTTGTACTTCCATAAAAATGGTCTGGCAAGAGACTGGCTGGCTGCTGGCTGTACTATCAGTGGGCTCCTGTTTTTTCCCTTTTCAATGGTTCCTGGGGCTGTCTGCTTGTGTTCACTACACACAGTGCTCAGTTCTGTTCATCAGCTGCTTGGAGGGTTTCTTAAGGCAGATATACTGCCCCTAGTTTTGCCTGAATAAGTTGCCTTCCATCTTCTGTTGAATCAGAGCTGCTTTGTGCTTCCCTGAAACAGTCTTGTGCTTGGGAGGGGAGCGCAGGAGGGGAACCAGGGTGATGCCACGGCTTCTTGCACATTTATTGCTTTGGGTTTTGGGACTGTGTTCCCATCAGCTCTTGCTCTGCAGAGCCTCCTCACTGGAGTCCGACACTGTGCCAGCGCCTGGTTGTTCCTCTGGTGTTTGCTTTGCCTGGGTGCGTCCAAGCGCTTTATTACCAAGCGGCTGTAGGGCTCTTTCTCCTCCTTGGCAGCAGCTTGCTGGGTGCAGGGGGTGGGACGCTCCCACACAGCAAGACAAGGTGGATTTTGGGGGGGGTCTTGCGCCGGGGTGTGTTCACACCAAGCCCGCTGTCAGCAGGAAGCGTTGCTGAAGCAGCAGATCATCTGGTTAGCGGCTCTTCCACGGCCCTGGGCACGTGGGGCTGGCGGTGCTGTGGTTAATGATTGCTCTTTTTGAACAGCTTCAGCCTAGTGGCCTCTCTGCTGCAAGTACGTGGCAAACACCAGTGGCAAAGCGTTCTGCAGGGTGCCCAGCCCAGCCCCGGGAGCAAGCGTGGCCGAGCCGAATTGGCTGTGGGCAAGCGGGAGCTGCTGTGGCTCAGGACTTGCGCTGGGCTGCTGGCCCGTGTCTCTGGGCGCTGCACTGGGGCATCTCATGGTCATTGCTGCTGCTTTCTACTCTCTGGGTTTGCTCCCTGGTGAGGCCGTGTTCTCCTCCTGCACTACATGCAGCTTTGTGGACTCTAAGCCAGTTTTCTTAGAGATTTCCTCCTGACAGCAGAAAACCAGGAAAACTGAGTTCCATCTCCCAAGCTTAAATTATAAAACCAAGGCACATCTCTCCCATCCGCTTTATTTTCTGTGTTTAGCCAAGCTCTTCTTGCTCTTCAGCACAGTTGGCAGCACTGTTGAGAGGCTTGTGTGCAGTGTCTGGTTCTGGGATAGCTTCTGAGCTTCCAGGAGCACCGGGCACCTCCACTGCATGTGGCCGTCGTGCTTGGCAGCGTGGCTTGTCCCTGCAGTACAGAAACCACATTGTGAGCCTTCCCTCCTCGCTCTGCCGCCTGGCTCGGGTCAGGGAGCATCTAGGTCAGCGACAGGGGTGAGAAATTCAGGGAACAGCAAGCGGGATGTTCTGATCTTCAAGGACATTTTATTCCAAACCCTTTTCTGTGAAATACAATCATTCCTGTCCCATTGTGTCATCGGGAGAAGGTCAGAGTGGCTCTGGTCACGGCTGGGCCAGGGAACAGGGAAAGGCAGCTGGTTGCCCTCACTGCTGTTTCCATCCTGCCTTCTCTGGGGAGCGTGGGAAAGGGAGCCAGCCTGTGTCCGAGGTACGTACCTGGACCCTGGTACGTCGGTCCTGGGCCGAGCAGCACACGGCTCCATCGTGCATGATTACGGTGCGGAGGAGGCATTAGGCACCCCCTGTTACCTGGCTGTGATTCAAGCTCACCACAAGAAGGATGTTGAGGCTCTGGAGAGAGTCCAGAGAAGAGCAACAAAGCTGGTGAGGGGGCTGGAGAACAAGAGGAGCGGCTGAGAGAGCTGGGGTTGTTTAGCCTGGAGAAGAGGAGGCTGAGGGGAGACCTCGTTGCTCTCTCCAACTCCCTGAAAGGAGGTTGTGGAGAGGAGGGAGCTGGGCTCTTCTCCCAAGTGACAGGGGACAGGACAAGAGGGAATGGCCTCAAGCTCCACCAGGGGAGGTTCAGGCTGAACATTAGGAAAAAATTTTTCACAGAAGGGGTCACTGGGCACTGGCAGAGGCTGCCCAGGGAGGGGGTTGAGTCACCTTCCCTGGAGGGGTTTAAGGCACGGGTGGACGAGGTGCTAAGGGACATGGTTTAGTGTTTGATAGGAATGGTTGGACTCGATGATCCGGTGGGTCTCTTCCAACCTGGTGATTCTATGATTTGTGGCTGTTCTGAAAAGCAGCAGTGAAATGCTCAGTTTTGCCTCGAAAACCCTTATCACCCTCCCAGCTCCAGCGTGTCCGTCTATGGGTAGCGCAGAATAATGCAGCAGCCGTTGTGCAGCCGCAGGATCAGCTCCCAAAGCAGCAGCAGGGTTGCACTGGTCTCCCCATGAGGGAGGCACAGAGGGAAGCGGCTGCTGGGACAAGAAATACGTGCAGCTGGGCATCACGTGTGGTTGCTCGATAGATGCTCGGGGCCTTGTGCATGTTTCTCAGGCTGGACTGTGGTTTTGTATGAGGAAGTGGAAGTATGGTAGAGGGGGAAAATGTGCCGCACTTTGTTCTTGCCAGTCATTACACAGCATCACAAGAGATCTTCTGAACCATCCTACTGCCTCTCACAAGCAACCATGTCCTTTTAATTCTGTTCATAACCCTATTAGCCTCAGTTTTAATTCTAGTTAGAAGTAAAGTGATCACACCACCCTTTTAGGCAGCTGCTCCTGAACCTTGATCTGCATTGGCTTGATACTTCCCTGCTTTTGGCATAAATTTATTCCTGGCAAGCTTATCCTCCTTGTTTGTCTGTTGTGTGCTGGCATCAGCAGTTCTTCTCTGCTCCTTGGTGTTCATGTTCTTGGTGTACTTACAAAGAGCTGTTATGCTTTCTCTCAACCTTCATCTTCATTCGTGTGAACAGGCTGAATCCTCTCTCCTCCCATTGAGATAACTCGGCCAGATCTTCTGAGCAGAATGGTAGATGATGAGTAGGATGTGTAAGGCTGCAGGGGAACAACCCCTTCCCTCAGCTTTGCCTTTCAGCTCGGAAGGGACATCTGAAGTTACTGTCTCTGGGTTTGAGTGTCGGGGTTGATGCAGAAACCGGAGCAAGCCCCCTGGGGGCTACCACAGTGCTCCTGGGGCTGGAGAAGGTGGCATGTGAGTAGAAGCTGAGGGAGATGGTTTGCTCAGCCTGGGGGAGACAAAGGGGCATCCACTGCCTTCCACTCCCTGCTGAGTGTCACAGGGAGGATGGAACCAGGCAGTCCCTATTTCCAGTGGAAGTGCTCTGCTTTATTCCCTTTGTTTAAGCAGCATCCTAGTGATGATTACAGTCCTGTAGCCAATCCAAAATTTTCTTTCTGTTATTCATTGGTGATAACGTTTTCTTAACCTAAATGTTGATCTTACATATTGGCACATTTCTAGTGTTCTTGCTCTCCAGTTTTCTGAATGACCCATAAAATTCTGTTTTTTCCTTGATGAACTCCCACATTGGACTCATCTTCATTCTTGGTCTCCCAGTTGTTGTGCAAAGGTCAGTAGTGAGAATACTAAACAAAACTGGTTTCAGAACCTTTAAGTACCTCCTACTTGTCTAGTATTTTTGCTGTTACCGTCTCTGCTTTAGCTGCTTCTGTTTCCTCAGTCTCGGTATTAAACCCTGGGTTTATCAAACTTAAATAGCTTTTTGCCAGGATGTCCTCCTGGAAATGATCACCAATGTTTCTGCTGCTGATCACAGGTACACAAATGGCTTGGCAGGCATTAGAGACGTTG
Organism: Phaenicophaeus curvirostris; assembly: GCF_032191515.1. Classification (NCBI taxonomy): domain Eukaryota; kingdom Metazoa; phylum Chordata; class Aves; order Cuculiformes; family Cuculidae; genus Phaenicophaeus; species Phaenicophaeus curvirostris. The sequence continues at coordinate 2,497,008 of NC_091411.1, forward strand.
CCTTTCCAACATGTGGATGCTTTTCTGTCCTTCTTGGCAACACTGGTCCCTCTTAAGGGACGTGCCGGCAGCTCCTCCTGCCTGCTGGGTATCTTGGTGTTAGATGATGGCCAAGTGTGTGCCAGGGTGAAAAGCTAGAGGTGCTCTTCACCTCTCAGCCTCCTGACTCCATCCCATCGATTTGGCTCTCTGTGGTTTCTCTCAGCACAGTAGGGGATTCGGCAAGGCACAGGGGGAAGGGTGGGAGATGTGTAGTGGCTCCTCTAAACCTGGGTGAAGCCCTGGAGTGGGAGGTGATCTTTGCTGGAACAAATATTATGATCAATGTATTTCTTTAATGCTGGTTTCTAGTAATTTCCCTTTGCTGTTGTCTAGATGAAGATCTCTTTCAATGAGAAAAGTCTGCAGACTATGTTTGAGTACCCGTCAGAGAGCTCACTGGCTGAAGAGGAGGACGAGGAAGAGGCAGGACGTGCTTCTGAAACAGAGGAGAACAAGTCTCGCACCTTTTACATTCCACGCCCAAATGGCACTTTGCCTCCCAGTACACCTAACTCAGGTGAGTGGCCACCATGTTGGCACTGAGGGGTTATTGGTGATGTCCCACACTGTCCACGCCTCCTACAGACCCTCGTGGGGCTCCACACAGGTGGAAATGCTGATGGTGGTAACTTATGACCTTGGTGGGGACAAGGCTTGCACCAGAACAGGGAAATGGCAGGTGGGCAGTTTCCATGCTGTCGCTGCCAGGATCTTGATCCTGGTTCTTTTGGGACAGTGAGAAATACTCACACGAATTTGTCCTTCCGGCAGATTTATCCAGCTACACCCCAAAGCACTCTGTGAAGTTCAGTGAGTGGCAGGAGCAGAAATATGAGGAGATGCCTGCTGCAGAGAGACCCCTCCCAAAGGAAGCTAATTCCCCGGGGAACCAAGTCATGGTGAGACTTTAAATAAGCTTTAAACTGGCTGTATCCCGCTGAGCCCTTATCCTAGTGCTCCGGTTGGGCTGTGCTTTCCACGGACGGGCTGTGCCTTCCACGAACACCCATGTGCCTGTTCACAGCCCACGGAGGGGAGCCACCACTCACAAAGGGACAACACAAGGTCCCACTGCCACTGGCAGACCTGCCTCTCCCTGTGCGTGCAAAGGAGACCTAAGGCAGCTGGCACACTCTGTATAATAATTCAGGGCACGCTTGGAGGGGGGAATTAAACACACTTGTTAGCCCTGGGCAAGGTGCCGATACAGCTTTCACCATCCGAAGGTGTGGGTACTCAATTGCTTTGGATTTGATAACACCTCCATGCCACCTCTGCTTTCTCCACAGCTCACGCCAGCAGAGAAGGGCGGACTCTCAGATTTCAGCAGCGAGCCTGCTCTCTATTTTTGATCGCTGCATCTTCCAGCCTGCAGCAGCAGCTGCTGGACGAATGGAGTCAGTGCACCTTCCCTGCGTCCATGCAAGCACCATGGAAATAATTTTCCGGGTCCCTCTCTTACCACAGTTTTCACTGGATCCTGATGCCAAGGGTGGACTAGATGCTATTGGGCATCTTCAGAGAATATTTGCACTGGATTCTGGGACCAAACTACTACTTTTAAGGTGTATGATTTATTCTACCTGTGGCCTTGCGTATTCCTTGTTCAAGATCAGCTGCCAATTGGCCAAGCATTGTAAGAACGGAGCTGTAATCCTGGGATGGATGTAGATTCTCTCAGTGCTTATCTGAGTCTGCTCATCCAGGCACTGATTGGGGTCTGGATGGCTTTCGAAGTACATCTCCCAGAGTATCCTGGGCAGTTAGCTGGATTCGCAGCAGTGGCTAGGATCTGGTGGCTGGATTGGGTGTCATTTGGAAAACCATTGAGGGTTCCTGCTTTGTTCTTGGGATGTTTCTGGGTCTTGTTTCCCTGAACCATCATGGAATTGATGTGCCAGTTCTTGTGAAGGAAGCTGGATGCACTGTAGGAAGGATGGGAAGGGGAATAAAAGCGTTTGGCTTTAGGTGTCATTTTTGCACTGCCCTCTAAGGAAGTGTCCAGAGTGGCTGGAGCCTCCTGACAGTTCCCAGACACTGGCCATAGCTCCGATCTGTCCATACCCGGCCGGGGCCTCCAGCCTCTGGGGGCTGTGCTGCAGTTTGCCAGTTCCTTGTTTTTTGCTTTGTTCCAGCACCTAAGGGGGTCAGGCTCAAGGTTTATCCATCTTGGTTGGCAGGGAGGCTTCCTTTTATCTGTGCTTCTGTTGCTCCTCTAATGCACAGCGCAGGAGAGCCAGTTAAATCCTTTATTCTGCAGAACTTCAACAAGGAATATGTTTTTTTTTTTCCTAGGATTTTCATAGTTTTGTTGTAATTGTTTAATGCAGCCAATATACAAAAGAATCTGCTAGACTCTTCCATTTAAGTTTTCTACTACTGTAAACTCAGGGTCAAAAATAGCACTCTGGAAAAGACAGAATGCTGCTACTAATGTGATTTGTACTTCTGGGATTAAAAGAGATGCAGTTGGAATAGACGCGGTGTCTTTGGGCTTCATGAATGAGCGGTACCCCAGCGCGTGGCTCAGTCTAAAGGAACGGGCTGGTATCTCTGATTAAACTGGATACTTTCATTGGTTTGTCTGTTCTATACAGACAATGAATGATGAATGAAAGCATTGGAGGAGGCTGCCCAGGGTTGTGGGCGAGTTGCCATCCCTGGAGGGATTTAAAAGACAAGTAGATGTCGTACGTGGGAATATGGTCTTGTGGTGAACCTAGCAGGGCTGGATCGATGGTTGGACTTGAGGATCTTAAGGGTCCTTTCCAACCAAAACTATTGGATGAATGTCTGGTCAGGCTGATGCTGGTCCCTGAACTGAAAATGCTCTCCATACCTTGCGCTTGTTCTGGTGTACAGTGGTGCAGCATGAAGAAGGCCATTCTGCTGAAAAGCACTGTGAGGAATGAATGTTGGGACATACTTTCTCCTAGGTGTTCTCGTCTTCTGCCCCGGGTGCTGAAGTATTTCTGGAAAGATAACACACACACACAAAAAAACCCCAAACCCAGACACTCAGCTGTTTATTGGATGGTGGCTAGAGGGCCACAAAGGAACGCACCTCCATGTGCTTCAAAGCTTGCCCTTTCCAAGCTAACTCATGATGATGAGGGTTAGAGGGACGAAGAACTTGTGCTATGAGGACAGGCTGTGAGAGTTGGGGTTGTTCAGCCTGGAGAAGAGAAGGATCTGGGGAGACCTTAGAGCAGCTTCCAGTACTGAAAGGGGCTCCAGGAAAGCTGGGGGCGGACGTTTTACAACAGCCTGTAGTGATGAGGGGGGATGGATTTCAGTTGGAAGGGGGAAGATTTAGATTGGACATTAGGAAGAAATTCTTCATGATGAAAGCAGTGAGGCCCTGGCCCACATTGCCCAGGGCAGTGGTGGCTGCCCCATCCCAGGAGGTGTTCAAGGCCAGGTTGGATGGGGCTTGGAGCAACCTGATCCAGTGGGAGGTGTCCCTGCCATGGGCAGGGGTTTGGCACTGGAGGGGCTTTGCGGTCCCTTCCAACCCAAGCCGTTCTATGATCCTGCCTGCTCCCCCTGTCACCTCCCAGGAGCAGCATGCAGCTTTCAGCACGTCTGCCTCTGCCATGACACAAGAACTGTGGAAAGAGCAGGGAATCCCATGTGCTGAGGCTTCTCCCATTAATGAAATACTTCAGGGCAAGGTGCTGAAGCTAGAGTAGGATGAGGGAAAGTGCAGGATTGCTGGTGACTGCTGGATTTAAGGGATGAGCAAGTTACCAGACGTGGTGACCGAGCAGTGGCCACAGCCGGCAGATGTGCACACAAAGGTGACCAGGGACTATGTTTGGAGAACAGGTTATGCACGGCTTTTCTACCAGAAAAGGTCCCCGTGGGCATCTTGCACCGTGGGATAAGCTCAGGCCAGTTTAAGGCAGTCCTGTCTCCAGATTTGCACCTTAACAAAACTGCAGGGGGTAACGCAAAAGCTGCTTGCAATTAAAATTCAGGGCAGGGTGTCTTAACTAGCCCTGACTTCCTTCTGCTGTTGATTAATGAGGAATGCTAAAGCCAACAATGACCTGCAGCTTGTTCTCCTGACTCCAGCCAACTGGTACTCTGCGTGCTGTTCTCCATGGATTAGCTCTGTGCCTGCTCCTCTGGGTCAGACAGGCTCAGCGGAGGCGGGAGAGCAGCGTGTGCTTCCCAACAAGAGCCCCTGGGCCCCAGTGTGCTGCTGGCTTCTCCACTCCTCCCCCTTTGCCTGCTCTGCCTCGTAGCTGGGATTTGCACCTCGCTGAGTGCTGCCTTTGCCCTTCCCAGCTTTGTACTCTAATCCCTGTCTGTAGCAGATGAACTCTTGGCTCGCTCTTGGCAAAGCAAGGTGAGTGCTGTTCTGGGGGCAGAAGCATTAGCAGATCCATCACCTCCTGTGGATCTGCGGGAGACTGAGATCTTGGGAAGAAATGTTTTGCTGTGAGGGTGGGGAGGCCCTGGCCCAGGTTGCCCAGAGCAGGGGTGGCTGCCCCATCCCTGGAGGGGTTCAAGGCCAGGCTGGATGGGGCTTGGAGCCCCTGATCCAGTGGGAGGTGTCCCTGCCCATGGCAGGAGGTGGAACTGGATGGGGTTGAGGTCCCTTCTGACCCAAACCATTCTGTGATTCTATGAATATCAAGTGTATTTCCTTGTAGGATGCCTACCTGATCTCTAGCACAAGAGGATTAACTTTAGCAGATCTCTAACTAATACCAGAGAACATCTGAAAGGAAGATTTATTTCTGCAATACAGAGACTTTTAATAAATGTGGCATCCTTCCACCAGAACAGCAGCTGTCCCAGACCTACAGGACTTGCCAGGCTGAAAAGCAAGTTTAGGAGTGCTTTTGTTTATGTGCTTCATCTTCTTCTGAAGTGCTCTGCGGCTCACTACCTTCACCAGCATGCCCATCTTCTCCCTTCAGGACGCCTCCCAATTCCTGAGGATTCTTCACAATCTGGGAAAGAAAGGAAGAACGGAAGAAAGAAACCCAGCTTATTTTCACGTAAACTGTTTCCCTTATGAGTTCCCTTTGAATGCAGTTGACCAACATTACAGCAAGAGGGATTCTCCAGCCCCTAGAGTACCTAAATCTCGGTGATAAACTGTCCTGTATCACCTGTGGAGGAATTTCTCTGTTTCATGCCCTCATTCTGAATACAAACCACCATAAGTGATTCATCTGTTCTGGAGCATAAGGCAGAGAACTTCCTGACACAGGCTGTGGAGTGAACTTCAGTTTGGAGATTTTTGTAAGGGAGGTGTTGATACTTGGGCTTCAATCCTAAATTCTGCTCAGCTGTTCTTCACCGTTAAAGCTGCACACTTTAGGTTTCTTGCTTACTCAACTCTTCAATGACTGTAGGTCGTGCTAAATCTTTCCTTTTACTAATTCCCTTCTACTTTTAGCTGATATTAAATATATTATACACACTCCCACTTCCTATGCATGAGGAAGCAAGGCTACAGCAGGTTCAGGAGACCTTGCTGCCTTTCCATCTCACCATGTAGAAGTTTTAACACGGCAGACAATTGCACAGTAAGGTTGCGGTCCCAAAGATCATTTATGCTTCCGTGAGCTTGTGGACTTCACTAAGCGGTCAGAAAGATGAATCTAAGTGCCCCGCAGGGTGAGACAGCGGCAGGACACGTTGGTGGCATCTTGCCATCCTGTCCATGGAAGAAGGTCGAGTCCTGTGTCCGTCGGGGGCCAGAGGAAGGCATGGAGTGCAATTCCAGACCAGAGCTGGAGATCCACAGGAAAGGAACTTTGTTAATGTTTCTGTTTGCAGGATGTCTGCGTTTCCTTTCCTACCTACCTCTGTTTTTTACCTACTGTCTCTTAATTTCAATCAACATGAACTCGTTTATAGGCTGGGGGTCTGTGCCTTCTGTTTGGGGTAAGGTTTCTTTTCTGTTCATGGAACTTTACAACACAGTTCCTAAGCTGTTCTATTCTTATGCAAGTTCTCCCCTTCAACCCAAACCACCAGTTCTTGGAGTAGGCTGAGAAAACAGGTCCAACCTCACATGAAAAACCAAAACGGATTAATGACCACATGAAAAGAAGGCAGGGGAACAGGAGAGTGTTGTCAGTAGCCAATAGGGGAAGGATGCTCTTGGACCGAACAGCCCCTTGTTCCCAAGAGAGGGAAGATCACTGCGTACCTGAAAGCAGGCCGCAAAGATCCTTTTATTGCTCTAAAAAGCTGACTGGTGTGTAATTGAAAGGTGAATGCAGCTGTTATCCCCTACACAGGATGGAGCAGTCCCTGCCTGGCAGGGTCTGAGAATATGTGAGAATTGAAGAGGTTGAGCTCTCCCCGTAACTGAACCAATGGTCACGACCCTTGTGCTGTTTGTCTCCTTGCCACTCCTTGGCTGGTCCAACATTTCTCCTCTTGGGAGTTGATCGTGGAGGTATTCAGCTGGAGATGGAGGGCACGGCAGGAGAGGAGGACACGGTGGTGGGGGAGGCCATGATGTGCCCGGTGAGTGGCTGGCTCTCCTGGAGCGGCGTTACCTGCGTGGACTCACCGTACCAGTCAGTCCCTCATCTCCACTTTCCTGCTCTTTGTCCCCCGTGACCATTTGCGAGGTCTCTTTCAGGGGTCCACTCTGTGGATCACCTGCATGTGTTTGCACCCCCTGGATGCTTGGAGAGGGCAAGATTTAGACTAAAGGTTAGGAAGAAATTCTTCACGATGAGGGTGGGGAGGTCCTGGCCCAGGTTGCCCAGAGCAGTGGTGGCTGCCCCATCCCTGGAGGGTTCAAGGCCAGGCTGGATGGGGCTTGGAGGTCCCTTCCAACCCAAAATGTTCCATGATTCCACGAGGTCTTTGCACCACCTGGGTGTGTCCGCAGAGATGCATCCCCTCGCTCCCGGTGCCCATGTCCCCCGTACCTTGCTGTAGGCAGCCTCGCTCTCCAAAATGGCTTGGTCCAGCTGGGCGGAGGCAGCCAGCAGCCGGGCCAGTCTCTCGTTGCTTCTTGCCAGCCGCTCGGTCAGTGCCAACAGCTGGGTCTGCAGCTGCACCTGCTCCGCCTGCTCCGCTGCCACTTGCTGGGCCAGCTCTGACCGCCGGGCGTGCATCTCCGATAGTCCTGTGGGCACCAGCACTGAGCTCTGGGCACCAACCCCAGGACACCCACCGACAGCCCCACGCGCCCTCAGACTAAGCCCCGACCAATGGCACCGACAGACAGCCCTGACCCCAGGTCACTGACCAACAGCACCCACTGACAGCCCTACAGGCACTGAGACTGAGCCCTGAATGTGACCAACAGTCCTAACTGACAGCCCTGTGGGCACCAGCACCGAGCACCGAGCCCAGGCCACTGACTGACAGCCCCAACCCGCGGGCACCGAGCCCTGTAAGCCCCGACCTATGAGCCATTTGGGCACCAAGCGGCAGCCCAGACCCCACGGCAGCGACATCTCAGCCCCGACCTGTGAGCCCTGCAGGCACTGAGCTGGCAGTCATAGAATCATAGAGTAGTTTGGGTTGGAAGGGACCTTAAAGATCATGCAGTTCCAAGCCCCCTGCCCTGGGCAGGGACGCCTCCCACTGGCTCAGGCTGCCCAAGGCCCATCCAGCCTGGCCTTGAACCCCTCCAGGGCTGGGGCAGCCACAGCTTCCCTGGGCAACCTGGGCCAGGGCCTCCTCACTGTCACTGTAAAGAAATTCCTCCTTATGCCCAGTTTAAATCTGCCCCTCCCCAGTTTAGACCCATTGCCCCTCGTCCTATCACTCCAAGCCTTCATAAACTGTCCCTCCTCGGGTTTCTCGCAGCCCCTTCAGGTGCTGGAAGGTCGCTAGAAGGTCTCCTCGCAGCCTTGTTCTCCAGGCCCAACAACCCCAACCCTCTCAGCCTGTCCTCCTCTGGGAGCTGCTCCAGCCCTCGGATCATCTTGGTAGCCTCCTCTGGACCCGTTCCAACAGCTCCCTGTCCTTCTTCTGCTGAGGATTCCAGAACCAGAGCCCGTACTCCAGAGGAGGTCTCCCAGGAGAGGAACTGAGGGTCTCAACTCCCTCCCTGGCCCTGCTGGCCCCGATGCTGCGGACGCAGCCCAGGACACGGTTGGTTTCTGTGCTGGGAGCGCGCGCTGCCGGCTCCCGTCGAGCTTCTCCTCGCGGAGCCCCCCAAGCCCTTCTCCGTCCCAGCATCCCCCCTCCCGCCCTGAGACCGCGAGCCCCGGGAGCCCCGACACACAGACACACAGACAGACAGACAGACACACAGACAGACAGACAGACAGACAGACACACAGACAGACAGACGCTCCTCCCTCCCCGCTCACGTTCCCTCAGCTCCGCCTCGCAGCGCCGCCGCCCATGGCCGCGCGCATGGAGCCGGCGGGCGCCTCGCTCTCGGCCGCCTGGGGCCGCCTCAGCGCCGCCCTCGTGCCGCCCGCCGCCCTGGGGCTGGTGAGCGGGGGCTGCCGGGGCCGCCGGGGGCTGTGAGGGCTGCGAGGCCGGGGCCGCAAGGCCTGGGGCTGCGGGGGCTGTAAGGTGGGGCTGCAAGGCGCCGGGGTTCCTGAGGTTCCGGGGGCTCCAAGGGCCGCAGGGGCTGGGGCTGCCAGGCCAGGGCTGCACTGGCTGCGAGGGCCGGGGCTGTGGGGGCTGCGAGGGTCGGGGCTGTGGGGGCTGCAGGGGCTGCAGGGCCGGGGCTGTGGGGGCTGCGAGGGCCGGGGCTGTGGGGGCTGCGGGGGCTGCAGGGCTGGGGCTGTGGGGGCTGCGGGGGCTGCAGGGCTGGGGCTGTAAGGGCTGCCGATGCCGGGGTTGTGGCGGCTGCAAGGACTGTGAGGCTGGGGCTGCAGCGGTTGCGGGTCTGGGGGAGGTGGGGGCCCAGAGGCTTTGGGGGCTGCGGGGGTTGCGGGCTGCAGGGCCTGGGACAGCGGGAGCTTGCGGGGAGCTGGGGCTGCTGGGTTGCAGGAGTGGGGCAGGGCAGCGGGGGCTTTGAGGGCTGTGGGGGCTCGGGGGTCGCAGGGCTCCAGGGCGGTGGGGGCTGCAAAGGCAGTAGGGGAGCACTGGGGGCTGCGTGGAGCTGCGGGGGCTGTAGGAGGGGACGGGCTGGGCGGCGGTGGGGCAGCAAGGGCTGCAAGGGGGCAGTGGGTCAGCAGGGGCTGTGGAGGCAGCAGGGGCAGCTGGGGCACCCAAGGGGCTGCGGGGGCTGCTGGGGGGCCAAAAGGGCAGCGGGGAGGAGGGGGGGATGCGCCACTCCCTGCTCCCCTCAAGTCCGTGCGCCTGGTGAGGGCAGGCGCAGCCCCTGGGGTGGTGAGGGATCCCAGCATCACCCTGACCCCCAGCCCGGCCAGTCCCCTCTGTCCACGCGTCCAGTTTCCAGGGGCAGGTGGGAGAGAAATGGCTGGAGGGGGACAAGAGGAAATGGCCTCACGTTGTGCCAGGGGAGGTTTAGACTGGATATTAGGAAACATTTCTTTGTGGAAAGTGTGGTGAAGCCCTGGCAGAGGCTGCCCAGGGCAGTGGGGAGTCTCCATCCCTGGAGGGGCTCCAAAAATGTGTAGACGTGGCACTTCTGGACATGGTTTAGTGGGCATGATGGGGTTGGGCTGATGGTTGGACTGGATGATCTTAGAGGTCTTTTCCAACCTTAATGATTCCATGATTCCATGAAAGTGCTGGGGTCAAAGAGAGACACTGCTTCTCCTATCCCTGCTGCTTGCACTGCTCCCTGAGGGAGTGAACGTTGCCAGGGAAGGTTTTTCCCCCAAACCCTGGCTTTTCGGGGGCCCAAGGGTGGCTCCTGTCCATGTTGCCCACAGAGGCATCCTGCAGCCGCCGAGGGGACAGTGATGGAGAGCATTGGGCCTGAGAGGGAGGCGCTGGGCTTCCCGCACAGGCTGAGCACCCAGCAGGTCTCCCTGGAGGAACGGCGTCCACCTGATGCTGTGACAGCAGAGCCCACCTGCGCTTGGTCCCTGCAGGGTCTGCTGCCCCAGTTTCCCCAGGAGAAGTCTTTCGGTGCGCTTACCTGGGCATCCCCTCTGCGTTTCAGGCAGCGCCGAGGGCCGATGCGGTGGAGCCAGCGCAGGATGCTGAGCTGCGGGCAGCGCTGGGCGTGCTGCGGTGCTACGACCTGCACTCCGTCGTGGAGGAATGGTTCCTAGAGGTGCTGCAGACTGACCTTCAGGCCAACATAGCTCCCGAGTTCTGGAACTGCATCAACCAGTATGAAAACGCAGCCGAGGAGCCCCAGTGCTCCGCGCTCCTCCTGGATGCGTTTTGTCTTCTCAGGCGCCGCCTGGAGCCCTACCTGAACAGCCTGGAGCTGCTGGAGCGCTGGACTGAGGCAGGCTTGCTCCTGGGGACCGGCGCCCAGACGCTGCAGGAGAAGGTCTACACCATGTTCAGAGCCATCCTTTTCTTCACCACGACCAAATCCTTCCAGGAAATGATCCAGCAGTTCTACAGCCGCACTTTCAGGATATACATGCGGCAGTGGAGGAAAGGAGAAGATGGAACGAACGAGGGCGAGAGCAGCATGAGCGAGGCCGAGCAGGAGAGCGATACGGAGGAGGGCAGAGGAGAGGCCCCGCTGTGCGCAGGCTGCAGCACCAAGAAGGAGCAGTGCTGGTGCCCCCAAGCCATGGAGCAGTTTCAGCAGCTCAATGACATCCTGTATGTGGGGTTTGGGGTGGTGGCTGTCACACAGAGCACATGGATGGGCTGGAGGGGCGTGCAGCAGCAGGTTTTCTTGGTGTTGGAAAATGGGAGGAGTTAACGGGTGAGGTCAGGCTGTCTCCCAGTACCGGGCAGAGAATGTGTCACAGGGATTTTGCAGCTTGGGGTTCAATAGGGCAGTTGTCTAGACAGAAGGTTCCTCTCCCTGGATGTAGGAATACCTTCTCCTGCTCTAAGGCTGTCTGTCCACAAACCCTTCTAAGGTGTCGAGGGAGGTGGTTATTCTCCTCTACCCCCCTCTCATGAGAACTAACGTGGACAGCTGCATTCAGTTCTGCAGTCCTCCCCACGTGGATCTGTTGGAGCAAGTGCAGAGGAGGCCACGGAGATGATCTGAGGGCTGGAGCACCTCCTGTATGAGGCCAAGCTGAGAGAGTTGGGGTTGTTCAGCCTGGAGAAGAGAAGGCTCTTGGGAGACCTTAGAGCAGCTTCCAGTCCTGACAGGGACTCCAGGAAAGCTGGGGAGGGACTCTTGGTCAGGGAGTGCAGGGAGAGGATGAGGGGAAACAGTTTGAAGCTGAGAGAGGGGAGAGTTAGATGAGATCTTGGGAAGAAATGTTTTGCTGTGAGGGTGGGGAGGCCCTGGCCCAGGTTGCCCAGAGCAGGGGTGGCTGCCCCATCCCTGGAGGGGTTCAAGGCCAGGCTGGATGGGGCTTGGAGCCCCTGACCCAGTGGGAGGTGTCCCTGTCCGTGGCAGGGGTGGAACTGGATGGGCTTTGAGGTCCCATCCAACCCAAACCATTCTACGAGTCTATGAAGAAGCTTTTGGTGACTGCAACATGGTGTTTCTAAGCAAGATGGGTTAGCAGTACTGTCGTGTGTTACATGTGTACATCATCTATGTGGGCTGTTGAAGCATTTAAACTAAGAGCTAGGCCTGTGTCTGTGGAGCTTACAGGGAGGAAGGTGCCTTCAGGTAATGAGATCTTTGTTTGTTTGTTTGTACCACGTGGTCTGAATCGGGTCCTTGTGTGTCTGTAGCCGCCGGCTGAATTTGCTGGAGAGAGTGAGCGCCGATGCTGTCACCACCATCTTGCACAAGATGATAGAGGAGAGGATGGAGCAGAGATGCAGGGGGGAATACGAGCACTCCTTCCTCAGCGAGTTCCAGGAGGTAAGGCAGGCGCGTGGGCACCTTCAGTGACGTGCAGCTGCTTCTCTTTCTGGCTCAGCAGTTCAGGCTCAAGGTTGGTTCCACCTGAAACTGCCTGGCCCAGGGCTTTGCCTCCCACCATCCCTGGAGAAGAGGTGCTTGAAACTTGCCGATTTGATTGCTGGTAGAGGGAAAGGTTTGCTCTGATCTGTGCGTAACAGACCATTGCATTTCACCCAGTGGTGTCTGTCATCACGAGGGAATTTCTGCGGCACAGTTTTACAAACTACAAGAACATGTAGTGCCACCTTGCATGCAGAACACTCCCTGCCCCTGCGTAGGTGGGCCCAGGATTAGAATTTGAGTGGCTATTTTCTGTCATTTTTCCAATTTTCAGCATCCCTTTAAAACCAGAAGTGAGGATGGGAGATGATGTTCTGGTATTGATCTCACCACTGAGCCACGAAGAGGATTAAAACCCTCCTGTGCAGCTACCCAGTTGTTTTGCTGCTATCTTAAACTGAGGTTTTGTTGGGCTTTTTACCCAGTATGACCTTAATGTAAAGTTCTTTTCCAAGATACAGTCGTGCCTCTGCAGGCTTGCTCTGCGCTCCTCGTTCCTCCATGCGTGACCTTGTCTTTGGCTGCATCAAAGAACAATGCGTGAGGCAAGGTTGCCACGCAGACCCCGCTGCTCTCTGTGGTGTCTCTGGTTGCCGTGCCCGTTTGCCATGCCGGCCGTTTTTGTTGTCTGCAGACACCGGCGGTTGTTGTGTATTTGCTTCCCTTTAGTTGCTGTGCAACGCTTTGTTGGACCTCGTGTGAAATGCATTTGGAGGACCTGAGGTGTTTAAGGACGTTTTAAGGGCACCAGAGAAAATGCAGCTGCATTCAGCTAGTCAGATGTTGCAGAATGTCCCCTCGCTCCCACCCCTTCAGAAAGGCCAGCGTGTTGGCCTCAGAAGTTTGGAGCATGTCTGAATGAGGCAAGACAAAAGTCATAGGATCCTAGAATGGTTTGAGTTGGAAGGGAACTTGAAACTCATCCAGTTCCAACTCCTTCCATGGGCAGGGACACCTCCCACTGGATCAGGGGCTCCAAGCCCCATCCAGCCTGGCCTTGAACCCCTCCAGGGATGGGGCAGCCACCCCTGCTCTGGGCAACCTGGGCCAGGGCCTCCCCACCCTCACAGCAAAACATTTCTTCCCAAGATCTCATCTAACTCTCCCCTCTCTCAGCTTCAAACTGTTTCCCCTCATCCTCTCCCTGCACTCCCTGATCAAGAGCTCCTCCCCAGCTTTCCTGGAGCCCCTTTCAGCACTGGAAGCTGCTCTAAGGTCTCCCAAGAGCCTTCTCTTCTCCAGGCTGAACAACCCCAACTCTCTCAGCCTGGCCTTGTATGGGAGGTGCTCCAGCCCTCAGATCATCTTTGTGACCTCCTCCCACTCATTCCATGTCCTTCCTGTCCGGAAAGCTGAGGCCTGGCACGCTCAAGGTAGAAAGGGAGAAGTGTGAGAAGCAACTTGCTGAAAGTCCAAGTGCTGACAGCAAACCCCCTCTTCAGAGACAGCAGCAGCGCCCTGGAGCAGTGCTGGTAATCGGGCTGTAACAAGAGCGCTTAGAGAAGGTAAAACTCGCAAGGGAAAACGTATTTGCTTGGTAATAATTGTATTCCTTAAAACTGAGTGCTTTGTGTCAGTATTACTCCTTTTCTTTTGTCCTGTAGGAGAATTCTTTCTCAGCCTTTCCACTGTTTTGCCCCCGTCTGTGCCCAGGTGTTTGGTAGCTCTTGGGTTCATCCTGCAGAGCTCATGGATTTCTTCAGTGTGTCCTCAGACGAGCAGATAATTCAAAATTAACATCAGCAAACCTGACCATGACGTAGTGTTTTTGTTTCAGGCTGTTGGAATCTGGTTATTGAAAACCATAAATATCTAGTAGCTACGAATACTTAAATACTGTCCCAGGGAGTGCTGTGTATTTGCCTCCTTAAAGAGGAAATTAAGACAAAGCATTTATTTAGAGCATCTATTTGAGCACCTTTGAAATGTGAGAATTGCATAGTTCTCTCTAGAAAACTAAATCTCAACTGTAAAAATTAACCTTCTGGTGCTCTCCCTTCAGGTTTTTATTTCATTATCCAGTGGTTATGCTGCTATGTGAGGTCTTGATTTTGAGTGCCTGGGTTTGGTTCTCTGTGAGCCCTTGGGCTGGCTGGCTTGCTCTTCATCGACTTGAGGGATTTGTAGACATTTTGGGCCAAGGATGGTGTGATGAGCAGTTTGCTCGTATTCTCATGAAGAGAGTTGTTCTGTATGTATAGAATGGACTGGAATTCTGCAAGACTAGAATAGTCCTCAAGTTTTGGAATATACCTTCTCCTTTTTGGGGCCCAGTGCCTGTGCACGGTCCTCGGTCACTCCTTCTCATGCACATCTGCATAGTCTGTATCCTGTATCTTGCGTTCAAGTTCATGCTCTCTCAGCGAGGCTTTCCCTGGCTATAGACCAGGCCAGAGTGCATTTGGAGAGCAGCTGGAGGTAACGCTCCCCCTTTCTGCTTGCTGTGGTCGCCGCCTGATGATGGGTAAGCCTGGGAGAGGGTTGTGCCGTGGTGTTCACCATCTCTGTACTTTCCCTCTCCTTCTGCAGTGGATTGAGAAGGTGATTGGCTGGCTCAGCAGGGTTTTCCTGCAAGATAGTCCTTCGGCATGCTCCTCTTCAGAAGCCAGCAGCACCTTGAAGCGCTGGCGGTGCCACGTCCAAAGGTGGTTCTACCGCATCTATGCCAGCATGCGCATCGAAGAACTTTTCAGCATTATTCGAGGTAGGTGTGACCCATTCGGTGTTCACGCCCTCTTGGACTTGGACAAATCGATTTTGTCTTCACCCCTCAAAGCACCACCCTCTCTCCTCTTGCCTTCCCATGGAGCCTGGCATTGTTTCTGATCACTGCTTGGTTGGTAGATTTCCCAGAGTCGAAGCCTGCTGTGGAGGACCTCAAGTTCTGCCTGGAAAGGACTAATCAGAGGCAGGAGCTGCTCAGGTCCCTGAAAAGCGCTCTGGAAATGCGACTTCTGCATCCTGGTGGGTTTTACATTGCCACATGTGTCATGACACTGAGGAGCCTGGGCATGAATTGGGATCTCCTGGGAGCCATCGTTTCATTCTGTGTTTGATGAGTGAGAGGCAGCCAGGCCGTGTGCATCCTGTGCTGTTTGTGTTGGAGTGTGCATGGGTGGCAGTAACTGATTATATCAGCCCCTTTTTGTCTTGTTTTTGCGGTATGGGGAAGAGCTGAGCGAGATTAGCCTGGTCTGGGGAGTAAAGGCTTGTTTGGGTTAAGATATGTGTGATCTGAGCTTGCAGTTTGCCCTCTGGGCTCAGCTGGGTTATAGCTCTGAGCTGATGTTCACAGTTGGAACTTTTTCAGCCATGGGTCCGATCTCTCCCTTTGGCTGGGGCTGCAGGGCAGAAACCCCTTCATCTCCAGCTCCATAGATTGAACAGAGGCCTTGGAGCATCCAAGCTCCTTGCATCAAGGCTGTTAGTCTTTGCTTTGGGACTCTTGACTCCCTCTGTCCCTCTCATGTAGGAGTCAACACATCGGACATCATCACACTCTATATCTCGGCCATCAAGGCCTTGCGGGAGCTTGACCCCTCGATGGTTATCCTGGAGGTCGCCTGCGAGCCCATCAGGAAGTATCTGAGGTAAGAGGCTTGCGGGGCAGTCCTACACATCCCCTGTCCCTCTCCTCCTCTTCACCGCCTCCGTTTCCCTGGCCTGTTGGCAGGACTCGGGAAGACACGGTGCGGCAGATCGTGGCTGGTCTCACCGGGGATGCTGAGGGATCCGGTGACCTTGCAAACGAGCTCTCGAAAGCTGACCCGGTGACACTGGAGAATGGCCAGGAGAGTGATGATGACGTTGCAGAACCAGAGGACTGGGTTCCTGATCCAGTTGATGCAGATCCAGGTTAGATGCCAAGACCAGAAGTCCTGGTAGCTTGCAGTTCTCCCTGGTGGACTGTGGTCTTGAGCAGCTCATTTGCTGGTTCTCCAGAGCTGAGCTGGGCTGAGACAGGTCTCTGTTAATCACGTACCGTCTTCTGCTGGATTCCACTAGGAAAATCAAGTTCCAAGCGTCGGTCCTCGGACATCATCAGCCTGCTGGTGAGCATCTATGGCAGCAAGGACCTGTTTATCAACGAATACCGCACGCTTCTGGCTGACCGGCTGCTCCATCAGTTCAATTACAGTGCTGAGAGGTGAGCTCCAAACATCCAACTCTAGGGTTTTCCATGGTAAAATCACCCAATAAAGGTACGCTTCAGCCTTAGTCCTGGGAACGCCTCTTTCTGGAGCCAGGAATGTCTTTGGCTATTTCCTCGGCAACCTTGGGTTTGCATCTAGAACTTCATACGCTCACCTCTTCTCTGGCTGCTTCGGGCTCAGTCCTGCCCCTGGCTTGTGCTAGTAGGGCAGCAGGTAGAAAATTGGAGGCACCGACACCCTCTTAGCTCCATCTCACATGTTCTGGTGTCCCTCACAACCTGTGCAGGCTGCTTAGGGTCAGCAGAAAGTGTTAAAGTATGAAAAAGGGATGAAGCATCAAGAAACCTCAGTTGCAATCCAACCGTATCTCTTGACTGATGAGTGAGAGTGGTTTTCTTTTCCGTGAAACGCAGCTGGTGTGAGCCATGGCTGGGGTGGGCAGTTTGGGGCAAGTGGCTCACCAAAGGCCGAGGCTGCGCTGTGTTGTTGAGGGGGATGGTGAAGTGCTGTGCTCTTCCAAATGAAAGGGAAGGGTTTCAAAAAGCTGGCTCTGGTTGTTCCTCACGTAGATGCCAGCAGGCATCCTCTTGAGAGAATGTGCTTTACGAGACTCCCTATTTTGGCTGTGTTGCATGGGATGGAGGCTGAGCCAGGCTGGTCTGACTGAGGAACCTGTCTCTGATGTGATGTTTCTTCTATCAGGGAAATCCGCAACGTGGAGCTGCTGAAGCTGCGGTTTGGGGAAGCTCAGATGCATTATTGTGAAGTCATGTTAAAAGTAACTTTTCTTCTTTAATTTCAAGTCTTGGGCATTTAAGTTCATGGGGAAAGGGGAGGGACTTGAGGGGTGACCCAAAAAGGGTCCTTTTAGGGAGATGGTGTTCCCAGAATCCCAGTAAGGGGCCAGGTTTGTGACAGGCAGGTGTGCATTCAAGATCCTAATTGCTGTGGGTTGGGTTATGGACTCTGGGGGTGGGGGTGGCTGCTCTGGTGCTGTGGTCTCTCCTGCCCTTCCTGCAGTAGTCTGGCATTGAAGAGCTGGGCTCCCCCAGCTCCTCTCAGGTTGGGACTCTGGAGTTCAGTTCTTTGGGAGCACTGTAGGAAGAACACGGGTCTGGAGGGACTCCAGTGTGGGCTGGTAGCCCCTTCTCAACCTCCCCATACATGTTTCCAAGTATGTCACAGTCTTTTCAGTAGAATCACGTGGTTGTGTCCTTTGCATTGTCTCCATCATCATTTGGAGACAACGTTCGTCACCTCATTCGAGCCTCTTTGGTAAGGGCTAGCACTGACTTGGGAGAGAAGTTGCTGCCTTACCTTCCCCTGCCTTTTCCAGGATATGGCTGACTCGCGACGCATTAATGCCAACATCCGTGATGAGGAAGAGAAACTCCCAGAGGAGGAGAGGCCCCCATTCAGCCTTGTTGCTGTTATCCTGTCAAGTGAGTTTTGGCCACCACTGAAAGAGGAGAAGCTGGAGCTTCCAGAGCAGGTCAAGGAAGCCATGGAAGCCTATTCCAAGAAGTATGAGAAATTAAAGGTGAGACAACCTTAACCCTGCTATAAAAAAGATGCCTGCTCTTCCGACTTCATTACATAGCATGGTTTTTGCAAAGTCCCTTTTAACATCCTTTTAAATTTTAGTTGCCAGTACACCCACACTGTTACGGAGGAATCTCAAAGTCTCACAGCTTTCAGTCAGGGTCCAAAGCTGCGCTAGCTTAGCTGTGGCCGAAAGAAGGATTTACCTCTTTGTGGAATGTCTAAGCAATAGTAGTGACTGCAGTTTGGGAAAAGAGTTTTCTAAAAGGTGCTGGTATATTGAGGTGGAAGTTCTTGGGTATCTTCAGTCTGGCCTAAGCTTATTCATAGAGGGCTAAACACCCCCAGCTCTCTCAGCCGTTCCTCATAAGGCCTGTTCTCCAGCCCCCTCACCAGCTTCGTTGCTCTTCTCTGGACTCGCTCCAGAGCCTCAACATCCTTCTTGTGGTGAGGGGCCCAGAACTGAACACAGGATTCGAGGAGCGGTCTCACCAGTGCCGAGTCCAGAGGGAGAAGAACCTCCCTGGACCTGCTGGCCACGCCGTGTCTGATCCAAGCCAAGATGCCATTGGCCTTCTTGGCCACCTGGGCCACTGCTGGCTCCTGTTCAGTCGCTGTCAACCGACACCCCCAGGTCCTTCTTCTCCAGGCAGCTTTCCAGCCAGACTTCTTCTAGTCTATAGCTGCTCAGGGTTGTTGTGCCCCAAGTGCAGGACCCGGCATTTGGCCTCGTTAAACCTCCTGCCGTTGGTCTCAGCCCATGGATCCAGCCTGTTCAGATCCCTTTGGAGCCTCCCGACCCTCCAGCAGATCCATGCTTCCACCCAGCTTAGTGTCATCTGCAAACTTGCTAAGGGTGCACTCGATGCCTTCATCCAGGTCATTGATAAAGACATTGAA
Organism: Phaenicophaeus curvirostris; assembly: GCF_032191515.1. Taxonomy (NCBI): domain Eukaryota; kingdom Metazoa; phylum Chordata; class Aves; order Cuculiformes; family Cuculidae; genus Phaenicophaeus; species Phaenicophaeus curvirostris. The sequence goes on from NC_091411.1 coordinate 2,515,575, forward strand.
CAGGGCTGGACCCAGCCCTGAGCCCTGGGAACCCCACTTGTCACTGGCCTCCAGCTGGAGTTCACTCCATTTCCCACCACTCTCTGGGCCCTCCAGCCAACCAGTTTTCCACCCAGGAGAGTGTGCGCCTGTCCAGGCCAGAGGTGACAGTTTTCTGAGCAGAATGCTGTGAGAAACTGTGTCAAAGGCTTTACTGAAGTCCAGGAAGATACATCCACAGCCTTTCCCTCGTCCAGCAGCCGAGTCACTTTATTATTGAAGGTGATCAGGTTTGTTTGGCAGGACCTGCCTTTCGTGAACCCATGTGGACTGGGCCTGATCACCCAGTTCTCTTACAAGTGCATTGACCCGAGTTCTGTAGCAGTGCCATCCTGTCGCTGTTGGGCCTCTCTTCTTCAGTGCTCTGGCGTTCTTCTCCTGTGTTTGTCCTCTGGAAAAGAACCTCTGTTAACATGATCTCGTTTTAAGATTCGCTGTTAGTCTGGAGCTGAGTGAATGCTCTTTCCTCTTCTGCCTGTGGTCTCTCCCGGGTAGTTTCCTTCATTTCTGGAGTTCTGAACTGCATCTTAAGACAGTTCAGATGTGAGAATTTGTGGTCAGTTGGACTGTGGCTCAGACGAAGACTGAATCCGTGCCTTTATAAACTGCATGGAAAGGTGGGAGAGAGGCATCCAGACCAAATATAAGCCCCTGTGCAGTATTCTTCTGTTCTCTAAACACTTGATCATGGCAGTCAGTCAAATAAAGAAGGCTGAGGTGCATCTTGCTCTGCACAAACTGAATGGCTTGGAAGCAGGAGCATCTGTCTGGAAGTAAGGAGAGATCAAGGTCACTTTCAGAGCTGTGGTCTTGGCTTTCTCATCCTGTCTTGTCTTACCCGGTGGAGTGCAGACCACAAACGTGGAGCGTGGAGGATTCAGGTCTAGCTGTCACGCCAGTGTGTGCGCGTGCAGGTTTTCCTTTGCTGCCAATTTGGTGTCCCCACTTGTGGTCGGACTCCACTTTAGGCTTGATTTTCTGTATCCTCTCTTGCTGTTGTGTATTATATCGCGGATGATGCGTGCCATGAGGCTGGGGAGCTCTCAGCTCTGGGTCCCGTCTTGTTTGCTGCTGTAGCTACGTGCCAGATGTGGAAGCCGGTTGATTTCTGCAGCTGCAAAAAATTACTTGGGAGAGGATGCAGGAGACGATGCAGGGAGGAAGCGGCCTCCTCAAACATCTCAGCCTTCAAAGCAAGCGATGCTCTTTTCACATCGGTATCAGAGGAGATTGCCTCTCTTCTGAGGAAATCCTGCCCCAGAGTGTTTATTTTCCATGAGGAGTTTGTCCTGAGTGACCTGGTTGGTCTTCCAGTGCTCCCTCAAGCTGTGCTTACCCTGTCAGAGAGCTGGCTTGAGTGGCTTTCAAGCAGAAGAGAGGCCTTAGTCTTGGGCAAGGGCTGAACAAAGCAAGGTTGGTGCCGAGCAGGATTTTTACCGTGAAGGGGCAGGGGATGGCAGTGCTGGGCAACTCATGAGGAGAGGAGGAGCTTTTGTATCTGGCAGGGGGGAATGGTGCACAGCTGGCCCCAGTGGTAGAGAGGCATTTGTGATAACACAGCACTGGCTGGTTCCTGTTAGAAGATGTGTTATGAGTGGCTGCTTCCTTCTTCTCCAGGCCATGAGGACCCTGAACTGGAAGCACCACCTGGGCCTGGTGAGCTTGGACGTGGAGCTGGCCGATCGCACCCTCTCCCTGTCTGTCTCTCCTGTGCACGCTGCCATCATCCTGCACTTCCAGAGCAAGAGTGAGTGCTGGGGCAGAGTCTCGGCATTCCCGTCCCTGTCTCTGTGCTTCCCGGGGGTGAGAAGGCCGTGTTACTCGGGTGGTTGAAGGCTCCGAGAGCTCTGGCAGCAGAACCAAGACCTGGTTCAGGATCTACCACAGGGCTCAGCCAGGCCTCCAGCCCAGCACCCGCTCTGCTTTCAGGCAGTGGCTGCACACGGCTGCTTGCTCCCCAGCCTTCCTCATCCTCTTACGGAGTCCTGGCAGTGGAGGTGGGTGGGTGTCCTGTGCTCTTCTCTGAGATCCATGGTGTCTGCAGGTACGTGGACGCTGACAGAGCTGAGTGAAGCGCTCAAGGTGCCGGAGACATCGCTGAAGCGTAAGATGACGCTGTGGCTGCAGCAGGGTGTGCTGCGCGAAGAGCCCCAGGGCACCTTCACTGTGATTGAGGAGGAGCAGAAAGACCAGGTGGAGAAGGTCGTTCTGATAGACAGTGACGAGGAGGGGGACTCTGCCATGGCCTCACAGGCTGACCAGAAAGAGGAGGAGCTGCAGGTACCCATCCATGTATCTGGGCTGCTTGCGGAGCTGGGAGGGTGATGGGAAGATCCTGTGCTTTGGGCTTTGGGGAATGCGGTTAGGATGATGGATTCAATTTGCACTTTGGGTTTGCATTTTCAGTGCAAGTGGCTACGTCCACCTGGAGGGGTTTTGAATTGGGTGTCTCTTGATTCGTGCTCACTGGTGCAGGTCCTGGATTGCAGCCTTCCCTCCACGGAAGTTCCTGTCTGGCTGCTGGGCCAGGCAACTGTTTGGACATCTCTAAATGTGTTTTTTCAATTTAAAAAAAAAGAAAAAGCCTGAGACATGATTTCATATTTCAAAATAGCCAAAACTTAGGTAGATCCACCCAAGCAGTGCTTTTTGGCACTTAGAGCCCAAAAGGCTTGCTCAGCACTAACAGTGGGACTTTTGTCTTCTCTGTGTTGTGGCTCCTGGACACTTCCAGTGTTCTCCCTGCCCGTGTGTCACGTTGTGTGTGTTGTGCCGCTGTGCAACCTGGAGGTGTCGTATTGGTGTTTATCCACTGAGGGTCATGTGTGTACTGCACATCAAATCCTTTCCAGCTCTGTGTCCCAACATCTGATGCTGTTCTTGGGTATTTGCTGTTTAAAGGCCACATGCTCATGGCTGAGAGTAGAACTCGCTGCCAGCCACAGCCCTGCTCTGCTTTTGGGGTGTGGGATGCTAAAGCGCCCCTTCTCTTCATGGTGTAGGTGTCGGTGTGTTTACTGTTGTTTGTCTCTCCCCACTGCAGCTGTTCTGGACGTACATCCAGGCCATGCTGACCAACCTTGAGAGCTTGTCCTTGGAGAGGATTCACAGCATGCTGAAGATGTTTGTGATGACAGGCCCAGTGGTCACAGAAATCGATATACAAGAGCTACAGGGTTTCCTCCAGAAGAAGGTCCGGGACCAGCAACTCATCTACTCCGGAGGTGTCTATCGCCTGCCCAAGAACTGTAATTAGACTGCGAGTGTCATCACTTTCTCCTTGGTGTCACTTCTCCGTGCCTGTGCTGCCCAGTTCTCTGCGTCCTGCTGGGTGCTTTCTCTGCCCCCGGTGTTTGTTTCCCCAGGAGGAGTCACCCTGCATGGAGACAGCTGGGCAGCAGCCTGGGCCGTGCACCCCACAAGTTCTGGGACTGGGCCTGCTCCCCTCACTCCGTTTCCTCCCGTGCGTGAGTGCCTGCTTCACTTCACCGTTTAATAACACACGGCAGTCATCTTTTTCAGATGGTACCAACGCTTTACTTTCCTCTCAGCAGAGCACCCTTGGCATCAGCCTCCCCATGCTGAAAAGGGCCTGCAGGAAACTCCCCAGCCTGACAGGCACCTCTCCCTTTCCTTCAGTCTCCATCCGTAGCCCCGGGAGGGTTTGGGACGGGGGGCTGGTGGCTCCAGTTGCTGTCTGGATCTCTCTTTGTGGCTGTAGCTGTGTCTTGCGGCTGGCTGTGACAAGCGAGACCCTACACAAATCCAGTGTTCATGCTGTCTCCCTTGGTTTATGTGGGAGAAAGACTCCAGGGTTTGCTTGCCCTTGTTTGAGACTCCTAAACTGTGTGGAATGATTTTATTGTGGGATAAAGGATGCTTTGGATGCATGAGATGTAGGAGTTCTTAAACACATCCCTGGAGGTGTTTAAGGCCAGGTTGGATGGGCCTTGGGTAACCTGTTCTAGTGGGACGTCCCTGTCTATGGCAGGGGGGTTGGAACTGGATGATTTTTAAGGTCCCTTCGAATCCAAACTATTTTATGATTCTTCAGGGCAAGTTGGTTAGTCCTGGAGGATAAGGAAGCGGATTACACAGGCACGGCTAGGATTGCTTTGCTATGGCATGAATACACGGCTGCTTTCCCTGCGGCCGCTGCCCTTGAGAGGCACCACTGGGATCTGTGAGGCCGTTGGATGGGGCAGTCCCCGAGCTCCTTTTGGTTGAACAGCGTGTCCCATCCTGCATCTGAGATCAGGCAATGGGTTTCAGGATTTTGCTCAGTCTCGACTCAGTAGCGTTCAGGCTTCCTCAGTCCTGATTTCCGGGTGGGTATTCAGGAGGAATACGCTGTGGAAGTCTGGCTTTTATGAAAAATTTGCTTTCTGGGAAGCCAAGACTTAATTTCCACGGCACAGGGAGCCTCCCTTCCTCTGCTGCATCTTCCAGCCCAGCCCGTGGGTGCTGCGGCAGCTGGGACCGAGATGTGGAAGGGGCCACACTGCGAGCCCCAGGGCTGCCTGTAACCCTGGTTGTGCCACTGTGCGTCCAACTGCACGGGAGACTGGCTGAACCCAGCAAACAGGCTGTATTTAACATTTAACCTCGTTTTTCAGAGGCTGGAAAGTCCCACGCTGTGGGCATCCTTCACGCAGCTGTGGGCAGTGCAGTTTGGTGCCCACCTCTCCTGTCTGCCACTTCACAGCTTTTCCTCTGTGGGTGAGAGCTCGAGTTTCTGTTTCCTCCTGGCACTCCACTCATGGTCTTGTGGCACCAGAAGCTGGTCGGTGCGTCCTGTTGTGAAGATCGATGTTCCTTGTGATGTCAGGGCTCTGTTAATCCCTAAATGAACCCCAGCCTGGGAATATGTAGGCTGTTGCTCCAAGGAAAGCCAAGCAAGGTGAAGAGCAGCTCATTGCGTGGAGGGAAATCCGTGCCTGAATATGCAAGGAGCCCCACCAGACCCTGGTAGGACACTCAGCTGGATCCGTTTTCATCTGAGGTTGGGTGGGGTGCTCATCACTGCTGTGCCTGGTGTGGGATGTGATTGGGGACATTCCTGGGAGCTGCACCTGTGCCCCGTGCTTTGAGGACATGAGACACAACATCTTGTCAAACCACAGCTCAGGCAGTTGTGTCTGCTGCCTGCTTGGTGCTCCTGCAGCAGTCCTGGTGGGTTTTCTCTCTCTGATTTTGGATGCAGGAAACTCACAGCAAACACCTCCTGGAGACTTCTTCATGTTCCCTCAAAGGCTGCTCAGCTCCCCATGCCCTTGATCAGCTTTTTCTTAGATCTCGCCCACCATGGAATCCATCAAAGCAGCTCACACGGTGACTGGGCTCCATCCAAATCCCGCATGCTCTGGGAGGGCAAGAGGCAGCAAGAATGGGCAAGTGGTGTGGACATCCCTAGAGGACACCTCTTCGGTGCAAGTGCTGCAGGCGCAGAGCCCAGGGCCGTGTGTCACAGCTTCTCCTGTTTGCCTTTGGGTTTTTTTTTTTTAGGAAAGAAAGTGGTTTGGGCTCATGGAAGCATCTGAGGAGGCAGGTGGCTGCACGGCAGCAAGGTTGGTGTGTGCCTGGGGTGTGCTGCGTCCTGTCCCGCTCTGCGCTGCGTGTGTGACCAACGCAGGGCTGGGTGTGCTGGGACGGGGTGGGGAAATGTCTCTTTTTGATCTTTTGAGATCAAAGAAAGCACCAGCTTTGCAGCAGGACTGCTGGCAGCTTGGGCAGTCTCTGGCCACCGAGGGAGCCCGGGCCGGCTGCTGGGATGAGGAAAGTGGCTGTGAGTGACACCAGCGCCCCGGCTGGGTCGTCTTTTTTTATAGGTGCCAAAAAGTTATCATGCTTCTCACGGGAGGTTCCGCTGTGGCTGTGCCAGAGTCACCGGCTGAGTTGGAATGTGATTGTTTCAAACTGCGACAATAGGAAAAACTCTGGTTTAATGAGGGTTTCAGCTTTTGTGGAATGTGAAAGTCTTAAAACTAATTGGAACAAGCTGGAAATGCAAATTTTCAGCCTGGAAGGAGGAAGCTGGGGAGAAACTGTAGGGCTTTAGGCTCTTCCCTGTGCTCTTTACCGTGCAGCCTCATTGCTTCAGGCGGGAGCTGCATCTGCTGGCAAAGGTGAAGCCTGTCCCAGGTCCCCTGCGTTTCAAATCGCTTCCACTTTCAGAGGAAGGAAAGAAGAATATACACATAGCTTGAAAATTCTGGTAAGATCCCATTTCTTTACACTTCAGACGCTTGGGAGTGGCTTCAGTTCCTAAGCTGAGAGGCAGTGTCGATCTGCTGGAGGGTCGGGAGGCTCCAAAGGAATCTGAACAGGCTGGACCGCTGCGCTGAGACCAATGGGATGAGGTTTAACAAGGCCAAATGCCGGGTCCTGCACTTGGGGCACAACAACCCTGAGCAGCTACAGACTAGGAGAAGTCTGGCTGGAAACTGCCTGGAGAAGAAGGACCTGGGGGTGTCGGTTGACAGCGACTGAACAGGAGTCAGCAGTGGCCCAGGGGGCCAAGAAGGCCAATGGCATTTTGGCTTGGATCAGAAACGGCGTGACCAGCAGGTCCAGGGAGGTTCTTCTCCCTCTGTACTCGGCACTGGTGAGACCGCTCCTCGAATCCTGTGTTCAGTTCTGGGCCCCTCCCCACAAGAAGGATGTTGAGGCTCTGGAGCGAGTCCAGAGAAGAGCAACGAAGCTGGTGAGGGGGCTGGAGAACAGGCCTTATGAGGAGCGGCTGAGAGAGCTGGGGGTGTTTAGCCTGGAGAAGAGGAGGCTGAGGGGAGACCTCATTGCTCTCTCCAACTACCTGAAAGGAGGTTGTGGAGAGGAGAGAGCTGGGCTCTTCTCCCAAGTGACGGGGGACAGGAGGAGAGGGAATGGCCTCAAGCTCCGCCAGGGGAGGTTCAGACTGGATATCAGGAAAAAACTTTTTCACAGAAAGGGTCATTGGGCACTGGCAGAGGCTGCCCAGGGGAGTGATGGAGTCCCCATCCCTGGAGGTGTTTAAGGGACAGGTGGACGAGGTGCTGAGGGACATGTTTACTGATTGAAAGGAATGGTTGGACTTGATCTAAGAAGTCTTTTCCAACACAGTGATTCTATGATTCTACAATTCTATGTTCTACTATTGTGTGAATTAGTGTGCTGCTTGCTCAGCTTTCTCAGCACGAGCAGCCAGACTGGCTCTGAAACATGAGGCCACAAGCTGGGAATTTCCAGTTAAAACCTTTCCCACACATACAACCTGTCCAGCCAAAACACGGCCTCCAGAATCAGCAAAAACAGGCAAGTACAGAGGCTTCAGGGATGCAGATCATCAACACCAGCTGCATTGAGATAAGATAATGACCCGTCTGAAAGGCAGCAAGGGGATCCAATGAGGAATGGGAAGATCCCAGACCCAAACCGTCTCTACTGGCCCAAACCATGGTGTGAGGGGTGGGTAAATGGTCTGTACGGGGATAATTGGCTGAGGATTTCTTGATTCGTGTTAGTCTCTCTCCCTGGAGTAGGTCTCTTTCCTTGGACCAAGCTGCTGCATCCCTCTGGTTAATTATTTGTTTTACAAAATCTGAAGCCTAGGAGTCTGCTTTGTGAAACCTTGGATTTGAACTCTGGAGTTTGCTCACGCCGGATGACCAGATGGGAACGTAAGTGAATCAGGGGTAGCATTATGAAACTTTGAGCCAAGTGACACGGGGGATTGGGTGTGCACATACGATCCTTGGGCCAGAAGCACGCACAATTCTTTAGCTGTAAGTACATATAACCCGATTTTCCCTCATCTATTTCCTCCATATAGTAATAGCAGGACCTTAGAGGGGGTTGAGTCACCTTCCCTGGAGGTGTTTGAGGGACGGGTGGACGAGGCGCTGAGGGACGTGGTTTAGTGTTTGATAGGAATGGTTGGACTCGATGATCCGATGGGTCTTTTCCAACCTGGTGATTCTGTGATTCTATGGGGAGGTTTAGGTTGGCTATTGGGAAAAATTTCTTTACAGAAAGAGTGCTGAAGGCCTGGCAGGGGCTGCCCAGAGCAGTGGGGGAGTCTCCATACCTGGAGGGGTTTAAAAAAAGGGGTGACTGTGACACTTCAGGACATGGTTTAGCAGACGGCAGGGATGGGCTGATGATTGGACCAGATGAACTTAGAGATCTTTTCCAACCTTGAATCATCAAGTTCTATGGTTCTACGATTCTATTCTATGATCATCAAACTCAATGAAGTCACACATTTATTTCAATATAAGTTTTATCTATAAAACTCACATGCAAAGCAGAGTGACTTGTGCTGCAGGTCCCTCTCCCGTCGCCGGCCCCACCACCCACTCCCTCGGCCGGTGCCTCTCAGCATGACCACAACCTTCCTGGCAGCCCCGCGATGCGGCTGAGGCTGGCATGTGAGGAGATGAAGCTGCCAAAGCCATTTCTGGTTTTGTTTTGTTTTGGGGTTTTGTTTTTTTGTTTTATTTTCATACTTTATAGATTTGGGGAGGTGGGGTTGGAGCTCAGCTGGAGGAGACAGAAGCAGCAGATTTATTTTGGGCTTTAGGAGCAGTCAACTGGACCGGTGCTCCTCAGATGGCTTTGAAAAAAAGAAATTAGATAAACCCCCTTGCTTTCCTTCAGAAACAGCCCTCGCCCTCGTTTGCCTTGGGCTATTTATAAACTGTTTAGAAGGGCCATGATAACCCAAGCAGGATGCGGTGTCCCTACAAGGGACATTACCCGGCCCATGGATAAACTGTTTGGGTTATTTAGGACATGTTCAAGCAGGGCTGCCTGTGAAGGTTGGAAATCTTTGCTAAGAATGAGACTGGGAAGAGCACGGGGTCCGGCTTCAGCCACTGAGCTGCTGGTTTTGCACTGAGGACGCTGCTGTCTGGGTTTAAGATGCAGGAGGGTGGATGGTGTGGAAGGACCTCGCGGCAGCGAGGGTTGGAGCAGCAGCAGAAGTTCAGGGCAGATCAGCATAAGGTGGGTGATAAAGGAAGAAAATCCACTCAACCACTCGAGCCACAGCTAACACGGCTGTGGAGTCAGGGGCGGTTGACAGGATCTTGTTGGAGCGAGTCTGCAGGAGGCCGTGAAGATGATCCATACAAGGACTGGATTAGAGACTGGAGAAGAGAAGGCTCTGGGGAGACCTTAGAGCTGCTTCCCGTGCTGCAAGGGGCTCCAGGAGAGCTGGGGAGGGGCTCTGGATCAGGGAGTGCAGGGCAAGGATGAGGGCAACGGTTTTCAGCTGAAAGAGGGGAAATGGAGCTGAGATCTTAGGGAGAAATGTTTTGCTGTGAGGGTGGGGAGGCCCTGGCCCAGGGTGCCCAGAGCAGGGGTGGCTGCCCCATCCCTGGAGGGGTTCAAGGCCAGGCTGGATGGGGCTTGGAGCCCCTGATCCGGTGGGAGGTGTCCCTGCCCATGGCAGGAGGTGGGACTGGATGGGGTTGAGGTCCCTTCCAACCCAAACCATTCTGGGATTCTGTAAAGGGCAGCTCAGGGCTTGGAGAAAGGGCCTCTGGCTCTGGGGGATGGTGCCTGCCAGGGCCTCCTGCCCCGTCTGCTCAGGCAGCTCCACGCTGAGGAAGCTGCTGCCCGCTGTGGAAGGGATTATATTATTGTGATCTTTTATTCTCCTCTTTTTGGGGATGCAGTCAGGGCCCGTGGGGCTGCTCGGGGGTTTCTGTATCCCTGTCACAACACTATTTCCCCTTCTGCACTTGCAAGGCTCTCACTTTCTGTTTAAGACTCTGTCTCTCCAGACTCTGCGTCTCGACTCTGCATCCATGGGGTGCGTTTCTGACCTCTACAGCCGTTTTCTTGGTGGCTCCAAGCCCTTGACCGTTTCAGCCTTGTTTATCTTCTGGTTTTTTTTACCAATTTTCTTCTATTTTTGTGGTGTTTGTCCAGGTGAGGTGGGTGCTGTGGGTCTGGGGCCAGCACTGCCGGGGTTTGCTCTGAATTGTTGTGGGCTCCTGGCTCCCACACCCTCCCAGAGGGACCTGTTAGCCGCAGAAATTCACTTTTCTTATCCAGGGGCAGTGGAGGGGCTGGGAGCATTTGCAGCAGCAGCTGATCGGCCCTGCCTCTAAAATTGTGGAATAAGTCAGTGCCCAGCAGCAAAGCGCAGCGCATCCTGACCCGTGGTGATGCTTTTGGTGGGTACCAAACCCCGGGGGCTGCCCATCACCTGTGGGTACCCAAACCAGTGGGTTCTGCTCAGTGACCGGGACCGAAATCTCAACTCAGAGGTCGTCGTCTCTCCATCCCCAGGGTTTTCATCTCCCTTTCCCATGGGTTTTGCCCAGCGGTGGGAGAGGCCGTGTTTGCGCAGGATTTGCATTCGTGCTCTGCAGGAAGGGCCGTGGCACCCGTGGCCGCTCCTTGATCCCCGACCAGCCGCTGTTTCCTCCCCGCATGGGGCCAAGCTGGGGGGAACTTGGCCTCGGCCGCAGCAGAGACGCAGGGCTCCGTAGTGAGTGGGAGGACTGGGAGTGGGGGGAGAGAGGGCTGGCCCCACGGAGAGCCCCCCTGTCCCTGCGCTGGACCCCCCTGCACGTGTGTCGCCCCGTGCCCTGCCCCGTGGTGTGCGTGCAGCCCCTGGTGTCCTGTCCCGCTGCACAGCCGTGACACCCCAGGGCACTGCCGGCTGCACACAGACCCCCTGCCCACCCACGACCCCCGCATCGCGCTGCCCCGATGCCCACGCCTGCCCCCCCCAAGTCACAGCCCTCCCCATTGCACGTGGGGTCCCCCCATAGCACAGCCCCCCAAATATTCCAGCCCTCCTTACTGCATGTGGGGTCCCCCCATAGCACAGCCCCCCAAATATTCCAGCCCTCCTCACTGCATGTGGGGTCCCCCCATAGCACAGCCCCCCCAATATTCCAGCCCTCCCCATTGCACGTGGGGTCCCCCCATATCACAGCCCCCCAATATTCCAGCCCTCCCCATTGCACTTAAGGTCCCCCCATTGCACAGCCCCACATGTCCACCTGTTCCCCCTAAGTGCACTTCCCCAGAGCCTTCATGTGCCCCCCTGTCCCCAGAATGTCCCCTCCCCATGGCACCCAGTGGCATGGCAGGCTGCTCCCCCCGCTTTGGGGTGCCAGAGATCCCCAAAAGCCTGCAAGGGGGGCACACCAGGGCTGTAGCAGGGTGAGCAGCTGCACAAGGTGAGATTTTGACCAGGAACAAGAGCAGGGGCTGTTTCCTATGGTCCTGCCCCTATGTCCCCACCTGCCTGATGGGCCATGTCCCCACGCGGAACACCTCTTGGTGCCAACGATGCCCCTGCTCCCCCCAGGCATCCCCTGTTTTTTTTTATTGGCAGCCACCCCAGACCGACCTGATGATTGTGAAGGCTGGTGGTGACATCGTGACAGCATCCCCAGCTGCAAGTGCCAGCCCTGCACCCCCCTGCATGCGTTGCCATGTCACCTGTACAGGCACCTCCGGCTCGGGCGTGAGCTGGTGGTGGCCGCACTAGCCCCCTTGGGTCCCTGTCCCCATGCACCATCGAGTTCTTCCAGCACATCCCACGCAAATCCATCCTACATCCCCACTGTAACTGGAAACTTGTCACCCTCTTCCCTGGCTGTGGTCCCTTGTATCTCCCTCTGTCCCCACGGCTTCCAAGGCTTGAAACACCCTGTTGCATCAGCAGGGTGAGCATCACCCGTGGGTGCGCTTCGGGCCCTGCTCCCACCCTTGGTTTCCTGCTGTGTTTCGGAGGCTTCCTGCCCCATCGGCACCCCTGGGTGCTGGGGACGCTCAGGTTTCTTCCCAGTTAGCACAACACTTTTTCCTGGGTTGTTGAGGCTGGGTATAACAGCCCTTGCCGGGGCTGGCTGGGAGCTTCTTGCTCCTCTCATTGCTTCCTTTCAGTTTTTTGGGGGTTATTATTTTATTTTTTTAATTATGTTCAGCCATGCTCTTTGAGGGCTGCTTTTGCCTTACAAAAATAATGAATTAGCTAGAAAAATGTGTCTTTTCATGGTTGTTCCCAAAATGCTTGCCCAGGACCCTCGTGCCCAGGGTCAGCCTGGTGAGGCTCCCCAACCCCAAGAGCAGCTCCCAGCTGCTCTGTGCCCGTGGCCGTCCTCCAGCTGAGCTCCTGTGCCTTCGTGACGCAGAAATCTCCGCACTTGCAAGGATTTGTTAGGCAAATTCCACCCCTGGCCGCTGCGGAGGCACAACTGGCCACCCAGCACCTCCGGGAGGCTGTGTGGGTCCAGGCGGGGGGGACCCTGCTCAGATCAACCCCACTTCAGGGAAACGTGGGGACCTTCATGTGCATCCCAGCCAGAGTGGGATCTGCGCTGTGATGCTCCAAAACGCCCCAACATGTGCTTTGTTGCTCCCATTTTTTTGGTCCTAGGCAGCTGCTTTTGCAGGGAGTGGGTTCTGGCTGATGTTTTATCCTGAAACATGAGCTTAGCTGACAAGAGGTCGCCTTGGGCTGCTCTGGCTTTGCCAAATGGGCTTGTTTTCCAGGGAAAAGCCTTGGCCAGGTTATGCAAGTGGAGGTGAGAGGTGGAGAGGATGAATTTGATAGGGCTAAAGGAAAGTTGAGCTGCAGGTGGAGGTGAGAACCAGCTGCCGTAAAGAGCATTGGTCCTGCGAGATATGGAAAACCCCTCACTGCTTCCTTCTTCTCTCTCTGAAAGCAGCTGGTTGGAGAAGGGTCCAGCTGCCCCTCAGCTGGGTATCAGGATTTATGATTTTGGACCCCTTACTGTCCTGGATGAGACAAAGCAAGTGGTGACTCTGAGGAACAAAGGGCAATATGATATTGTGTACAGGTAGGTCCAGCAGCCTGGTCCATGAATGCGTGGTGCCACCACCTGCCCAGGCCTGCATTCTCCTTCTGACCATGGTGGCACCCCCACAGTCTGGGTACATACAACATCTGGGCTTTCCAAGGCTTGGGATGCTTGGAAGGACAAAAGGAAAGCCATGCCCTTCAAGACTGAGGGTGACAAGTGCTTGGGTCATGAAGGGGAACGTCTTCTTTCTTCGGCGGCACCAGCTTCTCTGTGGTGCCGGGTTCGGTGAGGGGCAGTTCTGCCGCAGCGGGTGCTGCTCACCCCCTCTTCGCTTTTTTGGCGACATCCAGCAGCAGGAGGGCGAGTTCTGCAGCAGGGTGACAATTTGAGGCGGTGGGGCACTTCCCAGAGGCAGAGAAAACCCCAGGAAAACCCAGGCGGGAGCCACGCTGGCAGCTCTGGACTCCTGAGAGGGGGAGCGGCCATTGCCACGCGGTGCCTGACGGTACCGGCTTCACTTGTGGAAGCTCGTGTGGTGACTCCTGTCCTTGGTGGCAGAGCTGAGGGAGCTAGACTAGGGAGCTAGACTGAGCTAGCTGAGGCAGCTGGACTAAGGACTAGCAGGGAGTGTGAGAGGGAGATAGATGAGTGGAGCAGCGCCCTCTCCCAAACTCAGCAGGCTGCCAGTGCCAGCACACCTGAGTTAGACCCATCTGCCAGCTGCGAGACTGAGGGAAAAGGACAGGGAATGAATGGCAGCAAGTTCCTGCGCGGCACAGAAAGCCTGTTGTCCCCATTCAGACAATGAGCCCACAGGCCGTATGTGTGGGAATGTCCTGCCTTCCTTTCCTTTCCTTTAAAAATACAACTGTGTGGGTAGCTAAGGCCCGGCGGTCGGGAGATCTCGCGATGCACGGGAAGGTAGGACCCTCCGGAGAGCCAATTGCGTTTAGTTCATGATGTCAGCGAAGGGCAGTGACGTCGCACGCCCAGGCTATATAAGGCTGTGTTACGTATCAACAAACGCCATTTGCCTTCCACCACGTTGATGTCTGGGAGCTCATGGACCAAGCGGCCTGGGATTGGTCACCGTGCCGTTCCTGAACCAGGTCGCCACGCCTCCGAAGGCAACGCCCTCCGAAGGCAACAAGTGGTGCCGAAACCCGGGAGCCGGGAAGGAGCTCCGGGAATCGGGAAGTCGCCTGGAATCGGGTGAACGGCGACCGGTGCGGCAGGACCAGCCCGGCGGGGAGGACGCTCCCGGATTACCAAGGAGGATGGAAGCCCTTGTGAAGGTCGTGTCACAATTATATAAGACAGATTGTAAGCCTAAAGATTTTATTCTCGCAATTGCGAGGCTTTTAGAGCTTGGGGTCATTGACCAGCCGGTGGATATTCCCCACCCCGAGGTGCGGGATAAATGCACCAGAGCGTTAGCCGAGGAGGCGATGTCCTCGGGTTGTGGGAAAAACCTTAAGTCGTGGGGGAAAGTCGTACAGGCCCTGCAGGAGGCCACACAGGAGCAGGAGACCTGGAGGGCGGCAAGGGGCTGTTTGCCGGCCACCCCAAAGCTGGGGGTCGGGGCGGCCACGCGGACTCTGCACCCCCCACGTGGTGATGATCATGCCGAGTCTAAATGTTTGCGAGAGGGTGATAGGTCCCCTCAGTCCCCAAACCCCGGCCCGCTCACGGAGGGACAGAAACGAGCGGAATCCTTCTGGGGGGGGTTGGCCGAGGAGGCCGGGGGCGCCGCTGGGAAACCAGGGCCCGAGGGGGTCTCGGAGAGAGCGGCCCCTCCTGCGGCCCAAGATGGCGCCGAGCGGGAAAGGGAAAGGCGGGGTGAGAACGCTCGCGGCGGGAACAGGGAGGAGGCGCTGGAACTGAATAGCGCGGGAGTGTGAGGGGGAGGAGAACGTGAAAGAGAAGGGGGGGGGGGAGCGAGGGGCGGGGAGCCAATCAGAGCGTCCGTCTGCTCCGAGCAGCAGGCGGGGCGAGCCGGGGGGAGGGAGCGGCCCCCCCTGCAAGGGGAGTGGGCGGGGCCGGGGCCCGGAAGTGACCGGTCAGCCGAGTTCCGGCTGCGGCTCAGACACTAGTCGGGGCGGGTGGCTCAGAACCGACTCGAGCTCAGAGGAGGAGGAAATGGGGGTGGATGGAGTTAAAAGCCGAAATATCCCCACTCGAATTAAAGAAAAGCCGAGAGGGAGACAAATCTCTCTCACGGATTGGAGGAAAATAAAGCTAGCGTGTGCCGACTGGGCCCCATGGGCCACGCTGGCGTTCCCGGTCCGGGTGACAGACGGGACAGAGGGTCCGCTCACCAATAAACCCTCAGGACGTACAAGCGATTGTTAAAGCAATTGCGGATAAAGGGCTTAATTCTGCCATGGTCTCCACCCTCATAGACAGCGTTTTTCGGGGAGATGACATGCTCCCGTTTGATATAAAACAAACTTGTAGATTAATCTTTGACGGGGCAGGGATGATTGTGTTCAAACAAGAATGGGAGGACAACTGCGTGAAGCAGCTGCCCCAAGTAGCTGGGGCAGATCACCCACTGCACGGCTCCAGCCTGCAGCGGCTCGTGGGAACAGCCCCAGCAATGATCACCCCTCAGGCGCAAGCGCAGGGCCTGCGGGCCCATGAAGTTATGGCAACTACCCGTGCGGCCAGAGAAGCCATTCGCACAGCCTCTAGAGTTATCGCCAAGCCATCACCATGGTCCACGATAAAACAAAATGAAAGTGAGAGTTTCACACAATTCGTGGACCGTCTCCAGGCAGCGGTCGACTCTTCGAGCCTGCCCGCGGAAGCAAAAGGCCCGGTTGCAGCAGAATGCTTATATCAGCAGCGCAACTCGGCAACCAAAGAAATTCTGCGGTCATTGCCGCTGGGGTCAAGTATCACAGACATGATCAAGCATGTCGCGAAGGAAGAGCATCTAGCCCCGATCCAGATGGTTGTTCGCACCGCAATAGCCAACGTGATGGCATGTTTCACATGCGGCCAGGCGGGCCGCGTTGTAGCAAACTGCCCTCGGTTGAGGGACTCTTTGACAGTTTTTGTTCAGAGTTTTTGTCCACAGGATCGGATTATCAGATGCCCTTGTAACCCGTACGCCCCGGTGGCAGGAGAAGGCGACAAGTCCACAAGCATCCTGTCTGCAGCTGGGAGTTCCACACCGGCGGAATCCAAACAAGGACGACAGGGCCCCCATGGGGAGGGGCTGCGATGCCTTTGTGTAGTAGCACCAACAATTGCTTTAAGAATGTATTTGGTTAGCGTTACACCCAGTTACATTCAAGTTACCATTTACCCAAGTGTGCCTTATGTTTGTTACTATGAAACTATTGTTTACACCTTTTAGACTTTATATTTTAAATTTAGACTTTTGATGTTATATTTGAGACTTGTTAAGATTTTTATATTTGTTAAGATTTTTAGATTTTTATATTTTTTTGGCTATTTCGTTAAGCATAGGGAGGGGGGAAATGTGGGTAGTTAAGGCCTGGCGGTCGGAAGATCTCGCACTGTACGGAAAGATAGGACCCCCTCCGGATAGCCAATAGCATTTAGTTCGTGATGTAAGCGGACGGAAGTGACGTTGTAAACCCAAGCTATATAAGGCTGTGTTACGTATCAACAAATGCCATTTGCCATCCACCACATTGGTGTCTGTGAGCTGATGGCCCGAGCAGCCTGGGGTTGGTCGCTGTGCCGTTCCTGAACCAGGTCGCCACGCCTCCGAAGGCAACAGGAGGGGATGTGTGAGCCGTGTCACAGGGCTGACCAGGGATGTTACCTGCGTGGCAGATGTGGAGGGCATTATTCATCTTGTCACTAATCTGGTGGTTGATAGGAAATTTCCGCGGTAGATTTTACTGTAGCATCTTGAGAGAGAGCAG
The DNA here is from genome assembly GCF_032191515.1 of Phaenicophaeus curvirostris. Lineage (NCBI taxonomy): Eukaryota > Metazoa > Chordata > Aves > Cuculiformes > Cuculidae > Phaenicophaeus > Phaenicophaeus curvirostris. The sequence goes on from NC_091411.1 coordinate 2,532,286, forward strand.
CCTGCAAATCAGAGAGAGAGTGAAAAGCATCAGGAATCAGATGAGCGTGGCTGGAGTCCACCCTGTGGCTCCAAGGGCTTTCATCTCCAGGTCTTGTGTTTCTCTAGAGGCAGAAAAGCAGAGTAAACCTACTGCTGCCAGGAGGCCTCCCAAATGACTGTAAAGTGGTGTGCTAATTAATGCATTAATTGATGAGTATGAGAGAAGATTTTTCACATGGTTCCACTGGAAAATGTAACGCATGCAGGATGAGATGAGGATGATTTTGCCTGTACTTGAGGAAGAGGCCCCTCCAGCTAGATGTCTCTGTTGCTCCAAGCCATGGTTGCTCTTCTGCATGAATTTTGGTGCTTGATATCTCAGTGTCTCCTCCCCTTTCTCCAGGTTTTCAGCATCCTGCCGCTGCACGGTGTACTGCCGCCGGGCAAGAGCCAGCAGGTCATGTTCACTTTCTTTGGCCACGCAAACATCGTCGCGCATGTCATGGCTCTGTGCAAGGTGGAGGGAGGCCCGACCTATGAGGTTGCACTGAGTGGGGAGGCTTCCCTTATCAGCTACGTCCTCGACATCTCAGAGATTGACTACGGGCTACAGGTAGGACACACTTGTCTTGGCAGAAGTCCTTGGAACCGTCACTGGTGGGTTGCTGCCCACCTAGGTCTGAGGCTCACTCCCCTCCCCAGCTACTTTGTTGGCTGTGTGACTTGGAAGTACAACCTTTGCGTGACACACCCTGCATCAAAGCTGATTTTTAGTAGCCATCTACCCACCCCTAGTGCTGGGAATTCTTCCTTTCTAAGGGAACTAATGCTGCCTCCAGGGGGAGGCAGGATCCCAGAGGTCATCTCCAGAGGAATGTGTCCCCAAAATACCAATCTGCTCCTAAAGTCTGAGGTCCAAGGAGATGCACTTTTTCAATGCTCTTGATTAATCAGCAAAATAATCCAGGGAGGAAGTTAACTTGGGCTTCCCAGTCGCTGCAGCTGGAGAGAACATCCCTGACTAATCCCTGCTTTACTCATTTTCAGTTAAGAATCCCACCGATTTCTGGCTGCTGGCTTTGCACATGTTGTGCTCTCTGCTTTTGCTGTCACTGCAGGCCCTTCAAATACTTGTATGTGGGTGGCTTTTGTGCCATTCCTTGATGCTGCCTTCTTTGTTTCAGCTGTTAGAGCAAGCAGAGGACTTGTATCCTCTTGGTTTATTTCTCCCTCATCTTCATGTGGTCAGTGTTGCTCCTCTGCATGCTGCCATGAAGATCTGTTCCTGTGGAGAGTGAGGAGGCACTTACGGCTGTGTGTTCCCCTGGTTAGCACAGGAGAGCCAAGTGTCCCCATCTCCTCTGCCCTGCTTCTCTCCTGCATTGTGTTCATTTGCTCTCAAGCCAGTGAAAGCAGAGGAATTTCTCAGCGTCAGGCCTGTGTCTGTAACTCCCCGTTGCTCTGTGCTCTCTTCAGATGTTTAACAAAGTTGCAGAAGCAGAGGTCACCCTGCGGAACAGTGGGAAGATGGGGTTCACCTATGCAGTGTTGAGCCCCAGCGTGGCCACTGCAGGCTGCCTGCAGCCCCGCGAGCCCCTGGTCCTGCCCAGCACAGTGAGTATGGAGGAGGCACCAGTGCCTAAGCCTGGCCTCATGTCCAGCTGCCCATGAGGGGCTATAGGAGAAAGCGTGGGAAAACAAACAGAAAAAGCAAAGGAAAAAACCCAGGAGGTGGTGGGAGAGGCAGGGCCGTAAGCAGTCGCTGCTGGAGACAGAGGGGAGCAAGCCCTGGCAGTCCTAACGGGCTCCCTAAGCGGCCTGAGCTGGCGGGTGGCTCCGCTGTCCCACGGCAGGTGCTGGTGGGAGGCACGAGTGCTTTGGCTGCCCTGGACCCCGGCTGCCGAGCTCTCTGCTTGTGCTGGCGCTGGAGCCAGATGGTGCCAGCTCTCCTGAGAGTCACCTTACCCAGCTGTCCTCAACCCTTGCTAACCAGGCCCTGTCTTTCATTTCGTCAGCTGGAGCCTTAGCTACAGGTGCAGATGGAGCAGATGCTGGTAGAAGAACATACCCTGGAGCAGCTGAAAGCTCTGGCCTCCGGTCCCCCAGAGGACACTGCCTGTGACCAGCACGCTTACCGCGGGCTTCTCAAGTTAGTAGGGGCTGCCATACTCTGTCTCCGTGTGCCCTGAGGGTGACACCCAGGAATGCTCCCTACAGCTCCGTGTGTCTCCAGAGCTGGGGAGAACAGAAAGGGCCTGATCCTGATAGTTTGACATGGTCCCTGTGAGTGGATGAGTGTCCTCACTTCCACACTGCCACCTTGAGCTTTGGATGTGCTCAGCTCCCCACAGATGTTGGGTTCTGCTCTTAGAGCTGAGGGAGCCCAGTGCAGACCATCAGGCCCTTCTAGACAGCACAGACACCACCTCTGAAAGAGGCAACTCAAAGATGACATCTGTTTCACCGAAGAGACCACGCTAAGCCAGAAGAGCTTAGGATCGCACAGGCTAACAAACCCTAAACCAGATGGCTTGGATGCTGGTGGGACTGCAGGGCTTCCCTGGGTAGCTTGGCCCTTCCCTTTGCTCTGTCGTGATGAGGCACGAGCAGGGTGGGCTCCAGTTCATGTGTTTTCCTGAGTGGGATGGCTCTGGAAAAGGACCTTCCCGTGAATCCTGTGGGGGTTAATGACTGTGTTTACTGGTGCTGCTTTGGGGACAGGTCTGGTTGCAAACGAGTGAAGATTTCCTGTGCAGGTAAATCTTACTACAAGGTCCTGAACCATTTTCAAGCTTGGCCTGTAGATCAGGCTTAGCAGTTTCGTTGAGACCAGTGGAGGGCCAGGGGATTTACCTAGGATGACTTGTTTTAGCAGAGGAACTGTGACCAGTATCCATTTTAAAGTCATGTTATATTGTCCCGTGGGTAGCTTGTAAAACCTTGGACTCACAGTCCCTGTGACTTGCCAAAGCCTTATTACCAGGTGGCCAGGACTTTGGTTTCAGAGGCTTGGGTTGAGTTTTTACAGCAGTGAATAAAGACAGATCCACTTTATTTGTTTCTTCTGTCTACTTAGAAATTTACCCAGGCTGTGGTTTAAGGATTGTCCTTACTCCTTCTTTCAGAGCTGAGCTGCCTGAGTACATCTTAGACTTTGGCTACGTCATTCTCGGAAGTATCCGACGCATGTTGTGAAGGTCACCAACACCGGGCGGTTTCCTGTGTCCTTCTGCACTGACAGAAGGGTCCTGCGTAGCACAGGTAACCACTACTGGCGAGATTTCACATGGACTTGAAGGAGCTGTCTCTGACAGATTAGCTTAAGCCACTGGACATGGGGAGCTTTTTGAGTGCTTGTTTGTCTAGCTTTGTCCTTCTTGAGAGCCCCTGCTTGGTGCTTTAAAGACAGAGTTCTCCTGGAGAGCAGTGCCCAAAGACCTGGCCTGCCTTCACTGTAGGGCCTGGATAGGGGGACTGCCTTGGTCAGCTCTCAGCATCTTCTCTTTGCTACAATGAGCAGCATCTGCATTTCCTTGTGGATTCCATGGGCTTGTGTTGCAAACAGATGGACCCCTACTGGCTGGGAAGTGCTTTGTTCAAATTTCATAATGTCGTGGCCCTTCTGTTCAGCCTTTATTGAGAAAACAGCCTGTGAGGTCCTCTGTTGTGCTGAACAAGGCTTCTGAAACGGGCCTCGCGGTGAGGCTGCAATACCACCAAACTCACTGTGTGGTGGTCAGGGGTCTCCTCTAAGTTGTTTTCCTGGGAGCACACGGCATGGGGGAATCTCAGCTGGACGTTCTCCTTTGGAGAGTTCTATGCATCCTTCCCTAGGATGCCTGATGAAGGAATTGCTGGAGCCTCTCAGCTGACAGGTGTCCTTCTTAGCAGGCTTCTACCTGTGAAAACCCTTTTTCCTTGTGCTGTGACAGGGAAGAAGGAGTGGTGGGCTGCTCCATGAGTGCAAAGGGGTCCTCCCGAGCTGCCAGCCAGGGCACCCTTGAGCTTAACATGCTTGTGACATGTTCATGTCGGCTGTGTGTCTCAGCACCTTTATTTTCATCTGTTCAAGGTTTCAGAGTGCAGCCAGACCACGTGGAAGACCTGCCCTGCTCTGAGACTGAGTCATTCAAAGTGCACTTTGACCCAGAAAGTGCCAGCCTGCCGCTGGGAGAGGTGGACGTGCCGCTGCCTATTGAGGTACCACCTGCTTCCTCACCTGCCTGTGCCCGCAGCCCTTCTCAGGGCAGGTGGCCGGTCAGGGACAGCAGTAGGTGTCACCTGGACTCTCAGCTGGATGCTCTTTTCCTTCACTAGGTAGCAGAAGGCCCCATGTTTCACGTCCGCCTCCGCGCCAACGTGACTATGCCATCCCTCTGCCTCTCCAAGGACAGGCTGGACTTCTCTGCAGTCCCAATTGGGCAGTGCCAGGAAGAAACTGTCCAGTTCCACAATCAGCTGCAGGTTCCCTGTGAATGGTTCATCACCATCAGTGAGCCTGTGGAGAAGGTAAAGCACAGATAATGTGTAACATGTAACTTCTTGGTTGCATTTTCCTTGGCTCTTTTGCCTTTTGTGCCCCTGTGACTGCTTGAGCACTTGGCCTATAGCTTGTTCAAGGATGTTTTTGAGGGTCCAGAGCAAGGCTGGTTCACCTGGACCTGTTCATGAGGTGATCCTTTGCTTCTCTGCCACCTTCCCGTGTTGCTCGTCTTCGGAGAGCAGTGCCTTCCCATCTGCTCGCCCTGCATACGTGTTTGCTGTCCAGTTCCAGGCCAGTGGTGGCCATGGCTGCTTTGAATATAGATGCTCTTGGCGCCATGACAGCGTTTCAGAGCGATGCAGGAATGAGGGTCTGTCCTCCCAGACCAAGGAGACCTCCCACCGTTGGTTTTCTGCTCAGGTGAAGAACTGTGTGCCAAGGAACGTGGATAAGAAGCTGCTCCAGGAGTTGAACAGCAAGCCCCGTGTTTTCACTGCGCTGCCCTTGTCTGGAGCCCTCTCGCCAGGACAGGGATGCAATGTGCAAGTCAGGTTTTCACCCACAGAAGAGGTGAGATTGGCGATTGTCATTTTGGGAGGTCTGTCAGGGCAGGGTGGTAGTGAGAGCCCAGTCCGGGGAGCAGGAGAAGAGGTCTGCTGCCCCGTGGAGCTTTCTGCAAGCCCCTAACCCATGGTGCCTCAGTTTCCCCTGCAGCACCCTCTTCTGAGAGGCGTTTTGAAATCCCCATGGGGAGCTTGCACAGACAGCATCAGGGCACTGCAGTGTGGCTCCCTCTCTGCACGCGGGGGGAAGTCAGGCTGTTTTCTCTCCTCTTCCTCCTAGCGTGGGTGCATTTGCAGGCTGTAAGCCCCTCGTGCAGAGCGGCTGGTATGCTGACAGGGGATGATAACCTCAGAAGGGCTGTGCTAGGCTAGTCCTGCTGCTGGCACCCACAGACAAAACGGCCACCAGACACTGTTCTGGGCATGGCAGAAGAGTCACTCGCAGCGGTGCGCTGCCAGCAGCCCCTGTGGCTGTGGCCCAGCCCGCCTGCACACTCCCAGGCAGTTTGAGAGTCAGCATAAATGATAGAGCAAGTGTTCCCAAAGTCACTTTGCATGTGGCCACAATGACTTGGAAAGTGGCAGCATGTAGCAGTGTGGACACAAGTGTTTCCATGCCTTGGAGCAGTCCCAGGGATGTTTTAACTGCTGGCAGAGATGTAAACATCTTGTCTCTGGCTTTGACCAGAGGCAGGGAAGGAGCAGAGAGTAAAGCCCTTATTTCTATCCAGCGGGAGTGCATCTGCCTCTTTCGTGTAGCTGACGTTTGCCTGATGCAGCAGTGCCAAGACTGTGTCCAGGCAACACAACCCTGAGGACCTTCCCCCTGAGCATTGCACTCCCTCATAACTACTTGAAAATATCTGACCATTTTAGACCATCTAACACCCAAAAATCCAGTTACATGTCACACCAGGACCTGTCCCCATTATTCAGAGCCAGCATGCAGATGCTGTAGCCCCTCCTCTAAACAAATACCTGTTTTCCATTCACTAAATGGTACTAGTAGCCCCCCTGATCCTGGGGCAAGGTTGATTTTGAGACCCTGTCACCTGGAACTTCACGGAGGAGCTTTCTCCATTTCTCTCTTTTCAGAAGTCCTACAAAAACATCCTGCAGATTAACATTTGCCAGAGCAGCCGGTCCCTCCAGCTGCAGGTCTCAGGGCATGGCCTAGAGCCACGGCTGGAGTTCAGCCCCACAGTGCTTGAGCTGGGACCGTTGATGCCGTGCAGCTGTGGGGTGGAGGGGACGGTGGTGGTGAAGAACCCATGCAATTTCCACATCGAGTTTTACTCATTGGAGTTTGACCAGGAGTACCTCGAGGAGGAGGAGGTGAGAGGGAAGCTCTGATCCCCAGGGCCATGGGCCCTTAGCTTCACAGTGCTCCAGCGTTCTCCCAGGCTGGTGCCAGGAAGATGGAGGCCTCCCCAGGACAAAGCCTGGTGATGTGTCAAGGTCAGCCAAGCTCTGCTGGCAGGCTGTGGAGGGGCTTGAATATTCCGTGGCGTTGGGAGGAAGGAAGGTGGGAGCGGGTGGCTGGGGAGCCATTCATGCAATGAAGGTCAAGAAACACATCCTGTATATGCTTTCTCTTCCCTATGCGCACAGATCCTGCGGATGCTTAAGGACTATGACTGCCAAAACACCTTGTTGCTGCCTCCACGCGCCCCGGGTGAGAAGCTGCCCCTGGAGGTGCTGCAGTACTACCAGGACCAGAAGAGGCTGCAGGGTGAGCAGACAAAGACCAAAACAGGGGAGCCAGCAGGCCAGGCCAATGGTGAGGCTTTGGCATTGGCTGTCCTGAGTGTAAAGCCCACTGTGTCAGCCCACACACCCTGACCTCTTCATGACCCTGTTCTCCGTGGAAAACCCATGCTTTTAGCCACTGCCCATTCCCCAATGTGGTGGAGGAATTCCCAGATGAAAGTCTGTGGCTTGTAACACCCTTTGCAAAGTGGCAAATGGCAAAGAGCAGATTGCCTGGCTGTGTTCACCCACTTCTTCCTTCCCCGTGTCCTTCCTCCTCAGGAAACTTCGAAGGCACCCAGTTTCCGTCAGGTGAACGAAGAAAGTCCTCTGTTGGGCTCATTCCCACCAGGTCATCCCATAGCGCAATCGTTCCCTCCTTAATAGTTCATAAAAGCCAGTCCAAGGTGAACTGTAAACCTGAATGTGGAGAAGAGGAGGAGAAAAGTGTTGAGAAAAGGCATGGGGCAGGCAGTAACCCTAAGCTCTTCAGCTCTTTTATGTCCATTGTGGCAAAAGGGCCTCAGTGAAGGAATTAAATGTCACCTCCATCACTTTGCTGCAGCCCGGTGCCACCTTCACTCCTGTAGGCCCTGAATCCACCCTTCAATATGACGTCTGTGGGATCCTGAGAAGAGTTTTGGGCAGGGACAAGGGAGAGGCCAGGGAGGTTTTCCCCAGTTTTGCCAAAGGAGAACCTTTTTCCCCGAGGAGTTACTGGGGTCAGTGTGGTGCTGTCCCCTTTTGTAGGCAGGGCAGTACGCTTTCTGCCCTCTGTGGCACTGCAAGCTGAGATGGCTTTTAGTGACCTCCTAAGGGCAGAGCTGGGAGCTCTTTGCAAATGCTCTTAGAGTGAATTCAGATCCCAGCCACATCTCCTGGTGTAACGTTCCTAAAGCATCCAGCTTTTGGATAATCACTTAGTCCCCAAATGGAGCCTCTCCCTTGGGACTGTGTAAAATGCCCGGTCCTGCCTGTCCGCCCCCTAACTTGGCAGGACCTGGGACAAAACTCTCGTGAGGACCGTGTTGACGGTTGGTGGAAGGAGGTTTGGCCCGGTCCTTTTACATATTGCCAGATGCCTGTTCTTTCCTCCTTCTGCCACCCCATTTACTCTGACCAGGCACTTCTGCCAGCATCTAGGGCAGACCCTGATCTGCCAAAGCCTAAAGGAGGAGCACAGGGAGACCTCAGGTGCAATGTTGGTTTCATCGGCCTACTTTCCCAGGGGTCTGAGGGGACAGGGAGGATGATCAGGATCACAGGTGGTCAGGAGTTTGACTTTTCTACTCGGCTCTGCACAGCAGAGCAGCAGCAGAGCACCACTGGCAGCAAGGAGGCTGCAGGAGAACAGGATGACAGCCCTGTCTACAGAGCCATCGCCCGCCACCTTGGCATTGATATCTCTGCAGAAGGTCGTGCAGCCCAAAAGCGCAGAGGAGTTGTAGTCATTGTCCATGGGGCACCCCTTACAGGTACATGAGCCACGGCCCTTGGCTGCAAGGAGGGAGGGGAATTGGGTGAGATGCATCCTGTTGGACTACGGCACTTTGTTGATGAGTGGCTCTAGAGTACAACACTTACAGCCATGCTCAATCTGTGTCCCTTGTGGTCTTCCCTAAAGGGGCACTCGCTTTCCAACTGTCCTCTAGAATCTGAAATCCTGCCTGGGTGCTTTTCAGAGCCTGTGTGCGCAAGTGTCACCAAGTACTTTTCCTCTCTATCTCAAGGAAAAACGTCAGCAGCGATCGCCCTGTCCAAGTACTATGGCGCTGCCTGCTTGTCCGTTGACGCTGTGGTGACAGAAGCCATCTCAGACAAGTGGAGCTTGGCTGGACTCCGTGCACGGAAGCTGTCCATGGCAGCTACCTCCGAGCAGAGCCACAAGGAGACAGACAGTTCCAGTAAGTGAAGACGCTGGACCTGGAGCAGCGCTTCAGAAAACCACCAGCACCATCCCCTTCTGCTTGCCCCAGAGAAGTCTGACTGCTCTTGGGTCTCAAAGAGCACGGGTGTGGCATGTAGAGATGCAAAGCCATTTCATAAAGCATTTCTGGTTATTGAATAGCAGTCACTGTTTGAAGAGCGGTATTTTTCCTGTCCCTGAGCTTCTTGGCCCATGTTCCTTTTTCTAGGGGCAATGGAACACACTTTGAAGGTGGTTGGGCTGGGAGCTGGTGGAGGGGAAGAGGGGCCTGGGTCCTGAGTGCTCCCCAAAGCACAGAGCCACCCCCAGCCTGGCTGAGCTGTCTGTTCTCTCCACAGATCGAGGTGCGGATGTCTCCTTCTGGCAGAGGGTCAGTGTGGAGGCCAAGCACAGCCTGAACGCGAGCCAGTCCATCTCCAAAGGCAGCCTGAGGCCCGTCAGGTCCAAGTCCAGATGGGCACCACATCAGGCAGGAGGAAGAGGGATGGCCACACATCCCGGTCTCAGAAAGAGCATAAAACAGATCCAGCAGGTGAAGCGTGACTGGCACTGGTCAGTGTGGAGGACCTTACTTTTGATTTTGAGAATCAGAGAATCATAGAATGGTTTGCATTTTAAGGGACTGTTAAAGGTCATCTGGTCCAACCCCCTGCAGTGAGCAGGGACGTCTTCGGCTTGTTCAGACTGCTCAGAAGCCCATCCAACCTGACCTCGAATGGTTCCGGGGATGGGTCATCTACCTCCTCTCTGGGCAACCTGTTCCAGTGTTTCACCACCCTCAGCGTACAAAACGCACAACCCCCCATGCTCCAGCAGAGCTCTCCTGGGCCTTACAGGGTGTTGACACAGTGCAGTCCTGGCTAGCATGGCTGCAGGATGCTGCACCGGGGGCCTACAAGCTTGTGTCTGTGACGGCCAAGGGATGTGACCCCCAGAGCTGTCCCCTGGCACTGCTGGCCTGCAGTTCTGGTCTGGTCTCCCACTAGTGAGAGGCCCCAGCTCTAAGCTCAGCAATTAGAATTGTTTAGGAGTTTCCAAAGCGTTTTATTTCTCTTGTGGTGTTCCGTGTTGCAGGAGTTTTCCAGTTCTTATGCCATTGTTCCCTCTCGCTGCACTCCTGCCCCGCAGCAGCTGAGCATCGGTGGTAGCACAGCAGGAGAGACGGGCTCTGTGGGCTGTGTGCTGCCTGAGGACGTGCTGGTGGCCATCCTCTCTGAAAGGCTGCAGGTATGTGGGGTGGGGGCCGATGATACGTTCCTGCTACAGTGAGACAGGCAGCGAGGTGTGGTTGGGAGAGGAAGGGAACTACGCCTGCTGTTGGCAAAGTGCTGGGGTACGGGCAGAGATCCTTGAGTGAAACCGTATTGGGCGTGCAGGGAAAGAGCAAAGCTCGTCTCGGCTGATGCACTTGGAGCAGTGATGGCTGGTGTCTTTCAATGTTTGGGTTTGCCGACCAGCCTCGAACCCAGTGCGTGTGATAGCTGACGTCCTCTTCCCTTTTGACTTCATTCTCAGCTGAGCGACTGCTACCAGGGAGTGGTGTTTGATGGCCTGGAGACCCTCTTTGCACGCAGCATGGCATCTGCTTTCCTCTGCCTGCTTAAAGCTGTCAGAAATCGACCTCGTATCTACTTTGTGAACCTGTACCAGGATTATGCTACTTGGAAAGCCAGGGAGACAGCCATGAAAGAGCAGGAAGGTGAGGCTCTTCGTTGCCACACCTCTCAACTATTCTCTTTTGAGCCTGCAAGCTTTTCCATGTGCATTTGTGTTACCAGTATGATTTGCAAGAAATGTTTGTATTAATTCTTCCACTTTCTGCCTCAGGGTAGGCAGTGCTCAGCTCATGGTTGCTTAAAATACAGCAGAGCTGAGGCTGTAACGCTGGCCTTGGTCTCTAAAATTGGAGCCTGGGGGAGTGGTTGTGGCTCAATAATTAGCCACCAGCCAGCAGTCCATGGCACTGGTGCATGTGAGCCAGGCAAGGCACGGGAACTCGCTGGCTGGTGAGGGTTTGAAGGATGATCTGAATTTGGGGCAGGGCTATGAGCTCCCCAGTATCTCCTTGGCAGGATGGTGGGCTGGGTCGGGAGGGAGTTGTGAATCTTCGTGGCTTGTGCAGCACAGCCAGCTCTGCTTGCAGTCACTAATGGTTCTTCTTCTAGTCTGTGATGAAGGACAGGAGCAGGAAGAAGCTGCCCAGAGTGAGGAAGCATGCTTCTGGGACATGGATGAGGAAGAGTATGATGCCCTCACTGAGAAAAAGAAAATTGAGTTTAATAACAAAGTGCGACAAGTTTGGCGTGAGAGGAGGAAGAGGTCTGTAAGCCTTCCCAGGGGTACCTCTCCAGGACAGTGTCCTTGAAGGGTTTCCCTGCTCCGGAGACTTTGGTTGAGCTCAGAGGGGTTACAGAGCAAGTGCCACAAGTGTCTATGACAAGTGGGACAAGGATGGCTGGTTCCACCTCCATGGTTCCAAGCAGAGGAAGAATGAGAACATCTTCCCTCTGTTTTAGTGGTGAGCCCTCTGGCTTAGACACTGGCTGCAGGGAGCTGGGCTCTGTGTTTGCCTTGCCACTGCGCTTCTAAGTCTTTCTAAGTTAATTGATTGACCTCTTATGCAACCCCTTTTTCACCAAACCAGAGGGGTTGTGGTGTCAATTGGCATGAGGTGCAGTGGTGCTGGCTTGATTTAGATACCAGTCCTGACACAGGTGAAGTTTTCCCAAGGTGAAGTTCTCCCAGGGTTTTCCTTACTGAGTGAGACCAGCCATAAAAGCTGGTGTCTCTTAGGCTCCCCTTCAGCTGCAGCAGCAGGTGAGCCCAGGAGAAGCTCTGGTCCAGCAAAGCGCCCCTGTTCAGGAGGGTGCATGGGATATGTGTGAAACTGGGATGGGGATCTACTGAAAGCAAGCGTGTGTTTCAGCACGTATTTCAGCCTGGGCTGAAGTTTGTTGCCCTTGGAGGGGATCACCAGGGCTGCTGCAAACTGATTTCCAGGACAGAGAGCATGAGTTTCTCACCTGGTTGCTCAGAGCCTGTTTTGCAGGAGAGCAGTTACTGTGGCCTTTGCTTCCCCATTGATGTGATAGTTCTCACTAGGAAGCAGGCTCTGCAGGGACAAATAGGGCTAGGAAAGCCAAGCATTGGTGCAGGGATAAGTGTTAGTGGTGTGCAAGGTGGTTTATGCTGGGAAGTCAGAGAGGGCTTCAGGCATCGGTGCAGAGAGATGGTGGAGCAGTCTTCAGTGATGCACTGGAGCTGTGCACGTGGACCTTCTCATAGAAGATGCACGATTGAGGCCTGATGACAGCAACGCTTAGATTTGGCTGGCTCTGCAGGTCTCCTCCTTGCTTTCCTCAGGTTGGGTGTTCCTGGCTGCCCCGGGTTGCATGGAGATTGTCTAACAATTCTGCCTGGCCTCAGGGTGAATAATGACCTGTTCCTGTGGAGAGTGAGGAGGCACTTACGGCTGTGTGTTCCCCTGGTTAGCGCAGGAGAGCCAAGTGTCCCCATCTCCTCTGTCCTGCTTCTCTCCTGCTTTGTGTTCATTTGCTCTCAAGCCAGTGAAAGCAGAGGAATTTCTCAGCGTCAGGCCTGTGTCTATAACTCCCCGTTGCTCTGTGCTCTCTTCAGATGTTTAACAAAGTTGCAGAAGCAGAGGTCACCCTGCGGAACAGTGGGAAGATGGGATTCACCTATGCAGTGTTGAGCCCCAGCGTGGCCACTGCAGGCTGCCTGCAGCCCCGCGAGCCCCTGGTCCTGCCCAGCACAGTGAGTATGGAGGAGGCACCAGTGCCTAAGCCTGGCCTCATGTCCAGCTGCCCATGAGGGGCTATAGGAGAAAGCGTGGGAAAACAAACAGAAAAAGCAAAGGAAAAAACCCAGGAGGTGGTGGGAGAGGCAGGGCCGTAAGCAGTCGCTGCTGGAGACAGAGGGGAGCAAGCCCTGGCAGTCCTAACGGGCTCCCTAAGCGGCCTGAGCTGGCGGGTGGCTCCGCTGTCCCACGGCAGGTGCTGGTGGGAGGCACGAGTGCTTTGGCTGCCCTGGACCCCGGCTGCTGAGCTCTCTGCTTGTGCTGGCGCTGGAGCCAGATGGTGCCAGCTCTCCTGAGAGTCACCTTACCCAGCTGTCCTCAACAGCTGCCTGGGAACCACTGCCGTGCTGTGACGGGAGCTGCGAGCCCTGATGAGAGTGTGGGGGCACTTTGCTCTTCTCCCAGAGTGGCTCAAAAAGAGCTTCTGCTTGTTCAGCCTGGTTCTTGCTGCAGAGGCGAGACTCCGTTAGCAGCTGAGCTACTCATGCTGTTGTCTGATACTTTCTTATGTATGAGAGTCTGCCTTCTCTTCTCAGCATGCCTATTCATCTGAGCCAGCACTCCACCAACCCCTCTTTGATGCATTCTCTCCCTATTCTCCCGTGCCTGCAGGGTTATGTTGGACGTGGCAAGGAGCAGGCACTGAAAGTCTACTGCCTGCCAGGACTTGGTGGCTTCTGTGAGACTTTCCAGGTCCAAGTGGGTCACCTGGAGCCAGAAGAGATCTCCCTGAGAGGAGAGGGTGACTTTCCCAGGATCTCCCTGGACCTTCCCAGGAATATGAAAGGTGAGCGCTGCCTGTGTGCTCTCCAGGAAGGTTCTCTGTTGCCACCCCACCTGCACCCTGTCTTACATCACCGGGGCAGCTCACACCCATTGTCCACCAAACCTGGATTTTCAGGGCTGCCAGACCAACACTCAAGCCTCTGATATTTCCTGAGTCTCTGGCAGATGAGCCTGTGGGCTTTGCCCCAGGAACCATCCTTTAGAGCTTGCCAGCATACCTGTCAGCATCCTAGGAAGATGATGGCTGGGCAGAAATGCTCGGGAAAACTGTAATAGAGGCTGACAAGGGTGTTGGCAGGGTTGGATTTGCATCACATTGCAGGGAATGAGATGCTTCTGTGTCAGGAGGAAATCTGGGAAGGAACATCAGAATTCATAGAGGAGCAGCAGCATCTGCTTTCTATTGATTGCTCAAGTGAAATCTCTTCCCGGGCCGTGAAACCAGGTTGCTTCTCCACATCAAAGCTGAGGGCATTCAGACCTGGCTCTGCTTCAGCTACGAGCAGCTGGACATTGGGAACGTTTTTGTTGGATCGGCCCTCCATGAGGGCAGTAAGCAGTAAGGGTACACAGGAATAGGAGTGGATCCTGATGGCTTTCTGGGCAGCTGTGAACCTTGTGGACCTGTGGGATTTCTGGCAACACAGGCAGTTGTGGGCAGGGAATATTGACATAACAGTCAAATGGTAGGGGGATGGTGGTGGTGGTGGTGTCAGAGAATGTGGATGCTTTTTGATGGGGTCCAAAATGCGCATGTGTTGTTCATGAAGCCCTAATCCCTGCCTTTGCAGATACATTTGCTTTGCTGCTCTAGTGGCAGGTCTGCATGAGACTCTGCATGAGGCCTGCCTGAACTGGGACACCTCAGTCACCTGAATGACCTCAATCCAGAATTCCTTGTGACCTGAGTGGGATGGCAACCCAAAGTCCACCTGGGCACATCTGAAAAATCTGACTGTCAGTAGCATCACAGTGTCACCTTGGGGCTAGATGTCGACAAATACGCGGAAAAAGACGCTTAATGTAGTGTCCAGGACATTCTCATGCAGTCCACATGCGGCTATCAGGATGTGGTAAATGTTCTGGTCTGTGAAACTGTCAGTACTGCAAAGAGCCGTAGCACTTCCTTCTGCTACTGGTGGTTTGCTCTGTTCTAGTATCAGCAAGTGAGGTGAGCAAAGACTCTGCTGTGCTTTGTTCCAGGTGAACGTATCCAGACAGGGCTTTCTGGATCGGCTGTAGATGCCAACACTGGGCTGGAGAAGGGCTCTTTGACATTTGAGAAAACTTGCCTCACTCTGGCTATAAGCTTGGATCGCTGATCCCAGAACAATCAAAGCATGAGTTTGCCAGGGCTTTGCCAGCATTTGCTCTCCTGTGAGGTGCCTGTGAAGGCCGAAGAACTACAGAGCAGAAGAGCTTTAATGGACAAGTACGATGCTCCTGTAGCCCATTTCCGTCCACAATGAGTCTCTATTATGCAGATGCATCATCAGACTACTGAGGTGGTAGGAGCTGAGTTACCACTGTGCTCCCAGGGCCCAGATCACCTCCCACTGCCCAGACGCTGCCAGACCTAAGGCGTCTGAGCCCTGCTGAGCACAGGGTGTCTGCGAAAGGACCTCCTCTGGCCAGCACATGCTTCTCTCCCTAGGTGGACATTGTCACCTTGTAGCTCTGAGTCCATGGTGCATATGGGTAGCATTGCACAGGGCTGGGTGAGCACCCTTCCTGGAAATCAGAGTTCAAGTAGCCTGTTAGACAAGCTTTATATTCATCCCATCTTTCAGAAGTGCTGTCAAGTCTTTTTCTGGGAGCAGTTGTCATTGCCCTACCCAGCTTTGCCCGTCATAGCAAGCTGTGTGATTCAGGTTACTTTGTCCTTCCTCTGCATCTCTTGCATGGTGCTCCTATAGGTGGTTTTCAAGAGTGGGTCATGGCTGTCTAGCTTCCATCCAGGGAATGTTATGGTTTTTCCCATCTGAGAGGAAGAGGTGAGAGGCCCGTGATGCCCAGCTCCCGTTCTGGAAGGTGAAGAAATGACTGACCCAGCTGCTTTGTTTCTTTCCTTACTGCTCCAAGCTGACAGATAGGAATGCGGTGGAGCAGACTTAAACAGTAACTGTGCAGGATTTACTGGGTAAACGCCCCCTGGGGTAATTACACAGGGCTTATGTCAACAAGAAGTCTTCCTGCCCACCAGCTGCAGTTGTTGGGGCTGTGGAAGGAAAAGATTGATTTAAAAAGATGCTCCCAGGCATTCCTCACTCAGTGCTGTTCTCCTGGCTCTGAGGTTCTTGTACTGGTGATAGGGGTGTCCCTCACGTTGCTGCAGGACTCTCTAGGGGTTGTGGCAGGAAAGCTTTTTTGTTGCAGAGAAACAGGAAAAGTACTTGTGTGCAAGCTTGTAACTGGTCTGGGAGTCACAAGAAACAGAGCTGGATAGATGAAGGGTGTTTAACAAGAGAAGAGACCCTGATGGGCCCTGGGGTGAGGTGAACTCTTCCATTGGCTCCTTGGAAGAGGACCTCTGGCTGGTCATTTAAATGATGCGCCTGCCCCTATCCCTTACAGAATAGAGCTGATCCACTCGATTGTCAGGATGGAAACTGTCCCCGAGCCGAAGTGCCTGGGCACAGAGAGGACTCTGAGGAGTTACAAACTGGCACTGATGGTGGACGTGGAGGGCTTTGGCCAGAAGGTGTCATCATTGCTCCTCACAGCCAGGTATCTTTACTTTCTTTGCAGCTGATTGTCTCTCTTTGTGTGTTCACCACCAGCACGCTGCCTTGCACAAGCTTTGCTGACTGCAGCTTCCAAGAAGAAGCACTGTCTAGCTTGCCAGCTCTGCCCAGCCAGACGTGGGAGCATCAGTGCTTTGAAAGCCGCCCATGTTGTGAAGCACCTGGGCTCCGGTGGACAGGCACGGCCCTGAGCCTTCTCCTAAATGGAACAGTAATTATAGTCATTATTGGCCTGGATTTTGGTGCTTGAGGTGTAACACATTTCCAAAGGGCCACCTCTCCTCCTTTGTGCAAGTGCTAGAGTTGTGCTGGGTTGCAGTCAAAATGCAGATATTGTTTGGGATGCAATGAGCCTGCTGAAAGCTGCTGTCTGGTTCAGTTAATGAAGGTGCATGCAGGTGGGGAAGGGCCTTGTGGCAGGGCTGGTGAGGGAAAAATCAAGGTAAGATCTCATGAAGGGGGAAATAGTCCTTGGTGTGGCAAGTGAGCTCACGTTTTTCTGCTTCCCTCTGGTTCTTTTGAGCATTACCATTCCCAGGCTTAAGCTGAACCTGCAGCCAGGTTCAGTCCTGTTGTGCTGCACTGATTATCTTTTTGATTACAAGAGGGATTAGTTTCCCTCTCTCAGGCACAGCCGTTCAGTCAGTATCTGGGCTGCAATTCTGTAAAAGCAGAGCAGATGCGAAGAGATGGTTTATGGACCCATGGGGTTGGAATTAGGAGACGGCAATCACCCGCTGCATAAAGGCAGGTGGTGGCAGGTGCCCTCCATCGCTGGGACAAAGTGGCTGAGATTTCAGGCAGGGCAACAGTGCTGTGGGAGGGGAGGGAGTCACCTTTGCTGAGATACTGGGGTCTTGTGTTCCCTGAGCCTTGGCAATCACTGGGTCCCATTGGGAAGGCTCCCCCTGAACTCCTGCCTTTCTGGGACCATTGGATAGGTCCTTGCAAACCTCCTGCAGTGAAGGTACCCGTCAGACAGCTCTGGCACAGGGCAAGTTGCTTTGCCTGGGCACCTGGCAGCCTCCGTGATGCTGAATCTCTGGCTTTTCCCCTCCTTTACAGGAGGTTGTTGAGTAAGGAGTTAAAGGCAGTTTCTTGCTGTAGGGGTACAATACATCTGTTTGACAGTGACAAACATGTTGTGTTTAATTTTTTGCTGTTCAGGGAGTAAACAAATTCTGCATTCTCTCAGTATCTCTAATTCCCTTTTTGTCATCTCTCTGCCTAGATGTGTAGTTCCTCTGCTGCGAGTGCTCAACCCTGTGGTGACCTTTGACAATGCTTCCTAGAAGTCCCCTATCAGCAGATGGTGACCGTTGCGAATGACAGCGATCTGCCGGGCTGCTACAGGATTCTTCCTCAGGTTTGGCATTGCATCCGCCTCCTGCCCTCTAATGCTACCGAGGGGATTATTAGAGAAAAAATAAGAAGGGTTCTGTATAAGACTGGTGAATTATATTCAGGTTGGTTCCTGTGTTCATATTCCTTCCTGAATATAAACTCTTTAGGAAGCAGTTTAGCTCCTAATCCTTAGGATGCTTTCATGAAGGAGAACTTAGAGGGTTGTGAAAAGGTGCTGCAAGGAGGCTGCCAGCAGAAGTGTGGGTGTGGATACAGCAGCTTATGGAACCCCTCAAGGTGCTAAGCCCATGCTGGTCTTGCATTTGGTTTTGTGCCTTTCTGCTTTGTCTTAGAGGTTTTTTAAAATGTGTTAAATGCTGCTGTGGTAGTTGTCAAGAAGTTTAGTTTCCTCTGAAGCTGAGTTTGATTCTGTCCCTTACAGGAATACAAGGAGGAGGATGCTGTACAGTACTCCAGCCTCGTGCCATGTGGGATTATCCAGCCACACAGCTCGATGGAAATCCCGTTTACACTGCAAACGCGGGTGATGGGAGAGCAGGACACTGTTGCTCGTGTGGTGACAATTGGGACGGAAGGATCCCCGCTGGTGCGTGCTAGGGGAGATGCCTGTGCACTTGTACTGGGGAGGCCTAAAGGGTACAAGGATTCTTCCTGAGGAAACAAGGACTTGTAACACATGGCTAGTGTGGACAAGGACCAAGAGGATTCACAGCATGAGCAACAGCCGGTACCTCGAGAAGAGGAAAGATGGCATCCTTTTAGATGGTGAACTGAGTGTCTGACACAGCCTTTAATGATGGATCTGTGAGAAAGGATAGCAAGCCCAGTCTGAAACTCAGCACAGTTCCTGGGTCTCACACTCTGCTGCATTATTGGATTGAGCAACTGCTGCTTCCTTGGGACTTTGGTTCAGGAGCACACAGGGAAATCCCTGAAGCCTGCTAAAGCAAGCACTGTGTAAGAAACTATGCTGATAGTCAGGCCCATCACATCTGAGAAATATCCATCACATCTCTCTGCCAATGCCCCAGCCAATGCCACGGGCCCGGAGCTGTGGAAATGCAAGCGTGAGAAACTGGGCTTGTTCATCTGCTCATAATGGGAGCCTGTGGCTTTCAGATGGGATTACTCCATGTCCCACACTTGCTCCAGGCTTTCTTTTTCGGTCTGTCAACGCTGCAAGCTTCAAAGAACTGTAGTTATCCCTCAGGCTTGGAGCACTCAGAGCTGTCTGACCTTTTTAAACTTTCCCTGTTTTTTTTTGATCTTTCCTACCTGCTTCTAGGAGCAGGAAATCCATTTGGTGAGCGTTGGAGAAGGACCAGTTGTCCACGTGCATCCAAGCAAGATAGATTTCGGCAATATCCAAGTCCTACAGGATGTTTCCCAAACTCTCCACCTGTCCAACCAGACTGCCACCCCTGCATCCTTCTGGGCAGAGATGGTAGGTATCTGTGGGGCTAATTTCCAACAAAAGTGACTGGTCTGTAGCAGCCTGTGAACTAATTTTTATATACAACATTTTATGTCAGAGAGAAAGCAAGCTGTTCCACCGCAGTGCAACAAGAGCTTTTGGGGCACAACAACCCTATGCAGTGCTACAGACTAGGAGAAGTCTGTCAAGAAAGCTGCCTGGAGGAGAGGGACCTGGAGGTGTTGGTTGACAGCCGACTGAACAGGAGCCAGCAGTGGCCCAGGTGGCCAAGAAGGCCAATGGCATCTTGGCTTGGATCAGAAACGGCGTGACCAGCAGGTCCAGGGAGGTTCTTCTCCCTCTGTACTCGGCACTGGTGAGACCGCTGCTCGAATCCTGTGTTCAGTTCTGGGCCCCTCACCACAAGAAGGGTGTTGAGGCTCTGGAGAGAGTCCAGAGAAGAGCAACAAAGCTGGTGAGGGGGCTGGAGAGCAGGTCTTATGAGGAACGGCTGAGAGAGCTGGGGGTGTTTAGCCTGGAGAAGAGGAGGCTGAGGGGAGACCTCATTGCTCTCTACAACTCCCTGAAAGGAGGTTGTGGAGAGGAGGGAGCTGGCCTCTTCTCCCAAGTGACAGAGGACAGGACGAGAGGGAATGGCCTCAAGCTCCACCAGGGGAGGTTTAGGCTGGACGTTAGGAAAAAATATTTCACAGAAAGGGTGATTGGGCACTGGCAGAGGCTGCCCAGGGAGGTGGTTGAGTCACCTTCCTGGAGGTGTTTAAGGCACGGGTGGACGAGGTGCTAAGGGGCATGGGTTAGTGTTTGATAGGAATGGTTAGACTCAATGATCCGGTGGGTCTCTTCCAACCTGGTTATTCTATGATTCTATGATTCTAAGAGGAGCTTGGCTCTGGGGGCAATTTTACCTGGAGCAGTCCTCAATAAAATAGGGAGTTTGCATGGCTGTTTGAGCAGAAATGAGCCTGGATCATTTTGACAAGTTCTTCCTTTATTTTGTGGAAAGTGCTTAGCTCTGACCATCATGCTTTTGGAGCTCCAGGAGATCAAGAGAACCCTGTAGCCCATTGCTGCTGAGAGGGCATGGGTTCCCCTCTGGTTTCCCTGTTCTGTCTGCTTTTGCTTTGTGTCACATTCCTGTTAATGATAGAGACCAGGGTGTGGATGCTCTCTGAGGGAGGTATGGCTTGGCAAAGTCCAGCTGCACTTTTAATGCTGAGTTCTGCTTCCTCCTTCACTTGTGCAAGGCCAGAATGACCCAATCGCTTTAATTAACCAACCCTAAGTAACTTCATGAAAATGGAGTGTGGGGGCTTGTCAGCCGTCCCTTAGGTCAGCATCCATCCGTCTCTCAGATGCTGCTGGTGTCTATTGTAAGCAAACTGTGGTAGCTCTTATTCCCAGTGCTAGTCTGTCCTGGTTTCCCTCCTCAGCTAGTGTCTGTCTTGTCTTACAGGCTGGCAAGCGCTCACGCTGTAGGATTGAACCCAGTAAAGGAGTGATCCCCCCCGACGCCGAGCTGTCTGTGACTGTCACAGCAAACTTGGATGACACTGAAATATTTCATGATGAAGTGAAGGTGTTCATTCAGAACAGCCGTAGCTACGTCATCCCCATCCAGGCTGTTGGCATCGGCACCACAATTGTCACCGACAAACCCATTGTTCCGGAGTTCAACTTGGGGCTGCGCTTCAGGTAGAGTATGTCTCAGCTCCTGCTCCTCCCGTGGGCTCAGCAAGGAGGAGTTCTGCCGTAGTCCTTCAGCTCATTCTCCTTCTGCACTCAAGGTCCTGGCGCCGTTTCATTGGCACTACAGGAATTCTTTTAGAAACATTTGATGGCCACGTGAATGTGGGTTGAGATCCTCAAAAGGCACCAAAATGGAGAGCAGTTGCTAAATCATCTCTCAGGTACCATTAATTTTAATGCTCTGTCCACAGCGACTGAGATGATGTTCTTCACAAAGCTTTTCCTTGCTGTCCACACACAGACCAGCTGCTGGACGGGGATAAGCTTAGGGGCAGCCAAGGCCTGGCTCTTGCTGTGGGTTGGTGCTAGGTTGCTAGGTCAGCCTTTTGGGAGGTGGCTTTCTTGCCAAATGCACAGTCAGATAATGGCTTTGGGGCACTGAAGCTGGATGACTGCTGTGAAATAGCAGGTCCCATGACATTTTCGATCTCTGCTTCTCTTCTAGCAAAATTCCATTCTGTTATCGCTTCAAGGTAACGAACAAAGGAAGACAGACCCATTTACTCTATTGGACAGCCGAAGGGTTTTCCACATTGCACCAGCATCGTCTCCATGCCCTCAGTACCACCAAGGGCAAGGATTCCTCCCGGAACCGCAGATCTGCCTGCCCCAAGCTTACGTTTCGACCACCGAGAATGGAGCTGATGCCGGGCAAGAGTATGGAGATGGTGGTGGAAGGCTTCTCCAGCACTCCACAGGTGAGGTCCCCGACAAGGGCTGAGTCCTTCCCATTGGATCAGCTCTGCTGGGACTTTTTCAGCAGCCCCTTGATATTTGCCTGAGAAGATAGGCAAGTGCTTTCAACAAACTGTTTTAGTGCCAGAAGTTACCACGGCAGCACCAGTTGCTTTCCTTGCTGGCCACCATCACTTGCTAAGGCTTTTCCATGTTTCTGTAGCTACCGTAAACCCAACTTGTTGATACCCAAATTTGATCTGAAGGAAGCATCAGTGCTTCAGGGGCAGACAACGGGTTACGAGGTGTCATGTGCTGAGGCAGAAATGAAGGGCAGAGAGTTACACTTAGACTAGGAGCACAGGCAGAAAGTGAATTAACAAAAGCAAGGTAATTCTCTGGGGGAAGCAGTGAGTGGAACAAAATCCCTTGGGAAGGGTGGGGAGTGTATGGGAGCAGCATGGATTTTCCTCTGTAGACAAAGACAAGCAGCGGGCTCGTCTAGCACTGAGTCCTGGAGGAGAAAATCCAGCACAGTGTGTCAGCTTGAATGATCGATGTGATGTTCTCCTTGTGGGAAACTGTTCCCAAGGATGGTTATAATTGACAGCTTGACAGCTCCCCCCAGCCTCTCAACCAGCCCTGCTGTCCTAAGGGCAGCCAGGTCTCGCAGCGCCCCTGGGTGGCAGCTCAGAGGGGGAGATTTCAGCACGGTCACTGGGCGTCCTCCTCCCTGGACCCTTCTTCCCAGGGGAAACGCAATGCTGTGGAGAAGCTGCCAGCTAGCCCTGGTGTGCATTCCCTGTCTCTGGAATCACTGGGCACAGATGTTTAAGCAAATGTAAGATAAACATCCATTAAGCTCCTGCTGATAGGAGTGTTTTGGAAGGTGTTTTAAAGGGTTGCCTCAGTGGTGGTTTTAGGAAGACTTGACTGTGATGGGACTGTCCCTGTGCAGTTCTGAGCTCCAAGCGTTTGCTGAAGAGGAGAAAAAGGTTCCAGAAAGGAAAGGTCTGGGCTATGGTGAGGGTGTCTTGCCTGGAAAGCCAAAAGGGTGTCTGTGAGTACAGCTGGCTCCCACAGTCAAAATCTGGAGGACTTAGTGCTCTTCAGGCTGGTCAGAAGCCCAGCTCCCTGCACTGCACGTGCAACACAGATGGCTTTGAAGACTGTAGGCTCTGATGAGGAGCTGTACCAGAAGGAAGAGTGAGAAACGAAGGGAGGAATTTGAGGAAGTCAAACCATGAGAAATCAGGAAAAAGTGTTGAATAGAAGAGCACCCGGCTTAAGCAGAGAGTTTCCCTCTGAAGTGCAAGACATCCTTTTCCTAGGGAGATTTCTTTTAAAACCATCTCCAGGAGGACACAATTCACCCTTGGAATGAGTGCTGCCACTTTACTGGAAGGCAGGCTGGCTGTTTGGAGTTTTCCCATGTACCTTTTCCACTAAGCTTCCGAGAGAGGGTTTGCTGGCATTGGTCCTTCTGCCACCTATGTCCTTTAATATGGTTACGTATTTTTGAATTGGTTCCTGCAGCTTTCTGTAAGCATTGTGTTAGCAGCGGGGTACATCAAAGCATTAGTCATTTGGGGCAGTAGTTATTAGAGCTGTGGACAGCACCTGGCTCACAAGTGAATTTGTGGATGTCAGGGTGTAGCGGTGTGGGCACTTGAGTGCAAAATAAATAGGGTGCGGTATACAAGGAAGCAGGGCTGCTGAGGAAAGCAACGGCCGTAACTTTAGGGCAGCACTACCTGCTGATGGTTGATGGCCAAGTTCCCATGACACAATTTCATGCAGGCTATCAGAATGCGTTATGCCTACAGTCAGGTGGTGAGCACGTGCAGTGTGTTTTCTGGGTGCCCTGGTCTCACCTGCTGGGTAACGTGCAGCTCTCACACACAGGTGGTGAAGGAGCGGCTGCTGTGTCACGCCGTCATAGGGAGAAGGGCAGGAAAGGTGCAGATAATGCAGGTGGACGTCGTGTGTGAGTTCATTGCTCCTGTTCTGCAACTGTCCTCCACGGAACTCCTTTTCCGGGTCGAGAAGGTAAGGCTCTGGATTGCATCCTGGCAGTTAATTGTGTGGCTGATGACTGAAAGCCTGGGCGGGGTGTGTGAGATTGTGTTCAAAGGAGGAAGCTAAACAGCTTCTGCCGGTCTCTGGGCCTTTGCTGATTGATTTGAGTGGGACCAAGCTTTTGCCATTAGTGCAGAGATGGGGCTGAAGACAGTCTCACCAGGTCTGTTCTACTTTTCTTGATGCGGAGACAGAATTGAGCTGCTGAGCCAAAGGCATGAGGTGAGATGTGTGGGACCCACAAGAACGTTGTGGGCTTTGCACAGACAGTGACTGTGGGCGGGAGAGCAGCTGAGCGATGCAGAACGCATCCTGAGGTGCTTTGTAAACTCACTGAGCTTGTTTTTAGAGATGGGACTGCTTTTTAACTTCACCTTGGTTTTAGTTCGGTGACAGCTGATCTGTCAAAGGGGATCATGGCCACCTCTAGAGAGACACACTCATAGAGGGACGTTTGCAAGGATGCCCAGTGAAGTCTGAACGCCAATCACGCAGGGCAGCTGAAAAAAACCAGTCAGCTCTGGATTCCTGTCAGCTCCTCAGGCTGATGAGGAAAACCTGCCATCTCTTGTCTCTCTTTGCCTTCTCTGCATTCATGTGGATGCAAGCTCTTTGCATTTCCCTCAGCCTTGCTTTCTTCAAAGGACCTGCAGGAGTCCTTCTGCAGCAGTGGTAACACCAACGCAGAAGCCCCTCAGTCTCTGGATCCTGACTCGTGCATTATCTTACCCTCTTCCTCGAGGTGTCTAACAAAGGAGAGGCTACTTCATTGTTTAGTTTCTGTGTTTTCAGGTCTCTCCTTCAGTTCTTAGGCATCCAGAGAAGCACAAAATCCCATGAGCAGGCACTTCAGGTTTAATTAGAAGGTTTTCAGCTATCCCTGATGTCTGCCTGTGGACTATTTGGTGGTGTGCACTCTGATTTATTGAGTGCTGTAACACTGCAGCTGTTTGATACCAATACATGCAGAACTAGTTTTGCAAGCACTCTCTAATTTATAGAAGTCATGCAGGAAGCCCAGAGCAGTGCATAAACAAGAAGAAACAGCTTATGCTTTGCTTAGCTTTGAAGCCACAGATGCGCTGTCATTGCAGCAGGGGCATGAGAAGTCATGTTGCAGCTGGACTGCCGAGGTTTCTAGCTGGCTGTGCATGCATGTAGAAGTTCAAAACTAACCTTCAGCTACTACAGGCTCTCCACCTTGGACTACATGCTGCTTGCTTGTCTCCTCTGACCAACTTCATTGATTTTTATGTGGCTACGAAAGATAATAAGGTTGCAAGAAATTGCTGTATGGGAGTGAAAAACATCTTGTGCCATTCTACCCAAGAGAGGATAAAAACTGCAGACAGATGATCTGAGTTCACTTTCTGGGTTTGATATTGTTCAAGCAGCTGCCTCCACTCAGGGTCCCTTTCTCTCATCTGTGCATGAAACTGTTGCCCTGTTCCCCCAAGGGATGCTGCAGTTTCTAATCATGAAAGGCATCTGATATATTTAGAAAAAAAGACTTTTAGAAGTGTACAAACTAATAGAAATAGTAAATAGAGATGAAAGTTTGAAATATATCAGAAAGGGAAAGAGGTCCATGGCCAGTTCATGTTGTTTTCTCTCATTCTCTGTTTCTGTAGCAAGGCAGTGACGTCTTGACTGATCAGTACAAGCTCTTTTCTTTAAAGAACACCTGCTTCCTGCCACTCAGCGTGTTCTTGGCCGTAGAGGAACCCTTCTCAATGTGCCATGCAGACCGGCAGCCCCTCCCTGCAGATACTGAGGTGAGCAGCTATGGAGCTTCCTGCTGGTGGGGACTGAAGAGGAGACATGTGGTGGTGTGTTTCTGTTGGGAGGCCCTCCAGGAGAGAATTTTACTCTTTGGAGTCAGCAGTAGACTGGCCTGGGCTAAATCACAGCATCATAGAATGGTGTGGGTCAGAAGGGGCCTTAAATCCCATCCAGTTCCACCCCTCTGCTCTGGCAGGGACACCTTCCTGTGGATCAGGTTGTGTAGAGCCTCATACAACCTGGTCTTGGACACCAGATTTGAAGCTGCTGAAGGTCCTCTGAACTGGGGAAACCCATCTTGGCTCTAAGACATGAAGAGAAAGGAGCAGGCTGCTGGGTCTGGGCAAGCCGTGTGGTAAAGGTGTCTCTTGGAAGCTGTCCTAGTGCTCCAGCAGCCATCCTCAGATAACCGCAAGAGCTGCTTGGTCTCTTTGAGGACAGGCCTTCCTTCAGGAAGGCTGAGGAGCCTGGCACCTGCTCTATTGCTAGTGGAAGGTGTTGGACACAGTCTCTACTAAACATGTGTTGTTGTAGGCACAGCCACCACTTCTGTGCTGTGCCTGTAATTGGCCCCAGCAAGAGTGGGGATGCAATGCCACGGGGCTTATGTTAAGCATGAGAGTAAAGGAGTTCCTCTGGAGTCAAGGCCAAAGGCCCTGGCTTGCCAGGGTGCCAATTTGGTTCTGTATTTAGCACACAGCTTTTGTAGGTCCAGAAATCAGTAGAACAAGATTTATTTCCCTCTTGTACTGATGAAGAGCACAGAGCTATTAGCCTAAGATGGTCTCAGACACTAGTCTTGTTGTGCTTGCGGGCAGGCACACACTGTAAAGGATGTGAAGGATGAACTGAGAAGCCCACACGGAGGGCCAGCTTTGAGCATTAAGATATTTTGTGCCATCAGACCTTGGGGTCATCAGACCTTGCCACAAGACCCCAGTATCTCAGCAAAGGTGACTCCCTCCCCTCCCACAGCACTGTTGCCCTGCCTGAAATCTCAGCCACTTTGTCCCAGCGATGGAGGGCACCTGCCACCACCTGCCTTTATGCAGTGGGTGATCGCCGTCTCCTAATTCCAACCCCATGGGTCCATAAACCATCTCTTCGCATCTGCTCTGCTTTTACAGAATTGCAGCCCAGATACTGACTGAACGGCTGTGCCTGAGAGAGGGAAACTAATCCCTCTTGTAATCAAAAAGATAATCAGTGCAGCACAACAGGACTGAACGTGGCTGCAGGTTCAGCTTAAGCCTGAGAATGGTAATGCTCAAAAGAACCAGAGGGAAGCAGAAAAACGTGAGCTCACTTGCCACACCAAGGACTATTTCCCCCTTCATGAGATCTTACCTTGATTTTTCCCTCACCAGCCCTGCCACAAGGCCCTTCCCCACCTGCATGCACCTTCATTAACTGAACCAGACAGCAGCTTTCAGCAGGCTCATTGCATCTCAAACAATATCTGCATTTTGATTGCAACCCAGCACAACTCTAGCACTTGCACAAAGGAGGAGAGGTGGCCCTTTGGAAATGTGTTACACCTCAAGCACCAAAATCCAGGCCAATAATGACTATAATTACTGTTCCATTTAGGAGAAGGCTCAGGGCCGTGCCTGTCCACCGGAGCCCAGGTGCTTCACAACATGGGCGGCTTTCAAAGCACTGATGCTCCCACATCTGGCTGGGCAGAGCTGGCAAGCTAGACAGTGCTGCTTCTTGGAAGCTGCAGTCAGCAAAGCTTGTGCAAGGCAGCGTGCTGGTGGTGAACACACAAAGAGAGACAATGAGCTGCAAAGAAAGTAAAGATACCTGGCTGTGAGGAGCAATGATGACACCTTCTGGCCAAGGCCCTCCACGTCCACCATCAGTGCCAGTTTGTAACTCCTCAGAGTTGCAATTTCTTGCAACCTTATTATCTTTCGTAGCCCCATAAAAATCAATGAAGTTGGTCAGAGGAGACAAGCAAGCAGCATGTAGTCCAAGGTGGAGAGCCTGTAGTAGCTGAAGGTTAGTTTTGAACTTCTACATGCATGCACAGCCAGCTAGAAACCTCGGCAGTCCAGCTGCAACATGACTTCTCATGCCCCTGCTGCAATGACAGCGCATCTGTGGCTTCAAAGCTAAGCAAAGCATAAGCTGTTTCTTCTTGTTTATGCACTGCTCTGGGCTTCCTGCATGACTTCTATAAATTAGAGAGTGCTTGCAAAACTAGTTCTGCATGTATTGGTATCAAACAGCTGCAGTGTTACAGCACTCAATAAATCAAGAGTGCACACCACCAAATAGTCCACAGGCAGACATCAGGGATAGCTGAAAACCTTCTAATTAAACCTGAAGTGCCTGCTCATGGGATTTTGTGCTTCTCTGGATGCCTAAGAACTGAAGGAGAGACCTGAAAACACAGAAACTAAACAATGAAGTAGCCTCTCCTTTGTTAGACACCTCGAGGAAGAGGGTAAGATAATGCACGAGTCAGGATCCAGAGACTGAGGGGCTTCTGCGTTGGTGTTACCACTGCTGCAGAAGGACTCCTGCAGGTCCTTTGAAGAAAGCAAGGCTGAGGGAAATGCAAAGAGCTTGCATCCACATGAATGCAGAGAAGGCAAAGAGAGACAAGAGATGGCAGGTTCATGTGACACAGCTGTTCAGTCAGTATCTGGGCTGCAATTCTGTAAAAGCAGAGTAGATGGGAAGAGATGGTTAATGGACCCATGGGGTTGGAATTAGGAGACGGCAATCACCCGCTGCATAAAGGCAGGTGGTGGCAGGTGCCCTCCATCGCTGGGACAAAGTGGCTGAGATTTCAGGCAGGGCAACAGTGCTGTGGGAGGGGAGGGAGTCACCTTTGCTGAGATACTGGGGTCTTGTGTTCCCTGAGCCTTGGCAATCACTGGGTCCCATTGGGAAGGCTCCCCCTGAACTCCTGCCTTTCTGGGACCATTGGATAGGTCCTTGCAAACCTCCTGCAGTGAAGGTACCCGTCAGACAGCTCTGGCACAGGGCAAGTTGCTTTGCCTGGGCACCTGGCAGCCTCCGTGATGCTGAATCTCTGGCTTTTCCCCTCCTTTACAAGAGGTTGTTGAGTAAGGAGTTAAAGGCAGTTTCTTGCTGTAGGGGTACAATACATCTGTTTGACAGTGACAAACATGTTGTGTTTAATTTTTTGCTGTTTAGGGAGTAAACAAATTCTGCATTCTTTCAGGATCTCTAATTCCCTTTGTAATGAGTAACAGAAAGTAATTTGCTGATCAAGCCAACTAAAGGAGCAGCGATTTTTCTGTTTTAAAGCACAGGAACATCTTGTTTGGTAAAGAAAGAAAAAGCCACAATGCTATTTTAATTAAATGCTAAAAGCTAAGTATCTACTGAATTTCCAACCAAGCCTCCTGAAACCCCCTGAAGCAAGAGCTAAGAGCGCTGCTTTTGCCGTCCTATCTAAATAAACAGTTAACAACACAAAGTCCAAACGTGGATCATTTAACTCAATTATAACAATTTGGTGCCATGACTCGGATCCAGACAGTTGACTCGGACCTCAACTCTGGGAGGGCGCCCCCTCTTCGGATGGTCCCAGAGGAGACATCCGATCTAACTTACCTGGATTTTCCGAACTGAGATAGGAAAGCAAAAAGAAAGGAGAAATACTGCAGTTCCCTGTAATTTTCGTGCACGAAGAGTGAATTGGATACCGCCTGGTAGCACTGGGTGAAGACTCGAAAAAGAGTGAGTTGGATACCGTCTGGTTGCACCGGGTGAAGACCCAGGATAGGGTAAGTATACCGCTGGGTTGGGGATTTTTGGGCACCCGGAGTGCGAGTGAGTGAGACGTCTAACGGACTTAGGAGTCCACCGGACGAAGTGAGTGTGGACCTCCAAATAGTGCGGTTCCCATTGTCCGCGAGGACGTGGGCCACGAATGGAGGGAAGCGAGAGGATTGTGTGTGAGAAGGCACTTTCGGAAGATGGGCCAGAAGAAGAGTAAAGCCTCTGGTTCCATGCAGGAGAAAAGGGGTGGGGGTTGGCTCCCTGATATACCCCCAGATAGCCCCTTAGGATTAATGATTAGACATTGGGATAGTTTTCCCTCTCGGAGAGGGAAGTCCAGGGAGAAAATGATTCACTATTGCATGGAAGTATGGGGGGGGAAGCAGATAAGGACAGGTTTATATTGGCCGATTGATGGGTCTTTTGAAGATTGGATATGTCAACAATTAAATATATACGTTAACAGCAAGCAACTCTTTAATAAAGAGGAGAGTGAATATGCCTTTTTATGGATCCTGAGTACAACTCAAACAGCAAATTCGTTCACATTAAAAGAAGAAAAAAACTAAAAAGGAGGAGGATGAGATACCCGTATCTCCTCCACCTTACATTCCACCTCCTCCGCAGAGTCAGGACCCTGAACCAGAATCTCTCCTCGCAGCTCGCCCAGAAAATGTGGAAAAAACTCCTCCTCCTGAAAAAAGGATAACTAGGAGTCAAACTAGAGAAAGAAAGGAGGAAAATTTATTATATCCACTAAGGGAAACGGCTATGGGGGGACCCCAACCTGGGGTAGGATTCATATCTGTACCTCTCAACTCAGGGGACGTGAGAGAATTTAAAAAGGAAATGGGGCGCTTATTAGAAGACCCACTAGGGGTCAGTGAATGTCTTGATCAATTCCTCGGTCCAAATATTTACACCTGGGACGAGATGGAGTCCATCTTAAAGATTTTGTTTACTAATGAAGAGCGGGGAATGATCAGAACCACAGGTATGAGGCCCTGGGACCAGAGACACCAACATGGTCCTGCTGGAGATATAAAATGGCCCCTACAAAGACCCAATTGGGATAACCAGGATCCCGCACATAGAAATAACATGGTCGATCTCCGGGATATGATAATTCAAGAAATCAGGGATTCTGTACCCAAGGGACAAAATATTAACAAAGCCTTTAGTGAACAACAGAAAAAAGATGAAACTCCTACCGAATGGTTGGAGAGATTAAGAAAAAGCTTACAACTATATTCAGGCTTAGACCCCGATAGCCAAGTGGGTCAAGCTCTTTTGAAAACCCAGTTTGTAGCAAAATCCTGGGTGGACGTAAGGAGAAAATTAGAAAAGATAGAAGATTGGCAAGAAAAAGGATTGGATGAATTATTACGGGAAGCGCAGAAGGTGTATGTGAGGAGAGAAGAGGAAAATCAAAAAAGACAAGCCCAAATTTTGGTAGCAGCCGTAAGAGAGGGGCAAACCCAAGGAAGAAAATTTAACCCGGACAGAGGATTTAATCAGGAAAGAAGGAGAGATATCCTCTGGGAAGGCCCAGTAAATCCCAGGAGGAGTTTTGGCCCCTCGGCAATAGAATGTTTGTATTGCCACAACAAAGGACACCTGCAGAAAAATTGTCATAAGAGGCTGCAGGTTGAGAAAATCTTTAAAGAAGATTAGAGGGGTCAGGGGCTCTATTTACTGGGGACTCCTAAAGTTTCAGAGCCCTTGATAAAATTGGAATTGGGTCCTCAGCATGAGGTGTTAGAGTTCCTTGTGGACTCGGGTGCCGAAAGATGGACTGTTCAGAGGTTGCCCTCTGGATGTGTCGAATCTAAAGAAAAACTCCAAGTAATTGGTGCAAAGGGGGAACCTTTCAAGGTGCCCCTGATAAGGAGTGTGACCATAGAAACTCCCAATAAATGTGGGGTAGGGACATTCCTCTTGGTTCCAGAAGCGGAATACAATCTTTTGGGACGAGATTTAATGGTAGAATTGGGAATCGGCCTAGAAGTAGACCATGAAAAATTGAAGGTAAAACTATGCTTATTGACCACAGAAGATGAAGCCAAAATTAGCCCTGATGTTTGGTACAGCCCAGACTCGGTAGGGAGATTGAATATCAAACCGATCACGATCTCTATTAATAAACGATCCAGACCGACCAATTCGGATAAGACAATACCCCATATCTAGAGAAGGGTTACAGCCAATAATTGAGAGACTTTTGGCTCAAGGACTTTTGGAACCCTGTATGTCTCCTCATAATACTCCTATATTACCGGTGAAGAATCAGACGGGTCCTATCGCTTAGTGCAAGATTTGAGAGCTGTAAACGAGCGAACGATTACCCGGTTTCCTGTAGTGGCAAACCCTCACACTATACTAAACCAATTAAGTCCAGATTATAAATGATATAGTGTTATAGATTTAAAGGACGCCTTTTGGGCTTGTCCTTTAGAGGAAAAATGTAGAGATTATTTTGCATTTGAATGGGAGGACCCTAAAACACATAGAAAACAACAACTGCGATGGACCGTATTGCCCCAGGGATTTACGGAATCGCCAAACTTGTTTGGACAGGCTTTGGAAGAACTCTTAGAATCTTATGAATTAACCGAAGGCCTGATCCTGATACAGTACGTGGATGATTTACTGGTAGCCGGGAGGACCCAAGAAGAGGTTAGAGGCGAAAGCATCAAATTGTTGAACTTTTTAGGCCTTAAGGGATTGAAAGTCTCCAAATCTAAATTACAGTTTACTGAAGAAGAGGTAAAATATTTGGGACATTGGCTTACAAAGGGATACAAGAAATTGGACCCTGAAAGAGTAAAAGGAATAGTATCTCTAACTGCACCCAGTAACAAGAGACAGATAAGACAATTATTAGGATTATTGGGGTATTGTCGACAGTGGATAGAGAACTATAGTAGCAAGGTAAAATTTTTGTATGAAAAACTGACCAAAGATGGGTTGGTAAAATGGACTCCCGAAGATGAGAATCGTTGGGAAGTGATACAGAGAGATTTAATAGAGGCACCTGTCCTTAGTTTACCCGGTATTTGTAAACCCTTTCAACTTTTTATCAATGTGGACAGTGGGACAGCGTATGGGGTTTTGACCCAAGGGTGGGCAGAGCAGAGGAAACCCGTAGGGTACTATTCAAAAATACTAGACCCTGTCAGCCGAGGGTGGCCCACCTGTTTACAAGCAATAGTGGGCACAGCATTATTAGTAGAAGAAGTCGGGAAAGTCACCCTGGGGGGTAAATTAAAGGTATATACACCCCAGAACATTCGCGGAGGACTGTAAAAACGGGCCGACAAATGGCTTACCGACAGCTGATTGTTAAAATATGAAGGGATTTTGATTAATTCTCCTAAGCTAGAGATAGAGACCACCTCTATCCAGAACCCGGCTCAATTTCTCTATGGGGAACCCAGAGAAAACTTAACCCATGATTGCCTCCAAGTAATAAATTTACAAACTAAAATAAGGGAAGATTTGGAAGAAGAAGAACTAGATGAAGGAGGAAAATTATTTGTAGACGGCTCCTCAAAAGTAATTGAGGGACAAAGGAAATCAGGGTATGCTATTATAGATGGGCATACCTTTCAAATAAAAGAATCGGGACCACTAAATAGGACCTGGTCCGCACAGGCGTGTGAATTATATGCCTTGCTGAGAGCCCTAAGGCTAATAGGGGACAAGATCGGAACTATATACACAGATTCAAAATATGCTTTTGAGGTGGTACATACTTTTGGAAAAATCTGGGAAGAGAGGGGTTTGATCAACACACAGGGAAAAGTACTAGTTCATGAAAAACTGATTTTAGAAGTTTTAAAAGCATTAAGGAACCCTCTCAAGATAGCTGTAGTCCATGTAAAAGGACACCAAAGGGGAATAAGCCCTGCAATTAGGGGAAACAATTTAGCAGATGCAGAAGCAAAACGGGCCACATTATTGGTGGCACAAACACAAACCATAAGAGAAGAACCCCAGATATTAACAGTAGAAAAGATGTTTACTCTCCAAGAACTGGAGAAACTGAAACAAATTGGGGCCAAAAGGGACGGGGATAAATGGCTGTCACCAGATGGTCGAGAGATTCTTCCGAAAGGCCTAGCAAGAGGAATATTAAATAAACTACACCTTAAAACTCACTGGGGGGTTCAAGCCTTAGTGGATCAATTTGAGACACACTATACTTGTATTGGGATATATGGCCTGGCTAAAAGGATTTTGGAAGGATGTTTGACTTGTCACAAAGTAAATAAGCGACAACTAAGAGAAAAACTCCAAGGGGGGCGTGAATTAGCTAAAAGGCCATTTGAAGTAGATTTTACTGAATTACCAAGGGTTGGGAGATACCAGTATCTATTGGTCTTGGTGGATCATCTTACTTATTTTGTGGAAGCCTTTCCCGTAATTAGGGCTACAGCAAAAAACGTAATTAAAGTACTTCTCGAGGAAATTATTCCTAGATACGGAGCCATTGCTGTGATTGACTCAGACCGAGGCCCACATTTTATCTCTAAAATAATAAAAGGAACAACCGCATTATTTGGTACAGAATGGGAATACCACACACCCTGGCATCCACAAAGTTCGGGAAAAGTGGAAAGGATGAATGGAGAAATTAAAAAGCATTTAACTAAACTGATGGTGGAGACAAAAATGAGTTGGGTTAAGTGCTTACCACTAGCCTTACTCAACCAAGAACTGATACTGGTATATCCCCTTTTGAAATGTTATATGGCATGCCCTATGACTTTGGAATACTAACAGAACATCCAAAAGTTGAAGATAAAATTTTAACAGAATATATTTTGGAACTTTCAAAAAGAAGACGTGAGCTTAGAAGAAAGGGTCTGGTAGCACAGAGACCTCCTTTGGATATTTCTATACACCAAATAAAGCCTGGAGATCACATTTTGATTAAATCTTGGAAAGAAACCTCTCCAACGCCTGGCTGGGAAGGGCCTTTCACTGTTTTACTTACTACAGATACTGCCGTACGGACTGCAGAGAAGGGATGGACACGTGCCCGTAGAGTCAAGGGACCCGTGCACCCAGAAAACTGGACTGTGACATCCGAGCCAGGGGATCTTCGATTAAAGATAAGGCGGAATCAAAATACCGACGAATGAGTCACCGCAGGAGGAAGTAAGACACGACCTAAATCGGTGGTTCCAAGTATTCCCCAATATCCCTTACAAAAGGTATATTTTGCACCTTGGAGAAGGGAAAGAATATCCGATCAATCAGGAGGGACCAGATTATATAAACTCACAAGAACTTCGTAAATTTTTCTTTTTGTTGTGAACTAAATGTTGAAATATTTAGAACTCTTAGGACTGAAAGGTTGTTTGGAATACCACGCCTGAAACACCCCTTTTTCAGGTCATTGGGCTTGTGTAACTTGTAAATGTTTAAATTGTAATAGAAAATGGTTTTGTGTTTCTCTTAGAAGGCGACCTTATTGTATGAAATGTCGCAATAGTATCATATCTACTGAAGGAAGAAAACAAGCAGAGGTTTGTAAGATATTTTGTGGATGGGAACAGTTGATACCCCAACTCTGGGAAATATATGAAGCTGATTGGTATAAAGTGTCAAGAAGGTGTGCTGTGAGGTTTGCTTGGAAAGGCTTCATAGCAAAACAAATGAATTTTGAAATAATTCAATAAGACCCAGGGATCCTTTAAACAGGTCAAGGGGGAGGATTGCGTTAAGTCCACGCGGCACCGTAAATACAGGAGGATTAAAGAGATAACCGAAGACTTCCCTGAAGATTACCTACTGCCGTCGAGAAGATAATATCATCCCGTTGCTCTCTGCAAAAGAGTAGACGAGGAAGACGGAGAGGTATCATACAGTGGGAACATGACTTTGTTAATGACTCTGGTTGTCATGGCCTGTATGGTGACAGTGGACTTATCACAAGACCACTCTCCCCACCAACCTTTTGAGTGGACCCTGGCAAGATGGGGGGATGGGAAAGTAATTGGGAAAATAACAACCCCCGGAGCCCCAAGCTTCACAGCCTCTCTTTGTGACCTAGCGCCTATAAGCCCCTGTCTGAATCAAAAAGCTCATTACTTTTGCCCGAGTTCCAACCCAGGGAAGGGATATTGTAATAGTCCCGGGCATTGTTACTGTGCCTACTGGGGATGTGAGACCATAGCCTCACGGTCTTCAAAGAATGAAGACAAATTTCTAAGGGTCGGGTGGGGTCCATATGGTTGTACCATCCCCAAACACGATCCGACCAACGGTGGAATAATAAGAAACAGTAACTGTGCGTATCTGTTCCTTAACATAACTAACCCTAACGATTCAAGCTGGATTATGGGAAAGACATGGGGATTGAGATATTGGGAACCCGGGACAGACAGAGGGGGTTTGATACTCATCCGAGAGTCCAATAATTCCCC
This sequence comes from Phaenicophaeus curvirostris, assembly GCF_032191515.1. NCBI lineage: Eukaryota > Metazoa > Chordata > Aves > Cuculiformes > Cuculidae > Phaenicophaeus > Phaenicophaeus curvirostris. The sequence goes on from NC_091411.1 coordinate 2,567,614, forward strand.
AGCCACCACCAGTAGGGCCAAATCGAATTATCGCAAAGGAAAAGAAAAAGAAGCAACGGACTAACAGTGCTATAGGTATGAACCCAACAATCTCCCGACAGGAGAGTTTTACTACCCTGGCACCTCTAAGGATCTCCAGTACAATGGAAGAAAGTAATCCTTTACGGTCTGTGATGCGAGCAGCCCACCAAGCTTTGAATACAACCAATCCTAACTTTACAGGTTCTTGTTGGTTAAGTTATGACATAAAACCTCCTTTTTATGAAGGGATAGCCCTAACATCCCCTTTCCGTACATCTACCAAGGACAACCCCCCCAAGTGCAATTGGAAAGAACGAAAAGTAGGAATTACCCTCCAACAGGTGAGAGGAAGGGGTTGGTGTGTGGGAAAAAAAAGACGAAAAGCATTATGCAAAAATCATAAAAGAAATTTCAAGCGAGATGTCAAATGGGTTTTACCAAGTCCAGGGGCTTGGTGGGTATGTTCTATAGCTGGATTAACACTGTGTCTGTCTATAGATGTCCTCAAGAGAAACGAGTCAAAAATTTTGTGTACAGTTTACTGTGGTACCTAGAATCCTCTTACATGAAGAAGAGACCATGTATTTATATTGGAACAATTTGGGACATGAAATTAGAAAAAGAGAGCCAATAACAGCAATCACTCTAGCTACCCTACTTGGTTTGGGAGTTGCGGGGACCGCTACAGGAGTAACCTCTTTGGTCCAACAACATCAAGGCCTAACCTCCCTAAGAGTTGCGGTAGATGAGGACTTAGCCCGAATAGAGAAATCTGTTTCGTATTTAGAAAAATCACTGACTTCATTATCAGAGGTAGTCCTACAAAATCGAAGGGGGTTAGATCTTTTGTTTCTACAGCAGGGAGGATTGTGTGCTGCTTTAGGTGAAGAATGTTGGTTTTATGCTGGCCATACCGGAGTAGTTAGGGATTCAATGGCTAAACTAACAGAAGGAATAGAGAAAAGAAAACGAGAACGGGAAACCCAAGCTTCCTGGTATGAATCTTGGTTTAATCAATCACCATGGTTAACTACCTTGATTTCTACCTTGGCAGGACCTCTCGTCATGTTGCTATTGGCTCTTACCTTTGGGTCTTGTTGTTATTAATAAACTTGTAACCTTTGTTAAAAGCAGGTTGGAAAAGGTACAGCTAATGGTGATGAAGCAGTCAGAACTCGAGATGAAAATTTTACCCAAGGAAGATCATGAGTTGGCTGCCGCTTGTGAGGTGCTATCCAGGTTTGATCAGCAAATTACGGGTAAATAGAAGAAAAGGGGGGAATTGTAATGAGTAACAGAAAGTAATTTGCTGATCAAGCCAACTAAAGGAGCAGCGATCTTTCTGTTTTAAAGCACAGGAACATCTTGTTTGGTAGAGAAAGAAAAAGCCACAATGCTATCTTAATTAAATGCTAAAAGCTAAGTATCTACTGAATTTCCAACCAAGCCTCCTGAAACCCCCTGAAGCAAGAGCTAAGAGCCATAGATCACCTCGGGCCCCAGCAGACATTGATTAAGCCAGCTCAAAGAATGCGGCCTTGTGCAACTGAGGAACAAATGGCCCAGAGATATGGAGAAAAGAGGAGTTGGGAACTGTTTGATGAGAAACAGGACTACAACCTTGAAGACTGCTGAACTGAGACAACTCTGTAAACTTAGCAGATTCACTACCTGGCCATATGGAGATTGCATGTACCCTAGAAGAAGCGGGGGAGGGCATCTTCAAAGATGCCAAACAAAATTGGAGGGGGGATAAAAGGGGTTGCTCTGCTTACCTAACTTTGCGAGCCATGGTGGAGCTGCGACTCCCCTAGCCACCCAGCGCTGCTTTTGCCTTCCTATCTAAATAAATGGTAAATTGATCCACGTTTGGACTTTGTGTTGTTAACTCAATTATAACAGGGAGGACTGCAGAACTGAATGCAGTTGTCCAGGTTAGTTCTCATGACGGGGGGGTAGAGGAGAATAACCGCCTCCCTCGACACCTTAGAAGGGTTTGCTTCTTTGGGGACAGACAGCCTTAGAGCAGGAGAAGGTGTTCCTACATCCAGGGAGAGGAACCTTCTGTCTAGACATCTGCCCTATTGAACCCCAAGCTGCAAAATCCCTGTGACACATTCTCTGCCCGGTACTGGGAGACAGCCTGACCTCACCCATTAACTCCTCCCATTTTCCAACACCAAGAAAACCTGCTGCTGCACGCCCCACCAGCACATCCCTGTGCTCTGTGTGACAGCCACCACCCCAAACCCCACATACAGGATGTCATTGAGCTGCTGAAGCTGCTCCATGGCTTGGGGGCACCAGCACTGCTCCTTCTTGGTGCTGCAGCCTGCGCACAGCGGGGCCTCTCCTCCGCCCTCCTCCGTATCGCTCTCCTGCTCGGCCTCGCTCATGCTGCTCTCGCCCTCGTTCGTTCCATCTTCTCCTTTCCTCCACTGCCGCATGTATATCCTGAAAGTGCGGCTGTAGAACTGCTGGATCATTTCCTGGAAGGATTTGGTCGTGGTGAAGAAAAGGATGGCTCTGAACATGGTGTAGACCTTCTCCTGCAGCGTCTGGGCACCGGTCCCCAGGAGCAAGCCTGCCTCAGTCCAGCGCTCCAGCAGCTCCAGGCTGTTCAGGTAGGGCTCCAGGCGGCGCCTGAGAAGACAAAACGCATCCCGGAGGAGCACGGAGCACTGGGGCTCCTCGGCTGCGTTTTCATACTGGTTGATGCAGTTCCAGAACTCGGGAGCTATGTTGGCCTGAAGGTCGGTCTGCAGCACCTCTAGGAACCATTCCTCCACGACGGAGTGCAGGTCGTAGCACCGCAGCACGCCCAGCGCTGCCCGCAGCTCAGCATCCTGCGCTGGCTCCACCGCATCGGCCCTCGGCGCTGCCTGAAACGCAGAGGGGATGCCCAGGTAAGCGCACCGAAAGACTTCTCCTGGGGAAACTGGGGCAGCAGACCCTGCAGGGACCAAGCGCAGGTGGGCTCTGCTGTCACAGCATCAGGTGGACGCCGTTCCTCCAGGGAGACCTGCTGGGTGCTCAGCCTGTGCGGGAAGCCCAGCGCCTCCCTCTCAGGCCCAATGCTCTCCATCACTGTCCCCTCGGCGGCTGCAGGATGCCTCTGTGGGCAAGATGGACAGGAGCCACCCCTGGGACCCCAAAAAACCAGGGTTTGGGGGAAAAACCTTCCCTGGCAACGTTCCCTCCCTCAGGGAGCAGTGCAAGCAGCAGGGATAGGAGAAGCAGTGTCTCTTTTTGACCCCAGCACTTTCATGGAATCATAGAATCATTAAGGTTGGAAAAGACCTCTAAGATCATCCAGTCCAACCTTCAGCCCAACCCCATCATGCCCACTAAACCATGTCCAAAAGTGCCACGTCTACACATTTTTGGAGCCCCTCCAGGGATGGAGACTCCCCACTGCCCTGGGCAGCCTCTGCCAGGGCTTCACCACACTTTCCACAAAGATATCTTCTAGAACATTTCTAGAACATTGCCCGCAAATCTCATGCATATTCTATTACTCCCAAGAATGATTTTTAATGTTATTATAAGCTTCTCAACAGCCATATCTCCACTGGATCGTACCAGTTTCCTCATCTGCCCAACCAACCATACATTCCTCAGTTAAGGAAAGGAAAAACTATAAACCAAGAGGAAAGGATGACAGGAGTGAGGAAGGGTGACCCCTGCCCTCTGCAGCTTCCCACCACTAATCCTCCTTTTCGTTTTCCTTTGTGGCCACGAACAGGTTTTATCGGGAATCTCCCCCAACCAGAAGGTGGAGCTTAAAGTCCTCTTTGTGTGAGTTCCTTGGGTGAGTTCTCTCTGATGGGAGTGATGATGAGCTGGCCATCAGCTCGGAGACACAGTCAGCATAAAAGTGCACGCAGAGGCCGTTGTCTTCACAGCACAGAATGCCCATGTCCCGGAAGGGGAAGGCAACGTGCTGCCTGTTCCTCAGCTGGAAATGGTACAGGAGGATGGTGTCTCGCACACAGCCCTCCAAGATGCTTGTCAGGAAGGAGGTGGCTTGCGGGAGCCACCACAAGTCCAGCAGCTTGATCCTGACATCGACCTGCAAGGAGGAGGAACATCATCACCACCTCTGCAGCCACGGTTCCATCGAAGATTCACAGAATCACGGAATAACAGAATAGGTAGGTTGGAAAAGACTCACAGGATTGAGTCCAACCATTCCTATCAATCACTAATTCCTAACAAAATGTCACGGTAAAGGTTGTTTACAGAAACGGTTCTTGGGGGTGGGGTTTGTTTGGGGGACGCTCAATCCCTCCCCCGACCTTTGGAGGCAATTTGTGACTCCTGTCAGCATTTTCCAAGGAGCAGGGAGCACACATCCCCCCGGAGGTGGAGGGGGAAAGCAGAGGGTGGCCGCCGCCTTCTCACCAGGGATAAGCACTGTGGGGCATCTCGCACAGGCAGAAGTTCTCCGTGTCCAGCTGGAAGACTGGTCGTCGAAGCACATGCACCTTTTCTTGTGTGTAGAATTGCTCCTGGAGCACGACAAAGGCGCCGAGTCCTGCGACCTGGACCCCCTGCCCAGGAAAAAGACAAACAGGCCGCTGGGGAATACACTGGTTGTTCCCGGTGCTTATTATTTCTCAGTGGTGCACACTGGTGGTTAGTGGTGCCCTGGCCACAGGGAAGAGGGAAGCCCTCCCTGTGGTGTTGGCTCAGCCAGGAGAGGAGGTGCAGGGCGGGTGGCTTCACCACACAGCCAGGGAGTGAGTCCAGGGGGAATCGTCGCCCTCTCGGAAGGAGCTGGGCTGGGGCGCCCACCCGGCAGAGAGCTGCGTCCTCTGTGCTCACCACAGCGAGTGCAGCCGCCCAGAGCAAACTGCCAGGGAAACATGCAGCCACCCAGGTCCCAGGCTGCAGGGAATGCCAGAGCCTGTCCCTGAGAAGTGACAGCAGCAGAGCGAGCGGCTGGGAGAGAGGTGACAACGGGATGAGGGGCTGGTGGCAGAGCAGCCTGAGGAAGGAGGTAGTTTTAGAACCAGGGAGTCTGAGAGAGAGATGGGCCACGGAGCCCTGCTCTGCCCTCCCCAGGACATCAAGAGGAGCAGCCCCCACCACAAAGCCAGGATGAAGAGGATCCTACACCCTCCCCGTCACTCAGGAGTGAGTGGGGGCCAGTCCGCAGTCAGGGGGGCAGGGCGAGCCCCTCCTGGCCCGCCTCGCTTTCCCAGCTGCCTCTGCACAGCGGCTGTGAGGCTCTGGAGGTGGAAGGTCAGGCAACAGATGTGGGTGACAGCTCATCTAGGCCAGAGGTGTTGCCACCATCAGACAGGCCCTACCTCCGTGTTATGGCCACCTCTGTGGGGAAGAAAAGACAGGTTGTAGTGGCAGAGGACTCCATTCCGAGGGGAACAGAGGGTCTGATACGCCAGACAGACCCTCCCCTTCGGGTCTGGGTCCCGGGTTAGGGGCATCCCTAGGGTGTTCCTAGCCTGGTACAGCCCTGTGCTATTGCCCATTCCTGCTCTTCCATGTGGGATCTTAGGGAGCTGCAATGCACAGCCCAAGGGCAACCAAAAAGAGACTTCAGGGCCTCGGTACGTGCGAGAGTTCGGCTACTTGTGCTTTTACAAAATGGAAGTTCTAGCACTAAGGTGGAGGGCCTTGCTGAGCCGAACTTGTAATGTTCCTGCAAGATATGTTTGCATAAGCTGTTTTTCACCAAGAAATGGCTGAGCAAGTATTTTGGAGAAGAGAAATGTTATCTCCTGGTACCTTTCTGGTACAGTACAAGATACGCTTAGGAATTTAACAACTTCTATACAACAAATTGGGTAGAGAAATCGAATCTATTAAAAGCAGCTGGGTAACTGCCCTGTATTAGCTTTGTGATAGGCTGTAAATTTGGGGAGAGGGTGGTGTTGCCCTGAAAAGATACGGCCTATAAACTTCTTCAGTTTTTGATAAAGGTTGAGGACTTTCCTGCTTGCCAGAGGGAGCTGCTCCTGCAATTGCACTCACGAATAAAGAAAGAAATAATGCTGCTTCATAAGATGCGTGCCTCAGTTCACCTATTTGACTCATGAGCAGTTCTAACCTAAGGGAGGTGTGGGGAAGATGAACAGATGTCATCTTCTTGGAGAGAGTTATTTCCCAATTTGCAGTAGGTGGATGGGAACTCCCTGCTGGAGCTGTGTGGGCATTAGCAGCCCTTTGGGAGGCCTGGGCTCTCGTGATGTGTTCGCGGTCTCCCTCCCCTCCCCTGAGCTGACAGACACTGCTCTGGATCCGGGGGGCCGCGGGCAGGCACCACCCCTCTGCGGGGACCTGGTGGGCGCTGAGCACCCCTCCGTGTCTGCCATCACATTGCACAGCCCTGCCTCCCGCTCTGTGACCTCACTGTGCCGGGTGGGTCGGGGCAGGCTAGGAGTCCCCGTCGTCGCCAGGGCACAAGTGCAGTAGCCCACTGACGGTGGAGCTGCTTTGTGCGTCCCAGACCGTGTCCCGTGCGGAGTGGGAACATACAGATCTCAGACTGCTTCAGGAGCGCACAGACTGCTTGTCACAGGTTGTCCAGCCTTGCTGCTTGGCTGAAGGGGGGAAATAACTCAGGGTTTTACTTCTATGAATCTCAGCTCCGCAGCTTTAACATGGTCTGCTCAAGAAACAGGGTGGGGAGGCCCCCTGTTCACATGGGAAGCATGCCGAAGCCTGGAGACACAGGGGTATCCTATCTGCCACAAATGGGATTTCTAGATTTTCAAAGTCCCGTTGTTGCTTTTTCCAGGTGACTGAGACATGGCCGCTGGCAGGAGCTATCAGCCTGTGGGGCTTCCCAAGAGGGCTGATGGATTCCAGAGCAAAGTGGCAACATCTCGTGATTGGAAGCGGGGCAGAGAGGCAGAGAAGCCTCTGACTGTCAGTACAGGCCAGGTAAGAGCTGTGTTTGGGTTGTGAAGTTCCCCTGTGTCCCTCCTCTGCCCACTTCTCCTGTTGTCCAGCAGCACTGGGAAGCTGGCCGCGGGCTCCCGTATGTGGCCGCTGTGCTTCTCAGAGGTGGCTCTCATGGCGCAGTGAGGTTTGGATTGTGTGCTGCTTCAGGGCAAGTCCAGAGTCTTGCCTGAATGTGCCACTGGAGCCAAGTTAAAGGATTTTCCTGGGTGTTCAGCTGGACTAGCTGGAGCATGAGTGTACTTCTTTCCATGCTCTGTGGGTGGGCAGTGATATCTGCTGTCCTGCTGGCACACTGGCCAGTGCTGCTCCAGCTGTACCAGACCTCCAGGAGCTGGGCGTGTGGTGGGCTGCTCCAACTCTGGCTGAAGACTTGGAGACATGACTGGACCCAGATAGAAGAGGTTCCAAACTACCTGTCAGTGGCATTTGAACAAGTAAAGCCTTTCTGGACCAATTTCTGTAGCTCTTGCTGAGTTGCTGTTTTGTGTTTCAGCCCACTCCTTCTGCCTTCGTGAAGGAGAAGTCTCTCACCACCAAGCAGACGCTGGCCCCTACTCGGGTGGTGAAGCTGCCCCAGATTACCCAGCGTGGAGATATGAATGAAGCCTCTCATCACAAGGTAGCCTTTTCCTGCCCTTCTCTTTGCTTTTTGATGTGATATTTGCAGAAGGTGCATGCTTGTAACAGGCTTGCCTCCAGCTCCTCCAGACCCCTTGGTGACTGGGCTCTGTTGTACTTTCAAACTGCGGCGGGGGGGCAGTGGTTTCCTTCTGCTAGGGGAAAAAGAAAGCATATTTTGCCAGTGGGACATTGAAGTCCTGATCTGCACTAGGCTGATATAAATAACCTTTGCTGAAGGTGGTGGATCTTGCTGGAGTCAGCTCCCATCCCAGTTACCGTGGGTAACCACAGTGCTGGGGGAAGACCGGGGCAGAACACAAGGGCATGAGGACCCTGCCAGTTTCTATCCTCCTGCTGAACCTGTGAAATGCCTGGAGTCAGGACACCCTCAGGGGTAGTAGCACTGGCCTCTTGAGGGGATTGATGCAAGGACTACTGCCTGATGAGCAGAAGACCTTTATTAAGGTTTAATGGCTCCTTTATATATGTTAACTGGTAAGAACATGCCATGTATTCTTTACAATGATTGGGTTCTGCTACTTGTTCCCCCACCTAGGCCAGAAATATTATTGGCTAAGATTAACTGGTCATGCGCCGTGGTATTTCTTCTTGTTACTTTGCTTCTCCTTCTCTCAGCCAAAGTCTTTTCAAAGACAGCCTCCATTTCCCTGTGTCCTTCGGCCTGCAAAAGCCTCCACAGCCTCTGAAGGCTGTAGGCCCTGTGGTAATTGCTTAAGATTTAACAAAACCAACTGCATTAATGTTTTGGGTTGGAACAACGTTGGGACTCCTAGAAGGGTGTTACGTTTGCAGCCTGCGGGATGCTGCCAGCTCTATGGGGGAATCGCCCTGGGCAGAGCGGAGTGGATGTGCTTTATCCTGATCAGTGGCTTCTCAGATATCTGTTTAAATCTGCTTTTCTCACATGACTGCTCAGTGTCCAAACGTGTCGATGACTGAGGTGGGCTCTTGAGCAGAAAATTGCCAGTGTAAGACCTGTAACAAATTGGTTAAGGATTGCCCTGGACTGCACAGGAGCTCGGGAACACATCAGACAAGCACACAAGTAACTAGCAGCCACTGGCCTCGGCATGGCCAGGACCTCTGTGGAGGAGCAGGGGATCCACCTGTGCCTTTAGAGTGGAAACAACACAGCTGCAAGTGGGGAGAAAAAGCAGGGAGGAATTTTCTGATGAATGCCTCTGTCAACACTTGCTGTTAGTGTATATTTTCAGACATGCTTCTGCAGTGGCATTAAAGAAAACAGCGGTCATAGAATAAAAATAAAGAATCCATTTAAAGTTTATGGAAGAGGAGATGTCAAGACCACTCTTGCTGGTAGCTTAGCTGCAAAGAGCTGAATCTTACCACCATCCAGCATTCACCTCACCTATCTTTTCCCTGACTTGAGTGTTACCTCCTGGGGTGCTGGTTTCTAGGCTCTGTAACAAAAGAAATACTGAGGGCCGTGTGGGGCTTGGTGCCTCGGTCTTACAGTAAAGATCATCCCAAGGTTGTCTGCCGTGGAGCAACTTTCACTTGCTCCATGAGTGCTTGTGGCTGTTTCAGTAAGTGCTCTGGAGCTGTGTGACCACATTAGTAGAGGGCTCAGCTGGAGGTAGGCTCTGCTTTGCCTTTTTGAGAAGGAAGCCTCTTGGAGAAGTGCCTATTAAGGAGATTCTTAGTTTGAGCCTGCTTAAAGTGGTCCAGAAATTATTGATTAGCTCAGAACGTGGATGGGTAAGCTCCTGTTTCCCGAGAGTGAGCCAGGCAAATGCGCTCCCCAAGGGGCACTATACTTCTGTGGAGACCAGTCTTGGATTCTCATTCATGAATCTTCCTCCCATAAGCTGAACCACTCACCACAGTCTGTCTTGTGTCTGGCTGAAGACTTGGAGACATGACTGGACCCAGATAGAGGAGGTTCCAAACTTACCTGTCAGTGGCATTTGAACAAGTAAAGCCTTTCTGGACCAATTTCTGTAGCTCTTGCTGAGCTGCTGTTTTGTGTTTCAGCCCACTCCTTCTGCCTTCGTGAAGGAGAAGTCTCTCACCACCAAGCAGATGCTGGCCCCTACTCGGGAGGTGAAGCTGCCCCAGATTACCCAGCTTCGAGATATGAATGAAGCCTCTCATCACAAGGTAGCCTTTTCCTGCCCTTCTCTTTGCTTTTTGATGTGATATTTGCAGAAGGTGCATGCTTGTAACAGGCTTGCCTCCAGCTCCTCCAGACCCCTTGGTGACTGGGCTCTGTTGTACTTTCAAACTGCGGCGGGGGGGCAGTGGTTTCCTTCTGCTAGGGGAAAACGTGGATGGGTAAGCTCCTGTTTCCCGAGAGTGAGCCGGGCAAATGCGCTCCCCAAGGGGCACTGTATGTCTGTGGAGACCAGTCTTGAATTCTCATTCATGAATCTTCCTCCCATAAGCTGAACCACTCACCACTGTCTGTCTTGTGTCTCCAGTTCTCAGCAGTTGACCTGCAAAAGAGCTTGTTTCAGCCTTTCCCGTCGGAGTTGGTATTTCAGAACTTTGTCCCCCCTGAGGTCTATGAAAAGGCAGTGGTTCTGAGAAACAATGACAAGGTAAGTGCTGGGACATGAAGGTTTGATCACAGAATCACAGAATGGTTTTGCTTGGAAAAGACCTTTAAGATCGTTGAGTCCAATCATCGATCCAGCCCTGCTAAGTTCAACAGAAGACCATGTCCCAAAGTACGACATCTACTCGTCTCTCTGTTTTCCTGTGTTCCTCCTTTTTCTCTTCTTAAGCTTGCTTTTATTGCCAGTAAGGCCATGGTGTCTGTCTTCTCTTGCTGCTCTGCGCGTGTTGCTCTGTGGCACCGCGGCTTGACTGCCTCACTCACGGCAGGTCTGTTACAAGGGACTTTTTTCCTTCCTCCAGGATAACAAATACTGTTTGACCCCCCCCTTTGGAGGTGGGACTGCACGGATGTGTGTAGGCAGAAGCAAGCAGGATCTTTGGGCTGGTTGATGGTGTGACTGTAACTCCGCACTGCTGGTGTCTTCCCCGCTTGGCGCTTCCTTCCCAGAGAGGTGTTGCCCGTCTGCCTCTGGCCTAGAGCTGTTTGCCCAGGCAGAAGGGATTTGAGCCCACCCTTGTGTGGTCTGCACACTTAGCTCTGGAGTGAAAGGTGCTCTGGCAGGGAGGCTGAGGAAGGATTTTGCCAGGATGTGGCCAGGTCTCGTCTTGTGTTTCCATGAGTGGCAAAATTATAGTTTCATGTCTTTCCTTCAGGTTCCTCGGCTGGTGATGGTCGCCATGGAGAGCTCACCATATTTCAAGTTGGTCAGTCACAATCGTGTCTGGCAAAAGGTACTACCGGGCATGACTGCAACTTTCCGCATCCGTTTCATGTCTGAGAAGAACAAGGTAAGAGTGGAGGCTCCAGGAGGGTTGTGCCTTCAGTGGAAGATGAACCTACAGGGCTGGCTTTGGAAGAGGGCATCTGGTTTTGAGGAACTGTGCTGGTTTTAGTGGGGTGGTACTGGATCTAGAACTGGGGGAACCTCTGTCCATGTCGTGAAGATGATGCTCTCACAGTCTGAAGGCTCTTCAGTGTTTCAGATTGCTTTTATCCTTTAGTGCTGAGCCATGTCTGCTGGCATCAGGGACGAAAGATTCTTCTGGCCATGATTGGGCGGCCTCTCAAGGATTTGGTTTCTAGCATCTGTCCATTGCTGTGTCGTTATGGGTTTGCTCCCCTAATTATAAATACAGAATTCTATTTAGAAGTGACTTGTGATTTGGAGGACCCGAAGTGAGCCTGATCAGAGCAAGGACCACCACCTTTTAACTCTGGAGTCACTTTAATGTCCATCATGTTGGACACAGCAGTGAGACAGCCGGACACGATGTCTGAAGCCATCCCTGGTTTTGCACGCTTTCACATCCCACAGCCTGCTGTGAGCTCTGCTCCAGGCTGTTGGTGTTTAGATTTAGTTTTACAACTTGTGCTACCCTCAAACAGCATGGATATAGAAAAGTAAAGAGAAAGTACCCTGTGATCTCTCGCTCCCCACGCTTAAGGAATTATCTGTTTCTTTGGAGAGACTGAGAAATGATTTAACATCATTAATATTTAGGGTAAAAATTATGCTGACTTAAGGCAGTTCTGTAACTGTGTAAGTGACACGAGCTTCATCTCACTGAGACAAGCTTTGCCAAATACACTGGTGCCTTTAAAATATGATTTATTAGTAACAAATAGTGTTCATTTTTGGGGGGGAAGAGGTAAATCAGTGCCCAGGAAAGGCAAAGCGCCGCTCTTCAAGTTTAGAGAGGCAGCAGAGCAACATATGAACATCACCACAAACAGAAGCAGGGCGGGGCGACCCCAGAGAGCACTGATGTCCAATACTTTGTCCCTTGTCTTACCCTTGAGCGGGCGAGTGTGTGGAGGAGGGAGCTCTGCCAGCGAGAGCTCCTCTGCACAGCTTCCGCCACACCCAGGCAGTTTCTGCTGAGGAGCACGGAGGAACTGACAGTGGAGTAGAAATGTTGGGTAAATTGAACACAGTTTTGTCTTGTTCTTGGTGGAGCGTGAGTCCCTGCAGTACCAGGGTGCTGCAGCTCAGCTGGAAAGTGCATCAGCAGTGCAGTCAGAAGGGGCACAGCACCTGCAAAGCCTCCTGTGCTGTGCATGCAGTTGCCTGTGTGCAGAATACCTGCTTTTCTTTGTGGGAGGTGTAGGAGTGCTGCCTCTGAGCTTTCTCTGCCTCTCTGCTGTGGCATCATCCCCAGGGACTGTGGATATCCCCATGAACTGGGATGCAGGTACAAACTCCTCCATCATGGCTGGAGTCCTCCTGCTGTGGGGTTGGTTTACAGAATTCTCTTGCTTTGAATTTGTTCTTCCCTGGGGTAAATCTGACTTCAGTTGCCTGCTGCAAGGACTTCAGAGAAGTATTTAGGACTGGTTATGCAGCAAAAAGGATGGCAGTTTGCTGGTGTACTGGGCAGCTGTAAGGGTCCCAAGCCGAAGCCCGGAGGGTTTTGTTTGGAATCGCCCAGACGGTATAAAAACAAGGTCAAATGCCGTAAATCAAAAGGGTTTTCTTTACTGCAAAAAAGGCAGAAGATGAAAGGCGAGGTAATATGAGCAGTGATAGGAAAGTGAGGAATAAAGATAGAAACTCAAGCAAGAGTTCAGAATAGGATTGCAAAAATAGTTACCACCATGGATCTTCAAGGGTCCGTGTCTCAGCAGCCTGGTGAAAAGTCAGGGGTCCCACAAAGAGTTAGTGGTAGGCAGAGGTGAGCGTGCGAGTTTTTTGGATGCTTTTATAGCTTCCCTCAGTCCAAGTTGTCACGTCCGCCACAGCTTCACCCATCTGGGCCTGGGCATTGTCACGCAGTGTCTCCGGCTCAAGTCTGCTTCAGCTTAGCAACAGCAGCAATCCTTGAGGCAATGATGTTTTAATCTGGCTTCTCACAGCAGTTAAGGTTGTTGTCGCTGTGACAGTTGTTTTTGTTAGCCTGCGTTTGCAAAGAGCCTGAAATGACATCTCTTCTCTAAGTGGTTGCTGTTTTTTCAGTGGGTGCTCATTCAAATGTCAGTGGTGTCACTTGGAAAGCCAGAGCTCACACGTGATTGCTTATCAGACGTGAATAAGAGAAGAGGAGTCTTTGTCTCTATTTTCCTTACTGCTGAGAGCTCTATGAAGGATGAAGTATTCTCATGAAAATCTAGAGCCTGAAGCTACGTCCAAACCCAGCATCTTTAATGCATGGAATTGATGCAGCCCCTCTATCACCCAGGGTTTTTTGGTTTAGAAACCTACACTAAAACAGTCTGCAAAGGGGCTGCAGTTGCAAAACAAAACCTAATTTTAAACTTGTTCCAGCTGTACCCTGGCTGTGAGCAAGTGTGCAGCAGAGCTGGTAGCACAGGGCAGTGCTGCTGGGGAGAATTGTAGCTTTTCCCTTCTGCCAGGGAGGGCTATTCAAGCTTTCAGAAGCTTAAAGGGTCATAGGTTCACAGCAGTGTGAGCAACCAGCTTCTGCCTGGCACCCCTCTTTCCTTGGGTTTCCCCCTGTTTGTCCTGACGCTGCGGTCGGCTTTGATGCCTGGTCCCACTTTGGGGACGTCCTGGAGCTTGGCCGAAGGGTTGGCACATGCTGAAGCACTTTACCGAGCCAGGCTTTGTGTGGGAAGCTGTCTCCCAGGGAGTCCCCGGAGAAGGGACTCAGCACAGAACGTGCTTGTGCATGAATGGCGAGAGGCAGGTTTCTCTCTTGAGGTCATGGTTGTCTCTGTGAGGCCAAATCCTTGTTGCTCTGCCTGGCCTTGGAGTCTCTCTGGAGAAGTCCTTTTCCCTGTGGGTTGCTGTGCAGGTGGTGCCAGCACCCCTGACCAGCAACAGAGCTGTGAAGGCTGCCTTTGCTTGTTTCCTGGGGGAATTTATACCTTGAGCTCTTACTTATGTTGCTGTTGATCCCCTCACTCCTTAGCAATGACAATGACTTGGAAATTGTTTTCTTCTACTTCGTCAAGTACCTCTAGTTGGGCTCAAAGAGTGGTGGGAAATGGGGTTCAGTCCATCTGGAGGCCAGTCACAAGTGGTGTCCCCAGGGCTCAGTGCTGGGTCCAGTCCCGTTCAATACCTTTATCAATGACCTGGATGAGGGGATTGAGCGCACCCTTAGCAACGTTGTGGACAATACTAAAGTGGGAGGAAGTGTAGATCTGCTGAAGGGTAAGGAGGATCTGCAGAGGGATCTGAACAGGCTGGATCGATGGTCTGAGGCCAATGGATTCAAGGCGGCCAAGTGCAGAGTCCTACACTAGGGACACAAAAACCCTGTGCAGTGCTACAGACTTGGGGAAGAGTGGCTGGAAAGCTGCCTGGCAGAGAAAGACGTGGAGGAGTTGGTTGACAGCAGCTGAACATGAACCAGCAGAGTGCCCACATGGCCAAGAAGTCAAATGGCCTCTTGACTTGTATCAGAAACAGTGTGGCCAACATGACCAGGGAAGGGATTCTGCCCCTGGACTCAGCAGTGGTCGGGCCGCACCTTGGATACTGTGTTCAGTTTTGGGCCCATCACTATAAGTAAGACATTGAGGTCCTGGAGCACGTCCGGAGAAGAGCAGTGAAGCTGGTGAAGGGGCTGGAGAGCAAGTCATACGAGGAGCGGCTGAGGGAACTGGGGTTGTTTAGTCTGGAGAAGAGGAGGCTGAGGGGATGATTCTGTGATTCTGTAAGAGTCTGGATTGCTGCTGGTTAAGGGAATTTGCTGCTCTGTGCAATTCCTAAATCAAATTGCCCGCTTGCTGCTCCAACAATAAGGAGATTCTTACTACAGCTGTAATCTCCAACGTGAAATGACTCTGGTTTGGTGCCTCAGAATCGAAGTATTGGTTTGGTCTGGTTCTGTCAGCTTGCTTCGAGAGCAGGTGGATCCATGGGGTTGTTTCTTCCTTGTGAGCTAACAGCCCTGTGCAAGTCCTGCTGCTGGAATGAAACGCCGTTAAGGTAGAAAGTACCATTGCACTACTGAATGCTGTAGTTGGAGTCATAGAAATACTTGTTTTCCTTCTGCCACGGGGATGGTACCAAATGCCAAGTGCTGAGACTGTTTCTTTCCCTGCAGGATTATTCTCACCAGCTCACCTGCACCACAGAAAAGGAGAAGTTTATTGTGCCAATTCGAGCTATTGGTCCTCGAGCTGTCCTGGACTTCCCTGCCCACCTGGACTTTTCCATCTGTCCAGTCAAGTACAGCACTCAGAAAACGCTGCTGATTCACAACGTTGGGAATCGGGAGGCCCGCTACCACATCAGCACTCACAGGTAACAGAGCTTGTTTCTTCTGTGCAAAATACTGTTGTGTGATAAACAGTGAACAGTAACAAAAAGGAACCAGAGTGTGGGAGCTGCTCTGTTGCCGTAGCTGGAAGTGGGCAGGATGGGGGTTCTTCAGTTCCTGGCAGTGTTTGAAGCATCTCCTGACAAAACTCTGCAAGCTGCAGCAAAGTTCTATGCTGCAGTGATGTCTCCAACACAGCATCCAGCGAGACTGATTCTGTTAGATTGAAAAGGAAAACATAGGCAGGCACCTTGGCTGCCTTTGGGCTGCATGAGATGCTGCATGGCAGCAGCAGCTCTGGGAGCTCAGCTCAGGCAGACCAAATGCCATGTTCAGAAGTAGGTAAGCTCTGAGCTACTGAAAGAGACATTTTAGATGGTGTCATCAGCTATGTCTGTATAAGCAAGTGCAACCAGAGATGGGCAATCAAAGTGATTGGCATTGAGGCCCTGACAATAACAGTGGTCCAGGAACTTTGTTTTGCAAACAGAATATATATTGCTTTTGATTTTCACCCTGGGAGTGATCTTATTAGCCTCCAGATTGCCACACGGCTAAATGAATCCACTTCCTCCCTGAGTCAGGCCTGGATGTGAGCGTGTGGCTCGGGGGCCCAGGGTGTGACAGTTGGTCTGGCCCCTGGGACCAAATATTCTTAAGCAGAATGAGCTCCAAAGTGGAGCTGAGCAGGCACTGGCTTCAAAACTGCACTGCAGCCTGAGAGCAGAGTGCTAACATGGGCGCAGGCAGAAGATGCAGCAAATGCCTGGTGCGCAGGTTGACGGCCTTTTCTTCCAGAGCTTTGTCTCTCCCAGATTTCCTGGAGAATGCTAGAATATGCTAGTAGCTGGCTTGCAACCTCCTGGCCATAAGTACCTTCAGAAATGCTTACAAACCTCTGCCAGCCAAACATGCCCATTCTCTGGGGTCACATGCACATGGTTTTCCCATGGTCCCCTCATCAAATGCCCGGTGTGGGCTATGTTGTGGGCAGCCTGCGTTGCTCCTTTTGGTCTCAGAAGGCAGTCACCGGTTTTCCAGTTTGCTGACCTGGCAATGGTAATGCTTTGTTGACACCACATCTGCAAGGAAACCAGTTCAGCTGGCTGGTGAGGAGTGGAGAGTTGCTTGGTCCCAGAGGTCTTGGTGTTAGAGCCAAGGTCAAGACTGCAGCAAAGACCCTGCTGTCTGACTGGGGCTGCCTGAGTTGCCACAGTTTCTCCTCCATCAAAACAAGGCTCAGAAGAGGATTTGACTTTTCTTCTGTGAATTGGGAGGATCCAAGAGGAGCTTCCCCCAAAGCCTGTTGAAGTGGACTTCTAGGATGCTCTTTGAGCAGGCTGCTGCTTTTCACTGTGGGAAATACATAGGCAGTTACCTGTCAATCACTCCACAGTTTTCCTCTGGGATTTCCAGATCTCCTTGTTACCACCAAAATAAATACCCAGGACGTGTTTTTAAGGTGACAAGTTGACCACCGGCAAAGCACTAAACCAAATAACTTCTCTTTTCTAAGTATGGTTGTACAAGAGCCACCCAGCCCAGCTGCCATTGTGCGGAAGTGTTTCATTTGGCTTATCGCTAAGCTCTAAAGCACTGAGTTTTGTATCTGTCAGCCAAGAGCTGTTTAGCTGGCAACAAATCATTGTCATCACTCCTATTAATTTGAAGAACATCAGCACACTTTCATAATTATTTCCAACACATTGCACAGAATTTGTCTGCTGGGCCAAGCAGACAGTTTACAAGCTTGGATTCCCAGACTACTTTGCTTGGGAATAGAGAAAACCTCCATTAAGTTCACCTTGATAGGCTTCTATTAGTGGTGTTAAATTTAGCTCAGCATTTAATTGTTCAGGCTGTAAATGGGATTCTCCTTTTGTTTCCATGGGGTAGTAGCTAGTCTATGTTTGCATTCATTGAGATTTGTCTGATGTCTCCTTTGCTCAGAGCAGCTTTCATTGCAATGCTGATAAAATTGGACCTTTCCTAGCCTCCTTGCTTGCCTAAGTGAGCTGAAGTGAACTAGACTGCAAAAGGAATATAGTCCTCAAGTCTCCCACAGTAGTCATGATATCTCTCTTTGTGTTGCAGCCCTTTCTCTGTCGATCCCTCCATTGGGAACCTTGGGATTGGTGAGGCCACACAAGTAACAGTGGAGTTTCACCCACTGGAAACCGGGGATCATTCCGGGTGCCTGGTTGTTCACTATGACACCGGTAAGTGCTACATGCTGCACACTCTCAGCTTCCTTCAAAACAGTTAGGATGCAGTTATTTTGAAATAAGCTTTAAGAAGGAGAGCAAATGATGACTTGAGGGATTGTCTCTCCAGCTTCAAAGCATGCAAATAAGCTAAAGGCTGCTGAGGTGAATTGCTGAAGTGAAATGGAAATATTTAATCAATCAGTCTTAAAAGCTGCTTATTGCAGGCATAGAGCAGGGCACCAGGCAATGTCACCCAGCCTCACCTGGCAAGCCCTGGCTGCTTTGTCCTGCACTAAGTCAGACTCCCTGTGATTCGCATACAGAAAGCAGCCGTGGGGCTCTTTCAGTAACACCAAGAGCAGACTGTTTATTACAAAACAGAAGCTCTAAGAACAAACCAGCAATTTGGGAGGTTGGGAGGCATTTTCTGTGCTTTGCTGTGCTGACTTGCTTGGCTCACCAGTGGCAGCATATCCCAATACCTCATGCTGCTGTCAGTGTGACTTAGGCAGGATCAGGGGCACATTATATTGGTTTAATTTTTGCCTTGTGCTGCTGCTTCACTTGTTCCTCTGAACATCCCTTTTCTGCCCATGTGCCCCCAGATACCTTTGCTTTGCTGCCCTAGTGGCAGGTCTGCATGAGACTCTGCATGAGGCCTGCCTGGTCACCTGAATGACCTCAATCCAGAATTCCTTGTGACCTGAGTGGGATGGCAACCCAAAGTCCACCTGGGCACATCTGAAAAATCTCACTGTCAGTAGCATCACGGTGTCACCTTGGGGCTAGATGTCTACAAATACACAGAAAAAGGCACTTAATGTAGTGTCCAGGACATCCTCATGCAGTCCACATGCGGCTATCAGGATGTGGTAAATGTTCTGGTCTGTGAAACTGTCAATACTGCAAAGAGCCGTAGCACTTCCTTCTGCTACTGGTGGTTTGCTCTGTTCTAGTATCAGCAAGTGAGGTGAGCAAAGACTCTGCTGTGCTTTGTTCCAGGTGAACGTATCCAGACAAGGCTTTATGGATTGGCCGTAGATGCCAACATTGGGCTGGAGAAGGGCTCTTTGACATTTGAGAAAACTTCCCTTACTCAGGCAAACCGCGGCTCTGTGGTCCTCCACAACCAAAGTGAAATTACAGCCCACTTCCAGTGGAAGGCTGCTGCTACTCAGGAACAGGAGGATCAGCAAAAGCTGAGGTTTGTGTGAAAAACTCCTTTCAGCTGGATGCTCTGCACAAGGGTAAAACTAACGTAGGGCCTCAGAGTGATGTCAGTGCTGTGGAAAGGTTTAGGACCTTACGAGGAGCAGCTGAGAGAGCTGGGGTTGTTTAGCCTGGAGAAGAAGAGGCTGAGGGGAGACCTCATTGCTCTCTATAACTACCTGAAAGGGGGTTGTAGAGAGGAGGGTGCTGGCCTCTTCTCCCAAGTGACAGGGGACAAGACGAGAGGGAATGGTCTCAAGCTCTGTCAGGGGAGATTTAGGCTGGACATTAGGAAAAAAATCTTCACAGAAAGGGTCATTGGGCACTGGAACAGGCTGCCCAGGGAGGTGGTTGAGTCACCTTCCCTGGAGGTGTTTAAGGCACAGGTGGACGAGGTGCTAAGGGGCATGGTTTAGTGTTAGATACGAATGGTTGGACTCGATGATCCGGTGGGTCTCTTCCACCCTGGTTATTCTGTGATTCTGTGATCCTATGATTCTATGATTCTAGGACAAGTAAACCATCCGCAGTGTCAGGGGATGTCACTGAGCTCCAAGATAACAGAGCTCAGCACTTGCCATTCCAGTTCCACCCATGCTCCAGCTGAGGATTACATTTTGGGGAGGAAAGTTTGAGTGCAGTGGCTAGACAGCAAACTTGTGTTTTGTGGGAGCAGAGACCACCGAGGTCCAGAGATCCCTGGGCTACAGAGGATCCATGAGGCTGAGGAATGTAGCTTCAGGGAGCAGAACTATTGTGACAGTCACTGCAGTTGCTTCCGCTCCAGCTTTGAAAAAGTGGCAACTGGTTTCCAAGCAGGGTGCAGGGCAGAGTGCTTTGGTCCTGGTTTCCAGCAGAATGAAGTGTTTCTGCCCTTCCTTAGAGTCTGGTGAGAGTTTGGAGGTGGAGGGTTCTGTAGGGAAGGTAGGACAGCACAGAACTGAGAAGCGCGTTTGGGCTTCAGCTGCCTGTGTCTTCATGGTAGTGAGAGATGGGGCAGGTTCTTCACAATGATGGGACATCATTGGTGAAGCTTTGCAGTTCTCATTTAGGTCAGCAGAGAAACACTTACAGCTGGGCGAGTGAGTTGGAAACTACACACAAAAGCTTGGGTGACTTGTGAAATTCTTGTGTGACTTCTCAGCCTTGGGTGGATATAGGTCTCTAGGAGTTAGTCTGAACCCATCATGATTAGGAAACTGTCCTAAACTTGCACTTGATTTTTAAGGGCTTCTGAGCAAATAAGGTTCAGTGTAATTAGGTCAGAAATGCCTTGAAGCCAAAACGAGTTTTCCACTGCTCTCTATTTTTAATTACCCAGTGCATGACTTCCGTGGAATCTCAGTGTGTTAAAAGAAAACCTCTTGACCTTCTCTTGGTACTTCCCCAGACCATTCCTTTTCCATCTCTTCCTACCTGCCTGTGTCTCAGACTGGACCCTGAGTGATCCTCTTTCCCCTCAAGAGCAACCAGGTTTCCCCACAGTAGACACTGACCCTTGTTTTTATTTTCTAGTTACATTTGATCTTGCACCATTTTGTGTCCTCAACGCTGACCAGGAGGTTTTGTTCTTCCTTACTTGTAATCTTAGGGATGGCCATAGCTCCAGGGTCACTGTCCTGCTTTCAGAGAAACTTTTGAGGTCTTGGAGCAGGGAGGACTTCTTTGAGGGAGGAGGCAGTGTGGGACTCTGCACTAGGATGTGACCCAGAATGACCTGGATTGTTATGAGGTCTGTCCAGGGATTTGCTCTGTCTCCGTCCTGCAGGACTTTCTGGGATGTAAAGGTGGAATTATTGTCTGTGGATGGGTTGAGTTGAGGGTTGTTCATCTCAGTGATTGGAAGCCCTCCCCATGCACAGCATGGTCTGTCAGCCCTGGGGAAACATTTCCCCTTGCACTGTATGGGAGTGAGCCGAAGTGAGGGGTTTTGGTGTTGGTGACAGCATTTGCCCGTGGCTCTGTGTGCAGCTCCTCAAATTCTATCCGCATTTGAATTTAGCTGGGTAGTGATCGCTGTCCTGTTCTTACTGCTGCACCTCCATCTGCTGCACGTGCAGCCTTCCAGTTCTCCCTCAGAGATGTCTCCTGCTGGTTCTTCACAGCCAGGGGACGGGCGTGGGAAGGGAGGACAGCAGTATGCCAGCTGCAAAGCAGCTGTGCTGCAGCAGTGGTCCCTTCTCTTCTCTTGGTTGTGAATGATTTCTGCTACAACTACCAAGTGTGGGAGAGATCATCTGCATCAAAGCTCTGCACTGAAGGCCAGAAAGGAAAAAGAAAAGGTGGTTTAAGGCTAGAATGAAGTGTTTGAATTCAGAGGTGATGCCCCTTCCTTTCTCAGGCCCTCTGTTTTCATGCATATAACCCCATTAAATTTCACCAAGTTGTTGCGATACCTGAATTCATTCATCTGCTTTTCAAGTGTTCTGGGATCCTGTGCTGGAAGGCAGAACTTGTAAGTGTGGAGTAAAACTGCCTGCCGTGCCAGAGGGCAGCAGGTGGCAGTTGGATCCCTGGGGACCCCGTGGCACAGGGTCAGCCCCTTGCTGAGCTGCTGCTCTTCCTCCTCGAGTGCGTTGCTGCCCTTGTGCTTACCTGATGGTCACTGCAAAGATGTTGCTTATTAAACGATCTGCTTGGTTTGTCTCTCCCTGCAGGCTGTGCCGCAGGCTGCAGAAGCAGGAGAATGAGGTGGATTGCTTTCTCAAGGAGTGCACAGAAGTTCCCACTCTCCGAGAACATGTTCCTCTTCTCTCCCGCGGCTTCCAGCAGCAGAGGGCGAAAGTGCAAGGAGACCCCATGCTTTTCTCCAGTGATATTTTCACCATTGACCCAGTGGTAAGTGACAGCTGAGAAGCTCCCTTCCTTCTCCTCCTCCCCCTTCTCCCTGACAAGGTCTCTTGGCAGATCCCACATCAGCTGGTTGGATGTGCTGAGAAAGAGGACTCCAGGTTTGTCTCGTGGGGCTGGGAGAACTTACTGCAAAAATCATTTCTGAACTGCGGGCATCTGGCAGGCGGTCAGAGCTGCCTAAAACTGATCTCTGTTGCAAGGGCTATAAATTGAGGGCACTTAAGTGTCCTTACAGCCTTCAGAGGTATCAGAGTGCACTAGGTACTTCTCGGTATCTGTGCAGGGGAAGGGTGTCAGTGCAGCACCTTTGTAACCGAGAAGAGAAAAATACATTTGATTTGCTTAGTCTTTTCTGATCTAAGTCAGAGTGTTCGTGTAGCCATAGTGGCACAGGGATACAGTGGAGGATTTGGAGGAGAGCGGTCCCTTAGACTGCCTGGTACTTCTGAAGAAATCCTGCCTGATTTGCTGGAGTATGAGTCAGTTTGGTTCCTTCTCTATAGCCTGAATTTAACCAAATGCTTCTCCCAGGTGCTGGTAAGGGTGGGGGACTTAGAAAGTTTATTTTGCAGCTGATTCCAGATGCTCTTATAAATGTTGGTGGCAGGTGTTGCTGGCTACTTTCTCTGCACTGATGCTCAGAGTAAGTGCTCCAGGTGCGGAGCTGAAAACAAGAAATGTAATATATGAAGATGCATGATTTGTCTTCTGCTTCTGTTTTAGGAGGGAGATGTCTTGCCAAATTCTTCAATTGAAATTAACGTGATCTTTAAGCCCCAAGAAGCCAGAGTCTATCAACAAACTGTCTACTGCGACATCTCAGGTATGGCTCCTTCGTCTTCTGTCAGGCACAGGGAAGGCGAGGCACAGTCTTCCAGCTCCCTCTGCTCTTGTGTAATTGCTAGAAAGGGTCAGCGATCAGCAGGGTTGTGCTGGCACGTGCCCACTGTCCCTGTGGTTTCCAGGTAGCCTTCTGTCCAAGACCAGCCTTCAGGATGCCTGGCTCTAAGCTTGGATCGCTGATCCCAGAACAATCAAAGCATGAATTTGCCAGGGTTTTGCCAGCATTTGCTCTCCTGTGAGGTGCCTGTGAAGGCCAAAGAACTACAGAGCAGAAGAGCTTTAATGGACAAGTACGATGCTCCTGTAGACCATTTCCGTCCACGCTGAGTCTCTTATGCAGATGCATCATCAGACTACTGAGGTGGTAGGAGCTGAGTTACCACTGTGCTCCCAGGGCCCAGATCACCTCCCACTGCCCAGACGCTGCCAGACCTAAGGCGTCTGAGCCCTGCTGAGCACAGGGTGTCTGCGAAAGGACCTCCTCTGGCTAGCACATGCTTCTCTCCCTGGGTGGACATTGTCACCTTGTAGCTCTGAGTCCATGGTGCATATGGGTAGCATTGCACAGGGCTGGGTGAGCACCCTTCCTGGAAATCAGAGTTCAAGTAGCCTGTTAGACAAGCTTTATATTCATCCCATCTTTCAGAAGTGCTGTCAAGTCTTTTTCTGGGAGCAGTTGTCATTGCCCTACCCAGCTTTGCCCCTCATAGCAAGCTGTGTGATTCAGGTTACTTGGTCCTTCCTCTGCATCTCTTGCATGGTGCTCCTATAGGTGGTTTTCAAGAGTGGGTCATGGCTGTCTAGCTTCCATCCAGGGAACGTTATGGTTTTTCCCATCTGAGAGGAAGAGATGAGAGGCCCGTGATGCCCAGCTCCCGTTCTGGAAGGTGAAGAAATGACTGACCCAGCTGCTTTGTTTCTTTCCTTACTGCTCCAAGCTGACAGATAGAAATGCGGTGGAGCAGCTTTAAACAGTCGCTGTGCAGGATTTACTGGGCAAACGCCCCCTGGGGTAATTACACAGGGCTTATGTCAACAAGAAGTCTTCCTGCCCACCAGCTGCAGTTGTTGGGGCTGTGGAAGGAAAAGATTGATTTAAAAAGATGCTCCCAGGCGTTCCTCACTCGGTGCTGTTCTCCTGGCTCTGAGGTTCTTGTACTGCTGATAGGGGTGTCCCTCACGTTGCTGCAGGACTCTCTAGGGGTTGTGGCAGGAAAGCTTTTTTGTTGCAGAGAAACAGGAAAAGTACTTGTGTGCAAGCTTGTAACTGGTCTGGGAGTTACAAGAAACAGAGCTGGGTAAATGATGAGTGTTTAACAAGAGAAGTCTGTTCTTGAGAGACCCTGATGGGCCCTGGGGAGAGGTGAACTCTTCCATTGGCTCCTTGGAAGAGGACCTCTGGCTGGTCATTTAAATGATGCGCCTGCCCCTATCCCTTACAGAATAGAGCTGATCCACTCGATTGTCAGGATGGAAACTGTCCCCGAGCTGAGGTGCCTGGGTACAGAGAGTTTAAAGAAGAAAATGATGATCTTGAACTAGAGATTCAATTAATCCTGCTTCTTGGCTTCTCTCACTGCCTTCTTCATGCATTTGGGTGCCAGTCACAAATCCCTTTGGAGCATGATGTGCGGGTGGCATGCATGCCTCTTGCTGGGATTATCTGGCAGCTTTGCTGCAGTTGCAGTACTGTGAATTTTGCAGCTGGATCTCCTGCCTCACTGGGAAAGGACTTTGCTGGCCTCAGCTTTTTTTGCAGGTCCCGCGCTAATGGCTTAGCAGATGCTTCTGGATTGGTTCTTTACAGAACTGATCAGCACTGGTCACCTTGCAAAACTGGCAGTTAGGCAGTGGTTGAAATTTGCTCTTGGAAAATATTTAAGCTCAAACTGAACTTTCTTAATTATTCATGCAAATAAAGCCGTGGCTCTTGGGTGCTGGGAGGGAGCACGCGTTGTGGGGCTCAGCTGCCGAAAATTCATTTTTGTGTTCGTCTGTGCACAGAACAGCAATTGGTTAAACTTTTAACTGATTGGTTAAAAATCAGGCAGCGGCCCAAGGGCGTACCTCGTGAAGGTCCTGTATCTTCTCCTGGAGCATCTAGAGCTGGTCCCTTCCAGCCTGGAGTCAGGGACTAGCGTGGAGGCAGCCTGGAAAATCCAGGGTGACAGAGGGAAATATTGTACTGAAACAGAAATCTCTCCCCAGGCCGTGAAGCCAGGCTGCCCCTCCACATCAAAGCTGAGGGCATTCAGACCGGGCTCTGCTTCAGCTACGAGCAGCTGGACATTGGGAACGTTTCTGTTGGATCGGCCCGCAGCTATGAGGTGAGCAGTAGGGGTACACAGGAATTGGGGTGGATCCTGATGGCTTTCTGGGCAGCTGTGAACCTTGTGGACCTGCGGGATTTCTGGCAACACAGGCAGTTGTGGGCAGGGAATATTGACATGACAGTCAAATGGTGGGGGGATGGTGGTGGTGTCAGAGAATGTGGATGCTTTTTGATGGGGTCCAAAATGCGCATGTGTTGTTCATGAAGCCCTAATCCCTGCCTTTGGGCAACCTCCCGTTGAGGTCAGCTGGGAGGCTTCATGCAAAAAGAACCCAGCACCCTGACACAAAAGCAACACTGGATCAGAAAGCCACTTCAGTCTTGGGACATCTCTGGCTCTAAAGAGAGCAAAACATTTCTGGAAAGAAGCAGAGAACTGTCTAGATATTTGCAAATTTGTCCCTCCTTCCTCCACTGTCAAGAGTTCTGCAAAAAACAAGATAAAGCAATGAAAAGAGGTAGAAAATGAGGTGATACACTATGCCAGATGCTTTCGAAAGATAGACTCTGGCAGGTGAGGACACATTAAGGTGTTATCTTACCAAAACATTGTGCTCTCTGCACCACTGCAGAGTTGAGGTACAGGAATATTTTCAACAGCAGTTGCAAAAATAAAAAGAAGAGACATCTCTGCTTCCATCTCAGTTTTTATGACAGGTTTTGCAAGGCCAAAAATCAGGGAGCAGAAATCCAAAGCAGAGAGATCAGCCCACAGAAGTGGCAGGGCTTGCCCCTGAAGCAATTAGTACCATTCCAGCTCTGTTCTGGGTGGGCTCCTTGGTGACAGCATGCAGGCAGATGTGGGCACTCCTTCCCTGACAGGAAAAGAGGCTCATCTTGGCAAATGCTGCGGGATTGTGTCAATCGATCAAGGCAGCTGATCTACTGAGTGTTCAAGAAAATAGGCGTGGTTCTGAATTTTCAGTTATTCTCACAATGGTAAATTCATTTGTGGTGGCTGTATTTAGGGAAGAGAAATTCTTTGGAGTAGACGGAGCAGCTCTGCACCTCCCGCTCCTCCTTTCCTGACATATCTGTCCAAACTGTCACATTGAAGTTAAAATTAAAAAAAAAACTTGACTGATGTCCTGTAGCAGAGCTGGAGAGCGTTCCTGAGGTTGGCTTTAGTGCAGCCCCAAGGTGTCTGCTGCGGGCAG
The DNA here is from genome assembly GCF_032191515.1 of Phaenicophaeus curvirostris. NCBI lineage: Eukaryota > Metazoa > Chordata > Aves > Cuculiformes > Cuculidae > Phaenicophaeus > Phaenicophaeus curvirostris. Next base: position 2,593,617 of record NC_091411.1, read on the forward strand.
TGACCTTGTCGGCTGCAGTGGAAGCTGAACGTATTCTGCCTTTGGCAGGACCAGACTCACCTGGGGCAGAAGCTGTTGTGGGTGAGTGACACACGAGGCTGCAGTGCCTCGTCCACCCGTGCCTTAAACACCTCCAGGGAAGGTGACTCAACCACCTCCCTGGGCAGCCTGTTCCAGTGCCCAATGACCCTTCCTGTGAAGAATTTTTTCCTAATGTCGAGCCTAAATCTCCCCTGGCAGAGCTTGAGGCCATTCTCTCTCGTCCTGTCCCCCGTCACTTGGGAGAAGAGGCCAGCACCCTCCTCTCTACAACCTCCTTTCAGGTAGTTATAGAGAGCAATGAGCTTGAAGCAGACTGCTCTGTGTCAGTGGCATAAACCCAGAGTGATTCTGTTCATGTGAAGTTATCACTACTTTGCCTGAAAAAAACAAAGGCAGAACTTGTCCTGTTTGTATTTTCTTTGGCTTCAGCTAAGCACAGCCCATCAGCCTTCTGTGAAATGGAAGATTTCTTAATGTATTTCTGTTTTGCATTCTTACTATTGCAGGTGTTCCTGTTTAACAAAGGAGTCATCGATGGTGCCTTCAGCCTGATACCTCCAAGTACAGCCCTGGGCTGCTGCTTCACCTTTCATCCCCAGAATGGCATTATTTCACCAAATGGGCTCCGAGTCATCAAGATCTCCTTCAGTTCCACCATCCTGGGGAAGTTCACAGAAGAATTCAGGTTCAGGGTGAATGGATCTGCTGAGCCTCTGACTTTGACTATCAGGTAAGGAGGGATGTAGGAGCTCTTTGGGCACATCTGCAGCCACCTCTGGATAATCATCTCCCACCAACCTCATTTTGTGATGAAGCAGAGGAGTTGTCGAAGGTCTTAGTGTGGGGTTGCTAGGATCAAGATGAAGACAAAGAGCCAAGGCTTTTTAACCTTCACTCCAGTTTGAATCCTGCAATTCCAGCAGCAAATGAAGTGCGGTTCTTTGTAAGTGGAAGTGACTGTGTCTTTGATGCTCTCAATAGCCAGTGTAGCTCTGAAAGCCTTGGGTCCCTGTGGGAAGCAGCTTTGCCTTCCTGGTGGGTTGCTCTGCAGTTTTCCGAGATGCTGTGTGCCTGGAATTCGGCAGCAGCGGGTTCTTTCTGTGACCCTTTGTTACCCCTGTGTGAGAACCCCAGGGCTTGAAGTGATTTCTGTGGTGGGAAAGAGTTTGCCTGAAGGCTGCAGGGGAAAGGTGTGGGGTTGCCTGCTGCCCAGCCCGGGCTCCCAGGACATGACAGATGGGGAAACTGAGGCACAGAGCCATCATTTGTTCAGGGTCCTTCATGGGGCCAGCAGCAACCCGAGGGCAAACCCTGCCTGGCACAGTGCCCTGAGCCGCATCAGTGGCTCTCAGATGCTTTGCCTGGGCTGCCTCCTGTCCACATGGATGTCGTGCTGAGCACGAGGGTGACTGGTTGATTTGAAACTCACAGTGGTTCTGAGACCAGGTTTTGTTGATCTTAGTGGTAGTGCAAGCTGAAGGCTTAGCACGTCTCTAACCAAGCTAACTCTTGTCTTTCTTTCTCCTCACAGGGGCTGTGTCACTGGACCAGCTTTTCATTTTGCTGTACCTTCCCTCAATTTTGGTGATGTCCCCTTTGGAGAGTGCACCCTGGGTGGGACTGCCGCGAATAAGAGACAGGACGCAGCCTGATACAAGCAAAAGTAGTTACAAGAGGTGTGTTTCAAACTAATTGGTCCTTACACTAAACTAGGCAATCACAGATTGGTTAATAAAACTTGTATTGGTTAATACAACTTGTATTGGTTAATACAAATGAGCCTTTTTTAAACATCTACTTGCTTTAGCAACGGCAGCAGTTTCTCTCATCAAGGCCACTGTTTAGCAACCGCAGACACCCGTGCTCATCCACACGGAGCCAGCCTTTCTAAACAAAAGTCTTATCTCACTCTTCCCAGGGTCTCCATCCAACAAGTTCCAGCACGTCCTGTTTTATCAACTGGTCTGTACTGGGGGCTTTCTTGAAGCCAGGCAAATCCTGTCCTACATCTCCCCCTTCCTGTTGCACAATAAAAATTTTCTTCACAGAACGTGTTATTAATCCTTGTAAGCATTGCAACAAACATGGCAAAAATAACAACAAAAGAATAAAAACCTCTAAAACATAAACGATCATTTTTATAAGACTTCTTAACCATCCTGACAGTCCCCATCCTGCGAAAAGCTTATCTAACCAGTCCCAACTATCATTTTGTCGAAGTTTAAAGACTCCCTCCTTCAGCTGTTGAATGCTTGCATGAATAGATTCCGAGTGATCGGAAAGATTCATACAACACATACCTTCAAAATCTTCACAACCATGTCCCTGTGCCAAAAGCAAAAAATCTATTGCAGCTCTATTTTGCAAGGTAGCATGTCGTACACTATCTACATCTAATAAAAGTCCAGAAAGAGCACAGCTGGTAGCATTTGTTTGTTTTGCAAGCCAGCAGCCAAGTTTATCTAGGGTTGCTAATGCTTTTGCAGCTGCATCTCCGGGTATCAAAAGAGAAGCAGTAAAGCGTTGGCCAAAAGACCAAAACTCAGCATTATCATCACACTCGGGGGTATATGCGTGGATACCTCGTCTTGCCCTGTGAGAAAGGCGATGTTGTAAAATCGTGGACGTATTAGGGGTTAAAACAGACAGACGTCCAAGACTACATGGTCCTCCTTTTATATGAGAGGGGGTCATGGGCCATGCCCTGTCTCCACAGATAAAAAATATTCCTGGCGGTAATAAAAGGGGAGTATTGCTAGACTTGGACAAATTTGTTGCTGTATAATTACACCAAATAGTAGCGTTTTTAAAGACGGAGTGGACGGGGGAAACGTCCCATACCTTGGACTGATTTTTCCCTGTATAATTAAACCTGACACAAAAATCCATTTTTACTGATCCGAGGAGTTCAATCTCCTGTGGCTCTAGGGTGGCGAGTGGGAGATATGGAGTCCACCAGTCCCAGCAATCGTTAACATTCCTGGATCTGCTATTTTGAAAGAGGGTTCCCAGGAGATTCTTGGGTATTGGCAACTCATCTAGCAGCAATCCCACAAGACACGTAGAGAATGGATTATTAGGAGAGGCAGTGGCAAGACACAACGTATCTTGTCCTGTGAGATTTGCTAGTGTCACCCATATATTGACCTTGGGTAGTGCAGGCAGGCATGGGTAACTTTGCATGTTCCCCGACATAATCATGATAAAAACTACTAATTGAGGAACAACTTTTTGCCCCTTTCTAGCTTCCAAGCAAACCGTCTTTTCCAGTCTTGTTTAAGGACGGCCCATATGGCGGGTGCTAGGTTTGTCCTGCTACACTCTAAATTACAGATTACAGTCTCTCGTGCCCTCTTTCCCACTAGATTAGCCCAATTTATATACTCACATAGATATTGGTCATTCCCTAATGATTCATGCCCTGTAACAAGCAAAAGTTTTACCACATCAATCTCCTTTTCTAAACAGTCTTCACACCATCGCCTGGCAAGAGTTGCTCAGCGCCATCACTCCTTTTCACATGTATAACATTTGCACAAAACCCAAGGTTCACAAGATTTACATAAAGCACAAGTGATTCCAACAAGTGTTTCTCTGCCCTGGTTCATGCAGTTTTTTCGCGTTCACTCTCTGTTATCCCGATCTTCCTTGGAAATCCATCAAATTGTTGTCTGGGAGACTGGTCCTAAGGGTGATTGAGGTTTTCACCAGATGATTGTTGTAAGGATTCACGGAAAGGCCGCACATTCTTTGCCGGGTTCCATCGGGGACCTTTCTCTGTGGAGACACAAGCGTAGCCTCTGCCCCATGTAACAAGAGGATATGGTCCCATGACCTTACCTGTTTCTGGGTCGCGCACCAATACCAGGGCTTTGACTCACGCCTCGAGTGACAGCTGTATTAAAATGTCGAACAATTGGAGGGTTGTTATCTATCAAAAAAACAATTTAAAAAATTAAAAACATACAAGGCTTTCTGTAAAACACTCCTCCGGAGTGACAGTTCCTATTCCCCCTTTTTTGTTGTTGCATCAGACGTTTCAGTGATTGGTGAGAACACTCAATCAAAGATTGACCTGTGGGAGAATAAGGGATACCAGTAATATGGGTTATGCTCCAAGAGTCAAAGAACGCTTTCGTTGCGGTTGAGATATATGCAGGGCCATTATCCGTTTTTATTTGAGAGGGTATACCCAAAGTGGCAAAGGCACGCATCAAGTGTTTACGGACGTCACGTGCTTTTTCTCCTGTGTGACAAGAAGCAAATAAGGCGCCGGAAAAGGTGTCTATAGAAGAGTGAATATATTTCAGTTTGCCAAACTCCGGAAAGTGAGTTACATCCGTTAGCTGTAAACTTTGTAGTCCTCTGGGATTAACTCCTCCGGCTATCAATGGAAAAGAATGTCTTTGGCAGTCAGGACATACAGCAATAATATTAGATGCTTGCTGAGAGGTGAGGCCAAACCGTCGTTTGAGACCTCCAGCATTCTGGTGAAAAAAGAAATGGCTAAGTCTAGCCTGTGCTATGCAATCGGGCAATACCTGTACTGGTAATGTCAATAAATCGGCCCGTTGATTTCCTTCTGCAATAAAGCCAGGTAGAGAAGTGTGTGACCTAACATGCATAACAAAAATAGGGGTGAGGGCGAGAGTCCAAAAGAGAAATAAGGTCCTGTAACGAGGAGTCAGCTAGTGCCATAACAAAGCCATTGAAATATCAGGGCATGAAGCTGTCAAGCAGGATTTAAAATGATCAGGTAAAAAGGTAACTCGGGAGCCCACCGATGCGCTTGTTTAAAGCTGATGGCCGTAGCGACCTTTTGTAAGGAGTTAACGGCCTCAGGGCCAAGACTGTGGTGGGAATGCAAGTCAGTATCTCCCTCGAGCAGTTTGAACAAGGGGCCTAAATCCGTGTTAGACATTCCCAACAGCAGCCAGACCCAACTGATTGTGCCTAACAGTTTCTGTACATCATGTAAATTAAATTTTTTACGTCTGTTTGTATCTGTAAAGGTTGCGGAATTATGGATTGAGCCCTTATACGCCAGCCCAAATATTTCCATGGTGGTGTTTTTGAATTTTTTCCGGCGCAATACAAAGGCCTGCCGAATCGACGGCGGTCATGACAAGGGCTACGGCTTCCTCCATGACTTCGTGGCGTTGTGCAGCCACTAGGATATCATCCATGTAATGATATAGTAAAGCACTGGGCACAGCGGCCCTGACAGGGCTAAGCACTTTAGCCACATACCACTGACAGATTGTAGGACTTTCTTGAAGCCAGGCAAATCCTGTCCTACGTGGGACCTTGAGTTGGGAGGTCTGTGTGTGGCCAACATGGAGCACTGCAGCATGAGAACATCCATCACTTGTGTTCCTCCCCAGTGGCCTTTGGGGTGTTAAACCAGGGCTGCTGGTTGCTTAGGCAGTATTCAGCCGCCACGAGATCAAATGGGACCAAAGGAATAGAAAGTCAGTGTGTCCAGACACCCCTCGTACCTGTCCAGCCCCAAGCTCCTGATCCTTGGCAGGAGAATGTGTGTGCAAGTCCATGTCCCAGAAGGGCCCAGGGCATGGGACTGCAGGGGAAGGGAATTTACGCCACATACGAGCCTGTAGCTGCTCTGGGTGAATGTTCCTGATGCAAAGCAAGACCCCAGTTTCCCACTTGACCTTCAGCGTGAGATGTTAGGTAGCACTGCAATGGGACTTTGGTAAAGAAAGAAAAAGCCACAATGCTATCTTAATTAAATGCTAAAAGCTAAGTATCTACTGAATTTCCAATCGAGCCTCCTGAAATCCCCTGAAGCAAGAGCTAAGAGCCATAGATCACCTCGGGCCCCAGCAGACGTTGATTAAGCCAGCTCAAAGAATGCGGCCTTGTGCAACTGAGGAACAAATGGCCCAGAGATATGGAGAAAAAAGGAGTTGGGAACTGTTTGATGAGAAACAGGACTACAACCTTGAAGACTGCTGAACTGAGACAACTCTGTAAACTTAGCAGATTCGCTACCTGGCCATATGGAGATTGCATGTACCCTAGAAGAAGCGGGGGAGGGCATCTTCAAAGATGCCAAACAAAATTGGAGGGGGGATAAAAGGGGTTGCTCCGCTTACCTAACTTTGCGAGCCATGGTGGAGCTGCGACTCCCCTAGCCACCCAGCGCTGCTTTTGCCTTCCTATCTAAATAAATAGTAAATTGATCCACGTTTGGACTTTGTGTTGTTAACTCAATTATAACAGGGAGGACTGCAGAACTGAATGCAGTTGTCCAGGTTAGTTCTCATGACGGGGGGGTAGAGGAGAATAACCACCTCCCTCGACACCTTAGAAGGGTTTGGGGACAGACAGCCTTAGAGCAGGAGAAGGTGTTCCTACATCCAGGGAGAGGAACGTTCTGTCTGGAGATCTGCCCTGTTGAACCACAAGCTGCAAAATCCCTGTGACACATTCTCTGCCCGGTACTGGGAGACAGCCTGACCTCACCCGTTAACTCCTCCCATTTTCCAACACCAAGAAAACCTGCTGCTGCACGCCCCTCCAGCCCATCCATGTGCTCTGTGTGACAGCCACCACCCCAAACCCCACATACAGGATGTCATTGAGCTGCTGAAGCTGCTCCATGGCTTGGGGGCACCAGCACTGCTCCTTCTTGGTGCTGCAGCCTGCGCACAGCGGGGCCTCTCCTCCGCCCTCCTCCGTATCGCTCTCCTGCTCGGCCTCGCTCATGCTGCTCTCGCCCTCGTTCGTTCCATCTTCTCCCTTCCTCCACTGCCGCATGTATATCCTGAAAGTGCGGCTGTAGAACTGCTGGATCATTTCCTGGAAGGATTTGGTCGTGGTGAAGAAAAGGATGGCTCTGAACATGGTGTAGACCTTCTCCTGCAGCGTCTGGGCGCCGGTCCCCAGGAGCAAGCCTGCCTCAGTCCAGCGCTCCAGCAGCTCCAGGCTGTTCAGGTAGGGCTCCAGGCGGCACTTGAGAAGACAAAACGCATCCAGGAGGAGCGCGGAGCACTGGGGCTCCTCGGCTGCGTTTTTATACTGGTTGATGCAGTTCCAGAACTCGGGAGCTATGTTGGCCTGAAGGTCGGTCTGCAGCACCTCTAGGAACCATTCCTCCACGACGGAGTGCAGGTCGTAGCACCGCAGCACGCCCAGCGCTGCCCGCAGCTCAGCATCCTGCGCTGGCTCCACCGCATCGGCCCTCGGCGCTGCCTGAAACGCAGAGGGGATGCCCAGGTAAGCGCACCGAAAGACTTCTCCTGGGGAAACTGGGGCAGCAGACCCTGCAGGGACCAAGCGCAGGTGGGCTCTGCTGTCACAGCATCAGGTGGACGCCGTTCCTCCAGGGAGACCTGCTGGGTGCTCAGCCTGTGCGGGAAGCCCAGCGCCTCCCTCTCAGGCCCAATGCTCTCCATCACTGTCCCCTCGGCGGCTGCAGGATGCCTCTGTGGGCAAGATGGACAGGAGCCACCCCTGGGCCCCCAAAAAGCCAGGGTTTGGGGGAAAAACCTTCCCTGGCAACGTTCACTCCCTCAGGGAGCAGTGCAAGCAGCAGGGATAGGAGAAGCAGTGTCTCTCTTTGACCCCAGCACTTTCATGGAATCATGGAATCATTAAGGTTGGAAAAGACCTCCAAGATCATTCAGTCCAACCATCAGCCCAACCCCATCATGCCCACTAAACCATGTCCAAAAGTGCCACGTCTACACATTTTTGGAGCCCGTCCAGGGATGGAGACTCCCCACTGTCTGTCTGTCTGTGTGTCGGGGCTCCCGGGGCTCGCGGTCTCAGGGCGGGAGGGGGGATGCTGGGACGGAGAAGGGCTTGGGGGGCTCCGCGAAGAGAAGCTCGACGGGAGCCGGCAGCGCGCGCTCCCAGCACAGAAACCAACCGTGTCCTGGGCTGCGTCCGCAGCATCGGGGCCAGCAGGGCCAGGGAGGGAGTTGAGACCCTCAGTTCCTCTCCTGGGAGACCTCCTCTGGAGTACGGGCTCTGGTTCTGGAATCCTCAGCAGAAGAAGGACAGGGAGCTGTTGGAACGGGTCCAGAGGAGGCTACCAAGATGATCCGAGGGCTGGAGCAGCTCCCAGAGGAGGACAGGCTGAGAGGGTTGGGGTTGTTGGGCCTGGAGAACAAGGCTGCGAGGAGACCTTCTAGCGACCTTCCAGCACCTGAAGGGGCTGCGAGAAACCCGAGGAGGGACTGTTTATGAAGGCTTGGAGTGATAGGACGAGGGGCAATGGGTCTAAACTGGGGAGGGGCAGATTTAAACTGGGCATAAGGAGGAATTTCTTTACAGTGACAGTGAGGAGGCCCTGGCCCAGGTTGCCCAGGGAAGCTGTGGCTGCCCCAGCCCTGGAGGGGTTCAAGGCCAGGCTGGATGGGCCTTGGGCAGCCTGAGCCAGTGGGAGGCGTCCCTGCCCAGGGCAGGGGGCTTGGAACTGCATGATCTTTAAGGTCCCTTCCAACCCAAACTACTCTATGATTCTATGACTGCCAGCTCAGTGCCTGCAGGGCTCACAGGTCGGGGCTGAGATGTCGCTGCCGTGGGGTCTGGGCTGCCGCTTGGTGCCCAAATGGCTCATAGGTCGGGGCTTACAGGGCTCGGTGCCCGCGGGGCTGTCGGTCAGGGCTGTCTGTTGGGGCTCGGGGCTCGGTGCCCGCGGGTTGGGGCTGTCAGTCAGTGGCCTGGGCTCGGTGCTCGGTGCTGGTGCCCACAGGGCTGTCAGTTAGGACTGTTGGTCACATTCAGGGCTCAGTCTCAGTGCCCGTAGGGCTGTCAGTGGGTGCTGTTGGTCAGTGACCTGGGGTCAGGGCTGTCTGTCGGTGCCATCACTTGGGGCTTAGTCTGAGGGCCCGTGGGGCTGTCGGTGGGTGTCCTGGGGTTGGTGCCCAGAGCTCAGTGCTGGTGCCCACAGGACTATCGGAGATGCATGCCGGGCGGTCAGAGCTGGCCCAGCAAGTGGCAGCGGAGCAGGCGGAGCAGGTGCAGCTGCAGACCCAGCTGTTGGCACTGACCGAGCGGCTGGCAAGAAGCAACGAGAGACTGGCCCGGCTGCTGGCTGCCTCCGCCCAGCTGGACCAAGCCATTTTGGAGAGCGAGGCTGCCTACAGCAAGGTACGGGGGACATGGGCACCGGGAGCAAGGGGATGCACCTCTGCGGACACACCCAGGTGGTGCAAAGACCTCGTGGAATCATGGAACAGTTTGGGTTGGAAGGGACCTCCAAGCCCCATCCAGCCTGGCCTTGAACCCTCCAGGGATGGGGCAGCCACCACTGCTCTGGGCAACCTGGGCCAGGACCTCCCCACCCTCATCGTGAAGAATTTCTTCCTAACCTTTAGTCTAAATCTTGCCCTCTCCAAGCATCCAGGGGGTGCAAACACATGCAGGTGATCCACAGAGTGGACCCCTGAAAGAGACCTCGCAAATGGTCACGGGGGACAAAGAGCAGGAAAGTGGAGATGAGGGACTGACTGGTACGGTGAGTCCACGCAGGTAACGCCGCTCCAGGAGAGCCAGCCACTCACCGGGCACATCATGGCCTCCCCCACCACCGTGTCCTCCTCTCCTGCCGTGCCCTCCATCTCCAGCTGAATACCTCCACGATCAACTCCCAAGAGGAGAAATGTTGGACCAGCCAAGGAGTGGCAAGGAGACAAACAGCACAAGGGTCGTGACCATTGGTTCAGTTACGGGGAGGGCTCAACCTCTTCACTTCTCACATATTCTCAGACCCTGCCAGGCAGGGACTGCTCCATCCTGTGTACGGGATAACAGCTGCATTCACCTTTCAATTACACACCAGTCAGCTTTTTAGAGCAATAAAAGGATCTTTGCGGCCTGCTTTCAGGTACGCAGTGATCTTCCCTCTCTTGGGAACAAGGGGCTGTTCGGTCCAAGAGCATCCTTCCCCTATTGGCTACTGACAACACTCTCCTGTTCCCCTGCCTTCTTTTCATGTGGTCATTAATCTGTTTTGGTTTTTCATGTGAGGTTGGACCTGTTTTCTCAGCCTACTCCAAGAACTGGTGGTTTGGGTTGAAGGGGAGAACTTGCATAAGAATAGAACAGCTTAGGAATTGTGTTGTAAAGTTCCATGAACAGAAAAGAAACCTTACCCCAAACAGAAGGCACAGACCCCCAGCCTATAAACGAGTTCATGTTGATTGAAATTAAGAGACAGTAGGTAAAAAAACAGAGGTAGGTAGGAAAGGAAATGCAGACATCCTGCAAACAGAAACATTAACAAAGTTCCTTTCCTGTGGATCTCCAGCTCTGGTCTGGAATTGCACTCCATGCCTTCCTCTGGCCCCCGACAGTCACAGGACTCGACCTTCTTCCATGGACAGGATGGCAAGATGCCACCAACGTGTCCTGCCGCTGTCTCACCCTGCGGGGCACTTAGATTCATCTTTCTGACCGCTTAGTGAAGTCCACAAGCTCATGGAAGCATAAATGATCTTTGGGACCGCAACCTTACTGTGCAATTGTCTGCCGTGTTAAAACTTCTACATGGTGAGATGGAAAGGCAGCAAGGTCTCCTGAACCTGCTGTAGCCTTGCTTCCTCATGCATAGGAAGTGGGAGTGTGTATAATATATTTAATATCAGCTAAAAGTAGAAGGGAATTAGTAAAAGGAAAGATTTAGCACGACCTACGGTCATTGAAGAGTTGAGTAAGCAAGAAACCTAAAGTGTGCAGCTTTAACAGTGAAGAACAGCTGAGCAGAATTTAGGATTGAAGCCCAAGTATCAACACCTCCCTTACAAAAATCTCCAAACTGAAGTTCACTCCACAGCCTGTGTCAGGAAGTTCTCTGCCTTATGCTCCAGAACAGATGAATCACTTATGGTGGTTTGTATTCAGAATAAGGGCATGAAACAGAGAAATTCCTCCACAGGTGATACAGGACAGTTTATCACCGAGATTTAGGTACTCTAGGGGCTGAAGAATCCCTCTTGCTGTAATGTCGGTCAACTGCATTCAAAGGGAACTCATAAGGGAAACGGTTTACGTGAAAATAAGCTGGGTTTCTTTCTTCCGTTCTTCCTTTCTTTCCCAGATTGTGAAGAATCCTCAGGAATTGGGAGGCATCCTGAAGGGAGAAGATGGGCATGCTGGTGAAGGTAGTGAGCCGCAGAGCACTTCAGAAGAAGATGAAGCACGTGAACAAAAGCACTCCTAAACTTGCTTTTCAGCCTGGCAAGTCCTGTAGGTCTGGGACAGCTGCTGTTCTGGTGGAAGGATGCCACATTTATTAAAAGTCTCTGTATTGCAGAAATAAATCTTCCTTTCAGATGTTCTCTGGTATTCGTTAGAGATCTGCTAAAGTTAATCCTCTTGTGCTAGAGATCAGGTAGGCATCCTACAAGGAAATACACTTGATATTCATAGAATCACAGAATGGTTTGGGTCAGAAGGGACCTCACCCCCATCCAGTTCCACCTCCTGCCATGGGCAGGGACACCTCCCACTGGATCAGGGGCTCCAAGCCCCATCCAGCCTGGCCTTGAACCCCTCCAGAGATGGGGCAGCCACCCCTGCTCTGGGCAACCTGGGCCCACCCTCCCCACCCTCACAGCAAAACATTTCTTCCCAAGATCTCAGTCTCCCGCAGATCCACAGGAGGTGATGGATCTGCTAATGCTTCTGCCCCCAGAACAGCACTCACCTTGCTTTGCCAAGAGCGAGCCAAGAGTTCATCTGCTACAGACGGGGATTAGAGTACAAAGCTGGGAAGGGCAAAGGCAGCACTCAGCGAGGTGCAAATCCCAGCTACGAGGCAGAGCAGGCAAAGGGGGAGGAGTGGAGAAGCCAGCAGCACACTGGGGCCCAGGGGCTCTTGTTGGGAAGCACACGCTGCTCTCCCGCCTCCGCTGAGCCTGTCTGACCCAGAGGAGCAGGCACAGAGCTAATCCATGGAGAACAGCACGCAGAGTACCAGCTGGCTGGAGTCAGGAGAACAAGCTGCAGGTCATTGTTGGCTTTAGCATTCCTCATTAATCAACAGCAGAAGGAAGTCAGGGCTAGTTAAGACACCCTGCCCTGAATTTTAATTGCAAGCAGCTTTTGCGTTACCCCCTGCAGTTTTGTTAAGGTGCAAATCTGGAGACAGGACTGCCTTAAACTGGCCTGAGCTTATCCCACGGTGCAAGATGCCCACGGGGACCTTTTCTGGTAGAAAAGCCGTGCATAACCTGTTCTCCAAACATAGTCCCTGGTCACCTTTGTGTGCACATCTGCCGGCTGTGGCCACTGCTCGGTCACCACGTCTGGTAACTTGCTCATCCCTTAAATCCAGCAGTCACCAGCAATCCTGCACTTTCCCTCATCCTACTCTAGCTTCAGCACCTTGCCCTGAAGTATTTCATTAATGGGAGAAGCCTCAGCACATGGGATTCCCTGCTCTTTCCACGGTTCTTGTGTCATGGCAGAGGCAGACGTGCTGAAAGCTGCATGCTGCTCCTGGGAGGTGACAGGGGGAGCAGGCAGGATCATAGAACAGCTTGGGTTGGAAGGGACCTCAAAGCCCCTCCAGTGCCAAACCCCTGCCCATGGCAGGGACACCTCCCACTGGATCAGGTTGCTCCAAGCCCCATCCAACCTGGCCTTGAACACCTCCTGGCATGGGGCAGCCACCACTGCCCTGGGCAATGTGGGCCAGGGCCTCACTGCTTTCATCATGAAGAATTTCTTCCTAATGTCCAATCTAAATCTTCCCCTTCCAACTGAAATCCATCCCCCCTCATCACTACAGGCTGTTGTAAAACGTCCGTCCCCAGCTTTCCTGGAGCCCCTTTCAGTACTGGAAGCTGCTCTAAGGTCTCCCCAGATCCTTCTCTTCTCCAGGCTGAACAACCCCAACTCTCACAGCCTGTCCTCATAGCACAAGTCCTTCGTCCCTCTAACCCTCGTGATCATGAGTTAGCTTGGAAAGGACAAGCTTTGAAGCACATGGAGGTGCGTTCCTTTGTGGCCCTCTAGCCACCATCCAATAAACAGCTGAGTGTCTGGGTTTGGGGTTTTTTTTTGTGTGTGTGTTATCTTTCCAGAAATACTTCAGCACCCGGGGCAGAAGACGAGAACACCTAGGAGAAAGTACGTCCCAACATTCAGTCCTCACAGTGCTTTTCAGCAGAATGGCCTTCTTCATGCTGCACCACTGTACACCAGAACAAGCGCAAGGTATGGAGAGCATACCTAGATTGGATATTAGGAAACATTTCTAGAAGATATCTTTCTAAAGAGATATCTTCTGTTCCCAGCTCTCGTCTCGTTTTGTACAGCGGTTAGAATCATTTGCCTGTGTGTCCAGCGCTGAAATAAAGGATGCTTGCTTTCTAAAACTCAAAACTAGTCTGAGAGAGTTTATTTGCTGTGATTTTTTTGTATCAGCTGAGGACAGGGGGATCCCCCTGCCAACCTGCTCACTCATTTCCAAGCCAGAGAGCATGTTCTCGTCTTGCAGAGCCCTGCCCCGAGGCACCTTGCCCCAAGGCAGGACACCTTACGCGACACCCAAGGCCTTGTCCTTCCTCAGCTGCAGCGCATGAACTCACACCTGGAATTATGAGCCCTGGTTCTGCTGAGTAACACGCTACATCTTGCGGGCATTTCTGTGCGAAGTGCCACTGTGCAGTGGCTGTGGTGAGACCCCTGGCCTGGGAGAAACCAGGAGAGTGCTCTGCCCTGCCAGGACCTCCCTCTGTGGAGCACGTCCTGGTGAGAACTGTTCAGGGTATGATGATCCCACGCAATGAAATGGCAGAGGATACAACAGAAAGGCAGCAAATGCCAACACTGACCTTACTGCCCTACCCATGTTCTACAAGACCCTGCTTCTGTTCCAAACACTGAGAAGAGCACTCACAGAACCCTTGTCTCTCCGATCTACATGGCAACGGTAACACCCTCCTTGTAAAGAGAAATCCTCCAGCTCCTGCGATGGCTACACTATGAGGGAGCCATCAAACTGCCTCTGTGTACTTTCTGTGAGTAATTTCCATGTAATTTCTGGGTATGTGATCAAACACAGCCAAAGACAGGGACCGAAGGACACAGACACAGCCTCTTTATGAAGAAACCTCCAGTTTCCTCCTGTTCCACTTGGGAAGGAATGAACCAAGGCAGATGTACGCTATGGCTGAGAGTCATCTGGTGACTGCAGAGGGGAGAGAGACTCAAAACCAAAATGACAGTATTGTGTTGGGCACGCAGGAGAGGAAATCTGGACTTTGACCCGTATTACCTTGAAAGAGGAGAGATGAAGCCTTTCAGGGGCTCTACTTTCACGTTGCACCTCTCTGAGGAGAGAGAGCTCTTTCTGAAGGCAAAGCTAAAGGTTTCCTTCTCCTTGTTGATCAAGTAGATGGTCCGCTGTGCCTCACGCCCTGCAGAGAGGACAAAGCAGCTGCTGAAAAACTTTAGTTCCTCTGGCCACCAGACAACCACTGCCTGCTGTGCCCCTGCCTCCCGGCTCAGCCCACCGGACAGTTTGCAACAGACCACTGCCTGCAGCATGGCATGCTCGGGATTGCGACGTGGAGACACACTGGTGATTCCCTGGGCTCCCCTGCACCACCCGCAGATTCCCTCTTGGAAACAGACCCAACTACATGTGCTGTCCCTGACACACACCTTCCTCCCTTCCCCTTCTTGCCCGTCATACACTTGGGGTGCCTGGCGCTGGGTGCTCTGCTCACAAGAGCCCATTGCCATTTCCAGCTTCCTCATGGGAGCTTGCTGGGATAATGGGACTGCTGGGCTCCTGGAGAGGTACCAGGTTCAACCACGATGCTCACCGGTTAACACCGAGTAGAAGTTCAGGTGGGGTCTGTCCAGACTCACTAGCGGGTCGGTGGCAGTGCCCACTAACAGGAACGGGACGGAAATGCTCAGCTCAGGGATTGTAAAGACCCAGAACGATTCTGTGATGTCCAGGTGCTGCGGGATGAACTCAAACTTCATCTGTGGGACAAAGAGGCAAATGAAAGAAAGCTGCTGCCTAGCAGGGTAAGGGGATGGGTACGCAGCCTACGCCACCAAGAAAGGCACGGAACCTCCACTTTATGTTGTACATCTGGCAGTTCATTTACACTGCAGTCGAAGGTTTCTACATTGCCTGTGGCAAGCTCACAGTGAGTTTAGGCACAGCTGGTGGCTACGTGCATACTGGATCTACCTGCTTAATCTTCTGCACCCACCTCTGCTTTCTCCCCTGGCTGGATCCAACCCCTCTCTGTGAGGCAGACGAAAGCCATCTCTCCTGGTGAGGTTCCACGGTCTTGGCAAGTCCACTGGAAGGAATACGCGGAACCAGTCGGGTTCATAACCATGAAGGCCCTGGGCATACAGAGAAAAGGATTGCTAAGGTGGTGTTGGGCCATTAAGGACTCTGTCTTCCAGCAGACATCAGACACTGCCAGTCCTGCTCATCATCTGGAAGGAGTGATTTGGTGTAGGGGGAATGATGCTGGCAACACAAACATTTCGCCTGCTTTCTAGGGGCTCTGTTTGTTTCCCAGGTGGCTGTAGATCAACAGATATCAACAAAGAAATTAGCAAGGATACAGCCAAACTCTTGGACTTTACAACAAGCAGACCAAGTGAAAGTGGGTATCAGCCAGACCAATGCTTCCAGGCAGCCAGCTGCTTGCCTCTCTGCTCGTACAGCACAGACCATGGCATCCTCTCTCTGGGTAACCACTGACCAGCAAATAAAGAAAAAAACAAACTGGGCTCCCTGTCACGGAGGCGGCAGAGGTCAAACGGCAGAAACGTGAGCAGTTACGTGTCTAGAGAACAACTGCAGCATGCAGCTTTCTCTGTAGACAGGGAAGCCGTGCTTGTCCGATACAGAAGCACAGCTCGGGACTGGCTGGCCCCTTGACAGCTTTTCTGGGTCTCTTGTTCCAGATTTTGCAATCCTCCAGAAGCTTCATATTCCACCCAATGTCTTTTCCCACTATCTCCATACCTGCTTCTACCAAGGCTGCGGACCATCTTTCTTTGCTCCTGTATGGTGGTTGGTTTTGCTGCCTCCCCCCAGGTTCACGCTCCCACCCACCCCAATGAGAGGCAACACCACGACTGCCCGTCAGCAGCATGAGCTGAACAGTTTCCTACCTGCAGAGCATACGGGTCTTAAATTTCCCCACGTGCACAGGAGAGAACTTCATCTGGAACAGCTGCTCCTGGCCAGCAGGGATGGTGCCGCTGCAGGGCTCGACAGAGAATGGCGGGGGACCACTGTCGGTGTTCAGAGATGGTCTCCGGGAGGGAGAGATGAGCTCCGAAGTCTGCTTCAACTGGCTCCAGCAGCGTTTGAACTGCTGCTTCACAGAGACATCAGGAGGGGAGGAGGGGAAATGCCCTGCAGAAAGAAGAGGTTGTAACAGAACATCTTTCAAGAGAAAAATCCTCTGCTCCCAGCAACACTGCCTCCTGCTGCAAGTGGACAGAAGGGAGCTGAGGTGCACGTGGAGCAGCCCTGGCCCAAGCGCTCTCAGCAGGAGGACTCTCGACCAAGAACAAGGACAGCAGTCGGGTTGTTTTTCGCTTCTGTGTTACTGCTTGCTAAATCATAAATCTGGAAAGTCCTGGGCACAGGTGTGAAAGTGAGAAGAGTCAGAAGGGTGAACTGAGGGAGAGGGACAGTAAACACCATGAAAGGGCCCAGAGATCCAGACAACTCCTTGAATCAGAACATACCACTGAACATCAGCCGGTGCTAGATGCTCAGGTGACAGCCAGGAAGGCCATGTCTGTTAGCAAATGAAGTGGGCTCAGGACCCAAGCCAGCTGCTTCACTCCACGCTGTTAAACTCTTTCCTTCTCCAGGACTGGGGACCAAGATGTAGACTTCTCCTGCAGAATAGTTTCTGGCCAGCATTCATTCCCAAACCACATCAAGGAGCTAACAGGCCAGATCTCGCATCTCAGTACAGCCGGCCTCTGCAGCAAGGACAGTGTTAGGTCCTACTCCCCTGTTGCCTACAGAACTGCATTTGGCTTGTTGTGCACGCTAGAGAGAAGGCTCTGGGGAACAGCGCTGCTCTGTCCTTCACACCTGTTCCTTCCTTTCTCTTTGCCAGGCGTTCAAAACCAATGCCCTGGAGGCTAATGGCACGGTGTAGCACAGCGGCTTCTGCACAAGTGCTGGGGAACAGCCGGCACCTGGACCCACAGGGGAGGGAGATAAGCACGTTCGGGGCATCAGGGACTTCGGTGAAGGCCTCTCATCCTGATTACCAGCAAGCTGCCTGTGCTACGAAACACAAAGGTTGTCAGTTCTCCTCACTCCTGTTCCTGACGACACCTCCTGGAGACACAGTCCCGTTTCCCTGCAGCACCGTGCTGCTCCCAAGGAGACCCTGAACTTGGACACAGCTGCACTGCTGCAATCACCACTGTGCCTGTGAACGCACCCAAGGGGACAATGACCAGGTATCAGTCCCTTTGTTTCAACCCTGTAGGGTGTCTGACCTTATTCCTGGACCCCTATAAATCTAGCAGGCCTCTAAAATGGGATTAAGTTCCTCAGCTGGAGCTCTGCAGATGGAAAATCCCAGGAATGAACAAACCCAGAAAGCACCTTTTCCTTCTTGTCTTAGGAGAAAGTGCTTTCCAGATGTCACGTGTGGGGCAAGAGCCATACTGGGATGGGCAACTGGGGATGAGCATGAGCTCACTAGAAAGGTCTCTGACTGTTGATGCTCTGATGGGGAAGAAATTTGGATTACAGGTCTTAACAATGGTTCAAAAACTAGACAGGAATCGTCACCCAAGAGAAGCGTTTGGCAATAACGACAGTAAAAGCAAGGGTCTCTGGAGATGAGACCCCCTTCTCCAGACTCCCGCATGACAGCCACACAGGACCTGGGCTGCTCCATGGTGAGACATCTCACATAATATAGACTGCCACCCAAATCGCT
The DNA here is from genome assembly GCF_032191515.1 of Phaenicophaeus curvirostris. NCBI lineage: Eukaryota > Metazoa > Chordata > Aves > Cuculiformes > Cuculidae > Phaenicophaeus > Phaenicophaeus curvirostris. The sequence goes on from NC_091411.1 coordinate 2,611,598, forward strand.
GGTATCGGGGTAGACACAGCTCAGAGCTCACCCACAATGTGCTGGTGGGTACACAGCATACACAGAAGAGCGCTACTGTTGCTCTCCACTTCAAAACAAGAGACAGAGTGCAGTGGATTTAACTCCTTGTTGGCGAAAAGGCACGGGATCGGATTAAGAGAATTTAACACCATAAAACACATTATGATAAAATGTGACCTCTCATTCAACACAGACTGCAACGCTTCAGCTCTTAGCAGAGAGCAATAGTTTGCACCTGGCTAAATGCCTCTTGTCAAACTAAGCGTCTCTGTCAGAAAGACTTCCCCATACTGAGTGAGCATATCAGGCCACCGGGCCTGCACCTCTCCCCTAAAATGCACTGCTGGTTATAAGCTCACGGATGGATGAAACACCAGCAGGAAGCAGGAGCTGCTCAGCCAGCAGGAACAGCAGTCATCTGCCGTCAGCAATTCTTTTTGAAGAAGCTAGGACAGCTTTTGCTATTGTGCTTCCTACCTTCTCCTTGGAAGGCTGTGTGGTGGTGAGGTCCCTTGTTGCATCCACCTTCTTGACAGTGCACAGCCGGTCGTCCCAGTCAGTCACCTCCTCTGGTGGCAGCTGGAAAGCAATCTTGGCCACCCGGCACTTCACAGGGTGCATTCTGAAGGTGACCGGAACATCCGATTCCAAGGTTACTGTGATGTCCTTGGTACAGCCAGCATGGAGGTGTCCCACCTAGAGAGAATCAAGAGAGCCAAGACCAAACTGAAATCACTGGCAAGGAAGCACTGACAGAAAAAGAGTTGATGTGGTGAGCAGCTGTGCCAGGAATCTGCATCTTTCTGTGCGTTTCTCCGAGTTTTGATAGACAAAAGTACAAACAAAAGATGCCACCTTCCACAACACGGAGGGGCTGACAGCCCTGCCTCAGCAAAGCCAGGCACTGCATCTCCTACGTAGCACTGAAATGGGCTCTCACTGGTATGTGGTGATTCCCTGGCAGCTCCTGGAGCCTGCCAGGCAGTGCTCGAGCAGTGGGGAAAGGCAGAGATGTCCAAGCTCACCTTGGGGGAGAACTGAAATGGAGCATCCGCCAGCCACTCAAACCGCATTGCCTGCACCTTGCTGCGGTTGGTGACAGTGAAGGTGTTGGTGTAGGGTGTCCCGATGTGACAGTCTCCAAACTGGATGTGATCCACTCTGGCAGCTGTTCAGAATGAGAGCAAGTGATCTTAGTGTGAGGTAGCTCCATCTGCTCCCCTTACATGCCCCGATACAGGTACATGTCCACCCCTTCTCCTCCCTCCAACCCTTCCTCCCTTTGCAAGACGCCCTTCCCCATCTTGCTGCTTTCAGTGAAACGCCCCAACACATCCCTGAAGAGGCGGCTGTGTCTGTGCAGAGGGACATGCCCTGTGCAGAGGGACAGCATGCACTGCCTCTGCGCAAACAACTAGCACAGGCCACCAGCTCCAGCAGGTGACAGCACAGGCCTGGTTATACTGAGGTCATACAGCATCTTCATCTCTGCAGGATACCATGGGCTGGCAGATCTCCTTCTGGAGATACTCTGCTGCACAGTGGGATCTCCAACTCTTCCCTACCAGCCCGCGTACTTCACCCTGACAGAGGATCTTCCCTTGTGTTCTCAAGTGTGGCTGCCCTGCAGGCCAAAAAGGGCCACGTGATCTGCCTGCTGGGTCTGGACCACACCTGCACTGGCACAGGGCGAGCAGAAATGTCGGTCTTCCTGTTCCTTGCTCAGTGGTGGCAGCCTCTCTTCTTTTACCCTTAACATCTTCCATCAGACTGCCCTCGGTGTACTTCTTGCTGTCTGCCACTAGTCCATGGATGTTTCCTAGCATGAATTCATCCTCAAAGCCGTCACCAACCAGCTGAATGTTGATTTCTGCATCGGGGCTGCCCAGCACCGACACGCGGATCTTCCCTTCCGCATGTTGAGCAAGCGTGGGTTTGAAAAGCACGTCAAACTCAGCTGATTCCCCAGGAAGCAGGACCAGGGAAACAGAGAGCATGACCACAATAGTATGGGTACAGGACAGCACAGGGAAGGAGAGACTAGTCAGAAACTCGTACTTCCAAGAAGAACTCCCTTCCTTGAAAAAGTCTTCAGCCATTTGCCTCAAAAGAATTTCTGAGACCCATTCCATGCAATTCACTGAGGTACAGTGTGGAGTAACCAGCATAAAACCAAAGAGTGGGTCAGGACAGCAGTGACTGCAAAGGAGGTGGAGCTCTACTAGAGGGAGCTGTCTAAGAAACACGACTCTCACAATTGCTTTGCCAAAGCCTCTTCCAGAAAGTCAGAGGGAGGTGCTCCCCTGCAATGGAGTGGCTCTGAGTACAAGGAACGGGGTTCGTTTGGTGTTCAACTGCATGCATAAAGTACCAGTGCTTTGGTGCATCTCTAGCATTGTTTCTGGTACCTTTCCTCCATGGCATAAGAACTTGTTCCTAGACTACAGCATTCCCTGAGTACCTCCTCACCTGAACAGGTATGATGCCACTGTTGTGAAAGACCAGAGGGAGTTCTTCTGAATCACCCAGCAACAGCTTCTTGAAGAGCAACAGAGGGTTCCCCTTGTCATTGCGAAGGGCCGGGTGCAGGACTGTCACCTCAGGCAGATTCCCAGCCCCACTGATAGAGAAGGTCAGGCTCTGTGCTTTAGTTGCTTTAGTTGCTGCAGGGCTGCAGGACAGGCAGTGCGAAATCATTAGAGCTGGCACTAACCCATTTACCACTTGCTAAGCAATGAAGCGAGTGCCACCCCCCGTGTTTTCCCTCGCTGGTGCTCCTGTACCCCACGACACAGCTCCCCCTCATCCCTCTTCTCCCAGTCAGATCAGGGTCATTCACAAGAGGAATTTGCTCTGGAGAGCCAGAGCCTTTCAGAATCACAGCAACAAGGCTAAATCGACTCATGCAGTACAGCGGGTAAATAATGAGGCAACAGAGGAGACACAGCAAACTCATTGTCTACGGTGACAAGAGGCACATGCAAAAAGCAAAAGCACAACATGAAGACAGAATAAAATAACAGTATCAGTAAAGATTATTTCCAAGGACACTAAACCAGGAACTGCTTATTAGGGCAGAAAGCTGACTGATCTTGTCCCAGTTCAGCAACCAAATGGTTGGGGAAGAGCAGGTCAGAGCCCCGCTAAAAACACAGGTCCCTTCACAAAGAAACTGGGCTTCTCTTTTAGAAAGGATTCAGTTGCTCCTTCACATTAAATATCTGAATATACCCCAGGTAATGACACCAGATCTTCTAATTTTAACAGAAAAAAGGACAAAATAACGTGCTCTGACTTGCCGCCACAGAAACCTCTTCATCTAATCCTTAGTCCTTGCAAAGCCCCAGCTGTCACACGTCTCCAGTTCTTTGCAACTCAGTAAATTCCAGCTGACTGCCTAATGCTGCACTGCCTTCACAGCCACTCGCACAGGTTGAACTATGAGCCCCATTTTCTGCTCTGCTCTATCCAGCAGTTACTGCCTCCTGTGTCACCTACGTAGTCTAACTAAGGTTGCGGAGAGCATTACGGGTAACAAGAGGTCTGGTCCTCCCAGAAGAGAGGCAGCTATCAGAAAGGTGTTCCTCCTGCCCCTCTCCCCGCTCCTCTGCCTCTCACCCCCAAGAATTCACCAGGTGAGTTACCTTGCTTGGACATCAAGGGAAGCCTCAAACACGCACTGGTAGTTCTCTGCCTTTAGCGGAGTGAAGGTCACTGTAGCAAAGGCGTGGGAGCAGCTGGGCACACACATCCGAAGTGGATCCACCTTGAAAATGCCTTTCACGTCGTTCTTACACTGGGGGGAATGCACAAAGTGGTGTCAGGAAGAAACCTCCTCCAGTGTGCTGCAGTCTTACTCATACATGCATTATGTGGAACAGCCCCAGGCAATGTCTTCCTTCCTGCTTCCCCGGAGAGGCTTCTTCCAGCTCAGAGAGTGACTCCAAAGTGGTGCTGACCTTGCACAGAGAGCTGCCATCAAGCCCAGGAGCACAAAACCTCGCTCTGATGGCTGGGCAGCCACAACAGTGCACACAGGAGGTGGGGACTGCATGGAGAACCCTGCAAATAATCTAAAATGGGCCTTGAAAGAGAAGGGAAAAACCTGGGGGTCGGATGGGCCTTATAAAAGACCTTGCAAGGAGCCAGGCAGGGGCTCACTCTCACTCCCATGCTCTGGGGGGCTCGCTGTCACTCCCATGCTTTGGAGGGCTCGCTCACACTCCCGTGCTCTCACGCTATCTCCCGACCACTTCGATCGGGCCAGCCTGGACCACGCGTCCTGGAAGAGCTGCTGCTGCTGCCATCAATGTGGTGATTTCTTTCCCTTTTCTGCTCTCTCTCATTCTCCCTCTCTCCCTCCCGTTACCTTGTGGTGCGCGTGTCATATTGGATCCGAGTGACCAGGGTTGTGTCTGGGGGTGTGCTTCTGTAACTTTGGGTAGTTGCACCCCCATGTCTCGGCTCTGCGCCTCAGTATTTTGGTGTGTTCAGGGTTGCCGGAGCCAGAATAAATATTGCTTTTGATTATCACACTGAGAGTGACCTTATTAGCCTCCAGATGGCCACACGGCTAAACAAATCCACTTCCCCCCGAGTCAGGCCTGGACACGAGCGTGTGGCTTGGGGGTCTGGGGTGTGACAAAACCCCTCCTCCGAGTGTGCTTGCAAGAGATATTCAGAAGGATTTATGTCTCCCATCAGATATTCGGGGGTGAGAGAAAACCTTGTTTCAGGCACGCCGAATTCAACCCAGCTGTCACCCTGGCACTGCTGCTCTCCCCTGTGGATTACCCTGCACCGAGCCAGGCTGGTCCTGGCAAGGGGAAGCACTGAATCTGGAGCACACGGCAGGCTATCTCACAGCCTTTAGAGAGCAACAGTCACTTTGGCCTGGCCTCTTGTTCTTACCTCAGTGTCGATGGGTTTGATGGAGAGGACCACATCACAGGGGATTTTGTTCACATTCTGAATCTTGAAGCGAGCTGTGGCCATGCGCCCAACTACAGCATTGGTGAAGATAAACCTGTTCTCATCTGTGATGAACACACCCTTGTCTTTCGTTGTCTGTAGGATCCGGCACAGATTCATGTTGCCGCATATTCGATGCTCCTCGAAGATCGACTCAATGTCATCAACCACAAATCCTGTAAGTAAATCAGAGGCAGGACTGAGCATGGAGAAGCCTTTCTGTCCCCTTTATCTGAGCCCCGCTGGCCTCTCAGAAGGCTCAAAAAGCCCTTTCTGCCCAAGTCACTGCAAAACCTGACCTTAGGTAAGGGAATTGGCTGTGAGGATGGAGCTCAGCCACCCTCAGTCTTAAAGGGCATGACTTTCCTTTTGTCCTTCCAAGCATCCTCCCCGAGCCTCTCCCCACTGGCGGACTTGGAAATAATTGGAACCTCTGAGCATTTCAAGATAGGAATTTAGGGTCAGGGCACCTCTCTATCCAAGCAGTAAGTTCAGGTCCGGTCAGCAGAAGGGCTGGCTACCGGAACCTGTGGATGAGGCTTACCTGGGAGGCAGGACTCAGCAAACAGGGTATAGGGAATGCCATGGGGATTGTCCGTGGGGGCTCTGCCTTGGATATCGATGGAGAGCTGCTCCTTGCATTTCCCCAGCACCGCTGCATAGCACGTGACTGTGACTGTCTGCTGGCCCCCAGGCGGGATGGAGCCAAAGCCAGGGTACACCGTGAACATGCCAACATCGATGTGAGTCTGTAGAAAGAGTCCCAGGAGAGAGTGATGTCCAACAGCCTTACCTTGAGCATCCTCAGCAAGGAGCATGCCACTCCTGGCCCTCCAGCTGGGCCCAAGCCCCGTGCCAGGGCAGGGACAGATGACTCCATAGCCCAACGGCAGCCCCAGAATGGGAAGAACAAGCCAGGAAAAGCTCCAGGCCTGTTCTGAGTGGCCTAGAGGACTTGGGGTGTAAAGGGTGAAGGTGGTAGCTAGGATCCTTCAGACTCTATGGGTAATACAGGAGAGTGGGAAGAGCTGTCAGAAACGATGGGAAAGGAGAGAGGGGATTGGAAATGAGAAAAAGCAAGGTCTCTTGATACCTATGGACTGGGAGTTCAAACAGGGACATTCTCATCTGTGGCATTCACAGACCTATTTTGGCTAGCAGCTACCAAACACAGGACCTGCTCCCTTCCCTTGACCCCACAACTCCAGGTCCGAGCCAGAGCACGTCCGTCATGCAGACGTCATCCCATCCCATGGTCACGAGCCCCCAGCCTGGGCACAGCAGTGTCCTCTCACACCACCTGCAGCAGCACACGCTGGGGAGCAGGAGCCACCTACCGCCATGTCAGGGTCTGCATCCTGTTTCAGCAAGACCTTGCTTCCCTTGGCAAAGACAGCGTGTGTCCTTGTGTCTTCACTCTCGGACGAATGGGCATGTTTCAACTGATGTGCACTGAGAGGAGAAAGCAGGAAACATCCATCATGCTGAGTTCGCCCTGCCTGTCTCTGAGGACAAAGCTGGCATTCATCGCCACAGAGGAAAGCCTTCCTGCTCCTGGTGGCTCCCAGACTGCCGGCAGCACCCATTGCTGTAGCTTACAGAGAGGTCAGCAGTATCACCAGCTTCCTCCTACACATGTGAGGTGTTCTGCTCACAAGCCAGTGACACAAGCGGACAATAACCTGGGTCTCCGGGCTGCCTCTCACACGCAGCCACGCTACAGGGCATCCTCAGCAGGAAAGGTGGTGCACGTATTCTCTCACCTTGGCTTTGGTGGCACGTGGCAGATGTGGAATTCGAAGGGCAGGACGCCTTTGTTCTCCAGGGTGAAGGTGGAGGTTTTCTCGGTGCCCTTCAGCATGATGCCAAAGTCGATGAGCGAGGCGGGGGAAATTCTGTACTGGCTGAACGCAGCTTTTGCTGACACTCTGATCGGGATGACAGAGATGATCTTGTCTCCTTCAGAGGTGCTGTGATCAATCACCTGTAGCCGGGGGAAGGGTTGGTAAATACTGCAAAGAGGCCAACCTCTGTCTCTGTCCCCTAACCCCATCCCTCGTCCCCATCAGCCTCCTCCAGAGCCAGTTTCCAGCTCTACTTTGGAAGCATTGCAAATTGCTTCTGAACGACTTCCTTGTGCACATATAAGAGAGAATTCTCCAGCTACAGCCTTCCTTCCAGAGGAGACGTGTCCTGCTTACACTTCCAGGACATGCTATCCCAAGGCCACTTGGCCCAGACAGCTCACCTGGCACTTCAGGAAGGGTTTGTCCTCAATGACCATTTGCCTCTTGGGGTGGAAGGACAGATGGACATACATGGGGCGCTTAGTGGCGGCCAGCACGCCCTTCTGCGGATGGATAGTGAAGTGGGATGCCAAGTCAGGTATTTTGGTATCTGCACTTTCCAGCTTGAAACTGCAGAGAAAGGGAAGAAACAAAGACGTCAGCAGTTAAAAGTACCAGTGCCACCAGCACAGCCAAGACTTCGCATGGGACCATTAAAAACATGAAAGAGTAAGAGTGCAGCCCTGCTCGGGGAATTCCAGATCTTGACACTGAGAGCAGACGCTCAACGAGTGTTGCAAGCCACCTTTGACACCGCATTTTTTCATCCCCTCCTTTAAAGAGCCTCATAAAGAGAAATGAGCCGACCCTTGAATCAAGAAAATGAATCTCAGCAGTGAGTGGCTTAAATTTTAGGGTCTCTCCTTCTGGTTCCTGCTGAGCTGTGAAGAACTGCTGGGGTGAGCCTGAATTCCCTATGAAACCACTTTGGAAAGCCCAGATGTTGTATGTACCCAGACTGTGGGGGTGCCACCATGGTCAGAAGGAGAATGCAGGCCTGGGCAGGTGGTGGCACCACGCATTCACGGACCAGGCTGCTGGACCTACCTGTACACAATATCATATCTTCCTTTGTTCCTCAGAGTCAGCACTTGCTTTGCCTCATCCAGAACATTAAGAGTTCCAAAATCCACATCACCTCTACCTGCAGAAAACCCATGCAGCCAGGTAAGAAATGGTGAACATTTGTGAGCTACTGCAGACTACACCAGGTGACAAGATACATCTCTGGAGTTTTCCAGTGGCACAAAATCCTTCTCATTCTGCTTTGTGGCCTGTCCCTTACTCAAAGAATATCTGAAAGGTTTTGCAGCTAAGGAGCTCAATTTCTGTCTCCTGGCATCCAAGCACAGATCCATCACCTTTACAAGCTGTGACGAGCCTTCAGGTGTCACTAGCTGCTTGTTCACATCACCACCATATCAAAGCCCCCGTATCTGCCTACACGTGGAGTTAAATACTTCCAAGTTCAGAGGTGCAAGACTCAGGGCTGCCTTTGTGCCCTGACAGTGCTTCACCCCTGGCAGCCTGCAGAAGACGTGCGCCATGTATCTGTGCCATGCTTGCATCCCATCCCATCCCATCCGATCCGCTTTGGCTGTCCCTCTGTCAAGGGAATGCAATGTACCTGGATTACTTTGTTCTGGGGGCATCCACTTACGTTCAGGAAGCTTGATGTCCAGAGCAATGTCATAAGCCTCTGCAAAGACGCGGATACGTACATCCTGAACAGTGCCCAGGAGTTTTTCTGCATCTGAAACCTGAGGCAGTGAGAAACAAACCCTACTTAGACCATTCTCCTAAACCCTTCTGGCAGACAACACGTGAGTCCTTGTCTCTGCCGGCTCTTTGCACCATGGCCTCCCCTGCTTGGCGAGCATTTGTGGATTCCCAAGCTTTCCAAACCTGTTTATCTCATGGGCTGATATTATCCTGCAGTGAGAGTCCCTTCTTGCTAAGGGCCTGGGCATGGCAATGCAGGTAGAAAGGACTCTCATGAAGGCTCACCCTTCTGCCCTCTTTGCAGGGTGCCTTTCAAGCACTGTCTCCATCCCCAAAGGCAAGGGGCTGCCCACTCCAAGTCCCTCTCACCTTTAGTTGGAATGTCGTCTTAATGCTGGCAGACTTCGTGGCCTTGAAATACAAGTGCACACCAAACTCTGAGCAGGGACCAATGATGCCTGCATCCTGCGATACAGAGAAGTCCTCACCGAGATCTTCCAGCCCAGAGATCCACCAGGCCACGGGCAGCGGGGTAGGGTTGCGCAGGACCATGGTCTTGCTGTCCGTCCTGCAGAGACAGGAAGACACATAGCGCTGGCTGCTCAACAACCATGCCAGCCCTGCAACTTGGAGCAGCCCTCTCCACACCTCGGAAACCAGAGTTGAATGTTTCCTTTCTGTCACAAGTCTCAGAGGTGAGGGCTCGGGCTAAAAGGGTATCTGACAGAAGGGAGACAAGGAGCTGAAGGGGACCTGACTGACAGCACTGGTGTCCATCAGAGCAGCTGCAGGATGACTGACCTGTGCAGAAGCAGCCTGTCGAAGCGCAGCTTCATGGGGCTGACCTCCAGCTTCACCTGCACTCCCTGGCAGCACAGGCGGAAGACCACTGGGTCTGGGTTCCCCTCAATACAGCAGATGAGGTTGTCTTCCTTGAGCCCAGTTGAAGTGGGGTACGCCCAAATGCTCAACTCCTGGCCCCGTCCCCGCAAAAAGAAAAAGAGAAGAGCATTCAGTGAGCAGAAATAATGGCTCTTCTGCAGGTGCCTGCCCTACCTGCCCATCTTCTCCTACCTGCTTCTTGTTAGGTTTAAGCTTCATGCTGGGAGGGTCTAAAACAAACACACCCATCTTGCGATCTTTCTCAAAGCAGAAATGCACCTCTGCTTCCAAGGATGTGACGTTGAGGATGTTGATTTTCTCACAGTTGCCGGGACAATGCTGTGCCTTGTACCTGTCCACAAAAAGGGAAGAGGCTGCAGAGGAGACCGTTGCCTTTATCACACATCATGGGAAGCGCTGTGTCCTGGCTGCGGGATGCTGCACTGGGAGACCGTGGTCTACCAAGCAGGCTCAGAGCAAGGACCCCTTTAAGGGGGACCTTGCATGGCATGAGTGTGTTCATCCTTGCATCACTTCGATGTCCGCCCATCTCGGTGCCTCCAGCTCAGACGCATGGTGATGCACTGGCCACTTAACAAGCGTTTTACAAAAGACAAACGTGCCTGGAAAAGTTAAGGCACACTAGGCACATGGATTCTTCCCCCTTCGTCGGTTGGTTTGAAAAACAGTCTACCTTATCTCTTTCAAAAAAAGTCATGAGACGGCCCTGTATTTCATGGGTGAACTCAAAGTCTTGGGGAAGGAAACAAAAAGGATCAGTTCCCAAGAGAAATGCTAAATTTAATAAAGGTCCCTTCTCTCTGGTGTGGAAAAGAATTTGGAGTTCAAGGCTTAAATAAAACAAGTCGGAACACCAGACCATTCATCAGCGGGGCTAAAACCCCTCTTTTGCTTTGTAAACTATTTGGATTCCTTGAGTGGTCAAAATACCACCAGCTCTCCAGAGCTCCCATGGTAACAAGAACTGTGCTTTGAATATGAAACAATTAAAAAAAAGAAAAAAAAGGACAATGTCAAAAGCAGAAACACGCCAGCAGCTACAAGGACAGCTTTTTTTAGGCAGACTTCATCCAGCAGTGAGGATCGGGAAAATGCAACTGTCATCTAGATTCCTCTGTAGGTTTCCCCCTCCTCCTCCTGGCACATCAAATCGCAATGTTTTACTAATATTTCAGATTAATGAGTGGTTTACAAAGGCATCAGCAGAATAATTGCTCATTCTGTCTCCCTATAGAGCTCAAAGCCCTTAAAAAAGCGGCAGAAAGTTAATTCCACAGGTGGTGAAGCTGAGATGTGGATGGCAGACACAAGCTGCCCTGAGTCACTTCCAGGCTGGAAGCAGCATGTGGCCCTGATCCTCAAGGCACCCACCACATAGGAAGATCAACTTCATCCCTCCCCAGCTCCTCCAAAGCTCATGTGCCTTTTATCTGCTCAAGTTCACTCATCCATGGTCCTTCAGCCCCAAGTACCTCCCAGGTGTCTGCCTGGGCCTGCCCTGAATTGTGCCCCTGGGGCAGCATGTTCCCATGTCTGTGAAAGGATAAGGCCCTGGAGATCCCATCCCAAAACCGCACCCTGAGCAGGCGGCACATCAGATGCCTCGTTTGGGGTGGGGAACACGTACCAGCCTTTTGACTTCCCGCAGAGCAATGGCCCAAAGTGGAATACACCTTTGTCCATGACATACTCCTTGGAGACGATGTCACCATCCCCCTTGCTCTTCCTGCAGCGAGGGAACACCAGCCTGGAGAAGAAAATAGGGAATGAGGAGCTGCAAGATGCCCAAGCAGAAAATCTGGTCAGAAAGCCATAGCCCTTCTCGGTGGCAGAGGCAGAGGCAGTGGTTTCCAGCTCTGAGCACGGGAATTGATGCCGGCTGGCTCAGGTATCACACCGCCCAAGACAGAAGTTCACTGGGGTACGAGGGGCAGCCTTGGCTCTGAGTTTGGAGGGAGTGGCCAGCCTTACCGTGGGTCCTGGCTGATGGCAGGATACAGGCAGGTGCCCCGGCACTGCAGCTGGTACTGACGCTTTGTCCCCAGGATCTCAAAATGCAGAGTCTGATGAAACTGGCCCACCTCTGTGGAGCTGAAGTGGACCTTCAGTGCCACCTTGCCATGGGCAGGCACAATCCACCGGCAGCGAGTCAGCCTGGAAATTAAAGGGGAGGCTTCAGACCTTGTTCACGACCAAAAAAGACAAGGAGGATGGTCATGAACTTGCCATCCCACAGAGGCTCCAGCAGAGCATCCCTGTGGAGCTGGGGATCACAGACCTTGTTTGTCGAGATAGATGTGAGGCAGAGGGATCACCTCCTCCCTCACAGCTCACCTGGCAGGTCTCTCTCGGGGTGGCACCACAACCTCAGGACTTTGCCTGTCCTTCAGGGAACTTGTGGCTGCACGTCGCTGACCTCTCTTGTCCTGGACAGAACTTGGATCCTCAGCTTTCTCCTTCACCCTGTGCTTGGTCGGGCTGGCCAGCTCCTCGGACTTCTTCATGCCAAGAGGAGAGAGAAGAGAGGGAGAGAGGTCAGACCTGCTCTGAGACATCCCCATCCTGGGAAGAATGCTGCGGTTCTCTTAGCCAACAGGAGAGAGAATAAATACACAACCCGCATCTATTGGTTCCACATCCACCCAGAGACTTGCTCTTCCTTGCTGGACTGTGTTTTAAAAATGACACCTCCTCCCACAGGACCCTCTCCTTGACCAGCACCCTCTCCTCGAGGGATCTTGAGGGCGTTGAGTGACTCCTTCTCTCATCTTACAGAACTGCCTTGTGTCTCAAGCAGAGCTGTCTCTTTTGGACAGATGAAAGCAATCTTTGCTGGCGTGCGACCCTGTCACATCTTCGCTGCCTATCCACAGCGATCCTTTCCCATCCTTCCCCCCACCATGCCCCCCACCCTGCCTGGTCCCTTGCCCTGGCACCTTCACTGGGAGCCTAGAAGAGTCATCCAAGCACGTGGCAGTTTCCTTTTCCTCTTCCACCGTGGCACCCTCTGGCACAACAAAGATGAAGTGCTCCAGGTCTGCTCCTGCCGCAGGGGCCTCCCGCTTCTCCAGGTAATGGACCACTGAGTAGAAAGCGGTAGGGGGAACAGGAGGCCCCGAGGGACCCAGGCCCAGGTCATCTAGGACCTAAAGAACAAAAGAAACCCCTGTTTACACTCCCGTCACCATCATCCTCACACTCCTTCCGGAAAGGTACTGAGCTTTTAGCAATGGGGTTTTTTTCTCCTTTTTGTTGTTTGTTGTTTTTTTTTTCAATTTATAGGCAGTGCAGAGCTTTTTTTTTATGCCCAGGTGGGGCTTGCAGCTCCAGAGCAGTGCCAGGACCTACAGATGGGACCTAGAGAGAAACCTTCCCCTGAGTGGCTCGGGTGAAGGAAGCAGTGACGATGAGCTGCCCTGCCTGGGGCCCATTTATCATCATTTCCACACTGGGTAACTGAAGAAGCAGGATGCTTCTACAGAAAGCCCTCCCTTTTTCCACCCACATAAGGGTTGCTGAGAACCTCCCCAGCCACCTGGCTGCTCTCGAGCCATTATGGAATATCATCAGTGGCCCGGACGAGGCCCTTGGGCTGTTGTCACCTGGAGAGATACAACAGACCGGGGCCCAGATGGTGCCAGGCTCATCATCTGACCCTCACAGGGCTTTACCTGCTCTGCTGCCGGCAGCTTGCCACTCTCCAGGATTTCCGTAGCTGCACGACCTTCTGCAGAGATATCAATGCCAAGGTGGCGGGCGATGGCTCTGTAGACAGGGCTGTCATCCTGTTCTCCTGCAGCCTCCTTGCTGCCAGTGGTGCTCTGCTGCTGCTCTGCTGTGCAGAGCCGAGTAGAAAAGTCAAACTCCTGACCACCTGTGATCCTGATCATCCTCCCTGTCCCCTCAGACCCCTGGGAAAGTAGGCCGATGAAACCAACATTGCACCTGAGGTCTCCCTGTGCTCCTCCTTTAGGCTTTGGCAGATCAGGGTCTGCCCTAGATGCTGGCAGAAGTGCCTGGTCAGAGTAAACGGGGTGGCAGAAGGAGGAAAGAACAGGCATCTGGCAATATCTAAAAGGACCGGGCCAAACCTCCTTCCACCAACTGTCAACACGGTCCTCACGAGAGTTTTGTCCCAGGTCCTGCCAAGTTAGGGGGCGGACAGGCAGGACCGGGCATTTTACACAGTCCCAAGGGAGAGGCTCCATTTGGGGACTAAGTGATTATCCAAAAGCTGGATGCTTTAGGAACGTTACACCAGGATGGGATGACCTGGTGGGAATGAGCCCAACAGAGGACTTTCTTCGTTCACCTGACGGAAACTGGGTGCCTTCAAAGTTTCCTGAGGAGGAAGGACACGGGGAAGGAAGAAGTGGGTGAACACAGCCAGGCAATCTGCTCTTTGCCATTTACCACTTTGCAAAGGGTGTTACAAGCCACAGACTTTCATCTGGGAATTCCTCCACCACATTGGGGAATGGGCAGCGGCTAAAAGCATGGGTTTTCCACGGAAAACAGGGTCATGAAGAGGTCAGGGTGTGTGGGCTGACACAGTGGGCTTTACACTCAGGACAGCCAATGCCAAAGCCTCACCATTGGCCTGGCCGTCTGGCTCCCCTGTCTTGGTCTTTGTCTGCTCACCCTGCAGCCTCTTCTGGTCCTGGTAGTACTGCAGCACCTCGGGGGGCAGCTTCTCACCCGGGGCGCGTGGAGGCAGCAACAAGGTGTTTTGGCAGTCATAGTCCTTAAGCATCCGCAGGATCTGTGCGCATAGGGAAGAGAAAGCATATACAGGATGTGTTTCTTGACCTTCATTGCGTGAATGGCTCCCCAGCCACCCGCTCCCACCTTCCTTCCTCCCAACGCCACGGAATATTCAAGCCCCTCCACAGCCTGCCAGCAGAGCTTGGCTGACCTTGACACATCACCAGGCTTTGTCCTGGGGAGGCCTCCATCTTCCTGGCACCAGCCTGGGAGAACGCTGGAGCACTGTGAAGCTAGGGGCCCATGGCCCTGGGGATCAGAGCTTCCCTCTCACCTCCTCCTCCTCGAGGTACTCCTGGTCAAACTCCAATGAGTAAAACTCGATGTGGAAATTGCATGGGTTCTTCACCACCACCGTCCCCTCCACCCCACAGCTGCACAGCATCAACGGTCCCAGCTCAAGCACTGTGGGGCTGAACTCCAGCCGTGGCTCTAGGCCATGCCCTGAGACCTGCAGCTGGAGGGACCGGCTGCTCTGGCAAATGTTAATCTGCAGGATGTTTTTGTAGGACTTCTGAAAAGAGAGAAATGGAGAAAGCTTCTCCATGAAGTTCCAGGTGACAGGGTCTCAAAATCAACCTTGCCCCAGGATCAGGGGGGCTACTAGTACCATTTAGTGAATGGAAAACAGATATTTGTTTAGAGGAGGGGCTACAGCATCTGCATGCTGGCTCTGAATAATTGGGACAGGTCCTGGTGTGACATCTAACTGGATTTTTGGGTGTTAGATGGTCTAAAATGGTCAGATATTTTCAAGTAGTTATGAGGGAGTGCAATGCTCAGGGGGAAGGTCCTCAGGGTTGTGTTGCCTGGACACAGTCTTGGCACTGCTGCATCAGGCAAACATCAGCTACACGAAAGAGGCAGATGCACTCCCGCTGGATAGAAATAAGGGCTTTACTCTCTGCTCCTTCCTTGGCTCTGGTCAAAGCCAGAGACAAGATGTTTACATCTCTGCCAGCAGTTAAAACATCCCTGGGACTGCTCCAAGGCATGGAAACACTTGTGTCCACACTGCTACATGCTGCCACTTTCCAAGTCATTGTGGCCACATGCAAAGTGACTTTGGGAACACTTGCTCTGTCATTTTTGCTGACTCTCAAACTGCCTGGGAGTGTGCAGGTGGGCTGGGCCACAGCCACAGGAGCTGCTGGCAGCGCACCGCTGCGAGTGACTCTTCTGCCATGCCCAGAACAGTGTCTGGTGGCCGTTTTGTCTATGGGTGCCAGCAGCAGGACTAGCCTAGCACAGCCCTTCTGAGGTTATCATCCCCTGTCAGCATACCAGCCGCTCTGCACGAGGGGCTTACAGCCTGCAAATGCACCCACGCTAGGAGGAAGAGGAGAGAAAACAGCCTGACTTCCCCCCGCATGCAGAGAGGGAGCCACACTGCAGTGCCCTGATGCTGTCTGTGCAAGCTCCCCATGGGGATTTCAAAACGCCTCTCAGAAGAGGGTGCTGCAGGGGAAACTGAGGCACCGTGGCTTAGGGGCTTGCAGAAAGCTCCACGGGGCAGTAGACCTCTTCTCCTGCTCCCCGGACCGGGCTCTCACTATCACCCTGCCCTGACAGACCTCCCAAAATGACAATCGCCAACCTCATCTCTTCTGTGGGTGAAAACCTGACTTGCACGTTGCATCCCTGTCCTGGCGAGAGGGCTCCAGACAAGGGCAGCGCAGTGAAAACACGGGGCTTGCTGTTCAACTCCTGGAGCAGCTTCTTATCCACGTTCCTTGGCACACAGTTCTTCACCTGAGCAGAAAAACCAACGGTGGGAGGTCTCCTTGGTCTGGGAGGACAGACTCTCATTCCTGCATCGCTCTGAAATGCTGTCAGGCGGCCAGGAGCATCCATATTCAAAGCAGCCATGGCCACCACTGGCCTGGAACTGGACAGCAAACACGTATGCAGGGCGAGCAGATGGGAAGGCACTGCTCTCCGAAGACGAGCAACAGGGGAAGGTGGCAGAGAAGCAAAGGATCACCTCATGAACAGGTCCAGGTGAACCAGCTTTGCTCTGGACCCTCAAAGACATCCTTGAACAAGCTATAGGCCAAGTGCTCAAGCAGTCAAAGGGGCACAAAAGGCAAAAGAGCCAAGGAAAATGCAACCAAGAAGTTACATGTTACACATTATCTGTGCTTTACCTTCTCCACAGGCTCACTGATGGTGATGAACCATTCACAGGGAACCTGCAGCTGATTGTGGAACTGGACAGTTTCTTCCTGGCACTGCCCAATTGGGACTGCAGAGAAGTCCAGCCTGTCCTTGGAGAGGCTGAGGGATGGCATAGTCACGTTGGCGCGGAGGCGGACGTGGAACATGGGGCCTTCTGCTACCTAGTGAAGGAAAAGAGCATCCAGCCGAGAGTCCAGGTGACACCTACTGTTGTCCCTGACCGGCCAAAGTGCACTTTGAATGACTCAGTCTCAGAGCAGGGCAGGTCTTCCATGTGGTCTGGCTCCACTTCGAAACCTTGAACAGATGAAAATAAAGCAGCTGAGACACACAGCCGACGTGAACATGTCACAAGCATGTTAAGCTCAAGGGTGCCCTGGCTGGCAGCTCGGGAGGACTCCCTTGCACTCATGGAGCAGCCCACCACTCCTTCTTCCCTGTCACAGCACAAGGAAAAAGGGTTTTCACAGGTAGAATCCTGCTAAGAAGGACACCTGTCAGCTGAGAGGCTCCAGCAATTCCTTCATCAGGCATCCTAGGGAAGGATGCACAGAACTCTCCAAAGGAGAACGTCCAGCTGAGATTCCCCCATGCCGTGTGCTCCCAGGAAAACAACTTAGAGGAGACCCCTGACCACCACACAGTGAGTTTGGTGGTATTGCAGCCTCACCGCGAGGCCCATTTCAGAAGCCTTGTTCAGCACAACAGAGGACCTCACAGGCTGTTTTCTCAATAAAGGCTGAACAGAAGGGCCACGACATTATGAAATTTGAACAAAGCACTTCCCAGCCAGTAGGGGTCCATCTGTTTGCAACACAAGCCCGTGGAATCCACAAGGAAATGCAGATGCTGCTCATCGTAACAAAGAGAAGATGCTGAGAGCTGACCAAGACAGTCCCCCTATCCAGGCCCTACAGTGAAGGCAGGCCAGGTCTTTGGGCACTGCTCTCCAGGAGAACTCTGTCTTTAAAGCACCAAGCAGGGGCTCTCGAGAAGGACAAAGCTAGACAAACAAGCACTCAAAAAGCTCCCCATGTCCAGTGGCTTAAGCTAATCTGTCAGAGACAGCTCCTTCAAGTCCATGTGAAATCTCGCCAGTAGCGGTTACCTGTGCTACGCAGGACCCTTCTGTCAGTGCAGAAGGACACAGGAAACCGCCCGGTGTTGGTGACCTTCACAACACGCGTCGGATACTTCCGAGAATGACGTAGCCAAAGTCTAAGATGTACTCAGGCAGCTCAGCTCTGAAAGAAGGAGTAAGGACAATCCTTAAACCACAGCCTGGGTAAATTTCTAAGTAGACAGAAGAAACAAATAAAGTGGATCTGTCTTTATTCACTGCTGTAAAAACTCAACCCAAGCCTCTGAAACCAAAGTCCTGGCCACCTGGTAATAAGGCTTTGGCAAGTCACGGGGACTGTGAGTCCAAGGTTTTACAAGCTACCCACGGGACAATAAAATAACATGACTTTAAAATGGATACTGGTCACAGTTCCTCTGCTAAAACAAGTCATCCTAGGTAAATCCCCTGGCCCTCCACTGGTCTCAGCAAAACTGCTAAGCCTGATGTACAGGCCAAGCTTGCAAATGGTTCAGGACCTTGTAATAAGATTTACCTGCACAGGAAATCTTCACTCGTTTGCAACCAGACCTGTCCCCAAAGCAGCACCAGTAAACACGGTCATTAACCCCCACAGGATTCACGGGAAGGTCCTTTTCCAGAGCCATCCCACTCAGGAAAACACAGGAACTGGAGCCCACCCTGCTCCTGCCTCATCACGACAGAGCAAAGGGAAGGGCCAAGCTACCCAGGGAAGCCCTGCAGTCCCACCAGCATCCAAGCCATCTGGTTTAGGGTTTGTTAGCCTGTGCGATCCTAAGCTCTTCTGGCTTAGCGTGGTCTCTTCGGTGAAATAGATGTCATCTTTGAGTTGCCTCTTTCAGAGGTGGTGTCTGTGCTGTCTAGAAGGGCCTGATGGTCTGCACTGGGCTCCCTCAGCTCTAAGAGCAGAACCCAACATCTGTGGGGAGCTGAGCACATCCAAAGCTCAAGGTGGCAGTGTGGAAGTGAGGACACTCATCCACTCACAGGGACCATGTCAAACTATCAGGATCAGGCCCTTTCTGTTCTCCCCAGCTCTGGAGACACACGGAGCTGTAGGGAGCATTCCTGGGTGTCACCCTCAGGGCACACGGAGACAGAGTATGGCAGCCCCTACTAACTTGAGAAGCCCGCGGTAAGCGTGCTGGTCACAGGCAGTGTCCTCTGGGGGACCGGAGGCCAGAGCTTTCAGCTGCTCCAGGGCGTGTTCTTCTACCAGCATCTGCTCCATCTGCACCTGTAGCTAAGGCTCCAGCTGAAGAAATGAAAGACAGGGCCTGGTTAGCAAGGGTTGAGGACAGCTGGGTAAGGTGACTCTCAGGAGAGCTGGCACCATCTGGCTCCAGCGCCGGCACAAGCAGAGAGCTCGGCAGCCGGGCTCCAGGGCAGCCAAAGCACTCGTGCCTCCCACCAGCACCTGCCGTGGGACAGCGGAGCCACCCGCCAGCTCAGGCCGCTTAGGGAGCCCGTTAGGACTGCCAGGGCTTGCTCCCCTCTGTCTCCAGCAGCGACTGCTTACGGCCCTGCCTCTCCCACCACCTCCTGGGTTTTTTCCTTTGCTTTTTCTGTTTGTTTTCCCACGCTTTCTCCTATAGCCCCTCATGGGCAGCTGGACATGAGGCCAGGCTTAGGCACTGGTGCCTCCTCCATACTCACTGTGCTGGGCAGGACCAGGGGCTCGCGGAGCTGCAGGCAGCCTGCAGTGGCCACGCTGGGGCTCAACACTGCATAGGTGAACCCCATCTTCCCACTGTTCCGCAGGGTGACCTCTGCTTCTGCAACTTTGTTAAACATCTGAAGAGAGCACAGAGCAACGGGGAGTTACAGACGCATGCCTGATGCTGAGACATTCCTCTGCTTTCACTGGGTTGAGAGCAAATGAACACAAAGCAGGAGAGAAGCAGGGCAGAGGAGATGGGGACACTTGGCTCTCCTGCGCTAACCAGGGGAACACACAGCCGTAAGTGCCTCCTCACTCTCCACAGGAACAGATCTTCATGGCAGCACGCAGAGGAGCAACACTGACCACATGAAGATGAGGGAGAAATAATCCAAGAGGATACAAGTCCTCTGCTTGCTCTAACAGCTGAAACAAAGAAGGCAGCATCAAGGAATGGCACAAAAGGCACGCACATACAAGTATTTGAAGGGCCTGCAGTGACAGCAAAAGCAGAGAGCACAACATGTGCAAAGCCAGCAGCCAGAAACATCGGTGGGATTCTTAACTGAAAATGAGTAAAGCAGGGATTAGTCAGGGATGTTCTCTCCAGCTGCAGCGACTGGGAAGCCCAAGTTAACTTCCTCCCTGGATTATTTTGTTGATTAATCAAGAGCATTGAAAAAGTGCATCTCCTTGGACCTCAGACTTTAGGAGCAGATTGGTATTTTGGGGACACATTCCTCTGGAGATGACCTCTGGGATCCTGCCTCCCCCTGGAGGCAGCATTAGTTCCCTTAGAAAGGAAGAATTCCCAGCACTAGGGGTGGGTAGATGGCTACTAAAAATCAGCTTTGATGCAGGGTGTGTCACGCAAAGGTTGTACTTCCAAGTCACACAGCCAACAAAGTAGCTGGGGAGGGGAGTGAGCCTCAGACCTAGGTGGGCAGCAACCCACCAGTGACGGTTCCAAGGACTTCTGCCAAGACAAGTGTGTCCTACCTGTAGCCCGTAGTCAATCTCTGAGATGTCGAGGACGTAGCTGATAAGGGAAGCCTCCCCACTCAGTGCAACCTCATAGGTCGGGCCTCCCTCCACCTTGCACAGAGCCATGACGTGCGTGATGATGTTTGCGTGGCCAAAGAAAGTGAACATGACCTGCTGGCTCTTGCCCGGCGGCAGTACACCGTGCAGCGGCAGGATGCTGAAAACCTGGAGAAAGGGGAGGAGACACTGAGATATCAAGCACCAAAATTCATGCAGAAGAGCAACCATGGCTTGGAGCAACAGAGGCATGTAGCTGGAGGGGCCTCTTCCTCAAGTACAGGCAAAATCATCCTCATCTCATCCTGCATGCGTTACATTTTCCAGTGGAACCATGTGAAAAATCTTCTCCCATACTCATCAATTAATGCATTAATTAGCACACCACTTTACAGTCATTTGGGAGGTCTCCTGGCAGCAGTAGGTTCACTCTGCTTTTCTGCCTCTAGAGAAACACAAGACCTGGAGGTGAAAGCCCTTGGAGCCACAGGGTGGACTCCAGCCACGCTCATCTGATTCCTGATGCTTTTCACTCTCTCTCTCTGATTTGCAGGCTGCTCTCTCTCAAGATGCTACAGTAAAATCTACTGCAGAAATTTCCTACCAACCACCAGATTAGTGACAAGATGAATAATGCCCTCCACATCTGCCACGCAGGTAACATCCCTGGTCAGCCCTGTGACACGGCTCACACATCCCCTCCTGTTGCCTTCGGAGGCGTGGCGACCTGGTTCAGGAACGGCACAGCGACCAACCCCAGGCTGCTCGGGCCATCAGCTCACAGACACCAATGTGGTGGATGGCAAATGGCATTTGTTGATACGTAACACAGCCTTATATAGCTTGGGTTTACAACGTCACTTCCGTCCGCTTACATCACGAACTAAATGCTATTGGCTATCCGGAGGGGGTCCTATCTTTCCGTACAGCGCGAGATCTTCCGACCGCCAGGCCTTAACTACCCACATTTCCCCCCTCCCTATGCTTAACGAAATAGCCAAAAAAATATAAAAATCTAAAAAACTTAACAAATATAAAAATCTTAACAAGTCTCAAATATAACATCAAAAGTATAAATTTAAAATATAAAGTCTAAAAGGTGTAAACAATAGTTTCATAGTAACAAACATAAGGCACACTTGGGTAAATGGTAACTTGAATGTAACTGGGTGTAACGCTAACCAAATACATTCTTAAAGCAATTGTTGGTGCTACTACACAAAGGCATCGCAGCCCCTCCCCATGGGGGCCCTGTCGTCCTTGTTTGGATTCCGCCGGTGTGGAACTCCCAGCTGCAGACAGGATGCTTGTGGACTTGTCGCCTTCTCCTGCCACCGGGGCGTACGGGTTACAAGGGCATCTGATAATCCGATCCTGTGGACAAAAACTCTGAACAAAAACCGTCAAAGAGTCCCTCAACCGAGGGCAGTTTGCTACAACGTGGCCCGCCTGGCCGTATGTGAAACATGCCATCATGTTGGCTATTGCGGTGCGAACAACCATCTGGATCGGGGCTAGATGCTCTTCCTTCGCGACATGCTTAATCATGTCTGCGATACTTGACCCCAGCGGCAATGACCGCAGAATTTCTTTGGTTGCCGAGTTGCGCTGCTGATATAAGCATTCTGCTGCAACCGGGCCTTTTGCTTCTGCAGGCAGGCTCGAAGAGTCGACCGCTGCCTGGAGACGGTCCACGAATTGTGTGAAACTCTCACTTTCACTTTGTTTTATCGTGGACCATGGTGATGGCTTGGCGATAACTCTAGAGGCTGTGCGAATGGCTTCTCTGGCCGCACGGGTAGTTGCCATAACTTCATGGGCCCGCAGGCCCTGCGCTTGCGCCTGAGGGGTGATCATTGCTGGGGCTGTTCCCACGAGCCGCTGCAGGCTGGAGCCGTGCAGTGGGTGATCTGCCCCAGCTACTTGGGGCAGCTGCTTCACGCAGTTGTCCTCCCATTCTTGTTTGAACACAATCATCCCTGCCCCGTCAAAGATTAATCTACAAGTTTGTTTTATATCAAACGGGAGCATGTCATCTCCCCGAAAAACGCTGTCTATGAGGGTGGAGACCATGGCAGAATTAAGCCCTTTATCCGCAATTGCTTTAACAATCGCTTGTACGTCCTGAGGGTTTATTGGTGAGCGGACCCTCTGTCCCGTCCGTCACCCGGACCGGGAACGCCAGCGTGGCCCATGGGGCCCAGTCGGCACACGCTAGCTTTATTTTCCTCCAATCCGTGAGAGAGATTTGTCTCCCTCCCGGCTTTTCTTTAATTCGAGTGGGGATATTTCGGCTTTTAACTCCATCCACCCCCATTTCCTCCTCCTCTGAGCTCGAGTCCGTTCTGAGCCACCCGCCCCGACTAGTGTCTGAGCCGCAGCCGGAACTCGGCTGACCGGTCACTTCCGGGCCCCGGCCCCGCCCACTCCCCTTGCAGGGGGGGCCGCTCCCTCCCCCCGGCTCGCCCCGCCTGCTGCTCGGAGCAGACGGACGCTCTGATTGGTTCCCCGCCCCTCGCTCCCCCCCCCCTTCTCTTTCACGTTCTCCTCCCCCTCACACTCGCGCGCTATTCAGTTCCAGCGCCTCCTCCCTGTTCCCGCCGCGAGCGTTCTCACCCCGCCTTTCCCTTTCCCGCTCGGCGCCATCTTGGGCCGCAGGAGGGGCCGCTCTCTCCGAGACCCCCTCGGGCCCTGGTTTCCCAGCGGCGCCCCCGGCCTCCTCGGCCAACCCCCCCCAGAAGGATTCCGCTCGTTTCTGTCCCTCCGTGAGCGGGCCGGGGTTTGGGGACTGAGGGGACCTATCACCCTCTCGCAAACATTTAGACTCGGCATGATCATCACCACGTGGGGGGTGCAGAGTCCGCGTGGCCGCCCCGACCCCCAGCTTTGGGGTGGCCGGCAAACAGCCCCTTGCCGCCCTCCAGGTCTCCTGCTCCTGCGTGGCCTCCTGCAGGGCCTGTACGACTTTCCCCCAAGACTTAAGGTTTTTCCCACAACCCGAGGACATCGCCTACTCGGCTAACGCTCTGGTGCATTTATCCCGCACCTCGGGGTGGGGAATATCCACCGGCTGGTCAATGACCCCAAGCTCTAAAAGCCTCGCAATTGCGAGAATAAAATCTTTAGGCTTACAATCTGTCTTATATAATTGTGATACGACCTTCACAAGGGCTTCCATCCTCCTTGGTAATCCGGGAGCGTCCTCCCCGCCGGGCTGGTCCTGCCGCACCGGTCGCCGTTCACCCGATTCCAGGCGACTTCCCGATTCCCGGAGCTCCTTCCCGGCTCCCGGGTTTCGGCACCACTTGTTGCCTTCGGAGGGCGTTGCCTTCGGAGGCGTGGCGACCTGGTTCAGGAACGGCACGGTGACCAATCCCAGGCCGCTTGGTCCATGAGCTCCCAGACATCAACGTGGTGGAAGGCAAATGGCGTTTGTTGATACGTAACACAGCCTTATATAGCCTGGGCGTGCGACGTCACTGCCGTCCGCTGACATCATGAACTAAACGCAATTGGCTCTCCGGAGGGTCCTACCTTCCCGTGCATCGCGAGATCTTCCGACCGCCGGGCCTTAGCTACCCACACAGTTGTGTTTTTAAAGGAAAGGAAAGGAAGGCAGGACATTCCCACACATACGGTCTGTGGGCTCATTGTCTGAATGGGGACAACAGGCTTTCTGTGCCGCGCAGGAACTTGCTGCCATTCATTCCCTGTCCTTTTCCCTCAGTCTCGCAGCTGGCAGATGGGTCTAACTCAGGTGTGCTGGCACTGGCAGCCTGCTGAGTTTGGGAGAGGGCGCTGCTCCACTCATCTATCTCCCTCTCACACTCCCTGCTAGTCCTTAGTCCAGCTGCCTCAGCTAGCTCAGTCTAGCTCCCTAGTCTAGCTCCCTCAGCTCTGCCACCAAGGACAGGAGTCACCACACGAGCTTCCACAAGTGAAGCCGGTACCGTCAGGCACCGCGTGGCAATGGCCGCTCCCCCTCTCAGGAGTCCAGAGCTGCCAGCGTGGCTCCCGCCTGGGTTTTCCTGGGGTTTTCTCTGCCTCTGGGAAGTGCCCCACCGCCTCAAATTGTCACCCTGCTGCAGAACTCGCCCTCCTGCTGCTGGATGTCGCCAAAAAAGCGAAGAGGGGGTGAGCAGCACCCGCTGCGGCAGAACTGCCCCTCACCGAACCCGGCACCACAGAGAAGCTGGTGCCGCCGAAGAAAGAAGACGTTCCCCTTCATGACCCAAGCACTTGTCACCCTCAGTCTTCAAGGGCATGGCTTTCCTTTTGTCCTTCCAAGCATCCCAAGCCTTGGAAAGCCCAGATGTTGTATGTACCCAGACTGTGGGGGTGCCACCATGGTCAGAAGGAGAATGCAGGCCTGGGCAGGTGGTGGCACCACGCATTCATGGACCAGGCTGCTGGACCTACCTGTACACAATATCATATTGCCCTTTGTTCCTCAGAGTCACCACTTGCTTTGCCTCATCCAGGACATTAAGGATTCCAAAATCCACATCACCTCTCTGAACCAGCCGTCACAAACCAGACAAGCCACAAATCCATTAGGATGCCCATCGCACAGCACTGCTTGGGCTACAAAGCTTGTGGCTGTCATGGGATCTCCAAGCCAGCAAAGAATGGTGAGCAAGAGACTGATAACTGCTGCAAGGAAAAGAGATGTTAGTCCAGCCTCCGATTTGAGTGGCCACACAGCCAGCAAGAGAAGCTGAAGGGGACCTGACTGACAGCACTGGTGTCCATCAGAGCAGCTGCAGGATGACTGACGTGTGCAGAAGCAGCCTGTCGAAGCGCAGCTTCATGGGGCTGACCTCCAGCTTCACCTGCAACCCCTGGCAGCACAGGCGCAAGACCACTGGGTCTGGGTTCCCCTCAATACAGCAGATGAGGTTGTCTTCCTTGAACCCAGCTGAAGTGGGGTACACCCAAATGCTCAACTCCTGGCCCCGTCCCCGCAAAAAGAAAAAGAGAAGAGCATTCAGTGAGCAGAAGAAATGGCTCTTCTGCAGGTGCCTGCCCTATCTGCCCATCTTCTCCTACCTGGGAGGGTCTAAAACAAACACATCCATCTTGCGATCTGTCTCAAAGCAGAAATGCACCTCTGCTTCCAAGGATGTGACGTTGAGGATGTTGATTTTCTCACAGTTGCCGGGAAAATGCTGTGCCTTGTACCTGCCCACAAAAAGGGAAGAGGCTGCAGAGGAGACCATTGCCTTTATCACACATCATGGGAAGCGCTGTGTCCTGGCTGTGGGATGCTGCACTGGGAGACCGTGGTCTACCTGGCAGGTCTCTCTGGAGGTGGCACCACAACCACAGGACTTTGTCTGTCCTTCAGGGAACATGTGGGTGCACGTCGCTGACCTCTCTTGCCCTGGACAGAGCTTGGTTTCTCAGCTTTCTCCTTCACCCTGTGCTTGCTCGGGCTGGCCAGCTCCTCTGACTTCTTCATGCCAAGAGGAGAGAGAAAAGAGGGAGAGAGGCAAGACCTGCTCTGAGACATCCCCATCCTGGGAAGAATGCTGCGGTTCTCTTAGCCAACAGGAGAGAGAATAAATACACAACCCGCATCTATTGGTTCCACATCCACCCAGAGACTTGCTCTTCCTTGCTGGACTGTGTTTTAAAAATGACACCTCCTCCCACAGGACCCTCTCCTTGACCAGCACCCTCTCCTCGAGGGATCTTGAGGGCGTTGGGTGACTCCTTCTCTCATCTTACAGAACTGCCTTGTGTCTCGAGCAGAGCTGTCTCTTTTGGACAGATGAAAGCAATCTTTGCTGGCGTGCAAATCCACAGCGATCCTTTCCCATCCTTCCCCTCACCATGCCCCCCACCCCGCCTGGTCCCTTGCCCTGGTACCTTCACTGTAAGCCCAGCAGAGGCATTCAAGTGACCCACAGTTTCCTTTTTATCTTCCACTCATATAGGGGTTGCTGAAAACCTCCCCAGCCACCTGGCTGCTCTCGAGCCATTATGGAATATCATCAGTGGCCCGGACGAGGCCCTTGGGCTGTTGTCACCTGGAGAGATACAACAGACCAGGGCCCAGATGGTGCCAGGCTCATCATCTGACCCTCACAGGGCTTCGCCTCCTCTGCTGTCGGCAGCTTGCCACTCTCCAGGATTTCCATAGTTGCATCTTCTGAGTTCAGCGCCTGGATGTCCAAGGAGGGCACCCTGACATCCTGGCCTCTGGATGAGCCTTCTGCCCTTTCCTCTTCCAGAAGAGAGAACTTAGATTCCTGAAGTGCCTTCAGTTTTCCCAGCTGCTCTTTCTGCAGGTGTTTTTTCTCTCTGTGTTCC
Source organism: Phaenicophaeus curvirostris (assembly GCF_032191515.1). NCBI lineage: Eukaryota > Metazoa > Chordata > Aves > Cuculiformes > Cuculidae > Phaenicophaeus > Phaenicophaeus curvirostris. The sequence continues at coordinate 2,638,122 of NC_091411.1, forward strand.
TTCTCTAGCCTTTCCTTTTCTCTGTCCTTCCGGTACCTGCGGCTGGATAAATGCTTGTGCTGGTCTTCTCCTTGGTGATGCACGTCCCCTTGGCTCAGAGGGGACAGCAGGATACCCTGAACTCTGTCCCAGAATGACAAAATATGTGTGATGTCCTTCTGCGATTCCTGTTAGACCTTAAATCTCAGGGCCAAGTTCTTGCTATCGCACATCGTGGAAAGCACTGTGTGCTGGCTGCGGGATGCTGCACTGGGAGACTGTGGTCTACCAAGCAGGCTCAGAGCAAGGATCCCTGCCAGTTGGACGTTGCATGGTATGAGTGTGCTCATCCTTGCATTACTTCCATGTCCACCCGTCTTGGGGCTTCCAGCTGAGAAGCATGGTGATGCACTGGCCATATAACAAGCTTTTTACAAAAATACATCGATGGTCAATGGTCTACTAAAATCTCAAAGGGTTCTCCCTCCATATTTTAACAAAGCCTTCTACAGTAATCGATGGAGTGTTCATTATTTTAATCCAAATAAAATTCCACGTAGCATAAGGGTTTGTCATCACTGGTAAAGATGCAAGTTTAATTCCTGCAGTTTGCCATAAAAAAAAAAAAAAAGCAGCAGTTGCATTTTTAAAGGAAAGGAAAGAAAGGCAGGGCATTCCCACACATCCACTGCCCATTGGCTGCACTCCAGAAAGATAAACACAACAACTGATACAGAGAGAAATAATTTACTCCAACTGCTGTGTCTTTGTCCTTGAAAATTTCATAGCTGATTTATCCCGAACATTCTTGACATCAGAAATTTACTGTTGGGGCACATCACCTTCAAGAGCGTTTCACCTTCCGAGTCTCCATTCAGTCCCAGCCCGGGACAGCCCTTCCTGCCCTGACTCCAAATTCATTTTGAGGGATATTTGTATTTGCCATCATCCCTGTCATATGTGATACTGCCCCAGGATGGAATGGGGAGCCCATGCACCATCCCCACCGCCACCAGACACCAAGAAGAGAACCTTTAAAAACTTGGGTCATAGATGGCTAAGGTTTTAGAAGAGAACTTTTGGTCTGATGGAACCCATAGGTACCGTGAGCTTAAACCCAAACACAAGAAGAAAAGACTCTTTAAGTGACCAATTCCTTGGGTGTTTTATTGGCAGCACCTTTGAGGAAGAGCTCAGCCTTCAGGCACTGCAGCTGGGAGGTGTCCTTGTTTTGAAGAGCTCCATTTGTCCAGGCCACATAGTGCACAGTGTTGTGCAAGGGTCCATTTGATCCATTTGTGACACAAATGGATCAAACCTCAAGACAAGTAGTAGAATTCCAGAAGATAATTTATAAATGGGATTATCACAAGGGGAAACAGCAGAATCTTGGCCTGAGACGGACTCTGGGAAATGCGCAGAGAAGTGAAGGAAGGTTATTGTCCATGAAACAGCACCCATTGGGCTGTTTTGCACAGGACATCCTTGATCTCCTTGTTTCTCAAACTGTAGATGAGGGGGTTCACTGAGTACAGAACTGAAACCACCAGGTCCAGGGTTTGGGAGGAGAGAGAGGGGGGCTTCAAGTATGCAAAAACGCTGGTTATGATAAGCAAGGAGATTACAACCAAGTGAGGGAGGCATGTGGGAAAGGCTTTGTGCTGTCCCTGCTCAGAGGGGATCCTCAGCACGGCCGCGGAAATTTGCACATAGGATACCACAATGAAAATACAACAGCCAAAGCCTAAAAAGGCCCTGATTACAACAAGGCCAATTAGCCTTAAGCATGAGTGTAAGCAAGAGAGCTTGAGGATCTCTGGGATTTCCCAGAAGAACTGCTCCACAGCATTGCCCTGACAGCAGGGCAGTGAAAATGGATTGGCTGTGAGCAGCAGAGCATGGAGAAACCCAGTGCCCCAGGCGGCTGCTGCCATGTGGACACAAGCTGTGCTGCCCAGGAGGGTCACGTAGTGCAGGGGATTGCAGATGGCAATGTAGCCATCATAGGCCACGATGGTGAGAAGGCAAAATACTCTGCACTAAGCTGGAGAAAGAGAAAGACTTGGGCTGTACACCCTAAGAATGATATGGCCCTCTTGTCCCATAGGGAATTGACCATGGATTTGGGGACAGTGGTGGAGATGGAGCCCAGGTCAAGAACAGAGAGGCTGAGGAGGAAGTACAAGGGGGTATGGAGGTGGTTGTTACAGGCCATCGTGGTGATGATGAGGCCATTTTCTAGAGATAAGTCAATGAGAAGCAAAGGGAGATTTCTTTGAGCCAAATCACATTCATTTGATGTCGCTGCCATCACAGAAACGTGGTGGGACGACTCATATAACTGGAGTGCGGCTATGGTGGGTACAAGCTCTTCAGGTGGGATAGGAAGGGTAGCAAAGGAGGCGGGGTAGCCCTCTTTGTAAGGGAGGACTTGGACTCCGTTGAGATGGATTGTGGTAATGATGAGATTGAGTGCCTGTGGGTTAAAATCAGAGGAGCCCATAAGAAGGTAGATTTTGTGGTGGGAGTCTGTTACAGACCTCCCAGCCAAGGAGAAGCAGCTGATGAGCTCTTCTATAAACAGCTGGGGTTAATCTCTAGATCAATGCCTCTCATTCTTGTGGGAGACTTCAGTCTTCCTGATATCTGCTGGGAGTACAATACAGCAGAAAGGAAGCAGTCTAGGAGGTTCCTGGAGTGCGTGGGAGACAACTTCCTTGCACAGCTGGTGAATGAAACAACAAGGGAAGGTGCCCTCCTGGACCTGCTGTTTGTGAACAGAGAAGGCCTTGTGGGGGATGTGGCAGTAGGTGGACGCCTAGGACTAAGTGACCGTGAGATGATAGGGTTTTCTGTTCTAGGTGAAGTGAAAAGGGTGGTTAGTAGGATGGTAGCACTAAATTTCCAGAGGGCAGACTTTGATCTCTTCAGAAGGCTGGTTGGCAAAGTCTCATGGGAGACAGTACTCAAGGGCAAGGGAGCCCATGAGGGCTGGGAGCTCTTCAGAAAGGAAATCCTAGCAGCTCAGGAGAAAGCCATCCCCGTGTTCCGGAAAAAAAGCCGGCAGGGGAGAAAGCCAGCTTGGTTGAACAGAGAGATCTTGAGTGATATCAAGAAGAAGAGAAATGTTTATGGGCTCTGCAAGAAGAGGGGACAGGCCTCTTGGGAGGACTACAGGAGGGAAGTGAGATTGTGTAGGGGAAAAATCAGAAGAGCTAAGGCTCAGCTAGAAATCAGATTGGCCAAGTCTGTGAAAGATAACAAAAAATCCTTCTATAAATATCTAAATAATAAAAGGAGGACTAGGGAGACCATACAGTCCCTATTGGATGCAGAAGGAACAACAGTGACAGGGGATGAGGAAAAGGCCGAGGTACTTAATGCCTTCTTTGCCTCAGTCTTTAGTTGTAAGGAGGGTCGTTCCATCTGTGTACAAACCCAGGAGCTAGAGGAGCAAAATGAGGCTCCCGTGATCCAAGAGGAGGTGGTCAGAGCCTTGCTAGCCCGACTAGACATCCACAAGTCTATGGGGCCGGATGGGATTCATCCAAGGGTATTGAAGGAGCTGGCGGATGTGCTGGCCAAACCCCTTTCCATCATCTTCCAACAGTCCTGGAAGACTGGGGGAGTCCCACTGGACTGCTGGGGGGCCAAAAGGACAGCGGGGAGGAGGGGGGGATGCGCCACTCCCTGCTCCCCTCAAGTCCGTGCGCCTGGTGAGGGCAGGCGCAGCCCCTGGGGTGGTGAGGGATCCCAGCATCGCCCTGACCCCCAGCCCGGCCAGTCCCCTCTGTCCACACGTCCAGTTTCCAGGGGCAGGTGGGAGAGAAATGGCTGGAGGGGGACTGGCGGTGTGAAGCTCCAACAGCGAGGAGAAACTGTTAACCAAGTCTTGGACTGCCTTAATCCAGCTGCACCTACCTAGAGTCTCTCTGAGGAGAGGTTTAGAATGCAAGGGGGTCCCCTCTGAACGTTATGACTCAATGGGAGGAAGTCTGACCCTGTCCTCTGTGCAGTAAATAATCAAATGTACCTTGCCAGCAAACCCTTAAAATCAGTGCGATGCTTTATTATCAGGCCTGTGCTTGGTCTCATTTAACAGGTAACTTCTTCTCTGCCCTTGGTTTCTCCACCTTCTTTCTGAAGCCGAAGGCCTTGACATTCAAGGGCAGGGGCTGGCTCTTCCTCTTGACATTGCACTTGAGGTTGAGGACCACCTCTCCTTCTCGTGTTGGTTTGAGGAAGACTGTAACGGGAAGCCTGCAGAGAGAAGACCTTTTTAGCTCCGTTCACCGTCTCTCAGCTTTCTTGGCCGCACATTGTCTGCTCTCCAGGACAGTCCCTGTGCAGTGGCTGTGGTGAGACCCCTGGCCTGGGAGAAACCAGGAGAGTGCTCTGCCCTGCCAGGACCTCCCTCTGTGGAGCACGTCCTGGTGAGAACTGTTCAGGGTATGATGATCCCACGCAATGAAATGGCAGAGGATACAACAGAAAGGCAGCAAATGCCAACACTGACCTTACTGCCCTACCCATGTTCTACAAGACCCTGCTTCTGTTCCAAACACTGAGAAGAGCACTCACAGAACCCTTGTCTCTCCGATCTACATGGCAACGGTAACACCCTCCTTGTAAAGAGAAATCCTCCAGCTCCTGCGATGGCTACACTATGAGGGAGCCATCAAACTGCCTCTGTGTACTTTCTGTGAGTAATTTCCATGTAATTTCTGGGTATGTGATCAAACACAGCCAAAGACAGGGACCGAAGGACACAGACACAGCCTCTTTATGAAGAAACCTGCAGTTTCCTCCTGTTCCGCTTGGGAAGGAATGAACCAAGGCAGATGTACGCTATGGCTGAGAGTCATCTGGTGACTGCAGAGGGGGAGAGACTCAAAACCAAAATGACAGTATTGTGTTGGGCACGCAGGAGAGGAAATCTGGACTTTGACCCGTATTACCTTGAAAGAGGAGAGATGAAGCCTTTCAGGGGCTCTACTTTCACGTTGCACCCCTCTGAGGAGAGAGAGCTCTTTCTGAAAGCAAACCTGAAGGTTTCCTTCTCCTTGTTGATCAAGTAGATGGTCCGCTGTGCCTCACGCCCTGCAGAGAGGACAAAGCAGCTGCTGAAAAACTTTAGTTCCTCTGGCCACCAGACAACCACTGCCTGCTGTGCCCCTGCCTCCCGGCTCAGCCCACCAGACAGTTTGCAACAGACCACTGCCTGCAGCATGGCATGCTCGGGATTGCGACGTGGAGACACACTGGTGATTCCCTGGGCTCCCCTGCACCACCCGCAGATTCCCTCTTGGAAACAGACCCAACTACATGTGCTGTCCCTGACACACACCTTCCTCCCTTCCCCTTCTTGCCTGTCATACACTTGGGGTGCCTGGCGCTGGGTGCTCTGCTCACAAGAGCCCATTGCCATTTCCAGCTTCCTCATGGGAGCTTGCTGGGATAATGGGACTGCTGGGCTCCTGGAGAGGTACCAGGTTCAACCACGATGCTCACCGGTTAACACCGAGTAGAAGTTCAGGTGGGGTCTGTCCAGACTCACTAGCGGGTCGGTGGCAGTGCCCACTAACAGGAACGGGACGGAAATGCTCAGCTCAGGGATTGTAAAGACCCAGAACGATTCTGTGATGTCCAGGTGCTGCGGGATGAACTCAAACTTCATCTGTGGGACAAAGAGGCAAATGAAAGAAAGCTGCTGCCTAGCAGGGTAAGGGGATGGGTACGCAGCCTACGCCACCAAGAAAGGCACGGAACCTCCACTTTATGTTGTACATCTGGCAGTTCATTTACACTGCAGTCGAAGGTTTCTACATTGCCTGTGGCAAGCTCACAGTGAGTTTAGGCACAGCTGGTGGCTACGTGCGTACTGGATCTACCTGCTTAATCTTCTGCACCCACCTCTGCTTTCTCCCCTGGCTGGATCCAACCCCTCTCTGTGAGGCAGACGAAAGCCATCTCTCCTGGTGAGGTTCCACGGTCTTGGCAAGTCCACTGGAAGGAATATGCGGAACCAGTCGGGTTCATAACCATGAAGGCCCTGGGCATACAGAGAAAAGGATTGCTAAGGTGGTGTTGGGCCATTAAGGACTCTGTCTTCCAGCAGACATCAGACACTGCCAGTCCTGCTCATCATCTGGAAGGAGTGATTTGGTGTAGGGGGAATGATGCTGGCAACACAAACATTTCGCCTGCTTTCTAGGGGCTCTGTTTGTTTCCCAGGTGGCTGTAGATCAACAGCTATCAACAAAGAAATTAGCAAGGATACAGCCAAACTCTTGGACTTTACAACAAGCAGACCAAGTGAAAGTGGGTTGGAAGATGGCATTCTCTGTTGCAGTTCAGCCTTCACTGACCCAGTCTAACTGGCCTCTCAAAGCAGAAGAATGTCCTAAAAATGCTCTTCCAAGGGAGAAAGGTTGTACTGGTTGCACAGGCTGGGGATATGTGGCCCTCCCAGACTGACCTCCACCTTCTTGAGGAAAGGGACAAAAAGAACAAAAGACTGGCCAGCTGGTCGTCAGTGACCAGCTTGTTCCAGCCCCAAAACAAGATGGTGGCCAAGTGGCAGCAGATCACAGACAAGGTGCAGAGGTACCTTGGGGCTTGGAAGAGTAGCCAGAGAGGTCTCTGGCTAAGGGGGATGACAGGGAGACCGTCAACAGGAGAAGCCATGTCCACGCTTACCTGCTGTGTCTGTTGCACACTCCAATTGTGGCAAACTCAATCACTCTTGTGTTGGGATCCAACACTGCTCCCGCTGGTCCCTTCAACTCTGACTTGCGCCTTTTTGCAGTGATGTAGTCAGAGTCTTCCAGTTCAAAGTGGTAGTCTGCCCTGAGGCTTCTCCCCTTCACAACCACCTCTGGGCCCTTCCGATTTGGTTTCAGGTTTGGAATGCTAGGAAGACAGAGAATGCTATCAGCCAGACCAATGCTTCCAGGCAGCCAGCTGCTTGCCTCTCTGCTCGTACGGCACAGACCATGGCATCCTCTCTCTGGGTAACCACTGACCAGCAAATAAAGAAAAAAACAAACTGGGCTCCCTGTCACGGAGGCGGCAGAGGTCAAACGGCAGAAACGTGAGCAGTTACGTGTCTAGAGAACAACTGCAGCATGCAGCTTTCTCTGTAGACAGGGAAGCCGTGCTTGTCCGATACAGAAGCACAGCTCGGGACTGGCTGGCCCCTTGACAGCTTTTCTGGGTCTCTTGTTCCAGATTTTGCAATCCTCCAGAAGCTTCATATTCCACCCAATGTCTTTTCCCACTATCTCCATACCTGCTTCTACCAAGGCTGCGGACCATCTTTCTTTGCTCCTGTATGGTGGTTGGTTTTGCTGCCTCCCCCCAGGTTCACGCTCCCACCCACCCCAATGAGAGGCAACACCACGACTGCCCGTCAGCAGCGTGAGCTGAACAGTTTCCTACCTGCAAAGCATACGGGTCTTAAATTTCCCCACGTGCACAGGAGAGAACTTCATCTGGAACAGCTGCTCCTGGCCAGCAGGGATGGTGCCGCTGCAGGGCTCGACAGAGAATGGCGGGGGACCACTGTCGGTGTTCAGAGATGGTCTCCGGGAGGGAGAGATGAGCTCCAAAGTCTGCTTCAACTGGCTCCAGCAGCGTTTGAACTGCTGCTTCACAGAGACACCAGGAGGGGAGGAGTGGAAATGCCCTGCAGAAAGAAGAGGTTGTAACAGAACATCTTTCAAGAGAAAAATCCTCTGCTCCCAGCAACACTGCCTCCTGCTGCAAGTGGACAGAAGGGAGCTGAGGTGCACGTGGAGCAGCCCTGGCCCAAGCGCTCTCAGCAGGAGGACTCTCGACGAAGAACAAGGACAGCAGTCGGGTTGTTTTTCGCTTCTGTGTTACTGCTTGCTAAATCATAAATCTGGAAAGTCCTGGGCACAGGTGTGAAAGTGAGAAGAGTCAGAAGGGTGAACTGAGGGAGAGGGACAGTAAACACCATGAAAGGGCCCAGAGATCCAGACAACTCCTTGAATCAGAACATACCACTGAACATCAGCCGGTGCTAGATGCTCAGGTGACAGCCAGGAAGGCCATGTCTGTTAGCAAATGAAGTGGGCTCAGGACCCAAGCCAGCTGCTTCACTCCACGCTATTAAACTCTTTCCTTCTCCAGGACTGGGGAGCGAGATGCAGACTTCTCCTGCAGAATAGTTTCTGGCCAGCATTCATTCCCAAACCACATCAAGGTGCTAAGAGGCCAGATCTCGCATCTCAGTACAGCCGGCCTCTGCAGCAAGGACAGTGTTAGGTCCTACTCCCCTGTTGCCTACAGAACTGCATTTGGCTTGTTGTGCACGCTAGAGAGAAGGCTCTGGGGAACAGCGCTGCTCTGTCCTTCACACCTGTTCCTTCCTTTCTCTTTGCCAGGCGTTCAAAACCAATGCCCTGGAGGCTAATGGCACGGTGTAGCACAGCGGCTTCTGCACAAGCGCTGGGGAACAGCCGGCACCTGGACCCACAGGGGAGGGAGATAAGCACGTTCGGGGCATCAGGGACTTTGGTGAAGGCCTCTCATCCTGATTACCAGCAAGCTGCCTGTGCTACGAAACACAAAGGTTGTCAGTTCTCCTCACTCCTGTTCCTGACGACACCTCCTGGAGACACAGTCCCGTTTCCCTGCAGCATCGTGCTGCTCCCAAGGAGACCCTGAACTTGGACACAGCTGCACTGCTGCAGGTTCATGAGTCACTGCTCTGCTGTTGAGCTCCAACGATTGCTGCGAGCAGGGTCTCTGCTTGCAGCAAGCCCTCCTGTGCAGGAGGTAGGAGGGTTAATTTTAGACAGTGCCTTTACATTTGCGCTGGACCAGGGAAATCGCACACAGACAGTGACTACAGCTAATTCCTTGTCACAGCACCAGTTTTCCCAGTCTCAGAGACTTCCCAAAGAGGTGCCCTGATGTCTCCCTTCCCAGTCCTGACCCACCTGAGCCTTGGTTCTGCCCTGAGCCAGGCTCCCCTTCTGTGCAGAGCGCAAGTGACAGAGCTAGCACGGGAGGGTCTGAGAGGCAGAGAAGGGACAGGGAGAAAGTGTCTCCACCTGCAGCTGGATGGAAGATGCAGCTGGGAAGACGCTGACCAAAACACATGACTGGACAGGGATGGAAAAGCAATTCATGGTTTTGGGTGAAGGGGCATAGTCTTCTCTCCAAGCCCTCAGCCACAAACTGAAAAAAGTTGGGAACCCCCAGCTGCCACAGAGTTCATGCCTTACCCTCCAGGCTGGACGGGAGCTGCTCCTCAGCTCTTGCACCTTCATCCTGCACAGCTGCCATCCAGTTGTATTCCAGGGCCACATTCCCTGTATTGGACAGCTGGAAACTGAAACGCAAGGAGAAGGAGTAAAAAATCTAATAAATACAAAGCAAGCAGAGAAGTAACACTGTACAGTGGGCTCCTGGCAGCCCTTTCTTTATGCTGAGAAACATCATCTTCCCCAGGCAACTCAGCCACGGCTGAATCATTGCCCTGAGCTGCCCCAAGACAAAGTATTGCAAAGTCTGGAAGTCAAAGAGGAAAGGGCACATGTGGTGCCCAGGAGACTTAATCCAAGGGTCTTATTCTGGTCTTTATGTCTCAGTTTGACATTATTTTGACTGCATGCTCATCCTCGAGCAGATGAGGACAGGCAACCATGCCATGTGTGCAAAACCATGGGTGTTCTCAGCAGAAAGGCACAGCAGAACTGAACCTCTCCAGTCACATCTTGACGGGGTGGCAGCCACTATCTCCTGGGCAGATATAGAAGCCCCAGCACTCAGACAGGACTTGGAAAGGATGAAACAATAAACGATTTCTTTAGAGGGTTGAACAGCAGGTGAGACTGGACATCAAGCTCTAGAAGGGACTCCGGTCCACACGTGGGACACCTCCAGACCCTGGGATGTGCCAGATTGTGTGTAAAAGCTGAAACCGCAGACCCAGCAGGCAGCAGCACCTCTTTCCAAGGCTGAGCAGCCTATTTGCAATTAGAAGAGGTTTATTAAGTGGCCAAGCAATGAGCATCTGAGCGTAATCCCTGCTCGCACAGTGAGTAGAAGGGAAAACTGAGGCCACCAGAAGCATAGGGTGGCTCTGGGGAAGCACACACTGGGTCAGCCCTGGGAAAAGATAGTTCCCACACACAGGCCCCTGCCTGACCACCAGCACTCACGTGAACATCCTCGTCTGGAACTGCAAGGTCTCCTTAAACCGGATCGTCCCCGTGTCCAGCTTGAACTCGGCATAGTCAATGACAGCACTGAGGCGAAGCTCTACCTCGTGGCTGCTCTCCTCCAGGACAGTGTGAGCTGGTTCTGGGTCTATCTCAATCACCTCCAATCACAATAAGAAGAATCACTGATCAGAGCCCAGAAAGGTGACAACGTTTGGCCCTTCCCCTATAGTATTTGTTTGTACCTGCCCATCAATGCAGTCACCACTGTGCCTGTGAACGCACCCAAGGGGACAATGACCAGGTATCAGTCCCTTTGTTTCAACCCTGTAGGGTGTCTGACCTTATTCCTGGACCCCTATGAATCTAGCAGGCCTCTAAAATGGGATTAAGTTCCTCAGTTGGAGCTCTGCAGATGGAAAATCCCAGGAATGAACAAACCCAGAAAGCCCCTTTTCCTTCTTGTCTTAGGAGAAAGTGCTTTCCAGATGTCACGTGTGGGGCGAGAGCCATACTGGGATGGGCAACTGGGGATGAGCATGAGCTCACTAGAAAGGTCTCTGACTGTTGATGCTCTGATGGGGAAGAAATTTGGATTACAGGTCTTACAATGGTTCAAAAACTAGACAGGAATCGTCACCCAAGAGAAGCGTTTGGCAATAACGACAGTAAAAACAAGGGTCTCTGGAGATGAGACCCCCTTCTCCAGACTCCCGCATGACAGCCACACAGGACCTGGGCTGCTCCATGGTGAGACATCCCACATAATATAGACTGCAACCCAAATCGCTGGTATCGGGGTAGACACAGCTCAGAGCTCACCCACAATGTGCTGGTGGGTACACAGCATACACAGAAGAGCGCTACTGTTGCTCTCCACTTCAAAACAAGAGACAGAGTGCAGTGGATTTAACTCCTTGTTGGTGAAAAGGCACGGGATCGGATTAAGAGATTTTAACACCATAAAACATGTTATGATAAAATGTGACCTCCCATTCAACACAGACTGCAACGCTTCAGCTCTTAGCAGAGAGCAATAGTTTGCACCTGGCTAAATGTCTCTTGTCAAACTAAGCGCCTCTGTCAGAAAGACTTCCCCATACTGAGTGGGCATATCAGGCCACCGGGCCTGCACCTCTCCCCTAAAATGCACTGCTGGTTATAAGCTCACGGATGGATGAAACACCAGCAGGAAGCAGGAGCTGCTCAGCCAGCAGGAACAGCAGTCATCTGCCGTCAGCAATTCTTTTTGAAGAAGCTAGGACAGCTTTTGCTATTGTGCTTCCTACCTTCTCCTTGGAAGGCTGTGTGGTGGTGAGGTCCCTTGTTGCATCCACCTTCTTGACAGTGCACAGCCGGTCGTCCCAGTCAGTCACCTCCTCTGGTGGCAGCTGGAAAGCAATCTTGGCCACCCGGCACTTCACAGGGTGCATTCTGAAGGTGACCGGAACATCCGATTCCAAGGTTACTGTGATGTCCTTGGTACAGCCAGCGTGGAGGTGTCCCACCTAGAGAGAATCAAGAGAGCCAAGACCAAACTGAAATCACTGGCAAGGAAGCACTGACAGAAAAAGAGTTGATGTGGTGAGCAGCTGTGCCAGGAATCTGCATCTTTCTGTGCGTTTCTCCGAGTTTTGATAGACAAAAGTACAAACAAAAGATGCCACCTTCCACAACACGGAGGGGCTGACAGCCCTGCCTCAGCAAAGCCAGGCACTGCATCTCCTACGTAGCACTGAAATGGGCTCTCACTGGTATGTGGTGATTCCCTGGCAGCTCCTGGAGCCTGCCAGGCAGTGCTCGAGCAGTGGGGAAAGGCAGAGATGTCCAAGCTCACCTTGGGGGAGAACTGAAATGGGGCATCCGCCAGCCACTCAAACCGCATTGCCTGCACCTTGCTGCGGTTGGTGACAGTGAAGGTGTTGGTGCAGGGTGTCCCGATGTGACAGTCTCCAAACTGGATGTGATCCACTCTGGCAGCTGTTCAGAATGAGAGCAAGTGATCTTAGTGTGAGGTAGCTCCATCTGCTCCCCTTACATGCCCCGATACAGGTACATGTCCACCCCTTCTCCTCCCTCCAACCCTTCCTCCCTTTGCAAGACGCCCTTCCCCATCTTGCTGCTTTCAGTGAAACGCCCCAACACATCCCTGAAGAGGCGGCTGTGTCTGTGCAGAGGGACATGCCCTGTGCAGAGGGACAGCATGCACTGCCTCTGCGCAAACAACTAGCACAGGCCACCAGCTCCAGCAGGTGACAGCACAGGCCTGGTTATACTGAGGTCATACAGCATCTTCATCTCTGCAGGATACCATGGCCTGGCAGATCTCCTTCTGGAGATACTCTGCTGCACAGTGGGATCTCCAACTCTTCCCTACCAGCCCGCATACTTCACCCTGACAGAGGATCTTCCCTTGTGTTCTCAAGTGTGGCTGCCCTGCAGGCCAAAAAGGGCCACGTGATCTGCCTGCTGGGTCTGGACCACACCTGCACTGGCACAGGGTGAGCAGAAATGTCGGTCTTCCTGTTCCTTGCTCAGTGGTGGCAGCCTCTCTTCTCTTACCCTTAACATCTTCCATCAGACTGCCCTCGGTGTACTTCTTGCTGTCTGCCACGAGTCCATGGATGTTTCCTAGCACGAATTCATCCTCAAAGCTGTCACCAACCAGCTGAATGTTGATTTCTGCTTGGGGGCCGCCAAGCACCAACACGCGGATCTTCCCTTCCGCATGTTGAGCAAGCGTGGGTTTGAAAAGCACGTCAAACTCAGCTGATTCCCCAGGAAGCAGGACCAGGGAAACGTCGTGGGGCTTCCTCCCTGCACAGCAATGGAAATCAGAGACAAGTGATACAGCCATGCAGAGGAAACATTCCCATGGGTTCTGAGAGGAATAAGAAGTTGAAACGCAGCTGTCTCTAAGTACAGGTTCTGCCATCACTGGTTCCAGACCCTCCTCCTATATTCACAAGACTAAGACACCACCTTGCGTATCACTGCTTGAATGTCTTTAACCCCAGGTTAACACCCAGCTCTCACTCAGCTTTTGTTGCCTGCCTGTGGGCTCAAGGGCTGCCTCCGCTCAGGCTGCTAACTCCCCACCTGCAGCAGAGACCTCAGATGGTCCAGTCAAGTGCTGGCAGTTTTCTACAACTCAACCCCCCACATCCAGGAGAACCAAAAGTCTTCCTACAACTCCCTAGAAGGAAACCCTGCAAAGACTCCACATGAGAGACAAGGGGTAGGAGAGCTCCAGGGAAGAAACCGTGTCTGACACCTGGCTGCTGCTTAGCCAAGCCAAGAGCAGGGCACACACTTTCCCTGTGTGGATGGTCACACTTCAAGGTTAAGGAATTTACCTGCTCCGGGATTATACTCCTCCCTGTCTGTGGTGTCGTAGATGCAGCGTGTGGTGGCCCTGGTGTTCAAGAAGAAAACTCCCCCTCCATCCAAGAGGTCCATGATCAACTGAGAAAAGGGAACAGAGAGCATGACCACAATAGTATGGGTACAGGACAGCACAGGGATCGACTGGGAAGGAGAGACTAGTCAGAAACTCGTACTTCCAAGAAGAACTCCCTTCCTTGAAAAAGTCTTCAGCCATTTGCCTCAAAAGAATTTCTGAGACCCATTCCATGCAATTCACTGAGGTACAGTGTGGAGTAACCAGCATAAAACCAAAGAGTGGGTCAGGACAGCAGTGACTGCAAAGGAGGTGGAGCTCTACTAGAGGGAGCTGTCTAAGAAACACGACTCTCACAATTGCTTTGCCAAAGCCTCTTCCAGAAAGTCAGAGGGAGGTGCTCCCCTGCAATGGAGTGGCTCTGAGTACAAGGAACGGGGTTCGTTTGGTGTTCAACTGCATGCATAAAGTACCAGTGCTTTGGTGCATCTCTAGCATTGTTTCTGGTACCTTTCCTCCATGGCATAAGAACTTGTTCCTAGACTACAGCATTCCCTGAGTACCTCCTCACCTGAACAGGTACGATGCCACTGTTGTGAAAGACCAGAGGGAGTTCTTCTGAATCACCCAGCAACAGCTTCTTGAACAGCAACAGAGGGTTCCCCTTGTCATTGCGAAGGGCCGGGTGCAGGACTGTCACCTCAGGCAGATTCCCAGCCCCACTGATAGAGAAGGTCAGGCTCTGTGCTTTAGTTGCTTTAGTTGCTGCAGGGCTGCAGGACAGGCAGTGCGAAATCATTAGAGCTGGCACTAACCCATTTACCACTTGCTAAGCAATGAAGCGAGTGCCACCCCCCGTGTTTTCCCTCGCTGGTGCTCCTGTACCCCACGACACAGCTCCCCCTCATCCCTCTTCTCCCAGTCAGATCAGGGTCATTCACAAGAGGAATTTGCTCTGGAGAGCCAGAGCCTTCCAGAATCACAGCAACAAGGCTAAATCGACTCATGCAGTACAGCGGGTAAATAATGAGGCAACAGAGGAGACACAGCAAACTCATTGTCTACGGTGACAAGAGGCACATGCAAAAAGCAAAAGCACAACATGAAGACAGAATAAAATAACAGTATCAGTAAAGATTATTTCCAAGGACACTAAACCAGGAACTGCTTATTAGGGCAGAAAGCTGACTGATCTTGTCCCAGTTCAGCAACCAAATGGTTGGGGAAGAGCAGGTCAGAGCCCCGCTAAAAACACAGGTCCCTTCACAAAGAAACTGGGCTTCTCTTTTAGAAAGGATTCAGTTGCTCCTTCACATTAAATATCTGAATATACCCCAGGTAATGACACCAGATCTTCTAATTTTAACAGAAAAAAGGACAAAATAACGTGCTCTGACTTGCCGCCACAGAAACCTCTTCATCTAATCCTTAGTCCTTGCAAAGCCCCAGCTGTCACACGTCTCCAGTTCTTTGCAACTCAGTAAATTCCAGCTGACTGCCTAATGCTGCACTGCCTTCACAGCCACTCGCACAGGTTGAACTATGAGCCCCATTTTCTGCTCTGCTCTATCCAGCAGTTACTGCCTCCTGTGTCACCTACGTAGTCTAACTAAGGTTGCGGAGAGCATTACGGGTAACAAGAGGTCTGGTCCTCCCAGAAGAGAGGCAGCTATCAGAAAGGTGTTCCTCCTGCCCCTCTCCCCGCTCCTCTGCCTCTCACCCCCAAGAATTCACCAGGTGAGTTACCTTGCTTGGACATCAAGGGAAGCCTCAAACACGCACTGGTAGTTCTCTGCCTTTAGCGGAGTGAAGGTCACTGTAGCAAAGGCGTGGGAGCAGCTGGGCACACACATCCGAAGTGGATCCACCTTGAAAATGCCTTTCACGTCGTTCTTACACTGGGGGGAATGCACAAAGTGGTGTCAGGAAGAAACCTCCTCCAGTGTGCTGCAGTCTTACTCATACATGCATTATGTGGAACAGCCCCAGGCAATGTCTTCCTTCCTGCTTCCCCGGAGAGGCTTCTTCCAGCTCAGAGAGTGACTCCAAAGTGGTGCTGACCTTGCACAGAGAGCTGCCATCAAGCCCAGGAGCACAAAACCTCGCTCTGATGGCTGGGCAGCCACAACAGTGCACACAGGAGGTGGGGACTGCATGGAGAACCCTGCAAATAATCTAAAATGGGCCTTGAAAGAGAAGGGAAAAACCTGGGGGTCGGATGGGCCTTATAAAAGACCTTGCAAGGAGCCAGGCAGGGGCTCACTCTCACTCCCATGCTCTGGGGGGCTCGCTGTCACTCCCATGCTTTGGAGGGCTCGCTCACACTCCCGTGCTCTCACGCTATCTCCCGACCACTTCGATCGGGCCAGCCTGGACCACGCGTCCTGGAAGAGCTGCTGCTGCTGCCATCAATGTGGTGATTTCTTTCCCTTTTCTGCTCTCTCTCATTCTCCCTCTCTCCCTCCCGTTACCTTGTGGTGCGCGTGTCATATTGGATCCGAGTGACCAGGGTTGTGTCTGGGGGTGTGCTTCTGTAACTTTGGGTAGTTGCACCCCCATGTCTCGGCTCTGCGCCTCAGTATTTTGGTGTGTTCAGGGTTGCCGGAGCCAGAATAAATATTGCTTTTGATTATCACACTGAGAGTGACCTTATTAGCCTCCAGATGGCCACACGGCTAAACAAATCCACTTCCCCCCCCGAGTCAGGCCTGGACACGAGCGTGTGGCTTGGGGGTCTGGGGTGTGACAAAACCCCTCCTCCGAGTGTGCTTGCAAGAGATATTCAGAAGGATTTATGTCTCCCATCAGATATTCGGGGGTGAGAGAAAACCTTGTTTCAGGCACGCCGAATTCAACCCAACTGTCACCCTGGCACTGCTGCTCTCCCCTGTGGATTACCCTGCACCGAGCCAGGCTGGTCCTGGCAAGGGGAAGCACTGAATCTGGAGCACACGGCAGGCTATCTCACAGCCTTTAGAGAGCAACAGTCACTTTGGCCTGGCCTCTTGTTCTTACCTCAGTGTCGATGGGTTTGATGGAGAGGACCACATCACAGGGGATTTTGTTCACATTCTGAATCTTGAAGCGAGCTGTGGCCATGCGCCCAACTACAGCATTGGTGAAGATAAACCTGTTCTCATCTGTGATGAACACACCCTTGTCTTTCGTTGTCTGTAGGATCCGGCACAGATTCATGTTGCCGCATATTCGATGCTCCTCGAAGATCGACTCAATGTCATCAACCACAAATCCTGTAAGTAAATCAGAGGCAGGACTGAGCATGGAGAAGCCTTTCTGTCCCCTTTATCTGAGCCCCGCTGGCCTCTCAGAAGGCTCAAAAAGCCCTTTCTGCCCAAGTCACTGCAAAACCTGACCTTAGGTAAGGGAATTGGCTGTGAGGATGGAGCTCAGCCACCCTCAGTCTTAAAGGGCATGACTTTCCTTTTGTCCTTCCAAGCATCCTCCCCGAGCCTCTCCCCACTGGCGGACTTGGAAATAATTGGAACCTCTGAGCATTTCAAGATAGGAATTTAGGGTCAGGGCACCTCTCTATCCAAGCAGTAAGTTCAGGTCCGGTCAGCAGAAGGGCTGGCTACCGGAACCTGTGGATGAGGCTTACCTGGGAGGCAGGACTCAGCAAACAGGGTATAGGGAATGCCATGGGGATTGTCCGTGGGGGCTCTGCCTTGGATATCGATGGAGAGCTGCTCCTTGCATTTCCCCAGCACCGCTGCATAGCACGTGACTGTGACTGTCTGCTGGCCCCCAGGCGGGATGGAGCCAAAGCCAGGGTACACCGTGAACATGCCAACATCGATGTGAGTCTGTAGAAAGAGTCCCAGGAGAGAGTGATGTCCAACAGCCTTACCTTGAGCATCCTCAGCAAGGAGCATGCCACTCCTGGCCCTCCAGCTGGGCCCAAGCCCCGTGCCAGGGCAGGGACAGATGACTCCATAGCCCAACGGCAGCCCCAGAATGGGAAGAACAAGCCAGGAAAAGCTCCAGGCCTGTTCTGAGTGGCCTAGAGGACTTGGGGTGTAAAGGGTGAAGGTGGTAGCTAGGATCCTTCAGACTCTATGGGTAATACAGGAGAGTGGGAAGAGCTGTCAGAAACGATGGGAAAGGAGAGAGGGGATTGGAAATGAGAAAAAGCAAGGTCTCTTGATACCTATGGACTGGGAGTTCAAACAGGGACATTCTCATCTGTGGCATTCACAGACCTATTTTGGCTAGCAGCTACCAAACACAGGACCTGCTCCCTTCCCTTGACCCCACAACTCCAGGTCCGAGCCAGAGCACGTCCGTCATGCAGACGTCATCCCATCCCATGGTCACGAGCCCCCAGCCTGGGCACAGCAGTGTCCTCTCACACCACCTGCAGCAGCACACGCTGGGGAGCAGGAGCCACCTACCGCCATGTCAGGGTCTGCATCCTGTTTCAGCAAGACCTTGCTTCCCTTGGCAAAGACAGCGTGTGTCCTTGTGTCTTCACTCTCGGACGAATGGGCATGTTTCAACTGATGTGCACTGAGAGGAGAAAGCAGGAAACATCCATCATGCTGAGTTCGCCCTGCCTGTCTCTGAGGACAAAGCTGGCATTCATCGCCACAGAGGAAAGCCTTCCTGCTCCTGGTGGCTCCCAGACTGCCGGCAGCACCCATTGCTGTAGCTTACAGAGAGGTCAGCAGTATCACCAGCTTCCTCCTACACATGTGAGGTGTTCTGCTCACAAGCCAGTGACACAAGCGGACAATAACCTGGGTCTCCGGGCTGCCTCTCACACGCAGCCACGCTACAGGGCATCCTCAGCAGGAAAGGTGGTGCACGTATTCTCTCACCTTGGCTTTGGTGGCACGTGGCAGATGTGGAATTCGAAGGGCAGGACGCCTTTGTTCTCCAGGGTGAAGGTGGAGGTTTTCTCGGTGCCCTTCAGCATGATGCCAAAGTCGATGAGCGAGGCGGGGGAAATTCTGTACTGGCTGAACGCAGCTTTTGCTGACACTCTGATCGGGATGACAGAGATGATCTTGTCTCCTTCAGAGGTGCTGTGATCAATCACCTGTAGCCGGGGGAAGGGTTGGTAAATACTGCAAAGAGGCCAACCTCTGTCTCTGTCCCCTAACCCCATCCCTCGTCCCCATCAGCCTCCTCCAGAGCCAGTTTCCAGCTCTACTTTGGAAGCATTGCAAATTGCTTCTGAACGACTTCCTTGTGCACATATAAGAGAGAATTCTCCAGCTACAGCCTTCCTTCCAGAGGAGACGTGTCCTGCTTACACTTCCAGGACATGCTATCCCAAGGCCACTTGGCCCAGACAGCTCACCTGGCACTTCAGGAAGGGTTTGTCCTCAATGACCATTTGCCTCTTGGGGTGGAAGGACAGATGGACATACATGGGGCGCTTAGTGGCGGCCAGCACGCCCTTCTGCGGATGGATAGTGAAGTGGGATGCCAAGTCAGGTATTTTGGTATCAGCGCTTTCCAGCTTGAAACTGCAGAGAAAGGGAAGAAACAAAGACGTCAGCAGTTAAAAGTACCAGTGCCACCAGCACAGCCAAGACTTCGCATGGGACCATTAAAAACATGAAAGAGTAAGAGTGCAGCCCTGCTCGGGGAATTCCAGATCTTGACACTGAGAGCAGACGCTCAACGAGTGTTGCAAGCCACCTTTGACACCGCATTTTTTCATCCCCTCCTTTAAAGAGCCTCATAAAGAGAAATGAGCCGACCCTTGAATCAAGAAAATGAATCTCAGCAGTGAGTGGCTTAAATTTTAGGGTCTCTCCTTCTGGTTCCTGCTGAGCTGTGAAGAACTGCTGGGGTGAGCCTGAATTCCCTATGAAACCACTTTGGAAAGCCCAGATGTTGTATGTACCCAGACTGTGGGGGTGCCACCACGGACAGAAGGAGAATGCAGGCCTGGGCAGGTGGTGGCACCACGCATTCACGGACCAGGCTGCTGGACCTACCTGTACACAATATCATATCTTCCTTTGTTCCTCAGAGTCAGCACTTGCTTTGCCTCATCCAGAACATTAAGAGTTCCAAAATCCATATCACCTCTACCTGCAGAAAACCCATGCAGCCAGGTAAGAAATGGTGAACATTTGTGAGCTACTGCAGACTACACCAGGTGACAAGATACATCTCTGGAGTTTTCCAGTGGCACAAAATCCTTCTCATTCTGCTTTGTGGCCTGTCCCTTACTCAAAGAATATCTGAAAGGTTTTGCAGCTAAGGAGCTCAATTTCTGTCTCCTGGCATCCAAGCACAGATCCATCACCTTTACAAGCTGTGACGAGCCTTCAGGTGTCACTAGCTGCTTGTTCACATCACCACCATATCAAAGCCCCCGTATCTGCCTACACGTGGAGTTAAATACTTCCAAGTTCAGAGGTGCAAGACTCAGGGCTGCCTTTGTGCCCTGACAGTGCTTCACCCCTGGCAGCCTGCAGAAGACGTGCGCCATGTATCTGTGCCATGCTTGCATCCCATCCCATCCCATCCGATCCGCTTTGGCTGTCCCTCTGTCAAGGGAATGCAATGTACCTGGATTACTTTGTTCTGGGGGCATCCACTTACGTTCAGGAAGCTTGATGTCCAGAGCAATGTCATAAGCCTCTGCAAAGACGCGGATACGTACATCCTGAACAGTGCCCAGGAGTTTTTCTGCATCTGAAACCTGAGGCAGTGAGAAACAAACCCTACTTAGACCATTCTCCTAAACCCTTCTGGCAGACAACACGTGAGTCCTTGTCTCTGCCGGCTCTTTGCACCATGGCCTCCCCTGCTTGGCGAGCATTTGTGGATTCCCAAGCTTTCCAAACCTGTTTATCTCATGGGCTGATATTATCCTGCAGTGAGAGTCCCTTCTTGCTAAGGGCCTGGGCATGGCAATGCAGGTAGAAAGGACTCTCATGAAGGCTCACCCTTCTGCCCTCTTTGCAGGGTGCCTTTCAAGCACTGTCTCCATCCCCAAAGGCAAGGGGCTGCCCACTCCAAGTCCCTCTCACCTTTAGTTGGAATGTCGTCTTAATGCTGGCAGACTTCGTGGCCTTGAAATACAAGTGCACACCAAACTCTGAGCAGGGACCAATGATGCCTGCATCCTGCGATACAGAGAAGTCCTCACCGAGATCTTCCAGCCCAGAGATCCACCAGGCCACGGGCAGCGGGGTAGGGTTGCGCAGGACCATGGTCTTGCTGTCCGTCCTGCAGAGACAGGAAGACACATAGCGCTGGCTGCTCAACAACCATGCCAGCCCTGCAACTTGGAGCAGCCCTCTCCACACCTCGGAAACCAGAGTTGAATGTTTCCTTTCTGTCACAAGTCTCAGAGGTGAGGGCTCGGGCTAAAAGGGTATCTGACAGAAGGGAGACAAGGAGCTGAAGGGGACCTGACTGACAGCACTGGTGTCCATCAGAGCAGCTGCAGGATGACTGACCTGTGCAGAAGCAGCCTGTCGAAGCGCAGCTTCATGGGGCTGACCTCCAGCTTCACCTGCACTCCCTGGCAGCACAGGCGGAAGACCACTGGGTCTGGGTTCCCCTCAATACAGCAGATGAGGTTGTCTTCCTTGAGCCCAGTTGAAGTGGGGTACGCCCAAATGCTCAACTCCTGGCCCCGTCCCCGCAAAAAGAAAAAGAGAAGAGCATTCAGTGAGCAGAAATAATGGCTCTTCTGCAGGTGCCTGCCCTACCTGCCCATCTTCTCCTACCTGCTTCTTGTTAGGTTTAAGCTTCATGCTGGGAGGGTCTAAAACAAACACATCCATCTTGCGATCTTTCTCAAAGCAGAAATGCACCTCTGCTTCCAAGGATGTGACGTTGAGGATGTTGATTTTCTCACAGTTGCCGGGACAATGCTGTGCCTTGTACCTGTCCACAAAAAGGGAAGAGGCTGCAGAGGAGACCGTTGCCTTTATCACACATCATGGGAAGCGCTGTGTCCTGGCTGCGGGATGCTGCACTGGGAGACCGTGGTCTACCAAGCAGGCTCAGAGCAAGGACCCCTTTAAGGGGGACCTTGCATGGCATGAGTGTGTTCATCCTTGCATCACTTCGATGTCCGCCCATCTCGGTGCCTCCAGCTCAGACGCATGGTGATGCACTGGCCACTTAACAAGCGTTTTACAAAAGACAAACGTGCCTGGACAAGTTAAGGCACACTAGGCACATGGATTCTTCCCCCTTCGTCGGTTGGTTTGAAAAACAGTCTACCTTATCTCTTTCAAAAAAAGTCATGAGACGGCCCTGTATTTCATGGGTGAACTCAAAGTCTTGGGGAAGGAAACAAAAAGGATCAGTTCCCAAGAGAAATGCTAAATTTAATAAAGGTCCCTTCTCTCTGGTGTGGAAAAGAATTTGGAGTTCAAGGCTTAAATAAAACAAGTCGGAACACCAGACCATTCATCAGCGGGGCTAAAACCCCTCTTTTGCTTTGTAAACTATTTGGATTCCTTGAGTGGTCAAAATACCACCAGCTCTCCAGAGCTCCCATGGTAACAAGAACTGTGCTTTGAATATGAAACAATTAAAAAAAAGAAAAAAAAGGACAATGTCAAAAGCAGAAACACGCCAGCAGCTACAAGGACAGCTTTTTTTAGGCAGACTTCATCCAGCAGTGAGGATCGGGAAAATGCAACTGTCATCTAGATTCCTCTGTAGGTTTCCCCCTCCTCCTCCTGGCACATCAAATCGCAATGTTTTACTAATATTTCAGATTAATGAGTGGTTTACAAAGGCATCAGCAGAATAATTGCTCATTCTGTCTCCCTATAGAGCTCAAAGCCCTTAAAAAAGCGGCAGAAAGTTAATTCCACAGGTGGTGAAGCTGAGATGTGGATGGCAGACACAAGCTGCCCTGAGTCACTTCCAGGCTGGAAGCAGCATGTGGCCCTGATCCTCAAGGCACCCACCACATAGGAAGATCAACTTCATCCCTCCCCAGCTCCTCCAAAGCTCATGTGCCTTTTATCTGCTCAAGTTCACTCATCCATGGTCCTTCAGCCCCAAGTACCTCCCAGGTGTCTGCCTGGGCCTGCCCTGAATTGTGCCCCTGGGGCAGCATGTTCCCATGTCTGTGAAAGGATAAGGCCCTGGAGATCCCATCCCAAAACCGCACCCTGAGCAGGCGGCACATCAGATGCCTCGTTTTGGGGTGGGGAACACGTACCAGCCTTTTGACTTCCCGCAGAGCAATGGCCCAAAGTGGAATACACCTTTGTCCATGACATACTCCTTGGAGACGATGTCACCATCCCCCTTGCTCTTCCTGCAGCGAGGGAACACCAGCCTGGAGAAGAAAATAGGGAATGAGGAGCTGCAAGATGCTCCAAGCAGAAAATCTGGTCAGAAAGCCATAGCCCTTCTCGGTGGCAGAGGCAGAGGCAGTGGTTTCCAGCTCTGAGCACGGGAATTGATGCCGGCTGGCTCAGGTATCACACCGCCCAAGACAGAAGTTCACTGGGGTACGAGGGGCAGCCTTGGCTCTGAGTTTGGAGGGAGTGGCCAGCCTTACCGTGGGTCCTGGCTGATGGCAGGATACAGGCAGGTGCCCCGGCACTGCAGCTGGTACTGACGCTTTGTCCCCAGGATCTCAAAATGCAGAGTCTGATGAAACTGGCCCACCTCTGTGGAGCTGAAGTGGACCTTCAGTGCCACCTTGCCATGGGCAGGCACAATCCACCGGCAGCGAGTCAGCCTGGAAATTAAAGGGGAGGCTTCAGACCTTGTTCACGACCAAAAAAGACAAGGAGGATGGTCATGAACTTGCCATCCCACAGAGGCTCCAGCAGAGCATCCCTGTGGAGCTGGGGATCACAGACCTTGTTTGTCGAGATAGATGTGAGGCAGAGGGATCACCTCCTCCCTCACAGCTCACCTGGCAGGTCTCTCTCGGGGTGGCACCACAACCTCAGGACTTTGCCTGTCCTTCAGGGAACTTGTGGCTGCACGTCGCTGACCTCTCTTGTCCTGGACAGAACTTGGATCCTCAGCTTTCTCCTTCACCCTGTGCTTGGTCGGGCTGGCCAGCTCCTCGGACTTCTTCATGCCAAGAGGAGAGAGAAAAGAGGGAGAGAGGTCAGACCTGCCCTGAGACATCCCCATCCTGGGAAGAATGCTGCGGTTCTCTTAGCCAACAGGAGAGAGAATAAATACACAACCCGCATCTATTGGTTCCACATCCACCCAGAGACTTGCTCTTCCTTGCTGGACTGTGTTTTAAAAATGACACCTCCTCCCACAGGACCCTCTCCTTGACCAGCACCCTCTCCTCGAGGGATCTTGAGGGCGTTGGGTGACTCCTTCTCTCATCTTACAGAACTGCCTTGTGTCTCAAGCAGAGCTGTCTCTTTTGGACAGATGAAAGCAATCTTTGCTGGCGTGCGACCCTGTCACATCTTCGCTGCCTATCCACAGCGATCCTTTCCCATCCTTCCCCCCACCAGGCCCCCCACCCTGCCTGGTCCCTTGCCCTGGCACCTTCGCTGGGAGCCTAGAAGAGTCATCCAAGCACGTGGCAGTTTCCTTTTTCTCTTCCACCGTGGCACCCTCTGGCACAACAAAGATGAAGTGCTCCAGGTCTGCTCCTGCCGCAGGGGCCTCCCGCTTCTCCGGGTAATGGACCACTGAGTAGAAAGCGGTAGGGGGAACAGGAGGCCCCGAGGGACCCAGGCCCAGGTCATCTAGGATCTAAAGAACAAAAGAAACCCCTGTTTACACTCCCGTCACCATCATCCTCACACTCCTTCCGGAAAGGTACTGAGCTTTTAGCAATGGGGTTTTTTTCTCCTTTTTGTTGTTTGTTGTTTTTTTTTCAATTTATAGGCAGTGCAGAGCTTTTTTTTTATGCCCAGGTGGGGCTTGCAGCTCCAGAGCAGTGCCAGGACCTACAGATGGGACCTAGAGAGAAACCTCCCCGAGTGGCTCGGGTGAAGGAAGCAGTGACGATGAGCTGCCCTGCCTGGCCCATTTATCATGATTTCCACACTGGGTAACTGAAGAAGCAGGATGCTTCTACAGAAAGCCCTCCCTTTTTCCACCCACATAAGGGTTGCTGAGAACCTCCCCAGCCACCTGGCTGCTCTCGAGCCATTATGGAATATCATCAGTGGCCCGGACGAGGCCCTTGGGCTGTTGTCACCTGGAGAGATACAACAGACCGGGGCCCAGATGGTGCCAGGCTCATCATCTGACCCTCACAGGGCTTTACCTGCTCTGCTGCCGGCAGCTTGCCACTCTCCAGGATTTCCGTAGCTGCACGACCTTCTGCAGAGATATCAATGCCAAGGTGGCGGGCGATGGCTCTGTAGACAGGGCTGTCATCCTGTTCTCCTGCAGCCTCCTTGCTGCCAGTGGTGCTCTGCTGCTGCTCTGCTGTGCAGAACCGAGTAGAAAAGTCAAACTCCTGACCACCTGTGATCCTGATCATCCTCCCTGTCCCCTCAGACCCCTGGGAAAGTAGGCCGATGAAACCAACATTGCACCTGAGGTCTCCCTGTGCCCCTCCTTTAGGCTTTGGCAGATCAGGGTCTGTCCTAGATGCTGGCAGAAGTGCCTGGTCAGAGTAAATGGGGTGGCAGAAGGAGGAAAGAACAGGCATCTGGCAATATCTAAAAGGACCGGGCCAAACCTCCTTCCACCAACCGTCAACACGGTCCTCACGAGAGTTTTGTCCCAGGTCCTGCCAAGTTAGGGGGCGGACAGGCAGGACCGGGCATTTTACACAGTCCCAAGGGAGAGGCTCCATTTTGGGACTAAGTGATTATCCAAAAGCTGGATGCTTTAGGAACGTTACACCAGGAGATGTGGCTGGGATCTGAATTCACTCTAAGAGCATTCGCAAAGAGCTCCCAGCTCTGCCCTTAGGAGGTCACTAAAAGCCATCTCAGCTTGCAGTGCCACAGAGGGCAGAAAGCGTACTGCCCTGCCTACAAAAGGGGACAGCACCACACTGACCCCAGTAACTCCTCGGGGAAAAAGGTTCTCCTTTGGCAAAACTGGGGAAAACCTCCCTGGCCTCTCCCTTGTCCCTGCCCAAAACTCTTCTCAGGATCCCACAGACGTCATATTGAAGGGTGGATTCAGGGCCTACAGGAGTGAAGGTGGCACCGGGCTGCAGCAAAGTGATGGAGGTGACATTTAATTCCTTCACTGAGGCCCTTTTGCCACAATGGACATAACAGAGCTGAAGAGCTTAGGGTTACTGCCTGCCCCATGCCTTTTCTCAACACTTTTCTCCTCCTCTTCTCCACGTTCAGGTTTACAGTTCACCTTGGACTGGCTTTTATGAACTATTAAGGAGGGAACGATTGCGCTATGGGATGACCTGGTGGGAACGAGCCCAATAGAGGACTTTCTTCGTTCACCTGACGGAAACTGGGTGCCTTCGAAGTTTCCTGAGGAGGAAGGACACGGGGAAGGAAGAAGTGGGTGAACACAGCCAGGCAATCTGCTCTTTGCCATTTACCACTTTGCAAAGGGTGTTACAAGCCACAGACTTTCATCTGGGAATTCCTCCACCACATTGGGGAATGGGCAGCGGCTAAAAGCATGGGTTTTCCACGGAAAACAGGGTCATGAAGAGGTCAGGGTGTGTGGGCTGACACAGTGGGCTTTACACTCAGGACAGCCAATGCCAAAGCCTCACCATTGGCCTGGCCTGCTGGTTCCCCTGTTTTGGTCTTTGTCTGCTCACCCTGCAGCCTCTTCTGGTCCTGGTAGTACTGCAGCACCTCGGGGGGCAGCTTCTCACCCGGGGCGCGTGGAGGCAGCAACAAGGTGTTTTGGCAGTCATAGTCCTTAAGCATCCGCAGGATCTGTGCGCATAGGGAAGAGAAAGCATATACAGGATGTGTTTCTTGACCTTCATTGCGTGAATGGCTCCCCAGCCACCCGCTCCCACCTTCCTTCCTCCCAACGCCACGGAATATTCAAGCCCCTCCACAGCCTGCCAGCAGAGCTTGGCTGACCTTGACACATCACCAGGCTTTGTCCTGGGGAGGCCTCCATCTTCCTGGCACCAGCCTGGGAGAACGCTGGAGCACTGTGAAGCTAGGGGCCCATGGCCCTGGGGATCAGAGCTTCCCTCTCACCTCCTCCTCCTCGAGGTACTCCTGGTCAAACTCCAATGAGTAAAACTCGATGTGGAAATTGCATGGGTTCTTCACCACCACCATCCCCTCCACCCCACAGCTGCACGGCATCAACGGTCCCAGCTCAAGCACTGCGGGGCTGAACTCCAGCCGTGGCTCTAGGCCATGCCCTGAGACCTGCAGCTGGAGGGACCGGCTGCTCTGGCAAATGTTAATCTGCAGGATGTTTTTGTAGGACTTCTGAAAAGAGAGAAATGGAGAAAGCTCCTCCGTGAAGTTCCAGGTGACAGGGTCTCAAAATCAACCTTGCCCCAGGATCAGGGGGGCTACTAGTACCATTTAGTGAATGGAAAACAGATATTTGTTTAGAGGAGGGGCTACAGCATCTGCATGCTGGCTCTGAGTAATTGGGACAGGTCCTGGTGTGACATCTAACTGGATGTTTGGGTGTTAGATGGTCTAAAATGGTCAGATATTTTCAAGTAGTTATGAGGGAGTGCAATGCTCAGGGGGAAGGTCCTCAGGGTTGTGTTGCCTGGACACAGTCTTGGCACTGCTGCATCAGGCAAACATCAGCTACACGAAAGAGGCAGATGCACTCCCGCTGGATAGAAATAAGGGCTTTACTCTCTGCTCCTTCCTTGGCTCTGGTCAAAGCCAGAGACAAGATGTCTACATCTCTGCCAGCAGTTAAAACATCCCTGGGACTGCTCCAAGGCATGGAAACACTTGTGTCCACACTGCTACATGCTGCCACTTTCCAAGTCATTGTGGCCACATGCAAAGTGACTTTGGGAACACTTGCTCTGTCATTTTTGCTGACTCTCAAACTGCCTGGGAGTGTGCAGGCGGGCTGGGCCACAGCCACAGGGGCTGCTGGCAGCGCGCCGCTGCGAGTGACTCTTCTGCCATGCCCAGAACAGTGTCTGGTGGCCGTTTTGTCTGTGGGTGCCAGCAGCAGGACTAGCCTAGCACAGCCCTTCTGAGGTTATCATCCCCTGTCAGCATACCAGCCGCTCTGCACGAGGGGCTTACAGCCTGCAAATGCACCCACGCTAGGAGGAAGAGGAGAGAAAACAGCCTGACTTCCCCCGCATGCAGAGAGGGAGCCACACTGCAGTGCCCTGATGCTGTCTGTGCAAGCTCCCCATGGGGATTTCAAAACGCCTCTCAGAAGAGGGTGCTGCAGGGGAAACTGAGGCACCGTGGCTTAGGGGCTTGCAGAAAGCTCCACGGGGCAGCAGACCTCTTCTCCTGCTCCCCGGACTGGGCTCTCACTACCACCCTGCCCTGACAGACCTCCCAAAATGACAATCGCCAATCTCACCTCTTCTGTGGGTGAAAACCTGACTTGCACATTGCATCCCTGTCCTGGCGAGAGGGCTCCAGACAAGGGCAGCGCAGTGAAAACACGGGGCTTGCTGTTCAACTCCTGGAGCAGTTTCTTTTCCACGTTCCTTGGCACACATTTCTTCACCTGAGCAGAAAAACCAACGGTGGGAGGTCTCCTTCGTCTGGGAGGACAGACCCTCATTCCTGCATCGCTCTGAAATGCTGTCAGGCGGCCAGGAGCATCCATATTCAAAGCAGCCATGGCCACCACTGGCCTGGAACTGGACAGCAAACACGTATGCAGGGCGAGCAGATGGGAAGGCACTGCTCTCCGAAGACGAGCAACAGGGGAAGGTGGCAGAGAAGCAAAGGATCACTTCATGAACAGGTCCAGGTGAACCAGCCTTGCTCTGGACCCTCAAAAACATCCTTGAACAAGCTATAGGCCAAGTGCTCAAGCAGTCACAGGGGCACAAAAGGCAAAAGAGCCAAAGAAAATGCAACCAAGAAGTCACATGTTACACATTATCTGTGCTTTACCTTCTCCACAGGCTCACTGATGGTGATGAACCATTCACAGGGAACCTGCAGCTGATTGTGGAACTGGACAGTTTCTTCCTGGCACTGCCCAATTTGGACTGCAGAGAAGTCCAGCCTGTCCTTGGAGAGGCTGAGGGATGGCATAGTCACGTTGGCGCGGAGGCGGACGTGAAACATGGGGCCTTCTGCTACCTAGTGAAGGAAAAGAGCATCCAGCCGAGAGTCCAGGTGACACCTACTGCTGTCCCTGACCGGCCACCTGCCCTGAGAAGGGCTGCGGGCACAGGGAGGTGAGGAAGCAGGTGGTACCTCAATAGGCAGCAGCACGTCCACCTCTCCCAGTGGCAGGCTGGCACTTTCTGGGTCAAAGTGCACTTTGAATGACTCAGTCTCAGAGCAGGGCAGGTCTTCCATGTGGTCTGGCTCCACTCTGAAACCTTGAACAGATGAAAATAAAGCAGCTGAGACACACAGCCGACATGAACATGTCACAAGCATGTTAAGCTCAAGGGTGCCCTGGCTGGCAGCTCGGGAGGACCCCTTTGCACTCATGGAGCAGCCCACCACTCCTTCTTCCCTGTCACAGCACAAGGAAAAAGGGTTTTCACAGGTAGAAGCCTGCTAAGAAGGACACCTGTCAGCTGAGAGGCTCCAGCAATTCCTTCATCAGGCATCCTAGGGAAGGATGCACAGAACTCTCCAAAGGAGAACGTCCAGCTGAGATTCCCCCATGCCGTGTGCTCCCAGGAAAACAACTTAGAGGAGACCCCTGACCACCACACAGTGAGTTTGGTGGTATTGCAGCCTCACCGCGAGGCCCATTTCAGAAGCCTTGTTCAGCACAACAGAGGACCTCACAGGCTGTTTTCTCAATAAAGGCTGAACAGAAGGGCCACGACATTATGAAATTTGAACAAAGCACTTCCCAGCCAGTAGGGGTCCATCTGTTTGCAACACAAGCCCATGGAATCCACAAGGAAATGCAGATGCTGCTCATTGTAGCAAAGAGAAGATGCTGAGAGCTGACCAAGGCAGTCCCCCTATCCAGGCCCTACAGTGAAGGCAGGCCAGGTCTTTGGGCACTGCTCTCCAGGAGAACTCTGTCTTTAAAGCACCAAGCAGGGGCTCTCGAGAAGGACAAAGCTAGACAAACAAGCACTCAAAAAGCTCCCCATGTCCAGTGGCTTAAGCTAATCTGTCAGAGACAGCTCCTTCAAGTCCATGTGAAATCTCGCCAGTAGCGGTTACCTGTGCTACGCAGGACCCTTCTGTCAGTGCAGAAGGACACAGGAAACCGCCCGGTGTTGGTGACCTTCACAACACGCGTCCGGATACTTCCGAGAATGACGTAGCCAAAGTCTAAGATGTACTCAGGCAGCTCAGCTCTGAAAGAAGGAGTAAGGACAATCCTTAAACCACAGCCTGGGTAAATTCCTAAGTAGACGGAAGAAACAAATAAAGTGGATCTGTCTTTATTCACTGCTGTAAAAACTCAACCCAAGCCTCTGAAACCAAAGTCCTGGCCACCTGGTAATAAGGCTTTGGCAAGTCACGGGGACTGTGAGTCCAAGGTTTTACAAGCTACCCACGGGACAATAAAATAACATGACTTTAAAATGGATACTGGTCACAGTTCCTCTGCTAAAACAAGTCATCCTAGGTAAATCCCCTGGCCCTCCACTGGTCTCAGCAAAACTGCTAAGCCTGATGTACAGGCCAAGCTTGAAAATGGTTCAGGACCTTGTAATAAGATTTACCTGCACAGGAAATCTTCACTCGTTTGCAACCAGACCTGTCCCCAAAGCAGCACCAGTAAACACAGTCATTAACCCCCACAGGATTCACGGGAAGGTCCTTTTCCAGAGCCATCCCACTCAGGAAAGCACATGAACTGGAGCCCACCCTGCTCCTGCCTCATCACGACAGAGCAAAGGGAAGGGCCAAGCTACCCAGGGAAGCCCTGCAGTCCCACCAGCATCCAAGCCATCTGGTTTAGGGTTTGTTAGCCTGTGCGATCCTAAGCTCTTCTGGCTTAGCGTGGTCTCTTCGGTGAAACAGATGTCATCTTTGAGTTGCCTCTTTCAGAGGTGGTGTCTGTGCTGTCTAGAAGGGCCTGATGGTCTGCACTGGGCTCCCTCAGCTCTAAGAGCAGAACCCAACATCTGTGGGGAGCTGAGCACATCCAAAGCTCAAGGTGGCAGTGTGGAAGTGAGGACACTTATCCACTCACAGGGACCATGTCAAAACTATCAGGATCAGGCCCTTTCTGTTCTCCCCAGCTCTGAAGACACACGGAGCTGTAGGGAGCATTCCTGGGTGTCACCCTCAGGGCACAAGGAGACAGAGTATGGCAGCCCCTACTAACTTGAGAAGCCCGCGGTAAGCGTGCTGGTCACAGGCAGTGTCCTCTGGGGGACCGGAGGCCAGAGCTTTCAGCTGCTCCAGGGCGTGTTCTTCTATCAGCATCTGCTCCATCTGCACCTGTAGCCAAGGCTCCAGCTGAAGAAATGAAAGACAGGGCCTGGTTAGCAAGGGTCCTTTCCAAGGCACAGGCTGGTCTCTCAAAGAGGATGCCACCCTGCTCCCGTTGATGGGGTGTGAGCAACAAATACCCCAGCGAGGACCTGACTCTCCATCACAGACTACCATAAACTCAATCACTCCAGCATGGCCTTCAGGATCTCTCCCTGGGGCAGTCAGGAACCTGATAGCTACGGGAGGGCAACTGCCAGAGGTGGGCAGCCCCTGGGGCAGCGCTGAGCCAATGCAGGATCATGGCCAGGTGTGGGCAGGGAGGTCCCAAGTGCCAGCAGGACACTGGGAACCTTGCTCTGGGCTGCAAGGGGACCAAATGACACAGGGGGAGTGTGGCATGTGCTAAACAGGGCAGCAGCCATTCTCACCATGGTGCTGGAGCCGTCCGTGAGTGGCTCTGCAGCCACAGTTTCCCCCGGAACAACTGCTTCATCTCTCCGGCTGTCTCTCTCCATCTTCTCTTTTGCCTCCTTGATGACTCTCTCATATTTTTCATTTCCTGGAGGAAGAAAGTATCCACAAATAGCAGTGTGGGTGCAGCACCATTCCCATTTGAGCTGGAAGCCCCACCCTCCTAACACTGGCCTCTCCCAGGACCACACTACTTGAGCAATCAATAGAAAGCAGATGCTGCTGCTCCTCTATGAATTCTGATGTTCCTTCCCATTCAGTTTTCCTCTTGACACAGAAGCATCTCATTCCCTGCAATGTGATGCAAATCCAACCCTGCCAACACCCTTGTCAGCCTCTATTACAGTTTTCCCGAGCATTTCTGCCCAGCCATCATCTTCCTAGGATGCTGACAGGTATGCTGGCAAGCTCTGAAGGATGGTTCCTGGGGCAAAGCCCACAGGCTCATCTGCCAGAGACTCAGGAAGTATCAGAGGGTTGAGGGTTGGTCTGGCAGCCCTGAAAATCCAGGTTTGGTGGACAATGGGTGTGAGCTGCCCTGGGGATGGAAGACAGGGTGCAGGTGGGATGGCAACAGAGAACCTTCCTGGAGAGCAGACAGGCAGCGCTCACCTTTGATATTCCTGGGAAGGTCCAGGGAGATCCTGGGAAAGTCACCCTCTCCTCTCAGGGAGATCTCTTCTGGCTCCAGGTGACCCACTTGGACCTGGAAAGTCTCACAGAAGACACCAAGTCCTGGCAGGCAGTAGACTTTCAGTGCCTGCTCCTTGCCACGTCCAACATAACCCTGCAGGCACGGGAGAATAGGGAGAGAATGCATCAAAGAGGGGTTGGTGGAGTGCTGGCTCAGATGAATAGGCATGCTGAGAAGAGAAGGCAGACTCTCATACATAAGAAAGTATCAGACAACAGCATGAGTAGCTCAGCTGCTAACGGAGTCTCGCCTCTGCAGCAAGAGCCAGGCTGAACAAGCAGAAGCTCTTTTTGAGCCACTCTGGGAGAAGAGCAAAGTGCCCCCACACTCTCATCAGGGCTCGCAGCTCCCGTCACAGCACGGCAGTGGTTCCCAGGCTGCTGTCGAGGACAGCTGGGTAAGGTGACTCTCAGGAGAGCTGGCACCATCTGGCTCCAGCGCCAGCACAAGCAGAGAGCTCGGCAGCCGGGGTCCAGGGCAGCCAAAGCACTCGTGCCTCCCACCAGCACCTGCCGTGGGACAGCGGAGCCACCCGCCAGCTCAGGCCGCTTAGGGAGCCCGTTAGGACTGCCAGGGCTTGCTCCCCTCTGTCTCCAGCAGCGACTGCTTACGGCCCTGCCTCTCCCACCACCTCCTGGGTTTTTTCCTTTGCTTTTTCTGTTTGTTTTCCCACGCTTTCTCCTATAGCCCCTCATGGGCAGCTGGACATGAGGCCAGGCTTAGGCACTGGTGCCTCCTCCATACTCACTGTGCTGGGCAGGACCAGGGGCTCGCGGGGCTGCAGGCAGCCTGCAGTGGCCACGCTGGGGCTCAACACTGCATAGGTGAATCCCATCTTCCCACTGTTCCGCAGGGTGACCTCTGCTTCTGCAACTTTGTTAAACACCTGAAGAGAGCACAGAGGAATGGGGAGTTCTAGACACAGGCCTGATGCTGAGACATTCCTCTGCTTTCACTGGGTTGAGAGCAAATGAACACAAAGCAGGAGAGAAGCAGGGCAGAGGAGATGGGGACACTTGGCTCTCCTGCGCTAACCAGGGGAACACACAGCCGTAAGTGCCTCCTCACTCTCCACAGGAACAGATCTTCATGGCAGCATGCAGAGGAGCAACACTGACCACATGAAGATGAGGGAGAAATAATCCAAGAGGATACAAGTCCTCTGCTTGCTCTAACAGCTGAAACAAAGAAGGCAGCATCAAGGAATGGCACAAAAGGCACACACATACAAGTATTTGAAGGGCCTGCAGTGACAGCAAAAGCAGAGAGCACAACATGTGCAAAGCCAGCAGCCAGAAACATCGGTGGGATTCTTAACTGAAAATGAGTAAAGCAGGGATTAGTCAGGGATGTTCTCTCCAGCTGCAGCGACTGGGAAGCCCAAGTTAACTTCCTCCCTGGATTATTTTGTTGATTAATCAAGAGCATTGAAAAAGTGCATCTCCTTGGACCTCAGACTTTAGGAGCAGATTGGTATTTTGGGGACACATTCCTCTGGAGATGACCTCTGGGATCCTGCCTCCCCCTGGAGGCAGCATTAGTTCCCTTAGAAAGGAAGAATTCCCAGCACTAGGGGTGGGTAGATGGCTACTAAAAACCAGCTTTGATGCAGGATGTGTCACGCAAAGGTTGTACTTCCAAGTCACACAGCCAACAAAGTAGCTGGGGAGGGGAGTGAGCCTCAGACCTAGGTGGGCAGCAACCCACCAGTGACGGTTCCAAGGACTTCTGCCAAGACAAGTGTGTCCTACCTGTAGCCCGTAGTCAATCTCTGAGATGTCAAGGACGTAGCTGATAAAGGAAGCCTCCCCACTCAGTGCAACCTCGTAGGTCGGGCCTCCCTCCACCTTGCACAGAGCCATGACGTGCGCGACGATGTTTGCGTGGCCAAAGAAAGTGAACATGACCTGCTGGCTCTTGCCCGGTGGCAGTA
Organism: Phaenicophaeus curvirostris; assembly: GCF_032191515.1. Classification (NCBI taxonomy): domain Eukaryota; kingdom Metazoa; phylum Chordata; class Aves; order Cuculiformes; family Cuculidae; genus Phaenicophaeus; species Phaenicophaeus curvirostris. The sequence continues at coordinate 2,672,236 of NC_091411.1, forward strand.
CACCGTGCAGCGGCAGAATGCTGAAAACCTGGAGAAAGGGGAGGAGACATTGAGATATCAAGCATCAAAATTGATGCAGAAGAGCAACCATGGCTTGGAGCAACAGAGACATGTAGCTGGAGGGGCTTCTTCCTCAAGTACAGGCAAAATCATCCTCATCTCATCTTGCATGCATTACATTTTCACAGAATCACAGAATAACCAGGTTGGAAGAGACCCACTGGATCATCGAGTCCAACCGTTCCCATCAAACACTAAACCATGTCCCTCAGCACCTCATCCACCCGTCCCTTAAACACCTCCAGGGAAGGTGACTCAACCACCTCCCTGGGCAGCCTCTGCCAGTGCCCAATCACCCTTTCTGTAAAGAATTTTTTCCTAACGTCCAGCCTAAACCTCCCCTGGCGGAGCTTGAGGCCATTCCCTCTTGTCCTGTCCCCTGTCACTTGGGAGAAGAGGCCAGCACCCTCCTCTCTACAACGTCCTTTCAGGTAGTTGTAGAGAGCAATGAGGTCTCCCCTCAGCCTCCTCTTCTCCAGGCTAAACACCCCCAGCTCTCTCAGCCGCTCCTCATAAGGCCTGTTCTCCAGCCCTTTCACCAGCTTTGTTGCTCTTCTCTGGACTCGCTCCAGAGCCTCGACATCCTTCTTATGGTGAGGGGCCCAGAACTGAACACAGGATTCGAGGAGCGGTCTCACCAGGGCCGAGTACAGAGGGAGGATAACCTCCCTGGACCTGCTGGTCACGCCGTTTCTGATCCAAGCCAAGATGCCATTGGCCTTCTTGGCCACCTGGGCACACTGCTGGCTCATATTCAGTCAGCTGTCAACCAACAGTGGAACCATGTGAAAAATCTTCTCCCATACTCATCAATTAATGCATTAATTAGCACACCACTTTACAGTCATTTGGGAGGTCTCCTGGCAGCAGTAGGTTCACTCTGCTGCCAAACTTGCCTTTAGAAACACCCTTTGCTGCCTCTAGAGAAACATGAGACCTGGAGGTGAAAGCCCTTGGAGCCACAGGGTGGACTCCAGCCATGCTCATCTGACTCCTGATGCTTTTCACTCTCTCTCTGATTTGCAGGCTGCTCTCTCTCAAGACGCTACAGTAAAATCTACTGCGGAAATTTCCTATCAACCACCAGATTAGTGACAAGATGAATAATGCCCTCCACATCTGCCACGCAGGTAACATCCTTGGTCAGCCCTGTGACACGGCCCACACATCCCCTCCAACCACCAGTTGCTTCGGCAGTGCTGTATGATGTGCTTGGAGGGGCATGAAGCTGCACTTTGAGCAGCACCAGTGGGAGTGGGGGGCTACATAACTGCTGGCCACACTAGAAATGCAGAAAGGAGACTGATTCCCACTTACATCCTCTATTCCAATGCCGACGGGCTTTGCCTCCTTGAACTGCCTCAATGGCAGGCTCCGAGTCTCCTCAGTACCTTCCATCTTTGGAGCACTGGATGGTGGTGGCTGGAAAACAAGGATCGTGGGCTGCAGCAAGCAGCTGGCTGGTCTGGGCAAGACTGCTCTGCTGCAGGTGCCATCACCTCATCAAGCCAGGAACAGATAAGATGGGATCTGGGTGCAAATCAAGCAGGGCTCTGTCTGCACCTTCAGCTGAGTGTGGCTGCAAGCCCACCCACAGATGAGCCGCAGGTGCTATCTGCACTTCCGACATTCAAGCTTCCCAGGCAACTTGGATGCACCCAGCACTCAGTCCCAGCAGAGATCTCAAGGACATTTTGCACCCTCATATCTGCCTGGCTTCACACACCCCTGCCCAAGGAACATGCTAGGAACCATGCTAGGAACATGCCAGGACAGGTTCGGTTCTCCATGACAAAATGAGTAACAGAGGTGCAAGGGAAACGTATTAAAACCAGGCAAGTAAGGTCTTTGAAAGCGCTTGAAATGACCGTTCCATTTCAGATGGTGGTTAGGTTTCACCTCACGCACCCATCCGTGCAGGACAGCTGAGGGTCTCTGCTCGGGCATTCCTCTCAAAAGGCACATTCCTGACGAAGGCAGCTGAGATATTTTTTCTGTCTTGCAGCAGCTGAGTACACATGTTTAACCTCAGAGGTGCCACCTTTCCAAAGGAAGTTTGTCCCTAGGCTTCGTGTTTCTCCCCTGCAGAAGCCCCATGTCCAGTCGCTGGCCCTGCTGCCTAGCACGCTTGTGGCTACAGAAGAAAATCTACCTTTGCTTCTCCTGCTGCTCCAAGGCCTTTGGCTGGCTCCTCTGCAGCCTCTTCCCTGGGGCTGCTCTCTGCAGACGCTGAGCGTTCTGACTGGGCTGTGTTCTCCCGTGGCGGTTGGGGTGTGATGAAATGCTGACTTCCAGGAGGGCTGAACCTGGAAAATAGCTTAACTTTGACTTTGATCACAGACCTGCAGTGGGAAGGAGAGAAGCTTGCACGAGCTGCTCCTCAGCAGGATGTGGCTGCTGGGTGGGCACTGGAGCTCAGTAGTGAGTCTGAGCCAACAGCTCCAAAACCAGGATGGAGCAGGTCAACTCCTGAGGCTCCTGCCCAAGGGCAATGTTGCTATAGTGGTGGTGCAGGAATCCGGCAACTGACAGCAACCAGAAATAGAAGAGGACAGAGGTGAACACCATGTGGGGAGGTCAAAAGTGCAGCAGGAAAGGAAAAAAGACACAGCTTGTGCAAGATAGTGAGACTGAGACATCCAGGGCAGATCCAGACAGATGAGCTAGTACAGACCCACCTGTAAGTATCCTCCTGAAAACACCCACATCCGTGGAACTTCCCTTCCCCCACCCAGAGGGCCAAAGTAAGTAATTCTGAAGCTGTGCTGGATATTCAGCCTGAATGTTTCCCTTGACAGTTCCCTGCAGCTGCAGGTCAGCACAAGCAAGTGGCAGTGACGGTGGCTTTCTCTAAGTGTGATCAGGCAGGAGCCACAGTGGAGTGCCAGACGGCTGTGCCCTGGCCAGAGAGAGCCCAGCACCACTCAAGGGCACCCGCAGAGCCCAACATGGGACACCCTCACGCATGCAAGGCCACCAGCAACACAGAAAGACGCATCAAGCAGCTCCAGGCAGAGACTCACAATTAAGCAGCCCATCAAGCCCTGGTAAGTGCCAAAGCAGCGGTGACGCATACTCTAGGGAAGAAAGCTTTGGTCACTTTTAACCAATACACTGCAGATCACGATAAGATCCAGCTCCCTGCTGTGCTACAGATATTCCCTGGCTGCAAAACAACAGCTCCAACAGCACTTCACGCTAAAAGGGCAGCAGCTCTGCTGGAGCAAGGTTATAACTGATGTGGCACTTACTGATGGCACGATCACCTCCCCAGATGTCTCCAAATCCAAACTGTCTGAAGACCAGTTTGGCAAATGATTCAGGAGAGCAGCTCAGCAGCTCGTTTTGCCAAGGAGAGCTGAGTTTACAGTTTGACCAACATCTGTCAGTAAGAGGCATGGAGCTCAACATCTACAAACATCCCCAGGTGACTCCGATTACATTCCAGCCTTTAAACTTCAGACGTGCTCACAATAAGTCTGTTGGTGTTTCTAAAGCCACATGGAAGACACACTCAAACCACACCTGCTGTCACTGTCCCCACTTGCAGGTGTTCCCCCAGAGTCAAACAAGGCAGGCTTGTTAGAGCAACCCGGATGCCTCATTCCCAGCTGGGAATTTTGCCTTTAATGGTATGATAATAAATGAATATTTATCTTTAGCTTTGCAGCTTTTTACTTAAGGCTGGTTTTCACTTCTGGATTTAGAGGCTCGACTCTGCCCCCTAAGAGGTCACACTTGACTTATCCTTCCTGCAGCCACATGCAGGAACAAGGTTTTGCCTGGGTGACCGTCCCTACACAGGGATGGATGAACCGTGGTGCAGTTTCACAGGTGGAAACTGCCTTCACCAGGGTGATGTTTACCTCAGGCTACAAAGGTCTGAGAAAGTAGCTTTCCCCACCATCTTTCCTTCCTACGGGAACCAGTACTGAGGCTACAGCAATACAGCAGCAAGAAAATGAGACAGCAGCAAATGATTCCGGTGGCAGTGCCTGAGTAGGCTCTTAGGATGAGATGACAACAAATTGGGTTGGAAGGGAAGGAGAAGAAGTCACTATAGAGCTGCTCGTCCAGGTGCCTACAAGTGGCTTTAAAGCTCCAGAGGTAAAGCAGGATCCTAGGTTCTGGGCTATGCGGAAAGGGGTTGTTAGTGTCTTACAGCCCTAGTTTGGCTGGAGAACATTGCCTCCTTCCTAGCATCAAATTGGTGGAGATCACCTGCTCCCTAAGCATCTACACTGACCATAGATGGGACGCAATCCTTCCACAAGCAAAAGTTGAAAGCAGTTTGTCAGATCCCAGGAAAACAGACTTAGCCTTTCCAAATAAAAAATGACATCAGGAAGAGGAGCTTCAAGGAAAAGGCAAAGGTGCACATACCTCATCTGGCCCGCCGGGCTCTCTGTCAGGAACAACCAGCGGTACAGCGCAGGAATTGGGCTGCAGTTGGTTATCGCAATGGAACGCACAGTTTCAGTGCCATTCAAGATGCAGCCAAAGTCCAGGGCCGTGGTCTGGATATGGAGGTTCGGAAAGTAGACTTCTCCCCGAACAGTGACCTGTTCCTTGTGAGGGTGCTCAAGAAAATGTATCTTCAGAACTGTCTCCACCTCCCTGCTAGTCAAACCCTCTTCATAAGCAGGATTAAATCTGATGGACAGATGACGTTCCTCCCCTGCCTCCAGCTTCACAGGCTGCAAGGAGATGGAAGGGTATTAACCACTGTGTGATGAAGCCCCAAGGTCTGATGGCACAAAATATCTTAATGCTCAAAGCTGGCCCTCCGTGTGGGCTTCTCAGTTCATCCTTCACATCCTTTACAGTGTGTGCCTGCCCGCAAGCACAACAAGACTAGTGTCTGAGACCATCTTAGGCTAATAGCTCTGTGCTCTTCATCAGTACAAGAGGGAAATAATCTTGTTCTACTGATTTCTGGACCTACAAAAGCTGTGTGCTAAATACAGAACCAAATTGGCACCCTGGCAAGCCAGGGCCTTTGGCCTTGACTCCAGAGGAACTCCTTTACTCTCATGCTTAACATAAGCCCCGTGGCATTGCATCCCCACTCTTGCTGGGGCCAATTACAGGCACAGCACAGAAGCGGTGGCTGTGCCTACAACAACACATGTTTAGTAGAGACTGTGTCCAACACCTTCCACTAGCAATAGAGCAGGTGCCAGGCTCCTCAGCCTTCCTGAAGGAAGGCCTGTCCTCAAAGAGACCAAGCAGCTCTTGCGGTTATCTGAGGATGGCTGCTGGAGCACTAGGACAGCTTCCAAGAGACACCTTTACCACACGGCTTGCCCAGACCCAGCAGCCTGCTCCTTTCTCTTCATGTCTTAGAGCCAAGATGGGTTTCCCCAGTTCAGAGGACCTTCAGCAGCTTCAAATCTGGTGTCCAAGACCAGGTTGTATGAGGCTCTACACAACCTGATCCACAGGAAGGTGTCCCTGCCAGAGCAGAGGGGTGGAACTGGATGGGATTTAAGGCCCCTTCTGACCCACACCATTCTATGATGCTGTGATCTAGCCCAGGCCAGTCTACTGCTGACTCCAAAGAGTAAAATTCTCTCCTGGAGGGCCTCCCAACAGAAACACACCACCACGCTTCTCCTCTTCAGTCCCCACCAGCAGGAAGCTCCATAGCTGCTCACCTCAGTATCTGCAGGGAGGGGCTGCCGGTCTGCATGGCACATTGAGAAGGGTTCCTCTATGGCCAAGAACACGCTGAGTGGCAGGAGGCAGGTGTTCTTTAAAGAAAAGGGCTTGTACTGATCAGTCAAGACGTCACTGGCTTGCTACAGAAACAGAGAATGAGAGAAAACAACATGAACTGGCCATGGACCTCTTTCCCTTTCTGATATATTTCGAATTTTCATCTCTATTTACTATTTCTATTAGTTTGTACACTTCTAAAAGTCTTTTTTTCTAAATATATCAGATGCTTTTCATGATTAGAAACTGCAGCATCCCTTGGGGGAACAGGGAAACAGTTTCATGCACAGATGAGAGAAAGGGACCCTGAGTGGAGGCAGCTGCTTGAACAATATCAAACCCAGAAAGTGAACTCAGATCATCTGTCTGCAGTTTTTATCCTCTCTTGGGTAGAATGGCACAAGATGTTTTTCACTCCCATATAGCAATTTCTTGCAACCTTATTATCTTTCGTAGCCCCATAAAAATCAATGAAGTTGGTCAGAGGAGACAAGCAAGCAGCATGTAGTCCAAGGTGGAGAGCCTGTAGTAGCTGAAGGTTAGTTCTGAACTTCTACATGCATGCACAGCCAGCTAGAAACCTCGGCAGTCCAGCTGCAACATGACTTCTCATGCCCCTGCTGCAATGACAGCGCATCTGTGGCTTCAAAGCTAAGCAAAGCATAAGCTGTTTCTTCTTGTTTATGCACTGCTCTGGGCTTCCTGCATGACTTCTATAAATTAGAGAGTGCTTGCAAAACTAGTTCTGCATGTATTGGTATCAAACAGCTGCAGTGTTACAGCACTCAATAAATCAGAGTGCACACCACCAAATAGTCCACAGGCAGACATCAGGGATAGCTGAAAACCTTCTAATTAAACCTGAAGTGCCTGCTCATGGGATTTTGTGCTTCTCTGGATGCCTAAGAACTGAAGGAGAGACCTGAAAACACAGAAACTAAACAATGAAGTAGCCTCTCCTTTGTTAGACACCTCGAGGAAGAGGGTAAGATAATGCACGAGTCAGGATCCAGAGACTGAGGGGCTTCTGCGTTGGTGTTACCACTGCTGCAGAAGGACTGCTGCAGGTCCTTTGAAGAAAGCAAGGCTGAGGGAAATGCAAAGAGCTTGCATCCACATGAATGCAGAGAAGGCAAAGAGAGACAAGAGATGGCAGGTTTTCCTCATCAGCCTGAGGAGCTGACAGGAATCCAGAGCTGACTGGTTTTTCTCAGCTGCCCTGCGTCATTGGTGTTCAGACTTCACTGGGCCTTGAAGCATCCTTGCAAACGTCCCTCTATGAGTGAGTCTCTCTAGAGGTGGCCATGATCCCCTTTGACAGATCAGCTGTCACCGAACTAAAACCAAGGTGAAGTTAAAAAGCAGTCCCATCTCTAAAAACAAGCTCAGTGAGTTTACAAAGCACCTCAGGATGCATTTAGCATCGCTCAGCTGCAGCGATCTGCTCTCCCGCCCACAGTCACTGTCTCTGCAAAGCCCACAACGTTCTTGTGGGTCCCACACATCTCACCTCATGCCCTTGGCTCAGCAGCTCAATTCTGTCTCCACATCAAGAAAAGTAGAACAGACCTGGTGAGACTGTCTTCAGCCCCATCTCTGCACTAATGGCAAAAGCTTGGTCCCACTCAAATCAATCAGCAAAGCCCCAGAGACTGGCAGAAGCTGTTTAGCTTCCTCCTTTGAACACAATCTCACACACCCCGCCCAGGCTTTCAGTCATCAGCCACACAATTAACTGCCAGGATGCAATCCAGAGCCTTACCTTCTCGACCCGGAAAAGGAGTTCCGTGGAGGACAGTTGCAGAACAGGAGCAATGAACTCACACACGATGTCCACCTGCATTATCTGCACCTTTCCTGCCCTTCTCCCTATGACGGCGTGACACAGCAGCCGCTCCTTCACCACCTGTGTGCGAGAGCTGCACGTTACCCAGCAGGTGTGACCCGGGCACCCAGAAAACACACTGCTCACCACCTGACTGTAGACATAACGCATTCTGATAGCCTGCATGAAATTGTGTCATGGGAACTTGGCCATCAACCATCAGCAGGTAGTGCTGCCCTAAAGTTACGGCCGTTGCTTTCCTCAGCAGCCCTGCTTCCTTGTATACCGCACCCTATTTATTTTGCACTCAAGTGCCCACACCGCTACACCCTGACATCCACAAATTCACTTGTGAGCCAGGTGCTGTCCACAGCTCTAATAACTACTGCCCCAAATGACTAATGCTTTGATGTACCCCACTGCTAACACAATGCTTACAGAAAGCTGCAGGAACCAATTCAAAAATACGTAACCACATTAAAGGACATAGGTGGCAGAAGGACCAATGCCAGCAAACCCTCTCTCGGAAGCTTAGTGGAAAAGGTACATGGGAAAACTCCAAACAGCCAGCCTGCCTTCCAGTAAAGTGGCAGCACTCATTCCAAGGGTGAATTGTGTCCTCCTGGAGATGGTTTTAAAAGAAATCTCCCTAGGAAAAGGATGTCTTGCACTTCAGAGGGAAACCCTCTGCTTAAGCCGGATGCTCTTCTATTCAACACTTTTTCCTGATTTCTCATGGTTTCACTTCCTCAAATTCCTCCCTTCATTTCTCACTCTTCCTTCTGGTACAGCTCCTCATCAGAGCCTACAGTCTTCAAAGCCATCTGTGTTGCACGTGCAGTGCAGGGAGCTGGGCTTCTGACCAGCCTGAAGAGCACTAAGTCCTCCAGATTTTGACTGCGGGAGCCAGCTGTACTCACAGACACCCTTTTGGCTTTCCAGGCAAGACACCCTCACCAAAGCCCAGACCTTTCCTTTCTGGAACCTTTTTCTCCTCTTCAGCAAGCGCCTGGAGCTCAGAACTGCACAGGGACAGTCCCATCACAGTCAAGTCTTCCTAAAACCACCACTGAGGCAACCCTTTAAAACACCTTCCAAAACACTCCTATCAGCAGGAGCTTAATGGATGTTTATCTTACATTTGCTTAAACATCTGTGCCCAGTGATTCCAGAGACAGGGAATGCACACCAGGGCTAGCTGGCAGCTTCTCCACAGCATTGCGTTTCCCCTGGGAAGAAGGGTCCAGGGAGGAGGACGCCCAGTGACCGTGCTGAAATCTCCCCCTCTGAGCTGCCACCCAGGGGCGCTGCGAGACCTGGCTGCCCTTAGGACAGCAGGGCTGGTTGAGAGGCTGGGGGGAGCTGTCAAGCTATCAATTATAACCATCCTTGGGAACAGTTTCCCACAGGGAGAACATCACATCGATCATTCAAGCTGACACACTGTGCTGGATTTTCTCCTCCAGGACTCAGTGCTAGACAAGCCTGCTGCTTGTCTTTGTCTACAGAGGAAAATCCATGCTGCTCCCATACACTCCCCACCCTTCCCAAGGGATTTTGTTCCACTCACTGCTTCCCCCAGAGAATTACCTTGCTTTTGTTAATTCATTTTCTGCCTCTGCTCCTAGTCTAAGTGTAACTCTCTGCCCTACATTTCTGCCTCAGCACATGACACCTCGTAACCCATTGTCTGCCCCTGAAGCACTGATGCTTCCTTCAGATCAAATTTGGGTATCAACAAGTTGGGTTTACGGTAGCTACAGAAACATGGAAAAGCCTTAGCAAGTGATGGTGGCCAGCAAGGAAAGCAACTGGTGCTGCCGTGGTAACTTCTGGCACTAAAGCAGTTTGTTGAAAGCACTTGCCTATCTTCTCAGGCAAATATCAAGGGGCTGCTGAAAAAGTCCCAGCGGAGGTGATCCAATGGGAAGGACTCAGCCCTTGTCGGGGACCTCACCTGTGGAGTGCTGGAGAAGCCTTCCACCACCATCTCCATACTCTTGCCCGGCATCAGCTCCATTCTCGGTGGTTGAAACGTAAGCTTGGGGCAGGCAGATTTGCGGTTCTGGGAGGAATCCTTGCCCTTGGTGGTACTGAGGGCATGGAGACGATGCTGGCGCAATGTGGAAAACCCTTCGGCTGTCCAATAGAGTAAATGGGTCTGTCTTCCTTTGTTCGTTACCTTGAAGCGGTAACAGAATGGAATTTTGCTAGAAGAGAAGCAGAGATCGAAAATGTCATGGGACCTGCTATTTCACAGCAGTCATCCAGCTTCAGTGCCCCAAAGCCATTATCTGACTGTGCATTTGGCAAGAAAGCCACCTCCCAAAAGGCTGACCTAGCAACCTAGCACCAACCCACAGCAAGAGCCAGGCCTTGGCTGCCCCTAAGCTTATCCCCGTCCAGCAGGTGGTCTGTGTGTGGACAGCAAGGAAAAGCTTTGTGAAGAACATCATCTCAGTCGCTGTGGACAGAGCATTAAAATTAAGGGTAACTGAGAGATGATTTAGCAACCAGTCTCCATTTTGGTGCCTTTTGAGGATCTCAACCCACATTCACGTGGCCATCAAATGTTTCTAAAAGAATTCCTGTAGTGTCAATGAAACGGCGCCAGGACCTTGAGTGCAGAAGGAGAATGAGCTGAAGGACTACGGCAGAACTCCTCCTTGCTGAGCCCACGGGAGGAGCAGGAGCTGAGACATACTCTACCTGAAGCGCAGCCCCAAGTTGAGCTCCGGAACAATGGGTTTGTCAGTGACAATTGTGGTGCCGATGCCAACAGCCTGGATGGGGATGACGTAGCTACGGCTGTTCTGAATGAACACCTTCACTTCATCATGAAATATTTCAGTGTCATCCAAGTTTGCTGTGACAGTCACAGACAGCTCGGCGTTGGGGGGGATCACTCCTTTACTGGGTTCAATCCTACAGCGTGAGCGCTTGCCAGCCTGTAAGACAAGACAGACACTAGCTGAGGAGGGAAACCAGGACAGACTAGCACTGGGAATAAGAGCTACCACAGTTTGCTTACAATAGACACCAGCAGCATCTGAGAGACGGATGGATGCTGACCTAAGGGACGGCTGACAAGCCACCACACTCCATTTTCTTGAAGTTACTTAGGGTTGGTTAATTAAAGTGATTGGGTCGTTCTGGCCTTGCACAAGTGAAGGAAGAAGCAGAACTCAGCATTAAAAGTGCAGCAGTACTTTGCCAAGCCATACCTCCCTCAGAGAGCATCCACACCCTGGTCTCTATCATTAACAGGAATGTGACACAAAGCAAAAGCAGACAGAACAGGGAAACCAGAGGGGAACCCATGCCCTCTCAGCAGCAATGGGCTACAGGGTTCTCTTGATCTCCTGGAGCTCCAAAAGCATGATGGTCAGAGCTAAGCACTTTCCACAAAATAAAGGAAGAACTTGTCAAAATGATCCAGGCTCATTTCTGCTCAAACAGCCATGCAAACTCCCTATTTTATTGAGGACTGCTCCAGGTAAAATTGCCCCCAGAGCCAAGCTCCTCTTAGAATCATAGAATCATAGAATAACCAGGTTGGAAGAGACCCACCGGATCATTGAGTCTAACCATTCCTATCAAACACTAACCCATGCCCCTTAGCACCTCGTCCACCCGTGCCTTAAACACCTCCAGGAAGGTGACTCAACCACCTCCCTGGGCAGCCTGTTCCAGTGCCCAATCACCCTTTCTGTGAAAAATTTTTTCCTAACGTCCAGCCTAAACCTCCCCTGGCGGAGCTTGAGGCCATTCCCTCTCGTCCTGTCCCCTGTCACTTGGGAGAAGAGCCCAGCTCCCTCCTCTCCACAACGTCCTTTCAGGTAGTTGTAGAGAGCAATGAGGTCTCCCCTCAGCCTCCTCTTCTCCAGGCTAAACAGCCCCAGCTCTCTCAGCCACTCCTCATAAGACCTGCTCTCCAGCCCCCTCACCAGCTTTGTTGCTCTTCTCTGGACTCGCTCCAGAGCCTCAACATCCTTCTTGTGGTGAGGGGCCCAGAACTGAACACAGGATTCGAGGAGCGGTCTCACCAGTGCCGAGTCCAGAGGGAGAAGAACCTCCCTGGACCTGCTGGTCACGCCGTTTCTGATCCAAGCCAAGATGCCATTGGCCTTCTTGGCCACCTGGGCCACTGCTGGCTCATATTCAGTCGGTTGTCAACCAACACCCCCAGGTCCCTCTCCTCCAGGCAGCTTTCTAGACAGACTTCTCCTAGTCTGTAGCACTGCATAGGGTTGTTGTGCCCCAAAAGCTCTTGTTGCACTGCGGTGGAACAGCTTGCTTTCTCTCTGACAGAAAATGTTGTATATAAAAATTAGTTCACAGGCTGCTACAGACCAGTCACTTTTGTTGGAAATTAGCCCCACAGATACCTACCATCTCTGCCCAGAAGGATGCAGGGGTGGCAGTCTGGTTGGACAGGTGGAGAGTTTGGGAAACATCCTGTAGGACTTGGATATTGCCGAAATCTATCTTGCTTGGATGCACGCAGACAACTGGTCCTTCTCCAACGCTCACCAAATGGATTTCCTGCTCCTAGAAGCAGGTAGGAAAGATCAAAAAAAAACAGGGAAAGTTTAAAAAGGTCAGACAGCTCTGAGTGCTCCAAGCCTGAGGGATAACTACAGTTCTTTGAAGCTTGCAGCGTTGACAGACCGAAAAAGAAAGCCTGGAGCAAGTGTGGGACATGGAGTAATCCCATCTGAAAGCCACAGGCTCCCATTATGAGCAGATGAACAAGCCCAGTTTCTCACGCTTGCATTTCCACAGCTCCGGGCCCGTGCCATTGGCTGGGGCATTGGCAGAGAGATGTGATGGATATTTCTCAGATGTGATGGGCCTGACTATCAGCATAGTTTCTTACACAGTGCTTGCTTTAGCAGGCTTCAGGGATTTCCCTGTGTGCTCCTGAACCAAAGTCCCAAGGAAGCAGCAGTTGCTCAATCCAGTAATGCAGCAGAGTGTGAGACCCAGGGACTGTGCTGAGTTTCAGACTGGGCTTGCTATCCCTTCTCACTACTAGTAACAAACTACACTCAGGGATTCTACGCTGAGCTGAGATTTAGCTCCAGCCTTGCTGCTCACTGTGGCACTAACAACATCACCTACTTATTCATATTTTCTCAGGTAATGATATTGATATATTGATACAGAGAGAATCAATAAAGCATCAGCATTAAAAATGCAGAGAGCACAATGTTTTGGTAAGAAAACACCTTAATGTGTCCTCACCTGCCAGAGTCTATCTTTCGAAAGCATCTGGCATAGTGTATCACCTCATTTTCTACCTCTTTTCATTGCTTTATCTGGTTTTGTGCAGAAGTCTTGACAGTGGAGGAAGGAGGGACAAATTTGCAAATATCTAGACAGTTCTCTGCTTCTTTCCAGAAATGTTTTGCTCTCTTTAGAGCCAGAGATGTCCCAAGACTGAAGTGGCTTTCTGATCCAGTGTTGCTTTTGTGTCAGGGTGCTGGGTTCTTTTTGCATGAAGCCTCCCAGTTGACCTCGAAGGGAGGTTGTCCAAAGGTAGGGATTAGGGCTTCATGAACAACACATGCGCATTTTGGACCCCATCAAAAAGCACCCCCATTCTCTGACACCACCACCATCCCCCCACCATTTGACTGTCATGTCAATATTCCCTGCCCACAACTGCCTGTGTTGCCAGAAATCCCGCAAGTCCACAAGGTTCACAGCTGCCCAGAAAGCCATCAGGATCCACCCCAACTCCTGTGTATGAATGATTTTTGCAGTAAGTTCTCCCAGCCCCACGAGACAAACCTGGAGTCCTCTTTCTCAGCACATCCAACCAGCTGATGTGGGATCTGCCAAGAGACCTTGTCAGGGAGAAGGGGGAGGAGGAGAAGGAAGGGAGCTTCTCGGCTGTCGCTTACCACTGGGTCAATGGTGAAAATATCATTGGAGAAAAGCATGGGGTCTCCTTGCACTTTCGCCCTCTGCTGCTGGAAGCCGCGGGAGAGAAGAGGAACATGTTCTCGGAGAGTGGGAACTTCTGTGCACTCCTTGAGAAAGCAATCCACCTCATTCTCCCGCTTCTGCAGCCTGCGGCACAGCCTGCAGGGAGAGACAAACCAAGCAGATCGTTTAATAAGCAACATCTTTGCAGTGACCATCAGGTAAGCACAAGGGCAGCAACGCACTCGAGGAGGAAGAGCAGCAGCTCAGCAAGGGGCTGACCCTGTGCCACGGGGTCCCCAGGGATCCAACTGCCACCTGCTGCCCTCTGGCATGGCAGGCAGTTTTACTCCACACTTACAAGTTCTGCCTTCCAGCACAGGATCCCAGAACACTTGAAAAGCAGATGAATGAATTCAGGTATCGCAACAACTTGGTGAAATTTAATGGGGTTATATGCATGAAAACAGAGGGCCTGAGAAAGGAAGGGGCATCACCTCTGAATTCAAACACTTCATTCTAGCCTTAAACCACCTTTTCTTTTTCCTTTCTGGCCTTCAGTGCAGAGCTTTGATGCAGATGATCTCTCCCACACCTGGTAGTCGTAGCAGAAATCATTCACAACCAAGAGAAGAGAAGGGACCACTGCTGCAGCACAGCTGCTTTGCAGCTGGCATACTGCTGTCCTCCCTCCCCACGCCCGTCCCCTGGCTGTGAAGAACCAGCAGGAGACATCTCTGAGGGAGAACTGGAAGGCTGCACGTGCAGCAGATGGAGGTGCAGCAGTAAGAACAGGACAGCGATCACTACCCAGCTAAATTCAAATGCGGACAGAAAGGAACCACAGCCACGGAGCTGCACACAGAGCCACGGGCAAACGCTGTCACCAACACCAAAACCCCTCACTTCGGCTCACTCCATACAGTGCAAGGGGAAATGTTTCCCCAGGGCTGACAGACCATGCTGTGCATGGGGAGGGCTTCCAATCACTGAGATGAACAACCCTCAACTCAACCCATCCACAGACAATAATTCCACCTTTACATCCCAGAAAGTCCTGCAGGACGGAGACAGAGCAAATCCCTGGACAGACCTCATAACAATCCAGGTCATTCTGGGTCACATCCTAGTGCAGAGTCCCACACTGCCTCCTCCCTCAAAGAAGTCCTCCCTGCTCCAAGACCTCAAAAGTTTCTCTGAAAGCAGGACAGTGACCCTGGAGCTATGGCCATCCCTAAGATTGCAAGTAAGGAAGAACAAAACCTCCTGGTCAGCGTTGAGGACACAAAATGGTGCAAGATCAAATGTAAGTAGAAAATAAAAACAAGGGTCAATGTCTACTGTGGGGAAACCTGGTTGCTCTTGAGGGGAAAGAGGATCACTCAGGGTCCAGTCTGAGACACAGGCAGGTAGGAAGAGATGGAAAAGGAATGGTCTGGGGAAGTACCAAGAGAAGGTCAAGAGGTTTTCTTTTAACACACTGAGATTCCACGGAAGTCATGCACTGGGTAATTAAAAATAGAGAGCAGTGGAAAACTCGTTTTGGCCTTCAAGGCATTTCTGACCTAATTACACTGAACCTTATTTGCTCAGAAGCCCTTAAAAATCAAGTGCAAGTTTAGGACAGTTTCCTAATCATGATGGGTTCAGACTAACTCCTAGAGACCTATATCCACCCAAGGCTGAGAAGTCACACAAGAATTTCACAAGTCACCCAAGCTTTTGTGTGTAATTTCCAACTCACTCGCCCAGCTGTAAGTGTTTCTCTGCTGACCTAAATGAGAACTGCAAAGCTTCACCAATGATGTCCCATCATTGTGAAGAACCTGCCCCATCTCTCACTACCATGAAGACACAGGCAGCTGAAGCCCAAACGCGCTTCTCAGTTCTGTGCTGTCCTACCTTCCCTACAGAACCCTCCACCTCCAAACTCTCACCAGACTCTAAGGAAGGGCAGAAACACTTCATTCTGCTGGAAACCAGGACCAAAGCACTCTGTCCTGCACCCTGCTTGGAAACCAGTTGCCACTTTTTCAAAGCTGGAGCAGAAGCAACTGCAGTGACTGTCACAATAGTTCTGCTCCCTGAAGCTACATTCCTCAGCCTCATGGATCCTCTGTAGCCCAGGGATCTCTGGACCTCAGTGCTCCCACAAAACACAAGTTTGCTGTCTAGTCATTGCACTCAAACTTTCCTCCTCAAAATGTAATCCTCAGCTGGAGCATGGGTGGAACTGGAATGGCAAGTGCTGAGCTCTGTTATCTTGGAGCTCAGTGACATCCCCTGACACTGCGGATGGTTTACTTGTCCTAGAATCATAGAATCATAGAATCACAGAATCATAGAATAACCAGGGTGGAAGAGACCCACCGGATCATCGAGTCCAACCATTCGTATCTAACACTAAACCATGCCCCTTAGCACCTCGTCCACCCGTGCCTTAAACACCTCCAGGGAAGGTGACTCAACCCTCTCCCTGGGCAGCCTCTGCCAGTGCCCAATGACCCTTTCTGTGAAGAATTTTTTCCTAATGTCCAGCCTAAATCTCCCCTGGTGGAGCTTGAGGTCATTCCCTCTTGTCCTCTCCCCCGTCACTTGGGAGAAGAGGCCAGCACCCTCCTCTCTACGACCTCCTTTCAGGTAGTTATAGAGAGCAATGAGGTCTCCCCTCAGCCTCTTCTTCTCCAGGCTAAACAACCCCAGCTCTCTCAGCTGCTCCTCGTAAGGTCCTAAACCTTTCCACAGCACTGACATCACTCTGAGGCCCTACGTTAGTTTTACCCTTGTGCAGAGCATCCAGATGAAAGGAGTTTTTCACACAAACCTCAGCTTTTGCTGATCCTCCTGTTCCCGAGTAGCAGCAGCCTTCCACTGGAACTGGGCTGTAATTTCACTTTGGTTGTGGAGGACCACAGAGCCGCGGTTTGCCCGAGTAAGGGAAGTTTTCTCAATTGACAAGGAGCCCTTCTCCAGCCCAATGTTGGCATCTACGGCCGATCCATAAAGCCTTGTCTGGGTATGTTCACCTGGAACAAAGCACAGCAGAGTCTTTGCTCACCTCACTTGCTGATACTAGAACAGAGCAAACCACCAGAAGCAGAAGGAAGTGCTACGGCTCTTTGCAGTATTGACAGTTTCACAGACCAGAACATTTACCACATCCTGATAGCCGCATGTGGACTGCATGAGGATGTCCTGGACACTACATTAAGTGCCTTTTTCTGTGTATTTGTAGACATCTAGCCCCAAGGTGACACCGTGACGCTACTGACAGTAAGATTTTTCAGATGTGCCCAGGTGGACTTTGGGTTGCCATCCCACTCAGGTCACAAGGAATTCTGGATTGAGGTCATTCAGGTGACTGAGGTGTCCCTGTTCAGGCAGGCCTCATGCAGAGTCTCATGCAGACCTGCCACTAGGGCAGCAAAGCAAAGGTATCTGGGGGCACATGGGCAGAAAAGGGATGTTCAGAGGAACAAGTGAAGCAGCAGCACAAGGCAAAAATTAAACCAATATAATGTGCCCCTGATCCTGCCTAAGTCACACTGACAGCAGCATGAGGGATTGGGATATGCTGCCACCGGTGAGCCAAGCAAGTCAGCACAGCAAAGCACAGAAAATGCCTCCCAACCTCCCAAATTGCTGGTTTGTTCTTAGAGCTTCTGTTTTGTAATAAACAGTCTGCTCTTGGTGTTACTGAAAGAGCCCCACGGCTGCTTTCTGTATGCGAATCACAGGGAGTCTGACTTAGTGCAGGACAAAGCAGCCAGGGCTTGCCAGGTGAGGCTGGGTGACATTGCCTGGTGCCCTGCTCTATGCCTGCAATAAGCAGCTTTTAAGACTGATTGATTAAATATTTCCATTTCACTTCAGCAATTCACCTCAGCAGCCTTTAGCTTATTTGCATGCTTTGAAGCTGGAGAGACAATCCCTCAAGTCATCATTTGCTCTCCTTCTTAAAGCTTATTTCAAAATAACTGCATCCTAACTGTTTTGAAGGAAGCTGAGAGTGTGCAGCATGTAGCACTTACCGGTGTCATAGTGAACAACCAGGCACCCGGAATGATCCCCGGTTTCCAGTGGGTGAAACTCCACTGTTACTTGTGTGGCCTCACCAATCCCAAGGTTCCCAATGGAGGGATCGACAGAGAAAGGGCTGCAACACAAAGAGAGATATCATGACTACTGTGGGAGACTTGAGGACTATATTCCTTTTGCAGTCTAGTTCACTTCAGCTCACTTAGGCAAGCAAGGAGGCTAGGAAAGGTCCAATTTTATCAGCATTGCAATGAAAGCTGCTCTGAGCAAAGGAGACATCAGACAAATCTCAATGAATGCAAACATAGACTAGCTACTACCCCATGGAAACAAAAGGAGAATCCCATTTACAGCCTGAACAATTAAATGCTGAGCTAAATTTAACACCACTAATAGAAGCCTATCAAGGTGAACTTAATGGAGGTTTTCTCTATTCCCAAGCAAAGTAGTCTGGGAATCCAAGCTTGTAAACTGTCTGCTTGGCCCAGCAGACAAATTCTCTGCAATGTGTTGGAAATAATTATGAAAGTGTGCTGATGTTCTTCAAATTAATAGGAGTGATGACAATGATTTGTTGCCAGCTAAACAGCTCTTGGCTGACAGATACAAAACTCAGTGCTTTAGAGCTTAGCGATAAGCCAAATGAAACACTTCCGCACAACGGCAGCTGGGCTGGGTGGCTCTTGTACAACCATACTTAGAAAAGAGAAGTTATTTGGTTTAGTGCTTTGCCGGTGGTCAACTTGTCACCTTAAAAACACGTCCTGGGTATTTAATTTGGTGGTAACAAGGAGATCTGGAAATCCCAGAGGAAAACTGTAGAATGATTGACAGGTTCCTGCCTATGTATTTCCCACAGTGAAAAGCAGCAGCCTGCTCAAAGAGCATCCTAGAAGTCCGCTTCAACAGGCTTTGGGGGAAGCTCCTCTTGGATCCTCCCAATTCACAGAAGAAAAGTCAAATCCTCTTCTGAGCCTTGTTTTGATGGAGGAGAAACTGTGGCAACTCAGGCAGCCCCAGTCAGACAGCAGGGTCTTTGCTGCAGTCTTGACCTTGGCTCTAACACCAAGACCTCTGGGACCAAGCAACTCTCCACTCCTCACCAGCCAGCTGAACTGGTTTCCTTGCAGATGTGGTGTCAACAAAGCATTACCATTGCCAGGTCAGCAAACTGGAAAACCGGTGACTGCCTTCTGAGACCAAAAGGAGCAACGCAGGCTGCCCACAACATAGCCCACACCGGGCATTTGATGAGGGGACCATGGGAAAACCATGTGCATGTGACCCCAGAGAATGGGCATGTTTGGCTGGCAGAGGTTTGTAAGCATTTCTGAAGGTACTTATGGCCAGGAGGTTGCAAGCCAGCTACTAGCATATTCTAGCATTCTCCAGGAAATCTGGGAGAGACAAAGCTCTGGAAGAAAAGGCCGTCAACCTGCGCACCAGGCATTTGCTGCATCTTCTGCCTGCGCCCATGTTAGCACTCTGCTCTCAGGCTGCAGTGCAGTTTTGAAGCCAGTGCCTGCTCAGCTCCACTTTGGAGCTCATTCTGCTTAAGAATATTTGGTCCCAGGGGCCAGACCAACTGTCACACCCTGGGCCCCCGAGCCACACGCTCACATCCAGGCCTGACTCAGGGAGGAAGTGGATTCATTTAGCCGTGTGGCAATCTGGAGGCTAATAAGATCACTCCCAGGGTGAAAATCAAAAGCAATATATATTCTGTTTGCAAAACAAAGTTCCTGGACCACTAAGTGTTATTGTCAGGGCCTCAATGCCAATCACTTTGATTGCCCATCTCTGGTTGCACTTGCTTATACAGACATAGCTGATGACACCATCTAAAATGTCTCTTTCAGTAGCTCAGAGCTTACCTACTTCTGAACACGGCATTTGGTCTGCCTGAGCTGAGCTCCCAGAGCTGCTGCTGCCATGCAGCATCTCATGCAGCCCAAAGGCAGCCAAGGTGCCTGCCTATGTTTTCCTTTTCAATCTAACAGAATCAGTCTCGCTGGATGCTGTGTTGGAGACATCACTGCAGCATAGAACTTTGCTGCAGCTTGCAGAGTTTTGTCAGGAGATGCTTCAAACACTGCCAGGAACTGAAGAACCCCCATCCTGCCCACTTCCAGCTACGGCAACAGAGCAGCTCCCACACTCTGGTTCCTTTTTGTTACTGTTCACTGTTTATCACACAACAGTATTTTGCACAGAAGAAACAAGCTCTGTTACCTGTGAGTGCTGATGTGGTAGCGGGCCTCCCGATTCCCAACGTTGCGAATCAGCAGCGTTTTCTGAGTGCTGTACTTGACTGGACAGATGGAAAAGTCCAGGTGGGCAGGGAAGTCCAGGACAGCTCGAGGACCAATAGCTCGAATTGGCACAATAAACTTCTCCTTTTCTGTGGTGCAGGTGAGCTGGTGAGAATAATCCTGCAGGGAAAGAAACAGTCTCAGCACTTGGCATTTGGTACCATCCCCGTGGCAGAAGGAAAACAAGTATTTCTATGACTCCAACTACAGCATTCAGTAGTGCAATGGTACTTTCTACCTTAACGGCGTTTCATTCCAGCAGCAGGACTTGCACAGGGCTGTTAGCTCACAAGGAAGAAACAACCCCATGGATCCACCTGCTCTCGAAGCAAGCTGACAGAACCAGACCAAACCAATACTTCGATTCTGAGGCACCAAACCAGAGTCATTTCACGTTGGAGATTACAGCTGTAGTAAGAATCTCCTTATCGTTGGAGCAGCAAGCGGGCAATTTGATTTAGGAATTGCACAGAGCAGCAAATTCCCTTAACCAGCAGCAATCCAGACTCTTACAGAATCACAGAATCATCCCCTCAGCCTCCTCTTCTCCAGACTAAACAACCCCAGTTCCCTCAGCCGCTCCTCGTATGACTTGCTCTCCAGCCCCTTCACCAGCTTCACTGCTCTTCTCCGGACGTGCTCCAGGACCTCAATGTCTTACTTATAGTGATGGGCCCAAAACTGAACACAGTATCCAAGGTGCGGCCCGACCACTGCTGAGTCCAGGGGCAGAATCCCTTCCCTGGTCATGTTGGCCACACTGTTTCTGATACAAGTCAAGAGGCCATTTGACTACTTGGCCATGTGGGCACTCTGCTGGTTCATGTTCAGCTGCTGTCAACCAACTCCTCCACGTCTTTCTCTGCCAGGCAGCTTTCCAGCCACTCTTCCCCAAGTCTGTAGCACTGCACAGGGTTTTTGTGTCCCTAGTGTAGGACTCTGCACTTGGCCTTCTTGAATCCATTGGCCTCAGCCCATCGATCCAGCCTGATCAGATCCCTCTGCAGATCCTCCTTACCCTTCAGCAGATCTACACTTCCTCCCACTTTAGTATTGTCCACAACCTTGCTAAGGGTGTGCTCGATCCCCTCATCCAGGTCATTGATAAAGGTATTGAACAGGACTGGACCCAGCACTGAGCCCTGGGGACACCACTTGTGACTGGCCTCCAGATGGACTGAACCCCATTTCCCACCACTCTTTGAGCCCAACTAGAGGTACTTGACGAAGTAGAAGAAAACAATTTCCAAGTCATTGTCATTGCTAAGGAGTGAGGGGATCAACAGCAACATAAGTAAGAGCTCAAGGTATAAATTCCCCCAGGAAACAAGCAAAGGCAGCCTTCACAGCTCTGTTGCTGGTCAGGGGTGCTGGCACCACCTGCACAGCAACCCACAGGGAAAAGGACTTCTCCAGAGAGACTCCAAGGCCAGGCAGAGCAACAAGGATTTGGCCTCACAGAGACAACCATGACCTCAAGAGAGAAACCTGCCTCTCGCCATTCATGCACAAGCACGTTCTGTGCTGAGTCCCTTCTCCGGGGACGCCCTGGGAGACAGCTTCCCACACAAAGCCTGGCTCGGTGAAGTGCTTCAGCATGTGCCAACCCTTCAGCCAAGCTCCAGGACGTCCCCAAAGTGGGACCAGACATCAAAGCCGACTGCAGTGTCAGGACAAACAGGGGGAAACCCAAGGAAAGAGGGGTGCCAGGCAGAAGCTGGTTGCTCACACTGCTGTGAACCTATGACCCTTTAAGCTTCTGAAAGCTTGAATAGCCCTCCCTGGCAGAAGGGAAAAGCTACAATTCTCCCCAGCAGCACTGCCCTGTGCTACCAGCTCTGCTGCACACTTGCTCACAGCCAGGGTACAGCTGGAACAAGTTTAAAATTAGGTTTTGTTTTGCAACTGCAGCCCCTTTGCAGACTGTTTTAGTGTAGGTTTCTAAACCAAAAAACCCTGGGTGATAGAGGGGCTGCATCAATTCCATGCATTAAAGATGCTGGGTTTGGACGTAGCTTCAGGCTCTAGATTTTCATGAGAATACTTCATCCTTCATAGAGCTCTCAGCAGTAAGGAAAATAGAGACAAAGGCTCCTCTTCTCTTATTCACGTCTGATAAGCAATCACGTGTGAGCTCTGGCTTTCCAAGTGACACCACTGACATTTGAATGAGCACCCACTGAAAAAACGGCAACCACTTAGAGAAGAG
This sequence comes from Phaenicophaeus curvirostris, assembly GCF_032191515.1. Classification (NCBI taxonomy): domain Eukaryota; kingdom Metazoa; phylum Chordata; class Aves; order Cuculiformes; family Cuculidae; genus Phaenicophaeus; species Phaenicophaeus curvirostris. Next base: position 2,694,329 of record NC_091411.1, read on the forward strand.
ATGTCATTTCAGGCCCTTTGCAAACACAGGCTAACAAAAATAACTGTCACAGCGACAACAACCTTAACTGCTGTGAGAAGCCAGATTAAAACATCATTGCCTCAAGGATTGCTGCTGTTGCTAAGCTGAAGCAGACTTGAGCTGGAGACACTGCGTGACAATGCCCAGGCCCAGATGGGTGAAGCTGTGGCGGACGTGACAACTTGGACTGAGGGAAGCTATAAAAGCATCCAAAAAACTCGCACGCTCACCTCTGCCTACCACTAACTCTTTGTGGGACCCCTGACTTTTCACCAGGCTGCTGAGACACGGACCCTTGAAGATCCATGGTGGTAACTATTTTTGCAATCCTATTCTGAACTCTTGCTTGAGTTTCTATCTTTATTCCTCACTTTCCTATCACTGCTCATATTACCTCGCCTTTCATCTTCTGCCTTTTTTGCAGTAAAGAAAACCCTTTTGATTTACGGCATTTGACCTCGTTTTTATACCGTCTGGGCGATTCCAAACAAAACCCTCCTGGCTTCGGCTTGGGACCCTTACAGCTGCCCAGTACACCAGCAAACTGCCATCCTTTTTGCTGCATAACCAGTCCTAAATACTTCTCTGAAGTCCTTGCAGCAGGCAACTAAAGTCACATTTACCCCAGGGAAGAACAAATTCAAAGCAAGAGAATTCTGTAAACCAACCCCACAGCAGGAGGACTCCAGCCATGATGGAGGAGTTTGTACCTGCATCCCAGTTCATGGGGATATCCACAGTCCCTGGGGATGATGCCACAGCAGAGAGGCAGAGAAAGCTCAGAGGCAGCACTCCTACACCTCCCACAAAGAAAAGCAGGTATTCTGCACACAGGCAACTGCATGCACAGCACAGGAGGCTTTGCAGGTGCTGTGCCCCTTCTGACTGCGCTGCTGATGCACTTTCCAGCTGAGCTGCAGCACCCTGGTACTGCAGGGACTCACGCTCCACCAAGAACAAGACAAAACTGTGTTCAATTTATCCAACATTTCTACTCCACTGTCAGTTCCTCCGTGCTCCTCAGCAGAAACTGCCTGGGTGTGGCGGAAGCTGTGCAGAGGAGCTCTCACTGGCAGAGCTCCCTCCTCCACACACTCGCCCGCTCAAGGGTAAGACAAGGGACAAAGTATTGGACATCAGTGCTCTCTGGGGTCGCCCCGCCCTGCTTCTGTTTGTGGTGATGTTCATATGTTGCTCTGCTGCCTCTCTAAACTTGAAGAGCGGCGCTTTGCCTTTCCTGGGCACTGATTTACCTCTTCCCCCCCAAAAATGAACACTATTTGTTACTAATAAATCATATTTTAAAGGCACCAGTGTATTTGGCAAAGCTTGTCTCAGTGAGATGAAGCTCGTGTCACTTACACAGTTACAGAACTGCCTTAAGTCAGCATAATTTTTACCCTAAATATTAATGATGTTAAATCATTTCTCAGTCTCTCCAAAGAAACAGATAATTCCTTAAGCGTGGGGAGCGAGAGATCACAGGGTACTTTCTCTTTACTTTTCTATATCCATGCTGTTTGAGGGTAGCACAAGTTGTAAAACTAAATCTAAACACCAACAGCCTGGAGCAGAGCTCACAGCAGGCTGTGGGATGTGAAAGCGTGCAAAACCAGGGATGGCTTCAGACATCGTCTCCGGCTGTCTCACTGCTGTGTCCAACATGATGGACATTAAAGTGACTCCAGAGTTAAAAGGTGGTGGTCCTTGCTCTGATCAGGCTCACTTCGGGTCCTCCAAATCACAAGTCACTTCTAAATAGAATTCTGTATTTATAATTAGGGGAGCAAACCCATAACGACACAGCAATGGACAGATGCTAGAAACCAAATCCTTGAGAGGCCGCCCAGTCATGGCCAGAAGAATCTTTCGTCCCTGATGCCAGCAGACATGGCTCAGCACTAAAGGAATCTGAAACACTGAAGAGCCTTCAGACTGTGAGAGCATCATCTTCACGACATGGACAGTTCTAGATCCAGTACCCCCAGTTCTAGATCCAGTACCACCCCACTAAAACCAGCACAGTTCCTCAAAACCAGATGCCCTCTTCCAAAGCCAGCCCTGTAGGTTCATCTTCCACTGAAGGCACAACCCTCCTGGGGCCTCCACTCTTACCTTGTTCTTCTCAGACATGAAACGGATACGGAAAGTTGCAGTCATGCCCGGTAGTACCTTTTGCCAGACACGATTGTGACTGACCAACTTGAAATATGGTGAGCTCTCCATGGCGACCATCACCAGCCGAGGAACCTGAAGGAAAGACATGAAACTATAATTTTGCCACTCATGGAAACACAAGACGAGACCTGGCCACATCCTGGCAAAATCCTTCCTCAGCCTCCCTGCCAGAGCACCTTTCACTCCAGAGCTAAGTGTGCAGACCACACAAGGGTGGGCTCAAATCCCTTCTGCCTGGGCAAACAGCTCTAGGCCAGAGGCAGACGGGCAACACCTCTCTGGGAAGGAAGCGCCAAGCGGGGAAGACACCAGCAGTACGGAGTTACAGTCACACCATCAACCAGCCCAAAGATCCTGCTTGCTTCTGCCTACACACATCCGTGCAGTCCCACCTCCAAAGGGGGAGGTCAAACAGTATTTGTTATCCTGGAGGAAGGAAAAAAGTCCCTTGTAACAGACCTGGTGTGAGTGAGGCAGTCAAGCCGCGGTGCCACAGAGCAACACACGCAGAGCAGCAAGAGAAGACAGACACCATGGCCTTACTGGCAATAAAAGCAAGCTTAAGAAGAGAAAAAGGAGGAACACAGGAAAACAGAGAGACGAGTAGATGTCGTACTTTGGGACATGGTCTTCTGTTGAACTTAGCAGGGCTGGATCGATGATTGGACTCAACGATCTTAAAGGTCTTTTCCAAGCAAAACCATTCTGTGATTCTGTGATCAAACCTTCATGTCCCAGCACTTACCTTGTCATTGTTTCTCAGAACCACTGCCTTTTCATAGACCTCAGGGGGGACAAAGTTCTGAAATACCAACTCCGACGGGAAAGGCTGGAACAAGCTCTTTTGCAGGTCAACTGCTGAGAACTGGAGACACAAGACAGACAGTGGTGAGTGGTTCAGCTTATGGGAGGAAGATTCATGAATGAGAATTCAAGACTGGTCTCCACAGACATACAGTGCCCCTTGGGGAGCGCATTTGCCCGGCTCACTCTCGGGAAACAGGAGCTTACCCATCCACGTTTTCCCCTAGCAGAAGGAAACCACTGCCCCCCCGCCGCAGTTTGAAAGTACAACAGAGCCCAGTCACCAAGGGGTCTGGAGGAGCTGGAGGCAAGCCTCTTACAAGCATGCACCTTCTGCAAATATCACATCAAAAAGCAAAGAGAAGGGCAGGAAAAGGCTACCTTGTGATGAGAGGCTTCATTCATATCTCGAAGCTGGGTAATCTGGGGCAGCTTCACCACCCGAGTAGGGGCCAGCATCTGCTTGGTGGTGAGAGACTTCTCCTTCACGAAGGCAGAAGGAGTGGGCTGAAACACAAAACAGCAGCTCAGCAAGAGCTACAGAAATTGGTCCAGAAAGGCTTTACTTGTTCAAATGCCACTGACAGGTAAGTTTGGAACCTCCTCTATCTGGGTCCAGTCATGTCTCCAAGTCTTCAGCCAGACACAAGACAGACTGTGGTGAGTGGTTCAGCTTCTGGGAGGAAGATTCATGAATGAGAATCCAAGACTGGTCTCCACAGACATACAGTGCCCCTTGGGGAGTGCATTTGCCCGGCTCACTCTCGGGAAACAGGAGCTTACCCATCCACGTTTTCCCCTAGCAGAAGGAAACCACTGCCCCCCCGCCTCCGCAGTTTGAAAGTACAACAGAGTCCAGTCACCAAGGGGTCTGGAGGAGCTGGAGGCAAGCCTGTTACAAGCATGCACCTTCTGCAAATATCACATCAAAAAGCAAAGAGAAGGGCAGGAAAAGGCTACCTTGTGATGAGAGGCTTCATTCATATCTCCACGCTGGGTAATCTGGGGCAGCTTCACCTCCCGAGTAGGGGCCAGCATCTGCTTGGTGGTGAGAGACTTCTCCTTCACGAAGGCAGAAGGAGTGGGCTGAAACACAAAACAGCAGCTCAGCAAGAGCTACAGAAATTGGTCCAGAAAGGCTTTACTTGTTCAAATGCCACTGACAGGTAAGTTTGGAACCTCCTCTATCTGGGTCCAGTCATGTCTCCAAGTCTTCAGCCAGACACAAGACAGACTGTGGTGAGTGGTTCAGCTTATGGGAGGAAGATTCATGAATGAGAATCCAAGACTGGTCTCCACAGAAGTATAGTGCCCCTTGGGGAGCGCATTTGCCTGGCTCACTCTCGGGAAACAGGAGCTTACCCATCCACGTTCTGAGCTAATCAATAATTTCTGGACCACTTTAAGCAGGCTCAAACTAAGAATCTCCTTAATAGGCACTTCTCCAAGAGGCTTCCTTCTCAAAAAGACAAAGCAGAGCCTACCTCCAGCTGAGCCCTCTACTAATGTGGTCACACAGCTCCAGAGCACTTACTGAAACAGCCACAAGCACTCATGGAGCAAGTGAAAGTTGCTCCACGGCAGACAACCTTGGGATGATCTTTACTGTAAGACCGAGGCACCAAGCCCCACACGGCCCTCAGTATTTCTTTTGTTACAGAGCCTAGAAACCAGCACCCCAGGAGGTAACACTCAAGTCAGGGAAAAGATAGGTGAGGTGAATGCTGGATGGTGGTAAGATTCAGCTCTTTGCAGCTAAGCTACCAGCAAGAGTGGTCTTGACATCTCCTCTTCCATAAACTTTAAATGGATTCTTTATTTTTATTCTATGACCGCTGTTTTCTTTAATGCCACTGCAGAAGCATGTCTGAAAATATACACTAACAGCAAGTGTTGACAGAGGCATTCATCAGAAAATTCCTCCCTGCTTTTTCTCCCCACTTGCAGCTGTGTTGTTTCCACTCTAAAGGCACAGGTGGATCCCCTGCTCCTCCACAGAGGTCCTGGCCATGCTGAGGCCAGTGGCTGCTAGTTACTTGTGTGCTTGTCTGATGTGTTCCCGAGCTCCTGTGCACTCCAGGGCAATCCTTAACCAATTGGTTACAGGTCTTACACTGGCAATTTTCTGCTCAAGAGCCCACCTCAGTCATCGACACGTTTGGACACTGAGCAGTCATGTGAGAAAAGCAGATTTAAACAGATATCTGAGAAACCACTGATCAGGATAAAGCACATCCACTCCGCTCTGCCCAGGGCGATTCCCCCATAGAGCTGGCAGCATCCCGCAGGCTGCAAACGTAACACCCTTCTAGGAGTCCCAACGTTGTTCCAACCCAAAACATTAATGCAGTTGGTTTTGTTAAATCTTAAGCAATTACCACAGGGCCTACAGCCTTCAGAGGCTGTGGAGGCTTTTGCAGGCCGAAGGACACAGGGAAATGGAGGCTGTCTTTGAAAAGACTTTGGCTGAGAGAAGGAGAAGCAAAGTAACAAGAAGAAATACCACGGCGCATGACCAGTTAATCTTAGCCAATAATATTTCTGGCCTAGGTGGGGGAACAAGTAGCAGAACCCAATCATTGTAAAGAATACATGGCATGTTCTTACCAGTTAACATATATAAAGGAGCCATTAAACCTTAATAAAGGTCTTCTGCTCATCAGGCAGTAGTCCTTGCATCAATCCCCTCAAGAGGCCAGTGCTACTACCCCTGAGGGAGTCCTGACTCCAGGCATTTCACAGGTTCAGCAGGAGGATGGAAACTGGCAGGGTCCTCATGCCCTTGTGTTCTGCCCCGGTCTTCCCCCAGCACTGTGGTTACCCACAGTAACTGGGATGGGAGCTGACTCCAGCAAGATCCACCACCTTCAGCGAAGGTTATTTATATCAGCCTAGTGCAGATCAGGACTTCAATGTCTCACTGGCAAAATATGCTTTCTTTTTCCCCTAGCAGAAGGAAACCACTGCCCCCCCGCCGCAGTTTGAAAGTACAACAGAGCCCAGTCACCAAGGGGTCTGGAGGAGCTGGAGGCAAGCCTGTTACAAGCATGCACCTTCTGCAAATATCACATCAAAAAGCAAAGAGAAGGGCAGGAAAAGGCTACCTTGTGATGAGAGGCTTCATTCATATCTCGAAGCTGGGTAATCTGGGGCAGCTTCACCACCCGAGTAGGGGCCAGCGTCTGCTTGGTGGTGAGAGACTTCTCCTTCACGAAGGCAGAAGGAGTGGGCTGAAACACAAAACAGCAGCTCAGCAAGAGCTACAGAAATTGGTCCAGAAAGGCTTTACTTGTTCAAATGCCACTGATAGGTAAGTTTGGAACCTCCTCTATCTGGGTCCAGTCATGTCTCCAAGTCTTCAGCCAGACACAAGACAGACTGTGGTGAGTGGTTCAGCTTATGGGAGGAAGATTCATGAATGAGAATCCAAGACTGGTCTCCACAGAAGTATAGTGCCCCTTGGGGAGCGCATTTGCCTGGCTCACTCTCGGGAAACAGGAGCTTACCCATCCACGTTCTGAGCTAATCAATAATTTCTGGACCACTTTAAGCAGGCTCAAACTAAGAATCTCCTTAATAGGCACTTCTCCAAGAGGCTTCCTTCTCAAAAAGACAAAGCAGAGCCTACCTCCAGCTGAGCCCTCTACTAATGTGGTCACACAGCTCCAGAGCACTTACTGAAACAGCCACAAGCACTCATGGAGCAAGTGAAAGTTGCTCCACGGCAGACAACCTTGGGATGATCTTTACTGTAAGACCGAGGCACCAAGCCCCACACGGCCCTCAGTATTTCTTTTGTTACAGAGCCTAGAAACCAGCACCCCAGGAGGTAACACTCAAGTCAGGGAAAAGATAGGTGAGGTGAATGCTGGATGGTGGTAAGATTCAGCTCTTTGCAGCTAAGCTACCAGCAAGAGTGGTCTTGACATCTCCTCTTCCATAAACTTTAAATGGATTCTTTATTTTTATTCTATGACCGCTGTTTTCTTTAATGCCACTGCAGAAGCATGTCTGAAAATATACACTAACAGCAAGTGTTGACAGAGGCATTCATCAGAAAATTCCTCCCTGCTTTTTCTCCCCACTTGCAGCTGTGTTGTTTCCACTCTAAAGGCACAGGTGGATCCCCTGCTCCTCCACAGAGGTCCTGGCCATGCTGAGGCCAGTGGCTGCTAGTTACTTGTGTGCTTGTCTGATGTGTTCCCGAGCTCCTGTGCACTCCAGGGCAATCCTTAACCAATTGGTTACAGGTCTTACACTGGCAATTTTCTGCTCAAGAGCCCACCTCAGTCATCGACACGTTTGGACACTGAGCAGTCATGTGAGAAAAGCAGATTTAAACAGATATCTGAGAAACCACTGATCAGGATAAAGCACATCCACTCCGCTCTGCCCAGGGCGATTCCCCCATAGAGCTGGCAGCATCCCGCAGGCTGCAAACGTAACACCCTTCTAGGAGTCCCAACGTTGTTCCAACCCAAAACATTAATGCAGTTGGTTTTGTTAAATCTTAAGCAATTACCACAGGGCCTACAGCCTTCAGAGGCTGTGGAGGCTTTTGCAGGCCGAAGGACACAGGGAAATGGAGGCTGTCTTTGAAAAGACTTTGGCTGAGAGAAGGAGAAGCAAAGTAACAAGAAGAAATACCACGGCGCATGACCAGTTAATCTTAGCCAATAATATTTCTGGCCTAGGTGGGGGAACAAGTAGCAGAACCCAATCATTGTAAAGAATACATGGCATGTTCTTACCAGTTAACATATATAAAGGAGCCATTAAACCTTAATAAAGGTCTTCTGCTCATCAGGCAGTAGTCCTTGCATCAATCCCCTCAAGAGGCCAGTGCTACTACCCCTGAGGGAGTCCTGACTCCAGGCATTTCACAGGTTCAGCAGGAGGATGGAAACTGGCAGGGTCCTCATGCCCTTGTGTTCTGCCCCGGTCTTCCCCCAGCACTGTGGTTACCCACGGTAACTGGGATGGGAGCTGACTCCAGCAAGATCCACCACCTTCAGCAAAGGTTATTTATATCAGCCTAGTGCAGATCAGGACTTCAATGTCTCACTGGCAAAATATGCTTTCTTTTTCCCCTAGCAGAAGGAAACCACTGCCCCCCCGCCTCCGCAGTTTGAAAGTACAACAGAGCCCAGTCACCAAGGGGTCTGGAGGAGCTGGAGGCAAGCCTGTTACAAGCATGCACCTTCTGCAAATATCACATCAAAAAGCAAAGAGAAGGGCAGGAAAAGGCTACCTTGTGATGAGAGGCTTCATTCATATCTCGAAGCTGGGTAATCTGGGGCAGCTTCACCACCCGAGTAGGGGCCAGCATCTGCTTGGTGGTGAGAGACTTCTCCTTCACGAAGGCAGAAGGAATGAGCTGAAACACAAAACAGCAGCTCAGCAAGAGCTACAGAAATTGGTCCAGAAAGGCTTTACTTGTTCAAATGCCACTGACAGGTAAGTTTGGAACCTCCTCTATCTGGGTCCAGTCATGTCTCCAAGTCTTCAGCCAGAGTTGGAGCAGCCCACCACACGCCCAGCTCCTGGAGGTCTGGTACAGCTGGAGCAGCACTGGCCAGTGTGCCAGCAGGACAGCAGATATCACTGCCCACCCACAGAGGATGGAAAGAAGTACACTCATGCTCCAGCTAGTCCAGCTGAACACCCAGGAAAATCCTTTAACTTGGCTCCAGTGGCACATTCAGGCAAGACTCTGGACTTGCCCTGAAGCAGCACACAACCCAAACCTCACTGCACCACGAGAGCCACCTCTGACAAGCACAGCGGCCACATACGGGAGCCCGCGGCCAGCTTCCCAGTGCTGCTGGACAACAGGAGAAGTGGGCAGAGGAGGGACACAGGGGAACTTCACAACCCAAACACAGCTCTTACCTGGCCTGTACTGACAGTCAGAGGCTTCTCTGCCTCTCTGCCCCACTTCCAATCACGAGATGTTGCCACTTTGCTCTGGAATCCATCAGCCCTCTTGGGAAGCCCCACAGGCTGATAGCTCCTGCCAGTGGCCATGTCTCAGTCACCTGGAAAAAGCAACAACGGGACTTTGAAAATCTAGAAATCCCATTTGTGGCAGATAGGATACCCCTGTGTCTCCAGGCTTCGGCATCCTTCCCATGTGAACAGGGGGCCTCCCCACCCTGTTTCTTGAGCAGACCATGTTAAAGCTGCGGAGCTGAGATTCATAGAAGTAAAACCCTGAGTTATTTCCCCCCTTCAGCCAAGCAGCAAGGCTGGACAACCTGTGACAAGCAGTCTGTGCGCTCCTGAAGCAGTCTGAGATCTGTATGTTCCCACTCCGCACGGGACACGCTCTGGGACGCACAAAGCAGCTCCACCGTCAGTGGGCTACTGCACTTGTGCCCTGGCGACGACGGGGACTCCTAGCCTGCCCCGACCCACCCGGCACAGTGAGGTCACAGAGCGGGAGGCAGGGCTGTGCAATGTGATGGCAGACACGGAGGGGTGCTCAGCGCCCACCAGGTCCCCGCAGAGGGGTGGTGCCTGCCCGCGGCCCCCCGGATCCAGAGCAGTGTCTGTCAGCTCAGGGGAGGGGAGGGAGACCGCGAACACATCACGAGAGCCCAGGCCTCCCAAAGGGCTGCTAATGCCCACACAGCTCCAGCAAGGAGTTCCCATCCACCTACTGCAAATTGGGAAATAACTCTCTCCAAGAAGATGACATCTGTTCATCTTCCCCACACCTCCCTTAGGTTAGAACTGCTCATGAGTCAAATAGGTGAACTGAGGCACGCATCTTATGAAGCAGCATTATTTCTTTCTTTATTCGTGAGTGCAACTGCAGGAGCAGCTCCCTCTGGCAAGCAGGAAAGTCCTCAACCTTTATCAAAAACTGAAGAATAGGCCGTATCTTTTCAGGGCAACACCACTCTCTCCCCAAATTTACAGCCTATCACAAGGCTAATACAGGGCAGTTACCCAGCTGCTTTTAATAGATTCGATTTCTCTACCCAATTTGTTGTATAGAAGTTCTTAAATTCCTAAGCGTATCTTGTACTGTACCAGAAAGGTACCAGGAGATAACATTTCTCTTCTCCAAAATACTTGCTCAGCCATTTCTTGGTGAAAAACAGCTTATGCAAACATATCTTGCAGGAACATTACAAGTTCGGCTCAGCAAGGCCCTCCACCTTAGTGCTAGAACTTCCATTTTGTAAAAGCACAAGTAGCCGAACTCTCGCACGTACCAAGGCCCTGAAGTCTCTTTTTGGTTGCCCTTGGGCTGTGCATTGCAGCTCCCTAAGATCCCACATGGAAGAGCAGGAATGGGCAATAGCACAGGGCTGTACCAGGCTAGGAACACCCTAGGGATGCCCCTAACCCGGGACCCAGACCCGAAGGGGAGGGTCTGTCTGGCGTATCAGACCCTCTGCTCCCCTCGGAATGGAGTCCTCTGCCAGTACAACCTGTCTTTTCTTCCCCACAGAGGTGGCCATAACACGGAGGTAGGGCCTGTCTGATCGTGGCAACACCTCTGGGCTAGATGAGCTGTCACCCACGTCTGTTGCCTGACCTTCCACCTCCAGAGCCTCACAGCCGCTGTGCAGAGGCAGCTGGGAAAGCGAGGCGGGCCAGGAGGGGCTCGCCCTGCCCCCCTGACTGCGGACTGGCCCCCACTCACTCCTGAGTGACGGGGAGGGTGTAGGATCCTCTTCATCCTGGCTTTGTGGTGGGGGCTGCTCCTCTTGATGTCCTGGGGAGGGCAGAGCAGGGCTCCGTGGCCCATCTCTCTCTCAGACTCCCTGGTTCTAAAACTACCTCCTTCCTCAGGCTGCTCTGCCACCAGCCCCTCATCCCGTTGTCACCTCTCTCCCAGCCGCTCGCTCTGCTGCTGTCACTTCTCAGGGACAGGCTCTGGCATTCCCTGCAGCCTGGGACCTGGGTGGCTGCATGTTTCCCTGGCAGTTTGCTCTGGGCGGCTGCACTCGCTGTGGTGAGCACAGAGGACGCAGCTCTCTGCCGGGTGGGCGCCCCAGCCCAGCTCCTTCCGAGAGGGCGACGATTCCCCCTGGACTCACTCCCTGGCTGTGTGGTGAAGCCACCCGCCCTGCACCTCCTCTCATGGCTGAGCCAACACCACAGGGAGGGCTTCCCTCTTCCCTGTGGCCAGGGCACCACTAACCACCAGTGTGCACGACTGAGAAATAATAAGCACCGGGAACAACCAGTGTATTCCCCAGCGGCCTGTTTGTCTTTTTCCTGGGCAGGGGGCCCAGGTCGCAGGACTCGGCGCCTTTGTCGTGCTCCAGGAGCAATTCTACATACAAGAAAAGGTGCATGTGCTTCGACGACCAGTCATAGAATCATAGAATCATAGAATCACTAGGTTGGAAAAGACCCATCAGATCATCAAGTCCAACCATTCCTAGAACTCCTGCCTGTGCGAGATGCCCCACAGTGCTTATCCCTGGTGAGAAGGCAGCGGCCACCCTCCGCTTTCCCCCTCCACCTCCGGGGGGATGTGTGCTCCCTGCTCCTTGGAAAATGCTGACAGGAGTCAAAAATTGCCTCCAAAGGTCGGGGGAGGGATTGAGCGTCCCCCAAGCAAACGCCACCCCCAAGAACCGTTTCTGTAAACAACCTTTACCGTGACATTTTGTTAGGAATTAGTGATTGATAGGAATGATTGGACTCAATCCTGTGAGTCTTTTCCAACCTACCGATTCTGTTATTCCGTGATTCTGTGAATCTTCGATGGAACCGTGGCTGCAGAGGTGGTGATGATGTTCCTCCTCCTCGCAGGTCGATGTCAGGATCAAGCTGCTGGACTTGTGGTGGCTCCCGCAAGCCACCTCCTTCCTGACAAGCATCTTGGAGGGCTGTGTGCGAGACACCATCCTCCTGTACCATTTCCAGCTGAGGAACAGGCAGCACGTTGCCTTCCCCTTCCGGGACATGGGCATTCTGTGCTGTGAAGACAACGGCCTCTGTGTGCACTTTTATGCTGACTGTGCCTCCGAGCTGATGGCCAACTCATCATCACTCCCATCAGAGAGAACTCACCCAAAGAACTCACACAAAGAGGACTTTAAGCTCCACCTTCTGGTTGGGGGAGATTCCCGAAAAAAACTGTTCCTGGCCACAAAGGAAAAGGAGGATTAGTGGTGGGAAGCTGCAGAGGGCAGGGGTCACCCTTCCTCACTCCTGTCATCCTTTCCTCTTGGTTTATAGTTTTTCCTTAACTGAGGAATGTATGGTTGGGCAGATGAGGAAACTGGTATGATTCAGTGGAGATATGGCTGTTGAGAAGCTTATAATAACATTAAAAATCATTCTTGGAAGTAATAGAATATGCATGAGATTTGCGGGCAATGTTCTAGAAATGTTCTAGAAGATATCTTTGTGGAAAGTGTGGTGAAGCCCTGGCAGAGGCTGCCCAGGGCAGTGGGGAGTCTCCATCCCTGGACGGGCTCCAAAAATGTGTAGACGTGGCACTTTTGGACATGGTTTAGTGGGCACGATGGGGTTGGGCTGAAGCTTGGACTGGATGATCTTAGAGGTCTTTTCCAACCTTAATGATTCTATGATTCCATGAAAGTGCTGGGGTCAAAAAGAGACACTGCTTCTCCTATCCCTGCTGCTTCCACTGCTCCCTGAGGGAGTGAACATTGCCAGGGAAGGTTTTTCCCCCAAACCCTGGCTTTTTGGGGGCCCAGGGGTGGCTCCTGTCCATGTTGCCCACAGAGGCATCCTGCAGCCGCCGAGGGGACAGTGATGGAGAGCATTGGGCCTGAGAGGGAGGCGCTGGGCTTCCCGCACAGGCTGAGCACCCAGCAGGTCTCCCTGGAGGAACGGCGTCCACCTGATGCTGTGACAGCAGAGCCCACCTGCGCTTGGTCCCTGCAGGGTCTGCTGCCCCAGTTTCCCCAGGAGAAGTCTTTCGGTGCGCTTACCTGGGCATCCCCTCTGCGTTTCAGGCAGCGCCGAGGGCCGATGCGGTGGAGCCAGCGCAGGATGCTGAGCTGCGGGCAGCGCTGGGCGTGCTGCGGTGCTACGACCTGCACTCCGTCGTGGAGGAATGGTTCCTAGAGGTGCTGCAGACCGACCTTCAGGCCAACATAGCTCCTGAGTTCTGGAACTGCATCAACCAGTATGAAAACGCAGCCGAGGAGCCCCAGTGCTCCGCGCTCCTCCTGGATGCGTTTTGTCTTCTCAAGTGCCGCCTGGAGCCCTACCTGAACAGCCTGGAGCTGCTGGAGCGCTGGACTGAGGCAGGCTTGCTCCTGGGGACCGGCGCCCAGACGCTGCAGGAGAAGGTCTACACCATGTTCAGAGCCATCCTTTTCTTCACCACGACCAAATCCTTCCAGGAAATGATCCAGCAGTTCTACAGCCGCACTTTCAGGATATACATGCGGCAGTGGAGGAAAGGAGAAGATGGAACGAACGAGGGCGAGAGCAGCATGAGCGAGGCCGAGCAGGAGAGCGATACGGAGGAGGGCGGAGGAGAGGCCCCGCTGTGCGCAGGCTGCAGCACCAAGAAGGAGCAGTGCTGGTGCCCCCAAGCCATGGAGCAGTTTCAGCAGCTCAATGACATCCTGTATGTGGGGTTTGGGGTGGTGGCTGTCACACAGAGCACTTGGATGGGCTGGAGGGGCGTGCAGCAGCAGGTTTTCTTGGTGTTGGAAAATGGGAGGAGTTACCGGGTGAGGTCAGGCTGTCTCCCAGTACCGGGCAGAGAATGTGTCACAGGGATTTTGCAGCTTGGGGTTCAATAGGGCAGATGTCTAGACAGAAGGTTCCTCTCCCTGGATGTAGGAATACCTTCTCCTGCTCTAAGGCTGTCTGTCCACAAACCCTTCTAAGGTGTCAGTTCTTTGGCTGGACCGCTGGGCAGAGTCCAATGGCAGGAGGTTTAACAAGGCCAAATGCCAGGTCCTGCACTTGGGGCACAACAACCCTATGCAGTGCTACAGACTAGGAGAAGTCTGTCTAGAAAGCTGCCTGGAGGAGAGGGACCTGGGGGTGTTGGTTGACAACCGACTGAATATGAGCCAGCAGTGGCCCAGGTGGCCAAGAAGGCCAATGGCATCTTGGCTTGGATCAGAAACGGCGTGACCAGCAGGTCCAGGGAGGTTCTTCTCCCTCTGGACTCGGCACTGGTGAGACCGCTCCTCGAATCCTGTGTTCAGTTCTGGGCCCCTCACCACAAGAAGGATGTTGAGGCTCTGGAGAGAGTCCAGAGAAGAGCAACAAAGCTGGTGAGGGAGCTGGAGAAGAGGCCTTATGAGGAGCGGCTGAGAGAACTGGGGTTGTTTAGCCTGGAGAAGAGGAGGCTGAGGGGAGACCTCATTGCTCTCTACAACTACCTGAAAGGACGTTGTAGAGAGGAGGGTGCTGGCCTCTTCTTCCAAGTGACAGGGGACAGGACAAGAGGGAATGGCCTCAAGCTCCACCAGGGGAGGTTTAGGCTAGACGTTAGGAAAAAATTCTTTACAGAAAGGGTCATTGGGCACTGGAACAGGCTGCCCAGGGAGGTGGTTGAGTCACCTTCCCTGGAGGTGTTTAAGGCACGGGTGGATGAGGTGCTGAGGGACATGGTTTAGTGTTTGATGGGAACGGTTGGACTCGATGATCCGGTGGGTCTCTTCCAACCTGGTTATTCTGTGATTCTGTGATTTTTTGATTCTGTGTCGAGGGAGGTGGTTATTCTCCTCTACCCCCCTCTCATGAGAACTAACCTGGACAACTGCATTCAGTTCTGCAGTCCTGCCCACGTGGATCTGTTGGAGCAAGTGCAGAGGAGGCCACGGAGATGATCTGAGGGCTGGAGCACCTCCTGTATGAGGCCAAGCTGAGAGAGTTGGGGTTGTTCAGCCTGGAGAAGAGAAGGCTCTTGGGAGACCTTAGAGCAGCTTCCAGTCCTGACAGGGACTCCAGGAAAGCTGGGGAGGGACTCTTGGTCAGGGAGTGCAGGGAGAGGATGAGGGGAAACAGTTTGAAGCTAAGAGAGGGGAGAGTTAGATGAGATCTTGGGAAGAAATGTTTTGCTGTGAGGGTGGGGAGGCCCTGGCTCAGCTTGGCCAGAGCAGGGGTGGCTGCCCCATCCCTGGAGGGGTTCAAGGCCAGGCTGGATGGGGCTTGGAGCCCCTGATCCAGCGGGAGGTGTCCCTGCCCATGGCAGGAGGTGGAACTGGATGGGGGTGAGGTCCCTTCTGACCCAAACCGTTCTACGATTCTAGGAATATCAAGTGTATTTCCTTGTAGGATGCCTACCTGATCTCTAGCACAAGAGGATTAACTTTAGCAGATCTCTAACTAATACCAGAGAACATCTGAAAGGAAGATTTATTTCTGCAATACAGAGACTTTTAATAAATGTGGCATCCTTCCACCAGAACAGCAGCTGTCCCAGACCTACAGGACTTGCCAGGCTGAAAAGCAAGTTTAGGAGTGCTTTTGTTCACGTGCTTCATTTTCTTTTTCTTTCGAAGTGCTCTGGGGCTCACTAGCTTTACCTGAGGGAAGAAAACGGGACAACACTCAACGATCATTGTGATCCAAGTGAAGCCGTTTTATTTTGGGTTCGTTCTGCTTTTATAAGATTGTTTAACCTTAGCCGCCTTCAACAGTTACCTTCCTAATTTGCGTAACACAACAGAGTCGTTATACCCTTTTATAACCTTGAGGACCCTGGCTGTGGCTTCCCAGCTCCTCCCAGCCACAGTGCTTGGGCTGCTCATTGTAGGTTGCTCCCCAACAATTCATCCGTTTTCTTCTTGAGCGACCCACGCACTATTAAAAGCATCAAAACACTTAAAACTACAATAATGGCAATCAAGATAAAGAATCCTTGCTTTACCGCTCCAACAAGCCATTTTCTTGACCTGTGACACCGCTTCAAGAGCTGCAACTCCTGGGGCTAATAAACCGGCGAAAAATTTTTCCTCAAAACTCCAAAAACGTATTGTATACTTGGTGTAAACAACGTTAACTTTCCCAAATAACAAGGTCCACCAACTGGTTTGCTGGGTATTCCGCCCCATGCTCTGTCACCACAGATTAGAAAATATCCGGGTGGAAGAGCCTTTTCAGAACCGTTATTCCAAATTCCCTTTTCTGTCAAAAGACCACCCCAGTTTCTTCTTCCGATGTGAGGTCCTCTTGCTCCGTCGTCTTCCTTTCTTTCCAGGGCTTGATCCACTTTTGTGGCACCCAGCGAGGTCCAGTATCTGTTACGACACAAGAATAACCTCTTCCTGTCATTTTGAGTTCAACAGGTCCTTTCCATTCACCTGAGTCCCAGTCTTTGTATTGTACCTTAATACCTTGCTGGTCCTGGTTATTCAATCCTGATTCCAGTGATCGATGATGAATTACGATTGGAGGGCTATTCCTAGTTCCAGTGAGGTGCAAAAAATTTAACACATAAGTCGCTTTTGCAATTCTTTCACTAGGGGTTAATACATCTCCTCCCCCTTTTTGTTTTTGCAAAAGGGACTTCAAGGTTGCATGAGAACGCTCAGTGATTGCCTGACCCGTTGGAGAATGTGGGATACCCGTATTATGACAGATTCCCCATTGAACACAAAAATGTTTAAATTTTTGAGAGACATAAGCTGGCCCATTATCTGTTTTTATCATTTGAGGTATCCCTAATGCCATTATAGCAGCATACATGTGTTTGATTACGTGTTTTGCAGATTCCCCGGTCTGTGTCGTGGCCCATATGGCCATAGAAAAAGTATCTACTGAGACATGCACGTACTTCAATCGCCCAAACTCTGGAATATGGGTCACATCCATTTGCCATAATTGTAAGGCTTGAAGCCCTCTGGGGTTTACTCCAAATCCTAATCCCATACCTTGCTTTTGACTATCTGGACAAGAATTGATTATACCTTGTGCATCAGACAGAGGAATATTAAATTGGCGTTTAAGTACTTTAGCACTTTGGTGAAAAAATTCATGCTTGCAAAAAAAGAGATTTGTTCGAGGATCCTTCCAAACTGCAGCAACAAGGCGATCGGCACGATTATTCCCGATTGCTGGGCCAAAATTAGGTTGATGGCTTCGTATTTGAGTAATAAAACACTTATGCTCTCGTTGTTCCAACAGGTACAGCAATTGTAACAATAAGGCATACAAAACTGCATTTTTAACTTCTTTTATCATAGCCCATTCTATTCTACAAACAGTATCTACAACATGTAATGAATCAGAAACTATATTAATAGGCTGTGATGTATATTGTTGAAATACCCAAACCACGGCTCGTAGCTCCATAGTTTGTAATGAATCACCTGGCTGTGTAAATATTAACTTCTGGTTCCATTATCCTCGTTTTTGCCAGGTAATAGCAGCCCTACCAGATTTCTTTCCTGCATCTGTAAAAAATGGAATGCCTTTCACTGGTGTTTTAGACTGCATCGGTATCTGTTCAAAGGTTTGGTTTTGTATCAAAGGAATCAATTTGCTAATCGGATACGTGTTGCTAATTTCACCCATAAAATCTGCTAATGCAACCCCAATAGATTCTGAATGTTCCATAAGCCAATCCAAATATCCCTTATTAATTGGCAGGTAAATTCGTGAAGGTTCAGTCCCAGACAATTCCAAACATCTTTTCCTGCCTTTCATAATCAATTGACCAAACAGCTCGAGTCTAGTGGTTATAGTATTTTTCGGTTGATACGGTAAAAATATCCATTCTGTGATTTGAAATTTTTGTTCTGTCTGTCCCAAAAGGCCAAAGGATGTTTGCGATCTTGACCAGAGTTAACAATACTAGCTCCAAAGGCTGATCTGCCACATAACGAGTTACATTAGCTTTTAAAATTTTTTCTATTATTTTGTCCAGCTGCCCATCAGTGGTCGCTCCCCAAAATTTGATACCAATCGTGTCCCCATTTGAGACAACACATCTTGTCCTAATAATGCTACCAATCCACCGTGTATTTATTTTGTAGTCCTTTTCATGGGCATCAGTGGCTATCCATGCATATAGATTAAGTGGGGTTTTTTGTTTTTTGGTTTTTTTTTTTTAAGTAAGGGATGCCTCTCCGAATTTGGGAGGCTCCTCTGGACGGGCTGTCCTGGGCAGTATCTTGATTTGCTGAGGGAGAAAGTAGCCAATAAATCCCCCTGTTTGTTTTTTGTGAGCAGTGCAAAGTAAGCCCAGTGGCTGCTTTTTGGCTAGGCTAACGATAGCTCCACTGGTTTTCTCAGCCTGGGGGGGCTGCTCCTCTTTCCAAGAGGAGCTATAGCAGCGGCTATCAGTCCCTCTGTCCAAGGGGCTGCAGGCATTTTCTTTTCTCGAATTGGGGGGCAGCTTTTGTCTGGGGGCTGCCGCTTTTTTGCCAACCAGCGTAGGTCAGATAGGGGCAGGCCAGGCATTAAATATCGGGGAAACCCCTCTCCTGTTCCAGGAACAGGGATTTCAATCTCATCATTCTGCTCCCAAAATCTATTTCCTCCACCTCAGCAGAATCCTGCTTGACTCACAAAGCACAGCGCTCCCTCAAGCTCCTGCAATCCAGCCAGCTCCCTTAGGGCACAGGCATTTGCTTTCCCTACAGCAGCGGTTTCAGACCTCCCCCTTATCAATAACAACTGGGGGTTGGAGTTTGAAATCAGCATCTGCATCAAGAGCAAGATCAGGTTCTGCCACCCGGTCATTAATAATGATCGGGGGTTGGAGTTCGGGATCAGAATCGGGAATAGGATCCGATTTCATCAACCCCTCCTCCCAAAAACAATGAGCTTCATGCTGCGAACTAGACAAACCCGTCTGACATCACCCCCCACCGCCGTTCAAAAGCGGCGATGTGACCCCTTCTGTTTCACCAACAGGACCCGCTCGAGCCACCCGCTCGGACTCTGGGGCTGCACCCAACGGACTGTAAGGTCCCTCAAGTTCTTGCTGAGAAACTCTAATCCTGTCCTCTCCCTCATAAGCAACCTCTGTTTCAAACAGGGGTCGGAGCTCAGGGGCACGATGAGGCCGCACCCTCTCAGCCCAACAATAAGTGGCCGCTTCTTGATCACACAAATGCTCCCAAGTCTGATAAAAAGCGAGACGTTGAGATGGGGATAATATTAACATAACTAATTGCCGAATATCTGCAGGACAAAGGGTATGGCCCGTAAATATAAAATCTAATAAATCCTGTGTAAATGGTGATTGCAAACCATATTGTGTACAAGCAGCCTTGACTTCTTTGAGTAATTTCCAATCGAATGGTTCCCATTCACTCGCCCCTGCCTGTGTATTTACCAATACAGGATACGCTTCCACAGTTACCCCTTCTAAAACCGCGTCCCTAATTACCCCCTGCCAGCGTGCTCCCGGTCCCTGCCACCTGGTCCCCCCAGTCCCGGTATCAAACCCCATCGATGGCAGAGCTGGTGCAGTCGGTTCAGGACGTGACTGCATTCCTCGGAAATTGGGCTAAGGTGGTTCAGGTGGACGGCTCTCCTTTTCCTGGCGAATTCGAATTTCTTCCAGCTTTGCCAGCAGTTTATCAAATTCTTGTCTGAAATTGGAGCACTCAGGAGAGGGCGACACAGGACGTTCAGAGTCCTCACTAAACGAATCCTCTAAGGAATTAATTGAAGAAGGGTAGGGTGCCGCGTGCCCGGTGGGTTGGATGTGCTGTTTGAGCTGTCGGGAAAGAGGGTCAAGAGCATCTCCCAGCTAATGAGCACTCAGTCCTTGCCCTTCCCCGTGGGTCTCGCGGGGCCCTCGGGCTCCCTGTGCAGGCACAGCAGTGGTGGGAGAGTTGGCTTCAGTGTTGAGGAGCTGAACCCCTTTGTGCTTTGGCCGGGGCAGCAGCTGCAAGGAAGGGTTTGGGATGTCTTCTTCTGCACTGCCAGCATCCATCTGCTCCTTAAGCCTTTTCCTGTAACTCCTACAGCTCCCTCTACCCCTTCGACACCCGTGGGCTTGGGGCTGAGCAAGCTTCGCTGGCTGTCCCCGCTCCCTTGGCCCATGGCTTGTGCTGGTCTGCACCACTGCGGCTGCTCCCCAGCAGCTTTGGGGACCTGCCGGCACTGTGTGGGCACGGTAAAATGTGTAAGAGAGAGAGAATCTGGGCTGTGACTCCGGGGTGGGCTGAGGACAGTGCCGGGGTCCGGTGGCATCCCCAGCAGTGGCACGAGGTGGCTGTGGTCTTCAGTCCTCCTGTCTAGCCGCCTCTCTGCCTGTTAACAAGAATCTCGTCCGGCTGGTTTAGCTCTGGGCATGGCCAAATCCTGCACACAGTCAGCAATTAGCACTCAGAGCTAATTGCTGCCCAGCAATAGCTCATCCAGTGATTAGCACTGGGGGAGCCGCTCGCCCCGGCTTTGTTCCCAAGACGATCCAGCCACCAGCATACGGTACAGAAACCAACTTGTTCCTGGGGCTGGGACACAGGTTTCGCTCGGTGTGTCCTGGTGTTTTGGAGGAGCTGGGAAAGGAGCTGGACAAAGCAAGGAAGTGGCTGTGAGTGTTTCCCAGCACCTGCAGCTCCCTGCGCCGCTTCCCCTTGGCTCGCTCCGTGCTGGCGGGCAGCTGCCTGCGTCAGCCCCATGGTGAGGAAGTAAAACCTTCTCTGGAGCGTGACGTTTTTTGCTTTGTTCCAGCACCTAAGGGGGTTAAGGCTCAAGGTTTATCCATCTTGGTTGGCAGGGAGGCTTCCTTTTATCTGTGCTTCTGTTGCTCCTCTAATGCACAGCGCAGGAGAGCCAGTTAAATCCTTTATTCTGCAGAACTTCAACAAGGAATATGGTTTTTTTTTCCCTAGGATTTTCATAGTTTTGTTGTAATTGTTTAATGCAGCCAATATACAAAAGAATCTGCTAGACTCTTCCATTTAAGTTTTCTACTACTGTAAACTCAGGGTCAAAAATAGCACTCTGGAAAAGACAGAACGCTGCTACTAATGTGATTTGTACTTCTGGGATTAAAAGAGATGGAGTTGGAATAGACGCGGTGTCTTTGGGCTTCATGAATGAGCGGTACCCCAGCGCGTGGCTCTGTCTAAAGGAACGGGCTGGTATCTCTGATTAAACTGGATACTTTCATTGGTTTGTCTGTTCTATACAGACAATGAATGATGAATGAAAGCATTGGAGGAGGCTGCCCAGGGTTGTGGGCGAGTCGCCATCCCTGGAGGGATTTAAAAGACAAGTAGATGTCGTACGTGGGAATATGGTCTTGTGGTGAACCTAGCAGGGCTGGATCGATGGTTGGATTTGAGGATCTTAAGGGTCCTTTCCAACCAAAACTATTGGATGAATGTCTGGTCAGGCTGATGCTGGTCCCTGAACTGAAAATGCTCTCCATACCTTGCGCTTGTTCTGGTGTACAGTGGTGCAGCATGAAGAAGGCCATTCTGCTGAAAAGCACTGTGAGGAATGAATGTTGGGACATACTTTCTCCTAGGTGTTCTCGTCTTCTGCCCCGGGTGCTGAAGTATTTCTGGAAAGATAACACACACACACAAAAAAAACCCCAAACCCAGACACTCAGGTGTTTATTGGATGGTGGCTAGAGGGCCACAAAGGAACGCACCTCCATGTGCTTCAAAGCTTGTCCTTTCCAAGCTAACTCATGATGATGAGGGTTAGAGGGACGAAGAACTTGTGCTATGAGGACAGGCTGTGAGAGTTGGGGTTGTTCAGCCTGGAGAAGAGAAGGATCTGGGGAGACCTTAGAGCAGCTTCCAGTACTGAAAGGGGCTCCAGGAAAGCTGGGGACGGACGTTTTACAACAGCCTGTAGTGATGAGGGGGATGGATTTCAGTTGGAAGGGGGAAGATTTAGATTGGACATTAGGAAGAAATTCTTCATGATGAAAGCAGTGAGGCCCTGGCCCACATTGCCCAGGGCAGTGGTGGCTGCCCCATGCCAGGAGGTGTTCAAGGCCAGGTTGGATGGGGCTTGGAGCAACCTGATCCAGTGGGAGGTGTCCCTGCCATGGGCAGGGGTTTGGCACTGGAGGGGCTTTGCGGTCCCTTCCAACCCAAGCCGTTCTATGATCCTGCCTGCTCCCCCTGTCACCTCCCAGGAGCAGCATGCAGCTTTCAGCACGTCTGCCTCTGCCATGACACAAGAACCGTGGAAAGAGCAGGGAATCCCATGTGCTGAGGCTTCTCCCATTAATGAAATACTTCAGGGCAAGGTGCTGAAGCTAGAGTAGGATGAGGGAAAGTGCAGGATTGCTGGTGACTGCTGGATTTAAGGGATGAGCAAGTTACCAGACATGTGGTGACCGAGCAGTGGCCACAGCCGGCAGATGTGCACACAAAGGTGACCAGGGACTATGTTTGGAGAACAGGTTATGCACGGCTTTTCTACCAGAAAAGGTCCCCGTGGGCATCTTGCACCGTGGGATAAGCTCAGGCCAGTTTAAGGCAGTCCTGTCTCCAGATTTGCACCTTAACAAAACTGCAGGGGGTAACGCAAAAGCTGCTTGCAATTAAAATTCAGGGCAGGGTGTCTTAACTAGCCCTGACTTCCTTCTGCTGTTGATTAATGAGGAATGCTAAAGCCAACAATGACCTGCAGCTTGTTCCCCTGACTCCAGCCAGCTGGTACTCTGTGTGCTGTTCTCCATGGATTAGCTCTGTGCCTGCTCCTCTGGGTCAGACAGGCTCAGCGGAGGCGGGAGAGCAGCGTGTGCTTCCCAACAAGAGCCCCTGGGCCCCAGTGTGCTGCTGGCTTCTCCACTCCTCCCCCTTTGCCTGCTCTGCCTCGTAGCTGGGATTTGCACCTCGCTGAGTGCTGCCTTTGCCCTTCCCAGCTTTGTACTCTAATCCCCGTCTGTAGCAGATGAACTCTTGGCTCGCTCTTGGCAAAGCAAGGTGAGTGCTGTTCTGGGGGCAGAAGCATTAGCAGATCCATCACCTCCTGTGGATCTGCGGGAGACTGAGATCTTGGGAAGAAATGTTTTGCTGTGAGGGTGGGGAGGCCCAGGCCCAGGTTGCCCAGAGCAGGGGTGGCTGCCCCATCCCTGGAGGTGTTCAAGGCCAGGCTGGATGGGGCTTGGAGCCCCTGATCCAGTGGGAGGTGTCCCTGCCCATGGCAGGAGGTGGAACTGGATGGGGGTGAGGTCCCTTCTGACCCAAACCATTCTGTGATTCTATGAATATCAAGTGTATTTCCTTGTAGGATGCCTACCTGATCTCTAGCACAAGAGGATTAACTTTAGCAGATCTCTAACTAATACCAGAGAACATCTGAAAGGAAGATTTATTTCTGCAATACAGAGACTTTTAATAAATGTGGCATCCTTCCACCAGAACAGCAGCTGTCCCAGACCTACAGGACTTGCCAGGCTGAAAAGCAAGTTTAGGAGTGCTTTTGTTCACGTGCTTCATCTTCTTCTGAAGTGCTCTGCGGCTCACTACCTTCACCAGCATGCCCATCTTCTCCCTTCAGGACGCCTCCCAATTCCTGAGGATTCTTCACAATCTGGGAAAGAAAAGAAGAACGGAAGAAAGAAACCCAGCTTATTTTCACGTAAACTGTTTCCCTTATGAGTTCCCTTTGAATGCAGTTGACCAACATTACAGCAAGAGGGATTCTCCAGCCCCTAGAGTACCTAAATCTCGGTGATAAACTGTCCTGTATCACCTGTGGAGGAATTTCTCTGTTTCATGCCCTTATTCTGAATACAAACCACCATAAGTGATTCATCTGTTCTGGAGCATAAGGCAGAGAACTTCCTGACACAGGCTGTGGAGTGAACTTCAGTTTGGAGATTTTTGTAAGGGAGGTGTTGATACTTAGGCTTCAATACTAAATTCTGTTCAGCTGTTCTTCACTGTTAAAGCTGCACACTTTAGGTTTCTTGCTTACTCAACTCTTCAACGACCGTAGGTCGTGCTAAATCTTTCCTTTTACTAATTCCCTTCTACTTTTAGCTGATATTCTTCACGATGAGGGTGGGGAGGTCCTGGCCCAGGTTGCCCAGAGCAGTGGTGGCTGCCCCATCCCTGGAGGGGTTCAAGGTCAGGCTGGACGGGGCTTGGAGGTCCCTTCCAACCCAAACTGTTCCATGATTCCATGAGGTGTTTGCACCACCTGGGTGTGTCCGCAGAGGTGCATCCCCTCGCTCCCAGTGCCCATGTCCCCCGTACCTTGCTGTAGGCGGCCTCAGTCTCCACCATGTCTTGGTCCAGATTGGCGGAGGCAGCCAGCAGCCAGGCCAGTTTCTTGTTGCTGCTTGCCAGCTGCTCGGTCAGTGCCAACAGCTGGGTCTGCAGCTGCACCTGCTCCGCCTGCTCCGCTGCCACTTGCTAGGCCAGCTCTGACCGCCGGGCGTGCATCTCCGATAGTCCTGTGGGCACCAGCACTGAGCTCTGGGCACCAACCCCAGGACACCCACCGACAGCCCCACGGGCCCTCAGACTAAGCCCCAAGTGATGGCACCGACAGACAGCCCTGACCCCAGGTCACTGACCAACAGCACCCACTGACAGCCCTACGGGCACTGAGACTGAGCCCTGAATGTGACCAACAGTCCTAACTGACAGCCCTGTGGGCACCAGCACCGAGCACCGAGCCCAGGGCACTGACTGACAGCCCCAACCCGCGGGCACCGAGCCCTGAGCCCCAACAGACAGCCCTGACCGACAGCCCTGCGGGCACCGAGCCCTGTAAGCCCCGACCTATGAGCCATTTGGGCACCAAGCGGCAGCCCAGACCCCACGGCAGCGACATCTCAGCCCCGACCTGTGAGCCCTGCAGGCACTGAGCTGGCAGTCATAGAATCACAGACTAGTTTGGGTTGGAAGGGACCTTAAAGATCATGCAGTTCCAAGCCCCCTGCCCTGGGCAGGGACGCCTCCCACTGGCTCAGGCTGCCCAAGGCCCATCCAGCCTGGCCTTGAACCCCTCCAGGGCTGGGGCAGCCACAGCTTCCCTGGGCAACCTGGGCCAGGGCCTCCTCACTGTCACTGTAAAGAAATTCCTCCTTATGCCCAGTTTAAATCTGCCCCTCCCCAGTTTAGACCCATTGCCCCTCGTCCTATCACTCCAAGCCTTCATAAACAGTCCCTCCTCGGGTTTCTCGCAGCCCCTTCAGGTGCTGGAAGGTCGCTAGAAGGTCTCCTCGCAGCCTTGTTCTCCAGGCCCAACAACCCCAACCCTCTCAGCCTGTCCTCCTCTGGGAGCTGCTCCAGCCCTCGGATCATCTTGGTAGCCTCCTCTGGACCCGTTCCAACAGCTCCCTGTCCTTCTTCTGCTGAGGATTCCAGAACCAGAGCCCGTACTCCAGAGGAGGTCTCCCAGGAGAGGAACTGAGGGTCTCAACTCCCTCCCTGGCCCTGCTGGCCCCGATGCTGCGGACGCAGCCCAGGACACGGTTGGTTTCTGTGCTGGGAGCGCGCGCTGCCGGCTCCCGTCGAGCTTCTCCTCGCGGAGCCCCCCAAGCCCTTCTCCGTCCCAGCATCCCCCCTCCCGCCCTGAGACCGCGAGCCCCGGGAGCCCCGACACACAGACACACAGACAGACAGACAGACAGACAGACGCTCCTCCCTCCCCGCTCACGTTCCCTCAGCTCCGCCTCGCAGCGCCGCCGCCCATGGCCGCGCGCATGGAGCCGGCGGGCGCCTCGCTCTCGGCCGCCTGGGGCCGCCTCAGCGCCGCCCTCGTGCCGCCCGCCGCCCTGGGGCTGGTGAGCGGGGGCTGCCGGGGCCGCCGGGGCCGCCGGGGGCTGTGAGGGCTGCGAGGCCGGGGCCGCAAGGCCTGGGGCTGCGGGGGCTGTAAGGTGGGGCTGCAAGGCGCCGGGGTTCCTGAGGTTCCGGGGGCTCCAAGGGCCGCAGGGGCTGGGGCTGCCAGGCCAGGGCTGCACTGGCTGCGAGGGCCGGGGCTGTGGGGGCTGCGGGGGCTGCAGGGCTGGGGCTGTAAGGGCTGCCGATGCCGGGGTTGTGGCGGCTGCAAGGACTGTGAGGCTGGGGCTTTAGCGGTTGCGGGTCTGGGGGAGGTGGGGGCCCAGAGGCTTTGGGGGCTGCGGGGGTTGCGGGCTGCAGGGCCTGGGACAGCGGGAGCTTGCGGGGACCTGGGGCTGCTGGGTTGCAGGAGTGGGGCAGGGCAGCGGGGGCTTTGAGGGCTGTGGGGGGTCGGGGGTCGCAGGGCTCCAGGGCGGTGGGGGCTGCAAAGGCAGTAGGGGAGCACTGGGGGCTGCGTGGAGCTGCGGGGGCTGTAGG
The DNA here is from genome assembly GCF_032191515.1 of Phaenicophaeus curvirostris. Taxonomy (NCBI): domain Eukaryota; kingdom Metazoa; phylum Chordata; class Aves; order Cuculiformes; family Cuculidae; genus Phaenicophaeus; species Phaenicophaeus curvirostris. The sequence goes on from NC_091411.1 coordinate 2,720,503, forward strand.
AGGGGACGGGCTGGGCGGCGGTGGGGCAGCAAGGGCTGCAAGGGGGCAGTGGGTCAGCAGGGGCTGTGGAGGCAGCAGGGGCAGCTGGGGCACCCAAGGGGCTGCGGGGGCTGCTGGGGGGCCAAAAGCACAGCGGGGAGGAGGGGGGGATGCGCCACTCCCTGCTCCCCTCAAGTCCGTGCGCCTGGTGAGGGCAGGCGCAGCCCCTGGGGTGGTGAGGGATCCCAGCATCGCCCTGACCCCCAGCCCGGCCAGTCCCCTCTGTCCACGCGTCCAGTTTCCAGGGGCAGGTGGGAGAGAAATGGCTGGAGGGGGACTGGCGGTGTGGAGCTTCTGTTTGCTGGGGGCTGTCAGGGAAGAGTCTTGGGCGTCTGGCTGCGCCCTCTTCCCTGATCGCCCCTGGAAAAGGAGGGGACAAGAGGAAATGGCCTCACGTTGTGCCAGGGGAGGTTTAGACTGGATATTAGGAAACATTTCTTTGTGGAAAGTGTGGTGAAGCCCTGGCAGAGGCTGCCCAGGGCAGTGGGGAGTCTCCATCCCTGGACGGGCTCCAAAAATGTGTAGACGTGGCACTTTTGGACATGGTTTAGTGGGCATGATGGGGTTGGGCTGATGGTTGGACTGGATGATCTTAGAGGTCTTTTCCAACCTTAATGATTCCATGATTCCATGAAAGTGCTGGGGTCAAAGAGAGACACTGCTTCTCCTATCCCTGCTGCTTGCACTGCTCCCTGAGGGAGTGAACGTTGCCAGGGAAGGTTTTTCCCCCAAACCCTGGCTTTTCGGGGGCCCAAGGGTGGCTCCTGTCCATGTTGCCCACAGAGGCATCCTGCAGCCGCCGAGGGGACAGTGATGGAGAGCATTGGGCCTGAGAGGGAGGCGCTGGGCTTCCCGCACAGGCTGAGCACCCAGCAGGTCTCCCTGGAGGAACGGCGTCCACCTGATGCTGTGACAGCAGAGCCCACCTGCGCTTGGTCCCTGCAGGGTCTGCTGCCCCAGTTTCCCCAGGAGAAGTCTTTCGGTGCGCTTACCTGGGCATCCCCTCTGCGTTTCAGGCAGCGCCGAGGGCCGATGCGGTGGAGCCAGCGCAGGATGCTGAGCTGCGGGCAGCGCTGGGCGTGCTGCGGTGCTACGACCTGCACTCCGTCGTGGAGGAATGGTTCCTAGAGGTGCTGCAGACTGACCTTCAGGCCAACATAGCTCCCGAGTTCTGGAACTGCATCAACCAGTATGAAAACGCAGCCGAGGAGCCCCAGTGCTCCGCGCTCCTCCTGGATGCGTTTTGTCTTCTCAGGCGCCGCCTGGAGCCCTACCTGAACAGCCTGGAGCTGCTGGAGCGCTGGACTGAGGCAGGCTTGCTCCTGGGGACCGGCGCCCAGACGCTGCAGGAGAAGGTCTACACCATGTTCAGAGCCATCCTTTTCTTCACCACGACCAAATCCTTCCAGGAAATGATCCAGCAGTTCTACAGCCGCACTTTCAGGATATACATGCGGCAGTGGAGGAAGGGAGAAGATGGAACGAACGAGGGCGAGAGCAGCATGAGCGAGGCCGAGCAGGAGAGCGATACGGAGGAGGGCGGAGGAGAGGCCCCGCTGTGCGCAGGCTGCAGCACCAAGAAGGAGCAGTGCTGGTGCCCCCAAGCCATGGAGCAGTTTCAGCAGCTCAATGACATCCTGTATGTGGGGTTTGGGGTGGTGGCTGTCACACAGAGCACATGGATGGGCTGGAGGGGCGTGCAGCAGCAGGTTTTCTTGGTGTTGGAAACTGGGAGGAGTTAACGGGTGAGGTCAGGCTGTCTCCCAGTACCGGGCAGAGAATGTGTCACAGGGATTTTGCAGCTTGGGGTTCAATAGGGCAGATGTCTAGACAGAAGGTTCCTCTCCCTGGATGTAGGAATACCTTCTCCTGCTCTAAGGCTGTCTGTCCACAAACCCTTCTAAGGTGTCGAGGGAGGTGGTTATTCTCCTCTACCCCCCTCTCATGAGAACTAACGTGGACAGCTGCATTCAGTTCTGCAGTCCTCCCCACGTGGATCTGTTGGAGCAAGTGCAGAGGAGGCCACGGAGATGATCTGAGGGCTGGAGCACCTCCTGTATGAGGCCAAGCTGAGAGAGTTGGGGTTGTTCAGCCTGGAGAAGAGAAGGCTCTTGGGAGACCTTAGAGCAGCTTCCAGTCCTGACAGGGACTCCAGGAAAGCTGGGGAGGGACTCTTGGTCAGGGAGTGCAGGGAGAGGATGAGGGGAAACAGTTTGAAGCTGAGAGAGGGGAGAGTTAGATGAGATCTTGGGAAGAAATGTTTTGCTGTGAGGGTGGGGAGGCCCTGGCGCAGGTTGCCCAGAGCAGGGGTGGCTGCCCCATCCCTGGAGGGGTTCAAGGCCAGGCTGGATGGGGCTTGGAGCCCCTGACCCAGTGGGAGGTGTCCCTGTCCGTGGCAGGGGTGGAACTGGATGGGCTTTGAGGTCCCATCCAACCCAAACCATTCTATGAGTCTATGAAGAAGCTTTTGGTGACTGCAACATGGTGTTTCTAAGCAAGATGGGTTAGCAGTACTGTCGTGTGTTACATGTGTACATCATCTATGTGGGCTGTTGAAGCATTTAAACTAAGAGCTAGGCCTGTGTCTGTGGAGCTTACAGGGAGGAAGGTGCCTTCAGGTAATGAGATCTTTGTTTGTTTGTTTGTACCACGTGGTCTGAATCGGGTCCTTGTGTGTCTGTAGCCGCCAGCTGAATTTGCTGGAGAGAGTGAGCGCCGATGCTGTCACCACCATCTTGCACAAGATGATAGAGGAGAGGATGGAGCAGAGATGCAGGGGGGAATACGAGCACTCCTTCCTCAGCGAGTTCCAGGAGGTAAGGCAGGCGCGTGGGCACCTTCAGTGACGTGCAGCTGCTTCTCTTTCTGGCTCAGCAGTTCAGGCTCAAGGTTGGTTCCACCTGAAACTGCCTGGCCCAGGGCTTTGCCTCCCACCATCCCTGGAGAAGAGGTGCTTGAAACTTGCCGGTTTGATTGCTGGTAGAGGGAAAGGTTTGCTCTGATCTGTGCGTAACAGACCATTGCATTTCACCCAGTGGTGTCTGTCATCACGAGGGAATTTCTGCGGCACAGTTTTACAAACTACAAGAACATGTAGTGCCACCTTGCATGCAGAACACTCCCTGCCCCTGCGTAGGTGGGCCCAGGATTAGAATTTGAGTGGCTATTTTCTGTCATTTTTCCAATTTTCAGCATCCCTTTAAAACCAGAAGTGAGGATGGGAGATGATGTTCTGGTATTGATCTCACCACTGAGCCACGAAGAGGATTAAAACCCTCCTGTGCAGCTACCCAGTTGTTTTGCTGCTATCTTAAACTGAGGTTTTGTTGGGCTTTTTACCCAGTATGACCTTAATGTAAAGTTCTTTTCCAAGATACAATCGTGCCTCTGCAGGCTTGCTCTGCGCTCCTCGTTCCTCCATGCGTGACCTTGTCTTTGGCTGCATCAAAGAACAATGCGTGAGGCAAGGTTGCCACGCAGACCCCGCTGCTCTCTGTGGTGTCTCTGGTTGCCGTGCCCGTTTGCCATGCCGGCCGTTTTTGTTGTCTGCAGACACCGGCGGTTGTTGTGTATTTGCTTCCCTTTAGTTGCTGTGCAACGCTTTGTTGGACCTCGTGTGAAATGCATTTGGAGGACCTGAGGTGTTTAAGGACGTTTTAAGGGCACCAGAGAAAATGCAGCTGCATTCAGCTAGTCAGATGTTGCAGAAGGTCCCCTCGCTCCCACCCCTTCAGAAAGGCCAGCGTGTTGGCCTCAGAAGTTTGGAGCATGTCTGAATGAGGCAAGACAAAAGTCATAGGATCCTAGAATGGTTTGAGTTGGAAGGGAACTTGAAACTCATCCAGTTCCAACTCCTTCCATGGGCAGGGACACCTCCCACTGGATCAGGGGCTCCAAGCCCCATCCAGCCTGGCCTTGAACCCCTCCAGGGATGGGGCAGCCACCCCTGCTCTGGGCAACCTGGGCCAGGGCCTCCCCACCCTCACAGCAAAACATTTCTTCCCAAGATCTCATCTAACTCTCCCCTCTCTCAGCTTCAAACTGTTTCCCCTCATCCTCTCCCTGCACTCCCTGATCAAGAGCTCCTCCCCAGCTTTCCTGGAGCCCCTTTCAGCACTGGAAGCTGCTCTAAGGTCTCCCAAGAGCCTTCTCTTCTCCAGGCTGAACAACCCCAACTCTCTCAGCCTGGCCTTGTATGGGAGGTGCTCCAGCCCTCAGATCATCTTTGTGACCTCCTCCCACTCATTCCATGTCCTTCCTGTCCTGAAAGCTGAGGCCTGGCACGCTCAAGGTAGAAAGGGAGAAGTGTGAGAAGCAACTTGCTGAAAGTCCAAGTGCTGACAGCAAACCCCCTCTTCAGAGACAGCAGCAGCGCCCTGGAGCAGTGCTGGTAATCGGGCTGTAACAAGAGCGCTTAGAGAAGGTAAAACTCGCAAGGGAAAACGTATTTGCTTGGTAATAATTGTATTCCTTAAAACTGAGTGCTTTGTGTCAGTATTACTCCTTTTCTTTTGTCCTGTAGGAGAATTCTTTCTCAGCCTTTCCACTGTTTTGCCCCCATCTGTGCCCAGGTGTTTGGTAGCTCTTGGGTTCATCCTGCAGAGCTCATGGATTTCTTCAGTGTGTCCTCAGGCGAGCAGATAATTCAAAATTAACATCAGCAAACCTGACCATGACGTAGTGTTTTTGTTTCAGGCTGTTGGAATCTGGTTATTGAAAACCATAAATATCTAGTAGCTACGAATACTTAAATACTGTCCCAGGGAGTGCTGTGTATTTGCCTCCTTAAAGAGGAAATTAAGACAAAGCATTTATTTAGAGCATCTATTTGAGCACCTTTGAAATGTGAGAATTGCATAGTTCTCTCTAGAAAACTAAATCTCAACTGTAAAAATTAACCTTCTGGTGCTCTCCCTTCAGGTTTTTATTTCATTATCCAGTGGTTATGCTGCTATGTGAGGTCTTGATTTTGAGTGCCTGGGTTTGGTTCTCTGTGAGCCCTTGGGCTGGCTGGCTTGCTCTTCATCGACTTGAGGGATTTGTAGACATTTTGGGCCAAGGATGGTGTGATGAGCAGTTTGCTCGTATTCTCATGAAGAGAGTTGTTCTGTATGTATAGAATGGACTGGAATTCTGCAAGACTAGAATAGTCCTCAAGTTTTGGAATATACCTTCTCCTTTTTGGGGCCCAGTGCCTGTGCACGGTCCTCGGTCACTCCTTCTCATGCACATCTGCATAGTCTGTATCCTGTATCTTGCGTTCAAGTTCATGCTCTCTCAGCGAGGCTTTCCCTGGCTATAGACCAGGCCAGAGTGCATTTGGAGAGCAGCTGGAGGTAACGCTCCCCCTTTCTGCTTGCTGTGGTCGCCGCCTGATGATGGGTAAGCCTGGGAGAGGGTTGTGCCGTGGTGTTCACCATCTCTGTACTTTCCCTCTCCTTCTGCAGTGGATTGAGAAGGTGATTGGCTGGCTCAGCAGGGTTTTCCTGCAAGATAGTCCTTCGGCACGCTCCTCTTCAGAAGCCAGCAGCACCTTGAAGCGCTGGCGGTGCCACGTCCAAAGGTGGTTCTACCGCATCTATGCCAGCATGCGCATCGAAGAACTTTTCAGCATTATTCGAGGTAGGTGTGACCCATTCAGTGTTCACGCCCTCTTGGACTTGGACAAATCCATTTTGTCTTCACCCCTCAAAGCACCACCCTCTCTCCTCTTGCCTTCCCATGGAGCCTGGCATTGTTTCTGATCACTGCTTGGTTGGTAGATTTCCCAGAGTCGAAGCCTGCTGTGGAGGACCTCAAGTTCTGCCTGGAAAGGACTAATCAGAGGCAGGAGCTGCTCAGGTCCCTGAAAAGCGCTCTGGAAATGCGACTTCTGCATCCTGGTGGGTTTTACATCGCCACATGTGTCATGACACTGAGGAGCCTGGGCATGAATTGGGATCTCCTGGGAGCCATCGTTTCATTCTGTGTTTGATGAGTGAGAGGCAGCCAGGCCGTGTGCATCCTGTGCTGTTTGTGTTGGAGTGTGCATGGGTGGCAGTAACTGATTATATCAGCCCCTTTTTGTCTTGTTTTTGCGGTATGGGGAAGAGCTGAGCGAGATTAGCCTGGTCTGGGGAGTAAAGGCTTGTTTGGGTTAAGATATGTGTGATCTGAGCTTGCAGTTTGCCCTCTGGGCTCAGCTGGGTTATAGCTCTGAGCTGATGTTCACAGTTGGAACTTTTTCAGCCATGGGTCCGATCTCTCCCTTTGGCTGGGGCTGCAGGGCAGAAACCCTTTCATCTCCAGCTCCATAGATTGAACAGAGGCCTTGGAGCATCCAAGCTCCTTGCATCAAGGCTGTTAGTCTGTGCTTTGGGACTCTTGACTCCCTCTGTCCCTCTCATGTAGGAGTCAACACATCGGACATCATCACACTCTATATCTCGGCCATCAAGGCCTTGCGGGAGCTTGACCCCTCGATGGTTATCCTGGAGGTCGCCTGCGAGCCCATCAGGAAGTATCTGAGGTAAGAGGCTTGTGGGGCAGTCCTACACATCCCCTGTCCCTCTCCTCCTCTTCACCGCCTCTGTTTCCCTGGCCTGTTGGCAGGACTCGGGAAGACACGGTGCGGCAGATCGTGGCTGGTCTCACCGGGGATGCTGAGGGATCCGGTGACCTTGCAAACGAGCTCTCGAAAGCTGACCCGGTGACACTGGAGAATGGCCAGGAGAGTGATGATGACGTTGCAGAACCAGAGGACTGGGTTCCTGATCCAGTTGATGCAGATCCAGGTTAGATGCCAAGACCAGAAGTCCTGGTAGCTTGCAGTTCTCCCTGGTGGACTGTGGTCTTGAGCAGCTCATTTGCTGGTTCTCCAGAGCTGAGCTGGGCTGAGACAGGTCTCTGTTAATCACGTACCGTCTTCTGCTGGATTCCACTAGGAAAATCAAGTTCCAAGCGTCGGTCCTCGGACATCATCAGCCTGCTGGTGAGCATCTATGGCAGCAAGGACCTGTTTATCAACGAATACCGCACGCTTCTGGCTGACCGGCTGCTCCATCAGTTCAATTACAGTGCTGAGAGGTGAGCTCCAAACATCCAACTCTAGGGTTTTCCATGGTAAAATCACCCAATAAAGGTACGCTTCAGCCTTAGTCCTGGGAACGCCTCTTTCTGGAGCCAGGAATGTCTTTGGCTATTTCCTCGGCAACCTTGGGTTTGCATCTAGAACTTCATACGCTCACCTCTTCTCTGGCTGCTTCGGGCTCAGTCCTGCCCCTGGCTTGTGCTAGTAGGGCAGCAGGTAGAAAATTGGAGGCACCGACACCCTCTTAGCTCCATCTCACATGTTCTGGTGTCCCTCACAACCTGTGCAGGCTGCTTAGGGTCAGCAGAAAGTGTTAAAGTATGAAAAAGGGATGAAGCATCAAGAAACCTCAGTTGCAATCCAACCGTATCTCTTGACTGATGAGTGAGAGTGGTTTTCCTTTCCGTGAAACGCAGCTGGTGTGAGCCATGGCTGGGGTGGGCAGTTTGGGGCAAGTGGCTCACCAAAGGCCGAGGCTGCGCTGTGTTGTTGAGGGGGATGGTGAAGTGCTGTGCTCTTCCAAATGAAAGGGAAGGGTTTCAAAAAGCTGGCTCTGGTTGTTCCTCACGTAGATGCCAGCAGGCATCCTCTTGAGAGAATGTGCTTTACGAGACTCCCTATTTTGGCTGTGTTGCATGGGATGGAGGCTGAGCCAGGCTGGTCTGACTGAGGAACCTGTCTCTGATGTGATGTTTCTTCTATCAGGGAAATCCGCAACGTGGAGCTGCTGAAGCTGCGGTTTGGGGAAGCTCAGATGCATTATTGTGAAGTCATGTTAAAAGTAACTTTTCTTCTTTAATTTCAAGTCTTGGGCATTTGAGTTCATGGGGAAAGGGGAGGGACTTGAGGGGTGACCCAAAAAGGGTCCTTTTAGGGAGATGGTGTTCCCAGAATCCCAGTAAGGGGCCAGGTTTGTGACAGGCAGGTGTGCATTCAAGATCCTAATTGCTGTGGGTTGGGTTATGGACTCTGGGGGTGGCTGCTCTGGTGTTGTGGTCTCTCCTGCCCTTCCTGCAGTAGTCTGGCATTGAAGAGCTGGGCTCCCCCAGCTCCTCTCGGGTTGGGACTCTGGAGTTCAGTTCTCTGGGAGCACTGTAGGAAGAACACGGGTCTGGAGGGACTCCAGTGTGGGCTGGTAGCCCCTCCTCAACCTCCCCATACATGTTTCCAAGTATGTCACAGTCTTTTCAGTAGAATCACGTGGTTGTGTCCTTTGCATTGTCTCCATCATCATTTGGAGACAACGTTCGTCACCTCATTCGAGCCTCTTTGGTAAGGGCTAGCACTGACTTGGGAGAGAAGTTGCTGCCTTACCTTCCCTTGCCTTTTCCAGGATATGGCTGACTCGCGACGCATTAATGCCAACATCCGTGATGAGGAAGAGAAACTCCCAGAGGAGGAGAGGCCCCCATTCAGCCTTGTTGCTGTTATCCTGTCAAGTGAGTTTTGGCCACCACTGAAAGAGGAGAAGCTGGAGCTTCCAGAGCAGGTCAAGGAAGCCATGGAAGCCTATTCCAAGAAGTATGAGAAATTAAAGGTGAGACAACCTTAACCCTGCTATAAAAAAGATGCCTGCTCTTCCGACTTCATTACATAGCATGGTTTTTGCAAAGTCCCTTTTAACATCCTTTTAAATTTTAGTTGCCAGTACACCCACACTGTTACGGAGGAATCTCAAAGTCTCACAGCTTTCAGTCAGGGTCCAAAGCTGCGCTAGCTTAGCTGTGGCCGAAAGAAGGATTTACCTCTTTGTGGAGTGTCTAAGCAATAGTAGTGACTGCAGTTTGGGAAAAGAGTTTTCTAAAAGGTGCTGGTATATTGAGGTGGAAGTTCTTGGGTATCTTCAGTCTGGCCTAAGCTTATTCATAGAGGGCTAAACACCCCCAGCTCTCTCAGCCGTTCCTCATAAGGCCTGTTCTCCAACCCCCTCACCAGCTTCGTTGCTCTTCTCTGGACTCGCTCCAGAGCCTCAACATCCTTCTTGTGGTGAGGGGCCCAGAACTGAACACAGGATTCGAGGAGCGGTCTCACCAGTGCCGAGTCCAGAGGGAGAAGAACCTCCCTGGACCTGCTGGCCACGCCGTGTCTGATCCAAGCCAAGATGCCATTGGCCTTCTTGGCCACCTGGGCCACTGCTGGCTCCTGTTCAGTCGCTGTCAACCGACACCCCCAGGTCCTTCTTCTCCAGGCAGCTTTCCAGCCAGACTTCTCCTAGTCTGTAGCTGCTCAGGGTTGTTGTGCCCCAAGTGCAGGACCCGGCATTTGGCCTCGTTAAACCTCCTGCCGTTGGTCTCAGCCCATGGATCCAGCCTGTTCAGATCCCTTTGGAGCCTCCCGACCCTCCAGCAGATCCATGCTTCCACCCAGCTTAGTGTCATCTGCAAACTTGCTAAGGGTGCACTCGATGCCTTCATCCAGGTCATTGATAAAGACATTGAACAGGGCTGGACCCAGCCCTGAGCCCTGGGAACCCCACTTGTCACTGGCCTCCAGCTGGAGTTCACTCCATTTCCCACCACTCTCTGGGCCCTCCAGCCAACCAGTTTTCCACCCAGGAGAGTGTGCGCCTGTCCAGGCCAGAGGTGACAGTTTTCTGAGCAGAATGCTGTGAGAAACTGTGTCAAAGGCTTTACTGAAGTCCAGGAAGATACATCCACAGCCTTTCCCTCGTCCAGCAGCCGAGTCACTTTATTATTGAAGGTGATCAGGTTTGTTTGGCAGGACCTGCCTTTCGTGAACCCATGTGGACTGGGCCTGATCACCCGGTTCTCTTGCATGTGCATTGACCCGAGTTCTGTAGCAGTGCCATCCTGTCGCTGTTGGGCCTCTCTTCTTCAGTGCTCTGGCGTTCTTCTCCTGTGTTTGTCCTTTAGAAAAGAACCTCTGTTAACATGATCTCGTTTTAAGATTCGCTGTTAGTCTGGAGCTGAGTGAATGCTCTTTCCTCTTCTGCCTGTGGTCTCTCCCGGGTAGTTTCCTTCATTTCTGGAGTTCTGAACTGCATCTTAAGACAGTTCAGATGTGAGAATTTGTGGTCAGTTGGACTGTGGCTCAGACGAAGACTGAATCCGTGCCTTTATAAACTGCATGGAAAGGTGGGAGAGAGGCATCCAGACCAAATATAAGCCCCTGTGCAGTATTCTTCTGTTCTCTAAACACTTGATCATGGCAGTCAGTCAAATAAAGAAGGCTGAGGTGCATCTTGCTCTGCACAAACTGAATGGCTTGGAAGCAGGAGCATCTGTCTGGAAGTAAGGAGAGATCAAGGTCACTTTCAGAGCTGTGGTCTTGGCTTTCTCATCCTGTCTTGTCTTACCCGGTGGAGTGCAGACCACAAACGTGGAGCGTGGAGGATTCAGGTCTAGCTGTCACGCCAGTGTGTGCGCGTGCAGGTTTTCCTTTGCTGCCAATTTGGTGTCCCCACTTGTGGTCGGACTCCACTTTAGGCTTGATTTTCTGTATCCTCTCTTGATATTGTGTATTATATCGCGGATGATGCGTGCCATGAGGCTGGGGAGCTCTCAGCTCTGGGTCCCGTCTTGTTTGCTGCTGTAGCTACGTGCCAGATGTGGAAGCCGGTTGATTTCTGCAGCTGCAAAAAATTACTTGGGAGAGGATGCAGGAGACGATGCAGGGAGGAAGCGGCCTCCTCAAACATCTCAGCCTTCAAAGCAAGCGGTGCTCTTTTCACATTGGTATCAGAGGAGATTGCCTCTCTTCTGAGGAAATCCTGCCCCAGAGTGTTTATTTTCCATGAGGAGTTTGTCCTGAGTGACCTGGTTGGTCTTCCAGTGCTCCCTCAAGCTGTGCTTACCCTGTCAGAGAGCTGGCTTGAGTGGCTTTCAAGCAGAAGAGAGGCCTTAGTCTTGGGCAAGGGCTGAACAAAGCAAGGTTGGTGCCGAGCAGGATTTTTACCGTGAAGGGGCAGGGGATGGCAGTGCTGGGCAACTCATGAGGAGAGGAGGAGCTTTTGTATCTGGCAGGGGGGAATGGTGCACAGCTGGCCCCAGTGGTAGAGAGGCATTTGTGATAACACAGCACTGGCTGGTTCCTGTTAGAAGATGTGTTATGAGTGGCTGCTTCCTTCTTCTCCAGGCCATGAGGACCCTGAACTGGAAGCACCACCTGGGCCTGGTGAGCTTGGACGTGGAGCTGGCCGATCGCACCCTCTCCCTGTCTGTCTCTCCTGTGCACGCTGCCATCATCCTGCACTTCCAGAGCAAGAGTGAGTGCTGGGGCAGAGTCTCGGCATTCCCGTCCCTGTCTCTGTGCTTCCCGGGGGTGAGAAGGCCGTGTTACTCGGGTGGTTGAAGGCTCCGAGAGCTCTGGCAGCAGAACCAAGACCTGGTTCAGGATCTACCACAGGGCTCAGCCAGGCCTCCAGCCCAGCACCCGCTCTGCTTTCAGGCAGTGGCTGCACACGGCTGCTTGCTCCCCAGCCTTCCTCATCCTCTTACGGAGTCCTGGCAGTGGAGGTGGGTGGGTGTCCTGTGCTCTTCTCTGAGATCCATGGTGTCTGCAGGTACGTGGACGCTGACAGAGCTGAGTGAAGCGCTCAAGGTGCCGGAGACATCGCTGAAGCGTAAGATGACGCTGTGGCTGCAGCAGGGTGTGCTGCGCGAAGAGCCCCAGGGCACCTTCACTGTGATTGAGGAGGAGCAGAAAGACCAGGTGGAGAAGGTCGTTCTGATAGACAGTGACGAGGAGGGGGACTCTGCCATGGCCTCACAGGCTGACCAGAAAGAGGAGGAGCTGCAGGTACCCATCCATGTATCTGGGCTGCTTGCGGAGCTGGGAGGGTGATGGGAAGATCCTGTGCTTTGGGCTTTGGGGAATGCGGTTAGGATGATGGATTCAATTTGCACTTTGGGTTTGCATTTTCGGTGCAAGTGGCTACGTCCACCTGGAGGGGTTTTGAATTGGGTGTCTCTTGATTCGTGCTCACTGGTGCAGGTCCTGGATTGCAGCCTTCCCTCCACGGAAGTTCCTGTCTGGCTGCTGGGCCAGGCAACTGTTTGGACATCTCTAAATGTGTTTTTTCAATTTAAAAAAAAAGAAAAAGCCTGAGACATGATTTCATATTTCAAAATAGTCAAAACTTGGGTAGATCCACCCAAGCAGTGCTTTTTGGCACTTAGAGCCCAAAAGGCTTGCTCAGCACTAACAGTGGGACTTTTGTCTTCTCTGTGTTGTGGTTCCTGGACACTTCCAGTGTTCTCCCTGCCCGTGTGTCACGTTGTGTGTGTTGTGCCGCTGTGCAACCTGGAGGTGTCGTATTGGTGTTTATCCACTGAGGGTCGTGTGTACTGCACATCAAATCCTTTCCAGCTCTGTGTCCCAACATCTGATGCTGTTCTTGGGTATTTGCTGTTTAAAGGCCACATGCTCATGGCTGAGAGTAGAACTCGCTGCCAGCCACAGCCCTGCTCTGCTTTTGGGGTGTGGGATGCTAAAGCGCCCCTTCTCTTCATGGTGTAGGTGTCGGTGTGTTTACTGTTGTTTGTCTCTCCCCACTGCAGCTGTTCTGGACGTACATCCAGGCCATGCTGACCAACCTTGAGAGCTTGTCCTTGGAGAGGATTCACAGCATGCTGAAGATGTTTGTGATGACAGGCCCAGTGGTCACAGAAATCGATATACAAGAGCTACAGGGTTTCCTCCAGAAGAAGGTCCGGGACCAGCAACTCATCTACTCCGGAGGTGTCTATCGCCTGCCCAAGAACTGTAATTAGACTGCGAGTGTCATCACTTTCTCCTTGGTGTCACTTCTCCGTGCCTGTGCTGCCCAGTTCTCTGCGTCCTGCTGGGTGCTTTCTCTGCCCCCGGTGTTTGTTTCCCCAGGAGGAGTCACCCTGCATGGAGACAGCTGGGCAGCAGCCTGGGCCGTGCACCCCACAAGTTCTGGGACTGGGCCTGCTCCCCTCACTCCGTTTCCTCCCGTGCGTGAGTGCCTGCTTCACTTCACTGTTTAATAACACACGGCAGTCATCTTTTTCAGATGGTACCAACGCTTTACTTTCCTTTCAGCAGAGCACCCTTGGCATCAGCCTCCCCATGCTGAAAAGGGCCTGCAGGAAACTCCCCAGCCTGACAGGCACCTCTCCCTTTCCTTCAGTCTCCATCCGTAGCCCCGGGAGGGTTTGGGACGGGGGGCTGGTGGCTCCAGTTGCTGTCTGGATCTCTCTTTGTGGCTGTAGCTGTGTCTTGCGGCTGGCTGTGACAAGCGAGACCCTACACAAATCCAGTGTTCATGCTGTCTCCCTTGGTTTATGTGGGAGAAAGACTCCAGGGTTTGCTTGCCCTTGTTTGAGACTCCTAAACTGTGTGGAATGATTTTATTGTGGGATAAAGGATGCTTTGGATGCATGAGATGTAGGAGTTCTTAAACACATCCCTGGAGGTGTTTAAGGCCAGGTTGGATGGGCCTTGGGTAACCTGTTCTAGTGGGACGTCCCTGCCTATGGCAGCGGGGGTGGAACTGGATGATTTTTAAGGTCCCTTCGAATCCAAACTATTTTATGATTCTTCAGGGCAAGTTGGTTAGTCCTGGAGGCTAAGGAAGCGGATTACACAGGCACGGCTAGGATTGCTTTGCTATGGCATGAATACACGGCTGCTTTCCCTGCGGCCGCTGCCCTTGAGAGGCACCACTGGGATCTGTGAGGCCGTTGGATGGGGCAGTCCCCGAGCTCCTTTTGGTTGAACAGCGTGTCCCATCCTGCGTCTGAGATCAGGCAATGGGTTTCAGGATTTTGCTCAGTCTCAACTCAGTAGCATTCAGGCTTCCTCAGTCCTGATTTCTGGGTGGGTATTCAGGAGGAATACGCTGTGGAAGTCTGGCTTTTATGAAAAATTTGCTTTCTGGGAAGCCAAGACTGAATTTCCACGGCACAGGGAGCCTCCCTTCCTCTGCTGCATCTTCCAGCCCAGCCCGTGGGTGCTGCGGCAGCTGGGACCGAGATGTGGAAGGGGCCACACTGCGAGCCCCAGGGCTGCCTGTAACCCTGGTTGTGCCACTGTGCGTCCAACTGCACGGGAGACTGGCTGAACCCAGCAAACAGGCTGTATTTAACATTTAACCTCGTTTTTCAGAGGCTGGAAAGTCCCACGCTGTGGGCATCCTTCACGCAGCTGCGGGCAGTGCAGTTTGGTGCCCACCTCTCCTGTCTGCCACTTCACAGCTTTTCCTCTGTGGGTGAGAGCTCGAGTTTCTGTTTCCTCCTGGCACTCCACTCATGGTCTTGTGGCACCAGAAGCTGGTCGGTGCGTCCTGTTGTGAAGATCGATGTTCCTTGTGATGTCAGGGCTCTGTTAATCCCTAAATGAACCCCAGCCTGGGAATATGTAGGCTGTTGCTCCAAGGAAAGCCAAGCAAGGTGAAGAGCAGCTCATTGCGTGGAGGGAAATCCGTGCCTGAATATGCAAGGAGCCCCACCAGACCCTGGTAGGACACTCAGCTGGATCCGTTTTCATCTGAGGTTGGGTGGGGTGCTCATCACTGCTGTGCCTGGTGTGGGATGTGATTGGGGACATTCCTGGGAGCTGCACCTGTGCCCCGTGCTTTGAGGACATGAGACACAACATCTTGTCAAACCACAGCTCAGGCAGTTGTGTCTGCTGCCTGCTTGGTGCTCCTGCAGCAGTCCTGGTGGGTTTTCTCTCTCTGATTTTGGATGCAGGAAACTCACAGCAAACACCTCCTGGAGACTTCTTCATGTTCCCTCAAAGGCTGCTCAGCTCCCCATGCCCTTGATCAGCTTTTTCTTAGATCTCGCCCACCATGGAATCCATCAAAGCAGCTCACACGGTGACTGGGTTCCATCCAAATCCCGCATGCTCTGGGAGGGCAAGAGGCAGCAAGGGTGAGTGGTGTGGACATCCCTAGAGGACACCTCTTCGGTGCAAGTGCTGCAGGCGCAGAGCCCAGGGCCGTGTGTCACAGCTTCTCCTGTTTGCCTTTGGGTTTTTTTTTTTAGGAAAGAAAGTGGTTTGGGCTCATGGAAGCATCTGAGGAGGCAGGTGGCTGCAGGGCAGCAGGGTTGGTGTGTGCCTGGGGTGTGCTGTGTCCTGTCCCGCTCTGCGCTGCGTGTCTGACCAACGCAGGGCTGGGTGTGCTGGGATGGGGTGGGGAAATGTCTCTTTTTGATCTTTTGAGATCAAAGAAACCACCAGCCTTGCAGCAGGACTGCTGGCAGCTTGGGCAGTCTCTGGCCACCGAGGGAGCCCGGGCCGGCTGCTGGGATGAGGAAAGTGGCTGTGAGTGACACCAGCGCCCCGGCTGGGTCGTCTTTTTTTATAGGTGCCAAAAAGTTATCACGCTTCTCACGGGAGGTTCCGCTGTGGCTGTGCCAGAGTCACCGGCTGAGTTGGAATGTGATTGTTTCAAACTGCGACAATAGGAAAAACTCTGGTTTAATGGGGGTTTCAGCTTTTGTGGAATGTGAAAGTCTTAAAACTAATTGGAACAAGCTGGAAATGCAAATTTTCAGCCTGGAAGGAGGAAGCTGGGGAAAAACTGTAGGGCTTTAGGCTCTTCCCTGTGCTCTTTACCGTGCAGCCTCATTGCTTCAGGCGGGAGCTGCATCTGCTGGCAAAGGTGAAGCCTGTCCCAGGTCCCCTGCGTTTCAAATCGCTTCCACTTTCAGAGGAAGGAAAGAAGAATATACACATAGCTTGAAAATTCTGGTAAGACCCCATTTCTTTACACTTCAGACACTTGGGAGTGGCTTCAGTTCCTCAGGGTGTTTTAGATGCCCACATTACACAATACAAACCCATTTATACGGGCAAGTGTTATGGTGATTCTCTCTCATTGGCCCTTGGGAAATGAGTCAATATTTACGGCACCAGGGGATGCTGATGGGAGGATGCTGTGTAGGCGACTGTCCCACCTGCTGCAGGAGGAGCTGTGGGCACTCACTGCTCTCCACCTTTACCGAATAATTTCCCGAATCTTTCATTGTTTTCCGCAGGTTTTTGGTTATTTGTACCCTTTGCAAGTTTGCAGACAACACTAAGCTGAGAGGCAGTGTCGATCTGCTGGAGGGTCGGGAGGCTCCAAAGGGATCTGAACAGGCTGGACCGCTGGGCTGAGACCAACGGCAGGAGGTTTAACGAGGCCAAATGGCAGGTCCTGCACTTGGGGCACAACAACCCTGAGCAGCTACAGACTAGGAGAAGTCTGGCTGGAAACTGCCTGGAGGAGAAAGACCTGGAGGTGTTGGTTGACAGCGACTGAACAGGAGCCAGCAGTGGCCCAGGGGGCCAAGAAGGCCAATGGCATCTTGGCTTGGATCAGAAACGGCGTGACCAGCAGGTCCAGGGAGGTTCTTCTCCCTCTGTACTCGGCACTGGTGAGACCGCTCCTTGAATCCTGTGTTCAGTTCTGGGCCCCTCACCACAAGAAGGATGTTGAGGCTCTGGAGCGAGTCCAGAGAAGAGCAACAAAGCTGGTGAGGGGGCTGGAGAACAGGCCTTATGAGGAACGGCTGAGAGAGCTGGGGGTGTTTAGCCTGGAGAAGAGGAGGCTGAGGGGAGGCCTCATTGCTCTCTCCAACTACCTGAAAGGAGGTTGTGGGGAGGAGGGAGCTGGGCTCTTCTCCCAAGTGGCAGGGGACAGGAGGAGAGGGAATGGCCTCAAGTTCCGCCAGGGGAGGTTCAGACTGGATATCAGGAAAAAACTTTTTCACAGAAAGGGTCACTGGGCACTGGCAGAGGCTGCCCAGGGAAGCGATGGAGTCCCCATCCCTGGAGGTGTTTAAGGCACGGGTGGATGAGGTGCTGAGGGACATGGTTTACTGATTGAAAGGAATTGTCGGACTCGATCTAAGAAGTCTTTTCCAACACAGTGATTCTATGATTCCACAATTCTATGTTCTACTATTGTGTGAATTAGTGTGCTGCTTGCTCAGCTTTCTCAGCACGAGCAGCCAGACTGGCTCTGAAACATGAGGCCACAAGCTGGGAATTTCCAGTGAAAACCTTTCCCACACATACAACCTGTCCAGCCAAAACACGGCCTCCAGAATCAGCAAAAACAGGCAAGTACAGAGGCTTCAGGGATGCAGATCATCAACACCAGCTGCATTGAGATAAGATAATGACCCATCTGAAAGGCAGCAAGGGGATCCAATGAGGAATGGGAAGATCCCAGACCCAAACCGTCTCTACTGGCCCAAACCATGGTGTGAGGGGTGGGTAAATGGTCTGTACGGGGATAATTGGCTGAGGATTTCTTGATTCGTGTTAGTCTCTCTCCCTGGAGTAGGTCTCTTTCCTTGGACCAAGCTGCTGCATCCCTCTGGTTAATTATTTGTTTTACAAAATCTGAAGCCTAGGAGTCTGCTTTGTGAAACCTTGGATTTGAACTCTGGAGTTTGCTCACGCCGGATGACCAGATGGGAATGTAAGTGAATCAGGGTAGCATTATGAAACTTTGAGCCAAGTGACACGGGGGATTGGGTGTGCACATACGATCCTTGGGCCAGAAGCACGCACAATTCTTTAGCTGTAAGTACATATAACCCGATTTTCCCTCATCTATTTCCTCCATATAGTAATAGCAGGACCTTAGAGGGGGTTGAGTCACCTTCCCTGGAGGTGTTTGAGGGACGGGTGGACGAGGCGCTGAGGGACGTGGTTTAGTGTTTGATAGGAATGGTTGGACTCGATGATCCGATGGGTCTTTTCCAACCTGGTGATTCTGTGATTCTATGGGGAGGTTTAGGTTGGCTATTGGGAAAAATTTCTTTACAGAAAGAGTGCTGAAGGCCTGGCAGGGGCTGCCCAGAGCAGTGGGGGAGTCTCCATACCTGGAGGGGTTTAAAAAAAGGGGTGACTGTGACACTTCAGGACATGGTTTAGCAGGCGGCAGGGATGGGCTGATGATTGGACCAGATGAACTTAGAGATCTTTTCCAACCTTGAATCATCAAGTTCTATGGTTCTACGATTCTATTCTATGATCATCAAACTCAATGAAGTCACACATTTATTTCAATATAAGTTTTATCTATAAAACTCACATGCAAAGCAGAGTGACTTGTGCTGCAGGTCCCTCTCCTCTCCCGTCGCCGGCCCCACCACCCACTCCCTCGGCCGGTGCCTCTCAGCATGACCACAACCTTCCTGGCAGCCCCGCGATGCGGCTGAGGCTGGCATGTGAGGAGATGAAGCTGCCAAAGCCATTTCTGGTTTTGTTTTGTTTTGGGGTTTTTTTTTTTTGTTTTATTTTCATACTTTATAGATTTGGGGAGGTGGGGTTGGAGCTCAGCTGGAGGAGACAGAAGCAGCAGATTTATTTTGGGCTTTAGGAGCAGTCAACTGGACCGGTGCTCCTCAGATGGCTTTGAAAAAAAGAAATTAGATAAACCCCCTTGCTTTCCTTCAGAAACAGCCCTCGCCCTCGTTTGCCTTGGGCTATTTATAAACTGTTTAGAAGGGCCACGATAACCCAAGCAGGATGCGGTGTCCCTACAAGGGACATTACCCGGCCCATGGATAAACTGTTTGGGTTATTTAGGACATGTTCAAGCAGGGCTGCCTGTGAAGGTTGGAAATCTTTGCTAAGAATGAGACTGGGAAGAGCACGAGGTCCGGCTTCAGCCACTGAGCTGCTGATTTTGCACTGAGGGCGCTGCTGTCTGGGTTTAAGATGCAGGAGGGTGGATGGTGTGGAAGGACCTCGTGGCAGCGAGGGTTGGAGCAGCAGCAGAAGTTCAGGGCAGATCAGCATAAGGTGGGTGATAAAGGAAGAAAATCCACTCAACCACTCGAGCCACAGCTAACACGGCTGTGGAGTCAGGGGCGGTTGACAGGATCTTGTTGGAGCGAGTCTGCAGGAGGCCGTGAAGATGATCCATACAAGGACTGGATTAGAGACTGGAGAAGAGAAGGCTTTGGGGAGACCTTAGAGCTGCTTCCCGTGCTGCAAGGGGCTCCAGGAGAGCTGGGGAGGGGCTCTGGATCAGGGAGTGCAGGGCAAGGATGAGGGCAACGGTTTTCAGCTGAAAGAGGGGAAATGGAGCTGAGATCTTAGGGAGAAATGTTTTGCTGTGAGGGTGGGGAGGCCCTGGCCCAGGGTGCCCAGAGCAGGGGTGGCTGCCCCATCCCTGGAGGGGTTCAAGGCCAGGCTGGATGGGGCTTGGAGCCCCTGATCCAGTGGGAGGTGTCCCTGCCCATGGCAGGGGTGGGACTGGATGGGGTTGAGGTCCCTTCCAACCCAAACCATTCTGGGATTCTGTAAAGGGCAGCTCAGGGCTTGGAGAAAGGGCCTCTGGCTCTGGGGGACGGTGCCTGCCAGGGCCTCCTGCCCCGTCTGCTCAGGCAGCTCCACGCTGAGGAAGCTGCTGCCCGCTGTGGAAGGGATTATATTATTGTGATCTTTTATTCTCCTCTTTTTGGGGATGCAGTCAGGGCCCGTGGGGCTGCTCGGGGGTTTCTGTATCCCTGTCACAACACTATTTCCCCTTCTGCACTTGCAAGGCTCTCACTTTCTGTTTAAGACTCTGTCTCTCCAGACTCTGCGTCTCGACTCTGCATCCATGGGGTGCGTTTCTGACCTCTACAGCCGTTTTCTTGGTGGCTCCAAGCCCTTGACCGTTTCAGCCTTGTTTATCTTCTGGTTTTTTTGACCAATTTTCTTCTTTTTTTGTGGTGTTTGTCCAGGTGAGGTGGGTGCTGTGGGTCTGAGGCCAGCCCTGCTGGGGTTTGCTCTGAATTGTTGTGGGCTCCTGGCTCCCACACCCTCCCAGAGGGACCTGTTAGCCCCAGAAATTCACTTTTCTTATCCAGGGGCAGTGGAGGGGCTGGGAGCATTTGCAGCAGCAGCTGATCGGCCCTGCCTCTAAAATTGTGGAATAAGTCAGTGCCCAGCAGCAAAGCGCAGCGCATCCTGACCCGTGGTGATGCTTTTGGTGGGTACCAAACCCCGGGGGCTGCCCATCACCTGTGGGTACCCAAACCAGTGGGTTCTGCTCAGTGACCGGGACCGAAATCTCAACTCAGAGGTCGTCGTCTCTCCATCCCCAGGGTTTTCATCTCCCTTTCCCATGGGTTTTGCCCAGCGGTGGGAGAGGCCGTGTTTGCGCAGGATTTGCATTCGTGCTCTGCAGGAAGGGCCGTGGCACCCGTGGCCGCTCCTTGATCCCCGACCAGCCGCTGTTTCCTCCCCGCATGGGGCCAAGCTGGGGGGAACTTGGCCTCGGCCGCAGCAGAGACGCAGGGCTCCGTAGTGAGTGGGAGGACTGGGAGTGGGGGGAGAGAGGGCTGGCCCCACGGAGAGCCCCCCTGTCCCTGCGCTGGACCCCCCTGCACGCGTGTCGCCCCGTGCCCTGCCCCGTGGTGTGCGTGCAGCCCCTGGTGTCCTGTCCCGCTGCACAGCCGTGACACCCCAGGGCACTGCCGGCTGCACACAGACCCCCTGCCCACCCACGACCCCCCCATCGCGCTGCCCCGATGCCCACGCGTGCCCCCCCCCAAGTCACAGCCCTCCCCATTGCACGTGGGGTCCCCCCATAGCACAGCCCCCCAAATATTCCAGCCCTCCCCATTGCACTTAAGGTCCCCCCATTGCACAGCCCCACATATCCACCTGTTCCCCCTAAGTGCACTTCCCCAGAGCCTTCATGTGCCCCCCTGTCCCCAGAATGTCCCCTCCCCATGGCACCCAGTGGCATGGCAGGCTGCTCCCCCCGCTTTGGGGTGCCAGAGATCCCCAAAAGCCTGCAAGGGGGGCACACCAGGGCTGTAGCAGGGTGAGCAGCTGCACAAGGTGAGATTTTGCCCAGGAACAAGAGCAGGGGCTGTTTCCTTCCGCCATGTCCCCACGCGGAACACCTCTTGGTGCCAACGATGCCCCTGCTCCCCCCAGGTATCCCCTGTTTTTTTTTATTGGCAGCCACCCCAGACCGACCTGATGATTGTGAAGGCTGGTGGTGACATCGTGACAGCATCCCCAGCTGCAAGTGCCAGCCCTGCACCCCCCTGCATGCGTTGCCATGTCACCTGTACAGGCACCTCCGGCTCGGGCGTGAGCTGGTGGTGGCCGCACTAGCCCCCTTGGGTCCCTGTCCCCATGCACCATCGAGTTCTTCCAGCACATCCCACGCAAATCCATCCTACATCCCCACTGTAACTGGAAACTTGTCACCCTCTTCTCTGGCTGTGGTCCCTTGTATCTCCCTCTGTCCCCACGGCTTCCAAGGCTTGAAACACCCTGTTGCATCAGCAGGGTGAGCATCACCCGTGGGTGCCCTTCGGGCCCTGCTCCCACCCTTGGTTTCCTGCTGTGTTTCGGAGGCTTCCTGCCCCCTCGGCACCCCTGGGTGCTGGGGACGCTCAGGCTTCTTCCCAGTTAGCACAACACTTTTTCCTGGGTTGTTGAGGCTGGGTATAACAGCCCTTGCCGGGGCTGGCTGGGAGCTTCTTGCTCCTCTCATTGCTTCCTTTCAGTTTTTTGGGGGTTATTATTTTATTTTTTTAATTATGTTCAGCCGAGCTCTTTGAGGGCTGCTCTTGCCTTGCAAAAATAATGAATTAGCTAGAAAAATGTGTCTTTTCATGGTTGTTCCCAAAATGCTTGCCCAGGACCCTCCTGCCCAGGGTCAGCCTGGTGAGGCTCCCCAACCCCAAGAGCAGCTCCCAGCTGCTCTGTGCCCGTGGCCGTCCTCCAGCTGAGCTCCTGTGCCTTCGTGACGCAGAAATCCCCGCACTTGCAAGGATTTGTTAGGCAAATTCCACCCCTGGCTACTGCGGAGGCACGACTGGCCACCCAGCACGGGCTCCGGGAGGCTGTGTGGGTCCAGGCGGGGGGGACCCTGCTCAGATCAACCCCACTTCAGGGAAACGTGGGGACCTTCATGTGCATCCCAGCCAGAGTGGGATCTGCGCTGTGATGCTCCAAAACGCCAACATGTGCTTTGTTGCTCCCATTTTTTTGGTCCTAGGCAGCTGCTTTTGCAGGGAGTGGGTTCTGGCTGATGTTTTATCCTGAAACATGAGCTTAGCTGACAAGAGGTCGCCTTGGGCTGCTCTGGCTTTGCCAAATGGGCTTGTTTTCCAGGGAAAAGCCTTGGCCAGGTTGTGCAAGTGGAGGTGAGAGGTGGAGAGGATGAATTTGATAGGGCTAAAGGAAAGTTGAGCTGCAGGTGGAGGTGAGAACCAGCTGCCATAAAGAGCATTGGTCCTGCGAAATATGGAAAACCCCTCACTGCTTCCTTCTTCTCTCTCTGAAAGCAGCTGGTTGGAGAAGCATTTTTTCACGGGGGAGTTTTTGTGCGGTGAAGGGCTCAGGGTCCCCACACCGTCTCTTCCTGAGGTTGGTCCTGCAGCGGCCGCACAGCCTGGCTCGGCTGTTCCCACCTCCCATCCCTCTGCAGCAGAGCTGGGGGCTGCGAAGGGGCCAAAAGCCTCAGCTGGGGATGTGAGCGGTGGAGCAGGAGCCCAGGGACAGACAAATTGGCTTCTCTGGAATTGCTAAGTTTTTTCCAGACTCACTATTTTTTCCCTGTGTTCTATCGCTCTCCTCGTTTGTCCCACTCATCCCCCAGCTGCACTGGTGCCGGGTCAGCCCCGATGACCTCTCTTCACAGCTTCATCGCTTTGACCTTTCCTGGTGAACGTCCCTGGGCTAATAACAACTGGAGGGTGGGGATGTTTTACCCAAACTCAGGGCTTTTAAGGCCACGTGGGTGATGAGCTCATCCCGCTGCTCCGTGTCCATCCCACCACGGCCGCCTGGTATTCGTGTTTCTTCGCACGATGCCCCCGTGACAGCAGCAGCCGAGGAGGGCTTTGAGCAAGAGGAGGGAGAGAAAACTGTCCAGCGGTGGCTGTCCGGCGGATTGGAGAAGGAAGTGCTGCCGTGGGCCACTCCTCCTCGCCATTTCCTCTCTGCGGTTGGGTTTTTATACGGGTGAGAGAGAAGGGAGCAGGGGAGTAGCCGGTCTGTCTGAGGCTGGACACTGGGCTCGGTGGCTGGAAGGAGGCACCGGCAGCTGGCCCGGCGAGAGACACTGTGGGTATCTGTGCTCGTCCGCCTTCCCCACCCTGCAGTGGGTCACTGGGACACCCCTCGGCTTCGGCTGCTTTGAGCTCTGTCCCCACCACTGCCTCCTGCTCATCCTCAATGGCCCCTTTCTTCCAAAACCCATCCCAGTTTTATGCGGACCCTCCTGCTTCCACTGGTTTTGGATGCTCTGGGCTCTTCCCCTCCGCTTGCTGCCTTTCCTGTCTGGCTCAGCTGGGAGTGGGGCTGGTGGGTTTTGGTGGCCAACAGACTACTGGGGCGGCCCAGGTGGGTTTTGCATCACCCTCGCACTGTGTTTGCAGGGAGGGTGAACACCTGCATGCCCCAACCTCGAGCTGTGAAGCAAACTAGCTTTCTCAGTTGGTTCCCCAGTGGTGCTCCCAGAAGCTGCAACTCGAGGTGCTGGGGCCGTGCCCTGCGCTGGGACCGTGCCAGCCTCTGCTGTGACCCAGGATTTCTGCTCCTGGACACTGACTCCCTTTGATCTGCATTCCCCCTACTGGAAGGGGCTGGTTTGCTCTCCTTTTCCCCCTGGAACTGCTCAGCTTTGGGCGAGGCATTGGCTTTCCGTGGCAGGATCAGCCTTTGGGGTTTTCCAGCCAGTCCCTTTTCCCAGCAGCTTTGCTAACCCAAAGGGCTCGAGTTTGGGGTGCCGTTCCCTCCTCTCCGATGCTGTTCTTGGGATTCATCGCTTTCACTGGAGATGTTTCTCTGGCTGGCAGGCGTCTCCTGAAAACCAGGCACTTCCCACCCTCAAACGCCATCGGCCGGTGGCTCCCCCATCCCACTCCCCCGCAGCCTGGCTGCCTCTGGCTGCCCACGCAGGCTCCTTTGTTGTGGAAACTTTGTTTTGGCAGGAGCAGGGTGACACATGAATGCAAATGTTAGGGGGGAAAAGCTCCATGAAGAAAGCTGGGGGTTTCTCCAGAGCATTTCCCACTGGAAGTCTCCCTGCGGTGCAGCCGGACTCGGACAGAGCGGTGACTAATGGTGTTTACACGAGTGCTTCTGATGCTGTGGACCTAATGGCGGGTTCTTTTCTCCTATCGTTTTCATCAAACATCTAATTACATTGCTGAAAGCACAGTTCTACAGGCTGGCAGTGCCGCTGGGCTGGCGCAGCTGCCCGCCCTGGCCCTGATCCGGCACGGAGCAAGCGGGGGCTGCTCTTACAAAATGCGAGTCCTATGTAAATTGCAGCAGGTATTAGGAACTGAGTCATGGTATTCATGGATTATTGTCTGCGTGACTGGACAGATTCCATGGTGAGGATGGGACTTGGGCCTCCCACCCCGCTCTGCTTGGCTCCTCCGAAGGGCTGGGCATTGTGTGCCCCGGGGGTTGGATGTTGGAGGGTAGGGTGCCGCGTGCCCGGTGGGTTGGATGTGCTGTTTGAGCTGTCGGGAAAGAGGGTCAAGAGCATCTCCCAGCTAATGAGCACTCAGTCCTTGCCCTTCCCCGTGGGTCTCGCGGGGCCCTCGGGCTCCCTGTGCAGACACAGCAGTGGTGGGAGAGTTGGCTTCAGTGTTGAGGAGCTGAACCCCTTTGTGCTTTGGCCGGGGCAGCAGCTGCAAGGAAGGGTTTGGGATGTCTTCTTCTGCACTGCCAGCATCCATCTGCTCCTTAAACCTTTTCCTATAACTCCTACAGCTCCCTCTACCCCTTCGACACCCGTGGGCTTGGGGCTGAGCAAGCTTCGCTGGCTGTCCCCGCTCCCTTGGCCCATGGCTTGTGCTGGTCTGCACCACTGCGGCTGCTCCCCAGCAGCTTTGGGGACCTGCTGGCACTGTGTGGGCACGGTAAAATGTGTAAGAGAGAATCTGGGCTGTGACTCCGGGGTGGGCTGAGGACAGTGCTGGGGTCCGGTGGCATCCCCAGCAGTGGCACGAGGTGGCTGTGGTCTTCAGTCCTCCTGTCTAGCCGCCTCTCTGCCTGTTAACAAGAATCTCGTCCGGCTGGTTTAGCTCTGGGCATGGCCAAATCCTGCACACAGTCAGCAATTAGCACTCAGAGCTAATTGCTGCCCAGCAATAGCTCATCCAGTGATTAGCACTGGGGGAGCCGCTCGCCCCGGCTTTGTTCCCAAGACGATCCAGCCACCAGCATACGGTACAGAAACCAACTTGTTCCTGGGGCTGGGACACAGGCTTCGCTCGGTGTGTCCTGGTGTTTTGGAGGAGCTGGGAAAGGAGCTGGACAAAGCAAGGAAGTGGCTGTGAGTGTTTCCCAGCACCTGCAGCTCCCTGCGCCGCTTCCCCTTGGCTCGCTCCGTGCTGGCGGGCAGCTGCCTGCGTCAGCCCCATGGTGAGGAAGTAAAACCTTCTCCGGAGCGTGACATTTTGCAGGTTAGTGAGTTCCTGCCACGCTGAAGCCAGTTAATAAGAAACCCTTTGGGGACCTCCTCCCCAGAGACGTGCCTTTGGCAAGACCCGGTGTTGATCTTTCTGGGCGGCTAATGAGAGCGGCTCTCCTCGCCCAGCCCGCGCTGCCTTCCTGCTCTCGGGGCTGGCAGTGTCACCACAGCAAACTGTCCCCTTGCGTCAGTGCTGCTGTGGTCGGGAGGCAGTGGGGAAATGCCCTCCCCCTGTGACACAGCTTCTGCCACTGCTGCCGTGGTTCGGGCAGGGACGGAGCCATCGCTGGAGCTGCAGCACCTGGAGGTGGGTGCAGGGGCTTGTGCTTTGTGGCTGCATCCAGGCCTGGAGAGCTGTTTTCTCCCAAAGGCATCCCTGCTGGATCCCTGCCTTTTGTCATCACATCCTGCTGCTGGTGCTCATCTTCTCCTCTTCCTCCTTGTCAGCCAACCAAGGTTTGTCCATGTGTTCTTTACGTACGTGGTCTTCCCTAGGGATACACATGACCTTCTCCGTGGCTCTGGGGTCTCCCATGGGAAGGACCCAGTGGCTGCTGCAGGTCCAGGGGTGCAAGTGTGTGAGCACGTGGGGCAAGGAAAGGGGCTGTTGGTACAAGAAGTAGTTACTATTACAAAAAGCTGAATATTTTTATTTAAGCTAAAGTAAAATTAAGTTTTGTCTAGGCAACTGTGGTTTTTTTGAAAGTTAGAATGTCCCTCTGATAGCAGGCTTGCTTCCTCTGATAGCGTGTTTTCCTTTAGACAGTGTTTTCCAGACATTATTCATTCTTTGAAGATGAGAACATCTTGTATGAGTTATGATCTGTGCTGAACAGATGTCTCTTCTTCTGTAATCGCCTCTGTTTGGCGTTTCTTCCTATCTTAAAGGCAAGGTCAGCAAATTAGCAAGATTTTTGACTGTTTCAAAGTTTCATAATAACATTAAAATCAGACCTTGGAAAGTAATAGAATATGCATGAGATTTCTGAGCAAATTTATACATATGCATGTAAGTGGGAAATAAGTTTCGTAACCAGTCTTGTCGCACACGACGGATGGAGATCACTTCCTCACATTGCCCAGGCTTGATAAAGGATACTTGTTTTCTAAATCTCCAAAACAAGTCTTAGAGAGTTTATTTGCCAGCATTTTTGGTGTCACTGTGGGGGTAGGAGATCCGTGGTGCCATGGGGCAGCCCCACTCCTCTCCCCAGAGCCATGTGCTGCTGGCAGGCTCAGTCACAACCGCATCGGTTCTCTGCAAGCTGTCTGAGCTCCCAGGGACAGCCTGGGGAGCTCTGTGCTGGGGTCTGAACGCTGGCTGGATGCTGCCGTTGTCTCTCCTCCCTGCCTACCCATGGCAGAGCCAGGAAAAATCCCCCTTCCAAGAGAGATGCCGTGCGATCACAGCCTGTACGGCGCGGGCGTTTCCACACCCCGAAAGGTCCCTGCAGGTGCGCGACTGACTGGTGCCCGTGGGGTGTATGTGAGCGTGCGCCTGTGCCGGGGCTGAGGTGTCTGGCTTATATTTAGCAGATGTAAGGAAATGGGGCTGGGCAGCTCTGGCTGGAACCACAGGTCTGTCTGCCCAGTGTCCCTCCTCTTGCTCGTGGCAGCATTTAGTCAAGCCCTCGGCTTTGGCTCCAGCCAGCTCCGAGCTTTCCTCCCCCATATGAAGGCAGGGTTGGTTTTGTGCTATGCATCAATTTGCATTTATTTACACTGAATTTCATCTGTAGTTTTGTGTGTCCATGGTGTGTTCCAGAGAGTTGGCTTAGATCTCAAAGTCTCTTCCTGAAACCTTGTTGTTGCTGATTGCCACGGGTAATTGTTCTGCCTGTTAGAAAGTGGGATGTCGATCTAATTTGTCTGTGATTTTTCGCTTCCTGATCTTACAAAGGTCAATTTTACATTGTTCTTTTCTTTTTAAGAAAGAAGATGATGTGAATGGGCTGTAAGAACCAGACGAGATGGATGGAGAGCTACCCAGCGTTGAGGTGGATGGAGAAGCATCCTCTGCCACGGAGAATGTGGGAGGAGAGATGCCCTATGTGGCGAGTGGTACTGAAGGAGAAATTTCCTGCACTGAGAGTGACACAGAAGGAGAGATGCCCCATGCTGAACCCAACAGAAAAGAGGAGGCACCTTGTCCTGAGAGCAGTGTGGAAGGAGAGCTGCCCAGCACTGACAGCAATGGGGAAGGGGAGGTGCCCTGTGCAGGGAGTGATGCAAAAGGAGAGGCATCTTGCTATGAGAGTGATGAGGAAGAAGTACCCGATACTGAGGTCCCTGCTTTTTCAAAGAAAATGTCTTCTATTTCTTTTCCCTTGCGGGCAGTCATCCGCCTGCGCCGACAGTACTGGCTGCACAAGAAAAGCCGTCTGCATTTAGAGCTCCCTCGAGAAAAATCTTCAGAGCTTGTCCATACAAGGCTGCTTCAAAGGCAGCTTTCCCTGAACCGAACTAGCCTGTATGGCCCTTCCATGTCCTTATTTAATCAGTCCAGCTTTGAAACTTCCCGATACTTCACCTTTGACACGTCTGTGGAGCAATGTGCTCTGAAAAAATGCAAGCGGAAAAAGAATCGAAGGAAATCTAGAATAGTCTTGTATCCAGATAAAACAAAAAGATACCTTCCAACAGAGGAGAAGAGCAAGGCAAAACGCTGCCTCCTCTTGCTCATTGTCATTATCTTCTTCCAGATTCTCAATGCAATAGAGAACCTGGATGATAACCTCCAAAAATACGACCTAGACGGGTTGGAGAAGACAATGCACCGGGAAGTATTTGGGCAGAAGGTTGCGGTGGAAAGTATTATGGAATTACTCAAAGACTATCTGGCTACCCACATACACAACAAGCCTCTAGTAATCTCTTTAACTGGCCCGACGGGAGTTGGGAAGAGTCATGTTGGCTGGCTGCTGGCCAAACATTTTCGTTCCGTCATGGACAATGACTTTGTGCTTCAGTACTTTGTTATGCATCACTGCCCCAGTGGGGTGGCTCCTCTTACTTGTGAAATAGATTTGTCTAAGAAAATTTCTGACATGGTTACAAGAGCTGAAATAGAAGAGAAGATACCATTGTTTATCCTGGATGAGGTTGAACTCATGTCTCCAGTCTTGCTGGATACTCTCAGCCGATTCTTTGAACCCAATCAAACCAATGAGTTCCTCAATGCCATCTATATTTTAATAAGCAACATAGGAGGCAGGGAAATAACGAAGTTTGTTATCCAGAATGCATCCGCTGAGCTTCTGCATCAACAAAGGGGACTTGAAGAACTGCTGAGCATTGTCCAGCCTGTACTGATCAATGTCCACCCTCTCTGGAAATCTGCGGACATCATCCCGTTCATTCTTCTGGAGAAAAGTCATGTCATAAACTGCTTCCTAGAGGAGATGAGGAGGGAAGGGCTGTATCCCGACCAGAAACATATTGAAAATTTAGCAAGTCAGCTCAGTTACTACACTACAGGGGACAAGCAGTACTCTAGGATGGGCTGCAAGCAGGTTGTGGCCCAAGTCAACCTGCTGTAGTGACCTAGTGAAGAGGCCAGGTCCTGCCTTCAGGATTTGCACCGTTCTGGGCTTATGGAGGAGCACGTTACAGCCAGCTGTGCGCAAGGTTTCCTGTCTCAGGCCTCCACTGGCTCTGTCCTGTTTGAGGTAGAGTGACGACAGCCCAGATTCCTCTGCAGTGTGGTCTCTGTTCTCCTCCAGATGTTTCATTTATTCCTAATGTTCTGCGAATGAGACACGGGCAATGAAGCCCAAGCAACCTCCCATTAATGGTGAGATGCTTTGTTCCTCGCATGCTCATTTGGAATACTTTGTCATTAAGGAATTGTGAGATGGAACAGACGCTGTGAGATATAAACAGGAGGAGGAAATAGTTTAACTGGTTACTGTCCCTGCAGTACACATCGCCGTGTCTCACTCCTTCTCCAGGCTCACAGTCTTCAGCTCTTTGTTTTTCCTGGTCCTGCTGGTGACATGCAGAGCAGAGGCTGTACTGGACACCTGAGAGAGCTGAGAGAATTTCTGGCTTTCATCCCCAATTGCGTGGGCAGTCAGAGCTCCGTTTTCTCCAGCTCCTACATGACCGCATGCTCCAGAGACTGCTTTTTGGACCCGTTCCTGAGCTGTTGCTCTTCTGAGCTCATACCTGAGCTCACCTTTGGCACCTCCAGCAAGATTTCTGCCCTCCAAGTCTGTTTGGGCTCGCCTTGAAGACTGCTTGGTTGTGCCAGTCTGTGCAGCAATCACCACTGGATTGTTTCAGGTCTGGGGGTGGCAACTCATCCTGAGAGCTCTTCTGCTTTTTCCTGCTGGGTACGCTTCACCACGCTCATTATCTAGAAAGCCCAAAATAGCAACTGACATATATTAAGCAACACACACTGGAAAAGACAATTTAGGCTGTCTGGGCTGCCTGCGGAGGGGATCCTGGGCTCGTTCCCAGTCCTGCGAGGCCAAGGAGAGGTTCTTTGCCGTTGAGACCTGAAGCACCTCATGGAAAACATGTCCTTGTTTTGCGCAGGCAAACGGACCAGGTATTTGTGACATTGCTCTTTCAGGTTTTGGTTTTGTGCCTAAACCCCTTCTACAATTTGCTGTGAATTACCATATCCATAATCCCGTGGATGTTTGCACTGGCTGATTTGCCTCTTTCTAATTGTTGGTCTTCAAAGACTTCCATCACAAACTCCTGCTTCGAGAGCTATTGTCAGGAATAAATCCAGACTATCCTGAATAAAATCACGCAAAGTACGTTTCCTTTATCTGACTGAACTGTGGTTTTCTTCCCAAGTGTCTCTTCTGGACTGACGAGCCTTGCCTTTGCTACCCAGTGACTTGGATTGGGAGCAAGGGCTTCAGCTTTGCTGTGTGGTTTTTGCAGACCACCTTGATGCAGTGTGTGTGCAGCTCCTCAGGGTAACCAGAGCCAAAATCCACAGTGCAGCAGTGCCGAAAGCTGCGTGCACAGCTCCTCCATCCCCAGAGCCACACGGGGGGGACTGGGCTGGAGACGGGGGAAGTATAACAACAGCTGAGGTGGTGCGGGGATGGTAAGCCTGTCCATGGTTTCTCCTCTTGAGATTATCCAGTGAAGAAGCCTTTTTCTCTGGCAAACAATCCCTGAGAGCAGCTGGTCAGAGAGCAGGAAGGCTGCTTGCACAGCTTAGAAAGGCTCTGAGTTTAACTAAGCCACCTTCTAGATGCAAGTGTCCACAACAAGCAGTGCGTATGAGCTGGTTTCCATAGCTTAGCAAGACTTTACCACCAGGACAGATAATATAATTTTATCCTGGATAAGAAACAAACAGCCTGGGGACAAGGATCCTCCTCCTCATCCAGCTGGGAGAGAGGACAGAGGAGTTTTTTTTCTGGTTTCTTCTGCTGAGGTCTCCCATTTCTGGGAGAGGAATTCAAAGTCCTATGACGGGGAAGGTAAGTGTCACCCACACTGCCTGGATTTGAGCGCTGGAGATGCCAGCAGTGTCCGTAGCACCAGGCTGTGCTGGTGCTGAGGAGGCACCCATGGAGGTTGCCTTGCAGGTGGCTTTTGTTGTGGCATCAGGACAGGCAGCGGCGCTGTGGCAATGCCGCCTTCACAAGGGAGGGTGTCGGGCTCCCAAGGGCTGTAGGTGCCATGGGAATGCCTGCGATGTTTTGGTGAGGATTTAGACTTGTTTTTGGATGTCTGCACTTGCAGCCCACCCACAGGGTGTTTAATTGTGCTGGAGGCTCCTGGCTGTCTCTGAATGAACCATCACCCTGTGCAAGAGGGGAGGGTGACTCTGAGTGGAGCTGGGTGTCTGCAGAGCTTGTTTTCATCCTGCTAAGATTACTCCAGCTCTAAACTTGGAGTCCCAACCCTGCTCTGGGTGAAATGCATGGGTGTTGCTGAGGCACCAGCCTTTGTACCCTCCTCAAGCTGTGCACTGGGCAGCTCTGGGCTCATCCTGAACAACTCAGCAACCTTGGGCTCAGCAGAGTAGGGTTCTTCATGCCTCTACATGAGGAGATTGGGGACATCTCACTTTGCCTCGCCTCTCAGTTCCACCTCACCCCACTTCTACACATCAGCTTCAACCCAAGGCAAAGATGTCCCAACTATTTTGCAAAAGGCATGGATGCACAGGTTCCTTGTGCTCCTTGAAGACCTACTGAGGTCTTTGCCTCCCACAAAGCTCCTCTCAGTGCCGAGATGTGGGGCTCAGCTTTCTGCTGTATGAAGACTGCCTCACCTCTGGGTAAGTGCCAGAGAGGACCATCTGGCCAGTACTACACAGGTGCCAGCCCTCCCTACACTCCCAGCCCACCCTACACTCCCAGCCCCCATGGCAGCTTGTACCTCTGGAGGCCCTTCATCAAAAAAAAAAACCCAAAAGAAAAGCACAGGAACCTCCAGGCCACAGAAAGGACTTTCCCTGCTAGAAGATAAGAGTATCTGGCCAGGCTGTCCCCCATCCCAGCTTGCCCCAGGACTTGAATCTCAGCTCAAATGGCTCTTCAGGTTGTCCTCAGCCCCAGTTTCCCCCATTCTCTCCCAGCTTAGACATCTGTCCATGCTGTTCCTGGTCCCCATGCTGCCCTGAGATCCTCTGCAAAGCAGCCAGCCCTGCCAGGTACCTTCAAGGCAACTGAGCTGGCACGTGGGCCACCCGCAGTGCTGAGCACCAGGAGCCCAGTGGCTCATTTCTCAGTGTTGTCTGCAAAGGAAGCTGGTCCAAGGGAAAGAAACAGCTAAGGAGACTTAAACCATAGACTTCATAATGCGCCAGGACTGCTGATGTTCTCCACCTCTGCTTGGCACAGGAGCACTCTCAGAATCATAAAATCACCAGGTTGGAAAGGATCCACCAGATCATCAAGTCCAACCATTCCTATCAATCACTAACCCATGTCCCTCAGCACCTCATCCACTCGTCCCTTAAACACCTCCAGGGAAGGTGACTCAACCCCCTCCCTGGGCAGCCTCTGCCAGTGCCCAAGGACCCTTTCTGTGAAAAAGTTTTTCCTAATGTCCAGCCTGAACCTCCCCTGGCGGAGCTTGAGGCCATTCCCTCTCGTCCTGTCCCCTGTCACTTGGGAGAAGAGCCCAGCTTCCTCCTCTCCACAACCTCCTTTCAGGGAGCTGGAGAGAGCAATGAGGTCTCCCCTCAGCCTCCTCTTCTCCAGGCTAAACACCCCCAGCTCTCTCAGCCGTTCCTTGTAAGACCTGCTCTCCAGCCCCCTCACCAGCTTCGTTGCTCTTCTCTGGACTCGCTCCAGAGCCTCAACATCCTTCTTGTGGTGAGGGGCCCAGAACTGAACACAGGATTCAAGGAGCGGTCTCACCAGTGCCGAGTACAGAGGGAGAAGAACCTCCCTGGACCTGCTGGTCACGCTGTTTCTGATCCAAGCCAAGATGCCATTGTCCTTCTTGGCCACCTGGGCACACTGCTGGCTCATGTTCAGTCACTGTCAACCTCAAAGCAGAAGAACATCTCCAAGGAGTTGGTCATCACCATAGCTGGTCCCACATACCTGGCCAAGCCCGCACCTGGGCATACCCACTGAAAGGCTGAGATGATGAGCCAGGCTTGAGAAGCAAACAACTCCTCCTGCAGCATGTCTGAGGCTGGAAGTTGGGAACCAAAGTACAAAGAACGTGGTGGCTTGTCCTTTGTCCCACTTTGTCTCTTGGAGGCTTATACACTCATGGTGTGGGACTCAAAGCTCCTTGGAGAGCTTTTCCTCAATGGATATCAGCTGAGATGGCAGATGTGTGATAATGTGCTTTCACCCTCGACTTTGCCCTTCTTAGCCTGATGTGGATTTCTTTATCCAATTGCCTTTCCCAGGGAAAATGCTGGTTGAGCTGGAGGTGTGGGATTAAAGGTGAAGGAAGGAGAGACCCCCTGCTGTGGGGCTGTTGAATTGCTGGTTCTGCTCTTCCCCTGCACAGCTGACCTGTGAATCGAAGGGCTGGTAGACAGCCTGGATTTCCTTGCTTCAAAAGCATCCTGAGAGCCTCTCCTGAGCTCCTCTCCTGAGCTGTCATCTCCCTTTACCTGGTGAAGGGCTCAATTTCTTCAATTAGTGTCACCGATTGCTGGGACAGCTGGTCCCACAGGTCCAAGTCACTGGGATGGGTCACTCTCTTGTTGCTGGTTCTTGTTTACTAATGCACTCAGAAGTGGGTACAACACCAGATGGAGTAGGGGGACTGCAGAGAGCTGTGTTGTCCATAGCATCATCCGTCTGCAAGGGATCTCTTCAGCTGTTTTTTACTCTTAATCGGCACTGGTGAGACTGAATCCTGTGTTCAGATCTGGGCCCCTCACCACAAGAAGGATGTTGAGGCTCTGGAGCGAGTCCAGAGAAGAGCAACGAAGCTGGTGAGGGGGCTGGAGAACAGGCCTTATGAGGAGCGGCTGAGAGAGCTGGGGGTGTTTAGCCTGGAGAAGAGGAGGCTGAGGGGAGACCTCATTGCTCTCTACAACTACCTGAAAGGAGGTTGTGGAGAAGAGGGAGCAGGATTCTTCTCCCGAGTGACAGGACACAGGACGAGAGGGAATGACCTCAAGCTCCACCAGGGGAGGTTCAGGCTGGACTTTAGGAAAAACTTTTTCACAGAAAGGGTCATTGGGCAGTGGCAGAGGCTGCCCAGGGAGGGGGTTGAGTCACCTTCCCTGGAGGGGTTTAAGGGACGGGTGGACGAGGTGCTAAGAGATATGGTTTAGTGTTTGATAGGAATGGTTGGACTCAATGATCCTGTGGGTCTTTTCCAACCTGGTTATTCTATGATTCTATGATTAATAGCTTATTTGTAATCAGAAGATCCAGACATTGCAGGAGATCTTGCTAGGGGTAAAAATAATGGCTGGGGCTGCATGTCTGTCCTGTGCCCTCACCCAGCTCCTCTGGGTCTCCCAGGTGAAAGGGACCTGCCACATGTATCTGCTATCGAGGTGGCTGTAGGTGCAAATCCTTCCCTACACCTACCGAGGTGGCTGTAGAAGCAAATGCTTCCTTGGTTGGCAAGAGCTCCCTCTAAGTCAGGCACACATCCCTGTTGTGCTTGGAGTGGTGATTTATGGAAAGCAGCTCCCACCCCACTGTGGCACGGTGCTGCATTTGGCTCAAGCAAAGCGCGGCTGGTTCAGTAATTAAAGCAGCACTGGGGTAACTGTTCTCTGCTAAGGGTTGGAGGGGAACTCCTGGGGAGACCAGCAGGTTCTCGGCACCCTGCAACTGCATCCCAAAGCCAGAGCTGTGTTTGGGCCAAGTTCCCTTTTTGCTTTTACCCTGGGGAAAGTGCAGAGAAGACGTTGGAAGAGCTGCAGTTACTGCCCATGAGAGCAGGGACCCATCTCATCACCATGAGGTTGCTGGATCTGGACTTTTGGGTTGGTTTGGACTGGCAAGGGGAAAGGAGGGTCCACGTAAACATGAAATAGTGTGTGTCCTGCACAGTATGCAAACTGTGAGTGCACTGGCCCGGTCTGTGCTGAAGATGCCCCGGGTCACAGGGCCCCATGGACACAAGCCTCATTCCCATCACACCTGGTGCTGTCAGACCCCAACAGAGCAGCTGTGCCACCTTCAGGAGCTCCCCTGTACAGGTGATGCAACAACCAGTGTCAGCTCTAAAAGGACTAATTAGTCTTCCTCACATTAACCTCACTTCACCTGGGAAGAATCTTCTACGCATGCTCAGGAACCCAATTTAAGCTCAGCTGGAGCCATCAGCTCCCATGGGATCTGTGTCGGAGGAGCTCTGGTATCCAGTTTGGCTCCACCTGTGCCTGCACTATGGGCTCTGCTGACCCAAGACCTCAGCCTTTAGCATGATGGTTTTTCTTGCCTCATCTGGAGGAGAAAGACCTGGGGTGTTGGTTGACAGTGACTGAACAGGAGCCAGCTGTGGCCCAGGTGGCCAAGAAGGCCAATGGCATCGTGGCTTGGATCAGAAACAGCATGACCAGCAGGTCCAGGGAGGTTCTTCTCCCTCTGCACTCGGCACTGGTGAGACCGCTCCTCGAATCCTGTGTTTAGTTCTGGGCCCTCACCACAAGAAGGATGTTGAGGCTCTGGAGCGAGTCCAGAGAAGAGCAACAAAGCTGGTGAGGGGGCTGGAGAGCAGGTCTTATGAGGAGCGGCTGAGAGAGCTGGGGGTGTTTAGCCTGGAGAAGAGGAGGCTGAGGGGAGACCTCATTGCTCTCTACAACTACCTGAAAGGAGGTTGTGGAGAGGAGGGAGCTGGGCTCTTCTCCCAAGTGACAGGGGACAGGACAAGAGGGAATGGCCTCAAGCTCCACCAAGGGGAGGTTCAGGCTGGACATTAGGAAAAACTTTTTCATGGAAAGGGTCATTGGGCACTGGCAGAGGCTGCCCTGGGAGGGGGTTGAGTCACTTTCCCTGGAGGTGTTTAAGGGACGGGTGGACGAGGCGCTGAGGGACATGGGTTAGTGATTGATAGGAATGGTTGGACTCGATGATCCGATGGGTCTTTTCCAACCTGGTGATTCTACAATTCTATGATCAACGTGAACTTGCCTGGCCACTGTTGGACCTGGCCCTGATCTGTGCCTTGTCTTCCCGGCTTTGTGTTGGACCCATCTCATTGCCGTGGTGTTGCTGGATCTGAACTTTTGGGTTGATCGGGATTCTTGGTTGGACCTGGCCACTACCTCAGACCTTCCCCTGTCTTCTGTGCAGGTACCGCGTGATGGGCCCTGCTAGATCTGGGGTCCTACTTGCTGCCTTCTCCCTGAGGGAACAGCCCTGCCTTTACTGAACCCTGATATGGGAGCATCTTGGTGTGGAGGGCCAGGAAAGGCCAAGATGCCAACTGCTTTCTCCCCATTGGTGCCTAAAGCTAGAGTGGAAGGTGATATCCCTCCTCTTGGCGCCAGCTGTGTCCAGGGCATAACCCGTGTCAGCAGAACCCCTCCATGGCACCAGAAGAACCCCTGGTGCTGGAGGACGTGTGATTTCCAACACTTGCACCTCCTTTACTGCCAAAGAAGTTTTGCTTTGGGTTGCAGGACCCAAATAATTTTAGGAAAAAATTATTTTCAGAAAGAGTGGTGAAGCCCTAGCAGAGTCTCCATCCCTGCACAGGTTCGAAAAATGCGTAGATGTTGCACTGCTGGGTTTAGCAGGCACAGTGGTGCTGGGCTGACAGTTGGAATTGATTAACTTAGAGGTCTTTTTCAACATTAATGATTCTATAATTCTCCACAAACACTAATGACGTGCCCTTTGTGTCACAGGGCAAGGACAAGCTGCTGGGGAGCCCTAGAAGATTAAGTGCTTTGTTGCGTTATTTCCACCTCCTTCACTGAACAGATGAGCTGCAATCAGGAGAATGAATTTTAACAGCAGTGATGGTAGCGGAACATCATGGGCTGTGGTAAGGGAGGAAAGAGCAAGGACAGCTCAGGTAAGGTAGAACTTTCCCAATAGCTACGAGTGATGCAGTTAATCCAAGAGCGCAGAGGGAACTGTCTGCAATGGCTTTTGAGACTGCGTGGTGATGGGGTGAGTCTGAAAGGTGGAGAGAGGACAAGCACTCCCTCTCCTTAGGAAGGAGGAGGAAGGCTCAGGCAAATACGGAAGCAAATGCGTTACCTGTGAGCACATAGAAGAGATGGGAGGAACAACATCCAACACATTCCAGATTGTGACTGCAGGGTCTTATTTTGTCCTGTGACAAGATATTCGAGGAATAGCTGTTAACTGTTACTGGGGTGAAATAGAAAGAATTTTCTATATGTGGGGAAATTCAGTGTTGCCCAATGGAGGAGAGAACAGCGTGGGGTGGGAGATTCCCCGTCCATTGGGTTTGGAAGGCACGCAAGCATTGCAGAAGACAGGCTTGGGATGAAAAGCATAAATTAGAGGAAAGGTCTGAAAGAAAGTGCTGCAGAGGAGGCTGAGAGTGAGCAAATGCACGTTCCAGGATGGGCAGGGTGAAAGGCTGGAAGGAAAACAAGCCTGGGGGGGGAGATGGCAGCACTCACGCTCTGCACGAGGAGTTGTGAGAAAGGCAAACATCCCATTAAAATGTATAAATAGGTGTGTTGCATATAGAGGGGATGAAGTAATGCGGGGCCGAGCACGGTGCCTCCTGGAGCACTGAGGCCTTATTTGGGCTCTCGCCTGGCGAAGGAGCCCCGGGAGCTGCTCCACACCAGCCGTCTCGCCCACAAACCGGAGCTGCAGGAGGGGAGCCAGCCAGGGGGGTTGGTGCAGCCCAGGGAAAAGTTTCAGGTGAAGCACGATAAGAGGTTTCAAATATGCAAATGACTGGCAGAAAGGAGACAGCGGTGCTTGGTGCACCCAGTCCTCCTTGGGCGCAGGGTGGGGAGTTGGCTCCGGAGAGGGAGACTGAGGTTAAACTGCAGGAAAGCTGCTGCAGCTGCAGAAGTGAAGCACGGAAATGGAGTGATTAGAGCGGCTGTGGGGTTGCTGCTGCCAAACTAGAGACAGAGGAAGGGTGGTTTAGCCAGAACCGTAAGACACTCCCTCAGTGGTCTCACAGGGTCCCACTTTGCCCATCTTCTTTGAGGGAATGGCCTCAAGCTCCACCAAGGGGAGGTTTAGGCTGAACATTAGGAAAAAATTTTTCACGGAAAGGGTCATTGGGCACTGGCAGAGGCTGCCCAGGGAGGGGGTTGAGTCACCTTCCCTGGAGGTGTTTAAGGGACGGGTGGACGAGGTGCTGAGGGACATGGTTTAGTGTTTGATAGGAATGGTTGGACTCGATGATCTAGTGGGTCTCTTCCAACCTGGTTATTCTATGATTCTGTCACCCCTTGAGATCACACTGATTAAACGTTACTCCTCTGTAATGGATTTGTTCAGCTATTAAAATACCTGATTTAGGTGCAAACTTCCAGGCATCAGCATCTGAAAACTGTCAGCCTGGGAAGGTGTGGTGAGATTCTCAAGTAATTTCCCAAATGGATTGGTTTTCCAGGTGGGATGTGTTAGAATGACAAGGGATTCAGCCAGCATTGAAACCAGAGTAAGCAGAAGAGTTAATTACAGAACTAAACTAATGTAGAACCACGATTGCTTCCCCTTGACACTTTTACCTGATTGATTAAATTTATTAATAGATACTGATATGATTGTAGGGCTATGTCAAGTACTTTCAGCTGTTTCCAGAAAGCACCTGCAGAGGGGGCAGACCTGCCCAGCATGGTTTAATATTGTCTGGTTACAGGTGTGGAGTTGGTTGGTGGCTCCTGCTGTTGCTGTGCAGGAGCAGAGCCTTGCAATGTTGGACTTGGCATTGGCTCCTGTTTCTCCTCCAGCTGTGCAGATCACCAGTCATGGCTCCATGCAGTGTATGTTCAGTCCAGGATCTTCTGTGGATGCTATTTTGAGTTTCCGGACTCTGTGCTTCCTGTGCTGCTTTATCAACTGATCCCTCAGGCTGGGATTTCAGCTGCCCTGATTTTAGCATCTTGAGGAAGTCTGAGTAAGTCTGCCTGGGATTTCCCCATCCCTGCCTCCTGGAAAGAGCCTGTCAAGGAACCCAAGCCTGGGAAAAAGCTACCTGGAAAACTTTCCTGAGCCACAGCTCATGCTCTGTGCTCCCTGGGCAGGGTCAGATGCCTGAGGCCACACGGTGCCTGTCCAGCCCAAGGTTATTCCAGCCCGTTGCAGCTTGGTACTCCTTGGTACGACAGCAAGCTGCTGATGGAATCTACCACCACTGCATCCCACCCCCGGCTACCCTGCAACCATACCCGGCCATCCTCACCCAGCATCTTCCATCTACGACAGACTGAGCTCCTGCAGGCCAAACTCTTGCTGCAGCTGTTGTGGATCAAGCCCTGCTTAGTTTGCTGCTACAGCTGTGAAAGCAATTGCTGTCCTGCCCAGAGGCACAGGACATCTTTGTAGGTGCATCTTGCCTTGCATTTGGCTCCTCTTGCTCATGGTACATCTCCCTTCAGGGGCTTTACCCTGGGGATGTGCCTGGATGGACCACCGTGTTCTCCCCATCCCCAGGTCCCCATCCCAGGTCCTGCTCCAGCCTGGGACACCTTTTGTCCTCCCCACATTTTGTTTCTTGTTAACTGTTGGCATCAACTCCTGCTTCCTGCTGTGTTCCTGCTCTCTGTGGGGGGGTTGGTCTAGATGGCCTTCAATGGTCCCTTCCAATCCAAACCATTCAGTGGTTCCCCAGAGCAGCGTAAAGGATCCAGTCCTAAGGAGCCCATCCTTCACCAGCTCCTGGTATCTGAGTGCCATGAGGTGAGTGCACAGTTTTGTGGCCAGCAGGTGACATGTGAAAGGAAGTAAAACATGAAGTGCAGCTCAAACCTCTGTTTTCACCCGTACATTTGCCCTTTTCCTGCTCCTATAAAGCACTGTGCTATCCAAATGCTCTCACTCAGACCAGACCCATGTGGTATCTTGTCTGTTCTTCCAAGCGGGGAAAAAAAAATTCCCAGATTTCAAAATCCTGGAGAAAGGAACCCATAAGTTCTGGGAATATCCTTTAAGCTCTCTGAGCTGCCCAAAATGAGCTGTGTGCAGGTACAAAAGGAGTCACAGGCATGACTCTGCGATTGGGGAATGTGGTGCTGCATTCCCATCCAGCCCCTCTCCAGCTTCCACACTTTCACAACACGGCTCTCGGTTCCCCAGTAGCTTTTCCAAGGTTGCAGCCAAAGAGGTACGTGCCCCTCTTAGCTGGCACAACTGGGCATTACAATTGCATGCCGATTCTGACATATCACAGCAAACCACCCAGTTCTTCCTGAGATGACTTCATTTATGCCCCTCGCCGTGGGATCAAGATGTCTGAGTCACAGGCTTGCTTTGCCTTCAGTGAGGTCCTGACATCTCCCTGGGTGCTGCAGGGGCCTTGGAAAGTCAGTTCTGAGCTCTTGCTTTGAGCACGAGGTGGTCCTTGGCTTCAATGTTGTTGCTGCTCTCTCCAGCGTGAAAAGAGCTTGTGTGCCTTGGGTTTGCTCCAGCTATTTCAGATGATGTAATGAGCGTTCCTGCCTCTCCCTGCAGATTCTTTAGCACAAACAGCACTGTGAATCTTGAATGTCTTGAGGTCGAAATATGATACTGGAAGTTGTAGAGCACCTTGGCCTGGTGCGACCCCATATCCTCAGCTCCATCTGTGCAATGGCCTCTGTCATCCAGAGCTGCAAAAGCCGCTCCCTGCTGGTTCTTTTACGCCGAAGACCCATGCCAAGGCCTTTCAGGGTGCACCCTCATGTCAGAGGTCCAGCAGCTTCTCCTCTGAATGCTGTTCCTAATGCAACCGAGACTCAGGTTTTGGCTTTGGTGATCCATTGGTGAAACCCACTGAAGTTTCTGGGTTAGAGGGAGGGTGATGAAATTCAATTCTTTGGATCCAGCTCAACAGAAATTGTCTTTCTTCTTGCACCTGGTGGGCAGAAGATCTGCTTCTTGCAGTGCTGATTCATCTTAGCTCTTCTCAGTGGAGGAGGATCCAGTGACCTGCTTGGACAAGCTCACCTGGGAGCTATAAATACATCACAGTGTAATACTCACATGACAATAAGCTAATGGGTAATGATCATTGATAATAAGAACGGGATTTGTCCCTGCAGGTAGACACCCTTCTTCCCTGGGCTCATTTGGAAGTTCGATTATTACTTGCCTCCCTACCGCTGGGTGTTGGGCAATGCTGGTGAGAGGGATTAGATGCATGAGAGGTGCGAGATATGGACCTTCACTGAGGAATCTCTGTGATTAACACAGGTGATGCTGCTGGTGCCAGAGCTGGAGTCAGCTTTTGCGTTCCTGTCCGTCAGGAGCTACCCATTAACTGCAGTGAGGTAAACAGCTCAAACGATGGGACAGCTGGAAGGAACTAAATGGATCTGTCTGTCTTTGGATGTAATCCTGGTTGAAATAAAGGCTGTCGCTGAATGTAATACCGAATGCTTGACTTTCGGCCTTTAACATCCACCATTCACTCCACATCCAGGTATATTTGGTGTCCAGTTTGGACAGCTACCTGTGGTACTTTCTCAGCTGAGCTGAGCCAGCCTGAAGCTCATGGTCTGGGGTGTGCCAGGACTCCTTACTAAGCCCAGGCTTGGCCCATTCATGTGTTGGGACCAGGGCGGGTATGAGGGTTCAGGTAGCATAGAGCAACAGCAGCAATCCATGTGAATTATTTTCTTATTGTGTGCTTCTTTTAAACCTCTGCTATGATTTGGGTGCTGTCTGACAATATTGCACTGGTCACGGGAGGCAGATACCTGGTAAGGAGCGCAACTAGGACACAGCTACTGAGCATGGCTTTAGCCATCAGATTAAGGGATAAGCCATTCTACCTTCTATCCTATGTTTAGATTGGAAATTAGGAAAGATATCTTTCCTGAAGGAGTGGGGAAGCATTGGAAGAGGCTGCCCAGAGCAGTGGTGGAGTCTTCTTCCCTGAAGACAGTCAATGAGTATGTGGCTGTAGCACTTTGGGACATGGTTTAGTTGGCACAAAGGTGTTGGGCTGGATGAGCTTAGGGGTCTTTTCCAGCCTTTATGATTCTATGTTGACTAAAGAGGCTGCTTGAGCCAATTCCTTACATCTGAGAAGTTGTCTTGTCATGAGTTGCCAATGAGTAGGTGATTTTGGAAGCAGAAATTTGTCTCCAAGTGCTCTGTACTTTACCTTGTAAAGGGGATAAAAGATGACCAAAGGGCAGTGAAGTTCTGTCTTTAAGCCCTGGCTGTGTCTCAGGTTTAAGCACTCACCTGGGCAGTGTAAGAGAGTGCCCTGAGGAAGGTGTTTTTCAGCAGCAAGCGTCTTCAAGTGAGACACTGTCTCCAGTGGTTGGTTTAAACGGGGATTAGGAATGATTGCAAAATCCACAAGCAGTGTGTACCCCATAGCATTAATGTCCCAGCATCTCCAAGGTGGTAGACACCTAGAAAAGGGGCTCCATGTATTGTAGTCACTGTCAGTAACTACATTTTAGTTTCACCTAAGACTTGGTTCCTGGTGGAATAAGCCTGATGACTGAGAGTTTTCACAT
Organism: Phaenicophaeus curvirostris; assembly: GCF_032191515.1. NCBI lineage: Eukaryota > Metazoa > Chordata > Aves > Cuculiformes > Cuculidae > Phaenicophaeus > Phaenicophaeus curvirostris. The sequence goes on from NC_091411.1 coordinate 2,763,028, forward strand.
TGTGACAGCAGGTGACGTGATGGTGATTTACAATCCTGAAAGCACAGAAGTTTGAAGCCTTGTGACTTAAAGCCAAGGTAATTTTGTTCTTCCAAGAAGCAGAGAGCAAGCAATGTTAGGGGCCGCAAACAGCAATAGGAAATGTCAAAGAATAACTTTAAAATGTGAATTTTCCCCCTTTTGTTGCTTTGTGGTGGCTAAAGGCGGGTGGAGAATTTTTAGGAGAGACCAAGCTGTGTTTGATTTTACATTAGCCATCCAAACTTGGTCACCCAAAGCTTTTTTACAGAAGTCCATCTTTCATTCTCACTTGCTCGGTGCAGGTACGAGGTGTCCCACATTGACAAAGATACATGAAGCTTGCAGCTAAGTCTTCCAAGTCCATGACAAAGATCCCAGGGAGCTGAAGGCCTCTCCAGCAGGTTTGTGGGCACTCAGCCCTTTTGGACTCTGCTTAGTCATCATAAGGCACAAAGAATTTGAATGTGAGTGTTGGGTTTTTTTCCTTTTCTGGGCATATCTGGGATTGAGCTTGCCAGAACAAGTGCTGAGGTTGCTCATTTTCTGGGGCATAGGGCTGAGATTGCAGTGTCATAACAGAAACTGGGGTCTCCCACCTCCATCCCTCCAGATACTGGCAGATGGGAAGGGAAGGGAAGGAAGATGAGACCATGCCTGCCCTCAGACCCTCTACCTCTTCTTTAGAGCAGCTATGTTAATTTCAGTGAAAGCTGCACTCTCAACAGCACTGGAATATCTAGAGGCAAAGTCTTGTGATAGACGGCTGTACAAAGGAGAACAGAATTGGGGATGAGAAAATCTGGAGCACGCTCCTACACTCCTGTTAGCAGCAAGTGCCCGTGGGCAGATAGATGAAGCTGGGGGTAGAGACATTCCAGAGCAGTTTGTGAGTCAGCTGAGCTCCTCCCATCACAACTTCACTCATCAAAGCAAGTATTTATAGCACAGGTAGGAGTAGGGAGAGAAATCAAAGACGAGCTTCCCAGAAAGACACATAAATCACTCCAAGAGTTCAGCTCTGGGGTTCTGCATTTTTTTGCTTTAATGAGAATGAATAAAAAGGCTGTTTATTATTAATATTTATTAATATTATTTAATCAGTCAGCTTTTTGAATTAAAAGCATCTTTGAGCAAAGAGATATTTCCATAGAGTTCTCCCAGCTTTCAGATCTGCCCCAGCAGGCTGCTAAGGACATGATGTCTTACACCAGAGAAAATACTTTCCCCAGCACAGATCTGCTGAGAAACAATTCAGAAAGTCTGTCTGGGATGACGTTTGCTGTCCGAACTGTTGGGAGACCTCCAGGCCTTCTGATAAAGCGAAGCAGGAAAGCCAGGAGGGTGCTGTACCCAGCCCGAGTGAGAAAATATTTGCCACGTCAGGAGAAAGACCTAGTCAAGCGGTGGCTGCTCTTCTTTGCTGGTATCATCCTTATGCAGGTCTTAACTCAGGATCCTGAGCAAGAGAGCCTGGCTAGGGGAAAAAGCCTTAGAGAGCAGCCGCTCTCTGTACCAGCACCACTGATGGCTGCACAGCTCGAGGCTGCAAGGAACCGCTCCAGAGAAGACAGAGTTATTTCAGAGGCCCCAGGTATCATTTTCTCATCAGCTTATGGGCACATGCCTCTTGGACAAAGCTCAGCAGATGTGCCTCAACAAGGAAGGAGACATCCACGTGCCTTCTGCAGGCACTGCTTGACAAGTTTCTCCCGTGCAGAGCACTGAACTGTGTGTGAGAAGCTGTCCTCCTATTCCTGCACTTGGACATCGGCTGCTGGAGCACCATGAGCAGCAGAAGTGGCCTGTGAACTCCCACACGCTTCCCAGGAGACAAGAGGATGGGACAGAGGACACGAGACCAGCGGTGGCCAGAAGAGCATTGAAGAAAGCCCAGGGCTGCAGCGAGAGCTGTGTTGATGATAACTGTGATTAGAGATCGGAGATTCCAAGAGCTGCAACAAAAGGCTGCGGGAATTAGATTTACACTCCCAGGTCGGGTTTGTACGTGCTAACCTGTTGCTGTTGCATAACTTTTTTCAGTGCCTCCATTTATGTGTTGTAATTTACTGTCAGTTCTCACAAATTAGGAGAAAGTAGCCCAGCTCTCGAAGCGATGAGAGTACAAAGACCCTGTGCACTTTTCTCCTTCTGTAACACTGTAAGAATAAAACTGCTAAGATCAGCCTTTCACAACGTGTTTCATCTGAGCTTTTAAAGTTAAGGTTTGCTGCTCTGCTGCGTGCTGAGAAGTGCTGACAGTCCTGGGGAAGTAAAACTGTCCAACCAGCAAGAACAGTGGGGTCAGAGACGCTGACATGGGGTTGTCCAGCAAGGGAACCTGGGTCAGGAGTGGGATGGGACACAACATGAGCCACAGCACTGGGCTGAGGTGTCTCCTTGGGAAAAAGCTAAGAGGCCCCTAAAGGAAACTATGGGACATGCTGGGAAAGAGGGTTGGTTAAGTGGGAGTCTGAACTAGTCCAGTCTAACCAACACTTCTACCCTCCTTGTGTTTATTGAGAGTTTAGCACCGCTTTGTGGCTCTGTGCATGAAATCTGGGACTGCCCAATGGTCCAGGGGAGTATGCTTGTAGGGTTTTTTGAACAGAGTGAATGTGATGGTGTCTGGGGGCTTCACAGCGCGGTGCAGCTCGGAGTGGGGCTGCTGTCTGAGTTAGGAATAAGGAAATGTGGCTCTGGACCTGCTTTTGCACCTTGTCCAGCCACGGGGTTTATTGCAAAGAGCCACTCATGGCTTCTTGCTGGAAACAAGGATTTTTAGGGGATAATGTTTTGAGTTAATTGAATTTCCTGGGCAGTTTTATCACCTAGTCCCTGAGGCTGGGGTTCAGCTGCCCTAGTTTAGGTATCCTGAGGAAAGTCTGAGTAAGCCCCATCCCTGGAGGTGTTCAAGGCCAGGTTGTATGGGGCCTTGGGCAGCCTGATCTAGTGTGATGTCCCTGCCCACGACAGGGAGTTGGAGCTAGATGATTTTTAAGATCCCTTCCAACCTGAACGACTCTATGATTCTAGGCTTGCCTGGGATTTCCCCAGCTCAGCACTCTGTGATAAATGTGACTGGGAGACCCAGCCTGAGGAAAGACCACCTGGAAAGCTTTCTCCAAGCCACAGCCCATGCCCTGGCCTCATGTATCTCATGTATCAGGGCTCTCCCACATGAAGGTCAGTCTCAAAAGGCCATGCTGTGCCTCTGCAGCCCCTAGCTTCACCCTTCAGCTCTCCAGTCCAACCTTCCACTCTGCAGAACAACTTCAAACTTATGCTGGGTTGCTCAGAACTATGTCCAGCCCAACTTTTAAAAATCTCCAAGCATGGAGATTTCATTGCCTCCTTGGCCAACCTATTACACCTGCCTGGGACTTAAGCCAGATCTTTTCCACGCCACATCATGCCAGTCAGTTGGTGTGCCTCACATCGCTGCTCACTGAGCTGCGTGCTGCAGAAAGCAGGTTTTCTCATAGCAACAGCAATTACTTCCTCAGGGCCTGATAAGAGCAGAACTCAATTGTTTTGCAATGACCTAAAGCAGCTGCATGTGACCCAGGGCTGGAAGGAAGCTGGAACGCACATGCAGGGATTGCAGAAGAGATGTGGAAAAGCCGAGCACAGCATTGCAGGCCACGACAGAGAAGAGCGGGGAGCTGCGTGGCAATTAGAGACCTGCTTATCTCCAAAAAAAACGGTAGCTGAAAAACCTGACTCACTAACAGATTTTAGCTGCGTAATTGCTAGTGGAAAAGAAATGAGCAATCTGTGCGCAGGGAGGGATCTGTCTGGAGCGAGGAGGAGCTGGGGTATGACTGCTGCAAGGGGTGGTCCAGGATAAGCCCTTTCAGAGGGGCTCTCCATCCCTTGCAGAGGCAGGGTAGGATGTGCTATCACAAGGAATAACCAAATGTCGGATTTTGTAAAATTCCAGAATGGTAAAGACCTTTGAAAACAAAAAGATCTTTCAACAACGGTGGTGGTGAAATCTCTCAGAGTTGATTGTAACCTCGGTGACCAAGGGCTTTCCCAAAGGCATCACGAGAGGGCAGCAGAGACAGACGCTGAGCAGAGCGCAGAGGCAGCGCCTGCAGTGGTTCAGACACCCAAACTCGAAACAGCAAGAGTGCATGGACAAGAAATTGCTGAGGATGCTGGCAGTACCTCGCAGAGAGCTGATGTGGTGGAAAACAGAATCTCTCAAAACAAGCTAGCATGCTGAGACATAGCCCAGCAAAATGTACACAGAGTTGCCTTTGGTATAAAAAAATATCCTGCATCACCGAGACTTGCAGGTGAGAATTTTTATTGTTCCATACAGTGCGGGACAGCGAGCTGAGGTAATGCAGATGTAACGGAGGCTGCCATCAACCAACATCCAAGCCAGGCATTGACAGCCTAAAACAAAGCAACCACTGAAAATTCATTTCAGACCCAGTGGTTTGAATGAACTATGTATAAAAAGGCTGTTGTAATCACGGTTGCCTGGAGCCTAGTGCTTCATGTCAGGGACAGCCCCTACTCCTAGCTGTTCTGTTCCTGTTTGCTGCAGCGGTTGCTTTTGGGAGGATGTGCTATAGACAGGACTCACTCTGGCCGAGTGCAGGAGTGAAGGACACTGCTAGGAGCTCCGCAGCATGGTGTCACACAGCTGACCCTTGCTCAGCCCTGTTGCAGCTTCTCCCAGGCCTGTGCCTCACCAGGGCAATTTCCAGGTACGTGCACCAGCTCCAGGTGAGCTCACAGAGCCAACGAAGCCTGGCAGGGCAGCTTTGGAAGCCCTGTGGTGCCTGGGGGTATTAACCCATCAGCACTATGCAGCAGTCAGCAGAGAAGCGTATCCAGACAGGCTCTGTACTTGGGACGTGCCTGGACCCAGTCCTGCACTTGTGTTTCCAGCCCCATACAGCGCTTGTGTCTCCTCCTTCTCTGCGGGGGAGGACTTTGCACTCCAGTTCTTTTGTCCCAGCAGCCTCCACCCTCACCTGAGGTGCTTGGGCTAGAACCTGTGTTTCACTCCTTCCTCTCCCAGAGATCCCATTTCCCTGCTCTGCCCACTCCAGAGTCTTCCAGACCCATGCTACAGCCCCAGCCCCTTCCCTCATACCTCCAACCTCTTTCCTTATCCAAGTCTCCTTGGCCCATCTCAGCCCACCCTTCCTGCTGCCCCAGAGCCCCCAGCCCTGCTGCTGGGCACAGAGTCCTTTGCTGCAGGGGACATCCCTGCTGGTAAAACCCTCTTGGCAAACAGCATCCAGATGTGTACTGGGAGCAGCACCCAGCACATTCCCACCGTGTTACCTGCCTGGGAATGATCTGTGGGGAGCGTGATGGATGCACTACCCCAAACCCAGGCCAGGGACAATTCTGGCAGTTTGTCGTTACACATGATCACATTCCTGTACCCAGCGGTGTCCTCAAAGCTGCTCAACTGAGTAGGTGTCCTAGGGACCAGGCGCATTGTGAGTAGCAGCACTCCTGAGATGCTCCTGAAAGGGAACCTCTTGCCGTATTTCCCCAATCCTACAATGTGAATGCCCTTGTGACCCCTGTCCTCATGCTCATCCAGAGCAGACATGGAGCTGCTCAGCATTTTTTCCACGATGACCATTCATAACTTCACTAGCAGCCACCTGCTCTCCTGCTCTGTAACAGCAAGCTCTACTGCAGCTTTTCCACCAAACACAGAAGACGGCACTGCTTCCCATCCCTGCGAGACAAGGGGCACCGCTGCTGCTCCCTGCGGAGTCATGCCATGGGAATTGTAAACACAGCTTATTTCATTGGGTGCATTATTCACCCTCTGGCTCACTCTCAGCTGTCTCAGGAGCGTAATGGAGAAAATATTAAAATGGTTTTTCTTTGCACTGCCTCACCTAGATACTACATGCTGCACTATTTCATTGCACAACTGAATGTCTTAGAAAGGGGAGCCTGAAAAGGTTACAGTAAAAAAAAACAAAAAACAAACCAACAACTTAGAAAGGAGGCAAAAATCAGAGGAAATTATAAGAAATCAATTAGCAATCCAGTAAAGACATGCTTGTATTTCTTCTTGCCTCACAGCATTAAAGAGCCTTTCAACAGAGCTCAAAGACTTGAAAACTGAATTGTGTTCACTCACACTGCAGAATATGGGCGAAAATTCTTTAAGGAAGACAGAAAGTTTTGATCATAAGGACCTTGGGGCTACCCTCACACCCAGCATTTCTGCTTCCTGGAGCAAAGCAATATTGTTTGCTCTTAAACAATATCTGCGAAACGCCCATCTGCTTTAACCCCAGGGACTGTGCAGCTCTGTCCAGCTGGTTGCTAGTCTAACGTTTTGGCTATGTTTTCACCCAGTGTATTGAAATAGCCCCTCTGAGCACACGTTTCCCTCTTAACCAGTGTTTTCCTGCCTCCTGTTTGGGAGAGTTTCTCACTTTCCTTCTCTTTTTTTGGCTCTGTAGCTGGGCAAACCCAGGGAATGGCCCATTTTCATTGACATCATCCCGAAAAACAGCTGAAATGATATTGTTTGTAAAAAAAAAGGGGGCACAAGTGTGAGAGACCGGGGCTCAGAGAATACCACCTGAGGAACATGAGGGCATGGTGGGATCCTGTGGCACATGGGGGACACAAACCGGGGAGTGGGGGTGCTGAGGCACACGGGGATGCAGGGACACAGCAGGGCTCTGAGGCACACGGACATGGGGATGTGACAGAGCCCTGAGGCACATGGGGACAAGGCAGGGCTCTGAGGCACACGGATGACATGGAGACACAGTGAGGATTCGAGGCACATGGAGGACACAGTGAGGGTCTGAGACACAAGGGGACATGAGGACAAGGCAGGGCTCCAAGGCACACAAAGGACATGGGGACATGATGGGGACATGAGGGCCATGGGGCCATGGTGGAACCCTGTGGCACATGGGAGACATGGCTCAATCCTGAGGCACACAGGGACACGACAGAGCCCCAAAGCACACAGGGACATGGGGACACTATAGAGCCACAAGGCTCGTGGGCACATGGGGACAAGGCAGGGCTCTGAGGCACACAGATGACATGGGGACACGGGTATTCGAGGCACATGGAGGACATGGTGGGGGTCCAAGACACACAAGGGCACGACAGAGCCCCAAGGCACACGGGGACATGGGGACACGGCTCAGTCCTGAGTCACATAGGGACCTGGGGTCACAGCAGGGCTCTGAGCCATACAGGGACATGAGGACACTGTGGGGCACGAGGCACTGGGAGACAAGAAAGAACCCCAAGGCTCAGAGGCACATGGCTCAGCTGTAGGCACATGGGGACACGGGGACATGGGAGAGCCTTGAGGCACATGGGGACACGGGGACATGGGGACATGGCTCAGTCCTGAGGCACATGGGAAGATGTGGACACAGCACGGCTCTGAGCTACACGGGGACACAACTCAGTCCTGAGACACACAGGGACATGGAGGGGCCCCAAGGCACATGGGGACACAAGGACATGGTGACAAGAAAGAACCCTGACGCACAGAGGCCCCAGGGACACAGAGACACTACAGAGCCCCCAGGCACAGAGGGACACAGCTCAGTCCTGGGGCACACAGGGACACAGTGGCACCCCGAGGCAGATGGGGATATGAGGACACAGTACATGGGGACAAGGAAGAACCCCGAGGCTCAGAGGGACATGGCTCAGCCCTGGGGGACACGAGGACATGACAAAGCCTCGAGGCACATGGGGACACAGCGCAGTCCTGAGACACAGGAGGACTTGGTGGGGCCCTGAGGCACATGGGGACACAAGGACATGGTGGGGCACGAGGCACATGGGGACACGAGGACATGGTGGGGCACGAGGCACATGGGGACATGAGGACATGGTGGAGCATGAGGCACATGGGGACAAGAACGAACCGTGAGGCTCAGCCGGGCAGGGCTCAGCCCTGGGCACATGGGGACACAGCAGGGCCCTGAAGCACATGGGGACAAGAAAGAACCCTGAGGCACAGAGGCCCTGGGGACACGGGGACACTACAGAGCCCTGAAGCACAGAGGGACACGGCTCAGTCTTGAGACACACGGGGACACGGTGGCACCCCGAGGCACAAGGGGGTACGAGGACGGGGTACACGGGGACAAGGAAGAACCCGCAGGCACAGAGGGACACGGCGGAACAAGAAGCGGCCCCCAGGCCCCGCGCCCCGCCCCGCCCCGCGCTGCCGCTTTAAGCGCCGCCGCCCCGCGGGCCGGAAGGGGCCGGGACGCAGCGGGGTCCGCGCCGCCGCCCGCAGGTAAGTGCGGCCCCGCCTCCCCCGGGGCATCCACCCCCCCCACCTCCCCCTCCAGTGCCTCCTCCGCGGTACATCCCCCCCCCCCCTCTTTTCTGTAGTGCCCCCCCCATCCATCTCCTCTCCCCTCACCCCTCGAGTCCGCCCCCCTCCAGGCTGAGAGTTTCCCCTGTCCGTGCTCGTTGTCCTTGCCCGCTCTCCCACTCCTCTGTACCCCCACAGCCGTCTCACAGTGGGGACCGTGGGTGGCTGCCCCCACTCTGCTCCGTCCTGGGGACAGTGCCCCCACGGCAATCCACGGCGAGGGGGGACCCTGTGGTCACAGCAATCCCTGGCAGGGACTGATCCACAGTGGGGACCGTGGGCGGCTGCCCCCGCACCAACTCTTTCCGTTATCCTCTTTCTCTCCCGCAACTGGACAGTGTAGGGCAGGGTCTTTGTTGCCATCCCAGCGGGTGCTGAGGCTCTGCGGGGTCGCAGAGAGCAAGCAGCAACACTATGGTACGGCTCAGAAGTGATGGCCATGCTCAAGTCACAAGATCTCCTTATTTTTTCCTTTCAAGTTTAAGAGTTAGGCATTGATGTTCATTTCCTTGGCTGCTTTTTTTGCCTTCATGAAAGAAAGCTTTCCTTTTTTTTTCTTCTTCTTTTCTTCTTAAGCAAATCTCTGTGGGAAAACTCTGCTTCTAAACTTTTATTTTGGCCTTTTCTTGTTGATACTGTGTATTTTGATTTCTTGTTTACTGGTGCTTTCTGCTTTCGATTCTGGACGAGCTGGCTTTCCCTTTCTTTGGCTGATCTGGCTGCTAAATGTTCTTTAATTGGAGGGGGGTGGGAAACTGGGAAAAGATGAAAGGACCTCAGAGCCCATCCAGTTCCCCTGCCATGGGCAGGGACACCTCCCGCTGGATCAGGGGCTCCAGGTCCCATCCAGCCTGGCCTCGAACACCTCCAGGGATGGGGCAGCCACCCCTGCTCTGGGCAGTCTGTTTCAGGGCCTCCCCACCCGCACAGCAAAACATTTCTTCCCAATATCCAATCTCAATCTACCCTCTTTCAGCTTAAAACTGTCCCCCTTTGTACTGTCCCTGCACTCCCTGATCAAGAGCCCCTCCTCAGCTTTCCTGGAAACTCTTTCAGTAGTGGAAGCTGCTCTAAGCTCTTCTTTTCCTCTTCACCTGACTACTGAAAAAACTAAAAAGTTCTTTCACAAAACTGTAGCAGCACGTCTGTAGTTGTGGAGCCAGGAGTGGGGGCTGTGTGGGCAGACAGCTTTTGCTGCTCTTCCATCAGCCGTTCCTGCCTTCTCTCTGTGGGCCGTAAAATTAGAACGGCTCTGATGTCCATTTAGTCTGATTTTCTGGGCTACGTGGGCTGTTGAAGTGCTGATGTGCCGCTTGGGGCTTGCTCAGCCTGTGGGTTCTGGCCTCTGGTGTACAATTAAAGTAAGTAATTGTATTTTAAGACCTAAATCTGTTCCCCAGGTGTGTGCTTGGGCAGATGTTTAGGGGAGGGTGAGCTTTCTTTTGCTGCTGGCAAGTGATCTGGTGCCTTCTGGTGGTCGTAGGATACAGCTTGAAAATTGTGGCATCTTAAAGAGCCGTCCCTGCGAGACTCCACACCTCTCTATCTGTTCCCTCCTTTGGTCATTCGCAGGTGACCTGCCTCCTCTCCAGAGCTGGCCCCTTCCCTGTCCCAGGAGTTTTCATCTTTGCAATTCAATTCACTGACCAGGAAGATGTTATTTGTTTCGTCTTTCCTGAGTTTAGTTTCTGTGTGCAGTGCGAAGTGTGGCCATGGAGAGCACAGGTCTGTGGTGAGGGAGAGTGAGCCAAGAACAGCTGGAACTGGGTGCAATTGAAAACTGTCAGCTTTGTGACGAAGGAGGATGTTCAAAGCATGTGGCTGTTTATCAAGGCTTGAAGTAGCTCCTTGGACACTGAGTGGAGATCTAGGTCTTTCAGTTCTAAGTGCCGGCTGAGCCAGCAGTGGCCAAGATGACCAACACCATCCTAGCTAGGATCAGCCATAGTGTGGCCAGCAGGAGCAGAGAGGGCATTGTGCTGCTGTGTTTGGTGCTGGTGAGGTTGCACCTGGGTTCAGTTTTAGTCCCTCAGTTCAAGAAGGACACTGAGGGGCTGGAGCACGAATGGAGCTGGGAAGAGTCTGGAGCCCAGGGGTTCTAGGAGCAGCTGAGGGCCCTGGGGCTGTTCAGTCTGGACAAGAGGAGGCTGAGGAGAGACCTCATCGCTCTCTGCAGCTTCCGGAAGGAGGTTGTGGCAAAGTGGGTGCTCAGCTCTGCTCCCAAGTAACAAGTGATAGGATGAAAGGAAATGGCCTGAAGTTGCATCATAGAATCACCAGGGTGGAAGAGACCCACCGGATCATCAAGTCCAACCATTCCTATCAAACACTAAACCATGCCCCTTAGCACCTCGTCCACCCGTGCCTTAAAAAGGTGAGGCTTAGATTGGAAATTAGGAAACAATTCTTTACTGAAAGAAAAGCGAAATATGGGAACATTCTGCCTAGGGCAGTGGTGGAGTCTCTATGCCCGGAGGGGTTCAAGAAACATGTTGGCATGGCACTTTAGGACATGGTTAGTAGGCATGGTGGTGTTGGACTGATGGATGGTTACGAACCAGAGGACATTTAATGAGCACCCCAAGCACGGAGCAGCTTATGCTAAATGAAATGAAGGCACCTTAGCATAAGGCCTCACAGCTTTTGCACCAGAATTAAAGCTAACTTTGCAGAAGAAGCAGCTGCTGTAAATGACACACTGTCTTCAAGGTTTCTCTTTGCAACAATAGAGAGTTGTTCTGCCTTATACTCCTCTCATTTCTCACGGGAAGCTTTCCTTGGTAGTCCTTGACTTGTTATTTTGTAGTTTATCAATTTGTAGACTGAAATGCTCACATAGCTGTTTCTCATGGGAAAATATAATAATGTATTGTAACTGATAGTAGTCCAAACTGGTAACGATGGTCTAGCAAACAAAAAGACCAAAACCATCAAGAATGACTTCAGGGCCATTGGGAAAATGATGGAGGGCTCTGGGGCACAAATAGTATTCTGCTCCATCCCAAGGCTAAATAGAGAGGAGCGGGAAGCCAGGAAGAAGAATTCGATCAATGCCTGGCGCCGGGCCTGGTGTGAGGAGAGGAGCTTTGGCTTCTTTGATCATGGGGTGGCTCATGCACCCCCAGACTTTGTTGCTAAGGATGGGACATGTGTGTCTCCTAGGGGGACTAAAGCCCTTGCTAGAAACCTAGCTAAGCTCATAAATCGAGCTTTAAACTAGATGTGAAGGGGGAGGGGGTTGAGCCCAGGCTAGACAGGAATAAGCCTGGATGTGGGGCACTGGCGATTGGGAGAGGGTGTGCTGGTGAGGACCACCAGTACCTCACCACACAGAAAGTGGGGGAGAACACACCCTGGGGTGCTAAGGGAGATATGGGCACTCTGGAGCTAGCTACTCCAGTTACCAGGCAATTGGGAATGAACTCTGTTCCCTCTAAGAGGGCTGAAGGTTCGGCAGCTCAGCTGAAGGGCATTTACACCAATGCACACAGCATGGGGAATAAGAAGGAAGAGCTGGAAGCTGTTGTAGGGCAAGGAGCCTATGATGTCGTTGCCATCACAGAAACGTGGTGGGACGACTCATATAACTGGAGTGCAGCTATGGTGGGGTACAAGCTCTTCAGGCAGGATAGGAAGGGCAGGAGAGGAGGCGGGGTAGCCCTCTTTGTAAGGGAGGACTTGGACACCATTGAGATGGATTGTGGTGATGAGGAGATTGAGTGCCTGTGGGTTAAAATCAGAGGAGCCCACCAGAAGGTAGATTTTGTGGTGGGAGTCTGTTACAGACCTCCCAGCCAAGGAGAAGCAGCTGATGAGCTCTTCTATAAACAGCTGGGGTTAATCTCTAGATCAGTGCCTCTTGTTCTTGTGGGAGACTTCAATCTTCCTGATATCTGCTGGGAGTACAATACAGCAGAAAGGAAGCAGTCTAGGAGGTTCCTGGAGTGCGTGGAAGACAACTTCCTTGCACAGCTGGTGAATGAACCAACAAGGGAAGGTGCCCTCCTGGACCTGCTGTTTGTGAACAGAGAAGGCCTTGTGGGGGATGTGGAGGTAGGTGGACGCCTAGGACTAAGTGACCATGAGATGATAGGGTTTTCTGTTCTAGGTGAAGTGAAGAGGGTGGTTAGTAGGACAGTAGCATTAAATTTCCAGAGGGCAGACTTTGAACTCTTCAGAAGGCTGGTTGGCAAAGTCTCATGGGAGACAGTACTTAAGGGCAAGGGAGCCCATGAGGGCTGGGAGCTCTTCAAAAAGGAAATCCTAGCAGCTCAGGAGAAAGCCATCCCCGTGTTCCGGAAAAAAAGCCGGCAGGGGAGAAAGCCAGCTTGGTTGAACAGAGAGATCTTGAGTGATATCAAGAAGAAGAGAAATGTTTATGGGCTCTGGAAGAGGGGACAGGCCTCTTGGGAGGATTACAGGAGGGAAGTGAGATTGTGTAGGGGAAAAATCAGAAGGGCTAAGGCTCAGCTAGAAATCAGATTGGCCAAGTCTGTGAAAGATAACAAAAAATCCTTCTATAAATATATAAATAATAAAAGGAGGACTAGGGAGACCATACAGTCCCTATTGGATGCAGAAGGAACAACAGTGACAGGGGATGAGGAAAAGGCTGAGGTACTTAATGCCTTCTTTGCCTCAGTCTTTAGTTGTAAAGAGGGTCATTCCGTCTGTGTACAAACCCAGGAGCTAGAGGAGCAAAATGAGGCTCCCGTGATCCAAGAGGAGGTGGTCAGAGCCTTGCTAGCCCAACTAGGCACCCACAAGTCTATGGGGCTGGATGGGATTCATCCAAGGGTATTGAAGGAGCTGGTGGATGTGATGGCCAAACCCCTTTCCATCATCTTCCAACAGTCCTGGAAGACTGGGGGAGTCCCACTGGACTGGAGGCTGATGTTGTGCCCATCTACAAGAAGGGTCACAGGGAGGACCCAGGAAACCACAGGCCTGTCAGTCTGACCTCAGTGCCAGGGAAAGTCATGGAGCAGGTGATCTTGAGTGCTATCATGAAGCACATGCAAGAGAACCGGGTGATCAGGCCCAGTCAACATGGGTTCACGAAAGGCAGGTCTTGCCAAACTAACCTGATCGCCTTCTATGACAAAGTGACTCAGCTGCTGGATGAGGGAAAGGCTGTGGATGGATCTTCCTGGACTTCAGTAAAGCCTTTGACACAGTTTCTCACAGCATTCTGCTCAGAAAACTGTCACCTCTGGCCTGGACAGGCGCACACTCTCCTGGGTGGAAAACTGGTTGGCTGGAGGGCCCAGAGAGTGGTGGGAAATGGAGTTAACTCCAGCTGGAGGCCAGTGACAAGTGGGGTTCCCCAGGGCTCAGTGCTGGGTCCAGTCCTGTTCAATGTCTTTATCAATGACCTGGATGAAGGCATCGAGTGCACCCTTAGCAAGTTTGCAGGTGACACTAAGCTGGGTGGAAGCATGGATCTGCTGGAGGGTCGGGAGGCTCCAGAGGGATCTGAACAGGCTGGACCGCTGGGCTGAGACCAATGGCAGGAGGTTTAACAAGGCCAGATGCCAGGTCCTGCACTTGGGGCACAACAATCCTGTGCAGTGATACAGACTAGGAGAAGTCTGGCTAGAAAGCTGCCTGGAGGACAAGGACCTGGGGGTGTTGGTTGCCAGCGACTGAACATGAGCCAGCAGTGGCCCAGGTGGCCAAGAAGGCCAATGGCATCTTGGCTTGGATCAGAAACAGTGTGACCAGCAGGTCCAGGGAGGTTCTTCTCCCTCTGTACTCGGCACTGGTGAGACCGCTCCTCGAATCCTGTGTTCAGTTCTGGGCCCCTCACCACAAGAAGGATGTTGAGGCTCTGGAGCGAGTCCAGAGAAGAGCAACAAAGCTGGTGAGGGGGCTGGAGAACAGGCCTTATGAGGAACAGCTGAGAGAGCTGGGGGTGTTTAGCCTGGAGAAGAGGAGGCTGAGGGGAGACCTCATTGCTCTCTCCAACTACCTGAAAGGAGGTTGTAAGAGGAGGGAGCTGGGCTCTTCTCCCAAGTGACAGGGGACAGGACAAGAGGGAATGGCCTCAAGCTCCGCCAGGGGAGGTTTAGGCTGGACATTAGGAAAAAATTCTTCACAGAAAGGGTCATTGGGCACTGGCAGAGGCTGCCCAGGGAGGTGGTTGATTCACCTTCTCTGGAGGGGTTTAAGGCACGAGTAGACGAGGTGCTAAGGGACATGGTTTAGTGTTTGATAGGAATGGCTGGACTCGATGATCCGGTGGGTCTCTTCCAACCTGGTGATTCTATGATTCTGTGATTCTAATGATTACTTGTTCCTAATGGAGAATTGTCAAATCAGCTTGCAAAACAATGGCTTGCTTCAGCTAAGTAAGGTATAAAATGTGTTATGAACTTTGATAAAATGGCTTCACAAGGATCATATTGATCACTGTGTGTTGTCTCTTTTCTTCCGTCATTGGACTGATGGTTACACTTGGTGATCTTGGAGATCTTTTCCAACCTTAAGGATTCTGTCATTCTATGGGAGTTATTGAGGAGAATGTGGCAGAAAGTCTCCCAATTGTCCAAATACTGGGGAGTTATTGCAACTGAAGTCTGAAGGTGAAATGGCAGTGGGACTTGGTGTTTTCTCTCTAGAAGTGCTAGTTACTGCTGCAGATCTGTACCAACTGATGTCATTGCTGGTTGCTGTTCTTCACCTGAAGGCGTCCTAGAGTGACTTCAGGACAGTTGAAATGTTCAAGAACTGCTGTCTTGGAGTGCTGTGTTTGTTCCAGGTTTCCTGCCTGTCCCTTCAGAGTGGCTCTTTCCCAGGTAGTTTGGCCCATGAGAAGGCGTTTGAGTAACAGAGGAACGGCTGCAAGCCTCTGCTGATGGGAGACCAGTGCTGAGCCCATCCAGGTGATGTACTCGGGAACGGTGCAGCTGCGCTCTGAAACTCCCTGTGGGTGTGCTGGGATGCTCTCAGCTGGGCTGAGGCAGCACAGCATGGTTAGGGGCATGGGCATCTGGGAGAAGAGTGGGATTTAGGAGAGAGACAGATCTAACAGGGAGCAAACACCCACTGCAGTGGGAAACAGAACAGACAGAATAGCTGCCTCTGCCTGTCATGCCCTGACTGGATCAACTTTAGGCAGTTTCTTGATGGCCCTGAGGCTAAAATTCACTGCTTCATTGCCCAAATGTCCCGCCACCCCCTTGGACCCTCGGTATCTGTTGGTGTTTGCCAGACGTTGCCTGAGCTGCTCTTAAGCTGCAGCTGGTTTTGTAGGTTCCCTGTTATTGCACAGTTGTTCTTACTGTGTTTATTTTAGTGGTTATAAACTGATTTTTAAGAAGGAGTTGGAACCTGAGCCGGAAAAGTCTCCTTTTTCTTCTTCCCCTGCAGGATTTGGTTGAGAAGCTGCACCAGAGGAGGTAGCAGCTCAGCCCTTCAATATTGCTTCTTCTGATATGTGGTTTCCCAGGGATTTGGGCGCAGTTGTCCTGTACCTTGATTTTAGTAGCTGACACATATTGGAGGGGGTTTGTCTGCTCTTAATCCCGTAAAAATAGGAGCTTGGCTAGGGAGCAAAAAGCTTGAAAGAGCCTTTTTTTCCATAACATTTTGTTTAGCCTGAGCGCAGCAAACAGAGCTGTGTTTCTTTTGTTTTTAAAGACATAGAGAGCAAAAAGTTTCTTTGGGGCAATGTTTCAGATTCCTGTAAGGTTCAGAGTCCTGTTTGGAGCTAGAAGGTGCCGCTGTTGACTGAAACAGTTTCACCAGGCAAAGTCCTTCTTGGACTCATAGTTGGTTTCAAGAGCTCTGGGTTGAGGTGTGGGTAAATTTTAAAGTAGATTTAGTGAAGAGACAAATTGAGCGAAAATACAGCGTGGTTAACTCAATCTTCTACTCTCATGGTAATAAATGTCTATTGCCTTTCCACTCTGATCTCTGCTTCCTTCTGTTTGTTTCATAACAGTTACTTTTGCAAGTTGAACTGCAAATACGTGCTGGAAGTGGTGAATAATCACTTTACTTGGAATAATCCCTGGCTGGGAAGAGCCAAGGGTTCAGTCTTCCTGATCTCTTTTGTCAGAGACAGGCTAGCTTTTATTTCTGCTTTTTTTTTTTTTTCTTTTCCCTCCCTCCTGTATGCTCTGTTGAACACTGAACAGTGATTTCTATGCGAGAATTTAAACGAGAGTCTTTCAAAGCACTTGAATGACCAACTAGGGCAGCTGAGAAAGGGTTGCCTGGGAGATGCTGCTGAGAGCAGCTAATGTGGTGTGGCAGCTTTCACAAAAGAAAGACAGGATTGTGATCTGCGCTCCCCTGCCTCCCCTTTGAGATGCAAGAAAGCTCAGGAGGTGCAGATGTGACTGAATTTGTGGGCACAAGAGTCATACTGCTTGTTCTCCTCACCACAGTGCTCCTTCTAAAGGAAGAAGGTGCTTCTAGCCCCTCAAAGGCAGAATGTAATCTAGGAATGAAATGCTGCACTTCGTTTCCTACACTCTTTGCAGTGCTTGTACTTCCCCAATGCTTCCACCAGGAAGGAAAGAATGTTTCCTTGTGGGGTTGTAGCACTGGGAGGAGGTTAGGGCTTCTGGATGCTCCTGCAGCATCACCAGAAATAAGGAAAAATTATTTTGCGTCAGTTGAAGCAATCATAGAATCACAGAATGGTTTAGGTTGGAAGGGACCTTAGAACCCATCCACTTCCACCCCCTGCCATGGGCAGGGACACCTCCTACTGGATCCGGTTGCTCCCAGCCCCATCCAACCTGGCCTTGAACCCCTCCAGGGATGGGGCACCCACCACTGCTCTGGGCAACCTGGGCCAGGGCTTCCCCACCCTCACAGGAAAGAATTTCTTCTGAAGATCTCGTCTCAATCTCCCCTCTTTCAGCTGTAAACCGCTTCCTCTCCCCTGCACTCCCTGATAAAGACCTCTTCCCCAGCTTTCCTGTAGACCCCAATCTCAGGGTAAAACTGGCTCTCCGGGATGCTTATTTGTTCCCTTACTCCTCTTCATAGCTCCCACTGTGCTGTTTGTGCCTCTCTTTGGGTGCGTGTCTAGGTTCCAAGTGATAATTGTGGGGAAATGCTGAAATGCATATCCAGAAGTGAAGAAAATATTCTGTCTTATGCATTCAGGTCGCCACTGTTGCATGTTTAATGGATTGCTGTGCTGGATGCTACTCAACTTGTAGCTCCGATTTTGTTCTTGCACTCTTCCAGCACCAGCTCGAAATAAGTTCGCATGAAAATGTGAGTGCTTTCAGGCTGTGGAGGAAGAAGATGTGATGCTCCAGTTAGGTGTTGCCAAACTCTCCTGCTCTCTGGAGTGCAGTGGGAGGAGAAACTCTTTCTTGGTTGTGTGACCCCAATGGGGAGAAGAGCAGCTGGGCTTTACAAACTGCTTAAAACTATATAGGCCCCCGAATTCTCTGGAGACCTCTCTCCTTTCCTAGAAGCTTCCTTTAACAAGCTGATTTCTCAGGCTGATTGCTTGCAGATGAGATCATGCAGTGTGTTTTGCAGGGAAAGAATCTGAACGGAGACTGGTGAGCCAGAAAGTTTTAACACACAAGTCACATGCCTGGTGGCCTCATGGCATATACAGAACACTAGAGACTGTGAAAGCATCCGTCCTTGGGATGGCTTTGTGCTCTGACAAGAGCTTTTGGAATATGAACAGTACCAAGGGATCTCTGAGGCGCTGGGTCGTGTTGCTTGGACGCCAACAGGAGATAGCAAGGAAGTATTTCATCTTCCCTTAGCTCTGCTTCTCTCCTTAGTCTGTGTGGTGTTGGGATAAGCCCAAGCAAGGGAAGGCTCTCATCTGCCTTAATTCCACAGACATTTTTCTGCTGGCTTCAGCAGAGGAATTTATTTAGAATTGATGATGTCTCTATTAATGTATGAGAACGTGCTGAGAGGGCCGACTCGATGCTCATGCTGTGCTGCAGAGGGAAGATCCCTCCAGTCTCCAGTCCCTTTCAAAAGCGGCACTGTTCTCCAATGCTTGTGATGGCAGCTGGGCTAAGGTATCCTTAACAGGAAGGCTGTCTCTTCCAAAATAATCTCAGCCATCGTTTAAGGATGCTGATAATTAACCAGAGCTGTTTGAAGGTGATGGGTGGTGTCCCCAGTGTAGGGGAGCAAGCTGCAAAGTGGAAAGGCACCTTCCTGATGCCAGGGCTGTGTGTGCATGACATGACTGCTTCTTCCAAATATGAAGGCACTGGTTTGTTTTTTTTTTTTGGGGGGGGGGCGGGGAGGAGGGTTGTTACTGATATTGATTGTAGAAATACAAAGCACTTGTTCCCAATTCCTCTTTAAATAAATAAAAATTGGAGTCAGACTGGGCGGGGAAAATTTCCAGTCCCAAACTTGAGATCTGCCAACATTTTATGCAGTGTGAAGAGAAGAAGGTATAAAACAAGATGTGTTACAGCCACCTAGCACTCCACATCAATGTTTTGCCTATAGGCAATTCACCTTCTGTGGGTCACTTGTGCAAGAGAGCTTTCTGAAACCAACAGTTGGAAGCTTACGAGTCTTACTGCTGAGCACAGGCTTGGTGGTATTATTTTTTCCTGTCACTTATGCATGTCTCTTCCACGGGATTTTGTAAGAAGCTCTTTCCAGTGCGTAACTTCATGCAGGTATTTTATACTGGTGGAAAGTGAAGCATAGGAAAGTGGAAAAAGCCTTTATGAAGGTGCATCAAACTTCCTTTGATGTCTTCATGAGTGTGCAGTACAATGCAAGTTAAAATACCTGTGTTCTATGTTGTATTATTTTATCCCCTAGATAAGAGTTGCAAATATGGAATTGCAGAATGGTTTTGGTTGGAAGGGACCTCAAAGCTCATCCAGTTCCAACCTCCTGCCATGGGCAGGGACACCTCCCACTGGATCAGGGGGCTCAAAGCCCCATCCAACCTGGCCTTGAACACCTCCAGGGATGGGGCAGCCACCCCTGCTCTGGGCAACCTGGGCCAGGACCTCCCCACCCTCACAGCAAAACATTTCTTCCTAAGATCTCGTCTCAATCTCTCCTCTTTCACCGTAAAACCATTCTCTCTCATCCTGTCCCTGCAGTCCCTGATCAAGAGCCCCTCCTCAGGTTTCCTGGAGCCCCTTTCAGTACTGGAAGCTGCTCAAAGCTTTCCCCAGAGCCTTCTCTTCTCCAGGCTGAACAACCCCAACTCTCTCAGCCTGGCCTTAGATGGAAGGTGCTCCAGCCCTTAGGTCATCTCTGTGGCCTCCTCTGGAGTCACTGCAACAGCTCTGTGTCCTTTCTGTGCTAAGGACTCCAAAACTGAACACAGGGCTCCAAGTGAGGTCTCACGAGAGTGGAGCAGAGAGACAGCATCCCCTCCTTCACCCTGCTGATCCCACTGCTTTGGGTGCAGCCCAGGATATGTTTGGCTTTCTGGGCTGCACATTGGTGGCTCATGTTGAGCTTCTCATCCGCTAGTGTAAGTTGCTTTTGTTCCATGCCCTTACTGAGTAGTAATCCCGACATCCTTCTTTTAATGAAAAGGATTGGTAAAGCACTTGTTGCTCTGAGGGATTGCTACAAGGCCATATATTTTTCCGAGCAGCTCAACCATGTCATTCTTCGTGCTGCTCCCTGCTCCTGGGTGGGATCCGGTTGGCTTTGTCTGCAGGCTGTCTGTCCACCTGGAGAGCGGAAGCCGGCTCCAGGACTGCGTACACATGGGTGGCGGTTATCTGTACCGTGGAGAGTGTGACCTAAACCTTGTTTTGTCCATGAAGCTTCAAGTATGGAGCTGTTGAAACACCAGCCCACTCGGAACTAATGCCTGCAGAATGCATGAGCAAGGAATTAAACTGGGTGGAGTTGTTCCAAAATTTGGATTTGGGGCCTGTCCGCTCCTCATGCAGCAGCTCCCTGGGTGTTTGCTTGGAAGGGTTCCCAGCATGGATGATGCTCTCCTGACCTGATTTGACTTTCCGCTCTTGATGCTTGGGTACTGTGCCCAAATCTGTCTGCAAAGCTCTGCAGTGCAGAGCTCCAGTGCCTGAGGAACCTGAACCAAGTCAGAGATGGTGAGGGATTTCAGCTCCTATGTGCTGGAGGGGATGGAGGAGAGGCCAAAAGAAGAAGAGGGGGGGCAGACAAAGTAAACTGTTGTGTTTCTTCCTCAGGACTGTCATATGTCCTGAGTCTGCCAGCTGCAGTTTGAAGGCCAGAAGAATAGAGCAGGGTATTTTCTTCCAACCAGATGAATTTGTGCCACGAATATGAGAAGTTAGTTCAGTTTCTCTGGGAATAGCATTTAAGGTGTAAAAAAAGTCCCGCCCATCAATAATGAAGAGCTGCTGAAGAGTGAGCAAATGCAGAGCCTGAAGTGCACACTGCATATGCAGCTCTTTTTCCTTGAAGGATGGAGCTCTGGGCATGGTTTTATTGCTTGGTTGGTTTGGTGGTGGTATCAGTCATTCGTGTTGCCTTCTTGTGGAGTTCTGAATTAGCCAAGCGTCGGCTTTTGTTGTCTGTCTGTATTGCTGCTATGTTACTTCTCTTGGGCTGCTTTGTTTCTGCCTGTCAAAAAAAACCCCAAACAACCCAACCCTGTATCGGAAATGGCCAGAGTACCAATGTTCTCGTGTATGAAAATGTCAGCATATAATGAGTGCTTTTCACTAAATTCAGGGCTGTTTCTGCTGTTCCTGACAAGCTGTCACATCTTTGTGCTGAGCAATGTGATCTCCCGGGGATGCTTATCTTTTGTTTTTGCATTTATAGTGGAGCAGAGCTGGGAGTGCTTGTGGAAACATGTGCAAGGTGAGCCTCCAGCACTGTGTTAGAGTTTGGGATAAGGTGTTGGCCACGTGTGCTGCGATTCAGCTGCTGAAGAGAACAAGTCAGACTAGCAGAGCTGGCCCTGCTGTGAGCTCCTTCACTCTTTCACTGGAGGAGGGTCCCAAAGCTGTGAATGAATTTCATGAGATTTGTTTTTAAATGCATGTGTTTTGTTTGTCTGGATTGTGATGGATATTATTGAAATGACTCAGCTTCCCAAGGTGTCCTTTCTCTTTCTGTCAGTTTGATGCTGTCTGTCTACATCCTTAGCTAACAGTAAGCTTATATTTTTCTTTTGTGTTTATGCTGGGAAAATGAGCTTTGCAGTATCCTGTCGAGATACCATGGATCAATCCTGGCTGCCCCATGGGCGGATGGCTGGGAGGAGTGGTGCTGATGGCAGTTTCTCTGGTGGCCAGTGACCCTCTTTCGTCTCAGTGCCTGCTGCTGCTTTCCCATCACACTCTAGGCAGGGCACCTCGTGCAGAAATTGTCATAGAATCATAGTATGGTTTGGGTTGGAAGAGACCTCACAGCCCACCCAGTTCCACCCCTGCCATGGGCAGGGACGCCTCCCACTGGATCAGGGGCTCCAAGCCCCATCCAACCTGGCCTTGAACCCCTCCAGGGATGGGGCAGCCACCACTGCTCTGGGCAACCTGGGTCAGGGCCTTCCCAACCTCACAGGAAAGAATTTCTTCCGAAGATCTCATCTCAATCTCCCCTCTTTTAGCTTAAAACCATTTTCCCCTCTTTCAGCTTAAAGCCATTTTGCCCTGTCCTATCCCTACGCTTGCTGACTTCTTCCTGAGGACCAAACCCACCAGTGGTTAGGCATGGTTCAGTCTCTGCTATGGCACTTTTTTTGCCTCATCCCAGCACTGGAAGGACACCAAATGGCAGCAGAGCTTCTGAGACCTCCCTAGAGTAAAGACTTATAGTGGGAAATGATTTTTCTATTCGCTTCTAATGTCTTGAGAGCGTTTGACTGTCTTGCTTTTAACCTGTATCCTTGGAATTATAGCAGGCTTTTGTATTTGAATACATGGCTGAAGTTAAATGCCAAAAAGAAATCTCTTATGGAGGGTGCTAATTTGTGCAAGGACAGTCTGACGCAGAGTACTGACCCTGTTTGAGACCTCTGCAATACATTAAGGCATGGATACTGGTGCTCCTGTATCCCTGCCAGTATGGAATTAGCTCTGGTTGTGTCAGTGCCGACATCTCTGTTAACCAAGGTTTTAGTATAATCTGGAAAGATGTCTTCAGAGAAATTCGATGCGAGTCCTTCATAAAGCTGTTGGCAATAATTATGCTGGCTGTTTTCATTCGCTGTCACCCAATGATGGAAATACTGGTTGGAGAGGACATCTGGAGGTCTTCAGCCTGACCTCCTGCCTGCAGTGAGACCGTCTCCAGCACGTGATCCTCTCAGCCATGGCTTTGTCTGGCCAAGTCTTGAAGACACCCAGGGATGAAGCCATGTGCCATGGTGGATCAGCTTTCATTTGGTTTTGCTTGAGAGCTGTACCTAGTGAACCACCTTGCAGCGTGGGACACGCATTTAGGTTTGAATTACCTCATCCTGCAGGTTTAAAAAACATTTAAGTGAACTTTTGGGGAATGTCCCAGTTGGGCTAATAATGAAATGTGTAATGTATCTGAATCCTTCTCTCTTTTCCATGCTAGTAGGGGAAATATGAGCAGACCCTGGTGCCGTTTCTGCAGAAACAGGCAGGGATCTGATTAGGTGGTTTTCTCCTGTTCGCACACGGCATTGCAGGTGGAGCAGCGCTTTTAGGATGTGTCCTGTTGTTGGAATGAACTCACGGGTATTCTCCCCTTGGTGTTAGCCGTGGTGTTTACCCAGTTATGAGCTTTCGGGAGGCACAGGATGAGCACTGCGAGCATCCCTCGCCCTGAGGCTGCGTGGGATGGAGTGCCAGCCAGCTGTGCGCCCAGGCTGAGGCCACACAGGCACAAGGCATGTGGTTGCCTTTCATCTGCCTTCCTTGGCCTCTCACCATGGGAGGAGAGGCTGTTCCCAGGGTCTGCTGCATTTATTTCAGACAAAATACTGTGTCATATGATGAGTGTGCCTGTTGGAGCGCACATCGACATTGGCCACCGTGGTCCTGGGTGTTAATGGGAGCAGAACAGCTCTCTGATTCTGAGGTGACCTTGCTTCTAGCAGTGCCACAGTGGGTGTCCGTGAATGGCACGTAGTCAGGCCAGCCCAGAGGGCAGCTGCTGCAGCTGGGCTGGGTTTCTTCAGACAAAACTATGGATTGCAACACACTTATCCTTCCTTAAGACACGAAGCCTTGCTTGGAAGGAACATGACTGAGAGGCAAGGAGCTGTGGAGGAGGTGGAAGCTTCCCTAGGCACGGCCTTGTCGATGCCAGGCTCAGATCTGGCTGCATCCCTGGCTCAGCATCCCCTCTGTGAAAATGAGAGCTCTTGTGGGCTGGCTGTCTTCTTGCTTGGCACTGCCTTCTGCGTTGCGTTTACCTGGAGATCGGTGTTGCATTCCCGCTGAGGTGCAAACCAGCCCTTGTGTTGGGTGGGGATGGTGGGGCGAGAGCAGTGTCTGTCAGGAGGTCGCGAGTTGCCTCCCGTGCTGTGCAGAGGGGCCATTTGGGGTCTTGTCTGTCTGAACTGCAGACCTTTTTGTTTCTGTACCAGAACCAGTGAAAGGGCTGGGAGTGTGGGCTTCTGCAGCGTCCTGGTTATTGGAATATGGCAGTCCTTGAGGAGCTGCGGAAGTTCAGGTCTACTGTCGTCAGCTGTTCCACGTGTGAACTTGAGCCAGAAGTGCAGAGGTTTGTGTGGCTGGAGGATCCTGGAGCAGCAGCTGTACAGGACTTCAGGGATGTTGGCTACAGACTGGCGCTGGCAGACAGCTCTTGTTTTCCCAGCAGTTCTTCCATGCACTGATTACTTTTGCAAGAATCTATGCATTACAGTCACAGGAGCTGTAATAGCATCACTGCCACAAGCTGACCTCTGCCTGTTTGGTACTTCACTTGGTTCAGTGTCCCTTACTGGTGCCGAGTCTCTCCCTTCTCGTGTGCTACTCCTCCTTGCTAAAATGTGTAGCCAGAGCTCATGGTGTGCTTTGGCTTTCTGCTTGTGTTCTCCATGTCTCTGGAATAATGTCTCCAGTGAAGAAAGCTGATTAGCTTTTCTCTGAGCTGGATTTGGAATTATTACTCAGACTTTGGTCTGCTCAAGTCCCTACAGCTTGTAGTTTTTGAGATGAGAAATGCCCAACGCAGGTACACCTGAGAGACTTCTGGGAGAGCAGAACAGACTTGGAGAAGTATCACCGCATCGCTGCAGGTGAGAGAGCAGGGCTTGTCCCCAGCAATCCAGGGACCTCTGCAGCTCTGTTTGTCAGGACTGTCTTTATGCCGTGCCTTCTTTGCTCCAGGTGTGTTACAGGGGTGGAGGTTAGGATGAGCTGGCGGCTGCAGTGGCGGGTAGGAAGACATGGAGGACATTGCTCAGAATGCTAGAAACCATCTAGTGCTTCAAGAAGAAAGGTCAGCTTTGAAAGAGGCTTTGTGCCTGCTGAGTATATCGACTGCTTCTGGAGACTTGATGTCGGAAGCCCAGAGCAGGGGTTCACTGGCTCACAGGAGCTGAGCCCTTCCTTGGAGTGGCAGCGATTCTCGTCTGCAGCGCTTTGCTGTTGTGTTTGCTCTGAGCTGCCTTCTGTTCTCCTGCAGCACAGCTCTAGTCAGCACCCTGTACATAAGGGTGGTCTGCTGATATTTCTCAGAGCATGTCGCACATGCCGCAGGCTCGCTCTCCTTGCCCTGCTTCCCTCTCTTCCCAGGTTTACAGATGGAAGTGGTGGATTTCTTTGCAGCAGGAGGATGATGCTGGCAGAGTGGGCTGTGCAGATGTTTCAGCTGGGGTTGCCTGGGAATGAATGTGCTCTCACACTGCAGGTCAGGACAGGAGAGGGCTGCAGAGTGTAAACAGAGCACTTTCACAGCAGGCTTCTGCATTACATCAAAACTTCCTGGAAAGGTGAAGGCAGGAGCTGGCTTTCACCACGTCACGCTGCCATAATAAAAAACTTGAAAGTGTACAGGTCCAGTCTCCTTAGTGGGGCTGGCCTGTGCTCTACGGCTCCTCTGTCCCTTCTTAGCCAGAGACTGCTTGGGTGATGTCCCGGTCCTGTCTTACTGGAGGCATTGGTGTTTACTGGGATGGTGCAGCTGTTGCCTTCAAGGTCCTGTCATAGTTGGGCTCAGCAGGTGACTGAAAGGCAAGGAGTCTAGGGACCATGGGGAAGAGCAACTGTGAAGGCTGTGACCTGGTGGGTTCACTGGAGCAACCTGTGTGCTGCTGCTGCAGGAGAGGTCTGGCAGAAAAAGCATTTGGGTGGTATTCTAATTAGATTTTTTCCCTTTTTCATGCTTGGATCTGTATTCCTGTGTCATTTTTGTTAAGTGTGGCAGCTCATTGGCTGCAAGTCTCAGGTGTAGTGCATATGCCTCTTCACATTTCATGTCTACAATGTGATTACGTGGCTTTGTCTCTGCAAGAACCTTTTGCCTGGTACAGAGGAGAGGAGATATCTCAGAAGTTCGAGGCCATCAGTCAGTCTTGAGATGTTTGTCCTGTGGTCTTCACCTTGGCATCAACACGCTCACCCATGCTTGTTCAATTACTTCTCCTATTCACCTGATCCTACTGGGGCTCTTGGACAACAAAGGCAACTTTCCAGTGTTAGGGCAAACTGCTTACCAGTTCATCACCCGTGAGTTTCAAATTTCTGCTTTGCTGCCTGAACTCACCCAACTATAGGGGTTATTTTTAAACACGGGAAGAAAAAGTTGTGTTTAAGCCTGTTAAAACAAGGGTTGTAAACAATTAACGCTTTCAAGGTGTTATTTTCTGGTTTTGGAAGAGGCTGCACAGGGCACCGGTGGAATCTCCATCCTGGAGGTGTTTAAAAAGCATGTAGAGGTGGCACCTCAGGACATGGTTTAGTAGGCACGGTGATGTTGGGCTGACAGTTGGACTGGATGAGCTTAGAGGTCTTTTCCAACCATAATGATTCTATGATTCTCAGTTTTGTAAGCCTACCTCTTATCTCCTCTTAGAATGCTTTTGAAGTATTTCTGGGATTGAGGATACCATATAGATGTCTTAAAAACAACCAAGCTCTCCTGTATCAGGATATACAAGCTTTTGTGTCTGAATTTCTATATGGAATATAGTGTCTGCTACTGGGTCTCCATATATTAATCGGTCTGATCTTTTCCAGAGCCAAACACAACCTGCTTGGGACAGTATAAACATGCTAGCCCTGTTCTGCTCCCTCGCTGTTTGGAAAGCTGCTCATGCTGCAGAAAGCTGTTCTGTGCAAAACCAAAACAGGGCCTGTTGATGTTATTTCTGGTCCTCTGAGAAGATGACTTAGTGGTCACATGTGCTGCTATGAGGTCATTAGGAAGTCTCTCAAATACACAATTTGAGAACTGATGATGCTATCGCAGAAGTATGCTCCTGCGATGTGCGATGCAAAACTCTCTGAAGTGCTTTGGCTTGTAATGGCTCTGAGTGGGATCTGTTATTGCACATATTTGGGCTCATTCCAGTGAGAAAATGTCTGTTTTCGGCTTTGCTTTATGCCCAGATTGATTAGTGAACTTATAGCGTGGGATCGAGTTACATTCGGAGGGCATCCAGCAGAGCCTGTTTCTGTGTTGAAGAGCTGAAGGCAACAGTGAGTCTGACTGCAAGGTCAGCAGTTTGCTAGCAGTGCTTTGTGCCTCCACGGCACCATCCTTCCCCCAGGGAAGGAGCTCCTCAAATCCATTTACGCATTGAGCCATTGCTCTTTCTGGTGCTGTGGGGGAACAGGAAGCTTTCTCTAGGCCATCGATGTTGTTTCTGTGTTGTGTACCTGCGTTGATGCTTTTATTGGTGTCCCTCCTGGACTCCTTACTCAGGATATCCAGAGGTGCCTTCTGCCACAAACTGTCTGGTGTCCTTGAAAAGATCCTAGCTTACCCCAGAGACCTGTGATCCAACTTGGTCCCCGTGCATTAACGATGCAGGCATCCTTATTTTGGCAGGAAAGTGCTTTGCAAGTACATTATCTGAATCAGTAACACCCTCTTGGTGCAGGGCTTCCCAGGCTGGGAGAGGTCCTCTGTCTTTCTACCTCCACCCTACTGCTGGTCTTGGCTTTCTGTCCCAAACCATAAGCCTTAGGGTTTGTCCCATCCCTGTGAGCTGATAAGGATGCTCAAACATGGAAAAAGATACCCAAAGAGAAGGGAAAAAGTAAATACTACGGAGGTGGATTGTGTGGCTGAGGTAGGATAAGGAGTCAGGGAGGAAGAATGGAGCAAGGTGGCATCTGCCTGCACGTATGGCCGTGTCTAACAGCTCACAGCGGCATTCACCAGCTGGGGCTTGGTGTGACAGCGTGGCTCATGTCTGCTTCCTTTTTTCCTTTTGAATACCCCAAATACCTGCTGCTTCTGCTGATGCTTCCCTGTGATTCCTACTTGAGGCCTGGTGTAGCACATGGGAGTCTTTGAAGAATGGGCTGAATTGCCGCCAACTCTGCTTCTCAGCCTTCTCCTGTGGAGTCCCTGTGAGCGTCACTCCTATACAAAACCGGCATCGCCTCCCCCCAGTGCTGCTTACACTTGCTGGGATGTCCAAACAGGACCCTTCCCTTGTGGAGCAGCTTCCATGCAGGTGGCAGCCCAGCGCACGCATCTCCCAGCGGGCAAACCGGTGAAGTGCTTCTGCACACCGGCATCCCTCTGCTGGCATGGTCCCTGCTGCTGGTCTCCGCTGCTGGTCCCCGAACTGGGGCATTACACCAGTGTCTGCTCTCAGATCCCAGTGACCTTGTCACCTGGGTGAGCTCTCCAGGGCCACAGCAGGAGCTCTGCAGCCAGGACAGCAGTGGGTGCTGGAGGTGGAAGGGCTTCACAGGGCAGTGCAGCCCGAGGGTAGTTTTGCAGCCCCATGGCCGTGCCTGGTAGCACCCGAGGGTGTCCACAGGCTGCTGGCCTCCACGGCCACTTAGTGCCTCCTGTGGCTCAGTTTGTTGTGGTCTGGCTCGTCCTGCCACCGTGGAGCTTTTAGCAATGTCACCAGCCCATAAGGTTCCCACTGTCACCCTTGGTAATGATCTCCTGCTTGCTGGTGCCACGTTCTGGTATAGAGCTTTGTGTTTTCTTTCTATTTCTGTATTTTTTTTTTCAGTGAAAAAGAGATGATGGGGATGTTGCGCAGCTGTCTGACAGCTGCATTGGGTGGTCTCCTGTGGGGCTCCGACCCAGGAAAAGCAATAGGAGTGAGTTGTGGTGAACATGCATTGAGCCCTGGTGCCACTCTTCCAAGAAAGACTTTGGCATAATGGAATCAGAATGCTTTAGGTTGGAAGGGACCTCAAAGCCCATCCAGTTCCAACCCTGTGCCATGGAGGGGGACACCTCCCACTGGATCGGGGTCTTGGAGCCTCATCCAACCTGGTCTCCAGGGATGGGGCAGCCACCACTTCTCTGGGCAACCTGGGCTGCTGCCTCACCACCCTCACAGGAGAAGATTTCTTCCTGAGATCCAGTCTAAAGTGCCCCTCTTTCTGCTCGGTGCCTGCAATAATCTTGTTGCCTGGAATTGATTAATAAATGACTTGTTCTATCTTTGTTTTTCCCTCGTCCCATGGATGGCGTGGTTGGATGGGGCCTTGGGCAGCCTGATCTAGTGGGACGTCCTTGCCCAGGGCAGGGGGGTTGGAACTGGACAATCTTTAAGGTCCCTTCCAACCGAAACTACTCTATGATTCTCTGACACCGACTGGCACAGAGCACAGTGTGCTGGGATTTCTCCTGCGAGCGGAGGCAGCTGCGTTAAACAAGAAGGTGCAAGCTGGCTCTGTGGTGCCGTGCTGGGGCCTGGCTTGCCCCTGGGACTACACGGGCTCTGCTTCCTGAGCAGGAGAGCTGCTTTATGTTGTGGTTTTACTAAATGAATTCAAAGCCTGGCCTTCCTCCAGGCGAAGTCTGGGCCAAATGCCAGCAGAGCAGCCCCTGGGGAGAGCAGTGGAGCAAGGAGGGGCCAACAGCAGGGAAGAGCGGAGGAATCCAAGAAGGCAGATTTGCCTAGAAAACAGCTCTGTTTCCATCTGCTGGGTCAGGAGTTGCTATAGGAACTGGGATGATAGAGGCAGGGCCATCTCCTGGGCCTGTCTGTGTGTGCAGAGGGAGGGAGGGGGGAGGAGTTACTCAAGTTTGAACATATCGTGTGTGCTGGTGGAAAGTTGCAAGGAATGTCGAAACTACAGCCTGGCTCAACCTGTGGAGCTCAAAAGAGACATGGCAGTGGCTCCCTGTGCGCAGCCGGCCCCGGGCGAGGCAGGTAGGATCCATCCAGCTGAGCTCTGCTCTCGGCTCGCCATCGTCTCTCCCCGCAGTGCGTTTGTCGTGGCAAAAGCAGAAACGCCTTTGGAGACTTGCTGGAAACAGTGGGGGTGGTAGTGCTGGGAGGTGAAGCTTTCCTCCTGGGCTGGTAGGGAGCTTGTGGCTCCTTGCACCCTGTTGTTGCTCCTACAGCTCCCAGAGTGTTGAGGGATCATGGCTTTCCCGCAGCGTTGCGTGCCAGGGGCCCTCTGAGACCCACGGGATCTATTGTTGGCTAGAAATGTGAAGCTGGGTGGTGTGGTTCTCCCAGACAGAGGTGGTTTCTGGGGCTGTGGTTCTCTGGGAAAGCCATGGGTATTTTAGCTCTGTCTGAAACATTTCAGGGCTAGGGCTGAAAAAGGGCTGGCAGCGAGTCTGCTGTGGATGGTGGGAAAGTGAGGGGGACACATTCCCAGCCTCCGAGCCGCAGGGGCTTCTGCCCTGCAGGAGTTTTGTAGCTGTGCGTCGCCTGCATTCGCTCACCTCTTCCCCCGAGGAGATGCTGACCTCCCTGTCCTGTCCTGATGTACCTACTGCGATTTTTGTCGTTGTCAAACTTTCTCAGACTCTCATTTAGCCTAAAACACGGGGATATCCATATGCAGGAAGTTGTTCCTGGGAATCCTTGTCTTTAGGGTTAACCATTGGCCTCTTTACTAGCAGCTCCTCCAGATAAAATCTGATTATTTCCCCAGTAAACCCATTTTTTCAGGTGCTGCAAACTTTCAAAACTAGCCCTGTTTCCACTGGAGCATTCAGGGGTCGCTTGCTGCTCCGCAGGTATTTCTTTAATAGGGTTGGCTGAAATTTCATCTGCCCTTTTTGTGTCATGGAGGATAATCTCTGCTAAAAAAAAGAAAAGGTGGGCAGGGTTGTTTCTCTTTGAGAAGCTGCACAATAAGCTGCCGAAACTGAAATGCAGTCTCTCTACTGGGAGGCTAAGCTTGCCAGACTGGATTAGATCCCAGTCCACCTCCTCCGTCACCCATCTTCTCTCGGGCAGCGCCGCATGGCACATCGCGGGTGGAAGCGCAAGAGCTTGAACACAGAGAAATGTGGAATAACCTGCCTGCGTAGGAGATGAATTTTCATCGAGGCAAGCATAAGCAAACTGGTAATTGATGCGACCAAAAAGTTATGTCCAGCATGCTCTTGCTTTTACTTTAATGGAATTGCAGATGTTCTTATTGTGTAGATCCACTTCCAATACTTTATTGAATTACTCCCACGTAGCTCTGTGGCAATATATCCCCAAGGCTTAATGCGCGTGGTATGCTGTGGAATTTCATTTCCTCAGTTTTAATTTGTTGTTCTTTAATTTCAGTTCATTTTCAATATGGAAAAGAGGTAAATGGGATCCTTTTTTGGTCTAGGCTTCATTATTTTACCTATTTCTTTCCCCCACCCCCGCCCCGCATCTCTCCTGTTTCTCTTCTCTTTGCCTCACAGGATCCCAGGCTTTTCTTAGAGCTGCCTGCCCTCTTTGTAATTGCTACATCTTATTTCTTCTCTGTGGGCTCCTGTTTTCTGGTGCCTCTTGGGAAAAATTGATCAAGATTGGCCCTTCTGCCTTTCCTGAGCTGTGAAATGCTAATGGAGCTTTTTCAGTGTTCCTCTGTTCTCCTTTGTTTATAAGCAAAGCATGGTTTAGTGATTGATAGGAATGGTTGGACTCGATGATCCAGTGGGTCCTTTCCAACCTAGTCATTCTGTGATTTGGTTTGATTGCTTGGAACAGTTTGTGGTAAGCAAAGATCTTCTCAGAGCTGTCCGTAGTCATGGTGGGTATGTTGCTGGAACATTGAGTTAATTAAAATTTCATCCCTGTATGTAGGAAGTTAATTTTTTATCTTGCAAAGTTTTTCTAGTAAAGAGTAAACCCAGCAGAACATGGTTAGACCTGCCTGGAAGTCCTCACTGGAGCCTGCAGGCTTGAGGCAGCGATTGCAGCTGATCCCGAAGTGTTGCTACTCGCTGCTCTCATCTTTGCCAGGCATTTAATAAATTAAACTTTGAAACCACTTGATGTAGTAAACAAAGCTTGCTCAAGAAGAGTGTAACAGATTTCACCTCCTTAGATGCATGAACTGCTGTGCACCCTGCTCAGCCTCTGAAGTGATGTCCACCGAGGAAGCAACCTGTCTTGTCCCCTCTGGCTGGGGCCAGTGCTGTGGGCGTGCAGCGACACTGTCTGCTTAGAACCATGGGATGGAATCATGGGATGATTGAGGTTGGAAGGGAAGTTCCCACCCCCTGCCATGGGCTGGGACACCTCCCACTGGATCAGGGACTCCCAGCCCCATCCAACCTGGCCTTGAACCCCTCCAGGGATGGGGCAGCCACCACTGCTCTGGGCAACCTGGGCCAGCGCCTCCTCACCCTCACAGCAAAACATTTCTTCCTAAAATCTCATCTCAATCTCCCCTCTACAAGCTGAAAACTTTTCCCTCTTGTCCTATCCCTGCACTCCCTGATCAAGAGCCCCTCCTTGATGGGTGGTTGCAGACCAGAGGTCATTTAATGAGCACCCCAAGCACTGAGCAGCTTATGCTAAATGAAATAAAGGCACCTTAGCATAAGGCCTCACAGCTTTGCACGTATGCGGCGTATGCACAGGCTTAAGATTTCTCTTTGTAACATCAGGGAGTTGTTCTGCCTTGTACTCCTCTCATTTCTCAGGGGAAGCTTTCCTCGGTAGTCCTTGACTTGTTACTTCGTAGTCTATCAGTTTGTAGACTGAAATGCTCACATAGCCGTTTTCCATGGGAAAATATAATAATGTATTGTAACTAATGATTATTTGTTGCTAAAGGAGAATTGTCGAATCAGCTTGTTACACAATGGCTTGTTTCAGCTAAGTTAGGTATAAAAATGTGTTAGGAACTTTGATTAAACGGCTTCACTTGGGTCATATTGATCATTGCGTGTCGTCCCATTTCTTCCGTCACCTCCTGAGCTTTTCTGCAGGCGCTTGCTGCAGTTTGGCGTTTGCAGTTATTTTGTCCTGTGCACTAAGTGATGATAACTTTTGCTTCTTTCTGATACTGGAAACGCTCCCTCCAGTTGGGTATCTCTTTGTAGGTGCATTTCTTAAATGTTTCTTCAAAGAGATTACAACAGAGCCAGTGGTGCTCCTCGAGCTACGT
The DNA here is from genome assembly GCF_032191515.1 of Phaenicophaeus curvirostris. Classification (NCBI taxonomy): domain Eukaryota; kingdom Metazoa; phylum Chordata; class Aves; order Cuculiformes; family Cuculidae; genus Phaenicophaeus; species Phaenicophaeus curvirostris. The sequence continues at coordinate 2,795,809 of NC_091411.1, forward strand.
CAAGGTCCGTGTACCGGAGCTGGGTGCACTGAATGTTGGTGTTATGAATGAGAAGAGACATTTTACAAAACTCATAAAACATAGCTTCTGGTAGCATAAGCATTTCTGCGGTGGTTTGATGGAAACTGGATTGCCAGTTAAATTAGTAGATGTTCAAAAATAGTATTTCTGGTTTGATTTTTCACTGAACCATCTCTTGGAGTTTGGCTTCCACTGCTGGTTTGAAAACCAGCAACTTCTCAGCTTGGCGCTGGGTGTTCTGTGCTGCTGCATGTGACTTTGTTTGCTTCCCTTCTGGTTTTGCAAAGAATCTGTCCCTGTAATCGTGTTTTATCTTTTAAAAAGCGTGCCCTCAGAATGTTTTGCAAGAAAAAGCGGTAGATAAGTAGCTGTTACTGTAAAGTAGCTATTCCGGAATGTAGGTAATTAGTAAGGGAAGCTAAAGATGACTGGAAAAGCACAGCAAATGTATCTCAAGGCAGTGAGAAATATTATAGTATCTGTATAACAAAATAAATTTCATCAGCGGTGTTTATATTGTTGGGAAATTTAAAGACCCAAGTGATTGCTAATGACAATACTAAGAAGTAATAAGTTTCCTGTGTTTGGGGAGAAGCTGGACGAAGTACTCTCTGTTTTGAGGGTTTCTAAATACCTTCCGTTGCATTGGTAACCAGGGAGAGTGGTGAACACAAGATAACAGCCTAAAGTCTTTGAAATTTGAGCAAGATTGGGACCTGTTAGTTTAAAACAAATTGGCAAAGCAGCTTTCTGAATCCTGGCTGTTGATGTGTAATAAATCCGGGAAGACTGAAGGACGTCCAGAGGTTTGGGAAAACGTAAATGTTGTGGCAGTGTTTTAGAATCGAATGGGAGCAGGTAACCAGCAGGCGGCTGAGAGGAACCTCTGTCCAGAGCAAGGTCTGGGGAAGCTGGTGCATTAGTGAGTCGATGTCAGATTACAGAAAGAACATGCTCAGTGATCTGTGTGCTCCGATGGAAAGCAGATCAGGTCTGAAAAGCCTTCAGATTGTGTTTTTTAATGAGATTCCTGCACCGTTTGCTGAAAGTAATAGTTTGGGTTGGAAGGGACCTTAAAGATCATCTAGTTCCAACCCCCTGCCACGGGCAGGGACACCTCTCACTAGATCAGGGGCTCCAAGCCCCATCCAGCCTGGCCTTGAACACCCCCAGGAATGAGGTAGCCACAGCTTCCCTGGGCAACCTGGGCCAGGGCCTCCCCAGTCTTTTGGTGAAGAAATCCTTCCTTACGTCCAGTCTAAATCTGCCCTTCTCCAGATTATACCCATTGCTCCTTGTCCCACCACTCCAAGCCTTTGTAAACAGTCCCTCCCCATGTTTCTTGTAGCCCCTTCAGGTACTGGAAGGTTGCTATAAGGTCTACTTGGAGCCTTCTGTTCTCCACGCTGAATAACACCAACTCTTTCAGCCTGTCCTTGTATGGGAGATGCTCCAGTCCTTTCATCATCTTTGTAGCCCTCATTTGGACCCATTCCAACAGCTCCATCTCCTGTTGAGGATTCCAGAACTGGACACAATACTCCAGATGAGGTCTCACAAGAGGGGAATAGAGGGGCAGAATCCCCTCCCTCGCCCTGCTGGCCGCACTGCTTTTGATGCAGTCCAGGATACAGTTAGGCTTTCTGTTCTGTGAGCGCACATTGCTGGCTCATGTCGAGCTTCTCATCAATTATTCCCTCCTCCAAGTCCTTCTCCGCAGGGCTGCTCTCAATCACATCATCCCCCATCCTGTACCAAAACTATGGATTCCCCGAGCTCAGGTGCAAGACCTTGAACTTGGCCTTGTTGAACCTCATGAGGTTCACAAAAGCCCACTTCTCCAGCTTTTCCAGGTCCTTCTGGACGACATCCCATCCTTCTGGTGGATCCCAACTAAGTTCCCTGCTGTTGATCAAGTGCAGCGCCTCTCAGGAGGCAGAAGAGGCTCCGCTTTGGGAGCATGAGCCGTGTCCTGGGCAGGGTGGCAGAAGCAGGTCCCCTTTGCACTGGGCAGGGTCTGATTGCTGGCGTGTCCTTCATCCTCTATGAGGCTGCCTCACCACTGCTGGTAGCTGGTAGGTTCTGAGCTGGGAAACAGCCTCTGAGTGGTTTTGGAGGTACCTGGTCTTTATTTGCAGTTAATGTAGCCAGTCCCTGAGTTCTTGCTGTGTGAAGATAGCAGTGTCTCAGTTTCTGTTTCACTGATTCACACTGTTGAATAAGTTGATTTAGAAAGTGTCACCTGATACCTCACCAAAATAGTTACCAGTGGGAATGTGATCCACACGGTCCCTAAACAGAGGGCCGAGGAGTAGTGCTCCAGCCATAGTCCGAGGTCTGTGTGGGACAAGTTCTGTCATTCCCTGGTTTGCCCATGAAGAGGCTGGTGGGTGTCATAGCCCAGTCTGACCTTAAGTGTCCCACCACCCGGACGGAGCTTCAGTCTTGTGAGTGGTGACTTGGGAGAAAATATTAAGTGACAATGCTGACTTTTGGCTTCACCGAGGAGGTTGAGGGAGCCAGGGCAGTTTAGTCGGGGCAAGAGAAGGCTTTGGGATACACGAGAGCAGATTATCAAGGAAGGAGACAAACAAGCTCTCCACTGGGGTGCGTGGCAGGAGGGCTGACGGTGATCACTGAAATAACAGGAGGCTGTGTCTTGGTGTAAGGAGGGGAGAAGGTGTCCCTCTGCGACAGTCAAGCAGTGGAAGAGGGTGGGGGACCCTCCATTCGTGAAAGTTTTTAAGACCCGGTGTAAGCTGCTCTGAAATTGGTGCTAACCCCACTTTGAGCAGGAGGTAGGATTAGATGCTCTCCTGAGGATCTCCTCCAGCCTGAATAATTCTGCGACTCGGTAACCTGATCTCCTTCTGAATGCAAGTTGGAGTACAGTTAAGTAAAAGGTTATGGGGGAGCCCCTTGAGGACAGGGAGGGAGGAAGGTGGTTTAGATTGAGTGCTCTTAATACTCCATCTGTCATCTGTGTGGTTAACATGTCATATATATGGTTGCTATGCGAGGCTCTCGCAGTGGAAGATTGTAGGTCTTGAGAGGGCTGTTCCTAACTTGTAGTCGATATGTTTTATGGGTAGTTTTAGAAAAAAAAGCAAGTGACCTCCTCAAAACAAAACAAAACAAAAAAACCCAGCTGGAGAGAGATTCTGGAGTAAGGAATTGAGTGAAAATGTCAGTGTGCTAGGCATGCTCTGGTGTCTGTTCTGTGTGGGAGGGAAGCTCTGCTAAAGGACAAGGATCACTGCTGCTTGGGCAAGGAGAAAGGAGACAGTCCAAGTGTTTTGTTTGTGCACGTCTGTTCTCCTGCTGCTTCTGCCCTCCCTGCTTCGTTTCATGCAGGAACAGCAGGACCGGAGCCTGGTGACTGCCCCTCAGTGGAGGGGACGTGTGTTTTGGAGGGCTTGCTGGAGTGCACGAGGCTCCCTGCTGGGATGAGGTGTGGGGCTCCTGGGGGGGTCAGTGTGCGTTTATGTCCTGTGTTGGGTCATGATGTGCCTGGCAGGTCTAAAGGTGTCATGAGGAGGACCTCCAGGTTCTTTGGCTGAGATGAGCACAAAGAACCCTCGCCCTCCGGTCAGTGGGAAAGGGTAACTGTGGTTTGACATTAGCTGAGCTAAGAAGCACCCTTTGTTAGTGCAGTGAATTGTATTTCCTTATCTTTTGCTTTTGCCTTTCTAATGGTTTCCAAGTTTGGTTACTTTGATGGATTTAATGACATCTGTTCATTTAATGACATCTGGGTTTGTGACAGAAGTGCTCTGTGCAGTTTCACAAACCAAGGACACCCTACCCCTGAGGGACTGGCTGATAGGCAAGGGGAAACTGCTGGAGGGCTTGTGGGGCCTCCAGCTCCTTTGCAGAAACACCCACTCCTCTCTCCCGGCTGTCGGTGAGGCATTTCTTCATGCTTGGGTCTGTGGGCTGAACCTTCTCCTAGTGTTAAATGGCTGTGTCAGGGGTGACTGGAATGCTAGTTTTCTCCTAAAGTCTAGCAAGACTGAGGTGTCACTTTTTCATAGTGGCTTTGTTAGATGTTTGACTACAGCCTGGAAAATGAGGCTCAAACTCTTCCCTCAGCCTCAGGGCAGTTCTATCACCCATCCTTCAAGAAGGCGACTGGGAAGTACACCCAGACCTTGATGTTCCCGTTCTTCTGCCACCCCTTTGGACCCAGCTTTGTGGTGTCCCTGTCCCCACCCCATGTGCCACTCCCACATGTTGCAGTCCCTTTCTTAGCCCCAGTCTCTTGTGGTGCTGACAGGTCTCCTAAAGCCACCTCTAAGTTCACACTAGAGCCTATTCCTGTCTCACTTTTCCTGTTGCTGCATCTCATCTCTTGTGCATCTTGATTAACCCAACCTGTTAACCTAAAATCTGGTTGCTTTTATCTGTCCAGCACTGTCGCTGCTCTGGACATTGCTTTGTGGTGCCACTGTTCCCGCCCTATGGGCTTCTTCACGTTCTAAACATCGCCGTGGCTTTATGCTCTTTCTGGCCATCTTTGGTGCCCATATGGAAGAACAACTGTTAACAGCCTTGTACTTTGTGCCAGGATCTTGCTGGACCTGTTATGTCTAGTGCTGATTTTTTGGTGTCACCGTTGGCATTTGGTTTGTCCAGGTGCCATTTGTATCGTGCAGCAACCTGTCCCCATGCTGCCTGGTTGATAGAACCTAGGGAGACCATGCTCCGAGCTCACCTAAGGGAACATTTGTTGCTGCCTTCTTGCAGGGCTTCTGCCCGTGCGGCGTGGCTGTCCTGGTACCAGTGCTGTCCATTCAACCTCTGGCGGCTCTGCAGGAGTGGGTGGCTGTCTTCTCAGGCCAGCAGCCCTGCTCTGCATTTGCCAGCCTGTAGCAGTTGGTTTCATTAGGAGATCATAGAATCACCAGGTTGGAAAAGACCCACCGGATCGTCGAGTCCAACCATTCCCATCAATCACTAAACCATGTCCCTCAGCACCTCATCCACCCGTCCCTTAAACACCTCCAGGGAAGGTGACTCAACCCCCTCCCTGGGCAGCCTCTGCCAGTGCCCAATGACCCTTTCTGTGAAAAACTTTTTCCTAATGTCCAGCTTGAATCTCCCCTGGTGGAGCTTGAGGCCATTCCCTCTTGTCCTGTCCCCTGTCACTTGGGAGAAGAGCCCAGCTCCCTCCTCTCCACAACCTCCTTTCAGGGAGCTGGAGAGAGCAATGAGGTCTCCCCTCAGCCTCCTCTTCTCCAGGCTAAACACCCCCAGCTCTCTCAGCCGCTCCTCATAAGGCCTGTTCTCCAGCCCCCTCACCAGCTTTGTCGCTTTCCTTGTGTTTGTTGTCCCTGCCCACTCTTAGTGTGATGCTGGCTGAGTTGCAGAGGCAGAATCTTTGTTAATGGTAAATAAAATGTACAGTGAGGAGGTGACAGGGGTTTAAAAGCCCCCTCAAACAAAACTGATACCAGCAGCAAGAACGGTTTGAATTGTGAACTGAGCAAAACTTTGTAGGAAGGGATCAGAATCCATTCTACCAAGAGTTCTCATCAGTGAGTTCTGTTCAGTCCAAACTGGTGCTGCTTGTGCTCCAAGTGTGAGCTCCAGAGGAAGCCTGCAGGGCTTGGGGTATCTCGGATGAATTCTGAGGCATTGAGAAATGTTCCACCAGCATTCTGGAGCCAGAAAACTGGAGATCACACTTTCTGGCCCCTATTTCTTCAGACTTCAGATATTGCCTCAATTAGTAGCTTTGCTGTTTCCTCCTTGAATTCCTCTAGGAATGCTAGGAAGTACTGGCCAGTCCTAATTGTCCCTGAACCTCTTCTGAGGATACTTTGATTTCAGATAGATCCTCTTTTAATACATACAGCGTGCATCGTAGACACAGCTATGAGTCTTCATCATGACCATGGAGTTTCTTGGCTCGGTGCTGGGCACTGGTGATGGGATTCCTGCAGCAAATGCGAAGGTCCCACTCCGAGGTAATGATCTGCAAAGGAACCAGTTAAAACAAATGCCTGTTTCAGCTGGGATCTAGAGAGACTTGCAAACATGCCAGACCTCTGTAATGGATCTCTGGAGGGAGAACAGTACCTGGAGGAGCTCCAAGTCCCACCTTCTTCGTGCACATCAGTAAAGAATAGCTCCCTCCTGTGCCTGTGGTGCCCAGTGCTTTGATTGCAGGCTGCCTGGGGACAACGCTGGGTCACAGCAAGATGGATTGGCTTTTCAGAGGTGGTGTCTGCTGTGTATAGTGGGAAAAACTGCCCTCTTTTGCATTTCTTGGTGTGTTTTTCAGCAAGTAGATTTTTTTTCTGCTCTCACAATGATTGTAACAGGATTTGATTTCCCTGCAGCCAGCTGTTAGCAATTAGCAACTTGATCCATTCAGTCCTGAGAACAGAGTTTAACACTTTCTTGCCTCTGTGAGGATGTTGCTAATCCTGTTTTTGCTGCTTTTGGGCTTGTGCTGTAGTTTTGGCACTTTCAGTGTGTGTGTGGGCAGGTCAGGAAGAAAGGCATGAGTACAGAAAGGGACTCAGAGAGCTACAGAGGGAAGGATGGAGTTGTCTACCCAGGAAAACATCATTAGGAAGGTGATTTCCAAGCAGTTTGTACCAAGGTTTGTATTTAGTAGTCTGTTCCAGCGGTTCTAGCACTTGGAAGTGTACAAATTTGGGAATCCAATCTACTACTTGCTGAGATTTAGACTCAGCAGAAATCAACATCAGTTCTTCAAACAGGGATTTCCGGCAGCTTGAGTGCCTGAGTGGAGCTGAGGCTCCTCCGAATGATGAGATGGGAGTAAATAACTTTCTTAGTGTCCTTGCTTAAGAGAACAGTGGCTGCTGTAGGGGACTGGAAGGTGAGAAATGACACTGTTTGCTCCCTGTGTACAACAGCTCTCCTGGGACTCCCAAACACAGTTTGGATCAAATGGCATCTGAATGCTTACAGTGATCATAGAATCACAGAATGGTTTGGGTTAGAAGGGACCTCAAAGCCCCTCTAGTCCCACCCCCTGCTATGGCCAGGGACACTTCTCACTGGATCGTTTTGCTCAGAGCCCCATCCAACCTGGCCTTGAACTCCTGCAAGGATGGGGCAGCCACGGCTTCTCTGGGCAGCCTGTTCCAGACCCCCCCACCCTCACAGGAAAACATTTCTTCCCAAGATCTCATCTGAATCTTCCCTCTTTCAGCCCAGAACCACTCCCCCTCACCCTGTCCCTGCACTTTCTGATTGAGAGCCCCTCCCCAGCTTTCCTGGAGCCCCTTTCAGTACTGGGAAGCTGCTCTAAGGTCCCTCTGGTGATGTCTGGATTTGCTTTCACTTCATTCTTGCTCCAGTGGCAGGCTCTGGTCCTCGCCTGGCTCTGTAGGGTTCCTATTTCATAGAATCATAGAATAACCAGGTTGGAAGAGACCCACCGGATCATCAAGTCCAACCATTCCTATCAAACACTAAACCATGCCCCTTAGCACCTCGTCCACCCGTGCTGTCTGGCCACCCTTTGCCTTAGCCTTGGCAGTGTTGCAGAGGGAGGTCCCAGGGTGCTTTGGTGGGTGCTCACCTGTGTCTTTCCAGGTGTGTGTCTGCCAGGCTCTGTTTCTGGGCTCAGGAGGGAGGAGTGCTGAGCATGTGGAATGTACATCTGCCATCTGAGGGCTCTGGTACATCTGGCAGCTTCTAAACCTCCAGCTGAGAAGTCACCTGGAAGATGCCTCTGTGCTGCTGTTCTCCTGCCAGGCTCTCCTCAGCAACTTGGAGTTCTGTTCAGTGGCTGGTCCGGCGTGGTGACCCAGCAGAAGGACCTTCTCCAGCCCAGGCAGGGGGGGAGTGGATCTGGGCTGTGGTCAGGGCACCCCTAAATGGTGCTCTGCTGTGTTCCCATTGCCTGTTCCAGAAACATGGTTAAAGCCTTAATGTTCTCAATGTGTTCCATTCTCGTGTCCCATAGGACAATCTCTTCGGGGGCTGAACTCTCTGTACTTCCCGTTGGGAGCCTCCAGGGCACCTTACCTTAACATCCGCCAGGTGTGTCAGCAAACTCTGCTGCGGAAATGTCTTTACAAAATTGCCCTCTGCTCCATGGTGCGTGTTGTGGGGTGCTGGGAGCTGGTGAGTTTGCATCAGAGGTGACCCCCGCTGTTTCAGGGAGAAAGACACGCTTGGATGCACACACAGCTTGGGGGTTCATGGCCAAAACTTCTTTTCTGATAGCCAGACCCTCTTGCTGAGATACAGGCTGTGTTTTCTCTCTGCTGCTTTGCTTTTACACGCTCTCCACCCAAGGTGCCACAAAATCAGAGCCTTGTGGTCACCCTGCTCCCTGCCTTGGCCAGGGTGCTCACACGGGGCACAGGAGGTGGCTGAAGCAGGAGCAGTCCTGGCAATTTTGAGGTCTTTTTTGGGTGTGCTCATGTTGTCGCATGGCTGGGCACAGCACCGCCGGGCAGCATCCACCCATCATTAGTTTCCCCTCCTGCATTAGCATTTGGCTCTCTTCCCAAGAAAGCCCTTAGTTGTTTTTCAGGCTCAGAGCCATCTTTTCTGACAGAATCCAGCAAGGACAATTGCCAGTAGCAAATCCTTAGGAAAGAGAATCAAAACAGGGCAAGCCTCAGTGATTCTAACCCTGATTTAGCTTCTGGGCGTCGAGCAATCTGCTGCAAGGGGGTTTCCTGAGCCAAAGGTTTTACCTTCGGATTTAAGAAGCCACAATGTGTCTTTCTGTTGTGAATATATCCAATTGTTTTGGTATCCACAGCAACTCACAGCTGGGATTTGTACGATTTAATTATGTTGGGTGGAAAAACTACAGCCTTTTGTTGCAAATCTCCAAGCCAATGGCATTTGATGCTCTGTTGTTCTTCTGTGTGTGTATGCACTGGCGTGGAGATGGTCCCTCTTTATCCTCTCTTCCTTTACTAACAAATCCTAGCATTCAAGTTTGCCTTTTTACTACCACTCTGAGGATTCTTGAGCAAACGCCCTCTGGTCCTGGCAACTTTTCATTTATTGATTTGTTCTGGTTTCTTTCTGCCTGACATTTCAGTATGAGGCAGAGCCTCTAACCTCCATTCCATAAAGCTGTCTTCCAGGATGGGAGCCTCCTGAGGTGTCTGTAGTGAATGTGGACACAAAGAATTCGCCTAACGTTGCTGATATGACCTTGTATTCCTTTAGGTGTTATCATGGCTTTCCACTGAAATTGCCAGCCTTTAAGCCTTTTGCTGTTTGCCTTGTTTCCAAACAGGAAATTAAGTGTGCTCACGTGTGAGAGCGCACATGCTCTTCTGGCGGCCATGGGGACGTGCAGGGAGAGATTATTTTCTCCCTGTTTTAGGCATTTATCTTGCGGTTGTGTGACAAGTTCCAGAGTGCCCACTTGAAGAAGACAGTGAGAACAGAGAGAGGCGTGTGTTGGGTGGATAAGACCATCTGAGTTCTTTGTAGATGCGGCTTCAGTACTTCTTAATGTAATAAAGAAAGTGAAGCATCAACGTGGGAGAGGGGACTTGGCACTGGACTTGTTTAAGAGCAGTTAAGAGAATGTGTTTGCACAGCAGTCGTGGCAGCTGAGCTCCAAAGAGCTGAATTACGTTCATAGCTTTAGAGATGGTACAGGTAGTAAGGCAATTCTTACTCCTTGACCAAATCTCTCATCACGTGGTGAGTTGGAGTAGAGCTGAGGTCAAAATGCTGTTGATGGCATGGAGGATTCCCAACCTGTCATGAGGCAAGTCTGCAGCATGGAGAAGTCATGACTTTGGAGGACTCTCATCTTCTCTCTTTGCTTTGTCTTTCAGAAATGTAGATGGCAGCTGCTGTCGTTGAAGGACTCGGACCCGTCTGACCCTGCGCAGCGTCTCAGACTGCTACCATGATCTTCTGCATGCTACTGCTGGCCTCACTGCCCGAGCCGTCTGGCGCCGAAGTCAACCCTGGTAGGGAGCTGCCAGGCTGGGAGAGGACTTGCATCTCCCACCTTTCTTATGTTCGTTCTTAGCCTTTCTTTGCCCTTTCACGATGAAGGCACATAAATGCAACAAATGCATGCAAGCACAGTCACTAAACATAGTCCCTGAATGTCCTCCTCTGGACTAGGTTGACCAGTCTGACTTGACAGCTGTCCTGGAGTGAAACGCTTTCCCTGACAGTCCCGGGAGGGCTCATGCATGTGGATAAACCCCTTTCTCTGCCCGCCCAGAGGGTCTGTGCTCTCAGCAGGCCTGTTCTGAGCTCTGATTATCTGTTCATCAACTTGACCATGTGGCCTGCAGAACAAACCTGGCTCTAGATTGGCTCAGAGATACTGTGCTTCTCTGGAAAGTGAATTACCAGTTAGCAAAGCACAAGCTGCAGCTCTCCAGCCAGCATGAGGGGTTCTGGAGAGAGAGGTGTGCAAGGAAAGGTAGAAAACCCTACCTGGCACAAAGCTAGGGTGGAGATAGGGATGTGTGAGCCTGTGAGTCCCTGTGGAGGGCTTTTATCCTACAGCATTTGGTAAGTTATGATCATGACATTGCAAAACCACCAGTAATGAGGTGCTTTGAGCTGGAAACAGTGCAATAAAGGAGTCTAACCCTTTTTCAGCTTGGCTGAAGGTGTGATGAGGGAGCAACGCTACCCTCAGGGCCTTTGTTTGCTCTGATGAGTCTAGCTCAGCCCCTGCTCTGGCTGTAGATCTCTGCAGAGGTTTGGGGAGCGCTGCAGCCAGCCAGGAGTGAAATGAAGCTGGTGGGGGAGCTCAGCAGGCAGCCCCGTGCTCCCTGTTACACAGCCGTGCCCTGCACTGCGTGTCCCCTGTGTGTCCAGCTTCAAACTTGGGGTCACCATCTGGTTCTGATGGTTAAAACTACTTGAAGAAGAGGGAAGGTGGCAGCTAGAGGGTCAGTCACGTGCAGATCCCTTCTGGTGGTGCTGAGTAGAGAAGTTAGCATAGGATAGTTAGGTGGGAATGGTCTACCCCACCCCGGGGTCCTGGGTGGTGGGGTGGGCTCTGAGCACAGGGCTGTGGTCCCACCCTGCTGCAGTGATCTTCTCTACCAAGAAATGAGTGTGTAGTTTTGCTCACACTTCTCAGTGTTGCCTATGAATTCCTCCAGCAGCTTTTCCCCCTCAGCTGCCTCTGTCCCAAGTAGCCAGGCCCTGGTGTTTCCCCCACACGCTCTAGCACACCTATAGCCCAGCTGATGCTCTTCTGTTGTGATGCCTTCAGGCTCCTTTATTGTCTTGACCTCCTGATCTGCTGCAGGAATGGTCTAGAGCACCTCCTGAATTGCCTTCTAAACCAAAGGGGCTGCTTTGTGGATGATTTCAACCTGTGTAGGAAGGATCCCGGGCAGTTCTTTTGTTCAGCATCAGTTGTTTGACCGTGCTAACAGAGGTGAGCTGTGATGTTTTCCTGGACCTCTGTGTCCTGTCTGCATGGCAGATGAGGGACCTTGCCTGTGCAGTAAAGGATCAGGGTTGTCTGAGCAGGAGTAGTGCTGGCACCTAAACAGAACCACAGAATGGTTTTGTTGGAGAGGATGTGTGTTTTGGCAAGAGCCTCATGCTGCTTGTTTTGTTGGAAGCCACAGCCACCCACAGAGATAGACAGTGGTGGTACGGTGTTTTCTAGGTTGTTTTGTATGTATTCCCATAATTTATTTTTTTTTCTATATTAAATAATCCGGTGTCATCAGCAAATATGGTCACCTAACCATCCATCTCCTTTACAAGGTTGATTAGGAATATAGAGAATATCACACATTCATTGATGCTGTGCCTGAAAACAGCAGCAGGCAAACCCTGTGGAAGAAGGGGGAAGCCTGGAGAAGGGAAGGCTCCAAGGAGGACCTTATAGTGACCTTCCAGTACCTGAAGGGGCTACAACAAAGCTGGGGAGGGACTGTTTACAAAGGCTTTTAGTGATTGGTCTAGGGGGAATGACCATAAACTAGAGAGGGGTGGATTTAGACTAGACATAAGGAGGAATTTCTTCACGATGAGGGTGGTGAGGCCCTGGCCCAGGTTGCCCAGGGAAGTGTTGGCCGCCCCATCCCTGGAGGTGTTCAAGGCCAGGCTGGATGGGCCTTGGGCAGCCTGAGCCAGTGGGACATGTCCATGCCCATGACAAGGGTTTGGAATTAGATGATCTTTAAGGTCCCTTACAACTCAAAATGTTCTATGATTCTATGAAACAAACTCTCTTTGCAAACATTTCTCTACTGAAGCCTGTTGGGGAGTTTTGCGCCCTGCAGATGTTTATTCTGTATGGTGCCAACAAGGAGATGGATGCCATGTCCCTGTCTTCTTTTGTAGCTTCTGAACCTGGAGAGCAGCTTTCTCCAGGTTTGGTATGAGGGCAGCAGTCCTGAGGTGCAGAAATGGGAGGAGAGTGTCCTGCAGGGGGAAGGCAGGCAGAGCTGCTGGTACGGCGCAGGCAGCGTGGCAGAGAGGATGCCAAGCGACACGCGTGCCGCTCTGGAGTGACTGGAGCATGTGCTGGCATTTGCTCGTGGCCTAGCAGACAGGGGAGGAGCTGGCACTACTGGGAGCTCAGAGGACAAAGCCTGAAGTCCATTTCCTTTTTTTCTGGGCCTGCCACTGACTATGCTTTTGGTTTTTAATTGTTTCATGATTTAATCCCATATAACTTACTTTTTAATCCACTCTTGATGTCAGTCTGACAAAAATATCTTGCTCACCTGTTTTGAATACTGAGCTTTAATGAATGCATTAAGACAATTTTCTGAAACATCTCTGATATTCCAAGACATGTTTAAAAACTCGTGCCAGGGGAGAGAGCTTGGCCAGCTCAGATTTGTAAACTACATCTGCCTTTGGTGTTTCGAGCTTGCAGAGCAAGATGGCTCGAGCCAGTTGTGTTTGTACTCCCTGGAGGCACCAAGTTTGGGAGTCTTCTCATGCCTGTAGAGAAATGCTGCAGGCAGGGAGCAGGCCAGGATGGGGCATTGTGGGTGGTCAGGGGCTTGGGCTCAAAGGGAAGCTCTATCCAGTCCAGTCATCTGCAACAGAAGCTGTTTACCTGCTCACTTGTTACTAGACTGGTGAAAATAATAATTGTTTGCATGCATTTTATTCCAGAAGAATAAAAATTTTCAACAAATTCTTCTTTTTCATGTTGCATTATTATTGATAAATATTTTTTCATTGCAAAATAGGTCCGTGCAGCCATTAACACAACTATGGTTTTGGCTTTCATGTTCTCAAAATGTTTGTGTAAAGTTTTTTGCCTTACCAGGGCTCTGCTGGATGATACCAACTCTGAGTGTATTGCATTATTTATTTCTGTTTATGGTACTTATTTAATTCTCTTTATTTGCATTCTTTATTTTATCATTACCATGTTTATTCTCCAGGCATTAATAGCCTTTTAATTAAACTTGTCTGGTGATTTAGAAAGAGTTGGTACTGATTTTTTTTTTTCACATTTGTTCCCGTTTTCAGCTATATGCCGTTACCCTCTGGGTATGCACGAAGGGACGATACGGGATGAAGACATCACTGCTTCCAGCCAGTGGTATGATTCTACTGGACCCCAGTATGCACGGTAGGTTAATCCTTGTCTAAAAAAAATAATCCTTTTTTTCTTGTAATGTGTGATTGAGAAACAAGATCCCTCACTCTTAAAGCAACATTAAGTTTGCTGGGCTTGTTCACTGCTTCCATGTTAAATCTAATTAGCGCAGAGTGAACGACCGAGAGGCAGTGGTCACGGTCACAAGCTGTAAACCAAGAAATTCTGAATAAATGTTAAGAAAAAAAGTCCATCCCCGTGATAATAAAGTGGTGAAGCTCTCAGACGGGCACCCAGAGGCATGATGATGGCTCAGTGTGTGGAGATTTTCAGGATGTGGCTGTACAAGCCCTTGGGCAATGCACTGTGGCTTTAGAGGTAGCCCTGCTGTGAGTAGGAGCCTGGAACAGGAACTTCCAAAGGTTGCTTCTGACCATGGTCTTCCTATAGTTCTGTGAATAAATCTCTGATGGATTTATGACATACAGGTCAGTCGGGGACAGTGCCCTTGGGATTCTCCTACAGTGCTTTAAATTAAATAATAGGAAATAGTTTGAGGATGAACTTTTCAGCAGCATCAGATTGAGGAAATGGGCTGTGTCCACTTTGACTGAAAAACCTGGAAACTGCAGAGCTAAGCAATTGTTAAATAGCAGCTAAAGGGTTTTCTTTCCATGTTAAGCAGTGCAGCAGTCTTTCTTGTATGCATGTTTTTTTCATTTTTTGTCATTTCATTTCTCTTAAAGCTGCTAACTGGTGATTAGCAAAACACTGCTAAATATAAATTACCTTAGAATTATTGATAACGGTGATATCAAACATTCCTACAATTGCTGTGCAAGTAAGCTATGAATTGCAGGTTAACTAGGGTACTTACATTTTTGTGATGAATTTGGGCAGTCCAAAGTTATCAAATACTCCTCGTGTTTGATTATAATTTCTTAGTTTGTGGTAGAGCAAATGCACTGAGTGATATGTGTTTTAGTGGAGTTTGAACAAGCCTGTGGGCCTGAAAGCTGAGAGACGTATTTTGTTGTCTGAGAGATAACGTATCTCCGACTCTGGAAATCCTCCAGGCATCACTTTACCATCTGCGACCATCATCCCTTTGCCAGGGCAGCTGGGTGTCTGCCGGGTGAAGACATGAAGCCCCCTCTAGCTGACTTCATTTTGTTAGAGGTCATAGTTGTCCTGTGCACGTGTCTGTCCCTGTCAGTTCAGTCGCCCTTCCTGCCTGCCTTGTAACTTTTCGCTTGCCACTTTGCTGTAAGGGAGTCTTGCATGAACAGCTGACCACATGGAGACAATTCTCTGGCCTCTGCCTGGATCTTCAGTGTCTCCTGGTTGCTGCTTCAATGCAGGGGGGTTGCACTCATGGCTCCCATCAGTTAGAGACGGGACAGCTGTCTGAAAACAAGGGCACTTCAAGGACTTGCGGTTGGCTAAGAAATGCCTGTTGCTAAAAAGCCCATGTTTTGTGACTGGATAAACTTTTCATCTTTAAAGCTTTCCCCACCCTGTCCCTTGCCCAGCTGAATTGCAGAAGCCCAGGTAAGGCAGCTTTTCTTCTAGTGGCTCCACCTGCTGATGGCTGCAGCTCTCTGCTCTGCATGCAATCGCCAAGCATAAAAGCTGTGATCTTGGCAGTGGTGCCACAGTGCTTGGCTTTGCAGCAGACGCCTTCACATCACACACCGAGCAGTGTCCTGCACAAGCAGCTCTGCCAAATGAAGGAAGGATGGAAGACAACCCAGAATAATTTGTAGATAGGCAGATCTTTTCTTTCTTAGATGCATTTTTAAGATAGCCCCTCTGTGCTTGTAGGAGGCAGTAAAGCAGAGGTTCAGGCCTTGCTGTATGGGGTTGAGAAGTGAGTATGCACTTTACTAGCAAAGTGCTAAAAAGCACGCAGTATGCTCTTACCTACTGAGTCACAGAGTTGTTTCCAATCAACATTGAATGTGTCTGGGAAAGAAACAACTTCTAGTGGTTAATGAAAGATTTCTGAAACTGAGGGACTTGTGCTGAACAAGGCAAAACTGGCTACACGACAGTCAACTGTCACACCAAAGGGGAGAAGTATTTGGTAGCCAGCTCTCAGGTCTCACTTGCTGATTTGATTTCTTTCTGCCAGTTCTCAAAGCTTCAAGGTGTTCCCTCAGTTACTGGGGAGGCTGGATCCTTGGAAGTGACATTTTTAATGTGTGTGGTTTTCCCCTCAGGTTACAAAGAGAGGAGGGGGATGGAGCCTGGTGCCCGGCTGGCTTGTTGCAACCTGAAGATGTTCAGTTCCTCCAAATCGACCTGCACAAACTCTTTTTCATCACCTTGATTGGGACTCAGGGACGGCACGCCCGTGCCACAGGCAAAGAGTTTGCCCCTGCTTACCGAATTGACTACAGCCGCAACGGAGAGCGCTGGATGTCCTGGAAAGACCGTCAGGGCAAGAAGGTGAGTGTTGTAGGAACTGAATTGTGAAGGATGCAGAAGTCAAGTCAGAACTAGACTGCAGAAGGCAGGTCCCCTACGTACTGCTCAGTGTGTCATACTTTGTCCTGACTCTTCTCTGTCAGACGTTCAGCATCCTCTGCCTTAGTCCTGTGTTTGCTGTGATATTGGAGTGTTAACCCCCTGACCCGATCTCCCAAATCCAAGCCGTTGCTATGAAAATTGTGCTCTTCTCTACCTTTCTGTCCATGTTCAAAACGTTGTGTGAATGTGCCTCTTCCAGCCAGGCACTTGCTTGTAAATTGGAAGCCACAAAACAGATGCTTGCTTTATGATTAAACAAAAAAAGGGAGGGGGTGGCAGGGTATGGAGATGAGTTTCTGGATGTCTGATAGAGATTTTTAATGCTGAGAACAATGAGAGGGAAGGAATTTAGAGGGTAGGAAATGTGCTGAGCACACACACTCAGAGAGGCTTCCCCAGTCACCACCGTTGTCTCTTGTTGTCTCCAGACTTGGGCACACAGCTCTGTGCTCTGGTGATGCTTATAAGCCTTTATTAAACATCCCCTGGGAAGGAATCCCCTTCTTTTATCAGCAGCTTGGCTGTCCTGATCAGGTCAGAGCTCGGGCTGGCTCGGGGAGTCAGAAGCCCTAAGCCAGACTAGAGAAGATGCTGGGTTTGATGTTTTCTACTTCTAAGGGTGGTTTGGAATTTGCAGTGGGGTTGCTATTGCAGTGTCAAGTAATAACTTGTAGCTTGTTAATGAATTGTTTGCTCGCTCTGACCTTCGATCAGCTGTTTGGCTGTTACTGTTATCTTGTCCATCCCTCACATCTCGGTGTGTGCTGCAAACGCTGTTTGCAGGACAGGAGGGGAAGTTTAAACTCCATGGGGCTAACTGTTCTTGTCAGTACTTTCTTAGGGAAGTCCACATGCCCAGTTCTATCAGAATTCAGTAGGTCCCACTGTCCACAAGCAGCTCAATGCTGCTTGTCTCCCACTCTGGTCCTGTGCAGAACAGAGCTCTTGGGCCTTCGGGAATGGGTTTGTTTCAGGTGTTAAGATTTAAGATGGGTCAGTTTTTGCAGATCTCCCTCTTGGACCATAATAAGGGAATGAGCATGTATTCAGCTGTGTATGATGCTAGAATTTGTGCCACCCTCTATTCCATAAATGTGGAAGCTTACATCTATCCTATCAGTGTGTACTTGTTCTCCATCAGATGAGATCAAAAAGCTTTCCCTCCTTAGAGAAGATGCCTCTGCTGCTCTGCTTCTGCTGTTCTGAACATGACATACACAGTGGGGATGCAATTCCTGCCATTTCAGCCCCTCTGATAAATGACTTCCCATAAAACATATTTTTCCAAATGTGTCATCAATAAGGGGCGTATTCCATAAGTGAACCCGCATTTCAGAATTGCTGCTGTCTGGCCGGATAATTTGGTGAAAATATCCTGTAAAATCATTCCAGCCTTGGAATGAGGTGGAGGTACTTTAGGAAGGCCTCTTCCCACCCTGCAGTTGATAGATGCCCAATGACTGTTTGTTCAGAGTGTAACTGCGTGAGCACATCTTGGCACGGCTCTGTCTGTGGACATCACACGCATGGTTTCAATTAACCCCCTGCAAAACAACAAACTCCTTCACTGTGCTGATGTGTTTTAGATCTCACAAGATGTTTGATCATCAGACTTGTAGCAGCTGCTGCTCCTCACTAGGAAAGTCACCTCCAGCTTTAGTTTGTTCTTGAAAGGCAGTGGGTCATGTCGTGGTCCCCTTGGCTGTGGCACCAGTTAACTATGGTGCAGCGCTGTTGAGTCCCAGTCCCTCATCAGCCACCAACAGTTTTTTGCCAGCAGCACCACTTCATTCTTCGTGTTGGGAACACTGGCAGCAGTTGTGGTGGGAACTGCAAGCTGGTTTGTTCCACAGACAGCTGGTTCACTTTGGGGTTTTTGGCCCTGGGAAACAGATTTCAACAGCAGCAACACCACCTTGTGGAGGTGCTACGCAAAGTGCATCTTCTCTTTTGCTTCTCTTGGAAGGTACAGGACAGGCAGAAGTGTCAGCTGTCCCATACGGAGCTGGCGCAAAGGTACCATCTTCTGAGGGGGATGACTGAAGCTTTCTTCCTCTCTCCAGCACTGTAGGACTTCTTGGCTTGATATATCTGCCTCCTCAGAGATTCCCTGGAAAATGGGCAGCTCCATCCTCTGTGATGGTGTGGGATCTTCTACCATATACTGCCTTCTCTTGGGTTTCTCTCTCTCAGCAAGGTCTTGTGGAGCCAGCCGAGGTGGCTTCCAGCTCTCCTGTCTTAGGCCATCTGACAGCTGAAAGGGCTAATTGCTATCACCTGGTTCCTGAAGACAAGGACAATTCCTTCACAATTCCTTGTGTCTCGGCTTCACTGGAACAAGTCATGGGTGTTCCTCCTAGGAAAAGAGATATCATGAGGCTGCAGATTAAAAGCCAAAGAGGATGAGGAAGTGAGCCTACTTTTTGGCTTTCCTTCTGCTGACTTTGGTCACGTCCTGGGATTGTGCGCCCTTACAGGGCTGTCCAGCTGGGCACTGGGACCTGTTTGACAGCTATCCTGGTGCGCTTGAGTAGACCATCAGCTGCGACCAGCTGCTCTTCAGGGCAATTCAGTCTTCTGAGTGGCTTTCTTTTATGGTACAATAAGGTCCTTTACTTCCTAATGGACTCTCCAGCCACACTCACGCCCTGGAGGTCTTCCCTGCTGCTTCCCCTTGAAGCCACCTTTCTGCTCCCTTATTGGCCTCCCTCGTCTTTTAAATTGTCTGTACATCCACAGCTGCAACCCGTGTGGTCTTTTGAGTAACCTCAGCCTCTGATTCAGCATTCCCACCAACAGCATCTTTGAACAGGAGCTCTTGCACTTGTAATTCAGACTTTTTCTATCAAAAATGTTCTTATTCTGTTTCCGTAAGTCCAAATCCTTTACGAAAAAAATCTCTTAGGTACTTTGTGTCCCCTGCTGTGGATTGACAACTTCAGCTGCTTCCACACATGGATCGTCAAAATAAATAGAAGCTTGTTTGCAAAGCAGTGGTGGAACTGCAGGGTAGGGGCATCCGATTTCCCCACTGTATCATCCTTGTAGCCCTCCTCGTAGCCCATCCTCTGTTCCAACAGCTCCATCTCCTTATGTTGAAGATTCCAGAACTGGACACAGTACTAACTTGAAGAAAGAAAGGGCTCAGTAACTGGAGCTTTCTGCAACATATAGTCCATATGTACCTTCCCATCCCACCTGCGTGTCCCCTCTCCCTCGGGATACTGCCTGGTGTGGGGAAATGGCAGCACCCTTCACTCTGTAAGTCATGTAGCAGGAGGGGAGCAGCAGCAGCTGATCCTCTGCAGATGCTGCACGGGAGAGCTCCTCAGCCTCAAATGGCAGGGTACAAGTACACCAATGTGCAACTGAACAGCGCAAGAAGGAGTCATCGTTGGTAAGGATCTCTCTTCTCCAGGTGATCAAGGGCAACATTGATACTTATGATGTGGTCTTGAAAGATCTTCGGCCTCCCATCATTGCGCGTTTTGTCCGGGTGATTCCTGTGACGGAGATGCCCATGACTGTCTGTATGAGGGTGGAGCTCTACGGCTGCGTCTGGTATGGTAAGTGGCAATTTCCATGTCTGTCACTGGAAAGTAGTCCTTGCACAACACTACCCAGCACTCAGCCCATGCAGAAAGAATTCCAGGCCCCTGGAACTGCTTATGTTGTTCCACATCATAAATAAAAGGATCATGTGGACAGAGATGATGGAAGGCTGCTGCTGCTGTATTTCTGAGGTATATGGCCTTCTCTTTTTAGATGGTTTGGCATCCTATAGCATCCCTGAAGGAGGGACAATAGCGGCTCCTGGCTTCCCCATCGTTTATCTGAATGACTCGACCTATGATGGCTACCAGGAGCGCAGGTGGGAGAAGTCGTCCTGTTCTCTCTCGGTCACTGTGCAAGTTCTCTCCTTTCCTACTTACTCTGTCACTAGCACCTTGTATCCCGAACACTGCTTTGAGACCTTCAGAGCTGCAAGTTACCCTGCTAGTTCTCCAAAGCTCTGTGGCTTTGTTGTTCCAGGCCCTTTGACATGTCGTTAGTTGTTCTGGTCATGGAGGGCACAGGCTCCAGGTGCATCAGACTCATTTCCCCCAGCTGACAAAGGCTGACAGGAAAGAAGTAGGTTTTTTTATTATTGGTAGTTGTTGTTGCTTCCCTTTAAAGAGAAGGGTATGTACATATGCGGCTAAGTGCTGTCTTTGTTCATAGCTTCCATCTTTACATGATGTGATGGCACGGTTCTGATGTGTTGGATTGCCTTGAAGTCCTCAGTCTGTAATTGTGACCCTATTAATTGCACGGATTTCTCTGTTGGTTCAGGTATAGCCTTAAGCTGTCGTTGATACTGCTGATCATAAGATGCTGCTACTCTTCTGTTGCCCCAGAATGGAGTGGGACAACTGGCTGGACCTTCTACTTATGCGGTCCCAGTGTCCCTGGAGCAGGTGAAGGTCCTTCCCCTCTTTGTTGCCTTTGTTGCTTCTACAGTTTGGTATCTGAAATTCATTCTCTACCAGACTGCATCTTAAACTGTTGCAGGAGGTCTCCAGGGTAAATTCAGCATCCGAGACAGTGCACAACACCTGAACTGTAGGCCTGCGCTTGGTACCTGCGAGCTCCTGGACAGATTTGACATATTGTTTTTGAAAACAAAGCTCTGATGGACTTGAAACAACTTGGAAAACTGCATCACTCCCTGTGAGAAGCGCCGGGTCAGCAGAGGCACTGCTGCCAGTGTGCTAGGAGAGGAAGGTGGCTGATTACTCACTGTAAACATTTCTTGGGTATGATGCTTTTCCAATTTGGAGTCAGAAAGCCTCATGTAACTGGAGCGTGATGGCTCATTATAGGTCTGTTAATTTTTCATATCGCTGAGATGAGATAGGGTGGCACGTTACTGACATCTTGAGGTCTGGTTTACACAATAGCTGACTCTCCTGGAGGGAGAGCTCATTAAGGGTCTCTATCTGAAATGTTAAATAACTGGCTGAACTTTCAGATGTTTAGTGTGACCATTTTCTTTGCTATAAATCCAGATTTGAGTGTGTTTTAGTGGCTTGAAACCTCAGAAAACCTTGGGCGTGGGCATCCTCCTGAGGCAGCATACGCTGCTTGGAGGAATGTGCCTGATGAGTGATCTGACAGTGCCCTGGTGTCACCCATTGGCTTGAGGTGCTTTCATTACCCGCCTTGTTTCAGTTGTCACTAACTTCCTGAACACTTCTACTGTTGCCTAAAGTTGGGGTTTTTTTGTTGTTTTTTTTTTTTTTTTTGTGCTTAGAGGTGATTTCTGTAAACTTATTGATGTTCTATTATACTGGGGGTTAAAATAACAGGGTGGAAAGTGCATTCTTCCTGCTTGTAGGATGTTGCAAGATACCAGGTAATGACATCTTTATATGTTAATATCCAATGCTTTCAAGCTGCATTGATATAGTAGGGATTGAATATTAACTGAAAAAAAGTGTTTTATGTGCAGTAGGGTGTTGGTGTTGCTGTCTAGCACCAGCTTAGGAAGATGGATCTGCTGTGGAGCGTCAGGGAGCTGCAGAGGTTGGTGCAGAAAGCAAGGACTTTCAAACTGCTTAACCTCTAGGTCATATGCCTGACTGGCCTGGAAGCAGGAATCTGCCTCTCCCAGCTGTTGATCCTGTTTTGGAGTTTAAGGCATCCGTAGTGACAGGAGGTGAATGGACTTGGGGACCTTCACTGGATGTAGCAGCAGCGCAGCCTGCGTTACAAAGCCTACATAGAGGCAGCTGAAGAGAGGTCCAGGGAGCAAGTTCAGTCACTAATGCAGCTGAACTTTGTGCTTTTCCTGCTGTAGAACAAGGGATGGCTCCCAAAAGGCAAGGTTATCCCACATCTGGCATCTTCTACTGTGGGGCAGTGCTGAAACGCTGTACGGTGGGTCTGCACTCTCAGATAGGGAGTGGAGGATCCTGAGTGAAGAGTCTGATCAACCTCAGAAACTGAGCTGATAGCGCTCTCCTCTTGCACAAGGGCAGTGCCAGAGATGGTCCCAGTTGAAGTGCCTCTGGGTGGGTGACTGTCCGTGGTCTGACTGCTTTTTTTCCTGCTTTTCTGTGCCTGCCTGCACACTTTTCCCACTGGATCCCCAGGAATCCTGAATGCTGGAATTAAAGCTCTCTCTTTGGAGAGCAGACAGTGTCATTTTCTGTAGTTTCCATTATCATCCTCAAGAAACTCTATTCATAGCTTGACTTTGCTTGATACCAAAGTAAAAATGCCTTTTCCCAAGCAGGGAAAGCTTTTAAAAGCCCAGTCTGAACAAAGCCCTGCCTGATCCAGGGTGAGGTGTCCCTGCCCATGGCAAGGGATTGTAATTAGATATTCTTTAAGGTCCCTTCCAACTCAAACCGTTCTGTGATTCTATGAAAATAAATGTGATGTTGCATAAGAACAGGGACTGAGTTCTTGTTCTGGGTGGGTTAAGAGTAAATAAACTAGTACTTCCCTGGTACCAGCTGAAGGACCCGCGTGCTTGCACATTTGAGCTCTCCAATCTGGTCTTCTGCCTAACTGTTGGTTCTTTCCTGCTAGGCACCTGTATGGTGGTCTGGGCCAGCTGACAGACGGTGTGCTTGGACTGGACGACTTCACGCAGAGCCACCAGTACCGTGTGTGGCCAGGCTATGACTATGTCGGCTGGAAGAACGAGAGCTTCAGCACGGGCTGCGTTGAAATGGAATTCCAGTTTGACCGACCACGGAACTTCACCTCCATGAAGGTAGCCGGCGTTGTCACGCTCCAGCAAGCTTTGGGGCTGGGTGCTTCCAGAATTACCCCTTGGAGTCCTCTTCCCAGAGCAGGAGGATACAAGGTGCCTGGCACCAGGGTCCAACATAGGCAGAGTTTGAGCAGATGTCCCAAGTTTGCCAATGTAGAAAGGTGAAGCAGGGGAGAACTTGCCTCTCCAGAGCTCAGACGCTCTCTGTTCAGTATTTGGTTTCAAGGGATGACAAGCAGACACCTGAAACAGCAGTTGGGCAGCTGGGATGGATTTTAGGATGTAGGCTGCTTACTGTCCTGGGGGTTACCCTTGAGGTTAAGGAATGTGGTGGTGCTTCCATTTGGACCAAAACTTTCTCTGGATGCCTCAGTCTTTGCTTGTGCTGTGGGAAATTACTTAAACACGCAGGAAAAGGATGAACCAAACTTTAAGTCTCTAGTAATCAGCGGAATCTGTTAAAAAGGATTGGTGGCTTTTCTTGTAGAGATTTCAAATGAAGGAGAAACCACTACATCCTTAAGTAAATTGTTTTGGTGGTTACTTACCCCAGTTCTATTTTGTCTATTTTTAACTTGCAACTGTTGGCTTTTAGCCTGCTTTTGCTGGCAAAAATAAGAGTCCTACCTTCTCAGAAATTTTCCTGCTTCTACACTGTTGATTAAACCATTCTCTTAATCTTTACTTCAGTAAATGAAGTTGGCTGAACCTCTTGATGCCTTCCCTGTGAGATCCAGGGTTGCTTTTGTAGCTACCTCCCAATCCTTTCCTTCTTTGCCAGTACCCTTTTGGAGCAATAGAAACTGGAACTGGATACAGGATTTTCATCAAGAACGGTACCAATTTCCTGCTTTTGGATGATTCTTTGTTTATGAATCTTGGGATCATGTCAGTCTTCCCACTCAGTGGATAGGGAACCAGTGCTCACTAAGACTTGGTATCATGCTACAAGTCGGTTCAAAGTTATTGGTGTCCAGGATAAAAGTCCAGTGTAGACAGCATGACTTAAATTTTGTTCCTATGTTCACTACTCTGAAATGAATCCTGAAAACTTTGCATTATTTTAGGAAACTTGGGTATTTCTTTTCCCCATTTATTTTATTGCTGGTGATTCTACTGTCTTTCTCCGATCACTGTAAAAGGCAGCAAATAACCTCGAGCTGGGAATATGTTAGAAAAACACCTAGAGAAGAATTTATGCCTTGAAATTTGTTACTTAGTAGTTGACAACTTTTAATCAAGCTAATCTAACTCCTAAGTTCACACTATGCTACTTGGAGTCAGATGTTATAGCGAATTAATCAAATGCCTTACAAAAATCTGTCATGTAAGCACAGCCATCCTGATCAACCAAACACAAGCTCATAAAAATGGCTATTTCATCTGGAATAGCATTATAAAGCTGTATTGATTGGCATAAATAATTCTTCATTATTTATTGACTGTTGCCTGTTTCAGCTTTGCATTTATTTTATACAGGCTAAGTGGTCTGTAGATACTGGTTTTGTATCATCGTACCTGTTGGCTTTATCCCAGCCTTCTGAACTTCCCCAGTGTCCAAGGACATATTAAATATAAATGTCAGCAAATACTGCAACTGCATTGCAAATTACTTAGCCTTGCATGTGATAAAATTGCACTGTTGTGGGTGGTGTTTGGAGTAGAAAGTGTCTCTGTATCAGTTGAAGATGTGAACATATCCAACTCCTGTCCAAATATGGCACAGACTCTGTATTGCAGCCATCAAGCTTTCCTGCTTGTTATGGATGACTCTCCTTATTCAATAACGTTGTCCATGCCTCATCTGTTTCTAATTATATGCAAATACCCTTCTTTTGTCTCTTCACTGCTCATCAGGCCTGCAGTCCTCATTGCTGCTTCAGTGCTATTCACTGCAAGACCTTGCAGGGGCCAAGCAATTAGTGGGGTTCAGAGCTGCCTTTAGATCAGGAGCTGTTGTTGTCAGAGTTGCTAATGCTTCACCATCCTTAGGGAATAATTCCTAGAGTCGCTAGGGAGGGGCAGACCACCACAGCAGTCAGCTGTGAAAATGGAGTAGACTGAGGGCTACTGAAGACTTTAAGGGTTCTCTTATTCCTTCTGGTTCCTGGTCACTGGCCACAGTGCCAAAATACTGTGGTCTAGATCTTCAGGACTGCCTGGTGGAATCTTGACTGTCACATCAGTGGGTTTAGAAAGGCGCAGGGCAAGAGCGGCATTGAAGACACAGTGGGACAGCGTAAAGAATCCCTGCAAACCTTGCCCCTCTCTGCAGAGCCTGCTTCCTTGGCAGTGCTGGAGGCCTAGGAGAGCACCAGCTCTTTGGTGTTGATGAGCGCCACAACCCAGGGAGACACCTTTATACTGGAGAGCCTCTTGGTTTGGGTGCAACCCAAGAGCAGGTGGGGAGGAAGTTGCTGCCAGCTCTTGGAAGAGTAAAACAAACCTCCCTGGTACAGCCTGAAAGCCGTTTGTGAACTGCTTAGTCTGAAGAGGATGCCTTTGTTTTAGTGAGATCTTAGCTTGGCAACATAGTGGTTAGTGATTGCACTTTAAATCCCAGCTTCATTAGCTGCATTGATGGTGCCATCGCAGCAGGGCCAACCTGGTGATGTACGGAGCCATCGGGAGTGGTTGATAGATGCAGGCTTACGTGATGATGTAGAGAAGACTTAGATCCTCTGTGGCCTTCGAGGAGTAACCACAGCAGAAGGGCTCTGTATGTCAGGGGTATCTCCTCCAGCTTGTACATGTTACTTGGTCATTTTTTGGAAGAAACTGACTTAGGCTGCAGATGCTGAAGGCTTTCTGAAAGAGTCCAGAGCCAAGGTGTGTTTTTTCTCTCCCCTCTTAGGATATATGTTCAAGGAGAATCGGTCCTTTAGATTAGTACAGGGTTTGTTTAATTCATTTCTATATGGGCCTTTTGAAAAGCCTGCCAAAACTTGACCATTAGTGTGGCTTTTGCAGATCAAATTAAGCACTATTACTATTTCAGAATCCTTTTTTGCACAGATGATTGTGCGCTATGAGTGGATGAAGCTATACTGGAACAAGTCACTCATTCTGGGTTAGGAGTGTTCATACGGGGAGATATTAGAAACAGAAAATCTTCACAAGCGGAAAATCCCTGAGGCTTTTCTTTAGGTTTCAATAAATCTTCCTTCTGTCTGATATGTTGTCTTCTTCCTAGGTGCATTGTAACAACATGTTTTCCAAGGGAGTGAAGATCTTCCAGAAGGTGGAGTGTCTGTTCAAACCGCGGCTGATTGCAGACTGGGAGTCCGAACCTGTTGGAGTGGCCACTGTCTTAGATGACAAAAACCCCAGCGCGAGGTTCGTGACTGTCCCCCTCAATCAGCGCGTAGGTAAAGCCATACTTTGCCGCTTCTACTTCGCTGACACCTGGATGATGATGAGCGAGATTTCCTTCCAGTCAGGTGAGTGTTCCTGCAGTCAAGCGGAACTTGCAGAGCACGGAGAACAAAAGAGATGGTGTGGAGGGTAGAACATATAGTCCCACAGCATTAACTCCACATAATTGGAAGGAGGAAACTGAGACAGTTGGAAGGGGAAAGCAGGGGTAGAAAGGTCCGGTCTGCAGTGGATTCTTTTCAGACCGATACTGATGCACGTGTGCAGGAGCACAACCAGGACAACCAAAAATTGGACTGTAGTGCACTTCTGCAGCTGTCTGCTGCTAATGGGGTTGATTTTTACTTCTCTTTCTTAAATATTTTGTTATGAGTAATTTAAGTGCATTCACAGATGATGATTAAGTTAGATTAAGAAAAATAGGAGGCTGACTTTTTTCCTCAAGTCTTAACTGTGACACAGAAGTCAGTGCCATGAGGTGCTATAAAAAGGTCTAGAAGGGAATGGACAAGAATTTTGGAGGAAACCATCAGCCCTGACAGTTAAATTATCTGGGTCTTAGTTAAAGGTCCCTAATCCACTGTGGATTCCAGAGGAAGGGAGTGCTCTGACTGCAGTTTGCTCCTTATCTTGCTGATGACAGCCCCTCTTGGGTCCCCTCAGCCACATGGACTAGACAGACTCGGGATCTGGCCTCGGGAGACAATTCTATAATCATGCTAAAATCATAGACTCATACAATAGTTTGGGTTGGAAGAGACCTTAAAGACCTTAAAGGGCAGTTCCAACTCTGCCCTGGGCAGGGGCACCTCCCACTGGATCAGGCTGCCCAAGGCCCATCCAGCCTGGCCTGGAACATCTCCAGGGATGGGGCAGCCACAGCTTCTTTGGGCAACTTGGGCCAGGGCCTCACCATTCTCAAGAAAGTAGTGAAGAAATTCTTCCTTATGTCTAGTCTAAATCTGCCCCTCTCCAGTTTATACCCATTTGCCCCTCATCCTATCACTAAAAGCCTTTGTAAACAGTCCCTCCCCAGCTCTGTTGTAGCCCCTTCGGGTACTGGAAGGTCACTATAAGGTCTCCTCGGAGCCTTCTTTTCTCCAGGCTGAACAACCCCAGCTCTCTCAGCACAAGAGCTCGTTCCTCTAGGTGTGCTGGGAAGTGCTGGGTGAGCAGGTATCTCTGCTCATGACCTGCTCAGCCCAGTCCTGCTTGGGAGGGCAGTGGTGGTTGGGATTGTGCTGACTGCTGGCAACTGGAAGGAGCAGTTGGGCTGACACCTTCCCTTCCTTTCCACAGACATGGAGAGCGTGAATCCGAATTTCGTTACAGTAGCCACAAGCACAACAGATCTTTTGGAAACAGAGTACAACGTTACTGAGGGGACCTGGGGTAAGGACTTTGATTACTTAGCCATACCAAGGGCTCAGGTGTTGAGGAATTTCACAGTAACATCCTGGTTAACGCAGTCTCTCCCTTCATTTCTGGAGATCAGGGCATGCCCTGGTTTCTTACCCTCGCACACAGGGCTGCGTCTTGCAGTCCTCAGCCTCGGCTCTTTCCTCAGCAGGCCAAGGCTGCCTCGGAGCAGGTGAGCTGAAGGCAGGTGTGCAGCCAATCAAGCTCTGGAGACTGCCTGCCCGATCCATCACAGGACTCTGTCTCAATGCCAAGTACAGTCTCCGACTGCAGAATTCCTGTGCGCCATTCTCGGCTATGAGCCTTCAAAATGAGAATTTCTGATAAGAACAAATTGTGAACACAGCTAATATTAATGCTCAGGAAGCTGCCCAAGATCTTTTCTGTACCAGACTGCAGGCAGTTAGCCAGCACAGATAACAGCCCGTGCTTTGATAACTCCAGATGCTTCTTCATTCTTCTGTGATTGCAGAAACAACATCTTCTGTAACCAGCACCTGGATAGGAGAGAAAGCAGATGAGTCCAATACCTCCATCCTCGTGGGCTGCCTTGTGGCTATTATTCTTCTGCTCCTGCTGATTATAATCATCATTCTCTGGAAGCAGTATGTTCAAAAAAGGTTGGAAAAGGTAATACAACAGGGGTATTTTGCAGACACAAGTTTGGTATTAACCCTAGTGATCTCAGAGTGGGAAGCACAAGGTTTTCCCAGCTCCACTGAGCAGCTCAAACTCTTCCCACAGCAGGGGAGGATGTCAGCCCTGTCCAAGATGTTACTGGAAATTGCTGTGGTTACAGCCAATACAATACTTAATGACTGAGCATCACCTCAGCATTTTTCTCTCTTCTGCAGGCCCCGCGTCGAATCCTGGAAGAGGACGCCACAGTTCGCCTGTCCTTCTACAGCTACACCATTGCCAACAACCAGACCCAGATCCACCAGTCAAATCCCACCTACGAACGTGCTTTTCCACTGGATTTGGAATATCATCAGCCAGCTACGCTGCTCCAAAAGCTTCCAGAGCTCTCTCAAAGTGCAGAGGATTCAGGTAATGTAATAGTCTCCTGAAGTTATACATTTACGCTTCTGTTATTTCCCTCAGGTTTTAAAACGTGACAGTTCTTGGTGTCTAAGGAACCTTCTCTGACTCCTGCACAGAACAATACTAACCCAGGGACCGAAGGCAGTGTTCTGGAGCTCTGAAACTTTTTAGCCCTGTCATTTTGGCAGATGGAACACTGGCCCTACTTGAGAAGGCCTTTTGTTGTTCTCTTTGAAGACTGTTTGTAGTTAGACAGGTTGGCTTTTAGGAGCTGATTTGGGCAATTGTTTGTCTCAGGCCCTTGGCAACAGAGTTGCTGCCTGCGGCATTCCTGGGCTCTCCAGATTGCCTGCTGGAGAAGACCTTTAGCTCCTCTTCCTGCAGCAAGGGCTCTTTGAAATTCCCTCAGAAAAAGCAGAGAGAAATGCAGCAGAGAATTTTCAACAGTGCACTGGCTTCCATCCCCTGGGGAGCTTTTGGATGCACACAGAAGGGAACATTTCCAAGTGCTTTTTTGTGATGGCAGTGCTGGTTAGTGAATGGAAGAGCAGTGTTGGATTCCTCAAGCACTGACAAGTTGCTAAGGTCCAGCATTATGCTGCATAGGGAGGTTGATTTGGATCAAGTCAGGATGTAAATTTGAAGCAGAACAAATGTTCTGTGTAACGCCGACCATGCAAGGAGTTAATTATGAAGAGTTACACCATGATAATTATGTGAATGAGCTGTAAGAGGCAGTGCAGTGCTAACAGGGAAAATGGAAACCTCAGTTGGAAGGGAATCCAGAGCCAGTTTGACATTGCAGACAACACCTCTGCGTCAGGTAAGGGGAACAGGTCATCTTCAGGATGAATCAGAAACAGGAAACCACTACAGACTCATGCCCCTGTGTCTGGGCAAGGACTTTAGTGCTCATAACTGGATAGAGCAGGTGGCTGTTTAACATGAATCCACTGGCACCTCGCAGGTATTCTGGTGTCTGCAGAAGTGTGGCTTGTTCTGATTTAAGCTTTTGTTCAAACAAAGCAGAGTCTTCATTCTGGATGTACCTCGGTACAAGCTAGGGCGTGCGGCTAGGCTGAATTCCCTGAGGTCTGCAGGACTGGGAGGAGAGAAAGCCAGGCCACGCTGGTTTTATGGGAGCGAGTGTGTCTGACTCCACCTGTCTGTGGTTTCCTCTTAGTGTGCAGTGGGGACTACGCTGAACCTGACCTGACCAAGTCCACTCCTCACCAAGGCTTTCAGAACAATGTTCCTCACTACGCCGAAACAGACATTGTCCACCTGCAAGGTGTGACTGGCAACAACATGTACGCAGTCCCAGCCCTCACCGTGGATTCGCTTACCAAGAAGGACATCTCAGTGGGTGAATTCCCACGGCAGCAGCTACGGCTCAAGGAGAAGCTGGGAGAAGGACAGTTTGGAGAGGTACAGCCATTCTCTTCTGCATTTCCTCCAACAGAAAGGCGATGCTTGGTACAGTGGGACTTCTGAGCTGCCTCTCTGGCGCCGCTTCATATCTGGGGGCCGAGACGCCTACGTAATAGTATTTTAATTAATACGTGGCTTTGCTGTTGGGGAAAGCTGATGTCCCTTAAGGCAGGCTTCAGAGAGCCCTGTTCTGCACCTGTGAGGCTGCTGCTTGGCACCACCTGAGACTTTCTCAACAGATGAGCTCTGCAAACTTCTGTTTGGTGTCTCTATCCTCATTCATGACGCTATGGCAAAGGCCTAGGGGTGGGCATTCAGACTGTTTCATGGTTGTCCTGAACGTGCAGTGTCTGTCACCCACCTTTAGTTGTGTGAGTTTGAAAACTATAGCAGTGACTCCAACCAGGACAGATTGATCCTAGTTGTAAAAACAGCTTTCACATTAACAGGTGGAGGTTCTGATGAGGCTTGCACTGGCCCAAGCAAAGACAGACATTTCCCAGGCACTGTGATCCCCTCACACGTTCTCTATCACTGCTGCTTGCTCAAGCCCCGGTTTATGTCAGAATCCTTGGGCAGGATGGTATCTATCATCTGCTAAAGCTTTCTCTTTACTCCTTGAGCTGCTTTCAAGCTGTGAATGGTTTCACCTTATCTCTTCTGCTTTGTTTCTACACCATTTTGGCAAAGTCAGTAGTTCTTTCCTCCTGACTGTATACATTCCGTACCTCAGCCCTTCCCCTGTCCCCCTCACTTCTTTCTGGATCACAGTATGTTGACAAAGTGCTAACATCCTCAACCTCTTCACCTGGCTGTTGGTGCAGTCCCTTCTGCTGTTGCGTGTACCCTCCCCTGTCTTGGACTGTGCTCCAAAAGTGAAAGAGACGCTTTTTTTCTCATTGTCGTTCTTCTGGTTTCTCCTTCCCTCTTGTTCCTGTCCTCCTAGCAACTGTCAAAGTATTCTCCTCCTTTGTGTTGGCAAACAGCAGCAGCTGTTTGCAAACAGCAGCAGCTGTTTGCTAGAGATTGATTCCTGTTCCTTTCCTCGCATCACAGCCCCTTTCTCTTGCTTTGACAAATGTGCAGCATCATGTTCTCCCTTCTCACGTTCTTAACTCCTTAGTCTTTACCAGCACAGTCATGATAATATGCTTTGCTCCACTCCTCTCCACTTTTTCTCCACTGGAGGAGAGGGACCTGGGGGTGTTGGTTGACAGCGACTGAACAGGAGCCAGCAGTGGCCCAGGTGGCCAAGAAGGCCAATGGCATCTTGGCTTGGATCAGAAACGGCGTGACCAGCAGGTCCAGGGAGGTTCTTCTCCCTCTGTACTCGGCACTGGTGAGACCGCTCCTCGAATCCTGTGTTCAGTTCTGGGCCCCTCACCATAAGAAGGATGTTGAGGCTCTGGAGCGAGTCCAGAGAAGAGCAACGAAGCTGGTGAAGAGGAGGCTGAGGGGAGACCTCATTGCTCTTTCCAGCTACCTGAAAGGAGGTTGTGGAGAGGAGGGAGCTGGGCTCTTCTCCCAAGTGACAGGGGACTGGACGAGAGGGAATGGCCTCAAGCTCCACCAGGGGAGGTTTAGGCTGGACATTAGGAAAAAATATTTCACAGAAAGGGTCCTTGGGCACTGGCAGAGGCTGCCCAGGGAGGGGGTTGAGTCACCTTCCCTGGAGGGGTTTAAGGGACGGGTGGACGAGGTGCTGAGGGACATGGTTTAGTGTTTGATGGGAATGGTTGGACTCGATGATCCGGTGGGTCTCTTCCAACCTGGTTATTCTATGATTCTCTGCTACACCGTGCTGTCTTGCTTCTCCCACCACGGTTCATGGCTTTTTTTTCACCTCTCCCCTCAAGCTTCCTTCCCTTTCAAGCCTTTTTCTCCCTTGCTCCCAGCCACCCACTCTGTGGACTCAGGGACACATCATCTGTGCTTGTAATACATCTGCTTAGTGCCATTGCTCTTCCCTATTCCTGACTTGCCTTCTGCCACAGTGGCTTCTGTTCTCCATGCAACTGCAGCAGCATCCTTGTGCTTTGTTTCTGTTCTGTGGGTTTGTCCCAGTTTTCTGTTGTCTCCATTTTCTCTTCACCATGCTTGTTGTGTAAGTTCTTGTGCTTTCTTTGTATAAAATTCATTAAGCCCCCATTATATTCCCGTCACCACTGCAAGTCTGTGACACATCCAGTCTACTCCCCTCTTCCAGTCCTTTTTCCTATCCCACACACTCAAGTCTGTCTACTTTCCCCACTCCAGCATCTCTTGCCCAGTTCTCCAGCTGAATATGCGTTGAGTAACTCCTTAGGCAAATGTCTTGTCATGTCATTTTTTATACAACTGGTAGTAATTTTATGTCTTTACTCATTTATTTGAAGAAACTCGGCAATCTATATGTCACCAGAGTATTCATCTCTGGCTCTGTTCATAAGTGAAGCATTCACGTCACACACAGGGATGGGCACACAGGCACATAGGCTTTTCTCCTGGAAACGGAGGGCTTCATAGCTGTCTGTAATTCCAGAAGCTCCTCAGTTTGGGTGGTGACTGCAGCCAAGCTGCAGGACAGTTCCTGGCTGGTGGCACGTGCTGTACATGCCAAACCTGCTGCAGCTGCGCTGTTTGCATGCACGTGCAGAGTAAAGCAGACAACGCCAGACACAGTTGCCTTCCTGATCATCTCCAGTAGCTGCTGGAGCTGCCAAGTCAACTGCACCAAAATGCAGGCCCACAGTAAACTCAGTGCACTGGGAACCTATCAGGCTGCAATCCAGCTCCGTTCCGGCGTGGTGGGCTGTGCAGTGCACGTACGCGCTTTGTCCAAGATCTCGGGCCAACCTGTGGCTATTTCTGATCAGAACAATCACCTTCGTTAGGCCGTTCACTCGGTTGTTCTGCCAGCGGTGACCAAACTGGTGACCTCAATGTGATGTTGTTTTCTTCAGATTTTTGGCCTGTGCATACTCCTAGTTGCCTCTGCTTTCTGCCCCACAGGTGCACCTTTGTGAAGCCGATGGCTTGCTGGAATTCCTGGGAGTCCCATCTACAGAGTTCACTCACCAGCCAGTTCTTGTAGCAGTGAAAATGTTGAGATCAGATGTCAACAAAACAGCCAGGTAAGCACATCTGCAACACCAACCATCTGAGAAAGAAAACAAATGCTCTCCAAGCAACAGTTTCACATAGGTTAGCCCTGATGTCATGTGTCTCTGGTGTACGTTCTGTGTGTTCATGTAAGGAACGGGACACAAGCAGGGACTGGAGGAAGGGGTAGAACTATGTCACACCTCAACGCTGTATTAATCCTGTTTGCTGGAGGTGGGGTCAGTCTTGAACGCGAGGACAGAACCAGCTTTCAAACTTGCTGCATGCAGATGTGTAAACAGCTCTGAACAGAGTTTTCCTTACACGCTATTTCTGCTTTCCTTAGACAAAGGAATAGATTGGGATTTTAACCTGTTTTCTGTTTTACAAGGAATGATTTCCTGAAGGAGATCAAGATCATGTCACGGCTGAAGAACCCAAATATCATCCGGCTTCTGGGGGTGTGTGTGCGTGATGACCCACTGTGCATGATAACAGAGTACATGGAAAATGGAGACCTCAACCAGTTCCTGTCACAGAGGGAGATCTACAGCAAATTTGCCATTTCAAACAATATTCCATGTGTCAGGTAAGAGGAGCTGCCCGTATTTGGGACAAATCATCAATATGGAGCTAGCAGTTCCGTCTTCTGGGCCTTTCAGTGAATTTCCTCCAGCCCAGCCGTTATCGCAGCACATGCTGCGGGTGCTGCTCCTGGTTTGCGTGAGAGGTTGTTCTTGAGGTCACTGGAGGTCTGTGTTCAGTGTTGTGTCCCTCACCATGGGCCATTCTGCTCACAGTGACCATCTTAGATATTTACTGGTGTGGCCGTCTGTTTACGTTACTGAGTCTGTGTCAAATATTTCATTAATGCGGGAATCCAATTGCATTACAGCCTGGGTTTTGGGATGAAAGTCAAGAATGACTCCGAGGCTTTTAAGAAGATTGTCTAAGAAATATTACGTGAGAGGAGTTGAGTTTGGAGCTTTACTAAGGAGAGATCTCATTGGCAAACGGAAGGAGAATATTTGATAATCAGTGCTGGCACTTGTCTCCCTCCTCTGGAAGGATTAAATCTAACATAAAAACATCTCTGCTGTTGCAGAAATTCTTCTGACTAATGTGTTCTGCTTGATGGAGTAACCTGCACTGATGGGGAATCGCTGCGTTGTGCAGCCTTTGGCATGTGCCCTCACAAAGGATTAGATTTGTTTGTAGTTGGAGCAGGGCAGCTCGGGAGAGCGAGTTTTGTTGATGAACAGGACAGGGGGTGGCTGGGTCTTACCATGGCAAGACACCACAAGTGTCTCCAGCAGTGGTTGGCAGTGGTCAGTGATCCTGTTAAACTGGCAACCTACAATCCTGGCACACCAGGAACTGTAGGATTGGAGAGGGTTTGCATCAGAGTAGAAACGTATTCCATCTCTCTCCAGTCTCCTGTCCCTTTTGCGCTTCTGAATCAGCTTTCACCTTTAGACTTGTGGCTTTTTTTCCTGGCCAAAGCCTTAAACTATCCTTTCTCTTTTATCTCCTCCTCGTCTCTCATCTGACCTCAGCACCGTTACTCACATTCTTCCTCGGTTTCCATTACATGGCTCTACCCATAGTTTTTCTTTCTGTCCAGCTGATCCTTCCACCTCTCCTTTTGTCCCTTCCAGCCAGATACGGTTTCACATTCAAGGGAGGCGGTCTGACGAGCTCAGGTATCACTATAAAGGAGTTGTTTAGTGAGAGCAGAATGAACCCCCCTGCCAAAGAGTGCAGCTCAGCTCCACTGCTGTGTGGGGGTGGGTCATGGACATGGCAAGGTCCAGCCATCCCACTTGACTCTCAGCTCAATACTTAGCTCACCAAATGTGGTGACGAGCCCCGTCCTTCAGAGGCCTCACAATTTTCAGTCCTTATGGCTCTCTGGTATTTGGAATACATCTGCCTGCTGCTTCTGTCTTCATCATGAAGAAGAGTCTGCTGAGGTGCCTCCTGCCCTGCCCCTCTGTATGCACAGCCCCACGCATCGAACCCTGCAGGGCTTACTGAGCAGAAGGGCAGGAGGCAAAACAGAGAGCTGCTGGTGGGACCCTGGGGACGAGCCAGGAGAAACTGGGCTTCCAGAGTGGGAAGAGCAAGTCCTAGGGAGACAACTGAAGGGAGGAGGTTGGGTCTGGAGGCTGAGCCTGCTCCTGTGTGAGAAGCCAGCACCAGGTTGACTCTTCCTGGAGAAGAGGTGGCTGAGAGGAGACCTCATTGCTCTCTCCAACTACCTGAAAGGAGGTTGTGGAGATGAGGGAGCTGGCCTCTTCTTCCAAGTGACAGGGGACAGGACGAGAGGGAATGGCCCCAAGCTCCACCAGGGGAGGTTTAGGCTGGACATTAGGAAAAAATATTTCACAGAAAGGGTCATTGGGCACTGGCAGAGGCTGCCCAGGGAGGGGGTTGAGTCACCTTCCCTGGAGGTGTTTAAGGGACGGGTGGATGAGGTGCTGAGGAACATGGTTTAGTGTTTGATAGGAATGGTTGGACTTGATGATCCAGTGGGTCTCTTCCAACCTGGTGATTCTGTGATTCTATGACATAGTACAAGTGGGTGGCAGAGTTCCTGATCCGAGGGCACAACCGATCCACCCAGATCAGGAGAAATGACGAGCTGAGTGTGGACCCAAGCTGAGCGGCACCTGGCTGAGTTGTGCTGAAAGGCTGGGAGGAAAGGGGTGCCCAGCCCCCTCCTGGCAGTGCTCTGCCAGGGGCTGCCTTTAAATCTCTATAGCAATAGCTTAGCTATTGATTAGAGCAGCTAGGTTGGCTCTGTTGTCATTAGATGCATTACATTAGTGTAATTTGGATAATATGGTAGTGTTTTTCTCATTGCCCCCAGAACACAAGGAGGAGGAGACTAAGGCTTTCTTTTTGTGAGCTTTATCAGAGAAATACTAACTGTGAACAATTTATTGTGACAAATGCTTGGTTGTGGGAAGCGTTTGAGCATGCACAGTGGGAAACAAGCCAAGCATCACAGCGTAACAGTGTGTGGAGAATGATGAAAGTCAGATGGTCCAAATTCTGTCTGGATATTTAGGTGAGATCTTAGGAAGAAATGTTTTGCTGTGAGGGTGGGGAGGCCCTGGCCCAGGTTGCCCGGAGCAGGGGTGGCTGCCCCATCCCTGGATGTTCAAGGCCAGGTTGGATGGGGCTCTGAGCAACTGGATCCAGTGGGAGGCGTCCCTGCCCATGGCAGGAGGTGGAACTGGATGGGCTTTGAGGTCCTTTCCAACCCAAACTGTTCTGTGATTCATTTTGCCAACAGGGGAACTAAAATTATATTAGATGAAAATGCCTCTGGTTCTATTTTCAGTAGTATTAAACATACTAAAAAAGTAAGCTAATGTTAACGTTAAATGATGTACTTACATTAACGTAAGCATGCGATAGTGGCAGTGTTTGAAATACCAAACAAAGCAGTTTTTTAGATACAAGAATCTGAGATTGTGCAGCTTCATTTTTCACGTCTGTCTGCAAAAAGTTGGTGCTTTGATGCAAAATGTCTTTGAAAAGCTAAGGGATGTCACATTGGAAGGGCCCTGAATTTCAGGGACAGCCTGTCTGTTCTTTCTCAGTCGGCTCGAGCTCGGCTGAGCCTGGCAGGCGGGGGCGTTGGTGCTGCAAACTAGGCAGTGTAGTTCCCCTGTTAGGGAAAAGGTAAATTGGGTCACCGTGATACCTCAAATGCAAGGAGGAACGAGTTGAATGTGGGGAGCTGTATTGATTTTTTTTTCCCTCGTTGTGTTCTCTTTTACTGCAGCTACTCCAACCTGCTGTACATGGCCACCCAGATTGCCTCTGGAATGAAGTATTTAGCATCTCTGAACTTTGTGCACAGAGATCTGGCAACTCGCAACTGCCTGGTGGGGAACAACTACACCATCAAAATCGCAGACTTTGGCATGAGCAGGAATCTCTACAGCGGCGATTACTACCGTATCCAGGGACGAGCTGTACTGCCCATACGCTGGATGGCCTGGGAGAGCATCCTCCTGGTAGGGACTGCACAAAACCATTCTCTCTCCCTTCCTCTGTTTTTTTTCATTCCCCTGAAATAGTGACACATGTGTGTAACGGTCCACATAGCGTCAAAACATACACTGCAGATGTTCCTTCGGTTAGGTAGAACCTATGATCCTGGAAAAGGAGCATGTCCGTGCAGATACAGCACAGATCATGTAGGGCATAATTCCTGTTCTGCGCCTGGCATTCTGGATCCCTTTTAGAATCATAAAGAAGTTGCCTTTCTGTGCTCATTTCCCCAGCTGTGAAGTTGAGAGGGACAGGGACAGAACTGCACGAGTTTCAAATGCCAAGTCTGGTTTTGAGGTTGGGGTTTTGGTTTCTGTTTAAGGGTCCTGCTGCCGCCCCTTAGGAGATTGTTCAGCAGCCCAACCACATCCAGTTTGCAGATGGCAGTTCCTTGATATTCAGCCTGATATTTCTTTCTTGAACTAGTTGGTGAGATCACCTGGTTACTTTCTTAAAACACTCTGAGTACCCAGAAAAATGGTAATTACCTCTGCTATAAAGGCTGTTAGGCCGGCACTTTTCTAATTTCACCCTGTTTTCCTGGTTCCAGCTGCATCTAAACTGTAAAAGTCACTTCCATCTTCCTTGTGTGAGCATCTTCCAGACGCTGAGAGCCTGCTAAGCTTGCCAGATAAGCCTGGGCAATCTGGGTCTTAGATGTTTTCTGCTCAAACAGGCCCTCCAGCCCCGAGTTGTTATTTTCTGAGCAATCTTCAGCTTCTTTTTACTTCTTCACAAACGCATTGTTCCAAACACGGCCAGTTAGGGCACATTTTTCGAAGATGGAAAACGGGGACAACGAGCAGACTGTCACCGACTTCTTACATGTGCAAAG
The DNA here is from genome assembly GCF_032191515.1 of Phaenicophaeus curvirostris. NCBI lineage: Eukaryota > Metazoa > Chordata > Aves > Cuculiformes > Cuculidae > Phaenicophaeus > Phaenicophaeus curvirostris. The sequence goes on from NC_091411.1 coordinate 2,833,897, forward strand.
ATCCAAATTATCTTGGCCTTTCTCTAAAAGTCTGGAGTCTGCTTTGGCTCTGCGTTCACCCTCAGGGCTTTGCTTCCAGTTCAAAGGCTTTTTCATGCTGCACTGCTGTGTTTGGGGTGGAGGTAGGCCGCAGCTATCCTCCCTCCTCCCATAGTCGATTTTCCTACTGCTGCAGACAAAGACTTTCTCAGGAGGGACTGTAGTCTCTGGCTTTCTCAGAGACTTGCTCCCTGTTTCAAGAGGTTTGGCCCAGTGAAAGCTGCCCCTTCTTAGAGCTGTCCCAGGGGGGCCACAGACGTGCTTCTGCTCCACAAAGCAATAATATTGTGCTTGGGCCAGTTTGTGCATTGCTGAGAGTGGGTCATCTGCTGTGATGTCTCTTTTTGAGAGTATTTACCCAGGTATGGATTCTGCATCCTCGTGTTTAGCTGCAGGGAGTGGAGGCCAAAGTGCTGAACATGCTCTGTTAGCAACCCAGGCTCACAATATCTATTCTGTTCACAGGGCAAGTTCACCACAGCCAGCGATGTCTGGGCGTTCGGAGTCACCCTCTGGGAGATGTTCACACTGTGTAAGGAGCAGCCGTACAGCCTCCTCTCAGATGAGCAGGTCATTGAGAACACAGGAGAGTTCTTCCGGAGCCAGGGCAGGCAGGTAAGAAAGCAAATGTGACCTCTTCTACCTCCATATCCAAGTGGATCTCCCCAGAGCCTTTCTGCTGGCCTTACTTCCTCTGTGGAAGTCTCTGCTTCTACTGCTCATCTTTTCAAGCGTGTCCCGTCTCTCTTCCCCTTCCTCCAGGCTCATTGCACCAGCTTTCCTCTCTTGGAGTCCCACTGGAATAACCTCTTGGCTCTGTCCAGTGCTTCTTCCTTATAAGCCACCTTGGTTTCAATCATCCCTTGATGCACTGTTCTCTTACCTTCTCCATGCTCTCCGACACAATCCTTCTGCTCTTTTCCTTTGTCTCTACCACTAGTCTTTTCTCTGAAAGATGAGGAAGCACTTACTGAGGTGGGGAAGGAGGAGCTGCTAGTGCCCCGGGTTCAGATACTCCTGAGAAGCTGTTGGCCATCTCTGGTTGCTGAAAGACCTCCCTGTGTCACTGTCCTCTCTTACTGAGTCCCAGGCACGACTGTTCCTTCCCCTGCTGCTTCCCGCATGAGCGATGGTGCAGGACAACCCAGCACCCCAGTACCAAGGAGCACTGTACCCAAAAAACTGGAGTGCCAGTTGTTTGCTGCCAAAAATTCAAGTTTAGCACCAAACAAGTCAAAGGATCAAGGGGAATAAAATAATAGAAGGCTTTAGTCACTGTCTCACAAATACTAATGATTTAGTGAAGAGCCTAAAAGATGTGTGTTGAAATGAGAGGGGAAAAGAAATCTGCCAAGCTGTGCTTTAGCTAAGCTCTAAAAGGTGTTTTTTCTGTCTCTGCTAACAAGCTGTCACGATGCTTAGAAAGCCTCATGGGTTGTCTACGGTGAGTGAAAGCATTTGGATTTTATTGTGGTCAGTTTGGTGTTGGTTTGTGTTTTGTTGTCACTTGGAAGAGGAACCTCTGAAGCGTTCATGTTTCCTGGGGGACAAAGGAGTGTTTTGTGACCAGCTCATCAAACAAGTTGGCAGAGTGTCTGCGGTGCCGTTTGAGGTGGTGCCCGAGCTCCATGGAGACTTCACCACCAGCGTCACGCTTAGTGGATTTCAAACATTTGCATGATGGTCTTGTCTTGTAAACCCAGAATGAAACTGTCCTTTTGGTTTTAGTTGAGCAGAGGCTCAGTTCTTTTACAGAAAGGCGACTGAAATGTTTTTCTGTGTTTTTCTTCCTTTCAGATCTATCTCTCCCAGACTCCTCTGTGTCCTAACCCTGTGTTTGACCTGATGCTGAAATGTTGGAGCAGGGATATAAAAGATCGTCCCACTTTTGACATGATTCACCACTTCCTGCTAGAACAAATGGAATCAAACATTTGACTCCAGAAACAGAGGCAGAGAACAGGACAGAGTGACTCTGGTGTCTCTTTGCCTGTACCTCACAGGAAGATGGTCAGGCCACCTTGCTCTCCTCCCTTGACTGTTCCATATTTAAGTTGAGACGTCCATGGCAGCTGCTCATTCTATTGGCCATGGGCTGGCACGCAGGACCAGAGGAACTCATTTGGTTGGAAAATCATCTCCTCTTCTGAATCAATTCCTGGGAATACTGTGAGAGAGGTTTTCTTAGATACCCGTACACCTTTGGGCAAAATGAATGAGTAAAACTTGGAGGGACTTGGAGCTCTCTCCTGGGTGGAATAGGAAGCCTCCAGCCGGTGAGAGCGCTACCACTCAAGAACAGATTTCTAGAAGTAAAGACTTCGTTCTTCTAAAACTATTCCATTGAGTCAAATGGAAGTCTTGTGCACATTAGCAAGTGTTCCTGTCTGCTCTTGCTGCAGGCAGTATGTATAGTGAGAGACTAGAGACGTCTAGAGCTAGGGAACGGTTTAATGGACTTGAGAACTACCGGAGCTGGGTTTAGCAACCCTTTGGAAGTCATGCTACCAGGGTCTACGGAGGACGCTGATGGAAGAGTCCAAGATCATGTTCTTTTTTCCTGTGGTTGTTAAGCACTGCTTTTGTTCTATATGTGCGTTTTCCCCACACTGGATTTTTTTTTCTAGAAAAATTGTTGAAAATGAATGTTCAAGGTCATAGGAAGGTCACTGCGGTGGAAGATCTTCTGACCTACAGATTAAGGCTAGGGTAGGGAGTTTGTATTGAAAAGTAGCTGATACTGTACTACTGTCACTATGTAGATTAATTAGCCTAATGAACTTGTAGCCACAATGGACTGATGTGCAATTAATCCTGTATAAGTACCCATTAATATGAGATCTCTAAGTCAATGCTGTTACCTGTGCAGAGGGAACTTAGATTCAGTGAAATGGGATGGCTGAGAGTGGAACCCGCTATGTCACTTGTCATGGCTCACACGAGGGGAGAAACAGCAGCACACGGGTCGTCTCTGGCACACACGTGTGCACACGCGTGCTCAGGTACGTGTGTCTGGCACCAGCAATGGTTCCTCAGGTCGGCAGCGGGGTTAGCGCCATCAGCCACGCAGACGCCCTGCAGCCCAGGCTCCTTTCCTGCCGAGATCAGATCTGGCAGCCGTGGGAGATGAGGCTGACAAATCCCCTGGGTTTGGGTTTGCCTTTTATTTTTGGGCGCCACGCAGGACAATTTACTCATTGAACTTGGGGTTGGTTTTTGTTTGTCATGTCACAAAAGGCTCATTCTGTGGAGGGTTTTAGATGGCTCTGAAATCCATTTGGAGTGAGTTAGAAAATTCAGCTCATTTCTACAATAAATCCTTTGTGGATTTACCAGGTGCCTGGGGAATACTCTGCTGTTCCCTCTCTAATTATTTAGCAAGATACTTAGGACCAAAGCAGATATTTCACAAGCTGGGAGAAGCTGAAAGCTCAGCACGTGACTTTTTTATTTAACAGCATATATTTCCAGTAAAGATAAATATCTTTAAACTCTTGGGCACAAGCGTAGCGTCAATAGCTGTCTGTGCTGCAAGCTCTGCAAGAGGGCACTGCTGAGAGAGGGTCAGAATACAAGGATAGTCGTTATGTTGAAAGAATAAAGCTGTTTCTGACTTGGTGGGTGGCAGGATGGAGGGTGGCGTGGCTCTGTCTGCCCCTGGAGTTTCCCAGGTGCAGCTCCTCTGACAGCACCGTGTCCTGCTGCAGCCCCAGCCTGGGATTTCCTTGGATGCACGTGGGCTTCTTCATCCCAGCAGCTCCTTCAAGCCCCCTTTATGTTCTGCGGAGCCAGGAGTCTGAGTTCTCTCTTCTCCCTGCGAGGGCCTCATGGGCTTGGGTGAATCTCACCCCTAGACAGGTATTTTTCCTCCTTCGACCTGAGGGGCCGCGTGCTCCGTCTGGAGCCGGGCGGGGGGAGTCAAGGCCAGCGTGGTCCCTTCTGCAGCCCATCAGGCACTGGTGGCTGGCAGAGCACACGTCGATTGTGTTTCTGGAGTATTGTTGTCCTGTCCTAGAAAATGGGCCTGGGTGACACCTGGCCGTGCATGTGATCTTGTGCCCTTCGGAGTGTAGAGGTACCAGAGCGCTGTGACGTCACCTGGACGGCCTTAGTGCTTCTGTTTTGTCGGGACATGCTGTTCCTCTGTTGACATGTTGACATACGAAGTTTCTCTCGTATCAATAAATTTTAATGATAACCTTGACAAAAGCGAATTTCTACTTTTTTACTCAGGTGTCTGCACTGAGGACAGATATTTTGGTCCGATTATCCAGTATCTCTTAGGTAAGTACGTGTCCTCTGGTTTGGAAGGAGCAGTCACTGACTATTTAGAAGAGCAAGCTCTGGAGGGAGCTTCTGGAAGTGCTGGGAAGATGCTGGCCTGAGCACCGTTGGGCATTTATTATCTCCTCAGATATAATTTTGGGTGGAGTATGGGCACCTAAATAAATGATTCTTCTCTGCTCCTCTCTGGTGAGACCTCACCAGAGCCTTGTGTCCAGTTCTGGAGTCCTCAGCACAGGAAGGACATGGGGCGAGTCCAGAGGAGGCCACAACGATGATCCGAGGGCTGGAGCATCTTCTGTACGAGGACAGGCTGAGAGAGCTGGGGTTGTTCAGCCTGGAGAGGAGAAGGCTCTGAGGAGATCTTAGAGCAGCTTCTTGTCTTGAAAGGGGCTCCAGGAAAGCTGGGGAGGGGCTCTGGATCCAAACCATTCCGTGATTTCTCGTTAGTTGCTTTGAAATCTAAAACTGATTCTGCCTTCCACACGGCTGCGCTCTTCAAGGCCTCAAGCAGGACTTTGGCAGTGGAGCAGGTTTGCTGTGGGTATTGTGGCTGGTGGAAGGGATGCTTTTGCGAACAGGCGTGATATTCTTTGACTTGTGGACGCACTGGCCACAGTGGCTCTTCAGGGAGACTCGTGTTCTGAGGCTGCCTTCAGCTGGAGGGGGAGAAACCCGCTGCACACAAGACATGACGATGCAAGGACTGGGAAAAAGCTTTGTCCTGTGTGAAGCAAGGCAGCAAGGATCACGTCCTGGAACAGCCAGACTGGGAGGGCAATGAGGAGCAGGGAGAGGAGGGGAAAGAATTCCAAGGCCGGGTGGTGAATCACTGAGCCTCTGCCATGGGGTTTCCTTGGCAGAGCGACGTGTGCAGGGCCTGGCTGTGCCCGAGCTGTTCCGGAGAGCAGGGCACACGCCGCCAGGCTCTCCCGAGCTGGGCATGTTGGGTGTGAACTGTGCCCTGAACACGTATTTGTGCTGGGGCCGCTTATGGGGAACATCAGGCTCCACCGCCCCAGAGCCTTCAGGAAATGCTATAAAACCTCATCTGAAATTTCCAGGTGGGGGAAAAAGACAAGTCTGGAAAAACCTAGCGAGGTGTTCGCTGCAGCTGGAGTGGCTGTCGGGAACTGGCATCACTGCCTGCCGCATCACACAGGTTTCCCGGGCGACCGCCTCGTGCTGCATCGCCCTCGACCCACTCCACCACTGCGCTGCCATGGAAGCCCCCAAGGAAAACAGGCTCTTCCCTCCCCAGCCGTACTATGTGCCAGGGTAAGCCGGGAAGTTTGTCCAAAACGTCTGCTCATTTCCGATGCAAACAGCTCCGGCTGGAATCACGTAGTACTTATGATTCATGGTATTTTGGTTGTTTTAAAGACACCATGACGTGTTCCCTGTATACGTGCTCCAGAGGAGATGGGGCTGTAGGGTAACAAGCACCAACCTTGTAACAGGGTGTAATTAAAGACCATGCTGGAAGTGCACTGAGGGTTAATCAAAATTATTTATTTCCCCTCCTTCTTTTCACTTGTTTTAAGCTGCTGAATGTCACCAGGGCTGGGCCTCCAAACTGTCTTAAGTTTTGCATCAGGGATGTTTGAAGATCCTCTTTGAATAAATAGTTGCCTGGACATGGTCCACTCCAATCCCTTTGGCAAAGAGCTCGGGTGGGGCAGCAGGACTGGGCTGCGACCAGAGCCACTGACTCTGTAGATGCTGGTGATGAGTTGTTATGTAGTTATATTTTTTCCCCATGACTTTTGCAACATCCTGCTCTAAAAGTTTGGAAAGGAGAATGTGGGTAGCTAAGGCCCGGCGGTCGGAAGATCTCGTGATGTATGGAAAGGTAGGACCCCCTCCGGATAGCCAATTGCGTTTAGTTCATGATGTCAGCGGACGGAAGTGACGTCGTAAGCCCAGGCTATATGAGGCTGTGTTACGTATCAATAAACGCCATTTGCCATCCACCATTGTAAGCCTAAAGATTTTATTCTCGCCATTGCGAGGCTTTTAGAGCTTGGGGTCATTGACCAGCCGGTGGATATTCTCCACCCCGAGGTGCGGGATAAATGCACCAGAGCGTTAGCCGAGGAGGCGATGTCCTCGGGTTGTGCGAAAAGCCTTAAGTCTTGGGGGAAAGTCGTACAGGCCCTGCAGGAGGCCACGCAGGAGCAGGACACCTGGAGGGCGGCAAGGGGCTGTTTGCCGGCCACCCCAAAGCTGGGGGTCGGGGCGGCCACGCGGACTCTGCACCCCCCACGTGGTGATGATCATGCCGAGTCTAAATGTTTGCGAGAGGGTAATAGGTCCCCTCAGTCCCCAAACCCCGGCCCGCTCACGGAGGGACAGAAACGAGCGGAATCCTTCTGGGGGGGGTTGGCCGAGGAGGCCGGGGGCGCCGCTGGGAAACCAGGGCCCGAGGGGGTCTCGGAGAGAGCGGCCCCTCCTGCGGCCCAAGATGGCGCCGAGCGGGAAAGGGAAAGGCGGGGTGAGAACGCTCGCGGCGGGAACAGGGAGGAGGCGCTGGAATTGAATAGCGCGCGAGTGTGAGGGGGAGGAGAACGTGAAAGAGAAGGGGGGGAGCGAGGGGCGGGGAGCCAATCAGAGCGTCCGTCTGCTCCGAGCAGCAGGCGGGGCGAGCCGGGGGGAGGGAGCGGCCCCCCCTGCAAGGGGAGTGGGCGGGGCCGGGGCCCGGAAGTGACCGGTCAGTCGAGTTCCGGCTGCGGCTCAGACACTAGTCGGGGCGGGTGGCTCAGAACGGACTCGAGCTCAGAGGAGGAGGAAATGGGGGTGGATGGAGTTAAAAGCCGAAGGCTATTTCATTAAGCATAGGGTGGGGGGAAATGTGGGTAGCTAAGGCCCGGCGGTCGGAAGATCTCGCGATGTACGGAAAGGTAGGACCCCCTCCGGATAGCCAATTGCATATTAGTTCATGATGTAAGCGGACGGAAGTGACGTCGCACGCCCAGGCTATATAAGGTTGTGTTACGTATCAACAAACGCCATTTGCCATCCACCACATTGGTGTTTGTGAGCTCATGGACCAAGTTGCCTGGGTTTGGTCACCGTGCCGTTCCTGAACCAGGTCGCCACGCCTCCGAAGGCAACAGGAGAAACCAAGCTGACATGGGGAACAGGTAACAAGTCCTTGGTCAGAAGTAAGACATGAATAGCAGAAATCGTTTACTTATCGAATGGTTTAGGTTGGAAGGGACCTCAAAGCCCATCAAGTCCCACCCCTGCCACGGGCAGGGACACCTCCCACTGCATCAGGGGCTCCAGGCCCCATCCAACCTGGCCTTGAACCCCTCCAGGGACGGGGCAGCCACCACTGCTCTGGGCAACCTGGGTCCCTGATGTGTATAAATGGCCTGGGAAAGGGCTACATGGACATCAACCGCTTGGGTTGGTCCAGCCGAGGTGAACTCCAAAGGGCATCAGGACACATCCCCGTGCAGAGGGGCTGGTGACAGACCAGGGTGCAGCACAGGTGCAGGCAGGAGGCAGGCGGATCCCAAGCTGCAGGTAAAGGGTGGAGCATGGTCCCTTCCTCAGCAACGTTCCTGCAGTGACAATCAGCTCCGTCCTTCCCCTTGCAGCAACATGCAGGATTTTTCCATTACCGACCTCTGTAGCTTCCAAACTTACATAAGCTGCGGGGTTGGAGGTTTTAATGTGTTTTTGCGTTGCTGTGGTTGTCTGAGCGATGTGATGTGTTACTCTGTGTGTGCTGTCACCCTGTCAGAGCTGTGCACTCACAGCCACTTGGGAAGGAAGAGGAACAGTAAGGAGGGAGCTGTGGCTGGACTTGCACCTCCAGAAACCTCAGAGCCTTCCCTTGCTCTCCCAGCAGCCAAAGCACCAGCCTGGAGGAAAGGAGCAGCCCAACAACCCCTCCAGGCTGGTGCTTCGGCCACTGAAGGAGGAGGAACCAAATTCTGGTGCTGTGTTTTTCAGAGCTGTGCAGGCTCACCGTGTCGCCCCAAACCCCTGGGGAAGCCCCTGTGGGTGGCTGAGTGAGCTGCTTTGCATCTAGCTGAGGGCAAGGAGGAGCTGCCTGAAGGGCCTGGAGGAAAGATGCTGCATCGCAGCTCCTTGCTGTCTGGCTGTCCTGCGTGCGGCGACGCCAGTGACCCTGCAAACACAAGGGTGTCAGAACTGGTTGCTGGGGTGGGCAATGGTCTTGGCCAGAGCTTCGAAAACGCTGCTGCAGCGCTCAACAGCGTCGGGAAGCCAAACCCAACATGTGGAAGGGTTTGGAAAGGACTTAGCAGGCAGAGAAGGGGTGAATCCATGAAGTGGTTCCGTGCTGGTCACCGGGCAGAGCCCTGCCTGCCCATCCCAACCTGCTGGAGCAGAGGCAGGAGAGGCCCAGAGCTTTTCCCTGGGGATCAGGAAGGTTGAGCAGGTTTAGGTGACGCAGGCTGGGGAGTGGTGATGGAAGAGATAGGGCTGAGTAAGAGGAAAGTGAAATGGGGCTCAGCCTTGGGAAAGCAGAGCAGCCGCTCGCCAGCAAGTTTCGAGATCAGCAGTGGCAGCGCTTCAGTGCGAACAACACACCCAGGGGATCCCTCTGGATCCTTCATCAAAACAGCAGGCAGGAGGACAAACAGCCCTGCTGGGTCCCGTCTCTTCCCCAAGCGCCGTGGCTTTTATCAGCAGCTCTTGTGATTCAGTCCAGCAGATCCCTTCTCCAGACCCAGACTGACTCACCTGTGCTCCTCAGATTACCTCGCTCTTAATTGCTGATGAATTGAATACTTTCTCAGCCCTACCATTATTTTACTTATGATCAAAGTCCCTCTGGCCATCCTGTAATTACTCAGGCCGTGTCATTTGTGCTCTTGCTCAGCTTTATCATCCCCGAGGAGCTTCCCCATGTTGCAAGACTCACTGAAAATCAGTGGGGACGAGGCACCGAGCTCCTCCGGCAGCTGCTGGGGAGAGAACCTGCATGTAAAATGGGAAACTGCCAAGTGTAAATGGACGGCTCTGCTCACTATTGTTTAAAGTATTTGAAACGGAGAGTACTTACTCATCATCTTATGATCCTCACGCATCATCCGGCTCTGTCCCAGATATGCAGGGGCATCACTGAATATTTCTGTCTATACATTGTCACCGGCAGCTCCACCTTTCTTCTTCAGCTGTGGGATAACATCACTATTGGGAAACTTGATGCTGGGAACAGCTAAAGTTCCTGATCCCTCCTGGTGGCCTCGGAACAGAGCCAGAGCTCCAGCAGCCACCCTCCCCTGAGCCACCAAGAAGTCAAGCTCCCAGGCTCCCAGGCCCCGGGGAACAGAGCAGCAGCGCGTCCTTGCACATCCCGCACTGAGATCCCAAGAAGAAGGAGCCGTGTTTGTTCCTGGGGCTGTGCAGCCGGCAGGAGGTTTAACAAGGCCAAAGGGCGGGTCCTGCACTTGGGGCACAATAACCCTGAGCAGCTACAGACTAGGAGAAGTCTGGCTGGAAAGCTGCCTGGAGGAGAGGGACCTGGGGGTGTTGGTTGACAGCGACTGAACAGGAGCCAGCAGTGGCCCAGGTGGCCAAGAAGGCCAATGGCATCTTGGCTTGGATCAGAAATGGTGTGACCAGCAGGTCCAGGGAGGTTCTTCTCCCTCTGCACTCGGCACTGGTGAGACCGCTCCTCGAATCCTGTGTTCAGTTCTGGGCCCCTCACCACAAGAAGGATGTTGAGGCTCTGGAGCGAGTCCAGAGAAGAGCAACAAAGCTGGTGAGGGGGCTGGAGAAGAGGCCTTATGAGGAACAGCTGAGAGAGCTGGGGGTGTTTAGCCTGGAGAAGAGGAGGCTGAGGGGTGACCTCATTGCTCTCTCCAACTACCTGAAAGGAGGTTGTGGAGAGGAGGGAGCTGGGCTCTTCTCCCAAGTGACAGGGGACAGGACGAGAGGGAATGGCCTCAAGCTCTGCCAGGGGAGGTTCAGGCTTGAAAGGGGAGGAAGTTTGAGGGGAGAGGTGAAAAAAAGCCATGAACCGTGGTGGTAGAAGCAAGACAGCACGGTGAGGCAGAGAATCATAGAATCACCAGGTTGGAAGAGACCCACCAGATCATCGAGTCCAACCATTCCTATCAAACACTAAACCATGTCCCTCAGCACCTCGTCCACCCGTCCCTTAAACACCTCCAGGGAAGGTGACACAACCACCTCCCTGGGCAGCCTCTGCCAGTGCCCAATGACTCTTTCCATGAAAAAGTTTTTCCTAATGTCCAGCCTAAACCTCCCCTGGTGGAGCTTGAGGCCATTCCCTCTCGTCCTGTCCCCCGTCACTTGGGAGAAGAGGCCAGCTCCCTCCTCTCCACAACCTCCTGTCAGGGAGTTGGAGAGAGCAATGAGGTCTCCTCTCAGCCTCCTCTTCTCCAGGCTAAACACCCCCAGCTCTCTCAGCCGTTCCTCATAAGACCTGCTCTCCAGCCCCCTCACCAGCTTTGTTGCTCTTCTCTGGACTCGCTCCAGAGCCTCAACATCCTTCTTGTGGTGAGGGGCCCAGAACTGAACACAGGATTCGAGGAGCGGTCTCACGTAACAACACGCATGTTCTTGGTGCTCCCCCCGCACTGTGGCTCGAGTGGCCTGAACTCCTCCTTGCTCACAGGCACATCCCTGCCCGGTTGCCTTCTCCATGCTCCTTTGCTCCGAGCTGCCTCTTCTCCTGGCTGGAGCCTTTCCAGTACACAAAAGCTCTAGAGCAAAGTCTCCTACCAGAAGCACCTTCCAGTGCCACCGCGGTGACTGCTCCTTTTTGGTTCCCTCCTCAGCTATGCGGGCTTTTTCCCTCAGTACAAATATCAGTGTGGAGAGAGTTTTGGCAGAACCACGCACAAGCTGCTGACAGATCCCAGCGTGCAGAAGAGCCCTCGCTCCTTGCTGGCACCGCTGCCCAAGCAGAAGGTCAATGAGAACTCCGCTGGGATGAGGCACCATGTCCGGAGTTACGTCCCTGATGGTCCAGGTGAGTAGATCCTGGATCTTGTCCCTTCACCGGAACGAGTTCTGCTAATGAGCTCAGGGTCAATTATGAGCAGTGGGGGCTGTGACCGTCCTCAACAGCTCCTGGGGGGGAAATGGGATGTTTTCCCCAGAGCAATCCTAGCTCTGGTGTAGGAGCACAGACACCTGGAGAGCTGGAGCTCAGCCTCAGCTGGTGGCACAGGGCTTCTCACACTGGTGTTTAGTGGAGTGGAAAGGAGAATTTGAGCTCCCAGGATATCTTCAGTTAGACGAAGATGAAGGATTTTATGGCATATTATGAACTCACTCCCTAATTCCTCCACGTTCCTGCCACGGTTTAACCCCAGACAGCAACTAAGCACAACAGCAGGATGGGGGGAGGATTGGGACAGTGAAAGGGTTGAGATTGAGCCACGTGGGTTTAGATTAAACCAGTTTAATAATTGCAATAACACAAAATAATAATAATTTGTAATGAAAAGGAAAATAATGACAAAGAGAGGAATGGAGCCCAAGACGAATGAGTGATGCGAAAAAAAGCAACTGCTCCACACAAACCAGCTTTTGGCAGCCTGTCCCCGAGCGAGGGCAGCCCCACCACCCTCCAGCTCTGTTGCTGAGTGCAGTATCATATGGTGGGATCCCCTCCTCGCTGGGTCCCCCCTCAGGTCCTTGTGCACCCTCAGCGGTTGCCGGTGGGTGAGGAGCAAGAAAAGGAGGCCCTTACACGGTGTGAGCTCTGCTCAACGGGAATGAATCTGTGTTATCAATGCTGGTTCTAGCATGAATCCAAAAGACAGCTCCATAGTACCTATATCGTAGAATCATAGAGTCAACAAGTTGGAAGAGACCCACCAGATCATCGAGTCCAACCATTCCCATCAATCACTAAACCATGTCCCTCAGCACCTCGTCTACTCGTGCCTTAAACCCCTCCAGGGAAGGTGACTCAACCCCCTCCCTGGGCAGCCTCTGCCAGTGCCCAATGACCCTTTCTGTGAAAAATTTTTTACTAATGTTCAGCCTAAACCTCCCCAAACCAGCACAATTCCACAGGCTAAAATCCATTTATCCAGGGAAGATCAGCTCTGCCACCTCTGACCCTTTCCTGGCTGAGCTCTTTGTGCCCAGAGCTCTTGCTCGCTGCTTGTGGTTCATTTTTCATCCTGCTGCTCCTACCTCTGCTCAGCAGAAGGGTTTGTGCATCCCCTTCCCTTCCCTTCCCTTCCCTTCCCTTCCCTTCCCTTCCCTTCCCTTCCCTTCCCTTCCCTTCCCTTCCCTTCCCTTCCCTTCCCTTCCCTTCCCTTCCCTTCCCTTCCCTTCCCTTCCCTTCCCTTCCCTTCCCTTCCCTTCCCTTCCCTTCCCTTCCCTTCCCTTCCCTTCCCTTCCCTTCCCTTCCCTTCCCTTCCCTTCCCTTCCCTTCCCTTCCCTTCCCTTCCCTTCCCTTCCCTTCCCTTCCCTTCCCTTCCCTTCCCTTCCCTTCCCTTCCCTTCCCTTCCCTTCCCTTCCCTTCCCTTCCCTTCCCTTCCCTTCCCTTCCCTTCCCTTCCCTTCCCTTCCCTTCCCTTCCCTTCCCTTCCCTTCCCTTCCCTTCCCTTCCCTTCCCTTCCCACCTTCCACGCTTCTGCTGACAGGCCCATCTCCTCCATCAGACACTGAGCCAAGCTCATGTATTTTCCCCGCGCTAGGAATTTGCGGGAGCCTCCTACCAGGTCCCAGCTCTTCTGAGCAAAAAGCCTGGTCCCTGTTGAGCAGAGCCAGGTGAGGCCGCACCGGTGGCTGCACTCTGACCCCCAGCAGCCCCTCCTGGGGATGTGCATCCTTTGGAGACTCCATCACCACGTACCACACCATGTGTGTGAGATGTAGCTGTTGCACATGTTGCTCCCTGTTCCGTGGGAGCAAGTCCTCTCCTGGCTGAACGCAGCAGTTATGTGCCCAAGCAAGACCTGGGTCTTCCCTGAGGACGGCCACACCTTGCTGATATTTCCCCATTTTTGCCCTGTGTAGCTTCTTGCAGACTTTTGCCATTTCTTTTCTTCCTAGCCATGTTTTCCAGGACCCAGGTCTTCATTACACAGGTGGCATTTGGAGGCTTCATTCCTGGACATTTAAATTCCTTGGACTAAGGTGTGGTTTGGACGGACCCAACTAACCAGTTTGACCTAGTTGCTCTCATTATCCTGTCCTCATTCTTGTTCTCTCCTCACCAACTTTTATGTCACCCACCAACGTTTGCAGCTGGGAGCTCACGTTCGCTGCTTGTTGGTGAAATGCTGAAGAACCTGATGAAGAACCTGGCTGCAGGGAGCACCTTGCTCTGCTGGTAACTCTTTGGTGATGGCTTCTGCCACTGAGCTGTCAGTGAGCGGTCCCTTAAATCCATCACTGCAGACTTTATCAGCACTGCCTGACATCCTCTTGGTGTCAACACGATGGGGATCAAAGAGCTCACAGCAGTGTTGGGTCTGCGTCGTTGCCTTTAGGAAACGCAGTTTGCAGAAGGTTTCTCAAAGTGTGGTTTTGTTAAAGTCTCTTTGATGGGCACCAAGTGTATTGCTGGTTTCTAAAAGGTGAATACGATGTTGGAATCTCACTGGAAGTGAGATCAAGCTCTGTTAGTTGGGGATCTTGACCAGGATCGGGCTGGAACCGCAGGGATGGTCCCGTTGGCGTCTAGGGCACAGGCTGAGCATCCCTTCCCGTGGAACCCAGACTGAAAACATAGGGATATTTAATCAAACCAAAGGCACAGTTCTCTCTTGGGTTTAAATTTAGTGCCTTACTGTGCAACCTTTTTGAATGAATAAATGTGGAAAACGCAGGGTCATAAAAAAGACCCAATGTGGGTTTCTCAAGTACAAAACAACTGTGTTTTTCCTTCTCCTTTAGTGCATGGGATAAAAGGAATAGACACAATTCGTTAATGAAGAAGGAAACATTAAAACAAACCTGCTTTAAAATTTGCACACTGGACTGAAAAATCATTTTCATCAAGGATTTGCCTGATTTTTTTTGCCAGCCTGGACAACACCTGATAATAGAGAGAACCTGGTCCAGTGGGAGGTGTTCCTGCCCATGGCAGGGGTGGAACTGCTTGGTCTTTATGTCCCCTTCCAACCCAACCTATTCTATGATTCATAATACAATTATAAGCAGATTGCAAACCTAAATGTCCAGCAGAAGCCTCGCACTCTTGCAGAACAGGGTAAACTCTGCTCCAGGCTGTTTTTGCTGGGACAGGAAGATGTTCCCTGGGACTCTCTGCAGATGAGGATGTTCCTGGAAGCCGCTGCCTCATCCATCAGGCTTTGCACTGCGATCTCGATGTCTATGGAACACGAGGAAGTCGGGGAAACGTGGCGACAACCAGAGGGCTGGAAAAAAATTACCTATGTGGACAAAAATTAAAGGAATTTGGTCTGTTTAAAAAAGACAAGACTGACATAGTAAGTTTTCCAACAAGGAAAAAGTTGTTGTGAGGCTAAAGAGCGATCCTCCTCTGTAACTAGGGAGGAGGGAGAAATGAGCTCCACTCCTGGCATGGAGAACTTGGAGCACCTGGGTTGGAGGTGTGGTTCAGGGCCTGGGGAGCCAAGTCATGGGATGTTTTTAAGGGAAAGTCAGATAGGAATTGCCAAGCTTGGCTGTCCCTGCAGAGTTTCAAGCTGCAGGGCTCCATTCCTAGCTCAAAACAGGGATATTTAGCACATGCTGGCCAGAAAGGGGTTTTTCTCTCAGCCTGTCACAGCAGACCCTTTCCTTGATGGGCAGCAGCGAAGCCAGTGTGAGAATTCCTTGTTGGACACCAGCAGGGGTGCAGCCACACGGAGAGAAAAATATGTTCCCCCTCCTTAATTTTTATAGCTTGGCTGATGATATTTTACTGTTTAAGCATTACTTAGAATAAATATTAAGTTATTGAACTTATATTTATGCAGTTTTTCTGTGCAGATCTGTTTATTGGATGGGGCTGATGGCACTCGCAGGATGCACTCACTGCCTGTGGGATGTTTTTGATCTTCAGGCTCCTTTGCTTTGCTCTGGAGGGGCATGTGGGGGCTGAGGTCCAGTGTGATGGGAATCCCTCATCCTCTTTTGTCTACTCCTTTCCCTCAACTGGGTGTCTGTCCCACAGGGGCTGCAACAAACTTTCCTGGCCCAGCCCTTGAGCCAAGACCTCCTGCCCCAGGGCCAGGACTGGAAGACCTGGTGATGATGGACACGGACCCCATGCCCTGGCACGATCCAGAAGAGTACGTCCCAAGGCCACGACTGCCACGTGGGTACATCTGGAGGATTTCACACCATCCTGCCTCCGAGGAGCGAGAGTGGCGGCTGCCTGAGATAACCCCGGCTTCTGCACAAGGACAAACCTGTGGACCCGGCTGGCTCTGCGGTGCCTCTGGAGGAAGAAAACCAGTGAGTGGTTTTGGGTGGAAAAGACGTAGTGAGGGATGGGGTTTGGGGATGGGTGGGTGTGGAAGGGCTCTCCTCAGTCCAGGAATGTGAAGAAGGAGTTTCATGGGGGTATGGATGGCAAGGATGGAAAGCTTAGTGTGTTGTGTAGAGAATTATCAAATACACAAACATTTCTGGCAGTGGCAAATCCACTACATCTTCAGGAAACTGATGTAATCATTACTCTTCCTAATCAAAAAAGGCTTCTCATTTGATTGAGTTTTAGCTTCAAATCCCAGTCATTAGACCTTGCATTATGCTGTGCTATGTAACCAGCCTCATGTTTCCTATGGGTGAACTGGGAGCTCTGCCACTGCCTTCCTCCTCCTCCTCTCAAAAAGAGAGCACTCCTGGCACTTTGGTTACATGCCAGGCTTCCACCCCCTTTACTGCTCCCACTGCTCACTTGGATTTCCCCCTGTCATTCTCCCTGGCTGGAACACCAGTGCTGGGATGCGCCTGCGGAGCTGGGTGCTGCGTGGCTGGTCTCGCTCCAGACCAACGTGTTTGAGCCCTTTATTTCTTCTGGAGCCACAGGCAGCATTTGTCACATCACAGCCAGCTGGGGCTCTGCAAATCCTCTGAAGGCAGAGATTAGAGATTTGACGTATCGGGTCAAAAGCTGGCTTGGATATAAATCCCAAGAAGGGGCATTCCTGCTCCTTGCTCTAAGAAGCAGATTTGTGAAGGAGCTCAGAGCCCAGAGCTCCCCTTGTTCTCCCTGGGGATTTTGCAAAACCTCTGCATGCACAGAGCTCATCCAGTAATTTGACTTTACCAGAAATACCTGAAGTAGCTCTTAGGCTAAAGCTGGGAAGAAATGGAAATGGCAGTTGTGTTCTGGCAGTGATTTAAGCGAGGCAGCTAAGGGAGTGAGTGGGTTGTACTGGTGTTCATTTTATTTCAGCTTTTATTTTGAGCCTGCAAAAATTGAAGGAGTGACTCTGCCAGAAGTGGAAGAAATCACGGATGTGAAGCATAAATGGTTGCCAAACCTGGATGTACCAAATGCAATCCAACAGAAAGTCATTCCAGGTAAAAAAGAGGGAGGTCATGCACAGCACAAGCTCATGTCAGAAGAGATCACATCACCCTTCTTCCCCTGGGGAAGTCTCAGAGACGTTGGCTGGTCACTCCAGCTTGTTTGAACACTTTGGGATGGACAATGTGCCTGCTCCCCTCCATGCGAGGGGGTTTCTTTTCGATGCTGCCACCCTGTGAGTCTCATGCTGAGGGACACGTGCCTATGGGCAGGTGGAAGGCGTGAAGGAGCCACCTTGGTTCCTCGCAGCTGTGGAGCCAGGCTAGAAAATGCTCCAAAAAGCATGGAGAGATGGGTCCCAGACTGTGCACCAACTCTAGCAGCTGGATGAATTCCTGCTGCTGCTGAAGGATTTATTCCTCTCCTAGAAATAAAGTGCTTTTCTGAGTCATCGTTTCAACACACAGTGGGCACCATCATAAATGTATAAAAATTTATCTTACAAGGAGTTCGACTCCATAGCTTCTCCACTTGCACTGGAAGAATGTTCCTGTGCAAGCAGGAGAATTACAAAGGCTGGAAAGGGTACAAGCCCAGGGCGAGGAAGACTTAGCTCTGCACAGTCCCCAGAAAATACAGGCATCACATGGCAAAAGATTTCAGACTCCGTGGATGAGAATCAGTGTTTTAGGATGCAGTAGACAAATTTCACTCTCTCCAAAGCATCCAGGGGAGGTTTAGGCTGAACATTAGTGAAAAATTTTTCACAGAAAGGGTCATTGGGCACTGGCAGAGGCTGCCCAGGGAGGGGGTTGAGTCACCTTCCCTGGTGGGGTGTAAAGGACGCGTGGATGAGATGCTGAGGGACATGGTTTAGTGATTGATGGGAATGGTTGGATTCGATGATCTGGTGGATCTCTTCCAACCCGGTGATTCTGTGATTCTATGATCTCATCGGGAAGAGGGAGTTCTGGCTGCTTTTAGGTTCTCCCCCTTCCCCTTCTTCTCTCTCTCTCTCTCTATCTGGTTTATGTAGTTTTAGACTTTATATAATTTCTCTCTTATAATTAGTAAAAAAATGTTGGATGGTCAGGGCAAAAGTTCTTAGCCCTTAAACGCTAATTAAACCAGGAGAGAACACAACATAGCTATTGGCTTAAAGAAAACACTATAAGAAAATGAAAGGTTATATAGCATCATAGAATAGTTTGGGCTGGAAGGGAATTAAAGATCATCCGGTTCCAACCCCCCTGTGATTTCTTCCATATCCCATGGAGACAAACAAGCATCAGTTCATCCCGTTGAGTTTTCCTTGAGAATCATAAAAACAACTCTTTCAGAAAAGACACTTCACATGTAAGAATTAAGTTTTCAATTTAAACATAAATTTTTCCTTCCTGTACTCTGCCAAGGTTTTATTCATCCCAGCATCTTCCACTTCCAGACTGGCGGATCCTTAGTTTATATTTATGTTCTCTTTTTTCTTCATCCAAAGGGTACACTGGCTTCATCCCCCGCCTCGCCTGGTTTAGCGGCATGAACTACAATCGGAGTGTGAAGGAAGCCATGAAGGAATTTGACAAATATCAGGTACGCTGTATCCACAAATCTTATTTCAAGGATATAAAGTCAGTATTGATTCATCTGCAACACTAGAAGTGGTTTTGTTTACAGTAACATGAGAACTGGGGTTATAAGTACAAGTAAAATAAAAAGCCATTAGGTAATGTTGAAAAAATCATGAGCAATTAAATCTTGTAACTTGTTTCCTTAGGACATTAAGGGAGGAAAAATGAGTTCATAAAAGGATTAAGCAATTCTACTGAGGGTTGGTTCAAGGGTGGCTATTAAAAATGTTGCTCTGAGTGCAGAAACGCAGGATGCGACTGTGCGCTTCCTTTACGTGATGCATTTTCTCTGCCTGGATGGCAGTGCTGGAGGCTTCCTGAGCTGCCTGGACGGGTGTTTCTCCCTTTAAATTGGTTGTAAGGCTTTTTCCTTTACTAACGTTGTTTCTCTTAAAGGGATCTAGGTCTTAATTCTCCCCACTTTATGTAGGATGCAGAATTTTCCCTACTGAAAAACAATTTGGTCTCCTTGCTGTAAGATCTCCCATATAATGCCATATAATCCTCCTGCAGGGGAAAATGAGCTCCCTCCTACAGCAGTTACTTATTTGCATTCAAAGCTAGACATTTCTTCCTGCTACCAGGATGGAGCGAGATCCCTGGGCTGCAGCAGTCTTGCTGCTCCCGTGCCGGTGAGGGCTGATCAGCCCAGGGACACGGCTCACTAAAAGGAGGTTACAGCATTTCCAGCCCTTTCTGGACACCGGGATTCACCACGGTGCCTTTGTCCCAGAGTGTATGGGTCAGGTGTAGAGAAAATCCAAAGCTGAGGATTCCCAGCTCACAGCAGCTCAGCTGGGAAGAAATGACTCAGCAGTGCTGAGCGCTCAGGGCAGGTTTGATGCTTCAGCTGCGATTTCCCTGTGCTGCCTTTCCTTCTGCCATTAATAGGAATTGAAATGAAGCAAACAGAGCAAAACCCAGGTATTCTCAAAACTATACATGCTCTTTGCAAAGCTTTGCTGCCCCTGATTTCTTAAGTGATGCCTGCCATGCGGTGAATCAGGGAGGGAGGTGTTTCTCCATCGCAGATCAGTGAACGCAGGTTTGCAGGCGTAGCTGCAGCACGTCAGGCACTGAAGGAACACAAGCAAGCTAAAAAAAACCCCACACCACGTTTCTATCTAAGATGGCTTCTGACTTCAAGCCACTAATCTTCTGTTCTTAAATCTCGGTTGCCCTAGGTTACATACTGGGATGTGCTGTGGATCATTGCTTACTGGCTGCAGCCGGCAAAACAGGGCAATCCTCTCGCTTCAGTGCCGCGCTGAGGAACCGCAGCCAGTGCTCCAGCACCACTCACAACCCAGCTGAGTGGCCCTGGGGTTTGCTTGGCTCCACGAACCCCGTCCCTTCCCCACTGAAAGGCTGGATGGCCAAGGACACCCGGAGGTGCGATATCCGTCCTCCAGCACCATCCCGCATCCTCTGTCCCCTCAGGCCAGGGACACATGCAGATGATTTACACTCCCCCATTGGTTAATGCTTCCTAAGCCTTCCTGTTCTCCTAACCTGGGAATTAATGGCTAATCACTGTCAGTGGGACACATGGAAAAACAAAACCAATTAAAGGGGTCAAACCAAACTCAGGTGTGTGGAGTAGGCAGAGGAGCAGCCAAGGCACAAGCCAACCCCAGCAGATGCTGCTGGCTCCCAGAACATCAGCTCTAAGGGCATTTGGGGCTGGCAGATGATGCCCAAAGGTGGTGGATGCAGCCCAGGCTGTAGAGATCCCGAAGACCAAGCCTAGGACAGGAGCAGCTTCCTGTTCAGCAGGGTGTGAGGTAGCAGGGGCAGCACTGCTGAGGGCACTGCCACATCTGACAGGAATCACAGTGGAAGAAGGGAAGGTGCAATGTAGCTTCTCATTAGGAGAAAACAGAACTGGAAAGAGAATTGCTTTATATTGGCTTAAATATTTCCTTTAGTGCAAAGTCAAAGCACATGATTAGAGTAACAACAATATGGTTTCAAATGAACGGTACTTTGATGGTGTTTGATTGTTTATTTTCCAGTTTTTTCAGAGAAACCCAATTTGCAAGCTTGGCACTAGATAACCCCAAACATACTGGCCAAACAAAAAAAATTACACCAGCGCTGGACTGATACCTGCCTACACGGGCTTCGGACCACATAAGTTTATCAGCTGAGTGAAAATGAAAGCCATTAGTACTAATTACTGTCATTAAGTAGCGCTGTAATTAGCTGTAGTGTCACAGTAGTGAACAGTTACTACCCCTGTGGAACATTTCAGTAGATTTTTTCCACTCTGTGCTGAGGCGCTGAAGTTGTGCCACCCCCTGCCAGCCTGGACTTGTTCAGAACATTCCTCTAGTTTCCAGCCACGGGGTCATTAAGCAGAGGAGGCTCAGTAACCGCCCTCCCGTCACATAGCCATGTTAAAATTTCTTCCATCAGGCAAGAGATTTCACTCTGAAAAGCTTAAAGGCTGATAAAAAGCAAAGGGTTGATGATGCAAAGGGGGTGAGAAAGCACAGAAGCAGCAGTGAAAGGGTATCAGCCATCAAGGCAGGTGGTGGCTGCCACTTGCCGTCTGCCTCATCCCCATCAGTTAGGAGGGGGCTGAAGAAAGCCAGTTTGTATGTGTGAAGGGAAAGCTCTGCCCTTGCACCAGTGGCTGTGGCCACTATCAGGGTGGAGCCCGGAGGGGAGAAGGTTGAGGCTCCAGAGAGACTTGCACTGGGCGCAGGGGAATGCTGTGGAGAATGAGTTTAACACATGGCCAGACACCAGGAGCTGGAAGGATGGCCCAAAGGAAAGGATGGCAGCATCCTACTTGCTGATAGTGGAAGGTGAGGCTGGACAGGCCTTCCAATCAAACGGGAAGAGGAGTGCTGAATTTTTGGCCTCTCCCTGAACTCTTGCGCTAAGGAGATGGCAAACAGAGGAGCTGCTTGTTCCTAGCACAGGGAACATCCCATCCCGTTCCCTCACCCCGCAGCTCTGGCTGTCCTGGATAGCTTGGAGAGGGCTGTTGTCACCCTCCATGCAGCTGTAGCTGCCAGCTCACTACTGTTAGGAACCCAGGGCTAAGCTGGACCACGATGTCAGTACTCACCCACAGGTCCTGTGCTTGCCCCATGAGCCTGCAGAAAGCGAGGAGAGCTGGAGCTCTTCAGGGGAGGTGACTGTGCCCAAAAGGGCAGAGGGGGAACAACCCTGTCCTGCCCTCGGTAACTGGCAGGCCAGGGAATGCACCAGATCCAGTGTAATAGGAAGGAGGATGAAAAAACACCACCCTAAAACCAAGGACAAGAATCAACCATTTGAAGTGTTACCTCACGCCTTAAAACACTGTGGTCATCCCTTCACCTACAGTATTCTTCTCCTGGGTAGGTCTGAGACTGGCCAATATCTCTGCCCCAGAAGCCACCAGAGCTGGTGCCATTTTAACTGCTCCACCACTGGAAGGAGAAACTCACCTTCAAGCCAGAAACAAATAACCCCAAGCCAGTTACGATCAAGAGCACTGAACAGTATTTCTTCAGCAGGAAAGCAGCCGGCTGCCTTCTGGCCAGTGACAGCTTTGTCCCTCTAGGTAGCACAGAATATTAACTGTTTCTACAGTAAAAAATTGCTGTTACTGGGGCTTCATGAGAGAAACGTGGGATTTGAGAATCAGGTATCCAGCTCCTTTCAAAAGCAGAGGCTGCGGTCACACCCAAAGGACTCATTGGTAGAGATGCTGATGGTAAGACTCCAGCGAGGCTGCGCTGCCCACAGCTCTGCAGCGTCATTTTCCCTGCAGCAGCACAGCCAGTCCCAGCCCAGCTGTCCCCAGAGCTCTCTGACAGGCCACAGCTCCCTGCCTGGCTGCAGCACCTCAAGCTGGCTCATCTTCCACCAGGAACACCCACCTGGATCAGAAAGGCAACCTGCCTGCCCCAGTTCCCAGCCCGGATAAGCTGCAGCTTATGGACACCTCCACTTGAACCTGCGCTCGCGTTACGGCCACGAGAGCAGCTCAGGTCCCACCCAGCCTGTAACAGGAGTCCACGCGCAGGTGCCTAAATTTAGACACAGCTTGGAGCTGAATTCCATCCTCTATGTGGAGCATACCCCCCCCTCTGCCAGCACCCTGAATTATAAAGGCATACTCAGGAGTTTTTTCTTCAATCCCTCCCCACCGGGAGCAAGCAGGACTGCTGCCACCTCCAGTGACACAGCAACAAGCACCCACCTCGGTCAAAAGCAGGGAGAAGTGTGGTTGCCCTGGGCAAGGTGGCAGAGCTCACATCAATTCCCTTCTTTTTCCTTTCCAGACCTGTGACACACCTACGGGCTTTACTTTTGGCAACAGCACCCGAAAAGCTTATGAAAAGTAAAAAAGGAGACAAGCTTGTGAACTGCAAAAAATGCTTTAATGGTGCTTTCAAACGCTGAAGTGACTTTGAAACAGAACAGGAACACAACACAGACAAAGAAATCTCAAGTGAAACAGTTCATAACAGCTTTAAACAAAAGTTACAGGTGAACTCTCAAGTGAAACAGTTCATAACAGCTTTAAACAAAAGTTACAGGTGTTCACCTGCATAGCTTTTACTCAGCCTCCTCCTCAGCCTCCTCCTCAAACTCCCCCTCCTCCTCAGCAGTAGCATCCTGGTACTGTTGATACTCAGAGACCAGGTCATTCATATTGCTCTCAGCCTCTGTGAATTCCATCTCATCCATGCCCTCGCCCGTGTACCAGTGCAGGAACGCCTTTCGGCGGAACATGGCGGTGAACTGCTCAGAAATCCGTTTGAACAGCTCCTGGATTGCTGTGCTGTTACCAATGAAGGTAGCAGACATCTTTAGGCCACGAGGTGGAATGTCACAGACCGCCGTTTTAACGTTATTAGGAATCCATTCAACAAAATAGCTGCTATTTTTGTTCTGAACATTCAGCATTTGCTCATCAACCTCTTTCATTGACATACGGCCCCTGAACACAGCAGCTACGGTCAGATAGCGGCCGTGACGTGGGTCACACGCAGCCATCATGTTCTTTGCATCGAACATTTGCTGTGTGAGCTCTGGCACAGTTAAAGCCCGGTACTGTTGGCTCCCACGGCTCGTGAGTGGGGCAAAACCAGGCATGAAAAAGTGCAAACGGGGGAAGGGAACCATATTCACTGCCAGCTTCCGCAGGTCAGCATTAAGCTGGCCTGGGAATCGCAGGCAGGTGGTAACACCGCTCATGGTCGCGGACACTAAATGGTTCAGATCACCGTACGTTGGAGTAGTTAACTTCAGTGTTCTGAAACATATGTCATACAGGGCTTCGTTATCAATACAGTATGTTTCGTCAGTGTTCTCCACAAGCTGATGAACCGAGAGTGTAGCATTGTAGGGCTCGACTACAGTATCTGACACTTTAGGGGAGGGCACAACACTGAAGGTATTCATAATTCGGTCTGGGTACTCCTCACGGATTTTGCTGATGAGGAGGGTCCCCATGCCAGAGCCTGTACCACCCCCGAGAGAATGAGTAAGCTGAAAGCCCTGGAGACAATCACAGCTTTCTGCCTCCTTTCTTACAACATCTAACACAGAATCAACTAATTCAGCACCTTCTGTATAATGGCCCTTTGCCCAGTTGTTTCCTGCTCCGCTCTGACCTGCAAGAGAGCCATTTTTGTATTAGATTACGGTCACTGCTTCCTGCTTATTGCTTAGCAGCATCAGGCAACAGAAAAACCTCACAAAAGCTTTCATTTTATGGAGCGCCGGGCTGTGGTTTCACACCAGCACCACCAAAAGGGCTGGGTGGACCCGCGACAAACCTTCATTATCAATGACACAGCAGCCGTTGGGTTTCTCCTGACGGCACGGAGAAGGCACAAGCAGAGCAAGGACCTCCTGCGCTGCTCTGCCAGCAGCTGTCATCCCGCCCCATCCCCGCAGGATTAACCCCCCTGGCGCAGCAGCCCTGCCCAGCCGGTTACACCACAGCTCCCTCCCCCGCCTCACTCACCGAACACGAAGTTGTCGGGCCTGAATATCTGCCCGAACGGCCCGGAGCGCACCGAGTCCATGGTGCCGGGCTCCAGGTCCACTAGGATGGCGCGGGGCACGTATTTCCCACCTGGAAAAACGGGGAGAAGGGGCGGCTGTGAGGGAGGAGGCGGCAGCGGGGGCGGGCGGGGCGAGGGCGGCGGGCCCTACCTATGGCCTCATTGTAATAGACGTTAATGCGGTCCAGCTGAAGGTCGCTGTCGCCGCGGTAGGTGCCGGTGGGGTCGATGCCGTGCTCGTCGCTTATCACCTCCCAGAACTGCCGGCGAGAACCGCGTCAGGGACGTTGGGGGGCAGAGAACCGCGGCAGGGGCGGCCGGGGGGCGCAGAGAGAACCGCGGCAGGGGCGGCCGGGGGTGGGGGGGTGACAACCGCGTCTCTCAACGCCTCTCTCTTCCCACCCCCCCACCCGGTACCTTGGCTCCGATCTGGTTGCCGCACTGCCCGGCCTGCAGGTGCACGATCTCTCTCATGACGGCGGCGGTGGCGACAACAGCGATACCGAGCAGCCTCACCAAGCGCCCCTCACTGCCCAGTCGCGCTTGAGGCAACCGCCGCGCCTTTTATAGCCGCAGGATGGGGGCGCCGCGCGGCTCCCTCGCCGCCCATTGGCCGCTGAGAACGGGGCGGCGCGGTCTGATTGGCCGAGCCGCCTCCGCGACAGCCGGCGCGCGCCCCGGCCCCGCCCCGCTGCTCTCGCCGTTAGCCGAGGGCGGAGCGCGAGCGCCCGCCCCCCGCCCCGCCGGGGCCGCTCCCGATTGGCTCAATTGATGCCGCGCGCCACCCCGTAACCGCCGCAACGGGCTCCTCCTCAATGCAGAGCTGAGCGGGGGGGGGTGACCCGGGGGTCACGCCCGCATGCGCGGGGCTGCGGCGCCGTTCTAGCACTTTCTGGCGCGCGCGGCTGGCGGGAGTTGTCATGGCGACGGCGGGATGGGGTCGGGGGGAGGTCAGCTTCGCGGGGGACAGGGAGCGAAGGGGGACAGATGCTAGGATCCTAGAGCCTCAGAGCTGGGGAGCTGTGGAATTATGGAATCTGGGAATCATAGAATTGTGGAATCCTAGAATCTCAGAATCATAGAATGGAGGAATCCTAGCATCTCAGAAGTGTAGAATTGTGGAATTCTAGATTCTCAGGGTTGTAGAATTGTAGAATCATGGAATTCCAACAGATCCATGTCCTTCCTTTGCTGAGGACTCCAGAACTGAGGGGCTTGGGGTGATACAGCAAATAACTGGACCCTGAAGAGAAGCCCTGAATAGAAGGACTTGGGGTGCTCGGCACAAGCTGGCAATCATAGAATCATAGAATAACCAGGTTGGAAGAGACCCACCGGATCATCGAGTCCAACCATTCCCATCAATCACTAAACCATGTCCCTCAGCACCTCATCCACCCGCCCCTTAAACCCCTCCAGGGAAGGTGACTCAACCACCTCCCTGGGCAGCCTCTGCCAGTGCCCAATGACCCTTTCTGTGAAATATTTTTCCTAATGTCCAGCCTAAACCTCCCCTGGTGGATCTTGAGGCCATTCCCTCTCGTCCTGTCCCCTGTCACTTGGGAGAAGAGCCCAACACCCTCCTCTCCACAACCTCCTTTCAGGTAGTTGTAGAGAGCAATGAGGTCTCCCCTCAGCCTCCTCTTCTCCAGGCTAAACAACCGCAGCTCTCTCAGCCACTCCTCCTAAGGCCTGTTCTCCAGCCCCTTCACCAGCTTCGTTGCTCTTCTCTGGACTCTCTCCAGAGCCTCAACATCCTTCTTGTGGTGAGGGGCCCAGAACTGAACACAGGATTCGAGGAGCGGTCTCACCAGTGCCGAGTCCAGAGGGAGAAGAACCTCCCTGGACCTGCTGGTCACGCTGTTTCTGATCCAAGCCAAGATGCCATTGGCCTTCTTGGCCACCTGGGCCACTGCTGGCTCCTGTTCAGTCGCTGTCAACCAACACCCCCAGGTCCCTCTCCTCCAGGCAGCTTTCCAGCCAGACTTCTCCTAGTCTGTAGCTGCTCAGGGTTGTTGTGCCCCAAGTGCAGGACCCGTCATTTGGCCTTGTTAAACCTCCTGCCGTTGGTCTCTGCCCAGCGGTCCAGCCTGTTCAGATCCCTTTGGAGCCTCCCGACCCTCCAGCAGATCCATGCTTCCACCCAGCTTAGTGTCACCTGCAAACTTGCTAAGGGTGCACTCGGTGCCTTCATCCAGGTCATTGATAAAGACATTGAACAGGACTGGACCCAGCCCTGAGCCCTGGGGAACCCCACTTGTCACTGGCCTCCAGCTGGATTTAACACCATTTCCCACCACTCTCTGGGCCCTCCAGCCAACCAGTTTTCCATCCAGGAGAGTGTGCGCCTGTCCAGGCCAGAGGTGACAGTACCGGTCAATGCCGGAAGGCATTAAGTACCTCAGCCTTATCCTCATCCCCTGTCACTGTTGTTCCTTCTGCATCCAATAGGGACTGTATGGTCTCCCTAGTCCTCCTTTTATTATTTATATATTTATAGAAGGATTTTTTGTTATCTTTCACAGACTTGGCCAATCTGATTTCTAGTTGAGCCTTAGCCCTTCTGATTTTTTCCCTACACAATCTCACTTCCCTCCTGTAGTCCTCCCAAGAGGCCTGTCCCCTCTTCCAGAGCCCATAAACATTTCTCTTCTTCTTGATATCACTCAAGATCTCTCTGTTCAACCAAGCTGGCTTTCTCCCCTGCCAGCTTTTTTTTCTGGAACATGGGGATGGCTTTCTCCTGAGCTGCTAGGATTTCCTTTTTGAAGAGCTCCCAGCCCTCATGGGCTCCCTTGCCCTTGAGTACTGTCTCCCATGAGACTTTGCCAACCAGCCTTCTGAAGAGTTCGAAGTCTGCCCTCTGGAAATTTAATGCTACTGTCCTACTAACCACCCTCTTCACTTCACCTAGAACAGAAAACCCTATCATCTCATAGTCACTTTGTCCTAGGCATCCACCTACCTCCACATCCCCCACAAGGCCTTCTCTGTTCACAAACAGCAGGTCCAGGAGGGCACCCTCCCTTGTTGGTTCATTCACCAGCTGTGCAAGGAAGTTGTCTTCCACGCACTCCAGGAACCTCCTAGACTGCTTCCTTTCTGCTGTATTGTACTCCCAGCAGATATCAGGAAGACTGAAGTCTCCCACAAGAATGAGAGGCATTGATCTAGAGATTAACCCCAGCTGTTTATAGAAGAGCTCATCAGCTGCTTCTCCTTGGCTGGGAGGTCTGTAACAGACTCCCACCACAAAATCTACCTTCTGGGGGGCTCCTCTGATTTTAACCCACAGGCACTCAATCTCCTCATCACCACAATCCATCTCAACAGTGTCCAAGTCCTCCCTTACAAAAAGGGCTACCCCGCCTCCTCTCCTGCCCTTCCTATCCCACCTGGAGAGTTTGTACCCCACCATAGCTGTACTCCAGAGGATCTCAGGCAGCTCTGGAAGGCCCTGGGAGAGGCTCTTATCAGCCCCAGAGGAGCCCAGGAGTGATTTAGGAAGACAGACATATGTCTCGTCCTCCACATTCAAAGCCAGAATGCGGGAGGTTTATGCAGTTTACATCAAGAGAAATGAGTAATGCAAAGGAATTAGGGTCTGGATTTATCCCACCTAATATAGACACGGATGGAGTAGCTAATGGGGCTGCGTTCGCACCAGTCAGGGGAAAGGGATGGCTCAGCCCTCCAGCCCTGAACGGCCCTCTGACTAGGGTTCTCTGTCATCTGTAGAGGTGTTTGAGGTGACCAAATCCAACAGCTCAGTATAATTTAAGTATCAAAGGCAGCCAGGGTGAATCCAGATCAGGCTTGCTCAAGATTTCATACAACACTGTAATAATCAGCAAAGACAGCTTCTCCTCCAGGATGCGATGCCATCTCTTCAGAGCAATGTAAAAACTGAATACTGCTTTTTTGTGATTGAGAAGAGAGGCTGTGGAATGTCTTGCCTGTGTTCTGCTGTAAACGTAAGTACATTCAGCACAAATTCTTATCGAGGCATGCTCAGAACAGTGTTAGTGGCTTCTGTGCTTGTGAAGCCCTAGAAAACCATCTCTAAAATGGAGCAGGAGGAGCTGCTGCAGGGCTGGCAGGAGGTTTGCTGCTGTATTTAATGCAGATATGGGGCTTTTCTTTTTTTTTTCAGCCAAAGCCAGAGAGGGAAGGACTGTGTATCAGTGATAAAGATCTATTTCCTTATTGTGTTAGAAATCATGAGCCTTCGTAGCTGGGGTTTCTTTCAGCTTGTGCTTCAGCCTGTGCTGTCGTTAGTGTTGGGAAGCTGTTCTGTCATCTGTAGTGAGAAATCATTGCCACCCCCAGTGCTCCCAGTGGCAGCAAAAATTTGGGAATGCTCTGCTGAGTTAAGAATTCCAATATCTATCACACCAAAATGCCAGCAGGATCGCACCCAGCAGAGCAGGGGGGCAATACCCCATGGGTTGCTGAACTTGTGCTCCTGAGATTGAGCCTCCAGAGGTTTCCCTGGGACATTTGACCACCTGAAGGTCTGTGGGTTGGGAGGCATTTCATATAATTCACACAACATTTATTTTTGCTGATTCTATCCGAGTCAACCAGCACTGCTGTTCGTAGCTACATGCAGATCCACAGGAAATGACAATTCTATTTTAATTTTTTTTTTTAAATTAAAGTAAAATGCCAGTATTTCTAAGCTCTTGGTGACACAGCAAAGCTGCCAGTAATCTCCATGGAGAGCTGTTGCAGCTGCTGACCGTCTTAACCCTGCAACTTCTAATGCTGTGGCAGCCCAGCAACCTAATTAGCATGTACCAGAAGGTGAGCTGGCAAGTAACAAGGCAGGTTTTTGCCAGAAACTTGTCTCACACGAAGCATTCCTTCAAAGGCAAACCCTCTGTACAGGGCACCGACAATTGAGCAAATTCTGAGAGATAAAATGGCATGTTCCGTGGTCCTGCCTGGGAAAACTGCTTAAGTGCTTTCCTAATTGCCGTTGGTTTGGTGGGCAGCCTGCAGATTCCCAGGGCAGGGGGCAGCTGGAAAGCAATTGGGACAGCAGAGAAGAGAACAGCTTGACCCAGGTGGGGAGGGACATGGCTCCTGCATCTGTTTTAGCTGGTATCCAATGTCTTTGAAAGCTCTCTTCCAACCCTGCTGCAAGTAGCAAGCAAGGAGGTTTCAACTCATTTAGGTGCTTCTTAATTTCGCATCTGTATTTGCTGTATCCTTTAGTGGCCGCAACAGGAATGCTAGAAAATGCGAGGGACTGCTGTTAGCAGGCTGGAGTTTCTGGATATAAACCAAACAGACGGGGTAATAAGGTAAAAACTAAGTTGGAAATTGCATTTCTGTTTTGTTGAACCGTACAGTAGTTGTTTTCTTTCAAGATTTTATTGTAATTTATTTCATTGGGTTTTTTTTTATCTATCTGCTGCTTTTAGCATGGACGTAGATTTTACTGTGAATACAATTGATTTCAGCAGAGTGAGAAGATACTTTCTTTAACTTTTGAGCATTGCATTCCCCTCTTACTGAACCAGGGTTCTTTGTTGCTGTGGAGCAGAGATACAATCCCTCCTCTTGGCAAGCAGACAGTGGCTGTAATTCTTCTCCTGACACTTCACCAGCAAGATAGCAGCCTGTGTTTCTGCGATAACATCCTACTCCAAACCAAGCCTCGTACCTGGGGCTGGGATGATGTTGAGGCTGGCAGGAGACCAAACAGAAATCACAGGACTAATTCTGTTTATTTAGGCAAAAATCTACAACCCTGAGTTCAAGAGAGGAGCACTGCAGGACAAATGTGGGTGGAAGGTGCTTCCAGGACTGAAAAGCTTTTGGTGTTGGGGTTGTTGTAGGTTTATGGTAGCACTGAAGGATGACGTGAGTACCTGCAGACCTTTTGTCATTCTGATATTACTTATAAGGATAAACAGCCCTTTGTTTTCACAGAAATTATTGCTCCTGAGAGATGGAAATTATTGAAGGTGAGGGGCTGCTTTCAGAGACTGGCCAGTGAGAGGTGCAGTTGTGGGATTCCTGCTCGAGAGAAATGGGAACAGCTAAGTGGGATCAAGCCACAGCTCCACCCAGGCCAGTACCTTGTCTGGGATGATCAGCAGCCACAGCTGAAGAAGAACAGGGCAAGCATATACAGATGTGTCAGGTGAGTCAGACAGTACTTCAGCCACAAGCAAGTAACTTTTTGTTTAATAGTCCCAATGGGTTATTATTAATTTATCTAGTTGCCTTTTGCAGCCATGTAAACTTTTGGCATAAACAATCTCCTGTCATGAGGGGTCCCACAGTTTAGCCACAAGTTGTGGGGAAGAAGAGCTCCCTCCATTGGGTTTGATGATTTCCACTGAACTCCTCAGTTCAGAAGGCAGCTGTGAACCTGCCACCTCAAACTATGGACTTGAGGGCCTTAAACATTGTCTGTGGTTGCCATGAATCTAACGAGGTAATGCTAAACCAGCTTGTACTTGAGGTAAGGTTCAGCATTAACTGGCAGTTTTTGTCTCCATCATGTTTAAAACCAGTGAACTTTGGACACTGTTCCTGTAAGCTTTACCCCATTTGGTTCTGCAGCTCTGCTGCTGCACAGTGTCCAACGATAAGCGCTGTAGGTATCACCTTCTTTCACTCAGGAGATCTGCTTCCCTGAAGAATTTCCACCACGAAGTGGTGACTAATTCAATCATGCCGTGCACATATGGTGACACCCCCTGCTGTGAACAAAAATAACCTTTCCTTCACACAAAAGTTGATTTTATCATTCCTCTGTCTCGCTCAAACCTCCTCTCCTTCATTCCCAGGGCAGTCCTCTTCCTATTAGCGATTAATCTTTCTCCCTCTTGTTTCCAGAAAAGCCTTCATCCATGCTCCATGCCGATGCCCATCTCCCTGCCTATGAGCCTTCTCCCACTAATGCCGTGGCTTCTTAAATCTCTGATTAGAGCTGCTTTCACATCCCGGACACAGAGAGCTTCCATACTGCAGTGCGGTTTTGATCTGTGTCCACATCAGGAGTGTCCTTGGCCAGTTCCCACTCAAGCCTGCTTCCTCATTTATTTGATTTGTTGTGGGATCAGCTCCTTCCTGGCCGAGTTTTCTTGTTCCGCCAGCCTCCCTCTTGTGACTAATCGCTGTCATTACACACTCAGGCGAGCAACAGCTCATGCTCTGTGCTTATCTGGCTCTAACAGGTGATCTATGAGCCCCCCTACTGCAGGAGGGCTCTGGATATCTCGTATCGAGGGCACAGCGGAGACCAGGGCAAAGATTTCTCTCCTGCCTGGCCTCCACGATGTATGAGGACATGGTGATGTCTGCACCTGCAAAATGTCAAAACACTTGGGTTTTATACCATTATGAAAGGAGGGAAAATAAGGTTTTACTGATCCCAGTATTCATTTGGGCTTATTCTACCGATAGCATTTCCATGTACTTCAGTGTGTTCAGAATTAGCTCTTGAAGTAGGAGTGGCTGTACATGAGGCAGGATATAAACATCATGTGGCTTCCTACTTCCTTGGAATAGATTCAGATATATAATAGTAGGCATGATGTAGAGAAAATAAAGGTGCACTGATTGATCTTCAAATGCCACCATGCTAAAAGGCATTCCTGTCATGTTCTGCTGGATTTGCTCCACCAGTGGCTGTAGATTTCAAGTTATTTCATTGTTGTTTATTGTAACAGCCCAACAACTGAAATGAATGCAAGGAGTGCAGTGCCCGGTGCTGTACACTTTTAACACTTGCTGTGGGTAACTCCACATGCAGGATAGTATCTGGAGGAGAGGAGGAGTTACAATCATTGTTACGAATGAGGAAAAGCTTTGCAAAGCCTGTGACTTGCCAGGATAAGCTAGGAAGTTTGTGACAGCACCTGGTAGAAAGCCCAGCTCTGTGAGATCCTGGTGAGCTAATTAACCTGTAAGCGTGCTGTGGAATACCTCTAAACCAAAAAGCAGCACTTATGTGCAGTCCTGCCTCAGATACAGCCAGGTACCAAGAGGGTGGTTAGGACTCAGCTTAGGTCCTTTACAACTGCTGGGAGGCTGGGGGCATCAGGATGGGGAGAAAGAAACAACTCCGGTCCTGTAGTGGTGAGCTTTGTACTACAGAATGGGTCTGTAAGCAATAAACCACTATTTCTCTCAGTTTTCATGGGAATTCATTGGTAAAACCCAGCTGGGATGTACTGGTTGGCAATCCATG
Source organism: Phaenicophaeus curvirostris (assembly GCF_032191515.1). Lineage (NCBI taxonomy): Eukaryota > Metazoa > Chordata > Aves > Cuculiformes > Cuculidae > Phaenicophaeus > Phaenicophaeus curvirostris. The sequence continues at coordinate 2,866,497 of NC_091411.1, forward strand.
ATGCCTCAGAAATGGTATAAACTGGAAGAAATAAAGGACCTCATATACTTCTACAAGCATGATGAAATGAACTTTAGGCCACTCTAGCCAGTGGCAGGTCAGCTGACCTATTGTGTTTCCAGAGCTAAACCAGAGAAAAGGCTTTCTAGTGTCAGTTTTAATATCTAATACTTTTGATTTTCTTCTTATTGATTCTTGCTGACAGCAGCAAAGCTGCATGTGAGCAGACGGTATCAGCCAGGACAGCTCTCCATGGCTCAGCCTGAGTGAGAAGCAAGGGAGCTATGCATAAACATAAAGAATTTGTGGACAGTTAGAAAATAAATAATTTCCACAACTGCATTGTAACCACAGGGCTGGAAGCATCTCTGTTTCAAAGCGAATGAGTTAACCTAGAATCTCCTTCTAAGTCGATTTCTGCTGTCCAGGTAATCTGGGGATTAATTCTGCGAAGTTACGTAGTGTTGGCTTTTATAGAGAGCTGTGAGAAAGGCATATGTTAATTTTATTGGTTTCCATTCTTGTCATAGATTCCAAATTTTGCTATTTTTGCCTTTTTTAGCCTCATCTGGAGCCTTGTGTTCAGCTCTGGAGTCTGCAGCACAGGAAGGACATGGATCTGTTGGAGTGAGTGCAGGGGAAGCCACGAAGACGATTCGAGGGTTTGAGCACCTCCTGTATGAGGACAGGCTGAGAGAGTTGGGGTTGCTCAGCCTGGAGAGGAGAAGGCTGCGAGGAGACCTTAGGGCAGCTTCCAGTCCTGAAAGGAGCTCCAGGAAAGCTGGGGAGGGGCTGTTCAACAGGGAGTGCAGGAACAGGACGAGGGGGAATAATTTTCAGCTGAAAGAAGGGAGATTGAGATGAGATCTTAGGAAGAAATGTTTTGCTGTGAGGGTGGGGAGGCCCTGGCCCAGGTTGCCCAGAGCAGGGGTGGCTGCCCCATCCTTGGCCAGGTTGGTTGGGGCTTGGTTCAAGGTTCAAGGCCAGGTTGGATGGGGCTTGGAGCCCCTGATCCAGTGGGAGGTGTCCCTGCCCATGGCAGGGGTGGAACTGGATGGGCTTTATATGTTCCCTTCCAACCCAAACCATTCTATACAGTCGCTGTATGAGAACAAAGACATCTGTCCCTTCCTGTCTTCGTGACCTGCCTGTGGGAGAAGACGGCAGTGGCTACACTTGGAAGGAGTGGTGGGAAAGGAGGGAGCAGAGCTGCTGCCTGAAGTGCGTGGACCACAGGGGGAAGAACTTCAGCCATCAAAATGCCACACCGTGCCTTTGCTGAGGCCGCAGCTTTTAGCTCAAGAGTTTAGAATGTGCTCTAAATCAAGCGGTGGTTGGTTGCATTCGTATTGCAGAGCAGTGGCTTGATGTCAAATTGTGGCTCGAGTGTTATGGGTTTAATGGGGCAAGTCAGGCCCTCTGGACGTGTTGTCACTCAGTACAGCTCAGTGGCATGTGCGAGGCAAAAGTCGAGAGTCAGGAGGACATGCTGAGCTGCTTGCCTAATTGCTCACTTATTATCTGCATGGAATCCCAAAGCTTCTAAACAGGAACTTAGGGAAGTTCCAGCCAATGTACTTTGTCTTGGACCCTGTGATCTAATATTCAAAATCAAGAAGGTGTAATGACTGAGCAGGCCAGAACACCTGGAGTCCTGCGGTTCCTTGCATCTCACTGGCTTATTTCCACTTCTGGCAGTGCTAGAGTTCTTCTTGAGGAGCTTGCAGTTGGAAATCTCAGCTAGGAATCCCATGTGCTGACAGGTCACAGAGCCAGAGCTCTGTTTAATGATTGCATTTCCAGATGTGGGGGGAATGAAGTCTCAGGCTGATCTCCCTGATATTGCTGACTCCCTGATAACCACAGGTTTTTTTCTATGCAGGTTTGCCTGAATCCCTCCTACCTTCTTCAGATGGTTTGAGCAAAGAACACATCGAAGACGCAGACATGTCTCTCATCAAATAAACACCAGCAGCTACGTTATTTGAAGCCATTTTCTGCCTGCCTGCCACTGGGGAGAAAGTGCCTTCAGGGTTTCTCGTTGTGTACCCCTGAAGTACACAGCATACCAGCTCTTGAGTAAACAGAGGCAAAATCAGCATCCCTCTTCCTCCCCACTGAAACACTTTGTATTCACAATGAAACCCCCACTTTGATCTCTTGCCAAGAATAACACAGACGGTCTATTAAAACATCTTTAATAACATGATATAATTAAAAAAATCTAACATGCAACTCAGAGAAATGAATGTGAAGCTTGTTTAAATCTGTTTCCACACCCCTCCAAACTTGACTGACAGGTTCCAAACCTTCATTAATTGGCCTGAAAATTTATGAATAATCCAGTATTATGGGGAAGGGGGTGTCTTTTATATATATATGTTGGGAGCACAAGGGGTTAATGTGATTTGCAAGGATGTGAGTGCCATGGTAGCTTTGAAAATGCTGCAAGGTACTGCATTGCATCTGTGAGCATTTACATTTCTTTTTAAACTGCTCTGAGCAGGGGATACTCATCCCTTAGGCTTTTAAGGTGTGTTTAAGTGTCTGGAGCAACCTGAGAAATGAACTCTAAATGCTTTGGTCAGTGTTTAGTCTGAATCCACCCCTTTTCTTCATAACAGGATGGGGAATTTGTACAGCACCTTAGCTTTTAGACGAACAGACCAGACCAGAGGAGCTGGAATGACTGCTAAGTCCCAAAGGAATCCTGAGTACTGGAATATAAAGCAGCTCTGGTCACAGTCTGACATGGAAGTCATTGGACTGGCAGTGAGGAAAGCTGCTCTTGCTGGATCTGCTCTTCTCTACAGGACAATATGAGATACTTCATTTTCAGACTGCAAGACAAGCAGTTCAGTGCAAATGAGCGAACTGGTGAACCACAGCCCAACGCGCACCTTATTTTAGTCGATGTGAAATGAAATGTATTAATTTAAGTCCCGGTTAAATTGGCAATTTTAACCTTGCATTGCCATGACTCATCTGAGAGACAGGAACTCAGCAGCGCGTCTGTGCCCTCTTTCTGCTTTGATGCTCTGCACATTATGTAGAGACCGAGACAAAACCTCATTCCTTTTCAAGGATTCTTGGTCAGCAGGAGTATTTGCTGGAAGGGATGCATAGATGCTGTCACTGAGGTGGAAGAACAGATGGATCAGCAGTAAGCAGGCAGAAAATGCCCGTGTTCTTCCCTAGAGCATGGAAGCAAGTTGGCTGGTAGATTCTGATTATATTGTTATGCTGTTCCAGTCTTCGCTAGTGGCAGTACTGCAGATACTGTCTCTCTTGTGGGCAAGAGAGTAATGTTTTCAGACACCATCTCTCCTGATTGGACAGGATTACTCAATATTAACTTCACAATAGCTCAGGGCCCGCTGGCTCAGAGGTACCATTTCATTAAGTTGGCACGAGCAATCTCAGCTGCAACCCAAGCCAGATCTGTGTAGGCTGCTTTCATTTAGAGAACAAATAGCTTGCCATCCACCAGGAATCAGGCTTCCCATGGAGCAGGATCTGTTGCCTTAACGCACAGTAGTGCAAGTGCCAGCAAGCTGAAAGAAGCCACTGAGGCTCTGGGGGTCCTGCAGGGTAACCACGTGCATCCTGCAGTGACCAACACCTGGGGGACTTCTGCATGTACCCCATTAACTGCCCTCTGGCAAGAATGTGAGTCCCAACTGTCAGTTGTCATCGAAAACACTGCTGTTGCTGAAGCTGTTTTCCTTGACCATCACTCGGTAGGAGATGCGCATGAAAGAGCCGGTGAGCAGCACGACAAAGAGTATAAGGAGCAAAGACCAAACCCCTGGTTCAATCCCCTTGAGGAAGCTCGGGCTGTCCTGGGGGATGCTGTTGGTTAGATTCAGCGAGTACCCGAGAGTCCAGCCAGATGATTTATCACCCATCTATAGAAATGAAAAGGAGGAGAGGTCAGAAGAGAAGCAGACAGTCTGGACCCCAGCTGTGTTTCTGTGCACAGGCCCAAGGCCTCGTATATTTTATTTGAGACTGATCCAAGGATTAGGCTTGAAATGAGGAGCATTCCCACTCTCAGTGGCTGAATGCACTGATAGGCTTTAATTGCCCTGACCTGTCTCACCTGACACTTCCACCACCTCCTCTGCCCGTGGGCCTGGGAGCTCCCTTTAAGCTCTGCTTGGGCAGTCACCTCTTTCCTGTGCTGTAGGTGTGTGTTGTTCCTTCTCCTGCTTACTGACTGCATTTTCCAGCTGGACTTTGTGCCTACATTTTAGGTAGTTCTGCCTCTGGCACTGCTGCCTGGTTGGACCTCAGACTTTGTTGCAGGCAGCTTCTCTCTGGCTTTGCAGAGATGGACCCCAAACCTACCTCATTACCTTGATCATCATGTGGCTGACTGAACTGCTGTCACTGCTGTGGTCCCGCTCAGCGGGACTGTGCCTCACCCAGTGAGTTGAGAAGAGGACTGGTAACAGGCTTTCTTTTCTTTTGTGAAGGGGAGGACTTGAATGAAATCCTCTTTTCCTTAGGGGCTCCAGATCCTGGAGCAATTTCACACCCACAGCAGTATAAAGCTGATTGCAGAGATAGGAGAGCATCTTTTGGTTCAGTAAATATTATCAGCAGCTTGTCCTAGCGTTATAGAATGGATTGGGTTGGAAGGGACCATAAAGTCCATCCCGTTCCAGCCCCCCTGCCATGGGCAGGGACACCTCCCACTGGATCAGGGGCTCCAAGCCCCATCCAACCTGGCCTTGAACCCCTCCAGGGATGGGGCAGCCATCACTGCTCTGGGCAACCTGGGCCAGGGCCTTCCCACTCTCCCAGCAAAACATTTCTTGTTAAAACCCAATCTCAATCTCCCCTCTTTCAGTTGAAAACCGCTCCCCTCATCCTATCCCTGCACTCCCAGATCAAGAGCCTGTCCCCAGCTCAAGCCATGCTTCCTTCCCTATTGGGCATAGGCGGTTAAGGATGTTATTGCTTCAGATAAGGTTTTGACCCAGCTGTTTTTCAGTAGGGACAAGTGTAATCTTTAACTGTTTTTTTTTCTTGCTTATCACAATTGTGAAATTATTTTGCAAAACCATCTTGCTGGAGAAACCAGCTGGGTAGGGCTTGTAGGTGTGTGGACAGACTGGCTTTGCTGAAACCAACTCTCCCTCATCACTGGAAATACCATGCTGCAGGTAACTGACCTTCTTCTGGAATGCAGTCCAGGCAGACCCGTCAAAGTCGAGCACGTATCCCTTTATACTGAGATGAAAGATGAAAGCAGCCACAAGGCAGTAATCAGCCAGTGTATCCAGGCTGGTCTGGGACTTCTTGGCCAGCTGGGGTCAATTCAGAGGAAGATGGGGGGGTGGAAATAAAAGTAGTGAGTATTCAGTAGATGAATTTCAGGCCAGCTACCACCTCCCCTGTCCTGCTCTGGGACCGGAGCAGAGGTTTGTGTTCTGCGCAGACCGAAACTATGTTTCCTCCACCTACTGGGCTGAGGTCTGGGATGCAGTGTCATCTCTCAGTGCCTTTGTTCCCATCTTTAATATTAAAGACCAGGTGGTTTCAAGAGCAGGACTGGCAGCTAGGTCTCTTCCAGTTGCCTTGCAGGTAAACTGCTTGGTAGAATTCTCTGCTCTCTAATTAGGTTGAACTAAGACTGCAGCCTTTCTCTCCACAGGAGCACTAACAAGATCTTTTTCTCCTGTCTAGAGGAGAAAGCTTTAGGGAACCGCTTATAGGCTCTGCTACCCCATGAGCAAACCCTGTAGAAACTGTCGGGTTTAAATGTTACTGTGGATGTACAAAGGAGGGTGACCTCAAAAGCCACAATCTGAGGGAAAGAACTTATAAATTACCCCTGGCTTGGTCTCCATGAGCCCAGGTGAAAAGGGAAAGCCCCCGGAGTCTGAGCGGTTGTGTTCCTTGCACTTAGGGAGGTGGATAACAGGAAGACCAAGGTGACAAGCCTTCCTGTTTACTCCTTAATATGCAATAAGAAGTACTTGTGGCTTTTTATTTAATTAAGCCCAGGTGTTTCCAGCAGCAGCTGGGATTTGAGATGAAGGAAAATAAGGGAAGCCTGTTTTCCAACCTAGTGATCCTGTGATTCTCAAAGTTAAAAAAAAAAAATAAAAATCCAACCCCCCAAAACCAAGCCAATCCATGTTTTTCCCTGAGGGAGACAGTAACTTATGGGTCTGTGAGTCTGAGCCACGTGGGCTTTTAGCACAGACAGTTCCTTGCTTCTCACTTTGCCTGCACACTAAGTTATTCCACAGTTACCTCTTCGATGGACATTCCACAAAGCCTGTTGACTGCCTGACCCAAGTCGGGAGTGGGTACAGTTTCTTTCATGAAGTCCGTGGCCTCAGAAATCACCTACAACAGCAGCAGAAATAATCATCAGGCTGGACCATGCTCTGCATCCCTGCATGCAGTCCCGGTAGGAAAGGAGGTGTGGGGTGCATTGCCAGGGGACCCTTTCTGTCTGCTTCTGTTGATGGTTACAGGATCTCAGATTGGGTGCAAGGAAGACAAGTGGGAGCTGTTACTGTCTGGAGATGGAAATGGGACTGTTTCTACCTTGCATGCAGCAGCCACTCTGGCCCTGCCTGACTAAGAGTGCAGGGTGTTGTGCTCCTTGTCATTGCGTCCATAGGAAGCTCCCAGGAGCATGGAGCTGGGGAGATTTCTGTAATCCCTCCCTCTGAAATGCACTCAGTTTGTCCAAGGATCTTGAGCTGGTTCTGTCTTTCCAACCCCATGACTTTGGAAGCTAGATTCAGGGTCTTGGATGTAAGTGTGCTTGTGGTGGAGCACGGCCAGATGTTTGCTAAGGGAGTGCTGGAGGATCTTCAGTTTCACCACAGACTTTGATTGTGAAGACCTGCTCAAAACACAGCTCCTGACTGCTGGCTCTGTGGAGCCCCAAAGCTTGTCACACAAGCAGACGTTGCTGAGACATGGATGAATCATTAGGGTTGAAAAGACCTCTAAGATCATAAAGTCCAGTTGCCAGTCCTACTGTGCCTACTAAACCATGTCCCAAAGTGCCACATTTACGTGCTTTTTGAATGCCTCCAGGGATGGAGACTCCACCACTGCCCTGGGCAGCTTGTTCTGATGCTTGACCACTCTTTCAGTAAAGAAAGCCCTACCACGGTCACTGGGGGGAAGCTGTGGTCTGTGTTTGAACAGCTTTGTGTGATGGGTGGAGAGAGCAGGAGTGTATGTGTGCAGTATTAGCCAGAGCAGTGTCCCTCTTGGCTAGCAGAGGGCTCAGTGTGGTGTTCCCACTGTATTAATGACCAAACTGGTCCCATTTCATGGGTTCTCCTTGCCAGTTGCCTCCCCCAGTGTAAATGAGAACCCACCAGAAACCTGGTCTGAAAGGGCTTGAAGACACTGCTGAAGGAATGCTTGAAGAAGCTGCAGGAAGAGGAAGAGTTGAGCAGACTTTGCACGAGCCTCATGCAGGCGGTGGGATTGCTGGAGCCGGTGACGTTGAATTTGTCCTCAGGGCCAGGGGTGTCCGATGTGTCATCACTGACAGCACAAAGCCCAGCATGCACTGATCGCCACTGCACTTCCTGGGAGTAGGTGAGGGGCCAGCAGGGATTAGAAACAGTTTTAGTGCTTCTCTGATCCTGGAGAGGCAAAATAGAAGCAGAAGGAGAGGATGTTGGCATCCCAGGGCTTCACAAAGGAAGGTGAAATGTAACATAGTAGAACAGTTTTCCTCTGGAACCACAATGTTGTAATGAGCAACCAAACCTTATCTCAGCTCCCAGCTCCTGTAGGGTTCAGGGAAACTGCAATACCCGGAGCTGCTGTGGGAGGCTGAGGAGTCCCAGCCCTTTGTGCTCTCCCTTAGACCAGAAATAACATTTCAATGAATCCTGTACTCCTTCTAGTTGCAAGAAAGAGGATGTTCTGATCTGCCTTCCAAATGGCTCAGCCCATCAAGAATTGCTTTCTCATCTCTAGGAATTCCCCAGCATAACTGTGAAGTGGGTCTGCGTGTGGACATCCAGGTCTCAACTAGGAGGAGATGTGGTTTATAGGGAGGTGAAGTGGATGGGCAGCAAATAGTTTACTTCTTGAAAAGTCAGTTTTGGTAGAGACTAAAATGCTTCCTGGGTTTGCATCAGACCCTGCCACTCTGCAAACGTTTTGCTGCGAGGGTGGGGAGGCCCTGGCCCAGGTTGCCCAGAGCAGGGGTGGCTGCCCCATCCCTGGAGGGGTTCAAGGCCAGGTTGGATGGGGCTTGGAGCCCCTGATCCAGCGGGAGGTGTCCCTGCCCAGGGCAGGGGTTGGGACTGGATGGGCTTTGAGGTCCCTTCCAACTCGCACTGTCCTACCATTCTGTGGTCCACAAACCTTGCTAATGCCCTTCTGGCAGATACTCACTCGAATGAGCTTAGAGAGCAGCCTGCTGCGGAGCTGCTCTGTGCCGTGGCAGGGGCAGCGACGAGTGTACACGTTGTGCGTCTGCCCGTACAGCTGCAGCCTCACTCCCTCTGTGTGTGCCTGGTCCTCTTCTTTCCCCTTGGAAATGAGCTGTGTTGAGGTTCCTTCCACAGACAGGACTCCTGCAATCCCCTTCCCAGAGGGGACCAACTGTCCTCGCCAGTCGTACTGACCCAAAAAGAACCAGAGAGGTCAGTTCTTAAGACTTCTACATCTGTATCGTGTTCAGATCCAAGCACTACTGCACAGAGAGAAAAAGACACTCTCGGCTACGGAACAGACCAACTTTCTTTTTCTACCTGGAGATAAGGATGCTGAACTGGTGGCTTTGGATGGAACAGAGGAGACATCATACAAACACTGTGATCTGTGCAGAGAGCTCCCCACAGCCAGCAAGGGCAGACAGAGCTCACCATCCTGGATGGCTGTTGAAGGCAATGGTGTGAGTGGGCAGGAGCAGGAAGAGGATGGTGGGGATGCGGAGGAGGTGTCTGGGTGGGCAGATATGGGCTTCAAATGCTGCCTTGATGCTGAAGTGATCCTCCTGTTAGAGGAACCCTGTGGTTGCACCTTGTGCTGTCTTGCAGAACTGATTTTTGGCAATGCTGAAGGTAGCTGCAGAGGCAGGGAAGTTAACGCTGACTGCAAGTGTAGGCGCTCTGTGCCTGGCCAGGAAAAGCTGTGTTGCTGTCAGCAGGACTAGCAATTCCCAAACTGGTGTTCCTGGCTATCAGCACTGCGTTTCACTTCTCTGCTGTGGAATAACTCAGCTGTCTGACCCACCTTTCTCTTGCTTGTTTTTCTGGAGACCCTTTGGCTTGAGAAGCCATGGGTAGAGCAAAAGAACCTAAATGTATTCTGTTTGTTTAGCAAATGCTTTCTGAACAAAGAGCAGACCCCTGGGCTGGGGCCACCCAGCTGCACTCGCACTGGCACCTCAGTAAGGGGAAAATTGAAGGCCTTTTGCTTTGCAAAAGACTTTTTCTGTCCACCATCCAGAGGCTGCCTCATGGGACAGCTGGACTCGAGTGGCAATCCCACAGCACCCACAGACAGCAGCAATGCCTGTTTGATAGTGGTGCTGAGCTACAGCTGCATGGATTCAGGGCAGTGGAATCCTAGGGCTAGGCTATGTAAGGTCACCTATGTGAGCATCCTGGATGTGCTGTTAAGAGAGCCTCACATCTGTTAGGGTAACTGCATGAATATGTCCATGAAAGGCTATATTGGAGGTTTGGTCCTTCAAACTAGTTTAAACCATCTCACATTGTGTCCCCTAGCCAGCTGGTGTTGGATACAGCCACCCTGCCTCCTCTGAAAGGCAGTAGAAGCTGTGCTTCTAAGCACTGTTTAAAGTGCAGGGCTTTAACGATCTCTCCATGTGCTTCTGTGGCTGTTTGCTAATGGGAATTGCTCAGCTCCGTACTGTACTCCCCACCCAGGATCGTTCTTTACCTTGAAGAAGTTCTCCAGGACATAATTAACAGCAACCCAATTGAACGCTTCTTTTTCTGGACTGGACAGGATTTGTGCCCCCTGGAAGTCAAAGGGGGATGACTTCAGGGCCGCAGTCAGGGCTGCAAGGAGGCTGTCAGAGAGGGTGGGACGGGTGAAGCTAAAGAGAAAAAAAGGCACATTTGTTGTTAGAAGGCTTGCTGCTGTGCTCCCCACTTTGGATAGTGGCACAATGACACAATACTCCTGCTGGTACTTCCCTCTCCCCTTGCACAATACTGGGAACAAGAAGAGTGAAGGGATGGTTTGAGCAGTTGTGCCACCATTCAAGGATTTGGGAGGTTAGTACCCTCTGCCATGGAAGGATCCTGCGGCCTTGCCTCACTGACCTGGCCCCTCCAGACCTTACTTTTCCCCACTAGCTAAAAGGAGCTAAAGGTCCCAGTAATGAGGTGACAGAGAACAAGGTACACAAAAGGGGGTGATAAGGCTGATGTTCTCACTACTTGCTGACAAAAAGCACCCTGTGCACCCACATTGGTTGTCACACATAGACGTGGCACTTCAGGACATGGTTCAGTAGGCACCGTGGTGTTGGGCTGATGGCTGGACTTGATGAGCTTAAAGGTATTTTCAGTTTTTATGATTCTATTGAGTGAAAACATTGCAGCTTCCAAACTGACAGATGTTTTCTCAAGCACTAATTGTGAAGGAGATGTTACACACAGTAACTCTCATCTTCATGGCTGCTTGGCGGGGACAGCATGGAGACACAGCCATGCTCTACTCCCCTCCAGTACGTCAGGATCTGAAGAACGTTTACCTGACTAGCAGATTAGGGATGGAACACACTGCAGAGCAGGCAGTGTGAGATGCATTTACAGAACGATCCGCATGATGCCTGCTGATCTCTGGGTGTAGGTTTGCAACATTCACTCACTTCAGCTGTAACGCGCTGGTGGTTGCTCCCAAGTAGAGTGGGGTCTGGCTGTGTTGCTCTGCTGGGATCTCTTTCTCTGCCCAGTTCAAACATGGTGCCAAGCTCTTCCCTACTTCCTGAGGAGAATCTGAGTTATTGGAGACACCCAGACCTGAGAACCGAAGGAAAGAATGAAATTTTCTAAGGAAAGGTATGGGAGAAGCGTGAGAGCTGTTACTCAAGAGGTTGCTGTCCTAGGGCATGGTTAAAGACAGGACCAGGTGGTACAAAGGAGTTCCTTCATGTAGCCGCCCTGCTAAAAATATGGACCTGGGACCAAAACACATGCAGATGTAAATCCCAAATCGCACTAAGGGAACCCTAGCTCTGCTGCTGAGACATCCCATAAATGACTGTGTATCAGTGACATTACTGCTGCAACAGCTGAGGCTGGCTTAGCTCACAGAGGAAGAAATGTGACTTTAGCTGCTGTAAAAGAAAAGCAAAAGGACTCACTGCCATGCAGACAAAGCTGAGGCCGATGTGTCACCTCTTTCCTCCAGCCACTTCCTCTTGTGTTGGTGGAGGCGGCTTCCGAGCCCCCCGCCTGCAAGCAAGACTCCTCTGCTCTGGAGGAAGCTGGTGCTGTGCAGAGAGAAGCTGTCTGCACCCACTGATTCATCTTTCCACCTAGCTTCAATGGGGTCTTAAGTGTCGGTTTTGAACGACTACCCAGACAGAACCTCACTTCCCCATCCTCTGGCCAACTCGTCTTCCTGGCTGCGTGACTCCTGCTGCACGTGCTTTGCTCTCCGGGGCCCTGGGCAGGGCTGAGGGGCAGTTTGCCTACGGCTGCTGGAAGCTGGGGCTGCGCTGCCACGCACACAGGACTCGCTCCTCACATCTGGGCAAGAGACCAGCCTGGATTTCTTGCTGCGGCTGCTAAACTGCTGCATGGAGCCACTGTTGCTGGTTTTAACCCAGCCAGTGAACATGGCAGCAGTCAAGGGATGCACACAAGGTTTTAGGGAGCCCTAATAGCATCTTCTATGTGTGGCTTGTGTTGCTTATAGACTGCAAAGGCACAAACCCTCCTCCCTGCGTGCACACGGCTGCTGAGGCTTCAAGGTTTCCCAGCATCCTGCTATAACTGGGCTTCGATATCAAAGCAAGATTGAGAGATAGGGAAGGAAACCCCTGAGTATTAATGCACGAACAGTTTCAGCTGGCTTTGGCAGGGCCAAATCAATCCAAACTGGTGAGAAGGACCCCAGTGTTCTCCAACGCGTGACGCGTAAAACCAAACTGAACTGCTTGTGTTGTCAAACCTCACATAGGGGTTTGGAGTCGTTGTGTCTCTGCTGTCCTGGAGCTACACCACTTACTACCCAGAGTTCAGCCTAGAGCAGGTAGAAGGTATCAGGAGTCTCCCTGCAGCCTCATTTGTCTCTCTTGCCATTAGCCGTCCCGCCTAAGCGAGAAGCTCAGCAATCTAGGCTCTGCCACTGATCCATGATCCATCACTGATCCATCAGCCCCAGCCCCTCTGTGTGCTTTCACAGCGTGAAAATCCTGTCCCATGCTACTGTCCTGATGTCACGTATGGCTACATTGAGTAGACACAAGCTGAAAATCAGCAGCCTGTGCTCCACTGTCACCACTGTTCCAGTGTGGGGCTAGGTGACACAGGAGCTGAGGAAACTGCAGCAAGGGTCCATGCACAGATCTCAAGGATTCCACCCTTCCCACAGCAATCCCACAGACCATGAGCATGAATTGGGCACCTTACCTCTTACAGGACAGGAGCTACATTCCCTGATCACCCCGGTCTTGTTTGCCTCGGTGGTGGTCCACTGGTAGATGAACAGGAGGGTGCGGGATGGGCCAGCATCCAGAACAATGTTGTACTGGAAAACCCCAAAGCACTGTAGATAAGCACCACTGAACACCACATGCTGCTTCATTATTGCAGAGTTTCTCAGCATTACATGGGTATTCAGGGCAGCCTGTGGCCTGCACCGCAGTATCTGAGTTAGCTTTTGACATTTAAAGAAACGGTGATGCCAGAAGGTGATGTGGATTTGCAGGGAACAATCTGCATTTCTGAACATACGTGAGGAGCGGCAGGGGTGGAGAGACACCCAGAAATACATTAGACCTCCAGTGGCGTGCTCTATAGCTGCTCAAGGCAGAGGGCTTCCAATGGGAGCTGAGCCACCTGGAGCTCAGGAAAACAGGTCCTAAAGCAGTGGGAGATGGCACTTTACTGGCTCTTGACTGATTCTGGGACTCAAACCACTGCTGGATTGGTCTACTAAGATTTTTGTGCAGTAATTGGAGGGCTGCAGTTTTCTTCTTCTGAGGAACCCAAGACTCCCATGTCTGAGGCTCCACTGCAGAGATGAGATGACACGGGCTGTGTTAGCCCTGACCCGTGCCAGACCTGTAGAAGCTGCAGCGCGCTGGGGCCAGCCAGCACACCCACTGCCCAACGCAACAGCTCCAGAGACTAAGATAAGGTCTTCATAGAAACAGTGGCAGCAAACATGAGATTTCTCAACACCTTGCCCACTGTCGGTGCTCCTATAGCCTAGCAGCGAGGCTGAGGGCTTGCTCACTCTCCTTGCAGCCCAGCGTCTGGTCTGAGCCTTGCGGAGCTGCACCTCCTATGCCAGGATTAGGGAATGAGAGGCCACTAGGAGACCTTACAGCACAGCTCTGTGGCTGTTCTGGATGGCCCCGCATCCAAAATAGCCCTGGTGCTTGCCCAGGATCTCCTCCTTTCCCCTATTACGTGACCCCAAACTGGGTCATCTCCTACACAGATGGGGAAGAAACCTGTGAGATCTGGGAGGTCTGTGGTGGTGCATGGTCTAAGTTGTATCTCGCACAGAAATAGTTGTAGCTGTGACTGAGTGGGAGGAGAAGCCTCCTGGAAGGTTGATGCTAAGGGTTTTAGCACAAGGCAGAGCCTGGCTGAACCCTCCAAGTGAAGCTGGCTGCCTTCCTGGGAGCTCCCAGCTGCACCAGACACAGCACCTGAGCCAGGAACTGGTAGGACTGGAGCTGGAGCAGAAACGCAGAAGGAGGATGGAGCTCCCTGCCCAAGCCTGCTGGCCCCCTCCCACATGAGCGCCAGCTCTCATTTCTTGCAGGGACATGTCAACTGCCACAGAAGAGGAAGAAGCAAATGGATTTTTTTCCACCCCCACAAAATATGAGGCTGCTACTGGGAGCACAAGGAAGGAGAGGGCATCACTGTGTTTCTGACTCAGCCCAACACCAGGGAAGGGCAGAGCATACAGCAGTAAAGGTTATTTTCATTCACTTTTGTTTGAGAGGAATGTGAAGAAGGGTGGTATCTCTAAATTCACAGGTTAAGCTTCTGTTGGAGTAAACCGCAGCATGTCACCGCGACACACCGAGAAGCAGAATGGGTGGGCATTAACCCCCATGACACTGAGCAGATCTGCCCCTGCTGCACAGAGTGGGTTGGTTCTTCAGTTAAAATCAAGAGAGGACAGATGAGGACGAGGGAAGATAATGTTTTTCTAAAGACAGAAGCAGCAGTTCAGGGCCGAATTTCTACTGGCTTTCAGGAGAGACCTAGTTCCTTCCACTGGAACCACTGACCCCTTGCCGCTCTGGGGTAGCTCCTGATGTGGGCTGCCCCTCAGCCTGCAGGGAGCATCTCTGCGGGAGGATACCCAGCCTGCATCTCCCTGACCAAGCAAAGGGCTTGGCATGTTTCTGGTTTGAAAAGATACATCATGACTGTATCTTTTACATATATATGACTGTAAGGATGCCAACCCATCATTGCAGTCTTGTTCTAGTGCCCTCCTCAGTTTGATTTTTCAGGCTACTGAATAACTCAATGGTGCAATGAATGTAAAAAGCAACAAACCACACCAGTTTAAATGTCTGGGAACAGATAGGTTCTCCTTGAGAAGCAGCCCCACAGAAGAGGAGAAGGTCCTCTGCTTATTGCCCTGCTTGACCCCCAGCTTGGCCACCCCTCGAGCAGGCGGACACCCTTACCTTGCTCCTAAGAGGGGCCACAGGCACATCTTTAGTGGAGACACAAAGCAGCACGATGCCCGTCAGTCCCGCTATGATCACCAGCCAGGGGGGAAGGAGTTCACGCCAAGACATGAAGTGCTTTCTTCTTTCACAGAGTCAAAAGAGGAAGCAGTGGAGCAGCAAACTGATAGTGGCTGCTTGTTACAACCTTTAAAAAGAGGAGAAAGGCGGGGCTGGGGCCAAGCTCGGGCTTCAGCCCAGCCCCAAGCCGCAGAGACCACAGGGAGTGCGTGGGCCAAGGTGCGATGCGTCAGGCAGCTCTCCCATCGCTCCATGCAGTAAATAAAACAACGGCTTTGTGCCCATTCCAGTGTTAGGTTTGTGAAGGTTCAACCTCGAAACTGCCCCAGGCCAGTGGGTTGAGGTAAACAGAAATGTGGGGTTAGCTCAGCAAAACTCACCCCTTTGGTATTCTGTGCCTGGCAGTGCGAGCCGCCAGAATTAGAAGTGGGGAAACTCCTTGTTGCTGCTTTTACTTCGTATCTGAGGGCTCTGGGGTGGAGCTGGGCTACTGCCCCACAAGCGGGTGTCCGTAGGGTTGGGGCAGAGCGCGGGCATTCTGCCTTGCTCCTTCAGGCTGCTCCTGCCTCCTTGTTCACACTCAGGTGGCACCTGACAGGAAAACATCTGTATGTTTGGGAGGCTCCGGCTGATTTGGGTTTTGCTGTGGGTAGGAGATGGCAGAGGCTGCTCAGGTCTTTGCCCTGAGAAGGCCAGTGTCCACATAGGTGCCTGTGCACCCCTTCCTGAGCCTCCTGAGCAGGTTTAGATTGCACGTAATTGTAGAATCATAGAATAGTTCAAGTCAGAAGAGCCTTAAAGCCCACCCAGTCCCACCCCTGCCATGGGCAGGGACACCTCCCACTGGATCAGGGGCTCCAAGCCCCATCCAGCCTGGCCTTGAACCCCTCCAGGGATGGGGCAGCCACCACTGCTCTGGGCAACCTGGGCCAGGGCCTCCCCACCCTCACAGCAAAACATTTCTTCCCAAGATCTCATCTAACTCTCCCCTCTTTCAGCTGAAAACCGTTCTCCCTCGTCTTCTCCCCACACTCCCTGATCCAGAGTCCCTCCCCAGCTTTCCTGGAGCCCCTTTCAGTGCTGGAGGCTGCTCTAAGGCTGCCTCACAGCTTTCTCTTCTCCAGGCTGAACAACCTAATAAGGAAGAAATGTTTTGCTGTGAGGGTGGGGAGGCCCTGGCCCAGGCTGCCCAGAGCAGGGGTGGCTGCCCCATCCCTGGAGGGGTTCAGGGCCGGGTTGGATGGGGCTGGGAGCAACCAGATCCAGAGGCCCCTGAATGGAGGTTGTGGTGAGGTGGGTGCTGGTTTCATCTCCAAAGTAATGGGATGAGAGGAAACGGCCTCAGTTCATGCCAGGGGAGGTTTTGATTGGATAGCAGGAAAGGTTCCTTCACCGAAGGGTTCTGTGGCCCTAGCAGAGCCTGCCTGGGGCAGTGGGGGATGCCCCATCCCTGGAGGGGTTTAAAAGATGAGCAGATGAGATCTGAGTTAGTGTTGGGCAGGCACGGCTGGACTCGCTGCGCTCAAAGGTCTTTTCCAACCAAAAAAGTTCTCTGATTCTTTGTACAGTGGAACCTTTGTGTGTGTGAGGAACCTCTTGTATGGGGGGGGGAACCCTTGAGTGAGGGAACCCTTTGTGCGGGACGGGGGGACACACTTTGTGAGGGGGGGAACCTTTATGTGAGGGAACCCTTTGCGGGGGGGGGGAACCCTTTTGTGGGGGGGAAACCTTTGTGTGAGGGAACCCTTTGTGCATGGTGGGGGGAACCCTTTGTGGGGGGGAACCTTTATGTGAGGGAACCTTCGTGTGAGGGGGAACCATTTAGGAACCTTCGTGTGAGGGAACCCTTTGTCGGGGGAGCCCTTTGTGAGGGGGGAACCTTTTGTGCGGGGGGGGGAACCTTTTGTGCGGGGGGGGAGTCTTGTTGGGCGGAACCCTTGTGCTGCGGAACCCTTGTGCAGGGGACCCTTTGTGCGGGGGGGACGCCTTTAGGCGGCGGCGCGGCGGGTCTGGGAGGCCGCGATGTACGCGGGGCTGCAGGAGCTGGGGGTGGCGAACGGCGAGGACCTGAAGGAGACGCTGACCAACTGCACGGAGCCGCTGAAAGCCATCGAGCAGTTCCAGGTGCGGCGGCGGGAGGGCCCGGGGCCGGGGCTGCGCTCTGGGGGCGGCCTTGGTTTGGTTTAGAACTGGCGTGTCTGGCGCCCGGCGTTCGGTTGTGGAGTCCCCAGCGCTGGAAGGAGATGGAGCTGTTAGAGCGAGGCCAGAGGAGGCCACGGAGATGATCCGAGGGCTGGAGCACCTCCCGTACACGGACAGGCTGAGAGAGTTGGGGTTGTTCAGCCTGGAGAAGAGAAGGCTGTGGGGAGACCTTAGAGCTCCAGGAAAGCTGGGGAGGGGCTGTTCAACAGGGAGTGCAGGAACAGGGCAAGGAGGAATAATTTTCAGCTGAAAGAGGCGAGATTGAGATGAGATCTTAGGGAGAAATGTTTGGCTGTGAGGGTGGGGAGGCCCTGGCCCAGGCTGCCCTATCTCTGGTTGTGTTCAAGGCCAGGCTGAATCATACAATCAAAGAATCCCCAGGTTGGAAAGGACCCACCGGATTGAGTCCAACCATTCCTATCAATCACTAAACCATGTCCCTCAGCACCTCGTCCACCCGTCCCTTAAACACCTCCAGGGAAGGTGACTCAACCCCCTCCCTGGGCAGCCTCTGCCAGTGCCCAATGACCCTTTCTGTGGAAAAATTTTTTCCTAATGTCCAGCCTAAGCCTCCCCTGGTGGAGCTTGAGGCCATTCCCTCTCGTCCTGTCCCCTGTCACTTGGGAGAAGAGCCCAGCTCCCTCCTCTCCACAACCTCCTTTCAGGTAGTTGTAGAGAGCAATGAGGTCTCTCCTCAGCCTCCTCTTCTCCAGGCTAAACACTCCCAGCTCTCTCAGCCGTTCCTCATAAGGTCTGTTCTCCAGCCCCTTCCCCAGCTTTGTTGCTCTTCTCTGGACTCGCTCCAGAGCCTCAACATCCTTCTTGTGGTGAGGGGCCCAGACCTGAACACAGGATTCGAGGTGCGGTCTCAATGTAGCTTCGAGGAGCAGTTGGATGGGGCTTGGGGCAACCGGATCCAGTGGGAGGTGTCCCTGCCCATGACAGGGGGTTGGAACTGGGCAGGCTTTAAGATCCCTTGCAATCAAAACCATTCCATGGTTCTGTCTTTAGCAGTCCTTGCTCTCATTTGCTGGCTAACCCACAACTCCCCTGTGTCCCTGTCTGGTGTTTGTGTTGGCAGACAGAAAATGGAGTGCTCCTGCCCTCGCTGCAGTCGGCTCTGCCTTTCCTGGACCTGCACGGCACCCCCCGGCTGGAGTTCCACCAGTCAGTTTTCGATGAGCTGAGGGAGAAGCTGCTGGAAAGGGTCTCTGCCATCGCTTTGGAAGGGAAAGTTGAGGAAAGGTTTGTCGGAAATCTTCGTTGTTGGGAGTGAGCTGGGAATTTCGCATGAAAGTGAAGTAGTTACAGTGGGTGAGTGACTTCTGCAGAGGGGATTTAGGTGCCTGGGAGATGGAGATGTGTGGCTTTGAGGGGAGCTGTTACAGCACTTTGCTGTAACATGGTACTCAGTCTCTTGCTCTGACATGTTTTTAGATACAAGAAGCTGGAAGAACTCCTAGAGAAGAGCTTTTCTCTTGTCAAGATGCCTTCCATCCAGCCTGTGGTGATGTGTGTTATGAAGCACTTGCCCAAGGTAAAGCTGCTTTGCCAGTGAGATAGATCTGTTCCATCTCCATCGTAAGCTTCTCGTAGCTGCCCTGTCAGCTGGGCTGCATGCTCCTTCTGCAGAGCTCCTGCAAGCTTGTCGTTTAGTGTTAGGAACTGCCTGAAGATTTACTTAGTAGACTTATTAAAAAATTGTTTAATGTCTGATGAGTCTTTCCCTATTGTATTCAATACATGCAGCTTCTTAAAAGTAGTCAAATTCACTGATGGGTGAATTTTTCCACGGCTGATTTAAAAATCTGTGATAAGTGCAGGACAAGATCTGAAGAATGCAACTGGAAATAGGCAGGAGTGAGATTCAGATCTGCGAAACACAAATCTCTAGGAGTAGCATATTGTAAGCATTGAATTATATTTAAGGTAATGGACTCAAAACTGCTACTGCAGCTTTTGTAAGTTACTGAGTTTTGAAACGTCACCTCAAATCTTAGCAGCATAGGTTTAAGGGAAGCCTTGCGTGTCTTAGGGACAGCGTACAGTTACAGGAGTGGGGAAGGGAAAAGATGAGTCTGGTATTTGCTTTTGTTTAGCTGCATGGCTCTGTAAATTACCAGACTGCCTGAGTCTCTTGATGTCTTCCTGTTACTGGAAGACCCAAGCAGGGTACAGTGCTCTGCGCTTTGGTAACTGCTCTCTTGATCGTAGGTCCCTGAGAAGAAGCTGAAGTTAGTGATGGCTGACAAGGATTTGTATAAAGCGTGTGCAGTGGAGGTGAAGCGCCAGATTTGGCAAGATAACCAGGCTCTGTTTGGTGATGAGGTGTCTCCACTGCTGAAGCAATATATCCTGGAGAAAGAAAATACTCTCTTCAGCAATGACATTTCTGTCTTGCACAATTTCTTCAGTGCGTCTCCCAAAACAAGGCGTCAAGGAGAGGTAAGGACAAGGAAACCTCCTTCACCATGCTTGTGAATTGAGTTCATTGGCTTTCAGTCAAGCTCATCAAATAACAGGATGTCATTTCACCCACCCAGCTTTGTTACTGAAATTATTTGGCTAGACACACAGAAATACCAGGTCGTTTTCTCCTGCGTATGTTGATGGAATCAGCAAGAATTATTTTAGTTGTTACTCAGTGCTGTGGTTATTTGATTAATGTTCTAGCTGTTTATGAGCTCTTAAAGAAATAGCAAGGCATAAATTTTTTCCTTTATGGCTCAGCTTGGCTTTAATACCCCTGGGCTGTTCTGAGGGCTGAGCATCTCTGTCAAATCAGTCTGAACTTCTTAAATTTCTTGGGATTTTTTTGTAGCAGGGCATAGCCCAACAAGAGATCATCTATTAAAAATGCAGAGGGACTTTGAAAGCTATAGCTAAGTTGGCATTCAGAAAGCTTACTCTTTGAGTGGAATTGCCTGAGGTAGCTGAGCTGATCAGCCACAGGAAGGGCAGGTGCTGCTCCTCCTCTTCCTCTTTGTAGTTCTGATGATTATTGGACCCTTCCGTGAGCTGATTGAGGTCAGTAACTGCTGCAGAAACTCTTAAGCAAGTAAAACCAGTAAGTAGTTTTCCAAGACAGGGAGTTGGATCTGCTCCAAGAAGAGATCAGCTGGCACCAAAGCCATTCCAAGGAGGTGGGCTGGATCCCACAGGCAGGCTGGATGCGAAGGGAACAGTAGCATAGGTGGTGGGAGGAGTGGGTCTCCTCTTGTTGGCAGCAGCAAGCTGTTACAGCGGTTCAGCTGTAATGTGTTGCTGTTGCTCCTGAAGGGAAATACCAGAGTTTCTGTAAAGACCTTGCTGTTGAGAATGCTAGAGAATTGCAGTGATAGGGCAACATAGACCTTTAGTTTCTGAGAAGGTAGCAGCAGGGGTGGTTTGGGTCTGTTTTGCTTTGAAAAGCCCCAGTGTTGAGGTGCAATTTACTTCAGGCTCACACTGCGGACTTGGAGTTTAACCCTGGCCAGCAGCTCAGCACCGCACAGCCACTCATTCACCTCTCCCTGGTAGGACAGAGGGTGAATTAGAAGGTTAAAAATGAGAAAGAAACTCATGGGTTGAGGCAAAACCAGTAATAATTAGAAAGAAGAGAAAAAACAACTAAGAGAGAGAAAAACAAAGCCCAAGACAAGTGAGTGATGCAAGAGAGAACAATTGCTCTCCACCAGCCAGCTGATGGCAGCCAGTATCTGAGCAAGGACAGTCCCCACCAACCTCCACCCTTCAGCTCTGTTGCTGAGACAGTGTCGTATGGTGGGATCCCCCTGCGGTCAGTTGGGGTCAGATGTCCACTGGGTCCCCTCCCAGCTCCTTCCGCACCCCCAGTGCTTGCTGGTGGGGTGAGGAGAAGGAAAGGCCGTGCATGTGCTGCTCAGCAGTAACTAAAACACGGCTCGGTTATCCACAGTTTCCAGCACAAATCCAAAACAGCCCCGTACCAGCTACTACAGAGAAAATTAACTTAATCCCATCCCAAGCCAGTGCAAGCCTTCACTCTTATGCCCACGCCCTGAAGGTAGGTGGAAATACAGAAAAGGACTCATGAAGAAGAGTGGGTTTTGTTCATGTTACAATAATTGTAAATTTTAGTCATCAGTGACAGGTCCCGCTTCTTGCCTCTTTCACATAGCTGAGCATCTTATTTTACAGACGCTTCCATTTCCTTTGGCCAGAGAGCCTTTTCTTGACGTTCTTTCTTTCTAGCAGTAGAAGATCTGGTGAACATCTCTTGAACAAACACTTTAGGAAATTTTAATGTAAATAGTTCCTTTTCAGGGTGTTTCAATCTTCGTAAATCATGTAGGAGAATCAGCTTAGATTTTGTGTGTGTGAACTAGCAGTATCTTGTGGTACTGAGCACGTTTTTTTCCACTTTTGAGTTTAGGTGGTTCAAAAGCTGACCCAGATGATCGGGAAGAATGTGAAGCTCTACGATATGGTGTTGCAGTTTCTGAGAACCTTATTCCTTCGGACAAGGAATGTTCATTACTGCACGCTGCGGGCAGAGCTCCTGATGTCACTGCATGACCTGGAAATCAGTGAAATCTGCACCGTTGACCCCTGTCATAAGGTATTAATCATGTAGAACAGGTATTATGGAATTTTGTGTTTCGCCCACTCCTGTCTGTGCCTGCTGCCCTGCAGGGCTTCAGCTCAGAGAAGGTGACTTGTAAAGAGAGTTCAGATCTTGAATCTCAAAGTCACGTTATATTCCTTGGAACCTTAGGTGAAAGTTTTGTCTTGGTTAGCCAGCAGCTTGCTTTCTTTTCATAACTCAGAAATCATTCAAATTTATGGCGCCTAAAAATTTTTAAGTCTAATCTGACTTGTGTAGATGCTACAAAAAATAATCAAAACCATTAGCTAGCCCCAGGTTCTGAATCGATGCTTGCTTGCCTCCCTCTTGCCCCTGGTGTGATGTACTCCATCTGGCAGTAAATCGTGTGTGTAACGTTAAAGACTTTGGATCTTGAATTATAAGAAAACTTCGAACTGTTAGAATATTGGGGAGTGACAGATGTGTTAATGTCATGCCAGGATCTTGTTCCTGGCCCTTTGTCTGTTATCAGCATCACTAATCTAGAGCAAAGCTTTTTCTCTTAAGTAATGTTGCTCAATTTTATGCGTATTCGATTTATAGAGAAAATGTCCTGGAGTGATGATGTCATTGCATGGTTTTTTTAATGTTTTCTGATCAAGAGTCCCCGAATCATTGAAACAGACAGTGCCCTCCTTTTGGAGTGTTTGTATTTCTGACCTCCTCTGTATTTTTGACCGGCTTGCTGCCATACCAAACTATATTAATGTATTAATTCCAGATATTTGGAGGTCATTCGAGCTTGTTTTATCTGACATTATGTATTTAATGCTGATTTACTGAGTTGCTGTGGTTGATAAAGCTTTCTCCTTTTTTGTAACAGTTCACCTGGTGCCTTGATGCCTGCATTCGGGAGAAGTTTGTGGACAACAAGAGAGCTCGGGAATTGCAAGGGTTTCTGGATGGAGTGAAGAAAGGACAAGAACAAGTGCTGGGGTAAGGCATTTGAGCTGTTTATTGAGAAACTGAGAATGAGTTCCCGGCAGTCACAACATCTCACTGGTATTGTACGAGCTAATTTTTCTGTAGAGCCAGCTAACAGCCAGCAGCTCTTCTGTGTGATCAGATCCGGTACGTTTGCATGCTTTGATGCATCAGGGCAAGTGCATTCTGGTTCCGTAGCTTGTGCTGCTTCGTTGCTCCGTGCCTGGTGACTGACTGCAGGAGATCTGCTGGATGTCGGTGCAGAAGACCTTTAGGACTTGTCTCACATAGCGTGCTCTTTCCAGTCACAGAGTAACATTTGTGGTGTTTTCACAAGGCAGAAGGTTCATCAGGTGGACACCTGTAGGTAATGAAAGGCAGAAGTTCAGGTTTTGTGTTGTCATAGTAAGGGTATTGTTACAGTACTTGTCCTGTGTCTACCGCTTCTCTGAAACACAGCAGTGTGTGTGCTTATAAAAATACAGTGTGCACACAGACACTAGTATGGTGTTACACCTGGTAGTCGATGGAATTGCAACGAAGAGTAGAATCCAGCATCTTGCTCAGAAACACACTGGTGTCCTACAGCCTGATATGGGGCTGTGTGGGTAGGGTTTTATGTTGTGTACAATGTGTTTGTTTTTTGCTTCTCAGGGACTTATCGATGATCTTGTGTGATCCCTTTGCCATTAACACCTTAGCCTTGAGCACCATAAGGCACCTGCAAGACCTAGTTGGGCAGGAGACCTTACCCAGGGTGAGTGTCCCAGCTTTTGTATCTAACAGGAGCTGTAGTCTTAATTGAATAGCATCCATCAGTGAAGAACGGGCACCGTAGAAGCACGAGGAAGTTCCCAAATGCAGGTGTAAACTGAAATAATGGAAACATGGTACTGCCTATCCAGTGGTTGCACAGACCTCTGAGCTCTGCAGAAGCAATGTTTGAGGGTGGGCATTAGGAGCTCTCCAAATCCGACCAGCTATGTGCATATAGAATCATATATAGAATATGTACCTCCCTGCTTTGTCCTTCCGTCAGTTTACATAACAGCAACACCCTTTTTTCTTTGCCAAGGTACATACGATGGATTAGTTTACACTATTCTGGTCTGTTGGCTGTGATATAATCTAGTTCCTGGAAGAAATATCTGCAGGATGTGCTTAAATGCTAAAGGACAGTTGTCTTAAAGGGGTCTGAACTATGCGAGGGATTTGCTGTTTTTATCCCTGAGTTGTTAAATTTGGAGTAAATATCATCCCCATGACAGATTAAGACTGAAAATTTATTTGGTTTCAGGGCACAATATAAGCAAAAAAGCATTGTCATTCTTACATTTCTCACTTTTGCTGAGATCATTTGTCCCATTGCACATTGTATTTCAGTGTACTGATTTACATATTTAAAAGTGATGTGACCAGATCAGCTGCGTACTTCTTGGCGCATTATAAAATGTTATGAAAACCCACGAACCCTGAGGTGTCTGTTATTTGATTCCCATTTGAGGAATCAGTTTTCAATTCAATTAGAGAACTAAATGCCTCTAGCAGTCTCCAATAAAGCTGCTAATGTAACCCACTATTTCCAAATCTGTATGTGCAACTTGTGCAACATCAAAATAGCTGTTTCTCTCCTCTTAAAATTCGAGGAAAGCCCGGATCTGCTGCTGCTCCTTAGGATGCTGTCTTTGGGACAGGGCGCCTGGGACATGATTGACAGTCAAGTCTTCAAGGAACCAAAAATGGTGAGCTGTTTTGTTGTTTAGAATTTAACACGTGTAATTAGACACACTTAGACTTGTTTATTATTTTATTGCATCCCTGATTTAACATTCGTTCTGCATCCCTCTCATCACAGCCTTCTTAGAAAAGCCATGTAAGTGGTTGCAGAGCGGTGGCTCAGGTGGATGTGCTCTAAGCTTGGTTTACCTGCTTTGGGATTTACGTGAATTTCTGGCCCGTACTGTTTTCAAATCAGACTTGTACCTCTCTTAAATTCTGTATTGTTTTTCCGTTGTTCCTGGGAAGCTCTACGCAAGTAATGAGTTTGTAAAACACACCTCGTATGAGGAAAGCCGGATGTCACAGGCTGTCAGCATCTCCAGTAGCAGTGTAGCAGCTTCTGCTTGACAGGGAAAATGTTTTTCCCTTTGGGCTCTCTGTTGTAGCAATTTTAGGTAGTTCCACATTCAGCTACAAACATTCCATGCTTTGGGAATACACAGGGAAACTGTGTTACAGGCAGCGCTGGTGCAGTTTGGGAACAAATCCTTTCAGCTGGTGGCAGGAACAGAGGGACTGTTTCTCAAGAGAGATTTGCTGTTTCCCTTCTGAATTTTCTACAGGAAGAATGTGTATTAGTTCTCAGATTGTAACAGTAGATGACTGTAACACCAAGAGTAGTGCGGTGGTTTGGCCTGCGGAGGTGCTCTCATAAATCTCTTGGAAAGAAACCGTGAATGTTTTTCCTAATGGATATCTTGAAATCTGTATTTAAAATCTGTTTTATTTGTGATTGCCACAAGCTGTGACCTCCCTCTCTGAATCTGATACAACTGAAGCTGATCTGCCTCGTGTGAGGAGATGCTCTTCGTTGTTGCTTTTCTAGCTGTGCATCGATCCCTGTCAGTTTAGGGAATGAACAGAATGATTTGTAATTGTTGATAAAAGCAGTTTCTACCAGCCTTAACGTGCAGTGCTTGCAGCAGCATTGGAAACAGTCTCTCGGAAGAAATGCTGCGTAACTGTCCAAAGAAAGAATTGGAGCAGGAGTATTTCTGCCTATGAGGTGAAGCACAGGTTTCTGAATTATCAGTGGAACATGCAGAAATGAATTATTCAAGAATTCTGACTGGAACTGGATGTCTGAAAGCTTGTTTTCCAAAGTGTAGGATGAGGCTGATATTGCCTGTTTCTTACGACGCACTAGGACCAATAGATGGCATGAAGTGATTGATGAATGCTTTGTTCTTTTCCCTCTGCTTTTTCATCCCTTTAAGGAAGCTGAGCTGATCACGAAGTTCTTACCTATGCTGATGTCCTTCGTGGTGGATGACCAAACGTTCAACGTTGATCAGAAACTGCCCTCAGAGGAGAAGGGACCAATTCCCTACCCCAGCACCATTCCTGAAGCTTTCACCAAGTATGTAATTTGCTTTACTAGCTTTGTACATGTAGTCTTGTTACCAGAGCAACACATCAAGCAGCCAGCCAGCATGGACAGGAAAAAATACTGTATGTGGGAAAGTGAACACTTTCTTAGGGTGAGATTTAGTCCCATTTAATCAAGGCTGAACTTTTCCTTTAGCAGAATGGGCTTCCACCGTGATTCCTCAAAATTTATCTACGTAAAATACTATTTCTTCTAATAAACATTCTTTTGACCGATGGAACGTGACAGTGTTTGGTGTTACAGCTTTCAGACCTGCTGCTTGTGTAGCTTCCCAAGCAGTGAACAGTGAGTGTTGGAGTGATACTTGGGTGCTGCTGGATGGGTGCCCATGCTTGGTTCTGAGAGCACTATTGTAAATCATGACGTTGGCATTTTTCTCACACAGACACTTATTCTCTCTTGATAACCTGTCACTCCAGGGATGTCAGAAAGATAAATGAAACCTCTGTGTTCTGTGTTGTATTCAGATCTTACACTGATTTCCAACACAATTCCTATCTGTATGCTGGAATCTGGAGCGCTGCACTTGTGCTCTCCTCTGTGACTGTTGATATTTGACCTTTGGGGAACTACAACAAGACAGTATTGGACTTTGTGCAATTTTTGAGTAATTTGGCTTTTTCTGAAACCCATTTTGAATAGAACTTTTATCATGAATACTACTACAAATGTTTGCAATGAAATCCGGTGATTTGATTGTGAGGCAGCACAGTGTGTGCAGAACGGTAAGTTGTTCTGGACCGTGGTTTTCTACTTGCTCGCTGAGTACCTGCTCTTCAGTGGATTTGAGGTTAGCCATTGTTCTGACTACTTGATTGCTATCCAACAGTATTTTAAACCCTCTTGTTTTAAAAGAAACCCAAACAATCTGTTTTAGCTTTATTGATTAAGGAACTGCTTCTCTTATAACAGATTCTTGCAGGAGAACCGAATAGCTTGTGAGATTGGGCTGTATTACATCCTTCACATCACTAAACAGAGGAACAAGAATGCTTTCCTTAGGCTCCTGCCAGCACTCAGTAAGTCTTTGTATCATCTTCTCTTCTATAGCTGTTTGCCTTGTACTGAACACCCCAGGAGGTGAGTAAACCTGGAGTGAAGCGATTTCAGTCAGATGGGTTATTCTGCCGCTGGCTCTCTAGGTAACTTAGTTGTAAGGCCCTGCAGAAATGTTAGGTTTGTTTGTGATTCAGATGCCTCTCTGCTGATCTGAGATGTTAGGGTTGGTGGCTGAAGGTCAGTGGTTCCTTAAACTGAAGGTTGTGTTTACAATGAGATGAGATGAGAGCTGTTTGGAGTGAATCTGAAAGATGAAGGAGCAGGCGGCTTAATTCTGCCTCTGCTCAGAATAACTGCAGCTGGACAGAGATTCCTGAGACTTGGCTTTGTGTGGCGAAAAAAACTGTAAAAAAACAGGACTAAATGCAGCCTTAAATTCTTCCCTGGATTAAATTCTTCTCTGACTTCTCTGGGTAAGTTGAGAGCTCTGAAGCAATCTTAGGAATTGCAGCTCCCAGTAGTGGTGGTGGGGGCTCACTTCCCACTCCCTCACCGCATCCCTCGTGTTCTTTGACTCTTTTGCTGAACTGCTGGCTCCGCTACATGGGTGAGTGTTCCCGAGGTGATTTGTATCTGCTCACTGCAGGGTCTGAGGACTGCAAGGAGGCTGATGCAACCATGAACAAAGGATGGTGGATAAGGGTAGTAGGGGATTTTGTGATATTGGCAGGAGCAAACTACTCTGTGACTTCAGCCTTGGTGGAGACATGGGCCTTCTGCACATTCTTCTCACCCCTCTGCTCCTAATCTTTTACATCTGAAAGATCCACGCCTGGGCTACTTGTTTTGAAAAGAAGTCTCCCTGCAAAGTTTTCAGCAGAAACATCTGCTGTGTGGTCATGTTTTGGCGCCTCCTTGTCAGTCTCAGTCTCTTTCCTTTTCATTTTGTATAGTTGAGACATTCAGCGACTTGGCCTTCAGTGATATTTTCCTGCATCTTCTTACTGGTAACCTCACGCTTCTGGGTGATGAATTTGCACTCGAGGAGTTCTGCACCAGTCTCTTTGATGGCTTCTTTCTCACTGCCTGCTCAAGGTAAATCTGATTTTCCTCAGGAGAAATGAGTTTACAGGATACCTGAGAGAGGTTATACTACATTAAACTGTAACGGGTCAGCAAACTCTTCACGTATAGTGGAAATATTAGCCTGATGCTGTTTTTCTTTAAGGAAAAGCTTATGTTTTGTGATACAGATTTTATCGGCAAAATTGCTAAGTGTTGATTGTGAATTACTACCTGAAATGTAATTCATTATTCATAAGTTGGAGTTGCAAAAGACAGTATCCTTCTTGCTTCATATCGGGTAGCTCTGAAGAGTTAACTGCAGCTCTTTGCAGTATGAGCTGCACACAGAAAATCTCTTTTGTATGTTAAGTCTGTTTGGTCAGTGTGGTTCAGCTGGTGGCCTGCAGGCTTACAATGTCCTTCACAAACTCCCTGAGACTAAGCTTATAGATTGGGAAGCAAGAGTGGGAGCAGAGAGACAAAGAGGTGGTTATAGAACATATTTTTTAACCTGTCACAGTGAGACACGGCTCAACTCAATTGCCTCACTCAGTATGAGTGAACGCATGTTCAAATAGAGACTTTTCTTATCCTTGATCAGAAGATGCTGGTGTGCAAGAGTGAACAGCGAGTTTCCATCAAGTTCCTTGTGAAACTGAAGAAATCCGAGGCTGAAACTTGCAACTATTGACTGAGGCTGATAGTGAAGAGATCCCAAAGATATCCAGTCAGTGCTCAAAGAAATAGTTTTTTGTCAGATGTGAAAGGAAAAATGACAGATATCCTCAACAGCCTTTCAGGCAATGATCTGCGGAATTGCTTTGGACGTTGACAGCAACATTTGCAGCTGTGTGTCGGCTCAGAAGGGAACTGTTTTGAAGGTGATCATAGTCAATTTTCCTCATTTGTTAGTTAAAAGGAGTTACAGGTACTCTTGGGTTTTTTGTGTTGGACCTCGTAACTCCAAGAGGCTTCCCCCAAAAGTGATTGGAACTACTGTTCAGGCACAGCGCTTCCTTCACACACGGGAGGGGACAAACATCCTCCTTCCTCTGGCCTGTCCAACAGAGGGGCCGGCTCCTGCCACGGTGCAGTCAGTGCTTGAAATCTCCCCCTCCTTCCTCATGGTTGCTACAGTTACTCCATTCCTGTTGAATAATCACATGAATTGCTTGAAAGCCTAAGGCAGGGTTAGTGTTTTGTAGCTCACAGGCTGCAGTTCTCAGGTGTGTAAGAAAATAGCAATGCTGCCAGCCTGTGGGTGTGCGCGTTATTCTGGTGGAGTTGCTGTAGTTTTCTTGTTCTCAAGACGGTGTTCGTTTAGGTGTGGTGTTTGTTTAGGTGTTTGTTTATATCAGTTACTCTGCTTTCAAATTGCTTTTTGCAGGAAGGAGAACGTACACAGACATGTGCTGAGGCTGCTGCTTCATCTGCATCACAAAGTGGCGCCTGCCAAATTAGAGTCTCTCCAGAAGGCTTTGGAACCCACCAAGCAGGTAAGAAGGGAAGCACGGGAAGGGGGAGGCTAATTGCAAATGAAAGCAGCTGCCTTTCCAGAGGGCGCTCAGTGGAACATAAGCTCTGCTTTCCAAGTATACCGAGTTGTGTCTTAATTACCATGTCACTTCGTCGTTCTGTGTTGATTTGTTAGAACACACGGGATAATTGCATACTTAGTGTTCTAGCTGGTGGCAGCTCAGATGAAGTATGACTCTTCTGATTTTCCCCTCCCTCATTCTCATTCTGCAGAGTGGGGAAGCCGTGAAGGAGCTTTATAACCAACTCACTGAGAAACTGGAGCTTCGCAAGCCAAGTCCAGCCGAAGCGACTGAGACTCCCACCATGGAACTGCCCTTGCCCACTGTGCCCACACCGGCCTCACGCTGAGCTCTGTAGTGCTGGAGTGAGACTGGAGGAGAACTAAGCTAGTGCTCTGCAGCACGAAGACGCTCTGCTGCCTTTCAGCTGTCTCTGCCTGCAAGGTGGAAACACAAAAAAGCCACTGAAACTCTTTCAAGGAGCACTGCAGTTTACCCAACTCACTGGCTCTTGCTGGTTAGAAAACCGTATGCAGTGCATTGTGAAGGTTTACTTTTCTTAAAGACAGCTGGGTATTGACTTGTAGATCCACTTAAAATCTGACATGTTTTTTTCAAAAAGAAAATGCATATTTTTAAGCTTGGTATCTTGTATTTTTAAACTCTATTTTAAGGACTGCTCAGTGAATGTTTAACTCCATTGTGGTTGAGTGGGTAGTATGAACTAAAGGACAACTATAGCTTCAGCTGTTAGTTTGCTCCTCTGGGTCTTTAGAAGACGTGCTCGACACAAGGAAGTGTCAGAGATGGCTCCACTGATACAATTTCCTGGCTGTGGTTTTAGCTCTTTTGGTACATGGTAGGACGTGCTGTGTTAGTCAGAGATGTCCACCACTGTCACTGGACCAAGAAGCAGTGAACAGCCCTCTTCTCAGCTAGGCTTTTAGAGAGGACAGAAATTGAATCCTCTCTCCCGCTTTTCTGACCAGAGTATCTTTACATGAGTTCTTGAGCCACTGAAATAAACAAGAGCAGTGTATTCCCCAGTGACAACAGGGTTTGAGTGTAGGTGGAGTGGAATTTTGTCTTTGAGAAGACAGCCTGTTCTTCGGGGCTCATTTGTGTCAACTAATGGTTAAGTAGAGGTGGAAATCCCTCCCCAAACCTGCAGCCCCCTCTTTGTGTGGTTTTCATCCTCCTAAGTTCTCAGGTGCTTCATGAGGAAAGCAAGTGTTTTTTCTTCATCATGTTGGTGCTTTGTTTCTCCTTGTATGCAGGGACTTGTCTGTATCTTGTGGGAGGACTGGGAAGGCACGATAGGTTTGTGTATGAAGCAGGGGCGCTGTCCTCGAGTCCGTGCTACCTTTGTGCACCTCGTCTCCCCTCCAGCTCCCAGGGTCAGTCTTGCCTTTGGCAGGCACTTGGCACTGCTGGCATTGGACACGTTAGAAACAGGAACTGGGTATAACAATTGGGTCTTTCTTGCAATGTTTTGTTTCTAAACCGTTTAAACTGCCATGGTAACTTAACACAAAACAGCATCCCACGCTGCTGGCGAGCCTTTCGCAATGAACCTGCTCGGGCCTGTGCTCTGCTCGGGCTCGAAGGTTATTTGAGGTTTGTGTTGAGGATTCTCTCTGTCACTAAAGGTTTCCTTTGGTGTTCTCGTGCAGCATGAACTTCTTTTAATCCTGACTGACTGACTGACTGTTTGTTAGAAAGACCTCTCGTTTCAGCCCCTGCCCACAGTACCGAGATGCATACTGGTGTTTTTTTCCATGGTTTTAGATCAATGAAGAAATGGAATCCCAGAGCACAGCCTGGCCATGCCCTGTGCTGGTGGCACTTCAGCTGAGGAGGAGAAACCTGGGCAGCTGGGAGTGGGTGCACTCTCCTGGTCCGCATCCTGCACAAAGATGTGATAGAAGGAGAGATGCTCTTCATAAAACACTGGGTTAGTTGTGAACATCTTGGTTTGTTTCTGTTCCTCCAGGTGAGAATGGTTTCACTCTGGTGGCAGAAATTACCCAGAATCCTCTTGCATGCATAGACCTCCGCACCACCTGTGGCTGGAGCTGGCAGCAGCTCTGTGTGGGATGCTGTCCAGGACATCTGGGTTCTTCTCTGGGGTTCCTACTTGGATGTGCTCCCTCTTCTCCTCTTCCAGATGCTGTTGTACAGGACGGCAGTATCCTGGGGCACCACCACCAGGTTAACTGCAGCTGGACTGTGTGAGAGAATTCTTTTTTTTTTTTATAATCATAGAATCAGGGAATGGTTTGGGTTGGAAGGGAGCATAAAGCCCATCCCATTCCAACCCCCCTGCCCTGGGCAGGGACACCTCCCACTTGATTCGGTCTCCCACTTGATTCGGTTGCTCCAAGCCCCATCCAACCTGGCCTTGAACCCCTCCAGGGATGGGGCAGCCCCCACTGCTCTGGGCAACCTGGGCCAGGGCCTCCCCACCCTCACAGCAAAACATTTCTTCCTAAAATCTCATCTCAGTCTCCCCTCTTTCAGCTGAAGACCACTCCCCCTCATCATATCCCTGCCCTCCCTGATCAAAGGGCCCTCTCCAGCTGTCCTGGAGCCCCTTTCAGTACTGGAAGCTGCTCTGAAGTCTCCCAAGAGCCTTCTCTTCTCCAGGCTGAACAACCCCACCTCTCTCAGCCTGGCCTCATGCCCTGAGATCATCTCTGTGTCTCCTCTGGCCTCGCTCCAACAGCTCCGTGTCCGTCCTGTGCTGAGGGCTCCAGAACTGAGCACAGATCTCCAGGTGAGGTCTCACCTGAGCAGAGTAGAGGAGCAGAACCTTATTTCACAGTGCCCCTCTGGCAGCCCCGTGTAGATGGTTCCAGTTTGGGTGTGTGCCCTGCTGCGGGTGCACACGAGAGGGCATCACACCCCGGCTGCCCATAACACGCTGCTGCTTGAAACCGCTTCCCGCTTGGCGTGACACGGGGAACTGGAGTCGCTCCCTGGTTACACTGAGGTCACTGTGTGTTTTTACAGCATGGATCTGATACGAGAAAACATGTGTTTTCTCCCAGCCTGCCCTGTCTGACTGGGAAATGATTTTTTTTACAATGAGTTCTAATCAGCTTGAGCAATCTGGTCCTCTCTGTGTGCTTTACTGGAGAGATCAGAGTAACTGGCAGCCCAGAGAAGCTCTTCAGGCGCTTTGGATGGTTAACATTTAACTGCAATTGTATGTTGAGCTGTGAAACAAATCATTTGGATTGAGCTGCGCTAGAAGATTAATAGAGAGCTGTAGCTGCAATAGTTGATGAAAGCAGCCACTTACTGAGGGCTGTGCTAGCAGAGGAGCCAGGTCTTCTGTAAAATCAGTGGAAAAGAGGACTATTAGAGTGAAATATTTACTCCCAAATAATGTGACATGCAAAGCACAGCCAGCATCATTTCAAAACACAGCTGGATTTCATTTGACATTGATTTTTTTTTTCTCCTGATCTTTCTCCTTACTACTGGAATTCTTGGAGATCCACCGAATTATTCTTGCTATGATTTCAGAGGCTGGCTGCTGGGGCAGCGCACAGCGGAGCCAGGAAGGTGGGTCTTCCTGGCCTGATGAGTATTGTGCTTTAGATAAGTGCAAAACTGCATGTAGGTGCTAGTTCCTAGGAGCAGTGGGAGGACAACAGGGGAAGTCAGGAGCTTGGCAGGTAGAGCTGTGTAAGAGTATTTAAAAGTCTTTTGAAGAGCTCTTTGTTCTGCAGCCTCTGTAGCATCATTGGGAGAGCAGGGAGACCAATTTCTAACTGTAAGAGGAAGCCTCTTGTTCAAAAAGAGAGCTGGATTCTGACA
Source organism: Phaenicophaeus curvirostris (assembly GCF_032191515.1). NCBI lineage: Eukaryota > Metazoa > Chordata > Aves > Cuculiformes > Cuculidae > Phaenicophaeus > Phaenicophaeus curvirostris. The sequence continues at coordinate 2,899,757 of NC_091411.1, forward strand.
GTTGGCAACTCCTGTGCCTCTCTGGCTTGAACCTAAGATGGTGGAGAAGCAAACCATGAAGTCGTCCTTCCAGGGAGCGCTTGTCACCAACTCCTGGTGTCCAGTCCATTGATGCTGTGTCCCAAATAGTCCCACAAAAGCCATATCTGGGACCCTTGTAAGTACGGGCTTTGTTGGGCTGTGGATAAATGTATAATAATAGGTGGGGACCCAGCAATTGGAAGGCGTTGTCGTGTGTCTCCACAAGTCTGAATGCTCAAAAGCATCTGCTTGTTGGCAGAACACCCTGTTCTCCTTATTGCTGTGGGCAGTGGATCTGTTGAAAAAAGAGTTGGGAACAATAGGTTGTGATGCAGACGGCTGGAGGGAAGATGGATGTTTAAAAGGAGAGCCTGACAAAGTCTGGAGCAGATGCTGCACAGCAGAAAACTGAGTTATTGCTCTCTGAGATACTTCTCTGGTGGAGCCGCTGTGTGGTTCAGGCTTTACAGCCACCTTTAGGTTCATTCTCATGAGTTGTATGTGGTGGGAGACTTGGTGCGTGACTTCCCCTGTAAGCGCCGATCGCCTTCTCCAGCTTCCTTGGGATGAATGTCTCGCTTTGGCTTTGGCGGAGCTGCATCTAGCTGCGAAAACAGAGTGACGTGAAAGATCTTGTTAATCCCCTTTTCAGAATGGATCAGGCATTTGAGGGTGGAGAACAACACAGATTTTTTATCCTGTGGGTGTGCATAAAGGTACTTCTGGCTGCTCTAAATGCTATTTTAGATGCCCTCACGCTGGGGTTGTGTCTCAGTCAAAGGGAGGAGGTGCCCAGCAGCAGGGCTGGGAGGGGCAGGAGCTGTGCCCAAGTGCTTGGAGTCTGTCCCAGAGGAGACCAACAGTACAGGGAGATTTGAAGTTCCTTGTTTTATTGTGGTTTTGATGGATGACACAGATGCTGCTTTGTGTTCTCTTTTGTACAGAGATAAGGAGTCTGTCCTGGCATACAAATGCCACTATTAATCCCGCTGTCTCTGGAGAGATGTTGTGGTGGAGCAGCTTTTCAGGAAGAGTAAGTATTTCTGCAGTTATCTCTGCAGCTCTGCTAGATCCCACTGTGACCACAGAGGTCTCTGCATTCTCCACCTTGCTCTCTCACCTTTCTTTCCCCTTCAGGCTGTTACATTAATAAGGGCTGAGCCCAGCAGGGCTTGTGGACTGTTCCAAGCTCCATCCCCATGGCTGAATCATAGAATCACCAGGTTGGAAAAGACCCATCGGATCATTGAGTCCAATCATTCCTATCAAACACTAAACCATGTCCCTTAGCACCTCGTCCACCCGTGCCTTAAACACCTCCAGGGAAGGTGACTCAACCACCTCCCTGGGCAGCCTCTGCCAGTGCCCAATGACCCTTTCCGTGAAAATTTTTTTCCTAATGTTCAGCCTGAACCTCCCCTGGTGGAGCTTGAGGCCATTCCCTCTTGTCCTGTCCCCTGTCACTTGGGAGAAGAGGCCAGCTCCCTCCTCTCCACAACCTCCTTTCAGGGAGTTGGAGAGAGCAATGAGGTCTCCCCTCAGCCTCCTCTTCTCCAGGCTAAACACCCCCAGCTCTCTCAGCCGCTCCTCATAAGGCCTGTTCTCCAGCCCCCTCACCAGCTTTGTTGCTCTTCTCTGGACTCGCTCCAGAGCCTCAACATCCTTCTTGTGGTGAGGGGCCCAGAACCCACAGACATGCTCTGGGTACCCTTACCAGCTCTCTTCCTCCACCAGAGCCAGGCTCAGCATTACAAACAAGGGGCAAGTCAGCTTCTTGGAGCTTCAGGTGGGTGTCAACATGGATTAAGGACAGCTCCACCCAACTCTCAGTGTTGAGGACGCATCAGACAGGGTTTCAGCTCTATGGCTGCTCCAGACTTTAGCCATTCATAGATCTCCTCTGCATTCACACGTTTTGAGCAGCTTGTATTTGCCTACTGCCAATCTTATGTGCTGGGAATTCACTTACAAATTGCCTCTGGTTTTGTGCTGGGTTTATATGTCAGCCCCTAATCATGAGGTTTTCAGGGCAAGAGACACTGATGTTGGAAGGTTTCTTGCTTTCTAGGGGAACTGGATTTTAAACCTGGTGAAGAGCATCATCTGCAATGCAAGAAGGACCATCAGCAAGTAGAGCAGAATCTATTAACCTGTAAAAGATGATGCTAAAGGTAATGAGGTCAATCCAGCATGACAGACCTGCAAGAGGAGGTTGATGGGAGGGACCGAGCTGCAGTGGATGCAGTGGAACCAGGTTCCTTTCCTTGCAAAACAATTGTACAAGGGGCAGTGGTACCCACCTGGGCTGCCGTGGCTTCTGACCAGCAAGGCTTGTGCTCAGGAAAGAGAAGCATCAGTTCTGGATCACAGCTTCTGCATCTGCCTGCCTTAAAGACTGCAGCCCAGAAGTGAGCATTAGTGCCTTCTTCTCCTTCTCCAGGTTCTGCTAGTGTCAGTTCTATGGCAAGAAGTAAGAAAAACAATTCTGGTAACCAGCCAGCTTGAGTCAGACAAAACCCGTGCTGGGTCTCGTGCCGTTGTCATAGAAAACCAGTGCAGAACTTGGGAGGCATTATTATCGCTTGTAGGTTTCAATTTTACTTCCCCTCCTCAGACTGGCATCAGTTTGCTGTACCCAGGCTGTGTTGTCTCATCAGGAGTAACACAATTGTTAAGTGTTTATAAAAGCCTGGTGATGAGTCATTAGCGATCTGATACAAAGCAATCTGATGATTAAGAATGCAGGTTTCGCATTACCACTTTTTCAACTACAGCTGTAGGTAGAAGCAATTGAAAATACTGAAAGATTTCTCAGAGCATCTGTTCTTGTCTTTTATTAACTATACGAGTCTATGGGAGACGCTGGCAGATTCTGCAGAACCTCTTTGCTTCTAAACTCTGAAAATCCATTTTCCTGTCCACTGTGAAGGCCGAGATCTGCTCGCTTCTGGCTCGGTTGCAGTATTTCCTTTTTCCCCTCTAGTTCCAGATCTGCTCGATGACTTCTAAGCTTAGGAGGGAGGCACCGCGTGTGAATGAGAGTGGAAAGAGAGAGAGATGTGTCTGCAGGAGAAGTTTGTTCCCCTCAACTGCACATGAGGCTTCATTTCAGATGTCAGAGTCACTGGATCAGAGTAATTTGCAACTTGTGAAATGAAGCCCAGGTATCAACAACAAACAATCTGGTTACTAGCCCACAGCCTGCTCCAAAAGAGCACCATGGTCTCTCTTTAATCTGTAATGAACAATCATATAATTACAGAGGGCTTCTTACAAACAAGTTCCTTCAAGAGCGGCCGAAGAGCAGAGAAGGGAATCTGTTTTCCATCTCGCCTGTCCTGGCAGGATGGTTTTCATAGGCTTTGGCTAAAGACAAGGGAGTATGGAGATACAGGAAGCAGCCCTGAAGCTAACAGGGTGCTGCTTGGAGTATCTGAAGGCACCATACCCTAGGACCTCGGATCCACCAGCCTCACCACAAGCCAAGAAGTTTCTTTATCAGTGAGAGGCTCAAAGCTCATTCAAGAACAGGGAGATCCTCTCACAACGAGCCCTGGGCAGGCGCAGGTGCAGATGTAGGAACAGCTGCTCATTTTTAACAGCTGTGAGAGGGGACTCCTTCACAGGTATAAACAGGCAGAGACATCTCATGATCCCCTCTGACATCAACCCCCAGCTAGCTGACATCCCTGTGTTCCCACCCAGTTCCCAGCTAGGAAAGGGGCTCTTAGAATCATGGACTGGTTTGGGTTGGAAGGGACCTCAAAGCCCAAGCAGTCCCACCCCTGCCACGGGCTGGGACACCTCCCACTGGATCAGGGGCTCCAAGCCCCATCCAACCTGGCCTTGCACCCCTCCAGGGATGGGGCAGCCACCCCTGCTCTGGGCAGCCTGGGCCAGGGCCTCCCCACCCTCACAGCAAAACATTTCTTCCTAAATTCTTATCTCAGTCTCACCTTGTTCAGCTGAAAACCATTGCCCCTCATCCTGTCCCTGCACTCCCTGATCCAGAGCCCCTCCACAGCTTTCCTGGAGCACATTTCAGTGCTGGAAGCTGCTCTAAGGTCTCCCACCATCTGCTTCTGCTCCCCCAAGCCTAGAAGAAAGCCAAGGCCGTGCCCTTGGGCTGAATTTATGCTGTGGTGCGGGCTGTGAGGGCAGAGGGGGGTCACCCCACCTCACCGGGGCTCTCGGGGTGCCCCAGGGCAGCACCCTGCGCCCTCCCCGGGGGGCCCTTCAGCACCACAGCCAGCACCCCCCTGCCCCCACCTGCCGTCCCGCTCCCTCTCCTGAATCCTTCATCCAAGAATTTGTTGCTTGTGAGTAGTCACCAAGTTGTTTATGGGATGTCTCCATCCCTGGAAGTGTCCAAGGCCAGGTTAGATGGGCCTTGAGCAACCTGATGCAGTGAGAGGTGTCCCCGCCCACAGCAGGGGGTTGGAAAAGGATGGGCTTTAAGGTCACTTCTGACCCAAACCATTCTATGATTAAGAGCTGTTGGCTCTGGAAATACCTTATTGTTGACTTTTTTACCTCCCTCAGTATCAAGGGTCAGTTGGTGGAGTTTTTAACAAAATACTCACATGTTAAAGTTCAGGTAACTTTCACAAAACTTGAGAAGATTTTCATAGAATCACCAGGTTGGAAAAGACCCACCAGATCATCGAGTCCAACCACTCCCATCAATCACTAAACCATGTCCCTCAGCACCTTGTCCACCCGTCCCTTAAACCCCTCCAGGGAAGGTGACTCAACCACCTCCCTGGGCAGCCTGTTCCAGTGCCCAATGACCGTTTCCATGAAAATATTTTCCTAATGTCCATCCTAAACCTCCCCGGTGGAGCTTGAGGCCATTCCCTCTCATCCTGTCCCCTGTCACTTGGGAGAAGAGGCCAGCTCCCTCCTCTCCACAACCTCCTTTTAGGTAGTTGTAGAGAGCAATGAGGTCTCCCCTCAGCCTCCTTTCAGACCTAGGCGATGTTTGCGTGAGTATTGAGGATGGCAAAAGAGCAGAGGCAGTCTGTGCTCTGTTGGGATTTTAAATGGAGCTTTAGTTAGTCGAGCTGTAATGTTCAGCAACAAGCAGACTTATTTAAATGATCCTGTGTTCATCAGGTGGAACACCTGATACAAAACCAGGAGTGAGTTGTAATGTTATCCTGCTGCTCTTACCCAGTGATTTCTCTTAAGAAGCTGCTCTCACCTGGAACAATGCAGTCACATTGTTTTTACTCCTTAAAAACTGTGTATGTATAAATTATCACTGTTGTCTATAGTCTAAAACCCCTCACTACGTATGACTTGTACCATACATCAGAACCCATCCCCTGCAGCCTGGCAACTGTCTCTGTTGCTATAGGAACGGCTCCACTATCCTTTCATAGAGAACCTCAAGTATTCCCATTTTCGTAGCTGCTAGAACACCTCCAGTCTTTGCTTCTTTCATTCACTTGCTCACTCCCATCCATGAGATCTCCTCCCAATTTAGGGAGTTACTCAGCACTTCTGGACTCATAAATGTAAGAATATTAGTCAGCTGAAGGAAAATCACACAGCACTTTGACGTGCGTGTTTGACTGGGACATCGGTGCCGCTGTTGGGTTTATTTAATATGCACAGGTACCATGTAATTAGCATCCCGCAACATGTATTAACTTTGTACTCAGTAGAAAAACTATCAAAATCCCACACTTGGCTGCAATTCTGTTCCGTAGGGGCAAAGTTTCTGAAAGGCTCCTGACCTCAGGTGTTAAACCCACAGGTAACGTAACCCGAGTTACCTGAGAAAAATCTTGCCTGTGGTAAGTTTCTTGTGAGATTGTGTCTTACGTGGCTGTCACACCTGCCCTGGAAGAATTGCACTGAGCAGCGTGTCGAGCCCTGCTTTGCGTTAGACAAGCAAGCCCAGTGGTCCGTGTGTTTATGCAGGAGCTGTGGAGCTGAGGATCATGGGGGTTGCTGTGTTGGCCTCCTTTTCCGCACTGCATGGGTACAGCTCTATGAATAAAAAGGTAGGTAGTTCCATCTGCCTTCTGGGTTCTAGATTACCCTGATAATTAAATAGCTGTTGAAGGCTTACTGTTTCACTTAGTGAAAGATTTCATTGCAGTAACATGAATTTTGAGTAAGATGGTTGTGAAAACGCATTTTGAGGGGCATCTTTTTGTTCAGTTGACACAAGCATCTAAACAAGACCGGGTTTTGCTTTTCTCTTGCTAGAAATACCAGGCACGTGTATTGTGTTGTGTGCTGGGGGTTCTCCATCAGGGACAGAAGGGAGAGGCCAAGGGGATCTGGTGTCACAACCAGGTCTCAGCTGAGGAAGGTCCTACGCTGCTAAACAAAGAGGCTGAGGGTCTGTGAGAGGAGCTGTGATGTAGAAAAGACTGGAAGCTGTGGCTCCAGGGTTTTCCTGCACATCAGAACTGTACCACTGGGGAAACAGCGGCTGAAGATTAAGGAATAATAAGGAGGAAAACAAAATAGGAGTGTGAGAGAAGTAAGCAGCAGAAAAGCTTTCTCAGCTACAAAATACTCGGTAACGTTCCCCATCAACATTGGCTCAGAGCAGCCCAAAATCCTGAGACAGCTCCGAGAATCCCCAGCCATTGACTGGGGTTTTTAAGGTTTTCCTTGCAACCAGACGGTGCTCCTGTTGCCGGTGTGCGGGCACAGCAGCCAACTCTCCCCCCGCAGCCAACCCAAGGGGCGCTGCCGAAGCGGGGCTGCTCCTGTGAGGAAAGTGTAGGAGCTCATGGCTGCGGAGTAATGCAGACAAAGCACGAGTGAGAGGGAGACAAAAGGGATGGAGTCCCAGAAGATGGGATCCACCCCGTGAAAGGAAGCTGCCGGAGCCTCTGCAGCTGTGTTTATGCTGCTTCACGCAGTAGGCACCAGCCTCTCATCCCCCAGGGGGGATTTTTACAGCATTAATTCACTCTGCACAAAACCCAGCCTGCAAGTCTCCTCTTCAGCAGCAACCTTTTCATCCCTCCATCTCCCCCCGTTTCTTTGAGCCCTCCTTGCAGGAGCTGCACCCCTCCGGCCGCCCTCCCGTTGCTCTCGATCAAATGTCACCTGTACCCAATGAAGCAGACCCCGAAGTGCCACGAATGGATCCCAGGATTCTTATTTTCCTCCTTTACGTGATGATCCTTCACGAGCTGGTGAGTGGCTGGATGGAGTACCAGAAGCAGATCGCCAAGCCGAAGAAGCAGGCGGGTCCGGTTTGGTCTTCTAGGTGAGTTAATGCCTCTTATGTTTCCAAAAGGTGAATAGCTCAGGTATGTTTGATGGGGAAGATTGCCTTTTGTGTATGTGCTTCGGTCCTTGTAGATGTCTGCATGTGTTTATCATCTGTCGTGTATTAATGCACAGAGCTAGGATTAAGGTTTGTTAATCTTTTGAGCCTGTATTGTCTGAACATACCGTGCATTTAACACTTGCAGATAAATATGCCTGTCATTTGTTTTCGTTTCGTGGAGATGTGCTGTAGCTCAGCATATTTTGTGTGACTCAGGTTCCCAATCAACATACCTGCAAGAGAAAATTGTGTGTAACGCAAGGAGCTACGCTTCGTGCATGATATTCATCAATGAGGCACAAACCTCTAGAGACTCTTCGCAATCAGAGTATTTCATGTTAAATCACCAGCGTGCATGTCACTATCTCGCCGTCTCCTCCCACTCTCTGGGCTGTGCCCACTACACTAATCCCTTCTTTGTTTTCTGCCCAACAACAAAAATGAGCTGCAGAAATAGGGGCAGAAAAGAAAAGCAGTGCATGTCCTTAAAATACAGATACGCTTCTGCAAAAATTGCTTACACCCTGTTCTCTTGTAGTAGTGTTTGGGGTAATCGTGGTCTTAACATGGTTGGGGTCTTACATAGAAAGAGATCTTGACAACCATCCAGCGGCTGCGTGGTTAGAGACTCACACCCCAAATTCGCCTCCTGCCAGATCTCAGGCGATGGCTCACCCACACCTCGTAGCTTCAGACCTAAAAAGAAGCCTGTGACCCAGTTTGCTCTAGGTCTGACAGCTGCAGTGAACCCAGCGCTCAGCTCCCTCCTTATCCTAATCCTCTGGCACGCAGCGCTGCCACCCGCAATTACATCCCCAGGGTGCTTGGTGCTGCACTCCCACACCCCAGAGGTGTCTCTAGATGAGACCACCAAGAGAAAGCGATGATGCCCCCGTGGTTTGCTGAAAATCAGTAGCCAGCAGACACCAATCTCGTGGCGGTTCAGGGATAAATTCACTGGCTGAATTTCTAGAGCAGCAAAGCTGAACTGCACCTTGCGATCTCCAGTTGCACGAGTAAAACGATTTGCACTGGGAACGCAGCCACGGGTGGAGACGGCTCCAGTGCAGAAATAGCTCAAAAGCAATGGGGCTGCCTGGATTGTAATTGAGGTTAGAGGCAGATTTCCTTGCTGTCTACAAGGAGGAGTGCAGGGAGGCATTGGAAAATAACTCACAGTGAGGTCTGAAGTACCCCAGTGCCAGCAAAGAGATGCAATGCAGAAAAGCTAATGCAATAATTTTATTTACCAGCAAACAGCTTGCATCAGGCAGACAGGAAAATGCCATTGGACTGGTTTATTTATTTTTAAGAGAACATAAGGGGATTGGATAACCCATCAAAACCAAAAATCTCTGGAGCCTGGCGTCTAACCCGCCTCATCTGGGGAGGTGAGACCAGGCAGGATGACTTGTGCAGGGCTGAAGGCTGAGCTCACCCTGCCTGGGATCACAGGAGGGTGACAGCCCGACCCTGCTCCTGCTGCTCCTCCAGCTGTCACCTGCCAGTTTGGGAAGGCAGAGCCACCAGGTCTGTGTGTGTCAAAAGGACTACGAGGTTCTGATTACACCGTAAATAGGTGAAGTTCTACAGCCTGGAGAACTGGAAAATCACAGGATGAATTGGGATCCTCTTAGTGGAATTAAGATTGTCCTGCATGGGCACCCTGATGCTGGTGTAGCCTGGACTCATGCAGCTCTGCTCCAAATGCTGAAGCTTTCCTGGGAGGAAAGCTTGAGGATAGTGCCCTTGAGGATAGATTTCCCAGTGCTCAGAGGGAACAGCTGGAGCCAGATGTTCACCCTTCAGCATAGACTGGGCCTAGAAAATGCTCAGAAATGGTTGGCACATTGGTAGCCTGGTTCTGCTGTGAAAGGTTCAGGCTGTGGCTCAATAGTGCAAGAAATCTTCCTCCTGCCTCACATCAGGTCAGGAGCATCACAGCACAAAGCCAGCTCAAGAGTGAGGTTCACACCAGTTGGTTTAATGCTGGACCAGGTCCCATCCCTCCATGGCAGCATGAGAGTCACCTCTCCTCTGACAGCTGCTACAGCACCAGTGTGAAAGCATGAAGAGTCCTCAGCACAGGAGGGACATGGATCTGTTGGAGCAAGTCCAGAGGAGAGCACGGAGATGATCTGAGAGCTGCAGCACCTCCTGTATGAGGACGTGCTGAGAGAGTTGGAGTTGTTCAGCCTGGAGAAGAGAAGGCTCTGGGGAGACCTTAGAGCAGCTTCCAGTGCTGAAAGGGGCTCCAGGAAAGCTGGGGAGGGGTGGCGATAGGATGAGGTGAACAGTTTTCAGCTAGAAGAGGGGAGATTGAGATGAGATCTTAGGAAGAAATGCTTTGTGGCGAGAGTGAGGAGACACCAGCCCAGGTTGCCCAGAGCAGGGGTGGCTGCCCCATCCCTGGAGGGGTTCAAGGCCAGGTTGGATGGGGCTGGGAGCCCCTGATCCAGCGGGAGGTGTCCCTGCCCATGGCTGGCGGGGACTGGATGGGCTTTAAGGTCCCTTCCAACCCAAACCTTCCTGTGATTCTACGAAAGCTGCAGTATAAGCTTTGTTTTAATTGACAGCAAGTGGCTGCACACCCACACCAGGCTGAACGTACGGCTCTGGGGCACCAGCAGTGGAGCCTGGTGGCTGCTCCCACCACGCACGCAGCCCTTGAGCTTCAGCATTGCTGGGATCCATCCCCAGCTGGGAGGAATGATAACAAGGGGCTGGTGCTATCTGAGCTCTCAGCATTATTGAATTTCAGGAAGGATTTGCAGACCTTGCCAAGGAAGTCACCCAAATCCTTCTGTAAGAGATTAAACCTGAGACAGCAGCAGGGCAGCCCTCCTTGGAAGAGATGGATGTAAGGCCATCTCAGTTCCCGGCATGGCCTGGAAATGGGCCAGTGCTGTAGAGGGGAAGATTCATCTCCTGCCACAGGGCTTGAGCTGCCACCTCCCCAGCCTGTTTGTTAAAAGTAATTACCTTGAAAACTAATTAGGAAATTAAGTTATAAAGCAGCAAACTAATCAGGACATGAGAAAACGGTTTTTTGAATGTGCCCTCAGCACAGGCAAGTGATTTCAGGGCTCTTCCTACTTTTCTGGCTGGTGAATAGTAACAAGCTCTGTTGTAAAGCAGCTTTTTCTCACATTCACAGCTTTCCCCCAGCTCTATCTTCCTCCGCTCCTGGAGTGGCTGGCAGCTTCCCCACTCCCTCTCTCTCATTCATCAGCCACTTCTGGCATCCCACAGCACTGCTGCTCTCCAGACTTTAGAGTCATAGAATCACCAGGTTGGAAAAGACCCACCAGATCATCGAGTCCAACCATTCCTATCAAACACTAAACCATGTCCCTCAGCACCTCGTCCACCCACCCCTTAAACCCCTCCAGGGAAGGTGACTCAACCCCCTCCCTGGGCAGCCTCTGCCAGTGCCCAATGACCCTTTCCATTAAATTTTTTTTCCTGCTGTCCAGCCTAAACCTCCCCTGGCAGAGCTTGAGGCCATTCCCTCTCGTCCTGTCCCCTCACTTTCCTCACTTTCCCTCTCCACCGCTTATGGGCATGGTAAGAAATGATACCTGGATGGTTTGTATTGACAAAGCCACTGGGAAACATCTCTGAGTGCGATCTAGAAAGAGGAGAGATCCCTGACTGACAGCCCCTGAGATCCTCACCCTTTTTGTAGGGATGGGGAGGAGACATGGTTCACCCTATATGAAATTCACTGCAGTCCTACAGACATTGTTGTGCCCCACATCACCCTCTGCGATGGCAGGAGAGCGAGCACGTTCACTGCACCAGCCTTTTGCAGTCTTTGCAAAAGCTGGATCTAAGCAGATAAAGAAAGTTTGGGGCAGGGGGAAGGAAGGCAAAGCCTGGGACACAGTTGCTAGGGAGAGTAGGAATGGCCAAGGCAAGTGGTGTCAGCCTAGGTGAGCACAGCCCCCCTGCTCCTGCTGCTGAGCCAGCTCTGCAGGGCTGTCCTGGGCATCCCTGCACGTGGCACGGCTGCTTCGTGGCACAGTTGATTCATGGCGTGATTGGTTCTCACCCAGGATCACCTCTGCGGGAGAATGCCGGCTGTAACCAGCGTGGCCAAAGCCCAAAGAAGTGCCAGGAGTGCAGGATGTTTGGTTTAGTGGCGTTAAGGGAAACTACTCAAAAGTATTTGAAGTGTGAGTTTTAACAAGCCAAGGGCTTGGTTTCAGTGACCCATCTGGCCAGAAACAATGGTCCTCAGGGCCCTAACAGGCTCTTTATGAGGTCCTGAGCTCACATTTGAGCACTTGTAGTTCAGCAGCTGTTTCCCAGGCCTCCAGTAGCTGGAACAAGGAGAGTCCCCATTGCCACTTCGGCTGCACAAGAGAGGCTCCTCCTTGGGTCTCTGCACTCCAGGCACCCTGAGCATCAGGGGCTGCTGCAGGATCCAGCACTGAGCACTGGCAGCAGCAGTGAACTCTCTTCTGCTGGCCATAGACACCTCTAGGAGCCTCCACTAGATGCAGATGTGTCCCAGCTCTGACCCACACCAGTAACCATGTCTCGCTTTGTTCCTCACTAGCAACACCACCAGATCAAACCACTCCAGCTTCTCCAGGCCTCTGGTCCACTCAGTGCGCAGGGAGAGGTACAGGGACTGGAGGAAACAGGGGCGGATTGTCCGGAAAGCATGAGGACATTAGGGAGCGTGAGGAGAGATTGCTGAGCCAGAGGCAACCATCCCTCATGAGGTCTGCACCGACTGACCACCTCTCAGCAGCAGCCGGCGTGAAAGCATCCTCCAGGCACCATGATCTGCAACCTGTAGCTTTTTCCTCTGCACTGAGCCTGGCACGATCGAGAAGGAATGAGCCCCTTCCTCCTGGGAACCCATCCGTGTGCGGTGAGGAGCCGAGGCCAAGACACCTCAGCCGGCAGCGGGATTGCCAGAGGTGGGATGAGGCTTTTGCCACCCAGTACAGCAAAATGACTTTACTTTTTTCTTCCCAAAGGGTTGGTTAGATGGAGAGGAGATTTCTTGAGGGAAGGATGAAATTTGCTCCTGCATGAGCAACCCTGGGAAGCGTCCAAATGGTTTCAGCCTCTTCTCCTTCCCCGCCAGGGCTGCGTGGCCGGTAAGCAGCATTTCCCAAAGCGACTGGAGTGTCTTTGGTGTCCAGTTTGTCACTGTTCCCAGGAGAACCTGCCTCCACTGGGGCACCCAGAAGTCACTACACTTTGGAAACGGTGGCTCCCCACTAAGCCTCGTTCACTCGTACATTCTCTTCTGTTTCTCTTCACCTTGTTACATGCATTTCTCCGGGGTGGAAGGGGAAAGCACCTTGTGAACCAGTGACTCGGAGTTCTGCCACCAAATGCCATTTACTGCAGTGACCTTGTAATTAGATTTCTTCAGAGCATTCCCGGCAGTCAAGCAGAGAGTGACTTCCTAATGAGCAGATAGATGGGAAAGGAATACAGTATTGCTCTTCTATTCGAGTCTGTGATTTAGGCATAAAATTAGAGTTTTAGAGGCAAAAGTCAGTCGTCGCCTCCTGCCACCCCACAAAGTGGTTGTATACAGGGCTGGGAATCGCTGAGTACTGGAAGGATTCTAACCCTGAGCTCCTAACAGCAAATGTTCATGACCAAACTGCCGGCCTTATTTGCTGAACAGAACGCTTGGCTCAAACGCAGCCTGCTTTTCGTGTTGCCAACCATTTGTATCCCTGACTCAGGCTCACAGATGCATTATCCAGGAGCAGATAGGGAAGGCAGTTGGAATAGATTATGCATTCATTATCCACAAGTAGCCAGCAGATACATTTGCATGTTTTTCTGCTGATGGGTTGTTTGCAAGCTGTCCCTGTCGGCTGACACAGTGTTTGCTCAGTCACCCTCTGCAGGAGTCGCCTGGCCCGAGGCAGAGCTCAGCACCTGAGCTGGGCACCCAGACCCTTCTGCTGCCAAGAGGGGCGCGTGAGGGGCTGTGATTCACCTTCCCCGTAGTTAAACATCAGCAGAAAGCTGGCTGGACCTTGCTCTTGAAGTGCCTGATCCTCTAACCCAGGCAGGCCTGATGAGTAACGCAGATGTAGACCTCTACTGCTCATGGTGAAGTTCATGCCTTGTGTTTGGATGTGCTTGAGCAAGGAGCTAGGAGTAGTAATTAATGCTTCCTGCAAATTTCAAAGCAGAACCGCTCGGCAAAGATGTGCCTCAGCTCTGTGACACCATGGCTGTTCCCCAAGGCATCCACTGCCTATGCCAATACAGGCAGGTAAGCTCGCGAGTAACGGAGAAACAAATGGAGAAGCTGTTAGGAGGAAAAGTATTTAGAAAGTGTTTCTGGGTGGTGAGAGACTTTGCTTTCCTAGAGCTGAGTCTGCCCTGGTCTTAGGAGGGGATGTACAGCTGGGAGTGCTCCCCGCTCTTCTGCTGGATGGTGAGTATGCTGGGAGCACTTGTTGTGCTAAAAGCATTTAAATTAATTGCTGAAGTGGTGCAGGATAGGATTGGGCTCCCTGCACAAGCTGGGCTCCCAGATTCAAGGGGACAGACAGATGTGAGCGGGGCAGAGAGCTGTCCTGACTGCTGCACAGTGAAGAGACAGGAATGCTCTGCTGGTCACGTGCTGGATTTATACCTGTAAATATCACTGTGTTTACCTCTAATAAACTCTTTTGCATATATGGTGCTTAGATTGTCTCTGTTCCTATTCAGGCTTTGCACCTCTCTGCTAGTTTTGGTTTTCCTAGCCTGGGAGCCAGAAAAAAAAAGCAATGCCTGGAAGTCACAGGGTGGTGTAAGGGGTGATCCAGCGTGGCTAAACTATCTTTGATGCTGAGTTTATAGCACATATATTTGTTCACTTGTCCTTTATGCAGAACACATGACTGCAAGCCAGAGTTTTGTTTCAGATGGTTGTGGGTTTTGCTTTGGTTTCCGCAAAAGTTCAAGTTGTGCTGGAGCTCTGTTAGAGAAAGTCCTGCCCAAGAAATGCACCCCATGGTGGGAGCTGGTGATGATGGAGAGTTTGAGATCCACTAGTCTTCAGTTCTGTGGAACTCTGGAGACACAAGGAGTGATGGAACCTGGCGATCTGAGTCCTGACCCCCACGGGCACTTACTTTCGGGTTGGTATTTGCGCCATTAACTGGGTTGACCGAAGGTCCAGGCTACTAAGGGCGGCCAGCTTGCTTCTGTCTGCTGAGGTAACTTAAGTCACCTGAAGAGGGAGAGGTGGGTTTAATTCCACACTCTCACCCCCATTAGCACCCTTGGACACACATTTACCCCCGTGCAGGTGGGGCAGGGGGTGAGGAAGGGACCATACTCAAAAAATTACTCCAAATGTGAACTCCCGAGAAGACACCTAATGCCAGGAATGTTTCCGACACAAGATGATCACAGCCACTGCTCTGAGCCATGCTTTTTGCTTAAAAAAAGGAAAGGACACACACAAATAAAAAAAGAAAAAGCACCAGGGCTTGTGGTAAGCCCTGGTGCAACCCCTCACCCCAGGCCACATGGTGCTTCTTCCACAATGCAGTGGAAGGAAGTCACCTCATGTACCTTCAGGCTAGATACAGTCCTGACAAAGGGAGAGAAAGCAGCCTGGGTGGGGAGAACGCTGGCAGCCTCATGAATAAGAACGCTGAGACCCTTCCTGCCATTTTCACGGCTTTATTGTCAGGGAGGGACGGGGTTTGGAGGAGTGAGCAGAGTCCTGTGGTGCCCAGGGCTTCAGCGTGTGGCCCTGCTGGTGGCCAGGCCCTTCTTTTGCCCCTGTCGGGGTCGCCTTCCAGCATCCGCGGGGCGGTGGCTTCTGGGTGGGTGAGGAAGAGTCCTGGGAGCCGCTGGTTCCTCCTCAGGCGGCAGGGGGGCCCGGGGGACAAGGAGCCCGTGGCTGGGGCCGAGCACAGTCCCCACCGCCAGCCGCCCACGGCGCCGCGTGCTGGTCTTGGCGCCGGCCTGGGGTGGGATTGAGGACGGAAGGGGGGCAGTCGGGACACCCCCACAAGGCAGCGGCCGAGATGACCGGGAGTCGTTGTGTGTCCAGGGCGGCGGCGCTGCTGGAGAGGGCAGGTCCTGGGGCAGGAGTCCCCCCGCGGGGGGCAGCGGCGCTGGCGCTGGGCACGGGACTGCGCTCCCGTCGGCGTCGGGAGGCAGAGGAGCTGGTGGTGGCCGTGGGGCTGCGCTCCCGCTGCCCTCGGAAGGCGGCCCACCTGGTGCTGACGGTGAAGCTGCAGCTGCCTTGCTCCCACACGCCGGCGCATCTGGTTCTGGCCACCAGGTTGCCCTGCCGTCTCTCTTGGTGGGCGACCCAGCCTGTTCTGCCCACAGGGCTGCGATCGCGCCACCTCCTGAAGGACGCGGAGATGAGGCCGTCGGGGCTGTGCTCGGAGCCCCTGGCCGAACGGGGTGCGCCGTGGTGCAGGAGGTGGCAGGCTTCCCTCCTGCACTCTTTCACCATGAATTCAATAAGCCGTCGCACGAAGGCCGCGGTGTGTCTGCGCAGGTGGGCGTGCAGCTCCTCAGCCAGGCGCTCTTCGTGCAGCCCCAGGACGGGCAGGGCGCTCAGGACCATCTCTTGCAGCGCCAGGTCCTGCGCAGGCTCTTGCCCAAAGATGCGCCCCAGCTCCCGCTGCAGCCAGGGCCGCAGGTGGCGAAGGAGCCCCGGGTACTTGCGGAAGAGGTGGCCCCAGGTGGAGGCGGAAAGGCCGCCCACGGAGTCGGGATCCCGGGTCCGGCGTTGGGGTTCGCTGGGTGTTGGCGCTGCCTCGGCTCCATCGTGTCCGTCGTCTTGTCCCGACGCTGCCGCAGGGGCTGTGACGGGGAACTCTTCAAAGCGCTCCCCGCGCAGCGAGTGCCGGATGGCGGTCACCCTGCCCTGGCAGAGGGGGCACTGGGGATTGCTCTCTGCCCAGCGCCGGATGCACCTCAGGCAGAAGCGGTGGCGGCACGGCACGGTCCAGGCGTCGTCGTCGTCCCAGGTGTCGAGGCAGATGCGGCAGCGCTCCTCCTTGTCTGCAGCCATGCTCCACAGGCGCTGGGCAGGGCTGGGAGAGCTGCTGGGGATGGACTCCTCGTCCTCTGTGCCGCTGCCGCGGTGGGGGTCCTGCTGGAAGAGGAGGAGAGGCCCCAGTCATGAGCGGGAGCGGAGAGGGCTGGAAGGGAAGCTCTTGCCCAGCTCTTGCTCCAGCCTTCTGCAGGCTTCCATTTTTTTGTCTGAGTTGGTCCAGGAGCTCCTTGTTCATCCCTGAGGACCTCCTGGCGTTTCCATTTCTCCTATGTGCAGCTTTATCCCGTGGTGCCCTACCGAGCAGATGCCTCAACAGTCTGAACTCGGCTCTCCTCAAGTCCAGGGAAGTGATTTTGCTGCATGCTCTCCCCATTAACCTCAGGATCCTGCACTCCACAACTTAATGCTCATTTCAGCCAAAGCTTCCTAAGAGCTTCACGTTTTCTTGTTTCCAGTAATAATAAGAAATAAAGCTCAACCGACAAGAAAGAGAGAGGAACACAACATCCAAAGAAAACCAGTGATGCACCCACTTCCTACGGGGAAGGTTCCCCGCACAGCTCACCTCTGCTGCGACCAGCGCTCCTCCTGGCTGCCCCGGCTGCCTGAACCCAGCACGGCCGGGGAAGAACCTGTAGTGGCTCCTCGGGCAGCTCCGAGAGCTGCAGCCACCAGTTCCGAGGGCACAAGCCCAGCACCGAGCTCAAGGCTCGCTCTGCACTCCCAGCCTCGCTGAATCGCTCAGCTGGAATCAGCTGGAGTGAAGACTCGTGCCGTCTGGGAGAGGCTGGTGCTGGAATACAAGCAGCGAGGGCTTTGATGTCACAGTGCGTGCTTGGGGGATACCACGGTGAGTGGCTGGGGGGATATTCCTGGAATCATAGAATGGTTTGTGTTGGAAAGAGCATTGAAGATCGCCCAGTTCCAACCCCCCTACTATTGGCAAGGTCACCGCACACGGCATCGTGTTCCTCAAGGACTCTTCCAACACAGTCTGCAACACCTCCAGGAACAGGGCAGCCACAACTTCTTTGGGCAGCCTGTGCCAGTGCCTCACCACCCTCACAGCAAACGAGTTCTTGCTAAGAGCTCATCTCACTCTACAATCCTGCAGCTAACAAACTTTCTACTCCTCCTCTTCCTGCACTCCCTGATCAAGAGCCCCTCCCTGGCTTTTTCTGGAGCCCCTTTCAGTACTGGAAGCTGCTCTATGGTCTCCTCAGACCTTCCTTTTCTCTAGGCTTAACAAGGCCAACTCTCTCATCTTGTCCTCCCATCGGAGGAGCTCCAGCCCTTGAATCATCCTTGAGACCTCTTCTGGATTTGCTGCAACACCTCCATGTCCTTCCTGTGCTGAGGACTCCAGAACTGAAGGTTGGGCTCCAGGTGAGGTCTCACCAGAGCAGAGCAGAGTACTGCAGAGGAGAGGAGATTCTCATTTTCTTATTTTCATGAATAATAAGAAATAAATCTCAACAAACAAGAAAGAGAGAGGAAAACAATGCCCAAAGAGAACCAGTGATGCACCTACTGCCTTTCCAGGGGGAAGGCTCCCCGCACAGCTCACCTCTGCTGCGACCAGCGCTCCTCCTGGCTGCCCCGGCTGCCTGAACCCAGCACGGCCGGGGAAGAACCTGCAGCGGCTCCTCGGGCAGCTCCGAGAGCTCCAGCCACTAGTTCCGAGAGCACAAGCCCAGCACCGAGCTAAAGGCTCGCTCCGCACTCCCAGCCTCGCTGAATCGCTCAGCTGGAGTGAAGGCTCGAGCCGTCTGGGAGAGGCTGGTGCTGGAATACAAGCAGCGAGGGCTTTGATGTCACAGTGCGTGCTTGGGGGATACCACGGTGCGTTGTTTGGGGGTAGTCGTAGGATCATGGAAATTGGAAATTTTCCCTTTTGCAATTATGGAGTCGTTGTTTCCCCTTTTCGAGTCATTGGGAACTTGACCGGACTGCCAGGACTTCTCAAACATGATGAATATTAGCTGAGCAACCGCATCCTCCAGCCCTCTCAGGACCCGCCAGCGCATCTCATCGTGTCCCATGGACTTGTGCCCCTTCAGCCTCTTTTGATGCTCTGATCCTCTCCCACCGTGGATCAGCTCTGACCCACCGGATCCCCTCGTACAGTGGGTGGTTCTTCCATCTCCCGGTCCTTGCCTCTTGTCCTGTTAGCTGGGCAATGTGTGGTGGGGTGATACCACGATGTGTGGCTGGTGGGGGGTGTTCATGGAATCATGAAATGGTTTGTGTTGGAGGGAGCATTAAAGATCATCCAGTTGTAACCCACCTGCCGTGGGCAGGGTCACCTTGCATGGGATCTGGTACCTCAAAGTCCCTTCTGACCTGGCCTTCAACACCCCCAGAGATAGGGCATCTCCAGCTTCTTTGGGAAACCTGTGCCAGTGCCTCAACACCCTGGCAACAAACCAGTTCTTCCTAAGATCTCATCTCAATAGCCCCTCCAGCAGCTTAAAACTCTTCTCCCTCATCCTATTCCTGCTCTCCCTGATCAAGAGGCCCTTCCCAGCTGTTCCCGGACCTCCTTTCAGTAGGGAAGCTGCTCGAAGTTCTCCACTGAGCCTTCTCTCCTCCAGACTGATGCTGGTTGTGGCCACCAGCTTGCCCTGCCGTCTCTCTTGGTGGGCGACCCAGCCTGTTCTGTCTGACTGGACTCAGAATTCCCAGGACTGACTCCTGGGCTACCCAGCCAGTCACTGGGCTCCAGCTAGACCTCTGATCACCACTCTCTGGGCGATGGGTGGCTACGAACCAGAGGACATTTACTGAGCTCCCCAAGCACGGAGCAGCTTATGCTAAATGAAATAAAGGCACCTTAGCATAAGGCCTCACAGCTTTTGCACCAGAATTAAAGCTAACTTTGCAGAAGAAGCAGCTGCTGTAAATGACACACTGTCTTCAAGGTTTCTCTTTGCAACAAGAGAGAGTTGTTCTGCCTTGTACTCCTCTCATTTCTCCGGGGAAGCTTTCCTCCGTAGTCCTTGACTTGTTACTTCGTAGTCTATCAGTTTGTAGACTGAAATGCTCACATAGCTGTTTCTCATGGGAAAATATAATAATGTATTGTAACTAATGACTACTCGTTGCTAATGGAGAATTGTCAAATCACCTTGAAAAACTATGGCTTGTTTCGGCTAAGGTATAAAATGTGTTATGAACTTTGATTAAATGGCTTCACAAGGATCGTATTGATCACTGTGTGATGTCCCGTTTCTTCCGTCATCTGGGCACAACCCATTTTCAGTCCACCTCACCAGCCCCAAGAGCTCAAGACCCAAGAGCTAGGGCTCCAAATCTCTAAATCCGCCTTCAAGAGATACAGGGGTGGAGCTGCATTTTCAAATTTGTCTCTGCACCCAATACAGCTGGAGATGGACCTAGGAAAACCCACAGGCCAGGCATCACGGCTTACGTCAAGGGAAACTGAAGCTAGAAACTGAAATGCCTTGTCCCTTGAGAGCTGCAAACAAGGATCTTAGAGGCTTTTCCTGCTTCAAACACCAACAAAAGTGGCTTTAAAAGCTCCTGTCCTGCTGGGAGCACTCCCCAGCCTGCCAGCGCCCCCGGGGCTGCTTGCTGATGGAGGCTCACACAGCAGAAATGTTTGTAAGAGGGATTTGTGTGCTAAAGCACCTTTGAATATTCCAGGAACCCCTTTTTTTTGGTTCAAAAACCCCACTGAAACCTGCCCCGCTGGCCTCTGTTCAGCCCTACGCTGGGCTGGCTTGTGGCACCCACAGCAGCCAATCCCACCAAAGGCAGCACAAATCCACCCCGAATCCACTTCTGCTTGGAATGGATCAATCAGTGTTTGCCCTGCACCTCAGTTTCTTTCTAGAAGAAGACACCAAGGAGCAGCTGAGGGCATCCTAGCCCAGCCCTGAAACCTGATCTTTGCTTGGGCACCCACTGGGCTGGAGAAAACACAGGTTGTGCCTGTGGAAAGGGAAAACACAGGACCAACAGCAGCCGTGTCTGTCTTGCAGGGAGTTAACTGTCTGCCTAAGAAGAAAAAAACCCAATAAATGTATTTTTGCAAGGACACCAAGGAGCTGGAGGGGAGTGAAAGCCAAGCAGGCACTGTGCAGCTCCCAGGGCCCTGTTTAGGGCTGCCTGCCCCGGAGATCTCACCCTGGCCTGGGGGAATCCAGTTCGGGAAGGAGAAGAGGCATCAAACACCACTGTGGCTCCAGCCCCTCCTCTAGCCGGCTGCAAGGCATTGTTGTGCCGTGCCTCAGTTTCCCTCCCTGCCCTTATCTGCTGAAGGTTGTCACCCATCCTGAGGATGGAGAGCTGCAGGAGGGATTTCTCCTTCTGCTTGGGAAAGCTTTGGGACTGGAGGTCCTGATTCCATCTCAGGCCATTCTGCATGCCCAAGGGCTGCGTAAGTCTTATGAGGAGCGGCTGAGGGAGCTGGGGGTGTTTAGCCTGGAGAAGAGGAGGCTGAGGGGAGACCTCATTGCTCTCTCCAACTACCTGAAAGGAGGTTGTGGAGAGGAGGGAGCTGGGCTCTTCTCCCAAGTGACAGGGGACAGGATGAGAGGGAATGGCCTCAAGCTCCACCGGGGAGGTTTAGGATGGACAGCAGGAAAAAAGTTTTCACGGAAAGGGTCATTGGGCACTGGAACAGGCTGCCAAGGGAGGGGGTTGAGTCACCTTCCCTGGAGGGGTTTAAGGGACAGGTGGACGAGGTGCTGAGGGACAAGGTTCAGGGTTTGATTGGAACGGCTGGACTTGACGATCCAGTGGGGCTTTTCCAACCTGGTGATTCTATGATTTTATGATTCTATGATAGACCTTCACCACCCCTACCCTGCTGCTGGGAAAGGTGTGGGTGTGGGATGGGGGTGATCATTCCTTGCAGCTGGAGGTAGGAGGTGCTGCCTGAGGGCATTAAGTCCCAGGGGAGGGAGCAGCCCAAGGATGCTGCCTGAGGCTGGCCAGGGCTGCAGGACCCTTGCTATGAGCTGCCTGGTAAGGGCCAAACTCGATGTTATTGTGGCTTTCTGCATCCTCCACGGCCGTAGCCCCTCTCCCAGCACACTGACCCCGCAGGGCTGGGGGTCCAGCACAGCTGGGAGGAAAAGGTGGGCCGAGCACCCGGCAAAGGGAGAGAAAGCAGCCTGGGTGGGGAGAACGCTGGCAGCCTCATGAATAAGAACGCTGAGACCCTTCCTGCCATTTTCACGGCTTTATTGTCAGGGAGGGACGGGGTTTGGAGGAGTGAGCAGAGTCCTGTGGTGCCCAGGGCTTCAGCGTGTTGCCCTGCTGGTGGCCAGGCCCTTCTTTTGCCCCTGTCGGGGTCGCCTTCCAGCATCCGCGGCGCGGTGGCTTCTGGGTGGGTGAGGAAGAGTCCTGGGAGCCGCTGGTTCCTCCTCAGGCGGCAGGGGGGCCCGGGGGACGAGGAGCCCGTGGCTGGGGCCGAGCACAGTCCCCACCGCCAGCCGCCCACGGCGCCGCGTGCTGGTCTTGGCGCCGGCCTGGGGTGGGATTGAGGACGGAAGGGGGGCAGTCGGGACACCCCCACAAGGCAGCGGCCGAGATGACCGGGAGTCGTTGTGTGTCCAGGGCGGCGGCGCTGCTGGAGAGGGCAGGTCCTGGGGCAGGAGTCCCCCCGCGGGGGGCAGCGGCGCTGGCGCTGGGCACGGGACTGCGCTCCCGTCGGCGTCTGGAGGCAGAGGAGCTGGTGGTGGCCGTGGGGCTGCGCTCCCGCTGCCCTCGGAAGGTGGCCCACCTGGTGCTGACGGTGAAGCTGCAGCTGCCTTGCTCCCACACGCCGGCGTATCTGGTTCTGGCCACCAGGTTGCCCTGACGTCTCTCTTGGTGGGCGACCCAGCCTGTTCTGCCCACAGGGCTGCGATCGCGCCACCTCCTGAAGGACGCGGAGATGAGGCCGTCGGGGCTGTGCTCGGAGCCCCTGGCCGAACGGGGTGCGCCGTGGTGCAGGAGGTGGCAGGCTTCCCTCCTGCACTCTTTCACCATGAATTCAATAAGCCGTCGCACGAAGGCCGCGGTGTGTCTGCGCAGGTGGGCGTGCAGCTCCTCAGCCAGGCGCTCTTCGTGCAGCCCCAGGACGGGCAGGGCGCTCAGGACCATCTCTTGCAGCGCCAGGTCCTGCGCAGGCTCTTGCCCAAAGATGCGCCCCAGCTCCCGCTGCAGCCAGGGCCGCAGGTGGCGAAGGAGCCCCGGGTACTTGCGGAAGAGGTGGCCCCAGGTGGAGGCGGAAAGGCCACCCACGGAGTCAGGATCCCGGGTCCGGCGTTGGGGTTCGCTGGGTGCCGGCGCTGCCTCGGCTCCATCGCGTCCGTCGTCTTGTCCCGACGCTGCCACAGGGGCTGTGACGGGGAACTCTTCAAAGCGCTCCCCGCGCAGCGAGTGCCGGATGGCGGTCACCCTGCCCTGGCAGAGGGGGCACTGGGGATTGCTCTCTGCCCAGCGCCGGATGCACCTCAGGCAGAAGCGGTGGCGGCACGGCACGGTCCAGGCGTCGTCGTCGTCCCAGGTGTCGAGGCAGATGCGGCAGCGCTCCTCCTCGTCTGCGGCCATGCTCCACAGGCACTGGGCAGGGCTGGGAGAGCTGCTGGGGATGGACTCCTCGTCCTCTGTGCTGCTGCCGCAGTGGGGGTCCTGCTGGAAGAGGAGGAGAGGCCCCGGTCATGAGCGGGAGCGGGGAGGGCTGGAGGGGAAGCCTAGTTCCATCCCGAAGGAAACGTGCCCAGCTCTTGCTCCAGCCTTCTGCAGGCTTCCATTTTTTTGTCTGAGTTGGTCCAGGAGCTCCTTGTTCATCCCTGCAGACCTCCTGGCGTTTCCATTTCTCCTATGTGCAGCTTTATCCCGTGGTGCCCTACCGAGCAGATGCCTCAACAGTCTGAACTCGGCTCTCCTCAAGTCCAGGGAAGTGATTTTGCTGCATGCTCTCCCCATTAACCTCAGGATCCTGCACTCCACAACTTAATGCTCATTTCAGCCAAAGCTTCCTAAGAGCTTCACGTTTTCTTGTTTCCAGTAATAATAAGAAATAAAGCTCAACCGACAAGAAAGAGAGAGGAACACAACATCCAAAGAAAACCAGTGATGCACCCACTTCCTACGGGGAAGGTTCCCCGCACAGCTCACCTCTGCTGCGACCAGCGCTCCTCCTGGCTGCCCCGGCTGCCTGAACCCAGCACGGCCAGGGAAGAACCTGTAGTGGCTCCTCGGGCAGCTCCGAGAGCTGCAGCCACCAGTTCCCAGGGCACAAGCCCAGCACCGAGCTAAAGGCTCGCTCCGCACTCCCAGCCTCGCTGAATCGCTCAGCTGGAGTGAAGGCTCGAGCCGTCTGGGAGAGGCTGGTGCTGGAATACAAGCAGCGAGGGCTTTGATGTCACAGTGCGTGCTTGGGGGATACCACGGTGCGTTGTTTGGGGGTAGTCGTAGGATCATGGAAATTTTCCCTTTTGCAATTATGGGGTCGTTGTTTCCCCTTTTCGAGTCATTGGGAACTTGACCGGACTGCCAGGACTTCTCAAACATGATGCATATTAGCTGAGCAACCGCATCCTCCAGTCCTCTCAGGACCCACCAGCGCATCTCATCGTGTCCCATGGACTTGTGCCTCTTCAGCCTCTTTTGATGCTCTGATCCTCTCCCACCGTGGATCAGCTCTGACCCACAGGATCCCCTCGTACAGTGGGTGGTTCTTCCATCTCCCAGTCCTTGCCTCTTTTCCTGTTAGCTGGGCAATGTGTGGTGGGGTGATACCACGATGTGTGGCTGCGGGGGGTATTCATGGAATCATGAAATGGTTTGTGTTGGAGGGATCATTAAAGATCATCCAGTTGTAACCCACCTGCCGTGGGCAGGGTCACCTTGCATGGGATCTGGTACCTCAAAGTCCCTTCTGACCTGGCCTTCAACACCCCCAGAGATAGGGCATCTCCAGCTTCTTTGGGAAACCTGTGCCAGTGCCTCAACACCCTGACAACAAACCAGTTCTTCCTAAGATCTCATCTCAATAGCCCATCCAGCAGCTTAAAACTCTTCTCCCTCATCCTATTCCTGCTCTCCCTGATCAAGAGGCCCTTCCCAGCTGTTCCTGGACCTCCTTTCAGTAGGGAAGCTGCTCGAAGTTCTCCACTGAGCCTTCTCTCCTCCAGACTGATACTGGTTGTGGCCACCTGCTTGCCCTGCCGTCTCTCCTGGTGGGCGACCCAGCCTGTTCTGTCTGACTGGACTCAGAATTCCCAGGACTGACTCCTGGGCTACCCAGCCAGTCACTGGGCTCCAGCTAGACCTCTGGTCACCACTCTCTGGGCACAACCCGTTTTCAGTCCACCTCACCAGCCCCACTAGCCCTCACCAGCCCCAAGAGCTCAAGACCCAAGAGCTAGGGCTCCAAATCTCTAAATCCGCCTTCAAGAGATACAGGGGTGGAGCTGCATTTTCAAATTTGTCTCTGCACACAATACAGCTGGAGATGGACCTAGGAAAACCCACAGGCCAGGCATCACGGCTTACGTCAAGGGAACCTGAAGCTAGAAACTGAAATGCCCTGTCCCTTGAGAGCTGCAAACAAGGATCTTAGAGGCTTTTCCTGCTTCAAACACCAACAAAAGTGGCTTTAAAAGCTCCTGTCCTGCTGGGAGCACTCCCCAGCCTGCCAGCGCCCCCGGGGCTGCTTGCTGATGGAGGCTCACACAGCAGAAATGTTTGTAAGAGGGATTTGTGTGCTAAAGCACCTTTGAATATTCCAGGAACCCCTTTTTTTTGGTTCAAAAACCCCACTGAAACCTGCCCCACTGGCCTCTGTTCAGCCCTACGCTGGGCTGGCTTGTGGCACCCACAGCAGCCAATCCCACCAAAGGCAGCACAAATCCACCCCGAATCCACTTCTGCTTGGAATGGATCAATCAGTGTTTGCCCTGCACCTCAGTTTCTTTCTAGAAGAAGACACCAAGGAGCAGCTGAGGGCATCCTAGCCCAGCCCTGAAACCTGATCTTTGCTTGGGCACCCACTGGGCTGGAGAAAACACAGGTTGTGCCTGTGGAAAGAGAAAACACAGGACCAACAGCAGCCGTGTCTGTCTTGCAGGGAGTTAACTGTCTGCCTAAGAAGAAAAAAACCCAATAAATGTATTTTTGCAAGGACACCAAGGAGCTGGAGGGGAGTGAAGGCCAAGCAGGCACTGTGCAGCTCCCAGGGCCCTGTTTAGGGCTGCCTGCCCCGGAGATCTCACCCTGGCCTGGGGGAATCCAGTTCGGGAAGGAGAAGAGGCATCAAACACCACTGTGGCTCCAGCCCCTCCTCTAGCCGGCTGCAAGGCATTGTTGTGCCGTGCCTCAGTTTCCCTCCCTGCCCTTATCTGCTGAAGGTTGTCACCCATCCTGAGGATGGAGAGCTGCAGGAGGGATTTCTCCTTCTGCTTGGGAAAGCTTTGGGACTGGAGGTCCTGATTCCATCTCAGGCCATTCTGCATGCCCAAGGGCTGCGTAAGTCTTATGAGGAGCGGCTGAGGGAGCTGGGGGTGTTTAGCCTGGAGAAGAGGAGGCTGAGGGGAGACCTCATTGCTCTCTCCAACTACCTGAAAGGAGGTTGTGGAGAGGAGGGAGCTGGACTCTTCTCCCAAGTGACAGGGGACAGGAGGAGAGGGAATGGCCTCAAGCTCCACCGGGGAGGTTTAGGATGGACAGCAGGAAAAAAGTTTTCACGGAAAGGGTCATTGGGCACTGGAACAGGCTGCCAAGGGAGGGGGTTGAGTCACCTTCCCTGGAGGGGTTTAAGGGACGGGTGGATGAGGTGCTGAGGGACAAGGTTCAGTGTTTGATTGGAACGGCTGGACTTGACGATCCAGTGGGGCTTTTCCAACCTGGTGATTCTATGATTTTATGATTCTATGATAGACCTTCACCACCCCTACCCTGCTGCTGGGGAAGGTGTGGGTGTGGGATGGGGGTGATCATTCCTTGCAGCTGGAGGTAGGAGGTGCTGCCTGAGGGCATTAAGTCCCAGGGGAGGGAGCAGCCCAAGGATGCTGCCTGAGGCTGGCCAGGGCTGCAGGACCCTTGCTATGAGCTGCCTGGTAAGGGCCAAACTCGATGTTATTGTGGCTTTCTGCATCCTCCACGGCCGTAGCCCCTCTCCCAGCACACTGACCCCGCAGGGCTGGGGGTCCAGCACAGCTGGGAGGAAAAGGTGGGCCGAGCACCCGGCAAAGGGAGAGAAAGCAGCCTGGGTGGGGAGAACGCTGGCAGCCGCGTCATTAAGAACGCTGAGACCCTTCCTGCCATTTTCACGGCTTTATTGTCAGGGAGGGACGGGGTTTGGAGGAGTGAGCAGAGTCCTGTGGTGCCCAGGGCTTCAGCGTGTGGCCCTGCTGGTGGCCAGGCCCTTCTTTTGCCCCTGTCGGGGTCGCCTTCCAGCATCCGCGGGGCGGTGGCTTCTGGGTGGGTGAGGAAGAGTCCTGGGAGCCGCTGGTTCCTCCTCAGGCGGCAGGGGGGCCCGGGGGACGAGGAGCCCGTGGCTGGGGCCGAGCACAGTCCCCACCGCCAGCCGCCCACGGCGCCGCGTGCTGGTCTTGGCGCCGGCCTGGGGTGGGATTGAGGACGGAAGGGGGGCAGTCGGGACACCCCCACAAGGCAGCGGCCGAGATGACCGGGAGTCGTTGTGTGTCCAGGGCGGCGGCGCTGCTGGAGAGGGCAGGTCCTGGGGCAGGAGTCCCCCCGCGGGGGGCAGCGGCGCTGGCGCTGGGCACGGGACTGCGCTCCCGTCGGCGTCTGGAGGCAGAGGAGCTGGTGGTGGCCGTGGGGCTGCGCTCCCGCTGCCCTCGGAAGGCGGCCCACCTGGTGCTGACGGTGAAGCTGCAGCTGCCTTGCTCCCACACGCCGGCGTATCTGGTTTTGGCCACCAGGTTGCCCTGCCGTCTCTCTTGGTGGGCGACCCAGCCTGTTCTGCCCACAGGGCTGCGATCGCGCCACCTCCTGAAGGACGCGGAGATGAGGCCGTCGGGGCTGTGCTCCGAGCCCCTGGCCGAACGGGGTGCGCCGTGGTGCAGGAGGTGGCAGGCTTCCCTCCTGCACTCTTTCACCATGAATTCAATAAGCCGTCGCACGAAGGCCGCGGTGTGGCTGCGCAGGTGGGCGTGCAGCTCCTCAGCCAGGCGCTCTTCGTGCAGCCCCAGGACGGGCAGGGCGCTCAGGACCATCTCTTGCAGCGCCAGGTCCTGCGCAGGCTCTTGCCCAAAGATGCGCCCCAGCTCCCGCTGCAGCCAGGGCCGCAGGTGGCGAAGGAGCCCCGGGTACTTGCGGAAGAGGTGGCCCCAGGTGGAGGCGGAAAGGCCGCCCACGGAGTCGGGATCCCGGGTCCGGCGTTGGGGTTCGCTGGGTGTTGGCGCTGCCGCCGCTCCATCGTGTCCGTCGTCTTGTCCCGACGCTGCCGCAGGGGCTGTGACGGGGAACTCTTCAAAGCGCTCCCCGCGCAGCGAGTGCCGGATGGCGGTCACCCTGCCCTGGCAGAGGGGGCACTGGGGATTGCTCTCTGCCCAGCGCCGGATGCACCTCAGGCAGAAGCGGTGGCGGCACGGCACGGTCCAGGCGTCGTCGTCGTCCCAGGTGTCGAGGCAGATGCGGCAGCGCTCCTCCTCGTCTGCAGCCATGCTCCACAGGCGCTGGGCAGGGCTGGGAGAGCTGCTGGGGATGGACTCCTCGTCCTCTGTGCCGCTGCCGCGGTGGGGTCCTGCTGGAAGTGGAGGAGAGGCCCCGGTCATGAGCTGGAGTGGGGAGGGCTGGAAGGGAAGCCTAGTTCCATCCCGAAGGAAACGTGCCCAGCTCTTGCTCCAGCCTTCTGCAGGCTTCCATTTTTTTGTCTGAGTTGGTCCAGGAGCACCTTGTTCATCCCTGAGGACCTCCTGGCATTTTCATTTCTCCTATGTGCAGCTTTATCCCGTGGTGCCCTACCGAGCAGATGCCTCAACAGTCTGAACTCGGCTCTCCTCAAGTCCAGGGAAGTGATTTTGCTGCATGCTCTCCCCATTAACCTCAGGATCCTGCACTCCACAACTTAATGCTCATTTCAGCCAAAGCTTCCTAAGAGCTTCACGTTTTCTTGTTTCCAGTAATAATAAGAAATAAAGCTCAACCGACAAGAAAGAGAGAGGAACACAACATCCAAAGAAAACCAGTGATGCACCCACTTCCTACGGGGAAGGTTCCCCGCACAGCTCACCTCTGCTGCGACCAGCGCTCCTCCTGGCTGCCCCGGCTGCCTGAACCCAGCACGGCCGGGGAAGAACCTGCACTGGCTCTTCGGAGAGCTCCGAGAGCTGCAGCCACCAGTTCCCAGGGCACAAGCCCAGCACCGAGCTAAAGGCTCGCTCCGCACTCCCAGCCTCGCTGAATCGCTCAGCTGGAGTGAAGGCTCGAGCCGTCTGGGAGAGGCTGGTGCTGGAATACAAGCAGCGAGGGCTTTGATGTCACAGTGCGTGCTTGGGGGATACCACGGTGAGTGGCTGGGGGGATATTCCTGGAATCATAGAATGGTTTGTGTTGGAAGGAGCATTAAAGATCGCCCAGTTCCAACCCCCCTACTATGGGCAAGGTCACCGCACACGGCATCGTGTTCCTCCAAGACTCTTCCAACACAGTCTGCAACACCTCCAGGAACAGGGCAGCCACAACTTCTTTGGGCAGCCTGTGCCAGTGCCTCACCACCCTCACAGCAAACGAGTTCTTGCTAAGAGCTCATCTCACTCTACAATCCTGCAGCTAACAAACTTTCTACTCCTCCTCTTCCTGCACTCCCTGATCAAGAGTCCCTCCCTGGCTTTTTCTGGAGCCCCTTTCAGTACTGGAAGCTGCTCTATGGTCTCCTCAGACCTTCCTTTTCTCTAGGCTTAACAAGGCCAACTCTCTCACCTCGTCCTCCCATCGGAGGAGCTCCAGCCCTTGAATCATCCTTGAGACCTCTTCTGGATTTGCTCTAACACCTCCATGTCCTTCCTGTGCTGAGGACTCCAGAACTGAAGGTTGGGCTCCAAGTGAGGTCTCACCAGAGCAGAGCAGAGTACTGCAGAGGAGAGGAGATTCTCATTTTCTTATTTTCATGACTAATAAGAAATAAATCTCAACAAACAAGAAAGAGAGAGGAAAACAATGCCCAAAGAGAACCAGTGATGCACCTACTGCCTTTCCAGGGGGAAGGCTCCCCGCACAGCTCACCTCTGCTGCGACCAGCGCTCCTCCTGGCTGCCCCGGCTGCCTGAACCCAGCACGGCTGGGGAAGAACCTGCAGTGGCTCCTCGGGCAGCTCCGAGAGCTGCAGCCACTAGTTCCCAGGGCACAAGCCCAGCACCGAGCTAAAGGCTCGCTCCGCACTCCCAGCCTCGCTGAATCGCTCAGCTGGAGTGAAGGCTCGAGCCGTCTGGGAGAGGCTGGTGCTGGAATACAAGCAGCGAGGGCTTTGATGTCACAGTGCGTGCTTGGGGGATACCACGGTGCGTTGTTTGGGGGTAGTCGTAGGATCATGGAAATTTTCCCTTTTGCAATTATGGGGTCGTTGTTTCCCCTTTTCGAGTCATTGGGAATTTGACCGGACTGCCAGGACTTCTCAAACATGATGCATATTAGCTGAGCAACCGCATCCTCCAGTCCTCTCAGGACCCACCAGCGCATCTCATCGTGTCCCATGGACTTGTGCCTCTTCAGCCTCTTTTGATGCTCTGATCCTCTCCCACCGTGGATCAGCTCTGACCCACAGGATCCCCTCGTACAGTGGGTGGTTCTTCCATCTCCCAGTCCTTGCCTCTTTTCCTGTTAGCTGGGCAATGTGTGGTGGGGTGATACCACGATGTGTGGCTGCGGGGGGTATTCATGGAATCATGAAATGGTTTGTGTTGGAGGGATCATTAAAGATCATCCAGTTGTAACCCACCTGCCGTGGGCAGGGTCACCTTGCATGGGATCTGGTACCTCAAAGTCCCTTCTGACCTGGCCTTCAACACCCCCAGAGATAGGGCATCTCCAGCTTCTTTGGGAAACCTGTGCCAGTGCCTCAACACCCTGACAACAAACCAGTTCTTCCTAAGATCTCATCTCAATAGCCCCTCCAGCAGCTTAAAACTCTTCTCCCTCATCCTATTCCTGCTCTCCCTGATCAAGAGGCCCTTCCCAGCTGTTCCTGGACCTCCTTTCAGTAGGGAAGCTGCTCGAAGTTCTCCACTGAGCCTTCTCTCCTCCAGACTGATACTGGTTGTGGCCACCTGCTTGCCCTGCCGTCTCTCCTGGTGGGCGACCCAGCCTGTTCTGTCTGACTGGACTCAGAATTCCCAGGACTGACTCCTGGGCTACCCAGCCAGTCACTGGGCTCCAGCTAGACCTCTGGTCACCACTCTCTGGGCACAACCCGTTTTCAGTCCACCTCACCAGCCCCACTAGCCCTCACCAGCCCCAAGAGCTCAAGACCCAAGAGCTAGGGCTCCAAATCTCTAAATCCGCCTTCAAGAGATACAGGGGTGGAGCTGCATTTTCAAATTTGTCTCTGCACACAATACAGCTGGAGATGGACCTAGGAAAACCCACAGGCCAGGCATCACGGCTTACGTCAAGGGAACCTGAAGCTAGAAACTGAAATGCCCTGTCCCTTGAGAGCTGCAAACAAGGATCTTAGAGGCTTTTCCTGCTTCAAACACCAACAAAAGTGGCTTTAAAAGCTCCTGTCCTGCTGGGAGCACTCCCCAGCCTGCCAGCGCCCCCGGGGCTGCTTGCTGATGGAGGCTCACACAGCAGAAATGTTTGTAAGAGGGATTTGTGTGCTAAAGCACCTTTGAATATTCCAGGAACCCCTTTTTTTTGGTTCAAAAACCCCACTGAAACCTGCCCCACTGGCCTCTGTTCAGCCCTACGCTGGGCTGGCTTGTGGCACCCACAGCAGCCAATCCCACCAAAGGCAGCACAAATCCACCCCGAATCCACTTCTGCTTGGAATGGATCAATCAGTGTTTGCCCTGCACCTCAGTTTCTTTCTAGAAGAAGACACCAAGGAGCAGCTGAGGGCATCCTAGCCCAGCCCTGAAACCTGATCTTTGCTTGGGCACCCACTGGGCTGGAGAAAACACAGGTTGTGCCTGTGGAAAGAGAAAACACAGGACCAACAGCAGCCGTGTCTGTCTTGCAGGGAGTTAACTGTCTGCCTAAGAAGAAAAAAACCCAATAAATGTATTTTTGCAAGGACACCAAGGAGCTGGAGGGGAGTGAAGGCCAAGCAGGCACTGTGCAGCTCCCAGGGCCCTGTTTAGGGCTGCCTGCCCCGGAGATCTCACCCTGGCCTGGGGGAATCCAGTTCGGGAAGGAGAAGAGGCATCAAACACCACTGTGGCTCCAGCCCCTCCTCTAGCCGGCTGCAAGGCATTGTTGTGCCGTGCCTCAGTTTCCCTCCCTGCCCTTATCTGCTGAAGGTTGTCACCCATCCTGAGGATGGAGAGCTGCAGGAGGGATTTCTCCTTCTGCTTGGGAAAGCTTTGGGACTGGAGGTCCTGATTCCATCTCAGGCCATTCTGCATGCCCAAGGGCTGCGTAAGTCTTATGAGGAGCGGCTGAGGGAGCTGGGGGTGTTTAGCCTGGAGAAGAGGAGGCTGAGGGGAGACCTCATTGCTCTCTCCAACTACCTGAAAGGAGGTTGTGGAGAGGAGGGAGCTGGACTCTTCTCCCAAGTGACAGGGGACAGGAGGAGAGGGAATGGCCTCAAGCTCCACCGGGGAGGTTTAGGATGGACAGCAGGAAAAAAGTTTTCACGGAAAGGGTCATTGGGCACTGGAACAGGCTGCCAAGGGAGGGGGTTGAGTCACCTTCCCTGGAGGGGTTTAAGGGACGGGTGGATGAGGTGCTGAGGGACAAGGTTCAGTGTTTGATTGGAACGGCTGGACTTGACGATCCAGTGGGGCTTTTCCAACCTGGTGATTCTATGATTTTATGATTCTATGATAGACCTTCACCACCCCTACCCTGCTGCTGGGGAAGGTGTGGGTGTGGGATGGGGGTGATCATTCCTTGCAGCTGGAGGTAGGAGGTGCTGCCTGAGGGCATTAAGTCCCAGGGGAGGGAGCAGCCCAAGGATGCTGCCTGAGGCTGGCCAGGGCTGCAGGACCCTTGCTATGAGCTGCCTGGTAAGGGCCAAACTCGATGTTATTGTGGCTTTCTGCATCCTCCACGGCCGTAGCCCCTCTCCCAGCACACTGACCCCGCAGGGCTGGGGGTCCAGCACAGCTGGGAGGAAAAGGTGGGCCGAGCACCCGGCAAAGGGAGAGAAAGCAGCCTGGGTGGGGAGAACGCTGGCAGCCTCATGAATAAGAACGCTGAGACCCTTCCTGCCATTTTCACGGCTTTATTGTCAGGGAGGGACGGGGTTTGGAGGAGTGAGCAGAGTCCTGTGGTGCCCAGGGCTTCAGCGTGTTGCCCTGCTGGTGGCCAGGCCCTTCTTTTGCCCCTGTCGGGGTCGCCTTCCAGCATCCGCGGCGCGGTGGCTTCTGGGTGGGTGAGGAAGAGTCCTGGGAGCCGCTGGTTCCTCCTCAGGCGGCAGGGGGGCCCGGGGGACGAGGAGCCCGTGGCTGGGGCCGAGCACAGTCCCCACCGCCAGCCGCCCACGGCGCCGCGTGCTGGTCTTGGCGCCGGCCTGGGGTGGGATTGAGGACGGAAGGGGGGCAGTCGGGACACCCCCACAAGGCAGCGGCCGAGATGACCGGGAGTCGTTGTGTGTCCAGGGCGGCGGCGCTGCTGGAGAGGGCAGGTCCTGGGGCAGGAGTCCCCCCGCGGGGGGCAGCGGCGCTGGCGCTGGGCACGGGACTGCGCTCCCGTCGGCGTCTGGAGGCAGAGGAGCTGGTGGTGGCCGTGGGGCTGCGCTCCCGCTGCCCTCGGAAGGTGGCCCACCTGGTGCTGACGGTGAAGCTGCAGCTGCCTTGCTCCCACACGCCGGCGTATCTGGTTCTGGCCACCAGGTTGCCCTGCCGTCTCTCTTGGTGGGCGACCCAGCCTGTTCTGCCCACAGGGCTGCGATCGCGCCACCTCCTGAAGGACGCGGAGATGAGGCCGTCGGGGCTGTGCTCGGAGCCCCTGGCCGAACGGGGTGCGCCGTGGTGCAGGAGGTGGCAGGCTTCCCTCCTGCACTCTTTCACCATGAATTCAATAAGCCGTCGCACGAAGGCCGCGGTGTGTCTGCGCAGGTGGGCGTGCAGCTCCTCAGCCAGGCGCTCTTCGTGCAGCCCCAGGACGGGCAGGGCGCTCAGGACCATCTCTTGCAGCGCCAGGTCCTGCGCAGGCTCTTGCCCAAAGATGCGCCCCAGCTCCCGCTGCAGCCAGGGCCGCAGGTGGCGAAGGAGCCCCGGGTACTTGCGGAAGAGGTGGCCCCAGGTGGAGGCGGAAAGGCCGCCCACGGAGTCGGGATCCCGGGTCCGGCGTTGGGGTTCGCTGGGTGCCGGCGCTGCCTCGGCTCCATCGCGTCCGTCGTCTTGTCCCGACGCTGCCACAGGGGCTGTGACGGGGAACTCTTCAAAGCGCTCCCCGCGCAGCGAGTGCCGGATGGCGGTCACCCTGCCCTGGCAGAGGGGGCACTGGGGATTGCTCTCTGCCCAGCGCCGGATGCACCTCAGGCAGAAGCGGTGGCGGCACGGCACGGTCCAGGCGTCGTCGTCGTCCCAGGTGTCGAGGCAGATGCGGCAGCGCTCCTCCTCGTCTGCGGCCATGCTCCACAGGCACTGGGCAGGGCTGGGAGAGCTGCTGGGGATGGACTCCTCGTCCTCTGTGCCGCTGCCGCAGTGGGGGTCCTGCTGGAAGAGGAGGAGAGGCCCCGGTCATGAGCGGGAGCGGGGAGGGCTGGAGGGGAAGCCTAGTTCCATCCCGAAGGAAACGTGCCCAGCTCTTGCTCCAGCCTTCTGCAGGCTTCCATTTTTTTGTCTGAGTTGGTCCAGGAGCTCCTTGTTCATCCCTGCAGACCTCCTGGCGTTTCCATTTCTCCTATGTGCAGCTTTATCCCGTGGTGCCCTACCGAGCAGATGCCTCAACAGTCTGAACTCGGCTCTCCTCAAGTCCAGGGAAGTGATTTTGCTGCATGCTCTCCCCATTAACCTCAGGATCCTGCACTCCACAACTTAATGCTCATTTCAGCCAAAGCTTCCTAAGAGCTTCACGTTTTCTTGTTTCCAGTAATAATAAGAAATAAAGCTCAACCGACAAGAAAGAGAGAGGAACACAACATCCAAAGAAAACCAGTGATGCACCCACTTCCTACGGGGAAGGTTCCCCGCACAGCTCACCTCTGCTGCGACCAGCGCTCCTCCTGGCTGCCCCGGCTGCCTGAACCCAGCACGGCCAGGGAAGAACCTGTAGTGGCTCCTCGGGCAGCTCCGAGAGCTGCAGCCACCAGTTCCCAGGGCACAAGCCCAGCACCGAGCTAAAGGCTCGCTCCGCACTCCCAGCCTCGCTGAATCGCTCAGCTGGAGTGAAGGCTCGAGCCGTCTGGGAGAGGCTGGTGCTGGAATACAAGCAGCGAGGGCTTTGATGTCACAGTGCGTGCTTGGGGGATACCACGGTGCGTTGTTTGGGGGTAGTCGTAGGATCATGGAAATTTTCCCTTTTGCAATTATGGGGTCGTTGTTTCCCCTTTTCGAGTCATTGGGAACTTGACCGGACTGCCAGGACTTCTCAAACATGATGCATATTAGCTGAGCAACCGCATCCTCCAGTCCTCTCAGGACCCACCAGCGCATCTCATCGTGTCCCATGGACTTGTGCCTCTTCAGCCTCTTTTGATGCTCTGATCCTCTCCCACCGTGGATCAGCTCTGACCCACAGGATCCCCTCGTACAGTGGGTGGTTCTTCCATCTCCCAGTCCTTGCCTCTTTTCCTGTTAGCTGGGCAATGTGTGGTGGGGTGATACCACGATGTGTGGCTGCGGGGGGTATTCATGGAATCATGAAATGGTTTGTGTTGGAGGGATCATTAAAGATCATCCAGTTGTAACCCACCTGCCGTGGGCAGGGTCACCTTGCATGGGATCTGGTACCTCAAAGTCCCTTCTGACCTGGCCTTCAACACCCCCAGAGATAGGGCATCTCCAACTTCTTTGGGAAACCTGTGCCAG
Organism: Phaenicophaeus curvirostris; assembly: GCF_032191515.1. Lineage (NCBI taxonomy): Eukaryota > Metazoa > Chordata > Aves > Cuculiformes > Cuculidae > Phaenicophaeus > Phaenicophaeus curvirostris. Next base: position 2,935,209 of record NC_091411.1, read on the forward strand.
TGCCTCAACACCCTGACAACAAACCAGTTCTTCCTAAGATCTCATCTCAATAGCCCATCCAGCAGCTTAAAACTCTTCTCCCTCATCCTATTCCTGCTCTCCCTGATCAAGAGGCCCTTCCCAGCTGTTCCTGGACCTCCTTTCAGTAGGGAAGCTGCTCGAAGTTCTCCACTGAGCCTTCTCTCCTCCAGACTGATACTGGTTGTGGCCACCTGCTTGCCCTGCCGTCTCTCCTGGTGGGCGACCCAGCCTGTTCTGTCTGACTGGACTCAGAATTCCCAGGACTGACTCCTGGGCTACCCAGCCAGTCACTGGGCTCCAGCTAGACCTCTGGTCACCACTCTCTGGGCACAACCCGTTTTCAGTCCACCTCACCAGCCCCACTAGCCCTCACCAGCCCCAAGAGCTCAAGACCCAAGAGCTAGGGCTCCAAATCTCTAAATCCGCCTTCAAGAGATACAGGGGTGGAGCTGCATTTTCAAATTTGTCTCTGCACACAATACAGCTGGAGATGGACCTAGGAAAACCCACAGGCCAGGCATCACGGCTTACGTCAAGGGAACCTGAAGCTAGAAACTGAAATGCCCTGTCCCTTGAGAGCTGCAAACAAGGATCTTAGAGGCTTTTCCTGCTTCAAACACCAACAAAAGTGGCTTTAAAAGCTCCTGTCCTGCTGGGAGCACTCCCCAGCCTGCCAGCGCCCCCGGGGCTGCTTGCTGATGGAGGCTCACACAGCAGAAATGTTTGTAAGAGGGATTTGTGTGCTAAAGCACCTTTGAATATTCCAGGAACCCCTTTTTTTTGGTTCAAAAACCCCACTGAAACCTGCCCCACTGGCCTCTGTTCAGCCCTACGCTGGGCTGGCTTGTGGCACCCACAGCAGCCAATCCCACCAAAGGCAGCACAAATCCACCCCGAATCCACTTCTGCTTGGAATGGATCAATCAGTGTTTGCCCTGCACCTCAGTTTCTTTCTAGAAGAAGACACCAAGGAGCAGCTGAGGGCATCCTAGCCCAGCCCTGAAACCTGATCTTTGCTTGGGCACCCACTGGGCTGGAGAAAACACAGGTTGTGCCTGTGGAAAGGGAAAACACAGGACCAACAGCAGCCGTGTCTGTCTTGCAGGGAGTTAACTGTCTGCCTAAGAAGAAAAAAACCCAATAAATGTATTTTTGCAAGGACACCAAGGAGCTGGAGGGGAGTGAAGGCCAAGCAGGCACTGTGCAGCTCCCAGGGCCCTGTTTAGGGCTGCCTGCCCCGGAGATCTCACCCTGGCCTGGGGGAATCCAGTTCGGGAAGGAGAAGAGGCATCAAACACCACTGTGGCTCCAGCCCCTCCTCTAGCCGGCTGCAAGGCATTGTTGTGCCGTGCCTCAGTTTCCCTCCCTGCCCTTATCTGCTGAAGGTTGTCACCCATCCTGAGGATGGAGAGCTGCAGGAGGGATTTCTCCTTCTGCTTGGGAAAGCTTTGGGACTGGAGGTCCTGATTCCATCTCAGGCCATTCTGCATGCCCAAGGGCTGCGTAAGTCTTATGAGGAGCGGCTGAGGGAGCTGGGGGTGTTTAGCCTGGAGAAGAGGAGGCTGAGGGGAGACCTCATTGCTCTCTCCAACTACCTGAAAGGAGGTTGTGGAGAGGAGGGAGCTGGACTCTTCTCCCAAGTGACAGGGGACAGGAGGAGAGGGAATGGCCTCAAGCTCCACCGGGGAGGTTTAGGATGGACAGCAGGAAAAAAGTTTTCACGGAAAGGGTCATTGGGCACTGGAACAGGCTGCCAAGGGAGGGGGTTGAGTCACCTTCCCTGGAGGGGTTTAAGGGACGGGTGGATGAGGTGCTGAGGGACAAGGTTCAGTGTTTGATTGGAACGGCTGGACTTGACGATCCAGTGGGTCTTTTCCAACCTGGTGATTCTATGATTTTATGATTCTATGATAGACCTTCACCACCCCTACCCTGCTGCTGGGAAAGGTGTGGGTGTGGGATGGGGGTGATCATTCCTTGCAGCTGGAGGTAGGAGGTGCTGCCTGAGGGCATTAAGTCCCAGGGGAGGGAGCAGCCCAAGGATGCTGCCTGAGGCTGGCCAGGGCTGCAGGACCCTTGCTATGAGCTGCCTGGTAAGGGCCAAACTCGATGTTATTGTGGCTTTCTGCATCCTCCACGGCCGTAGCCCCTCTCCCAGCACACTGACCCCGCAGGGCTGAGGGTCCAGCACAGCTGGGAGGAAAAGGTGGGCCGAGCACCCGGCAAAGGGAGAGAAAGCAGCCTGGGTGGGGAGAACGCTGGCAGCCGCGTCATTAAGAACGCTGAGACCCTTCCTGCCATTTTCACGGCTTTATTGTCAGGGAGGGACGGGGTTTGGAGGAGTGAGCAGAGTCCTGTGGTGCCCAGGGCTTCAGCGTGTGGCCCTGCTGGTGGCCAGGCCCTTCTTTTGCCCCTGTCGGGGTCGCCTTCCAGCATCCGCGGGGCGGTGGCTTCTGGGTGGGTGAGGAAGAGTCCTGGGAGCCGCTGGTTCCTCCTCAGGCGGCAGGGGGGCCCGGGGGACGAGGAGCCCGTGGCTGGGGCCGAGCACAGTCCCCACCGCCAGCCGCCCACGGCGCCGCGTGCTGGTCTTGGCGCCGGCCTGGGGTGGGATTGAGGACGGAAGGGGGGCAGTCGGGACACCCCCACAAGGCAGCGGCCGAGATGACCGGGAGTCGTTGTGTGTCCAGGGCGGCGGCGCTGCTGGAGAGGGCAGGTCCTGGGGCAGGAGTCCCCCCGCGGGGGGCAGCGGCGCTGGCGCTGGGCACGGGACTGCGCTCCCGTCGGCGTCTGGAGGCAGAGGAGCTGGTGGTGGCCGTGGGGCTGCGCTCCCGCTGCCCTCGGAAGGCGGCCCACCTGGTGCTGACGGTGAAGCTGCAGCTGCCTTGCTCCCACACGCCGGCGTATCTGGTTTTGGCCACCAGGTTGCCCTGCCGTCTCTCTTGGTGGGCGACCCAGCCTGTTCTGCCCACAGGGCTGCGATCGCGCCACCTCCTGAAGGACGCGGAGATGAGGCCGTCGGGGCTGTGCTCCGAGCCCCTGGCCGAACGGGGTGCGCCGTGGTGCAGGAGGTGGCAGGCTTCCCTCCTGCACTCTTTCACCATGAATTCAATAAGCCGTCGCACGAAGGCCGCGGTGTGGCTGCGCAGGTGGGCGTGCAGCTCCTCAGCCAGGCGCTCTTCGTGCAGCCCCAGGACGGGCAGGGCGCTCAGGACCATCTCTTGCAGCGCCAGGTCCTGCGCAGGCTCTTGCCCAAAGATGCGCCCCAGCTCCCGCTGCAGCCAGGGCCGCAGGTGGCGAAGGAGCCCCGGGTACTTGCGGAAGAGGTGGCCCCAGGTGGAGGCGGAAAGGCCGCCCACGGAGTCGGGATCCCGGGTCCGGCGTTGGGGTTCGCTGGGTGTTGGCGCTGCCGCCGCTCCATCGTGTCCGTCGTCTTGTCCCGACGCTGCCGCAGGGGCTGTGACGGGGAACTCTTCAAAGCGCTCCCCGTGCAGCGAGTGCCGGATGGCGGTCACCCTGCCCTGGCAGAGGGGGCACTGGGGATTGCTCTCTGCCCAGCGCCGGATGCACCTCAGGCAGAAGCGGTGGCGGCACGGCACGGTCCAGGCGTCGTCGTCGTCCCAGGTGTCGAGGCAGATGCGGCAGCGCTCCTCCTCGTCTGCAGCCATGCTCCACAGGCGCTGGGCAGGGCTGGGAGAGCTGCTGGGGATGGACTCCTCGTCCTCTGTGCCGCTGCCGCGGTGGGGTCCTGCTGGAAGTGGAGGAGAGGCCCCGGTCATGAGCTGGAGTGGGGAGGGCTGGAAGGGAAGCCTAGTTCCATCCCGAAGGAAACGTGCCCAGCTCTTGCTCCAGCCTTCTGCAGGCTTCCATTTTTTTGTCTGAGTTGGTCCAGGAGCACCTTGTTCATCCCTGAGGACCTCCTGGCATTTTCATTTCTCCTATGTGCAGCTTTATCCCGTGGTGCCCTACCGAGCAGATGCCTCAACAGTCTGAACTCGGCTCTCCTCAAGTCCAGGGAAGTGATTTTGCTGCATGCTCTCCCCATTAACCTCAGGATCCTGCACTCCACAACTTAATGCTCATTTCAGCCAAAGCTTCCTAAGAGCTTCACGTTTTCTTGTTTCCAGTAATAATAAGAAATAAAGCTCAACCGACAAGAAAGAGAGAGGAACACAACATCCAAAGAAAACCAGTGATGCACCCACTTCCTACGGGGAAGGTTCCCCGCACAGCTCACCTCTGCTGCGACCAGCGCTCCTCCTGGCTGCCCCGGCTGCCTGAACCCAGCACGGCCGGGGAAGAACCTGCAGTGGCTCCTCGGGCAGCTCCGAGAGCTGCAGCCACCAGTTCCCAGGGCACAAGCCCAGCACCGAGCTAAAGGCTCGCTCCGCACTCCCAGCCTCGCTGAATCGCTCAGCTGGAGTGAAGGCTCGAGCCGTCTGGGAGAGGCTGGTGCTGGAATACAAGTAGCGAGGGCTTTGATGTCACAGTGCGTGCTTGGGGGATACCACGGTGAGTGGCTGGGGGGATATTCCTGGAATCATAGAATGGTTTGTGTTGGAAGGAGCATTAAAGATCGCCCAGTTCCAACCCCCCTACTATGGGCAAGGTCACCGCACACGGCATCGTGTTCCTCCAAGACTCTTCCAACACAGTCTGCAACACCTCCAGGAACAGGGCAGCCACAACTTCTTTGGGCAGCCTGTGCCAGTGCCTCACCACCCTCACAGCAAACGAGTTCTTGCTAAGAGCTCATCTCACTCTACAATCCTGCAGCTAACAAACTTTCTACTCCTCCTCTTCCTGCACTCCCTGATCAAGAGTCCCTCCCTGGCTTTTTCTGGAGCCCCTTTCAGTACTGGAAGCTGCTCTATGGTCTCCTCAGACCTTCCTTTTCTCTAGGCTTAACAAGGCCAACTCTCTCATCTCGTCCTCCCATCGGAGGAGCTCCAGCCCTTGAATCATCCTTGAGACCTCTTCTGGATTTGCTCTAACACCTCCATGTCCTTCCTGTGCTGAGGACTCCAGAACTGAAGGTTGGGCTCCAAGTGAGGTCTCACCAGAGCAGAGCAGAGTACTGCAGAGGAGAGGAGATTCTCATTTTCTTATTTTCATGACTAATAAGAAATAAATCTCAACAAACAAGAAAGAGAGAGGAAAACAATGCCCAAAGAGAACCAGTGATGCACCTACTGCCTTTCCAGGGGGAAGGCTCCCCGCACAGCTCACCTCTGCTGCGACCAGCGCTCCTCCTGGCTGCCCCGGCTGCCTGAACCCAGCACGGCTGGGGAAGAACCTGCAGTGGCTCCTCGGGCAGCTCCGAGAGCTGCAGCCACTAGTTCCCAGGGCACAAGCCCAGCACCGAGCTAAAGGCTCGCTCCGCACTCCCAGCCTCGCTGAATCGCTCAGCTGGAGTGAAGGCTCGAGCCGTCTGGGAGAGGCTGGTGCTGGAATACAAGCAGCGAGGGCTTTGATGTCACAGTGCGTGCTTGGGGGATACCACGGTGCGTTGTTTGGGGGTAGTCGTAGGATCATGGAAATTTTCCCTTTTGCAATTATGGGGTCGTTGTTTCCCCTTTTCGAGTCATTGGGAACTTGACCGGACTGCCAGGACTTCTCAAACATGATGCATATTAGCTGAGCAACCGCATCCTCCAGTCCTCTCAGGACCCACCAGCGCATCTCATCGTGTCCCATGGACTTGTGCCTCTTCAGCCTCTTTTGATGCTCTGATCCTCTCCCACCGTGGATCAGCTCTGACCCACAGGATCCCCTCGTACAGTGGGTGGTTCTTCCATCTCCCGGTCCTTGCCTCTTGTCCTGTTAGCTGGGCAATGTGTGGTGGGGTGATACCACGATGTGTGGCTGGGGGGTGGTATTCATGGAATCATGAAATGGTTTGTGTTGGAGGGAGCATTAAAGATCATCCAGTTCTAACCCACCTGCCTTGGGCAGGGTCACCTTGCATGGGATCTGGTACCTCTAAGTCCCTTCTGACCTGGCCTTCAACACCCCCAGAGATAGGGCATCTCCAGCTTCTTTGGGAAACCTGTGCCAGTGCCTCAACACCCTGACAACAAACCAGTTCTTCCTAAGATCTCATCTCAATAGCCCCTCCAGCAGCTTAAAACTCTTCTCCCTCATCCTATTCCTGCTCTCCCTGATCAAGAGGCCCTTCCCAGCTGTTCCCGGACCTCCTTTCAGTAGGGAAGCTGCTCGAAGTTCTCCACTGAGCCTTCTCTCCTCCAGACTGATACTGGTTGTGGCCACCAGCTTGCCCTGCCGTCTCTCTTGGTGGGCGACCCAGCCAGTTCTGTCTGACTGGACTCAGAATTCCCAGGACTGACTCCTGGGCTACCCAGCCAGTCACTGGGCTCCAGCTAGACCTCTGATCACCACTCTCTGGGCACAACCCGTTTTCAGTCCACCTCACCAGCCCCACTAGCCCTCACCAGCCCCAAGAGCTCAAGACCCAAGAGCTAGGGCTCCAAATCTCTAAATCCGCCTTCAAGAGATACAGAGGTGGAGCTGCATTTTCAAATTTGTCTCTGCACCCAATACAGCTGGAAATGGACCTAGGAAAACCCACAGGCCAGGCATCACGGCTTACGTCAAGGGAACCTGAAGCTAGAAACTGAAATGCCCTGTCCCTTGAGACCTGCAAACAAGGATCTTAGAGGCTTTTCCTGCTTCAAACACCAACAAAAGTGGCTTTAAAAGCTCCTGTCCTGCTGGGAGCACTCCCCAGCCTGCCAGCGCCCCCGGGGCTGCTTGCTGATGGAGGCTCACACAGCAGAAATGTTTGTAAGAGGGATTTGTGTGCTAAAGCACCTTTGAATATTCCAGGAACCCCTTTTTTTTGGTTCAAAAACCCCACTGAAACCTGCCCCGCTGGCCTCTGTTCAGCCCTACGCTGGGCTGGCTTGTGGCACCCACAGCAGCCAATCCCACCAAAGGCAGCACAAATCCACCCCGAATCCACTTCTGCTTGGAATGGATCAATCAGTGTTTGCCCTGCACCTCAGTTTCTTTCTAGAAGAAGACACCAAGGAGCAGCTGAGGGCATCCTAGCCCAGCCCTGAAACCTGATCTTTGCTTGGGCACCCACTGGGCTGGAGAAAACACAGGTTGTGCCTGTGGAAAGGGAAAACACAGGACCAACAGCAGCCGTGTCTGTCTTGCAGGGAGTTAACTGTCTGCCTAAGAAGAAAAAAACCCAATAAATGTATTTTTGCAAGGACACCAAGGAGCTGGAGGGGAGTGAAGGCCAAGCAGGCACTGTGCAGCTCCCAGGGCCCTGTTTAGGGCTGCCTGCCCCGGAGATCTCACCCTGGCCTGGGGGAATCCAGTTCGGGAAGGAGAAGAGGCATCAAACACCACTGTGGCTCCAGCCCCTCCTCTAGCCGGCTGCAAGGCATTGTTGTGCCGTGCCTCAGTTTCCCTCCCTGCCCTTATCTGCTGAAGGTTGTCACCCATCCTGAGGATGGAGAGCTGCAGGAGGGATTTCTCCTTCTGCTTGGGAAAGCTTTGGGACTGGAGGTCCTGATTCCATCTCAGGCCATTCTGCATGCCCAAGGGCTGCGTAAGTCTTATGAGGAGCGGCTGAGGGAGCTGGGGGTGTTTAGCCTGGAGAAGAGGAGGCTGAGGGGAGACCTCATTGCTCTCTCCAACTACCTGAAAGGAGGTTGTGGAGAGGAGGGAGCTGGACTCTTCTCCCAAGTGACAGGGGACAGGAGGAGAGGGAATGGCCTCAAGCTCCACCGGGGAGGTTTAGGATGGACAGCAGGAAAAAAGTTTTCACGGAAAGGGTCATTGGGCACTGGAACAGGCTGCCAAGGGAGGGGGTTGAGTCACCTTCCCTGGAGGGGTTTAAGGGACGGGTGGATGAGGTGCTGAGGGACAAGGTTCAGTGTTTGATTGGAACGGCTGGACTTGACGATCCAGTGGGTCTTTTCCAACCTGGTGATTCTATGATTTTATGATTCTATGATAGACCTTCACCACCCCTACCCTGCTGCTGGGGAAGGTGTGGGTGTGGGATGGGGGTGATCATTCCTTGCAGCTGGAGGTAGGAGGTGCTGCCTGAGGGCATTAAGTCCCAGGGGAGGGAGCAGCCCAAGGATGCTGCCTGAGGCTGCCCAGGGCTGCAGGACCCTTGCTATGAGCTGCCTGGTAAGGGCCAAACTCGATGTTATTGTGGCTTTCTGCATCCTCCACGGCCGTAGCCCCTCTCCCAGCACACTGACCCCGCAGGGCTGAGGGTCCAGCACAGCTGGGAGGAAAAGGTGGGCCGAGCACCCGGCAAAGGGAGAGAAAGCAGCCTGGGTGGGGAGAACGCTGGCAGCCGCATCATTAAGAACGCTGAGACCCTTCCTGCCATTTTCACGGCTTTATTGTCAGGGAGGGACGGGGTTTGGAGGAGTGAGCAGAGTCCTGTGGTGCCCAGGGCTTCAGCGCGTGGCCCTGCTGGTGGCCAGGCCCTTCTTTTGCCCCTGTCGGGGTCGCCTTCCAGCATCCGCGGGGCGGTGGCTTCTGGGTGGGTGAGGAAGAGTCCTGGGAGCCGCTGGTTCCTCCTCAGGCGGCAGGGGGGCCCGGGGGACGAGGAGCCCGTGGCTGGGGCCGAGCACAGTCCCCACCGCCAGCCGCCCACGGCGCCGCGTGCTGGTCTTGGCGCCGGCCTGGGGTGGGATTGAGGACGGAAGGGGGGCAGTCGGGACACCCCCACAAGGCAGCGGCCGAGATGACCGGGAGTCGTTGTGTGTCCAGGGCGGCGGCGCTGCTGGAGAGGGCAGGTCCTGGGGCAGGAGTCCCCCCACGGGGGGCAGCGGCGCTGGCGCTGGGCACGGGACTGCGCTCCCGTCGGCGTCTGGAGGCAGAGGAGCTGGTGGTGGCCGTGAGGCTGCGCTCCCGCTGCCCTCGGAAGGTGGCCCACCTGGTGCTGACGGTGAAGCTGCAGCTGCCTTGCTCCCACACGCCGGCGTATCTGGTTCTGGCCACCAGGTTGCCCTGACGTCTCTCTTGGTGGGCGACCCAGCCTGTTCTGCCCACAGGGCTGCGATCGCGCCACCTCCTGAAGGACGCGGAGATGAGGCCGTCGGGGCTGTGCTCGGAGCCCCTGGCCGAACGGGGTGCGCCGTGGTGCAGGAGGTGGCAGGCTTCCCTCCTGCACTCTTTCACCATGAATTCAATAAGCCGTCGCACGAAGGCCGCGGTGTGTCTGCGCAGGTGGGCGTGCAGCTCCTCAGCCAGGCGCTCTTCGTGCAGCCCCAGGACGGGCAGGGCGCTCAGGACCATCTCTTGCAGCGCCAGGTCCTGCGCAGGCTCTTGCCCAAAGATGCGCCCCAGCTCCCGCTGCAGCCAGGGCCGCAGGTGGCGAAGGAGCCCCGGGTACTTGCGGAAGAGGTGGCCCCAGGTGGAGGCGGAAAGGCCGCCCACGGAGTCGGGATCCCGGGTCCGGCGTTGGGGTTCGCTGGGTGTTGGCGCTGCCGCCGCTCCATCGTGTCCGTCGTCTTGTCCCGACGCTGCCGCAGGGGCTGTGACGGGGAACTCTTCAAAGCGCTCCCCGCGCAGCGAGTGCCGGATGGCGGTCACCCTGCCCTGGCAGAGGGGGCACTGGGGATTGCTCTCTGCCCAGCGCCAGATGCACCTCAGGCAGAAGCGGTGGCGGCACGGCACGGTCCAGGCGTCGTCGTCGTCCCAGGTGTCGAGGCAGATGCGGCAGCGCTCCTCCTCGTCTGCAGCCATGCTCCACAGGCGCTGGGCAGGGCTGGGAGAGCTGCTGGGGATGGACTCCTCGTCCTCTGTGCCGCTGCCGCGGTGGGGTCCTGCTGGAAGTGGAGGAGAGGCCCCGGTCATGAGCTGGAGTGGGGAGGGCTGGAAGGGAAGCCTAGTTCCATCCCGAAGGAAACGTGCCCAGCTCTTGCTCCAGCCTTCTGCAGGCTTCCATTTTTTTGTCTGAGTTGGTCCAGGAGCACCTTGTTCATCCCTGAGGACCTCCTGGCATTTTCATTTCTCCTATGTGCAGCTTTATCCCGTGGTGCCCTACCGAGCAGATGCCTCAACAGTCTGAACTCGGCTCTCCTCAAGTCCAGGGAAGTGATTTTGCTGCATGCTCTCCCCATTAACCTCAGGATCCTGCACTCCACAACTTAATGCTCATTTCAGCCAAAGCTTCCTAAGAGCTTCACGTTTTCTTGTTTCCAGTAATAATAAGAAATAAAGCTCAACCAACAAGAAAGAGAGAGGAACACAACATCCAAAGAAAACCAGTGATGCACCCACTTCCTACGGGGAAGGTTCCCCGCACAGCTCACCTCTGCTGCGACCAGCGCTCCTCCTGGCTGCCCCGGCTGCCTGAACCCAGCACGGCCGGGGAAGAACCTGCAGTGGCTCCTCGGACAGCTCCGAGAGCTGCAGCCACCAGTTCCGAGGGCACAAGCCCAGCACCAAGCTAAAGGCTCGCTCCGCACTCCCAGCCTCGCTGAATCGCTCAGCTGGAGTGAAGGCTCGAGCCGTCTGGGAGAGGCTGGTGCTGGAATACAAGTAGCGAGGGCTTTGATGTCACAGTGCGTGCTTGGGGGATACCACGGTGAGTGGCTGGGGGGATATTCCTGGAATCATAGAATGGTTTGTGTTGGAAGGAGCATTAAAGATCGCCCAGTTCCAACCCCCCTACTATGGGCAAGGTCACCGCACACGGCATCGTGTTCCTCCAAGACTCTTCCAACACAGTCTGCAACACCTCCAGGAACAGGGCAGCCACAACTTCTTTGGGCAGCCTGTGCCAGTGCCTCACCACCCTCACAGCAAACGAGTTCTTGCTAAGAGCTCATCTCACTCTACAATCCTGCAGCTAACAAACTTTCTACTCCTCCTCTTCCTGCACTCCCTGATCAAGAGTCCCTCCCTGGCTTTTTCTGGAGCCCCTTTCAGTACTGGAAGCTGCTCTATGGTCTCCTCAGACCTTCCTTTTCTCTAGGCTTAACAAGGCCAACTCTCTCATCTCGTCCTCCCATCGGAGGAGCTCCAGCCCTTGAATCATCCTTGAGACCTCTTCTGGATTTGCTCTAACACCTCCATGTCCTTCCTGTGCTGAGGACTCCAGAACTGAAGGTTGGGCTCCAAGTGAGGTCTCACCAGAGCAGAGCAGAGTACTGCAGAGGAGAGGAGATTCTCATTTTCTTATTTTCATGAATAATAAGAAATAAATCTCAACAAACAAGAAAGAGAGAGGAAAACAATGCCCAAAGAGAACCAGTGATGCACCTACTGCCTTTCCAGGGGGAAGGCTCCCCGCACAGCTCACCTCTGCTGCGACCAGCGCTCCTCCTGGCTGCCCCGGCTGCCTGAACCCAGCACGGCTGGGGAAGAACCTGCAGTGGCTCCTCGGGCAGCTCCGAGAGCTGCAGCCACTAGTTCCCAGGGCACAAGCCCAGCACCGAGCTAAAGGCTCGCTCCGCACTCCCAGCCTCGCTGAATCGCTCAGCTGGAGTGAAGGCTCGAGCCGTCTGGGAGAGGCTGGTGCTGGAATACAAGCAGCGAGGGCTTTGATGTCACAGTGCGTGCTTGGGGGATACCACGGTGCGTTGTTTGGGGGTAGTCGTAGGATCATGGAAATTTTCCCTTTTGCAATTATGGGGTCGTTGTTTCCCCTTTTCGAGTCATTGGGAACTTGACCGGACTGCCAGGACTTCTCAAACATGATGCATATTAGCTGAGCAACCGCATCCTCCAGTCCTCTCAGGACCCACCAGCGCATCTCATCGTGTCCCATGGACTTGTGCCTCTTCAGCCTCTTTTGATGCTCTGATCCTCTCCCACCGTGGATCAGCTCTGACCCACTGGATCCCCTCGTACAGTGGGTGGTTCTTCCATCTCCCAGTCCTTGCCTCTTTTCCTGTTAGCTGGGCAATGTGTGGTGGGGTGATACCACGATGTGTGGCTGCGGGGGGTATTCATGGAATCATGAAATGGTTTGTGTTGGAGGGATCATTAAAGATCATCCAGTTGTAACCCACCTGCCGTGGGCAGGGTCACCTTGCATGGGATCTGGTACCTCAAAGTCCCTTCTGACCTGGCCTTCAACACCCCCAGAGATAGGGCATCTCCAGCTTCTTTGGGAAACCTGTGCCAGTGCCTCAACACCCTGACAACAAACCAGTTCTTCCTAAGATCTCATCTCAATAGCCCCTCCAGCAGCTTAAAACTCTTCTCCCTCATCCTATTCCTGCTCTCCCTGATCAAGAGGCCCTTCCCAGCTGTTCCTGGACCTCCTTTCAGTAGGGAAGCTGCTCGAAGTTCTCCACTGAGCCTTCTCTCCTCCAGACTGATGCTGGTTGTGGCCACCAGCTTGCCCTGCCGTCTCTCCTGGTGGGCGACCCAGCCTGTTCTGTCTGACTGGACTCAGAATTCCCAGGACTGACTCCTGGGCTACCCAGCCAGTCACTGGGCTCCAGCTAGACCTCTGATCACCACTCTCTGGGCGATGGGTGGCTACGAACCAGAGGACATTTACTGAGCTCCCCAAGCACGGAGCAGCTTATGCTAAATGAAATAAAGGCACCTTAGCATAAGGCCTCACAGCTTTTGCACCAGAATTAAAGCTAACTTTGCAGAAGAAGCAGCTGCTGTAAATGACACACTGTCTTCAAGGTTTCTTTTTGCAACAAGAGAGAGTTGTTCTGCCTTGTACTCCTCTCATTTCTCAGGGGAAGCTTTCCTCCGTAGTCCTTGACTTGTTACTTCGTAGTCTATCAGTTTGTAGACTGAAATGCTCACACAGCTGTTTCTCATGGGAAAATATAATAATGTATTGTAACTAATGATTACTCGTTGCTAATGGAGAATTGTCAAATCACCTTGCAAAACAATGGCTTGTTTCGGCTAAGGTATAAAATGTGTTATGAACTTTGATTAAATGGCTTCACAAGGATCGTATTGATCACTGTGTGATGTCCCGTTTCTTCCGTCATCTGGGCACAACCCGTTTTCAGTCCACCTCACCAGCCCCAAGAGCTCAAGACCCAAGAGCTAGGGCTCCAAATCTCTAAATCCGCCTTCAAGAGATACAGGGGTGGAGCTGCATTTTCAAATTTGTCTCTGCACCCAATACAGCTGGAAATGGACCTAGGAAAACCCACAGGCCAGGCATCACGGCCTACGTCAAGGGAACCTGAAGCTAGAAACTGAAATGCCCTGTCCCTTGAGACCTGCAAACAAGGATCTTAGAGGCTTTTCCTGCTTCAAACACCAACAAAAGTGGCTTTAAAAGCTCCTGTCCTGCTGGGAGCACTCCCCAGCCTGCCAGCGCCCCCGGGGCTGCTTGCTGATGGAGGCTCACACAGCAGAAATGTTTGTAAGAGGGATTTGTGTGCTAAAGCACCTTTGAATATTCCAGGAACCCCTTTTTTTTGGTTCAAAAACCCCACTGAAACCTGCCACGCTGGCCTCTGTTCAGCCCTACGCTGGGCTGGCTTGTGGCACCCACAGCAGCCAATCCCACCAAAGGCAGCACAAATCCACCCCGAATCCACTTCTGCTTGGAACGGATCAATCAGTGTTTGCCCTGCACCTCAGTTTCTTTCTAGAAGAAGACACCAAGGAGCAGCTGAGGGCATCCTAGCCCAGCCCTGAAACCTGATCTTTGCTTGGGCACCCACTGGGCTGGAGAAAACACAGGTTGTGCCTGTGGAAAGGGAAAACAGGACCAACAGCAGCCGTGTCTGTCTTGCAGGGAGTTAACTGTCTGCCTAAGAAGAAAAAAACCCAATAAATGTATTTTTGCAAGGACACCAAGGAGCTGGAGGGGAGTGAAGGCCAAGCAGGCACTGTGCAGCTCCCAGGGCCCTGTTTAGGGCTGCCTGCCCCGGAGATCTCACCCTGGCCTGGGGGAATCCAGTTCGGGAAGGAGAAGAGGCATCAAACACCACTGTGGCTCCAGCCCCTCCTCTAGCCGGCTGCAAGGCATTGTTGTGCCGTGCCTCAGTTTCCCTCCCTGCCCTTATCTGCTGAAGGTTGTCACCCATCCTGAGGATGGAGAGCTGCAGGAGGGATTTCTCCTTCTGCTTGGGAAAGCTTTGGGACTGGAGGTCCTGATTCCATCTCAGGCCATTCTGCATGCCCAAGGGCTGCGTAAGTCTTATGAGGAGCGGCTGAGGGAGCTGGGGGTGTTTAGCCTGGAGAAGAGGAGGCTGAGGGGAGACCTCATTGCTCTCTCCAACTACCTGAAAGAAGGTTGTGGAGAGGAGGGAGCTGGGCTCTTCTCCCAAGTGACAGGGGACAGGATGAGAGGGAATGGCCTCAAGCTCCACCGGGGAGGTTTAGGATGGACAGCAGGAAAAAAGTTTTCACGGAAAGGGTCATTGGGCACTGGCAGAGGCTGCCCAGGGAGGGGGTTGAGTCACCTTCCCTGGAGGGGTTTAAGGGACGGGTGGATGAGGTGCTGAGGGACAAGGTTCAGTGTTTCATTGGAACGGCTGGACTTGACGATCCAGTGGGTCTTTTCCAACCTGGTGATTCTATGATTTTATGATTCTATGATAGACCTTCACCACCCCTACCCTGCTGCTGGGGAAGGTGTGGGTGTGGGATAGGGGTGATCATTCCTTGCAGCTGGAGGTAGGAGGTGCTGCCTGAGGGCATTAAGTCCCAGGGGAGGGAGCAGCCCAAGGATGCTGCCTGAGGCTGCCCAGGGCTGCAGGACCCTTGCTATGAGCTGCCTGGTAAGGGCCAAACTCGATGTTATTGTGGCTTTCTGCATCCTCCACGGCCGTAGCCCCTCTCCCAGCACACTGACCCCGCAGGGCTGAGGGTCCAGCACAGCTGGGAGGAAAAGGTGGGCCGAGCACCCGGCAAAGGGAGAGAAAGCAGCCTGGGTGGGGAGAACGCTGGCAGCCGCATCATTAAGAACGCTGAGACCCTTCCTGCCATTTTCACGGCTTTATTGTCAGGGAGGGACGGGGTTTGGAGGAGTGAGCAGAGTCCTGTGGACCCCAGGGCTTCAGCGTGTGGCCCTGCTGGTGGCCAGGCCCTTCTTTTGCCCCTGTCGGGGTCGCCTTCCAGCATCCGCGGGGCGGTGGCTTCTGGGTGGGTGAGGAAGAGTCCTGGGAGCCGCTGGTTCCTCCTCAGGCAGCAGCGGGGCCCGGGGGACGAGGAGCCCGTGGCTGGGGCCGAGCACAGTCCCCACCGCCAGCCGCCCACGGCGCCGCGTGCTGGTCTTGGCGCCGGCCTGGGGTGGGATTGAGGACGGAAGGGGGGCAGTCGGGACACCCCCACAAGGCAGCGGCCGAGATGACCGGGAGTCGTTGTGTGTCCAGGGCGGCGGCGCTGCTGGAGAGGGCAGGTCCTGGGGCAGGAGTCCCCTCACGGGGGGCAGCGGCGCTGGCGCTGGGCATGGGACTGCGCTCCCGTCGGCGTCTGGAGGCAGAGGAGCTGGTGGTGGCCGTGGGGCTGCGCTCCCGCTGCCCTCGGAAGGTGGCCCACCTGGTGCTGACGGTGAAGCTGCAGCTGCCTTGCTCCCACACGCCGGCGTATCTGGTTCTGGCCACCAGGTTGCCCTGCCGTCTCTCTTGGTGGGCGACCCAGCCTGTTCTGCCCACAGGGCTGCGATCGCGCCACCTCCTGAAGGACGCGGAGATGAGGCCGTCGGGGCTGTGCTCGGAGCCCCTGGCCGAACGGGGTGCGCCGTGGTGCAGGAGGTGGCAGGCTTCCCTCCTGCACTCTTTCACCATGAATTCAATAAGCCGTCGCACGAAGGCCGCGGTGTGTCTGCGCAGGTGGGCGTGCAGCTCCTCAGCCAGGCACTCTTCGTGCAGCCCCAGGACGGGCAGGGCGCTCAGGACCATCTCTTGCAGCGCCAGGTCCTGCGCAGGCTCTTGCCCAAAGATGCGCCCCAGCTCCCGCTGCAGCCAGGGCCGCAGGTGGCGAAGGAGCCCCGGGTACTTGCGGAAGAGGTGGCCCCAGGTGGAGGCGGAAAGGCCACCCACGGAGTCGGGATCCCGGGTCCGGCGTTGGGGTTCGCTGGGTGCCGGCGCTGCCGCCGCTCCATCGCGTCCATTGTCTTGGTCCAACGCTGCCGCAGGGGCTGTGACGGGGAACTCTTCAAAGCGCTCCCCGCGCAGCGAGTGCCGGATGGCGGTCACCCTGCCCTGGCAGAGGGGGCACTGGGGATTGCTCTCTGCCCAGCGCCGGATGCACCTCAGGCAGAAGCGGTGGCGGCACGGCACGGTCCAGGCGTCGTCGTCGTCCCAGGTGTCGAGGCAGATGCGGCAGCGCTCCTCCTCGTCTGCGGCCATGCTCCACAGGCGCTGGGCAGGGCTGGGAGAGCTGCTGGGGATGGACTCCTCGTCCTCTGTGCCGCTGCCGCGGTGGGGGTCCTGCTGGAAGAGGAGGAGAGGTCCCGGTCATGAGCGGGAGCGGGGAGGGCTGGAAGGGAAGCCTAGTTCCATCCCGAAGGAAACGTGCCCAGCTCTTGCTCCAGCCTTCTGCAGGCTTCCATTTTTTTGTCTGAGTTGGTCCAGGAGCTCCTTGTTCATCCCTGCAGACCTCCTGGCGTTTCCATTTCTCCTATGTGCAGCTTTATCCCATGGTGCCCTACCGAGCAGGTGCCTCAACAGTCTGAACTCGGCTCTCCTCAAGTCCAGGGAAGTGATTTTGCTGCATGCTCTCCCCATTAACCTCAGGATCCTGCACTCCACAACTTAATGCTCATTTCAGCCAAAGCTTCCTAAGAGCTTCACGTTTTCTTGTTTCCAGTAATAATAAGAAATAAAGCTCAACCGACAAGAAAGAGAGAGGAACACAACATCCAAAGAAAACCAGTGATGCACCCACTTCCTACGGGGAAGGCTCCCTGCACAGCTCACCTCTGCTGCGACCAGCGCTCCTCCTGGCTGCCCCGGCTGCCTGAACCCAGCACGGCCGGAGAAGAACCTGCAGTGGCTCCTCGGGCAGCTCCGAGAGCTGCAGCCACCAGTTCCGAGGGCACAAGCCCAGCACCGAGCTAAAGGCTCGCTCCGCACTCCCAGCCTCGCTGAATCGCTCAGCTGGAGTGAAGGCTCGAGCCGTCTGGGAGAGGCTGGTGCTGGAATACAAGCAGCGAGGGCTTTGATGTCACAGTGCGTGCTTGGGGGATACCACGGTGAGTGGCTGGGGGGATATTCCTGGAATCATAGAATGGTTTGTGTTGGAAAGAGCATTGAAGATCGCCCAGTTCCAACCCCCCTACTATGGTCAAGGTCACCGCACACGGCATCGTGTTCCTCCAAGACTCTTCCAACACAGTCTGCAACACCTCCAGGAACAGGGCAGCCACAACTTCTTTGGGCAGCCTGTGCCAGTGCCTCACCACCCTCACAGCAAACGAGTTCTTGCTAAGAGCTCATCTCACTCTACAATCCTGCAGCTAACAAACTTTCTACTCCTCCTCTTCCTGCACTCCCTGATCAAGAGCCCCTCCCTGGCTTTTTCTGGAGCCCCTTTCAGTACTGGAAGCTGCTCTATGGTCTCCTCAGACCTTCCTTTTCTCTAGGCTTAACAAGGCCAACTCTCTCATCTCGTCCTCCCATCGGAGGAGCTCCAGCCCTTGAATCATCCTTGAGACCTCTTCTGGATTTGCTGCAACACCTCCATGTCCTTCCTGTGCTGAGGACTCCAGAACTGAAGGTTGGGCTCCAGGTGAGGTCTCACCCGAGCAGAGCAGAGTACTGCAGAGGAGAGGAGATTCTCATTTTCTTATTTTCATGACTAATAAGAAATAAATCTCAACAAACAAGAAAGAGAGAGGAAAACAATGCCCAAAGAGAACCAGTGATGCACCTACTGCCTTTCCAGGGGGAAGGCTCCCCGCACAGCTCACCTCTGCTGCGACCAGCGCTCCTCCTGGCTGCCCCGGCTGCCTGAACCCAGCACGGCCGGGGAAGAACCTGCAGTGGCTCCTCGGGCAGCTCCGAGAGCTGCAGCCACTAGTTCCGAGAGCACAAGCCCAGCACCGAGCTAAAGGCTCGCTCCGCACTCCCAGCCTCGCTGAATCGCTCAGCTGGAGTGAAGGCTTGAGCTGTCTGGGAGAGGCTGGTGCTGGAATACAAGCAGCGAGGGCTTTGATGTCACAGTGCGTGCTTGGGGGATACCACGGTGCATTGTTTGGGGGTAGTCGTAGGATCATGGAAATTTTCCCTTTTGCAATTATGGAGTCGTTGTTTCCCCTTTTCGAGTCATTGGGAACTTGACCGGACTGCCAGGACTTCTCAAACATGATGAATATTAGCTGAGCAACCGCATCCTCCAGCCCTCTCAGGACCCGCCAGCGCATCTCGTCGTGTCCCATGGACTTGTGCCTCTTCAGCCTCTTTTGATGCTCTGATCCTCTCCCACCGTGGATCAGCTCTGACCCACCGGATCCCCTCGTACAGTGGGTGGTTCTTCCATCTCCCGGTCCTTGCCTCTTGTCCTGTTAGCTGGGCAATGTGTGGTGGGGTGATACCACGATGTGTGGCTGGCGGGGGGTGTTCATGGAATCATGAAATGGTTTGTGTTGGAGGGAGCATTAAAGATCATCCAGTTCTAACCCACCTGCCGTGGGCAGGGTCACCTTGCATGGGATCTGGTACCTCAAAGTCCCTTCTGACCTGGCCTTCAACACCCCCAGAGATAGGGCATCTCCAGCTTCTTTGGGAAACCTGTGCCAGTGCCTCAACACCCTGGCAACAAACCAGTTCTTCCTAAGATCTCATCTCAATAGCCCCTCCAGCAGCTTAAAACTCTTCTCCCTCATCCTATTCCTGCTCTCCCTGATCAAGAGGCCCTTCCCAGCTGTTCCCGGACCTCCTTTCAGTAGGGAAGCTGCTCGAAGTTCTCCACTGAGCCTTCTCTCCTCCAGACTGATGCTGGTTGTGGCCACCAGCTTGCCCTGCCGTCTCTCCTGGTGGGCGACCCAGCCTGTTCTGTCTGACTGGACTCAGAATTCCCAGGACTGACTCCTGGGCTACCCAGCCAGTCACTGGGCTCCAGCTAGACCTCTGATCACCACTCTCTGGGCGATGGGTGGCTACGAACCAGAGGACATTTACTGAGCTCCCCAAGCACGGAGCAGCTTATGCTAAATGAAATGAAGGCACCTTAGCATAAGGCCTCACAGCTTTTGCACCAGAATTAAAGCTAACTTTGCAGAAGAAGCAGCTGCTGTAAATGACACACTGTCTTCAAGGTTTCTCTTTGCAACAAGAGAGAGTTGTTCTGCCTTGTACTCCTCTCATTTCTCCGGGGAAGCTTTCCTCCGTAGTCCTTGACTTGTTACTTCGTAGTCTATCAGTTTGTAGACTGAAATGCTCACACAGCTGTTTCTCATGGGAAAATATAATAATGTATTGTAACTAATGATTACTCGTTGCTAATGGAGAATTGTCAAATCACCTTGCAAAACAATGGCTTGCTTCAGCTAAGGTATAAAATGTGTTATGAACTTTGATTAAATGGCTTCACAAGGATCGTATTGATCACTGTGTGATGTCCCGTTTCTTCCGTCACCAGGGCACAACCCGTTTTCAGTCCACCTCACCAGCCCCACTAGCCCTCACCAGCCCCAAGAGCTCAAGACCCAAGAGCTAGGGCTCCAAATCTCTAAATCCGCCTTCAAGAGATACAGGGGTGGAGCTGCATTTTCAAATTTGTCTCTGCACCCAATACAGCTGGAAATGGACCTAGGAAAACCCGCAGGCCAGGCATCACGGCTTACGTAATTACGTAAAGGGAACCTGAAGCTAGAAACTGAAATGCCCTGTCCCTTGAGAGCTGCAAACAAGGATCTTGGAGGCTTTTCCTGCTTCAAACACCAACAAAAGTGGCTTTAAAAGCTCCTGTCCTGCTGGGAGCACTCCCCAGCCTGCCAGCGCCCCCGGGGCTGCTTGCTGATGGAGGCTCACACAGCAGAAATGTTTGTAAGAGGGATTCGTGTGCTAAAGCACCTTTGAATATTCCAGGAACCCCTTTTTTTTGGTTCAAAAACCCCACTGAAACCTGCCCCACTGGCCTCTGTTCAGCCCTACGCTGGGCTGGCTTGTGGCACCCACTGCAGCCAATCATGAGGGAATGGCCTCAAGCTCCACCGGGGAGGTTTAGGATGGACAGCAGGAAAAAAATTTTCACGGAAAGGGTCACTGGGCACTGGAACAGGCTGCCAAGGGAGGGGGTTGAGTCACCTTCCCTGGAGGGGTTTAAGGGACGGGTGGATGAGGTGCTGAGGGACAAGGTTCAGTGTTTGATTGGAACGGCTGGACTTGACGATCCAGTGGGGCTTTTCCAACCTGGTGATTCTATGATTTTATGACTCTATGATAGACCTTCACCACCCCTACCCTGCTGCTGGGGAAGGTGTGGGTGTGGGATGGGGGTGATCATTCCTTGCAGCTGGAGGTAGGAGGTGCTGCCCGAGGGCATTAAGTCCCAGGGGAGGGAGCAGCCCAAGGATGCTGCCTGAGGCTGCCCAGGGCTGCAGGACCCTTGCTATGAGCTGCCTGGTAAGGGCCAAACTCGATGTTATTGTGGCTTTCTGCAGCGGTGGGTGATGCAGGGAGGCTCAGGGGTGCCTGTGAGGCAGCTGGGATGCAACCCACAGTCCCATTGGGGGTTGGCACTGTCCCCTGGGCCCCAACTTAGGTGTCTCAGCACCGGCTCCAGGTGGAGGCTGATCTCCCTAGGGCTGCCCAGCACAGCCTGCAGTGAAGCACTGGTTCCTGCTCTCCAGCCTTCTGTATTTTTCTAGGTCTACTCCTGGGTGGACACTGGTGAGGCCACAGGGGTGGAAAGTGTATGGCCCTGAGGCAAGGGCCCAAGAAGAGGGTCCCCATCCAGGTCTCACTTTCCTTCACTGGTCTTTCAGGATATGGAGCACTCTGGCAATGGGCCCCTGTAAACCTAGTGGGCCCAAGCTTGGTGGCACATGGGGTGTCCCCTCCTCATAGGATTCTGCGGGCAATACCACTCTGATTGATGTGGTGATGACATTTCTGGGTGCAGATCCCACCAAGGGTGACTCCACAGATTGCAAATTCCCTTGGGTGTTTTCCTCTCAGGCATTTTCCTGGGCTCTCCAGTCAGATACCAGGGGCTGCACCGGCTCTGCTGGGGCAGGGGCTGCTTTGTTTCCACCTTCCCCTTGTCCCCACTCCCTCCTGCCCAAAGCTGGGTCAGGTGTGAGCAAACACGCCCAGCTGGCTGTGCGGGACAGGTGGCTGCACACTCCTGCCCAGGGTGCTGCTGAAAACAGGTTTCTGCCCTACCCTGTTAGGATGGGTGGTGCAAGCTCCATCGTGGGTGGTGGCGGGGCCGTGAGGCACCCCTGGCTCCAGGTGGGCACCCCCCGTGAGCAGGCACAGGGCTGTGGGACTCTCTCCAGACTGGAGCGCATCATGTTGTGGTGTTTGGGGAGGTTGGGTGAGCCCCTGAGGGACCAGGATGGCGCTGCCACTGTGGGATGGGGTTGCTGCCCATCCTTAAGCTGCCCTGGCTCCTGCATCTGTCCCTCTGGGCCAACATCTTCCTTCCTGGCCCATGGGAGGCTGAAGTAGCTCTTGATCTGTAATGGGGTGTCCTTGGTCCTCACAGGGAACCAGCCTGGTTGTCCTGACCAGGGCAACCTGAACGCCTATTTCCTTTGACCTGGTTAAAGGAGGGGCTGTGTCCTCCCCACCCTGCTGCAGGCGAGACCAGAGGTAGGGGATGCTGAAGATGTCACAGGGTGTGTCCCTGTCCCCAAGCCAAGTGGGACACGGCTCTGCCAGCTGGGTTGTTTTGAGGCAGCGCTGATTCCCACAGCACTACTGGCTGGGGAGGAGAGGGCCAGCTGGGACATCCTGGTGTTACAATTACACCTGCTCCACACAGCGCTTGGTCACGCACCAGGATGGACCTGGGGCTTTCCCACTCCGTGCATTCACACTTGGAATGATGGGTGGGGGTTCAGCCCAGGATGCTCACTTAAAGCAGCGTGGAAGGAGAGAGGAAAGGCTGGGCCTTGGGATACCTTCCCCGTCCCCCAGCAGCTGTCTCTGGGCCAGATCCTGCATCAGCACCATCCCATTCCCTGTATGCTAGCAGGCCTTGGGCAGCCAGAGCTGCCTAAAATTAGTGAGAGATAACAAGCCGCTACAGCTCTTGAGGTCAGCTGGTTGCTGCTGATAGTGCTGAAACGGTGTCTGGCAGCCCAGGTTGATTGGCACCGTGCCTTAATTTCCCCCTCCACGCCGAAGCTGCCTTCTGCAGGGGTGTCCACCAGCTGCAGCGCCACGGGACCCCTCTCCTCCTTGCTCATCAGTCCTGCTCCACGTGCATCACCACTGGAAACTAAAGCAGCTGAAGTTCATCTCTGCAAATCATGGAGTTGTAGAGTGGTTTGGGTTGAAAGGGACCTTAAAGCAGGGGCATCTCTCAATTGAGGTTGCTCATAGCCTCATCCATCCTGGTCTTGGACACCTCCAGGGTCGAGGCATCCACAGTCCCTCTGGGCTTTGAAGTGGTGTCAAAAACTTGCCGTGTTTATTTTTGGTGCCTCACTCTCAGCAAGGGCCTTTGCTGGGCTTGTTTGATGGCTGCAAAGCTCTTCTTCCACAAAGCCCTGTTTGGTGGCTGCCTGGGCACCCCCAAATTGTCCAAGCTCCTGCTGTGCCGCGAATACAATGGGGCTGGAGGGGAATCCTGTGTGCCTGCGATGCTGCTTTGGCTCAGAAACTTGCTCTCTGGTTCCCAACCCTCCCAGTGACACCAGGATCTGCGCTGGCTGCAGGGATGGGCTTTTGCTGTCTTGCCCCAGCCAAGCACAGAGAAAAGTCTCTTGATGCAGAAGTAGTGCTGTTTCTCTCCTTCCCCTTAGGTTGTTGCCGTCCATCACTGCTGTCCGGTCTCCTGCAGCTCCTCAGCCAGCATTTGGCCGTGGGCAGGACTTTCTATTGCCCCTGCAGCAAGAAAACTGGTGCAGAGTGATGCCTCTTGCTTGAAGCGGGGAGGTGCCTGTCCCTACATCCCTCTGACACCTCCTCTCGTGGCAGTGGGTTTCGCCCATGGGCAGTAAACCCCCTTGGGTTAGGAGCTGCTTTAATATCTCCATTAATTCTCCTTGCAATCTGCTTGCAAAATGGATTAAATAAAACTGAAATGAAGTGCTTAGCAGGCCTTTTTCCCCCAAACAAGGCAATTTCTAGGGCTGGCAGATTTAATTTGCATTAAAGCCCTCTTGAGATAGGGGGGTCTGGTTTTAGCTTTGTTGGCTGTGAAAAGGGTTTCAGACCCTGCAAGTTCAAACTGTGCTACCCGAAACACTTGAGAGCATCCAGCTGCTTTGCTCTGGGTTAACTCCAAGTCAGCTTTTGCTAGAATTTGCCTTTGGTTTAGGTAAAAGGCTGCTATAAGCTGGCAAGAAGGTGGTTTTCCTTAATAAACAAAACTTTTGCAGTTTGGAGGGGGGCTTGGAGCACCCTGATCCAGTGGGAGGTGCCCGTGCCCATGGCAGGGGGTTGGAACTGGATGGGCTTTGAGGTCCCTTCCAACCCAAACCATTCCACGATTCTATGAAGCTGCCTACCCAGCTGCACTAAGGGCCTCGGACACCACACAGCACCTCTCCAAGGCAGCCTTATTCTGCATGCCTAAGGCCACATCCTGTGAGCTGTAAGAATTGCCTTAAAGGTGCAAACCTTAAATTTTCAGCTCCTGAGAACATGTGATCACTTACAGAGAGAAAAGCACTGTTTTGGGGTAAGCACCAATGTAACAAAAACCATCAACAATGAACCTTATCCTGTTTTCTTTGGGGAGGAAAGAAAAAAAAAAAACCAAACCTCCTGACTTTGGCAAACAAAGTCACGCTGGTTCGAACACCCAAGCTGGCATCAGCAATGGCTTGATGCATACAGCAAGGGAAGTGAAAAAGCTTTGCACTTGTGTAAGACTGCAAAAACGGGGTTGCCAAACAGGATATAAGCTGGGAAACCAGCTGGGCGAGGAGGCTGCGGCGAGCTGGCCCTCGTCTTGCTTGGCTGCATTGCTTGCTGGTGCTTATAATCCTATTTACGATACGTGGTGGTGAATCTTTCTGGTGGTTCACTGCTTATTTAGAGACTCTGCTCAGGAGCGCTTTGCTGCTACTGGAGTTTTGATGCGTTTTGTGAATTAGGTTTGCTAGAACCAATGCTGTTAGTCACAGATCCCTCAGCTTTGTTTCCTGGGATGCTGGCTGGAGTCTGGGAAGGGATGGCATGGAGTGGCAATAGGACCCTTAGTCCTGACCCTGAAGCTAAATGCTGCAGAAAAAACTGGGAGCTGGCTGAGACACCCCCCCCCCCTCTCCCAGGGCAGGGCTCCCAGCTGCAGTTTGGGGAGCTCTGGCTCATGATTCTTTTTCTAAAGAGATGAGAAGGAACTTCTATCCATGAGCCAGAGCTCTCAGGGTCCTTCTCAGCAGAGATCACGAGGGAATTGTTTCTTCTTGATGGCCAAGAAACCCTTGGGTGCTGTGGCCGCACCTTCTCCTCCCCAGCAACCTGGGGCAGCCCTGGTTTGTGGCTCGTTGCCTTTCCTCTGCTGGGCTTTGGGTGACATCTAGCACAGCCATTTGCCTACCTAACGGGTTTTGTGTTCCTCCTGGTGTGGAGCCACCCTGTGCTGCTTTTCCTGTACTGGCAAACCACAAATTGTAGCTGCTTGGCTGCAGATCAGCCCCTTTGGCTTCCTGTGGTCACACATGTGCCACATTCCCCCTTTCTTTGCCCCAGTTGCTTTGCCTACAGCCTGAAGTGACTGCTAGAGGATAAAAGGGAATATTCGAACAAAAACTTTGCAGGGGAAACTGCTTCAGGTTTATACCAGGGTTTTATTCTGTCTGTGGGCTGGAAGAGCAGGGATGCTCAGAGGCTGCACGGGGATGCTCGGGGGAGCCCATGCCCTGTGCTCCTGTTCTGTGAGCCCTTTTTGCTGCCTGTTGAGAGCAACCTTACCCTAACAAATGCCCAGACATCCCTGAAGCTAAAAATAACTCCAAAATAATTTATAAGAGGTTCCTGCAAACAGACCCTAATGTGCTGCGAGGGAGCTAGGGCTTTTATTGGCAGCTTGCATCAGAACCCCAGGGCTGGAGGGGAATCACGGGCTTCACTACAGGGTTCCTCTATGACCTTGAGCAAGTTCCTCACTCCTCAAAGTTGGTAGGTGTTGCAAGATATTGTCTCCCTGTTGCCAAGAGGAGACCTCACTCCCCGCATCAGCCGCCTGGGAGAGATGCACAAGTGGGAGGGCATCCTCCCAAACCAGCTGGGCAAGGAGCTGCCAAAACCAGCCCAGGTGGCACACAGAGGAAAGGGCAAAGTCTCACCACATTGGCATTGAGCCATTCCAAGATGAGTGTTTATCTCTGGCTGTGAAGCTGGAGAGGCAGCTACGCTCACCCTGGGCCAAAATACCTGCTTTGCCTGTGAGTGGAGATTGAAGGACAACGCAGACCTGCTTGAAATCCCTCCTCACCTGGTTCAGAGCAGGATTTGAAGCCCCCACCAAACCCAGGCAGAGCTCCTGCTGGCTCTGTGGGTTTGAAGCCCTCCCAGGGGAATAGAGGAGGAAAATCACAGCGTGGTGCTTTCCAGGATTCCCTTGGGATAGGAGCAAGTGGCGCGCTGGCTGGTCTCTCCGGCCACTGCCTTTGCCCACAGATTGCGTTGGGAACAGGGGTGGGATTGGTCTGAGCAGGAGCATCCTGGCTTTACCGTAGGGGCACGAGTTGATGCTGGTGCTTTGGTGGCCACTGATGTACTGTTTGAGTTGGGACTGTGGGCTCCCCAGGCTTGTTCTGGTATGATACGTATACTTCATGTCTACGTGTATGCATACGTGTGTGTATGCATGTATAGAAAAAGGTATAGCAGCACTACCTGAATGAAGAGAAAGTGGTTTGGGTGCAAACATCTACACATAAGGAGATTTGCTGTTGCTTAGATGTGTTTTAACTGTGAAGGGAAACTGTTACTTCAGCTGCTTTGTAGGAAAGGTGAGCAGGTGTTGGGGACAGGGAAATGCCAGTGCAGCCCCCTTAGCACGATGCTGGGTGGGCTCTGCTAAACCCTTCTGATCTGCCCCCCTCCTTGGCCACCTCCTGCCGCATCCCAGCACATCCCCAGCCAGTCATTGCAGTCCTGCTGGGATCACAGAATCCCAGAATGACCTGGAAGGGACCCACAAGGATTGTTGAGTCCAACTCGTGTCCCTGCAGAGGACAACCCCAAAAATTTACACTTGTGCATCCACCTGCTCTCCAACCTCTCTTCATAGTGTTCCCCTCGCATTTCCTCAGGTAAAGAAAATTGACTCTTCCCCAGTGGACATGCAGAAAAATTCCCACCTGCTCTGCCCTGCAGCCGCTCTAATCCCTTTATGGTGTTTGTGCCGGGTCTCCTGCACAGACCCTGCTCTTTGCCTTCCCTCTAATCTCCCCATCAAACAGTTTGGGCAGAAGACAAACCACCAGGGTTGTTTCTGATGCTAATCCGGGGAGAGGAAACACTCTTGCCTTGGACTCTATGGTCCAGGGCTCTGGGACATGGGACAACCATAAGGCGAGGGACAGCCAGAGTGAACCCGCCTCGGTTCTGAGCAGCATCCTCAATCCTAGAGGATAATTTAGAGTGAAACTCAAACTCTCCATCCAAATCTCTCTGCTTTCCCCTCTGCCTGGGGGTGATCCCTCCTGGGTGGGTGTAGGGAGGGATCAGACAACCATGTCTGGGGTGAAGGTGTCAAAAGTCACCCCAGGAGGTAAGGCAGTCTGTGTTTAACCCCTTCTTGGTAAAGCGTATCCTATTACTGAAGTTTTTCAACCTGGAAAATTTGCTAAGGCTTTTATTACTACTATTAAATCAAAGGCTTTGATAATATCTTTGGTGTATCTTGGCAAGGCTGGAAAATTCTCAGGCTGATAAAGTCTCAAAGTCAGAGAGATAAAAGGGGAGAACACGTAGGTCTTGGCCAGGTCCCTCAGGAGAGCTCCCCAGACACCGCTGGCTGCAGCTCGATGCTCCTCACCCCAAAGCGAGAGGTGCTGGGAATGGGAACAGCTCCCCCATGTCCTGTGACGCTGCCTGAAGCTGCTGGGCAATCCTGTGGGTACCAGGACGGCATCTGACCCGCGGCGATGGAGGCAATGCCAGTCTGCACTGCAGCAATAAATGAGGAATCAGCTTCTCTTCCTGCCATCCTTTACCTCACTGTGTGCTGCGACTCTAAACCGTCTTCAGCAAAGTCCTCTGGAGATTTAATCTGTGACCTTTCACTGCTGCAAGGACATCCCTGCTCCCTTCCTGCGGTCGCCTGACCTTGGGCCGGTCACTGATTCCTTGAGCCAGGAGCCTCGTGGTGGTTAATCTTTACTGTGCCTGGCACGGTGGGGAGCAGGCAGGAACGCACTGATTGTGGAGAGCATTGGCTGAGGCTTGCTTGGGGAGTAAAATATTATTCAGGAGGCTTGAGGATGCAGATGGAAATTGTGCTGGGTGTTGTTAGTGCAATGTAGAGTTGATGCTATGGAGATGGCTGGAATTTAACTGTGGTGAGGTCAGGAATGATCCCATTGTTGACAGAGAAACTGAATAAGCAGGTGCCAAACACCCTATGGCAGAAATACTTCTTCCTGCTTACTCAAATCCCTTTTGATGAGAAATCTTAGGCGTCTCTCATGTATCTGATCTCTTCCCTCATTTGTGGTGTTTGGGCAGGGACAGGACCCCCAGCCTGGTGTTGTCCCTGCTGTCCCCAGGCACCCACAAACACATAGTGTTTTCCCTCCTGGGGCCAGGTGGGCTCTGACCTGGGATTATCCATGTTTATTCTGTCTTCCTTTAGGGATTGTGGTGCTCAGGAGCTCCAGTGTTCAATGGGGAGCTCTGCTCCCCAAACCAGATTGCTAGTGAGCATTAACGCAGCCTGGATTATGTTTGGTTTCTCCATAATTTTGAGCCCACTCCTGCTCTGGGGTGTTTCTGCACAACTGGGCACATCCAGGGCTTTCACAGGGCATATGGTGAGGTTTTTCCCATACCCCGCTGACTCGGGGATGTGCAGGATCTTGGCCAAACCCTGGCACCTCACCTGAAAGCCCCAGTCCTGCTGTCTTCCACGAAGGATGTGACACATCAGGCTCCAGATAGGTGGCTCAACTCTCCCCTATGTTGGATTTGCGATACTTCCCAAGGGATGCAGGTTCATCATGAAAGCTCTGCATCATAGAATAGTTTGAGTTGGAACGGACCTTAAAGATCATCCAGTTCCAACCCGCCTGCCATGGGCAGGGACACCTCCCACTGGATCAGGGGCTCCCAGCCCCATCCAATCTGTCCTTGAACACCTCCAGGGAAGGGGCAGCCACAGCTTCCCTGGGCAACCTGGGCCAGTGCTTTCTCATCGTGAAAAAATTCCTCCTTATGTCTAGTCTAAAGCTGCCCCTCTCCAGTTTATACCCATTGCCTCTCATCCTATCACTCCAAGCCTCTGTAAACAGTCCCTCCCCTGCTTTCCCGTAGCCCCTTCAGGTACTGGAAGGTCGCAATAAGGTCTCCTCAGAGCCTTCTCTTCCTCAGGCTGAATAACCCCAACTTTCAGCCTTTCCTCATATGGGAGATGCTCCAGACCTCTGATCATCTTTGTAGCCTCCTCTGGACTCATTCCAACAGCTCCATATCCTTGTTATGTTGAGGATCTCAGAACTGGACACAGTACTCCAGATGAGATCTCACAACAGGGGAATAGAGGGGGCAGAATCCCCTCCCTTGCCCTGCTGGCCATGCTTCTTCTGATGCAGCCCAGGACACGGTTGGCCTTCTGTTCTGCGAGCGCACATTGCCGGCTCATGTCGAGCTTCTCATCAACCAGCACCCCCAAGTCCTTCTCTGCAGGGCTGTTCTCCATCACATCATCCCACCAGCCCCAAAGCCAGGCAGGACAGGGATGTGTGTACAGGACCAAGGGACCAGGCAGAGCTGCTGGCGTGTCCATCGCTTGCGCTGCTGCCTCGGCCACATGTTGCAATCCCTCTGGGAAACGCTGCTGCTGGCTCGCGCACCCAGGGTATGTTTCCTCCTGTGCTGCTGCCCTGCTCGGGACGATTTCCAAATAGGAATGAGGAAATGCTGAGCTTTGCAACCACGCTCGTGGAGGTGTCCCCAAAGTACCCCGGAGAGGGAAGTGGCTACGTTTGAGCTGCACCCCAGTTTCAGTTACAGGAGGCCCTGCACGTCACCCAGGCAGCATCAAGGACATGGGGGCACAGAGGAGACCCACGCGGCTCCGCCACTGCGATCAGGGAAACCCTGGGCACATCCCTGGGCGCCGACCTCCTTCGCGCGGGCTCCGTGCGGGGCAGCACCCATGGGCAGTGGGGTGGGTGACAGCTGGCCTGCCACCGATGCCACCACCCAGGGACCAAAATTGCTAATTAAGTTTTGCTTCTCTCTCAACCAATCTCATTTCCTGGTTCTTGTGCAATCACAGATGCTTTCGGGTTTCTTCCCGGTTCTTTATCTGCCCGCAGGACAAAAACACGGTCAGGAATAAAACCGAGCTGGGGGGTTGGGGTTGGTGCCTGGCGAGGGAAGGGTTAGTGGTTTATTGGTGCAGTCTGGGGACCTTGCCTGGTGAGGGGATGTCCTGGGGAGGGGTCAACAACCGGGAAGGGGGCTTTTAGCTGCTCCTGTGCAGATGTGTTACTGTTTTACAGAAAAACATTCCTGGGGGTGAGTCAGGCAACTGCAAGCCTGACTCTGCCTTGAGGATGGAGGAATCAGCAAAACCCCAAACCGGTCAGGCTTTTGAGCCTTTTTACCTCTTGTAATGCTTGAAAACGGAGGTTGGAGAGTCGTGGCACGATCCCCCGTGCTGGGTTTGCTGGGGGTTGTTTGAAATCCTGCCCTCCTCCCAGAAAAACAATATCAGTGCGTTGGTGATAAGAGCAGGGAGGTGCCGGCGGGGGCTGTTTGCGCAGCGATCGCCCTCGTGCCCGCACGGGCGCTGCTGCGTTTTGGGTCTGGGCCTTCTAACAAATGCAGCCCTGGGCCGCCCTGTCTGTGGAAAACTGAGAAGGCAGCAGCCCGTGTAATGAGAATCATAGAATAGTTTGGGTTGGAAAGGACCTTAAAGATCATCCAGTTCCGAGCCCTTGCCGTGGGCAGGGACACCTCCCACTGGATCAGGGGCTCCAGGCCTCATCCAACCTGGCCTTGAACCCCTCCAGGGATGGGGCAACCACCCCTGCTCTGGGCAACCTGGGCCAGGGCCTCCCCACCCTCATTGTGAGGAAATTCCTCCTTATGCCCAGTCTAAATCTGCCCCTCTCCAGTTTATACCCATTGCCCCTCATCCTATCACCACAAGCCTTTGTAAACAGTCCCTCCCCAGCTTTCCTGTAGCCCCTTCAGGTACTGGAAGGTCGCTATAAGGTCTCCTCGTAGCCTTCTCCAGGCTGAACAACCCCAACTCTCTCAGCCTCACCTCGTATGAGAGGTGCTCCAGTTCTCAAATCATCTTCGTGGCCTCCTCTGGGCCCGTTCCAACAGCTCCATTAGTCTGATTGAGATTTGCTTTGAGCTCAGTAGCCGGGATTGCCGCTCCTTGCGTGCTCAAACACAAACCTGTGGGCTTAGGGGTTTTCGTTGCTCGAAATCAAACCAGAGCTGCTGCTCTGCATGGATGGGGCTGGGTTATAAAGGTACTTAACTATGCTGCCGTGCTTAGAAGTGTAAAATATTGTCCTTTATAGATGGGATGAACTGGAGGGGGTGATCTGAGTGGTTTTCCCAGAGCTCACTCTGCAGTTCTCAACCTTTCATTCCTTCAAAGCATGGAACCTGGGAGGCACACGCCACCTTGTAGCTTCAAGGGCTAAAATCACATGGGGAGGAGTCGTCTTTGAGGTGTTCAGGGCGGGACAGGGGGGACGGGGGCGGGTTTAAGGCTGCCGGGCATCTGGTGGCCCTGGGATCTGGTGGACTCTGTCCCTAAGGATCTCATTTACCCCATCCCATGGGATCTGGTGGCCCATGTCCCCAGGGATCTTGTTGCTCACATACCTTGGGATCTGGTGGCCCATGTCCCCAGGGATCTTGTTGCTCACATACCCTGGGATCTGGTGGCCCATGTCCCCAGGGATCTTGTTGCCTGCATCCTCTAGGATCTGGTGGCCCATGTCCCCAGGGATCTTGTTGCCTGCATCCTCTAGGATCTGGTGGCCCATGTCCCCAGGGATCTTGTTGCCTGCATCCTCTAGGATCTGGTGGCCCATGTCCCCATGGGTCTTGTTGCCTGCATCGTCTGGGATCTGGTGGCCCATGTCCCCAGGGATCTTGTTGCCTGCATCCTCTAGGATCTGGTGGCCCATGTCCCCATGGATCTTGTTGCCTACATCCTCTTGGATCTGGTGGCCCATGTCCCATGGGATCTTGTTGCCTGCATCCTCTAGGATCTGGTGGTCCGTGTCCCACGGGATCTGGCTGTTCGTGGCACCTGTCCCCCAGGATCTGGTGGCCTACATCCACAAGGATCTGGTTGTCTGTGTCCACCAGGAATCTGGTGACCCATGACCCCAGGGCCAACCTGATCTGCTCCCAGGAATTGCATCTCATCACGGCTCCTCCCTGAGGAGGGGTGGGGGGGGTGGTCATAACAGTTTCAATGAGTAATACTTATTATTTTTTAAGAAATAACAAGTTACATAGCAAAGATATGATTTTTTTAAGAAACAACAGGTTATTTAGCAAATAAATTGTTCTTTATTAATAAAGCTATAAAATTTTGAATGAGTAATACTTGTTATTTTTAAGAAATAACAAATTTTTAAGAAATAACAAGTTATTTAGCAAAGAAAACGTTATTTTTTAACGAAATAATGAGTCTTTCAGCAAATAATTTATTTTTTAAGAAATAGAGTCATTTAGCAAAAAAACGTTTTTTGAGAAATAATGAGTTATTTAGCAAACAAATTGTTAATAAGAAAGTTATAACATTTTCAATGAGGAATACTTATTTTTTCAGAAACAGCAAGTTGTTTAGCAAAGAAATTGTTATTTTTTTAGGAAATAGTGAGTTATCTAGCAGAGAAATTACTATTTTTTAAGAATTAGCAAGTCATTTAGCAAATAAATTGTTAATTTTTAAGAAAGTTATAACATTTTCAGTAACACTTCTTATTTTTTAATAAATAGCGAGTTATTTAGCGAAGAAATTGGGGGTTTTTTTGGAAATAGCGAGTTATTTAGCAAAGGAATCATTATGTTTTAAGAAATACTGAGTTATTTAGCAAAGGAGTCTATTTTTAAGAAACAGTGAGTTATTTAGCGAAGAGGCTTCTATTTTTTTTACGAAATAGTGAGCTATTTAGCAAAGGAATTGTGATTTTTTTAGGAAGTAACGAGTT
Organism: Phaenicophaeus curvirostris; assembly: GCF_032191515.1. Lineage (NCBI taxonomy): Eukaryota > Metazoa > Chordata > Aves > Cuculiformes > Cuculidae > Phaenicophaeus > Phaenicophaeus curvirostris. The sequence continues at coordinate 2,967,658 of NC_091411.1, forward strand.
ATTTAGCAAAGAAATTGTTATTTTTTTTAGGAAATAAGGAGTTATCTAGCAAAGAAATTGCTATTTTTTTAGGAAAGAGCCAGTTATTTAGCAAAGCAATTGTCATTTTTAGGAAGTAACAAGTAATTTAGCAAAGGAACAGGGTTTTTTTAGAAAATAATGAGCTATTTAGCAAAGGAATTAGGGATTTTTTAGGAAACAACAAGTTATTTACCAAAGGAATCATTATTTTTTAAGAAACAGCGAGTTATTTAGCAAAGAAATTGTTATTTTTTTTAAGAAATAGCTAGTTATTTAGCAAAGAAACTGGGTTTTTTTAGGAATCAGTGAAATATTTAGCAAAGAATTTTTTTTTAAGAAATAGAGAGTTATTTAGCAAAGGAATCATTTTTTTCAGATACAGTGAGTTATTTAGCAAAGGAATCGTTATTTTTTTCAGATATAGTGAGTTATTTAGCAAAGGAATTGTTATTTTTTTAAGAACGGTAACATTTTCAATGAGTAACACATCTTTTTTTTAAAGAAAGAGCCAGCTATATTTTAAATAACTCACTATTTCTTTCAAAAACCTGCTAAATAACTTGTTATTTATTAATAAAGACCTTCCTAAAGCTGCAAAACAACCTGGTTTTCAGAACCAAGACTCTTAACGAGGAACCGAAGCCGCTGCAGCCGCCCCCACCCCCCCCGGCCCCTCCCCGGGGCGGAGCCGCCCCCCCCCTCCGCCTCCCCCAGCGAACATAAAGCGGAGCCGGCGCGGGTGGGGGCAGCGCTGGGGCCGGTGAGCGCGGGGCCGCGGGTTCGAGTCCCGCGGGAGGCAGGTTGGGTTGAGTTGAGTTAGACTGGGTTAAGTTAGGTTGGGTTAGGGGTGGCTTGTGGTTTTGGTGGGTGGCCGAGTGGATTTTGCTTTTAAAAGAAAAGGTGTGCGCCGGCGCTCAGGCGCGTGTTCTCGCAGGGCTGTCACCATGTCGGTGTCGCACAGCTCCAGGCTGAACAAGCTGGTGCGGGAGCAGTACGTGAGGCTGCCCCAGGATGGGTTGGTGCAGGTCACCTACGTCTGGATCGACGGCAGCGGGGAGGGGGTGCGCTGCAAGAGCAGGACCCTCGACAAGGAGCCCAAGAGCATCGAAGGTAATGCTGTTGCTTATCTATCTGGGTGATGGGTGGAATCATAGAATTTCTGGGTTGGAAAAGACCTTTTTTGATCATTGAGCCCAACTGTACCTCTCCACTACTAAACTGTAACCCTTCATCTGCGCTTCTTTTAAATACCCCCAGAGATGGGGACTCATCCACCTCCCCGAGCAGCCTCTGCCAGTGCCTGAGAACCCTTTCTGTAAAGATTTTTTTCCTAACATCTAATCTGAACTTCCCTTGGCACAATGTGAGGCCGTTCCCTCTCATCCCATCACTTGCCACTTGGGAGAAGAGACTAGCACCCACCTCTCTCCTTGCAGGCAGTTGTAGATAATTGTAAGTTCTCCCCTCAGCCTCCTCTTCTCCAGGCTAAACCACCCCAGCTCCCTCAGCTGCTCCTCGTAAGACTTGTTCTCCAGACTATTCACCAGCTTTGTTGCTCTTCTCTTGGCACACTCCAGGGTAGGGTAGTGGAGGGCTTGAGCATCACCAGTGAAAAGTTTTGGGATGCTTTGGGTGGTGGGAGCTGGCACTAGCCCTCCCTGGTTGCGTGGTGATCCCTGCTGCGGTTGTCTCACGGGGTTACGGCACACGGCAGGGTTACGGCACCTGCGTCGGTGCGGTTTGCTTAATCCCTAATCTCTGTCATTAGTGCTGGGTGGGAAGGGGAGGATTAGATCCTCGCCCCTTTCCACTGGGCAAACAGGCATGGAGACCTGTTGGCATCCGGATGGGGTTTTGTGGAAGGAGTTGAAGTGGCTGGATCTGATCCCTCCTGTGTCCTAGTAGTGCTGAGTGTGGGATGAATATGTGGATGCTCAGGGAGCACCACTGGGCTCCGGGGACGTGTGAGGAAACCTTTGTGTCCATTGTTTTGTGGCACTCTGCGCACTCCGGTATCTCCCGAGGTCTAAGCCACCAGCAGCTGGCATGATCCATGTGAGACACTATTTCCCAATCCTACTCTCCCCTCTGTCCCCTCCTGCCTTGCAGATGTCCCCGAGTGGAATTTTGATGGCTCCAGCACGGCTCAGGCAGAGGGCTCCAACAGTGACATGTTCCTGGTGCCCGTCTGCATGTTCAGGGACCCTTTTTGCTTGGACCCCAACAAGCTGGTGCTGTGCGAAGTGCTGAAATACAACAGAAAACCCGCAGGTGAGCCCCTCCGGCGTGTACCCTCGGCTCCCCAGAGTCCCCCACTTTGGATTTTGGGTGCGTCTTTCCGAGGGGTTGGATTGCTGGCACCAGGGAGCAGCTCAGCACCGAGCCCGTGGCTTGAGGCTCTGCAATTCAAGCGCTGCTGGGGGCAGTTGTTTGCAGGAACTTGTTGTAGCTGTGCCAGGTGAGAAGAGCAGCGAGATGCGGAGCTCGCGGCGCTCACCAACTCGAGCGTGTCGAAGGCGTCACCAAAGCTTTTGAGCCCATGAGCACCTGGTCCCTGGGGCTACTGGGTTATGGCAGGGAAGCTGGAAGCAGCTGATGGTTTTAATTTGCTGGGTTGGTGGGTGCTGCCCCCATGGATGGGCCCTGCAGGGAAGGAGGGAGAAGGTGCTGGGTGGCATGGGCTGGCTCGGAGTGACCTTTTGCAAGCGGCCCCGCTGCCGGCCGGCGCTCGCTCTTATCACTGCAGGCAGAAGCCTGCGGTCCCGGTGTCTGTGCTGTCCCTCTGATAAAGCCCCAGACAGAGGAGGGGGAGCTGGTTTGCAGTGATGCGCCAAGTGGCTCCTGGGTGGGTTATTTGACACTAACATGGGCCCATGTCCTTGCTGGATGTTGGGGAAAGAGGCAGCATCTGCAGGGTGATGCACACGTCTGCCTGGGAGAGGAGGGGCTGCGGGCAGCGATGGTGAAAGACTGGGCTGGTTCCTCTTCAAACAACGTCATGGCTTTCATAGAGTCATAAAATCGCTAGGTTGGAAAGGACCCACTGGCTCATTGAGTCCAACCATTTCAGCTGCGGGGAAAGCATCTTGGTTGAGATTCCTGCCCCTCGGCTCCCTCCACCAGAGCAATTTGTAAAGCCAACCCCCGGCCCTGGAGCTCTGAGTGCTGGAGCTGGGGCAGAGAGCTCAGCCCAGAGCCCTGTGAGCCCCGTGAGTGAGAGGGGGCACCCTCAGGCTCTTCCCAGGGGGGTCTCCACGGATGTTAAGGGCTGTGTGGGTTCTGGGGTGAGGACTCTTCTTCTGTCAGCGAAAGGGAGATGTCACTGCTCCTCTCCAGCCCCGCACTCTGAGCATCAGCTTTAATTTCTCTGGGGTCTTTTAGTGTGAGGTAAAGGTAGAATTTGCTGCCTGTCGCTGTGACAACATTTTTTCAGCCCTGTTTCCCCTCCAGACTCTCACTCCCCTTGCCTGGCACATCTGTCCGATGTCAGGATGGTTCTCTGGTAGCTGTATCTCCCTGGCAGAGCCCTGATTGCCCTGAGCACCCCAACCACCACAAAGGGCCAAGCCTGGATACTTGCAAAACCCACAGAGCAGGAGAAAGATGAGGATAATTCAGCTAAGGCTGGTAGAAAGAGGATGGGGTGAAGCAGCGATGGGAGATGTAGAGACCCTGTTCCTGGATCTGCCAGATGCCTGTAGGGCAGGGCTGGAGTGTGGCTCTTGGTCTCTCAATGTGTAAGAGGAGGATGATCACGGACCATCAGTCATGGTTTGGGGAACAAGCTAATTAAACTTCCTCGAAGTGGCCGGATGACGGGGTAGCTCTGCAAGGAGGAAACCAGCGAGCAGAGGGTGTCGTAGGAACGGGGAAATCTGCTTACTGCTTTCCTTAAGGCTTCTTGTGGGAAGCACTTGGCAGTGGGGGAGTCTTGACCTCTGAGTGTAATGGAGAAGAGCATGGTAGGTGCCTGCCCATGGCACAGGTCTAACCTGGACCTCTCTGCTCCCAGAGACCAACCTGAGACACACATGCAAGAAAGTCATGGACCTGGTTAAGAACAATCACCCCTGGTTTGGGATGGAGCAGGAGTACACGCTGCTGGGCATCAACGGCCACCCCTACGGCTGGCCCGACAACGGCTTCCCTGGCCCGCAGGGTGAGTGCTCCCTCCCTTCCCCAACCCCAGTGTTCCCCTGCTGCTTGGGAGATGCTGCCTGGCGGCAGGCATCCCATCCCCAGCCTCGGGTGCAGTTTTCCCATCGCGGCTGACAGCGGGCAGGAGCTGGGATGAGGTTGGGAGCTGTTTGCTGAGAACACCAGCTGCCCTGCGGCTCACGTGAGCTGGTCGGCAGCACCGCTCCCAGCAGAACTCGGTTGCACAAACAGCTCAGCCGCACGACTTGTTTGGCAAGGGCTGGAGAAGTCGGCTGGAAAAACCACCTCCCCATGGCTGTTTGGAAAAAGGCCGGCACATCATGCCCTCCTGCAGCGGTGAGCGAGCCCCAGCGCCTCAGCTGCCTTCTGGGAGAGGACCAGGGGGTTCCCAGCCTGACGTAATCAGCCTTTTGTGGGGACTGGCTGCTTTCAACATCTCCCTTCCCCCAGGCGGGAGGAAAACCTTCGTCTGACCTGCTTAAATGAGGAAGAGCTGCATAAAACCACCTTGAGCTGAATTTTCTAGCCATGAACAACATCGACTGTTGTCAGGACAATCTGAGACGATTGACGTGCTCTGAGGGTCAGCGAGCTGCCGCGGGGCAGACCAAGCCAAACTCCCCTTATCTCCTGGCTGCCTCCCAGCTGGTGCATGACGAGTCCTGTTTAACTGGCTAGATAAGGCTGAGGTTGTACAGACAAATTGCTCGTGCTTCTGGGCCTGGAGCTGGGGTCGGTGGCTCAATGTGCCGTGGAGGCCCATGGAGGCAACACCATTTGATTCCCATAAATCCTCTGCAGATGATGGCTGGTACCTGGGAGTGGTGGGATTGCCCAGCAATGCTTTTGTTACTCCCAAAAGCTTTACTTGGGTGGTGACTCCTCTTTCCTTTCCAGGCCCATATTACTGTGGGGTTGGAGCAGATAAGGTGTACGGGCGGGATATCGTGGAGTCCCACTACAAGGCATGTCTGTATGCTGGGGTGAAGATCTGTGGTACCAATGCAGAGGTGATGCCCTCCCAGGTATGTGTGGATGGACACGCACAGCCTCCGTTTCCAGCAATGGGTACGAGTTAGCGTGAGGTTGGACTGACCCAGCAACTCCCAGCTCTTCCAGGATGCCAAATCTGGTGACTCTCCACATTGTTATGCCTAGACAGGCGCAGTTGCACTGCTAGGATGAAAATGTGCACATTTAGTTTTCTCCTAACTCGCTCCTGTGTGTAAATCCCTGCTTTTGGGGGCAGGCAAGTGGAATCACAGCTGAGCCAAATGGCAGGTGAGCTCTTTGCACAGCTCAGCCTGGGCTCTGGCAGCCTGCGAGGAGCGGGGTGCTCCCAGTGCTTTTCTTCCCCACAGAGCAGGGATGAAGAATACAGATTAGATTTAGACTAGATATAGGGAAGAAATGTTTTGCTGTGAGGGTGGGGAGGCCCTGGCCCAGGTTGCCCAGAGCAGTGGTGGCTGCCGCGTCCCTGGAGGTGTTCAAGGCCAGGTTGGATGGAGCTTGGACAACCAGATCCAGGGGCAGGTGTCCCTGCCCATCGCAGTGGGGGTTGGAACTGAATATCTTTAAGGTCCCTTCCAACTCAAACCATTTCATGATTCCACAACAGCGAGAGCTGGGCTGTGGGAGCAACATGTGGAGCGTTGGGTCTCTGCATCCTGCTCCCTTACTTCGGGAGCTGGTAAGCTTGCATGGGACACGGCCTTGGGAGGCAGCTGTGGGGGTTTGGGTTTATTTAGGAGTTAGCCAGAGGGAGTCCCTTGATTGCTTTAGGCAAGTGGCCAGACTGACCGACGGCGAGCTGGTCCTGCAGCTGCAAATCGCTGACTCTCCTGCTGCTGATGTGGCGGTGATAAGCAGGGAGTTTATCTGCAGTGTAGCTGAAGCAGGACTTTTAACCACCCTGCTGTTTGCTGTGATTTTTTTTTCAGGGTCTTTCTTGGCTGCTTTCTGCTTCCTGGGCTCTGTCTCAGCCAAGCCATGCCAGCAGCTGTAAAGGCATCACCCCCTGCTTAGCCACTGTGGGTGGTGAAACCCCAGCTCCAGCTGTGGTGGGAGCAGCCCTGGGAAAGACTAACAGGCTCCTCATTAGTCCCATGACCCGTTTGCAATGTGGGTTGGGGGATCCTGCACACCGGCAGCTTCAGCATCAGCCATGAAGGCAGATGAAGAAGCAGTGTTTATTTACCTCCATTTTGATCAAAATCCCATAATTTAGAGTCAGGAGGGGAATCTCTGTCCCTGGAGGTGTTCAAAATATGTGTAGATGTGGCACTTCAGGACATGGTTTAGTGGGCACAGTGGGGTTGGGCTGATGATTGGACTGGATGAGCTTAGAGGGCTCTTCCAACCTTAATGATTCTATGATTTGCTCTATTTAGCCATGAGCAGTTTTTTCCCATTTTTTTTTTGCTTGCCACAGCTGTCCTGTTGCGATGCTCCTCATCCTCATTGCTGATTCTCGAGGGGTAAAGCTCAGCCGTACCCCAGGCTGGCAGCCCTTACCGGGAGTGGGGGCAGGGATGTGATGGCTGAGAAGGCAGGAACCCACCAGTCCTCACTGGTGCATGTGCTTGCATCTTCCAGTGGGAATTCCAGGTGGGCCCATGCGAAGGCATCGAGATGGGAGATCACCTCTGGATGGCTCGGTTCATTCTCCATCGTGTCTGTGAGGACTTTGGGGTTGTGGCTACTCTGGACCCCAAACCAATGACTGGCAACTGGAACGGTGCCGGATGTCACACCAACTACAGCACTGAGGAGATGCGGAGAGAAGGGGGCCTTAAGTGAGTCCGGTGGGGCATCCCTGGGAGGTACCTGGGAGATCTGGGGTGCTGTTGGCCATGTGGCAGCTGGGTGGTTGCACTAGACAGGGCTGGGGCTGTCCCAGCTTATTTTATTTTAAAAGGAGCTGGGCGTATCGGTGTCTCCTCGGCTGTCCTCATCCCTGCACAGAAGGAGGGGGTAGCAGCCTTCCAGGCCATGGGAACACTCCCGTAAGTGGACTTAGTGACAAAACCAACACCCTTCTCCTCTCCCACAGGCACATCGAAGCTGCCATCGAGAAACTGAGCAAGCGGCATGACTACCACATCTGTGTCTACGACCCACGGGGTGGCAGGGACAACTCTCGGCGGCTCACTGGCCACCATGAGACGTCCAACATCTTTGAGTTCTCTGCCGGTGTGGCCAACCGAGGAGCCAGCATCCGCATCCCACGCCAAGTTGGCCAAGACGGCTATGGCTACTTCGAGGACCGTCGGCCGGCAGCCAACTGTGACCCCTACGCAGTCACCGAGGCCATCGTGAGGACAACGGTGCTCAACGAGACTGGGGTGGAGACCAAGGACTATGCTGACCACTGAGGCCCGGGGGGTGGGTGGAGGTTTTCGTTTCTACACTAGCTTCTCATGTGGGATTTGTGCCTGTGTGGTGTCCACAGCTGTGAGCTCAGACTCTTTAGGAACCTTGCTTCTGGTTTTGTGAAACGTCGCCTTAGAAATATATATATTTTATAGCAAGAGGGAGAGGCCCAACCTATTTTCTTATCCACTTTTTTCTGGTTCCTGATTTTAGGTCATACATGGGGAGGGTTTTTTAAAACTTGGATTGAATGTGGTTTTTTTTTCCAATGGACTTTACACTCTAATATACAGAGATCCTGGTGTGGAAGCTGCTGCTGTTTGCACCTGGGGAGGGTGGGTGCTTTATTTCTATATCTCTGTAGCAAGGAAAAGAAAATAAATGATCTTCCTGGCTGCATGGCAGCTGGGTTACACTGTGGCGGGTGCATTTTTCTGTAGCTCCTAGAGCTCCATGGAGGATTTAAGTTGAGTCTTGTTGATGGGGTACAGACACTGAGCAGCCTGCACTGGAGGAGCAGAGATGCTGGCGGATCCTTGGGGCAGGTGCCTGGAGCTGCTCTGCCCTAGTTACTGGTGGCCGAGATGCCATCTCTCTCCATCGTGATCCCCTGAAAGGCAAACAGAGTGATGGAGCCTGAGCAAACAGTGGCCAGGGCGGCAGCTGGCGGGCGTTTACACAGGGTGTGCGCTGCTGAGTCAGTAAAGCTGACCTCACTGGGCACAGCGAGCAGCAGCCTCCCCTTCCCAGGATGCTGGTGGGTGAGGAGGGGAGCCTGTGGGGATATTCCCCTTGCTGCGCTACCAGGACAGGGACATGGTGCCGACTCCTTGGCTTGGAGTCTCTTTACAGGGGGGAGGTTGTAGATTTTCCTCAATCCCCACGTGGGGACAAATCCACGTAGGTGGGACATCAATGGCATCTCTATTGGCCAGACTCCTGGCGTCCCTCTGTGCTGCAGCTGTGAGGAGGAGCTGGATGCAAGCAGAGGGGGCAGCTCTCTGGTCCCAGGGACACCTTGAAGAAACAGGTCAGGTCCCTGGGACAGACCTGCAGGATGTGACCCAGCTGCAAGGGGATGTCCCTGGAGCTGGGTGGTACCAGTAGCATTAACAGACAGGAGACATCGTGTTCACTCCAGTGCAGTCACGGGGATTTTGAAGCTTGTTTTACCTTTATCTTTGAATCCACTATGAGTGAAAAGCTGAAAGGGAGGACCCTGAGTCCATCCCGCAGACAGGGACGTGGCCGTGTCCCGCACCACAAGCAGCCAGGATCCCTCGCTGTCTCTGAGCTGTTCCGGAACAAACGTTACCCGGTCTCCACCCTAAAAAGGGAAAACTTTTCCTTCCGGAAATTGCTATTTGGGATGTTTAGCGTTTTTTACCAAACCCACAATGCTGTCTTGTTCCCCTCTCATTTCTATGATGTCTTCAATGAGTAATTTGAGCCCTGGGACAGCAGCTGCTGGATGAAGTTGGAAAATCAATAAAGAAATAAATCTGGAGTGGGAAGACTAATGTTTATTTCCCTGACTTGTACTGGTGGCTTGAAGTACTTTAGTTTTCATCACACGGTGCTGTACAGCCCTTGATTAAATCAATCCATGTCGCCAACGTGCAAACATCCCTGGCCAGATGCAGTGCTGTGGTACATCCAAACACTTTGAACCTCACCACACACCTTTGGTCTCACCTCACAATTCTTCTCTTCAGCCGAGAGCAGACCCAAAGCCACAGACGGGGCTTTTCCCTGACCTGGGATCAGCCCTGGCTGCTGCTCACCAAGGATGCTGCCCACTGGTCCTCACACAGCCAGAACTGCTGTGCGCTTGGACGCTTTCACACTGTCCTCTGCCAAAACGCACATCTTGCTTGTACTTTCTGAGGTGAAGATGGGCCAGAAATCATATGTCTGGGGGTTTTTTTTCACCCAAAACTGGAGTGGTTCCCACTACAGGGCCTGCAGCACAAGGGAAATGAGGGCACCAGCAAGTTCCCACAGTAGCTTTTCTCACAATTCTGGTGTCTGTTGCTGTAAAAGTTGGGTTGTTGGGTTCAACCAGTGGAGCAGACGCTGGGGATGGAGCCGGCCCTCGGGCTGGGGCTTGAGGCCATGGGCAGACAGTGTTCCCATCCCCATAATCCAAGGGTTGGGCAGTGCTGGGAGATACACCTGGCATCGGCCAGTTCTCCGCAGCGGGTGGAAGCAGTGCTAGGACTCCAGGTGGAGTTTAACACAGAATCGAGTTGCTGAGGGTGCAATTTGATAGGAAGGGTTGGACTCAATGATCCTGTGGGTCTTTTCCAACTTGGTGATTTTATGATTCGATGTGGGTAATCGTTATCCAGGGCCTTCCTGATGGAATGCCCCAGAGCTGGGGGTCAGGGATGATGCACGGTGGCCCCTCACTGGGGCTGCAGGGAGGAGATGCAGCCAGCATTAGCTGGTACTGCGTGTTGGGTGGAACCGGTGCAGGGAAACCAGGTGGAATCCATGGCAGAACTGGGCTGCTGGGGGTGCAAAACGGGTCATCGTTATGACACCTGAGCTGGGGGGCAGGGATAATGCCTTGTGACCTCTCACTGGGGCTGTCAGGAGGCTATGGGCAAGGGGACAGTGTTCCCCAGGGGTTTGGCAGGGCTGGGAGGAGATGCACCCAGCATCTCCCAGTGCTCAGAGATGGGGGGAAGCGGTGCTGGGTCCCCGGGTGGACTCCACCGTGATACAAGGCAGCTGAGGGTGAATGTGGGTGATTGTTATCCAGGGCCTTTCTGAAGGAGCTCCTCAGAGCTGGGAGATCATGGGACTGCCTGGAGGCCACGGGTGAGGGTTCAGCGTCCCCGTCCCCATCCAAGGCTTGGACAGTGCTGGGAGAAGATCCACCAGGCTTCGCCCACTTCTCTGCAATGGGTGGAATTGGTGCTGGGACCCCAGGGTGGAATTCAACCCAGAACTGGGCTGCTGCGGGTAATCTCTCCCCAGGGCATCCCCGAGGCGGGGTTAGGGAGGAGGCACCATGGCTGGAGCTGCCTGGGGTTTAGAATCATAGAATCACCAGGTTGGAAGAGACCCATCGGATCATTGAGCCCAACCATTCCCACCAATCACTAAACCATGTCCCTCAGCACCTCGTCCACCCACACCTTAAACACCTCCAGGGAAGGTGACTCAACCCCCTCCCTGGGCAGCCTGTTCCAGTGCCCAATGACCCTTTCTGGGAAAAAACTCTTTCCTAATGTCCAGCCTAAACCTCCCCTGGTGGAGCTTGAGGCCATTCCCTCTTGCCCTGTCCCCTGTCACTTGGGAGAAGAGCCCAGCTCCCTCCTCTCCACAACCTCCTTTCAGGTAGTTGTAGAGAGCAATGAGGTCTCCCCTCAGCCTCCTCTTCTCCAGGCTAAACACCCCCAGCTCTCTCAGCCGCTCCTCATAAGGCCTGTTCTCCAGCCCCCTCACCAGCTTCGTTGCTCTTCTCTGGACTCGCTCCAGAGCCTCAACATCCTTCTTGTGGTGAGGGGCCCAGAACTGAACACAGGATTCGAGGAGCGGTCTCACCAGTGCCGAGTCCAGAGGGAGAAGAACCTCCCTGGCCCTGCTGGTCACGCCGTTTCTGATCCAAGCCAAGATGCCATTGGCCTTCTTGGCCCCCTGGGCCCCTGCCGGCTCCTGTTCAGTCGCTGTCAACCAACACCCCCAGGTCCCTCTCCTCCAGGCAGCTGTTTGCTGCCCCCCGCAGGCGCCTTCGCAGAGCTCAGGGGCTCGGGCCTCGCTCTCCTCCGCGGGGTTTGGGTGCGGGGGGAGCCGCTCTGCGGGTCGGAGGCACAGGGAAGATCTTCAACACGAGCTCCTCAGGGCTGCTCTGACCGTGCCCACCTGCCCCAGCTGAGAGAGGGGAGATTGAAATGAGATCTTAGGGAGAAATGTTTTGCTGTGAGGGTGAGGAGGCCCTGGCCCAGGTTGCCCAGAGCAGGGGTGGCTGCCCCATCCCTGGAGGGGTTCAAGGCCAGGCTGGATGGGGCTGGGAGCAACTGGATCCAGTGGGAGGTGTCCCTGCCCGTGGCAGGGGGTAGAGCTATGTGGGCTTTAAGGTCCCTTCCAACCCAAACTGTTCTAGGATTGTAAATACCCCTCTGGGCTCTCTCCTGCCCCCATCCCACCCCTCGGCTGGAGGCACAGAGCTGGACGCTGCCAAGCGGTGCATCACCCCTCAGGACAACTGTCCCTGGGGTTGTGATGAGGGGCTCCGGCTGTGGGCTGCCAACCTGGGACACCTGAGCACCAGGCACCCACTGTGGTCCCTTCCTTCACCTCCAAGCTCTGCAGAAAGAGACGGACACCCAGGGTCTTCGAGCATTGTGACCATCCCGGAACAACAGCACAGGGCTTGCAATTTCTCCATCTTCAGGTCTCTTTTCAGCACTATAAATTCCATTACTTTGAATTCAGTCAAGACCTTCAGGAGGTTCTATTCCCAAGCCAGTTATAAAAAGGACATTAGGATTACAATTCTGCTGCTAACAATAGCATTACTCAAAGCCGCCGGCCAGAAGTGGAGAGCTCTGGGTAGAATAAAGACCTAAACTAAAATGTCAATAATAACTTCTCTTTTTTCCCCTTCCCTGTCTTCCAGCCTGCACGAACTGCTTGAGTGTATCTTAATAAGCATTAAAATGGTTTCAATTTAGACCTACAGAAAATTGAATTTTTTTCCCTTAGAAGCTGTCTGGCCTTTAAGGGCCAGTGATAATATTTGGGTTTTGTATAAGAGCATCTTTGATCTCGAAGGCTCTCAGCGAATAGAGAGACACAGCTCATTACCAGCAATTCGCTGCTGTTGAAATGCAACAGCAGCTGGAGGGGGGCAAGCATCATGCAGTGGCACCCAGTGTGCCAGGAGAAGAGTTAGGGAGAAGTTTAGCCAGGGGGTGTTTGGTCCTGGCTTCCCGCTCTCCCTGTGTGGCTCTCCAGGACCAAACCTCACTCCCAAGGAACCTGGTGGCCGTGGGTGGTGAGCTCCCACCCAGCTGGTGCTGGGTTTGCATCCAGAGGGGTCAGTTTGGTCCCTAAAAGTTTTGGATGAAGGGAGTTCTGTCAGCCCCAGCTTAGTCCCAGGTGGGCTGTGGTGATAAGAGCAGCCCAGGTGGCAGCAGCGTGTTGCTAAGAGGGGGATGTAGCCCAGAACAATGAGTTCAGTTTGGGGCCCCTTATGACAAGAAAGACATTGAGGTCCTGGAGCGTGTCCAGAGCAGAGAGATGAAGCTGGGGGAAGGGGCTGGAGAACAAGTCTTAAAAGGAGCAGTTGAGGGAACTGGGGTTGTTTAGCCTGGAGAAGAGGAGACGTTATCACTGTCTACAACTATCTGAAAGGAGGTTGTAGTGAGGTGGGTGTTGGTCTCTTCTCCCAAGTGACAGGACAAGAGGGAATGGCCTTAAATTGCATTGGGGAGGTTCAGACTGGACATTAGGAAAAATTTGCTCACCAGAAGGGTTCTTAGGCCCTGGCAGAGGCTGCCCAGGGAGGTGACTGAGTCACCATCCCTGGAGGTGTTTAAGAGACAAGCAGATGAAATGTTTAAGGATATGATTTAGTAGTGGGCAGGTATGGTTGGACTTGATGATCTGGATCCAATCTAGCAATTTTATGATCAACTCACATGGCATCACCACTGCTAAAAACCCTCTCCATTTCTGAACGTGGGGCTCAATCACGGGTGCTGTGCAGGGAGAGGGTCGTGCTGGCTGCCAGTGACTGCCACTTGCTCACTGCTGGGAATTTACAGCAATTAGACTTTCCAGGAAGGCTTGTTTCCATGGCAGGGCACCAGGAGCAGACGGTCATTTACCTCACCCACAGAACAAGGGGGAAGCATTAGATGGCCTCAGCAGCTGCAATTACACCTCTTGCCTGCCTTGCATCTGGATGATGTAACATACTGCAATCAGAAGCAAGGGGACACCCTGTGGCAGCACCAACACTCTAGGGGGAGTTTCTAGGGGCACTGAGGACAGGTGACTTCATTGTGAGCGGTTGGATTGAGGGTTCGGGATTGCACTTGAGTGTAAGAATCACAGAATCACCATGTTGGAAGAGACCCACCGGATGATCGAGTCCAACCATTCCCACCAGTCACTAAACCATGCCCCTTAGCACCTCGTCCACCCGTCCCTTAAACACCTCCAGGGAAGGTGACTCAACCCCCTCCCTGGGCAGCCTGTTCCAGTGCCCATTGACCCTTCCCGTGAAAATTTTTTCCTGATACTCAGCCTAAACCTCCCCTGGTGGAGCTTGAGGCCATTCCCTCTCGTCCTGTCCCCTGTCACTTGGGAGAAGAGCCCAGCACCCTCCTCTCCACAACCTCCTTTCGGGTAGTTGTAGAGAGCAATGAGGTCTCCCCTCAGCCTCCTCTTCTCCAGGCTAAACACCCCCAGCTCCCTCAGCCGCTCCTCATAAGGCCTGTTCTCCAGCCCCCTCACCAGCTTTGTTGCTCTTCTCTGGACTCGCTCCAGAGCCTCAACATCCTTCTTATGGTGAGGGGCCCAGAACTGAACACAGGATTCGAGGAGCGGTCTCACCAGTGCCGAGTCCAGAGGGAGAAGAACCTCCCTGGCCCTGCTGGTCACGCCGTTTCTGATCCAAGCCAAGATGCCATTGGCCTTCTTGGCCACCTGGGCCACTGCTGGCTCCTGTTCAGTTGCTGTCAACCAACACCCCCAGGTCCTTCTCCTCCAGGAAGCTTTCTAGCCAGACTTCTAGTCTGTAGCACCACGTTGTAAGAGGAGCCTACAGGTCTGCCCTCCTCCTCCTGGGAGAGAAGGCAGCAGAGGCTGTAACCATGCAGAGGAGGTCAGCCCCATGTCCCAACGGGTAGAGTTCCCAATCCCCTGGCAGGGATGGGGCAGGGTCTGCCTTGGTGCTCCCTGCTGCAGTGGGGGCTACTGCTATGTGCAGACAAGAGTTTTTTGTAGAGTGGTGCCACGAAGCCCACAGCAACGGTTTGATGTTTGGCTTAAGAAAGGTCTCCAAAGAATCCAGCTCCTCCAGGTGTCCCTTGAGCAGCCTCCACAAATGAGTCCTTAATGACCTGCGGCAGCCACTCCTGTTGACCCCAGCACCCTCCTGAGCACCAGCCCTAGTGAGGCATTAGCAGAGCAGAGAAGCTACCTACCAGCTGCAGGCTGGGAGCTGCGTGGGAGCTGGGTGAGGGGCAGGATCTGCACAGGTTGTCAGGACACTAACAGTCTCTAGTGGCCCAGACCAGCCTCACCTACAGCCCCAGCCCATGGGCACTGGTGTCTACTTAAGCAATGCCAGGGCCATCCGTCCCTCTTAGATGCACTGAGGAGTGTTGGTCTCCAGTGTTGGTCATCCAGACCCTAATCCACAGATAGATTTCCCAGCTTGATCCACTTTATCATTGTAAGCCTGCCAGAAGATCACCAGGCTATGTCTCACCATGATAATCCTCACAGTTTGGTTGTTTCTGGTTTGGTTTTAAACCTGCCTCATTTTTGGGAACTTTCCTGAAGGGCTGGACTCCTAAATGAACATTCCTACTATCTCTTGGACTGAAGGATGAAGCACTTGCTGGTGAGACTCTGCCCTGCAGCTGTGGTGCCCCTCCTGGCTCCCTGGACCTTTGGGAGCCCCCAGACTGTAGCGATTAAGGCACGGACCCCATCGATGAGGCAACGATCGAGATCAACTTTATTGAGAGGGCGCAAACCTTATATAGTGCCTCTGTGTCCAGTAACAGCTATTCCAGTGAATTTCCACTTGTGAGAATCCTGCAGCACAGCGACAGAATGCAACCCCCTGTTTTCCACAGATGTGCCCCTTATCTTCATGTTTTCCGCCTAGTGCATTCCTTTCCTATTAACTCCCGGGTCTTAATAAAGATTCCAAGGTCTCAACAGCTAGCAAGCATGAGAACATCGGCAGTTTTCATAGAGTCATAGAATCATAGAATCACCAGGTTGGAAAAGACCCACCAGATCATTGAGTCCAACCATTCCTAGCAATCACTAAACCTGCTTGCTGCTAAATATTGCAGGTACACCAAGGTTCCTCACTGATATCGGTCTCTGTTGTGCTGCCTTTTGAAACGTCACTGCTCACCTGTTTGGTTAAAGGCTGCTAGGATGTGGCCTTGGCACCTGTCAGGCTTAAAGAGAGGGACAGTAGCCTTAAATTTCCTCTGGCTGCCTTTGGGGTGGGAGGACGTGTGCTCTGCATTGTCACAGTGACAGTCCCCGCTGTGTTGTGACACTGAGATGGCCGCGTTTCCACCCCAGGACCAGCTCCCCGTGGTGATGCCTTGTGCGCAGGCACCCGTGTGAGGAGCTGGGAAATGAGAAACTTGGACCCCACAGGGTGTGCACAGCAGCAAAGTCCCCGAGGGTGCATGGGGACGGGCAGTGGCAAACTGGGTCCAGGGAATTGAATTTCTTCTTTGATCCTTACTTCCTGCAGCGGCTGACAAGCGATGCCAAGGGGTGGGATGCCATGAGCAGGAGGATATCCAAAGAGGACAATGAGATGCAATTGCAGTGCTGTCTTTCTCTTTTTCAAGCACGCTTCGTTTCAGGCCTTTGCAGCTCCTGCAGGGACTTGGGTTGCAGCAAGAGAGGCAAACAGTGAAATTATATCTGCTAAGAGAAGTGGGCACAGGTCGAGCTGCAGCTGGGCTGTAGCCAGGCAGGTGTCTGCTCAAGAGATGATTCAAACCCAAATGAAGCGATTTCTTCTGCTGCTGCTCTAGCCTGATAACTGATATCACAAACCAAATGCATTTGCTGGCCTTGATTCACATCATGGGAGGCGTTTCCAGTGGCTGAAATGCCAATGTAAGGCAGGGTTTAGGAGAACTCTCTAAAAATAGCTGCAGATAGGGCTGGGCTTGGAATATTTGCCAATGGGAGGAGTGTGCAAAAGTGATGGGTGCTGTTGAGTTACAGAGCTGCTAGCAAAGGAACTGGTTTCACCCTAAACCATCTCAAGCTCATGGGATACAGGGAGGATGGGTGACAGCTGTGATATTGTAGTTCAGGGAAGTAAAAGATGCTTTGACGTATTTGGCAGCAGCTGGTCTGTAAGGCGAGCTCCTGCCCCAAGGAAAATGGTGAAATAAGACCAATCTGGGAAGATACAACTAGGATGATTCTGTCTTCTCCATGGAGCTTAATCCAGGACATGGACACACACTGTGCCTGGGGTGTTTCCGTCTCACCCTCACATTCACAGGCAGCTGAAGGATGCTGTTAACAGTCATCCTGGCTGTATTACATCAGGCTTTCCATGTCTCTTCCCTTGTCTGAGGACAAGGGTCCCATGGCTTGTTTCACCAGCTCTTCAGTGCCTAGCATGTCCTTCTCCCATCTCCTCAAGCTTCTGGAGAAGGGAAAGGCTACGAGGTCTCGTACATCACTCACAGCTGGTCTGCCCTGAGCTGCCTTTCTGTGCTTTCTGACTAGTTGTGTTGTTGTAACACAGAGACCTGAACTTGGCTTTCAGTTTAATGGGGGAAACTCTTAGATCCCAGTATGCGGCTCTCTCAAAGGCACGTGCTCTGCCCTCCCAGTTGCACATACTGGATGTTCCTCTGCCTCTTTCCTGCCAGGCTGCACCCTTGTACCTCTGCTGGGTGCTGGAGGCTCTTGCTGCTGCCTCAGCCCCCTTGGGACCCTGGGGTGGCACAGGGGCTTCAGCTCACACTGTCCCCGTGGGTAGACTGGGCGACCATAGCTTGGTAGGTTTCCTAGACAGAGGCAGTGTGGGGGGAATGGACGCGGACATGCAGAAGCTCATCCAGCTCAGCTCCCACCAACATAAGCGCGTGGAGGCAGGCAGAGCAGTGAGGATGGACCAGTGGCTTTTTGCCTTCACTTACCTCACGGTGCCAGGTGCTGGCTGCTTTCTCAGGGCAGTTTTGCACCCAGGTTCAGCCCTGGGCCACATCAAAATCATGTCTGTTTGTTTTCTGTCACCATCCTGCACCCCCCATGGACCTGGCTAGGTGGGCTGGCAGTTATTCTCCATGCAGAGAGCTGGGGCTTGCTGGCAGGAGCAGTGTCCCAGGAGCTGCTCCTAGAACCTGTCACGAGCTGCTCTGTCCTCTGCTTGTATTCCCCTGGGGACGGTGGCTTTGATTGTCATCAGCTAGCCCAATACAAGTGCCATAAATCAACTGGCTGCACAAGCATCATGCTTACCTGGTCACATGGTGAAAATAGATTGTAGACCCACCTTTGACTGCTTCACTTGCTACCAGCTCAGCTGACAGTGTCCTGGGCTGGTAGAAGATGTCCAGCATGTGGTTCTAGCATAGGCAGAGCCTCCATCAGCTCCTTGAGTGAGCAGCACGGTGCTGACGTGGCTGGGACAGGCATCGCTCATGTCATGAGAGTGGAGGATGTTTTAATGACTCCTCCTGCTCTGGCCGAGGCAGGTTGGTCAGACGTGACTCACCTGTCGCGTGACAGCTCTGACCTCAGAGCAGCAACCTTTGAGTCCTGCGTATTAGCTCACAGAAACCCAAATCAATGACCAGGGAAATGGAAATAACAGAGGAAGGATGGCTCCAGAACAGCCCCGCTGCTGTGGGCAGGGGACGCGAGCTGGGGTGAGCAGGGATGGGAACAGCAAGGTGTGGGGCTGGAGAAAACCCATGCCAACCTGCTTTTCCACTCAGCATCCACCCATGATGCAGCCAGCCAGAAAACTCTTTTGGAAAGCATTACTTCACAAAGAAAATGTTCAGTGCCCTTGGGCAGGGCGCTGCTCTAGCAGTAGCTTTGGCTGAGAGATCTACTCCTTCGCCTGCACACCTGGGTTTGGGTCGCATTCTGCTCCTCCCCGGGGTGTCCTTGGGGTCAGCTCTGCTGATGTGCTGTCCTGTCCCTTACGCTGGGTGATGGGGAATGGGCTCTGCCTTGTGCTCTGGGGATGTGGGTTTGTTTGAAGGGAACCCTCAGATACGCCACCAGAGCTACTTGCGGCAGGGGAGGGGGATGCCCACATCACTATGAGCCTCAGTCCTCTGGATGCATCTACATTTAGCCATGGTTTGGCTCCAACGTCCAGCTTTGACGTGTGCCATGAAGGTTCTCCACATTCCTGCAGGAGCAGCTGCTGGAGGATGTTTCTCCATGCCAGGGACTGACATTTTTTTGCTCTGGATGATGTGCAGGAAAACGAAGTGTTCTTGTGGGCAGCAGGGGGAAGATGTGTGCTGAGAGAGGGAGTGGGATTTTCCATGTGCTGGAAAGGCAGCCAGGTGTGGGAGAAGAGCATGAGTGCTGTGGGGTGTCCCCATCCCAGGGCTCTCAAGCTGGCTTGCTGATGTGATCCTTGGTGCAGGATCTCCCCTCCCCAGTCACCTCCTGCTGGGCTGCATGAAGGGTTGGGGCGGTTCTTGGTGATTTTTATCCTTGGCATTCAAAGGCAGGGTCCATCCCACTGGGTTTTATCTACTGGAAGTGGGACGTATGGGCTGGTTGAGCAAATTAATCCTGGCCAGGGTGGTGCTGAACCAGGGTCATGGATGGAGAAAGAGCTGTTGGCTGCTGTTCTAGGAGGTTGCTCTCACGAACAGCAACACTGTGATGTTGTTAGCGGAAGCCAGTATGGGGGGAAAGGGAAGTGAAAGAACTGGGAAAGGAAGGGAGACCCAAGAGCCAGGTCAAACACAGGATCCAAATGTCTTGCACCCCAGGGGTCGGTCAGGCAGAGCTAGTGGCCTCCCTGCTGTTGGACCCTCTTCTGGTGCAGGATGCCGCTTGGGATGGCAGACACCCAGGAACCGGGCTGCCCTCCTCCCACAGCCCAGCTCTTCCCTGCAGAAGCCCCTCTGGGGTCCCCATAAACTTTGACATCATTATGCTCATACGTGTTAAACGGCAGCTGCTGCCTTACCATGGCATTGCAGGAACCCAATCCCAAATACAAGGAGTTTTTCATTGCAGGAGAAATGCAGAATCCCGCATGGTGCTGGGGGCATGGGAGTCCAGCCCTGGGTTTTCATTTGGCCCTTTTCTCAGGGAGGTCCCGCTGGGATCTCCAAGAGGGAGTAAACCCTCCTGTTCCCAGAGCCTGTAGGTGAGTGCAAGCAAACTGGTGTCCCCGCTCTACCTGGGCACAAACGCCAAACCCTGTGGGGAAGGGAGGGCAGGCGTTACACCATCTGATCCTCCTCCACAGTCCCACGCTGAGCAATGGAGGCTCTTCCAGTGAAGGAGATCAGAAATCGAGGCACTGTGATTACAATTATAGTAATAGTAATTAATGCCTTGCCTCTCTCTAAGGATTTTCCTTTGTGTCTCGGTGGGTGCTGGCTGGGTGTTAACTCATTAAAGCAATAGCATCCATGTGAAGGGGTCACAGCACCACAGCGGCTCAGCTGGGGTCTCCTCTCCCTGCCCTCCTCTTTCTCCATGGCTTGGGGGCAGGAAGATTGAAAGGAAGGATCTGGTTTAGGAGGGATGGCCCTAAATCAGCTGCCTTTTCCCAGGGGTGAGGGTTACCTTCTTGATGGGGGAACTGGCCAGGAGCACCTCTGTGTTATCCATGGATGTTCATCTGGTCTCTTGGTATGTGGGCCAAAGGGCTTGCACATACCTCTGTGCATTTGGGGATAAATACGCTCTAATGCATCAATTCCTGCACGTGTCTGTACTTGGGAGGCTGCTCCTGCAGGAGGATTTCCATCAACACAAATGCCAGTACGTGGGTTTCATAGACACAAGCCAGCATAGTAACATGAAGGCTGGAGAAACAGCTTTACAAGGAGTGACTTGGAGAGCTCAAATGGCTGAGTTTATCAAAGAAATTGAGAGGTGTCTTGATTTTGGTGTGTAAGTACCTTCAGAAGGAGACATTACCTGGTGCTAAAGGATGCTCTAATGTCAGAGAAAGAACAAGAACCAGCGGCTGAAGCCTGGCAAGGTCGGACTAAAAATCAGGCGTGCATGTTGGCAATAAGAGGGATGAGCAGAAGGAGTGAACTGCTGAGGGACATAGCAGGGAGGGTTGTCCTCCACTTAAGGGAAGTCTCATCTCTCTGGCAGAGATGCTTCAGCCGGTACATTCTTTAATCGGGTGCACAGTAGGAGCATGAGTGGGTGATGTTTATTCTGCTATTACAGGCCCTTAGGGTTTCATAGAATCACAGAATCACCAGGTTGGAAGAGACCCACCAGATCATCGAGTCCAACCATTCCCATCAATCACTAAACCATGTCCCTCAGCGCCTCGTCCACCCGTCCCTTAAACACCTCCAGGGAAGGTGACTCAACTACCTCCCGGGGCAGCCTCTGCCAGTGCCCAATGACTGTTTCTGTGAAAATTTTTTCCTGATGTTCAGCCTGAACCTCCCCTGGTGGAGCTTGAGGCCATTCCCTCTCGTCCTGTCCCCTGTCACTTGGGAGAAGAGCCCAGCTCCCTCCTCTCCACAACCTCCTTTCAGGTAGTTGTAGAGAGCAATGAGGTCTCTTCTCATTGACCAGGAGCGGGTCTGTGGTGGGACTGGTGGCCCTCACTCCTGGGGGGCTCCGTGCATCCGTGGGATGTGCCAGGGAGATGCAGCTGCTGCAGAGCCCCAGGACGGTGTGTTCCTAGAGCTTCATACACCACTGGTGAGATATTTAGCTCCAATGCCACCATGTCTACTTGGGGAAGCTGCTTGCGAGCGGCCTCGCAGACCCACATCCGAGCCGGTGAAGCCACAGATTGGAAACTGGGGACCACGGAGAGGAAGGGTGTGCAGGAAGGCAGCTGAACAATGCTATCTGTGAAAGGTGTTTGCCTGAAACCAAGGAGAACTTGTTGTTCCTGCTAGCAGGTGACATGAGAAGCCATGGGGCACCGAGTTAAACAGGGTAGTAATTTGGAAAGGTATAATATAAATATATGGGCATTATGGATTTTGTATACATACATAAGTATATGAAATAGTAACCAGTGGTGTACGCAGTGTAACGGTGATAGCGGCGAGCCCTCCACATGCTCGCTGCCTGTGTATGTGTGGTTTAGTCCAAGGGAAGCTTGATAAACCAGTGTCCCTGGCTGTACCACTTGGCTGCTTGCTTTTTTCCCCATCACAGCTGCTCTGGTGCCTGAGCTTATGGGGAGCCCTGGGCCACCCTGGCCAGCAGCAAAGCCCCCACCCAATCAGTCCCTTGCTCCCCCCACCAGTACAGGGGAGAGGTTGGAAGAGGAAAAGAAAAAATCTTGAGGACTGAGAGAAAGACTCCTTCTAACAGAGGGGCTAGAGAGCTGGGGGGGCAGGAGCTCCCCCAGCAGCGCCCATCTCTGCAGCAGCCGCAGACTTGAAGCAACAGAGCAGGTAGAAGCAACCTTGTAAAGTACAAATTGCCCCAGGGGTAACGTGCTGCTGCCTCACCCACAAGTGTTCACATCATTAAACCCCGGACCTGTCACGGCTCTGGCATTTCCTTGGTGCCTCTCCCCGAGAGCTGCCGGGTCCCTTGCTCAGCTCCACAGGGTGAGATGATTGTGTCCAGCACAGGGGAAACTGAGGCACGGTCAGGCGGGGCTGTGCCTTGCCCACGTCACTGCATGCAGCTGCAGGACAACATCTGGAATGATTAGGAAGAAATTCTTCATTATAAGGACAGTGAGGCCCTGTCCCATGTTGCCCAGGTGGCTGCTGCATCCCTGGAGGGGTTCAAGGCCAGGTTGGATGGGGCTTGGAGCCCCTGATCCAGTGGGAGGTGTCCCTGCCCGTGGCAGGGGGTGGGACTGGATGGGCTGTGAGGTCCCTTCCAACCCAAACCATTCTATGAATGCTGAGAGAGGAACAGATTTGAGTCACAAGGCGATGCCTACAACAACCATTAAGTCTTTTGCTCATAAATGACCACACAGACAGGGGTGGTATGAGACCTGCATCGCAGCCCATCCCTCTGTGGGCACGTTTTACCCACGTGTGAGAGCACTCACAGTCAATCACAGCTCGTTTGTGCCATTGGTAAATCATGGCTCAGGTGCCAGTGGGCGTTTTGTTGTGAGATAAGTTGGTTTTTTTTAATAATCACTACGTTCTTTGTTGAGAAACTTTGTGTTCCTTGAAGGCAGGGGAATGTGATGATATGTGAAAGGAAAATTTTATTCTTAGAACAGAGGTTGACATTTGTTTTTCCCTTTCTTTTACTAAGAGAAAAAGGAGGAAGGGAGAGCAGACAGAGCCTGGAGGAAGTGAAATGTACCACCACCAGGACAAATCCTTCAAAACAATTTTTTTAAAGCAAAATAATTGTCCAAAAGAGCAGGAAAGTAAATCTTTTGCTGTTTACCAACCATCTTCAACTGGTTTTTTTTTTTTTACCCACTCTGAATATCAGCATCAGTGTCTCTACATGCAATTAGATAACAGGGGTGACTCCAGGGCACATGCAGATGAGCAGGGAGGCAGGAATGCAAACACGCGTTTGATGAGGAAAACCCTCCTGAACCTGGCACCACCAGGCTGTGTAAGTTGAACAGCAGGTGCTCAGGCACTGCAGGCAGCAAATATATTGAATTATATCCCTCTGGTTCCATCGTACAAACAGTGTAGCTGCAGTCTGGGGGACAGATTAACATCATAGAATCATAGAACCATAGAATCACCAGGTTGGAAGAGACCCATCGGATCATCGAGTCCAACCATTCCCACCAATCACTAAACCATGTCCCTCAGCACCTCATCCACCCGTCCCTTAAACACCTCCAGGGAAGGTGACTCAACCACCTCCCTGGGCAGCCTCTGCCAGTGCCCAATAACCCTTTCTGTGAAAATTTTCTTTCCTAATGTTCAGCCTAAACCTCCCCTGGTGGAGCTTGAGGCCATTCCCTCTCGTCCTGTCCCCTGTCACTTCGGAGAAGAGCCCAGCTCCCTCCTCTCCACAACCTCCTGTCAGGGAGTTGGAGAGAGCAATGAGGTCTCTCTTCAGCCTCCTGTTCTCCAGGCTAAACACCCCCAGCTCTCTCAGCCGTTCCTCATAAGGCCTGTTCTCCAGCCCCCTCACCAGCTTTGTTGCTCTTCTCTGGACTCGCTCCAGAGCCTCAACATCCTTCTTGTGGTGAGGGGCCCAGAACTGAACACAGGATTCGAGGAGCGGTCTCACCAGTGCCGAGTCCAGAGGGAGAAGAACCTCCCTGGACCTGCTGGTCACGCTGTTTCTGATCCAAGCCAAGATGCCATTGGCCTTCTTGGCCACCTGGGCCACTGCTGGCTCTTGTTCAGCCAGCCATGTCACGAGAAGGGCTTCTGTATTTGTGTCTAAGCACACGGTGAGTGTCTTGCAGTGCTGAGGCTGTGCCACAGCGAGCAGAGCCGTGGCCGGAGCCCAGGCGCCTTTGTTCTTCTCCTGGCGCAGGAATTCTTTTCAGTCACGTTGTGACCTTGGGCGAGCAACTTTGCTGCGCTTAAAATTAACTTTTCTGCAAACAAGGCGCATAAATCTTGGTGTCAGGAGAGCTGCACCGCGTGCGGCACGTGGGGCTCGGCTTTGGCAAAGGGGTATTTTTCACCCTGAGTTGTCACCCGAGTGATGTCCCTCTGGGCTGAGGGTGCTGGTGCTCACCAGGAGATGGGGTGACCCCAAAGCCCTGAGGTTTCACCCTCTTTCCATAGGGGAACGGGGTTCAGCGACATCACTGTGTGCTTTATCCCCCCTCCCCCAGTTTGTTTGTTTGTCGCTGGCAGAGCTGAACAGAGGCTGCAGAGCCTGATGAAAGAGGCTTGCAGGCTCCTCTTACAAAATAAAGAGACTGGAGAAAATCGGAGTGCGTAGCTTGACAAAAACAAAAGCTAAAGGGCAGCGCAAGGAGAGCGGCGTATGGATGCATCCCAGCATCCGCCCCGCGGGAGGAGATGAGCTGCTGAAAGCCTTGGCACACAACTGGAGGGGGGCACGTTGCCTGTGACTACGCGCAGGCTGGAAATAAGAGGTAGCTTCTAAATACCAGAGCCTGGAAGGGCTTCCCAGAAGGATCCCTGTGTGCTGGGAATCCTCCTTTAGCGCTTTCTGTGGGGTTTTACCTTGTGGTACCCACTATAGGGAGGGTCCTGCAGCCCCGCAGGTCTGTCCCCGGGAGGATGTCCGTCTGTCCATCCAGCCGGGTCTGGGCTGGGTGCACTCTGCGGATAAAGAGATCATTTTATACTTATTAATTCTGCCCATGCCTGCAGCCTGGTTGTCAGCAGCCGGGAGGCCTCGCCGGGAGGTGCCTTTCCCGGGCGCTGTCTCTGCTGTGGGTTTTATGGATGTTTTTCATGTAATCGCACAGCGCTGAGGGGACACAGGACAAGTGTCATGGGGAGAAACCTGCTGTTCACCCCACTGATCCCCGGGGGACTGTAGGGCTATTGCTGACCCCTCAACTCCAGTTCCCGCTGTGACCCCCATGTTTGTCTCGTGCTGGACACTTAAAGATTATAAAAATAGGAGGAGAGAGAGGTGACAGCTGGGCTGGGAGAATTACAAAGAAGAGATCAGATTAGAGGGAGCAGTGGGAAGCAAGGTGGCCCCACGCCGGGCAGGGCAGCCGGCTCCTTCCCTCACATTCTGGCCCCACAACCAGCTCCGTCCCTTGCAGCCCAGCCCCACAACTGCCTCCCTCCCGCACAGCCCAGCCCCACAAGTGCCTCCATCCCTCACACCTCGGCCCCACAACTGCCTCCATCCCTTGCAGCCCTGCCCCAAAACCACCTCTCTCCCTTGCAGCCCTGCCCCATAACCACCTCCATCCCCTGCAGCCCAGCCCCATAACTGCCTCCATCCCTTGCAGCCCCACAGCCGACCCTCCCTTGCACCCCGCAACCCAGCCCCACAGCCCTGCCCCACAGCCCTGCCCCACAGCCGTCTCCCTCCCTTGCAGCCCCACAGCCCTGCCCCATAACTATCTCCCCTCTTACAGCCCCACAGACACCTCCCTCTCTTTCAGCCCCACAGCTGCACCCCCCGCAGCCCCATAGCCCAGCCCCACAACTCAGCCCCCATCCTGCAGCCCTGCCCCATAACCACCTCCCCCCCTCCTTGCAGCCCCACAGCTGCCCCCCCACAACCCAACAGCCCAGCCCCACAGCTGCCTCCCTCCCCTGCAGCCCCACAGTCCTGCCCCACAGCTCAGCCCCTGTCCCGCAGCCTTGCCCCGCAGCTCCCCTCAAGCCCACAGCCCTGCCCTACAGCCCGCATCCCCCTAGCCCTGCCCCATAACTATCTCCCCCCCGCAGCCCCACAGCTCAGCCCCACAGCCTCGCCCCACAACTCAGCACCCGTCCTGCAGCCCTGCCCTGCAGCCCAGCCCCACAGCTGCCCCCCAGCCCTGCCCCATAACCATCTCCCCCCTCCTTGCAGCCCCCCACAACCCCACAGCTCAGCCCCACAGCCGCCTCCCCCCCTTGCAGCCCGACAGCTCAGCCCCATAACCATCTCCCCCCCTCCTTGCAGCCCCCCACAACCCAACAGCTCAGCCCCACAGCCACCTCCCTCCCTCAGCCCTGCCCCATAACTATCACCCCCTTGCAGCCCCACAGCTCAGCCCCACAGCCGCCTCCCTCCCTTCCAGCCCCCCAGCCCTGCCCCATAACCTCCTCCATCCCCTGCAGCCCCACAGCCGATCCTCCCTTGCACCCCGCAACGCAGCCCCACAGCCCTGCCCCATAACTATCCCCCCCCCTTGCAGCCCCCCAGCCGCCTCCCTCCCTTCCAGGCCCCCAGCCCTGCCCCATAACCACCTCCCCCCCCCCGCCCTGCCCCATAACCACCTCCCCCCCCCCGCCCCTCCCTCGCTCCTCACGGCCCCCGTTCCCGCCCCCCGCCCCGCCCCGTTCCCGCCCCGTTCCCTCCCCGCTCCGGGCCGGCGGGGCAGGTGCTGGCGGGCGGGCGGCCATGGGGAAGGTTCAGCTGTTCGAGATCCGCCTGGGCGAGAGCCGCGTCGTGTTCGGCCCCGGGGAGCCGCTGGCCGGCACCGTGTGCGTGCGGCTGTCGGGAGCGCTGCAGTACCGGGGTGAGCCGGGAAAGGGGCTGGAGCGGGGGGGAGAGGAGTCGGGAACCCCCTGGAGCTGGAATTGGGGGGAGAGAGAGAAGGAGCTGGGTCCCCCATGGAGCTGGAATTGGGGAAGAGAGCTGGGAAGCCTCTGGAGCTGGAGAGGGAGAGAGAGGGAAGGAGCCGGGTCCCCCCCCTGGAGCTGGAATTGGGAGAAGAAGCTGGGAACCTCCTGGAGCTGGAACTGGGAGAGAGAGAAGGAGCCGCGTCCCCCCCCTGGAGCTGGAATTGGGAAAAAGCTGGGAAGCCCCTGGAGCTGGAACTGGGGGTAGGGAAGGAGCCAAGTGTCCCTGGAGCCGGAGAAGGAACTGTCTTCCCCCCAGAGATGGGGGAGAAGGAGGCGGGCCCCCCTACCCCAGAGCTAGGATTGAGGGAGAAGGAACCAAGTACCCCCTGGAGCTGGAGTTGGGGGGAGAAGGAGCTGGGAGGGAGATGGAGAAGGAGCTGGGAACCCCCTGGAGCTGGAACTAGGGGAGGGAAGGAGCCAAGCGTCCCCCTAGAGCTGGGATTAGGGCGAGAAAGAGAAGAAGCCGGGTCCCCTCCTGGAGCTGGAATTGGGAGAAGGAGCTGGGAACCCCCTGGAGCTGGAATTGGAGGTAGGGGAGGAACCAAGTAGCCCTGGAGCGGGAGAAGGAGAAGGAACTGCCTTCCCCCCCAGAGATGGGGGAGAAGGAGCTGGGTCCCCCCATCCCAGAGCTAAGACTGGAGGGGAAGGAGCCCATCCTCCCTTGGAGCTGCAGAGGGAGAAGGAGCTGGGAACCTCCCCCCGCGGAGATGGAATTGGGAGAAGGAGCTGGGAGCCCCCTGGAGCTGGAAAGGGAGAAAGAAAAGGAGCTGGGTCCCCCTTAGAGCTGGAATTAGGGGTAGGGGGAAGGAGTCAAATACCCCTAGAGCCGGAGAAGGAACTGCCCCTTCCCCCCCCCCCTTCGAAGATGGGGGAGAAGGAGCCGGGTCCCCCGACCCCAGAGCTGGGAGTGTGGGGGAAGAAGTCGGGTCTCCCCCATCGAGCTGGAGAGGGAGAAAGAGAAGGAGCCGGGAAGCCCCTGGAGATGAGGGAGAAGGAGCCGGGTCCTCCTGGATTTCCACCTTCCGGATTTGGAGGGTGGAAAGAGCCGGGTCCCTCCTGGAGCTGTAGAGGGAGAAGGAGCAGGGAACCCCCTTTGCTGGAGAAAGAGAAGAAACTGGGTCCCCCGAGCTGGAATTGGTTGAGGGGGAAGGTACCAAGTCCCAACCCCCCGGACCTGGAGGAGTAGAAGGAGCTGAGTCCCCCCTGGAGCTGGAGGGGGGAGAAGGAGCCAAGTCCCCCTCCCCTGAGCTGTAATTGGGGTGGAAGGAGCCGGGTCCATCCATCTCCCCGAGCTGGAGTTGCGGGGGAAGGAGCTGGGTCCCCCCTGTTGTTTTGGGACCGGGCGCTTACACCTCGCCTCTTGCCTCCTGCCATGAGGCAGCCGGGAAGCAGGTCTGATAGGAGCAACCTGCTCCTCTGCTTCCTCTTACTTTAGCTTTCCATCCCATAAAGAAATGAAACCAGTGCCCCGCCCCCTCCACCAACCAAAAAAAAAAATAAAAAATAACCTGAATCACAACCCAGGGCAGGCTTGTTTCACAGGAGCCTCTGGAGCTGGCAGGTGCCCAGGGTGGTGGCACCAGGAGGTGCTGGAGGAGCCTGGCCCCATGTCCAGCCGTTCCTGGAGCCCTACATCTTCCCTGGGCTGCTGGCATCTCCGAGGCGGTGGCCCCAGAACAGCGTGACCTTGCGCTCCTGGGTCTGGGGGAGCCCCAAGATGTGTATTTTCTGTGACAGGGCGATGGGAGGAGGCTGGGAGGAGGTGGGCGAGTCGTTGTCCCGGCTGGTGGCTGCCCCTGCTGCAGCAGCGGGACTGTCTGCCTGTTTGTTAGCACAGTTCACAGCAAGCAACCCTTCTGTAACACCTTGGGTGAACGTTTTGAGTTGTGCAAGTAGCGGTTTGGGAGACATCCAGTCTGAGTCCGTGGTCCTGTGTGTGCCAGCTTGCGTGGCGGGTGGGTGCAGGCAGCAGTGATCCCGGTCGCGTACGAGCGTGGGTGGAATTGGGATGCATGGGTGTCTGCAACCCCAGGTGAGACCCAGGCTCTGTGGTGGCCGGTGCAGTCGTCAGGGTGGGGAGATGGGGATGGGCTGGGGGGAGACAAACTGCTGGATTCGTATCCTTCACGCTGGGAGCTTGCTCTCCTGCCTCAGAGAAGTCATTCACGTTTACGAGTTAGTTTCGTGTTCGGTGCTGTGGTAGTGTGAACCGATTTGCTGTTTCCCCTGAGGTTGTCTTGCTTGCTTCTCCTACGTGCACGCTTCTTCCTTTGTAACAAGTTATTGGGAGGGGAAAAAAAAAGACTAAAGAATGGAAAATACAAAGTCTTTTGAAGAGAGACGTCATCCTGAATGATGGTGCCTATGCTTGCCTATGTCTTGTCTCTGTGAGCACCTCTCCCAGTTGTCTGCAATAGCTTTTTGGAAGCTTCCTCAGGAAAAAAATATCTAGGACAAGCACAGACTTGTAGCCTATTTAATTCCTGTCAGAGCAGAGCAGTTGCACATGCAGTGTTTCTCTCTTTGGAGGGTACTCCCAGCTGTACTCCTTCCAGCAAAGATGTTCATAACAAAGTGTGGCTGACTTCCATCCTCGGCCCATCCCATGGACTTGCAGCCCTGTTCCTTGGGTGAGATGAGAGCATTTGGCCTCAGAGGGCTCGTTTCGCTGGCCCCTTGCGCTGCCAGCTGGCCCTAGTTGTGTCTCGCTGTTGCCTGTACAACTCCCAGTTTGGAGGAGAAATATTGGGTTCTCGTCTATGCCAGATCTCCTTTGCTTCCCAGGGTGCTGCAGTTGGTGGTTGTGGGAGAAGAGGAAGGTGTGTCTTTGTTCTGGACATTCTTTCTGCTCCTTTACTGCTCCGACTGAAGCTTTGGGGTTGGGCGTAACTAATGGTCCGGGAGCCAGGAGGGGTTTTGCTGTTGTATCTGGTGTTTGATGCTGATGCAAGGGTTGTGGTAAGAAGCTTGGGGCAGCTGAGCAGGGCTCTAGGAGAGCTGGCAGAAGCATGGAGCCAGAATCTGAGGTGGGGTGTGTGTCCCTGTTCCCTCTGTTTCTGTGCAGAGGTGACTGGAGCAGCTATTCTGGCTGTTTTGGCTGCAAATTGGCTTCACCAGCTGGGGCAGAAATTTTCCATAACCAGTGTTGTCTGAACTTGCCCAAATAAGTTACGCTGGGCTGTGACACCAACATCTGCAGACAGCAAGGTGACTCTTGGCTGAGTGTCCTCGTCTCTGCTGCTTTCTATCTTACAGTCTCTGGTGCTTAAACACTCCATGGTGGGGCTGGGGATCTCTCAGATGGGCACCCTTGCCTTCCTTCTGGCTGATGAAATACCTCGCCCTCAGAGGAGGTGGCTCGTAGCTGCTTGACGCATCCTTCTTGGTGTGAGAGCAGGCAACTACCTGCTGGAAAGGGGTCCTAAGGGACTAATCCACCCTGTTGAACTCCACGGGCTCAGCAGCAGAGGGGTCAGACTGCTCTTACGTGCTGTGGGATTCTCCTGGGGTGTGGAAGAGGTGGGTGGCATCAGCTTGGTCTATATACTATGCACACCTACACCTTCTGTGACCAGCTGTGACTTTCAGATTAATAAGCACCTTCCAGGAGAAGACGCTAAAGCCCTTGCCCATTGCATGTCTGGCCCACAGCACCGCGGTTTGGTTCCTGAGCCAGACCAGTCCGGTGCATTGACTTCTTTTTGTGTTGTGGTTTTGGAGATCACAAATGCAAACAAGCCTGTAACAACTACTTCACACTATAACTTATATGGCTCTTAGAAATTGCACCTTCTGAAAGGTGGATTTTACAAACAAAGCTCATTCTGTCTTGCTAAATGCACTAGAAATCATAGAATGGTTTGAGTTGGAAGGGACCTTAAAGCTCATCCCATTCCAACCCCCATGCCTTGGGCAGGGACATCTTGGGTCAGAGGGAAGCGTAGCCAGAGACACACCTTTAGGGATCATAAATGCTCCCACCCACGCTGGCTTTCTCGCCAGTGCTGCTGACTTACAATGAAGGCTGCTCTGTAGCACATCTGAGCATGCAGCAGCGTCACAAACGATGTCCAACCTTTGGTGACCCGTGCAGACCTTCCTGCGAAGCTTCTCCCAGTGGCCGGGCCAGGTTGAAGGTCCTTCCCTGAGAACTTCAAGCCTCGGGGGAGAACGCTAATGGGAATGCAGAGTTCCCAGTCATTGTGCCTGGCTTGCTGGGTAAATCATCAAACGTGGGTATACAAAGAACAATTAATCCTAACAGGAAGCTGGCGCTGGGACAGCTGGGGATGGAGGTAATTTGGGAGGAGGGAAATAAGTTTGTTCAGAGCAGGGCAGGCAGCCCCGGTTGCTGGCAGGAGCGTGCTGGAACAAAAGCTGTGCTGCTCGGGGATGCTGGAGCACTTTCCTCTCAACCCAGCGGCTTCCAGGGGCCATGCAGATTATTTCAGTCCTGCCGCCTGCCATTCAGCAAGGCGTCTCATGGGTAGAAGTGTAATGTTAAAATAACAGCCCTCTCTCCTGGGTCACCAAGAGTAAAGAAACTGCAAGTGCTTTCTGGAGTGGATTTCAGCACTTTGCTATTCTGCACTCTATTATTTAGCTGTCCACGTTTATGCAGTGATGACTTGACTTGAAAATCACTCGCTTGAACTATAGAGCTCCAGACACAAGTACCTATGTCTGTTCATGCTCTAGAAATACCCAGGAGTGTAATTCCCATTTCAGCAGAGCAGAGAACCTGTGAATCATGATTTCCTTCTCTAACTTTAATGTAGTAAACATTCACGCTTCTCACGTGGAGAACCGAGAGAGCTGGTGGTGAAGAAGAGGGTTGTAAAGCAGGTCACCTGAGTCCTAAGTCATGCATCTAAAGTAAATGTGACTTCTGTTTCCCTCGGACAGCAGTGGGAAGAAGTTTGGGTTTGGCTAATGGGTATAAGGTGGTTCTGATGTGTGTGTAACCTGTGCCCTTCCTGGGGGCTTGAGGACCACATTGACCACCATCCTCTGCACCAGCTGATCTCTAAAACGAAGGAAGATGTCATTGCTCCAGAAATGCAGTGTTTTGGTCTGCTTAGGAAAGTGATGTTGAAAGGATGGATTCGTTCCCAGTCCCTGAGATGGAAGTCTGTCTTCTGTAAAGGGGGATTTGAAGTTCCTCTGCTTGGCAGCATAGGTCATCATCGGGGTGGGAGGGACCCCGACGGCTCCCAGTGCGGCACAGGGAGCGTGGTGCCTGCAGGGCAGAGCTGAGCGAGAGCCTGGTGGGTTTAGAAGTGAGGAACGGATCCAAAGCTGTCACTGTCCCTGGCAATGCCCGCAGTGGCAGTGCCCAGTGAGGTCCTTGAGCCGCCTGGCATCCGCTCGCAGCGGTGGGCGCCAGGACGAGGCGAGGCTGGCTCTGATGCGCAGGAATGCTCATGTATCGTTCTGCAGGCTGGATGGCTCCTGCTCTAGGGGAAGTGGATTAACTTTCTTTTCTCATTGTCTGGGGTGAGACAGCAGGGAGCTGTGTGGCCAAGTCTGTCTGAGGCTGCAGAACAAAAGAGGGATTTTTGCTTCCCTGGCTGGCTTGCTGCTGGAGCTCCAGCTCCTCCGGAGTCAATAACTAATCACGAGACTATTTTGTGTCTCTTGTCGCTGCAGTGTGTGCCTCTCCCTGCCTATGCACCACTTGTGCTCATCTGAAAATCTCTGTTTGCTGCTTTCCTTGGCGACGAGATGTGCTGCAGCCTCCCATCTCTTGTTTAATAAAATGGGAGAACAAGTGGAGAGGAGTTCTGTCCGTCTGATTTGCGTCCAAGTGTGACAAACGGGGTGTGAGTGCTTATTCCTTCCTCGGAGCGCTGCAGAGCTGGCAGAGATGTAGCTTGTCTTTCGGGGCTGGAGTCAGGTAGGCAGCAGGGAGGCTCCCTGGCTGGAAGGAAGGAATCCATGGGGTTACATCCCTCTCCTCCTGAGGCAGCTCAGAGCCCTGTGGGTGAGGAGGAGCAGCTGGGGAGGGTGGTGGCTCAGTCCAGCCCCTCTGCTAAGGCAGGTGTGGGTACACGGATGGGCGTGCTCCGCTCGTGGCCTGTTGTAGAATACCTTTCGCTGAAAGTAATCCTCGAGGAAGAACTATGCCTGTAGAAGCCACGTGGCGGCCACTTGACTTGTCAAAGTCTTGCTAGAGGCTGTCCTGGCCAGGAAGAGTGGGATGGACATTCAGACCATCCTCTGCCATCAGGAGATGTTTGGGCTCTTCCAAGAGAAGATGGAGTGGTTGGGTTGTGCTGTGAGTTTGCTGCAGACTTGACATATGCAGAAGCTTAGAGAAAGATGCCCTGCCAGGCATTGAGGCAAGTGTTTCCTCCTCATGCTCAGGGCAGATGCTCCCAAAATGACCTGGCAAGCACACCAGGGGCTGGATTTTGGTTCGGTGCCTCTTTTCCTGAGGGCTGATTGCCAAGATATCCAATGTACAGCCCTTAGGCTACTGTTGTGACCTCTGAAGTCTGGAGACAGGGATTGCTGTGGAAGTTAATTACCTCTTTGTGCTGCTCTTAAAATCAGTCACTCTTCAAATCCCTCATGTGGAAGTGCAAAGTGCTTAGGAGAGGAGAAAATGAACGAAGGACCAGACTGCTGCCGGTCAGCGGATTTTTGTCTTGTGCACAGTTGTGTGTGCTCTGAGTCCCTGGCTGGTGTTTAGGATCTGAAACAGGAGGTGAAATGGGACCACAAAAGATGTGTAGGCTTCTGCCTCCTCTTGATGGCTTTGAAACAGCGAAGCCAGTCTGAGATTATTCAGAGACCTAGTGTAAAAACACCCCAACCTTTGAGCACCTTAATCTTCATTAGAAAACGGAGTTTATCAGATATCCGTAGCAAAAAAAAAGGCTGTTTCCAAGAAGCATGAATCATTCTGGAGCACTAATGCTTATAACTTCCAACCCTTTGTTCTTGCTGATGGAACCATACTCTCGGTTGTTTGGCTCCAGCAGCTCAGGCCAGAGGTAACGGTGCTGCGGCAGCTTGTGTCCATCTTCCCCAAATGCCTTAATCCCAAAGCCTTGAATAAAACTGGCTCGGAAGGCAACATCTCCAGGGAGGAAAGCTCAGTGTGCGGGTATGTGTTGGTTCCTTCTTGGCAGGGACTGTCTGCTTGGGACTGAATGTCAGGTCTGGGTGATTTGCTCTCAGTCCAGTATCATCCGTTTTCCATCTACTTGGACCGCTGGAGGTGTCCAGCCTGACCCTGAGGATCATCTCACCAACTTGTAGCACACCGAGCGTACTGGGGGTTTGTGATGTATCTCATGCTCTGATAATAACAAGAACGTAAGTCATTTTTCCAAACTGATGATCTTGCTATAAATAGAGAATCCAGCTGATTACGTAGAATAGTATCAAAGAAAATCACAGGAGCAGCTCTTGTGCAGAATGAAGTGGATTCTGGCTGCTTCCTCTGAAGATGCTGGGGGTGGGGGGAAGGGGATTTCTTGACAGCAGAAATGTGTGAAAGCTGTGCTCAAGAGCTCGGGGTGGCGTGAAGCAGGGAGCAGGTGAGGTGAGGCGGCTGGGATCTCCTGCTGCACTGTCCCACCCTGCGCCTTCCTGAGGAGCCCCTAAATGCAGGGTTGCTTTGCTGCTTATAAATAAGGCTTTTCAGGAAAAGGCATTTGAAATTTCCTCGGATAGGAGAGAGTGAGCTGGCTCCAGGCTTGTGCTGCAGTGGTGCTAAATCACTTGGAGGTGTCTCAGCAAATTCTGGCTGCTGACTTGCGAGTTCAGCGCCTGGAGCGGAGTGGTGGGCTGGAATGAGTTATGCACGGTTGCTTGTCCCCGTGCTCTTCTCCTCTTGTACGTGGGCTCCAACCCCTCACACCACAACTATTGTTTCCAGAATGGCTGAGCCATCCTCAGCCTACTGCTTTAGTCCTTCTTGGTGCCCTGGAGAACGAAGCTCTCGCCGACCCCTGGTTCTGGCAATATTGTATGTGCTGGATCCTTTCAGCCCCTGGTGTGTGTAGCGAGGGGTGTCCAGCCTGTAACAGGCCTTTTTCTGACTGAGTTGGTGCTGAGCTGACTGCGACTGCTCCTGAGGTGAGGGAGTGAGTCCTGGGGAGTTCATGCCCAGGAGCATCCCTGCAGCCGCAGGAGAGGACGAAGGGGATCACCTCCTCTCCTGAGCATCTGCAGGGCTGACTGGTGTCAAGAAGGCTGGGAGAGCTGTGTCAGGCTGTGTTTTGGGTGGCGGTGAGGATCTGCCAAAGTGAGCATCAGCCAGCAGGGCTTATTCCAGCCTTAACTCTTAGACGAGTGCACCTGAAGTCTCAGAAGAAAACGAGCGTGACTCTCCTGCAGCAGAGTCTTGCCCACTGGAGCTCTTGTGCTCCAGCGTTACAGTAAGCCTGTTAAGCATGAATTTCCAGAACTCTTTGAAGCCTTTATTTAGAAAGAGCCTGAAAAGGGAGTAGGCTCTGGTGAATCAACCTCTTTGTGGTAAGCAGAGAAACCTGATCAGTCGGCTGTTGATCTGCCTGCAGTGGCTTTTGCACCCAGAGCAGAGGGGGATGCTCCTGCGGCAGGAGCAGAGGGGCTGGCGGGGTGGGGAGAGCCGGTTAGACCTGCTCTGGAGTGTGGGAAGAACAGAGGGGGGGCAGCAGTGGTGGCAAACAGAGCTGTGTTCCCAGGACATCAGAGAGCTCAGTCTGCCCAGCTTGGTCTGCGTGGCTCTCCTTGTGTCAGGCAAGGTGGGAGAAGGTGACTGGCTTGGTGGGAAGGAGCAATTAAGTTTGTTAATGAAATAAAGGGGCAGTTTGTTACAGTGTGGAACTGACTGGTCTTAAAGCACCCAGTGATTGCCTCCTGGGACCTGCAGCGCTGTGTGGCAGTCTGCGGTGGGTTTCTTGCCTGGTTCTTCGTTTTTTAGTCAGCCAAGACAAGTGTACAGGCTGCTTTGGTCTAAAGTAGTGCTAAGTGTTGGGTGGAAACTCATTTTGGTTTGGGCAAGCTATAGAAAAAAGAGACTCCTCTCTTCTGTCTCAGCGTTACTCAGCCCAAGGAAGGGTGGCTGTGGTTCCTGGCCGGCTGAAGTGTTGAGTGCTGGAAGATCCTGGCGTCCATCAGCATTCCTGTGCACCGGGGCGAGCTGCTGGCTCTGCTCCACTCATGTGGCGGTGCGTTGGGCATCTAGGACTTGCATTCCCCTCCTACGAGGCTGTTCCAGTGGCCAAACACAGAAGATTAAGATGCCCTGACTGCTTATGTACGTACAGCCTTGTTTTGCTTTGAAGAGCATAGGTTGTCCAGGGCTCACAAAAGCAACTTTGGCTTTACAGAGAAGGATGACAGTAAATTAAGATTTGTCTTGTTCAGGGGATCGTAAGTAAAGCTCTCCTGGACTTAACTGAAGTCCTAATACCGAGATGTTTCTGTACCGAGCTGGCAGCATCTTCTGAGGCCTTATGAGGAACAGCTGAGAGAGCTGGGGGTGTTTAGCCTGGAGAAAAGGAGGCTGAGGGGAGACCTCATTGCTCTCTCCAACTACCTGAAAGGAGGTTGTGGAGAGGAGGGAGCTGGGCTCTTCTCCCAAGTGACAGGGGACAGGACAGGAGGGAATGGCCTCAAGCTCCACCAGGGGAGGTTCAGGCTGAACATTAGGAAAAAATTTTTCACGGAAAGGGTCATTGGGCACTGGCAGAGGCTGCCCAGGGAGGGGGTTGAGTCACCTTCCCTGGAGGTGTTTAAGGGACGGGTGGACGAGGTGCTGAGGGGCATGGTTTAGTGATTGATGGGAATGGTTGGACTCGATGATCCGGTGGGTCTCTTCCAACCTGGTTATTCTATGATTCTATCTGCTGCTCGGAGGTGTCAGAGCCAGCAGGCAGCCTTGCAGCACCGTGGAGCTGGGTGTAACAGCTCTGGGCAGTGGGGCAGGGTGAGATGAGGGGCTGGGCTGTGCCTGGGCTACGGAGCAGGACCGAGCTCTGCAGGCAGTGACAGGGGTCATATTGTTTGTCGAGACCTGCTGGGTTGCAAGCTGAGCAGTTCTTGGCCAGCGAGTGACTCCTGCTGCAATCCCTGCCTGGACCTCAGTCCCATCCTAGTAAAAGCACACATGGCTCTCATGGATGTGGCAAACAGAATCGAGTCTCAGGCATAGCTCTAAAAGAAGAGCAGGCATTCTACTCTCCAAACAGATCAGAGTTGCACCCTCTGAATTTCTGTCCAGAAATAGAAAGGAAAGAATTTCTTGAGACTAAAAGTTGCCTTCACACACCAGAGTGCTTGAAGAGCCATGTGAAATGCTGCTGCTATCTCCTCCAGCCTTCAGCTCCTCTGCAGCCTCTCTGCATTTCCCCTCTGATACTCCAAGGGATGAATATTAGAAGAGGAGGCTGTGAGTGCTGGCAGTGCGGCTGAGGTGGGTGGCTGGCATGGAGATATTCACAGTGAGCTGTGAGATCTGCCTCTCTTTGCCAAACCCTTAGTTTCCTGCAGTGCCTCCTGTACTGCTGTCTCATCTGGCTGTTCCCAGCACCCAGGGGCGTCTGTGTCTGCCATGCTGGCTTGGGAGGAAGAGGCTGGTCCATCAGAAGGCTGTGGTGGTGCTTTCCCTACACAAGGACCTGAAGGACCCTGTGTCTGGAGCAGGAGTTGTGTGGAGCGGTTCTGCTGGGCTGTTTTTAGGATGGGGCAAGACTTCGGGCGCCCCAGACTGATCCAAGGGACAACTTTCTCCTTTCTTACTTCTTCAGTAGCCACCATCGAGGGATACTACCTGTCCCAGGAGGCCCGTGGGTGTGCTGGCCTGGAGCAGGGAGGCCAGGCTGGTGGCGCGGTGCGGGCGGTGGTAAGAGCACGTGCACGGCCTCTGCGATGCAACCACCTCCATCCTTGTGGGCTCTCAAGGCAGAGTGACCCCATTCCTCCCCACCTCTCTTCCCAGGCTGTTGGGTGACACAGCACTGGGACCTACATCAATCTGAAGCTTCAAACCAAAACGCCTTGTCCTTTTTTTTTTTGGCAAGAGGCAGTTTCAGAGAAAGGAATCCTCCAGCATCCTCTTTCTGGGCTGTTTGGTGAGCAGCGGGATGGTTGTGGCAGGGATGGGGGTGAAAGGCTGGACGGGGTGCAGCCCATCAGTGGGGCGCTGCGTGCAGATGCTGCAGCGTTTCATGCCTGTTGCTAAGGAGCTGTGGTTGCCTTTGGCAGCGGGACTGGCAGGTTCAGCGCGTAAACTTTGTGGCATGTAGCTGTCCCCCTCCCACAGCCCCTGTGGCTTTGTTCGCCGGTGGCTTTTCCACCCGCAGCCCCACGTGTGCTAAGACAGGCTTGTTAAATGTGCTTAACCGGGGATTTTGTTCCAGATGTTTGAGATGACCCCCTTCCTCTGAGGGCAGGCAGCGTGCTGATAAAACACTGTGATGCTATAAATAAGCCTGTCAGCTCTGCAAGGGAGAAGAGCCTTTGGTTTGAACAGGAGTTTGTTTGAAACAGGAGCCCAAGAGTTTGCTTTCTTCTCCTGGGATATATGTTGACCTCTGATTTTGGGGAGGAGCTGGAAAATTTACATTTCCCTCTTGCTGTCAACCCGATGGAAGAAAGTACTTGCAGAGGGGAAAGGATTGACCTGCCTGTGAAAGAGCTCAGGAGATGTCCTGATGTAAGGACATGGATCTGTTGCAGCAAGTCCATAGGAGGCCGTGAAGGTGATCTGAGGGCTGGAGCACCTCCTGTACAAGGACAAGCTGAGAGAGTTGGAGTTGTTCATCCTGGAGACGAGAAGGCTCTGAGGAGGCTTTAGAGCAGCTTCCAGTACCTGAAGGGGCTCCAGGAAAGCTGGGGAGGACTTTGTACAAGGGCCTGTAGTGATAGGATGAGGGGGAATGGCTTTAAATTAGAAGGGGGAACATTTAGATTAGACATCAGAATGAAATTCTCCACAATGAGGGTGAGGAGGCCCTGGCCCAGGTTGCCCAGAGCAGTGGTGGCTGCCCCATCCCTGGAGGTGTTCGAGGCCAGGTTGGATGGGGCTTGGAGCAACTGGATCCAGTGGGAGGTGTCCTTGCCCAGGGCAGGGGGTGGAACTAGATGGGCTTTGAGGTCCCTTCCAAACCAAACCATTCCATGATTCTGATGAAATCAGCTCAAAGAAAGGTCAGGGCCGGGAGGGAGGGACTGTCTGTTCCGCTGCTGTGTGTGATTTGGCTGGTCCAGCCTCTTGCAGGGCACAGCCAGAGGCACCAGCCTTGGGGAGGAAAGGCAGCTGAGCTGCAGATCTTGCTGCTGGTGACTACAGGTCGTGCCACTGCAGAGGGGGCTGCGGGGTGGTCCTGAGCCCTCGCTGGTCTTGTGAGTGGCTGGAATGTTGCCTGCAGGCAGCAGCACGGGACAAAACCAGGTCAAACTGTAGCAGCAACTCGGTTTTGAGCTGAGGGCTGACTGTAGTCTCAGAGAGGAGAGCTGCATGGGGTGTGACTTGTGCGATGGGCTGGCAGGCTGTGGGAGGGGAGATCATGGAATCATAGAATCACTAGGTTGGAAGAGACCCACCAGATCATTGAGTCCAACCATTCCCATCAATCACTAAACCATGTCCCTCAGCACCTCACCCACCCGTCCCTTAAACCCTTTGCAGCCAGGGAAGCCTGGCCTAGGGACAGGCAGCACTTGGAGACGGAGCAGGCACCTTTCCTGGTTGGTTATGGGGTAAAGCCTGCCTGATACAAACAACACAACTAACGATAGAATCATAGAATCACCAGGTCGGAAAAGACCCACCGGATCATCGAGTCCAACCACTCCTACCAAGCACTAACCCATGTCCCTCAGCACCTCGTCCACTCAACCCTTAAACACCTCCAGGGAAGGTGACTCAACCCCCTCCCTGGGCAGCCTCTGCCAGTGCCCAATGACCCTTTCCATGAAAAATTTTTTCCTGATGTCCAGCCTAAACCTCCCCTGGCTTGTCTGCAGCCCAGGGGTCTCTGTCTTTTATTGGGCACCGTTCAACTTCATAGAATCATAGAATAACCAGGTTGGAAGAGACGCACTGGATCATCGAGTCCAACCATTCCCATCAATCACTAAACCATGTCCCTCAGCACCTCGTCCACCCGTGCCTTAAACACCTCCAGGGAAGGTGACTCAACCCCCTCCCTGGGCAGCCTCTGCCAGTGCCCAATGATCCTTTCTGTGGAAATTTTTTTCCTAATGTCCAGCCTAAACCTCCCCTGGCGGAGCTTGAGGCCATTCCCTCTCGTCCTGTCCCCTGTCACTTGGGAGAAGAGCCCAGCTCCCTCCTCTCCACAACCTCCTTTCAGGTAGTTGGAGAGAGCAATGAGGTCTCCCCTCAGCCTCCTCTTCTCCAGACTAAACACCCCCAGCTCTCTCAGCCGTTCCTCATAAGGCCTGTTCGCCAGCCCCCTCACCAGCTTCGTTGCTCTTCTCTGGACTCGCTCCAGAGCCTCAACATCCTTCTTGTGGTGAGGGGCCCAGAACTGAGATGTTCCCGTGGGTCACAGCAAGCAGCAGCTGAGTCCTGCATGTGCTGGAGGCTGCTGGTGGCATGGGAGCTGCTGCTTGGCATGCGTCAGCTCTGGACGAATCGCCTCCTGGGGCCCAGCTACGGGCTTGGGTTTCACTTGAGATGGAAAGCATGGACTATTCTTTTAGACAACTCCTCTCCTTCCACATTAGAGGCTAAATCGCCTTCTTGCCCTTGTGCTGGGCTCTCAGGAAGGAAGAAGATCAAAACCTATTCAGACAATTGTTAACCTTGTGCCAAACCCACCGCTGCATCCAGCTTTCCGTGTAAGTGCTGCGCTTTTGCCTCATTGCTCTCTATAACTACCTGAGGGGAGGTTGTGGAGAGGAGGGAGCCGGCCTCTTCTGCCAAGTGACGGGGGACAGGACAGGAGGGAGTGGCCTCGGGCTCCGCCAGGGGAGATTTAGGCTGGACATTAGGAAAAAATTGTTCACAGAAAGGGTCATTGGGCACTGGCAGAGGCTGCCCAGGGAGGTGGTTGAGTCACCTTCCCTGGAGGTGTTTAACGGACGGGTGGACGAGGTGCTGAGGGGCATGGTTTAGTGTTTGATAGGAATGATTGGACTCAATGATCCGATGGGTCTCTTCCAACCTGGTTGTTCTATGTTCTGTGATTCTATGTTCTATGATTTATGTTCACTGGCTTGTGTATTGCTCCAGACTTTGTGTCTCAAGATCTGCCAGGACGGACCCAGAAGGATGGGGATGGCTGAGAATTAATTAGGAGCTGTTGGTTTAATTAGCAGTGTCTCAGTGGATTGGTGCTTGAGGGCTGGGTGCCGGGGGAGCAGTGTATCTTGTGAGCTTCCAGCCTTCCTGTGCGGAGACTGTGAGCCCTTTGTGTCTGAGGTCGTACTGGGGTGTTTCTGTGTGAAAACCACAGAATCACAGAATCACAGAATAACCAGGTTGGAAGAGACCCACCGGATCACCGAGTCCAACATCACAAGTCCAACCATCAGTACAAGAGCCTCAACTTGCTCTTCTTTGGGGTCTCGGCCTTCTCTTTGTCTGCTTTTCATGGTGCTTTTCTAGGAATTACCCAATCTCTACCAATTGGTTGAGAGTAACTTGCTGTGTCTTTGGTTCTTGCTGTCTCCCAGGTTTTCCAGCTGCCCAGCACCATCTGGTCCTGCTTTGCTGGTGGTGTGGGTAACCCCAAACCCATCATCTTCATCCAGATCCAGGGCAGGAGCTTTACAGGACGAGAAGATGTGAGGGTACACAAAAGTTGTGATTTCTATCTGTTGAACCCAGAGATTTTTTTCAAGGGAGGAGCTGTGTGTGAGGTGGCCTCTTGCCACTGCCACAAGCCCATTAATCTGTCAAGAGCAGCTCCCCGCTGCCGTCAGCTGGGGCTCAGGGTGATCCATCACTGCCTTCTCCTGGGGCTGTTTCTGGCCTCTGGGGCATGCAGGGCCAAGGAGGGGGGAAGGTGGTTCTTTCCCAGCTCATAGGATGTTCTCAGTCCCCGCAGCTCTGGGTGTACAGATGGCAGCTTGAGGGAATCTAATTAAAATGTGGTGATAGCTGCCTGCTGAGGCTTTGATGGGGAGGGAGTGGAGAGTGGGCTCTGGTTTCCTATGGCTTGTTTCCATGAAATGAAGACTTCTCTGATGCAGCCTCACTCACCTCCCACAGCACTTTCCCCTCCTCTGCTCCCCCATTACCTGGATCCAGGTGTGCACAAGTTTTCCAAAGGGCGTCTCAGTCCCCTGAGCCCATTACAGATGAGCTCCGGTCCCTTGTGATGTGTGGATATGCAGGGTGGCTTTACCATCCGTCTCATCCTGTGCTCTCTGGGCTGGGCACCCTGTTCCCTGCAGCGGGGATGGCTGGAGGCTCCAAGTCCAACAGCTTGGCCATGGCCAAGGCCCGGTGCTGGCTCGCTGGGCTCCAGCCAGCAGGACCCCAGGGCTGTTGGCGAGTGCTGTTTCAGAGCTCGGCTGCCAGCTCTTCGGCCATCCTTGCAGAGGAAGCGGGGTGATGGGATGGTCCGTTTATCCTGTGTAAGCCACTACCAGCTGGTTTTGCTGCTTCCTCCCCCACCCCAGAGAACCCAAACCACCCAAGCTGTCAGTGTCTCCACTGCTGCCTGCGGAACTCGAAGCTGGAGGCTTCACCTGGGACCTGGGCTGGCCCTGCTGCTGCGAAGTACAGGGTGGCTGGATTGTGGAAGCAGGGATGTGCCTGCCCCTGGCAGGATGAGTGTCCCCTGCTTCCCTCTTGCCCAAGATGCAACACTAGCTCCACCAAGGAGGGGATTTGGCTGAATTGCCAGGAAAAGTCCTTTGAATTTGTGTCTGTTCTCCTTAAATCGCCTTGGAAGAAGGCAGACGTGCCCAGTTCCTGGGATCTCTATTTTTATTTTGTGCCGAGATGGATATGGCTGAGCTGTCTCCTTTCGTTTCCAGCATTTGGTGCGTGCTGTAGCCCGTTGCTAAAGATGTGTCTGGCTGGATGTGAAGCCACCCGCTTCCCTGACTCCCCGGGGGACTGCAGGGGTGAAGGGCTCTTGTCTTCCGCATGGCTTCGTAATTCATTCCTTCCCTGCTTGCTGCTCTTTGCCTCCTCTTTCCACTTCCCTTACAGTTTTGGGGAGTTTATTTTCCTTGTATTTATTTAAAGCAGTGTGGGTAAACAGGGCGCAGGAGCATGGT
Source organism: Phaenicophaeus curvirostris (assembly GCF_032191515.1). Classification (NCBI taxonomy): domain Eukaryota; kingdom Metazoa; phylum Chordata; class Aves; order Cuculiformes; family Cuculidae; genus Phaenicophaeus; species Phaenicophaeus curvirostris. The sequence goes on from NC_091411.1 coordinate 3,010,521, forward strand.
AACTGAGGCCACTGGTACCACTGGATTCCAGAGGCATTTTTAATGGGTTTCTGACTGGAACCAGCCTGTTCTGATGTAGGGACTTTTCTTATTTGCTCTATCTGCAGCTTGGCACAGGGGTTACCTTGGAGAGGCTCAGGCTGCACATTTTGCTTCCCCACAGCCGGGCTGGTGAGCTTCGCACCTCAGGTGGCTCCAGTTGCAGCAGCTCCAATGGTGCTGGTTTGCCAGTCCTGTCCCACCGGCAGCTGCCCCAGCACCATGTGCCCGAGTGGTGCCTGTCGGCTCTCCCTGGTCCCGTCTCCTGCTTGTGGGCAGGAGCTGGCACACGACAGCTGAGCCCATCCCTGGTATCTTAGTCTGCCCATGGGATGTGTGTGGGGAGGCTGATTTCATGGTTAGCTGCTCCAAAACCTAGTTAGCAAAAAGATAAATGGTCTGACCTGTTGAACTGAGTGCCTCCCAAACCTCTTGGATAACCTGGGGGGAATGGGAGCCAGGCTTTCCTGCTGGGGCTGTGGGGATGAAACGGGGGTTCTCTGGCTGCCCTGGACCTGCTGCCCCACCATCACACACCCTGAGGGCATCTGGGGATCCGTTGGCTCCTCCAGGAGCTTGGGCACCAAGCTGGGATGTGTGATCCTCAAATCCAGCTACATCCCCACTCTCCGCTATGGGGCAATGCGTCTGCCCGGAGCTGATGTGCACCCCATTTCTCCCCAGTGAGGTGGGTGAGCTCCTGTTTCTGGAGTAGGTTGGAGAAGATACTGATGAACAAATCCTCCGCCACCTGAACTGTTCCAAGGCTTGTCCTGCATCTATTGACTTGCTGTGCCTGCTAATGGTACGCTGGCAGCTTCAGGAGTGTGTTGGGATGGGGAACCTTTCGCCAATGCTGTGAAGTTGCCTTCAAGCTTTTCAGCTTGAAATGTTACTTTTGGTCCCTCACGCACCTGGAATGGCAGCCCTAAGGTGTTTCATGGTCAGGAATGTGGCTGTGTTCAGTTCTGGGCCCCTCACCTCAAGAAGGATGTTGAGGCTCTGGAGAGAGTCCAGAGAAGAGCAAGGAAGCTGGTGACGGGGCTGGAGAACAAGAGGAACGGCTGAGAGAGCTGGGGGTGTTTAGCCTGGAGAAGAGGAGGCTGAGGGGAGACCTCATTGCTCTCTCCAACTCCCTGAAAGGAGGTTGTGGAGAGGAGGGAGCTGGGCTCTTCTCCCAAGTGGCAGGGGACAGGATGAGAGGGAATGGCCTCAAGTTCCGTCAGGGGAGGTTTAGGCTGGACATTAGGAAAAAATTTTTCCACAGAAAGGGTCATTAGGCACTGGAACAGGCTGCCCAGGGAGGAGGTTGAGTCACCTTCCCTGGAGGTGTTTAAGGCACGGGTGGACGAGGTGCTGAGGGACATGGTTTAGTGATTGATGGGAATGGCTGGACTCGATGATCTGGTGGGTCTTTTCCAACCTGGTGATTCTATGATTCTATGAAGAGGGCTGCCCTTGGTGGAGAAGGACTGGGACCTCTGAGAGCTCTCCCTCCAGGATCCTCCCTGTAGGCACAGGCTGGCTGCAACCACAGCAGTTTGGGATGTCAGTAGTTAATTGAGAAGCCTTGGAGCTGGTGGCTCCCGTGGCTGGCTGCCTGCAAGGAGAAGTTCAGACATGATCCAACTCTAACCCTAGTGGTGGGTTATCAGGGAGCTGCCATTGCAGCAGGGACCAGCAGCCAAGGGTTGGCTCTGAGCACCAGGCTGCAAACCCACTGCTTGTGGTTGCTGAGTCTGGCACCTGTGGAAAAGGAGATGGGCCATAGTGGGGATGTGCTTGAACAAGCCCAGCCACCTGCTTCCCAGGAAGCCTCAGTGCTGCAGTGTAGCAAGCAGGCTTGATTTAAAGACCATCATCCACTTATCACGGGGTTACAACAGCTGGTGGTGATTTAGAGATTTCTGTGGCGAAGGAGGCTGAGGGGAAGCCTGTTCAGGGGCTGTTGCTCCTATCAGGGCAGGTTTAGATTGGATATTAGGAAAAGTTTCTGTACTGAACAAGTGGTGAAGCACTAGCTGCCCAGGGCAGTCAAGGAGTCCCCATCCCTGGAGGGGTTCAGAAAACATGTGGCTGTGGTACGTGGGGACATAGTTTAGCAGGCATGATGGTGTTGGGCTGATGGTGGGATGGGATGAGCTTTTCTACCTTTAATGACTCTATGATTCTATGAATGCTCTTGGTTGGGCTTTTCTTGCCTGCATCATCTCCTGTCTGAAGATGTGGGAGTGGAGAATTTGAGCCTGGGCTTGATTTGACTTGATGCATCAGAGTTATCTGAGCTAATTTGGAGCAGGGCAGGCTTGTTGTGAGCCCAGAAACGTGGCAACGTGTTGTGGTGGGAGCATGAGCTCAAGCTCCGCCAGGGGAGGTTCAGGCTGGACATTAGGAAAAAATTTTTCACAGAAAGGGTCATTGGGCAGTGGCAGAGGCTGCCCAGGGAGGTGATTGAGTCACCTTCCCTGGAGGGGTTTAAGGGACGGGTGGATGAGGTGCTGAGGGACATGGTTTAGTGTTTGATAGGAATGGTTGGACTTGATGATCTGGTGGGTCTCTTCCAACCTGGTGATTCTATGATTCTATGAGAGCTGGTACCCACGCCTGGGTACGCAGGATGCCCCCCTGCTGTAGCCACTCCCTGCTACTTCTGAAGCTGAAACCCCTATGTGGTTTTGGCTCTGTCGTCAGGTAAAAGAGAGGATTTGGTGTCCCCTGGGGGTGGACAGAGGGATTCAATGCCGTGGTTTGCTCCAGGAGGGGCCCTGTGTCAGCTCAGACCTGACATGCTGTGGGGCAGGCAGCTCCCCTAGCAGGCTACGCTCTCCTCTTCATCCACTGCCTCGGACGTGCCGATGCATCGCAGACACAAACAAGCGAGCCCATGTGTCAGCCTTGCTGCTATATCGATGTTTGTTTAATGAGAGTTGGCATCTGGAGCTGCTTATCCTTTGCCCTTGAGACTAAAACAGCGCTTGGATGGGCCCTGGTGTTCAAAGTCACGATCAGGCTGTGAAGGTATTGCAGCAGATCTGATGGCGAGAGGCTGTTCCTCATTGCAGGATTACAAATTTTAAGCCCCAAGGAGCCCATTCCACCTGGGGCTGTTTAGCCTGGAGAAGAGGAGGCTGAGGGGAGGCCTCATTGCTCTCTCCAACTACCTGAAAGGAGGTTGTGGAGAGGAGGGAGCTGGGCTCTTCTCCCAAGTGACATGGGACAGGACAAGAGGGAATGGCCTCCAGCTCCGCCAGGGGAGGTTCAGGCTGAACATCAGAAAAAAATTTTCATGGAAAGAGTCACTGGGCACTGGCAGAGGCTGCCCAGGGAGGGGGTTGAGTCACCTTCCCTGGAAGGTTTTAAGGGACAGGTGGACGAGGTGCTGAGGCACATGGTTTAGTGATTGATGGGAGTGGTTGGACTCGATGATCCGGTGGCTCTCTTCCAACCTGGTGATTCTATGATTCTATGAATGCATGTGGCAAAGCACAAGTAAGGGGCTGGGGTAAGAGCTGTGTGTTCCCTCTGGACAGAAGGCTGGGTATGGGCTTCCTTTCCAGCCTGTCTTGAGTCAGCGTGGAGAACACAGACAGCAGGCAGGTGCTCTGCAGAGCTGTTTGAGGTGGCTGCAAAGAGCATCATTGCAGCCCTCGGTGTCTGGGAAGGTGGGTGCGGGTGGTGGGCTCAGCATGGCTGAGGAGGTTTGTGGGGAGGGGGAGAGCTCTTGTGCCAGTGCAGGTTGTCCACCTGGGGAGATGCTTCCTGTGGGACTCAGCTTGAGTACAGGGGAGCAGGTGGGTGAAATGGGAAGAGAGTCTGTCTGGTAGCTCCTGCCAGCAGAACCTGACAGGTTCAGTGAGGGAGTTATGTATTAAAGCTGTTGCAAAACCTGGTGAGAATCAGGATAGGAGATGTTCAGGTTGGGACAGCCCTGAAGGCCCGGTTTGTGCAGCAATAGGTCTGCCTGCCTCCTCCCGTGTGGGGGCAGCAGCACAGATCACATCCCGCTGTGCAAAAGGCCGGTCTGACACGTTTGGCTGTCTCTGTTGTCCAGTGTCAACATCAGAGCTTGATTTCAACCTGCTGTGAATTGGCCAAGACCAACTGAAAATGTCTCGTGGGTGACTCTTCTGAAAGCCACAGGGCAGGGCAAGCTCTGGGCTGAGTTTCCCAAGGCAAGGCACAAACATGTCTCAAATTCCTCTCCTTGCTTTGGGAAAGTCAAGTGGCATCGCAAATGCTTCCAGACCTCACTGTGCAGCTGTGCTGTGATCCCTGTGTCTCTTAACAGGTGGAGGAAACCACTCGGAGTGGTCTCTGGCTGCTGAGAAGCAACGTGTTTATTATCAGAAGTCCTGAGGCAGGACAAGCGTTAACGAGCAAAATGCTTCTTCTGAACTCAGTTGAAGGAGAGACTGACCCTGGGACAGAGGGGCAGGCTCCCAGGGACTGGGGGTGTCCGTGAGAGTGCGTGGGCTTAGTTGGGCTTCTTCATGCTGCACTGGAGGCTCCACGGGGCTGTACACCCTGTTTAGCTGGTTGATAGGCTTGTGTGCAACATATCTCGCCTCCCAGGGGACAACTGATGGGACAGTTGGTGGGATTCCAGGCTCCTTATGGGGTGGGAAGCAGCAGAGTCCTCTGCCACTCACTGCTGTCTGGACGGGGATGCCCGAGCGTGTAGGTGAGCATCACTACCACAAAGTGCCATCAGCCTGAGTGCAGGGGTTGGTGCACGTACTGGGAGGGGATATTGCCTCATTTGGGAGAAAACTGGGGAAATCGCTGGTGTGAAGGGCTTTTGCAGTGCAGGGAGGCCAGCACGAGGACTTCCAAGGTGATAACATCTGAGATTAGCACTGGGGTAGCAGGGAATGTGCAGTGGTGCTGAGAGTAAGAAGAAAACGTGCTTCTGAAATGAAAGCATGACCTGATTCCTTGTCTTCATTTTCCGCCTCATGTGTGTTTTGATGAAGTGCTGTTCCTGTACAAGCCCACATAGAGTGCTTGAACCTGAGGTTTCGCTTTCTCCCAGTGCTTATGTGTGTGCTTTCCCTCGACAGCCATCAAGGTGAGCTGTGTTGGATCCTGCGGGGTGTCGAACAAGATCAATGACACAGCGTGGACCGTGGAGGAGCAGTACTTCAACAGCACGCTGTCTCTGGCAGACAAAGGTAAGGGCCACAAAGGCACGATGGAGATCTGTGGTTCAGAGACAGTCTACAAAGATGTATCACCAAAACTTCAGCACTTCGATGTGAAATACCTCATCCCTGCCTACCTTGGCCTGTGTGCAGAGGATGGGAGCCAGTGTTAGAGACTACAAGAGCTTAGAAGGAGCTGTGCAGAGAGGCATCCTGAGTAGCTGCAGAACTTGGCAGCCACCCTGCAAACGCTGTTTGCATCCTCTGGCCCTGCTCTGCCTGAGACAGAGCTGCCAGCAGCAACTTCTCGGCTGTTTGCAGGCCCTGTGGGTTCACCCCGCGCCGCTTCCGATGCACGTTGACTGTGGCGGTCACAGAACACTGGTCAAAGCTCAGCAACAGAAGGCAGCAGCAGGCCAGGAGTACTTTGCATCAAAGGGGATGTGGAGGTGCCACTTGTTCTTCAAGAGAAAGGTGGAGAGCCTGGCAGGAACAGCCTAGGACGGTTGCCAGCATCCCCCCCACAAGCTGAGATGCCCAGAGCTAGTGACTGGGTTGTAATATCCCATGGGGTAAAGTGACACCAGCAGCCTCTGGGGAATCTGGGCTTGGATGAATGCTGTCTTTCTGCTGTTAAATAGGTCAGCCTTACCACGAATAATTCATGCTGTGCCCTGGCTCCTCTTGAAATCAAGACATGCCGGTGTTCACCTGCTGAAGGCCGTGTCTGGAGCTGTAACCATAACGTGGCGGGAGCTCAGCGCCCTGGTGCTGTTTTATCAAATAACAGGAAATGGGTAAAACTGAAGTGGCAGTTTGTGCTAGCTCAACAATCTTTCAAGCAGAGCTTTTGGTGTCGAGGGGAGACTGACCTCATCCTTGCAGCAACTGGCAAGAGCGCTGCTTGCTCTCAGGTCCCAGCAAAGGCAGGCAGCTGGCTGGCTTGCCTCTTGGCTTGACTCATAGCCCTGGGGCTGCAGTTGGAGGTAAATTGCCTGCCTGGGAGGGCAATGAGAAATGTTCCTGCCTGATTTTGGATGCAGCCAGAGTGCCCAGCTGTGAATAATGGGGTAGCAAAATCCCAGAGGCTTTATAAAGGTGCTGCAGGCCGTTGAGCTTGGATAAGTTGGGAGCTGGAGGCTGTGAATGATTGTGGACTTCTAGAGAGGTTTAAACCTGTAACTGCACTGAAAAATGCACCGTCCAACTTTTGTTTGTAATATTTAATGATTCAAAGGAGAGCTGTGGTATTGTTCTGTCCTGGTAAAGCCACGCAAAAGCTGGCAAAAAGCCAGCCAGGAGACAGGAATGGGAAGAGGCAAATGTGCTCTTCAATAGTTTTTCCAGTCCTGGAAGATTTTAATAGTCGGTTCTTGTGAGATTGCCCTTGGGAACCATTCCCTTGGCAGCTAGGACCAGTGTGAACTGGGAAGGATGGCAGGAAGATGCCTCGGTGGCTGTATGCTTTTATGGCTCCAAAGTGTCCCCTTTGAAGGCCTGAATTCCAAAGTCTTGATTTTCTGGGACCCAGACCCTCGTGTCTCGCTCAGTGCAGCCCTGCTGTCTGTCTGCTGTCAGCACCGCCAGCCCTGCCGGCCTGAGCCTTGAGCAGGTGCCGGGGGCCGCACTGCTCGCTGCGCCGTGGAGCTGTGGTGGAGCTGGCAGATGCCCAGCTGCCTGCCTGGAGTGTGACTGGGATAACACAGGCCAGCTGAAGCCTTCCAGAGCTACCGCAGCTCCAGGCGGGGAATGTAGTACATGACGTATGAGAGACTTAATGAACTGAAGGGAAAAGCCCTGTAGGACTGTTGAGTCCTGTGCTTGAATGCTGCCGTGTATCATAGTCTTGTTACTGTCCTGTCTTGCAAAGCTGCAGTGCAGTTACAGAGAAAGTCTGGTCCCAGCTACCAGCGATCCATCTGGAGCAGCGTGCCAAGCGCTTACAGTCTGACCTGTGCTCTTCTGCTTTGTGTGTCAAAGTGGACGCAACTGGGAGCTCTCAGCCTCTGGATCCCAGCTGCAGGGAAGCAGATATGGAGAGGGCGGGCAGTCCCTGCACGTGGGATTGCAGCCAAGGGCAGTGCTTGTGGGGCATTTGCTCTTTCTGCGCCTGGCACAACCTTGGGGATTGTCCTGGACTTGCCATGTTTGTCCCGTGCCTTTCTTCAGGCAGGATGGCTGGGCTCCTGCGAGGACACAGGGGAGCGAGCAGTGTCATAGAATCACCAGGTTGGAAGAGATCCACCAGATCAAGTCCAACCGTTCCTATCAAATACTAAACCATGTCCCTCAGCACCTCGTCCACCCGTCCCTTAAACACCTCCAGGGAAGGTGACTCAGCCCCCTCCCTGGGTAGCCTGTTCCAGTGCCCAGTGACCCTTCCCATGAAATTTTTTTCCTGATGTTCAGCCTGAACCTCCCCTGGTGGAGCTTGAGGCCATTCCCTCTCGTCCTGTCCCCTGTCACTTGGGAGAAGAGCCCAGCTCCCTCTTCTCCACAACCTCCTTTTAGGTAGTTGTAGAGAGCAATAAGGTCTCCCCTCAGCCTCCTCTTCTCCAGGCTAAACAGCCCCAGCTCTCTCAGCCGTTCCTCATAAGTCCTGTTCTCCAGCCCCTTCACCAGCTTCCTTACTCTTCTCTGGACTCGCTCCAGAGCCTCAACATCCTTCTTGTGGTGAGGGGCCCAGAACTGAACACAGGATTCGAGGAGCGGTCTCACCAGTGCCGAGTCCAGAGGGAGGATAACCTCCCTGGACCTGCTGGTCACGCCGTTTCTGATCCAAGCCAAGATGCCATTGGCCTTCTTGGCCACCTGGGCCACTGCTGGCTCCTGTTCAGTCACTGTCAACCAACACCCCCAGGTCCCTCTCCTCCAGGCAGTTTCCAGGCAGACTACTCCTAGTCTGTAGCTGCTCAGGGTTGTTGTGCCCCAAGTGCAGGACCCAGCATTTGGCCTTGTTAAACCTCATGCCATTGGTGTTGCCGCTGCCTTTGGCCCCACGGAGCTGGCTTTGGAACTGTCCCTTGCAGTTGCTGCGCTGGCCTGTGCGGATATGGAAACAAAAGCCCTGGGACTGGCACCACTCCAGCCTGCGTCGCAGGGAAGCGAGATAACTGTCTGCTGTCGCAGCCCTCGCTGTGACATTGATGCGTGCCTGGGCTGGCGGAGCAGCAGGGAAGCCAAGCTGCTTCTCGATGTCTGTGCCTCCGCGCGTGCCTCTGTCTGTCCGAGGGGGCTGCTGGCAGCGCAGCGTCCTGGCACGGCGCAGCCCTGCTGTGAGGCACCAGCTGGGCTTCACCGGGGAATCATGCGATGGCCTTGGGGATGTGAGCACCAGGGCAGGATCTTGGTGCTGACTCAGCCGCGGTGTTTTTAGGCTCCCCAGGAATAGCTCTCAGCTGCTCTGGCATTCCATGACCAGGGCGTGAAGGAGCTTCAGGAAGAGGTGGCTCTTTCCCTGCGTTCCTGGGCAGGAGCATCCAGCAGGGACGCGCTGCTCTGGTTTGGGGCACAGCGGCCCCTGGAGAGCCAAACCCTGTGGGTGCTCCTAGGGTGGCTCCTGCAGCTCCGGCAGCTGGCTGGCAGGGGAAACTGAGGCAAGCTTGTGCTCTTGGGACATGGAGTGTTGAGTTGGGCCGTGCTCTGTGGTGGCTGATGGAGCTCAGGGTGAGTTAAAGGAGTCAGAAACATCTTGGCCCATATCAGAAACAGCATGGCCAGCAGGACCAGGGAAGTGATTGTATCATAGAATCATAGAATCACCAGGTTGGAAGAGACCCACCGGATCATCGAGTCCAACCATTCCTATCAAACACTAACCCATGTCCCTCAGCACTTCATCCACCCATCCCTTAAACCCCTCCAGGGAAGGTGACTCAACCCCATCCCTGGGCAGCCTCTGCCACTGCCCAGTGACCCTTTCCACGAAAATTTTTTTCCTAATGTCCATCCTAAACCTCCCCTGGTGGAGCTTGAGGCCATTCCCTCTCGTCCTGTCCCCTGTCACTTGGGAGAAGAGCCCAGCTCCCTCCTCTCCACAACCTCCTTTCAGGTAGTTGTAGAGAGCAATGAGGTCTCCCCTCAGCCTCCTCCAGGCTAAACAACCCCAGCTCTCTCATGTCCCCGTACTCGGCATTGGTGAGGCTGCACCGTGAATTCTGTGTTCAGTTCTGGGCTCCTCGCTATGAGAAAGACATTGAGGGGTTGGGGCGCGTCCAGAGAAGAGCAGTAAAGCTGGTGAAGGAAGTAGAGAATACGTCTTACAAGGAGCTGCTGTGGGAACATGTTTAGCCTAAGGAATGGGAAGCTGAGGGGAGACCTCATTGCTGTCTGCAACTGCCTAAAAGGTTGTAGTGAGGTGGGTGTTGGTCTCTTCTCTCAAGTAACAAGTAATAGGACAAGAGGGAATGGCCTCAAGTTGCACCAAGGGTGGTTCGTACTGGACTTGAGGAAAAATTCTTCACCCAAAGGGTTCTCAAGCACTGGCAGAGGCTGCTCAGGGCAGTGGTGGACTCCCCATCCCTGGAGGTGTTTAAAAGGCAGATAGATTAAGTGCTTAGGGACATGGTTTAGTAGCATACAGATATGGGTGGGCTTGATGATCTCCAAGTTCTTTTCCAACCAAACGATTCCATGATTTCTGAGCAAGGACCCTCAAAGGAGCGTGGGGCCAGGCTCCATCACTGGTGTGTGACTCCTTCCCTGGCCGGTGTTGGACAGCCGCAGGCTGTGAGCACCACGAGCCAAGGGCGCTGGGACTGTGCCCAAGTGTGGTGGTGGTGTTTGGGTTGGTCCTGTCTCGCGTAAAGACACGCAGAACCTCTCGGGTTGAATATGTGCCTGTTCCCTCAGGTGAGGGCAGGCTGTGCTCTCACACCCTGAAAAGCAAAGAGCAGGAGGGAGGGTAGGAATTGCAAGACACCCCACGGAGCAGGTGGTGGGGCTGCCTTTCTGCTGTGCTGCAGGAACATCTTGTCTGCAAAAGGGGATGTCACCTCCTAGCAGAATGAATGGAAAATGGATGGAAGAAGGGGAGGAATTAGCTTCTACCTCAGAGAACTCTTCTTTTCCTTTGTTTTCTTCCTTACAGCAATGCTTTTACCTCTCCTTTTTGAACCTGTGTATTCAAAAACAAAGCAAGGGGCAGCAGCGTGTCCCTGCTCGGGGAGCTGGCAGCCAGGCTGTGCCCTGGAGCAGAGGGTGATGCCAGGCTCCCTGCTGGCACCATCCCCAGTGCTCTTGCAGAGGATTCATCCAGCCTGACCACATGGGCTTGGGTTGAGGGAGCATCCCAGGTGTTCCCGAGGCCACTGAGCCAACATGTCTCGGTCTCACCCTGTCCCTTGCGAGTGGCTCCTGCTCCAGCAGGGTCACAGCAATCACCTCGGGGGGTGGTTTGTGGAGGCAGGCTCAGCTCTACCTTCCCACATCCTGAGCAGTGACTTTTAAAAACAGTGAGCCGTGCGCTTTGAGGACACGTGGGGGAAGGGGAGAGGAGGTTTGCAAAACTATGGAGGCTTGGATTGCTCTTCAGGAGGGATCCTGCACTTCTGCACCCACCCACCTTTGCATTGAAATAAGTGAGGGGGCAACTTGTCCTCGGTAGCATCAGCTGTTTGCTTGTATTACACGCTGTGTATTTTTAAGGGCGTACATTGTATGAGAAGGGAGGCAGGCCTTAAAATAACCCAGGTGCTCTCTTTGCAATGTAAGACACTTATTTAAAGCACTGGCCTTATCCTTAATTTCCCTTCTCCTTCTCCCTCGAAGCAGCGTCCAGGGTGCTCAGCTGGCCGTCCATGGGTTGGCGACTGAAGTTTTTGGTGCAGAGGACCCTGTTGGTGTCTGTGCCGGAATGGTTCTTGTCCCTGCTTGGGCAGTTGGTGTCTGTGCTCCAGGAAAGCCTCTCGATGGGGCTGAGCAGGCGCTGGAGGCAGCAGGCGATTGCGCAGGGTGAGTGCTGCAGCCTTGGCAGTAACACACGGGCCAGCGGTTTCGTGACCTCAGACACTGAGCAGCACTGGGAGGTCGCTTGCCCGCGGGTGGCTCAGAGGGAGGCTCATTATTTGCCTCCTGGAGGGGAGGCTGAGGGGGAATTTATTTTCCCACTTAGTCTGCGTTTGGCTTGGATTCAGCTCCCTGTTGCTGGTTTCTCTTGGCAGTGCGATTGGGGTGGGGGGGACCTTGTGAGCGTGGGGGTGTTGGGTTTCTGTAGGTGTCAGCAGCGCAGGAGCTCAATTACAGCAGTTGCAGCGAGTACAACATAGCACTGCTTGTACCCGGTGCTCTAGGACACAGAGATGCTTCTCTCAATCCAATATAATGGAGTAATTCAGCTCTGCGGAGGCGTCCTGCTCCTCTCCCCCTCCCCTGCTGCAGCGCTGGCCGTATTCAGCCCAAGAGGAGGAGGTCCGTCGTGTGCCCGTTACCCCCACAGGGCTGTTTTCTCTGGCCACCCCATATCTCCGACTGCACACGCAGCTCTTGCCGTGTGGATGGGTTGCGCATGTAAAGCCAGGCTTTTGTTTTTCCCATTCCTCTTAAATCCTACTTGCACCTGAGTTGAACCCGTGCAGGGAGCTGGCTGCAATTTCCAGCTGACCTTACTTTTGGCAGCTTGTTAGCGAGCTAGAAGGCGCTGCAGGGAATTCCTGGCTGCTCCACGGACTTCCTCTGCTGGCAGGTTTCTCCCACAAAGAGCTAAAAAGGGGCAGCTGTTCATCACCCCTTCCCTGGGGTGGTTCTCTACCGGCCTGGCACAACACCTTTGCGGCCAACGGTTGGCACAAGGTGACGATCCTCTCTTCCAGCTGAATTTAAAAAGCTGAGTGACCTGATGAAGCAGGGATTGTGAGACTTGGGGCTCTTGTTCTGTGCCTGGGTGTCGCTGTGCAAGCAGGAGGTAGCAAAGCAGTGGGTGATGCTCCTGGGCAGCCCCTGAGAGCAGGAGGGTGCCTGTGGGCAGCAGTGAGCTGGTAAGAATGCGCTGGTGCCAGCTCCTGGCTACACTGTGCTGGTGGCTTCAGGAGCAGTGACTTGAGTGCAGCCCAGGAAAACACAACAGAAGGAGCTGTAGCTGCCTTGGCTCACGGCAGCTTCCTCAGCACTTCCCAGTTTCTTATCTCAATAAGAATCAGATCTCACTGTTAATCCTTTTTTTTTTTTTTAGCATTGCCATACTGCCAGGTCCTACTAATTCATGGAAAAGGTCACTGAAAACTGCTGACACGGGGATTTGTGAGCAGTGGAGCCCTCAGTGCTGGGCGTTCTGGTGTGTTTTCTTTCTCTCTCTGCACCTAGTAGGTCATAGAAAGGTTCATCTTGCAGCATTAACCGTATTAGATGTTGATCCTGTGTGCATGCAAATCCGCTGTGAGTGAGTCTCTGCTTTGAATGGGAGCTTGGAGCCTGCTGGGACTGTGCTCCCTTGCTGCTGTGCGGTACCTCTGCTCGACTGACGGGCTGCTCAGTAGCAGGAGAGCTCTCATTCGAGCAAAACTAAAATGAGCTAAATGCCCGAGTCTTTCCCTGGTGGGTCTGGCTGTTTGCTGGCAGCTCGCTCTTCTGCCTCAGTTGCTCCCTCTGAGGCACCCGTGTCTGCTGCAGCGATGGCAGCAGCAAATGTGTGTTTACCCTCATTTATTGGGGTTTGTAATCCCATGTATTAGCCTAATCCACCAGAGAATGAGTTGGAGTCCTCACACTAAAGCTGCGATGGCTCGGCATCGCCTGGAGTGCCCTGGCAGAATTAGTACTTCCCATCTGACTTCTCTGATAGAGCCTGCTGCGAGAGCTGAGTCCTAGGGGAGCTCTGGCCTTCTCACTTGCATTTAATATTCAATTTTTGGGCTGCAAAGGTGGCTGAGGAGAGACAGGAGGGCAGGGGTGAGCAGGGCACTGGCCACAGCAAGAGCAATGATTCTTCCAGTAGCTGGGGGATCCGTGTCCTGTAGTGCAGGGCTGCCTGTTTCTCCACTCAGAAGTGGAAAACAAACCTGCTGCTTTCCTGCTCTCTGCCTGGAGATCCTCAAGAGGAGAGTTCCCAAGCTGTGCATTAACAACACTGGTATCGGTCTATCTCAGTACCTTCCCTGGGGAGTGGGAGGGCTGATTTTAGACAGCAGGAAGATTGTGTTGCTGCGAGTGATGACAGGGAGACCAGCGGGCACCAGGTACCTACCTGATTTGGCCAGCACCGTTAATGCATCACTCGCTAAGCAGCCAGAGAGAAATTGCCGTATGGCCTGGCCTGCTGTTCCTCTGCTAGAAGAACCAAAAAATATGTGCACTCAGAAGGCACAGCTTGTTCCCACTGTAGCATCCGCCTGTGCCGCAGGAGGGATCGCAGCCACTGCTGTCTGCTTGGCAGGTCCCGGTGGGGAGAGCAGGAGGTTGAGGCAGGAGTTCCATTTCAGCCGCTCCCCAGCTCCTGTGCCTCGGACACCTTCAAGGCTCCTAGTGTGGCTACGGAACAAATAGCATCCTCCTCTTTGGGGAGTGGAGGGAGTTATACGTGGAATATTCACCTTTTCACCCCAGTCTAGCTGCATGTGAAGCCTGCTGAGGCAGAGGCGTGTGCTGTGCTGCCCTGCTGTGTGCTCAGACGTTGGGGCTGTCTCTCCCAGTGCACCAGAGCGTGAGATTTCACAGGGGTGAGCAGTACAGCTCGGCTGAGTCTGTCATGTTTGTGCATCCACGACCAAGGCACTTCCCAACCCTCTTCTGGCTTCACTCCAATGTCTTCCCTGCTGGAAGCAACCTGGAGGTCCTGGCTTTGTTGTGGGAGCTGTCAGCCTTGTGGAGAGACGGCTGTAGTTGACTGTGGCTTCCAGCTCCGCAGGGATGGAGAGGCTGGGGCTGGAGGATGCAGCCTGGGAGGAGGTGTTTGGCAGATGTCCCTGGAGCAGCACTGGTTTGAATGTGCAGCCCAGGCAGATCTGGCCCCACCACTGCTGTCAGACTGGCCTGTCTGAAGGGCCACTGGCTGAGAAAGCTGCGCAACAGCCCTGGGAGTTAGAAAAGACCTTTGAGATCATCAAGCCCAACTGTATCTGTCCACTACTAAACCAGATCTCCAAGCACTTCATCTGCCCAGCTTTTAAATCCCTCCAGGGATGGTGACTCGGTCACCTCCTTGGGCAGCCTCTGCCAGGGCCTGAAAACCCTTTTGGTGAAGAAGTTTTTCCTAATCACAGAATCACAGAATAACCAGGTTGGAAGAGACCCACCGGATCACCGAGTCCAACCGTTCCTACCAAACACTAAACCATGTCCCTCAGCACCTCGTCCACCCGTGCCTTAAACGCCTCCAGGGAAGGTGACTCAACCACCTCCCTGGGCAGCCTGTTCCAGTGCCCAATGACCCTTTCTGTAAAGAATTTTTTCCTAACGTCTAGCCTAAACCTCCCCTGGCGGAGCTTGAAGCCATTCCCTCTTGCCCTGTCCCCTGTCACTTGGGAGAAGAGGCCAGCACCCTCCTCTCTACAACGTCCTTTCAGGTAGTTGTAGAGAGCAATGAGGTCACCCCTCAGCCTCCTCTTCTCCAGGCTAAACAACCCCAGCTCTCTCAGCCGCTCCTCATAAGGCCTGTTCTCCAGCCCTTTCACCAGCTTTGTTGCTAATGTCCAGTCTGAACCCACCCTGATGCAACTTGAAGCAATTCCCTCTCGTCCTATCACTTTGGAGAAGAGACCAACACCCACCTCTCTACAACCTGCTTCTGGGGAGTTGTAAACAGTAATAAGGTGTCCCCTCAGCATCCTTTTCTCCAGTTCCCTCAGCTGCTTCTCATAAGGCTTGTTCTCCAGGCCTTTCACCAGCTCTGTTCCCCTTCTCTGGTCACACTCCAGGACCTCAATGTCTTTCTTGTCACGAGGTGTCCAAAACTGAACTGCCCAGGCTCAGTGTCCTTGTTGGTGTGTGGCTGGTTCCTCCTGAACCTCAGCCCAGCCTTTCTCTCGTGCTGGGGCAGAGGCTGCCAGGGGAGCTTCCCCAGCCCTCGGCTGCCTGCTGGCAGGGCAGGGTGTGGGCAGGCAGCTTCTCCTTGGTCTCAGAGGGACGACGGCTTTGAAGGGCTGGTGACTTCCCCGGCAGCACCGGCCACGGAAGCCGCGCTGCTCAGAAGAGTCCAAACCCTTTCAACACCTGAGCTGTGATGGTAGGAGCTCGATTTGGGCTGTTCAGCAGTGTAAATACAGACGTGTGGTCACTTCCCCCCCCACCAGCTCTGACAGCGTCGTGTTTTCTTGTGCTGTTTTGCAGGGAGCATGGGGAAACCTTCATGGGTCTCTACAACTACCTAAAAGGAGGTTGTGGAGAGGAGGGAGCTGGGCTCTTCTCCCAAGTGACGGGGGACAGGACGAGAGGGAATGGCCTCAAGCTCCGCCAGGGGAGGTTCAGGCTGGATATTAGGAAAAAATTTTTCACAGAAAGGGTCATTGGGCACTGGCAGAGGCTGCCCAGGGAGGGGGTTGAGTCACCTTCCCTGGAGGTGTTTAAGGGACGGGTGGATGAGGTGCTGAGGGACATGGTTTAGTGATTGATGGGAATGGTTGGACTCGATGATCCGGTGGGTCTTTTCCGACCTGGTGATTCTATGATTCTAAAGCAGAGCCCTCTGTGGGAGAGAACAGTGTGGTGGGGGCAGGGGCAGCTCGAGCTCTGCATGGGAAACCTATTAATTTCTGTTCCTCCACTGTGCATCAGTGTGACCACAGGTGTCCCAGGTGCTGTGGGACAGTGCTGCAGCACCGAGGGCTGGTGTGTTGTGCAGGGCAGGGCTCAGGGTTGCACTCCCTATCGCTGGCAAATGCTTTGCAGACTCGGATTGTTCAGGGGAGCCCAGCTGGGCCTGGCTGTGCCACTAGGTCACCTCCTGAGGACCTGACCCAAGACAGTGTCAGCCCTCTGGGTCAAGGCTTTTACTTCGTGCACATGATGAGTCTTCCCAGGCCTCCTTCACATCCACTGGTACAAGTGAGCATTCCCCTGTCCCAGCGTGGAGCAGGAGAGTCATTTGCTTCCAGACAAATCTTTGCTGGATTTGGGGAAATCATAAAATCATACAATGGTTTGGGTTGGAAGGGACCTCAAAGCCCATCCAGTCCTACCCCCTGCCCTGGGCAGGGACACCTCCCACAGGATCTGGTTGCTCCAAGCCCCATCCAACCTGGCCTTGAACACCTCCTGGGATGGGGCATCTCTGGGCAACCTGGGCCAGGGCCTCCCCACCTTCATCGTGAAGAATTTCTTCCTAATGTCTAATCTAAATCTTCCCCCTTTCAGTTTAAAGCCATCCCCCCTCGTCCTATCACTGTGCACCCTCGTGAATCTCCAAGATCACTCACTTTAAGACAGCTCTTCCACACTGCTACTGGGCTGTTGCTTCTCCTGCTTGTCCGGGTTTGTGTTTTTCCAGGCTGTCTGGGGCAGCAGCTCCCTTCCTACAAGAAATTTTAGGGAGAATGTTTCCAAAGGCTGTGTGGAGGCAGCCGATCTCTGCTGGCTCAGCTCCTATCTCGAGGTAAGACTGCTACAGGTACGGCCCCACAGCAGAACCCTGCTAGTCCAGCTGCCTCTGCTGCCTAATGACGTTCCCAAGGTATTTTTAGCTGCATGTAAACTTCAGGAAAAACTTTTTTTGCAGCTGAGCACACTGTGGCCTTTGTTCAGGATTCTGGGAACGGGAAGATACTGGCTCAGTGTGGTGGCCGTGGCTCGCACAGCCCTTTCACTTCTCAGTGTTCTTGCAAGCAGCTCGGGAGCACTACAGTCTTTTCCGTGGGGCTGTCAGACCCCTCCAGTGATCCCAAACTGCTGTGAGCTGCTCTCACCCGTGCACAGCCTGCAGCTTGCTTCGGCAAAGCTTCTGGTTCAGGAGCAGCTTGGAAAGGAGCTTTCGGGGACAGCCATTCCTCCCGAGTATCTGTGTGTCACAGTGGCCATCAGAGGAAACCCTCTCACCTCTCCCTGCTGCCCGCAACCATCTCTGTTGTAAAGTCAGCTTGCAGATGGAATCAGCGCATTAAATGTCCTGGATCATTACTTTTGAAGCTGCCGGGGATGGAGGGACAGGGGCAGTGAGTGGCTTCCCATGGGCTTTGTGTCCCCCGTGCTGCCTGGATGCTGCTGTCGTACAGCGGCTGCAGCCGTTCAGGCTCCGTGCGCTGCGCACAATGCCACATCCCCCCTGCCGTGGCCCAGGGCTGTCTCCAAGGCACCTGTGTGGCTAGTGGGGCCCTTGTTGCCCTGTGCTGCCGTCGTGGTGGCTGTGTGGGACAGGTGAGCACTGCGAGCATCCCTCGCAGGGTGCTGAGGTGGCTTTTGCTGCTGTTTTCTGTGTGAGAGGAATCTGCCTGTTGGCACAAGGTCACTGTGTGCCCTGCTCGTGCTGGCGGGGTGGCTGGGACGAAGGAAATGGTAGATTTTCCTCATTATGTCAAGACTAGTCAGCATTTGGAAATGGAAGCTCAGCCTTGAGGAGCAGAGCTGCCAGCTGGAAGGAGCAGGTCTGAAAACAAGAGCTACTGCTAATTGCCTGCAGCATCTCTCTGCTTAATGGAGTGGAGAACAGAGCTCACTGCGTTTCCCTGGCTCCGGCGCAGGGCCGAGGTCCGGGCTGTCGTGGTCACCATCCAAGCGCTGCTGCAGTGCCCTCGGTCCATGCGAGCTGTGACAGGGCACGACTTTGGTTTGGAGTAGCTGGTCTTGGAACTCATCGGTGTGTGGAGAGCAGGAGGGGCCTTTTCCAGCCCTCGTGGGCAGCTGGTGGCAGGCAGGAGCTGCAGGAGGGGTTTGCAGGCTGCTCAGGTCTGAGTATGCTATGAGCCAAGGTGTCTCTGGGTGCTCAGGATTGGTCTGGGCTTTCAGGGTGGTCAGCCCTGACCTGTAGGCATTTCTTATCAGGTGGCTTACTTGGAGGCCGAGCTACCTGTATGGAAACTGCATCACTGCCACCAAGGCACATGGTGCCACATCCTCTGCAAGGGATGCTGGCCACGCGTGTTGCCAGGAGAATGTCTTGCCCTGCTCGGTGCTGCCGTTGGGAGCAGCCTTGGGACCTTGGTTTTCTGCAGGGGTTTGGATGCTGTGACCATGAAGTGCTTGCAGGTTTGCTTCCAGCCTGGATTTCTGTTGGTACAGGTGTGCCAGGCAGTAGCTTGGCTGAAATGACTTGTTAGATCATGTCACATGTAATGCAGAAGAGGGAGTTGTCACCTTGTGGGGTGTGTGAGCTCCTTCTAAAGGTCCTGGAGAGGCTGTGAAGTTTGATGCTCCTAGCAAGAACCTTGGAATCCTTGCCTCCACATTTGTCTGGGGCTCTGTGGGTCAGACAGGTCTTGGTGGAAACTCAGTGGCCACTACCCGCCGGGGCTCCCATCTCCCTTCCTTCTGCATTGCAGCGACAGGACTGGCTCCCTCTCCCTGTCAGATGGAGCAAGTCTCCACGCTGCAGCACAGAAGCTGCATAATATAGAGTTGATGTATTCCACTTTATCAACCCACTTCCCAAAAGTGAGGATAAAGAGTGTAAGATCAGAAGATGAGCCAGCAGCGGTGCAGGTGGCCAAGAAGACCAACAGCATCTTGGCTTGGATCAGCCATGGGGTGGCCAGCAGGAGCAGGGAAGAGATTGTGCCCCTGGATCTGGTGCTGGTGAGGCTGCACCTTGAATCCTGGGTTCAGTTTTGGGCCCCTCACTTCAAAAAAGACATTGAGGGGATGCAGTGTGTCCGGAGAAGGGAAGGGGCTGGATCCCAGGGTTTCTGGGAGCAGCTGAGGGACGTGGGGCTTTTTAATCTGGAGGAGGCTGAGGGGAGACCTCATCGCTCTCTGCAGCTCCTGGAAAGGAGGTTGTAGAAAGGTGGGTGCTGGGCTCTTCTCCCAAGTAATGAGAGGAAATAACCTCGAGTTGTGCCAGGAGAGATTTAGATTGGATATTACGAAAACTTTCTTTACTGACAGAGTGGTGAAGCCCTGGCAGAGGCTGCCCAGGGCCGTGGTGGAGTCTCCATCCCTGGAGGGGTTAAAAAGGCTTGTAGATGTGGCACTGCAGGATGTACTTTAGCGGGCACGGTGGGGTTGGGCTGACAGCTGGGCTGGATGAGCTTAGGGGTCTTTTCCAACCTTAAAGATTCCATGATTCTGTGACTCTAAGATCATAGTTGAGGCTCTGGAGTGAATCCAGAGAAGAGCAACGAAGCATGTGAAGGGGCTGGAGAACAGGCCTTATGAGGAGCGGCTGAGAGAGCTGGGGGTGTTTAGCCTGGAGAAGAGGAGGCTGAGGGGAGACCTCATTGCTCTCTACAACTACCTGAAAGGAATCATAGAATCATAGAATAACCAGGTTGGAAGAGACCCACCGGATCATCGAGTCCAACCATTCCTATCAAACACTAAACCATGTCCCTCAGCACCTCGTCCACCCGTGCCTTAAACACCTCCAGGGAAGGTGACTCAACCTCCTCCCTGGGCAGCCTCTGCCAGTGCCCAATGACCCTTTCCGTGAAGAATTTTTTCCTAATGTCCAGCCTAAAGTTCCCCTGGCGGAGCTTGAGGTCATTCCCTCCTGTCCTGTCCCCTGTCACTTGGGAGAAGAGGCCAGCACCCTCCTCTCTACAACGTCCTTTCAGGTAGTTGGAGAGAGCAATGAGGTCTCCCCTCAGCCTCCTCTTCTCCAGGCTAAACAGCCCCAGCTCTCTCAGCTGCTTCTCGTAAGACCTGCTCTCCAGCCCCCTCACCAGCTTTGTTGCTCTTCTCTGGACTCGCTCCAGAGCCTCAACATCCTTCTTGTGGTGAGGGGCCCAGAAGTGAACACAGGATTCGAGGAGCGGTCTCACCAGTGCTGAGTCCAGAGGGAGAAGAACCTCCCTGGACCTGCTGGTCACGCCGTTTCTGATCCAAGCCAAGATGCCATTGGCCTTCTTGGCCACCTGGGCCACTGCTGGCTCCTGTTCAGTCGGTTGTCAACCAACACCCCCAGGTCCCTCTCCTCCAGGCAGCTTTCTAGACAGACTTCTCCTAGTCTGTAGCACTGCACAGGGTTGTTGTGCCCCAAGTGCAGAACCCGGCATTTGGCCTTGTTAAACCTCATCCCATTGGTCTCAGCCCAGCGGTCCAGCCTGTTCAGATCCCTTTGGAGCCTCCCGACCCTCCAGCAGATCCATGCTTCCACCCAGCTTAGTGTCGTCCGCGAACTTGCTAAGGGTGCACTCGATGCCTTCATCCAGGTCATTGATAAAGACATTGAACAGGGCTGGACCCAGCACCGAGCCCTGGGGAACCCCACTTGTCACTGGCCTCCAGCTGGATTTCACACCATTTCCCACCACTCTCTGGGCCTGACCATCCAACCAGTTTTCCACCCAGGAGAGGGTGCGCCTGTCCAGGCCAGAGGTGACAGTTTCTCAAGCAGAACGCTGTGAGAAACTGTGTCAAAGGCTTTACTGAAGTCCAGGAAGATACATCCACAGCCTTCCCGTCATCCAGCAGCCGAGTGACTTTAGGAGGTTGTGGAGAGGAGGGAGCTGGGCTCTTCTCCCAGGTGACAGGGGACAGGACGAGAGGGAATGGCCTCAAGCTCCACCAGGGGAGGTTTAGGCTGGACATTAGGAAAAAATTTTCCACAGAAAGGGTCATTGGGCACTGGCAGAGGCTGCTCAGGGAGGTGGTTGAGTCACCTTCCCTGGAGGCGTTTAAGGCACGGGTGGACGAGGTGCTAAGGGACATGGTTTAGTGATTGATGGGAATGGTTGGACTCGATGATCCAGTGGGTCTCTTCCAACCTGGTTATTCTATGATTCTATGAAGTTGAACGGTGCCCAATAAAAGACAGAGACCCCTGGGCTGCAGACAAGCCAGGGGAGGTTTAGGCTGGACATCAGGAAAAAATATTTCATGGAAAGGGTCATTGGGCACTGGCAGAGGCTGCCCAGGGAGGGGGTTGAGTCACCTTCCCTGGAGGGGTTTAAGGGTCGAGTGGATGAGGTGCTGAGGGACATGGGTTAGTGCTTGGTAGGAGTGGTTGGACTTGATGATCTGGTGGGTCTTTTCCAACCTGGTGGTTCTGTGGTTAGTTGTGTTGTTCATATCAGGCAGGCTTTACCCCATAACCAACCAGGAAAGGTGCCTGCTCCGTCTCCAAGTGCTGCCTGTCCCTAGGCCAGGCTTCCCTGGCTGCAAAGGGTGTTGAGGGCTACAAAGATGATCTGAGGGCTGGAGTACCTCTGGTTCAAGGATGGGCTGAGAGAACTGGGGTTGTTCAGCCTGGAGAGGAGAAGGCTGAGAAGATCTTCGAGCAGCTTCCAGTACTGAAAGGGGCTCCAGGAAAGCTGGGGAGGGACTTTATACAAGAGCATAGAGTGATAGGATGAAGGGGAATGGCTTTAAATTGGAAGGGGAAAGATTTAGATGAGACATTAGGATGATCCGGTGGGTCTCTTCCAACCTGGTTATTCTGTGATTCTGTGAAATTCTCCAGGCTGAGGGTGGGGAGGCCCTGGCTCAGGTTGCCCAGAGCAGTGGTGGCTTGAATCCCTGGAGGGGTTCAAGGCCAGGCTGGATGGGGCTGGGAGCCCCTGATCGCTGGGAGGTGTCCCTGCCCAGGGCAGGGGTGGCGCTGGGTGGGATTTGGGGTCCCTTCCAGCCCGAACCGCTCTGGGTCCCGGCCGGCCCCGCGCTCCCCCTGCCGGCAGCGCCCGGAGCTGCAGCGGCCCTGGGGGCTCCTCCTGCCCTCGGCTGCGGCCGTGTCATTAACAGGATCATAGAACGCTTCTAGTTGGAAGCCACCTCAAAGCCCATCCAGTCCCACCCCTGCCATGGGCAGGGACACCTCCCACTGGATCAGGGGCTCCCAGCCCCATCCAGCCTGGCCTTGAACCCTCCAGGGATGGGGCAGCCACCCCTGCTCTGGGCAACCTGGGCCAGGGCCTCCCCACCCTCGCAGGAAACAATTTCTTCTTAATGTTTCCTCTATCTTTGTGCCACAGGCGATCTGGACACTCACCAGGATGCTCTCAGGCCCCCGTGGGTTGGCTGAGCAAGTAGGGGGGCTGATTTCATCACAAGAAGGATGCACTGAGTCAAACACCAGCTCCCCTGCCTCCTGCCTGGATCGCAGTGTCAGCGAGGGGCCGCGGATTTAGGAGGCAGTTATGGAGCTGATGGAACAGGCCCAGAGGAGAATACAAGGATGGCCCGAGGGCTGGAGCACCTTCTGTATGAGGACAGGCTGAGAGAGTTGAGGTTGTTCAGCCTGGAGAAGAGAAGGCTGCAAGGAGACCTTAGAGCGACCTTCCAGTACCTGAAGGGGCTACGAGAAAGCCGGGGAGGGACTGTTTACAAAGGCTTGTGGTGACAGGACGAGGGGCAATGGGTCTAAACTGGAGAGTGGCAGATTTAGACCAGACATAAGGAGGAATTTCTTTACAGTGACAGTGAGGAGGCCCTGGCCCAGGTTGCCCAGGGAAGCTGTGGCTGCCCCTTCCCTGGAGGTGTTCAAGGCCAGGCTGGATGGGCCTTGGGCAGCCTGAGCCAGTGGGAGATGTCCCCTGCCCATCACAGGTGTTGGAACTGGATGATCTTTAAGGTCCCTTCGAACCCAAACTATTCGGTGATTCTATTCTATGATTTTATGATTCTCTTTCCCCATCTCCCCATCTCATAATCCACTTAATCCCCTGATGACAGGACTCATTCTGTCAGCTCTGGAGCCAGGGTTGCTGGCAGGCAAGCTGTCACCTCCATCGTGCATCGACAACAGAGCCAGCCACCGCTCGAGTCTCAGTACCTCCAGCAATGATCCAACAAAGCAGAGCAAACACTTCTGGATTTAACAGGGATTCGGGTCTCCTCTTTAGTGCTTACACATTAAAAACAAACCCTATCGTGTTTACATGTTATTAACAATTGTGGATAAACCTTAGTGCTTTTCTTACTGAAGGCAACTTTAGGAGCTGCCTGATGTTACCGGATCCCAGTGTGGGTCCAGTTCAGCCGTCCTGCTGCCCTGGGAGGGAATCCAGGAGGGCGAGTGAGGTCAGGAAGTCTGAGTCTGTAGCTGTTGTTTTAGCCACGTGCTGAGTCTTGGCCATAATCTGCGCCCTCAAGGCTGCTGTTGCAGAGTGGGGTATGGCTGAAGAAAACCTGTGTTGAGCTTTTAACCTTGTGGAAATCTTTTCCTCGGCTCCTATTGTCTAAGCTGCCAGGCTGAGGTATTGCAGGTGCCTTCCTAGGACTGGGGTTGGATGTAGGCCTGGAATGGACCTCTGGTTCCAGCTTCTGAGCACTGTGCAGTCTGCCTGAGCCTTGGTGTGTGGCTAAGGGTGTAGCAGCTCGATGCCCACCAGACCTCCTTACTACCCTCAGACAGGGGCTGGGCTTTATCACATTCCCTCTGGCTGGCTGCAGCCTACTTGAGGAACCACAAACACACAAAATCCTTTCTCTATGCACTGTGCCAGTAATTTGGGGCCAATCACGATGGCACTAGGATCCTTTAAACCCTGCCCCGAATGACCCTATTTCCAGGGTGTCTTAACCAGTCACTGGGAATGGAAGCATCAACTGTCCCAAGGAGAGGTGGGTGCCAGCAGATGCTCCCGGTGACTCCAGCGGTGCTCCTTGCATCTGGAGTTGCCCAGTGGGCTGCAGGCAGCTGAACACATAGTTTGTTGTTCCTCAGGTGGTGTCCCCTGTCTCCAGAAAATCACCCTCTCCAGAAGATGACACCATTCCAAGCTCTGTCTCACTTACCTGTTCCTCTTGTTTCCCACAGGGGTCCTGACGGCTGGAGAGCACAACTTTCCCTTCCAGTTCCTGCTGCCAGGTATGATGTGGATAAATGGCTGAAGGTGATTCCATGTCAGCCTTGGCTCCAGCTGCCTCTTGAGCTGTGCTGAGCAGGACTTGGGCTGGGTGGCAGAGGCAGGCTGGCCCGGGGGCACTAGGGGGAGCATTAGGGCAGCCCCAGACCACAGAGGAATTTAAACCAGTGGGTGCTTTCTGAGCCGTCGCTGCTACCTCTGTGAGCGTCCTGTGAGCTCCTGGCGATCCAGCCATCCTGTGCACGGTGTACTCAGAGAGGATCTCTGCTCTAGCCCCTGTGGTTGTGGAGAATCCCTTCTGCAAGGAGGTGACAGCAAGGTCTCTGATCTAAGCATTCAGCCCCACGTCTTTTTTGGGGTGATCTCCGTGTGCTCTGTCTCTGGGATACTGGCAGAACTCCTCCGGTGAGGAAGCCGGCTGTTAAAGGGACTGCACTTCCAGTTCAGAAACGCTTGGCCTGACTCAGCCTTGTGACCCTTTTCTCTCTCTCTCACCTCCAGCCTCTGCTCCTACATCCTTTGAAGGCCCTTTCGGCAAGGTCCTCCATCAGGTGAAAGCTGTGATAGACACACCTCGCTTCTCCAAGGACTACAAGTGCAACAAGATCTTCTATGTTCTCTGCCCTCTCAACTTGAATGACATCCCTGACATCGAGGTAACGACAAGGAGGAGTGTGGCTGGGAGGTACCAAGGTTTCAGCACTTGTCCTGCCTGCTGTCTGGGGAATAATTGTGTGGTTGGACAGCTGACTGCAAGCCCTGACTGCGCTAGATCAGGACAAAGACTCGATCTGTCCTTCCTTGCCACCAGTCCCTGCTCCATGTGATTTTTCAGTCTTGTGCACGTTGCTTTGAAAGATTTAGGTGAATTTTCAGCACACAGAGAGAGGTTTTGGCCAATAGCACCTGATGCTTGTAGAGATCTGTGTTTGGGGAACTCATTTAGGAGGGAAGAGCCACTAATAGAATTATAGAATGGTTTGGGTTCGAAGGGACCTTAAAGATCATCCAGTTCCACCCCCTGCCATGGGCAGGGACACCTCCCACTGGATCAGGGGCTCCAAGCTCCATCCAACCTGGCCTTGAACCCCTCCAGGGGTGGGGCAGCCACCACTGCTCTGGGCAACCAGGGCCAGGGCCTCCCCACCCTCACAGCAAAATACTTCTTTCTAAGATATCATTTCAATCTCCCCTCTTTCAGCTTCAAACCATTTCCCCTCATCCTATCCCTGCACTCCCTGACAGCAAAACTGGGGGGATGGAGAAGTGAGCCCTCCTAGAAACATAGAATCATAGAATTGGGTTGAGTTGGAAGGGTCCTTAAAGATCATCTAATTCCAGTCCCACTGCAATGGGCAGTGCTGTGTTGCTGGTTCTTTGCCTGCTTTAAGACTAGATATTTCTGCTTGGTTGTTTTGTATCTCTGTTTCCCTGGAGGCTCCCTGACTCTTTTCAGCCAACATCTGTTTCTCTGCCATCCTGCAGCAGCCCAACACCATGTCAGTCACCAAGAAGTTCAACTACAAGCTTGTGAAAAGTGGCAACATTATCTTGACGGCCACCTCTGATCTGAAAGGGTACATCGTGGGGCAAGCGATCCAGCTCCGCACGGACATAGAGAACAAATCGGGCCGGGACACCGGGGCTGTGGTAGCCAGTCTGCTCCAGGTAAGCATCCAAAAGGGTGATTCTTCAGCTTGTGCTGGTACTCCACCCCTCTGAGGCCCCTGTGAAACCGGGGCGGTTCTCACCAGAGTCCATCTCTGCTGTGTGTGGCTGGGAGGTGGCAGCGAGAAGTCTAGACCTCTGGCTGACTCTTTCTCTCCTTCTTCCTGGGGAAAGAGGTGGTAGCACTTGCCTTGCTTATGCCAACTCAGCCTATCATACAACGATGGGTATTTCTGCTCTGTAATATGCATGTTAGGTTTGTGCTTGTGGTTGTTTGCATGTGCGGTTGGGTGGTTTTGTGTCCTGATGTAGCTTTGTGGGAGACAGAAGTCCACCTTTCAGGCTTTCTGATAGCTGTATTTTCTCCTGTCTGTGCAGAAAGTGGCTTATAAATCCAAGCGCTGGATTTATGACCTGAGGACCATTGCAGAGGTGGAAGGCTCAGGAGTGAAAGCCTGGAAACATGCCGAATGGAAGGAGCAGATCCTCGTTCCGGCCCTGCCCCAGTCCATTCTGCAGGGTTGTAGCCTCATACATATCGACTACTACATCCAAGTGAGTACATCCATGCTCCTAGGAGCTCCAGTGGGCTGTGCTCCCTTCTGGGTTGAGCTCAATTGCTAAACTCCTTAGCTGTGTGGTGTAGGTGGCTCTCACTTCAGGTAAACCCTCCTTGTACAATGTATAGTGAACAGGAGGCCACTGTTTGTTCTTCTTTTCTAGGTTTCCCTAAAGTCTCCAGAGGTTTCAGTCACTCTCCCCATCTATATCGGTAACATCGCTGTGAACAGGGTGCCCCTGAGCCCCTCCCGGTCCATCCAGCACATTCCCTCTGCAGTGGTTCCCAGTGCCCCTCCGGAGGAAGAGGAGGCTGCCAGTGGTTATCACCCCATGGACAATGTCTCGATCCCCACCAAAAGCCATTCCCAGCAGCAGCCGTTTAGCTACGCCCCAGGACTGAGCTTCCAGGAGATAAGGGTGGACTCGGAGCAGACGGGCTCCCCAAACCATCCCACGCTCTGCCTGTCGACGGGAGCCACGGTCCCTTACTACGCTGAGGGGAACGTGGTGCCTGTCCCCACGGCCAGCTCGCTCATTTTGCCTCCGGAGTACAGCACGTGGGGCTACCCGTACGGTGAGCAGCTCCTAGCAGGCTGTGCTAGCCGACGTCTACACAAGAGATAGGGCCACAAAGATGATCTGAGGGCTGGAGCATCTCCCTTACGAGACCAGGCTGAGAGAGCTGGGGTTGTTCAGCCTGGAGAGGAAAAGGCTGTGGGGAGACCTTAGAGCAGCTTCCAGGACTGAAAGGGGCTGCAGGAAAGCTGGGGAGGGGCTCTTGATCAGGGAGGGCAGGAGGGGCAATGGTTTTAAGCTGAAAGAGGGGAGATCTCAGGAAGAAATGTTTTTCTTGTGAAGGTGGGGAGGCCCTGGCCTACTTTGCCCAGAGCAGTGGTGGCTGCCTGGAGGTGTTGAGGCCAGGTTTGGATGGGGCTTGGAGCAACCTGGTGCAGTGGGAGGTGTCCCTGCCCGTGGCAGGGGGTTGGGACTGGATGGGGTTTAAGATCCCTTCCAACCCAAATCATTCTGTGATTCCAAGAGCCTTTTTGCTAGCTGGGAACTGGGTGGGAACACAGGGATGTCAGCCAGCCAGGGGCTGATGTCAGAGGGGATCATGAGATCTCTCTGCCTGCTTTGGCCTGCGGAGGAGTCCCGTCTCACAGCTGTAAAAGCCGAGCGGCCATTCCCATGTCTGCAGCCGCGCCTGCCCAGGGCTCGTTGTGAGAGGATCTCCCTGTTCTTAAATGAGCTTTCAGCCTCCCACTGATAGAGAAACTTCTTGGCTTGCGGTGAGGCTGGTGGGAGCAGAGCCAGGAAAATGATGTAACTGAAATCTTCTGTCTGCCTGGAGTGGGCCTGCAGCTGGTCTGGAGAGACAGGCTGTGGGGGCGGGAGCTGAGAGACCGTCCAGGGTGGGAAAGCTTGGGGAAATCCCAGCGTGCTGGATTCTTGGAGTCCTGCTTGGGGCAGCAGGGACCAGCAGTGTCTGTGAGCACAGCAGTACCCAAATAACCCTGTCTGTTTGCACTGGGGTAAGGAGGCACTCGATGTGTTGCTCCAGCCCTGGCTTGGGGCACATGGATCACGGACCATCTCTTATCTGGAGGTGCTGGAGTACAGGAGGATGCTTGTGAGAGAGGGGAAGGAACAGAACAGAACTGGAGGTGATGATGAGGGGGCTAGAGAACAGGCCTGATGAGGAGCGGCTGAGAGAGTTGGGGGTGTTTAGCCTGGAGAAGAGGAGGCTGAGGGGAGACCTCATTGCTCTCTCCAACTACCTGAAAGGAGGTTGTGGAGAGGAGGGAGCTGGGCTCTTCTCCCAAGTGACAGGGGACAGAATGAGAGGAAATGGCCTCAAGCTCCACCAGTGGAGGTTTAGGATGGACATTAGGAAAAATTTTTTCCACAGAAAGGGTCATTGGGCACTGGCAGAGGCTGCCCAGGGAGGGGGTTGATTCACCTTCCCTGGAGGGGTTTAAGGGACGGGTGGACGAGGTGCTGAGGGACATGGTTTAGTGTTTGATAGGAATGGTTGGACTCGATGATCCAGTGGGTCTTTTCCAACCTGGTGATTCTATGATTCTATGATTCTATTTTAACCCCTGTTGGCATTGGGACTGGGATGGGGCTGGCTGGCTCAGACCCTGTGTGTACAGACACAACCCCCTGTATTTTAGTGGGGCAAGTTGTAGGGAGCCTGCGTGCATGGCACCTCTACACATCAGCAGTTTGCTTTGCTCTGCATGGAATTACCTGGGCTGGGGTGAAGGGAACCTCCCAACCACACACCATAACTGCTTTTATTCCTTCTCTTCCCTGCAGAGGCGCCTCCATCCTATGAGCAGAGCTGCAGCAGTGCCAACTCCAGCATCAGCAATGGCAACTAGCCTCCCCTGCTTTGAGTCCCGCTGGCGCTGCCCGCCCCCGGGCGCCACGGTTCGCCTGG
The DNA here is from genome assembly GCF_032191515.1 of Phaenicophaeus curvirostris. Taxonomy (NCBI): domain Eukaryota; kingdom Metazoa; phylum Chordata; class Aves; order Cuculiformes; family Cuculidae; genus Phaenicophaeus; species Phaenicophaeus curvirostris. The sequence goes on from NC_091411.1 coordinate 3,039,197, forward strand.
CTACTGCAAAGTCTGGTACAGCACAAGGCGTCTTTGTATCTCTGGCTGCTCGGTGGGGTAAATGGCACATCCCAGCCTGGGCTTTTTAAGTCTCTTTCTAGGGAGGGGTTAAAAACCAAAAAGGGCAGCCAGGGCAGCCTGACTGTGTGTAGGAGAGATCTGGGAAACTGAACCCTCTCCCGCTCCTGCACCAAGTGCTGGAGAACTGGTTTTGCCCCAGGGATGCCCTCTGCAGCAGCCTGTGTTTAAAGTACTGTAGTCAACACTAACTGCTTTACTATCAAAGCACCTGCGATGCCTTATCTGAAACGCTCCTGACTTGGCACGTCTCCTCTGTAGGTGAAGGCTGGGCTGTGTGGATTTTCCTTTCTCTTTTAGGGGCCATGTGCTCTCCAGAAATGATTTTGACAGCCCTTCCTCCTTGTCCTCATAGGTCCTAGGGGTAGCTGGAACAGGAGGTTTCTTGCAGTAAGCAGGTTCGGAAGGGCAGGGACTTAAAAAGCCAAAAGCACAAGCCCTTGCTCTGCCTGTGGTGTGGGGTGAGTGACCGGCAGCCTTTGGTGTCCTCACAGTGGGCTGCACCGCTGGCTGCATGTGGTGAGAGGAAGGCAGGATCTGGCAGCTGGGAGCTCGCTGGGACATTTGCTGAGAACCCAAACGGTGCTGGTGAGTTGTGGAGGGAGAGCCCGGTGGTACCTGGTGTGTCCCCCAGCTTCTGGCTTTTATCAGCAAGGGTGACTTTTCCGTGTAAAGCCCCATAGGCGATGCTCCATCCTTGCTCGCTGCTAGACTGCAGCACCCGGGATGAACGGCGCTGGTCACTGCAAGCAGGGGAACCAGGTGACCCGTGTCCCATCTCCCACCCCTGCAGGGTGCTCTCTCCATCTCAGCTGCCTTTGGCAGGCCAGAATTCCATGACAATCAAGTTACAAAAGTCTGTGCGATGCTACCTCTGAGTCTGCCCAAGGACCCTGTCCAGGGAAGCCCTTCCCTCTGGGATAACCCTCCCACGAGGCTCAGCCTGGCGTCTCGCAGGAGCGGTTAACACTGCCAAGCCAGTGCGCGAGGACGCTTGGCCTGGGGACTTTGTTCTCTCCGCGAGCCAGTGCTGCTTTACCGCTTGTCTCCTGAGCCACAGCAGGGTGCAAAAACGAGGGAGTGGGAACCCAAACTGCTGTGCCTCGTTTGCCACCTCCGCTGGACCTTGGCAGGTCAGGGGAAGAAGCTGGTGGATGTAAAATAACATTTTTCTTCTGCGCTTTCCCCCTGCCTTGTTTAGCTTTTTGATTATTGACTGCCCGAGCCAAGGAAACCACAAACCAGATACTTAGTGCTGCAGGCATCCAGCCGCGGCTGAAATTATGGACTGCAGACCTTAGGCACCTCTGGGAATCGGTCTCGCTGCCTCACGCTGGGCGGGCAGTCACTAACAGACCTGTTAGGAGCACTGTGGCCTCTGCCCACCCCTGGCAGGCAGCTGGGGACGAGCCCTGCTTTGCACTCTTTCTTTGCAAATGCTTTTTATTTTCTTTTATTTGTTTTTTAAGTGTTGAACTGCTTTAAGGGTAGAGTAGAGAGGGTGCCGTTCCGAGCAGTGCTGGCACAATGTGCACCAATGGCGATAGGATGATTGTCATTGTCCCTGAAAAAATATATATATATATGAGATGAAGTTCTGTTTTTAATGATTGAATTCATTAATACAAATTTTAATGCTGTATTTAATAAATTATTCTAAGAGAAATGCTGTGCTTTCTCATCCATTTCTGACGCTTATCCATGTGCCTTTCCATGCCAAACCCAGGAATGCACCTTGCTGAGTTCTTACAAATTGAGGAGGTTTTTGGCTCTCACTGTGAAGGTCACTTTCTGCCAGGGCAGTTCGACTGTGGTGCCGGGCTCGTGGTTCCGGGTGGCTGGAGGCAGTCTGGCTCCAGAAAGAAGACCCATGGCACTGCAGTGTGTCCCAAAGCCACGGTTCAGTCTCCAGCAGTGCTCCCTGCTCTTGGACTCCAGGACAGAAAGGAGGAGGTGGGAAGGAAGGGGAGAATGGACTCTCCCTTTAGGAGGATGGAGATTGAACAGCCAAGGTCTGGCTGGAAAGGCTGGAGGCCACCAGCCTTGCCCTCTCCTGAAGAGCCATTTGGAAGAAACACAAAAATGGACGCAGGCTCCTCCTCGTGCTCACGAGGTAGTGATACCATGGCTGGAGAAGGCAGGAGAAATTCCTATGAGCTATCAAGACTGGTGGTGTTGGGCTGATGGGTGGACTTGATGATCGTGGAGGTCTTTTGTGACCTCAGTGATTCTATGATTCTGGACATGCTGGGTTCGGCTTCGAGGTCCTGACTCAAGCATGGTGTGGTTCCTTTCCTCCAGCCCTGAAGCTGAGCTGCTGGTGACATGTTCAGTCTGTGTTCCTTGGGTAGAAAACTTGAATGCTGTTTGGTTACTCTGTGCAGAGCCACTGGGATGTCCTTCTAGCCCCTCAGCCAGTGTCTGTCCTCCTGGCTCGACGTCTGCAGCGGGAATGCGCCATTCGTGGTCAGGCTGTGGAGAGCAGAGGCCAGCAGCGCCTCACACAGCTCCTGTGTGGTGCCCTGTGTCTCTGCGGTGCTCCCGTTTGCCTCAGCATCCTCACCCAAGTTATATTTGCTACAAACTGGTCCTTCAGAACTTCTTGCTGTACATTTGCTCCTTTCCAAAGCAAGGAGCAAGTGGGTACCCTCTTCACGGGTGAGGAAGGTCCACTGGCTGCTGCGGAGGGAGCAGGAAGGAGTTGGAGCTAGACCTCTTGGTAGTCCGTGTTTTTTGGATGCGAGGGCCAGGCACGTACAGCTCCTGCAGGAGGAGAGGGAGGCCTCTCTAGGACTGTTGAGGCGGCTCTCGCCAGGATGCAGAAGGGCTTGCCCTGAAGTTTGGCTCTGAGCAGCCTCACTGTTGTGCAACCAGACAGAAATAACCGGCAAAGCACTGTGGTTTCAGTCTTTATGCCCAGCCGTGCCTGAGCAGCAGCGCTGCAGCAGGGGATTGAAGCCTGATGCAAAGAGCTGTGTTCATGTTTCATGGACCCCTTGGAAAGGGTTCAGGGCTGCAGGATTCAGGAATTAGAATCATAGAATCAGCAGGTTGGAAAAGACCCACCAGATCATCGAGTCCAACCATTCCTATCAAATACTAAACCAGTATTAGTCCAGCTAATTAGTCCAGCTCTTCTCAAACCTACCTGCGTTTGTGGCCACAGGGTGCTACAGTAGCAGGGTCCTCGGGGTACGAGGGTTCTTCGATAGGGCTAAGTGTTTGGGTGTGAAGATGATCCCCTCTGGAGAGGGTAAGTGGACAAGCCTTCTGCCTCACTGCTGTCTCTTTTCTCTGCAGCCTTTCTAGCCTCAACCTGTAAGTCCTGGGGAGCTCATGTAGGCTCTTAGTCATCCCGTTCTCCTCTTTCTGAGCTCTGTCTCCTGGTCTGTATAAGAAGCGTGACCAGCAGGGCAAGGGAGGGGGTTCTGCACCTCTATTCTGCTCTCATAAGACCTCGCCTGGAGCCCTGTGTTCAGTTCTGGAGTCCCTGACGTAATAAGGACATGGATCTGTTTAAGTGAGTCCAGAGGAGGCCACAAAGATGATCTGAGGGTTGCAGCACCTCCCATATACAAACAGACCGAGAGAGTTGGGGTTGTTCAGCCTGGAGAAGAGAAGGCTGCAGGGAAGACTTAAAGCAGCTTCCAGTGCTGAAAGGGGCTCCAGGAAAGCTGGGAAGGGGCTCCTGATTAGGGAGTGCAGGGTTAGGATGGGGAGTAATGTTTTTCAGCTGAAAGAGGGGAGATTGAGATGAGATCTTAGGGAGAAATGTTTTGCTGTGAGGGTGGGGAGGCCCTGGCCCAGGTTGCCCAGAGCAGTGGTGGCTGCCCCATCCCTGGAGGAGTTCAAGGCCAGGCTGGATGGGGCTGGGAGCAACTGGATCCAGTGGGAGGTGTCTTTGACTGTGGCAGGTGGTGAGACTCGGTGGGCTTTGAGACCCCTTCTAGCCCAAACCATTCTGTGATTCTGGAGCAAAGAGAAAAAAAAAGCTGAACCCAACTCTGGGTAAAGAACTTGCACGCACAGAAATGAATTTGAGTTCTTGCCTCAAATTTTACACAATTGTTTTTGATTTAGTATGAAATGGGGTTGGGAAGTGATGGGGCATGAGTGAAGCTTGTGAGCTGATTGTTTCCAAACTCAGCATTCAATGGAAAATACCAAAAATATCATCTGTCCTTTTGTTTTGTTTTGCTGCTTCATTTTCGCCCTCCACAGCTTTGTTCTCATCCTGCTCTCCACATCTGCCACCTCCATGGTTTTGGCTCTTTCAGTGTTTTCTCTGCTTTGGCCCCTGTTCTCCCACTGCCTGCAGGAGACGGGGAAAGCAGAGATGGGGAGGTGAAGGCTCCTCCTTTAGGGTGATTCCTTCTTAGCTTTCCACTGAACTTTCAGTTGTTTTGTAAAAGTAAATGTTTTCTGCCAGGAAGTTTTCCTGTTCAGCCGGCACAAGAGAGGACATAAAAGTCCTCTGGGGTCTGTTTGGGTTTTATTATGTATTTTAACGTATTTCCAATGCTCTACAACAGGAATATCCCATCTCTGTGCCCCAAGAGAAATTGGGGGGCTGTGAAATCCTCAAAGCTCGTGCCCTTTCTCATACCAATGGCTGTAATGCTCGATTCCTCTGGTTCTCTTTACAGATTTTGGGGATTTTTTGGATACAACAATCTTTGTGATGGCTCTGTACAACCTAAGACTTCTGCACGATTTGTTACTGGGTTTTTAAAGCTGAACTAGCAGTTTTACATGTCTACCACAGCTTCTGGGGAGTATTTTTGACCTGGGTTTTCAATGTAAAGAACTGAAAACTGTAAATAAAATCTTTTTTAAGACCAGGGTGCTTCTGCTCCGGGTGAGCGTGCAACGAGCGCAGGGAAGGTCTGGCACAGTGAGGAGACGTGGCTGCCAGCTCCCAGAGGTGTCTGGGTCTACAGCTGAGGCTCCACAGCCCATTTAGAGCCAACGCTAATGTGACGCTGCTTCTCCTCCAGCTTAGTTGGGGTGAGCAGGCGCTGGTGGGGGAACTAAATTGCCCCTGGTTCCCATGATGGAGAAAGGTCCAGCTGGAAGGATGTGGGCTCCCAGCAGGAGGAAGCATTGGGGCGGTTGGGTTTTTTCTTCCTGCTGGCAGGAATCCCAGGATGCGGTGGGCTCCATCCCTGCTCGCCCGGCTCAGTGCGGGAGAGGGCGACGTCAGCCTGGCGGGAGCTGGAGCCACTATGGCCAAGCTGCTGCCTGTCCCAGCGTCCACCGCTCCTCTGGCAGCTCCTGCGGGAACATGGGGAGCTCGTTGTGAAACAAATCCCACCCTTGTCCTGCTTGTGTTAATTCTCACATGAGGCTCAGCCTGTGGAGCCACAGGGTTTGAGGTGGGACACGAACCATGGCAGGTGTTGGACTGTGAGGGCTCTGTGCATTCCTGGTGGTTTCTGCTTCTTGCAGGAGCCTTTTTCTTTCCTGACGGCCCAGGCAGGTTCGTCCCAGTGGCTGTAGCATCCCTGGCTCCAGCTAAAAAGATGGAGCTCGAGCTCCAGCAAATGCAAGGGGAGAGGCACCAGCAGCCCTTCCCTCTCCCCCTTGTTCCAAAGGCCCAAAAGCATGAGGGTCCCTGAAGATGCTGGGATCTTGGTGTGTGGGGGTTTGCAGAAGAAGGGCTGGAGGTGGGCGATTCCCTCCCTCCATGGCCACCCCCGGTGCAGGATGGTGCTGATGTTCCAGGGTGATGCTGGCCCTCGCTGCAGCCCAGCACCGTCTCCAGGTGCTGGTGATTTTTATTTTCATTATATCCTGGGGTAGAGTAGAAGAGGACCTCCATCCTGGGGGAGCACGGGGACAAGGACCCATCCCTCCATCCTGGGGGAGCACAGGGAGAAGGACCACCTATTCCTCCATTCGGGGAGCTGAGGGGAATATAGGGAGGAGGACCCCCATTCCTGCATTTCAGGGTGAGTGCAGGGAGAAGGACATCCATCCCTCCACCCTGGGCGGGGTGGGGGGGAAGCACAAGGAAGAGGTCCTCCATTCCAAGAAGAATGGAGGAGGATGGACCACCACCCTCCAGGGTGTGTGGTAGGGAATGTTGAGACCCCTGGGAGGTGCTCTGGTCTCCAACAAAGAGACCAAATCCGCCTTGTCACCCCAACATGTGTAGGTCGCTGCAGAGGAGGCGCTGCCCTGGGCTCTGGGGTGGATGGAGAGCCTGGGGAGCAGGGTCAAGGCTGCTTAACCCTCACCCAGCAGCAGCACCTGGGTTGCTTTGCTGTCAGGGCTTGGGGCAAATCATGAGCTATCCAGGTCTGTTCCACTAAGAGCATCTCACGGTGCAGCGATGGGTCTCCTGCCCTGAACGAAGCTGCCGGGCGAGGAGCACCCATGTGGTGAAGGTGTCGGGACGAGAAAGCTGGAGGGGGTTCTTTTGACCAGGGAGTGCAGGGATGGGATGAGAGGGAATGGTTTTCAGCTGAAAGAGGAGAGATTGAGAGGAGATCTTAGGAAAAAGTGTTTCCTATGAGGGTGGGGAGTCCCTGGAACAGGTTGCCCAGGGAAGTAGTGGATGCCTTATCCCTGGAGGTGTTCAAGGTCAGGTTGGAGCAACCGGATCCAGTGGGAGGTGTCCTTGCTTATGGCAGGGAGTGGAATTGGATGTGCTTTGAGGTCCCTTCCAACCTCAACCATTCTGTGATTCTATGAGCGTGTTGGGAATCCCAAGTGTAACCCTGGCACCAGCTCTGGGGCTCTGCAGGTTCTCCATAAGTGGACAGTGGCCACCACCCTGTGCAGCTTGGAGCATGAGAGGGCCAAGCAAACCAAACCATGCACCCCTCTGCCTGCAGACAGGAGCAAGGTGTTGGAGCAGCGTAGCAGGAATTCATTCATGCACCGAGGGAGGGAACAACATTCCTGGGAAAGCTGAGAAAAAAATGTGTAAATTGATGTCAGGGCACTGGAAAGCTCCCGTTTCCCTCTGAGAAACAGGCATTCCCCTGCCCAGGGAGGCTGGTGCAGCAGCATCTGCCCAGCCCAGCATCTCCCCGGTGGTGGTGGGATTTTCCCAGGCAGTAGTTGAGGCAGTAGAATCATGGAATGGTTTGGGTTGGAAGGGACCTTAAAGATCATCTAGTTCCAACCCCCCTGCCCTGGGCAGGGACACCTCCCACTGGCTCAGGCTGCCCAAGGCCCATCCAGCCTGGCCTTGAACCCCTCCAGGGCTGCGAGCAGTGGGCCGAGGACCCCTTGGAGGTGTTTGTCTCCCTGCTTGTGGTATCTTGTGCTTTGCCGAGGGGCTGTGAAAGAATGAACGGCTTTGCAATCGTGGGTGCCGTGGTCTGGGCATCAGAAAGCAAGCAAAGTGGCTTTTACCAACCCTCCTGCTGGAGCCTGCGGGCAGGACCAGGGTGAGAGGCTCCCGCCTGCCCAGGGTAGCCAAGCCTGGTTTAGCAAAGAGGTGGCTTAGACTTCGGGCTTACAATAACGCAGAAGCGATGGGAGCTGCGAAAAAGGATCATTTTCAAAGGATAGAATTTTTGGCAGGAGCACAGAGAGACTCTGTGACTCTTTCCAGGATCTTTTTGCACAGATTTCGGGTAGATTTGTGGAAATCCGCTGCCACCGGGCAGCGCCACCGCAGGGCGCGCCTGAAAGTTTGGGAAACTCATTATCTGCTTAATTAGGAACAAGCGACGCTCCCCGGGGGGGCGGGGGCTGAGCGGCTGCCAGGGTGGAACCCGCCCTGCGAGGGGCCAGAGCCGCTGGGGCGGGGGGCGGAGGGGAGCAGAGGCGGCGGTTTGGGGGTGTCGGTGTGGCCACCCGTGTCCCCGCCTCCCCCTCAGCTTGACGGGCGCCGCCATGTTGCCGTGGGGCGAGGAGGGCGCCGCCATGTTGCCGCGCGCACGCGCCGTGGCGGGCGGCGCGTCCCCATTGAGAAGAATGGGGAGAAAGGGGGCGTGGCCAAGGCGCGAGGAGCCGGCGGGGGGGGCGGGGCTACGCTCCGGGGCTCCGGCCATGGCCACAGTGGATGCCGAGGTGAGTGAGAGCGGCGCCGTCCATCTGCTCGTGGGGGGGGGGGGGGAAGGAAGATGGGGGAGCGCGCGGTGGTACCGCCCAGGGCCAGGCGGGTTCTGCCGGGGGCCGGGAGAGGGGGGGGCCGCGCCGCCGCCGCTCCCGCCGTTCAGCCCAGCCCCTCCGCGAGGGAAGAATGCTGGAGCCGCTGCCATTGTGTTCCGGGGGGGGGGGGGTGTGTGTGTGTGTGCCCGGGACTCTGTATAAGTTACACCCCTCCCCGGCGAGCCGGTGGTATGGGCCATGCAGGGTCCGGGGTTCCCCCCCCCCCTCCCCAATGGGAGCCCGGCGCGTGCGGCCGCGGGGGCGGGGGCAGCGCCGCGCGCGCCATCCTCGCTGCGGGGCCCCGCCCGGCGCTATGAGCCGTGCAGGGGCCGGGGCGGGGCCGGCGCGAGACCCGCCGCGCGCGGGGCCCCGGCGGGGGGGGGGGAGGAGGAGGAGCCCGAGCGCCCTGAGGGACCCCGAGCGGCTCCTCGGTTAAAAGCGAGATTGTCCTCAGAAAACTGCTGTCTCCCTCGGAGAACTGAGCTCTTCCTCAAGAATCTCGTGTTTCTTCCTCAGAAAACCGAGGTTTTCCTTAGGAATCTCTGATTTTTTTTCTTTAGTAAGTGGAACGTTCCCTCGTGAAATCGAATTGTTCCTCTGAAACCTCTTGATAGTTTCCTCACAGAACTGAGCTTTTCCTCACGGAACGGAGCTGCTCCTCACAAAACTGCGCTTCTCAAGAATCTCTGATTTTTCCTTTGGTAAACAGAGCATTCCCTCATAAAATTGAGCTGTTCCTCAGAAAACTCTTGAGCTTTTCCTCACAAAAATGAGTTCTTCCTCAAGAATCTCTGATTTTTTCTTTAGTAAATGGAGCATTCCCTCATAAAATGGAGTTTTTCCTCAGAAAAATCCTGTTATTTAGCTCAGAATTGAGCTTTTCATCGGAAAACTGAACTTTTCCTCAGAAAGCTGATTTTTTTCTTTAGTAAATGGAGCATTCCCTCATAAAATTGACTTTTTCCTCAGAAAACTGAACTTTTCCTCAGAAAACTGGAGTTTTCTTTAGGAAGTTAAACTTTTTCTCAGGAATCTCTGATTATTTGCTCAGAAATAATGAACTTTCCCTCAGGTGCGGGACCTTGCACTTGGCCAGCTTTCCCTCAGGAAAGTTGAGTTTTTCTTGAGAAGACTAAAATTTTCATTAGAAAATTGAGCTTTTCCTCTGTAAACTCAGAGTTCCCTCAGGGGCTGAGCAGCCGTGGGCAGCAGCTCCATTCCGGTTGCCTCCCCCAGCTCTCCTGCTGTGCTGGGGGCTGAATTGGGCGCAGGAGCAGGCATTGCATCCAAAATCCCCAAAGAAAATGAAGTTTGGCATGTAATGGCAATTAGCTGTAATTAGCCAAATCTGTAAACATCCCCAAAGAGAACAACAGGCAGCTCATACCCATAAAATGATGCAAGTGGCACATGGAGCTGAAGTACAGATGGCATTTCTGTTGTTTCTTTACAGAATCACAGAACGGTTTGGGTTGGAAGGGGCTTAAAAGCCCATCCACTTCCACCCCCTGCCATGGGCAGGGACACCTCCCCCTGGATCTGGTTGCTCCAAGCCCCATCCAGCCTGGCCTTGAACACCTCCAGGGATGGGGCAGCCACCACCTGGGCAACCAGGGCCAGGGCCTCCCCAACCTCACAGCAAAACATTTCTTCCTAAGATCTCCTCTCAATCTCCCCTCTTTCAGCTGAAAACCATTATTCCTTCTCCTGTCAGTACATGTCTTTGTAAGAAGCCCCTCCCCAGCTTTTCTGGACCCTCTCTCAGTAGTGGGAGTCTTTTCAGGGCCTTCTGTTCTCCAGGCTGAACAACCCCCGCTCTCAGCCTGTCCTTATACAGGAGGTGCTCCAGCCCTCGGATCATCTCCATTGTCTCCTCTGGACTCGCTCCAACAGTTTCATGTCTTCCCTGTGCCAAGGGCCCCACAACTGAACACAGGGCTCCAGGTGGGGTTTCACCAGAGCGGAGCAGAGCAGAGGGACGGAATCTCCTCCCAGCAGGTGGCCCTGCTGGTCCCACCACTCTGGATGCAGCCCAGGACATGGTTGGTGTCTGGGCTGGTAGTTCCTATTGACGAGTCATGGTGAGTTTCTCATTCCCCATCTCCCCAAGTTCTCCTCAGGGCTGCTCCCAATCCATCCTCTGCCCAGCCTGTGTTTATTTGTGCTTGGGGTTGCCCTGACCCAGGTGCAGGACCGTGCACTTGGCCTAGTTGGACTCCATGAGATTCTCTTAGGCCCACCTCTCCAGTCTGTCCCACTCCTCTGGATGGCATCCCTTCCGTCCAGCATGTCAACCACACATCTTGGAGTTGTTGGCAAACTTGGTGAGGATGCCCTCAATCCCACTGTCCGTGTCTACAACAAAGATGTTAAACAATGCCAGTCCTGTACCGACCCCTGCAGAACACCACTGGTCTCCACTTGGACACACAGCTGTTGGCCACAACTCTTGGAGTGTGACCTTCCAGCCAGTTCCATCAAATCCATATCTCTGCAATTTAGAGGCAAGGATGTCTCTAAATGTCACGTGGGACAGTATCAAATACTTTGCCCAAGTCCTTGTCACTTTTCCCTTATCCACCAATGTTGCAGCCCCATCGCAGAAGGCCATGAATTCATCAGGTACAATTTGCCCCTAGCAGAGCCATGTTGGTTCCAATTGCCTCATTTTCCATGTGCCTCAACAGAGTTTCCAGGAGGATCTGCTCCATGATCTCACTGGGCACAGAGGTGAGACCAGGCCTTCCTGGAGTTCCCTGGCTCTTCTTTTTTTGCCTTTCTTAAGAATGGGGGTTATATTTCCCCTTTTCCAGTCAGTTTGGATTTCACCGGACTGGCAGGACTTCTCAAATATAATGGATAGTGGCTTAGCAACTTCATCCGCCAGTCCTCTCAGGACCCGTGGATGCATCTCATCGTGTCCCGTGGACTTGTGCCCCTTCAGGTTCCTTAGATGGTCTGATCCTCTCCTACAGTGGGTACTTCTTTGATCTCTCGGTCCCTGCCTTTGCCTTGGGTGGTGTGGGTTGAGCCTTTGCAATGAAGACTGAGGAAAAAACGTCATTGAGTACCTTGGCCTTCTCCATATCCTGGGCAACCAGGTCTCCCATTTCCTTCCAGAGAGGGCCCACATTCTCCCTAATCTTTCTTTTATCACCAACATACCTAGAGAAGCTGTTTTTGTTGCCCTTGATGTCCCTGGCCAGATTTAGTTCTATCAGGTCTTTAGCTTTCCTAACCTGATCCATGGCTGTTCAGACAGTGTCTCTGTTTTCCTCCCTGGCTGCCTGTCCTTGCTTCCACTCTCCGTAGGCTTCCTTTTTGTGTTATATAGAATCATAGAATAGTTTGAGTTGGAAGGGACCTTAAAGATCATCCAATTCCAACCCCTGTGAGGGGCAGGGATGCCTCCCACTGGCTCAGGCTGCCCAAGGCCCATCCAGCCTGGCCTTGAACACCTCCAGGGAAGGGGCAGCCACAGCTTCCCTGGGCAACCTGGGCCAGGGCCTCCTCACTGTCACTGTAAAGAAATTCCTCCTTATGTCCAGTCTAAATCTGCCACTCTCCAGTTTATACCCATTGCCCCTAGTCCTGTCCCTCCAAGCCTTTGTGAACATTCCCTCCTCAGGTTTCTTGTAGCCCCTTTAGGTACTGGAAGGTCGCTATAAGGTCTCCTTGCAACCTTCTCTTCCCCAGGCTGAACAAACCCAACTCTCTCAGCCTGTCCTTGTATGGGAGGTGCTCCAGCCCTCGGATCATCTTTGTGGTCCTCCTCTGGACCCGTTCCAACAGATCCATACCCTTCTTATGTTGAGGATTCCAGAACTGGACGCAAGACTCCAGATGAGGTCTCCCAAGAGAGGAATAGAGGGTCAGAATCCCCTCCCTCACCCTGCTGGCCACACTTCTTCTGATTCACCCCACGATATGGTTGGCCTTCTGTTCTGTGAGCGCACATTGACGGCTCATGTTGAGCTTCTCATCCACCAGCACCCCTAGGCCCTTCTCTGCAGGGCTGCTCTCAAATCACATCATCCCCCATCTCATGTTTGAGTTGGTCCGGGACTTCCTTGTTCATCCTTGAATAGTTACCAACTTTCTTGGGTCCCTCTCCCCTGCACAGCTCCATCCCATAGTACCTTAGCAAGCAGGTCCCTCAACAGAGCCAAGTCTGCTCTCCTCAAGTCCAGGGTGGGGAATCTGCTGCGTGCCCTCATCATTGCCCCAAGGATCTTGAGCTCTACAATTCAATGGCCGCTGCAGCGGAGGCTGACCTTGAGCTTCACATTCCTCACCAGCCTTACTGGTGAGAACATGGTCCACCACAGCACCTATCCCCATTGGCTCTTCTAGCACTTGGAGAAGTTATCATCAGTGCGCTCCAGGAACCTCCTGGATTGTTTGTGCCCCGCTGTCTTGTCCCTCCAACAGATATCAGAGTGATTGAAGTCCCCCGTGAGGACCATGCCTTACAACTAGACACAGCATCTATCTGCCTGTAGAGGCCTCATGTGCTTGCTCCTCCTGGTCTGCTGGCCTGTAGCAGACCCCCACTGTAATGTCACCTGTCCCTGCCTTCCCTGTAATCCTGACCCATAGGCTTTCAGTCTGCTCCTCATCCATCCCCAGGTGGAGCTCCATGCACTCCATAGAGGGAAACACTCCCTCCTCATCTACCCTGCCTGTTCTCCCCTAAAAGCCTGTATCCCTCCATTCTGCTCCTCAGTTGTAGGATCCATCCCACTAGGAATCTGTGATGCCAGTGAGGTCACAGCCCTGCAGGCGTGCGTGTGTCTCTCACTCCTGGAGTCTGTTGCCCATGCTCCATGCATTTGCAGAGGCGTTTGGGCTGCGATGGAGTGGACTGACTGGCTGGTGGCTGGAATCCAGTGGGTGCTCTCCTGACCTGTGTTCCTCCTCTGGGCATCTGTTACTGGCAGCAAACTGGTAGGAGCAGGAGGGACTGGGGTTCCCCTTCCCTGAAACTTTTCCCCTGGCTTTGTCAGAGTCTAAGTGTTTGCCTGCAGGTAAAGGCGAGATTGCAGCGCTGGCTGCTGGGCCTCCTCACGCACAGAGAGCAGCGAAACAACAATGCAGGTGCACGTGTCCCGTGGCTGTGCCAGGTGCAGTTACCGATCTCCCAGCAGCTGGGTTGCGCTGAGCTCCCCGTTCAGGTGTGAGAGGCTGCGCTGCAGCCTTTCCCAGCGTTCTGTCTGAGACAGGGCTGTGCTGCGGCAGGGCATGGCTGCCCCAGGTGGGATCATGTGGGTAGCATGGTCATGCAGGTGGCAGCAGCAGTTCTTTGTGAAGTCTGCCAAAGACAGCTCAAATTTATTCAGGCAAGATTCTTGTCATCTTTGGTTGAGTTTTGTCCTTGTGCTTTCTGTCCCATCACAACCGCGTGTCAAGGTCTGATCCTGCTGCCCGTCCTTTGTGCTTTGGAGGAGGACCAGGTGTTAATCTTGCCTTGTGGCAGAGGAATCGGCCCCCAGGTGCTCTGTGACTCCATGGCCCGGTTCTGGCCTCAGCTGCCCTGGGGTGATTGCTTTCAGGAGGATGGCGTGGTTGCAGCTGGGGCAGAAGTTGGCTCATAACTCAGCTCTGAGCACACAGGTTAGTCTTAACACCACAGATGCACAAATGCATTTCCCAGGAGTCCTGGCTGGGCTTTCTTTGTATGCAGAGCATTAAGAAACCTTGCTCTTAAAATCTAGCTTAATATCCACAGATGTTGCTGTGGATTATGGAGAGGGAGCAGTGACTCATTTGGAGTTTTAATTCCTCCCCTCCCCCTTAAACTCAGTTGAATCTGAGGCCAGATTTGCCTCCACGTGTACCCCTCTGAGGCCAGAAGGGAGAAACTTGGTGTAAGTCAGGCTGGAATTTGGAGACTGGAGGAGATGCTCTTTGCTTCCTCAATGCTGGTAGGGGAGAGCAGAGACTAACATCCCTGAGCTGTGGTGTTCTGCCATGTGCAAAGGAGGGTTTCTTTCCATTGGCTGGGAGAGGTGCAGAGGTGTGCTCCTGGGAGGAGGCGTTTGCTCGCAGCAGAGAGCTGTGTGGGAATGGGTGGGTTGGAACAGTGCTGTCTGTGTGTCTCCAGGGTGTGGACAAAGTTTTTGGCAGTCAGTTAACTCAAGACAAAAGTTTCTAGTATACAGGAACTACTTGACAAATACAGCTGTTGATGAGTGAGGGAGAAGCTTTAGCACTGAGATCTTCAGATCTCCTGAGCTGTAAACTTCAGTGGTTGTTCTCTTCTGGCTGCCCCAAATAAGCTCTGTGCTTTGGGAAGTGGTTGAGCTGCCAGGTAACCATGCTGCAGTCATTTGGTATGCTGACCACCTCACTGTAGAGAAGACTGGTTTTGCTGCTAGTTTTCTTCAGCAGGCTTCTTATATCCAGTCCAGTTTGCTGGTTTTACTCATTTTAGCCCTACTGGCAATGCAGTGCTAAGGATTAAAGTTAAAGGAATTGAGTTTGTCTTGCTCAGCCAGTTCTGTGATCATGCAGGTTTGCTGAGTTTGGTGCTGTTACTTCAGTTTGGGGAAGAGAATCAGCTGACTTAGTGTTTGTGTTTCCCGAAGTGATTGTTTTGTGTGAGCTTGAAAAGGGAGGTTTGAAGCCAGCGTGTTTTTCCTGGGGCTCGAGCTAACCTCAGGAAGGCTGTGCCGGAAGCAAGGTGTGCATGTGGCTTTGAATGAAGTGGTTCTCTTCAGAAGTCATACTGCATTTTTCATAATTTTTTTCCTCCTATCTGTTTTGATCTGTAATATCTATTTTCTGGAGATGCAGCTTTGATCTTTAAAGTGAAGAGACAGTGTGCAAGCCACATCGAGGACAGATTTCCCTACTGCTCAGCACCCTCAGCTGAGGCTGGATCTGCGACGAGTTCAGCACCTGGCAGCTCCCCACATTTTAAAGGCGAGGACTCAAAAGGCTGAGCGGTTTTGCAAATCAGGCTCACAGTGCAGAGGCTTTGCCCTGGCTTTGATCCTTGCTCTCATCCCCTCCACCAGCTGGTGCCAGGAACTCTGTAGGCAGCCCTCTGCCTGTTCAGTGAACTCCCTACCGGATTAAGGGGCAACATTCACTCATGTTAGAGTGCTTCCTATTCACGGGTCCCTGCCTGGAAGGAGGTTTCTGTAATAGGCCACCGAGAGCAGGAGCGATAATGGGAAAAGCCAGGACCTAATGAGCAGTGTCTTTGAGCAGTGAGTGCGGAGATGATTTCTTCAGTTTCCCACTTTCTGTTTTGCAGGTGACACGAAACCCAGTGCTGCTTTCAGCCCTGCCCTGCCCTGCCCTTCCTCCTCTCTCATTTAGTGCAAGTGAGGAGAGGGCTTTTCTTTCCCAGGGCCTCTGCTTTTAATATGGAGTCTGTTTCAGTCGGCTACATCAGGAAAATCTGGTGCATTTCAAACCCCATCATCATTCGTGAGCTCTCTGGAAGCCTGCATGTTTTGTGGGCTGCAGGACAGCTGTTTCCCTGTCTCCTCAGTGCAGTGAGGTCTGTTGATGCTGCAGTGGCATGAGATTGTGAGCACAGGGGAGATAGATGTGTTCCCAGTTGTTGTGTTAGATTTCTTCTGGAGTACCAGTGTTAACATGGTTTGCAGCATCTTAGCTGTGTCTTTGTATGAAGAAAGAAGTGTTTTGTCCTCTCTCTGGTATGAAACACCTGATTGGCAGAGTTAACTCTATGAATTTGAGGCTTTTGCACGGGGTTACTTTATTAACTTGCTAAAACTGCACACTGCTCTTCCAGTGACAGAATTGTACTATGTGTCTAATGGATGTTAACATTTACCCTCCTAACATGAATTCTTGCATGCTGAGCAAGCTATGGGCTGGCAAAGGCTGTTTGGGAACCCATCCTTTTCTGCCCTGTAGGCAAACTTTAAATAATACCAGAATAGGCAAATGTAACTTCTGAAGTTTTAAGAAAGCCATAAGCTAATGTGACTGGGCCAATGGGACCGAAGAAAGCATTTGAAGAACATTTTGTCAGTCAAGGCAGAATCAAAGGCCTGGTTTGTACTGTAAAAGGAGCTCTTACAATCAAATTGTGCTGGCTGGAGAGGATGTGTTAGTTTAGAGGTGATTTTAGACCAGGGTAGCGTATTTTTTGCTTTCCAAAGCAGAGGCTTGGTTTACGTTTAAGACACTTTGTCATTGTTTGTCCACAAATGCAAAGAAATTGCTCTTCCCTCTGCGTATAGCTGTGTCAGCAGAAGTCCTGGTAGAGATGCAATTACCAGCAAAAATCCCAACATCAAGAAGAAAACCAAACACGTTTTTGGTGGAGGGAACTGACTGGAGCTGGGCTGACAGAGCGAGCAGGGTGGGCGCTTACCTTGCAAAGAGCTGTGTGGAGGCATCAGCATCCCTTACAGCATCCCTTACAGCATCCCTTACAGCATCCCTTCACGGTTCATCATCACTGGCAGAGTGTGAGGTACCGGTACCCTGGGGCATTGCTCTTAAAAATGTGCACAAAAGCAGCTGATATCGAACTGATTGCGGACTGATACTGTGATGTTGCACTGATCTGAAATGCCAGTCTGGGGCCATGCTCTTTCTCATCTTGCCTGGCATTTTGTGCTCTGTCTCTTCCCCTCCTGAAGCTGGGCAATGCCACCTACGTGGCCTCTGCTCCAGAATGGCTGTGGAGGGGTGGCAGCAGGCCATATTCCTCTTGCTTTTCCCTGGCAAAGTGTTTGAGCCACAGCTTGTGCCTGTGGTTTGAATCACTGGGTCCCAGAAAAAGAGGACATGAAAGGGGTGTTACGTTTCATACAGGATGGTGAGAAATTCAAGGGGTCTGTTGGAGTGTGTTAAGAGAAGTTTTGCTGGAGATTTCCCCTTCCTGGACTGTCGAAGGTCGCCACTGAAAGGCTTGCCTAGCTGCACCTCAGGTGGATTGGGGAGGAGTCGTGTGAGCCTGTCTTCTCCTCAGCACGCGGGCAGGCCTGTCTTATTGGCAATGGGTGCTGACTGCCTCAAGTGCTGAAGTAAATCTGACAGGAGTGAAAGAATTGCTGTAGGCCTGCTGGCTTGGCTGCCAAGCTCTGAGAAATGCACATAAACCCAGAATAAACTGTACTTATAAAAGCGCTTGATGCTGCTATCACCCCATCTAAACCAGAATGGCTTTCCCGCTTTTAATTAAAATCTTCTAGCATAGGCAATGTATCAAGGACATCCAGTGTATCCTTTTTTTGAGCAGAAAGTGTTCTTCCAGGGGGATTCCTGTTTCCATAATGCTCAGCCTGATCTTTTGTCTACCTCCATACCAGCTAGTTTTGTCTGAGTTTACATTTATAATATTTTGGCTCCAGGGAGGAGTCACTGTTCAAATGGTTGAGGCTTTGAGCACCCTGACCCAGTGGGAGGTGTCCCTGTCCATGGCAGGGGTGTTGGAACTGAATAGGCTTTGAGGTCCCTTCCAACCCAAACCATTCCGTGCTTCTGTGAAACTCTCTGCCTGACACAAGCTGCAGGGAGCTGCGGAGCAAGGGGAGCCGAGGCAGGGTAGGGCTGAGCTGTTCTAGAGAGATGGAGGTGGGCTATTAAATATGAACTCAGTCCTTTTCAGTGTCACATCTCCTTCTCAAAGGAGAGCTCTCGGAGGCAGTGGTGAGCAGTGTTAGTTTAGAACATGGAGACAGTGAGTGGGATGGATTGGTAGAGCAGAAAATCCAGGTCCACTTCTCTTTGCATACAGCTCGTCATCCTGCAGAGGCAGCACGCGGGAGAGGGAGGGAATTTGGCAGGTGGTGCAATGGGAGAGGAAGTAAATATGGAGCAAAATAACCAAGCTGGCATGGATAAACTCAAAATAAAGCCAGGTGAGTGACTTGTCCCATTTGTTACAGGGAAATGTACAATTATGAAAACAAGGATGAAAATAATTGAAGTGATTATTGCTTCTTGGGTCAGCAAGGCCAGTACATGGCCCAGGAGCTGGTCATGAGCTTGCCGTGGCTACAGCATTCAGAGCCAGCAGCAGAGAACTGGGGAACTGAGCAGACTGAGGTGAGTGGAGACAACAGTGGTGCAGCTGGCCCATTGCCTGGGATCTGGGGCAAAGTGAGCTGAGTCCAGGCAGCTTGTGGTGCTGCAGAAAAATGTGCCTGCTTGTGCTTGTCTCTGTGCTAGAAAGAAAAGGAACATGGGGCGTATTCTTTCTGAGAATGGAGGGCAGCCATCAGAATCCAATGCCTGAGCCATCTGTAGAGCTGCAAGGAATGAGCACGGGCACCTTCATGGCTAGAGAATCTCGGTCTGGTTGTCTGAGCTGACATACACTGTGCTCTGGCCTTGGTTAGTTAAAAGGAGAAGCCTCTGCATTGTTCAGAGTGCTGCTTCAGATTTTGAATGGATTGTAGAACCCAAGTGTAGATGTGGCAGGTGAATTTTCACATTTTAACTGGGAAAACAGAGCCCTGGTCTCCCCAGGACTGTTCCCATGACCTGTGGATGTGTTTGGGTACAGCCCTGAGTGCTGCCAAATACATTTCCCCCTCTCCTTTTCGATTTTAAGCACAAGCTTCTGGGTTCTTGAGAATCTCAGCTACCTTCTCCCTCTCCAGTTACACATTTCCAATCCTTGCAGTTGCAGGGGAAGTTTTAATAGATAATTTGTCCCAAAGGCTCCAAGCCAGAAGGCAAATTACCCAAATGTTTTATCCAACCTCAGTGGTAACAGGGCATGTTTCATACTGCAAACCAAGAGCGTTCAGAATCTGTAGTCAGGTTCTCTCAAAATTCATAATGTTGTTTCAAGACGTGGGAAATTAAACACGCACGTGGTAGAAGACTTAGAAAGGATTAATGGGTTTTGAAATTACATGCTTCATCCAGCTGGTGATTTGGGAATTGGAAGCATGCTGCAGCATCAGGAGGTGGTTATGGGAACGTGACACTTGGCTGTGTTTGGTGAATGCAGATGCCCAAAGGCCTTTGACTTCAAAGCCCTGCCTCCAAACCGACCCAGGTTTTGGTGCTGCTGTCGCTGAGCCTGGGGTGAGCAGCGGGGCAGCAAAGCCATGTATGTTTTTTATTATTTCTTCCCTGTAGTTCAATTTATCCTCTCAGTTACCATTCCTGGGCTGTTACCCGAGGCATGTCTCTATGCTGCCCTTGGCTGAAGTGTGTTCCCTGTGAGTTTTGCTTCGGATGCGTGGAAGAGGCTTGTGGGAAGGCGCTGGAGGCTGGCAGGGCTGCACAGCTCAGCCCGTGCCGACTCTGCAGGATTGCCAGCCACCTCAGCACTAGTGCAGGGTGGAGGGCAGGGCTGGAGGCTAGAGGCAGCACCTCCAGCTTGGGGGGTGTCAGGACCTGCGCTAGATGAGAGATGGGCATTTGAGTCACTTGTGGTTTTGGAACCTGAGAAACTGATACAGTTTTTTGATGGTTGGGGGGGAGATGGCAAATTCACACCCTGTCAAATGTGGTTTTATCAGTGTGAAGAAGAGAGTATCTGTATTCAGGAGGTGAAAGCATTAACAATCAGGCTGCAAGCTGGTTTATACAATTCCATCCAGTATCCTATTGCCTGTAAACCTCCAGATTATGAGGACATAAAATATGAGTCTGCATATTTCATTTATTGAGGAGCATTATTAATACTTGATAGATTAAATCAACACCTAGAAGGCTTTGCAAGAGCACCACTGAACTGGTAACCATGCCATTAGGAGTTTTTAATTGCAAGCTTGTTTGTAATAGCTTTTGTCAACTCTGTGTTTTAAATGTTGAGGATCTGTGAATGTCATACTTTTGAGATCCTTTTGTTCTTTGGATTAGGAAGGGTGTTTTGTAGTACTGTTAAGGATGCTTTGTTTCAGATTGATGCTTTGATGCCTCCTTAATACGCAAAGCTGATTGCTTATAAGCAGCTGTCCTATAGAACCCGGAGATCTGATCTGGAATATTGAATGTTCTTTGCCACATTTTGAGGAGAAACTGTGTGTTCCTTTAGCTCTGGCCTTCAGACGGGGTCTGACATTTACTCTTGCTGTAGGGCCAGCCCTTGCAGCTTTTAAAGCATGTGTGGAGAGGCAAGGTGAAGGGCCAGGCTGTCTTTTCATAGAATCATAGAATAACCAGGTTGGAAGAGACCCACCGGATCATCGAGTCCAACCATTCCTATCAAACACTAAACCATGCCCCTTAGCACCTCGTCCACCCGTCCCTTTCCCCCTGTACCAGGGAGATGCCACCAGTAAGCAAACAAACTGCTCCTGAGCGCATTTGCTGAAGGTTCATCTTCTTTGGGTCCTGAGTATTTACAGGGGGGGAGAGGTTGGCACAGCCTCTGGCTTGCATCCTTTGGGAAGACCAGCAAGGGGGATTATATTCTGTCTTGGTGATTTCCGCTTTGTTTTGCATTCACTGCAAGTTGTAGTTCCCATCTTGTTTAAGACTTAGACCAGGTGTCTGTCACACACAGGACACTCTGTGTCCAACTCCTGCGGTTTGGGATTTCTTTGTCTGCAAGTTTTAATAGTCTCCTTTCCTACTGAAAGTGCTCTTTGTGCTGGTGCTGTGGTTATGCTTGCGGGTTTCTAAGCCTTCAGCAGCATTTCTCATGCAGCTCTGTACTGATGGCACATTGGTCTTCATTACTCAAGGCTTTTATTTAAAGTGGATCGGTTGATATCTTCTCAGATCCATGCCTCTGGACTATCCTCGTGGAGGTTGCTTTGTAAACAGAATTTATCCTCTGTCCCTGTGTGACAGCAGGCTGAGATTTTCCCTAATGCTGGTTCTTTATGCAGTTACAAGATGCCTTTTATTGCTGCTGTTTGTCCTGGAGCTGTGGCTGGAGGCTGCCATCAGCACGGACACATGACACAACGATACTCCTCCACCCCAGCCCATGTGCAGCTCAAACCCAGGTCCTACTGTGATCCCAGAGGCAGACTGCCTCTGGGGGAGTGAGTCTGGAGGTGATGAAGGGGATTTGTCAGGTCTGAGGCTTGGCTACTGCTCAGAAGTTTTGCCAGCCAACTTGTGTTTCTTCACTGGGCCTTTGTTTCTAGCCACGCTTGCGATGAAAGGCAGAGAGAGGAGCTCCTCCATTGGCTGCTGGAAACCACCGCCCCGTGCGGCACAAGCCCTTGACGAACATGCGCTGCAGCCGAGTGCCAGCGTGGATGCGCTCCAGTGGCAGAGCTGTGTCGTCAGCTGCGAGCCCCGGGCTCCTGCTTGCAGGGTGCTGGCTCCTGCCAAAATAGCCTCCTCCAACGGGGAGCCAGAGGAAAAACAGCTGGGAGAAGGGATTTCCATTCTCTGCCTTGAAACGCACGTAGCCCAGACATCTGACGGCACACGGCTTCGAGCCTGCAGGGCCTCTGCTCAGCGAGAGCAGGCCCCAAGGAAACAGCTCGGATATTCTTGGTGAGCTCCCAGAAGCAGGGAGGTTTGATATGGTTCTCCTGCAACATGCGTGTGATCCAGCAGCAGGGTTGTGTCAGCAGCTTGGAGCCCATGCAGGCTCTGTCGGCACAGCTGAATATTTCGCAGCTGTGGCCAGAGAGCTGGTTGCACGAGGCCCTGTCTGTGTGTATTTATACATTGGATACCCAGGGAAATTCTTCTTTAAATGATAAAAATTCCACAAGTGGAAGTTGGTGTGGAGCTGCCAAGAGCTGCTCCTCATGCAACAGTGTCTTGTGTTTAAAGAGAAATCCAAGTGGTGACACGAGGCCCGTGGTTCCTGTGTGTGCTCCCTGATGAGTCAGATATCTTAGCTTGCACAGGGGTGGGAATGCTCATGCAGTTGCTGATTGCTGGCAAAGCAAGGAGTCCATGAGGTGATTAGATGACAGTCCTTTTCCCTATGGAGCGCTCATTAATGTTTTCTTGCTGATGTATTATTAATTAAGCTAATTTTTATTGCCCTATAAGTGTAGATGGTGCTGCTTTGCAAGCACAGAACAACCTGATTGGTTCCTAGAGTTTCTGCAGTCTGTGTTGTGCCATGTGCAAAATGGGAGCAGTGGAAAAAATGGACTGCAAGTGAATGTTGAAGTAAGCTGGAACTGTGGGAACAGGTCCAGAGGAGGCCACGAAGATGAACCGAGGGCCGGAGCACCTCTGCTATGAGGATGGGCTGAGAGAGTTGGGGTTGTTCAGCCTGGAGAAGAGAAGGTTACGGGCAGACCTTAGAGCAGCTTCCAGTATGGAAGGAGCTCCACGAAAGCTGGAAAGGGGCTCTTGATCACCCAGTGCAGGGACAGGATGAGGGGAATGGTTTTGTGCTGAAAGAGGGGAGATTGAGATGATGAGATTTTAGGAAGAAATGTTTTGCTGTGAGGATGTGGAGACCCTAGCCCTGGTTCCCCAGAGCAGTGGTGGCTGCCCCATCCCTGGAGGGGTTCAAGGCCAGGTTGGATGGGGCTTGGAGCCCCTGATCCAGTGGGAGGTGTCCCTGCCCATGGCTGGGGGTGGGACTGTATGGGCCTTGAGGTCCCTTCCAAACCAAACCACTGTATGATTCATGGCTGGGTGGGGCCGGTGAACACGAAGCTCTGCAGGCAGATTGCTCAGGACCTGTGAGCGTCCTCTCTGCAGAATTAGTGCAGACTAATAATACAGCTTAAGTGCAAGGAGTTTGCATCATTGACCCTCCATAAGGTAGAAGATCACACAGACTGAAGTAGAGCATTGCATTGAAAAGAGTCTTGGGACCTGATTCAGACCCCCAAGAAACAGGCTTCACCATCTGAGCAGTGCAAGTGGTTCGCTTGCAGCTTCCACAAGCAATGGGACAGTCAGCAATTTAAGCATAAGGGTTTAAAGAACAGCCCAAGCAAGGCTGTTTGACGGAGCCTGATTATGAGATGCAGAACTTGTCCCCGCTGAATGCCGCTGTGCCCAGGATGACTTTATAGCTGTATTAAATGCCAGTGAACTGAAATACTGCTAATTGGCCTGGCATCGCCACATGGCACCCTGTCTGCTGCAAAAGCAGAGCTCTTGCTGTCAGCAGCCTCCTTGCCTTAAAGGTGCAGCCAGGCCCTGCTGGTGGTAGCCTGGACTTGTGATGAAAAGGCTGTACTGTCATCCCTGAATTTGCTGTTTGGGATTGGGATCCATGTGTTTGAAAGTCCCTTCAATCTGCTGAGGTCGGATGTGTGGAGACGGGCTGCTTTCTCGTGTGGTCTGCGAGGTGGCCTCTTTTTCCTGGCACATCCCTCATGCAGTTTTGTGCTGTGGTATTGCCCAGGATGAGCAGAGGCTCCCACCCATGAGCGTGCCGGTTCAACACTGCCTCTGCTGCTCTCCAGGCTTTGTCCCTGGGATGGGTTGGTTGATGTTTTGTTCCCTGTGATGCTTTTTCCGTCTGTATTAGCAGCCTTTAACTGGAAGTGGTGTAGAAGTGCAGGATGTTAGTTTTTAAATATGCAGGTTATCGTTGCAGGGGAGGAGATGGCAAGTTACATACATCAGACTGTTCATGTGCTCTAGTTTATGGCTTCATTTCTTGAGATAATGGATGAAGCTGAGTAAGAGAAACAGGAAACAACATCTAGAAGCACTTTAACATAGGAGCTATTGTGATCAAAGCAAATGTGACTTCAAACTTCCAGTGCCTCTCCTTCGGACTTGATACCAACAGTGGACTTCATCTTGAAAATATGATCTGTAATCTTTCACCATCTTCTCTTCTTCCATTTTTAAATCAGGCTGATGTGTCCTGTTCCTATGCAGTTCTTAGCACACCCGTGCAGTTATGGCATCTGTTGCACCATGCCCCTGGCTAGGAAAGATCCACTTTTAGTAAACAAATCCACTTTCACAACCTGTCAGTGACTTTTCTAAAGCAAAACATTGGGTCGAATAATGTCTGTGTTTTCATGTGGTTTGGAGGAGCAGAGCAGCTGCCGCTGAATTTCAGGCTGTGTTTCCCAGTGCCAGTAAAGAGGCAGAGAGGGTACTGAGAGGTCTGGAGCCCTGTCGGCCTCCCCTGCGGTGGCTGTGCCGGAACCAGTACCCCCAGGCACAGTCTGGCTGGGACTGCATCCGACCTTGCAAAAGCACTGGGAAAAGTGCTGCTGCGTTGGTTGATTCAGCCCTTTTCTTTTTTAGAATGAGAAAAAAACCTTAATATTTTGGCACGAATTCACAATGCTTTCTTTTATTCTGTGTGTGACAAAGCTGTGTGGTTGCAATCTCTTGCTCAGCCTGGGTGGGATCTGCTCCTTCACGAGCAGCCATCAGAAGTTCAAGGCGTATCTTAAATCCAGCTTCAGCTTCGTTCTTCAGGAGACCCACTTGCTTTGGCTCAGGACTCAGAGTGAGAAGGAATGTGCTATACTGAGAACTTGAAGTAAAATTGCATGGAAGGAAAATCAACCAGAATTGTATTTTCACTGTGTTATCAGAGCTTTGTGAGGGTCTGGCAAATGGCAGATGTTGGCCATGGTTTCTCTTCACTGTAAATAGTCTCACATGTCCCATCACCTGAGAAGTAACAGCAGGAGGAGAGGGGCTCCTACCATTACCTGTTCTTTGAGTTTCAGCCATGTGTGTCTGAACAGATTCCTCTTCCAGCATTGTTGTCCGGGAGCCATTAGACACAGGCCACCTCTGCCAGTTAATTTCCAAGAACACAGTCATCTTCCTGTTCTTTCTACAGGAATTTCTGAATCAAAATTATTGTGGTTCTCCATGTGAATTTAGGGGCTGTTTTCTGAAGGTTAAGTTTAGAGCTCATCTTCATGCAGGTGCTGCCATTATTGCGGTGATGTGTCTCCTCCCCATAACTCACCAGCCGCCTGTCTCTCCTGACAGGAGAATGCTGCGTTGCATTCCTGCTTTCTGGGCTGGGCAGTGTATGGGAGGAGCAATTAAAATCTTACTACTAGATCCTATGAGTTGCTTTACGTCACAGCATACGGGACACAGTGCCCCAAATCAGATGAGAACCCTTTCCTGTCCTGCAGCCCCCTGAGCGTGCCAGATGGCTGCCTCGTGGCACAGGTCAGTTATGGGAAAGCACCTTGTTGTGTGATTGAGCCCATGGTGCCTCACATGACGGTACAGAGCAGATCCAGATCAGACAAGAGGAGCACAGCTGGGTGCTGTGGAGGGCTCTGCTCTGTAATTCTGTTATGTGCTTAGAAAGGTAGGTTTTGATCTCGCAAACATTTAGGCACCTAAGCAATAATTAATAATATGCCCTGGCACCCAGTGTTACAGGAGAGTGGTTCGTCAGTGACATAACAGCTCCAATGCTGGTTGTGCCGTGGATGT
Source organism: Phaenicophaeus curvirostris (assembly GCF_032191515.1). Classification (NCBI taxonomy): domain Eukaryota; kingdom Metazoa; phylum Chordata; class Aves; order Cuculiformes; family Cuculidae; genus Phaenicophaeus; species Phaenicophaeus curvirostris. The sequence goes on from NC_091411.1 coordinate 3,064,652, forward strand.
ACATAGGAAGGTTATGGAACTTTTGGAATGGGTCCAGAGAAGGGGCATGGAGATGATCCAAGGGCTGGAGCATCTCCCATACGAGGACAGGCTGACAGAGTTGGGGTTGTTCAGCCTGGAGAAGAGAAGGCTCTGGGGAGACCTTAGAGCTGCTTCCAGTACTGAAAGGGGCTTCAGGAAAGCTGGGGAGGGGCTCTCCCTCAGGGAGTGCAGGGATAGGATGAGAGGGAATGTGTTTAAATTGGAAGGGGGAAGATTTAGATTATACATTAGGAAGAAATTCTTAATGATGAGGTGAGGTCCTGGTGAGGCCCTGGACCAGGTCGGTGGCTGTCCCACCCCTGGAGGTGTTCAAGGCCAGGTTGGATGGGGCTTTGAGCAACTGGATCCAGTGGCTGGTGTCCCTTCTATGGCAGGGGAGCGGAACTGGATAGTCCCTTCCAACCCAAACCATTCTATAATTCTGTGGGTGGGTGGCATTGAGCCATGCCTCCATCTAGGAATGCTTCCATGGTTATGCTACACAGGTGTCTTGTACTGGTTGAGTATGAGTGCAGTTTTGCTGGCAATACAAGCCCTCCTGAGAGAAGCCAGCTACTTCCATGACATGAAAGCCTTGGCTGCAGGCGACTGCAGGGTTGTGTTTGTCAGGGCCCTCCTCAGCAGAGCAGACAGCAGGAAGCAGGAGATGGTGGTGGGGTGGTTTAGACAGCAGTTGCAGGCCGAACCATTGGATTTGTAGAAATAACTGTTGACAGGATGATCATGGCAGTTCCTTTGTGTGTTGAAAGTGATGACTATTAATTAAGATGGTACTGTGAGAGCTCATTTACATATGGCTCTTAGTGCACTAATACTGAACCTCTACAAATCCCAGTTAACAGACAGTTGAAGTTAGCACTTCTGCCTGGCTAGAGCTGATTTGTATGAAGACCCAGGTCTTAATCATGTCAGTGTGAGGATGCTTAGGCTGGTGTAAACGTGGCTGTGCTGCGTGTCATGGAAGGGTGGGGACCAAAGTCACGTTGACAGAAGTGCATTTATGTCAGTGTAACTTTTACTATGCTTTGAATGGTCTTTATGGAACCATCGCGCTGTAAGGGACACCTCTATCAGGGGTAGCTAAAAAGATGCAAAGATTGTGGATGTAACTAGGTCCTTGAATTCCTTTTCTTATATTTCAGTGTTTATCATTCCATGTGTTTGTATTTCTCTGTGTTTGCGGTTTCATTTTTTAATGTGTAGAATGTAGAATAAGCTATTTTGGAAACAAATAAAGGAAAAGCTGGAATGCAGATGCCAGCTGAGGTGAGGCTGGTGTATCACACTGCTGGGTCGCTTTGTGTGCTGTGGGAAAGGTAACCTGTAGAGGAAAACTGGGGAGGGCTCAGAGTGTGGAGGAGGCAGTGATCCTCCCAGAGCTGTGAGCAGGTGCACTAGGAGGCATCTGAGCGTGGGTACCTGCCTGCTTTGGAAGGTCACACTCGCAGCCTTATGCTGTCAGGGCTTTTGGATTAAGTTGCAGCAATCCTCAGTGTTGTGACGTCTTGACTCGTGCTGTGGGTTACAGCAGGCTTGAGTGTGTGGGGCTTGGCCAGTTGTTCCCTCTCACTGCTACGATCCTCAGCAGTTCACACACCTTCTCCACTTCTGAATTTCAATCTAGAGGGTAGGTAAATAATGTCTGTCCTCTTCACCGCTTAGTTTGTAACCTGCGTGGGTGTTACAGGCAGGCGATGAGGCCAGCTTGGAGCCAGGCTTTGAGCCTTACAGCCTTGAAGCTTGAACTGCATTTGCTAGCCATCAGACTCATTTCAGAAGCCACCATGGGATTTTTTTTGTCTTTGTCAGCTTCACTAAACCATTTGCTTAAGCTTAGTTTTTTTTTTCATACTGAAAGCCAGACTCCTTCCTCTCAGACTCCTCTGCTCATTTTGAGTGGGTTTTAATCCCTTGCCAGTAGAGTCTAAATGCCTGTGGAGCAAATATGACTACTGCAAGTGGCTTGCTGATCTTAGCTGCCTCTCAGAGCCTTTGGGCAGTAGCTAGCACACCAGAGGTTGAAGGCCACTGATGTAGGTGATGGGAAGACCAGGCGCAGAGGGAAAAGTTTTGCTAAATGAATAAAGTCCCCCTCAAACAGTGTTTATTTGTCTTGAGAGACAAATCAGAATTAGATCCTTGAGATCAGTGTGTGGGCAAAATGAATCTGTGTGCATGTGGAGTACAAGGGTTTTTTGGGCACTTCCAAAATTCTTCGGTATCGAAACTGGTGCTGCAGCCCATGTGATGCAGCCCAGAAACTGCGATGGATTGATTTGGGCAGCAGATGCAATTGCACAGAGGCTGCTGTTCACTGTCCTCCCCCTCCCCACACGCCAGTGGGAAACGTTTACACATCAGGCACTGTGCACACATCTTTGGTGTTTGTCTCCATGCTGAAGGTGCTGGAAGGGACAAAGGAAAACTCTCCAAATCAGACAGCTTTGAGGATTATTTTCTAAAGCATCCATATTCATTGCAACCACGTGGGCCACTGAAGAGCCCTGAAAGGTGCAGTAAGATCCCATTAAGAGACTAAGTTTGTCTGCCCTGCGCAGTGAACTTCTGGAATTGAACCTAAACTGGATTTGCCCAGCAAGACGTACTCCGATTATGTCTCCTTCTGCAAATGCACCCTGCAAGCAGGGATTTCCTTTGCCTTTATGGAGAAGTCCATTCCCTAACTCCTGCCTCTCTGCACCCCAGTCAGGTGTGAGGTCTCAGACTGCAGTGGCATGTTTGTGCTGGACACGAAATAATGGATGAAGAAGAGGAGCAGTGCCTTGGGCAGTCATGGGGCTCCTGGTAAGGAGTAGGCTTGGGCTGAGCTGATGTAATTTCTTACTGAGACGATGGACCCGCTAGATTGTGAATGACACCAAGATGAGTGGTGCAGTTGACACCCTGAAGAGAGAGACGCCATCCAGAGGGGCCTGGAGCTGGAGAGAAGTGGGCCTGTGTGAACCTCATGAGGTGCAGCAAGGTGAAGTGCAAGGTCCTGCACCTGGGTCAAGGCAACCCTCAGTATTGATACAGGCTGAGCGATCAAGAGATTGAGAGCAGCTCTGTGGAGAAGGACTTGGCGGTGCTGGTGGATGAGAAGCTTGACATGAGCTGGCAATGCGTGCTCACAGCCCAGAAAGCCAATAGTGTTCTGGGCTGTATCAAAAGAAGCGTGGCCAGCAGGTGAGGGAGGTGATTCTGCCCCTCTGCTTCTCTCTTGTGAGATCTCATCTGGAGTACTGTGTCCAGTTCTGGAAACCTCAGCACAGGAAGGACGTGGCTCTGTTAGAGCAGGTCCAGAGGAGGCCATGAAGATGAACCGAGAGTGGGAGCTCCTCCCATAGGAGGACAAGCTGAGAGAGTTGGGATTGTTAAGCCTGGAGAAGAGAAGGCTACGGGGAAACCTTAGAGCAGCTTCCAGTACTGAAAGGGGCTCCGGGAAAGCTGCGGAGGGTCTCTTGATCAGGGAGTGCAGGGAGAAGACTAGGGTGGAATGGTTTACAGCTGGAAGAGGGGAGAGTGAGATGAGATCTTTGGGAGAAGTATTTTTCAGTCAGGGTGGTGAAGGCCCCGGCCCAGGTTGCCCAGAGCAGTGGTGGCTGCCCCATCCCTGGAGGTGTTCAAGGCCAGGTTGGATGGGGCTTGGAGCCCCTGATCCAGTGGGAGGTGTCCCTGCCCATGGCAGGGGGTTGGAACTGGATGAGCTTTAAGGTCCCTTCCAACCCAAACCATTCCATGATTCTATGTTTCTAATGGCAGGTCATGATATCTCGTCTTGCAGCTGGCATTTCATGGTAAGGGATGGGCAGTAGCTTTGTGTTACTGAATGTTTACAGTTTGTCACGTTGCCACATGATTTCCTTTTGGTGGAATATGGCAGCGTGGGTTAGGCTGAGGCCGTGTGTCCGTCAGAGCCAGGCCATCGGCATGCAGCACAACTTCCTTTGTGGGGAAACCAAGAACCATGGCAGTAGCCAGCAGGTCCAGCAGTTTCACAGGCTCCTCTTTTGAGCCTGCGCTGCAGGCATGCGCTGACCTGCCATTATTTGTGCATTTGGAGGGAGAGAGAAGAGGGCACCATGTTTTATACTGGAAAAAATCATAGAATCATAGAATAGTTTGGGTTGGAAGACCTTAAAGATCATCCAGTTCCACACCCCTGCCACGGGCAGGGACACCTCCCACTAGACCAGGCTGCCCAAGGCCTGAACACCTCCAGGGATGGGGCAGCCACAACTTCCCTGGGCAACCTGTTGCAGTGCCTCATCACTCTCATCGTTAAGAAATTCTTTATTTTGTCTAGAAATGCAGGTATTATGTGAAAATCATTGTGGTACGCTGCAAAACTCAGGTGCCCACTGTCGCTCTGCGGTGCGGTCTGTGGGATCCTGTCAGCTGGGCTGGCATTTTGTGGCTTTACTATAAAAGGTGGTAGTAATCTGTATCGTGTGTTAATGCTTGTTTTTTTCCTCTGGAGTGCTCTACCATGCCTTACCATGATGTTGCAGTCTAGAATAACAGTGTAAAAGCCACCTGTAGATGCTCTGTGGATAAGGAGAGGAGAAATCCTTTTCAGATTTTAGATGTACTTTCCCACAGCTTCCTGCCATATCGGCCACTGATGAATCAAAGAACCAAGCGCACTGTGTGTAGCTAGAGGTGAGATCCTCAGCAGGCTCCTCCACAAGAAGTCTGGCCCAGCTGGCAAGTGCAATTGAAGTAGCTCATTATCTGCTCCCTTTCACCTGACCTTCCCTCCTGGACCTCTGAATGGTGTTGAAGACTGAGGAAGTTTAGATGGCCAGCAGGTCCAGGGAGGTTCTCCTCCCTCTGTACTTGGCACTGGTGAGACTGCTTCTTGAATCTTGGGGTCAGTTCTGGGCCCCTTATCACAAGAAGGATGTTGAGGCTCTGGAGCGTGTTCAGAGAAGAGCGATGAAGCTGGTGAGGGGGCTGGAGAACAAGAGAGAGAGCTGAGAGAGCTGAAGTTGTTTAGCCTGGAGAAGAGGAGGCTGAGGGGAGACCTTATTGCTCTCTACAACTCCCTGAAAGGAGGTTGTGGAGAGGAGGGAGCTGGGCTCTTCTCCCAGGTGACAGGGGACAGGATGAGAGGGAATGGCCTCAAGCTCCACCAGGGGAGGTTCAGGCTTGACATCAGGAAAAGGTATTTCATGGAAAGGGTCATTGGGAACTGGCAGAGGTTGCCCAGGGAGGTGGTTGAATCACCTTCCCTGGAGGTGTTTAAGGGACGGGTGGACGAGGTGCTGAGGGACATGGTTTAGTGTTTGATAGGAATGGCTGGACTCTGTGATCCAGTGGATCTTTTCCAACCTGGCGATTCTGTGATTCTATCCTCAGATCCCTGTATTTTGTGGCAAATGGAGGGTGAAGAGCAAGTACTAGCCACGGGGCTGCGCCTTCTGCCAGTGGGTCACCCTTTTCTGTTTAGATATCTGGCTCAAAATCTTGTATTTTTCAAGGTAGCGTGATCAGAGATGCTCAGTCTGCAAGATTTAGTTGTCATTATACAAGTACCTTCCTCCCTGGAACCAGTGGTCACGTCAAATGAAGGAAGAAGCCCCCATGCCCTGTTCTTTGGGAGCTGCTGGTAGGACATGTCCTACGTGTTTGGCGTCTTTGGATCCCTGGCAGCCTACCTAGATAGGGTGATGGCGTCACTGCAGGGAGGTGATGGGGCTGCCCCAAGCTCGATAAACCTGGGACACTTCTGCAGCATGAACTGAAGGCTTCACGCGCTTCAAGGGTCTCATGTGCTGTGCAGCTTGTTGATAGCTTGTTTCTTTCTTTTGTGCCATTGGTGACACCTGATGTGGAAGATAGAACATCCCACCTTCTCTGAAGGATTGTTTACTAGGTATTGCTCTGTTCTTGTGGTACTTTCAAGCTGCCTTCGTGAGAACCCATGGATCAACAGTGAAGGTACCAGTGTTTCTAGGTTCTAGATAGAAGTTTTACTACAAGATAGAAGTTGTCATTGTGCTAGTCTTGCATTGCAGCCACCTAGTCTCCTGCAAATTACATAGGCAATTCGTAGCTCTTCTCATACAAATAATCCTTTAAAGGGAGTCTGCAGCCAGAGCTTTAAATGCCCAGATGAGTTTTCAGCAAGGCCAATTTTCTTCTCTGTCGCACTGCGTTGGTCCTGCTGGAGGTAACAGCATTGCTTCTGGGTCACACTGACGTGCTCAAAGGAGCCTTTGGCTCATACTCGGAACATACTTAGTCCAGGAAGGAACAAAGCAGTACATTTCCTAGGATGGATGATAAATAGTGTACCCAGGGCATGGAGGTCACAGCAGGGACATTAGGAAAGTGCCAACCGTTTGGTGTTACACGCTTCTGCTGGCATCTCTGAGGCTCTCAGTGAAGAGTGAGGTGGGTTAGAGTGAGCCAGCCAGGAACAGTGAGAACCATGGAATCGTGGAGTGGTTTGGGTTGGAAGGGACCTTGAAGCCCATCCCGTTCCAAACCCCCTGCCATGGGCAGGGACACCTCCCCCTGGATCCAGTTGCTCAAAGCTCTGTCCAGCCTGGCCTTGAACACCTCCAGGGATGGGGCAGCATCCACTGCTCTGGGCAATCTGGGCCAGGGCCTCCTCACCCTCATGGAGGAGAATTTCTTCCTAATGACTAATTTGAATCTTCCCCCTTCCAATTTAAAGCTGTTTCCCCCCATGCTATCACGAAATCACGTACACTCTCCTGTTGGGTGAATTAGTGATAGGCCACTGTTCTGCAGGGATCTCTCTGTCCTGGCTGCTTTTCCAGCCAAGTTGAAGGTTGGTGGGTTTTTAAATGATGATATTTTAAAATTTGAGCATGGCTTTGATTTATTGACCTGCTGCCTCTGTGAACTGAGCTGTCTGGGCTGGCATCTAGAGATAAGAGGCTGTCTAGTAATTGCCTATTATTGACTGATTGCCAGCTTGGGCTGCTGGCTTGAAGAAGAATCAATAGCAGTCAGTCTTCAAAGTCTGAACTCGCAGGGAGCATGACTGGTTTCCAAATTGGGAATGACAGGTCAGGATGACTCCATATCTGATATCCCACCTTCTTGTCTGGCTGTAATCCTGCAGCGGAGGAGGAAGTGCAGGACATGATCTTCCTGCATCAAGGCTTTCACATCCGCTTGCTTTATTTAAACCCTGGGATTTTTCTTTGCAGGGATTTTCAGGGACAGATCCCACCCTGGCTTCAAACTGTCCTCCAAGAACAAGGAGCAGGCTCAGCACCAGCTAAGCTCAGTAGGAGGTGAGGGCAGGATGAGTGCAGGCATCCTTCATTCCATCCCGAAGGACAGAGCTGGGAGGGGTGGGTGAGCAGCCTGCGATGTGACACAGCCAAACCAACCAGTTTGGATGCTTTATAAATAAAACAAAGCGTCTATTTTAATGCATGGTAACAGAGATTTCCTTTCTGTGGGTGATTCTATTTAGGTGACAACAGAACAGAATATCCACTGTCACCATACGTTGGAGCTGTCGCTATGGTGAGCGTTCATTTTAAAAGCAGACATAGCACTTCTTTAACACTATCCTGACACCGAGCCTCTTTTGTGGATTCACTGGAAGGCTAAAAACATTAAAGGGGGCTTCGTGGCATCAAAAGCATTCAAGACTCTTTGGGTTTAAAACCTAAATTTTTAGATCTTTGGAATGGCTGGGGTGTGGTGTGGGAATGGCGTTTGTGAAGCACCTGGGCTGTAGCCCACTCCAGCTTTTCCCCAGTGCCCGGGGGCTGCAGTGTGGTCTCTTTGCCCTGGGCTCCAGCAGGGCTTGGAACTTGAAATCAGAGCCTTTCCTGGGGGAGGGGGAGACTTGGAGCTCCATCAGCTACAGCGAGCAATTAGACAGGACATGGAATAGATCAGTGGGAAAGGGAACAGCACCCTGGGAACATGGAAAGATGAAAATAGAAGAATCTCTTTCTAAAATACAAATATTTGTTCCTAGTTTTGGAGGTTTGAAAGCCCTTCAAGGTGGTGAGGGAGAAACACCTTGAACAGAGCAGTTTAATCTGCAGTGGACAAGGAGGGAATGGACAAGATTACTCAAACAGCCTTGTTTGGATGCTGGATTTGTCTCCTCACAAATCCTTAGTCTGGGGAGTTAAAAGTGTCTCAGGATCTGTTATCTACTGTGCTGCGGAGCTGAGGACCTGATTTTTAAAGCTGTTCCTTTTTATTGGAAGGTACCCCCTCCCCCTGCACCCCAAATGATCTTCCTGATTTTTTTCATAGCAACGATGAGCCAACAAGCCATACAACAGAAAAATCTACTGGTGAGAAGCAGCTATTTTTGGCTTAAGATACGGTGGAAGAAGTGTCCACCAGCTTGTAGAGAAAGCCAAGATCAGACATTTCAAACGGGTGTCGCAGGAAACCACCGGCCCCCCCTCTTCCTGCAGGGCACGTTGACGTTGACGTGAGATCCTTTACCCTGGATGGAGGTAGAGGGTTGGGCAGGGATCCTTTCTGGAGCTCCAGCAAGGGATTAGCCCCTCTTCTGGGTGCTGTGTAACTTTGCCTCTAGTCCTGAAATGCCATTTCCTCATGCCTGCAGCAGCCCTCATTTCATGAAATGGATGCAACTGCTGAAAAAAGATCTCGCGTGAGCATGCTCACTGGAAGATTAATCCTTTAGAGGGAGTTGGAGAGTTAAGCTACTGTAATTTCTCTGCAGTTGGCTGCAGTAAACAACTGCTCTAAAGACACGAGGAAAAAAATTGACGGAGGTATATGGGATTAATGTACCTATCTTTTTGTGTTTCTACTTTAAGGTTGAGGGTTTGATACAGGTTTTTCTCTAAGAGCTGGGGAAGAGGGATCTGTGTAATGATTTTATGGGTGACCTTCATGTTGTGGTTTCTTTTTTCTCCTTCAGGCCAAAGTAATCCTATTTCCATGCAAGGCCGTACTGAGGCATGAGCTGACTTTCTAGAGCTGGGGTAGAGCACCAGGGCGACTTCGTGTTGAGTTAAATAATTGTACGGGGTGAGGCCCGCTGCACGTTGAGCTGTGTTGGCAGAAGGGAGCTGAAAACACCTCATCCTGTGTAGTTGTGAGCAGAACCCAGTGGGACTTGGTGGATCATGCTTCTGTTGGGAAGAAAATGCATAAAGGGATTAGTTTTGATTGCCTACAGGATAATAGTTGATTTTCTATTTTGCTCCCCCTCCTCTCCAGGCCTGAGGAGCTGTAAACTTGTGTCAGATGGGGGAAAAATATAACCTTTGACATATTTTGGCTTTGCTTTCAAGGATGATCACTTTTCGCATGTTGAGGAGAGAATGCTTTGCCAGCAAGGTAAGTGTTGCAGGCACACGGGTTGCGTCAAGGTGAAACTGAGCTCTTTCCTTCCCAGTCGTTGCTTTGTGGGTGAATCCTGGAGGAAGGAAAACTTCTCTGAGTTCCTGGTGATTGAAGAGTGCTGTATCTCCTCACCTCCAGAAAGTCTAGTTGCAAGAGGATGTGATTTACTGCCCTTGATGCTTTCTGTCAGCTTGCTACAAGTATTTGCAGCCCAAGTGGTGGAGGCCAAGCTGGGGCTCCCAGCAGGAATACTGGGGTGGCTTGTTTTCTCTCAGGCTGCGTCAGCATGGTGCTTGAGCTGGGAGAGGCAGCTTCCCTCAAGCTCGAGTTGTTAGAGAAGATGTGGCTCCTCAGCAGGTCCCTGGGTCTGCGTGTGGAAGACGGGCACACCCTTCCTCCTTCCCGGAGGGGATAATAACAGATGTAGCTCTGCCTGGGCCACTGAAAATGCCTGTGTTGTATAGCTGTGACAGTAGTCCGGGTGTTAAATGTATGTCCAGCAGCAGCAGGATCCGTTTGTGATGTTGTGTGTTGAAATGGCTTCGGAATTCCTTGGAGTGGTGTGGAGAAGGTGATAATAATTGGATAATTTTGTATATGTTGGTGGCTTCTACTGGATCTCTCTTGGGGTAGCTGTCAGCTTCCATGGGATATGCAAGTGGATGCTAATGCTGCCCAGTAAGTTCAGAATTCTGTTGCAGACTTGGCTAAGCTTGAGATGCTGTGTGTCTGAAGAAAATTTTGCTATCCCACTGTTGAGGTTTTTTCTTAGTCCCTCCTTTTCCCCTCCTTCCCAGAAGCTCTGGCTGGCACAGACTGTCTGTTCTGGGTCTGGGTTTAGGGAACATTGGTGGCTGCGTGCGTAGGGGGAATAATTAGCTCCCAAATGCAAATAGATTGTTTCTTGCTATTTCAAAATCATTGTAATTTCTGCTGAGGATGGGTTAATTATATCTTCGTTTTGATGGGTGTAAGGACAATGATAGAGTTACAGCAATCCAAATCTACACAGGGAGGGACGTTTTTTGCAGGCTTCTGTAATGGAAATGGTGAGAACAAAGACTGGTCACCTTGGAGGGCTGTGGCGTGGTTGGGATCCAGCAGTGTTGCGTGTTTCTCAGTGGTGGACGAGTGCTTTCTGCGTTGGATTTTTATCTCATGCCAGCGATGTGTCCGTCACCATGATAAGGGGTTTCAGTTCAGAGGAAAAGGATCCTGTTCTGCCAAAAGTGCATCTGGTTGAAGGGCTGGAAGTTATTTTTTGAAAAGCAAAGGTGAAAGCAAAGTGAAAATAAACCTTAAAATTCATTCCCGATCAGGAATCACCATCTTTAAGTGTGCATATAGGGCTACTTTGCCAGTTCCAAACCTTAGGTCCACAGGACTGGTCTCTGCACTGCCACGAGGGTCTCGTCCTGAGTTTTCTCCCAGCGCATGTCATCGCTGCCTTTCCCTTTTGCAGTGGGTGACTTTAGGGAGCCTTGGTCTATCATCTCATTCTTTATTGCAGCCTTAAAGTTCATCCCTAAAATGGTTTGGAGCAGCTCTAAACTTTTACCTTTGGTCTCCAGTACCAGGCAGGCATCTCTGGCACCAGCAAAAGGGGGCAAGGCTCAGCAAGAGGACAGAGGTGATGCTGTGTCCTCAGGGCCTGCCTTTTGGCTCAAAGCCAATGAGTAAAGCCTTTCTGCTCTTTTTGTTTTAGAGTAAAATAGGGAAAATGAGCTGTTTTCAGTGGCTGGGGAGAGCTGCTAGCACAGGGTGCCGTGCTTCAGCCTTACCCTATTCTTTGGTGGCCTGGAGACTTTTTACCTCCAGATCAGAGCAGCTTTTGCAAGCACGTCAGCCCACGGCTGCTTTCCTCCTGCGTAGGGCGCCTCTTCTCTGCTGAACTTACCTTGGAACAACTAAGTCTGAAAGGAAAAAATAGCTCCATCCAAATTTAATTTGTTTGGGTTAAACTTTGTGGCTGTGTTCTTGGGCTCTGCAGATCCCTGCTGCCGCGTTCCCATGGAGCGGACGGGGCTGTGCAGGCTGCAGGGCGTGCAGGGAATGCAGCACAGGGGACTCCTGGATGCTCTTACTGAGGAGGATAATGGGCTCTTCAGGAGAATTTGTTGCCTGAATTTAGAGGCTCTCTTCTCTACATTTCTCTAAATAATTCTGGCCGTGTGTTCGGATTGGTCTCGTTCCCCTATCAAGCACAGCTTTGTTCAGTGAGGGAAATGAAACCTGAACCTGGGACTTGCTCCCCTCTCTGGTGCTGTGGCAGCCGAGGGATCCAAACCAGAACAGAATGGAACCGAATCTTATAGGTGTATCTAAAGGAGCCGCACGCAGCCCTGGCAGGCAGGGGAGGGGAAAGTTTCTCTGCTGGGAAGTGTCTTGCGCTGATATCCCAGTGTTAAATAATGAAATAATGACCACTTTGAAACTGGGCATCTTTGCTTCTTTTCCTTCCAACAGCTTCAGCCAACCTTTAGTCAGTTGGCAAGGACTTCAAGACTAGAGATTCTGATATAAGCCTAGTAATTATTTGCTGTGATGAATCCTCTCTCTGCTGTGAAGCTCCCTCCTCCATGCTTTACCGAGATTCACTTTAGAGGAGGAGTTTTCTCTCCTGCTCTCCTGCCTTCCTGGCCATTTTGAAATCCAGCTCATGGCTGCACCTCGGCCTCTCTAACAGCCCCAGTGAGCTTCTTGTCTTGCTTTGTGCTCTTTAGAAGCACTGTCCCTCTGCCCGAGCCATTCTGCCAGGCTGCCAGGTCTTCTGCATGTCCTGGGCGATGCTGGGAAGGGCCTGATGGCACCTCCGGTCCAGGAGAGCCCATGGGAGCCCTGTGCTCCTGGGAAGCTCGGAGAGGGGACAGGAGCAAGCCTGAAGGCAGCGTCTGGTGAGAAGGGACTCCCTGCCCCCCTTCTCTCTGAGGATTAATGAGTGTAGTGATGGGCACAGGGGAAGGAACTGCGTTTTAAACCTGGCTGTGTAATTAACAGAGTAACTGGATGAGGCTTAATGAATTGATCAGTGTGGAGGATGTACGTTTGGGCTTCTGAGTTTTAGAGAAGCCCTACAGCGCAGCGCGTTGTGCTTGGAAAAGTCTGGTCTGTGGGGAAAGGAAAGATGGAAGAGGAATCCTGCTTTAAAGACCTGCATCCTGCTGCAGGGAAAGATGGAATTAAACAGAGCAGAGAGGGAGCAGAAACGCAGGAGGCGGAGGAGAGGACGGGGAGGAGTGGATGGATGGGGCTGTGCTGGAGGAGGATGGTGTTGAAGGCGCTGGTGAAGTGACTTGGTGGCTTCTAAAAAGAAAAATTAAAAGGAGAACACCAAAGGAGGAGGAACTGAAGTGCAGGTGATTCTCCAAGCGCCGTCCAGTCTCTGACCTACTTGCTGCCACAGTGATTTGCAGCCAGAGGAGCAAACGGGAGACATGGCTGTTCCCCCCGGGAAGGGCAGGGGGGCTGGTACGTGCAGGAGCTCTTTCTTGGGGAGCCTTCAGCTGCTGGGACCTGGCTGTGCCAGGGCACCTGGAGTCGGTAAAGCCGCTGCTGGAGAAAGCAAAGGGAGCAGCTTTGAGGCATGCATTTCCCTCTGGTGTCGCAGCGGTGGAGGGAGACAGTGCTGGATTCTGGAGCCAGGCTCAGATTTATGAGCTGGCTTAAACACGTGGGCTCCTTGATGCACGAGCGAGCTCTGTGCTGGGAGGAGTGCAGGGCACTGCGTAACCGGCCTGGCCGGGGACACGGCTCACCAGGACACGGTACGGACAGTAGAAGGTATTCATCCCTAACCTCCTGAATAATCCACTGCCAACTGCAAGACTGCTTTCTCCCGCTTCGGCTCCCACTAACCTGATCATTCTTAATCTCATGTTATTTTCCAGATCATCAATTTGATTTCTCAGTCCTTTTACAGTCCTTAGTGTTCCTGGGAATCTGTGCCTCCATCCGTTATCTGTTTCTTCTTCCAGGCTGTAGCAACCTTGAACCACAGTCTCCATGCTATTTTTATAGCGCATGCTGCTTATTAGAGGAGTCCTTCAGAAACAACTGTGTTGCTCTTCCCAGGATACCTCCACGTTTTCTCAGTAAATTGTGACTTCATCATTGTTAATGTGAACGTGAAGACTCTCCTTTTCCTCATGTTCATTTCTCCTGCTGGGGTTTGGAAGTTAAATGCCTTACCTTTAACTGAATTCACGTGTGTAGGTATAGATGCATGTCGTTGTGTATCGGATACTCACCCATATTAATCGTGGTGCTGAGCAGCTGGAGCTACAGGCGGGCATCAGGTAGCAGCAACGATGAGGCAGTCGCTCTCTCCTTTGCATTCATCAGCAGCCATTAGCATATAACCTTCCTTTACTTGAGTTTGAAACTGGTTCTGATATCTTCTACAGTGCTTGGAATCCAGATAAATTCATTAATCTCCCCAGACTCAATGAGGATTTACTGGGGGCAGATATTTGGATGGGGAGAGAACCCTAAAAAGTGGTGGGTGAGCTGCTGTTGTCAGAGCCTGATGCTGTGGCTGCTGCTCCTCCCCTGACACCTTTCCCACTCAGAAGGGCTGCATCCAGACTGGGGCTGCTTTCGACTTACCTCCGTGCAGTGGGATTGGGAAGGAACATTTTTTTGAGGTGTTCTAAGTTGCTATTTTAAATAAATAAAGAAGTGGCTGAAGTGGCGCCTTGTTGACGGCATAGGGAGTTATTGGTGAGACAGCACTTCAAGGTTATTCAACTCCAAAACTATTGCACTTGTCTTGCAAAGTCCATCCAATAAAGTCTTCTCTTTGGAAAGAAAAATGAAAAAAATCCACTGTTTTTCATAAGCTGTGAATTCTGTGCTTGTCTAAGCTGATTATTTTATTTATTCCAATAATCCTTCCTTCCAGAATAAAGGAAAATTAATTGTCTTCCTATTTCCGTAATGATTTGCCCTTCAGACGGTTGCCAGGCAAAGTGCTAAAAACCCGAAATGAAAAGCTGGTGAGTGTTTAAAGTCACTGAGCTACTGTAGGAGCATGTTTGTATTTAACAGGGTGGGATTCAAGGAGTCCCGGCAAGCGCTATTTGCTCTGCGTTCTGTAGGATTATGAGGGTTTATTTTATTTCTGCATGTGAGAGCGGGGTCAGGCCTGCAGTGGCAGATAGTGCGAGACTTAGCGAGGATTTTGCTAACAATATGGACTGTCTGCAATTGAAGCCCTGAAATCAGCCAGCATTACTGGGGAGCCTTGTCCTTGGGCTTCATCGTGGTTGTTCTCTGGGCAGGTGGCTTTGTTGCAATTCAGTCCTTGGAGATGGGCAAGGACCTTGTTCCTTACAGGTGTCCCTGCAAGGGCTTTTCACCAGTGCCTCCCCGGATCTTGGTTATTTTTAACATGGGCTGACTGAAAAAAGAAGTTACCTGATTAATTTGGGAAGACGCCGGAGCGCTTTCTTAAATGGCTCAGAAGCGATGCAATATCCAGCGATGAATCTGAGAGCTAAATTAGAGCTTTTGGGGGTGCATTGGTTGAGGAAGTGCCATATTTTATCAGTTAACATGGTTGTTTTTCACACCAGGCTCTGCGCTCAGGGCCGGGCAGGCTGGCCAAGGCGATGTGGGGGCTGTGGCCCAGCTCCAGACCCAGACAGCACCAGGGCTTGGTGAATCTGCCCTCCACTTCCTGGATTTTCTCTAGCAAGCTCTGAGGAGTACAGAAAACCTCAGAACTGGGGATGGCTGGGCTTCTAGTGGAGATTACACTGAGCGTGGCAAGCAGAAAAGGCACAGGGTGTTAAATTTGACAGCCTTGTGTAACAACAGGGGTTTGTTGCCTGGTCATTCACATCCCTGTAGGCGCTGCCCAGCCAGGTGTGGGCTCCTGGGTGCAGGGACGGTGGAGCTGGAGCTCCTCTCTGCTATATCCAGGGAAAAGGTGCTGGCACCAGCCCCAGGTATGACCCTGGCTCGTTCCTCATCTCCCAGCATGGCCGGAGGCGTTGGGATAGTTTCAGTGCTGTGTTTCAACACAAGAAACCACGCAGCAATCAATTCCTCGTATCTGTTGTGTGTTTCCCCCTTCCCTCATATGAAATTGCTCCAAAGCAGCAGAGTGTAATCCCTTATGGCAGAGAGAAGGCTGGGAGTTAATTAATTTTCATGATCTTTCTGTAGCACTTAGTCCAGCTAATGGTAATTTGTCTTACCTGGCTGCTGCAGTAACCCCATAAGAGACCCACTGGGAGAAGGCTGGGCACCAAGGACATGTGGCCTCCAGGTATTTCCAATACCTGAAGGGCATGTGTGATCATCTGTTGTATTCACAGCCCGAGTTTTGTGCTTCCATCTCAAGCAGAAGAACAACAGAGGTATCTGAACAGCACCCAGCTCCAGGAGACTGCGTACCCAGGTGAGACAGGGCTTCAGTGCTCCAGTGTCCCCTGGCATGGGGAGAGAGGGAACCTCTCTCTTGCTTAGCGAACTTAAAACCAGGAGCGTGAGTGTCTTCCTCAGGTTGCACCCTTTATGCTGTGTATGCAACAGTCTTTTGTTTTCTGTTAAACATCGTAAATCTGGCAGGGGAACTCATTAACGTTGACTCCTGACAGAGTTGGATTTTGCCAAAGATTGATTTCAAGTCACTCCTCATAGGAGAGATCTCTCTCCCCTCCCCGTTTAGGAGTCCCAGCAGGTAGGCTGCAGTGTAAACCCACCCAATTTTATTCTGAAGCTGGTATGGATTGCTGTTTCTTGCTGTCCGTGTGCTTGGCTCGTGTATAGTGTGGAAGAAGTTACCCCAGACAGAGAACACTCAGGTGGCCACCTCCTTTCTGTTAACAGCTGCTGCTGGTTTCGATATTTGAGGCTCAGTCCTTTAACCCACAGATGGAGCTGTATTTCCAGCCAGTGCAAACCCATGATGTTCACTGATGTAGGTGAAAACACTCAAATTCACAGCATTTCTGGTCCTGATCCGTAGGCAGCGTGAGCCATGTATGCGTGATGTGGAGGGGGAAGCCTGAATTTATCAGTCATGCAGAGTCTTGTGTAAAATAGCTCTGTGCTTGCTGTTGTGGTTGCCAGAAAGGCTTTTGAAATGGCAAAGGTCGTGAAATCATGGCAAGGAACAGGAGAGGACAGGAGCTGGGCTGGAGGAGGACTCCAGCCCCTTCCGACTGGAAAAGGGGGTGGTAGTGGCTGTCTTGCAAGGCACCTTCCTCATGCTCCAGGCATTTCAGGTGCCGGGCAGGGACCTGTAGACCTGTTACAAATGAGAAGAGTTTTAAAGCCTTAGCCTTTTCTCCTGGTCTTTTGATGGCTTTTGGCAGCGTGTTTGTTAGCTGGGGGCAGTGACCACGGGTGAGACCGTGCTGCTTTTGAAAATTAAGAGTTTTTTCAGTCCCCACCACTCTACTGATAATCTTGTCCTTTTGTCTCCTGTTCCCCGAGGGAGTTTTTGCCCTTCCTGGATCTCATCCTGATCCCTGCTTGCAAAAACAAATCCTGGGTTGCTGATGAAATCCATTGTCTGATGCACTGCACCATCCATGGTTGTGCTGGGAGAGAAAGACCCGGTGCCCGCCTGGAATTGAACCTTTTGCCCTGGTTAAGGGTGTCCAGTTTTCCTTTCTCTATGTCCCCCATCTGGCTGAAGTAAGAGAAGTTGATCATATTTGGTCCTCAAGAGTATTTTCTCTTGGTCTTGTGGTTAGGATTGATTATTACACAGCATCCTTTCCTTCCTCTCCCTACCCAGCACATCAGGTTAGGTATTACCTGTGTACGGGAGGGGGATTGAGGCACTCATAGATCTCCAGCATTAATGATGAGCTTGTAAATGAGTTTTTAGGGCTGGCAGCATCACTGGATGTTTTGGGCTTTCATTATGGTTGGACTCGATGATCCGGTGGGTCTCTTCCAACCTGGTTATTCTATGATTCTATGATCCTCCGGAGCTCACAGACAAGAAAACTCTCAGAAGCAGGCAGTGGTGAGTGCTGTCTTGCCTTGGCTGCCTGCTCAGCTCCTCCTGGTAAGCAGCACCACGTTGTCCTCATGTCTTTCGATGGGAACAGCTTGTGTCCACTGTCCTTACTGTGAAGCAGCCTGGCCTGTCAGGCTCTACTGTTGGGGCCCTGCATGACGAGCTGATATTCTTGAGCTGATAGCTCCAAAGACATCGCTAGGTGCCACACACGAAGTCCAGCTGGGAATGGAATTCACAGTGACCAATGCTGTCTCATAGGCTGTGTCTGTGTAAAAATATATATCTCTTTTTCTCTTACTGTTGATAGTACAGTTTGCTTTGAATGTGTATTTTGCTGTTCTGTGGTTGTGGTTTTCTGTGTCTCCGTGCCCCTATAACGTCACAGTGCTGAGCACGACTGCTAACTATAAAATTGGAGCCATCTGGGGAGGAAGGGGAGGCACTGCTTCCAAAAATCCGGTTAAAAATCAAACTGCTGGGTTCTGAGCGACAGCTCAGTGGTGGCTGCTCCGCTCTGTTTACTTTGCCTTGGGATTGGGGAGCTCACGCAGGCCCTGTTGCCGCAGTCGTAGCTGGACACGTGGATCTGCAGGGAGTTCTGAGCCTCAGGTCTGGGCCAGGGTATGTCTGGAGGGCTTCAGCACAGCTGAGGGTTTCTCAGCACAGCACATTTGTTGCTCTTCCCTCCCCGAGCCATTGTCTGCAGAGAGACCGACAGGCATTTGCTATTGATTCTTTGTCTGGAGAGAGACTTGGAGTAATCGATAAATGCATTGATGCCCGTACGTGTGTGTATGTATATTTTCATATATCAGATCGAACAAAATACCCTCTCTCTGAGTCACTGCTGCATTTTGAAGCAGGTGGATGAGTTGGCATGGTTGAGCTTACGCTTATGGGCCTTCCTGAGGTTTTCAGGGCTTAAAAAAAAATGAGGAAAAGATGATATAGATTTGGGGGAACAACAACAACCACCAAAACCAATCCCTCAGCAAAGAAAAAAAGTCTTCATTACATTTCCAGTCTTCTCCCCCACTTCCAAATGGGCTTTTTGAAGAGTTACAAATGCTCGTTGGCATAGAAACTGCAGAACCGGAGTAAAACATTCGAGTGTAAAAGGAGCCATTCTGCCTGAGCAACATGGACCGAGGCACTGCAAAATCAGCTAAAACCTTTTAGGAGGCAAAGAAAATTGTCCAGATGTTGCTTGAATTATGCTGGCACTAAATAGTTAGGGTTTTCAATTTACTCTTAAATCCAACCCCCTTTGAAGTGTAGGGAATGCAGATCCATCACCAGTGGGTTTGCTTTTCTTCTCAAAGAATTCCTGGTCCAAAAACATTGCTAAAATCTGTTTGGCTCCATGTTGTGCCAAACCCTCATTAAAACATGTGGATATTTCTGTGCTTTAATCTGTTAGAAATGCATTTGTGATCCAGTTCAGTTAAATTAAGCAACAATATTGGCCTGGATGCTGTTTGAAATATTAAACGTGGCAGTCGGAACACCAAGCAAAATGTTTGCACAATTTAATTGCTTGATGGGTAATTTTTTTTATTTGATTCTGAGGAATGATCTGGAATGCGTAAAAACTGTCTCTGCTTGCTCCATTTGCCTCCTTCTCCCCACCAGGATCTGGCATGGCGCAGCATCCTAGCTCCTCGCTTCCCCTTCTAGCGTGGGACTGTACTTGATAGAATCATAGAATCGTTTGGTTAGAAAAGACCTTTGAGATCATCGACTCCCAACTGTACCTGCTTGCTACTAAACCAGATCCCTGAGCACCTCATCTGCCCAGCATTTAAACAGCCCCAGAGATGGAGACTCCCATCACCTCCCTGGGTAACCTGTGACAGAGCCTGAGAATCCTTTTGGTGAAAAAATCATGGAATCATAGAATCACCAGGTTGGAAAAGACCCACCAGGTCATCGAGTCCAACCATTCCTATCAAACATTAAACCATGTCCCTCAGCGCCTCGTCCACCCGTCCCTTAAACACCTCCAGGGAAGGTGACTCAACCACCTCCCTGGGCAGCCTCTGCCAGTGCCCGATGACTCTTTCCATGAAAATTTTTTTCCTAATGTTCAGCCTGACCCTCCCCTGGCGGAGCTTGAGGCCATTCCCTCTCGTCCTGTCCCCTGTCACTTGGGAGAAGAGGCCAGCACCCTCCTCTCTACAACCTCCTTTCAGGTAGTTGTAGAGAGCAATGAGGTCTCCCCTCAGCCTCCTCTTCTCCAGGCTAAACACCCCCAGGTCTCTCAGCTGCCCCCCATAACCTTTGTTCAGCAGCCTCTTCCCCAGCTCCCTTCCCTTTCCCTGGATGCACTCCAGCCCCTCAAGGTCCTTCTGGTGGTCTTGGGATGGAGCCGTGGCGTGCTGGGAGGATGCTGCTCCCTTTGAGCACGCTCCTCACCTCTTCCCATGGTGTGGAATGCATGGACACGCCGCACGCTGGCATAGGCCTCCCAAATCCTTGATGGCAATCTTAAAACCCAGCCCGGCCAGAGGTACACATCACACCAGGCTTTCCTTATGAGGTTTTTACCGCTGATTCTTCACTCCGTTGGGGTTTCCTAAGCGTTGCCTTGGACAAAATGCCTCTAGCCCTCAGCGGCTCAGCAGCCTGCAGCACCGGGCTGTCTCCCAGCTGGTTTTCCACCCCCAGCCCGGCGCCTCTGCCCTTGCCAGCTGGACTCTGCAAAGGGTGCTGCCGAGACGGCTCCCTGCGTGCCTCCCCCTTCCCAGCAGGGACTGCGAAGGCCCTTCGTCTCGCTGAGGAATGATTTATTATTACCTTTTATTCTCCTCGTGGTAAGGCAGGGCCCCTTTTCTCTGCTTTAAATGCAGCTGTGTTGAGAAAGAGCTTTGCTGTTGAGAATGTTGGAGTGGATGGCAAAGGAAGCCATGAAATGCAGCTCGTAGCCCCCTGTGCTACAGGCACTGAGGTATTCATGATGTAAAAAATATCCCTGCTGGACAGGTTTTTAGTGGGGTAGGGGGGACTGTGTTTTTAAACTTGACAGATTTCAAAGGGAGTTCTCTATGGGTGCCTTGGTCACTGTTTAAGGTTAAAAATGAGGGTAGCTGTGTGTGGTAGCAGTTTTTTTCTACAGCTTTTTGTTCTGAGGCCTTTTCAGTCACGTGGCAGCTTGTGCTGTATTCAGATGATCTCCCAGCTGGAAAGTGGTACGGAGCAGGATCGCGTTGCCAGTACCTGTGTGAGACTTGGTAGCATTCACACCTCTGTTGTCAGACATAAGAAGGGCAGCGTAGAAGGTTGGTACACTCAACAGTCAACCGAGCTTTCCTTTTCCTTTTTCTCTTCTCCTTTGTACCTCAAGTTGTGCCAGGGGAGGTTTAGGTTGGATATTAGGAAAAAATTTCCTCACTGCAAGAGTTCTCAGGCACTGGCAGAGACTGTTCAGGGCAGTGGAGGAGTCACAATCCCTGGAGAGGTTCAAAAACCTTGTGGCCGTAGCACTTTAGGGCATCTTTTAGCAGGCACAGTGGTGCTGGGCTGACAGTTGGACTCGAGGAGCTCAGAGGTCTTTTCCAACCCCAATAATTCTATGTTTCTATGTTGCCGGAGCCTTTGGTCAAGGACCACGGACTCGCCGAACTGCAGCGATGTGGTGGGATGGGCGGGCAGGGCTTCTCATGGGCTTGCATGTGCCCTGGGGAGCCTTTAGGCCCATGACTTGTTTCCCCTATTGGTTTTATTCGCAAAGGGATGTTTCTCTTTGTTATTGGACTGGGTTCTATTTTTGCTGCATTTATACTTGCTTACTAGTTCCCGTTACCAATGGAGTAGGGGCAGCTGTTTAAAACAGGAATATTCAGACAGAATCCAATATATGTTTAATGGAGCAGCTTTGATCGGCAGGACGAGGTAAGGCAAGCATGTAGAAAAACTTTAAATAAAGGAAAGAGAAGCAGTGAACTTGACCACTGAGTGCAGGGCAGTGCTGCAGGGGTTAGAAATGAGGTATGAGGACCTGGGAAAAGTAAATGGATCCCTCAGATTATGGGGCTTGATTACTTTATATTCACCTTGGACCTTGCTTGAGGTCTGTGCTGTTTGGGCTGTAATTGTACCATATGAGCAGAAGAATGGTGCAGGGTACATATCTGTGTGAAAGGATTTTACTTCCCCCTTGGGTGTCTGAACCAATCAATCCCTAAGCCAAAATAAGGGCACACTTATTTTGAAGCAGCCCTATTCATTTCTGCAGGGACTGTTTTAGAGGACGGATGCCAGGAGCAAACCCTGTACCTGCAGCTCCCATGGGCTTTCACAGAATCATGGAATGCTTTCAGTTGGAAGGGACCTCAAAGCCCATGGGCAGGGACACCTCCCACTGGATCATGTGTCTCCATCCAACCTGGCCTTGAACACCTCCAGGGATGGGGCAGCCACTACTTCTCTAGGCAACCTGGGCCAGGGCCTCCCCACCCTTACAGGAATACATTTCTTTCTAAGATCTCATCTCCATCTCCCCTCTTTCAGCTCAAAACTGTTCCTTCTCGTCCTATCCCCATTCTCCCTGATCAATAGCCCCTCCCCAGCTTTGCCAGGCCAGAGTCACAGCTCCCACGCTGACCTCGCTCTCTCTCGCGAGAGCTGAACACACTGAGGAGACAATAAAAAAGCAGAGTGAGGTTTGCCAGATGATGCAGCAGCTCTTCGCTTGCCTCTTGCCCATCAGGGAAGGACCATTGCGCAGACTGTGCAAAGCGTAACGAACGTGCCATGGTAACACCGAGCGTCACCCTCCCTGCGCTGGCGGGGTCTGCCTCTGTATTGTCAGCTGTTGACTAGTAGGGAATTCTGGAAATCTTTCTTGGTGGGCCGTACTCTGCCCCGCTGGCTGTTTTTTCTTGGCTCGTGCATGCAAACAATGCCAAAATTCCATTCCCCAAGTGCAGCACAAGTCGTTAATCAAAGGAACTGCGGAGCGAGCTGCCTCGGTGCGATGCTCTGGTTCTGCATTTTGCACTTGGTGACAGGGATGAGCCAGCTGCTAATAAATTTCACGTGAAACTCCAGAGTTTTCAGCTACCAAGTCTTAGAAAACTGCTCAAGGGAAGGCAGCTGCCTTCAGCACTCCTGGAGTTCGGTTAATTGAAGCCCGACAGCGATCGAGTGGCTGAAGGCATTTTGGCTGCCTGTTGCAGAAGAAAATTATTCAGGATTTTTTTTCCCCTATTCCCTGTGTGCTGTTATTTAATTTTATTTTTTATAGTATTATCAAGCCAGAACCAACCTCTCCTGCTGCCTTCCTGCTGCATAAGGCCACGTGAGAGCAGAGGAGGAGCTTCCAGGGATCCGTCATACTCTTGATGCACATTGGAATTTGGGAGACCAGCACCGGCAGCGAGAGTCTGGTCTCCGTCACTGGAAGGGTGAAGCCCTTTCCTGTTCCTCATAAAGTAAAAATAGCACAAATGATCTTTTTTTCAGTATGCAGAGTTCTCCCCAGCAGACTCCTGTCTGCCCCTGCTTTGCCTCTAAACCAGACTGGGGTTGCTGTGGCCAAGAGTAGGCGAAGGAGGAGAGGGGCTGCAGGGCTCAACTGCAAGTGTGCTCCAACATCCATCCTTCTCCCTGCTCTGGTTCACCTCTCTGAGGCTGCTGATGTTAGTGCAGCATTTTAGGAGGTGGGGGCTTGCTGTATTTTGACTCCTTCTGTTTAAAATGTTACCAAAATTCAGCTCTGTACCTCCTCGTGAGGGGAGTAAATGGGTTTTATACACAGGAGGGTGAAAAAAGGAGGGAGAATTTGTAGCAAGTCACTTTTTGCAATAGTGGCTTAGGTTTTGATGTAAAACTGGTGCTTATTTTTCAAGTGTCTGGGCTGCTTGCATCTTGCTGTAGTGTCTCTAGGAGATGCAGACTCTCAGCAGGTTTGAAAAGCCCAAAATCAGTGTAGGACTCCTGATTTCAGATTGTTAATTTCTGTGGAGCTTTCACGTGGGAAATGATCAGAAGGAGCGCGTTAGTCCTAGAGTTGAGCTGTACGTACCCCTTGTGTTTTTCCTCCCTAATACAGCAAGCCTTTAGCATTGCAGCTCTGGGAACCCAAGCAAATAGGATAGTTTAATGAATTGGGCATGAAAGTAAATCCCATGGCTATCATCCCAAACTTCAGTCTGTGCTACGAAGGCTCCAGCCAGACGTGGGGCTCACGGCAGCTGTTGGCTCTTTGTTCCTCGGATACCTGCAGGCAGCACACACAGCTGGAGGGGAGAGAAAGGGAAGGGAAGCAATAGTTTATTTGTTAATACATGGTATAATCTCACTCTGTTTCCGCATGTGCTTTTGTTTGGATACAATTTTTTCACCTTAGTGTTTGCCAGGTGTGTAATGTGTCTGCATTAAATAACGAACTGTAAAGAAGCTCATTGCCTGTGGCCTGGGGCCTTTGACCTACAGCCCAGTTACCCGAGAGAAAATTGTAAGTAACTTCTCTGAATCTCTTGCTGCTCTTGGATGATTCGGTTGCGACTGATGTCTGGGGTCTGGACGACGTCCTGCTGTCACAGATTCACCCGCATGGCATCTGCCTTCTTCCAAACTTGGCATAAAAAGCTCCGTAGTGATTACAAATTTGCTGGTTTGGATAAAATTGCCCCTTCAAAACCACGTTAGTCACAGGGAATACAGAATCATAAAGTCATTAAGGTTGGAAAAGACCTAAGATCATCCTTTCTGCTTCTGATCAGGAAGAACTTGATTATTTTCCTTGCTGTTCCCCCAGAATTCATGGTGGCCAAGAACAGTGTCCAAAACTCCTTAAGTCCGTGGCATTGGTTAGGATAAAAGTAAGTAATTCTAGTACTTGCTGTACTCTCTATAGGGCGCACACTGTTGCAGAGTGTAGGGAGGTGGGATTTGCTTTCAGGATTCCTTGATGGCAGCGGGAATGGAAGTCTGTGTTAGGCTTGTGAAAGCTCTTCAGCCACATTTGAACAGTTTGTACTGCAGAGATGCATTTTTCAAGCTCCAGGGTGAGCCTCTCTGGCAGTGCTGCAGGGCATTTGCAGGGTTTAGCGGGGAGTTTGGTGCTTTTGGTTTACAATTCACCCTCCAGGTGACTGCGCTGGTCCTACTGTGGGCATGGTCAAGAGGAGAGCAAGGCCACTCTGTCAGGGAAGTGGCATTTCATAGAATCAAAGAACAGTCTGTGTTGGAAGGGACCTTAAAGCCCATCCAGGGACACTTTCCACTGGATCCGGTTGCTCAAAGCCCAATCGAACCTGGCTTTGAACACCTCCAGGGATGTGGAAGCCACCACTTCTCCAGGTAACCTGTTGATGCAGCCCAGGATATGGTTGGATTCTGGGCTGTGAGTGCACATTCCTGGCTTATGTTGAGTTGCTCGTCCATCAGAACCCCAAGTGCTTCTCCTCAGGGCTGTTTTCAACCCATTTGCAAGCTCTGAACCTCTTTGGAGGATCTGGTGCATTGGAGTCCAAGGCCTGGCTTTCCAACGTGTGACGCATCCAGAGTTCACATCAGCTTCAGGGATGTAGCTGGTTCTAGCAATGATGCTGGGATTCTCCAGGAGCCGGGAATCACGAGCCTTTGTCCTTTATGTGGAAGAAAGAAGCTTTTCTTGCTCCTGTCAGCTTCTGTTTGTGTGGCTCCTTTGGCTTTTTCTAATGTGGTGATGCCAAGAGGAACCAGATAAGTTTGGGCTCCTCTCCTGTGGATATGAAGGTAATCTTCTCAAGAAGAGATTGCAACCCAGCCTCAGACTAAGCATGTTGAGAAATGAGCTCTGTGCTGAGTCAGCCTCTGGCTGGGCATGTTTAAGGAGCCATAATTGTATTTGCTGTTCTCCCGTGTGTCCATTTTATGCCATATCTGACAGGTTTTGTAAAGGCGCTGAGCTCTTGTAATTCCCAAGGAAGGCTCTGAAGGGTGGAGGTGCTGCCTGCCCTTGCAAATGAGGCTCTGGATAACTCCGCTCTGACACTGTTTGCCCTCCCTCCTCTTTCCTGCCTGTGCACAGAGGTTGTCACCGTAGGATTTACTGCCGTCAGCATCAGGACCTTTGATGTGAGCAGGGTCTAGGAGAAGAGTTACGGCTGCACAGAAGGGCTGCCTTCCCACCCCAGCCCTAGTGCCTGCCCTCCATGGGAAAAAGTCGGCCTTAAAACTGACAAAACCTATCTAGAAGATGTTATTGCTTTCTTCTTTACTCAGCTTGCCTTGCCTCCTCAGATGGTGTTGAAAGCTGGTGCGGTTTGCTCTGTGCTGGTGTATCTGCCAGAGCGGTGTGGCAGGAGCAATGCAGGATTCCCTCTTAGACTGTTCCCCCCCGTACCTAGCCGAGGGTAAGCAAATGACTCCAGCTTTTCTTTCGTTCCCTACCTGTCCTCAGGGAAACAGTATAAATTCCACTCCTTGAGTCTGTACCTATTGATGGAAAAGGGTTTTCTTAAATAGCAGTGAACTGCAGTTTTCCCATAGTGCAGGAATCCCATTGTTCATTAGTGAAATAGATTCATAATTCTCTTATGAGCCACATTCATAAGTGACTCGGCTTTAATTCCTTTGTACCAACAAGAGCTGCAGGTATGTCTTCGTTCTGTGAAAAAAAAAGGAAGAAAGCGATGCTTGCAAATGGGTCTTTGTTTCCAAGGAAACAAACTTGCTGTGCTCGAGCAGTGCTGGATGCAAACACTTCTACATCCAGCAGCCCTGCCTCAGGATGAGATGCTCTGAAGGGTATTTTTAAACTACCTCCAATTTAAAGGCGAGGGAGAGGATGAGAATAGAATTTGTCGGCTGGGTTTGTCAATCTGTGCCTAATGAAAGCACTGGGTGGTACCTCAGAGCTGCCGGGTGCGGAGCAGCGAGGGCCACATCCCGCACTGGGAGCGGAGATCCCCAACTACTGTCCCTGGAGAAGGGGCAGCTGGGGCCAAGCGGCACCGCTGGGCAGCGCTCCAGGCCTGTGGGGAAAGCCTGGGGCAGAAATAGAGGTCTGAGGGCAGCAGAGCACGTGCTCACTCTGCCAAATTACTACAGCTTATCCTGGGTCACTTTACCAAATGTTTTATGCTCTAAAAATATTGTAGTAAGATGCAGCTCGCCAGCACTTGGCGTGCAGGGCTGCCTGTGCTCAGACGTCAAAAGCGAACGCTGTCCCAAATAATCTGCTCCAAAGCTGCAGCCTGATGGTCTGTACTGGGCTGCATTTCCCAGGGAAGAGATGAGAGAACGACATTAGGAGTTGTTGATGTGCTTCATCTGACATGAACGTGCTGTGAACTGATGAAAACCTTGCCTTTAACTTTGCTTACTGTGTTCTAAACAAAGTCTTTTCGTGTTTTTGTGATTACCGTGTAGTTTCCTTTAGTATTTGATAGGAATGGTTGGACTCGATGATCCGGTGGGTCTTTTCCAACCTGGTGATTCTATGACTCTGTGATTCTATGAAATACTGGGTTTGGGCATTCATCCGTCAGCCTGTTTTCCTCTGAAATGCTGTGTTGATCAAGTAACTCAACTTTTTCATCTTCCTTTGAAGAATCCAGACCAGCACTGAAGCAGACACCCTACATACATGGCAGCGGTAGGAGCCGTGCGTGCACACAGCACACACACAATTAATGGATTGGACCATCCGGGGCTGGTTTTGGCTTGAGCCCAGCACAAGGAATCGGGAATCCATTAAAACTTTTGTTGGGATTCAATAGCTGGTTCTTGCTGTGGCCTGCAAAGTTTTATTCCTGCAGCAGCTCTGCCTTCTGGAGTAGGGATCCATAGGGGATAGGCAAAGGATTTATAGGGAAACACATTAAGGAACTGTAAAGGTCCACGTAGAGATTGCTCGCAGGGTAAGGGGCTGTCAGCCTCCAGCAGTGAAAATGCCCTGTGGACATCAGTGCTGGATGTCTTTGCATATTTTGTTGTTTAAAAAACTGGAAAGGATAAACAGTAAAAATCCTCTGTGGATTCTTTATTGAAATGTTCTCACTGCATTGAGGAGACAGGGCAGCAATGGAGTGATTTCAGGACTAACTGGTGCAAAACAAACCTCTCTTAAAATTCAGGTCCTTAGGAAAATGTAGCATGAAGTGTGTGGTTCTGTAGTCTGTTTCCCCCTCTCTCATCCTGCTTTTTCACTTTGTGGCAGATGGAGTTGAAATAATCTTCGAGGTAGCAGAGGGTAGACTGGGGTAGGGTTAGCTTTAAGATGGATGAGAAGCACTATTTGCATGCGAGCGAAAAGCCTCTGTTGGAGCCTGTTGGGGGGGAAAAATAATGTTAATGGTATTTCATGGAAATCTTGCAATTTGTGGAAGGCCCAGAGTGAAAAATTCACTGGTTGGAACATCAGTAGGAAATGCTCCTTTTTGCACAAGGCTTGCTTGAGACAGGATTTTCCTTGCTTTTGTTCTAAACTGAGATGCTTGCTGCCTAAAAACGCCTGCGATCCCCGCAGTGAGAGCTTCACCTCCTTGACAGAGGATGGAAGCAGGAAGGTTGGCCAGATCAGGATGAATCCTGCACCTTTTTTCTCCTTTTTTATTTTTTTTTTTTTTTTTTGCTAATGACACTTCCTTATGCTTACATTTCATTAAAGCTCTGAAATGGCTGAAGATCAGCCGGTACTGAGCATGCTCCGGGGTGGAGGCTGCACCCATAGAGTGAGATGGATTTGTGGCTGGAGGAGCAGTAGGCCTGGAATCAGGATCTGGAAGGACCCAGCAGCTCCTCGCAGATGGAGGTAGGGCAAATCCAGCCTTTTCCTTCCCATGCCCTCGGGCTGGGGGAGTGAGGAGACCGGATGAAGTAAAAAACTGTTGGAATTGATTCAAAAGCAGCATAGTTAACCACTGACAGGAGATGGCTTCACACCGCTTCCTGCGGATCCACCGGGAGGGGCTTTAAAATACTGCCCTTTCCTGGCTGGCGAAGCGCTCAGAAGAAGGGTCTCGTGTTGATGTTAGCGAGGGTGGTGACATGGGGACAGCAGGCAGGGGCCGGCAGCCAGGGCCACGGGGACGCGCTGGGTTGTGCCTTCATCTTGGAGGGCATGTGATTGCATCGCAGTCGTGGGCTGCGCGGCTGGTCCACTAATTATTACTAATGAAGAGTCTTGCAGGGCGCAGACTTGCTCCGCAGTTCAAATCTAGATCCATCTGTGCTTGTGGGAGGGAAAAAGAATGTAAAACTCAAACTCCCTTCTTTGGGGCTTATTTTGCATTCCAAGGATGGCAAACAGACCTTGCCACATCAGGTCCTCCACACTGGCAAGGAGAGGAGGGAAGAGAGATGTGTTTATTCCTTTGGCTTGGAGATTTGCTTTGCTTCTTGCAGGGGTTTAATGCGTTGGTGAGTGCGTTTGGGGGAATGAAGGGGACTCTATGAGTTGTGCTAGATTGGGCTTTTGGATTTGGTCTGCAGTTGCCAGCTCTTTATAAGGAATGTGTAAGCCCCAGCAGGTTTGTGCTGCATGAGCCGATTGACTCCAGTTGCTGTACAAGTGAGCTGCATGGTAAAATGCCAATAAAACATTTATGTTGGCTCTCGATGTTTGTGTTAGTGAGGTGCTGGGAAGATCTGGCTTTGTGTGGAGCAGGGGGAGATGTCGGCCATGAGCCTCTGTCCCCGGTGGGAGGTGTGACATTGGGCATCGCGGCCCATCGGAGCCCGGCTTTAAGCGAAGGTTAGGCAGGCGGTTTGCCCTGCTTGGGGCACAGTGAGTGCTGTGATATTGCAGAGTGGCTGTGTTTAACTGTTAACAGAAACCTCTGTGAGTACTGTCTTCCGCCTGCCTGCACACGGTAGATGGGCTCTTTCTTCAGGGCAACTCCAGCTGCTTCTCCTAGCGCAGTTCAGGGCTGAGGAGCAAAGAGGTCTTTATCCTATTCCTCCGTCCCTGGTGATGGTCTCACACAGTTGGGTCAGTCTGCATGATGAGTCAGTTTATTGCCTAAAGTAACTTGCCTGTTTATTCCCCGGCTCTGCATTTCTTGCATACCCAATGCTTCCACAGCATTTTCTGAGCCTGTTTGATGTGTCAGCCTTGCGCTAAGGTGGTGACCAGCTTGCTTACTGGTGTTGCTTTTATGGTCCCTACATGAAAGTATGCTGGAGCCCCAGCTTGCTGGCGATGCAGAGCTCCTCTTCCTCTTTAATGGACACTGCCTTGCTTATGGTTGGATGAATGCACAAAGAAGAGCGTTGATGTAAAATAAATGGCATTGTAATTGTACATGGGAAGGAAAAGGGTTTGATTTGCTTTGGCTCGCATGGGGGCTGCGTTTACAGCTTTTCAGAATCGATCCCAGTGGCTTTTTCTCCTGGTAGGGCTCTGGCGCAAAGGTGATCTCAGCCCCAAGCTCTCATGTATGGTCTGACTCCCTTGATAAGGAAATTAGATTTAAACAGTTCCAGATGCTGAAAAACCACTGGGGTGGTAATTTCCTACTCTGCTTGTGTGGAAGGTGTAAGGTAGCCTTAAAGACCCACTGCCACCTTATGGCAGTTGCTGAAAAGCAGCCACACTGGAGCCAATACACATCATGCTTGCTTTATTTCTCTGCTCCTCTTAACTAGTGACATTTGCATGAAGGCAGGAGATTTGTGTTTGAGAGTTCATCTGCTCATTCTGTTCCTTGCAAAAATTTTATGGCAGTGGAATTGCTTGTAGAGCCACAACTGCAATATTTCATAGGTGAGCTCACAGTCTGGGGAGAGAGAAAAGCATCGGGAAGCACTGATTCTCCTCCAGCAAAGGATTGCTTGTTTTCACGTGGATGCCCTGATCCTCAAAAAAAATAGGTGTGAGGTCAAAGAACAGGGACGCGTTGAACACGTGAGGCTCCCTTGGCAGGATCTGAACCCAAGCTCCAGCATTGGTGTTGGTGAAGAGCTGCAGCAGAAGGGAGATGGAAGGTGAGCAGCCACTGTACAACCAGCTCTCATGAGCAGGACAGCTCTGCACTTACATAAGTCCTATTCCCACCCCGAAATAAAACAGTAAAACCCTTGCTTGTGGAGCAAACTGTGTGTGTGGTTGAAGCAGTAAGTGCGCTCCCCATTACTGCAATGGGACACACAAGGGTTGCTGTATTTTGGACGCTTCCTGAGCAAGGATATGTTTGTACAGTAGAAGCTCTTGATATGCGGCAGCTGACTGAATGGTGGGTTTAGATTTCCAAAACAGAAGGAGCTGTGGTTCCTTTATGTTAAGGCTGAAGGAGTTTATAATTGGGAACTGCTAGGAATACAGTATGTTCTAAATTACAGCTGTCTGGCCAATATGCTTCTAAATAAATGCCTAGGATTGCCCTGTAAATGAAATACTCAATGCATATTCTTATCAAAACATAGCAACGTCTCCCAGCGAGCTGACATCTCAGCATCTGTTGCAACAGCATCTTCTTTCCTTTTTCCCTTTTCCCCTTCTCCTTGGTGGGTGATGCAATCAGTGCAGCGTCCCAGAGAACATTTAATGTTTCCTATTAACTAAAAGCAGGTTTCAGCTTTGTTGAGGAAAGAGGGGGAGGGAGGGAGATGGGTTGGAAACTTTCGGGGATAAAAACCAGGTTTTGAAAAGTGGAGAAAGCTGTGATCCCAGAACCATTTATTAATGACTGTGTGCTTCTTTGGGGCTGCTACCTGAGCCTGGAGGTGGGCATTTGGGCTCCCTTGGAGGATGCTGAGGACACTCAGTGTGTCCTGGGAATGGGCATTCTGGTTAGGAATGTTGTACATAATGGCTAAGGAGGGAAGGAGGCATTTTAACAGCTTGTGGTGGAGCTGGGAGTGATTTAGTGGTGCAGAAGCAAATCCAGCAGAAATACTGGTCTGATATGGAAAGCCCCTTCAGCTTATTGTTCTTTTCGGATTGCTTCTGAGGAGGCTGAAAAGGAGCTTCAGATGTGAGCAACTGGAGGGTTTGTAAGAGGAGGAATCTGATGGAAATAAGGAAACTCTCCTGTATTTTCCAGACTAAATATTGTTCTTCCTATAGAAAAAACTCTCCCCTTGCCTCCCACTTGTACTTCCTCTGCCAGGGAGCTGTGAAAATGCCGTATGTAATGGTGTAATTAAGCAAAAACCCAGAGGAACCCAGTGTCCTTTGTGAAGGGAGGTGATTGTGCTGCTGCCTTCCTGCTGAAAACATGAGATTTCTGAAAGGGGTGTTTGAGCCTTGAATCAGAGAACGGAGGGCAGAGAGTGCTGGAGTGGAAATACCTGGTAGCTGTATGGTGTCTGGTAGAGGATGTTTGGAATGAAGGATGCTGTGCTCTCGTACCGGCTTGGGGGAAGCTGCTGGGGAATACTTGGGTTGAATCAGGGGAAAGCTTCACCTGACATGGGCTGCTGCTCATCCTACAACACTAGAATCACAGAGTGGTCTGGGTTTTGGGACCTCAAAGCCCATCCAGTTCCACCCCTGCCATGGGCAGGGATACCTCCCACTGGATCAGGGGCTCCAAGCCCCATCCAACCTGGCCTTGAACACCTCCAGGGATGGGGCAGCCACCCCTGCTCTGGGCAACCTGGGCCAGGGCCTCCCCCCCGAATTGAGGAGAATTTCTTCCTAACATCTAATCTCAGTCTTCCCCCTTGCAATTTAAAGCCATTCCCCCTTGTCCTATCACTCCCTGTCCTTGTAAAAAGTCCCTCCCCAGCTTTCCCGGAGCACCTTTCAGTACTGGAAGCTGCTCTAAGGTCTCCCTGCAGCCTTCTCTTGTGCAGGCTGAAAACCCCCAAATCTCTCAGCATGTCCTCATAGCAGAAGTGCTCCCGCCCTCGGATCATCTTGTCCTCCTCTGGATCCATTTCCATTGTCCTCCGCTGGTCCGTGACCCACCTGCGCCCGCAGCACCTGAGCCCTGCAGGTGGGGGAGACAGGGGGTCGTGGGGCACCTCCCCAACAGCCGACAGATCGGGCAGTGCCAGGCTCAGCTGTGTGGCGCTGGGCTGAAATCTCCTTCCCAATGCTATAATTTTAAGGTCAACGCACGCACATCCCCTGTGCAGATGCTGGTATGACGCCGTTCAACTGTTTGGCTCGAGTTGGTCATTCAAGCATCTGCAATACCCTGATCGGCTTTGCTTATTTTTTGACTGTTTAATGCTTTCAAGGATGGCCGTGAGATGGGAAAAACCTCTCTGGCAGCTCCTGCTCCCAGTGTATATTTAACCTCGGCAGAACAAACATGCCCAGTGTTGCACTGCGCTGGGGAGCACTGCCCTTCGGTGAGCGCGGGAAGGCTGCGACGTGGCTCACCGTCGTTGTTTTATCTCTGAGAGGGGATGTTGACTGTGGCAGAGCACTGACACTGCCTCTGCTAATATCTTTGTTTCTATTTCTGTGTTTTTAATGAAAGCTTGGTAATTTCATGCTGCAAGGAAGGGCAGTGTATCAACTGTGTTAAAACCATCTTTGGTTTGAAGTAGAGTCCTCTTTGATGCGGAGGATGAGACGACTGCTGCCTCTGTAGTCGGTGCTTGTTGCTTTTGTTTGCGGATTTTCGATTTGTCTGAAATGAGTTACCTCAGAGTTACCTCTGCGCCTCTTGGCGACTGATAGAAAGGCCAGGAAAATCTCATTTTTTGTATATTAAAACTTAAGATTTACATCAAACAACAGCCTAGTGGGTGAAAGAGTGCTTCTTGCTTTATACCATCACTCAAATACTCCTTGCTTGTGAATTCCAGTCATCTTCAGCTGGTGTGTTTGACTGTTTAGGAGTGAAATTCTCCAGTGTGTGGAGAGAAAAGCAGCACCCTGGTCGCCGAGGCCGATCCATTGCAGGTTCTGCTGCTGCTTTAACTGTTGCTGCTTTACAAATGTGCCTGGACATGGTGGTGAAGGAGCTGCTTGAGCAGGAGAATGTGGCTCCTTGATGTTTCCAGCCTGCAATAACGCCGTGGCAGGGCACGCTCCGGCGATGCCCAGCAGAGGACGGGATGGGGAGAGCAGGGCAGGCGATGGCTTCGTGCTTGTGCTGAAGGCCTGAGTGTGCTTGCTGCAAGGCAAACAAAATCCTTGGGCTCCTCAAGACCTCAAGATGAGTTTCGATGTCTTTTTTCCTCCTTACAGTGCAGGCTGCTCCCTGCCCCCCCAGCCCACGGTAACTGCACTCAGCTCAATTCCTCCTCTTAAAGAGAACTATCTGCTGTGCTCTTATTTTTTGGGAAGCCTGTTTTCCCTTGGCCAGGGATGAGTGGGGTGGTGCCTCATGCCATTTCTGAGTTTCCTCTTCCTTCTGGACTCTTCGCTGAGGCTGCCGGCTGCCCTCCTCCTGCTCAGGAGGGAGGTTCTGCAGCCCAATGCGCAGCTCCGGCAGCCTCTCCTGCCTCCCATAAATGCCAGTCTGGTGCTTGAATCCCTTCCAGCCGATCTCTGCTTACAGATGTTCCTGCAAGTTGCGCCGGCAGTTTTACTGGGAGCTTGAGCAGATACAACGGTTGCCAAGAGTTTATGCTTAATTGTTAAGTGGAACAGACACAAACTGCTTTTATTTTGAAGCTAAACTGTCTTCTTTTATCTTGCTGCTGGGCCAGCTGCATCCTATGGTTTGACATGAGCTCGGAGTTCTGCACCTCGCAAGCTCTACCACTTCATTAGAGTTTTCTCCCCTCATGATACTTTCCCTCCCTTCTTTTTAATGACTGTGATACCCTTTTAAGGTTGGTTGTACCAGGTCAGGTTGTCTTATTAATCCCCGGAGTGAAAGCCAGCTCCCCTTCAGCTCGGCAGATTGGATGCACTTGCAGTTGGACACTGCAGCCTGAACCACTTTAACCCAAGTGCCTACATCGCAGCTCTCCGAGGGCAAAACCAGGATGGGAGCATCCCCAAGCCACGCAGCATCCCTCCCCATCCCTTCTTTTCCTGTGGGGAAAGCTCTTGAAGGCCACCGAGACAGAACACCTGGCTCTATGGTATAAAGGCTTTTTTTTTAACCCCCTTCCTAGGCGAGTGATCAGTTTTGAGGCCTGGCACCCTGTCAGAAAGTTGACAGATGATCTGCATTACCGGTGCGTCCCCGGCGTCCCCGGGATCCCCGGGATAATCGCGCTCCAATGGACGCCCTGGAGCCGGCAGGTTCTCTGTGAAATGGCTGCAGCTTGGAGGGAGCAGTGAAATGGTCTCCTCTGGGCATGCTCACTCTGTAGAGGGAGCTTTTATCACATGAGCAGAAACTGAATCACTGCTCATGAGGATCTGGCATATGCAACTCTTGGAGTCTTCCCCAGGAGAAGACACCAGATGTCTGCAGGTACAGCAGGATCCACCTTCCGGCCTCGCGACGCGCGGCTCCCCGCCGGGGAAGGAGAAGTCTTGGAGAGGAGGAGGACAGTTGGGGGAATCATGGCAGGGGGTTGTTTAGTTATTTGTTCCTCCAGACATGCGTTTCCCTGCCCCATGCGCAGGATGGCAGCCGGGAGGAGGCTGGGCTGGGGCGGTTGTTGCCTTGTGCTGCTCCAAGGGCTTGCGGGCACTTCAGCATCCAACGCTGCCTGGCTCCCAGGAAGCTTGGGCTTTGTTCCCTCCCATCCGGGTGGTCTTTTATTTGTCTTCTGGGATGGGGAGGCTTGCTTGGGGGTGGAATTTTTGTGTGTGTGCTTTTTTTTTTTTATTATTTATTTAAAGTGTGAAGTTTCTGGAAAATGTGGTTCTCCCAGGAGCCCTCCCTGCTCACAGCTTTTGTAAGCAAGAGCAGCAAAGCTGGGGTGCCTGAGATGCTCGAAGACTGAACTTCCCAAGGGGAGGAGAGGGCCTGTGGCCTCGTGCCAGCTCCTCTCTAGGTCTCTTTGGCAACATCTTGCTTGCATCAAGCAAGCCTACAGCTTGCTTCTTGGAGTCGGAAGCAAGAGGAAACATAGTTTTAGCAGGAAGAAACAATCTTTTTCATTTTTAGAGTGGCTTCCTACCCTCTCTCTGCTTGTCTTTCTTTTTTTTCAATAGTAGAAGCAATCTAAGGGAGCGGCTGCTTAAAATGAAACCTCCCTAGTTGAGTTCATGAGAGGAGGCCCAGCTCTGCAGCTTATTTAAAATGTTGCCTGAATTCAGCCTCTGGTCCTGCCATGCTCTTGGGTTTTTGCTGTCTGTGTTAATGCAGACGGCCGAGTTGGCTGCCACGGAATGTGGTGGGACTTGGGGTGGACACCAATGATCCTGGAGGTGTGGAGGGTCTCGGCACCCCTGCCCAGAGGCAAAACACCAGCCTGACTTTGCTGGGCTCAAGGGAGACCCCACCTGCACCGTGCAGAACCAATGTTGGATTTACACTGGAGGAGTGAGCTGTGAGGATGGCATTTAAAAGATTAGGGAGCTTACGGGTTAGTCTGTGATACCGGATCTAAATACCTATTGTGTCTCCACTGGACTATAAATGTGCTCATTGTTCGTCATCTAGAAGATGTTTGCTACAGGAAAAGGCATCGGAAGAAGTCACGAGGAGAGAAATGAGATTTCTTTTCAACAGTGAAGAGCAGAGGCCTTGGCGTGCTGCCTGATCAGCTCCCATCCAGGGAAAAATGTGCTTGGCGTTTGATGAAGGCTGAGAAAACAAGCAACCAGAAGCCACGGAGGTGTGCATCGTGTACTCCCTGTGTGGTGGTGACCACAACGACACCAGCGTGCCAGCCAGCTGAAAACACTGCTTCATCCCTGCTGGCTGATGTCCTTTGAAAGCATCTGCAGAGATGCTGAATGAGCCTGACCTACTTTGGAGGGCAGAGAGAAACCCGAGGTCTGGACTTGGTGCTGCTTTTCAGCAAGGGTTAAGAGCCCCAAACTGGGGCCCTGGGATCTTGGGCTTTGCCCCCTGCATGCATTTAATTGACTTTTAAATGTCAGGACGAGTTCTTCTTTCCCAAGAGCATATCTGGACAGAGCTGGGCTTTGCAGTGTGCACAGGGCGCATTTTCTGCTGACCACGCTGCCGTTTGAGAAGCCCTGGGCCTCACAGCAGGGATGCAGGTCCGGGACCTGGGGCTTTGGGCTGCAGCAATCATCCAAGGGCTCCTTCTGCCAGCGCTGCAGCCAGGCTGCCTGACGTCTCTCAATGCAAGAGGATCTCATGCAATGGCAGGAGCTGTTTTATTTGGATAAACAAGGAGTTTTAAGGAGCTTTGCTCTCCTGGCCAGCTGGTTTAGAGGAGGGACAGCTGGATTCCTGCTGCTCGTCTTTGTGTTGTCCTTTGGTGTTTTTCCTTCAAGTTTTTCCTTCTCCCCTTCCTGCTCCAGGAGCTGAGAACAGTCAAGGAATTGCTGTGGTGGGAGAGTTACCTTGCTTTTTGTTTGGCCAAAAGGCTCCGGGTGGTGTCAGCGTGTGCTCCCCACTCCCAGGCACGAAGGACCATATGTTCCTGCCGTGACATGCAGTGCCAGTGATCTGGAAGCAAATCTTGAATGTACAATCTTTCCTGACAATTTCCAGCCAGTTATTTTCGACTGCTGCCAATTTAGAGTTTGGACACCGACCCCTCTTTGCAAAGAAGACCTTTATGTCCCTTTGTTTTTCCCTTGCTCCTGTGGAATCCCTCCCTCCCTGTGCCTGTGTGAGCTCCGTGGTCTCTTGGGTGGAGGAGGAAACGTCTGGCTAGCTGTACGGTGCCATTGGTCCTGGAGGAGCAGAGGAGGAGGACAGGCACTGCCTGCCAGGATTTACAGTAGTCAGGAAGGCAGCAGGAGCGAAGCTCGGGTTCTCTACGAGCTGATTGGGAAGTGTCCTTAAAAAATTAGGGGCAAAAATAGAGTGAGCTTTTAAAAAAAAACATTCTGGGATCCAATGTAACAGCTTGCTTCCCCCAAAGCAGGTAATTTATTTCTCTTCTTCCTTCGGTCCCCATCAGGAGGGGGAAGGCTGGTGGTCATGGTGGAGAAGGGTCGAGGTGGTGGGGGTTAAGAAGATGTGACGTGCAAGCGTCTTCCCTGCAAGGCTGCCATACAGCACCAAAGCCTTTCGCAAAGGAAGCTTTTTACAACTTGTCCTTGTTCCAAGGATGAGGAAATCTCCAGCTCTTCTGGCATTTTCTCTCCGTCATAAGTCAGAGCTGCTTTCACCGGTAAAGTATGATCAGCACGGAGAGGGAGAGGACTGGAATGGAGAGGGGCTCAGAGCAACCTTGCAAGGCGTTTCATGGAGCTCTTGGTGTTAAATGAGGAACGTTTCCCCTCCTCCTCTCCTCATTTTCCTGTCTGCCTGCACAAATACTCTGGTTTGCATTTAAAGGAGAAAACTGTATGTGCTGGGACTGAGCCAATATGTTTATTCAAGGAAATACCCTATCTCCAACCCTTTCTCTCACAAAGCAAAGCTTGACAGAGGATGGCAGACCAAGCTGGATGTTATATTTTTAGGTGACATCGAAGCACAGTTGTGATTCGAAGAAGCTAAAAATCATGGCTGGCATTTTGCATCGAGCTCTGCGAGCCCTGTCCTCCTCCCAACCCCCAAAGGGGTTAACTTCTCCCTCCAAAGCAGGTGGATTTGACCTAAATCAAGGAAGGAAAAGGAAAAACAAACCCACCCCAAAACAACAAACCCACCACCTCAACCCCCCAGCCTGCTCCTCTCCACGCTGGGGCCATTCCCTTGCTGCTGGGTGCGTTTTGGTGGCGCGGGGCTGGGTGGGGAGGCGGCCGCCGGCTGCTCAGCTCCCGAGGAAAGATGGCAGGTCAGCGTGCGGCTGTAAACAATGCGTTATGAAATGGCAGCGCCAGGCCGAGCTGAGCATGCTCGGGAGCTGCCGGCAGGGGGAGGCCAGCCGGGAAAGATGATCTAATTCCCTGCAATTCTTGGGATTGAAGGAAAAGACCAGGCTCCACTCTTAATGACAGAGCAGAAAATAAAGGCCCCACGCCGGGGACGAAGCCCGTAGGCCGTGGAGGAGAGGGGGTGAGCGTCGCCCACCTCTAGGACTGCGGGTGCTGGGAGAGTAAAGGCCTGGTGAGGTTTTGCTGTAGTTGTTAGACGGACAGGCCCGAGGGTGCTAGTTTGATTATTATTATCATTATTATTTTCTTGTCTCTTCTTTTCCTCCCTCTCCCTGTCCGCTTTCCCGGCTCGCAGGTGTCGCTGTCTTGCTGCTGGCCTTGGATGGCTGGAGGTGACCCCGACGGAGGTGGAGTGGGAGCTGAGCGAGGCCTTCCAGGTCCCAGGGGAAGCCCACGTGGGGTTTCCCTCCTCGGCTGCCCTGATGAACCCTTCTCCCGAAGGATGGGCAGGGGAAGAGGGAGCTGCTCCCCTGGCTGTGGCGGTTTGGGGGTGGGAGGAAGAGGAGCATGGAGGCTGAAGAGGAGCCTGAGCCATGGTGATGGGAGAGAGCTGCCTTCCAGCTCCCCTGCCTGGGCCGCTGCAGCTTGTCAGCTCCAGGCTCCTCTTGGTGCTGTGGTTTGAACCTTGCTACGTCTTCCTGAGGACAAGGTGTTTCTGGAGTGGCTGGTTTGCTTTTGCTAGAGGTGGTGAGGCACCTTGGTCTCCATTTTAGGGTTTCCTTCCCCTCTCCCCTCACGGGTGCTGGGAGAAGGCTGGGAGCGGCTGTGCTCCCTGCTAACCTCAGCCTGTGGAAGGAAGAGGTGCCTTTGTCTGCACTGGATTTACTCTTGCCTGCACACACAAGTTGCACTGGCTTTAACTCTGCTGGGGCACAGCGAGATGGCTGCGATGCTTCCCAGTATGGAAGTGGTGAGGAAGCGTAGCCGATCCGTGCTAGGGCTGTTGGCTGTTGGCTGAATCTCCTTGTACAGGAGTGGCACAGGCTCTGCAACCCCCCTTGCCTGAAGCCTGCACCCCAGTGTGAGCCACGTTGTTGTGTGAGAAGTCACTTTTAAGTCTTGTATTTCATGCGCTTGTCTCCTTGTTCCCAGTTGTTGTTGCATGCAGGGACTCGCGCCTCGTTTCTTCTACCCTTCCCTCTGTTTCAGGAGTTGATTTGTGTGGCAGGAATAGGAGAGAGGACATTAGGGTAGAGAAGGAAATGTTTCTTTTCTTTATGGCAGAGTCTGGATGAAAGGCATTCAGGAGACAAAAGAATTGCGAAGAATTTGATGTGGGGACAAACTTCAGGCTGAGGGCAGTGCTTGTGAGCTGCAGATAAAATTCCATATTCACATGATAGCACAAGGCTTATAAGGAAGTGGCCTTAACCTAAAAAAAAAAAAAAAATGGAGCTTTGAGCCTGGTGACTGCTTTGTAGGCCAGGTATGCTGGTGCTTGTGTTGCTTTCCTTCTCCAG
This sequence comes from Phaenicophaeus curvirostris, assembly GCF_032191515.1. Taxonomy (NCBI): domain Eukaryota; kingdom Metazoa; phylum Chordata; class Aves; order Cuculiformes; family Cuculidae; genus Phaenicophaeus; species Phaenicophaeus curvirostris. Next base: position 3,104,238 of record NC_091411.1, read on the forward strand.
ATCAAATGCTTTGCTGCTTCTAAAGTCAGCGTCCCCGTGAGCCGTGATCCCAGATCTTGCTGGGGCACAGCAGGACCTGAGCAGCGCCGAGCTCTGAAACGAGCAGCCTTCACGTGCCTCCAAAAGAAAGCAGCGTTTCTACCAGCATTTCCTTAATCATTACTTCCTCTATAATTAACAACAAAATGTTTGTCTTCTCTTTAAGGCAAAGGTTGTTTCGAGCAGGTTGGTTGGGTTACGTTGGGTTTTCTGTTTAGGAGGAAAAAGGGAGGGAAAGAATGAGTGAAGGAGGCTCTGCTGGTAGAGTTGCTTCGTTTGTTGAGAGCTCTGCCTTGTGTGCTTCACAGGCCGGGCAGGGTGGGTGCTGCCCATCCCGCAGGACTGCGGGCAGGTGCCTTGGTGAGGTGGCTGCTCCGAATGGGAGCGAGCGGAGTACCAGAGGGGTCCGCCTGCCCCCAGCCCTCTTCCAGCCTGACCCAGCTTGGCTGCAGGGCTCCTATGGGAGCAAGGCTGCTGCAGAGCCCTGGGGTCCCAGACAGCTGGTTTTTAAGACAAAAACAATGGCCCTGGTGAAGGTGGCTGTCGGAGCACACCAACCTCTGCTCTCTCCTGTCTTGGAGAGCTCTGCTCCGGGATGCAGCTCCCTGGTCTCTTGGGCTGGGTAAGCTGCAACGTGCTGGGGTTTTGCTGTGCACGCATCTCCTGTGCCTATCAAACCTTTGGGAAGGGAACCCAGATGGCTGATGAAAAAGACAAGGAGGAGGCTAAGAAAGCTCTTTCTGTGTTTCCCAGCTTTTGTTTTTTTTTTTTTTTCATGGGCTTTTGTTTGTTGGTTTTAAAGGCACCACTGTAGTTCCTAGTCATCTGCTTCCTTGGCCGGTCTGGCCCGTCTTCCATCCCCTCCAAAGACCTCACAGAGGAGTAGAAGCCTGTTTTGTTGTAAACAGAGGTGGAGAGGAAAAAGTAAACCAGCACAAGCTCCTCTGCTTGGATCCTCATGGCTTTTAAAGCCCTTTCAAAGACCTCAACAGCCTTTCCTAAGATGCAGTCATTTTCTCTTCTCTTTAAAACCTAAAAAAACAAAGGAAAGGAGGATAATTCTCCATCGTTGGTGGTTTGTTCTCGATATGGAGGCTCTCCAGCCCCGGCAGGTTAATAACCAGAGTGGAGTCGGTGAGGGAATGGAGGCGGATGGCTGCGGGAAAGGGGGGAAGGAGGGAAAAAAATAGAGAATTGAGCGAGTGAGACTCTTATTGTGAAGCAGCCGGAGCTTGGCAGTTGGCTTTGTTGGGACTGCAGCAAGAGCAGACACCGCTCCGAGGGTGGGTATAGGATTTCCCTGCCAATCGGGAGCCGATGGATTGGGGCATGGGGAGAGTGAGCAGAAAGGGAAGTTTGCTCTGAATTGAAGGGAGGGGAGAGGGGGGTGGGGAAAGCCCCAACACACACCCACACCCACACACAAAAAAAATGGAGGTATTGACACACTTGCGGTGAAGTTGCTCCAAGTTGGCTGGGTGGAGCCGTGGGGCGGTGGGGATGAATGGGCAGCGGGGGCGGGCGGTGGGTGCCCCTCGGTGCTGGGGGCGGATGGAGCCAGGAGGGGAGAGCGCTGGACTGGGGGGAAGAGGCGTCGAGCGCTTCGCAGGGGTTTCCTGTAGCTCAAAATGCTTCAGACTTCGTAGTTGACTTGTTTTAAAATTGTTACTTTCTTTTCTACCTTGATGCTGAATCTTGTTTGTTTCAGAGCAAGGCGTGGAAGTTGTAAAGCCACCGCCTGTGGTGTGAGGGTCGTGTCTGAGGCAGGGACTGGGAGAGCCCATGGGTGCCACCTCGGTCAGCCTTGCCTTGGCACCCAGTCTTCTGTTTTCTGGTTTCTCTCTTGGCGTTGGAAATTCTGCTTTGGGAGCTCCTGCCTCTGGCCAGGGCCTGGTCTCCTGGCTGCCCCAGCGAGGAGGAGGGAGCTGGTCTTTGGCTGCTGAGGTCTGACTGACTCCAGGGCTCCGGAGTTGCTTTTCTTCAGGCCTTGAGGGCTGAGCAGCAGCAACGCCGCTCTGGAGGGGACAGCGTTGGCTGATTTGGGGACTGGGGTTGGTGCTTATGAAGTAAAGAATGGCTGAGAAGTGGAAGGGTAGAAATGACCTGCTGGAAATCTGGGGCTTCCAGTATGAGTCATTTTAATAGCAGGAATATCAAGACCTTTCCTTGTTGCAACAAAGGTTGGGGAAACGAGCCAGTCCCTGTGAGACAGAGGCTCCTTCTCTGCTGCTGTGGCAAGGCCTGGGTGCCCCTTCTCTTGGTGGCAGTCGCGGGGCTGCGCTCGAGGCCCTGCTCTCAGCGCCTCTCTTGGCATTAGTCCTGCATCAGGGTAAGTCCTTGAAGAAAATGAAGTTCCTCCCAGTTTACAGGAAGCCCCAGCAGAAGAGAGGTAGGGTTTGCAGGCAGGTGTTTGAAGTAAGGATATGCATTATTGACTTAGCAAAGAAATAGAGGTGATCTGTGGTCAGACTCTGGGCTGTGTTTCTGTGATGGTTCCATGATGGGAGCTGTTGGCCAGTGTGCGCTGGAGGTGTGACATATTGCAGGCTTTCGAACGCCTGGGCTGAGCTTTCAGATGCTTATGGCTTGTGTTCTGGTGTGTATCTGGAGGGGGTGATCTTGGGGTATGAGTTCCTTCTTGCTGAGAGCATCAAGACGTGGCTGCGTCTGGTGTTTGCTTGTGCTCGGGGACAGGCAGCCACACACAGCCGCCATCCTCCTCCCTGGAGCAGTCCTTGAAGGTGCCCTTAGCTCGGTGTGGAGGAGGTTTTCCCAAACACAGCCCATGTGCCTCCAGTTCCCTCCCCCATCAGCTGGGGTTGCTTTGCAGATTGTCATTTAGGTGCAGGGCAGGCATCGTGGTGGCCCAGGGGCCACCAGGGACCTGGTACCGGCCAAGCCTTCCCTGGTCTGAAATCCAGGGAAAGGATGACCCCGCATTGCAATACCTGCTGACACCTGGCATTGCGTCTGAGTTCACATGGAAACGGGGTGGCTGTAACAGGAATAGCAACACCAGAGCTCATCTCCCCTGCATTGGATTAAAAAAGATGTGGGGAAAGGCCGGCTGCTGCTGGGAATGGTTTTGGAGCTGATAGGCTGGGCTTCATCTGTGCGTCTATTCTCTTTTGCTTGCTTTATGGGAGGTGGGCAGGTTGTTTTCTTTCTTCATCACCCAGCGTGCTTTAGACCTTGTGATTTACCTGGCTGTGAGCACCATCTGCTCTCCGCGCTGGCCTGACCTGGGTTATTCTCCTGTGATACAGGCAGCGTGGGTGAACCCTTCACCCAGCCTGTCCCCACTGTGGGCATCGCTGCTCCCCACCCAGCACGTTCACCTTTCAGACCAGTGTGTGTCCTTGAACACAGAGCTGTGTCAGAGCACCCTTTCTCTTGCGTATTTGGGGTTTTTAATTACCTTTTTCCTTTTGCTTTGGTAGCTTTTTGGATTTTTGTCTTGCCTTTTCCAAAAATCAAAGAGGAAGAGGAGTTATTAAGGCTGCACAGCTCATATAGCACCGTGATTCCAGGCATGCGGAAGGCAGAGGGGACGAGCAGGTGCTCCCTCTTACAAAAAAATTAAAATAAGAGAGAGGAAAAAAGAAAAATTACTTTCTATGAAATTAAAAATAGAGCTCATTAACTTGAATCAACATGGATGTTATGAGTGATGAGTTAGCTGGAGCTCACTGGCGGTTTGCATTCCTAAAGTCACATTTGAATGTGTGACAAGAAAAACAAGACCACCGAGAGCATCCTTGGGCTCTAGGTGTCGATAAACACTGGTAATGAGAAGTTTGATGGATCTGCCTCCTAGACCCAAACCTGAGGAGCTTGGGGGAATAAGGATCATCTCCTCCGAGCCCACGCAGACACTCAGCTGGGTTCCCAAACATGTTACGTCAAAAAACCTGTCTGGCTGCATCTTAAGCAGAGAGCCATGAGGTCTCAGCTTGAAGCCTCTCTGCTGCTCCGGCGAGGTGGGCTGGCAGCTGGCACAAGCCTTGCTGGTTTTCTCTTTGACCTGTGCCTTGGTGACAGTTTCCCGGCAGCGTTATTGTGCAGAATGAGGTTTATCCACAATGGAAACAGGATGCATCCATGACTGTGTCTTGTTTTAAATGCAATGTGTATAAATGTTGAGCTAAACGGTAACATTTCTCTTTTTTCTTTCTCCCCCCTTCTAGCGAACAGTGCTGAGTAAGGGAGAGACAAGGAAAGACGCCTGCATGAAGACTGAGCTGCTGAAAGATATCACCAACAACAAAGAGGAAGGTGAGCACCTGCCTCGGTTGAGGGCCAGACCTTGCTCATGAGGTTGGTATGTGTTAAGAGCAAGACCGGGAGCTTGGAGATGTGCCCCAACCCCTGAGGGTCTCATGTGCTCCCCCCGGGTGCCGCTGTTCGCCTGTGTTCATCCTGTGGGCTCTTGCCCAGAAGATGCAAATTTGCTTTTCCATCCTTCTGTCTCCACCCGCCTGAAGAGCTGTAACTCATTTTGGCTTGTGTTTTGGTGTGGCTGTGAAGCGCAGGGGAGTTACTTTGAGCCTCTGTATGCCTGGCTTTAACTGAACTCTGCTCCCTGCCACGTGATGAGCCAGGCATTTTCCTCCTGCTATCAAAGTTGACTTTCTGTTTCCTCTGAGTTTTTCCTTCGCTGCAGAATCGGCACCGATGGCTGCAGGCTGGCTGGTGAGAGTAGACACTCCTCACCTCGTGCTGCTGGGGGTTGCCTCTTGGCTTCTGCCTTGTTTCTGCTTGGTTTTGCTTTGCACGTGTTAATTTGATGAAGTCTTTCCTGCGTGGTTGTCTGTGAGTTGCATGCGCACAAATCTGAGGGCTTAAAAAACCTGTCAGTGGGATTAGAAAAAAAAAAACCCACCACCCCTTATCTTTTCCCTTCCTCGTTTCTCTCCATGGTTTTATTATTCCTTCACTGGTTACTTCTCACACCTCTGCAGGGATTTGGTGTATTTTTGTACTTCACGACAGAGCATTAGAAAAGCACTGAACTGAACCCATCAAAATACCAACAGTCTTGGCCAGAAACAGAGTTGTGGGATAATTCTGGTTGTGTGCAAGTACAGCGCTGCTTCCTCTTCTGTGTGTCCAACATACAATGTTCTGTCGGGCTGCTCTGGTTAGAAAGCAAAGCTCAGGACAGGTGGAATACTGTGAATGCTTTGTCCAATGTGGTCACGGTGCTGGGATGTTAACTGGGAGCATGTGAGCGCTGCTGCTGGTGCCAGTTACCTGCACCTGGGTTCTGCCCCAGCTACAGATGGAGTCTGAGATGCTGATGGGAGGTTGCGGTTGTCTTGGAGGAGGCCCTGGCTTTCATTCCTTGCCTTGCTTGGCTGCAGAATGTAAGCCAGTTTATGTAGCTGTTGGTTGGGGGTCTGTGGAAGTAAAAATCCAGAGTGAGGGTAGGAAGAGAGACGTTTGTGCCCTGTATGTGTCCTGATCTTGACTAATGGCAGATACTGTGCATCAGAAGGAAGCTGAGAACCCTCCCTGTGCAGGAGCTGTCTTGAGACTTCATGAAGGGCACAACTTACAACCACTCCAGCTTATTGTCCAGTTCAGTTATGGGGGAAAGAAGGGGCCTAAACTGTGAACTGCACATTTCCATTCTTGTGGCAGTGTTTGAATTGTACCCTGCTCTTCCCAAGCCTCTGTAAAAGACAGCAGTTTACATCGTCATTGTGCTGTAGCATTGCTCTTTGCTGAACTTCGTTACCCAGCTGTGGTGACCATAAAAGTTCAATTAATTAATGTCCCTAAATTCTGTTAATAACAGTGTTTCGCCTTGGCAAAGAGTTTACATTTTTGAGTGTTATGTGAACATGGAATCATTCCAGCAGACTTGTAAGACGGTGTGAAATAGTTTTTGAGCCCTGTTTCCAGATGCAGGGGTGGGTGGCAACACATGGAGCTGGGATACGTGGACTGGAAAAGCACCTTGAAGTCAGCACCATTCACCTGGTTGAGGCAATTCCCAGTATCAATAGGCTGGGGGATGGAGGGACTGGGAGCAGCTCTGCCAAGAAGGGCTTGGAGTGCTGGAGGATGAAAAGCTGGACATGAACCAACAACGTGTGGTTGCAGCCCAGGAAACCAGCTGTACACTGGGCTGCATCAAAAGCAGCATGGCCGGCAGCGTGAGGATTCTCCCCCTGTGCTCCACTCTGTTGAGATTCCACCCGGAGCCTTGTGTCCAGTTCTGGAATCCCCAGTGTAAGAAGGATATGGAACTGTTGGAGCGAGTCCAGAGTAGGGCACAAAGATGTTCTGAGGGCTGGAGCACCTCCTGTATGAGGACAGGCTGAGAGAGTTGGGGTTGTTCAGCCTGGAGAAGAGAAGGCTCTGAGGAGACCTTATAGCGACCTTCAGGTACCTGAAAGGGCTACAAGAAAGCTGGGGAGGGACTGTTTACAAAGATTTGTAGTGATAGGATGAGGGACAGTGGGAATATTTAGGGCAGATTTAGACTGGGGCAGATTTAGACTGGACATAAGGAGGAGTTTCTTCACTATGAGGGTGGTGAGGCCCTGCCACAAGTTGCCCTGGGAAGTGACTGCCCCATCCCTGGAGATGTTCAAGACCAGGTTGGATGGGGCTTGGATCCAGTGGGAGGTGTCCTTGCCCATGGCAGGGGTGGAACTGGATGGGCTTTGAGGTCCCTTCCAACCCAAACCACTCCATGATTCCCCTTCTCTGTAAAATTTCTCAGTACAGATGAAAAAAATCTGTGGATGCAACTGTTCTGTTGTCTGTGGGGCTATGTTCCAGTTTGGTTTTACATGGGGGTGTGAGTTTAGGTCCATCTTTCCATTAGACAGGGAGGGGGAAGAGACAGGGAGGTTGAAGGCATGACTGGAAAAAAGTTGCCCAGGTGTTTTATTAGGCCGTAGTGTCGTTGCTCTGACTCAGAGAGAAACTCATTAAGAAATGGTTTCTTTGCAGGAACTGCAAGTGTTTTCAGTTCTCCTCCTCATGCAGCTCCTAATGCCGTGCTGCATCTCGCTTGGCCTTTCAAGACAAACAGCACCTTTTCTGTTTCCCCAGCCCCAGAGATGGAAAGTTCCGCTAAAGCAGTGGCGCTTGCCCTGGGAAGGGGAGTTGGTAACCAAGTTCTCCATCAGCCTCGGCATTTCTGAGGCTTCGCTCCAGGCAGCCGTTTGACAAAAGCAGCAGTGTTGGCGCACGGTGCAGGACAAGACACATGCGGTCACTCACTCTCAAACGTAAAACTGCTTTTAGAGAGTGTCAGGGATTTAAATTCCTGGAGGGAATCTCTTTTTTTTGTTTCTTTTTCCCCCGTTTTTGCAGACAGGAAGCTGCTGTGGGTGAGGAAGGGGCTGTTTTCCACGGAGCAGCTGCAAGCTCTGCATTCCCAAGTGCAGAGATGGCTGCTTTAAAGGAGAAAATGAATGATCTCCTCTCCTCACCATGCTCAGCAGTGGGATCCCCTGCTGAGACTGGCAGCTGGACCAGACAGAGCCAAAGGATCCTTAGGTGTCCTGGGTATCCAGGCCTGGATCAGCCACGGAGTGGCCAGCAGGAGCCAGGAAAGGATCACCCTGCCCTGTACTCAGCACTAGTGAAGCTGCACCTTGAATTGTGGGTTCAGTTTTGAGGCCCTCACTACAAGAAAGATGTTGAGGGGCTGGAGCGTGTCTGGAGGAGCTGGGGAAGGATCTGGGGTTGTTTAGTCTGGAGAAGAGGAGGCTGAGCGGAGACCTCTTCGCTCTTTGCAGCTCCTGGAAATGAGGTTGTGATGAGGTGTGCGCTGGTATCTTTTCCCAAGTAATGAGAAGAATTGGCCTCAAGTTGTGCCCGGGTAGGTTTAGGTTGGATATTGGGAAACGTTTCTTTACTGAAAGGGTTCTCAAGCGCTGGCAGAGGCTGCACAGGGCAAATGGGGGAGTCTCCAGCCCTGGAGGGGTTCATAACTTGGAGGGTTGGACTCGATGATCCTGGAGGTCTTTTCCAATCTTGTGATTCTGTGATAGAGCATGTGGCCGTGGCACCGGGGGGACATGAGTTAGCAGTCACAGTAGTGTTGGGCTGACAGTTGGACTGGATGAGCTTAGAGGTCTTTTCCAGCCTTAATGGTTCTATGATTCTGTTTTTGATGGTCACCCAGGTGTGCACGCAGGTCGTCTCAGTGCTGGAGACCCTTGCTCTGGGGAGGCTGCACCCTATGGCAGGTGGGTTGTGGCAGCAGGGGAACCTGCACAGATGGGCTCAGAGTCTCATGGCCAGCGCTGTAACACTGTGGGCCCAGTCCCATGGCAAGGGAATGCATTCATTTCATGCAGGACATTAAACTGCTTTGAGTCACCGCAGGTGCAGGCAGCCCACGGCGAGATGCTGCATCCCATTTACCTGACCTGGGTAACCTCAGTGTTGAGCATTCACAGCAGAAGTTGTTCTGAGTTTTTCTTTTCTTTTTTGCTTTCTTTTCCTATTTTGACTCTTGGCATGTTGGAAGGGAGATGGGAAGTGGTGACGCTGCCACAGGGTGACAGTGCATGCTCCAGGGCACTGGGAGGAGTGGCACTAGTGTTTGGAAACCACTGGTGTTTGGTGTTTTTTGCTCTTGGATGGACACCGCTCGCCTTCGAGGATTTAACAAGAGATGGGGGGAAGAAGGGAGCATCGATAGCTCGTCCCAGAGAGGAACTTTGCCCTGAAAACAGAATTCTCTTCATTTCTTGGCTTCAAAGCAATCTGCTTTTTGGTTTTGGTGGTAGAAGTGGTGCTTTCCTTTCCAATGAACACAGGATCTCCAGCCACCACTTCTCCCTGCTCTGTATAGTTTCATTCCCCATCTCTTCAACGTCCTTTTTTACATCAGCTGGGCTTCTGTCTGCTTCATAGCTTTCTTCTTTTTGACTTTGAGGAGGAAAAGGGGGAGAAAGCTGCTGTAACACAAGGATCATAAGGAGGTGCATGTCTCTCTTTTAAAAGTGTATCCAGCAGGACAGTTGGATATTGGATAAATGACTGTGGACTCTGTGGTGTAGAGCTGATCCGCAAAGCGCTTAAGGTAAAACATCTGTGAACTGTGTGTATGTATAAATATAAATGTATGCAGTGCTTGCACTGAGCTTCAAAATCATGAGCTTTTCTTTTGAGCCCTGGCTCTGCTCGCTCCAGAGCTGGTGTTTCTCTTGCAGCAGCTGAAGCCTCGTGGCTGGGTTACAGCCAGGGAGCTGCCTGTGCTCTGCACTGGGGCACCCGGAACACATGGAAAACGTTGTGTGAGGCGTGGGCCGTGGGCTGCCAGTGCTCAGTGCTGAGAGGTTCTGAGTAACGGGTACCAGTTCCAGATCAGCTAACGGTGCATTTGCTTGTAGGATGGGTTTCTTTTCCTTTCTTTCTTCATTTTTTTCCTTTCCTCAAACCTAGTGATGATTGCAGTTTGCCCTAAAGTACAAGGGTTTGAAATGCTTGACTAGTTTTCTTTTGTCTTGCTAAGCAGTGAGATCTGGAATTAAAAAATGTATTTAAGACTATTCTTTTCAGAGTGTTCTCAAAGTAACACAGAGTTCTGAGCTGATCATCCAGCTGCCTGTATGTGGGAAGTTGCTGGTGGCCACTCATGCCTTTCACAAGCGCCTGTAGTGATAGGACAAGGGGGAATGGCTTAAAAATGGGAGAGGGAAGATGTAGATTAGGCATTTGGAAGAAATTCTTCATGATGAGAGTGGGGAGGCCCTGGCCCAGGTTGCCCAGAGCAGTGGTGGCTGCCCCATCCCTGGAGGTGTCAAGGCCAGGCTGGATGGGGCTTGGAGCAACCGGATCCAGTGGGAGGTGTCCCTGCCCATGGCAGGGGGGTAGAACTGGATGGGCTTTAAAGTCCCTTCCAACTCAAACCATACTATTATTCCATGGAAGAGCCACTGAGCAGTGGGTAGCATTGCCAGGAGAGCGGTGTTTGCAGGGAGTTGCTGTGTGGTGTCATATGGTCGTAGGGCCCTGATACGGATATCTGGCTGCTGAGCTGTGTCTGTGCCCCAGAACCTTACCCATACAGCCCTCCAGGATGCTTCTTGTGTCCATCTGGCACTGTGAAGGGCTTTCCCAGAGACACGAATGCAAGATTGGGCAGCGTTTTGTTTGACATGCAAGGTGTTGACATATGGTCCAATAAAGGTAGTTATTGGAAAAGCTAAAGATAATATTTACCTTGAGAAATCCATAGTTGGGAATAAATGGCCTCATCTCAGCCAAGGCAAGTGAGAATGAGTGCTGTGCTTTAACTGAGCCTCCCCACTTCTCACCACCTGGCGATGATCTGAGAAAGCCGGTCGGGTGGGTGAGTGAGCAACCTCAATGGGCACATAGGAAGCAATTTTCTGGGAAGAGATTTGCTCTTTGTTAGCGACTATAACTCGCTGTACCTTCTTTTTGGAGTTTTGATACCACTTTTGACCCTTTTCTCCTCTCTTCCTCCTTCTGCTCCCTCTTCAGGATTTAATGCCATGGCTGCCGATGAAAGTGCTACAGAAAAGCAAGCAGGGGAACCAAAAATGGCAGTGGACGGCGAAACCAACGGTTCCTGTGAGCACAGCGATGCTGGTGGCCACCCGAACCCAGCTAAAAACACTCAGGATAACACGAAAGCGAGCCAGCAAGACTCTAGTACTAAATTAAATAGGATAGCGGAAAACGGCATTTCGGAACGAGATGGTGAGACTGGGAAGCAAAACCATATGAAAGCTAATGACTTCACACAGACTTCGGTAACGGGGAGCAATGGATATATCCTAACCAAGCAGATGGCACAGGAGCAGCCTCTAAGGACTACCAGCACCTTTGCTTCTCTCACTGGCCATGCTGCAAAAACTCTGCCCGGAGGAGCAAGCAAAGGCAGAACTCTGGGCTCCTTTTCTCAGATGCAAGCCACGATGCCAGCCAAGCTCGGGGAGGGCAGTAAGGACATGGATGCTAAACGAGCCACTGCTGCTAACGCTGAAGTCAAGGTCCACAGAGCACGGAAGACAATGCCTAAACCCATCCCTAGCCTGGTAATGTATCTGCCCAGCAGTCAGTGCTGCTGTGATTGCTCTTGCCTTTCTTTGAATGTGTGAGCGGGATGCGTTGCTGTGCAGGAACACGCATAACTCCGAGGTGTCCCTCTGACTTTCTTTTCAGATAACATTTTTTAATGGTATTTATATTTTAGATGGCATTTTTGTTTATATGGCACATATTTTTGCTTTCGTTTTCATTTTTCCTCTTTTCATCTTTCCACTTCCTCCCACAGAGAGGCAGAGGTGGTAAAATCGAGACACATGGCCATCAGCTCTCTTCCCTAATGTGTTTCTAAATATACAATCAATCAATCGCCTTCTCCAGTAGATCCATGCGAGACACGAAATGGCCTTTCTCTCTTGGCTCTGTTGCTTGTCAGCCATCTGCTGAAATCCAGAGCTCCTTGTGAAGCAAATTACATTTCTTACGAGTTTGACCCAAAGGAAATTAAGCTGAGCATGTTAACTGGAGGCCTCTCCTGAGCTTGGAAGCTGTCAGGAAGCTGATATGTCAGGCAACTTGATTGCATTGCCCTATCATTATAGTAGTAAAGCAGATGATGTTTTCTCTCTCTCTCTGGGTTGCCTGCAGTAATGCAGCTTGTTCAGAGATCTTCACTCCAGAATCCTTAAAGGCAGATTTACCGTCGCTCAATAGAGCAGCTCTGCTATTTTTTTAAGAGGTAGGATGAGATGAGAAGTCATCTGGTGCATTTGTGCTATAGCGAGGTGAACAGAAATGGGCCCTGCATTTGTCATTGACCAAGATCGGTGCCTTTGGTTATTTTTTGAGTTCTGTTGGCAAAGGTTGATTGATACCAGGAGAGGCACTGTGAGCGCTTGATTTTGCGCCCTGTGGCGCTTTATATTTAAGCTTGATCCTCTCGTTGTGCTGTGTAACAATGGAGAAAGACTGGTCCTTCAGTACCAGCACTTAGGTTAAGGAGAGCCTGAGGAGCCCTGTTTGGCCATGGAGTCACCCCCAGAAATGGGAAAGTGGCTTCGGCTTTGGAAAAGCTGGTGTGATGGGTTGCTGTTTGCTACTGGCTTATTACACACCGGCAAACACAAAGCGATCTGCAGGTGTCACCCATGTGGGGCAACACAGCGATAATACGATGTGAAGGTCTCTGCGCTGTGAATTGCTGTGGTCTGGAGCAAGGGAGGAGGGGAGAAAACCAAAGCTGTGCAGCACCCAGCAGCCTCAGATGGGAAAGATGCCTTCGGCTGTGGCGTCACCTGTGCCTCCGGAAGCGGGTGGGAGTCGAAAGAGCAGATCATCATTGCAAACCTGGTGGCAGGGCAGAAACCACACCTGCCATGGTTTCCCAACCCTTTTTCCAAACCACTGATTTCCCCTCTTTCTTCCCCTGATTATGTTTGAATCCTGTGGCTGTGGTGCCCCTGCTGCCTGTGCTGGTGGGGGAGGCCCAGATGCAACATGTACAGCCTGATGAAAGTCACACAGAAGGCTCTCTCTTACCCAAACAAGGCTTTGTGGCCGAAACTGCCTCCCAGCTTTCCTCCACCCTGTTGTGTGCTGAGATTAGGCCAGGCAACCCCCCCAGACCCTCCTGGAATTGGACAGAGAGAGAACCCTTGGGGCCAGACAAATGAAAGAGCTGATTCCCTCCCAAAAGCTGACTGCTAGGTTAGGAGAGAATGTTTGCCTCATTCATCTTTTATGATACATCAGAGGAATAGTCTTAAACAACCCCTTGGGCTTCAAAGTTTGTCTCCAGAAAGCTGCGTGCAGTGTAAGCTCTGCAATACACGAGGTGCTGGGATGCTGCTGTTGATCATTATTTGCTCACACAGTAACAGCAGCTTCAAAAAACCCAAGCCTGTGGTAGCTGGGCCACCCCAGAGTGCGTATCCTGTCCTTGGCACCTTGGGCTGTTTCCCTGGGGCTGAAATAGGGAAGCCAAATGCAGAATAAGGGTGGTAGGAAGTGGATGTTCCCTATATTCTCCACCCAAGCCTCTGTCTGAACGTGAACCCAAGATCTGATCTCATTTCTGCAAGACAATAAAACATCTGCTTGGTTCAGCCTCCCTGATAATTACTGCCTAATTTTTTCTTATTGTCTTTCGGATTTACATGCTATTTTCTTTTGAGTGCAGAGTCTTTGCTAGTTGTCATTTTCCTGTCCTGATTATTTCTTTGTTGAGCTGCTTCTAAGAGGCTCATCAGCACGGAACTGCAGTGACTTTCCATGCATCGGCCTCCTCGTCCACATCTCCATTCAGAAAGTGCTGTATCCCAGGAAATAAGTTGTGGAAATCACGCAGAGGTTGATGTTTCAGGACACGGGAGTTTTCTTCGCTAGTATTTCTCAGAGCATTGTTGTTTTCTTGGTAGACTGTTCCATGCTGCCTGGGCAAAGGAGGGGAGGAAGGGATTTTGTTGCTTGCAAAGTGTAAGCATTTGTTCCCCCCCGGCTCCTGCAGAAACCCACTGGGGCCAAAAAATCATTTGATGTAATCCAATACTCTCAGGGGAGCTGGGTAGCCTTTTCCTGCACGTGTGGATTGGTCTTTGAAGGGAAGAAAATTTTTTCTTACAAATTTAACCTGCTTTTTCTCTGTTTAGGATTTTCTTCCTGAGTTGGGATCGAAGCTGAATCTGAAACAGGTGACAGTTTTAATTGATATTGGTACATGGTTTTCAGAGACCTCAGAAGAGTTATTGACAGCATTGTTTCTGCTCCCCTTTTGAATAGTGCAGTTACACAACCTTTTGGAAGAATCTTTCCTTCCTAATGCATTTACAAGTGTGTGTATGTGTGTGTGTGTCCCCTGTGCTTGGAGAAGGCCCCTCCTACTAGGAAACTCCAATTTTGAAGCGGAGCGTCAGTGGTATGTGTCTGGAAGGGATAAAGATGATAAAGGTAGTGAAAGCGTCCTGTAGTTCTCAGGTTAGGAGAAGCAGACGGCTGCGTTGGGAATCCCAGGTTATCTTTCCATGCATTCCTTGGTGGCTCTGAGACTGCAGTCTGGGGTGTGTGGCTCTGGTGCCATTGTTTTGCGTGGGGCAGGGGAACTGAGCTGCCAGAAGAAGTAGTGCAAAACTATGTGGAGTGAGTATCTCAGCCTGATGCGCCGTGTGAGCCCAAAACATCAGATACCAGCTGAACTGGAGAAGGCAAAGCCTGGGTAGGAAGGAGGAGCTTGGAGCAGGAGACGCATTGCTTGTATTGATGTTTATACCAATACTAATCAAATGATACCTTTAAGCATCATTACCACTAAATATCTGATCCTAGGACTGCTGCTTTCTTTCTGTGTGCACAGGTGTTGCTGTGAAGTGTTCTTTGCTCTCTCAGTGCACAGTGGTGTGCTGGTGTGGGCTCTGCAGGAGCTCCTGGCCTGACATCGGCTTGCGTTCATCTCTCGGGGCCAGGCAGATGCCTGGTGGTGGTTTGCAAGTGTCTGCAATAGCTTGGCAGGCTCAGACCCTCTAATATGCAGAAAACAGGCAGGTCCTGATGAGGACAGAGGTAGTCTTCTTGGGGGGGTAAAAATAAATGAGAGGAATACAGGGCACAGTGAAACAGCTCTGCTTCTGCTTGCAAGTGCTGCTGTCAGCTTGTTTGAACCCAGAAGGTGCACCCATCTGGGACCTTTAACCTGAAAGATGGGGATTGAGATGAGACCTTAGGAAAAAGTGTTCTCCTTTTGAAGGTGGGGAGGTCCTGGCCCAGGTTGCCCAGAGCAGTGGTGACTGCCCCATCCCTGGAGGTGTTCAAGGCCAGGCTGGACAGGGCTTTGAGCCCCTGATCCAGTGGGAGTTGTCCCTGCCCATGGCAGGAGGTGGAACTGGAGGTCTCTTCTAACCCAAATAATTCCATCATTCTCTCCAGAGGGGTACCTGGGTGTGCCCAGGAGAACTGAAAGGGTGAAGTCCGTGTGTGTGGACTTGGCCACAGCTAAATATCCCCTATGGGAAATCTCCTTGAGGAGTGACGAGGCCAAGGACTGCCACTGGACTTCTTATGCAGAGGTTTTACTGCAGAGGAAGGCAGAAGGTGAATGTATCTTGTGCTGCATTTTTAATTTTGTGTTCAACGAGTGGTGCTTGTGCTTCTGACATGGCTGTGCCGACCACAGCCCGCAGAAATAACCCTCCTGCTCCCAGGTCCCCAGCAGACCTGTTTCTGTCTGATTTGCTGGCAAAACTGGTTTGAGCTACCCTGTTTCATTTTGACTGTTGTATGACCCTCCCTTCCGCGGGAGCTGCTCAGTCTAGGAGGGGACAGGGAGCAGGGTCTCTGCCCTTGACTAGGAAGAGTCTACATTTTTCAATTCAGAAGCCATTGAATGCAGTTTGCAGTTTGATTTAGGAGGATCTACACTTATGCAGAGTCTGCCTGGCAGCCTAAACCACTATGATTTTATACAGCTACAAACACAAATCAGTGCAACTGTAATCAAGTCACACCAGAATCCCTCTTCTCACAAGTACCTCTTACCCTGTAGATAAAAGGGCATTAATAGGTGAATCAGCCTTGCAACCCTGATCTGGATTAAGACCAAAGCGCTGCAGGTTTCTCTTTGTTGCTCCAAGCTAAGGCTGAGGCCGGGGTCAGGATCCCTGGTGGCTGTGCTGGAATTCAGTAGTGGGGAGTGTAATTCTGCAGAGGAGGAGAGGGAGAGCAGCAGATTGTAGAGGCACCGTCAGCTGCTTGTGATCAATGTTTTATAGCAGACTGATATTTCTTGCTTAACTGTCATTCACCAGGCGTTAAGAGACAGAAGTTTCTGGGAGCTGCTGCCTTGTGCTCCTCAGAGGTACCAGTCTTGTTACTCTTCTGCTTGAGGAATGGAGAGAAGGTTGCTCTGTGACAGCAGCTGTGCTGCCTGGTGGCAGTGGCAGTTAGTTTAGTCCTTCTGGCTGGCTGGCTTTTGCTTTCAAAACTTTGGCCAGCAGGTCAAGGGGAGGTAATTCTCCCCCTCTTCTCTGTTCTCCTGAGACCCCACCTGGAGCCTTGTGTCCAGTTCTGGAATTCCCCAACATAAGAAGGACACGGAACTGTTGGAATGGGTACAGAGGGGACCATGAAGGTGATCCAAGGGCTAGAGCACCTCCCATAAAAGAACAGGCTTAGAGAGCTGGAGTTGTTCCTGGAGAAGAGAAGGCTCCAGGGAGACCTTAGAGCAGCTTCCGGTACTGAAAGGGGCTCCAGGAAAGCTGGGGAGGGGCTCTGGATCAGGGAGTGCAGGGACAGGATGAGAGGAAATGGCTTTCAATTGGAAGGGACAAGGTTTAGATTTGATATTAGGAAAAAATTCTTCATGATGAAGGTGGTGAGGTCCTGGCCCAGGTTGCCCAAAGGAGCCACGGCTGCCACATGGCTGGAGGTGTTCAAGGCCAGTCTGGATGGGGCTTTGATCCAGTGGGAGGTGTCCCTGCCCGTAGCAGGGGTTGGAACTGGATGAGCTGTGAGGTCCCTTCCAACCCAAACCATTCCATGACTCTGTCATTCTGTAACTGTGGAGGAGAGGAAAGTCCTTAAAAGAAGAGCAATAAGACAGCTCGTGTGTCTAAGCTGGCGATGGTTTCAGGTGTTGAGAGTGCACGGCAGGCCTTCTTCATGCTCTCCAAAGATGCCCTGTTCCAAAGCAGGACCTGAAGGACCTTTGTTGGTATACATGGAGTTCTGGCCTGGTCTCTCTTTGGTCATTGCTAGCATGCGTTGGGAACGGAAAGGCCTCTTAATTGCAGGGCTGTGGAAGGATGCCACATGTGGTCTGTCGAACCAGTGCAGGGCTGCATTAGTAAGGTTTGTTTGTTCTGTATAGTTGCTTTTGGAATTAATAAAAAGAGGATATTCTGTCTTTTGCTGTTTTTAGGAACTTCTCCCTGTTGCTGTAGGGGACTTCTGTGCCAGTAATAGAAACAAGGTCAATCCCATTGAAATGTAGGAAGCACTTGAGTGTAATTTTTATAAACACATGAAATATTGTGTTCTTGTCCCAGTCCAAACAGTTTTCTTGACTCTTTCTCTCACTGTGGCGTTGGACATAGCTCTGCTCCCTTTTTTGCTGTTTCCAGGCACAAGCATCTCTGGAAACGTTGGCCTCAGCCTTGGAATAGCTGTCTTCAGCTTCCAGACACTGTTGCAATTAGCAGCATGAAGTAGTGACCTTACACCTTTTGCACAGGATGAGCTGATACCACATGGGAAGCTGTGAGAGATGAAGACATCAGCGATGCACTTTGTTTCTCTGTCAGTTTTGGTCCTTTCTTGGCCTTTTGTGGTCCAGACACATGGTGCTTAGGACAACATGGGAGAACAGGTTGCGCACGCTGCGTCCTGGAGTTACCTTTGCATGGGATTCTCCTGACTGAACTTCTCTAAACCTGCAGGTGAAAGGGAGCTGTGCTTGGCTGCTGAAATTCTCAGCGTCATTGGGGAGAAAAGAGAAAAATCTCAGCTGCTTTGAACAGGGATTGCATTCAGCAGTGGAGTTTATTTAGGGTCAGGAATGGTGCTTCTCACCTCTGATTTGCCTTTCGCAGTGGGGCCCATGTAGGTGTTAGATAAAACACGTTAAGGCTCCAGGGAGACCTTTGAGTAGCTTCCAGTACTGAAAGAGGCTCCAGGAAAGCTGGGGAGGGACTCTTGATCAGTGTGCAGGGAGAGGGGGAACTGTTCTCAGCTGAAAAAGAGGAGACTGAGATGAGATCTTAGTAAGAAATGTTTTCCTGTGAGGATGGGGGGGCCCTGGCTCAGGTTGCCCAGAGCAGTGGTGGCTGCTCCATCCCTGGAGGGGTTCAAGGCCAGGTTGGATGGGGCTTGGAGCCCCTGACCCAGTGGGAGGTGTCCCTGCCCATGGCAGGGGGTGGAACTGGATGGACTTTGAAGCCTCTTCCAACTCAAACCATTCTATAGTTCTATGAAAGCACCTCTGCTCTCTTGAGTGTTGTTGGTTTATGTGCAGGAGGGTGATCTTTGTCCAGTTTCTGAGCGAAGGGGTCTGCTTAGTTAAAAATGCAGGCAACTCGATGCATTCATAGCTGTGCTGGTATCTTAGCAGATCAGTTTGTGCCCCACAGGTGACCAAAGCTGAGTGTCACTTCCCTGGTGTGGTTGCTTCTGCTCCAGCTTTGCCAGTCTGGCATTTTCCACCTTTAGCTGAGAGATCGGATCTTCAGGAGGTAAAGCAGGAACATGTCAGGATTTGTCACAGCAAAGTGGATGAGTAGATGTTGACTTGTGATCAGGACCCTCGGGGTCTTTGAGGCCCCTGCTGTTCGCAGCCCCTCTGTCTTCATTCCAAGCTCACGTGTCCTCTGCTGCGGGGAGGTCTGAGAGGCCGTGAGCCCAGGAGCAGGAGTTTGCTTGGATGGATGCTGGGCTGCAAGCAGTTTTATGGATACCTGCTTACTGCTGTGCCTTGTGCCAGGAACAGGGAGGGCAAGAGTAACCCATCCATGAGGAAAATGGGAGCATTAACTGAGGAAGGGCCCGGGTCTGCCTGAACCAGCTCCCTGTCAGCGCAGCGGGATTTAAGGAAGGAAACATTTCCCAGCAGACCCTTGAGTGGGATTAGCAAAGCCTCTTTGCTGATGTGGTTTAAATTTGGAGCTTGTAGAGCAGGACATGAAAGCTTAGTGTAGGAGACCAGGGTGGGTTGCACCTACAGGCTTGGGCTCAGGAACTGCCAAAATCCAGACTTTAGAAGTGGGAAAAATAAGAAATTTAATTCCCTAAACACTCAGCTGGCTGGAGGGGTCCTAAGAACAGCAGAGATGGAACTGTTCTATCTAGCTGAGTGAAGAGAGGTGGTGATAAAACTGAGGTGGTGATAAAACTGAGTAAAATCATTAGTTTTAATATTTATATAAATATATATATATAAATATACATATATATATACACACATACATATTTGAGGTATGTGTTTTACTGCTGGCCTGCTCGGCTTCCCGTCCCATCGGGCTTCCTGAGAGATCTGGTCGCCTCTGTGTGGGAATTCTTGTTCTTTAGCATTGCTGCATGTGCCTCCAAGGAATAATCCAGAAGTTGCAAGGCTTAATTTGATTTAAAAAACGCTTTTACCAGAATTGCCATGAAAAAGTCACATTTAACAGTTCTCCTGCAGCCCTATTGGAGATGTTGATTTATTACCATACTATAATTACAGGGGGAGAGAAAAACCCCAAGCTAATAACATACTGCTTCTTCATTTAAAATTTGATTATGTCTTTCCAGACAGCCTGGCAGGGTCTGAACGGGAATTCTTGGTGTTTGCAAGTACCGGCACGTTCTATCAGAGACCGGTTGCAAGAACCTGCACTTAAAGGACAAAGAATGCAGCCCTTCTGTACCCTCATTGCAGCAGCTCTGCATCAGACCTGCCTCTCCCAAGCTCATTTATCCAGTTTTAAGTTAAAAATGGAAAGCAGTGGTTCCAGGGAACATGGGAATGCTCAGAATAACCCTGTAGCCAAGAGTTACCGGTAACCTTTCGATCTCTAACCTAGGAACTTTTCAGAGGTATAAATAGGATTGTTGAGACTATTCTTGGTACCCTGTGCCCAGCGCTTCTGACGTGCGTTTTGTAAGGGCTGAAACAACTGGGAACAGTCTCAAGAGAGATCCAAGGTCCAGCAGATGATCCTCTGGACAATTAATTTGCTCTTTCTATTAAACTCATTTAAGAGAAAGTTTAAAAAAAGAAAAGTAATTGATCCTAGCCTGTACATATCTGCTCGGAGTGAGAGTTGCTGATGATACAGGCTTTTTAGTTTAGTTGAAAAAGCATAATGTATCTAATTATGTGAGAGGGAGACCAATTAAGCATTGGAACAGCATATCAAAGGATGCGGTAGATTCGTTGTCTTTGAAATCGTTAATCCAGGACTGGATGCCTTTTAAGAAAGGATGTGGCAATTCAGCCATAAGTCACAGGCGTGATGTGGGATCATTGGTGATGCGATGGCCTTTTCCTGCGGGTCAGTTCTGATTATCATTACAGCTTTTCAGTCTGTGACCGAGCCCTCGCTCCCGCCAGCAGTGCGCGTGTGGCAAGAGCCACAACTGGGGGAGTTGGTCGCTTCCCATTTATTCACAAGGTCACATTGCTTGATAGCAGCATCTAGGAGTTGAACTGGGACTATAAAGAATGTTTTTACTGCTTGTTGCTTTTTATTTCTTCCTTTCGCCTGGATTTCTCGTTCTGTTTTGGTGTTTCCCCTGGTGCTTCAAAACTCCTGTAAGAAGTGTTCTCCTGCAGGCAGAGCAGCGCTAAAGCATTGGCACCACAGGGCTTGTGGTCAGGTCACCCTGCTCCTGGCTCTCTGGAGCGGGGATCTGAACAGGCTGGACCGCTGGGCTGAGACCAATGGCATGAGGTTTAACGAGGCCAAATGCTGGGTCCTGCACTTGGGGCTCAACAACCCTGAGCAGCTACAGACTAGGAGAAGTCTGGCTGGAAAGCTGCCTGGAGGAGAGGGACCTGGGGGTGTTGGTTGACAGCAACTGAACAGGAGCCAGCAGTGGCCCAGCTGGCCAAGAAGGCCAATGGCATCTTGGCTTGGATCAGAAACAGCATGGCCAGCAGGTCCAGGGAGGTTCTTCTGCCTCTGGACTCGGCACTGGTGAGACCGCTCCTCGAATTCTGTGTTCAGTTCTGGGCCCCTCACCACAAGAAGGATGTTGAGGCTCTGGAGCGAGTCCAGAGAAGAGCAACGAAGCTCGGGAAGGTGCTGGAGAGCAGGCCTTATGAGGAACGGCTGAGAGAGCTGGGGGTGTTTAGCCTGGAGAAGAGGAGGCTGAGGGGAGACCTCATTGCTCTCTCCAACTCCCTGAAAGGAGGTTGTGGAGAGGAGGGAGCTGGGCTCTTCTCCCAAGGGACAGGGGACAGGACGAGAGGGAATGGCCTCAAGCTCTGCCACGGGAGGTTTAGGCTGGACATTAGGAAAAAATTCTTCACGGAAAGGGTCATTGGGCACTGGCAGAGGCTGCCCAGGGAGGTGATTGAGTCACCTTCCCTGGAGGGGTTTAAGGGATGGGTGGACGAGGTGCTGAGGGATATGGTTTAGTGATTGATGGGAATGGTTGGACTCGATGATCTGGTGGGTCTCTTCCAACCTGGTTATTCTATGATTCTATGATTCTACCTGCACCAGCTGGGTTAGGGGGTATGTGGACGGCTCTTTGCTGTGGCGGTGGCAACGCTCTAGGCAAACCTAACACCTTGTGTGCTCGTGTTAGGTTGAGCGCTAGGCGAGAGGTGGGAGAGCACGGTCTTTATTAAGACTTGATGTTGCCAAACACTGTCTGAGAGGAAGGATCCCTTCCTTTTGCTTCTGGAATGACTCTGCCAGACTCTGTTCTCACGTTTGCTTGATGTGACAGCCACACCTGGGGCACGTTTTAGGGAATAGGTGCATTTGCTCTGTTCATTTGTCTTCAGAGCTAACCAAATAAGCAGTGTCCGACCCTTTTTATTACTTGCAGTTGCTTTGGATTGGCATCTCTGCCTTGGTGTGGAAGCCTCGTGCCTTCAAAGGCTGCAGCCTCCCACAAGGGAAGGAAGAGTGGACTAAGTGGTTTGCAGCCTTTAGGCAAAGTGACGTTATTGGCTAGAGGAGGGGCTGTGTGCTTGGGCTTAGAGTGCGTGGCTTCAAATGAAGGTGACTGCACTTGAGAGGATTTGAGTTTATTTGCTTTATTTTTTTTAAATTTCTTTTGAACGTGGAGGCTCAATTTAACTGCATTTTTTTTCCAGCATGCAAGTAAAGACCCCAAAGATGGGAGAGACAGCAGAGATCAAAAAGACTCCAAGGAGGAAGGCAACAAAGGCATCCTGGAGTTTGGGAAGCCGTTGCCGTTGCCCTCTCTCCCGGGCCTTCACCAGTCACTACCTCAGAACCAGAGCTATGTGGCCACCACGAAGTCGCAGACAGGTAAATAAGCCAAAGTTAAAACTCTGAACAGCACCCACCTCCCACACGTGTGTGTGTGTGTGGTTGAGTGGGAAGTGAGGCAGGTTAACAAGAACTGAAAGCTCTGTTAGTACTTCTTTCCCCCGAAACTCCTTCAGAGTTTCCTTTCCTGCTGGAGGGCTGCTGCTGAAGACCTTATTTAGACAGGTGCCATTTAACCAAGCCACTTCTTAAAGCAGAGTGCTTAAAGGAAAGCTAGCGGGGAGCTCTTGATCAGGGAGTGCAGGGATAGGACGAGGGGGAATGTTTTTCAGCTGAAAGAGGGGAGATTGAGATAAGATTTTAGGAAGAAATGTTATCCTGTGAGGGTGGAGAGGCCCTGGCCCAGGTGGCCTAGAGAGGGGGTGGCTGCCCCATCCCTGGAGGTGTTCAAGGCCAGGCTGGATGGGACTTTGAGCAACTGGATCCAGTGGGAGATGTACCTGCCTGTGGCAGGTGGTTAAAACTGGGTGGGCTTTAAGATCCCTTCCAACCCAAACCATTCTATGATCTTCTGCAAGTGGCTGTTCCCCTGCAAGTATGATGCGTGTGTCCTTTGGACTCCCTTCTGCTCAATGCTGGGTGTTGTACAGGGTGGATTCTCGCAGTTCTGTGTTAAAGTAGCCTCCCAGGGGAAGCTCACCAGATTTTCTGCTCCACAGGGATGGAGCTCCGTGGTGCAGCCCTTCCTGCACTGCCTTGTCTCCCGAGGTGCAGGTCCCTCCAGGCAGCGTGGGCAGGAGGGCGTGCTCAGCCACATCGAGATTTGCTCCCTTGCTAAAACTTGTTAGAGAAGGAGACACTTTTCATTCCGGCTTCCTATGTGATATTGTGAAGGTGTTTCTGTCAATTTTGAGGGACTTTCTATATCACTGCGACAACTGGTTACCATAAATTACATCCTTGTAAATACATTTAATTGGCTTAATGGATTTTTGGAGAGGTCTCTTCATAGATTTTTGCTGAACCTTCAGCATAGTGGGAGATGAAGAAATGCTTTCAAGGAGCAGGCTGTATAGCTGCAAACGATGATGCTGGTGCCACAGCTGCCTGTTCCCTGCATAGTCTGTTCTGGAAAGAGCTTGCACTCAGCATCCTTCTGATGTGTATTCACCAAAGACAACATCAGGCAGCGAGGCGTGAGGACTGATTCGATTAGAAGGCCAGGAGGGAGCCTTAACAAATTGAGACTCAATCAAAGTGCTGAAAGGAATCAAACAAACTTCCATAGTAGGTGTGAAATGAGGTTAAATGGTAAATGGCTCCTTATTTAAGGTAACTTTTCCCTGTGTGTTCTTTAGTTATTGTCTGATTGCTTTCATGCAATCAGTATTATTAGCCTTGCAGTGTCTATTTGAGCAAGTTGGATTCTATTCAGCCTCCTACGGTATCGGCAGCACTGCCAAATGAAGGCTGATTTAAGGAGTTGATGTTGTTTATGGTGATGCAGAGGCCAGAAGGGCTGTAGAGAGGGTGCTCAGAATTTGGGTGGGTTTGCAGCACTGGCAGAAAACTCCTTGTGTGTTTGTGCACGTGTGTGTGAGATCTTCTGGTTGACTTGTAAATAAATCAGTTGGAGAGGGGAGCTTTTTTCTGTGATTATGGTTTTCCCCAGTACAGCCTCTGCTCTCCATCCCTTCTCCTTTTCATTTCCAAGCCAACTTTGGGTTTCTCTTGCTTCTCTTTTCTAGCTGCTGCCGTATCTCGGAAGAAAAAACGGAGAATGGGAACCTATAGCCTGGTTCCCAAGAAAAAGGCCAAAGTGTTAAAACAGAGAACAATGATGGAGATGTTTAAGAGCATAACTCATTCCTCTGTGGGTGCCAAGGTGAGGGGAGCCCTGAGCCCGCTGGACATGTTTGCTGTCACCATACAGGTCCCTTGTCCTGCTGGCACACCAACCCCATGTAGAGGTGCAGGAACGTGATGGTTTATTACCATCAGAATCTTCCATTCTGAGTCTATATTTTCTCCCTGATGACTGCACTGTGCCAGTAGCAGCTGCGCTGCTTTAAAAATGGCTCTTTGAGGGTGGCTGTTCAGATACCAGCTCTGAAACAAACATTTTCCAGTGGATGTTCCCCTTCTGTCCCATGAGTCCAGTGGAACTGGAGAGGTTTCAAGCGTGCCCCACGTGGTAACCTTTTTGTCTCAGAGTCCTCAGGTTCCAGTACAGAGGTTATTCTACCTGTACTCGGCACTGGTGAGATGGCTCCTTGAATCCTGTGTTCAGTTCTGGGCCCCTCACCACAAGAAGGATGTTGAGGCTCTGGAGCGAGTCCAGAGAAGAGCAACGAAGCTGGTGAGGGGGCTGGAGAGCAGGCCTTATGAGGAACGTCTGAGAGAGCTGAGGGTGTTTAGCCTGGAGAAGAGGAGGCTGAGGGGAGACCTCATTGCTCTCTCCAACTCCCTGAAAGGAGGTTGTGGAGAGGAGGGAGCTGGGCTCTTCTCCCAAGTGACAGGGGACAGGAGGAGAGGAAATGTCCTCAAGCTCCGCCAGGGGAGATTTATGCTGGACATTAGGAAAAAAATTTTTCACAGAAAGGGTTATTGGTCACTGGAATGGGCTTCCCAGGGAGGTGATTGAGTCACCTTCCCTGGAGGTGTTTAAGGGACGGGTGGACGAGGTGCTGAGGGACATGGTTTAGTGTTTGATAGGAATGGTTGGACTCGATGATCTGGTGGGTCTCTTCCAACCTGGTTATTCTATGATTCCTGTCTGGTGTTGCTGCTCGTGGCTGTACGGGAAAACAAGCAGGTACTTGAAAGAGCTCAGACAGGGAGTCCGTCCTCATCAAATTCTGCTTTTGCTGCACTCCATGCCCTGGAGTTTTGGTCTTTGAATTCAAGGAAAACACTGCTAGGCTTTCATGGAGTGGGGTGAAAATCCCTCTCTGATTTAACTTGCATAGAAACCTTTTTGCACCCTTGTATGCTGCGGTGGAGCTGCCCTTCCATCTCTGAGTTAATCTGCAGGGTCTGTCTGAAGGCTCCTGCCCAGCAGTCCTTCCTCCCCTTGATGCCTTATACAACCACGTGAGTCAGGAATGACTCCTGGTGGCTCCTCAATCCCCACATCGACATGGTTAGGTGACACATGGCAGGCCCAGGCTGGCTTTGCTGGCATTGAAGAGCTCTGGTGGATTATATGACAACTTTAAGGCTCCTAGCGCAGAAGTGGTCTGGGATGGATTCAGCTGCGCTTCCTGTGAATTGATGTTTTTGTGGCTCGTGTGCTTGGACAACTTCCAGAGTGAAAAGGACCTAGGCGATGCCAGCCCTCACGTGAACGGGGAAAGCATTGATATAGACTCTGAAGAGGAAGACTCTGATGAGCTGGAAGAGGAGGATGATCATGGAGCAGAGCAGGTGGCTGTGTTTCCTGCAGATGATAACAGAACCTCTAAAGACAGCGCATCCGATGCAGACAACACCAGGAAGGTATTCACATGCCTTGGGCAGGACTTGGAGTGGGATGGGACGCTGCTGGTACCTGTGGCTTAGGAGTGGCATGAGTAGAGGTCATGTCTAGGTTTTCTTAGCCTGCAAGATGGCAAGAAGCACAGCAATGGAAGGGAGTTTTTTGATGGCCACTTCCTGCTCCCTATTGCACCCGTAAGAGTTCCCTCACCCACCCCCAGCTGCAGCCTTGCTACACAAGTCTGTGGTCCAGCATAAATGCAAAACCCTCGCTGCATTTGATTATGGGATTCACTAAACTAGTAAGAGACGCCTGCCTGATCTTGCTCATGACAGGCTGGTAAAGCACCAAAACTGGTTTAGTTAATTGTTTCCCAAATCCTGATGAATGGTGCAGACACAAGGCTGTTTCTGGATGATCACAGCAGTTAAGATTTAGTTGGAAAACTTCCTTCTGGAGTTGATTTCTTTTTCCCCTGTGCCATCCTCGTGGATGGTACATCCAAACATACAACCATCCATACAAGAATGGCTGGACTTCATGGTCTTAAAGGTCTTTTCCAACCAAAACCATTCCATGATTCTATGATTCTATGTGGGATGATGTGCATCAACAGCCTCGGAGTGCTTGTTCTGGAGAGGAAATGGTCTTAGCACACACACAGGTTGGGGCTGGGTGCTGGGTGCAGCGGGACGATGGGGATGCTCTGCTGGGTGGGGGCAGAGCAAGATGATGGGGGATGCTCTGCTGGGTGGGGGGGCTGAGCAGAATGACGGGGGGATGCTCTGCTTTAAGAGACATGACCTGACTGACTCTTTCTGTTCTTGGGCAAATGGTGGCTGCAGATTGATGATGGTGAGTCTGAGGAGGAACAGGAGTCTGGAGAGTCTGGGGAGGAGGAGGAAGATGGGGATGAGTCCGACTTGGTAAGCCTGGCTGCTAAACACGTCCTTCAGCCTTCGTCCTATTGATCATAATTTCCCCTTTGCACTGCTGCCAGGAGAGCCGGTGGAGCGGTGGAGTTTCATCTCTGACAAAACTCACTCTCTGAAACCACCCACACACAGAGTATTGTTTTCCATGAGGTGTTTAACCTGATCTATGATACAATTAATTGCTTTCTGATGGTAATTAATGGGCTTACGGTTTTTTTTTTCAACAAGGTGTTGACTGCTCTTAATCATCTGAACATTAGCAGAAATATTTGAGGGTGCTTGAATTCCTCAGATGTGGACTTGGCAAGGTCTAGGAGCCAGCAAGGTTTTCCTAACAACCTAGAGCTCAGTGTGGCTTTTGGAGCTGGGGTGGAGTTGTTTGCAAATCCATCTGCCCAGCCCACAGCCTCAAATCACTTTGATCTGATGGCCACCTCAGGTGCCAGAGGAGCAGCTCTCCTCAGGGAAACATGGAAACCATGCATGGACAGATAGACAGATACTCCCCAAGGAGGTTATATAGTGCTAGGACAAGATTTTCGCCAGCTGCTGGGGAGTTTTACTCTATATTTTTACATGGCTGGTGAAGAGAACTTGATTATTTCTAATTTATGTGATTGTTCATTTTTTGTCTCTGTCCCCACCCCCCTCTTTACTTTATAATCATGGAATGGTTTGGGTTGGAAGGGACCTTAAAGCCCATCCAGTTCCAAACCCCTGCAGGGACACCTCCCACTGGATCAGGGGGCTCAGAGCTCCATCCAACCTGCCTAGAACACCTCCAGGGGTGGGGCAGCCACCACTTCTCTGGGCAGCCTGGGCCAGGGCCTCCCCACCTTCATTGTGAAGAATTTTGCTCCCTTTCTGCAGCACCAGAAAATGCTGAGCAGCCAGCATTTAATGCACCCCAACACCTTGAGAAAATTCTTGGCTTTGTATTCTTCATACTTTGAGCTGAAGGTGGATGTGACTGTACTGAGTGAATCTTTGATGCTCTGTAGAGTCATTCCTTGTGCTCTGATCCTACAGGAGCAAGAGAGGAGCAAGCCGGAGGGGCTGTGGAAGCTGCTCCGTTCTTTGGGTGGCTAAGGCCAGTCTGTAGCGTTAGCTTAAACCAAGGGTTGAACTTGCAGTCAGGTCCCATCTCCCAAGTCATATCTGCACATCCTAGACAGTGGTTTTTGCTCTGCTCATATCTGGTGAGTCAGTCGGTTCCCCAGACAGGGACTGTCTCAAACGCAAGCCTCTCCCCCACGAGCAGTGTGATGCAATTAGTGTAAGCCACGTGGCAGGGCACAACTGAGCCCACGCTTGGGACGGCTGTCAGGGGCAGTGTAGACACGCTGGAGAGCTGGCCTGGAGAGCGAGGGCTCAGCACCACCTTTGCCCAGCTTTGCTCACTGTGATAACAGGGCATGGTACAGCATCAGCTTCCGCTCAAGGTAGGCCATGAAGGTAGGGCCTGATGCAGTCACAGTTATTGGGAGCAGGAGATTTTTCATAGGCTTCAGTGGAAGATGGATAATCATCAGGAGCTGGCAGCTTCAGTTTGAACTTGAATTTTATGATCAATGCGTTGAAGACTGCCTTGTGGGATTGGGGCGTCCGATTCCCTGCTATGATGTTGACTTTGAGAACCCACCCCAGACACCTGTATTCTTTTAAACCAAACCCCAAACCCACTTTAGAGTCATACATGTGTGACTGTTTGCTGCACAACTAGTCTGTGCTACCCTGTACCTCGCACAGGGAGGGGACTGGTCTGCTACTGTAGAGTTCGGTTCCCCCAGGTCCATCCCGGGTGGCTCTTTAGGTGCAGATCAGGTTTTGTTGGCATTTTCTAGCATGGCTGTGGAGTGATGTAAATATTTCAGTTTGAAAAAAACCAAACTACTCTGGGGAGAAGCTCAAAACGTGCGTGTGCCTGCGTACTTGTGTTGCTGTGTGGAGGTGCTCGGCTGCTCCTGCGATGAGTGTGGCGTGAGAGCCGAGATGGAAGAGAAAGTGAAGCATGCACTATTGAAATGACAGGAAATACACCCACACGTGGGCTTGTGTTTCCTTTTTGGCGCTATAAAGACATCTTAGCACCACTTGATTTCAAACCCCCAGTCCTTAAGGCCTTTTCACATAACTCAAGCTGCAAGAAAGCTCTTTCGCATGGGCGCAAAAGACTGCTGTGACGCTGATGCCAACATGCCTTATATGCCCGTGGCCTCTCTGGTTATTCAGAGCTCGGAGTCCAGCATCAAGAAGAAGCTGCTGAAGAGGAAAGGAAAGACGGACAGTCCATGGCTGAAACCCACCCGCAAGAGGAGACGGAGGAACAGAAAGAAACAAGCCAGTGTGCTAGGTAACTAATTGTATTTTGTTCCTTAACTAGACAGAAATTGGCCTTCGAGGGGTGAGGAGCCGAGGCCTGTAAGGCAGTGGCTGGCTGCAGAGCTTCCTCTTCCTCCCCAGGGCTGGGCTGTCTGGTAACCCACGATGTGAACTTGCATCTCACTGACGGTAGCTGCTGGTGTGTGCGCTTTAACAGCAGAATACATAGAAGGTGCCTTTATCCTTGGAATATTGCTTTGTTCATCAACTCCTTCTGTTTTAGAGTATCCAAAAAAGGCCTTGTGCACTCATGTCTGTGTGGACTCCTGTCCCATGAGCTCCAGGAGTGTGGTTAGATGCAGAAGGGAAAGAAAGAACCATCCCAGAGTGACGCCGATTTGCTTTTGTTTGAATGTTTGTCCGGGTGAATGGAACATGCAGGTTGTCTCTGCCTGTTCTCAAAGCACCACGATGTTTTTAATTAGCTAACTCTGGCCATCTCATGGTGTGGACATGGTTTTGGGTGGTCATTCTTGTTTGACCTTAGTTAGCCAGCACTCAAAAGAAGGTTTCAATGCTCTGTCCTCTGAAAGCTGTGAGGTAGGGAGAGCCGAGGGCCCAGGCTGCATCTGATTCTTCTTCAGGAAAGGTAAAAAATTGTGGACAGTCTCTGAAGTGAAGCTGTGCCTTCAGCTTCCTTATGAAGGTTTCACACATCCATTGCCATCAAAGGGTTTATTCTGTGCTTGCTAATTCTTTGCAAACAGGTTTGTTTTTATCAGCAGATTTTGCAGCTACTTCAGAGCAAATTTTAGGCCCTGGGCTGTGCCTGGGGTTTGTCAGTCATCCAGCTTGCTCCTCTTCCTCCTAAGGCTGCCCCTTTCTCAAGAAGGGGGAACCATTGTTCCCTTTCAGAGCGAAGAGTTAACTCCTAAATTTAGATGCTGACTGGTTTTCTACTGCTTCGCTAAAGTTGAAGGTGGCAGCCAATCCTTCTGGCTGACGCAAGTCTCTTGGCCAAGCCTGGCTGGGAGAAGCAAACGAGCAGATAAAGTGAAGTCAAGGGAGTGCGAAAAGACTGAGAATCTCCACAAAGGCTTGGGGTGGGGGGCGGGGTGGGGGTTGTCCCTCTACAAGGGATCTCCATGCAGGCTCTTCCCAACAGCCTCTTTGTTCTCTCAGAGCCAGAACTTGGCTTTTGTGTCTCTCCCCTCCCGTCCATCTGGATGTCACCTGTGTTCTCCTCTCCTCCATGTGCACGATTAACTGGATCGTGTACCTAGAGCCCTTTGGAGCAGGTCAGGGACCCGAGGATGCACTGAGCCCTTCCTTGTGCCTTTGCAACACCAGTGTGGTGCGGCAGCAGGTGAATGAGCCTTTCAGAGGCAGCACCTGTCTATTTATTCTTTTTGTGTGTTACCTAAGTGGAAAATCTCTGATCAGAGAAGGAAATGAGGGATCAGTTGTGCAATGTACGCCCAGATGTTGCATTTCCATCGCTGTGGAGCCTGCGTTCGGCTGGCTGAGCGAGCTGTGGTCCTTGCACTCCTTGGGTTGCTCCATCACGGTGGGTTTAGTCGTGTGAACATGCGTGTTCCCATCCAGGTGCCGAAGCCTACAAACCCCCTTTGGGAGGCAGAGAGGGCCCGGGCCAGGAGAACAGCATGGAGTACATGGAGGTGTCGCTGGATTCCCTGGATCTGCGGGTGAAGGGGATCCTCTCCTCACCGGCAGGAGGTGAGTGGGGCTGAGCTGGAGCAGAGTCCGGCTGAGCAGAGCCGAAACGAGCCTAAGGGAGCCCAAGGGAGCCTAAGGGAGCCTAAGGGAGCCAAACCGAGCCTAAGGGAGCCCAAGGGAGCCCAAGGGAGCCTAAGGGAGCCAAACCGAGCCTAAGGGAGCCCAAGGGAGCCCAAGGGAGCCTAAGGGAGCCAAACCGAGCCTAAGGGAACCAAAACGGGGGTAAGGGAACCAAACTGGACCCTGCTTTGTTTATCCGGGTGTGGCCGGGGTCCTGCCTGCCCCCTGGCGGCCGTAGCCGGTGGCCTCTGCCTGGGAATGGAGTGGGGTGGGATGGGGATGGGTTGGGATGGAAATGGGTTGGGATGGGATGGGAATAGGGAGAGCTACAGCCTGGGAAGGTGCAGAGGAAAGGGTCCGAGGTCCCCCTCCATTCCCTCTAGGATGCTGGTTTGGCATCTCCCCAGTGCCTCCCAGAGCCGTCTTCATGGATTGCTGGGTTGGAAGGGACCTCAGGAATCGTCTGGTCCAACCTTTTTAGGTGATAGGTAGTTTAAATGAGGCAGCCCAGCACCCTGTTGAGCTAAGCCTTAAAAGAGTCCAGAGTAGAGGAATCTACCACTCCCTGGGCAGATTATTCCAATGTTTAACTATTCTCATGGTGCAAAACATTTGTCTGGAATCCAATCAGAATCTCCCCAGGTGCAACTTACGCTCATTCCCCCTTGCCTTTTAATGTGTCTCCTCATAAAAAGGGAGTCTTGATCCTCTTGGATGTACTGGTACATGGTAACGAGGTCTCCCCTAAGCCTTCTTCTCTTAAGGCTGAACAAACCCAGCTCTCTCAGCCTCACTTCGTATGGTAGGTGTACTTTTTGTTCAGCCTTGACTAGCGTTGGTCCCTGGGTGCTCACCCTTGCACTGTGCCCAGTGCTGAACTTGCCTCTGCTCTGACCTGGATCTGTCCGTTGCCCTTGCTCCTTCAAAGGTTGCCTGGCCCCTTTGATAGAGTCACATCAAAGAGCAGGTGGGAGTGTTTGCCAGCAAGGGAGGGTCAGGATGAATGAGGGATGCTTTCACCAGAACCTCTGGATGTCAAAAAGATTATGGAAGTGACAGCTCGAAAGGTGATGAATGAGCTTTGTGATTTATGGTCCTAGGAAAAGCTCTTAAACCTTTAAGATCATGACACGATTTTACATGAAAACCGCAAGGCCTTTCTTTCTGCTTGTATGTCTTGGAGTATCCTGTCCCTTTTCCAGTCTTGGTCTTGCAGTTTGTTGGCTAAAGGAAACGCCTTACAAGATGAAAGGGGCCTGTGCTCGGCTGACAGGGGTATAACCATGGGTGGGATGCTGCAGGGGGTGTGCTTCCACTGCCAGGGCAGCTAAAGTGGAATCTCAGAATCATAGAACGGTTCCAGTTGGAAGAAGTCTTTTAAGATCATTGGGTCCAACCATCAATCCAGCCCTGCTAAGTCCACCGCAAGACCATGTTCCCAAGTACAACATCTACTCGTCTTTTAAACCCCTCCAGGAATGGTGACTCAACCTCTCTGGGCAGCTTCTCTGAATGCTTGGCAACCCTTTCAGTAAAGAAATAATTCCTAATATCTAAACTAAATTTCCCCTGGAGCATCTTGAGGCCATTTCCCCTTGTTCTGTCACTGGCTACCAGGGACCAACCCCCATCTTGCTACAGCCTCCTTTAAGTAGTTGTAGACAGCGGTAAGGTCTTCCCTCAGTCTCCTTTTCTCCAGATTAAACAATCCCATCTCCCTCAGCCACCTCTCGTAACGCTTGTGCTCTAAACCCTTCACCAGCTCTGTTCCTCTTCTCTGGATGTGCTCCAGCATCTTTTGATATCCTTCTTGTAGTAAAGGGACCCAAACTGAACCCAGGATTCGAGGTGCAGCCTCACCAGCACCGAGTACAGGGGCAGGGTCACATCCTGAGTCCTGCTGGCCACATGTTCCTCATGCAGGCCAGGATGCTGTTGCCCTTCTGCCCCACCTGCTCCACTGCTGGCTCATAGTCAGCCAACTATCAATCCACCCCCAGGTCCTTCTCCCTCAGGAATGAAGTGAATCTTTGTAGCAAAATAGCTCTTGTCTTGAATGCTTAAAACATAGCAGCGTGCTTCCTTCTTTGCTGGGACTCAATCCTGTAGCAGGCTTGGGTATGGAAAGCTTGGGACACTTCAGGGTGAACCAGTCCAAAGGCAAATGTTTAAGAGTTTGCTTCTGTGATGAGAACGCTGCAAAGAGATGTTAGGGCTGGGTAGGGTTAGAATAGGAGTGTGGGACTAAGAGCAAGACCTTTGTCATTAGGCCAGTGTTTTGCAGTCATGGGTAACCTAGTGATTGAGTTGAATCCAGAGGAACCACAAGAACATTCATGTTTTGGCCCTCTGCCTGGCAGCGAACCCTCTCAGAAGCTATTCTCCACCTTTAAATGGGTTTGAAAATGCTCAAAAGCTGAGAGAAAGAAATGAAGAGAAGACAAGAACATCTGAGCATCTTGCTGCTTTCTTTTACCTGGTTTGTTCTCTTTCCGAAACAAATAAGTATATGTTGGCTGAGTCCTAGGAAATTTGGTTTCCTGTCTGTGTAATAACACTCTGCAAATAGAAGTTGGTGTTTTCCTGATCTTCTTAATTTGACGCTCCACTAACTGTTCAGATTTCCAACTCCAGGAGGTTTCCTACAAATTTTCCAGTGCCAGAGAGCAACATTTTGGGGCAGGTGGGGAGGAGACAGGCTGATAAAATTTGTGTCTCCTCATCGATTTTTCTGGTTGAGGTTTTCTGAGAGTAAACTGCTGTTAACTGACTGTTCCTGATTTCAGCATGGTCACCTGTACCATAGCTGGACTTGGAATCTAAGCACAGGATGCATTTGCCAACTCCAGCTGATGTAGGAAACGGATCTTTTTTACAGGGTTTAGATAATGCTTTGAAAACATTTCAGAACATGGAATGAGCAGATGCCGCAGCACATGGCTGATCCTTTCTCCTGGAAGAGAATTTCACAACCAATTTACTGGTCTTCTTTACCCTAGGTCTTTCCAACGGTCCTGAAGCAATGGAAGTGGATGGTCTGCAGGAAGTCCCCCTCTGTAGCTGTCGAATGGAAACCCCCAAAAGCAGAGAGATCACCACACTAGCCAACAACCAGTGCATGGCCACGGAAAGTGTGGATAACG
Source organism: Phaenicophaeus curvirostris (assembly GCF_032191515.1). Classification (NCBI taxonomy): domain Eukaryota; kingdom Metazoa; phylum Chordata; class Aves; order Cuculiformes; family Cuculidae; genus Phaenicophaeus; species Phaenicophaeus curvirostris. Next base: position 3,137,875 of record NC_091411.1, read on the forward strand.
AGGTAGGAGACTGTCTTTCAGCTTCTTGCAGACTTTTCTGCTGAGGGCAAAGACACAAAGAATAAAAAGCTGTGTCAGGTACACGTGTCAGGTCACGCAGGGACTCGGTGTCCTGCTAGACTGGGAATGGCAGGGCAAACACCTTACTTGCTGAGGGCTCCAGCACTCTGTGTGTCTTGCACAGTCGGATTGAAGCCACTCGGAAGGGAGGAGGTGGTGTGATCTGCCATTCGAGAGGCCCTGGGTGGATCTCTCCTGCTCATCCTGGCTTGTGCGGCTGCATCAAGTTGATGTAACAGGCACACTTCAGGCCAAGTAGGCCAAAACGTTAGCCTGCATCTCATTGAGAAAATCCAATCAGAGGAAGCTTGGAGCTGGTTTCCCTTGACTACGAAGGAGCTGATGCAAACCTTTCCATTGCCAGCTCTTGAGTTCTGAGAACTTGGCATGCCCTCCGCTGGCTCAGTCCGTCCCAGCCTTCCTCTTTCCTCCTCCCCAAGAGGTTTCTGTTACAAAGCTTCCTATGTCCTGGCAACCCTCTGCAGCCTCCAGGCCTGGCTGGCTGAAAATGATCACGCTTGATGCCTTCCAGTCGATCGCAGCTGGGCTGATTTGGCTCTGCTGGTTCCAGAAGGATGGAAATAAGTGGCAGAAGCGACTCCCTTCCAGAGCTTAGGATGTGAGACTGCAGGACAGGAGCAGACTGGGTAGATCCTACTTTTACGAGGAGGCACTTGGGTTTCTTCTAAGCCTTAGCTGAGCTGCAGTCACACTGCAGCACTTTCGTAGTTTTGTTGGTAGTAGGACATGGACTGAGAATATCCCTAGTCCTTCTACAGGATCTCAGAAGAAGGCTGGATGGAGGGAGAAAGGGATAATCAGATTTGCAGCCCAGCTCTGCTTCTGTTTGTACTTGGACCTGTAGAGAAAGTGATTTTCAAAGCATGGCAGAATTGATGCATTACAGAGAGATGCATTACACTGGAGCCTGATAGGAGAGAGGGAACCCCAGGGTTTCTAAGTAAACAAAAAGTGTAGGGAAGAGTTCCTACTTGAGTATATGGTGCTTTGACAGAGCTGTCCCTGGATAAATCAGAGCAAGGAATGGTAAAGGCTATGCTTTGTGATAGATTCTTTTTTGTAATGGGATAAGTGACTCATAGATGTTATAAGGCTATTATATGTGTGAACAGTGGGTTCTTCAGACTGCCGTGTCCTTGGAGAGCGTTATAAATAATTCCAAGCACCCTGCTGCACTCTCTAATGGTTGGAAAATAACGATTAATCATTTCGTACTTTTTAGAGTTTTTGACAAATGATAGAATGTGACAGAATAACACCGGGGCATCCTCACATGGACAGTGCAGCTGGTCACGTGTTAATCACGTTTCCTCGGTAAAAATCGGTGCTGTTCTCCTCTCCTGCGGCCCTGGGGTCTGTGGCGATGTTGAGTGATCCAGCCAAGGTGTCGCAACCACAGGCAGACTTTGTGGTTGGGTTTTGAGTGAGTCGACTCAGAGATGCAAGGGGTGAATGATAAGCCTAGTTTAAAATCTGCTCTCTGTAAGGGTGTTGATTGTACAGGAGAAGAGGAGTTTAAAAAAAGTAGAGAGAAAGGCTAGTTTTGATGAGAAAAAGCAACAAATCAACCTGCAGTTAGGCCAGAGGGAATGTTTCTCAGTGCTGAGCACCATGTTCCTGACCGGCTCCTCTGCTCGTAAGCCCTGCAGAGAGGACGGGGACCTCTCACCTTTGGTTCTAGTTTATAATGTCTTTTGCTAAGCACTGGGGAAAGCAGGGTCTTTATCCAGAGGAACTTGCAGAACCCAAACAGTGTCACAGCAAGCTAGCAGGTGGCAACTGGGGTGTAAAAATGGGGTGGATGTAGGAATGGGGCAGCAGAAGGAGACGCAGATCCTGTTGACCCAGCAGGGCGAGAAGTGCTGATTGGGAAAAGTGAACCCCAAGTACAGAGCCTGCTGTCCTTAGCAGACAGGTGGTGTAGGAGAAGACAGCTTTTTAAGCCCAGAGCTCTATGTGGGTGAAATCCTTTGGAAAACACACTCAAAATGTGGCTGTGGTTGAGCTCTCGTGAAGGCTTGGCCGTTCATCCCTGTGGTCTGGGCAGGGGCCAGCGCTGGAACCAGTACAGACGATAACTTTGCTGGCAACAGCGAGCAATTATTTTTCCCTTTATCTTCCTGTGATTTATACTTTTGAACGATAACAAGATTTAGTGCGTAGGGTCTTGTTCATTTGGTCACTGACACCCGCTCTTCCTGGCAAAAGGAGAAGGCGTGTGGTACAAGTCAGGCCCCTGGGGCTGCCCCTTCTGCTGCTGCTTGGCCTGTGTGTGGTTCCTGTTAAGATGTTTATTCTCGCAGGAAACAAATGACTCGGGGTCCACATGTATGTAAGTTAGTAAATGATGCATTCCTTCCTGTGAGAGCGGCTTTCACAGCTTCCTGCTGCACTACCAATACTGAATTACTGTGAAAAAGCCAGGGTTCATCGAGGCAGTGTGCAAACTCTTCTTCCGCACAAGCACAGGGAGTGTTTTGGTCTCCAGTAATTTCATTTCCTTTAATTTCTCCTGTTCCAGCTGGGCCGATGCACAAACAGTGTGGTTAAGTATGAACTGATGCGCCCGTCTAACAAAGTCCAACTTTTGGTGCTGTGTGAGGACCATAGAGGGAGGATGGTGAAACACCAGTGTTGCCCTGGCTGTGGATACTTTTGCACTGCAGTAAGTCCGTGCTCTCGATCTAGGGAAGAGGGGGTACCTGTCGCAGTAGCTGGAATAGCTGAAGGTGGAGATGGTACTTAAAGGGGTTTACTGACTTCCTGGCATCGGCTCCAGCTCGTTCCACAGCACATCAAATGGTGTTTTCAACAGAAATGTGTGTGAGGGTAGCTGCTATTGTCCCCTTTTATCTTCCTGGAGACCCCAAGGGGTGTTCCTAAAGGATTTTCACTGGGATTTCACACAGTCCAAGTCTTGCCTTACGAATTTCTTTGGAACAAAGGTTTTTTTCTTTCTCTGTACAAATCAGTCACATCAGAAATTGCATTTGCTTGGTTTGTAAATGACTCTGAGTACATAAGTGGTTCTGTCCTTTTCCTGCTCATGAGGGGTTAGGCAGGGAACCTGAGGGATGGCACTGAAACAAGGCAGTGTTTGAGCTGTCCTGAGACACCCACCTCTGCTGCCAAGGCTTTTAACAGCATTGATCTGGTCCTTTAAGTCATTGGCATCCTCATTTCCCTGTTGGTAAAGCTGAAAAACACCAGTTGAGGGCCTTGCAGGGTGATGGGGAGGCTCAGTTGTCCGATGCTCGTGTTCTCCAAGATGGCTCAATGAAAGGTGCTACAGTCGTCTCAAACATTGTTGTAACTGTAATAAACAGAGCCATTCTGGGTTTCCATGCTGAGTGAAAGATCATTTAATAGATAAAACCCTCAAACCACTTAAATACATTTTGCAAAGCTGAAATAGAGTTGATTAGATTATTGGGGAGGATAAGAGTTTAGGATAAGAATGGGTTTTTAACCAGCCTTTCGTTACATTCTTGAACATCTCTGAGGGGCACATCAGTTCATGCAGGTGAGACTGGGAGCGTTTGTCTGTGCCATCAGACCTTATGAAGGCTGAGGACAGCAGAGCTTTAGGCAGCACTGATACCACAGAGCGGTGAGTTCTGGGCTGCCTTCAGTTCAGTTTGAAGGACCTTGCTGGAGGGGGAAAGTAGTTTTAAGAAGAGTTACACCGGTCTGTTGAATGAGCAGTCGGCTGCATCATTGGGATTAAACAGCACACAAGGCTGGTGCATGCAGAGGGTTCTCATACTATAGGTTATATTGGGGTTAGCAGCTGGTTTAATTATCTTCCTGTATATCCTTGACTGGTTTGTGTGCAGCTTTCTCGGGTAGTTTTAATGGTGGCTCAGCACATAGGTCTGAAGTTCTCTTTTTGCAGTTTTGGGCGTGTCCTTACAGTACACTGGCACTTCTCGAAACATAAGAACTTGAAATGTTAGAGGAAAGAGCTTGAAATTGGGACTTCTTGGTTCTGTTTCCCAAGCACAATCTCAGAACTTGCTTTGCAGTCTCTAACTAAGCGAGTTTTTTCCCTGTTACCTTGGGTTTGTCTCGTCTAAAGAAATGGCAGTGCTTGCTTACTGTACTGGAAGCGCCAGGGACAAGAGTGGTGGTGAATGAAGTGTTTAAGAGATCTGTGGATGAAGGATGTAGAACGGGTAAAGCACGGAGTGACCGAGGTGTGAATTTCCTCTCTTTGGCTTTTTTAGGGCACTTTCATGGAGTGTCAGCCGGAGAGCAGCATCTCCCACCGGTTCCACAAGAACTGTGCCTCCCAGGTCAACGACATGAGCTACTGCCCGCACTGCGGCGAAGAGGCCTCCAAGGCAAAGGAGGTGACAATAGCAAAAGCAGACACAACCTCAACGGTGTCGCTGACCTACGAGCAGCAGAAACCAGCGGCTGTGGAGGGAAGGGCCGACACTACGACAGGGAGGTGAGCTTGGAAGCACGTGGTGGTCTCAAACCTTACGCCAGGCCGTGCTTTGCATTTGAACACTTGTGCTGCTCCTGATGGAGCAAAGGGCTCTCTGCTCCTGCTCTGGCAAGCCAGGCTTAGCTGCAGGAGTCTGGAAGTGTTTTGTGTTGCTTGCTGTGTTGGAGAAGAGCATAGCAGCCACAGGGTGAGCTGGGGCACAGGCTATGGAAGGGTTTAGAGTTAAACCCATTCTTTCCTCTTATTGTTGGGGATGGAATAACAGTGGAATGGGTTGATGTAACTGTGTCTAATAAGTGACAGGGAGGTTTGTGTAGTACCCAGCTAGCATCAGTGGGCACAGGTATAAAGAGAGCATCAAAACGCAGAGGAAGACACAAATCAAGCGATCCCTACCTTGAACAATGCTCCGGCTTCTTGTCTTATCTGATCTTGTTCTGGTGGCTTTTATGACTTAACCAATGGTCCTGGGTTTACTGTAGCACACAGTGCATCAAAATGTAATCGCAGGGCAGTGCTGCCCCTTTTGGGGGCAAATTCTTAGCGAAGAGGCTGTAAAATACATTGGTTTGTGTTTCAATTTCACATATTATCTTCTTAAAATCCATTTTCTATCCTTCTTTGGTATAAAATGCACACTGGTGTGTATTTCTAATGGCTGTGCTTTGGCTGTCTCTCATTTTTATTCTTCAGTGGCCCTGGGACGCGGTTGTCAGAGGAAGACAAGCCAGAAGGTTCAGCTGCTGAGGGGTTTGACATGGCTGGGTCTTCAGTTTTTCCAAAGCCTACTACTAGCCTGACCCAGGGACCAGTTAAAGAAACTCTGGAAAGTGCCCTGATTGCCCTGGACTCCGAAAAGTAAGAAAGAGACCGCTGGGTCTCTCCAATTCCCAATGAACTTGCTTAACCTGGAGTAAACTGAGATTTAGCTTCTCTGGATTTTGGCTCCACTCTGACCTTTTTGTGTTCACTTCAGTCATTTGTCACCTCCAACAGATTACTGAATCGAGAGCGGTTGCAGCTCTAATAGTCTTACTGATTCAGCCAGAGGATTCAGTTTCTCTCTGGCCCTCCAACCACAGCGCTAATTTCAAGAAGTTGTCGTTCACAGTAATAAGGCCCAGAATTTGTTGATGAGTGGCACTGAATAGATGCAGCCTGCATGAGGACAAGGCTGGCTGTGGTTGGAGCTGGGAATTTTAAGACCTCCTTCTGGAAACTTACATTTTACTGGCACTCTGGAGCTGAACCATAGGAACAGACTTTGTCATGCACATGGGGTAGCAGTGGGGTGGGGTGAAACTCTGGGAGTGTTCTTCAGTGAGTACCAATTATGACTCTTTTCCCCACTTCTGCAGACCCAAGAAGTTACGGTTCCATCCGAAGCAGCTGTACTTCTCTGCGAGGCAAGGAGAGCTGCAGAAAGTCCTGCTTATGTTGGGTAGGTGACTCCTTCCCAGGTCATCGCGTGGCTGGCAGTGGCTTCCATCTCCTGCCAGGCAGCTGCCAGTGCCCAGTTCCCAGCGAGGCAGCACGTTACATTCCCCACTGCCCTTTCCGAATGGAGCTGGAGGAGAAAGCCACTTGTGCAAGTGATGCATCACTGGAAATGATTTCATCTTTCTGTGAGATGTGGACCTGCTCCCAACTTGTTTCTGCATTTGGGCACGGTTTTATCCAGAAAAGCTGTTTCTGTCCCCGAATGGCTTCTGTGTGGTTTTCCTAGCCCAACAGAACCTCACCTCTCCATGCAGTGGGATAGTATTTGCATCCAGCAGAGATGAAAAAGTATGGATGTCAGCTTAAGCTGAGACCCATCAGCAAAAGAGCAGAAGGGAAGAGCCCTTCCATACCCAGGGTTTGTTTTGGGGGTACATAGTTTTTTGTCACCAGATGACTTTGACTGCTGAGCTTGTTTTTACCAACAAATATTCCCAAGGAATCTCCCCCTTTGAAGGACACAATGTTTCCTTGCATTCATTTTGTTTCCATTCCAGTACTTCACAGTACATTTTTGGATGTTTTCTGTTCTTCTCATTTATCAGATTCTTCTTTTTTCCTTCTAGCAAGGGTTGGCTTCATTGTTAATGTCCTCAGTAGCACAAAAATGTTATTCATTGATATTTAACTACAGCCTTATCATATGCAACATGTTATCAAGCCCAGACATCTTTGTCTGGCTGTCATCATCAGCTGTCAGTCTTTGCACAGCTGTGAGAATCGCTGGCCAGATCCTGAGCTTGTGTTAGGAGAAGCTTCATCCACTTTGTAGCCCTGTGTTTGCATGATGTAAAGAGGATTGCTAATGTTAATTGCCATTAATAGCACTGAGACAAAAAGGCCAGGTAGTACTGATTCTTAGTTTTTTCCAGCTTCTGTGTTGCTTTAAACAGCGTTTGTTTTCCTTTCTGTCCTTTTATGGTGTTTGTAATGATATAAATTCGGTTGGTTTGGAAGGGAGCATTGAAGCCCATCCAGTCCGACCGCCCTGCCATGGGCAGGGACATTTTCAACCACATAAGGTTGCTCAGAGCCCTGTCCAACCTTGAATGTTTCCAGGGATGGGGCGTCTACCATCAATCTGGGCAACCTGGGCCAATGTCTCACCACCTTCAGCGTAAAAGTCGTCTTCCTTTTATCCAGTCTGAATCTCCTCTCTTTTAGTTTAAAACTATTTCTGCTTGTCCTATTACTGTAAGTCTTGTTGCCAATGTTGTTTCATTTTGTTGCATTTAGAGATTGGGAATCTTGCATCTGAGGGAGATTGGCTGTGGAGAAATTATAATGCCTTAAAGGTATTAAATTCCATGATGTTTCTGAAGCTTTTGGTTTGAGGGCTGTTGCGTATCAAATGAATGTGGGAATACCCAGAGAGCTGTCTGGCTTGAACGTGTAGTGAGCTGTGAGAAGGGCTGAGGATGGGCTGGAGACTCATCCTTTAAAAGCTTTTAGTTGGGACCTGGTTCTCCCGTTACACTTTTCTCTGATCTCTGAATCGTGATTGAAAGCGTCTCTGCTCTGTTTTTCAGTGGATGGAATTGACCCTAATTTTAAAATGGAGACTCAGAGTAAGAGAACCCCTCTCCATGCTGCTGCTGAGTCTGGCCACGTGGACATCTGCCATATGCTGATTCAGGTCTGTATCCACTTACATTCTTCTGTACGAGCAATTTTCTGTGGTTTTTAGTCTCCTGCCCCACATGCCTAAAGCACATTTGGAAATCAGCAGTGAAACATCCCTTCTATAAAAAACCCTCTTCGTCCTCAGGGCTTGATAAGGGAGGAGCAGTAGAGTAACAGGAGATCTTGGAGGAAATGGCTGAAACTGTGTTTCTAGGCTGCTCCCCAAGAAAGCTGCACTGTCTGGGTGCTGAGCACGCGAAGCTTCGATGCAGGGCACTGGGGAGCACGTGGGAACCGTGTGCCTGAGCACCCCTAGCACTGCCAGATGTGCCCCTGCAGGCGGGCTGCAGGCCGTCTGCGAGCTGCTGCTACGTTGCTCTTTGTAACAGAGGCAGGAAGGCTCTGGAGCCTGGAAGCAGACTCTGTGTTCCCTTCTGTCGAAGCCTGAGTAACTCCAGCAGGATTTTCCTCTACAGTGCAAATGTCCTGCATGTGAAAAGGGGAGAAGGAAAGGTGCAAGTCTGGCTTATTGTCTGATATTTGGATCCTAATGGAGGCAAGATGGTTAAAGACATAGGGGTGCTCTTGTTGAACCCGCTCCAGATGATGTGAAGGAAAAAGAATGATGGAAAAGGTTATAGTTTGTGGTTTTTGTACTGGCATACAGCGCCTGGAGTGACTAGCAGTGTGTTTTATTTGCCCTGTGTGATGGGGAAACCTGAAAGGGCTTTTCAGAAAGCGGCAATGCCATGTCTTTGAACAAGTGCCTGCTGGGATGTTGCATTTCAGCATCTGGAGTCACAGGCTTTCAAAATGCTGTTTGAAGATGCAGCTCTGGGCCTACCCTGCTGCTCTCACTGAAGTTACTGCACAAGAAGACAACAGAGTGACTTGTATGAGTAAAAGGAGCAAAATTTGCAAGACATTACAGTTTGAACGCAGTATCAGTAGGGTTGGTTTGCTTCCAAAATCCTTCATCTTGTCTCTTCCCTGATGTCTGGCTGCTGAGATACCACGGTATTTGGCTGGGAATGTCCCCAGCTTGTTAAACTTGAAATGGCTCTTCTCTGGCCTGGTTTAAATAGCTCTGGCTATGAAAAAACAATCAAAACAAATGCATCCAGTGGGAGGCACCTGGAAGCAATGTGCATGATTGGCAAAGTCTGTGAAAGATAACAAAAAATCTTTCTATAAATATCTAAATAATAAAAGGAGGACTAGGGAGACCATACAGTCCCTATTGGACGGAGAAGGAACAACAGTGACGGGGGCGAGGAAAAGGCTGAGGTACTTAATGCTTTCTTTGCCTCAGTCTTTATAATAGTAAAGAAAGCTGTTCCCTCTGTGTACGAACCCAGGAGCTAGAGGAGCAAAATGAGGCTCCCGTGATCCAAGAGGAGGTGGTCAGAGCCTTGCTAGCCCAACTAGACACCCACAAGTCGATGGGGCCGGATGGGATTCATCCAAGGGTATTGAAGGAGCTGGCGGATGTGCTGGCCAAACCCCTTTCCATCATCTTCCAACAGTCCTGGAAGACTGGGGAAGTCCCACTGGACTGGAGGCTGATGTGGTGCCCATCTACAAGAAGGGTCGCAGGGAGGACCCAGGAAACCACAGGCCTGTCAGTCTGACCTCAGTGCCAGGGAAGGTCATGGAGCAGGTGATCTTGAGTGCTATCATGAAGCTCATGCAAGAGAACCAGGTGATCAGGCCCAGTCAACATGGGTTCATGAAAGGCAGGTCTTGCCAAACTAACCTGATCGCCTTCTATGACGGAGTGACTTGGCTGCTGGATGAGGGAAAGGCTGTGGATGTATCTTCCTGGACTTCAGTAAAGCCTTTGACACAGTTTCTCACAGCATTCTGCTTCGGAAACTGTCACCTCTGGCCTGGACAGGCGCACGCTCTCCTGGGTGGAAAACTGGTTGGCTGGAGGGCCCAGAGAGTGGTGGGAAATGGAGTTAACTCCAGCTGGAGGCCAGTGACAAGTGGGGTTCCCCAGGGCTCAGGGCTGGGTCCAGCCCTGTTCAATGTCTTTATCAATGACCTGGATGAAGGCATCGAGTGCAAGTTTGCGGATGACACTAAGCTGGGTGGAAGCATGGATCTGATGGAGGGTAGGGAGGCTCCAAAGGGATCTGAACAGGCTGGAGTGCTGGGCTGAGACCAATGGGTCTCTACCTGAGACTACCTGAAAGGAGGTTGTGGAGAGGAGGGAGCTGGCCTCTTCTCCCAAATGGCAGGGGACAGGAGGAGAGGGAATGGCCTCAAGCTCTGCCAGGGGAGGTTTAGGCTGGACATTAGGAAAAAATTTTTCACAGAAAGGGTCATTGGTCACTGGAATGGGCTTCCCAGGGAGGGGGTTGAGTCACCTTCCCTGGAGGTGTTTAAGGGACGGGTGGATGAGGTGGTAAGGGGCATGGTTTAATGTTTGATGGGAATGGTTGGACTCGATGATCTGGTGGGTCTCTTCCAACCTGGTTATTCTATGATTCTAAAATCCTACTTTTCCCTAAAACATTACTGCGCCACCTATCTTGCCTGCTTTTACTCTTTGGCTGAGCTCCATAACCTGTCTCATCCTGTCCCCTGTCACCTGGGAGTAGAGCCCAGCTCCCTCCTCTCTACAACCTCCTTTTAGGTAGTTGTAGAGAGCAATGAGGTCTCCCCTCAGCCTCCTCTTCTCCAGGCTAGTCCAAAGTGCATTTTAGTCTGAAGCACTCCATGTTGAGCTGAACATAAGCTCAGGGATACGTCACGGTGGATTTCAGCAGCAATAGTTAACCAATCACCAGCATTTTTCTACAGCTTCTACCTCTGTCGTAATCAGCACCTTGTTCCACTGCTTGGCATGTTGGGACAGGCTGGTTGTTCTGTTCATTGTGTCCATAGAATTTATATACTGGGGAAAACAAAACTGTTGGAAAAAAGAGATGGCTCCTTTTTCCAAGTTGTTACACAAACAACACCCAGAAAATAGCAGTAAAAAAATGCATTAACAACAACAGTTGTTTAATACCAGCTGTTGGCTTCTGTGCACCTTGGCTACTGGTAGTAGAAGGCAGGAGAGAGGGCAGGCAGTGTGTGCTGCTTTCCAAACCAGGTGAAGTTGGGCTGTCTTCTTTCCTGATTTTATTTCAGCACACACGATCACTTAATATGGCTAAATTCAGGAAAAACACTTGCTATTAAGTCTCTGCTCCCACATCCTTCCTCTGCTGAGCAGTAATGGTTATAATTGTCCTTGTGTTTGCCTTGGCCTCTTACCAGGCTGGTGCTAATATCGACACCTGCTCTGAAGACCAGAGGACCCCGCTGATGGAAGCAGCAGAAAACAACCATCTGGAAACTGTGAAATACCTTATCAAGGCTGGAGCGCTGGTAGATCCTAAGGTAGCAGTTCATTCCTTATCCTTTTTTTTTCCAGAGAAGCCTCTGTCCATTGTTTCTTTCTTGATAGGTTTTAAGTCTTGAGTGGAAATGCACAGGCAGAGGGGAAATGGAGTTGCTTGTCTTGGGCATGAAGGCTTGGCAAGGCTGTGGTTATCAGGAGTAATTTTTTAATGATGCAGTATCCTGGCTGTAAGCAGTCTGGGAGAAGTGCTGCCACTTGCTACATCAATTTGTGGCACCGAATGTAGTGGGCATTTGATTTCCAGTGGGGCCACTAAGTATTAGTGTCACCAATCCACTGCGGTGAATTTGGAGTGTGATTTCAGAGTTGCCTTCGCTATAGACTCTAATAATGTGAGTTTTGGGGTGACATTTTAAAATGGGCTGGTAATTAGGTGCTTTCTGAGCCAGCAGAACTAGCAGCAGAGGCTTTACTTTCCAAAGGCCTGATGTGCAGTTTCTTGCCATCACGCCGTAGTGGCAAAATCGGACCCCATCTTTAAACTCCCCCTTAATTTAAACAAATACAATAAACTGCAGCTGTCTGTTTGCCTTTAGCGTGCTCTGGTTGCTTTGCAATCTTGGAAAATGCGCAGAGCATTTATTAGCCCCATAAATCAGATGCTGTTTGGAGTGCAGGAACCTTCCCCACGTGGACTTTTTATTGTTACAACCTGCTGCTGCTGGCACGCTCCTCTGCTGTTGCTGGGGAATGTGGCAGGGCTGGGATGCTCTTTTGCTGAAGGAGTCAGCAGGGCCAGGATTGCACAAGATGTCAAGTGCTGCTCAAGCCCCAAATGGATCCTTGGGAGCCTGGTTCTGAGCTGGGAATGGGGAAAGAACAGGACAGGCATGGCCAGGTTCATCCTGGCCACTGTCCTGAGCATCTGGGAGCAATCCGGATGTCTCTCACCTGATTTAGTTGTGTGTAGGAGAAGAGGGGTTTTATTTCTAAAGTTAAAGGGAAATTAAAAATCCTGAGCTTGCAAAAGCAAATTAGAAGCCTGAGATCATGTCTGAAGTCTAGACTAGTTTATTATGTTAATTAGTTTCTTGCACTGAATTAGTCATCTGTTTGAAAGCAGCAGCATTGCAGTTTGAAATCCCTCTCCAGCCATTTTGATGAGAAATCTGAATGTTAATGGCTGTGGGTGCATGTTGAGCCCCCCAGGAGGGGATGCTGAGGGCAGGGTAGGGTGGGGGCCTCTCGGACACTGGGGCTCTCGATCCTGACACAAAAGCCTCACTCAAAACCAGTAGAGGCTTTATTTTAAAATATGCCTGCCTTCTGTACGGTTGAGAAGTGGCACTTGGCTCGTACCAATCTAAGGGGAAAACTGGCATTATTCAGATGGGACAGGCACTTAGAGGCAGTGGAAACCCCTTCTTTACCCTAAGATGCCTGAGACGTCCTGTCTTTGTCAGAGCATTGCTCCCTCGCCCTGTGCTGTGCTTTCTGCTAAGCAGCATCTGAAAGCTCTCGCCTCTGGCGTTGCTTCCAAGGGCTCAGCAGGAAGGAAGGAGTCATTTTGGCTTTTCAGTCTTTCATTTCCTCCTCCTTATTTCCTAGTCTCTGGGCCTTGCTGTGTGCTAAGCTCTTGGGATATAAATGCCTGATAAAAATCAGACAAGACCTTTGGTGTTAGTGTGAGTGTCATGACTCACAGCCTGTCCATCTCCACCAGGCCCTGTGTTCTCAGTTCCTGAACACGTTTTTCCTTTCAACCTTCACAACCCATTTTTTATCTCCTATCTCGGCAGATGGCTGTGGATATGCTGGGAACTTGGTGTCTTGGGAGGCTCCTAGCCCTGTTCAGGACACCCCTTGGCCCTGCTGCCTGCTGGGATAAGGCCTTGTGCTAATAAAAAACAGCAAAAAAATTGTATGATCAGTGCATTTCAGGTTGAGACAAGACTGCTTTTCTGATGTGAAGCGCAAACTCTGCCCCTGTAAGGGATTTCGTGGAATCATAGAATGGTTTGGGTTCATAGGGACCTTTAAGCTCATCCAGTTCCACCCCCTGCCATGGGCAGGGACACCTCCCACTGGATCAGGGGCTCCAAGCCCCATCCAACCTAGCCTTGAACCCCTCCAGGGATGGGGCAGCCACAACTCCACTGGGAAACCTGGGCCAGGGCCTCCCCACCCTCACAGCAAAACATTTCTTCTTAAGATCTCATCTCAATCTCCCCTCTTTCAGATTAAAACCATTCCCCCTTGTCCTGTCCCTGCACTTCCTCTCCAAGGGGTTCTGCCTCCCCTTGGCTCTCCAGCACATAGAGAAGGGTTGGAGAGGGTCTGCTGTGGAAGGGAAGCTCCAGTCAGCTAGACTTTGGGGCTGGTGCTTTCCCTGTAGCATTTGCACTCTCAGCCTCCTACTCTGCATAGGTTGCACTTCTGAGCCTTGTGTGAAGCTCCCTGTGCTCCACGCCAGCATTGGTTGCTGCTGCTCTCTCCCCTCCTGGCAACAGGACAGGTGCTTTTTGAGTCCTCTGCCCCATCTGTGAACTTCTCTGCTATTCCTAAGCTCTGCTGGTGTTGTGCAGACATGGGAAATGCTGGGAAGGGAGGGAAGCGTCTCCTGAGCGCTTGTTCTGTGGTTGTGTCCAGGATGCGGAGGGCTCCACGTGTCTGCACTTGGCTGCCAAGAAGGGGCACTACGACGTTGTTCAGTACCTCCTCTCCAACGGGAAGATGGATGTCAACTGCCAGGTGAGGCCTTCCTGTGAGGGGTAGAAGGTGCTTATCTCCAAGCAGGGACTCCAGTCTCAGCGTGGCCTGCATGGTGGTTACTCAGATACAGTCCTGCTGCTGGGGGGCACCTGAGAAACACAGGGTGATGGCGCAATGGCCATCCTGGGCTGCCAGAGAAGGAGATCCCTGGCACTGACCTCATAGAGACTTTCCTTCCATGTGCCTTGATTTGTGGTTTCTCCTTCACTCTGAATCCTCCTTCACCTCCACCCCAGGTGGAGCCTGTTCCCAAGGTGTCCTGGTGCTCCTCCTTGCTGGGATGGGATCATGGTCGTGCTGTGGGATGGGTTGACTGTGGAACTCACCATCGCAGAGCTCATCTGTTGCCATGAGGCGACACAGCGCTGCTTAAGGGCTTCTTGTCCTGGGGGAAGCCCAACTCCCCTGGCTGCTTTTACACGATCTGGGCGTTCGTTATGCCATTTGGACAGCCGGCTGTATTTGAACGCCCCAGATCCAATGCCAGTGTGCAGAGCTGCAGATAAAGCCCAGCCTGCTGAGGTGTGTGGGATGGAACCACGCTGGGCTCTGCAGGACCCATTGGGCCTCTCTCTGCAGACCAAAGGAGAGTGATGAGACAGACATGGGGTAGGAAGGAGTCTGTGGGTCCCAGCAAGGTGCACTCTGCTGTGGCTGCCAAGGGGTTGTGAAGCCAGCAGGAGACCCTTCTTTGCCTGTTCTGCATGTCTCACCCCTCTACTTTTCTTCCCCAGGACGATGGAGGCTGGACGCCGATGATCTGGGCCACCGAGTATAAGCATATTGAGCTGGTGAAACTGCTGCTTGCGAAGGGGTCAGACATCAACATTCGTGACAATGTGAGGTCCTTCCTAGAATCTGTTTCAGAAATTAGCCACAAACTCTTTAAAAAACAAAGATTCTGGGTTCAGTGCAGGGAGGTGTGGTGGTCCCTTGGTTTGGCCAGTGGCTGTTGTGAGAATTCTCCTCCATATTCTGGGAAGAAGTTGACAAGCTGGCAAGAAGTTCTTTTCTTCCAGCTCTGCTGATGTAGCCTGTAAGGATCTGACAGAGCCTGTAAGGATGCTGTATGTCGTGTCACGGGCTGTAGGCAGCTCTGTGCCTCGCTTCTAATCCACTGGGGTTCACCCTGCTGCCACTTGGACGCTGCACCGGGCAGATCCCCCTTGAGTCCAGACTTACAAGCTCCTCGTGGTCATAGGCCAGTGTGTGCTGTGTGAGAGTTAGGGACATCCTGCGCACCTTTTGGGGGGCACAAGCTCATACTCATGTTTTCCAGACGGATTGGGCAGATGCTCTGCCAGCAAGTATCACAAGCCTGGATTTTCCTGGGCCTAACAGGCCCGAGGGCACCAGTGTGGACAAAGCGTGCCCAGGCTGCCTTTTGGTCTGCTCCTCAGCTCTGTAACTCCTTCTCGAGTGGGATGTATTCTGTCGTTAAGGGACTCTGACTCCAGGTGGAGGACCTGGGAGCTCCGTGGGCCCAGTGGCGACGCATGCTGGGGTGTGCCAGCTGGTTTCATGGAGGTTTTCAAGTAAACGGAGAAGATACAAGGGAGGTGACTGGGGAGAGTGTGTTTCTAGGCTTGTGTTCAAGAGACTCATTATATCAGTGCTGCTCCTTTTTTTTTCTCAACAGGGTGTTTCTCATGTTTTCCTTTCTATCTTCAAGGATATTGAAACCCCAGAAGTACCTGCAAGGCCAGTTTGGGTGTGAAATGGGGTGCTTTGGCCTGTAGATGTGAGGTAGTTTGATAGATGGGGGTTACTGGCGTCACTACTTTCTGCACAGTTGTTGCATCAAAGTACCTGCCCTGCCATCAGTTCACCCTCTAACGTACCTCATGGTGTTGTCTTGTCCAAGGCAGCCAGCGCTTTTCTGAACCTGAGGGATATAAGCAGCTCGTTTGTATTTGTCTCCCCGGATGCCTCATTTTGTGTCTTGGGTGCTGGCAGGCAGAAGCATTGGCACATTTGTCTTATGGGGCTCTGAAAGGCTCCAGGTGCTCCTGAGGAATGGCCATCCCCAGTCTGAAAGCTGCTCCTCCCTAGGAGCCTCAATTTTCTTGGTTTTCTAGATGATTCCCGGGCAGGTCCAGACCTGACGCTGTTCCTAAAAGCAAAAAGCAAGGCGAGACAGGAGGCTTTTTGGGTTGCTTTGTTGCTTCAGAGCCCTAGTGCAGACTGAACAAACCCGACATGTCTGATTTGTCACAGAAGCCTTTTGGGTGCCAGTTACAAGATCACACATTAAGTGATGACAATCAAATCAGCTCAGTCAACAATTTACTTGAAAGAAAAATATCCTCTTAGCAGAGGTATGTATCGCATATCCATTATGTTTGGTGTCTCCTGATTGCAGTTATTAAGCAGCAATGTCACTTGTGCTGGGAAACATTGTACTCTGGGAAAAACACTTCTTATTGTGGCTGGTGCGAGGGAAAGCAGAGAGGCTCGGTGTCTGTAACCTGTCTGCATGGCTGCGTGTGGTGTGCGACCAGCAGGATTGATGTTTTCTGTAGATGGGTACGTGATGCCAAGCAGGGCTTTGTTCTAGATGTTACCATGTTTCTAGATGGGGGAGACAGAAGCCGAATAGGAAGAGATCTTCTCACTCTCTGTCTGTGTCAATAGTTCCTCCGTTTAAGGAAGGATCTAAGTTAAGTTGTGATGATTGTAAGATGTGCTATGGTTCTGCTTTCCAACAGTTAGGTGATCATTACTATCATTGTGCTGTTGTGAACGATGTCTTTAGAGCTCATCACAGGGAAGGGTTTGAAGTGTGCTGGGAATCCACTGTGACAGCAAACAGAGTATCATTGCCTAAAATATCTCTATCAAAAAGATGAGTGTTCAGCTATTTCCAGTGCTGGTAGTGAGAGATGAGTGCATACAGTATTTAAGAGATGCCTGAAGTCGGATTGATTGCATTCCCTGTGGCTCACAGTTCTCTCTTTAGCAGCTTCATGTACCCTGTAGCTTGTGCTCTGCTCTTTTTCTCTCTAATTCTGTAGCACTGGAGACCTGCTGGTGTTACCTTGTGTCTGGGCTGGGGAAGCTGAGCTTCCAGCCTTTTCCAGCATGTTTGTTCCTGTCTGTCACCTCTCTCATGGATTGATCCAGATTGGTTTGTGGCTTAGAGACAGACGATTTGCCTGCATCGATAAGGAAGGTGATGGATTGCTTTGTGTGCAGCCTCCCTGTCTTCAGCACAGGGAGGCAGCTGGAGTGAGAACTCCCTGCTTGTCTGTGTGGAGATTTCCCTGCCCGCGCTGTTAGTCCCAGCCAGAAGGAGCAATGGAAGGAAGGAGACTGCAAGCCACGTGTTGAATGCTGCAGGTGCAGAGCTACGGATGAAGTCCCAAAGTGATAGGGTTTTCATACACTCAACAGCCTCTACTCTGTTTTCTTTCCCTCCAGGAGGAAAATATTTGTTTGCACTGGGCTGCTTTTTCTGGCTGTGTTGACATAGCAGAGATCCTGCTGGCTGCTAAGTGTGATTTACACGCAGTGAACATTCATGGGGACTCGCCCCTGCATATTGCAGCCAGAGAGAACCGCTACGAGTGTGTAGTGTAAGTACAGCTTCTGTCCCTTCCTCTGGTCACTCCTTTCTACCTGGGCGCTGGCTGGCAAGCTTGGGGAGATCCTTTGAAACACGTTGGGCGTTAAAAGCATAAAGCAAAATAGGGATGGAGAGCTCATTTCTTCTCCTGTCCTGCTTCTGGGATGATGAATCTGGAACATGGGGTGCTCCTGGAGTCTTGGACAGAGGACGTGAGAGGCTGTGCTCACCCTGGGCTTCTCAGCATGAAGGCATCGGGCATCATTGCTCAAAGTTGTTTTTTTTTACAACTAGCGTGGCATAATATGGTAAAAGGGCTTTTCCTTTGCTTCATCAGTGCTGTAAGTAAAGTCATCATGTGTACTCAGCAAGAGCTGGCGAGTATAAACAAAGGCCAAGTCCAATACCAGTTTCCCGTGGGACTTTTCCATTTCCATCCCATTCTCCCCACTCTTTATTTTTCCCTGCCAGAGAGTTTCACGTCTGTCTGAAGTTAAGCTGGTACCAGTAAGGTACTTGTCATGCCTGAAGCAAGGTGAGGTTTGCCCAGATTTCTTGTGAGTTCCTGGAGTGTCTGTGGCTTCTGCCAGCGCCTTCATGTAGAAGGGTTCACTGAACTGTGCTTAATAAAGATAACTCAGATGATTATTCACCACTACAGATCCTTCCTTATCCCTTAAGGGCTGGCTGCAGGATGTGATTCAGCTCCTTTTCCCCTTGCATGGTTTCTCCTGAGGGATGCTTACCCTTTCTTGATGTTTTGCAGTCTCTTTCTTTCCCGTGGCTCGGATGTCACTTTAAAGAACAAGGAGGGTGAGACTCCACTCCAGTGCTCCAGCCTTAACTCTCAGGTCTGGGTGGCTCTACAGATGAACAAGACTCTCAGAGAATCATCTACTGAAAAGCCCGCCCAGATAGAGAAGGTCGTGAGCAGGTGAGAATCCAGCTGGGTCTGTGTGTGGGTCATGAAATAGAGCTCTTGCACGGGGCAGGGTGGGGGCCAGGTTTAAGAAAGGACTCCAAGTGCATGCTGAGTTTTTTAAATCGGTGTGAAGGTCAGTTTGAGTTTAGCAAGAATTTAAGCACATGCTGATTCAGACTGTGGTTTGTTAATCCATCCTCCAAATGGAAACATTCACAAGCACAAAGAACAATCTGTAAAGCAGGGTGGAAAAAAAGAACTGTTCTAGTCTGAATTGCTTTCAGGCTTTGGATGCTCAGTGATCAGAGATAGTAATTCTGCCCCAGGATGGCATTTGCATGGCCCCTTGTTCCAGAGCGCTGTTCCTCTGTGACAATTCTCTTTCTCCCACTGACAGAGACATTGCCCGGGGTTATGAGCGGATCCCGATTCCCTGCATCAATTCAGTGGACAGCGAGCCTTGTCCTAGCAACTACAAATACGTTTCGCAGAACTGCGTCACCTCCCCAATGGACATTGATAGAAACATCACTCATTTACAGGTGAGGGATTGTGTGTGTCCACATGTTACTTCCTTGTCTGGGTGTGCGCGTTCAGGGATGTTGCAGCACACTGCACCTCAGGATGGGTTTTGCATTCAAAATGAGAGTGTCTAGTCCTAATGTTGTCATCAAATTCCAAGTAAGGCTGTAGTCCTAAACTCCAGGTCTTGCTCTAGGAGGTGGGATTCTGCTTTTCTTCATTTATGAGACTTCAGCTAACCTGTGTTCAGTTGTGTGCTGGAGCATCAGCCATCTGGTGCTGGCTGACGTGATTCCCATTTATCCTTTTCCTCTGTTCTGGATCTGGAGAGTTAGTGAGTTGCTGGGAGTCTTTCCTCAAGCTGACTTCCTACTGGCTGAAGCATCCAGGGCAACATTGTGATACTGGAAGGGCTGGGTTGTGAAAGCAGAGGTGTGAAAGCACAGGGTGAGGGTGACCCTTCTCTGAGTTCAGCTCTCAGATGGTTGAAATGACCTTCCCATGCCCAAGCGCTGTTGTCAGGCAGCTGGTGGTGGGGCCGTGTTGGCTTGGGGAGTGCTGGGGAAGCAGCCAGCTGGAGCACCCATGTGGGAAGAAGCAGGGAGTGGGTGGGGGCTCATTCCCAGCTCTGATGCCTCCTTGGAGCTTTCTTTCTCCTTGAGTGTGGAGTTCAGCTCATAGGCATGGAAGAGGGAATATGAGGACATCCTCTCATGAGAAATGAAGACGGCTGAGGTTGGGATCCGTTCCTTAAAGCCGGAATCCTTTGATGTTCGTGGCACACACAAATAAAGAATAGGTTAAAATTCCATTGAACCGATGAGGCTGCTTATTTTTCTGGCTAAGGACCTGCAGCAGGAGAAGATGAGAACTTGTGGTTTCCTCTCCAATCCAGTCACAGAAGTTGCTCTTCCAGTTGTGTGTGAGTGGCATGAAGTTAACCCCTTGTCTTCTCTTCCAGTATTGTGTGTGTATAGACGACTGCTCCTCCAGTAACTGCATGTGTGGCCAGCTCAGCATGCGCTGCTGGTATGATAAGGTGAGGACAGCCCCTCGTGCTGGGTCAGAGCAGTGTTTGCGAGTGGGACTTGGCACAGTACAGGGTTTGTGGTGGTACCTTACAAACAGTTCCTTGCAGAGCTCTTACTTTTTGTTTTAAAACACCAAAAGGTGTAGTCTCAGCTTTGAGATCTATGTGATAGTAACAAAATATGTACTCAGGGAGGCTTTTCTAGTGTCTTTTATTTCTGTTACTGTCATGCCAACTAAGCCTTTATTTTATACCCATGTGATAGACAGCATTTAATAATCCATGCGTAAAATCAGCTTCCATTTCAGAGCAATAGAAGATGCTGTAATATGTAAACAAGGGGAGGGTAGTAGATTTATTTTGACTGCTTTTATTTATTGTGATCCTTCTGGGTGAAGGCAAAGTAAAGCTGTTATAACTGCAAGCCTGCCAGAAGCCTGGTTTGTTTGGGTACATGTACTTAAACCCTCCAGGGAGGTTTTGAGGTGAATATTTGGAAAGGTTCTGCTAGGATCTGAAGTTCTGTGAGTCTCTACAAGTTCATCCCAGGGGCAATATTGGCATCTTTCTTCGCTTTGTAGCATTTTATATACACGCTAATAGGTGATTCCATCTTTCAAGTCTTAAAAGACAAATTTGTTAAATATGATGAACTGTGTCTGTCGCTTTGTTAATCCTCTATGATTGATAAATAATTGAATTGCAGGGTTTTTGGGAGGGTTGTTTGGGAAGTTAATGTGGTTCACAGAATTTGGAGGTACTGGCCTTGTAATCTGGAAGTTTAGGCTTTACTCCAGAGAGAGACAAAGCATCCGCTTCTCCCCTCCAGCACTGCAAAATGATAATAATGATGATGTGCACTGTTTTTTGCACAGCACTACAGTATTTTTTTTATGTTTGCAGAGCACTATGGTATTTTTTTTGATGTTGTGTAGGTTGATGCCAGGCAGCAAAACTCTAGACAGTCACTTGCTGTTTGGCAGCTGTTGATGACCGTGGCAAGTGCCACCGTTGGGGTAGAGCAGAACCACTAGCTGTGATGCTGCTTTTGGGGAGGTGGGGAATGCCCCACTGTGGGGTTGCATGGTGTGGGTTACAGCTGGGGGAATTCTGCTCTTGGCCTGCCTTTGGTCTGGA
Organism: Phaenicophaeus curvirostris; assembly: GCF_032191515.1. Classification (NCBI taxonomy): domain Eukaryota; kingdom Metazoa; phylum Chordata; class Aves; order Cuculiformes; family Cuculidae; genus Phaenicophaeus; species Phaenicophaeus curvirostris. The sequence continues at coordinate 3,158,835 of NC_091411.1, forward strand.
GGGCTTGCAGCACAGATGACTAACCCAGTGTCAAATGCCTCTCCTCTCCAGGACGGCCGACTCCTGCCTGAGTTCAACATGGCTGAGCCGCCGCTGATCTTTGAGTGTAATCACGCGTGCTCGTGCTGGCGAACCTGTAGGAACCGGGTGGTGCAGAATGGGCTCAGGTGAGAAGGAGGATCCCCACACAGCTTATCTTGGTCAAACCAACCCCAAACTCAGGATCTTCCTGGCTCTTTTCTCTCAACTTGCCCGTAAACCCACAAAACCCAGGGCTTCCTGAGATGAGCCAGAAGCTGGAGCAGCTGCCACCACGCATGGTGGGCTGGAAGTGGGTTCCTTTGTGCTGCTAGTGGCAGTGGAGCAGCAAGGGTTTGATAAGCTCAGTTAATATTTGCACCTTGCCCCTGCTGCCGTTGTATGGGTCTTTCATCAGCCTGACCATAAAACGTATAAATGGCTTGTGGACTTGCAGAAGCAGCCAGGATGGGACTTCTCATGTGGAGACCTGGGAAGAAACGGCAACGGGAACTGCAAAGCTTTGATTTAGAAGATGAGTTCACAGTCTGTGTTAGAAATACAGGCCAGCATGCCCTTGGCTGGTTAAAATTTCCAGATTACTGGCATAACCCTCGCTGAATTGGATACCTGAGTGCCTGCTGGCCTCAGAGTTGTGGATCAGGCTGTTATGATCTTGGTGCCATACTGAACATGTGGATGTTTTGGTTTGCTCCTCTGCTGTGGACAAGTTTGCCACTGCCCTAAATTTATCAGGACAAACTTCAAAGGAATCCCACGGGAAAAAAAGACTTTTTCAAGTTTTTCTGTGGCACTGACAAGACTTTTTTTGCAAGCTTTGTTGTTTCAGTGACATTTTGCAATGTTAAAAATAAGTAAGGAAAAGGCTCAACGTGTTTCTAGAGAACTTTACCCTTCTCTGGTTCTCCCTGCCAGGCTCCAGAGCTCTGGTGTTTATTTAGAAGTTATACAGCTGTAGCTTTGGCATTTTTGCCTTCCTACAGTGTTTTTCTGAGAGATGGGAAAGGTTGGAAACCCAGCTGTGAGCCTGGAAGAACAGTTTGGTTGGGAAGCTGGCACTGAGCTCATGTGCTTGGCAGAGCTGTGCTGGGGGCCCTGTGGGGGGCACAGGAGGAATCCTCCTGCTTTTGGGCTGCAGCATGGCACATGGGTGCTCTTGCTCCGTTTTCAGGGCTTCCCTTGTCAGGTTTGCTCCAAATAACTCCGCTCATCAGCGCGCACGTTTCCATCTGGCCCAGCTCAGCTGGGATGCTGAGACTGGAGCTGCAGTCCCACAGCTGCTCGCGCTGGCTCTGACAACAGAGCCTGAACCTGAGCTTGGCTCTCTGCTCTGCTGTAGTGGACAAGGCAAAACATGGGGGAGCTTTCTCCAGCCTGAAATTCGGTGTTAAAACCAGTGTAACATGAAGTTCTGCCCTGGTGAAGGCTCCAGGAGCTTTGAATAAATATGAGAAGATGCACAGCCCCTGGTTTGAGCTGACAGTGCCAGGAGGGAATGGGTGGGGGAAAGTGAAGTACTGGGAAGAGAAACAGGGTGAAGTTAAGGTGAGCATCAGATTTCTCTTTATTCTGATAACAGCGTTGCTGAGAGTGGGTTTTGGTTCCCTCGGGGACAGAGCAAGCTTTCCCTAGCCCTGGAGACCGTTCATCCTGCACTTAACTCAAATTCTGGCTGAGCAGGAGGCAGAATGACTTACTGGATTGTTACTCTGCCTATGAGCTCCATCAGTAATATTCCACAGAGCAGCTGTTACCCCGAGAAGTTTCAAGTTGCAGCATTTCTTCCTTGTCTTTCAGCCAGGGAGTTGGATATGATGGATATAAATGCACCGGCCTCAGCAGAGGGCAAAGGGATCAGAGCACTTAGGTGTTCTTTATTCACCATAAGCTCCCTGCCTTCTCCCTGAAGAGCTACATTGCCTTAAGTCCCCTTCCACCTTCCCTGCCTGCCCCTGAGTGCCAGGTGTGTGCATGGAAGGGAGAAGAAGTGTTGTTGTTGGGATTCAAGTGTCCTGTGTGTAAATCACAGAAACATGGAATGATTTGTGTCAGAAGGGACCTCAAAGCCCATCCAGTGCCACCCCTGCCATGGGCAGGGACACCTCCCACTGGATCAGGGGCTCCAAGCCCCATACAAACTGGCCTTGAACCCCTCCAGGGATGGGGCAGCCACCCCTGCTCTGGGCAACCTGGGCCAGGGCTTCATCCTCTCATCGTGAAGAATTTCTTCCTAATGTCTAATCTAAATCTTCTCCCTTCCAACTTAAACCCATTCTCCCTTGTCCTATTGCTTCATGCCCTTGTAAAAAGTCCCTTCCTGGCTTTCTTGTCATCATCATCTACACACCCTGTCTCTAGGTGTGCAGCTCCCAGGTGCTGCTGGGCAGGGAGCCCATGGGTGCCTGTCCCTTGTCCCCAAACAGTAGCAGCATCTCCTTTAGACCCACAGCAGCCGTGGGAGCGGAGCGTGCTCACAGTGGTGCCAGCTGGAGAACTGGGGTGGGTTCAATATTGAAACCATCTTTGAGTTTGTGCTGAGGGAAGGTTGCTGGATTTTTTTTGCTCATATCTCTGAAAGCTCATTTTCTTTCTGCTGAGTGCTGCCCTTAATATGGCTTCTCTTTTCCAGGACTCGATTGCAGCTTTATCGGACGCAAAAGATGGGCTGGGGTGTGCGAACAATGCAAGACATTCCACCGGGAACCTTTGTGTGCGAGTAAGTCATTCAGCTTCCATTAGCTCAGCAAATGCATCGCTTCCCGGGGGCTGGCATGGTTTGCTCCTCTTTAAGGAGAGGTTTTCACGCAAATCAGACTGGCATCGAGTCAAGCTCCTTGCCCTCAGTCAGAGCTTTCCTGACTCCATTTCCTGCTCTGTTTGTCCATTTCCTCATTACACGGAGCTTTCTTCTCCCTTCTCTGTCTTGCTGGGATCTGTGCTCAGCTCTCTTACCCCTCTGAAACACAGGCGATGAGGGGAAAATGCATTTGTGCTGCAAATGTTCTCAACTCCCGCATTCACTGTGGACATGGGACACCTGAGGCCGAGGCAGTTTGGAAAAACTGTTTTATATTGGATCTTTTTCTGTTTCGATACTGACTTCTCAAGAGGTTTTCCACTGTCACAGCTCTGGCTTCAGCCTGATTCAGCAAAATAGTAAAACACTTGGCTTTAAGCACACATTTTGGCCCCGATTCAATGAAGTACTTAAGAACAAAAACATTCAGATTTATGTCAAGTGAAAAACGGCTATTGAACCCCGTGGTTTTTAGGCTTTAAAGTGGTATATGTTAATAATAAATGTTAACATATGTTAATATGTTAAAATATTAAATGTTTTCTTCATTGCAATATTACAGTGAGGTAAGACCTTTTGAAAAGGCTGGACTCATGCCCTTCCTGGAAATAGGTGATGAGATTTTTTAGAACTGGTTCATAGAATCACAGAATGGTTTGGGTTGGAAGGCAGGGACACCTCACACTGGTTGCTCCAAGCCCCATCCAACCTGGCCTTGAGCACCTCCAGGGATGGAGCAGTGGTTAATGTTTTGCAGAACTGGGAGGGAGGATTGAGGAAGATTATTGCAGAATTTGCAATAATGAGAAAAATCTGCAGTGAATCAGCCAAGTATTTCTTCTGTGTTAGGAGCTGCCAGACAATAAAATGTTTTTTTTTAGAGGTGAAGCTTAAAACTCTGCTGCTTGTGAGGAGAGTCTCAAGTCTGTCATCAGGTAGGGCTTCCTGTGTCCTGGGTCACCACCCAGAGAGGAGCCCAAGCCTGCACGTAAACTGCTTCCACAGCAAAAAGGGACTTTACCAAATCCTCCTGGAATGCTCACATGCCAGAGGAATGGAATAAGTAGTCGTGAGCAGGCAGCCCAAGGAAACTGGGCAGCCCTGTGCGAGGCTGTAATCAACACAGAACTGTTGTAGAGGCATCGGAGCTGATGGGGGGCAAATACTGCAGACACCCTTAACTCTTCCCTCTGCCCTTGCCAGGAGCTGCTGTTACTGTTTCAGTGGTAGGTGCTATCTTCTTCATTATCTAAATGAGCTGCATACTAATGAGCTGAGCTAGTTTATGTCTTGCCTGTGCACGTTCCTCCTTGTCTCCATCACTCTCACACACACGCAGGTTATTTACTCAACTCACCAACTCCAGTCTTCTTCTCCTATAGCCAGCTGCACCAATATCCTTCCTGTGATTCTTTATCTCAGTGTATAGACTTGGTTTCTTCTTTTCCTCATCTCTGGCCCTGGTGCCAGTGGTGCTTGGTGGCTGCTTGCTCACGGCAGCTCACAGGATTGGCTCTGGTGGAAGAGCATTTTGAATTCAGTGTCTGAATTAGACCTCTCAATGTGCAGTTGCTTTGCACAGATTATTGCTCTGCTTTGGACGGGTGATAATATATTGGTGGTAGGGTGACCTTCATTCCATTATTTTTCACATATGCCTGCATCTGGAATTCCAAATCTAGACTCGCAACGCTTTTATTTTGCAGAACACTACTGGTCCTGACTGTCTCTGTGTGTAAACGCCTTTCTTACCCACATGCTGCTTTTCAGCCTGCTCTGCACTTCAGATACCTTTCAACTTTTCTCTGTAATCACTCCAAAAATGGTTTCCCTTCCCATTTCTTCTTGCAGGCTGTCCCTCTGGCAGCACTCAGCAGCTTCTGCAGGGAGCGTTTAGCAGTGCTCAGAGCAGTTTGGCAGCTGGGAGTGAGGCCCTCCCAGCTCAGTGGCCAGCCTGCTGTCATCTCCAGGGCTTCCCAGACCCTCCTACTTAAGGCCTCCCGTGCCTTCAGTGTGGTCCTGGAAGCAGCAGTTTACAGAATCACAGAACCATTTAGGCTGTAGAAGATCTTTAAGATCATCCAAGTCCAACTGTAAACCAAACACTGCCAGGTCACCACTGAACCACGTCACTAGGTACCACATCTCTACATCTTTTAAACCTCTCCAGGGATGGTGACTCCACTCCCTGGGCAGCCTCTGCCAGTGCCTGATAACCCTGTTGGGGAAGTAATTTTTCCTAATATTCAATCTAAACCTTCTGTAGTGCAACTTGAGGCCATTCCCTCTCATCCTATCGCTTGTTGCTTGGGAGCTTAGCAAGGGGAGATGCAGCAGCGTTGTCCTCCCTGCCCTGCTGGGCTCCCATGGAGTTTTTAGGCTCTTCCACTCACAGACCTCAGGGAAGTGCTTGGGGTAGATTTCGCCCTGGCTTACAAATTCCTCACTGCTCAGGAGCTACTGTTGCTAACCATGTGCTGACATTGCTGTGGGTTGTTTTGAATCTGCTCTGTTCATGCTTGATTGGTAGATGGTGTAACAGCTCGTTCTGGAAACGGCACAGCGGGTTGAGGGCTTTTATTGGAGAGGCTGTGAATTAGTGTGATCTGTAAACCAGAGGTACGTGAGGGTCTGGTCTGTTCTTTCCGTGCCCGCCCATTACATAGATTCCAAATACTTCATTTCTGTACAAAACAGTGATACCATCTGCATCGAGCCAGGTACTTTAGCCACACCTTCAGCTCGAGAAGCCCCAGGCGTCCTGTCTCCCACACCCCATGGAAAATGCTGGAGCCACTGCCAGGGACTTCTTGTTGCTTCTGATTTTTGCATGGAGTGCACTCTGATCTTGTGGTGATGAGAGGCAGCATAAAGGTCTGCGATGTACGTACTTACTATCAGCGTGCTGAGCATCTTGCTGAGAAGAAAGACCCTGGCTTGACTTTGTGAGTTTTCAAATAGAGGGACTGATGTTCCTGCTCTCTTGGGTAGGAGGATGTACCTTTTTCACATCATTTTGTAACTTTAGGGGATATTAGGGAACTGCTTGTATTGGTAAGCAGCCCTGGAGAGGAAATGGATTTCAACGAACAGTCTTTAAATGAACATGGAAACAACAGGCTTTAGTTTGACTGTGGGTTGTTGTTTCATGAGCTGTCAACCTGAAGGGGCTGTCCCTGAGCAGAGCGCCTGTCCGTGCAGCAGCGTTATTCAGCTGTCTCAGCTGCTGGCCACTCTGCCATGCTACAGCAGTTTCCCTGGCCATCGTCTTCTTATTGCTTTACGTCACCAATGAGAGTGTGATTTCCAGTCATGCCGCAGCCTTACGGGAGTGCTTAACGAATAATGCGATGCGGTGGGGACAAACAGGAGGGCTGCCCGCGGCACCGGCCTCCTGCCCTGGCAGAGCCGCTTGGCCAGATCACTCAGATTTGGGAGCTGCAGCCAAACGATCCCTTGTCCTCTCCAGGTTAATGTTTCGTGGCTCTCCTCTTCCCCAGCCCTGGCATTAAATGCTGCCTTGAGCTGCAGAGGGAAATGGATATGGTTGGTTAACACTTGGAAGATGCCTTCAGAGCGGCAGAGGAAGTCTCTGGTGATGCTTTGAAGAATATTTATTTGCATCGTGAATCCTTTGCTTTATAGTTAATTAGCGTTTCATTAAAGGCCAGGAAGACATACACACCAGTATCTACTGAGCTTGTATCCTCCCTCTGGCTCAGTGTCTCTCCTCTTGTGTCTCTTTCTTGGACAGGGCAGGAAATGCTGAACCTTGACAGTCGAAGGCTGTTTAAGATAGAGATGGGGAGGCAAATGTTGGAACAGCAGCGGGGCTCCTGCAACAAGGGGTTTGTGTCAAACCCAGCATCTGTCAGGGTGTGAAAGGTGGTGTGCGTATTTAGCCTTTCCCAGCCCCCTAGGCCAAGCAGCACGTGTTTTGTGGTGCTACAACTACCTGGTTGTAGTCTGCCTTGCATTGTGTTTTACAACAAGGTGGTTGTTACTCGTATCACAGTTCTGATTTATTCTGGTTTAAGAAGGATTGAGGAAGGAGCCTAGATCCTTCCAGGGATCCTGGCAGTTAGGCTAGACCTAAGACTTCTAAAGCAAAACTTTTATGGTATGTAGCATATGTAATCGATCAAAGTACTCTGGAAAATATGGGGAGGATAGAAACAAGCCTTTTGCATTGGGTTGTAAACAGCACAAGCATTGCATGGGTTTATAGGAGAGCCAGGGCACGGTGAGTCTGCACCATGAACAGAAGGAGATTGGATTAACGCATTGATCTTGACCAACAAAGAGATTTACACAAGGAAGTGTAGTCCTCAGGAAAACTAAATTTTGTTGGAATTAAGACTCTACTTTCACCACTAAGAGTGTTGTCCTGAAAAGGCTGAGTTTGGAGCTGGATTTTAGCTGCTCTACGTTGGCAAAGCTCAGTTTGCCTGGGTGGCTCTGAAGGACCTGCAGGGCTAAGGCTGTGGGTCGCCATCTGTAGCTGGGCTGTATCCCTTTCTTTTCCTCTTCCCAGAAAAAGGTGTTTAACCCCACGCTTGTGGTTGCGCCAGCATCTTATTCCTGCCTTTCCTGTTTGTCTGCAGGTACGTTGGTGAGCTGATATCCGATTCTGAGGCAGATGTCCGTGAAGAGGACTCCTACCTCTTCGACCTTGACAACAAGGTACTGAATCTGAAGGCATCTGATGAGACGAACCCAAGTTTTGGCTTCTCTAAATGACCAGAGAGAGTCTTTGTCTCTATCTTGATGTACAGCACGATCTGAAAGCCTTTAGACAGGAGGATTGTGTCCTGTCTGTGTTTTGGTCAAGATACAGAGTGGTTGATGTAGGGCTTAGGGCTTGTTAAAATGAAAACTGAGCCCAGCAGTGCTGAACCACGGCAGCATGTGCTGCCCATGCCAGTTTTGAGGCAGGTTGCTCTTCTGTCAAAACTGTTTGGGCATCCTGAAGTCTGTTGTTCAGCTTTTGATACTCAGGTGTGTGTACGCAGGCTTCCAGCTGCATTGATGGGCAGCTCTCCGAGTTCCTCATAAAAAGACAAGCTGGAAGGCTGAAAAGCACGCCGTTCGCTTATAGCCGGATCCGTCAGATACACTGGCAGGAACTTGAGACCTGTTCTGCTGTAACTGTCCTGTGCTGCTCCACGCAGGGCTGTCAGAGCAGGAATCGTGCTTTGAAAAAAGCTTTGAAGCAAGGCCTTCACTTCAGACTTCCCTTGGGAAAGGAGGAGAGGAGGAAGGTCAGCTGGGGGTTCCAAGAAGTGGGGTGGCTTCCACGGAAAGCTGTAAAGCAGTCTCTGTCTCGTTTCTGTCATCAGCTGGGGACAAAGAAGCTTTGCTTTAGGGGTTTTGCTTTTTTTTTTTTTCTTTTTTTTTTAAAAGCAACAGACATTAGACAACTGAAAAAAGGAGAAATGATGAGTCTTGTAGTCTGAAACCCGAGGGGTCAAACTGTAGTTAAGAAGTTGAAAAGCAGCAGGGTCTTCAGCCTGGTTTGTACATTTATGAACAAGAGCTTGCCTGAGCCTTGCCTTTAGGTTGGCCCCTGGCTGGCTGCCTTGAGGCAGAACCTCTGTGTTTGCTCGTATCGAGCCTTCCCTGAAGCAAAGAGGGAGACCTGAGGACAGGCACAAGCATGGCGCCATTGGTCACAGTGTCTTCAAAGTGTGCATCTGTAGAAAGCCGGGAACTGGTTATGGAGTCGGTGTTTGTGGAAGCCCATCATGATGGGTGGAGGAGGGCAGGACAGAGCCAGACAGGTCCTGTGGCCTCCTGAGCGATGGGAAATTATTAAGGGTTTGAACCCCAGATTTGGGGTCCTGGAGTGTCCTGAAGGAGTGGCCTGGATGGGCGAGTGTTGTAGTGAAAGGCAGTGGTGAGGGTGCCATTTCTGGTGTCCCTGTACCTGGAGTTGTCACTCAGGGCCACGCGCACGGTGAACGCGCAGTGTGCATCCCATCCCCTGTTTGAAGGGAGATGAGTGTCAAACCACCAAAACTTGCTGCCAGTGCTGGGTTTCAAGGGAGGAAAGAGTAACACAACAGATGCTCTCTGGGCTTCCACCAGTTAAGGGGATGTTTTTCTCATCTCTGCACTGGAGAGCTGGAAAAAACACGCAGTTTCTGGGAAAGGCAAGCTTGAGTTTTAGCTGCTGTGGTTGCTTTCTGTTCAGGTTAAGCCACCCCTTTCCCACACGCTGTCCTTGCTTACACACTTGGCCCTCTTCTGTCGAGGAGAGGCAACAATTGGGGCTGCAAACTGCTGTGTCCATGTGACCCCTACCTGCCTGCAGGCAAGAAGGGCTTTTTCCTTTCTAAGAAACCCTGGTGCCTTCCCACTCTTGAGAAGGAGAGTCTTCTCAGGCCAAAGCAGGTTCATGATTTATTCTCTTCCTCTCCAATTGCCACCATATGACTCTTAGATTCCCGATACCCTTGAAGTGAGATGGGAAGCAGTTTGCTGTACGACTTGTCCTCCTCAGCAGCTTCACAGTGAAGATGCTGCCTGTTTGGGCCAAGGCAACAGGCTCCTTTCTCAAGAAACACATCTTCACTTGTGTGGTGGAGATCTCAGTTCTTCCCAGATGGTCACTAGATCATAGAATCATAGAATCACCAGGTTGGAAGAGACCCACCGGATCATCGAGTCCAACCATTCCCATCAATCACTAAACCATGTCCCTCAGTGCCTTGTCCACCCATCCCTTAAACCCCTCCAGGGAAGGTGACTCAGCTACCTCCCTGGGCAGCCTGTTCCAGTGCCCAAGGACCCTTAATGTGAAAAATTTTTTTTCTAATGTCCAGCCTAAACCTCCCCTGGCAGAGCTTGAGGCCATTCCCTCTCGTCCTGTCCCCTGTCACTTGGGAGAAGAGCCCAACTCCCTCTTCTCCACAACCTTCTTTCAGGGAGTTGTAGAGAGCAATGAGGTCTCCCCTCAGCCTCCTCTTCTCCAGGAACAGATGTGGGAGTAGATGATGTCCTCACCAAGAGAAGGTAGCATTTCCGTGGGTGAGAGTGAGGGGATGATGGGAATTAACCTCAGGTTGAAATCAGATCCGGTAATGCTGTGTGTGATGCTGGACCATGTGGGGTGATCCCTCCCCCCATCGCTGGGACACCTCCCTGGGCTCCTGCCCCAGCCGGGTGGTGGGTCTGGCACTGCTCATCCATTAACAGCTGCAAGGTGCTAGCCCGAAAGGGAGCTCAGCACCACTAATGGCTCCTTTGCTTTTAGCCTCATTGCAACTGAAATTAGCTTCTGTAATTGAAGTCTCTGCTTTGCACAGTCATTCTCGGCTGGAATAAAAAAACCCTGAGGGGGGTTCTTTTATTTTCAAGGAAAACAAAATATTGCTGCTCTCTGGAAAGGGAATTTCTGTGTTCTCACGTTTACTTTTGTCTGGAAGAAACTGTGTTTTCTGGAGGCTCTGGCTTTGTGTTCCCTAGCTTGTCGCGTTCAGTTAGAGGACAGAAGGATGCCTGTTCCCCTACCTGGTGGCTTTTACCCCCGAGGTGTCTGCACCACACGTCAAACCTACTACGCTGAACCAGGGCCTTCGGAGAGCAGGGCTGGGCAGAGCTGAGGTGCCTGCCAGTGTGGGGGTGTTTGAAAAGGTCTTCAGGCTTTTAGGGGCAGAAGACAGTATTTTAGGGTCCTGTTGAAAATAGAAGTGTGTGGGTTTAGTCCTTGTAAACCAATGAGTGTCCTGCCCCGGTTGTTGCTCTTGAAACTCTCCAGAGTGTTAGCCCAATGGTTTGGTCGCTTGTTTTATTTAAACAAGGAGCAGTAATAGCAGTAAACCTGACCTCGTCTGATGAACGGTGCGACGTTTCTCTTCTAGGGTGGAGAGGTTTACTGCATCGATGCCCGTTTCTATGGCAACATCAGCCGCTTTATAAACCACCTCTGTGAGCCAAACCTCATCCCAGTGCGAGTCTTCATGTCGCATCAGGACCTCCGCTTTCCCAGGATTGCCTTCTTCAGCACGAGGCACATAGAAGCTGGAGAAGAACTTGGGTAGGTGCTGTTCCCTTTTCCTACAGGGAGCCAGGACCAGGTGGAGAGGGAGAAAGCTCTGCTGCTCCCGAGCTGGTTCACTCCATCCCTTTGCTCCCCAGGAATCCCACTGATGTGCTTCATCCTCTAAGGCTTTGCAAAAACCTGAATCGTGGCAGCGCTAAGGACGGCTGCACCCGGTAGGGATGGATGCAGGGTCCCTTTTGCTTTGCAGTGACGCTCACTCTCTCTTGTCTTGCAGCTTTGACTATGGAGACAGGTTCTGGGACATCAAAGGCAAATACTTCAGCTGTCAGTGCGGTTCACCCAAGTGCAAACACTCGAGCTCAGCGCTGGCCCAGCGGCAGGCGAGCACCTCGTCCCAGGACACGCAGGAAAACGGGCTCCCCGACACCAGCTCTGCCACGGCAGCCGGCCCCTTTTGAGGCTCCGCTCCCCAGAGACTGACTTGTTTTAACCCTATAGATTCACATACTGTCTGAATTTCCATTTAAAGAGAGAGAAAAAAAAAAAGAAATTTAGAAAAAAAAACACTCACTCAAGGAAAGCCAAGGGTTCATGACACTTAGGGCTGTGCCACCGACTGTTACTTGAGGAATAAGTAAAAGCAAATCCCTCCTCCGTGATGTTGTTCTCTGCTCCCCGGTCCTGGAAAGCTGCTGGTTTTCACAGTTGCGTGTGCAGGGGTGGCTGTTGCGTTTCTTTTTTCCATGCGAGCTGTTCTGGCCTCCGTCTCTTAATGTGCTAAAAGTGTTGTCGGAGCCCAGGGAGAGCCGCCCGTCCACCGAATGTTGTTAATTGAATGGATCGCTCATGCCAAGTCATCTCCAGTTCACTCGTAATAAACTTGGAATACTTGACGGGACTTTGTTTCTCGAAGCCGGGGTGGGAGTGGGGAGGAAGAGGGTGGTGCTGGCGCTGGGCTTTGCTTGGCACAGGTTCTGCCGGTTGGTTTTTGTTAGTTTGTTTGCTTTTTTTGGTTGTGTTTTTTTATTTAATCGTGAATTTCTCCCACGTCTCGCAGGACGTTGCAGTGGGGCCTTGTTTGGCTAACAAATGCCCTTCTTGCTGCCACGTCCACCGCCTTTTTTTCTCTTCCGATGAGAAGAAACCCACAGTCCTTCCAACCCCTTCGCTCCCCGGCTCTCTTCCGAGCCCACCAGAGACACTTCTCCTCTGTCCCCGCTCCCTCATGGCCTTTCTCCATTCCAAACCAGCTCTGGTCTGCGCCGCGGGGCCGTGTTGCTGTCTCTGATTCATCCGTGGAAGGATCTTCCTCTCCCCGTCGCATGAGCGGTTTCAGAGAGGGGAGGTTGAAGGGGATTGTACAAGACACTAGAACTGCTCCAGAAAACCAGTTTTCTTGTTTTAAAAACAAAGCGAAGGAGATAATTTATCATGGAGAACCTCGACCCACGTGCGCCCGCTGGGGTGAAGTGCAGACAGGACCCGGCGAGAAGATCCCAGATGCCACCAGCTTGTCTGTTCCCGTCACTTTTCTCAACGCTGGGCACCTTCGACTCATTTTTCAGCCACACGCTACGAGGTTTCAATAAAATGATTTTATTTTTTACCATTACTGAACCATTGGGGACTGAAGTTAAAAAAGAAAAAAAAAACACACAAAAAAGAAAAAAAAAAAACAAAAAAAAACAACAAAAAGAAACCACAAAACAAAACGGTGCTGATTCTGGTGTGATTTTTTGCTCACCACGTGAATATAAACTATCAATTGTATAAAAAGAACAAAGTGATTTTAGTATAAAAATGCAGGAAAAGAAAAAAACCACAAAACTTTTTTTAAATTGTTAGTATTGTAGTGTGAATAAATTCGCCGCCGCCTTTTGTGTGGTGGCTGCGCAGGTCATTACCTTAATTTCTTTTTTTTGGCATATATCTTTAAATACTGTAATTAGTGCAGTAACAGGTTTTTTTGTTCATCTCTTCTAGAACATTCATAATGCCCTCATGTTTATTATTATTATTATTATTTTTTCTGTTAATGTTTTTGACAGTTTCCGGAGCAGCCTTTTGGCTCTGATCATTTTCTTGTTCTGTTTTCAATGAAATCAATAAAAAAAAAGAAAAAAAAAAAGTGCTTTAAAAGGAGTTTGGTCTTTTTGTCTGGGGGCTAGAGCTGAAGGAGGGGAGATTGAGATGAGATCTTAGGAAGAAATGTTTTGCTGTGAGGGTGGGGAGGCCCTGGCCCAGGTTGCCCAGAGCAGGGGTGGCTGCCCCATCCCTGGAGGGGTTCAAGGCCAGGTTGGATGGGGCTGGGAGCCCCTGATCCAGTGGGAGGTGTCCCTGCCCATGGTGGAGGGTGGAACTGGATGACCTTTAAGGTCACTTCCAACCCAAACTCTTCTATTCTCTGGTCCTTATCAAGGGAGGAGGAGCTGCGAGGCTCCGCAGGCTTTAGGCTCGAGGGGCAGCTCTGGCCAGAGCTGGGGCTGGGTTTGGGTGCCAGGTCCGCGTCCTCCACTTGAGCTGAGGAAAGAAGCAACTTGTGAGTCCCTGCCAGTCTATAGCTCCTAAAATCAGGCATAAACGGTGGGAAAAGCCCGGCCTGATGCCACTGTGGAGGGCTTTGGCCACACTTGCCTTCATCACCCACAGAGCCCTGGAGGCGCCATCATCGTCCTCACTCACAGATCAGGCACCTTGAAGGTGGTTGGGCAATAAAATTTGATGCCTTTATGTTGGGTTTGTTGGGGTTTGCTGCTGGCATTGGGGAGGAAGCCGTTCAGAGTCTCCAGAGCTGTCAGGGAGGGCGAGAAGGACCCTCGATGACACCCGTGTGCCCTCGCACGTCGAGACCATTTAACTACAGGCTAACAAGAACAACGCGTTCCAATAGCGTATAATTAAACATCATAATGAAGATAATATGCTTTAATTGAAGGGGGCACATGGAAACCTCCCAGAGAAATCTAATCTCGGGATGTGTCTCTCCTTGCAGCCGTTATTTTCTGTGGTTTTGGCATCATGTGGGGTTGTGAGATGCTCGTCCTGGGTGTGGAGAGGATTTGTGCCCGATGGAGATGGGCAGAGGGAGGACACAGCCGGATCGCGCGTAGGCTCGGGAACTGATGAGCGATGCCTTTGCTTTGCTGTGCAAATAGCTGCAAATTAAATACCTGATTTCATACCCCACCCCATCCTCGCAGGAGAGGAGGAGCTGGAGAAGGGCTGTGTGTTTTATAGGAATTCCTCCAGGCCAGCAGGCCCTGCCTGGTCGTTCGTTGCCCCACACGCTCCCCAAGTAGCCCCTGTGGAGGCAAACGCAGGCAAAGCCTCCTCGGCTGCTCCACCAACCCCTCTCGACCAGGGGCAGTGCCTGGCTGAGGCTTCATTTCATGTTATTATTTTTGCCCTGAAGCCAAGCTGCTCTGTTCCGTCTCAGTGGCTCCTCATGAGCGCCGTGGGCTGCCTGAGGAGGTGTCTGTGGCTCTGCTTTTGCTTTTCTTCAAGAGAGAGCTGTCTTTCCTTTTAATGCAGCCAGAGCATCTGCTCCAGGCTTCGCTCTTGAGCCACTGGTGATGGATTTGCTCGTGGCAGCAGGATTACGTGGGGCTGGGAGCTTCCCCTCGGCTCTGCTGAAGATGCAGAGAAACCTTCAGTCATTCTTTTGTCTTCTCCTGTGGATTCCGGCACTCACCGTGTGTTGCTTTGGGATGTCCCTGATTCAAAGGAGTTTCCAAACCCCCTTGCTTTCTAGCAATCCTCACCAAAGTGGGAGGCTAGGTGTGGCTGGGCAAGGATTCCGATAGAATAACTCAGTAACTAGATAGTCATTATTAAGCATGCAGGGGACAGGATGAGAGGGAATGACCTCAAGCTCCACCAGGGGAGGTTTAGGCTGGACATCAGGAAAAAATATTTCATGGAAAGGGTCATTGGGCACTGGCAGAGGCTGCCCAGGGAGGGGGTTGAGTCACCTTCCCTGGAGGGGTTTGAAAGACGGGCAGATGAAGTTCTTAGGGATATGGTTTAGTGATGGACAGGTACAGTTGGACTTGGTGCTCAAAGGTCTTTTCCAACCTGGGGATCAAATGATTCTGTCCTACAATGGCCAATCACCTGCTGCAGGGCCAAGGGACAAAACGTGAACAGATCAAACCCAGCGGCAAGGGATCACACGGCATTTCCCCGTTCAAACAAACACTCTGTGCACTGAGCAGGTCGTGCAGATGCTGAGCTCTCACTGGCTCATCTTTCCAGGGGCTGTTGGGCACGGAAGGTGTTACAAAGGCACCCGAAAGGCAGCGCCCATCGCTCCGCAGCTGAACTGGCCCAGCAAAGCCATAAAATTACCCAGAAATACTGGAGCCGATCTGGCTTCTCCTCTTTCTCTCCTCTCCCTCTCCCTTCATCCCACAGAGCTGACCCCTCCTTGCTGAGGAAATGAAAGCGAGGGCGATGGTTAAACAGCAGCCTGGCAGGTAAGAGTTATAAAATTACTATAAATGTATGATTTCACCCCATGTCTCATTCCTGAGCCTTTGCCAGGGCTGCAAGAAATATTAGTTTATCTCGCTGATAGCACAGAATATTCCCTCGGCTGCTGAAAGAGCTCTCTTATCACCCTTTTAATTTCCTTTCTAGTGCTACGGGGCAGGATGAAAAGCCACGGGCGCTATCGCTGCTGGCAGGGAAAGGCCTCGATGTCCTGGCTGCCGGCTACGAGAGCAAGAGCCTCACATCAGCTTAAAGGCTGAAGCTGGAAGCCTGGAGGTGGGATGGGAGTGATGAAGCAAGAAAGAGGAGAAGGGGTGAGGCTGGGGGAGGCTGTGCTGCCCCTCCCCAGGCAATTGCACCAACGGACTGAACGCCCAGAACGAGCCGATGGTGTTTAACGCTGCGATGCTGCTGTTTGATTTGGGAGGGGTTGGTTCGACAAGGTCAGCCCCACACCTGAGCTTTCCTGCCCAAATCTGCCTTTTAATTTCTAATTGATGCAAGAGTCATTGAAGAGGACTCAGCACTTAACCACTTCGTTAAGCAACTGGGGCTCCCACTCTGCTGGTGGGGCTGGGTGAAAGACCTAGAGGGAGCGTGTCTTGCTGGCTGTGGGAGGCAGCAGTGCTCGGATGGGGAACGGCGCCACGGTGCCAAGAGAAACCTCAGCCCCCAGTCCAGGAGTGCACGGTGTGATCTGCTGCTCCTGTGCAGGATGAGGCTCACCTCGCTGAGACCCAACCCAACGCCTCGTACCCAGCTCAGAGAGCTCAGGCAGAGACGGACCCTGGGGCTACCTCTGCTTTTACTGCAGCATCCAAGGGACTTCAGGAGCCCTTGCAGCAAGGAAACGCACCCATGCCTGGGAAATTTGTATTTACAATGAATAAAGGTTCCTTGGTCACTCTGGGTGTGTGGGGATGTGGGAGGTGGGAGACTCATGTACTAAGAGAGTCCTGAACACATTCCACCCCGACCAGCACGTGCTCAACCCCAAAACACCTGGTATTTGTTACACAAACTCTTCAGTATCCTTTCTCTTGGAGGGCTGAAGGGTTTTCAGGAACCTAAGACCCTTGCCCTTGCTCTGGACCTGGATCCTCTGGACCCAGGGGTTTACACCCCAGGGCCACCAATGCTCTTATTAAGCCACCGCAGCCTGATGTTTGTCTGGGATTAAATCCCTCATTACAGCAAACTTCCCCAGCTGACCTGATAGGAGCAGGGCATCAGCAGGGTAAGCCAAGGCTGTGTTTAAATACTTGGAACTCTCTGATCTAACAAGTATGACAAGAGGTTACGTTATTGAAAGGGCTGGTTATTTTAAGAGGGATCCATTTGCCAGCTTTCCTGGCTGCAGAAATCTTTAATACTGCTGCAGAAATAGAAAGCGTTGGACACGTATGGATCCTACAGAGCCAGTGAACCACTGAGGGTGGGTTTGCAGAGGCATGAAACACCTCAAGCCCGGGCAGAGCTGAGTGCACTTGGGGCTGAGTTAATTTTACAGAGGTGGCCGGGAAGAAGGGCTGGGGAGACACCAAAATAAGGACATCAAAGGATCTACAGCTGCATTTTGCACTGGGATGTTTCTCCCTTCCTTAATGAAAGAGGGGAAAGAGTGTTACCAACTGGCCCTCTTTAGAGGCAAATTAACTCCCATTCCACATTGCCTCCGCCCTTCCATGGAGGCTTTAAAACACCAGCTCTGGGAGCTGACTGGGGCTCTGCCGGGTGAACCCGGGGGCAGGGGGATGCTCTGTAGCCAAATGAGCTGGAGCAGAGGTAAGATGAGGATTTGTGATGTTGGTAAGGTAGAAAATACAAAAATTTTTATTTTTTGGATAGAAGTCCTCTCTGTTGAGGAGTCGCTTACTGCTCATCCCCTGAAAGCCCATTAAGGTGGGTGTCCGGAGCCCACCGTGTGGTGGATGTAAAGCACCTGATTATCCATCGCTTCCCCTGTCCTCTGAAGGAGCCCCCATCCGTGCTTGCAGAGCGAGGTTGATTGAGATGATGATGTATTTGTCTGTGATGTGTAATAAGCCTCAAAAAAAATTAGCAGTCCTTCTTTGAGAGGCAGAACAACGTGCAAGGAATCATTGAGGTGTTTCTTCCTTCTTTCAGAAAATATCGTAGCAAATGAAAGAGTGGAGATGAGTAAATAATAAAAGCCTTCTGCATGGCTCCTTTGTACCCGATAAAGCCCCACTGATGTAGGACTCAGGGTGGGCAGAAAATATTTGACCTGAGCAACAGCAATTAGTGCGCTTGGCTTTGTCTCTGTTGTGCTCTGCAAATATAATTCTGAGCAGCAAATAAGCAGATAAGCTTTACCCAGACATAATAAGACGAAGATCCTTTTTTTCTGCCTCTGCTGGGAAAAGCATTTCTTTCTGGTTGTGCAGCTGTTGGAGGAAAATAGCTGGGAGATATTGTCTGGGAATCTGTGAGCAGAAACGTGGCCTGTGGCGTTAGTGAAACAATTGTAAAAATGAGTGAAAAATGATGGGAGAGTGTATGATCATTTTTGTCGAGGACCTTTGTTCAACGGACTTGGGTTGGAAGAAACTCAGGAACATTTATGGCCCAGAAGCGTCAGGGTTTGCTGCTGACTCTCTGTGTTTTCCCAGCTGCCGCAGCAGGGGCTGCTTTTCTGTCCACTGTGCAAAACTCCTGCAGCAGCCACAGCTCTTTTTGGGAGAGCGGGTCGAGTAAGGGACACACTGAGATGCTGGAGCTGCACCTCTCGGGGCGGAGAAGAACCAGGAGGTGATGTTTGGAGTCAGGTGTGTGCACAGGGACTGGATTAGGGAAATGCCGCGCTCCCGGCTTTAAATAAGAGATAAAAATGGGTTCAGGCAACTTTGAGCTGATGCTCTTTCTGCCTAAATTATCCCTCTGTTTCATTTGGGTGTAAATCATCCTTTTGAACTCCAGTGTTGCTAACTTGCTCAGCTGTGAGACATGAACGTGCCCTGCTCCCCCCCAGGGTTGGCTGCGTTTGGGGGTGGATGAGCAATCCCCTGCCTCCCCTCTTGCTCACCCCATATGGAAGCTTTAAGGAGTTGCATGAATCCTCCCACCCAACCCCCTACACAACTCAGCTTCTCAGTAGCTGGAAGAGACCTCTTTGCCTCAGTTTCCCATCAGTGAAATGGGAATTAAACTTCCCGGTGGATTGTGTTGTTCTCTGTGCCCCTGACTTGCCTATAGGCACATAAAAAAACCTCGCTCCGAGTCACAAACGGCTACGGAGGGCGCAGCGGCTCTGGCCGGCGTGGGTGCTGCTGTGCTGGGTCCTGGACCTCCTGTGAGAGGAGACCCTCCCACTCTTGGATGAAGACAAAGAGAATGAAAAACCAGGGATTTTGGGACAGACTTGTAACATTGGGGGAGATAGTCTGGTACAATATAGTTTTTTGAGAGCACTAAGCTGCTTCTATAAAACTGGTCTGGGAAACGTTTGATTGCTTGGGCAGACCTATTTTTGCTTGTTCTTTTGCTGTGCAAAAAGTAGTATTTTATGATTGCAAACTTCCTTTACTATTGCAGAGAAGGTAAGAGAATCCTGAACGACCTGCAAACTTTCCATCCTTGTCTCTCTCTACGGGATGTACCTGCTGGTGAAGATAATGTTAAACCCACAGGCTGGGTCTGCTTTGCAGTCAGTGGTAATTGTGATAATTAGCAGCCCCTATGCTGCTGTGCTGGGCACCTCCCAGGACATGGAGCTCTTCTGGTGTGGCCCTCCAGCTCTCCTGGAAACCCAGCAACACGGTGCCTGCTCTTACAGGTGAGCAACCTCCCCACATGCGGGCACCTTGGCGTTGGGGAACAGTACTTTAAACGGTTTCTCTGGAAACGGAGTGTTTCTCCGATGCATCTCTCTTTCTGTGAGGGTTGTGTTTCTCTGTGCCTGGCAGTGACCATCCCTGAGCTGTCGCTGGAAGCTGCTTGTGGCTCTGGTTCTTGGAAAAGCGCTTGCCAGACCCTCTGCCTCTGCAGGAACATGCAAAACATGCATTTGCCCCAGTTGTGTGCAGAAAACTCCCCCGCAGGTAGGAACCCACGTTGGTTTGGATGGTGCCTGGATCTCTAAGTCTGCTGGCCTACAGAAAATATTTTTTTTTCCAGTTATTTGCAATATCTGCATAATTATTCATAAACTGTGTGTGGAAAAAACGTCAGAGAAGGTGCGCGTGGCTTGGTTAAGGAAGTTGCAGTTGCTCAAGGGGAGCTCCAGGTGCTGAGCCCTCCTCCCGTGGCCATTGCCCCGTGGACATGGACCAAAGGAAGCTCCACCTGTGGTTCCTGCCGATGCTGGGCAGAAGATGGGGACAAAAATGGGGTTGCTGGGAGCTGCTGCCTCCTCCCTGAGCTGCGGAGGAGGCTATCAGCCAGACCTGAAATGCTACATTTCTCTGGAACAACAGTTTTGCTGCATATTGGATTCTGTTAAAGGAATTCAATTTAGAAAACATTATGCCAGGGAGAGGAGGAGAAGGGCAAAACATTATGGCTAAATAATTTCAATTAACTATTCCAGACCTTTCTTGCTAATTCAGTTGAAACAAGCGTTGCCTGGTCTATGGATCTGCAGAATCGAGATCCTCTCACAGCACCAGCAAACACAGCCTCGATGTCTACGATGACTTTTTCCAGCTGATGGCTGGACCCAAGGCCAGGCTGTTTTGATGATCTTGAGCCTTATTTCTTGAAGCAAAGCAGAGAAAGAAAAATTTGGACTGTGAAAGAGAGCTTGGTTACCTCTCATGCAGTCAGTCCTCGCTGCTACTTAACTTGGCACATGTAACAATTTTCAAGCTAATTCTTAAATCAGTGTAAACATCCAAGTTCTGCCTAGAACTGGGCAAATTACCGAACTCGATTCTGCTTTGGAAAAACAACCCAGATCCAAATGTGAAGTTTTACTATAGATCTTTGGCTATCAACAATGTTTTCCAAAGCTAGCAGGTACTCGTGCTAGGGAAAGTTAAATTCCTGTTCAGATTATTGATTATTCGTTGACCTTTTAAGTAGTTGCCCTTGGTATTAAGAAATCAACAAATGTTGAGCTGTTTGTCTTACACAGCTGTATTTCTGGCCAATTCCCAGGTCCGGATGACAGAAATATTTACACATAGTTGAGTGCTGGAATTTCCTGAGGTTTCAGCTCCAAATCAAAGAAAGCTCAAACCCTTGAAAGTTTGGGAAGGGCTGGAAAGTCCTGACCAGCCTGTCTGGGCTTGTGTTGGGCTTTATATCCACCGTACCTCTGCCAGCTCTACTTTCTAGAGGGAGCATCTTAGAATCATAGAATAATTTGGGTTGGAAGGGACCTTAAACTCCACTCAGTTCCAACGCCCCCTGCCCTGGGCAGGGACGCCTCCCACTGGCTCAGGCTGCCCAAGGCCCATCCAGCCTGGCCTTGAACATCTCCAGGAACAGGGCAGCCACAGCTTCCCCGAGCAACCTGTTCCAGTGCTTCACCATTTTCATGGTGAAGAAATTCCTCCTTATGTCCTGTCTAACTCTGCCCCTCTCCAGTTCATACCCATTGCCCCTCGTCCTATCACTCCAAGCCTTTGTAAACAGTCCCTCCCAGCTTTCATGTGGGCCCTTCGGGTACTGGAAGATTGCTATCTTTCCTGAGTTTCCCATCCAACTCTCATCCCTTCGGTCCCTTCTTTGACGTCCTAAAAGAATAATAGAGTTGAAAACTGTTTTTTTTTAAAAAAATATTTGCATGCCTCCCCTGTTCACTTGTCTAAATATGCCTGCCTTCCTGTGTTTGCTTTTCTTGTGTGAAGTCTTGGTTTTGATTATGAATTCTTTGGGTCAAAGGCCGTGTGGTTGTATAAGTTCATGGCCTGTGTGGTTATTGATGCAAATGACCTTGGAGGATACAGTAGAATCATAGAACTGTTAAGGTTGGAGAAGACCTCTAAGATCATCAAGCCCAACCCCGCTATGCCTACTAAACTATGTCCCAAAGTGTCATTTCTACAGATTTTTGAACCCTTCCAGGATGGAGACTCCCCCACTGCCCTGGGCAACTCTGCCAATGCTTCATCACTCCGAGTAAAGAAATTCTTCCTAGTATCTGATCTAAACCTCCCCTGGTGCAGCTTGAGGCTGTTTCCTATTACCCTAATGCTTCTTACTTGGGAGAAGTCCAGCACTCATCTTGCTACAACCTCCTTTTGGATAGTTGTAGAGAGCAATGAGGTATCTCCTCAGCCTCCTCTTCTCCAAGCTAAACAACCCCAGGTCCTTCAGCCATTCCTCATAAGACTTGTGCTCTAGATCCTTCAGCACCCTTGTTGCCCTAAACTGCTCGGTATAAACTCTGATCTTTCAGAGCCTTTCTTTTCTAGCATTGTGGAAAATGCTGTTTTTCTGCTTGCTCTCTACAATCTATCGTCTTTCTCCTCTTTTCCATTTTTCCATATTTTCATTCTCTACCCTGATATTTGTCTTGCTCCTCTTTCTGATGAGACTTTCTCCCACATCTGCCTGTGTAAGGGGAAACAAAGAAGGCTGTGATTTTCCTCTTAGCAAGAAAACCAGCTCCCACACAGGTTGCCCTGACCTTGTGCTGCTCAGACTCTGCTGGGGTTTGGTGTTTAAGGACAAGCTCTCTCTACTGTTTTACAAAAGAGGGAAAGAGTTGCCATGTGGCATTGGCTCTAGGGATTTTGCTTTTCTGATCCCTCCAACCTTCCACCACCTACCCCACGCTGGCTGTGCGAGGTTACCCAGAAGGTGGGTTTCTTTATGGTCTGTGCAGAGTTTTTCTCCTTCTCTTTCAAATATAGCAGAGCTCTTGATGTTGGTTCATGAGTCTTCGCTCTGCTGGAGAGAATCAGCCCTGGAAGCTGTCAAGGAGGCCCTTTTATGAGCACTTTAAAGCAAAGAAATGAAACTGGTGCCTGAGAAGTAGATAGGACTAATGAAGCTGTTTTATCTTTGCCATTTGTGTGTATACATGTTGGGGGTAAAGGATATCCTACGGAGTATAGTAAACACATGTAGAGCAAAGCAGTTAATAGGATGAAAATGAAATCAATACCCGGGACTTAATTAAGAAGCTGCTTTTATTGATGTCCCTGGAGACACCTCCCCACCCCTAGATCAGAGATTCCAAATGCTTGCTGGATTGCAGCCTCACACAGGCTGTGTCCTGCAGGCCACTGACAGCCCAGCAGCCTTATTAAATGTTATTTTCAATTGTGTCCTCAACAGATAATGAGAGAAGATGAAGGAATAAATGAGGATTCAGTCTAATGGTCCTCTGGCTTTGGGAGCTGCTGCTTGGAGTTGCACAGATATTTGGGCTTAGTCTGGGCAAGCCCCCAACTCCTGTACGTGTGTTTTGCAGGCCCCCAAGGAGAGGGCTTGTAGGGCTCCAAAGTGGGATGAGGAGGGAAAACCAAGAGCACATACCGCTCCTCTTGGAAAGTATTGAGCTGTTTTACACAACTTCCAAAGCAAAATAAGCCTGATGTATTTATTTTTCAGTGAGGTGAAAAATGCAGCTGTTCTCAAGAACTGATCCTTTATTAAACTGCCGAAAATGGAAACTGTAAAGACCTAAGTGAAGAGAAATTTTCTGAACAGTGAACTGGGCAGCTCAGTTGTTGTGTTATTGAATGTTTTAGGATTGAAGCAAGCAACCAATTTCTGATTAAAATATTGAATTTCTGTCCCGGTTACATGTCAAATGAGTGAGGTACTTGGAAAGGTTGGAGAATGGATGGATAAAGACCATGTGTGGCAGTGTGAACATGGTGCTGGGCCTGGGGTTTGCAGGGGAGGCTGATGAAGGTGGGAGTAAACAGAAGGGCAGGGCTGTATGCAGCTATCCTGGCCTGTTCCTCCGTCCTGGCAGGGAGGGAAGACCTCAAAGTGGCCAAGAGTCCTGTTTCTTTCAATAGTTCTCTTCCTAGGTAGCACCAATCAGTCACAGGGAGGCTTGCTGATTTATGTGAATTGTTTCGCTGGTATCTTTTCCCCTGTGCGTGGCCTCTGCTGCCGTTGGTGTCTGAGCAGAAAGCCAAGCAATGCACCTCCAGATTCTCTTTGCTTTTGCGAACCATCTTTTCTACAAAGTGTATAGCTCCTCTATGTGTTTATTTTGGACAGAATTATCAACCTGTATGGCTGTGGCTACCTGCTCAAGTGTTGTGGTCCACTCTTCCTCCCCAGAAACTGCTGCTGGATGTGTCCCTCCTGTGTCCAGGAAGGTGGCTCAATGGGACTCACCTGGGCTGTTGTTCCTTCCAACCCTGCTGCCCACGATGGCTAGAAAGCGATCTAGAGCAGGTGGTGGTCCTGGCAGCATCGTGAGCACAAGGCAGCATCGTGAGCACAAGGCAGCATCGTGAGCACCTTTCCCCTTTGTTCCCACTTAGCTCAAGCTGTGAAAACAACTGCTGGTGCTGTCAGGGATGCCAACCTTACTGTCCATAGAGCAGATGCCATTGACCTTGCTCAGCTCAAATATCCACCAAGTCCTGCTCCCACAGCAGCTCCTGTTGCTCTTAACTCTATTCTTATTGTTCAGAAGTGTAAAGAGTTCGGTTTACTGCACACTAACCTCTTTTGGCCATCTACTGACTCTTGAATGCTGGTGGGCTTGGCCTTCAGCCCTCCCTGGGCTGCTCTGCAGCTCTGCCCCATGGGGGATGCAGAGTGGTGACAGTGCTGGGAGCTGAGCTGACCACCCTGCTCACCAGCACGAATACACATTTCTATTCCACTCAAGTGACAATCCCTCTAATTCTGGTGTTCCAGAAGACAATGTCAAACAGATACGGAATGCCCCATTCACTGGCAGGGAAACGCGTCCCGCCCCTGAATCCCTGTGAGCTGTAATTACTGTGTTTAACTTACAGAGATGCCAGTATTTAAAATTCTGGCTGTACATCTGTATTTTGTCAAGGAGTAACTTGAATAGCAAACACCATCATTTGACAGGAACATGGGGACTTGCCTCCTCCCTGGCAGGGCTGGGGAAGAGGCCATCGCGTTGCTGTGTTTGTGGAAGAAGACTGACCTGGGAAGAGGAGCAGTCCTGGTTGCATCTAAAGGTCCTGGATTAGTTGACTGAAGAATTTAGAAGAAGCTTTTAATCTGATGATCACACATTCTTAGATGTTAAAGAAAACATCAAACAGCTGGACATGAAAGATGGACTGCTCGTGCTGGATGGCCTTGCCTCCACTCAGCCTGCCTTCTTCAGCTGAGCACTGAGTATTGGTTGCCCCTGAATTTTGAGGTTTTATTTCTCCTTGGAAGGTCCAAGTCCTGCAGCAGTTTGACATAGGGTAACTTCTAACGGGGAGAGAGAGACTAAGGGTTTTGAATATTTTTTTATTGAGATCATGAAAGGTTCTCTGTTGTTTTAAGACTATAGGCAATTTCCCTAATCCCAGAAAACCAAGCAATGGCCCAGGAGTGTTTTCTGGTGAGATAGGAGGAGAGGAAATGTCCTCAAGCTGCATCAGGGGAAGTTTAGATTGGGCATTAGGAAAAAATTCTTTACTGAAAGAATGGTGAAGCATTGGACCAGGCTGCCCAGGGTAGTGATGGAGTCATTACCCCTGGAGGCATTTAAAAAGACATGTAGATGTGGCACTTTGGGACATGTTTCAGCAGGCACAGTGGTGTTGGACCGATGGTTGGACTGGATGATTTTAGGGGTCTTTTTCAACCTTGATGATTCTGTGAACCGTGGGCCTGAGTCAAAGTTTTTAAAACACGTGTGACCTTCCTTTCAATTCCCATGCATTTTCTTGATGACATTTGGTTTTGTCTTGCAAAAAATCTTTAACTACAGTCAAGGGAAAAAAGTCTTGGAGCTTCACATTGGTCTCACGGTGGAGCTGCTTGGAAGGAAGAAGCCACCAGCAGCACTGGAGGGGCTGTTGCCACCTCTGTTGTTTGGTGATGGGACGTCACCTTTCAGACTGCCCCAGCCTGGAAACAGCAGACCTGGTCCTTGTGTCTTTGGTGTCTCTGTCACCTTTGGGAGCTACAGCACCATCAGCCAGTGTGTCCCACCACATTTGCAGGAGCTTTTAAAGATGAAAACCATGTTCCAGTGAGGTAAGTGCTGACTTCATCAGGAACTGGGTGCCTATTCTGAGGTGCTTATGAGAATCCCACTGGGCTGTAAACAGTCTTTGAAACTTTACTTTAAAGTAATCTTTAAAAATGGAAACACTTTAGAGATGTTTATGGTGCACTTGTTTTCCAGAAGCTGGCAATGGGCTCAGTGCTTGAGAGAAGCTGCCAAATACCTCCAAGGCCCCTTTTCTGACCACTGGACTCCACTTGCTGCCAAAACTCAGACAAGAAAATGGGCCTCTTGGTCCTAACTCTGCTTTGTGTTATTTTATTTATTATTTTTGACTCCTCACCAGTTCTTGCAATGTGAACTTGTTAATTCTGATTTTTTCCTCTAATTTCCCACATTCTGGCATTGCTGGCGCTGGCTTTGCTCCATTTGGGCAGTTGCTCTCATTTATGGGTCAGCCTGGGCAGTGCAGACACACGCAGCTGTAGATGGTGAGGGTTTGAAATACGAACTCTTCAGCCATCTGACCTTCCTTGGGATAAATGTTTCGTTGTGGCATGTGCTCTGTTTGCTGATTAAAATTATCTTCTTGGTAATAGAAGCTTTCAGTATCTCCTCTAATGTGAGGAGGAATAATTAAGTCCTCTCAGTAATGCAAATAAATAATGCCTTTGGAGAGTCCTGAGTGCATCATAAATCATCAGAGTTGTGTTCCTGAGAGGCCACCTCCT
The DNA here is from genome assembly GCF_032191515.1 of Phaenicophaeus curvirostris. Taxonomy (NCBI): domain Eukaryota; kingdom Metazoa; phylum Chordata; class Aves; order Cuculiformes; family Cuculidae; genus Phaenicophaeus; species Phaenicophaeus curvirostris. Next base: position 3,184,982 of record NC_091411.1, read on the forward strand.
TGGGTCCTGGTGCTGGATGATTACAGCAGGGTTTTATCATGTGTTGTATAGCGATCGCCCACTGGCCACCTGTAATGTCACTGCCTGAAGAGTCTGGTGATACTGTGGTGTACCTGATACCTGGTTGCGACCTGTTAACTGGTTTATGTAACCCCTTCATAACAGGAATGAAGCATCTCAGGATTTCTTACTGTTTTTCTCCTTGAAATAGCCCTGTCATGGAGACAAACGCTGTCATTCAGCATCAATTCTGACATCTGTACTGAGGTGGAAGCATAGGAATGGTTGGACTCCAATCTGGTGATTCTACGATTCTATGATTCTAAGGTGTGGATAGTATCAGGTATGATGAAAGGTGAGAGTTCAGAGACACAGGAAAAACTTCTGGTTGAACTATGGAGCCTTAAAGATTTGAGGTGCCCCAAAACTTAGAGAACATCTGTGCAGGGGGTGTGCAGCTTTGGGGAGAGATGCTTACCCCTGCAACAAAGGGCAGTGCACATATCCCCAGGTAAGTGAGTTCACCCGTGTGCAAATCTAAAAGCTGCTCCAAAAAAAAGAGCTAGACTCTTTCCTTAAACTTTTCAGAGATGTCTCATTTAGCCCATGTTTTCTCCAGTTTCCTGTTGGAAATTCCAGTGCTGGGAACCAGCACATGAATGAAAATTCTCCCTTCATCCCTGCAAGTGACTCAATGGACCCACCATAAAGCAATGTTGCTGTTCTTTCCTTTGGAGAGGAAACCTCTAGTGCAGAGCAGGAATGACTTGGTGCTTTGGGGACCTTGGCTCTAAGCTTTTCTGAATGAATGCTAACAGCTTCCCTCTGCTGAGACAGACTGGCATGTTTAATCTGGCCTGTTTACAGATTCTGGCGTACGAGTGTGGAAAGGAGCTGTGGGAGCAGCTCTGTGCTCTGGGAGCATCCGTCTGTTGTGTGGACCAGCTCTTCACATGGCCTAACCCTGGGGAAGGAGAAGGATCTTCCAGGTTGTGGTGGGCAAGCCAGACCCCTCGAGAGCTCCAGCAGGGCTCTGGCTTCCCCTGGATCAGCCTCATGGAAGGAAGAGCTTGTGATGGATAGCGGGTGCTCCGCTCCTGCCTTGCTCCCAGGGCTTGTGGGCATCTGCAAGGAGCGACCAAATATCAGTATAAATATGTGAATAAGCCACGTGTGCTTATGCTGAGGATGGAAAAGCTGCGTTGCATGGCACTGTCAGTTGCCCTGTGGTCCCGACGGAGCCACAAAGCGCTGTCTGCAGGGATGCTCCTGATGCCCAGGAGAGCTGATAATCCCTGGGGCAGGGCAGGAGGTGGTTGGACACCTCCCCCAACGATTTCCCTTGCAAACCCTTAGTCCCTATAAGCCAGAAAGCTGCTTAATTTATAAGACCGCTCTGAGCGCGAGGGGTCGTGCTGGGTTCGGGTAGACTCGAAGCGGAGGTGATGAAGAGGGAGATGCCCGTGGTACCCACCGCCCCGACCGGGATGCGGAGCAGGGTGAGAGGAGTTTCAGTTCTGCCCACGCCGGAACAGAGGGCGCTGGAGCCTGATAAAAATCCTGATGCTGCGGTGAGCGGGTGCCGGATCCCAGCCCCGGGGGGGGTTTGGCCAGGGCTGCAGGGTGGGTGGTTTCTGCGGGATGGATCTGCTCCTTGAGGATGGTGACGGGCAATTTTCACCCCTCTGTGCTGGCTCATCACCTGACAAAAATCTTCAGATTGCTTATTTACCTCTTTAGTGCAATGATCTTGGTTCAACGACTGGTTTTTTTCTTCCCCCCTGTTCTGTGACCCTGGGGGCTGATTTTATTTTGGCCACCTCCTCCCTCCGATCTTCATGGGGGCTTGGATTCCTTCCTGGTCCCCCATCTGCAGCGAGTGGAAAGTGGTCCTTGCATGTGCCTTGGATGCTGCTGCTCCCAGGGGTGGGTCTTCCCAGGCTTCCCTCCGCTGCTGTGGTTTGTAGGCATTGACCCTGGAGCTTGGAGGCTGCAGGCTTGTGGCAAGGGGTAAGCGCAGCCCTGTCAGGTCAGTATTTCCCAACCCAAAGGTGTAGCAGCTCTCTCCTTCCTCCTGTGTCTCCTCTCCTCCTGCTTGTCTCTCTTTCCTAGGAGTGAGTCCCAGGGAGGTTTGCTCTCTGCCCCATCTGTAGGTGTGATGAGTCTCCTGGGCTGATGTCTCAAGTGGTTTTGTTGGCTCCTAACCCAAATCCTCTCACACCAGTGAGAGAGAGCAGCCCTCTCCCCTTTCATTTAATGTTTGTGCAATGGGGGTCAATGCCCTTAAAGGATTAACTCCTCCTTTTCTTTCTCCTGTCTTCACTCTACCATGTAAACCAACAGAGACGGTAAGATAGAAATTGCCGTAGACTGCGTGTGACCACAAGAGATTAATTAAACAGTAAGCCCTAATTACTGAGGCTAAGGCTGACTGACTTACTGTGCCTTGTAAAATAGCTGAATACTTAATTTACACTAGAATGTGGACATAACTTTCATCATTAGCTGAATAAACAACGAGCATCCGAGCTAAACAGCTCAGATGCCTAATAGGTGCATCAGTTATAAATGGAGCTGTCTCCTGGCAGGCGTTGGGCTGCCCTCTGCCTCTCTCAGCTGGCCCACAGATAGAAAATCCATGTTTTGTAAGGGGGACCTGCCTTAAGCCCGGGGGATTCCCTGCCTGTCAATATGATTTGGCTTTCAGGCTGCTTATCAAAGTCTTCGGTATTTGCATTTCACTGCAGATTGGGGAAAAAATGCAGAAGGTACTGAAAGGCGTAAAAGAAAACAAAACCTCAGCTCCCAGTGCAAGGTCGTGGAAGTAGGGCATCTATAGCTCCTATTTCTGCCTTTCAATATCTTACTTAATAACAATAATAGATTCTGAGAAGTGAAAGTTAATCTGTAGCTCCAGAGCTTTTTATTGTGTTTCTCCCTTTCTGTGTGCATTAACCTTTCGGATCTCGGAAGGCTGAGGAGCGTGCAATGCTTTTTTTAATTCCTATTATTCATGCTTGCTGCATGGGTTCTGATCTGGTCCTCGACAGAGTAACAGCACATCCACCCATTAGCTGTAGCGAATTGAGCACTTCGTCAGACCTCAGCCTGTCTCTTAAATTTATGTATGAGGTGGATTGGAGGTCCCGAGTGGGTTTGAAGCTTTGCTGAGATGAGCACTCTGCAGTGGAAAAAGCATCCCAGGATCACAGAGGTAGTGACTGAAATAGGGAAAAGGTAAGCAAAGGACATCTTGATGCCTGTTTCAAGATGGGGGAAATACAGTGATTTAAAGGCCTTAGGTGTGTCTGTGTGCCCAGCGTCTTTGAGAGCACTCAAAAAGTCTTGGTGGACCCCACGTTGCCTGGCTCTGGTTCAGCTCTTTGCCAGCAGACGATAATGCTCTCTGCATGTTGGCCAAAATAACTCTAGGGTTTTAGGGAGTGGAGAAGTTAGCCCTGCACTGGCTTTGCTTCTGCCTGCATATTTGGTGGGTGGCTGAATACATCTGCAACATCATTCAGTCAAAATGAGTTAAACATCCAATTTTTAAGACAACTCTGTCCACTTTTTCATGTGCTTTATCTCTTTTACTATGTACCATTTGAATTGAAGACCCCACATGGGAAACGGGTCCCAGTTTTCTATCCTCAGACTACATGCTACTAAAACATATTCCTTTTCCTAGGTTGAAAGACCAAAACCATCTTGAGTGTGAGAAAACTTGGGATGTGCTGGTGAAAGAATTCAAAATACTTCAAAGAACATTTCCCTACAGCAGTGTTGATGTTTAAGGTGAGTGCCCCTAACCTGGTTCTAACTTTGCCAGGATTTCCTATGTCTGTTTTGAAGAATGAAGTCTCACTTATTGCAGCTGCAGCACTCTGGATACTGTCATTACTCCATAGTGCTTCTCTGCTCCATAGTGATACCTTCTGGGAGGTAAGCTTGCCCTCAAAGCCGTTTGAGAGCAAAGGCGCCTTTTTTTTTAAGCACACAAAAATTCTGGAGAGGTTATCTGTTCCCTCTACATGCCATCTCTCAGCTATGTTGCACACGCATGTGCCCAAATACTAATGTCTACACAAGTGTCTAATTTTTGCAGATTTTGGGTACAGAAGCACCCATGGAAGTTGCAAGTCTCCAAAAAGCAAAGCATCATCTTCCCTAGTTTTGGAATACAAACTTTCACAGTAAGAGCCATCCTACAACTGAGGAAGGCTTTGCAGTGTGTTACTCTTCTTGTGTAATATTGTTTTTCAGTCCTCAAATTCTTCAAAACCTTATACAACCTTGGGAATCTGGGCCTTCCTACACATTGTCATTGGGCATCTCAAGCAAAAGTTTGGAAGCTCTAAACACGGGGCCATTTCCGTGTATGTTATTTTCTCCATAATTCTGAATAGTTTCTGAGAAGGTGACAAACCTTGATCAATTTGTATTCAATGATAATACTGAAAATAATCCAGGCAAAGTGTGTTTCCTTTTGCAGTGTGATTTGACACGCACTTGATCTGCTGGGAGTTTTGGATAATATGCAGCAGATATCTGCGGGGACAAGGACAGACACTGCTGGGTGTATGTGGAAAGGAAACTAGGAGCAGGCTGTCTTCAACTTGCATTTACCCTTGGGCAAGTAAGTGACTGATGAAAATTCCCAACTCCTTACTTTCTTTTTCTTACCCATCTAGCTCCAGGTCTGGATCAACAGAGTCCTGTTGCTCTATCAGTTCTTGTGGTGCTTCTCGCTTTTGGATTTCAAGACTGATGTTCATGCAGAGCTGAGCCTATACATAATTGTAGTTTGTCTAAAGTAGAATTTGAAATGGTGTTTTGACATCTAGATTTCGAGAAGCATCTAGGGAGATTTTCAGAAGAGTCTAAGCAGAGGCCAGACCTGAATCTTAAGGAGGATCAGATGTCACATCATTGTTGTACCACAGACAGTTATATACTGAAAGACAGACTGAGGCTCCCCAAATATAATCCTCTCTGGTGGTCAAATCCTGATTTGACTTGAGGTCCGAAGCAATGGAAGACAAGGGTGTGAACTTGCTGCCTTTCCCTGCCTGTTGGTCAGTCTTGGAGACCAATGGTGTAGAAATGATCTTGGAAATGCCAAAGTGAATAAAAATATGAAGGCCGATATAAAAATAATATTTTTTATTCATCATCTTACTGCAGTTTCCCTGCCACAAGCAATTAGGTTGCTGTTTCACAGAGCAAATGCTGTTACGGTATTTCTGGGGTTCAAACGTGGTGCAGTGACACTATAAGTGCAACACTGGAGCCAGAAGGAAGGTTTGTTGTCTGTTTTCAGCACGTGGGCAGCTTCACTGTGTCCTGTCCCTGCCCACGGCAGGGGAGTTGGAAGTAAATTATCTTTAAGCTCCCTTCTAACTTAAACCGTTCTACGATTCTAAGATTCCATAGTTATCCATTGCTGTGAATTTTCCTCTGTGATGTTATTCAGACTTTGGTCCTGCGTGTAGAAGTGTAATTCTTTCAGAGCTGTCTGCCTGGTTAATTACCAGCCTGGAACACAGAGCAAAGATGCTGGAAGTCTTAGTCCAGCTCACTTCTTCCACAGTCAAGAAATGGCTGCTGAGTTTTATGTCACAGACCATCTACAAATTTCAAGAGAAAAAGAATGAGTGCAATCACTCTTGATCCCCTGAGGTTCACTCAAGGTGGAGAGGTGATGTGGAGAAGGTGCTGAGCTGGATCTTGGTACCTGATTTCCCTCCCTGACTTGCTGTTTGGCTGTAGGCAGTGTGCCTCAGTTTCTCCTTTTCCTCTATTTTGACTCTTCAGAGTAAGCTCTTGTAAACAAGAGCTTGAGCTGATCTCCTGGGTTGGAAGAGTTGTGTGGGGCTGTGGTGTTGGATGGTGCTAGCTTCAATAGCTTGGAGGCTTGTGTGCACCTTTGTGCAGAGGTGAAATTGTTGTGCCAGCCAGATGCAACCCAGGGGCTTCAGCAATGATGCCCCCAGCCCCTCCAATGAGCTCTCTGAGGCAGGGTCTCTCTTAACCCGCATTTGCACAGCAGCTAATGGTAATTGGCCACAGTGGCTCCCTGTACTGTTCACGTTACCGATGATATCACAATCATGACACAGCCATAAGAGGAGCTGTATCTCCATGAGGCCTCTCTTTCCCATTGTTCACTCTTTTATCCTTTTATTCATGATAAAAGGTAACGGAGCACCTTTCTTTCTGCCCTTGCTTGCTGGTTTTTTTTACATAATGTCATTCTGCATTGTCTGGCAAACTCGAGCACTATCTTTCACAATTTTCTCTACCTGCATCACAGCAGGATTTTCCTCTAGCACAGCTGGTGCAAAATGCATGGATGTGAGTGAGGAGAGCAGAAATCGCTGGCTGGGAGCGCCTCAGTAACCTTCTCTTCTTGGCCTGGAGCTGTGGCCTGTCCTGTGGGCTAGAAGGTGACATGCGGTCTATGATGTTGTTTATTTTTTAGAGGCATATGCTCTTGGGAGCCACTCTGTTTGGGAATAGCTTTGGTCCAGAGCTTCAGGATGTATGGGCTGCTCTGCTTGTCAATCTTGCAAATTCTGAAAGGCAAATAACAGCCTACACCCATTTCTTTGACCCCTAAGTTCTTCAGCACACAAGGTGTGCCAGGAAATGACCTTCCTACCCTCTGAGCCACTCAGGGTGTAGTCAGGACCTAAGGAAGTTCAGGGTGTGGTTGGCATCCCTTCGTCTCTTAAAAGAAGAGATATTTTACTTCCCTGCTGTTGTTTCTGCAGATATGTCCCTCTTACCCTGCTCAGTCTGGGATGACAGCCAAGGTGACATTGGGATTGTGTCCCTAAATTTTAGCCACCACCCCTCATATAGGGCACACTTGCTCATGGAGCACAGCAAACTGGAAGTCCACTTTGTGATTCAACCAGAAACCATCCCGAGATGGATCTAGTCTGTCCCCAGAGCTCCTGTGAGCTGCTTTGCCCAGGGAAATAAATAGTGCCACTGGTGCTCACTGTGATCCAAGCATCCCAGTCTGACACGCACAAACCTGCAGCATTGTACCATTTTCTCTGCCCTGTCTCAGCAAGGCAGACTTGGTCTTTCCAGGTGGAAGTGCTGCTCCATTAAGCCTGGTCACCTGCCTCAGGCTTGGTGCTTGGCATGGAGATGGAAGTCCAGGGAAATGCTGGGTTGCTTGGCAAATCTTCCCAAGGAGGAGATAGTCAGTGCTGGAGAGCGGTGTGATTTGCTCACCTCTGTCTCTGGGGCTTATGAGGAGGAGTTACTCATGACCGAATCCATTTTTAGAATTGGCCATGAGATGCTCTTTGCCCTCCTGTAGAGGAAGATTATAGATGTCTGTCCTGCTTCAGCGCTCTAAATTCTTTGCTTTCTCTTAACTCTCCTCTTCTTTTCATAATCTTAAAAAGCCCAACTAAACCCTGATGCTTCCCCTCTCAAAGCTAAATAATCCTTGCAATTGCAATCTCTTTCTCGTGTTTAAGGCTTTCAATGCTTAAGATCTGTGTGATCTTCCCTATGATGTGGGGAAAAAAACAAAAGCCCTGAGGATGTAGATTGAGAAAAGGGCGAGCTGCGGTTTAATAGAACAGCCTTATGACACGCTCACATCATTTTCTTGCTGTCACAAATACTCCCACCACCCTGTCTGCTGACTTCACTGCAGAGCTGTGGTGGGCAGTTTGTTCCTGGGCGAGGCAGGGTGATTTGGTGGATCTGGGAGGAGAGAAGGGGAAGCAGGGTCAGAGTTTTACCCAATTTTTGATACCACCTGGTGCAGAAGACAGAGCAGCTCCCCCTCATCTTATTACAAGCACAGGAGGATGCAGAAATGAATATTTGTGGAAAGCAACATATTCCTTTTTTTCCCCCAGATGCTGATTTCCATCAGAAGAGGTGGGGATTACTGAAAACTGCATTTCCCCTTCTACTGGCTGCTAATAAAAAGAGCCAGATTTTTCCACTGAAAAGCCTAATAAGACCAAAGAACTTATTAGATTTAGTGACCATAAGAAGAGACATGAAAAATATAGACAACTAAATAAATCAGCTGGTGGAAACTTGATTTTCAGATGAAAAGATAAATTCATTATAGAAAAAATGCAGTGAAGATGAAAATGTTTTTAGGGGAAAATTTAAAGAGAGAAGAGCATTCTACTGCTCTGATTAACCTATGAGCTGTGAGCTCCCTGTTCCCTCCTTCTCCCTCCATAAAATAAGGAAACTTTCCCTGTGTATAAGTTTGGGAGTGAAGACTCATAGGAGGAAACACTCTCATTTTAATCTCTACCAAGGGTGTTTGAGTGCAACTGGTGTCCAGCAGAAGTGGGAGGAACCTGTTGGCAGCCAAAGTATGAGGCCTCATTTCCCAAAGACTTCACCTTCCTCATCCACAAGACTGAAATGATTGGTTTAATCTGCAAATTATCCAGAATTGGGGTCTTTTATAGCATTCCCAGCACACACATGGGAATGTGACCAATAGACTGGAACTTCTTGCTGACCTGGTCCCCAGGACTTGCAGGTACTAGGTGGTCATGTTCATTTCAGGGTGGTTGGTGGCTGTTGCCATATGTGATGTGATGCACCTTCCCCCCTTGCTGCTTCCGTCTGCGGCTCCTTGAGTTAGTGCTGCTCCTGGCTCACCTCAGCAGCCAGTGTTACCACCGAGGGTATCTTCTGGCTGCAGTGTGAGAAAGCCCTTCAGATATCAAACCCCTGGGTAAGAAACCATTTTCTTCCTGGGGGTCACCCTTAGGATATTGCTGGCCATTATTTGTGCCATTTGTGGATGTTGCCAGCCCTCTTGCTGTCTCCTGAAGCCAGCAGATGTAATTGCTACTGACTTGCCTAGTTGGTGGGCTGATTTTGAACAGAGACAGCTTGGATGACTAAGGCAAAAAACACATTAGCAGCAGAGTCCAGGGTTTCCTTAATGTGGGGGAAGTGAAAACATCCCCCTGTTGACAGCTCTGACTTCTCTGGAGGGTCCCTCCTAAAAGTCAATGGTTTGTATCCCAGATTTTAGCCTAAATGCAAAAGCAAAGCCTCATCAGCTACTGCGGTGACTGTTAATGTGAAGAGGAGTTAGCTTTCTGACTTCTGGTGGATGGAAGCAAGAGGGTGTTGGGATAAACAGGATTAAAGGATTTAATCCATAAATATGGGATTAAAGGTATCCAGTGCTCTGCAGGAGTCATTCAAACCAAGGAGAAACAAAGTAAATTGTCCAGAAGGGCGCAGCTCTCTCTTTCAAACCAGTCAGTGTGCCCAGAGCCCTGCAGCACCTTATCCGTGTGTGCTGGGGTGGGAATTGCATCCCCCTCCCCACCCACATTTATCCCCTGCCGTTGCGGTGTCAGGGGTTGGATCCAAAACCAGCCTTTGCGCCCCCATTTCACAGCGCCCCCTCCTCCCCATTGCCCCCAGCCTTCCTGGGGGCTCCTGATGGCACAGAGGGGGTGAGAGGAGCTTTGGTGCCTGCGGGCATCCACGGATGCAGGAGTGCACATCTGGGCCACGCACATCTGGGCCGCCTTGCCTGCTCCCCCCACCCCACCCCAGAAGGCAGGAGCCCTGCGGGGAGGCTGAGGGAGGCTCTGTTCCCCCCTTCCCCGCCGCTCCACCGTATTTATTGGGGTGGTTCCATCCCTCCCCGCCCGCCTCCCGGTGCCGGTGACTGGAGCGGGCGGAGCCGCGGCGCCCCATTGGCTCCGGGCATCACATGCGGCGGGGCCGGAGCCGGGGCTGGGCTGGGCACCGAGAGCTCCGGGCACACGGCAGCAGCGCAGACCCTTCCCAGCCCGCCGGGAATCCTCCAGCAGGCAGCCCCTCGCCACGGCCATGAGGTCGGGCCGGAGAGCCGCTACCTGTGCGGGGAGGTGAGCGGAGCCTCCATCCCTCCCCGGGCATCCCCAGCGGCGGGGTGGAGGAAAGGAAAGGGAGAAATCACTCTCTCTCTCTATATATATATTTATATATTTTTAAATATATCTATATATTTCGCTGTGATCAATCCCGCGACCGAAGCCCCCAGAGGGAGAAGTGCTGCGCGCTGTGATGCGTCTTCCTCTCGTCTCGGCTGCCAGTTTGGATTGTAGCACCCGGCTCCGTGCATTGAGAGGATGGCTCGGTTCGGGGATGATCTGCCAACCCGCTATGGAGGTGGAGGGCCGGCCGGGGCTGGAAGAGGGAGCAGCCGGCAAGGTGGCCCCCAAGCCGGCCAAAGGATGTATAAGCAGTCGATGGCTCAGAGAGCCAGGACTATGGCTCTCTACAACCCCATCCCTGTCAAACAGAACTGCTTCACAGTCAACAGATCCCTCTTCATCTTCAGTGAAGATAATGTTATACGGAAATACGCCAAGAGAATAACAGAATGGCCATATCCTTTCAGGGAGGGTGTGTGGGGAGGGGGGGAGGGAGGCTGGGGGAAAGAGACTCCCCATGTCAGCTAAGGATGAGTGTCTGGTGCTAATGTAGATGTGCGTGTTTGATCCAGTGTGTGTAATGGGTGTGTGTGACATGGATCCCTGTGTCAGACATAATGTACGGCTGTGTAGCTGAGTATCATAGGAAATTGCTTCTGTGGGAGCAGTGAGTGTGCTTTTGGTTATGCCAGGGGTGTATGTAAGATATACATGCCTTTCAGAGTGTTTAGGTGTGAGATAGAGCATTGCATACCATTATGTGTTCTACAATTTAAGCCAAATGCAAGGAGTTCTGTGAGATTCATGCTAACAAACCCTCATTCTTACTTCCATCTTTGAGCCTTTCAACACTTCTTTCTCCTTCTGAATAGAAAAGGAACGTAGGATAAAAATGGTGACACCTTAACATTAAAGCTGCATTGACAGCAGGGACATTGATAGCCAAGGTACCTTGTGAAATCCCATTACTACAGCCATTGCAGCTAGGTTGTTAGTATATCACCTCCTGAATCCATTAGAATCATCATGAATCTTGTCACTTTGATCAGGTACATAGCCCAAGCTTAGGCTCTACTTTGAGAAAGAAAAATATAAAAAGCTTTGTGTCAGAGGGAGGCAGCAAGTGGAGAGAAGGATCATCTGCTCTGTTGGGAAAGGGGCAGATGCTTTCTGTCTCAGACCCAGCTCTCAGGCCAAGTGAGCTGCAGAGATCTTCCTTGGAAGGGGGCTTTGCTTGTAATGATACACACAGTGGGGTTGTAAGCCATGAGAAAAGGGATGCAGACTGTTCAGGGAGTAGAGGTAGTGGGTGTGCGTGCGAGTGTATACGGGAGTGCTTTACACTGGTTATCTCAAGGGAGCTGACTGTTTTCTTTTCATTTGATATCACACACATATTAATCCTCAGCTAGCAGCAGCAAGGCCTCCTCCCAGCCTCCTAGCAACACTTTCAATTGCCACAGAGGCCAGCTCCCCTTCAGCCTTCCCCAGTTTTCACTTCTTGAGGGGCTAGCAGGAAAAAAAATACATCAGCAGAGTAAATGCCCTTCCCTCTGAACACACACACATATACACACGTATTGATCTTTATGTTCCTATTATGAAATCGTAGGCATTTCTCTACGTCCTCATCCATTTCCCCTTCCTTGCATTCAAGTCTGAATAAACAAGCTCCAAAGTCAGAGCATCGCGTTTCCTGCAAGGCTCGACGCAGTCAGTCCCTCTCCTGGGTCTTGGGCGACTCGTTTGGGGAGGGGGGGACACCCGGAGCCGAAGCCGCGGGGCGAGGCCCGGGCGGCGCCGCCCGGGACAGGGCGCTGTCCGCGGTGCTGAGCGGCGCTGTCCGCGGTGCTGATCGGAGCCCCCTCGGTGCTGAGCGGAGCTGTCCGCGGCGCTGTCCGCGGTGCTGAACCGAGCCGCCCGCGGTGCTGAGTGAAGCCCCCCGTGGTGCTGAGCCGAGCCCGCCGTGGTGCTGAGCAGAGCCATCCACGGTGCTGAGCCGAGCTGCCCGCGGTGCTGAGCGGCGCTGCCTGCTGCCCTGGGGCCGCGGCGCGGCTCCACCCTGGGAATCTAGGAGCTCGGCACGACTCAGGCTCAAAACGACAGTGAAAGGCAATGGGATACTTAGTGTTTGGTTTACTGTCTCGGAGATTGCTTCCCTCCTACATCCCGACAGGGTGCTGATCATTTCATTGGAAGTAGGCATTGCAATCTACCAGTAATTTATGTTTCAGACCTGTGTAGACACTCTAAATCAAACTCTTCTACCCATTGCTTATTTATACTGCGTGCTCAAGTCAAATGACAGGGAATTGCTGAAGAACACTTCAGCAGATGGCTATATAATCTTTTTTGGAGGCAGTTCAGCTTATCAAACTTATGTAAAAACTGTAATTTTTAATAGCTTTTATGTTTCCTTTGAATCTTTTCCTTTCTTGCTCCCAAATTCCTTGAGCAGCTCAGATTCTATGCATAAGTTACTAACTCTCTTAAAGAGAGCTGATTTCCTACTTTTCTTCCAAAGACATCCCAGAATGAACTCAGGAAGTCAAGGAGACTAGTTGCCTTCAAAAAAGACGAGCGATCTTAGAATGCTCAACTAATGTAACTGGTTAGGTAGAAATGGGACTTGGATGATGTTCTCCCTCCTTGTGTTGTCTAATGTTTTCTTTAACTTCTGGTCTCCACTCCATTTGAATACATGATTTTAGCTACAATCATAGCCAATTGTATTGTGCTGGCTCTGGAACAACATTTGCCGGATGGAGACAAGACACCTATGTCAGAGAGACTGGTGAGTTGTATTCATTTATTTGCATTTTTTTTGGTGTGTTTCGAGGCTAACATAAGAGATAATCAGCCACCCAGTGTTGTGAGAGCTTGTATCTATTTTGAAGATCTGCATGTAAACAAACAGGCGTTGACGTGACAATCAGGAAAAATAAGGCAGTGACAACAAGTATAAGTCTAACCTTCCAATCCTGTCTTCACAAGAATGCTTTATCACTCTATCCAGCCCTGCCTAATCGAAGAAGAGGAGAAGGACCTTACACTATGATCAGAAGAGCAGAAAACTTCATTTGTCTATAAACCAAGATAGGAAGGGACTGCCAAATGCTCAGAATTATCTGTAGAATCAAATGAACTTCTGTGATATTTTCCCAGGAAGTGGTAGAACAGAGTAACTTGTTAGGTTCGTGTGTCTTCCAGCTCTCTTCCTGCTACAGCATATATCATGGACCCTACAAAGCAAACTTTGGGTTTAGATGATAACACTTCTCTTCCAAAAAAAGAAACCAACTTACAGAGGAAAATAATTTACTCGCAGGCTTTATGGTAATGAGCCAAATTACCTTATTTCAATACAAAATATAAGAATAGCTTCAAAATCATGCTTCCATTTATCATCACTGTAGGAAAAACGGGTAATATTTGGTTTAATTTTTCTCCTGCTGTTAATGGTCTGGAACATTTTTTCATGCCTAAATGCGTTAATCCTGGTGCATGGTCAAAGTATGAATAAATATATATCCAAATGTGTTTTATGTGTAGATATTAGATTATGCAAACAAAGATCATATTAGACTTGCTTCTAAAAGCTAGAGACCTGAATGCTGCTTGCTACAGTTTCAAAGGTTGGTCTAGTAGGCAACTCTTGCAATCTCATTCTTTAGAAACAGGAAAAAGTGTATGAGTGATAGATCTAGAAAGAACTTCAGAGTCAGCTTGATACTGCTTGGAAATATATCTGCACATGCTGGCTGCCCACTTACCTTGTGTTTGCATAGTCTCTTTCTGTTTCAATTACTTCTACTTAAGAAGAGGTGAGGAAAAAAAAGGGGACATAAGGACTAGAGAAGGGGAAAAGTAGTTTTGTGGGTGTTGTGGCTTGGTAATCCTTTGGTGATGTCTTATTTTAAGCAGCAGTATGTATGGTTAGCATATTGTTTCTATGTTCCTCTATGTCCACTGATTTGTAAGAGTATCCTAGAGATTTCTTATTGGTCCTTTTCCCCATTACATTAATTCCATTTTACAGCATCTATTACTGCACACACCCCTTCAGTTCCCACCCAAGTAATTCCAAAGATAGGCACTGGCATTACCTCCTAATTGTATGAAATGACTGAATGAGTTAAATGCAGTTTCCACTTTGCTGGGTCTGCCTTCATGATGAAGGAAGGATTAACCTCTGATTTTTCCCAAACACTGTTGTGCAGCATTGACCTTGATTAGTTTGAGATATTTTGAAGCCATTTTAACTACAGCACAGTACCTATAAAGTATAAAGGGATTTGCACTGACAATCTTTACAAGTCATGAAATATTTTGTGTTTTCAACATATTTCAACTGGAAAGATTAAGAATTGTTAATGAGAAACAAACCTATCTTCTGGTTTTTGAAGTGGAACCTGCTTGGAATGCTCCTCCTGCTCTTCCACAAACTGTAAGCTGTTCCACGGAAAATGTTACAAATCTGTGCTAAACATTCCTATATATTTACAGGTTTGTCGAGCAAAATTATAAGTCCATGCAGGACAGCAGGTACTTCGTTGCTATCTTTCTTTGGCAGGAATTAAATTGGCCTTTTCTCATTTAATGGCTTGTGGATATACTTTTCCTTCTCCTGGGTTTATTAAAGCCTCTAAATTGGAGTGAGGGCTCATCACTGAAGAGTTAATCAGATCTTAAGGATATGAAGCACACATCACAAGCCTTTTATGACTGGAAGACGTAGGTAGCATTGTTGAAGGAAAACCAAAGCTGCCTGGATACTTTGGGCCACAGATGCAAAGACAAAAAAACTGAAGATTTTTCTGTTTGTTAAAGCTGAAAGAAAGAGGGAAGAGTCCATATAAACATTTTCATGATTTTTTTTTTCTGAGAAAAATTTTCCTCCAAGGAACTCCCCAAGATATGTACTTGCAGTGCAATCTCACTTGGCTGTTTTCTGTGCTCATTTACTTGTAGAACAGGGTTAATTAAGCACATGGGAAGACCAATTGATGTCTTAGTATATGCAATATTTCAAGAATTTGAATGGCTGAGTTATAAGAAATCTTTCTCTGCCCATTATGGAAATAGTTTATAACACAGAAAAGCATTACGCGACTCTGGGATGGAAATTATGGTCAATCAGGGCTCTGAAGAAACGTGTCTGATGGTCAAAAGATTTAGCACTGGACTAGACCACTAGCTTCAAGTCTTTGTTCTTCAGACAAGAGACTTGAGTTTATTCTTCCACTAGCAAAGAATGATTTACCCGTCAAGCTCCTGCCTGCTCTGAGCTGGTGGTCTCATGTGCATTGCCTGGTGGAAGTGTTTATTTCACATCAGTAATTATCCACTGGGACAGAGATGTTGCAAACTTGTTGTTGTCCATCTCAGCCGAGTGCTTTAGCCAGTAGCTTGTAGGGCCAGTCTTTCTCTGTCCCAATAAATATTGCAGTGTTTATACACACTGGAGCAATGCCAGCTGAAAAGATGCTGAGGGCATTGTACTGAGTGGCGCAGAGCCTAGTGGTGAGAACTCCAAATGTGGGAATGTGAGCTTCGCATCAGAGCCCTGACTGGCCTTGCGGGTGGATGCCTTGTTCTTGGCTGCCCAGGCTGAGGTGTGCTCATTTTATCCCCGTCTCCTTCCTAATTTCTCTTTTTTATCATGAGAAGCCTCAGTAGACCATGGGTTGGTCCCTGCCTGATGATATCAGAACTTGCAGGACAGGAGATCTATTTTCTGCCCTGCTCTGGGGCGCACCCTGCTTAAAGACAAGCAGGTCTGTAGGATGTTTATCCGCATGCCACTCTAGGGGCTGAGTGTTTGCCTCCCCTGGGTCATTTTGATGTGAGGACAGAATATAATCATATTCTCAGATATTCAGCATGACAGCACTTGCACTTTACTAATGGATTCAATTCTTTATCCTACTCACAGGCACTTTGTGCCATCCTATGTGAGTTCTTCATATTAACCTTTGCATGAACAAAGCCTTACGCACCCAAACCTATCAAGGCTGTCACATCCAAAGGCCAAGGAAAGACACCAGGACATGGACTAGGAATAGTAATGACTTTCCAGACTCAGAAGCTGTTTTGGATCTGAAACATATTGATTAAATGTGTGTTTGGCCCAGTCTCAAGCTTTGCTGTGTCCACAGCAAACGACCTGCTGGCACAGCTCTGGCTGCTGCCCAGGCTCTCCACCCTCCTTCCAATCATGCTCACTGATACTCATTTTCACCTGTTTTCCTGCTCTTGAGCCCAACCAGCCACACAGCCTCCTGCCCAAAGGGGGCTGCAGGATGCCCTGGCAGCAGGATTGCTGAGCCACCAGCAGGGCCATTTCAGTGATGCACGGGGCATCTCACTCATGCCTTTGTCCTCCAGCTCTTTCTGTCACAGAGTCATGCAAATCCTTTTTTTTTTTCAGCAGCAGGGCCCATAAATTCTGTTTTTCATCCTATTGTTGATACTGCCCTGATTCCTAGACTAAATCAGTGTGAATTTAGACAGGTTATAGAAAAGACCCTCTTTCTGTCCCCTCCTATTTCCCCAAGTACTCACTGCCCACCCTGTAGTAGATAGTTTTTCTTTTTAATAGATACCCATGTGTGAGCTTTCCTGCTTCCCTAGAAGCTGACAAGAACTTCTTTGACCCACTTCCTATGAGCTCTGTGTAGTCACAGCTTTGGGAAGAGCATTTTCTATCAAACCCTCGAGTACCTGAAGCCTGGCTCTTTAGAGCTGGGAGCTGTACTTGCAAGGCACCTGACCTAGATTGAGCAAACAACTAGTAGCAGGGTAGATGTAAGACTTCCAGAAAGGAAGGAGGAGTGTTTGCAAGTAAAGGTAGGTTTTGGTTTGGTTTATTTTTTTTCTTTTTTTTTTTTGTGTTAAAAGTGCTATTTTTAGAGGCACACTGGTATTTATGGGATGGAAATACAGGATGGGCTAGGAGGCTTTTGGAAGTGTTTTGTGTACTTTTTGTGTACACTAGAAGGTGTTGTGAGGTTGGAGAGCAGGCAGACTAGGGTGTTAGTGTGTTCTTGCGTGCAAAAGGAAAAGCAGGTAAGGAAACTTCTGAAATTACATGTGATGATTTCTGACTCTCTATTTTTTCTTCCCTGTTTTCTGTACTGGGCTGGAGTCCTGGGATGTCTCTGCCTCTTGCAGTGGAGAAACTGCTGGAAGAAAACTCTTGTTGTAGGATTTCTGTTGAAGGTCATAAAAGGTCTGATGGCCTTGTTCCTGTTTCTCTGGGTAAATAGCACTGAGACGGTTAACTGGAGTTCCTCAGCCTGACAGTGATGCTTCTGTATCCTTTGAGCGGTGTCAGAAAGGCTCTGTAAAGGGGCAGAGGGCTTGGAGGTGCTGCCTTTTGTGGGAACAGCTTCTTGGCTGGAGGAAAATTTAGGTGTGAGTTTCTTTTCCCTCTCCGTTTCAGTAAAACTGCTACCTTGTGAGCTCAACAGTTGCCTGTTCTGCTGTACTGTCTGGTCAGTCAGTGTGTGATCTGCAGCTGACAGGTCATCCTGCCTGGCGTTAAAGGAATTGGAGCTAGAGGTGCTGGGTCTGTGAAGTTAGAAAGGTGGAGGGGAGTGGAGGTGACATACACTGAAAGATGAAGTAAGTGGAAGAGCTGGGGTCTATGGGGTGCTGCACTGTAGGAAACAAAACTTTAATGCAGCCACTGATGGAGAAGTCTGTCCAGAAGCAATGACTTACAGCATCTTGGAGGCAGCTTTAGTGATTAGTGCTTTGTGGTTGACTTGCTGAGTTGGGTATACATAGATGTCCTAAGTTCACAAGCCCGTTTGGGAGGGGTTTGCTAATATATTGGTTTCTAGGTGCGAAAAACTTGACTTTCTGTAACAAATACTATGCCTAAAGCATGGTCTGTGTACCCATGCTAGGTCAGAGTTGAGCAAGAGTTGCCATGCTTGTAAAATAATTTCTTGTACTGCTTCTTTCTTTGTTCTGTGACCACAAGACTTGACATTCATGCTCTTGGCTGCATAAGACAAGTAAAATCACCTTTTGTCATTAGTAGAATTGCAAAATAGAAACAACTGTGCATCAAAAAACAGCTCAGCTCTTCAGGTTTAATGGTCAGAAATACCAAAGCCACTGAAACAAATGTTTCTAATTCTTTGATTAGGGAGTTCACTTGCTTTTGGGTCAGGCTACCTTACTTCCAGTGACTGCTGCTGAAATCATGGATCTAAGGCACATTTGAGAATTAGTTACAGGTGCCAAAGCTAATTAGTATGTTCTTGAAATTGGTGCTAGTTGCTTTCACCCCTTGCTCTGTTCCCATTTGTTGCCCACATCTTCCTTTCAAATACAAACGCTTCCCTTTGGCATTGAGTTTGTGTTGAAACCCTTTATCAATAAAGTATAATACTAAGAGATCTGGTGCCATAGACAAAAAAGGTGGTTTAACAAAACTGTAAGGCTACGCTTGATTTTTTTTTCTCTGGTGAGCTTGGATGTGAAGCTGTGATCCCATGATATTCTTTATTTTGCACCATGAGCCTGAGACACAAACCTTACTGCTTCAGCTGTTAATGGAAGGGAATGGGGACTATTCCTCCTTGAATCAGATACACAGCAAAAGGAAAAGAAATGAAACTGTGGCTGTGGAAATTGAGAAAATGGTGGAAAAATAATGAAGGAAGGCCTGCTGAAATAAATGATGAATAAATAATATCCTGCCAGTATTTGCAAGTTTGCTGGGCTGACTGTTACTCCACAAGATACCCTCTTGTTTCTGTTTTCCAGACAAATAGTAGAACACATGTTCTTTCACATGTCAGTAGTGACAGAAATGCATGTTCTCAAGTTTAAATATAATCTTAGAGCAAAATTTTAGTATTAAAATTCCCTGTAGAATCTTGAGGAAAGATGAAATGTGTGGGGTGAAACCATGAGAATGAAGGCAAATATTTTTTTCTTTCACATTGGAAATTCTACCTTCGGAGAAATAATAATGAAATTCTTCTTTGTGCTTAGTTCCAACAAAATTAAACCTTTTGGTTTCAACTTCATTCAGAGAGCTAGAAAAGGCGTGAAGTTTGTGCACATAGTTATTTATCTGACTCTTGTTATCAGTGCAGAGGCCTAGATATCTCCTTTACACCTTCTGATTTTTCTTCTTTTACAGGATGACACTGAGCCGTACTTTATTGGAATATTTTGTTTTGAAGCTGGTATAAAAATCATCGCTCTGGGGTTTGTTTTTCATAAAGGCTCTTACCTCCGGAATGGTTGGAACGTGATGGATTTTGTTGTGGTCCTCACAGGGTAAGTGACCTACTCTTGCCCGAGATTTAACGTGGACTCTTGCTTTGATTTGTGTTGGTTTTTAACTGTGGGTTGGTGTGGGAGTGATTTTAGTGAAACAGTGTTAAAAACCTGCATTTCTGACCTTACCATTTTAAAATAATGGCTGTTGTGCTAAATGAGCTACTTTCAAAGTGTTGTTTGAACCCAACTAAAAGAGGTTTTGAGGATATTTATTTATGTATATGCTGGCACGTATCTTATCCAGACGCATGCTGACATTTCTTGGACTTCTAAGGTTCTAATTGCCACTGGGTACTTGAGCCTGATTTAAATCACTCTATCTTCTGACATTACAGTATGACTTTGAAAGTCAACATGGAGTGAGCTAACAAATTAAATGCATCCCATTTTTAATCTATTCCATCTCTGAAATCAGTGAGGTTTCTGCAGGAATGAATTTGGTCCACTATAAAATAACTTTTCCAAAACTAATTCAAAGAGAGTGCATGTCTTATAAAGGATGGAGCTGAAAATGTTACCTGTGCATTTTGTGTTGTACTCTGGTCTGAAATATCACTCATTTCTTTCTTGGCATTGCTTACAATATTTTTATGTTATAGGTTGCAACGGTTTCTATATCTATTTATATTAATGTAGTGTAATGTTAATGGATAATGAAAACACAAACATTAAGTAACACCGATAGTCTACAAATTGTGCTTCAAAGCTCTGAAGGAAATGTTCCAAAGTTCTTTGTGAGGTCCTGATCTTGCAGCCTTCATCTCGGAAGGATTTCAGTTAGTTTTTCCTCCAGAAGACTGCAGTCTGACTCTTGTTATTAATGCGCACTCATTTCACACACCTTCTCTACTACTGTGTGTGATGAATGTGTGTATTCCTTGGTCTGGTTAGTGGTGTGGAATGCTGTTAGGAAAACGCTTGCATACATATACAAATGTATTCATTAGATACATTATCACTGTAATTCTATTTGCATTGTGTACCATGTGATATAGCAATTGAGAGGCCAAAGGGAGTTCTTGATGTATTGAAAGGAAGAAAATAAATATGCAGGGCTTGATTCTCCTGCTGCTGGGGCTGGGTATTTAATCAATAGAAACTTCAGTAGAGCCACAAGGACAATCAGATTTACATACTTGGAAGCATAGGGGGTATGAAAAGAGAATTAGCACACATGCTACAGTTATTCGCACTGATGGCGTGTTCTGATTCCTAATTAGCACTATGCACACTTACATGGTAAAAACCCCCACATATAAATATATATATATGCATGCATACACACACACATATATATATATTTACACATGTATAAAATCAAGGCCCTGCTTCTGGAAAGGACTTGGGCATGTGGTTTAATTTATCCTTCAGCAAAGTGTTCAAGTACGTGTTGGAATTCAGCTGACGCCAGTGGTTCTGTACTTAAAGTTAAGGTTATACATAAAAGCTTTCCTGAATTACAGCCATATTGCTATTTGTTTAGGCATGTTTTAGATCTCTATTTTCATAAATAGGCCAAGAATCAAACCAGATATTTTTTAAAAACTGCCTAGCCTTCACTAAAACAGTCAAAGTTTTGCAACAGTAGCCGAAACACCGTGTGCGCATGCAGTGCCTGTGGAATCTCAACCAAATGCGTGAGGCTATAGGTGCAACACTGGCGTCTTACTGGTGCCAGATTTATTGTGAGTGTTGTTTGCAGCGCTGTTTGATCTCTGAGCATAATTGCGGAATATCGGCTTGATTAGACAACAGTAATAAGGAGCCCTGTTGCCATCTGCAAACACGCATATTCTTTTGAAGTACAATCCTGTTAACGTCAAAGCTGCTGGTTTCCAATGGTGATACTAGCTGGGCTGTATTGAAATTGTCTTGTACATGGACTTCCCACCAGGCAGGCAATGCAGGGAAGGCGAAGTGTAAACGGATCGACATTTAAGTCCAAGAATCATCTCCACTGAGGAAATCCACAGCCCTCTAATCCTGTAACTTGAGGGCTGCATTCAGCAAGGAGCTTGAGCTTGTGCCCAGTTTCTGGTGTCTGGGGGGGGCCCTGCTGGAAATAACAGAGTTACTCACACTCTCAGTTAGATAAATGTTTTCCTGAATCTGGGCTTGTAATACCAAACCAAATAATGAGATGAAGGGACCTATAGTAGAGAAATAATACTGAAAGAGCTGCAGCTTCACAGAGAGGATTGGTTTAGTGTTTTCTGTGTAGCTTGTTGTGTTTTGTTCTGCGTTTCCTAGATGGTCATTATATTCTTAGCTCATTCCTGTGTTGCCATGGGTCTGTGCTAGAAAGCAGGACCTCCTCTTCCTTGGGCTTCCTTCACTGGTCAGTAACCCTTTCATCTGCCCATTGCTGAATCTAGCTTGGCTAACAAGGGGAGTCTGAGTAAAGCTGTTTATTGGAGACAGACATCATCATGGCATTTCTGCATCCAGACTTCAAAGGCTGCTGAGGAGGAACATTTACAACTGACAAACCTGTTTCTCTGGAGAGCGACTGCGAGGTGGTGACAAAAGTGTGATCTTAATTTTCATTTCTATGCAAGGTGGACTCAGATCTGTGTGTTTCAAAAAAATGATCAAGCATGTTCTGTTATCTATTAGAGGATAAGTGGAAAGGACAGTGCTGAACTGGTACTTAATGTGTTCTTATAAATATAGATAGGTAGGACATCAGTTTTTGAAATATCTCTTTGCTACTCTATCAAAAGCTTTCCTTTGCCATATGTGCAAGATTGCTGCTTGAAAATGTTACTTCGTGTTTCCCAGGCAGTGATCAGCATTCAGTTCCTAAGCTCAGTTTCACATTGATCTTCCGTATTAAAGAGGGATTTTGATTTCTTTTTTTCTGCGCGAGCATGAGAGATCATGAAAATGCATTTCATGATAGCACACGCAGAGCTGTGTACCTGCTAATCCTGTAGAGTGCATGTTTTTATTAAGGTAAAAGGCAAATGTCAGAAAATCTGATCTCATTTTCAGCTTTTAGCTAAACCCCATAAAAGCAAAGAGCAGCTTTGCTCTCGTTAGCTGTTTCCATAGGAAGAAGGCTAGCCAGTGTCTGGATGTGTTTTGGAGGAGGCTGTGGGGGAAGGCTCTGCATTTATTGAACTCAACCTTATGTAAATATTAAAGTAATCATGTGGAAACCCTTTCCACCTGTTTTTTCCACCCCCCATTTTTCCTACTGCACGCTGGCATTAGTGATAAGTATGTATTTTTTTCTTTTTCCTTTGCCTGCAATGATGGACGTTTTGTTTGTCAAAAGCAGACAGGAGACGTTGTTAATCAGAAAATAAATCAGGGCTGTGTTATATGCAGCCAGGATCGATATCCTATTGAGCCAAACTGGAGTCTAACAGATAGTGGCCCAGAATGGCTTGGTTTGTTGTTCCAGAAAACTGCCCCTCGGTTTCTTTCCGCAGCAATGCTGTGGTACCTTTTTCTCATTTGCTTCCAAGGAAGCATGCTGATTTGCTGTTAATAAAGGCCTGGGAAAAGAATAGATTGTTGCTCCTTGAAAGATTGTGTTTCCTTTCTATTTTTTATTTTTTAGCTATTTCTTATGAACTCCTGCAGTTGTAGATGAGTGTTGAGGAAAGCTGCCCTGCTGTGATGTGCCTGTTGCTGGTGTGGAGAGATATGCATAAATTTTACAGCTCCTGCTCGTTTTATTTTCACATTTTAGTGGGGCTGCATTTGCTCCAGTGCTGGCATGGCCCATCAGCAGCTCTAAATCACACAAAAGTGCAATTTTTCTACTGGCCTCGGACTTATATGACCTTAATGCACTTTTTCCAAGGGAGGGGCAAAGGTACTCTGTGCTTTATTGCTGTAACCTCTCTCGGGGTGGAAACCTCAGAAATCCACAGTTGCCTTGGGAACAAAGTCCTCCCCACATCCAAACCCCTCGGATGACAGTGGATGGAGCTATCAGCCTGGATTTAAGGCTTTGAGTGTTGAGGCTTGTTCCTATTGGAGTTCATGGAAAGATTTCTGGCCTTCAGATGCAATAATCCAAAAAACTGTTGTGCTGTGTTAAACTACAAACATCCTCGCTAGCTGTTGTAATAAGGTGGCTGCTAAGCATGTTAGTGGAGAACAAGGCATAAATAAAATGATCCTTATTTTCCCAATTCCCAAAATTCAGATGTCTAGGCATTTTTGAGAAAAATACAGGTCTGATGGCTTTTAAAATGTATGATTGAAGGGAATAGTTCTCCTTGGCTGTGTTTTGGAGCCTGTTTATACTTTTGGCTTCATCATATTGTGGATAATGGTCTCATTGTTTAAACATATTCCACAAGAAAAGGTGCTGTTTATCATTTTTTCATTACCTGAGATCTCCATTGATGCCTTCTTGATTTCGTATACTAAGATCTGGAGAATAATCATTACTTTTCCTTCATGTTTATGCATTTCCCTGGTCAGAGATTGATGCTGCCCAGCCTCCCTTGACCTGAGGGTTTCTGTGCATCACTGACCTAACGTTGCTGCTCTGGTCCTTTCCCAGTTATATCACATCCTTTTGGAACCATGTGCAGTGTTTGTGCACCACCAGGAGTAGCTAAGGGCTGTTGTAAATAAATGGAGTGCTTGAAAGGACCATGCTCTGTCATTTATGAGCAGAGTTCATTTTTTTTGGGCTTTCAGTCACCCTGGATTGAATACTCTCAGAGTCCAGGTAGGTTCTTGAGCCAGTTGGATCAGCTGCCTGGATCTCTGGGTGGGAATGGCAGAGACAGTGTGTGCCAGGCCTGGAGCTGCCAAATGATGTGCGCAAAGTCTCTGTGCTCTTACTAATGTCTCAGGCTGTCGGGAACAAATTACAAAAGCTAGAATTATCTTGATTGTCTGGATGACTGAGAAATGTGCTCCCAGCTCCTGGTGATGCTAATAATTTGGAAGATAACTAATTTAGTAACATAATAAAGGCCAGTTCATCTTTGATGTTAGCTTTGTTAGTTACCAGGATCATCTTAGCATGTGGGCAGTCTGAGATGCTATTCCTGGTGCGGAGTATGAGGAGCAGCAGCAGCCTTGGTAGCAGTGATGACTGTCAAAGGGGGAGGCATAAAAACCGTGGAGCCTGGTCTGCACAGCAGGCTCTGGACCACTGATCTTTCACGTTAAGGTGGTCGTACCTCCTAGGCAGGTTGTGGGGTGTGATGTGACCATGGAAGTATTTGAGAAATGACTGATTGAGTGCTAGGATTCTTAAAGCTGTCAAATACATATAGATGCCTGTAGTCTTTAGAATCTTTTTCTCCATATGTGTATTTTTGTTATTTCAAAAGCCCTTAGAAGCACCTCCTATATGAAGACAGGGTGAAAATGTTGGGGTTTAGCATGGGGAAGAGAAGGTTCCAGGGAGACCTTAGAGCAGCTTCCAGTACTGAGAGGGGCTCCAGGAAAGCTGGGGAGGGACTCTTGATCAGGGAGTGCAGCGATAGGATGAAGGGAAATGTTTTAAGCTGGAAGAGGGGAGATTGAGATGAGATCTCAGGGACAAATACTTCACTGTGAGGGTGGGGAGGCCCTGGCCCAGGCTGCCCAGAGCTGTGGTGGTTGCCCCATCCCTGGAGGTGTTCGAGGCCAGGTTGATGGGGCTTGGAGCAACTGGATCCAGTGGGAGGTGTCCCTGCCCATGGCACTGGGGCTTGGAATGGGATGGGCTTTAGGGCCCTTCCAACCCAAACAATTATATGATTCTACGAGTAGGATGCTTGAATTTTGGGGTCCTATGTGACTGCCTTCTGTGTACTCCCCAGAACATCTCAGTCTTCCCATCTGCAAATAGCCATAGAATATAATAATTTGAAAATGAAATTTAGAATGAAATAAAAACCATTGGATGCCCTTCCAGCATCCCTTTAGACAACATGCCTGGTGCTTTGTTTATAAACTTCAGGTGTAGACACGTAGGGAAGAAAGGGGACAGGAGAAGGAAAATGCTGTTTTCTCTCTGCTTTTCCAACATGGAACTTTAGGCACTTCTGCGCTAGAAAGCAAAGCTGAGCAGCAACAGGAGTTGGGAAAACAGATAATTTAAAGAGGGATAAGCTTCATGTTGATTAGTTATCACAAGGAGAACAAGCCTCTTTTGCATGGTTTTAAAGTACGGGTGGTGGTGGACCAAGGCTGATTGCTATTAACGTTGTGCATGAGTCATGCTAAGAGCAAAGCCTCTACAGATTTTAATGGAGATGATCCTTATTCTCAATTTCTTTTGTGCTCCAGTGATGGATACTTGCTGGCTCAGAAAATCTAAGGGTATCTTCTGAAATTAAATCAAATAAAAGAATTGGACAAGGCGAAGGGAATTTACCTTTTTTCCTGAATGCAATGTGTTAATTAGTGACCTGGCTGGTGAATGGGAGCAGTGATAGAGGAAGGTAAGCAACCACATTTTCTTGTTGAGGCAGAGAAAATGAGTGGTTAGTATCTGGAAGGGAAGAGGGTTTGTGAGGTTTCAGTTTGAACAGTCTGAAATAGTTTGAAGTTCTTCTGTTTTCTGTCCCTTGGCCATCTGGACTCGGAAGAAGCAGTTTCTTTCAAAGGAGAAGATGCTAGACAGCGAGGAAGGATTTGTGCACTCTAAATCCACCTTGGCAAATGTCCCTGTTTCCTTTTATGCACTATTACAGCCAGTGCTATCTAGTGGGGCAGCAGGTTCCTTGAGACTGGAGCTTGCTTTCCCTCTGGGCTCATTTCACCTAACAAAGGGAGTCCCAGGCCATGCTGAGCCTGTTGGAGTGTTTATTAGTGCTCCTGTCTTTTTTTGTTACTTACAGTGGTGTTTACATATTGATTTTGGTGGGGGTGGGTAGAGGCAGGTTGAGTTAAGCAGGTGAGTGTGTAATTGTGCAGCTGGTTGCTAAATTAGAAGGATACTCTCCTGAGCAGAGGAGAACTCAGGGCTGTGCTTAGAGGAAGGTTGCAGATGGTTACAGACCCTCAGAGGACCTGCAGGTGGGGACAGCCTTTCCCTGGCAGAAGTCACTCTTGAAGCATGGCTCTGCTCTGGTTGTAGCAAACCAGACATGTCAGGTCAGGATATTTTTCAAGGGCAAATAGATAGAGATTGGCATACTTTTCTCTTGCTTTATTAGAAGTACCTGTGAAGTATTGAATATCTGGTATGTGAACAGATAAATGATGGTAAGGCACGAGAAGCCAGAAAATTAAGGCACGGACAAATAGCTTTTCTCCAAAGAGAGAGGAAGCAAAAGTATTTCTTCAGATTTCCACCTTGTGCGGCTTTCTATGTTTCATGCCTGTTTATGTTTATGTTTAAAGCCTTTATGTTTATGCTTATGTTTAAAGCTTTTGACACAGTTTCTCACAGCATTCTGCTTCGGAAACTGTCACCTCTGGCCTGGACAGGCGCACACTCTCCTGGGTGGAAAACTGGTTGGCTGGAGGGCCCAGAGAGTGGTGGGAAATGGGGTGAACTCCAGCTGGAGGCCAGTGACAAGTGGGGTTCCCCAGGGCTCAGTGCTCAGTCCAGCCCTGTTCAATGTCTTTATCAATGACCTGGATGAAGGCATCGAGTGCACCCTTAGCAAGTTTGCGGATGACACTAAGCTGGGCGGAAGTGTCGATCTGCTGGAGGGTCGGGAGGCTCCAAAGGGATCTGAACAGGCTGGACCACTGGGCTGAGACCAACGGCAGGAGGTTTAACAAGGCCAAATGGCGGGTCCTGCACTTGGGGCACAACAACCCTATGCAGTGCTACAGACTGGGAGAAGTCTGTCTAGAAAGCTGCCTGGAGGAGAGGGACCTGGGGGTGTTGGTTGACAGTGACTGAATATGAGCCAGCAGTGGCCCAGGTGGCCAAGAAGGCCAATGGCATCTTGGCTTGGATCAGAAACGGCGTGACCAGCAGGTCCAGGGAGGTTCTTCTCCCTCTGGACTCGGCACTGGTGAGACCGCTCCTCGAATCCTGTGTTCAGTTCTGGGCCCCTCACCACAAGAAGGATGTTGAGGCTCTGGAGCGAGTCCAGAGAAGAGCAACGAAGCTGGTGAGGGGGCTGGAGAACAGGCCTTATGAGGAGCGGCTGAGAGAGCTGGGGGTGTTTAGCCTGGAGAAGAGGAGGCTGAGGGGAGACCTCATTGCTCTCTCCAACTACCTGAAAGGACGTTGTGGAGAGGAGGGTGCTGGCCTCTTCTCCCAAGTGACAGGGGACAGGATGAGAGGGAATGGCCTCAAGCTCTGCTGGGGGAGGTTTAGGCTGGACATTAGGAAAAAAATTTTTCACAGAAAGGGTCATTGGGCAGTGGCAGAGGCTGCCCAGGGAGGTGGTTGAGTCACCTTCCCTGGAGGTGTTTAAGGGACGGGTGGACGAGGTGCTGAGGGACATGGTTTAGTGATTGATGGGAATGGTTGGACTCGATGATCCGGTGGGTCTCTTCCAACCTGGTTATTCTATGATTCTATGTTTCTTTGAAGCTTTTTCCCCAGAAAGAGGGGACTTTCGGACACTGTCTCAGGGATTTTATGTCTCCCTGGACCTCCGCTGTAAAGTGGCCAACCCTCGTGAAAGTGGGGTGTGGTTTCTCACCACAGCCAGGGCTTTATCAAAGCCAGGCAGGTTCATTAGCCCAGACAGCAGAGGTTGGTTTTTTTTTTTTTAGCTTTTTATGGCCCTTGAAGGGAGGCTGGTGGCACGGTAATGTTGTCTTTTGTGAGTAGGCCAGCTGTACCATGCAAAGGCAATTGTGGAGACCGCAGGTGGGAAGGGGACTCTGAACCCTGTGATCTGCTCCTAATGTCTGATCCTGTCCTGGCAATCGTGCGGTGTGGGCGTCTGCTTGTCTGCTTGCTCTTCTCTGTAAGTGGAAAGCTTAGCATGCCTAGGTGCTGATATAGCTGGGTATGAGTACTAGGAATTAGAAACCAAAACAAAGAAAATCACAGCTATGAAGTGCTCTAATGTTAATATTCTTAATGTTCGTGTTCTCAATTTCTTAATGCTTCTCAGTTTAAAAACAAAAAATACCCCACCCCCAACACCCAAGTCCTCTGTGATGTTGAGTGCTGTCTCATGATTAGATGTGGAGGAGTGTTCAGGATTTCTCAGGCTCTTGTTTCTCAAATGTTCCTTCTGCTGCTGTGTCCTGGTTCCCAAGAGGCCAGCTTTTGATGGCAAAGTGCCTGTTCAACTGAGATGGTAAGAACCAGTCTGTGATTGTTGAAAAGAATGAGGATTTAGAAAATCAGCCTGGTTTTAACAGTAATCTAATCCTGAGTGCGAGGAGCAACAGCATCACATTTGTAGACGTGTCCCTGAATCCACAACGCACCCCAAGGGTTTTGCCCAGTAGGGCAGCAGGTTCCTTGAGGCTGGAGTTTGCTTTCTCTCTGGGTTGCTTTTCCCTCAGGGCTCTCTGAAAATATCAGTGAAACTTAGCGGAGGTGGAAAACTGATCTTCCATTTTGTTCTTGCTGGATCAATAATAACATGTGTGGGATGTTCTGGCCAGGGCTAGTCTTCTGTGTGCTTGAAGCTGGAACCAGGAGGATGACTGTCTCCAGGTCCCTCTCTAGGTAACCCAAGCTCTAGGGTCAGTGCCTGACCTTTGGGTACCTGGAGATGCTCTTTAACACCAAGGCCAGGCTCTTTGCTTAACTTGAGCTATCTTGGATCTCCTCTGTGCTGAAGGATCTGACTGAACTGGAATAGGGAAGAGATCCTCTCTGAACGAGGTGGTTGATTCACGTTCCCTGGAGGTGTTTAAGGCCCGGGTGGACGAGGTGCTAAGGGGTATGGTTTAGTGTTTGATAGGAATGGTTGGACTCGATGATCCAATGGGTCTCTTCCAACCTATAACCAGGTTTAGAAAATCAGCCTGTTTTTTTCTATGATTCGATGATTAATACCAGTGGCTGAAGGATGAATGGGGCAGAATGTGCTCTTGGCTGCATGGGAAGGCCACTTTTCTGCCATAGGGAAGTCTGGCAGCTTAGGCTGAGAAAGAAGCCCTAATTCCTATGTGTAGTACATGTCAAACCTGCAGTGTGAGCTAAAGGCTTTGGAAAGCTGCCCAGTCCTCACAAAGAAGTGTGGCTACCTTCTATGGCTACCTGCTCTCCGGCTAGAAATGAGAAATCTTTCCTTCCTACCATGGTCGGCATTAGCTAAATCAATGACTGACAGCAAATACAAAGCTTAGTCTCCTCACTTCTCCATTTCCCCGTGTGCTGATAGTCAGGAAAACCGCCTTTCATTTTTTTTTGTTTACTGCACGAAACAAACTTATTGCCTCAGTGGTCTCAGGGTGGAATATTGAGGAAAGAGGTCAGTTTTTTTCCAATGAATGCTCTCATTCTATCAGTGAGGAGATGTCTCGGTCTCAAGAGCTGGCTACAGGGTGTGTGTATAGGCAGATCAGCTGTAAACTTTTAAAAACGTCCCTCTGGATCAAGAAGTTCAGGTCACTGCTGAGGTATCCTCCAGCTTTTAGCCAATAATGGGTTTAGCTCTTGGCTTGGTTCAAATCAGTTTGTGTTGCACTGTGTAAGATTTAAGCAAGGAAAAGATAGAGCAGAGATCAGAGCGGTGCTGTGCTTCACTGGGAATAGAAATTATACCTGGTGGTCTCAAAGGAGGAGAAAGCTGCTCTTGGCATGTCATCCTTATTCCATAAATCCACTTGCAGATGTTGTGAAGGTTGTTGCTTATGGATGTTTCTGGAGAGCAGCTAAAGCTGACTCTGGTCCTTCATGTTATTAAACATGTAAAATTCCTTGTGAGAGTCTGCAAAACAGGAAGCACCGAGTGTTGGACTAAGGGTTTAGGAACATGTTGATGATCCCTGGGGTATTGTGGGGATAAAGGAGTGAAAGACAGAAAGGAGTTGCTTGGAGGACAATAAGACTTCTTCAGCTACAAAGAGCTCTCAAACTAAACCAATAACCAGAAATACTTTGTAGCATATAGCTTGGTTCTTGTTCAAAGAGGACTTAAAAGAATTCAAATTCAAACTTTCAGCCTATTTTCCAGTTAAAAAAGAAAAAAAAGAGAGAGAAAAGGAAGACTAAAATAAGATTGAACTGTCTTTTGCCTTAGTTCCCCATCTCAAACATACTGAACCAGCATCCTTGAATAAAGTTTGGGCATGGTATTCTAGGAGGAAGGCTGTGAAAATGATTAAAGGGTTGAAGAAGCGTCCATTTAAGGAGAAATGAAAAGGCTGAGAGAGTTAATTTTAAGAGGAAAGTCTCATAAGGTTGAGAGAGATAAAGAAAAAAAGAGAGGAAATCATGTTTCCCTATCTATTTTGGCAGGATTCAAAAAGCATCAGTAAAGAAATTGAAGTTTTAGAACTTTACTAATGGAAATGTAATTAACTTGTGGAACTCATCACAAGAGTTTGCTTTGGCTGAAATGGTCTCTTTTGGGTCTTGAGACCAAAGGAGCCTGAAGATCATCTACAGATTCACCCAAGAGGAAATGGGTTTTGGAAGGAGGATGATTAGGCCTTTTTACTTCCTAGTGCTCCCTGAAATAAGTTAGGTGGAAAAGTGAACAGGCTGTTTCATAATTGTCCTTTTCTTTATCTTGTAATTTCTTCTGAATCATGCTGGAGACATGACTCCAGAGCAGCAATCCCGCCTGTTACAGCATGACCTGTGAAACACAGCAGCATATGTCAAGGCTAAACTTTGGCTTTTTACACATGAAACAATATCAATAGAAGTAATGGTATTCCATCACTTAATGTCTGATTTAAAGATCAAATGTCTTTTTGCAAGCTGTGCTACAGCTTAGAGAGAAACTTCAATACTCCTGTGCTGTGTTAAGTGTGCCCTCAAAACCCACGAGCCCAAGCTTCAGGGGAAGATTTGGGTTTGAAAACTGCCACTCATTTAAAATGAATCCAAGGTGGTTTCTAATAATGTAGATACCACTTTGATAAAGATGTTATGTTTTTTTTTTTTTTAAAGGAGTGAGAATCTCAGAATCATAGACTTGTTAAGCTTGGGAAAGACCATTAAGATCATCAAATAGGCTGAACATTAGGAAAAAATTTTTCATGGAAAGTGTCATTGGGCACTGGCAGAGGCTGCCCAGGGAGGTGATTGAGTCACCTTCCCTGGAGGTGTTTAAGGCACGGGTGGATGAGATGCTGAGGGACATGGTTTAGTGATTGATGGGAATGGTTGGACTCGATGATCTGGTGGGTCTCTTCCAACCTGGTGATTCTATGATTCTATAAATCCAACAGTCAACACAATACCATCATGCCTAGATTATGTCCTGAAACACCACATCTGCATACTATTTGAGTCCTTCCAGGAATGGTGACTCCACCACTGCCCTGGGTAGCCTCTGCCAGTGCTTCACTACTCTTTCAGCAGAGAAATTCTTCCTAATATCCAATCTAAACCTCCTCTGGTGCAACTTAAGGCCATCATCACGCCAGGTGGTGCAGAAATGTAACTGCTCTTTTTCCATGGTGGAACATAGCCTTGACCTTGCTTTTTGGCTGCAGTATCCAACCTTTGCAGAATTTGGAACATGGAAGAAGATTCTAGAAGGTGAATTAATCATGTTGAGGGTGATCATTCCTGAAGGAGGCTTCAATTAGGCCTTCAAACACATCCAGCTGCCAGAAGATCGTTCCATGCTGGGTAGGTATTAACAAACCTCCGACCCAATGTTGAAGACACATCTCTGCTGCTTTTCTGGCCTCCAGTGCTGGGTGCAGGGTGGTAGCCAAAAGCTCTGTAAAGCGGCAGTGAGCTGTTCCTGCACTGTGAAGAAACATGCAGTTTTGTCTGGTGCATTTGGTGGTGGGTGGGTAGCTCTTCTCTTGATGGTCATCAGAAGTAGGTCTGGGGAAAAGATGAGATGAAAGCCTGAAGTCTTGGCTTGATAAAGACATGAACAACTGTATCCTGGCTACAGGACAAAGACTGAAGTCCAGAAAACTCCTTGAATGTTTTCTTAATTCCATTACCTTCAAAAGCTTATAATGACATGCTCCAAGTCAGTGACACTGTATCAGTCTGGAAACACTTAGCTGATAACATCTATGCTCTCATCACTGACCTGTACAGATTATCTCTACTCTGAGAGATGTGTTAAAACGAAAAATTTTACCTTTATTGTCTTCTGATGCCAAATCCCAGTCTTGTTTATGTGCTTCCTGGGCAGGAGGATGATGAGTTCTTGAAGTTCTGTGGTCAGACATATCTCCTAGCTCGGACTTGGCTGGGTGAATCCTGAGCTTGTAGTATAGTTTAAATTTCTTTTTCTATAGTAAAGAATAAAATACTTATTGATTAGGTATAATGGAAAAGGATTTGGAAATATTGAACTTGGCTACCAGTTGTAGAAAAGATAAGACCACTCCATGATCCACTAAGTCTATTATGAAAAGAACGCTGTGGGTTTTTTTCCCCTCCCAGGTTACAACATTAAAGCTAATTATAACAGGTATAAAATTATGGTAACCCCTGACTTTCACAAGAGGTGACAAGGACAAAGGAAGGCTCAGCATGATCCAATTTCCTTGCTTTAATTGGAAAGTATGAAAGAACATGAGACTATAGCAGCAGATAATGCTGTGTCTGAGACAGATCCAGGATAATACAGTTTCAGTTCAACCGTCTAGCAGACTGAGCAGTGGAGTGGGATTTTGGGTGTCCTGTTTTTCCTTTCTGCCCATGTCAATGGCTAATAAAGGCCATTGCTTTTTTTTCTTGGTGTCCACTTATCTGCTTCTTTAAAGATAAAGATAATAATGTTTCCTGAATTCATAAGGTACTAATGACAAAGGCGATTTGACAGTATTGAAAAGAAATGAGTTTAAAATGTCTCAAAAGAAGTAAAAAGAAGTATTTAAAAATGTTGAAATCAAGTGAGGAGATTTTGGATCAGAAATAAAATAGATGGTAACAGCATAATCTTCTAGAAATGCAGATGCTCACTCAGAGTGAGTGGGAGAATCTCGCATGGAGCTCAGTGTTCATGTACCATGGAGAATGTGTTAAAACGATGGCGTGCCACACAGGGGAAATTGCAAATGTGGGTGTCTGTCAGATTTTAACCTGAGGAATGATCGGACCTTTGGAGGAGGTGACATGCTTTGAGTTAAACTGTCCAGAAGTATTGCCACTGGTTTGCTAGAGAATAAAAGAAAGGAGTGGTTCCACTTTTGCTGTAGAAGAAGTGACTGAACA
This sequence comes from Phaenicophaeus curvirostris, assembly GCF_032191515.1. Taxonomy (NCBI): domain Eukaryota; kingdom Metazoa; phylum Chordata; class Aves; order Cuculiformes; family Cuculidae; genus Phaenicophaeus; species Phaenicophaeus curvirostris. Next base: position 3,218,435 of record NC_091411.1, read on the forward strand.
GAGAAAAAGGAATGTCATCCATGGCCAAGTAGCATTCAGGATAGTGTCCTGGCTTTAAATTGCTTGAACCACTGGTAGATTTTGAAAAGATACGGCTCATGGTGCATACAGGGAATGAATAAAAGGAAGAAGTTGGAAGTCCTTGACTGGTGCCTCTTTCCACAGGAGAAGGACAGAGGTAATGGTTTACTGAAGCACAAGGCTTACTGGGAAAGCAGCCCTGTGGAAGCCATTGATTATAATCAATTGTGAGGTTCAGATGCTTGGGTTTCAGATGCCTGATTTGAGAAATCAGCCAATGCCTGCTTGAAATGAAGGAACATACAGAACAAAACCAAGCAGGATATGTATTTTATTTTTCTTCTTTCCAAAACCTGGAAGACCTCTGGCTCACCAAAGAATATTTGTGCTTCTGACCCCTCTTGGGCTGCCCTCTGGTCTTGCTTGTGTGAGAAGGATGAGGAAAAGCTGTTTCTGTAATTACAAACCTCTGGTCTCTAGAAGTGGTGGGATCAATGCCATGTGGGGTGAAATATGGGGAATTAGCATCCCTTTTCCCCAGGTCTCTGTAGAACCTTCTTGCCCATTAGCAGGAATAGAATAGACCCCCTGCATTTTTGGAAACCTTTGTTCCTAGGGTGGGAGGCTTGGGTGAGGCTTGATTTCTGTCTAATAGCCTGTTAAATCTTCACATTGTTTCTTTGAGAATGCCATTAAAAATCAATTACACTAATGGGGCTCAGTTGGAGACATTCTGAAATATGGATAGGATCAAGAAGAGTGACTTTGCAAAACAGGGCCCTTGGTGCTGCAGATATTTTCTTTGCTTGATCTTCCCTGTCACATGTATGAACCAGCCCTGATATTTGGGTTTGTCAGCTCTGCAGAAGCTGACCTGGCTGTTTAGGAACAGCTGGTAAATGTCATGCTCCATGGCGTAAACCCATTGCCAGTGTGGTTAGGAGGGAGTAATTCTCTTGCTCTATTATAGATGATGCCTAACTATATGGTTGGGCTTCCTGCCTAAAATTATCCTGACTTCACTGTCATCTCCAGGAGCTCCTTCAGGACTTGCTCATCCAACTGTGCTCAGCAGGTATCTGCCACCTTAGAGATGTCTGCTACTCCTTATTGCTGACATTGCAGTGTGTCCATGAGCTTATGTCATCGTATGACAAATGTTCTGTGTTCTCACTCTGGTCCCAAATAGAAGGGCTAGATACCAGCCTGGGCAGATGGAGATCAGCTTTATCACTTAAGGACTGACACAGGCTGGGTAGTGACCCATCTTTGAAACAACAGCACAGCCCAAGTGTGTGAGGGTGTTGAGAGGATGAATGTGTTGGAGCGTCTTTAATAATTGCATCCTCCACTAAGGAAGCCTGTGTGAATTTCTGAAATGGCCAGATAAGTAGACCTGCCCCATCCTACCCGCACTGAACAATGTCTGCATCTCTAATTCCTAGTTTGCAATTCACCATCCTCTCAAATCTCATTTATGCACAGCTGTGAACTACTATTTTCCACATGGAAAACATGTGAAACACAGATTACATGCCTAGTTCTTTTAAAAAGCCTGTTTTGTTTTTTTTAACTAGCCAGTGGATCTTCTTGTTTAAAAACTGCAAACAACTCCTGACAGTTCCAACAGGCTTGTGAACAAGCTCTTTCAGACACCAGGAGATGGTATCTCCCTAGCCTACTGCTCCAAATGTATGAGAGGATTGAGAGAAACAACCCTCCATCCATGGCTAGGTTGTTAAAATAGCTGTAGTTCAGTTTGTGAAAAAGGATCCTTACCCATGGGAAGCCAACTGCGATAGAGTGAGGCTTGATGTTGAGTGGTGCAGGCAGTGTGTGATATGGAAAGGTGAGCCACGTGGACACCTTGTTGTGAGGCTGATCAAGACCTTGTACAATGAAGAGACTGATGGGGCAACCTCCACTGCCACCTCCATGGAGTGTGATTTAATGGGTGCCCTACGCACAGGGGCTGTGCTGGAGGGGGCAGAGAGCTTCTTGCCCCCACGTGTATCTTGCTTCTGGCAGGGGTGCAATCACTTTGGCCCTGCTGCTGGTGTAGAAAGCACGACTGAGGCTGGGATTGCAGTGAGTGTGCTGGGGAAAGTTCTTCACCCGGAGCCTTGCGATTGAGGTGGGGCTGGGAAGGAGTTTGCAGTCACTGCAGTGACTTGGGTTGAAGAAAACATGGAAGAGGGACAGAGCATCTTCACCAGGACAAAGACAAGACCTTGGTGTATGTCTCTGCTGGGCACTTTTCATCATACTTTGAGACTCTTGGCTTTGTGCAGGAACGTTTGTAGGAAGAGAAGAGATCTGTGACATCCAGCTGCCTCCTGCCAGCGTTTCCAAATGGTGTGTGGGCAGCTCAGCTGCAGGCAAGTGGTCTGAGAGACTCAGCCACTCACCAGGCAGTGTGGGGGTCTATCTGACGGGCAGGGAAAGCCTACAAGACTTGAGTACAGCCTCTTCTCTGTAGGAAATTTGTGGCTATTACTGAGTGCTCATCTTCACCAGGACTATGGGTCATACTAATGTCTGCTTGTCTCTTTAGGAATGAGGGACTTGAGCAAAACTAAAGCAATCCATCAAATCTTTAAAACACTGGCAGAAATGGGGTGAGGACCAACACGATTGCTCTGTGTGCTATGACTGAAGGACTTACAAGGTGCAGCTAAAAAGAACCATCCCTTGCCTTAGCTAAAGCATTGGCGCAGGGCGACAGGTAGAAACTGCTGATCTGGTACCCTTCAACAGAGCTGCACCCTGCGCAAAGGCTTCAAGTCAGTGTGTTATCACCCTTAATATCTCAGGGCTGAAATCTAAGACAGCATGTGAGTACTCAGGCTCCCTTCCCTCCCCTGGCACCACTGCCTGCCACCTCGTGCAGCCTGCGGATCAGCTGGGGCTTGATGTACTGAAGATGCTGCAGATTGTGGGGAAGGTGACTAGGTGGAAATGACTACCTAAGTATTTGGGCTTTGCTTCTGCAGTTTGAGGCTGGATAACTGCAGCGTGCCTTTCCTGAGACACAAATGAGTGTCGTTGAAGCTTACGTGTTAGGTAGCAGGCTCCTGCAGTGCATCAAGCTAAACTGCAGTCTGTGCTGGATGCAGATTCTTTTCCCTTGTGCCTTAATTAAAGAAAATCCAGCAGTGCAAAACCCCCTTTTGCCACTTCCCACCTCATCCGGCCCTAAGTCTGGTTTGTGTGTGTGAGTGAGTAGGATCACTAAATTCATGAATTCAGTATGAGTGTAACCTTGTGGCAGAGAGATGGAAAGGGCATTGCTCAAGACTAGCCCCAGCCAGACTAACAGTGCAGCTTCTTGGAAAAGAGCTCCGTTTCAGGCAAATATCTGGGGAGCTGGGCTTTTTTTAGCTTGTCTCTTGTTATCTCTTTCCCCTGGCACTGGAGCTGCAGTTCCAGGAACCCTGGATATACTTGAGAGCACCTCTCAAACATAGGTAGAAGTGATTAAACCTCTCAGCTTTCTCCTTTATAGACTCACTGTAGGTCTTCAAATGTAGATTTAAGATGGGGATGAAATGTACAAGTTGAGATGTGACATCCTGTTCCAGCATCAAGCAGGGGATGAAAAGATGAAGAGACTGTTCAGAGGGCTCCAGTGCTGCTCCTGAAGCAAGGAGAGATGGTTGGTGGCTGCCAGGTGCAGTTGTCTTACTGTTCCTCTTTCCCCCCCTCCATAATTAAGCAGTTAAATTTAGCTGTCTGATAGGTATGGAAATGTATGTGGTGCAGCCGCTTTGCTTGTGCAAATAACTGTTATTTTGTCTTGCTTGTAGCTCTGAAAAATTAAGGAAATTGTTTCATGCCATGCACCAGCACTGAAAGAACCAAGTTTCATATGAAAAGCAGGGTAAACTGGGTAAAACGAGGAATAATATTTCTGTCTAATCTGGATTAAGACAAATTTTTGAGCATTTAGTGTTCTCAATAACTTCTATTTATTTGTGACATTAAAATGTAACATCCTTACAAGCAGAAAAGACCAAATTCTAAAAGGTCAGCCTAACAGTACTGACATACAAAATGTTCCCTTCCTTCAAGGAAATGTTTTGGTAAACTTAAAATGAGTTACTGAAGTGTTGTGGTTGACCTAAATCTATGGGAGGAGGTATCTAACAAAAATTATCCAGCAAAACTTTCTCTTATGCTGCTGCAATTCTCAGTTCCTGGCCAGACAAGTCCAGCAGACAGAGGACCCTTAAAGATGCAGCCTTTTGCTGAGAAGTCTTCTCTGTTAATGAGTCTTCTTGGTTGCTCTGTGCTTGCTGACATTGAGTGATGGTCCAGCCTGCAGAAACTGAACTTCAACCTGCTCGGGCTAATTTTAGGGTTGCACATCAGCGTTGTGGTCCTTGCAGTCATTTTGATGTATTATGGGTCTCCATCTCCTGCGGAGCCACCCTGCTCTGCCCATCCCCAGGGGAAACGGGGTATGAGACGCTTGCAATGAAGTATGTGGAGCAAGTGAGCGTCAGCCTGGGCACCTAGTGGGATGGCATGTGCTGTGCTGCTGGGATGGAGATGGTCTCCTTACTCTGTCAAATATTAACTTCCATCTCTCTAGCACAACTGCCCCCAGAGCCTTTTACAACCCGTGTGTGCAGCACGCAAAAGATGGGCAGTGTTACAACTCTGCTCCCAGCACTTTGCTCCCGCGGGGTGGAGCACAGTGGCTTTGGTCTGCCTCCTCCTGGCTGCACCCATGTTGGTGTAGGAGAGGAGATGGCCTCCTTGGGAGCACAGAAATGCTTGGTGTGGATGCTTCTAGAAGCAGGGACATCCTGCCAAGCACCTGGTCTGTCTCCAGGCTGACTTGTCCTGTCACAAAGCAGATTTGATGCCCCCAAACTGTTTTCTGCTCAGTAAACACTTGGTCAGAAATGGGGAGATGTTGGAATGAACCCTGCCTGTACTGAGCAGGTCTTTGATCACCCCTAGGCTTCTCTGCTGGGCTCCAGTTTTGTTTGAGGCTGCAGAAGGGACGGTGACTAATCTCGTTTGTTGTCTTTAGTACTCAGTGCGCAGCCCAGGGTCTTTTTTACAGCTCACCATTCAAATCATGGGTTGAAGATGGGAATCTTCATCTCCTTCTAGGCCTTCTTTTATGGACTTCATTGCTATAGTAAGAGACCTTTGTACTAACGCTAATTCATTTTCACAGAACCTCCGTGATATAGACATTGATGTTTCTTATTTCACAGTAGAAAGCAAAGTGTAAGAATATGCAAGACAAAAGCAACCATTAATTTTCACTTAATACTTTCAAAGCACGGTTTTGGGAACAGTGATAGGCTCATCCTTTCTCCTGGATGAGATTGTTCCTTGTCAGGTTGCAGGGCACCAATCCACAGCAAAAGATTTCTAGGGCTTCTGGTAAAGTCACTGGAGTTTTCTTACAGCCCTCCTTGGTCTACGAAGAGGCTTTGCTAGTTCATCAATTACTGAAGAATGCTCAGACACCCAGAAAACTTCACCTAAAAGTAGAAATCTATAAACCATAAAAAGAGGTGGGAGAGTTTGCCTCTAAGTCTGCTGGTAACTTCGTCTACGTCTCATCTCATGATGCATAGATGTGTAGAGGAAGAATAAAATCACGTAGGGGACGTCTTAGTGGACATTTTAGCTTAAAGATGACAGTTTATGCAACTTGTACTGAATGCTTATCTGAAACCTTCTACCACTCATCCCATCATTGAGCCCTGTTTGCCATCTGTTTGTAAAAAGTGATTTTTAAAGTTGTTGGTAATAGAGCTGTGCTGTGGAGGAAAAAAACCTTAGTGGTATTATTTCTTTACCTGATATATATGTACTTTGGGAGGAAAATGTCCAAGAATAATTGAGATGAATCAGTTTTCTATATGTGGATTGTTTGAATATTTAACATCTGAGATCTTGTGAAGCAAAAGGGGCAAGGAACAAACATTGTTTATTTTTAGGACTGGAAAGTGGATGGAGCTGCTGCCCTAGATCCTTCCAGGAGGAGCAAAGGAGAAAACAATAATAGCAGAACGTGCCTTTGTCTGGTGGGGAGGTTCTCTCATGTTTATTTAGGCTGGCAAAACCAATCTGTGTTCATATTGAATTGTTTTAGCTGCAGAGGGAAGAAGTACAAAAGGACTCACGGAAACTCTGAATAAAATCTCTTCCCCCATTTTGAAACTGGTTTCATCTCACTTGTCCAAATGGAAAAATGTGTGAACAACACATACTTAAAACAAAAGTAAGTTAAGTAAAAGAAGACTTCTCCCTTTCCACCTCTGGGTTGCAGCCCTGGCCAGGAGCTCTAAGCTGCCTGGGGAAGGAGATCCCCCGGAGTCCCATTTGGGCCAGAGCTCTTGTAGTTGTCATTGTGCCTTGGGACTCAAAGGCCACCAATGGCCATTTCTGTTCCAACAGGACAAAACTGGATACGTTGCACGGCATAACACGGGGGGCTCAGCTAGTGCCTGCGAGAGCGGATGGGGGGAGGGCTGCATTGCCACATCCCTGCTGTCTGCAAACCTGCACCGAGAGATGCTGAAATTCATTTGTTTTATCGCATTGTTTTGAAGCCATTGGTGCCAGACGCTAGGCAGACCTGGTGGTCCAATGCAAGTTTGAGACAACAGCTCGGCAAGGTTTCTTGTCACTCCCAGCTGGTTAAGCACATTAGTAGTTATAGCTGTTGCCTTGTAAGTTCACCCTTTTGACCAATTTGCAACAAAAAGTAGGGGAGGTGGATGGAGTGACTCATACAGGTGACCCTGCTTGCCATCATCCTCTCCCCCTCATTTATTTGGGGAAACAAGGCTAAATTGATCAAAGATAAAATATGTGGTATTTGTTTTCCCTGAGCAGCAGTTGCTCCCTTGCTTTCCAGCTGCCACAGTGAAAATCTTGGGAGTTTTGTGGGCACTTTCCCCTCCCCATTCTTGGCACTTGGCACTGCTTACACTGAAAGATGCACCTTAATGCTGCTGACCTGCTCACAAAATCTCAACTGTTTGTCAGATGTGATATAAATAGTCTCTAAATAAAGCCATGGTTACAGGTTGGGAAGAAGTCTGTGCTTTCACTGCATTTCTTACTGGGAGTTATTCCTGTTACTTTAACATTAAAAATAAGTGTGAGATATACTGAGAGGATGGAAATAAAATAAGTAAAAAAACTGCCTTTCAGCTGAGACTGAGAATGGAAAACTTCTGCCCAAAAGAAGAATATTTCTGGAAATCGCAACTCAATGGAAACGTAGTTTTCTAATGCATTCACTGTTAAGTGAACATTATTTATATTGGAGGAAAGAAACACAATGTGGCAGAAGTTATTTAGCTGCATGCTTGCAAAAAATAGAAAATCCATGAGCAGACATTCATAGTGGGGAGACCGAGATACAGATGAGATAAAGGATGGAGACTCTAGACTATGGCTCTTGTAATTTGCATTTTGTTGGTGTACATAAAACTAAATTATGATTATATTTGTTTCAAGCAGAAATGCTTAGTAGGCATTGGAAAAGCTGTCTGAAACATTAAGCATACATTCAAACCAGTTTTCTTGCAATGAAATCATTAGGAGTAAATAGCTGCTCTTTTCTTTTCTTCCTGAGGTGGGATCATGTTCTCCATGTTGTTTTAATAGCAAGGCTAATGTTGTTTTTGAGACCTTTTCTGGAAAGGCAACACATTCTCAGCCATGTGATCCTGCAAACTGCTGTTTTTATGTTAATGCTTGGCTGCTTCTTGCTCCAGAGGGGAGACGTAAACCCCAGCTGACTTGGGCTGATTTGTGTGATTGACAGATTAATTCAGTTCTGATGCAAATCCAAGCAGAGATTTTGCTCTTCCTCTCCTTTACCCAGACTTTCTAAAGGCATATTCTTCTGGTTTGGGTCCCACAGTTGTGTGGTACTGCCATTCCTGTAGGATGGAGACACGGACAGTGGGATTGAGTCCACCTTCAGCAAGATTACTGATGATGACACCAAGCTGTGTGGTTGACACGCTGGAGAGAAGGGACTTGGACAGGCTCGAGAAACGGGCTTGTGCGAACCTCATGAGGTTCAACAAGGCCAACAAGTGCGTGGTCTTACACCTGGGTCAAGGTAATCCCAATCACAATTATAGGCTGGGTGGAGAATGTATAGGGAGCAGGCCTGAGGATAAGAACTTGGGGTGCTGAGGGTTGAGGAGCTCAACAAGAGCTGGCAATGTGTTCTTGCAGCCCAGAAAGCCACTCGTGCCCTGGGTTGCATCCAAAGTGTGACCAGCAGGGCAAGGGAAGGGATGCCCCATCCCTGGAGGTGTTCAAGGCCAGGTTGGATGGAGCTTTGGGCAACTTGATCCACTGGGAGATGTCCCTGCCCATGGCAGGGGGGTTGGAACTGGATGGTCTCTAAGGTCCCATCTAACCCGAACTATTCTTTGATTCTATGCTTCTGTGTGTACATTCCTGGCACCTACAGCTCTGAGAGTTTTGGTGTGTTGGGTTCTGCACAAAGATGAGAGAGTGATGGGAAGGCGAGGCAGCTCCCAGTGATTCTCTTTCCCAGCTCAAAAATTTTCCTCTTGTGCACTCAAGAGCCTTTTCAACACATCCATCCTTACTGCAGGCTCTTGTGATGGGGCTCAGGCTGAGACCCCTTCTAACAGGCTGCACAGCTGTTTTTCCAGGCAAGTCATACATGTCTTTCAAAAGGGCCTTTCCTGTTGCCTGTGCCTTTTCTGTTTAGGATTTAGCAGCTTGTGGCAGGTCCTTAACACTCTTCTTGCCAGCTTCAGTGGGTTTCAGATAAATCCCAGAATCTTTTGACCATGTTGCAGTAGTGAACTTCCAGCTTGGGATTAACTTGGTTGGTACAGTTGCTGGTAGAGGTTCCTTTGGCTTCTCATGGGTCCACAGATGGTTTGAAGAGTGAAGGTAGAAGGGCATTGCATTGGTACAGTACGAAGAGATGGGCCCTCCTGTTCTAGGGCTCATTGTGCCCACCTTGTCCTTCCACTTTGTCACAGACTGATGCGCACAGATCGGAGTGTGGCTGTGCCATTCTTACACCCCATGAGCAGGAGATGGGAAGGCACGACATCATTGGTGGGGAACTGCAGCAGCCAGCAAGACTGGTTGGGTCTGCAGGGCTCCTGTATCCTGCTGAACTATTCCCTCAGCAAGAGAAACAATCAGATTGACAGCTAAAATATTTTTCTCTTTGCAATGACTTTTTTTTTACTCAAAATTTATGGGTTTCTTTATGCTAATAAAACACAGAAAGTTTATTCACTGTCCTATTCCAGCATCACTTGTGTAAATTTGAATTGAGCACTTTGAAATTATATCATTGCAAATGGGGTGCAGGATGAATAATGAAATATCTTGAACCCCACTTAAGTTCAAATTAATGCCCTTTGCTGCAGAGTAATTACTGTCCCATAAGCTAATCCTTTGTACCTCTGAATAAGACTTTCCAGCTCCTCATTCCACAAAGTCCTTCAAACTGTCCCTTTCAAGCTGGTTTGAACCAAAAATATACATGGACTCCAGGTCCTGATAATTTTTCAGCCCTTTTAATTGGTTTTGTTGAGCTGTTTGAGGCTGGGATCGTGGCTGGAGCACATCTCTGAATGACTTTGTCCTGAGCACCAATGTGATTTGCAATAGCCCTGTTGCTTTTTAGGTTTTCTGAACAGAGCAACAATTTTGCAGCTCATTCTTGACCCTTTTGGAGCAAACAACAAATCGTTGCAGTCATCTTTTGTTGCAGATATGTTCTACTTTGTTCTTATGGCTGCAAATAAATGCTTCTGGGAAGATCTCATGATAAGATTCCTTGATGACAGGAAAGGAAAAACTCCAGCCTTAGGTATAGTCTTACGTATCTCAGATGTGTCAGATCTGCTTCTGTTTCTCAGCGCTCACCATACAGTGAAGGAGAGTCTGGCCCAAATTATTTCATGTGAGACTGGTGTCTGGAAATTTCAATCCACTCTCTTCCAGGAAAGTCTTTTCTTCTACTTCACCAGTGCTTTATGATTGATCTTGCTAAATTCTAAAATTGCTCTCTTAGTTATAGAGGAGGGACTGACTTTGGTGCCTGACAGGAGCCTTAGCAACAGGAATACATCTCCACAATTTTTAGAATGATTACTCTGTCTTACAGGCCAACAATCAGAATCTCCTGTTTCTTCTTGTGGTTTGCACTGTTACGTTTTCAATTTGTCAATTTTGATAGTATTATTCAATCTATTCTATATAAATCTGTAGCCTGTGATTGGTCTTTTTGTACCTTTTAATCATTTGGAATAAAGATTGTAAGCAGAAAGCCATGCAAATGAGTTCTCTCTATCCCACACCAGAGCCTCTAGGGGGGTGCAAGCCTGGGCAACATATTGGAGAGACCCAAACATGTTTATGCACTAGTGGATCTTCTCCATAATTACCTCATTTTATAGTAACTATATGGTGCCAGAAGCCTCAGAAAAAATCAACTCCCACCTGAATGACCATCAGTTTAGTAGGCACGTCGGTGTTGTGTCAATGATGGGACTTGATGGTCTTGAAGGTCTTTTCCAACCGTAACCATGCTATGATTCTGTCAGTCTATGTCATTAAACAGTAACTGTCCCAATCAACCAGAGCTATTCAAACATTTAAATATGATCTCTTCGGCATCTGTCTCTGCATGAAGCTCTAGAGGCTGCAGATCTCTGTTGGGTTTTCTTGCAGAAGTGTTCAAAGAAGATTTAACTTCTCTCTCTCATGCTTAGGATCAGAAGTGAGATGGCCCTGATGACCTAAGTAAATGACTGTGCTGCTGTTGGGCCATTTCATCTTCATAAGGGCCATTTAACACTCTATTTTTTCCACTGGTACAAGGGAGATTTTCAAAGTAAGGACCAAGGAACTTGATGCAGACAATTGATGCCATCCTCTGAGCTGTCCTTGCCAGCCGCCCAGCTTTAAATATCTCAGATGACACTTTGAAAGACTCCCCGCAGGGCTGTGAGAAACCAGAATGAATGAGCATCTTTGGATTAAATGATGATTAAGTAGCTGATGAAATGGAATGAATGGGGTGCCGCAAGGCAAGAACTCTTCCATTATAGAGTCTGACCTCGGGCCAAATTTTCTCTTATTTCTGCATCTGTAAAAATGGAAATCTATTGCATCATGAGTTAAGGTTGAAGTTAGTGCCTTGCGAACCAGCATAATCTGGAGGACAGAGATCACCTACCCCAATATTTCTGCACTACTAATGATCTTTAGTAGAATCTTACATCTAATGGGCTAAGAACTGAGGCATTTTTTTTCCCTAGACTTAAATCCTTTGTGTGAGTCAGGTACCAAGTCGAAATGACTCCACAAAGTTCTCCCCTGAACAAGTCCTCGTGAGGCCTGATGGAATCAGTCATGCTTCCAGCTTCTGTGCATCCTTCATCAAGGAGCTTGCAGCAGCTGGCAAGCAGTCAATTATCGAATATCTCATGAAAGATGAGAGAGAAAGATAACTATCACCCATCTTCTAGGAGAGGAAATGAAGAAGGGAGGTAGTGGAATAGTAATCAAGCAACAGAGAACAAAAATGCAGTCATTTTGATGTTTGGTTTAGGCAGCTGCCTGCTTTTTTAAGACCAGGAAGGGGAGCTGGTACAAAGCATGCTAAATTCCTCCTCCTCGAGAGCTTGGTGTGAAGTTCATTGCATGTCTTAGTTGTGCAGATATAAAAGTGGGGACCCAACCCAGCAAGGTCACCGAGCCCACACAGCAATTCTAGCTGAAGTTTTTTTTTAGTCCTATCATCCTGGCAATGATACATCTTGTCATCTGCCTCCGTAAGCCTTCCTTGCACCTTTAATTGCATATGGTTTCATCTTAACTTCCTGACTGGATCTTGAGAGAACTGTTGTCCATTGTGAAATAGCTCCTGGCCATCCATCCCAGTGGTCGCATCCATGTGCTGTGTGAAGTGACTGGTACGGCTTGTAAAACATCCTGGGATCATTGACTAAGAGAGGTGCTATACATGTTTAGGATCGTGATTTATTAAGTCCAGGGTGTCTTACCTACACAGTTTGGTTTTACATAAAACCAATTATTATCCAAATGATGAGAAAAATGACACATTTCAAGCTGGATGAAAAATCTTTGTCTCTTATAAAAGCTCAGCACTGTCACTGGGAGCTACTTGTTATGTAAATCTGGAAATCTGACAGATGAAGTAAAGAAGTGGAAAAGTGGTTTCTGGTGGAAAACTACTCAGTTTCTTAACATTCATTGTGTATTTTAACAACAGTGTTATCTGGGGGTCTCAAACACAGCAAAAGCATCTCTGGTATTTGTTGAATGAGCTTGCTGACCTGCTCTAGCTGGAAAAAAAAGAAAAGAGGAGGGGAAGGGGCAAAAAAAAAAGCATGCTTAAAATGGATAGATGACAATGACAAATACCAATGGTGTTCTTTTGTATCAGTGGTGGAGATTTTGTTTGCCTTCCTGGAAGTGACTGTTTCTTCCACAATCAGTTGATTCCTCCTGCTACTCTTTTCTTGAGCCTTAAATGCATGCCTAGTCAGGCAGAAATATCAGATGTCATTCAGATCTTCTTCCCTGGTGTAAGTCATTGATGTCAAGAGAACCTTGTCACCCATCTGGGTGAAGGCAGAGTCACAGAGGACTTTATTTTCTTCTATTCCAATTTATTTGGAATAAAATAGGAAAAAGTTTTTATAGGAAAAATTTTTTTTATAGGAAAAATTTTTTTTATAGGAAAAAATTCTTTACAGAAAGGGTCATTGGGCACTGGAACAGGCTGCCCAGGGAGGTGGTTGAGTCACCTTCCCTGGAGGTGTTTAAGACACGGGTGGACGAGGTGCTGAGGGACATGGTTTAGTGTTTGATAGGAATGGTTGGACTCGATGATCCGGTGGGTCTCTTCCAACCTGGTTATTCTGTGATTCTGTGATTCTGTGATTTTGGATAGTTTGAACCAACTATTTAACAATTCTTTTCTTCAAAGGAGTCAGACCTCCCTGAGATTGTTCAAAACAAGCTCTACAAGCTTCTTCATCCAGACTTTAGGTTGTGAGCATCTTTCCTTGCAGTCTAGGTAGTATTTTCCACTTCTTTGTATCAACAAGGTGTCAACAATCCCTCAGAAAAAGCTTGGTCAGTTGAAGGGGAAGATGTTGACCTGAGTGAGTTGGTGAGTTTGACAAGAGGTTGTTACAAGGCTGGTGGCCACCAGGACACTTACCTAGAAAAGGCAGTGTGCAGTTTCTTAGCTGTTGTTTGATCATGCTTCAGGGGCTGGGGCACACAAGGTCTCCTACATCCTCATTTTCTGAACTTTGGTTTAGAAAACATTCACCTGTTGTGTTGAAAAAAAGGCTCTCCAGAAGGCCCAAGAAATGGTTAAGAGCATACATAGGGAAAGGGGCAATATCATAAGGGAGGAACACATCAGATTTGTTTTCATCTGTTGATACATTTATGGAAAGAAAAGATAGTAGTTTCAACCCTGAAATGGGAAAGGAAGAAAATTTAAAATGATGCTTTTTGAATGCCTCTAATTATATTGATTTTATGTATTTGAGATGATACTCTTTGACTTTATGCTTTGAAATAAGACTGATCTAAACTGTAAATAAAAGGTAATTAAATGACTAAGACATCATAAATCCATTACTTTCTGGTCAAACTAAATATTTGGTTGACCTAATGGCTTCTCTCAGATGCTTTCTCCCTAGGAAAGCACTTGAAGGTTTGACTCGCCAACTTTTTTTCTCTACTTCTTAATTTGGATCATCAAAATGAAAAGTTCCCTTGTCCAACTCCAGGTGGCAATAATATTTTTTCTATTGTTTCTACAGTCAGAAATCTGATTTTCCCCCAGGGAAATGTCTGTAATCAAGATTTTCCATTGCTAGTCTCCTGTGAAGCGTATTCCTCTTGAATTAGAAGGGACTTGCCTGCTGGCATGGGAAGTACCTAAACCTTATGGGGGAGCAGAAAAAAAGTAAATACGTGAGAACAAGGAAATTAGGAGAATATTTCTGCTTGCTTCCTTGCACCAAGCTGTGACGGAATGTTCTACAGAAATCACAGAATGGTTTGGGTTGAAAGTGACCTTAAAGCCCATCTCATTCCAACCCCCTGCTGTGGGCAAGGACAACTCCCACTGGATCAGGGGCTCCAAGCCCCATCCAACCTGGCCTTGAACCCCTCCAGGGATGGGGCAGCCACCACTGCTCTGGGCAACCTGGGCCAGGGCCTCCCCACCCTCACAGCAAAACATTTCTTCCTAAAATCTCCTCTCAATCTCCCCTCTTTCAGCTGTAAACCATTCCCCCTCATCCTTTCCCTGCACTCCCTGATCAAGAGTCCCTCCCCAGCTTTCTTGTAGCCCATTTCAGCACTGGAAGCTGCTCTAAGGTCTCCTCGCAGCCTTCTCTTCTCCAGGCTGAACAACCTCAACTCTCTCAGCCTGTCCTTGTACAGGAGGTGCTCCAGCCTTCAGATCACCTCTGTGGCCTCCTCTGGACTAGCTCCAACAGATCCATATCCTTCCTGTGCTGCAGACACCAGAGCGGAATGCAAGGCTCCAGGTGAGGTCTCGTGAGACCAGAGTAGACTGGCAGAAAAAAATGGTCTATCATGACGTGAAAAAGAAGCTTTTCTTTCCTCTTCATCTGGACTCATTTGAAACCCCTGCTGAGGAAGCAGGTTGATAGGAAGAATATTCTGGTACACAAAGCAGCCGCATGTCTCTGCTTTTCTGTAGTCTGTAATACCAGAAGAAATACATGTGGTGGGGGAGAAGACTCCTCTATGGCATTTCAGTATTGCTGGTGGCAGGTCTTGGCTGTTAAATTCAGTTTAAAACATCTGAAGGGTCTACTGAAAGGGCTCAAATCTCAGAAGGAAACAAAAAAGAAATGCCAAAAGGTTAAGAATCTCCTAGCAGTGTTTTCCTGGAAAACGCGGAGTGTTACAGGCGCTCTTGTATAACAAAAAAAAGGTTGGACAGCCTTCAAAGACTGGCAGTTGGAAAGGGCTGCAGTCAAGTAGAAGATGTATCCAATACAGGCAAGAGACAGGAACATGCATCTCTAAGCAAAGTTCCCTGGAGATGAAAGCATAGTTGGCTCTTGCCCCATAAGGACCAAAGCCTTTTATTTTCTCTGTTTGCATTAGGGAAGCAGTTAAAAAAGCCCCTGCGCTGATTATCTCAAGTCGGAGAGGCTTAGAAGGGCAGTTTACATTGTTAGACATCCCTGTTTCTTGCAGAATAGATGAACTGCTGAAGAGACATTTGAAGTTTTAATCCCATTTTGGTTTTCCCCCATCATCTTCAGCCTCTGCATTGATGGGCAGGGGTGGGAGGGTGGTGGCATGGAGGGGTCCCCAGTTGACTCTGGATTTCAGTGAAGTTATAAGAAAGCAGCCTTCTCTTCATTCTATTTTTCACGACATGCTTTGAAGGTTTAATGTTCTTTGTGACAAGCTGCATGCTAATAAAACAGGGCTCTGATGAGGAAGGGGAGGAATGAGCTTTGAGGCAAGAAAACACTTGATAACCACCCCCTCTCTCAAACCAAGGATTCACGTGTCCCCTCTGCTCTCCCTCAGAGGTAAAAAGAAGCTGGAGCTGAGTGAAAAATGATCACACAGTTTTCAAAACAAATTCCTGGATCGAGCGTTTCACCTGCCAATCACCACCCCGAGTGTGCCGTATGCTTGTCTCCTTTTGTCTGCTCTTTTTTAGGATCTGAGCTGTGTACAGTGATGGGATTGTCTTACAGCCTGTTGTATGCTTGTCTATAAAGCAATTTGCCTGAGATGGCCCCAGTCCAGTTGTAGGCCAGTGCTGGAAGCCCTCAGGCAGGAGAGGAGCAGTTGAGCTGTTTATCCTTTTCCAAACACTTCTCTACCTGGGATTTTTTCTGACTTCAAGTGTGTGTTCATATATATAAAAACATGCACTTTTATTTCTTTTTTTTGAACTGGGAGGGTTCATACATTCATATACTTATTTCTCATAGTCTCTTATCTCCTGGTGCTTGTCCCAGCACTTTTACCTCTCAGCCCAAGCAGGACCAGGGCTGGTTTCTTCTCACTTAGAATCATAGAAAGGTTTGAGTCAGGAAGGCCCTTACAGCCCATCCAGTTCCACCCCCTGCCATGGGCAGGGACACCTTCCACTGGATCTGATTGCTCCAAGCCCCATCCAACCTGGCCTTGAACCCCTCCAGGGATGGGGCAGCCACAGCTCCTATGGGCAACCTGGGCCAGGGTCTCACCACCCTCACAGCAAAACATTCCTTCCTAAGATCTCATTTAGATTTCCCCTCTTTCAGCCTAAAACCATTCCCCTTGTCCTGTCCCTGTACACCCTCATCAAGAGCCCCTTTCCAGCTTTCCTGGAGCCCCTTTCAGTATTGGAAACTGCTCTAAGGTCTCCCTGGAGCCATCTCTTCTCCAAGCTGAACAAGCCAAACTGTCTCAGCCTGTCCTCAAACGGGAGGTGCTCCAGCCCTTGGATCATCTCTGTGGCCTCTTCTGGACTTGCTCCAATGGCTCCATGTCCTTCCTGTACTGAGGACTCCAGAACTGAACACAGGGCTCCAAGTGAGGTCTCATGAGAGCAGATTGTCAGAATCCCGTCCCTTGACCTGCTGGTGGAGGAACCTAAAATCTTGCTGAAAACTTTCTAGTAATTCTTTTTTTCCTAGGTTTAGTCAGTTGTGCACCCCATTTGGGGCCAAGTGTTCGTCGTTTCATGTTGAATGTTTGAAAGAGGAGACATTTCTAGAGCTGTTAAGGTGGAAAATTATGTTTTTTATATATATATCTACATGTACACATACAGTACCTCTCCCCAACACCTCCCCCCCGATGTCTTAAAACTGAAGTGCTTTCTTCCAGTGTTCCTGAATTCAAAGCATCTGAAAAGTGCTTTTAATTTAAGCAAATTTCTTGTTACAGGTTTTCAAGAGAAGCAGGGTTCAGTCATGAATAATCTTAGCTTCTAATCATCATGTCCAAAGTATTTTAATTTAAGAAATTATTACATACCATTTCATTTTATTAACCTATTTATCTGCATTTGCAAGGAGCTCATAGATGGTCCAGGACTGCATTATAGTAGGTCCTATACAAATATGAATTGGTTCTGAAACCAATTAGAGGCTCAATTTCAACATGTAGGTCAGTTATTAATCTTTGGTTTGCCAGATAATACAGCTGCATTCACCAGTACAATAGCTACACATCTATATTTTGGGAATGGGATTCAGAAGAAATTAAGCTTGCAAGTAAGACCGTAATTGTTGCATCTCCCCTAGCAGGAAACAGTAGCAGCCTCTGCTTTAGCACTGATGTATAATGTATTTGTTAATGGTCCAGAAAAGTGGGTTGTGAAGATGCAGGGGTCAAAGTCTCATGTAATTAGGGAGATTAGCCAAGACTGAAGGATTTCAGGAGGCGGGCAGCAAGCTAACAGGATGGGCAGGATGATAGCAGGTGGAAGTCAGTGCTGACAGCCACAGAAAGGCAGCTTACACCATGGAAGGGATAATTTGAGCTCCTGGTATGGTAACTGCTCCCTAATGTTAACAGTGGGGTAGAGAGGTGAGATGGTCTGGGTGATGCTGTGGAAAGTGAGTGGAAAATCTGCTCAATGTATGGCGACAGTGAAAATAGTAACAAACACATTAGGATCACAGTGAAATAAAAAAATGTGTTTCAGAATATGAGCGAGAGACCCTTTCCTGAGCTGCTCTCTGATCCACATCTAATGGAGTATATGGGGTAGAAATAGAAGTTGTCAAGATGAAAAACAGTAGAACTAAAGCGATATTAATGAAAAATCTAGGATCATTTAAAGTAAAGAGATGACTAAATGGGGACATGAGAGATGTAAAAAATAAGAGACGATAGGCCAGTGAATCAGCAGCTCCTTTTCTTAGTTACGAAACACAAGTAGAAATTGTATGTAACAATAATAAAAGAACACATGCATGGAAGGATGATGTTTGTACTTTTCATGGAGGACAGAAGCCGGGGAGCTTCGTATCTAGATATTATCAAGGCAGAGGACCTGCATCCGCAACATCTCAAGACAGTTCAGCATTGCTGGTGCCGCATCAAAGACATGGTGTCATGGTTGCCTTTCATGGCACCTGCAAGTCGGGAAGGAGGCAACTGGGAAACACTCACTCTTTCCCGTCTTTTCTCCAAAGCATTTGATCCAGGCTGCAGTTGAAGACAGATCCTCTGAGGCATCTCTCCCTGCAGAAAATGCCTTGTTGTGTAGAAGATTGTTTTCAGACTTGGGATGGGTTTAACTTTGTGCTGTATGTAGAAGGTTCAGGGGCTCTGTGATCTGGATCGTTCCCCTCTTTTACCATCAGAATGCGCAGGTGAAAAGGAAAAGGGTGCTTCATCCCTGCTGCCTGCTCCGCCACAGTGGTGGGTGCGTACGTGCGTGGCGGAGGTGTGCACCAGGCACAACGGCAGCATCACGGGGGATGCTGTGTCGCAGAGGGGTGGTGGGCGGCAGGGGAGGAAACCTGCCTGTGACTAAAAATAAAGCCCGGGGGGCGGGTGGGGGATCTCCCCACCGGCACACATCTGCTCTTGGGCTGGTGTTGCTCCAGGCATCCTTCTTGCCTACCCCACCTCGGTCCAAAGTGGTTGGTCCCTCTGGTTGCTGTCATGTTGAAATTAGCTGGGGAGAGACAATTCACCCATTTCCTTGCCTAGTTTCTATGGTGATATTCCACTCAACTCTTTTCAGCAGGTCTGAGTTTATTTCTCAGCAGATAAGGCAGCTGATGTTAATATACCGCAGCCTGGGCTCTATATCTTGGCAACAAGCCGAGGGTTCATGCCACTGAAGTTAAATGGCTCTAGGCAGAATGTATTTCATGCTGGCTTTGGCAATAGCTGGCATTATCTCATAAAATAATATTTTGATTGTTTATTGCTGCTGTTTGACACCCTAAGCTGGAAGGCTGGGAAGCACATGGAAATGTGCATTCTCATGTTCTTCCCCTTTGCTGCTCCCTGGTGCAAGCTCAGGGACCACCAGCTCTGGCTTGGTGATGGCTGAAATACAGTGCATGGTGTGGGAGGAAAAATGTGTGAGAAAGGGTGTTGGAAGCAGTGGGAAAGGGACTGTGCTACGGATGTTCAGGCTGGTTAGATCTGTGTGGACTCCAGGTGAGTAATTCACACCCTTTCTCTCCATGAAGGAGCCGGTGCAGTTCCCATCCCCGCTCCACCTAGAACATCTTTGGAAACAGGCCCATCTGCGTTTTTCTCCAGTGTGGCCTCAGTGCTTTTGGTGCTGGTGAGGGAAGGAGATGACTGTCTCTACGTGTAAAGATGACTATGAGAATCAACCTCTTGCTCCTCTAGGGGCTTGTGCAGTCCCAGTCCATGTTGCTGGCTGAACACCTTCCCTTTTGCTGGCTGACAGGGCTGTATCTCATCCATTCCTGTAGAAACTGTCAATCATTGAGATTTCCAAGGGCTTGCATCCAGAGAAGAAGTCTCAGTCCCACTGCTGAGTGCACCACATACTGCAGACGGTTGTGTGGCAGCTTAGCTTTGACTGTGGTTCTGTTTCAGAATGGGTATGTTCTTTTTGTCCTTCTCTAAAGAAAATATGGTTCCAAACTTGCCTTTGCTGCACCACTGTTGCTGTGAAAGGAGTGTTCTCTCCCTTTCAATATTTTCTGTGGTTTGTTCCTGCCAGAAAACACAACTTGTTTGCTGAGCCTCACCTTCCCAGATCATGTCAGCACGTTTACTGCAGAATTATAGAATCGTGGAATGGTTTGGGTTGGAAGGGACGTCAAAGCTAATCCAGTCCCACCCCTCTGCCATGGGCAGGGACACCTCCCACTGGATCCAGTTGCTCCAAGCCCCATCCAACCTGGCCTTGAACCCCTCCAGGGATGGGGCAGCCACCCCTGCTCCGGGCAACCTGGGCCAGGGCCTCCCCATCCCCATGGGAAAAATTTTTCCTGAGATCTCATCTCAATCTCCTCTCCTTCATCTTAAAACCGTTACCCCTCATTCTGCCCCTGCACTCCCTGATAAGGAGCCTCTCCACAGAAGAAAGCAAATAGATTTGGTGAAGAAAATGGAACCCCCAATCCAGCAAGCCAGACTGTGACTTTTCAAAGGACCTGAAAAGTACAGACAATAATTTTAATGATTTAATATAATCTCCTACAAGTGGGTAAGCTGAGGGGAAGAGGAAGACTGGGAATATAGCAGCAGAGCTTGTGGCAGAGTGATGTTGACGGTCAGGGTTTTGCTCTGAGCAGAAATATTGCCCAGCAGGAAAAAGAGGACAGGCAGTTCTAAATGCTGGGCACCATGGAACTGAGAGTGTAGCTGAGACCTTGGAAAGTGACCTTGCTTTGCCCTGGTGATGCATGCAGAGGGCTCACATCTTTCTCATTATCACTTCTTCACCTCTGTGCCCCCAGGCTAAAGCCAGCTTTGAGAAGTGTCTTGGAGCCTCAGTAATGCTGAGTCTTCCTCCTAGTGCTGTGTGAGCAGGCAAGAAAGCGGGTCTGTTGTGGGCTCAGACGGCATCTGTGCCTTCGCAGGAAATGTGGTGGCACCATCAAGTCTCCTGCAATGTGACGCAGGTAGTTGGCTGCTTCCCTGATACACTTCACACCTCTCAGAAGTATGACTGATCTCACCAGTGGCATTTTAACATACCCACCACCAAAACTCTGGGCTGACGTTTCCAGCAAATTCTGTTCCTTGCGAAGGCCCGCATTTTAGAGAAGATCTGTGAAAACAAACGAAGATTTCACTTAGTAAGTTGCAAACCTAAGCTCATCCCAGGCTCCTCCTGAAGACGCCGTCGACCTCCCACAGTTGAGGTGACTGAGGGTGGAGCATCATCAAACCATGGGCTCAGCTCCCACCATCAGTGATCAACCCTCAGCTACTTGGCCAACTCTGGTGGCCAGGGATCCTGTCTGTGTGACGGAGGAGGTAATCGTGCCCCACGTTGGAGAAGGGATTTGGGCAACATCACCACTTTTTCTGATGGGTTCAGAGCCCCCTTGCAGTGAACATTATAGAAAACCCACTGCATGCCTCAGAGAAGCACTTGGCACTGGGAGGCTCCCCGAATGCCCCAGCTGCATAGGGAATACAGGTATGATCTCATTCCTCTATGTTTTTAAGAATAAAATGTTTTCTTGGACCCAAACAGAGGATGTTTATGTAGTGAGTGGGGCTGGGCAGTTTAGGAAAACTAAATTTACTCCCAAGCCTCCAGGTCACTTATGAATCCAGAGCACTGTCCAACTCCATGTTCTGTAAGGAAAGTTTAGTACCATTATAGCCACTAAGCAACGTCAGACAAGTGACCTGTGTTACAGCTAATTGTGCAGCTTTGGTTTATTTTTGTCCATCTCAGACTAACAGCTTGTATGTCTGACAGAAACTTGCTTTTTCTTTTCCCCTTCCAGTGAGGGATTATTAATAGATGATACATCAACAAAGAAAAGACTGTTTGAGAAATAAGACGGGACACTTGCTCCACAGTGGAAAAAAACCCAGCACACACCCACATGAAACATTCTTTTCTTTTTAAAGAATGTTGACAAGAAAGCCCTCTTTCCTTCAGGAGGCATTTGTGGTCCCCAGAGTTCATGATTCAGACACCATTTCTGCCCTCTTCAAATAGATTAAAATCTGAAGGACTGTTTTTTTCTCCCTTGTCATGCTTGAATGATTTTAACTTAGGTCAGATGCTGACTTGCAAAAGGCTGGGCTTGAGCATCACCTCCTTTTATCACTCTTATCTGAGACTTCACGGTCTCTCTTCAGGCTTTAAATAAAATGGGACTAAACATAGTAAAATCTGCTTCAGGGCAAAATATAATTACCTGAAGGGATCAGGAAGATGATTTTTTTTCTTTTGTGAACAGCACTGATTAATGCAACGTGGGCTGATGATGTGTTTTTCTGACAAAGAGTTAGGGCTACCACTGGAAATGGACTCCATGGGCCAAAGGTCTTTGCTTGTGGTGCTGATGGCTTGTTTCATGGGGCTTGGAAGATAGATTCTGAGAAGCAAAGGAACTGTATCTTCAGGCTCTGGGAGATTTTGAAATTCAGAGCTGAAGCTGAATTCAGCTGAAGCTCTGAATGAGTCGCATGGAGGAACTAAAAGTGCTTGCAGTGAAGGAACACGCTACCTCTGTTCAGGCACCGAGCTGTTCCCAGGGTGCCATCACCCATGGGATGCTGCTGCCCCAGCCACACTTTCTGTTTGGCCTCCTGTGGAACCCAAGTGATATATTTGTCTTGAAAACTTGTCCACCCGTGTTTCTGTAACATATTCTCTCAGCTCTGCAAGCAGATTCCAAATGCAGAAATATTTTCAGAGAAGAATATATTTTGTCGATGCAGCACCTGACCCATTTCCCCAGGGATCTCAGTGAAAGATCCCCTTCATTAAGCAAACATTTGAGAGTATTGGGAGCACTGATGGAGAAAATTAAATGTCATTTTAGCACGAGAGGTTTTGTTTGAAGGCCTTGAGCCACCTTCAGCCCAGCTATCATGTGGGTAATAGCCTTGAGCTAATCTTTGCCAGGTGGCTCAAACCCTAATTGTAGTCCTGAGACCAGATGAGTGATGAAAAGGGTTAAAAAGGCAGAGAATGACCAATCTCTCCCCTGCTGCCAAAGAGAGAGGTCGATGCTCCCCAAGGCTCAGGCACAGTTGTCAGCTGAGCTGAGATCTGGGCTTTGGAATCACCTTTGGGGTGATGCGCTTGCTCTTCAATTCCTCCTCCCTGTGAAAAGCAGGTGATAGCACATCTGGTCTAGGTCTTTGTCTGCTGTGTCTCTTGAGAGAACACAGGTTTCCTGGGGCTGGGTACATGTCTTTCGCATGCAAAACTCAGGGCTCATATGAGATGTGGTAGGGTGTTGGCCAAGTTGAGTTTGCTAGGGCTATTTTGGTGTTGCATGATGTGCTGCTGGAACTTGGCTGGTTTTTGGACCTCAGACTGCTGTTCCCACGCTGTAACGTTGCTTTGATTGAAACTGCCTGTTATTTTCCCGTAGTGTTGCAGATAGGACTATTCATTTGAAAAGTAAAGCTTATGAAGTAGCCTTAGGAACACCACATTTATATATCCCAAGACCTTCTGGCATGATAGGCTTTATTTCTTCTCTGTCCTGTTGGCTGAAGATAATTGGTGACTCAGGTACCATTAAAATTTTAAAAAGTCTCTAAGAAAGTGATACAAAATAGAAAAAAAAAGCCTGTTATAGTTCCAGAACCAATATCTGAATTGCACAGAGAACAAGAAATATAATATCTCCAAAAGCCCTGCTAGTTATGTATCTGAAATACAGAGATCTGCTGAGACTCCAATTGCTTTGCCAGAAGTACAGGTGGCAAAACTAATAACCTGGTGGCTATAGCAGGACCTGCATGACCAAGAAGGACACGTAACAGTGGCCAGGGGATTAATAACTTAACAACCTGTATTTTTTTTTTTTGAAGTTAAATTCTTAAGCTTATTAAGAATTTTATTTCTAAAGTACCTTCTTGGAGGTGCTTAAAGTGTTGCACAAGCTATAAAGTGCACTAATAAAGAAAACAGCCTCATAAAAAAGTACAGAAATTACAAAAAACTATTAAAAAGGTGCTTTTATGAAGATACCAACTATATATCGATGTCAAAATTGTCTCCTCTTATGCTGTAAAAATTAATAATTTGCCACTGTGAGCTCAAATACCATGGTCACAGGGTGAGGGTAAGATCTGGAGTAGAACAGACAGATGGAAAGAATGAAATGAAAGCAAAGGATGCCTTGTCAACCTTATAAAGGGAGGGATGTCACCTGCTGTATCAGCCTGGACCACAGCAGTTCCCCACAGCCCAAAAAGTGAATTGGTTCCCTCCGGGGCTGGGCACAGCTCTTCATTCTGTACCTGTCACCCTCTCCTGTGCTGTGTGGGGCCAAAGAACCGAGGACAGTAAGAAGTCTTTAGCCTGAAGCATTTGTGAACCCATTTTAGTGCTATAACTCCCGTGCTTACGCGTGTACTCAAAAGCTTTGCACAATGAACCCAGAGGTGTCCTCTTCGTATTTATGTTGAACTGGGGATCTCATGGCTTTGTACTTACTTAGAGGTAGAAAAATCTGTGTCATCCAGTCATCTGTCCCTGTTCCTACCCATTCCTGTCCTGCAGAGTTTCTAGTCTGAGGATTTCCAGAGCTGTGGCTCCTGAGCACTGGTGTGATAAAAGCTGTGTCGTCCTGGCTGTGCATTCAAGCAGGGACCTATAGGGTCTGCAAGCTCTGCTGGGGGTGTAAAAAGTTAGGGAGAGGAGATGCACAAAAAGTGGCTTATCCTGTTCCTTCTGCTGAGCCCAGAGGCAGCCTTCACTATTGCACAACACTGGTGGCACAGCAAATTGTGCCTTTTGTTTAAAAAAGTGGGTATTTTAATCAGTGGCAATTGCTGTGTGATTCCTCAGAAAGAGGAGCAAAACATACCCCACTTCCACCCCCACCTCCATTTTCAGCCCCCAGTTTATTCTGCCTGGTCTATTTTTGACTTCCCCAAGTTACTGGGAGAACAAGATTAGTAACTGATCATTTATGCTGATTTTTTGAAGTGCTGAAATGTCTTTCATTAAAACTGTCATTCAAGAAAAAACGTTAAAATGCGCGTTTAGTTTCACCACGTGCTGCAGCGACGGATGCAGCTTAAATCCATGTCCGCGGGATGGACAAATCCAGATGTTGCTGGTTGTCTTGTCTGGAAAGGAAGAGTGGGGCCAGCAGAAGAAGCTGGAGGGGGCAGTTGGTCCGAGCTGTGCCTGATCCCATCCCCCTGTGCTCCCCCAAAAGCTGTTGTGTGCTGGTTAGCTGCACCTAGCAGGACGTGGTGGGTCCGAGTGATGTTGTGCGTGATCCCTGCTTTTATGCAGCCGCAGGTGAAGATGCTCTCGTGGCCTGAAGAAAGCAATGGCTTGTTTATTAGCAGTGTCGACAAGAAGAGTCTATTTTGTCTCCCAAGGCAGTGGAAA
Source organism: Phaenicophaeus curvirostris (assembly GCF_032191515.1). Lineage (NCBI taxonomy): Eukaryota > Metazoa > Chordata > Aves > Cuculiformes > Cuculidae > Phaenicophaeus > Phaenicophaeus curvirostris. The sequence goes on from NC_091411.1 coordinate 3,243,549, forward strand.
ATGCTTCCCAGCATCTGATTTAGAGGCATTTATGGTCTGAAGATGGGGGTGTGCATTTCTCCAGGATGGAGGTGCTGTGGAAACACGCCAGCCCTGTAAAAGCTTTCGGCAGGGCTCCCCAGAGGCACTGCAGCAACCTGTTCCCGGGGCTGGGGATGGGAGGCTAGGAGGAGATCTGGCCTCCAGCTCATCCCACAGTCAACCCCTCTGTGCCAGGTCAGGCACCCTGCTCCTTCTCTCTGGCACTTTGTTTTTTTCTGAAGGTGTTTCCCTCTGCTTAGCTCTGGAGCCACGTGTGGCTTTGCTGCTACCCTGCCAGGCGCTCAGCCAGTTTTCCCTGCCCTTCCAGGCTTCAACAAGGGTGCTGGGGTTGTACACAGCAAATAATTGGTCCCAGCTTGTGATCACCTACTTTATTCCCTTTGTAACTGGAGGCAACATCTGCAGCGTTGAAAGGCTGTTGCCATCGCCCACCTTGCCACCCATGGCTTTTCTCCACAAGCTCCCTTTTGATCCACGCTACTCCTGGCAACTTGTAACATTACCTACCAGTGCTTTGATGTACAGAGACTGAAGTATGTCAGAGGCAGCATAAAAATTGCATGTAATTATCCTTGGCCTGGGTCTGTGGGAGCAAGGAAACATCAATATTGATGTGTGACTGCATTTATGTTTTATGTGTGAGCATATACATCTCCTCTCCTCCATATTCAGCAGGAGTTTCTGATCACTGCCTGTGTGCTGCACCATTAGGGAGCTGCTCTCGTGCTGTTTTCATTCCTCCTGGTGCCTGGGACTAGGGGCTGAATGTTGTGGTGGCCTCCAGGGCTGATTACAGCTGATGGAGCCCAGCCCTGGGGGACTGGCAGTGGCTGCGCAACTGGGAGCGGGTCGACAGCTTCCTGAAGTGTCTCTCTGCTGCATTTCTTCTCCGTCTGTATTTTGCACCATTGCTGACATGGATGAATAATTCAGGTTGGAAGATGGAAGAGGAAGGATGAGTGCTCTTGTGGCTGGGAGAAGGAAGGTGCTGAGAAGGAGGTAGTAATCCTGCAGTGGCAATGGACTGGGGAAGGGAGGGGGTCAGGCAGTAATGTGTGTGTTGGTGGGGGCATATCCACCGATGTGGAGACAAAAGAGAGGGCAATGCTGTCCATGGAAGGAACTGGGTCACCTCTCTTCAGCCTGAGGGTGCAGGGGACATGCTATAGGGGAAGGGGTGGGTGGTGCAGAAAGAGACTCTTTGGGCTCAGCAGCGTTTGGGCACACACATGGTAGAAAATCCTCATTGGATCTGGTTTTCCCTAACTTGGCTTTAAATCACAGCCAAGACCAGGCATTTCTCACCTCACTTCACCTTCTGCACCAAACCTGTGCCTCCTGTTCTGTCTTTTCTTTTCTTTGTTTGGACAATGTTGCTTAATACACAGATGGGCTTCAGTAGAATTTGTGCCCTGAATGACTTTAAAGGTCTGTCCCCAAAGAGGAGCTTGCTGGGCGTGGCGAGATGAGGGAGCACAGGGTGGTGTTTGGGCAGCAGTGGGACTAGCAGGTAGAATGCCACATCCCTGATGGACCATACGTGTTGGGATGGGCCAGGAGAAGTGTGGGGTGGGTTTCCAAGGGGACTGTGCCATGTCCAGGTGGGATTTGTTCTGAAGTAGAGTGAACAAATAAGAGTGAGCTTAGGAACAAGCCTTTTGAGAAGGTTAAATAATGAAGAGCCACACAACAGAGGGAATCTGTGGGACAATAGCATCATCCCCTTTGGGACAGAGTATGTGTGTGCCAGACAGAAAGCATCAGGGATGATGGGATCTATCTGTCTGTTCACAGTAGCATCAGATGCTTGTAGCCCTGCAGTCTCAGTGCTCCCATGCCCAAAGGAGATGTACCTTCAAGTTTCCAAGCTTCTGATCTTTTGCTGCTTTAACAAACCTAGATCTTGAATCCTGTGCACTGGGGTCCTGCTGACTTCCCACCAGCATGCAGATATCAATCTGTTGATTCTGAATGGGGCAAGGCTGGTAGGAGAGAGAGCCAAATCGATGTTGCTGCAGCACCTAAGTCATGGACTGACAGAGGCTCTGATGACCGTGGGGGACCCTCTGGTGCATGAGGCTGTGGACGGAGTTCCTGCTGGCATTTCATGATGCCTTGAGATAACGTTTAGACCATGGTATGTACCCATGTCACACTTGCACCACACTTCTGGCCCTTGAGGATCTACCCTGGTGATTAAAAATTTGTCCTGGTCTTCAGGGAGTTGTGCCTGTTCTGCATGGGCGTACCTAGGAACAGCATCTGGCCTGCTGAGTACGCTTGGTGCACAGGATTGCACCGGCTTCTTCCTACTGCAACTCATTATTCCTATTCTCAAATCTCAGAGGAGTGATTTGACGAGAAATGCCACTGCTCTGGTATTTGTAACTGTGAATGGTTTCTCCAGGGGGAACCTGCCATTTTGCTAATACTGCATCAAAATGGATTTCCTTCCCAGATACGGAGTAAACCACAGAAATAGCCAAAAAAACCAGAAAAAGCTTTCCTCCTAGTCACTATGAAATTTATGCTTCTCCATACATTCAAGAGGTGAATTACATTTCCCGTGGTCTTTTCCTCTTGTGGTCACTTTTAAAACGTCCTTCGCTTACGACGGTTCTATGACTTTAACCCTTTTGGTAAATACAATGCGGTATCTTTTTAACCAATGGTGGACGTGGTACGTCATCAGGTTGTCTGTTTCAGCTCCTCTTTATTTTTAAAGTTTTCCTAATTACAGTTGTGACACTCAGAAAGATTTTTAGCAGCTTTCTCCCCTTTGTTGAAATTAGTGGCTTTGATGAGGATAATCTATTATCCTTCAAAGTGTGGCTGGGTTCTTGTAAGTGACCCTGTAAATTGGGTACCACAGGGGCTGTTCATGTTGGAAGAGTAGAATTTCTGTCCTCAGCTCTTGTAAGTCAAACACAGGCACAGCTTCAATGGACAATGCTGAGTGTTTTCCTGGGGAGAGGAAGATTTGGACCAGACATAAGGAGGAACTTCTTCATCATGAGGGTAGTGAGGCACTGGAACAGGCTGTCAAGAGCAGTGGTGGCTGCCCCATCCCTGGAGGGGTTCAAGGCCAGGTTGGATGGGGCTTGGAGCAACCTGATCCAGTGGGAGGTGTCCCTGCCCATGGCAGGGGGTGGAACTGGATGATCTTTAAGGTCCCTTCCAACCCAAACTATTCTGTGATTCTGCGTTGGTTCACTGTTACATTTCCAAGAAATTTCAGCACAATTCACAATTGTTTTGAAAGCGTCAAAGTTTGAATGTTGGACCTCGTGGGTTGAGTGCCTCCCATTACCTCACAGGAGGATGATGGAGAATCTAGGTTGGTGATCTCAAAATCTTCACTCGGCTGCCCCTGGTTTCGTGGATTTATCCTTGTACTCATCAGTCTAACCTGATCACAAACAGACTGGCACTGAACAAGTATTGGTTTTGTATTTAAAAAACCCCCATTTTTTCCTAAAATACATTGTTTTAAAGAAGATTACAGTTTATAGTTGTCTGGGTTGTTTATATCTCTAAAGAAATAACTTTTTGCTTTTAAAGAAGAGACAGCTACCAACAGCTTTTATTTCCAACATATTGTAACCTACTTCTCAGTGCGGTTAAAAGCAGTCCCTGTTGCAAGGCACTTATTGAAACCATGACCTAGGGCCAAGATTAAACAATCATTTTGCAGGTTTGTCTGTGCGTTGGCATATTTGATGTATTGCTGATCCAATTAAGTTTTCACACAGTGGTTGTATTGTTACTGCAGGACTTCTTTGTTTATTAACTTTTGTTGGTGAGAAATTCCTTCCATAACCCATAAGAGATTGGACATATGTTAATCTCACACAATAGAGGAAAAAGTGTCAGAAGGAGGTGAAGGAGCTGTGGTTCTGCTGGAGGCGGTAACCACAGCTCTACCAGGGCTCAGGTTAGGGGATTCTGCACTTTGCAGGATTCCAGCTGCTGTGTTATAGAACTAAATATTCTGGATGGTAATATAAATATCTTTTATCCATCTATCCTCCCATTAAAGCTTTCCACATTAGGTGGTTTGCAAACTTGAATCATCCATGCTTTTGTGGAAATAGTTTTTGTTCTCTGTCATGTTGCTGTTGGCATTTCACAGAATAGTTTGGGTTGGAAGGGACGTCAAAGCTAATCCAGTCCCACCCCTCTGCCATGGGCAGGGACACCTCCCACTGGATCAGGGGCTCCAAGCCCCATCCAGCCTGGCCTTGAACCCCTCCAGGGATGGGGCAGCCACCCCTGCTCTGGGCAACCTGGGCCAGGGCCTCCCCACCCTCACAGCAAGACATTTCTTCCTAAGATCTCATCTCAGTCTCCCCTCTTCCATTTGAAAACCATTCCCCTTATCCTGTTCCTGTACTCCCTCATCAAGAGCCCCTTCCCAGCTTTTCTGGAGCCCTTTTCAGTACTGGAAGGTGCTCTAAGGTCTCCCTGGAGCCTTCTCTTCTCCAGGCTGAACAACTTCAACTCTTCTAGCCTGTCCTTGTGTAGGAGGTGGTCCAAACTTTGGATCTTCTCTGTGGTCTTCTCTGGACTTGCTCTAAAAGATACACATCCTTCCTGTGCTGAGGACTCCAGAAGTGTACATGGGGGTCCAGGTGGGGCAGAAGTGAATCCAGTGACTTCAACCTAATTACATTTTTTCTCTAGTTCTGCAGAAAAATAAATAACTTCGGACCCATGCTGTTGTTTCTGCTCCTCAACTGGCTTGTTTCTGGTATGCTGGAGAGACTGTATTTTGGGAGGGTACCTCATCTCCCAGGGACAACGTGGCAGGGCTTTGCCTGTGTGTGTACCACACCACATTTGAAGCAACAGGGGCTTGTATTATTCCCTTGGGCAAATTCCAAAGGGTTGTAATACAAGGGCTGGAGGTGGGTGGTGTTTATGATTGCATGAACTGCTTTCCAGCTTACAAAGCCAGGAAATTGATTTTGACTTGCTGGTCTCTGCTTCATGTCATTCATCAGGTGCGTGTGCTTAATAACACATCTGATTTACTTCTTGCTGGAGCCTGTGTCTAGAACTCCTGCCTGTAGGTGTACAATCTCCTGTGAGTCAGGCAGAGACAGCACTGGTTCCACGAGGGGGAAAGTGTCCCAGATTTTTGTGTCTTTTCCAGCCCCATGGGGGAAGATATTTTCCCACAGCATCCATGTACACGCGTCAGCTGCTCCTTGCTGTTCCTTGCTGTATTTATTCCCAGGACTTTGGCTATGAGAGTCTGCAGAATCACTGTGTGTCTCTGTTTTATTATCCAGCAACACTTACAACAGTCTCTCCTAGTGCAGGAGTTGGTGTGTTTTGTTTCCTGACACTCTTCTACCCATGCAAATTCTGGCAGAGGAAGAAGTAAACCTAGTAAATCTTCACTAGTAAAGACTAGTGAAGCAAACCTTCCTCTTCAGGTGCCACAGAAACAGCAATAGGAAGAGACTTTAGGTAATGTGAGCTCCTCTTTGCCATAACTCACCATGCACCAAGCAAGGTTGCTGTGACAAGTCCAAACCAAATGCTCATCCACCCCTAATCAGTAACAAACTTAGTCTGTGGGATTTATTCCTGTGGTTAAGTGTGTGCTTATGGGCTGTGTTGGATCAGGGCCTGAACAAATAGTAACATTCAAAATGAAAGTTGTTGATGTAGGTTGCTTTTCATAACTTTAAACAAATTCCAGACTTATGTCCTCTCAGTTTTGTCTGATAGTCAAAGTTTTCTGGCCCTTTTTTTGTAGGAGCAACCTGCAACGCTGCTGCTCTCTGCAGCTGATTTCCCTGTTTAGTTATTTACTACCCTGCAACAACCCTGATAGGAATTCTTTGTTTAAGTAGCAGCTTGAGTCCTGGCAAGCTATGAAGAGGGGGTGAAGAATATTTGACTCCCCAGGTGCTCTCTGCGACAAGGAACAAAAGTAAATAGCTCCTTTAGGCTCTACTCTAGTGTTTGTTCTGCTTTGACTGCTTTCTTTTTGAAATGGTGCCTATAGTGTCTGTAGCATCCTTTGAGAGCAGACTGAGCTTACTGAAAGAAGAAAAATGTTGGAAAGGACAAGAAAAGAACAAGGCTGGCTCCCAAACTCAACACATAGTTCTGTTCCATCATTTGAAGAGAATTTTCTTTCCTCTGGTTGCTCCTAAAAATATGGATTACTAGTTCCAACATAGCAGCTACATTGTCCACCAGCTTGGGAAGCTGGGTAAGAGGGAAAATGCTTCAAACACCTTGGGCATTCTTGGCAATTGCACAGCCTTAACGGCAGACGTGTAGCAGCATCCCATTTACTTCCCTTTGGCTGTTGATCAGCAGCAGCTTTTCTATAGCATCCTGATCCTACAGGCTGTACAACAACATAAGGTACAGTGAACCCCATGAAGGCTTGGAGGGGCTTTGTGCCTCTTAAGCACCTACAGTTCTCCCAGCACTGCCCTATTTTTTTTTAATGCCTTAGATATTTTTAGGTCTAGAGTGACAAATATAGTTAATGCATTCAGCACTGACGTCAAACCCAGAGCCAGTGGGTAGCTGGAATAGCTAACATTTTATTTAATCATCTTGGTAAGCAATTTTTTTCCCTTTCTTTCTTTTCCAGTTAGAGAAAGAGGATCTAGAAAGGCAGTTTGAGCTGGCCCAGACTGCAGGTATAGGGGAAGGTTGGTTTGTTTTGGTCTCCAAGAGGAACCTCATTCTCTACCTTGTTGCTCTTCGAGCAATAATTTATGCTGGAAAAGTGAAGTTGAGATGCAGTCCTTTGGATCTGGCACCATTGAAACATTGTTTTTGATAAAGTGTTTAGTTATATTTGTCCCGTTTTGTGCCCAGTCCATGGAAGATGTGAACACCAGAGCAATTACAGAGCTTTCATGTTTTGCTCTAGTTCAGACCCTGGGTATGTTGGTTGCTGGTGTTTCAGCCATGGATCCCTGCCTTATGCAGCCAGTGCTGGTTTAAATCAGAAGCTTTTTGTTGGGATGATGGAGCTGTGAACTTTCCTACGACATGAGGCACATGGAGAGCTCGTGTGGGAATTAATCCTGTTGAAAAAGACAACCTCCACAAGCACCAAAGGAGCTGAGGCTGGCCCCATCCATGGTTATGGCATGGATCTCCTGATGTTGTAGTCCTAATCCACTATGATAAATTATTGAATAGTAAGAAAGTCTTCAAAAGTGCTTTTATTGCTTAGAATTGTATGAGAGAAACATACTTGAACTGTTGGTCAGAGGAAAGGGGAGGAGAGGACAAGGCAGAGCCACAGGGCTGAGAGCCTGGAGCAAAGTGAGTCTTCGTGGCAATCACACGTTCGGGGCTTTGCTCCCCAAGGAGATGAGATGGGTATCCTCTCCAGTGGCTTCTCCCCACTGCCCCTGGCAATAACCACAGATCCTACCTCTTATGTCCTTATGGACACAAAACCCCATGGTGATCTGTGAGGGAAGCTCTTGCCTCCACAACCCCTGTAGCGGGACGAGGGATGGGGCAGGCATCCCTTTGCAGGAGGAGGGTGCTAGGTACTGGCCCTTGATAAAGGTAGTAAAAGCAAAAAGAAGGGGCTTGGAGAGAGCAGATCCTGCCTCCTGTTGCCCCAGGGCACAGGCAGCGCTGCTTGCTGGGAGGGGCAGCGCTCTCTTGCCCCACGTTTCTGTGCATCCATCTGCCCAGTCCTGACAAACAGCACTAGGAGGGGAAATGTTGTGGGTGCTGTCTCACTGGGAGATAATGAATGAATGTAATGGTGCTCAGAGCCTGGTAATTATTATTATCCTATTTTTCAAAGCCAGTAGCGTAATATTTGAGTCCACAGAGCAGAGCGAAACCCAAAATTTAGCATTAGGGCTTAGGTGCTAGTGAGCTCTAGCTCTGGCTTATTTTTCATACATGAAATATTTCATTGTCTGGAGAGCTGGCCTTGGATCTTGGCTCCATTGGCTGACACTCAGGATTTGGCCATTCCTGTGTGAACCACCCAGGCTTCATGGTCAACCTCTGCCTACTTCTGGAATGTATGTTCTTCCAAAAAGACGTGGGATAAATATTTCAGGGTACTATTTTGTCTGTATGCAAAGGTTTTTGGTGAAGTAATGATCTTGATAAAAGAGCTTGAGTGATAGGAATAAGGATTTCCAGTCATACAACTACCGTGAGAGTATAAGCTCTGTCCTTAATGCTGGGAAATTGTGTACATCTCTCTTTAGTAAGTTTTGCCATATTAATTTCTCTCTTGGAGCAGTACATTTGGAGAAACTGTATATTTGGTTCAACTCTTCTGCGGGCTGTGTGGGAGCAGCAGCAACCTGTGTTTTGGCACTTGGCACCACTGTTGCCGTGGTAAAGTGCTTGCTTTCTCTTTTCTAACACATCCTCTGAGGAAATGGGAACTGGAGCCTTCTTTTGTAGGCAGTTGGGGGATTGAGCAGCTGGGATTGCAAGGTGCTTTGTGCCTGGAAAGAACTAAATCACAAGTTACATCCCATTAGTGCTCAACAGTAAGCTGAAGTAGAGCATATGACCACTTTAATACTGCAAGTTAAAACTTGAAGATAATGCAGAATAGATACGTTTCTACAGGTAGCTTTAGAACTGTTTAATTGTTTCCTCTTAAAGCAGTCTGGGGACTTGCTGAAGCTTTGGCTGTGTGAAGCATGTAAGCCCATAAGTAAGGTTCTTATAAGTCATGTAATACTGTGAAATAACTGTGTTTGCAGAGCACTGAGGTAATATTCATGAGGCTCCCAGTGCCAGCTCTTCCCGTCGAGGCAGATAGTGAGAAAATCTCTCTGGTGGCTTCAGGTGTTGGTTTGGGCTTGGCTGCTCCTGCTCCCTGGTCAGCCTTTGCTTCTGGCTGTGCCACAGTCACTCGCTGTGAGCCGGTTTGTTATTCTCCATGGTAACTTGAGGTTGTTTTCCCTTTTGTGATAAGAAACAAAGCTTTTCTGTCTTTATGGGGCACCCACAGGCTAAATGTGATGCTGGTGAGCATCCCTGCATCCTGCTGGGAGATGGACCATGTTTCCTTACTCCTGCTTTACAGCTGCAGGGCAAAGTGGAGACTTGCTGCAAACAGCCACCACCATGGCTGAGTCCATGAGGCTCTCTTATTATTTAAGAATATTGGTAAAAAATGACCCCAGGGCCCCTTGCAGGCAGGTTCTGCCTGTACCCAAGACTGTTTTGCCTCTTGTGAGCCATCCAGTGTGCTTATCCTCTTGCTTTGCTAGCAGCTTATGTTATTTCAGCTCTTCCTCTAGGCTCATTCTCCAGGTAACAATGTTCTTTCTTTACAACAGTAAATCCAAACTTTTTCCTTAACATTCAGGTCTGTGTGATTTTTAAATGAACTGAATTGCTGCAATCTGCATTATAGCAGGTGGTTTTTTGGGAGGGACTTTTGAGAATGAAAGGTTTAGGGTCTGATCATGGTTATATAGGGTACGTTTATCCCAAAATGAACCAATTTATGTGCAAGTCAGACTACATTTAGACCATAAACTGGCATCGATTTGGACACAGAGCAATGACTTTCTGCCCTCAATTGATTTTTAGGAAGGGTTCTGCTTTTCTCTTTGCCTAGTGAGCACATCAGGTAGGTGATCTCAACTGAAGCTTGCCAAATATTTTAATTTTGCCCTACTCTTGCTGTTGCAAAGCTCAGCATGTTCCATACTGAAACAAAGGTCAGCATCTAGCTGCATCAACTTTCTTCAGCTCAACTTCCATCTCAAATACTTGTGGAAGGATTTTGGGTCTTGTGTTTTTGTTTAGGATCTTACAAGCTGCAAAGTCTCTCCAGAGTTAGGATGCCTGTAGGTGCCACTGTAGTATAAATGCAACTATTTGCTTGTTCTCTAGGAACAGGAATTGAGCTTGTATGTTGTTTTTTTTGCTCTACTGTGAGGCTGCATGGCCACAGAAGAACAGCCAGACTGATTCTCTTAGTTCAGACCTACGCAGCATGGCTTAAGATCTTCAGCAAAGTGCTCTAGATGGTAATTAAGTTGCATATATGGCTCTGTAAGTGAAGTCAATACCTCCAGTTCCTCTGCAGACACCCCCTGCCATGGTATTTATAGCCTACCTGCTAGTGGGTGGTGTGATTCTTTCTTGTATTTTACTTTTTTTGCATTTTCATTCATGAAGGATGAGGCTGCGCCGCCCACTCAGGAGCGATGCTGTCATCCTGCGCTGCTGCAAGCACCAAAGCGCAAATCCCTGCGCAGAGGTGCCCACACTCCGCAGGGAGCTGGTTGAGCTGATAAGGCTTTTTGCTGGGCACGGACAAAATCCCACCACCTCACACTGCCGAGGTGCCTCTTGGGACTGTGGTTCTTGCACAGCCTGGGTGCACAGGTGCTTTTGGCTTTGTTAGACAGACCTGACTGGCTCTTCTCTGCGCTTGACACTCTATTCTCTCTCTCTGAAGCTCCCCTTCTCCCCAGAGTTGCCAGATGAATCCCAACCCTCTTCGTAAACCCTGGCCTGGGCAGACTGGCATTTTTGTGCCTCAAGTTGATTGTTCAAAGGCATTTCCTCCCCTGTCGCTTCTGAAAATGAGGGCTGCTTTGCCGAGTCCCAAGTTGTACACCCAGAATCCCTTCTTGCTCAAACGGTTTTGACATTACTCCGCCCCTTCAGCAGCTTCCCCAGCATCTCCAGCACCCACCCCTGCTTGCCTGCGGTCTCCCTTGCTGGCGTGTTCATCGCCCCCTTCTCTGCGACAGCTTCTCTCCTTTTTCTGGTGGACCCTGATGCCTTCCTTGGTGCTTCAGGCCTACGCCACCTTCTTGCTTTCTCCTCCATGCTGTGGTCTTCTTTGGGAAAAAAACCCCTTCCCTTTGCATAAGAAAAATGAATCTGTGTAAGCCTCATCTACTTTCTTTGCTTGAGACCCCTCCACCACCTTCCTGAACCATATGTGGGAAGGGAGCTGGGTTAGCTGCATCTCTGGGGCTCTGCATTGCAGCTTAGGTGTCTCGTGGGCTCACTGAGCATGGAAAAGGAATGCAATGGAGAAACTGCATCACCTGAAGGAGATGCGAGGCTGTGGCTTTCTCAGTGCAAGGTGCCAGACTTGGAGCACAGCGTCTGTCCATGCGCCTCCCCACCAGCAGACCTCAGAGGACCTCATCCTGCTCGTGCCTGGCACCTGCCCAGTCTTCCAGCTTGCAGGTAGCGGGTCTGAGACACATGGATACCTGCCCACCGGGACCTGGACCAAACCCTCGCGCATCATGAAGCCACCAACCATCCATCAGATGGTGGTTCTGCATCCCTGCTGCTCCGGGCTGGACTCGGACCAGCAGCTTGCGGGCTGGGCAAATGCCTGCCAGGCTGCTGTAGTCCCTGAGCTACCGGGGACGTGCAGGTCGACATGTGCTGGGCTGCTGCATGTGGACCTGCACAGCAGGAAAACATCCAGGGGATATTTTTGGCCTTGCCTTTCCTTAGGGATAGGGAATATCAATATAATAAAACTCACTTAAATGCCTCATGTGAGACTAAACATCCTTGGAGGATGAAGTTATTTTGAAGGCTTTTTAGACAGCTGCCGAGTGCACTGGAGGCTCCCAAGTGCAGTCTGGAGGAATAGATGAAATTTGTTGGAAGAATGTGACCCCAGTGGACAGATTGCTTTGAAGGAGTAAACTTCTAGATGCATATACCAATAAGCCACCTAAATAAGCAGATCCAGGGCTCAGTCTCTCTCCTTTTGCTTGTGTGACTGCACATATGATTTTCCCCCCCACCTAGAATCTAGTAAAAGAAAACATTTTGAAGAAATTAAGTTGATTTTGAAGAAATTAATATGATTTTGAAAAAATTAAGTCAATTTAAACAGCGTGATGAAGAAAGTGAGTTCTTCCTACAGCTCCTCAGTCCATCTCTGCCAAGAGAAAGCTGAATGAAAATTATAGTGAGATGAAGTGAGAACAAGGCTGGTGTCCTGCTTGAGGTGGCTTCCAGGGCTGCTCCCCAGGTCAGGGTGCAGGTGGTGTCTGTTTCTGAGCACAGTCATGCACTGGGATATGGGATAGGGATTGCTCAGATCTGGTGACAAGTCTAAGCTGTTCATCTTCTGGAAATGTTACATCATTGCTCCTGTTCCAGGAGGAGCACTTCTTCTGTGGATGAATTTCTTTACCTGCGGACTCTGAGCACAAGGGATAAGAGTTGGTCAATGGACACAAGGGACAGGGATAGAGCTGCAGCAGGAAGGTCAGAGGGAATCTGCAAATGAGCAATTACAAAGCCAAGGCCCTTCTGCAAGATGTTTGGTTTTGGACAAAGGATTTCAGGAATTAAGGACAAATTCACTCAGACACTAAGGGAGAGCTTCAGCCATAGCAAGTGGTTTTATGTGGACTTACGGCATTTACCAGGCCAAGGCAGCTGCTTTCAATCTTTTATTCCTGGTTCCCCAGACATGAGATGCAGGCTCCTCAGTATCTCATATAATAGACTTTCAGATATTCAAGGCCAGGTTGGATGGGGCTTCGAGCAGCCTGATCCAGTGGAAGGAGTCCCTTCCCATGGCAGAGGGGTTGGAACTGAATGGGCTTTGAGGTCCTTTCCAACCCAAACCATTCCATGATCCTATGATCTCTTGTAGCCCTCTTCAGAGATAAATGAGATGTTTTCATCCTGGCAGGTCTATGGACTGTGCCCCGCAGGTGAGGGGACAGTACATGGGAAGGGTGTGACACTGCTGACAGGGCTTTGTTGTGCTGGAAACAAAGACCTTTGGAATTCCATGATGATCCCAACCTCCCTGTCTCTGGGACATGTGGAATGAAAAGTCCATGTGTCACGAAAGCAGATTGAGCAAGGTTTGACTGCTCCAGCACTTTGCTGAGCCAGATGAGTGAGTTCAATGTATGGACAATGCAGGCTTTTTCTTTCTTTGTCCGCGTATTTCTGTGTCTCATCAACCAACCTCAAAGTGCAGCTAGTGGCCTTCTAGAGGAGAATGTGAGGTTTCTATCTGATTCGTGGCATCTTTTTGAGTCCCACTGCAGCCAAAGAGGATTTCTTCTCTTAAGATATTTTCGGGTTAAGCTTATAGTTTGTTCCTGCGACTTGAAGAGTTATTTGTTGTGGTTCAAAGGAAAGGAAAATGTTACAGCATCAGATTGGTGGTGCTTTCCACTCAGGCAGTGACGGATTGAGCTACTCATAGGTCGTGTTTGATCTGGCACTCACCGCCACATAATCCTGGCTGGTTTTCAGCCTAGTATGTATTTAGTTTGCCATATTGTAAGTGACAGCACAGAGCGAGATGTGGACTGGTTCCCAGTCCTGACCCTGCCTTAGCTATGAGGTTCAGCTGTCTGGGTGCTGTAACTCAGTCTGGTTACAAGGGAAAGGTAGGGACAGGAAAATAAATTTGTCTACCCTGTTGCCTCCTCCAGATCTTAAGAGGGGTCATCATCAATAGGGGTCACTCCTGTGACACTGCTGAGAATGCAAGTGATTTTCCCCTGGTCCAGGGGTTCAGAGGAGGAGGGAGGAAATGGGCAGGCTTAGGGAGAGGAAAGAGAAAGGAGAGCCACGGGCAAGCAGGTGAAGCTGCTGTGAACTCTACTTGGAGGTCTGAATGCTTCTGGATAGCATGGCCCCAGATATCTTCAGCGTGGGCGTTGATACTCAATATCTGTCTGCTCACTGCCTGCACCATTGCCAGCTCGTATAACTGTGGCTGTTCCAACTTTATGTAGTTTTCCCTTCCTGTTGTTTCTTTTGGACTTGCATGGCTGCCTACCAGTTGTTTGTCTGGTTTTCTTTCCTTTTATATAAATGTCTTTTCTCTCTTAATGCTCTTGGCTGTAAAGTAGAGTTTCAAAGCAGAACTGGACTGGCTCAAAATCTGGAAGAATCATCCTGTTTTGGAACTCTTTTGGAAAACTCTCTGGCTTCCTCCGCCCGTCTCCAGCCTTGTGAGTGGGGCTGAGTGCTGAGATGCGAGCACATGGCAATGTCAGCAGGGTCACAGGCACAGACCCCGGCCGCTGAATTTCACTCCTAGTTTGATGTAAGCTGTGAACTTCTGCCTGCAAGTGGCAAGCTGCCCTCCTGTATCAATATCATTCCGATCTGGTATTGCAAACCCCATGCTAGAAAAACGTGATTAGGAGAAAGACAATAAACAGAGCAACCATCACTGATGCCACATAATACATTGTGTCTTTACAATATGAATTTTTCCATTTCCTTTTCTAATTTCTAGTAATTGAGCTCAATGAGCCTGCTTGCAGTCAATTTCTCGATACAGTTTTCTTTACATCTATTTCTGATTTCTGGCATCACTCCAGCTGCTTGCTTGATGGTGCATTTTATTTTAGCTTCTTAATGTGCTGTTAGAGTTGTCAATGCCATGGAGCCCCCTTGCTGCTTTGCTTTGCTTAAGTAGAGGGGTTATATTTCTTAGATTAGTTAACCACTTGGTTGCTGCTAATCTGATAAACCTTGCAGGTGTTATTAGAAGACACCTGCTGTGTTGGTGGCAGGTGATTTAAGCAGGAGAAGCGGGTCTGCTGGGCTGTGATGCTGAGTGTGCCAAGGAATGCTTGGGTAGGGAACAAGCCATGGATGTGGAGATGAATTTATCAGCCTCATCCTCACGTGCTTTCAGTTCTAGTGACGTCTTCATACAACTCGCAGCTGCCCAGCAACAGTCTCAAAGGACCAGCTGCAGATGCGTCCGTTTCCTCTTTTCCCATCCACAGGTAATTGCATTTGAAAGGAATATTATGGGCTCACAAGCTAACTGCTTTATGTACAGATCACTCCTATCATGGATCTGAGGAGGTCAAAATCTCAGTCTTTGCAAGTCCGTGCAGTTTTTTTGAGTGCTGCACTGACCTACAGCTATCTCGGAGCTGGCTCACTGCCTTTGCAGTTATCTTTCATGCTGGTTTTTGTTGATGCAACAGAAAGCATTTCCATCTTCTCTTTATCAAGTAACAGACGTGGTTGTGATGAGACAAAATGAAAATATGAGATATAAACCAGAAGCAAAAATGCTTTCCTTCATCATTTCCTTCTTCCTCCTGGTGGCTCAGGGTTTTAAGGCTTTATAGGAGAACTTTATCCAGCAGGTTTTTCTTGCATTACCCATTTAAGTTTTGCAGACCTTGGTTATACAGGCAAAAAGTAGCTGTTTTGCAGGTGTCTTGATATATTTTCACTTTTCCAGAAGATCTTTTTGACACAGCATGTTCTCCTAAGCACTGCCATGCTATAGCTTGTTGAAATGTCCCAGCTGGCCTATGTTTACCGCTGCCTGGATATAAAAAAAATAATCCTAGAATGTGTGATTGCCTGTGGGGATCAGTGTTTTTTTAAGCTTTCACATTGGTTCATTGGGTTGGCGCTTGTGTGGTTGGCTCTTGACACAGGGACCACACTGGTGCCTGGTGGCTGTATAAGGCACCTTGTTCCATGACTCACTGGAGAATCATCATTGAGAAAATAAAGCACATGTTTGTAGCCTGTTGCTCAAATGCTGATCTGCTTCTTTGGCTGAATCATCATCCCTGTGCACATAAGCACTGTTTATTGTTTACCTGGCTTCCAAATTAATCAGCAAGATCTTTATAGAGGAGAAAGGAAGAAGCAGTTGTTTAACCTTGCTTATGGCAAAATCTCTTTGGATCTCTCATTTCTGCAGAATCACTTCTGCGTCTTAGGCAAAATAATGTCCCTTCCATGGGGCTCATAGTCTGGCACACAGTTGTGACTGTTGCTACACTGATGATTGTCTAATGATGCTTATTTTGTGTTATGTAGTCAGTAGGAATTAGAAAAAGGAAGCTTGTGTGTTATACTAAGGAATGGGAAAGAATAACAACCCCTTCTATCACCATCTAGGTGTCAGGTGAACGAAACAGATGACCAGAGGAGGTGTGGTTACGCTGTGGGTAAGGTTTAGCAGGAGAATGTAAAGCTAATGATATAAGTTGCTGATACTAATTAGGCACTCTCTATGCCATCAATAGCACAGTTCCTTTTGCATCAAAGAAACAAACAGCAATTACGTTGTTTATTAACCAAAAGAGGATTTTGTTGCTGTTGTTTTCCTCCCGTGAACACAGACATCTGCAGAAGTTATACATCAGCCCACTTGTAGCTTGAATAGAAGAGGATTTTGAGCTTGATGGTGATGGAAAAAAACCAACAATGGTTAATAGTTTCTAGCTTTAATCCTCTGCTGGGTACTTGTATTGGCAAAGGCTGTCCACCCTTGGAGGCAAGTGGGTGGTGATTTGCATAGAAAGGAAGAAAGAAGATGAAGTTGGGATGCAAAGTAGAAAAAGAAATTATTGTTAATTAGAGAGAAGCTTGGATTCATCCCTGTTAACTTTAATACTTGAAATGAGGTATCTGCATTAGAAGATTAGGCATCAGAGAGAAATATCTCCATGGGGCAGCCCAAGGGGGCTTCTCTGTGCACTGGGGAGAGAGGAACAAGAGTGCAAGGGCAGCTGGTGCGCTACTGGGTTACTCTGCCTGATTTGTCTTTGCCCAAACCCCCTGCAGCCCTGCTGTGCTTTGCTTTCTCCCAGTCCTTCAGGTGGGTTAATGAAACTGGATGTGGTGGTAGAGGGAGAAACCTGGGAGAGGTGGAGACTGTGAAGCCAAATTAATTAATGGTTGAAAACAGCCTTGCCTTGTTGAGGTGGGTTTTGCAATTTGCCAGGCAGCCAGTAAGTCTTCAACTGCATACAAGGAGTTGCAGACTGGTAGGGCTGGAGCTTCAATTACCATCCCTACACTTCTCCAGCCTGGTTTCCGAAATCTGAAGAGACTGCAGTGTGAAGCTGCCTGGCAGCGTGCCACAGAGCACGTGAGACGAGTGCATGTTTACATTTTTATACAGAGCACGTAAACCAGTTTTTACAGCCTGAGGTAAAACTTTAATCGTTGTTTGATGGTAAATTTCCATGTCAGCTGCTCTGGAATTTGGTTTCAGGGCTGAGCCAGGAGAAGCATATTGTAGCGGGGGGATTCCTGGTTATGTGAGAGCCACAAATGTGACCTGGGAAGGCAGAGATCCAAGAGAAGAATGCAAAGTTTGAATGATAACAGTTGCCTCATTCCAAGATGCAAATGAAACACCAAATGTTCAAGTTCAAGCTGGGGTGGCAGCTTTTTTTTTCCCCCTCTTGAAGGATCTGGCCACCCCCAGACTGGGTCTGATGTAGTTTCTTTCTTGAACATATTGAAGGCAGAATTCATCATCTTGGTAACTTTTTCCATATGGCTGTTATTCCTCCTGGAAATAGTTTTGCTTGGCTTCCTGTCCCCTGGTCCTTTTTTCCCATGTCTAATTTCTTTTTTTTTTTTTTTTTTTTTGTCTGCTCAAGTGTGATAGTGGGTCCTTTGCAATTCATAACTCAAAAATGAGCCTGTGTTGAATCTGGGATGAAAGATTAGCAGGGAGCACTTAGGTATGCATAGAGCTGCTGGCGTAACACGCACGTCTCTAGCCCACTTGTTCGCTCAGACGTACTCACTCATCCACATGGTTACTGGCACTGGGCTCTGTCATCCCAGCACATGCAGGCTTCTTACCCACGTCCTTTGCCAAGTCCTCAGCTCCACCTAAGTGTCAGAAAGTAGGATAATCAAATCCCCATAACTTTTGTGCCTCTCTGCAGTCTTTATATTGGCACACCTTCATATGGATGCACATTATCACTGGTCATGAAAGGGAAGGAGGTTAGTGGGACTCCGTGCTTCTCCAAGACTTAATAAAATCAAATTACTAGCATGTTTTATGCTCTGTTCTAGAGCAGTGCTTCTCTCTTTGGTTGCTGGGCCTGGGCAGGAAGTTTCGATTCAAAGTCCTGATTCTTAATAGTGAATCTTGACTGAGATTTTACAGGTGTGACTCAAGCAGCCAGAGGAGAAGAGGATTTTTTGACAACAGTGCTTTCACAGGCACCTCCTTTCCTTGATATTCTCAGTGATTAAAACCTGATACTGAAGTAGACTTCATCTTTGTTGGAACAACCTTGAGGTTCTCCATTGCTGGTGAAAATCCTGCGTGAGTGCCAAGGACTAACTCTCTCAGAAAACTGCTCAGGGCCAAAAGCTTAGGGCTCTGTTCAGCCTGCAGAATTGAAAATGACATTTAGCAGCATAAATTACTTGCCCACAAAATTTAAGATCAGATGCTAACTCTGGAGAGAAAGGAGAAGCATTTAGGTTGCCCTCCTCAGCACTGCTTGGCCAACACCTGTACCTCAAACTGCATTCAGAGGATGAGTTCTTGCTAAGCAGACTGGGAGTATCCATCGAAAAGTTGTGACCCTTATTCAGTTTGCATTGTGCTCGTCAGCATCCACTTCTCCAGCAGTGCCAGGCAGTGTCAGCAACCTGTTGGTGCCAAATACTGACTTCATTGGGACGTCTGGCCTATTGCAGGTCAAGATCTGAAAGTCCAGATGGCAGCAAATTGCCAATTAGGTGAATAACTGGGTTTTCTGGAAAGAAACAGGCCCTGTGGCTAACCTATGTTCCCAAGAGACACTGCTTAGTAACCTTAGATGTTGGTTCTGGAGCTGATGGCCTTTGGGGGACATAGAGTCCTCTTGGATGATGGATGAGCATGGTACCCTCTGTGCATGTGCAACCCATGGTGGAAAAGCAAGACAATATGTTTATTTTCTCTACTGGGCAACATTTGATGGGGTGTGGAGACCGAGGAGAGCTTTGCTTTGGGAGTTGAAACTTCTCTGAGCTCCTGGCTGATGTAGGTGTGATGCTTGGAGGAATTGGTATGGATAGCAGGAGCATGGGAAGATACCTTGTATGCACAGTGCTGAGCTCATTGGCATCACCTAGCAAACAATTCTGACTAAAGTCCCTTAGAGCAGGCAGGAAGTGATTCAAGGTAGTTTAAAATCCCCGAAATGAGGAGGGAAGAATCACAAACTGAGTTGTCTTGGCCAGGAATCAGTTTGTATGGTACCTCCCTGACAGTGGAGACTCTGAGAAATGGCCTAATTATTGGCACAGTCTTACTGGCAAATGCACTCCTCCAACCCCCACCAAAGCATGTGCTGCCAGCGGACACACTAGGAGAGAGCTGGTGTGTAGATACCACTTGACTGACCTGGAAAAACTGGGTTTGATAGGTGTCTAAGGAATCCTCTCTTTTAACATCTAAAAGGAATCAAGTGCATTAGAGCTTTGGGGAAACTTTTCCTGTCCTCACCCAAAGCAGTTGGCCTTTGAGAACAAAAAAGAAATGGCTTGGTTTGCTTTTTTTGCTTGTTTTCTGGTCAGTCTGTTCCCCCTGTAACTGTGAGACAGGCAGCCTCTCTTACCACAGCTCAGATCAGGCAGTGCAGCCCGCGTTTGTGTGTGGATGCTTGCTGCCTTCTCAGCAGAGAAACACTTGAGCACGCCTAGGGAGAAGGGGGTAAAGGGATAGACAGAGGGAGCCTTTCCTTGGTCCTAACTGACCTGCAGTTAGCTTTCCCAGATGGAAGTGGCCGTGCTGTCACCTTCTACCTAAGGTGTGTGTGGTCTGTGGGAAGAAGACTTCGGTGCAGTAGCAATCTTGTTGGAGCAACTTTGGGTGCTGCTGAGAAGGCAGCTGCATTGCCAGTATCTTATAGACAATGTACTTGGCATTATCCTTGATATTCATCACTCTTCTATTATTTTTTTCACATTAAAAGCTATTGCCCTTGTGTAGGAAGGAGGAGGAGTAAGGACAGATGCTGACAGTGCTGCTTTGCTCCATCCCACTTTCCAACAGAAGGAAACGTCTCTGTAGACGTGGAGAAGGACAGTTTTGTTTCCTGCAGAACAGCTCTTCTATAACTCCATGGCAAATATATTCAAGCATAAAGTGAACAACACTAAATGGTTTTAACTTCCTTTACTGGAATATTAGCGCAGCCTTGCAAGAATTCCTGGTAGTTGGACATGTGCTACTGATAATCCCTTTTGGTACCTGTGGGGGAATAGAGGCGCACACTGGCTGTGTGCCTCCAAGGGCCTGTGCATGCAGCTCCTTGCTGTAAATCGATGAGCCGCTATCAGATTTCCTTCCTTCCTTCTCTCTGCCCTGAAGTCAATAGTGGATTTTGCACTCTGGGGGATGGTAAATAACGGCTGGCTGTCACTTGGTGTCATCCCCATGTGAGGGCTGATGCCATATATGTTGTGTTGCTGTGATGGAGCCTGACACAAACAGAGGTAAAGAACTGTCAAATATTAAAATTTGACCTGTGACTCTTATCTTGGTGTGCAGATGTTTGCAGACTTGGGTGCTTATTTCTTTTGAGTCTTTACCAGGTACATTAGAGCTTTTCCTAACTCTGCCTACCACTCTCATGAAGAGCTTTTGTTTAGGGACATACAGCTGTCACCCAGTTCTTGTCAGACAGAGAAAGGTAATATTTCAGGAACCTGCTGAGATCCCATGTTCCTCCCTGATGTGTCAGTCTCATCCATCTGTACCCCTTCCCACACCCAGAGCTGATGCTTGTGCTTTTGGTTTTGTTTTTTTTTGTTTGTTGGTTTGGTTTTTTTCCCAATCTCCCATCCCAAGGCCAGAGCATAACCAGCAGGGCCCCAGTTTTGCTCCTGCAGTGCACGTGTGCTTTTGTTCATGGACAATTCCTGGGTGTCTTCCTGCAACCAGCCTGCCTGTGGGTTTGCTGTGAGGATGAGCTGCACGGGCAGTTCGGCCAACCCCACACCACCGCATTCCTCTGGGGCAGCAAAAAATGCCAGCCTGATGCCTACTTCAACCATTTCTTGGCCTTCAGCAAGGTCTAGAAAGTAGTATCACTGTCTCTTGTAATTATCTGGAAGATCAGTTTCATGAAGAACAATGAGGAGCATGTGTTAATTGCTGGTTCCATTGCAGTCTGTGTCAGTTCCTCAGTGTCCTGGGTTATTTGCGTTTGATCCAGTTGTTCCTTTTGCTGCAGCATCTTCTTCTCTCCTGCTGCATCAGATCAGCTGATGGCAGGAGGTCTCTCATGGAGCCGTCTGATATTTCTCACTTTGTGTGCCTGTAGCGAGCAGTAACATGGCATATTTTCCCCTTTAATTAGGCTAACGGCATGTAGATATTTGCTCAGCTGCAGGGTCCAGAAGCACAACCCGAAATGCCAGAGAGGGGATTTGACACTGCAGGACGCAGTACTGTGCTAGAGGAACACAAGCCGACATGGTGTGAGCTTGGGTATTACCGCACCAGTGTGACATCCTCCGGGGACAGTAGCCTGGGTGTCACCATCGGGAAGTGTTCTGTCCTGGCTGAGGTGCCTGTGCTACCAGCAAAGGTGACTGGTTCAGGTGAAGGGCTGTGCTTGGGTGCTACTGGTATTTTTGACTCTAGAGCTATGCTGGATGTTGCGGCGTGGTGTGGTGTTGTATGGGGAGGACCTCTTGCTTCTTGGCATCCTATCCCACAGGCTGCTTTGTGGTGATATTGGAGGAATTTAGCTAGAGTGGTGTCTAGAAGGTAAATTTTAAGTCATCTCTGCAGACGTTATGAGCCACACTGGAGACGGCTGACTCCTTGCAGATCTATCCAGTAGCTACTCGATGTGACCACAAATCTTGCTTTGTTTGTACTGAAGGTCAAGGTTAACAACAAGCTCTTGAATGATGTGCCTTGGTTGTCCCTTCTGGCCCGAAGTTTATGATTATCAGAGAATGAACTCTTGTGGCATTTGGATTTGGAGTATTAACCAGTTTCTCAAAGGTTAATATTAAGTGAGGATGATAAATAAGCAATGAGACGCACTAGTGGGGTGATGAGAGACGTCCGGAAAACGTCTGGGTCTTGGTGAATTATCCCTAGAAAGCATTATGTCATGTTGTGTTCAGCAAGCCCAGCTCTAACCACTGCTCGGTGCATTAAGTGCCTCTGTCTCTGCTGGAGCTGACTCTGGCTGGTAGTTTATCTCGTTGAGATTTATGTGTTTTTACTCTGATGACTTAAATTCAGCCCCTTGTGCTGGGTGAGGTGGCAGATGCTGTGGAAAGACAGACCATTCCCATGTCAGTGCTGGGCACCAGCTCAGTCTTGTGGCTCAGTCTTGGGTTATATCCTGTCTCTGATTGCTCCCAAGGCAAGTTCCTGAGGACAGGGCTGATGGAGGTAAGGAAGGGCTCAGTGTTGATATATTTATACATACTGTACCTAGGTTTGGGTTTTGCTTATAAGAACACAGAGCCAGATGAGGATGGGGATGCTCTGGTGAGGGATGCTTTGGTGGTGGATATTGGAGGGTCTTCCACAGATAGTTTCCTAGAAGAGGGAAAAATATGAGGTGTCTGTGTATGAGATATAGCACATCTGGCCCCATGAGGGGGGCTGAGTGACTCGGTCACAGTCTCTTCTCAGCACTGGCTATCCCTCCTTGTCTCCAGCCCTGCTCAGCTACCGTTATTTTCATTTCTTCTGGCCAGAAAATATCACCCCTTTGCATCACCCATTGCTGAAACAAAAACTGAGCTGAACCTTAAAAAATTCCTCATAAGTTTTCTTGATTTCAGGTTCCAAGTTGAATTCTTTATTTATTTATTTTTAACTACTCTGTTGATCCAGCCCCTGAGAAACTGGTGCACATTTGGAGCCATGCCCCACCTTGCCAGCTTGAAAATATTTCTGTATTAAAGGTTCCAAGTTGCTAGTTAAATACAGATTAATTTTCTTTAATTCCTGCTGCAAGGGATAAAATAAAATATACTGAGGAGCTAATTATTTTGGGATGTTTTAGACTATTTCTGCAGCCAGGTGTTATGGTTCTTACTTGGCCTCAACTCTGCCTCCTGCCAGCTTCTCCCATCAGTGCTCTGTTCTCATGGATTAGGGTAAATGGTTTGGATTATCAAAGTGATGCTAGTGTGGTTTCCTTCATGATGTGTGCTCAGTGGCTCAGGTAACGTGTGGTTAGTCCTCGTGCTCTCCACCTAGAGCAGCATGTAATCCCTAGCCCTTCACAGCCTTTCTAATAACCATGGCTCTCTTGCTGTGACCTCAAGTTTCATTTTAATTTGGCAAGTAATTATTTTTAGGAATTTCTAAATGGATTTTCAGGAGGAGGAGGCATTTGCAGAGGAAGTACTGCCTGTCTGTAGCTCAGTATATCCAGCAGATTGGGTCTTGCTGAGCTCCCTGCTCGTGCTGGAGAGAGAAATGATTTGGAATAAAGAATAAACCTCCTGTTTTTCCCAGGTGCTGAATGACAAGGGACTCATGCAGAAAATGAGGTGTGTGAGACATATATATATATACACATACACGCGCATAAAAAATTGAGAAACTGGAATTACGCATCTAGGACTTAGAAACAATTTTAGAGTCTTGTCATGTTTTTCTCTTTTCTCTTTGTCCCTGGGCTGTGGCCCTGCCAAGGTGAGTTTGGAGGCAGAGGCTTGCCTCTCAGATGGCTGTGGGAGGACAGGGATGAGCGCATTCCTTGTCAGAGCCTTCAGGATGATGTTCTCTTCAGTCAGTTGCTGGACAAACAAGAAGCACATCTAGGCAAAGGTAGTGGTAACCACTGCCCTTTCCTTCACAAGTGACATAGGATGCTTTGCAAGTTGATAGAACCATGGAATGGTTTGGGTTGGAAGGGACCTTAAAGCCCATCCAGTTCCAACCCCCCTGCCGTGAGCTAGGACACCTCCCGCTGGATCAGGTTGCTCAGAGCTCCATCCAACCTGGCCTTGAACACCTCCAGGGATGGGGCAGCCACAGCATCTCTGCTCGCTGACCCTACTCCTATGGGCAGCAGAGCCATCATCTGGGGGGACTTGAGGAGCAGTGTCCTTCATTTGAGTCAATTGCAGAGAAAGCTCTGCTCAAGGAAAGGGCTTATTCCTATATTCTTTTCCTTATAAATGGAATGACACTTGGGTTTGGATTTCTTTAACTTGTCATGCTTCCTTCTTGCTTTCATCCTCATTTCTTGTCTGTCTGCTAGCAGGGCCTGTTGTCCTTTAGAAGTCATTCCTCTTAGTCTGCAGCACAGCACTTGGTGTCCTCCAAAGTACCTTAGGGATTAGAGGGTATATGTATTTATTTCGTGTTTCTTTCTCTCTTGCTTACTGACTTTAATACCTTTGAATCCCACTGAAACATGTTTCTTGTTCTGAGATTTGGAATAGATTCTGCTTCCTCCTTTTTTGGTGTCTTTCTTCACTGGCTCATAAATTTCACCAATAAATCTACGAGCAGCAGCTTTATCTTTGTCAGATGAAAACAGGTTTTAAAAAAGTATCTCTGTGCAAGGAGCCAGATCGTTTTTAGCTTTGAATCTGATATCCCAATCCTGAAATTATGTCTTTTCAGTGGGGTAAAAAAAGAAGTGACGAGGTTGGTTTGCTGCTAGTTTTGCTCTGTCATCCCAAGGTGGATCTGCAGCAGTTACCAGAAAAATCCTCCGGAGATGGAGATGAATCATTTACCAGTTCAGGCAGGCGCTGGTAGAAGCCTGTGCAGCCAGTGGATGCTGTGCAGCAGGGGGGTGCTCTCTTTAGTCTCCTCACTAATAAGAACCTGTGGCTTCCTTTTGTGCCGCTCCACTTATGAAGATGCAGTTGCAACCCACTCAGGAGACAAATGATCCAAGTAAACAACTATTTGTATTTAGACTGTACTAGCTGTATTTTTTCGTTTGCTCTAAAAACGGATTGGAATTAATGAGGCTGGTCCAAGTTCACGGTGGATAGTAAACTGCTTAGGGAGAATGAGTAGTGTCAGTTGGGTTGAGTTCACATGAAATCAGCTCTAGAGAGTCTGGAAAGCCACAGGAATTCAGGATATTCTGATACAACTCATTTTCAGCTAAGGTTTTGCTGAAGGCTGCAGCAGACCTTAGAGAACTGTTGTTCCTCTTTGCATTAGTGATGCTGGACTCTGCTGCTCTTTTGGGCTGTGTGGTGTTTCCTCCACAGCCAGGAGAAAGCCAAGTGGTGCCTCGTGTTGAGGTCAGGGCAGAGGCAGGTTGGGAGCAGTGCTTGTCCCGTGGGATGCTGGCAGCAGTGTCAGTCACCCTGCCCCGCTGTCTCTCTGAACCAGAGATGGGTTTGAGATCAAGGACTTTCAGGAGAAGAACTGGAGTTCACACTAACCCTGTGAGATGCCCCAGGCATTTAATGGATGGTTTTGAGAGTGGAAATATTACTGTAAGAGAAAAACCAGGCAGTGCCTTGCGGGAAGCAGTGAAAGGAGAGGAACCCTGTGTGGAACAGTTATCGGCAGCTCAGGCACCTATTTCATGTGGTTTCTTTCCCTGCTTTTCAGCAGAACATCTGAACTCTTTGCAGCAGGCTGATTCCCTCCTCCCCTCTTATTTCATCCCAAGTTGTCTCTGCTTTTTCTCGTTTCATTACCTTCATCCCAGATAAAGCCTCCAAAGGCACTTGCTCTTTCCTGCTCCTGATGCTGCTGTCACTAATCTCCCTGATAAACCCACCTAGAGGGAAGTAGCTTTTGGTGGCAGTAGGATGTAATTTCTGCTGTGGTCTTGCTGCAGATGGAAAAGTGAGTAAGAGAGGAATGGGGGACTGTAACATGCACTTGGGAACAGCAGAGGGAGCTTGGAGATGGGTGCAGGATCCAGGCTGGGGGATCCTGCCTTGTTTGAAGGCTCCAGTTGGAGCTGGTGAGCTCTCCCATGCCCAGACAACTTCACCCATGGTCCCTGGGAGGGAAGAGAAATGGGAGCTGAACAGACTTTTATTGCTTTTAGGATGTGTGATACCTCGCAGTCTTCCAGTGCTTGTATACTTCATTAGGCTTTATCTCCTCATTATTCTGGGAAGCCTTTGCACTTGAACAACTCCTTTAGTACCTCCCTGTTAAGGCCTTGAGCGCAAGCTCAACTTTAAGCATGTGCTTAAGAGCTTTGCAGAACAGGGGTCTTCTTCTAAGTTGTCGTCCCCCCCACCAGGGAAGAAAGCAAGAAGCCTGGGGGGACTCTGAGTGGGAAAGATACAGGGAAAGGAGTCAAGTGTCTTGGGGCTCCAACTGCCAGGTTTCCAGTGGCTTTTTTACATAATCCTGGGCAAAGCAATCAGTGTCTCTCCAGGTTGTCTGCCTGGCTGGAAGAGAGGAGCTGACACTGATCACCAGACACGACGCCAAGTGCTGTGGAAGCTGTGGGTGAAATGGCAACTGTGTGCTTGGATTGGCACCTGGGGGAGACACAGCTATGACCCCAAGGCCCTGGCAGCCTCTGCTCACTGCTCACTACCTAGACCATATCAACAGTAGGTTATCCTGCTTTATTTTTAATGGTAAAATTTGTTGGTTGTTAGTGGAAATAAACCCTATACCAGTGTGTTTCATGTGTCAGGCAAGGGAAATGATGTATCAGAGGAATGGCTTGATGCCATGCTGAGAGTGATAGAAAGCTTTCTTTTCAAAGAGCTACCCTATATTGTTCCCAGCTTGTGTGTTCTGAGAGTTCATCTGTTGTTTTTCTTGTTGTTAATCACTACTGATTGTAATCAGTCTAATGATTATGGGGTTTGGTTTATTATTTTTTTTTTTGGTTGGGTGCTTTTTCACTTTAGGATAAAGGCTAAAAACTACCCCAAAGCCTGTAAAGTTGCTGGGATAAGCCGGGGCCACGGGGCTGCGCGGCTTGTGTGTGTTAGTGCATGCAAAAGGGAAATACAAGTGCTGAGCAATCTGAATGGCAAAGCCTGCAAAAACCGGCTGGGTTTATTGTGTGTATAACACAGGTACCGTCTGCTTCTCTGGAGCCAGGCTAAGTCGGGTCTTACTCACACTGCTGCTCGCATTAATGTGGAATTTGCTCTAAGCCCCGATGAACAAAGCAGGGAGTGGGTTTAGCGTGGTGGTGCTTACATTGCCCAGAACATGAACTGCTTATGCTGCTCAGCATGTGAGTCCCTGTGGTGCCGAGCCCTTGAGATCCACCCCTGGCTCTGCCTGAGGCATGGCTCCATGGGATTTACTCACTGCGTAGCCTGACTCTACCGGCATCAGCTTGTTGAGATGATGGTGGATGTGTTTATTCTGTAAGAGCTGCTGAGGCTGCATGTGTACAGCAGGTTGCTTTGTGCAAAGTGCTGCAGACTTTTGCTGATCAGGGCAGGTTGGCATGAGAAACTGCTGCCTTCAACTGCAGGTTCCCATTCCCCCCTAGGAGGTAATGTTAGGGAAGATCAGGGAAATGCATCATGTCTTTAAGAGGGAATGAAGGGAGTTGAAATAAGGTCACCCAAACCCAGATCCAAAGCTTGCTCCTGGTTTGCTGCAGGCAAAGCAGAGCAGGTTGGCTTAGTTTGGTCTTGATAGCGGGTTGAGCTGAGCTGCATTGAGCTGCACCCCCAAGGTGGGATGGTCGCCTCCACCTGGGGCAGGAATTTCCTACCTTATCCCAGCGAGGTCCACAACACCATGTTTCTTCTGGGCAGAAGAAGTGGTGGCTCTGCGACACCTGGTTGAGATATGGATGCACCCTGTCTCCTCTGCTCTGGAAGCTCCTGTTTCCATCCTTCTTGCTGGTTGCTTTTAAAATACTGTGCTATAAAACATTCGGTGCAGTCTTCATCACTCCTGTCTGCTTCCAAAACCCAGGGAGCAGAAAGGGTGCATTGTGAGCAGCAGGGTTTGGATCTGGTGAGGTCTCCTCTGCGTTCAGTTTTTGAACTTGGAGTGTGGATAATGAACAGGATTATTGGAAAGACAGCTAGGTTTCCCCCCTCTCTTAATACTATATGAAGAACAGACACATAATGAGATCAGGCTGGTGCTTTTTTTGAGTACAGCTGAGGCTGATTTCATGTGCTGAAGGCACCAGAAGTCAAAATAAATGCTTTTAATGTCTGAAAAATGGAAACAAAATGAATGTCTGCAGAGTACTGAGGGAACAAGGCAAAGGCAATGGTGAATGAAATAAATGATGTGATGACAGGAGTGAGGGGAAAAAATGAAAAACAGGGAAAAGAATCCAGAGTATAGAGCAGGTGTGAGAAATAATATCCCCAGCCTAGATCCATGAAGGATTTGGTTCCTGGCTTGCTTTGGAATCAGCAGGGTTTAGATGCATAAATACTGCTGTGGCTCTGGTCCTCGGGTATTTAGCTTAGTTTTTGTCCCTGTTAACACCCAGTCTTTTTGCTCTGCCTTGGTGACATCTGGAGAGCCAACACCCCCAGTGCTCCCATGGTGTGTCCCTGCTCTGAGGAGTCAGGGGACTCGCTGCCACCAGGGGACAGGTCACACTGCATCCCTGCGTGAGTCTGCTGGAGGCAGAGGGATTTTGCCAGTAGATTTCCAGTCTTGGATCAGAATCTACCCATGATTTGTAGCCAATAACTTAAAAAAACCCAAAACCAACCACAACAAAAAACACCCCAACTCCAAAATAACAACTAACCAACCCCAAATCCTACCAAATGA
The DNA here is from genome assembly GCF_032191515.1 of Phaenicophaeus curvirostris. Taxonomy (NCBI): domain Eukaryota; kingdom Metazoa; phylum Chordata; class Aves; order Cuculiformes; family Cuculidae; genus Phaenicophaeus; species Phaenicophaeus curvirostris. The sequence goes on from NC_091411.1 coordinate 3,272,035, forward strand.
GAAAGGGTTTCTGTAAAAGCATACCCAGGCTAAGCCTCATCATCATCCATTCTCACGGAGAAGTATGATTCCAGTTTATTAGTTTAAGAATTAGAACAAGTATTACAAGTATTCTATAGAAATAGTTCATCCTATCAACCCTCTTAGGCAAAAAGTGTTGGTGTCAGTTCAAGGTCAGGGCAGAAACTGGAGTTTCCACCGTGCCGAAGTATTTTGCAAAGTCACATCTGGAAGGCTGAAATGTGAATCGTCTAGTAACATGGAAATAGTTTGCAGAGAAATAGTGTTTGATAGGAATGGTTGGACTCGATGATCCGGTGGGTCTCTTCCAACCTGGTTATTCTATGATTCTATGATTCTATGAAATCGAAGTAATATTATTTTGTTTCTAGAATTTATTTTTGGTGTGAGACCAAAGAAAGTAAATGTAGGTTCAAAATAAGAACAAACACATTCAAATCAGTGATATGACAGATTGTGACTGTTTTCCTAAATGAAATTTTTCTGACTTTGACTAGCAGGAAATTTTGACATAATCAAATTGTCATTTTCAGCCAAAAAACTGTTCTTCCAGAAAATCAGCAGCCAGTTCTAATCAATATTTTCTTTTCTTGTGCCCTGGACATCTTTGGAAATGAAGACCCTGGGGTAGTTCACTGTAATGTTTCTCCTAGTCTTTGTGATGTGATTTAACTTAATTGCACCTGGAGGTGTACAAGCACAAGCTTTCTAACCCCCTGCCTGCCTCTAAGCCACCTCCTCTGCAGCCTGCTCAGCTCAGCAAAATTTGCCTCTCTTGCATGAAGCCACCAAAGGATAGAGCTGCTGCTCTCCCGTGCTTCTCTGGTCTCTGCTGCTGCTCGCTGCCTGGACTCATAGAATCATTAAGGTTGGAAAAGACCTCTAAAATCATCCAGTCCATCCGTCAGCCCAACCTCACTGCGCCTGCTAAACCACGTACCCAGGTGCTATGGCCACGTGTTTTCTGAGCCCCTCCAGGGATGGAGACTCCACCACTGCCCTGGGCAGTCTCTGCCAGTGCTTCACTCATTTTTTTCCATGCATCCCTCCTGGTTTCCTGTGCAAAGCTCCTCTACAGGGTCTTGGAGCAATCCTGTTGCATCTGGTTTGCAAGCTGAGTGCTGCCTGTTCTGGTGCCTGAAAATGAGAGGAAAGGGGAGCAAAAGGTTTTTGTGGGCCAGCAAGTTTTGCACCAGGACCCCTGTGCAAGGGGAAGCACTGAAGAGCTGTAGATTTGTTAAAGAGGAGCGGGTTTGGGTGGAAGCTAGGCTTGTTTTTTTTCGCATGGAAGTAGTTGCAGGATCCAATAGGAACTTTTGTGCTCACTAACTTTTTTTCTTGTCTTTGATCCTTAATTCCAGTGAAGGCTTTTGATGCTGGCTGGCAGGGTGAACAGCCTGGCCCAGTTACAGGCATCTGGAGTCCAGCCTTGCCTCTGCCTTATGCTGCTGGAAACCAAGCTGGGAAATCCTGGGAGGCGATGCACAGCCAGAGGGGTTACGCCGGCTGCCTGCCTGCCTCTGTCCTCAGCTGATGGTGCCAGGAGCATGACTGGCTCAAGCCCCAAGGCACACAGGCAGGGACAGGCAGGCTGTGCATCTCTGCTAGCAGCAGACCTGAAAGCTGTGTCAGTCCCCAGCTGCTTCTGCAGGGACGAAACTCACCTGAGCACCTCAGGATGTTGAGTGATACGTGAGATCTTGAAGGGTTGGTGGGAAACAAGTCCTAGATGATCTCTGGCACCATGGGGTACATTGGGGCTGCTGGGGATCATCTCTTTGAGATGGTGGTGGGGTGCAGAGTGACCTGGAAAGTGGAGGAGGTTTGAGTAATTTTTATTTGGCATCTGTTGTTTTGCCTGAAGTATAAAGCCTGAGCCTGACAGCCTCCTGAGCTAAAAGCATGAATTTCCAGGGCTGGAGCTGAGCAGTGGAGGCTGTTTAAGCAGCATGGGGGGAAGGGAGGTGTTTTGAGAGGTGTAGTCTCCTATTTGACTGAATGATACAGCTGCAAGAAGACACACATCAATTGGGGTTTTTTTGTGGGGATTTTTTTGTTTGTTTGGTTTTGGTTTTTTTTTTCCCTAGCAATCATCTAATGACAGATGAATTCCTGAAAGCTGCTCTGTCTTCCCAGAGGGCCTAATAGGAAACATTATCTCTTCAACTGGCCCTGCCCTCCTACCTGTTGTCTGTCAGGAATTCAGAAGACTTTCTGTAACATGAAAAATAAGTCTGCCATTTTAATTGTGTCCTTAATGGGCTCCTGTACTCTGGTTCAGGCACTGAGGGGTGGTATAAAACCTTCACTGGTGAGCTGTGGGTGTACCAGAGGGAACTGAGCTGCCTGAGGGCATCAGCCAGTGCCTTTCTTGAGAGCCCAAAGCCAGCTCCTCGTGCTGCGGTGCGTGCTGCTGGTTGTGTGATGACCCAGTATTCACCTCGCACAAGCAGAGCTTTTAACAGGCATGAAATCTCTGGGTTGTGGCTTTCCCAAGACACAACAGTCCAAAAGGAGCACTCCCAATGTGCACATGCTCACCTGCCATCCGCTAAGGTGGAATGATGCAGCAGAGCTGTGCTAATGCCCATCTCATTTCCCTTGGTAAGAGTGATCCCAGTGCAGTTGTTCAGGCACCAGTATGGAACTGGGCAGCAATTAGAGTGATACACTTGTGTGCTGCAGTCTGCCTCTCCTGGATGCACCTTCTAATGACTTTCAGGGTTGTTGCTGAGAGATGATGGAGCAGCCTGGGACCAGCTGGGAGGTTAGGAGTAGTTTCTGGTTTGGGCAACCAGAACGGACAGCTAAAGATTTTGTGTCTTGGGGGAACAAAATATGAACATCTTGGCCTGTTTTAAGACTCTTTTTGACTTGATCTGGTTTGGTGTTTAATCAAATGGTACTTCTGCTAAACAGGAATATAGGTGTCCTGTTGTAGGGGTGAACCCATAACTGCTCGCTTTGCTAGCCTCCCTGATGGTTTAAGGGTATTTGCATCAAGTGGCACATCTCCAAAGTGAAGAGGCACAACTTGCCCAAGAGCTCTTTGCAGCATCGTGCTCAGAGTTTTTTGATTCAGGAGAGCTAAGCTCTGCTTGATTTTAGGACAGGAATCGAAAGCAACGTTGCATTTTTAATGAGTACTCTAATCATCACGCTGCTGGGCATTTTGAATTCCTTCTGGTGGAGTAGTTCTTCTACTCTACAGAAACAATGCGAGTAGCTGTTGAGGCAGGGAGTGGGCAGGATCCCTCAGCGGGCGCACACGCTGATGTTGCTCATCCACCTTCTGCTTCCTGCCAAGCACAGGTGCATCTGCACTGCGTGAAGCAGCGTCAGGAGGCAGAATTGAGAACCTCATCCTTCTTCCCGTGGGCTAGGAACCAAGGACCTGTTTGGGCCAAAGTGAGCCCAAATCTGCTTGCTGGGGCTGGGGGATGTGGCCCCTTGAGATGTTGCAGTGAGAGGGGTGGCATCAGTGCTTTGTCCTTCTCTGGTGTGGTTCTGACTTTAGCCCCTCTCTTCCCAATCCTATCTTTCCCTCTAGAACCAAAATATCTGACCTAAGAGTCAGCAAACACAACTGAATGTCATTGGGAGGTTATCAGGGATGCACTCCTCTAGGCGAAGGTAATCACAAGTTTTCCCTATTAAAATATTTGATCCTGATGAATTGCAGCCACACGACAGGTGAGAGGAAGTGTGACCATGAGCAGCAAGTGAAAAAGGGTGGAGGAATTGTGGCTAGTAACTCTTAAGCCCCTTTCCCCTTCTCTGAGCTTTGCTCCCGCCCGGGAGGAGCAGAACCACCAGCACAGACTCACTGCCTGCATGGTGAAAGCTGTACGTTTGGGGACAGGTGGAAGAGAAAGATGATCACCTCTGGTTACAGAGCACCTAGTGGAGCAGGGATTGACTTTGCTGGCTGATCCCATCGCTTTGGCCATGGGGAAACTCTGCCACCTGAGTTAAGACCAGGTCCTAATCCACGTGGCAGTGAGGGCACCTTCCTCAGGGAGCCCATCATCTTCGAGCTCCTGCCACTGCAGGACGACTCATCTGGCTGTCAAGGTCCAGGTATGGGGGCGGCCGAGTGGGCCAGGGACTTCAAGGCAACTCTCTGAGCCTGATTTCTAGAGCTTGATTGATCATTTTCCATTTATGTTGAACAATCTGAGAAAAATAAGCTCCAGCATGCTTGGCGGACCCTAGGTACTTTTCTCATCGTTTTTCTCACAAGATGGGAAACTAAGCTGTGTTGCTCCATTTTACTGCTTATATATATATATTTTAAAGCTCTTTTATGCTGAGATATGGAGAATTACTGAAATTAAATCACCATTCTGAACCACCTAATTTAGCAAGCACTGAAAGGAAATGTTTGATTACTCCTTCAGCTCTTCATTTCTCCTGGCTGAGGCCATTTACTGTATTCAGCCCAAATTAGCCAGCACTTTTGGTTTCACTCCACATGCATTTTCCTTTGATAAAGTATTTTCCAAAAGGAGTTTGCTCAGCTCTCTTCCATTCTCCGTGTTTAAAATGAGAGTGAAAATAATATTTCTCATCCTCAGAGGCTTTTGAATGGGAAATTCGTGTTATTTAGCACACCACTGCTTTTGTAAGGGAAACTCTATATGTGGATTGGAGATGTTGTAATATATTGTATACAGAGTTTATGTTCCTCAAATGATAGCTGTGCTTGCACACGAGAGAGGAATTTGCACATGCATGTGCTGGCAGCATATATTCCTGCATTCCCCAGGTGGCTGCTTCATAGAATCGTAGCATAGTTTGGATTGGGAGGGACCTTAAAGCCCGTCCAGTTCTACCCCCTGCCATGGGCAGGGACACCTCCCACTGGATCAGGGGCTCCAAGCCCCATCCAACCTGGCCTTGAACCCCTCCAGGGATGGGGCAGCCACCACTGCTCTGGGCAACCTGGGCCAGGGCCTCCCCACCCTCGCAGCAAAACATTTCTCCCTAAGATCTCATCTCAATCTCCCCTCTTGCAGCTCAAAACCATTCCCCTCTGTCCCATCCTTGCAATTCCTGATCAAGAGCCCCGTCCCAGCCTTTCTGGAGCCCCTTTCAGCACTGGAAGGTGCTCTAAGGTCTCCCTGCAGCTTTCTCTTCTCCAGCCTGAATAACCCTAGCTGTCTCAGCTTGCCCTTGTTTGGGAAGTGCTCCAGCCCTCAGATCATCTCCATGGTCTCCTCTGGGCCCATTCCAAAAGATCCATGTCCTTCTTTTGCTGAGGACACCAGAACTGGATGCAGGGCCCAGGTGAGGTTCCACCAGAGCGGAGCAGAGTGGCAGAGCCCCCCTCCCTCATCCTTCTGTTCCCACTTCTGATGCAGTCCAGGATCTGGTTGGCAAAGTATGTTTTTTATGAAGGGCACCTGTCCTGGGAGTCTGGATATCGATAGCTGACTCCTTGGGCAGCTGTAGAAGATGAGTTTCTCATCTAGCTAATATTGAGGCTAAACCTTACCAAGCTGGCTTATGTGTGTTTAAATTTTTATTAGAGTAATTACTGTAGAATAATTGAGCGGCTTGTTCTGGTTTGACCTGTATCAATTAATTTGTTTTTCCCCTTAGTGGAAGAGGATGGTGCTCTCCACCATCTGAGGTACCGTGTTTAAAAATACGTTTTCCACTCCTTCTGATGTGCTGCTGTGATTTAGACAGAAAGAGAGGCCCTCTCTCTTTGTGGATGACTTTAATTGAATTCCACTTACCACACAAATGCTACAAATCTCCAAAGATGCTAGCAGTTCCAAGCCTCTGTGCAGATTTGAAATATGATTTTTTTTGTATGCAAGGTAGAAAACTGTGTTAAGCCTTCACCTGTCTCTGGGGCAGGCAGGGTTTCGGCCTTGGCAGGGATGTCTCTGCACTTCAGGCAGCCAGACCCGCTCTCCTATCTAAATATTCAGCGGAAATATTCTTGTGTTGCCTTAATTAGCCCTGCTAAAGGATTGATTTGCCACTTGTCACTGCTCACATGAGGCTGAGGTAAGTGTAGACCATTTTGGCATCTACCCCGTTGCTCTCAGTGCAACCTCTTTCATTGCAGTTTGTGGCGTGCCAACACCCTGACACAGGTGCTGCAGGTCCCTGTTGCATTGCCCAGCAGTTCCTGCAAGCACGGAAAAGTGTTGAGGAGGGTGATGGTGTCTCTGCTTCCCAAAGAGTGACAGTTGTCCTGGTTTAACCCCAGCCAGCAATGAAGCCCCACAGAGCCACTCACTTGCTCCCCATCAGTTGGAGGACTGAGTAAAAATGAAAAAACTAGTGGGTTGAGATAAAGACAGTAAAGCAAACGTTGTGCATGCAAAGTGAAATAAGGAATCATTCACCATTTCTTATTGGCAGGCAGGTTTTTAGAGTCATCTCCAGGAAAGCAGGGCTCCATCACTTGTAAAGGTTACTTGGGAAGACAAACACCATCAATGGGAATCATAGAATCACCAGGTTGGAAGAGACCCACTGGATCATCGAGTCCAACCATTTCCTCCAATCTCTAAACCATGCCCCTCAGCACCTCATCCACCCGCACCTTAAACACGTCCAGGGAAGGTGACTCAACCACCTCCCTGGGCAGACCGTTCCATTGCCTAATGACCCCTTCAGTGAAGAATTTTTTCCTTATGTCAAGCCTGAACCTTCCCATTGCTTTTTCTTCACCCCATTGCTTTTTCTTCACCCAGCTTTTATTGCCAAGCAGGATGCTGTATGGCACGGGGCATCCCTTGGGTCAGTTGGGGTCAGATGTCCCCACTGTGTCTCCTCACAGCTCCTTGTGCATCCCCAGTGCTTGCTGGTGGGGTGAGGTGAGATGGAGAAAAGGCTGCAGCTCTATCTAAGTGCTGCTCAGCAGTAACGAAAACAGCCCTGTGTTATCAACAGTTTTCAGCACAAATCCAAACCACAAACCCCTTACCAGCTGCTGTGGAGAACATTAACCCTATCCCAGCCCAAACCAGTGCACCAGGACTCCCCCAGTGCAGGATGCGTCCTGCCAGATGTGCTGTGGGGTGTGCAAGCAGCTCTTTCCCCTTCTGGTGTGCAATTCCCTGGGTCCCTTTCTCAGTTGGTGGGATTTCTTTGAAGGTCAGCCACAGGACCCAGATACTGCAAGTGAATTGAGCTGCTCCTGAAACACATTGGCTTGCTTAGGGATAATGAAATACAGAGTGATTTCAGTAATGTTGTGCTGGCTTGCAAGCCTTGGAGCTGGAGCTCTGATTAGCTCTTTTATATATGTGTGTGCTATGTACGTAAATCTGCCTTTTGTTCTCCTTTATGCCTTTTAAAGATGAAACACGCCTTTAGATCACGGCAGCTGTGTGCCAACCCGCTACGCGAGGAAGCGAGGGGAAATGTGTGCTGTCGCTGGCTTGATGTGCAGGGTTTGAGGGCATGTCTTGAAAGCTTTTGTTCTGCTGGGTTCCACGTTGCTTTTGCAAGAGAATTCGGAGGGGTTCAGGATGGCGATGGGATTTGTGCGAAGCTGGGCTGTGTCTGGGGATGGTGCAGCTCCCTGGCAGGTGCAGGCATCAGATGTGCAGTGGGAAGGAGAGCATGCCCTGGAGGGGACGAAAGTGAGTAGTTGCATTTAAGGGTTTCCCCCAGATGAAGCAGGGAAGTGGCATTTGCAGAGCAATCTTATAAATGCTTGTGATCGACTAGATGAGATGGCAAAATCAGTCTACCTCTCTGGAGATTGCTTCCTGCCTCTTCCTAACCTCCAGTGCCTGATGCATAGGCCACGGGGATTGCTGTTCTGGGCTAACAGCCTCCTCTGTGGTGGCCAGGAGAGAGCCCCTGCTGGGGGGCAGGCAGGGGAGGGAGGAGACCTGGCTCCGTCTGGTTAGCAGGTCCCTGCCAAGCCCAGAACTCTTCTGCTATGTGCTGTTTGGAAGTGAAATATGAGCAGGCATCAGCTGCTCCTCATTAAATGCCATTAATATCTGGAGCTGGAAGCTTTGGAGCGAAGGAAACTGCTGAAACTGGGGTAATGTAATTTGTAAGGGGCACTGGCACTTAGAGCCTGGGGCTGGGAGACCAGGACGTAGCTTCTAATGGAAATACCTGGCAGGAGCCATGGACGTAACCTCTTTCTGTGTAAGAACCTCTCTTCTTTGTCTGCTGAGTGAAACAGCTAGCACTGCTCTTCTGCAGTGTAAATGATTGCTGTTTCTTAATGTTGTGTTAGTGATGGGAGGTCACCGCTGTGAGATGCTTTCAGACTTTGCCAGTCCATTGCCCAAGTCAGTTTGGCTTGCTGAGGAAGAGGAGCTGCTTTCCACAATGCTTCATGCCACCCATCCTGGGTGCTCCTCAGTCAGTGGCCTTCAGGGGACATCTGCACAGGGACCCTAGAGGATTAGCTTATATTTGGTGAGCTTTGAGCATCTTGAGGCTGGCTGAAATGAATCCGGTGTACGAGGAGTGAGGGTCCCTGCCTTAGATGCCTCGGTGCAGAGTGATGTGTCTGAGCTCAGTTTTTCCTCTTGCTAGGGATGTGCTGCATTGGCTGCACAGCGCTGTGAGCCCTCTCTGCCTGCGGGAACGCTCCTTAGGCTGAAAGGAAGGAGCTTTGCAGTTCTGCAGCCTGTGTTTACCAGGTCACCAGCACCCAGGATGCTTGGTTATGTCCCTCTGCCCCACTGCCACCACTTCATTGAGCAAAGTCCCATCTCACACTGCAGGCAATGGGCAGGCACCTTTTCATGCTCTTACAGCCCTTGTGTATCTGGGGCTTTTAACATCTCTGGCAGTCCAAGTATTGTTGCCTTTCCAGATCCATCCTAGAGGACAAAAGAGGTCCCTGTGGGCTGAAGTAGGTAGTTGCAGAGCTTGCCTATCAATTCACCTGACCTGATGGAGTAGAAGAGCCCTGTAGGAAGGAGGTGGCCCTGGTCCTGTGACACAGGAGCTAGGAGAGTCTGCAGATGCTGGCCTGGTGGATGTTAACACGTGTTGCCCAGGGATGGCACAGCTCTGCTACACAGCTGCCTTCTACTGCCTTCAGGACATTTGGAGATTTAGTTATCAATATTTTGTCACTGGTAGTGACCCACTAGACCCTGGTTGTAAGGGGCCAATATCACTAATCAATAGATATTTGGATCATCTTTATTCCATCCTGAGAGTATATGATATCAGAGTATTGTAGACATTACAGTTTATGACTTCAGAACTAAAAGATGGATCCGAGATGTTTGATATGGAGCAAGCTGGAAACAGCTGGGTGTGTGGAAAGGAAGGCTGATAGTTCTGTGGGCAGTGACTGTAGGTGTGGAGTGCGGGCAGGCTGCTGATGCAGGGGGGTGTGTTTTTGGGATGACGGCTCTCAGAGGGGCTGCGGGACAATGTGGTACCTAGTGTAGGGCTGGAGATGTGCGGTGCGTGTGTGTGCACGGCCTGAAGGCAGCGGGGAAGGTGTGAAAAACTTGAGTGCTGCTAGTGGTGCATGGGAAGGGGGTGTTTGTATTTGAGAGAATGAGGCAGCCGCTTGTTCCATGTTGGAGGGGTAAGGGGCTGAAGGTCAGCTGAAAGAGAAATCCCTTGGGACAAGTCTCTTGGTCCGCATGCTCCTGCACTTCTTGCACTCCCAGTACACGCAGCTCTTGCTCTCGATGGGAGGATGAAGCCAGCAGGTTCAGTCCCTCAGCCCATTCGTCCTCTGAGGCTCCCTGTGAGGAGCACAACCTTGCCGATGTGGCTGCTCTTCAATGATTTCCTTTTGGCAGGGGCAGAAGAGAAGGACAGGGTAAAGCTCTAATTATAAAGCTGCTCTTGCCAGATATTTCATGCTCCTAATTGCTGACATAGGCTAGTCTGGGATGTTTTTTCTCCCTCCTTTCCTGCTTAAATAAATAAAAGCAGGTTAAAGGACGCTCATGTTTCAGAGCAAGCTGTGTGACAGATGAGAGGGGAGATTTCCACAAGTGCTTTGGCCTGATCTTTTCATAGCTGCACTGAAAACCACAGGGTGAGGGTAGTAGGGATTTATTGACTGGCAAGGGTGGCACGAGGCAGCTTGAATTTTGAAGGCGCAATTTTATTTCATCTTCCCAGTCCGGGGAAGAGGTGAAAGCCTACAGATGAGTCAATTATCTGGGCTGCAGGCGCATGCAGGCTGAGCCGCGGAGGAGGATTTGCTGACCTTGCACCCTACTGAGCGGCTGGATATTGTGATGGAATACGATCTGTCATTGAGGTGGGGGGGGGAGCTTGGAAGAGTGCTGCTGTGGCTTGACCTGGCTGGAGGGGAGTATCTTGCAGGGCTAGCGATGGGAGAGGAAACCTGTCCCAGGAGAGGTGGCACAGCGAGGGGTTACCACTTGTTTGCTCTTCCAAAACTGCTTCTTGTATGGTTGTGGTGGAGGTACTGAAACCATTGTCTAGGGATGCACTAAGTACCTTGCGGCTTTTTCCTAGGTATTCGAGATAGGGGATAAGGATTTTCATGGAATTAATTTAATATATGCGTTTTAAACTTGATGAAATCCATCAGCTCCATAGCCCTGGGCCTTTCAAGTGTCTGGCCCTGCTCTGGCGTCAGGGCAGAGCTTGATGAGGTTGTGCCTGTGAAACAGCCGTTCCAGCGGGGAGCCTCAAGCTGGCAGGGTCAGGTTGCCTGTTGTGCAGCTCCAGGCGAGCCTGGGGGCTCTGCATTGCCCAGATGAGAAGAGAATAAATTCTGCTTGTTCTGTGATTCCTGTGCTGCTGCCCACGCCCCCAGAAATGATGAGTGGCACAGATCTCTCAGATAAATGAAGGATTAGAGAGGTATTTCTGTAAGCACGTAGGGCTCTCCAAAGGGCTGCATTTGAAGGCAGGGGGGAGCAGTGTGGGCAGGTGGAAGGGAACATTGCTTTGGATTGCACAATTGATTTTATCTGCCTTTACATCTTCCCCTCGGCTTCATCCAGATTCATCCAGCTGTACCCTGCAACTACCTGGGGAGTGAAGTTTAAAACTTTCAGTGTGTAAACAAAACAAAGCTCTACCTCCAGCCAAATCCCCTCTCCCAGCTCCCCCATCTGTATGTTTAGCTGCAGGCAGGCTTCTTCCCAGGCAGTTTCCACAATGAGCTGGCTGGGGTTTGGGAAGCGCATCCTGCAAAGCTGTAAAACGCTGTTGCTGGGGTTGTGTTGTCAGGAGATGCTGCTGGAAGGGCAGGTGTGGGATGCAGCAGGTGTTTGCTTCCCATCGTGTCCTCCTGCCATGTAATCGTCATCCTCCATCCCTCTGCCCTTCCCTGGTGATGCTGCTTGAAACCTGCAGCTTTCACACAGTCATTCATCAAGGAGCAGTAACTCCTCCAAATGTCCTCTTGGTGCATCAGGTGACCTCAGGAGGGTCATTGGTGTGCAGGGAAGACATTATAAGCTGCTTGGGGTGGGCATTATGTCCTTGAAAGAGTTGGGAGGGTTGGTGCTAAGCACAGAAAGGCTCTGATGTTGCATGAGGACTGCGTATTGCTGTGAAGATGCAGGGATGCCGCAGTGGGAAGTGCTGAGATACGTAATAGCACAAGGAGAAAACTAAACCCTGTCTTGCTGGGGTGATCATGAGTGCTGTTTTGTGGGAAGAAGCAGTGAAAGGTCATCAGCAGGTGCCAGCAAAGCACTGGCAGAGGTGTAGGCCTGTGTTGGTTCTTCTGTGCTGTTTGGAGATGTTGGGTGCTGGGTGGTTTCTGGGTGCTGGAACTGAAGTCCTGGGATAGTTTAGACCCATCTTAAACAGGAAAACACTGGAAGTGGGGAGCAGTGGCCCCCAGACACCAAAATTTCAGCCCTTGTAAAATCAGTGCAAGTTTTGATGTTGCAGAAGCTCGGTTGAAACAAATTTTCACTTTTGGCTTTTTAGGATATGTTTCCAAATCATTAGAACATCCCTTATCATTAAGGGGAAAAACCACCCTCTTCTGCAATGATGTAAGACAAATGGCACAAGTTGCTGTGCTAGGTGGGAATTGATCCTTCTGGAAGCTTTTGCAAAGCACTGTTCTGCCTATTAATTTGGAAAGACAGAAGAAATTCTGGTGGCAATACTCTAGAGGACGTCATATGGTCAGTTATGCACTGATAAAAGACAGTAATTTTTCAAAATGTTCCCCAAAAGATCATAATTATTACAATTAAATGTCTTGATTGGTAGTTTTATTCTACTCAGAAATAGTACAAAGCACAAACCTACTCTCTATGAAACAATGCACCCAACGTATATAAGCCACCATCTTCAGATTGTGATCTGTACAATGTGTGCTTGTTTAAAATTATATTTAGCTCATTCAGTTCTGGATAATTTATTGTCTGATGGAGAAGGGTCCTCGTGTTGCCTCTGTGCTTAGAAACATGAGTGAGGATGGCTCGTGGGCCAAAAGCTGCTTTGGTCCAAATTCACACAGCGAGTCTAGGTGGATTTGAAATGGGTGAGGGCTGGGGGGCACACATGGTCCATGGGATGCACCGAAATCCCTCTCCTGCTCTATGCCTCCGTTTCCCTTTTCATTTGTAACCTGCCATCTACAGTCAGCTAATTTGGTGAGGTGATTTGGTCATGATGGGATGGCAATCTCCTTACTGCATTAATCATTGGCCTAAAAAGTGAAAATACCTCTTTATTTTATCATGTCTTTAGCTTTCCTGATGGTTCAGAAACAGCTTGAAAGAGGGTGCGGGTTCCTTGAAGCAGATCTTGGGCAACAAAGCTGGTGAAAGATCTGGAGCACAAATCTTACGAGGAGCAGCCGAGGGACCTGTGGTTGTTTAGCCTGGAGAAAAGGAGGCTCAGAGGAGACCTCATCACTGTCTACAACTGCCTGAAAGGAGGTTGTGGTGTGGTGGGTGCTGATCTCTTCTCCCAAGCAACATGTGATAGGAAAAAACGGCCTCAAGTTGCAGCAGGGGAAGTTTAGAGTGGACATCAGGAAAAATTTCTTCACCAAAAGGGTTCTCGGGCACCTACAGAGGCTGCCCAGGGAGGTGGTGGAGATAGACGAGGTGCTCAGGGGTCTGATTTATTAGTGGACAGGTATGGTTGGACTCTATCTCAAATGTTTCCAACCAAACAATTCTATGATTCTATGAAATGTGTACTTGAGAGCACACTGCTGTGATTTGGGGTGCTCGTGTCTGTAGCTGAAAGCCTGAGGGTGCCTCCAGGGCCAGCCAGAAGTTCCAATTTTTTCCTGTCTCAGGGGTTCCCTGCTCCTTTCTTCTCTGCAGCCTTATCCGTGGATTCTCACGTGCTGAACAGACAATTAGCTTTTATGTTTCCAAGTGATTTTGTGGTGGCTGGCCCTGTCACTGCAAACATTAGCTGGAAACTTCATTACAAAAAGAAAGCACAAAGTTGGGTGGAAGAGAAGATAATTACCTTTCTAATATAATAATGGCTGGGCTGGTGAGCCTTTTATCTCCATCCGTGTGCTTCTAGTGGTAATATAATAACAGGCAGGGATAAAAATTAACTGGGTTGTCACTCACCTATGGCAGCCAGAGCTGTCTTCTGCTTGCAGTGAGAAAGAGCTTGGTAGGGGAGATTTCAGGTTAAATATTTAGGGGAGAGGATGACTTTGGAAGAGGAGAAGAAGGAGGAGAAAATCTTTGTACTGTTTAAGCAGCTTGGAGGGAGATGTATTGTGCTGTGTGTGAGCTTCTGTTTGGAGATGGTCCCATCCACAGCTGAGGTGCCATGGTCTGATGTGAATTGAGCTCTGGATCTGGAGCACAGAGGCTGTCTGGTCTGATTGATGTGTGCCGTAAGTGATGTCCCAGTCAAGTCTGTTTTGTGTCCCTGCATGTCAGTGCTCTTTGGGCAGCCCCTTCCTGAGACTGCCAGAGGTGCAGGGATGGGACCAGCAGGTCCCTGCTGGGATGGGGAGAGAAGCCTGGGGAGGAGGTGAGCCCCTGTGTTAGAGCAGGTGGCAGCACCCACTCTAGTGTTACAGGTCTGGGTCTTAGCTGGTCTTTGTGGTGCTGTTTAAGGCATAGGACTTTAACATACCTTCATTTCCCAGCTGGTGGCACCAAGGGAATCTGTTTTCCGTGCTGTGGGCTAACCGTCCTCTCCTTGTTAGCAGCGCAGAAGTGTTTCTCCATCATCGTATTCCTCAGTTTTGAAAGACAAATCTCTATCCCTGGGGCATCACAGCCTGGTGTCACCCGCTATGGGATGCATGGCAGGGACTGGTATCACCCTACCCTCTGCCCCTCAGCTGATCCCACACAAAGAGCTGATCCCATAGGGAAGAGCACCTCTTGGTCCCAGGACAAGTGCCCTACAGGAAAACCCTGTTGCAGTTTTGCTTTGAGCAATGCGGAGCTCTCACTGGGCATCCCCTCAGCTCTGCTCTCCCCAGTTGAGCCTGGAGAAGGGAAGAGCGAGTCTAGACAACTGATGGAATTATAAACCAGTGAAAAGGTCACAGTGGTACTGTTTGCTGTTATTTTTCACAGAACATAAAAGGCATTAAAATTCTGCTGTCTCATTCGTGTAACAAGGGCGAAAATTGTAACGAGAGGAAAATGAAAAGAGTTTTCCCTCTTGCAATCAGGTCGGGGAAATGGAAGTGGCAAAAGCTTAATTCTTGTACTTAGCTGTGACTTCCTAGGGTTTGGTGTATCTGCACATGCCTGTCCAGCCTCTTAGTACTGTGTCAAGGAGTCCAAATCCCACTCCAGGAACAATTACTCATGTATGGAATTTGGTAGCTTCAGCTTTATCCTCTTTTTAGTTTCACCACCTTGGTCTTTGGCAGAGCTTGCACTCGGAATCCAAAATGTGTTGGGGATGTGGAGAGATCAGTCCTGGCAGGTTAGTTTGACATGGTTTAAGCTGGAATACTGTGATGTGAGGATGAGCTGCTGGCTCAGGCAGAGGTGTGTGAGATGCTGAAGACTGGAACAGCAATGGCTGGGATGCACATACATCAGTGTGGCTTCTAAAAGGGCAATAAGGCTGAGAGACACGGTGGGACAGCACTGACAGGCACTGACTGTGTGACCTGCTTCCATGAAGCGATTGCAATGTAAGGGGGTGACCAAACTGTGGTTGATTCGGGTTTTGCAAGAGCTGCAGGAGATGTGATGAAACTTGTATGTCTCTATCTCCACACTCAAATCAATAAGTGAAAAAGCTATTGCCAGTAGAGAGCAGATCTACCCACGCAGAGACCTGGTCTCCTTGCTTTAGAAGCAAGATGTGTAAATAGAAAGGGTGTGTCCCCCCCAAGAAAGCTGCCTGATAATCTCATTCAAGCACCACTTTTGCTGATTTTGGCCACCTCCAGGCTAAAATGCTTCTTTTTTTTGAAGAACAGCAGAGTCTGAGGTAAATGCCAAATCCTTACTCCTACCCCAGCCTGTATATTTTGTCACCTGCAAAGCCCAGATGCAAACTTTCTCTCTCCAACTCCATCCTGCGCTCTTGGCAAAGCCATGCAGTTGATGTTACTTGGCATCTTCCAGCTTCCTTCTTTACTCTTCTGCTTTTCTCCCTCTCCCGTGACTTGATTTGTCCTCATTTGCTGGCAACTTGGCCAGAGATGTGTCCGTCACCCTCCCTCCAAGACCTGTCATCCAGAGGGAGGACGCATCTTACCAAGCTTATTCCTTCTCAGGTGGATCTTACTTGCCCCCAGTATTGCTTTCACTCTTCACTCCCTCCTCAACTCAACAGTGCAAAACCCATATTGAACCTCTGCTCTTTCTCAGCAACCTGTATTTGTTTGGACTTTTTTGCTTTCACCTCCAAACCACAATAGGCTAATGGGGAAGATTACAAGGAAAGGACCACGATAAATCCTTTGCTTCTCCATGAGATGCAAGGAACCAAAGGACTTTCCTTGCCTGCCAAAAATAGAGTCTACTGAAGACTCCTGTGACAAGCAGCAGGCTGGTATAAATATCAAAGTGCAATCAGTCATCTCAGATACCAGCAGCTGGAGAGGTGAGTGGGTTTCCCTGGTCCCTGAGAAATCAAGCTGCAAACAGTGGCCGTGTGTGAGCATTGCTGGCACACAGGTTGCTTTGCAGGAGGACCTGCTACCCCCAGCTCTCATGGTGACCTGAACACAGGGGAGATGCAGCCAAACAACTGCCTCCATCTCAAGTGCTCAGACCTTTATACCCAATCCTGATGAGTAGGAGGTAGGAACTAACTTTGGCGAAGGCAGCTTCCCTCCAGGTTTGAAGGATGACTGCCCAGAAATCCAGATTTTTCCCCACTGACAAGCAGTGGAGAAAAAGTCCTCGTTTCAAAAGGTAGAGTTTCCCCAGGGAAGTTTCAACCTAATTTTAAGTGAAAATGCTTGCTTTCAGCCAGCTTTACATTACCATTGCAGTTAAAACCAACCAAATAAAAAAAAATCTGAAGTCATGTATGAAGTCAAGATGAAACCAAAATGTTTTGTTATTTCCCACTGGAAAACTGAAATTGATGTTTCCCTGAAAACAAAGATTTTTCGTGCAAAAAAAAAAAGGCATTTTTTCAGCACAAAACCTTCATTGCTGAGTGGTTTTTCTAAGAACTAGCAATGCTTCTTGATTTGCTTGAGTTGTTGCCACTAAGATGCCACCTATTTGCATTTTGCTGGGGCTGGTCTTACTGCGGGAGTTACACAATGCAGTGTTATGATGTGCTTTCTTTTGCTGTTTCTCTTAGTAGAGGTAGAGCTTAGAGCCCTGAAACACGATGGTAATGCCATGGTGCTGGGGTGCTGCGGAGTGGTTGGCAGTGTCTAGCCTGAGCTATGGACTGGTCCAATGAAGCTGTGAAAAGCAGAATTGGAACATGAGGAAAGCAAAGCAAGTTGATGAAACCCCCAGAACAAGCTGGGGCACTGATAGAAGAAGGACTCGAATTATTTAAGACATTTCTCCCTGCTGGGCATCTCCTCAAACCTCAGTGCCATGGATGCATTTAGTTCCCAGCCCTCTATCAGCGTCCCACCCAGCCTTGAGGTTGGATGCAGGAATTGCCGAACAAAGTCATTACCTGTGTGCTGCTGGAAGATGGACTGGGTGGTGATGAGGATGAGTGGAGGGACAAAGGAGGAGTCCAGATCCCCACCCAGTGCCACCTTGCAGCAACAGCCCATGCCTGGAGCTGCCACGTACACATCTGGAGCTGCCTCCTCCTACTGTTGCCAGGGCTACCGGAGGAAGGAATCGCTCAGGGTACCAAACCGAAAGGAAGGTGATGACTAAGCAAATGTTGGAAACGCTTAGTCTGGAAACCGTGCTGTGTTCTTCCCTGATTGAAGCTTAACGCTGTCTAGACAATGGTCTGCTCTGTGCAAACTCTCAATTAACATAATGCGGATAGACTGGAAAAGTGCTCAGAGGTCCTTCCCTGCCTCAGCACCGGCCGTGGGTGCAGCCCCAGAGCTGCCTTTCTGGGGCTTTCTTCGGTGAGTTGGGTGATTTAATAGAGAGGGGTGGTCATAACCAGGAAAGGAACCGAGTGCGCAGAGACTAGAGTTGGGTACTATGAATGCCATGAGATTTAAACTCAGCATCTCCTTCCTAAAAATCACATTATAAAGAGAAAACAACAACAGGAGGTGAAACAGTATATTGTCTTTCTCGCTTAGCAACTGAACTTGAGGCAGATCTTAAAGCGACTATTGCTACTCCTTAGTGAACCTGACTCAAATGTTTTGGACACAAGAGATTGCTTTTTGTTTCTTTTTCTCCGCTTCTGCTTTTCTCTATTGGCTGTAGAGGTAAGCCTGAGGTAATTTAGCTCCTAATGAAACACTTAACTCCAGTGCTGAAAAGCTAGGAGGGATTTCTGGACCATTTCACAGCAATAGGCTGCATCAACAAAAAGCATTTGATGCTGTTGGCCTACATCCCAAAGTTCTTGGTGCAATAGTCTCATGTGCTGCCTTGTGAGAAAGCTGCTGTGGACCACAGGGTACTTCACATCTCTCTGGCAGCTGTCTGAGAAACTCCCCACAGATGTCTCTCTCTCTTGCCCCATAATTCAGGTCAATCTTCACATCACAGAGAAAATCTAGAATCATAGAATTGTTAAGGTTGGAAAAGGCCTCTAAGATCAACAAGTCCAACCATCAGCCCAGTGCCACCATGCCTACTAAACCATGTCCCAAAGTGCCACAGCCACATTTATTTTGAACCACTCCAGGGATGGACACTCCACCACTGCCAGGGCTTCATCACTCTGTCATTAAAAAAATTTTTCCTAATATCCAATCCAAACCTCCTGCGGTGCAACTTGAGGCCGTTCCTTCTCGTCTTGTTACTTGGTTGAGGAGACTAGAATCCACCTCACTACACCCTCTTTTTAGGTAGTTGTAGGTAGCAATAAGGTTGCCTCTCAGCTTCCTCTTCTCCAGACTAAGCATCCCCAGGTCCCTCACCTGCTCCCCAGAACCCCTGGGCTCCAGAACCTTCCCAAGCTCCATTCCCATTCTCTGGACATGTTCTAGCAGCTTGATTTCTTTCTTGTACTGAGGGGCCCAAACCTGAACCCAGGATTCAAGGTGCGGCTTCACCAGTGCTGAGCACAGAGGGACGATCTCTTCCCGGCTCCTGATGGCCACGCCATGACTGATCCAAGCCAGGATGTTGTTGGTTGTCTTGGCCACCTGGGCCCACTGCTGGCTCACATTCACTTGCCACAGCAAACCAGCAGCACCAGTGAACGTAGTCTTCTGTGCTGGTTGCTGCTGTCTGCTGGTATTTCTGGTGGTTGCAGCACAGAGACAGACTTGTCTGCTTGGTCGGTGGAATGAAATGAAGCTCCAAAAGCCACGACTGATGCAAGTGCATCCTGCCCTGAAAAACTGCAGTTTCCAGCTCTGCTCTGCCAGCTTGTAACTGCCCAATGGGCCCAAAGGGACTGCTCCAGAAACTGGGAAAACACAAACATTTGCTGCTGTGCTGGGACCTCATATGTCAGGTTTCAGCCTAAAGCACATATTTTTTAACGGCTGGGTTATACAGCCCAGAAATGGTGAGCTTTGATGAAAATGCTGCCAGCCTTTTATCTGCAGCAATTCCAGCATTCTTAACAGCCCAGTGGAGAGCGAAAGCTTCCGTTATCGGAACTGCCGATTAATTGAAGCACATTCCCCTATCCGGTTATAAAGATGTCACTTCTCTGCACCAGTGACATTGCTCTGGCCTCTGAGGTCCTGCAAGCTCTGCTCGATGGGACCTGGCTGCGCTGCCCCCTCACAGTGCTGAGTAGCAGGTGTTTGTGCACTCAAGTTGGTTTTGGGAAGGGGATTATCATGCTGTGGTGGGTGAAAAGGGATGGGGAAAGTAGGCAATGAGTGAGTAACTGCACTGCGGGATGGAGGAGGAGCAAAGCAGGACTGGCAAACCTATGGTCAAGGGAGAGTATGGTCATGAGTAGGTTTTGTATTGGTGTTGAGGAGATCCTTGCAGTCATTAAGTGTTGCTGCCTGCGCACATAAAAGCTGTGCTGTATTCTTTGAACACCTTGATCCCAGGCTAATTTAGATTTCATAGGAAACCGGTTTCTTCAGTTCTTTTTATTCAAGTATATATAGTGTTTTTTTAAAAAAAACAAAGCTACCAAGCACTGCTGCTCTCTTACAGACGCTTTCAGTCACGTCCTACAGAGGGTAGATTCAGTCAAGCATCCTCCTCTTGCTGCCCATCTGCCAGCCTGCTGCTGTGTGGTTCCTGCACACTGCAGCTTGATCCGTATTTCCCCAGCTTTGCCAGTGAGGAGTTGCTGTGACAGCTCAAATTTACTCAAGCAGGCAAGAACAAGTTTTAAAAAAACTGCCCAAACTACTCTTAGCCTAGAGAAGAGACCTTAGAGCAACTTCCAGCATTGAAAGGGGCTACAGGAAAGCTGGGCTCTTGATCAGAGACTGCAGGTATAGGATGAGGGGGAACGGTTTTAAGCTGAAGGAGGGGGGATTAAGATGAGCTCTTGGGAAGAAATGTTTTGCTGTGAAGGTGGGGAGGCCCAGGCCCAGGTTGCCCAGAGCAGTGGTGGCTGCCCCATCCCTGGAGATGTTCAAGGCCAGGTTGGATGGGGCTTGGAGCACCCATGGCAGGGGGTTGGAACTGGTTGGGCTTTAAAGTTTCTTCCAACCCAAGCCATTCTATGACTTGTTTGAACTGTTGAATTGCATTGGCTCAGCTTGTGGGGGTAGATCAGGTGAGTAACTCCTGAGCCAACTTTGGTGATGCTAACTTGCACACTATGGTTGTAGCAGCTGAGTGGAGCCAGAAGAGGCCCTCTAATTAAGCCTTAAAGTTTCTGGGAAGTATCCTCTGGGACTGTCATCTTCAGAAGGGCTTGGGCACAGGCAGAGCACTGGTGTGGCGTAGTTGTTCCTGAAATATATTGTGTTGTGGTTGCACCATGCTGGGCAGGAACAGCTCGCTGAGGCTGCTGTGCTGTAAACAGCGCTCACCTGGGACTGCTCAGAACCTCATCAGCTGCAGGACTTGAGCTTTACCTACACGAGAGAGAAAAGAGGGGCTTTATCTGTCACTTTTGTGAAATACCATACTCCAAGCGCTAAGCATAGGAGCTGATATGGCTAAATTTTCCTAAAAAACAGAAGGAGGGGAGTTACAATTTCTGTTTTCAGTATGGAAGTAATAAATTCCAACTTTCTCATGTCCACAACCCAGCTTGCAACAGGTTTAAAGCATGGTACAGATGGCTACGCAATTATTGCCAACATCTACTTGTTATATTAGATAAGGCCCTGGGTTTATTTAGCAGAAGCAGATGGAGGGAATACACAATATTTTAGATGTCTTGGCAAACTGTGTTTTCTTTAGAACAACACTGTATGTTTGCTGTGATAGTTCTGGCCAAGAAAAAAAGTATTCTAAGAAAGAGGGAGAATGGTGTCTTTTGGGAGTGACAATGAGGTGTGTGTTAAAGGCGAGATTATAATGCAAATCTTATGCTATCTGATGCCTTATGTTAATTCCTGTGACAAGAGCTGAGTTTCAGCTTTTATTTGTAAGTGTGTATTTTTGGTAGCTTGTAGACTGAAGCTTGAAAACATGACCCCAGCTACACACAAAAGGAATAGCAAGACAAGCACAGAAGCCTAATATTATATATTTTAAAATGATCTCATGAATTTAATCCAGCCTTGTCAGTTTTGGGGCTGACTGCTTGTGTGACCACTGGCAATCTGCATCTCTGAGCATGGGGCGCCTTCTGCAGGGTGAAAATGCTTGGTATGGGGTCCTTTGAGGGCAGCAGATTTGGAGAGGTATATGAAGAACATACACATCTCTGCTTGCTCAGAGCATTCATACAGAATCACTAGGTGGAAACTGGATCATCGAGTCCAACTATTCCTATCAATCACTAACTCATGTCCCTCAGCATCTTATCCACCCGTTCTTAAACCCCTCCAGGGAAGGTGACTCAACCCCCTCCCTGGGCAGCCTGTTCCAGTGCCCAATGACCCTTTCTGTGAAAATTTTTTTTCTGATGCCAAGGCTGAACTTCCCCTGGTGGAGCTTGAGGCCATTCCCTCTCATCCTCTGCAATACGCATAACCTCCTTCAGAGAACAGTGAACTCCATCATGAAGGGTCTTGTGATTACTTGTGACAGGGGTGGGGACCACCTCCCTGGCCAGCTTTCAAAGAGAGAGAACCCGTCTCTGTGTCTGCTTGTAGAGGTACCTGATAGCTTTTAGGTTGGCATCCTTCTCCTGTGACGACATTTGCCAGAGATGGATGGAGTGCAATTTTGTTGTCTTGTTGAACTCAGCTCCAGCATAATCCAGTTTGATTCAAGGTGTTGTCTGGAAATACAGAGTGGAAGGGGTAGGTGAGGGAGTCAGCAGTGCCCCATGGGTGTAACATAGTGGTGTAATGTGGTGGTTGCTTGGAGCCCATGGGATTACATCACCTGAACAGTCTTCCTCCACAGTATGCAAGCGGCAGCATGACCTGAGCGTCACTTCTTGGATATAGTGGCCAATGGCATCTTGGCTTGGATCAGAAATGGCGTGGCCAGGAGGTCCAGGGAGGTTATTCTCCCTCTGGACTCGGCACTGGTGAGACCGCTCCTCGAATCCTGTGTTCAGTTCTGGGCCCCTCACCACAAGAAGGATGTTGAGGCTCTGGAGCGAGTCCAGAGAAGAGCAACGAAGCTGGTGAGGGGGCTGGAGAACAGGCCTTATGAGGAGCGGCTGAGAGAGCTGGGGGTGTTTAGCCTGGAGAAGAGGAGGCTGAGGGGAGACTTCATTGCTCTCTCCAACTACCTGAAAGGAGGTTGTGGAGAGGAGGGAGCTAGGCTCTTCTCCCAAGTGACAGGGGACAGGACGAGAGGGAATGGCCTCAAGTTCTGCCAGGGAAAGGTTAGGCTGGACATTAGGAAAGAGTTTTTTCACAGCAAGGGTCATTGGGCACTGGCAGAGGCTGCCCAGGGAGGTGGTTGAGTCACCTTCCCTGGAGGTGTTTAAGGCACGGGTGGACGAGGTGCTCAGGGACATGGTTTAGTGTTTGATAGGAATGGTTGGACTCGATGATCCAGTGGGTCTCTTCCAACCTGGTTATTCTATGATTCTATTCTATGATAGTGGATATGCCTTCCCATGTTCTTGTCCTGGGAGGATAAGCACAGTCATAGCACAAGCAAGATGAGAGGTACAACGATATGGTGATGGTAGCAGGGACCTTTTGTTTGTCTGTATTTTGACGTATTGTGGGGAAAAAGTAACAGGAACACTTGAAATTCCGGTAAAGCTCTCTAGATAGGATGGCTTGGTTCAGTTCATGACCGGTTTTAGGTCTCTAGTTGGTCAAGTGTGCAAGTACATCCAGGTGTGGCTGATGCTGTTGATCCATTCTTGCCGGTTCTCATCCTATGCCAGTGAGGCTTAGCTGGCTCAGTGCTGGATGAGACACCAAAAGTATGCAAATGTGGCAGCTGCCTTCTTGGCTGTTGTTTTGTTGCATGAGCTGTTTATCTTTGCTTGTTACCTGCCCCTCTCTAGATTATTACAGCACTCAGTGATGCAGTGGCAAGGTGGTGCATTGTTATTTGCTTGTACACCAACATTTCAGAATGCAGTCACAGGTAGGAACTCACCATGGCAAATCAGGAAAGAGCAAGATGGCTCTTTCTGCAATGAGTGTTAAAGAACGGTCAACTTCTTGTGCAATTTCCTGGAACGCTGTGATCAGAAGCGGATCAGGGAGGTGATCATTCCTGGAGATGAGGATGAGGAGTGGATGGACTTGGACAAAGGTCATCGGTCTAAGCTCTCCCTCTAGAAGCTAATACGTGTTTCAGTTGGTGGCTCTGTGGAAAAGAAGAGGGTGTAGAAAGGCCCTGAAGCCAGTAATCTAACAAGAGGCCTGCTTTCCACCCAGACTGATGTGCTACCCAGCACTGACAGATGATTTTCCTTCTCGTTTGTATCAGCCCCTCATCAGCTGCTGCTCCCTAACCCTCTCCTGCCAGCTCCAGCAACACCAGATCAGCACCCCAGGAGGGAAGGCTGAGCTCTATTCTAAACCACTTTGTTTTGTTTGGCTTTTTAAACACTAGTGTAATTTGATAGTGATGACATTTTCTCTTCAACTCATGAACAACTACTTTTGGGGACCAGCCAAAATTGCAGAGAGCGATGTGGTTCTGGTTCCAAACAACACAGATTCCGTCAGCACTCCCAGGGCATCTGGCAAAGAGGCTCTCATTCGGTCAGTACTGTAAGGATGAAGGGTTGAGTTGTGCTTTAAGTGACTCAGATCTTGTACCACCTGCAGTGTCAGTGCTGCCCTGCTAGCCCACCTGGCAGAAAAATTACATTCCCCCATCCACTTACCAGCTGTCCTGTGCCCTTTGCCCAGTGTTGAACTGCCAGCTAGTAGAGAGCAGAGTCATGCTCAGCCTGGCTTTCTGGCAGAGCAAGGAGATGTAGTGTCTGGTTTGGGTGACATTTTTTCATGCACACAGGATGTGGGGGTTTGGATCTTTCAGGAAAATGGCAGTTTTAAATCAAGAAAAAAATATTTGCAGCCTCGACGTGAATTGCTTTCACTATAACGGAAAACACATTAAAAGTCAAAATATATCTTTTTAGAATTTGACAAATGAAACAACCCCAAATGATGCTTGTTTGTTCTCTCATTTTTTTCTCCCTCATAAAATAAAAACACTCACAATTTTGCTGACCCTGAAATTCTCCTCTCCACTTTAAGAACCTTGTTTACTACTGAGCTGTAAACCCTCCCTAGCTTGCCTGTACACAAGGGTTGGGATGTGTGACACCAGACATCTCCAGGAAAGTGCTCTAGGCTCCGGGCTCCTGCCCTCTGCATTCTCTGATACCAAGAACAAAATACTGGGATGCTTACTTCCAAGGTCAGAAAGCAGCCATCTCTCCTTTGTAATGTTAATGTAGCAAGACTCAAGGTATGACCCACTTTCCAGCCACAATGAAGTGCAGGATGGTTTTAACTCCTGTGTGCTCTGCTTTCCCAGTGTGCGCTCACTAAAACGCTTTGGACACATGTATTTTTCTGGCAGCTTATTGTCAACGAGCTGCCTTTTCTATTCTGCGATGTGGTATGTTCATGTCTTTCTGGCTTAGAAGCAAGAAGAACTTATTTAAGTAATTGCCTTATAACCAAAATATCTTCCTTTATCCTAGGCAGAAGCTCAGCTCTCTGCACACTGCAAAACCTCATTCGTTTTGTTGGAGTGTTGCATGCTGCTGGGTTGCTGCGTGTCTCGCTGTAGTGAGGACCATGTCTCTATGGATGCTCTTCTCCCTGACGTCTGGCTCAGGAATTACAGGCAGGAAAGTAGGTTGCAGGTGGTTCTGGGAGGCGATTCTGCTCTCATTTTGCTGCATCTCCTCCCAGGGCTCTGGAGCATTTCTGCCATGCAAAGAGGAGCGTTTGCGTTTGTGACCTGGTGACTCTTCGTATAGTGAAGGCTGGTGGTAAATATAGCACTGGCTACAAAAGGCTCAGAAATGCATCCCTTTGGTGTGAGAACAAGGAACGAATTTGCTGCTTGGCTTCTGAGCCAGAGCAACACTTTAATGTTGTATATCATTATTTGCTCAGTGTATTTTGTTTTTTCCTCTGTTGCCTTCATGTTACAGCTAAAGAGAGGTTTATCCTTCACCACAGTGAGGTTGTTTTGATGGTTGCTGTCAGTTTTGAAACAAACAGGTTTGTCTGGGCAAGGGGATCAGCCTGAGTTGCTGTGAATAAGCTGGTGTTAGGGGAATGGTTGGGACGTTGTGTTGTGGGTGTGCTTTGCAGGGAAGATGCAGGCTTAGATGCAATATGCAGGTATCTGCTTGAATGCTTAGGCTTGGTGTTGGTCATCCGAAGGAGAGGCAGAGAGCTGGCAAGCCGTGCCCTTTTGTGTGAGAGGGACTACAGACAGCTGGTGGGGAAGTCAGCAACGTGGAGTGGTGGAGCCAAAAGATCAACCCGGTAAGGCCATAAATTAAACGTTGCAATTAGAACGCCAGACTGACTTATCAGCTCAGACCTGGTGTCGACTCTGCCTTTGGTTGTCAAGATAAAGCTCACACACCATGAAATCAAACCGAGTGAAAGGCGGCATCTTTCCAACTGCTCCAGTCACTGCTTACATGCAGACTTGTGCTGTGGCTGGGAGAACGAGGCATATTGCTGCAGTCCAAACACAAGCCAGGCTTGCTGCGCTTAACAAAACGGTTGCCCACATCTGAGGGGCTGGCTCACAGGCACCCCTTGGCTGGTTGCCTTTGCTGACCTGCCCTCAAATGCCAAGCAAGGAAGTGAGGCAGACTGTCACCAGTGCAACGCTAATCGATGCCTTCAGTGTGTGCTTTGGAATTAAGAAGGTGAAAAATACTCATTTTGATTCGTGCTGCAGCTGAGGTGCCTCTCGGCAGACAGACACCCACTACCAACACTCGTTACATCTTTTTGCAGCTTATAGCGCGTGCAACCGGAGTGGTTTCTCGCTGTCCGTCTTGCTCATTGGTTTGATCTGCTGCCAAGACTTTGTTATCTGTTGATGGTTTGTACCTACAGGGAAACAGGGTTAAGTACCAGAAACCATGGCATCTCCTTGTCCACGGTCCTGTCTGTTTGCTGTGGATGCTCTGGTAATCCCTGGAGGCCAGTGCCATGAGGACCTGATATTTCTTCATGTAGTGCCTCCAATAGTACTCTATTTCTTGTTCTTCCTCCCTAATCTATCATGACTTTGCTCCTCTCCTTCTGTAAGTCCTCCACCTGCTGTCTGGGTGACTCTACTGGAGTTCACCTTGTTTAGGTGGATCTTGTGCCCTCCTCCACCCAGTCCTGGCAGACCTTCACTTGGGCAGCAGCTTCCCTGATAGGAAGCTCTGTCTCGGTGGCCACCTCTGCTTGTCCCAAGCTTTTCTGGCTAGATGGATGGTCCCTGGCTGTTGTGGAGGACAGACACTGGAGAAATTGGTGTTTCCAAGTAGACAATGTTTATTCAAAGGCTGGGATGTACGTGGTGAGGCTGCTGGCTGTCATGCACTGTTTGGTGGGCTGCTGGTATTCCTGCTTCTGGAAAGTCTTGCTGGCTCCAGCCAGAAGCACGCTGAGTACTGGTTTCGGGTTAAAACGCTTCATTCATTCAGGAAAGCAGCAGGCAGAGCAGCTTCCCACAGCAAAAGGTTTCAGGGGAAAAAGAAAGACATGGAGAATATATATTTTGTAAATTTTTAATGCTCTGGCGTATGCTTTTGGAGGGAAAACTCCAGTTAAAAAAATCAGTTCCTTATGATTAATTTTACTGGCCTTTTTTTGAGGGCAAGGTATATTTTCCATAGAATATCTCATTTAAGAATTATTTCTTTCCACTTAATTTCTACTGTAAAATTCCCAAGTGTTTCCACAATGGCATGAGACCAGAAGGACTGTGCAGGTTCTCCCCTTGGGTTGCTATCTACACTGGGACAGTGATCCTGGTGGTGGTGATGACAATCCCCTGGGATCAGGGACCTTCTTCACCAGCTCTGGACAGCAGAGGAGGAATTGGGAAGGAGCAAGTGGCCAAGGGTCACAGCTAGCAGGGAGCACAGGTAGAGGTGACAGCCCACAGATCACCATAAATGGGAGAAACATCTTTAAACTGCTCAGCCAGTATTTATGAAGATATTTATTTTATTTATTCCCCCCCCGCCACTGGTTTCCATTTCCCAGGGGCCACTGGGGCTTGTTAAATGCCAGCAGCTTGTGTCCAAAGTTGGGTTCTGGGAATGGGAAAACTTCCTGGGATTTTCTGTGCTCCTGCTTCTGTCAGAAATTTTGGGATCGATGCTGTCTGTGTTAGGTAAAGTTGAACCTGTAGGCAAGAAGTGAAGATTGCCGTTTCTTTTCATAAAACAGCTGCTGTACTGCTGCCTAGTTTTGTCTTTCATTGAGGAAAGCTGTCTGGTGAATATTTAGCCTCTCTTCTAATCCCTCTGAAGAGATTAGTTCGGTTCTTAGGAGTGGGTGCTTGGGATAAAGCCTGTGAAGAAATAGCTGTTTCCCCTTACTTTCTAAGACTAGCGTTTTATAAGAAATGGAAAGGTTACATTAAAACGTCCCACAATTTATGCAATTCCTCCTTTAGCAGAACCTGCCTCACACCAGTGTTGTCCAGGAGCAAGATCCCCTTGGAGGTGTTAATCATTCTCAGTTATTAATCTTGCTGCATTTTGCCGTGGCTGTATGTTATCTGCTTGCAAGCAGAAACGCTGAAGCTGCTGGACTTGCACTCAGTTCCCATTCTCTCCTGCACATCTCATGCCACCTCTGTTGTGATTTATAGATGGTGATGTCAGGAGACCAGGTGGAAAATGCACTCCATGACCTGTGTGTTGAACATGGTCTCACCGGCTGCTCTTTGTTTAGGCTGGACCCGAGGTGTGGTTGCTCCTCTAAAAATAGATAGGTATAGAAACCCTGTATTGTTGATTATCTATTTGTGGCTTTCACTCTGGACATCTCCTGTGTTTCTAGTCCTCTTCCTGCCCTGGGGGAGATGCAAAGCACCTCTGTCCCCTGCTCCCCTAGAGGTCAACTGGAAAAGCTGAAATAAAGCCACTAAACGGCCTTTAAGGTAGGAGGAGAAGAAGAAGGTTGGGGATGATCCTCAGGACCAGGGTTAGTTTTTTCATGCTCTGATCCTTGGGATTTAGAGATCTGGAGCTAAGCTTGAAGGAGTTTCAAGACATTTTCTTTGGCCAGGGCTTTGCTAAGGAGATTTGTTATCAAGTAGCTCTGAAAAGCGCAGCATTGTTATGAGAATGTGTCTTGCTGAATTGGTACACAGAAATCCTGAGCTCTGAGGTGCTTTAAGAAATGGATTGCTAATTATTTATGTTAGTATGACGTTCAGGAAAGGAACTTTACCTTCATTTTTTGCTTTTGTTTCCACCCAAAGGAATACGATATTTTTATAATTTATTCCAGGCTTTGTTAGAACAAAGGTTATCAAGTGTTTATCACAGATTTGGCCTCTGTCTCTGGGAACAGATGTCAGTTAGGGCTTGTTAGTGGAGGTGGTGATACAAAAAGCAGCATTTACCCAAGATATCATGAGAGTGAGGAAAGAGTGCAGCAGTCCTGAGCACTGCTGGGCTGACAGAATGTGTGCCCAGATCCTCCACAGCAGCATATGAGTAAAAAAGATTTGATGAAGGGTCATGAAAATGATCTGAGGGGTGGAGCACCTCCCATAGGAGGACAAGCTGAGAGAGTTGGTGTTGTTCAGCCTGGAGAAGAGAAGGCTTGGGGGAAAGCTTGGAGCAGCTTCCAGTACTGAAAGGGGCTCCAGGAAAGCTGGGGAGGGGCTAGTTGAGGCTGGCCCCCACTCACTCTCAGTTTCTCTTTGAGTTTAGAAACAAAACATTGAGTATATCAACTACATCTTCTCTCAACTTGTACCAGGAATCGGGGTTCTGCCTGATGACAGCACAAATCCATCTTGGCTCACTGGAGACTAATTGTGCTGCTAGTGGCAACATCCAAGGTGGATGTAGAAGATTATCTTCTGACTTTGAAGTGTGCGCTGTAAGAGTTTTATAGGTGCTGCAGAGGTTTATAAGTGAGCAATTAAGTTGTGGGGATGGAAGGAAGGGAGAAGAGGAATGAAATCATTGGGATGGGTGCAGAAGATTAAATGAGAAGCCTCTGCAGGTGATGATTCTTGGTTTAAACTGTCTCCTGTTGCTTATGCTCAGCCTGCATTGGTAGAGGTGATGTAATGTGAATTTTCTGGTCAAGAAAATATAGGAGCAGGTGTTCTGTAGAATAGATACTCTCCTCCTCAGGTCCTGGCTTGCTGCTGCCTCTCTTGCCGTCCAACATCTCAGCATGCTTTCTTGCGGATCTCCAGCACCTCCTGCTGATGGAGTCTGGCCCTTTCCGCACAGCAATGCTGATCCTGCTCTTCCCTGGCCCATTGGCAGCAGTGTTAAGTCAGTCAGTAAGTCAAGGACAGGGTTCTTAGCTGGGTGTATCTGTTCTGGGAGCACTCTCTACACAGCCACATCCTCTGTTACTGAGTTTGCCAGACATCCTGCACAATACATTTTATGTAGTAGAGTTACATGTCTCATTTATCATAGAATCATAGAATAACCAGGTTGGAAGAGACCCACTGGATCATCGAGTCCAACCATTCCTATCAAACACTAAACCATGTCCCTCAGCACCTTGTCCACCCGTGCCTTAAACACCTCCAGGGAAGGTGACTCAACCCCCTCCCTGGGCAGCCTCTGCCAGTGCCCAATGACCCTTTCTGTGAAAAAACTCTTTCCTAATGTCCAGCCTAAATCTCCCCTGGTGGAGCTTGAGGCCATTCCCTCTCGTCCTGTCCCCTGTCACTTGGGAGAAGAGGCCAGCTCCCTCCTCTCCATAACCTCCTGTCAGGTAGTTGGAGAGAGCAATGAGGTCTCCCCTCAGCCTCCTCTTCTCCAGGCTAAACACCCCCAGCTCTCTCAGCCGCTCCTCATAAGGCCTGTTCTCCAGCCCCTTCACCAGCTTCGATGCTCTTCTCTGGACTCGTTCCAGAGCCTCAACATCCTTCTTGTGGTGAGGGGCCCAGAACTGAACACAGGATTCGAGGAGCGGTCTCACCAGTGCCGAGTCCAGAGGGAGAAGAACCTCCCTGGACCTGCTGGCCATGCCGTTTCTGATCCAAGCCAAGATGCCATTGGCCTTCTTGGCCACCTGGGCCACTGCTGGCTCCTGTTCAGTCGCTGTCAACCAACACCCCCAGGTCCCTCTCCTCCAGGCAGCTTTCTAGACAGACTTCTCCTAGTCTGTAGCTGCACAGGGTTGTTGTGCCCCAAGTGCAGGACCTGGCATCTGGCCTTGTTAAACCTCCTGCCATTGGTCTCAGCCCAGTGGTCCAGCCTGTTCAGATCCCTTTGGAGCCTCCCGACCCTCCAGCAGATCCATGCTTCCACCCAGCTTAGTGTCGTCTGCAAACTTGCTAAGGGTGCACTCAATTCCTTCATCCAGGTCATTGATAAAGACATTGAACAGGGCTGGACCCAGTACTGAGCCCTGGGGAACCCCACTTGTCACTGGCCTCCAGCTGGATTTAACACCATTTCCCACCACTCTCTGGGCCCGGCCAGCCAACCAGTTTTCCACCCAGGAGAGCGTGCGCCTGTCCAGGCCAGAGGTGACAGTACCGGTCAATGCCGGAAGGCATTAAGTACCTCAGCCTTATCCTCATCCCCTGTCACTGTTGTTCCTTCTGCATCCAATAGGGACTCTATGGTCTCCCTAGTCCTCCTTTTATTATTTATATATATATAGAAGGATTTTTTGTTATCTTTCACAGACTTTGCCAATCTGATTTCTAGTTGAGCCTTAGCCCTTCTGATTTTTTCTCTACACAATCTCACTTCCCTCCTGTAGTCCTCCCAAGAGGCCTGTCACCTCTTCCAGAGCCCATAAACATTTCTCTTCTTCTTGATATCACTCAAGATCTCTCTGTTCAACCAAGCTGGCTTTCTCCCCTGCCAGCTTTTTTTTCCAGAATATGGGGATGGCTTTCTCCTGAGCTGCTAGGATTTCCTTTTTGAAGAGCTCCCAGCCCTCATGGGCTCCCTTGCCCTTAAGTACTGTATCCCATGAGACTTTGTCAACCAGCCTTCTGAAGAGTTCAAAGTCTGCCCTCTGGAAATTTAATGCTACTGTCCTACTAACCACCCTCTTCACTTCACCTAGAACAGAAAACCCTATCATCTCATGGTCACTTAGTCCTAGGCATCCACCTACCTCCACATCCCCCACAAGGCCTTCTCTGTTCACAAACAGCAGGTCCAGGAGGGCACCCTCCCTTGTTGGTTCATTCACCAGCTGTGCAAGGAAGTTGTCTTCCATGCACTCCAGGAACCTCCTAGACTGCTTCCTTTCTGCTCTATTGTACTCCCAGCAGATATCAGGAAGATTGAAGTCTCCCACAAGAACAAGAGGCACTGATCTAGAGATTAACCCCAGCTGTTTATAGAAGAGCTCATCAGCTGCTTCTCCTTGGCTGGGTGGTCTGTAACAGACTCCCATCACAAAATCTACCTTCTGGTGGGCTCCTCTGATTTTAACCCACAGGCACTCAATCTCCTCATCACCACAATCCATCTCAATGGTGTCCAAGTCCTCCCTTACAAAGAGGGCTACCCCGCCTCCTCTCCTGCCCTTCCTATCCTGCCTGAAGAGCTTGTACCCCACCATAGCTGCACTCCAGTTATATGAGTCGTCCCACCACGTTTCTGTGATGGCAACGACATCATAGGCTCCTTGCCCTACAACAGCTTCCAGCTCTTCCTTCTTATTCCCCATGCTGTGTGCATTGGTGTAAATGCCCTTCAGCTGAGCTGCCGAACCTTCAGCCCTCTTAGAGGGAACAGAGTTCATTCCCAATTGCCTGGTAACTGGAGTAGCTAGCTCCAGAGTGCCCATATCTCCCTTAGCACCCCAGGGTGTGTTCTCCCCCACTTTCTGTGTGGTGAGGTACTGGTGGTCCTCACCAGCACACCCTCTCCCAATCACCATTGCCCCATGTCCAGGCTCATTCCTGTCTAGCCTGGGCTCAACCCCCTCCCCCTTCACATCTAGTTTAAAGCTCGATTTATGAGCTTAGCTAGGTTTCTAGCAAGGGCTTTAGTCCCCCTAGGAGACACACGTGTCCCATCCTTAGCAAGAAAGCCTGGGGGTGCGTGAGCCACCCCCTGATCAAAGAAGCCAAAGCCCCTCTCCTCACACCAGGCTCGGAGCCAGGCACTGATCGAATTCTTCTTCCTGGCTTCCCGCTCCTCTCTGTTTAGCCTTGGGATGGAGCAGAATACTATTTGTGCCCCAGAGCCCTCCATCATTTTCCCAATGGCCCTGAAGTCATTCTTGATGGTCTTGGTCTTTTTGTTTGCTAGACCATCGTTACCAGCTTGGACTATCAGAGGATAGTAGTCTGTCTTGTGGACCAGGGAAGGAAGTTTTCTAGCTACCTCCTTCCCTGATGCCCCCGGTAAGCAGCAGAACTCTCTGTGGAGCGGGTCCGGTCTGCAGATGGGTCCCTCCATTCCTTTTAGGAGGGAGTCCCCTACAACAATCGCCTTCCTCTTCTTCTTGATGGAGGATGTTTTTATCTTTTTCTGAGGATGGTGCAGCCTAGGGAAGGATTCTAGGCTGTGGGAACCATCATCCTCAGGGTTAGATTCCAGCTGCAGCACCTGGTAGTTGTTCACCAGGGAGATCTGGGGTTTTGCTGTCTGGTTGAGGGGAGCAGGTTTCTTTCATCTGGCAGGAACTTGCTGCCATTCCCCATCTCTTGTTCCCCCAACCTTGCAGTTTGCAGGTGGATGGTGTTTGGACACACCAGCTCCAGCAGCCACTGAGTTAGTGAGAGGGCCCTGCTCCACTGGTCTATCTCCCTCTCACACTCCCTGATGGTCCTCAGCCTCTTTCCCTCCTCCACCATGTGAAGGAGTCCCCCACTCAGGTGCAGCTTTCCCCAGCGGAGCCAGTACCAGAGGCAGGAGCCGGTGTGGGAGGGGGCCCTGCCTGCAGCCCAGGGGCTGGGGAGCTGCTGCACCCCCTGTGGCTCTGGCTGGGCGGCAGCATCCACCCTGCCTGCTGCAGCACCCGGAGCAGCTTTAACCTTCTGCCGGGTGGCCACCATGGTCCTCGGTGTCTCCTGTCTAGTCTCTAGGTCCTCTTTGGGCCCCGCCCGCTCCAACTGCCCCGCTCCCCTTCGCGGGGCTCCCGGGGATCCTTTAAATCCCCCGCGGTGGCCGCCGGGGCCGCCCCCTCCCGTCAGGCCCCGCGGGACCGGCCTGTGGGGCCGGCAGGGCCCCCGCCCCGCCTGGGCTTGTCTGGGATTTTCCCGGCTCCGGGAAGCTCCCACCGCCTCACAAAGTCCCCCCCACCTCGGAACTCACCGCCCTGCTGCCGGGGGCTGCCGAAGAAGCAGCACCCGAATTTGAAATTCTCTGCTTTTTCTTGTATTTTTTTATGGTAGCTGGCCACGTTGCTGAATGTTGAGC
Organism: Phaenicophaeus curvirostris; assembly: GCF_032191515.1. Lineage (NCBI taxonomy): Eukaryota > Metazoa > Chordata > Aves > Cuculiformes > Cuculidae > Phaenicophaeus > Phaenicophaeus curvirostris. The sequence goes on from NC_091411.1 coordinate 3,305,605, forward strand.
AGCCTGTAATCATGAACTGAGAAAAAGGGCTCCTTGGTGGGGGCAGATAAATCACAGGTGCACGCTGTGGGTGCTCTGGGCCTCTTGGAGCATCTCCGTTTGCTGGCGTGGGCTGCTCGCTGGGCCTGGGTGCTTAATTGCCAGGCTGGTTGAGCCTTTGAGCGACTGGATCCAGTGGAAATATCCCTGCCCATGGCAGGGGGTTGGAAGTGGACGGGCTTTAAGGTTCATGATTCTATGATTGTGGACACTGTGACATTGTTTCCTCCTTTGCTTTGCCCTAAACGGTGAAGCAATTTCATTTTCTGTGCGGAGCGCTTAAATGCTTCAGAATCATTTATTTCTTATCAGAGTTACTGGAGCGCCTCAGAGGAAATACTTGCACCCTGCTCTTTCAATATTCTTCTCAAACAAGGTGCTCTGAACAAAACTGAGGTTTGCATGCATAGAGTAAACTGTATAACTGGAAACTGCTTCAGATATTAGGAAACAGAATACATCGGTGCTTGAGGGATTTCGGAATTCATTACAGGGAAAAGCTCTGGCAGGTAATTTCTAGCATAACCGAGGGCTTTATTCCCTGCTTGCTGCCTCCTGAGAAACGGTGTAGACTTTCCTATAAGCACAGGGTGCTTCTTTCTCACGGCCAGAGCCAGGCCTGCTCGTTATGTGCAAATGGCTTCATAAGCAGGCAGGTATCGTGGATTTTCTTGTAAGCGTGAGCGAGGCTCAGCAGCTCTGGATGTGCACGTGAACTGGTGGGTTTCAGTGGACATGATCTGCAATACAGTCACAGGTATAAACTTTAAAGCAGCTTGACTATTTGCTGGGTTTACACGACACTTGTTCATGCTTTGGAAAGCACATTTAATCTCAGTTTTTCCCCTCTCTCCCCTTTTACAATTAGGATTCTAGCAACTGCTGGGACTGATTTTGACCTGCGGACTCTGCGAGCTGTCCGAGTGTTACGACCCCTGAAGCTTGTGTCAGGAATCCCAAGTGAGTGTTCTGATAATGTCATCCTTGCAGCCAGAGGTGTTTTATAGCTTTTGGGATGTTCCATGTTTTTCTGAGTGACATTTTCTTCCCCTGCTTCTTTGTGGTCTGTGGCATCTGCCTTTGCCTGGTTCTGATTTTCTGTCATCCCACGTTGCATACAGAAGCCAATTTCAGACCTGTGCTTCCAAATCTGCAGATGATTTGTCCTAGGACTCTTTTTGCCTTTGGGGTTGAGTTAATTCTCTGGGATGTGAAGACCTGAGACCTAAATTTTGCAGATTTTGGGCCCTGCCCCTGAGGCTGGATCTTCTGACAGTTTTTACCAGCTGAGCATCTTGCACTGGGGATTTTACTTCCTTAATAAGGGGCAAAAACGAAGGGAAAGAGCAGATAGTGATTGTTCTTGCCTACTCAATAGGAATTGATACAATTTACATGCTAACGTGGAGGGGCTGAATGCTCCAGCAATGAGGTGCATCATGCCTCCCTGATGTCCTGAAATCATCAAAGTTCTCACATCGTTGCTTCCCACCTTTTTGAGTTGTCACTGTTCACCAGCTGCTCTGCCTGCTAGCAGGGGATCACTGGCAGGAATGTATTTTTTTCTGAATGTGGAACAGTAGAGAGATTTTTTCCCTCTAGCAAGAGCCAGTGACAGAGAACTGTTGCTCTGTGGGATGCTCCACTTTTCTCTGCATTAACTCCTTGGGAGCCAGGCAGCGTCCTCTCCTCCTGAGTTGTGGGTTGGAGCAGCAGCTCTGCCACTTCCCTGCCTACTTTGGAACTGAAAAGTTGGTGCTGTAGAAATCCAGCAAGGGGTTATGCTTTGCAATAACAACACCAAAACTTCCTGAAGTCAGCGTTCGTTCATGGGCGGGGCTTGAACCTGAATTCCCATGCAGGAATGGTCCTTGGCTGGGCTTGGGAAAGGTGTCATTTACCAACAGGGTCTCAAATAAGGAGATCACAGAATCATAGAATAACCAGGTTGGAAGAGACCCACTGGATCATCGAGTCCAACCAGATGCTGCTGGCTTTTTTTTTTTTTCATGGACATCTTGCCTGCGCAAGGCAGTACGGTGTTGTGGCCGTGACAATCAAAGGATGCCAGAGATGTGAGATGTCCCTGTCTCGGTGTGGGTTGCATATTTGACCTGGGGGACGTGCTCTCCCACTTGGTGGTGCATCCCGGATCAGCACAATATTGTCCCACAGAGCTTTATTTGCTGTCATGTTATTAGTGATGCTGTCAAAGCTTTGTGCTGTGGGGTTTTTTTTCCTGTAGTAAACGTGCAACCTTGAAGTGTATTCCTACAGAACCTTGGTATCTGCTTTCTTCTACACTCTCAGTACTTTTCCCATCCTTTCATGCTTTTTTTTTCTGCGTGCACCCCTATCGACCTTAGTGCTGCTGTACAAGGTGGCAAGACAATGCTGATACTTCATTCTCCAAATCTCAGGGCAGGCCATCAAGGTGGCTTTCAGTTGCTACTTATCACTGAGTATTTTTAGTTATGCAGGTTTTTTTTTGTTATGCAGGTCTGCTTGACGTTATCTGCACCTCCATCTCTCCAGCCTCTCTCACTTTATCTCTCCCCAGCTTTAATTGAAAATGAGTTCTAGTGTCAGTGAAAAAACTGTGGATGGATAGCCTTGGAGACTGGGTTTTGTTTCTCCAGAAGCAGGTGTGACAGGCTTTCCTTTGCCTTGCGAAGGGGGATGCATCTTAGCGCTCCCTGCCCTCCCCAGGACAGGGGATACCACAGTGTCCAGCTCTGCTGCTCTGTCCACGCTGCAGCAGGATCTGCCTGAAGGACCTGGTCCAGTTCTGGGATGAGTTTTGGGACTCCACCGGTCTCAGGAAAAGTCCTTTTTCTGTCTCAAAAGAGCTTTGAATGAAAAAATAACTCTCCTGGCTATGTCTCTCACACTCTGAGTGATTTGTGGCTGTAACACCTTTATCATAGCACCATGGGAAAAGCAGTATTGCTTCCTATTGCCAACCCTAAACTCCCCCTTAGGCACCACCTCTCTCCTACCTCACCCCACCCCCCCTAGCCCTTGTTTTCCTTCCCTCACTGATTGCATGTATTTCTTTGTCCCCACAGGCTTGCAGGTTGTCCTCAAGTCCATCATGAAGGCCATGGTGCCCTTGCTTCAGATTGGGCTGCTCCTTTTCTTCGCCATCGTGATGTTTGCCATCATCGGGCTGGAATTTTACATGGGGAAGTTCCATAAAACCTGCTTCTCGAACGAGACAGGTAAGCTTCAAACTTTGCTCCCCTCCCAGTGTGTCAACACAATGTTTCTAGTCCTCTCCGTAACGATGCTTCTAGCCTTCTTCATCTCACTGGGATGCTTTCTGTCCTGCTCTTACATTGCTTTTCCTTTTCCTTTTCTACGTCTATTGCATTCTCTCCCTCTTTATTCCCTTACATTAAGACTTCACAGGCTTTTGTGCTCACCCTATGTGAGCTGGGACAGATCCTCCTCTCACTTTTATACCACTACAACACCCCTGATGCTCATGTGTCATTCTTAGTCTACACAAGAGTGAGACAAAGGTGCTTAGGGCCGCCTTTCAAGGGAGTGTTTTTCATAGTATAATAGCAGAACCCCGTTCCTGTTGCTCCAGCTTGAAGGGATGGGATTTTTGCTATTGTCTTCTTGATTCCTTGGTCTCCACTTACGTTTCCACTGGTTTTAGCTCTATGAACAGCTGCTTAACACTGAATTTCATTGCAAAGTTTCTGGAGCAAGTTGTAGGGGTATGAGAAGGTCAGTGTGAAAAATAAGAAGATTGGAAAGACTGGGAGCAACCAAAAAATGAAGAAGGACAATAGATGGAAGGCAAGTCCTTTGATGCTGAAAGGATAAAAGTGTCATTCAAACAGAGCAAGGCAAGGGAAATCAGGCAGTGTAGAGTGCCTGCTTGTGAATGAGTGATAAACCCCAGGAGACAGAGGTGGGGAGGATTAATGACCAGAGGCCCTTGGCTGGTGGGACTGGTGGTCATGTCAAAGGCAACTGCTTGTCCATAGCTCAGAACTCATCCCTATTTAATAAAAGAAAAAAAAGTCACTTTTTCCCATGTGACCTTTGTAGCAGTGCTGATACATGTTGTTTATCTGGGCTATTCACAGAGGAAAATACTGTTCTTGTCTCCAGAAGATTGCAATTTAAGGTACAATTTACTGTCTTTAAAACACAGTTGTGTATTTTCTGTGATTATCACTAATAGGTCTTAATATTGATTTATTTACATGCATTCAAATAGTAATAACAACATCCCTGCCAAATCTTTGGGCATCCTTCAGAGCGCTTTCTAACAACAACATGGCAACAGTTTAATATATTCAGTTTACACAAAAGCAGGGGGAAATTGTTTCCTTGCCTGTGTTCCTACATCACATTAGAAGGATGTAACATGACTTGTAAAAGACTATCAGGTGTTTAGAGATGGTTTATGAGTGAGGCAGGACAATTCCTCGAAGAAATGAATTTTTTTGGCTGGATTTGTAGAGAGGAAAATCTTTTTGCGGGGTGGGGGGATGCGTGTGTTCGTGCCAAGCAGACCAGGTCTCAGCCTGCTGTCTCTGGGGTGCTGCAGTGATTATAGAGGAGGAACAACAACGGTGACAACACCTGTGTGTGGGGAGCAGAAGCATTCTTGGCGAGATGGCAGGGAGAAAGCAATTAGGAACAGGTTTTCATTTTCTAGCAGCATTTTCAGGTCTGTTAAATTGCACCCAAGGTAGGAGATTTTTTGCATCCGTCATTTGTAGGCTGAGCTCTGAGGCTTTCAAAAATGGGCTGGCTTTAGCCAGTGGGGTAACAAGAAGAGGTGGTGGTTTTTTTTTTTCACCCTGTCCTCAGAAACCAGTTAACTGAAAGGGCAAAATAAGCCCCCAACATGTTTGCGTTCTCTGCAGACCGTTCTCTGACATCAGCGATGACTGAGAGACCTCTGTGCCAAGCTGGGGACTGAGAACAGACTCGTGTCACGTGTCATGTCGTGTGTGAGTGACTCTTCCTTGCTAGGTGGCTCCCAGCTAGGAATTGGGAGAGCAGCCGAAAAACTGTTGTGTGTTGCATCTCTCTGCATTGCAGCACCTGGCAGCTCGGTGGGAGGACGCAGCGTGTCTGGGCTCACCTCTTCTGAATCCTCTCACCGGGCAGTGTATAAAAGTGCCTGTGTTTACAGGCACCAGCCCCTGTTTTTCTTACGGGCTAACAGGCTGGTTGATCGATGAATTAGAGGGATCGATTCCACCTACTCGGTGGGAAATGTCCCGATGGTGTTTCTGGAAAGACAGAGCGTGGTGAGATTTCCTGGCACTGGGGTCCCTTGTGAGCAGAGCAGCAGAGCATCCCGCAAAGCCATCAGCCTAGCTTTTTAAAACCTAAGTGCTCATCATCTCCAAAGAGGTGCATTAACAAGCCCAGAACTGATACCACGGGCTTCAAAGGCTTTGTGTGGAAATGTGAGCCCCTCATTAAAAAGACGACTCTGTCAGAGGGGAGGAGGCATTGCTCATGCTTCTTTGTGTTCCAAATCCCCAAAGTGAATGAACTCCTGGGATTTTTCCTGGAACCAGGAGCCATGTGAGAGGTACCAGCTGTTACTTCAGTATCCTCTGAGTAAAGGTGTCAGCAGCAAGTGTTGGCTATAGCCCTGCTAATCCAGTAGCCGTGGGTGGGTCAGCAATAAACTGCAACAAACAGGGACGCTGGAGACCAAAATATGGCAGAATGGTGATTCAGGGCCTTTGCCACAGCTCTGAGCTTGTGGAAACAGTTCTCTGTTTTAATGAGAAATAGGTAAAAATTAATGGCAGTTCGTGTTCCAGTGATGCCTGAGTTGTTTTCCTCTCCCTGCATCCTCCATAAAGACCTGTTCTGCTGACACAGGATTACTTTTTAGCAGCCACCATCTGCAGCTGACCCAGCCCTGAAGCTCCTCTAGAAGAACAGGGCATCACATTGGCCTCCTATTTTTCCCTGAGACTTTCCTGTTTGCTGTCTTCCCCAGCCAGGGGAGTAGGGACCAGTTCTGGTCTATTTTTTTCAAAGGAAAACCCAACCCTTCACAACAGATGTGCATTGCACATTCAGAGCATCACATGACAACAAACGGTGATAATACTGGATTCTCTTTTAAGGCACAGTCACAAAACAAATGGTCTGAGAGTGCCAGATTTGGAATTTTCTTTTTGCAGGCTGCTCTCACTAAGCCCTTGTGAAAGCCTGTGGTGACCCATATGGAGAGAGATGCTCAGTGTTAAGGTGTTGAGTCAACAGGAAAACACATCACACACATGCACATATCCTGGAGTCACAGTGACAATCCTGTTTTACCTCCTGCAGGCTTTGCTCTATGGAATGATTATTCCTAATTATTGTGAGTACTGATCTTGTTTTCCCCCAGTGGATTTGATTTTGTGCAGTTTGCTGCTCCATTACCATAACGCGTCACTTTAAAAAAACCTTTAATATTTGCCGAATTGCATCTCTGTGTAAACAGGAATATTACTTAAGATATTTATTTACTTTGAAAACCCAGCACTTTAGTTTCCCAAACTGCTCTCTGATGGTGCTTGTAATGTCTCTGGAGGGCTGCAAAGCTTCAAACTTCACAGCTGGCCTTGGAAAATGCTGGCTAACCTTCTGGCCATCCCTTGTGGCCCTTAACCAAGGCAGACTCATCCCACTTTGCTTTCTCTGGATCTGAAAAGATACTCAGCAGAGAATCATAGAATCTTGGAATGGTTTGGATTGGAAGGGACCTCAAAGCCCATCCAGTTCCAACCCCCTGCCATGGACATCTCTCACTTGATCAAGTTGCTCAAACCTCATCCAGCCTGGCCTTGAACACCTCCAGGGATAGGGCAGTCATAGCTTCCCTGGGCAACCTGGGCCAGGGCCTCCCCACCCTCACAGGAAAAACATTTCTCCCTAAGATCTCATCTCAGCCTCCCCTCTTTCAGTTGAAAACTGCTCCCCCTCATCCTATCTCTGCTGATCAAGATCCTCTTTCAGTACTGGAAGCTGCTGTAAGGTTTCCCTGGAGCCTTCTCTTCTCCAGGCTGAAGAACCCCAACTCTCTCAAGTTGTCCTCTTATGGGAGCTTCTCTGGCTGTCAGATCATCTCTGTGGCCTCCTCTGGACTCACTCCAACAGATGCTTGTCCTTTCTGAGCTGAGGACTCCAGAAAATCCACTCCTGCTGCAGATGAGCTTGGCAGCTGGACTGTTTGCTTTCCCTGCCATGTGAACCTACACTCCACAGCCTTGCCATTTAGAGCAGAAACATAGAGATTATGGAGGAGCTGGAGCTCTTGTTCCACCTTGCAGGCTGCTGTGGTTTTACTGCCTTGTGATGAAGGCAGAGGGTCTTCATGCAGCTGTGGTTTAACATCTGTATCTGCATGACGCTGGGGCTATTCACAAGTAGCTTTTGCTTAAGCCACTGGTGAAGAACCTGCCCTTATTCCTTAATGTTATAGTGCCAATATTTAGCACTTAACTGGGCTGTATGAGGGTGTATTGTTGACTCACAGTGTTTGAAGTATGCACTGTTCCCAGGTCCTTCCTTTTACCTCAGTGTTTGTTTTTTTTTGTGAGGTTTCTCATATATGACACAGATGAACACTGGGGCAAACTAGAAATTATGGGCACGTCAGGGATGGCTCTGCTCCACTCTGCTACTAAACTGCCTCTTGGAACACAGCAATATATAAATGACTGTATGGGTGTAAAGTCTTTGCATGCCCATAGGGGCACAAGGAAACATGAAACGTGAGTTGCGCTCGTGCAGTGGTGCAAGGAGGATGCAGCAACAGCTGCTGACTGGCTTCAGTTGGTAACTTTTTCCCCTGCTGTTCATCTCTGCAGATGCTGAGGTGGGAGATTTTCCTTGTGGAGAGGAACCTCCTGCCAGGCAGTGTGAGAGTGGGACAACCTGCAGGGAGTACTGGCAAGGGCCAAACTACGGCATCACCAACTTTGACAATATCCTCTTTGCTGTGCTCACCGTCTTCCAGTGCATCACCATGGAAGGATGGACCGACATCCTCTACAATGTGAGTCTGCTGATGGGGCTATAAGATTCCGGGGTTGCTGTGTTAGTTTGGAAGAATTTGTTTTGGCGAAAATTCATTTGATTTGTGCATTTTCCCCCTATTGATTATCACCTCACTCTGGTTTTTTGGAAGATTGTTTCCATTTTATTGAGGGTCGTTCTGCAGGTCCCGTGAGAGCCTTTGAACCACTGTGGTGGTTTGAGGCTGCAGACTTGCTTAGCTGCAACATAATGTCTTGTGCCAGTGTGGTAAGCGTCCCTCCATGATACTGTTGTGTTCTCATGTAGGATGCATGGGTGAGTAGGAGCATGTTCTCATGGTTGTCCCAATATCAGTTATCAAATTGCACAATACAGGATGGCAAAACCAGTGACTCAATATTTTGTACCTGGAGATTTCCTCTCTTGCGCGTCATGATCAAATTTATCAGAGAATGGTTTGGGTTGGAAGGGACCTTAAGGATCATTTGGTTCCAACACCCCCCTGCCATGGGCAGGGACACCTCCCACTGGATCTGGTTGCTCCAAGCCCCATCCAACCTGGCCTTGAACACCTCCAGGGATGGGGCAGCCCCCACTGCTCTGGGCAGCCTGGGCCAGTGCATGGATATATAATCTAACTCAGTGAATAGCTTTAGCTGAATGTTAGCACTGAGATCCAGTACCAGTTTTGTAACTCTAGTATAATTTTATAAGGCCTTTTCTGTCATCCTTAACACCTAGCATGACTGAGGCTGTAGAGAGATGCACCAGGCTGAATGTCCTCACTAGGGCCTTTGTTGTCTGTGCATCCTGCCAGCCAGGGCCACGACTATCACAGTCACTCAAAGTCAGTTTTACTTTTTCCAGTTTTACGAAGAGTAGGGCATCCTCACCCAGTTAATAACAACTGAATGACTCCACTGGCTTTCAGGCAGTCTAATGCTCTCATTTGTAATTTATACCTACCCTTTTGAGGTGTCCTATCTTGAGAAGCAAACACCTAACTCTTGCTAACAGGCTGGGAACAGAGTCCTTCAGCTGTTTCCCAGCATCTGTATCGTATTTCCTTGCTAAGCGTGACTGTTGCTCTTTGGGAGCAGTAAGGGACCTGTGTATCTGTTGCAGACCTGTTCTCCACGGCTTTGTGGTTTGCTTTGATCTTCACAGGTTTCTACAGTGGGTGTAAAGTGCTGTGGTTTGCATCTGGAGGATGATTCAGCTGTTTTGCACTTCCATCGTCTATGGTAGTAAAGGACTTTATCAAGTACTGGGGCAGGAAGGAGAGAGTGAGTGGTGGTGGTTAGCAATGTATGGCTACGTTGGCCATTTCCTTCCATTGACTGCAGAAGGAAGGAAAATCTGACAGCCATGTGAAGATGATCTGAGTTACCCCACGCTGTCTTAGCCAGTGTGGAAAAATAACAAAGGTAGGCATTAATAATGCCTCTGGATGATTTCACTGGTCAGTAGGATTACAAAATGTTCAGTCTACTTCATTATAAACTCTAGGCCCATGCTGGGCTCTTTCGCAGACCTTCCTGTGAGGGTTTCTGTAGCAACAGGGAAGTATTATTAATATCAACCTCAGTAAATTGCAAGCTACAATGCTGCTGTGTCTTAAAGCCAATATATGTGATTTATTACCTTCTCCATTCATTGCTCAGTTCCTCCATTTCTTTCCAGTCTCTGCCTACTTAAAGTGATCTCTAGAAGGGCCCATTTCCTCACAGCATGCCCTCCTCTGTCCCTGAAACTTCATCACACAATCAGGTTCTCCCATTCTCATTCAGCAATCCTGCTCCTTCCTTTTAGTGCCAACTGTTGTAAGAAAAGCCCATTAGCATCCTGGCTGGAATTGATTGATCAATATGTGGTGTATTAGGTCATATTCTCTCAAACTGCCTTTTGTATCACATGTAAAAAATCAGAGCTTACTATTGGGTTATTGATTCTGGGGGTTGCTTTGAAATCTATTATAGTATCATTCTAGATGCCCATTAATCTAATTGGAAACAGATGCCTGGAGGAGAGGAAGTTGAAGATTTATTGTATAATGTCAAGCCTTGTCTGAGACCCTGGCTTAGGTTTTAATGCTTGGTGGGTTCATGTTTCGGACAGATACAAGAGTCTCTGGAAGGTCTTCTTGTTGGATGGAGGGTGAGCGTGTCATGCTATGGGACCACTTGGCAGATAGTGTTCCTGTAACGAGTGCCAGCAGCCACCTCTGCCCCTCTCCCTTGGTCCTGCCCTGCATGTTGTGTCACCCCCTCCCTGTGCTGCTCTGCTCGCTGAGGAGCTGGCTGTGCTTTTGCAGGTTAGTAGCTGAGAAAAGAGGTGGGTGGAGAAGATCCACTCTGTGCAGCCCTAAACTTTTTCATAGATTCAGTCATCTGCTGTTTTTTGGTCGCTTGGCTTTCATCTTGGTTTCTTCTGTGCCCACTCGAAGTTCATCAAATTTAAAAATGAAACAAAAAAACAAGAGCCCAAATCATGCTGCAGCAATGACTGAAACCCCAGCATGGTGGGTGTTTGTGGATGCAATTTCCAGACTATGCAGAGGTAACAGCAACACACCCAGTCTGTCCTTCCAGCCCATTAATTCTGCCTGAATCAGCTAGGGCCCTGCTGGAAGAAGGTGAAGGATGTTGCCTCTTACACTCAGAACTTGAATGGTGGGGTAAGTGAGCGTGTGTTAAGGTCCTACTCCTTGGTAGCCAGCATATTTAGGCTCAGACCACACTCGGGTTTCAGAGGTTATTACTTGTTCAGGGAGCTTTGATTCTCCATTTGTGTTCTCCCCACACACTGGGGAGAGTGTTTTTGGCCAGGAAAATTTTGCAGTGGTGGAAGTAGCTTCCCTGCCAGCCCCAGCCTCATGTCTCCTCAAGGAATCCATCAATCCCCTGTTGCAGGTCACTGATCGCAGCTGAGCTATGAACCAACCTTCAGTGTGTTGCTTAATTAAGAGTTGCAAAAGGCTGTGGGACCACAAGAGGCAAGATGTGGCTTGTGTAAACTGTGATTGTGCATTAATAAGGAAAAAGGCTGGTGCTTTTTCCCCCCCCAACTAACTAGAAAGCAGGGAATGCTGCTGTACCTCAGGCTCAGTAGAGCCCTTCCTTCATCCCTCCCTTTTTGTGCCCGTTGCCAAATGTTGGCTTTGCTTGGGGTAGATTTATTGCCTTGCTTGTGCAAACCCTTTCCCTTCTTGATGTTAAAGCAGACAGCCCCACTTGGGGTCCATTCTCAAGGCTGAAATCCCTTCCTTGCCTGGCAGTCTAGGACTCATTATGGGGAAGCTGAGAGTAGGGACCACTTCCTTAATGGGCCATTCATTTCCTTCTGGTAAATGGTGATTGATTGATTGCCCTGCATCAACAGGACTTTGTTATTGCTCCTCTTTTCCGGCTACAGCCTTTTCTGTGGGGTGCTCAGAAGAGTTAGGATTTTTTTCTTTGCAGTGATGATGGCTGAGATGAGTCTCAGAGTAAACAGTTCAGCACTGATTTAACCAAGGGAGAGAGTTGGCTCTGTCCTGAAAGCAGGTTTGAAAATGAAAAGTCAGTCAGTGGCAGCATCAGGCAAATGGAAGGTTTGGATGCAAAATGATGTCCAAGAAAGACGTGCTTGTGGTTGATGGTTTGACTCAGGGTTTTCCAAAGTAATAGCTTGGTTGTGAAGGGTTATTTCGTCATTTCCAAAGGACCGAGATGACTTTATATGTAGTCCAGATGCAGCCTGCCTACAGACTTGGAGAAAAATAGCAGCAAAGGCTTTGCAGCAAGTGATCTACCTCGCGAATATTCACTCCTCCTCCTGTGATAAATTGAGGAATTAGGAGGGCAGGGAGAATACAGATTCACAAATCTCAGCCCAATTTTTCCTTGCTGATCCACTCTTTATAATGTCACAGAGCTTCATTTTAATTGGGGCCAATGAAAGCTTTCTAGCAAGGCTTTATCTGGAAGGTGATTTATGCTTGAAGCAAAAAAAAGTCTGAATCATCAATTGGGCGAAATGCTTTAGGAACAAGCTGGGGAAAACTCCTTCCTGAATCAGCAACAAGATAGCATCAGAGCAACTGCTCCTAACAAGCCCTTCTGTGAAGCTGCAGATTTGTCAGCTGTGGCCTGTTTTGACTCAAAAATGTCCAAGGAAGCAACAGGCAATTTAGAAAAGCTGCTGTATCCTGAGGACAGAGAAGCACCTTTCCTCTAGCAATGGAGTGCACTTTCCTCCTGCTAATTCAAGACTTTAACGTGATCTGGGAATGCATTAAAAATAGAGTAACTAAACTGTTTTCCTTGGTGTGGGAGGACACAGTGTCACAGTTAGTCCGGTGTTGTGAACAGTTCTTCAGTCTAATCCAGTGCAGGCAGATCACAGATCCCTGAAATATGAGCAGAACATCTTCTGGACTGTAAAGTTAGGGAAAACCTACCTAGAGCACCAGCTTGCTCTGGGCAGCGATGCTGCTCAAGTCCAACATGACCTAGAGTAGCAAACCCAACTTCTTCTGGGACTGGGTCCCAGGCTGGCCCAGTGACAGGGGTTGTGCCTTTCAGCAATGTGGACCAGCTCCTGCACTGGGCTGACGTGGCTATTCTGGGTCCTAATTTGGTGGTGCTGACATGTTCTGGGCCTTGTGGCTCAGGACAGGCACTTTCTGCTGTAAGTAGCGTTCATTTGGGGCATCACGCTGGGGTTGGGGGTGATGTGAGACAGCAAGGGTTGCTGCATCCACTTTGCTTGTACCCGAGGGAGCTGTTAGTGAGGTAAGTAGTAACTGGTGATCAGATTATCTCTTGGGACCATTATGTAAATTTATTCATTAGTTCCCATAAAGTATTTTGATAGGCTAAGTATTATCATGCTTCACTTGTTATCGTGCTTTAAGGATAGATGTCTGACAATGACCAGTGGCTGCTGGAGATTGAGGATGTTAGCACTGCTGAGGGAGGAGAACAATTCCACCGATGGCTCCAAGTTCATGGCAAGTGAACGTGTAGAGAAAACTGAGCCTCTGTATTGGGGAAAAATTCAGAAGTGGAAGGAAATAATGCAGATGCTCAGCAAGAGAAACTGTGGTGCTCTGGGATCTGAGTCCTGATCACTAAACAACGGTATTTTAGATCATCTTGTTTACATGCTTAGTGGTTGTGAATGGCAGTGATTAGCATATTGCTAATATAGGCTGTTTGGAGGTATAAAACTTTCATAGGGGCAATGGTACAACTTCTGTTTTCCTCTTCCTCAGGAATAATTTTCATTTTTTCCCATGCAAGAACCTTCTTGTCCTTCGTGAAACACTCTCCTCTATTCAGTCCTGCTCCCCATGGGAAGCTCACCTTTCTAAAGTGAGAGAAGCCTGAAAATTCTTGTGCCTGCCCCTGAGTTCCCCAATCTAAACAATTCTTTTACTATGTTAAGCAGAAGCTTTCATTACAGAGCCTGTAAGCAGAGAAGAGGCACATTGTGTGGAGTCCAATGAGGCAGTTATGGTAGACCTAGCACTCTAGTTGTGGTTAGCTTGGAGCTCAGTGCTTTTTGTTGTATACTCAGTGGATTAGGAAGGCTTTTGAGCTCCTTGCTGTGGTTATTAAACAACCAGCACCATTTGAGCTAAGTGGTCTGTATCCCTCTGTGAGGTGCAGCCCTGCCTTTGCAGTGAAGGTACATGATGAGCTTCCAAGGTGCTGAGGAGTGTGACTTGTGGTCCCAGTTCTCCTGCAGAAAATCATGGGTCAAACCTGATTCATCTAAAGTTGGCAGAAGTCTTGATGTTGACTTTCAAAGAGCTGGGTGTTCACCTTTTATCTTTTCTCTACAGGAGTTCAAAGCTACATGGTGGAATTTGCTTTGCAAAACACAGACTCCTCGCAGGAAAGGAGAAATGTCAAAGTGTACACTCACTCTCTTTTGATTTTAATGGCAAGAGATTTTCATGTTTCTTCTGTTTTCTACTGTCAAATATTAGTGTCCAGTGGGTATTTAAAGACTGTGGACTGGGCCTAACCTAATATGCTTGCAAGTAGGAATGAACAGTTCAAACAAAATATAAGTCTACCCTAAATTGGATCCCAACTGGAACTTTACCTTCACTGAATTACAGAATAGCTTATGATTCGCTTGGTATTTTTCATTTCCCTTAGTGTCTTTGAATTTCTTGATTCATGTAAAGATACAGAAATGGAAGGTTAGGATATAGTTGTTGTTCCATTTCCAGCCCAACCTGGGCATGGTTTTGTTGGTGGGATGGTGGATGTGTTGAGGCTTGTAGGGGAAGAGGAGATCTGTTTGACCCAACTGCTTGGAGAGGCCATATGTGCCTTTCTGGGGGCGTTTATCTATAAAGATCGAACCATTGACACTTGGTCTTCATCATTCACAACTGCGTGTGAAGGAATCAAAGGTGATGTTCCTCGGAGGAGTTTGGTTGTGACTAGCACTTGCTGCCTGGATACTGAGATGGTTTCCTGCGTAAAACCCTCCAGGAAGGTGAAGAAAAGGTGCAGGTGAATGTGAAACAAAAAGCAGAAGGGAAATACATAGCATGAAGCATCATCATCACACCTCAGAGACTTGGATTAATGTTCCTCTTGGCTTGTTTCCTGCTTGTGAGGTTTCTCCTGGGTTCTAGAGCCTCCACACTTTCAGGAAACTCAAACCTGGCAGTTAAGGCTTAAAGATGACTTAAGTGGGGTTTTGCTGGCCCTTTGCTCAGGATTGTGGTTTCCTGTGAGGTTATGCTCTTGCCTGTCTTAAGGTGCGATTCTCCCACCTACTTTGGTGCAAATGCAGTAGCAAAGCCTGGGAGACTCTGGGAAGGTGTCTTTGAAATTGCTTCTCTCCTGACACACCTAATGTATGATGTGTGCTGTCTTTTAACACTGACCTGAAGCCAGTGTACTAAAGCACAAATCCATGATTGCTAGTTACAGAGATGGGTGAGCAGAAACAAGGGTTTGTTCACAGTGATGTTTATGTGTCCTGGGGAGCCTGCAGCATAAGGACCCGAGGGGATTTGCGATGGGTTCAGTCTCCTCTTCGTGCATGTGTGTGTGTCTATCAGCTCTCCTTCTTCTGAATTAACATCTTGAAGTACAAAACTATTCAGTCAGCAAAAGTGCAAGCAGACTGGAAAAAGGGAGGAAAATTGGCTGAAATGTTCTCCTTACATTGTGTTAACAGGAGGATTAAGGACAAGGAAAAGTTTTGTTTTGCCATTCTGAATTACACCACACGTTTCTGATATGGTTTTTCATTTACATTTCATTCTCTGTTGTGTCTGAGGGACAAACTTTGTTCCAACATGGGCTGCCAGCAGCCAGGGCTGGGCAAGAGCAGTGCCTGCAAAACAGACCAGGGACTGATGCCACACATGGTGCACAAGAACAGCTCTCTGGGAGCACAGCATGTGGCCAGAGCCTCAAGATTTTCAAAGAGGTGGACATGGTGTGCTGCGTTATTAGATTTCCAGCAGAGCTGTGGGAAATGAGGAGCAAATAGATTAAATAAATTAATAATGATAGAGCAAACGGTGCTTAGAGGGGGAGTGAAGGAACGTGCCACCACAGTCTTGTCCATGGCAAAGAGTCTGTTCTGACTTCTCAGCTTTTTAGAGCATCTCAGACCCAAGAGCATGCAGGATATGTCTAACAGCTGGGTTATGGATATAGTGAGAGATTTCCTATAGCTTTGTCTCGGAGGGGTAGATCATGCTTGGGACTTGGTGTTCACCAGTGCTGAACTTCTCTTGTCACTGTCTGTTTGCTCTTGGAAATGCACTGGGTGCTGAGGAGATACCTGGAATCAGGTGCACTATGGAGCCAGCAGTGCTCCGTGTAATGCACTGGAGGTCGTGCGCTTATAAAGGAGATGGGAGCTGAGCTCCTGTGCTGTGCTAAGGTACCACACAGATAGAATCATGCTCTTTTTCTCCCTGTAGTTTGATAAAGAAGCAAAAATTTCCTAATGTTAAATCGCATTCACTATTGAAGTAGGATGATTTTAATCTGCTAATAAGAATCAGCCATCTTAAATGTGCACACAAAGGTGATAGATAATTCCCAGCCTCTTGCTGCTGTGAGTCTTGGTTTCTTGTGTTTTGGTCTCACCAGTCACTTACAGGAAAGTTGGATTGTGATGGGAGCAGGCAGCCAAGATTCTGGCAGCAGCTTTGAGTGTGGGATTGGTGCGATAGTGGATAAAAGAAGAAGGAAAAAGTCTAGACTGGATTGGTGCTTGTGCAGGAACACTGCTGGAAGTCTGCAGAAGGCAGGGACCAACTTTGGGATGACCAAGCCCCAGAAAGGAAAGCCAGAAGAGATCAGCCAAACTCATAACCGGAGTACAAAACCCTGCTGGAAATTCTGGCTGCAGCCTTGCCATGTGTGAAACCCATCCCAACAGAGCCTGCACATGGCCTGGGCATTGTCCACATCCCATTCCTTCCTCTTCTGAGGTCTTGAAAGGGTCAGTGCATAGGTCTTCTTCCAGCTGGTTATTGAGGTATGGATTTTGCCTATGTTTTCTGCTGGTTTTAAGCCTGTTCCATCCCATTATGGTGTTACAACTTGTTTTTTGCTTGAGTAGCAGGGAAGATTGTTATGATTATGTAGAAAAATAAGCCTTTTTAGTTCAACATTCCTTCATTTAGATTATCATTATCGTTTGCGTGTGGTAGTCATCGAGTCCCAAGCATCTTTTTCCCAAGTTTCAAAAATTCTTTTATGAACAGAATCACCTCCACCCTGCCCTGCTGCCAGGCAGAAACCTAGCAGCATAAAAATAACAAAACTCCTTTACACCTCAAACCTCTTCCTAGAGTTCCATGCCCAAACCGTCTTTAGCAGAAGGTGGACTGGATCTCTCATCTCCTCTTTCCCTAGAAGGAAGCCTCATACGAGCCTTTGGAGTGAGGCATTTGCTACTACTGAGACCTTGTCAGATATATATAATGTGGTAGTATAATAAATTGGTGTGTTCATCAACAGGCCTTTAGTCCAGCTGAAAAATACATTGGAGATCACTGAGCAAGCAGCACAAATTTCCCCTCCCTCGCTGTCTGCTCTGCTGGCCCCTGTGAGAATAAAACACGAAGTAAATGGAGGAACCTATACAGCTGATGGATCCTATATGGGAAGATAAGCTGTCGGTACTACAGTCTCACAGCAGCCTAAATTCTGCCTTGGCTGACAGCCATTTATTCATGCTTTCCTCCTGGATTTTTAGGGCCTTAGAGCCTGTTTGCCAAAGGGCTGGACTCCTGGATCTTTCAGGGATGCAGAGTTTCTGCTTGGCAGGCTTTGCATCTGGAAGGCTTTGTGGAAATCCAAAGATGATGATAACAGAAAATGTGGTGCATGTCTAAGGCTAAAATGGCTCTGAAATATTTACATGCTAAGATGAGTGTGATGCATGTTTCTGACCATGCCTGGGTCTCCACCCGTCTGAAGACACAGACTGTCTGACCCTGTGCCCATGCAGGTTTTCTCTCCAAGGCTAGAAGGGTTGGAGCACTCTGGTCCCGATACAGCAAATCACCCTGTTCAGAAAAGCACTTGAGAAAACGCATAAAGCTGAGCAAGGCTTTAAGTGCCTCACTCAATCTTCTGCATTTTATTTAATGTCTCAGTGAAGGCACAGTCAAAATGACTGTGGGGTGCCCACCTCCAGGTTTAATCTGAGACATTTAAGATCTACAGCAGGAGAGTGACATGTATCATACAAACTTGAAGAGCCCCTTCAACAGAGCAATTGCTCTCTGAAAAGAGGTAAAAATCTCTCCAAACAGCAGCTTAATCATCAGTGCTTGCCAAGAAGTGAAAACTCCAGCTGAAGAAATTCATTTGCAGCTTAACAACATTATAGCATCGAGGGTACAAGCAGCTCTCTTACATGCCCAACAATTGCTTTCCTACACACGATGAAAAAGGCAGCTGCGTGCTTTCACAAGGATGCCAGTCTGCTTATACCGTGACTGCTACATCTGCTCATGGAGTGGAAGAAAATAACAGCATGCTTTGAAGAAAACCAAAAGTGAAGGCTTTATTTACTCTTACAGTTCCTACAGCAACCCCAAATACCTGTGGCTCGGTTCTCCTGCAGAAGAGGCTGGCTGTGCATGGGCTCTAGGAGAAAGGCTTTGCTTGTTAACCTACAGACCACATGCCCTGGGATACAGGAGAGGAACAAAGGCAGAATGCTCTAACGGGTGCGGCGTTGCTGTATGGGTGTGACGTTGTGTCTGGGCAACTTGGCAGAGGAACGAGTGGGATGCTCAGTGTGTGGGTACCAGGCAGCTCAGGGGGGTGCTGGGCTTGGAAGCTCCACAAATGGATGGTGTCAGGGCTGTTTCTGTGTTGTGTCGGCAGTAGAGAGGCAGGGAACTATCTGCTGGAGCAGAGGTCCCCTGTGGTCAATCTCTTGGCGAATCTCATGAGAATGCTGCAAGAAGGTGCAAGTTGAAGATGCTCTTTGGCAGAAGGTGCCATTGTTCTCCTTTACCTATCTTCAGGGTCACCCTGTGTCTTTTTATAGAATCACGGAATCATAGAATAGTTATGGTTGGAAGGGACCTTTAAAACCCATCCAGTCCGTGCCCCCTGTCACAGACAAGGACATCTTCAATCAGATCAGGTTGCTCAGAGCCCCATCCAACCAGACCTTCAATGTTTCCATGGATGTGCCATCTCCCACCCCTTTCAGCAACTTGTTGTTTTCATCCAACAAATAAAATTCTCAGTGCTATAGAGACTTCCAAATAGAAAATATTTAATCTAGATTTTTTTTTTTCAGCAACATTTTCTTACTCTTTCTTGCATTTTTTGTGCCAAAATCCAGAAAATGCTTTGTGAATCCCAGGCAGGAGGAAAATCACCCAGTAACAGTGGAAAGCAGGATGAAACAAGGGAAACTCTAGCTCAAAGTCACCTTGCCTAGTTTACAGATGGAGAAGTCATGCAAAATTGAGAAAGTTCATCTACATGGCTTTGTGGCTACATAAAATCTCTGGGTACAGCCCAGGCAGCTGGAGAACTTGTATTGGCTGTTATGGTGGAAGCATCAGCTGCCATTTAGCTGGATTAAAAATATTTGCTCATTTGTTTGTGAACAGAGAACTGGGTAAATTTGGAGAAATGATGCTATGCAGAGCTTGTGGTGCTGCAGCAGTGCTTGTTCCAGCCACCAAGCTCGCCAGCCAGAGGTCAGTCTTTTGTAGGGTCAGGGATTAATTCCATACACAGACTGCAGAAACCTTCCAGTGGTGGAGACTGAGAGCTCCATATGGCATGGGAGGAAGCCAAGAGAAAAAAGTGGATAGTTCCCATTTTTTTTGACCAGATGTTTCCAAACAGGGCTGTTGTAATTTTGAAGCATTCAATACTGTGATTTAATAATAGTTCATAGAATGGTTTGGGTTGGAAGGGACCTCAAAGCCCATCTGGATCCAACCCCTGCCATGGGCAGGGACACCTCCCACTGGATCAGGGGCTCCAAGCCCTATCCAACCTGGCCTTGAACCCCTCCAGGGATGGGGCAGCCACCACTGCTCTGGGCAACCTGGGCCGGGGCCTCCCCACCCTCACAGGAGAACATTTCTGCCTAAGAACTCATCTCAATCTCCCCTCTTTCAGCTGAAAACTCTTCCCCCTCATTCTGTCCCTGCACTCCCTGATCCAGAGCCCCTCCCCAGCTTGCCCTTTCAGCACTGGAAGCTGCTCTAAGGTCTCCCCACAGCCTTCTCTTTTCCAGGCTGAAGAAGTCCGACTGTCTTAGCCTGTCCTCGTATAGGAGGTTCTCCAGCCCCCCGATCATCTTTGTGGCCTCTTCTGGACTCACTCTGACTGTTTTGTTTTACTGTCTTTTGTCTAAAATAGGAAAATGTTAGTGATAAAATAGCTTTTGACTCATATCGTGAGGAGCAGGGTTTGCATTGACAAAGGACCCTTGGACCTAGGGGCTTCACTGTGCTATGAAGGTTGTGTGACTGAGCTCTCAGCTCTAGCTATTTCTATGAGCTGTAAATGTATTTCCAAGGATATTTTCTTCTCATAATTAACTAGAGGAGAAGCTGTACTGCTGGAGGTAGTCTCATTAGAAGACAAAATGAGGCGACCTAGCCTAAATAGATTGATGCTCTGCTCAATCCCAATCCTCTGCTGAAGAATGCATGCATGTAATAGCCTATTGTTATCATTTTCTACAATGGAATCAAGACTTTAATTAATTTAAGCAGATTTCTGCTATTGACAATTTCTTGGGAAGCTTTTGCCGACAAAGTTTAAAGGGAAAACCACGAAGAATCTAGATCTGTATTTAAGATGATAAGGAAGCCTGCACGTTATTCTTAGCACTGTCATTATCTACAGTTATTTTAGGCATTGACCCACAATTTCCTAATCTGAAATCAGGAAATGATTGAGTATTGGATTGTTTCAGTGTCCTGGGAGTCGATCCATGTGACTGGCTCTGTCTTGCTGACAAAGGGGCTGCTGGCCACAGGAGCTGCTGAATGGGAGGAAAAGTTTATTCTACTAGACGTTGCTTTTGAGGTTTTGAGGGTGTTGAGGAGAATGGTTCTGACTTGGTGTGGATTCCCCCATGCCACTGCTGGGTGGCTATGGGCTGGGCGCTGTGGTCATCAGCAAGGCAGCAAGCCTTGGCCTGCAGTCATAGCTAAAGGCTCCTAGTCAAACAAAAGGTTTTTGGGCTGCAGGTAGCCCATGAGATCATAGAATCACCAGGTTGGAAGAGACCCACCGGATCATCAAGTCCAACCATTCCTATCAAATACTAAACCATGCCCCTCAGCACCTCGTCCACCCGTCCCTTAAACACCTCCAGGGAAGGTGATTCAACCCCCTCCCTGGGCAGCCTCTGTCAGTGCCCAATGACCCTTTCTGTGAAAAATTTTTTCCTAATGTTCAGCCTAAACCTCCTCTGGTGGAGCTTGAGGCCATTCCCTCTTGTCCTGTCACCTGGGAGAAGAGGCCAGCATCCTCCTCTCCACAACTGCATTTGGGTACCTCTCGTTACAGCTCTGGTCTTTCGGGGCTCTGTTCATCATTGTGCCATTAACTTGCTCTGTGACTTTGCAGAAGGACCTCGCGTCTCTAAAATGCACATTCCAGGCAGCTTCAGTGCTGTAACTACCTTGCGGGGTGGGGTTCCTGGGGTGGCTGGTTGTGTGGTTGTTGAGGGAATGCTTTCTCCTGAGTACCTGAGGACCGACCTTCCTTATTGTAAATGCATTGCCTGTTTCCAACAGGAATTGCCTAGACAAAGTTTACATCCATAATTAAACTCCAAAGCCATTTAAATATAAAAGAAAAGGGAGGAGACATTACAAAAACAGATGAAAAAACTAGGTAGAGTCCCTTGGCCAGCCTGTAATTTTTGACAGTGAAAGAGCTTTCACTGTGCCAGGCAGGCATGCTCATGAATAAAGCAGCTGAGTGAGTCCTCACTATCTGGGGAAAGGATGAATTTTTTATCAAGAGATCCTGTTAGCATATTTACGTATTGAATTATTGTGCCATAAGCCTTCGGATCAAGGCATAAAACAGCAGCGGGTTTGCTTTTTCAGTCTTCCCAGCTCTATAAAGCTGGAGAAGGGGAGAAACAAAGGGAAGGATTTGCTCCTATTTCAATTTGGCTGAATTAACATTATTCCTGCTTGCAATGACTGTAGTTAAAACATGTTCATACATGGCTGGCAGTATTGTAGCAAAAATAAATGCTGCCAGCTTCTAGGATTTTACTGAGAGTCTTCTGGTCTTTGGGTTGATTTTACGCATTTGAATGCTTTCCTCTGAAAGCCCATCCTGGATTTATACGTTTGAGAGAATTATAGCTCCCTTCTTTTGTTTGAGACTTTCTAACTCTTGTCATTGGAAAGAAAAACTAGAAAATCTGAATTCTAGAGCATCAAACCCCCAAGGTCTAATTACCTAAGTGTATGCATTAATTTTTCCTTTAGTGTGTATATATTTTTCCTTTTTTAAACAATGATCTCCTCTGCTTGAGGCTTCCACCTGGATTTTCTGCCCCATATGGTGATGGGAGCCTTGCACTCCTGTTTGATGTTGTGAAGATGTTGCTTGAGCTGTTATTCCCTCTCTGTTTTTATTGCCCACTGTGTGGAAGGGATTTCTCTTCCTGGAACAAAGGAAACACGTTGTTCTGGTATGTGTTGTGTATTTGATTGTCCAATGTGCTGCAGCTGTTGTTTTGGGATGTCTGGGTGTCAAGGCAGCTCCACGGGGTGCAGGGGTGAGCAGGCAGAATGGGGTAGCTCTGGGACTGGATGGAATCAGCACGGCTCCAGGAGGAGATCCTCTAGTATTGAGTTATTAGCTGAACATCCTACGGATCTTAGGGCTTCTTGAGACTGTATCCATCCCATAGCCAGACATGGAAACCTCCATCTAAGGAGTTTTAAGTACACATAAGCAGATAAACCCACAGGTATTTAATCCTTACTCCAAGTTCCCCTGCAGCTTGCAGGGCTGGGACTCTTCCATTTTAATTCAACTCCTCTACATACAAGGGCACTTGTTCCAAACGATCTGAATCCACTCATCCCAGATATCTGCTCAAGATATTTGAATCCCAATCCAACCCTGTCTTGCTGTACATAGCATGTGTAGGAGTGTGATTTGGGCTGACCACTAATTTCAGTACACAGGCCACTGTAGTTTTATCCTTCACACGGATGAGCACTCCAGGCAGGTGCTCTGTCATCTCCTTCCCCTGGTCCAACCCCTAAGCATCAATCAGAAATGCACCTCTCTGCCAATTTAATTTTGCTTGGAAGGGTCAATGGCCAGCACTCCCCCCATCCCCGGCTGTCGTGTCCCTGCAGAGCTGGACAGCAGATGCTCTCTGCAAATGGACTGAAACATCTGAAAGTCAGTAGCCTAAGTTATTGGACTGACTTTGTGCCTAGTTTGTATTTAAACTGAAATTGGATGAGGGGGAAAAGGGGGCTTTTTTTGATTCCAGATTCTGGTAATTTTTGTAAGCCATCACATTAGGTCAGGACTTGAGAGTTGGGATTTCTGCTGGTCTGTTGAGAAGCACGGACGCAGCTCTTCTTTCACCTGGCTGTGACCCAGTTTCATCTTCTGTAAAGCTGGGGGTAGCAACAGTGGCTTCAGTGCAAGGCTTGGTGATGCTTCTGGGTGAAAAAGTCTATGTAAGACTTTAATATGAAAGCCTTTTAAAAAGATGTATTTAGTTTTTTCCCCCCCCTTCTGGTTTCAGTTGATTCAAAGAGGTGCAGGGGAAAAAATTAAGAAAACAAAAAGGATAAAAATGATAAAAACAGGTAAAAAAAGGGGGGGGAAGGGAGAAAAAAATTTTAAGTTGTAAATTTTAATATCTTTTTTGTAACCGGATAAATGGAATATAGCAAAAATGCTTAACAGCTCTACTGAATGAGATGTTAAGGTATGACTTTCTTGGGGAGATCTGAGGAAGATGCTGTCCTCCTCCTCAGCTCTACCCAATTTGTTACTGATGGAGGACTGAGGCCTCTTCATTATCCCCTGGACTTATTTCTGGAGGTTGCAATGTTTTAAGAAGTTTATGCAAATCCCTCCAGTCCCCTTTTGTGGTCACATTGGTCTAAAACAAAACTGAAATACAATAAAGCTATTCAATGTCCTGCTAGATTTGAGGTTTGAGTTTATCCTTTTAAGGGGGAAGCCAAGTGTCTTATGCTCTAATCTGACAAATATATTGGGCTGTGCTCTGCCAGGCTGGATTTTAGGGCAGAGGTATTTTCAGGCTCAGGGGAGACCTTATCATTCTTTACAGCTACCTGGAAGGAGGTTGTGGTGAGGTGGGTGCTGGTCTCTTCTCCCAAGAAACAAGTGATAGGAATTGGCCTCAAGTTGTGCCAGGGAAAGTTTGGATTGATTATTACGAAAAATTTCTTTACTGAGAGCTGTGAAGCCTGGGCAGAGGCTTCCCAGGGCAGTGGTTGAGTCTCCATACCTGGAGGGGTTCAGAATACATGTAGATGTGGCACCTGGGGACATGGTTTAGTGGGCATGGTGTGGCTGGGCTGGTGGTTGGACAGGATGAGCCTAGAGGTCTTTTCCAACCTTAATGATTTTATGATTCTATGACTTTCCACCAGGGACTTGGCTTACAAACATGGTGCAAATAATGATGGATATGTCTTCTATTAGAATAGGCAACGCTTATGCTTGACCACAGCTATATATTCAGTGACTTGCGATGTGAGGTAGGTTTGGACTTGAATCTATTAAGCTGATATGAAACCTCTGTCTCCTCCTCCATCTGTGAAAGCACTCTGTTGAAGTGAAGATTGACGCTTTGGGATATTGTGATAATGTGGACTATGTAGCATCTCAGTGCAGTGGCTGGTTTAGATGTCATTTGAATCTGTGATTATGTTGTGAATAGTGTAGGTCGCCATTGATTTGGAATGGCTTTTCTCAGCAAATTTGCG
The DNA here is from genome assembly GCF_032191515.1 of Phaenicophaeus curvirostris. Lineage (NCBI taxonomy): Eukaryota > Metazoa > Chordata > Aves > Cuculiformes > Cuculidae > Phaenicophaeus > Phaenicophaeus curvirostris. The sequence continues at coordinate 3,330,152 of NC_091411.1, forward strand.
TTTTCTACCCTTATACCTTGTTGTGCAAGGTCTGCCTGTCCCTGTTGAAGAGCTTAGCAGGAGTTACTTTCATAGAATCATAGAATAACCAGGTTGGAAGAGACCCATTGGATCGAGTCCAACCATTCCTATCAAACACTAAACCATGCCCCTCAGTGCCTTGTCTACCCATCCCTTAAACACCTCCAAGGAAGGTGACTCAACCCCCTCCCTGGGCAGCCTCTGCCAGTGCCCAATGACCCTTTCTGTGAACATTTTTTTCCTAATGTCCAGCCTAAACCTCCCCTGGTGGAGCTTGAGGCCATTCTCTCTTGTCCTGTCCCCTGTCACTTTGTGCCTAGAGAAAGGGTGCTGGGTAAGGGAGGGCTCCACATGCTCATTGTACAGGCTTTTAATGTTTTTGGGTTTGTTCTCTGTAATTTCTGTGTTCATCTAATCCAAAGAATAGGAAAAGATAGAAATAAATTAACCATAAGTAGCGTTGCTAATTGACGGAAGTAGTGAGGAGTGAATTGTGAAGCATAAGATGAAGGGGAAAAAGAATTCATCTCTTGAAGTCAGTTGAGAGTTTTCCTCAATGCAAAAGCACTTATCTAAGGGAAGATTGCACTTTAATTGCCCCAAATAAGTCAGGCTCTCCCATTGATTAGATTAAAGTCAATAAATGCTAGGTGTACTACACATTTTGATTAAAAATATAGTAAAGAGCTATGGTCTGTGGTGTTTCAGCTTTGGCTGTATCTGTCAGATTAGATCCTTTTGTTATTGAACCCCACTCTGGAAACATTTCCAAAGGATTACATGTTAGCCCATTAATTACTTGTTATTCACATTGACGGACAATGTGCTGAGCAAAGCAGTGGCAGAATTTCTTCCTTGGAGATGTGGAACAGTCGCCTCAGGGTTGCTACTCCTGTCAAAAGTGGCTGAAAGAAAAAACTCCTGTAAGTGGCAGAATGACTTCAGAGGAAAAGAGAGTTGTTTTGTTGCTCTACTGGTAGAAAAGTGGAGTAACTCTTAAGACTGAATGGGTTTGTAACAGCTTGAGGGCCCTAAGCAGCATCTTTGCGCAGCCAGGGAAGCCTTGATCTCCATCTGCCTGCAGGACATGCCTAGACCTTGTTCTGGGCTTTATTACTCTGGTTGGTGCTGATACATGGTAGGATGGTTTGTGACTTTACAGTTCTATGGATGCTGCCCTTAAGGTCTTGTACAAACCTCCAAAGTCAACAGAACACCTATAAAGGCATTTTGGCAGCCTAGGAGGTGGCAGAGAAGCTCTGGTGAAGGCTGCTACACAGCTTCTCTCTTTGAGAGCTGCCTGCCAACCATAGTGGTTGCAGAAGGGAGTTTGCACGTGTGGAGGAGAAGATGATCTGCTGTGGAGGGTCAGTTCCCCCAGCAGCTGGCCTGCACTGACATCTTACCCTGTGGAGCAGCTTCCTGAGTGCAAGTCAGAAGTCATTAGGATGACTGTGTAATTTGTATTAATTATAGGCTTACCATGGAGTGTTCACATGTGGGTCTGTGGTGATAGAGTTGACCTGGTGTAGCCTTGCATGTGGACATGCCTGAGCTCTCTCTTCCTCCCAGTACAGAAATAAAGGAACTGCAGGTAGACATAGTGATGACTTGGGGAGAAAAACAAAGAGAATGATGGTGTTTTGATCAGAAACCTGGAAATCGGGAGCTGAAACATGAAATTTTTTTGCTTAGGTTCATTGCAGCACAGCAGTCTCCAATCAGGATAGCCAGACCCTGCCATGCACCACCTGGGATTGTCCTATGGCAAAGGTCTTTGCTGTTCTGCTGCTTTTGTGTTACCCAAGAGGATTTAAACAGGTTCAGCTGTGTTTAATAGCTTATTTGAGTAAGTTATTTAAAGACATCCTAGCAATGCCTGGCTCTCTTGGTCCTTGTCATATGCTGAATAGGGCTGTGGGCAGTGCAGAGCGGTGGCAAGTCTTCTCTTTGCACTAGCAAGGAGAACCTTTCAGCTTTGGATCACGGATCCATCAGGTGCACCGTGGGGCATGGGCTTAGTATGTCAGTTTGCTGTCTGCTGCTCAGAGGGACACATGCCCAGGTACGTGGGAATCCCCTGTCCCTCTTGCCACAAGAAATGCAGGTTTTAGGTTGTGTTGCAGAGGTCAGAGGAGAGTGGGAGGTTGTGGGCAGCTGTGCTATCTGCTTAGGGGAAAAGAGACAGGATTTGGGGGATTATTCTGTATCTGACTGTCTCTAGATTTCAGTCCGTAAATCTTCCACAGCCAAAGACTTGCCACCCGTTGAACAGAGGCAGCCACTTGCCTGTTCACAGGGCTGTATTTAAACCAAATCTCACTTAATTGTGTGTTTGTTAGTTTGGGATTCCAGAACCAGAATCTCATCACTGATGCAAACAGTGATCAAGAACCCCTGGCAGAAACTGCCCAGGCTTCCCTTCCTGGGGCTGCTGGGTCTTTTTCTGCAAGGGCTGTCATAGTTTTCCCAGTAACTCCCCACTGCAGATGGAAAGACAGAAGCCTTGCTGGCAAGGAAGTGCTGCCGGAGTATTTACACACTCATTCCCTTACTAAACCAGCTCCTGCTCCCTTTGATCAGCCCTGTTTGAAGTCAGCAGCATGTGAGATTCGGCCTGGAGGCTGATGGGCTGTGAGGCTCTCCTGGTGATGCCCCAGCTGTGGGGAACACTGAGCTGAAAGTAGGTGAGGTCCTCGGAGAGCTGGCGTTGTGTGGCGAGTGTGGGGATGGGCTGGGAGAAGGATGTCAGAGAAGACAAAGCTTTGCTGACCATTTTCATAGAATCGTTTGGTTGGAAAAGACCTTCGAGATCACAAAGTCAAATTGTACCTGTCAGCCATGACAGGTACACGTTGCTGAGCACCATGTTGCTGAGCACCTCATATGCCCAGCTTTTAAACACCTGCAAGGATGGGGACTCAGCCACTGCCCTGGGCAGCCTTTTCTAGTGCCTAAGAAGCCTTTCAATGAAGAAATTTTTCCTAATATCTAATCTGAACATGCCCTGGTGCAACTTCAGGCCATTTTCTTTTGTCGTATGACTTTTTACTTGGGAGTAAAAAGTAATTTTGTAGTGATGTAGTTTCTGGCCTTGCAGCAGCAAGAAGCTCCAGCCACAGATTAACCTCATCTCAGGGCAGCAGGCACAAGGTTCCCGCCTTCTCGGGAACACGGGCTACAGCCAGGGCTGCAGAAAGGAAGATAAAAGGTGATATAAAAGCATTTCTGGACTCTGCAGCACATTGCAAGCACCAGTAGGCTGCTTTCAAGTCAATTGTTTAAGCTGCATATCTTTAAATGAATTAATAATTAGTTGCAGCTGCCATCTTGTTAATGTAATGAAGCAGTGGCCTAACAGCTCGCTGTGTCTGAGAGGCGAAGTATCAGTACCAGCCTTTCTCTGGTGTTGGACAAGTCACAACAGGCTTGGTTGTGGGAAGTATCTCGTGCTTTGCTGGAGTACAGTCTGTTCTCTTCAGCTGCGTTGGGAGTTCAGGGCATTAATCTCTGTGCATGACAGAAGCCTTTTTAGCTTCTACATTTGTTATAGATGACATATAGTATTCACCCACCTACTTCTGGAGAGAGATGGCCGTGCTGTCATTGCCAGCGACGTGCTCAGAGCTGCGTGAAAGGGAAGAGAGAGCCCCCAGGTGCTTCAAGCCACCTGTGCAGAGATCCAATGTACAAAGGTTGTCCTTTGGCATCCAGCTGTGACCTGGGCACTCCTGCTGAGCAATGGCATCAGGCTGCAGGGTAGATAACGAAGGAAAGTCACATGGAAGAGACTAAGGATGATGTTGTTGGGATTTTAGGTCAGACTTTCAGTGGGGTGGGGGTGGAGGGAAATGAAAGGAGGAGGCACCAGCTGTGAATTGGCATAGTGGGCACATGTTTCTGCAAGCACCGTGTCAGAGGGTGGAAGCAGCCTGGAGCTGAACAGAGGTTGCGCAAAGGGCTTGTGGCAGCTGGGCTTGTTGGGAAGGGCATATCAGGGGCTGGAGAGTTCATATGGGCTCCTCCTCTGGGTCTCCACTGCGACCCTGAAAGCATCCCTTAGGCTTCCAGTGCCTGTTTCACACTGTGCAGCATCTCTCCTGTGGGAGTCTTGTGCTGCTGAGTTTAAGAGACATGAGCGGCTTGGTACTGGTATCCCAAGCAAGTCTTCAACTTGATGTGGTGCTCATGAAAAGACCTGCAGCCCTGTTACTCACCAGTGGGTTCCTTGGCTCCTGAGCAGTGAGGGAGCCCTCCTGTAAGCCCTTAGGAATGGTTGGACTCGATAATCCTGTGGGTCTTTTCCAACCTAGTGATTTTGTGATTCTGTGAATGTAATTCTGGCACATCATGACAAGTATTTTAATTCTCCTTCTTCCCTATTGGGTTGGACCTGTGGTTAGGATCAAGTAGCACTGACAGTCAGCCAGGCGTTACCAGTGAAATGTTTTAGCTGGAACATAAAAATTGATTTGATCTCTTGGCTCATTGTGCTTAATGAACAAGCCTGGAGCTGGGCCACAGCCCAAGCCTTGGTGGTTCTGGAGGCAGAAGGCTGCCTCCTCTCCTCAGCTCAACCAGAGGTGCCTGTGGGTCTCTGTTTGCTTTTCTGGAAGGAAAGGAATTTGGTTGTCCTGGCAGCAAACAGGTCTGATTGATTAAAGCATCTCACCAGGGCGGAGCCAGTGCCATAAACAGTGATTGGCTTCAAGCATGCTTGGAAACACTGGGAAAGGTTCTGCACAACCGTGAAGTCTCTGCTTGCTTCGGAGAAGTTTTTCATCAACCCTTTTACCAGGTGTTTTGTCCTCTAGTTTGTCCTGGATCCCTGTGTGTAAGGCAGAGCAAAGGAAGTGAGGCTCTGCCCTGAGCATGAGGTAGGGCAGCAAACGCTCAGAGAAGGGTGGTTAATTAGTCATGTTTCAGCACATTTCATTTTTAAGGGCTTTGATCGTGGCATGGAATTGTGGATCTGTCGCCAAGTTTGGGCTTCAAATGAATAAATAAATGATAAACGATCATTTGGCAGCAGTGAACCTACTGCACTCTCTTTGCATGTTTATGTGGTTTCCCTTCTCCCATCTGTTCCCTTCCTCCAGCTCTTCCTTGGGGGATGGCTCTCCAACCTCCCTTGCCTGGCTGACGGCAGTCCCCAGCCTTCCTGAATGGGATGTCCTTGCTCCAGCTGGAGAAAAGAGGGCTGCCACTTTGGTACACAAATCAAGAAATGATAAACAGCCTCTAAATATAAAAACATGGTCTTTGCTCTGGTGATCCCAGGAGAGCAGGCTGGGGTGGTACCATGCACTTCCCTGATGTGTTCCTTCCCCTGTTCCTGGCACTGCCGAGGCCACAACTTGAATCATTGGTTCAGTTTCTGAGCCCCTCACTACAAGGAAGATATTGAGGGGCTGGAGCACATCTGGAGAAGGGGAATGGAGCCATGGAAGGGTCTGAAGCCCAGGGGTTCTGGGAGCAGCTGAGGGACCTGGGGCTGTTTAGCCTGGCGAAAAGGAGGCTGACAGGAGACCTTATCACTGGCTACAACTTCCTGAAAAGAGGTTGTGGTGAGGTGGGTGTTGGTCTCTTCTCCCAAGTAACAAATGGCCAAACAAGAGGAAATGGCCTGGAGTTGCTCCAAGAAAGGCTTACATTAGATATCAGGAAATATTTCTTCATTGAAAGGGTTCTCAACCACTGGTAGAGGCTGCCCAGGGCGGTGGTTGAGTTCCTGTCCTCGGAGATATTTAAAAGATGGGTAGACAAGGTGCTCAGGGATCTGGTTTTGTAGCAGACAAGTACAATTGGACTCAGTGATCCGAAAGTTTTTTTCCAACCAAATGATTTCTATGTGTTAGGGAAGAAGCACAGAGGACAAGTGGCCTTGCTTCATCCAAACCCATCTGTAGAGATGTGGCGCAGGAGGACAAGGAAAGAAAATAGCTAAAAGCAGAGGGAGAGAGGAATTGGAAGACAAAACAGTGCATGAAGAAGTGACACTGCTGGGATGGGATGACAAGTATTTTAAAAGACATTGCAAAACCATAATGAGAGATTGGGCTGCACAGTTTTCCCCACCTTTCTGCTTGTTTTCCCAGCCTGTTTTCTCTTCACATTCATTTGTCTGTCACACGCTAGTTTTGCCTTTAGCAGGGGTGGTTTGTGGCGAGGTTTGTTAGTTGCTGTTCCTCTTGGGTGAGTCACTGATCAACTGACATAGATATTTCTGAAGATGTTTGCTATTTGGAGAAAAGCTTGTCATGTGTTTGATCCAGAGCATGTTCCTTGAGAAAGAATTTAGGTAGATGTGCATCGTATTAAAAATGTCTTGGGAGGTACTTACTTGCTATAAATATTATTACCTGCAAGAAATGCTATGACATATGCCATCTGCATTGTCTTTACTTGTTCACTGGGCAAGTTTTACTCATGCAGAGACATTTTGAGGTGGCAGCTTGAACTTGTGTGGCTGAAATAAAGCCCATTTGAAGCACTTTTTTTCCCATGAATCTTTCTGCAAGGAAAATTATGCTTGCAAATATGATTTGGAGTAGTGACCAAAAAAAGCACCACAGATAATAAGTTAAAGACACCAATATCTGTTAGAATAAATGCAATTTTTTTTGCAAGTTGGTGTTTGAGAGCTTTTCTCTGTGGTCTCTGCCAGCCTCTGCGGCTAGAGGGGAGGTGAGCTCTGTGTTCGGGTTATTCTTTACCATCTGCAGGAGGAGAAGAACGTCTTTGGATCTTTTCTTTTTGCTTTCCTTTTACCCTCCTTTCCACCAGCCACCAGGTTCTCAAATTGCAGCATTCTTCACTTACAAAAGAAGAATTTGCATTTTTCTCAGCACTTGGCTTCTGGAAATGGCCATGTGGCATTTTACTTTTCAGCAGTTCCTTGAAGAGCTCCCTTGTGGTTGATGAATGCAGAAGCTTTGTCATAAACTGAACCACCCTCTCCTCCCCTTAATCTAGACTGCTGCTTACTCAGGGAACCTCAGACAGGTTTTGATGATAGAAGCCCAAAATACTGAGTAAGCAGATGTGGAATTGCAATCACTCTGAAGATGCCTCATTTTCTTGCAGGCTTCTTGCCTTCTCCTGCTCTGAGTGTATGTGCACGTTCTGGGCAGGCTGCCATGCTCTGCCTTAATTGCAGCACAGATTAACGGATGGCTGTGGTTCCCTCCTGTTGTTGGGTGTCTCCTTTCAGAATGTGACACTGATGCTCAGCTCGTGGGAAGTCAGAGTTGGGGTGGGGAGGGAGGAGGCTGGTGTAGAAAGACTGCAGAAGTAGGTCAGTTAAAAGCGTGTTTTGGCCCTGCAGCAGGGTCAGCCTGGAGCAGTGGAGGTAGATGAATTTTCTCACTGGAGAGCATGACAAATTGTGGTGTGGATGGTGGGACAACCAGCTTGGTTCATCAGTACTTTTGCTGACATAGAAAAAGACCTGTGAGATCATTGAGTCCAGCTGTACCTGTCCACTACTAAACCATGCATGGTGAATGTAACAGAACTAACCAGTACACCAGTGGTGGACAGCCTCGTGGAAATCCAAAGGGAATCTCTCTTGCCCACTGCCCTGCACTTCCTAATGGGATTTTCTTTCTGAGGCTGATTAATATTTTTCTTTCTCCTTTTCTTTTTGTTTCCAGACAAACGATGCTGCAGGAAATACATGGAACTGGCTTTACTTTATCCCTCTCATCATCATTGGCTCCTTCTTCATGCTCAACTTGGTGCTGGGCGTCTTATCAGGGTAAGACACTCTAGTGACTTGTTTGTCCTCACCTGGATATGAAAAGGGAAGGCATGTTGGGTTTAACACTGTGAGAGGATGAAGGACAAAACAAGAAGATAGGATGAAACATCACACCGTATATTGACCTTCTTCACACATTTCCTACCCTGTCCTTTCCTTGTGGTGGAGTATTTCTATAAGACTGTAGAGCCTTAGGAGGGGGAATAGGCTGGTAAGAAAACATTATCTGAGATGATTCTGAATACAGGCCCAAGAGTTCAGTGAGCTTCTTGTAATTGTACTGACTTGGGTCTGCACAGCCAGCTCTGACTCCTGTGTCATCGTGAAAACCTGTTAGGAACCCACTGATGCTAATATGAATGCTTGAGTGCTGGAGTTGGACATCAAAATGTTCATAATGCACTTGATCTAACTGTGCAGCGTGGAGAAAGGGGAAGCTCCAACAGAAGGCAATTACAAGATCTCAGGACCTTTTTTTTTTTTGCTTGGGTTTTCTTGCTTGTTTTTTTAAAAAATCTGTAACAGTTTAAGCCAATGTCTGGGTTTTGGGGACACACTGGTCTCTTGATGCTCAAACCCCAGGGGTCAGCCAAGGATCTGGTGTTTGTTCGTTACGAATTTTGGGGCTGGACCATTATAGAGGTGAAGCTGCCAAGTTTGAAGCCCAGCTGGAACGTCCCCAGCAGCTGTGGAAATTTGATCTGGAATGAACAACCTGACTCTCCAAATGGTTTGCAGTATCTTAGACTTTGGCACCTCATTTTGCACAGTTTCTCCTTAGCCCACCTAGGCGATCTAAATTATGTAGATCTATAAAGATTGAGATCTATTTCTCAGTCTTGGCAACACAAAAAGAGAGAAAAGAGTTAAGTAAAAGCCCTTCAGTGCTGCACCTTTGCTCCTTCTCTTTAAATTACTAGAGAAAGAAAAATGTTTTCTAAAGGACAGGCTCAGGCTCATGCTCAAGTTTATTGAGAATCCTCTTCCTTAAAGCACGCAGGAGCAGGGAGGCAGCAATGCAGTTTTGTTTGAGGACTGGGAGATGTGCTGCTACAAGGCAGGGTCACAGAGGCCGTGTCATGTACTTTGCCGTTCCTTCAGTCCAGGAATAATGGCCACGATCAATAACTGATCAAAGCCATTCGTCAGACATCCTGTTGTATCAGAGGCTTTGTAAAAGAGAGCTTCGTGACCATACTTGTCTGACACATGATTTAAAGCCAGCGCCAGAGCCAGGGCTGATTATGGTTCATTAGGTAGTTCATCTCCCTCGTTCCACAGTGGGTTCAGCCTGCGTTGGCTGTAATGATACTTGTCATTTAAAACAAAACTCAGAAGCCTGCAGGCTCCTGTTCCTTTGTGCTGGATTCAAACATGTTTGCTGACCGAAAGATGGAGACCTCTGTCTGGCTCTCCTGAAAGCCTCTTGTTGCTTGGGGCAAAATAGGAATATTATATAAATGTGTACCTTCTATAAAAGATGCAGCCCTGTGTATCAGGTTTCCCTTTGTTAGTGGTGAGGATGATAACATCTTCTTCACAGAGGGAAGCTTTTAAATTCTGTTTTGCATAGTGGTTTGATGTCCTTGTCTGGGGAGAGACTGAAGAAAACAAACATCGTAGCAGAGGTGTTGACCACGCTGCTCAGCAGGTTGCTAGTGGGCTCTGGCTATTAAGCAATGAAGGAAACTGGGTATATCGGATGGACTGGGGATGGGAAGGCCCTCTGAAGGCAGAGGCTGCTGCCTGTGTATTCTCTAACCAAAAGCCCCAGACATCACTATAGAAAAAGAAAATCACAGAATGACCTGAGTTGGAAGGGACCCACAAGGATCATTGAGTCCAGCTCCTGTCTTTGCACAGGACAACCCAAACATTCACACTATGTGTCCGAGGGCGTTGGCCAAATAATTCTGGAATACTGCCAGGCTGTCAGGTGCCATGACTGCTTCCCTGGGGAGCTGTTCCAGTGCTCCACCGCCCTCTGGATGAACCTTTTCCTCATGTTCAACCTGACCCTCTCCCAGCGCATCTTCATGCCATTCCCTTGGGTCCTATGACAGGTTGCTGGAAAGAAGAGATTAATGCTTGCTTCTCTCCTCCCCCTGTGAGGAAGCTGTAGACCATGGTGAGGTCTGTCCTCAGTTTCCTCTTTTCCTGGCTGAACACACCAAGTGACTTCAGCTGCTCGTCATACAATTTCCCCTCTAAGCCCCTCACCAACTTTGTGTCCTCCTCTGGACACTCTCCTGTAGCTTTAGATCCTGTCTATATTGCCCAAAACTGCACCCAGCACTCAAGGCGGGGCCACACTAATGTGGAGTAGAGAAAGACAATCCCATCCCTTGACCAGCTGAAGGTGGTTATTTGCCTGGCTGGCTGTACAGAGAGAAGGGGCCACTGGCAAATGCATGTTGACTTCCATAGGGTACAGTTTCACTCAAGGACATTATGCCATCCATGCCCCAGTGACAGGGTCAGCTAGTGGCTCCTGCAGCAGAGACTCTTAGCAATATCCCATACTCCTGTTTCAATAAAAGAAAGTTGATTTAGAGTTAAGGGCTCTACACAGAGCCTCTGTCAGCCTCTGGCCTGGACAGGCGCACACTCTCCTGGGTGGAAAACTGGTTGGCTGGCCAGGCCCAGAGAGTGGTGGGAAATGGAGTTAACTCCAGCTGGAGGCCAGATACAAGTGGTGTCCCCAGGGCTCAGTGCTGGGTCCAGCCCTGTTCAATGTCTTTATCAATGACCTGGATGAAGGCATCAAGTGCACCCTTAGCAAGTTTGCGGACGACACTAAGCTGGGTGGAAGCGTGGATCTGCTGGAGGGTAAGGAGGCTCCAAAGGGATCTGAACAGGCTGGACCGCTGGGCTGAGACCAATGGCATGAGGTTTAACAAGGCTGGGGTTGTTTAGCCTGGAGAAGAGGAGGCTGAGGGGAGACCTTATTGCTTTCTACAACTACCTGAAAGGAAGAGTACAGGTAGTACAAGTGACAGGGGACAGGACAAGGGGGAATGGCCTCAAGCTGCGTCAGACTGGACATCAGGAAAAAAAATTACCACAAAAAGGGTCATTGGGCACTTGTAGAGGCTGCCTAGGGAGGTGGTTGAGTCACCTTCCCTGGAGTTGTTTAAAAGATGCATAGATGAGGTGTTCAGGGACATGGTTTAGTGGTTGATAGGAATGGTTGGACTCAATGATCCCAGAGGTCTTTTCCAACCTGGCAATTCTATGATTCTATGAAATAGCCCATGAACAGGGTTAACTCAGCAACCATTCACCTGTTGCTTATTTTGATGATCAGCGCACCTCACAGGCTCTAGTATTATTCTGGCTGTATCCTGGGAGTGATGCAGTGCTCTGCTCTCCTCCGCATGTTACAGAGAGAAAACAGCCGGGTAGAAAGAGGAGATGTAACGCCTCAAGAAAACAATTGCAAAGCTGTTGTTAGGTCACTGGTTTCCTGGGCTTGTGTTCGATCTTTCTTTCATCCTCTTTCACTAAAGCCCTCTTAGTCAGGTTATATTTTATTTTCCAGAACTTTGCCATGTACATCATCAGCATTTAGGGGGTTAAGCTTCAGCATGCCACTGTCTGTACCTTGAAAAGCCACAGAAAAAGCTTTTACCCAAGTAGTTTTTATTGCTTTTGGTGCTGAGCTATTTCCTCTCATGTATTTGTGTTCCTGGGTGGGCAATAAGGAAGCTACAAATTTCTCAAGCAGGTATGCAGAAGCTATCACAGATTATGGCAATATAAATAATTTGAAATGACAACAAGTTATTGAGCTTCCTGCTGACACTAGATTATACAGAGTTTTGCCGTAACTCTTAATGGAATTTTCTGCCTTTCCATAGTTATTTTTGAACCTGTATCAACACTGGGCAGGTACTGAATGTGAGTGGGCTTTATCTGTTAGAGCAGTGCAGATAGATTGACCCGATTAGGATCCGGAGTCTCAGCTGCTAGCAAAATGCAAAACCATTTGTGTTGCAAATGCTACAGAAGGGACGATACCTGGTTTAAAATAAAGAGCAAACAACCTTTCCCTTCGGCTGATTCTTCACAGAATTATGATAAAAGCAAAGACAAGGGAGTGATAGGGAGATGTGGAAATCTGTTGGTAAAAACTTAGTATAAAAATCACTCGCAATCCTGGGCCACAGCTGATATGACAAAAACCTCTGAGTACCTAATGTGACTAGAAGTGTGTTCACTGTGTAATTCAGATTAAATGAGACTCTGCTGTACAGCGTGTCCTCACGCGTGCTGATCAAAGCACTGCCAGCGCTCTTATAATTGGTTAATAGCTAAATACCCTCCCTAAATGGCATGTTCTGCCTTCTGTTCCTTTCCCCTCCCTGATGCAAGCACTGGGTCCAGACTGCTGGCAGAGCTCAGCTCTGCTTGTGCCTCTGAATATCCAGATTTCCCCAATGGTTCTAGAGCATGGAGTGTGGTGGTGTTGTGAATTTCTTATTTTGGATGGTGCAATAGTGATGTTTGTCTGTTTTATGTCCTTACAAAAGACACGTGTTGCAGTGGGTACTGTGCTGTACATGCTCACCCCAGTGCTAGCAGTGGGGCTTTGGGGAAGTTGGTAGCAGCTCCCCCTTGCCAGGCTGCCCATCACAAGCAAAGACAGACTGTGCTGTTTTCCAGCTGTGAATATGGTAGGATTTAGAGGTTTCCTGGAGTACTGCAGTGGTCATGGTTATACAAGTGATCTGCAACTGAAACAGCTCCTGAAACCCAGGAACTGCCTTTGGTTGTTTATGGAGGATAAGGGGCTCTTCATCAGGAGCAGAGCATCTTGTTTGCTGTGGACTGGTGGTACCATGAGGCTGCATCCCTTGTTGGGGCTTTTCCTCTCCTCCCAGCTTTCTGTTTTCCCTCTGTGGTGCTTGATCCCTCAGTGAGCTGATAGAACTCAACAGCCCTGGAGAAAGCAAGAGCAGAAAACCACAGTTTTTCTTCTGGAGGAGCTTGTATTGAGTGCCACAGCTGATTCAAGAGAAGGCCAGGACTGTTTGGGGCCAGGAGAGCAGAAGTGGGAGAAGAGATTTCTCTCCCCTTTGATAGCATTGATACATTTGATAGGCTCCTTTGCTTCTTCATGTGAACTGTAGAGGTTTGCTCACTTGATCAAGATGTGCAGGTTGTCTTCTACTCATCCAGCTGCTGGGAAGCATGTGACTGCTCAAGCCTTATACCTCCCCAGTCACAGACACAAAGAAGGGAAAACAGAAACATGCACAGAGAAAAAGGGAAGATTAGATACCTGGTTAAAGTTCTGATTAACTATCCATCCACCCAAAGGATGAACCAGGTTTTGCTCATGCTAGAGAGCTGCCCTTAACTTTATTTCTCTGTTTTAGCCATGAGAAACCATTCTAGCCATGCTAACCTTGTTCCAGAAAGCTGGGATATCATTTTGTAAGGTTACCGGTGCAGAGTGGAACAGCAGTGGTAGTGAAAATGTGTAAGAATTTGTATCCATAACATATCTGGAGGAAAGCTGGGCGGGGGCGGGGGGTAGAGTGTTGTCTTTGACAGGAACTGCAGGGGCAGGACAAGTGGGAACAGTTTTCAGCTGGAAGAGGGGAGATGGAGATGAGATCTGAGGAAGAAATGTTTTGCTGTGAGGGTGGGGATGTGAAGACCCAAGTTGCCCAGAGCAGTGGTGGCTGCCCCACCCCTGGAGGTGTTCAAGGCCAGGTTGGATGGGGCTTGGAGCAACCAGTGGGAGATGTCTCTGCCCTTGGCAGGGGCGTTGGGACTGGATGGGCTTTGAGGTCCCTTCCAACCCTAACCCATTCCATGATTCTGTAATTTCTCTTGAAACATCTTTTTGTATTGACTGGGGCGGGCTGTTATTCTTTCTTATTAGATTATTCGTAAAATCTTAGTAGCTAAGGTAGCTGTAAAGGCACTGTCACAGGAAATACAACCTTTCCCTAGAAAAACATATTGTCTGCCTCTGGCAACACCATGGGAGTATTCTGGCTCCAAATCATACCAAGGAAGGCTGACCCCAGATGCCTTTCAATTTTCTCTAAACACAGAGTTGTTTGCTGCTTGGGATGCTGTGACTTTCAGCTTCAATTCTGACCAGGAGAAGCCCTATGATGACCCCGATAATTTTTTTTTTATTGAATTCTGCACTTGGTTCTGCAGTTCACTGTGAAGAAGGGAAAAAATACTTGCTATCGTATTCAAAAGTCCTGACCAGCGTTCATTCTTTTTCCTGTCCCTGCACTGTTTTCTTGCTCACAGGCTGCAGCCCTCTGTCATCCAGCCCTGGCAGCTGTTGCCACCAAGAGATGGGAACCCACCTCCATCCCCACCTTAGCTTCCTGGTGTTCCACCCTTTAGCAGTGATTTCCAATGCTGTTTTTCTCATCCTGCTGCTGTTCCCCTCCCAGCTCTCAGCCCAGCTAGCAGCTTTCTTCCGTGGGCTGGTGGGAATTATGGAGTTTTCTACTGCTTGGGCGTTGAGCTGGGTATTAATTTTGCCTGGTAATGAGCTGGATGATTCTGTACAATACATTTGTGACTGTTTTGATGCTTTGGATTACACAATGCAAAGAGGATAAATGTTATCATGGGATGCTGTGAGGAAGATTATTTAAGTTATTTAAAGTCTAAGTGCTTTTTGGCGCTGTTTGACGCAGTGGTGGGGAGTGGTGAGGGTGGCGAGACAGCAGGGGTGCTGGCCAGAGAGGGCAGCGCACTGTGAATGATGTATTTGAATACTGAGAATCTGTGTTTTCTTGAGTGTGAAAAATGCTGCCTGTCATGTACTTAAATATTTACGGTGAAGCCTGAGGTATTTCCAGACCAGCCAATAGAAAGTAATGATCTTTGCTGAGGTTTACTCATCCGACTGCAATAACCAAGCATGGAGAGGCACTGCAGTGGCCAGTTTGAATCTTCCCTGCTGAAGTACGACCATGACATGATGCAGAGGTGCTCTGTCCTGAGGTTTGCTACACCTGCCTCTTGTTATATGGGACCACCTGGTGTAAGAACCACAGGGAGATATTTTCAGTGGATGCAGCATCTTTGTGACAGCAGGAGCCTGGCAAGGGACACAGCTACAAACCATGCTGGCACCTTGCAGGTGAACGGGGTGAGGGTAAACAGTGCTTTAATTCTTCACTTCTGCACCATGTTCTGAGCAGTCTGCAACATGGAGTGGTGCTCTCTGGGCACAGACCCTTTAAAAAAAAAACACTCTCTTGTGTGCTCCAGTCTCCCTAGGGAATATCTTTCTGCCTTTTGTACCTCAGGGCACTGAGGCTTTTGCAGTGTTAGAGCAGCTCCCTGGAAGGAAGCACACCTCCATCCAGGCCTCATCGAGCCAGCTGCCTCAGAGACTTGCTCTTCTGAGTTTCATGACATGTTTTCCCATCCTGAGGATTTTTGCCAGATTGAGGTCATAAAACTTCAGCCTGCAAGACGTGCAGAGGCTGGAGAAAGAATCGGGCTGGTAATTTGTCATAATGGCAAAGCGCTCTTCTGTCCTCCTTCTCCCTCATTACAGAGATAATCATTCACTTCCACTGCAAGTTTGCTCCAAGTTCACTGTTACCTGCTGAGATCTGACTTTGGTTGGTGTTAATTACATGCAGCAGAAGAGCTGCATCATGAAAAGTTAGGAGATTCTGCTTGCTTTCTTATTGCTTTCAGTCTTTCCCCAGCCTGTGCTTAAAAAGGAGGGGAAAGAAAGGTAAAAAAAAAAAAAAAGTGTTCTTTTCTGTTGTTCCTTGCCCATCGCCCTTTTTAACAAAGCCATCGTTACAAATAAGGAACACAGGAGAATCTGCATTTCTTGCAGGAAGGTTCAGGGAGCAATGACTTTCCATGTGAGCTTTGTCTCACCAAGCTGGATGTCCTATCAAATGTGGGTCCTTAGCTCCTTTTGTGGTTTTGGTTAATACAGGAGAGATGGACTGCCTTTATTTGCCCTTCTGTTAAGCCACAATGGAAAATAAAGCCTGTAATATAGGAATGATACATAGAAGACCTAAATTTGAATTTCCTGGGGCCTCTGTGGTGATTTGATGAACAGAGCAGGGAGTTCATCCAGAAATTGCAGTAGGCTGATGCTATGAGATAAATGGTACTTTTAAATTCCATTTTTTGTCTTTGTTGTTGCCTTCTTTGAGCCAGGTTTGCCCAGCTGTGGTACTTACAGCTTTTCAAATTGGATTGGGTGGAATCAAAGGGAAATTGGCACAAGCTGAACATAAAGACAAAATGAAGGAAGGTGCATTGAAGGTTTCAACTCTGTGTCGTTCCTCTTCTCTTTCTAGAAATATAAGATGTACCCCTCATCTGGCTTGTATTTAAAGCATCTTCCTGCTAGGTTCAGTGATAAAAGTGACTGTGAAGTGTGGCTCAGTGCTGAGGTATCAGTCCCTCAGTGATCTTTTATCAGGTGGTTGAGGAGAGCTATATTTTCCCCCTCTTTAGACCAATGAGGAGGAAGCAGAAGCGGCTGTAGCTGTGCAGGATTGATTAAGCTGTTCCTTACTCCTATGCAGTGGATATTAGGACAAATTAAGCAGCTCAGCTGGCTGGGTCTGTTATAAGTGGGCTCAGTGTGGGAGAGATGGATGTTCCTGCTCAGACCCTGCTCAGTGTGATCCTGGCTGAGTGTAGCTCCAAGTGAGATAGAAACAGATAACACTGTGTGCCTTTGGGATTTTGTGCACCTGATGGGACAACCTGGGGCAGACGATGACCCGCAGAGCTTTGTTGTCTTCGTCTCCTTCCAGTGCTTCCCAGTTTGATCTCCTTGTGCCCCTGGGATGTGCTTCCTTTCATCTCCCTCAGATTTTCCTGTTGCCCAAATGAGGTGCATTTCCATGCTTTGTCTTCTTATCCCACGTGGGCTTTCTAATTGATACACTTTGCCTGTGTTCAGTGGTGACCTGGGACTGATTTTTAGAGGTATTTATACTCAGTGATTTAACAACACTCCACATGCATTTCTATTCATGTTTTCAAATCAGTAAATCAGAGGAATTGAATTATTTCTAGTTTTGCTTGCAGGTTTCTCTGGATTTTGTTTGTGAATGAGAATAACCATACCTTGGCTTGTCCTGCAGTCTTTCTGAGGCTTGCTGTGGTCAAGATATCCAATGCTGTGGTAAAGAAACCGATGTCCTTGCTGATGTTGTGTCATCTTGTTTGCAGCCCTTCTGGGTGCAAGGTGCCAGCTATGGATGCAGCTGAGCTGTGTCCTCTTGAGTTTGTGTCTTCCCTGCTACAGACCATGGCACCTTGTGTCCAGGCAGCTGGAAATTGCACTGCTTGTCTATTCACTCCTGGATTTATTTTGTATTTTTCTTTCCTAAGCCAAATCTGATTTTACCCTCCATCTATAGTTCTTACTCGCCGGCATACACCCAGGTTAATGCACTAAAACGAATGATGCCTGCTCTCATCTTCTTTGTCTCTTCCCCTCACCTCTTGCCTTCTGCATGCTGCCATGAATAATTCAGCCCCCGCAGTGGTTACCCTTCCTCCTCTTCTGGAGGAGATATTGTAAGAAATGCCAAAAGTTGGTGCCTTTGAGGTGCGTGGCCTGCAGGGCATCATCCCTGCAGGACTGCTGTCCTCCTGCCACTGCCTCCCTGGCAGTCCCTTTCGTGCTCATGGAGCTGTCTTGTGGGCTTAGCTTGGTCCTTTAATCTCTAAAAGAGTTCAAAGTGTCACTGGTGCTGCTGCTGGTGGTTCCGTGGTGATGGTGCACCCTGCTGAAACAAAGCGCTTCTAGAATCGAAGGAAGATGGTGTCTGCTGTGCCTGCTCAGACCCTGAGCTTTGCTCTTCTGCTTCAGATGCCCCTCTTTCCTATTTGGTGTCCTGCCTGCCTCCCTCTGCACTGCTGTAAGTCACCAAAACACCCACATGAAGGGTGAGGATGCCTAGCATGTCCCCAGGCTCTTCCTGCTTCTTCATCCTGAACACTGATCATCTGCTTTTCTCTCCATTTGCTGCTGTCCATCTTGCTCCTCCTCACTCTCCATGGGTTCTTATTCTCAATGTTAGGACTCCCTCAGTGTCTCTCAAAGAACAAGTTTGCCAAAGGTGCAATAAATGTTTAGCACGTACAAGGCTTTGTGTCTGTAGTTGTATAAACAGATACAGTCGTTGAGTTGTTGGCCTTTTTTTGTTGCACCCAGCAGAGGTTTCCTCTTGGCAAGGATTTACTCTTCTCCAGGAAGATGAAAGACAGAGATATGAACCTGCAGAACAAATTCTTCCCCTGGAGCAAAGAATCTGCTTTACTTCAAATGTGGGGATGCTGATGTGGTTGATGAATGAAATGTTAGGAATATTAACTGGGTCAGACCCTGGTGAAGCAAGCCACGAGGGGCTTTGTGGGACTGCTTGCATGGGTAGCAGACTCGATCATGCAAGCATTGCAGGACCTGGGGAATGGCAGGAGCACAAGGAAGGTTGGCTCAGCAGGTGCCTGCTACATTAATGTAACTGGCTTTACCCAGGCATTGAGGATTTGGTTGGATTAGGACAAGGTGGCAAGCCCCAGCACCTTTAATAGACTTGAGAGGGAAAGGAAAAATTAACTGAAAGCTCTTTCTCTATTTCCTTCTCACAGTTGATTAACCAAGATGAATGGTAGGAAATGGACTTCTACCCTTAAAGCGCAATTGTTTCTGCTTGCATGTGGATGGTCTCAGGATGCTGGGAAGCTTGGAGGTGTGTGATATCCCTGTGCTTAGAAGTTACCCTAACGCACTCTGGAAGATTTCTTAAGTGATGTACAGCCCCTGAGCAAGCAGTTGCATCCTTCCAAGAGCACAAGAGATTTGGTTTTACTAAGAAATGGAAATAGTATTGCATTCCTTTTACCCCTCCTATCATCCAGCATGTTCAGATGTTCAGGGTGCTACAAGTGCACACTCTTATCTCTGCAGTCCCTTTGCAGCCTCCTGTAGAAAATAACCTCAGTGTTGCTCTTGCTGAAAGCTTTCTGAAAGTTAGGTGGATAATTGCCACCGAGTTTCTTCTGAGGTTCCCTTTTTGCTGATTGTAAAAGTGGTACACTGAAACAGAGAGGAGACTTTTAAGTCATCACCTCTCCTCATCCAGGCAGCCCTCGAGTAACACAACACAACAATTTTGTACTGTTGCTAGTCTTCCAGTATGTTTCCACAGTGATGTTGCTTGGATTTGCATGTCAGGCAGCCAAAGGAGTTGCTGTTTTCCCCCTTCTACCTCCAGCTTGTCCCTCTCTGCTCCTGAGTGATGTGGGCTGCTTAACAGGCTGCTGACAAGTATCAAATCTGTTTGTGGGCTCTGCTCCACGTTCAAGCAACAAAGCTTACAAATTAAGCCTCCTGTCTTGGCCAATGTTGTTTCTCCACCTGGAGAATTCATTTTGGCCTGTGAGTAACTCAGTCAAACATCTGCAGTCCTGGCTGGTTCCTTTGCCAGCAGCTCACCCACTTGAGTTATCTGGCTCCCCTCCATCCTTCAGGGCTGTGTTCCTTCAAGCAGGACTAAGTCCCTAGATGTCATATGCCATCCAGGCTCAACTTAACTTATCCCTTTAACACACTTGGACTGGAGATGAAGCCAATCCTAAAACTGATTTTTTTTTTTCTTTTAGATTTTTAATTCTGAAAGTTCTTGGCAGCTACTTTCCAGGAGTCCCTGGTGCAGTCCTTGTGAGATCTGAAAGTTAGCCTGTCCTGTGAGTCCAGGCTGAGAGAGTTTGTGTTGTTCAGTCTGGAGAAGAGAAGGCTGTGGGGAGACCTTAGAGCAGCTTCCAGTACTGAAAGGGGCTCCAGGAAAGCTGGGGAGGGGCTCTTGTTCAGGGAGTGCAGGGAGAGGATGAGAGGGAACGTTTTTCAGTTGAAAGAGGGGAGACTGAGATGAGATCTTAGGAAGAAATATTTTCCTGTGCAGGTGGGGAGGCCCTGGCCCAGGTTGCCCAGAGCAGTGGTGGCTGCCCCATCCCTGGAGGGGTTCAGGGCCAGGTTGGATGGGGCTTGGAGCAACCGGATGCAGTGGGAGGTGTCCCTGCCCATGGTTGGGGATGGGACTGGGGGGGTTTAAGGTCACTTCCAACCCAAACCATCCTGATTGTGTCTGTGCTTCTTTCTGCTCGCTCTGATCCGTGCTTTAGATTCAGTAGATGAAGACTGTGCTCCCATTTTAAGATCTGAGGTTTCATGAGATCATGCTTTAACTCAGTAGTATTATTCTGAATGAGGAACTAATTACCTCTTGTTATTATGAATTGCTAATCATCAGCACTATTAGTGGTAGCAGTGACAGTGACGCTATATTGTCTCTCTCTGCCACTTCCCTGTGAGTGGGAAGCATCTCTGTCTGCTTTCTAAGCAGAAAACCTGAATTGCAGTGGTTTAATGGTGTGATCAGTCTTGCAGCAGGCCTGCTGTCACAGGTGGGCCATGAAACCCAAGAGCAGGAGGCTTATTACATGATGCTCCATCTCAGCTCTTTGCTGTCATATAAAAAAAGTTATCAGAGTCTCAGGGGATGAAGGTTGTGACTTTTTTATTTTTTATCCCGCATGGATAAAATGCTTGTAAGAATTTCATTGGTTTATAATCTTTTACTGACCCTGGTTGTTACTCATTTGTTAGCCTCGGCTCTTTTGTGGCTGGGGGGTGTGCTCTTGAATTTCCCTGAAGTGGCTATTCCAGTGCATATTTACACTGAGATTTATTTTAGTCTTCCACCCAGCAAGGTGATAAGTAACAATCATCTGTTTTCCTGGTGACTTTAAGCACCGATCACTCTTGAGAAGAAAAATGTACCACACAGAGCTTGGATGGCATGTGGTTTGCATGATAAATGCCCTTTCTTTGATTTCTGTTTGTTCCTGCTGTCTCTATAGAATCACTTACTCGCAACTGTCATGTTGTAACTAGAATACATTGTAGTTATCTACCCAGGCGAGCCCAGCTTCCTCTGAAGCAGTGTCTCCTGTTCTGTGCTGTGTGTAGGCTTTCATAGGATCATAGAATGGTTTGGTTTGGAAGATAAGTTCCATCTCATCCAGTCCTACTCCCTGCCATGGGCAGGGACACCTCCCACTGGATCCAGTTGCTCCCAGCCCCATCCAACCTGGCCTTGAACCCCTCCAGGGATGGGGCAGCCACCACTGCTCTGGGCAACCTGGGCCAGGGCCTCCCCACCTGCACAGGAAAATATTTCTTCATAAGATCTCATCTCAATCTCCCCTCTTTCAGCTGAAAAGCATTCTCCCTCATCCTATCACTGCACTAAACTCCCTTAATTCCTCTTAATGTCTATCTGGACAGTGCTGAAAGTTGAATATTTTGGAGAGATTTAGGGGCACGTGTTGGATAATGAGGGCAAACGATGAGAAAGGATGAATGTTATTACTCATTCTGCATTCAAAGTGTGGAGGACAGGCTATGAAGA
The DNA here is from genome assembly GCF_032191515.1 of Phaenicophaeus curvirostris. NCBI lineage: Eukaryota > Metazoa > Chordata > Aves > Cuculiformes > Cuculidae > Phaenicophaeus > Phaenicophaeus curvirostris. The sequence continues at coordinate 3,351,392 of NC_091411.1, forward strand.
AAGTCCTGGAGGCAAAGTTGGGCAGGAGGCAGTGTATTTCCTGCTTGACTTTCCTTTCTGGTGATTTGGGAGATTTTTGCAAGTCATTGGCATAGATAGCATAGATGCCGAATAAAACAGCAAACTTAATTATTGTGACCAAACATTCCCATGGGACTTTCTGTGTTTTCATTTAGAACCAGCTGAAAAACTTCAGCAGAAATACTTTTAGATAAATTATGGCATTTCACTATATTTTTCCCCATTTTTTAGAATATGTTCTGAAATTTTGTGATAAAACTCTCAAACAAATTTGGGGATTTTTCTCGTTTCTGTAAATGAGGAATATTTCAGTTCCTGGATGGTGATGAGTATAGTGGAAGAGACACACATGCTTTTATTAATACATTTCATAAAGAAAACTGCAGTCTCTTGACAAGTTCCAGCTTCATAAAACCTCTCTCCTATCTCGCAGAGATAGGTGAAAGAGCAAGTGATGGATTCTTCCACCAGGAAGACCATACATCACCACTCTCCAGTCTTCAGCCTGGATGGCTTTGCCACAGCTCTGTAGCACTCAGAAGGTATTCAATGACCAGAGACCCAAGGTATCGTGCTCTTTTGGTAGTTCCCTCCCCAGCTTCTACAGCAGTGTCAAACCTACTGGCACCAATGAACAGGAGGGTGCAAGAGACTTTCACCTCAGCAACGTTCCTCACTAGTGTCTTGCAAGTGTGTTTGACTCTGAAGAAGCTAATGAAAGTTTGCAACTTAACACAGTTTTCCCCTCATTTTCTTACATGTTTAAAGTTGAGATAAAAGGGACAAATCCTGAGTAGCTTTTACTTTCCTTAGGCCAGATAGGAGCTGGCAGAGAATGAAAGGCTTTACAAGGGAAGTTCTCCAATGCCTGCTCCTGAGGGACAAGGGAGTGGTGCCATGGCTCATCTGCTGTCTTTCCTGCCTTCTGTGGTCCCATCCTTTGCGAAACTCCCCGCTGGGTGTTGCCTCCTACTTCCAATCTGACGTAGACCGGCTCTGGGAAATCTGCAGTGATACAAGCCTGTAATACAGGAATCATAGAATAGTTTGGGTTGGATGGGACCTTAAATATCATCCAGTTCCAACCCCACCTGCCATGGGCAGGGACCCCTCCCACTGGATCAGGCTGCCCAAGGCCCATCCAACCTGGCCTTGAACACCTCCAGGGATGGGGCAGCCACAGCTTCCCTGAGACACCTGTTCTGGTGCCTCACCATTCTCATTGTGAGGAAATTCCTCCTTTTCTCTGGTCTAAATCTGCCCCTCTCCAGTTTCTAGCCATTGGCCCTCGTCCTATTGCTACAAGCCTTTATAAACGGTCGCTCCCCAGCTCTCTTGTAGGCCCTTCAGATACTGGAAGATTGCTATAAGGACTCCTTGGAGCCTTCTCTTCCCCAGGCTGAACAAGCCTGACCCTCTCAGCCTGTCCCCGTATGGGAGGTGCTCCAGCCCTTGGATTATCTTTGTAGTCCTCCTCTGGACCTGTTCCAACAGCTCCATCTCCTTCTTATGTTGAGGATTCCAGAACTGGACAGGGTACTCTAGATGAGGTCACACAAGAGAGGAAAAGAGGGTCAGAATCCCCTCCCTCACCCTGCTGACCACGCTTCTTTAGATGCAGCCCAGGGTATGGTTGGCCTTCTGGGCTGCGAGGAATCATCCCCCCTCCAAGTCAGGCAGTTTAAATGCATGTTGTCATCTTGTGCTGTCTGATCTCATTCCTCCCCCTCCAGGGAGAAACGAAAACTGAGAGGAGGTCCGTGGCCCCAACCAGCAGGCACTGAACCAGAAATGAGGATATTAAAAAGGAAGAAGAAACCGGTGATCCAGCTGTCTTGTGCAGGATCCTGAATTACCTGGCAGACACATGCTGAATGCCAAGGAGGAGCTGCTAGTCCAGAGCGATGTGTTGGCTTTCTCTGTTTCAAGGATGGGGTCATGGGCTGTGCTGTCAAGTGGGGGACAGGAAAGGGGAGTCAGGAGACTGGAATGTGCTGCTGAAATGAAGATAACTCCTCAGCTGAAGCAGCTGTCACATCAGTGGCTGGTACCGTTGTGTGTTGCAGTGCTGAGCCAAGTTTTCCAGGCAGTCCCTTCTCCCTGGGTTAGCCAGTCCTGCCAAATGAAGCAAAAGTGTCAGTGTGGATAGTGAATGGGAGATTAGGTGAGATTTTCATCAAGAAGAGTGGTTAACTGTGGTTTTGATACAATTAACAGTTAACTGAAGTTTTGAAGGACACAGCAGAGTTAACATGTCAAATGGGAGAACGAGTGAACTGCTGGTATACACGAGGGACAAAAAGCCCGATCCCACATTTAACTATATAGATGGAGCTATCGTGGGAGTCACTCCAGTGTGTGTTCAAAGCAAGGGCTTGTACGAGCTGGTTCAGAGCTCCATAAATGGTAGATGTGCACATACATCCCCACGTGGGTCATCAAGAACTTTCCAGAGGTGATATGAATTATCTTGGAGAAAGTCCCAGCATGGGTGTCTTGGGGTGGTGGCTGTGCCATTGCCTCAGCATCATTTCAAATTTGGCAGTAGGATGTACTTGGACTAGATTTTTGCCGTGGTTGGATGAACCTTGCTTTCTGACTCCCCTGTACAGTCCTGTTCAACGATTTGATATCAAGATACTTGCTTTCTGTGTGATTTTAGCAAATAGCGGGATTGTTGTTACCCTCAACCCAGAGCGTCTGGACTATTTCACCTTCACTCCAGAGTCCCCATCCTGTCTTGTAGCTCTGATTTGTCTTGTGTTTTTCAAAGTCAGTTTAAGCCTGGAGAACTCAGAGGAAGGCTAAGATTTCTATCTTTCAGGATAGATGGCTTGTGTACCTGTGACATAATATTGTGCTTCTTGAGGAAATTCTGCTGGGGGGCGAGTGATGCAGAGGGGTGGAGGACAGTTTTTAGTGCTGGGGGTGGTGACTCTATTGCATGAGTGTACAGGTGTATATGGCTGTGCATCAGGATCTAATTGTAATGGATATGGTAATGCCCTGGAACAAAAGTGCGTGCATCTGGCAGTTTGCCATCCTCTTTTGGGATGACAGAGGCAGAGAAAGAACTGAGCTGCAATCAAAGTAATAGTTTGTTGGACAACATGTATCGTGCTGTGGTTTCCACTTACTACTGCTGTCATTGACTACACAGGCTTTGTGGATATGAACTGGAAGATGAAAGAGGGGCTGCATGTTTTCCCTGACCGCTTGTGACGTGTTCTTTCTCATTCTTCTCTCTCTCTGTAGTGAATTTGCCAAAGAACGTGAAAGGGTTGAAAATCGTCGAGCTTTCCTGAAGCTCCGTAGGCAGCAGCAAATTGAACGGGAACTCAATGGGTACTTGGAGTGGATCTTCAAAGCAGGTAAGGCAAGAGACCTCCTGGTCTTGGTTTAATGTATTTTGTGACAAGTAAAGTCTGGACAAGGGCCCAGAAGCAGTCTGTGGTGGTGTTGGCCATCGAGGTAGCCAAGGCTGTCTCGTGCCCAGCCAGCACTTGTTTTACTTGAGTTTGTTTCTGAGCAGTCACACTGAAGTCACGGCAAAAGATCTCAGCTTGGTTAAGCAAAACTAAAGGAGCTGGGACAACTTTATTGCTGAGATCAAAGCAATTGTCTTAATACAGTATAATATAAAAAGTGATACAGTGCCCAAAATCTCCACAGTGGGGAAACTGTTCCCTTGTACGAATCATTTATATTTTATTTACTTTCCACCACAGCTGTTTTATAAGCCTCTCCTGCTGCAGTGGTAAAATACACTGGAGCATCATTTTTATGAGCTATAGAGATCACTTGCATGAAACTCACCCCAGCACGTATTAACATTGCTTTATAACTGTTACAACTGAACGTTGTGCTTTGTTGCAAGCCTTGAGCAACTTTAACAAGGACCCAAAGACACTAATTTTACAAAAAAACAGCATGCTTTTCTGTTCCTTTTTATTGGACAGTAAAGATAACCGATAACCTTTCTGTGTTATAGATTATATATTGACATAACCACAGCGTAATTCATTCACACAGCATCAAGAAAAGTTCTGGGGCTAATTTGCTTCCTTGCTTGCTGTTCTGAGAAGCTGAAATAGCAAAGTAATGTGAAAATGCCTTTTGAAACAGTAACAGGGAGAAAAATAAATGGCGGGTTCTTAAACAGATTTTTAGGTGCCTTTTTAAGCAGGTCAGCTTCATCCTGGCCTTTTGCAAATGGGGAAACTGAGGTCCAACGTTATATAGAGTCATAGAACAGTTTGGGTTGGAAGGGACCTTAAAGCCCACACAGTTCCATCCCGCCCATCCCCCACCATGGGCAGGGACACCTCCCACTGGATCAGGGGCTCCAAGCCCCATCCAACCTGGCCTTGAACACCTCCAGGGATGAGGCAGCCACCACTTCCCAGGCAACCTGGGCCAGGGCCTCCCCACCCTCACAGGAAAACATTCTTCCTAAGATTGCATCTCAATCTCCCCTCTTTCAGCTGAAATTTAGTGACTTGCCTGATGTCTGCTGATAGGCTGGTGCCAGAACTGGCACTCTGGTGCTCCTAAACCATGGGCTTGCACCACGCTTAAAGCCTGAATGTCGTTTCTTGTTTTGAATTCCCTGCTGATGCTAGAGGCCTGATGCACTGAAATGTGCTTGTGCAAGCAAGTAACTCTACTGTCATGATAACTCATTGCAGCATTGCACATGCATAAGCTGTGCACATGCCAGGGCCAGAGTATCTCGGTGCTGTTCTGTACATAGATTACATCTTCCATTTTTTATACACAACCGGTGTGCCAGTATTTGAAAGAGGTTTTTCACCTGGCTTCTGCTGCTTTGCCTCTGCTCTCTCCTCTGTCACGCTCGACCAGCCTGTGTGCCCAGGGGAGTGGGGTTCTGCTCTGGGAGCACTGGGGATGTTGGTTTGGGTTCCTCGACAGAAGGCAGGAGTCAGGGTAGGAGTCTTGACAGCCTGACATGAGAGGAAAAAAGACAGAAGCATTGAAATGCAAAACAGGAAGAAGCAGCAGCAGTTTACTAGGTGGCTTGAACCCATAATTTCCCCTAGCACTATATAGAGTGACAACTGAATGCCTGGTATTGACAGATTTTTATTCACTGTGACTACGCAACAGCAACTGTCCTCAATTAAGGAACCACACTTCATTCTGTGGTTCTGTAGGATTCAGAAAAAGAATCATTCCATCTGTAATTTGTCTTCCCATTTGTTTATAGCTTTTGTGTTAACTCAAATTCAAATCAGTTTATCCAGTGGCTGGTGCAGAGTGCACTGTGGTTCTCTCTTGACTCTATTGCTATCTTGCTTTTAAGGCTCTCTTGGGGTCCTGGTCTCTAAATCATGCTCTCCTCATCACTAAAATAAAGATGAGATTTCCCTTGCAGGGATATAGGTTGCTACATTTCATAGAAGCATGGAATGGTTTGGATTGGAAGGGACCTTAAACCCCAGTTTAAGGGGGTTCCAGTTCTACACCCTGCCATGGGCAGTGACACCTCCCAGTGGGGCTTGGAGCAAGTGGTTCCATCCAGCCTGGCCTCAAACACCTCCAGGGATGGGGCAGCAACAACTGCTCTGGGAAACCTATGCCAGGGCCTCCCCACTCTCACAGGAAAATATTTCTTCCAGAGATCCCATCTCAGTCTCCCCTCTTTCAGCTTAAAATCATTCCCCCTTGTTACTCCTTGTCCTATTTCATTTTGGTGACTGTTCTGCAGGGGAGAGCCATGCAGAGGTCGTTAGCTGAACTGGTCGGAAAGTTGAGATGGAGAAGTTAAAAAACATACAGTTAATCTTTGCTCCAACTTTGCATCCCTGTGGGAATGGCTGGCTATTCTATTTCTGTGTTGCCAGTGCTGAATAAATGTCATATACAGAATGCTACTGCTGTAAAATATCTATTTTCTCATTTTGTCTAATAACACAAGATCCAGCAGGTTTTCTAGAACAGGCAAGTGAATGCAAATTAGCTGAGTCAGGGAATAAGAAAAATATCTGTAAGGCATTGTTGAAAATACAATAGGAGTATCAAAAGAAAGCTTCCTAGTGCAGTTGAATAGTAGCAATAATAAAAACCAACTTAACAGTGTTAGTGTTGCCCAGAGAGGTGATGGCTGCCCCATCCCTGGAGGTGTTCAAAGCCAGGTTGGATGTGGCTTTGAGCAACCTGATCCACTGGGAGGTGTCCCTGCCCAGGGCAGGGGGTGGAACTGGCTGAGTCGCTTCTAAACCAAACCATTCTATGAATACAAAGGTAGTATGAAGGCTGACCAGATGAGAGAACTAAGTGTTTAGAGTTCAGGCACGAGATTTGGGACTGTGCCGTTGATTGGAATTTCCCATTTCTGTTTTAGGGGCTAAGATTTACATTAGGAAATAGTAATGAATTTCAAACTAGATAATCAGCTTTCCTTGTCCAGGACTCTGTTGGGGATGTTAGCCAAGGCAAAGCAACCTGCCTAGGTCAGTGGAGGAAAATGGACAGGGAGGCCGGTGGCTGGCAGTCCAGCCTGGACCAGAAATCTCTCGTAACAGCTCTAGACTGTGACATGTAATCATAGAATCATTGAATCACTAGGTTGGAAAGGACCCACTGGATCATCACGTCCAACCATTCCCATCAATCACTAAACCATGTCCCTGAGCACCTCATCCACCCGTCCCTTAAACACCTCCAGGGAAGGTGACTCAATCACCTCCCTAGGCAGCCTCTGCCAGTGCCCAATGACCCTTTCTGTGAAAATTTTTTTCCTAGTGTCAAGCCTGAACATCTCCTGGTGGATCTTGAGACCATTCCCTCCTGTCCTGTCCCCTGTCACTTGGGAGAAGAGCCCAGCTCCCTCCTCTCCACAACCTCCTGTCAGGCAGTTGGAGAGAGCAATGAGGTCTCCCCTCAGCCTCCTCTTCTCCAGGCTAAACACCCCCAGCTCTCTCAGCCGTTCCTCATAAGGCCTGTTCTCTAGCCCCCTCACCAGCTTCGTTGCTCTTCTCTGGACTCGCTCCAGAGCCTCAACATCCTTCTTGTGGTGAGGGGCCCAGAACTGAACACAGGATTCGAGCAGCGGTCTCACCAGTGCCGAGTCCAGAGGGAGAAGAACCTCCCTGGACCTGCTGGCCACGCTGTTTCTGATCCAAGCCAAGATGCCATTGGCCTTCTTGGCCACCTGGGCCACTGCTGGCTCCTGTTCAGTCGCTGTCAACCAACAACCCCAGGTCCTTCTCCTCCGGGCAGCTTTCTAGACAGACTTCTAGCCTGTAGCTGCACAGGGTTGTTGTGCCCCAAGTGCAGGACCCGGCATCTGGCCTTGTTAAACCTCCTGCCATTGGTCTCAGCCCAGCGGTCCAGCCTTCAGATCCCTCTGCAGAGCCTCCCGACCCTCCAGCAGATCCATGCTTCCACCCAGCTTAGTGTCATCTGCAAACTAAACTTGCTAAGGGTGCACTCGATGCCTTCATCCAGGTCATTGATAAAGACATTGAACAGGGCTGGACCCAGCACCGAGCCCCGGGGAACCCCACTTGTCACTGGCCTCCAGCTGGAGTTAACTCCATTTCCCACCACTCTCTGGGCCCTCCATCCAACCAGTTTTCCACCCAGGAGAGTGTGCGCCTGTCCAGGCCAGAGGTGACAGTTTCCGAAGCAGAATGCTGTGAGAAACTGTGTCAAAGGCTTTACTGAAGTCCAGGAAGATATATCCACAGCCTTTCCCTCATCCAGTAGTTGACTCACTTTATCATAGAAGGCGATCAGGTTAGTTTGGCAAGACCTGCTTTTCATGAACCCATGTTGACTGGGCCTGATCACCCGGTTCTCTTGCATGTGCTTCATGATAGCACTCAAGATCACCTGCTCCATGACTCTCCCTGGCACTGAAGTCAGACTGACAGGCCTGTGGTTTCCTGGGTCCTCCCTGCGACCCTTCTTGTAGATGGGCACAACACCAGCCAGCCTCCAGTCCAGTGGAACTTCCCCAGTCTTCCAGGACTGTTGGAAGATGATGGAAAGGGGTTTGGCAAGTACATCTGTCAGCTCCTTTAATACTCTTGGGTGGATCCCATCTGGCCCCTTAGACTTGTGGGTGAGCTGTTTGCATAAAAGAAAAAGCAAAAGCTCTTGGTATTCTGCTGTAATGCAACTTTGAAGGACTTTGTTATCTGTTTTTAAATCCTTCTAGCATCTTTGACCTCACTGAATCTTGTAGCAAGGAGTTCCACATGTGAACAGTTCATTTCATTATAAAAATCAAACCAACCCACCAAACAGCATACAGGGTTTTGAGCACCCTGATCCCAGTGGGAGGTGTCCCTGCCAATGGCAGGGGTGTGGAACTGGGTGGGCTATAAGGTCCCTTCCAACCCAATCCATTCCATGCTTCTATGATTTTAATCTTGAAGAATAAAATCATGAGGAAATTCTTTAAAGGACAGACTCTTCCTAATAGCAGAAGTCATGTGAGGTGTAAAAAGCCATGCTTTGTGCTATGTTGCTCCTCTAGACACAAGACAACAGTTCTCTTCCCCCAAAACCTTTTCTTCAGTTCAACCAATATCAAATCAAGTGCTGTAGTTGGTGAGCAAACCCTGCCGTGTTCCACCCACCGCATGCTGGGATGGGCTCTGCTTTTTGTTTCATGTTTTCATTGGGCTCTGTGCAAAGGCAGCTGTGAGTCGATTTGAAATCGTGCCTTTTAGAGGAATTAAAAAGTGGTGAAGCCCAGCAATGTAATCCATGCAAATGACTGCCACTGCTGCTTTCTCCATTAAACTCCTCAAAACTGTAGCAACTATTAGGCTGTCATGCAGCATTTCCAGTGGAGAACTAGAAACTCTGTGCCCAGAGTAAAGCGCTTATAAGCCCACAAATATTCTTTTGAAGATGTTTCTCTTATCTTACAAGGACATACATCATTTTGAAAACCCTTTACTTGGAGACTGGGAGTCTTTCAGTTCAGAGCTAATCAAGTTGCATGCCTTTTGCATTTTAATTCTGTCCAAGTCCATCTTTTTCACACAGTACTGCTTCTGAGTGTTGTTTCTCTCCTGCAGTAAGTAGGGCTTTGCAAGTGGGTTTAACCTCACTGTAATTTGAATGCCGTTCCTAGATACAACAAAGCTTTACAAACCTCAGTTTTCAGGTTTCTGTAGAAGAAAATGAGCAACAAACCACCTTACTGCTTTGAAAGGACGCCTACATCAATGAAAAAGGGCAGAAATGTGTGTGAGGTGGCAAGGAAGGATAATTGCCAGAAAGACAAATTAGAGTTCCCTGGGAGAGCGTGATGGCTTCTTCCAAGGGATGCATTTTTATTTGATTTTTCTGTTTAACAACACTGAAGATTCAACGGTTAAATTCAGTTGGTCTTCATTTTTTCTAAGATCTGCCACCTGTTGAACTTGTATTATTTCCTGTAATTCATCCTTCTTTCAAGCACACAATGTCCTGTTTCCCCATGCCAAAGAGAAGGTGCACCATGTTTCTCTGCTGCTTTGCCTGTGCTGCTCAGCTTGCCAGTTCCTCAGTATGAGGTTTGCCTTTGTTTCCAGTCCTGCAAACATCCTGTGTGTTGTCAGTTCTTAATTACCAGCAATTATTCTCACTGCTGACATACTTCTGACTCTGATAGCCTAGTGAACCCCCTGTGCTTTTCTTTGGAGGCTAGAAGTGAATGACTGGACTGGATGACATTGGAGGTCTTTTCCAACCCTTTACAATTCTATGATTGCAAGTTGCTGGTTTGATACTGTCTCTTGAATATCTGTTGGAATGGGTCCAGAGGAGGCTACAAAGATGATCAGAGGGCTGGAGCACCTCCCATATGAGGACAGGTTGAGAGAGTTGGGGTTGTTCAGCCTGAAGAAGGGAAGGCTCCAAGGAGAGCTTATAGTGACTTTCCAGTACCTGAAGGGGCTACAACAAAGCTGGGAAAGGACTGTTTACAAAGGCTTGGAGTGATAGGATGAGGGGCAATAGGTATAAACCAGAGAGAGGCAGATTTAGACTGGACAAAATGAAGAAGCTTTTCACCATGAGAGTGGTGAGGCACTGGAACAGGTTTCCCAGGGAAGCTTCTGCTGCCCTGTCCCTGGAGGTGTTCAAGGCCAGGTTGGATGGGCCTTGGGCAGCCTGATCTAGTGGGAGATGTCCCTGCCCATGGCAGGGGTTGGAACTAGGTGACCTTTAAGGTCCCTTCCAACCCAAACTACTCTATGATTCTATGATTTTTTTCTGATGTAGAGGAATTATTCTTTGGAGGATTTTCAGGTATCTCAATTATCTCCTTCCAGCCTCTGTGCTACAGTGGGGACTAAAGGCAGTGCAGCCCCTGATCCTCTGCTTAAGATGCTGTATGGTTAAAATAAAAGATCCTGGCAATGATGAGTATCCTGCTGAACTAGTTTTTTAGCAGGCTTTAAAAACCATAAAATGCCTGACTAGGGTAGATGTAGTCCTTTGGTTTCCCAGAGGATACGTGACTGACAGGGCGGTTATCAAAGGAGAGAACTGGCCAGCAGTGGTGGAGGAGAACTGGGCTTGAGGGAATTGCATAGGTGAGACCAGAGTTTTGTTTAGTTTAAGGGAACAGTAAAACTGAGACCTGGTGAGGTATATCTATGGATGGAGATGTGCCTGGGCACCAGCTCTGGGCTCTGAATTTGAGTCTGGTTTGTAGAGCTGTTGAGACGCTGCCTCCTTTGTAGGTGAAGATACGTTGATACCAAATTGTCACAACTGACAAATTCTGAGGTCCTCCTGGTATTTATCACTCTGGTTTCTGAAAACTCAGTATGGCCAAGCCTCTCCTCAGTCTGACTGTGGGGGCAGAGGTGACACTGGGACATCAGGTGGCACCAGTACATCATGCAGATTGCAGTGATTATGCATTCACAGAGTTCACAGTCCCCAGAGGTGAGCTGGGGACTCATGAATGTTCTTCCTTTTTTGCTCAAAGGACAGCAAAGAGTCAGGACAAATTATTACAGCAACATGCAAAACAAGAAGACTGCTTGGTGACAGACAAAAAAGAATTTCTTTTCCTACTCAGAGTCAGGGATCTTTGAAAGGAACCAGTACAATGACTTTTTTTTCCTGCACTAGTACAAATCGAGTGCAGACTTGGGCTGCCAGCTAAGCAAACAGACTCTTTCTTTCTTGGAGTGTTTTAATTTTTTTTTTTTTCCTGTAAACAAGATGTGACTGAAGCCACCAGCCCTTACAGCACTGACCAGTAGGTGTGCTGGGTCTGGCTGAGATCTTCCTTCTGCAGGCACAGTTCTTGCATCGCAAGCACTGGGTGTAGCCCGTGAAGAACACCCCCTGGTCCTTCTGGCCTTCGCTAGATCTTTACTTTTGTTGCTCACCGCCTGCCTGGTGGTGTGTCCACTCCCCGCAGTAGCTTGTATTAGTCTATTTAATTACCATATGCTGTCTAAAAGTCAGCTTCTCTTTCTAGGAGTGGCAGAAGACCTTCTCTGAGGTGTCCTTGCTTTCCTGTGCTTGCTCTTTATCACAAGACCTATACCAACACACCACTTGAAATGGGTTTGAATTTTTCACTGCATTGTGCTGGTACAATTATAGCATAGAAAAAACCACATCTGTATTGTGCAGAGAAGATAAAAACAGAGAAGCCTGAAGTGCTTTAATCCCTGGATCTTAAAGAGTGCTGGCACACCTGTGTGGCACTACTGACTCTGCTGTTCCTGGGAGCCAGACCAGTTTTTATACAGAGTCCTGCACAGCAATGTGAATATATCACCTTCAGATATGACATAAAACTTTTAAAAGCTCATAGACTTAAAAAAAGTCTATAGGAAAAATATGTACTATATTGGCATCTTCAGCTCATGCTCCTGCCAGCACAGGTTTGCGTTGTATTTCACATAGAATCATAGAACTGTTTGGGTTGGAAGGGATCATAAAGCCCATCCAGTTCTAACCCCCTGCCATGAGCAGGGACACCTTCCACCAGATCAAGGTTTGTCATTTGACACCTTTACTATTTGTAGCCCCAAAACACCAGTACAGCTTTTCCCAAGACAAGGTGTTGGAAGAACTTTTTGGTTCTGGGTTGTCTCTTGGAGAAAGATTACTCTTGAACAACCAAAAAAGCCCATTTCAGTTTTCTGACCTGTTTTAAAGAGCCTTAGGGAACACCTGAATTGCATTGGCCTGTGGATTTTTGGAAGGATTTAATGCTCTTAACCCTTTCTAAGCGCCACTGATTTCCTCACTCTCTTCCATGTCTCCGGTGTAATAGTTTGCATCTTCTTGTTTTGTTTCCTTTTGCTTAGGTTTCAAGTTTTCCTCAGTTCTGAATATTATTTTTCAGCCTTCTCAGTTTGTTGTCTTATTAATGTATCATTACTCTCTCTCCCAGATGATTAAAAAAGAGATTATATAAGCCTTATGTGGTAGTCCTGATCCCACTAGTATTCTTCCAGATAGCTCTCAGCTACACGCTTTGATGTTTGGCCTCTGGTCTGGGTTTTTTGTTGTTTATTTTTTCAGTTAGCCTTCCATCTAGACTGGCTTAAATAGATTTTAAAGCAAAATTTTGTAGGAACACAGTGTCAGATGTTTTAGTAAGATCCTAAATTACATCTATACCAAGCGTGTGAAAGAATTTGACAGTTGTAATAATACAAGGAAGTGTGCAGTTTACCAACTGCCAATGGAATATTTTGTTTGTTTTAGATTATCCTTTAGGAAATCATCACATAATCTTGCAACAAATAAAGGTTGCTGTTAGAGAGAGTACAGAGGAGGCTACAAAGATGATCTGTGGGCCGGAGCACCTCCCATACGAGGACAGGCTGAGAGAGGATTGGTTTGGCATGGAGAAGAGAAGGCTCTAGGGAGACCTTAGAGCAGCTTCCAGCACTGAAAAGAGATCCGGGAAAGCTGAGGAGGGGCTCTTGATCAGGGAGTGCAGGGATAGGACAAGGGAGAATGGTTTTCAACTGGAAGTGGGGATATCAAAATGAGATCTTACGAAGAAATGTTTTGCTGTGAGGGTGGGGAGGCCCTGGCCCAGATTGCCCAGAGCAGTGGTGGCTGCCCCATCCCAGGAGGTGTTCAAGGCCAGGTTGGATGGGGCTTGGAGCAACCGGATCCAGTGGGAGGTGTTCCTGCCCACGGAAGGGGTAGAACTAAGTGGGCTTTAAAGTCCCTTCCAACCCAAGCCATTCTACGATTAAGAACAAGCAGAAATCTGTGGTTCAGACTGCATGAACTGAAAGGTTTCAAGTATTGACACAGTGTGGTATGTGCTGCAAAGTGAGCTGGGTGATGATGTTTGCATTGTGAAGCCTCAGGAAATGCGATTGTCTTTCTTGCAGGTAAAAATGAGTCCCTTTTGATTGTTTGGCGGTTTTTATTTCTGTGTTTTCTGAATTCTTGCACTGTAAGAAAGTACAAACTTGTATTTTGGAGATGGGTTATATGGCAATGGAATCCAACAGTGATGGTCTTGCACATACTGTCCAACATAAACAGTCCTAGCCAGAATTCCCCCATGACAACTTTGCTGTGGATTTTATTTGGACAAAGTCTTGATCTAATAGCTATTTGGTGATAGTGTGTCCCCTGTGACGTGGCACAGCTGACATGCAGCAATCAGCCCTGCCTGTGCTACCTTGTGTCATGAGACAGAGATCCATTTTCACTGGGCTGAGTCCTTATTGATGGAGACAGAAGAGCAGCAATGGGTTTAGAGCGTCTTTTGTCCCTCAAATGGTGTCTCCAACATGGCTGGGAATGAGGGACCATGCTGTGACCTATGGAGATCTCTGGTCTTGCTTGGGTCTGAAGGAAGGTTCTTGGACTCTGGAAGTCCTTTGTGGATGGTAGGTAAAGAAACTGGAGTGAGTAGTTGTCACTCTGTATAGTGGTAGGGAAATCATGGAGGAAGTGCTACAGTCTTCTGGTGATTTCTCTGGTCTCCTGTCCCTGTGCAAGAGGGACACAGAGTGAGGAATACGGCACTCTGAGCCATCCCTTCCTCCACAGGCTTGCTGTAACTGGGTGATGCAATGGGGTAAGGTTGGTGGCAGCTGTATCAGATGCCTGCTGTGTCCAGCTCAGATGATCTAAAGTGGGAATGTGGTAAATATGAGAGTGAACCTTGCTGTTTCTTCTTTTACAGAGGAGGTCATGCTGGCAGAGGAAGACAAGAATGCAGAAGAGAAATCTCCTCTAGACGGTAGGTTGTTTGCTGTGCAGTTTTCTTCCTGTGGTATGTGAGAGGCTCACCTGCTGTACACTGCCATGGCTTTCCATTGTAACCAGGAGGCTGTGAGGAACACGCTCTTGCATGCATTTTGCATAAATCGGGCTAAAGAATACCTTTTCCCATATCAGCTCTTTTTGAGGTTGCAGGTGGATGATAAGCAGTTATGTGACACACCACTCTGGGATGGGGATCTGCCCTTGGGGTAGGTCGGTCCCTGTGCTGCTTGTGGGACCGCAGAGTGACAAGGATACCCTCTGCTGAGCATGGGTGGCTGTGTCGGGGATAGGCTGCAGAGCAGATGCCAGGAGAGAAATGCATTGACCGAGTGAAGGCAGGGCTCTAAACTGAGGTTTCCAAATGGATTTGACAGAGACTAAGACCCCTGTTACTTGTAAGCAGTAAGACATAACAGGGTGTGGTGATCCTATCTTCCGACGTGTGACCCTAGTGTTGCAGGATGGCTGGAGGTACCGAGCTTCGGACAGAGGCGCAGCGAGGCTACGGGGGCTGCTCTCCCGGTGCCTCCAGACTGATGAGCTCTTAGGATGCGACAGCCAGTCAAAGTTCAGTTAAAGATTCTTCCCTCTCCCTTTTCTGACCATCTTTCGTCCTCCCATCTCTCCTCCTTTCCCCTCCCCTCCCTTTCCCTCCTCTTTTTTTTTCTCCTCCCATTCACTGTCAGGGAGGGCCGCCTCGGAAGGGCCGATTCAACAAGGCACGGCACCGGCAGAGACTAGCAGCGGCAGCAGCTACAACAGTGAGTGGACTGCAAATCACCAGGGGCTTAGGTGGCACAGCGGGGCAGTGCTTCTCTCCCGCAGCCCCACGTGCCCAGGTCACCAACAACGCTTTCCAAGTGGTTTCGCACCTTGGCTCCTCGTTACGGGGCTCCTTGGAGCATCAGGTGCCCGGCTGCTGGTTCACCTTGGCCAGCCTGGTGACCCGTGCACGGGGAGGACCTGGGGATGGAAGAGCTGGGGCTGCAGAAGGTCAGGGCTGAGGTGTGCTTGGCAAATCTTCGTTGTGTGCTTGTGAGTGCGTGGGTGTGTTTGCCTTGGGGAAGTTTGTCCAGCACGTGGGTGCAGCCAGGGCTGTTAGTCGCGAGCTGAAATGAGTGTCTGGAAGAGTAGTCTGAAAGGCTGAGTGGCGTAAGCACACTAGAGGTGGGTACAGGCCACGGAGTAAGAACCAGGTATACAAAGGCTTCCTCTATACTACGAAGCTAAAGGAGCCCAGCAATCTTGCCAGCTTTGAAAGCAGCTGGTATGGAGCAGCCCACATCTATGCTAGCAAACTGCCTTAGTCTCCAAAGCACGGCAACGTTGCATCCAAGGTGCCCGTAGAGATGGCACAACCCAATCGCTAAACACATGCAGGAAGAAGATAAAGAAGAATGTGCTCAATTCATGCCAAGGAATGTTATAACACTTTACTCACAGGCCTGGTTATGTTCCAGTACTGGGAATGGCCCTGGACATGAGGGATTTTACTGGGACGGAGGCAGCCTGGAGGACCCCAAAGCCGATATTGATGGGACTGAGGATTCAGCCTACTGCTGGGTGGGGAAGAAAAGAGGAAAAGTGGCTATTTGCAACAAATTAGATCCAGCTCACAGGTTCAGAGCATCCTCTCCTCTTTGAGCCTCTTGGAACCTGGGTGATGCTCTGAGTGTTTCCTTGAAGTGACAAAAGCCCTAATGCTCGCCTTAGCCGCGGAGGAAGAAGCAACATCCATTTCTCTGTCAAAGCAGGGAAATTTGTTTAGGGTGAGGGGATCCTCTCGTACAAACCTACCCCCAGGGTAGTCACTGCCGAGTGAGTGGGTTTGCTGTGTGTGCCTACTGAACCGTATGTATCACCACACCGTGGAGTGTCTTACTGCTGATAGCAAATGGTGCTTAGTTACTGTATGTCTTGAAGCTGTTGGAAAACTGTATCAACGTTTTTTTTTCTGCTAGTTCTCAAGGTTTGCAGGTAGGTGGTCATGGGACCAGCGTTCACAGTGTTCCTGCATTACCCCTGGTGCACTGGGTGAACAGTGCGGACCTCTCTGAAGCCTTAGGGTGCAGTTCTCTTTCCCTGTCGAGTGAACTGGTGTAGAGACACTTACCCTCCCCATGAAAGATGCGACTGGACAAAGCATGTTTTCAAAGTGTTATGACGTCCCCAGAGGGAAGGAATCTTACAATGGGTACTATTAAGAGTATATTCACTGATTTGTGGCGGTTGCTTTCAACATAGCATTTCTGCTGCTTAAGGCATTGCTCTGTGGTAAACCATATCCAAGCACCATCAATGCTAACTTCTTAATGGTGCACTGTAAACAACATTAATGTTTTTAATGGATAGAAGCACTCATCTCATAACCCACTGGGGCTTGGAATGATTCAGTGACCCTGCCCAGACTTTCTGCTGTGCTCAAAGGTCCAGCAGCTGCAGTGACTCCTCCACCCTCCTGTGTCTGCTGGGGTGTGATGTAAGTGTTCAGACCTGTGCCTGGCAAACCTTCAAGATCTAGAAGGTCAAATAAACAAACGACCCTGGCATTGAAGCACGCAGAGGCCCTACAAGATTGTAGGTTGACTGATTTGCTCCACGTTATTCTTGTGCGAGACCTTTAAGCTGGCATTGGGAAATAAATGCTGGCCCAGGAGAGTGAAGGGAGGGGGAGAGAGAATCCACTCCGAATGCTGATGGGGCATTTTCTCTTTAATTTGCACACAGTGTTGAAAAGAGCTGCGATAAAGAAGAGCAAAAATGACCTGATTCATGCTGAAGAAGGTGAGGACCATTTCACAGACATTTGCTCTGTTGGTGAGTACTTGCTTCGCATTCCCCGAGGTTTAGATCTCCACCTAAACGTGTTCATGTTATGTTTCCTGTGAGTGGCTCCTTTGCTCCAGAAGCTGCAGTTTCAAGAAGGAGAATTGTCACTGTTCCTGCAGCAGCACTCAACTTAGCAAAACAGATGGCTTTGTGGCTTCACCCTCCCCGCGCTGCCCTGCTCAGCTCTTGCATGCTGCACCCTTTAAAAGAGCCCTGCCGAAACGTTTGGAGAATCTCTGCTGGATTGGCCATACTGCGGTTCTGCTTGGAACATGCTCATTTATGCTAATGAAGCCCAAATACATCAAACGTTACTGCTAAGCCTCATCTGTTGTGGGGAGGAGAGAAAGTGGACACTGTCACATCTGTCACTAATGCACGGTATACAGGTTTGCAGCTTTTGCTGTGTGAATTGGTACTGGGAAATGCTGGGCAGTGGCCCTAGTTCTCATAATCTTGCCTTGGAAGAGAGTCTTAAAGCAATTCTCCACAGTTTTAAAGCTGGAAATGGAGATACGCACCTGTTGTGTGCACACAGGTAGCCACATGCCTGCAATGCAGAACATGGACCCCGTCATAGTTTAACGATGACAGTGTGAACTTGATACCTTCAGCTCTGGAGAGTAAGACACTGTGAGGCTATATAGGTACTACTCGTTCTGCAGTTGTCAGAGAGCTAGTTCCCTCCTGAGATGTTGCCAAGTGGAGGCAGGTCTGGGCTTTACAAGGGAAGTCAGGCTGGGAGCACACAGCGCCCTGTCCAACGAGAGATGTTTGGACATCGGCAGAAAGACCTTTCTGTCATGGGCTTTTACTTGATGGCTGGTGAGACATCTTCCTGCTTGCTTTGGAGTTGGCAGTTTTGCTTATTCCTCTCCGCGTTGTTCGAGTCTCTATTTTGTTTTGCTGCTGAAGCAGCAGATGTTCTCATTATCTTCCAAAGAAATGTCTTGGCACCCCAGTTACCAGCAAATCCTGGATACAGAAGAGTAGCAGTATGAACAGTACATTTGAGAGTATGTGTCCATAGATGCTTGCGAGCATGAGTGCCTCAAATGCTCTTTGGAAATTTGGCATTAACATTTTAAGAGATTACAGCTGCTACTGGAATTTTTTTTTCCCCCTTTACATGAAAACCTGGTTGCAGTAAATGAATGTTGCTCAGCATGTTACCCACTGGTGAACTTCCTCAGTGCCCCAGCTTGAGCAGGCTGGAGGTTTGTGGCTAAGCAGCTGACACTTCTATGAGAGGACTGTCACTGAAAGAGGGCAAAAATGCAGTGACTGTGTGCATTTTTGGTTTGTTTACTCAGATCCCTGCACGGAAAACAAGGAATGGTCATTTTTTTTTGAATATTTTCTCATAGTTGTGATAATTATGAGATCTGTGCAATCACATCCAAGTCCCTCCAGGCTCGGGGCACCCATGCCACACAAACAGATCTTTGAATTCAGCATTTCAGGTGGCAACGGATGACGGAGCATCTGGGCTCGTGGATAATCTGATGCAGAGCTGGGAACTGTCTCAGGAGCATATGGCAGGGAAAATAACAGCAGTGCTTTCCACCTTCTGCAAGTGGTTCACCCACTTGGGAAAAGTGTTTTTGACTTTGAGTCGTGGTACAAGGCAGAGAAGAAGAAATGGATAAAGTAGATACTTCTGCAGGCTCCTGAAAAGACTGAAACTCTGCCTAACATAAACAATCATATCATATGAGCAATTATGCATAAAGAATATGTTTTTGAGAAAAGGAGTTTTTGGATGGTTTCCTAACGCATCTTGTGGATGGGAGCATAAGGACTGTAGAAGAACTAACAATATAATTAGTGAGTGCAGCATGAAGATGCAGACCAGAGTGGGAGAGACTTTGATAGGTCTCTTGCTGGCCATTGGCTGAATATCTTGCACTTTAAGTCAAACACAAGTACCTTGATGAGCCTCATAATTGCATTATAAAGCTCTGTAGTGAAAAACACTTCCCAGTGCGTTCTCTGGAGTTGTTCTGAGCATTTATTCTTTTGTTTCCTCCTAACTCCCTGCCTTTCTTTCTGTGCTAATAAGAGTGCAGTCGTTGATGCTGGCTGCTTCTGGCTCTCTACCCTCCATGCTATGCTGGGCACAGGACACTGTCTTGATCACCAGAGAGCAAAGTCTGGAGAAATACATCAGTTTAAATATTGCTGCTTTCCTCCCCGCCCCCCCCCCCCTTTTTTTTTTATTTATTTGGAAGATCACTAGAGCCAGTTGAGAAGGAATAAAAGGGCAGTAGGCTATTCCCTTTCAAAACCAATAGTACAGATGCCCCATCCCTGGAGGTGTTCAAGGCCAGGTTGGATGGGGCTTTGAGCAACCTGATCCAGTGGGAGGTGTCCCTGCCCATGGCAGGGGTTGGAACTGGATGGGCTTTGAGGTCTCTTCCAACCTAAACCATTCCATGATTCTAGGAATATATGAGAGTTCTTTATTTGCTAAACATTGTGATACGGTGCTGCCTATATCTTAACCTGTAGTTCATTTTACTGTCTGAAAGCAATAGACAAGCCAGATGATTTATTTCTTTTTAAACAAAGGGAGAGTTATCAAACTAACAGAACACCAGCACACTGAGCTTTTCCACAAGGAGTTTCTTTAAAGCCTGGCCAGGGCCTTCTCTACATTTGGCGTATTGGTGGATGGCCAGAAATGTGAAATGGAGCTTTCTTTCGGAGAGGTAGCACAGCGTGCTTGTGTCACTGTGGGACTTGGAGGACCCATTGCTGACACATCTGGATGCTTTTATCTTTTCTATGGGTGCTGTGTTTGATGTTATCGCAGGATGAAACAGGGTGAGATTCCCATACCTTCCAAGTGTTGAAATGTAAGGGAGCACACTCAAAAATTTGGCTCCCACAGCCAGAACGCTTCGTGTTACTCAGCCACCTCCAATGACAGCCCATGCAAGTCACCTGCTCTTACGGTGCTTGGTCCAAGGCAGCATGGTGTGTGTCATGGTCAGACCTACCCACTGTCAGGCTCTGTCCTATGATGGGGAAGGGCAATAGCATATGATCTTGCCACAAACCATCTTGAAATCAGGTTCACTAGCAGTTTAAGGGGTGCCAGAACAGTGGGAAACAGGTAGTGGACAGTGTGACAATCATGATTCTCCCTGCTTGCAACAGCGGCTGTAGCAGAGGAACTCCAATGGATGCATGTGTTTTTTACTAACGTGTGCTGATTTCTCCTGCCTCAGCACTGGCCAGAGATTGGCTTTTCATCATTCTTTTCAACAGTGCCTGCTACCGCAGAGGGAGAGCTTACATTAGAAATAATTTCTTCCGTCAGCTTCCTATTGTTAAAACATTTGACTCTTTTCCAGGCTTTCAGACCAGATTCGAAATGTAGCTGATATAGGCAGAAGTGATACAAATGAGTAGCTGTGCCCAAAATATGATGCATGGAGGCAGATTGAGCTCTCTGCTGTAGAAATACATAGTCAGAAATTACAACAAGGAGACTTAATTCAGTAGGAAGAGCTGGATCATTGCCTGGTCTTTGGAGCGCAGGAAATAGTGACCAGCTTCCCTGTTGCCAGCTCCTAACTCCAAGTGGATGTGCTCCACGCCATGGGCAGAAATACTGCTGTGCCTGGTACTTTCTGTCCCTCGAGTCAACCGGGAACCCAAAGGTTGTGAGTTATACTGCGACAATCAAGATTGCTTCAAGGGCTTGGAAGACCAGTTTCTTTAGATGGTGGAGCTGGGCATTCATTCATGAAGTTTTAAAATCACGACTCTCATCCCTCATGATGTCATTGCAAGCAAGATGCCCTTGCTCAGCCCATATAATCAATGTGCCCAGCTTTTTGCTCAGCCAGGTTTCTGGTGCTTGGAAGAGGGTCTGTGTGCCCGGGAACTCCTCTGGCCTTTTGTCTGCCGATGTGGTGTGGTGACTCTTCTTTCTGTCCCAGGGTCTCCTTTTGCCCGTGCCAGTTTGAAGAGTGGAAAGAATGAGAGCTCGTCCTACTTTCGGAGGAAAGAGAAGATGTTCCGGTTCTTCATTCGGCGCATGGTGAAAGCTCAGAGCTTCTACTGGATTGTCCTCTGTGTGGTTGCCCTCAACACTCTCTGTGTCGCGATGGTGCACTACGACCAGCCACAGAAGCTCACCACTACGCTGTGTGAGTACCAGTGACTCTAGGTTTCCTCTAACAAGATCTTCCATTTTGATCGTTCTGGTTATTGCTGTCACATCCCATGGAGTCTGTTTTATCGGCTTGAGAGGGGTTAGAAATGCATTAACGAGCGGATCTAGTAACTCAAGACTGAGTCATGTAATTCAGAAAAAATCCTCTAGGAGATGGTGAGGATGCTGAGGATTTAACTCCCAAGAACACATGGTTCTTTGCTGTTTTTCTGACTTTGACTTATGCTTTGAGATGGGAATATGATCCTAAACTTTACCCGAAATGTCAGGTTCAGCCACACGTAAGTCTGGTAACACCTCAGAAGGATTTGTGCTGAAGCAGGCTTTATGAAAGGAGGGGGAATGGCTCTGTATTTGGGTAAAGACAGGTTTCTCTGCAACTTGCAGTTGATCTGCAGTGACAAGTTGATCTTGCCAGTGACAAGTGGGGTTCCCCAGGGCTCAGTGCTGGGTCCAGCCCTGTTCAATGTCTTCATCAATGACCTGGATGAAGGCATCGAGTGCACCCTTAGCAAGTTTGCAGACGACACTAAGCTGGGTGGAAGTGTCGATCTGCTGGAGGGTAGAGAAGCTCTGCAAAGGGATCTGGACAGGCTGGACCGCTGGGCAGAGTCCAATGGCATGAGGTTTAACAAGGCCAAATGCCGGGTCCTGCACTCGGGGCACAACAACCCTATGCAGTGCTACAGACTAGGAGAAGTCTGTCTAGAAAGCTGCCTGGAGGAGAGGGACCTGGGTGTGTTGGTTGACAACTGACTGAATATGAGCCAGCAGTGTGCCCAGGTGGCCAAGAAGGCCAATGGCATCTTGGCTTGTATCAGAAACGGCGTGACCAGCAGGTCCAGGGAGGTTAGCCTCCCTCTGTACTCAGCACTGGTGAGACCGCTCCTCGAATCCTGTGTTCAGTTCTGGGCCCCTCACCACAAGAAGGATGTTGAGGCTCTGGAACGAGTCCAGAGAAGAGCAACAAAGCTGGTGAAGGGGCTAGAGAACAGGCCTTATGAGGAACGGCTGAGAGAGCTGGGGTTGTTTAGCCTGGAGAAGAGGAGGCTGAGGGGAGACCTCATTGCTCTCTCCAACTACCTGAAAGGAGGTTGTAGAGAGGAGGGTGCTGGCCTCTTCTTCCAAGTGACAGGGGACAGGACGAGAGGGAATGGCCTCAAGCTCCGCCAGGGGAGGTTTAGGCTAGACGTTAGGAAAAAATTCTTTACAGAAAGGGTCATTGGGCAGTGGCAGAGGCTGCCCAGGGAGGGGGTTGAGTCACCTTCCCTGGAGGTGTTTAAGGCACGGGTGGACGAGGTGCTGAGGGACATGGTTTAGTGTTTGATGGGAACGGTTGGACTCGATGATCCGGTGGGTCTTTTCCAACCTGGTTATTCTGTGATTCTGTGATTCTGCTTCCGTGGGTGATTTCTGTTATGGATTTAAATTTCTTCCAGCTCTGCTCTCCCTGGGATAACAGCATATGCAATAGCCAGTGCTAATCAAGAGAGAAAAATGCCTTTCTGTGCTTATAGAACTATACACAAATTCACTACAGTTGCAGTAATTGTTGTTATATTCTTCGAAAGATTGCAACTTACAGGTCTTTTTTTAATAACTATGCCTGCCTACTTAATGGTGTATGTTTATTAAAAGGGGTAGATGTTGTGATGCCCTTCTGTGAAAATACAATCACATCATCCCCCATCCTGTATTGAAACCGCTGATTGCCCCGACCCAGGTGTAGGACCTTGCACTTGGCTTTCTTGAACCTCATGAGGTTCTCACCAGCCCCACTTCTCCAGCTTGTCCAGATCCTTCTGGATGACATCCCGTCCTTCTGGTGTGGCAACTGCACCACTCAGCTTGGTGTCACCTGCAGATTTGCTGAGGGTGCACTTGATCTTGCTTCATCATTGATGAAGATATTAAACAGCACTGGTCCCAGTACGGACCCCTGAGGGACACCATTTGTCACAGATCTCCATCTGGAATTTGAACCATTGACCACTACTCTCTGAATATGACCATCCAACCAATTTCTTATCCACTGAACAGTCCACCCATCAAATCCATCTCTCTCCAATTTAAAGAAAAGGATGTCATGGGGGACTGTGTCAAAAGCTTTACAGAAGTCCAGATAGTTGATATCCATTGGTTTTCCCATGTCTACTGCTGTAGTTACCCCATCACAGAAAGCCACCAGGCTGATCATACAGGACTTGTCCCTGGTGAAGCCATGCTGGCTGCCACTAATCACCTCCCCGCCCTTCACGTCCTTTCTGCAATCAGAGCTTTTGCACACCACACCGTCTCACTCGCAAAGCTTCTTTTAAACAAGTGTGGAATGTGAGGGGCAGAGCTTTGTTCATTTATTTTCATGAAGGTTGTAGACTATGAGCTGGCAACCTTGTGGAAATTGCTGAGAATATGGTGATACCAAAAGTTTTTCCTTCTGAAGGGAAGGGACGGTTATTTCTGGAAGACAGAGCTGTTGCATTGGCCACTTCTGAATCTATTGAACAGCCAGGTACAAATAATTTTGTTTTATATCTCTTGATATTCAGAGATAGCTTGTTCGGAATTTAAGTGAAACTTCTGAAGCAAGAGGACATAAGACCAGGAAAAAACACCAAAATATTTCAAACAGTCTAACTTCATAACTTGCATCATTAACAATATTTATCTACCTAATTTGCCTTGATTTCTATATAAATTAGATGCTTAAATATTTCTAGCCCCAGATCCTCAGATCTTCCCTTATTATAAGGAAGCAAACTTTTGAAGTTGTTTTTATAGACCTAAAAGGTCAA
The DNA here is from genome assembly GCF_032191515.1 of Phaenicophaeus curvirostris. Classification (NCBI taxonomy): domain Eukaryota; kingdom Metazoa; phylum Chordata; class Aves; order Cuculiformes; family Cuculidae; genus Phaenicophaeus; species Phaenicophaeus curvirostris. The sequence goes on from NC_091411.1 coordinate 3,375,461, forward strand.
TTATACCAGCTGTTCTGACTTCAAATACCTCCCTATTAATCTTTGCTGAAATATTTAATGCTACCAGGTAGCTGAAGCTATAATAAGAGATGCATAAGAAGGACAGAAACTTCTTTCAGCTCTATTTTTTTCCTTTCTCCCCTCAAGATTTAGAGTGAAAAGAGAGACAGACAAGTCAGTCTTGCTTATTCATTTCCTAAGTTTAAGAAAGGAAATAATAAGCTAGATTGGCAGTGTTATTAGAAGTTTAAGGCTTAAGATTTCCTCCTGAATCAGGACTAATAGTCTAGACAACCCCCCTCCCCCGCTGTCTTTAAGCCTTTTCACATCAAAAAAGAGGGCTTTGGATTTCAAAACTCAGTTTCAGGAACACCTTATGCAGTAACTTTTCTAAGAGAACATTAAGAAAGCCATGAGCCAGCAAGTTCTACTTAATGTTCCTATGAGAGCTGGAAGAGAAGTTTCTCTTGATTAGAATTGAGGGCACACCTCCGTGTGCAAAACATTCCTGGGGCAGAGGCCATAAATTAGGCCCCCAACCTACCTCAGCTGAAGACAAAAACACAGGGAAGGTAATATTGTGAATTGGTTTCCATACACATGGCATGTTTTAATTTCTTGGTGCTAGTGTACTGCCAAGCTAAGAAAGAGTGATCTCATTGAGTGAATTTTTAATGGAAAAGTCAGAAAAACACTGAAGAACCATGTGTTCTTGAGAGTTAAATCCTCAGCATCCTTCCAGCCATAGATGCTCTCCTGTGTCTCGTCTGTCCTTTACGTATCTTTGCATTATTGCATTGCTCTTTACTGCAAACTTGAGTATGTCCTTCATCAATAAGGAAACACCCAGGCAGGTGTTTCACGAATTAATCCCTTAAATTCATTAAAAGAAATACTAATGGCTACAGATGAACACTGCTAGAAACAACACTGTAACTGGTGAGGGGGGTGAACTAGCCCAGATGTGGTTTAGCCCTTGAGGAGTGCTCCTTGAAAGCCCTGTTCTGTCCAAGATCCATGCATGAATTCATTAGATATAAGCAGAACAAGATATTGCGAAACCAGGGGATTTTAGACAGCTCCTGGAGATACTTGGCAAAATCCCTTAACTGCAAAAGTGACAGATTTTAAAACCTACTTTAAAGTTAATCCATGATGAGTGAACTTCACTGCCGAGGAGCAGGACTTGGCTAGTCTGATGTATAGCAAGAGAGAAGTAGCCAGTTCTAATTACGTTGTTTCACGGAAGGTGCATAGAAATGAGCTGATGAGTAGTTTTGTGAACTGTAGCAGCAGGAGAGGAGTGTGGTAAAGCCTGGGAGGATCCACTAACCCCTGAAACTCTACCCAGGCACCTCTAATTCAATTATACCTGTCCCTCCAGGGAAAAGTTTAATTACATTACAAATTAATTTTATTTCAAGAATGGTTGGTAAAAGCCTACGGGTCTGCATTGATTTATTTTTCCCTTGGTCTTTTCTTTTAACTTTTCTGCTGTTGAATTGTTCTGATTAGGTTTCTCTGCTTGATATTCTGTATTGCTGCAACCACTTTGAAACAGGAGCTATAGGTGCTTTAGAAAGGGGCTTGGGGTTTCTTTACTCTTATTGAAAGAGCTGATGAGAAATTCTTTGAATTCTTGGGCTGTGGTGAAGGCCAGTGCATACTTTATGCCCCTGTAATTATCACCAAATTAGATCAGCAATTTTCCATCTCTGCATGGAAAGGACTCCAGTGCCACATTGCAACAGGTGTTTCCTCCTACTGCACATGGACACCTGGCATGTTCTACTCACCAAAGCATGGACTTTCATTTAAATCACTCACAATTCTCTACAGAAGTATATATATTTCATGCAGCCTCCCATGATTGTCAATTCTTTGTGGTAATTTCCACCATTCCTGATATTCTTAGAAACAAAAAGAATCCAGCTTGGAAAAGCATCACTGAGATTGAGTAGAAGCAAAGATGCTTCAATTATGAGGGAAACAAACCAACAAAGTCTGTAGTGTGGGCACACAGTAGGTGCGGAATTAAGGGTTTTTCAGTCAGAACAGTGCCTTTTAAAAATACATGCTTGAGCAGAAGCTGCAAGCCTGATGTGGAGACAGGTGAATGCATTTCCATGCCCCTGTGCAGAAGTGGTGATGGTGGTGGTAGTGATCTCCTGTTCCTCTGGCTAAAGCTGTGGGAGAAGGCTGGAACGAGAGCTCTCTGGCCTCCCTTGGGCAGCGCACGGTGAAGAAGGTTTCAGGACTGGATTGGTAAGGTTTCACTTGGGAGCTTTCTCATCAGGCTTCCCTTTCCATGTGTCTGCCCTTCATGAAGCAGCTCTCCATGTTTCTCAGTTAACACTGATCCTTAACTTGCTCCTAAATTTATATCTGTTTAAAAACAAGATCCAAAACGTCTCCTTTTTGATAAATGCAATTTTGAAAACAGTATTTTAGCCATTATATCCTGAGAATGTCTTCCCTGCATGCCGCGTGGTGCTGAACCATGTGTTTGGTGCAATTAGGCCTTTTCTGATGATGTTGTGTTTGCCTTTGAAGTAGATAGCCAGCTCCCTCCGGATATAAATATGCAGTGTTTGCAAGCGTGAGGAAAAGGCTTTCTGAAATGAGCATATTTATTTATGTCTGCTGAACATTTCACGTCTGCTTTGTCAAAGAGAAGGAAGTTGTGCTTCACTGAGGTTCTCCTCCTGGTTGGTTTAATGTATGAGGAGGATGATCTGAGGAAACCAAAGCGGGAGGCTCAGCACCTGCCCCTAATGGCATCGGGCTTGGAGATGGGACAGAAATGGAATTAACCCATGGGTAATTGACAAAAAAAGAGCTACTACCTATCAAATTCAAATGTATAGGGCAAAAAGATGCTAGCACAGCCTTTGCCAACAGCACAAATTTGAAATTAAGTAAGAGTATTTGTATCAACCTTCTTTTCCTTAAATCACATTACAAAATGCTTCTGCTTAAGGCAGATTAAATTACATGTGGAGTCTGAATATCACGAGGTCCAAACACCGAAACTGCATTTTTCAATTATATGGGCAGGGCTATGTCAGAAGAAATCATGTTTCTGATCCTTCTGCTGGAGAAGCTAATTCATTCAGAGTCAATTCCATCTGTCCAAGGAGTCCACTATGTCCATATTTTCCTTAAGTCCATCATTTGTCCTCACAGTTCCATGATTTGTAGTGTCTGGTATCTCCTGAAGTACAGCTATCACTGTCTGTTTTGAACTCTGCTGTAGATGGAAGTCATCAGCTGTGAAACGACAAGCTGGGCTCTTCTTTCAGGAGCTGCTGAATGAAGTTGTTTCTTGGATGTTCTGAGTTTCTAATGTTTCCTATTTTTTTTATATTTTAATGAAATATTTCTTGATTCTGTTTTACTTAAAGAGAGCATTTGTTAGTTTCGCTCCTTCTATGATGTTCTGGTTTTGCATGTGCGTTTGCAGGATATTTCAGTCCGATGATAGAACATTGCACTTGTTGATAACTGGGTTATGTTCCTCCTTCTGCTGGATGGGTGACTGAACATTAATACTTGCTTCTTTCCTCCTTTTTCTTCTTTTGAAATGGTGGAATTTGTTTTGGCAGAGGTTCCTAAGTTGGTGAAAATTGCACTAAACCCCACCTGCCTGCTATTTTTGTTTTTCTATGATAGAACATGGGGTTTACCTGAAATATAACTCTGAGAGGTGAGTGGTGGATAGATAAGAGTGTAAGAATTGTCCTGCCAGAGTGAGATGTGAAGCAGGTAGATGTTGTGCAATGCTTTCTGTAGGTCTCCGCTACAACCCCTCCCTGTGATTTTGAGTTCTGTCTGCCACGTAAGCAAGACCAAAGCATTGGTTAGATATTGATCCTTGTGGTAGGGAGACTTACACTGAAGTAATTCCTAAAAGCACTGAGTTCTGAGTGTGAAACCAAAGATGGGAGTGATAACGTCCTGGTGAGGGAGCAACCCTTGTCAGCACAAACACTGGTGCAGCCTTGCCCTCTGGGCTAGCGACTGAAATAGGTGACAGCAGCACAAATTCTTCCACGCCCAGGGAAGATACATTTGCATCATTAGAGAATGTTGCCTTCTGTTTCACGCTATTTCCAAAGTGCATAGGGTGCAGAATGGAAGTTCAGGATCTGGCCTGGAAGCCAGGTTAATTTTCTGATTTACAGAGCCAGTTGGTAATAACTGAGAGGTTTGACATCCTTGCTGCTTCATAATTGCAGTCTTTTTAATTATGTGCAAGGAAATTCAATACTACTGAATGTGTGTTTTTTAAAAAATTCTGTATTTTTGTATTATTGGACTTGTCAGCCATCTCATTTTATGCTTGACATTGGTTTAGCTGATCCCTTCCTTGCATCCTTTGCACTCGCAGTCAGATGGAATGCCAGGGTAATTGTGGATAACCCTGTACTCTGGAATCCCTCGTGCTGCAAACAACTGAGCTGTTGCTCACTGAGCTGTTGTGTCTGATGTCAGAAAGGAGAGGAAAATTCTAGCATGGTGTGGGCATGAACATGCTTCTCCTAGCAAGTTCCAAGTGCAAAGGGAGGTGGAGATCTGCAGCTCCTTCATGTGATCATCCCTTCCCTTGAGCACTGAGACCACAGAATCATAGAATGCTTTGGGTTGGAAGGGACCTTTACAGCTCATCCAGTCCAACCCCCCTACAGAAGCAGCAATATCTTTAACCAGATCAGACTGCTCAGAGCCCCATCCAACCTGACCTTCAATGTTTCCAGGGACAGCACCTCCACTACCTCCCTGGACAGCCTGGGCCAGTGCCTCACTACCCTCATTGTAAAAAATATCTTCCTTATATCCAGTCTAAATCTCTTCTCCCTGAGTTTAAAACCATTACTCCTTGTCCTGTCATGACAGGCTTTATAAAAAGTCTGCCCCTAGCTTTTCTGTAGTCCCTTTCAGTACTGGAAGCTGCTGTAAGGTCTCTCTGCAGCCTTCTCTTCTCCAGGCTGAACCACCCCAACTCTCTCAGACTGTAGGTGAGATCCACTGAATGGAGTCCACCTCTTGGTAGGAAAAAGGCTGAGAAGTCCACAGGCCTCATACTTGGTCACCTTGTTCCTCAAATGTGAATGCTTTGCCCTTGATAGTCTTCTTTAACGATATTGCTCCTGTTTTTAAGGAGAGTAGGTTATGTGGTATAATTAATACCCTCCTGGTATTTCCTCCCCTACTGCAAGTGTCGGCACAAGTGTCCTTGTAGGCTCCTCATTGAAGTGTTAATAAAACCTTTCTCATCTAGTTAATGCTGCTTGCATTTCAGTTAACATTATGCCCATGATACTTTATGACTGTCTTTCATTTAAAAATTAAACCCCCTTTTAATTTTTACGATAATTGAAGCTCTATTTTCCAAGCAGTTTCAAAAGACAAGCAGCAATGTGAGATGGACCTGGGCCAGACACACTCACTCAGTAGGAACATGCAAGGCAGTGAATGGGGCTTGAAAGGGCTCATGTTCCCTCCTCTCTCGTTCCCCACACTTGCTGGCTGATTGCAGGAGGTCAATACAAAAAATGGTGTGGCCAGCAGGAGCAGGGAAGTGATTGCGTGCTATATTAGGCACTAGCATCTTGAATCCTGGGTTCAGCTTTGGGCCCCTCAGTACAAGAAAGACGTTGAGGGGCTGGAGCGCATTCAGAGCGCAAGGGTTCTGGGGGAGCGGCTGAGGGACCTGAGACTCTTTAACCTGGAGAAGAGGAGGCTCGTGGGAGACCTCATTGCCCTCAAGTGCCTGAAAGAAGGTTGTAGTGATGCGAGTATTGATCTCTTCTTCCAAGTAACAAGAGATGGGATGAGAGGTAATGGCCTCAAGTTGCACCGGGCGGGATTTAAATTGGATATTAGGAAACATTACTGACAGAGTGGTGAAGCCCTGGCAGAGGCTGCTCAGGGCAGTGGTGGGGTCTCCATCCTTGGAGATGTTCAAAGATCTTGTAGATGTGGCACTTCAGGACGTGGTTTAGCAGGCACGGTGGGGTTGGGCTGACGATGGGACTGGATGAGCTTAGGTGTCTTTTCCAACCTTAATGATTCTATGAGGTGTATAAAGTGTCTGGGATTCTGGGTTATCTAGCTGAAATTTTCCTTGTTCTAACTTATATCTGTTGCCCCATGTCTGTCCCTGTGAGACTTTTCTCAAAGTCTGGCACTGTTTTGTCTTTATCCTTCCTGGAATCGTAAAACTGAAACTACAGAAGACTGCTTTTCTGTAGCATCTGCGCTACTACAGCATCCAAGAACCTTTTGTAGCGCACCAAGTGATGTGATTAATCTCCACGCTTTGAAGTTTGATTCTTTTCCTCATCTTTTCTCTAGAGGAAGAAGTTTGCCTTATGCTATTTGGCTTGTATTCATAGTGTAGAGGGGTTTTGCCCTTTTCGTGTTTGCTTTGAATATTCTGTTGTTTCTGTTACTCCAGATCTAACTTGCATGACTTCAAGTGGCAATGGCAGTGTTTTCTGTAACTTCAGGTCCTAAAAACTGGATTTGGGAATTGTAGTCTCCAGCTATGTTCTTTCTGCCTTTTGTTTCGTCATAGGTGATAAATATTCCTATCAAAATCTTCACAGCCTGTTTGCCTGTGCTATATGAAGCAGAAGGAAACTGAACTTGCTCTTCCATAATTATATGGTTATACAGGCATAATAAAAATAAATGTGGCTCTGTGCTAACAGGAGACACAACACCTCTGAATATGAGCTCTCAGAGGCAGCAACTCTGTTGGGTATTTTTATCATGAGAGGATGTTACAAAAGCTTACACCCCAATTCCAAAAGTGCCCATTTCATGTAGGTGAAAAGAAGTCCCAAATATACACTGGCAATGCACGATCTGTGCAATTAAATTAGACCTTTAGAAATATCACATCCAGAACTTTCTCTGCGAATTCCTGTACAAAGACAATGGCAGTGTTATTTAATGCTCTGAAAATATTATTTAACACTCATACCGACCTTCCTGCATGAAGCAATACCTTCACAGTTCTCGAAGACTGAATACAGCTCGTGTATATAGAAATAACAATGTGAAACTGTCTTTGCGGTCTTGTTTGGCTTTGCAAAGGGATTTTCTTTTGGCAGGAGGAAGTCTGTGTTGTTAAAAATTACCGTTGTTCCTCACGTGAAGAGATCTGCCTACCTAGGACTTGTGGAGTAATTTAATCTCTTTTCCTGTTTCCAGATTTTGCAGAGTTTGTGTTTCTGGGTCTGTTCCTTACTGAGATGTCTTTGAAGATGTATGGACTGGGGCCAAGGAACTACTTCCACTCTTCATTCAACTGCTTTGACTTTGGGGTGAGTAGGCTTGAGCTGTGCGTATGAAGCGTGTGGCTCTCTTGGTACCGGATGGGATTGGGCATTTAAGGGTGAATATGGGAATCCAAGGGAAACGGTGCTGTAATTGCATCTTCTGCAGGGAGCAGTCATTGTATAAATTAGCTGCAGTGAAACACGTTAAGCTTCCCCAAGTTATCATCCTTCTTGAAGAAATGTGACAGCTGGGGATTTCATTTCCTCGACGAGCTAGGGGGTGTTCGCAGCATCAGCACCAGTAAATGCTCTGATTACTGTGAGATTCTCTGTTCCATTTAAATGAGGTGATTGAAAGACAAAAATCCCACACATCTTGTTGCTTATCTCCCCTATAATCCATTTAATGGCCTTTACCTCAAGATACATAAGCAGCACTTTTCAGACATGAGTGCCCAGGAGAAGTCTAAACACATGATTAGGTGACATACAGGCAATAGCTCACATCCTTTCATTGCACAAGTACAGGCTTTCCCTTCAGGGCTAAAGCTAAAGCTTTGAAGTGCAAATAGTGGGGTCAGTTTTGGCTCCATCCAACAAAAGGATGTTGCATGCACATGTTCATTTATTAATTAAAAGCCATTAGGCTTTAATCTGTCCTCACAGAGGTTAACTCATCTTCTCTTATCTTTAGTGTGGGCTGAGCACTGCATCCCAGAAGGGGCATGGGTCTATAAGGTTTCTTTGTAAAGCAGATAAGAGCCTTATGATGCAGCCATGAGCAAGGGGAAACATTCTATTCATCGTACCAGTCATCCAGCCTTTCTCTCCAAAATTTAGTCTGTGTTTCTAGTCTTTATCTTCCAAAACGTCGGAGGTGTTCCTTTTCTCCCGTGGGGTTATAGTCGTTGTTTCAGCTCTGCTCCCACAAAGTAGGAGGAGGTATTTTTACCTTCGTTAAGTGACAACTCATAAATCCAAGAGTACAGCTAAAGCTTTTGACACTACCTCTTTTCAGTAGTGTCAGAAGGGAAGCTCAGAGCTACATAGACTTTGATATTAACCCAGTCAGCCCAAGAATCCTGTGTCCAATAGACTGAGGTGTTGCATAAGGCTGCACAAAGTGTGAGGCTCTCCTTTCTGGGGTGTCTGTTGCAGCCATTGATGGCTCAGAGCATTGAAATACATTGTGCTGCTCTTTCTGGGTGTGTAGCCCCAAAGGATAAATGCATGGACTCAAACTCTTATGAGAGGAAACCACAGCACAAATAACACAGATAATGTAAGATAACTGGATGTCTGCACATTCAGAGCTGACACTTGATTTGAGGGGCAGGGATGCTGCCCTCAACTGAAGGCAGCCAGATCATGGAAAAGTTTAACTGCACTGGCAAGATGTCCTGCAGAGGATGGAATGAAGAGTGTGCCCACGGAATACAAGGAGGCTGACATCCAGCTTTCATTAAACTCAGTGCACACCTTAAAAACCCCAGTTTCTGTAAGCTAGGTCAAAAACCCGTGGCAGCCAAGCAACGTTTCCTACTTAGATTTTAAGGGTATCATTGTCCTGTTTGCATTGTCTAGTGATCAATGTCCTTCGCCAGTGGATTCAGTAGTCTGTAAACTGCAGCCAGCTTGCCCTCACACTCTCTGCCAGATTCCCTGGATTCTTGTATCCAGGATGCTCCTTGTACAACAAGAAAAGCTTGTACCTGATAGTCATGGACAAGTGATTTAGGAGCTCGCATTAAGCAAGAGATAAATCTACCAGCTCTCCATAGTTTATGTTGTGCTAAGTGCAGCACTGGCAGTAAGCTTTGCTTAGTGTTTCCCAGGAGGTAACGCTGTTGATCTGTTTCTAATTCTTCCTTATTTAGAAAATCCACTGGGATCCTACTTCTAGCTTTGTTTCTTCCTCCTCACCCACCTTCCAGCACATGGAATTAATTCAGCTGCTTCACCCCCGCTGGAATATCCTGCAGATCTGTAGTCAGTTTAGTCTGACAAACCATCAAGATGAAACCACTCAACTACAAAAAGTGAAACAACAAATCAGAGCAACATCAGTCTTGGGAGAAACAGTCCGGTGGGGTCTCATGTGAAACAACTCCCCGGAGAATGTGTTGAGATGCCAAGGAAATTAATTATCAGTGTAACATGTGGAGGGTCTAAGGAAAGGTTTTTGCTGTTGCATTTGGGATTCCCAAGAGTGATAGATGATGGGAGAGGAATTTTAGTTCCTTCTTTATGTGATGGGAGCCACTGGGTTAGCGACTGTTGTCTTCTTTTCCCACTCCGTTTTCTTGAAATTCAGGGTACAGCATTTCTTGCAGAGCAGCTTCAAGCAGTGCTGTGTTTTTCAAAAGACAACTAGACCTCTGCTTATGAAAGGGGTTTCCAAGCTGCTGAGTCTCCCACCACTGCTCAGCAGCTCTGATGGGCCTGACTTCTCATTAACACTCCCTTTCACAACACAAACCAGCTGCTCACTGGGGTCCGCTGATAACATGTTGATGGTGTTCTTCAGGCAATTGGGGACCACAGTCCATGGGAGCTCTGCAGTGCTAGGTTAATGCAAGTAACAGCAGTAATTGGCAGCAAAATGCCTGTCTTCTCTTATTAACTGTGAAGTAACTTGTGTTGATGTAATTGCCCTTTGTGGCTCCACTTAACCCATCACTGTTTTGTAATTTTCCTAATAAAGGATCAAAGAGAAGATTTCATTATCACTTGAAGTTAATTCTCTGCCAACCTTAAAACAAACAAAAAGATAAAACAGAACTTAAAAAACACCTGATTTGGGACAATTTTTTCAAGAACTTAAGCTGAGGGCCCAGCAGAGGATGGGATGTGCATGCAGGATGGGCTTTGCAGGATCTCTTAATAACTGTTATTTTAATCAGGAGTTTCTGGTGGATCTTGCCCAGAGCTAGTGCTTTGCTGTTTTTCAGTGCTGTGGGTGAAGGCTTTTGCTGCCTTTGATGGGAAGGTGAGCACAGAGCAGTGTCCCCCTGCATCTCTGCAGGCTGGACCGACTGGCCTCACGGGGTGGGGAAATGAAGTGTTGGCATTTGTAGTTGAGCCAGTGTAGACTGAATAAAAACAGTACGACATCCATCAAAAAAAGGCTATTTTGAGGATGTTAGCTTGCTAGAGAAGAAAGCAACAAATTCCTCTCTGTGATTCCCTATATGTCTGTCCTGCTTCTAGGTATCGCCTTTTTTAGTTTAAACTGCACAAAATCGGAAGCATGCTTCTTAGCGCTGATTTAGTACTGATTTTGCAAAATTGTGCTGATGCCTTCATAAGAAAACCATCACAGCCAAGGCTCTTATGATTCTTCTGTCCTCAGCCTCTCTAGGAGCACCACCTGGAACTAAGCAGATTTTATAGCCTTATGTAAAATGGAGTATTTTTGCAGGTCATTGTGGGAAGCATATTTGAAGTTATTTGGGCTGCAGTGAAACCAGGAACCTCATTTGGCATCAGCGTACTGAGAGCTCTTCGACTGCTGAGGATTTTCAAAGTAACAAAGTAAGTCCAACTCCCTTTCTCCTCACATTAGACATTTAGTACTGTGTGAAATCTGTACCACCAGCCCCACAGGTGCTTTCCACACCTGTTAATAAAACCAGCTCCCAAAAAGCCACGTAATAACTGGCAGAAAGGTCTGTCTGTCTGAACATCCCATGTCTGCACTGACCCTAGTGAGTGGGGGAGTGGAAGAAAAATTTCAGATGCAGGATTGGCCTTCCTGGGTTTTTGAGCTGGAATTTGCATCCACAAGGACTTCTAACAGCTCTTTCCCCATCCCCATGTACAGGTTTGTCTGACTTTTGAGGGGAGAACTTATCACCATCCACAACTGCCTGAAAGGGGCTGTGGTAGGGTGGGCAGTGGTCTCTTCTTCCAAATAACAAGTGATAGGATGAGAGGAAATGGCCTCAAGTTGCACCAGGGAAGGCTTGGACTGGAAATTAGGAAACATTTCTTTACTGACAGAGTGGTGAAGCCCTGGCAGAGGCTGCCCAGGGCAGTGGAGGAGTCTCCATCCTTGGAGGGGTTCAAAGAGTGTGTATAGAATTAGATGTGGCACTTTGGGACGTGGTTTAGTGGGCACAGCGGGGTTGGGCTGATGGTTGGACTGGATGAACTTAGAAGTCTTTTCCAACCTTAATGTTTCTATGATCCTGTGATTTTATGATTCTGTGATCTTCTTCAGCCCTTGGGCAGAGGGCTCCTCCACAATGTAGTGATAGACTGCATGAGAACAGCCTTCTTTTCCTTGTTTTTGAGCTTGCTTCAAAGAAAAAAAAATGGTGAGGGGATCCCTCATTTCTTGTTGTAAGAGTTTCTTATTTATTTTATAAGCCCCATCAACTGCCTGCTCTCCTTATCTGCTGCTGATCTGGTGATAGATCCTTAACTGTTTAGGAACTGATGAGCTGAGCTACCCTGGTTATCGCTGGATACTAAATCCTGGTGCCTGAACCACTAAGTTAACACAAAAATGAAGTGCGGTGCGGCTCCCTGTGCTGGTCTGAGAATGTCTGAGGTCTTCAGTTTTGAGCCTGTGTAGTTGAGTTACCACAGCTTTTCAGTTGTTTTCATGCTCATATATTGCATGAATGCGTACTGGATTTAGCAAATAGCTCCTGTGCAATTTAGAAATCCATCTGACACCATTTCTGCAGGAATTCAAAACTGTAGTATGAGAACATATTTGGGAACTCCTGCTGTTTTTTCCCGCCTTACATTTTTTTTAACACCATTACCTCCTCAGATCTCCCCTCTTTCCATCACTTTCTCACTCATTCTTGGCTTGAAGTAACAAAAAGAAGAATCGCATCTCCCTCTAAAAAAAAGCCAACCACCCCAATTAGATAAGGCATAAGTTGTTGCAGAAACAAAACAGTCATTTGAAGTAATCGGGTACTTTTGAAGGTGGAGTCCCCATCCCTGGAGGGGTTCACAACACCTGTACATGTGGCACCTGGGGATATGGTTTAGCAGGCACGGTGGGGCTGGGCTGATGGTGGGACTGGATGAGCTTAGACCTCTTTTCCAACCTTAATAATTCTGTGATTCTATTCAAACATGAATTTTGTTGGCTCTGTAGAGTTTGCTGATTTATGTCTGCACATCCAAAACTCGTGTGTAGTACCGTGTCATTTGTTGTGTAGGGTTGGAAGCATTCCGTTTGGTAAATGTCCAACCAAAACAGGTGGGCACCTGCCCCAGAGAGGTCACTACAGTCTGCCTTTGCACTAATCTTATTCATCAAAACCTCCAGATTTTGTAGCAAATGTATGGCAATTAATTGTCAGCAGTCAATTTTATTCCAAGCTATTGAGATTTAGTCTGATTGCATGTTGTACTTTTTAATATTTTTGGATATTTTTGCAAGCTAGAATGCTCTTTTTGGGAATTTGGACTAGTCAGGATTTTAGCCAGCATAACAAAGGGAATATGCCTGAGGTTTAACTTAACAAAGTGCATCATGGAGCAGGCCAAGTGCTCTCGTGCTTCACAGGACAGTGATTGAAATCTCCCCACCACTCATGCTGAAGTTCCCTTGACCTGCTTATGTGGGGTTTTCACCTGACATGAATGAGCTGCCTTCATTCCATTACCAGGACCCAAGTCCCCAGCAGCTCAGACGGGGACATTTCAGCTCTACTGAGCCTCATATTTTCCCAGTGCCTGCACTGCACAGCTCAGTCCCAGTGTAACTCATGGTGAGTGCCCAAAGGGATGGTACCAGGATCAGATTGCTGCCCACCCGCTCTCATTGCACTCTTTACTGTGAAACTGTCCTGACCTTCAGTAACTTTTTTTTTCCTTTTTCCATCTCTTTCATATCATTTTTTTCTCTGAAGCTTCCTGCCCTGATTTTTTTCCCCTCTTTATTTAACAGAAGCTGGTTGCAGCCCACTAGCTTTGAATAATCAATGGTATTTTAATTCCTGTGTCGTCAATCAGTGTGACTGCAGATGACAAAGCAATGTGATACGTGAAAGGTTAAATTACAGCTGGCCTGAAAGGTGACAGCAGGATGCACTTTGAGGGGACACAGCCTAAGAGGGGCTAAAATTCAGCAAGGGGGACAAGGAGAGGACAGCTTCATGTGTTCTCTTCTTTGTCATGATGGAACTGAATGGGGACTGGCATCTTTGCAAATGCATCTCCTCATTATATCCTGGTGCTCTGTAGCCAGGCAGGGTTTGGTGCTGAGCTATTCCAGGATAAGGCAGAGCCTCCATGTGTATTTCATGTCCAGGGACATTAACTGCGAGGTGCAAACACCTTGCTTGTGGCAGATTTTGCCTGGAGCCATTGTGTCAAGCAGGAGAGAGCTGCGTGATCAGCAAACCCTTCCTCCTCCTCCAGGGAGGGCAGCTTGCCCCTTTCGCTAACCCTGAGTAGGTTTGATTGCAACTTTTTCAATTGAAGATATTCTCCTGAGAGATCAAAGTTTCCCCTGAAACCTGTTACTTCATTGTGGACATAACTTTTCTTGGGATGGGTGCAATGGGAGTGCAAGATCCAGCTTCTGCTGGGATGGATGTGCCTATATCATCCTCCACACTGAGAAATGTGGAGCGTTTCAGCCCTTGCAGCTGCACCTGAGGGAAGAAAAGGAGGAAAACAAAAATGAAGAGAAGGAAGGATGGACGGCATTTCTGCTTTTCTGACTCAAGCCCTAAACTTCTCTCCCCATAAGCAGATCGGACATGTGCACTGCAAGAAGGAGCTCGGTGCATGGGTCTGTCCCCAAAACTGCTGCTGCAAGGTGCAAAGGGGAGGATGGCAGAGCAAGCTGCTGTGGAGAGTGACCTCAGGATGGCAGCTGGCAGGGCCAGGTGGTGGAAGCAAGAGAGGCCATTGGAGAAAAAGAGTGAAAGATTCCCACCCATGATCTCAGATTCAAAACTTTTAACTAAGGACATGTGAAATGGCTTTAAATCACTTGTTTCCTACTGCCTGCTTCAGCCCCATTGTTCCACATGCTTGTCTGTCCAAACAGAAACTGTCAAAGAGCTCCTCTGTTTAATAGCTCTTTCTACATTTTCTGATTCATTAGGTTTCCTAATATAAATGCTCCCTGCCTGGTCTCAACTGGGCAATAAAGCCAGGAAAGAGAGCTGTTTCTGAGCACCCTCCCCAGCAAGTTGTCATTCGATGTGCCTGCCTTCAAGTGTACCAGGAGCCGTCTTGGGGAACGAGGGAAAGAAAAGCAAACTATCAGGCCAGATGTGACTTGGATGTGTCAGTCAGGATTTGGGCTGAACCATTCTCTCTTGCTGTGTTAACATCGTGGATTTGGTTTTGTCCTCTGGGGTGATTGCTTGGTACTGGATCCTTAAACTGTGTGGCTGAATTGCCCCATGCTGAAGACACCAACAATGTGTGTGTTAAATCATAGAAGCATAGAGCAATTTGGGTTGGAAGGGACCTCAAAGACCACCCAGTTTCACCCCTGCCATGGGCAGGGACACCTCCCACTGGATCAGGTTGCTCCAAGCCCCATCTAACCTGGCCTTGAACCCCTCCAGGGATGGGGCAGCCACGACTTCCCTGGGCAACCTGGGCCAGGGCTTCCCCACCCTCACAGCAAAACATTTCTTCTTAAGATCTCATCTCCATCTCCCTCTTTCAGCTGAAAACACTTCCACCTTGTCCTGACCCTGCACTCTCTGACCAACAGCCCTTCCCACCTTTCCTGGAGCCCCTTTCAGTACTGGAAGCTGCTCTAAGGTCTCCCTGGAGCCTTCTCTTCTCCAGGTTGAACAAGGCAAATTCTACAGAAATGTTTAAACATGAGGGAATTTTAAGTGTTCTTGTAGATACTGGCATTTGATAAGTTGGAAGGACACTCTGCAAAGGTGTTCTGGTGGAAATGAGCTGTTTATTCCTGATTTGTGTCTAGTGAAGGGAGGGGTTCACTCTCCCCAGATTCGGTCTCACCTTGACAGTATCGACGCATCCCTGATTTTGACATCCCTGCTGACTGCCATGCCGGATGAGAATGTGCAGATAGGTTGAAATCTATACCAGAAAAGGGGTTACTGAGAAACTAAACCAAACCCTTTCACTTCAGGCAGCTGCTCTGTATGGGTACACGTGCACCAAGGTGACCCATCTCTGCCCTTGGTTTTGCCACTCAGACATGTATTTTCCAATCACAGAGAGGGGAGTATAAAGATAACAATATTCATTGCTGTTCTTTTCCTTTTTTATTTTTCTTTTTATAAGAAAATAGATCATATTATTTTCTCACTGAAGGCTCTTCTCCCACTGATGCTATCTCTTTGCTGCTCTGATCTCCAATGCAGGTACTGGAATTCCCTGAGGAATCTGGTGGTCTCCTTGCTGAACTCCATGAAGTCCATCATCAGTTTGCTCTTCCTCCTGTTCCTGTTCATTGTGGTGTTTGCTTTGCTAGGGATGCAGCTCTTTGGAGGACAGTGAGTCAATCAGTCCGTGTCCTGTCAGGGGTTGTCTGAAAACCATCACTTGCGGTGCCCAAGGGGAAGAGAGGCTGGGCTGCAGGGCTCAAAATATTAACATTCTGGGCTGCTGAGATATGATCTCTGGTTTATAGAAGACTAGCTCCTGTTCTGGTATTTTTGCTGGAGCTGAATTTGTTCTAGCTGCTATAATTCAAAGTTCATCATTTTATGGTCCTCATGAACACCCAGACCTCTGAAGTAGAGCTGAGGAAAGCAGCTCTTTTTCTGCTCTGAAGGGAAAGACAGAGCAACAGGACTTTCTTGCATTTGGAATATTTTTTCTGCTGTAAAAAAAGGTTTTGTAAAATCTGATTTTTTCCCTAAGAAATGTCAGATGTGATGAAAAGACCTATTGCAATATCACCATTCAAACTCCAGTAGAGTGTTTGAAATGAAATAACTGGGTTTTTTTTACATCTACTACTATTTTATCTTAAAAAAATAAATAAAATGTAATTACCTACCAAGAGGGCAACTTCAGTTTTGACTATTGGAATGGTTTGCTCCACAAAAAGCATTTGAGATTTTGGTTGTTCATTTTAATTGTGGATGTGTGGAAACTTGGGTTACTCTTGGACTAAATAAGCTTAAAGGTGTTCTCCAACCTAGATGATTCTGTGATTCTGTGAAAATGAATTTCAAAGCGTCAGAATTTTCTCCTGGAATCAAATTGAGTTGCTGCTTATAGTTCTGTTAAGATGCCTATTCCTCCCTGTGGTTGCCTGGGGTGTTGTTGTCAGGTGGAAAAAATGTTGCTCTCTGGCTTGGGTTACAGGGTATAACGAGACTGCAGAAGAGTTGCTTGTCCCTTACGGCTCCTGGTTTTGTTTCTTACTTCTCTCTAGATTCAATTTCCAAGATGAAACACCAACCACGAATTTTGACACCTTCCCTGCTGCCATCCTCACAGTATTCCAGGTAAAACCATCCCTTGTCCCAAGTGAGCATTAGAAAATTAATTCCTGGACATCTACTCCTGCTTATGGGGAGCACAGAGGAGCCCCTAAAACCATAGAAGTTAGGAAAGAGGATGTCCACTCTTCTCATGTATTTTGCCCCACTAACCAATGAATGCATCATTAAAAATCAAGGCTATAGAATGAAGGAAAACCAGAACAAGAGATTATTTTTGCTAGGAACAAGTATATTGATAAAATAGACACTTCTATGCTGAGCTTAATGGCTGTGTGTGCCCAGGCTGTCTTCTTCTGAGGCCCCTGCAGCACCGGCACATGCTCTGCTGCGTAGATCACCCTGTCTAAAATCCTAGACAGCGAGCATGTGGTTGACCTGTTTCACTTGTGATTGCCATAATTTAATGAGGAGAGAGGCCCGAGCTAGCTCCAGGCTGTAAGGAAATAATGTAGCGTTTTGCAGGGTAATAGCTCAAGATAAGATAATGCTGGATAAAAATTACTGTCGGTGGGGGAGCGCAGAAAGAAGCATCAGCCTTGGGCAAGTTTGTGTGATGGCAGTCAAACTTCTGGCAGATTGCTGGGATTTAAGAGCCTGATTTTGGAGCTGCTCTCTGCATGCCTGGTTAGAAACAGTTATTTCAGGTGTTTAAGCAAGGGTAGGGGATGCTGCACTCTGCTCCATGTGCAGGTAACCCTCACAGGTCCGTGGAGCCCAGTACTTAAAGCATTGTCCTACATAAACTATTGATGTGGGCTCGAGCAGAGACTTAACCCTGGGTCTGAACTTTCACAGATCTCAGCAAGGCTTGGCTTGTCACATCATGTCATATCATGTCATGTCCCAAAAGATGTAGGGGGGAAATGGTTGATGACAGTTTTTGGGTTAAAACAGAAAGAGTCTAAAAGAAAACATGTCCCATGACGTCTGTGTAAACAGCTGCATGTGGGTATTGCTTTCTCCAAATATGAAGCAGGTTTGGCAGTACTTACTTAGCAGGATATTGCAAATCGTAATAGATTAATATTTGCATGGTATTTTAGTACCCATCAAAGAAAGGGCTTACAGAAACACAAAGGTATTGCTGTGGAACCGGAATTGAACCCAAGTCAAACTCCAGGTATGAGCAACTGGAAATTCTGATGTTATTTCACTCTGGGACAAGAGCTGCCTCTTGAGAACACATAGCTGAAATATTTGCTTTCTATTCCTGTAACATAGTGGCTGTGGGACGAAGGAAAACACTGTTGGTTTTATGACATTTAACCAGAACGTCAGAGCTACGAATTAAGCCCAGCAGAACCCAGTAGCACTGAATTAACTCATTGCAGTCTTGCAGAGGCATTTCAATAACTTCTGCTCCCAGTCTGTCCCCCGTCCTCCCCTGAACTGCAAATACCGTGCCAGTGTTCCTTCAATATAAGCTTTGGATTCTCTTCTAACCTCATCTTCCATAAACTTGCGCAAGGCAGCAGGCTTGTTTGGTTGCTGCTCTAATGAGCAGAGTAGCATCATTCAGAGAAGGCATTCGATGTGTTGAACAAATATAATAAAGCCAGCTACACCCTGTCCATCCCTAACCCCTTTGGATAATCCTTATTTAAGAGGCAATCTTAAACACAGTCTTAGGCAGCCTGCCTTAGCCCACTTTATTTCAGTAGACCTGGCTGGGACATGATCCTCACGTGACTCCCAGGGCGTATTTTGGCTGAACTCAGCATTGGATGCAACTGAGACCTGCTCTCCCTAAATTCCCTTTGAAGAGCATCATGGGTTTTTCTCCAGCTCCTGGCTCCTAACAAAATCTTTGTGAGCTAAACACCAAGCTGTGTATATACAAATGCAGACACAAACTTTATATATATGTAGTCACATATATCTATATGCACATGAAAAAACAGCTATCTGCATCTCCCTATTCCAGCAGTCATTGAGCTGGGAGCAAGTACAACATCCGTAAGTGCAGAGAGCAGTGTTAACTATACCTGCTCTGATCACTGAGAGCTGCTGTGTAAATCATTACATGCTGCTGGCTGCCAAGAAGCAGAGCACCGGCGACTGCTGGAGGAGATGAGGAGTCACAGTGGCAGGATGGGACCGAAACTCAGCTCTGCCAAGGCTTGGTGAGCAGAGCTGGCTTTGGTTTGGTGTCCAAGTGCCCTGGTCGCCCTTGCTAACCTGCCTGTGAGATATGAGCTGACCTCATTCTGCATTTACTCAGACCCTTCTTCAGGAAAGCATCTCGCTTTCAAGACAGCCCTTTGAAATGATGTGGTACTGATCCTGTGCAGCTGAGTGTCTCCCACTGTTAATGTGCTCATTAAGCCATTAAGATTTCATAACAGCTCTTGAAAGCTGTTTTTATTCCATCACCTGATGGCTCTTCAGCCAAGCCTAAGTATTAAATGCTGAGCTGCACTGGACAAAATGTTCATTTGGGGTGGCCAAAAGCAGCTTAGGCCTGGGGAATGCAAAATGTTTGGATTTCACCTTACTCCAAAGTTGTCAATGCTTGCACCCTCCCCAAGTCCTGCAATGCTGTCCTTTTGTCTGTTGTAGCAAGAAGTCCTTACAGCATCCATAAACGGCAACTTTATAGAGCAGAAAGTCTGAAAGTCTTTTATCAACTACATGTGCTAGGCTCCTTGAGAGCTGTAACCTGATTGTTTAAGTAATTCCTCCAGCTGATCGGTGACAGCGCCAACAGTGGGAAGGACAACAGCTCCAAGTGTCTGT
Organism: Phaenicophaeus curvirostris; assembly: GCF_032191515.1. Classification (NCBI taxonomy): domain Eukaryota; kingdom Metazoa; phylum Chordata; class Aves; order Cuculiformes; family Cuculidae; genus Phaenicophaeus; species Phaenicophaeus curvirostris. The sequence continues at coordinate 3,394,914 of NC_091411.1, forward strand.
CCTCTTGCCAGGGTCTTAGGGAGCAGCCTCAGCTCTGCCAGGCACACTGCTTAGTTCAGACCATTTGTCTCTCTGCAAAAGTTCCATAATTTCCTTTAAGTTTTGGTTCCACTTCCAAAATAATTTGGGAACCCAGGCCCCAACCTGCTGGACTCGTTTATGTGCAGGCAATAATTTGTGAGATCTGCAACTCCTGGTCTTCTGCAGGGTGTGGAAGTGTTCCCATCAGTTTCCCTTTCCACAGATGGTTATGTGAACAGAAATCATTTTGTGGTTATTCCCAGAAAGCAAGAACAGTTGTAAATTCATGGAAATGATGTGAATGCAAGTTTGTGAGCAGGGTTTTGCATAATTGAGTGCCAGAGTTGAAAGCCCAGTGCCCTGCTTCTTAGTCTGTGGCACAAATCCAGAGTAACTCCAATGGTGTGGGTTTGTTTTGGGTTCCAAATTCTTGGCTCTGAATTATTTGATACTAGTTTCTTCATTTATGAAACAAGGTTGTGTACACGCTGTATGTCCTTAGTCTATACTTGCTCTTAGCCTATTGCTGTCATCAGAACCGACCCTGCAGCAAGAAATTTTCTCCCTGTCAGCAGCTGACGGCAGGTCTGGAATTTGCAATCATTTTGAGCACACTGTATGCACATGGGACATGATTCCTAGAACATGCTTGGTGCTTTGGGCTTTTGGGGTTGTTTTTCTTCTTCTACTATAGACGAAGACAATTTCCTATTTAGGAATTTGAGCTCTACATCTCAGTGGACCCATTTTAATGTACTAAAAGTAACTATTGTTCCACTCTGCCATCACAGGCAGGCAAAGTGCTGATCTGCTCAAAATGTTGCTGTGTTACCACCATCGGTGAAGAATAGGAACGGCAGGCAATGCAAACTGGTGCAAATTAGCATCCAACATGAGAAAGCTTAATTAAGTGTTAAGTGTTTTCACTTATTGTGATTAGTTTTCCTATTATTCATGTGTTTCCTAATTAGTCTCAGGTCAGTATCCTGAGCCCGCAGCCAGGACAGCTCTGCAGGCTGAGGTTGTGCTTGTGCTTGTGCTTGCTTCTCTCCAAGGACGCAGCTACCCTCATCTGCCCTTGCTCGTACACATTTGGTTATTGCTTCTGCTTAGGGTTTTGGTTTTTTTAGTGGGTTGTAGCCTTGGAAAACAGGAAAGCTGGAGAAGAACCTCCTGTGGTGCAGCTTCCTGGCAAACCCTGCGGTGGTTGTGCCGCCCAGTGCCTGGCACTTGGTGTAATGTTCATGCACGCACCAGCTGCAACAGAGGTCTGCAGCCCTGAGGGACAGGAATAATTGAACTGGGTTGCAAGAGTTTCTCCTCCTGATGTGCAGTTACTCAGTGTGTGTGGGTAGTGGTTATAAATTAGGGGCTGAACAAACCCTTTCTGTATGAAATGAATGAGAGGAGGTGGCACTGGCAGAGGTCCCACAAGGCTTGGAGGTCAGAGTTTCCTTAGGTCTGCGGGAAATGCCATACGTGAGGCTGTTGAAACCTGGTATCTCTGCATGACTTAAAAATGGAGGCAGGGGGAATTTTTGCTGGTGGTGAACTGTTGGGTTGTGGCTTTTCCTGCCTCTCTGTAGGACTCTACAGTCAGAGGTGGACAGCAGGCATCTAACCAGGAGAGGGCAGGAACTGGTGCAATGGTTCTCCCTCACCAACTGTCCTTACTCCCCCTCAGTCCATGCTGGAGAAGGAAGCTGCATCCAGCCCAGGCTGAGGCTGTCTAGGGCTGGAAGGTTGGTGTCCAACACTGCAGCCTGCCACGCTAGTGTGCTCATCCATTTTTCCCTCTAAGACCAGTCCTGGATTTCATTAAGCTGCCTAGCTTCCCCAGACCTTACATACATAGTATTTCCTTTGAGTCACCCTTTCTTCTTCTCTCTCTCAAATTTCGTTGTGCAGATCCTGACGGGGGAAGACTGGAACGCAGTGATGTACCATGGGATAGAGTCTCAGGGTGGCGTCCACTCGGGAATGTTCTCCTCCATTTACTTCATCGTCCTGACATTGTTTGGTAACTGTATCCTTACACATTGCCTGGGGTTGGTGGCACAGTGTCCCATGCACCCCTCCTGAGGTGCTAGAAATATCTGGCTTTATTCTCTCAGCCTCACTTATGCCTTTGAAAATCAATCATTGCTGCTTATTCTGGAGAAGAAGAAGCTGAGGGGAGATCTTATCACCCTCTACTGCTCCCTTAAAGGGGGTTGTGGTGAGGTGGGTGCTGGTCTCTTTGTTGAAAAGTAATAAGCAAAAGGATGAGAGGAAATGGCCTCAAGTTGTTCCAAGGGAGATTTAGATTGGGTATTAGGAAAAATTCTTTCACTGAAAGAGTGGTGAAACACTGTGTAGATGTGGCACTTTGGGACAAGGTTTAGTAGGCATGGTTGTTATGTGTTCATTGTTGGATTGAGTGATCTTAGAGGTCTTTTCCAATCTTAATGATTCTATGATTATATAACTTTGCTTCTTAGAGCACCCGGGGTAAGAGGCGTAGCTACGTTGTCCATGTTACTGTCGCTTTTCTGATGTCAATGTAGACGTGGTCTTCATTCACTTTAATTTTTATGTTTTACCTTAAGAATGTCCTATTAGGACTTAATTTATGTTCTGGAAAAAAGTGATTGAAGTCAAATGAGAGCAGGACCTCTGTGCCTTGAATATTTTCACAGATAGTTTGCACTAGGTTAGGGAAGAAAGAGTTGAGATTGGTGTAGTGCACAGATCAGGCTCCAATCTCTTGGTGCCTTTGTCTACATAACCATTCAACCAGCTGTGCTAATCCAAACTCTTGAAATTGGCTTCTCTCCATATAATGCTGAAAACTTAAGTCCAGATCTTGGGGTTTGTACTCTAAGGGTATTCAATCATGTTCTAAGACCCAGCATGTGACGTCTCTTAAGATATTTTGTTCTGCTTTGTCATGAAAATCTCTTGAGCACAATAGGAAACTGGGAATTTGTGTCCCCTCAAAATGTCCCAGGGGAGCCAGTAGCACTCTGACGCGTTATGTCCCCAGGGAGGTTTCGGGAGGGAAGAACACGGTGGTCACATAGGGCCGGGATTTGGAAAGGGAGGCTGAATTTTATACAGAAACGAGCAAAGAGATTCTGATCTAATGGCTGGGTGCAATTAGGAGAGCCAGCAGTGTGTTATAGTTGTGAGGGCTCTGTCCCTCCTTGGTGATGGAGGCTGCTGATGGGCTGATGTCGTCTGGCTTTGCTCATGTTAACTAGGGACAAAATTGTTGATGCAAGATGTTGGCTGGCTGCAGTGACAAGCTGTGTGGTGTCAAAGAGAGCGTCCTTAAAAATGGAAACTTAAGAACTGATGTATATGTGAGGCAGGCTTGCTGGGTTTTTTTTGTTCTGTAAAATAAGGATAATAAGGCTGAGCACTGCTTGTCTGCTTGAGATCTCCCTGGAGGGTTTCCCAGCAGTGTGAACCTGCTTGATGTTTACAGTCCCAGCATTTGTCTTTTCCCAGGCATTGCCCAGGTAGCTAGGATGTAGTGAGGGTATGTGGGGGGCAATCCTTGTGCTAGCGATGTAGGGCTCTTAGAGACATAGACCTCTTCAGCTGAGGGTCGAGATGAGAAGAGAAGAAATATCACCACCTATGGACTGCACAGTAGGGCTCTATCCATTTGCTTTGCCTGAAATCTCCCCGCTAGCGCAAGGAACCGAGACAGGGAACAGTAGAGCAGGCAGCTTGCGAGCTGTGCTTGTCACACAAGCGTGTCTCTGTGGGATTTATCCCATTAACGTGCACTGTCAGAGCCAGAGCAGCCGTGATGCCTGGGCTGGCTCAGCAGCTGTGCTCAGACATCCACCTTGTGGCAGGCAACATGCCCCCTTCCAGAAACACAAGGCTTTGGAAAACTGGGTCAATGGAGAGCTAGGAGGGAGGGAGATCTCTAAATCCTCAGGGCTTGGCATTTGAAAATGAGATTAAGCTATAATCAGGCTTGACAGCAGGGCTGAGAGGGAGACTTTTAACCTCAGAGCAGCTAAGATTCAGCATTTTTGAGGAACAGCATATAAATTCCCTTCTTGCAGCTTTAATTCAAAGAGGGGGCTTCTCCATTGTCCTTTTGTTTTATTAAAAGAGAAAGAGCAGTGGCGGTTCAAGAGGAGGGAATGAGGAACTAGTTCACCTATTGAATTCAATGCCATGAATTTGCTATTTGCCTCCACTTGCCTGGTGGAGTTGTGAATCAAAACCTCGCTCAGGTTCTCCCCAGATTATCACCTTGGCGCAGAGGTCAGCTGTGTTGCTTTCCCTTCTGTCCTGCTGCTGAGGCGAGCGGGGAGGTGGCTTTCCTGGCTGCTTCCCCAGGACTATCTGCAGTGGCTGTCAAGTCCCTTGTGCCCGCAGTCGCATGCTGGTGGCATACCTCTAGTTCAGCCAGACTGCTCTTTGGGGCACTATCTATGCATTTACAGGGAGGATATTTCAGGTACGATTCTTTTACTCTTCACAAGATGTGCAGATAGGGATGAGTTTGCTGCAGGTGATTTTCTGTGAGCACAAAGAGAGTGGGAGAAGAGCTGGTTGACAAACTGAGAGAAGCCCTTTTACAAGGTCATGGAAGACTCTTTTCACCACCTTCTAGTGATCAGAGTTCATGGAATCATAGAACAGTTCAGGTTGGAAGGGACTTTAAAGCCCACCCAGTTCCAAACCCCTGCCATGGGCAGGGACACCTCCCATTGGATCAGGTTGCTCCAAGCTCCATCCAACCTGGCTTTGAACATCTCCAGGGATGGAGCAGCCACCACTTCTAGGGCAGCCTAGGCCAGGGTTTCACAGGAAAACATTTCTTCCTAAGATCTCATTTTGATCTCCCGTCTTTCAGCTCAAAACCAATTCCCCTCATCCTGTCTCTGCACTCCCCGATCAAGAGCCCCTCCGCAGCTTTCCTGGGTCCCCTTTCAGTCCTGGAAGCTGCTGTAAGGTCTCCCCTGAATCAAATCTATTAATTTCTATGGAGATACATACCTGACCCAGATTGTCTCTCTAGAAACATAGTCTGAGAGCATCAGCTGCTTTCACTGGGCACTTCTGCATCACACATAGACCTGTTTGCCTTTTAAGCATGATGGGCAGGAAGGGACAACAGAGGCTGGAATGTGTGATGGAGGTTGAGGGGTTAAATCTCTCCCTTGTCTGTTTATTATACCATGGGAATTGCAGCAGTGAGTCCACTAATGCTTGAACTGATATTTCAAGCAGTATTTCAGTAAGGTCAGAGCTACCCCTGCTTTTAACCAGCTACAGGTTTGATGCTAAGAGCGAGCAGCAGGCAGTCACTTTTCTCTGGGGGAAATCTGAAGTGTGTGACTTACCAGGGGCTTAAGTCATCGTTAACTGTCAAAACATAACCAGGAATGTCTGAAAATAAATTTTAGTTCAAGAGACAAGAACAGCCTTACGTTTTTGCTGGAAGGGAAACAGTCATTAATATCAATGATTCTGCAGTGTCCCAGTATTTTGAAGGACAGGTGGGGGTGCAGGGTGAGGTACGTGGCTGAGCCGCAGGTTCACCTTCCCAAGTAGAGCTCTACAGCCCAGCAAACACCAAGAGGACACGCTATAGAGAACAGTCCAAATTGTTTATTAGCTTAATTACGGATTAGATTAATGTGAGCTGTCTTTTCTGCTCTAACTTGGGACTTCACAAAGATCCCCCCTCTCTGCCTTACAGATCTCTCTCCAAAAAGCTTTAACGATGTGCTTCCTTTTATGCAATGGATTTTTTTGTCAGATGTGGATTTGTCACCAGCCCTACTGACCCAGATGTTAACTGCAGCTGAGTTTCTTAAACGGGACTTTCTGGTTTTAATTTATTATATCACTATTGTTGAAATCGGTCTGAGCCCCTTTGGGATGTTGACCAGCAAAAGGCTTTTCAGTTCCGCTGCTGGGAAGGGGTTTATTTTGAACATTGACAATTGGTGAGTCCATTCTTAAGAGTACAGACAGACTGGATCAACTCTTGTTAGAGAATTGGCACTGGCAATTCTGGGTCAGTTTGAAAAACCTGCTCTTTTTAAACATGAGGGACTCCTTTCTTCTTGCAATTGCTCTTCTCATGAAGAAGAAAGGTGGGTGGGTGCTGGCTTCCTCTGCTTCTTTCTGCAGCTCAGTTGTTTCATCAAATCCATTTATGTTTTCAAGGGACTGTTGCAAGGAAATGATTGTTTTATTTTTTGTAGGTTGGAATTCTCTTGCATTATGTTCCCAGCTCCAGAGAATCTGTGTGGAGCCCGACCTCCATGTCTGGAATGGTTTAATAGAAGTACCGTGATGAGGGTAATGGCAGCGTTTGGCTAATTTTTTAGGAAATTGCACCATGCCTGAATTCATTGTTATCCAGTTAATTGATAAATTAATGTATCTGTTGAGGGAAAAAAAAATTCTAAGCGAATGGCAGGAAGGTGTGCCTGGGGTGGTTTAGGTTGGACGTTAGAAAAAGGTTCTTCACCCAGGAGGTGGTAGAGCACTGGAACAGCTCCCCAGGGAAGCAGTCGCAGCCTGACAATATCCCTGAAGCGTTTGGCCAATGCCCTCAGACCCACAGTGTGAATGTTGAGGTTGTCCTGTGCAGGGACAGGAGTTGGAGTCAATGATCCTTGGGTCCCTTCCAATTCAGGACATTCTATGATTCTGTGAAACCCTCAAGCTCTGCAAGAAGGGCTGAGGGACATTTTTGGGGGACAGAAAAACCCAAGTCTGCCAGACTGTGTCTGTTTGGAGTTGGCTAAAAACAGCCTGATCTGTAAAAAAAAATAATTATATTTCCAGTGGTTGATTATGTTATACGAGACATTTTCGGCGTATGTGGGTAGGAGGCAAGGGTAGGAAGACAGTTTTATTACTGAGACATTTATTCCCAAAGCAAGAGGCTTGGAAGCATTTCCAATGTGTTGGAAGAACCCCAGAGGAAGAAACCCAAACAGCCGGCACCAGGCAGCACCCTGGTGGTGCCGTAGGCAGCCGTGCTCCTACCTGCACCCCCAGCCCGTAAGTGACAATTGCCTCTCGCCAACCCTTGGTTAAAAGGAAATGGGGAAATCAGAATCTTTGCAAATGAAAAGTTGATTGAGCTCTGACTTCAGCTTGGGATGGAGGTGATGATTTCAGCACCATCTTTCACTTTTTTCTTCTTCTTTATGTACTGGATGCACTGGGATTGAGGTGCTCCCACCTGATGATCCTTGTTGTAGTGCTTGTTGAAGAGGAAGGAGCAATTGATGGGCATCACATTTCAAACCTCATCTGTCCCAGGGGAGTCATCTTCACATGATAAAAACCTCCATCTCATGTTAAATGATACAGAGAAAACCTGATAATCACCTGGTCTTTGCCTGGACAAGCTCCAGTCCTCTCTGGCAGTCACAATGTAGACGCATCCCAAGAGTTTAATACAAGTCCTGCTTTCCACTTTCACAGCAGTGACTCCAGTTCTGATAGCTATCAAGGCTCTGGAGACACTAATCTCAGTGGGAATTAGAGATGTGAATGCCTGCTTCTGAAGTCTTGTCTGGATTAGGATTGGTAAAAGCTCAAGAGGGAAAGCAGAGAGGCCTTGAGCTGGTTGTTTGGGCCAGCTTTGGTCCCTGTCTGCCATGCGAAGTCTCCTGATGCCAACGTGGGGAGATGACTCCACAGCCACTGTGCTGCCCTGAGGCTGCTGGACCATGAGGATTTCTGGGCAGGCTCCTGTTCAGCAGAGATGACTGCAGCGGATGAATCAGCCTTGTGCTGCTCCTGGCTCCTCTGTTTATAGAGAAACCTCAGATGCCTCCTCCAGGCATCCATTTGAGGAGTGGAAAGCAATCAGAGGAGCACCAAGGTGAAGGATTCCCAAAAATGCCGTTGCAGGTTTGCCAGCACCCTGGGAGCTCACACCTTTGCTCTCTTCCCCTCACTTGAGCGATTACTTCCAGCACACCGCCCTTGACCTGCAGTCCTGCCTTTGCTGCAGTGGTGCTTTGGGCATTGTTTCCACCAAGCAGACCAAAACAAGGGTCGCATCAAGTTATTTTCTGTTGGGTTAATTAGCTGCCTAAAACTCCGGTGATCATTTCAGCCAGCTTATGGGGACCTGTGTCTTGTCCCAGACTCGTGTTTGTCTCTGGTGAGGATAGTGCAATGCGAACACAGCAGCAGGACACTGATGTTAAAGCCCTTGTGTATCTCCAGAGGGTAAATCTTCATGATTTCAACTTTATTCTCATGAACATTCATATTTAGAGAAGCAAACATAGATTTACACAGCTAGAGAGCGAGTGACCCTTCTGTGATAGAATCATAATACAGTTTGGCTTGGAAGGGACTTCAAAGCCCACCTAGTTCCAGCCCTTGCTATGGGCAGGGACACCTCCCACTGGATCCAGTTGCTCCCAGCCCCATCCAACCTGGCCTTGAACCCCTCCAGGGATGGGGCAGCCACAACTTCCCTGGGCAACCTGGGCCAGGGCCTCCCCACCCTCACAGCAAAACCTTTCTTCCTAAGATCTCATCTCCATCTCCCCCCATTCAACTCAAAACTGTTCCCCCTCGTCCTCTCCCTGCACTCCCTGATCAAGAGCTCCTCCCCAGCTTTCCTGGAGCCCCTTTCAGTACTGGAAGCTGCGCTCAGGTCTCCCTGGAGCTCTCTCTTCTCTAAGCTGAACAAGCCCAATTCTCTCAGGCTGTCACCAGGTAATGCGCAAAACAAAATGTATTTTCTTCTTGGAGAGTAGTTTGGACTTGGGTTTGCTTTTCTCGCTCTCCTTTCATATGCAAAGGTATCTGATTTACACTTGTTTTGGGGCTCTCTTGCGGTAGCAGAACTGGAATAACAACAATGAAATATATGAAGGGACAAGTAAAAGCTGGAATCATTAAGTGGAAAAATGAAAATAAAATATGAATAAATAATCACAGGGAAATGTTCTGTCTTAGTGATATAATGCAGTCCTCTGCAGAGAGACCCAGGCTAGCGTGGGCACTTGCAGTTGTTTAGCTGGGCTACGTGCAATTTGGCCTGGACTAACAGCCCATTTCCCAACAGACCTCATTAGCTCAGGCTCTTCTGTAGCTGTGCTCTGCGTGATGCTGCATGTTCAAAATAGAGAATGTTCGTGCTGGTCTAATTGTCACATGGACTTCAGTCAGATAAGTCATGATAGTTTCCTCCCACCAGCATGTAATGCAGCAGTAACTTAAACGTAACTTTTTTATGACACCCAGTGTCTTTATGTAGCTATATGTTTATATTATGCAAATTTTGGCTTTAAAATGACTGGTTTCCTGGATCTCTACTCGATGTCCTTTGAAACATGGGGAAAAAAATGATGGTAAAATCCTCTGTGAATCTGTGTATGAGCGGGAGTATGGGTGTGGAGTTTCTGCACTGTCCTGTACAGGTTGCACTTTTAGAATCATAGAATAGGTTGGTTTGGAAGGGACCTCAAAGATCACCCAGTTCCAACTCCCCTGCCATGGGCAGGGACACCTCCCACTGCATAAGGCTGACCAAGGCCCATCCAACCTGGCCTTGAACACCTCCAGGGATGGGGCAACCACTGCTCTGGGCAACTTGGGCCAGGGCCTCACCACTCTCATAGCAAAGAAATTCTTCCCTTTGTCTAGTCTAAATCTGCCCCTTTCCAGTTTATACCCATTGCCCCTTATCCTATCACCACAAGCCTTTGTAAACAGTCCCTCCCCAGCTCTCTTGTAGCTCCTTCAGGTACTGGAAGGTCGCTATAAGGTCTCCTCGGAGCCTTCTCTTCCCTAGGCTGAACAACCCCAACTCTCTCAGCCTGTCCTCACACAGGAGGTGCTCCAGCCTGTAAAGCCCCTCTGCTCAGCACGTTTGCCTCCCCCCACCAGAGGTGTGTGCTGGGGAAGAGGCAAATGGGTGCCCAGCACCCACAGAGCTGTCTCCCAGCAGATGACAAAACAGCGGTGCAAGCGGTCAATCCATAATATACCGATGACTGTAGGTGGGGAAAGAAAGGCAGCAGCTGCAGAAGGGGAACATTTTACAGTGTCTGTTGTCTGAAGACCTTTTCCTTAGCTGCTTCCCAAAAGATACTCTCCTGAATGTCTTCTTGGCTATCGCTGTTGACAATCTGGCAAATGCCCAAGAGCTGACCAAGGTATGTACGACATTTCTGTGGCTTTCGACTTAGTTCACAGCTACTAGGTCTAAGTTGCATGTTACCAATCCTTCCAGACACCCCGAGATTTCCTCTCAAGCTTGTTTACATCTCTGTTTACCAGTTTGAGTTGCAGAGGGACTGGAGGTTTATTATTGTTTGGGTTTGTTTCATTTTAGGCTTGTTTCAGTCACCTATTTCACGTTTCTTGTTCCATTTTATCACAGAGTGGGCAGTGGGCGTTGCTCATCTCGCTGCTGCATTGAGGGGCACAGGCATTCGTAGCGTTTGCTGTTTTCAAGAGCAAAGGCAAAACTATTACCAGGTTTTGGCTGACTTGAAGCTTAGGCATGGGGGAGCACAGGTGGTGGATTGTTGCTTTTGCTGTCTCACGCTAATGTTTCATACCTTGCTGAGTTTCGGGATGAATCAAAGGATTAACGTTCTCCAATCAGCTCCCTGGAAAACAACTTGCTATTGTGAATACTTGGAGAAGATGTTATGATCTTCCTGCCTCCGCCAGGTGCAAGAGAAAGCTGAGGCACCAGCCCCAGCACAGGCAGGAAGCCAGATCCTGGCAAAAGATGGAAATAACACCAGTGTAACTGGTGTGGTTTGGTACTGGAGCGTTCCCTATGGAGAAAAACTTAGAGCCTCAATATTGCGCAGGAAGGATCCCAGGTGCTGCACTTTGCATTCATATTATTACATTTGATTTCTCATTGTAGTGTCGTTGTATTTATGAGGCAACGTTAGATTTTGTTTACATGTTTCTAGCTTGTTCTCACTGAGTGGATACAAACAGGCGGACCCCTTCGCTGTGCTGCTGCCGTTGCCGTAAGTCACAGTGATCTGCTAGTGGCAGGACATGTGCAGTATCCACCTTAGCAGTTAGATTTTACAAGCTTTAGCTTATATACTCCTTATAGGGTAAAAGGATCACTAACCTTGTGCTTGTGCAGCAGCTGGCAAGGATGCTTTCTCTTTTAGAATTCTAGAAAAGTGAGTACAGGATATATAAAAGCTTGTGGGCTCTCAATGCAACTCCACAGTTCAGGGACACAGGATTCTAGGAGTTTGCTACCCCATTCCAGCTGCTGAAGACCAAAGCAGCCAGTTGTTCCTGGTTAAAACCCATTTCTCTTTTGCAGCTGAGCTTGTCTTTACCAGCTCTACTTGTCCACTGTAGAGCTATGTGACTACCTTCCGCTTCCAGCTTTGCCTGGAGCCTTGTTTCCCGACAGCCACTATCCAGGCGCAGCCCAGACAAAAAGGCTGGTGACTCTCAGGTGTATAATAAATATTCCTCTATCAGACCACGTTCTGCAACCCTTCTTTCTTCTAATGCAGCTCAGTGCTGTGTTTAATGGCTGTGATTGCTTTTATTTTCTGGGAAGTTTTTCCCTTTCAGCAGCTCTGCTGTTTCTGTTCTTTCTAAAACCTGCAGAAATCCCCAGCCTGAAGGCGTGCATCCTCCCAGCCTGTTCAGGAGATTTATGGGAATCCCTCCCATGTGCTAAGAAAGAGGATCAGGCCCAGCACAATTCTTGGATAATGAAGCTCATCCTCCTTCTTTCTTAATCCTTTTAGCGCTTTCTTGTGAATATTTCAGCAGCTGACTGAGACGGTTAGAACCCTGACTTTGCTGCTGTTTATAAAGTATAATTAAATATTGATGGATTCAGTAGCATTGCCAAATCATAAAGCTTCTTGAGAAACTCTTTTTTTGCTTTAAATTTATTTATGATCCCCCCCCAAAATCACTAGGGCTTTCAAAAAAAAAAAAAGAGAAGATAGAAGTAATTAAATTATATAGCATACCTGGAGAACGAGGGATTTATTGCTAAGTAAATATGATCATGCACCCCCCAAAATGGCCTGGAGATATAATTAAGTTACTCAGGAGTCAGTTGATCTCGGGAGACTTCCTTGACATTTACGCTGTAACACTTATTGAGATCAGCCCTGCTTATAATGTGGGAAAACCGTAAGCAGTTTGCAACCGCCTCTCTTTTGGAAAGACAGAAGGCTTTGCAGCTCATCTTCAGGACAGAAACATTTCAGCCAACATTTCCTTTTCTGGGTGGTGATTTGGACTCCTTTTCTTGTGATATTTGAACATTTCTCGGCAGCCTTTGCTGGGCCTTGTGACCTCTCATAGAACTTATTGGAACTGGAATTCTATTTAACTTAAGCTTCATCATTCAATGGCAGCTACAAAACTCAGCAGTGCTTTGGAATGACTCACTTGGGTGGGGGAAGAAAGAATCACCTCCTTTGCTTTTAATACATAACGAGTCTGTTCTCCGCCTCTCCCTCCCCAGGTCTCTCTCCTCCTCTTCCTGTGCTGTCTCTTTACCACTGACTTAAACTCCTCCAACTCATTTTCTAGTGATTTCTCAGACCTGAATCTCTTTGGTTGCCTTTCCTCTCCTTTTTTTTTCATATATTGGCAGCTTTTTCTTCCTGTTCCCTTATTCAGAGTGGAATCTAAAATCACTTCCCAGGTTTACTTTTAAAATCTCTCCACTGACCGTCCCACAACACAGCAGCTCCCTCTTCATCCTCCTTAACCTGGCATGTAAAGCCACCACAAGTAACCCTTTACTTTCCTAAAAATCCTAAAGCACAAAATGCATTCTCTGATCTCTCAGCAATCCTTGAGAAAGCAGAGTAAAACGTGCAACACCATAAATTAATTTCATATGAAACTATTACAAAGTTGAGAAGCTGCTGGAAATAATGGATTGAAGTAAGCAACAAAACCAAGAGTCCAAAAGTCCAAGTCCAAAATGGAGATGGCTTTAATTGGGTGAACTTAACAAAGAATGCTCACAGCTGGTAGCACTGAAGATGAGTTTTACCACATGATAAACTGTGTGGTTTAATTGAAGTTTTAGAGCTCTGGAAACCAGAAAGGAAATATCAAAGAGATGTCCTTGTAGGCGGGGTCTTTATCTGCGCTTATTGCTATATAATGATGGTGACAGGCTGCGGAGCTGGGCTGTTGGAGGGAGGGGGATTGCCTGGATGGATGGATGGGTGGATGGATGTTGCCATCGCAGCTCAGAGCTGACTTCAGTCATGCACCATCACACTTCTGAGTTCTTTAAGCAGAGCAAGATGAACCCATGCCCTAGTGAGGCCCAGCAGTATAAGTACCAGGCAGAAATATAGCTAGTTTCTGTAGTGATCTGCAGTTTCTTGGTGGAAGGAGTTACAGAAATATTACTAAGCAGTCACCTGCTAAAGAGTGTGCTTGTTCTGAGTTAGGGAGGGCTGTGTTTATAATGGCGATAGAGATTTTCTGCTTTTTCTTTGGGATAATGAATCCAGCAGAATTGCAGAGGCACTGGGGTGAATGGAGGTGAAGATACAAATTTTTAAAGAGATGGTAAAAGCTGCACCTGGTGCTTTAGGTGCACAGAAAGAAAAATCAAGAGCCTTTGAATGTACATGATTTTAACACTACTAGAGAGTCCTTGAGATGAAACAACTTAAAGATACTTGCAGAACGAAAGAAAATCTTAAAAGTCTTCTTACTGGGGGCCTTATTCCTCAAAAGATTCATAGTCTGCAGATACCCTTGATTTACAATAAACTGTCAGCTAAATGTACTGGAAGTTGCTAGTAGAGAAATATTGACCTTGTATAATTGTTCAGCAGGGCTTTTTTCATGGCCGGTCTCAGGTTTGTCATTCACTGTAGGAATTTACCTGTTGCAGATTTGCTGATATTTGAAAAGGCGGGGTCGGGGGGAAAGGGGGAGGGAAGAAAAAGTACCTTATTGGCAGTGGATCTTCTTTATTATTTTCCTATCTTTTCTTTTTTCTTCAAAAGAAGGAAGGGAGAACAGTTTCAAAATGAGTTCAGTTTAAGTAAATAACACCAAAGTCAGAGCGAGGAATTATTTATGCATATGGTAGTCAGGATGGATAAATCTATATGACTTCTTATCTCAAAGCTGGATGTCTTACTGTCTGCTTTCATCATTTGAAGCATAACTCTCTCACAGCATTACTTCTGAAGAGCAGAGTTAGACCCATGGCATTTCATAGAGCTTGACAGAAGAGCCTGTGACTGCTCTTATCTTGACATGTGGTTATTCCTTGAATATGCGTGATGCTGACGGTGCCATCAGAGGGTCTGTTCTTATTCTGCCAGGATTTTACGTTCTATTTTGACTGTAGAAAGTTCAAAGGAAGTTTAACCTAGGTGACCATTTATGATGAACCAGATTATTTCTTTGCCTTTTGCCCTCATCTCATTAAGATCTTGTATCTGAATTTGAGCTGTGTTTCTTTTGTCGTTACACCAGGTAAGAGGACATAAATCAACAATTATCTCTTCGGGTACTTGCAGTGTCAGTAGATGTTGAAATTCCACATGTTCTGGTGATATACAGCAAGGACGAAAATAACCATCTTTCCGATCTATACTTGAGTCTACAGACTATGCTTTCTGTTTTCACCCTGTGATTCAACTGAAATAAGTGGCAATGTCTGGGATAAAACTGGTGTGCGCAGGACCAGTCAGATCCCAAAACTTGTTGTTTGAGAAAAGTCACATTGGCCTGAAGTCATGGGGGATTTAGGAGTCTGTCTCATACATTTCAGTAGGACCGTAGGCTTTAGAGTGCTTTCACATACGCAGGACTGAGATAAATGGGGCTCACTTCACCCCAGGGAAGTCACACTTGGGATCAACTCTGTCCCTGCTCTGCTGTGGTCTCCTACCCAAATGCTAAGAAGCAACCTGAGAGAGGGAAGGAACCTTTGTGGAGGAGATATGTTCTTTGTAAAAATGCACTGAGTTCTTGACCAAACCTCATGTATCTCACCTCAGCCAGCTGTTGTTGGCACCAATGCCCTACCCAAGGGTCCTTGCAAGAAGTTAAGAAGTCTGCCTTATTTTAATGAGTTTCCACTGTTCTCACAGCACGGTGGTGACAGTCACATATGTCTCATGCCTCAGGGATCCCTGGTTGTTGTTGTTTTTGCATGATGAATGCTCTGATTTCTCTTGATCTTCTGCACCAGGATGAGGAGGAGATGGAGGAAGCCACCAATCAAAAGCTGGCCCTGCAAAAGGCCAAGGAAGTGGCCGAAGTCAGCCCTATGTCTGCTGCCAACATTTCCATAGCCGCGTAAGCATCATTTTATTCTTGGAGAACTTTATCTTTTTTTTTTTTCTGTTTTTCAGTGTTCATATATGTCCGTTCAGGTGGAGCATCCCATAGTACTCCGTGAGCCTATCTCTGTTATTGACAGGGCTTTAGGTTGACTGATGCAGTGCTGATTGCTTAACCATTAATTTAATTAAGTCTTTCATTTAGGTTTTTTTCTTCTGTAATGCCTCATCTTTTGCCTTGCTATAAAGAACTGTATTTTAGAAGGACTTTTTTAAGCTGTCCTAGGATAGATTTCACCAGGTGAAGTGTTATCATTTCACTTTGGATTTTTAATGATGAGAGGTATATACACACTTAATGTATTAACTCTTCTTGAATGATTTCTGGATCGAGAATTTAAAGGTACTCTGCTAAATATCAGACTGAAAAATGTGCTTGAATGCTTTTTCTTTGTTGTTCAAAAGGGAGCTGGGTTGAATAAAATCCTGTTTGTGAACAAGTGCTGGTTAGAAAAATAAATTTGCATTTTGAGATGCAAATTTTCTGTATGAGTGTGGACATACACACAGATTCTGTAGTACCAGAATCCTTAGAAAATGTTGCCTTATGGCTCACTTTTTCATATCGACTGATCTAGACTGAAATGAAAAATTAGATGTAGGTGGAAATCCTTGTCCAGATGTTGCTGAGGTCAGTGCAGGGTTCTGCCTGCATGGGATTATAGCCCTGTGTTTGAGACGCGCCTGCCTTGCATGGATTTACTGAAAAGTATGTTCTTCTTAAAGGTTCATTTCCCTCTTCTGGAAGTTTAGCAGCGGGACTTCCAGCATCAAAATATTTGGGTGTGCATCTTACTGAGAGCTGCTCCTTTTTGCAGGGGAGACCTCCAAAGGCTGGAGAAGCTTGAGTGTAGGAAAAGAAATTTCCTTTACAAGTGTATTCCAAAGTATCTGAAATAAAGCAAGATCCCTGTTTGTTCTTTCAGTGTAAATCTCTCGAGACCCTTGTTAGTGGGATTTGAACCCACTACATCAAAGACAAGAGGCCAAATAGAGCCAGTTTGTTATATGTGAAGGAAAAGAATATGTTTATTTGACTATTTGATTATTCTTGCAATTTTATTTTGCAATTACTGCTTTAATCAGCTCCTATTTATGCCTTGTCTGCTGGTTTTAATATAATCCTTTTCTTACAATAATTTCCTGTCCTGTCTCAAAAAGAAGTCAAATGAGGATATTTGCTCTTGTTCTTTGATGGATTTCCTGGTACTGTTATTTTAACATGCAAGATAATGATGCTTACTTTCTTCTTTTTTAATCAAAGGCATAGTGCATGTGATGATTTCTTAGAAATTAGGAAGAAAACCCACTTTAATGGAGCTAAGATTTCACACCACATTATTAGTTGCTCAAAATAACCTTATTCCATGATTTTTCACCAGGCTTTCACCTAGTTTTTTAGTATCACAGGGCCAGTTTTGTGACCACAATTGAAAGTGAGTACTAAATAGTGAATTTCTGCTTATTTTGCTTCAAATTGAATGTGCCCAGATCCCTACCTGTCACATTAGTACAGGCAGATAATTGGGCTTACAAATGAGCACATCTGTGATTTGAAAGTGCAGTTGATGGCTTCACATCTACTAACCACGGCAACGTCGTGCATGCTGTGTGGGTACCATCGTCTAACAACCGTCGTGTGACTTCTCATTCTCTCTGCTTTAGTGCCAGTGAGGTGCTCACAGGACCACTCACAAAGTTCAGAGGGCTTCAGTTTGGAAAAAAAAACAGCGCCTCAAGGTCAATAGGTTAATGACCGACTGGATAATGACATAGAAGAGAAGGCAAGCGAGAAGTTAGATGTTTTGTGAGACAGAAATGGGTTTATGGATGGATTGCTGGCTGATGATGCAAAAGCTATTTAATGAATGCTTGCCAAAGCAATTAGTTTAATAAATAGACCCATTATGAACTCCAAAGGCGCTTAGTGGCTACAGTTTTCAGGTTTGCAGCGCCTAGCCTTTAGATTCGACATCTCTATCCAATACGTTAGGGCTGATGATGGGGACCCATGTTTGACAGCCAGATGCACCCCATTACTTCATTTGCAATGATCTTCAGCCACACATTGGTCCTGAAGATGGAGCAGATGCCGCGCTGAGGGCAAGACTTGCCAGACCAAGCTTCTGATGCAATTCAGATCTTGACACACCATCTATGGGAAATTGCTGGGGATGGTTGGAAATGCTGGGGTTTGGCATCCGAAAATATCACTGCAAAATTAAATGCCTGTAAAGCCTGAGTAGTCCTAAGTGGGTGGTGAGCAGGAGCTAGGAGAAATTGGGACTGAAGTACCAAAGGCCTGATGAGTGGATTTACCCTCTCAGTGTCTATTTTTATTTTCTCCTAAGGAATAATTCTTTTAGTTTTAGAATTTGATTTTATTTTCATAACATAGGAAAATGAATTTCTGTGACAACAGGCATTGATAGCACAGATTGATGTTCTGAAAACATCAGTGTTTCCGCTGCCTGCATCAATAAAAGCAGGTCTCTCAGATGTTAGGAGAGGGCACCATGACTTGCATTTCCTTAGTCATGACATTCATGTTCCCGGTGTGCTTGTCCATCTCCTGCAGAGATGATAAAGCCATGTGAGGGCTGACTCTGGTGAAAAGTCATTATCAGTTGTTCCGCTGTCTCACTGGCAAGGTTCTGTGCTTGCCGTTTTGCATTTTTCCTTTATCAGTCCTACATCAAGGACTGTGAGAACGTGTATCTTCCCCTGAGCCTCCTTCCAGGCCGTCGCATACTCTGTAGCACTGTATCTGCTCCTCCACCTCTGGCATTTTCCCTGTGTGAATACCATGTGCACTCATGGTTTGTATGCTCCTGTGCCTACAGTTTACCTGCACTGGTTCTTCTGTTCTTCTCTGCCGTTCCAGTTTCTGTTCATAGCTGAGCTCCAGAAAATGTTCAATGGATTGCATCCATTGCAAAATGTAATTTGTTAGACTTAAAAAAAATACTTGCTTGTTTAGTATTGCCTGCTTGGAGGGTCTGAAGAGGTTCCTTTACCCTAACACATGCAATAAGCTGTGTGAGCCACGAATTGTTTTGTGGTCGGTCGGTGGTGAAGCACTACAGTGTCATGGGGAACTGCTTTAATAACATACTCATTATTACAGTGGCATCGAGATATCATCTGTCTTGCAACTGACTCAAAGTCCTTTATTACAATATTCCACCTGCATTTGACTTGTAGCTCCTACTTCACTGATCTCACAGGATTTCTATGGTTAATCTTCTGTTCCACCAAAGGGACCCAATGAGAACAGATTTGTCCAACTGCACTTTGTTTTTTTTCACCTGGTGAACTCTATCCTGAGTGGGCCTCTTTGGTTTGTGATTTTTCAGGACTAAAAGCTGGGATGGTACCTTGTTTTTGTCACTGTTGCAATGTTTGGTTTAAAACAAAGTATGTGTTTAACGTGTCTTACTGCGTTTTGATTTGAGCCCATTGTTTCATTCTTATTTTTGTCATTTTTTTTTGTTTTCTGTTTAGCGTTTTCCTTGCTTTGTTGTTTCTGGAGGTGAGTTTCTGGGTTTGTTCAGTCCGCCCAGCGTTGTCTTTAAGACCCTCTGTTTCGTACAACATGTAAACCTCAGCCTCTTGAACAGTGGCTGTATAGACCAACAGGTCTTTAAAGCAAACCATTGGTGCAGCTTCCTTGATGGTGGGAATGGAGGAGGGGGTGAAAGAGGACCATTACACAGGTGATGGATGGGCAAAGCACTTTGTGATCCCACTGGAAAGGTGCCAGTGGAAGGGGGAGCCATCAGGCTCATTCCCATGGGCAGCACAAAGACCCCAACATAAAACTGGTTTTATTTTCTGTGTTTGCTTAACCCAAAGCCTGAACTCCTTGGGCCTGGGTTCCTCCTCCACCTTTAGTCTTCCAGCCAGAGATGCACCAATGGCACGTACAAAAGGGGCTGCGATATAAGCACACTCCTAAGCCAGCAGACCAGCCGGAGAGAACACAAACTGGCACCCAGAGCCCATATATTTTCCAATGGCCTCTCCTCACCTTTTCTTGGGAAAAGTCTTAAAATAGCAATCACTACAGCAAGCAAATTTGTTGGAACCGGCAAAGTAGTTACTCAGAAGTCATGTTGAGTGAAACACTTTGCATTTTGTTACTTAGGGTTTTTTTATTCCACATGGTAATGGGTTACAGTTGTAGGACCCAAGGAGATTATCTAAGCACAGGTTAGAAGGTGTGAGCTCTTCAAGGGAGAACATCCCAGATGTGGTGGATGAACCTTTGTAGAACGTGTCAGAGACAGCTCTTACAACATTGGCACCAGACCTAAACAATGTCTATAGAATTGCCCACTACTGTTTTCCAAAGCTACACATGCTCCCCAGGACAGCCTCCTCACCTCTGAAAACCTCTTCCTCTCTCCAGGCCCTGACTGGTTCTTGCTGGTCTCTCACATGGTTGTTCAAAGCTGTTTATGTTCTAATTGCATGCCCACAGGTGAATACTGCCTGTTAAGGTGAACACTGCCTGTTAAGGTGAACAAGCTGGCTACTCGTAAGAGAAGTGGGCAAAAAAGGGGTAAATCCAGGTGACACATCATTTCACAGTGACTTCTCAGAGGCGTCTGTCCCTTTTGTACAGGTTTGGAGATGAAGGGGGGAAGTTGCTCTGTTTCTCCAGGACATTTTCAATCTCAGAGGCTGCATATTTTCCTTTTGTCTTGGGGATACTGTAGCCTGTTTCCAATCCCTGTTGGGCTGTCAGTACCCAATAGGACCCAGCAAGAAGTGTGTCTGAACACCCAGCCTGTAAAACGTCCTGTGTTGGGTGATGTGTAGACTAGAAGAGGTGTTCTTTTTCTCTTGCTGGCTTGTGATTTCTTCCCTTTCTCTTTCCTCTTGAAGTGTGTTGATGTGTAAGGTACTGTGATTCTTCCCGTTAGCTTACCATTTTGCCCTTGCTGTTGGTGTAACGGTGACTCAGCTACACCTAAAGACACTCTTGTACTCTGTTCCTCATGGATGGTAAGTAGCATCGAGCACAGCTCAAGCACTTCTGTCATTTTGATTTGGAAAAGGAGGCTGTCTTGGCTTCATGGCTTTACACCCTGCAGTTCCAGCACAAATTTAGTCAAATTTATGGTTTCAAAAAAGCAGACTCCAGCAACAGGAACAGAGGAGCTAACCTGGAGCGCTGCAGGACTTGCATAACATTGGCTGGCCATGTTACAAGGATACTTGGCAGCATCGGTGTGGCCTCCGTCCTGCACTGCACCAAATGAGGCAAGCATAAATGCTGAAGTTCCATCAAGCCTTCTCCTGAGGGCTGTTGGGATCTGCTTTCAGCAATTAAAAACAAAGTTTCCACAGGTATCGCACAACCTGGATCTCTGGTAAATTAGGGCAGCCCAGTACATTCTCTTCCATCATGAGTTTTCCACCTGTTCTGCCCAAGAAATTTCTTACCTATTCTTGAGGCATTTGCACAGTCCTGTTCCCTGCAGGTTTTAGTTGACATCCTGGGGGTTCAGATTCCAGCCAAAGAGTAAAAGGATCCACAGCTTGAGAAACCTGGAAAGAAGAACTTTCCTGGCAAGCAAGCAGGGCATGTCAAGCACACTTTGACTTGTCCTCCCTTTTCATTTGGCGTGGTACAAATGTAGAATACTGAAGTTTAGGCAAGACGCTTTACCTGACTGTTCAGCAGACCATTTGCTCCAGGCAAAACTTTTATATTACCTTTCATAGTTTCTCTGAAATTCTTTCCAGGTTTTGTGATCTCTGGATCGTTGTGTTATATATACTTTACCTGGGCCAACATTTCTGCTCAGAATAATTAGTTATTTTAAATAAATGTATATTTAAAACTACCTATATGACATCCACAGAACATCAGATTTAAAGTGGACCTTCTGGTTTGCTAATATCATAGAATCAAGAGACCTCTAAGATAATCCAGCCCAACTGTCAGCTCAGTTGTTAACAGATTAGAACTCCAATGGAAGCAGGAGAAAAAAATGCTGCAATTGAAAAGGCAAATTCAGGAGGTGAAAGGATTTTATTTTCTGTTTTGAGGGATGGTTTTTCAGATGATGTAGCTTTATAGAAATTATTGTTTGTAACTATGAAAAAGCTAACGCCTCAAGCCAAGATCTATCAAGATATTTAGAATCCTGTTTTTCTATAGATTCTCTGCTGAGGGAAGAATAAACTCTTTTTTTGTATAATTCAGCAAGTTCCGTATTTAGCACACTCCACATATAATGCTGTTTATACAAACACTGGATGGAGGAGAATCTACACAATGACTTGTAAACTGAAACAAGCTCCTTTCAATAATGTGTAATCCCTACCTAAGCTGCAGCAGAACTATGGGTTTTAGGCACGTCAAGCTTTATTCCGATGGGCTGAGCTCAGGCATATCCCTGTGCCTGGCAGACGAGAGAGGTAGGTGCCTCTGAAGAGGAAATCCGGGGCAGGGACCAAGCAGAAAGAGCCTGGCAGCAGCTACCCTGGTTCAGGTGGATTTGGGTTCTCTGGATGTGGCCCAGGCTCCTGCCTCCAACTCACACTCTCCTCTGTGCTGAGGCTTCTTCCTCATGTCACAGGGCTAGAGTGGGAACTAACATCCTGCTCCCACTTGGAAATAATTCTTTGCAGCACATCTGTAAAAGCAATCACCACCTGTTTCTACAAAGACCTCTACCCTGAGGTCCTAAAGATGACTTCTGTGGAGGACTTTCATTGTGTGAGTATAGCATATGGAAGCACAAAGTCCTAATACCATCGTGTGGCTTTTGGCTCACCTTTTAATTTTTTTCCCTTTTGGTTCCGTTTTCGATTCTTTGGTCGTTTCCCTGTTGACTAGAAGGTGGTGTGTCTGTGGCTTCCACACTTTCTGAAGCTTGCCTGGTCTTCTACCAAGATGCACGCTGCAGTCTGCATAGGACACAGCCTGTATGAGTCTCCTCCCGATGTCTTTTATGGTTTCTCTTATCTTTATTTTTTTTTCCTTTCTCACTTTTTGTTTTCTTTGTTTGTTTTGTTTTTGCATGTGCAGTTTTGTAAAGCAAACTCGAGGTACTGTATCTCGCAGCTCGTCAGTCTCCAGCGTAAATTCACCGTGAGTTGCTCTCTGTTACAATATTCAGTAAATGGATTTATGATATATATCTCTATTTATAAACCTCCATCTTTCCCCTTCTCCTGATGCCTTCACTCCCCCCCTTGTTTTTTCCAAAAAT
Organism: Phaenicophaeus curvirostris; assembly: GCF_032191515.1. Lineage (NCBI taxonomy): Eukaryota > Metazoa > Chordata > Aves > Cuculiformes > Cuculidae > Phaenicophaeus > Phaenicophaeus curvirostris. The sequence continues at coordinate 3,417,514 of NC_091411.1, forward strand.
CATCCCCATCATTGTGGAAAGCCTCCAGACCAACATACGGTGGAAGGACTGGAAGGTGTGCAACATTGCCATATAATGCTTGTGATTTGATCGTGAGCAACTCTGTAGTGTTTCGTACATTGACTGTGGGTTTCCCCCTCCCTACTTTCCTTCATTTATCTCCCATCCCCTTGATTATTTCCTTTGTTCCTTCCTTAACTGTTTTCCCTCTTCTCCCCTCTGCCCTCATTTGATGGTTGTCTTGTTGTCCCTTGTATTTTTGTTCTCTGTGTTTATCATGCGCTGGGCTGATGGCTTTGATGTTCCACCGGTGTTTGCACTTATGGTTCAATAGGAGAATGGGGTCCCACCACGAGTGTGCTCTTTAGATGAAAGCTGGAGGAGGACTTTAAAAGAAACTTCTGGAAATGGGGCTCAACTAAGACCAAATTGGAAAACCGTGCACAAACATCCTCAGGAAACTTACTCATGAGAGCAGTGATTCTGTCTGTGCTATGTAACCTTCTCAAGCTGCAGCTTAAAGCTACAGATAACGTAAAACCGAGGCACTCGGCAAGCTCCTATGTATCCATGGTTGAGTGAACACAGTGGTAGACCTTCCATTCACTTCACACGCTTCCTAACATACAAATCTTGCTGGCTTTGCTGTGAATCACGGGTGCGCTTTGACACCGATGCAGGTTTGTAGAAAATACCATTGTTCCCTGCTGACTAATACAACAGAACTTGCCATCATCGACCCATCTTAGAGTCTTTGCTTTGGGTTATACTTTTACCATTTGACGTTATCTTTCTTCTTTAATGTTTTTGGAGAGACAAGTAAGTGCAACTCAAACAAGCATGGGTTTTTCCTTACGTGCACCACAGCAGATACCAGAGGCGTGGTGAAGTCAAGGAGGTTTTCCACCAGCCATCTGATGTCTTCCTATTTTCCTGGGTGTTTTGGGGGTCCTTGTCTACTGGTGGATCTTAAGACATTTTTGTATTAAAAATATGTTGATATGATGCATGAGTGTAGCTTTGGTGACCAAGCTTGAACTTTTGTGACCAGCAAAAGTAGGTGTGACATGTCTGTGCCAAGGTCTGACGTCTCACAGGGTTGGGACAGTGAAAATTAGGGGAGTAGACGAGATGAGGCAGCTCTTGGCTTATTTCTTCCAATGGATTTCCTGGCTGCTGGAAGTCTTGACAGGCAGAAAGGTGTGGAGAGAGGTCTGTTGCCCTTTGGGTCTCTTTTGCCCTGCCTTACCCCTGGCAGCAGAGAGGACGTGGTTAAAGGTGGTGATGGAGGAGCAGTGCTGCTGAGTTGCCTTCTCAAGAGCACTTGAATTCACTCTAGTAGAGGCTTCACCAAACCAGACTGAGGCGATTTTGCACAACTAGGAACAAAGCCTGAAATAATGAAGAATTTTGCCCCTTTTCCAAACTTCCAGAGACAGAGATGCCTTTTAGAAAGATGGAATCAAACTGCAAGTACTAAAAACCCCTTGAAAGGAGGATATGCCCATATTCGGAGGCGTTTTTCATTGAAAAATCTGTTTCTAGGTCCCCACCAGCAGTAGAAACTGTATAATAGAGGTTTCTTTTGCTGATACAACTCACATCTGTTCTCTGAACAGAATAAATTTTTACTGCAAAAAGCAGTATCTGAGAATTTCCATTCTCTTTAACATTTCTATGCACTGTCTCTGCAGTAATTTGTAATTTCCTATGCAAACCAGGGCTGTTTTTGACAGATGAGCTGAGTGGGCATTTTCTTCTCTGTGGGTATCTAAAGAGCATTTCCCCAGCAAAATCTCTTGTTTTGATTAAATAATTGACCGAACCCCATAACTGCTTGCGATATATAAAACTAGCCGCCATCACAGAGCATTGGTAAAGCCCTTTTGAAGTGAAAAGACATTTGAAGGTCTCACTTACTCAGTATAAATGTAATCATTAGAAATGTATCTTTTATTTTAAATGCAGATAGATAAACTGGAATACCTCCTCTTAGGGACATACAGGTGCTGTGGACTCCCATTCCCTGGATGAATATAAGTATAGGTTCAGGGTGCCTTTATGTCATGGAATCATAAAATTGTTTGGGTTGGAAGGGACCTTAAAGATCATCCAGTTCCAACCCCCCCTGCCATGGACAGGGACACCTCCCACTAGATCAAGCTGCCCAAGGATCTGGCCTTGAACACCTCCAGGGATGGGGCAGCCACAACTTCCCTGAGCGACCTGTTCCAATGCCTCATCACTCTCATCATGAAGAAATTCCTCTTTACGTCCAGCCTAAATCTGCTTCTCTCTGGTTTATAGGCATTGCCCCCAGTTCTATCACTACAAATCCTTGTAAACAGTCCCTCCCCAGCTTTGTTGTAGCCCCTTCAGGTACTGGAAGGTTGATATAAGGTCTCTTCAGAGCCTTCTCTTCTGGGTTTCAGTTGTTTCAAACAACTCAATGGTCGACTTCTAGCAGGTGGAAGTGTCCTTGGAGTAGTTCTGATGTGGGGATTATGTATGATTCAAAGCTAGGTCTGTGTACTATGAGTACTAAGTGGTATAGAACTAGGCTGGAGATTGTTAGTGTGATTATTAGGGCATGGCCATGGAATTCAGCTAGTTCTTCTGTGATAGCGGATGAGGCATCTTGGAATCCGAATGGTGACTGATTAGCCACCTGGGATGTACAGGGTTTCGTATCACTGGGTTTTTGCCCACTGAGAGTGCTATTGTTGTAATTATGCTGAAAAGATAAGTGGTCTCATTTTTGTGCACAGGTGAAAGTTGAGCAGTAATTTACCTTTCTAAAAGAGCCTTTAAAAGGTGCAAAATATCCCCATTCCTTTTTCTTTCTTAGGCTGCTCAGACAGCATAAAGTACCAGGTGCTTCTAATGTTAGCAAAAACCAGGATCTGCAAGACCATGGTTGTGTGTTCTGAAAGAATAAAACTTACTCGTATATATTTTGAGATACAGAGGGTTGGTATTTTTCCCCATATTCTTTCTTTGATTGCTTTTCTTAAATGAATGAATCTAAATTGGTAAGAAGCTAAGGGCAAAATCCTGGAGCTAGTTTCTTAAAAACAAATTAAAAAAATAAGGAAAAAATAAAGGTGAGTAATTTTCTTTTCAGTAATTCCTGGGTTTTGTGCTATAACAAATTTATGAAACAAGCAATGCAAGCAGTATGAAATCCGTGTTTAATTCACTGAGAAGAAGTAATTAAATACAGACATGCTCTGTTTCTTTAAGTAGATTGCATTTATCTAAGATACATACTGCAAATGGCAACAAATTTCTGTGTATGTAGGCAACAACACAGAGCTAAGTAAGTAATCACAAAATCATGGAACGGTTTGGGTTGGAAGGGACTTTGAAGTCCACCCAGTTCCACCTCCTGCCATGGGCAGGGACACCTCCCACTGGATCCAGTTGCTCCCAGCCCCATCCAACCTGGCCCTGAACACCTCCAGGGATGGGGCAGCCGCCACTTCCCTGGGCAATGTTGCATTTTTCCAGCAGTGTGTATTTAAGAGTTATGGGATCTTGAATTTTCATGTGAATCCTTGTAATATTGCTGTGGCTGATGAAATCCAAACTGGTGTGTTTAGTAACTAGAGTTTTTTATTTTATTGCTGTTGTTTACTGTTTGTAGGATCCAGAGGTGTCGGTCATTGCTTGGACATGAAAAAGTGCATGTTCTTAAGGCATTTTCCGGCATGGTAAATGAAGCGAAAGCCATTTTTTCATAAGCTGGGGACTTTTATTCCAGAAGTGCTGAACACCTGCACCTGCCATGGATATTTTTTTCAGAACAAACCCTGTTCAGTATGAGCAGCTCCTTCTTTCCCACCCCAACCATCGCAGCATGTCACTGCTGCATCCATCCAGCTGCAGTGATAGTGAACAGAGGGAAATGAAAAAGCTTAAATATCTTCTTCTAGGGGGAGTTTGTCATTTGCTGTCCAAGAACCCAAATTGTTCTTGATCTTTATCGCTTGCTTTTGTGTATTCACTGTCTGGGCCATCTGCTTCATTTCCATCCTCATAGTGTGAAAAGGGGCTGTGACTGAATTCCCTGTTGTGTTTTGTTTTGGTTTTTATCGAAAGCCTGGAGACTTTGGCCATAACAGAGTCTCATCTGGGCCATTGCGATGTGATTTCCCGAATGTCTTCTGGAGAGTGGGACATGAATGCTTTGGAGGGAAAAAGAATTTAAAGTCAATGTAATTTGACTGGATTTTAGGAGAATTTAATGGTTCCACATATTTAGTGTCAGTGTGGGGCGGTTTAAATCAAGTCATATCCATATGGCTTTTAACTTTCATTTTTTGGTTTTACTTTTAACTCCTCTTTACTTTATTGCTGAGGATGTGATTACTTGATCACATTTCATTACTGCAATACCAAAAAAATCTTCAGGTCTGAAAAGGGATCTTGTGACTGATAATAACACTATAACTTGGGACAGAATATGGGTTTTTTTGGCATTTTCTTAAGATCAGAGTGTGTTAAGCCTCATATTTATACTTTTGGGATTGGTACATGATGTGCTTTTACTGAAAACATTTCAAAAACTGTTCTTATTGGAGCAATAGGGAGCAGCATGCGGGATGGTGAGTTATGGTTGGGTGAAAACACTGCGTTCTTATAAAAAACTCAAGCTTGAAAGCTGTAAATCTTGTCCTGCATTAGCACCAGGAAGCTTTGGCTTGGATGAACTTTGCATCACTTCAGAGCTGTACAAAAACAAGTGACACAGCTGTCTTCAAACTCTATATAGCAACATAAGATCATAGAATTGTAGAATGGTTTGGGTCAGAAGGGACCTCAAAGCCCAGCCATCTCCACTCACCTGCCATGGGGAGGGACACCTCCCACTGGATCAGGGGCTCCAAGCCCCATCCAACCTGGCCTTGAACCCCTCCAGGGATGGGGCAGCCACAGCTTCACTGGGCAACCTGTTCTGGTGCCACACCACTCTCATTGTGAAGAAATTCTTCCTTATGTCTAGTCTAAATTTGCCATAAAATTAATTCTGTTGCCCTTAATTGGCCATGGACACCTCATGGTAAATGCTAGAGCTTTCCTAAATTTTTTTCTGATATCCTCCTCAGAAACTTTCTGGCTGTAGGTCAGTCAAAGGCAGCAGCCAAAGGGCTGGCAGCTGCTGAGCTGTGCCCACCTGTGCACTCAGTGACTCCTGACCGACCAGAAGCAGTGCTCAGCTCTGTCCCCTTCGGGCAGCTCAGCTTCTTCCTCCTGCTGAGACCAGTTACCCATGGCCAGTACATCCTGTATCCATAGTCCTCCAAATTGTCTGAAAGAAGCAGGTAAAGGCAGTGGAAATTCAATCTGAGGATGAGGATACCGAGAAAAAACCCTAAAAATATTACATTTACTGAACTTTCTTGATGCAAAAAGTGGGCATCTGTGATAGTTTGAAAGGCAGTTCAAATTGCAGTAGCAAATTTCTGACCATGAGGCATTGAGCAACCTGATCCAGTGGGAGGTGTCCTTGCCCATGGCGGGGGGGGTGGAACTGGATGGGCTTTGAGGTCCCTTCCAATCCAGTCCATTCTGTGATTCTGTGTGTGGCCAGTATCACATTAGACTTAGACCACATGCAAGATCTGGAGTTTCTAGCTAATAGGAGAAATATCATGAAAGCGAATGGTTTTTTTCCTAAGAATGAAATATTAAAAATACTATTATATAAACCCAAAACCCAACTCAAGAGTAATATTGGAATATGCTGGGCAGCATTTTCCACGGCCGTCCTTGGTGATGGTGTTTGTGATGCACACCATTGCATCGGCTCTTCGGGAGGGCACAGGACATCACCGGAGAGAGCTCAGATGGGAGATGTAGCTCATAAAGAGGAAAAGGTGCTAAAGAATCCAAGCGGCAACTCCCAGGGTCATGGGCAAAGCAAATTTGAATGCTAGTTGTGAATTCATCTGAAAGAAAATTGTTTAATCAAACCAAACAGCGATAAAACATTCTGCTTTATGCACGTCTACCCCAAACTGAAATGCTTCATTGTATTTTCCAAGAGGAAAATTGAAACGTGGAGAGAGCTTCTCCAAGTTTATGAACAGAAAATATGGTTGTAGTAGAAAGGGGGTTTTGTATTCAGTTTCTGTTGAAACTGTATTTCAACAAGAAATTCCCTTTCATTTCTAATTGGAACATATTCTTTCATACTCACACTCTAATACATAAGTATTTTTAACATCAAAATATTATGTTCATAGTCAGCTTTCATTCATTATTTACTAAAGCAAAATTTTAAGGATTGTGTTTATGTAGCTGAATACAACAGAAGTTCTGGGAAGCGAAGTGCCATTAACTCAAGCAATGTTTTAAAGGGTTATGGTAACAAAACCATTAATCAATAAGGAATATCTTAAGATTAGAATAGGACTAAAAATAAGCTTTCCTTTCTTGAAGAGTCTAAACAGTGACTATTTGCATTTTTTATTTATACCAATATTAGTCACTGAATCATTAATATGGATTTTCATAGAAACATAAAATTGTTTGGGTTGGAAGGGACTTTTACAGGTCATCCAGTCCAATCCCCCTGCAGTGAGCAGGGACATCTTTAACCCAGTCAGGCGACTCAGAGCCCCATCCAACCTGGCCTTGAACCCCTCCGGGGATGGGGCAGCCACCACTGCTCTGGGCAACCTGGGCCAGGGCCTCCCCACCCTCGGCATAAAAAACTTCTTCCTAAGATCTCATCTCACTCTCCCCTCTTTCAGGTCAAAACCACTACCCCTTGTCTTATTGCTACAGGCCTTGGTAAGCAGTTTTCCCCTGTCTTATCAGCTCCCTTTCAGTACTGAATGGCTGCAATAAGGTCTCCTGAGTCTTTTCTTCTCCAGGCTGATCAACCCCAACTTGCTCACCCTCTCTTCATATGGAAGGTGCTCCAGCCCTTGGATCATTTTTGTGGCTTCCTCTGAACCCTCCAGCAGATCCGTGTCCTTCCCGTGCTGAGGATTTTATTTGATTCTATATGAATTTTATGGTTTTCTTTCTTGCCACAGGCAGGAGTTGTGTGACTGCTGGCTCCGTAATCCAAGCAAAACCAGTGGAGCTACTTAGAGAAGTATATTAACAGTAATATATACTACAGCATTTCAAGCCTGGAGGAGCTGAAAACTGACTATATTGCCAGTACTCTTCAAAGAGTTTGAAATATTCTGTAGACAGAAAATGGGGATGGAAAGTAATTGTAAAGAAAGTGAATTAACATTAGACTTTGTCTGTAAATCAGAGGTGATGAATGCAATTTTCTTAATGGATTCAGAATGATTTTAAGCAGCAAACAGGGAGCAGGATTTCTGATAAGGAGTTGGCTTCATAAACAGTTTTCTCTTTTGGAAAGAAATATTTGTTATCACAAAGGCTCATTTTTTATCAGTTTGGACAAGTCATTATACGCGGCAGCATATCATGCTTTGTGGATGGTTTGTGACTGCCCCAGTTCCTGCAGCACTTAATATTTAACTGGACCAAGCACGGGAGGAAGCAGAGGGAAGGATTTTGCCCTATGGTTTTCCACCTCTTCTCAGTTCTTTGTTGTGTGCAGAGGCACCGTATCCTCACGGGCAGGCAGTTGTAATGCAGCTGTGGTTTGGTTTAAGGCGATGTTCCTGTTGTGCCCTCTCTTCTGTGGACAAGTGCAGCAGAGCAACAGGAGAGAAGAAGCTGTCACATATGTCCATGTTCAGCTGCTGTGGGAACTTGTCAAAAGCGGGAGTTGGATAATTTAATTGGACAAGCAGACGACACATACTCTGAAGTTGCTGCCGCGTTGGCTCTGAAAAACTCTAAACACTGTTCCCAGAGGGACCAACCTGCTTGGTTGCTTTCCTTCCATTTCCTACAGCAGACTTTATGCACACTGTCACTTGCTTCTGATGTTTTTGACTGCTTTGAATACAGTAATGAACTTGCAGGCAGACTCCACATTTTTCTGATTGTGTTTTCACTGCACTTTATTTTCTGATTGTTTTGTTGTCATTGTCTTTTCATTCTAGAAAGAAGGATGGAGTCGTTACTCCTGAATCTCCTGCTCTTTGACTTGTTAGTAACCAAAGCCAGAGGCTGTAGCCTTTTGACAATCACCTCTGCTGCTTGTGTCGACGTTAAGGATACATCCCATTTCTAGATGCTGACAAATTTGAGTCTGTAATTCAGTGTCTGTTTTAAAGAGGGGATTTTAGCAGAATAGGCTTAGTTAATATGTGCTTTACTTGGTTTCTTCAGGTTGTCAGCGATGTATGTACCTGACAGCGCATTTCAGTTAGCTGTGAGTACAGTGGAAGCTTTAGCAACTCAGAGATAATTTAAAGCCTGATTTGTGTTCTTGCCATGAGGAAAACCCAACAAAAAACCCCAAACTTCTGAAGTGACGTATCTTGTGCCAGAGCTAACAGGTCCCAAGTGTCTTCTCTGTGCTGTGTGATGAGCACCAGCCCTGTATCCTCCACATCATATCCAGTCTGATTTAGTTTTCTTTATACCTTGGCTTTGATGGGCTCAGCATTGACACTGTTGGAGACGCTGAGTCCGTGAAAGTTGCCTTGTGATTTCTTGTGTGTTTTATGTTGGAGAGACTGCAGGGAGTTTGGGGCTTTGCAGGTGCAGTGCTTGCCCCGTGGACATGCAGCACAGGATGGTGCATGGGAGTAGGTGGTTGTGCTTTGGTTTGTAGATCAGCTGAAGGCTTCAGTCAGCATAAGGGCAGTTTCCCAGATCCAGCTAGTCCTTACTTCAGTGTTGACAGCTCGCCTCTGACTGTTCAAAGCAGAAAACAGGAGCCGGTGCCCACCCCAAGGAGTTTAATTATGAAGTGAGAAATGTCCTTTAGGAACAAATGTGTTTGATAGGCTGCTCTGAGGCAGAATTTGGGGAGCTCAGACATGCACATGCACATCCCTAAGCTGTCTTGTTTCCCTGAGCCTGCATGCTAAAGAGGTCGTTCATTTTTGCAGCCCAGTTCAGCAGAGCTAGATCTGGAGCACTGCAGAGCAAGGCACCATGTTCATCCCAGAGGACACGCAGGACATCCTGGGGACACCCATCCCGGGCAGCTTCATCTCTGTGCCTCTCTCTGCTGACTGTGGAGAGCTGCAAATGTGGACCATGTGGCTTTGCATGGGAAATCCTTGTGTGGGGTGACAGATCTGGGCAGTCAGGGGAGGCTCTGAATGTAATGAATTCATTCTAAACCCAACTAAGTCTGCTGATGAGTGATAGGGTTTGAATCTTTGAACCATAAGGAAAAGGCAGGTTACTGCCTGCTGTGATGGGGCTGTTCTGTCAGGTGCCAGAGTCACTGGGGCAGCTTGGGGAATGCTTCCTCCTAGTGAGGAGCCTGTTCTCCCTTTGATGTGGGGCTTTTGGCGAGCCGGGCTCTAATCTATGTCCCGCCAAATCATTTGGTATAATTTACATTTGGAACTGTGATTTTTGTCACCCATTCTTCTACTATTGTGTAAATGGAGCATTCAGCTGCTAGAAAATTAGTCCAGAATGTGCCTCTCGGGAGCATGGGATGGAGATGTTTATTTTTGGTGATTAGCTGTGCTCAGTCTGATTTCTGGATTAAAGCAGGTCCCTTCACATCTGCCTGGGTGCCCTCATCGTGTCTACACTAAGCTTTTAAGTAGGTTTTTACCTCTTTAGCAGAACCAAGCAGCAGCACCCTCCATAAAGAACCGATTGCCCATCAGGGCTCAGAGATGTAAAGCTTTCCTGACAGCTACACGAGTCCATCTGAACGCTGCCTCCCTTGGGGTCCACGCACAGCGACAAACCCTGACAGTCCAAATCAGCACATACACACACAAAAGCCGCAGGCTTCTATTGTCAGGGGAGCCCACAAAGTACGTAAGGAAAATGTGTTTACCTCCCTACTCCTCCAGCTTTGTGGGCTGTGTCTTAAGTGCTGGAGGTCTGTGAGCCCCGAGGGGCCTCTCCAGCTGCAGAGGTCGGACTAATGTGTGGCATGTGGAGACATCTGAGGTGGAAGGGAAATGATTGTCCTCTCTTCGTTACAAGAAGTTTCATTAAGGAAGAAAATAGGTGCTGACCTCCACCAGGCTAAATCCAGAACTCCATCCTGGAAGTCAGTGGGTTTACTTTGATTTTATGCAAGAGCAAAATTCAACTTAGAATCTTCAGGAGAAAAAGAAAAAAATATTTCTCTTCCTGGCCAGGCAGGTGATACATCCACATGTGCTGAAACCAAGAAACCAAGTGCTGTTCTGAAAAACCAACGCATTAAGGCAATGTCAATGGAGATACCCCCATTGTAGTAGGTGACACAGAAAAGGGTGGGTCTCTCCAGTGGTTGAAGGTCCTCTCATCACATCAGCATTTACATGTGACTGTTCCAGTCCCTGAGATCTTTTCATGGTACATAGAACTGTTTCCCTTTCTTACCTGTACTTTTCCAGGCTCCAGTGATGCTTGGGCTGGATGGCCCGTCCTCACCTTGGAAGGATGCTGTGGCTTTTTAGCCTGAAAAGTGATCCCTCTGGCTGGCTGTAAGGGTCTGGTGGCAGGGTACTCAGGCTCAGATCCTCAGGGGCAGATCTCATTTTCCCTTGCTCTGCTCCTCCTCCCACTCTAACTTCTCTTCCTCGTTGCTAATTCGCCCATCCAGACATTTCCAGGTGGGGAAAAAGGTACTGATAATTGCGGGGAAGGCTTTTAGGTTGTTTGAAAGCTCTGACTGTGCCATATGGTTGTTTTGAGCTGAGACTTTAACCCTTCAGATCATATGTGAAACTTCTGAGGGGGATGGCCATGTTTTAGAAGTCAAGATAAGTCCTTTCCAAGGGGCCTAATGTGTGTGTGGGCAAACTAACACTGATGATCCTGCTGGCTTTCCCTGCTCGTGTTCTCCACCAGCCATTCTCTCTCCATTCCTATAATTTCTTTGGCTCAACCCTCTAATCCCCTGTCTCAGCTGAAAATTTGCTCTATTTTTTGGCTGCGTTTTAGGGAATCAGTGCAAAGTTAGATACTAACTTTTCACCTTGCTCCCTTCCTTAGCAAGCAGCAGAACTCCTCCAAATCCAAGTCTGTCTGGGAGCAGAGGACCAGCCAGATCCGGATGCACAATTTCCGAGCCAGCTGCGAGGCACTGTACAATGAGCTGGATCCCGAGGAGCGCGTGCGTTACGCTACTACCCTTCACATTCGGCCCGACATGAAGACTCATTTGGATCGGCCACTGGTGGTAGAACCGAGGAGTGAAGGGAGGAACAACATCAGCAAGCTGAGCCCTGTGGATGTGCAGGAGGTGGAGCAGACCAAAGTCAGCTCTACTGATGGGGCAGAAGCTCCACGAAAGCACCACCGGCATCGGGATAAGGATAAATTGGGAGAGCAAGAAAAGGGTGATGCGACCAAGGATGAAAATGGGGAAGCTGGTGCCAACCATAAGGAGGAGCGGCACAGGCAGCACAGGAGCCGCAGCAAGGAGGTGGAAGGCGGGGGTAAAGAAGGGAAAAGTGATCGGAACAGGGGTCAGGAAGGGGGAAAGAGGCACCATCGCCGAGGGTCGGTGGAAGAAGGTGCTGAGAAGGAGCACCGTAGGCATCGGACTCACCGGCACTCTGCCGAACGACAAGGCAAGGAAGGCAACGGGACAATCAATGGGGCCAGGAGTGAGCGGCGTTCCCGACACCGGGGAGGGTCAAGGTCTGGGAACCGAGAAGGAGAGCCTGGGTCCAAGGGTGAGAATGCAGAAGAGCCCCACAGACGGCACAGGTTCAGGAACAGGGCACTCTCGACATACGATTCTGTGGAGAAGGAGAACGGGGAGAAAGAGGGGGAGGCTGGTGAGAAGGAGCACCGAAACCATCAGCCCAAGTAAGTAAGCGCTGTATGGCTGGACAGCTGGGGGGGCATGAGATCCCAGATGCCTTTTAGAAAATCACTTATTCCCCTCCCTATGGCATTCCCTGCTGTCCTTCTCCACTCACACCATCTACCATCATAACGTGCAGTTCTGTTTGGCTTAAATTGGTAATGGCAGATGCTCCCAAAGATAATTTTGGTCCATGCTGGCCCATAGACCTGTTCAGGTTTAAGGAAGGAAATATCCTTGATGTAAATACCAACAGGCCCTCTAGGACACAGCAGAACAGCAAATTTCACTCCTCTGAAGGAAGTTTCCAAGGTACAAGTTTTTAAATGGTATCCAGTCTTGCTTAGAGCCCTTTGGTTTTCTTTTTCTGTATGGTGAGCCTGTCAGCTGCATCACCAGTTTTTCCAGCACATGGCTGCTTCCATTAAGAACAATGATATACCCCATTTGGTTTAATTCTTATGTAAGTCAAGTGAGAAAAATAGTACTCGTGGAGCATTTTGAGTAGTTAATAAAGAAGGATAGATTGCCTTTTCAGCTTTATTACTCTGATGGAGAAGAAATTTCACTGGGATTCTTTAGAATAGAGTTCATGTCACCGTGAAGAGCTGTGAATGGCACTGAGGTAATAATTTTCCTGTCTATATTATCTTCCCTTCAGATGGATTTCAAAACACTTTGCATACTGTTCAGTTTGATTGTGTGCACAAGCTCGCTTTCCTCCTCGCTGAAATATAGTCACTGCTCCAAAGGAAGGCAGAAGCTATTTAACTGCTCACAGCAACGTTGCAGAGTGGTTTAGGACTGGAAAAGAGAATCACCAAATTTAAATAAAGCCTCAGGAGAACATTAAGAAGCAGAATGTCAGCCTTCATTCAGAAACCAGCTGATGCTGGAAAGCTAATGTCGCTGTTATTTGCGAGTACTGTGTGGTGTTTGCTTATGAACGTCAGTTCTGAGTCTGATTAAATTGAATAAAGTGTCTTTCGGTGGCACAGCTCCTCTCAATGTTGTTCTTGGATGTTGGTCCAGAAGGTGTCAGAGGACAGGGTCACACACTGTGCTATCAGTAAGCTGTCTGGCAGTCTGTGACTTCTCTGCAAAGGATTTCTATGGAGAAAACAGTCTTCGAAACCTAGCAGTGTCAGGGTACATATGTTCTCTGAATCCTTCTTGGGCCATATTTAGTAAAATCTGCTTTTGTGCTTTAGGGAGAACCAGTGTGAGATTGAGGCTAGTGGAAGTGTGAGCGTCCCCGTGCACACCCTTCCCAGCACCTACCTGCAGAAAGTGCCGGAGCAGCCAGAAGATGCTGACAACCAGAAGAACGTGACACGGATGATTCAGCCACCTCTGGACAAAACCACCACTGTGAACATTCCTGTCACTATCACCGCCCCGCCAGGGGAAACCACAGTCATACCTAGTAAGTGTCTTTGTGCCCCTGCTTTTTGTTATGATGCTGCCAGAAACAAGCTGACTTTGCAGGGGGCTTGTAGCACACGCTGGGTTATGGACTCTCCTGGCCACCAGCATCCTCGCAGTGCGTTGACAGGAGAACATCGTGTTGATACAGGCTCTGCAGTTCATGCAGCCTGCAGGAACCTGAAATGGAATAGTCAACTGGTGGCTCAGGAAAACACCACATAAGGTTCCTTGGGGGTGGTTCACCCAGTGTACATCCATGTATCTTCCCATAAGGGAAAGATGCAAAGACAAGAAAACCAACAGAATGGTAGTAACTGAGAGCTGTGCAGCAAAATAAGTGACTTCCACAGCAAACCATTCAAGACCTTGTTGTGAGCCCAGCAGTAGTTCCTGCTTTATCACCTTCCATGCTGCAAGCTCCTACTCCAACGGTGCTGTGCAATGGTCCCTTGGGTGTCCCAGGGGCCTGACTGGCCACAAGCCCCTCAGCAAAGTTCAGGGGAGGCAGTAGCACTCCATTCAAATGCAGTAGCACTCCATTTGATCCACAGATCAAATTTACTCTTCTTGGCTTATTAGCTGATCTGACTGTGGAGCAGGAGGTCTTTTATGGCTGCACAGCTATCACAGTGCCCATGGAGTGACCCTGCTGCTTGGGGTTCCTGCAGGGTCTGTAATTTCAGAGCTTCTTGCAGTCCTCCATATCTCAGTTTCTGAAAATCCACCCTAGTTGTCCTTTTCCAGAGTTCTGTGCCCTGGGTCTGTCGGTGTAGCTCTACACTGTTTTGTGGAGTCCTAAGACCATTGTGCCCACGCTCTGATCTGCAGCCATTAGCCTGTTCTGACCAACTTGTGGCTCATCCTTGGCAGTGTAGGCACAACCTAGAGAAGTCTTGAGAGCTGGGGATGCCAAGGAGAATTGCAGTGTGGAATCTAAGAGGTCTGTTAGGTTGCAGGCTGTTAGGACTCTGCTTTCCAATATGGACAACTGGAGCTGTTAGGGTCAGGGGTGGAGGTGTCCCCATGGAGAGTTGCCCTCATGCAAAGTTGTCCTAGACCCTCCCAAGAAGCACAGCCAAAACCTAATGATTTCTCTGTGTGCTTTTTCACTGTGTTGGCAGTCACACAAGACAGTCTTTTTTCTTTTCCCCTTCAACTTCTTTTTTCTTAAAAGGTAATTTTACTATATTGCAATACTGAGTTCCTGTCAATCACAGTTTATCAGCCTCTCTCTTTCTTGGCCATTTCCTGTATCTCTGGCTTGAGATACAGTAAAGCTGTTTATTGAACATGTCACTCACAGACAATGAAATGTCATTTTGTTGAAAAATAAAATAAAAAGTAATAAGAAACCTGTGCCTAACACATTATAAGTGGGTGGGGGTTTTGGATTTTAGGTCCTGTGATTTAATAACAAGTGTATATAGCTGTCTAAGAAGAGAATTTGCGGCATAAAATATTTTCCAGTTCATATATTGGAAATGATCTTAAGTAAATTATCCTATAAGCCCACTGCAAAAAAACTTATGATTAATATTGGGGATTGTATTTTTAACCTTTGAGAATGAGGTTCAGAGCAGTCTTCTAGCAGGGGATCATGTAAGTTAAAAACCTGATGTGAGCTGGAGCTCAACAGCTTTATCCATGGGCTCTGCCAAGAAGTCCCTTCCAAGACTCTGTTCCTAATGCAGGGAAGTGGGCAGCCTGATCTAGTAGGAGGTGTCCCTGCCCACGGCTAGGGGGTTGAAACTTGATGATTTTTAAGGTCCCTTCCAACCCAAACTATTATAGGATTCTATGAAGTCCAGCAGTCTTAGCTCCCAAATTATTAAAGCTCATCTATGAATTTGCTCTTTCACATGTCCCAAAGCCAATCGTGCTACCAATGGATGGGGCGAGATACAGAATTATGTGGTTCATTAGACTTAGTGTCTTTTTTAATTTCCAAGGATCCCAACCTGATCCTCTCTTCCTGATAACTTATGGCATTCGTAATGGGATTTCCGTCCCCACTTTGGCAGCTCTCGTATAAATAAGTGTAAGGTTGCTTTGTTTGTCTGTGCTGGGCATCTTCATTTCCTGGCCATTTCTGATATATTGCTCATCAGTGCAGCAGTTAAGGATTGTGATTGCAGTGTGTATCATGCTGTAGTAAATAGCAGTGCTAATCAAATGATTGTTCATCGCATTTAATCAACATATTCAAAGGCTGTTTGCTCTCCCAGCTGCATTGTTTGCATATCCAGCTGTTGCAGGCAGCCTGCTGTGTGAAGACTGCCGATACATTTTTAACTCTCTCATTTCTGCTTCCTTGCATTCACATTGCAGTGAACAGCGTTGAATTTGAAAGTAAAACAGAGGAGAAGAAAGATGTTGATGACTTGACGAAAAACGGGCCTAAACCAATCTTGCCTTACAGTTCCATGTTTATCCTAAGTCCTACAAATCCGTAAGTCCTCTGAGTCTGTAATACACTAATGGGTTACAGGTACTTCAAGAATGGATATTCAAAGCAATAACGTTAGCTTGGTCTTCATCTCTGCCAGTCAAACACATTGGGAAGTTAAATAAAAGCTTCTGCAGGCTCTGGATTAGATGCTGATGTTTCAGTTGGGCTTTCCTGGGAGAATAAATTACCAGGATAGGGAAAAGGTGATGCATTAGGCAGAACCTTCCTAAATGCCTTGCTGGCGGTCAGGTGGGCAGTCGCTTACTCAGTTGTAGATTGCTAAAGTGTGGGAGTATGGACCATCGTTGGGTGAAAACGTTATCAGGAGAAACAGGTTGGGAGTTGGTTTTGATGCCATTGGATTCCTGCAGGTTCCTCAGCTGGGATTTGTGCTCTTTCTGTGCTGGTATTCTTGCATCACTGAAAACTTGGAACTTCTGGGAAAACGTGAATATTTTTCATTTGCCAAAGCTGAGAGTACAGCTGTCGGGATCTGTTGGGATTACAGCATTGCTTCTGCTTCAGGCATTTCTGCCTCATGGGGAGCTTTGTACTCAAAGCTTGCACATACTGAATATGTTGGTCTGAAGGGCTGCAGGACTAGACAAGAGCAGCAGGGGTTGTAATAACTGTAGCATGAAGGCCTGTGAGTCATTTTACACAGTAACTGAGGGCAATGGAGGGCATTTGCAACCTCTGCCAGCCCAGAGATCTGCTAGAAGCAGGTGTGATCATTTCTGTCTGGCTCACCTAAACTTGTTGCACACCCTAGTTGTTGCTCTCTAAGATTGTACTCCGCGTGATCAGATACCTAAGGTAGACTTGGACCCTTTCTTTGGCAACTCCAAGAAGGAGAGATCCTACCCTACCTGCTGCTCAGGACTGTGATATCCTCCTGCCTGTGGAGTTGGTGGAACAAAGCTGGCTGCTTAATGCACTCATCTTTGACATCAGAAATTCATCTTTGGTGAAAGCTGAGGTGTGGCACCCCTGGACAGTTGGCAGGCTGAATATTTTCTTTAAATGCAAGTTCCAGCTGCATATTTCAGGCTAGAGCCCTGCATGCTCCAAGATCATACGGCTCTGAACACAGAAGGAATTTATCAGTGTGAGAAGATAGAGACTATCTCTCAATGACAACTCTTAGAGAGGAAGATTGACCCCAAGCTATTGCTAATCTGACCTCCAAAGGAAATGAGCTGAAGACTCAGTACATGTCCCTTCAGTCTCAAACCCACGAGAAATATGCTTGTACTTCCCATTTGCCTTCTCCAGCCACCTATCAAGTAGATGTCAGGATACAACCAAGCCAAAAGCTCAGAAAGTTTTCTGGTTTTAGAGTGCAATGATAGCATTTTGCTATTTCAGTTAAGGCAACATCCTTTGAATTCATGCAAAAGGCAGCAAATGGAGAGGGGAACATTAGATAAGGTGCATTCCTAGCGTAGCAGAAAATTTTTGGGGCAGATCTGAATTATGGAGCTTGGCCCCTGTCTGTCTGGATAAGGAAACAATATTTCCTTAACATTTGGTAGCTCAAGTGTTTTTGCCATGGAGTGATCACTGAAAATGAGTGTTAGTTCCTAAAGGCAGAATTGCAGAGTAGGGAGCTAGATGGTCCGAGCCCAAAAGGGCAGAGTGAGGAGCGGACTGGGCAGACAGAGAAGCAGCAAGACTTTGTTGTTTCACATGTATGCTTGTCTTCTCTCACCTCGTTCTACAGTTATGACCTTCTGAGCCTTATAGTCTGGGATTCAGTGCGTTGTTTCAGTCTGTTTGCTCCAGTGTGCACACACATCTCCCCCAAAAGCTGCACTGAAAGACCATTGCAAAAACAAAATTCACTAGGAAAGAGGTATTGTAATGCAGGGCCAAAGGGACATAACCAGACAAAGACCAAAAGCTAGGATATCAGCAGTTTGTTTTTCTTCCTCTCGGCAAGATGCAGACCCAGCTGCATCCCCTCAGGTGTTTTGGCCGGTACTGACTTCTCAAGAGAGGCCTTTCTAGGATATGGAGGCTTTACCACGTCTGTCTCTGTCAGCCCCCACTGGGGATGCACGACCCGGGTGCTGCTAGTGAGCAAAACAATTCTGAGAGCAGAAATGGAATGTGTTCCTTTCCAAGTGCCATCCGCTCTCTTAAAGCAGATGTGCATTTAAATTAGTTTCTCAAGCACCACTGGCAGTTTACAAATGCTCCCACATCCCACTGTTGTGAATGGTGAAGATCTAAAAATAGGGACTTGTTATTTCTTTGATGAATTGAGTTTGATGCAAGAATTGCAGTTACAAATGTTATGGAAAATGTTGCCTTTCACTTCTGTGGTTTTCACAGAGCACAAGGATGGAAATGCTCTTCTGAGGGATTGATGACCAGAGTTAAGGGATCCACAAAAGTGCTTTTCTTCATGTTATTTTGTATCAAATCTGTTTTCTTGGTATTTGTAACTCTTTCTTTCTGAATCCATTAGCACTCCAGAGGAAAGGAATATATACCTAGATGTGAAAAATAAAGTTTAATTCTACCTGTTAAGATATTTGCTTAGAGAAAATACCATATAGTAACTGAATTGCATTCTAAGGTAACAAGGGTTTTGATGAGTTACATGTAATTTGATTTTCAGGCAGAACTTCAGTCCTTTATTCAGCTGGCAAATACAGGGCAAATGTAGAGTTCCCTGTTCTCTTCTCAGCATTTGTGAATCATGGTCAAATGGAGTTATTAGCTGAAATTCACGGATAGTTTTGCATTGCTGAGAAATTGAGACATTTGCCACTTTTCTTGGACCATTTGTGAAGAAAAAGATCAGGTTAAAGTAATCAACTATAATACTGTGACGTATTTCTGCGGCTTACAAAGCCTATCTTAGAATAAAGTGCAGGCAGGGGTACTTGGCAAGAGAGGCATTGCTAGGCGTAATACTCATGGTTACAAAGTCAGATTCAGCTAAGAGTCTCAAAGTGCATAGCATCTATCTCAATTTTAAAGGGATTAGATGATATTAAAACCTAGTTTTGAACTCATAGGATTTTAAGCCTGCAAGTTCAAAGCAAAAAGGACAGGGGTGTATAATTTGTAGAGTTGAGTCTGAATGCTTGAAAGCTCTCAATGCCCTTTTGATACATAGATAGATGTCATTGCTTTGCGGAGAGGGTAGAGAGCAACACAAAGGTGCTAAAGGTCTTACTTCAAATCTCACCACAGGTCTGTTGCAAGCTGGAGGTTAAAGCCATTGATCCGAGTTTTTATTTTCTTACCAGTATTGTAATCCTAAAGGTGTAAAGTTATTCCTGATGAAGATTGTCCTTGTGCCATCTTTCATACCACGGCACTTGGCTGACAGTTCCTGCAGCAGCTCCCCTCTGTGCTTTTGTCATTGGCAGGATTCGGCGTCTGTTCCACTACATTGTCAACCTGCGCTATTTTGAGATGGTCATCCTCATAGTTATAGCCCTCAGCAGCATTGCCCTGGCTGCAGAAGACCCTGTCCAAGCCGAGTCGCCACGGAACGACGTGAGTAACAGTCAACAGGCCAGAATAAAGTTGTTCTGCTTCCCCCAGCAGTTCTGCTCATGGCACGTTCCTCCCCATCTCCAAAGGACAACAACGAGCACTGCAAGTGCAAAGCTGGAGTAACGTATTGCTGCAGTAACATATTCAAATTAGCTTGTCCCACTATCAAAATGATTCCTGTCCCTTTCTGCTGCTTCAACCACGTCCAGGTTTGAAAGCTTGGAGATCACTGGTTGTTTGATTGGTGTAGCTTAAGTGGAAGAAACCTGAAAGCTTACACAGCACTCAGCAATGGGAAAGGCTTCAGTCACAAGCCAGGGCTGATATTGTTCTAAGATCTTCTGCTGGAGCAGAAGCTGAGGAAGTAAAGCCAGGTATGGCTTTTTATCTTGGTAAGGCACAGTAGCCAGCTCCTGGAATTAGTAGAAAAATTACTTGTCCTTGGACGTCAAACCAAACTTGGAGATTTCATAGATGGGGGCTGTTATGAGCAGAAGTAGGAGCGTGACACCTTCTGCATGGCTGCATGGAGCCTGGGAGCACTCATGCATCAGAGACCTGGGTGTCTTTACAAGCACATTCATATGAGGACATCGGCATAGAGCTGGTTGCAGTTACAGGGGCAACTGGGAAACTACAGAACTGAAGATTAAGTACAGAAACTGCAAGATGCAGTTGTCTAATTTTGGACTCTTCGGTGTAGGTAGTTGCAGTATGTGGTTATGGTGTGATATTTGTACTGACTCAATATCTATTCCCTGGGTATAATCATATGAATCACTGTGAATAGGTGCATCCCATCCACAGAATTAAGTTAAAATTTAGGAGGTCTATACGTACTTGAGTGGATTGGGATTGCACTTACCAGCGTGTACTGAGTCGTCTGTGTTCATCCACTGGTTAAACAGATTAAGGAACTGAATTGCTTCACAGCACAAGGCAGCAGACCAGGACAGAGCAGGAATTGCCTGGCCTCCTGCTTCTGAATCCGGTCAGTATTCATTTTTTTCCAGAGGGAATCCACAGTTCCCTATATCAGTAATGAGCTGAAGTAGCTATGAGCAATCTCTCCTCCTTATCGCTAGTAAATGTGGAATCAGTTTTACGAAAAGGATTTTATCACTCCCTTACTCTCCTGAGGCCTTTAATAATACTGTCATTGGCTACAGCAGAAAAGAAACCCAGGCTGCTACACAGATGCTGGCAAAGAAAAGCTCTTTAGGAAAGGATATTAAAATATTTCAATTTGAAATATCCATTTTGCCTTATTAAAGCTGCCACATACGCAGGTGCACTGAAGCAACCCATGGGCGTGCACACTGCAGTCTGGCAAGGACTGGGAAAAATGTTTCTGTTTAAAATCAGATGATTCAACTTTGTGCCAGAAATATTTGAAAGCCTCCCATGAGATGATATTTCACCACTGTAGCAAATAGACCATTGCTAGAACAGCCTTTTTACTCATTGCTCATGTGCAGACTGTTTCAGTATGTTGTCTTCCCTAATACACATTTCTCTTTCCAATTTAGGCTCTGAAATATTTGGATTATATTTTTACGGGTGTCTTTACCTTTGAGATGGTAATCAAGGTAAGAATTTTTCCAAGTAGAAGGGTTCACCTCCACTTTCCGTTTCACACTAATCTAATTCTGGGAAACTGGAGAAGGAGGGTGGGGCACAAGAAATCTCCTCAGGGTGCCTGGTGAGGTGGTGATGGTGGAAAGCTTTAATGCATGAACAGCACTCAGATGTAGCCAGATGCCTTTTGTAGCAGCTTTCCTGGTTTCTTTAACTTCTCATTTGATGGAGGCAAATAAGGGTATCTTTAGTACCTGCGGCTGTTTAAGAGGGTAAGAAATGTGGGTGCCTGATGCAGAAATGTCTGCGCCTGTCTAAGGATACAGGAGCTCATAGACCTTACTGAGACACATCTGATTCTTCCCTTTGATGCTGACCAGGAATCATAGAATGCTTTCAGTTGGAAGGGACCTTAAAGATCATCCAGTTCCAACCTCCCTGCCATGGGCAGGAATATTAATAGCAACTGATTCTTGGTTTGTCACATTTCACGAAGTTAGGGATCTACCTTTGTGCTTTATTCAGTAGGGTAATGTGTTTTGCTAAGACTGTGGAGCAGTAACTGTCCAGAAAGCACGATTCTAATAAAGTCAGGATTTATTGTTCAGATGATGATGTGGCTGGTTTTTAATGTCAAAGGAAGATGTCAAAGGGATGCAGAAAAACGGATTTTCCCTTGTTTGTTTGATAGAAGGATTTGAAGGTACATCAGGAAAGCAACCTTGCACAGGTTCTCAGAAAAGCAGATAAAATGTCTAGCATGGACTTCAAAACTCATCTAGCAGATCTTTAGCTGCACTGTAAGGTGAAACTCAGTCTCGTACAGCAGTGAGCCCAACTGCTATGCCAAGCAGCATCTTTCAGCAAGTGCTCCCGAGCAAGCATCATCCTTTGACCGCTGCATTTCACTGTGGGTCTTCCCGCCCTCACTTTGTGTTTTACTGTGTAATCATAGAACCACTCAATAGTTTGGGTTGCAAGGGACCTTAAAGATCATCTAGTTCTAACCTCACTGTGATGGGCATGGACACGTCCCACTAGATCAGGCTGCCCATATCCTGGTCCAGTTGCTAATTCCTCCTAATCTATTAGGATTGGGGTAGAATAAAATTGAACTACATGGATGTTTAACGTAGAGGCTGCTGTGTGGAATGAATCACTTAATGCATGTCTGTGCAAAGAATCCTACGGAGCAGGTAATACTCTTGGCATGAGTGCTTTTCGTTATGGTTTATTGACTTTATCTTCAGTTTTGACAGAGCTCTCCGGGTCTATTAGAGATATGCAGGTTGACTGAATATCTAGATGCTGCCTTGCTGCTGTGAGGCCCTAACAAAGAGATTGTGAAGGGTCTTTTGATCAAGGATACTCCTCTGTGCCTTGGTAGTGTTGATTTGGTACTTATTTTATTAAATTCATTTCTTTTGTTATATTTCCTCCTAAGATGATTGACTTGGGGCTGTTGCTCCACCCTGGCTCCTACTTCCGTGACCTGTGGAATATCCTGGACTTCATCGTTGTCAGTGGGGCCTTGGTGGCATTTGCCTTCTCGTAAGTATGTTTTCCTTAACATCCCAGGTTCTAGGGAATAATTAGAAAAGGAGGCAAGATGCACAGAGCTAGCTGAAGGGTAGTATTTGTGGCTCCATTTCCCAGTGAAATATTCAGTTTTTGCCTTTTATCATCTTGTAGCTATGAGGGAGAACATAAAAATCCCTATATTCGTGTTGTGGAATCTCTTGAAAATTCATCCAGATTTAGGGGGAGACTGTTCACTCTTCGTTCAAACACTGAATCAATATTTTTGTGACCCTCTGGCCAACTTCATACAAGGCTGCATTATAACAGTTTGTGGCAGTCATAGAATCATGGAATGGTTTGGGTTCAGAGGGACCTCAATATTACTCACAAGTATTAGTTTGCAAAACAATATTACCCAAGACTGTGGTTCACTGAGAATTTCCCTTTTATATTAAGAATTCAAACTTCCAAGGCAGACTGGGAGAAAGGGCATTTTGTGATCTCTACAGAGCAACTCCACGAGCCGGGAGAACAAACATCAGGATTTGCCTTTAAAACATCTTCTCTTTGAACAAGATTTTCCTTTGGACAAGCTATGGATTAAAATGAATATTTTTTTAATCTTCCTGGGTCTTTTTGTACTCAGGTTTTCCATTGCATTGGGCCATGAATATCTAACAGCACCTCATCAGCCTCTAAATAAATTACTTGTACATCCCCTGGCTGTGCTTCATAATAGTGTGCCCCAAGCTGCTTCTATTTTACATGCTCTTTGAGTATTGAGCAGGGAGTTACAGAAAGCGAATGCGTAAAACTTGCCAGCCTGTTTACTGTCTCCCAGATGAAAGCGAGTCAAACTCGTTTCTGAGACTTGGAAACATTTGAATTCCTTCTGTGATGTTTATGATGACTGTAACCTCCCCTATGTGTCCGTGTTCCAGCAGGCAGAGAGTGTTGGCGTCCAATTCAGAGAATACCTGCAGTGTCTCTGGTCTGACCTGAGAGAAATCCAGTTGTTTGTAGGAGATGACTCGTTCTCTATTCCCTCTAGTCCTGTTGTGAATACTGTCAAGGCTGAGACTGCTCAGATGACAGTGGGGTAGATAATCATGTCCTTAGCTCAACTGCATTGTTTGGTTAAACCAGACGGATATACTGATCCTGTGGAATTGTGATAATCCTGAAAATGAACTTTTGGAGAATAAACTGGGTATTCTTCCTTGTTTAGTTAGTGGACTTTCTCTAGCAAACCCTACAGTACTGTCACTCAGCATCAGCATCACTTTAAAAATGTATTTAATATGGCTGTTAGCACTCTGTGTTTGCAAGAATACACAGGTGCCACTCAGCAGGTATGATTTAATTCATGCGTGTTCTTGACCTCATCAATGTCTGGAGAAGGTGATGTAAATCAGCTTCTTCTGAATCGACATGTCACTGAAAACCTCAGAAAAATATAGCTCCCCGAAACGCTTCCATGCTGAATATTGCAACAGCCTACATTTGTTTAGGCACACAAGGTGGTATCAGTCATAACTTCAAGGTACATAAAATCCATCTCAGCCTTTCAAACCAGCTCTCAGTCTGCTTTCTGCCTGCAGCTCATAGAAGCTGTATTGTGCTTGACAGGAGTTCAAATGTTAAAACAAGGTCCCCAGTGAGGTGCTAGGAACATTAATAGTACTGATGGTGATGATAATAAAATAATGTCTTCCTTTTAGCAATGTATTTCAAAGAGAAATCCCTTTCTTTTTCTAGAGATAAACATGCCACAAGCATACAGACATGTTTCAGTCTTTAGGGAAATAAAAGCTTAGACCAAGCAAAAAAAAAAAAAGTCATCAAAATTTATCAGCCCCAGGTGTAAAATGTTCTTACTCCATAGAAATAGCTGATAAATAGCAACAAAGAGATTGCATTTTAACATTTTCAACAACAGAAAGGTGGCTCCAATGCTCAGAATTTGATGTTCCTCTTTGAAAAAGCAAACAGCATTTGCTAGCTGATCAAGGTTATTGCCTCCCAAAGGGTCAGGAGGATGAAGGTGTATAACTTACCCTGCCTGCTTGCCAGCTGAAAGGCTGATTCACTGGGGGGATGTGTGGGGATGTGCTGTATAGCCAAGCTGTTGCTTCCTTAGGTGTTTATTTTGATGAACATTGAGCTGGTGGGTGTGGGACAGGGGATGGGGTTACGTGCCAGCACATCTCTGTATGTGCATGGGATGCGCTGTATAGCCTTATGTTTCTGTTTGTCATTGACTCTGCTCTTTCTTTGTCTTCTTCTTGCTGGAATCTCTCTCTAGGAGTTTCATGGGGTAATATGTTATTCCTGTCTCTTGCTGCACTGTTATGCCTGTTATATGTGTGTACACACACTTGCCACTGTGGAAACAAATCATGTTACACCCATTGCATCGACTCCTTCGTCCCTTTATTACTCATTATTCAGTGAAATGTATTTTTCCTTAACAATCCTCATTCATCCAAATTTTCTTTAAGCAGAGGATAGAAACAGACTAGAAATCCAGGTAGACTGGAGAGTCTTGACCAGAGAGTCAGCTTGACAAGCAGATATATTTGCACCAAAAAGATTTGAGGGGATGACTTTGTGGACGTGTCCTTAATATGTGAGCGGTGATTCATGAAAATCTTAATAACTAGATTTAAAGAAGCAGTTTTTTTCTCATTCAGAGGGTTGCACCTCTAAATTGCGTTAGCAGGGCTGGAAGCTTCAGGAAGCTTGTGTAGTCTGGGCAACATGACCTAGCTGGGATTCAGGCTGTCAGCCTTGGACATTGGTGAAAAGTCTTTGACGTGGCAAGAGAGAGTAGACAGCTTTTTGAGAAGTTGGCAGGGACTATGGTAAAGAACGAGGTAGCAAAAGTTGTATTTAACCATCTACAAGAAGAAGGTAGTTTTGTTCTCGGTGCGGTGCAGTGCAGCTTTGCTTCGGGGATGGAGAGGGAAGCAGAGCTGCATCAACTCATATGCAGTTCCAAGCAGGGCAGCAGCTCAGGTGGGCTCCTCCAGAGGAGAAAACCGAGAGACGCAATTAAAAGCAGGCAAAAAAGAGTCTTTGATGAGATCCAGGAAACTGGGTACTCGATTCATTGGTCTGTCTAGGAAAACAGATCATTTAGATCCTGGAAGAGGCTGGCTTTGTGCTTGGGAAGAGTTGCATGACCTTATTTACTCTTTGATGGAGGAATTCACTTTCTGCTGGGGGATTTCAGGCAATTGCAGAAGGTGCTGACTCCACCCTGCCCTGAATATTTGATGACATGATTCCAAGAGGCCCATGTTGCATGAAATCAGAGCTGCTGGCAGGAGCAACAGAAACAAGAAGCTTTCATTTTAAATAACTATTAATTTTTTAGAGAATCTTTTATTTATTAAAGGAAAAAAAAGTCCTTCCAAAGCTCTTTTAAAATATTTCTAATGTTTTAAATAAATGAGCAGCAAACTGCCCCAGAATAAACAGAACTGGCCTAATGCAACTAGAATTGACCTAATGCAATTTTTTCTTTCCTCTATGGTGTTCTTATTTCCTTTTTAAGTCATTTGGCTTCTGTTTGCTGTCTGTCTTAATCCTGCGTTCTCTTCTGTAGCTCTTCTGAATTTTGTAGTTGTTATTCTGCGGTCACCTAAGATCTTGTCCTTCCATAGCAATTTATTGGTTTTGTGAGGAATAGTCTGGTCAAATGTGTGCTTGTATAGAACTTTTGACTGAATCCTGGTTCCATCTGGACCTTTTATGTTGTGGGACATGTGGTTTTGTATTAGCATGGTTTAAAAACCAATATTGGCAGAGGGTGTTCTTAAAAACACTGAAAATAAAACCAGAGTTTTTGTTTGATGGGCTGGAATTGTTACAGAAGATCCATTTAATTAAAATGCATTTTGCATCACTAGTTAGAATCATGGAACCATTTAGGTTGGAAAAGACCTACAAGACCATCCTGTCCAACCACCAACATAGCACCTCTGTGCCACGTCTGTATATTTTTTGAACCCCTCTAGGGATGGAGAGTCCACCACTGCCCTGAGCAGCCTCTGCCAGTGCTTCACAGCTGTTCTAGTAAAGAAATTTTTCCTAATATCCAATCTAAAACTCACCTGGCACAACTTAAGGCCATTTCCTCTTGTCTTTTTGCTTCTTATCTGGAAGGTGAGACCAACACTCACCTCGCTACTGCCTCCTTTTAGGTAGTGGTAAAGGGTGATTAAGTCTCCCCTCAACATTTTCTTCTCTAGGCTAAATCATCCAAGTTCTCTCAGCTGCTCCTCATAAGATTTGAGAGTTCACAGTACCAGTGCATTGAAAAAGATTTCTATTATAGCAGGAACCGTACTGCGGTAAGAAGCAAGTATGATTTTTCAGGATTCTCTGTATGACTTAGATCCTAAATCCCATTGTCACTTAATTTTCTCATGCTCTTTGTTTCCTGGGGTACCTGAAAGAAATGAAAAAAAAACCTTCTTAGTGTCCTTCAATCAGGCAGAAAGAATTTTGTCTGTCTGGAGCTGTCTGCCTTTCACCTCCCAGCCCTCAATGCGTTCATCTGCATGCCTCCCCGTGCAAGGGAAGACCAATTTATCATGGAATCATGGAATAGTTTGATTTGGAAGGGACCTTAAAGATCTTCCACTTCCAATCTCCATGAAAGCCTTTTATCTCATAAACCCAGAAGGAAGGATTTGCTCTGCCCTGCCCGTTGATGGGTCCCCAGTAGGTCTGTTCAGCCTTTCTAGAAATATAAAGTCCACAGAGGTTGTTGCTGCAGGCTTGGAGGCAGCCCTGTGAGACCTGAGCCAGCTCCTTCAGAGCCAAGAGTGTCTTTGTTCTCCTCTCAAACTTCCCTTCCAGGAGGCCTCATTCATACAGTTGTTAATTAGCACAAATGCACGGCAGCACAGCAGATAAGTATTTAGTTGTCCTGGAGTCAGGAGCACAGGAAGGCACCATGCAGAATTGTTCTGTGGCTCTACCTGAGCCCAGGGCTGTTGAGGTGTGTTAGTTCAGTTGCTGCCAGCAGATGTGCTGCTAGGCTGGGCTGTGTGCCTGTTGATCTGCAAACCAGAAATGTGGTTACAAACGGTAGGGAATTGCATATATTCCTAGGTCAAGGTGTCTCTACCTTCTATGTCCCACTTTCGATTTTCTCCTACTGCCCCAACCATGTGTCCCTTAACCTTTGTTTTTCCTTCTCCTCTCACCCCTCCTTTCCTCAGCTTCTACCTCTTCATTCCCTTCTGCCCTGCCTTCCTCAACCCTAAATGGCTCCCAGCACGGAGCAACCTGACCGTGGTGCTTGGCCTTCCAGAGGGGAGAGGATGGAGGGAGCAGGAGGGGCAGCCAAGGTGGTGGGCATGTACTGGGTGACCATCAGCCATGGGGAACAGGCTGGCTGGGCCAGGCGGCATCTCTTTCACAGCAACCTGTTTCCCCTCCTGCCTCCCTCCTGCCACTGACTGTCCTCCTCAAGAGGGTGAACAAATGCTTTTGCAGCCAGGGCTTTGCTAAGGATCAGACAAAGCTGCCCGGGGAGTGGATGAGCTCTGGTTTGTCTGGCTCAGCTGGAGAATATGATGACAGAGAGGTGGCTGTGGCAGGGATCAGTGCTTGTGGGAAGTTGGTGATTTGAAAGCAAATATGCGAAGCCAAACGTGGGCTTGATCTTCTTTCTAAAGAGAAAGCCAGTAAAAGCTATGCTGGCGGCGTCTGCTTCGTCTGGATCAGATTAACGTGAGTAGAAAAGTATTTATTTTGAATATGTGCATAATGTGAATCAGAAAGTAATTCTTTTAAATATATAGTAGATATTTTGTGGCATTAAATTGGTCCATGCGCATTAGCTCAGCCACCTGGATTTACAACACTGCCAGCATTACATTTTCATCAGCTGCTAATTAAAACAGCCCTAGAGCAGCTCCAAAAGACCAGACAGGGAGAGGACAGGTAAATCTCCATCCTATTCCCCCTCTTCTCCATTTCTATTAAATCCTGTGCAAAGGCAGCTTGTGTTCGATGTATAGCTCATCAGGATACAGCCCATGGCCCTCTAAAAACTCCGTGTCTCACCGCTTATTGCATTTCAGGACAACTGCAGTGACTGTTAATTGGAAAGAGAGACTAGAGATGACACAGGAATGTTCATTTCTAGGTTGCGGATTCTAGTCCAGTGTTAGCATTGAGTAGTATAGTACTAGTATTGAATTATTAGTCTTTTAGAAGCGGATGGGTTGCAAAAAGACATCTTCTGGGGATGGGCAAGGTTAGTCAGCCATGAAACAGGGTGGTTTCCTCCACTCTCTGTGTTTCTTTAGCACAGTGCACAGGGCTGGCTGCTAGCAGGGAAGAGGGAAACTTTGCAGTGCCCTCCCTGCACATACCTCATGGATCTCTTGGGTTGCTAGTGTTTCTGTTGCTTTCCTGTTGGAGAAAGGAAGTGATTAGAAAACTGGAAGAGTGTAGGATAGGTCTAATAGCATCTGCTCAATGTGTTATTCATCCACACCTGTGTTCTTTCAATAGAGTCTCAGACCCACACCTGTAGCCATGAATAAAACTCTGTTAAAGGTTTTCATCCCATTTTTCACTTCATCCAAAATGAAGGGGAGTGTCATTTTTTTGCTCTTGGGCTGGAAGAAGACATAACTGTGTCTTGGAGCGGGGAAGAAATCATTATTTTTAGTTATTTTGGAAGTGCATGAGGAAAGGAACCCTGTCCTTCCCCTAAAAATCCTCTTCATGGTAATAAAAGGAATGATTACAAGTCTTGCACATGGTTTTCACAAAAACTAAAACCAAAATATGACTTACAGCACCTGCATGTGTAAGTGGGAAGCTGCCCTAGCACTGTTCCAGGCATGTAATATGCTGTCATATTACATGTTCCCGCATGGGTTTGGTAGCATGTCTTCCAAGAGACACCCAAGGATAAGGGTACAGGCATGGAGAGCAGGAGAGCAGCTCTGGTCCCCAGGAGAGCTCTGTCCCTCCTTGCAAAGGCTCCAGTTCCTTCTGGTCACTGCCTGCTTGTCTAGAGTCAACGTCCTTGCCAGAGAAGTGCAAGAAGCACGTCCTTTCTGTCTCACTCCAGTACCTGGGGGAGAGGAGAACCAAGTATGACTTTCTCACACCCCCTACCTGGGGCTGGGATGGATGTGCTAAGCCCCCTGTCCTGGTGGCTGCAGCTGAAGTGTGCTGCTGCCCAGGATTTGACCATTGCCTGGGTGGGGATTTGGGAGAGGAAGATCACCAGTCCCTGGGAGATGTTTGGTGAGTAGCTGGAAAGTGAGCGAAGGCTGGAGAGCATGAGTGGCTGAATGCTGCCAGGACAATGTCCTGCCCTCAGCCTTCCTTCTGCACAGTGATTGAGGCATCTCAAGTGGGCATTCATCCACAGTTCTCACTAGTATTGTCTGCATCCCTGGGAAGGATGGTACCCAAAACCTGTAAAAAACCAACAAAACCCTCCCACTAAAGTAAAAAAAAAAAAACCAACACTGACTATCTACAAATCTTCTAGTGAGGGACCTGAGGATCAAACTATTCTCTCTATTGTTCTTGTGCCTTTTATCCCTTGCAGAGGAACCAAAGGCAAGGACATCAACACAATCAAGTCACTACGAGTTTTGAGGGTCCTAAGACCACTGAAGACCATCAAACGGCTGCCAAAACTAAAGGTTAGAGAATAACCACAAATCTTTCCTACTCTGGAGGTTTGCAACCGATCTGAGTGAAGGCTGATGGACTCAAGTTAATGAAAGTTATTTCTGTTCTTTTTATTATGTTGCAATTAATCTCTTTGCCAGATTTATAAAAATAGCTGTGCAGATGTTTAGCAAATGTCAAACACTTGTTTCTTTTGCAAACATTGTGTACAATATTATGAATTATTGTGAATCAACATTAAAATCAAGCTTCTAAAAAAAGAAAAAGGAAAAAAATTCAAATAAATTAAATTACGGTTCCTAAGTGTGATGCTCTTAGAAATGATAGAGGAGAAAATAGGTTTTGGAGTAGCTGACTTTCCCTAGAGAACTAAAGATGAATATTGCAAGGTTTTTCTGTCTAAAGAGAAATGTCATTGCTGTATGAGGACTTTTAATCTGTTCATCTTTTCTATTAAAGACTGTATAGCACAGGGTTTTATAGCACTACCCTTTCATCTCTAGAATACTAAGTTACAAAGTAGAATAAACCTAATGGCCTGCAGTTACTTATTCACCACCATTTCAAGAACACTTTGAGACAGAGCCAACCCCTGCAAGCTGAGCATGGAAGGAGTTAGAGAATTTAATCTTTTCTGAGTTTGGGGAACTCTTGAATACCTATTGCAGAATGGTCTTCATGTGGCCACACTGCTCACAGTCTCTCTTCTGCAAGAGATGGGGAAGGGTGAAAGGGCTGCCAATTGCTATTTTAATGTAGTGACATGTAAAAATTGAGACTGGCTGTTATGTAGATTTGCTTTTGTCCTTACTCACAATTCATGCTTAAATAATGTTGGTGTTATGCTTTTTTACACATACTAAATTTACCTCGAAAGATAAGGAAGAGTGATGTTGAACAAGGTAGACAGGCGTCTTTATTTGTTTAGCAGCTGGAAATGCGGAGCTCTGAGGTCACCAGTCAACAGCAGCTCAGTCCTACAGCAGGACACCGAATGCTGGTTTTTATTGAACTTCTTCTTTACTTTCAAGCCATTTTACAGGGTAATTTTACCACTTTGAAAGAAGCATTCAGGAATCTTTATGTGAAGCAGAAGTCATATTCACTTGGTTTGTTGTCAAAATTCTTTCAAGTTTTCTTTCCTGAATGCAGTCTTGAATGCAACAATCGGCAAGATTAGTGGGATGATTAGAGATATTGCCAGTGTTTTAACTCAGGATTTCTGCTCTGCATCACAAGTGCAATTTTGTGAATTATTCACTTCCATTAAGAGCAACAGGAACAGTATTGTACAAACCCTGTGCCTGGGCAGCGAGACTGCTCGATTTCTATTATTATAGCAAACTTCTTAGGCTAAAATTAAACTGCAAATTACCTGTAACAATGAATCAGTGACTAATAGGCAAATAATAAATGTATTTGTGAAGTTCTTTGCAGGGAGTTCAGAAGTGACATGTGCTGAGTAGATTAGTCACACTCTAATTTTGATAGACTGTTCTTCAGGAAAATATTATTTCATAGAATCATTAAGGTTGGAAAAGCCCTCTAAGCTCATCCAGTCCAACCATCAGCCCAACGTCACTGCACCTACTAAACCATGTCCCGAAGTGCCATGTCTACACATTTTTTGAACCCCCCCAGGGATGGAGATGCCACCACTGCCCTGGGCAGCCTCTGCCAGGGCTTCACCACTCTTTCAGTGAAGAGTTTCTGAAATATTTGGTTGTTTTGTATCCACTATATTCTCTTTATTCAACCAGTTCAAATAATGGTCAGAAAGAAACATATTTGATGAGTTTTTACCTATCCAGTGGGAATAAATCAAACACAGGTATGTTTTTCATTTCATAATTGGCCATGGCAATATTTGATTGGGACTAATATTTATCTTGGCAAGCTCTCATTGTCTTTATAAATTTTACGGGCAGCACCAGAAAATTCAGTAGCATAGCCAGATAAAGCAGATGCAGATGTAGATGTAGGAAGCTGGAATTGTTTCTTACAGCTGGAGGATGACCCTTGGTCAAACACTTGGGGTGCAAGTCCACGGAACCATCCATGGGTTGTAGGTTAGGTGTCCAAATGGAGTTGGACGTTAAATATGAAGATGTTCAATGCACTTTTCTCTTGCCCCCTTAACCTTGTTCTCCTCCATCCCCAGGCTGTCTTTGACTGCGTGGTGAATTCCCTGAAGAACGTCCTCAATATCCTCATTGTTTACATGCTCTTCATGTTCATTTTTGCCGTCATTGCTGTGCAGCTCTTCAAAGGCAGATTCTTCTACTGCACCGATGAATCAAAGGAACTGGAGAAGGACTGCAGGTATGGCTGGGGGCAGGGGCTGGGTGGGGGAGCTGCAATTCCCTCCAGCTGCAGCAGCTCTCTTGACTGCCCCAGCGCTGCATCAACCAGGTATCTGCTGAGCTTGGTAACTCTCCTGTAAGCAAGAGGTTTAGCAGAGGTACCCTAGAGGTGAATTTTCCCTTTTGTCACTTTAATAGCTGCTTCTTCCCTGGCTCTAATCTAGCCAATGTTTACCCAAATGCCTAATTATATGGGGAGCAAGCTCCTTTACCAGGGGAGGGCTAGGTGTGATTTTCAGAGTTTTCAAGGAATGGTGAAGGAATGGACTCCATTTTTCTACCTGCTGCCTTGATTCTTTGGGCTCATATGAGTTAGAAAAACACAATGGATAATTAATCAGAAGTGAGTTGGTAGGAAGTTAAAGAGCTCCTAATTAGCTGGAAGAGGGGTCAGTGTTTGAATATCTTTAAAAGCCCTGTCCTGCTTTGTCCTTTGCAGCTGACTGCAAGGTGTTTTACCACAATGTGTGTCTTTCTCACTTTCCATTTTTCTTGGTACCCAAACAGTATCCCAAGCACTGTCCAGATCTGCCCTTGTTACCCCTCCCCTCACACTCTGCAAGTGCAGGGCACATCCCTGCATGCACACAGCAGTCGTGGAGGCTGTCACTGCAGTTATTCCTTGCTGTAAAGCAGATGTATTACAGGAAGAAGTAGAAAATTATAGAAGAATGTACACTGGAGGGGAACTTCCCTGATGCCAGGTTCCTCAGCCCTTCAAAGCAGGACTCAGTATAGAAGTTAGATGCAGCTCTGAAGGAGGAGTCAGAGACTTCTCTCCATCAAGCTGCACAATTTCCCATGGGATCAGACAAATAGGGAGCCAATATGCTGTTAGTTGCCAGCTTTGCCTAGTGGATTAGTGTCCTGATTGCAATTTCTTTCATTTCTAGAATTTAGGTCCAGTTTCTGTGGCTCAAAATAGCTCAAAAAATGCCCTTTACTTCTGTTACAAACCTAGGGGCTGCCTCTTTATTTGTCTTTGATACACAGCACAGTCAGACTCTGCTTCTGTGGAGTTTTATGCTCCTCGGTGAGTCATATGAAATGGCTGGTTTGGTTTCATTCCCTCATTTGGTCTGAATTCTTGTTTTTCTTAGGGGTCAGTACTTGGATTATGAAAAAAATGAGGTGGAGGCACAGCCCAGGGAATGGAAAAAATACGAGTTCCACTATGACAACGTGCTCTGGGCTTTGCTCACACTCTTCACTGTCTCCACAGGCGAAGGTTGGCCAACGTGAGTACATGGGACTGGCAGGGTCAGTGATCATGGAGATAATGACAGCTTTCCACAGCTCTGATGGAAACGTAAATGGCAGGTGACCTGTGAAAGAAGAATAGTCTTTTATCAGCTAAACTTTACTTCCCATTGGGTGAATCAGCAGGCAGGGCTCTGCATTATTCTTGATGTTCCTCTGAGCTTGCATATGGATGCTTAGGCAGTTTTCAGTGTTTAAAAGCTTGTTTTCTCCAGTCTTTTGGACTTGCATGCCTTTCTCAGGTGCAAAATTGATAATGGGAATGTAAGAAAATTGGGGGGAAGTACTGTGAACTATGCTGAAAGTACACTGGGCATGACAGTCCCAAAATTGTATTTACTGTTCAGCATATGACTTTATTTTGGCACACTTTTCTGCTAGGACACGTGGAGTACAATTCATAGTCAAGGTTTCTCCCTGGCAAGCCTTCCCTGTCCTCCACATTCAGCTACTTCATAAAAGAAAGAGTAAACCGTACCACATCAGTGTCCCTTTACCAGTTCCTCACTGTGTTCCCCTACTTGGAGATCATCAACACCTTTCTTTTCCCCACCTTTACTCATCCCTGTTGACCAGAGAAGAGAAGCCAGATCTGACTGTATCCAATCCCCTAGGCCAAGGGGATAAGTGGATCTGTACAGAGCAAATCTCCCATCATTCTGTAGAATGGGGAGAATAACAAGGGTTTCGCTAAAAATATGCTCGAGGGAAGCTTCTCCCAAGCCATAGAGTTGGGATTGAGTTTGACCTGAGCATATATGGAAAACCCTCTGCATGAGTGAAGGCCAGAGAGTGACTCTCAGGCTGTCATTGGTGCTTCACACTGACTTTTCTTCTCTCTTTGCCCTTGATTGCAGCGTGCTGAAGCACTCGGTGGATGCTACCTACGAGGAACAGGGTCCCAGCCCTGGCTACCGAATGGAAATGTCTATCTTTTACGTGGTGTATTTTGTTGTCTTCCCTTTTTTCTTTGTGAACATCTTTGTGGCGTTAATCATCATCACCTTCCAAGAGCAAGGAGATAAAGTGATGTCAGAGTGCAGCCTCGAGAAAAATGAGGTACCCACGTCTTCTGAATCTGAAGTTAGCACCTGGGGGCTCAGAGCACCTCGATACCCATGGAAGCCTGCTCCTCGTCCTTCCCATGCCATGATGGGCTTTAGAGCAGCCCTACCCGAGGGTGTGTGGTGTAGAGACCAAACACATTGCACACTGTTTCAGCTTTTGCATAGAAACAAACCCAGGGAGAGCCCCCAAATGCTGCATGTCAGTAAGCACAGTCACACCTGCTGGCGGACCACATCTCCACTTCAAAGTGAAGATAGACTTGCATGTTAGCTAAAGCATGTAGGTGTGAAAGACCAGATCCTTGGCCTTTTAGAAGCCAGTCATCAGAAATTAAAATGAGCTACAGCTGTTGCCGCTCCCTAAGGGAAAGCTCCTCTCACCAGGCTGGTTTTGTGCCTGGCTGAGACCCTGTCATCCTGGCAGCAGCTGCAAGAGGATGGTTTGGGAAGAGCCTAAGACCAGGGCAAACACCTAAGAGGCTTATTTTTTAGTGCTGTAGTAAATACCCTCTATTTCAGCTCAGGAACCTCCTGAGCTGGATGTGGCTTTTCTTCGGACAGTGGCATCTGTGCATCTTTCTTTCATGGATGTATCCGGTTTCCTCCTGAATCCATGCAGGCTTTTAGCATCTGCAACATCCTTCATCTGGAGTCCCACAGCCTCAGCAACCTGTTGTGCGAGGAACCATCTCTTTCCATTTATCTTGAAGCTGGAACATGTTTTTTTGATGAAAAGAGATGACTTCTTAATCTATTAGTAATAAGTGCATTGTTTGCCTATAGGAACAGAGTCCAAAATAAAGCAGAATATATAGAGATGCTTTACCTTTTAAGACTTTAAATTCTTATGTAAGTTTAAGACTTCGAATTCTTTTGTAAACCCAAGATGAGAAAACTCTCCAGAACCAAAACATCTCGAGGAAAGAAACCGATTCTTAATGCTGCTTTATATTCATAATAATTAGAATAGAAATAGCCAGCTGAGGGGGCCTTTGAGAGTTTACCCAGTGGTGTTTCTTCTATAATTTATGGGTTGAGTTCAGTTCACATTTTATGAGTTGTTATTAGCTGGATGGGTTTTACTGTGTGTGAGAACGTCCCTGAGTTTCACAGTACTTTGTTTTTAAGCACAGATAACATCTTTACCAATCCTCCAGTTTCTACAACTATACATCGTGAGGAATTGGCAGCGTGTTTTCTGAAGGGAGCCTGTAGATTTAAACCTCCTTTTCCTAAGCGGGAAGGGATTGGGACCAACTGGGAGCCAGCCTGGAAGGCTGTCTCCTAGGATTGCAGGGGGCCAGAGGATTGTTGGGGTGTTTAATATTTCAGCAGTGTCCAAAAGTGGTCTCAGTTTGGGGATCCTGTGCCATTTACAGTAGTCAGCACTCGCATCATGTGTGAGAAACACTTAGGAATACCATCCTCAACTGAAGTATCTTCTCGCTCTCCCAGCAATATTCTGGCTGATAGAGGCTGCTAGACCTCTTTATTATTTTTTTTTTGTATTCTTTTCATCTCATTTTTGTTTTGTAGAGGGCCTGCATAGACTTCGCCATAAGTGCCAAGCCACTGACCCGCTACATGCCTCAGAACAAGCAATCTTTTCAGTACAAGATGTGGAAGTTCGTGGTGTCCCCTCCCTTTGAGTATTTCATCATGGTCATGATTGCACTCAATACTATTGTCCTAATGATGAAGGTTAGTGGGCTGTTACTGGATCTTTGCAATTCCTGGCTAGCCAGTGCGGTGTTTGCAGGAAAGGCTTTGTACTCTCCGCTTGGGAGACACGGGGATCAGCAGGAGCAACCACCGCTTATCGTCTGCCTAATGTTGTTTTTAGAAGCCTTCTGGGATTCCTGCAGCACCCAAAGGCAGATGTTTTAGTTGATAGATAGAGATACTGTGTTAGAGATACTGTGAATGGGGTTCCCCTGCACAGCACTGGTTTGGCTCGTAGCCCTTTCAGCCTACAGCCAGTGGGATGAGAACTTGGTTCTGCAGGTCTCAAGCTCCTGGATCAACCTGGGCTTCCTGCTGCAGAGCAGGCTTATGTCTTGGGGATGCTCAAAATACAACCATCCCAGGAGAAGCTTTGACAAGCTTCTGGGATGTGACCTATGGTGCCTGGGAGGAAGAGATGCAGGTGGCTGGGTATTGTGGATGATGTCTCCTCCTAACCCCTGCTTAGTTGGGAGTATCTTTGTAGTCAAGGGTTCTGCACTTGTCCTCAGGTTTTGAAAATGCCCTTCATCCCTCCTGGCTTGTGCTGTGCTTACAGGGAGATGTAGACCAGCAGCAGCCTCCTGCTCCTGGGGTTACCCCCAGCTGCTCCATTAGAACAGCGTGGAGGCAGTGATGTGCTCCTGGAGTGGCATGAGTACCCCAAATCTCACTTAAAGTGAGCACAAACCTGGTACTAAAATTGAGAGGAGCTTTGCAGTCAGGCAAGTCAGCTGGGAAGGTTTTCTTCTGTAAGTGATCTTTCAGTAACAGCCTTTCTTCCATTCTGGTTTAGTTCTATGATGCTCCACAAGCATATGAAGAAATGCTGAAGTCCCTGAATATTGTGTTTACATCCATGTTTTCAATGGAATGTGTGCTGAAGATCATTGCCTTTGGTGTACTGGTATGCGCCTTTCTCATTTACTTTCAACTGTTTCCTCCCTACATTCACTGCTTTTATTTCATGATGCGCATTTAAAAACAAACAAACAAAAACTGTGTTGCAAAAAGAAAATAACCCCTGGATCCTTCTGCCCCTTTGTGTTTTCATTTGACAGAATTATTTCCGAGATGCCTGGAATGTCTTTGATTTTGTAACAGTGTTGGGAAGTATTACTGATATTTTAGTAACAGAGATTGCGGTAAGTACAGTTTGCTCAATTTGCTTCATTTTACCCACAAAGCTGTACCCTGTCAAGACATTGCACCTTCTCCCTCACAGCTGCATTTTCTCGAGCTGCCTCAGGGACTCATTGTGTGATGATGTCCTTGGGTGACCTGGCAGCCCCTTTCCATTAGCTCCGTTCTTTCCACCAGGATGAGCATGGCTCTCTGCCCTAAAGACTCTCGTGCAGAAAGCTGTGATGAGAACAACAGCACGAGTGACTCTGCCAGGAAACAGTCTCTCTCATTCCGCAAAAGACTCCAACCCCTAGCCGGTTTTGCCTACTAATGGAAAAATCCTGTTGAGTTTAATAGAGGGAAAAGAGCTAAAAGATTCTGTTGAAGACTGCTGGTTTGCAGCATGAGGTGCTTTGCAGGGCACACACACACATCTGCCCCTTGGGGCTCCTACCCTATTGTGGTTACAGGGCAGAGTGAAGGCGATAAGAGGAGTGAGAAGGGGAGAGGTGATGGGAACGTAGAAACAGCCAGAAACTCATCAGCCTGGATTGGGGGAAGACAGTGCATTTCTATTATGTGCACAAAAGCTTTGCAGGGCAATTATTAAAACAAACAAATACCTTTACAAAGCGTGCCCTCTCCCTGCTAATGAGTTGAGTAGCTTACGTGAAGGGTACAAACTTGCCGTTAAATTCTAGAGGATTTTTCCATAAGGGGAGCAAACGTCTGACTTGAACCTTGACCACCTGATATCATCCAATTTATTAACTGTTCCTCTTCAGTCCCAGAGCACGTTTTAGCTGATGATGCTGTATTTGTATGCAATGAATTTGAACTTTACCATTATTTTTTATCTCAGTCCACGGGATTTGCTTGTAGATCTGTTTTGTGTGTGCTAAGAACTATGCTCCTCAGACTTCTTTACAGGACATTCAGCTGGTGGTGAAAAACCTATTACCATTTCTAACAAAATACATTCTTGCCTAACCTCCTTGGTACAAAAAAAAGCACAGAAAAATGCACAGGCAAGGTAAAGTCACTCAGATTAAATACAAGATCTGACTAGCACTTCTTGGAGTGTGTAGATTTACTGCTCTGTGGGAAGGTATTGGGTGCTTCCCTCCGCTCCCTCTGTTTTGAGACAATCTTTCTCGCCAGACTCGGGCACCCAAACCTTTGCCTGGCTTTGAAAAGCTGTGAAGCCATTTGCAAGCCAGCCACAAACCTTTCTCTCCCACCCACTTTTACTGGGAGGAAGCAGCACAACCAACTCACATGTGGTAAGGGAGCCTAAGGTCTCTCTGAGTTTGGTATCTTCTCCTTCAGGAAGGTGTCTCCTTCGCAATGCCAAACCCACACGTCTCTTGTTAAAACACTCCTTTGTACGGCTATTTTGCAGGCAGAGAGAAACCGCCACCGTTGCCAATTCCCTGCATGGATAATGGGCCATTGCCTCTCCCTCCAGCCCCCTTCGGGATGGCCCAACCTCAGCGAGGGTACCTGGCACATGGGGAATTGGCTATAGACTGGTCAGGTTGGTGTATGTGCATCCCCAGCTTTCTGGAAGCCACAGCTGTCCCTTGGCATCTCTGGTCAGCTGTTGGAAGTAGAGAGTTAGCATGTAGGCAGAGGTTCCCCATTCCTCTCCTGGTCTTTGGGCTGGAGTGCAAATGTGCCCCTAAATACCCTTGTGTGAGTAAAGAGGCGCTGATGCAGTAACCTCGAGGGTGCTGGGAGTGATGGCATCACCCTTCCACGCTGCAGCTGTTTCTCTGCTTTCTGGCATCAAAGACAACAGCAATCTGGGGATGCCCTTGGAGGGTAATATGAATTACCCCTAAAAACAGTCAGTAAACTCCCGTGGGGTTAAAATCCCAAGCACTTATACACCTTTCCCTAATCCTCCCAGGTTGCAAGTGAGAGGCTTTTGGTTTATGAGTAACTAGATCCATTAGGTCAAGCCTTAGAGAGGACTTCTAATGTACTTTAACAGCTTCTCCAGGCAATGTGTCCAGTGCAAAACTGCTCACAAACACATCTTTTATAGTAAAGCTATGTGTTCCCCAGTATCACCCCAGTTCCTGACCTCTTGGTCCTCTGCCTCAGTCCTATTTGAATTCTTCTCTCTTTAAATCCTCCCCTTCTAAAGCATTTCTGAAGAGCCATCACATCTCCTTTCTGCTTTCTCCTGCAGACGTACTGCTCCCAGAGGTCCCCCTCATCTTCTTGACAGACTTGTTTTTCAAAGCTTCCTTCAAACAGCCCCTCCCTGATCACTCTCCAGCCTGCATCCATGGGTGGCCACACGCTCATGCGTGCTGCTTGGCTCCTGTAGGCACCAGGGTGGGCTTTCTTAAGCCACACGCATCCATCTCTCAGCCCCAGGCAGGGACCATGGGCTGACAGTTCAAAGGCGTCGCTCACAGCTCGCTGAAGGAGTTTTAGGATCTCAGTTTGCGTTCTTCTCCATTTGCCTTCCTCAGCTCCAGGCTCTCCCCACCGGGTGGGCAGCGATAGCTGGGTGGCAGCCCCCATTAAGTCTTTCCCTGCGTGTCCAGCCCCGTTATTCCCCATCGCACAGGAGGGTTTCTCAAGTGGAGAAGCCCAGGTAGCAACCACAATGCAAACCTGACTCCAGGTCTGCATCTGCCCCCCTAACAGCCTCCTGTGAAGCCTTCCAGCTCCTTATGGAGAGGGAACTCCTTCTGGGTCTGACTTTCAGATCAGGGTTGACAATAGTTGCAGGAGCACCACTTTTCTCCACAACTGTTGTTTTCCAGCTGTAACTGTTCTCCAAGGTAAATAAACCTGCTCACTTAGGTGGCCTCATCTTGAGAGATCAGGCTTCCACCAGCCATGCTGCATCGGTACTTTTAACCCACTGAAAAGTAAAGATAAAAGGAAAAGAAATGTGTTGATTAATTGTTTTATTTTAATTTTATAGTCATGTTGTATGTAATTTACTTTGTGAATGCAGTGGAATATATGTATTTTTTTATTTCCTCAGGCAAAAACATGTATGTCAGTTTTTTACCCTCCCAGTAATGGAAGTAAAATAGGTGGCATTAAGGAGGTGTCCTTGGGGACACAGCCGACCCAGGAGGCCAAAAGGTTTTATGGCAAACTGACATCTCTTTCTGTGCCTGGAAATATAAAAACAAGCCATACTGAGAAGTGTTTGTGAATTGTCTCCTAATTTGCATTACAAAATGAAATGCAAATAATTACTGCACTGTCTGTGTTACCTTTAGGATCTCAGAACCTGTTTTGGTTTGAAGCATCTTTTATTTATAGAATTCCCATGAAATAACACCCCCAATAGCCGAACAGTTTTTTTTTCCAGTGAAATTTTCAGAGTTTCCTTTTTTGCTTGTCCTGATTACTCATTTTCTCTTTTGTTTCCTGTTTTGTTCTTTATTTTCCTTATCTACCTGCTGAATCACGCCATCCAATCAACATACAATGCGAAAACCATGTCTCCGTCTGTATGTTGTGCACCTGCTGCTCAAAAAAACCTAAATTTGTAAATAATCTTGCAAATATCCATCCATGACAACATCACATATAGGACACGGTTGGTTTCATTGAATTTAAACACTTCTTTAAATTCTCTGCTTTTATTTTCTCTTGGTTTTCTTTTAATTTAATTTGTTTGGTTTTTTTTTTTTTGGATGAGATTTCCGATTGCACTGGTGAAAAAGCCTCACTGCAGCGTGCCTCAAAACTGGCTTCTGTTTCTGCATCTTTCTCCCCTTGGCTAATTGGTGACATGAGGCAACTGCAGTTACCAATAGCCTGCTCTCCGCTGTTTGTTACACCTGGCAATGATAAAGGGGAGACTGACACTTGCTTTATTTTGGTGTAAAACTGGATGAGAATAGGAGGGGATGATCATTCTATCTGGATAAGCTGGAGTAGAGAAGATTGGCTGGCTGGGAAACCCTGCATTTTGTGAGTGGTGGCACCAAATTAGGTTCTCAGAAATCGAGTTGGTTTTCTTGTTATGATGAGACGTGTTGAGCTTTCCGCAAAGGGAAGCAGTACATTTAAGAGCACCACCTCACAGGTATTTTAAGCCTGTGGTTTGCACTGTATTGCAAGGCAAATGAATGATGAAGTGATTACAAATTTGCTTCCTTCAAATCAAAAAAGAAGTCATAAGAGTGATTTTTACTCAAAATTGAAAACTCTTTGTGATACCAGCATATGGAAGCATTTTGCCACCACAGTGGACTCGGAGTCCCTGGATACACATGCAAACATCTCAAGTAAAATGCATAAGACATGTTAAGAACAGGGCTGGGAAGTCCTGGGAGCCATATCCCACCGGGAATATAGTGCCTGATTCCAAAGTTGCCTTTGGAAATACTGGCTTCCGTCTTTGAA
Source organism: Phaenicophaeus curvirostris (assembly GCF_032191515.1). Classification (NCBI taxonomy): domain Eukaryota; kingdom Metazoa; phylum Chordata; class Aves; order Cuculiformes; family Cuculidae; genus Phaenicophaeus; species Phaenicophaeus curvirostris. The sequence goes on from NC_091411.1 coordinate 3,459,499, forward strand.
AATCATAAATTAAACAAAAGAGAATGAATAAAGACAAACACAATCGGAAGAGATATATTCCTCCATTCTTAATTATCTTGGCCATGGTTAATTAAACAAATGAGACTGTAATGTTATCAAAAATACCTGCTTGGCCACCAGCAGCTCTTGGATCTGTGTTAATGTCTGGGCTTTCTGTTGCACAGTTGCTGTTAAGAAACAAATCACAGTGAATTTTCCTGGCAGTCTGCAAATAAACTCAGTGCACTCTTCCTGGAGGGTCACAGGAGGGAATTTCTGCTAGGAAGCAGCAAAGACGAAAATGACAATGTAGAAGGTAGAAATTTGCCTTGTGGATCTGAGAAGGGAGTCCTCTGAGCGTGCTGTGGTGGATGGAAGTGTTACAGGTGTGTGGGAGCAGTGAGGATGTCTTTGGAGACTCGGCTGTTGGCACCCCTGGCTGAGTGCTCTGGCATCAGCTGTGCACATGGAAATATACTGGAAAACAACCAGCTTATCTCCATTTGGAGAAGTTTTGGCTTTGTTGTTGTCCATGTTGCAGGCTAAAGGTTTCAATGCTCATCTGGCCATTTGGTGGGATTTGTAGTCCCCATGGTTATTTGTGCAGATCCAGGCTGCTTCTATCACTCGGCGTCCAAGTAAGAACGTTGGAGCACCAAATTGTCCTCTGGAGATGCCTTCTTCCTTCCACTCCTGATGATTGGAGCCTACAGTGACTACAATGGAAGCAGTAAAGTTGAAAGGTGGTAGGTAATGAGGGGAGACTTAGACATCACACATAAAATCGTTTTTCCAATGTTCCTGGCTCAGGATGAGAGGACATGGTATGATGTGCCTGTAACAGTAGAGCACCCAAGGCAGACGAGCATAGCAATAATCTTCAGCCTCTTGAAATCAGCAGAGGTTTTCCCCAAGCGTCAGGGGAAGCCAAGACTCTATGGGAGATTCAGGAACTCTTCTTCAGTAGTGGCAATGCCATGGACATTTAAATGGGAACACAACAGATGAGGAGAACTGCCAAAGCTTTCTGAGTGATCCTGTTCTTGGCTTGGTCAGCTGCTTCTTCCCACAACTTTTTGCAACTTTGGGTGAGCTCTTCATTCTGAGGACAGAAATCTGAAGTTTCAACTCCGAGGGGTAGTTGGGTCTGCAGCTGGGCTGCAGGGTGCGTCAGGGATGAGCCACTCAACTTCTGCTAAATTTATTGCTCTGGGGCAGTGTAACACAAGCTCCTTTACTAAGTCCTGCAGAGCACATCCAGCCATGGCATAGAAACATATTCCCACTGCAGGCCTGAAAATCCAAAACGGTAAATCCACTGAGCTGGTGCTTTGCCACTGGTGCACAGAATGGAGCTCATCCTGCATTGCTGCAGGCAGAGAGCACAGCTCCTGGGCTGGGGAGGAAACAAACCACTCTGCTGCTGGAGATAGTGGAGAAAGAGATTTGGGCAATGGCTGTATGCCCTAGTCTTCATGGCTTTTCTGATTTTCAGTATGGAAAGCAACCTAAAAGAGGGTGAAAGAGCAGACTGCCTGTGGTGGGACAGTACTCAAGGCCAGTTCTTTATCTGTGATATCTGTTCTGTTTCCCTCCTGCTTTGCAGTTCCCTCCAGGAATGCATCGGCTGAGCTTTGGTCATGTTCCGGTTGTCCTTTCTTCTAGGAAAATAGTGACAGGGCAGGGGGAAACATTTTTCAAATAGAATTTGCTAGTTCTCAGGTAGATCATAAAATCGTAAAGCTGTGGCATCAGGTTTTGGCATCTGTGCAACAGAAAAACAGACAAAGACCTGGAAAGAAAGACTTTGATAAGCCAGAAGATGACCATGTGTGTCGTATTACAGAGGTGGCTAAGTGATAGAGAATTGATGCAAAATGCTGTTATACACAAGAAATATCGCAATGTGGAGTTTCCCCTTTAACTGCATGCAATTCTAATACCTGCCTGGACAACTGGGTTGTCGAAGGACGGGTTTTCTACGCCCTGCGCTGAGGGTTACACATGTGGAGCCCTTCCATCCATCACGAGCGTGTGTAATTTTGCCCCCGTAAAAACGGCGCAGAGAACGGTCCTTCGAACAGTCTGCAGATGTTGGTGACAGTGGATTTTCCTGGGTTGCGATTGATTCCCCATGGAGCTGAGGTTTTCCCTGTGCTTTAGGAAATGGCAGTGCATGAGTCAAACAGGGAATATTTGGGACTGGGAATAAAAACAAAAGGTTGTGGAATGTTTGCCCCTTCAAATCCCAGGAAGAGGAGGTTTTGGACATAAATGCACAGTTTTGAGCCCCCTGTTTCATATTGCACGTATGCAGCCTCTCCTGTATAAAGCCTCATGTAGCACAGGGGTAGCCTGTGCTGGGTGTGGGCTCTCAGCCAGCCTAGGAGTTGTTAAGCATCATGTCAGCTGTGATTATGAGATTGTAGCAAAGCCTGAGCAGAATGATGTTCTGGAAGCTGCAGAAACATAGGAAGAGGGAGGTAAGGCAGATTCATACATGGAATGGTGGATCCTGCAGACACTGCCTGGGTACAGGCTCCTTGGAGGATCATTAAGCAAGTTCTGGCTTGAGTGTTGCTCTGGAGCTAATGATTTCTCAGACTTGCAGGCCTGATGCCCAAGTGCTGTGAACATTACACGTAAGATCTGATCCAGTTCTTGCCAGTGGGGAAACTTGTGTGACTGCAGTGGGCTCTGGGTTAAACCTCTGCCCTGCGCTGAGCCCACAGGGGGAACCGGGCACTAAGAACCAGGTTGCTGATGGCACCTGGTAATCCAGCCGTCCAACTGCTCTCTTATACAGCCCCTACCTGCCTAAGGTGAGTTGAGCCAGTATTTCGTGAAAGGAACATAACCCATGTGCAAAACAAACCAGAAGCTGATGCGAAGAGACGAGTGTGGAATATTTAGTGCTTGTTTTGCTGACCTTGAACAACCCAGGGGAATCCTCGCTTGTGCTTTGCCTGGCAGAGCTGCTTTCTGTTGATGACTTGAATGAGCTTAGTGTTGTCTGCTCTTTCATTGAACATACCTGTGCTTTTCTCTTTTCTCTTTATTTGAGGATTGAGTCTGATAAACGGTCTGTGCCTAACTCTGAGCTGCTTGCATTTTTAACATGAGAGAAACCGAGTGCATGCCTGAGACTGATTTCTTGAACTCTCTGATGGGATTGGTGGAATGCGATGCTAATGGCCCCAAAACTGAGCTGGCATTGAAATAACTGAATAGATCCAACAAGCCCCCCAAATTCAGAATGAGCTCTGTAGCCAAACGAGCAAGAAATATGGGTCAGTTTAATATGACTGAGCATCTGCTGGTAAAACAATAACACAAGGGAAAGATTGTTTTTACTCATCTTTACGAACAAGAGTTCCTTGTGATGGTATTTTCTACTCCACTTCTTGGTAGTTTAAAGTGGGAAGCTTTCTCTCCTTAGCTAACTCAGTCAAATAAATGGCTGTAATCCGACATTCACAAAGAAGTGAATTGGAATCAGTACAGAAAGGGGGGATATTTTTCATCTCCTTAAAATAGGAGGGCAAGAGGGATCTGGCTTTTGCATGTTTTGTTTTGGAAAGAACCCTCTCTAGATTAGCTCATTGGGACAAGAAACCTCTTTAACCTGAAGGAAAGAAAAAAAATGGGGTACTGGGTGGTGAGAATAATATAAAACATGGAAATCAGAATCTGTCTCCAGCAGTTCTTTGATCCACCTGTGAAGGCACATTTAATAGTCATTTAAAAAAACCAGCAGGTTCCTAAGTCACTCTCCTGCTGTCGAACGTTCAGCCTCCGCAATTGATTTGCTACCATTGATCCATCTTCCAAACACTCTTGCTGGTGCCGTTTCTCCTTGGCAAACCTGTCCAGTCACGTATTGTATAAACATTTAAAACCACCAGGTTAGAAAACATCCTCATTCTTTCAAGGATGTTTTAATCTTCACTGGACGATGCCTTTCAGTCTTGGCTTAAGTTCAATTCATTCTGGAAATCAAGCTGACCAAGACTTCAAAACCTCATTCTTAACAAAATGATAATATGGCACTGTTATCTCTCCCTGAGTCCTTAGGGGGAGAAAATCTGCCTTAGTCAAAGAAAACAAGACCTCCATGGACAGCGTGAAAGGGCCTTTTCCTTTTCTGTCATTGACCCAGTAGCAGAGGGGAGGGCTCTTGTGGAGAGGGATTTTCTCATACTTGCTGCATGTGGAGTGATCTGCACTGACGAATGTTTCTTTTGGAAGGTTTTCTGGTGGCCGATTTGCTGCTTAGATCGTGAAGCTGGTAATTTTAATTTCTTTTTTGCGGGCTGTGGTTTCTAATCGCGTTAATTTCTGAAGGACACAAAACCTTTACTTTCCGCAGGACAACTTCATCAACCTCAGCTTTCTCCGGCTCTTCAGGGCGGCAAGACTCATCAAGCTGCTTCGCCAGGGTTACACTATCCGCATCTTGCTCTGGACCTTTGTGCAGTCTTTTAAGGTGAGTGTTAGGCAGGTGGGAGATGGGGAGGAGGCGTAGAATCATAAAATCACAGAATGGTTTGGGTTGGAAGGGTCCTTAAAGATGATCCAGTTCCAACCACCCTGCCATGGGCAGGGACACCTCCCACTGGATCAGGTTGCTCCAAGCCCCATCCAACCCGGCCTGGAACACCTCCAGGGATGGGGCAGCCACCCCTGCTCTGGGCAACCTGAGCCAGGGCCTCCCCACCCTCATGAAGAATTTCTTCCTAATGTCTAGACATGGGGAGATGGTGACACTTGGCACTGCTGTAGCATCACCCGTTGAGTATCAAAGACATTCCCCTTGGCAAGGGAATGGCCACTCCACACTGCTACAAAGCAATTACAGGAATATTAATTCTGCAGTAATGCCAACTGATTTGCATTGAACATCCCCCAAGCTGCTGGAAGGTGAGATTGAAAGCCAGACGGCTGCTGCTGCAGACTTGCAGCAAGTGCACAAAGCTCAGGTTGCCCTTGAAACTACCACAAAATCCCTGTGGCAGTCCTGAGGCTTGAATATTAGCATAAGGAAATGATAGTCTAATTAATAAGGGTCTTCATGCCTGCTATTTGTGTGCAGTGAGCACAGGGTTAAATTGCTTTCACCAGCTTGCCGTCTTGGCAGAATGTGATGGAGGTTAAACCCAAACCATTGCATTTTGGTAATACAGTATATATAATATAAACGGTGAAGCTGTGTAACACAGGGCTGCATTTTTATGATGTGGAAAAAAGACTTTCTGTTCTAAAGTTGAGACGGTTGCTTTGCCTGGTTTCCTCTTCCCTGCCCTTCCCTCCTAGCCAGTGGCAGCACGGCACGGCAGCTGCTGTGTTGTGGTGCAGGGGCAACTGGCCACAGCAGCTGGACGTGGCACATCTGAAATGAGTGACAATATTCCAGAAGCATTTGGCCAACACCTTCAGACACAAGGTGTGAATTTTGAGGATGTCCTATACAGGGACAAGAGTTGGACTCGATGATCCTTGTGAGTCCCTTCCAACTCAGGTCATTCTATGAGTCTATGAAACAACTGCCTTACAGCAGCTTGGTTCTCAGCCTGCACTTAACTTCAAGTTTGCTCATTTTCTTATCTGTTTTTAACAGCTCTCAGCTGGTTTGCAGCCCATTTCCACAGCTTGTTGTATTTTAACTCTGGTTGCTTATGGGGCATGTTCACCTTCTGCAGTGCAGAGCGGAGAGAATTTAATTTGATGATTGGACTTGATGATCTTGGAGGTCTTAAAGATTCTATGATTCTATGATTTTAATATGAAATCAGGCTTTTTGTTGAGCTCTAGCACGCTGGTATGTGTTGACTGTGCAAACACCCAGCCCCAACACATGCAGCCCCTCTCCCAGACAGCACTTGACTTTCCTGGTTCTGGAGTTCTTGCAGGACTTTAAGAGAAGTGAGGTAGGAAAGCAAAGCACAACATGATCAGGGAGCAGCAAAAGATGGATCTGCTTCCTAGAACTGCCACTGAACTTCACTCCCCACTCGCTAGCAGGGTGCCATGCTCCTGAACACTGCCCGTGCCTGGGGCAGGTGGCTCAATGAGACTAGAGACCTCTGGCTTTGCACAGGTTCTTGCCTTCTTATGGGCTGAGCATTGAAGTCTGAGGGTGAAAGCTCATCTTTTGGGTGCTGCCATGGGCTCCATGGAGCTTGGCTGCAGGTTGATGCAATGTCTGGGTATTTTGTGTGGTGCTCTGGAAGGTGTTACAGTAGTGATTGGTATTGAACAGCTCACAGCACAGTGAGGTGCAGAGAAGCCAGTTTCTCTTGGTTTAGCAGCATTTTCAAATTCAGTGTGGTGTCTGAGTCAAAACAATGTGGAGAGGTTATTTTAGGTGATAAAAATGTGGGAAAGAACCAGGATGGAGAACTGGTTCCTGCAGAGCATGAACGTAGCTATTGCCTTGCACTGGAGCTGGTCAAGAGGGACATTTCCATTAGATTGTTCAGACTACAGAGGCAAAACCTCTTTGGAGAGTGGAGATAGGAACGTAGTGATTGCTTCTTTCTACAAGCAACCTGGAGAAGAACTGCAGACATCCATGCTGTTATCCCATGGCCAGGGATGGGGGACAGTGTTGTATTACACTGTACGTCTCACTGGGAGACACCAAACAGGGAGCTGTGTTCTGTTTTCACTCAACCATCAGGCAGCTGAGGGACTGCGATCTGAGGGCTTGCAGTGTCTTAGATTTGTTAGGTCACGTTTTCCTTGAGGGTAGATGGAGGTGGTGTTGCTGCTGCTCTCACCTTGTAACTCCTGAGGAATCCTGCAACCAGGAGAGCCTCTACCAGAGGCTGAGATGTGGAATCTGCAGTATAAGATGTTCCTGCTCAGGAGGGACTGTGTGATCTTGGCTGGATCCTGGGAGAGAGGCTCAGCCAAGGCCTTTTTCAGTACAATCCCAACCCTGTCCAAAGCGTGTATGTAGTGTGCTGCCCCTGAAGTGGAGCTGGGAGGGTTCCTGGGCTCTTGAGGAGCTGCTTGTCTATGTTTCCTTCCAGTGCTGAGTTCTCAATCCTTGTCCAAAGGTGTCAACCCTTTGCCCTGTGTTTCCTAAGGACTCCCTGTGGGCTGTGTAGCCCCTCTCCTGTCCCAAGCATCACACTGTCTAGCTCTAGGGCAAGACTTCTTATTTTTTCAGCTGTTACCAATTAAGAGGCATTAATTACCCATTTACTTAGCCTGAGTGGAAAGTAGCTATTACTCCCAACTTGAGTGGTATAATTACATTGTAGTCTTCACTGATTTCTTGCTAAAACTCAGAATCTTTTTCCCCTCCTGGGATTGTAGTCTGTGCTTGTTCCAGAGCAAGAACTTGTTTCTTGGATGTATATTTTTTTCTCATACTACATTTACAGCAAGGTCATTAAAAATTAATGTTTGTGCAATTATGCATAGACAGTGCCAGCGCTTGCCAGTAGCTCCAGCGCTTGCTGCAGAGCTTCTTATTGTGTTTCCCTGCTTACTGCTTATCTGCTTGCAAGGATGTATAGAGAGCCCTCTGAAAGCCCAGACTGTTTAGTGATCGATGAATACTTGTCTCCAGGGCTTTGTCTTCTGAAGGCTGCCAGACTTGTTTATATTCTCTTTGCAGCTCCTTCATCTAAAGGACAAATGCCACAAAACACAGTGCTGCCCAGGAATTAAATGCTACCAGCTGACACATGGATGGGTTGGGTTGGAAGGGACACCTCCCACTGGAGCAGGTTGCTCCAAGCCCCACCTGACCTGGCCGTGAACACCTCCAGGGATGGGGCAATTTGCAATATTCATTTGCTGTCATTAATTCTGCTTTCTCCTTTTCCGCAGGCCTTGCCTTATGTGTGTCTCCTCATTGCAATGCTCTTCTTCATCTATGCTATTATTGGCATGCAGGTAATATTTCAGCTTTAATACTGACCGTAAGTAGCCTGGTTTTATTCCAGTGGTTCAGGGTGCAAATGGGTTATTGCCTCCACAGCAGGATCAACACCTGACTTAGGATGAGGCTTTGGTGCTAAGCACGGCCCTGGGTGTGCAGATATTTCTGGGTGCACAAAGGGAGAGCATGTGCAGGCAAACTGGCTGCAGGATCTGAGCCTGCACGTCCCTTCCTCTGGGTACAGGCATGTCTGGAGGCTGAGAGCAGAGAGCAGCTCAGGTATCGCACCCTTCTGAACAGAAACGTTACAGTTTTTTTACCTGGAATGAAGCTGAGCTATGGTGTTGCAAATGGTCTGCTTGAACACCAAGCACATTAACTGATTTGTTTTCCCCATTTGATCTCCACAACTCATTTTTATCTCCCTCTTCAGCACGGGAATTATTCTAGCTTTGGAGATCCCTTAAACCAGGACAAATTCTTTTCCTCCCTTTTTTCCAGCTCTCCTTGACCTGCCTTCTCTGACAAATTCCCACATTTGACCTGAATTGCTTCTGTTTTCTGTGGCAGGTGTTTGGAAACATTGCACTAGATGATGAAACCTCCATTAATCGGCACAATAACTTCCGTACCTTCCTCCAAGCCCTGATGCTCCTCTTCAGGTAAAGAGAGAAGGAAATACCATAAGGCTTGCAAGCGAGCAATAAATAAGTCTTGGTTTTCCCATATGCTAGTTTAGCTGCTGAGGTTTAGGAAGGTGTTTGGAGTAAAGTACCTGCTTCCTCCTCCTCGGTGTTAAGGGTTGGCCTGGCACATCTCCGAATGAGACAGATCTGATTCAACACAGCAGCATCTCCACAAAGTGACACCCAGCGCTGTGACATTCCATGTCAACTCAGGCAGAAGTTTAACACAAGACAGACACCCCCTGCTTCCCCAATTCAACTGACCAATGTGGTTCCTGTCATGGTGTGGTTCTCCGCAGCCCTGTGGAGAAGGGCTTGGAGGTGCTGGGAGATGAAAAGCTGGGCATAAGCCAGCAATACGCACTCGCAGCCCAAAAAAAGGTCCATGTCCTGGTCTGCACCCAGAGCAGTGGGACCAGCAGGGCAAGGGAGGGGATTCTGCTCTGCTCTGCTCTGCTCTGGTGAGACCTCACCTGGAGCCCTGCGTCCAATTCTGGAGTCCTCAGCACAGGAAGGACATGGAGCTGCTGGAGCAAGTCCAGAAGAGGCCACAGAGACGATCCAAGGGCTGGAGCACCTCCCAGATAAGGACAGGCTGAGAGAGTTGGGCTTGTTCAGCTTGGAGAAGGGAAGACTCCGAGGAGACCTTATTGTGGCCTTTCAGTAATGAAAGGGGCTACAGGAAAGATGGGGACAGACTTTTTGGCAAGGCCTGGTGTGAGAGGGCAAGAAGTAAAGGTTTTAAACTCAGGGAGAGGAGATTTAGACAGGATGTAAGGCTATAAGGAAGGTGGTGAAACACTGACTCAAGTTTCCCAGGGAGATAGTGGAGGCCCCATCCCTGGAAACATTCAAGGTCAGGCTGGATGGGGCTCTGAGCAGTTCGATCTGGTAAAGATGCCCCTGCTTCTGGATGATCTATAAAGTTCTGTTCCAACCCAAAGCATTCTATGATTCCATGATTCTGTGAAGCTGACTTTTTCTCTTTTTTTTTGAGTAAAAATTCCTTTAATCGGTCATTGTTGCATTAACAACAAGTTAATTCTTCATAAATCAATGTCACCTCTGCTTCAGAATGAAAATGTTTCCATCTGGGTTCCTTCTGCCTGGAAATGAAGCGTTTTCAAATAAAACAATCAATTAAATGACAGATTTTCACTTTTAGACCAAGCAAAAATGAAGTGCAGGCCCTGCTCCAAATCAGGGCAGCTTTGGGAAGGTTTCCGTGATCTGGACATGTGCTGTATGATGTTAAAACACAGCAGTCAGTTACTGCTCTGGCCCCTGCAGCGCCTGCCAGCCGCACGGAGGCTCAATTCCGTGGATTATGCAGCGCTTGTAACTGGATATCCTTCCTGGGATTTGGCTTGCATAGTTTCTGTGAAGCCAGACGGAAATGAAATTAGCCTTCTCTAGAGCAGAATAATCACTCATCTCCAAACTCTGAATTTTAATAAAAGCGGGTAATTTTTCAGTCTCGTGTCCAGACGTCTTGGTCCTTGTCCAGCCCCATGTGGCAGAGCAAGCAGAGGCAGTAGGACCACGATGAGGGGGTAGAGCTCTGCACAAGGCAACGAGGCTTCAGGACTCAGTGGGAGGGTGAGGACTCTGCTGTATCATTCAGAGCAGCCTGGAGTTTACATCGAGTACCAGGTTTTCTCAAAGAAAGGAAGGCAGGCTTGTGAGCTGGCTCACCCATCGGCGTGGCCGCCAACAGCCCTGCAAGAGGATGGGCTGCGGAGCGATGCCCTGCCAAGTGTCTCTGAGTACAGGGGGGAAATCTGAGGTCAGGTAGAAAGTCACGGTTAAGCAAACACGTATGTGCCCTGGTTTCCAATCCTCTTTGTAGGGGGGGTGATTTGTAGGGGATAGACCCTCTGGGACTACAAAATGTTGCTTTTCATTTGTTTTTCTCCTTATGGTAGTGGTAGAAGTTAGGATTTGTTTTGAATACACCTACCCATTCCTTCAGTTCTCACACCCAAAATGAGGAGGAAGAGAAGGCGAATGATGAAGAAAACCCAAGAGACTGCCATGAAAACTGAACCCAGGTCACTTATGACCAACCAGACCATCCTGGCGTTTCTGTATCTATGAGATAAAAGAAATGAAGGATTGGAGTGAAGAAGCCTGGCTTTGATTCCCATCATCTCTGTTGGGTTTGCAGCTCATACTAGGACAGAACCCTCAGCTGCTTTGAAAGGGAACAGTTTAAACTCCATTGGCCCACATTTGCACTTGTTTAAATCAGTCTGGTTCCGTTCTCCCTAAAACCAATGACACTTCGCCTGCCTGAGCCTGCTTGGTGTCTTTTGTCCCCTGTTATAGAGGAAGATGTTCTTTCTCCTTTCTTATTCATGTCAGCAGTTTAGATTCCTAATGTAAATATGGACATAACCTTCCACCTCATTAATTTAGTTAATTGGGTGCAGTAATAGCTGCAAGGTGGCTGCCCCTTGGGTCTGTGATGGGGAAGGGGTTGGATCTGCTCACTGTCTGCTCTCCCTGTTTGCAGGAGCGCCACGGGGGAAGCCTGGCACGAGATCATGCTGTCCTGCCTGAGTAAAAGAGCCTGCGACCCACTCTCTGGCCTTACCAAAAATGAATGTGGCAGCGATTTTGCCTATTTCTACTTTGTGTCATTCATCTTCCTGTGCTCCTTCCTGGTAAGTCGGTCCTGATCTCTCCCAGAGGGGAGGTGCCAGTGTCGTTCCCCATACACACGCTTCCCTGCCCACACCCTTGCTTCCTTCTTTTTCCTAATTATGATTTATACAACACTACAAGACAGCTTCACTAAACCCATTTATCATCCTGGTGATAAAATCCCTTTAATCCCCAAAGAGAACATTTAGTCATTAAAGGGAAGGGTTTTATCTTTCTTCCCACAGGGGGTCTAATATTTGGAATTCAGCATTAATCTGTTTTGTCTTGATTTGTAACATGGTCTTTGAAAAAGGGGAATGGGGAGGGCAGGGTGAGAATGGCCAAGATAACATTGATTCAGAAGGGCTTGCAGCTGGGAGCATCACGCTTATTTGATGCCTTGTGTTTTGTTTTATTTGTTAAATAAATGCAATGATCATTTTCTTCTCTGATGGTGTCGGGAAAGCTTTATACATGAAAGCACACAGAGATGTTGTACTTCACTCAAGCCCATGGCCATCATCTGGGGCTGGCTCTAAGCTCTAATGTGTGCCAGTGTCTTTCTGATCACTTGTGTGCATAAAAAGCTGTCTGCTCTTGGGCCTCGATTCACTTTCCTGCCCCACCGGGACAGAGGGATGGAAAACCAGGGACAGGGACACAATTAAACTTCAAGCAGGAAAGGATGAAAGTCACAGCTCTGAAAGGTATCAAAAAGCAACATATTAAGCCTACTTTCAGTTCCGCAGGCTTGCTTTAAAATATAAAGATTTGATTCCTTGTTCCCTGCTGTCATCAGAAGCCTTTAAGCAGGAAAATGAGGTACACGTGGCAGCTTGGTGCTAGGTATAGACAGACCAACTTCAGTGGCCCCTGCTGAGATCCTTTGTCCAAGTGCTGTTCCACCTTGGCTGTCCCGTGGCTTGTTTCTTCTGCATCTATTAAAAAAAATGTGGAGGCCTGAAAGCTAATACAAAGTTAATGCTCCATTTACTGATTCACAGAATCACAGGCTAGTTTTGGTTGGAAAAGACCTTTAAGGTCGTTGAGTCCAACCATTGATCCGGCCCTGCTAAGTCCACCAACATCCCCAAGTACAACATCTGCTCATCTTTTAAACCCCTTCAGAAACGGGAGCTCAGCCACCTCCATAAGCAGCCTATTCCAATGCTTGACAGCCCTTTCAGTAAAGAAATTCCTCCTGACATCCAACCTAAATCTCCCCTGGTGCACCTTGAGGCCATTTCCCCTTGTCCTGTTACTGGCTACCGGGGAGAAAACCTCCACCTAGCTACAAACTCCTTTTAGGTAGTTTTGGGGAGCAACAAGGTCTGCCCCCTTCGGCACTCTGTATTCTAAAGCCATTTTTCCCCCTTGTACAAATCTCTAACCCAGCACTGGACATTCTCATTGTTATTTTCAAGGACATTTTTGTTCCTCAAGGGTTTTCAAAAATCAAAACAACTTCCCTCCAGACTCACGCTTCCTGGTTTATATTGTTCATCCTACTCGAGATGCAGTAGCGGGGCTGGAGCCTGGAGCACATCTGTGCACAACACAGCTTCACATGAGCTTCATCTCTGAGTCAGAGCTCCCGGAAAACCCTGTGGAACCGCACCCTGGGCTTGCTGGCAGTGAGAGGGGAGAGCCCGAGCAAACAGCAAAGGCAGGAAGGGAAGCCTCCAAAAATAGGCAGTGGAAAGCCAAGCAGCTGGTCTGGGACAGGACTGTAACTCATTTCTTTAAATGCATTCAGTACCTTATTGCAATGAAACATGTGGTTCCCCACAAGCAATTAAAGTATTACAGAGCCCCAGCCCTGCCAGGAGGGCACATATTTATGGTTTGCTCGATGTTGTTACACTATAGACTCGAGGGGAGTCGGAAAATGTATTTGGTTTTAAACATTGTTTCTGGCTCTTTGGGGATGTCCAGCTTGACATAATTTTCCTCCCATAGTTTAGGCTGTTGAAAAATAGAAACTGAAATTTAAAAATACACAAGAACTTTAGAAACAGCTGTAGACAAGCAAGGGAAAACAGTGCCAAGCTGTGGCTAGAGCTAGAAGCAATGGAAAGGGACTTGGGAGCAAGGGGCAGGCTGTCAAAAATGCTGTCTCTTGATGCTCTGGGGTGCTGTGTTATGTGTAGGGTACCTGCAGCATGCGAGTGAGCCCTGCTGTCGTGGTTATGGTGCTTCCAGCCTTTGAGCGGCTTATTGAACATCCTTGTCCAGGCCTGCCAGACGCATCGCAACGAGATTCCAGGGCTCTGTTACAGAGACCCTATAACCATCCAGTATCTGGTGGCATGAAATGCCTACTTGGCTCCCCAAACCCAGCAGATACGTTTGATGTAGTGCTGTTTTCAAGCTGACAAGCCCTAACTCTCGTTACAGGAGTGAATTCATGCACTCTGCTGCAGAGGCAGAAGTCTTGTTTGCAGCTGAGACACTTACAGGGCTGCTGTGTTCTCAGCTCTGTACTCTACAGTTTGGCCTGAAGAAGACCCTGGGGTGATGTAAGACACCCAGTGATACACTATGTGCTGGGTTCTGCTCCCCACTTTCTGTTGAGCTGGGTCCTAAGATGGACTAAAGTTGTAGGAAGTCCCTGATTAGCATTTGGTGGTGATACAGTAGTTCGTTATGGACCGTACTTTGTACTGGTGGATGGTGTGTCCCAGTGGATTGTGTGTTCCAGCAAGAGCCAAGGCCCTTTCTTCCCTCCAGACCGCACAGGAATAAGAATTTTTTAAAACTGCACAAACCCCGAACTCCACTGCTTCATTATCTTTTAATGACTGGCAGACTGGCCAGGGACATCCACCGAAACATAGAATCTTTTGGGTTAGGATGGACCTTAAAGATGATCCAGTTCCAACCCCCAGCCATCAGCAGGGAAATCTCCCACTGGCTCAGGCTGCCCAAGCCCCATCCAACCTGGCCTTGAACATCTCCAGGGATGGGGCAGCCACCACTGCTCTGGGCAACCTGGGCCTCCCCACCCTTACCCCTCCTATTTCCAGCCATTCCCCCTCATCCTATCACTACATGCCCTTGTACAGAGTCTCTCTCCAGCTTTGTTGTAGCCCTTTCAGGTACTGTGAGGCTGCTCTAAGGTCTTCCTGGAGCCCTCTCTTCTCCAGGCTGAACAACCCCAGCTCTCTCAGCCTGTCCATAATCTGTTTAAATCTGCTCATCCCTGTGTGAGAGCTCACAGGCTGCCTTGCCACAGTTGTCCTTTCTCAGCATGGTGCAGAGGAGCAGCACTCATGGCAGCAGCTCCCCTGCCCTACAAAGGACACGATGGAGGTAGAAAGGTGCCTTATGCCGTTCAGGTCTTTATCCAGCACAGGAGCATCCGTATCCACCCGCCCTCCTGCTCTTCTCTTCTGCTGGCTGCAGCTTGATCTTTACCCATTGAAATCCTCATGCCTCTTCCGTTGGCTTTAGTAAGACAAGTATCTTTATACACTAGAAGCATTTGCCAGGCTCTGTGTTAGCAGCCGATAGGGACAGGAGCCTTTTGTATGTCCTGTCCCTCATCTTTCTTGGGATCTTTAAAGGTTTGAATTGTTATGAGTCTAAAACAGGACATCTAGGCTGAAGAATGGTTTTTCTTCTCACTGTTCTTGTCCTGGTTTGCCTTGATATGTAAGTGTTGGAAGAGTTCCCATCACCCGGCTGATGAAGCAGCCTGTGTGCTGATCTGCACTGGCATAGGGTGAGAAGGAGCAAGGGTGATGAACCTCTTGAGTTTGGGGATGGAGGATGCTGTAGGGCAATCAGCAGTGATGGGGATATGGCCAACCTGTCTGCTGTCAAACCTGCTGTGTACTGCAGAGCTTGAAGGGGCTTGTAGTATGCAGGGGACGGGGAGGTGGCAGAAGGGTCCCCAGGGCGAAGTTTATAAGCTTCTTGTTGGTGGATGAGAAGCTCAGCATGAACTGGCAGTGTGCTCTTGCAGCCATAAAGCCAACCATGCTCTGGGCTGCATTCAAAGCAGTGGGACCAGCAGAGCGAGGTGCGAGGTGGGGTTCTGCACCTCTACTCTGTTCACACGAGACCTCACTTGTAGCTCTGCATTCAGTGCTGGTGTTCTCAGCACAGAAGGGACCCAGATCTGTTGGAGTGATTCCAGAGGAGGCCACGAAGAAGATCTGAGGGCTGAAGCACCTCCCTAATGAGGACGGGCAAAAAGAGTTGGGGTTGTTCAGCCTGGAGAAGTGGAGGCTCCTGGGAGACCTTAGAGCAGCTTCCAGTACTGAAAGGGGCTCCAGGAAAGCTGGGGAGGGGCTCTTGATCAGGGAGCACAGGAGAGGGATGGTTTTCAGCTGAAAGAGGGGAGATTGAGATGAGATCTTGGGAAGAAATGTTTTGCTGTGAGAGTGGGGAGGCCCATGCCCAGGTTGCCCAGAGCAGGGGTGGCTGCCCCATCCCTGGAGGGGTTCAAGGCCAGGTTGGATGGGGCTCGGAGCAACCAGATCCAGTGGGAGGTGTCCCTGCCGTGGGAGTTGTCCCTGCCCATGGCAGGGGGCAGGGTTGGAACTGGATGATCTTTAATGTCCCTTCCAACTCAAACCATTCTGTGATTCTATGAAACCATACACCCTGCTAAGGGAATTGTACCTTCTTCCCTTCCAGCTTTTTATTCCTTTTCTCTAACTGCGCTATTGTCTCCTCTCTGCAGATGTTAAACCTGTTTGTAGCTGTGATTATGGACAATTTTGAATACCTGACGAGAGACTCCTCTATCCTTGGGCCCCATCACTTGGATGAGTTTGTTCGTGTCTGGGCTGAATATGACCCAGCTGCCTGGTATGTATGCAGTTACACTTACATGTGGAGGAAAGGACATACACAATGTATAAATACCGTACCTATATACACAAACAGCCTGTGTTGATGTGAGTAGAGCTCCAGAAGGACAACGGCTGCAAAACTTGAGGTAACATTGGTGGTAAATGCTCCAACTTCAGTTGACTGTGCACTGGAGGTGAACAAACCTGATGTCATTACAAGGGTGTTTCCTTCAAATAGGCACAAGATAGAAGCCAACAAATCCAGAAAGCAAAATGCACCCTTCCCCCCTCCTAGACACAGCCAAAAATTAATAGGGTAAATTCAAATGAACTTGGCTAAGTGGCCAAGCTGTTGAGCATTTCCAAAAAAGCTTTGATTGCCTTTGGTTTCTGCATCCCAATTTGGAGATAAGAATATGCTGAATCGCTTGCCATCAGCAGTGCTTTAGGTAACTTGGGAAGCTAAGCCATGTTACACCTGATTTGTGTAGCATTTCTCTCCTAGCTGAGAACCACCTTAATGACTTCACAAATTCAGTACAGAGACCTGAGGCCACACACAAAAAAAAAATCAAGTTTCCATGGTGCTATCTCTCCCTTGAAAGGAGATAATCTACCCCTGTGCTTTGAATTGAGTCAAGTGCCACAGTCTCAGAATTCATCATCTGCTTTCACCTGCCTGTGGGGCAGCAGGGAGTGCAAGGATGCTCCTCAACATAAGGCTGGTTTGCTGAGAACATGGGGGTTTTAAACAGACATTTAAATTCAAAGTTTTGACGTTGGTAGCCTCCTTCTAATGACATCAAATTGTAGAAGGGAATTTTGTTCTTCTAAACAACGTTTCAGCTTTTGGACTTGCGGTTGAAATATAAGGCGTGGAAAATAATAAGAAGAAAATGCAATGAGCCAAACTTTGGAAGCATTTCAGTTCTCAATGAGCCTCTGATAAAATGTTCCTGATATATGAGCACATTAAAGGAGGAAGCAGTTTTTCTCACAGCTAGACAGCAAGGTGTTCAGTTTTGTCTCCGTTTCCCTTATTCAAAGAGACTCTAGAGGAAAGCTGCACACCTGGGTTTCAGTCCCCCTGGCAGCAGAGGGTGGCACTGCTGAAGCATTGTGAGACTGGCTTTAATATATTGCTTTTCTCCATTGCCCAGGGAAGCTACTGCCCAACAGTCCTGGTGCCTGTGCTATTTTTATGTCTAGATGCTTTCAGATACAGGTCACAGTAATTTGCTTGATATTCCGCAGCTTGGAAATTCGTCTGTTGGGAGACTGCTTTTTATTTAAAGCCATGCTAATTCTACATCCATCTTCCTCTCCACGAGTTACTCTGCAATGAATCTCCTCTGTATTTGTGAAGAAGCTGCCTCCAGCTTCTCCAGTGTCTCCACTCTCTTTTGTTTCCCTTCAGTAGAGACAGATGCAGAAAGTCTTTATATAATCGGCATCTCAAACTCCCTGCTAGGATGCAATTAATCTCAGTTAAATTGGTTTTGGGCTAACTTTAAATGCAAACCTATCCCAAAATGACTGCATTTCTCTGAACTGTGTGTGATTTTAACTAGCTCAAGGCCATCCACATGATGAGCCTGCATATACACTGCACTCAGCTTGTAATCTCCAAGCACATTTTTCTTACCACGTGCTCTGTAACACAGACAGGTCCTTTGTGGGTATTTGGCAGGCAATAAATAGCTTTTCTTCTTTTTCACATCCAGTCTTATCTCTTGCCATGAGAAAATCTCAATGAGACTGAGAGCTTGGGAGTGCCCATTCTCTCCTTAAAAAATGATCTTGGCTCTGATGAGAATCTATGAGAGGAATAACACACCTGCAAGACAAAAATAAGCATCAATGTGCTTTTTTTATATCTGTATGTTCAGGAACTTTCCACCCATATGAGGCACAAGCAGCAAGATTTTCTCTTCCTCCTAACAGTGAGCGCAAAAATTACACTTTGTGAGTCACTCGGGCCAAACCTTTTCCCTTCTAGAGCAGTCAATACAAAATATGTCGTATAGTTAAGAGTCTAATTCTGCTTTTCTCTAACGATTTTGCTCTGTTGGGAAGCTATTGATGTTGGCAGAGTAACCCAGGGCAGAAGTGCAAATCAAAGGACAACCAGGACATGATGCTCAAGGCTTGGTCCTACAACATGTGCATGTTCTGGATTTTCCATGTGTGAATGGGTCCACTGAAATCACTTCTGTTTGCAGAAGTGGGGCTAACATTTCTGCAGTTTAAAAATAATCTGAAATCCATTCACAGTTTAAGGCCAGAATAGAGCTTTTGATCCTTTGAGCTCAACTTCTGTGAAGCTCTGGCCATGACATTTCACAATAGCTGTCCATGGATATCCTTTTCTGTTAGGGTACAGCTCCCAGCAGGACACCTGGTTTCATCTGAAGTCACAGGGCATTAGCAGACCCATTTTCTTATTCAGCTACCAATTGGTCAAACTTATTGAAAGGAAATGTTGATCCAATTTTTTTTCTATGTCAGCCGTCTCCTTGTACCATTTCAGCTTCCAGTATTGGCACGTTTACCGGAATGATAAATAGTCACCATAGCATAATTTCATAGAATCATAGAATAGTTTGGGTTGGAAGGGACCTCAAAGATCATCTAGTTCCAACGCCCTTGCGATGGCTGCCCAAGGCCCATCCAACCTGGCCTTGAACACTTCCAGGGTTGGGGCAGCCACAACTTCCCTGGGCAACCTGGGCCAGTTCTTCACCACTCTCATCGTGAAGAAATTCTTTCTAGAGAATTCTTTCTTGCTAGAAAGAAGACTCCTAGGCAGTTATCCTGTGCTTAGATGCTGGTGTGCTGGTTCCTGCTTCCATCTTTCCCTAACTGAAGGTCTCTCTCAAGGTCTCTCCTTTGATTATTGCAAGAAAAAATGGAATTACAGTGTTGGTCCACTTTCTGCACCTTGATACCCTTGATGAAAAGTGCTGCATGGGTAAAAAGTACAAGTATGGTTATACTTTTGATATATAGATAATATTTTAAACATAGGTTTAATGTGTGTGTATTTGCATATCTATTTTCAATGTCACCTTTTTTCTGCTACAAAGTCCAACTTTCTGTAAGCTTTTCTGGGGGAAATCATTGAAAAGGAAGTAAAAAAAAGCAGCTGGCAGCTCTTGTTCTAGATGTGTCCCACTCAGTAGAGGTAAGTATTGGAAATTGCTGGATTGAAGGGTGGCAAAAGCCTCAGACTCAGAAAAAGAGAGAGCGAGAGAACTGGGGCACACACAGTGGTTTGGTCCGAGGCTGCAAGTTAATCGGGAATGAGCAAAGCCGTTGTATTTAAGGATGAACTGGGAAAGAAGGTCCAATTTATATTCACTTTTATTTGTTCAGGATACATGAAGTGAGTGCTTTATCTCTTTTTATACCCTGTCCACCACTGGGGGATACTGGAAATGTTGGTCTTGCCATCCCACTCCCATTAGTTTCTCCCAAGAACTGAGGGAGATGCTACTGGCAGCACCTTCTGCGATCACAAGGAGAGGCAGGCACTCTCAAAGGCAGCTTTTTCCTATCTATCTAAAGGGGTGCTGATGAAAATAAACAAATCTCAAATAAACTTAAATAACGCAGGAAAGAATCCCTGGTTGTCGTAATTTGTTGTAATTTACTGCCGTGCCCTTCCAATGCAATTCAACTGCTGGTTTTTGAGCCTTCCACGGACTCTTAGAGAGCTCGGGGAGCTGCTCATGTGTATTTTCTAGATGCTAATTTTACAAAACTGTTATAAATTTTCGATTAAATTCTTGATTCACTTAAACCAATATACTTTTTATAACCACAATTAGGCCTGCAGCCAAGCCTTGCACAGTTCCATTTGATCCTTTTCTAAATTAATAGTGTTGAGTTGATTGTGAAGGTTTTGAATAGACTTTAATTTTTCACATCCAAAAAAGCTGTAATATTGAAGGAAATATTCCAAAATATTCCAGCCTTCTTTATGTAACACACCAAAATAAACTGAAGCCAAATCATCTCATTTTCCCTCTAGAGGTCATTTTGAAGTTCTGTACAGCTCTTTTTGTACATTATTTGGTTACTTACAAAAGACTAAGAAACTTAATCCTGCTGTTAAATTAGCTGAAAATGTTGTTGGAAATTAATGGCACTGACCATAAAGCTACCTCGAGGCGTCTGATTTCACGTACTGGTAATGAAGGTTGGATTTGCTCAGGGCTGATGGCCCTGAGGCAGCTCTCAAGATGACAGTTTCTGGGTTTCCAGCAAATTGCTTCTTGCCCGAGCTCAGAGTACGGCCCTGCTGGGGTTATGTAGGTGGCAGCAGTGGAAGGTGGAGGTCCCCAAGCTCTTTTGAACCAGCTAATTTGAATCCCCGTAATAATCCAGTTAAGCAGGCTATTTGTGTGCTGTGGGCTCTGGTTTTGCGGGGCTGCTGCAGTGCCTGGGTGGTGGGTAGGGACTGCGTGTAGGCAGATGCTCAGGCAGAGGGAAGTAAAGCATTTAGGGATACAGGTAATAAATGCAGTGGCTGGAAAGCCTTGTGACGGCACTGAAGGTTTCACAGAAGAAACCCTGAGGATATAGCTTTTGTTGAGCTGTTGGAAGTTCTCTTTCTCTCTCTTGGTCTGTGTTAAATTCTCTCCTTTATCACCAGCCCAGTTGCCGTCAGACTAACGTTGCTTTGCAGCGGGTTTTGCCCTTCTGACTTCTCCCGTTTGCCTGGGGGAAAGCGGATTCTTCTCAGGTTTTTGCTGTCATAACGTCTAATGTTTTCTTTCCAGTTGCCGGATTCATTATGAGGATATGTACAATTTGTTACGTGTAATTGCTCCACCCCTGGGCTTAGGAAAGAAGTGCCCTCATAGGGTGGCTTACAAGGTTTGGAACTTCAGAGACTCCCTCCAGCATTTTCAGTTCTGGTTATGTTTCTTTTTACCCCCTTTCCAAGTGCAAATGCAAACGGTTCAGAAAAGAAGCTGTAACGTAACTAACCCCTTGCCTGAAAAAGGAATGATTGACTGACTGCCTCCTTTTTCCTCAATGCATCTCTTCCCAGTCTACTCCCACACCCCAGCTGGCTGGAGACAGGCAGTTTTATGAGACAGTGAACCCTCCAGTTTCCATCCCTCCAGGTCTAAGTGGGAAGTGTTGTGGAAAAGCAGCACAGCATCTGAGAACTTTCTCTCCCTATATACCCACCAGAGAGAAATGTCATCCCGAGAGTTCTAGGGAGTAGCCAACCCACTTTGGTTGGGTTTCATAGCATAACTGCTCCAGTTGAATGACCAATATTTGAACCTTTCCCTTTCCTGGGCTGAAAAGACACTGGTTAACTGGGCAGCAGACCGGGATGGTTTCTTGAGCTGGGGAGAGATGAAGGGATGAGTGTTTCCCAGTGAAGCAGCCAGAGATTGTCTTGGGAGCAAAATTACATCTCTGAGATGGTAAGCTGTGATGGACATCCAGTGAAATCTCCTGCCTCATGGCACAGGAAAAGTGTATTTGGGAGCTGAGATGGGGAATTCAGGACAGATCTGACGAAGAAATCAGCACAGGATGACACTGGGCTTCAGTGGGGTCCCAGCTACGGGCAGGGATTTTGTTGCAGTCAGTGCCTGGAGTGCAGAAGATGAAAGAGAGTGAAGTGGCTTGCTTTTGTCTTTCACTCCAGCCCAGGTGTTCTCCACACCTGACTGGGGATTAAGAGGTGACAGGCGTTGCAGAGAGTGTGTGAGACTGTGTATCTCCAGCCAGGGAACAGGGCAGAAGAGAGAGGCCAGGAGGAAGCTGTTGGCATTAATTACAATTTGTGTCTTTCAGCAGCCTTTAAATTAGCTCTGGGCTATAAAACCTGGATGGTATTTTAAGTGCATTGGTTACCAAGGATGGGAATAGATGATTTTGGCTTGGTAAGTTTCTCTCTTCCACCCGCTCCTGCATCAATGCTTTACAAAGGATCTCAGAGCTGTGTCAGGGCAGTGGACCAGTGTGCGGATGCTGCTTCTGTAGCTGTCCTGCTTGAGAAAGGAATGTTGTATAGGTGCTTAGGTTTTGGTTTCCCTACTAGTGTAGTTGAGATGCTAATAATCCTGCTTTTCCAGGGGTTAAATATTAATTAATAACATGCCGTAGTATATTTAAGTCTCCTCAGATGACAGACAGCACAGATTTGCACAATGTAATAAGCAGGCAGCTCACTGGGAAAACAAAATGAGATAGTCATAGTCATGCTCCCAGTCTCAGGAATCAGAAAAAGATGAAGCAGGAGAATTCCTTGCTGTTTCTGCATCCCTTGCTTTTCAGGGCAGGATTTCACTTGCAACCAGCATGCACTGAAGGCAGAACCATTAGCAATGGGCTGGGCTAAGGGCTTGTTCCTAAATCTCTGCAATTCCCAGTTCCTTCTAACACTTGGGAGAGCTGCCTGCCCTCAGTGGTGGAGACAATTGATTGTCATTGGCTTGATGAAAGAAGAGCCCTACTTAATGTAAGGAAAAACAGGTCCCGTTTCCAGCACGCTCCTGAAAATTGAGTGCTGGGCTTTTGTTTTGTAGGACCTGAATTCAGGCTGGCTGAGGTTTTGCAGAGTTTCACTCTTGGCTTGGAATCGGAGCAGTCCCAGTCTGTCCTTCAAGCAAGCATATCAGGATTAGCTTTTTGCTTCTCTTGTCGCCTGAAAACCTCTTTGCTCACTGAAGGAAAACCGAATGTTTGTTCTAAGCCCCATCTCTCCCTGTCCCATAACTCTGCCTACCAGCTCTCCCTGGCATGGTGACTACAGCCTCTTGATTGACTGGTCTGGGGGGGCGAGGAGGGGAACTATCCCTCCACCCCAGAAAGAGCCAGCCAAACTCAAGCCCTCCCCACACCCCCTCTACCCCAAGCAGAGACATCAATCATTCCCCACAGGGACCTGTGTGCGGAGGCGCAGCTCTGGCCACGGGACGTCCATACAGTGAGGAGGAGACGTTGGGCATTGAAACACAGCAACGGAAGTGGAGAAACCTTTCAATTTACCCACCTCTTTATTTTGGTTTTCTTTTCCTGAGAAATCTGATTAACCGGATCTCTTGTTTTCTTGTCTGCTTTCCCTTCTCTCTCCTACTTTTCATTTGCTCCCTTGTGTTGTCTTTTTCCCCAACCCCTTCCTTTACTTTTCCCCCCAACCTGGTATGGTTTGATTTCCATGTCCTCTTGCCTCCCTCCCTTTGACTCCAAGTGGGCGCATCAGTTACACAGACATGTATGAGATGCTGAGACACATGTCCCCACCTCTAGGCCTTGGAAAGAAATGCCCTGCTCGTGTTGCCTATAAGGTAGACCAACCCCCTTAGAAACTCCTGCCAAACCACCAGCTTTTTTTGTGCTGTGGCTGAAGCGGGTGCTGGTTTTCTGTGACATCAGTGTTGTTCTTCTGGAATTTTCTGGTGCTTTCTCTGCTTTCCAAGCAGATTGGATTTTGGATCTTCTGCCTTTTTTTATTTTTTTTTTTTCTTATTGTAATCTTTTTTTGGTCTTTGAAACATCAGTTTGTCTTTCTAACCATGTCTCCACTATCTCTATCAGTGTTTCTCTTTCTCTTCTCTCATTCATAGAGTTGTTAAGGTTGGAAAAGACCTGTAAGATCATTAAGTCCAACCATCAACACTACACTGACATACCTACTAAACTGTGTCCCAAAGTGCCACAGCCACATCTATTTTGAACCCCTGCAGGGATGGGGATGCCCCCACTGCCCTGGGTAGCCTCTGCCAGGGCTTCATCACTCCATCAGTAAAGAAACATTTCCTAGTGTCCAATCTAAACCTCTGCTTCCATTTAGGGAAATCTGGGGAGGGAGGGTGCTAACGAGCAAACTACCCCACCAATTATCCAAGTGATCCCCAATTATCTTCCTGCAGCAATTTGACTATCCATTCTCACTAGCCCTTCAGTAGATTTCCCCCTTCTTAAATAGATTGGAGTAATTAGAGTAGGCAGTACTGTAGGAGTTAGCAAGCTATTAAACAGAGGCAACACCAGAAGGGCTCCTTAAATACCCTGGTGAAAGAAATTGTGTTAACAGAGAACATTTAAGACAGTAAGATGAAAAAAATCACTTAAACTTATTGTTTATGCTGACAAACTTTTAAATTGAACCACAACAACACATTCTGTCCAAAAGGCTCCTTGTTGCTGCCATTCCGACACTCCCTGGATGAATGCAGTGGAAATATGGATAAACACAGAGTAGAAATTATGGAACAGACCCAGATTCCTTTAGGGAAAGCCACGCTGCTCTCCCAGCAGCTTGCAAGGCCCTTGGAAATTTGCATTTGCAGGGACGATTCCTTGGAAACTTTTAACATTGAACCTCACGGTTTTCGAGGGAGAGGATTGTCGTAAGCGCTTAGCATTGGTGTAACTGAGCATCCATCAAACTCAACAGGGTTTTCTTGCTGTTGACCTCATTTTCAGGGCTTGGTGTCACAACAGATCCTCTCATAGTGCTTATTTTCTCACTGGGGCCATACAAAAGCAAGATTTTGCAAAGAGACGCAAGCCAAACCCAAACCCTAACCTGTCCCTGCCTTTGTGTAGGGCACAGCAGCATGAAGAGGTTCAGAAACAGCTTCCTACAAGATCCTCCCTGAGTGTGTTAGGATTCAAAATGAAAAGCAAATTAAACATAACCTTAAAGCCAGACAGGCAGGTCTCTTTTCTGTGTTCTTTTTGATTTGTTTCTGGCCACTATGGTAGCTACTTTGAAAGAGCATCTCTATGATGAGCAATTCATGCCCACCAGACTGTAACTAAGCTTGAGAAACCCAGCTGCCTCAAAATGCCAACTCCCAGGTTTTTCAGATAGATGGGAAGCTAGATAAACGTTTATGTAGAGGTACCAATTATAGACTCATTTAGGTTGGAAAAGAGCTTTAAAATCATTTAGTCCAACCCTTACTATGCACGGAAACCCAATGCTTTTAAAGTAATCAATGGCTCCTTTTAGCACCTATGAGTTTCTATTGACTTGAGATGGAGCCATGTCCCTGCTGAAAGCCTGGTGGTAGGTATTTGCAGCTGGGCAGCCAGATCTGCTCGGTGGTTGCACGTGCATAAACCTCTCTTTCCCCTCTGAGTTAGTTGGTATTCAGTTTAATTTGTCTGCCTTTACAGTACA
The DNA here is from genome assembly GCF_032191515.1 of Phaenicophaeus curvirostris. NCBI lineage: Eukaryota > Metazoa > Chordata > Aves > Cuculiformes > Cuculidae > Phaenicophaeus > Phaenicophaeus curvirostris. Next base: position 3,484,690 of record NC_091411.1, read on the forward strand.
AATCCACAGAAATTACCTGCATACGAATCAGTTCTTTCTGAAATATAAACTCCTGATTTTTTTAGTGGGCTTTAATTTTTACCCGTCTACAAGAAACCTCTAGAAGGTGTCCCCCTGTGACTAAACCACAAGAAGAGATAGGGTTCAAATCAGACAGCTCAAACCTAGACTGAACATCAAAGTTTTCTGAGTTTACTGCTGTTTGAGGCTTTTGCATGTTAGCAAAGAGCCTCAAACTACAGAAATCAGGATTCAAGACCCAATCTAAATTTTTCCCTGGGCTGCAGGTTGGGCTGGTTTCTACTTCCAGCGATGGCTGCTGATAAAATTAAGCTTTCACAGGGAGGCAGTATTCCTTTTCATGCCATCCCTCCTCCATTTCAATGTACAGCACTAGGAACAGCACGTCCGCGGAGACAGACTGGTGCTGAGCATCTTCCTTCAGATGACGGCTGCGTGTGGGTCACACCGTCCCCGTGCCCTACACCCCTCTGGTGTCACTCTTGCTGTCCTCCCACAGTTGATGGAAGGCTTGGAGAGGACAGTGCAGCCCATCTCCAAGCAGAGCCGGCGTGCAGAGGGACAACAACCCCTTTTCCTGCAGCTGTAGCTCAGTCAGTGCCGAGGCAGCCAGGGCTTTGTCTCTCTGCTGTTTCTGCTCTCCCCCTCTGAACCAAACAATTTTTTTAAAAAACCTTACTCTTCTATCCGGCAAAAGCTCTTTTGCCCCACTTGTCCACCCTTTTTCTTTCCATGTATTTTTTCCCAGTCCTCTCCATTTGCAAAGGTTCTGTGTGTTTTCTCCTTGTCTTTGTCTCCGTTGCCTCCGCAGTATCTATGCACACTGTCATTTTGTTTGGATTTTTCCCTCTTCGCAGCCTTCTCGGCTGCTGTCCTTCCTTTCTGCTGTTTTCTGATTCCCTTCTCTCAACTGTTCTCCTTGGTCAGCCTGACTGGCCTCTGCAGATTCGTGCGCGTGGCTTGCTGCTTGCCTGGGGGTTGCATGCACGGGCTCCTCCGGCCACATTGCTCGGGCACCAGGAGAGCTCTATCCTGCTCTGGGTGGGAACTAGGGGCAAGAAAAGGGTGTAGGAAATGGATTTTAAAATATCTTCTCCCCAGTCGGGTGAAAAGAGGGAAGAAAACCATTTTCACTTTACTCTAGTGTGTTGAGATTTGATTGCTGGCCCATTTTCAGGTGTGGGGAGGGGGTGGGTGGTTTTTCGCTCTCTTTGCAGTATTGAGACTTTGACACCTCTTAGACTCAGCTTGCCTGTGATGAGGTGTCCTGGGGTTCTATGTGTGATTCAGTAGTAGCAATAAGGGCAGAGCAGCAGCCAGCTTTGCTGGCACATGGAGACAGTCCAACCTTTGCACCACAGAGCGTTGGAGGCATCTTTGGAGAAAATGGGAGAAGGAAATGCCCGTGACACTGCTAGATTTCTCACTACAATGCCTTCAAGATATCTTGCAGATATCTATGAAAGCAGGATTGGAGGAGGATTTATTGGAGAGCCTGAAGGCTTGATTCTTAGGAACAGCATGGTGCTAGGCAAGTGAATCATGGAATGGTTTGGGTCAGAAGGGACCTTAAAGATTAACCATGGGCAGCAACACCTCCGACTAGATCCGATTGCTCAAACACCTCCAGGGATGGGGCAGCTACCACTTCTCTGGGTAACCTGTGCCAGTGCCTCAGCACCCCTAGGGGAAAACATTTCTGCCTAAGATCTCGTCTAAATCTTCCCTCTTTCAGCTGAAAACCATTACACCTCATCCTCTTAATAACGCAACCCACTGCTCTTCATAGTCATCTTCTTACCTTCCTCTCTGGGGGCAGGAGAAGACGACATTGCCAGCAGGCACATCTCCACCTCTGTCCCAGTGTAGCTCCCGTTGAAGCCCTGCACGAGGTCTGCAGGGCAATACTGGCAGCTGGAGTTGGGGGTCTTGATTTTATTTTGTGGTTCTGTGGGTGCTGTCAAGCGAGGCTTTGCACACCTCACTTGAAGGGTGATTTATCGTGGAGATTAGGAGGGCCCTGGCTTTCCCTTTAGCACCTCCTGACATGGCCAAAGTTCCTGGATTTGTGATAGGGGTGATCTTGGAGCTGAGCTGACTCCCCGCCTTGCCATCACTGACATGTGGATTTTTAGAATCTGGAGGTCCCTGAATGCTAAAGAAGGGTTGGAGTGGTCCATTCCCTAGCTGCCCAGCGTTGCTGCCTCTTCTGCCCAGAGCTAGTATCATGGTTTTCTTTTGCTGGACAAGGAGTAGGACTGCACCTGCTGAAGGTCAGATGACCACTCCATGCAATGGGTCTGGTTGTGCACCAGAGACAGCGATTCAGGACACAGACCTTGCTCCTCTGTTGGCTGTGGGAAGGAGAAAGGCTATGGCCAGCCTCTCTGAAGTCAAGAGAAGAGTTAAATGAGAGTAGAGTAATTACAACTAGGTCGGTGTGAATTATTCATAACCAATAATTTATTCACCGAACTCAGCCTCGTTTCAGTGCTCCATTGTCCTGATTTTATTCACATTTGGGGATTATTCCCAGAACAGTTCTTGTCCCAGATGCTGCTGATGGGGTGCTCTTAATAATTCAAATCCATTGGCATGCCAGCTAGTTTTCCTGGCATTCACAGATCAGAGTGCTCCTCTTCCTTGGACAAATGTGTTGGTGAGCACAATTTACAGTGCAAATATTCCTGTTCAGTGCTCATTTTCTGGGTCAGGCTGGGAAGCAGCAGGAAGCCCTTGGGCTTTTGACACTGGCATGAATTTTCTCCCGTTTCTATAACACGTTCCCTGCCTGTTCAGACATTTCCCAAGCAGAAGATCTGTAGAAACCAAATGCTGAAAGGGCACAAATTCTGCTTGACACAAAGGTTTGGTCTCTCATTAGCGATGTCTTTGTTTATTTGCAATTAAATCACTGCTAAAAGCTGAGGGGTGTCTACTTCCCTCCTGACCACAAAAGGAACCAGAGCAGAAAGCGTTGCCTCCCTAACCCCATCTGTAACCGGTTACTACCTTGTTATCTGCATCGAGTTAATTAGGAGACTCTAGAGACAACATTGCAGCTCCTGCCTCTGGGACCTTCTCCTGCAGAAACAGTAACGAGCTCCCCTCACCCTCGAAGCATCGGGAGCCTCTGAAACTGCCTAATTAAAACCAAGGGCTGGAGGAGGGTTCCCCAAGCGGGGCTGGGAAATAGGAGCGGGGACTCCATCTGCTGCCGGCTGCTTTTCCTCTAATGCTCTTGGAGGAAACTGGAGGCGAAGGGAAGAAGAGGAGCAGGGAAGACCTTTTCTGCCAGGTCTGGGCACCTAGGGGGGGCATTTTTAGCTTTTTTTTTTTTTTCCTGCTCTCCACTTACTAATTCACCTGAACACCCCTCGTTTGTGGCTGGCGATTCTCAGAGCACCCCAAGTGATGCAAGCTTTTTACCAGTGCAGGGAAGCGTCAATTCCCTTGCTGTCTGCTTCAGCAGGTTTGTACGTTGTCCTTCTGGGGTCTAGAAAGATGGAAAATCACATAAATGAGATTTTCTCTTTTAAAATCAAATATTTACATCACATTCCTATGCATGAGGAACTGCTAAGACATGGCCGTGAAGCCCAGCTTCAGCCAGAAGAGGCAGCAGAAGTGGGGAGAGATATTAATTTTACTTGAAACTGTGTACAGGCTAAAATAGTTCCGTTTTTTAACCATATTGTTGGCCATACAGTGTGGAAAAATGTGGACATTTTCTCTTACATCTTGGTGAGGGATAAGAATCAGAAGTTGTTTATTGTTTTTTCTTGACTAATTTTGGGTCATTTGAAATATTGAGAAATTTTAGTGATTTCAATTGAATTCCATTCCCTTCTAAATGGCTCCTATCAAAACGTAAATGAATCAAAATACAGGTAAAATGAGAAAGCGGCTTTGAAGTGATTGAAAGTCCTTGCTTTGCACGTGTTGGAAGGAGATATTTTTACATTAAAGTTGGGTTGGAATAGTGGAAGGGAAAATGAAATTTTCTTTTTGGTTGCAGTTTCAGTCTTTCAGTTGCATTTATAGTGCGAGGAAACCACCCCAGATGATGTATAGGGAAGTTCAGAGGATGAGACCCTCTTGGGGTGGCTGTGCCAATTCCTGGCTGACTCCTCGTCCCTTCTGGGTGTCACCAGCAGAGTGGGGACATGGTGTGACATGTCTCACCAAACTGTCTTCTCCCTTGCCTCCTCCCCCATGCATGTCGTGGCAAAGCTATTTTGAATCAAAGATGAATCGGTTCCTTTCTCCTAACTGCTTCATCTTCAGCAGGAGCTCTCCTAGAAATGTGTTGTATCCATCTAAGCAGCATATTTTCTCAAGTCAGGGAAAGCCTTTTTCACTGAGGTCTGGATGGATCTAGGATGACTTGTAGCCAAAAACTTTTGGGCTTAGCTGCATCACGTTATAAGGCACTTCCATCCCCTCTTACGGCTGTTTTTTGGCTAAGAATTGGGCTGCTGCTCTGCCCTGGTAGGTGCAACTTGGAGCCCACCTTGCAGAGCAAGCGTTCCTCAGCTGGCTGCCAGCAACCTGCCCCAAGGGAGGACAGGGAGGTGCATCCTGGTTTGCCAACCTAGTAGAGAGAGCAAAGGGAGAGATTCCACTCGAGCCAGACCAAACCTTCCCTCTCCGGATGTGACTGCTAGAGTTGGCCATCCCCAGCTAAGGGCTGGGAGAACCTGCACAACCATCTTGCTCTTTGTTGGCTGATGGTTTATCAGATAGAAATTCTGACGACCTACAGGACCTAGGTCTGGGTTGACCTGTTGGACCAGTTTGCATATTGGGATGGTAAAAACAATGTGGACCAGACAATACAGAGGGGAAGGAGGGAAGCAATGTGGTTTGGGGAGATACCCTTCCAGGCAGCTGTTCGCAGCGCTCCCACCCAGCATTTGCACATGGGTTTTACCCAGCCAAACTTTCTGCTAGTCTGCAATTGCAAGTGTTTTCCCCCCTTGGAAAATCTCCCTCCAAATCCTTTTCCCCCTAGTTAAAATGTAGGAAGAAAGACTTTATGCAGCATTGATGTACACTGCTGTGGTGTGGCCAGTGTTCTGCACCCATGACCTTGGGGAATTTGGTCTAGAAAGTCACTTGTGGGCACCTGGCAGGTCTCATTCTCAAAATGGTTTGTGGCTCTAGTTTTTGTGGGGATAGAGCTCTCCTGGCTGGAATTATTTCTCATCTGCTTGTTCTTCACTTCCATGCATCTTCTTTTTCTCTCCATCCCTTAATTCTCCCTCCCACTGATCTGGGATTCAGTGGGACTCTGTAAGTGGTAGCAGTGGGCTCTTGTCTATACAACTTTTTGTGTGCTGAGAACAGAAGTCTGAATCAAAATCCCACTTCAATTGACACAAGTGAACAGAAAAAAACTGTGGTGGCACTTGCGAGCATTTGATACTGTCATTGAATTATAAAGAGAAGAGAGTCCTGGCTTTGATTTCCCTATCTCTGAGGCTTGTCAGACCTGGAAGATAACCTCTGGGCTTGCTCTAAGAAAGCTCTTTGAGATTACAATGGTTTGTCTCAGCCTTTGGGAGACAGGGTAGGTTGTTACATGAGTCTCTTGTCCCTGTGGCATGCAACAAGATCTGAAGACATGTAATAAGATAAATACGGAGGTCTTGGCTCCTCTAAATGTCAGTCGCTTCAGAAGCAGGCTTTTTTTTGTGCTGGACCCGTGCCTTGTGACCTCAGTTTGCCCCCATCAGTACCAGCACACATTCCCCTTGGGGGGACCTTTCCTTCTTGGCTGGCAGAAGGGACCAGGGCTGCAGTCTGTCCACTCTCAGGAACCAGATCACCGAAGGCAGCTCAGGTCATACCTCTGGGAAAATGAGTGTTGGTAGTGTCTCCAAGCAGGGAGGCTAACCCAGTGATGGAAAGAGGGCAAAGTTTAGTTCAGAGAATCATAGAATCACCAGGTTGGAAAAGACCCATCAGATCACCAAGTCCAACCATTCCTATCAAACACTAAACCTTGTCCCTCAGCACCTTGTCCACCCATCCCTTAAACACCTGCAGGGAAGGTGACTCAACCACCTCCCTGGGCAGCCTCTGCCAGTGCCCAATTACCCTTTCTGTGAAAGTTTACCAATCTCATCTTGGTTTTGGGTAGAGCAGAGAAGTAGGAGATGAGGCTCACACCAAGCACTCTGCCCCTTCTGCCTCTCATCTCACCTGTGATGCCAGGCAGGTCCCTGTTCTCAGCTACACCCTGTTTCCCTCCACCAGCACAAAACTTCCCATAAGCAGTGATGCTGGTACCACACAGTTTCCCAGACCAGCAAGGAGTGTGTTGTGTGAAGCCACCGCGGTCACGTTGGAAGTGAGGACTGCACCAATAAAGCTGCATCTCTGAAAAACACTCCCATCCCTTGACATCGCAGAGTATTTCCCTGTGCAGAGTCTGAGTGGGATCTAGCCCCTCTGTGCACTCTCTGCCACGGCAGCTTCTGCCTCATTGAGTCCCCAGCCTGCTGCTGACTGTGCTTAGATTTCCTTAGCAGCATGTTGGGCTGTTGTTAAACAAAGAGAAGGTTTCTGTACAGAGATAGGGATCAAAATAACAGCCTAAGTGGCTTTCAGATATGGATGAAATTCCCTCCTGAGCAAAGGGCCTAGGCCAAGCTTGGTTTTACAGGCTGCTGCGAGGCTCTGCTCCAACAGATTAACACCCAGAGACTTCCTCAGGTTGCATGTTCCCTTGGAGAACGGAAACACAGAGACTTGCTGATATGGCTGCAGCCAAAGAAGTTTCTAAACAGCTTATGAAAGCCGAGGAGATGAGAAATCATTAGGAGAAGAAATCCATCCTTTAAATGCATTGCTAAGGTTATCGGCAAGGCTTGGAGAGTCCCCGCCTGCATTTACATGCTTTGCTGGTAACAGTGTTAAGGAAGCCACAGTTTTCCAAAGCAATCTTAGGTACTTCATTGCTTACAAGAATGATGAGTTTTCCCCATCAAAAGTGGTCCTGGCTGGTGATGGAGAAGGAGTTGCTACCAGGTCTGAAGATCTTGGGAGATACTGATCCTGAGGGACTATTCCATGTTTGGATTGAAAGAACACTGCTGGGGAAATTATAGTCCTGCTTATGTTAATCCCTACAGGTAAGGTCTGAATGGAGCCATGTAGCTCATTTTCTGGAAGGAAAGGAAGAGTCATTCAGAATTCCTAGGATACCCGCAGGGAAAAGAAATAAGAAACAGAACCTACATGTCTCCAGTAAAAAGGACACCTTTACCTATTAGCAGCCAGACCCAAACTGCTCCAGAGGTCTTGAACCACACTGAGGGCTCACCAGCTTTATTTCCTAGTGTTCTTCAAGCCGTGTACAAAATGCATTATCAGAGGACCTCTCCAGAGGCTGTGGAGCTCATGTACAAAGTATTCACATGCTTTCTGTTGTCTTTGCCACCAAAACTGCCTTCCTCACATCCTGATGACTGACAAGGGCACCTGCACAGATGGAAGAGGCACAGTCGCTCTCTGGATGGTGCCACATCCTTGGATGGTGGATGCAAATCCTCCATCATCTGACCTCATTCAATGGTGCAAGGTCCCATTTGTTGCTATTGCTCCGGTTGTAGAATCAGAATAAAGGTCATGGTGACAGATGTAGGAAAGGGTGGTAGACTTGACTTCGTGGTTTATGTCTCCAGAACACACTGATTTGGCAGGGGTGATGGGTACCAGCTGCATGTCTGGAGGCTGCAGACAGAGTTGGAGACAGTCAGGAGCAGGGTACTGTGCTCTGAAATGGCTTGAGAACATTCAAACTGACTTTTTTTGGAAGAACTCTCTTCCAAGGACTGCAGTACAAATGCTGGCAAATCAATTGTTTACCTACTACAGCCACCACTGCAGCTCAGATCTGCTCTTGAAAAGGACCTGACACCTTTATAGAGAAGATGTTTAGCTCAATGCACAAAAAGTTAACACACGTTTGTGATGTGGCTATTAATAAGGGCTTGCAGGGGATGGGGAAGGGGTGGGGGGTGGAATCTTGACCCTCACTTACAGCCACTGCATTTCTTTCTCCAGCGTCTGGTGCGGATGAACATGCCGATCTCACCTGAAGATTTAACCGTCCACTTCACATCCACGCTGATGGCCTTGATCCGCACCGCCCTAGAAATCAAACTTGCCTCAGGTGAGAGGGAGGTGTCTGAAGGCACACATGGGCTCAAACCCCAACTCTTTGGGAGCTTGGTGTCCCCCAAACCCACCAAAATTTTGCCCCAGGTGGAAATCCTTTTGTCCTACTGCCTGTCTGCCATCTGCCGCCACCTGAGGGTAAGGGAGCTTTAGGGGTGGGCAACAGAGAGGGGTCCTGAGCATCACTCTGCCTTTAAGAGTGGGTGCATCCCTGTCAATGAAGAGTAGAGGAGTTTTGCCCATCCCAGTTGGGAGCTCTCTGAGGAGAAGCCCTGTGCATGTGCTTGTTGCTATGTAACAGAAATAAGAGTTTCCATACCTCTTTTCTTAACTATTCCAGCACAAGGGAAACCCAGCCTTTCTTCTCCAATCACTGTCTGCTGGCAGCGAAGCAGTGACTCCAAATGCTGTGAACTGCATTCCACCCTGAGATAAAATTTAATTATTTAAGTGTTTAATCAGGCATACCCTTGACTTCCCAATTAAACATAGCAATGTAATAAAATACACTGGCCTTTTCTCTGGGTCGTTACACTATTTAATCAAGCTGGCTGGGGTCAGAATCAAGGCATGACTGGCCAAGGCACTTTTATACCTAATTTAAAAGCTAACAGGAGGTAACAATGCTCTTACAAGCAAAGGGCAGGGTTGGGTTAGTATGTTGTGCCTTTCCTAAGTGGTTTTAAGCCAGCCTTTCAACCTCTCTGTATTAATTATCTCTGTTATATGTCACTTAAACTGTCTTTGATGCTTTGGGTAGGCACTGCTGGAAGAAGACAAAGTTTTGAGACCACCTGAACTGACCTAGGCAGTGACACCACACATCAGACATTCATTTCTAAGGATGCATTTAGGACCGCTTGTGATTTTAGGGGCCAGCACCTTATTTTAGTAACAACCTCTAGAATACGGATACTGAAAGTTTGTATTGTTTCAGGCTTCTAGTTACCTGTCAGCCATGGTCATTGAAACAGCCTTTTTCAGCTGAAAAATGCTCCCCCCAGCCTTTGCTTTGGCCACATACTGGAAAGGAACCAGAAGAGAGAGCTCAGCTGATAGCGCTGGGTACTTTCTAGGGTTTCTATCTACTCTGAGTTGTGAGGGTTTGACCTGTTTTGTTGTGATGTGCTTCGTTTGAATAGGTTTCATGTGTTACATTTAATTGAGTCTTTAGTGGGACTAACAGGCCCTTAATAAACCCTCCCTAATGAGTTTCCATGTGGGAGTTCAAACCACCATGTAGCAGAGTACCCAGAGCCTCCTCCCATCACTTTTCTCTTAGAAAACTAATCTCTGTCATTCAGATGAACTACTTAATTGCCTACTGTGCGGTGCATTCATCTGGGAGCTGGCCTGTTGGCTTACATATACTTTAATCACTTTCCACTTGTGTATCGAGAGCTCACTTTGACCATTTGAATAATGACGCTGTGTTGGGCTCTTTGTTTTACATGGTGATGTAGCTGCTGTTTGATGCTGCTGATACAGAACAGCGTGCTTATGTCTCCTTGCCAAAGACTTCAGGATGGATTGTTGGTGGAGAGGTTTATAATCAATCATGGCATCGCTCCTAGTCCAGCACCTCAGACCAGCTCCTTTGCATCACACACAGGAGGTGCTGCTGCTTTCTGCTGACACCTCAAAGTGAGCAGGCACCAGGTAGACTGAGTCTGAGCTGAACTTTAAACCCCAAGTAATGGCAGGTTGAAGCAATGATGGTCATGCTGAGTTCACACGCTTTTGTCATTTAGGAGAGATCACCCGTTCCCTTTGCAGCATCTGCTGCAAGTGGTGCTGGCTTGGTGCTCTTGAGAAATGGGAGTCAGGGCGATGCCATCCACTGTGCAAGTGGTGGTATGTGTTTGCATGTTATATTTTCACTCTTCCCCGTCTTTCTCTTCCCTCTTTTTCTGCAGGGGGCGTTAAACAGCACCAGTGTGATGCTGAGCTGAGAAAGGAAATCTCTCTCGTTTGGCCCAATCTCTCCCAGAAGACTCTGGATTTGCTGGTGCCTCCTCACAAACGTAAGTGGTTCGTCAGTGAGCACCCAACCTATCCCAGCCACCAAAAAAGCCCAGCACAGGTTTCTTCCTCCTTCCCTGCTCTGTCCCCAGCCCCCTCTAGGTGTGCAGTCACCCAGAGAATGCAGCAAAGAATCTGAGTGCTGCTCAGTTCTAGGTATCTTCTCCACAGGACTCACAGCTCACACCTCCAGGCCGTGGTCACAGGAGGAGTAGGGAACCTGAGGTTACATCTAGGCATGTATTTCCATATACTACAGTAGATTTTCCGTACTTAGGAAATAAACCCCAAACAAGTCAGTGCCAACAATGGACCAATACAGGGCGATAAAGATATCTGAGGGCTGGAGCACCTCCCATACAAGGACAGACTGAGAGAGTTGGGATTTTTTCAGCCTGGAAAAGAGAAGGCTCCAGGGAGACCTGAGAGCAGCCTCCAGTATTGAAAAGCTGGGGGAGCAGTTCTTGATCGTGGAATGCAGAGATAGGATGAGGGGGAACCATTTTCAGCTGAAAGAGGGATCTTAGGGAGAAATGTTTTGCTGGGAGGGTGGGGAAGTCCTGTCCCAGGTTGCCCAGAGCAGTGGTGGCTGCCCCATCCCTGGAGGGGTTCAAGGCCAGGTTGGATGGGGCTTGGAGCCCCTGATCCAGTGGGAGGTGTCCCTGCCCAGGGCAGGGATTGGATCTGGATGGGCTTTAAGGTTCCCTCCAACCCAAACCATTCTGCGATTTTTATAACTTTGTCTGCCTCCAGCCTGTGCCGTACAGGACGGGAGAGCAATTTCTACCACATGGGGTCCACAAAACCAGTTTAAGTTTGCTGGGATCTTTACAGAATCAAAAGTGAGGTATTCTGGGGCTGAAGGCCTTTGTGTTACTTGATGATGTCCTGGGCGAATGTGCTGAGAAAATGGAAAGTTTGCCATTATCTCGATTGGCCAAGACAAGGGCTCTGGATTCCTGATTAGTGAGAAACACTGCAGAGCAATAAAGGTATTGTTAATTAAGAAAAATGAGGGAGCTGAAGAAGTACAAATCAGTGGGGAGTGACTGCTTAAGTCTTTTCCTCCTCTCTTCTCTTGATGCCTTTATGTCTGCAGCTTTAACTCTTTGCTCTACAGCTGCTGGGCAGAGCTGGTAGCTGTGAGGGTGAAAAAGGACATCTGGAAAAATGAAATACTCTTTAAATGTGTATTAGCTCATTATGCCCAGTTGACTGTAATTCAAAGAAATAGGAATAAGGCTCCTTTGTTGATAAAGAGCTGGCTGTGGATCTGGTATTAATTTAGCAGTTCTTCTGTCAGCAATGTGTACAATGCCTCAGAGTTTTCCTGCCTGTTGTTTTGTTGGGTTTTTTTTCTACATGGTTTCTGTGAATGCTTGCTACAGAGAGCTGGAGACAGGGGCTATCCTGCTCAGATGTGAAAGGCAGCAACAGACAAAGATCTAAAGAAGTCTTTTTTAACCTTTTCTTGGTCTTTTTCTCTTTCCCGTACTTCTCTGTGGCTGTTTTGTCTTGTTATTCTAACATCATCTCTTCTTTCTCTTTGTTTTTCATACATATTCACTGTCATTTCTCGTGTTTTTTGACTTATTCTTCTCTTCTCCTGGTCCTATCCTGCTCCTCACCTGAACATCTCTGCTGCATTTCCCCACCTGCTGACAGCTGATGAGATGACTGTGGGGAAGGTCTATGCAGCGCTGATGATATTTGACTTCTACAAGCAGAATAAGAACAGCAGGGAACAGGTCCACCAGCCTGCCGGAGGCCTGTGCCAGGTACTCTGCCAAAAGGTGTCCTACTTGGTCCTCCCTCTTGGGCAGCCTCTTCTCTAGCATTGATCCAGGGGGCCTGGAAAGATCTTTAGCAAAACATGTCCGGTGACATTTGGAATTCTAAGTCCTATTTTCAGAAGTGTCCCAGGAACATCAAGAGATTTCTTTGGAATGCCAAAGAATTATTGAAAGCTGATGATAGTTGGGCTATAAAACGTTACTTTTGAAAATGGGAATTACACAAAATTATGTTCATTTTAATAGATTTGAAGGTTTTCTTGCATTTCTTGAAAATATTTCCACGTATTCGTCCACACTGGGGCCTTGAGCAGCCTGGTCCAGTGGGAGGTGTCCTCGCGCATGGCAGGGACGTTGGAACAGGATGAGTTTTAGAGTCCCTTCCCACCCAAAGCATTCTATGATTCTATGATAACCTGCTTGAGATTGAGATCCTGATGGTTTCGAATAGGACGAATAACTGTTGGTTACAGGATGATCACCCAGCTGATTTCCAGCGTGGCCAACCTGTCTGTCGCACAGAGGAGAGGCTACAGTGGACCCAGTGTCACAAGGGACCACCTGAACTGTACAGCCCTTTTGCCCACATCAGTGCATGAAATCCCTGCTGCACTCTGGAGACTGGGGGATAGCTCTTAGAGGGAAGGGGGATCACAGCCCAACTTTGGTCTGTGCAGAACCTAAGGGCAGCAATTGCCCTTCAGAATCTCTTAAAACTACGGGAAGGTTGGGGTATGCTTTCTCCTGGGCTGCTCTTTCAGGGTGACAATGTGAATGTTTTGTCAACTAGAATATGTACAGCAGTCTGTCTTCTCTATATGCAGCTCTGTCTCTGACAACATTTCCCTGTGCTTTGCAGCCTGGACCGGTGTCGCTCTTCCACCCCCTGAAGGCCACTTTGGAGCAAACCCAACCCACAGCGTTCAACAACACAAAAGCATTCCTTCGCCAGAAAAGCTCAGCCTCACTCAACAATGGGGGCGCGTTGTGAGTATCCCCTGACCTCCCCACCAAAGCACTAATGCAGAGAAGAGGCACCCTGGGTGGATGCATCAACCCCAACTGCTACTGGTTTAGTTGCTCTGGAAGTGGGGCAGAGCAGCTGGTGACACCAGGACCAGCAGCCCCTTCATGCCATGGCTGGGACAATTTCCTACCAGTGGCTGGGCTGAGACCAACGGGATGAGGTTTAACAAGGCCAAATGCCGGGTCGTGCACTTGGGGCACAACAACCCTGAGCAGCTACAGACTAGGAGAAGTCTGGCTGGAAACTGCCTGGAGGAGAAGGACCTGGGGGTGTTGGTTGACAGCGACTGAACATGAGCCAGCAGTGTGCCCAGGTGGCCAAGAAGGCCAATGGCATCTTGGCTTGGATCAGAAACGGTGTGACCAGCAGGTCCAGGGAGGTTCTTCTCCCTCTGGACTCGGCACTGGTGAGACCGCTCCTCAAATCCTGTGTTCAGTTCTGGGCCCCTCACCACAAGAAGGATGTTGAGGCTCTGGAGCGAGTCCAGAGAAGAGCAACGAAGCTGGTGAAGGGGCTGGAGAACAGGCCTTATTAGGAGCGGCTGAGAGAGATGGGGGTGTTTAGCCTGAAGAAGAGGAGGCTGAGGGGAGACCTCATTGCGCTCTATAACTACCTGAAAGGAGGTTGTGGAGAGGAGGGAGCTGGGCTCTTCTCCTAAGTGACAGGGGACAGGACAAGAGGGAATGGCCTCAAGCTCCGCCAGGGGAGGTTTAGGCTGGATATTAGGAAAAAATATTTCACAGGAAGGGTCATTGGGCACTGGCAGAGGCTGCCCAGGGAGGTGGTTGAGTCACCTTCCCTGGAGGTGTTTAAGGCACGGGTGGACGAGGTGCTGAGGGACATGGTTTAGTGTTTGATAGGAATGGTTGGACTCGATGATCCGGTGGGTCTCCTCCATCCTGGTGATTTTATGATTCTATGATTCAAAATGCCTGCATGCGGCTCACTTCCCACTCAGGGAAGTTATCCATGTGGTTGTAGCGTTGGGTTCTGCAGAGCTGCTTGGTTTCTTAATGGTCTCTGCATCCTAATTAGAGACCTTTCCATTATGACTAGTTTTATGTGTGATTTTCTTATAGGAATTTGGGATCACTGCAAAAGAACCAAGCAAACCCCAACCCACCAACCATGAATACAATGGGTTCTTGGGAGTCAAAAGGTCCTTGGGAACAAGAAAGTCTCTCAAGTTCACGGCACTTGGTAGCAGCAAGTGCTTCTTAAAATTGTCCAGGACAGAATCTGACTCTTTCTCTTTGACAAAATAATAACCCCGGAGAGAGCTTTCCCAATGATTATAGTAACAGTGATCCCTAATCAACTCTCTATTTCCTACTCCTCTTCAGGTGACTTTCCTTTGTGTCACAAATGTTATGGATTTTTAGTGATAGACATCTGAGGTTTAAACATCAGACTCAACAGTGAAACCCAAGGCCATCTGTACCACTTTATGTTCAGTGAATGTACTTTAGCATTTGTTTGGCCAATGTAGTTTAAGGCTATTTGTCTGACTAGTCTGGCATACATAATTTGCCCAATCTCCAAAATTCTTCATTCTTCATCAGAACTTAAGCTGCAGAAGTTTATTTCCTCAATTACTGAAAAAAAAAGTGCTAGTTGGTTTCATTTCCTTATAGAATCACAGAATCATTGAGATTGGAAAAGACCTCTAAGATCATCAAGTCCAACTGTCAGCCCAACATCACCATGCCTACTAAACCATGTCCCAAAGAACCAAGTCTACAAGCTTTTTGAACCCCTCCAGGGCTGGTGACTCCCCTGCTGCCCTGGGAAGCTTCTTTCGGTGCTTCACCACTCTTTCTGTAAATAAATTTTTCGTAATATCTAATCTAAACCTCCCCTGACACAACTTGAGGCCATTTGCTCTTGAAGCTCTTGTCCTGTTGCTTGTTACTTGAGAGAAGAGACCAACACCCACCTCACTACAACCTCCTTTCAGGTAACTGTAGAGAGCCACAGAGTCTCCCCTCAGCCTCTTCTTCTCCTGACTAAACAATCCCGGATCCTTCAGCTGCTCCTCATAAAACTTGTTCTTCAGACCCTTCTCCAGCTTCATTCCCCTTCTCTGGATACACTCCAGCACCTCAATGTCCTTCTTGTACTGAGGTGCTAAAAACTGAACACGGGATTCATTGTTGCTCATGGGATCTCCTTTGGGTTATGTAGAAAGTGGCCTTGGCTAAACCCAGGGGACTTTACAGCTTCACCAGGAGCTGTGCTATTCCTACAGCTGGTTTCATAAGTGAAACCTCAGAAGACCTTGGAGCTTTGCTTTCATCACAATAAGGCCAGCAAAATCTTGTTGCAAAAGAGTTAATTTTTTTTCCTCTTTTCCTTCTGACAGGCCAGCACCAGAGGGTGGGATCAAAGAGTCCAGTTCTTGGGGGACCCAACGCACCCAGGATGTGTTTTATGAAACCAGGACACCAGCTTTTGAAAGAGGCCACTCAGAAGAAATTCCCGTTGAACGGGTAAGCAAAAAGGTGAAGACGGGATGAAATGCAGTAGATCTTACTAGATATCAGGCTAGACACTTTCCTGAGAGCTGTAGGGGACCTCTGTCCCTTGAGACAAGCGTTGCTCTCTCTCTTACAACCCAAAGTTTGCCTGAACATTATGGAAGCAAACAAATCTGGTATCTTCTACAGTCTGACAGCTGTACACGGGGACATTATTTTCCTGGAATGATGTGTCTGCTGGAATAGGTTACGTAGGGTTATCTCCTCCTGCTTGTCCCACTGTCCCAATCCCATTGTGATCTGTATGCAGACTCAGAGAAGAGGTCTCACGGGGCTCATTACCATGGCTGGTGGAAGAGCTTGGCCCGCTCTTGTCCTTGTTGAAGACAACCTAGGCACTCTACAGCTCTTAGTTTACCCTTTCTCCTCCCAGCTTCTCTTCACAACTAAATTAAACTTAGCAGAAGCCTGCTTAGATGGCTTCAAGCCAGTGTTCACATTCTTGCTACTGAAACTGTTTCTTCTTTCAATCAGGTGGTAGAAATGAGGGAAATCAGCCCCACAATTGCCAATGGAGAGCACCAACCGGGCCTGGAGAGCCAGGGGCGAGCAGCTTCCATGCCGCGCCTGGCCGCTGAAACTCAGGTGAGTGAGGAGGCTTTACTGGTGGCAGGAGACTAAGAGTGGATCAGGAACTCAGTACCTTCTTTCTACTTGGAAGTTACTTGTGGATATTTGTTTTGGAAGTTGTTTGCTGAAGCCAGAGACAAGGTAACCAGCCGTTGTGCTTGGGTGGCAGGCATTTGTGTGGAGACACAGCATTGCCACCAGTTTTACTCCTCCCTGGTTGTGTCAAAAAGCAGCCCACAGGAATGCCTCTGGGTAGCTGACTGTTGACTACCTACCCAAGAGGGTCTGCTCTGATTAACCAGGAACAATACCATTTACCAGCCTGTACTCCTAGAATCCATGTTTCTCATTGACAGTTGGGTTCCATCTACCCAGACAGACACCCGAGGTGTGTCCCTGTGCCCTAGCCATGAGAAAAAAAAAGCTGGAGATGTGCTATGATTATCTTTGAGGAACGTAGTAGGCACAGAAAATACTAAGGAACTTATGCCTGGAAGGCTGCATTGAGACACTAAACATCCTCCCTGATTTTTTCCCCTCTTCCTGTAGTATTTAGCATATCCTGTGCTGTGATTTTGGTCAGCAAAATGTCGTTGAGGATTTCCCTTGTGTAACTTCTTGTAGAGAAACCTCGTCATTAGAGTTGACTTTTACAGCAACTTGTGGGCACCACTTAGGATTTCATGGTTTTCGTACATCATTTTTAGGCGTTTCACGTGTCCATTGCTAGCTTGTTGCCCCAGATGCTCTCCAGCCCTGTCCTGCCTCTTGTGTCTCAGAACATCTCACCACTCATAGTTGCATCTCTCTCATCCAAAGGGCCTGATTCATACAGTCAGGAGGGAGCAGCACCTGTTTGTGGGCTGTTCCCCCATGGAAGCTCTCCATGGGAAGCAGAAGTTGAAAAATACGTTGCACCCTAAAACTAAAAGTCTGTGTAACACATACACAACAATAGCTCCAGCAGATATTATCTTCTTGCTGATGGTCTCAGGCTGGTGCAAGCTACACTTCATCAGCTTAGAAACTTCCCAGCTGACTTCAGAAACTGCAGTCTTTGTATGAGAGCTGGGATTCTCTGTGTTATCAGCAACACTACTCAACATACTTAATAAAAGAAACAGACTCCAAAGCTAACCCATACTCCCTCCCTTCCCAGAACAAAGTTGTCCTTTCTTCTAGACCCCAGGTAGCATCTTTCCTTCCAAGGCGATGCAGCTGGCAGCAACACCGCCAGCAGCATGAGCCTTTCCTTGGGAAACTCCTCTCCCTGGCAGTCAGGTATTTGCAAAGTGAGTCTCTCACGGCAGCACAGTGTGTGTTTGCCAGGATGCAGCTGCCCATTATGAATCAGGCCCGTAATATCTGAGCAGATCTAACCTCATTTAATAATACAATGTTTTGGTGCTTGTAGCTTCAGCTGAATAACCAATGTACTTTCTGTGTGTGTCTTTCCCCCTCCATGCCCTCCACTCTCCCTCTCATGTGCTGCTTCTACTCCCTTCTCCCACCCCCCACGCCCCCCAAACTTTAAGTTCTTTTTAACTCTTATTTGCAATGCTTTCTGTTTCTGGATGTCTCCCTTTCTGTTTGCCTGTGATTCCTCTGGGCTTTTTTTATGTTCCCTTTATTTAAAATATAATCTTCCTGTGCTCTCAACCTCACCTCCTCCCTCTTTGCTGCCCTCCTCCCCATCCCCTCCCCTCCCTTGTCGTCATCGTGTCTGCTGCACATCTGCCGTGATGTCTGACAATGGCTGTACTGTGGGGCTGCTTCAAATAATGTCTCTCATCTTGTCCGAATTGTTTGCAGAGGAGCAAAGCACGGTCACCTGGGAGTTACCTAGCAGTATGTAGCTTGCACTAAGTTGTACCTTATTAAATTCGTGTTAAGAAATAATTAACCTTCCTTAACCCTCTACTTTCTCCCCCTTCTCATTTGGAGTCCAATGTTGCACCGACGCGGCCGCTATCTCTTTCCACTTTGCTGCAGTTCCCTCGATCCACAATTGCACGCCGCACGCTGTAATAGCAGGGAGTTTTTGTTTGTTTGTTTGGCTTATTTATTTGTTTTTGTATGCCTTGTTGCACAGGAATTTAGGAAGTGCAAACAATCAGTTGGGTAATGAAGAAGCAATTAGTAACTCGCTGAAGGGTTATGGTGCAGCCTCCCGAGGCTTGTGGGGAGTCTGTTCATGCCCCGTTAATGTAACGAGAGCATTGTCGGGTTTTATGGAAAGGGTATTCATTGCTGTGCCACTTCCCATCAGTGTCAGCAGCGACTTCTGTCCCAGGAAGAAGCACAGAATCAGGTCCAATGAGAAATGTTCTTTTCGTATCAATTGGGATGGTTTTGTTTGGAAATTTCTGTTGTCTTCTTCCTGGAGGCTTGGAAATCTGCATCAGTGGTTTTAGTGGGAAGCGTTTTCACTCTTTTGCCCAGTAGGCCATCCAGTTTACAGACTTCTCTGCCCTCCTCCAGCTCAGTTTTTACAGTAAGCAAGGAGGGCAAATATTAGGCTGCTTTAGAAGTGTGACCAGCAGGGAGAGGGAGGGGATTCTGCTCCTCTGCTCTGCTCTGGTGAGACTCCACCTGGAGTCCTGCGTCCAGTTCTGGAGTCCTTAGCACAGGGAGGACATGGAGCTGTTGGAATGAGTCCAGAGGAGGCCACAAAAATGATCTGAGGGCTGGAGCACCTCTGCTATGAGGACAGGCTGAAAGAGTTGGGATTGTTCAGTCTGGAGAAGAGAAGGCTACAGGGAGACCTTAGAGCAGCTTCCAGTACTGAAAGGAAAGGCTCCGGGAAAGCTGGGGAGGAGCTCTTCCTCAGGGAGTGTGGGGATAGAATAAGAGGGAAGAGTTTTCAGCTGAAAGAGGGGAGATTGAGATGAGATCTTAGGAAGAAATGTTTTGCTGTGATCCAGTGGGAGGTGTCCCTGCCCATGGCAGGGGGTGGGACTGGATGATCTTTAAGGTCCCTTCGAACCCAAACCATTCCATGATTCTATGAATGATTTCAGGATAATTTCAAGAGGCACAGGAGGAAACAACCACAGCACAACGTAGTCCTGTTATCTGAACTGGTGCAAATCCCAGGGATGCACCAATACTGCAGGCAATGCTACACTCCCCCAGCCCAGCAGTTTCTTCCTAGTGCCCCTGACAAACCTTCTAGCTCCAGCACTCACCTTGCTGGGCGAGTGCTCACTTCACTGGGAAGCAGCAAATTTTGGGTAACAGCCTAGGAAAGAGAGAGAGCACCAAACAAAAATTCAGCCTAGCCTGTACCTTTGCGCACAAGACACGCTGCCCATGATGGCTCACGGGGAGGGAGAGTGGTTCTCTCCACTCAAAATAACAAGCAGAGCTGCAAAACAACTGGCTTTGCATTGTGTAAATATCATAGGGAAGCAGAGATCTGAGTTTTAGGATAAGCAAACAAAACAGCGTAGACAGTAAAATAATACAGGGCTCTTTGGAAAGGTTACAGTGAAGAAAGTAAATGTTCTGGCAGAACTGGTGTTGGAGGCATATATTGGATTGTGAATTCCTGCAAGTGTAAGAGCTGAGGGACCAGAAGATATCCTGAGCTCCCTCCCCATCAGGCTGGACCACTGTGCTCTGAGGTCTTTCCTCTGCCACACAGCTTTGACGCAGTGATAGACCCAGGGAAGCGTCCAGAGGATGGATGAAGTCCTTGTCTCCACCACAAAGCCAGCTGCAAAGCAACTGGAGACCAGCAGGGAGAAAGATAAGGAAACATGGGGCTTGTCCTCATTTTCTTTACTGAGAAGTAGGGAAGGGCAAGGCTATGAGAATAGCTGTCCTGCAGTCCACTTGTCTTGGTTTCAGCAGAACATCCCTGTAAGGTTTGCAACTCAAAGGGGAGGGAGCAGAGTCTGGAGCTGCCATTGGCAAGGGGACAGGGCCCAGCAATGCCCGTGGAAGGCTGTGCTGTGCACAGACAGTTGGCTCTTAAGCCAAGGATTAGCTGAAAACAGCAATAGCAGATCTAAACAGTCAATTTTGGAGACGTCCTGATAGAATTGCAAGGCAGTACATGCTATCCTGTTTGTCTTAGTCACAGGGGATTCAAGGAGTCATGGTGAGATGAGAAAAGAGGTTTAAATGTTTGGTGGAGGCATCTTCAGTTGCAGGGAGAGAGAAGTAATTACTGTGTGGCTTGGCCTGTACCTTGCCTACTTGTTATTCCTGAGTTTTCTCCCTCTCCATGTGAAGCCCAGCAACGCTTTCACGCTTTCCTCTTTGGAGTTGCTTTGGGATGACCACAGGCCCTGAAGCAGCTCCGGGTGAAACTAGTCTTGGAGAACTGTCCTTGTGAGACGCTTGGCTACTGTGCTGCCCTGTGCCCCTGCTCATCTACTGTTGACTCCTGTGATGCTGTGTTTGGTGTGAAGTGCTGCATATTGCTCCACGCCTGTGGTACCTGTGGACTGGCCCACTGCTAAAAGTGAAGCCCATCACAGCAAATGAAGATTGCATTTGCTCCTTAAATTTAGCCCTCTGCCATTCCACAAGTCCTGCCCATTCTAGTTATGTCCAATTAACCCTTTTTCTCCTTCCCCTCCTTGGCCCTGTCTCTCACTGTCAAATCCTCCCCATGCTGGGAACCAGGCATCTGAGCGTGGTGCAGCGCCTGCCCTCACCCTGCTCCGTGTCCCTGTCTGTCCTGCAGCCCATCCCCGACACGAGCCCCATGAAGCGGTCCGTCTCCACACTGACCCCGCAGCGCCCTCACGCCATGCACCTCTATGAGTACTCCTTGGAGCGCATGCCACCAGAGCAAGGGCATCACCACCATCACCACCGCTGCCATCGGCGGAAAGAGAAGAAGCAGAAGTCCTTGGACAGGTCTCCCCATCAGCTGGCCGATGGAGAAGCTGGTAAGCGCTGCGCAAACAAGGATTTGTCCCATATCCTCCTCCCTTCAGGCTGCACAGTGGCCATCTGATGTTATTTGGTGTCCTGCATGCATGTGAGCGACCTCCCTGCCCCACACTTCGGAGTTTTTCCTGTGTTGATGACTCCCAGCCAATGTTTCTCTTTCAGTGGCCCGCTCTGCTGAGTCTTCTTCCAAGGACAAGAAGCAGGAACGCGGCCGGTCCCAAGAGAGGAAGCAGCACTCTTCCTCCTCCTCCGAGAAGCAGCGCTTCTACTCCTGTGACCGCTATGGCAGCCGGGACCGTTCTCAGCCCAAGTCTGCTGATCAGAGCAGGCCCACCTCGCCCAATGGAGGGCCAGAGCAAGGTCCACACAGACAGGTGAGGAGATGCAGGGTGGGAAAAGAACTCTAAGATCTTCTAGGGATGTGCACACCTTTCTCATGTTTTGTTTAAAATGAAGGAGACAGAGTAGGAAAGGCTGGGTAGTAGGAGGTAAAGCATTTGAGGTCCTGCTTGGTGCTTCACATCCATGACAGAGATGGAAATGTCACTTCCTGGCTCTTTAGTAGCCACCTACAGAGTGAATGACTCGGGCATCTTACAGAGAACACACTGCCAAGGGCACCCTTACCCATGGTTTCAGCAGAGCAGTTTGGAAGACCTGAGAACTGACAGTCGTTGATGCTTGTGGAGAACACCTACCTGAGCCAAGGCAGGCTGGTAGCATGGGTTGGGACCTGGTCAACTGAGCCAGACCTGTTCCCCTGCCAGCTGTGTTAATCCAGCACCTACTGCCACCCCGTGCACAAACAGCTGGTGATTGCCAGAGGAATCCTTGCCATTGCAGTAGAAGCCTATGTGATAGAATACAGGGATTCCAGGCAGCTGTGATCTCAGCAGGGTTGGCTCACATTAGCAGGATCTTCTAACTGCTGTTGTGGGGCTTCAGAGCTGTCCTGCATGGTGGAATGGGTTAGTTTTCTGAAAATTAAAGAAAAACATCCTTTTCCTTATTGTCAAATCAATCTTCAACTGTGCTTTGTAGCTGGGAGGAGAAATCACACTAAGAAAAGGCAGTGGAAGGGGAGAGAGCTCCACGTCAGCATGATCCCTGCAAACATCTCCGAGTATCTCACACAGCCACAGTGCCAAGAGGCTCTGGCCGTGCAACAAAGTCTCCCTGAATTTTCAGCCTGCTGGTGGTGTGTGATCCCCCAGATGTCTCAGGAGGGGCTGATGCTGTCAGCCGTGAGCCCTTGCAGTCACATCAGCTCATGGGGAGCAGGAGGAAATCTTGTGTTCAGAAAGAGTTAGAGCCCAGGGGAAGGATTTCAATGAAGACACTTTGTTGCATCCCAATAGCTGCAAAATGAAGCCGCTTTCTGTCTCCTTACCCTGTACTGTGCCTTTCTCTCACCCTGCATGGTCCTTGGCAGCACCATCAGAGGCCGGGTGCAGAAGCGAGTGCTAAAAGGCTGCTGCCCCGCGGCTCTGGAGACACCTAGGGTATCTTTTGCACAGTTGTTCTTGGCTGGGAGCAGATGAGACATCAGTTTAAGGTCCAATGCACCCAGGACTGGGCGCAGCCATAGCAAGAAGGGACTGCATCCCAACAGGTCTTTTCTTTTTTGGTTGCTCCAGTCACGGACTGGCCTTCATCTGGTGTTTCAGATGACTTTTTCTTTCCCTTTCTTCTGCTTTGAGAGGCAGGAAGATGGCACTGATTTTTAGCACCATATCTCTCCTCTCTTGCTCGCTCAGCTTACCAGAACTTTAAATCATAGAATGGTTTGGGTTGGAAGAGACCTCAAAGCCCATCCAGTTCCACTCCCTGCCATGGGCAGGGACACCTCCCACTGGTTCAGGGGCTCCAAACCCCATCCAGCCTGGCCTTGAACACCTCCAGTGATGCGACAGCCACAATCCCTCTGGACAACCTGGGCCAGGGCCTCCCCACCCTCACAGCAAAACATTTCTTCCGAAGATCCAATTTAAATCTCCCCATAGAAATTATCCCCAACATCAGCATTCAGAACTGTTGGGTGAAGTTCTGCAAAAATCAGCCCCAAAGCAGAAAGTGCCACTTTGCAAAATTGCACTGTCGGGTTTTGAGATGCTCCTGCCCAGGCCAGGTAAGGCGCATGTCGAGCCCGTGTATGATGTGGATGCCTTCCCTCCAGACACTGTCCCCTTCTGTTGGAGCCATGTGCCAGTTTGCGTCCTACCAATGCTCTGATCGTTTCTGTTCTTATTTACCTCTCGCAGAGCTTTAGTCCTCCAGCTCTTTACATCTCGTGTTGAATGACTTTTCGAGAACCTCCTCTCCCTAACTGTGCTTGTCTAAACTCTCTCTTTTTTGCTTTTCTTTCTTCTTGTGACTTGTCTCTCCCTTCTGTTGCTTCTCCTTCTGTTTGATACCTGCCTGCCTTTGTGTTTGTCTGGTGTTTCCCTTTTTTATTTTTTGATTTGCTTTGTTCCAATTTTTATGTAGGGCAGTGGTTCAGTTAATGGGAGCCCCTTGCTGTCGACATCTGGTGCTAGTACCCCATGCCGGGGTCGGAGGCAGCTCCCACAGACTCCACTGACCCCACGCCCCAGCATCACTTACAAGACCGCTAACTCCTCGCCTGTGCACTTCACCAGTTTCCAAACCGGCCTGCCCACTTTCTCCCCGGGACGTCTGAGTCGCGGCTTGTCTGAGCACAACGCGCTGCTGCGTGGGGACCAACAGCCGCCCGCGCCGGCGGTGTCTCGCATCGGCTCCGACCCGTACCTGGGGCACCGCGATGACGCCGACAGCCCCTACCGTGCAGTGCCAGAGGACACCCTTACCTTCGAGGAGGCGGTGGCTACCAACTCCGGACGGTCCTCAAGGACTTCTTACGTCTCCTCCTTGACCTCCCAGTCTCACCAAATCCGCAGGGTGCCCAACGGCTACCATTACACGCTGGGTCTCAACACAGGCCCCGGGACTGGCACCAGAGGACGTAGTTACTACCACGAAGCTGATGAGGATGACTGGTGCTAGCGGCGTGGCAAAGCCCTTCAAGGTGTATGCATTAAAAATCGATGAGTTTTATCATCTGGAAGGCTGTGCGTTCCGACGCACGTGGTGCCCGGGGCCAGAGGGGGCCCATGGAGCAGCCCCCGCCGCAAGAACTGCTCTGCCCTGGGTCTGGAGACACTCCTGCAGCCTCTCTCCTCTCTTTTTCTTTATTTTTTCCTTTCTTTTTATTTTTTCACACTAGACAAATCGAGGAAGAAGGCTCCCTCCTTAGGGGGAGGGCAGTGGGGGGAGCGCATCTCTCTCCCCCTCTCTCCTGCCTCCCTACTGCCTTGTCTAGTTTAAAGACACGCACCAGATGCCAAATCCACGATGCGCGAGAAGCTGAGAGAAGAGCAATCCTCACCTTCCCTGGCAGAAAAAGCAAACTGGTTGGGCAGTTTTTGGTTGGGCTATTTCTTAATTAATTTATTATTATATTTCTCTTCCCCCTGGTCAGGGTGGGAGTCAGGGGTTGCAAACGGACACACACAAATAACGAGCGCATCCGCGTTTTATCTCGTTCACCGCTAAGAAAGAAGAGATCTACCCAAGAAACTGGGAGAGGAAAAACCCAGACCAGAACAAAGGACAGTCCACTGGGACTTGATGTTCAGCCTCAGCAATCCTTTTCAGCGCAGCCGGTGACACACACCCCCCGCAAGCTGACCGGGACTCTGCTCCGACACCGCTGCCGTGTGGATCTCTTCTATTTTACTCACCACGTCGGGTCCTTCACACTGACACACGATAAAGCCACAAGAGAGCTACTTTGTAAGGACTGTTTCCTTGCTGCTGAGACTTTTCTTTCCATCCCTCTCTCCTGTCAACCGCAACACGCCCTCACTGTTTTGTCTTGTTTACAATATAAGCTTGATTTAGCAAAAAACAACTAAAGAAAAAAAAATCCAGAAAAAAAAATGAAAAAAAGAGGAAAAAATGTAGGGGTGAGAAGAAGAAATGTTATTGGTTTTATATCAAGCTATTAGATAGAACTTTAACTTTTCATTGTGTGCATTTTTGTAAATTGTACAGTAAAAAAAAAAAAAAAAGAAAAAAAAAGAAAAAATACTCTTTATGTAGAAAATAAGTCCAATTGTCATTCCAGGTCCCACCGTTTCTACCGAATGCTCCAGTTGTTCACTACTAAGTGCCTAACCTTTGAAATCTTTCACAGCGACGATGCAACCTCTCGCTTCGCTGCATCAGACCTTGGGCGAGCGTGGGGAGGGGCAGGAGGGAAGGGAGGGCAAAGCTGGGAGGAGCTGCTCATTTCGGAGGTTCCGCGGTGCCCGCGACGCCCCGTGTTGTGCTACTGGACAGTGTATTCGAGTCCCAGGTTGGAAGCTTACAGTGGGGAAGGCAAGCATGCTTTGGGGTTGGTTTGGGTTTTGTTGGCCTTTTTTTTCAGTTTCCTTCTTTTTCTTTTCTATATATCCTTTTCTTGGTGGGAGGGGAGTGATGGCAGCGAGCAAAGCCGGCCTTTTCTCATTGACTAGGGGTTAGGTCCTGCGGGAGAGATGCAGGTGGAAAAGTACAGCATCTGCAGAGGTGCTCTTGTAGGAGAAGCAGCATCTTTCACACTGCATGTCAAGTCACAGTTGGACTGGGAGAGCTCTGGCCACGTTCCACGGTGCGTAATCTGCGTTGAGTGCAGTTGGAGAGCATTTTGGTTTACTTGTCTGGTAAGAGAAGGTTAAACAAAAATAATACTAAGCAAAACCTCTAACTCTGATTCTCAGGGATGAGATTTCTGTGTTTCTTGCGATGACTCTTGCGTTGGATGCTTTCTTTCTTTTGTGCACTTTGAGCCTGGGAAAGGGGCAAACATGATGTCCTGGTATGGAGGGAGCGCTGAAAGAAGAGCCTGGGTAGGGCCTCGCGTCCGTGGATGAACTATCGTAGGGCTATTTTTGAGACACAGGGCAGCCAGCGGTCATGTCACACACTGATAAAAGCTTAAAGGAGGAAAGGTGTGAGGTGCTAGATGAGCACATCACTAAAGATGCTGGGAGAAACGAGGGGAATGTTGGACTAATGATTTTTTTCAGAGGATTTACCAAGCCCCAGAACTGTGAAACTTCTCTAGGTGGTTGCTTAGGATGGGTAGAGAAACCGCTGCACCCTGGTGATTTGATTTGTCACTGGGGTGGATGGGGGGTATGGGATGCTACCAAAGCACTCAGAAGGCTTCTCGTGCTCTCAGCAAAAGTCTTTCAGCCTCAGGTGGGGAGCAGGCTGCTGTAGGGTGGTTCTTCACATCTCCTGTAGCTCTTCTATTGAGGAAATTCAACCTGTTTTCGTTTCCTGCTGTGTTTTTTTTGTTCCGTTACTAAATAATAATCTCTGGCCAATCTCATCCCTGGATTCTGCTAAAGGAGAACTCCTGTCTGTATCTCTGTCTCTGTATTTATGTGCACGTTAAATAAAGGCAGTGCGGTAGCCAGAGGTCCGCGGTGGGTTAGTGGCTGTAATTTGCAAATGGAGGGCTATGCAACCAGATGACACGTTCGGGAACACATCCAAACCACCAACAGTCAGAAAGACCTTCATCCATTCTGTAGCTTTATCTGCTGGATTTTCCTGTTTCAGGCTTCAGCATGATTGTGACCAAATGTTTTATAGATTTTCCTTATACGAAGGCACAAACACTTTATTTGAAATTTTAAAGAGAACTATTTTACTCCAGGAAGCAAAGGAGAGGGAGAATGCAATCTCTCTGGCAATGCATGCAAACATTGCACCCACACTGGGAAGCAAAAGAAATGTCTTTCTGTATTGAGTAGTTCCTTCTTTTTCCCCACTCCACCTTTCCCCTTCCCCTACCACTTTAGACCCCCAAGACACAGCCCCACACTCACACTCCATCCAGAAGCGCACAGCCAACCGATGGCCTTGGGTCACTCCAATTCTTAGGCAGAACATGCAAGACGACCCTTGAGTTGTCTAATCCTCCACCTGCCTCGTAGGGGCCGATGACAGTGACAGGCAAGCCTGACCACAAGTGTTCATAACCCTTTTCCAACCTTTTTTTACAGCCTCTCTGCTGTCTCTTCGATGCATACATGATATTTCCAAGAACCCTCATAGTGAGTTGCCAAACTTGAATTGCACCGATCAGTTTTCTGCATCCAGAACCAGTCTCGTAGTGGCTGTACTTTGAATAAGTAATGTTTGCATGTAAAATATATACATATATACATATATATAAAAAGTATGTGCATGGAAAATGTTTATCTTCGTACTTTTTTGATACGATGTATTCATCAGTTGTTAATTTTTAATTATATTTGATATAAATTGGGGGTTTGTTGCAAAACTTTATATTTAAAAAAACAGTGTTAAAAAGTATTGAAGTTCCAACCATGCAACACAAAGCGGAACTTTACCCAAAAAAAAAAACAAGGGGGAAAAAAACGAGAAAAAAAAAAGGTTCTGTGATTGCCTAGTTTGCTGCCTGAGTAATATTTATCAGCCAAACTTTGAATTCTGCAGTTGTTTCTACAATTACATTTTGTATGAAGCAAAGTCCTTGAATTAAAATAAAAACTTAGCAAAAAAAAAAAAAAACCCTTACCAATTCAAAGCCAGTGTGTGCAGTGTGCGTAGTGCCCGCGTGAGCAGCGAGGAGAGAGCCGCGGGAGGCAGCTGGGCTTTACCACCCCGCTGAGCGATCGCCCGGGAGATCCGGTGTGAAACCGGGTTTAGTTTAGCCCCAGTTGGGATTCTGTAAGGAATTGGCCACCTCTGTGTTTGTTTCCATCCAGGCTTCACAGATGCTCGGGCTGAGCAGGGAGCTGTTTGCAAATTCGCCTTTGCGGTGTGGATCCGGTATGGAGATGACAGTTCCTGGAGTCCGTCAGGCAGCAAAATCACATCATTTAAGTTGAGGTTTATAGAAAACCCTAGCTGTGATCGATTCCTTTCTGGTTTCTCTTGTCGAGGTGCAGAAATGTTGGGCATGTGACTCCCTTTAAACCTTATGAAACGTAAACTCCCAGCAAGTGCTTGTGAGATGCCAAAGTGCTTGTGATGACCCCTTGGTGCTACCTCAGGTAGGCATGGAGATCGATATCGTGGGGATGGGTTGGTGTCAGATGCCACATCTCCAGGGCTATAGGACATGTAGAAAGAACATTAATAATAATATCTTGAAGTTCTTACTCCCAAGGAAAACTCAAGGGCTGTTGGCACGTGAGGAAGGAACTTTTTATTTCTTTGGATAACTGGAGAACTCCCCTCATTCCCTACTTGTGGGACAAACCTGCTGCGCGCATCTCCATCATTGGGGCTGATGTGATGATTCTGTCAGTGACAAGGATATGCTCCGGGATATGATTTAGTGGTGGACAGTTACAGTTGGAGTCGATGATCTCAAAAGGTCTTTTAAAACCGAATGATTCTGTGGTTCTATGACTCTCCAAAAAGATCACAGAGAAAAATTATTAGTAGCTGGAGTGTGTTGCTGAAGGGAGAACAATCACTTTTTCACAGTTTTCAGTACTGTCCAGAGCACAAAGTCAATGTTCAAGTCATTGTCTTCTCTCTTCTTGCATTCTTTCTGTGATGAGACCACCCAAGGTCCCACCTGAGATTCGGGTACCATGTGAAATGCAGGGAAAAGGTCCTTAACTTCCTGATCACCAGGTCAGGCTGTAGCATGGGGAGAAAATGGTCTTGCTTGAGGCCACACAGTACATTATTAGAGAAATTTGGAGCAGAAGAACTTCTCTTGGCTTATAGTCTAGTTCGTAAAGGGTTTGGGTTTCTTAGGCGGCATAACAGTACAGTGGCGGGGGGGATAAAGCAGGAATTTTTTTTAGTTTTGAGATATCCCAAGAAAACGGGAGGAATGGAGATTCCTGAATGTGTCTGGGCAATGCATAAGGGCAAGTCTGAGAAAGATTTGAGAGTCTCTGTGCATCCTGACTTCAGTAGAGGCCGCTGTAGCATTTGCTCCACTGCAGCCATCTGGGGAGCTAGAATCTGCCCGGAGGACCAGACGAGTAATATCTCACCAGTTTTGGATCTCCAAAACCAGTTTACAATCCCATATGTGTTTTCAAATCCTAAAAACGTTTTGGAGGCTTCCTGCCTTTGTTTGTTTATTTGTTCTTTATTTCTCCTTATTTCAGTTGCATTCTTTCAGTCCATGAGACCAAGACAGCAATGCACCCAACAGCTTCTTCAGGGGCTGCCCGAGTCCTGGGAGCTGGAACCAACTGGTTCCCCACTGCTGGACTCGAAGTATCTCCCACCTCCAAGACCTGGGAGCTGAAACACCCGGTTTTCTTTTCTTTTCAGTTTAGCTGAACTCCTCAAAAAAGCTCTATATTTGCACCACCAACCCCAGCACCACCTGGTTCTCACAATCACTGTAACGCCGTTCATGCAAAGCTGCTGTGAGCAGGTTTGCATGGGGTCTCATCCCCGCAGGGGCACATCTGGCTAGCAGAGACCACTACAATCCCACTCCCCGTATGTTCACTCCCAGCCCCATGGATAAAATCTGGGCTTGGCATCAGTATTCCCACATACAGCACCCCCACGCCTTGTGTTGCCATTAGGGGGTAGCATTTTCAGGCTTTCTCTACTTTCAGGGGAAACAAGAAATGGGAAAAGGCTGATTCATCTCCCTTTGCCACTCTTTGAGAGTCATTCTCTGAAATATTTGTCTTAGGATGCAGAAAACTTGGGGTGAGACCCTGAACGCACTTGAGTTTGAGCAGTGCAGGTCATTCGGCCTTTCGTACTCCTCAGAGCATGAAACCCCATCGTCATCTGGCTGATTCCCCATTCCAGCCACATCTGCAGACAGTGCCCGTGGACTCCTGCATGCCCTCCAAGGTGATGAATTATTCATCCCGGTGGAATTCATCCCTCTTGATCAGCCCGAAGCAGATCTGATATTTCCAGGGCTGCAGAAAGCGCTGCTTTCAGAAAGTGCCTGATCATAAGAGCAAGCCTCAACTCAACACGGTCCCTCAGCATGTTTTGCAGAAGAGGCTGGTTTTGCGTCTTCACTTGATTAAAAAAAAGTAAACTGAGACACCTCGAGGGGACTGAATTGTCCAGGGTCACCTACCAAGTGAATGCAGAAATGAGGACAAGGTCTCCTGAGCTCCTGCAGGTTTCTCAGCCTCCTTCAGGTCTCAGTGTTTTGAATCACTGATGTGTGTGTGAGGTTTTTTACATCCGTAGGCTCCTAGTAGCGTGCTAGTGAGGTGACACTGGGAATTCAGCATCTCACTAGTGAATGGGTTGGTTCATTGGAGGGAATTGAAAGCAAAGGAGCGAAACCAAAACCACTGAAAGGTCGGGGACTGATTTATGGTGATAGCTGGAAGGAGCTTGGCGCAGCAATAGAGAAGGGTGGCTCTGATAAGGCTGTGCAAATATTTGTGGGAGTGAAGACCTGAGGTAGGTGAGTCAGCACGAAGGAGCCGTTGAAGCTGTGCGAGAAGCAAGGGCTGAACAAACCAACTGCAGACCAGAGCCCCTTCGCCTGCAGAGGAAGCATGGGGCAGAGCTGTGTTAATTCAAAGAAAACAGCATCAATAGCTGTGGTTTATTCATTTTATCCTCATTGCCTCTTTCTGTCAATCCTCTGCAACAGAAGAGCCCAGTGCTGGCTTTGGCTGTATCTGGTTTTATTATTTCTCTGTTCTGGCAGCCTTTTCTCTGCCCAGCACAAACAGAGGAGGAGAAGGAGGCACAGCCCTTGCCCAGCTACTCTGGCACTAAAGCCTGAATTACCCATAGGGATGTAAATCCCCATTTTCTCATGGGAGGCTGCAGGGAGGAGTGGATGTGGTTGTGTTACTGGATGCTCAAAATGTTTAAAAAGATGACGCTGAGAGGAGCTGATAGGACTGTGGCAGAGTAAACGCATGCCCTCTGCATCGGTTCCTTTTCTCTTCATGGATTGGAGAGGGTTTAAAAGACCTGGTTTTGCAGGTGATCCACCTAACAAACTCCTCCTGCAGTGGGATGTTGGGATGTGAAAGGAGCAGAAGGTCTTTGCACTGTGAGGTGGCTGCATGTCCCACAGCAGAGATCAGCCGCAGGACAAAGCCAAGAGCTGTGACGGGAGGTGTGCTGCTGGGAGAGGAGGTCACAGCCCTGGAAATCAATGGGTTTCAGCAACACCTGAGAAAGGAAAGCCAAACCTGTGTTATATGTTCTTGACAAATAAAGTCCTCTACACAACAAAGCAAATGACTCCTTGGTGTCTCTGACCTTCACTTCCTTGATGAGCTGAGTCAGTACGTGGCAGGGGAAGGGCCTGGAAATGCGCAGAGAGGGGCAAATGAGCACCTTTTGCACCCAGCTGGGCTCACGTTTCCCCAGGATCAAGCAGCAATCAGGGCCTAAAGAGAGAAGCTTACAGGATCCTGATTTCCCGCTGCTGTGGTGCCGTGTTTGTCTGATTAAAATAACAGCCAGGTGACAGCACCAGGTGCCTGAGCACCTCCTGGCAAGGGACATCCACCTGGAGACAGGCAGGTCTGGCTGCCCTTCTCTGAAGGTTCTCATATCTTTAAGCCTCCGGGTGCCTGCAGCAGAGAAAATACTAGCACAGATTGGAAATCATAGAATCATGGAATGGTTTGAGTTGGAAGAGACCTTAAAGATATCCAGTCCCACCTCCTGCCATGGGCAGGGACACCTCCCACTGGATCAGGGGCTCCAAGCCCCATCCAACCTGGCCTTGAACCCCTCCAGGGATGGGGCAGCCACCCCTGCTCTGGGCAGCCTGGGCCAGGGCCTCCCCACCCTCACAGGGAGATATTTCTTCCTGAGATCATTCCCCCTCATTCTATCCCCACAATGCCTGACTCAGAGCCCCTCCCCAGCTTTCTTGGAGCCCCTTTCAATGCTGGAAGCTGCTCTAAGGTCTCCCTGGAGCCCTCTCCAGGCTGAACAACATTAATTCTCTTCAGCCTGTCCTTGTATGGAGGAATGAGCCTTGCCTCCTCCATGGGCCTGAGCCAACCCCACCAAAAGGTTTCTGTGAGTGTCCTGGGGTCTGTCACACGGGGTAGAGCCGTCCTGGGACACGATGTGGCCATGGTGGCAGCATCTGTGCAGCTGGTGAGATCAGAATGCTCAGACTGTACCACAGAGCAGGCTCTTCCGTGGGGTCCTGAAAGATATGGGGCTGTGTGGGGTGGTGGCTCTGGAAAGGGACTTCTGGTGACTCACTTCTGGGGTATCTGTCTGCAAATACATGAAGCTCTGATGGAGTTGTGGCTCAGGAAGAACCAGCAATAGCGTGAGGGTTGGACAGGATCAGAGTGAGGTGAGATTTTACACAGGCGATGCCAAGAAGGGGTGAACTGTCCCAGGCACTGGGTAAGGAGAGTGGGGGCTGGACCCGGAGGACCAGCACAGCTCTCACAGGAGAGTTGGGATCCTCCACTCACCCCAAAATGCCAGGGTGGGATGCTGCAACATTCCTAATATCCTGCAGGAACAAGGTCAGGTACCTCACTGGGGGGAGCAGCAGGCTGGGACACAGCTTTGGGGTCAAAGCATCCTGAAAACACTGACTGAAACTTTTATTGGGGGTGTGTGTGGAGGTGTTCCCTTTATCAATGGGGGCCAAACCAGCACGTGGAGGGTTTAGTAATCTCTGTGCCACCTGGCTGACATGCAGATCTGTGTCTGTGTGTTACCCCGTGAAGCTCTGCGTAAGCAGGGCTGGGGGGACTCCCCCTTCCTCACAACCCTGCAGTGCCGGGGGGTCTGCATCTGCGTGTTACCCCATGACGTTCTGCATGCAGACAAGGGGGGGAATCCCCCTTCCTCCAAACCCTGAAGTGCCAAGGGGTGGAGGAGCTACAAGTCTTTGTGTCTGTGTGTCTTTCTATCTGCGTGTCACCTCACATAAGTTCTGCGTACTGGGGGGAATCCTCCTCTCTCCAAACCTTGCAGTGGGGGGGGCAGATGAAGTAGAGGTCTGTGTGTCTGTGTGTCACCTCATGAAGTTCTGCTTATGGGGGGGGGGGGGGAGAAACACCCCTTCCTCCAAACCCTGAAGTGCTGGGGGGTGGATGAGGTACAAGGCTGTGTAAGCCATAAGTATATGTGTCTTTCTATCTCTGTGTTACCCCATGAAGTTCTGCATATTGGGGCGGGGGGGAAGGGATGGATGGATGGATTCCCCTTCTTCCAAAGCTTGCAGTGCTGCGGGATGGATAAAGTACGTGTGTCTATATGGAATGGTTGGACTTGATGATCCGGTGGGTCTCTTCCAACCTGGTTATTCTATGATTCTATGATTCTATACGTCCTTCTGTCTGTGTGTTACACTATGAGGTTCTGCATATGCGGGGGGTGAGGAGAGGGGGGGCTCTCCCTTCCTCCAAACCCTGAAATGTTGGGAGGGTGAACAAGCTACCAGTCCTTGTGCCTGTGGATGAGCTACAACTCTTTGTGTCTGTGTGTCTTTCTGTCCGTGTGTCTTTCTGTCTGTGTGTTACCCCATGAAGTTCTGCATGGAGGGGGGGGAGTCCCCCTTCCTCCAAATCCTGAGGTGCTGGGGGGTGGATGAGCTACAAGTCTGTGTGTCCTTCTGTCTGTGTGTCACGAAGTTCTGCGGGGGAGGGGGATGCCCCTTCCTCCCAGCCCCGCAGCTCGGGGTGGGGGGCAAGGAAGAGCTCTGATTGGGGGGGGGGGGGGGGGGGGGGGCGTTAACCCCTGCAGCCCCAGCCCCCGGGAGCTCGGGGGCGGGGGCAGGGGGTGCCCCCCAGGCTGCGGGGGCGGAGCGGGCCGGGGGGGCTGCGCCTGCCCCGGCGAAGGGGCCGGGATGCGGCGGCGCCGGGTGCGGGATGCAGGATGCGCTGCGGGGCGCTGGCGCTGGCGCTGCTCTGCGCCCTCCCCCTGCGCCCCGAGGGGCTGGAGCCCCCCGAGCCGGGCTCGGGGCTGCACCCAGGTACGGAGCGGGGCGGGGAAGGGGGAGGGCAGGCCCCCGGGGAGAAGGAAGCGAGGGGCTCACGCTGCCTCCCCGGGGTGCTCGGCGCGGCCGCCCCCGCTAGGATGCACTGTTAGCCCGGCGCCAAGGAGAGAGCGGCGAGCATCGCAGCGCCCCAGGGCTGCCTCGGCGCTGGCGGGGTCGGGGGGTGTCCCCGGAGCCCCCGCATCCCGGCCGTGGGGCAGCCGCGCTCCCCCAGGGTCCCCGTCGCATCCCCCCTGAATCCTGGCTGTGGGGCAGACGCGCTTCCCCTCGGTCCCTATCACATCACCCCGTCCCCGGGGTCCCCATCACACCCCCCCGCCCCCGGTCCCCGGGGTCCCCACTGCATCCCCCTGCATCCCAGCTGCGGGGCAGCCACTCTTCCCCAGGGCCCCCATCGCATCCCCCCATCCCCGGGGTCCCCAACACATCCCTCTGCATCCCAGCCGTGGGGCAGCCACTCTTCCCCAGGGTCCCTATCACATTCCCCCATCCCCGGGGTCCCCATCACACCCCCGTGCATCTGAGCTGTTGGGCAGCCACGCTTCCCCTGGGTCCCCATTTCATCCCTCTGCGTCCCAGTTGCGGGGCAGCCACACTTCCTCGGGTCCCTGTTGCATCCCTCCATCCCCAGGGTCCCCCTCACACCGCCTGTATCCCAGCTGAGGGGCAGCCACGCTTCCCCAGGGCCCCGTCGCATCCCCCAGGCAAGTGGGGATAGGGGGCTGGCAGGGTAGGGCTCACTTTGGGTGTCTTATTGTGGCTAAGGGTCTTGGTTGCAGGGCCACCGCTAGAGCAGAGCACAGTGTCCCTCTCCCTGCAGGAGCAGAGGAGCTGGGCTTGCTGGGATTTGTGTGTGGATATATAATATAACATAATGGGCTTGTGTGCGCCACAGCCGGGGCTGTTCTTCTATCTGCAGCAGGTCTTCATGTCTCTCCTCTCTTCCCTCTGCATCTGGTCACCAAGTCACTGCCCTGTAACTGTTCACAAAACTGTTGGGAACGCTCGTTCCCCTCCCTCCCCATGGCAGGAGCCTCAGCACAGTCCAGATCCATCACTCTATAAAACAGGGTTTGTCCCATGAAAACTCGAGGCAAGCCCTTTTCTGAGTTTGGTGCGTGGGGCTGGGACTGTTCAGTGGGAAGTGATGGGATGGCGAACGCTTTGACAGAAACTATATAAAAGGTGTTTATTTTGAAGGAAGCACTGACTGTTTCTAAGACACTTGTTGCTACATTTGCCTTGTGCTAACATGTACAGGTCCCATTTGGAAGTGTGACCCCACACTCCTGGCCACTGCACAAACCCCTGCCCCAAAACATGTGTGTCTGATTATGCCAGAGCCTTTAGTACAGCCACATCGACGGGAATGTGGTGCCGAGAGGTAAACCACTGGTTTATCTCAATTGGGCTTAAATCCATTCGAACTTCGGCTTGGAAATGAGGCTGGAGTGATGCAGTCTGGAAAACTGAGGTGGGGATTGCATTCCAGGGGCTGGAACTGGAGCAAAATCCAAGTGGGGATATGGTGCAGGGGGGCTTGGGGTTGAAATGAAGAACTCGAGGGTTAATAACTCCAGTGAGGGTATTGGGCTGTGTATGTAGGAAGGGAGAGGGCAGAGAGGGGTGTCTACAGCCCAACATTTCAGCAGGTTCGGCAGGGGAGGGAAGAGCTGGAAGCACCAGCTGGCTGTAGCAGCATTAGGAAGCTTCCTGATCGTTAATATGGTTCCCTTGAATCATGGGGCAGCCATGAGGATTTCACTGAGCATCTTCCAGGTGTTTGGCTTTAACCTTTGATCATTGCTGCCCTGGAAAAGCTCAGGAACTTGGGCAGGTTTCCAGAAGCTCTGAAATGTTGTAGATCCTGGCAGGAACGGGGCACAGTCACCCAAAGCTGTGGTTGTCTTTAGGCTTTGACTTGAAAGAAGGCAGTTAGGCAGTTCTCTGTGGCTGAGGCTCTTGTTCTTTAGCCAGTCCCTACTGATGGTTCAGTTCTGCTCCAAGAAAGGCCCGTGTAGCACGGTCACAAGAAATATCCTCAACGAGAGAGACAGGGAATGAGAGCAGTCAGCTCCAGAGCTTGGCTGGCCTTGCTGACCTCGGAGCC
The DNA here is from genome assembly GCF_032191515.1 of Phaenicophaeus curvirostris. Lineage (NCBI taxonomy): Eukaryota > Metazoa > Chordata > Aves > Cuculiformes > Cuculidae > Phaenicophaeus > Phaenicophaeus curvirostris. The sequence continues at coordinate 3,520,865 of NC_091411.1, forward strand.
AGGCTTGGCTTTGCAAGCTGGAGCAGTGACCCGTGGCACTCCTGCAGACGGCCGGGTTCTTTGCACGCCAAGTCCGAGTCAAGTGGGGAATAATTGAAGCGAGGAGCGAGTGCCAGAAGAGAGCAGCTAATGACTCGAGCCGGGAGCTGGTGTTCAAAGCTGATGGGACCTTGCTGAGATTGCACGGTCCCTCTGCTCTATGCAGCATCAGAGGAGACGGCACAGCATGCAACATTTGTGGCACCTTAGGGTTGGAAAGAATCTTAGATGGATCCCTTAGGAAATAAGGATCCATTTCATTGTCCTCTCTCCTTTCAGCTCAGCCGCGATTAGATGATTTTTTTTTGATGACTCCTGGTCTTCCACTTGGGTTGGGGTAGCAAACAGTTGGTATTTCTGCAGCATCCCTGTGATGGGACTGGCATTATTCCCTCTCCTGTGCCTGGTTGGAAGAAGGGTTCACATGGCTTATGCCTGGGAGAGGCTGGTTTCTGAGTTCATAAGCACCCAGCGGGGGCTTTGGATTTTAAAAGCAAGAGGTGAATCTATCTGGGAGGAAAACTGGGCTGTCACCATTTGTGTTTGTAGCTGTTGCCGAAACGATACTTGCTAATGATCTTGGGAGGGATGATGGTTCCAGAATTAGGTGGGAATCAAATCCACCGCACCAGGACTGGGGATGCTTGGTGTCCTCTCCCACATGAGCATCGCCCCCTCAGAGCACGCCCGTACCCTTTAGAGAAGTGGTGTTTGGACTCAATCAAATCTGTCCCTTGAGCCCTAATCTGTGCATCACCCAGAGCAGCAAGATGGCCTGGAAATGGTAGAAGGGTTGATTTTTCAGGGAGTATTACAAGGCAACGGATGGGGGGTGATCTCCACGTGGTCACTGCTGCTGTGGAGCTGTGTGAGCTGGTGTGCACAGCACATTGTGCAGGGTAGGCAAAACCCCAGGTCCCTCCTTCCCAAGGCTGAATTATTCATCTTGTACCTATTTTTGGTGGTTTGAACTGTAATGATTCCTGATTGAGACGCCTCACAGTGCTGTGGGTCTGCGGTGGTGGAGGAAAGTGTTTCTTTGAGTTTGGGGTGCTGTGGGGTTGCACGATCCCCAGCTGCCTCGGAGCTTCACCCTTTCATGTCCCAAGTGCCCAGATCTGCTGGCACCAGTGGGCACTACATGACCATCTCCAGGGCTTTGAGCCCACCCTGTTGTTCAGGAGATGCTGTGGTTAAGAAGAACGGAAGAATGGGAAACCTTGATGTAGTGAAGTCCAGGGTCTCTGGGACTCCTGAGAGCTGATTTTTCCCCATGAAGTGCAATAACAATAATTGCAACCCAGCCCCACAAAACTCTCCAAACCAACCCAGAAAACTCCCGTCTGGGAACGTGACCCAAAAATTAATGCGCACGAACAATTTGCTCTTAATTAAAGCTTGGAGTCACCCAATTAAAATCTGCTTAATTAAGGGATGAGTGGCATCTGAAAATGCAAGGCTTGGCTCCTGCAGATGGTATTTCTTGCTCGAGGGTTGGGGAAAGTAGGCTTTCAGTAAATTATCCTCCTGGAGGTCTGGTACTCCAAGATGTCCAATATGGCATTGCGCAGCAAGGCTCCTCTGTGCTGGCATCTTACGCTATCGGGTGCTTGTAATTAGGATGTGTACGTGGACTTTGTAAACTAAACATTTAACCTAATGTAAATATGCAAAAGCATACATAAATAGTGATGTGTTAGTGCTGTTTGTGTGGGTACGGAAGCATATAGAATAGTAACCGTACTCAGCACTGGTGAGGCTGCACCTTGAATCCTGGGTTCAGTTTTGGACTCCTCACTACAAGAAGGACATTGAGGGGCTGGAGTGTGACCAGAGGAGGGGATCAACGCTACTGAAGGGGTTGGAGCACAGGAGTTATGAGGAGTGGCTGAGGGACCTGGGATTATTTAGCTTGGAGAAGAGGAGCCTGAGGGGAGACCTCATCGTTTATTACCACTACCTGAAAGTTGGTTGTGGTGAGGTGGGTGTTGGTCTCTTCACTCAAGTAACAAGTGATAGGATGAGAGGAAATGGCCTCAGCTTGCACCAGGGGAGGTTTAGATAGGATATTAGGAAAAATTTCTTTACTGAAAGATTGTTGAAGCCCTGGCAGAGGCTGCCCAGGGCAGTGGGGGAGTCTCCATCCCTGAAGGGGTTCAAAAAGCTTGTAGATGTGGTGTTTCAGGATGTGGTCTAGAAGGCAAGTTGATATTGTGTTGATGGTAGGACTTGATGATCTTAAGAGGTCTTTTCCAACCTTAACGATTCTATGATTCTATTTTATATGTTTTCTGTGATATAGATCACATCTATGTGCATATAAAGCTTACAAAATGATGGCAATCTTACCTAGTTTGCAAGTCATATTGCTTAAAAATCCAAAAGTACCAGATTTGTACTCTTCATGTCATGTCTGACCCTCCAGTGCAGGCAATTTACTATGGAGTCCTCAGTTAGGCAATTCTATGGTATTACTGTTTTTTCCCTTCACAAGACCCTAAATTGTGCATTTAAAGAGGCATAAATACAGGGATCACTGCCTCTATCCCCATCACAGATATAATCTGTGCAACCTGCCCCTGTGAAGGCAGAGAATGAATGACTAAAACTTCAGGGCTAGCAGGGGTTATGAGACCCCCAGACAAAGCCCACCAGTATATTTTTACAATGCAGCGTTTATCTCAGAGGCTCTTTATGAGCTCCTCTTAGCTGAGGTTTTCTGCACCAGACGATGGCGGGGAGAGCCAGCCCTAGTTTGTTGTGCTTTGGGTCCATTCGAAGGGGCTGTAGCGATGGATGTGGGGTTGCCACAGGGCTGTGCTGCCTCCTGAAGGTGCAAGATGGGCAGCCGAGGGGTTGGACTGTTTTGCTCCCCTGCAAAAAGAAGAATCAAAACCTGGAGAACTTATTGCAGTGTTTTCTGCACCAGTCCTGAAGGTGTGCATCCATTTTCCTGTGTAACAGGGAAGCTGTCCTGTTGTAGCACAAAGACTTGGAGCTATAGCAATGCTGGCCTGTTCCTATGAGAGCTGCAGTGAGCGATTGCCCTCGCAGCTGAAAAACACCCCTGTTATCTGAAGTCTGAGTTTGCTGAACACCAGTTTCCAGCTGTTATCTGCTGGATGAAAGAGCCTTTTTCCACCCTAAAATGCTCTGGTTCCTTTGTGAATTAGGAGGATGTGGGTAAAGGCAGGAGCCCTTGTTGCTTTCCCTTGGACAAATGCACACGGCACAAATGCCATCATAGAATCATAGAATTGTTTGGATTGGAAAAGGCCTTTAAAACCATCAAGTCCAATCCTTAACCTAACACTGCCAAGCCACCACTAAACCATAGAATCATAGAATCATTAAGGTTGGCAAAGACCTCTAAACACCACACCTACATGTGTTTTAAATCCCTCCAGGGATGGTGACTCCATCACTTCGCCGGGCAGCCTGTTCCACTGCTTGACAACCCTTTTGGTGAAGGTATTTTTCCTAATATCCAGTCTAAACCTCCCCTTGAGGCCATTTCCTCTCATCATATCACTTGTTACTTGGGAGAAAAGACCAACGCCCACCTCTCTACAGCCTCCTTTCCAGGAGTTGCAGAGCCATAAGGGACAGAGACACCGGCCTGCAGGGACACTGGGGTGTGTGTTCATGCACGGAGCTGGTTGTGCTCCTGGAGCTGCTGTATCCTAACAGCTGTCGTGCTAATGCTTTTCTGTGACGTTTAACTTTGCTGAACTTGAGCTGTTTGCACTGAAAAGGCAGTTATAAGTCTGTCTTGTGTTGAATTATCTAAAAAATTTCAGCCCAGACTGCCCCACAGTTCCCAGGATCCCTGTCTTCAGTGTGTATTTGTATTCCTGTAAGCTGGAGTGCAGACTTGAAGTTTGGCAGCATCCCCGTGAGAAATCCTTCCAGATTAGCCCAAGTTATAAAAATCTTAAACCTTTCCGCCAGCAATGCACCATATGGAGCCTCATTTCCTAAAAACTCTCTCTCTCTGGTGGTTTTTTTTTTCTCAAGTGCCCACTCTCTTTGTGCTATTGGGTCCGGATTCTGTCCTGTGCTGTCTCTGGCACCCAGCACGCGTGCAGAGGAGATAAGGACCACGGTGCTTCTACCTGCTCTCCAACCATTGATGCTGGTGCTGCTCGCACCTCTATTTTTTGCATGTAATAGATGGAAACCATCACAATTTAAATGCCAGTGTGCTGGGAATGGGTTTCAAGGGTGAATTAAGTGCTGTTCCTCAGGGGATGATTTTTCTAGAGTAGAAGCATAATTGATAGTCTGCATGCTGCAGGTTTATGATTGTATAAACTTACCAGGGAGTTGAGCTAGATGATAAATGAACTGTGCCCGTGGAAAAATAAACAGTTTGAACTGGGCTGTGTGCTCTTACGCCTGCACCAGTGTCTGCCCTTGTTGAAATATTGACAGAAGCCTCATTACTCTCCCAGGGAAAGCCTGGTGCTGGTAAGCAGCTCCAGCTCCTGGTGCCTAAGACCAAACTAATCCAGGCTATTTTAGGGTAGTCTCCAGTGAGGTGGAGGGTTCTGCGTGGAGGGACACAGGATTTGGTGTGAGAAGTAGTTTGAGGTGGCCACCTCCTTTTGTCACCGCCTCTTTCCTCAGGGCAGGCTACCAAAAATCTCCTATTTCTTGCAGATACAGCCACCATCTACTCCTGGTTGAGGTTCTGGCTGCACCATGGGGCCTGATGTAAGGTTCTTCCACCCCTGGCTGAGGCAGTTGGGGCGCTTTGTGCATCTTCTTTATGTGCTATATATCTATATATATATAGAATCATAGAATCACCAGGTTGGAAAAGACCCACCGGATCATCGAGTCCAACCATTCCTATCAAACACTAAACCATGTCCCTCAGCGCCTCATCCACCCGTCCCTTAAACACCTCCAGGGAAGGTGACTCAACCCCCTCCCTGGGCAGCCTCTGCCAGTGCCCAATGACCCTTTCTGTGAAAATTTTTTTCCTAATGTCCAGCCTGAACCTCCCCTGGCAGAGCTTGAGGCCATTCCCTCTCGTCCTGACCCCTGTCACTTGGGAGAAGAGCCCAGCTCCCTCCTCTCCACAACCTCCTTTCAGGTAGTTGGAGAGAGCAATGAGGTCTCCCCTCAGCCTCCTCTTCTCCAGGCTAAACCCCCCCCAGCTCTCTCAGCCGTTCCTCATAAGTCCTGTTCTCCAGCCCCTTCACCAGCTTCGTTGCTCTTCTCTGGACTTGCTCCAGAGCCTCATATATATATATATATGTATATATAACATTTATCTTTGCTCTCACAAGCCTTGTAGTCACTGTGGGGCCATGGGATGCTGGCTGTGATGCCGCTGTCAGTAGCTGTGAATGATTAGGGCTCAGCTTCCAAAGCAAGGAGCCCACTCCCCCATCTCTGCAGCGTATGGGATCGTTCATTCTTCTGGGGTTTGGTTTTGTTGGAAGCTTGTTTGTGAAGGAAAGCTCAGGAGCCCCTTGGGAGAGGTGATGGATATCAGGTGGCTTGTGGGGACTCCTGGGTGCTGGGGGCTTGGTCTTTGTGGCCCCAGCTGGGTGGAGGCTCAGGGCTCGGCTCTGCTGGACACAAGGAACAAACCCTCCTCTGCTGGGATGCTCCTGCATCCAAGAGGATCTCCACTGGCATTGCAGCTCTCGCCTAGGCAGGGAAAGGTCCTCTCCCTGCTACTGCCTGTCCACACCAGCAGCGTTTCAGGGGTCAGATATTAGTGCAGAAACTAATTTCCTTCAGCCAAAAAGAGAGAGCAGAAAGCTGTCCACACTGACCAACCATCGCATCGCAGTATTATTTCTTTCTTGTGCTTTGCTCCCTATTTTTAAACAAACCGGGCTGGCAAGGCTGGGTCTGTCCCCTTCCTTCTTCACCTGGCAGAGTGAGCGTGGGAGAGCTCAGCAAGAGGCTGAGCATCCTTGGCTCTCCCAGCTGCACCTTGGGGTCTAGCCGCATGCTGAGAGCTGGTGCTGCTGTGGGCTCTGCTTTGTTGGGGGCACACGGTGAGGTTGGCAGGTGAAAGTGCTTCCTGACTGCTAGCTGGTGGCAAAGGGACTCCTTGTCCCTGTAGGCTCTTCCTTCTGCAAAGGCTTAATTCAACCTGCAGTCCCTGTGACAGAGCAGTTGGCTGAAAAGCTTTGCTCTCTTGTGGCCATCAATTAAGGGAAAAAACCTCTCTAAGCACCCTCCTCCCCTGCCTTTCCCACTCCGAAAACTCAAGAGAGCAATGGAGTGACAAAAATCAGCTTCTGTTTGGGGCATGTCAACCTTGACAGTGCGTCTCTGCCCCACAATGATGGCAATTAGTGCAGCACAAATTACCCACGTGGAACTTTGCCTGACTCCCCCATCCCTCCCCGCAGTGTAATTTCTGTGGGGTTAAAGGCCACCTCAGGTCACATTGTGTTGATCGCGGTGCCTCTGGGGACGAGGGTGCCCCAGTGCGCAGCCTTTGGTGCTGGGCTGGGTAGATGGGATTTCTTTTCCCTTGTTCCCTTTCCCTCTCTGCCCTGCCCTTGGTGCCTGCTGGGGAATCACAGAATCACAGAATCACCAGGTTGGAAGAGACCCACCGGATCACCGAGTCCAACCGTTCCTATCAAACACTAAACCATGTCCCTTAGCACCTCATCCACCTGTCCCTTAAACACCTCTAGGGAAGGTGACTCAACCCCCTCCCTGGGCAGCCTGTTCCAGTTCCCAATGACCCTTCTGTAAAGAATTTTTTCCTAACGTCCAGCCTAAACCTCCCCTGGCGGAGCTTGAGGCCATTCCCTCTTGTCCTGTTCCCTGTCACTGGGGAAAAGAGGCTGGTTAACCCCACCACACTCTCACAGAATCACAGAATCAACATTTAGGAACAACATTTAGGGGAGGAAGAGAGGAGAACCAAGGAGATGCATTGGCTCTCTTGGAGCAGGGTTGCCTCCACTGCTTCCTAATCCCCGCTTGCTCCCAGCAGCCCAACTGCCCTCTGCAGGACAGCACCAGGATGGGGAGGGAGAAGATGAGTGGGGCAAGACAGCCTTCAAGGAGGTGCGATTTGACACCGCTTGGACCGTACAGTGAATTCTCCAAGCTGGAAGTGGTTTTACTGGGGTTGAAGTGCAGTGAAATATCATCTGTTTCTCAATGGCAAAGATACATGTTTCCTGCGAGGGTGGGGAGGCCCTGGCCCAGGCTGCCCAGAGCAGGGGTGGCTGCCCCATCCCTGGAGGGGTTCAAGGCCAGGCTGGATGGGGCTGGGAGCCCCTGACCCAGTGGGAGGTGTCCCTGCCCATGGCAGCGGGGTCGGAACTGGATGGGCTTTAAGTTCCCTTCCAACCCAAACCATTCCATGATTCTATGACCTCATGGAAAGCAAGGGCCAAGCCTTTGATTGTTCATGTCGCTCTCATGGCTTCGGGCACCACTTTGGGGAGTTCATGTGGGTGCTTTTTCTCAGGGTGGTGTGAATTTGTGTGTGTGCCCATGGCCTTTTTTCCTGCTCTAAGGACCCCCATAATCTGCATTTGTGCTCATGTAAAAGCTCTGCTTGGCAGTGGGGACCCAACACCGAACGCGGGACCTGCCGCAGCGCCTGGTGTTCCTTGTTGTTTAATGGTCCCACATGGCAGGTGTGCCGAGTTCATCCCCTCCTAAAACTGCTGTAGGGAAATCAGAGGGGTTGGGCACAGGTCAAATGGATTTAGCCTGGGGACAAAGTTGATTTCTGTTTCTTTCACCACACTGCGATTAAAGGTCAAAGCTTTTGTCTTAGTTTTAGTGTTTTAAAATAATTCGAATTGCAGTTTTCATTTTCTGAAGTTGGGGGGAGGGGAACCCTACAGAAAGGTAATTTAAGTTTTTTTTGTTGAAAACTGACTACCTCCCAGTTAGCATTGTGTAGAGATGTGCTTCCCCACTTGCAGAAGATGGAAGTATTCTAAGTTAATAAATTTAGATAAAACAAAGTATTTCCATCGGGACATGGAGGAACAGGAGAAGCAGGCAGGTAATATATTACAGAAATATTTTAAAGCACTTCAGAGTCTCAAATTCATCCATGGCAGATGCAGGGATGATTGCTGCTGCTGCTCTACTGCAGGCAGCTGTGGCTGGTGGCTGTCGCCAGTCCCAACTCTCTAGAGCTGGCAATGGAAGTGAAGAGCATAGAGGGGCAGGGAAGGATGGTTTAGAGAAGAGCCCAGGATCTTTCAGCTCATCTGGATGGCTTTGACGGGAGAAGCTAGTCCAGCAACCCTGCCTGGTTTTTGAGTGGGGAAAGGTCTGGTTACTTAGATGTCCCGTGCTCTGACTTGGAGAGCACCTGGGAGCAGATGGCTGGGTGTTCACCCCCTGAGAGAGCTCGCTGGTGGAGAGGCTTCACACACCTGTGCACAATAACTAACTTGAGGATGGATCATCGCTGGAAAATGAAGCATCAGTAGCTTTTGAAGTCAGGACCAAACCGGGAAGCAGTGGAATTGGGTGGCCCTGACACAGAGCAGGGCTGGGGTTCCATAGTCTCCTGCCTTGCAGTAGCTGCTGCTCTCTGCCCGTGCTTTGCATTCAACCTGGAGGTGTTCAAGGCTGGGTTAGATGGAGCTTTGAGCAACCTGATCCAGTGGGAGGGGTCCCTGCCCATGGCAGGGGGTTGGAACTGAATGATCTTTGAGGTCCCTTCCAGCCAAACCGTTCTGTGATCTGTAAAGCAGGGCATGACACTAGACAGCTGTCTGTCTTCATTCTTTCTGTAATGACACTGAGCTGAGATCTCTTTGCCAGACCAAATGCAGCCAGGCAGTAGATAATGTTCCATTAGCGCCTCTCTTTCTCTCTCTTCTCTTTTGAACCTGCTAGACATGATGCTTTGAAGAAGTGCTGCTATTTTGCCAGACTGCTCTGTCTTATGCACATCCATTCCCTCTCCCCCTTCCCCTGCGAGCGCAGCGCCAAGGTTTTTGCCATTGGAATTTCAGCAGAGCACTCTGGATCGTAACAGAGAGAAGCAGGAGTCGATGGGCTTGCTTGGAGCAGTTCCCACTGGATGACACGACTCACCCCTGAAAGGTGTCAATCAGAAGAGCTATTCAAAGCAACCCCCAGCATGAAGACCATAGAGTTGTAGGGTGAGGAAGGGGGGCAAACAGAATTTATTGGGATATTCTGTGTGTACAGCACCACACGGGACCCAGACCTGATGTGTTTTGGGGACTTTTATGCCTCTCTGCTAAGGATTAAGGCTGTGTATACTCAAGACTGAGTATGAGTACACGCTACTGGTTAAGTATAGCTTTCCAGAGCAATAGAGGTAAATTTTATTATGAATTTTTCTGCTTTCCTGCTGCTGAACCTTTGTTTCTAAGCCACGTTTTCGGTGGCAGCTTCCACTGGGAGTGGGAAATGGTTGATTAAAGAGACAGGTTAAATGAGTTGCCATCCAATGAAGGCATCTGCCGCACAGGAGCGAAACCTTTAGTTTGACAGAGTTGCATTATTAATACATTCCTGAAGTCCTTGAATGGATCAATTAAACATCTGGGTTTTGCCTGTGGAAATGCTAGGCTTTGTTTTGGCAGGCAGGGATGTACCAGGGCTGAGCGAGATGTTCTGTAATGAGAGCTATTAAAAGGTCATTAGCGATGCAGAGGGGGGTTTGAAGTTGGATCTGACTTTCTGGCAGTAAGCTTTGCGTGAGTAGATTTTAAACAACTCCTGTGCTTTTCTTCTCCCCCTCCCCCCCTTTACTGGAGGATTTTTAATGAAAGATTTGGGTGAGAGAAGAGAGGACCTGGTTTCCATTGTGCCACGCGGTCCTTCTTGCCCTGGCCCATGAGTAGAGGACATGGGATGCAGAGTTTGAAGTGAGCTGCAAAGAAAGAGGGAGGGAGAGAGTGGATGTGCACTCTGTACATAGTCTGAGTGACTTGAAGTACAGCTTTTTAGCTGGATAGTCTTGCTGTCCTACATCACTTGAAAGCTCCTGCCTGTGCTTGCGTCCAGCCAGCTCCTCAGTGCTTCTCATCTGTTTTCCCCATGGATTCTCAATCGGAGATTTTGAACACAGCCAGTGCCGCAGCAGAAATGGTTTGTGGTGGTGCTGCTGGGGATTTTGCAGCAGCTCAGTGGCTGCAATCAGCTGATTGCAGGGTCTCGCCTTCTTCTAGGGCAGGGTGGTTGGTGTAGGGACCTTCATTCCTGGCAGCACGTGAAGAGGTTTGTTTTCATTTCCAAAGGTCGTGTTTCTGCCTTGGGGCTTCAGAGCAAATGCAGGCAACAAAGCCTGAGCTCCCTGCTACAACATAAATGAAAAATTGCAGCTTGTCCCTGTTTCATGTCAATAATTGCAAGTGTTTGTGATGATTTGGGAGGAGAGAAGGACCCGAGTTCCTCGCACAGATGTCTTTGAGCAAGACTTCAGCCTAGGGCCGGTATCGGGTCCCATTCTGAGTCCTCCCAGGCTCTATAGGCAGCAAAACAAAGGCAGCTGGAAATTACTCCCAAACTTTCTGCTGATGTGCTGCATGGTGAGAATGGAGGTGTTGTGGGGATGGATGCATCGCAGACACAAAAGCAAAGCTGCCCCAGCCCTGCCCCTGGGGCTGCTACAGAGGAGGAAAGTGCTCCTTCCCACTTGCCAGTGGGAGATGCATGAGGCTGAGCACATACTCCCAAGCATGGGCAGGTGCTTTCTAGTCCCTCCACATTTTGCACCAGCTCTTGGCATCACATCCCTCAGGGCTGAAGTCAGCTGTGATGGCTGTGAATTGGACACTGCCATCGACAAGCCTGAATGAAAGGCGGGGGTCCCAGGCTGGCTCCTACTCCCAGCCCCTGGGAAATGCCGCTTACCCTGGCGTGCTGAGCATGAACCAATGTGGTGCTCATCTCCCTGAGCACCTGCGGCCTGGGGGAAGTGAAAGTCATCCTGCTTGGACTGGGAAGGTCTTGCGAAACCACCTACTGGGGAGGTCCACAAGATTTCTTCCATTGCAGAGTAAGCCTTTAAGCTGCTGAACTTGCTTTGAGCAAATATTTCCTTTGGTGGGTCTTTCTAAGGAGGAGATCAGGCGCCTGCGGAGAGTGGGTAGTTTTCTGTATCGTTATTAACGAGTTCATTTTGTAATACCTTGCTCATGGTTTTCCTCTACAATAGAGTGGACTTTTGGGAGTCCTATACCTTCTGCAGTAAAAGTGCTGTTAATTTTCTTCCACAGCTCTGCTGGTTTTAATTCTAACCTCCCACGTTAGCTGTAAAAACCCATATGTTTATTGTATTTATTATTTAATTTGCTGCTGGCCTCGAGGTTGGGTTGTGGTAGAGTTTCAGTTGCTGGGTAGACTTTAAATCCAGATGAGAGACTTTTCCTAAAGGGAAGGATGTTTTTCCAAATTTAGCCATAGCTGGTACCAACATAGGAATTTTGTTGGCGATCTCCTTTGGCACATTCTTCGTACAACACTAGATCACATTGGGGTTTTTTTACTGTCTGGAAAATGCATTAATAAGAGCAGATCCCATGCTCAGTGACCAATCTTGTCGCATTTGATGGATGATAATTAAGCAAAATGACCCAAAATGAAATTAAAGCATCAAAAATTGTGCCTCACTGTTTATCCCAGGCTTGCTCACTTTAAAAAGCAGTGCTTAGAGGATCATATCTTTAGTTCTTCTGGTTTAATGATTTAAATTTTATATTTTGCTGTCTTAATACAGAAGGCAGTCATGGTTCTGGGTGGGCAGGGTGTGACTGTGCCCTAGAAGCACTACTGGTGTTACTGGGGTAGTTTTTTACTGCACTGTGGAAGGGCTGGGCTGGGGAGAAATCAAGTTTCATGGCTGTTGAGATACTGCAAGTCTGTTTAACATCACATGCAGTGGCGGGAGGTGTAGAGGAGGTATATCACCCACATCCAGGAGTGAGAGACTGTCATAACATAATTCATGTTGGATGATACTTCTGGAGATCCTGAAGGGCAACCCCTTTTTGAAGCAGGTCCAGCTAGATCCCAAACATCGAAAGGGCCACCTGGAGATCATTGCTGCTGGGTGACTTTTTCTGTGGAGGCATGAGCAGCTTTTTCAGAACAGTTCCTTTGTGTCTGCGCTCTTATTTCTGATATGTGCAGTCTGGTTTAGTTTACCTTGGTCTTGAGCCTTGCAAAGAAGTGTCTGGGGTTACGTCAGAGACTGTAGCTTTCTCTTTTTCAAGTACCAGGAGCCAACTGATACTCGAACTGGCCAGGGGAAGGGGAGTCAGGGCTGACACAAGGCAGGAATCCCAGAGTATGGAGTGAGTTCCAAGCCTTGTTGATGTGGGAACTACAACTCCCAAAGCAGCATTTCATTCCCACAAAGAAAGGAAGGAGGTGATGGGAACATCAATAGCTTAAGTCTGTTCCTAAACCAGGCAGTTGCAGCTCTCTTGGAGGCATTAAAGTGATGCAGGAAGAAGCATCCCAGGCAGTTATGGCATGTTGTTCAGCTCTGCCCCTCCCCAGCCCTTCATTTCAGCTGAGGGACCCCCACATCTTGCAGCTTCCTGCCTCTCCTGAGCCAAATGTGCAAATGTGACCATGAATCCCACCCTGAATGGTTTTTCCACACACAGGCTGGTATCTCCTCCCAGCTCCCTCTCCCCCTGCACGGCCCCTTCACAAAGAACAGAGTCAGGCATTGCTTGTGACCTTGACCTCTGAAGCTCTCTTCCCCTCCTCCCAAAATGTGAAGCATCTGGCAGGCATGTGCTGTTTGGCGGCATGGTGGGGCTGGTGGAGCTGTGTTCCATAGGCTGTGGCCTGGCTCCAGGCTCCATTGCCCTGCTCATCCTTTTGGGACGTGTTTGCTCTGCAGTTCCAGACTAGTACCCGCTCCTGGTGTGGTGGTTGTTGGTGGGGAGCCCCTGCCTCTAAAAGTGATCCCCGAGAAACCCGTGCATCCTTCTTCCTTTCATGTTGCTGAGGTTTCCTCCAGTGAAAGAGTGTGGTGGCTGCTTTGGAAGTCATCAAGGATTTGACCATCACAAGGCAAGGAGTGATCCAGAATGATTCCAATCTGTGAAGACCCACAGTCTCCTCTTGGTTCCTGTGTACTCCTGGCTCCCAGGAAGCTCAACAGCTGCTCATTTTGGGGGCCGTTCCAAAGAGGGAACCGGCTAGTTTTCATTAATCCCTTCCTGATGGCTCCAGTAGCCATGATGTTGTGTGATCAGAAAACCACAGAGATACATGGGTGTCTCATCCCCTCGCCATAGCTTGGTCCTCTCGTGCCAGTGCAGGGAGAAAGGGAAAAGATGTACCCCTTCTTCCATGCATGGTTCTGGGCTGTTGGCAAAAATTCTTCAGTCCACAGAGCCACGAGGTCTCTAAGATGCTCTCCATGGCCAGTGCTGGACAAGGGGCAGGTGGGAGCCAAGACACCCCTGTGCTTTGGAGCATGGCAGTGGTGCTTTAGGCAAGGAGAGGCTGGATCATGGTTTAACGAATTGCTGGGAGCTGAAGAGGGCTCTTCCTGGGGTTGCTCCTCACTCAGAACCACTCTGGATGTGCGTCTGCAGGGAACGTGATGTGTTTCTCTCTAAGATGGTTCAACGTGGATTTGAGTTCCCACATCTTGCATTTGTGGGGCCAAAGTGGGTGTGTGAGTGCATTTGCTGCTGTTGGAGAGGAGAGATTTGTGCTGGGCAGGAGTGAGAGGAGACAGGCATGGGCCCTGCTGTGGGGCTGGTCAGACCAATCTGGTCATAGTGTTGTGGGGAGATGGAAGCTTTCGTCAGGGCTGGAATGTGGTGGATGGACAGAGGCTTCCTCCTACCAGTGGAGAAGGGCTGGATGGGTTTCTGGGTGGGATAATAAACTTCTGGCTCTAAAAGAATAAATAAAAATCACCTTTGCATTCAACTTTTTGTGCTTGTACCATGGGCAGTCAGGTTTTCCAAGCTTTTCTCTGTAGCTGGGAGGCTCAGGAAGGTTAATTAAAGAGAGATTCAGAGCTGTTCGGGAGTCCAGCAGCCGGAGCACTAAGTCTTTGTCTGTGTCAACAAGTGATGTGCTCTACCAAAGCACACCCACAGAGCAGCAGGTCCAAGGCACCTGTGTCCCTTCTATATAAGCTTCTTAGGTCTTACCTTGTACTGGCCTTGGATTTTCAGTCCAGGCGATGCTCTCCATGTTGGAAAACACTAAATGTCCTCTGCAGCATTTCCTCTGGCTTAGTGTCACCAAAAAAAGTGTCTGTGTGATCCAAGACTGATCTACAGTGTGAGTGAAACCATAGTACCTGGGGATGGTTGGGATGTTCACCTGAGATGCCTTCTGATCTGAATTAAAATAACTTGTGCGCTGGCTTTTTTATTTGCTATGTTTATTTTCCCCCTTCAGAAAGAGTTTGCAGAAGCGTGCTGTGAACACCTCTTGGTTGCAGCTCGGTAGGGTATGGACTGATGTTGTCCTAGGGGAGTCCTTCTCAGCCTTCCTCTCCGAAGAGGATAGGAAGCGTGGAGGTCCTCACTGCACACTTGTGTCTTTAAAGAAGTGCGAGGATGGCAGAGCTAATTTTCAAGTCACCTATCATAATCTGCATTCAGATTTGCTCCCGGCGTGTGAATCTTAAATGACAAGGAGGGCCCTGGGCTCCTTCCCACATGTGGCTATGACTTACAGTGTAGTGTCATACGTGCTTTGGCTTGTAGGTATTCTCTGTGCTTGTAGAGTACACGTGCAGCACACGTACATCTCCCTGAGCAGAAGAATAACTCCTTTGCTCAAAAACCAGCTGTAGCATCGCGGTGCCTGCCTGGCTGGTGCTGCCCATGGAGAGCCCTGACCTCAGGCTGAGCTGCCCCAAGCGCTCCTCCAGGCTCTCTCCTCCCAGCTAGACACAAGGAAATGAACCTTGCTCCTTTTCACGCACACACTTGCCTTTTCCCTGCTTTAATCCCCCTCAATGTGGTTTTGTTTCATTTTTACATTTTTTTTTTGAGGCATTTACTGGAATTCCCACAGGGCTCAGGCCAAGCGGGTAGGGGATGCTGATTGGAAACAGAGTAGGACTGGAAGGAACCCAGATAAATGGCTTGATAAAACAGCCAGAGCCTGGCTGATGTGTGGAACCAGCATGGGACTGTCCTGGCCCCTTCCTGCCTGCTTGGAGAGGGCTTGAGCCCTATAAACTGCTCCTCTTTCTTTTTTGCTCTCTTTCTTAGTACAAACATTGCTGCACAGAGCAGGGGTTAATGCAGCTCAAGATCTGGCTTGTAAGTAGACTGCAAAAACCAATCTGATTGTTGGGGTTGTGCATGGGTTGGCACAATGAGATCTTGGTCCATTACTGCTGATTTACAGTTCTGCCTGTATAGGAAAGTTGAGTGCCAAGAAGGTATGGATGGATATCAAGATTTTCCACAGCATAGAATCACCAGGTTGGAAAAGACCCATTGGATCATCGAGTCCAACCATTCCTATCAAACACTAAACCATGTCCCTCAGCACCTTGTCCACCCGTGCCTTAAACACCTCCAGGGAAGGTGACTCAACCACCTCCCTGGGCAGCCTCTGCCAGTGCCCAATGACCCTTTCTGTGAAATATTTTTTCCTAATGTCCAGCCTAAACCTCCCCTGGTGGAGCTTGAGGCCATTCCCTCTCATCCTGTCCCCTGTCACTTGGGAGAAGAGCCCAGCTCCCTCCTCTCCACAACCTCCTTTCAGGTAGTTGTAGAGAGCAATGAGGTCTCCCCTCAGCCTCCTCTTCTCCAGGCTAAACACCCCCAGCTCTCTCAGCCGCTCCTCATAAGGCCTGTTCTCCAGCCCCCTCACCAGCTTTGTTGCTCTTCTCTGGACTCGCTCCAGAGCCTCAACATCCTTCTTGTGGTGAGGGGCCCAGAACTGAACACAGGATTCGAGGAGCGGTCTCACCAGTGCCGAGTACAGAGGGAGAAGAACCTCCCTGGACCTGCTGGTCACGCCGTTTCTGATCCAAGCCAAGATGCCATTGGCCTTCTTGGCCACCTGGGCCACTGCTGGCTCATGGTCAGTCGCTGTCAACCAACACCCCCAGGTCCCTCTCCTCCAGGCAGTTTCCAGCCAGACTTCTCCTAGTCTGTAGCTGCACAGGGTTGTTGTGCCCCAAGTGCAGGACCCGGCATTTGGCCTTGTTAAAACTCATGCCATTGGTCTCAGCCCAGCGGTCCAGCCTGTTCAGATCCCTTTGGAGCCTCCCGACCCTCCAGCAGATCGACACTTCCACCCAGCTTAGTGTCGTCTGCAAACTTGCTAAGGGTGCACTCGATGCCTTCATCCAGATCATTGATAAAGACATTGAACAGGACTGGACCCAGCACTGAGCCCTGGGGACACCACTTGTCACTGGCCTCCAGCTGGAGTTAACTCCATTTACCACCACTCTCTGGGCCCTCCAGCCAACCAGTTTTCCACCCAGGAGAGTGTGCACCTGTCCAGGCCAGAGGTGACAGTTTTCTGAGCAGAATGCTGGGAGAAACTGTGTCAAAGGCTTTACTGAAGTCCAGGAAGATACATCCACAGCCTTTCCCTCGTCCAGCAGCTGAGTCACTTTGTCATAGAAGACGATCAGGTTAGTTTGGCAAGAGCTGCCTTTTGTGAACCCATGTTGACTGGGCCTGATCACCCGGTTCTCTTGCATGTGCTTCATGATAGCACTCAAGATCACCTGCTCCATGACTTTCCCTGGCACTGAGGTCAGACTGACAGGCCTGTGGTTTCCTGGGTCCTCCCTGTGACCCTTCTTGTAGATGGGCACAACATCAGCCTCCAGTCCAGTGGGGCTTCCCCAGTCTTCCAGGACTGTTGGAAGATGATGGAAAGGGGTTTGGCCAGCACATCCGCCAGCTCCTTCAGTACCCTTGGATGAATCCCATCCAGCCCCATCGACTTGTGGGTGTCTAGCTGGGCAAGCAAGTCCCACAGTTTAAGGCAGTGTCCTGGTCTCTGGATCATGGCAGGGAGGCAAAGGCTCCATAGACTTTGTAGGTCTGTGATTTGGCCCCTCTTCTCAGATTTTATAGTAAATAAATATAATTATTTATCTGAGGTTAAGCTGATTCCTTGAATGATTTGTTTTGCTGGAGATTTTAGGGGAAAGTCGCAGCGGTTCAAGCCAATCCCATTTTTTACATCATTTTTTCATTTGCTTGACTTCCAGTCTAGAAAAAGAAGAAGGAAAGTCACTTCTTCATGTAGTCCTGATGCTCACAAAGCATTGAGTGTGCCGCAAAGGCTGGGAGCACTGCTGCAAGCCCAGCATGAGTGACTGCTGCTGTGATCTCTAGGACATTTAATTTGATGACTTGAAAACAAACTCGCACCAGGTAGTTTGAAGGAGCCCTGGGAGATTTGTGCTCACAGCAATCTACACGTCGCTCAGTGAATAAATCTAGCAGGTATTGCTGTAGTTAGACAGGAGACTAATGTTCTCTGCCCTTAGGAAATGCAGGTGTGGAGAGCAAGAGCAGCCGCCCCGTGGTGCTGCAGCACACCAGCCTCCGAGAAGCATTTGTTGTTCCTTTCTAGAGCTGTTCCTTATTCAGGATGTTTTAGGGACAGCCTAGAGGAGCAGAGCTGTGCTGTGGCAGGGAGTTGTCCATGTCTAAAGAGCTCACAAAGTGAGATGTGGAAAGGGTTTTTGAAAGCGTAAGGAGGTTTAGGTCCAGTGGGGTCCCAGTTTCTAAAATCCTGCCCTCCCTTGGGACCATGCTCTCTGCAAAGGCACTGCCGTGATGTTTTGCTGCATGTGCTGGACATCTGTTCTGGGGAGACCTGGGCTTCCTCAGCACGTGCCTTTGAAAAAAAACCAGTGGAGTTAGGAAGCAGGGGGTTGCCTTCCCCAAGTCAGCTGCGGATGCTGGGCATTGACACTGACCCTTTCTGGCCCAGGAGCTGTGCAAGGGCGTAAGGGCTTGATTGTCCCACAGGGATGTGGGTGCCTGAAAGTCTGCTGCTACTGCAGGTCCTCCACACAGTCCCTTTATAGATGTGCCTGTGTTGATGGGTCCAGCAGACTGCCCCGACCAAACCTGTTCCAGCAATAAACCTTTTCCCTCCCGATCTACCTTCCTCACCCTGCTCCCACTTTTCCCACAGAGGCTGGTCTATATCGGCTGAGCTTGAGCTTCACTGCTGGCTCCAGGCTGCTGAAGATGGGCATCTCTTCAGTAGCTTGCAAAGCCTGGACCCTTTGGAGGGCCGATCCTAGGAACCACATAAAACCCACTCTACTGGTATTTGTTGTGGCTATCGTACTCACTGGCAGTAAGATGCGAGGGCAGGTGGCAAGGATTGACTTTCACAAACTGGGAATGTTTTCATGTCTTGGTAATAGAATCCTTGAAACCTTCCACCGGTAGGATTTCTCTCATTATGATATTGGATACAGTACATGGTTAAAAAAAAAATTCCCAGCCATTTTGAAGCAGTATGTGATATTTGCTTTAGTTTAGCAAACCCTTCTATTTCAGCCTGGGAAGTTAGCTCATGGGTCTAGCTCTTCTGTTTTTTCAATCAGGACACTGAGGTGGTGGTGCAGTAAAGCTCTGCTTACTGCAGTGAACCTGGAGAGTTACCAGACGGGGTTATGGGTGAAGCTTATGCTAAAGGATTCAAAGAGTTCTGGTGTCTTCAGAAACATGTAGATGTGGCATGTGGTCTAATAGGCATGTTGGCATTGTGTTGATGGTTGAACTTGATGATTTTGGAGTCCTTTCCAACCTTAATGATTCTTCTAACCTCTGTGTGTCTGAGAAGATGGTACTTCGGTTGTCCTCTTTACCTCTGCAGAGTATGTTGTACTAGAGGTGGTTTGCAAGTGAGGTGAAATAGAAAGGCAGCAAAGTGTTTGCTACAAAGGTTATCAGTCATGGTGCTGGGGCACTAACAGGAGATACAACTACGCAGAGAAAAAATGTTCTTGGAAATGTTCTTCAGCTTGATTGCTTCAAGGTCAAGGAGGAGTGAAGTTCAGGGAGGTGAGCTTGGGATCTGCTTTGCGGGACCTTGGTGGAGCCTGAATCTGAGCTGATAGTAGAGAGGTGCCCTTTGGTGAGGTAGTGCATGTGGTGAGGAGAGGGGTGGATGGGGAAGGGCTTGTGAAACCGGGTCTGATGAGGTAAATGATTTCACACTGGGAAGTGGGAGTGAAAAATGAACCCATTGAAACAGCTGATTTTCCTGTGTTTTGCAAAGAAAGGTTTAAGGGGTTTTTTTGTTGGTTTTGGTTTGTTTTGGGGGTTTCTTTGGAAAGATCCTGACTGTCCTGACGCCTCGGGCTTTTAAAAACAATATTTCTCTTTCCATTTCAAAAGAGTTGTCTATATAGAGTTGTCTATATAAGAGCTGTCAGTATAACTGAATTTAACTTGCACTGAATAAAAGAAAATAAGACGGAGGTAACTCATCCCCAAAGATGAAACCCTTGATTTCTGGGCTGAATCAAAATGACTCATTTTCCTTCTTTTTTTTTTTTTTTACTCAAATATCGAGAAAGTTTTCTGTTTGACACCAATTTCTTTCCAGCAATTTCGTTTCACCCAGAGTCCTCCCCCACATCCCGGATCCAGCATTTTCTCAGTCTCTCTCTATTCAAAGAACAGGCGCATCTCTAACAAATCTATTTTCCCTCACTCCAAAGCAGCGGGAGGAATGAAAAGCACATTTTTTAAAATTTTTTTTTCACAAGGCAAATACATCCCTGCTGCTAAAACAAGACTTGGCAGCTCTGTGTCTGGGACGCTCACACAACGCTCCCAAAATCTGTGCTCTTTTCTGAGATGGGCTGTACAGAGGCAGCATGGATGGGGGAGCACGTGTGATCTCTGCCTTCCTCAGCTTTACTTCTGATAAATAATAAAAACTTGAAAATTAGTTTTTTGGTGGGAGAAGAGGGATTTTCTTCTGGGGTCTTCAGCATGAGAAGCTCTGGTTTTTCTCCTTGGGAAGTTCTCTAGGCTAGTAAAGAAATGGGGAGAAAGAAAAACTTAATTTGAACTGAGGAGTGATCATTAGTGGGTGGGATGCTCCAATGCAGCCTTAGAAGCTGAAGAAACAGGAGTGGGCGTGAACTAGGGTGCTTTGGGCAGGATGCTTTTCACAGGGTGCAATAGGATTTTGAACCCTGGTGAGAAAACAGGGGTGGAGACCACATCCAACAATGGGCTTTTGCATGAAGGCTGACCATGGTGGAGGTCTACCCATGCTCATGTGTTGAGTGTGTCCTCCCTGGGGCCTCAGCCATAATTGCACCTTGAAACTTGGGTTCAGATCCTGAAAGGAGGTTGTGGTGAGGTGAGTGCTGGGCTCTGCTCCCGAGTAAGAAATCATAGGATGAGATGAAACGGCCTCTAGGTGCACCAGGGGATATTGAGACTGGATATTAGGAAAAAATTCTTCATGGAAAGGGTTGTCAAGCATTGGAACAGGCTGCCTGGAGGGGTTTCAAAGAAGTGTAGATGTGGTGTAGAGAGACATGGAGGAGCCCTGGTGAATGAAATTCTGCCAAGGGAGCTCTGACAGGGTCAGCCCCTCCTGACAGATGGTAAAGTGGTGCCTCTAGCACACTTTGGGATTTGACAACTTCTCTCCACCTGAAGGAAATCTTGGTTTATATTTATTTGTCTGGAGCCTTCTGAGCTGTGGCTCAAGCATTATGCACCCTGCCTGACTCATGAGGCTTTGGTGAAACAAGGTTTTAAAAGAAGAGATCTCTTTGCTTGGGGGTCTCAGGGTCCCTGGCCCTGCAGTAGGTCCTGATACCTGACAAAGCAACAGCTCTTGGCATTGAGCATCTTGCCATGAAGCTTGAAGTCTCATAGACACCCAAAGATACTTTGGGTGTAAAAATACCAGTGGAGGTGGGGGAGAGGTGGGTAGCTCTGCGGAATACTAAGAATAAAGAACTTGGAGGAGCATTTGGGAGTTGAGTAAAGGTTGAAACCGCAACAATTCAATAGTTTGTGCAGGAAAATTGGCAGCCGCCAGTGTGGAATGAATCACAAATGTGCACATGTTTTGCCCGAGGAGAAAATCAGAGTGCTTTTTGGCTGTGATATGTCAACTTGTTAGTCTGGGAAACACTCATTTTCAGTTTTTTGCTTTGCTCCCGTGAGCTGTGCTGAAGGGAGCATGAGGGGAACATTGGGATTGTTGCTCCTGCCCTGCTCTGCTCCAGGCTGTGCTGGTGCTGGTCCATGAAGCACTCGAGCTTCTTTCTGTCTCTTATTCCTGCTCAGTTTCTGCAGCTCCCCTGGGGCAGATGATGCATGGTAGCTAGACACAACCTCCAGAATATTGTTCCTGATCAAAGGAATTTTAATGCCACGTCAGAGCCTGAGCACTGACCCTTGCAATAGCCTATCTGAAAGCAAAGGAAGCAGGAATAGAGCCCTGCAAAGCACTGTTCACTTCACTTGGCTACAGTGGAAAACCTCTCCTTTTAATTAAGTGGACTGGTAGTAATTTTGGTTTGGACATTAATCATATGCTGAGTAACAGGAGCTGGTAGAGGTGCTTGCAAGGCGCAATGGCAAAACTCAGCTCAGACAGGTCCAGCTCTCACACCGTGGGGCTGTGGCAGGGGTGGGCTGGCAGGAGCAGTGTCCCTTGGTCCCCCCATCTCAGCAAGGGACCCTTGCTGCTTTTCAGGTAATGCCACCATCTCCAAAGCTATTAATTGCAGCATGGAGAGGCTGTAGTTTAGGTAAGGTAAACCCTGTGCTGACCTGTAACCAGTCTTTAAAGGGGTAGAATTGGCTTTGCTGAAAGAAGGCATAGCTAAGAGTTTCCTTGAGTTAGGGTGGGTTTGAACAGAGGTAAGAAGTTTGCCAGATGCTTGTGTAATAGGGAGTCTCCTGCAGTAGAATCATGGAATCATTAAGGTTGGAAAAGATCTCTAAGCTCATCCAGTCCAACCATCAGCCCAGCCCCACTGTGCCTACGTGTCCTGAAGCACCACATCTGCCCTTTTTTTTTGACATCTCCAGGGATGGTGACGCGACCACTTCCCTGGGCACCCTCTTCCAATGCTTCACCATCTCTAACAAACCACATTCTTTTGAGAAAAGCAGGCAGGACTTGCCTTTCCCTGGCAGCATTCAGGACCTTGAGTCTCCAGCAAGCTCCCATGAAGCATCCCTGGTCCCATCACTGCCAGACAGGCTGCTGGAGCCACCTGGCAGGCAGCAGACCATACCTGGGAGCCCAGACATGGCTTGAGCCCTGGCTCTCTGCCCACTGTGCTTGGCACGGTGTGGGAGCATGTCCCTGGCAGCCTTGCATCTGACCCTGTGACCCTCTGCGTGTCCCCCGGCTTTTGCCCTCAAGCTCTCTTCCCTGAGTTCCAGCTTCTCTCCAAAGCCAGGTCCACCCGATGGGCAGTGCTGGTGTGCATCCAGTTTGTGGATGTAGCTGTCATGTTTGCCCTGTGCTTTTGAGACCATTGATTACTCCAGGGTGATGTTTTTAAGGTTTGCTCTGCAGACTGGCATGCTGGGAATACACCTTCGTAATACGAGAGCAGATGCCAGCAAGCATCCTGCCTACCAGAGGGGTTTCTGGCTGAGGCACAAGTGACCATCACAAACACCAGAGTCTTACGCTTGCTGCAAAGGAATTTCTTGCAAAGCCCCTGCAGTTTGCTTCTCCAGCCGCTTGTCACCCCTGAATTTGTGAATTCATGTGGGTCAAACCAGATCTGAGTGTGAATTTACCAGCTCTGTGCATGGGTAGGGATGCGATGGGGCTGGAGGGCGTGAGGCCAAGGACACAGTAAATTCTGGGTAGGATGGTTGCCCATTCTCCAGCTTCTCTTGCAGGGATGCAATAACAAGGTATTTCCTAAGTGAGCGAGGTGGGAATGACCTAAGTCAGCCACTTACAGTTGCATGATGTGATTTCTCCCCGGGTGAAGTCATTGGCTCTTATCAAGCTTAGCAAATTAAGCTATCTGACTCCCTTGCCTTCCCCCAGCCAGTTAATCCCCTGGGCAGCTGCAGGGAGGCTGATAAACCAGTTTGTTACAAATACTGAGACCTAGCAGACGAACAGGGTAGTGAATGCCAGGACTTGGTGTTGGGAGCAGAGTAAGCTGCCCTGAAGAGGTCCTGTGAGTGCACGGAAGGTGAAAGCTTTGGAAAGATGCTTTCTGGATATCTCTGGCTTGTATGGAGGTTGCCTACGCCTCTCCAGCTCTGCTGAAAACTCCTGTCCCTCAGGTCTGCTGGCAGCAGAGTTAGGGGAACTCACTCTTAATTTTATTTTTTTTTTGCCTGTAATTAATTAAATAGTAATCAGTTTGGTCAGCACAAAGCCTGAATTGTGGGGTTGCTGAGGTTAAAAGCTGCAGTATTTAGTGCTTGAATTGTGTAAGAGATCCTTGCTTGGCACACAAGGTCTAGAGGGAGCAGGGAGGATGGGCACAGGGTAAGACAGGCAAGAGCTTCCAGGGCAAGCTAATGCTCTGATCCTCCCCTTTAGCTAGGATGTGGACATGTACAACCTACTTTTCTCAACACATGTATTCCCACAGTGCTTCCCAACATTAGTTCTGCTTCATTTAGGACCTACAGGAAATCTGGGGAGGGGCTCTTGATCCGGGAGTGCAGGGATAGGGTGAAGGGGAAAGATTTTCAGCTGAAAGAGGGGAGATTGAGGTGAGATCTTAGGAAGAAATGTTTTGCTGTGAGGGTGGGGAGGCCCTGGCCCAGGTTGCCCAGAGCAGGGGTGGCTGCCCCATCCCTGGAGGTGTTCAAGGCCAGGCTGGATGGGGCTTGGAGCCCCTGATCCAGTGGGAGCACTACTACCTTAGTGCTTACCCTGATGATTCAGCACATTGCCCAGGTTTTCATTCGCATTTCCACATAATCACGGGTAAAGCAATTTTCTTTTTAGACAGGTATTGAAATGAATCATAGAATGGTTTGTCTTGGAACGGACCTTAAAGCCCATCCAGTTCTGACCCCCTGTTATGGGCAGGGACACCTCCCACTGGTTCATCTGGGTCTGAAAACACTAAGAACCTTCCACTGCTTTACTGTTCTCATGGATTCTTGATACTTAGATTATAACTTGGAAACCAGAAGTCTCAGAGATCCTGGGCCAACATAGCATTTGTGCAGTGTGACAGATGGCTGCTGGCACACGATCAGACTCTTTCTGGTTACCTTTCACCAGTGACTAACATCTGGGTGTACTGCCTTTGCTCTGGCTTGTCTTGCACATCATCAGTGATATCAGGTTTAAGCTTCATTTTTTCAGCCTCAGGTGACGTACAGTTTAAAGTCGCCATTAAGCTGAATGAAACCAACCAGTTCAGTGCTAGTGGGGAGTCTGGAGGAAAAGTTTAGTTTTGGGGTGCACCAAACCCTTATTGCGTGAAATGAGACGATTTCCCAGGATGGGCTCCCTGGACGTATTTGTCTTTCTCAGGCTGTAATCTCTCTTAGATGTGTTAGTCTGCAGCAGAAGATAGTACAAACCCAACCATTTCCCTTGTTATTCAAGATACTTTCAACATTGTTGAAATAATAGCTCAGGCTGAGCCCCTGCCAGACTTTAAAATGACTCTTCTAAGACAATGGGAAGTTAAGCTGGAGGAAACATGTATGATGATCAAATTGTAATGGAGAAGAAGGAGACCGAGATACTTCAAAAGTAGATATTTTCCATCAAACTGCTGCTCCATTCAAAACCTCAAAACTTTCATTTCCTTTAGTAAGAAATCATTCTGCCTTACTCACCTCTACCTCTTTGTTTCAGTTCTGTAGCTTCTGGTGTAGATTTTGTTGGTCTTCCTGCCATTTGATGAAGAAGGGAGAGTTAGGAGGTAAACCAAACCCTTCCACCTTTTTCCCTACCTATCGCTGCTCCATGAGTGTAGCCTGGAAAGTGGGTGTTTGTGTGCTGCCCTCCTACAGCTTTCTTTTCCCCACAGTGCGTTGCTGAGATTTTACAAATGCATCCCATTCTGCCTTAGGATGAGTTTAAGACATCACAAAACATCATGAAAGCTCAAAAGGGAGAAATTTAAAGTGTTGTGTGCCCAGGGATTGTAGAAGCATAGAGTCACTGAGGTTGGAAAAGACCTCTAAGCTCATCCAGTCCAACCATCAGCCCAACCCCACTGTGCCTACTGAACCATATCCCTAAATGCTACGTCTACATGGGTTTTTTTGAACACCTCCAGGGACTGAGACTCCACCACTGCCCTGGGCAGCGCCTGCCAGTGTTTCACCACTCCTTCAGTAAAGAAACTTTTTTTAATATCCAATCTGAACCTCCCCTGGCGCAACTTGAGGTCATTTCAGACAGAAGGATTTTCCAGTGCTCCTCAGCACAGGAGAGACTTGAGCTCAAGTCTCTGCCAGTGGTTGCTGACATGGACACTGCATTTGGCTCAGCAAATGCTTACACTGCAGGGAGCTGGGGGAAAGCAGCAGGAAGGACTCTCTTGATGTCCTTTCCTCTCTTCTCCTGCAAGCATCGGCTGTTGGAGACAGGGTTGGGGGCTGGAGGGACCTCCCTGTGGTCCTGACATTGAAGTCTCAAATACAGACAAGCCTTGGCCATGGGATCTGGAAGGGGTGTGCACACAGCAGTGTGCGTGTGCTCTTCATTAGCACGAGAGGGTGCTGCAAATCACAGGTACAAACTCAGGCTGTGCTGTGAGCTGCCCTGCTTGGTGCCGACCATCCCACCCAGAAGAGATTTTCATGATCATCCTTTCATTGCTTTTCTCCAGTGGCTTTGTATTTATGTGTGTATCTTCCAATCCTCTAAAACAAAATATCGCAGAGGGAGGCTCTTGGAAAGCTGGTGCTGAAAACAAGCCCCTGCAGGGTGATGGTTTGTAGAATTTGCTATTAATTTGCTTTGACAATGGAGCAACAAAGAAGTTTATTTACTCACAGCAGTGAGGACCCGTGTTGTTGGGACTTGTCCCCACTCAGTGTCACACAAGTTTTACTGGTATGTTTTTCAGTTGTTTCCAGATTAATCTCACAGAATCTTCTGTATAAGCATTGTAGACCAATTCAAAGCTGGTTTATGCTGATTCACTGCAATTCAGTAATTAAGCTTAATTGCTCCAAGGCAGACTTGAGCAGATTGAAGAGTGGCTGTGTGTGGATTTGCACAGGTTTAAAGGAAATCCATTTTAAAATACCCCTCTAGCTAAACTTATCAAGCCCTGCATAGAGATAAAAAGTCATTTTGACAATATTTAGCTTAAGTAAAGTGAGGGTTGGAGCTCAACCCAACCGCAATTGCTGTCAGTGCTCCAGGAGGGGACAGGACGTGCATCCACAGAGCAGAAAAAGGAGGAACAAAGATGATGCCAGGGCTGGAGCACCTCCCATATGAGGACAGGGTGAGAGAGTTGGGGTTGTTCAGCCTGGAGAAGAGAAGGCTCTGGGGAGAGTTTAGAGCAGCTTCCAGTATGGAAATGGGCTCCAGGAAAGCTGGGGAGGGACTTTGTATGAGGACATGGAGTGATAGGGCAAGGGGGATTGGCTTTAAATTGGAAGGGGGAAGATTTAGATTAGACATCAGGAAGAAATTCTTCACGATCAGGGTTGTGAGGCCCTGGCCCAGGTTGCCCAGAGCAGTGGTGGCTGCCCCATCCCTGGAGGGGTTTGAGGCCAGGTTGGATGGGGCTTGGAACAACCAGATCCAGTGGGAGGTGTCCCTGCCCATAACAGGGGGGTTGGTGAGGGATGTGCAAGGTTGGGGTGAAATGCAGCACCCTTGAGCATTTTCACAGAGATCAGGATTTTAGGGTGGAGGTTAACTCTTTTGGTTGCTCAGGAAGGAGATGGTTGAGGAGCTCTGTGGGATCCCTTAGTACGTGTCCTGGAAAGGTCCCTTCCTTTTTGTTTCCTTATTAAAAAAACAAACAACTCCAACCACCGAGGGAGGCCACCAAATTCTGCAAAGCAGTTAGCCTTGTGAGTTTTCCTCCCAGCCCTTCCCAGCGCCTCCTTCGAAAGGGTCTTTGGACCCTTCATTTCTCAGCTGTCAGGATACTGAATTGCTCGAAGTTTGCAGAGCCTTTCCCTGTCCCTACAAGGGCATGAAACACACTCTTTCAGTGAATGGGAAGAGATGTTTATGCTCTTTCATGGCTTGGACAGTTGGGATTTGCAGAGAAAAGACCCCATAAGGATTGTAAAGCAGAAGACTGACACGCCCACCAAGCCCATTGTCCCACTCCTGCACCCATTCTGGTTTCGTCTTCCCCACTTTGAGTTTAGCAACTCTTAAACTCTTCGCTCTTTTGCTCTCCTTGCTCTTCTCCCAAAAGCTCTTTCACAGGCTCTCTTCTTTTTCTGCCACTTGGCCTACTTTTCCTTAGAGCAAGCGTATCCTTATTTGGGGTCATCTTGGACTTCCAGCAGCCCTTCCTTCTCCCCAGGCTTTGTCCCCAAAAGCCCCATCCCAGCAGAGCCCCCCATGCCGGGTCCATACAAAGGAGCAGCAGCACGCCTGCAGATCTGCGTAATGAGCTTGAAAAGAAGCCCATGCTCCATTTTTTCCTGTCTAAACAATGTGTACGGCAAGGTCTTTCTTCCAGAAAGGTTTTCCTTCCCTGAGATTTTCTGTCCTCTCTGTGGGTGGATGGGTGGTTGCATTCAGTCTTCCACTAATAGGTACAACGTTCCCTGTGAGAAATGTGCTTTTCTCTTTTTCTTCCTGTTTTGGCTCTGTCCCCCTCAACTTCCAGTCACTGCGTCAAACCCAAATTATCTCTGCTCTTCAGAGCAGGGAGATGAAGGTTGAAATCCTGTTGTGTAACCTTCTGAATGGGGGTCTGTCCCTGCGAGATGTGTGTGTTGTGACTTAAATCTCATCTCATGTGCCTTGTGGCGTTGCCCTTAAAAGGAAATTATGAGGTGGTACGGGAAATGGGCACAGCAGGACATGAAGGTGGCACAGGAGGTGATACGGGTGGCTGCCGTGGATGTTTTTTATGTTACAAGCAATGCTAGGATAGAAAGAAAAGCAGGAAGATCTGCTGGAAGGTTGATGTTCTGCAAACACAGCACTACTGGATGTGTCCTTGACTTTGTCCACTCAATGTGCAGAGTCATCAGGCAAGACCAAACAAATATGAAGCTGCCGTATTGGATCTCCTTAGTCCATAGAAGGTCAGGCACAACTTCCAGTCCTGAGGGCATCTTTCAAGAGGCAAAGGCTGGAGAAGAGAGAGATGTTGAAAGGGAAGCAGAGGAACATCAGTGTTTTGGGAGGGCCATCTGGTTTTGAATGCTTGACTATGGACCCTGCGTTTGCTAATGTGGTGGTGTCAACAGTGTGAGGTGCCAGGAAACCCTTACCCCTGTATAAAACCCTCTTTTTCCATCACTCAATGCAGAGAGAGCCATTAGTATTAAATTCGAATTGTGATGTACAAGCCCCTCAGGTTCTGAGTTCGAAAACACAGCTGAAGCACATGGCCTGTGATCCTAAACAGACACTTTAATAAATCACCCAGAAATTAGTGAGAGAAAAGACCCATTAGCTCATACACTCCGTTCCCTAGCCAACAAGTTCCAGGACTGTCCTCCAAGGCTGTCATCAGGACTTGTCCAGCCCAATTATTTCAGGTTCCAAGCAGTGGTGCCACGTCCAGGGGAAGTGACTCAGTCTGACAGACCCTGCTACAAGCTCTCTCAGGGCTCCAATTACGTCTTCCCTTGTCATTCCCTTTTCTCTCATTTCCCTCCTTTGGAGAAGAACATAACCCTGAGTATGACCTTCATACTTGTGCATGCGATCCAGAGGAAAGCACTCTTCTCTCTCTGCAACCTGGGATACCACTCCAAGGGACACCTAGGATACAGCCCCAGGAGTGGGATGGGGAAGGACCAGTACTGACCTCTGTAAAGGCTCTGAGAGCGCTAAGGAGCTTTAATGGCCCTAACCCTCCTGAGGTCCCTCACCTGGGACCTCCACCCACGCCCTCAGCCTAGGAGCCCTATTTAAGCTTAGCTCTGTGCTTTTACCCCTTCTGTGAGCTATGGTGTGGGATGCTCATTTTCAATCATGCCTCTGGCTTTGCCTCCTGGATGGACTATGGTAACTTATGTCTTGGTGAGACTCTTTGTTTTAGTGTCTTCTGCCCTATATTTGGCTCTGTCTCTTGGATGCACCTTGCATCCATACTGTAGGCTGTTTTCCAGACCAGCTTCTGGTCTCATCTCCCTGTGTGCTTGGCTGTGCTCTGTGGTGAACCCTGGACCTGGTTCATGGCTTGCCTTGGCTGAAGCTGCCCATGGACCCTGTTCCCAGTGGCTGGCTCTGCCTATTGTGTTTGCCACCCTTGGGGCTGTGCCTGATAGCAAGGCATCTCCTACACTGGGGTCGTCTAGCTCCTGGCTCACCAGAACCTGGGGAGCAGCTCGACCTCAGTGTTCCTTGACACATTCTGTCTCCACTGGCCAAGCTAGGCTGTGGCTACCTGTACACCAGATATGTTCTGGATTGGCCTTGCAGAGTAACCAAAATCCTTCTCGTCAAGGTTTGCTATCCGCCTACCCTCCCTGAAGGATGGATTTGCCTTTAGGGATGTCCTATTAGTCCCCAGCCTGACCGGGCCATTGTCCATGTTTCCTGTTTCTCCTCTGGTTCTTTGGGAATTCTAACCCTGTGTGGGACCAGTGAGGGGAGGAAATCCCTGTCCTGAAAACATGGAGCGGATGGTCTTAGGTAGGTACTTTGACAAAATCCCCGACATCAAACAGCACACGGCATTTGCAGACCCCTCTGCCTTCCTTTCTTCTGGTAATGCTTGTACTTAATGTTTGAGCTGGAATTTGTTTATCACTTCTCAGAGTGGTGAGGTGAAGTCTCTAATCCCTCTTGCGCTGTGTTTTTCTATGTGACTTTATTTTGAGAAAAGGGATGCGTAACTTCTTTTGAGATTTACTGTTTAACTCTTTTTTTTTATAAAGGAAACAAACAAGTCATAGTTTTTTCAATATCCATCCCTTAAAGTGCACTGCTGTGCTCAGACCAAGGCAGCAGAGGGAATGATGGTCCAGGGCCTGCAGCTGGTTGTTGGAGAATGTGATTTCTCTTGCTGAGCTTTGCAAGGCTCTGCTGGTTTTCTCCCCCAGCCTGAGCTGAGGGTTGCTGAGACATCTGCACTAAAACACAAGGACGGTGTGACCGTTCCTTTCAGTACAGTTGCTGGACTGTTGGAGGCAGAGCCCTGACACAACACCGAGCTCCACAGTGGATTCCTGGGACGTGATTCAACAGCTCCATGCTGTATCTCCAATAGCTTTTTGTAGGTGTCCCCCTTTGCACTGACTGCTGTTGTTCCCGGTCCTTGGAAGCGTTTATCCCAACACGTGCTGGGCACCCTGATGACTGCTGGTTAACTTCAGCTTGGGTTGCTGTGTTCTTGGCTCTGGCTTCACGAGCTGATGTGTGTCCCTGCAGAGGCTGCCCATGCACAAGATCCCCTCTCCCTGGGCTGCCTGGGAAGGTTGCTGCACTGCTTTAGGAGCCCCAAGGCAAGTGGAATTTGGCAGCAGCTGCTGAATTCCAGGAATTTCCTTTCCAGCATAGAAATATCCATCTGCAGACTTCTGGTTTCAAGTTGAATAGCAAAGGTGGAGGTTCGGCATGCTGGACGTGTCCCAGATGTGCACCATGGGCTGTCTTGCATCATTTTTCTGAAGGTGGGAGAGGAGAAACCCAAGTCTAAGACCCAGTGCAAACGCAGCTGGACTGTGAGCACAGCTTGATGTGAGCCCTGCCTCTGGCGTCCTGGTAGGAGCATGTTGATGGTGAAGGTTGCTCAGCAGTGGTGGAACGAGCATTTGTGAGCACATCTGCTCACTGACAGCCACTGGAAGGAGATGGGGAAGGCTGCCTGTGAGGCAAGGCAGTGGGATGTATGCCTGTGGCGATAAGGCACCTGAGCCCGAGGAAAGCTGAAAGCTCAGGAGAAAACATAGGGTTTTTGTAAAGGAAACATAGAATTGTTGTATCAGACATTGTCTGGTCCCTGACTCTGGCTGCTGCACTGAGACTGCACTTACTGCTTCCTCGGAATGCGCCTGCCTGGGATTAGTCTGCTCCCAGAGAGGCTGTGACCCCGATCTCTGGTAGCTAGTGACTCAGACCCTGCAGCTGAGAATTGTTTCCCCAGGTAATCTGTGTCCTTGAGAAGCTGCACGTCTGCTCCCAGAGGATAAGGCAAAGACAGAAAAATAAACCTGCTTTGGAATTCAATGTAAATCTGTGCTGTTCTTGTAACAACCAGAAACACATCAGTGTCAGGATGGAGAGTTGACCCTTGGTTTATCCTGGAGAGAAGCTGCAAGCAAAAGCTTTGGTGTTGAGGCTGCTTGAGCACTAAATCCAGTGTCGTAAACAACTTTGTGCATCAGCTTCTGCCCGAGGATGAGAGTGCAGTGCAATGAGCTTTGAGTATCGCAGCACAACACACTTCAGTGTCTGCAGTAGATTGGCCCCATCTGATGCTTTGCTTTGCACCATGGAGTTCTGCTGTTGGCGTTTCTGAGGCCCCAGTGGCATGGAAACTGGCCAGATGTGGCTAAAATAAATGCATGAAAGCTGCTTCTGGAGAACAGGGAATGGAAAGATGGTAGCATGTGTGGGAAGAGCTGCGGTCTGGAGCTGGTAAAGCAGAAGAGCATCTACTTTCCAGCTTCCCCAGCTCTTTGTGAGGGGTAGTGTCCAAGAGGCACATCATGTATTTCAGTATATCTCCTGTGGCTTAAGGGGGACTGAGAGTAGTGTGTGCAGTGGCTGGTCTCTCCAGTGTATAACTGTGCTAGAGGTTTGTGTGGTGACCCTCTTTGGGGTTTAAAATGACCTGTTGTCATTCACCTGCCCTTGCTTGGCTTCAGAAGAGGTTTAGCATCATCCTCTGAATTGCCTGAATCGTGCAGGGGCTGCGCTCGGTGCTTGCTCTGCTGCTCCCCGTGTGCATACAAACCTGTAGGGAGTTATTTGTAGGGACAGAAAGGTGGCTAAATGCTTCCAGTGACATCCAGGCTCTAATGGGAGCTGTGGGAGAGGCTGCAGCAGTGCAGAGCTCCTCTGTCAGAGCTGAGGTTGCTCTGGGCATACAGTAGCATCAGCTTCTCTGTTGCTTTGCTGGTTGGTGCTCCACGTTGCGGATAGCCACCTTCTTGACTATGATGGGTTGTGCTTCCTACTTGTCCCCATGCTGGCTCTTAAGAGGTGTTATTAATTTCACTCCTAATTCTGTTTTGTGCCAAACTCTTCGCTTGGGGTTGGTGAAGGGTCTAGAGGCAAACACTAACCCTGGCTGTAGAGATCTGCTGGCATAGATCTGCCCCTGTGATTGCCTTCCAGCTCCATAAGTACAGGACTCTGTGCTACTTTATTTAGGAAAGCACCAAATGCATGCTTAACTTAAACCCTAGATGCACACGTTGTCATGGACCATGATTCTAACTTTCAACACATGCTCAAGTTGTGCATTAAGGCCATACCCTGCCAGGTAAAGCTTCCCTGTAAGTTTCTTGCTTCTAGTACCAAGTCTCCAGCTGCAGCTTGTGTAGGAAGGGCCTTCACTTGATAGAATCCACTGAATTCACACTTGACTGCGTGTAATCACCAGCAAAGCGGCCTTGGAGATGGAATGTGCAGCTCTTGGCACACCCATTGATGTCAGCAGCTGGGAAATCACCTCCCAAAACTGCTTGGGAAAGAGAAAAGACAAACATTCCTGATTTTTTTTCCCTCAGTCAGCTGTGTTTGGTCTCAGATTAATTGCCCATGCTGTGCATGCACATCACTTGCAGCACTGATAGACGCTGCCAACTCTGTACTGTTCCAGGGTTTATGTCTCTTCTTGTCTCTTGAGGGGCTCAGCCCTGCACCCTGCCAGGCTTGGTGCCATTTTTTGTGATGTTCCTGCTGCTGAAGGTTGTTAAATGCTCATGTTACTGGGAGTTGCCTGGGAATGTGTCCATGCTGTGACCATGCGGGGAGCTGGGGAGATGCCAGGTGGGATCCCAAGTCACCACAAATAGCTGTGTCTCCTGAAGGACCCCATTCCCTCCCCAGCACAGGGCTCTTTCCCTTTCCTGGTGGCAGGACTTCTACATGAGCATCTGAACTGAACCAGAGTGGTTTTCTGCTCAATTGACTTGTTATTTTCCAGAGCAGCGGATCTATACAGTGTCTCCTGTCAGGCTGCAGCATGCCCAAGGCTGTTCATCTGCCCTCACATAAATCTCACACCTCATTGACAACGGGAATTAGAGTGAATACAGAGGCTGGATGTCTCCCAAGTGATGGCAGATGCTGCTGCAGATGGTATTGGCAGGATTCCCATTGACAAGTCATCAAATGGGATTGTCCAGGCCCTCCCAGTAAAGGGGCTGCGGGTCCAGAGTGATTCAGTCCTCTTCTGCAAGACTGAGCCCCTGGGGTGCTGCCCTGGGTCTGTCCCTTGTCCCCACTCCTTGCAGGTTGGTTATTGCCACTCTGCCCAGCAGTATAAAGGGATGACAAGAAGGGAGGGACCTGGCTGAAGATGTCTTGGAGGTAAAACAGAGTGTCGGGGTAAAGCCAGATGTCTGCAAGTTGTTTTTGCTAATGGAGGGGAACAAGAAACTTTGTGGTTTTAAACAAATTTTTGTTCAGGTATTTGTGTAATTGAATGATGCTTTAGTTCAAGAAGGAACTTGGAAAGGGAAAGGTCTGTGTTCACCAAGGGAGTTAAAAGCTCCTCGTGAGACTGAAGCAATGGTGGTGCCAAACAGGCCAGGGCAGGGCCTCACACCCAAAGCATTTTGTGTGTTCACAGCACGGTTTTAAAAGTGAGCCTTTCACCTGCTGGGAAAGGGTTATTGCCTGATCAGTGGAGCTCCTGACCTTGCCATAGCAATGAACTTTGCTTTGGACAGAGGAGACCCTATGGTCTGATCAGGACACCCGCCTCACCGAGGGACATGGTAACTTCACCCCTCTCCCTTGTCCAAGTCTTTATTGAAGTAGAACATACTTCAACAAGGAAGCCTGGGAAAGGACTGTGGTGTTTTCTGTACCCAGCTGATCCAAGACTTGTGTTTTAGGATGTTTGTATCTCAGGCACAGCTTTACAGTCCTGAGCATCCCAACCATATGGTCATAATGGTACCACCACTGCTGGGATAGGAATGGCTCTTTATGTCTTTGGGTCACTGGCCCTGAAGCACATTCTGTTTTAAAAATATCACCTGGCTGCTTCTGAGGTTGCTGAACATTTGTTTTGATCTGAGTTTCCTGAATTTGTCATTTATTTTCATCTCCTCAGTTTGCATTCCCTTCTATCTAGGGATTTTGGCTGTTGTCTAATAGGAAGAACGAGGAAAGAGCCCTGTAGTGAAGGTATTTCAGCTACTGAGCATCTCTTTCTTCTCCTCCAATGCAGATGAAGTGAACTTGCTGGACAAAATTACTTCCCATGCACAGGACCTCAGCAATATCTCCTTGAGCTATGATGAAACCAACTGCAGCATTCTGGAGATCGGGCAGTACGCTACGCTCAACATCCCTACGAGAGAGGCGTTTGGGGACAGGTGGGCTGCCCTTCAGGGGGCTGGGATGGCTTATTGGTTTAAAGGGTTACTTTAAGACCCCATTCCACAACAACCCAAAGAGAACACTCTGTGTGGGTACTGGCAGGGTTCCCATTGACAAGTTATCTAGTGGGCTTGTCCAGGCCCTCCCAGTAAAGGAGTTGCTGATCTAGAGTGATTTAGACCTTGTGAGCTTCTTCCCTTTCTTCCCTTTCTTCCCTTTCTTCCCTTTCTTCCCTTTCTTCCCTTTCTTCCCTTTCTTCCCTTTCTTCCCTTTCTTCCATCCTTCCCGCTTCTTCCCTTTCTTCCATCTTTCTGGGCTGTGTGCAGGGAATACACAGTGCATGATTGACCATTTCCAGGAGTGTATTTTCTTGGTGTTCTCATCAGGAAGACGTCTGTCCTCCAGCACGTAACTGGAGGGAGCAAGAGAGGCAGCACAGCCATATCCATCAGCACTGCTTGATCCCAGGGTCTGTAGAGACATAGACAGAGTCTTTGCTGTTCTTTATAAGGGGCTGTAGCTTACTGTGGACAAGGACAGTGGATGTGGTGAGAGAAAGGAGCATTGGAGAGCTGCTCCTAACAGGTTTCTCTTTCAGTTTCAGCAGTGGACAGGGCAGGAATCTTATAGAAAGTCATGCACAGCCACATAAGCACGCGCTGAGATTGCACCTCAGGGGGATGCTTTGAGGTTATATGGGTCATGCTCATTTTTGCTCCTCTGAATACCTGACCTTACAACCTGAATGACTGTTTGCTCTTAGCTTTTTATTTTTGGTCCTGACCGAGATCGTTCCTACTGTGACTTCTGTCTTTTGGCCTAAGAGGGCAGTATGTGGTGATTCAGTGGCTGCTGCAGGACACCATGCACTGCTTCTTTCTGCTAGGTTTGCAGATGAGCTGAGTGTGCTGATGAAGCTCAGGTACTCGCTGAAGGAGGACACCAGCCTAGTGACCATCCTTAGCCATCGGAGCCACGTGCTCTTCCAAATCAGGATTAACCCATACGCCTTGGTCTTTGTCACCACGAGGAGGAGACACTACGAGTAAGTTTCAGCTCAGGTGCTTATTTCTGCCTTTTCATGGTTTCTTTTCTACTCCCAAGACCAGAGTTAAGGTTTCCTACTACGGGCTTTGAGTAGTGCTGCTCTGACCTCATGTCAGCTGAATTGATCCCTCCACCTGGGTGATGGTCCCTCAGAGCCAGAGGTGTGACTGCCAAACTCTACTCCGTTAAAATGATGCAGATCTGGAAAACAAAGCAAAGAACAAAAAGGTTCAAATAAAGTCTGGGGATAAAGCAAGTGGGGAGAGACACAAATATCAGACACCTCAGCTCATAGAATCATAGAATCAGTGCCCAAATCTGTTGGATAGAAAGAACATTCCTGTACTCGAAGCTAAATGTTGGTGCTTACTTAGTGACAATAAGGTAGACTTGATTTCTCTTGTACGATCCTTAGCATCTACACTAAGGATGGGTAGGTGAGGGACCCTGGGAGCTGGTAAGGGTGAAGCCCAGTCCTACATAAGGTGTGGGAACCAAGTTTCATGTTGTGCCTCTTCCCTTCCCCCTCTGGGCATGCAGGTTCCCAGTTTCTTTTCTCAGCGATGGGCGCTGGCACCAGGTTGCTCTCAGCATCTCCTTGGAGAGGCTGGAGTTGCATGTGGACTGTCGACTGGTGGACAGAGTGAGCTGGTCCAATTACTTCGGGATGGGAGTGAACACTGAAGGGCTGATCATCATCGGAGGCCTGATTGAGTCCTTTGAGATACCCTTCAAGGTGAGAGCTGGGCAGGGCTGTGTTTGAGGGCATGGTCTGCTCTAGCTGCACAAAGCAAGGTGGCACTATCCTCTGAAGGCCCTACCCTATTGCCTCTTCTTGCTACAACACATCACTTGGGCAGGGTGAGCTTTCAAAAGCCCTGAATTGTGCAAAGTGCTTGTTCTGGGTCAGGGCAACACAAGTGTCAGCAGCAGAGACCTCTAGGTTAGGCATAAACTCATCCTCTTTTGTTGACCATGACTTATACCATGTACAGAAGTTGTCTGTGCAGTCAGCATAGAAAGCATTTGGTTGGGAAGCTTCTCCTATGCTTGTGTTGAAGATAAAGCCCCTACTTTGAGGATTTCACAGGCAAAGGATTCCCAGTGTGTCAAAGTAGATGCCCTTGTAAAAATGCCTGATAAAATCAAAGGCTCTCAGACTTTCTATTGAAATGCATCTGATGGTCAATCTCAAACACAGAAGCAGATGGTATCAACAGATCTAGCTTGTACAGAAAAAAACCAGGTGGCATTTCTGAGACCAGCCCCTATTTTGGGTCATCAATCTGAACCTCTTCTCCATTTCCATAGCGTGGCTTTCCCCTTGTCCCTGGTTTATACTGGGCTGCCCAGCTGCACCTGCAGCCTGGGAGGAAGATTTCAGCTTCAGGACCTGGCCCTTCAGGACATGGTTTAGTAAGCGTGTTGGTATTGTGTTCATCATTGGACTTTATTATCTTAGAGGTTTTCTCCCATGTTAATGATTTGAAGAAGTCAGCTGGCAGCTCAGACATGCTCCTCAACATTTGCTGATATAGGGAGGTAGCAGAGGAACACTGGGTGGACAGAGTTGGCTCAGATGTTCCCTCTGGAGTCTCATTTCATGCTAAAAAGCTGCTCAAACATGAATGGTGCCGTGCTGCTATTTATTTCACTCACCCTGAGCTCAATGGAGGAAGCGTAAGGGCAGCCTAGCAAGGCAGGAAAGCCCTTTTTTTAACTAGTTTTGATTCTTACACAAGTGCAGTACCTTGTAGGTTGACATTTTGCCTTGTGCAGACAAATGGGCATCATCTTTGTTTATCTGCCTCCTTCCTCTGTCTGGCAGTCTGTGCTGGAAGTCCAATATTGCGCTTCCTTCTTTGTCAGTCCTCTCCTATACAGAATATTTTTCCCTTTGGTTTCTCACATTTGTTTGTGCTTAATGGGGCCTTTGCACTACAAGAGCAGCTCTGTGCTGCCGTGCAGCACCCAGCTCAGAGCTGGAGGGCCTGGGTGTGCAGGGAGGCCAGGGCAGGATGCTCCCTTGGGGTGAATAAAAGGGCGTGATCCTGCAGTGTGCTTAGCACCTCTTGCATCCTCACTGTCATTTCACTTGAGAATAACAACCTGCATGTTGCTGGTTTTTAGCCTTTGCTCCCAGAATCTTTGCGTCCAGATCTTGAAGATGGGGGGTGAATTCTGATTGCCTAAATCATAGAATCATAGAGTAGTTTGGGTTGGAAGGGAACTTAGAGATCATCCAGTTCCACCCCTGCCATGGGCAGGGACACCTCCCACTGGATCAGGGGCTCCAAGCCCCATCCAGCCTGGCCTTGAACCCCTCCAGGGATGGGGCAGCCACCCCTGCTCTGGGCAACCTGGGCCAGTGTCTCACCACTCTCATTGTAAAGAAATTCTTCCTTAACTCTAGTTTAAATCTGCCCCTCTCCAGTTTATAACCATTGCCCCTTGTCCTATCACTGCAGCCCTTCCCCAAATCATCCTGCAAAGAAGTCCATATGAGGGGCTGGAGATCCCCCTCCCTCTCCTCTGGAGGAAGCATGTGGATAAACTATGGTTTCTGTGTCTCTTCCTCACCAGGGTGCTCTACAGCAACTGACCTTCGTGATGGGAGATGCAGCAGCTGCCAGCGAGCAGTGCCACAGCTACAACTCAAAGTGTACACGCTCCTTCAACTTCAACCCCTTCGGTTCCCCGTGGGAGCTGTCACCATCCTGGCCAGAGGTGTGGCTGAGCGCAGCTGACAAACGTTGGGGTTGCTGGCCTGGGGCTCCTGTTTGATGTAACATAATTTAAAGGAAAGGCCGAACCCAAGGCGTTAATGCAGCCTGGAAGTTATTTGGTCTCCTGTTGGAGTTGAGATGCAAGGAGGCGATAGTGGCCAACACATGGAGGGGTGGTTCTTTCATCATCCAAACCCTCCCTTCAAGCCACAGGTGGATTTGGTGCAAAGGGAGAATGAGTTGGAGGGAGACTTTCTGAGCCAAAGACAGCCTGGGTGTGTGTATGGTGCCTGTGCTCATGTGTTTAACACAGGAAAGTTGCGAGTAGCTGTTGAGTAATGCTGCAGCTGGAGCTTGGCTTCTGGGAGGGGGTGAAAGCTGTGTTTGAGAAGTGTGCTTTGAAATTCTTACTCGCTGCCAGCAAGATTGCTGCATTCCACCCTTTGATGCATCATCCTTTCAAAGGTTGTCTCCTTTGTTTTGTCAGCATTGCTGGAAAATGGAAATTCTATGGATTTTACCTTGGATTTTTTACTTTTATTACTGCAATTCAGTAATTTTTCAAGAAATATCTGCTCATAGTAAATCCCCAAAGGCATGAAGCACCCAGGCTTTCTTCAGGAGCTAGAGTTAGCCTAGGGAGACACCTCATTTCTTGAGACCAAGTGTCTAGAAGGGCTTTGCAGCACTCGACAAAGCATTGCTGAAGGGGCCAGTGCCCGTGTGTCACACCCAGTGGTGACACCCAGCTGGTGCTGCTGGCCCTGGAGCAGCCCTGCAGTGATTGCTCCATTCTCCAGGGTGGGCTGCACGAGTTACCACATATATTATTTTAAGGGAAGGATGTTAGGAAAAGCTCTTATCATAAGGGATTAATTAGGAGCTGGTTTTGCCAGGGAGTAAATGCAGAGAAGGCCAAGTGTGTAATGAAGGGGAGGGAAGAGCAGGTCTGCTTGTCTGTCAAAGGCAGTTGGAGTGTCTGATTTCCCAGCAAATGTAACCTGTAGTCATTCCCGAAACAATGCCTGGCATTTCTTGTGCCGACAGCCCTTACGTACTGGCTGTAGCTCTGAGATAAGTTGCACTCACTCCTCAGATCTGAAAAGTAAGGACATATCTCTCATTTAAGAGCTACAAGATGTGCCTTCTGAGTCTTCAAGGTGATGGGCTCCTCTTAACTTGCTCTATTATGGAATCATAGAATGGTTTGGGTTGGAAGGAACCCTAACCAGTTCCACACCTGCTGCTGTGGGCAGGGACACCTCCCACTGAATCAGGTTGCTGAAAACCCCATCCAACCTGGCCTTGAACACTTCCAGGGAAGGGGCTGTATTACCCTGTGTTCTGTAGGATTGGAGCACTCCCTTGAATGGCTCCAGTGGCTTGCCGGGCTGGGAGAAGGTTTTATTTTAAGCATCAGTAAGTTGACTGCAAGTGGGAGCCCACAGGATAATTCTGCCCCACATCACGCCAGTTCCCATCCCTTGATGGCCCTCCTTCAGGCTGATTAGCTGCAAAAACAAAACAAAAGAAACCACAAAAACCACCCAAAGACTCAAGAGGTTTAATTGAAATGTCTTCTTTCATGTTGTTATGAATGACTGGTTCCCAGTGTGCATTCCCTGCATGCATGTGTCGTCGCTGTTGGCAGTGTGCTCCTCAGTCCTGGAGCCAACAATAAGCACGCGGTTAAGTCAGTGAAGGTCCTTGGGCAGTGATACTCTTCCTCTTTCTCTTTCCAACTGTCTAGGTGCCAAAAGAAACCAATGAAATCCAAGACTCATCTGCTCAGGTATGGCTCTCCTGTGTTGCTGCACGAGGAATGTGAAGGGAATGTCCCTCTCAGTGTCCTTCTGATTTGTCTCACCACCTTCATGTCTCCTGGGGAAATCAGTTGTTTTGATGAGCAATCAGGGAAAAAGCCAAAATACCCAGGCGAGGCTCCAAGTTAAGGTTCATTTTACTGTCATATTTCTCTTTGATGGTTTGAATGTAACTTGATGTGTCTCAGAGCTGGTGGAGGCCAAGATGAGTTTAGATCACCTTTCTGAGCATTTGCATTGAGCCCAGGAGGTGTGTCTGGATGAAGGTGGTGGTGAGATGGATCAGGCAACTGGGTGCACAGAGGTATTTGTGGATCTGTGGCTGGATTTGCTTGGAAGGAAGGAAACAGGTTAGCAGGGTGGCAGGTCTCTGCATGGTACAGGAGAAAGCAAAAGGCTGGATGACTGCTTCTTCTTTCACACATGGGATGTGATGTCTGCCTGGGGAAGACTGGCTGCTGCAGCTTGTGGAGGGCGTGGGAAGGGCTGAAGCTCTGCAGTAGGAGGAGGCAGTTGAGATTCTAGGGGTTGCAAGGCATTGCGCTTCCTTGGCACTGCTCCCTGGAGAGTCCAGCAGGGGAAGAGGAGGTGGCTGCTCCGAAGTCCCACTGTTGCTCATGGGGTTGGGGCTGTCACCACCTCCTCCTCAGAACTGCTCTCACCCAGCAGGAGCTTGGAGTTTGTCTCCGGCTCTACACACATGTCAGGGCAGATGAGTGATTGCTTTAAGTAAGCCAGGCTGCAAGTCCTTTATGTTTCTGCTTTATTGGGATTTCTAGCCCAAGGTTGTTTGACTTCATGCAAACAGACATCCTGAGGGGAAACCAGCCAGCAAATGTAAATGAAGATTTTTTTTTGTGTGCGTGTGACTGAGCAGCAGAGTCCTTTCTGATTTCTCCTCACCTTTCTCCCCCGCCCCAGCCATTCATTGTTTGGGAAAGGTCTCTGTCCTCATACCTGGCTTAAACTGGCTATGCCTTGCTATCACCTTCATGCAAACTATGCTTCTTGCATGGCCACGCTCATGCTGTCTCCTCCAGGGTTTAATCCTGACCCAAATGTTGCAGCAGCAGGTGGGCTCATGGGGAGCACACTCCTGTTTGCTGAGGAGGGTTCTTAACTTGGGTTTGTGATAGTAATAATGAACTGAGATGGCCAAACTGCTCTGAAAGGTGCTCTCTGCCTCCCTGCAATTAGTCCTCAAGTCCTGATGGATCCTGTTTAGAAAGTGCACCCCCATCTGATGCTTGTTTGCCACCCAGCTTCACTGGCAGTGACTCCTGGCAACTGGTGTGACTTGGTGAGATGTGGCCATATTGACAGAAGTGGTGGAATTCGTAGGTCTACAGGGGAAGACTAACAATATTCTGGATTTGGGACAAGTTTGTTTAATCAGGACCAGAGATGCCTCAGGATCTTTGACGTTTGGATTTATTAAAAGAAAGAAAACATGCTGCTAAAGCATTACAGTTTGAAAATAATGAAGAGCAGATCGGCTCTGCTGCAGGGAGGAGCCAAAGCTCTACTTTGTAGTTACACTTTCTGTGCTTTTGTTCATTTAGAACTAAATTAGTATGTTGGCAAATTCCTTAATTGCTAAGTAGAGCTAAATAAGTATGCAGGGATAGGGTGGTGGTGGAGGAAGATGTAAGGGGGTGAAGGCAGTAGATGAGTTGTTCGTTACTGGCAGCCTAAATATACCTGAATTGCAGTCTAATCTCTCTGTGATGTTGTTTTTTGAGGAGGTGACTGTAATTTATGAGCAAATGTCCCTTTTGGCTTCTCTTTGTCTGCCTGTACTAAATGTGAGCAAGAGTACAGAGGTGATCATAGAATCAGAGTGTTTTGGGTTGGAAGGGACCTTGATCATCTAATTCCAAGCCTTCTGCCATGGGTAGGGAAACCTCTCACGAGATTAGGTTGCTCAAGGCCCATCCAGCCTGGCCTGGAACACCTCCAGGGATGAGGCCACCACAAGACCCCTGGGCAGCCTGGGCCAGCCCACCTTCCTTGTGAAGAATTTCCTCCTTAAGTCTAATCTAAATCTAACCCTCTCCAATTTGTAGCCATTAATAAACTGAGTTGATTATTAACACAGAGCCTCGATGCTCAGGCTCCAAGGTTGTGCCATGCTCCTGGACTTCAGCCCTGAGCATGGGGAGACCCACCTCTTGCTGGTGGCCACTGCTTGCAGGTCAACTTCTGGGGGTCTGATCCTCCCAGCCCCATCAGCTGGTGTGCACCCCAAAAGGATCCAGTGCTTTGCACAAGAGTTAATTAGCCAAAGAAATTGAATTAGGCAGCCTGAAGCCATTCAACCAAAAGTCAGATAAAGCTTAAATCTCATGGATTTCCAGAGAGGCAAAATTTCCCAGGTGTATTTATCTGGACAACTCAAACTACTTCTGGGATTTCTTCTTGATTCAAAACCACTGTGAAAGCTCTAGGAAGGTGCTCGGACTGTTCATGGCGTGTCTGCTCTTTCATCCTCAGATTTATTGAACAAAATTGGTGTTGCAATCGCTTGCTCAGTCTCATTCAATCCCAAAACTGCTGGGAGCTCCTTCAATAGTAACAGCCCAGTAGCAGTCCGACACGGTCACTGTGTGAACACAAGCAGCATTTCAGTGGTGGGGACTGCTTGTTCCTCCCCCTTGCTATTGCCTTTGGGTCTCCGTGACTGAAAATCGTAGAATCATAGAATCATAGAATCACCAGGTTGGAAGAGACCCACCGGATCATCAAGTCCAACCATTCCCATCAGTCACTAAACCATGTCCCTTAGCATCTTGTCCATCTGTCCCTTAAACACCTCCAGGGAAGGTGACTCAACCCCCTTCCTGGGCAGCCTCTGTCAGTGCCCAATGACCCTTTCTGTGAAAAAGTTTTTCCTAATGCAAAAATCCCAAATCAAAACCCCAAAGCAGGTCTCTTATTGACACCTCTGCAAGGATTTAACACATTCAGTCTGGACTCTAGAGCTTGGCAAGCGTCTTATTTTGCAGCGTGGCAGCTTTCTGGTTAGCAGATGGCCTGATTCCATGGTGATGGGCTGGAATAAATGCCTGAGCAGATTGTCCTTCAGCCTGGAAGAAGGGAATTGTGGAGTGATGGTCGTACCCCTGTTCTAGCTTTATGGCGAGTGTCAGCCAGCAGCCTGGGAGCTCCTCCCAAGGAATTTTTCAGGAATGTTTCCAGGGAGCAGGAGGCCAAATGAACCAGAAGAGTGATGCTTATCTCTGCTCCTGATTTTGCACATGCTGAAGCAGGAGGAGATGCTCCTGTGTGGCACGACCCATGTGTGTATTTCTGCTGGGTCAGCCCAGGCTTGGTGGCAACAGAGAATATGAAGCAAAATGAGCTGAGACATTACTGTGACTTGGCAAAGACTTATTTCTTTTTGGTTGTCTGTTACCAGGTCTGAGTTTGAATTAAAATTTTTTTTTTCAGTTGAGGTTTTTAAAATATTCAAGACGGAGGAGAAGATTTTACTTTATAAGACTTCCTTGGTAGTTTTCGGGTTCACAAAAGGCAGCTCTTGCCAAACTAACCTGATCGCCTTCTATGACAAAGTGACTGGACTACTGGATGAGGGAAAGGCTGTGAATGTATCTTCCTGGACTTCAGTAGAGCCTTTGACACAGTTTCTCACAGCATTCTGCTCAGAAAAGTGTCACCTCTGGCCTGGACAGGCGCACACTCTCCTGGGTGGAAAACTGGTTGGCTGGAGGGCCCAGAGAGTGGTGGGAAATGGTGTGAAATCCAGCTGGAGGCCAGTTACTTCCTTATCTCTAGTCTAAATCTTTCCCTCTTCAGTTTATACCTATTGCCCCTTGTTCTGTCACTACAAGCTTTTGTAAAAAGTCCCTCCCCAGCTTTCTTCTAGGCCTCCTTCAGGTACTGGAAGGTCGCTATAAAGTCTCCTTGGAACCTGTTCTCCAGGCTGAACAAGCCCAACTGTCTCAGCCTGTCCTTGTATGGGAGGTGCTCCAGTCCTCTGATCATCCTTGTGGCCTCCTCTGGACCTGTTCCAGCAGCTCTATAACCTTCTTATGTTGAGGATTCCAGAACTGGAATCCTCCAGCTGAGGTCTCACAAGAAAGGAATAGAGGGTCAGAATCCCCTCCCTCGCTCTGCTGGCCACACTTCTTTTGATGCAGCCCAGGACACAATTGGCCTTCTGGGCTGTGAGCGCGCATTGCCGGCTCACATCGAGCTTCTCATCAGCCAGCACCCTTAAGTCCTTCTCTGCAGGGCTGTTCTCAATCACATCATCCCCCATCTGTACTGAAACTAGAGATTACCCTGACCCGGGTATAGGACCTTGCACTTGGCCTTGTTGAATCTCATGAGGTTCACACACACATCTTAAAGATAATTTTTTTCAAGCAGTTAAT
Source organism: Phaenicophaeus curvirostris (assembly GCF_032191515.1). Lineage (NCBI taxonomy): Eukaryota > Metazoa > Chordata > Aves > Cuculiformes > Cuculidae > Phaenicophaeus > Phaenicophaeus curvirostris. The sequence goes on from NC_091411.1 coordinate 3,565,490, forward strand.
GGAGATTTCATAGAATGATAGAATGGTTTGCGCTCAGGGTTTAGTATTGGACAGGTACAGTTCAACTCTAGTATCTCAAGGTCTTTTCCAACCAGCGATTCTATGAAGCAAGGGCTGGAGTGGAGGGAGGTTGTGTTGAGCACCAGAAGGGATTTCTCTTTCCCCAAGCTCAATTATGTCTGACCTGATCTACTGCTGAACGCAGCCCATAGGATTTCCTGGCACTCACTCCTCCTTTAAATCCCTGCAGCTTGCTTAGCAAGGAGCCAGCCTTGAGTTTCAACTTTCCCATGACCGAGCCTCTTCCAGGTACTTGATGCTAGAGTGTGCTGGAAAGAACTGTTTAAAATAGTCTTTCTCTGATCTTGAGCTTGTAAATTGTATTGGATCTTTGTTGGATAGAAGAGGCTTCTCCTAACAGAAATGTGCTTCCTGAGAGAAGACACTAAGCTTTGAAATGCATTTTACCCAGCTTGACCTAGCTGAAAACTAGAGCAGCATGTTACACTGGTTGTTTGGGCTCCTGTAGACAGGTACAGTCCGAGCTGGTTTTTAACCTGTTTGCTATTTGGGAAGCCAGCTGACGTTTTGGATCATGGTATCGAGCCCTACTAACTGGAAAGCCCTACAGAAGTCTAGGATCATTACATCAACACTTATCTTCATCAACAAAACACCCTTAATCTCCTCAGGCAAGATACCAAGTTAGTTACACAGCAACTCTTTTCAAAACCATGGCATTAATTACATTATCTGTGGTTTCTTTATTAATGAGCCCTGTATCAGTTGCTCCGTTATTTTGTTTGGGCTCAGCATCGGGGAAGAGGTCTGTAATTACTCAAGGCCTCCTATTTGCCTTTTTTTTTTTCCTTGCATATTGGCACAACATAAAGCCTTTTCCCAGTCCCCTGGAGGTTCCCCAGCTTCCTGAGCCAAACTGCAAACTCCATGCTCATGTTGAGGAGAGCCTGCGATTTTAACGCTTTTTAGTATGAATTATCAGGATGGGATTGAGAAAGACCCTCCTCCTTATTGCTTCTGGAATGGAAAGTTTTCCATTGTCATCTGGCTTTGCCCAAATGTGGAAACGTGGCTGCTCCGGTTCCATCTTCGCTCGCTGCAGCTGGGGGTTCAGCCGCTTCCACGTGGTGGGTGCCACGCTGGGGACCCCAGATTGCAATGAGGGAAGGCTGAGTCAGAGATTGCTCCTGTCTTTATTTTCATCCTCTAAGTCAATTTGCTAGGAACCATAGACTCTGCATTGCTTATCACGTACTAATTCATTTTTCCTTCTGTTTCATCATCCTTAATGGCTGCTTTCAATTTGCGCTCATTCTCCACTTCCAATATCTCATTTCTGAGGGTTTTAAGCCCACGTGCCTTCTGCCTCAACCCTCCTGCTTTTGGACAACTCCAGAGCTGTTTCCATCAGTTCCCAATTTGTCTTTCTCAGCTGGTTCTTCTCTATATTTGGCCTATTTAAAGGAGCAAGCATGTATACTATTGATTTTGGCTTTTTCTTCTGTTTACACAGCACCAATATAATTCAGATGTGATTACTTGTGCCTCAGAGACCAGTAACTTTTAGCTTTTAGAGACCCATTTCCCCCTGAGCTCCCCAGATGAGAGCTTCCAGCATAGACCTTTCCCATGCCAGACACAGAAATTGAATTAAAAGCTGCTTGTCTGCAGTGTGTTTGAATTCAGCACTGTTAGTGCAGGCTGCCAGCGCTGGACCTGGCTTGCTGCTGGGAGTCTGCATCGTGGTTGGTGTGTCCTGTGGATTTGTTCTGCACTGGCTTCACCTGTTGAATACTCGAATGCTTCAGCTCTTGGCCCTGCAGTGCCTCACAGCATGTGGTTAATAACATCTGGGCAGCTGGTAAAAAGAAGATTGAAACCTGGTGTTTTAGGAAAGTGGGGACATAGCTCAGATTGTAAGCCCTGGCTTTCACCATACCCTCCCTCACCTGATGCCATAGAATCATAGAATAGTTTGGGTTCGAAGGGACGTCAAAGCCCATCCAGTCCCACCCCCAGCCATGGGCAGGGACAACTCCCACTGGATCAGGGGCTCCAAGCCCCATCCAACCTGGCCTTGAACCCCTTCAGGGATGGGGCAGCCACCACTGCTCTGGGCAACCAGGCCCAGGGCCTTCGCACCCTCCCAGGAAAACATTTCTTCCTAAAATTTCGTCTCAGTCTCCCCTCTTTCAGCTGAAAACCATTCCACTTCTTCCTGCCCCTGAACTCCCTGATAAAGAGCCCCTCCTCACCTTTCCTGTAGCCTCTTCCAGCACTGGAAGGCTGCTATAACATCTGCTAAGCGTGCCTAGATGTCTTAACCACAGATGACCTTCCTTTGAAGAACGGGCTTTGTAGAGTTGTTTTCATGAGACAAAGTCTCCAGTATCTTTTTTTTAAGACAGGCTTCCCTTTTTCCTCTGTCTTTTGAATGATTTCAGGCTAATGATGCTCACAGGCTTTGTGGATTTGATCACCCAACACTGCAATGCCCCATGGAGCAGAGAGGTGCTGATATCATTCGTTTATTTCCCTCTTTAAGATGTGCAGAATGGGGCACTAAGTTCTCCTACAAGCAGCTTTAGCTGAAACTTTTCTATAACGTGGTTTCATTGGTTGCAAAATGTGTTTTAAGGAAACTGGGACTCAGGTCAAAACCGGTAAAATTATTGGCTGAAGAGAGAAATACAGGTCATGTTGGAAAGCTTTGATTTTATTTTTTTTTTCCCACCAACTAAAGCTGTATTTCAAGACTGTTTTTAATGAGAACTCCCCAAAAGCATCAAAAATGTAACAACAAACCCACATTATTTCACAATTTAATTTGTGAAAGGAAAAAAAAAATAGGATCTTATTTCAACTCATAAAGAACTGGCTGTGGATTTTCCCCTCTGGGGATCTGCTGTACAAAGAACAGATATTTGCCTTGCTTTCCTCGAGGGAGCTGCTGTCTGGCAGTGACAGTCACCCAAGTGGATGTGTATCTCTGCTGACATTTGTGCCTGTTGTAGTGGCTTATCTATGACTTATCAATGAGGAACAGGGCTGTTGAGGTTCCCTCCAAAGGGACTCCTCAAACCTCACAGGAGACCTTGCCTGCTAGCGCTCCCACTGCAGTGCTGAGCATTGTGGCCCTGGCCGGGCAGGGATGACCACGGTGATGCTCACGAGCACCTGCATGGATGAAGGCTCCAAAGGTCAAGCTAACCCTCCTTCCAGCCAGAGGAAGCTGGGGTGGAGGCCTGGCTTATAGGATGGTCCATCAGGGGCCCAATTTTATCATGCTGTCAGGTAAGCATTTACAAGCACATACCAAGCATCTCTAGGGGGACAGCGTGAGGACATCTGCTGCTGGTGATGGGGTGAAGGGAAGGTGCTTAGAAACCTTTCCTCTGGTTTCCTGGAGTGAGCAATGCCTCAATCAGTTTATTTTAATGGATTTGATGGGACCCTTGCAGCCTCTCCCTGCCTGGGACTTCAAGGTACATGTAGGCATCAGGTGGCTTCTCTTTTTTAGCATTTTAACAGCAGAGGTAAGACTCCTGTGTAACAGCCCACTGAGTTTAAGATTTTTCTTGCTACAGGCATTCACGTGGCAGCCTATGGAAACCCGAGCACGGTCTCCATGACAGCAACCAGTGCTGCAGATGAGAAAATGTCCCAAAAAACCTGCTAGCACCTCCTGCCCTGGGACCAGGATAGACCACTGCTTGCCCCAGAGGTGCCCTTTGTGTAGTAAACACCTGGATATTGTGCCTCGGTGCTCGTTTTTGAGATGTAAGAGTGCAACTGGCTCTGTGTGACCTCTTTCAGCAGGGAATATGAAGTCATCCCGGAAGGTTTTTCTCTTGCTGTAGCAGCTTGTGTCCTGAACTTGTCTGTCCTTGTCCTTTGTGAAACTAGTGAATCCCTGTAGTGAGAAAGCTTTGAGCTGCTCCTGCCCTCTGCACCTTCCCTAGCTCCCTGGACCAGTGCATACCTTAGATCTAGTACTCAGATCCTCCCTTTTATGGCTTTATTGGGTGATTCTATTTCCTTGTCTTGCTGTTAATCATTAACAAAAGCCACGGTTAGAAGGAAACTCCAGTTGAGATTGGGGCTGGCATAAAGCTAATGGGTCTTCTGCAACCCCAAGTCTTGGAAGGCATGTGCTTGGCTCAGCTGGAGCTGCATACCCAGGTTTGAGTTGGGAGGTGATGTTTTTCCTGGTCTCCAGGGTGGAGTTTGGAAGTGAAAGGCCCTTCTTTTCTCCCGAAAGATATCAGGGCCCAATAACTAAATGAAAGGAGAAAGTGCCCATTGTGGAGGTTCCTGCGTCTTTGGGTGGGTTGGGTGCTGTAGGAGATGGGAGCTTGCAACAGATTCTGGTACCTATGTCACAGTGACTTGGAGTTAGTGGTGGGGTTTTTTAATCTCAGATTAAACAGTGCCAAATTGAACATCCCTTTACTTATTGTCCTGCATTGCTGCAGGATGAAAAGTTTGGTTACAAAATAAAAAGCCAAGAAATTTCCTTCTGGGGTGGTTGAATAGGTCCTTCACAACCCCATTACAAAACAGGACTAGAAATAGCAAAACTCAAAACTAACCAAGAAGGAGGCAATTTTTAAAACTATTTTAATTAGAACTCACCAATAGGTCAAATCTCTGCCCCCGCCAGCTCTCGTTTCTGGTTGGATTTACTGTGTGCCAAACCTAAAACTGAATCATGCAGCAGGGCTTGCAGAGGGTTTAATTACCATGCGTGGTTGTGCAGCTTCAGAAAGAGGCTTGTAGAAGAGCATCTAATGTCTGCTCCTCACCTCCAAGCCTCCTTTGTGCTGGGAATGGGTAAACGAGCTCCCTCTGCCTCCCCCCTGTGATGGGTTTTCAGCCCCTTTCATATTGCAGGTGCTCCTCTCTAGCTTCCCAGCTGTTGGAGGGTTACAAATGATGCTGAATAGATTTGCTAGGTAGATGTTGGAGCCTGTGGCACAGAGCTGCTATGAGTTTTGCCTTGGTTTGCTAACAAATCATGCAGGCTGTGGACTGGAACAGACTGCCCAGGGAGGTGGTTGAGTCACCTTCCCTGGAGGTGGTTAAGGGACAGGTGGATGAGGTGCTGAGGGACATGGTTTAGTGTTTGATAGGAATGGTTGGACTCGATCCTGTGGGTCTTTTCCAACCTGGTTTTCCAGCCCCTGAGGGGGTTGTGGGTAGAGCTGAGGGCACCTCATCTATGGGTCTGCAGAGTCTCCAGGTCTGCTCTGTGCCCTACAGTTCCCTTCCCCAGGCAGCTCTAGGGCTCCTTGATGGTGGTGGGTGAAGAATTAGCCCCACAGAGCAAGGCTGGGCTGAGCTGAGGATGAACTAGTTGCCTGGAGGTCCCTTTGGTTCCCCTTTGGCTCCTCACACACCCTCTATGGGAAGGTGACCTTGCAGGGAATGCGGTTGCTCATAAATAACAGCTGAACTGTTTTTTAAGATGTGCAAATGATGGAGTCGAGTTTTAGCCAGAACGCTTTATCTGCTGCTCTCTATTTGATTTCTTGCCCAAAAGGACTTCGTAAAATAAACTAAGGGGTTTCTTTAAATGGTATTAGTTTGGGAAAAAAAAAAAAAAAAGAAGTGCTGTTTTAAGAGCTGTAACACACAGACTCTTAATGACCACCACCAGCTTAAATAGAAACAGGGCCACAAACCACACTAGTTAAAGATAATGACAGGGGGGACTCTTAACTGGATTTAAAATCTGGCTTATGTGTTACACTGAAGGAGCCTCCAAAGGGTTTTACCCTCGTGTAATTGAATACATTGATTCTGATACGTTTGAGGAGACTAATTTAATTCTGGGCGTTGATGAATATCGGAGGAGAAGGGGTGGGATGGTCTCTGCATTGGCTGGGTGATGTGTGGCTGTGGAGGGGCTGACCTGGGTGAACAGTGTCTGCTTTTAATACAAACCATCATTAATCCTTTGGCCCCCCTCTCCCTGACCTCGGTCGTGCTGTGTGACAAGGAAAAGCAGAAGAAATTACTATGGTGTGTGTGAAGGGGCTACAAAATGGAGATGGAGGGAGAAACCTTTCCTCAACTCTAGTTCCTCAGTCCTATTTTGCCTTGGACCCAAGGAGAGGGAAGGCATATACCTGATAATGTGCATGATGGGAAAGGGCCAAAGGGTCCTACCTTGTCCTCCTGAGAACTCGTACTGCTGTACGGAACTGCAGAGGGTCCTGCTGATGCAGAGGGTACCTCGCATCGTACCTTGCAGAGGGTAAAGCTGATGCTTAGCAGCTCTGTCCTCAACCTTCTCACGTGTTGCATGGGTACAATCCCTATTCCAGCAGCTTTGGGGTCCCCAAAAAATACCCGAGTTGTTGATGAGCTGATGCCTGGTTTCCTTGAGACTTGGATCTTTCCTCCATGAGAAGAGCTGTAGGGTTCATGAGTTTACCATAGGGTTAGAGAAGAAGGGCAATGAGGCTGGGGAAGGGTCTGGACCACAAGTCTTATGAGGAACAGCTAAGGGACCTGGGATTGTTTAGCCTGGAGAAGAGAAGGCTGAGCGGAGACCTCATCACTCTCTGCAGCTCCTGAAAGGAGGTTGTGATGAGGCAAGTGCTGGTTGCTTCAACCAAGTAACGAGTGATAGGGAAAGAGGAAATGGTCTCAAGTTGTACCGGGGCAGGTTTAGATTGGATATTAGGAAATATTTCTTTACTGAAAGAGTGGTGAGGTACTGGTGGTGGCTGCCAAGGACAGTGGTGGAGACTCCGTTCCTGCGGGGGTTCAAAAAAATGTGTAGATGTGACACTTTGGGACATGGTCTAGGAGCCATGTTGGTGTTGTGTTGATGGTTGGACTTGATGACCTCAGAGGTCTTTTCCAACCTTAACAATTCTATGATTCTATGAGAAAGTGGCCATCAGGGATTATGCTAGTTTCGCCTTGGGCTGTCTGAATGCTGTCGCAGGGCAACAATTATTACTTGGTTATTTGCTAACATTGTCTAACACTGAATGGCTTAAGCTAAGCCACAGGACCGGCTGCAGGAAAGTTGCTACGCTCCAGATAGTTTCTGATTAGCTGATGCAGATCTAAGGTGGTGGAGAAAGGGCATGTCCTGCCCCAGGGTCTCATTCCCAGCAGAGTTTGTCTACCTGGTGAACTTTGCCCAGCTTGCAAGTGCTTCCTCAGATCACCCACCACCGGCATCTTCCCAGGCTCCCGTGTCGCTGAGCAGAGGGCATGGTCTGGCCAGGACGTGGCAGCTGGCCGCACTTGACAGCTTGCTGGGATGCTGCAGGTCCAGCCTGCCCGTGCTGCAGATGAGCCGTCCTGGCTGCCTCCCTGCTCTCACAATTTTAAGCCTGATTTCCCTCCACCTCAAAGGCAGCGAAACCGCTGTGATTTAATTGACAGCAGTTTTCATTTGTTCCAAACTCTGCAGGCTCATTTGTTGCATATTAGCGTTTCTCTTGATGAAAACAGCTTCATTGCAGCCTGTCCCTTTCAGGTGTTTTGCTCTGGTGACTTTGGGTAGAGCTTTTGCTGCATTCTATCCTCAATCTCCTTGAATTTTACCCAGATGCTGGGTACCATCTTCATCTGCTCTTCAGAGCTGCAATGTTGATGAGCTTATGTGGCTCCACAACAACTCCCAAAAAAATGTTTTCACCGTTGAGAGCAAAGCACTTCAGCTGTTTTTAAAAGAAACTTTACAAACCTGACATTTCAAAACTGAAAATTGAACATTTTCACTTGTAATGGGAAGAGTTTGGAAATCTCCAATCTGATGCTGTGGCATCCAGCAGCAGTGAGGCCTTCAGCAGCTCCTGCTGCCTTTGGTGCTCTTCTGCTTCCCAGAGCCCTCCAAAAGTGTGGCTTGGTTGGAGATGGCTCCCCTGGCCCACCCGTACCGTTGGGTCCTTGGCTGTAGGATTACTAGTTATGGCAGTGAAGCTGGAATTTTGTTACTTGCTGTTCATACAAATCCAACTTGGTGCTCCCAAGTGAGCATGCGTCTTAGGTCCGTGGTGCAGCACAGAATCAGAGCCAAGTAATGGGTTCACTCAGAAGAAGACAGGATGGGAAGGACGCTCCATATCTCCTTGTTGCCTTTCTTCTCCCCTTCTGCAGCCCTGTAAGGCAAGCGTGGGTCTGCATCTCCCTCTAGTGACTTCTTGCAGACTATCTCTTCATCAGCTGCATGGCACCAGCACCAAGAATTCACCAGCCAGGGTTGTGGTCCTACCAGCTCTTCTTGGTGCCGTTCACCAGGTTGTCCATGCCCCATGGAGCTCAGTGGGAGTGTGGAGCAAAGTCTGAGCAGGTGGTGGTGGTGGTGGCTGTCTGAGACTGATGAAAATGCTGCTAGGTGTTCCAGGAGAGGTGAAGGTCCTTCACACCTGCCACCCAACCCAACCCTGGGCCCGTGTGTGTGTCTCAGTGTGCAAACGCAGTGCCAGCTCTTATATTGGAGCTGGAGGTAAAAGCAATGTGCATTTTAGATGCAAGAAAACTCTCTTAAGGTTTAATTTCTTTTTCATATTCAGCACTTTTGTCTTGAGTGCAGATATTTCTATCAACATTGCTGTTTTCCTGCATCCATGGGTGGTACCTGGGCTCTGCTGGTGGCTGTAGGGCTGGAAGAGCCATTGCAACCTGCACTGTCCTGCAGGGACCATAAGTGTGGCAGCTGAAGACAGAGCGAATCCCTTGCAAGCCACCACCTGAAATTAATTTGCCCCAAGGATGCAAGAGGCTCCACCTGGGCTTGTGTCTGCCTTCCCTCTCCAACCCTTGGAGGTTTATCAAAGTGCTGTTGCAGCTGCTTGGCTGGGAAGCAGATGTGCTGGGGGGTCTTCAATCTCCCATACCATCCCCTGAGACAACTGGGAGCCTTGGAATACACAGAAGCAGCAAAACCAAAGGCTGAAGGGGCAGATCGATCCCTCATGTAACTCTATACGTTTGCTTTAATTGGTTTAGTAATTGCTTGGATTTCTGTCATTAAGCTGTGGGCTCTTGATGCCCCTCCAGCATAGATGATTGTAGGGGGGAACAAGGGGGGAATAGGATCCTTTCCTGTAGAAAGGATCTAAAGCTGCTGGAGATCATCCAGAGGAGGGCATGGAGTTGGTGAAGGGTTTAGAGCAGAAGCTGTATGAGGAATGGCTTGTCACTTGGTCTGTTCAGCCTGGAGAAGAAACTGATGGGAGACCTGATCAAGGTCTGCAGCTTCCTCACAAGGGGAGGAGGAGGAGCAGGCGCTGAGCTCTTCTCTCTGGTGACAGGACTCAAGGGAGTGCAGCAAGATGCACCAGGGGAGAGTTAGATTGGACATTAGGAAAAGGGTCTTCACCCAGGGTATGGTGGAGCACTGGAACAGCTCCCCCGGGGAAGCAGTCACAGTGCCAAGCCAGAAGCATTTGGCCAATGCCCTCAGCCCCACAGTATGAATGTTGGGGTTGTCCTGTGCAGGGACAGGAGTTGGAATCAATGATCCTTGTGGATCCCTTCCAACTCAAGTCATTCTACGGTTCTATGACTGTGAGAAGGAGCTTGTTAGTGTGATTCACACTGAGAACTGGGCTGTGTCCCTTGTAGAGGGTGGGTTTTGTGTTGCAGGGGGCTGAACTGACCTGCCCATCACCGATGAGCTTCCCTGGAGCTCATGGGTTCCTGCCCTGGGCTGCCCTGTGTCCCCCAGCAGCACTCACGCCTGTGGGAAATTAAGCAGCACAGACTATGTTGAGCAGGGAGAAGGGGAAAAATGAAAACTTCAAATTTCATTCTTTTCCTTCTTCCCTTTCAGGACTCCAGACTCACTGATTCAGATTTGACCCTGAGGCCACCTTGGACGTGGGAGGATGCCCGGGAGACCTTCAATGTCCAGCCTGATGGGAGCACCCTGACTTCACTCTCTGATACTGACATGCTGTCGGCTGAGGAGAAGGAGGGCAGCCTTTCTATCACGGATGAAGGCTTTGAGCTGTTGAACTCCACCTATAATAAAATCACCAGCCCCGGCAGGCCAGAGCTCAGCAGGAGCAGCTCACGGGTTGCTGGTAGGTCTGTTGAGTCCATAGTCATGTTTTCCTCTGTTTCTTCTGCATACGGTCATGATGCCTGGGTACCTGATGGTACTTTCACTCATCCAGGACCCTCCACCAAAACACACAGAGCAGCCAAGAAGGAGCGTGCCTCTGACCCCTGGGAAGAGAATGTCACCACGGAGAAGCTGACAGGTGATGTGGGCACCCGGTGGCAGCTCTTGCCCAGCAAACCTGCTGATGCCATCACGGACCTGGACATGCCTGCAAACTTCGCCAAGGTCTCCGCATCAGCACCTCAGGCAGCTGCCCCCAAAGGAAATGTGCCTGAAGGTTCCCTGGGAACGGGGTCAGCAGCAGGCACCCCAGAGCATCCTCCAGCAGAAACCAGCCCTGCTGTCCCAGGGCTCGGGGGCGGCACTGCCTACCTGGGACACCCCATCTTGCCAGTGGCACGTGGGCAGCAGGGTCGTGTGAAGATGGGACCTCCAGGGCTGCCAGGGCCACCAGGGCTGCCGGTGAGTGGCAGAGGCAATGTGGCTGCTGGAGGAGAGGGATGGGTGGTGGTACATCTTCCCCTCCAGAACAGGGAGTGGGCACAGGCTGCTGAGCTGTAGTGCTGGCACCTTACAGTGGGAAACTGTGCACCAACCTGGCCCTGCAAGAAGTTTTTTTGATGTCCCTGAAGAAACTTCTCTGACAACTGGAACAGGTTGCCCAGGGAAGTGGTGGCTGCCCCATCCCTGGAGGTGTTCAAGGCCAGGGTGGATGAGGCCTTGAGCAGCCTGATCCAGTGGAAGGTGTCCCTGCCCATGACAGAGGGTGGAACTGGGTGGGCTTTAGGATCCCTTTCAACCCAAACCATCCTATGGTTCTATGAACAGGAGAGATGATTCCCTTATCCCCACTGCCCTAGAGATGGTCTGAAGTTGTTTAACCATCTTGTCAGCCTTCATTTCACCATGGTCATACCCAGCAGCAGGCTGAGGGGCTCAGACTGGGGCTAAGCTGTTTCCTTCACCCCGTTCCCACAGCAAACCCGAGACATCAGCCCCCAGCCCCTGCTGACATCGCTGTCCTTTGCTTCTTTACCGTTGCAACACCCCAAAACTCATGGTGGTTCAGAGCAGAGCATTGAATTTATCTTGGAATACAATGTTTTGACTATTTATCAGATTATTCACCCGTTGTAGTGGGATGGAAAAAGGGAAATTTAAAGAAATTGGGAAGCTTGGTAGGGAGCCCACAGGAAAGGTGAGGAGGGGCTCTTCATCAAGGAGTGCAGGGACAGGATGAGGGGGTATGGTTTTAAGCTTCAAGAGCGGAGATTGAGATGAGATCTTAGGAAGAAATTCTTTACTATGAGAGGAAAGGGAGACCCTGGCCCAGGTTGCCCAGAGCAGTGGTGGCTGCCCCATCCCTGGAGGGGTTCAAGGCCAGGTTGGATGGGGCTTGGAGCCCCCTGATCCAGTGGGAGGTGTCCCTGCCCATGGCAGGGGATGGAACTGGATGGGCTTTAAGGTCCCTCCAACCCAAACCATTCTATGACTCTGTAACTTAGAACAGATAAATCTTTGAAGAAGTCATCAGTCTTCATTGCAAAGTAGCTGAAAAAATGTTTTTATGTATTTTCCCGTGTTTATGTTCTCTGCCAAAATGATTTCCCTAATTTGGTTAAATATTCTTAACAATTCCTCTAGAAAATTGCATTTCATTTACCCAGGACCACTGCCAGGAGTCACAATGGACGCTTTCTCCTCCCCCTGGGCAGACACCCCCATGAAAACTGTCTGGGATGCCTGGAGCTCAGGGCTGCTTTCAGGGTTGGTCTGGATGCTGTGGGGCAGGACTCCACGCATGGCTGCTTTTACAGCTCTGTTTGAGGGACCTGGCTCTAAATTCGTCATCGATGAGCCAGGCTTCGTAGGATAATGGCTAAATTTAGGACTGCTAGCTTCCCCCTCGAGCCTTCTCCTTGCTGCCAGCGAAAATAGAAGAAAATAGCAAAAGGAACAGATGCTGAAGGATGAAAAAATCCCGGGAGTGGAGGAAACGTCACGGCATTTGACAGCCCTGCTGTCAGCCGGCAGGAGGAGAGGCAGCGTGAGAAGGGGACTCAGCCAGGAGGGAGTTGCTTTTCCACTTGTAGAAAGTATTGAGGTGGCTTTTCTCTTGATTTTGAGCAGCCTGGGTGGAAACATGGGTACAAACAGCTTCCTCTGGCAGGGGTCAGGAAAGTCAGTGGGGCACAGACTTCCAGCCCTGCCTCACCACACTAAGGTCTTCTCCTTGGATGCGAGTTCGTGTACACCTGGTTTGCCACCTTCAGAGGTTTTTATGCCTCTGCAAAAGCACTTTGAGTGGCTGTTCCAGTCAAGAGGTGTGGGTGGAGATCTATTGATCATCCTGCCAAATCCTGATCGTGCCCTAATGCTCCTAAGGGCATTTATGGACTGTAGACCTCGCAGACCACATGCCCTCAGTTCCTATCACATTGTCTGCTGTAAAAGCATTGGAGATCAGTGGGGAGAAAACCTAACATGTTATGATAGGAATGGTTGGACTCGATGACCCGGTGGGTCTCTTCCAACCTGGTTATTCTATGATTCTATGATTCTATGAGAAATGGAAAGTGTTTCTTCCTTTAAGAGCTGCTGATTTTTATGATCCTGCTAATCCTCCTTGCAGGAGTTTCATTGTGTTGCCCATAAGCAAAAGCTCCTTGGTTTTCATAGCTGGTGTTTCATGGGGTATTCCCAGCTGTCGCTTCATCCCCAGAGTTGCCAGCATCACTGCTGTGCCTGCGCCATTCGGCATGAGCGCAGGGGGCACGGCCCCAACCCCTGGGTAAGGGGACCTGAGCCCCGGGAGCTTCAGATCTGGGTGCTTTAAGTGAGAAAAGACCCCTTGGTGAAACATCCCTCAGTGTCAAAGCTGTTTCAGGGCATGGAGCTTCACTTTTACCCATCCCATAGGCACAAGGCAGCGACGTGGGGCTCAGCTGCTGTGGTTGGTGTAGGTTGGTGTGGGGTGAGTAGTTTGGTGTGTGTTGGTGTAATTCAGCCTGGATTCCCAGGCTCACTACCTGGCTCAGCCAAGGCCATTTGCAAGCTCAGACAAAAATGAGTGGCTGTCATTGGAGCCATTAGAGCCGCAGCTCTGCAGTGGACACACAGGCAGATGCTGTGCTGCAGCCCGACGTGTTCTCAAGCTCTGCCGACGTCTTCCAGGTAGATTTCTTTCAAGAAAAGCCAGGATCTCCCATCTGACTTTGTTTCTGTCCATCAGCTGCTACAGTTGGTAAGCCCTAAAGCAGGGTCACTCCTTAGCCACAATGCACACTTTTAACTACTGATGGGCTCGATCAGATCTCACACAAGTTCAAAGCTGCAGATGTTTGCATCCTCTTCCAAGCTACTGTTTGAGTGTGTGGCCGTGACCCAGCTTTATGGGTTTTTCTTCCTAACAGACTGCCTTTCCTCACCAGGTGTCAGGAAATGTGCTCCTGCTCCCTGGCCATATGGGCTGGGATGTTTCTCTGCTGGATGCTGCAGGATTACACTGCTCAGCTGGCTGAACAGAGCTGCTTTCTGCTGCCAGGGCAAAAGAGTGGGAAGGGAGCAGCATAAAGTGGGGGATGCGCCTTCCTCCCTTCCCCTAAGAAATGGGTGTTTCTTTGAGACTTTTGCTGCTGGTTTGCTCCAAATCAGCTGTTTCGGTTCCTGCTTTGCTGGGATGGGATGGCCCTGGCTGTGGTCACCCAACCACCGTGGGATGTCCAATGGTTCGGGTGACACAGCTCCCCTCCTTTGCCTTTCAGGGCTGTCCTGGGAAACGTGGACTGGTGGGACCCAAAGGAGACAAAGTGAGTATCCAGAAAAACAGGAAAGATACGGGATAGAGCATAGGGTCTAGGGTAAAAGCCACAGACTATTTGGGTTGGTCTGAGTGCTTTTCATCAAGAAGGCAATGTGAGCTTCTGAAGCTGCAGTCTGGGACTCTATATGTGCATTTGGAAAAGGAAAGGACTATTTGTACTGGATATTTTAAGCCCAGGCTCAGGACTGAGCTGACTGTCTGGACAAGCTGCTGTCTTTCATCGGAGTCATTTAATGGCTCTGCAGAGACAGCAAAGCAGGGAGGTGAAAAGCTGTAGCTCACATCACCTGGAGGAGGGATGCTGGTGTGTCCCAAAGCCCAGTCCTGTGCTGTATCCACCAGTTCATCTTGGAGGGATATTTGGCCTCTAGCACTGCATTGGTCAGACCCTCAGCTGCCCTTCCAGCTCCACGAACTCAGCGCAGCTCAGGTGGATCTCCTGATGCGTGCAGCATTGCCCTAGCACGCTGGCAGAAGCTCGGAGATGCTCTGGAAGAAGGGTGGTGCCTCAGTTTCTCCATTCAGTAAAGCAGCAAAGGTGCTGCTAACATCTTTTGCGTTACCATTTCAATCTTTCCCAGGAAGTAGAAGGACAAACTCATTGCCCTGTGACTCGTGCCACTTCTGTGTTTACTAGCTTCAGTACCTGTGGCATTTAGATAGGTCTAGGCACAAGTGTTTGCGTATGAAGCTCATTCCTTTTGCTTTCCTGTTCTCAGGTTTATTTAGTTCTTAAGAGCTGATTTGAACCCAGGAATGATGCATGTGCCTAGACACAGACTTTGCTCTGACTTGAGTCAGAGCCTGTGTTAACTCTTTAAAAAGCCCACTGGTTGTAAGGAGCTGCCTTTGTCTTCCTAGGGGTACCCTGGAGCTGTGGGGCGGACGGGCCGCCCGGGTGACCCAGGCCCTGTGGGCATCCCTGGTGTCCCCACCATCGTCCTCTGGAGGAACTCCAAGGAGGACTGGCAGACGTTCATGGTGAGTTACGGCCATGTGGGTGAGCACTTGGGAAGCTCTGCATACACCTCCCCATCAGCTCCCATGCAGGCAGTTTGGCTCTGCTGGGATGAGAGCTGGGAGGAAGAGTTGGTGATGGTTTGAGATTCCTAATCTGTTGGGTGGGAGGACAGAGGTGGGGTAGAGGCAGATGGGGCCTGAGAGCAGATGCCAAGGAGAGAGATGCTGCTCTCGGGAGGCATCTCTGCAGGCAGCTGGCCTTGGATGAAATGGGGTCAGTGCATGCCCAGTCCCTCTGTTCTCCTGGGACCGACTGAGATCTTGAGTCCCCTTGGTGCACACACGTCCATGACCACGGGTGGTTCATGCCCTGCCCCTGTAGGACAGGGGCCAAAGAAGATCCAAGCTGTGCAGAAAGCAGCCCCTCTCCTGCTCTGCGTTGCAGGTGACAAAGCTTTGCTCCTGTTTTCCACTCTATCCCAGTTTTCTGCCATGACCCAGCTGTGTGCTGTGGCTTTGGCTCTAGCTCACAGGGCTGATGCCTGTTGCTAGGACGAGATATTTTTGCACCCAAGTCTTGCTGCTTTGGGGAGCACAAGAGTAGGATTGGGACCTGTGGGGAGCCAGGAGTGCTTCAGCTGTGGTGGAGGTGGTGCAAAACACGATCATGGCAACAACCCAGCCAGCCTTGTCTAGGTTCCCCATCTCCTGACAGCACAATGACTGCTGTGATCAAGCTCAATTTCAAACTCTCAAGCTTTGCCAGAGCCAGGCAGGACGATAGCAGAAGTCACTGGGATTCCAACTGCCTTAGGGCCTTTACTAACCTGGGGCTGGAGATCCCTGGAGTGGTGATGCTCTCTGCTTTGTGTGTCTGTAATCTGCTGCTTATGGGACTGCAGCCTGTCTGGATAATATTAGCTGCTTGAAGCAGACACCAGGCAAAGCAGCTTGAAAGGCAAGGTGGTGCAACGCGCAGAGTGATGGGCTGAGAAGAGGCTAGGCTTAATGCTCCAGCTCTCTAAAAGCCCTAGTGAACTTGGGTGGGACATTTGACTTCTTCAACTAATTCCTTTGGGAGGAGGTATAATGGCACCCTCTGCTCCAGGGCAAATGCCTTTAATGCTAGCAAAACTGTTCAGTGAGGAGGATCTTTGTTGTGCCAACACAGCACATCCCAAGGAAGGGTACAAGGTGGAGAGGATGGGTCCTGTGCCAGTCTGGCTGTCAGCTTAGGATGACCAACCCGGCTTGAGCCAGACCTGCCCCTTGCAGTTTAGTGTTGGATCGGATCAAAGCAGCCGTAGAAGATAAACACCTGCCTTAGAGGAGTTCAGATTCCTTCTAGAGCTGATTATTTGGAGATAACTTGGCTGATCTGGTGGACCTCAGTGTTCTCCTGTCCTCCTGCTGCTCTAGAGCAGGATCTGTGCTGTTACTAATGCTGATGAGACCCATCTGGGCACGCAATGCAGGACCAGAGTAAACAGGGGTAGGAGAAAGTGAGCTGGAGGGGTTGTCTGGAAAAAGCCTGCAGTTCTAGGGAGACTCTCCATGCCTGTACCAGGGCATTTGCCTTCCTCCCAGGGTGTTGGGGGTACACATCTGTGGAATCAATTCCTGTTGTCAGGGCACGGTTGCAGCATTTTGCAGGGCTGCTGATGCTTCTTGCTCTGACACAAATGTGGGGTTTTTTTCCCTGTCTGCACTTGAAAAGCAACCTCAGGCTTTGTTCTTCTGCAGGCAGAAGTGTTCATGCCTATAGGTGTTGCTGCAGACCGTGATTTCTTCGGTGTACCACCACCTTCCATGCTTGGGCAATTTTTGGGAATGCTGGAGGGAGCAGATGGTTTCATCTCTCTTTGGGGAGCTGAAGCAGGAGGGTTGTCGGGGCCTTGGCTGCAGGCACCCAGGGGTTGTGTGCTGGCATCGATCCCAATGCTTTTGGCACAGCGCCGATCTCGAGGGGAAGGCAGTGTCTGGTGAGGATGACGTGGGGCACCCGAAAGCCTTGCTGGGCTATTGTGTCTGTGGCCATATGACCCCGGCGGTGCCGGCAGTGAGGTTTTGCTTGGCAGCAGGAAACAGGGAGTGCAAAGCCATGGGCTGGGTTTTGCTAATCTTTGTTGAGCTAGCGCAGGGGTGAAAAGCTGAGCACTGGCTGCTGTGGAGGCAGGGGGAGGTTGTCTGCTTCTGCAGCCCCTGCGAATTCCTGCGGGGCTGGAGAAATGCTGGGGCTTGGGACAGTGCCGTGCTTGTGATTTGGGAGCTGCTGGGGTTTGTTGTGGGCTCAGCCTTTGAAAGCGCAAGGCAGAGGAACCGCCTCTCAGGCCAGGAGATATAACACAGTATGATAGACCGGGAAAGCGAAGGACACCAGTGACTGTCCCAGAGCAGTTATGGCTGTTGGGATGCTCAATAGCCTCTCCTGCTCCTTCCCAGTGAAACAAATCTTTGCTATTCATGGGAATGAGCAAAACCAGCCACTGTGATGCTGCCCCAAGCCCCTGTCTGTCTGTTCATGACATGCAGACAAACATCAGGTTTGGCAAGGAGTTGTCTCGGTGTGACTCGAGGGGCAGAAGTGGTTGCTGTCTTCTTCTGGCAGTGTTGACCTTGGTAGTGGTGGCGTCCCAGAAGCCAGGGAAGAAAGAAGAACTGGAGCTCCTGCAGTTATTAGGGAGCTTAACCTGCAGCACTAGAGTAATTTGTTTTTATGTCTTCCACTGCCTTTAAAAACAAGAGGTCAGGCCAGGTAAATGAGGGCTGGTAACCTTAGAGAAGGAGAATATAAAAGAAAATACTGCTCCACGCAGCTGGTAGGCAACCTTTAGGATTTTCCTGCTACTGAAAGGCCAGCAGCTAATGCAGCTCCGTGACTGCGTGGTTTTACAACTGTGCTGTGGGCTGGGGAGGGCAGCCAAGTCCATGCTTCAGGGCATGACATGTTCTCCGTAGAGCTGTCAGAAGGGTTTTTCCTGCCCCTGCTCTCATGCTGGAGTTTTAGCAGAGGGACAGATCCCTATGGTGTTCACTCTCCATCTACATCCCTTCCCTTTGTTATGATCCCTGTACCCATCACACTGCTCTCTGCTGCACAGAGCTGCAGTGAGCAAAGCGATGGCTGTTCCCTGCTGAAATTGCAGAAGGCAATTAATTTCTCTCCCCTCTCCTTGGCTTCTGGTTCTCCTGTGGGATTTCCCCCCCTCCCTCCCCCCACCTCTTTTTAAAAGGCTGAATTTTGTTTTGAAGCCTAATGAAATAATATCCTGTCCTGAGTGAACCTGAGTTCACTGATTCCCAAGACAAGGCAAAGGCATTGGCTGAGCTCCAACTGCTTCTAAAAGTTTTTGTGAGCAGCTTTTGAGAGAAATGAGAGCTGGGTGGATGAGAGGGCCATGGCCTGGACCCCATAGGCTGGCAAGGGCTGCACGCAATCACTTACAGTAATTGGTTTGGGATCAGCTTGAAAGGGCCTGAGAGGTCTGGTGTGGTGTTAGAGCCAGTTAAATCCATGAATCCATTAATCCATCCATCCATCCATCCATCCATCCATCCATCCATCCATCCATCCATCCATCATCTCCCCCTGCCAAGAGTCCTGCTCATCATTAGAAATATTCCCATCTGTTGATAGGTCTGTGTTTGTTTTCCATAATGAGTTCCTTGGCTTTTTCCCTTCTCTCTCCTCTGGTATCAGAGGACAAATTTTTGGAATGGGGAGCAGGAGGAGGTTTCCCAGTGGCCCCAAGGCTGAAGCTGGGGAGCATGTGGGAATCCTGCTCCTCCAGCTGCTTTGGCTTGGTGTGAGGAACAAGGAGGGGCTTTTCTCAGCCTTTGATACCAGACAGGGCTTGGAGGAGCAGCCTGGACCATATGTTCAGCCTCGCTGTGGGAAGGAGGAGGAAGAAACATTTGCCTCCTGAGTGTCTGTGGTCTGTGCTGCTGGGAGGGCAGGAGGATAGTTGGTAGTTGGAGATAGATATCATTTTGTTTCCCAGTCATCTCCCAAAGCTTTATGCAACCTGGCTTGGAAGTGGTCAAAGACCTGTGCTGTGAATTTTTAGGACCTTTACACTGGCTTTGAAGTATGATGAGATTATTTGTGGCGATTGATGATGGAATTTGCCCACCCTGTATCTTCTGAGTGGTTTTTTTCCTCTCTCTGGTCATCTGATCTTCTAGAAAACTGGAGATGCATGAAAGATTTGGCTGCTAGGAGCAGAGAGAAGGCCTGCTGGCCGTGACTGCTTGGGTATCTCCTCATCTGGGCCTTCGGATGGGGCTGGCTGGGATGAGCTTTCCACCTGGAGCAAACTGCATTGTCAGAAAAGCTTGTTTCAGTCCAACCTGGGCTAAAAATGATGATTCCTGCACACACCACCAACACATTTCTGATGTCTCCATGTGCAAAGCGTTTCTGGTGTCCCAAAGCTGCCGGAGCACTCATGGAGGAGCTGAGTTTCAGCAGACTTCAGAAGAAGTGGGCTGTCTGTCATAATTTGCTAACACGGCCATGAGTTCCTTATCTCCTGCACATTGTCCTCAAATTAAACCTTCTCCTGTGACTTAAGTACACAAAAGTAAAATAGATTTGGTAGAGGACCAGTTCATTGTTGTGTCTTCCCAAACAAGAAGAAAAAGCCAGCAAAAAGGAATTTGGGACTTTTTCGTTAGGATATTTTGATTTTTCTTTTCCCCTTTCTCCTTTCAGCAATCATCGTTTTTCCACCTTCTGCACGCGGGCTGGCCGGTGAGTATTGCTGTTGAGTAACTTTCTGTGGTTCATTTTTCCCTCTGCTTGCTCAGCTTGATTTTCCAGTCTCCAAGCACTTTGTCAGTGAGATCTGTTTTACCAAGGTTTCTCTTTTTAATCCAGAGAAAACCCGGAGCCCCAGGACCTCCAGGACATCCAGGAAGAACAGGAGCACCTGTAAGTGAGACCAGCCCTGGTGTCTCCTTCATGTCTGGGTGCTGCTTGGCCCCACTCAACTGGGGCAGCTTGTAGAGTCAAAATCCCCAGCCATTTGTATGGTCCTAGGCTGCAATTAAGGACCTTGGGACTGAGTTTCAAAGAAGCCCAATGGTTTGCTTGCCTGCTTCCCACTGAAAGACAAGTGATGTTTGATATCCAGCTCCCTGGGCTTCACTGGCAGGCACAGCCTCTGCTCTTCTGTCTCTGCCAGCTGAGCAGTGCTGGCTTATGTTCCCCAGGGCACTGGGTTCCTGCCAGCATCTTTGGACCGGGACCATGACAGCCTCTGCAGGCCTTGTGATCTCAGCATGGGGAGGGGTGGGAGGTCATGTTTCTTGACTCGATATTTGTTTCTGCACAGGGACCCAGCGGAGATCCAGGGGAGCCGGGTGAGAAAGGCCAGCGGGGTTACGTGGTGAGTGGGGTTGCTGACAGAGATGCTTGGAGGGATACTCTGTGGGGAAAGTGCAGTTTGGAGAGGTTTGAGTGTGCCCTCGGGGCTGTCCTGGGGATCCTTGGAGACCTCACTCCTGTTGGATCAAACCCTGGTGTGCTGGGTGAGAGAGAACCAAGTTTGCTGCTGGTTTGGGAGCTGTGCAAGGAAATGTGTACCTGGTTTGAAGGGAGGATCTTGGGAGGTGATACCTTGGTCATATCTCCAGGGAACTTGCTGTAGCTGGCAGGGGTGGCTCTTCATGGTGGGCTCATTCCCTGAACCAAGTCTGTCCTGCAGCTTCTCTCACCCCAGTTTGCAGGTGCATGGGCTCAACAACTGCTCGGCACAGTCCCTTTGGGTGCTGAACTCTGCCATGTGTCACCCAGCGCTCTCCCAGGCAGGTGGACACAAGGTGATGTGGTTGTCCACAAAGCACCCTGTCCTTTGTCACCTTCTGGAAGCCACTCACCTCCTTCCCTGTGGCTCTGGCCAAAGGGCTATGTGGGCTCTGCCTGTGCTCCATGCCGTGCAGCGTGCTCTCGTGGAACCCAGCTGCCTCGCCTGGGACTGAGCAAGCACAGCTGCCTGTGGGGTTTAGGTGCCCGAGGGGTAAAAAGAAAGGAGAACAGATGTCCCATCTCCAAGCATCTCTGGAACTTTTGTCTCTGTGTTCCCAGCTATTCTTTATCCTGCCTTAATTCATTATTACCAGTGAGCTAAGGGGTAAAAAAGGTGCCCCTAAGGCTTACCTGGTGATGGTCAGTCCGTGTGCAAAGCACCTGATGATGCTCTTGCATGTGGAAAGCATCAGAAATGGCTTTGAGCATAAACCTCAGAGCCAAGAATGATGCAGAGAGCTCTCCTTTGACTTTCTTCTAATGCATTGTTTCTTCCCTGCCTTCCAGTTCCTTTCTTGCTGTACAGACACTGGCTGTGCCTCTCCCAGTTTCGGCTGGAGAGCTTGGGCAGGTCCATGTGCCCAGCATTTGCAGTGCCTGGATGCACAAAACTTCTGCCCCTGCCCACCCACACCATCTCCTTGCGAGGCACTCAGGGTTTAGCAGGCGTTGCTGCAAAAGCAGGAGGCAGGCACAGCACAGCGTTGAGTTTATTGGTTTCATAATGATATGGATTTTTTTTAATTACTCTTGCTTGGCTTTTTTCTCCCCAGGGTGAACCCGGGCTCCAGGGCTTGCCAGGACGTGCAGGTTACCCCGGCTCGGATGGCTTCCCTGGCCTGGATGGCAAACCTGGGCCGTGGGGGCTGCCAGGAGAGCAGGTGAGCTGGGAGCAGGCAGGCAGGGCCATGGCATGGCCAGCATCAGAGTGGGGAAGCTGCAGCCCCAAGCCTCAGGCAAGAGACAAGGGGCTCTGACTCATGCTGCTCTTTATGTCTGCTTGCCTCTTTTTTAACTAAAATGCTCCTCCTAAGCCTAAAAACCCAGGCAGCCCTGGATTAATGCCTCGAGGTTCATGTTTCTCAATACAAAAAGGGCTGTCAAACAGCACGTGTGTGTGTTTAGCTGCGATAACCCAAGTGCTGCAGATCCCTAGTGGGGCCTGAGCACGAGGGCTGGGCTGCTCTTCTGCATCCGAATCCCCTATTTGCTTTTACAGCAGAAAATAACAGGGAAAAGGGAAGAAGTGAGAGCAATTATGGACTGCCTGGATAGCAGTCAAGCTATGAAGCTGGTCACTTGGTGGTGTGCCAGTCCCAGCCTTTTTCCAGACCCCTGGCAGCAGTCTCTGGGGAATACGGGCAACACACCTGGGCTGGAAGCTTTCTTGGGGACTTTTGGAGAATGGTGACAGGGACTGGACCATGCTGAGAGGTTTGGGGTGGGAGTCTGCACCGGAGTGGCCATAGGCAAAAGGCAGTGGGACTACTCAGGACCTGCTCTGCTCCTTCCTCCCTCTCCCCAGGGACTGCAGGGCTTCCAGGGTGACCGAGGCCTGGCTGGTGAGAAGGGAGAAGAGGTAAGCTGACTCTCGCTTGCTCTGCCACGGGCATGATTCAGTGTCAAACCCTGTCCCAGCACGTAGACTTAATGCCAAGCAAGAAGAGCTTTTCCTCACTGGTTTCACTGGCGCACCACTCTGAGCCTGTGGGTGTGCGTGTGCCAGCCCGATGTCACAGGAGGGCGTGGGATGCCCTGTTGCCACCGTTCAGCCAGGTGGCATCCTGGCTGGCAGCCACCTTCACCTCTGTGCCTGCTCAGCCTCCAGCTGCGTGAGCATCCGGTGCTCTGAGGTGCCCTAGTCTCAGGTCCCCTCCAGGGTGTTCCAGGGCTTTGTCAGCCAGGATGTAAAATGTCTATAAAAAAATGAATACTAGTGGTTTCTGTCCACCCAGGTCTTTTTTAGCCAAAATCTTTAGATGTACCCAAGAGACTTCAGCACTGAGCTCCTCCGAGGTCTGATCAGACCAGGGTATTTGAAGCCCAGTTTCTTCTTTCTGAAACAGAAATCCCATGTGTTTTTTCTTTTCTGGCCCATACTTAGTACCCTCTTGCCTGTGAGCATCATCCCAGCATCCAGATGGAGAATATCTTGCCCTTGGGC
Organism: Phaenicophaeus curvirostris; assembly: GCF_032191515.1. NCBI lineage: Eukaryota > Metazoa > Chordata > Aves > Cuculiformes > Cuculidae > Phaenicophaeus > Phaenicophaeus curvirostris. The sequence continues at coordinate 3,588,363 of NC_091411.1, forward strand.
TTGACCTCTGCACTTGAGCACTTGGCAGCAGCAGACACGCGAAGCTTTGCTCCACTCGTGAACCTTTTCTTCCCCATGGGTGCTGTGTGCAGCTCAGGGCATCCAGGTGTCCTCATGGGCAATGCGCATAGCATTGCCACACAGTCCAGCGCTGCCATGGAGAGCCCTGTCCCAGCCCTGCAGACCTCCGTGCCACTGCTGTTGCTAGCGTGGTGTAACGCAACCTTGGGCCATGGGGGTGGAGTAGCCCCATTAGGGTGGCACTCTGGTGGGGACAAGCAGCCAGGCTTTCCTTCTGGGGCTGACTCATTTAGCACAAACTTGAGGGTCTCCATCCCCCTGCACACCTCTGATGGTCCTTTGAGGAGCACCAGCCACATTTTAGCTCCTGATGCTCCAGCTGGAGCTCACATGTCCTTGTTCCCATTTCAGGGTTTCCTGGGTGACCCTGGACCAGCTGGAGAGAAAGGAGAGAAGGGAATGAAGGTGAGGGTGTCTGTCCACGCTCTTTACAGCCCTGCCTGGGTCAGGCAGAGGATTGCTCCTTCCCTGCCATGGTTCCCCAGCCCCAGGTCACGCTGTCCTCCATTACTTAGGCTGCTCTTGGCTTTTCCAGGGACTGAAGGGAGAAAACGGCCTGCCAGGTCCTGCAGGACTTCATGTGAGTTAATGGGGAAGCCCAGAATGTCTTCTGATTGCTCCTTCCCTCCATCGCCATTCCTGGGCTGACCCCTTTCTGTTTCTGTGACGGCCAAAACTGTGTCCCTGGCTCCAGCCCATGTTCTCCTGGCTTTGGGCAGAGGGCTTGGGTTCTGTGTTCTCCTACAAGGGATGGGACAAAGGCAGCTGCTGCCCCAGGGTGGGCAGCTAGCTGATGTCCTGCTCCTGGCTGCTTTCCCAGGGGATGTCGGGTCTGAAGGGTGCAATGGGCTTCCAGGGCCCCGTGGGGCCAGAGGTGAGTTGTTTTGCTTTCTCTGCATCACCAGCCCTGCCCGAGGAGGAACCTTCCCCTTCTGCTGCTCCCCACTGGAAGGATGGGTCTGAGGAGGGAGGGATTGGGCTTTGCAGGACACTGCCACCACTTTGTGGTTCACTCTTAACAAATCCTTATACTTTTTCATCTGAAAGCTGGACCTAAACTACATCTTCACCATCCTTTTGCATTTTTTCATCAATGTTTGTGTCCTAGAATTGGCTCTTGTTAATGGGGATGTTTGTCCCAGAGCAACCAGGCCCATTGATCCTTTGCATGTCAGGGGCAGGAGCCTCCCCTCACCTCCAACATCTCCCATATGGATGTTTGCATCCCAGATTATTCTCCTGGCTGGCAATGAAGAGCAATGAGGCTTTGCAGAGCACATTGCATTGCGGTTTATTTTAGGTGACCACCTTCAGCTGAGATGATTCCCAGGCTGACGGCACCTGGGTTTTTCCGTGCTGTTCTCAGCAAGCCAATAACTTTGCTCCTGCCATGTCTTTTGGGAGGCATCTCAACCTGGGAAGTGTTTATAAAGGATTTAAAAGGAAAATTGAAGTGGTGTGGTGGATTGAAGCACCTTCCAATATGAAGGAAGTGTGTGAGCAAAGGGCATGATTTTTGAAGGATCATCACATAATGATGGAAAGGAAAAGGGACTTAGGGATGTGAAGATTAAAAAAGAGGGAAAACTGGCATAATTTCTCTCCTGCTCCAGGGAGAAGGTGGCTCAGTGGGTCCCCCAGGCCCTGCTGGCCCCATGGTAAGTCACACCTTTTCGCTTCAAACCATCGCTGAAAAGCAGGCGGTGGCTGGGCTGGGGGAGCTGCTGCTGTCTGGTCGCAGCAAGAGTGGGGCAGGACCAGTGTGGGTGAGCTGCCCACGTTTCACCCTTTGAGCTGATTTCCACCTAAAAAGGATGCTTAAAACACAGCCTCCTGGTAGTGAGGGGGGTGGTGTGGAATGCAGAAGGGCAAATGACTCATTCACACCCTTACAGCGCCCCCAGCATCCCCCCCAGCCTGGGGCTGCCTCTGCTGCCCTGGGGGATGCTTGGGGGCCCCATCCAGTCTCCTCCCGTATGGTGCATGTGGCCACAGCACTGAGCACCCTCTTGCGTTACAGGGAGAGCCGGGCCAGCCAGGATCAGTCGGATGCGGAGGTGTCAATGGTTCTCAGGTGGGTCTGCAGTTCCCATCCTTTGCTACGTGGGATTTTGCGGCCACTGCGCTCATCCTATCCCTTCCCTTCTCTCTCCCCAGGGAGAAATGGGCCCTCCTGGCTTGCCTGGCCCCCGGGGCCCCAAGGTACGAAACCACAGTGAGGGATGAGCAGACCTTAGTGATGGGGTGTCCTGGGGCAGCTGGTGGCAGTGCTGGGAAGGGAGGGTGTTCCAAGCGTCACCCAACCTGGAGGAGCCTCCTCCAGCTGGGCTGTGATCGTAGCCTACCCCAAAATCTGCCGAAGAGGCTGAGATGGGGGTGGGAATCCTTTCTGTACCCCTTGCACTGGCAGGGGGGTCCCATCATGCTGGCTGACTTGGAGCCCTGGAGCTCCTCAGCAGAGCGGTGTTTCCCAGGAGAGGTTTTGCACCGCAGGCTCTGTGTGATGTGTGCAGGGATTTGGTTCTAACGGCAGCTTCTTGTCCCCTGCTGCTTTGCAGGGACCACAGGGCTTGCAAGGGAGACGCGGCCCCCCGGGTCCCAGGGGCATGAAGGTGAGTGAGTGCTGTCCTGGCACACAGCACACCACATCTCCGAGGTGTGTGTCCCCCCTCCATGCGCTTGTTGAGCAAGGAAGAAGCTGCTGGGACCTTGTCCCCCTGTGCTTCAAAAATGGGTGCAAAATTCTTGACCCTGCAGGTCTTTATGCTCACCCTGGAGCAAGTGGATGGGTGGGAAGGTCTGTGTCCCTGCTCTGGGCAGGTTGGGAAGGGTGAGGTGATGGGGCAGTTGTCCCCAGGGTGCGAGAAGCAGCTCCTGAGGGGCCAGGCAAGGTTCTTCTGGGCTGGGGTCTCATCTGCAGAGCAGGACAGTGAGCAGCACCCTCCTTCTCCCAAACCTCCCACTGCCTTTGCTCTTCCCTAGGGTCCAGCTGGGATGGAAGGATCTGCTGGTCCCAAAGGAGACACTGTAAGAACTTCTTGCTGGCATGCTTTGACCTTGGTGGGGGTGAAGCCCGGGGCTGAGGGCTTCCCCTAGAGGGACCTGAGAGGTGGAGTGAGATATCCTTGCCCCTGCTTTTGGAGGGGACAGGGCGGTGGTGCTTGCCGCAGACCTCACAAATGAAGCCTGGAGGTCCTTGACAGTCTGGGGAGGGGACACAGTGGGGCTGGGCGCTCTCTGCCCAGCCCAGCCTAGCCTAGGCTGATGCCACCACTCCTCTTGCAGGGTGCAGACGGTGCCCCTGGGATAAGGGGACTGCTGGGACAGGAGGGCCCTGGGGTAAGTCCATGGGAGCGGGTGGCTGCGTGTGAGATGCTCTCATCCCTGCGAAGCACCATGGGTGAATGCCATGCCACCCTCAGCATCCCGTGGTGTTTGTGGCCTGAGGGCTGATGGGGATGATGGCCACCTCCCTATGGCCACACTCCTCTTTTCCAGACTCCAAAAATCCTGACTCTGCTGCTTGCAGGGACCTTGATTTTTTTTCTTTCCCTATGGGTTTATCAGCAGAGATGCCCCAGCCCTGCCTGTCCCCTCCCTGGCTGCACGATTATGTGCACCCCGTTTTCCAAGGGTTTGGGTGCTGAGGTGCCCTTTGCAAAGGGTAAGGAAGCCAGGGCAGCCTGGCCTTCCCCCTGCCTGACCCACACCATCCCCTCTAAGCGCAGCCCTGGCTGCCTTTGCTTCTTGTGCTGAAACCCCAACGTGCAGAGCTGAGAAGTGGTGCTTGCAAAAGGGAGGGATGCAGGGTGGGAGGCAGGTGGTGCATTTTGGAGGCTGGGGGCTGCTGTGTGGCTGGGGGCAGCTTTGGGAGGGCTTATGCATCCCCCTGTCCCTGTTGTGCATGTGATCTTCTCATCTGTGGTTTTAGTTACATTGCATTTTGTGTCTCCCTCTGAAGGGGTTTATTGGCCTGCCAGGTTCAAAAGGCACCCACGGAGAGCGGGTGAGTGATGAGTTGGGATGCAGGAGAACCGCATCAGAGCAGCCCAAAGCACCAGCTTTGTGTTCTTTGGCTGTGTTTGGAGTTGATGGTTGAATAGGTGGCAAATGCAGACTTTTGGGAAGGGGAAGATGCCTTTGGGCTTGCCTTGGCGTAGTAAGAGAAGCTCTCAGACATGACAGCGCGTCCTTAGGTACTATCTGCTTTGGGGAGGCACAAGGGAAGTAAGAGTGCTTTAGCGTGTGTTAAGGGACACGATGATGAGGATAAGTTGCTCATCATCATGCTGACATCAGGGCATGCTGGTGGCACTAATAGTTTGGTGTGAACGAACCCAGAAGCTCTGGAGCCCCTCTACCCCTCCACAGGGAACAGATCAAGCATGTACCTGCTCCAAGCTCCAGAAGGCCCATTGTGGGCAACGCCCTGGTTGAAATTGGGAAAAACTAATTTTCTTTGGTAGCAAAGTCAAATCACAGTGTGCTCTGGTTGCAAGGAGTGGCAAAACATGGTTTCCTGAGTGCACCCTCTACCTCTGCTGCTCTTGCAGGGCTGTCGGGGTCCAGGTGGAGCCAAGGGAAACCTGGGAATCAAAGGAGAGAAGGTACCACGTGCCCAGGCTTGCGGAGGGATTCCTCAAGTTGCTTTCTCTTTTGTTGCTCAACTGTGCTATTTTCCAGCTGGGGGATGAGTTTCTGTGGATGTCCAGGCACCCAGGGGCATTTGCTTTTGAGGGCTGTGAGAGCTTGGTAGCTCAGGCTCTGCTTGATCCCATCACATTATTGCCCTTGATTCATCCTTCCCCATGTTGCTTTGGCTGTTTATAAAACATTATATTGCCCCATTGTTGGTGCCCCAGGGATGCTCTTGGAGGAGGGTTGTGGAGTGTTTGCCCAGAGTGGCCACTGGCCAAAGGCCGAATGTGCAGAGAGCTGGGGCAGCAATCCATGGGCTCTCTGGAGGCTTCCTGCCCATGGGCTGGGGAGCCCCAGGCACCATCTTTCCCTCCTGTTTTCAAGCCCTGCTAGAAAATGCTGTGTCTTCTTCTTCCAAGGGTCCACAGGGAGCACAAGGAGCAAAAGGACCCCCAGGGACTCGGGGCCAGGTTGGCTTGCAGGGCTTTCCTGGCCCGCGAGGAGCAGCAGGGCCACGGGGACCAGATGTAAGTGCTGTGGCTGGTTGGGGTGTCGCACGGTGGGACATATGTGTGCCCAGCTTCGTGTCTTGAGGTGGGTGACATAGGGAGGGGACAGCCCTCATGCTGGCAGTGTGGGCAGTGCTGACTTGCCCCAGCCCTGCTCGGGATGAGCACTCCTGCCTTCTCCTGAGCCCAGGTGATGAGCAGCGTGCCTTGGTACCTGCCCAGGAACCACTCACTGCCGTGCTGCTGGCACAGACACTGCAGGATCTGTCTCCACTGCCTGATCCCAGCTCCCCTCCAGCATCCATACAAGGGCCTGTAGTGACAGGACGAGGGGGAATGGTTTTAGATTGAAGGGGGAAAGATCTAGATTAGGCATTAGGAAGAAATTATTCATGACAAGGATGTGGAGGTCCTGGCCCAGGTTGCCCAGAGCAGGGGTGGGTCCTTTCCAACCTAGTGATTGTATGATTCTGTGATTCTATGAAGAGGATCAGAGGCTGCCTTTGCTCTGGCCAATTCGCCTCCTCTCTCGTGGCAGGGAGAAGAAGGTCAGATTGGCCCAACGGGGCTGAACAGCAGCGAGGGACCCAAGGTCATTGCTGGTGACTGTGTCCCCTCGTTCCCCATGGAATGCCCTCATCCTCATGCAAAGGGCACAGATGTGGATGCTTTCCCCATGACCTCCAGCGTGTGGGTCCCAGCATCCAGGGAACAGCATCCTGATGTCCCCTCTTGCCAGGCTCTTGTTCCCCTAACTCGTGCGTGGCATCCCTGCATGTGCTACAGTCATGTGGTGGTGGTGGTGGTGGTTGGATGAGTCCCCTCGGTGCTCAGTGGGATGGAGGAGCTCAGGTGGACCTGTGGGGTGATATAAAGTGACTGTTGCCCTTTGTGTGAATTTTAGGGAGGCCGAGGACCTGATGGCCCAAAGGGAACCCCAGGACCACGGGGAGCCCGGGTAACTACTGGGGTGCTGGTACTTGCAGCTGAATCATTGAGCACCTTTGGCCATAGGAGGTTGAAACAACCTTGGAGATACCCCGTTTGGTGGCTTGATATGTGCTGGGGCCAAGCCATGGCATCATCTAGTGCCATCTTTGCCTCCAGATCTGGAGCTTTATTGATGGCAAGAGGATGCTTTTCTTAATGCTTGTTGTTTTCCAGGGCCGTGTGGGTCAGCGTGGGCTGGTTGGAGTCCCTGGGCTGCCCGTAAGTAGCAGATGACCCGTGCCCCTGTGCTGACGTGTGGTGCCATCAGCGCTGGGACAGGGACAGCTCTCAGGGACCAGCATCCTGGGATGCAGCTGGATCATAGGGTTGGGCTCTGCTTGGGGACTTGCAAAGAATGGTTAAATGGTTGGACTCGATGATCCGGTGGGTCTCTTCCAACCTGGTTATTCTATGATTCTATGAATAAGTTGGGGATGAGCAGCTCAGGCTTTTGCTCGCTGCATGAAGTGTTTTGACAAACCACCTGCCCAACACAGCAACCTCCCTCTTACCCTGAGCATAGAAAATTCAGAAAATAACACCTTTTAAAGAAAATTCCGTTATTCAGAGTCATGTTTGGTGGAGAATCCAGGAATAAGTTACTAGGGCAGGATGGGGGAAAAAACGTGGTTGAGGTGTTCCTGGGGGAATGGGTTTCCTCCCACACTCTTGTTATTTCCCACCCATCACAACCAAAGGTGAGACGGAGCAAGGAGGAGCTGTTGGGGGGATGAGCTGTGGGCTAATGAACCCAGGGCTCAAAACAGACCAGATGGGCACCCTGGGGACCATACTATTGCTGATTTGCCACATTTTAATTCTGGAGGAGGGAGGCTGTTGGTCTGGATGAGCCCTTGGAGGGGGCACCCTGCTGCCAGGTTCTCCTTTCCTAAGACGAGACTCTCCTTCCAGGGCTTGAGGGGCATTCCAGGAGCAGAAGGCGCAGAAGGAAAGCCTGGTACACAGGTTCCCATCCTACACTCTGTACTTGGCTGTGGGGGAGGGATGGGACAGTGGGATATATTGAGAAGGGGAGATGAGACCACTGGTGGGAGACTTCCCAACCCTCCCCGTGCCACGTGGGTCAACACCTAGACATCATGTTGGACATTGCTGCGATCTGCAGAGCCAAGCTGTCCCCAGGAGTGTCACAGTCACACAAGACACCCCTGGGGACAGCCTGGCTCTGCATGTTGGTGATCCCGCATGCATGAGCTGGCACAGTGGGACTGGGAGAAGCTGCCTGTGCTTCCCCATCCTCATCATCACCTGCCTTGTCCTGCAGGGTCCCCCAGGGACTATGGGCAGCCCAGGCAGGAGGGGACCACCGGTAAGTAGAGCTGCACAACTGTCTGATTTCTGTCCTTCCTCCCCTCTGCTTGGTTCTGTCCCCTTGGGGTTGTGCCTCAAAAGCGTGTCCATGGGACAGGGCAGAGGTAGTGGATGGCCTTGAAGGAACAAGAAGAGCCAGAGTGTGGCTGTAGGCATGGACTTGCTGAGCATCATGTTGAAGGGTGAAGGAGAGGGAATGGGGCAGCACGTTTAAGAACTGGTTATTGCAAAACAATTTCTCATCCCTGACACTGCTGTCCAAAACAGGCCCATCATGAAAACCTGGACTGATGGCAGGCTTTCCTTTCTGCAGGATTTCTCATGTTTGTTAATTTTTGCTCTGAAATGCAAAAGAAAAATAAAATCTGGCACTTTCCTCAAAAGAAAATACAAGAAATGTTCAGCCTTGGGTCAAAGAGATGCACCTCAGAGTTTGCTGTTGGCTGTCTAGATGCGCATGTGGGTGTCAGGTGTGGATACACAGAGCTTCAGGGCAGCTTCTGCAATGAGAAACCAAAGAGTCAGTTTGAAGTGGAAAGCCTTCGACAGGCTGAGCCGTTCACCTGCACCTAGCCCAGGGTGCTGGGCTCTACTTCAGGTTGCTTTCTGACCACAAACTGCCTCTCCATTGGGAAGGCCCTGGCCCAGGTTGCCCAGAGCAGGGGTGGCTGCCCCATCCCTGGAGGGGTTCAAGGCCAGGTTGGATGGAGCTTGGAGCCCCTGATCCAGTGGGAGGTGTCCCTGCCCATGGCAGGGGGGTGGAACTGGATGGGCTTTGAGGTCCCTTCCAACCTAAAGCATGCTATGATTCCATCCCTGCTACTTTCCCTCCATCTCTCATCTTCTGCCCTTTCCTCCAGGGTTTTGCTGGCTTGCAGGGAGGCCAAGGGAACACAGGACCTCCTGGCTCGATAGTAAGGAAAAACCTTCCTTCTGCATGAACTCTGCATTTTCTTAGGTGGGAAGTCAGCAGGGCTGATCCTACTGGTGGGGCATGTGGGAATGTCCCCCCTTGGGGAACTGGTGGGAGGTCAGGGCATTAGTAGGACTGGACTTGTTTCTTGGGGCATAAAAATGCCTCAGTGGTAGAAATAGCTGGGGCTAAGGAGGAGCAGAACAATTTCTGAAGGGAATAAGCCTGCCTGAGGGACTTTGCCGCTCTCCTAAGCCTAGTAGGGGTCTCCATGGGGAGCAGCAGCCCATGGAAACCCTTCCCGCCTGGATGTGGTCCTGGGTCCTGGGAGGGGATTGAAATGTTTGCTGCATTCTAGGTGGAAACAGGTGGTACGGGCTCAGGGAGGACAGGTCCCAAGTCTTTACCCTCCAGGTTGGAGACCCAGAGCAATACCTGCAAGCTCCTCCCTGGGAACCTACTCTCAGCTGGGCTGGGTGATAACCCTGAGAATGAGTATCATCACCTTTCCTGGTGAGAGCCCTGTGTAGAGCCAGCCATGGGGTGCTGGTGTGCAGGAGCCACCAGGATGGGTCATGGCAGTTTGTCCCAGTGACCTGGTTTGGACCTGTCCATGAGCACTGGGTCAGCAGCAGTGATTCAGTACGTCTTGTTTCTTCTCAACCTTTTAACTGATGTTTCCTCCTCAAATATTTCCAAAGGGTACTCTGGGGAAACGTGGACCTGACGGAGACCCAGGTTCCCTGGGCCCAAAGGTGAGTTCTGGGGCTTGAGGGGAACATGGGTGTGCCAGGGGGGTTTGGTTGGAGGAGTGATGGTGGTAAACAACCCTGAGAGGTTCCTGGTTCTCATGGGGAGAGTTGGTGGGATGCCATGGGTTCAGATGTGGACAGCAAGGATAAGAAGATGCCTGTCTGCATCCTGGAAGCAGAGGTTCATTAATTCCTTCATCTTGCTTGGCAGGGCCTGCCTGGGAAGCCTGGCTTGGAGGGGCCACAAGGACCTGTTGGCACCTATGTAAGTGGTAGACCTGCCCTGTGTAGGGGGGCATGGTGCTGCCTGCTGGTGGGCAGCAGCTGGGTTGGTGGAAGGCTCGCTGGAGTAGTGCTGCCTCCAGCCAGGGACTCACTATCCTGCCAGGGCTCCTGCCCTTCCCCAGGCAAGAGCTCAGCCTCAACAGCTCCTTTCTTCCCAAATCCCAGAGATGCCACACAGCCCCAGCTGTCTCCTAACACCCTGCTCTCCCCAGGGCTACCCAGGACCGGCCGGTGACCGCGGGAGGCCAGGGCGCAGGGGAGACAAGGTAAGGCTGGGAAATCCAGCCCTGCAGTGAGGGGATGCACTGGGATGGGAGTTGAGGCTTCGGAAGCACTTTTGGGCTGGGCTGTCGATCATAGAATGAATGATAGAATCATGGAATGGTTTGGGTTGGAAGGGACCTTAAAGCCCATTGAGTTCTAACCCCCTGCCACTGGACATCTCCTACTGGACTAGGTTGCTCCAAGCCCCATCCAACCTGGCCTTGAACACCTCCAGGGATGGGGCAGCCGCCTCTGCTCTGGGCAACCTGAGCTGAGGCCTTCCCGCCTTCACCCAATGGATGGTTTTGGGTGGTGATGGTCATCAGCCATGCCAGGGCTTGCAGGAGCAGTGGGAGGAGGATGCCTGGAGCTGTCTCCCATGCTGGGTGAACCGGCATCATAAGATGCTGGGCTCCTGGGTATTTTTTCTTTAAGAGGTCATGCATTAAAACGTAGGGCAGAAAGGAAGTCTTTCTTGCTTGACAACAGGGAGAAATGGGAGCCCGAGGACCACCAGGATTTCCAGGAAAAGCTGGTCCCAAGGTGAGTGCTGTTTGGTGCTGCCTGAGCAGCTCCAGCCCTGCTCGAGAAGCACTGAGCTAGTCACCATTGCCAGATTGGGTATGGGAAAATGAAAGCCTTTGACTCCAGCATCAACATCAAGAGACTAAATTAGGGAAAGTGAACCAGTCAGGGCTGCAGTGTGGAGCTCTGATGGCTGTCTCTTCCCCCAGGCTCTACCAGGTCTCCCTGGACCACGAGGTGCTCCTGGCTCTCAGGTAGGGCTCATTGTGCTCCCCATGTCCTCGCGGCTGTGCCATACTCTGCAATATATACCATGTGCTGCCTATAGCATTAACAGCATGGGTCCCAGTTCCCTTTTTGGGAGCAGGCAGGATCGTAATCTTGCTCATTGCTGGCTGGGTTTTGTCCCGCAGCTTCGTGGACACCATTGAGGTCACCTAGGCATATGGGGATTGGTCTGAGTGGAGCCTCACCCTGCTTGGGGACCCTGTGGCTCCTGGCTGTGACCACACTGCTGAGCATCCTTCTTGTTTCAGGGCAGAGTGGGCGACCCAGGTCCTCGAGGGCTTCCAGGGCTGCCTGTAAGTGAGAGAGCTGTAGCGTGCAGAGATGCTCTGTAGGCTGAAACTGGGTGATGTCCGATGGGAAAGAATCATAGAAAGAGAATCGTTTAAACTGCAAAAGACCTTTAAGATCACCAAGTCCAACCCTTAACCTAGCACTACAAGCCCACCACTAAACCATGTCCCTAAGAGCCATTTCTATGTGTCTTTTAAATCACTCCAGGGATGGTGACTCCATCACTGTCCTTGGCAGCCTCTGCCGGTGCTTGACAACCCTTTCTATGAAGAACTTTTTCCTAACAGCTAGTCTAAACCACCCATGGCACAACTTGAGGCCATTTCCTCTCACGCTATTATTTGTTACTTGGGAGAAGAGAACAGCACCCACCTCACCACAATCTCCTTTCCGGGAGCTGCAGAGAGCCATGAAGTCTCCAGTCCCCCTCTTCTTCCCCAGACTAAACAGCCCCAGGTCCCTCAGCCGCTCCTCATAAGAGCTGTGCTCCAGACACTTGACCAGCTCTGCTGCCCTTCTGATGGTGGATAGGTGCCCACTCTGGAGGCAGCTTCATCCCTGGTCTGGTCGTGGGTCAGAGATCGACCCAAACTCTGCATGGGTAGCTGGATGGTGACAAGTATGGGGACAGCAGTGTCCTCCTGCACCTGCAATGATGAGGTGCTGGGAACCAACCAGGCACAGGTGGTACCTTGCAGACCCCATGGTGGCCCAAATGATTCAGACACAGGGCTCCCACTGGTGTTGCCTTCCCTGGAGCTGCACCCCACGCTGCATTTTGGAGTGTCTAAACAACCTTTTGGCCTTGCAGGGTGTTCCTGGCATGCGGGGGCTGGACGGTGTCCCTGGGAAGCCTGGCTTGGCAGGAGAAACGGGGGCTCCTGGAGCGGCTGGTGCTGCTGGCCCACCTGGGTACCCGGTGAGTGTAGAGGTGGCTCCTTCAGTTGATGGACATCGCAACCCCAAGCCTCAGCCATTTGCTCTCTACTGGTAGGACCCAGTGCAGCAGTTTTGCTGGTGCACCAGCAGGGACCTCTGAAAAGCACCTGCAGGGAGAGAAGGAAAGAGGAATGTTGTGCAAGGGGCTTGAGAAGCTGCAAGTCGTTTCTCTGCCCGTGGAGAGGTGGTGTGCTGGGGCCTCCCAGCCCCTGCCACCCACGCTCAGGAGCTGCAGAGACCACCTGAGTTAGTGTGGTGCCTTCCTGCTGATATGAACTGTTTGTTTTCAGGGACAGGAAGGTCCAAAGGGACCTGAAGGACCTTCAGGGATTAGAGGAGAGAAGGTAAGGACAGAGAAGGTAAGGCTTGAGCTGCCCAGGCAGGCAGAGCCTCAGGGTCACTCTGCTTGCCCAAAGCAGGGGTTTCGTCCCCTGAGCAAGCGCACCTCCCAGTTTTGCCACAGGCTTTGCCCAGTGGGATGGGCAAATACAAGTTTGGAGCAAAGTGGGAGAAGAGCTTTGGAAGCCCTGCTGTGGGGTCCGGGGCAGCAGGGTGTGTGGAGGACCATCATAGCTGCCTGTCCTAATGTCTGTCTGTCCTCTGCCAGGGTGACACAGGAGATCCCGGGGAAGCCGGCATAAGCGGGTTGGACGGCGAGCAGGTACCCTCTCCTCCCTCTCTAGGGTCGTTCCAGCCTGCCTCTCGCTGCGTGTCTTCTCTGGGATGGGAAATGCAGGGAGGAGGTTGCTGATCCTCAGCTCAACCAGAAGGTTGAAGCTGGGTTTGCATTAGCTGAGCCAAAGTCTTTGCACAGTGCCGGGCAAATGAGCTGTGCTAGGGCCAGGCTGTGTGTTTTCTCCCTAGGGATCACCAGGACCACCAGGAGCAGAGGGTCAGCTGGGACCGAAAGGCGAGCAGGTTGGTTCCCAATGAGTACTGGTACATCTGGTAGCACTGGGGTTGCCTGACCCTGCTGCTGTAGGGGTGGGTGCACCTAAATCCATGTAGGGCTGTTTGAAACATGCTTGTGCCTGAGGATTTATGTCACTGGGCATTGTAGAATCATAGAATCAAAGAGTGGTTTGCATTGGAAAGGACCTCAAAGCCCATCCAGTTCCACCCCCTCCATGGGCTGGGACACCTCCCACTGGATCAGGGGCTCCCAGCCCCATCCAACCTGGCCTTGAACCCCTCCAGGGATGGGGCAGCCACCCCTGCTCTGGGCAACCTGGGCCAGGGCCTCCCCACCCTCATCATGACGAATTTCTTCCTGATGTCTGATCTAAGTCTTCCCCCTTCCAGTTTAAAGCCATTCCCTCTCGTCCCATCACTCCTTGTAAAAAAGTTCCTCTTCAGCTTTCCTGGAGCCCCTTTCAGTACTGGAAGCTGCTCTAAGGTTTCCCTGGAGTCTTCTCCTCTCCAGGCTGAGCGACCCCATCTCTCTCAGCCTGTCCTCATAACAGAGATGCTCCAACCCTCAGATCATCTTTGTAGTCTCACCTGGACTCATTCCAACAGTTCCATATCCTTCTTATGTTGGGGATTATTAGGGGGCTCCAGGTCCCCTCAGGGTCTGTGTACCTGGTACAAGGGAAACTATATGGTGGGAAATGATGGAGGGCTGAGCCAGGGTCAGCTGGAAAAGACAGCCAAGAATAATCCTGGTCATCTCCAACCTGTGCAGGGAGAGGCAGGAACCTGTGGAGCTCCAGGAGTCAGAGGGGGCCCCGGGGAGCCAGGGGATGATGGACCAGAGGGGCTGCCAGGGAGGCCTGGAGAGCAAGGGAAGGAGGTAGGTGTGCTGGCTGACACCTCGGCACCCTTTGCCGGGGGATGGGGATGGGAAAGGTTTGCCACCCTGGCCCTGGACAAGTGCCTGTGCTATGGGTTTGCCACAAACAGGCTGAGATGCTCCTGTGAAAGAAGGGGGCGGATGCTTTGGGGGCCCCTTGCTGGGCAAGGTGCTGCTTGGCTGTGCTCAGCATTTTGTCTTTATGGGTCATGGCTGGGGGTGACCTCCTGGTGCAGGCAAAGCAACTCATGGAAGCCAGAGCTCAGCGTTTAACCCCCCCTGGGATGGGGTGACACGCCTGCATCTGATGCAGGTATTTCCACTCTGGGCAGGGTGATGCTGGTGATGCTGGAGACCCAGGCGAGCCAGGACCACGGGGACAGAAGGTGAGGAGTGCTTCTGGCCCTGTCCCTCCTTACAGCACCTTGGGGATACCCATAACCTACTCAGCCTCCACTGCTCTGTTTGCTGCGGTGGGAGCAGAAGCAGGACAGGGGTGTCCCCATGGCTGAGGACCACTGGAGATGCAGGGCTCAGACCCAGCATCAGCACCTCTCCTGTGTACCCTAGGATGAGCTTCTGTCCGCAGCACCCACTGAGAGGGTGAAACCCATCATATCCATGCACAAGCCCATTTAATTGCTGTTCCTTTCTCCTCTCTGTGGTGACACTTGTGTTTTGATCCCTGAGCAGGGTGATGCTGGGCCCCCGGGCCCTCCTGGAGCACCTGGTCTGGGAGCTGCGACAGGGAAGATTGGAGGAAAAGGCCATAAAGGAGAGAAGGGCCAAGAAGGTTTGCTGGCAAGTATAGAGAGGGGCTGCCTCAGCCCATGGGCTCCCAGCATCCCTGCAAGCTGGCAGGTGCTGTGGAGGGGAGCTCACCCTTGGCAGGAAACCTTAGGCTCCAGGACCTGAAGAAAACACCAAGAATTGGCAAATCTAAATTCAGGAGTTTGATGGCTCATGAGCAGGACACCAGAATTAGGTTTTGTTGATACAAAGGGACGGTTTGGACTTGCTGGGCAGCCCTGTCTCATGCCATAAGGCAGGGGAGGAGGCTGAAGTTCATTAATTCCCTTTGGTTAGAAGTGGGGGGAAACACTGAAGATCTGTAAACACAAAACAGTTTATTGCTAATATGTGCCCACATTGCTTCATCACATAGACACAATATGTGGCCTCAAACACAAACACAATACTGAAAATGTGTGGCTCCAAACACTATACTGTGATATGAGTGTAAAATATGCAGCCCCAAACATGATATTCCAATAAGCTGTGCATTAATCTAAAAGAGAAAAAGGGAGGATAAAAGAAAGGAGATCACCAGTCCTGCTTCCAAAGTTGATCCAGCTCAGGGGACTCAGTCTGTAGGAGGCTCCACCTCAAGTTTCCCCATTGCTGGTCTCTATCCTTCTGCTTTTCTAGCTGCAAGACTTCCCCAGCTCAAAGATGTCATTGAGTGGCTCTTTAAGGCCCTAGAGTTTTTAAGACAGATAAGATCAAGAAAGTCTTGCCCTTTATCCTTATCTTTGGCTACTAAATTGTCCTTCCTGGAGTATCCTCTTGCTTTAATCAATCCTTTGTCTTGGGGGATTAAAGGTTGATAGGGCCACCAGGGTCTCTGCTCTGTCCTGATCTCCTAGAAGCATGGTTAATGCTGCCTCCAGCCAACTCCCGGCTCTTGGTTTCCTACAAGCCTAGGTTAACGCTTCCTCCAGCCGAACTCCAGCTTCCTGCACCCCTGGCCAGGCTGGGAACCTGCTGAGCTCCTCTTTCACTCTGTCCCAGGGCCAGGTTGGTGTCACCGGAGCTGCAGGACCTGCTGGAGCCAGAGGATGGTTTGTAAGTCAACTCATGTCCCTCCTCCCATTTCAGCTGATCATGGACCTGGTGTTGTGGAAAGAGGGACATGTTTGTGACTGAGAGCACTGGGCAGGGTTAAATCAATGGAGATCTTTGCTTGTGCAGGGTGGGACGGGTCTCCGAGGTCCTCCTGGGCTTGACGGTCCTGAGGGAGTCAAGGTATGGCAGGATGATGGCTCCAACTCTTCATCTCTGGGTGAAACACCTTTTCTAGTCTTTTCCAAGCTCTGCTTTCTGCCCTGGCTGAAGGGGGACCTGGTGGGGCTGGTTGTGATAGAGGAGCTGGGTCAGACATGGGCAGGCTGGTGGACCTGCTATGTGCCACTCCCTGTCTTCTTGCCCAAGATCCAGAGTCAATGAGGCAAGGAAGTGGTTTGCCAGGGACAGAGCTGTTTCTCCTTCTTCCCCAGGGGGATCCAGGGCCACGAGGCATGGAGGGACCCACTGGTGCTACAGGATTAGAGGTACTGATGCCTGGGGCCTTGTAGAGCAAGGAGCTCTCAAACACTTTCAGAGTGCTTCACAATTTCCAATACAAACCAAAGTCCAAAGGATTTGTTGCCCCTTAAACAGCCCAGGCCAGGGGGCTCAGGAGTGGGGAGGGGGTTTTAACGCCTTGTACCTTGGCAAGGACTCCCAGCAAGTACTTGCACCCACCCCAAAAATCAGGCCATTCCAGTCTGGGATGCCTTGGGGAAGATCTCCCTGTTATCTCATTGTGTCCACTCCAACACGGTGCCCGGGTGCTGCCTGCGTGTGTGCCATGGCCAGCTGGACATGCTGAGGGAGGAGATACTTAACATACCCAGAAAAAGGACTTGAGCACAAAGCGAATGGTGGCAGTGGGCTTCTTCTAAATCCCCAACATCACCACAGGGACGCGCTGGAGACGATGGAGTCAAGGGAGACAGTGGCACGCCTGGTCCGGCGGTGAGTGCTGGTCCTGCCCCTGCAAAACTTCCCTGGGAAAAAGGTTTGGTGGTATCTTGTGATGGAGCAGCAGAGCCCGGGGCTGGGGCTGTGTCTTACCCTGGGATGGCCACCAAGCGAGCTCTGCTGGCCCGAGTGCCAGGCTGTGTCTCCCGGCTCCTGCCCTGCAACGGCTTTGTAACTGAGTCATCGTTTCTTTGGTTTCCCTGGAGCCAAAGCTCCTTAAAGGCATTTTAATAGAGCTGTTAAAAACCATGCCAAGGTGCCTCGGCTGCCTCGGCTGTTGTGCAGTGCACGCTTGCCTGTCAGAATCTGCCTGATGCAGGTCCAAGGCTTTTGCCTTCTTCTGCTTTCACAGAGTGAATCCATGGATGTCTGTCAGAGGGCTCCCAGGAGCCCCGCTGTGCTAAGGAGCATCTGTGCTGCCCCAAGATGCTTTTTGTGGTTGTGGTCCTTATCTGGGCAAAGCAGCAGGTGTTTTGATGATGCTCTGTACTCAGCTTGCATGATAAATCTAATTTGCATCTCAGTTTTCTCATGTTGAGGTGCTGCTCTGCCCAAGCAG
The DNA here is from genome assembly GCF_032191515.1 of Phaenicophaeus curvirostris. Lineage (NCBI taxonomy): Eukaryota > Metazoa > Chordata > Aves > Cuculiformes > Cuculidae > Phaenicophaeus > Phaenicophaeus curvirostris. Next base: position 3,605,323 of record NC_091411.1, read on the forward strand.
GACGTGTCCTGAGCTCCGGCGACTGCTTTTGCTGGGAGAGGTTGGGATCCAGAATAAACTTGGGGGTGGGGAAATTTGCAAAGCAGACAGTGAGAGCCACCACTCAGTGTAGTTGTAGCCTTGGATGAACTGTGAGCAGCCGCCCCATCTGTGTGCACGCAGGGCGCAGCGGGTGCCCGGGGACCAGCGGGCAGCCCTGGGCTCCGGGGATACACTGGACACGAAGGAGCCAGAGGAGTGGTTGGCGCCCAGGGAGAGCCAGGCCAGCAGGTAACTCCTCTGTCCAGACGGGGGGACATCCCTGCAGGGTTGCCTTCCTTGTCACGGTCTCAACCGTGGAGATCCCTGGGGGGAACATTCCAGTTCAGACCTTAGGACAGGGCAACCAGCTCTGTCCTTGCCCTCCTGCTTTCCTTTGAGTAACTTAGAGCTGGTGGCAACCTCCTGTTTTGTCCCCAAATGACCTCAGGGTCCTCTTGGGCCACCAGGTGAAGTTGGAGCCATGGGGCTGAGCGGTACCGAGGTGAGTGGGCTCCTCTGCTGTGCCCATCTGCACAGTTCTAACATCCCACCAAGATTTGGGGGAATAACCCTAGTGTTTATTTTTCAGACTTGGTTTGACTTCTGTTTTCTTTCCTAGGGTCTAGTGGGTCCAAAAGGGCAGCCAGGCAAGCCAGGAAAACTGGGGCAAATGGTGAGAAGTGGGATGGGGCCATCCTGGTGCTCCTGGTGCAGGCAATGGGGTGCTGAGATCCCATGTGGGCATCATCTCCCGCTCCTGCTGAAACATCCCCAGAGCCCTGCTCTGCACAGCTAACTCCAGAGAGGGGGAAAAAACCCAAATGGAGACTTCATCTTAGAGCATCCTCCTGTGCACACTGTGTCGAGAGTGAGGAGAATGCCAGGAGGGGACATCCCTGGCACAGCATCCTTATGGAGTCATTTCCTTCTGCTTTGGGATTTTAGGGGTCTCCCGGACAGGCTGGTCCAAAAGGGCAGAAAGGTCGCAAAGGAGAAAAGGTACCTCTGACATCCTCCTCTGTAGGTAGCACTTGAGGGGGACCAGCTTCTGGGCATGGAGTGGCTGAGCCTGGGCTGGTCAACCCTGTTGTGGTCTGTGGAGAGAAACCAGGGTGAGGAGTTGTCCCAGGGGGATCTGTGTTTCCCTGCTGTGAAGGCAACCACATATTTGTGTCTGGCAAACAGGGTCCTTGGGTGACCTTGAGATGGTTTTTGGGTGAGGGGCTGGCAGAGCTCCCCAGCTCAGCCCTCCCAGCCCCACAGGGCTGCCTCCATCCTGGCTCAGGTGCTTCAAAATCCCTTGGTGGGGAGGGACGGGACAGAGACAAGGGACCTCGCCTTTGCTGGCCAGCTCTGCACCGTGGCCATCCCTGGGGTCCCACAGCACCTGGTGAGCTCTGTCCCTGTCACCGCACAGGCAGCATCTCATTTTCCCCAATCCTGGTTTGGAACCCACATCTCCCATCTCTTTTTTCCCCCAGGGTGATGTAGGGCATGAAGGAGAAGAAGGGATCCCTGGAGAAGCTGGGAGACGGGTAAATGGCACCATTGTCGCCATGGAGGGTGGTGGAAGGTCTTACAGAGGGGTCTTGGTTTGCTGGGAGCTCAGCATCCCTGGGGAGGGGAGCAAGGGATTTGCAAGGATGCTGGCTCAATGCCTTTAATAGGTTTGAATTGCTCGTGAGTCTTTAATCTTGTTCCCAGGGTAAGCGAGGCAAGGCAGGCCATCGGCCCCCAAGAGGTCCCCAGGGACCCAAGGTAGGTTGGGTGCTGTCAGTTTGAGGGTGCTTCCAAACCTGGGGGGGATCCCTCCTGCTCAAGCCCCTGGCTTAGAAAAGGATTGGTCAAGACAAGGGCATCGTGTAGCTGGAGGGCTCTGTCCCCAAGGTCCCTTTCAGCCCAAGGAGGGTCTCCCACTCGCCCCAGCCCGCATGGGCTTCTTCCTCTGCAAGAGGCACTGGGGCATCGCTTCTGCCTTGCTCTCGCTCTGTCCTTCTGTGCCCACCTGCCAGGGGCTCTCGCTTTTGCATTTCAGGGCTACCCAGGCGACGAGGGACCGGAAGGACCCCAGGGTCCCCAAGGACTCTATGTGAGTATTACCTGGAAGGTTTTGGAGTGCTGATGCTCCCCATTTCACCCCCGTGGGTAGCACCGTGTAACCCAGCTCTGCGAACAACCAGAGCAGAGACCCATTTGAAACGAGTGAAGTTTCTAGGTGTTTCATCCATCCATTGTTCATCCATCTCACCTTGCCTTCTCCTCCCAAATTACCATCTCAGCAGTGCATGTGCAGTCAGGTGAATCACATCGTTCCCAGTATGTTGTTCCAGAAGCCCAGTACTTCCCTTCCAGTGAAGTGTCTGATGCCTGGCAGTGCTGAGGGCTTGCAGGGGGCTGTCTTGATGGGACAATCCCCAGGGCCCCAGAGAACTGCCAAGGCTGGAGGGACTGGCTGCACTGCAGCAGTTGTCATTAGCCAAAAAAAACTTGCTCAAATACTTTCTTTTAATTACTGGAAATTGGTTTTTTTATTCTCTATTGAAAATAAAAATCCCTGGTTGAAACATCACAAAACAGAGGCAGGATGTTTTGTAAGCATCCAAGGGACCTGAACTAGATCCTCCCAAAAGCAAAAATCAAAGATTGAATGAGAAGTGCTTCAAAGTTTCTAAAACTGCCTGAAATTCCCAGTATCCTTTTGGCTACCTTAGCTGTGGTGAGGTGCCTCCTTGCCAGGGAGCTTATGGGAGCAGCTCAGCCGCAGGGTGATGTGATGCCACATCTTTTCTTTCTTAGGGCATCCCTGGGCTGAAGGGCTTAAAAGGAGACCCTGGACCAAAAGGACACAAGGTGAGTGACAGGCACCAGGCACAGCAGACATTTAATTTGCTGGATGGCATCATTTATTGCCTATTCTTGAACCCTGCTCGCTGCAGCATCTTTTCTAGGGGCTGACCACCATGCCCCATGGTGCGGGAGATGGGACCTTTAGACTTTCCCCAACACCAGGTCCTTTTCCAGCCTCTCCATCCTCCTGGAGCTGCAAGCAGTAGTTTATGCAATCTTGTAATCCTCTGCTGTCAGCATCGTTGCTGACTCAGCATGGGCACGAACCTCCTCTGTGTCGTTCCTAATGAGCTGATGGATCCAACCTTGGCCCGAGAAGCCAAGCACATCCTCATGGTCTCATCCATCAGCTCTGAGGCTGTAAATAAGAGCGACAAGCAGTCCCTGGCGGCGGGTAGTTTCCCACAGCCTTCAGGAAAATGAAACCCCAGTCATAAATACAGCTTTAAATTTATTGTGAGCTCAATGAGCAATGGCAGAAGCTAAAGTCCAGGGCATTCAGCGAGGCCAGAACCTGGGGGAGCAGATGTGGGGGGAGGCCGCAGGCAGCTGCACTGCTGGGGTTTGCTTCCCCACTGCACCAGATTTCAACATACAAGGAATTGTCTGTGGTTGTGCCCCTGTCCTTGGCATCGGTGAGGCTGCACCTCGAATCCTGGGTTCAGTTTTGGGCCCCTCACTACATCAAGGGGCTGGAGCGTGTCCAGGGAAGGGAACAGAGTTAGGGAAGAGGGTGGAGAATAAACCTTATGAGAGGCGGCTGAGGAACCTAGGGTTGTTTAACCTGGAGAACAGGAGGCTGAGGGGAGACCTCGTCACTGTCTACAGCTGCCTGAAAGGCAGGAGCAAGGTGTGTTCTTATCTCTTCTCCCAAGTGACAGGACAAGGGGGAATTGCCTCAAGTTGCACCAGGGCAGGTTCAGGTTGGATGTCAGGAAACATTCCTTTACCAAAAGGGTTCTCGGGGTCCTGGCAGAGGCTGCCCAGGGTGGTGGTGGAGTCCCCATCCCTGGAGGTGTTTAAAAGATGGGCAGATGAAGTGCTCAGGGATATGATTTAGTAGTGGGCAGGTACGGTTGGGCTTGATGATCTCAAAGGTCTTTTCCAACGAAACGATTCTATGATTCAATGATTTATGCAAAGTGTTTCCTGGGAACTCACAAAGTTTTCTTGAATGATATTGTAGTCTGGGATTAAACACTTGCAGTTGTGCTTTTGTGGCTGAGGAGGGGAAGCAGATGCTCCATCCCACCACCTCCTTCCCCAGCAGTGTGAGTGCAGTAAAATCAAAAGGACGGGTTTTTTTCCTAGCTGTAACTAGGAATTTCCCATTTCCAGCCACTTGCTGGAGCCCAGCAGATGTTTGGCTTTGGGAAGTGCCCCGAGCAGGCATCAACCACCAGGGTCAGGCAGCAGGCAAACCCTCCCTCGCTTACACGATGAAATATCACCAATAGAGGAACTAGGGCAGGGTTCTTGATGCCAGTTCTCCAGGTAGAGCCCCTGCCCGACTGGGTGTCTCGGGGTGGGGGTTCCACCCTCCTCTTTGTCACCAAAGCTCTCCCTGACTCTCCTAGGGTGACAAGGGCAGTATGGGCGACATGGGCCCGCAAGGGGACGATGGCTTCAAGGTGCGTGAAGGGGTTTGCTCTTTTCTTCCCTCTCCTTGGCCCCTTGTCACCCTGGTGACACCCTGACCCATCTCTCCTAGGGCAAGCCAGGACCCCATGGTGTCCCTGGGAGGCCAGGACCCAAGGGACTACAGGTAAGGGCAGGGTGGAGGGAGGTGGGAGGAACTGAGATGAGTATTTGGGGTGAATTCCTCATATTTCCATGTAAAATCCGCCCAGGGAAAGGTCTGGGATGTAGAAGGGCATAGGGCTGGGGAGTGCCTTTTGCAGCCTCCTGACCTCCTCCGGTGTCTTGGCAGGGTAGCATTGGCCCCCCCGGCCCACGGGGACACCCTGGCTTCCCCGGGACACCGGTGAGTCCCTCACCCTCCTGGCAGGTTTGAGATGCACTCCTGGCCCCACGGGGGTTATGCTGGCATGGGCCTTTGATCCCGCCTGCCTCCCTCTTAGCTAGGGCTTGTCCTTCTCTTCCAGGGCTTGTCCGGACCCAAAGTAAGTAAAGAGGAGTCCCTGGAGCTGGGCTTAGCACTGGGGGCCCCTACCCTCTCCCCAGGGTGCTGGGTGGCCCTGTGGGGCACCCTGGGGTGCAGCTTGGCCCAGCAGCCTCTCCCCGCCTTGCTTATCTTCCCTGCTGCGTCTCGTCCTTTGGCAGGGGCTGAAAGGTTTCCCGGGGCTGCCAGGACCCAGGGGCACGCCAGGCCTGCCGGTAAGCAGAGCTGCAAACATCCCTCCTGCTGAAATTTGGGTCCTTTGCTCCCTCAAATTCAGCAGCAAGGTCCCACTGTGCCATGCCACGGGGATGCTGGCTGCTGGTGCTGTTGGAGAAGCTGCAAGTGCCGCAGGGGGGGCTCACGGGCAGCAACCAGCATCACCAGCATTGTCATTGTCACCCAGGGTCTCACCGGCCCACCTGGACCCCGTGGACCCGTGCTGATGCTGTCTGGGAAGGAGCTGCAGGTGAGTGCATTGGAAAGGCGATGCTGGGGGGGCGTGAGGGGTTTCCATCAGGTGGGTCCCAGACACAGTGATGTTGTCCCATGTCCCACTGCTGCTGAGGTCCTGTGTGCACAAGGAACAAGGTCCTCATGCAAAGAGCAAGCAAATATGGTTAATCTCCCTCCCATGCTTCTTGTCCTTGTCCCCTGCACATTCCATCTGCTCTCTGAGCACCTGGTGATGCTCCTGACCAAAATAAGAGAGGGAGGCTAATGTCAGCTTGGTTATGTCGTGTCCCCCCACCTTTTTCTTTCAGCACCTAATTTATCCCTCCAACCACCTGAATTACACCGCGATCTGGGCTCTGCTGGGTACTCTGAGCCACGAGCTGCAAGCCCTCATCGAGCATCCCAACGGCACCAAAACCAACCCAGCAGCCACCTGCAAGGAGCTGATGCTGGCTCATCCCAGTCTGCCTGACGGTACTGGGGAGTACATGGGATCCCCCCACATTTGTTCCAGGACTATGACGGGGGGGACAGGAATTAAGAGGGGGATGAGGATTTGGGGGATGAGCTCAGCTGGGATTCATAGGCATCCCTGGAGCAATGGGATGGCAGCCAGGCTGCATCCCAGGAGGATGGAGGTTGCAGCCAGGGATGTCCAGGAGCTGAGCTGGCATGGCACTGCGTGGCATTGTCCAAAACTGGGTGTCAGGAGCTCCCCTCTGTGTCCCTCTAGGGCAATACTACATCGACCCCAACCAGGGCAGCTCCCAGGACGCACTGTTGGCCTTCTGCAACTTTACGGCGGGGGGTGAGACCTGCATAGCCCCTGTCCACAATCAGGTATGGGGGGCTTTTGTGGGGCAGCTTCAGCCCTGTGTTAGGGTGGGTGAGGACGTGGGTTGGTATGGCTGGGAAGGAGCAGTGTGACCAGACCCTTGAAGCGGTGACTGCTTCTATCGCAGGGAGCTGTTGGAGCAGTTTGGGGTGAGGATGCAAGTCATGATGTGTGACCAGGCTGCAGGAACAGGTCACACACATGGGTTGGTTTCACTGGTCCTTGTCCTGGCGCTGCCACCAGGGACAGCAGGGCATGGTCCTCACTTTCCACAGGTCCCCATCAAGGCTTGGCTGAGTGCCTACACCTCCAAGGACACCTTTGAGTGGTTCAGCACCCTGCCTGGGGGCTTTCTGGTGAGTGGCTGGAACACCTGAGGGGACACAAAGCCTATCTGATGGGGTTTGGGGTCTCCTAGTGCCTCCCCTGCTGTGAAGTGGCAGTGCCCAGGCACAGGGTTCCCACTGGGAAGTGAGATGTGATGCCACCTTCTGCAATAAAATCCAAACCGGTGGTTTAGCAGGCGGCTAAATCCTGCCCAGTTTTGAGGCAGGGGGAGCACAGACCCCTCTGAGCAGCTCCCAGTACCTGGTTTTCTCTCTTGTTGCCCCTGCAGCTGGAGTACACGGGGGCCAGCCCAGTGCAGCTCCGCTTCCTCCGCTTGCACAGCCACTTGGCCACCCAGAAGGTCTCCTACTCGTGCAAACCGGCCCCTGAGCAGGGCCAGCCCCAGCCAGAGAAGGAAATCCGCTTCCTGGCGGACTCCCGGGAGCAGAGCTATGCAGCCAGCCTGCAAGGCTGCGTGGTAAGCCTGGCCCTGACCAGACCCTTTTCTCCACCTGGAAGAGCCCTCGAAATGCAGAGCCTCTCGGCACATCTTTGCTCCCTGGGGGTTTGGGATAGACCTGGTAATGTGGCTCCCCATGGCAGGATGGGGATGGGGATGAAGAGCATCCTCTCCCTGGGCCCCAGGAACTGCCTCTGTCTTGGGGAGTGGGCTGGGGTGGGGGGTGGGATGGGGTGGGACAGAAGGGAGGCCACATCCCTGGAGAAGCCATGAAGGGTTGGGGATGGAGACCTAGTCATGACCACAGGAGTATTGGATCAAGGAGCAACCAGAGCAGCAACAGGGACAGCAGGAGCTCTGAGAGGGTCCTTCAGGCCCACCAGCTGAAGGTTTTGGTGCTGCTCAGCTGCCCCTGGTGCTCATTTCAGCTGGACAATGAGTCCTCCATCACCGACACCATCTTCCAGTTCACCACAGAGGAACTCTCCCTGCTGCCCCTGCGGGACCTGGCTGTCTTTCACAACGGCGACACCTCGCACCAGTTTGGTTTCACAGTCGGACCAGTTTGCTTCAGCTGAAACTGGTGACACCCAAACAGAGCTGGCTGGTTCCCTCCCCACCCAAGATCTTTCCCACTGGAGACGTGTGAAGGCTGGGGGTGGCGCTGGGCTCCCACTCGCTCCCTGGAGCTGCCAGTCCTCTTTTTGAGATCCATGTTTGTAGCTGCATTCTGCCACGGACTACACTTCCTTCTGGAGTAGAAGAATATTGTTTACAAAAGTCATTTCTCTATAAATTATATATATTATATATGTATATATACAAGAAGGTGCTAATTTAATGACTGACTGGGGGAGGCTTCTCTAATTATAACCACTGGGAACTCTTTGCTAAAGAAAAAACAACAAGCAAAACCACTGCCAGCTGGGAGAAGGGGGAGGAAAGGGACTTGGCTTGGTCTCAGTGCACAAATGCTTGGAGCACCTCTGCTGCAATGAGGACAGGCTGAGAGAGTTGGAGTTGTTCAGCCTGGTGAAGAGAAGGCTCTGGGGACACCTTAGAGCAACTTCCAGTACTGAAAGGGATTCCAGGAAAGCTGGGGAGGGGCTCTTGATCAGGGAGTGCAGGGATAGGACAAGAGGGAATGGTTTTAAGCTGAAAGAGAAAAGATTGAGATGAGATCTTAGGAAGAAATTCTTCACAATGAGGGTGGGGAGGCCCTGGCCCAGGCTGCCCAGAGCAGGGGTGGCTGCCCCATCCCTGGAGGGGTTCAAGGCCAGGCTGGATGGGGCTGGAAGTCCCTGATCCAGTGGGAGGTGTCCCTGCCCAGGGCAGGGGTGGGACTGGGTGGACTTTGAGGTCCCTTCCAACCCAAACTATTCCGTGACTCTATGTTGCAGCCGGGGTGGCAAACACAGGGTGGTACCCCATGTCCCTGCTCTGTGGGGAACAGCAGCAGGAAGCCCCATGAACACGGCTGTAATGATGGGAGCAGGAGCTGGAGGGGAGGGTTGAAGTGTGGAGAGAAGTGAAAGTGAAACACTGCGAGTATTCAGGCCCCCTCTTTTCCTCAGGGATGCTGAGCCCCTCTGTGCCCTGGGGAGTGAGGGGGTAAGGAGTGGGGGTGGTCAGGCCCCCTTTTTCCTCAGGGATGATGAGCTCCTCCATGTCCCGATGGGTCAGGCTTCCTCTCTCCCCAGGGATGCTGAACTCCTCTGCACCCAGGAGGGTGTGTTGGACCCCTTCTTTCCCCGGGGAGCTCCACCGCATCCTTAAGGGTCAGGTCCCGCGTTCTCCAAGGATGCTGAGCCCCTCAACATCCCTGGGGGCTCAGGCTCCCTCTTTCCTCAGGGCTGCTGAGCTCCTCCGCACCCTGGAGAGCGTGTTGGACCCCTTCTTTCCCCAGGGACCTCCACTACGTCCCGAGGGGGTCAAGACCCTATTTCTCTAAGGATGCTGAGCCCCTCAACATCCCTGGGGGCTCAGGCTCCCTCTTTCTGCAGGATGCTGAGCTCCTCTGCATCCCGGGGTGGGTCGGGCTCCCACTTTCCCCAGGATGCTGAGCTCCTCCGCACCCCGGAGGGTGTGTTGGACCCCTTCTTTCCCCGGGGGAGCTCCACCACATCCCGAGGGGGTCAAGAGCCCTCTTTCCCCAGGGATGCTGAGCTCTTCTGCATCCTGGAGAAGGCTCAGGCTCCCTCTTTCCCCGGGATGCTGAGCCCTTCCACATCCCGAGGGGGTGGGGCACCCTCTTTCCTCAGGGATGCTGAGCTCCTGCACATCTCGGGGGGCGTGTTGGACCCCTTTCTTTCCCCGGGGAGCTCCACCACGTCCCGGGAAAGGTCGGTGTCCCTCTTTCCCCGGGGATGCGGAGCCGGGGAGGCGGTGCGGGAGGAGGATGCGGGGGGAGCCCGGCCCTCCCCGCCGCGACTACAGCTCCCGGGGAGCCCCGCGCCGCGCGTCACGGCTGCGACCGGCCGGGACGGGGCTCGCTGAGCTGCTCCGGGACGAGCGGAGCGGAGCTGCCCCCAGCCGCCCCGGGACGGGGTCCCCACCGCCGCCATGCAGGTGAGCCGAGCCGAGGGTCCTGGGACAGGACCCCGCAGCCTCCCCGGTTTGGGGGTAGGAGCATCCCTGCTCCAGCAAAGCGCCCCCCGAGACCCCCGCAGCTCCCTGAGGATGAGAGACTGCAGCATCACCCTTCACCCTGTCGGAGCTTCGCCCCGTTTCCCATTTCCCACGCTTCCCTTTCTGCCTCCGCTCCCCATTCCCCTGGGTTCTCATTCGCCCTCGTTCCCCATTTGCCCCAGTTTCTTGTTCACCCCCATTCCTGTTCATACCAGTTCCCTATTTGCCCCTGTTGGACCAGTTTCCCTCTTTGACTCTGTGCCCCTTTTGCCCCAGTTCCCATTCGCCCCAGTTGGCCGTTTCACAGAATCACAGAAAAACCAGGTTGGAAGAGACCCACCGGATCATCGAGTCCAACCATAAATATTAGTTCTTCATTACATTTCTTTTATTCACCCTAATCCTGAGGCGTATGTGCTTCATAGAGAACTTTTCTAGTTATCTACTAACTTTGTGAATACTTTATCATAGAATCACCAGGTTGGAAGAGACCCACCAGATCATCGAGTCCAACCATTCCTATCAAACACTAAACCATGCCCCTTAGCACTTTAGTTTGTCCCGGTCCCCGTTCATCCCAGTTCCCATTTGCACCAGTTCCCTGTTTGCCCCTATTCCCCATTCACCCTGTGCCCCTTTTGCCCCGGTTCCCTTGGTCCTTCGTTTGCCATTTGCCCCCATTCCTGTTTATACCAGTTCCCTGTTTGCCCCAGTCACCCAGATTCCCCCTTTGTCCTGGTTCCCAGTTTGCCGTTTGCCCCAATTCCCATTTGCCCCGATTCCCATTTGCCCCAGTTCTTGTTTCGCCCCGTACCTCAGCCAGCAGCGGTGGCTCCAGTGAGCTGTGCACAGGGTGGGCTGTCTGTCTGCCTGTCTGCTCCTCACACCCCTGTGTGGCCACGTCCCCCCCCACCCCAAGGACTCTTCATGCGCTGTCACGGGTGCAAGCTCACACCAGCAGGAGCTCACGGCATGGCCCAGGCCTTAAATCATCACTTGAAGCAGATTTGCTTTGTATTCTGAGCTCGGATTTGATGTTTAAGGCTACTGAGTCCCCATTTGCTTCGCAGCATCCCTGCGGGATCTAGAGGGTGGCTCACACCAGCTCCAAGGAGCATCCCGGTGTGGGGAAGCCTCCCCAGGCCACCGTGTCGCTAGTGTGGGGCTGCAGCTGGGGCTACCTGAGACACCGTCCTGCTTGCCACGCTGGTTTGCAAAGCAGGGGTCAGTGTGTGGCAGGAAGACAGCTTATCCCAACATGCTGGGCTGGGTGTCCCAGTTGGACCAGAGCAGCAGGTTGGGATGCTCCAGACAGACACCACGCAAACCTGCAGAACCCCCCAAAACTGCAGGGGGTTAAGCCATTAAACACCCGTTTTGTGCACATAAGCAGACCCAGCACAGGATGTTTTTCAGCAGCTCTGTTTGTTCAAACACTTGAAGGTGCAGAGGAGGAGCTGGGCGCAGCCTCTCCCAGGCACCTGCTGAATCACAGCCGTGTGGGCGGGTGGGTGAGGACAGGACCGTGCCCTCCAACCAGTAACCCTGAGCCTGTTGATTTGCATCACTCCCCTCTTGCAAAGAAGGCAGAGATTTTTAGCACGTTTGCAAACTGCATCTCACCCAGAGGGATGCTGACCCTCAGGAAGTCGCAGTATAGCGAGGGGCTGGTGGCCCAAGAAGCATCCTATGAGCCTCATGGCCATACTGGGTACCCAAAGGCTTCACCCTGGACTGGGAGAACCTGATGCAGTCAGGAGAATCTTCTGCTAGTTCCTTGGTCCTTAAAATAACGTTACCTCCTCCTCACATGGTGCTGCAGACTTGTGGGTGAAGCCTGCAGAGGAGAAATAGCTTCATTAAAAGGCTAATTATTGTGAATCTGGTGCCAAAGGAAGCTTAAAGGTGTGAGCCAATTACACATCTTAATGTGCTTTGGTGAGGAGCGACCAGAGGGTGTAATTAGAGCTCGTCTAGGTGGACACCCGGTTATTGGATGGTATTTCTGGCCAAAGCCCACCCGTCAGCCGCATCTGCTGGTGTCAGTAACGGTGGGAACGCGTGGCCAAAGCCAGGCTGGTGCAGCAGAGAAGAGGGCACAAGCCCTTCGAGTTCTACTTGGAAAGATCTGTGGAGACAGGGAGGAAGAAAAAAAGCCTGAATTCCACTTTTTGTGGCAAAACGGGTTGGTGGCCATGGCATCACTTCAGAAGAGATTAGTGATACTTGCTCCTCCTGTTTCAGGGTGATAAAGAGGGAGGGGCTGATGCCTTTGTAGGTCCTGGCAGCCCCAGGTCAGGTGGACAGGAGGCATCCCTGAAGGAGCTGCTGTTGGCTTTGGGTGAGCCCAGTGATGCAAGAGAAACCCCTGGAAGGCAGAGAAAAGGCTACGCTTCAGGTTGTGGACCATGTCCACTAGCCTCGGACTGTCTCCCATGGACCTTCCCTTCACGAATCTAGGTTAATCCTGGGCTTGTCAACTTGGCAGAGCTAAGCTCTGGCTTTTTCTTGCCAGAGCAGACGCAGGAGCTGCTGCTAGAGGTGAAAATTGTCCTGCTAGATGTCATGGGAATAGTTAAGCCTGGTCACCATGACTGTGACTTTCAGTGCAAGTTCCTCTTCCTGTTTCAGGAATTAGGGGAAAACATTGCTCCATTTGGTAAAACCCTGGCTGAGCGTCGTCATCGGGGCTCAGCCCTTCAGGGTGGTGGGTGCAGGGATCCTGAAGAAGCGGGTGCCCCATCCCAGTCTGCCCCATCACCCCAAGCTAGTTCCTAGCGCTTTCCTTGGCCTCTCTTCCAGATGTCCTTCTACTTCTCGGACACAGCAGTGCTGCTCTTTGACTTCTGGAGTGTCCACAGCCCTGCAGGTAGGCTGAAAACCTGAGACACCTGTCTGTCTGTCCATCTTCCACCAGTACTGTGCCCAGGAGGAGGGTTCAGAGCAGAGAAACAGTGCTGGTTTGCCTTTCTGGCAGGAGCGGCGTTAGCCAAGGGGCTGGGAGGGGGGAGCAGAGCAGGGCCCTCGCCCAGCATTGCTGCACTGAGGGGGTTGGAGCAGGGCTGTGATGGGTTCCACATGCCCCACAGCTCTGAGGGCACTGCCTGGATTTGACTGACCCTCTCCGACCCTCATGGGCGGTGCTGTGCCGTGGGGATGCTCCCAAGATGAGAGCAGTGAGCAGGGAGATGCAGGAGCCACCCCCCCTCCGCCCCCCATCTTGAAGCTTGCAAACACCCCTCAGATCACTCACTGATGGCTCATCTTCCTATTTTCTTTCACACTCTTTATTTTTCCACTAAATTACTGTCCCAGCATCATGTTTTAACTCCTACATTTTTGTGGAGTTGGTGCAAAGATGGTTATTTTTAGCAGAGCAGCCCCCTTCAAAAAAAATGCTTCCTAAGGGTGTTTTGGGGGGGATTTTATATCTCTAATCTCTATCTCTATCATCTCTACCTCATATCTATCTCTGTTTATATTTTTAGGGGGGATATTATAGGGAGAATTGAGCTAAATAAACCATTTCCCATTTCTTCACTATCCTGCTGCCTGTTGCTCCAGCCCAATCCCAATCCATAGACTAGGTTGGAGAGGTTGGAGAAGACCTTTGAGCTCATCGTGTCCCAGAGCAATCCATGCCCTCCCACTTATCCCATGGCTGTGCCCGAGTGCTCTGTGCTGGGACCCCTCCCCTGGTCCCCAGACGCCCCGACCCGGCGGTGCGGCGATGCCGGGCAGCAGCAGGGTGTTTCTCCGCAGGGATGGCTCTCTCGGTGCTGGTGATCGTGCTGCTCTCGGTGCTTTACGAAGCCGTCAAGATGGGCAAGGCCGTGCTGCTGCGGCGGGCGCTGCTGGCCGTGCCCCGCAGCCTCAGTCAGGAGTCGCTGGCGGAGCCGGAGCAGGAGGGCAACGACCCCACGCAGGGCAGGTACCGTGGGGTCCCCTCACCAGCGGGGCTTGGGGACTCGTGTGTGACCCCAGGCCAGGGCAGGAGGGGAGAACGGCTGCAAAGAGGCAGTTGTGGAGTAATAGGGGTATGTGTGCAGCCTCAAGAGGGGGTCATCCCACTCCCCCCCGGTACCTGGGGAGGGGTCCAGGGTGTTTTCCTGCTGTCTTAAATGCTCCTAGTCCCCCAGGAGCCGCTCTGGGTGCTGGACAGTACTTGTGGTTCAGGAAAGGGCACAAACCACCCAAGGAAGGCTGGCCCAGGCATTTCCTTCCCAGCACAAGCTCTGGGTGTTTCCTCTTGCATTTAATCCCAGACCATGCCCAAGGCTGCTTTTACTGCCAACCCCTTAATAATATCCTCCCAGTTCCTTCGGAGCAGGACAGAAGAAATGGGACAACACACAGTGATCAATATGATCCTTGTGAAGCCATTTAATCAAAGTTCTTAACACATTTTATACCTTAGCTGAAACAAGCCATTGTTTTGCAAGCTGATTTGACAATTCTCCATTAGCAACAAGTAATCATTAGTTACAATACATTATTATATTTTCCCATGAGAAACAGCTATGTGAGCATTTCAGTCTACAAACTGATAGACTACGAAGTAACAAGTCAAGGACTACCGAGGAAAGCTTCCCCTGAGAAATGAGAGGAGTACAAGGCAGAACAACTCTCTATTGTTGCAAAGAGAAACCTTGAAGACAGTGTGTCATTTACAGCAGCTGCTTCTTCTGCAAAGTTAGCTTTAATTCTGGTGCAAAACTGTGAGGCCTTATGCTAAGGTGCCTTTATTTCATTTAGCATAAGCTGCTCAGTGCTTGGGGTGCTCATTAAATGTCCTCTGGTTCGTAACCATCCATCAGGATTTCCCCCCTAAGTTGCTGTTTGCAGCCCGCATCCCTCTCCCTACTCTCCAAATCATCTCTGGCCACTATGGGGTGTTGGGAAGGGGAGATGCCAGCTGCCTCCATCCCTCCCTCATGGGTTTTCCTCCTTCTTCCACAGGTGGTTTCGGTACCATGTTGGCCAGACGCTGTTCCACGTGGTGCAGGTGGTGCTGGGCTACATGGTGATGCTGGCCGTGATGTCCTACAACGCCTGGATCTTCCTTGGGGCCATCGTGGGCTCCACACTGGGCTATTTCGTGGTGTACCCCCTGCTCGGCCGGGGCTAGGCAGCCCTCCTGGGATGGTGGGCAACGTGCTCCATGCCTCCTGCTACGTTGTCGGAAATAGCTGCTGTCACCTCTGCTGGGTCTGTCCTTGTCCCCATGCTCTGCAGGATGCAGCACGCAAGGGTTTGCTCTGCAGGGACCCTCAGTGTTGGCCCAACCCAGGGGAAGGGCAGCCTGGTGGTCAGCGTGCTGCTGCCACTATCACCGTACTCAGCTGGTGGCTGTCCCCCAGCTCTCAGGGAGCTTTGACTGGGTGATGGTGGGGGGGATGCTGGATATTTCCTTTCCCCATTGCTTTTTGGAGGGAGTTCATCCTGGCTGGAACAGGCATGGACCTGCTGGGGAAGGGGACACACTGGGGACAGGCACCCCTGCCCTCCTGCACCGACCTCTCTTCACATAGTGCCTTCTGGGGATAAGGGGGGGTCCTGCTGCCCCCCTCCCCGCCCACCCCCGTCACGCAGTGCTTCAGGGGTGGGCTCAGAGCAGCCCCTGCGCCATCCCTGTGGCTGTGCCGAGGGGACGTTGCTGCTGCGGGTGCCTCTTGCTGCTTCCTCGGGACACCCCTTTTAATAAAAATCATCTCAGCCGTGGGGCTCCTGGCTAGTGTTGTTGCCGAGACCTCGGGACGTCACCCGCCCCATACCCAGCGCTGCCCTTCAACCACAGCCCAGGGGAGTGGGTCAGGAATAAGGACAGGATCAGGAATAAGGACAGTCACCTCTGGCTTTAAATAAAGCTTTTCCATTTTATTAATTATTATAAGCATATTTTAAAACATTTGTATAACTTTCTTAATAAAATATCCTGGAAGAGCCAAGTTTTAAGTTCCCAAAGCAAGGCACTTTGGGGGCGCCTCCCCGAGCGGGTTAGGCTGGGCACCCCCCTTCAGAGGCAGAAACGGTGGCACCTAAAATACAGGTGAGGGTGCTGGGCCCTGCTCCGGGCACGCACACGCAGGTTCCCACACTGAGTTCTGCCACCCCCTCTGACCAGCTCTGCGGCTATTTTAACGTCTCTGTGGGCAGGGCTGCCAGCAAACCACTCCTGAGGCACCAGCCTGACCATCACTGCGGGTACCAAAACCTGCAAAGCCCGGGAGCCGGAGGAATCCATGCATAGTGCTGGGGAGCTCCAGAGGGCGAGAGCTGGGATGCCTCCCCTGCATAACGACCCTGAGCCTGCAGGCAGCCCAGTCCTGCCAGGCAGGAGTGAGAATTCTACCTTCTCTCTAAGTTTTGACTCTGAACTTAAATAGCTGTTAGAAGACCTTGGGGTGAGGGTGGCCAGGGGTGGGCACTGGGTGCTGCAAGCCCAGTGTGGCTGCTCCGAGCCCAGTGGGGGTTCTGTGTGTCCAGCGTGGGTGCTCCAAGCCCATGCCAGCCCCAGCACTTGCCCCAGCAGCAGCAGCTCAAGCCACCCTGTTGCTGGATACTTGCCCCTGGCCACCATCAGGTTTTCCATCGTCCCCCCCCAACTCCCACTGGCACTCCCAGAGCCGGCTGGGTGGGATGGCAGTGGGCAAGGCTCCCAGGACTCCCCTGGAGGGGCAAGGGACAACTTGGGGACAGCTGGGAGCATCCCACACCCATCCACAGCAGGGACAGTGCCCCCACCCCACTTGTGCTGGGAGGGGGCACAGATAAAGCATCTCTTCAGTAGAAAAGAAGAAAATAAGGCAGAAGGACAGAGCAGAGTGCAGGGGGTGCCCCGTGCCGGGCTGGGGGCCTCCCCCAGTCTGACCCAGTAACACCATTTGGCTGTGGCCAGCCCTGCGCAGCGGCGACCCCCCCAGCAAGGCAATAAGGTCTCGGTGGTTCCCATCCCATCCCCTCCCTCTTCCGCAGCGCTGCTCTCATCCCCAGCAGCCCAGCAGGTCCTATTCCCCCTACCCCAACCCCCGGTGACAGCAGGGCCAGTCCATGGCAGCAGGGCTGGGGGCTAAAACTCGGTCTGGGCCCCCTCACCGCTCTCTGTCATCCCCGTGGAGTGCCGGGGGCTGCACTCGCCGCCCGGGAAGGCCACCTCCTCACCTGTCTCCTTGTCACTGGGCTGGTGGCAAGCTGCCCTGGCAGGTGGTGATGGGGCCTCCGCTCTGGGTGTGGGTGATGCTGGTGTGGCACAGGGCATCCTGGTCTCTGATGGGACATCAGCTTCGGGCATGGGTGATGCTGGTGTGGCTTGAGGCATCCCAGCCCTGGAGGGGACATCAGCTCTGGGTGGAATTGATGCTGGTGCGGCATGTTGCACACTGGCCCCTGATGGAACATCAGCTCTGGGAGCAGGTGCTGGTGGTGCGGTGGGGGACATCCCAGCCCCTGATGGGACATCATCTCTGGGAGCAGGTGCTGGTGGTGCAGTGTGGGACATCCCAGCCCTTGATGGGACATCAGCTCTGGGAGCAGGTGCTGGTGGTGCGGTGGGGGACATCCCAGCCCCTGATGGGACATCAGCTCTGGGAGCAGGTGCTGGTGGTGCGGTGGGGGACATCCCAGCCCCTGAGGGTACATCAGCTCTGGGAGCAGGTGATGGTGATGCAGGGTGGGACTTCCCACACGCTGGTGGAACATCAGCTCCAGGCATCGTTGGTGCTGGTGTGGTGTGGTGCACACCAGCCTTTGATGGTACCTCGGCTCCGGGTGATGCCGGCACAACACGCTGCACCCCATCGCCCTTGCTGGCTGGACCCTGTGGGTGGACATCACCCGGGACAGACCCCGCTGACACCACCTCCTCCTCGGTGGCACCGCTCTCCCGCGTGGCATCGGTACCGTTCGTCAGCTGTGCCTCCTCAATGCCATCCCCGAGGCTCTCTTTCGCCAGCGCCTCCCGGATCGCCTCCACCCCACCCGGGGAGCTCGGAGGCACCCCAGGCTCCGGTTCCTCCAGCTCCCGTCGCTCCGGGGAGCTGGGCTGCAGCAGCGCCTCGGTGCCCACCTCGTAGGGCAGGACCCCCTCGTCGTCTTGGATCACCGACACCACTTGCTTGGCTCTGCGGCGCTTGTCGGCGGGCGGCTCGGCCTCGGGCTGCCCGCTGTACTCCTCGCCCCAGTCGATGGGGACGCCCTCGCCCAGGAGGTGCAGGTTGGGATCGCTGTTGTGCATGACCATGCTGTCGCGGTACAGGTTGTGTTTCCGCTGCACGGCCGCCTCCTTCACAGCTGGGGGCACCAAGAGAGGTGTCAGATTGGGTTGGGGACACAAGGCAGCACCTCCAATGCTCCCAGCCCCTGCCTTGGGTGTGGGGTGAAGGGAGAGGTGTCTGGAGCTGGGCAGAGGGCTCAGCATCCCACCCACCACCCAGCCCTGCCAGGGGGACAGCCAGGTTGGGGAAGATGCTCTAGGTAGAGCTCTCAGCACCCTGCATGGGGTCACCCCCTCATCACACAGGCCCAAGCACCCAACACAAGGTCATTCCCCCTCATTTAGACCCCAGCACCCTGCTTGGATGGTCCCCTTCCCTTCTATGGTCCCCAGCATAGGTTCAGCCCCTTCTTCTTCAGCCCCTGGCACAGGGTCAACCCCTCCTCCTTCAGACCCCAGACCCCAGCACAGAGTCCCCCCTCCTTCCACAGCACTCAGCACAGGGGCACTCCTCCTTGTTTACCCCTCAGCACCCTGCTTGAACCACCCTTTCCTTCTCTAGTCCCCAGCACCCAGTATGGGCCCTCCAGGTGCTGCTCAGCTTCTCTCTCTCCACCCCCAGGACTCAGAGCTGAGTGGGTCCAGGTTCCCCAGTGCTGCAGAGCTCTACCTTGCATGATGTCTTTCATCACCGACTGCAGCACGACCTCCTCATAGGTGTTCTCCACCAAGATGAAGCTGGCGAAGTCCTCAAAGATCAGCTCCTGAAACCTGGCCAACTCCTGCCACAGGGGAGAGGTTGTTCAGCCAGGGGAGAACGAGAGGCAGGGTCCTTCCCCCTCCCAGCCCAAGCTTTCACCTCTTACCCCCTTGCAGGTGGGTGCCAGCTTTTTCAGCAGGAAGGGGATGGTGATCTGCAGCAGGGCCTCCCTGAAGAATTTCTTCCTCACCGTGCTGCTGTCGTAGTCATATTTCTGCAAAGTGAGCGAGACAGCAGCCCTGGGTCAACGAGGGCTGCGGGCTGGGAGCAACTCAACCCTGTGGGTTGCCCCCATCAACCCATTTGCAGGGGCATCAGCAGGTCCATCTGCCCCTCACAGCCTTCTCTCCAGATGGTTCCTGAGGTGCCCGAGCCCCAGCAGGAGGCAGCTCTTCCATCGCTGTTTCCAGAGGGGGTTTGGGCCAGTTTGAACCCCAAGTGGCTTTTACAGAGGTGCGTGAGGTCAGAGGGGACCCGGCGCCTCCAGCTGATTTCCCACTTGCCTGCCCCACATCCCAGCAAAATGCATGGCAAGTTGGATATAACACAGAACCTCATTGAATCACAGAATGGTTTGGGTCGGAAGGGGCTTCAAAGCCCATCCAGTACTACCCTCTGCCATGGGCAGGGACACCTCCCACTGGATCATGTTGCTCAAAGCCCCATCCGAGGACACCCTGAACACCTCCAGGGATGGGGCTGCCACCACTGCTCTGAACAACCTGGGCCAGGGCCTCACCACACTCATCACAACAAATTTCTTCCTAATGCCTGATCTAAATCTTCCCCCTTCCAGTTTAAAGCCATTCCCTCTCACCCTATCACTCCACATCCCTGTAAAAAAGTCCCTCTCCATCTTTCCTGGAGCCCCTTTCAGTACTGGAAGCTGCCCTAAGGTCTCCCTGGAGCCTTCTCCTCTCCAGGCTGAACAACCCCAACTGTCCCAGCCCGTGCTCATAGCAGAGGTGCTCCAGCCCCCCAGAAGACTTTTGTTTAGATGGGTGTTGTCACTCCTGTCCTCCTCCCCAGGCTCCTGGCCCTTGGAATAAGACTACTGAAGGTCCTCCACCCATCGCCACTCACCTTGAGCACCCTCTCAAGGATGCGCTGGATGGACTTGCACAAGTCGTCTTTGCCCTGCAGCTTCCCCAGCTCCTGATGGAGCAGCGTCTCGAATGTGTACACGGCATCATCCATTTGCTGTGAGGAGAAGCAGGCAGTCAGCACGGGGCAGAGGACGGACACCCAAAGGGACCCACCGTGAGGGTGGGCAGAAGGCTTTTTGAGGGCCACACTCAGATGAGCCTTCAAACTGGCAAGGTCCTCAGCATGGCATCCACCCTGAGGATCAAGGGTGCTGGTGGAAGAAGCTGCCCAAAGGTGGTTTGCACACACCTCTTCTCCACTCTACTCCAGGTTTGGCTGGATCAGGCCCCAGAACTGGGCTACTGGCCTTGCTGGTGCTAGTGGGCTCAGTGGCAAAGGAGCAGCTGTGCCACGATGCCCAAGCCTGGATGATGAGTCCATGCTGGAAGAGTGGTCCCTGCTGCTTCCCACCCGCAGGCTCCCTCCCTGCCTGGGCTCCCAACCAAAGGGGATGGGCAGACCCGTCCCACACCCTTAGCTGGGTGCCAACAACATGAAAGTCCCTGAGACAGGAAACAACCCAGCCAAATGTCTGCCTGGGATGGATCAGCTTGGGTTCCCAACTATGCATCCGCTCCCTAGACCACTGTTCTCAGCCCAAGGGAATACGGGAGGACCCTGGTCCCCACCCCACCTGTCTCATGTGGATCTGGGCCCTCTGCTTGAAGACAGATGTGCTGGAGACATCGAATCGCTGCTGCAAGCCCTCCAGTTTCAGTTGGTCCATCTTCTCATAGCACGACTGCATCTTGACCGGATGGAAGGCCAGGTGGGAAAGCTTCTCCATGTACTGGGGACAAAGCCAAGCTCAGCAGGGAAGGACAGCCTCTCCATGCACTCAGGGCTGGGACATGCCACCCCACACCAGGCACAGCAGTCTGCACCACTACATGAGCTTCATTCCCACATATCTTCTCAATCCAGGGTCCTCCAGTGCCATCTGCATGAAACGTGGCAGCAGGACTGGCCCTACTGCACCCAAGCCCAATGGCCAGCAAAGAATATCACCAGGTCTCACCTCCACCAGCTTCTCCAGGCCACCCTCATTGACGATGTTCATGTTCATGTCCGTCACCTCCTTGAAGAACACCTCCCGCACCTCAGCAAAGCCCTGGCTCGTGGGTGTCATCAGGGCCTCCAGGATGGAGGAGATATAGGGCTGGACATGATTACGGACGCAGATCTCCGCTTTTGGGAGGACAAACGCTGGGCACAAAGTGGGAGTAAGCATGGTGAGGCTCCTCCTTTGCCTTTCCAGCTCTGCAAATCAGGTCATAAACCCACCCTCGGGAGAAGAACCTGCTCCTCTCTCCAGACCCCTCCAGGAGAGTTCTCTAAGACTTGTAGGGCAATGCAAAAGGTTCTTGCAAGGGTCTGTATTGGATCTGTTCCTCTCCCAGTGCCTTGATGGGGGAGGTCACTGCCCACCTTGTGTCCCACCTCCTGGGGCAATGCCCATGAGGATGTGCACCCTGCTCATCCAGCTGCTGGCATCTCCCCAAGGCTCCCCAGGTCATGCTGGCAGGAGCCACCCTGCACCCCAGGACCAGCCACACCTTGGGGAGACAGTGGTGATGCCACGCCAGGAGGTGGTCATGGACACAGCTACACACACCCATGTCTCCCCTCAGGGCTGTACCTCGGATCTTGCTGGCCAAGTGCTCCTTTGAAGTGATGATCTGGTCCATGTCCGTGCGGATGGTGCTCTCCATCTGGGGCCGCCCCTGTTCGCACTTGGCTGTCAGTGCATCATACTGGGCTTTGGTCTGCTCATAGACCATCCTATAGACAGCATCTGAGATCTGGCAAAGTAGAGATGGGATGGTCATTGTTAGTTCCCCCAACACCTCCTGCTGCCCCTGCCAACCATCACCTCCAGTACTAGACACATGCAGGACCTGCCAAGCCTTCACCCGTGCCCTGACTGGACCTCTCCTCACAGCCTGGCAGTAGACATTCCACAGCAGGGACGCCCTCAGCTGGGTGAGATCAAGCCCCCCAGAGTGCAGAAGCTGCTCTGAAGTGGTACCCAAAGGGCACAGAGCTGAGTAGTGTCTCCTCCAGCCAGTGTGCACTAGGTAGGTTTAGGGATGCTGCAGGTCTGGGGATGCTCATGGTCCAGGGATGTTGGGTGTCCGGGGATGCTGGTGGTCTAGAGATGCTGGATGATCAGGCAGAAGAGCTGCTGAACTTATTTGAAAGCCGTGCCCTGTCTAGGATCTCCAGAGCCAATCCCACGAGCAGAATGGAGCCACTTGCTGAGGCTTCACACTCACTTTACAGTCAAACACCAAGATTTTGGGTCTGATGGAAGGCAGAGCCACCTCCCACCCTTCCCTTAGGCTTCCCAGCTCTGCAGCTAAAACCACAGCTACTGAAAAAAGCCCTGTTTGTATGTTTTTAGCCTGCTCCAATGAGTCTGGTGGCAATTATCTATCAGCTTTTAATGTTTTACCAAGGCAGTTTTGCAGAGCCCTTGGTCTTTCGCAAGGCTTTGGGCCAGATTTAGCCTGCACTGCTCTAAAAACAGCTCGCTAAATATAGCCAGGGCTTCACTCTGGGGCTGGGCTTCCTCCTGTTTGCTTCCTTCGCCCCAGGGACGCGCCAAGCGCAGACAGGGATGGGCAGGGCTGCTCACAGGGGCACAACAAGGAGCTTTAAAAAGCTGCAGTGGAGAACAAGGACGGTTTCTTTGGCAGGGGCCAGGAGAGGGGGACACGCCGGGGGCGGCGCTGGCAGCGACAGGCAGGAAAGCCAGCAGGCACCCAGACCAGCTGGAAAGGAGACAGCAGCGCGTCCTCCAAAGCAGGGGCAGCGCAGGCAGGTGATGATGTTGTCCCTCCTCCAGCAGCTCCCGTACCTGGATCCAGGTCCGCTGGCGCTCCTGAGCCTTGCCCTTCAGCCGGGGGCCGATGGTGGTCCTCAGCTCGGGGAGCAGCTCCTCCATCACCAGGTTGCTCAGGACCTGCAAAGGCAGGAGGCGTTAGGGACGCTACTCAGCCCACACCCCTCAATCCCAGCCTCAGTTTGGGTGGGGGGACGGGTCCTCACCTGGGTTTCAGTGCCGCAGAGCATGTCCCAGGTGCCGTACTGCTCCTTGGACTGGCGGTACATGCGGATGGCATCTGTGAAGGCTGGAGCCTCCACTTTGGAGTCCTCAGAGATTCCTGGGGAGGAGATGGAGGAGGACGAGTGAGCAGCCTCGCATGGGGAGACAGGGGCAGCTCAGCAGCCTCTCTAACAACGTTCACAGTGGGTCCCCCGTGTTCCCCACACCCTCAGACCCACACAAGGAGCCTAGGGCTGTCACCGGGACACAAGGTCCCTGTATCTGACTGGGTAGGGGCTGAAGACCCCCAGACCCTGGCTGGAGGCAGTTCCCACTCTGTGCACAGGCTGGACAAAGGGCAGGGACCCAGGAGCAGAGGTTCAGCAATCTCAGGGTTGGGGGGGGTCAGTGACCCAGGATGGTGCATGGGGACTCAGGGGCTGAGCGAGCCCCAGTGGCACAGCAAGAGGAGGGGCAGCAAGCCCTGATGGTGTATGGGGACTCAGAGACCAGGTGAGCCCTGGTGGCATGGCAGGAGCAGGGGCTCGGCAGGATGGGGGGTTCACTGACCCCCATAGCTTCATGGGGACCTGGGGGCTCGGCAGGAGCTGATGGCAAAGCAGGGGCTCAGAAGGATTGGGGGCTCACTGACCCCCAATGGCGTATAGGATCTCACAAGCCCACCAGCACCACAGGACTGGGGAGCATGGGGACCCTTAGCAGGGGGCTGGATGCTCAGAGCCACGTCCCATAGAGAGGAGGAGATGGGGCAGTGGGCAGGCAGGACAGCCCAGGAGCCAGCTGGCACATGTCCCATGCATGTCTCTGCCTTCTCCCAGCCTCTCCAGGCTCCAGCTGTGGAGGCGCCTGCCAGCCGGAAAGAAACATGTCTGGGAGCAGACACCCCTGGCACCCTTCTCCATGTCTTGATCCTGGCAGGATGGGAGGCAGGATGGAACCAAATCCAAGGTGGCCTCATGGTTCAGGATCACAGAATCACAGAATGGTTTGAGTTTGAAGGGACCTTAAAGCCCAGTTCCACCCCCTGCCATGGGCAGGGACACCTCCCACTGGATTAGGCTGCTCCAAGCCCCATCCAACCTGGCCTTGAACACCTCCAGGGATGGGACAGTGGCCACTTCCTTGGGCATCCTGGGCAAGGGCCTCATCACTCTCATAATGGAGAATTTCTTCCTAATGTCTAGTCTAAATCTTCCCCTCTCCAATTTAAAGCCATTAATTGGATCTCCCAGCAGAGCCACCCTGCTCGGAGGGTCCCAGCAGCATCCCTGCAGCAGAGACAGTCACGGCACATCCCCAGACCTCCCAGCAAGCCATCGTCCTGGAGAGAGGCAGCCAGGGGTGGTTTCTCCCTTCCCAGGAGGTTCCAGCCTAATGAGCGGATCTTTTCCAATGCACACAGATTTTTCTAAGATGACTACATTTAACTCCAAGCCTAAGCAGCTTTTCCGAAGGAGGAAGAAAACACTGAGAAAGTGGTGTCTGACCCTTTCTCAGTGTGAGAAGAAGCCAAAGCAAGGCTGAGCTTTCAGGGGCCAGTTCTTCTCCATCCAGGGCTCCCTGCAGCTCAGCATCACCAGCCTGGAACGGGATCCAGTTCCCCACTGGAGCCACTACAGCCAAATCTCATCCTCCAAATCATGCAGGGTGGGATTTGCCCTCTGAGAAGCCACCTGCATCTGCCCCAGCAGGGTCACTCCTCCCTGGCCGAGCAATGCTCTACCTCAACCTCTTTGAAGTCCACCCTGCTCGCAGTGCAGGATAATCTGCTCTTGCCAGGGGAATGATGTTGAAGAAGAAATGGGAGCTTGAAACTGCCTTTTTTCCCCCAAAATGGAGCTGAACAGGGCAGCCTGCCCAAATTAAAGGGCAAGAACCAGCAGGACGGGCACTGCTCCAGCCTCGCCTGTCACCATAAAGGGCAAGGGACATTCTTGGAGCAGCCAAGGGCACCCAGGCACTGGAGAAACCAGGCTGGAAACCTCCAGTGTGAGGAATGATGTCTCTGGGCCTTACAGAAGAGCTAGTGTTATAAAAATACAGTCTTAAAAAGGGAGGTGAAAATTCCCACACTAATCACAACCGGAGGCAGAAACAGAGCCTCTAATTTAGGGGAAAAAAAAATAAATTGCTTGACAACAACAAAAGAGCTTTCATGGGAATTGAAACAGTATCCCAAAGCAAGAGAAATGAGGGACAGAAACAGAGCTCAGGAGGGAAAAATTAACTCACAGGGAAAGCAGGAACGAAGCAGCCCATGAGGGCTGAGCCTTCCCCGGGTCACTGCCCACCCCGGGAAGTGTTTTCATCACATGCTGAGGAGAAGATTTAATGGCACAAGCCCTGGCTGGCAAGCAGGGACGGTGGAGGGGCTCAGCAACCTTGAGGGTGGGGAGGCCCTGGCCCAGGTTGCCCAGAGAAGTCCTGGCTGCCCCATCCCTGGAGGGGTTCAACACCAGGTTGGATGGGGCTAGGAGGGAGTGTGTGGGAGGTGTTCCTGCCCATGGTAGGGGGTGGAACTGGATGGGCTTTGAGGTCCCTTCCATCCCAAACCATTCTATGATTCTATGATCTTTTTCTCCTGCTGCAGCTCCCAGCAGCTGTCAGAGGAAAATGCAAGACAATTAAATCAATATATTGCCTTTTTCTTACTGTAAGAGGTTGATTCCTCTTTCATTAGGAGCTGGTTTTGCTCATAGTGCCCTGGCTTTGTGGAAACAGCCAGCAAGCACATAGGTACCAGAGGGCTGAGCTGCACGCAGCAGTGATGCTCCAGCAGCATCCCAAGGGAAAGAGCAGCTGTGGGGGACACACACACTGCACCAGCCCCCGCCAAAGGAGCCCAAGTCCCGGCTGGGCTGTGGGATACGCTCATCCCAAGGAGCTCAGATGGCCCCAGCTCACTACCAGTGCATGGATGTGCTCTGCAGCGAGGAACACCAAAAGGAAGGGCAGGAGCAAAGTTTTCAGGTTTAATCTCAGATAGGAGGATGGAGACACACATTGAAAACCAGGCTCTGGATCCAGCCCCATTATTCTGCTTCCTAAACAGTAGCTCTGGCAACATCTGGGCTACACACGGCTCCCATGAGTGAAAGAAACGCAACAAAAAAAGGCAGCATCGCTCTTTGCCCACTGAAAGACCTGATTTTGAGCAGGTTTCTGTTCTGGCACCTCCTTCACCAAGAAACTTCTCACCATCTGAGGCACTGCTGGGACCTGGGTCTCAGCCCAGGAGAGCACAGGCCACAGCCAAGCAGGAAAATCATGTTTTCCTGCCAGAGTATCGCTGACATGGGAAGCAGGTCCTGCCTCCACCCCAGTCCCTTGCAGCCCTGCACCCTCTCTGTCCTCGCTCCCTGGAGCCCAGGCGGTGCCAGTAGTGTGGGGAGCAAGACAGTGAGGCTTGGAGTTCTGATGACTTTATTTACCAAATACTTTCTACCTCAGGGTGGAAAACAGGCATCAGAGCACCTCTTGAGCCAGGCTCCATGCTGGCTCCTGCAAACGCTGCCTGCCCTGGTGCAGGCATCACATTCCTTATGGGCATCGGGATGAAGCCGGGTACAGGGGTGCTTGGGGCGGGGGGATGGATCCCTCCTGCTCCCCACCCTCACTCAGAGAGAGGATGAGAAAGTCAGTGATGCTCAAGAACTCCCGTCCAACTGCTCCTCTTGACCTCCAAATCATTCCCTTTGGCCCCAAACCCAACCCAACCACCGCAGAGTCCTCAACAGCCTCTTTGGAGCCGGAGGTCGATGATCTCCCCACCAGCAGTCCCTGTGTCCCCCAGGCATCACTCACCGTTGTTGCAGTGTCGGACACAGTCCTGGAAAACTGCTCGCCACTTCTCCTGCTCCTTGCCCGTCATCACACAGAAGTAATAGTGCCGGGCGTAGGGGTGCCAGAGGATGAGGGGGAAATCCGTGGGGCACTTCAAGATGGGGGAGTGCCCTGATTTAGGTGTCACCCCTGCAAGGGGGGAGAGGACGTTTTGAGGAGGGGATGGGGCAGGACACAGGGTTGGGGATGTCCATCTCAGAGCTAGGGGTGCAGCAGGGGCACACAAGACCCCTTGGCTCCTTCCCAGTGCCTTTGCTTTGAGTTCTACCAAAAACACGAGGTAAAAAGTGGGCAAAGAGCCTCATTCTTCCAGAAAGGAACTCAGAAGTGAAAATTGATTACAAAGTGTTTAAAAACATCATCCTTCCGAGGGCGAAGCACTCCCCAGAGCTGCTGGCCTGACCCTGCTGCTGTTGTGCCCACGGCCTGAGCTGGCAAAGGTCTCATTGCCCTTCACGAGCTCTTTCAGCAGCTCCCTGACCTTTAGAGATTCAGGGCAGGAGGTCAGACAGTGGGGTGGTGGTTGGTCCTTCTGAGAATCTGGATGGAGGAACAGGAGCTACTGCCTTCATCCAGCGCACCACGGGAAAGGGAGGTGGGAGCAGCTTGGGGCAGCTCTCAAAGAGCCACAGACACTTTTTCCATCCACCCCTGGCAAGAGCCAAGCAGCAGACACAGACTGCACTCTGCACCCCATAGGAGGAATGAGGCTGTTCTCCTTGCCTACAACCCCACACTCTGAAACCACTCCTTCCAGAAGGTCCTCAGGGATGTTACACCCCAAAACCACCCCTTCCAGAAGATCTTTAGGGATGCCATACCCCAAAACCACCCCTTCCAGAGGTCCCCAAGGCATGTCCAGCACCATGGGAGCACAGGGAACCCCAAGTATCCTTCCTCACCCCTAGCTACCAGGACCACTCACCAGGTAGGCTGCTGTTCACCAGTTCCAAATACTGGTCCACAGAGGTGAGGATCTTGTAGCCAGCACTGTTGATGAGTACACGGGGTGATAGATCCCGCTCATAGGCCTGGGCAGAAAAAGATAGTCATGGATGATAGGAAGCATGGCCATGCCACCACAGTGATGGGGTGTCCCCCTTTGAAGCCATGCCCACCAGTGATGGGCAGAAGTGTGATGCTCCTCACCAGTTTGTTCTCGTAGAGGACCAAGCCATAGTTGTGTGGGACCACGCAGAAGCGGTTCCTCCACTTCTTATTCTCCTCGATGTACTGGAAGAGGTTGCCTGAGTAGATGACATGGTCTTCCAGTGGGACCTGCAAGGAGGAGATGTGGCTTGGAGGGACAGGGAGGGGGAAGCTTGGCAACCCAACATGCTATAGCCACAGGGAGCTGAGCACGGGGAGCTCAGTAAGGTCTGCTCATGGTGGTTTGGGTGGGGCTTTCTGCACTAGGGCTATGTGGAGGTTGCCCAAGTTCCCCATTGGATTATTTCCTACAACGTCGCAAGTCTTGTTGCCTGAATAGGTGTGTCTGGGTGACAACCTTGAGGGGTACCACATGCACAGCCCTAGAAAACCTCAGAGGGGCTGCTCATATGGCAGCAAAGTTATATGTGGTGGTGTTCACCATAGTGGTCATAGTTCATGATATCTCCTTCCTGGGAGATAAGCCAAGACTCAGCTGAGCAACCTGAGCCCACTTGGCCAAGCGGCAGGTTGGAGCAGAGCCCTCCAGCAGAGCTTCCCAACCTCAACTTCCCCAGCTTGGAGCAGGCAGAAGCATGTGTGGTACTGCTCAGTAGTGGCCATCAGCCAGAAGATCCTGCCAGGGCCAAGCTGAAGATGGCAGGAACCTTTGCATGGTCTCCAGATGGGACATGGAAGAGAAGCACGAAGTCACCCTGTATAGCCCAGCACGAGACAATTCTTAAATGACTTGGACATCATGAGGACCAGTGACAGAACAGTCTGAGGACATCTCACGTCCTTGAGAACCACCCCCCAAGCTGAGCAGCCCCACACTGGCTCTTCTGCGCCTTTTGGCCTGCAGGCCGGCAGCTTTTTTCGCCATACCAAACACAAGCCAGTCGAGCGAGCCAAGAATCTATCCCAAGA
Source organism: Phaenicophaeus curvirostris (assembly GCF_032191515.1). Lineage (NCBI taxonomy): Eukaryota > Metazoa > Chordata > Aves > Cuculiformes > Cuculidae > Phaenicophaeus > Phaenicophaeus curvirostris. The sequence goes on from NC_091411.1 coordinate 3,634,126, forward strand.
ATTTTTATGATCCCAGGAACATAAACAAGAGCCGAGAGCTCCTGTGAGGATTGGAGCGTGCGGCAGCCGCCTCTCCTGCCATGGCCACCCACCATCCACCACGGTGGCCATCAGGAGGGACCAACCAGGGCTTGGGTCGCACCACGCAGCCAGCAGAAGGACCTTTCCCTCTCCTCTCCCTGCTCTGTCCATCTCCTGGTTCACAGGGGCCTCCCCCAAGCCCTCATCACTCCCCAGCCCCACACCCCCTTGGGAGGTAGGAAGATCTGAGTGCAGTTAAGCTCAGCAAAACGGCTGACAGCACCTTGCTGCTCCTCTCTGCTTTCCAAAGCCCTTAGAAGGGGGAGAAGAAAGCACAAAGCAAGTCCTGCAGGGCTGAGGGACAGTAGGAGGGATGAGAGCCTGAACTCCAAGGCCACCAGCAGGGATGGAGACCGACAGGTGGTGCCAGCTCTGGAAGTCCCCATCAGCATCTCAGCAGAGTGGCTCATCCAAGGAGAATCAGCCCATATAAACCAGTTCAAAACTGCTGCTGGAGGAAGATGAAGCCACCGAGATCGGTTACGAATGAAATCAAACCCAGACTGAGCTACAATGTGAGTCAAGAGGACCTTACAGCAGCCTGCACCTGAAGGGGGTGTAGAAGAAAGCTGGGGAGGGACTTTGTACAAGGGCATGGAGTGATAGGTTGGGGGGGGAATGGCTTTAAATGGGGGATATTTAGGTTAGACATTAGGAAGAAATTCTTCATGAGAAGGTTTGTGAGGCACTGGCCCGGGTTGCCCAGAGATGCCCCATCCCTGGAGGGGTTCAAGGCCAGGTTGGATGGGGCTGGGAGCCCCTGATCCAGTGGGAGGTGTCCCTGACCATGGCAGGAGGTGGATCTGGACGCACTTTGAGGTCCCTTACAACCAAAACAACTCAGTGACTCTGTGATTCTATGACCCTTGGATGGGGAATGGTTGCTCACAGCCACCAGTGTCCACGAGCCCCAGCTCTGTGGTGCAGCCGGTCCCTTCCTCACACACCCTCCTCACTGGGGGAGGCAGCACAGCACCACCCAACCCCAGCAAATATTTGGGACAGGCAGGAATGAGCTAAATGGCTGGGCTGGGCAGGGAGGGGATAGGGAGTGCTGCATCCTTGCTGCAGGGACAGGGAATGATGCGGAGCGAGGCTGGCTCTTCAGCTTTGGGGCTTGGTCAGGAGATGCAGGAGGGGGTATTATGAGAAGAGAGGGTGCTCAGGGACTGGTTTTCAGGGGTGAATCGTAGAATCATGGAATGGTTTGGGTTGGAGGGGCCCTTAAAACCCATCCAGTTCCAAGCTCCTGCCCTGGGCAGGGACATCTCCCTCTGGATCAGGGGCTCCAAGCCCCATCCAACCTGGCCTTGAACACCTCCAGGGATGGGGCAGCCACCACTGCTCTGGGCAACCTGGGCCAGCCTCATTGTGAAGAATTTTTTTTCTAATGTCTAATCTAAATCTTCCCCCTTTCAATTTAAAGTCATTGCCCCTCAACCTCTCCCTGCACTCCCTGATCAAGAGCCCCTCCCCAGCTTTCCTGGAGCCCCTTTCAGCACTGGAAGCTGCTCTCAGGTCTCCCCGGAGCATTCTCTTCTCCAGGCTGAACCAATACGAGGATGTCGGACCAAGGCCACAATGTGCACTGTCCCCGCTGCTGGCTGGGGACGCCTGGGGTGCTGGAGAGACCAAAGGCAGAAACATTTATTCTTTGTTATCGCTGCTGCATCTTGGTGGCATCTAAGGCGACTGAACCACGATTCAGACCCCAGTCCCGCTGTCCCTCTCTGCCCAGGGGTGTCACCTGCCCCCAGTATCACCTCTGAGCACTGCATCCCCACAGAGATGGCAAAAATAAGGTAAAAAATAAATGCAATAATAAAACCCAAATACCAGGTTCCAGCTGGACCTGCCTGAGTACCTGCCTGTGCATCTTCCTGAGATCCACAACTGGTTTTGGTATCTTCGGGGAGTGCAAAGCCCAGCTGGAGGAGATGCTCTTCCCAGCTCCTTGCAGTTTCCCTACAGACAGGTCCCTGTGGTGTTTTTGAAACCCTGGCATGTTTGGAACCCTGGCACATCCCAGCTGGAGGCAGCAGCCAGGACGTTGCACAAGAGGAATGTCCTAGTTACACACTGTCGTTTTAGAAGACTTGCATGGTGTCCCTGACCTCCCTGCCTCGCCACTGCTCCACAGACATTCCTGGGCTGCTTGCTGGAGCTTTTTAATGAAGCAACCAACCTTGGGAGGGAGGGACCCCCGGGGGGGAGCTGATGACATCTGCCAAATTGCAAGGAACCCAAGAGACACTTTGTCGAGGACGCCAGGGGCCCAGCTCCTGCCCAGGAACCTCCACACCTTTATTTTGCCCAACACATTCAGTGCCCAAGCAGCTTTCAGAGGAGACGGGGTGAGGGTTACCTTGATGGGTTGGCCAGGACAGCTGCTGGAAGTGCACAGGGCTTGAACCTGATCGCATGGATGCAATCTCTAGATTCCTAAAACACCACCTCTCTGAGCCCCAGACAAAAGCAGAACCCTGCGCTATCACATCTCCTCCTGCTTTCAAGGAGCACACCCAGGATGGCGGCTCTGCCAACCCAGCCAGGGAGGAATCCCAAGCACTGTCTGCCAGCAAGAAGCCTTGGCTGGAGTGCATCTGCCTTTGGAGGCAGGAGGGAAGGACAGGACCCATCCCTGGGTGCCAGAGCCATGGGTAACAAGCCCCGTGGGGGTACGCTGGGAGTCCTTTCACCAGGCAGGAGAATGGTGGCTGCTGGGGATCAGGCTCAGAGCCACCTCCTCTTCCCCTGTTGGGTCAGGAACATCTGCCAGAAGTTTTCTAGCCCTCCCTGGGCATTTGCCCAGGCTGGAGCATTGCTTGAACCCAGAACCAGGAGGGCAATATCCTGGCGTGCCCTGCTCAGGGCTCCACTGGGCACGAGGGGTTCCCAGGAGTTCCTGCCAGCCCTGGCATCAAGCACAGACATCTAAGGGGGCTGCAGCCAAAAGCCAGCCTCACCCCAGCCACAGGGTGTGCTTGTTGCATGGGACGGGAAAGAAAACCTTCTCAGGGAGCCCCACGTGCAGCGTGGACAACGCACAACACCACGGGGATGGGCTGAACCTGCAGCATGGGAGTGACATCCTGCTCCAGCAGGATGGAATCACAGAACAACCAGGTTGGAAGAGACCCACTGGATCATCCAGTCCAACCATTCCTATCAAACACTAAACCATGCCCTTTAACACCTCGTCCACCCGTCCCTTAAACACCTCCAGGGAATGTGACTCAACCACCTCCCTGGGCAGCCTCTGCCACTGCCCAGTGACCCTTTCCGTGAAAAATTTTTTCCTAATGTCCAGCCTAAACCTCCCCTGGTGGAGCTTGAGGCCATTCCCTCTCGTCCTGTCCCCTGTCACTTGGGAGAAGAGCCCAGCTCCCTCCTCTCCACAATCTCCTTTCAGGTAGTTGTAGAGAGCAATGAGGTCTCCCCTCAGCCTCCTCTTCTCCAGGCTAAACACCCCCAGCTCTCTCAGCCGTTCCTCATAAGGCCTGTTCTCCAGCCCCCTCACCAGCTTCGTTGCTCTTCTCTGGACTCGCTCCAGAGCCTCAACATCCTTCTTGTGGTGAGGGGCCCAGAACTGAACACAGGATTTGAGGAGCGGTCTCACCAGTGCCGAGTACAGAGGGAGAAGAACCTCCCTGGACCTGCTGGTCACGCTGTTTCTGATCCAAGCCAAAATGCCATTGGTCTTCTTGGCCACCTGGGCACGCAGGGGAGAGGGGACATGCCCAAGCTTTGGGGACAACACCGATCTGCGCTCAGTGGGCATGGGGATGGAGCTCCCCACCGGCTCTTACCTTGCGGTGGAGCAGCTGAGCCTGTGGCCCTCCGTTGCCTTCGATCTCATAGCGGACACTGTTGAAGAGCGCTACGCCGTACTGCTCCTTGTAGCACCGGCAGAAGTCCCCCAGCACCTTCCCCGTCTTCTCTGCAAGGAGAGAACAGAGATGCATTAGGCAGGGACTGGATCTGGGGGTCTCCTTGCCACAGCCCTTGTCTTGGACACTTTCCCTCCACCCTCCTCACCCCCCCAACACCTCCCTGCCCTCCCGCCCACCGGCGCAGGCTTTGGTGCGGGGCCACAGCTGAGCCCACCACCCTCTGCCCTCCCTGTCCAGCTCAGGGACTAATTTGGGGTCAGGATGATCTTTTTTTTGGCCTTCCACGTTAATGCCATGGATTCCTCTCCCCAGCAGGAAATTCCTGACATGAAGCTGATTCCGGCAATGCTGACGGCTTCCCGTGCCTTGTGCAGCTCCCCAGCCTTGCTCTGATCGCCTGGGACGGCTGAGACTGGGGGTTCTTCACCTTCCACCAGCATCACTCACACCCACCCAACCCCACTGCACCCCATAAGGACCACCCCGTGGAGGGGGAGGATCTGCTGATGCTTGGGGCCAGCAGGGAGATTCAAAGGGGAAAGGAGAGCCAGGCCCCACCACATTCCCCATGTCACCTCCTCTTGCAAGGCAGGGCACCCGCCAGGACCCCTGCCTCCAGACCGGGGTGAGCCTAAGCTGCTGGGTGCCCCCTGCACCCCACATCAGAGCAGATCCCGCTCCATCCCACAAGCAATTCCAAGGCAGCACCATTCCCTGGCAGCTCCATGCTTCTCGGTGCATGGGGGGACACCGCAAACCCACTCCCCAGCAGCAGGGATGGTGCTTTCCCAGCGCTGGATGACAGCCACAGGAACCTCTCGCTTCTCCTGGGGCATCAGCTGCAGCCAGCGAGTTGGGGCATCACCCCATCGCCAGCACCCCTGCCTCATGTGCACCCTGCCCGGTGCAAGCAAACCCTGTCCCACATGCATCCTGACAGAGGCAGCATCCTGCCCCATGGAGCAAGCCCTGCCCCATGGAGCACCTTCCCCCACGTACACCCTGCTCTCCCCTCCCCACCCTACCTCCAGACCCCACAAGGGACTCCCACACCAAACCCCACACCCTAAAGCATCACAGGTCCAAAGAGACAACTTCCCCAAAGCTGCATTTACTACACCGCGTCTCTACTTCAAATTTCACTCTCAACTTTGCCCCAGAGCCTCTGAAAAGGAAAGAATTTGAGTCGCCTCCAACTATTTCCAAGGGCTCAGCCTCTGCCAGAGTGCTGGCGATGGGCGCGGGGAGGAACGATGCTGGATCCGCATCCTCAATGCTGGGGGCGAAAACCCAGACAAAACAGACCCTCGTGCCAGTCCGGCACAGCTCGACAGGAGCCAAAATTCTCCAGCAGCAGCAGAAGAGCAGCCAAGCTGGTACAAAGGAGCAGCTTGCTCCAGGGTGCTGCAAATCCCAGTGAGATGAGGAAAATGTCCCCCGAGGACCACAGCTGGGGGCAGATAAACCCATCCCCAAGGAGATGCTGGCACTGCAATGGGAGCAAACACCAGCCAGCCAGCATCTTGCCAAGCCAGGGCTGAAAATCCCTTTCAATTGAAGCAATCTTTTTTTGCGGCAAAGAACGAGACGCCCGCTCATCCCAGCAGAGAAATTCCTCACCCCCGATTTTGGCATTTTCTCCTGGAAAAGAAAGAGCTTGTAGTCGCACTCGAGTCCGCACCTCTCTTGTAACTCCCATCTACACGAGTGTAGGATTTTGGCCGGGGCTCTGGGCAGCGATGCTGACAGCTGAGATTTAAAAGGACATTTTGAGGTTTCATTTCCTTTCAGTTCATGGGAAAAAAAGAGCCCTTGGTCCCTAGGCAGGCGAGACGGCTTAGTCACTCATTCTTCCCTGATTAACAACGGGGCCAATTAGGAGGTTTTAAGTAAGCGGAAAAGCAAAAGTCAGTTATTTGCAGGCACTGAAACAAAAGACTTGCAGTCAAATATCCAAGGTGACTAAATCTGGCCCCTCCAGGGTGCAGAGGGGATGCTGGGGCTCCACAGATGCTCCCAGCCTAGTGCCTCTAGCTGCCCCGCCAGCCACCACACTCAGCCCTGAAGAAGTGGGAGGGTGGCAGGGACCCATGGTGGGTCAGGAGGAGGTGGTGACACCGGATTTAGCAAGACCTGGACCTTGAGATACAGCTGGGATTTGACAGAGCGCAGAGGATGGGAAGCCCATGCGGATGGTGCTGGTGGGTGCCCCAACCCTCCCACATCCTGCATGAGGCTCATGTGTCCAACAAGGGAACCACTGGCTCCTTCACCAGGCTGAACAAAACCTCCTGGCAATTCAGGGGGCTACCAAGAGCATCCCTCTCATGCTACACAATGGAGACAACCCGCACTCGGCCATCCCTCTGAGTTGCTTTTGCCACACATCGAGCCAAAAGCTGGAGGGTCTGGGGACAGGTGGCATCTCCAGGGAGCTGTGTCCCTGCCTCCTCCTGGCCCCTCGATGGGGAAAGGGAGGGATGGGGCCCAGCTGGCTGCCACCCAGCCACCACCCCATCCTGGGTGCAGGCTCAGACACCCGCAGCACAACGCTTCGCCTGCACAGGCAGAGACCTAACTGGGTGGCCTCCCCAGCCACCTACACACCGTGCTTTCCCACTGCTCTGGGTGCCGCCACCCGGGTCCCTGTCACACCAAGCCCCACACACTGGAAATGGCACCATGTAGAGCCACTGGTCCCCAGGCAGCCGGGGGTGCCAGCTTGGTGCAGGCTCCAGCACATCTCTCTGGTTCCTGGCAAGGACAGGGGGAAGTCCTCAGCTTTGTGGTCACAGAGAGTCGCCAACGGCTTAGCAGGAGCCCCAGCGCCGGCACCTCTGATCGCAGATCTCATCTGTTCCTCGGCCTCCGTGTTCTCCTCCTTCCCTCCCCAGCCATCCCCATGACTAAGCTGCACGTGGCGGCTGCAGGAGGAGATAAAGGGGCTCAGCAGCAGCTGGCTTTGCATGAGGAGGGCAGAGAAAGGGCTCTGGGCATCCCAGCTGCTGGGTAAACCACCGAGGCCAGGCTGGACATGGGGCTGGGGATACGCTGGGAACAAGAAGTAGGGTCCAGCTATGCCATATCAGCTCCGCAGCCACACTCCAGCCCTCCCTGCCAGGACCCCAGCGACCTGCACATCCTTCCCTCCCAGCCAGCACCACCACGGTGGGCACAGACACCCTAGCACAGGGGACAAAACACGCAACAGCTTTTGCCCTTGTCCTGGATGATGCCCGAGGACCATGGAGCCTGAAGCTCATCTGAGCAAAGCAGCCAGAGAGGCGGCTCCTGCTCCTGCTCCCCCCTCCAACCAGTTGTGCCACCGCAGCCACCACCGAGCCAAAAGCAGCACCAACACAGCAGCAAGGGCTGGCCAGGAAGGCAACAGCCGCAGAGCAGCCGCTGCCGCCAGCGATGCAGGTTGCAGCCCCGAAGACAAGCGCAGCCCTCATGTATGGAGAGGTCACAGCCCGGCCAGAGCAGCCCTGGTCCAGTGTCAGTCCCTTTGAACCAGGGCAGGAGGTGGATCTTGCCCTCTGAAGGACTCCAAAAGCTGTGGCAAGCTGCCCAAGCTAGTCCAGCAGCCTGGACGGGCTGTGTCCTGCCCTTGAAAGCCTCTGCAGCAGCATCAGCAGCCCCACATATGCACATCCGAAAGCAGAAGCCAGCTCTTATCCTGACCTCCCGTATGCCCAGCCCCAGCACCTCTTAGAGCAAAACCCGGGGGAAAAACAAGCCATGAGCTCCACGTCAGCCCCAAGACCTTATCACCCAGAGACCAGCATGGACAGCCTGACTGTATCCTTCCCTACAGCTGCCTGTACTTGATGCCTGTGTTCACGGCAGAGAGACCAGGGCTCCACAAACACCACCCTGGCAGCCCCTGGCTTGCAGACAGCCCAGCCACCATGAGTGTGTGGCCGGAGCTAGTTTTCCTCATTACCCTCGAAATCATGTGAAAATGAGAGTGATGCTTTAAATAGCCCAGGCCGGGGCCAGCAGAGTCAGCAGATCTGGCAGCGGGGAGGGCAGAGCCTGCACAGGTTTTGCTGCTCAGTTTGCTTGGCCCCCACCCAGCACTGATGCCCTTCTTGTTCACCACTGATGAAGAAGGAGACCATGCATCCATGCATCCGCAGGATCAGGGCTGCTGCAGCATCACAGCACATCCCAGGCAGAACGGAGCCCAGCAGAGACAGGGATGTGGCTCAGCCAAAGCTGCTCCCTGGGGCTGGTGACCAGCTCTGCCTCCCCCAGCACTCGCCTGATTTGCACATCACTGGGTAGGTGCTGCTGGGGATACTGGGCAAAGGTGCTTTTCAGGTGAGCATCCCCCCATGCTGCCTCGAAGGTACCTGATCGGCTGAGGTTGGAGATGTCCTTTCCCCTTTCCTGATGTGTCAGGATCTCAGGTGGGCAGCAAAGTGTTAAAGCTTTAGAGGGAAAGGTAGGGGAGGGTGCATTGCACTTCTGCACCCAAAACAGCCTTCACCACTCTGTGTCCTGGCAGCAGCCAGGCCAAGGTCCTGGCAGCCTAGCTCCCTGGCTACCCTTGGGCTGACCCAGCTGGTCCTCAGGTTATGGCCACCACGTTCATTGCCCCAAGAAGGGCAGGAGTGATCCCCAAGCCCTGCAAAGGATGGTTGTCACTGTGTGCATGCATGGCCAGGGGAGAGCATCCTGGCTGCACCCAAAGGATGGGTCTCATCCAAATGCATCCCATGGGGCAAAAGCGAAGTGCACGGGGTGCTCTGCAGCTCAGCTGCTCATGGTCAAAGCAGCACAGGTACCCATGCACAGAGCCACATGCACATCCATGCACAAACATTCACACTCATGCACGCAAACACACACTCATAGCCATGCACACCCACATTTGTGCACACACACCCCCGAAGTGGCCTCAAGCTCTGCCAGGGAAGGTTTAGGCTGAACATCAGGAAAAACTTTTTCACAAAAGGGGTCATTGGGCACCGGCAGAGGCTGCCCAGGGAGGGGGTTGAGTCACCTTCCCTGGAGGGGTTTAAGGCACGGGTGGATGAGGTGCTGAGGGACATGGTTTAGTGATTGATGGGAATGGTTGGACTCGATGATCCGGTGGGTCTCTTCCATGCTGGTGATTCTATGAAACCCATGCACTCATGCAGGCGCGCACACACACACCCCTCCCAGGGAGGCTGGAGGCCACTGTCTGACAAATCCGAGCAGGAACACTCATCCACAACCTCCCTTCAGCCCACATCCCGTTTTGCAAGCCTACAGTCCCATGTTCCTCACGCTAGACACACCCTCCAGACCCCGTGTCATCCCTCTGCTGCTACTTCAACACATTCGAGGGGGAGTGAGGATGCCTTTGAAATCCCAACCGTCCCCAGGAGCCCCCCAGGAGGCCCCTTGGGTTTACGTAGCTGAGATGAGTGGGAGCAGGAGCAGCAGCTGGGAGCAGGGTGCCCAAGCCCTTGTGGGATGCCGCAGGGATGCCTCACCGGAGGCAGGGAATTTTCCCTTTGGTCCAGAAAGAAAACAAGAAAAAACTAGGACAAAAAAGCTCATTGAAACTGAGCCCCTGGGCCAGCTGAGCTGTGGCCCCCGCACTCCTGATGAAAGCTTGCCTGGCGCACTTCCCCCGGCCCCCACGGGACAGCCTGACTCAGCGGGGTGGCAGGAAAGCCCCAGCTCCCCCATCCCGCGTCCCCTTGCTGCTGGCTCAGCAAGAGGGGGATGGCACAGGGATGTGTTTGCACAGCAGCGGAGAAGCAGATCATGGCCCTTTGCTGGGTGTCCCTACCCCGGTGAAGGTCCCTCTGTGCCATGATGGTGACTGCCTGTGCTGTGGTGACAAGGGCCCATAGGACATCCCACTGGCAGGGGACCCATGAGCAGCATGTTCTGGCCTGGCCAGGCTTTCCAAGGCTGCCAGAGAACGAGTTAATCACTGATGTAGCTGGTAAATGATTAGCGAGCGTGGGCAGATTGCTGAGGAAGCGCAGGCTCCCAGCAGCCCCAGAACCTGTGGCACCGACAGGGACATCCACACGGTGCCACCAGCCCAGCCAGCTCAGACCTCAAGGAGGCCAGAAGGGACAGAAGCCCATTTTCACCCAGATGAAGGCAGTGAAACCAAAAGGGACCATCCTGGCCCGGCCACCAGCTCCTAGGTGCGGGCAGCGGGGCAGGTGCAAGGCAGTGGGACACTGCTCCCCAGGACAGCCCCACAGCATTCCAGCTGTCCCCAGCATGCCAGGGAAAGTCAGCAGTTCCCATGCTCTTTGGGTAGACCAAAAGTCACCCAAGCACCAACTTTCCCACGCTGACCTCCTGCCCATGCCCTGCTCATCACATCCCTTTCTCAGGCTGCTCTGGTTCTTCCTGCCATCCTGGGAGGACAATGAGGGTGGCTCTTCCAGCAAGGGAAACCAAGGACAAGGCCACCACCAGCTGGGTGAAAGGTGCTCGGGTCATCCCTCACAGCAGGGCTGCTCCAGCAATCCTGCACCGCTGCCTGGTCTAAATGAGCTCAGCGGGCTTACTCGCTGCTCCTTGGCTGTCCTCGTGTGCCCCAAATCCTAGAATTATGTAGACAGCATGTCTGGGATGCCCTCGATGAGGGTGCAGAGCACACCAGGGATGGGGTCCACAGCATGGCAAGAACAGGGTGCACACACACAGGTGGGGCGCACACAGGGATGGGGTGCCCAGCACACCAAGGATGAGGTGCTGAGCCAGACCTCAAACCAGCAGCACCCTACGAGCCCCGAGCACCACCTGCAGCCGCTGAGCTGGGAATGGCCCATAGACACAGGCTGTCCCTGCTGGGCATCGTGCCCTGCTGCCGTGCCACCCTGCTCACCAGCTCACCCTGCTGCGGTGCTGAGCCTGGCTCAGCACAGGCTCATCCCTGCGAGACTTCAGGAAAGGGAGTGGGGGAACAGCACATGATGGCTCTGGGCACACTGAGCATCACCAGCAAAGCGACAGCCAGCAGAAGGGACAGTGCAAGAGGTGCCACTGCCAACAGGGAACCGAGAAGGACCGTGAACTACTCCATTTCCCTGCATCCTGCAGCATCAACGGGTGCATCTGAAGGGTTAAATCCCAGCTGGCAGTTTAGGGTTTCGGGAATTTGAATGAGTTCATTTCCACCCAGAAACACAACCTCCTTCATATGGGCCTGACTCAGAGTGGCCGAGCACCCCCTGAGCATCCCCAGGGTGTGGGTTCCCAGGGTGATGCTGGGGCTGGGGGGAGTCAGGTCCTCACCCTTAGCACCAGAAAAGGGGCTGAAGGGAGGTTTGTTCTTGATAACAGCAAAATCCAGGGGCTGCCCCAGTGCTGCTTCCTACTTTCCCCTCTCATATCAACCAGGAAAGACTGAAACAGGAGAAAAACATATTGAAGAGGTGGAGAGCAAAAACGAGGGACAGCTTCCCGTGTTACTTCCTTGCACCCAAATGCACCCTTCACCCAAACCCACCCAAAACCAGCCTGGGGCGTTTCTGCTCCAGGGCGCTACTGGGATTGAGACTGAGCTTATCTGGAACAAACCAAGCGTGGAGGCTGCTCCCAGTGCCTGCCCCAGCTCTCTGTGCTCAGGGCACAGCTCAGCACCAGGGGACCCAGCAGGACAGGGATTGCTGCCTGGCTCCGGCACTATCCAAAAGCCATAGGGAATATTTTCCACTACAAATCAGTTCAGAGGCACAGCCTGGGTTGAAAGGGGACGCATCCTGCCACCCTGTCAGCAGCAGCCTTGTGCAGCTCCTCGGCCGGCTGCCCTCTGACTCACACCTTTGCAGGGAAGGATGGGCAGGACGGGGGCTGAGCAGCAGGAAGGGATGAGGCAGCGAAGCCTCAGAGGAGAAACCAGATGGGCCCAGGCCTGAACCAGTTTGTCCTCTCTCGCCCTGCCTTTGCCAAGCAGGGCTTTGCCTTTGGATGAGTCAGAAGCACCCGTGGTGCCAGCTCAGGGCTGGGGCACCCAGTGGGGACGCACTGCTCTGCTTCGCCGCCTGCAAGGTGCACCCTTTCACCAGCACCCTGCAACATCCCTCATCTTGACTGCTGGCAGCACCCGGTGTCTCTGGGGGTGTCCCGAGGGATGCTCCTGGGGGGTCTTATCCTGCGGCGGCGGCACCCAGCGCGTCTCCCAGCACCGCACCCAGCCACAGCGGTTGCACAACGCTGCTCTCCTCCCAGCCCAGAGCAAACAAACCTGCCGAAGCACAGCCGTGCCCAGTGCGGAGGATCTAAAGCAGCCCGCAAAATCCACGGGGGCCCAAAATCAGGCAGAACATTCAACAGCAGCTCCTCAACCTCAGAACAGCCAAAAAATCCCTGACGGCGCTCTCAGCTGTGCTTCGGGCACCCTTCACCTGCTGCTCCTGGTCCCCAGTCCCAACCACAAAGCCAGAGTCAGTCCCTGCATCAGCCCCGCTCCTGCAGCTCAGGGTCACATCCTGCCCCACAGGCGAGGGATTAGCAACCAGCTACGTGCCGGCGGTTGTTTTCCCGCAACGCGGATGCCGGTCTCCCACTGCTCCCTGGGAACAAGGCTGGTGTGGAGCTGCGTGCAAGGAATGCACATGTGAACAACAAACAGCATTCGGTCCTTTGAACGTCTCCGGAGAAGCTGGTCGGGGCTGGACTGAGCCCAATGCAAGACGTCTGCCCTGAACCTCCCTGCCCAAACAGCCTCTGAGGGATGGGGATCTCCTCCTGCCCACCCAACCGTGCCTGATGCAGGCAAAACCCTCTTTTCCTACCCCTTCCCCTTTGAGCAGCCTTGCCTTCAGGGGTGATGCTCCAAAGCCACGAGATGTAGGTGCCCACACCGGTACCCCAGCTGGGCTAAACTCACCCCAACCCGAAGCGTCACCTGCTTGGTGGGTACAAGGATCAGGTCCAAGCCCCAGGAGAGGTGACAGCACTTGCAGGACAGTTGGATGCAACCAACGGGCAGGGAGGTGGCTGTAAGGAGGTGAAACATCCCCATGGAGCACCTTGGTTCAAGCTGGGTACCATCCCCAAACCTGGACACCCTCATTCTGGCTGCAGTTACATCACCCCACATGTCCTTTGTCCCCCAGGGTCCCACCAGTACCTGGCCAAGCTGGAAAAGAGCCGTGAACCCTTTGGTGCTCACCCCACAGCGGGTGCTGCCCCACAGTAGGGTGGGACCCAGCATCACCCCAGATAAGGCCCTGCTCATCCACCAGCACCAGTCCAGCAGCATTGCATCCTCTCCAGCGTGGCGCAACCCCTCCGTGGCTGAGTCAACACCAGGTCACAGGCAGTACTGCCGTGGGGTGCTGCACCAGCAGCAGAGCCCTTTGGGCACCCACACGGAGCCCTGTGCCACCAGGGAGCTGCAGAACCAGGAGGGTCCCCAAAGCAAAGGGGGTCAGATCAGATTTGGGCATCTTCAGGTCTCTCATGCCCAGTGTGCCAGGGATAGTAAGCAGGGTTGGGGAGGGGGGGTGGGTATCCTTGCTCCGCGATGTCCCAGCAGATGCTCCTATGCTCGGCAGGGGACAAGCAGCCAGCCCTCTCATGGCCCCACCATGCCCAGCACCAGTGAAATGAGCTGAACCTGGCACGCTTTCCCTCCACCAAGGTGGCCAGTGCCAGTGAGAAACCCAACCCAGCATCACGGGATGAGACCAAACAAAGACTCTTATGCACATAAAAAAAAACCCAACAAATGAACCCCAGAGGTATTTGAACAAAACAGCCCTGAACCTGTCCTGGGCTCTGCCACAGCCTCTGCTGCCGCAGAGGTTCCTGTGCGCGGTTCCTCCACAAAACTGAGGCAGGACAGAGGGTCTGCATCTGCCCTGCAGTGACCATCCCACACTATGTCCCCCACGCCTGCTCCCTCCTCCCCACGGAGGATGATGCCCCAGCCAAGGGTGGCCAGGGGCTCAACATCTCCCATAGCTGAGGATGCTCCAGCAGCACCATAGTGAACCATGGAAACTCTGGGCTGGTGGACACCTGCCCTGTGGGGCTGGCAGACAGTGTCTGGGAGCACAGAGCATCACTTGTGCTGCGGGAAGGTGTGTAGCAGCCAGCAGAGCAAAGCAAGGCAGGGATGTTCCCAGTGTTGGCTCCCAAGGCAAGGCTCTGTCCTAGTCTCAGGTGATGCCCTGCATGCGTTGGGATAAGAGGAAGGAGCTCAGTATGCTTCCCTTGGCTGAGCCACCACTGCGTTGGGTGCCTGGGAGCTGGCAGGGAGCCCTGCTCTCCTTCCCCACGCAGCGACACGGAGGACACCCCAGCTTTGGGGCACATCGTGCAAGGGAGCCCCCCAAAGGGCATCCCACCTAGCACTGAGCAGAGCTGGCAGAGGGAGAGAGGAAGCCAGGACAAGTGTCCCGTGTGCAGGAGTTACCAATGTAGCAGGAGGGGAGGGAGGTCCTGCCCCAGGTCCTCTGCCAACTCCTGGGCAAAGCGTCCCATCCATCCCCGCTGCATGGGGACATCCCACCTGGGGGACTCCATAGCGGAGGGGTCTGAGCCTCCCCATGTGGGGCTGGGAGCCTGGCTGCAGGCAAGGACAGAGCCCTGCCAGGGAAGGGCAGGAGGGCACGGAGAAGGACACCGTTCTCTATCAGCTGGAGCCAGGACCTGTGCCAAATGCCACGGCCCTTTCCCTTTGAAAAGGGGGAAAAGGAGGAGTTTTGCTCCTTCCTCCCCCTCCAGGCCATGCAGGCGGGGAGGAAATCTGCTTGCCACGAGCAGTTCTGCTCTGCCCCTTCTTCCCCTCCTGGCCTCAGGCACCGGATTCTCCACAGAGCTGGTACAGGAACATCCAGGCTTGGAGCAAGGCTCAGGGGCCAGGCAGGGGCTGGGGACTCGGCAGAGCTGCTGCTTGGGGATCTCGTGGCTGGACACCGGCCCCATTCCAGGGCGTGCGACCCAAAGGCGCGGTGATGCCTTCTGCAAACCGAGCAGTAGGACCAGACCTGGGTGTTGCAGGGGCAAAGTGGGTGCTGAAGAGCTGGTGTTCGCCTGCCTTCAAACCTCGCCCCAGGAAGATCCACTGGATGAGCACCCCTGAATCCCTCCAGCCCTTCTGTCTGCCGAAGAGCTCCGAGACACACAGCCCGGGGTCATAGTGGTGTGGAAGGCAAGAGCCTGTCCTGCAAGCAGACATCTTTCCAGCTTCCCCACACCTCCCAGCTCACTGGGAACAAGGGCAGGGCAGCTCTCAGATGGGTTGTGAAATAAAGCCTGGTTGCAGGATGCTGTAAGAGGGACGGAAATGGGACGGGTGGGTCTGATGCTGCTCCTTCCCCATGGGTTGATTCAAAGATCCTGCCTGTGAGGCTGGCCACAACGTCTGTCCATGGGACACAGCACGCATCTCCGCGGACCAGGGCTGTCTACACACCTGACCCGAGGCTCTTTCGGTGGCTGTTTCGGTGACTGTCCCCATGCCCACGTGGCACTTTTGCTGTTCCCTGCGTGGGGCCAGACCGGCAACACCGTGGCTGTGGCAGAGCCATGGGTGAGAACCATTGGCTTGTTGCAACCTGCCGTGGGGCTGAGGCAGAGGGATGGGAGACTTTCAGTCCCTGGAAGGGTGGGACGGAGTGGATGGGGGTGCATCAAGAAGCGCCAAGCCTTCCTGGGCTCAGCGCCAGCCTCTGAAGCAATTTGGGGGCAGGTGGGAGGCAAAAGCTTGGGAAATCCCAGCTCTTGGCTGTGCTTTCCTTGCTGGGTCCTTGCAGTGGGTTTAGGGGTGTCTGATACTGCGGGGGGATCCTGATCTACAAGGCGCTTTTCTCTCTCTGGGCTGATCCAAGTGCCCAAGGAGAGCTCTCAGCTACGATGCCAACTCTGCTCCTACCACCTCCAGTCCTCCTGCTCCCAGGCAGAGCAGGGATGCCCTCCACGCATGCCCAAGCCTGCTTGAGGCAAGGAGAAGCCCTTGCTGGGGAAGACAGGGAAACCCCCCCCCAGGAGAGAAGGCAGGCTCTGCCCTGGCACTGAGCACATGTCTCCCACCTCTGACCCACGTGTGAAGGCCACCGGCACAACAGACCTTCACAGCTGGTGATGTCCCCTGCCCCAACACGCTGGCTCCGAGCGAGCCCCGTGCCCTGACACGACGGCTGCAGGTAAGCCCCAGCTTGCCAGAACCAGCCCTTCCCCGCTGGCAGGGAGCCCTAACATGCCAGGGGAGTTATTTATTTCACATTGAAAGAAGACACACACTTTGTTATGAGAAACCACTCCACATTGCAGTGCTGATCCCTCAGAGCCTCCCTGCATCGCTCCCCCCGTAGGGCAGGGTGAAGGTTTCAGCCTCAAGACCAACCCCAGCACCCAGCGCCAGCAGCCACCGCCTCCCGCGCTGGCTGGAGCTGATCTGCGGCCAAAGCTAGGAAATGAGTGTCATGCTTAAGGAAGCCACAGCAAACCTCTTCCCGCTGCCGGCAACCTCCCCTCACCATGGCACATCACCACCAGGAGCCTTTCAGTGTTTGCCAGGCACCTCCAGACCCAACCCCAGCCTCCTAGCAGAAGAAAGCTCCCTGGTGGCACCAGGGACACGCAGCCACCAATGCCCAATGATGCTTGCTGGATCAGAAAGACTGTGGGTCCAGCACCAGGGGTGAGGCTCAGCATCACCTCTGCCACCGTTGTGTAGGCTGGTGTCTGTAGGAAGTCCCATCTCAAATTAATAGCCAGTTTGTTTAGCAATTAACAGGCTGGAGATGCCAGAACAAGGTGTGAACTGATGGGGACTCTGCCTGTCCTGCCACCCACTTCTCCATCCCCCTGGCAGCAGGGGCACCTGCGAGCATCCCTGGGCTCTCCCACCCGCTGGGTGCCCGGGACCACCAGCCCCATGGGACAGAGCCACCCAGCTCCTGCCAGCCACGCTCCTCCTCGCCCCTTGGGGAAGAGGCCCATGGGGCTGAGACACTCTAGGGAAGGAGCTATTCCAGCACAATGGAAGAGCTTCACCCAGCCCCTTGCTGAGGGCACCAATTGCCCTGGACAGGAGAGGACGCTGTGCAAAAACTCAAGGCACCCAACGACTTCTCGGCTTTCCCAGAGTCCTGGCAGGACACGGTGTGCCGGCCACCCTCATGTCCCCAGGCAATGGTGCCCATGCTGGGCATCCCTGCAAAAGGAGAGGGAGCCAGGTCCTGCTCCAGCCCACGGAGCAGTTTGGGAGCAACTCCTAACCTACATTTGGGAGGAAGAGGAGGAGGAGAGAAGACGAAGGGTGTTGATAAACAAGCCGGGTGACTCAAGCTAGGATCATGTTCAATGCAAGGTGGCAGGAGGAAGCACTTATCAACTGCCTCATCATCACAGCTGTCCAGGCTCACAGGTGGTTGTAGAGGCCCTGGAGAAAGGGAGGCAGGAGATGCAGGCAGCACCCTGGTGTAAATGGCATCCCGTTAGGCTGCCCTGTTGACCCCAGCAAAGCGAGGCATCCTCAGTGCTGGCAAGGATGCTGCCTGCACACCTGCTCCAGAAGCAGGAGAGTAGTCCAGCCCCATCAGAAAGACCCTGATCCTGAGCCACCAACACACAAGTCACGCATATGTAGCCCATGACCTCTGGAAGATATTGGCATCGACCTCACTGCAGCAACCACTGCGTGGGCTGGGACAGGGCATGGGACCTTCACAGCACGGCTTTGATGGCAGACATCCTGACGCCAGCAGGGACCACACTGTGCATGGTATGGGAAGGCTTTTCACCACCTCCCTCCTGCCTTTAATCCACCTGCAGTGCTCAGAGCTCCACTCCCAGCGGGAAGGAAGGATCTGGCCCAGGCTCTCACCATCTCCCCTCAGCCCCAGGGCTTGCTGAGTGCCTGGTTCTGCTGGTGTAAAGGGGGCTGCAGCCACGGGAAGCACTGTCAAGCCCAGAAACCTCCCTTCCCTGCTGCTATTAGGGGTCACATCAGCCCAGGCAGCTCCTCCAAACTTCCCGAAGTCGGGCGGACAACTGGGAAAAGTTGTTTGGAGAAGGAATGGATCCTTCCCCAGGTCCTGACAGGAGAACAGGCCGAGCTAGGCAGGAAAACCCGACGTTTTCCCCACCGTGTTGCTTTGCATGCCTGACAGCAAGTCGTGCCTTGCCTGTTGGGTTACAGCCCCTCCCAGCTCTGGGGCTTTTCACCCAGCGAGGAGCCTGAGCGGAAAAAGGAGAGGTACTCAGTGAACCCAGTGGGCTCCAGGATCTCCCAGTATGGGTCCTTCCTTCTCACCCCGAACCTTCAGTGCTGCAGCGTGGCACAGGACATGTACCAACCTCATCTCCACAATCCTGTTCCACAGGAACCCTATTTTCCCCATGAAAACTCATCTGCAGCCCCCAGCCCCGCCGAGCATGGGCTGAACCCCCGCAGCATAACAGCTCGATCCATGCCAGGGTGCAAAACCATCCAGCCTGGGCTCTCAAACACTTAATTTCTGGCCCAGCCACAGACAGATTCCTGCATAAGAAATCCATCCAAGCTGTTCCTTGTTATTCTTCAGGATCAAGATCACAGGGCTTGGGCAGGGAGCTGTCTCTATACAAAGAAGCAACAAGTTAAAGTGAGATTCGTGCTTGGGACCCGAATACGCCATGGTGAGCAGCCTGAGCCGGTGCAGCCTCACGGATCAGCCGTGGTGAGCTTGAACTATGCAACACAAAAACCCCACGGCGCGTTACAAGCTCTCCTTCAAAGCTCACAAACCTGCTGGCGTTCCGCTGAGCCACATACCACGTAAGCATTCCTGCCAACCGGCCCAGGACGGCGGGGCCTGGCAGGCATCGCTTGGGCTTCATCGTATGCTGTGAGGCATCATGGCCATGTGCTGGTACCACGTTGTCCCATCGCTGCTGACCCACAGAAACTTTTTTCCCAAAGCCCTTAAGGGAAAAAGGGCTTTAGAGCCGCTTCCATGGTGGAGACGAAGGAAATACAGCACAGAACCACCTCCAAATCCCCAGTGCTCCCCGAGCCCTGGAGCTGCCTGCAACGCACACAAGGTCCAGCACGAAGCCACGTTCCTCCGTGCCATCACACTAGGTGCGGCCCCACGGGGGTTTGCTTATGCTGGCAGAGAGGAGAGTTTTTCATCCTGGGGGGTTGAAACTCAAGCCAGAGCACGAAAGGGCTTGGAGGTCAGCTCCTGCCTTCTTGGAGCCCCAGGGAGTGAAGCGCCAGCATCACAAGTGACGCAAGGCGGCTCAGGGGGGCACAGCCCCCCGACAGAGGGTTGACCCCACTTATGGGGGTCAACTAAGTCACCGCAGGCACCAATTTGCAGCCCTGCCCTCTCGCTGTCACCCTCCTGGTCATTGCTTTGCACAAAACGGTGCCTGTACAGCAGGCATAATCCCACGTCCAGCGATTCCAGGCGGCACCGACCAGACATCCTGTGCCGGGGGCAGAGGCGCTGCCGGGCAGTCGTCCCAGGATGGCTGGGCTCTCAATAACCACTTTGTCCCCCTTCCCCATCCCACAGCGGTGGCGGGGGGGCTGCTGCGTCCTGCACATGCTGGGGCATAGCAGGGGAACCCCAGGGGTGCAGCCAAGCCCTTTCCTCACCCCACAGCTCTTGGTGGGGTCTTCCTTAGTGATCCTCCAGCACTGCTAAGGGGGAGAAAGTTCATCTACCGGCTCAGCCCCAGCAAACCTCATGTTGACAGTGGTTTCCCGGCACAGGACCCAGCTTGCCAGCATCTCTCTAGAGCCCAGCTCCCCCCTCTTTCCCTTTCCACAGCCCGGGGAAGCTCAGAGCATGAATACGCTTCCTGGTCGCTGGAGCCAACACAAACACCCCTGGCACAACACAGCCTTTCATTTGGGAGGCAGACAGGCACCTCGGGTGCCCCCCCGAACCCCAGCCCTGAGCTGTGCCCAGCCAAGGGGACAGGCAAACCCACAAAGAAACTGCAACATGGTGGGAAGAAGACAATAAAACGAGTTTAAAGTCCAGGAGAGAGGGGGAAAGCAGGCAGAGGAGGGGATCCCATGATCTTAGGAGGTGGGTGTGACCCCACCCAGGCTGAAGAGTGGGATGGGGTGAGGGCATGGGGATAAGGATGAGGGGATGGGGATAGGGATGAGGGGATAAGGGGATGACATGAGGGGATGGGAACAAGAAAGGGATGAGGGGATAGGGATGAGAAAGGGATGAGGGGATGAGGGGACGGGGAGGAGAAAGGGATGAGGGGATGGGGATGAGAAAGGGATGGGGGGATGGGGACGAGAAAGGGATGGGGGGACGAGAAAGGGATGAGGGGATGGGAAAGGGGAGAGGGGGCAGCCTTCCCGGAGCTCACCCGCGATGTGCTGGCGGCGCCCCTCGTCCAGGTGCGTGGAGACCACATCTCCCATGGCGAGCGGAGCCGGGCCGGGGCGGGCGGCGGCGGCAGGAGGAGCGGCAGCAGCAGGAGGAGGAGGAGGAGGAGGAGGAGAAGAAGGAGGAGGAAGGCAGCGCCCGGGGCGGTCAGGCAGCGCGGCGCCCCGCGGCAGCCCCAACCCCGCCGGCCTCCCCGGCCACTCCCCCCAACCGCCCTCGCCCTCCTCCTTGTAATTAGCCGCACTAATTTCCTCGCGGGAGGGATGGGGGAGGCTGAAGGAGAGGGGTTGTGTCGGGGGTTCCCTCTCCCGGGGTCCAGGGAAGCGACTCCCACGTCCAGTGTTATCCCAGGACAGCATCACTGCATCCCCCGGCACTGGGACCACGGCACTGGGACACCCGAGGGTGCTGGGAACCCTGATACTGGGACCATGACACCGGGACCCCCTGGCACTGGGACCCTCGAAGGTGCTGGGAACCCTGACATTGGGACCCCCAGCACTGGGACCCTAGAGGGTGCTGGGAACCCTGACACTGAGATCCCTGGCACTGGGACCCCCTGGCACTGGGACCCTCGAGGGTGCTGGGAACCCTGACACTGAGATCCCCAGCACTGGGACCCCCTGGCACTGGGACCCTTGAGGGTGCTGGGAACCTGACACTGGGACCCCCCAGCACTGGGACACCCGAGGGTGCTGGCACTGGGTAGAGCAGCTCCACCTTGGCACCAGCCTCTCCCACTCCCGCTGTTGCTTCACCAGGTGATTGCAACACGCGGCTCCTCCCTTTCTACCTGTGCCCAGGTCCTTGTCAGCCTCAACCTTGAGCTCCTCTCAATGCCAAGGTGAAGAGCGATGTGGGAGCCGGCTGGGGATCAGCAGGCGAGGGACCCCTCTCCATCCCCAGCCTCTGGGCAGCTCTCATCATGTGGGACAACGGGATGGGAAAACTCAAGTGCTTTAAAGCACTCTCTGGGTCATAGATTTTGAACCAGGAGATGTTTGGCCCAGTGTTTCAGGGTGGGGGAAGCCAGGAAGGAGACTGGTGTCTTGCAGATCAACTGGCATCTTCCCAACCAGCATTTCCCAAATCAACCAGCATCTCCCAGATCAGCCAGCATCGCCGAGGAGTTGTGGGGCGCACTCAAAGCGAGGCCATTGGAACCATAGTTCTCCACCAATGCAGCAAAATCCCCTCGGCACGCACATCGCTGGGGCTGAAAATTTCCTGGATCCATGGGACACAGCTGGACGGTGGGCAAGTTCCCAGGCCAGGGCTGGGGAGCTGGAGGAAGCGGTGGAAAAGCTCCTCCTTCCTCTGCTGTTGCAGCAGCTCCTCTCCCTAGAGCAGCAGGCGGAAACAGCCCTTGCAGGATCCTTGTAGGATCCGGCCGGAGGAAAGGCTTTGCCTGCATCGTTCCCAGAGTCCTGGACACAGCGAGCGGCTGGGTGTGACCGAGGGAGGAAGAGGAGGAGGAGGACGGGGGAGGACGTGGTGGCGTGGCCAGAAATTTCAGGCTGTTCCCAGCTGCAGGGTGGCTCTGGGAAATCCCTGCCGAGGTGGATCCATGCGTTGGAATCGCTTCGCTTCCTAGATGCTTACAGGCTGCTGGGAGCCCTGGCTGGACCAGGCAAAACTTGGCTCAACCATGGCCAAGTTTCTTGGCTAGATGGAAGCCGGCCGGCATGGAAATGGCTCTGAGGTTGTGCTCTGAGTCTTTTCCTGGGCTGGACTGTTTACCCGGTGGCGGGAGGGAGTGGAGGTGGCCAGCCCTGGAGCAAGGCATCCTGTTTATCCTGCCTGAAATAGCTCTTCTCAGCTGGCCACAAGGCTGCCAGGCTGGGGAGGGGGACGGGAGGCTGCTCACACCCTGCCAGCAGCCACCAGCTCTCTCCTCAAACAGTGCCCACTGTTTGCCTGGCATCAACACCCACGGGGAGGGACCAGGGGATCCTTCTTCCCCCCTGCCAGGATGCTGGCACCCTGGGACCAAGCATCCTCCAGAACGGGGAGGGATGCAGGTGCTCCCACGCCACGCTGGGCTCTGCTGAAGCCAAATACACAACACAGGGACAAAGAATAATAGGACATCAGCTGGCATCCAGATGCCACCCAGCATCTACTCCAGCACCTGTGGGAACGAGGGTGGCTGGGGCTGGGCTGCTGCCAGGAGCTGTTGGGGCTGGGACATCCCCCAGGCTGGGCTCACCCTCTGAGGATTCCCTCATGCATCAGCCCTTTCTGTCTTAACGCGTTTGTTACCTCTGCAAGACATTTCAAAATGAAAATCGCTTCAAAACTGAAATATTTACCTTTTTGCCTTTGCAGGGCCCCTTAAGAAGGCTTTACCCTTAGCGGTGGGCTTGTCTGCAGTTTGTTTGCCTGGCCAAAACTCTGCTGAAGTCAAGGGATTCTTGTGGGAAATGTAGCTACAGTGAAATCTCATTTCCAATCTAAAATTGTTCAACTGGAGGCTTTTAAATACTTTTCACTGTGCTGATCCTGGAGGAGTCTGGCTCTGAATTCATCTGAAAGTCTGCTTTTGTAGGGATGTGGTGTTTAAAGGTTGGGGAAATGCATCCTCCTCTCTCAAATTAACATCAAAATGTGAATAACTACCCATGCTAATAACTTCATGATTAGAAAGCAAGCTTCATTCCTTTAACAGAAGCAACGTATGGCATATCCCCATGCATAATTCCTAACACAAGAGGCATATGGTAATGTTGAATTCATCCAGAGGAGGCCATGAAGATGATCCAAGGGCTGGAGCACCTTTGCTAAGAGGACAAGCTAAGAGAGCTGGGGTTGTTCAGCCTGGAGAAGAAAAGGCTCCAGGGAGAACTTAGAGCAGCTTCCAGCGCTGAAAGGACCTCCAGGAAGGCTGGGGAGGGGCTCTTGATCAGAGGATGGGGGGATAGGAAAGGGGCAATGGCTTAAAACTGAAAGGGGGAAGGTTTAGATTAGACATTAGGAAGTAATTCTTCACTATGGTGGGGGGGAGGGCCTGGCCCAGGCTGCCCAGAGCAGGGGTGGCTGCCCCATCCCTGGAGGGGTTCAAGGCCAGGTTGGATGGGGCTTGGAGCCCCTGATCCAGAGGGAGGTGTCGCTGCCCATGGCAGGGGGTGGAAATGAGTGGGCTTTAAGGTCCCTTCCAACCCAAACCATTCTATGATCCTATGAATATGATTTAGGCAGTATACACAAAGTCCTGTTAAATAGACCATGTAAGTGGACCCCTTATTTTTGAAAAATCAGTCCTTATAAGCCCTGGAGCATGACATGCTAAGCCATTACCTGCCTCTTTTGCCTGCTGATGTATTTCTTAAATAGCATAAAAACCCTAATTAAAAGGTAAAAAATAGAAAGTATTGATATTGTTGATTTGCAAACAGGAAGGTAATATTTGTGGCATGCAGAAATAGCGTGTCAACAGAGACTGGAGGCCATAATGCAGACACAGAGGCTGTTTCTGGGGCTTGAAAAACCACCTGAAGATGAGCATGACATCCCGGCAACATTAGTCAGTGCTGTGCCTTTGCTGCGTGCTGGCAGGTGGAAGAGACAACTCAGCTGCTAAAGCTTGGGAGAGGGAAAGTAAAGGCGTTCTCTGAAGGGTTTTGTCATGCCAAGAGGTGTTTGGAGGCTCAAAGCTCAGCAGCTGCATCATGTTGAGCACTTCTCAATGTGTTCCCATGTGGCTGTGTGCGGAGATTGTCCCCAATGTGGTCCTAGTCAGGGTTTTGTTACCCCTGCAAGCCATTTCAAAGTAAAAATCATTTCAGCGGTGCCCCTTCAGCTGGTTCCCCTGCATTGGGTACCTGCAGGGAGGATCATCCTTGCCTTGCTCCCCTGGGATTTTCCATGCAGTGTAAAATCTGACCTTTCAGCAGCAAAGGTGGTTGATGCACCTGCAAATGGAGGGCATCCCCTCCACCCCACTGGGTGCCCAAGGAGGGTGGGGTCTGGGCTGAAGACGGTTTGTCCTTCCTCTCCTGCCACCAGTTTCTGGGACAAAGCCCAGCCTGGCCCTGCTCAAGAGCTGAGCCCCATCCCGCTGCGGCCAGGCAAGGGGTGCAGACACTGCCCTCCTGCCTCCCCTTCTGGCCCCATCCTCCCTGAGAAGATCTGGAAGTTCAGCCCCATTTGCACTGCCTGGGTGTAAGGGAGGCTCAGCCAGAGACAAGCAGCACTGCCTGTCCACCAGCCTGGGTATCAGCCATGCTCTCCTGCCCCACATCCTTCTGCAAAGGCATCGGCTCCCAGCGACGCACTGGAGCCGAGCCTCGCTGCGTTCAGGAGCCCTTGGTAGCGCTGAGCAGAGGGAATCCAAACGCAGCAGCTCCTGTACAGCAGTTGATGCTCAAATGGGTTTATCAAGCCTGGCCCTGTGTCTGCCCCACGTGCGAGCAGACCCAGCGCAGACGTTCCTCCTGTTAGAGACTGCAGAGACAGAGTTTGAAGAAATTACACCATGATAAAGTCTAATCATCCCAGCTAATTACATCTCACTAAACAGATGGAAATAATACTTGTCTGCCTGGAGCTGACTGAATTATCCCAGCTTCGAAATGAAGGATTTCCCTCTGAATACAGTCTAGGAGAATAAATGCTCTGATGGTTTCAGGCAGCTGCCTGGGGCTGCAGTGATGGCAGGAGTGATCCGAGATGGTCCCTGAATCAGCAAAGCCCTCAAAGCACGTGTGACGCCTGAGGCTGATACAGAAGTCCATCATGATGAGCAAAGTACTCAAGACCTCTCCTTCACCCTACCAGCCACCCATCACATCCCCTGGGCAATCCTGATGCCCCAATCCATGTCCCAGAGGGAGCATTTTTTTTTAAAAAAAGGCTTTTTAAAAAAGATTATTTGTGATATTTTTATGCTTACAGCAGCCAAACCAAGCCCACCAGGCTCAGCTCCACACCCCTCCAGCCCCTTCAGCTGGTTCCCCTGGATTTGGGGGATCATCCCTGCCTTGCTGCCCTTGGATTTTCCATGTGGTCATTACCAACAGTGTAAAATCTGACCTCTCGGCCTCAAAGGCCATTGATGCACCTACAAAGCACCCAGAACAGGCTGCTCCCCCTCACTTAGAGCCTCCAGGACCTGCTGAATTCCTGCCATTACTAAATACAGGAATACATTGCAGGATAAAGCTTTCAGCCCAGTATTTATTTCTCCAGCATAAGGAGCAGTCAGTGGAGTTTTCCTTTCACTCTCATTGACCCAAGGTTGAGGATCTGTTTCCACCGCAGCCAGGTCACCAGGAAACCCAATCTCTTTGGGGAAAGAGCTTGGAGCTGCTTGCAGGCAGGAGGTGCAGCCTGGGGTTTCAGGGTGTCCCTTGCAGCTGCAGCTGGGCTCATGTCACTATCCATGAAGGGACAGCCACGTGCAAAATCATCTAGGGTCACCTCTAAGGCCTTGAAGGTGAACAAGCCTTGTCCTTGTCAAGGGGCTCTGCTCTGGTGTGGGGTCTGGGCAGGAGAAGGTAGGTCTTAGCAAGTCAAGGTTGGGCAAGAGGGAAAAGCCTCCAGCAAACAAAGGTGTGAACGTGTCATCCTGCACGTGGGCTGGGGGCTGCTCCCCTTCATGGGAACTGGTCTCTGTGCAGTTAACTGCTGTATAATTGCAGCAGTAAAACCTCCCTGTGCTGATAAAGCTGAGGACAGCTCTGCCTGGCTCCACAGGGCTGCAGCAGCCGTGGCTCCTGGGACGGGCTCTGTGGGTTGTTGCACCCTCAATCCCACTGACTCCAGCGGGATTTGCTGTGCGAGAGCAGCGCTCCGAGATAACGTGGTGATTAAGTGCTGCTGAATCAGGCCTGCTGCAACCCCGGCTTTTGCTGAATCAGGGGAGGATCAATAACCTCCAGCTCCAGCTGCAGCCTGGACAAGGAACCTCCACACAGAGGGATGGAAAAGAGTTCTTGGAGAGGACCAGCTCCAAGCCTGGTCTTGGCTGGGAGCAACCCAAGCCTGGTCTTGGTTGGGAGCAACCCAAGACCTTGTGAAAAGCCAGAAGCCAGCCCCGAGGGCTGTGGCAGCAGCACAGGGGTCGGGGTATGGCCAGGAGGGTCACCCCCATGGGTGAGCACCCCTCCCGCCTGCCAGCACCTTGCTGCGGGGCCAGGGGAGCGCAGCCCCCGGGCGTGCGGGGCGCACGGGTGGAGCAGGGTGGCTGCTGCGGATCACCATTCCCCTCTGCTGGTCGGGACTGGGATAACTGGTCCGCATCAGCCAGGCTTTGGCACGGAGCTGGGGCCAGCCCTGGAACGGCGTGGGATGGGATGGGATGGGATGGGATGGGATGGGATGGGATGGGATGGGATGGGATGGGATGGGATGGGATGGGGTGGGGTGGGATGGGATGGGGTGGGATGGGGTGGGATGGGATGGGGTGGGAATGGGATGGGAATGGGATGGGGATAGTCACCGGCATGAGATGGGAATGGGTTCCTACATGGGATGGTCACTGGCATGGCATGGGGATAGGTACTGGCATGGGATGGGGATGGACATGGGGCATGGAAATGGGTACTGGCATGGGAATGGACATGGGCATCAACATGGGACATGAGCATGGGCACTGGCATGGCATGGAAACGGGTGTGGGCATGGGAATGGATACTGGCGTGGTGTGGAGATGTGTACCCAGATGGCATGGGAACAGGCACCATCATGGGCGCTGGCATGTCATGGGCACCGACATGGGGCATGGCGTAGGCATGGAAGCATCATGAGGTGCAGAAACGGGCATGGGCATGGCAGCAATATGGGGCATGAGAACGGGCACGGACACTGTCATGGCATGGTAGAGGCGTAAGACATGGGAATGATCACAGGCACGGGGACCAGCACCAGCACGGCTCAGGCATGGGCACCAACATGTCATGGGCACTGGCAACGGCATGGGAATGGGCACAGGCTTGGCCATGGGCACTGGCATGGCACAGCGGACAGCCCCTCCACCTTAGGCAGCAGCACCAACATGGGCAGGGGGTGTGGGAACAGGCACTGGCAGTGGTGATGGCATGGGCACCAGTGCCCCATAGGTTTGGGGTACTGGCATCAGCGTGGGAATGGGATATGTCTGTGGGTACAAGGTGTGGGCACAGGACACAGGCATGGGATGTGGGGCATGGGGTAGGATATGGGCATCGGCATGGGGCATGGGGCACAGGCAACTTTCCCGAGCCACTTCAGCTGCTTGCAGGCTTCTGCAGGGAATGATGAAGAGCTGGAAACAGTCGGAAACCCCACAACACAAAGCCTGGGCCCTGCTTGCACCCCAAGCAAGTATCTCTGCTCAACCATCACACCTCACTGACCCCTTAGAAATTATTAACCCTGAGCAGCTTCATCCCAGGCAGCTCATGTAAACACCAGCAATGGGTGACACCATGTCCTCACTGCTCCTGTAGTCACCTTCCCTTGGGACATGTTCCCTGCCCTGGGACGAGTTATTTGGCCTCAGCACCAATAGTTTGCCTCTGCCAGAGCTGGGGTGGAAGCTGCCTCCCTGTTTCACCACTCTGAGGATGGATGCATCCCCCATCAAGATGAAGCCTGGAGGGTGTTTTCCCCCTCCCCAGGGCTACAGAGGAGAGGACAGCTCCAGGGCTCATGAAGATCCTTGCCTTGGAGGAATCAGAGAGAGTGCAGGGACACACTCACGCTTTCCCACAGCTGCCCTGTGGGTGCTCCTGAGCTCCTAAATGCACCGAGAGGCTTCCTGGTCTCCAGGGAAGGTGAGTAGGTCAGCAGGAGCTGCTGGTGTTTGATCCCAAGACCCAGCCCCAGGACTCAGGGGACTGCAGGACATCCCTGTTTCTCCCAGTTAAACATATTTATAGCATCTTGGCAGGCATCAACTGAACTTTTGGGGTTGAAAAAACCCAGAGCGAGGCCGCCCAGCCCAGAGACCTCAGGAGACAGCCTGCAAGAAGGGATCAGGATATGGCCCCAGGGCTGCTCAGGAAAGTGTCTACCACATCAATTCCCCCTCTGTGCCACAGACAACCTCAAACTTGTCTTTCAGGAAAAGCAGCTTCAGCCAGTTCCCTCTGATTTCTTGACCCTGAGACCAGTTCTCATCTTGCCTCCCAGCTCCCTCCGTTATTTAGACAGGGTTAAATCCCATCCCAAGAGTCGTTGCTCAGTTGCAGAGATCACAGCACCAGCCACCCCAATTCACACCACTAGGACCAAACAAGCACAGGAGGGAGCAAAGGGAGCAGCCATCACCTCTCCCCATCCACCCTGATGTTCCTTCCTAGCCGTAGGGTGGGAAGAAGCCTCTCTTATCTGTGTGTGACATCTCACGTGCATCACATCCACACTCGCTGCAGCTCAGCTGTGCTGGGGGTCTGAGGGTCTTGGAGCTCCTGGCAGACGAGGGAAAAGCTCTTGGTGGCCTCCAAGGGCATCAGGCAACAGTCTGTGTGGAGGACACACCATAGAATCATAGAATGGTTTGGTTTGGAAGGGACCTCAAAGCTCATCCAGTTCCACCCCTGCCATGGGCAGGGACACCTCCCACTGGATCAGGGGCTCCAAGCCCCATCCAGCCTGGCCTTGAACCCCTCAAGGGATGGGGCAGCCACCCCTGCTCTGGGCAACCTGGGCCAGGGCCTCCCCACCCTAATGGTGAAGAAATTCTTCCTAATGTCTAATCTCAATCTTCCCCCTTCCAGTTTAAAGCCATTCCCCCTCATCCTATCACTCCAGACCCTTGTATAAAGTCCCTCCCCAGCCAGGGAAGACTGACAGGGAGAAGGGAAAGCGGTATAAATACCTCGCTCTTAAATAGCCTGCTGGTATTTATAGCCAGTGGTTGGCAGAGAGGCCGGTGGCTCTGACAAACTCAACTCTAGCTTATTTTGAAGGCAGAATTGAAGAGGTTTTAAAGCAAAGGATCGGATGGGGCTGCTGGGAACCCACACGGCAGGGCTGGAGTGTGCGTCCTCGTCACTGCGTGGGCCCTCGTCGCTGCACTGTCTCTGCTGTCCTGTGTCCCCACGCACTCTCTGTCCGATGGGATAAACATGTATAGGGCCCCATATAGAACTGCACCTGCTGGTGCGGCCTCTCCAGATCACACTGCAAGTTCAGGCTCTGCGCTAGCATCGCGCTGCTTCCCACCTCCTTTCCCATTTTTCATAGAATCATAGAATGGTTTGGTTTGGAAGGGACCTCAAAGCTCATCCAGTTCCACCCCTGCCATGGACAGGGCCACCTCCCACTGGATCAGGGGCTCCCAGCCCCATCCAGCCTGGCCTTGAACCCCTCCAGGGATGGGGCAGCCACCCCTGCTCTGGGCAGCCTGGGCCAGGGCCTCCTCATCCTCATAACGAAGAAATTCTTCCTAATGTCTAGTCTAAATCTTCCCTGCTCCAGTTTGAAGCCATTCCACCCCGTCCTATCACTCCAGGCCCTTGTAGAAAGTTCCTCTCCAGCTTTCCTGGAGCCTCTTTCAGCACTGGAAGTTGCTCTGAGGTCTCCTTGGAGACTTCTCTTCTCCAGGCTGAACAACCCCAACTCTCTCAGCCTGTCCTCTTAGCAAAGGTGCTCCAGCCCTTGGATCATCTCTATGACCTCCTGTGGAACCGTTCTAACAGTTCCATATCTTTTGGATGCAGCCCGGGACATGGTTTTCCTCTTCATCCCGTTGCATCCTGCCCAGGTTTGGAAGGGGCAGCACGCAACCTTTGCCCCCAGATTCCCAGTCCAGTGTGTGTGGGTGGCCAGGGGGCACCTGCATCCCTGCATCCTCTGCATTTTGGGGGTGGCAGGGGGGCGGGGGGGGGGGATATTTTTCTGTAAAATAAGGCTGACACACCATGGGGACCCCTCCCCATGATCCCCAGGCAGGGGTTCTCCCCCTAAGCGGGTGCTAAGGGGAAGGGGGGCACAGGTTTCCTAAAGCCCCATAGCAGGGGGGCTGCTCCTTCCCACAGCACTGTTAAAATAAACCTGGAAGGGCAGAGCTGAGCCCTGAGGGGTGGGGGGGGGAAAGGGTATTGGGGGGGGGAAGCAAACTGGGTGCAGGGGAGGAAGCTGGGTGCAAAAAGGAGAATGCTGGGTGCGAAGGGGGATGCTGAGTGTGGAAGGGGGGTGCTGGGTGCAAGGGAGGGATGCTGGATGGGGCCTGGGGCGATGCTGGGTGTCGGGGGGGGGGTGCTGGTGGTGTGGGGGGGGTGCTGGTGGTGTATGTGGGTGCTGAGTGCAGGGGGGTGGAGGCTGAGTGCAAGGGGGTGATGCTGGGGGTGTATGGGGCGGGTACTGGGGGGGGATGCCGGGTGCAGAGGGGTGGATGCTGAGGGCAAGGAGGGGGGATGCTGGGTGCCAGGGGCTTGCTGAGAGCGAGGGGGTGATGCTGAGTGTGCAGGGGGCAATGCTGTGTGCAGGGGGGATGATGCTGACTGCCAGGGGACGATGCTGTTTTCGGGGGGGGCGGGTGTGATGGTGGCTTCAAGGGGGTGATGCTATTTTTGGAGGTGGGGGGTGATGCTATTTTTGGAGGTGGGGGGTGATGCTGGCTGTCAGAGGTCGATGCTGTTTTTGGAGGGGGGATGATGCTGGCTGCCAGGGGGACAATGCTGTGTGCGGGGCGGGGGGGTGACACTGGCTGAAAGGGGGTGATGGTTTATGCGGGGGGGGGTGATGCTGGCTGCCAGGGGGCGATGCTGTTTTTTGGGGGGGGGTGATGCTGGCTTCAAGAGGGTGATGCCATGTGCAGAGGGGGTGATGCTGGCTGCCAGGGGGTGATGCTATTTCGGGGGGGGGGTTGATGCTGGCTGCCAGGGGGCGATGCTGTTTTTTGGAGGGGGGGGTGATACTGGCTTCAAGAGGGTGATGCTGTGTGAAGAGGGGGTGATGCTGGCTGCCAGGGGGCGATGCTGGTTTTGGGGAGGGGGGTGACGCTGGCTGCAAGGGGGCGATGGTTTATGCGGGGGGGGGGGATGATGCTGGCTGCCAGGGGGCAATGCTGTTTTTTTTTTGGGGGGGGGGTGATGCTGGCTGCCAGGGGGCGATGCTGGTTTGGGGGGGGGTGATGCTGGCTGCCAGGGGGCTATGCTCTTTTTTTTTGGGGGGGGTGATGCTGGCTGCCGGGGGGCGATGCTGGTTTTTTTTGGGGGGGTGATGCTGGCTGCCAGGGGGCGATGCTGTTTTTGGGGTGGGGGGTGATGCTGGCTGCCAGGGGGCGATGCTGTTTTTTGGGGTGGGGGTGATGCTGGCTGCCAGGGGGCGATGCTGGTTTTTTTTGGGGGGGGGGTGATGCTGGCTGCCAGGGGGCGATGCTCTTTTTTTTTGGGGGGGGTGATTCTGGCTGCCAGGGGGTGATGCTGTTTTGGAGGGGGGTGATGCTGGCTGCCAGGGGGCGATGCTGTTTTTTTGGGGTGGGGGTGATGCTGGCTGCCAGGGGGTGATGCTGTTTTTGGGGAGGGGGGTGATGCTGGCTGCAAGGGGGCGATGGTTTATGCGGGGGGGGATGATGCTGGCTGCCAGGGGGCAATGCTGTTTTTTTTTTGGGGGGGGGTGATGCTGGCTGCCAGGGGGCGATGCTGGTTTTTTTTGGGGGGGGGGTGATGCTGGCTGCCAGGGGGCGATGCTGGTTTTTGGGGGGGGGGATGATGCTGGCTGCCAGGGGGCAATGCTGTTTTTTTTTTTGGGGGGGGGTGATGCTGGCTGCCGGGGGGCGATGCTGTTTTGGGGGGGGGGGTGATGCTGGCTGCCGGGGGGGGCTGTCTCGCTGGGCGGGCGCTGCGCTGCGGCTCGGGGCGGTGCGGGGCGGTGCTCAGTGACTCTCGTCCCGCCCCCCCCTCCTCTCTGCCCCCCCCCTCCCCTCCCCCAGCCCCGCCCAGCCCCGCCGCTGCGCCCCCCCCCCCACCCCCAGCTCCGCATCCCTGCGCTCCGCCCGCCTCCCGCAGGCTCTGCCGGTGCTGGGTGCGGGTGTCCCCCTCCCCTACCCCGCCACATTCCGTGTCCCCAACCTCCCCCCCGGCACGGCGACATGGCCCCCATCGGACTCAAGGCTGTGGTGGGAGAGAGTAAGAGCACCCCGCGTTTTTGGGGGGGGGGGAGGGGGCTAAAAATTAGGGGGTTGAAACTGATGGGGGGGGGTTGTAAAACGGAATTGGCGAGGGTAAAGCTGATGGGGGGGGACAGGACTGAATTGGGGGGGAAAGCTAATTTGGGGGGGGGGGTTAAACGGATTGTTTGGGGCGAGTAGAACTGTTTCCGGGGGGGTAAAATTGATTTTTTTTGGGGGGGGGGAGGAAACTGCTCCCCTTTTCCTGCGGGGGGGGGGGGGATGCTGCGGATGCGCCATAGGGATCCTCAGGGCAGCATCAGCACGGGGGGGGATGCGGACCCCGGGGGGCTTGGAGGTGGGGCGGGGGGGTCAGGGTTTGCCGTCTCCTTCTGCTTTCTTTTTTTCTTTCTTTTGGGGAGGGTCTTATTAATCCATTCATTTATTTATTTTCGGGGACGTCGAGGCTGTTGGGATTTGTCTGCAGTGCTGGGGAGGGGGGCGGTGGGAAAAAAACAATATGGGGGGGGTTAAAGAGAGAAAGGAGAAGCATTTGAGTGCCTCCCCCCCCCCACCCCGTTTCCCAGGCTCTTTCTCCTCGCCCCATAAAGCATCATCACCCTCCCCACCAAATCCATCGGGGGGGCTGGGGCTGGGGGGAGGTGTCTGGCAGTTTGGGGGGCACAGGGATGTCTGGCTCCCCCTCCCTCGGCTTTGCCTGCAAGAAATGCCGCTTTTGGAGGGCTGGGGGGGATGTTTAATTTTATTTTACACACCCCGGCCCCCCTCCCGGGTCATTTTGACGCCCTTTTTTTTTGGGGTCGCGCTATTTTGGGCGTTGGGGAGGGAAGGGAGCAGCCCCGGGTTTGCTTCCTCCTTCCCGGCTGCTGCGAGCTGATATTGTCACCGTTTGTAGAGCGAAATTACAGGGGGGTAGAGGGGTTATTTCTCCTTCCCCCCTTAGCAAAAATTAAAGCGAAAAACTCCGCATTAATAAAAAAAAACAAAAAAAAAAAAACAGAACCAAATCCGGAGCAGAAGCGGCAGGAACCGGTGGAAACTTCCCCCGGGCTCCCCGCAGCCATGAAAAGCCTTTTTCGTCCCTCCCCCATCCTCTTGCATGATTTATTTCCGTGGCATCGTGGCCAGCTAGGGCTGGTATTTTTTTTTATTATTTTTATTTTATTTTGGGGGATTTAGGGGAGCGTCGGTGTGTAATTCTGGGGGGGGGGGGGGGGGTTAAGGGGGTGAGGTTGCCCCGGGGGGGCTGGCTCCTCAGGCGCTGGGTTGTGCAGCCAAACCCTCCCCACGCAGCTGCAGATGGTGCGGCCGGGGCTGGTGGTGTGATCGGTGGGTGGTGATGGAGAACGGGATGGGGGGGGGATCCCCCTGGATTGATGTCCCTTGCTTTGTCACTTGCCTTGGGGATTAGGGGGGGCTGCACCATCCTTGGAGGGGGATTGCACCTTCTTGGGGGGCTGCACCTTCTTGGGGGGCTGCACCGTCCTGGGGTGGGATTGCACCTTCTTGGGGAGCTGCACCGTCCTTGGAGGGGGATTGCACCTTCTTGGGGGGCTGCACCATCCCTGGAGGGGGATTGCACCTTCTTGGGGGTCTGCACCGTCCTGGAGGGGGATTGCACCTTCTTGGGGACCTGCACCTTCTTGGGGGGCTGCGCCATCCTTGGAGGGGGATTGCACCGTTCTAGGGGAGCTGCACCATCCCTGGAGGGGGATTGCACCTTCTTGGGGGGCTGCACCGTCCTTGGAGGG
Source organism: Phaenicophaeus curvirostris (assembly GCF_032191515.1). Classification (NCBI taxonomy): domain Eukaryota; kingdom Metazoa; phylum Chordata; class Aves; order Cuculiformes; family Cuculidae; genus Phaenicophaeus; species Phaenicophaeus curvirostris. The sequence goes on from NC_091411.1 coordinate 3,668,237, forward strand.
GGATTGCACCTTCTTGGGGGTCTGCACCGTCCTGGGGTGGGATTGCACCGTCCTGGGGTGGGATTGCACCGTCCTGGGGGGCTGCACCGTTCTGGGGGTTTCTGCACCTTCTCAGGGTGCTGCACCATCCTTAAGGGGGGCTATACCTTCTTGGGGAGCTGCACCATCCTGGGGCTTGCTGCACTGCCCCTGGGGGTGCTGCACTATGCTTAGGGGTGCTGCACCTTTCTTGGGGAGCTGCACCTTTCCTGAGGGGCTGCACCACCCTGGGGGACTGCACTGGGGAGGTTAGAGCCCAGGAAAGAGAAAAGGCAGGGAGATGCCCCACGTCTCTGCTGCAGGATTGTCTTTGGGAAGGGGGGGATGTTTGCGCTTGTGCTTCGCTGGGGTTTCTTTTTTTTGGTCCCCTTGCCTGAGCAGGAGGCAGGGGAGAGGGACTGGACCTGCTGCCCCCACTCCAGGCAGGGCCCCATCCAGTGCCCTTGCTAAAGAGGGGACAGAGCCCAGCACCCTTGCGTGTCCCTTGTTTTCATTCATTGTCTGCACTGGAAAAGGCTGGGAGAGAGCACACACACAGAGACACACAGGTTCATAAAAATCTGGCTCAATCCTTTCCTTCAGGCTTTAGGACCAAACTGCTTTGTTTTTCCTTGAAAAATACGGTTTCAGACTGAAAATGGGAGCTGGGCATGAGAGCTAGTGCAGGGCTATCACGGGAGCGTGGGTGTCTGAAAGGAGAGAGCAGGGTTTGTGCAGGCAAAATGCTGCAGAGGAGTGGGGGACGGGGACCTCGGAGCCTGCGGGGTCCAGCCCTCTCCTCCCACCAGGTTGCTCCTCAGGCTCCCACGAGAAGGTCCTGGTCTTGGTGGATGGGTTTCTGCCTTGAGGTGCTGTTTTCAGCCGGAGCTGCTCCCCCAGAGTCAGGGAGCCCAGACCCCCCCCCTCCCTGGGCATCAATGCGGCTGAGCACAACATTTCCCCCGCTCTCCCTCGCTGCGCCAGCCTGCTCTCCGGCAGGGATTCCCTGAAGATCCAACTGGAGGAGAAGATGCTTGCTAATAAGGAGCAGGAGGTCCATGGCCAAGCCCTGGGGCTGACCTCAGGGCAGTGTATCTGCTGGGAAGGAGGATGGAAGGAAGGAAGGATGCTGCCGCGTTGCCATGGCTCGCTCCGCCAGCTTCCCCCCCACCTCCAGAGCTGCATTCTGCCCTGGCTTCCCTCCAGACCCGGATTATTCTTCTGACCAGCTGGTGCCATAACAAGGTGGATTTTGGAGGCCCCTGGAGAGTGGGAGGGAGGACAAGGTTGGACGAGTGAGATAGACAAAACCAGATTGTCGCCCCCCAGAGCTGTGGGGTGCGTACTGGGGGGGGCTGTCCCGCAGCTCCCCGAAGCATCCAGCAGCCATGGCTGTGTCCCACCAGGACTCACTTTTATCTCACCAGGGTTGGAGCTGAGTGTGCTTGGCCCCGGAGGTGATGCCTGTGGACCAGGTCTTCTTGGTGTGCCTTCTCTTCCCTCTGCAGCCACCTTCCAGGGAGCCCTACTGGAGAACCAGTCACTTTGCTCTGGTGCTGGTTAGAGAAATCTCACCCAAGCGTGGGAGCTGGTCCCACCTTTGAGGACACCCATCCCCAGATCTTCATCTAACCCCACAACCACGTTGACGTCCCTCCCATCCTCTTTTGCCCCAGGGCCTCCTTGGATCTTCTCAGGCAGACTGCTCTGAGCTTCCCCTGCCCAGCAGTCCTGCAACACCCTGCAGAGGAGAGGAGGAGGAGGCTGGGTTTACTTCATTGAACCATCTTACAAGGCGAGGTGGGCCATGCTGCAGGGGTGACCACCACGGTGGGCTGGTGCAAGACACGTAGCTGGAGCATATGGAGGTGATACCCATGCTGGATCTGAAAACCTCTGGGCCACTTCAGCCCGCAAGAGGAGAGAGACCTCTCCGAGGGCTTTCTTTCGCTTGCGTTGCTGTCACGGACAGATGGGAGAAGCACAGCAGCCCCAGGACAAGAGAGCATCCTACTCTCTTCTAGAGGCAGTAAGAAAACACCTTTCCTCCAGGACACCAGCTGATCCTCCCACAGAGCATCTTTGCCCATCCAGCCTCCCACAGAGTGGCTTATGCCTGAGCCACACTGAGGAGCCCCATGGTTCAATCCTGCTTGGCTGAGGTCTGCTGGACCCTCAGCACCCACGTGCAGCACTCACCGCCCTACCGTGTCACCCCGTGTCCCCATCTGTACCTCTTGAGGGTCCACCCTTGCCTGGCCCACACCGGGATGTGATGACTCAGGGACCAAGGGACATGTGAGCTGCACATGCTGTGCTGCACCTCCAGGACTGGGAGGAGGCGTGGGCAGGGCTGCGGGCCAGCTGCCAGCCCCGGGGCACAGACGGGGCCCCAGGGACCTGCTGCCGGGTTGCTGGTGTGTGACTTGCCCAGGCTGCTTGGGACACCTCAGTGTTCCTACCACCCCTTGGCTGAGGGCACAGGGAGACTCTGGGGGCCACGTGCTGCCCATTGAGGATGTTCAGAGCTCATCTCTGGGCCCAGGGCGTGAGGCTTGGACCAGGTCCCTGCCAAGCAGAGGAGGAATAGGAAGCAGCAAAGGGTCAGTGGGAATTCTAGAATCATGTAGTGGTTTGGATTGCAAAGGAACTTAAAGCCCATCCAGTCCTTCCCCCCTGCCATGGGCAGGGACACCTCCCACTGGATCAGGGGCTCCCAGCCCCATCCAACCTGGCCTTGAACCCCTCCAGGGATGGGGCAGCCACCAGTGCTCTGGGCAACCTGGGCCAGGACCTCCCCACCCTTACAGCAAAACATTTCTTCCCAGAGCTGCATCCTCCTCCGTGCTCAGGGGCAGAGCCGTGATCGCAGTGTGCTGGTGAAGTGTCTGGGTGAGGAGGAGAGCGTCTCTGCACCCTGTCACCCATAGGTAGGAGCAGACCCTGGAGGCAGTCGGTTCCAGGCCATCGTCTTGTTCCCTTCCTCCAGGGAGCCCCAAAGGTGGTGCGGTGCTGCCTGCCTGACGGCCAGGAACAGGCGCTTGGCAAAGCTTCTGCTGGAGCCCTTAGTGTTTGCCCACTTGGGATCCTGTCACCAGGATCTGTCTCATCTCCAGCATTGTCTCCAAGATGGAAAAGCTTGAAAGGAATTTATGCAACGTTCAAGGCTCACCATCACGCATGTTGCAGAGCAGCTTCAGTCTCCAAACTGTGGTCTACACCAGTGGCTGAGAAATACTTGTGTGTTCGTGGCCATGGAAGGTTACCAAGAATGACAAACCTCGCTTTGGCAGGTCCACATCCACCCACCGGTGTCCGCATATACAGGAAGGTTGAAAAAGCCACCAATGTGGAGGACTTTCCCTCTTAAAAAAGAAGAAAAGTAAGGTTGAGGTCTAATTCCCCTGCACCCCTTGGGGAAGAATGTCCCAGGAGAGATTCCTTCCCTCTTCCTGCAAAATCAACACATTTAAAAAGAGAATCATTGTCACATGGCTTTTAGTTGCATGCTGAGAAGCAGGTGCTGCGCCCGCCAACTCAGGAAGGAACTTGACTCGTGTTTTGGAGAGCATGAAAGTAGATTAGGATGAAGGTGCATTAGTTTGTGGGCTTCCCCATAGCCCAGGTACGCACACAAACACACACGTGTGCTATAGGGGCATTTATGATGCCCATCAGGTGGTTTGAAATGGTGCCACTAAGGGAGTAGCAGAGACCACCTGGAGTTGGACCAGCTCAGCCACTGATCAGCTGCCCTCCAGCCTGTCCTTGGTGTCCATGTGGGCCTGAATTCCCACCAAGCCAAGCCCGAAGAGCCCCAGTTTCTTAGTGTTTTGCCTCCCTCTTGGTTAAAAGCAAGAAGAACCAGCTCAGAAAGTCACAGCTGCACATGTAGGAGAGTGTCACCTTCACTCTGGGATGCTGTGACACCCCGTGCATGCTGAACTGCTGCAAGGAAAGCACTTGGCCTCTCCTGTCACTGAAGCACTGCCAACTTCGGCTGCACCAACAGCACTTCCAGCATCTCTGCTGGGCCTGGAAACACCTGGTGGAAGAGGACAATCATTAGTGAAAGATGATGCCTCCAAAAGGGACCTGATGTGGTCTGTGGCCCATTGATGCCTTCAAAAAGGACCTGGCGTGGTCTGTTGAGCAGAGCGTCTCTGCTCAACTCCCAGATCCTTATGCAGACCTGAGGAAGCTCCCAGGACTGATCCCGCAGTGAAAATGCTTGTGAAGATGGCAATTAGTGAGAGCAGTTCTTGGGTGTGATCATACCTTTCATTTCCCTTTATTTACTTTTGGGTGTTTATTCCATTTCTAAAGAGTTGAGACCTCCAGGTCTCCATCCTCTCCTCTCTGGGCTACACAGGTTTCCTGTGCCTTTGGCTGGCAGGTATAAATATGCACATCCTTCGTGAGAGCAGTGCAAATAGGAAAAGGAGGAATTAATCACAGGTTACTATGATTACTGTGACTAATCCTTGAAGCCAGAGCCCCAGCAGCAAAGCAGCGCTGCGCAGTTCCCCTGAGTAGCACAAATACTGCTCGGTGTGGCTTTGACACGTGGCATGTTCCACCAGCGGGCGTGAGGGAGACGTGCAGTGCCTTTCTGGATGTGAAACTATCAAAGCTGACCTCTTTCAGGGTTGGGGAGGAAAGGATGGAGCTGAACGTGGGCAATTCTGCCCATGCTGGACTTAAGGCAGCTGGACTGTACCTGGGTTGCACCACTAGGAGGTTCCTATGTGAGGAACGTGTCATCCAGAAAGGCTGAGGTCTTCCAGGTGGGCATCGGAAATAATCCAGTGAGAAAAATAAGTGTTTAGGACATGGACTGCTGGAGGGGTGTTGTTAGAGACTTGCTTGGTTCATGGACACAACGGTCTCCAGACTCAAATCATCCTTGAGATGGCTCTATAGCCTCACTGAAGGACATCAACTAGGTTTTGCCTCCTGTAAATGAAGTTATTTTTGATGTCCTGAGTGGGGTTGATGGCCTCCCTGCCCCCCTTGGTCCTGTTTTTTGGGGGTCTGCTTGGAGATGGTACACTGGCACCTTGCGATCCCTGACTGAGGATGTTCGGAGGTAGATATGTGCTTCACGACAGTCAAGCGTGGTTGTATCTGTGTAACATTCACACTGTCTTAAGCAATTAGTTAATGAACCAGCAAAAAAGCAGTTGCCCAGCCAACCCACAGCCAAACATGTTCGTCTTGGAGATGTGGTGTGACAGTTTCTTAAGAGAAGTGGGTCTTGAGCAAACCTCACTGTGAATTTCTGTGATCTGCCTCTACAGAACTGCTCTGGGATTTTAGATTCCAAAACAGAGGACGCATGAGGAGAGTGAAAAGACTGAACCCTGCCTGTGATGGGGAAGAGCCCACAGTTAGGACCACTTGTCTCCTGCAGGACTTTGAGCAGTTCCTGCAGCCTGTAGCCCATCTATAAGGCAACTCCGTCTTCCTATACCACATCAGGCCAAGGTGTGTAGTTTGTGAGGTCCTGGGATGTGGCACTGAAGGAGCGTTCCTGAGCAGCAGGAGTTTGGCCTCCTGAACTGTTCCAGCCTTTGCTGCTGGCGCAGGCCAGGCTTGGTCAGTGCCAGAGCAGAAACATCCCCAGGCTGCAGCATCCCTCACCCAGCCTGGTGCTCCAGGGTGGGATGGTGGTCAGGACAACATTTCACAGCTTCCACCAACCAGTGGATGTCAGGGCTGCTCAGTAGGTTTCAGACTTTTTTTTTGGAGAGGACAGTGGGCTTGGGGCATCCCAGAATGAGTCCATCTCAGCACAGGCTGTGTGGGTACTAGTGATGACGGGGTTGATCCCTCTTTCCCTAGAAGCAGTTGGAGACGTGAGGCTGGTTGTTGTTGCCATGAGCAAGGGAGGCAAGGCAGGCCTGGAGAAAGGCTGCCTGGCCAGATTGGTATAAATGACATGGGCTAAGCCTCTGGGAGTGACAGGTGGGCTCAAGTCCTACTAGGCCACCATGTCACTGGGTTCTGGCCCTGTATGAAAATGGTGCAGCGGGTTATTTCATGCCACGTGTTCCCCCAAGAATGAACGTAACTGTGGATGGTGGGCTGGGGGAGGTGGCTGTGATCAGGTATGTCATCTGCATGATTGTAGTCCTAGGACCATATTACTCAAGAGCGTTGGAAGTCCTCCATTCTCAGATGAGATGTACTTTCTTGACCATAGGCACTGATGTTGTGTCTGCGCTGGGGGATAAGTCCAGAGCTGCCTGTAATGTCTGTCCCCGGTAGAAATTGTAATTAAAATTCTTCCAGCCTGAAGGAGACAGATGCAGTGTGGTAGGTCCAGCCAAGCCAAGTGTTGAAGGCACTGGATGAGATATGCATATGCATGTTTTTCCCCTGAAGCCTGGTTTATCTCCAAGATGAAAAGCTTGACTCTGAGCGTCACTGACTGACATTGCTGGCCAAACCATTTGGGGACATGGCTGGCAGCATCTGACCTGCTAACATGTGAATGGGAGGCAGCCAGGATTGACTTGAGGACTTTGGGGAATGGAGGAGATGCTGTTTCTCCCTCTTGCTGATCCTAGAACTTCTCCTGAGTGAAGAATTGGCTCTAGGATGCCCTCCCTGGCATTGCTCATCCTGGATAGCTTGTGTGTGGTGCCATCCCTACTCCTGGTTAGGTGTGCCCTTGCCAGAGGGGATGCTTAGAAATTGCTGTGCTCTTAGGACAGGTCTAGGTATCTTCTCAGCTCTGGCCTTGGCCAAGCACCCCATGCCTTGTCCATTCCCACATGCTCACCTCCCGCTGGCAGCCCCAACGCCGTGGTGAGCAGTGCCTGAGGAGCTCCTCCACCGGTGGGATGCTGGCTAGGAAAGGCGGTACATTGGGCTGAGATGCGGATGGTGTCACTCACAACTGGTATGACCCACCAAGAGGTGTCACACTGCTGGTACCAGAGCAGCAAACATAAGCTACTTGTTCAGAGATAACTGGAGACCTCCTCGCTCCTCAGTGGGGTGTGGGCAGTGATCACCTCCTGCCCAGCTGCCCATCCGTAGCAACACAGACAGCATCCACACCCTGCTCCGTTGCCGGTAACCACGTTAGCCAAAACAGCCTGGGGAGAAGCTGTACCCTTGTACATCTGCACCTTTTCACCTCAAAATTCATATTCCTCCTTTCTGTGCCAGGCCTGGCCTCACCCAGAAATGAGTGTTGCCCTCTTGTTCCACCCAAGAGCTAACAGATCACTCTTCCATAACCTGAGGGCATAACGGCTCCTGCAAGGACACCCAGGAGGTGCAGGTCAAGGCCACATCACCTCCAGATGTGACGCTGTAATCTCAGGCTTTTACTCAGGTTTGGTTTGTTGTTCAGCCTGGAGAAGAGAAGGCTCCGAGGAGACCTCAGAGCAGCTTCCAGTGGTGATTGGGTCTCCAGGAAAGCTGGAGAGGAACTTTCTACAAGGGCCTGGAGTGATAGGACGGGGTGGAATGGCTTCAAACTGGAGCGGGGAAGATTTAGACTAGACATTAGGAAGAATTTCTTCGTTATGAGGATGAGGAGGCCCTGGCCCAGGCTGCCCAGAGCAGGGGTGGCTGCCCCATCCCTGGAGGTGTTCAAGGCCAGGTTGGATGGGGCTTGGATCCAGTGGGAGGTGTCCCTGCCCATGGCAGTGGTGGAACTGGATGGGCTTTGAGGTCCCTTCCAATCCAAACCATTCTGTGATTCTGTGATTTGTGCCCTCCTGTGCTTTGTCAGAGCCCTGGGGCCTCTTTCCTGACCCTGCCTGGTCTGGCTCTGGCAGCTGGTGGAAGAGGAGCCCTTTGGAGCCAGATCTGACCCATGGTGAAGGCAGGAGAGGACATGGGCTTAGGGAAGGGCTGGGTCCAGGGCAGGCTAGGAGCAGGGCTGGGCCCTGGTGCTGATGGGACCCACTTCTGGCCAGGAGATGGACGCCCTAAACCCACAAAGCTCGGAGCAGTCACCCTCAGAGGTGTCCAGTTTCGGCTCCGGGAGTCCCATCTTGGTGCCAGGATCAGGTCTGGGTGACGTGAGAGCACTTTTGGCACTGGGAGGTGCACGGCTGGGCAGATGCTCCCCCATTGCACTCATCCAGCTCAACCCTGCACGTGCAAAGAGAGGGAAGGAGTTCCTGCAAAGCCAGATGCTAAAGACAAAAGGTGCACTGCAGGAACCAGGACAAGCTCAGGGCTGGCTGAGCTCTTTGGGGAGCCCTTTCCAGGCTCCCCTGCCCTGGGTCCCCATTTCCCCTTTGTCACAGCAAGCAGAGGGTGCTGGGAGCACCGCGCCAGCCGAGCGGTGGGAGCACTGACAGCACCTTCCTCTGGGCCTCAGGATGCTGGTTCCCAGCCCTCCTTCCTTCCTTGCCCTCCCAGCCCTGGAGCCAAGCGATATTTTCATCGGAGGGGCAGCATTTCTTTCTGGCTGCCCCTTTCTGGCTGGTGTCATCACCCAGCACGTGATGCACCAGCACAGACCCCGTGCTTTGCTTCCCCGTTGTTGTTAGTTGTTGGTGTGGGAGGGAGGGCGCGTGCGTGCTGCCTTGTAAACAGCGCTGTAATTCCTGGATCCTTGCTCTGGGGATGAAGCCAAACGTGAGTAATGAAAGGAGGAGGATGCCAGCGCGTCCCTCCTTCCCAGCCCTGCTCTTGCACCAGGGAGCAGGACCCAGGGACACGCAGGCAGCCCTCGCTGCTGGCTTCTGCCTGCAACAGAGAGCAAGTCTTGGTTCACTTTTTTGCTGCGTGGGTGACCTGGATTCGACCGTTTCTTCCTGAGATCCAGTCTAAACCTCTCCTCTTTTCGTGTAAAACTGTTACCCCTTGTCCTGTTGCTACAGCCCCTGCTAAAAACCTTTTCCCCATCTTTATCAGCCCCTATTAAGTGTTGAAAGGCCACAATAAGGCCTCTGCGGAGTCGTCTTTTCAAGCTGAACAACCCCAGCTCCCCATGGTCCTTCACAAGATCCACAATAGCAGGAAGGAGTTGCAGTCACCCACAGTACAAATTCTCCCCTGCAGCTGAGCTGCAGAAAATTCTTCTGGCCGCAGAGCTCCAGGGCTAGGAGTGTCCAGGGCAGCACCCAGTGATACAGGTGCCGGCAGCACCCGGCTCGGATGCTCACAGGTTGCAGACACAACCCCAGCTGTACCCTCCAGCCCCTCTCCACGTCCCAGCGATGCCCTGCGGCTCCCTTGCTGATGGAGGGGCTCAGGGATGTGACCAAGGGCAGGCAGGAGCAGCAGTTCATGGCCAGCGTCCTCTGGGCTCCCCTGAGGCAGATGACCTTGGGGAGGAGATGGATGTGCGGTGGTAGGAATGGCTGCCTCCAAGTTTTACAGCAGCATGGACAGCCCAGTGATGCTCACAGGCTCCTGGTTTATTCCTGCTGGCACCCATCCCAAAGCTGGGTGATACCCTCACCTCCACCTTTTCTAATGTAGAAACGTTTCTTAACTGGGTTTTAATTGGACATTTCCATCCCTGTCCCTGGAACCAGAGGGCTGGAGAAAACCCTCCAGGGGGAGAGGATGTGGTGTAGCTGCTCACGGACGCAGACCCTTTCACCTGGGCTTGGCCAGGCAGTTCTCCAGCATCTCCCTGCTCTGCAAGGGGTGATGGTTCATACATCAGGGCCAAAAGGGGACCTTCAGGGGCTTGGGGGCACCTCAGAGCTCCCAACATAGATGTTTAGGTTGAACACACCTGGCAAGTACATGTTCTGGCAAAACTTGAAACCCCCTTCCTGCAACCCATCCCCAAAAGGTGACATCCCCATCCCACTGCCAGGGTCACCTCCTCATGTGGCTTTAACCTGAACCCCATGGTGAGCAGCCCTGCAGGCTGGCCCGGGGCAGAAGTGGGGTGTCAGTGCCCTGGAATATGGGCAGGGGGTATCCCCAGCCTTGAGGGGTCCCTGAGGCCTAGAGGGACCTCTGGGTGCTGCTGTCCTGGCTGGTTGCATAAGAGCAGTGGCTGCGGGAGATGAAATGAGATTGCAGGGGATTACAAGGAACAGGCTCAGGCCGCTTGATTCTTGTTTCTAAAAGGAGCTCTTAAGCTGCTGTTGTTTTTCCTGCACTTCGGATTAGGGTTGAGACACATGGGGTGGACCCCAGACTTCCCAGAGGGACCCCCCAGCCCTCTCCCAGCCCGCAGCTTCCCACCAGTGTGGGCTTCATCTGTTAGTGCCACACATGGGAGAGAAACACATGGATGGGGTTTTGGTGCCCCTGGCACAGCCGCTGCTGCTGCCAGTGCGCCCTGGGGGGCTCCAGGGGGCACTTGGGGCTCTCCAGGGGGCACTTGGGGTGCTCCAGGCGGGAAATTTGAGTGCTACAGGGGGGACTTGAGTGCTCCAAGTGGGATTTGGGGTGCTCCCTGGAGAGGGAGGACTTGGGGTGCTCCAGAGGAGGTTTGGGTACTCCAAGGGGGGTTTAGGGTGCTCCAGGGAGGACTTGGGGTGCTACAGAGGAGATTTGGGGAGCTCCAGGGGAGGCTTAGGGTGCACCGGGGGGGAAATTTGAGCGCTCTAGGAGGGACAGGGGTGCTCTATGGGGGATTGGGGTGCTCACTCTTCCTTGAACTCCTTCTTTTGCAGAGATTATGCACGATGTGATCCGGAAAGTGAAGAAGAAGGGAGAATGGAAGGTGAGTACCAAAACCTAGAGGGGTCAGGAGAGGAGGAGGAGGGTGGGGAGGAGAAACAGGGAAGGGGAGGGGCAGAGAGCCCAAAGGTGGGGAAGGGGTGGGGAAGGGGAGGGGAAGGGCAGTTCCCTGGCTGCCCGCGGTGCCCCAGCTCACAGCCCCTCTCCCCAGGTGCTGGTGGTGGACCAGCTCAGCATGCGCATGCTCTCCTCCTGCTGCAAGATGACCGACATCATGACAGAGGGCATCACAAGTGAGTACCATGTCCCAGCCACCTCTCACAAGCCTCATTGTAGGAAGGGCAAAACCTCCCTCTGCATCAGGGGACCCGCAAAGGCATCTGCAGGATAGCACGAGCCAATTGAGGTGGTGCTACAGCCCCCAGCCAGCCCCATCTCAATTTGGATGGAATCCTGCTGCCTCCCATCACTCATGGATGGCTCTCTTGGCGCCAGGCTGATGTTTCACAGCCTCCTTCCTTGGCTGCTGAGGCCAGAGGAGCCCGAATACCTTTTGTCTTGGCAGTATCTCAGTTCAAGGAGGAGACCAGGTGTTATTTTATGTCAGCCCTATAAATAGTTCCCTGCAGCACTCTGAAAACAGAAGGGAACCCCAAGCTGAGTATCAGGAGGTGTTTGGGGCAGCAAGGGTACCCCCCGAGCCCGGGTACTGCCAAAGCATCACCCCAAGGTGGTCCCCTCCGGCAGAGGGATGGGAGAGTCCCTCCTCCTCCTTTCATTACTCACATTTGGCTTTGTCTCCAGAGCAGGGATCCAGGCAACAGCAGCACAGGAGCACACAGACAATAGAATCATAGAATCACTAGGTTGCAGAAGACCTTTGAGGTCGTCAAGCCGAACTGTACCTGTCCACTACTAAATTATATCCCGAAGCACCTCATCTGCGTCTTTTAGTACTTCCAGGGATGGGGACTCCGCCACCTGGTCCTGAGAGCTCTTTTAGTGAAGTTTTTCCTAATGTCCAAACTGAACCTGCCTTGGTGCAGCTTGAGGCCGTTCCCTCTTGTCCTATCCCCTATCATATGAGCGAAGAGGCCAACACCCACGTCTCTGCAGCATCTTCCAGGCAGTTGTAGACAGTGATAAGGTCTCCCTTCAGCCTCCTTTTCTCCAGGCTAAGTAACCCCGAGTTCCTCAGCTGCTCCTCATAAGACTTGTTCTCCAGCCCCTTCACCAGCTTCATTGCTCTTCTAACACATCCTCTGCCCCTCTGGGACCTCGCGAGGCACTGTGTGTGGAGCCCCCTCAGGGCAGGGGCGAGTGGCTGGGGTGTTTTGGACAAGGAAGGGTTGGTAGGGCTGCTCCGGTGCTGCCGTGGGATATCCAACAGCCCCACGTAGCCAAGTGCCCTTGCCTGCACCCATCCCACAATCCCTGTTTTACCCCCACCAGTCGTGGAAGACATCAACAAGCGCCGGGAGCCGCTGCCCAGCCTGGAGGCCGTCTATCTCATCACGCCCTCCGAGAAGGTGAGTACATGGGGGCACGGCATTTGTCTGGGGGGGCAGGCAGAGGGGTGCCTATCCTGGGATGGCATCTTGGCTCCAACGAGGCCAGCAATGCCACCAGGGCGGTGGAGCAGGGTGCAGAGCTTCCCCCGTGCGAGGAGGGCGGACCCTGGCTGACCCTGCTGAGATGCCCACAGTGCCACTCTGGCCAGCCCAGCTCATCCCTTCTCTCTTGCAGTCCATCCACTCCCTTATCAATGACTTCAAGGATCCCCCCACCTCCAAATACAGAGCTGCGCATGTCTTCTTCACTGACTGTGAGTACCTGGGGGTCCACATTCCCACCCCATTGCCCAGGAACCCCAGACCCCCAGCTCCATGTTGACACCTCCCAGGCAGGAGAGGAAGAGAAAGAGCAAACCGTGGGGTGGCAGGCCCCATCCTGCCCATGGTGTTGGGTGGCTGCAAGTGTAAACGGGTGTTTTCCATAATCTGCTCCCAAAGGGGTGGCTGTATCCCTGCTCCAAGAAAGAAACAGAGGGGAGGGAAAGTCCCTGTCACTAAAACACTTGCAAGCAAGCACCTGCAGGGATGGAGGGATGCTGGGATGCTGAGCAGTTTCCTCCTCCTCCCCTTGCAGCCTGCCCTGATGCCCTCTTCAACGAGCTGGTGAAATCCCGCGCTGCCAAGGTCATCAAAACCCTGACAGAGATCAACATTGCCTTCCTTCCCTCCGAGTCCCAGGTGAGGCTGGGATGGGGGCCGGGGTGGTCCAGGGGCCGGGGCAGCTGTGGGATGCTCTAGGTCCTTCTCCAACTCATCAGAGTTTGTGTAACAGCCTCACACCCTTCTCCTGCAGCCGGCCCCTCGCCTCCCGCTCTGCTCTTCCTCCCTGTCTTGTTGGATTACGTCTCAGGGCTGATCTGCCGTGGGGGATTTAGTGGGTGCTGTGCCTTGGCCCTCTGCCGGCAGCCGCATCGGCCAGCTCTGTGCCCCCTAGCACAGCCCCTGGGCCAAGTGAGCTGGCCCACCCCTGTCTGCCCCTGCTCAGGACATGGGGACAGGGAGGGACAGAGGGCACCGGATCCGCTTAGTGCCATTAACCCTTCATGCCGCAGCATTCCCAGGGAGAAAAACATGTGGGAAAGGTACTCTTGGCATCCCCCCCCACAGCCAAATTGGCTTCTGGTCTTTGCTCATGGCATGGCCAGGGAATGGTGTGTCCCCACTTGTCCCCTGGTCCCTGGTTCCCTGCCTGGGAGCAGGTGACTGTTGTGGGCAGAGGGTCACCTGCCTCCTCTGCTCACCCTGGGTAGGTACCACAGTGCAGAGCTGGAGCTGGGGAAGGCATCAGCGTCCAGAGCTGGAAGCCAAAAGCCCAAGAGATGCCCTGACATCACTGAGCTCTGGCTGCTCGGTGCCAGGCTTGGCTGGGGACCTTTGTCTGGGGTTGAAGCTGGTTTCCTAACCTACCAGGGTGTCCTGCATGGCTGCTGTCCTCCAAACATCCCCCACAGTGGGATCATCCGCCTCTAACCTCCCTCCTGTTGCACCTCCCAGGTTTACTCCCTGGATTCGGCTGATTCCTTCCAAAGCTTTTACAGCCCCCACAAGGCCCAGATGAAGAACCCGATCCTGGAGCGCCTGGCGGAGCAGATCGCCACGCTGTGCGCCACGCTGAAGGAGTACCCGGCTGTGCGGTACAGAGGGTAAGGGCAGCGTGGTCGGCACCCCCAGGGACCTGCCCTCTCCTCTAGCAGCGCGGCAGAGCGGGAGCGCTGCTGAGCACCGGGCACGGATGCCGTGTTTGGTGCTAGTGAGAGCGTGGGGATGAAGGAGATGGTGGGGTGTGGCACCCATGCTGACATCCATGCTCGGTGTAAAAACAGGCTCAGGCTTAAAGATGCTTGGATAGTGGTGGGGCCTGGGATCCTAAAATCCAAGTGGCACCAAGGCAAAGCAGAGCATCCCAAGGAGAGGTGGCGATGGGCAACAAAACCTGCTCAGGTCCTCCCTCGGCCATAAGCCGAGGACATTGCACAGGGAAACCAGCTGCCCCGGGAAGCTGACCTCTCCTCCTGCCTCCCCCAGGGATTACAAGGACAATGCCATGCTGGCGCAGCTCATCCAGGACAAGCTGGACGCCTACAAGGCTGATGACCCCACCATGGGTGAGGTGAGCAGGGACAGTGCTGGCAGCCGTGGGGGAGGATGCTCAAGTGATGCTTCCCTCCTGAAGTCCCACTTGAGCTCTGCCACCTGGCAGTCGCAGACCCCAAGCGGGGATCCCGAAACAGCCCTGGCTTCCCCTGACCGCCTGTGGGGCTGGAGGAGCCCCTGGCTCCACTGCTGATGGCTCCCTCTGGCTCTGCAGGGTCCGGACAAGGCTCGTTCCCAGCTCCTCATCCTGGACCGTGGCTTTGACCCTGCTTCCCCGGTGCTGCACGAGCTGACCTTCCAGGCAATGAGCTATGACCTGCTGCCCATCGAGAACGATGTCTACAAGTGAGTGCAGTGCTGCCATCTCCATGACCTCCATGGGTCCTCATGGGCTACCCAAGTCCAGCCCTCGAGCAGAAGGTAGAAGCTCAGCTGTGAATTCTGAACCTCAGCATCCCTCCATGCATAACAGGTCATGGCTGGGACAAATCGTTCCTGCCTGCAGCCTGGGATACATTTGTCCCTGCCCATGGCAGGGGGTTGGAACTGATGATCTTTAAGGTCCCTTCCAACGCAAACCATTCCATGATTCTATGATTCTGTGGGCAGGATTGATGCAAAAAGGGCTTTTCTCACCTTCCACCCTTGCCCCTTCCCAGCATTTAGCCGTTGAAGGGGTACCAGATGGCAAGACATAAAACCAAGTTGAAATAACTTCACACTGCTGGTGGCAGAGCCAAGAAAAGCCCCTGTGACCCCCCATCTCCTCCCACCTCCCTAGAGCCCAGGTTGCAAGGGGACCACGTGCCTCCAGCCCCATCCCTGCTGTGACATTCCCTGCTCTCTTCCCAGGTATGAGACGAGTGGCATCGGCGAAGCCCGGATTAAAGAGGTTCTCCTGGATGAGGATGATGATCTGTGGGTCACTTTGCGCCACAAACACATCGCCGAGGTGTCCCAGTGAGTGTCCCTGCAGGCTGTTTGCCAGCTGGGTGGGATGACAGCTCGGCATTGCCACCCACCCTGCTGCTAGGGGCCCCTCCCCACTGATGGCTGCACCCTCCTCCTCTCCCCAGGGAGGTGACCCGGTCCCTGAAGGAGTTTTCTTCAAGCAAGAGGATGAACACAGGCGATAAGGTGACCCGACTGCATCCAAGCAGGGAATGGGCATATGTGGACTTGTCCACGGGCTGGCACGTGGTGGGAGTCTCCTTGGGACACATGATGGGGACTTCTGCAAAGGGCCAAAGGTGCCCAGGTCCCTGATGGAGGCAGATTTCAAGGCCAGATTGGATGTGGCCTTGAGCAGCCTGGTCCAGTGGGAGGTGTCCCTGCTCGTGGCAGGGGTTTGGAACTGAACTGGGCTTTGAGGTCCCTTCCAACCCAAACTGTTCTAGGATTGTATGAGATGACTGTGGGGTGCTGCCCCTGTGCCTGGGTGTGGGGAAACGGAACCTTGGGAGAGCAGTGTGCCATGGAGGTTGGTTTGCTCCCAGCACCTCCTGAAGTGCCTCTGTCCCTGACTGGTTCCCATCCCAAAAACCTGAGTTGGTGCCAGTGAGGGGACCCTGGTGGAAACAGGATGTGAAAGAAGTTAAAAGCATCATCTCAGCTTCAGCCAAGTGCACAGTGGTCCCAGAGGAAGGTCCTGTGGGGATTTCTCACCCTGGCAGAGTTGCAGACCCCCTCCGTGCCCCTCAGCCACAGCTGAGGAGACCTGGCAATGCCATGCAGGTGTCACCAAACCCCCAACTCATGTGGAGACAGAAGCTCTTAGCAGGATCATCCCTGCCCTCCTCATGGTCCCAGCCCAGCCTAAAGTCCCCAAGGGTGAATGACCATGTCCTCTTCCCTCGCAGACCACCATGAGAGACCTGTCCCAGATGCTGAAGAAGATGCCGCAGTACCAGAAGGAGCTCAGCAAGGTACGAGAAGGGGGGAAAGGGTTTGTGCAGAGTGGCTGGCTCTGAGCCCAACTGGGGAGCAGGTGGTGGCAGCTCTTCCCGAAGTGTCCCTGGCCATGGGCAGGGACGTGGTGGCACGGGAACCCTCAATTCCTGCCAGCACTGCAAGAGTGACTGCACCGCTCATGTCTCCCCAGTACTCAACCCACCTGCACCTTGCTGAGGACTGCATGAAGCACTACCAGGGCACGGTGGACAAGCTCTGCAGAGTCGAGCAGGTACTGGCTTCCCCAGCCCCACATCTAGGGCACACATGGGGCTGGCGGCTCCTTCGCAGCACCAAGCCGTGGGTTGAGGGGTGATGAGCGTGTGCGTTCTCTGCAGGACTTGGCCATGGGCACTGATGCTGAAGGAGAGAAGATCAAGGACCCCATGAGGGCCATTGTCCCCATCCTACTGGATGGGAACGTCAGCACCTATGACAAGATCCGTATCATCTTGCTCTACATCTTCCTGAAGAATGGTGAGGAGGACACCTGTGCAGGGGTGGGCAAGACATGCAGGCAGCTCCAGGTGGCAGACAGCTCAGGGTTTGGCCAGGATAAACCAGATGGAAAAGCTTAGCCCTGTCTCCCCAGCCACCACCAAATTGGGTGTCCTGAGGTGACAAAGAGCTGTGTCCCCAACGGTCGGCATTTCTCAGGTGGCCACCATGTCTCCATTGCATTTTCAGGTATTACCGAGGAGAACCTGAATAAGCTGATCCAGCACGCTCAGATCCCGGCAGAGGACAGCGAGATCATCACCAACATGGCCCACCTCGGGGTGCCCATCATCACAGACGTGAGTGTCCACCTCCTCCTTAGGAGGACCAGGGCTCCCATGGACCATAGCAGATGTGGGAACCGCATGTTCCCTGAGATGCCCCCAGCACCCCTCCGGGCTGGCCCCACTCCCACCGCTGGATCTTCCCTGTCTCAGGGTGTCCCTGTGCTCTTTCTGCCCAGTCCACGCTGCGCCGCCGGAGCAAGCCGGAGCGGAAGGAGCGGATCAGTGAGCAGACCTACCAGCTCTCCCGATGGACCCCTGTAGTTAAGGACATCATGGAGGTAAGCCAGCAGGGACAGGGACGAGGGACAGAGCAGGGACCTCAGCACTGCCTGGGATGGGTGCTTCCAGCTCAAGTTCTTTCACCTCTCCCCATCGTGTGCCCTCCAGGGTGCTTGCTGCTTGCAATTGCAACAAGGTTGAGATGTTCTGGGAGGTTCTTCTGGCCTCTTTGTGCATGCCAAGCCCAGGTGGGATGTGCAGCCTCAGCCAGGCTTGCTCAGCATCCTCACAATCCAAAACCCACTAGCAAACTGGTTGCTCTTTGAGCTGCACAGGCATGGCTGAGTGGCCCCATCACAGCATTCCCCATGTCCCAGCCAAGCCAGGGGGTGAGCCCGCCGTTCACCTGTGTGGGTACCTGCGGGAGCCACCCCGTGAGCTCCACACTCGGGTAGCACCGAGCAGCGCTGAGAAGTGATTCTCTCCAGGCACTGCCTTCCTCCCAACCAGCTACTTCCAGGCCACCCCCTGAACTGAAGCAGCTTCCTAGGTTTTGCCCAGAGCCAGAGGTATCCCAGGCACCCTGATCTGGACATTTTCCACCTTCTCAGACAGACAGATAGATCCTGGAGCCACATTTTGGGGAGAGGGGCATCCCTGCAGCTTAGTGCTACCAGTGCTCCATGGCACTGCTGACAAGCAGAGCCCCAGCTCCTCGATTTCTGAAAGGAGACACCAGCTCTTGTCTCCTCTACCATGCAAACCCTCCCAAGGTGGCTTTGGCACCCCTAAAGCTCAGCCCCAGGACCAGAGAGAACTGCACAGGCCAGTGACATCTCACCAGCCAATCACAGAGGGTGTTAACCCCCTCCACTGAGGACACAAGAGCAGGTCCCTTACCCCAGGAGGGATCACGGTTGTGCAGCCTCCAGTTCAGCTCCTGCCCTGAGCTTCCTAGAAGAAGTCTCTGCCTTGTCCCCCACCACAAACACCCCCAAGCACAGGGCAAGCCTCACCCCCTACCCATTACTGCAGCCCCCCTGCACAGCACAAGTTAGGCTATGCAAATATATGCAAATGAATCCAGAGCCAGTTGGGCCACTCCTGGGCTCAGCCCTGCAGAGGGGGTGCTTGGGCTGGGGACTCTGCCTTGGCTCCTCACTGACCCTGGTGTGGGGTTCTCTGCCCACAGGATGCCATCGATGACAAGCTGGACACCAAGCACTACCCGTACATCTCCACCCGCTCCTCTGCCTCCTTCAGCACCACTGCCGTCAGGTGGGGCCCTTCTTCCCCACCCTCCTCCTATCCCTCGGCACACGCATCCCTGGCAGCATCCATCCTGCACCTGCCCGGAGGGGCCGTATCCATCAGCAGCCGAGAGCTGCTCTGCTGTCACTCAGGCATCCTCTGCCTCAGTTTCCCTACCGTGGCAAGCAGCGCTCATGGTTGGAAAGCTGGATTTTAGCAGCGATTTGGAAGCTAATTAATTTGTGATAATATAATAGTTAAGATGTGGTAAGATTACTGTGAAGATCGTAGTTAAGATGTGGATTCAATGTGTAGTTCATTGCTTCCTGCCCGTCTTTCATCCCTCCCCTTCTCTCTTCAGTGCCCGCTACGGCCACTGGCACAAGAACAAGGCCCCTGGTGAGTACCGAAGTGGCCCCCGCCTCATCATCTTCATCCTGGGCGGTGTCAGCATGAACGAGATGCGCTGCGCCTACGAGGTGACGCAAGCCAGTGGCAAGTGGGAAGTGCTAATAGGTGAGTGGGAGCCTGGGGCTGGACTGTGCGCCCCTCGCGCTGGCTGCTCATCCCATGCTCCCTCCGCCATCCCGCAGAGTCACAGTTCCAGGTGATTGCAGCAGCAGGAGCTCTGTGGAAAGGTCTTCTTCTGCTGTCTGGTGTCACCGCTGTGTCCTCATTCCCCAGGGACAGAATATGTCCCTCCACCCATGCCTGGATTTGCTCCCATTTTTCCTCTCCCCGGCTGGTTTTGATCAAACAGGGCTGGGTAAAAGGGAAGGGGGTTTTGCAGCTTGATTTGGTCGTGTTGCACAGTCATCCTCAGGGTTGTTACAGGGAGAATAAACGAAGAAGTGTGCAACATCGCACACCAACCACGATGTGCACTGTGCGTGCAACAGGAGAGCCATTTTCCTGTTACAAATGTGCTGCCTGTCCTGTTGCACACACATCAGGACGCTCACTGCGTGCTGAGTCTCAGCACTCCGATTGTCCTCTCGATGGAGCACCAGGTGTGGAGGACAATGTAGAAGCCCTGCTAGATGTTAGCAAGGAGCTTTTACGTCCCCTAAAACTCCTCCTGGGGAAGCACAGCTGGATACACACCTTGTAGGGTAGGGTCAGAAAACCCCTTTCCATCTCATCTGGTCCCTGGATTCTTGCCTGGGGCACCTGGTCAAGCATCTTGCAGGCATCTCATCTTAGATTAGACATGAAGAAACTCTTCACTACGAGGGTGAGGAGGCCCTGGCCCAGATTGCCTAGGGAAGTGGTGGCTGCCCCATCCCTGGAGGTGTTCGTGGCCAGGTTGGATGGGGCTTGGAGCAACCTGATCCAGTGGGAGGTGGCCCTGCCCATGGCAGGGCTGGGACTGGATGGGCTTTAAGGTCCCTTCCAACCCAAACCATTCTATGACTATGCCGTGCTCCTTGTATTCCTGGGAGAGGAGCAGTCCCCTCCATCATCTCCCACAGCCCTTGGCTGTGACCCCCCTCCACTGGACCCACCACCAGCTCCATCCTGCCTCTCGCCCATCTCATCCCGTGTCTCTCCGGGGACCATTCCCTGCATGCGCCTACAATGCTCCGGGTGGCAACCGCGTCCTTCCTCACTCTGAAAAATGGTGGGGGAGAGAGAGTTTTGGCGCAGCCGTCAGCCCCGCTCTGTTCTCCCACAGGTTCTACTCACATTCTCACTCCCACCAAATTTCTCATGGACCTGAGGCACCCCGACTTCAGGGACTCTACTAGGGTATCATTTGAGGATCAGGCTCCAGCAATGGAGTGAGCCAAAGAAACCAAGTAAAGGCAGCTCACTAACGAAAAAGAAACTCTTCCTCCCCGAAGGGTTTTCTTTGATTCTTCCATTCCTCCTTTTTTAATTATTGTTTTGGGTTTCGTTTCCGTTTGGTTCTCTGATAAGAAAATGCTTGCAGTTCCTCTTACCAGGTGAAAAAGCATCCAGCGCCGCTCCATCATCCCTCTGCCATGTCTCTCGGCTGGACCTGGCCGGCTCCTTCATGCCATGAGTTCCCCCTCGCCGGGGTCGGAGGGGCGGTTGGTTGGGGTCCTGCTGGCCTGGCAGAGGCGCCCAGCGCGGGGCTGGGGCACAGAGCACCCCGAGGTGCTGCCCACGGCGGGCGGCTGGAGCAGGGCTGGGGGTGCAGTGCCCGGGGAGAGCGGGCAGCAGCGGGCACGCAGGATGGAGCCTCTCTCCTCCCCAGTGATGAAAGGCTGAGTGCTGCCGTGAGCCCTTCAGCTCCAGGGCTGAAATCCTGAGTCACTGGGAAGTTTCCCAGAGCAGTGGTGGCTGCCCCATCCCTGGAGGTGTTCAAGGCCAGGTTGGATGGGGCTTGGAGCAACCAGATCCAGTGGGAAGCATCCCTGCTTATGTCAGGGGGTTGGAACTGCTTTGCGGTTCCTTCCAACCCAAACCGTTCAGTGATGGGAAAGCTCAGGTTTGCTCTTGCAGTGTTTTCTTCCTCTTCTCCCACCTGTTCCCTCCCAACTGCTGCTTTGACCAAAGGGTGGTCAGTGCAAAGAGCCTGGGGGGGACCTCCAGAAGGTCCTTCCCTGCCAGGCTGCTGCCCACCATGTGCACCCTGTGGGCTTTCTGGGTCCAGGAGCCGCCCCACCGTCCACAATCCCAGTGCACAGGCACTTCTTGTCCCTCCCCGCCGCATCCTGCCCAGCTCCATACATCTTCATTTCTTGTTTTCTGTTCCTTTCCTGTTATCCTCACCCCACAATCCCCATGGATGGACATTTTCTTGCAAGCATTTGGGCACTTGGGGCCGTTGCCACCAGGTAAAGCCTCGCTGGGGGGACTGGGGACAGCGGGGCTGGCGACCGGGATGCAACAAGGGATCCCAAAGCCATCACTGATGCCTGCTCCCTTCCTCTGCCCCTGCAGGGTCCACGCACATCCTCACCCCACAGAAACTGCTGGACACGCTGAAGAAACTCAATAAAACAGAGGAAGAAAGCAGCAGTTAAAAGGAAACGCCACCACTGACTCGATGCCGAATTCACCTTCCCCACCGGGTGCCCGGCCCGGGGTGCGATCCTGCACCCGACCCAGCTTTCTCTCTTGTTCTTGTGTTGAGTCCCTCTCCTTTCCCGCTGCCTTCCCCATCTCATTTTATCCACAGGGAGGGGACAACAGCCCCCGCAAATGTATTGAAGCCCGATGCATTGTGTTTAAAAGAGGAAAACATAAAAAAATCTCTATATTTGTAGCTGCAGCACTTGGAAGCAGCCAGGAGCTCCCTGCTGAGTAACCCATCTGCCCATTGCTAGTGAATGATGGTGACAAAAAACAACAGCAAAACCCCTTTTTCTGCAAGTTGTGCTCCTCGCTGGGGTCCTGTGCAGGCAGAAGGATGGACAGACAGACGCCCCATCATCACTCCAGCTGGGGGCTCCCCATCGCCTGCTCCTTCCCTTTGGGGGGCGGTGGGTGCTCCCACCAGATGTGCACACCAACATCTGGCACGGGGATTGGGGGGGAGTGGAGGGCTGCATCCGGAATGCTTCACGCTGCTGCGGTTTCCATGTGAAAAGGGACCAAAGTGGTCAAAACCTGGAGCTGGGGTCTGTTCGCTCACATGGCTGCTCTCCCCTGCTGCAGTCCAGCCTCCCCCTCTCCAGGTATTCCTTAAAATGCATATAAATATATATATATGTATAAAAAAAATACAAATTCAATTTATACATATATAAATATTTATTTCCAGCCATCCCCACGGAAGCTCAGCCCCCCACCCAGCTCCACTCGTGTTGTCCCATGGTGAAGCGTTTCTGAGCGTGCCGTCGCCCTGAGACCCCCCCTGCCCCAACCCCTTTCTGGACTCTGTGTATATTAATGACTGTGTCTTGTGACGTTCTTACAAGCTTGGTGTATAGTGATTTACCCCAAATCTCTGATTTTAGTTGTGTTTTTTTTTATTTGATGCCCAAGGATTGCCCCCCGCCCTCCCTGCCGTTAGGTGCACTGCAATATTTTGGGGTCCATCGTTTTGTTCTCGCCCCCCCCCAAAGGCTGTGACCCCTTTTCCTTCCCCAAAATCTCTCTTTCTTGCCTCGTTGGTGGTTTGCCCCTGTTCCCTCCCCATCTGTTCCTTGCCCATAAAGTTAAATATATATTTTTAGGGCAAAGGCTGTATGATTGCACTGATATTTTTTTGTTCCTTCTTGGTCCTCCAACCCTGTTTGAGTTCCTTCTCAGTTTAGTAATGCAAATGCTTCAGGATCTTGTATGTTGGACATTATTATTTTTTTTTCTGTTACAGTTATTTATATAAAAAATAATTTATCGAAAAGGAAAACTCTAAAAAAATAATCTAGTCTGTCTTGGAACTTGTTTACCTTGAAATTACTGGAATCTAAATGTTTGAAAGTGTTGAAGCACAAACATGTATCATCTCTGTATATCTGTTCTTCTGTACTAAAGCACTCGAGTGACTAAATAAAAGCGATCTCCATCCCTAGTGCAACCCGGGCTGTGCCGTGCTGCTTGCTCGAGGCTGGGCAGGCGAGGGAAATGCTTGGGGAGATGTTCTCACCAACCCCCAGGTAGAATCATGGAATCGTTCAGGTTGGAAAAGCCCTCTAAGTGCATTGAGTCCAACCATCAGCCCAACCCCGCCGTGCTAAACCATGTCCCGAAATGCCACATCTACACCTTTTTTTGAACCCCTCCAGGGATGGAGCGTCCACCACTGTCCTGGGTAGCCTCTGCCAGGGCTTCAGCACTCTTTTTGGTGGAGTAATTTTTCCTCATACCCAACCTAAACCTCCCCTAGCGCAACCTGAGGCCGTTCCCTTTCATCCCATCACTTGTTACTTGAGAGAAGAGACCAGACCCACCTCACCCCAACCTCCTTTCCAGGAGCTGCAGAGAGCGATGAGGTCTCCCCTCAGCCTCCTCTTCTGCAGACTAAACAGCCCCAGGTCCCTCAGCTGCTCCCAGAATCATAGAATAACCAGGTTGGAAAAGACCCACTGGATCATCGAGTCCAACCATTCCTATCAATCACTAAACCATGTCCCTCAGCACCTTGTCCACCCGTCCCTTAAACACCTCCAGGGAAGGTGACTCAAACTCCTCCCTGGGCAGCCTCTGCCAGTGCCCAATGACCCTTTCTGTGAAATTTTTTTCCTAATGTCCAGCCTGAACCTCCCCTCGCAGAGCTTGAGGCCATTCCCTCTCGTCCTGTCCCCTGTCACTTGGGAGAAGAGCCCAGCTCCCTCCTCTCCACAACCTCCTTTCAGGCAGTTGTAGTGAGCAACGAGGTCTCCCCTCAGCCTCCTCTTCTCCAGTCCCTCACCAGCTTCATTGCTCTTCTCTGGACTTGCTCCAGAGCCCCTGGGCTCCAGCTCTGTTCCCTTCTCTGGACGCGCTCCAGCCCCTCAATGTCTTTCTCAGAGTGAGGGGCCCACAATGAACTCAGGATTCGAGGTGCGGCCTCACCAGCGCTGAGCACACAGGGACAATCTCTCCGCCACCCCTGCTGGCTGCACCATCGCTGACCCAAGCCAGGATGCTACAGGCCTTGGCGGACACTTAGCCTTGTTGAATCCCATCCTGTTGACTTCAACCCATGGGTACAGCCTGGCCAGACCCCTCTGCAGAGCCTCCCTGCCCTCAAGCAGATCAACGCTGCCATCTGCAAACTTACTGAGGGTGTCCTTGATCCCCTCATCCAGATCATTGATAAAGATTAAACAAGACTGGCCCTGCCATGGAGCCTTGCAAGGGATGGATGCAAGAGAGGGATCCAAGGGAGGGATCCTGCTGTCATGACGCCAAAAATAACCCCAAAAATGGTTCTGAATACAAAGACAAAGCAACAAGCCAACCAACCGCATTTATTTCATTCAAAAATAGGCGATTATCTTAGTAGAAAATACCATCCAAATGGCTCTGCTAGTCATTACAAAATAGGAGATGCAGAAAGAAAACAACTTTGTTCCTAGTTATTGCATTTGGGACAGTTAAAATACAGCTGCACACTCTGCATGCTCCCTGTGTACCCCAGTGGGGCTGGGGTGGGGTTCAGAGGGTGACCTGGCCCCTCGGCTTGTTTGGGACACAGCTATGATGCAACCAGAGATGCAAAAATCATCTTTAAAATTTCCCCCAAGCTATCCATCACCCCCCAAAGGGCAGCACTGGGGCAGCCCCACTCCCTCCCACTCCCAGTAGGTGCAGGACAGGGGCTCAGTGGCTTTGCAAGCGCTCGGGGAGGCTCTAGACCTGAGTTAACTCATGGGGAGTATTAGCAATTCCCCACCCCCCTTCCCAAAACGTGGGGATTGGTACAAAAAACCCAACCAAACAAACAAAAAAACCCTTGAAAAATAAATAGCTTGGACACGGACACTTCAGGTAGGTCCTGCATAAACACAGCTGGGGTGGTGGGGGCACTGATGCTCAGGGATGGAGAAATGGGGTTTGGCTGGATCCATCCCTGGGGATGGGGACCCCCAGTGCCAGTGGGTGCAGCCGGAGGGTCCCCCAGAGCTTGTGCACCCCCATGACTCTGCGCCCTCACCCAGGGCTGCTCTGATCGCATCCATTTCGCTAAAAAATAGGCTCGTCACAAAACTATCTGGAGATGCAGGGGCTCTGCAGACCCCCTCGGAGGCCAGATCCTGCCCCTCCTTCAGTTTCATAGGGTGATTTTTACCTCTACAGTCCCAAGGAAAACTTGGGACTTCTTTATTTCTGCCCAGATGACAATGTGGGCAGGCACAGCCAGGGCCGGACAGGAAAAAAAAAACAACCCTCAAATGCCCTGAGGATTATAATGCCCTAAGGATAAAGACAGAAATTAAAACATATATATGTATCTATATAAAGATGCATATATATATATATACACACACATATACATGTTATATATCAGCCATCAGCCCTAAAAGGGTGATTTAGCTGCTTGCATAAAAGCACAAAATAGAAGCTTTCCCAGGGAAGACCTGGCTGCGTTCAAGTTCAAGGGCAGAGCAGAGGGGGACACACAAGTTGAGCCCTGGGTACCAAGACCCCAGAGGATGCTTAAAGGGTGGGAAAGGGGTGTGAAGTGGGAATCACGGGTATTTCTGCCCATGCAGGTATGGAGGTAAACGTAGCTGCCAAGGGGGGCTTGACTTGTGTTGCAGGACATGCACAAAGTCAGAGTAGCCCCAGAAGTGCTCAGTTTGGGGTGGAGGCTGCCTTGGGGGACACACAGCCACCCGCTTCGTCCCGGTGCTGTGCCACAGGGTAGTGCAGATCTTAGGAGACCTCTGTCCATGTTTTGCCTCCCTCCTGCAGCTTGGGTGGTCCTGAAAACGGACAGACAACTGGACAAGCGATGCAGGAGGTCTAGGGCAAGCAGGATGCGGGGGGGAGCCAGTGCAGGATGCCCTGGAGATATCACCAGCCCTGGTGCCCCCAGATCTGGCAGAGAGCTTCCAGTGCGAGGATGCCAACGTGGACACCATCCTCCTCCCCCTGCGAGGGCAGGAAGGGTTTGGCAAGTGCCGGTGGGGACCCTCAGAAGAGGCAGGAGCCCCGAAGGTCCTGCGCTCGGCTCAGCTCGGTGGCCAGTACTCGGCTCATGCGGGTGGTGGTGACCTTCATGCTCTGTGCAGCCTCCACAGCCCAGCTCAGCGACTGGTTCAGCTCCTCCAGGGCCAGGCAGTGGTGGTGGCTGTCAGCGTGTGGCCGGCGGGGACGCTCTGTGCACCGGTGACCCGCAGCGTGCTGGGGGGGGACCCCGGCCATGGCTGGGGCTGAGGTAGGTACTGCTGGGGAGCAGTAGCTGGGGAAAGAAGGGGACACATGCTTAGCTCCACTCCATGGACTGTGCCCCTCCCGGGGCTCTGCAGCTCCATGCCATCTTGTTCTTCATCCCTTTCTCCTATCTCATAGAATAACAAGGCCGGAAAAAAACATACCTGTCCAAGCCAAATTGTACCTGTTCACAACTAAATCAGATCCCCAAGCACTTAAATCTACCTGGCTTTTAAACATCTCCAGGGATGGGGACTCCACCACCTCCCTGGGCAGCCTCTGTCAGGGCTTGAGAACCCTTTTGGTAAAGGAATGTTTCCTGTTGCCTTGGGCAGCCTCATCTAGTAGGACGTGTCCCTGCCCATCACAGGGGGATTGGAACTCGATGATCTTTAAGGTCCCTTCCAACTCAAATTATTTTACGATTCTAAGATGTCCAGTCTGAACCTCCCCTGGTGAAACTTGAGGCCATTCCCTCTCATCCTATCCCCTATCACTTGAGAGAAGAGACCAGCACCCACCTCGCTACACCCTCCTTTCAGGCAGCTGTAAACAGTGATAAAGTCTCCCCTCAGCCTCCTTTCCTACAGGCTAAACAACCCCACGCCCCCCAAATGCTCCTCATAACCCTTGTTCTCCAGCCCCCTCCCCAGCTCCGTTCCCTTCTCTGGATGCGCTCTAACCCCTCAAGGTCCCTCCTGTAGTGAGGACCAAAACTGAACTCAGAATTTGAATGTGGCCTCATAAGCGCCGAGACCAGGGCCACAATCCCATCCCTGCTCCTGCTACAGGCCAAAAGACCACCTCATTCACTTCCAACCCCCAGCACTCATCCCTCTGTACTCGCCACTCTGCAGATCCAACTAAAAAAGCTGGGGGGCTGTGTGACCCCACTCCCACCCAGCCTGGGCTCTGTGACAAAGTGGCAGGTCCCTGGGGTGGTCACAACCCTGCCTGGGATCATCCCCCTCCCCCAGGTGAAGCTGAGGTACCCCCCAAGCCCAACATCACCGCAGAGCATCCTTACAGCACGGAGGGCGCGTAAGGCACGAGGGGGACGGGTGCGAGGCAGCCGATGGTGGCGGTGGCAGCGGTGCTGGCTGCCAAGTACCAAAATCCAGGCTGCTCCGGCTTCTCAGCCTGGGGATCGATGCGGGAGCTCGGGGGGGATGTGACACCAGGAACACGCTCTGCACGCTCTGTTGTGGGGAGGAAGGCAGTGAGATGTCCCCCCAAGGGGCTTTAGATGCCCCCAGGGGCTCAGATGTTCCCGAGGGGTTTAGATGTCCCCATGGGATGTTAGGCGTCCCAGGGGTGTTAGGTGTTCTCAAGGGGTTTAGATGTCCCCACGGGATTTTAAATGTCCCCAGGGTGGATGCTGCAAGTGCCAGCCCCAGGTATCCCCCCTCCATGCCACACTGCGCTGGGTCACACCACTCATGTCCCCAGCGAGTGGATGGTGGCACCGCAGGCTGTGACTTCTGTCCCCAGGCTGTGTGCCAGTGGTCTGAGGGTCATTCCCTGTGCCCCCACCCCAGCCCCTGTGAGGGGACAAGCCGTGCCAAGCATATGCCACTTGTGTCACCCACCATGTGCGGCTCCATCCCTGCTGCCGGGTGCAGGGGCACCCATGGGCGCCTGGCAAGCGGGGCAGCGCGTCCTTCTCGGGGTGCTGTGACGGGGCTGCCTTGTGGTGTCACCTAGCCTGGAACTGGCTGCGGAGAGAGGAGCGAGTGAGACCAGGGATGGCCCAGCAGAGAGCAAGCAAGGGTGGTTTGAAAGAGCAGAGCAGATTAGAGGAGCGCCTGGCACAGGAGGAGGGGGCAGAGGGGTCTGCAAGAGGGTGTGGGGGCTGCAAAAGAGGGGTATGAAAAGGGGGTCTGGAAAGAGGGGTCTCCAAAATGAGGAGGGGGGAGTCTCCAAAGCACTCTGCACGCTTTCAGCTCAGTTCCAGGCAGCCACAGGACACAGCAGAGCCCAATCCTATACTGTTTGCCCTAAACGGGCTCGTTAACCTTGAGCTCAAGGACAGGGCTGTGGACAGGTTCCCACTGCTCCCAGTGCCATCCCAGCAGCGGGAGCAGAGTAGGTGTCCCCAGACCCCCAAGGTCCAGCCAAGGGGCAGCAGGGAGAACCTCAGGCTGGGGGAAAGTGGGCTCATGTCTCCCCCCTCCTCAAGCCTCTAATGAATTCAAATAATAAGCAGCTCTGTTAGTGGGCTTTAGGGATACCCAGAAGGGTCTAGGGGGAGCTCCAGGTCACTCACCAGATGGCATCCTGCTCCCACGACACTGGGGACACCGTGGGGTGCCCGGCTCTTCTCGGGGTGCCGGGGCAGTGTGTGGCATCCCCGCCTGGTACCGTGTCCCTGCCAAAACCCAACATGAGCACGGCTGGGGATCCCAGCACGGGGTGGCTGCCCTTGGTCCCCACACCGACTGGGGCTGGGACCCACCTGTGTACTGTCCCCAAACTGTCACGGCAGCTGGGGCGCTGCCAGGGCTCCTCTGCAGGGACGATGTGGCCCGGGTCCTGGTAGGTAAGGGGTCTGACTCGGAGGCTGCATCAGAGGAGAGGGAAGTGGGGTGGGATCTGGCAACTCTGCCCTCCAGTTCTGCAGGATCTGACCCTGGGTCAGCACTACTGGGCACCACGGGGCACCCGGACCTGCCCTGTCCCCCACCAGCACCCCCATCCCCAACCACAGCGGGAAGAAGAGTGTCCCCACTGTCCCCCTCATCCCCACCCCAGTGGGGTCCCACTTACTCATGTCCAGCTTTGTCCTGTCCCGCGGCAGCGATGCCGACCTCCCCTTCCTTGCCGCTGCAATCCTTGGGGCTGTCCTGCCCCGCACTGCGGGGCTCAGCTCCCTGCGGTGGGGATGGAGCTGCCATCACCACCCAGACCCCTCGGTGTCCTCTCATGCATCTCCTCAACCCACCATCCCAACAGCCAGGCTGGTGGTCCTCCCCTCCCTGAGCACCATCTCTCCTGGGTCACAGCAGAAATGGGTTGGTGGGATGGGATGGGATGGGTGTCCCCACACCTGTGGGAAACACTCCTGCTCCCACCCCTGCATCCCCCCCCTCCCTGAAGTCCCTCCTGCTGCCTACCCTGAGGGTGCTGCATTCCTGGGGGACGATAGCCTACTGGCCACTGGCTGCCTCCTGGATGGGGTGGCTTTTCCCTCGGGGTAGCTGCGGGAGCGGCGCAGGCTCTCCTCCAGGCTCCTTCGCAGCTGCCACACTTCATCCTGCAGTGCCCGGATGGCCCGGCTGCCGCACGACAGATGCCATGGTGAGGGGCACTTGCAGCCTACAAGGCTCCCAACAGAGCTGGATGCTCTGTCCCACCAGGTCCCCATCCCTGCCAGCATCTCCACTGGCCAGGACCATGCTGCAACGCTCCCCAGAACGACGCCTGAGGCTTGTCTGAGGTCCAATCTCAGCCAGCCCACGTGTGTCACGAGTTTGAAGGACTTGGGCCCCAGTTTAGGTCCTGGCTTTCCAAGAAGCGAAAACCCACTGCTGCCCAGCAGGGGATGCTGGGGCCTTTGGGGACTTTGCGCGGCAGGGTCCCTCTGACACCTAGGAGGGCTCAGCCCGGTTTTGGGGGTACGCAGACACTCACTCGCGCTCCAGACGGGAGCCCAGCAGGTCCCAGTGTGCCGGGTCGGGGGACGGCGGAGTGGGGGATGGTGTTTCGGGGGCCTGTGGGGGGCTGTCCGGGCCCCTGGCCCTGGTCGGGGGGTGGCCGCTGGCACAGCTCCTGCCTTCAACCTCTGAATCCGTGTGAGCTGGGGAGGAGGGGGTCACGGTAAGCCAAGGTTGGTGGCATGGGAGGTTGCGTTGTCCCCCCACCGAGAGACCTGGGAGAGCAGAGCCAGCAGGTGGGGGAGCACCCCGAGACCTGTGTCCTCCTAAATCAGAGTCTCTTCCACCTGCAGAGACAGGGTCCCCCCGAACCTCCCCCCGCTGTTCCCCACAACGCTGCCTACTCACAGCCATCGCTGTTGGCTTCCACCTCGCTGCCACCGCTCTCGGCCCAGCGCTGGGGGGAACCAGGGGTCTGGCAGGGCTCCCCCGCCCCATCCTGCTTGCCCGTGGGGTAGATGCCCATCAGTGCCGGCTTGGAGGGAAGCGGGGTCGCTTGTTTCTTCCGTGGAGGACAGAGGGTGGCAGGGATGGGGATGGAGGGTCCCAGCGAGCCGGGGGTCCTGGGGATGGGAGGGGTCATGCAGGCAGCCCCCATGGCTTATCCCCCATCTGTGGGTCACCCCACGCATCTCCAATCCCCATCTGTGGGTCCCCCCCAGATCTCCAATCCCCATCTGTGGGTCCCCCCACAGATCTCCAATCCCCATCTGTGGGTCTCCCCACAGATCTCCAACCTCTCATCTGTGGATCACCCTGCATGTCTCCAATGTGCTCAGCACCTTGTTTCCACTCCTCTCCCATCCCTGCTCCAAGCCCCAGATGCCTCCAGACAGAGCAGCCAGCCCGTGTCCCCGCATCCCTGGATGAGGGCAGGGACCCCAATCCGTACGCATTGCCGGGGGGCCGGTGCTCGGGGGTGTGCACGGTGGGTGACACCCTGCTGGTCTCCGAGCCCACGAAGCCGCTATCCGTCTCCGGAGACACGATGCGCTGCTCCTGCGGATGCATCGGAGGGGCAGGATTGGTGCTGAGCACCCCCAGCAGGGGCGGAGAGTGCCAGCTAAGGGGGATCCGTAGTCACGGGGACTCACCTTACGGGGCCGGTGCTGGGGGACAGTGCTGCCCGGCCCACTGCTGCGGTGGGACAGGGGTGCCCGAGGTGGCTCAGGGAGCCCCACAGGGGCCTGGGCTGTGGCCGGCAGCTCCTCAGTGGTGGCTGGGAACAGGTGGTCCTGTGCTCCCCCTGGCCATGGCAGCTCCTTGTGGGACAGTGGTGCTGCTCTCCTCTCCAGGGGATGCCTGCGGGGAGAGGATGGAGCATGAGAGAGTTGGGGTTGTTCAGCCTGGAGAAGGGAAGGCTGCAGGAAGACCTCAGAGCAGCTTCCAGGACTGAAAGGGGCTCCAGGAAAGCTGAGGAGGAGCTTTTTCAAGGGCATGGGCTGATAGGATGAGGGAGAATGGCTTTAAATTGAAAGATTTAGAGTAGACATTAGGAAGAAAATCTTCATGATGAGGGTGGGGAGGCCCTGGCCCAGGTTGCCCAGAGCAGTGGTGGCTGCCCCATCCCTGGAGGTGTTCAAGGTCAGGTTGGATGGGGCTCTGAGCAACCTGATCCAGTGGGAGGTTCCATGGCAGAGGAGTGGAACTGGATGGGCTTTGAGGTCCCTTCCAACCTTAACCACTCTACAATTCTGTGATGAGCAATGGAGCAGAGCAACCCCAAATGTGGGGCAACACCCTGTTGCAGCCAGCAATCCCACGGAGACTGTTAACTCTGGAGCCTATCAACAACAGTGATCTAAAACCTTAGACCTGATGTAAAATCTGGGACCCAACGTAAAACCTGAGACCTAACATAAAACCTCCTGCTCGCCCTCCCTGGGCAACTAGCACTCCCACAACACTTACAAAGAGGATATCTTGAGGTCAGCCCCCTCTTCTAGTGACCGTGTCCTGCAGGGAACCTTGCTGGGGCCGCTGTCTCCTGCCATAGGGCCATCCACCTCCTCCAGGGACCCGTTCCCTGCCAGGCTCAGCTGCTCCAAGCTCAGCGACTCCGGCAAGGACTTGAAGTGCTTGTACCTGGAGGCAGGGGGTGGGGGCACAGGCAGGAGTTAGAGGGTCTGGGGAGCCGCTCCCTGCCCACGCATCCCTTGGCCCCACCACAAAGGCACTCACTGTGCCAGCAGGTCATCAAAATCCTCCTCCACTTGCAGCTGCTTGTGCCAGAGGGGTCGGGGCAGCCCCTCCATCCCCGCCTCGTTATCCTCTGCTGTTCCCTGAGGACCCTCCATCGGTGCAGGGCTCTGCAGGGCACAGCAGAGGGGGATGAGAAGTGTGACCCCCAGCCACGGCAAGGTGCCCCCACCACAGCACCCTTGCATCCCCCAGCCCCTCCAGCTCACCTCAGGGCATGGGGAGTGGGTGTCTGGTAGTGGTGAAGGGGCTGGAGGGGAGCAGGGCTGGGCTGGGGGCTGCAGGAAGAGCTGCTGCCCAGCCCTGGGCTCCAGCTGCTCCTTGAGTGTCTCCAGGCGCAGCCCCAGGTGGAAAATCTCCCCTTCCACTGCACTGCAAGGCAACGAGAATGAGTGCCAGGGAGACACCGAACCCTGTGGCACAGGGCCGGCAGCACCGGGCTTTGGGGTTTTGGTGAGGATGAGGGTCAAATACCCACCGGTCAGGATCGAAGTCCCTAGAGGTCTCCGGGTGCTGCTGTCGGGCTCGCAGATACGCCTGCTCCAGTGCATCCTGTGCCTCCTTCAGCTTCCAGAACCTCTGCAACACCGCGGCAGCGACCACTGAGCCTGCAGCTTGGCCGCTGCTCCCTGGCATCCCCGACCCCGCTGTGCACCCCTGGGGTGGGGGATTGCGATGGGGCAGACACACCTGGAGCTGCTCCTGGGGTGCAGGGATCCTTGCTCGCATCCAGCCTTCGAGGGCTTCCACCTGGCCAGGAGAGAAAGGGCTGAGCCCCTGCATCTCTCCCACTGCATCCACTCCTATCGCAGCTCCCTCCACTGCTTCCCCCCGCTGCAACCCCCCACTGCAACTACCCCACTGCATTCCCCCCCCCCGCAGCTCCCCATATGCATCTCCCCCACTGCACCCCCCAGTATCACAGCCCCCCATCCGCAACCCCCCCACTACATTTCCCCCCTACAATTTCCCCCACTGCAGCCCCCCCCAAGCATCTCCTCCACTGCAGCCCTGCTGCATTCCCCTCCTGCCGCTCCCCTCACTCCCCCACCCCGGGCTCACCTGCGCCTGCAGCTTGCGGGTCTGTCCCGCCAGCGTCCGTGTCACTTGGGTCCCTGTCCCCATACAGCAGCAGCGCCCCGTGCAGGTGGGGCAGCCCCCCTCAGGTTGCGGGGAGGAAGATGATCCCACCAGGTCTGAGGGTCCTGGAGCAGTAAGAAAACACAAGGGTCAGGTGATGCTACCCACACCCCTCCCCTCGCACCCCTCCTTGGGAAGCTGGGGATGGGGGTCTTGGCTTGACATCCCCCCCAAAAAGCAGAGAAGGAGGACGAGGAGGTGGATGGGGAACAACGCACCCACCTCCACCTGACGAGGATGGCGAGGCTGTGGCTGTGCTGAGCGCCGCCGTGCTGGCCCGTGGGATGCTGAGGGACATCACACGGCAGCCGGTGGGCACCCTGCCTGTGGCGAGGCTGTGGCTGGGCCGTGGTGGGTCAGCGTACAGGCTCACCTGGGGGCAGGCACAGGGCATTCGAGACACCCATCCTGCACCCCAATCCCAGCTCTGCCCACCCTGGAGCCCCATCCCGCACCCCAACCCCAGCTCTGCCCATCCTGCAGCCCCATCCTGCACCCCAATCCCAGCACTGCCCACCCTGGAGCCCCATCCTGCACCCCAACTCCAGCTCTCCCCACCCTGGAGCCCCATCCTGCACCCCAACCCCAGCACTGCCCACCCTGGAGCCCCATCCTGCACCCCAACACCAGCTCCATTCCCGGGGGGCAGCAGGCAGGGGCAGAGGTGGGGGGCACAGCCTGGGTAAGGGGGGCACAGCCTGGGCAGGGGGGGGCTCAATCAAGGTCAGGGGGGGCACAGCCCAGGCAGGGGGGCAAAATCCAGATGGGAGGCAATAGTTGGGCAGGGGGCACACAGTGCAGGCAGGGTCACAGGTCCAGGCTGGGGGGGCACATCCTGGACATGGGGGGCACAGCCCATGCAGAGGACACAGGCCAGGCTGGGGAGCACAGGCCAAGTTGAGGGGCACTGATCAGGCAAGGAGGGGCACAATCCAAGTTGGGGGGCACAGCCTGAGTGGTGGGCACAGCCCAGGCCGGGGTTGGGGAGGGTGCACAGCTCGAGCGCCAGCCCTGCCTCAGTTTCCCCGCCCGCGCAGTGATGCAGGGCAGGAGGTGGCACGGGTGACACGCTTCCGTCTGTGGTCCTACCATTTCGTTGACGTGCTCTGCAGTCGCCCCCGCCATTTCGGGGCCCTTTTGGCACAGTCACCCGCCTGGGGGTCGGGGGGAATGGGGACACGGTGGCCCTGGCTTTGCTGTGGGTGCAGCAAACCTCACCCCCGCCCCATCCCTGCTCTGCGCTTGCTCAACCGCAGCTCCCGGGGAGGAGGAAGAGCGGGGTCAAGGAAGGAAGATGCCCCGAGTAACCGCGAGAAGGGGGAACAGAGCAGGAATCGCTCTCCCCCCGCAGCCCCAGCACCCACCCTGGCGCCCAGGCGGAGCTGGTCAATGGTGTTCTCAGCCTCGGCGTACTTGGTCAGCAGCTTGTGGTAGTCGTCCTGCAGGGAGGGGACACACAGAGGGTGATGGCACCCAGCAAAGGGATGGGGGCTCAGAGGGTGCCCAAGGGGCAGGGGACAAAGCGGGAGGTGGCACGGAGGGCACATCCATGAGGTTGGGTGGGAGCACCCTGGGGTGCAGAAACCTGCCCCCCCCAAAGCTGATGTGGTCCCATTTCCCTGCATGGGGGAGAGTCTCTCCGCCAGCAGCATCCCAGGGGACAAGTGTCCTGGAGGTGACAAGCACTGGGGAGGGGTACAAGCATCCTAGGAGGGGACACAAGCATCCCTGCTTCCAGCCCAGAGCACCATCCACATCCCTGCCAGCTCCTTCATAGATCAAAGAATCATTTGGTTGGAGAAGACCTTTGAGATCATCAAGCCCAACCATACCTGCCTGCTACTAAATCACATCCCTGAGCACTTCACCTGCCCGGCTTTTAAACCCCTCCAGGGATGGGGACTCCCACCACCTCCCTTGGCAGCTTCTGCCAGGGCCTGAGAATCCTTTCAGTGAAGAAATCTGAACCTCCCTTGGTGCAACCTGAGGCCATTTCCTCTCATCCCACCACTTGCTACTTGGGAGGAGAGATCAACACCCACCCCAGCACAACCTCCTTTCAGCCAGCTGTAGACAGTGATGAGGCCTCTCTTCAACCTCTTTTTCTCCACGTTAAACCACCCCAGGTCCCTCAGCTACTCCTAACATTTGTTCTCCAGCCCCTTCCCCAGCTTCCCTTCTTGCAACCCCCATAACGCAGAACTAGCTCATGGGGTGCCGACCTTTTCATTTTGCCTGCGCCCCCTGCTCCCCCCTGACCCCAGAGACCCTCCCAGTAAAGTCTCTCTGGCTGAACTGGGGGAACTGGGTGTTACCTGGAGCTGCTGCACCAGTGCAGTGGCTTGCTTGGGCGACCTGAACTCCTGTGGCAGCCCAGTGGAAGTGGGGGGCTTCGGTGGGACACCCTCGCCGCTGCTCAGCAGTACCTCCCGCACGATTTCAGCTGGGGACTTGAAGCCGATGGGGCCACCCGTGGCCCTGGGGCAGGCGGGCAGCTCTCGGCCCCGCGGTGGCCGGTAGCTCTGGTCGAACTTCACGCGCGCCTCCACCTTGGAGAGGTCGGGCAGGGGGTGGTTGAGGCGCCCTCGGCCGTACTGGGTGCCCTCGGCTGTGCCAGTGCCCGAGCTCGAGGGATCCTTCGTCTCCTTGCCACCCATGTGCCGCCACCGGGAGCTCAGGGACGGCGACTTCTGCCCGGGCTTGGGTTGCAGCAGCGTGGGCACCGCTTTCTTGGGCAGCCGGGACCTGTCGCGCTGTTGGGGTGCAGAAGGGGTCCCAGCACCCCAAGGTTCCCCGGTGGGTGCCAAGCCAGCAGTGCCAGGGAGCCCCATGCCATCCGGCTGGGGCTCGGTGATGGGCTCGACGCTGGTGACATCGTGGAGGTTGTTGGGGGAGAGGTGCAGCAGGAGGCTCTGGCTGGGGGTCCAGCCCTGCCCATGCCCCCCGCTATCGTTCCTGGCTGCACCCCTGCCTCGGTGGGATGGGATGGCAGGGCCAGGGCTGGTGTCCGAGAGCCCCGAGGTGTCTCCACCATCCGTGCTGCAGCTGCGGGGCTGGCAGAGAGCCCGGCCACCCCGCAGCGCCTTGGGGCTACCGCTGGACTCTGAGCCCCACCGGCCCTCGTAGGAGAGCTCAGGGTAGGGGTCCCCATCACTCTCTGCCCCCCAGGGCCCTTCATCCCCCCCGGAGCTGCCCCGTTCCTCATCCTCCTGCACCAGGTCCTGCCGTGGGTGCCAGTGACCCTCCTTCTCCGCTGGGGACCCCTCCTCCAGGTCCTCTCCATTGCCTGCAAAACACCAGCACCACAGGGCTGCCACCAGCCACCTGGTGTCCCCCAGCTCCCTCGCAGCCCCTCCCAGCTCCCGGGACACCCTGGTTTTCCCCAGAGCAGGCAGGGGAGAGTGAAGGACTCACCCCACGGTGGGCTCCCAGCATCCTCCCCCAAGCCGATGACCCCATCGTCCTCCATCCGCCTTTTGAAGTTGTCTTCTTCTTCCTCCTCCTCCTCCTCCTCCCCCTCCCAGCGCGTCAGCTCTGTTTGTGTCCAGCGCAGCCATGGTGCTGGGCTGGCCATGGCCCGCGGGCACAGCGTCTCTGTCACTTGTGCCGCTTCATGGCCCTGCAGTGGCGGGCTGGGGACCTCCTTGCTGCGAATGTAGGTCACATCATCACCGAAGCATCCTGGTGGGGTAGGGAGAAGGAAGGATGCTCAGCAGGCTTTGTTGGAGGTGTCCCCCCTCCACTACCGGGGCTTCCTCTGTCTCCCAGACCCTGGGGACAAGAAGAACACCCCATAATGGGAGGCCAGCCCCTCACCTTGCATCCCACCATGAAGCTGCTGCATCCCCCATGGCCTCCTCAGAGGTCCCCGTGGGGAAGGACCCCCCAAGGCCACCCTAAAATGCTTTTTTCCTCCCAGTGTGGGCACTGGGGGACACTCAGCACCCTCTGGATGTCACCCCACCATGCAGCCACAGCATGGTGACAGCAGTGCCGTCATAGCAGAGGGGAGGCAGAAGCAACCAAAGGTCCCTGTGGCCACCCCAAAAAGCTTTTTGCCCTCCTGCTGCACGCACTGAGGGACACCCAGCCCATTCTGGCACCCTCTGGATGTCACCACAGCATGGTGACACCATCATAGTGCAGGAGAGGCAAGAGCACCTTGAGTTCCCCCAGCTCTACGGAGCTGACAGTGAGAGGGATCACAGCAGAGACCCAGCACACTCACTCCATCGACACCCTAAAAGCAGGAGCTTGCCCTCGCCTCCCTCCTCACTGTGCCAGGGTTCCCAGAGCCATAGTGGCAGCTTGAGAGATACCAGATGCCAAAAACCCAATGGTGGGGTGGGCAGCAAGAAAGGACATGGGGTTCTCCAAGCAACGTCCCCTTGGCTGAATTTAAGCCCCCCCTGCTCAACCTAATTTTGGCCACAGGGTGCTGGAGGTGGCAGCATCACCAGGGGCATCACCAACCCAGTGCCAGAGCACGGAGGAGCAACCGGTGCCACTCACCCTGTACCAGCATTCCTGGGACATCCTCATCACCCCATTGGGGGTTCCCGCATCCCAAGGCAGCATCTCTCGAGCACCCCAAACCCTTCCTGCGCTGAGGTTTTGCAGAAAAAGGAAACCCCGCTTCAGTGCTTCCTGCAAGTTTGCAGGCAGCCGCAAATCTTTTAACCCCATCAGGCCCTGCGTGGTGGGGACCAAACCCTCCTTGCACTCTGCTTTTTGTCCAAATCCTTCTTTTTGAACCTGATTTGGAGCAAAACATCGAAGAAAAATGGTGGGGGAGGGGGTGTTCCTAGGACCGCTGGCAGCTGCCCTGTCCAAAAGCCACTGTGATTGGGGTGCTCTAACCCTAAAATTCAGCCCCAGAATTCAGCCCTACAACCCCAAAACTCAGCCAGCTGGACCTCCTGGGTCCACCTGGTCCCCACCCCAACATGGTGCTCGTAGCTCCAGGGACGCTGTGGCTGTAACCAGGCACCCCCTCGTGTGTCCTGGCGTATTTACAGGCGGGCAATTAATCCAGCTCGTTACTGTGTTACTGTGTAATTAGTGACACGTGGAGGAGAACTTGTGCAAGCTCCAGGCTGCTCACAAAACCACAGCACGGTCCCTTGGGTGGGGACATTTAGCCTGGGGGGTTTGTAGTGACTTGTAGGTGGTGCTGGCTTGGAGTTGGTGATGAACAGCAGCAAACCCACAGCACCCACATGCTCTGGGAAAGTCTTCTCACCCACTCCAAAGGCTCAGATCTGCAAATCCTCCAGCTTAAGTTCTGCTGAGGTTTATTTTTTGGTGCCACCTGACATCAAGGTCCTTGCATCCCACCTGCATCTCTGGGGCTTTTCAGGCAGGGAGCAAAGCCCAAAACATTCCCCTTAGGGTCTTGCAAACCTGCTGGAGGGCTTGCACAAGGCTTTTCTCCATGCACCAGCCCGGCAACTCCATTCTTCACACCTGGAGATGTTCCACAGCTTCTAGTGTTGCTAGGGAGGACGGGGCTGCCCTTGGGATACTTCAGGCTCTGTGGTTGCTCAATGCAATTCAAGAACAATTTTGGCTCTACCTGCTCTCCGGGCTGGGATGTTTGCTGCCCTGAACCCTTGCTGCATCCCGGCCCAGAGAAGCTTCACTTCAAGGAGCCCCCCAACCTGCCTCAAGACTCACAGCATCCCAAGAGACAAGGAGGCCCAAACACAAGCCCTAGGGGGACCCAGCCATCTCCAAGAGATGAGGAGCCCCAAACACAAGCCCTAAGGGGACCCAGTTTATGGGCAATGGGTGAAAGGCAGCAGTGGATCCCATTTTCTCAGAGCAAAGAGGGTTAAATCATTCCCTACCTGCTTTCGGCAGGCTGGTGCCAGATCATGCCTAGCCCACGCTTCATGTCACCCTGTTCTAAGCAGCATCCCCCCAGGCTGCAGAGCCTGCAGCCACGGCAGATCTGCTTGCAAATCCAGCCCCAGTCATCGCTTTCCCACAAAGTCCCTCCACAGCTGGTCATGAACTTCAGAGAGAAAAACCCTGGCTTTTTTCCCCTGCCTTTAAGAGCTGCTCGCTGCTGTGGGAGCACAGAAAAGCTTGAAAAACTGTGTGGCTGCGTGTTCAGGAGCCACAAAGCAAATGCAAACAATACTGAGCATGTGTGTGCGTGCGTGTATTTCTTTATTTTCTATTTCTTTGCTCTCTGAAAGCCTGGATTTTGCAACAAGGGTGACTAGACAAAGAGCTAAAAGGGAATTTGAAAGCCTCCGCTGGAAAAGCCTTTCACTCTTGAATTCTGCTCTGCCTGAGACCCTCAGCCCCTCGAACTCTCTGCCTGTCACCCTGGGGCTGGCCCAAATCGTGTCTTGGGCACTCAGGGTAGTGATGAGTGTTGGGTCTCTGCTCGTGGGTTGTCTCTGCTTGCCCCTGCCCTCAGCTCCTCATCTGGGATCCCCTTCCCCCTCTGCCACAGCAATCCTGTCCCTGCAGGACAGACAGAGGTGTGAGGCTGAGGCCGCCCAACTCATTGCACGGGGGAGGCAGAGGAACAGCAGCACAGCCAAGGCCGACACAAAGCAATACGCAACCCCATCACTGCTCCTGGGTTTTATTAGCAGTGACAGCAAAGGAGACGCTGCATTCCCTACTCCATGGGAAGGATGGAGAGGAAGGGACAGGGCTGCTGTCACTGTGCCTTCACTGCTTTGTCAATGCCAGGCAGAGCAGGTGGGTTGTGGGGGAGCTCCAATCCCTCCCCCACATCATCTCCATGGCACAAAGGCAAGGTCCTCTGAATAATGGGGAATAACTCTCCTTGTACCCCAAAAGAAAACATCCATCCCTTGCCCAGGAGGGGGGGTAAATTGCCCACCCTGTATCCCAGCTGGGACCAGTTCCAGCTGCCCCCTCCAAAAGTGACTGTGATTGGAGTGCTCCAACCCCAA
This sequence comes from Phaenicophaeus curvirostris, assembly GCF_032191515.1. Lineage (NCBI taxonomy): Eukaryota > Metazoa > Chordata > Aves > Cuculiformes > Cuculidae > Phaenicophaeus > Phaenicophaeus curvirostris. Next base: position 3,708,454 of record NC_091411.1, read on the forward strand.
AACTCAGCTGTACAGCCCCAAAATTCAGCCGTACAGCCCCAAAACTCAGCCAGGTGGACACCCCACCCTCCCACCCCCCACCTTTTACCCCAAGCTGGGATGCAGGGGGAAACATTAACACCCCTCCCAGTCAAGGGATGGATGCTTTATGTCCCTGAACCACCAGCTCCAAAACCACACTCAGCTCCAGAGAGCACTCAATCCCCACAGGAATTTGCAACCCAGCACCCCAAGAGGGCAAGAAGACAGTGCTGGCAGCCCAGCCTGCAGCCGGGGGCCTCCAACCATATGGTTTTTTGCCCTAGAAAGCTCTTATCCTGAATCCCTGTGCAGCCCTGGGCTCTCCGGGAGTCACTGCTCGTGCATGCGCTGTTTAATTTTTTTTGTGCTTGAAGGTCTAAAAAGAGAGGTTAAAAGCGAGAAGGGGTTGATGCCTGGTCCTGCTGAGCTGCAAGGGAGGGCTGGTTTGGGGTATGTGGGTCTCTCACAGCCTCCCCGCACCTCCCCGCCTCAGCTCGTCTTTTTGTCCAAGTCTTTTTGTCCAAACCCGGAGCAGGAGCACTGGAAGCATCACTTTTGAGGGGGGCTTGAAGGGGGCCACGACGGCCTCAGCCTAAAACTTGGCAACGGGCAACTGCGCTCCAAGAGGGAGGAATTCCTGGGTTAGAAATCCCTTTTTTTTTTTTTCACTAAAGCCCGCAGAGTCTCGTTTTATGAGCATGAAAGAAAGCAGAGAAGCGGAAACGCCGCTTTCTTAGTTTGCACTATTTCCCATTAAAACATGGGAGGAACCATCACAGCGAGGAAGAGCCTGACAAACCCTCTTCGTTCTCCCACCCACATCCATCCCATGGAGAGGTACCCAAACCCTGTGCAGGCAGCATCTCCCCATAACTTGCATGGAAGCAAAAGCCCCACTGAGAGAGGCTGCAGGAAAGCTGGAGAGGGGCTCTTGATCAGAGAGTGCAGGGAGAGGTCGAGGGGAACGGTTTTAAGCTGAAAGAGGGGAGATTAAGATGAGATTTTAGGGAGAAACATTTTCCTGTGAGGGTGGAGAGGCCCTGGCCCAGGTTGCCCAGAGCAGGGGTGGCTGCCCCATCCCTGGAGGGGTTCAAGGCCAGGTCGGATGGGGCTTGGAGAACCTGATCCAGTGGGAGGTGTCCCTGCCCAGGACAGGGGGTAGGAACTGGATGAGATTTGAGGTCCCTTCCAACCCAAACCATTCTATGATTCTACAACAAGGAGCATCTCCTGTTACCACCTTCCTGCTCCCCCCGGCTCACAAACCCCACTGGGTGTGACACAGGCTGTTGTCCCCAGGGTCTGCCCCAGGAGGCTGTGGCATACAGCCTGGGATTGGGATCCAGGAGCTGCTGGCTGCAATGCCTGCCAAGGACAGCTTTAATCCCTGTCTGGAGAGAGCTGCCACGGCGACACTGAGATCCCTTATTAACAGAGGACGTGGGGAGGTGGCGGGGGACATGGGAGGGAGAGTGTGGTGGGGTTAACCAGCTGGGCTTGGATAAACACCGGATCAACTGCTCTTCTGAAACCCAGAGCATCTGGAACGGGTGCTGCGGAGCAAGGGGCACCCACGACACCCAGCTTTACGGAACCGAGAGCGTTGGCTGCTGCCCTTTAAGTAAAACAAGGAACTGAAGTTGAAGGCAGCGCTCGTAACTTCCTCGGAGGTGGCAGCGACGCAGCCTCGCATCCCACAAGCTCCGCGTGAGCCTCGAGCTTGTTGGCATCGTCCCGTGCTTGGTGGCCTTGGCTGTGCCAGCCGATGAATCCCTCTGGACACCCCCCGGCCAGGCCAGCCGATGAATCCCTATGAACAACCTCCATCCACACCAGCTGATGAAACCCTCCGGACACCCTCCAGCCACACGAGCTGATGAAACCCTCTAGACACTCCATCCACACCAGAAGATGAATCCCTGTGAACAACCTCCATCCACACCAGATGATGAATCCCTACGAACACTCTCCACCAATGCCAGCCGATGAAACCCTCTGGACACTCCATCCACACCAGCCGATGAAACCCTCTGGACACCCTCATCCACACCAGCCGACGAAACCCTCTGGACACCCTCCAGCCACACGAGCTGATGAAACCCTCTAGACACTCCATCCACACCAGATGATGAATTCCTGTGAACAACCTCCATCCACACCAGATGATGAATCCCTATGAATACTCTCCACCAATGCCAGCCGATGAAACCCTCTGGACACTCCATCCACACCACCTGATGAATCCCTCTGGACACTCCGTCCACACCACCTGATGAATCCCTCTGGACACTCCATCCACACCACCTGATGAATCCCTCTGGACACTCCATCCACACCAGCCGATGAAACCCTCTGGACACCCCCATCCACACCAGCCCACGAATCCCTCTGGACAGTTCGCCAGCCGGACGATGGATTCGGCCCCGGACGGGGGTGAAGCACCACAATAACTAGAGTTATGGCAAGTTTTCCCGGGGCCACGAAGGCCGGGCCGGGGGCTCCCCCCTTCAGCCCGGGCCCCGCAAGCTGAGCAGCCCGGGGGGCGCCGCCTGCGGCCCCCGCGGCGCATCCAGCTGCTCGCCCGGCCCCAGCCGCGCCCGGGGCACAGCCTGGGGGGCACAGCTGGCGCCGGGCACCCCCGTCCCGAGCGCCCCCATCCCCGCCCCGCGGCCGCTCACCTGCAGGGGGGTCCCCGCCGCCCCGCTCCGCTCCCGGCGCCGCCGGACAATAGCGCGGCCCCCGGCGGGGGGCGGGGCCGAGGCCTCCCGAGCAGAACCCGAACAGCCCCGCCCCCCCCCCCGCCTCGAGCCGCTGGGACCGCGGCGCCCGCCAATCGGAGACAACGGGCGGCGCTCGTGGGCGTCGGGTATGCAGCGCGCCCCCTGGCGGGGAGGGGCGGAGCTGCAGCATGGCAGGGGTGGGGATGGGGATAGGGATGGGGATAGGGATAGGGATAGGGATAGGGATGGGGATGGGGATGGGGATGGGGATGGGGATAGGGATAGGGATGGGGATAGGGATAGGGATGGGGATAGGGATAGGGATAGGGATAGGGATAGGGATAGGGATAGGGATAGGGATAGGGATAGGGATAGGGATAGGGATGGGGATAGGGATGGGGATAGGGTTGGGGATGGGAATGGGGATAGGGATGGGGATGGGAATGGGTATGGGGATGGGGATGGAATGGGATGGGGAGAGGACAAGGATGGGGGTGGGATGGAATAAAATGGAATGGGATGGGGAGGCAATAGGATGGGATGGGATGGGATGGGATGGGACGGGACGGGACAGGACGGGATGGGATGGGATGGGATGGGGAGGGAATGGGGATGGAGAAGAGTATAGGGATTGGCAAGGGATAGAATGGGATGGGGACAATGGGGATGGGGATGGGATAGGGATGGGGATGGGATAGGGATGGAGATGGACTGGGATAGGGATGGAAATGGAGAAGGGTGAAGGAGTGGGATTGGGATGTCATGGGGAGAGGATAGGGTTGGGGATGGGATGGGATGGAACGGAATGGAATGGAACGGGGATGAGGAGGGGATGGAACAAGATAGGGATGGAAATGGGGAGGGAAAGGGAAAGAATGGGATCGGGATGGGGATGCGGAGGGGGAGGTATGGGCTGGGGATGGGACTGGAGCTGGAATGGGGAGAGAATGGGGTTGGGGTGAGGATGGGATAGAATGGGATGGAATAGAATGGGGTGAAGATGGGGATAGGGAGGGGATGGAAAGGGGTGAGGATGGGAAGGGGAAGGGAATGGAGATGGAGAAGAGGATGGGGATGGGATAAAATGGGATGTGAATGCGGATGGAGAGGATAGTATGGGATGGGGATGGAATGTGAACGGGGAAAGGATAAAATGGGATCGGGATAGAATGTGATGAGAATGGGGATGGATGGGAATGGCAATGGGAAAGGGAAGGGAATGGGGAGGGAGGATGGAATGTGGATGAGGATGGGATGGAATTGGGATGGGATTGAATGGAGATGGGAATCATAGAGCCATAGAATGTCCTGAGTTGGATGGGACCCACAAGGATCATCACGTGGGACAGAGCACACCCTCCCTGGGGATGTGGCAGTTTTGCCGTGATGCCCATTGACTCCATGCTCCCACTCACCCTGCAGGTGCTGGGATACCCTGTAGGCATCCCAGCCCCTTTCCTCCTATCCCCCATGTCCCAGCCCTGAAGAACCCCCTTCCAAACCCAGCCTTTTCCTAATCTGACAGATTTATTGAAAAATTAAAAGCACAAGCTCTGTATATATAAATACGACGACGTTGCCAGCAATGTACAAGGCCTCCGGTTGCTCTCTCTGCATCCCCGCCCATGGCCCGTGCTGCCCGCCTGGGCGAGCACCCACCGCCCCAAAACCCTCCAGCCTGAGCCATGGGCCAACCGCGCTCTGCGTGTGGCACTCAAGTGACAGTGGGGACACCCAGCCCTCCTCCCAGCCTGGCCAAGGGGGAGAGGGGTAGTCTGAAGGGCAGCCCCAACCCCTACCCCAGAGAGGACAAAGACTTCAAGGGATGTGCACCGATTTCTGCCCGTTCTCAGCCTGCCCTCCCCAGGCAGTGAGAGTCTGTGGTGGGCAAGGGGATATTTGGGGACCAGATGAGGGTGTCTGCGCGTGCGGGGTGGCGCAGTGGGCAAGGGCTCTGCGTGGTGGATGCTGCTTTCACATCTCAGCACTGCCTTTCATCCCCGAGCGGATGCCCTCCATCCCAAGCCACTCTCCCCAAACCCATTCGGGTTCTTAAAGGGCAACGTTGAATTCTGTGACCAAGAAATCAATGTAGTCCTTTTCCTTCAGCTTAAAGGCTTCCGCGATGATCCGGGCTGCTTCCCGATGCTCTTTGCCTCGCAGCCCTGTGCCGTTCACTTCCAAAATGACGTGGCCCACCTTCAGCTTCCCACAGTTGTGTGCCGAGCCCCCACGCTGCAGGAGAGAGGTGGTCAGCTTGTGCTCCTACCACCCCCTGGCTCAGTCCAGGGATGAAATACAGGCGGTTCTGGGTAACTTGGAAATGTTTCATTTCCATCACATTCACCCTGACCCAGCAAACATGATGGAAATGAAACATTTAGTATTTCAGAGAGAGGGGATGAATTTGGCTCCCCTCCTGCTTGCTCCTGGAGCACAGCACCAGCTGCGACGGCCAAGAATAACCAAGGCGCAGTCAGCTCTGCTTTTCTTTCACTGTAAATAACTTGAATTTTGCCCCAAGTAAATAGCAGAGGACACAGTGCGGGGAGACAGCTCCTGAGGGCTCCGTTCCTCAGCTATCATCCACCGTTCCCCCTCCCAAATCCTCTGTCTGAGCAGAAAAGGGGAGTTTCCATACAGCTGCAGACACCAAGCCAATCTCTCTGGGCTGCTCAGATCCCCTCTGAAATGACTGCAGCAAATCCTTGGCTCCCAGGATGTGCTTTATGGTACGGGATCATCCATGGGCCAGGAATGCAATTCTCAGCAACCATCCTCTGGGACAATGATGCCTTTGATATCCAGGGAGATGTAGGGTGATCATAGAATCACTAGGTTGGAAAAGACCTTTGAGATTATCGGGATCGATGGAGAAAGCACACCTCCAAAATCCCCTCGCCCTGGGACAGGGCTGCCCCTGCACTCTGGCCGTGCCTAAGGGCTCTCCTGATGTCCAGGGAGGAGAATGACGGGATGTGCACTGAGTTCTTCCCATTCTCAGCCTGCCCTACCTGGATGGTGACGATGCGGGGCAGTGGCTGCCGCGTGTTTGCTCCCCCCTCAATGGCAATTCCCAAGGTTGGTGCGCTCTTGGACACTCGGATCAGACACGATGTGGGTTCCAGGAGCCCCGGCTGCAGGGAGAGATGGCAGCGCTGCCGAGAGAGGCCAGGCACTATCTCCCTGCCGTGCTCTCTCAGCAGGGGCCCCACGGCAGGCAGGTTCACCCACGGCAAGCTTCCACGGTAGCAGGACAGACACGCTTCCTGCTGTTGCCCTCCGACTCCTGACATCCATGGCCATGATCCCAACCTTGTGCAGGTCTGGAAGGGCTTGGGGAGGAGCAGAGCAGCTCTCCAACTGACTCCCTCAATGTGTCAATGTAGTAAACCCTCAAATTTGCTTCTAATACTTGATGCCTCCTTCCCTTCCAGGCAGCAGGTGACTTCATGGGACACTGCCCTGTGATGCCCCCTTGTAGCTAGGAACTCTGCTATGTCCCAGCCTGCTAGAGCTTGCTAGAGCTGGGAGGAATAGGATTTCCCCAGGATGGAGCGAATCAGCCCTACAGTTCCCTCTTCCTTGTCCACAGCTCAGCCCAGCAGAGCTGACTCGGCTCACTGAACAAGAGGATAAATATCCCATCAAAGCACAGAAGAGGGGTTGCTGCCTGCAGGCAGAGAGAGCAGAGGAGAAGGCTGGGCAGCCCCCACCTCCCACGAACGGCAGCACCCTGAGCACCCTCACCGGCTTGGAGGCCCCTTCTGCTGCCTCCTCGCTCCTCGTGGCCTCCTTGAGGCTTCGGCTTTTCCCAAGGACCGGCTGCCGGCTCTTGTCCTTGCCGCTCACCTCGACCTCCCCGATGTCCACCCCGCTGTCCTCGCTGAGGGTCTGCCCGCTGTCCGACAGCTGGGAGAGCGTGGAGGCTGGGGAGAGACGAGGGCTGTTAGCGGTTGGGCAGCGCGGCTCTGCGGCCAGCCGAACACCCACAGGGCCACAGCTGGAAGGAAGACCTCTCGCCCTCTCCCAGAGCTCCGTATGGGATGTAGACGTGGACTTCAGAGCAGGGTTCCCAAGCGGACTCTTTCTGAAGAGCAGAGCTGCGCACAGGGAGCATCAAAGAACAAGTGGCCTCAAACCCACGTCTAATTTCCAACCCAGGTCCCAAACGGTGACGCAAAGAGAGGGTGATGAGCTCAAAGGTCCTCCTGGAGGCTGGAGATGGAGCCAGCCCATGCTCAGCACCAGGGTCTGGGAGGAGACGGGGACAGATGCAAGTAAGGAGGAGCTGCCAAGCAGGAGCTTTCTCCCCTTTGAGGATGAAGACAGTGCAGATTGAGCATCTGCAAATCATAGAGTCACAGAATAGTTTGGGTTGGAAGGGACCTTAAAGATCATCCAACCCCTGTGCCGCGGGGAGGGAATGAGAACCAGGAACAAGGGCTGAAGGCTTGGGAAGGTGGCTCAGGACCTCGGGCAGGACCTGGCCTCCGTTTCCCTGCCACAGCCAGGCGCCCCAGCCCTCCTCCTCATTAACCAGAGACTAATGAACTAACTGCGGTGGGGGGACGGCGCCACAGGAGGGCGACAACGCCACTTGAATGGGCCCCGCGGAGCTGCATGCATTTCCAGGGGGGTCAGAGTCATAGAATCATAGAATAACCGGCTTGGAAGAGACCCACCGGATCATCGAGTCCAACCATTCCCATCAATCACTAAACCATGTCCCTCAGCACCTCGTCCACCCGTCCCTTAAACCCCTCCAGGGAAGGTGACTCAACCACCTCCCTGGGCAGCCTGTTCCAGTGCCCAATGACCCTTTCTGTGAAAATTTTTTTCCTAATGTCCAGCCTAAACCTCCCCTGGCGGAGCTTGAGGCCATTCCCTCTTGTCCTGTCCCCTGTCACTTGGGAGAAGAGCCCAGCTCCCTCCTCTCCACAACCTCCTTTCAGGGAGTTGGAGAGAGCAATGAGGTCTCCCCTCAGCCTCCTCTTCTCCAGGCTAAACACCCCCAGCTCTCTCAGCCGCTCCTCATAAGGCCTGTTCTCCAGCCCCTTCACCAGCTTTGTTGCTCTTCTCTGGACTCGCTCCAGAGCCTCAACATCCTCTTTGTGGTGAGGGGCCCAGAACTGAACACAGGATTCCAGGAGCGGTCTCACCAGTGCCGAGTACAGAAGGGCTCAAGGATGCTGTGTGGGTACCCCCAGCCCCAGGGGGACCACTCAAAGCAGAGCCCACCCTCCTAGGCACCCTCAGGGCTCCAGGACCACCCTCCCACTCCTGCAGGACCACAGCCAATTGCCGAGGGACCTCTGCACATTCCTCCCGTCCTTCCACTTCCTTTTATGCTCAGGATAAATGTGACTCCCAAGCTCTGTGTGGGCACAAATAGACTTTCTTTTTCCAAAATCTGCACTTAATGAGAAAAATCCCAGAATTGCTTCTTGTTATTTTCTTTTTTTCCCTTTTAAAACTCCACTGGAAGCAGATTTTGCTGAACTAACGCAGCAAAGCCCACACAAGAGAGAAGCTGCAACCAAGTGCCTGACAGAGCTTGGTCTTTAAGGAAAGGTCAGCCTGAATGGCACTGGAAATGCAGGGAGGCTTTGAGGAATGCGCTGGATGATGGAGAGTTGGCTGCCCTGGCCTTAAGCCTCGCAGGTTTTCCAGCGTTGCCAGATCCCAGGGCTGAGGGCTTTGTCTCCGGGATTAACACCACTGCTGCTAACGCTGTGCAGAGCTTTATGTGTTTCCTGGATTTGCTTTTTTTTTTTTTTTTTTTTGCCAAGATGTTGTCAAGCTGTGTTCTGCAAGGGAAAATTCATCTCAGAAAAAAAGCAACTGAACACACAGCTACCAACCATTGCTACACGGATAAAGGCTCTGTGGCTTTTATGCCACCTTCTTGACTTGGGAGTTTGGACCAAAATTACAGTGTTGGCCCTTGTGCCCCTAAACCCACCAAAAAGGTGGAAGCCCTGCAACCAAGCTTGACACAGGTCTTCCTTTTCCAGCTCCCTCAGTTCATAGAATTGGTAAAGTTGGAAAAGACCTTTAAGCTCATCTAGTCCAACACCACCGTGCCTACTGAACCACGTCCCAATCCTGCCCTTGAGATCTGCCTTTCTCTCTTTGAGGAGCATCCCAGAGAGGGTTTTATTGTCTCATGACGTGACACCTACCTCTGGCCTGGGGCAAGGGCCTCACTTCATTGACGTCAGGCTCGCTGTTGGGTTGGTGCACCTCCACCATGATGAAATGCTGGTTGGCCACGGCCTGGGGGCTGCCCTTGTCTGGCGGAGGGGGTGCCGGGTGGGATGGGGGAGGAGGAGGGGACGGGGAAGGGGGACTCTGGAGCGCACCAGCTGTGTGACCCGCCGGGACTGGGCTCTTCAACCTTGTTGGGGACTGGACCCTGGGGAAGGGACCAATGGGGTGCTGGTTGACCAAGGAGAGCTGGGCATCCATTTGCCTCCTGGAGCTGTGCAGGGCTGGGGAAATAGTAGCGTAGATAGCGCTTGGGGCAGACTCTTCGGTGGAGGTGGTAGCGGTGGAGGTCATGCTGACTGTGTCCTTGTCGGAGTGTCTAGGAGGGGGCGTGGGGTTTCGGGGGGCCACGAAGAAGAGGCCTGACTGAGAGGACTCGGAGGAAGGGCGCTTAGACTTGTCTTTTACTGGATTCCTGTGCTGGGCAGCAGAGGGGTCCAGCATCTGAGGGGCTGAAGGAGGAGGTGGAGGCTTGAAGTTGGGTGGTTCATCTGGGAAGGAGGAGAGATCATCCTGCCAGACCAAGAACAGAAGCTTTTAGGACACCATGCAAGAACTTCCCCAGACTCACAGGCTCCTGCATCTGCCTCCTCACAGTGACCATCGGCAAAACCAGCTCAGTTTCAGCGAAATGTCTTTCTGACCTTACTGGCAATAAGAACATGACTCACAAATGAGGACCATTAGAGGACAGTCTACCCAACTTTTGCTCTAGCTCACTGTGGCTCTTATTCAGCCAGAATCCTTCTGCCTAACTGGTCTGATTAATTTGCTTCAGTGGCTGCAGTGACATCCATGGGCAGGGGACGAAGAAGAGCACTACAGAAGCTGATGCTCATTATCATCAATTTGCCTCCAGCTCCTGTCCAAGGCCCAGCAACACAGTGTGGTCTCTTACCAGGGAGATGTCCGGCAGGGTGTTGATGCTACTTTGGTGGCCGTCTCCACCTCCCTCCAACTCTGATGTGTTCTAGTAAGGCAAAGAATGAAGAGAAAACCAGGTCAGAGTAGCAAGGAGCAACCATCACAGCACCAGCATGAGGGGGAACATGCAAAGTGATGCAGGGCATTGCCCAAACCCCCCATGCAGGGCCACTTGTTCACCCAAACATTTTGGTTTCCTGGGAGGTTCCCTAGAGCCTCACACGCTGGTTGAAAAGCTGACTCTCCCAAGCTAAGAAGCATGCTCAAAGCATGCTGTGAACCTGACTCACCAGGACAATTTCCTCTGCAGTGGAGGAGCACGCTCCTCAACTCAAATCTCACTGCCTCCTGTTTAACTTGGAAGGAGGGGAGGAACCAGCTCTGAGAGCTGCAGTTGCAATACCTGGACCTCTCCTAGGAAAAGGGCAATGAAAATGTTCAAAACTTCCCTCCCCTGCAAACCAGAGGAGTTGGTCTCAAATGCAAACAGAAGCTGCTGCCACTGCCTCTCCTTTATGAGTCAAAATATCATTAGAAAAAGTCACAACATGGCTCTGAACACATCACAGCTCCAGAAATCAAGAAGGGCTTTGGGAACCGGTCAGTCTGTCTGCACTGGGGCAGCTGGCACTCAGGATGGACCCAAGGACAGGATTCTGGATACAGTCAAGCAGAGAAAACAGGCACCCTGGGATGGAGCTGCAGTGGAGGTTGGGTGCAGAGCTCTGCCCTGGAGAGCCCTGAGTCCAGCCCAGAGCTGTGGCTCTGCTGCTGGCTCTGCAGGATGCTCTGCAGTGGTTCACAACCCCAGCTCCACCTGGTGCCCTGCAAACCCAAACTCAGCCCCCACCTCCCACAGTAATCCCTGATCCGGAGAGGCACTGGCTGCTGCTTAGAAAGGGCACGCTTCCCTTGCGTCACTTCAAGGGGATGTTTGTGTGTTTGTGCTGGAGTGGGCAGGGTACAGTTTGTGTCTAACTGCATGTTATTTATTGCAGGGTAAACAACTGATTAGTTGAAATGCTGGTGCATCTGCATTTCCCCCATCTGCTGGAGGCTGCTGCTGTGCCTGTAAGATGTTAGCATCCCAAAATAGACACAGGAGACAATTAAGAGCATTAGAGAAACAGCAAAAACATTGATGGAAAGTGCTTTTATCTCTGTGGCTTCAGAAGGAACCCTGGAGATTGAGAACTAAAAGAAATGGCTTGTTTGGAGAGTGACAGGAAAAGTGTTAGCTTGGGAAATCACTCCTTCCTCTGACAAGGGCTGATTTCATGGCATCGTGGAATGCTTTGGGTCAAAAGGGACCTCAAAGCCCATCCAATGCCAACCCCTCTGCCATAGGCAGGGACACGTCCCACTGGATCAGGGGCTCCAAGCCCCATCCAGCCTGGCCTTGAACCCCTCCAGGGATGGGGCAGACACCACTGCTCCGGGCAACCTGGGCCAGGGCCTCCCCACCCTCACAGCAAAACATTTCTTCCTAAGATCTCATCTCAATCTCCTCTCTTTCAGCTGAAAACTGTTCTCCCTCGTCCCATCCCTCAAAAGCACTTTTCCAGCTTTCCTGAAATCTCTTTCAGCACCGGAAGCTGCTCTAAGGTCTCCCCGGGGCTTTTTCTTCTCCAGGCTGAACAACCCCAACTCTCTCAGCCTGGCCTCATATGGGAGATGCTCCAGCCCTCGGATCATCTTTCATGCCCTCCTCTGGATTTGCTCCAACAGCTCCATGTCCTCCCTGCGCTGAGGACTCCAGAACTGGACGCAGGGCTCCAGGCGGGGTCTCACCAGAGTGGGGCAGAGGGGCAGAATCCCCTCACTCACCTGCTGGTCCCAGTTCTTCGAATGCAGCCCAGGGCGCAGTTGGCTTTCTGGGCTGCAAGCACCCATCGCTGGCTCACACTGAGCTTCTCATCCCCCAGCATCTCCGATCCTTCTCTTCAGGGCTTCTCTCAATCCGTTCTAAGCCCAGCCTATGTTTATTCAATCCAATGTAAAGGCAGGGAGCTTTTGAAAGAGAATCCCTATCCTTTCTTGGGTTACTGACTGTGAGGCCACCATAGGCAGAAGACTGATTTGATGCTGATTTGGCATCAGCAATAGGAAGCAGAGGCTTCAGGTAGACCTGATGTGCCACAGGACTGTGCAGGTCCAAGCACTGGCACGAAGGACGAGGATATAGCTCTAGGGCTGGAGGAAGAGGCAGTAGGGCTGTTTCAAAAGCAACCTGCCTTCATATTGATTAAAGTGATCATGAACTGCTCTTGGCTGTGCACGCAAACCTTCAGATTTGATTGAAGCGCCAAGGAGTTTAAAAAGTCCAAGTGCCATCATGGCCCTGCATGATACCAAGGTGTAGCGATGCTCAGCACGGGGGAAACCGCACCAGATCGCAGCAGTGTGTTTGCTGCAGAGCTCCCTCCTCCTGCCGTTGTTCCCTCTAACGAGAAAGCTGTTCTGCAGAAAGCTGCCCAGGTCTCACCTCCCCCTGCACCAGCCCACCTCCAGATGCTGCCCAGAGCCCTTTATCCAGCCAAATGGCTACGAGCATAAGGAAAGCAGCCAAGGCGGAGAAAGCGGCATTTCAGCACCAGCCTGGCCATGGCTGAAAGGATCCCAGCTGTGTCTCTAACCCTTCCCTCTCCAGCCCCTCTTCTGCCAGCCTCAACCCGTCTCCAAGAGTTCACTGAGCTGTTGGCAAATGTGTGAGGATCAAACCCCCGCAATACACCCGGAGCAGCCTGCCATCAACAGTCACAGTTACATCACTGCTAAAAAGAGAAGAGTTTGCCCATTCTCCCCATAAAACCTGTCAGGGCCACCTCCCCTAGCCCTGCTGCTGAACCCTGTGCCCATCGCCATGACATCAAGCCCATCTCAGAGGGCACCACGTCCCAGCCTCACAGCTAGGACCAGTCGGCACTGAGATTTGAATCCTCCTGGCAAATGGAGGGTGGCCACAGGCAGCTGCACCCCACGCCCCCCCTGCCAGCCCAGCGAGACCCACAGCCCGGGCTCTGCTCTCCCTGGTAGCCGGGGACACTAAAACTTATTTATTCCATTGAAGCATGCAGGCAGGAGATTTGCCTTTCCCCACTCTTAGAACACTGGGGGCAAAAGCAATTAAACAGAAATTGCTCTGGGCTATAAAATATAATGGCTTTTAAGCTGAGCACATTCGCTTTCAGGAATTGGCTATTTTAAGACTGTGCTTTCCTGGATTTCCCTTGAAAGACCCATCGAAGCTACACGCCAGTGCTCTGAAAAATGAGTATGTATTGAGGAGGCTGCTCCCTCCTATTGATTCCCTGCTCCTTTGCTCCATCTATTTTGAAGTTATAGACACTGAAGGCCAGGCAGGGTGCAGCTGGAAAACTTTTGTCCTTCCTGTCCTGCACAGAATCCACAGCAGGAGCAATGGAGCTGAGAGCATCTTTCAGACAGGCAGCCAGTGCCCATCTGCAGATTAAGCGGTGGAGACACTGCCACCTCCCTGGAGAATACAACCCAACCTTTAATTAACCTCACAGCTCCAAATGAGTCCCTTATTTCCCAGTTACTGCTAACGAGAGCTTTGCAGATCTCCTCAGCCTGACTCCCACAGGGCTTACATTTTGAACAATTGTTCCAGTCTGAGAATGAGCCCAGTTTCCTCTTCTCTCTCCTTCCTTCTCCCACCCCAGAACATACCTGCAGTGCTGGAGGAGCCTCAGAGCTTCTGGTCCTGCCCTAACCTGAGCACAGACCTCTCTAACTTCAGGGGCTCTGAGGATGACATGATGACACTTACACAGTGGCTTCACTCTGCCTCTATCCTCTTTGTTGGAGATGATTGCACCAAGCAGATGGGAAGCCTCCAAATGGGATGTCTGTGCCTGTCCTGGATGGGGGGCAGAGGACAGCTGGGAGCTGGAGCAGCTCCGCAAAGGAGGATGTAGGTGAGGAAGATGTTCCCTGTCCCTTTGCTCTTGTTCTGCTCTCTCTCTGGGGACACAGAAATCATCTGCCAGCTGCCAAAGAGGCTGTGGGCTCTTGTGCTTGAGATTCACTTTCCAGAGAGAGGAACAGCTCAGTTTCATCAGTGGAGAAGAAAACTGAAATCAACAGGGATTTCAATTCCTTAATCCTAACAATGAGGGCTGGGGCAGGAGGAAAGGAAATGCTTGACTGGCTTGCTTGCAAGCAATTAGAAATTCACACTGCTCTGATTGACAAGTTGCATCTGATTACTGCAGTCCACAATTAACCTTTGCCTTGCTTTGCAGGACTCATCTTGACATCCAACATTTACAAGAGGTGATGGTGGCACTTGATCAGGCAGGCACACATCATCTGCAGGTGACCCCATCAAACATGGCTTTGTCTCGTCTTGGAGTATCCTTCATGCATCCCATAAAGGAATTGCTTTTCACATGGCAGGTCCTGATCAGCCTCATGCTGGTTATTCTTGGCGTAAGCTCACCCACCAACCCATGAAGAAACTGAAGAGGCAGGGATCTGGTCTAGTTCCTCTGCTTTTGGTCACAAAGGCAAAGAAATCGCTTAGCCCGTGCTAAACTCAAAACACTACAGCTATCCTCTTTGAGATAAGTGGCATTTCCAGAAGGACATGGGGTTTGGGCCAGGTTCACAGCTACCAGAGGTCCTCTCTCCCAAAGCAGTACTAGCAGCTCTCCTCCATCACTGACCCTGCCATTTCCTCCCAGTCGAGGGGGAGGGAATGCACTCTGCACCACGGAGCTGTGCTGCAGCGAACAAGCCTGCAGTTCTTCTCAGCCTCCTCCCAAACATGAACGCCGTCATGATGTCTGAGGCCCTCTCCACATCCATGTCTAGCCTCCCTAAGGTCGTGTGAGGATTTATCCAAGTCTGAATATGCAAAATGTGAGTACACCAGCCCCTCCTGCACTGGAGCACCGATTTTTGAAGACCCAAGTTCCATAAGGAAAATTCTCCCCCATCCCTGAGGATGCAGGATGGGGCCTCCAGGAAAGCTCAGGAGGGGCTCCTGATCAGGGAGTACAGGGAGAGGATGAAGGGGTATGGTTTTAGGCTGAAAGAGGGGAGATTGAGACGAGATCTTAGGAAGAAATGTTTTGCTGTGAGGGTAGGGAGGCCCTGGCCCAGGCTGCCCAGAGCAGGGGTGGCTGCCCCATCCCTGGAGGTGTTCAAGGTCAGGATGGATGGCGCTTGGAGCCCCTGATCCAGTGGGAGGTGTCCCTGCCCATGGCAGAGGGTGGGACTGGATGGGCTTTGAGGTCCTTTCCAACCCAAACCATTCTATGACGTGTCCAGCCTGCTGGTATCTTGCCAAGGTGCCCACCCAGCACAGCAGCAGGCAGAGCAAGGAGGGCAGGCGAGGGTGTCAGGCATTGACGCTGCTGGTCCTTCTAAAACCCCAGCCCAGAGCTCTCAGTTGCACTCGGAGCTTTGGTGCATGCAGGACACTGGTACAGCTGGGTTTGGTTCAAGGCTGAATCTCATCTGTACTGCAGCACCAGGGGCTGCAGCCATGCTGGGGAAAGGGACTCTGGAATGGCTTGGCAGAGCCACAAGATGAAGAGGCAGAGATGGGGTGAAACGAGGTGGCTGTTCACATAGCTGAGCCGCACGCTGACCCCTGGACGGGCTGTACCCACCTCCCGCCCCACGCACACCCGCACACACTCTCTACGCATTTACTATGGCAACCACAGCACTTGAGGTCCCCGTCTCGCTGACAGCCCCTACCTCCATCAGGTCTATTAGCCACAAGAGTCGCTCCTGGGGACGTGCGAGGGGAAAAGCAGATTAAAACAAGCATAAAAGCGAAAACATAACGTCAGGGAGGATGCAGAACAAATGAGCGAGACAAGCAAATCCCAGCACAACGCAGCCCTCCTCCCCCAAAGCCCACCCTGCAGAATCCGCATCTGGCTGCACCCAGCGCTGAATGTGGAGGCTGCAATGAGTCCCTTCTGCAAGAAGTGCTGGGGAGGCAACAGCAGCCTGGGGCTAGGGCAGAGCAAACAGTCTGGGAGCTCTGCTCCTCTTCCATCTCTCCTGCTAGCTGAGAGCTAGCAGATAAGCACTCAGCCACAGCGAACTGGTGCTCTCCGCTTGGCAGTTCGCTATCAAGCAGTGGTGACACCATCTCAAGCATCAGTGTTCCCAGCACCCAAGGCATTGCTCAGAGGGGTCTATGTTCTCACACCCAGGGAAAGGGGGGCCACGCTGCCAAGGAGGACCTGCAGTGGGCCTGATATGGACACGTTGAAGGGAGCTCGGTGGTGCCCACTCGCTATGCAATAACAGAAACCCTCCCCGACCTCTGGGCTTGGCTGCCAGGTGGGGTTGGCCCATCGCTCATGCATCTGGGTCACGGAGCAGCAGGGAGAGCACAGTGCATCTGAGCAAGTGGTACAGCCCCAGTGACAAGGGCTAACACAAGAACGGGGTGTCACAAGTCCTGGCAGACCTGCATTAGCCCTCCGACCCTTCAGAAAGGTTTTCCCAGGCCTTCAGAAAGCCGCACAAAACTCGCTTTGTTTAGCCCAATCCCGAAAGGATCTCCCTGTAATCCATCCTGAACAGAGCAAACGGCTCTCCTCTGGGTGTTTGTGAAGTCATTGGGACAAAAGCACAGCGCTGATGCTTTGAAATTCTCCGAGGCCTCTCGGGATGCTGGACCAAATTGTGCAGGCAGGAAAGCCCCCTGCCCTTTCCCCTGCAGGCTCTGTCGCCCTGGCCCTGCGCAGCACAATCCCACTCGTCCTGGCTGGGGGCTGCTTTGCTTGCTGTCAGGCTAAGCAGAAAGCCCATCATCATCGGTTCTTTTCATGAAGGTTTTAATTTCCAGGGTTGCTAATGCATTTATATGAAAGGCATTTTTACGGCTAGGAAATTAATTTCAGGGTTGTGTGCCTGCACACTTCGAGGTGATTACAATAACTTAATTAGACGGGGCGTGCAAGGAAGTCCTGGCAGAGAGACGTGGGAGAGCTGCCACTTAATGGCAGAGTGGGCAGGGGCTGGCAGAGGATGAAGCTGGCCCGGCCGCTGTGGTCCCCGCTGGGATGGGGAGCAGGAAGCCAGTGCCCCTAAGGGGGTGATTTAAAACAAGCTGGTGGATAGAGGCAGGCATGGTGTGGCAGCAATGAATTGCAGGGATTTGTGCGTGGATGCAGCTCACATTGCACAGTCCAGGAATAGAGGCAAGAGGTGTCTCTGCCCAAGACAGCGGAGGTGGAACTGGATGATCTTTAAGGTTCCTTCCAACCCAACCCATTCTGTGATTCTATGATTCTTCCCTCTCCAGGGACAAAGTGGCAGCATCAGGCTTGTTCCCCATGCAGAGGACAGTGGCATCTCAGTCTCAGGGGCACAGAGACGCCACATGTTGCAGCATTGCCCTACTGCACCCATAAAAGATGCCATTGCACACAGCCTGCATGGAGAAAATACAAGCTTTGGGGGAATCCATCGGGAAGCAGAGTGAACAGGGTATCCCCCCTCTACAGCGCTCCAGGGTGTGTCGCAGGGCTGCCGGGAAAGAAAAAGGAACAACCAGGAGGGACTCACCCGGGCAGAGCTGACGGTTGTGGCAGTGAAGTGGCTGCTTGAGGAAGAGATGGTGTCACTGTAGGACATCATGGAATAGGAGTCGGTGCCGATGCTGGGCCCTGAGGGCTGCCGAGCCTTCATGGACTCAATCTCTCTCTTCAGCACCAGGTTGTCGAAGCGGTCGAGGTCTTGCGGGGAGATCACACCCCGCACCTCTGAAAGCAGTGAGAACTGGGCCAGGCAGACAGACAACCAAAGAGAGGTTGGAGCATGACCATACTCCTGGGTAGGTGAAGATCCATCCTCCCACACTGTTCCAACAGCAGTAATGAGAAGTACTAGCAGGAAATGCATGAGGACGGTTGGTACTAAACTCTACCAGAAGCTCCTTGGCCACAGAACACCAGCCTTTATCCCTCTAATGTCCTACATCTGGATTTTGCTTTCATACCCTCACCCTGGACCCTGGGGAGGTGACCTTGGAGGCAGGGCCACACCATGACAATGGCTCTGCTCAGTCCACTGGGTACAAGAAACCATCCCTGGCCCTAGTATGGTCCTCACCTTAGCGTGTGTGTTGAGCAGCTCGAAGAGCGCCATGACCAGAGCATCCACGGAGATGTTGCCTTCCTTATACTCATCGAGGTAGTATCCCATGGTCGCCCGCTCCTGTTCGTTCAGCAGGTGCCGCGCTTGTTCCTCCAGCATCACTCGGGTCTGGTTCACCATGGTGCTTAGTGTGACCTGGGAGCCAGCCAGGCCCCGGTAAAACACAGGCTGCAGAAGAAGGCAGGAGATAGGATTTGGCCCAGGATGCTGAGGAATCAGCTGCCAAAATGGGGGCAGCTATCTCTCTGGAAGCACAGGCAGGATGATGAACCGTCCCCTTACTGCTGCTCTCACCCAACCACTGGTTGTAAAGTTGGAAGGAGGATGCAGAGAACGCCCGGAGGCAGGTACACCAAGGATTTAGTGGCACGACCACTCACTTATTTGTCTGGGTAATTCTAGAGCCAAGAGTTTGTGCAGCACCAGTTGAATAAACAAAACAGCCTCTCAACTCTCTCTGCAAGCGTGGACGCTGTCCCTTGACTGGCTATTGATTTAAGAGCAGGCTATATTCCTTCCTGGAGGAACTGGGGCCACCACAGAGAAAAAAGCCTTCCATCTTGTGTAAAAAGCACATTTGCCCTTGCTTCAAGCTCGAAGCAGAGCCTGGTGAAGAAAGAGCCACTGGCAACCAAAGGAGTCCCAGGGAGAGACATTTCTGGCTGCAGATGAAAGGCTTTTTCTTTGAGAGGAATTTCTAAGAGGAGGTCCTTGCTGTTCCCCTCCCAGGCAGTGCCAGCACAGCCAGCATCAGGATACGGAGTCAGGCATGACCCTGACTATCCTGGAGACACTGAGAGGAGTTGAGGCTGGGGAGCATGCTTTGCCAGCAAACAGTTCAAAGCTGTTATCAGTGAGAGCCACCTGTGAAACCTCACTGCTTAATTTCCATTTAAAAAAGAATGTGCTTTGCAAAGGGGTGTTTGGAGAAGACAGGCTGGGGTACAGCACTGGATACATCCCTGTGGCTGCTGCAGCCCTGCCACCAGCTGGTGTGCCAGAAAGAGTGGGAAGATCTCAGGGCCCAGAGACAGCCACCATGCGGAGGGCATCACGGTCACATCTTCAGGGTGAAGGTGGCCCCCATGGTCCTTGCTTGTATGTGCTTATTGCCCATTACTGGGAATGCTTGGACTCGATGATCCGGTGGGTCTCTTCCAACCTGGTTATTCTACGATTCTATGATTCTATGATTCCCAGGCCAGGAGGCACCAGACGTTCTGCAGCACTGACCCACCAGTGGCACAGGACAAGGGATACGTATCGTGCCACTGTTGTAGAAACTGAGCTGGGAACGTGAAGAGGAAGGCTAGAACCAGTTAAAACCCACCGGTCCTCATAAAACTAGCATCCTTTTATGATCAGGAGCACACAGCTTTCCCTCCCATAGAAAATAAGAGACAACAATGGTGATTCATTCACAAGGCATCAGGAAGGTCTGATATCTCTTACCCTGGCTGTTGCCTCCGCAGCATGGTTGCCCACTGCCCTGTGAGGAGGGAGAAGATCAGTTAGCACCTAGCGCCACGTGCCCATCGCTCATCACCTGAGGGTTGGCATGAGATCTGTTAGGCACTCTCCTCTCTGTGCCTGTAAGCTAAAAGCTTCTGGCCTGAGAGAACAGAGAAGGAGCAGCAGCGTGTTGTCTACATCTGATCCACCTTATAGGCCAGAGATGCTGTTTTCTAAGCACCAGATTATGGGGCCACATGCCCAAGCACTGGAGCTCCTCCCATTGACAGGTTACCCATGCACACTGCATCCATCAGGCTGCCATAATTTCATGTGCTGGGGCTCCACTGCCTTCCAGGATGACCGCGTGCACCCTACAGGACCTCCGAGCAGACGAGGGCTTTACCAAGCACATACCCTGCTGAGTTGACAAGGGTCTCTCCAATCTGGGAGCTTGCTATCCACCTGGTCTCATCCACGGTGGTGCGGGCGTGGGGCAGCCTCCCGATGTCCTTCACTGTCATGATAAGGTGGCGGGAAGACTTGAGCAGCTTCACTGCCTCGTCGTGGGGGATGCTGAGGAAGCTCCTGCCGTTCACCTCCAGGATCTGGTCTCCTACCTGTGGAGTCAGGACGGGATGAGCCTGGTAGGCACAGTGGGTTTCCTCTAAGGAACATGCCCTCCTCTCCCACCAGGGAGTCTAGGGACACAGCAATTGGAGGGACCAAGAAAAATAAAGGAGAGGAGCCAAGTGGTCATGGGTGAGAACCAAGTACTGAAGTTGACAGCCAGTAAAGGACCAGGCTGTGAAGCCTGGAGAAGCAGGTTTAGGATCCCAAATCAGGCCAATCTGCCTAGTCTTCTCCATTAACTAGATCTACAGACCAGCTTGGTTAAAACAGCCCCGAAAGAACATCAAGACCTCCATCCTCAATCCCCCCCTGCAGATCTGGGAGGCCAGGAACCATCTGTGGAAGCCTCAGACCTCATATCTCTGCGTGCAGCAGGGAAGGTTCAACGGGAGTGTCTCACCGCTGTCTCCAATGTTCTGTAAACTGTAAGATCTGTGACAGCTGGTTTCCATCTCTCCTCTCCTCCCATTTCCTCCCCAGCTGCTCCCTAGAGCTTTCTTTTTGTGGCTAGGGCCTTCACAGTGAGCAGGACCTTCCCTGACAGCCTGGCCATGTTCAGGACACAGCACCCATCTGGCATTTTCCCTTTTATCCCAGGCCCTCTTTGCTTCTCGGGCATTCAGTGCCACTCCTCCTCATTCCTGTATCAAATTCCCCCTGTTTCTGATAAACCACCTCTCTGAAACTGCTCTTCCATATCTTTGCTTAACCATCGACTTCTTTTTGGCTCTGTCAAAACAGAGCCTGACTTTCTTGATGCCGCAGTGCAAGCAGAATGAGACATCCCTTTAAATAACTCACCTCCACCTTGGAGGAGAAGAGGAGAAAAGAGGGAGGGGGAAGGATTTCTAAGTCAAAGATAATAACACAGAGAGTCAATATGATCCGTCCAGCTCAGCTCACCTCATTCTGTCACCAGGTTAAGGAGCCTCCGAAGACTAGGATTCATTCTCCAGATTCTGACTCCATGATTAACCACAGCCAAGCCAATGTGGTGGGTTGTGACTCTGCTGTCACCCAAGTTTTCCCCCTGGTGCTACTTCCAGCTTTGCTGGGGTAAAAGCAGACATCAGGAGTACCACCAGCAAAGCTCAGTTCAGCACAGAGCATGACATCTGCTGACTGCTCCACCAAAGAAGAGAAGCCAGTTGCCAGTCTGAGGAGGCAGCAGCTGGTCCAAAACTCTGGAAACTCCAGTACAGCCCCTGCATTTGTACATTGCCTCTGATTTATGCTTAAAGTGTGCCAAAGCTCACAGGAGCATGGACCAGAGCCTGCATCAGTGGCTCTCCAGGCTCAGCATTGCCAGCCGAGATGGAAGGAGGCTGGGAGCTCTTCCAGTAGGACTGACCCATACAGCAACTTCCATGCTCCCACTCAAATTCTGCCAGTCTGTAGCATCCAAATGGATGATCCAACAACTATTGGTGCTTCCAGGCTAACAGGACCCCTGTCAAGGCATGCACTGCTCTCATTTTGTCTTCCTAGGACAATGTTTCCCTTCTACTGGTGCATCCAGTCAACAGCTGGTGGGAACTGAGGGCAGAGGTTGTGCTGCAGTGTCAGTCACGGTGCTGACAAAACCCAACTGTGACTTCTCCAGGCACACCCATGAGGACACCCTTGGCAGAGACAGCACAAGTATGGGGAAGAGAACAGAGAGAAATCCTGCTGCTTGGACCAGAGAGACCCCTGATCACAACCCTGAAGTCTGTGGTGTGGTGTTCAGACCACCTGAGAAGTGATCTTTACGAGAAATCAAGTAGAGAGAAGGAGAGTGAGCTGGTGGGGAGTCCCTAGGCAGCAGTAGTGAACACGAATTAGCAGGGCTCTGCCAGAGGTGACAGGGGCAGCAGGACCCTGGCTCTGTGCTTATAGCCAGACCACTGACCCACCTCAGGTTGTCGGAAACCGATGCAAATCCTAGCCCTGAGAGTCCTGCTGGGCTGTGGGCGAGCAGGGTCTGGCCCTGCCAGCAGCCACATCCAGGGAGAGTGACCCAGCAGTGAGAGGCTGGCCCAGCTGCAGTGGAACCAGCCAACGGGGGGACCAAGAGCATCAGCCAGAGTCTCAACAGCAGCATGACTGATTATTTCAGGAGGTTTTAGCCTGGGAGCTGCCACCAAAGCAGAAGCCACAGTCAAGCCCCAGGGGCCGCTCTCTGCAGCACTGTGCTCTCAGCATCCCATTTCTGCCAGATTTTTAAATTCCTGTGGCACCAGGACTCCTCCTGGACAAACTGCTGTAGAGCAAAGTTGGCTCAATAGCAAAGAAAAACATCATTTCCTTGAATTATGCCCCTCCCAGCAGCCCTCAAAGGGAGACTGCAGCAGTTTAATTATTATTACATTTTGGTTTGTTTTGAAATGAGTCCTAAAGAAAATTCCAGGTGCATTTTACAGTGGCCCTGGGTGGGCTCCCCTGAGCAATGCCAGGCACCTGGCACTCCATCCCCACTGCAAAACCATGCCAGGACACGGGAGCTTGGAGGAGCCTTGGACCTGTGATCCACACAGAGGGCATGGAGAAGCTGCAGAGCACTGGGGACTTCCCTTCCTGCAGGTGAAGACTGACAAAGCATTAGCTGATCAACACAAGGCTGTTTCCAAGGGATGGTCTGGCTCTCCTCATGCAGCTCAGCACCCACAAGCACCTCTCCTGTCGTTTGCCCTAGTGTAGCGATCTGGATCTGGAGTAATTAATGGATGTGACTGAAACTCATGGCTGTTTCTTGCAGCAGCTGGTTCAGCTCTCTCATCCAACTCTCCACATGGCTACAGGCAGCTGCTGTGGAGTGGTGGGAAGCCCTAGTGCTGGCCTGGGTGGCCACCACGCCAGCAGAGAGGTGGCACAGCCTCAGAGAAGCACAAAGCTCCAGCAGCACTTCACTTGCTTTCCAGAGGAAGGCAGAAACCCCCCAGGTGCACTGCACGGCACTTGTGCAAACAGGTATTGCTCAAGTTGTCTGAGGGGTTGCAGAGGCAGAGTTTCCAGGTGCCAAGGAGGCACGGCAGATTCCCTCCCTGCCCACTACAGGGTCACGGAGGCTTATTCGTGCAGACCTTTGTGCTCCTCTGGCCTTGCAAAAAAAATGATGCAGAAGGAGAGATGGTACAGGATCTCCCTGAAAAGCAATAAAGAAGTGCAAAGGAATGGGAGAGCCTGAGTGTCATTGTACATCCAGAAGGTGGAGAAGAAAACCCTAAGACGCCTGCAGCAGCTGTGTGGGAGTGAATCCAGGGAGGAGTCAAGATGTACCAGAAACTCTAACCTGCTTGCGTTAGGTCAGACTAGAGGGGTCAGAAGGGGCTGGTAAAGGTGCTCTGAAGAACCAGACAGGCTGTTGCCACTGGCCAAGATGTGACCGATGCCTCCTGAATGACCAGAGAGGACACAGGCAAAAGACCATAACCAACAATTCATGGAGCACTTTTGTTCAGGGTGCAGCTGTGAGAATGATTAAGTAAGCCTGCAATAAAGACTGTAGTAAGAAACATATCAAGAAAAGCTCTAAAATAAGTGTGATGGCAACATCCAAACGAATCTGTGACCTTGCTGTGAGTGCTTTCCCTGGTTACACACCTGCCTGCCCAGCAAGGACATGCAGAGAGAAAAGTTCTAGAGCAGGGAAACAAAAATGATTAGTGGCAGATGAAGGTGCCTGTGAAAGGGCAGATCGAAAAGATTAGGCTTGTTAAATTTAGAGAAGAGATAATGTGTAGGGAGCTTGATGGAGCTATACAAAACAATACTGGCAATAATGAGAAGCCAGAGAAGTGCTCCCGTTTATCCTTCCCCCTGACGAAAGGACAGAGGATGCTCAGTGAGGCTGGAAGGACAGTCTGAGCTGCACTGACAGGAGAAAAGGACTTGGAGCAAGAGCACCACAGAATCATAGAATTGTTTAGGTTGGAGAAGATCATTAAGATCATCGAGTCCAGAAGCAGCTCAGATGCAGCAGAACTTGGTTCTGCCTTCAGCTCCGTCCAGTGTTCTTGAGCAGATTTGCCTCATTCTTTTGGGAACAGAGGGGCTGGTGGACACCAGTGGCTGCAGCAGCACAGGAGAGCCCTGTCCCTACCAATAACACTGTCAGAGCCACAGAGTTTTGTCCTAGCACGGTTCAGCCAATGCCTGCTGCTTGCTGTCTTCATAACCACTGTGAACGGGGCAGCTGCACAGCTATCAGGGCAAAAGAGATGATGCAGGCAAGAGATAAACCCACAGCCCTAGGACCAGCCAAGAAGGGAGTCAATGTCTTCAAGCTGGCTTGATGCAAGCCTGCAGCTCAA
This sequence comes from Phaenicophaeus curvirostris, assembly GCF_032191515.1. Classification (NCBI taxonomy): domain Eukaryota; kingdom Metazoa; phylum Chordata; class Aves; order Cuculiformes; family Cuculidae; genus Phaenicophaeus; species Phaenicophaeus curvirostris. Next base: position 3,732,920 of record NC_091411.1, read on the forward strand.
AGGGAAGAGGGAGCAGGTGGCAGATGCAACACAACAGGTCCTGCTGCACCATTTTTGGCTTTGGCTCTAGTGCGATGCTCAAAAGGTCTTTGGCTCCAGTAGATGCTCAAAGCAGCAGGTCCTGCAAACAGAGCCTCCTGCTCTTGACTGGCCTTCTTCCCTGACTTTTCCTTTGAAAGGCAAGAAACAACACTGGGCATGGGTCGGACGTGGCAGGTCATGACCAGGTGGTGGCCCTTCGCAGTGGGTAGCTGGTGGGGAGCAGGCACAGAGCAGAGCTGTGGCAGGGCAGGATACTCACACCTACCCCAGCAGACTGTGGAGTACGGATCGGTTGCCAAAATCATGTGCTAGGGATGTGAGACTTCCCTGGTTTGACAGAAAGACAGCCTGGAGCCAACCTCACTGCTGCGAGCCAGCCGCAGAGAGAGCCAGCAGCAGCCAGCTCCACCGCAGCTGATCAACAGAGACCAAGAAATGGGAAGGGAGGGAGCCCAAGGGAAAGCAAATGACACATACAACCACATTCCCAACCATCAGACTCCACAAATATCTCCGGTTCCCTTTGGGCTCTGTCAGGTTTAAACCAACAATCAGAAAATTACCGGCCACCAATGCAACAGGGAAGGAAACCCATGCACATGCCAAGAGAAACACACATTCAGGTGTAACGATCATCATCTCTCGGGTCTTTCTAACTCACTGGGTAAGCCACTAGAGTGGATTTTGCTGCTAAAATAGGAGCACGGGGCTCACTGCAAAACCTAAATGAAGAAAATCCACATTTGATTAGGCAGTTTTACTGTAATTATGAATCTTTATTACTTTTCTATATCAGGGATTAAACTTTCATGCATTTTTGTTCAAGAAGAGGGTTATCCAGATTTAATAACTTTTCTTTGATTTCTGCTTTCAAGAGTGGACCAAAAGGAACCAAAAGTGCTTCCTGCATCAGGAGGACCCGAGGGGCCCTAGACAAGCTGCTTCACCTCTCCATGTCTGTCCCCACCCCTGCCTCATCATTTAATCCAAGTCCTTCCTGTCTCTCTGGTCCCTTGGGCTCCATCAGTGCAGTGCCCAGAACAAGAGCATCTCTAGCTGGTGCTACCAGAATATTAACACTGGGTGAGAACAACCAGCGACAAAACACTTGGAAAAGTTCAAGCATGTCATGCAGGGAGAAAAAAAGACCTTGTAAAAAGATTTGCTGGTGAAGGGCAGATAAAGGAATCATTGGACAGCCTAAATGCCTGCGAATCAGCCTATCTTGATGACAGACTCTTATTAGAGCTGAAAAGGATTTTTTGCTAATTAACATAGATAATTAGTACTTTTTTCCCCCAAAGTCAAGGACAACTGAGAAGGTAACAAAAGACTGCAGAGAGGCAAAAGAACTATCTATTAAACCAAACGTTGACCCTGGGAAGTTATTTCTTGCATGCACAGCTTCAAACCAGCACAGAATAAAAGAAGTATCCTGGGCGGCATCCAGAGCAGTGGGACCAGCAGGGAGAGGGAGGGGATTCTGCCCCTCTGCTTTGGTCTTGTGAGACTCCACCTGAAGCCCTGTGTCCAGTTCTGGAGCCCTCAGCACACGAAGGACATGGAGCTGTTGGAGCGACTCCAGAGAAGGCCACGTAGATGATCCAAGGGCTGGAGCACCTCCCCTATGAGGACAGGTCTAGAGAGTTGGGTTGTTCAGCCTGGAGAAGTAAAAGCTCCAGGGAGACCTTAGAGCAGCTTCTAATACTGAAAGAAGCTCCAGGAAAGCTGGGGAGGGGCTCTTGATCAGGGAGCGCAGGGATGGGACAAGGAGGGAATTGTTTTCAGCTGAAAGAGGGGAGATTGAGATGAGATGAGATCTCAGGAAGAAATGTTTTACTGTGCGGGTGGGGAGGCCGTGGCCGAGGCTGCCCAGAGCAGGGGTGGCTGCCCCATCCTGGAGGGGTTCAAGGCCAGGTTGGATGGGGCTTGGAGCCCCTGATCCAGTGGGAGGTGTCCCTGCCCATGGCAGGAGGTGGAATTGGATGGGCTTTAAGATCCATTCCAATCCAAATGATTCAAAGTAATACTAAGACACAAAAAAAGTCACAATAAAATACAGAAAAATTATTGCCCTGGATATTTCAGGAAGAACTATCAGTTGGGCTCAGCTAACAATGGTTGGACACAACAGGGAAGGCTGAGTGCCTGATCACTTCTGAAAATGGCGTTATTCTCATTTCCTAAGGAAAAATCTACCCTGAAATGCAAGGGCCGAAGAGAAAGGTGACAGATTGCAGACAAGAAGCAGAGCTCAGCAATAACACACCTTGGCTGGAAATAGAGTGAATAACTTGGGAAAGGGAGATGCAGTCAAGAGAAACTTAATGGGTTTAAGACAAGGGTTCTGAGCATCTAAAGTCTCTTAAAAATAATCAAAATCAGCTCTGGGAGAAATTCAGTCACACAGGCAGCAAAATCGGCAAGAGATTTTAAACACGAGTTAATGTTAAATGACATCAAATTGAGCTGGGAATAACAGGGCTAATAGGATGCCAAATGGTTTGGCACTAGCGCTGGTCTTATTTAATGTCACTGATATGCTAAAAGAGAGGTTAAACTACACTCGTGGATGCCACTGAAGTGGGAGGCGTCTCTCTCTAGCACGGATACAAAGCAGACCCTAGGAAGTTAAAAATGTGAGCAGGGAAAAGTATGAGTTGATTTGGAAATGGCCAAATTAAGACTCACATCAAAATACAGAGGCACTCAGCTTCCTCAGGAGAGAAACGGGACAAGGCAGATAATCCAGTCCCAAGGAAGCCAACACGTCCTGTTAGAAGGATCAGAAACAGATTTGGGATAAAGGCATGGGAAAAGCAGGTGCCAAGTGGTGTCTGAAAAGCTATTCTTATCCCCAAACACTTTGCAAAACAAATATGAGGAACAAAGCAGGTACAGACTGGATATGAAGGCACATGAGGCGAGAAGATTGTCTCTTGGGGTAGGCAAGAGGCATGGCAGCGGGAGGTTGCTGGTAGCCTCCCAGAAGAGGAGCAATTGAATCACAGAATCATCAAAGAATCACAGAATGGTTTGGGTCAGAAGGGACCTCAAAACCCATCCAGTCCCACCCCCTGCCATGGGCAGGGACACCTCCCACTGGATCAGGGGCTCCAAGCCCCATCCAACCTGGCCTTGAACACCTCCAGGGATGGGGCAGCCACCACTGCTCTGGGCAACCTGGGCCAGGGCCTCCCCACCCTCACAGCAAAACATTTCTTCCTAAGATCTCTTCGCAGACTCCCCTGTTTCATCCTACAAGCGTTCCTCCTCATCTTGTCCCTGCACTCCCTGATCAAGAGCCCCTCCCCAGCTTTCCTGGAGCTTCTTTCAGTATTAGAAGCTGCTCTAAGGTCTCCTTGGAGCTTTTTCTTCTTCAGCCTGAACACCTCAAATTCTCTCAGCCTGTCCTCATACGGGAGGTGCTCCAGCCCTTGGATCATCTCCATGGCCTCTTCTGCACCTGCTCCAACAGCTCCATGTCCTTCCTGTCTGTCCCCATGAAGGTGCCATCGCTGGAAGAACCACTCCACTCTGGCTCCAGTGGAAATGTTACATCTTGTGCACTGCAGCCACGCATCCTCTCCTTGAATTTCTCACTGTAGAGCTTATTCCCCAGGCTCCGAGGCAGCCACGAGGCTCTTTTTTGATCTTTTCTTTGTCTCTATCTTTGTCTTCGTGCAGACCTCAAAATACAAGCCAGCTCTCAAGAGGCAGCGTCGTGACTGCCACTGATGATGTAAAATCATTCACCTCTTCCTATTTACAGCCTCTCTTCTTCTCTCTTTCTCTTCTATATGGATATATGTGGATTGAGGTAGCCTCTTTTTACCCTAGCTCTTGTGCTGGGAACTCAATATTGAGTTGTTTGTTCACAGCAAGCTACCTGAATTCCACTATTTCTGATGTAAAGGTCATGGAGAGAGAAGAAAAACAACCTGGCTCAAAATAAAAAATCCTGACAAAACACACCATCAGAAAAAATGAATGAGGAAGAAATCGGGATGAGCAGAGCCACGAATACCAGCAGAAGGAGCTCAGCTCCTGTACAGCATCACTGCAAACGTCAGGAAGGACAGAAGCTGCAAGCAAACAAGACTTGCTGACGTTCCTCCTTCACAGTCCTCTGCTCACCTGTACTTTTTCAGTCCAAGAACTTACACTGAGGCAGCATATTTTAAAACGTGCCCAAAGAACGTGTTGTCAAAAGTTTCATGAATGAATAAACATAAAGAAGGCCAAGGCCAAGCACATGAATATTTAATTATTGACCGACTGCAGCAATCCAGCCTGGTTTCTGCTGGCACCTGCAGAGCGCGCTGCCTCGTGGTCATGAAGCCAGAGGGAGCAGAGCAGCAGAACCCAAACTGGCAGCAGCAGGGCTGGATCCCCTCCAAGATCCCCTTCTCCGCACCACGGTCCCTGTTTCTGTAGCAGCCAAAAGACAGTTTAGCTCTCAGACCTAAGAGAAACTTTCTTGGGGTTGATTTGCTCTCAACACCACACTGTTCACCCCTAATCAAAATATAAGGGAAAGGTAATATATAGCTAAAACATTCCAAAGCTCCGATTTGGTGCCATGGATGCAAGTGGCTTTCCCTAAAATGAGAAGTCGGGCAGAACCAACTCAGAAACAACCCTGGTAACAAACTCGGCGGAAGCAGCAAAACCCACAGAAGTATCTGCTGCCTGAGAAGTCAGCACGAACCTTCCTATTGACTCCAGACAGGCTGGGCTGAGCCCACACTGAGCAAACCCACAGATTTTCTATTTTAGTGAGCAACAAATTACCTGAAAATCCCATTTACCCATTAGTTCTTCCCTCCTCATGCTATCACATCCCTTCCACCACTACCCAGAACAGCACAGAGAGAGCGTGGATGCAGTCTACACACAACCGTGTCTAACAGCAGAACATAAAAGACCTTTCTTTATCTCCAAAGCTCCAAGCAGCTCTAAATTTACAGCCTGCAGCATACATGAATCTCAGCAGGAAGTGTCTGTGCGTATCTGAAATCACATAAAGCCTAACATTCAGAAAAACATCAGACTGCTGGCACACACAAATCAGTTACTAGAAAACAGAACAGCAAGGCGAGAGATATAAAGGATCAATAAGCAGAGGCTTTGGTGTGCAAACAATTGCCACGGAGCGGGAACCTTGCTTGGCAGGGACTTAGAGAAGCAGCAGACACCACTCCATGTGCTTCGACTACAGTGTGCGTGTGATTCTTTTCTTGCCTTCCTGGTAGAATCATAGAATGGTTTGGGTTGGAAGGGACCTCAAAGCTCATCCAGGTCCAACCCCCCTGCCATGGGCAGGGACACCTCCCACTGTACCAGGCTGCTCCAAGCCCCATCCAACCTGGCCTTGAACACCTCCAGGGATGGGGCAGCCACCACTTCTTGATACAACATCCATGACATGAAGCGAGAGGTGGAGGGACAAAGCCATGTGTTCTGCTGTGACTTTTCCTGAGTGTGCAAGGTTGCAGTGTGACATCAGCTGGGCTGAGCTCACTGGCAGGGACTGAACCAAGAAAAAGCAAAAGGAAGGGTTTGGAGCCATAATGAAGCACCAAACGTGAAACAGAAAGAACCTCCGGACAACAATGGATCTTCTTTTTCTTTTCCTGCCTTTAATCTTTCAGGCTTCTGGTGTTTCAGATGGAGTCTGACACTCTGGATGAGGGCCAAAGGGTGCTGGGGGCAAACAGGCTTGCTTCTGACCGCTGGTCCTCTGAATCATCAGCCACCCTCTGATGCCCAGGGCAGCTCCAGCCAGTCCCTCCACTTTCCCAGCTCTTTCAGGAAGAAACAAGCTGTTCTGTGCCTCTTATCTTCTCTATCTTGAAACCCTCACATCCCAGAGCACTGTCCCTGATGCCTCTCACCACCACCTTGTGCTAAGGAACAAGAACACATCAATATCCCTGGGAGATACCCTGGTCCAGCACAGAGATGCTGCATCCAAAGCACAATAGTTCTCTTTTACTGGTGAATGCCCTTGAGCACATAAAATGATAAACCCAAATGCCACCTCCAGGAGCAGATGAGGTCCCAGGATGTCCTATCCTATTGTAAGACATGGTACAGCAGGAAGGCTGGAGGAGCTCAGGTGATGTGTATGCGTGTGTACATGTTGGGATGAAAGAGATGCAGGATCTCACTTTATAAGAGGTCTGCAGCAAAACTGTAGCCAGCTCTGGACCAGCGCAGCCTCAGAAGTGCCCAGCCAACCCACAGAGTGTCCTTTAGGAACCTGTTTGACTATGGAAGAGCTTGATGTAGCTGGAGGCCACACCAAGTTGGCTGCTGATAGATCAGCTCTGCTCTAGCCCCGAGGCTGATCCTGCTGTTTCTGCTTGTTAAGACAAGCTCCTTGCAAATGCCAGTGCTGCAGGAGGAAACAAGCACGCACCTGCTCCCCGTGCAGCAAGCCTGGCCTCCTCTCATCCCCGCAGCTAAATACATTCCCTGTGGGCACGCAAAGAACACCTTGTGCAAAACATTACCTCTGAACATAATGGGTTTGGATGCAAGATGCAGTAAGAGGGCACAGGACCAGGAGCTTTAATAGAAAACTCTTCCCTGCGAGCTCAGGGAGGTGAGAGCGACTTTCTTCACCGGCCAGGTCTGCACTGCGCTCTCAGATACCTACATCAAAGCCATGCCCAGGCTATTCCGTAGGGAAGGATCCAGCTAGATTCTGCACTAAGGCTGAAGGCAAGTACAACCTACTGCAGGGGCTGTGAGGCTGCACTTCTCTCTGCACAACCACCTTCCTCCCTCTAGGCTTAGCACCCAAACCGTCCAAAGAACCTGCACTGAAAAACCATCTCCAGAAATGCAGCACCCGCCTCTTCATTGAGACTGTTGCTTGGTCAGGAGCAGAGCAGATGGAACAGCAGCAGCTCCGTGCCAACGTGGCCCCGCAGGCACAGCCTGCGAAGCTCTCCCTCCCCACCAGCCCCCTCTGGGGTCACTCTTACCTTTAAGCCAGTGCTCTCTGCTTCGGAGCCTTTATCCACACCAGTGATATAAATGCCCAAGGAATATTCTGCCCCTCCTCGAATCATGAGGCCCAGGGATTTCCCTTCATTCAGGACCAGATTCACCTGCAGAGGAGGAGGAACAGTCATGTACATGGTGTCAGCTCCGTGCTTCTGACAACAGCCACATCCCTGCTGCTGCCACTGGCTCTCCCACCCTAGTGAGCAGCACACACCCTGGGTCAGGGCCCCTTCCCTAGGTGCCTCCAGACAACCAGAGCCCCAGACAGAGTCGAAGCAAGCAACATCCTTGCTGTTGCTGGCCCCTGTAGCGATGCAGAGGAGGGAAAGAGCAGGTTTAGCTGCTCCTGTGGCTCCCTGGGCTTCTCTGTCTCCCCATGCTTGGACAAATGGCTCAAAGAACGCTCTAGAGGTACCTGGGCTGTGCCCTGTGCATCCCAGAGAGCAGCACAGCTAACCACAGGCACAGGGGACACACAGGGTGATTCCACCAAGGAGGGCGTTTTCCAGCGAGGTGTGAACAACGTGCAACATCCATGATTTAGGTTTGTTTTGTCAATAATTTAGAAAGTCAAGTGGTGTGAGAGGGCAAATGTTGCTGAGAAAATATTGAAGTCCGGCTCTCCAAAAGAAAAACTTGGAAGAAGAAAGATGGAATGACATCCAGGACCCAGGTGACGAATCCAGAAGAAAAGCACTGGCACGGAGAGGTTAATGCTTCAAGCAGAGCAAGCAATGTCATTTCAGGAGGGGTGTGCGCTTCAGGAAAGGAGACACAGCTTCAGCAAGATCCAAGAGATCATTCTGTGGGTTGGAGTCCAGCTAAGGGATCAGCCGTGCATGGGGCTGCTGCAGCTCTGCTCAGTAGAAAACCAGCCTCCTGTATGAGCAGCTAAAAACATCAACAGAAGAAGCAAGCTATGGGTTTCACTCCAGTTTATGGCAAACACCCTCAGGGTCCAGACAGAGCTGCTGTGCAGCTCTGTGGCCAAGGGCAAGGCTGCTTGGGTCCCCTGCACACAGAAGTGGCTACCCTTGAGAGGATGAGAGGGATTGGCCTCAAGTTGTGCCAGGGCAGGTTCAGATTGGACATCAGGAAAAATTTCTTCACTGAAAGGGTTCTCAGGCCTTTCAAGGGTGCCCAAGGAGGTGGTGGAGTCCCCATCTCTGGAAATATTTAAAAGATGGGCAGATGAGGTGTTCAAATATGCAGTTTAGTAGTGGACAGGTACGGTTGGACTTCATGGTCTCAAAGGTCTTTTCCAACCAAGTAATTCCATGATTCAAACAGGTGATCACTCAGCAATCACCTACATCCATTCAGACTAGGAAACAGCCCAGCTTGATGTTTCTGCCCTTCTGTGCAGCAGCAACTACAAGCGTCCACTCCAGCACTCTCTCCCCTGCCAGACACCCATCTGCCCAAGGCACAGAAGGCACCCAGACTCTTCTGCACAACCGTGTGCCTTATTATCTCTAATTAATAATGCTAGGAAAGATTTTCCATCCATCCTGCCCACAACAGCCAGCACACACTGCAACAGACACTTAACGTTCTCTTGACAGGCTGAAGGACCACATGGCACCTGGACAGCTGTTTTCCCCATCAAATATGCTGGTCACAAGGCTAATTTTGCAAGCTATGCCAAAGCCGTTAGCCAGCTTCCCATCTGCTTTCTTCCAGCCTCTCCTGCTCAGAGGGCCTGATGACATATGAAAGTTTAGGTGAGAACTTCGTTCAGAGTGAAGTCGTTCACTCGTGAGAACTCGTTCAGAGTGAACGAGCGAGCCTGTGTTCAGCTCCCTGAAGGACTCTCCATTTAGAACGGCCTTTGTTCACTCACTGCACGACATTTTCTAAATGAATAACTCCAGGTTGGGATTGTTTTTCTGCTTTTGTCCCAAGTTTTAAGTCTATTCTGAAGAAAAGCAGACAGCAGGAATAAAAACAAATGAAAAAAGCCAAAATGTGTTTCCCACTGATAGAAACAGACTGTTTGTGAGTGGCTTTTATACTTAAAAGTCTTGACTGCATTCAAATCAAAAGCTTGCACGCTTACCTGGATGGAAAAGTCATTTCCAGCTTCAAGTCACTAATTAACCTGCCTTTCTGGAGGACACAGCATCACACAGGGAATTTAGTCCAGCCTTAGAGAGGCTTGTATTGAACCCCTATTTTCTGCCTTGGTGGTGCGGCAGCAGGAGAGAAATCAGCAGCGGGACATAAATCTAAGGACAACATACGGCAAAATTTTGTACTTTAAGAAGTGGATGTCAAAACAGGTGGTTGAACGTAAGCCAGCAGCAGCCCAGGTGGCCAAGAAGGCCAACAACATTCTGGCTTGGATCAAAAATAGCGTGGCCAGAAGGAGCAGAGATTGTGCTCCTGTGCTCAGTGCTGGTGAGGCCACACCTTGAGCCCCAGGTTCAGCTTTGGGCCCCTCACTACAAGAAAGACATTGAGGGCTGGAGCGCGTTTGAAGAAGGGGAATGGAGCTTGGGAAGGGTCTGGAGCCCAGGAGTTCTGGGAGCGGCTGAGGGACCTGGGGCTGTTTAGTCTGCAGAAGAGGAGGCTGAAGGGAGACCTCATCGCTCTCTGAAGCTCCTAGAAAGGAGGTTAGGGTGAGGTGGGTCTGGTCTCTTCTCCCAAGTAACAAGTGATAGGATGAAAGGGAACGGCCTCAAGTTGCACTAGAAGAGGTTTAGGTTGGATATTAGGAAAAATTTCTTTACTGTCTTGAGTGGTGAGGCTGCCCAGGGCAGTGGTGGAGTCTCCATCCCTGGAAGGGTTCAGAAAGCATTTAGATGTGGCACTTGGGGACATGGTTTAATAGGCAGGGTGGAGGTGGGCTGATGGTTGGACTGAGAGGTCTTTTCCAACCTTAATGGTTCTACGATTCCTAATTCTGTACCGGTATCACAGCTGGCTGGCAAATCCCTTAACGTCTCATTAGCTGCATGTGTTTTATGGCTCTGTGAGATGAAGCAGGGGCGATCCCATGAATGCAGTGCCACCACAAGCAGGTTCTCTGCACAGCTCTCTGCTCTCTGCACTCAGAAACATCTGCACCACGGAAAGTCGGGGAGCGAGAACTGCAAGACATTAACTACGAATATCACTACCCATATCACTACCCATATCACTACCCATATCGGCATCCTTCTCTAGGGCTACACAAACCTGATGGCCCAGGGATAGTCCCTCCCCTGCTTTAAAGTGCACAAAGTGTTAGGAACAATTTTAGGATTGACACATCGTAGTGGAATGATGAAGAGACCTTCACGCTCCAGGCTGGAGAGAAGAGCTGGGCATTGTATCCACCTAGCAGAGTGTTTGCATGTCAAAATTGAGGGCAACTTAATTTTCTTTTTACATCACTCCGGACATAAAAGGATTAACTTATAGGACAGTTCACTGAGTTTTATTAAAACCAGAAAAATACTGAGTAATACCAAAAATATCACTTTTCCAAAGTCCTCTTTTCTACCCATTTATCTAACAACATTCAAGGTTCCCTTTCCACTGTAACTTCTTCACCACAGCGTGGCCAGACCTTTTGATAATCCCCCAGCTCTGGGGAAAATACAAGTAGCAGAAACGCAGCAAAGCACGTGCAATCACAGACCAGGGTCAAAACAGAGTGGTTATGGCAACATTCCCTCTCTACAAGTCCCTGAACAACAATATACGTGCCAGAGCTCCAATAGCTCCATATCAAGACATTTATGTTCCCTTTAACACTATCCTGATGGGTTGGTAAGCTGAGAAGCTGCTCTCCCCACCCCAGGATCATCAGATAGAGTAAAAGATACTCTCTCTCCCTATAAACCCGGAGTGCTGCTGCCTGAGCTGCTTTGTGTACACTCGTACCAGGCAAACCTCAACTTCAAGAAGCAGAAAGCAATGAATACAGCCCTGAGCAATAAAGGGCTGAAAGATCTTCCTCCCTGCAAACCCAAGCTGTGTGAAAAAGCCTAAGCACTATGTGAAAAGATGTCGCTGCTGGCAATCCCAGAAAGCTGGGTTGTCAAGGGCTTAATTGCATTTCTTAATCAACTAATACTTACCTCTCTTTGAATAAACCGTGCAGAAACCACAACAGACACTCAGCCTGCCGGGAAAAGCGTGGCAGCAGCAGGGGCCAGAGGAAAGAAGCGCTCTCGGAGCGTTCGGCTTATTGACAAACTGCAGATTTAGGGAATAGCTGAGAAATAAAATAAGTGTTGGCAGGCAGGGGGTTCAGTTTGACCAGACTGGGGAGCACAGGAGGGGAGAGAAAGCGTTCAGGAGCCAAAGCGAGCGAGATAAGCTGATTGCCAGGATGAAGCAAAGGCTGAGTCATTTGGTGTTAAGGGCTTAGGGATAAGATGGGAGACTGTTCTGCACAGTTTCCCGAGGGCTGTCAGCCTCCGAGGCTGCCCCCAGCGATGGGCACACCGCAGAGATGGTGTTTGGTGGGGTTGGCACCACCAGGCTTGCTGCCCCGCGCTGCCCGCACCCGCTGCCATCCCTACAGACGGCACCTCTCCCACGCCGCACACCCATCTTCCAGACCCATCTGTGGGGTGGGAGGGAGGCTGTGGGAAGAGAGTGAAGCACAAACCAAATTGCTGGCCAAGGAGGGAGCTACACACACCCACCGTGACCAGGCTGGTGGCTCCCACCACTGTGCTTTGTTCCTGCCACAACAAAGCACTGACACTGCGTTCCACTGGGAACAGATCCCCAGCATGCTGTTTCCTGGACCAATCCCTTCTCCCTGGGCTTTTTCACTCAGGTAAGGAGGTTTATATGTGTGCAATTAACACTTCCGTGCAAGTCTTGTGCCAGGAGAGAGCATTTTGGGTACATTTGATTTTGTTTCCTCCCTCTTCAGCTCTCCCCTGTCCTGCTGCCAGGCTGAGTGAGAATGAGAAGCTGTAACACACCTCAGAGACTGATACCAGGGAGAGCTGGGATTGCCCTGAGCTGCTAAATGCCCAGGTGTCCTACAATAGAGGCAGCAAGCAAGTCTGTGCAGGAGTGCAGCCCTTCTGTGGGGGGAAAATGAGGACATCCAGGCAAGGTAACTGCCCTTCCCAACCTTGCTGAGCAGGGCCAGGCATTCCCAGGCAGCCCTCACCTCCTCCCCTGTGCTGTACCAGCCCCAGGCTACTCCTGCATGTACAATACAGAAGCATTTGGAAGACCAGGGTCACAATTTTAATTTCAATTTCAACACCGAGCCATCTGCCACCTCCTGTAGCAGTAAGTGAAGGAAAAAAATGCCATCATCACATAAGGCATTTGCTCTGAGTTGATTCTCACATGGGATTTCTTTACTCTGGGCTTATGAAATTACCTGTTGACAGATTCAATTTTACCATTAGATAAAGCACTTTTGGACAAGAATTACTCTGCATCAGTGCGATTCAGCACGCAGCTGCAATAGCAGCTGAGAACGTTTCACCTGTGCCAACAGCTATTTGCACGCCATTACTGCTACCCAACAACAGAAACAGCACTTAAGGAGGCTCGCAGGGCAAATCCTCCTCCTGTTTGCCTAGGAAACCCCACCGGCTCATGTCTAGGCATCCTGCAACCACGCGAGCCCAGCTCAAAGGAACGCAGAGCCATTAACTGAGGGGCTGGGAGCAGCAGAGCCACTGCTGCCAGGGGAGTTGGATCCATCCGAGCTGCTTCAACACCAACCCACCATCCAGCAAAGGCTTTTTAAGGCGTTGCTGGGGACTTTGCTGTCACAGCTATGCTGGAAGCCACCTCCAAGGGTGTTTAACACTGGCACAGCAACAGTGCAGCAGGCACAGGTTTGGCGTCTAGGTGCAAAAAGGTTCTTGTGGGAGGTGCGTGCTGGGGCTGTGAGCATCTCTCACTGCTGAAAGGTGACATTCCAAGCAGAGGGATGGGCAGACAACAACAGAAGGAGTGCAGGACAGCTTGCCACGGGGCCTGATTCAGCACAGCAGCACTGCCCAGCTCTTGGCCACACCACTGCCAAGCCAAAGAGCTCCCTCTGAGCTGTGTTCTGGGGGCACAACTATCACTTTGGGGCACTCTTTCTGCTTAAAGTGCCTAAAATAACAAAGAGGTGGCACTGCTGCCTGCCAGCATGGGGCGAGGCAACCTGAGACCTGACCCAAAGGACATTTTGGGGTAAGTGTGCTGGGATAGTGGTACGGAATGTCTAAGGCAGGATACCTTTCATTTCCAGGGAATTGGGGGCCAGTGGTTCCCATCCCATATTCCAGTCACCACAGGAAACCTGCAGGCAGGTGGGGAGGTGACCACACACCCCCAGAGCCTGGAGAGGCTTCTACCTGTAAAGCAAAGCCAACTCCAGCAAGGTCAGAGGAAGCAAACAGCGAGAGACTTGGGGAGCTGGACCACCTCATACTGAAAATGTCATTACAGTCTAATAGAAAGAAATCCTTCCTTATCCCTCCTGCATCACTTAACCTTCATGCTCAAGTAGTCACCATTAGCGTCTCAAACACTCAAGCCATGCTATGTTATTACAGATATACTAAAAAAAAAAGATACAATAATTATAGCTACTTTTGAACACAGAGCTGCCTGAAGGCAAGGAGATGTTCGCACTCTCTTCTTTATGTGTATTTTCTTTCTTCAGCTGCACCAAAAGCTTAAAGGAATAAGTAGCTCCCCTGGCAATAAGCACATTAGAGCAAGGATTCAGCTGATGAAATGGTGTTTCTTGGAGAATTAGCAGTCCAACACTCACAGAGCACTTTGCACAGTTCATCTTCCCTCCAGCTCAAGAGCACCAACGAGTCTGTGCTGGCTGATGGTTTCCAAACTGCTTTTAACGACATAAGCTCTTGATCTCAGAAGTACATCAATGACAATTCCCAGCACAAATGGCCCTTGCTGTTGTGAAAAATCTAGAAGTCTGAAGCTTGAACACAGCACAAAAATCAAACTGCTCTTGAAGCACTGGAAGCAGGTCCCATCTTTCCAGCAGGGAGGCTCCATCCTCTGTTGGGATGGTGCTGGAGGAGTGTGATCAGCTCTTGAGTCTGTCCTGGAGACAGGCAGATCCAAGAATGTTTCTCCAGAGCTTAGCACAAGTGCAAGCCCTTCATTTCTCATTTGTTACCGACCACCATCAGTGGCTACTTCACTTACGGGGAAGATGGGCACAGGGCTCTGGTGAAACACTGGATCCACTGATTACGACTGCCCTGACTGCAAGAAACCAGTAATGGCAAAACTTGGGAAATGCAGCCATCTCTCCATCCTGCCACACTAAACACAGACATGGAAAGTGTAAGGATTTGTGGTAACTTGCACAACCACAAGCGCGTATGCACCATTAACTCCTTCAGCCCTCCACTCCCTTTCATTCTCACACCCCTTCCTGTGTGGTCTCATGAGGTATCATTCGAATCAGGCCAGGTCTGCACTGAATAACTGGTCCAGACCTTAGCATTCACCTCCTGCTCATCCACATGGAATTCCCTCTGACTCAAACTTGGTGCAAACTGCATTTTGACCCAGAACCACTGACTGGAGCAGGATGGTGAAAGCAAAGCCAGGGAACAACTGACAACCCACCAGGAACTTCCCAAAGCCCCATAATGGCTTCTTCAGCTGTTGACAGTGAAGGAAACCATGCCCACACAAAAAAACTGATGGGAAGCCAAGGGCAAGGAACATGCTAGCCCTAGGCCAGCAGTGCTGGCTGACTTCTGCACTGAACCTGTGGCAGTCAGGCTGACCCGTCAGCTCACAGCCCAAGCCCGCTGGCTGCACACAGCCTGTCTGCTGCACCCCTCATCCCACCGCCCAGGTGCCTGCTCCAGGAAGACACGCAGCCATGTGCCGTATCCCTCCTCCACCAGACAGATCGGTTACACTGCCACATATGCTAAGAGCAGTGGTTTCCATTTCAAGCCTTTTGCTAATGAATGCTTCTGCCTACAGATAAAGAAACTTGTTCAAACTATGCTACAAACCTCATCCTTTCAGGCACCCAGAAGAGATGTGCTGGAGGGAAAGGAGCCAGACAGGGATACCTCTATTGCCTGATGAACGTAGGATGCTTCCACCAACCTTGAATTTAACCTTGCAAAAGCTGGAAACGTCACCTCAACTACAGCAGCATTGCAGGCTGACTGAGCTGTAGCAACGCATTAACGAACCTGCTGGTTCGCATCAATTCAGTCTCCTGCTGTAGGGCTGAAGTCTGAGCTCTACTGTACTTTCCCAAAGTGCCTGGTTGAAAGCTTTTGCATATGTATTCCGGGACATTCAGATCGATTAGAAATAGGAGAGAGAGGGAGAGAAAAAATAACCAACTAATCCCCATCCCTTTCCTCAGAATGTAAAACCATCCAGAAATCAAATAGCCCTTGGGGGTACCTGTCAGTTCCAGTTGACTGGGCTGAATTAACCAGGGATATGTTGCATTTATTTGCATGATATTTATGACAGAGTAACACTGTTTTCAACAGTTAAGTACATATATTTATATATATCTACATGCATAAATAAAAAGAGAAAGAACTAGACACAAACTGATCCCCTGTTCTGGGACCCGTTTTTACCTCTCAGTGATATGTGGTAAGTCAGGACAAAGCAACTCAGCTAATCCATGCCCCAAAACAAGTGCTCAGACAAATGACGCAGACAGTCACGCCAAATAACTGCGGTCAAATCTACCGGCCAGGTCATGCTCTCCTCCCTGCCAGCCAGTCTTTGATTACAGTGGGTTTTCCTTCATGGTTGGCTCACAAAGCAAGGTACCTCTAGATTCAGAAGTGTCTGGGTGCCCTGTGTTGTTTAAAAGTCGTAGCATCCAATAATTTGCTTTTGCTGGTCTTAGAAATGGGAATTCGGTAGTGGAGGTTATCGCAACGTGCACTGCACGCCTTACGTGTTGACACCAATGAGCAGGGCAGTGAGGAGGAGCTGGTTTGGAGGCAGATTCTGGACAGCGCAAGGAGTGGAGGGGTTAGGGTGCTGTTCTGAGCAACCTTAAGTTCCACCAGTGCTAACGGCCACTGCCAAATGCACTTCTAAAGCAACCAAGCCAGCAGGGTGGGGAGAAGGGTGCATCACGCTTGTGGTTAGCAAGGATGGAGGCCCCGTAACAGGGCAGGGAGAAGGGCTCCAGGCAGCACCAAGAGCTGCCTACAGCAGAGCAGGAGGCACGTTGGAGGCTGATGCATGACATCAAGTCTGGAGCAGGAGAGGGAGCCAAGAGACACCCCCTGAGCTGCGTGGGGATCCCAGGACTGAAACAACACATGGTGGATAGGATGAGAGGAAACAGATTTAAGCTGTGCCAAGGGAAGTGTAGATTGAATATTAAGAAAAATTCCTTTACTGAAAGAGTGGTGAAGCATTGGAAGAGGCTGCCCAGGGCAGTGGTGGAGTCTCCATCCCTGGTTCAAAAAGCATGGAGACATGGCGCTTTGGGACATGGTTCCGAGTAGGCACAGTGGGGTTGGACTCACGGTTGTACTGGATGAGCTTAGAGGGCTCTTCCAACCTTAATAATTCTGTGATTCTGTTAGAAGTGCAGAACACGGCCAGCGCAGCACAGAGCGGCAGGATGGGAACAGCAGAGTGACAGCAGATCTTTGCACACCCATTTCTGTGCACTTCAAGTATTTCCTACAACTGCCATTGACTCTTTCCAGGTTAATAGAGGGGGTTTTCCCTCTGTCCTGGGGTAAAAGCACAATCCTCCACTACAAGAAGTCAAATAGCTGTCTGATTGTGTGAAGCAGCACCAAGGAATGGAAGAACAAGCTCAGATTTTGGAAGAGCCAGGTGGAGCATGAGGCTCTTCACCACTCCTCACACCTGGACAAAAGGTCCTGAAGCCAGGAAGCTGCAAGCTGGTAGCACCATGAAGATTGGGCATCCCACCTAAGGCTGGCAAATCTTCCCAGTGCTCTGCAACTAGAGCACTCCTGCAAAGAGGTGTCATAGCAACGGCATCCAAGAAGCACAGCTCACAAGAAGGGTAGCTACTTCTGCGTGCCAACATCCTACATCTCTGCTAGAACTGTGTCATGGTGGGCAACTTGGAGCTGGGGCTCTTTGCACCTTGGGAGTGTATCCAACAGCAGCCAAGACCAGCATGGATGTGCTTTGAAGTTTAGCACGGCCTTCGTTCAACTTGGCTTCATTCCCTTCCAAAGCAGATTAAGCAATGGTAATTAAACCTCTTTAAACTTGCAAAGTTCGGTTGGATTCATTTTCATGTACACCCTCTACGAGCCAGCCCTGAGGAGCTCAGGAGCAGGAGCAGCAGAGACTGCTGACCGGTCCATGCAGCAGCCAAGTGGCTCAGAGACAAGCAGGGCACCTGTAACCTCACCTCCCCAGGGATGGATGGTTGGGGCTGTCTGGGGCCAGGCGAGGCTCAGGCACTGGGCAGGGATGCAAACAGCTGCAGGCTTCTGAGCACTTTGTATTGATACATTGCAAGGAGTAAAGGAAAAGCGGTCAGAGAAACACCTCCTGCCTTCAGCTTCAAAGAGTGGCTGCCTGCTGTATTGAGGGGACACTGAGGGATGTCGGAAGGGAGACACATGACACCAGCAAGCTAGCAGTGGCTGCTTTCCTCTTTAAAGCAGCAAGAAAGGGCCCTTCTTCCCTGTGGCCCACACGAATATTTCAACAGCAAAGCACCTCATCCTCTATTAGATTTTTTTCCTCTTTGGCTGGGGTGTGATGTTCTAGCTTACTGATCCCTCCACAGCCTTTCCAGATGGAGTTGAGGACATTTGGGGCATACAATCAAAGCGCTGGAGACAGCCAGAGTGATCTCAGGATGGAAATACTCCAAGGTTTCAACCAACTACACCTTTGGGAAGCAAACACCCTGCTAACTCAGACACCAGTACTTGGATATCCCATGAATGCCAGTGAGGCATCACCATGTCAGCATCAAGAGAGCGAGCTCCCCAGTCTGTGTCTCACTGCACGGGCATCTGAGCACTGCTCCTCTGCAACTACAGGTCTCTAGGTCTGTATGGAGATGTGAAGCATGAGGAAGAAGAAACACTAAATCCTCGACATCAGATATTACAGCTCAAACACATCCTCTGCTGCCTTCACTTACAATAAGGCCTGTCTGAAAGGTGGGCAGGCTCACAGGGAGAGGAGGGGGCTGGAAGGAGACATGCTGATGTGCTTTGCTTTCTGTCAAAGGTCTGACATCCAAGCCCTGCTGGAGTGAGCCCGCACTGCCCCGACACTGCCAGCTCCCGTGGGCACCATTACGAAAGGCGCTCCATTCACCTCCCTGCTCCTTTTTCACTTGCCAGGGCTTTTTGCCCAAGCATTGCTCAGGTCCTTCCTGGCTCAGTCTGGCTCTCCCCAAACGGTAAAGGAAAATCACATATTTTATTTGATAGTGGTTTTGGAAGAGAAGAATTGGTCTTTTTATTACTTGACAATACACCCAAGAGACTCAAGAAGCCTCATGAATACGCCCAAGGAAAAGTCTGAAACACAGGAGGAAGGGCAGTAAAGCACTCTGAGATCCAGCCCTCCAAATCTGCCAGCCTTCCTGAGCATAACATCCATGTCAGCCTCTCAATGACCTGTTTGGGAAAAGCCTTAAAAGCAACTTCTGGTTTGACTGCATTTCCTGGCAGGACCCTCACAGTCTACATGTGGACAACACCTAGGCTCCAGCTCAGGTTCTACTTGACTCAAGTGGGAACAAAGCCAATCCCTCCCAACCTACAAGACTCCTCAGGAAGACAGAGGGAAAGCTACAGACCAAGGGAGAAAACCAGGATCCAGGAAATCCTAAAGCAGAGACAGGCTATTCTGATAGAGGCCAGAATCACACAAATAGAAAGCATAAGGGGCACAAAGAGCGTTGGCACCTACACACTAACAGCAAACCACAGACAGGCGCCCAGGGCTGTGCCTGGTCCCCCTTGCTCACCTTTTTCTCATCTCCCTCTTGCAGGAGCTGGAGGTGGCTCCTCTTCTCGCTGTCCTTGCGGAGGGAGCTGTTCTGGTGGTGGGGCAGGCCCATCGGTGGGGACACGCTCCGGCCCTGCGGGTCTACCCAGGTGTAGATGTGGTTGGTGACATAGCCCCCCGGGATGCGTCCCACCGAATGGACAGACAGGTTGAGCTTCTTGCAGCCTTTCAGTACCTAGAAGAGAAGCCAAGGAGAGGAGGGAGTTAATGCCTACAGAGGGGGAAGAACAATCTGTCTTTGGGCTTTAGAGTGATGTAACTTTGCTCTTCCTTGAGGCTCAAAGATCTCAAGCTACTCTGCAACCACCAGCTGAATGACTGAGCTACATAAAAAGCCAGTGAGAAAGGTGGAATTCTTCTATTCTCTCCTGAACAGCAACAGTGCCCAGGCAAAACTGCTGCTGCTGATAGAGAAAATATCCTCTCCCCACCAGCCAGGGAAAGAGCAGAGTGAAGTTAAGTACAGGAGGCAAGGTGGGCAGTGACGTGCCCAGAAGGAACCCCAGGGCATGCTGAACCTGAGACTGAGCAGTCCTGCAGCTTTGGAGAAAGGCAGAGCAGTGCAGGCATCAGCGCTGGAGGAGATCACCAGGATCCCCAACTCAGCCTCAAACTCTGCCATTGGAAAGGCTCTTGATGCCTTCAGTAGACACCGACAATATCCCCAGAAATTATTCCTCTGTGGCCATTTTCTTGCCAGCTGCCGCCTCAGCACAACCAGTCAATTAATGAGTACAATATTTAATAAATAAATACCTATATTTAAACCAGCATACACTGAGATGACCTTGAGATTGAGACAAAGCCATCTGCAATCGCTCTTCTGCTCTTCCAGCTTCCACTGTCAGAAGCTGACACAGGTTTTCTAGTAAACTGAAGTTAACATATAGGAGCTCTCCCTGGGGACAGCTGTAAGCGCTGATCTCTCCTGAGGCCTCAGGAAAATCAGCGTTCCAGATCTGCTCTCAGAAAGGAGGTGTTTTGTTGCTCCCCTCCATATATACACCCTTTGGATGAGCTGCTCCTGCAAGGTCTCCTCTCCCCACCGCACTGAGCAGAGAAGATGCTGAGCAAATCTCATGTCCGGGAAGAACTAATACCAGCAGCTCATCGGTAATGAGCAATGTCATCAGTAATATTGGGCTGGCTGGATCCCAGCTCTGACCTGGCAATGCTCTTGTCCCTCCCTGCCAGAGCCAGAGAGAATCCGGCTCGCCAGTTCCCAGTTCAGCATATCCATCGCATATAGCAATTTGGCCACAAAGCTGTCATGTGTTCCCAAGATCATCACGTGCCTGGAGAGCTTAAACAAGGACTGCAAATCCAACAGCCCCATCAGAACAACCGAGGAGCACTTCAGTGTCCTGGGCTGCTCACTAACACCAGCCCCTGTCCCATTAGCTCCTCTGGTCTCTCAAACACATCTCCTGCTGTGACCTCCTCTCTCCCTGCGAACACGTGGAGCCCAGCCCAGCTGGCTCACGTGCAGAGGTGCTCACCTCGCTCCAGTCTTGTTAATATCTGCCCAAGTGTCACTGGGACAATGGAGCTGTTTGAGTCCGCTGCCCACCCGGGGGCACCACTCTCTAATGGGCATCCACACTTCCAGTTCAGCTTCCTGACCCAAAGCCCCTTCATACACTGCCAAGCAGACAGGCTCAGGATGATCCAAACTCCACAGCAATCAGTTGGGGGTGGCAGGGAGCTGCTCATGTACCAGAGCAGAGTGACCCCTGTGAGATGGGGCACAGCGCCCCTAGGAACAATCTCATCCCCTTCTCTCTGCATTTACTGCCAACCTGTTCTGTGCAGGTCTCTGGGACCGATGCAGGAAACCCATTCCCCTGTTCCTCAGAGCATCCATCCTGGCAGAGGAGTGGGATTCAAAGATAACCCTCTGGGGCTTCTAGCACACAGGAGAGGCATCAGGCACAGGAGAAGTGAGCAAGGGCAGGCAGGGCCCCCAGCTCTGCACCTAGGAGCATCCAAGCCTGACCGGAGGACAGGGCACCAGCTGTTGCCCAAGGCTGAAAGCAGGCAGAGTGCTGGCTCCTTCTGCGCTGCCTCGGCTAAATGTCATCTCCTGAAAGAGCAGGGACAGCAACAGAGCTGCTCTCTAGAGGCACGGTAAAGTTTCTAGGGATGAGAGGCCAGAGATTTACAAGGGAGTTTTTATGTCCCCCTGCAGCTCCCTTGACAAGGCCACCAGGAGATGGGACCTCAGCCAACAGGGAGATGTTTTATGCATGATGGTGACAGCAGAGAGCCTGGAGGCAAGGAGAGCAGCTGCCTGGCTCAAGACAGTGGGCTGCACCAGGGCTCCTTGCAGCCTCAGTATGAGACGAGGAAGCAAACAGAAGCTGGCGGTGCCCATCCCTGACAGCTGGTCCCGGTAGAAGGCAGAGCTGTGGCAAGCAAGGTGGTGACACTCTGGGTAGTCCCTTCTACATCTACCAAAGCTTCTCAAGGACTTGGCGAGTGAAGTGGTTTCCTGATCGGCAGTGTTCCTCCCCAGCACTAATGCCCACTGAAGAGCTAGGGCAGAGCTGTAATGGGGATACTGCAGCAGGGACCTTCCATGCACGTAGGAGCCCTTCAGGCTCTACTGGTCTCCAAGCCACCTGCACTATGAAAAGCAGACTGCACCTTTTGGAGAACTTTCGGGTGACTGCAAGTCGGGGAGGACAGTGGCACCCATAAAGGATTTACTTAACCGCTGTGAGGCAGAGCGGGACCATCCAGGCAGCTCAAGGACGGTAGCCCACAGACATTGACCTCAGTAAGTGGGGATTCCAGCTTCCTGCCCTTGTGCTTGATGCTAAACATGCTCAAAAGGATGGTGCTGGCCTCAAGAAACAAGTGAGAAAGAGCAAGCAGAAAGGGGAGAAGTGAGGTAGGAAACACCTTGTCCAAGGTGACCCCATAAGCTCCTGAGAAAGCTGGTGAGAGCCCCTCTCTTGGCACTGTCACACCCACTCACCGACTCTGTCTCTGCACACAGCCGAGTCCCCATGCTTCCCACTGCAACTCTGACCCGCTTTCCAGCGCTGCCTTTCTCAAGTCAGGCTACACCTAAGCCCCTGCCTGCTCCTACCCTGCCCCACCTGATTCACAGCCTGCATCCAACGGTCCCTCCATCACGTGCTGCTTCCATCCTCTCTGGTTAATCTCACTCTTCGTTGGTGTTATAACCCATGACACAATGAAAAGCTACGAGCTGGTGGAAGAGCCTCGGCCGCTGGACATCCCCAACATACACAGAACACTCGAGTGTGTACTGGTGAGCAGATGTATACCACACCGTTGCAGGCACCAGAAACAAACACGTAGGTAAAAAACAGCAGCTCTTTAACAGAACACACCAACACTACAGAGCCATTTAAGAGCTGCTGAAGGGTGTAGAGCACAAGTCTTATAAAGAGCCGTTGAGGGACCCGAGGCTCTTTAGCCTGGAGAAAAGGAGGCTGAGGGGAGACCTCATCGCTCTCTACAACTGCCTGAAAGGAGGCTGGGGTGAAGTGGGTGTTGATCTCTTCTGCCAAGTAACAATACGAGAGGAAACAGCCTTAAGTTGCACCAGGGGAGGTGTAGATTGGATACTGGGAAAGATTTCTTTACTGACAGAGTGCTGAAGCCCCGGCAGAGGCTGCCCAAGGCAGTGGGGGAGTCTCCATCCCTGGAGGTGGCTGTGGAACTCCAGGACATGGTTTAGCAGGCACAGTGGTGCTGGGCTGGTGCTTGCACTGAATGATCTTAGAATTCTTTTCCAACCTTAATGATACTACGTTTCTAAGAGAAGAAGAGCCGATCCTTTCTCTAGAACACAGTCCCTATGGCCCTGATTCAACACAGCCTTCAGGCATGTGCTGAAATGAGCACACATCTAAGCCTCTGCCTAGAACATGCTTAAGCACAGGTCTGAAATTCAGCCACTGAAGCCTATTTGTAAGCTGAACCTAAAAGAACAGGTTTTTGAGTTGTGAGCTTGAATCCACTGAAAGGGATTCTGGTTTTATTACTTTTAGGATAAGCCTAGGTTTGTACCAGCTCAGGGGTAAATCCTTCTTTAGCTGCGAGAACAACCAGCCTGAGGAAACACAGCTTTAACCTCCGCTAGAAGCACAGCTACTCCAGTAAACCAGAGCACAGCTCCTGCCTGAGGATGAGGTCTGGCATGTGTGCCGGAGGCTGAGGAGCACAAGGGTTGCTCAGCACTACCTGCGTCCTCCGTCTGGCCACCACAGCCTCTTCAAAATCACAGGACAGACACCACTTCCCTGACCTGGTGACCACTAAAGCCAGTTTTGTTCAAGCATTCAAGATTCCTCTGTTCATCAGGCAGCCACCAGCTCTTTAAACTAGGGCTACACATAGCTACAAGAGGAGACAAGGAGAGCAGCAGTGTTTTCCGTTGGATAACAGCACCACACATGCTCCCTAACAAAGCACAGCAGGCACTGGAATGGGATCTGGCACCAGTCTACAAAACCTTTGTACATCCACACACTGAACTAGACTTTAACAAAGAACCTGGCACAAAGAGCTGCGGAGTGATGAGGCATCAGGTGAGCCAGATGGGAGAAGCTTCCATCGCACATCCAAACTGAGATAGAAGCTACTATTAGCCGCTTTGCTGAGCTCCAGGTGAGCAGAGCTACTATCCATCTCCCTGCAAGGGAAGAAAAGCTACGCTTCCCTCTCTGGTTTTCTCCCTGCCTTTAGCAAGGCTGGTGCATCTGTTCATGTTCTGGTTTGTCAGAGTTCCCCTTCTGGCACCTGCAGAGATGCAGTCTGTTACCCTCGGGGAAGGGAGGAAAACCAATGGCACCAGGGGTATTAGAAGAGCTCTCTGGAACAGAACCTGCTGGGAGAAGGTTGTGGTCCTGGAAGCGGTGCAGTGATCTTGTGAGCAGCCCATGCAAAGGGGCCACCTCTGCATTGCACAGCTCAGGAGTCACCCATCCTACATCCAAACCCACCCCCACGCTGATATGTGGGGTTTAACCCTTGTTCTCACTCAGCTCCCAGGAGCCTACAGGTCAGCCCCTGGGATCCCCAGCACAGCTCCCAAGCCAGCAGAGCCAACAGCCTCCACCAGCTTTTCCTATTTAACAACCCTTTGCTTTGACAGGCAGATCAGGATGATCCAAGGTGCCTTTAGGTCAGGAGTCAAAAAACCTCCAGCTGTCACAGATCCTGCCTCTGACTTCTGCCATAGTAAGTAGTTTCCCATTTTCCAGAGCCTCAGTTTCCCTGTATCAAGGCTGACAAATCATCTGCTTTTGGAAAGAACGCAGAGGCAGCCCCAACAGCAAGTCCCCTCCAAGATGGTTCATCTGGATTGGAGACAGACCCAGGAAGGCTTTTTCACCAAGCTGGGGGCACATGAGAGGCAGGCACCCTCAAGCAGCTACTGCCCTGCTCCATCCCACTTCATCCCATCAGTTCTGTTAATACACGTTTCCATCCAGCTCTCGGCAACTTTCCAAGTCTGGAGAAAACAAGGTTGATTTGACATCCCAGAGAAACCGGCAGGTAATTTTCTCATCCACTGAGCACGATTACTCGGCACCTCTGGGAAGTCAGCAGCACACGATAACGACTCTCTCCTGCCAGCTGTTCTTCAGGCTGTTATAAAGTGATTAGGGAGAAGCTTCCCTCTAAAGGATGCTCGAGTCCCAACACGAGCTTCTGTGAGTAAGCCAAGCTCCACCACAGTGGAACATTTGCCAGAAGTTTAATACTCCTGATAATTTTTATTGCTACAGCACTGGGATACAGAGTAGATTTAATGGGGCAGTTTATGCCTGCTGGTCCAGGATCTTGCCACCCGCTTTACGATGGAAGCAAGGCCAGGCTTGGCCGAGAGCTGCAGGGTTGAGCCAGCTCCCCTCCAGCGCAGTATGGAGCTGTAGATAGGGAAGAATACCTCAGGAAACAACTTCAGAATGAGAACTGAGGTGAAAGACTTGCCTCTAAGAAAATAAAGGGGTTTGAGCATAGAGGTGCTGTGAAAATAGAAATCATTACTAGCCACCCAAGGAGGCAAGAGCCAAGGCTAAAGGGCTGAGCTGGAGAGGCAGTGGGAACCTCTGCAAGCCCTTGGGGACACACCAGTGCTAGGGGACAATGACAGCTGCATTAAAAACAGGCTACTCAGCATCTCGGGCAGGGTGGAAGGTTTTCAAGCCAAGGATGCAGCAACAAAGCCTTTTGTCACAGGGAGAGGAGGTGGTCAATGTCAAAGCATCAGAGAACAAGACAGCCCCTGCTGCTCACCAGAACCAGCTCTGCTTGCCTCAGGGTCCTCCTCAGCAAGGGCAGAGAGCCTTGTTCTCCAGCGACTCAGCGTGGAGAGGAATCCTGGCATCCCCTGGGAGCAGCCAGCAGCCTGGGCAGACTTTGTGCTGAGGGACAGAACCCAGGTTCAGCTGGAGCTCATCACTGCCTGGACCATTGGGCTTCACCCCTCTCCCACCAGCTGGCTCTGCTGAGCTGGGAGCTCCAGGACATGAGTAGACAGATTCAGACCAGTATCCAAGGGCAGATCCACCCCCAAGGCTCCTCATCTTTGCCCAGCTGTCCCAACAAACAGGATTATTCTCTTTTCTATTTCATTTTAATGTAGTTTCTCAGGCTGGTAAGAGGGGGCTAAATGACAATCCAGGGATCAGAGGCGCTAATTACTGACCAGAGACCACCACAGGCAGCTTCTTCAACAATTCTTTCCCTGCCACTGCACAAGTCACTTTGGCCAGCACTGACCATCCCTGCAGCAGAGAGCAGGATTCATTTTCCAGCAGATCTCCCTCAACGTCAAGGAATTTTCCAGCCCTATCACATTGCCTTCTCCCACACTGTACATCCACTCTGGTCTCCTGGAATGTGTTTGCAGACAGTCCCAACACCCACCTGAGCCCCGGCCCTGGTGGAGGGGGGTTTCTGAGCCTTGTAAGCCTTCAGGCTGCTGGTCCCTGTGCCGGGTGGCCTAACCGCTGCTCCAAGCCTTAGCACTTTGCCTTTCCCAGCTCCCACTGAGCTGGCAAGAGTCCACTGACCTCGATTTTGCTGTCGGCCCTACTTAGAAAACAACAGCAGCACCAGCACCTGCCCACACGAACAATACACTTCCCATGAAGCAGGTCACCTTGGATCCCTGGGACAAAAGGAAAAGCTCTTCAAGCCAGAGTTTTCATCTAACAAGAAAAGCTTGGGGCCCATGGAGAGAAAGGGTAAGGCTCTGGATGGCAAAACTAAAAGGGAGAACTTCTTCCTCACAGACACATGGGTTGTCTTGTTACCGATGACTGCAGAGATACCACCACAGCATAATTCATCCTGCAGGCTCTTTGGGAAGCGTGCTGCTTGTTGGCACACTGAACCTTACCCATTTGCAGTGGACTATTAAATAAAATAATTCCACCTCCTTAATCCACTCTGCAGCATCAAGCAGTCTGCAGCTCCCTTTCCTCTCTCAAGTCATTGCAGGGATTTGCTACGTGTTGTTCAGTGCTACTGCATTTCACTCCAGACTCAGACAACATTTGGCTTTCCCCACCTACAATGCATCTGAAGACCATCATGACGAGGGTGGGCCCAGGATGCCCAGAGAAGCTGTGGCTGCTCCATCCCTGGAGGTGTCCAAGGCCAGGTTGGATGGGGCTTGGAGCAACTGGATCCAGTAGGAGGTGTCCCTGCCCATGGCAGGGGGGTGTGTAATTAGATGATCCTTAAGGTCCCTTCCAACTCAAACCATTCTATGATTTTATGGTGAAAGGTTTAATGCTCGTACCACAGCATGAAAGGACATCTGAACACAAGCTTAAAGAAATGATTTAGTTGAATCTGGGGAGCAGCGTCAAAGCATTTATCAGGGAAATGGTCACTGATTGCCTAGAGATGTTATTAGAACAAGAAAGAGCCAGAGAAAAGGGCAGATTGATTCCATGGGGCCACCGATCCCCTGACAACCCACTATTTAATTATCTATCAAGGCCTCTGAGAGTGAAGTAGGTTGCTCAAAATAGTAATAAAAAAAAAGGAAATACACATCTCCTGTACCCACAGTTATTACCTTTCAAAAAATGCAAAACCCAGCACAGAATGCAGCATCAAAGGAAGTGTAACCAGCAGGGCAAGGGAGAAGATTCTGCTCCTCTGTTCTGCTCTGGTAAGATCTCACCTGGAGCCCTGCATCCAGTTCTGGAGTCCTCAGCACAGGGAGGACATGGAGCTGTTGGAGTGAGTTCAGAGGAGGCCACGGAGATGATGCCAGGGCTGGAGCACCTCCCATGTCAGCACAGGCTGAAAGAGTTGGGGCTGTTCAGCCTGGAGAAGGGAAGACTGTTGGGTGACCTTAGAGCAGCTTCCAGTACAGAAAGCTGGGAAGGGGCACTTGATCAGGGAGTGCAGGAATGGGATGAGGGGGAACAGTTTTCAGCTGAAACAGGGGAGATTGAGATTGGGTCTTAGGGAGAAACGTTCTCCTGTGAGGGTGGGGAGGCCCTGGCCCCATTTGCCCAGAGCAGTGCTGGCTGCCCCATCCCTGAAGGGGTTCAAGGCCAGGTTGGATGGGGCTTGGAGCAATCGGATCCAGTGGAAGGTGTCCCTGATTGTGGCAGGGGTGGAACTGCATGGGCTTTGAGGTCCTTTTGAACCCAAACCATTCTGTGATTCTATGAATGCTGCATGTTCTTTACTCACATCAAGATGCCACCCTTCCTAAAGCCCACCTGTGTGCACCAGCCCATGCTTGCCCAGCACGTCCTGCATTACTGAACATTCCCCTCTCCTGTCTTCAAAATTTTCCCTTTGTTCTTTCTACTCTGAGGGCGCTGAAAGGTTGAAGCCTGAGTAACATCATCTTCCAGGCCTTCAAAAATTCCCTCAGTAGGAGCCCAGGTGTCAGAAATCAATGGCAATTAATCACCAGCATTCTTCTGGCAGCCTGAATAAAACATGCATCTCGTACGATACAGCCCACTCACTTACCTTCCCTGCTAATGAAATGAGCAATCTATTCCAATTCATTCTGTTAGTGGGCAGATCACAGTTTGAGACAAGAAGCATTAACTATGAGCCATCCTCCTCCTCGCTACATATGCAAACTGCTTTCTTCCAGTAATAACAGAGCCGTTTGGCTTCTCAGGCTGCTCAGATAATGGGCATCTGAGCCCTCGCTCCTTTTACACGCTGCAGAGGTCAGTGTGGAGGTTATCAATCACTGAAAAAACACACAATTTTCCAAGTCCCAAAAAAGTAAGGCTTGCTTTTTTTTTTGAAAAAAACAAGCTGCAAAGAGGAAAGAAATGCAAGAGATGCCACAGGAGGGAGGCAGAGGGAGCTTTTACAGCACCGTGGAGGCAATAATTTGCAGAAGTTTGTCTAACCGCTATTTCCATTTCCTACGCTATCCTGGGATGTTCCTGCTGGATTCAGGTTGTTTTAAGCCTGTGGGCTCAGCTAGACAGAGCAACACCATCCCAGCGCCAGTGGGAAGGATGGAGCTCCCATGTCAGCCGTGGAGGGGAGGGGGCTGCAAGACCTTTTACGAAGAGACTGAGCTGTATCACCTCAGTTTCTCTGCCAGCAGAAAGGACAGAGCAGAAGACAGCAGGCAGGAGCACTGCCTGCATCCACAAGCTTGCTGCAGGGATGCTCTGCAGGCAGGACAAGTGTGAGGCTGTTACGGCTCGCACTACACACCTTGTTTAAGGCCAAGTTTGCCGAGTGCTGTACAAATTTAGCCTGGAGAAGAGGAGGCTGAGGGGAGACCTCATTGCTCTCTACAACTACCTGAAAGGAGGTTGTGGAGAGGAGGGAGCTGGGCTCTTCTCCTCTGCCAGGGGAGGTTTACGCTGGACATTAGGAAAAAATTTTTCAGAGAGGGTCATTGGGCACTGGAACAGGCTGCCCAGGGAGGGGGTTGAGTCACCTTCCCTGGAGGTGTTTAAGGCACGGGTGGACGAGGTGTTGAGGGACATGGTTTAGTAATTGATGGGAATGGTTGGACTTGATGATCCAGTGGGTCTCTTCCAACCTGGTTATTCTGTGATTTTATGAAAGGCACAGGGAGAGATGTTCCCTGCCTCAGCCTACAGCCTATAGCCATAAATAAGATGCTTTGGATCAAGTATATCCCCTCCCCACCCTGCCTGACAATGCTAATGGAATTACTTTGGTGCAGAGGAACCGCCAGAGTCGTCTGGACTGACGCAGGCAAACAACTCGTCCCTGCGCGGGGAGGATGCGAGGTTGGGGCAGGCAGGAACGAAGAGAACTGGTGCAAGAACAAGGTGACAGAGGCAGGTGCAGAGGGAGGGAGGGATGAAAGGGAAGCAGAGGCGCTCCAGATGTTGTGCTGGGTGAGAGGAACGAGAGAGGGAAGCTGTGGGTAATAGCGCAGGGGATGGAGGGTGCAGAATGGTCCCCCCAACAGGAGGACAAATGGGAATTGCAGAAGGCACAGTCCAACCTCTCCCCCCCTCTCTCAAGGCAAAGGTGAGAGCAGTTTGGCTTTCAAGTAGCTGCATTTATGCAAATTGATGCAAATTGATGCATAATTATGGTGACTGCACACATTTAGCCCCAAGGCATCAGGAAGCCCATGTCCCTTTCACCTGGAAAGGTCAAATGGAATCTTATCTATAGGGCATTCTCCCTAATCCCTCCAACAACTGACATCCCCCCCCACTCTCCCCTGCCCCGAGTGTCTGTCCTGTCTTCAAGACAACAGCCCTGTCACCTCCCACTCCTTCAAAGCCAGTTACTGCCCAGTGTATCCCTCAAGCAAGTCCTGGACAATTTTTAGGTAAGCAAAAGATTCCACAAAGTTTTATTTCAATGAAAGTCTGGAAAGGCATTTAGGTACTTTCTGCAGTGGGGGTGCAGGAGGGGAATCTAAATCAAAGCACTCTCCTCCCTTCATTGTCTGCTCTTCTCTCTCCACACCAAACAATGCGGAAAAATACCATGAGAACCATCAACAAACCTAAATTGTCTAGATATTGTTAATTACTTGGTGGAAAAACTAACTTGGAAAGAGCCAACAGGCAGAGATGAGCCAGACACTCGACTAAGCACCAAAGATATCCGGCACAAAGCAGAGCCCTTCCAGCCTTCCCTGGTAGCACATCCCACCTTGAGAGTCTCAGATGCTTTTTCTGCCTCCAGCAAGAAGACGTCAGCAGGAACAGCATTCCTTCAGGCTGCCCAGGGCCCTGTTTCACCTGTATTTATTAAGCACTTGGTGGTCCATGACCAGGAGAATTCACAGGGCACCCAGTCAAAAGAAACTAAGCCAAATCATTGCAGTAGACGCATTGTCAGTTTAGGTGAGGGGATTCAGAGCTGAATAATTCTCTGAGCAGATGTGGCATTGAGGAAGGAGTCAGGAAAATCCATTGTCTTCCCCGAGGACAGAGGAACAGAGTAAAAAGATATTTTAACTCACCAGTTCTGCTGCACGCTAACGCTTTTGTTTTCTTCTAATAGGCATTGGAAAGAAAGACAGGCTTTTACACTTCAGCTTGTCTTATCAGTTTCTCTACTGAGGCAAAACTGTTTATTTACAAGGAGCCCACTAAATAACAATTATGCTCTGAGAACTCAAGATGCCCTAATAATATTAACTCTGATGAACAAGCCAACACAACACCAATGCCGAGCACTATAAGGAGAGATTAGGGACCTCATTCTAATCTTTCACATCAGTATAATGTCGTTTGATTTCATTAGGGCTCATTGTGATTTGCTGGTGTAATGAAGGGAAACAGAAGACTAAGTAACTTGCCCACCGACGGCAATCAGTGGCAGGGCAGCAAAAAGAACCTACTCCTAACACTGGTTCAACAGCTAAACACACATTCCCACATGCTCTCTGACGGTGCAGGTTCACCCCTCTCTGAGTTACATGTGACACTGATTGGATCAGCACCGAGCAGCTCACAGCGACAGCAGAGCATCACCTCTCAGAGCACAGTCCTGGGCAAAGATTTTGAGCCAGCTTCATCACGCGTCCTCAGATCTGGCTATGAAACCAAGAACGTCACTTGCCAGCTCTACTCGCTGCCACTGCCATGAGCCCTTCCTGTTAAAGAGCATTTAAAGTAATTTAAAATGCCTCCAAGTTCAAGAGTGAACTGCTTCCCTCCCCCTTTTTCCTAGAGGAGGATCCTGGTGACTTTCCACTTTCCACCCTGTCCTTCTGACCTCAGCCGGCTACAGATATTAAAATGCAAACTGTTTGTGGGTCAGAAAAGCAGAGCCAAAGCCTGTGGCATTGCACAGCACCCATGTTTTAAGCTGTAGGTACTTTTTTGTATGCAGTTCCTGGATTTTTTGGTTTCTAAGCAGAGACCAAGGAATAGGTTACCGCTCTAACTATTGGAGTAGATGCTAGTCACATTCCTCTCCATGCTCCAGCTACCTGAGTTCCCTTGGGAAGATGAGAAGCTTCTAGCCTCTGGATCAGTTAGTGACTTCTAAAAATACAGCGACAGAGATAAGCAAGCAGGCTTTTAAAGGAACAAGTCTGGTATCTTCACAGAATCAGGAGATTGATGCATTGGTTTTGCCCTTGTTCATCCCAACCATGACTGTGTGTGATCGTCCATAACTCCAAGTACTTGGAAGGGTTCAAAACCAAGCTAGAAACCAAGCTGCATCCATTCCTACCAGCTGTTACAATAATCGTCTAGTACGGTGGTGATTACCGACCACAGCAAATTAGCAGTCTCAGATAATGATAATCAATTAATTGGGCATCACAAGAAACAAATGAAATGAGATTTGCTCTCTTGTAAGCTGCCTCGAAAGTAAAATTGCTCTAAATATGCTTCCAAGGCTCAGGGCTGCACATCTCTTTTGTCATTCCTCGGCAGCTTTTTAGCAATACCACAAGCGCCCTGAGCACAACCAGCCGAGCCCTTTCTACCTCGTATGAAACATCACAGTTTCTGGAGAGATCACCCTTATTTGCCACTATGAAAGCCCAAATGAAAAGAATTTTAATCACCTTTTAATTCTTTTTAAATGGCCACTTGACACACTATCAGAGCAGGAGATGGACAAGCTGGTTTGGAAGGAGGGAAAACCTCTGCCTGAGCAGCAAACTGGCTGGCGATGCGATCCTGTCCATTGGAAGTGAGTTTTCCCAGGAGCAGCCTGCCAGCCAGAAGGAGAGAGCTGGTGGGCTGGGAGAGCCTGGAGACCTTTGCCTTGTCCATAATAGATCTGCTTTGTCACAGCCTTTCCCCAACCCCATCATGCCTGCAGGTCCTCCTCGAAGCCACTGAAGAACCCACACAGTGGACTTGCACAACCCCATCTCCTTCCAAACAAACCCGATGTGAGTCCATAGACCTTGGCAAAGTGACCACAGATTTACACCAAGATGAAAGAATTACAGTCCCCGAGATCAATGCATACAAATTAGTCTAATTTTGGCAGTGTTGATCAAGCTCATCTGGAATTGCCCAGCCATCAGCACGAACAGAAAGACACTACAGGGCAAATGGTGGAATCGGTGCGGCTCTTCCAGGGCTGGTGGAGCTCATTAAGTCAAAACCTCAATCAGCGACGATCCATCAGAATCGTGATACTTTGTACATTCTCTTCTCCCCTTCCTCCCTAAGTTATTTTAAAGGGCATAAAAACGTACTGCAAAGCAACAAAAGTAAGGGAGAAGAAAGGGAGGACAGGCTTAATGCAGACCCCAGAGGAGAGGAGAAATACCTCCCTGGATAACATTTTGATGGTCTAAAACCATCAAAAGCACTTCAATTTTAACTACTCTGGACAAAATATTACAGCTTATCAATAGAAACTTTCAGCACAACAGCTACAATATCAATCATGTACTACACAGCAAAGCTGGTGAAAGCTCTAAAAATATGACAGACAATACAAACATCTCCACTTACACCATAACTCAAATTACAGTGATCTTTCGCAGAAGTGCACTCTTGAGTGCTGGAATGATAGAGCTATAATTGTAATGGGGTCATTTAATTTTGATTTGGATGAAACAGAGAGCACGAAGCAGAAAAGGCATAAAACACCACTACTCATAAAGGTTAAGAAGGTGGTCATTAAGTGAATTGATTTGGAGTGCTTAGGTAATGCTGTCATTTAAGTCAGAATTCTACTTTTTTACCTAGTTCACATTAAAAAAAAAATATCTACAAAACCCATTGCACTGGGCACAGGCCACCAGTCAGTTTTCAGCTGGGACAGCCTGCAGCTGCTCTCATGAGACCTCATCTGGAGTCCTGCATTCAGTTCTGGAGTCCTCAGCACAGAGAGGGCATGGAGCTGTTGGTGCAAGTGCAGAGGAGGCCATGAAGATGACCTGAGGGCTGGAGCACCTCCTGTATGAGGACAGGCTGAGAGAGTTGGGGTTGTTTAACCTGGAGAAGAGAAGGCTCCAGGGAGACCTCAGAGCAGCTTCCAGTGCTGAAAGGGGCTCCAGGAAAGCTGGGAAGGGACTCTTGGTCAGGGAGTGCAGGGACAAGATGAGGGGGAATAGTTTTAAGTTGAAAGAGGGGAGACTGAGATGTTTTCTTGTGTGAGTGGTGAGGCCCTGGCCCAGGTTGCCCAGAGCAGGGGTGGCTGCCCCATCCCTGGAGGGGTTCAAGGCCAGGCTGGATGGGGCTTGGTGCACCCTGATCTTGTGGAAGGTGTCCCTGCCCACGGCAGGGGGTGGAACTGGATGGGGTTTAAGGCCCCTTCCAACACAAACCATTCTATGATTCCTTTCGTCTTCTTTGACCAGTGTCATGGCACTTTAATTTAGTGCCATGATCCTACTTTTGGTACATTACGCCTCCGACCGATGCCTGAAAACACAAGGCAGAAGACAGAAATTGCTCCCACCCCACAGACAGTTCCTCTTTCCTCCTGGAGAGGAGCACTGGGAGCAGCAGGGGCCAGACATGCACGACAAGAAGGCAACGGAGCTGTCACCGTTTGTGAAATGGATGTAATAACTGTGTGAATGCTCTTACAAGACTGCACAAACAATTTAAGACTACATATTCATTCGCTGCTCCATCTGAACAGCTGCCTCACTGCCCATACTGCATCTCCAAGCACCTCGATGGACAGAAAGTTGATTTCTCGTTCAGTGAGTAAGTTTGTCAAGCTCACCCCAGAGAGAGCGACGTGCCTGGGAGCGGGCCAGAGCCTTCCTGATCTCTGCAATCGTCTTATGCCCTGAAGAACAAGCTTTGACAACTTCTCTGACAACAACACGTTCTGCATATTATGAATAGCAACGCTGTCCTAGACAGACAGATTCTTGCTGGAGGACAGTTAAGATAGAAGTGCAGCATGGGAACGTGCTCCTTCTGAGACAGATGGAGAGCCAGCCCATCCCTGTGTGCACAGGAGCCGTGCTTCCATCAGGCAGCTTCTGCCAGGAGTTCACCACATCTACTCATCTAAAGCAGGCAGATAGTGCTTGGGATATCGAGCTATGCAGCCGCGGCTTTGCACTGAGAAAGCAACTCTCTGCTCACCTTCAGCCCCCACGTCTGCGTTTGATCCCGAGTACAGCGTATCCATAAATTCTAGGACCAAACCTCACCACAAGAAGGATGTTGAGGCTCTGGAGCGAGTCCAGAGAAGAGCAACAAAGCTGGTGAGGGGGCTGGAGAACAGGCCTTATGAGGAGCGGCTGAGAGAGCTGGGGGTGTTTAGCCTGGAGAAGAGGAGGCTGAGGGGAGACCTCATTGCTCTCTACAGCTACCTGAAAGGAGGTTGTGGAGAGGAGGGAGCTGGGCTCTTCTCCCAAGTGACAGGGGACAGGACGAGAGGGAATGACCTCAAACTCCGCCAGGGGAGGTTCAGGCTGGACATTAAGAAAAAATTTTTCACGGAAAGGGTCACTGGGCACTGGAACAGGCTGCCCAGGGAGGTGGTTGAGTCACCTTCCCTGGAGGTGTTTAAGGCACGGGTGGACGAGGTGCTGAGGGACATGGTTTGGTGATTAATGGGAATGGTTGGACTGGATGATCCGGTGGGTCTCTTCCAACCTGGTGATTCTATGATACCTAGCGCCGGTACAAGTCTCTTTATCCAGCGTTTCTCTCTCCACTGATCCACTCCAGAGCAGACCAGCAGACATCAGTGAGGATGTCAGGACACAGTGAGGTTTGCTCTGACCACAGCCAAAGGCCTTTGCACAGCTGTTAATGCTTACATCAAGACTGAGCCTGAGATCCCAGGTTACGAGGAGAAGCAGAAAACACAGGGTCGAGCCACCCTGTCCATCACCACCTCTTACCCCTGCAGTTCCAACACCCTGACAAAACATCAGTCTGAGGCGTTTGTATCTTAACTGCAAGGAAATGCTCCACAGGCTGCCCTTTAGCATTGCTGAATGTGATCTCCTCTTCATCCCTGCCCTCACAAATGCAACAAGCAAAGATAAATTAGTACTTCCTTAATTTTAAAGCCTCCAAAGGATCTATTACAGCTGTGCTGTCAATCACTCCGTGACTCTTCCCAAGGAAAGTGTTTCTACCACCACTACATGGGTCATAAACCCTTCCCAGATGTAACAGGACTGTAGGAGCTCTAGAAGACGCCAGCACAGCCAGGTGTGCGATGAAACCGTTGTTTAAAGAAGTTCAGCTCACAAGCAGACAATTTCTCAGCTTATCTTTCCTATCAGGATCACATTAACAAAATAAAGCTTCTGTCACAGAACAGCCCCTTGGCAAACTGTGTTCTACAGGATTTATTTCTGTGCAGGAAACAGTTTCACTCTGTATTAATAGTGTCTAAAAGGACATTAAGTACATTATATTAGAGACCAGAGTGATGTGAATTACCCAGCAGAACGGCTCGACATTATTTAAAAGACCAGAGAATTCCTAACACCTGGTTTCTACGCATCCCAATGCTGTAGCCAAAATACGGGCTTTTTTTGCAGTCTCCAGGGCACAGGACTGCAGGTTAACTTCTGAAAGCATCACCACTGCTATTCTATCAGCAGGAAAAAAAAACAAAAGGAATTGCTACACATCTTTCCTTTGGTCTCAAGATCAGTGGGGACTCATCTCCATGCCCTCTTGTGGGGCACAGATTTAGAGACAGGGCAGGGAGTGCATGGCTTGGCTGTGAAGATGCAGTTCAGAGCTGTGCAAGATGAATGCGCTGCCAGGGGAACACGCCACAGGCTGGGAACACAAGTATTTCAGCTAGTTAAGGAAGAGTTAAAGCACAAACAGCTGCAAGTCACCCCAGAACCTTGCCCTCCACGCACTGCCTACAAACTGCTGCCCTAGAAGTCAATTATCCAAGTGGTCAGAAGGGGATCTGCTCCTGCTTTGGGCATCGTGCAGTTCTGGGGGAAAGGAGGTCTGCTTCTCTGTGCCTCAGTTTCCCCACCTTTGGGAGGAGAAAAGATGGCACAGTGGCCGGAGCACATGCCTTAAGACCCAGCACAAGCAGAGTCCCAATGTTCCCAGCCCTCCCAAGCTGTAAAGAAGACACAAGCAGCACTGCTGCGTTTCAGAAACGAGACGCTGTGATAAAAAAGCACCGCTTGGCCCCGAGGGGACGAACCGGCTGCGTCTGCAGATGATGCCGAGTTGACTCTGGCTGCCCGGTACCGCGTGTGCATCACCGGGCACCGTTCTCCTCACCGTGAGCTCTCCGGCTCGGCTGCAGGCGCTGCTGCTGCCCAGCCCCATCTCTCCGGCACAGTGCAGACCCGGAGCTGAAAGGGATGCGCGTTTCCACCAGCGCATCCCAGAGAGCAGGACTTGGGGGCTCGTGTCCCACCGGCTGCGAGAGAAGCCAGAGGGAGCGAAGCTGGACAGGGCGCAGAGCCACAAAACCTGGGAAGGGACGGAGGGAGGGAGAGAGCGGGGGGACACGCACTGCGGGACGGGGATGCAGCGGGGCGAGCCCAGGATGGGGATGCAGCTGGAGCCGAGCGGGATGGGGAGGTGGGTGGAGGTGGTGGGATGGGGGACGCAGCTGCTGGAGCCCCAGACGGGGATGCAGCCGAGCCCGGGATGGAGTGGAGCTGGAGGGTGGAGGACACGGCAGCCCAAGCCCGGGATGGGGACGCAGCGGGGCGCACCGTCGCGACCCCCAGGAGGGCAGCGGGGGAGCAAGAGGACACGGGCACAGCCGGCTCCGGCTGGGGAACGCGGGACAGATGGAGGTGGCGGGATTGGGAGAGCGGGGGGCACGGCAGACCAAGCCCACGACTGGGATGCAGCCCCAAGCCCGCCCGGGATGAGGATGCAGCGGAGGAGGCGGAATGGGAGACACGGCAGGTGGAGCCCGGAATGGGGATGCAGCCCCAAGCCCGGGACGGAGCGGAGGGACGGGATGGGGGATGCAGCCCCAAGCCCGGGACGGAGCGGAGGTGACGGGATGGGGGATGCAGCCCCAAGCCCGGGACGGAGCGGAGGGACGGGATGGGGGATGCAGCCCCAAGCCCGGGATGGAGCGGAGGGACGGGATGGGGGAGGCAGCCCCAAGCCCGGGATGGAGCGGAGGTGACAGGATGGGGGATGCAGCCCCAAGCCCGGGACGGAGCGGAGGGACGGGATGGGGGATGCAGCCCCAAGCCTGGGATGGAGCGGAGGCGACGGGATGGGGGATGCAGCCCCAAGCCCGGGACGGAGCGGAGGTGACGGGATGGGGGATGCAGCCCCAAGCCTGGGATGGAGCGGAGGCGACGGGATGGGGGATGCAGCCCCAAGCCCGGGTCGCGACAGGGACGCGGCGGAGTCGGTGGGACGGGAACGCGGCAGCCGGAGCCCGGGACGAGAAGCGGCTTTACCTTGACGGCTTCGGCGTGCGTCACCCTATCCAAGGACTTGCCGTTGACCCCCAGGATCTGGTCCCCGACTCGCAGCCCCTCTCGCTCGGCCAGGGAGCCCGGCTCCACCAGGGACACGTAGATCCCGACCCCGTGCTCGGCTCCGCCGCGGATGCTGAAGCCCAGCCCCTCGTGAGCCTTGCTCCGCCGCAGGGTCACCTGCCGCAGCTCGCCGGGCGGCGCCGGGGCGGCGGGGGGCGGCAGGTAGGGCCCCTCGGCCGTGTACTGGTCGAAGAGGAGCTGGTCGGAGCGCGGCAGGACGAGGCGGAGCAGCGGCAGGAGCTGCCGGCGCCGGGGCCCGTCGAGGAGGGCGCGGAGGGAGCGGACGAGGTCGCAGACGTTGCGGCGGCCGTGGTAGGCGTTGAGGCAGAGGATGAAGCGCTCCCGCTCCGCCTCGCTCAGCAGAGCCGTCAGCGCCTGGTGCAGCCGCCGCACGTTGGCGGAGAGCGGCCGGGGGGCCGGCGGCGCCGCCGAGCCCAGCGAGCCCGACGAGGACGAGGAGGAGCGCACCGACACCCCGTCCAGATCCGCGCTCATCGCGCCGCCGCACGGAGCCCAGCGGGGCCGGCGGGAGCGGCCCGGGCGGGATCGAACCCGGGTCGCAGCGGATCGGACCCGAACGGGATCGGACCGAGCGGAATCGAACCCGGGTCGGAGCGGATCGGACCCGAACGCGATCGGACCCGGATCGGCTCGGACCCGAACGGGCTCGGACCCGGCTCGGCTCGGACCCGAACGGGCTCGGACCCGGCTCGGCTCGGACCCGAACGGGCTCGGACCCGGCTCGGATCAGATCGGATCGGACCCGACCCGGCTCGGAGCTGGCGGGACCGGCCCCGAACGGGCCGGGCCGGGCCGAAACCGGCCCCGGCGGGACCAGCCCCGACCCGGCAGGAGCGGGACAGGACGGGTCCCCGCTCCCCGACGCCTCTCGGCGGCTCCCCAGGAAGTGACGTGCCCGCCGTTGCCGGGAGACGGGTTATACCGAGCGGGACCGCGCCCCCGGCCCGCCCCGCGCCCCCGGAGCCCCCGGCGGGGGCGGCGCCGCCCGGGCTGAGACCCGCGCGCAGCTCATCGCAGCGATGGGCGCCCCGCGGCACCGCCCCTGCCCGGCCCCGCAGCTCCCGGGGCTCGCAACGGCCGGGAGACATCGCGTCCCGGGACACCTGACGTGCCACGACCTGGTACCCGGTCGGTAAGGCTGGTCGCGCCTTGCCCAGTGGGTTGGCAGTGAGTTACGACGCTGGCAGTCGTCGCTGGTAAGTTGTGGTCCTGGAAAAGAGCCACTGGATCATCGAGTCCGACCATTGCCGTCTGCCACTACACCACGTCCTCATTTACCCCTCTTTTAAACACCTCCCGGGATGGGAACTCGACCACCTCCACAGGCAGCTTGTTCCCGTGCCCAATGACCCTGTGTGAAAATTGTTTTCACTATACCAAGTCTGAACCTCCCCTGGTGGAGCTTGAGGCCGTTCCCCCTTGTCCTGTCCCGTGTCACACAGGAGAAAGGGCCAGCACTCACCTCTCTACAACATCCTTTCAGGTAGTTGTAGAGAGTGATAATCATAGAATCATAGAATAACCAGGTTGGAAGTGACCCACCGGATCATCGAGTCCAACCATTCCTATCAAACACTAAACCATATCCCTCAGCACCTCGTCCATCCGTCCCTTAAACACCTCCAGGGAAGGTGACTCAACCCCCTCCCTGGGCAGCCTGTTCCAGTGCCCAGTGACCCTTTCTGTGATAAGTTACAGTCTGGGTGATCATCACTGGTAAGTTACAGTACAGGTAATTCATCTCCTCAGCCGTGATTCAGCACAGAACCTCATCACAGGCTTCACTTAAATCCCAAATCTATGGGATTTAGGCTCGTGCATTACTGACTGGGTGTTGAAGCTGTTTATGTTGTTGGGTTCAGAGTCAAAGCCCAGCTCGCTGCCTTGAACCCCCCTCATTCAGCAAATACAGCCGCCCCTTCCTACGAGGGATCCTGGTAACAGAAATCCAGAAGCTGGCTGGGCTGCAGGCAGCTGGAATTGCCATGCAACAGGTGCATCGGTGGGATTCAGGGAAGCACGTTCTCACCTGGGGTGCTGCCACACGCCTAGCCACCCTCTTTCCTCTTTTGCATCCCAAACTTGTGTCTTCAGATCCAAAAGTGAAGCGTCAGGATGAGAAGTCAGTGCAGAAACCCAGGGACTCCTTTTCCAATTACTGAATGAATTCTTTCTCACTCCACAAGGTTTTAGTTTCTTTTACATCTCTGGAGCACCAAGCAAAGACCATTTTCCATCTCATTCATCTGAAATCTTTGTCTTCGCTGAAGTGCTGCCTATCCTCTGCAGCAGAGGATTAAACCTAATTTATCAGATGCATCTTGATAGCTGTAGAATTCATTTTGCTCATGGATATGATGGAAGAGCTTTAACAGCTGCATTACAAGTAGTTTTATGTATTAAAGCTTTGTTGGAGCTTTCAATGCCTTGTTTAAAACAAAACTCGACAAAGCAGATTGCTAATTGAAATCCGGGTTCTAACTGCGGGTGATAAATAAGCAGATGGAACAGTCAGTCAACATTAGTGGAAAAAAGGGACAATATAGGACAGAGAAGTGAGTAAAAACAAAAATACGCCTACATCAGCCAAACAAAATAAGGGCAAACAAGGTATCGCATGTCTTTGAATCGCACTCAAACATGATTTTGATGCTTAGTAGCCTGCTGAAAGACTCCTCTATTTAAAGCACTGCTATTCCCACAAGTGCAGTAACTGAGCATCTACAACCTTTTTTTTATCCCACCAGACGACACCAAGTGTGTTAACACAGGCAGATTGAGATGGAGCTGCCTCTGCGCTGCGCTAGCTCCAGCCTGGAGCAGCACATCCACTTCTCCCCACTTCAGCAGAGCACAGCAGTGCCCAAACCGCAGCCACCACGGATTATTCCATGACCAAAGCTGCCCAGCAGTGGCAGCTGCTAAGATTTTGACTACTACTCCAGAAACTGTCACAAAGCCACCTTCCCAAGCCTAAGACAAGTTCAATCCAATGCTACCCAGCAAAAATGAGCATAAATTCCACACAAATAGCTGCATTTGGGAATAACTCTCTTTTCTCGCCCCTGCTCCAGCCCTGCCAGCAGAGGCTGTTGGGGTGCCCCTTCCAGCTGCTACTTGCCACAAGGCAACTCCAAGGCAGCAGGGCTGGATGTGATGCCTGTTCTAGTTTCTGCTTAGAGCATACACAGAGTTTTAATTCCCAGATCTTTTACAGATTCAGGTTGTTCACACATTGCAGACGTTGGAGCTGGCCAGCCAGGGACCCCCACTGCTTTACCTTTAGAGAAGAATGGCATTGAGATCTTCTCACAGAACCTCAGCTTTGAAGTGAAGCTGATTAATTTCTAGGCGTTTTATTCTTTCCAGTGCTTTAAGCACTCAAGCCATACAGTTGAGAGAGAGCCTTGGGCCAGAGGGGAAAGAGGGGATTCATCCAGCTCTTGTACACCAGAGTGTTTCCACACCTGAGTAAAATCTTCCGAAGCTTTCTCAGCACAAATAACACTGCTGAGCAGATTCCTCGCAGCATCTTGCAATACTTGTGTGGGTCTGCATGGAGCATCAGGCCTGATTCTCACTACTGTAAATCAAAATAGTCCTTTTCAAAAGGGAGCTCTGCCAGCTGGGGAGTTGGCAGCACATGCTCGGGGGAGAAGTCAGTGCCTGGTGTAATACAAATGGCATTGCTCTGCAAACATCCAGGTGAGTGGTTCTTTGGAGCTGAGATTAGTGAACACGGAGTCCACAGTCATTCCTGGGAAAACTCCTGGCTGAACTGGACCTTTGTTAACTAGAGGGGCATCACAGAAAGGGTCATTGGGCACTGGCAGAGGCTGCCCAGGGAGGGGGTTGAGTCACCTTCCCTGGAGGGGTTTAAGGCACAGGTGGACGAGGCACTGAGGGGCATGATTTAGTGTTTGATAGGAATGGTTGGACTCGATGATCCAGTGGGTGTCTTCCAACCTGGTTATTCTATGATTCTATGAATTCCAGACTCAACACCCAGGTCACGCAGCAGCACACCTTAAGGCTAGCAAGAGTTGAAAAGGTGTTATTAATTTTCTTTTTTAAAATCATCCTCACAACACAAAATAATCCATTGCATTTGCTAAGTGCCAGATGAATAAATTCCCTAACCTTTCCATTTTAATCCATTGTAATCGCTTTCCAGAGCGCTCTTTGAAAAGTGAGCTCCATGTTTCCAGAGCAGCTGCGCTCCTAATTAAAAGGCACTGTAGCAAGAAGACAAGGAAACATAATTCTGTTTGGAAATGCCTTGCTGCCGAGTTGGAGGACTGAGCTGAACCGTGAGGAGGGCCAGCGAGGACGCAGCAGCTGCCTGTGCTGCTAGGCTCTTTAAGGGAGTATTAGGAGATGGCTGGCACTCGGGGATGCCTCTTGGCTAAATCCCTGTTTAGCAGATTGGCTCCCAATCCTCTGTCCCGGCCGGCTGGACTGGTTTGTGCTGCTTGAACCTGTGCTTTCCTCAGCATGGGTGAGAAATCGGCTGAGAGCTGCAGCTAAGTGGTCTACAGAAATAGCCAATGCAGAGGAAAAAAAACATTGTGAGGGTTTTCTCACAGAGGTCCTGGGCTCTGCCAGGCTCCAGCACACCTCACCATTCATCTTGTGCTAAAACCAAATCCAGCGCAGCACAGACATGAGTTCCCCGCCGTGCTAGGAGCTGCACAAACAGCAGAGATGCATGCTCCATCCCTCCAGCTCCAGGTACAACAGGCAGAATTTGGATTTAAAGAAAAGCCCTAGGAGCAGTGAGAAATCATCATTTCAAGGGGGATTTTCTAAGCTCTGAGTTATGAGCAGAACTGTAATCCACTCGCAACAGGAATGTTTCCAATTGATGGGTTCTGCCATGCTTCATCACACCAAGTTGTTTGATACGTCCCAGCCAACAGCTGGTGGGGGGGAAACGCTTAAGGGCAAGGTCCAGGCAGGCAGAGGAGGAAAAGAACTCAGACACTTCCTAAATCTTCCTGTATCTTCATATTCACAAATGTTTCTGCTTGTATTGTTCAGTGCCAAGCTGAGACAGTTGCTGAGCAAAGCCAGCCTGAAACAGGTCTAATTGAGCTGGGATTCATTGTTCTCCATTGTGCAAGAGAAGATCAAAGAGGAAAAGTTTAGCTTCAAACCATGGAGACACAGTGTTTCCATAGGGTGGGCACCACGGGATTACAGTTTATCAGTCTTTTAGACACTACTATCAGTCTTTTCAATACTGCCTGGATTTAAAAGTTAATTAAATCAAACAGCTTCACCTATATTCCCAGAAACACTTCATATTAATGCCATTGTAATGCTTTAGCACTTATTAAAACCTAAAGCCAAAGCAATTCAATTCAAAACAACCCCCATTTTGGGAAAGCGTTTACTTTAGATAAAGCTACATTTTCTGGTAAAAAAAACCCTTCCAACTCTAAGAAGTTTCACCCAGGTTCACCTGCAGTGATCTCTCCACTGTGCCAACAACACTGAGTGCAACCCTACATCATAGCACCAGGCAGTTGGAGAGATGCAATCCTCCTCTCTGCCGTTTTCTTTCACTTATACTCTCTCCAATCCTTTCTGAAATGCCCGAAAGAAAAAGCCACTTGCGTCACCAGCTTGTTTTTTTTTTTTTTAACCACCCAGCACAAATCATCTGTAAGTCACAATGTGGGGCTGGCTGTTATAGACAGGCAAAGCAGAGACTTGCTGAGGAACAGCAGCCTTTATCATTGCCTGGTCTCTGATTTGAGCACCTTGGCTGTTAAAAGTCTCCGTCTGTAAAGGACAGAGAGGTCTGACTGCCCTTGAGTGAAGTCTGTGGAGCAGCAGTGTAGGCAACGCACACCGAAGGAGCCAGCCTTAGGGGTACAAGGAGTTCACTCCACAGGACTGGGCTTGTTTATATTAACTGGGGGAACTGTCAAGTATTCCAGCGTTCTCACCCAGATGAGCAGAGGAGAACTAGCTGAATTTGCATGAGAAGTTGCAGGATGCTTCAATAGAGGGGTGAGCACAGACTTTTTATCCTCAGTGTTGCCTTTATGCACCATCTGGGGTCTAACCTTGCACACGGCAAGTGCTGTAGTACAAGTTTATGCCTCCAGCCCTGAATTCTCCACCTGCTGGGTGCATCATCCTCAGCCCAGCAGCCTAATTTGTCTCCTCTCTTCAGGCAAGGACTGTCTTATACTGAGTGTCTGCACACCAGAGCTCTGACTTCTCCAGGAGCTGTAGTTGAGGCACCCAAGCCAGTGCAGTCACACAAGCTGTGATCTTACTTACAGCAGTCATTGGGGCTGGAGAGTACAGAATGAACCCGAGGGAAGTACAGTCCCTTTTGGAAGAGCTCTCTTAATAATCCAGCAATTCAGCACAGACCTGAGCACTGCAGAGCTCATTTGCACAAGTTCAGCCTCCCAGCAGGTGGGAAATGCAGGGGCTTCACTCACACCGAGAACTGACAAATTCACACCAAGCTAATTTGATGTGAAGGCATTTATCTAATTTGAAGACATTTCTCTAATTCAAATAAATTTATCTAAGCCTATGACTTGTGGAAGCCTGTCAGCCTGGCAGGATTTATGGCCCAACCTCCCAACCATGTTTTCTGCAGTGGTGGAAATGCAGCTGCCTGCAGAGGGATGAGCTATCCCACAGGTTTGCGTTGGGAGCACAACTCAGCCCAGCAAGCAGGAAAATTCATCTTTGAGGTCTGATTGCCCAGATGTGGGGCAGCAAACACCCCCAGGGAGAAAGAGGGGGTAGTTCTGGCAGCTTCTCACTGAGACTCTGGCCTTTTGGGTGCATCACTCATGATAGAGATTGTCCTGTGCCCTAGAGGCAAATGCAGTGCAAAAAAGTCAGCAAGGAGC
Source organism: Phaenicophaeus curvirostris (assembly GCF_032191515.1). Taxonomy (NCBI): domain Eukaryota; kingdom Metazoa; phylum Chordata; class Aves; order Cuculiformes; family Cuculidae; genus Phaenicophaeus; species Phaenicophaeus curvirostris. The sequence continues at coordinate 3,777,743 of NC_091411.1, forward strand.
AGCTCACTCCTGCTGTGACAATGCCAAAATATTCCAGAGCATCTCTTCCTTGGGCATATTCCCCACACCTGAGGTTTTGCTCCCTATTCTACTGTATCCACAGAGTTGAGATGTTTGTCAGTTTGGACCATGGGAGCCTGTAGGCAAGCAAACCTTCTTTTTGGCATCTCTTTCCTATTGGGGAATGATTTACACCACATTAACTCCACTTACTCAGAGAAGTGCTAGGGCTGCAGGGTCACACTCCTCATCAAAAGCATCAGCACTCATCTTCTCAACGCCCTCTCAACTTCAACCCCATGTCAGACAGGCTGCAGAGGGATGCTCTATGCTCTGTTATTACAAGAAGATGATCAAAAGAACAGAAAAGGTTAACAAGGTACTAATCACTATTGATTTGTAGTATATAATGCAATAAATACTCTCTGCCATCGATTAAACGTAACAGGGCAAAGACATCTAATCAATCACATCTGCCATGTGATTTTCTTTTTTCAGAATTAATCTCATGCCATCAGGGCGATGGTGAGAGGTGCCAGGGGACCCATCTCTGGTCAGAGGAGCATGGCTGGCTGAGCAGCTACAGCCTCAATTCCCTCCCAGCACTCACCACAGATCAATAACCGCAGCACTGCTGGGCCAGACCTTGCTGATGAGGCTTCATGAGGTTCCACTGAAAAGTCCACATGGGGAAATAAAGAGTATGAGGTTCAACAAGGCCAAGTGCTGGGTCCTGCACTTGGAACACAACAACCCTATGCAGCGCTCCAGGTTTGGAGAAGAGTGGCTGGAAAGCTGCCTGGCAGAGAAGGTCCTGGGGTGCTGGTTGACAGCAGCTGGACACGAGCCAGCAGTGTGCCCAGGTGGCCAAGAGGATGAACAACATCCTGGCTTGGATCAGAAACAGCATGGCCAGCAGGAGCAAGGAAGCCTTTATGCTCAGTGCTGGTGAGGCCACACCTGAAATCCTCGGTTTGGTTTTGGACCCCTCACTACAAGAAGGACATTGAGGGGCTGGAGTGCGTCCACAGAAAGGGAATGGAGCTGGAGAACAAACCTTATGAGGGGCAGCTCAAGGAATTGGGCTTGTTCAGCCTGGAGAAAAGGAGGCTGAGGGGAAACCTCATCACTGCCTACCAACTGACCAAAAGGAGGTTGTAGTGATGTGGGTGCTGGTCTCTTCTGCCAAGTAAGAAGTGTTAAGAGAAAATGGCCTCAAGTTGCACCAGGGGAAATTAGATAGGATATCAGGAAAAATTTCTTCACTGAAAAGGTTTTTGGACACTGGCAGATGCTGTCCAGGGAGGTGGTGTAGTCACCATCCCTGGAGGGATTTAAAAGGCAAAAAGAAAAGGTGCTCAGGGATCTGATTTAGTAGTGGACAGGTACAGTTTGACTCTTTCTCAAAGATCTTCCAACCAAATGATTCTGTGATGAGATAAAAGCCAGGGCAAGCTTAAATCCTGGCTCCTTTCTTTGCAGACTTTTACTTGTTTGCCTGCAGCCCAAATCTCATTTTCTTACAGAAATTAAGCACTTCATGGAACAAATGTTTTAGTAAAAAAAAAACAAACCAAAAAAAAAACCCTACAACCAAAAAACCCCCACCATTCTGGATAGTGAAAGTTCTCCTAAAGCAAAACATGTTCAACAAAAAAGTCTGAGTTGTCATAATATTCCTATAAGTCCCCAGAAGAGAGGGGGAGAGTGCTTAGATTTCTATCGGGAAGACAAAGATAAAGAAAACCCTCTACAACCAGGTGTGGGTCCAGCCTCAAGATGTGATGGACGGCAGCACAATGCTCTGCTGAAGCCTGTATAACTCCAGGGCACCGGGGGGCATTTCTGACTGCACTGGACAGGCAAATGGCTTGGCTGCCAGTAGAGAATGAGACTAATTAGGGCTGTGATCCCCTGACTCACACCACTAATGCCTGTGGATAGATCTCTAATGCTCTCAATTCATGCTCATTAGCAGAGACAGCAGAGAAAAGACAAGCGTGTTATGTCATCATTTAAATCCTGTCACAATTCCCCAATGACTCTGATTCCATGTAAAAATATTTATTCTCTTCCCCCAGGGCAGGACTGGCTTGTCCTCGAAGCTCTGATCCCAGCAGATGCACCCCAGGCAAAGCTCCCACACGTGGCAGCAGTGAACTGCTGCTGGTGCTACGGAGGGAGGAGACCTGGCCAGGAGCATGAGGGACAGCCCAGAACACCCTCACTACCCCCAGACCCAGCTTCAACACATCCATCCCATTCCACTCCTGCTTTGTCTCCCCAGCTCGGCTGCAGAGTAGAAGATGCAAGCTGATTTCGAGGATTCCTTATAGCAACCTTCCAGTACCTGAAGGAGCTACAAGAGAGCTGGGGAGGGACTGTTTACAAAGGCTTGTGGTGATAGGATGAGCGGCAATGGGTATAAACTGGAGAGGGGCAGATTTAGACTGGACTTAAGGAAGAATTTCTTCACCATGAGAGTGGTGAGGCACTGGCCCAGGTTTCCCAGAGCAGTGGTGGCTGCCCCATCCCTGGAGGGGTTCAAGGCTAGGTTGGATGGGGCCTGGAGCCCCTGATCCAGTGGGACGTGTCCCTGCACATGGCAGGGGTGGAACTGGATGGAGTTTAAGGTCCCTTCCAATTCAAACTATTCTATGATTCTGTGTTCTAGGTGTGAGGCTTGCATGTCTGCTGTCCTCCCTTTAGCACTGCAGACAGCACCAGCAGGCATTTGGTGAGGTTTTTACTGCAGGATCTCCCAGGGGAAGGGCTGAATCTCTTTTCTTACGGCAGTTGTATATTTTAGACCTCGCATATCAAAACAGAGAAAGGAAGAAAGAGAGCTGGACAGAGTCACATCTGCATTAAGAGAATGCGTTTACACTAGATGGCACCTGATCTCATTTTAGATGCAAAGAATAAAGTCTCTAGATTATTATATACTGAATGATATTATTCTTTTATTAGGAGCTGGCTTTGTGGCCCTCCATGAGCTCCCAGCAGCAATGCACAAAGCACAGAGAGCCCAGCAGCCAGCGCACTGCTGTGAATGTTAAACACCCTTTGCGTAACCCCAGTCTGAATCTCTTGAGATGCTGGAGTACCCAGGTTAGCTCAGCCCAAGCCACTTTCAAAAGCTAAAGCATGCCCAGTCTTTTTTCAGCAACTTCCAGCCACACTTTGTCTAACCTGAAGAACAACCTCACTCTGTGGAAGCAAAAGCAGTTAGAAAGGCTCCATCTCTCACTGATTTAACTTGGTAGTAACAGGCAGCAAAGCTGCTACAGGGCCATAATGTGGTTAATCACAGCAGGGCACAAGCAATCCAGGGCATTCCTGGAGTATGTTGATAACTTCCTTCCCCGAGTGGTGGAAGAGCCAGCAAGGTCCAGCAATGGTGGACCTTGTTCTCATCAACAAGAAAGGGCTGGTGAGGAATGCAAAGCTCAAGAGAAGCCTTGGCTGCAATGGCCATGAAACAGAGTTCAAAATCTTAGGGCTGCAAGGAGGGCATGCAGCAAACTCACTACCCTGGACTTCAGGAGAGCAAACTTTAGCTTCTTCAGGGATCTGTTTGGTAGGATACCATGGGATAACGCCCTGGAGGGAAGAAGGGCCCAAGATGCAAACCTTCCACCCTGAACACAGCACTACAGCAACAGCCTTCCAGGCGTGCAAGGGCACTCCAGCCCCACCACAGAGCCTAAGATGGGGCACAGATGCACCAAATCCAACCTCAAATTCAAGCCCCTTGTCCCAGCTGCTTCCTGCAAGGGTATGGACAACCCTGTGATACCAGCTGAAGACACAAAAAAACGATCCATAGTCTTTGCAGCACTGCTGTTCAAGCAGCTCAAGTACCTGCCCACTGCTCTGAGGCACATGTGGATGGAGAGCTTGCAGGAATCATTGCTCCACATGCAACAGCTGACAGTGACTTGCTCCAAAAGATAAATGCTGCTGCCTGGCAAGTGGAGAAAAGGAGGCTCAGCCTCAAGCTTGCTAATACAGCATTCTCTCTCCCTCTGTCATCAAGAACTGGCACACTGACAGTGGAAGCTGGTCTCACCAGCCTTGTGACCATTTCCTGACCAGGCTGACCCTGAGCTAGGGCTACCCACCCCATCCAATTTCCTCCCTGAATACTACTAATGAGATTCTCATCTAAATAAAAGCAGGCAAGGGCTAAATAAAAGCTAAGTGAGCAAGCAAGGAAATGATCCCTACACAGCTCAGTGACAGAGCCTGCAACAGGTCTCAGACCAACATCCCAAACCCTCACCTGGACTGTTCTGCCTTGGGGAGTCTACCCTGGGCTGTGGGAGAGATTTCTGCTCTGGTAGCTACACAGCACCTTTGCCATGAGCCTCTGAGTAAGGTCAGAATCGTGCTGCTCTGAAGACATTTGTAGGGAAATTACTCTGACTCTCCCAAGCGCAGATAGTCATTGCTTCTGCAGGAGGCAGCAACTAGATTACATGAGATAATTTAGTAGCTGACATTAAAAACGTCTCATTTAGCCTGCAATAAAAATACCTTCATTCAGCCCAAGCTATATTAAGATAACTGAATTCCTGGTAAGTTTGGAATAACTGCTCACCTGGGCAGCTGAACGAAGATTGCCTCCTCCAAGCCTACATCTCCCTGTCATCACATCCTTGCTGGGAATCAGGAATGACAGCAGAGACTACTGGAGTAAATGGGTTCTCATGTGGTCTAAATCTTCGTCTTTAGTACACCAGATTTAATTTTCCAGCTTTCCTATATGAATTGCTTTTTACCTTCTTCCTGGTGTGTGGGCCCACAGCCTCCAGCTAATAGAAAGTGGAGATGAATTTTGCTGCATTTCAAGCAGCTGTTGCTCTATTTTGACTTAATGCTGTGCTGCAAGCAGAGCTACTACTAAAGTGATTGAGTTAATAGTATCCTGAATGAGAGAGGCAACGGGGAGAAGAGATGTAATGGGATGCAGCGAGGAGGGATATTTTTAAGCACTGGTTTATCTGACAAGTTCTGCAGTTATACATCCTGTGCTCTGCTCTCCGCCCCAGCCCATCAGCAGACAGATGAAAACAATTTTTACATCGCACAAGCAAAGGAGAAACAATCAAAGTCCGCAAGACTCGGGTGCAGAGATGCCATTTCTGTAACCTTTGGAGTCCTTCTTAACAAAGGAATTACAAAGGAAAGGAGATGCAATCCTCGCCCAACCCCATTTCTGAGGCAACAGCTGCTCTGAGGTGTCAGGGATTCGCTCAGGCACCAGCCCAGGAGAATCTCCTCCCAGGCAAAGCATCTGAAGGGGTCCTGACTTTTAGCAGCAGAACCCGGAGCTCTCTGTGCAGAATAGTATTACAGCACCCCCCAGTCCCCCAAAAGCACCACTGCAAGGATCAGAGCCTCACGTGGCTTTAATATGCAATTCCCAATCTCAGTGCATCTTTTTTTTAATAACTGAAACTGAACAATCCAACACTGCAAATTCTGCCCCACAGAGGCTGCTAGCAGTTGAAAATGCTCTTGCCTTCTGTAGCCACCCAGCTAGAGAGGGCTGCCCTGGAGTCCACGTGTGCTGCCTAGTTCTCTGCTTCCACCACAGTGACAGCAGAGCTCTTCAGAGCAGAAATCAAAGCAATCTAATCTTAAAAAACCTCTGCTCTGGATCCCATCTGAAGTCTGCACAGAGAAGAGTTGGCACACAAGGAGTGGTCTCCATTTAATATTTTCTTTAAGCCAAACCCCTTCAGCACCCTCATCCTTTTGATCCCTCCCAGAGGTGCCTTGGTCTCTTCAGACCATCTGGGTACCCAGCTCATGCGTAGTGTTACTGTAGTCCCTAAACCTATCTGAACACCTAGTTCTCTTCCACAAAGATTTGCTGTGAATTGATGTTTTATGGGTCAGATGATCTTGAAGGTGATGGAAAGAAGGACTTTGAGCAGTGAGGAAGAACAGGACAGCCTCGCCTGGTATAAATCACAAGAGCACCTTTGGCACCAGCTGATGATCTGGCCAGAGGACCAGACTCCAAAGGATTACAACAGTGTAACTCCAAAAGCCTCATTAAACACAGCTCTGCATGTCCATGACCTTCAAGAAATGCTGATATACCAGAGGGGACACAACTGTCCTTCTGGATTTGCTTTCTAGAGCTCTGCAAGATAAGTGAGAGGACATTTAGCACGTGCAGCTGGATTTTAAACTTACAGTAAGGATACCTGGGCTTGTTTCCCAACTTAGAGACTGACACAGTTCAAAACCTCAGTCCATTCACCTTCATTTCCATGCCTGATTTCCCCCTGCTCTACACCTTACAGCATCATTTTGTACCTGCACAGGTGTTACCCCAACTAGAATATTTTGCTCGCTTACACAGTTGTCACATTTTAACATCAACAGAGGAGCACTTTCAACATTGCTTAATGAGGCTTTTCTGTTGAGGAGTTTTTAGATCAAAATGGGCACAGATATTTAGACGTGCACAACCCAGCTTTTGCACCTGAATAAAGCTAGCCTGGCAAAAGAATTAGTCACTGTAGAGGACACGTTGTCTTTAAGGTTTCTCTCTGTATCATTAGAAAGTTGCTGTCTTGTACTCCTCTCATTTTTCACGGGAAGCTTTCCTCGGTAGTCCTTGACTTGTTATTTTGTAGACCAGAGTGCTCACAAGGCCATTTCTCATGGGAAAGCATAATAATGTATGTGAACAATGATTGTTTACTGCTAAAGGAGAACTGACGAATCAGCTTGTAACACCATGGCTTGCCTCTGCTAAAGAGAGGTATAAATGTGTTGTGAACTTGGAATAAAACGGCTTCACTAGATCGTATTGGTCGTGTGGTTCCATATCCTCTGCACTTTTCTACTTTGCATAAAGACTTGGTGATAAAACTTGCAAGGATGATAAAGGAGGAGAGCTGCCAACTGCCAGCCAGGGAGATGGACAGCCAGTGCGTGACACCCCCCTTTCCTCCAGGTACACACAGGAGGGTTGTGAAAGCAGCTATTGCCATACCACAGCTCCAGCAGCCCTCGTGCACTGAAGTCATATCCCCCTCAAGCTTCCCACAGCCCAAACAGGGTCCATGATAACACTTGGCACCTGCTTACTCCAGCATCCTCTTGGCATGTCTGCCTCACGTGCCAGCTCAGCCCCTCAGGCTCTGCAGTCACAGAGGAACTTGCTTTTCCCCAACTCCAACAACTTGTGCAGAAGCCAGCACAGACAAAAGAATAGCAAAGTTCAGAACATAACAACACATTTTCACTAGCTATGTTTTCTTGCTGCTTCAAAAAGATGTGACTCTTAAACCAGAGCTCCCTAAAAATTCTTCCAGCCAACAAACTCCAAGGCAGCTACAGGCACCACTCTCCTACCTGAGCTCTCTTAGGTGTAGCTGTTGACTGTTCTGCTCTCTGCTCTTGTAACCTCCAGCCTGGCTTTCCCAACTGCCCTCTTTTTACCAACAAGCACTCATCAGGGATTGATTAGTCTTTCACTACCACAGCTCCTTCTTGCTTTCCCTCAGAGGATTTCCTTGTGATAAGGTGCTGTCTTAAGGGCTATGGACTCCTTGACCAAGATATTACATGTAAATAAGCTGTTGGTGCAGCTGATTGACCACTGACCCATTGCTGCATGGCCCATGCTAGACATGGCAACGGCTCCTGCTCCCTTTGCAGGGATTTAGCTCAGAAGCAGCTCCCAGAGCTGTAGAGACACCTCGGATTGGGTGGTCCCCATCTGCAGCTTATAAGACTCTGAATTTTAGGAACACAGACGTGTAGAGTTCCCAGTGCCACCTTAGCTTCCCACCCTTCTTAACTGCTTCTTGTGGTGTCCATGGCTTGGGACATGCCCTTTCTTCTCTGGGGATGTGAGACTGTACATTTCCTTGAACTAGTTTCCAACAACAAGCTTCCCAGGGACAGAAAGTCTGCTGTGTTTTGCCATGAGTAGTTCCTATGTATTGTCTCTGAGTGTGGTCAGTTCTATAGCTGCAGCTGTAGCTTTGGTAGCACCACGCAGGCTGATACCCAGTAGGTCCAGGAGCTGCAGTGCCTGCAGAATAGGCTCTGTTCTGTAGCATTTTAGCACTATTTTCTAGGTGATGTTTCCTAGTGTTTGATCCAGGCAGCATTTTCTTTTCCTGGTACAAACCAGAGCATTTAAGTGGGAAATGAGATCCTCTGGGGATGTGCATAAAGATGCACAGTTAGGCCAGGAGGCTGTTAGTGTTGTTAACCTTGGAAGTTCTGAACAACCATTTATTTTGCTGCAGACCAGGAATTTTGCAAGGTTTACAACAAGAAAGGCTAGGAAAAGAAAGGCAAAACCAATATTTCACACTATCAGAGTTGTCTGTGTCTTGTTCTAACATGGATGACTATGCTCTTCCAAGCCAGCAGCAAGTTGTAGAGGGCTATTTGTTTTGCAGGCACTGTTGAACCTCCTTTGGCTTTCCAAGAACCAAATAATTTCCCTGATTCAGGTTATAGAATCACGGAATGGTTTGGGTCAGAAGGGACCTTAAAGCCCACCCAGTTCCACCCCCTGCCATGGGCAGGGGCACCTCCCACTGGATCAGGCTCCAAGCCCCATCCAACCTGGCCTTAAACACCTCCAGGGATGGGGCAGCCACCACTTTGGCGGCAACCTCGGTCTCTTCACCTTCACAGGAAAAAATGTCTTCCTAATATTTTTTTACATCATATGGGTCATGGACACATCCTCCAAAATCAGGATCATCTGCAGTGTTGCATGTTCAACTACCAGCCTCCTGCACCACAGATGATTTGTTTTTCCCAACCACCATGCTCTTACCACCTCTTTCTCCTGACAGCACGGACAGGAGGCCCAGCATTGCAGTAGGAAGAGTGCTTGCTGTTGCTATGAACAGCAATTCACAGCAGATAGGAGCTCACCTGTAAGCTGTCACTTCAGCAAAATGCAGAAGGAAAACCCTAGCACTATGGTACCATGGCACAAGAACAGCAAAGAGGCCCTTCTATTCGATATATAGCATAAAAATCTTTAGAACAAATTTGAGAGAGAAAATACTTAAAACCCAGATTTCAGTGGAAAATATCATAGAAGTTAACATGTCTAATGATCTGACAAGGAATATGCAAGACTAATTTAGTCCTTCTTCATGTACACTCATTTTAATAGGCATCAGGAAGGCATTAAATCGTGTAGGTGTTCTTTGGTAAAAGCATTGGTAACGAGGCTGTGGCAGGAAAGTTTTAGTGAAGTTGAAGAAAACATAGACAAAAGAAAACTGGAGAGAGGATCTGGTGAAAGAAGAGATGGACACGGTCACTCACAAAAGGTCGCTGACATTCCTGGTTGAAAGGAGCACAGGGATGGAATTCTTTTAAGGACTTATTTTGGTTAACAATTCCTTAATTGCTCTGGTAAAAGGGTAGGACTGTACAGATGAATGGTAGGACTGTACAGATGAATGGTAGGACTGTGCAGATGTCCTCCCTGGCTTTGGTACTCTCCCTCCCTGTGATCACCTGGCTCTGATTGCCCTAAGCAACCCCATCTGAGATCTCCACACGCCAGCTTTCACCTGTTGGAGGTGTATTTAAGCTCAGCCCTTAATTCAAAGTGTGCTCTATGTGTGGTTTTGAGCCTTGGGTTTCTTGGTGATTTGTCTATGGACTTGTCTGGAGATTAATGGATTGCTAACCCCCCTACAGCTCTTTTTTCCACCTTGGTGAGGATGCTGCCCTTTGGTTCCTGTTCCCCTTTCCTTACACAGCAGCTTCCTTTTGTTGTTTTCTGGAAGCTGCTACCAGAACTGTAGCAGCAACCTTGCTCTCTGAGGAGCTGTGGTGCTGTGGCTGGTTACTACAGTTGTGTTAGCAATGTGATATGGTAAAAAAGGTAATGAGTAATTACCAACAAATTGTATGTCACGTGGGAGACTGGAGGCTGGACAGAGTAGTTGTTACTAGGTAAGAAGAGACAAGCTAAAATAATGTGTTAAAGAAAATGAGGTGTTGCCTTCTTCCCACCCTACTGCTGAACATACACCTCCTTTATGTGAAGACTGTATTGTTAGTGTTTGTCCACAAAGAAGCGTTGAAGATGAAACCTTAAATCTTTGGTGTTGGGCAAAATGCTACCCAGCCACCTGTTAGCTGAGGCTGTTGCCCTGTGGCGTGTCTGTACAGTCACCAGGACATATATGCTCTCTCTCCTCTTTTTTAGTGGTGAAATATTTTTGTAAGGCATCGTTGGAAGGGACCTGAAGGATCATCTGGCCCAACCTTTTAGGTGACAGTTTAAATGAGATGGTCCAGCACCCTGTCAAGCTGGGCCTTAGAAGAGTCCAGAGTAGAGGAATCCACCATTTCCCTGGGGAGATTATCCCGATGTTTAGCTGTTCTCCTGGTGAATAATGTTCTTCTGCAATCCAGTATCTCCAGGAGCAACTTATCCCCATTGCCCCTTGTCTTTTCCGCATGACTGCTGTTAAAAAAGGAGTCTCCATCCTCTTGGCAGGCACCCTTTATGTACTGGTACATGGTAACGAGGTCTCCCCTAAGCCTTCTCCTCTCAAGGCTGAATAAACCAAGCTCTCTCAGCCTTGTTTTGTATGGAAGGTTTCCTAGACCTCTGACCACTTTAGTGGCCCTTCTCTGGAGCCCCTCCAGCCTGACCCCATCTTTTTTTTGTATATCAGGGACCAAAACTGAACGCAGCACTCCAGACGTGGCCTGACAAGCACTGAGTAGTTTCCCTTTTGCTGACCCTCTGTCCTCTCAGAAGAGGTCAGAAGCTGGCTCTGTCCGCTGGCTACTGCCTGGAGCAGCATGTGGACTCTTCACCACTCCAGTCTGTAGTCGTGGGAGGGTGACCAAGTCCTTCCCTAGCAGCAGTTGTACTTATTTCATTTCATTCAGGCAGGATTGGATGCTCCTTTTGCATAGCCAATGTAGGATGAATAACCTTGTGTTTTCCCATGTGATTGCGGTCTTCATAGTCTCAATCAATAAATACAATGAGCTTGAACGGTTCAGTGCTGCAAGTTCTTTAAAATCATATCCTCTATTAGAGACAACAATCAACAGTTCTTATTCGAGTTTAGCAGTGATTATATGCTAGCGACTGCAGAAAGTCTCCAGCAATCTAGATGGGGGGTGATGGTGTATAGCACATCTGCCTTGCTCTATAAATATTAGTTTTTAATTAAATTGAATAAAATGCTTTAGAAAATGCTATGTGCTTGTTTAAACACCAGTCATTGTTCATAAGAAAGCGGTTTAAACAGGAATGTCGAAGCATTTTGTAATGAAATGTGTAGCTGACTGCATCATGTATTCACTTAAATGCAATTCATACAGTGCTGGCCCCAAAGTACCCACACTCCCTAAATTAGAGGGAGAGGAGGAAAAGCATGTATGTGTTTGCAGATATTGTCTAAGTATGAGATGTTTGGATCTGATAACAAGCATCTTTTGTGGAAATGGCACAGAAAACAAACACAATTGGGGACTGATTTGTCATCTATGCCAACACATTGTCTCTACCTGAGGTGAGGACCACCAAGAGGTTAAATTGTCCATTATTAAACATGACTCCAAGTGTGGATGTAGCAAATAGGTGCATCCCTGTCATTTTGACTCTAGTTTGCTAGAGCATTTTTTTTGTAGACAGAAAAACCACTTTCCTCTTGAGCAAAATCCCTGGGCTTACGCTTCCTGCACTGATAAACTTGGGCCAGAACTGCAGGGGTGGTTTTACCCATTGCAGATGTGTTTTTTGGTGTCTATAAGAACAGCAAGACCAGGTTTCCTAGAGCTATGGACAGGGTGTCTGTGGTAGGAACAAGCCAACCTTTGATCTATTCTCCCTTGCTGGGCTGGCTGAAATGGAGCTGGAGTTTGGATTCCTACCCAGGAGCGGAATGAGATTGCAAAGAGAAGCTTCTTATGTTTTTTTTTTTTCTTTTTTTTAATTGCAAATTCACTTTACTGTATTTTATGTCGGGCAGAACAACCAGCCTCACAAGCAGCACAGCAGGAGCTGTGAGGTAGGCTTGGTATATATACTGCTCTAAAGGGACTACTTTAGGCTACATCAGGAGGTGGGTCATGAAATCAATGTTATTTGGATATAAAGAGGCAGAGGCTGTATAGCAGAGGATATTGATGGGCTCTGCCTCTGTTTATCACTAGGAGGGAATTGAAGGCTCGCTTAGGCCTCAGTCTGGGGTCTGGCTCTGCAGCAAGGAACTGGCTGCATGGAGCTGTTTTACTACCCAGCTTGAATTAGCGTGTGATCTGAGGAAACAGGGGGTTGCTCTGTGATGTCTGAAGTCTGCTGCTTCCCAGACCTTTGGGGAGCGTGAGGATTGAGGGATGGCAGCTAAGCAGCTCCAATGAACGCAGTGCACCGCAGGAATCTGAAGAGATGATGTGTGTGATTTGCACAGAGCTAGGCCTAGAAGGATGTTGGAGTTGTTCAGCCTGGAGAAAAGAAAGCTCTGAGGAGATCTTATAGTGACCTAACAATACCTGAAGGAGGCCTAGAAGAAAGCTGGGGAGGGTCTGTTTACAAAGGCTTGTAGTGATAGGACTAGGGGTAATGGCTATAAACTGGAGAGGGGCAGATTTAGACTAGATATAAGGAGGAATTTCTTCACTATGAGAGTGGTGAGGCCCTGGAACAGGTTGCTTGGGGAGGTTGTGGCTGCCCCAGCCCTGGAGGTGTTGAAGACCAGGTTGGATGGGGCTTGGGCAGCCTGATCTAGTGGGAGATGCCCCTGCTCATGGCAGGTGGGTTGGAACTGGATGATCTTTAAGGTCCCTTCCAACCCAAACTATTTTATGTATGTTTGACCTCCACTTGATTGTGCTGTTTTGCCACATAAATCAACCAGAAGCTCCAACTAAGCTAGATATGGATAACTCTGCCATCTGTCCTTGCCTGGTAATACAAGTAATACAAGCGCAGACTCTCTATCTTGTAACGCTGGTGTTTCACCAATATTGCATCTGGGACATAAAGGTTAACAAGCACAGGAGTAAGAGGCTGATTTTTAGCAAGAAACAAAGTGTAGGTGTTTCAGTCTTTGCTTGGATGCAGATGTTACTCAGATCATGGATTAACACATGGCAAGCTAAGTTGTCACTGTTTCAAAATGCTGCAGGTATGTGGGCAGGTGCAGTACCAGTCTAAAAATGATGTATCTGTACACCAGGAATGGCAAATTTATCTCTGGATGAAACAACTGCACTTTCCTCTATTGTCTGCTTGTGGATGCTTCGGCGCAACATCCTTATTTGTGGGCAGCTGCTGAGATGTATGTTGGTCCAGTTCTCCATCACAGGGTTCTTTTCATGCATCCATCACTTGAGGCTTGTCCTGGCTGTTTGTTTAGTGATGGTGATATGAGGGAACATTCTTAACTGAACAGTTTTACTCGCATGAAGGTGCCTCTGCTGTTAATGGTTGCCTTCTCTGCTTGCTCTGCTCTAGCTGCTGCCACAATCTCAGATGTATTTGTACCAGTGAGCGTGGATTTGGGCATGGTTAAATCTGCGCAAGGCCTAAGGGGTTTAGTATCTTGCCTCTTTGCATATGATTAGGAGTCAGGAACTTAAGAGTTTCAGAAGTGGGATTCTCAGTGTCACCTGTAAATGCACAATTGGTTTGAAAAGCCTGTTTTTCCATTTTTTTAGTATTTCATCATCTATTTGTGAAGATAATGTGGAATTATCAAAGGCATCTAATACTATTGGAATAGTAATATATCTAATACTATACCACTGGCACAGGTTGTCCAGGGAGTAGTGGAGGCCCCATTCCTGGAAACACTCAGGGTCAGGCTGGATGTCATTCTGAGCAACATGATCTAGTTAAAGATGTCCCTGCTCCTGCAGGAGGGTTGGATTGGATGACCCATATATGCCCCTTCCAACCCAAAGCATTCTATGATTCTACTGAATCCCTTTGGCTAAGAGGGAGACCCTCTTAAAGCCATTGAAATTCCCACTCGCGCAAACCTTTGGTCTGATCACTCACAAATAGAGGTGGGTGCAAACCAAAGAGCTGTACCCTGGCACTGCCGTCACATCTAGCCACTCAACTCCATAAGTAGATTCTTTCTAAGCCTGGACATACTGACTGCAAAAGGAGTGAAAAAATCAATCCAACAGAAAGCCTTAAATAGGGAAAGAGAAAGCTCAATGCATATCATCAAAACCCAAGTGATGCTTTTAAAGCCCTAAGTAAGCAAAGAAGTCTTTATAGGAGCATTGTTCTGCCTCGGGCATTAGGATTGTCATGAACCTCCTCCTGAAATCAATAGGCTTTGTTGATCCGTTCTGTCAGGGCTTGGATCAGGTTAAGGCTAAATAAAGCTACATGGCAGCTACAAAGATTCTGCTTGTCATGCTAGTGGCCCAGAGCTGCTCTAACAAGTTGCATCCTTCTCTAAGTAATTGCCTGTGTTCGTATATCACGTTATCATCTGCAAGATGAATCTGTAATGTCTCTCTTGGGATCCTGTGTCTCATCACTGGCAGCCTGAAACACAGATTACTCTTGCCTCCACCTTTATCCTCAGCTCCTGGCAGCAAAGTGAGGCTGCAGGGAGCCCTGTCTGTTGGAAAGAGCTTGATGGGCTGGATAAACTGGATCCAAGTCTATGGCCTTTTTGTCAAAATGTCCAAGAAGCAGCAATGCATTTTGTCCATCTAACTGGCAAGTTCCTCGATGGAAGCAGAGTGCTGCAGTGACTCAGGAGCTCTGGGGATGGCAGTAGACCTGAATTATCAGGGAACTGAAAGCCAATATGCTGGAAGATGCTGTGGGAAGGAGTGATTGGTCCTTCTTCCAGACTCTGGAACGTTGCTGCCAGGGCTGGAAGAGCATAAGTTATCCCACCTGCCTCCTCAGTCTTTCCATGTTCCGACTCCACCACCACTGCAGTGTGTGACAGCCTTTGAGATACCTAATCTGCCTATCTCTTTCTGAAGTCCTCTTGAAATTTCTCTAAAAGTCTTCTGGAGGGAAGGAAGTTGTGAATCATAGAATCATAGAATAACCAGGTTGGAAGAGACCCACTGGATCATCGAGTCCAACCATTCCTATCAAACACTAAACCATGTCCCTCAGTACCTCGCCAACCGTCCCTTAAACCCCTCCAGGGAAGGTGACTCAACCACCTCCCTGGGCAGCCCATTCCAGTGCCCAATGACCCTTTCAGTGAAAAATTTTTTCCTAATGTTCCGCCTAAACCTCCCCTGGCGAAGCTTGAGGCCATTCCCTCTCGTCCTGTCCCCTGTCACTTGGGAGAAGAGCCCAGCTCCCTCCTCTCCACAACCTGCCTTCAGGTAGTTGGAGAGAGCAATGAGGTCTCCCCTCAGCCTCCTCGTCTCCAGGCTAAACACCCCCAGCTCTCTCAGCCGTTCCTCATAAGGCCTGTTCTCCAGCCCCTTCACCAGCTTCGTTGCTCTTCTCTGGACTCGTTCCAGAGCCTCAACATCCTTCTTGTGGTGAGGGGCCCAGAACTGAACACAGGATTTGAGGAGCGGTCTCACCAGTGCCAAGTACAGAGGGAGAAGAACATCCCTGGACCTGCTGGACACGCCATTTCTGATCCAAGCCAAGATGCCATTGGCCTTCTTGGCCACCTGGGCCACTGCTGGCTCCTGTTCAGTCGCTGTCAACCAACACCTCCAGGTCTTTCTCCTCCAGGCAGAATGGAGTGCAGGGGAACTTTGCTGTGGCTCCTAGTGGATCTCAAAGCCTAAAAGAGTCGCAGGCTGTCTGTCCTGGGATGCCAATATTAATACGGGTCAACAGTCAGTATGGAACCAACTTACCCTGGCTCAGTCCCTGGATGACTTACTGATTTCCTTGGCTTAGATTTAATTTTTGTCTCCAGCTGTAAATTATTCTCAAATGAAAGCAGTGAACTGTGGCCCAGCAATTTGGGTTGGATGGCTGGACTTGCTTTGACTTATTAATAGAAGCAGTTGGCACTTCTTGTCCCATCTGTCTATATGAAGACTTCTGCTCAACTCTTCACCTCGGTCCAAGGAGCAGAGAGCAGCTGAATAACTCCTGACACACTGGAGAGCCTACCAGGGCAGAAGGTCTGTGAAGGCTCCATGATCTGCTATTTCCCAGTTGATGGAATGGACATGAACAAGGGGGTTCTGAGCTCCTGCAACAACTGAACACCCTCCTACAGAAGTGCTACAGTTGAAGTACAACTGAGAGCACGCAAGAGGTGTCTAGAAGCAAATAAGCCATAGTATGCCCTGAGACTGGTGTAATGTAAGCCTTGCTGATGCTTCCCTATGTGGATGGCGACCGGGTGTAGCAGAGGGCTCTGGGTGCTAACCCCAAGCCAAATGGTTATTTCTCTGCTGCTGTTTCTGTGCCTGTGGATAACATTTGTGAATTATCACCTGAAATATTCCTTGATGTTTTAAATAGCCAGCATCTGAGGGCAAGGCACAGACTTCTTCCCTCTTAGCCATTCCTTCCCTCTTGTCCAGGATGTGGCTACGTGCACTGAAATGCAACAGTAGATGGTTAATGAACCTCCTCGGACAAAAGGTGCAGTCACCAAGGAAGACAATAACTCATCACCCTCTATGCGAGCAGGGCCCTTGTTGGGTCTCACTCACCTTTTCTTTCCTGGATAAGGAGATGGGAGCAGATAACTTAGAGTTCATGGACAGGAGTTATGCAGTTGTGCCTCAAATGAAATGAGAGTTCTGTTTCCAGATGTGGCTTTCATTGAGTGAGATGTGAGGCTTTAAGGCTCTTCAAACACTGCAGTATAGTGAGCCTCAGACTCCAGTTACTGCTGGTGGGAAGGCAGCTGGATCTAGCTGGGTTGAGCCTTTTGCAATAGCCCAGAGTGTGCATTCAAAGGGTTGCATATGGAAAACTGAATGAGCTAATCCAGAAAGCTCAGGGCTTCAGGATCCAGAGAGGGCTGAGCCCATCACTCAGCAGCTTGGTGCATCTTGCAGGCTCTGGATTGCTTGATGCTGGAGTAGCCAGACTCCTGTCCATGTTGACGTCCAGTGCAGCCACGTCTAACCCTGACTCCAAGCCCTGTAAAGTCAGCCCCAAGGACTTCTGAAAAACACTGGCCAGTAGATGGGGGTGGCGAATTACAGGAAATGAAGATGAAAGCTGTCACATTACTTGTCCAAGTGTTAAAGTAAAAGCCAGCAGCCTTCTCCTCCTTTGTCTTCTGCATTCTCAAAATAGCTTAATGCAGTGCTTTTTGGCCCTTTCCTGGGTGTTGCTCTGTGCTGGAGGCTGTTATGGTCCTACAGGCAGATTCACAGCTTGCAACGCAAAACAACCCCCAGACTTACCTGGGTAAGATGATTTATTGGTTTTGATAATCTGTTACTGTGGTTGTTTCGGGTTAATCATACTATTAATGTCCTGAAACCTACTGAAGTGCAATTTCATTACACGGATCCCAAACTCTGCTCCCATGCCCCTGCCCGTAATGCAATTAGGCAGATGATTGCAGGCTCTGTGCTAGCAGCTCTGTAATACGGCAAACCAAATGGCCTTGGGCTTGTGTGGTGGTGGCCAGCTGCTGGAGAACTCATCTTGGCAACAGAAGGCTCGATGCTGGGAGAAGCGTGAAGCTGATGGATGAGGTGGTGGAAAAAGAGATTGATTTTGTGTGATTTTGTTTGGTGTTTTTTTTTTTTCCCCCTTGCAGCTAAGAGCTGTCTGGCAAATCACAATGGATACAAGCGGGGGGGAATAGTTTTGATCTGGGGAGGGAAGAGCAGTAAGAGAACAAGGGGGTAATTTGGGTAAATTGGGTGTATATTATTCTGCAATGAACTATGCCTTTGATAATTAAGAGTCAGAAGTGGGTGTGCAGCATAGCCAAAGCAGACCAGCACTCCCTGGGTCTTGTTCAACAGGAATATCAGGACCACGGGAGGGTCATCTAACTGTCATTGTATTCCTGGCCTTCCCCCATAGCCCCACATCAGCAGATGGAGCCAGTAAGCACAGGGATGCAGAGCTCAGGCTTTCAAAGGCATTTGGACTAAATATAGAAATGGGTTATTAAGATTTATCCATGAATGTTGTAAACAAATTAGTTCCACTAGGTATCTGCATGCGTAAGTGCTTATGTACCTCTGCAAACCCTTACTTGAGGAGCTTTTTGTTGCCTGCCTTCAGACTCCAGACTCTGCTGAGCTGGGACTGGGGCAAGTTCTCCTTCCTGGGGCAAGTCAGAGCATTTGGTTGACCTTCTGCAGTGAAGGGTCTATTGCTGCACTGACTGTTTAGGGAGAAAATGTGCTTTATTTAGCAGGCAGGAGTCCTGCAGCTGACTGATGTGAGCAGCCCCATGAGGAACTTGCACATCAGCAGTTCTTGTTGTACATCTCATCAAGCCCCAGAGGCAAGCGGGATATTTGCTAGAGCCTCAGATGCTGTCGCTTGGATGCTTTCCAGCATCATTTTTGTTTGAATGAATAAGTGTTTGAGAAGGATCCCCCAGGACCCACAACTTCTTCCCTCATGGCCTGGAAACACACCAGCTCTCCCCCACTGTGTGGTGCTGGCTGGCATCACTGCTGCAGTGTTTTGTTAGTGTCACATTTTTCCATTTCTCTCAAGCTTACTCATTTCTCTTGAGTCTATGATAAGCATCTAAATGAAACCGAAGCCTCAGACATTTTTGATATTTCCAAGCAATATTGGTAATGAGTCTTATGCTGTGGTGCGTCATTTATTTGAACGTCTCTCAAAGCACTAAACAATCTACATATGCAGGGATTATTCCATCCATCACTGAAATTCAGGAAGCAGAGGCTATGCTGTGGGACACAAGTACATAACTCAGTGGTTTGGGGCAGAGAAAGCTGAACTAGAAAGCAAAGAGATTTCTCTTATGGTAGGTAGAAAAATATTGAACCGTGTATCTCTTCCCAGTGGAGCAGGAGTGATGTCTTGTTGTGGAAGCTGATGGTAGTTGCCTTCAGCAGTCAAAGCTCTGGTGTTAGCTATTACAGGAGAAACTACTTGTCAGCATGTGGCAGGATGAACTTTGTTTTGCTATCATATCTAAAAGCCAATCCACGCAGCCTCTAGGCTGTATGGATGTGGCTGGGTCTGTGATGGCCCACAGTTGTGCTCCGTGAAGTTCGGACCCTCGAAATGACTTCACAGACTTTGGACATGCCAGCAGCTGGCAACTTGGAGGCAACAGCATTCACTCATTAAAGAATGGATTCAACTTTCCAGGCACATCCCTTGCAAAGTACATGACCTCTGATTAAGAATGTACACCAGTAGATGTCAAGAAAATAGGAATAGAGATTTCTTTTGGTACGCAAGGAATTAATAAGGTCTACTGACATTCCCTTGCAACAGAAGAATACATAAGCAGAGTTGCTGGCTTCTCTTATTGTTATGAAAAAAACCCCAGCCTAGTTTATATGAAATGGAGACCTCAATTTGCTGCTATGGGTGGTGAGGCAAGAGTGAGCTTGTGATAGGAACCAGGGATGGGTGTCCTGCAGGAGAAGGTGACTTGCAGCAGGACTGTGCTACATCCCAGTTGTACCACCGTGACCCAGTCTGTGGTCCCAAAGCAGCTGGGAGAACATGTTCATCAGCAGAGTTCGTACATGAGAGCCCAGCAGAGAGGGGGCTGCAGCACAGCTTGGTGCAGTGAAGATGTGGCTGTGGGAGAGATGAACCCAGCAGAGCACCCTGCTTGGTGGGTAAAGCTCAGGGAGCCCCAGGCTGCCTGATAAACCACTGAAACAAGCCTAGCAGTACCCAAAAGCAGTGCACTTTCCCCAAAGAAAGCCATCAAGAGCTGGCACAAGAAGGATGGCTTCTTGAAAGGCTTTTAAAATAAATCAATTATTACAATATAAACAGAAGTTCATTCTTCTGGTGTAATTCTATCACTGCACTCAAGTTTCTCCAGGCTTTAAATTGTGCTTGATCACACTGAAAACTCCAAATGAAAAATGAAGCATTCTTTCCATGGCAGGGGGGTTGAAACTAGATCTTTAAGGTCCCTTCCAAACCAAGCTATTCTATGATTCTTATTTTGAGATAGTTGTGCCAAATCCTTGGTGTAGGTCACATATATCAGGTGGTGCTGGCTTGTGCAATTCAAGGCTTGGTTGACTACATAAATTTTACTGCTTTGTTGTGCTTTGATTCCTAATGCTCAGTTTATAAATTTAAATTATCCCTCCAAACTATGAATTCTAATTAATAATTATTCATTGATAGTCTTTTTAATGACCACCCAACAATCGTTTATCAACAGCCAGCAGCTGTGTCATCTCAATGCCTTGAAGTGATTTGTGTTAATGAATTAAACCTCAGAAAAGAGACACCAGTTTAGTTCCCAGGTGTTCAACACAAAACCTTTTTTAGAAGGGTAGACAATTGCACAGCATAACAGTCTAAGTCGGGGAATGGAGAATAATAACATGTCCAATTGAGAGTGCAGGGGAATTTAAAGAGGAAAAATATAATTACCTGGTCTGGAAAGAAGCCAGACACAATGTTTAAAATTTCAGTCTTATGAAATGTGTCTTGGAACCCTTAATGACTGCAGGATCATAAGACACTGCACATGTTTTCTGTGCTTGGGAGCTACAAGAAAAACAAAGACAAAGGAAATGTGATTGTTTTTTTCTCCCTTCTGATTCTAGAAATGTCTTCTGATATTACGGAAACCAGTGTAACACATGCTTGGAGTTATGACCCAGCATAGAACAAAAGCACAACGATGAAAGCCACCAAAATATTTAGTGCTTGTAAGATAAATAAGAAAGCTTTTAGAAAAAGAGAAAATTCATTAATTACTGTGTTTAATTTCACTTTCATTAATGTGATCTGTGGAAATGGCTGAAGAAAGAACAGAATGCTTTTATTTCCTCCAAGCTCTGCAGGACGGTCCTTCCTTTCATAAGCTGTGAACCACCCTGCTGGCCCAGCGCTGCTCCTTGCTCCTCAGGCAATGGGACATTTCAGATCCTGACCGTCACCAGGTACCGAGATGATATTTCTAAAACACTAAACTTTTCACATTACTTAAATGTCATCATGTAAGTGCAGTTGAAGAGGCTGGGGGTGGTGGGGTCAGTGGGCAGCAGGAAGGCAACGTTGTCCACTAGCCCAGGTAGAGCAGCACAAGGGGAAGGAGCTTTGAGCCAGAAAGACTCCAGCAATTTATTTTCCCGTGCTAGAGAGCAGGACTAGTCTCACTGTGTTCAGTTTTGGTTCCCTCATTACAAAAAGGACACTGAGTTGCTGGAGTGTGTCCAGAGGAGGGCGATGGAGCTGGGGAAGAGTGTGGAGAACAAGTCTTACGGGAAGCAGCTGAGGGAACTGGAACTGTTCAATTTGGAGAAGAGAAGGTTGAGGGGAGACCTCATTGCTCCCTACATCTCCCTGAAAGGAGGTTGTAGCGAAGTGAGTGCCGATCTCTCATCCCCCAGTAATGGGATGAGAGGAAATGGCCTCAAGTTGCACCAGGGAAAGTTTAGGTTGGATATTAGGAAAAATTTCTTTACTGAAAGAGTGGTGAAGCCCTGGCGGAGGCTGCCCAGGTAAGAGGTAGACTCTCCATTCCTGGAGGTCTTCAAAAAAATGTGTGGTTGTGGCACTTGGGGACATGGTTCAGTAGGCATGGTGGGGTTGGGCTGATGGTTAGACTAGATGAGCTTAAAGGTCTAATTCCTCCAGCCTTGAATGTGAGATATGTGAAATTTTGGGTTAATCAGTTTAATGGTGTTAAGAAACTGGTGCTAGAAAAAGAACGAGATGCTAGGATGGGTTTCACCAACAGCTGCTTGTTCTGTAGTAATGAGTGACAAGCTCATGTAAAATCAATCTAGGGTGGCAAGAGCTAAGTTCAGAAGTATTTGTAATGCTAATGAATTACAAATCCACTGCTGATAGAATTTAAGCTGTCCAAGCATCTCTCTCATCCATGCAAATCCAGGTGTGAGAATGGGAAATTTTTTTTTCTTTTTTTTCCAAAATGTGAGAAGCCATTTTTCAAGATTTTAAGTGAATTGAGCAGTTGATCAAACAGGTTTCAGGCTCATGTATGTTTCATGTGCTGCACACCATGAGCTTTTGAGCAAACCTAAACAAAACAGAGGTGTAACCAAAGGCTTGTTTTAAATACAAACTCTATTGCCTTATTTGTTAACCATCAACATGAAATCACCAAAACCTCATCAATTCTTTTTGGCCGACTCAAAGTTGTACTTTAGGGGGAACTTTCATCTGAAAAGAGAGACTAGAGCACCTCCCGTACGAGGACAAGCTGAGAGAGTTGGGCTTGTTCAGCCGGGAGAAGAGAAGGCTCTGAGGAGACCTTAGAGCAGCTTCCAGTAGCGAAAGGGGCTCCAGTAAAGCTGGGGAGGGACCCTTGATCAGGGAGTGCAGGGACAGGAGAATGGTTTTCATCTGAAAGAGGGGAAATTGAGATGAGATCTTATGAAGAACTGTTTTCCTGTGAGGGTGGGGAGGCCCTGGTCCAGGTTGCCCAGAGCTGTGGTGGCTGCCCTGGAGGTGTTCACCTGGAGGTATTCAAGGCCAGGTTGGATGGGGCTTGGAGCAACCTGATCCAGTGGGAGATGTCCCTGCCCATGGCAGAGGGTAGAACTGGATGGGCTTTAAGGTCTCTTCCAACCCAAACCATTCCATGATTCTAAAACTGGGTGTGACTGTAGCGAGGATATTTCTGAGGGCAGAAAAAGGCATTGTTGTCATTGTTACCTTACAGGCACGAGCAGGTCTGATAAATGTAATCACTGAGGAGGAAAATAACATGATGGTGACCACTCTGACCTGGGGGAGAGCTGGGCCCATTGCAGCCCCTTGGCTACAAACCTGGTTTGATGTGCTACAATATCTTTAATGCAACCTGCCGGGGGGTTGCTAATATGTGGGTTCAGCTCATGTGCTTGAATGGGGAGCAGATGAACATCCCTGAACAAACAGCAGCAGCTGATGAGAACAGGGAGTTTTGGGACTGACAGGCATGAGCTGAGGGCTGCAGGAGTCAGAGGAAGAGTGGAATAATTTCATGGCTTTTGCAGAGGTCTGAGGTGAGAGGAGGGCAGGGGCCAGCTCAGATTCGGAGCCAGATGAGAAAACTTCCATTTCTAGGGTATTGTTGTTGTAAAATAGCTTCGATCTGGCCCAGCTGAACCCCACTATGTTTTTGGCCATGACACAATTGGACCTGTATTTTTTGTCCTTCCCTTTCTGCGCTCACTGATAACCCATGCAGCCCTGAGCTGCATCCTCGTGGCTAAACCCTGTTTGTGACAGATGACTGGGCACTGGATTTATTGGGTTTCCCTTCTGCCACCCGTTTGCTCGCAGTGGCTCTTCCTGCTCCCTGATCACGCAAAATGCTGGGTCTCACGCATCCTTCAAAACACAGATTTATATTCAGAGCTCTTCTTTCCATCTTTCCTCTTATCTTCCTTCTACTGAAGCAAATATAACGCTTGGTGGACAGGCCTGCTAAGCCCATTTAGTTAATCGCTGGGCCCAGATGAAGGTCACCCTGCCAAGCACTCATAATTCCTATTCTGCACTATAAATATGCATTTGATTCATTGTCTCCTGTCCCTTCCATCACGGGGGATGGAAGAGGCATGCCAGCAGCCCGCCATTCCTCCCTGCAGTGATGTGAGTCACTGTCACAGCTCTGACGCTTCATCTGCGGCGATAATTGTAAATTATCTCACCACTCTCTTCCTTGCATTCAGTCTAAACCTGCCCTTCTCCAGTTTATAGCCATTGTCCCTTGTCCAATCACTACAAGCCTTTGTAAACGGTCCCTCCCCAGTTCTCTTGTAGCCCCTTCAGGTACTGGAAGGTTGCTATAAGGTCTCCTCGGAGCCTTCTCCTCCCCAGACTGAACAAGCCCAACTCTCTCAGCCTGTACCCATATGGGAGCTGCTCCAGCCCTCACATCATCTTTGTAGCCTCCTCTGGACCCGTTGCAACAGCTTCATCTCCTTCTTATGTTGAGGATTCCAGAACTGGACACAATACTCCAGATGAGGTCTTGCAAGAGAGAAACAGAGGGGCAGAATCACTTCCCTTGACCTGCTGGCCACACTTCTTTTGATGCAGCCCAGGACACAGTTGGCCTTCTGGGCTGTGAGCACACATTGCCGGCTCATGTTGAGCTTCACATCAACCAGTACCCCTAAGCCGTTCTCCGCAGGGCTGTTCTCTTTTATGAACACCTCCAGTGATGGAAACTCCATCACTGCCCTGGACAGCCTCTACCAGTGGTTCACTACTGTCAGTAAAGAAATAGTTCCTAATATCCAATTTAAGCCTCCCCGGTTGCAACACCTGGGGGTGTTGGTTGACAGCCGACTGAACAGGAGCCAGCAGTGTGCCCAGGTGGCCAAGAAGGCCAATGGCATCTTGGCTTGGATCAGAAACGGCATGACCAGCAGGTCCAGGGAGGTTCTTCTCCCTCTGTACTCAGCACTGGTGAGACCGCTCCTCGAATCCTGTGTTCAGTTCTGGGCCCCTCACCACAAGAAGGATGTTGAGGCTCTGGAACGAGTCCAGAGAAGAGCAACGAAGCTGGTGAAGGGGCTGGAGAACAGGCCTTATGAGGAACAGCTGAGAGAGCTGGGGGTGTTTAGCCTGGAGAAGAGGAGGCTGAGGGGAGACCTCATTGCTCTCTCCAACTACCTGACAGGAGGTTGTAGAGAGGAGGGAGCTGGGCTCTTCTCCCAAGTGACAGGGGACAGGACGAGAGGGAATGGCCTCAAGCTCTGCCAGGGGAGGTTAAGGCTGAACATTAGGAAAAATTTTTTCATGGAAAGGGTCATTGGGCACTGGCAGAGGCTGCCCAGGGAGGGGGTTGAGTCACCTTCCCTGGAGGTGTTTAAGGCACGGGTGGACGAGGTGCTGAGGGACATGGTTTAGTGTTTGATAGGAATGGTTGGACTGGATGATCCGGTGGGTCTCTTCCAACCTGCTGATTCTATGATTCTATGAACTTGGGGTCACAGATGGTCCTGGATGATTAGAAATTCCCCCATGTGTTCCTGTTGGCGATGAGACCCCTGGGGCAAGATGCTACTGCCAGGAAGGGACCAGAGCTTCTCCCAGTGGGGCTGGGTGCTGATGGTGATGTGCACCCTGGATTGCTCCAAGACCATTGATTAAAGACCATGGAATAAATACAAATAAACTCCTACCTCTTTAGGCAGGTGTCAGATGGAGGGAGGCTCCCTGCAGGGGCGGGGGGGGCGGGATGGAGACAGGGGCGGGGACATGGGCGTGGGACCAATGCCCTTATAAGGGAGGAGGGGCGGGGCCAAGTCGAGGGGGAACCAGGGGAAGCGGCCATGGGAAAGGGGCGTGGTCAACTCCCTTGTAAGGAAAAAGGGGCGTGTATGAGGCGTGGTCAATACGGGGGGGTGTGGCCCGGGCGATGGGGCCGGAAGGGGCGTGGCCTCCCCGCCGGAAGTGGCGGGGCCGGGGCGGGGCGGTCGCAGCGCGGGCGGCGCTGCCGGTAGCGGGTTTCGGGGCTGAGGGCGCGGGGCGGCCTCGGTCATGGCGAGCCAGTCGCAGGGCATCCAGCAGCTGCTGCAGGCCGAGAAGCGCGCCGCCGAGAAGGTGGCCGAGGCCCGCAAGCGTGAGTACGGCCCCAGGCCGCGCGGGCCCGGGGGAGCCGCTGGCAGTGAGCGGCGGGGGCCGCGGGGCCCTGGAACCACGGGAGGGCAGGGCCTGCCCGGCCCCCCGACCCCTGCGTGGACAGGAGGGTACGGTGGGAACCCGGTCTCCCTCAGCCCTGGAAGGAGCGCTCCCCGGGAGGAGAACGCCGTGTAAACCCTCCTCACGGCAGCAGGGCCAGCAGCGGGGATGCTTCTGCCTCTCTGTGTCTTTCCTGGCTTTAACTGTTTTTTATTCGCAATGAAAACGGTTTGTTTCTGTGCTGGGCTCGAGATATTTCGTTGAGCTAAGAGTGCTACCCCTTGGGGATCCGAGTTGCTTTTCTTATTGAGAGCAATTCTGCCTACAAAGACCACGACTTTTACAAAACCTTTCTGCTTTAAGCATTTTTATCTTTTTTTTTTTCTTTTGATTGAACTTAGCTGTGTTTTGGTTCTGTCCCCTCACAGGGTGGTGAGAAATATATTATTATATCTCACTCTAATGATAAAGGAGGTCTCCAGGGAGACCTTAGAGCAGCTTCCAGTACTGAAAGGGGCTCCAGGAAAGCTGGGGAGGAGCTCTTGATCAGGGAGTGCAGGGACAGGACAAGGGAGAATGACTTTTGAGCTGCAAGAGAGAAGATTGAGAGGAGATGAGATCTCAGGGAGAAATGTTTTGCTGTGAAGGTGAGGAGGCCCTGGCCCAGGTTGCCCAGAGCAGTGGTGGCTGCCCCATCCCTGGAGGTGTTCAAGGCCAGGCTGGATGGGGCTTGGAGCCCCTGATCCAGTGGGAGGTGTCCCTGCCCATGGCAGAGGGGTTGGGACTGGATGGGCTTTGAGGTCTTTTTCAACCCAAGCCATTCTATGATTCCATGATAATCTTGGAAGAGAGGGTGTAGTGGAAAGTCCAAGAGGGGAACTTGATGCAGTAGTTGTTTTTTCTGTTGGTTGCACAATTGGCCTGAGGTGAAACTAAGACTTAGTGTCCTTTCTGATGTGCTCTTTGGCATTTTTCAGTTCCATTCACATCAGCGAGGCTAGGCCTGGAGGTTGTCTAATGTATCCAGAGAACCTCTCCAGTTCTTGCTGATGGCCACTCATTGCATGGTGGACTTGGCAATGTTTTGGTGGTACACAGGGCTACTTCAGGCTGAGACCGCAAGGCTGGAGGGACTGTGGTGTCCTGCTGTTGCCTCCTACAGAAGGACCCGCTGCGATAGCAAATGCTGTAGTTATTGTTTTGTATTGGGTAGCTGGAAATGTGTGGGGAAATACACTCTTCAGTACTTTCTCTTTATTTAATTTGATCTGTTCCTTGGTTACAGGGAAGAATCGGAGGCTGAAGCAGGCAAAAGAAGAAGCCCAGGCAGAGATTGAGCAGTACCGTCTGCAGAGGGAGAAGGAATTCAAAGCCAAGGAAGCAGCGGTTTGTTTCCTATATCATTCACTGTCATGTACTCAACCCCTTAGCCTTGCATTCGGGGTTACTTGCTCTGAGTGCAGCCCTTGGGGTGGAAAGCATTGCAGGAGGAGTACTTCTCTCATGGCCTGTCTTTGACGTACAGCCACGTGTCACGGAAAAACCAGTGGAAATGAATCAGAACATGGTGTACTGCATCTCCACAGGAGGAACTACTGACTGGCAGTGAATTAGCTCAATAACCTCATGTCCTGGCTAGTGCCCTGATGGGTAGCAATCACCCAGAACCTGCAGCACAGAGCAGTGTCAAAAGCAGGCCAAACTCACTCCTGTGATAAGCTGTTTTCCATGATGCTAACGTGGTAGAAACCGCTTGCCTCTTTGATGTTGCTATCTTGCTGAGGCAGTCCTGAGGCTTGTGTTCTTCTTAGCAGTGTTGCCTGCTGTGTTTTCCTTCCATTCTGAGCAGAGGAAGTGTTCCCAAAAGGTGAAGAACTGCAGCCTTTTAGCAGCCGAGGGCCGTGACACAATCAGGATCTTTCCACCGCCTGTGTGTCTTCTCAGTTCTGGAAACTTCACAATATGAGCTGGCCACCCTCCCCTCTGTCCGTCCCCTGATTAACACCTCCTCTCTCCTCCTGCATAAAAGGCTTCGTGTCAGTAGGTTAGGATTAATTTTTCACAACCACTTAGCTTGGTTCACCAGGCAATTCCAGGCTAATAAAGTGCGCTTCACTGCCTGTCAGCTAGTTCTATTCTATTTATCCTTCTCCAGAGAGGGAAGCACTTTGAGTCCCAGAGTGTTGGTCTCCTTCAGTGTACTTTTTCTGTGCTTTTTCCCTCTGCTTACAATGGGAATTAGCTCTCTCTGTCCTTGTGTATGGAACAAGAAGGGCATTGCAAGCTGGGAAAGATTCCTTGCTGTGTGTGTCAGGTGGCCCACAGTCCTGTTAGGGAGGCAGAGATTTTTATAAAGATTCTCCAAGGGTAGAAGCAATGGGATGATGGGAAGAGTGTGCTTAAACTAAATTATGAGTATTACTTCTCTAACAGTACAGTAACACCCAGCAGTGCCCAGTTCCAGTTGCCAGTACAGCAGGACCTTTATTTCAGTTACTCTTTAGAAGCCTGTGCTCCCAACTGGCATGGGCTGTGAATGAAATATAAACTTGGGTAAGCTCAGTGGGAAATAGGAGTAGGGCAACCAATGGTATTTTCATTTTTCTGAGTGCAGTTTTTTCTCCTCAGCAAAGATTAATGGTTGAGATGCAGTGTGGCAATCCAGAATAACGAAATACAGGTCTAGGAGTGGTGTTTTTGTCAAACAACTCGCATGTGAGCATGCTCTTCCCTTTGGTATTTGTAGGCCCTCGGATCTCATGGCAGCTGCACCACTGAAGTTGAGAAAGAGACCCAGGAAAAGATGAGTGTGATCCAGCAGAACTTCCAGAAGAACCGTGAGGTGGTCCTTTCCCAGCTGTTGTCTCTAGTATGTGACATCAAACCTGAAATCCATGTGAATTACCGCATCAACGGCTAGTAGAAGAATGAACAAGCATACTAGAAATGCTAGTAGTAACCTGGCCAGGTTTAAACAGAGAGCCTGTGCCGGTAATTGTTAGGCCTGTGTAACTGTGTTCTTGTTGACCAAAATGCATTTTTCAGTGTGGTGTTAACCTTCATACAGGGATTTAACCTTGTAAGAAGAATCCTCTGGCTGTACCAGTGCTGGCTGATAATTTTCAGGTGCTTGAGTTTCTCTGTATTGAATATTCTCTGTATATTCTGCTGTTAGCTTGAGTTACAAGTCTGGTACTCTGACACTTGAAAGTAAAACCACTTATTTAACTCCAGAGCCTCTAGTCGGTCGTCTTGTTCCTGCTAACTTGTTCTGAGAGTGCTGAAAGGTCTCACTGTGTTGCGTGGGAGTTTGGGCTCTGCAAAGAAAGAGTAAGAGAGACAGCAAATGTCTGAAGGTCGCAGCAGGTGAGTTAAAAACCCATTACAGAGCTCCTCCTCTTGGCTCCAGTCTGAAGCTTTACCTGCCAAATCCTTCTGAAAAGTGTCAGGAGCAAATGTTCTGGAGGCCGTTAGGGGAAGTAAGATGTTGTGAGTTCACTGGAATTGTTGGATAGCCGGGTACTGGGCAGCAATTGTCCTTCCTTTAGTCAAGTCCTGGTCACTGCTTGCTAATACCTAAGTCATACTGCATCCTGCTGCACTGGGAACAGCGTGAAATAAATGTGTTCGAGTTGCCTCTGCAGTGTGTTCTAGCTCTTTAATCAAAAGCACACACAAATACATCAAGAGGTTTCAAGTTTTGGTGGTTTCTTCCACTCTCACCACCAGGATATGCAATAGGGCTTTGCTCTGTTGCGTTTGGTTTAAGGCCTTTTGCAGAGAAGAGACCTTGATGAGCATGTACCTGATCAGACCCAAGAGATGCAGATCTCTGTGAGAAACCTTATAGGTGCTCTTCCTTAGACAGAGGACCTATGGAGTTTGCTTGGATTGGGAGGGAGGGAAGAAGGATAAATGAATGTTGTAACAAAGGAGCAAATGTCTACCAGCAGTCACACAGGGCAATGAAAGAATAGACCATTACTGTGTCTCCTGTTGTAATGTTTTATGGTAGTGTGCTCTAGTTCTGAGAGGATCTCTTCAGGAATTAAAGCTATTAAATGGATTGTAAAATTAAAACAAAAGCCTCCTGCAACGTCAAATGTGCCAGGCTGGGGAAGAAGCCAGGTCAGTACAAGGAGAACAGGATCAAAGCAGTTTTAATCAGTCTGGTCTAATGATTGGAGAGGTGCTATGGCCTCATAAAAGGTTGCAGCCATGCTAATTCCAGTCTGTCCTTTGGAGATGAAACATTTTTTCCTATTGAGAACAGGTGCTCAGACTCCAGCATGATATTCCTGATAGAAACCTTCCTCGCTCCAGGCTGTAATTAGCAATTTTGTCCTGTTTGTCAGTAAAAGACTGCTGCTTTTTCTGGAAAAAACAGTGTGTGTCCCACTTTCTCACTTGGTTCATAAGTTTCCCTTTGTTGATGACTTTCTACTCTTGCTCTATGGAATAGTAAGAGGCAAGAGAAAAGTCAAAAACCCTTCTGATTGTTTCCTCTTGGCAAAAGACATTGTGGAGGTGTTCTCTTTAGAACATTGTTGCAAGAATATCCATTTATTTTAATATTTCCCTGAAATTTAGCTTCTTTGAGTGACTAGACTCTACAGCTTTGCACAGAAGCGAGTATTTCCAGTTGCTGCTCTCCAGGAAGGCTGAGTTTGTTTGCGGTGTAGATATTGTTATAAACTGAGGTTCTCTCCATACACTGTGATGCTCTGCAAATGGGAGATGGACCTACTGCTGTCTGTGCTGGAAAACTACTCTGCAGGAAACAGTTTTCTACTGACAGAGGTATAGAGTTGGACGTGCGACTTCTTGCCTCTGAAATCTGATTTTCTTAGACTTTGTGCAGCAAGTTTGATTAGTAAGAGTAAAAACCATACTAGCTGCTAGTCCAAATCTGTCTCGGAATTCTGCCTGCTGCTGATCTGCCTCCATTAATCCCTTGCTGAGGTGGCCCCATGTATACGAGCTGTAGGTTGCTCTTGTACCTCAGAAAGGTCCGGAAGCTGCTTTGAGTTCATCTACTGCTGTATGACTCCCTTAATCTGAGCTCTCATCCCTGGAAACGTCAGCCAGTGGCCAAGACAGCCAGAGTCCTGGTGCTGTATGGAGGTAAGAAATGGTCAGTGCTTGGGTCTCACTCCTTTTGTGGGTGGCTGCTGCTGCTGATCTCTCCCAGTTCAAAGTGCTTGCAACTACGCGCTTTCCTGGGATTGATGCAGGCATGTTGGGATTTACACGGGGCAGTCACATCCATGTTCATCAGCAACGATTTGGAGTTTATTTTTGTGGCATTTGTTTGCAGACAGCATCTATATCGTTCTAGAGTTAATCCTTTTTTGCTTTTAAAATTCCGTAGGCAAGGTGTTATCTGCACAAGCACCAGACGGACAAATGGCTTGTTAACACCGGAATGCGAGGGTCACCCGAGTGGCTCACTGGGCAGTTTGAGGTACAATTAAGACAGCATTTGTGCTGCTTAAAGCCAGAGTTCAATATTTAAGGCACGTCTGTGTTGACAGAGCTTGCTCCCCACTCAGGTCATGCTGTTTGGCCTGAAGGTTGGCGTCTTCTTAAATTTAAGCAGGGAGTTAAAATGCTCAGCACCGCTCTGGGAGGGGAGGCAGGGGGGAATCAAAGCTCCTCATCCTGCTCAGGTCTGCCACCTCTGCTCTGTCTAATGATGCCTGGTATCTTTTTGGTCAGTTCAGAGCCAGTGTGGGTTTGATCTCTTGTGGATTTGTTGCAGTTAAATCCAAAAGCATGTGAGAAGGGACTAGTGATGTGCAGGAGGGATGAAATGTGTGTGCAGTGATGTCAGGGACCCAGGACAAGGGGGATGGTTTTCAGCTGAAACAGGAGAGTTGTTAGATCAGATATTGAGAAGAAGTTTTGTATTGTGAGGGTGGTGAGGCAGTGGCCCTGGTTGCCTAGGGAAGTAGTGGCTGCCCCCTCCCTGGAGGTGTTCAGGGCCAAGTTGGATGGAGCTTTGAGCCCCTGATCCAGTGGGAGGTGTCCCTGCCCATCGCAGTTGGGATTAGATGGTCTTTATGGTCCCTTCAAACCCATACCATTCTATGCTTCTGTAAAAACACACCCTGATTTTGACTGACCTAAATACTCTTGTGCTCTCTGCCTGTTCTTGTGTTCCACCATGCAGTCCTTACTCTAGGTTACAGATAATTATGTAGAAAGAATGGTATTCCTCTTTCTTCTCTCTGCCTCTGATCATTTCTTCTTTTTGTCTCTCTTTTCCTCATCTGGAATCTCTTTCCCTTTTAACTGGCATCACTAGTTCATGCGTTAATGCAGAATAAGAAAGACAAGCCTAGAACCTGGCTTGTTCCTGGCTGAGGTTTTGGCTTCAAAATGTTAAAAGAAAGTACAATCAAGAACACTGAAGATCAATGATTTGCTGAAAAAGTTCCCCAAACTCATCCAAGAAAGGAGCATGGCGTAATGTTTTGTTGAGGTTGAAAGGAGAAAGTACTAATTTCATGCGGAAAAGATTGTCTCTCGGACTGGCATAGGACTAGAAAATAAATAGGTATTAAATTACATTTGGCTGTCTCAAAATAATCTAATAAAGCACCTGCTGGATCGATAGCTGAATCATTATCCAAGGCACATAGCAAGCTTTCCTTCTAATTTGAGATGCAAGGAAGCGATTTTTACATTACCATAATAAAAAGAATAATACTTCAAGTCTTCACAGGAAAAAGGCAGAAGTAGGGAAGAAACCCAAGAACCACACTTTATGCCTTAAACAAGTGTCATTTTTCATTAGAAACTGGTGATTTAGGGATATCGTGAGCTAAAGTTTTTGTATTTAATGACTGTCAATCTGTCAGCTTTGCTGAGGTGTTTGACAAAAAAGCCCAACCCAGAGTCTGTGCAGGAAGAGGGGAGAAGTAAGACAAGGTTTTCAACAACTTTGTTCTCCTAATTAAGGCTCACTGGGCGGGGAGGGGGGGGAAAGGTGGAATATTTATACACTGAAAATGCAGTTTCATCAAAAGCAAATGAGATGTGCTCATGTTGACTGCTGCTCACCGCTGCAGCGTGCGCAGCCGCAAGCAAGGCTGAGGTAGGGAGGACCTGCAATCGCATGCAGCCCAACTGTGAATAAAGCAGGAATAGCAGCGATGCTTTCTCAGCCTTTTATATATCGCAGAAGGTGTATTAAACCAAGTAATAAATACATAGAGAAAATGTGTTCTTGGGATTCAAAATAGGAAAATGCAGACTAAGGAATCTATAACTCAGTATTTAAAGCAGTGGGACTCGAGAAAAGTGATCTAAGAAATGGTATTGAGAACATGGTAGAGGCTGAGGTTATCCCAGAGGACAGGAGATATCAGTGGTTATTGTCAGACTGGGAAAGCACTGCAAATGCAGATATTTTTTTCCTGCAGTCAGGTTCCCTGTAATATATTCATTAAAGCAGTACAATGGAATAAGGAGTACAGTTATAATACATGTCCAGGGCACCAAGCTGGGAAGATACAAACAGTACAGAGGACTGAATTGCAATTCAAAACGATCTTGATAAATGGGAGAAATGATCTGAAACCAATAGCATGAGGCTTCCTGAAGTCTAACGCTGAACTAAGAAGGGAGAAATCAAATACACAAACTCCAAGCAATCAATAACTGGCTGTACAGCACTGCCCAAACTGTGAAAATGAGGATGACCCCCTCAAGACTCAGCAAATGGTTTGGTTTTGAAATGAAGTTGCCACTGTACAGCAGATTGATACACGGGACCTGTGGAAGCTGGAGGTGAGAGAGAGAGAGTTGTTGTGTTTGTGGATGTGGGGAGGTCTCTGTGTCCTGTCCAGATGTTGAGCTTTGAAAGAGGTGAAAGCAAATCACTCTGTGAATGGAGCATTGAGGGGCATGGGGCGGTCTGGCAGATCCAGCAGAGTGGTGATGATGGCGAGGTACGGGGTTATTTAGTCTGCGGTCTCTGTCACAGACTGGAGAGGTCTTGAAATAAAATAGAGGTTGTTTGAAAGAGGAGAGACGTTTAATTTTTCACCAGATTCACTGAGGCTGGAAGAAGTGATCAGCTTAATTTGAAATGAGAAAGATTCAGTTTTTATTTGCTCTTTACCAGGAAGGCTGAGGGGCTGTGGAGGCTCCAGCATAGCCACTGCTGAAGTCCTGCTGTCCCCGTGTCCTGGGGCTGTGTGGTTGGATTTTGGCCCCTAACTGTTGGCTCTAGAAGCTGGTTTCATCATGTTGGAAGGATGAGGTCTCCTTTGGCAGTGGGGTGAGAGCGTCCCTTCATGAGAAGGCTGCAATGGGAGCTCATCAGTTAAATATCATAGAGCTAAGGTTGAAAAAGACCTCTAAGATCATCAAATCTAGCCATCAGAGAGTTAACAGTGGGAAGCAGAAAACAGACAAAGCACAAGTGAAGAAAGACAGGGAGACTTTACAAATAGCTTTGCCATGGTTTATGTTAAGTCAGAACTTACTTCTGCATAGAAACTAGTGAACGAAACTCAAGAGAATCCTCAAGCTGCCTTAACTCCAATTTGCATACAACAAATCCCCTGCTGGCACAAGCTGAATGTACAGTGAACACAACACTTCCCAGAGCGGAGAGGTCTGCATTTGCATTCACTTATACTTCATTCATTCTCATTTCAGTTTTTAGAAGAGCTTCCTTTTTAAATAGGGCTGGATTGAGAGCATGTCAGCTGGGTTCCGCAAACAGAAGCACCTTCAGTCTGTGTTGGGATCCTGCCAGTGTCCTCTTTACGTTTTACAGTCAAATAGTTCCCTATTACTTGTAAGCCTTTGCCTCTCTCAAATTTATTTCTGCTTTACTAGATTGGCTTTGTATTCGCTGTTAATTACTGTTCTCTGTGCTGGTTTTAAGGAGGTTAAATTTCTAATCATAGAATCATAGAATGGTTTGGGTTGGAAGAAACCTCAAAGCCCATCCAGTTCCAACCCCCCAGGGATGGTCAGGGACACATCCCACTAGTTCAGGTTGCTCCAAGCCCCGTCAAACCTGTCCTTGAACAGCTCCAGGGATGGCACAGCCACAACTTCCCAGGGCAACCTGGGCCAGGGCCTCACCAGTCTCATAGTGAAGAAACTCCTCCTCATGTCCAATCTCAATCTGCCCCTCTCCAGTTTATACCCATTGCCCCCTAGTCCTATCACTCCAAGTCTTTGTAAACAGTCCCTCCTCAGCTTTCTTGTAACCCCTTCAGGTACTGGAAGGTTGCTCTGAGGTCTCCTCTGAGCCTTCTCTTCTCCAGGTTGAGCAACCCCAACTCTCTCAGCCTGTCCTGATATGGGAGCAGCTTCAGCCCTCGGATCATCCTTGTAGCCTCCTCTGGGCCCATTCCAACAGGTTTAAGGCTCAGGTTTTGGTAGGTGGGATAGGAATGTTGCAGACACATCGTAGCATCTCCGGAGCACAGATATAAAGGCATGTGTGCAAACACAATTGTCCAGCAACTTATTGTCCAGCTAGAATCTAAAATGTGATGTTTATTGGAATATATTAATCACTGAATATTTTATAGACTGTTCTGTAGGAGCTGTGGCTACAGGATACCTGCTTGGATTGCAAGATACCTGGCAGGATCTTGCCTGCCTGACAAAAATACTGAAACTATGGACCCAATAAGCTGATCAGAAAACAAAGACCTGCCAAAGGTTTCTGAGCATGTGGCTTGAGGACTGAAGTCAGGAAGAGTCAGGCTAGGAGACCTTGACTCCACACAGCCTGACCTGCACGTCCATTGTCTCTTTTGGGCCAGGTCTGCAAGTTCAGGCTGGGTGGAAAATGATCTCAGAAAAATAACTGGAAAACTTTGCATTCCTTTAGGTTGGTTTTAGCTGCCATGGAGATTCCTCCTCAGTTCTTTAGACACACATGAAGCAGATGCTTTGAAAACTTTCAGAGGGAAAGGCTGTCAGTCTAAAAGTTTCTAAAAATGTAATAGCATGTGGCCTTTTTTCTGCTTCAGAGCAGGAAAACTGGGATTGCTTTAAACCTGGAATTGTATTTTTTTGATTTTGCCCCAACACCCCTCCTGGATGAACAGGATTTTTCTGCTTGTGCTGATGGGGCGAGGTGTT
Organism: Phaenicophaeus curvirostris; assembly: GCF_032191515.1. Taxonomy (NCBI): domain Eukaryota; kingdom Metazoa; phylum Chordata; class Aves; order Cuculiformes; family Cuculidae; genus Phaenicophaeus; species Phaenicophaeus curvirostris. The sequence goes on from NC_091411.1 coordinate 3,813,618, forward strand.
GATGCCAAGATCAGCCCACCCTCCCACATCTTGCTAAACAAGAGACGTATGGTGTATGCGCTGCAGGTATTTCTGAGTGGTGCTTTCAAGTTTATTGCCCCCACAGAGTTTTACCGCAGGCATTTTCATGCAGTGAGCCGACAGTGCTTTTTCCAAGCACTTTGCTTATCATATTCTCTCCCTGTCAGGATCCTTGCATGGGCAAGAAGGGGTGGAAATGAAGCCAAAACTTTTGATGAGGAGCATTTGCAAAAGAACCTAAAGGTTTGCATGGTCCTGGTTTGGGTGGGGATTTGAGCTGGGGCTTGAGCTAGTGACAACAGCAAGAAGGTTTATCTGGTTTCTCAACACCTGGACGAAGTTAGTGTGTGAGTTGCCAGTTTCCAGTGTAACAAGATCCCATGTGGGTAAGCGGTTTTGAAGTCAGCCCAGTTCCCTGTGCAGCCACGTGATGTACTGAACACATTGCTCAGCAATGTCTGGAGCAAGCAGGGTTGCATAAATCCATGCCTCCAAGAGAGGAACGGCATTTCCTTCAGGAAATGGACACAAGCACTGCAATGAAGCTGCCTTTTTTTAACTGTTTGCTAAGACTAACTCAGTGAGATACTTGGTTCACTCTGCTCCCGGAGTCCGTGGATTTTTTTGGTGAGCTGTGAAGCCACAATTCCCAGGCTTACGAGTCTCCTGTCTATGGTATCTCTCAGCATTAGCTCTTTGCATGAAAGTAAATCACTTCTCTAGCATGTGAAGCTGCTCTGGGGATCCGTCTGGCTCTGTGTCTGAGCCTGCTGCTTTGCTTCTGAGTCCAGCAGCTGGAGAGGAAGCTTGTACCCACCCTCTGTATCAGCGCAGACTCCTGTTTTGAGGAGAGCTCCAATCTCCACCCTGTGTGTTGTCCCTATGTTTCCGTCCTTTAACACGACCTTTTGCTGAATACACAGTGAGTATCTCAGCCTTGAGATCTTCATTCACCTCTTCTGATTTCTCCAGGCTCTGTCATTGGTGTTTGGCTTTGACTAATATTCGCAGCAGCTAATCTGATGCAACTTTGGGACTCCTGCTGTGTGAGTCCTACCCGGCTGATCCGGGAAAAGGAGGAGGGCAGCCGCTTGCTTGTGCCACTCTTCAGATCTTCACGACCTTTAGGGTCCAGCTCGAGCTCTGGACTCCCACCCTGCAAAAGGTAGGCCAAGCTCCTGTGGTGGGATCTTCTACCAAGGCTGCACCTTCAGTAGGAAACACTTTAGAGGAACTCTAGAGGGTTAAAACCACAGTTCTGAAACCAGCCTAGGGAAAAGTCACATGCACAAGGGAGATTTTGCAAGTTGGTGCTTGCGGCTCTGGGTAACGAGAGGGAGTGCAGGGGAGCAGGCTTCTTGCCTTGGGTGAGCTGTGCCTGGTTAGCCCGTGGTCCCTGGGAGACGCAGGGAAGAGAACGACCTTCCCCAGCACATGCTGTGCTGTGGGACCAGAGACTTCCCTGCTTGGTGGTGGGACAGCGTGGGGCCTGGGCAGTGTGGAGAGGGAGGGTGGCAGATAAAGGACAGTGAGGATGAGAAGAGATTTGAGCCGGCTCTCCAGGACCAGGAGGTGAGCTGGACCAGGTAAGCCTCTGCTATGGAAATGAAGCAGAAGGACTTGCTGAGCATTTCTCTGCTGTCTAGCAAGGGCTTGGAGGTGTCCTAAAATGAAGGTCCATAGCCTGAAGGAGAAAATCATCAAAGAGATGTTGGTATTGCATCAAGAATAAAAAGAGATGTAGAGAGACTCAGAGCCTGGGGAATGCAGGAGATGAGAGGATGCCACTCGTGTTGGCACAGAAGGAGGTGGAGGAAGATCTGTCCTAAACCAGACACTTGTTCTGCAGTAAAAATCAACAGAGCCAAACGAGGCTGTACTGCATAAAGAGGTGAAATCAAAGCTGCTTTTTCCCATGAGCTTATCCTGTTTGGGGAAGGCTGTTTCCCTCCTGCAGCCCTTGGATGGGCTGAGGAAAGCTGAGCTGCCCTGACCCTTCTGCACCATTTGGCATCTTCTCCTGGGTACTGTCCTCCAGGGACACAGAATGCTTGACATGTAAGCCAGAGGGCCTTGATTCATCTCTAACATAATGCAAGAGAGTAGTATGTTTTAATTAGTTTTTTCTTTTGTTTCCTCTGATTTTTTCATTCTCTGCTTTGCTGCTGGTTTTTGTGGGCTTTTCTGTCTTGTTTTTCACTTTCACTTCAGCTTGGTGCGAACCTGAAGGGATTGAAGGCAAAAAGGGAAAGGAGGGAGAAAATTCACTGTTTGAATCCACCTTGCAGTGCTGGGAGACGTGCTCTGTAACACATGCTCTGCAAGGACATGGCACTGGGGAGCCCCACTCAATGTACAGCAGAACCTCTCCTCACCTATGCTGGTGAAGAGCGGCTGCTGTGCCCATGCTGTGTACACACACACACTGCACACCTCTTGTTCAACCTGTACCATGGCCAGTGTGAGTTTCCAGCTCTCCGCGGGTTTTTTCTTGCAGTCAGAAAAACCTTTTATGTGTGTCTTTTGTCTCAATTTCCTTTCTGGGGCTTTGTGGAGGGGGGTAATTGCAGCAACAACCATCAGTCAAACATAAAGCAATCCACTTTGGGAGGACAGAAGATGATGTCTGCAAGGGACCCTTGCACCAAGAGGCAGCAACAGGTCTGTGGTGCAAAAGTAAGATACACCAGAGGTTAAAAGCAAATGGTAGTTCTAGAGAGCCAGCACAGATGCAGCTGAACCATGTGAGTGGAAGGTAATTGAAAACTAAACTTCAGAGTCTTCTGAGCACTTGCTTTAATAACCACCCACAGGTCCTGGCAGTAGGTTAGGGACCTACGTCAGCAGCCTTTGTCTGGAAAACCCATGGGCGCGCTGCCTGCTGCTGGGACGAGCCCCATCGGCTTCTGGCACCGCCTGGGCAAGAGAGGAGTGGGGAAAGAAGACCAGAGACCCTCCAAGGCTTTGCTGCTGCTGGGTGAGAGCTGTGCTTGCCTCTGCCTTTCGTGAATGCATTTTTTTTTTCCTTTTCTGCACTCTTTCCTTCCTATGGTGGGGAAATATCCACTGCGTTAGCGGGTGGGGTGCATCGCTTCCAGGGAAGGGCATTTACTGTCTTCTGAAAGTGCCTGCTGGAAGTAATAGCAAGAAGCCTGTTGGCTTTGCAAGGAGAAAGCCCTGTGTATTCTTTGACTAATTGTTTACAAAATATGAATATTTAAGGATGTCAGGATAATCTAAAGAATATTTAGGGATAATTATTCAACCTATTATTATAAAGTAATTGCAGCAATAGGTGAGCTGGTGAGTACCGTGCTCACGGCTGGTGAACACCTCCCTGGCAATAAGATCTACAGGGAGCAGGGTTCAAAGAGCAGAGTACGGCCAAGTGGTCTCGGCTCTTGGTCTCTATTTGCTGTCTCTGCAAGATGTGGGATTTTCTTTTCCTCTTTCTTTTTTCAGGGCTTGAAAATGCCTCCTTGCTCATGGAAAGTGAGATCACAGGGAAGTCATCAGTGGGAGTGTGAATGAAGATTTCACAATCTGGTCCCACACAAGGAGAGCAAACCGGCTGCTTGCTGCCCTGGGGCTGAATCGGCGTATCTGAGCAGGGAGAGATAAGGCAGTTCTAGAAGTGCTGAATTTCTGATTATACAACACGGAGTCTCTCCAGGAGAGGCACCTTCAGCATGGCCCATGAAAGCCAAGCTGGTAGGACTGAGAAAAATGGGTCATTTTCCTCCATCCTTTATTGTAAGAGTGATTTAAAGGAAGGCTCCCTGCAGTGGGCAAAAGGTAAGTGAGCAACTTGGTCATAAGGAGAAAGGCAGCACTAAGTACAGAGCCCTTAAAATAACCGGAGACAGATTTTTCAAAGATGCTCGTTAACAGCCTCTTTTGCAAAAGCAACTAAACATTAGACATGTTTCAATATTTCAGGGAGGGGATGGGCACAATTTGACTTTTCTGGAGAGCCTGATATACAGGGGTGAATGGGCATCAACCTATTGAAAATCAAGACCCTGGAAGTCTTCTCTCAGCCTTCAAAAGAGATGCAACATTTGGGAACCTTGAGCTGTGCTTTCCACGTGACCTCTTTTCCCAGTAACAATTTGTTCCATCTCTGCAGCGCTGCCTGAGGTGCTGTGCAGAGACCAAAAGCAGCGCTATGGATGTCTCTTCACCAAGACCACCATGCATCCTTCAGCAGGTCACCCTTTTTGCTTGCTCAGTTCGTGGCACCTCCTTAGCACTCAGTTTCTGAGGGGGCAAAGCAGCTCTTGTCATTCCAGCAGAGCTCAAGGAGCTGAGCCCCTCTGTACACATCAGTTGGCTGAGCTTGGTGCCCAACTTGCTAAACTTTTTGCCAAGCAACTTGGCCAAAGCCATGGAGAACAGGACAGGTGAGCGCTAGGCTGAGGCCATTTGTTTTTATTCTCATGTTATGCTCCCTCCCTCCACTGCTCTGTGTCAGGAGAAGATAAACCTCAGCAAACAAACAGGATCTCGATATCCTGGAGATTTCAAATCCTCCTACTCCTTCCTTTTTGAGTCAATGCAGCCATGCCCTATTGTAATACAATTGCCTTCTTTCGTGTGGCATCTCCTGTTCCTGAGCAGTGAAGAGATGATGAGGAGGACATAGGTGGGAGAGCAGCGAAAGGTGAGTGCAGGCTGTATTTCAGGCAGCACAGCACTCTGGGAGAGAACTGAGCAGGCAGTGTCAGCAGGAGCAGCCCCTAAATCTGCAAAGGGGAAAGCCAGCTTGGTGAAACTTCTCAGTGAAACGGGATCTCATCTGAGCTCACCAGTTCCTTAGACCTGAGCTCTTCCTCTTGATGTAGCACAGCTTGTGTAAACTCTAGAGGAATGCCAGATGGGATCACAGCTCTCCTGTACCACACGGAGGCTGCTCTGCCTCAGCTCTGAGCAGCAGGCTCCTCAAATCTAGGGCAGGTTGTCCTCACACTTTTTGGACTCCTGACTGCAACTGGGGTTTCTAGATTACATCTCTGATCCTAGCCCTAGCTGAAACTGGGAAGCTTGAGAACCTTGAGTAGTACTTGAGAACCTTGAGTACTGCCCAGGAGCACTGGGAGTGTGAAGCCCGAGATGCTGGAGGACCTATGGAGCTCATGCTCCAGGGCAGCCCTGCCACATCCCAGACAACACGATTATTGGAAAGCACCTTGATTTGACTGCTCAAGGTTTTTCTTGTAGTGGGTGGGGTGATTAGGTGATAGGTGATTAGGTGATCCCTCCAACAGGCAGATAGCCTTAGGAACACTGAGTAGATTGAGCCCATTGTCCTTTCAGTTAGGGATCAGTGAGGCAAGACATTATCTTGCCGAAGATCAGGGCATGATGTTATTTCTGGCTGCTCCCTCCTGGAATGTGATTGGGTTCTTCTCCCTTTTTGTAGGTGGTTTCCTTTCAGGGAACATCAGGCTTCTGTGCTGCTTCCAAAGCTCTTTCTCATGTTCTTAGGAATGTCCAAGGGAGGATTCTGTGTCCATTAGAACACATCAGAGTGGTCTGTGTTCCTCAGCTTTCCCTTTCCCACATCCTCTTTAGCTGCTGGGAGAAAAACTCATGCCTGGGCAGTGCTCATAACTCCTTTGGGCTCTTGCAGAACCCGTCAATGGCCAGGTGCTCATGGTCCTCAGCATGGACAACAACTGCTCGGCAACCTCCTTTGACATGGAGCTTTGCGCAGAGAAACTGAAGTCCTTTGGGGTTCAGGTAAGCTCTCCATGCATAATCTCCACTGGGAACCCTGTAGGAGTGAATGCAAACTGGGTTAGCATGATTTGCATTCACATGTGGCTTGTTTCAGTTCAACTTCAGCCTGTTTCCCATGGACTGCAAGTCACCAGTAATGATCTTGGCTTAAACCTCCACGAAGAAACCCATCCAACAGAAGTTCGAGTGAACTGCTTGAAAGTCACTGTGATGGCACGGAGTGTCGCTGGGACAATCTGCCTCATCTTGACCTTTGTCATAAAAAGGCGATTTTTTCTCTCTCCCTGCACTTTCCAGGGAGATGTTCCTCACAGTAAATGAGGCAAGCACACAAGTTTTTGGTCGGTGACATCTGTATGGATGAGATTGGAGGTGCACTCTGTGTGAGGGTGCTCTGGGACACAGCTTTCAATTGCAGTGCCAGCGTGACCCCGCAACTGCCCAAACTGGTTCTGATGGAGCCAGGAGCCTGAAACTGGAGATTGGCTTCAGTCTGGTGTTTTCTCCCTGAGCAGGTGGCAGCTGATCAGTGGATAAGGTTAATCCAGGATGCTGTCCTGAAGCCTGAAGTGAGGCAGTACATGTTCTACAACTCCAGAGTGTTCCAGATAGTCATCGCTGTGGTAAGGATGGTGGGGTTATCTTGCATGCTTGCCATAGACATGCGCTTGCTGAGATGCATCAAGATCTACACCTGAGGTTCCTGTGCTGAGGGAGGGAAAAGTGGGCTATGAGATACTGGTGGAGAAGAAGATACTAGTTTTCACACATCCTAGTGAACTCTCTTGGAAATGCCAGTTCATGGAATTTCTGTAGATGAGAGGGCAAGACATCTTCTCCAACTCCTTGCTGGAAGTCTCATCAAAGTGGACTGTCTATGGCTGAATCATCAGCATATGCTGAGGCAGAGGTACATACAACAGACTTTTTAAAAGTTGATTTAAAGTGTTTGTACATATTCTGGTCCTGATGCTAATTTAGACCAATGGAGCAATCAACTTTGGTCACTGAGGTGATTGTCTAGTCTTGTTTGTCATCATCTGGTGAGAGGAGATCCTCCAGAGACCCCAACCACTAGCATCTTCTGATACTTTACAGTGTGCTGAGGGTGGGATAAAAATGGACTCCTTCATTTTAGTTGCATTTATTTCTTTGGATAGCCATTATGCATATCTTCTCCTCCTTTCACTGGTAGGAATTGGTGTTCAGTGTTTTGAGGATTTTGGTGCTTCTCTGGAGTAAATGTGTTATATTATTGCAAGTTGATGCTGTGACATGCTGAGATGTACCTGCCATACTTATTTGTAGGCAATCTCCTGCCCACATGCATGCTGCGTGAAATAAAGGGCAAATGACTTCAGTTTTTTCTGGTTTTATGCAGAGGCAAATTTTGTCAGTCCTTAACACAGTCCTTGAGCCCAGTGTCATTGTCCATTTCAATGTTCCTGTAACTGAATAGTCTCTGCACCACCTTGAGTGCTTTGACATAGGAGCTTTCTAAATACAGGCACTATTAGAATTATTCTCAATATGCCTCAGTGAGTGCATTTCTTATCTAAATGGAAGAACTGGTTGAAATCTTTCTAGGTATGAATCATCATTAATAATTCACTCTCTATCTTTGATGACCAGTAATTTTTTATAATAAACTATGGCTCACTCAGTCCTTCTAGTCCTTTCTTTCCCCTGTTTATTATTGGAAAGAAATTCTGTCCTTCCTCACCCTCTGAAAATCTCATGTAACTTCATCTACAGTAAGATATTACCCTAGAAGAAGGGACTGAGAGTTTTCTTCTTCCTGGCTTTTCTCACTTTCATGGGTTTGTGAGCATCATCAGCCTCTCCATGTTTTTATAGGTGTTCTACCTGTCTCTCTGGACAAACATTTACTCCACAGTCCAGCTGTGGTCCTTTGGGCGCTACTGGGAGGTCAGCGTGCTGGTGACCCTGGTGGCTGTGGCAGTCACTGTAATTGTGATACTGGTTATCGACCGTCACCAGAGGAAGGTAAGAGGAGGACTCCCTCCCACCGAAGTGCCAGGACGCAGGTCGTCTCCCAGATGGAGAACATAATTATCTGGGAAGGAAGTGACAGGGGACAGGACAAGAGGGAATGGCCTCAAGCTCTGCCAGGGGAGGTTCAGGCTGGACGTTAGGAAAAATTTTTCATGGAAAGGGTCATTGGGCACTGGAACAGGCTGCCCAGGGAGGTAGTTGAGTCACCTTCCCTGGAGGGGTTTAAGGGACGGGTGGACGAGGTGCTGAGGGACATGGTTTAGTGTTTGATAGGAATGGTTGGACTCGATGATCCGGTGGGTCTCTTCCAACCTGGTTATTCTATGATTCTATGATTCTATGAAGGAATATTCTATAGCAGGCTCGGGGATCAGGTTCAGGCAAGGGATGTTTTGCAGCCAACTTAGATGTCGTCATGCCTAAAAAGTAGGTGCTGGAGCCCAGCAGGCTGCTCAAAGTGCCTGCTGTCACTGAAGCACAGTTTGCACTCCCACGGCTGGTAGGAAGCCACAGGGGCTTGTCAGCAGGGCCAGCTCCTGGCCTGCTTCTGACAACGGTCCTTGCAGTCTCAGCAGCCTATTGTCATTGACAGAATCATTTACTTGTGTCACTGCAGTGCTCTGGCGTCACGGTCCTGGCCCCAACGCACCTGCCTGGTACCAGCTCGAGAACAAAAAGGCAGCTCCTAACCCATAGAAGTTGCGATAAAATTATAAAACCAGGGTAATCTGGGCAGTAAAAGGAAGCAGGGAGATGATTTTTGCGTGAGAGGCAACCAGCCTGCAACAACCTGCCTGCTTGCCTGTTGTCAACTTTGTAGGAATCACAGGAGTATGGGGATTTCTATGGGGTGATCTGCAGGGTAATATTGGAAAGGCTTGATGCAAACTCCAGAGGGGTCTCTGCACTGATTTCTGGAGCAAGCCTCTAATGACAACCAAGCAATGCTTCTTCCAGGGTGCACAGAGTTTCAGGAAATGAGTCCTTTGCTTGGGGACAGCTGGGGACTGGACAATACCAGCAGTCAATTCCACTACAGACATCTTGTCTGTAAGAAAAATAATCCCTAGCGATAATTCTGTCTGCACAGAGATCTGCTAGGGGTGGCTAGGCCAGTTGATGACTGGTGACAATCCTGCTCTGACTGCAGACTGCTCTTGTCACTGCTTTCCTTTCAGAGACGCAGTATTTGGGGTCACCCAGCTGCAGTTTGTAGCCGTAGGCTGGCTCAACTTTTGCAGTAGCTTAATTTTTCCTGCATTCCTTAACAGATAAATATGAATACAGATGTGAGACTGGCGGCTGTCAATGAAATCTTCATCAAACACAGTTTAATTCTGGGGATTACATATGTCCTGGATGGGCCACACAACATACCACAAGTATCCTTTCTGTAGGGATCCATTTGTACCCCTCCTGTGCAGATATTTATTGATGTCATGATCCATGTGGATTTCCAGAGGTTGGAGCTTCTGGGATTCTTTTTTTCATTCCTATTTGATGGCATGGGGGATTGGATATTTTTCCTTCTATGAGTGGGGACTGAGATGCACCCAAAGGCAATTGGAAATAATGAGTCTAAAAGATTGAAGTGGGATTAGTTCTTGGGGCAGGCAATTATTCCTGAAAGTGTATTATATTCACATGACAGTGATGATTCTTATTACAAGCAGAGTGGCAGCAATGTGCCTATGGCAAAAAAAGCCCCTAACACTGAGAAAATCAGTCCCTGTTCCCTGGAGCTCACGTTCTGCCTTGCAGAAACGAACTAAGCTAACGACATCTGAGGACCTCTGCTCTCTGGATGATTGTAGCCCTGGGATCCCTCCTTCAGGTACATTAGAGAACTTGATTTCATGGGGTTTGTGGCTCATAGCCAAGCTTATAGCTTCATGGCCTTTGGAAAATGTGGGCTGAAGAAATCACATAGTGGGAAAGTCTCACTTTCTGCTTTTTAGAGATACCTTTTCTGGACTAGGCAAAGATTTAGGGGAAAGATGAGAGTTTTAAAACAGCATGAAAGTGTTAAAAAATGAGAGTGAAGGTCTCACAGATTTGCTGGTGGACCTTCCCCCTATAGATAAAGAGACGTGTGAAATGGAACCAAGGCTGAAACGCAAGGGCAGAGAAGGAGACAGGGAATACCACAGAAGGGCTGGCAGGGGTGCAGTCACGAAGAATGAGGAGGAAACACTTAGGAACTGGAATTACACATTTTGTCAGACTAGCACAGTTTTATACCTCAGTAAGTTGAGGACTAATGCAAGGAGCCTTCACCTCTACTTCTGTGTCCCCAAACCACCTGAGAAACGACTCAAGGATTAATGATTTCTCAGTGTGCTTTAACATCAGATCCATTTTAACTGTCTCTATTTTACACTGTTTCTGAATCCCCTTGATGATGGCAGCTTGAGGTGATATACAAGGGCAGACCTCTGGCTGCCTGCTGGATCTGCTGCTCCCAAAGCTGGCAGGACTCACATCCCCAACACGTTGCTCTTGGTAGAATCTTTGCAAGCCTCTGTCCTGAAGACAGGCACCAAGTACGGTAAATTTTATAAATCATTAATGGAAAATCTCCAGAAACAAAGGCAAGAAAGCAGGGAGGAGTTTAGGGGAGCTGAGTCAAGCTGCCACACCAGTTTATTTTAGATATAAGACCACTGAGATAAGTGATGGGCAATGACCCTGGGTTATCCCAGTTTCTAGTCCTTGTTGCTGCAGAAGGTGTGTGAGGAGGACTGGCTGCCCTCTGGGGCAATGTTCCCCTTCGCTGCCACCCATCTTTACCTTGAGGTTTTGCCTTAGCCCAGCCTCTTTTGGCTTAAAATTAGCCCTGTGATGTGTTATTTGGTTCCTGTGTCCTGAGCATCCTTTGTGCACCACCTGCCTTTGTTCTGCTTCCTGTGAGATCCATTCCACCATCTACACCGGGGACTGAGGAGGGGGAGGTGTAGAAAGACCCCTTCCTTAACCCTGCCCATCCCAGCTGTGGTTTGTGCTCTTCAAACCAGAGCGCTGCCTCCAGTCCTTGTCAGCCCGCATCACGGACCTGCAGAGGACACAAAAGGTAAGTGGAGGCTGATGCAGCCCCAGCTCCTGTGGTGACATGTGCAGGTCTGCTCTTACGCTCCGGCTTTGCTGGGATGGAGGTGGGCAAGGAGAACGGAGTGTTTGAGTGTCCTCCTGGGCATCCTCTGCTGTGAACTGGGAGCTGGACAGACTGGGAGGTGGATAAGGTGCATCTGTCAGTGCCCAGTTCAGCCAGAATTTGTTTAGGCCCTGTGGTAGGTGTGATAATTAACCATAGAACTTTAATAAAGGAAAGTCATCAAGAATCAAGGGCAAGTTTTGAAAGCATGTGTCGCAACTTGAAATAGTTGACACCTTGAGCTGTCCTCCTGAAATAAATGGAGGAATAAGTAAACACTGTTCTGGGTTAACTGTATAAAAACGTTGTCCTCTTGTCCTTCAGAAAATGTTTTCCTCTGTGTGGGTGTATTAATATACAAACACCACGCTCTCCTGCACTAAATTGTCCTTGCTGACCACAGTTGTGGGATGAGAGGTGAGGGGGCACAGGACAGGACTAATGGTTTTTAACTCAGGGAGGAGAGATTTAGACTGGAAAAAAGGAAGAAATTTTTTACAATGAGGGTGGTGAGGCACTGGCCCAGGTTGCCCAAGTAAGGTGGTGGATGTCCCATCCCTGGAAACTTTCAAGGTCAGGTTGGATGGAGCTCTGAGCAACCTGACCTTGAAGATGACCCTAGTCCTGCAGGGGGGTTGGACTGGGTGATCTGTAAAGGCGCTTCCAACCCAAAGCATTCTATGGTTCTATAACTCCCAGGAGTAAAAAAAAGTGCAGGGAGAAATGCTGCTCTTTAAGGGCTGTCCTCAGGATAGCAGTCCTGCTTGCCTTTGGAGAATGCAAGAATCTCTTCCTCTTCCAGTCAGGCTTGCGGCACAGCCTGGACCAGATCTGTGTGGTTATGGAGGAGGCAGTTCAGTCCCACCCAGGGACGGAGGAGGATGAGGCTTCACATGAAGAGTCCCCTCTTTTATCAAACTCAAAGAAAGAGCCTGTGACGTGCAACAAGCTACTCCACCTCGTTCCTGAGGGCCCACCAGAGGTAATGAGAAATATCCCTCCCCCATGGACAGAGGTGTCGAATCGCCTCCCCAGACACCTCAGCTCCAAAACTCATCCCAGCAGCCATCAGCTATGCGGTCTCCTCCTTTTTTACCAGTAGGACCACCTGGAAGCCTGAAGGTCCACACACACCATCTCCAGCCCTGACAATGCTGAATATTTAGTGCTTACTGAGCAGCTAGTGCTTAATCGTTGAGGAATTAATGGATTAGTCTTTTATTTGCTGGTGGCCCCGGGTCCCTGTTTGAAGCCAGCCTCTCCCTAGAGCCTGTGCGGGGACCTGGTGCCTGTATCTGTGCTGGAGATGAGGCATGGCCACGCTCCGCCTTTGTCTCCTTCGTGCAGTGTGTCTTCAAAGACTTGTGTCATGCTGAGCAACAAATGTGTCCTCATTGCTGCTCAGCAAGAAGCTTCAAAAGGGATGATTTTGATTTATTTTACTGTTTTCTGCTTGCTGTTACTGAGCAGATTTGATGCAGGTGACATCCCTGCAAGATTGAAGCTCTCTGGCCATCTACAGGCAAAAAACGCACCAGGAGGCAGTGACACAGAGCAGGCAGGTCTTGGAGCAGCCTGGCTGGTCACCAAGCAGCCTGGCTCTCCAGCCACCAACTGATAAGTGGTCAATTTGTGTCACTCCCCTGTGGGGACATTGTGCCAGCAGTGCTGACCAGAAGGGGATGTGGGACAGTTACATATGTCACTGGCTCCTGTCCTCTTTCTTTCAGATGAGGACAGTCCTTGAATGAGGCTATAAATGATATTTTGTGCATCATCCACCCCTCCCGCAGGTAAATGCTCTGCTCTGACACCTCTCATGTTCATTCCAGGTGATGGCCCAGCAGCTCCTGGTGATCTTCAGCGGATGCTATGTCCGGCTCCTGGTCACTGGCTGCCTCCCTCGAGCTGTGCCAGGGGGACACCTGGAGCACAGCAGCGTGCCCTGTCTATGCCAGTTCATCAAGACCACCCTGCTCAACACACACCAGAGCTGGTTCATGGGCAGGTGACCAGAGTGGGATGGAAAACACTGAAATAAAAGCTTTCTATAGACAACGGTGTGAAGAAGACGTGGGACAGACGAGAGGGCTGTAGTCACTTATCCTGGGCAAGTGGAAATATGACTCTAATAAAACATGCAAGACACTCAGAAGAAAGCTGCTTATATTTGAGACCTTCTACCTCCTCACTGGCTTGGTGTGAAGGAGCTGCTCTGGGGGCAGAATCAATCCAGTAACAGCCTGGAGCTCCCTTGGGAAATTTCCCACTGCTCTTACCTGGGGGCCTTGGAAAGCTGAGGGGAATACCTGAAAGTACCAGATCCATGCCTTCAAAATGAACAATGTGGTTTTTGGGGTTTTTTAATACAAGGAAGAGAAGGAATATTTGTGTGTAGCAGTTTGCTAAATGTGATGTTTGCTCTGGATTATGTTTGTGTCACGTAGCTGTCAGTGGCAGTGAGCTTTGTCCTGTGACTGACATAGACAACATCTCAGCTGACGACTTGGCAAATTTTCTGTTTAAGAAACAGCTCAGGAAGGCACTCAGTATCTGCTGCTTCTGCCCTCTCCCCTGGAAGGGGAATGATGGACATCTTGATGATCCATGGGAGAAGGCCTTAAAGAAGGCACTGTGTACTGTGCACACGTATACACTGCTCTTTGGACTCCCCTTTCTGATCCATTTTGGGACAGGCCAATTCCCTTTAGTCTTCCTTTCCTCCTTTTCCCCTGTTGCGTTTGAACATACCGTGAAAGAGAAGCCAGTGGTGAGCAGGAGACCACCACATTTGCTTGGAGTCCATAAGGGAATGGGAAATGAAGTGCTATAAGCCTGTAAGAGGTTGGTGCTCAGGCAGTGTCCATGGATGGAGAACTGCCCCATGGTCCAGGTACTGCTGGTGTCCTCCCCTGTCCCCAGAGCCAGGCACTTCCATTACATTCAGGTGATTGTATGCATTGATGCTTACCTGACCACCCAACCACTTGGTTTAATGGTGATAGCTGTCCTAGGAAGGGGCAATGGTCAGAATAAAGAGTACTAGGGCCTGTGTTTTCCAACCTTGCTGTGGCTGAGGGTGCAAGGAAGATTCAGGTCTGTTCTGCACCTTCCAGCCTGCCCATCTGTCCTCTCAGCTCCTTTCCCACAGAGCCCCGCATCCTCACAGGCAGGATTTGCATCTCTCCCACCCGAACAAAGCTCTACACAATGACACCTGCCCTGCACAAAGCCAGGACGCTTTTAAAACCAAGGTCCTTGGCTTGTGTACATCCCTCAATAGTGTTATATCTCACACTGCCACCAAGCATCTCCCCCTCATGTGATATTGTACTAGAAAAATCTACGTCACTGAAAGCCAAACCATCAGCAAAGAAGCTGAGCTTAGTGCCAGCTCTGCCCAGGGGTGTGGGATGACTCTACTCCGTCCCCTGTTGTTTCTCTTGCAAGCGAGGGTGAGACAAGATCCACCTCTTCCTACGCAGGCAGCAAGGAACAAGCCTCGCAGAGAGCCCTGGTGCTGCCAACATACAATCCCAAGCGTCATTCTGTTCAAACACCGTAATAACAGCAGAGTCCTTCAAGGAGAAAAAACACCAAGCTCCCAACCAGCCTCTTCTCATCCATCTTTATTTCTGGTTCAGCTTGGGCTGTCACAGGAAGGGGTCGGGCAGATTCTTCCCCGCGTGTGTGGAGTTTGTGATTCTGCTGTCATTGCTCTCTGTGACGGTGAGGGGTTTGCTGGAGGAGGGATCTGATGCTGGTCCCTGCAGCCCCTCCGCTCTGTGGGTGCTGTGCATCAAACCAAGGTGCTGGCTGCCCAGTAAGGACAACTTCACCACTTTACTGGGGCTGGGGAAGGGGATGGTACAAAACATCATGGGATATCCTCAGAACTAATCTCTAAGACTCCTTACTGCAGCTCATGAGCTGATTTTGCCTTCATGGAAATACTCTTAATGTATACCTTTATTATTAGGAGCACAATTTGGTTTCATGTTATAAAAATCCAATTTGCTGCTAGGATACAATGGCTCTTCTGCTGGTGCTCCGTGGCCCAAAGATGCCAGGAGCATCTGACACACACTGGCAACCTTTTTTCATCTTCCACCTAGAAAATTCTGGTAACGAGAGACTGATCAAGACAGTTTCTATCTATGTTGAGAGCAGAAGAAGGAGAGATTTGCTGATATTTTTGATTATATTTATTTGCTGATATGGGAACGGTTGGACTCGATGATCCGGTGGGTCTCTTCCAACCTGGTTATTCTGTGATTCTGTGATTCTGTGATTTTCTAGTTCTGGGCTAAAGGATTCCCAGAAAATTGATTCCCTGGGGAAACTGGTGGGAAGCAAGCTCGTGGCCTTCAAGGGAAGACCATGAGTGCTTTTACCCTCAGGACCTACAGGGCTGGTTTTGGATGGGGTCACTGTTCCTGGGAAGTGAGGCTCTTGCTTGGGGAGGTGCTGATCCCTCTGCCTTTACATCTGCAAATCAAGAGAAGAGAGGGATTCAGGATTAGCCCAGGGGAAAGCCGAGGAGGGGCTCTTGATCAGGGAGTGCAGGGACAGGCCTAGGGAAAATGGTTCTAAGCTGAGAGAGGGGAAATTGAGATGAGATCTCAGGGAGAAATGTTTTGCTGTGAGGGTAGGGAGGCCCTGGCCCAGGTTGCCCAGAGGAGCTGTGGCTGCCCCATCCCTGGAGGGGTTCCAGGCCAGGTTGGATGGGGCTTGGAGCCCCTGATCCAGTGGGAGGTGACCCTGCCTGTGGTGGGGCAGTGGAACTGGATGGGCTTTAAGGTCCTTTCCAACCTGAACCATTCTGTGATTCTATGACTATTGTTGAAGGGCAAGGCTAGGGTGTGAACTGGCAAGGTGCTTGGAAATCCAAGCAACATCAGGTAAATGCAAGGGATTAAGGTCAGGTTTATGATACAGAATGCTCCCCAGCAGAGCCCAGCTTGCTGCAAGGATGGGATAACGCCCTGCAGTTTCCAATTTGTGACCTGGCCACCACTGGTGGTTCCAGTTCATCTTTATTTCTAAGTTGGATCTGTGCTCTGCTGAGTTGCGTACTCCTTGCACCCTGTCCTGGGCCAACTTTGCTGGGTTACTGCAGAGCTGGTGACTGTGGCCTGCTCTGTGCAAGAGAGAGGCACAGAGCACCACATCCACATAAGCCAGAGAGGCATGGGACTAGACCTGCCCATGCCAGTCACAGCTCCCCCAATCACCTTTAACACCCAGCAATCAGCTGCAGAGAAGGAGCTTAACTTCTTTGCTCAACATTTGATTCCTTTCCCTAATGCGCCCAAGTGTCTGCCCTGCTCTTCCCATCCGGGACCTCTGCGAAGTTCTGGCTTCCACTGTGGACCAGATGATTAAGGCTCTGTTTTTCCTCCATATGCACTTAATTAAGGCATTATTGAAGGCAGGCGTCTTCTTACCCCACCTCCTCCCCCCATTAAGGGCCCAGCTATTTCTTTTTAAGCTGATATTCTAGAGATTTTATAGGACCTTTTTGCACACAGTATGGGGGAAACAGTAGAAGGAGAGCGGTTCAGTTCTGTATCTTCCCTGTAAGCCTCCTGAAACAACCCTAAGCTCCTGGCAAGAGGTAGGACACCATGGGGCATGACCTGACCACTGTGGCAGCTGCCTGGGCATGTGCTGGTGCTGGGGTGCAGCTCTGGGCTTGCTTGCACACAAGCAACCAGGACTGACTCGGATGAACCAGTGAAACTGGTATTGGTGGGGCAGATCTTTCCCATACTGAGATTCTTCTGTCTGCTGTTCAAACGTGATTTCAAGAGCGAGCTTTAATGCTGGGTGATGCAGGAGGTCTCTGGTAAGCCCTCTTTGCTGGGAGCAGCCCCTGTGGCTGGGGAAGGGGCAAGGAGCCAGGCAGGTCCTTGCCGTACCCACTGTGTTGAGTTGGGGGCAGCCAGGAGGAGCATCTGCTATTGGGGACATTGCATGAGTGATCTGCAAAGTCATAGTAACTTAGGTGTTTTAAATGGGCCACGAAAGGGCTGGAAAAGCTTGGCAGCAAGGACAGAAATCTCTCACTGCCGGCTGGAGTGTGTGGTGATGCATTTTTGTATTTAGCAGGGTGCCTGAAATAACAAAGATTGCTCCAGGGATATGTAGCTCTGGGGAAGCAGGGTTTCAGCAGGTTACATGCACTCACCCCTCTGATTACTCCCTGGGTCAGTCTGTCCTCCCTGCCAAAGGCTGCTATTTACTCATCCTCTCTGTCAGGGGTTGGGATGCAGCCATGACATTTAAAGGCAAAACCCAGCAAGGGAAGAGAAAGCAGGAAAGAACAGAAACTTTTGCAGTTTCTTCCTGTTGAGCTTCTTCCTCAGACAAAGCACACAGCTCTGAGGAGGACTATGGTTGCTGGATCACAGGCAGGGTGGGATGGGGACCCAGTGACTCTCTCTTGTGGGCATGGCAGCAACTTGTTCGAGACAGGGGACAGCAACAGGAGGTGCCCCCAGCCTGTGAGCCCAGGCAAATACTGGCCCCTCCATCCCCAGTGTTGTTGGGGCTGAGGTGTGGGGATGTCCCCATCCCCAGTGAGCTGCAGGACTTACTTTGGTGGTGGCTGTGTGGGGTTGCTTGTGCTGGGCAGGGCGGTGGCTCCTGGTGCTCCGGGTTGCACAGGGACCTCATTTTCCTGGCCACATAGCGGCAGGCTGTTGAGAAAAGGGAGAACCATGCAGTAATGCAAGATGCCGGCTGCCCTGAAAAACCCTCCCCAGAGAACCCAGAGCTGGATTTGAACTGGGGATCCTGGCAAGAGAGGATCTGCCAGGGGTTGCGCTTGACCCCTGGCCATAACTGTGGTAGGTTGTTGGACTCGATGATCCCGTGGGTCTCTTCCAACCTGGTGATTCTAGGTTATGGCCAAAAGCAACAGGGAAAATAGAGGGAACTAGACTGAACACGATAGGAGGGAGTTACTCTGTCTGCCATCCTGGCTGTGTTTCAAACTGCTCCAGCACAAGCCCTTCTCCCCCCACAGGCCGAGGCCATAAAATATGCAGAATATTTACCATGCAGAAATACCTCTAAGCTCTCTCGCCTCAAATGCGAGGTTTCCTTACCGTTGACAATTACTCAAACCATTTTCTCCCGGGCTCAGCAGAGCTGTCCTTTCCAGCCAGCCTGTCTCTTCCTCTCTCTCCTTTCGCTTTTATTTCTTTACAGCCTAGCTTCTTCCTTCCTTTCCTCCTGTGGGGATGTCGCTCCAGTAACACGTGGTGACGCGCAGGGAGGCAGGCTCAGCCCAGCACTGACTCCAGAGGTTGTGTCATGCGGGGTGTGGGATTTCTGCACCTCCCAGAAAGGAGAAAGCACTTGGGGCATTGGCTGCAGGCAGCGGCACCGAGGTTAGAGCCAACCATGCCCGAAGAGTGGCTTGGCCTTTGCTGAAGGAGCTGTGTTTGGAAAACCTGCCTGTGAGATGTAAGGAGGTAAACCTTGCGCTGCCATCTCTAAGCTGAGCTGAAGAGCATTGCTGCAGCGTGCTCGTTCTTTGTATGGAGCAGGGGTGAAGAAAGAGATGTTTCCTCTCCTTTCTGCACATTGCAGGGGGGAGAAGGCCTTCCCTACCCCAACCAGACCTTTAAACCCTCTTACACCACATCCTGTTGTAGGCAGGGGAAGGTAAGGGTGACACCCCTAGCAGACAAGGTGCAGGCAGTAGCACCGGATTTATAGAATCATAGAATCACCAGGTTGGAAGAGACCCACTGGATCATCGAGTCCAGCCATTCCTATCAAACACTAAACCATGCCCCTTAGCACCTCGTCCACCCGTGCCTTAAACCCCTCCAGGGAAGGTGACTCAACCACCTCCCTGGGCAGCCTCTGCCAGTGCCCAATGACCCTTTCTGTGAAGAATTTTTTCCTAATGTCCAGCCTGAACCTCCCCGGCAGAGCTTGAGGCCATTCCCTCTTGTCTCGTCTCCAGGTTCTTCCCCCATACCATCTCCAGATGACTGCTTGGTTTCTCTCCTCACTACAGCCAGTTGCTAAGGAAATGCAACTCTTATGTATCCTTTGCAAACCTTGCTGTTGTTTATGTTTCGATTACTCCTTAATCTCCAAGTCAGGTGAATTCTGGAAGCTTCTGCTTTGCCCTTTGACCAGGGCAATGTGCTACCTATCTCCAAACCAAGCACTTGCTGGTTCAGGCAGGTTGAACTTTGGTTTCAATGGCTTTCCCTTGGGATTCTGTCAAATTGGCCAGAGACGTAGCTGATGGAGTACCGGTATTGCACCTCACAGCACTGCAAGTCAGCAGCCTGGGCTGCTGCAGAAGAAAGTGCAAGATCAGTGTGTGAGATAGGAGCTAATGTCATTCCACCCCACCCTTGGTTTTGTTCTGGTGTTTTGTGCCAGGAGGTTTGAGTTAGCTCTGATGCACTGAGCTGAAAACTGCAGCACAGAAACCTTTAGTTCAGCTGCTGATCTGATCCGCTGCTGTGTGGTGTTAATGAAAGGCTTCCATGGACATGAAGAATGACTTCTGCACTAACTCGTAGAGGACTTCCCATCGCATCATCAGATGTTGTTGGAGCCTGCAGGAGCATGTGATGCAAGAGATGCAGGTGTTTCAAAAAAAGTGGATTCAAGAAAAAAGCATGAATTCTGAATATTCCCTTGCAGACCTTCCCTCTCTATCTCCAACCCCCCCCCCCAACCTCTGACCCTTTCTGGAGGACACACTTTTCCATTTCACAGAAAAGCCCATCAGGACAAGAAGTAGCAAAGGTGGTTGGAGGAGCAAACTGCTCTTTTGAGGTTTTGCTTTCAATTGTTTGGTTTCCCCAACTCCACAGCTGAGAGTTATCCTGTGCCAAATATGCACTACAGAGCAGATGCCTCGGGTTTGCAGATCCATCCCTCTAGATGGTGCTAAGCTAAAGAGAAAAGGCAGGTGGTGAGAGGCCTGGGAGAGAAGAGGTTGTCCTGTTGTCATTGCTCATCTGGCACTGCCTGGGATCTCCTGGGCTAGGAGAACATCTCTGCTCTCTGCTTGCTTCCTGCGAGGTGCCCATGTGTCTGTACAAGTGTTCTCCTACGGCACTCATCGTGTCCATTAGCAGCCAATACTTCTCAGACCCTTCTTCCACTTTGTATTTCCCTTGCTGATGTGTGAGATTCCACAAACACGTGATGATTTTAATTAGTGCATCTGCTCCTATCCATGCCCTAAATCAAAGTTTATTTTTAGTGGCAAACATTCATCTTAGCTATGTTTTCCACTTCAACCAGTTCTACTGAGCAGCACAACTAAGACCCCATCAGCTAAGTCCTTTTATACCTCATGCATCATTAACCAGGATCTTAAACCAAATTCAAGCACAGACGATGTATGATTTATTGATGTGGGCAACCAAGAGAGAATTTGGCCTGGCTGCCAGAGAACAGCAAGGATCATTGAGAATTGCCTGTAAAGGGGAAGTATTTTAGCTCAACAGCTGAACAGGTTTTACTCTGGAGTCACAGATGGGCGGTAAATAAGATATTGAAAGAGCACTATTGTTATAAGAGACTTTTTAAAAAGAATAGCCACACTCGGGTCTCTTTTTCTTTCCACTAAGTAGGAATAGGGAGAGAACAACTCTATTAACCTCAATAGCACTGTAGGGATGTAGTGCTGCTGGGGGAGAATTGAGCTCTTCTCTCTGTGCCTTGTTCTGCAGAGAGAAAAGGTGTTTGTAAGCACTGATGGTATCAAGGCATGACCTGCTGGTTCCCACAGGGTGTGGAAGGAGGCTCTTTGGCACAAACAGGCTTAGCTCAACTGGAGTTGAGGAGCATTCAGCTCCTATCCAGGTGTGTGAGCTAGGCAGCAACCTGAGAAGTGAGTTTTGCTGTTGGTCCCAGCCCTGTGCAATTAGCTCTGGCTGCTGCCCTGATATCAGTGCTTCCCTCCATCAAGGAGAGAGGCTAGTACAGGCTTTAATTACTCCCCAAACATGATTTGTTGGCCTGAGCTTTGAATGTGGTTTCTACTGAAACAGTGAAGAAAGACTGATTTTGCCAAGTTTTCCTTCCAGGAATGGCTCAGCTCCATTCGTGATGAGCCCATAAACTGGATTAAGAGCTCAGGGACAGATTTTCTAGTATTTGAAACCCATAATCTGGGTTAGGCTTTCATAACAGCTAAGTTCCCTTGTAAGCAGTGAATTATGGCCACAAGTGCTCAACACTTTGTGATTTATGTCGGGCTACTTGAGGTCATGTTCACTGTAAAGCACAACATGCAGTGCTCCAGGATATTGGGAAAAGCAGAGCGGTTGTTCAATTGCGGATGTGAGACCTGAGTTTTCCTGATCATAAGACTCCTCAGCCTCTTGATTCTCCTGCTCAAGAAGTGCAAGCACTTCTAAAAAGTTAGTCATCAAATTCATTTATGGGCTGCAGGCAACCTGTCATCCATTACAGGCTCTGATGTTGCCTGTGACCACATTAGCATGTGACGTTAATGAGTAACCTCATCTCCAGCCATCAGTCTGACTCAGGTTCAGAGCTTCTCCACTGTAGCCACCTCCATGATCTGTGGGTCCTGCAAATAGGAGATCAATGTTATTGCAGCCTTCCAGTACTTAAAGGGGGCTTATAGAAGAGAGAAAACTTTTTAGTGGGGCCTGTAGCAATAGGACAAGAGGTAATATTTTCATACTAAAAAATTTTTTATTCTGAGAGTGGTGAAACACTGGCCCAGGTTTCCCAAAGAGGTGATAGGTGCTCCATCCCTGGACGCATTCAAGGACAGGTTGGAGATGGGGCACCGAGCAACCTGATTGAGTTAAAGATGTCCCTGCTCACTGAAGAGCGATTGGACTGGATGATCTTCATGATCCCTTCCAACCCATCCCATTCTATGATTCTGCGACTCCAAGATACCTTTAACATGAATGATGCTAGAGATGTTACAAGGAATGAGGTGGCCACAGCTAAATGCCTGCTGTTTTCTCAAGTTTCTTAGTTGGTTTTACCCTCAGCATTACTACCCCTACTCTTCTCCCCGTACTTCAGCGTAGCTCCATATTTACAGCTTTCTTTGAATGCCTTCTTGCTTAGAAGGAAAGCTGGATGAGATGGCTTTAGCAGTCTAGCCCAGTTCAGAAGAAAGACAGGGTGACATTTAGCATCCTAGGGGCTGGATGGCTGCAAACTGGTTGAAAGTTGCAGCTGTTGCTCTGGGCAGCAAGAAGGCAAAATACGCATCTGTAAATAGGATGCTGCTGCTGTTTACTTAAATGCTGAAAAACAACTACAGGCAGACTGAGGTGCTGTGCTGGTGAGCCTCATTGGTGTCAAGAGGAGTCAAGGCGTAAGCAAAATGTCACCAAGTCTCAACAAGGCTTTTCTCCAGAGATCCAGCATGCAGGGATGGAGGGGTCTTGGTGTGCAGTGCTGATGAGACTCTTGTGATGGTAATTATTTGTGATTATGGATAGCAGGACAGGAGAAGCTTTTTTTTGAGCCAAAATTAGCATTGTATTTTTCCAAATGCTTTGTTCTTGGCTTCGATGGTGGGGAATTCCTGTTGAATCAAGCATTCCTCAGGTGGGATTGGTCCTTGTCACCTTGGTGACCTCTTTGCTGTGGCATGATGCTTGCTTCTGCTGGTGGGCTCATGCCACTGGCCCAGCCCAGCTTTTGCTGCCCAGCTTGGATGCCGTCATTGCAAAAAGCATATTTCTGAACAATTGGTCCTGGCATCTGTAACTCTAAAGAGAGATGAAGGTGACCGCAAGCCTTTCAGGGCAAAAAAAACCCTAATTTTTTTCACTTGTGCCCTTCCCAGCCCTTGGCAAGGTAAAGTCCTTGCTGAGGGGGAAAACAGGCACCAGTACAACTCAAATTGATAACTAAGACAATGAAAGTGCCCAGCCATCATGGGGAGGGTTTCAGGAGGGTGAGGAGTTTGTAAGAGCCCCAGGGAGAGACAGTGAATTGATTTGTCCTGCAGGGGCCAAAGGTGGCAGCAATGCCAGCCTGGCTTGGCTCATCCCCAGGCTCTCTGAGCAAATCCCAGCAGCAGAGCCAGTAGAGCAGATTCCACGGGGTGTGTTTAATCTCCTGCTGTTTGCCTAATCATTTTAATGTCATGGGAGCCATCACCTGCCCTGGCCTTGCTGTGGTTATTATTCTTGGCTGTGAGTTTCTAGCAATTACTGACACCCTCTGAAGGAGCTGTATTTCGAGATACTTTGCCCACTAGGTGCAGGATAAAGATCACCGTGCCCTGCGTCTTTTCCAGATGCACATAAATGAGGGAACATGCAAGTCAGAGCTGCAAGGACTCATGTGCATTTTCAGCAGCTTGCTGTCACCTAGGGCAGCCTGAAAACCTATATTAAAAAACGGGTACACGTAAAACACTGCTCAAAGCCCTGCTGAGACTGGATATATCTGCTTTCTTCTTATCTACACAGCCAGATACCTGTCAGAAAGGCTGTTATGTGACCCAGTTTGTTCTTGAGGAATGCTATTTGATTGTCTCTTGCCGTTGCGGTATCCTTGGAAGGCTCAGGTAGGGACCGCTCAGCCTTTTGGTGTTGCATCTTCATGACCATCCAACGCTGTGCTTTACTCTGCCTGAGTGGCTCAGCTGTCTCCTTCCTCCACCCCACAGGTCACCACTGTCTCCAAGGAGATTCTGGGATGGCTGTTGGTGTTTGTCTTTCACCCATTAAATACCAGAGTATTCAATGCTACCACTTATTTGATGGCATATTTGTTTTAATGCATACAATGTTTCTTTTGTACTACATTTCTGCCTCGTTGCTGGGCAGCTGGAGACAATTAAGCTGTGTTTTTTCCTCTGAAGGCTGAAACAAGAAGGGTGTCTGGTACTGTAGCTTTCCCTGTGGCTCTGCATGTTTCCTTTTCTCCTCCTTGTTCTGATGAATGCAGGAAATCTTTTCTTATAGTGTCTTTCTTAACCCTTTCTATCTGCTTCTTGATTTGCATTTCAGCATTTATCGCTAAATACTTGTGCCCCTCTTAGACAGTATTTACCCATATATCCTCATTTCTAGACATTGTATTGCTCATTCTGATTTTCTGAAAGACTTCTTATTGCAACTGTGCTGGGTCTTTATAACACTTTCTGGTTTTCTGCATGGGGAAGGTTTGCTATTGTGCCTTTATTTTTCTTTTACAAGCTTCCCACTCTTCTCTGATTCCTTTCTGGTTTCAGGTTTTCTGTCAGTTCATGTCATGAGCTAAAGTTAAAAGTAATTCAGTTCATATCATCTGAAATAATTCAGAAGTGTAAATTTGCCTTCACTCTAAAACCTGTAGCTGTGATTTTTCACACAGTGTGGGCATTAGTGCAGCCACACCAGTATGCACCAGTCCCCAGGCTGGGTTTAGTGAGTAGTGGGAGGGCAGGGGAGCCGTCCATCCCTCCATAAGCTGAGTTGGGAAGTGCTGCCTGGAGCACACCATGGCAGAATAGGATGCAGATACTCTTCTTCCCTCCCTGCTGGCATCTGGGTCCAGCTGCTACCAAGAACAAGAGCTCCTGACTTCAAGACACCATAGAATCATAGAATGGTTTGGGTTGGAAGGGACATTTACAGGTCATTCAGTCCAACCCCGCTGCAGGATCAAGAGCAGACACATCTTCAGCTTGATCAAGTTGATGAGTGCGTCATCCAGCATGACCTTAAGTGTTTCCAAGGATGGGGCATCCACTACTTCCCTGGGCAACCTGTGCTAGTGCCTAACCACCCTCATTGTAAAAAATTTTGCTATATCCAGTCTAAATCTCTCCTCCCTGAGTTTAAAAGCATTACCCCTTGTCCTGTCACAACAGGCCTTGCTAAAAAGTACGTCCCCATCTTTTCTGGAGCCCCTTTCAATACTGGAAGCTGCTGTAAGGTCTCTGAAGCCTTCTCTTCTCCAGGCTGAACCACCTCAACTCTCTCAGCCCCTCCTCCTATGGGAGGTGGTCCAGCTCTCAGGTCATCTCTGTGGCCTCCTCTCGACCTGCTCCAACAGGTCTGTGTCCTCCTTGTGCTGAGGGCTCCAGGTCACTACGGTGAGCTTTTTTTCTGGCTAAAGCCAAAAGTGACATTGAGATACTTTTCTGCTTGAATTTAGGGATTTGTCCACAATCCTTGGCTATTACCTCCATGTTTGTAATGGGCCTCATGTGATGCAGTTTTTTATTAGGAAGGAATTGCATCTGTGGTTAAAACTCACTACAGGGCAGCCAAAGGAGCAAAGGATGTTTGGCTCATGACTGAGTGCTCTGACTTCTGGGTTTTTTGTGACCCCAGGTTGATTTTGAAGGGTAAACCATGGCTCACAGCGCATGGCAGAGCTTCCAGTCATAAAAGAGAGACTAGAGCAGCAGCTCGGAAAGGGAAGTGTCTCGCCTGACGACACTGTAAGTTCTGATGTGGTTGGACCACAGATTTAGGCTTTTTTTCAGGCTGAAACAATGGGGAAGCTGCATCAGGAGCCATCACTGATAGCAGCAACGAATGGCTGAACTCTTCTTTTGAACTTCTGAAGATCCTGGTTTCGTTTTTTACTACCCAGGGCCATGTGGTCTAGTGGTTAGGGCACAGGGTAGGCGAGACAGGAGATGAGGATCCTCTGGGCTGCAAATAGGAAATGCTGGGGCATTCTTGCTGAGACAAGGAAGTCCCACTAGTTTAGGCTCTTGTGTTTAAATAGCCCATTATTATTGACATGAAATGGTATTTAATTCCTCCTTCTCACTGAGGGAAACCATGGCTTTGGGTATTAGTCAACTTTGTGGCCTGGGACAGGGGAAAGATGAAGTACTGGGTGACTTGCATCTTGCTGAGCCCTGCTTTACCCTGCTCTAGCATCTCTGAGCTCTTTGTGCTCCCTCCACCATCACAAGGCACTGGGGGGATATTGGTGCCAAAGGATTTATGCGATGCTGGGTGGACCATGTCTGTGCTTGGCTGTTGGCTCAGTTGCTGCTTTTAGCCCAGAAAAAGAAGACCCCTCTCCACCTACTGTGAGACCTCATCTGGAGTATTGTGTCCAGTTCTGGAATCTTCAACGTAAGAAGGACATGGAGCTGTTGGAACAGGTCCAGAGGAGGCCACAAAGATGATCCGAGGGCTGGAGCACCTTCCATATGAGGACAGGCTGAGAGAGTTGGGGTTCTTCAGCCTGGGGAAGAAAAGGCTCCAGGGAGACCTTATAGCGACCTTCCAGTATCTGAAGGGGCTACAAGAAACCTGGGGAGGGACTGTTTGCAAAGGCACAGAGTGACAGGATGAGGGGGAACAGGTATAAACTGGAGAGGGGCAGATTTAAACTGGACATAAGGAGGAATTTCTTCACAATGACAGTGAGGAGGCCCTGGCCCAGGTTGCCCAGGGAAGCTGTGGCTGCCCCATCCCTGGAGGTGTTCAAAGCCAGGTTAGATGGGCCTTGGGCAGCCTGATCCAGGGGGAGGTGTCCCTGCCCATGGCAGGGGATTGGAACTGGATGATCTTTAAGGTCCCTTCCAACGCAAACTAATCTATGATTCTATTAATAAGCTGCACTATTTGGTGAATATTGTCCTGCATACTGGGTGTGCTTGGCATGAGACAGGGAATGGTGCATCAGGTTCAGGTTGTGTTTAACTTCAAACTCTTTCTTCTGGTGGGAGAATACTAGAAAGCCTCAAATTCATTTGTTGAAGAAGAAAATCGTTCACCAAAAGTCATACTCATCAGGGATTTTCCTCTAGGCAAAAAATAGAGGAAGAGAAGTCCTAGCAGTGACGTCTTTGATGGCTTCTGATCAGATTTTGTTCAATACCTTGAAAGGGGATGGTGCAAAAACTTGATTCTTAGCCAGGGTACTAACTATACCCTAGAACTCCAACTATACCTTAGAACTATGTATATGTAACTATACCTCTGCCAGCAACAGCAATAAATGTGAATGACTTTGGGAACTCTATCTTGCAAGCGCTGCTGGTGCAGTCTGTCAGCTTTGGGAACCAATTAAACAGGAACAGTTGTTACTAACTTAAACAGGGGTGAGGTTTTTAGAGCAGGCTGGGAATTTTGCTGTTAACATTTAGAGAAAAATTTTTCTAGGCTGCTTTATAAATAAGCCTGGAATGACTGTAGGCCAGGCTGTTGACTGCATGGACCTCATGTGACTTTCTCTCATAGCCTTTTTAAGTCTCCAGCATCAGCTCCCTTGACTTTAATATGGTTAGCCTGGATTTGCAGCATTGTAAGTGAGGTTGAAATCAAGTTTTCTGTGTCTATTAGAGGGTGAAATTGGTGTCTTTGCAAAGAGCCAAGTCAGCCAAAGCTGCTGAAATACTGAAATCTCAGAGCAGACAGAGAGTGGAATTTTCAGACCCACCTAATGAACTTCCAGTGGGACTGACGTTGTGGGTTGTGAGGTTTCGAAAATCCAAACCAAAAGCCTGACTAACCTCTCTTAAGGCAAGCAGCTTTCAAGTGACTCATTAAGCTTAGCACAGGGAGGTTAAGTTGATTAAACCACTTTCTAAATTAGGCTGGCTAAATCATCATCGCTTTTTGTACAGGGATGTGGCAGTAGGAGACGGGTCCATGAGCAAAGCTGTGGGGCAGAAGTTGTTCCCACCTGGATGCACATTTAGCACGTGGCAGGATGGAGGGGACCTGAGGCACAGGAGTGCCCTTAGCCCTATTGTCCCTGTCACTGGGGATCCCACTGTGCCTGAAACCAAAAGGCGAACTGCAGGAAAGCTGCTTCTCATTAGACTGGAGTTGGGAAGTGCTGAAAAGTCCCTAAAATAGTCACAACTTAGGGTTTTTTGGTTTTGTTTTTGTTTTTTTTTTCAGAGATTTCAGCTAGACCCTGGATAAACATCAGTGATGCTGAGTGTGGCAATGGAGATGAGACCTTATGCTTGTTCTCTCCATGCTGTATGCAGTCACTCACCTCTTCACAAATGCCAAGAGCGCAATGCTACATATGGAGGTGACAATGGGTCTTGCAAAAGGGGTGGTTAAATTGATTTGTGATGCCCATCTCAGCTGAAGACTTGCGGTGTGAGATTGACCAAAATGCCTGAGAAAACAGGACCTCTTGTTGCTTCATGACAGAAGTTGGGCTGAGCAATAGTCATGCTCTGCTTATCTGAGCCAGGGCAGGAAATTGGGATTAAGTGAGACACGAAGGTCATGCTTGGTGGTGAGTACAGGGAACACAGTGCTGCTGCTCCAGGTCGCTGAGGAGCAGCTGCCGATTCAAAGCTGCTGGTGCATGGGCCAGCTTGAGTCTGCTCTTGCTCTCCCTGTTGCATGGCAGGAAAGGTTCCTTTGCAGGTAGCAGCAGTCGATGGTGCCTGTCCTGTCTCTGTACCAGTTTCTGTGCTGGGGTGATAGAGGCAGGGCTTTCTGCCTGAGCTCGAAATCTAGCCCCAGTGTCCCCAAGTTCCTTAGAAAAATGGATTGATAACTATTGAGGGGTAATGAGAAAAACCGAACAGATTTCCACGCTGCGCAGCAGATGCTGTCTCCGTAGGTCCAACCCAGTGAACAGGCTGATAGACACGGCTGAAAGCTCACAACTAATGTTAGTTGCAGCAAGATGAGTGAAAAGGCTGAGATCTGTGTCATGGATGTGCCTGTGCTGCCTTGTCTGAGGCCAAGCTGCACTTAGTCTCTCTCCAGATCTGTGTGTTCTTCTCATGGGATAACACCTCTTGCTACCTGAACATTCAGTCTCCCAAGCAAAATTTTTCATCCAGTCTTTCCTCTCTGCTACCTGATTTCCCTCTCAAAGATCATTTCACCAGAACCAGCTTCCCCGGACAGAAGTGAGGGAATTCAGGGAAAAAAAGATCTTTGGGGGTCACTCTGATATGGGACAAATGATGTTTCCTGGGGTAGAACTGCCAAAAGGCCTCTGTTGTGCTCTGGTGATGCACAAGTCTGTGCAGGATCAGTGTTCTGCAGGTAACCTAAGCCTGTCCTGCCCAACATGCTCCAGTCTTCTGTGCGGAGTCACTCAGCACCCCTGCAGAGCCAACCCTCCTTTTTAATCCTCACTCTTTACCATGAGACAAGCCAGACACCGAGAATGTGACAACTTGTGTGGGAGGTTTCCTAAATGGGCACCACAGTCAGGTGCCCAGCTGGGGCAGGAGGTGCCAGCCCTGCTTCTGGCTCTGCTCTCACTGCACTCTTACGCAAGTGGCTGCATTTCTCCATTTCCTTCTCATCTGATTAGCTAAGGCATTTTTTTCTGGGCAGGGACCGCACTTTATTTTGCTCGGGGAAAGCACCCCTCATCAGAGAGGCTGGAGGAAGCTGGTGGGATAAAAACCCCACAACATGCTGCAGCTTTCACCAGGGCTATTGTGCAAGGAGCAGTTCACTCCTGGTGAACACCTGGTCTATGGCACAGACCCTGCTGTGGATCTTCATCTCTGCCTGCACAGGATCCCATCTGCAGGCATCACACCAGGGGCTCCTAAGCCCTGAGATGCTGCTGCCGCTTCCTGCACATCCTTACAACACCCTCCCTGGGTCCCGAGTGCTAGCGAAAGGCAATGGGTATGGCAGGACTCTGATGGGAGAGGGAAAGAGGGCACAGCTGGGAGTTCAGCAGCTGGTGTGGCTTGGGCTGTGATAGGCTTTGTCAAATTATTAATTGCATTTTTCTTAAAAATACTGGGAAAGATGCATTGATGCCAGGAAAATGTGATTTCCTCCTTGGTATAAATCTTAATAAATATTTCCCTACAGAGGTAATTAATCATCTCCTTCCAGACTTCGGATCATTAAATATATACCTATTAAGAATGATGGTCTCATCTTCTTTCACTGTATGTTTAAGCCCATTACTACACTTGTTCACAGAAACAGCCCCAGTGAGCTCATATTTTCCCTTTTTCACCTTAAGCTATTGTGGTTCTTCTTCTCCTTTTTGTAAGAACTCAACCCAAAAATAAAAAAGAAAACTAATTGAGCAAGGGGATACAAAAATGACAAAGTACCAAGGAGATAACTGTTGTTCTGATGAATTTTGCCAACGCTGTAGTTTCTGGGAGGATGCTTTAGAATTCATTTCCTATGATAGGCTGCTAGATCGAGGGGGATTATAAATTTGCATTCATCTGTATTTCTGTGGGTAAAAAGCTCTGTACATGATCCATTCCAGCAGCTCTGCTGTGTCACAGCCAGAGACAGGGCTGCTAGATAGTATTGAAGATCTTTATTATGAATTACTGTCGTGAGAAGCTACTGTTACACACTTGAAAGGCAGAGAAAACTCCTCAGTGTAGTTTTCCTCTGTAGATCTGAAGCTGCTGGTGTCAGTGAGTGCAGAGTCCTGCAGCTACAGGCTCTGAACAGTGTGGGCTCCATCCAGGCTTTGCTGCAGGCTGACTGGGAGCCAGTTGCTCTGAAAATCCTCCCTGTGTATTTGGGCTGCGTGGGAGTTGGGGGCTTTGCTTTTCTGCCTGTGGTGATTGTAGGGACATGGCTACGATGTCCTCTGCTGTTTCTGAAATGGAAGCATGCACGCTGCCTCCCCCACTGTGTCGACCCCACAAAACATTTAAGGCAGTGAACCCCTTTAACTACTTCTCTGGGCAACCTTTGCCGAAAGCTAATTGCGGCTGGGCTGTGAGTTGCCACCCCAAAGAAGAAAAGGAGAGAGGCTGGTCCTTAGGAAGT
This sequence comes from Phaenicophaeus curvirostris, assembly GCF_032191515.1. NCBI lineage: Eukaryota > Metazoa > Chordata > Aves > Cuculiformes > Cuculidae > Phaenicophaeus > Phaenicophaeus curvirostris. The sequence goes on from NC_091411.1 coordinate 3,844,251, forward strand.
GCAAATAATCTGGTCCAGAAGGAATAAAACTGAGCTATGTGGCTCTCAGCCTGGAGAAGAGAAATCTCTGAGGAGACCTTATGGAGACCTTCCAGTACCTGAAGGGTCTACAAGAAAGCTGGGGAGGGACTGTGTACGAAGGCTTGGAGTGATAGGACAAGGCACAATGGGTACAAACTGGAGAGGGGCAGATTTTGAGTAGACACAGGGAGGAATTTCTTCACAATGAGAGTGGTGAGGCCCTGGCCCAGGTTGCCCAGGGAAGCTGTGGTGTTCAGGGCCAAGTTGGATGGGGCTTGGAGCCGCTGATCCAGTGGGAGGTGTCCCTGCCCATGGTGGGGGGGTGGAACTGGATGATCTTTAAGGTCCCTTCCGACTCAAGCTATTCTATGATTCTGCAAGGAACAGAGTGGCTTTTGTCCCCCCAGACCTCTGCTTCCTCGCATGGCAGAAGGAGGTGACCCAGGAGCACCCTGCCACTGTTAATATAAACCCACCCACAAATGCCTTCTTGGGGCAGGGTGGGAGCTCTGGGGAAGTGCAGCAAGGGCTGGTGCAGACGTGCCCAGAGCACGCGTGATGTGATGGTTTACCATGATGCACTCCAGAAAACAGCTTGTTTGAAGGATGCTTCTGAGTGGATGTATCCCCATGGAGATTTTTCCCTGGTTGCCAGCTGGCAGCATCCTCATTTACTCTTTTTCGAAAAGGGAAACAAATCCTCTGAGTAGTCATGCTTCCTGAAATAGCCAGGATTTTTGGGAAGCTGATAAAATGCAGCAATTCTCCTGCAGATGTTGGTCCTCTGTTCATTAAGTACTTTCTTCCCTATGCTTTGCTCTAGCATTTAGATTTTATTTTCTACCACCATCCTTTTCTCTGTGTATGCCTGGTCTGGGGGAGGCAGGGAATTTTAGCACCCAGAGGTGCCTAGTCCCTCTCATGGAGATGATGGGAAACTAAAGAGCTCACAGCAGAAATGAAGCAGACTTGGATGTAAGAATAGGCATTTTCTTCTCAAAGAGGATGCCAATCTCTGTGAGGGATGAGTTTCCAAGCCTCATTTTGGTCTGGGTAAGATATTTTTTCCCTATTAACAGGTGACTGGGTCATAGCCGGTTTGCTTACAGTGAGCAAAGCCAAGCGCAGAGCGAATGGTCATGTTAACCATGATGTTCAGGTCCTTCCTCCCAGCTGGCTGCTTGTCCAGGTGCCAAGAGCAAGGGCAGCCTGCTAGACTAATTTCTATATATATCCTGGATTCTGCACCAATTTCCCAGGCTAGCATGGAAATTTAGCTGCATTAAATAGAAGAGAAACTTAAAAAAAGCCCAGGCTACTGGATCTGAGCTCATCACTCTGGAACAGCTTTACAACTTTAGATAAGCACTTTACTGCTCAACGAGCAGCTTCCACTTGGCTAATCAAAACAGCAATCTCAGGAATGAGGTTTATTTATCAAGTTGAAAAGCAAACAAGCTGAGTTTCATATCACTCTTGTGCTTTAGTGGAAATCTCAGGTTAGTGATGCAGACAGAGGAGAGGGCTGAAGGCAAACTAAGCACTGCAGGAGCAGAGGTCGGTTCCAGATCTGCTTGTGTAAGCAGGCTGCATGCCCTGCATCAGAGATGAGGCGCCAAAGCTTTCAGCACGCCAAGGGTAAATCTATCCTTTTCAATATTTTTCTCCTCAGGCGTTGGCCCTGAGGGATGATTGGAAAAGAAATGTGCCTCCGGGGATCAGTGATGCTTCACTGGGCATAATGTTGAGGGATGCTCTCAGCGAGTCATACAGATGCTTTGACAAAAGTAAAAGTTGCTGTGTGGTGTCACTCCTGAAACAGACAGAGTCATTCCTCAAACGTAGCAAGCTCCATATGTGGTGGTAGGTGATGCTTGCCAGCGCACCCCAGGTTTATCAGTGTTTCAGGTGCTTATCTGTAGGAAATGGGTGATAAATGCATCCCTGTGTGTTTAGCCTGTGAGGTATCTGTTACTAGTCTTATCATTACAGTACAGAGTGTTGCTGATGCATTTGTCTCCAGATGTATTACACAGGTCCAGACCAATGTGAGATAGTGCTGATAAGGCTGGAGGAAAAGAAAAAAAACCAACCTTTTCTGCATAGGTCTATAGCACTTGCCCAGGAGCTGGGTATGCAAAACTCGGCCTGTTTGGAAAGGATGGGAGGTCGGGAGGGGTGCAGGGAAAAGCCAAGTGCTGTGTGGGTGCAGTGGGAGAACAGTCTGTTAGGTCTTGCAAGGGAGTCACACAAAATATCTCTGGTACAGGGTGCCAGCAGACACTATGAAACCTTTGCAAGTAACCTTAGGAATGCTGCTGAAAAACACTCAGTAAAGTGGCCAGATGTGTATCTGCAAGAGTATGGTCAAGAGCAGAGACTTTCCTCCATCCCACAGGGTTAGCTTTGAGTTTTAGCATGAGAACTGCGTAATATTATATAGCCAGTGACAAGTGGGGTTCCCCAGGGCTCAGTGCTGGGTCCAGCCCTGTTCAATGTCTTTATCAACGACCTGGATGAAGGCATCGAGTGCACCTTTAGCAAGTTTGCGGATGAAACTAAGCTGGGTGGAAGCGTGGATCTGAGGGAGGGTCGGGAGGCTCTGCAAAGGGATCTGAACAGGCTGGACCGCTGGGCTGAGACCAATGGCATGAGGTTTAACAAGGCCAAATGCCGGGTCCTGCACTTGGGGCACAACAACCCTATGCAGCTACAGACTAGGAGAAGTCTGTCTAGAAAGCTGCCTGGAGGAGAGGGACCTGGGGGTGTTGGTTGACAACCGACTGAACATGAGCCGGCAGTGTGCCCAGGTGGCCAAGAAGGCCAATGGCATCTTGGCTGGCATCAGAAACGGTGTGACCAGCAGGTCCAGGGAGGTTCTTCTCCCTCTGTACTCGGCACTGGTGAGACCGCTCCTCGAATCCTGTGTTCAGTTCTGGGCCCCTCACCACAAGAAGGATGTTGAGGCTCTGGAGAGAGTCCAGAGAAGAGCAACAAAGCTGGTGAGGGGGCTGGAGAACAGGCCTTATGAGGAACAGCTGAGAGAGCTGGGGGTGTTTAGCCTGGAGAAGAGGAGGCTGAGGGGAGACCTCATTGCTCTCTCCAACTCCCTGAAAGGAGGTTGTGGAGAGGAGGGAGCTGGGCTCTTCTCCCAAGTGACAGGGGACAGGACAAGAGGGAATGGCCTCAAGCTCCGCCAGGGGAGATTTAGGCTGGACATTAGGAAAGAGTTTTTCACAGAAAGGGTCATTGGGCAGTGGCAGAGGCTGCCCAGGGAGGTGGTTGAGTCACCTTCCCTGGAGGTGTTTAAGGCACAGGTGGACGAGGTGCTAAGGGGTATGGTTTAGTGGTTGATAGGAATGGTTGGACTCGATGATCTGGTGGGTCTCTTCCAGCCTGGTTGTCCTGTGATTCTGTGATTCTGTGATATTTATGTCACGACTGAGGTTAGAGGTACGGAGAGGGGTGGGCACTTCCAAAAAAGATCATCTCATGCTTTTAAAATCCAAAAGGAGGATGTGCAGTTTCTGCGTTTTATTATGTACAGCTGCTGGGATGTACTCCAAGCACAGAAAAGCTTTTAGCTGGAGGCACTGCCACGTTTCCAGGTCTTCTGACAGCACCCAGTGTCCCAATCCTGGGTCCTGGTCTGGCTTCTCTTGTCACTGTGCGTATCATCTCTCCCAGGAGCTGGTTTGGTGATGCTGACTCAAGTTGAAACTCAGCTTGCCAGCTCCTCAGTGCAGTTTGTGCACAAGTTCATCAACTTCAAGTAGCCACCCTGTGCTGTTAACAGGGTCTTTCTTTTGGGCCAATTGCCTTCCCATTTCCATGGACCTGAACTCTTAGCACTGCCAGGGAAATCAAAGGTGCAGGGCAGAATGAGGGGTGAGTTGGGTCTTCTGTGACCCCATCATCAGCCAGAGGTGGTGACGTTCCCTATGAGCTGGGAGGGAGTATGTGCAATCGTGCTTCCCGTGGCAGGCAGGTCACAGGCTGGGTTGGATGAGCCCACTGTACCCTGTCAGGAAGAAGAGGTCCCTGCCCTAAGAGGATTCATCGCATGTGAATCACCAAAGTGAGAGCTATGTGTCACCTCCTTCTCACAGCTGTGTGTAAAGTGAGGTGTACCAAGAGCTAGTGGCTGGGTTGTGCTCAGAGAGGAAATTGGTGATGAAAGCAGGAGTTCAGTCGGTCCTGGTCCTCAGTGAGATGTTGTGGTTTAGCCCAACTGTGCTTTTCAAACAGCATGTTTCCTGGGGGCAAAAAAGTGGTGCCTGGGTTTTAATGCGGGTCCCACGTGATACAGCAGTGTTTGGGGATGGGGTAAAGACAAAAATGGACACAAAAGTAAACCTACAACAGATACAGAACAATAAAGGCAAATGGATGAAGAAAAGGTTCCATTTTCTTGGGCGGAATTAACAGGGAATTATCCCTGATTTATACTGGCTAAAGGTTAAAATCCAGTTTAAAAGCTCTGCCCAAGTTCATGCCGGATGAATGGTCCTGCTCATTAGCAAGTTAGGCAAGTCACATTCACACCAATATCTAATTATGATAAAAAGGGAAGTTGTTTATGAGCACTATCAGCATAATTGATCTGCTGATGATTAGAGTTACCTCTGTCAAGTAACAAAGCACACAGAGGTGATTTATATCTCGCAGTTGAGATTAGTAATTGTGTATCATCCTCTCAGGTATCTCATATATGAACATTGAGGCACCTCTGGCTTATGCTAAAGCAGGCGGTTGACTACAGGATCTGAGCCAGCACCAAGAGCCAAGCAAAAAGTGTATCAGTTTCCTTGGAGTCATTCCAAATCTCAGCCAAATTAGGAAAATCTTGTGGCTGATGAGGTAGAATCAGAATTGTTTAGGTTGGAAAACGCTTTTAAGATCATCAAGTCTAGCCCTTAACCCCTAGCACTACCAAACCACCACTAAACCACGCCCCTAAGCACCACATCCCCACATCTTTTAAGCCGCTCCAGGGTTGGTGACTCCACCACTGCCCTGGGCAGCCTCTGCCAGTGCTTGACAACCCTTTCGGTGAAGAGATTTTTTCCTAATATCTAATCCGAACCTCCCCTGATGCAACCAGAGGCAGTTTCTTCTCATCCTACCACTTCTTACTCGGGAGAAGAGACCAGCACCCACATCACTACAACCTCCTTTCAGGGAGCTGCAGAGAGTGAGGTCTTCCCTCAGCCTCCTCTTCACCAGAATAAACAGCCCCACTTCCCTCAGACTCTTCTCACAACACTTCTTCTCCAGACTTCCCTCCCTGGATGTGCTCCAGCCTCTCAATGTCTGTCATGTAGTAAGGGGCCCCACCTGAACCTGGCATTCACCAGTGCTGGTGACCAGATCATCCTGACTGGCCCTTTCTACGTGCAAACGTGTACTACTGTAAAAGAGGGAGAAGAGCACAAAGCTTCTGTGGCTGCTGTTGAATTTGAAGATTTCGTGGAGGTTCCTCCCTGCACCCTCAGCTATGAGGGATGTTTGAGGAAAGTCAAGGTTCAAGGTAGATTTAAGCTGTCTGGTGATAGCTGATAAGGCGTTTGTGTGATATTAGTAGCAGCGTAGTGATAACATGAAGTAGGGATGGAGCTGAAATACCTGTTAGGAAATCTATGGAGGGCTGAGCTCAACTCCCTGCTTAGGTGTGGGGTGGGAGCCTCCTCCAGGCAGGCCCTCATGGGCAAGGGTGTGGGGAGGGCTCATGGAGAGGGGTTTGTAGAGCTCTTCAGCGTCGTGGTCGGGACAATCCATGACACGTAGAAGTTGTGGGCAAAAGGACATCTTTATTGGTTTCACAAAAGTTTTTATACCCTTTCTGGGACTGTGTGTTCATATATGATTGGTTTAGCCAAAGACCAACCGTTGATAATTGGATGACTCTCTCTCTGTTGTAACTCCATAATTGGATGATTCCACCTGTGGCCTTGCAGCTTCTTAATCTTGTTTACTCAGCTCTTCTTGGCACTTTCCAGCTTCATCAAGGATACATGAGTACCTGTTCAAGCCAATGTTAAGCTCGCATTCTGATCCTTCGGAGCAGCCAAGGTTTCCCACACTTCAGGGGATGAGTTCCCCAGAGAAGCTTCTTTTGGGGAACAGGACATCTCTCAGCACTGAATTCAGGCAATTCCTTTAAGCTTACCAGGAGGTTGCCCTGGGGCACCTGTGAACACATCTTTTTGTATACATCTTCAGGAATGGGTTTTAAATGTTTTGAAACCCTTCCAGCAAGAGGCTCAGTCATGGCAGAGGAGTGACAGGAGGGACAAGAACCCAAAGGAAAAGTTCAGGCCTGTCGTTTTTTGAAAGAAGAATCATTCAATGAAGCCGTTATGGCTCGTTGACTGCAAACTATTGCTCACCTTCCTGGAATGAAGATGCCCGCTGGAAGCATCCCAGGGTTGAATGGTGGCCGTGTGGAAGGGAGATGTCAGGAGAAGAGCAAGGGCTCTAGGGATGGGCCAGTGGAGCACTGAGCATGCCAGAGCAAGGATGACACTGGAGGCTTCTGCAGTGAAGGAGCTTGATGGCAGGAGATTTCTCCTTTGTCCCTGGCACGCAGAAGCATGCCCTGAAGCTCTAAGGCTCTCGGTGGCATGCAAGCAACATCCATATCAAAATCCAGATGTCTCCAACAGCTAGGAGCTCACTTCAGGTTGTGGTGGAGGAACCTCCCTGCAATGTTCTGGTGGGTCCCAAGTGAGATCCATGAAGTGGTTTTGGGTCAATGCCAAGGATGAGCTGGGTGGAATGGCTGATTAAAGGCTCATTTCTGCTCTTGGATTCCACTTCCCTGCCACTAAACCCTGATCCCCCTTTTACATGTCAGAGAGATTCACACGTTGCAGAGGTGTGGAAAAGACAAATTTATTAGCAATGATTGCAAGGCCTGTGGGTATTTCTCTGGTCATGTGGATTTCTGGGAAAGAGTGAATAGTAAGATTTGCTAAGGATAGCTGGGAAAACCAGCATCTTAACAGAAATCCCCTGTATGAGCAAACACAGTCCAGGATGCACAAACTTGTCCTGTAGAGTCTTGGGCTTAATCCTTTCCATATTTGAGTGACTAATGTGTCCTTTGAGCAGAGAGCAGCACGATGGTGATGAAGATATGAGGACCTGACCCAGAGGCGCTTTCCAGTGTCATGCTACGGAGCGAACGAGAAAGCAAAGAAACCAAAACGAGTGACAAAGTGAGTAACTGACCCAGGAGGATGCTGCCTGAGTAAGCAGAGTCAGTCATTTCAGGATTCACAGTGCTGAAAAGCCCTTTCTTGTGTGGTTATCTTGAAGGTCACAATGGCACAATGTGCTGGGAAGCAGTCCCAAGGCTCGTCGATGAACCTAACCTCAGAGCAACAATCATGTATTGTTTGTTTAACTTCCCCTCTACCTAATCTTTTATTTCCTGATTAACCTTCACCCCTGTACCTGTTCTCAGTGAACTTGAGACTCCGAGAACTGAAGAAGGGACAGGGGACTTTTACCATGGCATTTTAACTCGTTGTTTGTTTCTTTTCCCCAGCCAAAAATATGTTTATACATGTATATCTGACTGAATGGAAAGATGGGGTGGAATTTTCTAGTTGCTTAATATTTCCATGCGTTTTCTGAAATGATTTAATACGTGACTGCTGAAGTCATTTGCGGTAAAAAAGTAAGAGGCGTCAGATCCGGAAACTGTCCAATTATGTGACTCTCCCAAGGTCCCGATGCTATTGTTTCGGATGCATAAATTAAGTATCCTTGCATTGATACCCCTGGTACCACCTGTGCAGCATTGCACACTGTATGTGCACCAAGACATCTACTGGGAAGTGGGTACGAGACCTGGGCCTGGCACAGACTCTCTGCTGCTTGTGTTGGCAAGTCTCAAAACAGCAACAGCACTGCCGCCAAAAGCAGCAGTGCAGCCTCTGCAAGGAGGGAAGGATGGAGACCTCAGTCCTACTGCCAGCTGGCTGGTGGGCGTACTTTCCAAAGGGTTGTCAAGTCAACCTGGCAGCAGAACGCTCTCAGTAAAACATAGGCAGGAGCCTGGCTTCGCTTCTTTAATTTTGGAACCATACCAGCCCATTGTTTCAAATGATTGATTTCTTTTTAATTTTTTTCCATCCCAGCTCAAAGCTGGTTAGAAAAATAAATAAAAATTTCAGTATCTGCCTGTCATTCTAATCTTATCTGATATTTTCTCTCCTGCTACCCTGCATGTCCTGTCCCAGGGGAATATGCAGCATCATATTCACCCTGTCAGAGACACTGTAAGATATCAGAGTATCTTTTTTATTCATCTGAGGTGTGAAATACAATTACTGCTGCTAGACATTGCAAGAGTTTAAAATTATCCATCCTCCTGGAATCTCTGCAGTGGGAGCTGAGCCTTCGCTCCTTCTATTGTGCTGGCATCTCAGTCCATGTAGCCTTGCTACCATTTATTTGCTAGGAATGTGATTGTCACTTAATTGATTCAGTTCTTGCTCTACTGTCACACAGGGCAGACCAATAGCATGTCAGCAAAACGCTTGTTAGAGAGTGAAAGTCCAATCCTATTTAGGGGCATCACTTTTGTTGTGCTTGGAGCAGGAAGTCCACACCCAAAATAGAAACTAAGGAATGCTCATTCTGATGGGATGATTCTCATTTCTGAGCTTGACTGTGGCTGTGGGCCCAGCCAATCCATTAAATGTCTTGGCTGAAGCTCTGAGCTCCAGTACCGGAGTATTAAAGAATCATAGATCAGTTGTGATTGGAAGGGACCTCTAGAGATCACCCAATCCAACCCCCGTGCTAAAGAAAGTCACCTCTAGCAGGTTGCATAGGAACATGTCCAGGTGGGTATTGGTGGCTTCACCTTATTTTGAAAGCAGAAGGAAGGCAGATACCTCCACCAAGCTGGGTAAGATCTAGGTTGTGGTTATTTAAGGTTTACAGCAACAGGTGCCACTGTGTTAGAAGCTGTCAACAGCTGATTTCTTTTGCTGTACCAGATCACATTAGATAATTGCCCTTGGCCCCGCAAAAAGCTGAGTATGCAGCCTCCAGGAGAAAGGTTTGTAGGTGATTGCCTGAGCTGTCCCATCAGCTGGCCCTGGGCTGAGCTATGCTGATATGAAGCAGCTGGCAAAGGGATGGAGTGGAGCAGCTTCTCCATGGGACCATCTTCTCCTGCATGTGGCAAGACCATGAAGACACCAAAAGGTCTGTTTTGAAGTAACTCTGCAAGTTTTGGGTTTGAGGGTAGCTCTCTGAAATCCCTTCAATGGGTAGCAGCATGGGGGTAGGGAAGCAGCATGGGGGTAGGCAGGAAGAAGTTCACAAGATGTTCCAGATGAAGAGCTATATCCTGGCTCATAGCCATACCCAAGCAGTTCCTCAAAGTTACTTGACTCACTGATTTCCAAAGCCCCTAAGCTGTGACCTGTTCCCTTCTCCTCTTTACATCAGTGATGCAACCAGTTCTCAGCACAACAGAAACTCTCTTAGGAAACACTAAAGAGCCTTCTGTGGCTTCTGTAACGTACACAGCTGCTACGTGGGACAGCCAGCATTGTGCTGCTTGTGTCTTGTTCCCAGCAGAAGTTAGGGTTGCCAGAATTGAAGGGCTCCTTCCTATCACTGTCCATGGGACCTGCTGCAGCAAACCAGCCCTGTACTTTGCCCTGTCTGCTGAGAGAGGTTGCTGGGATGGGTGTCCCGGGTACAAAAAATAGTACTGTGGGGGAACTCGTTGTATTGGAATGGAGAAATACCTGGAAAAAGAGCTTCCAGCTGGACACCTTGGCTGGTATCTCACATTTCTATCACTACGCTCACGGTGGTCAAGAATACAGTGAACAGAATAAGCTCTGTCACAGCTACAGCTACAACCCTGCTGGGGGCAGAAGCATGTGCAATTTGTCAGGCACGTTGATGAACACTGCCTCTTGCCCTTGGTGAAACAATGGAATTTCTTCCCCGTTGCAGCACATGCTGCATGGGGCTTCCAGGAGAAGTGAATCATCTCCAGGCAAACAAAACTAAAGTAAGATGTCAGATTTGTAGCATATAGGGAAGGGCAAGGCTGTGGGACAGAGCCCTGCAAAACCAAGACAGCTGCAAACCACTTCGAGGTGCATCCAGCCCCTGCCTAACCACAGAGTCGGGAGCTTATAGGAGTGGGATTGAACGGGGTGTTGCCTCGGGTCTTTCAAACCACGCATTGCTAGAAGCAGTGAGAGAGACCTTGGTGTTGATGCTGAGCAAGAAGAGAAGGGGATTGTTTGGGGGATGCTGGTGAGGAACACAGAGGAGTGGTGCTGGGGCCGGCCAGCTGGCTGCCCACTGGTTTCCATTTCCCTGTTCTGGCTGTAACTGGAAGTTGCATTGCAGAAAACCAACACGGTAAAGACCTGTGCGCTTCCCCATCTAACTCTGCTGAGATGAGCGTGGTTGCGGCAGAAATGAGCTTGGCACAAGATTTTACTTTATTTTTAGCCTGACTGGAAGTAGAAAGCCATCGAAATTTTGTAATTGAGCAATTTCCGGACCTGTTTTGCAAAATCTAGAAGATTCTGCTGTGCAGGTAAACATGCAAAGTACCCAAACCCAAGGGTTCCTCGTTTCCCATCACCTCTGTCTAGCTTCAGCCACAGCAACAGAAAGACTAAGGCAGTCATTTGGGATTTAGGTGGCTGTCGTAGAAATAACTAATTTGTCACTGTCTGGGTGAAGGGCTGGGTCTGAACCCTCACATCACTCCTTGGCAGCAAGCCCAGCAGAGGATGCAGGAACACCTTCGGATTGGGAAGGTCTCAGGTACTCTGGGAGTGGCAGCTGTGTAAACAGCAGCTGTAAGTAACTGTCATGTTTACGGCTTAAGCAAGACGAGGTTAAGCCTTTACACTGAGCATGTGGCTGTGGCTTGACAGTAAAGCTGACACATTGAGAAATAACTCTCCCAGTTACGTCAGAGCCAGGAAATTATCTCAATTAGAGAAATATCCTTTCCATTACAAGATATACCCAGTGTGCACTTCACTCAGAACTCTCTTAATCCAAGTGGCCCTGTCCCACTTCGCAAACATCCGCTAAGGAAGGTTTGATTTTGGACCTGAGATGCCCAGAGTCTGCGGGCAGTGAAATGCTACTTGGGATGCTGTTTGTAGGCAGCAACAAGGCTGCTTTGGTCTTCTGCTGACGCTGGTGGTTTGCAACCAAATCCGACAGTGACTAGCTTGGGCATTTCCTGCCTCAGTGAGCATCCCTGTCAACCACTGCATCTTGCTGTGATCCAGGTGGTACCATGTAGCAGGATACAAAGAGAAAAGCCCATCCTAGTAAGTCTCAAAACTTTTTATTAAATTCTTGAATTATTTTTTTTTTTTGAGATGTCCACCATGATTCAGAGCTTGTTGGTCTTCTGCTACTCTTGCACCATGGACCTGCCCCTGATTTACACCAATACCAATAGAAGCAGAATCAAAACCATAGGTGTGGTTTCTTTCCCTCACCTGCTCCTTCAGCCTGTTAACAGCAAGACTAACAGCTTCTTCCATTCTTTATGCTAGACTGTCCTGGGGACGCCCTTGTCCACATATTGGTGGACCTGCCTGAGGGTGAGATGCTGCTTTCTTGCTCTACGGCTCCAAAGTCACAAGTTGTGTTCCTGTGCTACCTCCATGGTGGCTGTCTGGAAGAGAACTGGGGTCGTGCTGGGATAAAGCTCCTAGCCCAACCTTCAGCTTTGTTACTCTGAACTTTGGCTAAACTTTTTCTGACTGTTCCCTTTCTTGCCCTCCCCTTCAGCTGTAAAGCCCGATGTTGCTGGCTTCATCTAACCAGCCCTACCTGCATTTTCTCCTCTTGTTTTAATCATTTCTGCTTCCGCATCTTCTGTAAGCCCTGCTGTAAGTAATCTCTGCAGACCCTGGGCAGAAGGTGCCAAGACCAGAGCCTCTCCCAGCCCACAGAACAAGGCTGAGGTTGTTGTCTGGTATGTCCCTTGGTCACACCACGACTGAACAAGCCCAGTCCCAGTGAGAGCCACGTGGTCCCGAAGCTGTCCTCTCTGCTGGGTTTGGCCTGGCCTCCCACACTGTCACATTTCACTCTGCTTGTTCCTGGTGAAACTGCTTTGTTTTTTCTTTTCTTTGTAAGAACAACTTCAAAGTCACTCTGAGAAGTACAGTTGGTGGTAACCCCTCCACAGTCCTAGCAACTGAAAACAAAGCTCCTGGTGTGGCTGCTCTGTGCAGGCACTTGTCATGCAATGAAGGGTGGTAGCTTCAAGCAGGTGTGGTGCCACTGACAAAGCTTTCCCTGTCTGTCTTGGGATGCTTCTGGTGATATTTCATGTCAAGGATTTGCCATCCTACAGTTCATCCTCCTTTCCACTTGGCACATGGAAAGACATTGCAGATGAACCCTAATAGATGCAAGTATCTCAGGTGGTCATAGGAGGTCTCTGCTGTTGACTGGAAATGGGCATTTGGAAATGCAATTTGCAGTGTAAGCAAAGTATAAACCTATAAAGCCCTAGGCTCAATTGTCCAGCTTTCACAAGATTACCTATTTTTATTGTTTCTGTTTACTGGGATGCCTGTATATCTCTCCTGGAGTCCTCTGTTCAGTTCTGGAGTCCTCCACACAGGAAGGACATGTATTTGTTGAAGTGAATCCAGAGGAGTACATGGAGATGATCTGAGGGCTGGAGCAACTCCCATCCAAGGACAGGCTGAGAGAGTTGGGGATGTTCAGCCTGGAGAAGAGAAGGTTCCAGGGAGACCTCAGAGCAGCTTCCAGTACTGAAAGGGGCTTCAGGAAAGCTGTGGAGGGGCTTTTGATCAGAGAGTGCAGGGATAGGATGAGGGGAATGATTTTAAGCTGAAACTGGGGAGATTAAGGTGAGATCTTAGGAAGAAATTTTTGACCATAAAGTTGGGGAGGCCCTGGCCCATTTTTCCCAGAGCAGGGGTGGCTGCCCCATCCCTGGATGGGTTCAAGGCCAGGATGGATGGGGCTTTGAGCATCCTGATCCAGTGGGAGGTGTCCCTCCCAGGGTCAGGCAGTTAGAACTGGATGGACTTTAATGTCCCTTCCAAACCAAACCTTTCCATGATTCTATGACATCTCCAAGGAAAGACATCTCTTTTTTTTTTTTTTTTTTTTTTTCCAACTTACTGGGTTCTTTGTCTCTCTAGAATGCATAGAAATCTACCTTTCAATTTTCTTCTGAAGGAAAGACAATCCCTTCAAATAGTTACACTGAATAGCTGACTTTGCTATGCCCAGGCTGTAGAACAGGAGGGTGCAGGGAAGGTTTGCTAATGCCTTTGCTTCAACTACACTTTTCCACACAGAATAACACAAAGTGAGTATCTCGGATCCCATACCAGTCTCCTTTCCGTGCTTAGAAAGAACATGGAGATACCTTCAACTGCATGAACTCTACCTGGCTTGTCAGAAATGCAAACACTGGTTTCCTGTGATAAGGCATGTGGATTCCTGCAGGTCGGAAATGCTTTACAAATATTTGCACAAGTAACTATTCGCTCATCTGTTGCAGGGTAGCTTCCTTACATGGATTTAATCATTTATTCGGGAAGCAGAAACACTTATTCACACAGCAACCCACGCCACGTAAATAGCAGGTTTCTGTTGGGAACAGGCTAGCTGAGATTCAGACAGATTTGGGGGTGATTTATTGATCCCAAAGTGCAAATTAAGTCTGACTTCAGCACTTTGCCTGTCTGCTGTGAATAATACAGGCAGAAAGTGAATACAGAACACTCCCACCAGTGGAAATGGAAAGCTGTGATTTGGCACTGTTTCACATTTGTTCTGCACAGATACATTTCTTCCACTGGGGGTACAGCGGTGCAAAACCAGCCTCAGCTCTTCACAGTGAAAAGTTCAGCTAGTCCTGCTTCCATAAAACCCCTGGGTTAAATGAGAACAGAAATACCCCTGCAGTCTCCTTGCACAGTTTCCCCAGTGCTGTGTAGACAGATGAAGCTCTTCAGGACTGGATCTCTGGTTGTATAATCAACCGTTCAACATCTTGCCTTCCTTTCTGAAGACAATCCTTCAAAAGTTATTTCCACTTCTCCCTCTAGGCTGGTAAACGAGCAGAGCTGTCTTCTCACAGAGCATCTTGACACCTTCTCACGAAGCCAGCGATGGATTAAGTGATGACAGGAAACCCAGTGAGGTTCTTGGTCAGGCTCGGGAGATCTTTGAATGATGATTTCTTGCTCTGTGGTGAGGGTGGGTGCGGATGTGGAGACAACTCACCTGGCAGCAGGTGCTGGAGCATGAGTGCCTAAGGCCACTGCATGGTCAGTACAGTCATCTGCTTTGTTTTCCTTTCTCACCCACAAAAACAACTGTGAGCACCAATTCTTTCACTTTTAAGCTCAGTGTCTGGGTTTGTCAGCTTGAACAAGAGTGAGGTGTGAGGTAGATTTTCTCAGGTCAGCATTTGAAGTGTCTGGTGTTGGCTGGCTGGACTTCACACTCCCCTTTCTGTCTGTCTTCTGCATTTTTACAGTTCAAAAAGGACTATCAGCCAGGCTTTTGATTGTCTAAGCAGAAGCAGAGAGGGTTTTCCTTCTGTCAGGGAACTCAGCAGCTGATCAAGTAACAGATTATTTTTCTTGAAAACCAACTTTTTAAGGTCAGCCTGTGAGAGGCGTTGGTCCATCCTGTGGTCAGGCTGAAAAGCTAATGTTTGTGATAGGACTGCTGAGATCAGGGAGATCCCATTGCTAATAACAACATGGAAGTTTTAATCATCAAGGACAAGGATTTACTTTCACATTAGTAGATGGCTGTTTGCTGAGGTTATTCTCCTCCTTTATGATGTGATATTACTTATTTAAATTATAATATAAATAAATGCAAAATCTAAAGCAGCCATTCAGGAAAATACTTCGGATGGTTTGTGACTAGTTGGCAAGGGGCACTGGGGGTTTCCTCCATGTGGCACACTGCCCCGTGCAAGAACACGCCTGGCTAAACAGCTGCCCTTGGCAACTTTGCAGGGAGTAAAACTGATATCAGTTCAAGCATATTTCACCTGAACGCATTCGTCATGTCTGCAAGCATCTCCTCACCAGTCTGCAATGTGAACGGGTGGGGTTCGTGCATTTTCTGGCATTTGAGGAATGAACCTAAATATTTCCAGGGCTGCATGCAGATTCACTGCTTTCATTCCCAAGCCTGTTCCCTGAAGGAAATCCAAACTTGTTCCTTGCCTCTCCGTTCCCAGATGTCCTGGCAATAAGGATCAGTCTTTGATCTAAGATCACCCTCTCAGCAGGAGGCTGAGCAGATGCAAAGGTTGGAGGGCTCCCTATGCTGGTGTGGCTTGAGCAGCCCCAGGAGGGCTTGGCAATGGCTTGGGAGAAACACAGAGGGACTTTTGGGGCTGGCACAGGCCTGATCTAAGTAACTTCATCTCATATATTCATCTCAGTTCTGGAGTCCTCAGGACAGACATGGATCTGTTAGAGGAAGTCCAGAGGAGTCCATGGAGATGATCTGAGGGCTGGAGAACCTCTCATATGAGGACATGCTGAGAGAGTTGGGGATGTTCAGCCTGGAGAAGGGAAGGCTCCAGGGAGATCTTAGAGCAGCTTCCAGTGCTGAAAGGGGCTACAGGAAAGCTGTGGAGGGGCTCTTGATCAAGGAGTGCAGGGGTAGGACAAGGGGGAATGGTTTTCAGCTGAAAGGGGGAGATTGAGACGAGATCTTAGGAAGAAATGTTTTCCTGTGAGGGTGGGGAGGCCCTGACCCAGGTTGCCCAGAGCAGTGGTGGCTGCCCCATCCGTGGAGGGGTTCAAGGGCAGGTTAGATGAGTCTTTGAGCCCATGGCAGGGGGTTTAGGATTGGATGGTCTTCACTAACTAACCATTCTATGAAGTTAGGAATTAAATGAGATTGTACAACTTGGTTTATTTAATGTCTTTCCCAGTGGGTAGGAATATATCTCAGTCTGGCTCCAGTACAGTCTCATGCTGCTGCTGGTTTGTGGTGAGCTGGCAGTTCCTTGGCACTAGCGCTTTTAAGGAAGGACCAAGCCTTTGCATGCCAGTTACTGACCCAAAGAAGAGCTGACTTTCAAATTCTGTCTGCTGCTTTTTATTAACTCACTCCCTTTTCGGGTGCTTGGGGAGGGGCTGACTCCTAGAGGAGTGCCCTACCAAATGCTTCTCTTGAAAACAATTTCTTCCTCCTCCTTACTTCTTTCTTTTGATTTTTTTTCTACAGACCCATAGAGCTTCTCTTCCAGCTTCTCCACCTCCAATCCTCCCCACTCCTGGATATGCTTTCCCTTGCATGACTCTGGTGGTCCAAATTCTATCAGTATTAATGGTCTTGGGCTCCTTTTTCTCAGGCCTGGAACTTTGCTTTTACCAACAATTCTGTCATCATCAGAAGCATTGACAGATCGGGAGATTCCTCCAAGTATCTCTTATAATTGCTTTTTCCTTTTTGTGTTCAGTGGTGGGCAGCAAGTTTTTTGCTCAACAAAACAGTACTGAGATCAATGGAAAAGCTGCATTTTCATTTTTTATAACTAGAATATTATTGCAGCCGATTGATGAGCAGAAGGAAGAGTTGCCGCAGTCCTCTGCTCTTCTTTAGCCACCTGGGATGTTAAATCAGTGGGGAAATGAAATAAACTCTTATCGCAGTTGAGAGGGATGTGCTGAGCTGTGGAGTTGGCTGGAGCATCACAAGTGACTGTGAAGAGGGAAGGATAAATCTTTATTCAGGGCTCCAGGATTTACACAGGCCAGCGTACCTCTGTGTGGTTCTCCCTGTAGTGTTTGCCTGGAACTGACAGGCAGGTTCCCGAAGCTGGATGGTGCTTGGACCCAAAGGAGGTGAAGATGATTGCAGCAGCAGTGAGTATGGCTGTGGCAGGTAGGGTGATGTGTGTCCTTCTCTTCTAGCGTGGCCCTTCTCCTAAAAGATGAAATAAGTGATTGTTCAGCAAAATCTATTTTTCTGAGTCTATGAGGGGCCAAAGAATCATAGAATAGTTTGGGTTTGAAGGGATCTTAAAGATTATCTTGTTCCAACCCCCCTGCCCTGGGCAGGGACATCCCACTGGATCAGGCTGCCCAAGCCCCATCCAGCCTGGCCTTGAACATCTCTAGGGATGGGGCAGCCAAAACTTCCCCAGGCAACCTGAGCCAGGGCCTCATCACTCTCATTGTGAAGAAATTCCTCCTTGTGTCCAGTTTAAATCTGCCCCTCTCCAGTTTATAGCCATTGCCCCTTGTCCTACCACTACAAGCCTTTGTAAACAGTGCCTCCCCAGCTTTCTTGTAGTTCTCTGCTCTGCAGCCAGGTTCCCCTTTCTGTGCCAACTGCCTGGCAGATGCATTCGTGAAGTAAGCAGTTCTGCTTGGGAGGTTTTGTGACTCTGACTCCTTGCAGCTGCTCCTTGTGGCTGTTTTGGTTACCTCTCATCTTTCCTTCCTGCAGACTGGGAAGAGGTAGCGCTGCTGTCAGCGCACTGGCCATGAGTGTGGCTGGCACCCATCCTTGTCTGTAAGCCTTTATTCACATCATAGCTCCGTCCACAAATCATTCCTGGACCTGGGCTACAGGAAATTTCTCTGGCAGAGTGTACAATCATAGAATCATTAAGGTTGGAAAAGACCTCTAAGATCATCAAGTCCAACAGTCAGAGGGACCGCCCCATTGAGCAAATGGGTTACAGAAGTTGTAGGCATTGCTAAAAGGCATCCTTTCTTTCCATCCATATCTTTGTACAAAAATATAGCAAAATAAAAATGAAATCTTGAAGCTCTTTGGAGCTGCTGCATTTTTGGTGTCAGGGAATGGGAACCTTGAGTGTGTTCCACCTTTCCTGTTCTGAATCCCAATGTCGATTAAACAAACTCCAGTCTCTCTCTGTCCTATAAATCCAGAGCTGAAGACATAGGAAGCCATACCTGGGACTCTGTAAGCCATGCCATACATCTGTGATAACGTACTGCTACTTGCCATGCCACCCTAGGCTGCTGCCCCAGGTGTGCTGCTCAGGTTCCAGCACCCTGCCCAGAGTTCCCTTCCAGTCGCCAGTCGCTGACCCCTTCTCACGTGGCGTTCTTGTTGTCACCGCCAGAGTAACATGGTGTGAATATGTGACTCATGCCTCGGCAGCCTGTGAAATCACCCACTCAGCTGTTCCTGGAGCATGGACTCACCTAGGAGAACAGCTCACGTTGCAGCAGTGGTCCTGATGCTGCGAGCTGACAGCCTATTTACTGGGAGCAGGATGCTGCAGCAAACAGTAAGTTAGAAACACTGTGCTTGGGATTTTCAAGGCAGACAGAAAGAAGTTAAGCAGGTTCCCTAGGTGTTTTTAAAATGGTATTCTGAAAACACCATTGTTTTTACATTCTATAATCACCTGTAGTGTCTTGGAGTCTGGCCTTAAAATGCCACAGCTTTTCTTTAGCTTGTGCAGTAGAGACTCTATCTTTGTTTTCAGCATTAGAAAAGCAGAAAGTATTGTATGCTGCTCTTGTTTGTTTTATTCTGATCTCCTGGGAGATGTTGCAATTGAGTTCAGCTAAGTGGAGAATGTTGTTTCCAGCAGTTGTGCCTTAACATTCTTCGACTTCCTTGAAACTGCAGACATTTAGGACCAAATGGTGGGAATGGCCAAAGCTGCAGAGGGCTAATATCAGTGGAAATATTGGAGATGATGTTGATGTCTCAGGGACGACTATGTAAACACAGCTGAGTAGTGCCTAGCAGGGTCCAGACCAAAGTTAACTCAGTGAAATTCAGATAGAAGGGGAACCAAAGCATCCCCTTGCTAATGTTGGAAGGGTACTGAACCCCTCAGAATCACAGAATTGGAAATGACCTTTAAGATCAAGTCCAACCAGCCTAACACTGCCACGTTCACCACTAACCCATGTTCCAAAGCACTACTTCTGTGCATGTTTTAAATCCCTCCAGGGGAAGTGATTCCACTGTTTCCCTGGGCAACCTGTTCCAATGTTTGATTACTCTTTTTCAGAGAAGAAAGTTTTCCTGATATCCAATATAAACTTCCCCCGAAGTAATTTCCTCTCGTCCTGTCACTTAGGAGAAGAGACCAGCACCCACCTCACCACAACCTCCTTTCTGGGAGCTGCAGAGAACGATGAGGTCTCCCCTCAGCCTTCTCTCTTCCAGACTGAACATCCCCAGTTCTCTCAGCTGCTCCCAGAACCCCTGGGCTCCAGGTACTTCCCCAGCTCTGATTCCTTCTCTGGGTGTACTCCAGCCCCTCAATGTCTTTCTTGTACTGAGTGGCTCAAAACTGAACGCAGGATTTGAGGTGAAACCTCACCAGCACTGAGCACAGGGGGCGATCACTTCCCTGCTCCTGCTGGCCACACCATAGCTGATCCAAGCCAGGATGCTCTTGGCCTTCTTGGCCACCTGAATAAATGCTGGGTCAGGTTCAGATGCTGTTGAGCAATGCCTCCAGGTCCTTTTCCACCAGGCAGCTTTGCGGCCACTCTTCCCCAGGCTGAGAGCATTGCATAGAATTGTTGCGGCCCAAGTGCAGAAACTGGTACTTTTGCCATGCTGAACCCCATCCCATTGGTATCAGCCTCTCCATATACCTCTGTAGAGACTTCGTTCCCTTCAGCAGATCAACACTCCTGCACAACCTGGTGTCATGTGCAAGCTTGCTGAGGGTGCACTTGGTCCCCTTGTCCAGATAATGAATAGAGAGACTAAACAGAACTGGCCTCAACACTGAGCCCTGGGGACACCACTTGTGACTGGCTGCCAACTAGACTTAGCTCCATTCACCACGACTCTCTGGGCTCAGTTATCCAGCCATTTCTTTACTGAGTTAGAAGTATGCCCATCTAAGCCATGAGCTGCCAGCTTCCTTAGGAGAATGCTGTGGGAAACAGTGCCAAAGGGTTTACCAAAGTCAATGTAAACAACATCCACAGCCTTTCCCTCATCTTCTGAGCAGGTCACCTTGTCACAGGAGGAGATCAGGTTAGTTAAGTGGGGCCTTCATTTCCTAAATCCATGCTGTCTTAGCCTGATCACCTGGTCCTCCAGGTGCATGATGGCACTCAAGTTTATCTGCTCCATAACCTTTCCCAGCACCAAGGTCAGGCTGACGAGAGTGTACTTCCCCAGATCCTCCTTCCAGCCCTTCTTGTAGGTGGGAGTCACATTTGCTAATCTCCAGTCAGCTGGGACCTTCCCAGTGCATGTCCTGCCAATGCCTCTCGGAGATGCCAGTGACAAGGTCAGTGCCACTGTCTTGGTGTTCCCCCAGATCCTGGGAGGTGACAGAGCACTTCCTCGCTTGCACTCAGTCTGTCCTGCCTGGGCAGGCCTGGGAAATTCACTCCCTTGTCAATCCATGGAGCAGGTCCAATACCAGTTATTTTAAAAATCTTGATATCTGTGTCTGTTACACACACACACACTTGAGTTTTTCCAGTCTGAGGAGACTGTTTAACACAGCTGTGGCTGCCTGGCTTTGCTGCAGATGCAAAAACACCTGGAGACTTCAGGATGCTTCAGGGTCTTTTGATTTGATGCTTCCAAGCCAAGGCAAGGTGATGTCTCCATTCTGGGAATGAATCACATCAAAGCTTGAGGACCTTTTTGGTCTCCTCATATTTCCATCCCCATAAAGAAGAATCTGTCAGCTGCCTGCTGCTGACAATTCAGCATTGTGTCAGGCAGTAGCAATTTGCCCTGCTCTCACCCCAGGCTGAGTTACGAGTTAGACACCAGCTTTGGGAACGCTTTTACTGAAGGAGAATGGGCCGTGGCCAGCTCTGCATCTTCTGACGTGTCTCTTTGCAGATGGCAGGGCCTTAGCACAACCGCAGAACATGCATGACTGCAGGCAGACCTCAGAGTCTGTCTTCCTCCTTCAGCTAGGATTAAAGGTTAAAAACCAGATGGGTTGTTTTGCAATCTTGTTACAGTAATGACCCCATTGCAAGAATTATCACTTCTGTCATTCTATGTTTTCTCCTTTCCTAACATTCTTCAGGGAAATCTTTGTTGTGTCCAGATGCTCTGTGACATGTAAAATTGCAGATCTTATTACTCAGACACACTGCAGCAGCTGGATGTCTGTTAAAGTCTTCCCACCTTGGCTCTGAACCCAGCCCATATCTGGAGAGATTAACAGGAGAGCAGATAAGATCATGCCGTGACCTAGATCTGTATCATAGACTCTCAGCTGTCCAGCTTTGCTTTGCTCTGTTGTTAGCATGGACAGATGACCTTCCTGCGTCAAGGGGGCAGCCTCATCTCCCAGGATTGTGTTTCCTATAAGGCTGTTCATTGGAAACTTGAAGGGTCTTTGACCAACAGCTGATGCATCCATTCTTCTGCTACCAACTGTTAATTCAAGAGGCCAGAGACCATGCAGTTATTTTGAGTGATAGGAAAGGAAAACTGGAGATTTTTGTTGGGAAGTTCTTATTCATTCACTGTTTACTGGAAGATCTTTGATGGTGTTTCCTTCAAGGATGACATAGTACTTCATTCACTGGTCAGATGGACAGCTCAGGAGCCTGGACTTGGCTAGCTGGAGACATTTTGGCATGAATCCTCAGCAAAGGACCAGCTCACGTCCTGCTGCTTGGGGAATCCAGTGACCAGCAGGCTTGTGGCTACAGGGCCTGCAAACCCTGGCTTCATAAACTCTCTGTAGCTGTGGATGCTTCACAATAGGAGTGATGCAAGCTGTTGCCATGTATCCAACATCAGTGCAGACATCAGTACCTAGAAGGACCCTGTTTTGAGGATTAAGGCACTAAATGGGCCTGAAAAACTTGGTCTTATTGAGATGGGGTTGTTTAGCCTGGAGAAGAGGAGGCTGAGGGGAGACCTCATTGCTCTCTACAACTACCTGAAAGGACGTTGTGGAGAGGAGGGTGCTGGCCTCTTCTCCCAAGTGACAGGAGACAGGACGAGAGGGAATGGCCTCAAGCTCTGCCAGGGGAGGTTTGGGCTGGGCATTAGGAAAAAATTTTTCATGGAAAGGGTCATTGGGCACTGGCACAGGCTGCCCAGGGAGGGGGTTGAGTCACCTTCCCTGGAGGGGTTTAAGGCACGGGTGGACGAGGTGCTAAGGGACATGGTTTAGTGTTTGATGGGAACGGTTGGACTCGATGATCCGGTGGGTCTCTTCCAACCTGGTTATTCTATGATTCTATGATTCAATGATTCTATGATATCTGCACAAGTCATCTAGGGACTCAGAGATATCCTTGGTCTCCCCAATTTTTTTCCTGTGGCATCTTTTGCTTCGAAGATGTAGTGCTTGTTCTGTGGAGACACTTGTGTAGTTAGGGGAAAGGGGGCAGGAGAGGCTGGCTCTGGCTGAGGGGAGTCATAACCAGGTTTTTGCATCCCACACAGAAACCTGGTGTCTTTGCCCCAAGCAAGGTGAAAGGGGTTATCCCAGACAGAGGGGCTGTGGCTCTGACACAGTGCACGCTGTCTTTAATGACGCTGGTTTGGAAGGCACTGATTTTGCATCCTTTCAGTGTTATCCTGTCTCTGCATCACCTTTGATAAAGGACCCTGTTTCCGCAACGCAATAAACAGAGGCTGAGACCCTGATAAATACCACTGTCCATTGTTTCTTCTGCCTTAGAGAAACTAAACTATTTCTGACTTATCACTGCAGAGGATACCACTTCAGCATGTTACGTATTGTGAAAATAATATAAATGACACACAAGAAAACCAACTTATTCTGAATGCATCATTTTCCTTCAGATTTTCCTCTGTTTTTTCTGTTTGAGAAGCTACAAATATTTGTCTCTGCATACTCACTTTACCACTCATGGCTTATGTGGTTCCCACCCTCTTTCCCTAAGGAAGTCTGTGGGAATTTTTTTTACTTATGGGCAAGAATCTAAGATTTCTCATGAATTTTCTCCTGCAAACTCAGTCCTGCGGATCTAAATGACTGCTTGATTTGAAAGGAATGTGGCCACTGTTCCTTTGAATGCCATTGCATAGGGAACAAGGTAAGGGACAAGGAAGCTTTATTATTACAACATTTTCAGTGCTTTCCCCAGTGCAGGCTTCTCTGTTCACCCTTTGCATCTCTCTTTCTTCCCTTGCCCTGTCTCCTCGCTGCCCCTTCACCTTATTCCCTTCTGGGGAAAGCATTTCTGGGAAGGTAGACCTGGTTTCCTATCAACCCAACGGCATATGTTCCTCCTTCCTTCCTGCATCTCCTCTCTGCTGGGGAATTACTACTGGGGTTCACCTGATGTGGGGTTTCCCAGTGCTGCTGATCCCACGTCTGAATTCCTCCCAGTCGCTTATTTACAAAGGGAACCCCAAGGAAGGATCTGTAAAGATTTTTGTTTGCACTTGTATTTAAGGAACAACAACTCAGTGGAATTTGGCTTCCTTTTTACTACAGGATTGAAACAGGAACAGCTGTCCTAATGACAAAAGAATTGATACAAGACATATGCTCCGTTATTTCGTGCTTCTTTTCATTTAATGATCGAAAAGTTCCCTAAGGAGTACAAGCAATGTGATTTTCCACCTTTATTCCAAAGCAGAACTGAGCTCGAGCCCGTAACCAGCACAGGGAGGAAGAGCCATGAAGCAGTTCCCCCAAGGAATTGAGTCCATGAGCCAGTGGTCCTCTATCCACTCCATCTTGGGGTGAGCGTTGGACTCCTTTTGAGTGAATTTCTCATTCTGCATGCAGAATATTCCTAGTTTCTGTTAAAGCAAATCCCCTGGCTACCTGCATATTTCCACAAAAGGCAGATTTCTTTCAAATTCTCCAGCAGGATGGAATTCATAGTTGCAAGACGAAAAACCAGCAGAAGTCAAACGAAAACAATTCTAAATCAGCACTTAATCCATTGGATTTTCAAAGTCTGATAACTTCATAAGAGAGTATTGCATTGTTTCAGGCCTTCCTTCTGCCAGTGGAAATATTTACCCCTTTAAAAGCACAGTGTAGGTGTTTAATGAAGCTGGAACAATTAAGGCACACATATAATGCTGTACATTTTAATTGCTCATTTGTTGTAGTCCACCATTACAGCATTGTAGGATATTTTAAATCTATGCAATTTTAATTAATAGCTTTATGGAAATAAAATGTGCCCTCGGCACTGAATTTAAAATGAAACCTGTGCCACAGATTAACTGATGTTAGACCTGAGGGGTAGAAATGAAATCATCTACTCCCAAAAACTTACGTCCTTTTTTGGCTACTATAAGTGTGAACCTCCTCCCAGCCCCATTACTTGTGATATAATTAACATTAAAGAAACCACAATATCTCTCCGCTTAGAATGGGAAAACTGCATGTACTGGTCTTCTGAGATGTCTTCACCTAAACCATGGCAGACTCAAGCAGAGCTCTGCTAAGGTTGTGGAGGCAAGTAGGTGATGGGAGCTTGTGCAGGCAAGAATAAATGGAAATCCTGATGAGATCATATACACTGTTGAGCTGTAGATTTATCATAGACTCACAGAATCATAGAATGGTTTGGGTTGGAAGAGACATTAAAGATGTCATGGGCAGGGACACCTCCCACTGGATCCGGCTGTTCTAAGCCCCATCCAGCCTGGCCTTGAACCCCTCCAGGGATGGGGCAGCCACCACCGCTCTGGGCAACCTGGGCCAGGGCCTCCCCACCCTCATCATGAAAAATTTCTTCCTAATGTCTAATCTGCCTCTTTTGCCTCCCAATTTAAAGCCATTCCCCCTCATCCTATCTTTACAGTCCCTTGTAAAAAGTCCCTCCCCATCTTTCTTGTAGGCCCCCTTCAGGTACTGGAATGCTGCTATAAAGTCTCCTATAAGAAGGAAAAGTATAAGTTTCTCCTATAAGAAAAGCCTATTATTTACTTCAGAATGGTGAACTTTATTCAGTGTGCTCTGTAATAGGACACCAGCATTTTTCCATGCTGAGCAGGAACATGTTCAAGTCGATCAGAAGTTTCTTCTAGCCATCACTCTCCCTTCTCTGAGTTTCAGTGAAGAACTTCAAGTCAGTGCAAGTAAAATAAAAACTAAACACTTCGCTTTGGTGTTGGTAGAAGTTTCATTACACATAGCTTTCTGTAATTGCAACTAGAAGTGATTCAAGCTGTTGTCTCATGTATAATAGCAGTAAAGCAAGAGACAGACCAACCAAGGAAAAATGCTTACTTAGTGTGAATGAGCATTAGGGATGAGTTGACACAAACTTGTTTTGAGAAATTCTTGCTTCTACAATGTAGTTTTTAAAATTGCCACCTCTCTTGGAAATTAAAAAAGGCACTAGCAAGGGCCTTCTTTATGGTAGATGCTGATTTAGGTTATGGATATGAGCACCCTTAGGATCGCTGACCTGAATCCCCATTTCTGGTCTTTGTTTCTTTGACTCTTTTTGATTGAACCATTATAAGAACTTCATTGAGAATAGTATTCAAATTTATATTCTCACCTGAACTTTGTCTTCATAGATATTCTGTATCTAATTTCAGTTGTGTGGTTGCTTTTACTTGATCCTGATGGACATGACCCATGTGTTTCATTTCAGTGCAATTGATCTGGAGACTTGTAAGGGCATCTAGCTTGCCGCAAGAGGCTGTTGGGAATATCCAGCTTGGGTAAGGCAGGGCTATAAGATACTAAGCAAAAGTATGTCCATCTGCCCATCCATCCTTATTTTTTGAACAGAACACACACAACTGTGTGATATTTGGGTTCAGACCTGATTTAGATCTCAGCTCCTGGTCTGATTCTGCTCAGGTGAGTGTTTAAGGTCAGGTGTCTCAATGCACTGCCAAAACCCTATTTCACTCTCTTACTGCTCCCTTTTGTTTGATTATTTCCTTTCTTTTGGACAAAGCCAAGTCTTGCTAGGAAGCAAGTAAAACCACAATTTTTCATCTGAAAAAAATAAAAGAATTTAGGTACTGAGTGATGCCTTTTTCATTGTAAATGTGCAGTTTTAGAGACAATTTTTGACCTGACCTTACCTGCTTTGCATCTGCAAAGCATGAGGTGCGGCTCCTGGTCAAGCACCAAGATGGTACCGTTGCCTTGATTGTGGCCTTTTGCCCCTGCCCTCACTTATAAGTGCATATCCAGAATGGTCAGACGGGCCAGAAAATGATTTTATTTAATAGGTGAGTTCTCAGGAAGGAGATTTTGTGCTAAAAACTGAATGTCAGCTTAACAAGCAATCTGATTTTGTTGTTTGTCCTATTGCTGGGTTTGGTATTCTTACTCTTAAATGCTGAATAATACTGCTGACTTCCAGAGAATATTAAACAAGATAAAATTTTCTATTAAGAAATCAAGGCAAATACTTTGGGTTTGCTGTGCCCTGATCAGCTGTGCTGATTGGAGTGGGGTAAGGCTTCCACTAAATTACAGCCAGATGTTTTCCTCCTCTGCAAGCCTCTTGATTTGACCAAAACTGGAGAGGTCAAAGGCATGTTAGCCGAAAATCAGAAGTCCACTCACCTGGACGTCGATGAGTATAGACTTCAAAAGAACTACTAGCAAGATGACTCAAGCTATATCAAGAGTTCCTTGTTTTTGAGGAAGTGGGAGAGGTGCCAATGACTTTGCAACTGGTTGTACTATTTCTGAGGAATGATTAATCCCTCTGTGGGATATTTGCAAACAGGAAGGGAGAGGCTATGTTTTCTATAGACTATAAATATTATACAGTTTAATGGGGAGTGTTTCATTTTTATGCGTACAGTTTATATTGGTGAGGAAACAGGATGGCCTACAGGGCAGGGTGTGCTTGCTGCTACCTACACAGCAGTATTTACAATGGGCTCATTTAAATAAGCGATGCTGGTTTTATTTCGTTTCTGAGGCAGGTAAGTGTGTTTCTGAAATCACATCTGCAGGAGAACATGCAGCAGCTGGCAGCACCAGCTGGTCATTTTTGAAGAAAGGTGAGACCAAGAGGGGAAATTTGTGCCCCAAATGCAGGACCCGGCACTTGGCTTTGTTAAACCTCATCCCGTTGGTCTCAGCCCAGTGGTCCAGCCTGTTCAGATCCCTTTGCAGAGCGTCCCAACCCTCCAGCAGATCGACATTTCCACCCAGCTTAGTGTCATCCGCAAACATTTTGCAACATTCCTGAAGCAATAAAGTTTGACGAAACTGGTCAAAGCTGCTTGCCTTGACTCATCTCTCTCAGATCCTGGGAGGCCTTTGCACTGCTTTTTCATGATGGCCATCAGCTTTAGGAAGCATGGCTCACAGCTGAAGATGATGGAGTTCAGGACCAGGTGCAGAAAGGCAGCACAAGGGATATTATAAAGGTTTGAGGAACTGGGAAGTGGCCCTGGAAACTAAACCTGCAAGTCACAGCCCTCATTGCTAATCCCGCGTTGGCATGGATGAGTTCTGTGAACATCTGCTTTGCTTCTGGTTTGGTTGTTTCTTACCTTTATGGCTTCTTAAGAGTGTGAACAAGTCACAGGCGATTACTGAAGGAGCTCACCATGCCCTGTAAATGTGGCACAAGGTAAACAAGGATTGGGGCTTTAGCTTCTTAAAATCAGATGTCTCCAGAAGTGCCACAGATTTGGCATGCAGCACTGGCACGGTCTTAGGTCATGGGCTGGTTTTCCAAGGTTTTAAGAGTAATCATAGAATAGTTTGGGTTGGAAGGGACATTAAAGATCATCTAGTTCCAACCCCTCTATGATGGGCAGGGACATGTCCTGCTAGATCAGACTGCCCAAGGAAACAGAGTCTGTATTCTTTACAGAAAGGGTCTGTATTCCTCTGACTGTGCCTCCTGAGAAATGCCCTGCCTGGGTAAATGCCCCCACCAACTTTCCTCTGACTGTCCTTGGGAGGCTTGCTCATGCTGCTGAGGACCCTGTCTGGTGTTGTGTTGCTTCTTGGTCTGAACGCATAGAAGCAAACCCAAGCTGAGCATGTGCCTGGGTTTGCTTACATCCCTGTGCTTCCAAGTCCCTCTACTGCAGCTACACTCTGCCAAGCAGGGTAAGTGGGGGAATATGAATCCTCCACAGGCAGGCAGGGCTCAGATCACCTACTGAGTGCCTTGGTCTTTGCTTTCACTGAAAGAGGAGAAAAAAAGAAAAGGTAAAAAATACAAAAGTACTTCATGTTTTATCTCTGGTTAACATTGTGAGCCAAATTTGTGATTTCATTAATTTTTTTTTATTTTTTAAATGAAAATCTACTTCTTAAAGAAGTAGTCTGTGGTGACGCTGTCTGCTGTGAGGGTTCATCTCAGTACTTCCACTGCTTTGTGCTGGGCTGGTGTTCTGCCCCTGGCTGGCTGGGACACCCCTCTTCTCTATTCCTGCCTTCGGCCCCAGCTGGAGTGTCTACTGATGCCAAGCTTCCTGCTATGTTCTGACTTCATGTGACACCCACCAGCGGCTGGAGGAGTCTGCACACTCCTGCATGTCTGCTAGGCAAGCCCACTAATGACAACCATCCAAGAGATGTTCTGTTATCTTCAAGCGCTCTAAATACACCATCCTCCTCCATTTCATTGATGATATAAGAATAAATATCAAAAAAGCCCAAACATCTCAGGTGTCCCCTAAGGTCCCTCTACCTCCTCCAGTATTTCCACAGAAACATCTCACAGCAGCACACTGAGCAAGAAAATTTAGCCAGGAATAACGAAATGAGGGACGTGTCCTTTGCAAGCCAAAGGCAATTAGGTTTGGTAAATGCAATATGAGACAAGGGAATAATTTATGGCTGCATAGAGGCTTCAGTGCAGGGAGTAGCTCTATCTTGCAGGCTTCAAATGAACCCAGTAAAAGCAAGAAGGTAAGTGTGGTTGTGACACTTGGTGGTCCCTGCAGGTTAGCAGGCTGCTGGCAATGTTCTTTGTTAAAGGTCAAAGCAGATATTAACATCACTATTCAAAAAGCTGGGGGAAATGCTCACAACTTTACAGCATCCTTAATTTGCTAAGGTGGAAATCAATCCAGTTGTCAGGTTTAGGTGATGCTTGCCTCCTTGTTTTAACCTCAGTTTTAACCTGTGGTATCTTTACAGTTGTGAGTTAGTATGGTGCTCAATGCAAAACAAGTAGAAAGAGAAAACCAGATGATTCTGTAGATAGTTTTCCTTTCTGCCTATTCACTGGAGATCATTGCCTTTGCCTTTCTAAAAGTTGGGGTGTTCTCTTTTTCACCATTTTGATGATCAAACTAAACGCTCTTTGGGGGGAAACCAGCTCGTAAAATTCAATGTCATTGGTTTTCATTTGTTTGCTGATGCATTTCCCAATTCCTTCGCATTTTCTCATTTCATTTTTCATGTGTTCAGGGCTCTCAGTTGTAATCTTCTTCCTCTAACAAATGAAGTGAGTCATATTCTGGCTTCTTCTCAGTGGCAAAAGTATGCACAGATTAACAAATGCCTCCTCGATGACATAATACCTTCTCCTTTGAGCTTTGCAAGGTTTGTTCGTTGTCCTTCAGTATGAACTGGATGATGTGGTACCAAATGAAACACATTTTGAGGGTATAAAATCCATTGTAATTATGAATTGTATTTCTCTGTGGCATGATAGGTGCTTCTCTGCAGCAGTTTGAAAATATTTATTGAAAGAAAGACATTAACAAGGGTTCAGGATCTAATGTTGAACTCTAGGTTGAAAAAAATCTTCTCATGTAGAACAATAATCCTAATGAGACCTTGTGATACATTGAATTAGGTATTTTTCATGGGAGTATCCACATTTAGAAGAAAACTTCAGATTTTAAGATAAGGGAATTTAAATGAAAGACATTTGTGTGGCAGGCATTCTGAAGCATCAATATTGCAAAGGGTATTTTCTTTAGAAAGTACAAAAGTTTCTCTTTCACCTTTTTCAAAGAAAGGAAGTCTTCGGTGTTTTTATTAATTAAACATCTGTATTTTTCATTTTCATCTCATGTTAATGTTGAAAAACCAAATGTCAGAAATTGCCCTGGGTGGAATTTCTGGTTTTGAGTGTGGTAGACTCAAAATCAACCCCCCATCATTAAACTTGCTTAGGCAAAAACTAACTTTGTACAAGTCATTTGCCTGTCATTCCCTCTTTCCTTAATAGTTTTGCATGTTCAAAGGTTAAAAGTTTCAAAGCTGTGAGGACTTTTATGCAAGAAGTAAATACAGAATAAAGCTTATATTTTAGATTATTTTCACCTGTGTTTTTCAAAGTTCTCTCTGTGAGATGGACTGCCTGGAGATTGCACACTACTTGTAGAGATGGGCAAAGGGTGTGAGATTCCAGAACGCCAGCACAGTGAGGTTTTCAATGCCTATGACTGAATATTGCATTTTCATAGAATCAGGGAATGGTTTGGGTTGGAACGGACCTCAAAGCCCATCCAGTTCCACGCCTGCCATGGACAGGGGCACCTCTCACTGGATCAGGGGCTCCAAGCCCCAGCCAACCTGGCCTTGAACCCCTCCAGGGCTGGGGCAGCCACCCCTGCTCTGGGCAACCTGGGCCAGGGCCTCCCCACCCTCACAGCAAAACATTTCTTCCTAAGATCTCATCTCTATCTCTCCTCTTTCATCATAAAACTGTTCCCCTTGTCCTGTCCCTGCACTCCCTGATCAAGAGCCCCTCCCCATCTTTCCTGGAGCCCCTTTCAGTACTGGAAACTTCTCTAAGGTCTCCTCAGAGCCTTCTCTTCGCCAGGCTGAACAACTCCAACTCTCTCAGCCTCAAATTTTCCCAAGCCTCAAATTTTCCCAAGCCTCAAACTCTGAAATGTCAAGTTTAACTAAAACAGCACAGAGCCAGCCTTGAGCATGTCAGGGAGATTCAGAGGTAACTTCCCAGGAGAACAAGCTGCTCTATAACTCCAGTTGCAGAATTCACCAGGATTCACCAGGGATGGGCAAACCAGGATCTGACTGCAGCTGCTTGGCAGGTCCTTACCCCGTGCAAGCTGTGAGCAGTTCATAGCAAGCTCTGCTCTCAGCTTTCCAGTGCTCTGCTCAGGCAAGCAAGTGACCCTGACATCTATGCCACCAGACATGTTTCTAGAACCTCTTGGCTTTTGGTTCATGAGAAATTGTAGAATTTAGTCTTTCCGTCTGTTCTATAGTTCAGTTCCATGGTGAAAGGCTGCATTCTGAAAGTCTGATGTGATTGCTAACTGAATTTTAGCTGAATGATGTTGCCCATCTCAAAGAACTGAAAGATAAACTCCAAAACACCCCAAAACATACACACCAAAATGAAAATCCCAGTTTTTTCAGGGGCAATGGTCTTGAAGGATAGGTAGGAACTCAGGCTCAGCCCCTGGTTTTGCTGAGTGTTTATTTTGTAGAGCAGAAGCAAGTTTAATTACTCTGTGCTTCAGCTCCCAGCTTCTGCCCACTGGGTGCCTTCTTTGCCCAGGGCAGTGGTGGAATTTCCACCCCTGAAGGTGTTAAAAAATATATAGATGTGGCACTTCAGGACATGGTTTAGCAGGCACGGTGATGCTGGGCTGATGGTTGCGCTGGATGAGCTTAGAGGGCTTTTCAAACCTCAATGATTCTTGGTTTCTATGATTTCTTCTCAACCCATTTCCATGCATTCCTGTGCTGTGTTTAACCTCATCTCTCCTTCTCCTTTGCCACGGTCAACGCATCCCTTTGTATAATTTTCTTGGCTCTAATATTAACAAACAATCCTTAACTTTGCTTAAGACAGTTTGGGGAAGAGAGAGATCTTGAAAGAATGCATAACGGTCTGGGATGAGATGTCCTTGTGATGTCTACTGTGCCGGGGGAACAGCAGAGATTCTGTCTGCCTGTCTGTCTGTATATACATACAAGATGGACAGACAGGCCCTCAAAGTTCTCATGCCCTTGTTTTGTGCATTTACTCAGCATTCTTTGTTTATTTTGTCACTCTGGGTCAACCCTTAAACATCCTAGGGACGCATGCCTAGGAAGATTTTGTCCTTTAAAAACCCACTTGAGGATAAAATTGATAGCAAGGATGTGCTTAAGGAGAGAGCATTTATAGGAACTTCTTCGTGTGAACAATTGATCAGTTCAGGCTAAAACCAGATGGAAAATAGGAATCTTTCCCACATCCTCATGGCTTTTCCAGTATGGTCAGCGTTCTGCTGAGCCTGCCAATCGCCTGCCACATTTTGCATGTCATTTTTACTATTAAGGCTCAGCATTTTTCTCCTCAGACCAGCCTTCAGTGGACAGGACCTTTGCTATTGGTCTGGTTGGCAACTCCTCCAATTGCCAGCGGTGGCAACATGCCACAGATCAGGGCACGTGCTAAAGAGCAGATGGCTTTCTGCACAGTCCAGTTGTGCAGCCATCCATCCAGCAGTCATCAAGGCTTTACTCACTGCTTTGGACAGTCTGTTCCAATGCAAATCTTCCCAAAAATAGACCTTCAGTGCAACACTCAACACTCCCAAAAGAATAACAACCTTAATATCATACTGAATAGGTGCAGGATTTATGGTTCTGTCAAACATTGTTCAGGTAGTTTCTATTTTAAGAGACATTGGACAAATGAAAGAAGATCATCAAGGAAAATAAATCAGACACTTAATCCTGAAGCTTCCTATAAATAAAACCCAACCTATTATTTGGAAAATTCGTTGCATAGTCTGCATAAAATTCCTAGGGGACAGGAAATAAGTCTCTTCTGTTGCAAGACCCAGCCTTGGAGTCAGGTTTCTGTGTAAAGATTTTCCCTCTCCTCTCTCTGATGGCACTTGAGGAAGGCAGATGCTTTCTCTGGCTGTGGTGTCTCAAGAGCAGAGGTTCTGCAGGGGCTCCCGCTGCAGAAGCTGCTCTCCCAGTCATGGGGCTGCTCTCCCAGTCGTGGAACTGTGGTGTTTATGAGCAAACACAGTTAAATGCAGATTTTTCTGCTTGGTTTGGCAGACTGCAGAAGACGGGGTACTAGTTCAGCTCTTCTCCCAGATCCCTTGAGTGCAGAAGTTGCTAAGTCTTTGCTTGGTTCAAAATATTTACAGGAGATTATTTGGTTTTGCCATGTGACTGAATTTCTGGTCCTATAAACTGTATCCAATTAATGTGCCCAAGGGCAAAGTCCAGTCATCCTTGAGATTGTAGGTAGGTGGAGTCCAACTAGGAATAAACACTGTCTCAATAGCCACCATGGTTTTCTCGAATGGGGTATCTGGATGCTCAGGACAGACCAACAACATTTGGAGTCTGCATTTCCCAGTGAGTCGGGTGAGGGCAGCTGTGGGTTGATGTGAACTCTCCTGTATCAGTGTGAAAACCTCCTCAACACCAATGGGGCTGCATGAGATTCAGGATAGGATCTCTCTGCGCGATGGCCGAGCAGACTCTGGCTGCCTGCCCTGTCCGGGTAAGCATAGCTCATGTGCAGTTCCTTATAATACCCATAGGAATGTTATTTTAGGGACTTCACATGGCTTTCTTGTACAGCCCCTGGTAATTATTCACTGGCACACATCTCTCCTGCTTGTTACAACAGTTGTCGAAGGTGGGTCATGCCAGTAGTTTTCTCCTTGGAGGCCCTGCCATGGCACAGCGATGTGGTCTGATGTCTCCTTGGCTCTGCGCTACTCCCAGCTCAGCCCCAGGGACTGGCAATGGATCACCAGAAGGAAATGTGGATTGTTAAAAGTAAATCAACCCCTTTGCTAGATAATAAATGCTTCTTCAAAGTTCACTTGCATCACAACAAATCTCAAAACTGGGACAGATATTTATTACTCTAGGAAACTGCAAGTGGGATTTATTGCTGCCCCTGTGACTCTAGGAGTTTTGTGGGAGCCTGTGGGAGTTCTGGGCCCCTCACCACAAGAAGGATGTTGAGGCTCTGGAGCGAGTCCAGAGAAGAGCAACAAAGCTGGTGAGGGGGCTGGAGAACAGGCCTTATGAGGAACGGCTGAGAGAGCTGGGGGTGTTTAGCCTGGAGAAGAGGAGGCTGAGGAGAGACCTCATTGCTCTCTACAACTATCTGAAAGGAGGTTGTGGAGAGGAGGGAGCTGGGCTCTTCTCCCAAGTGACAGGGGACAGGACGAGAGGGAATGGCCTCGAGCTCCACCAGGGGAGGTTCAGGCTGGACATTAGGAAAAAATTCTTCACAGAAAGGGTCATTAGTCCCTGGCAGAGGCTGCCCAGGGAGGGGGTTGAGTCCCCTTCCCTGGAGGTGTTTAAGGGACGGGTGGATGAGGTGCTGAGGGACATGGTTTAGTGTTTGATAGGAATGGTTGGGCTCAATGATCCGGTGGGTCTCTTCCAACCTGGTTATTCTATGATTCTATATTAGGGAAGTCTTGATGTCTGAAAGGCTCACTCTCCCTGCAGGCTTTGGGTGACTGCTGGCTCCACGTTCCCCTGGCCTGAGGGCTCCGGTGGGGTAGTGCTCCCTGTTATCACTAGCTGGCCTGAAGACTGCAGTCAGCTAGCATTCTGGTGGCTTCCTTGCTGGTGACTCTCTGGTATAAGACTGTAAATTGCTGTCCCTTATTAGAGACTTTCGCCCTGTGTGAATTATAGTAAGTCCAGAAACAAAGACGGATAACAGTAATCAAGTATCAGATCAATAACTTTAATCCTAAAGCAAAGACAGCCCATATTAATTCAAAGTAAAACTCTCTAGACTGAGAATTTAGTGGCTAGAAAAAATTACTTCCGTAAACTCATTTGTTTTCTTCCCTCCTCCTCACCCCGCGTGCAATGTTTCAGCAGCGGATGGATTTCTTCTTCTAGAGAGGAACACTGCCAGCAGAGTCTTCAGTTTCCCTGTAGAGACGGCCAAAAAAGAGGCAGAAGCATGGGGACATGCATGAGAACTTTCCTGAGTGCAGCGTATTCCCCCCAGAGAGAGTATTTTCCAATGACAAGAGGCAATTTCAAGGGTATTTATTGTAAAGGCTGCATGCTGCACAGCCAGATGGTCCCAGGGGTCTGGGAGCTGGACTGGAGCTGGCCAGGAGATTTCCCACTCCGTAGCTCCAAATGTGTTTCCACTGCTAATGACTGACTACCAGGGAACCTGAGTGAAGGTCCAGGGTCTGTCCTGGCCCTGGAGGAGGCTGGGCTTGGTTTTCCTGGGCTCCTTCACCTGCCTGCTTCTGCTTCTCAGTCAAGCGATACTTTTTGGTGGCTGGAGTTGGATGTGCAGCCTGTGCTGCAGAGAAGGTGACAGCAGTGTCCACCACTGACTCAGCCTGTGTGGGAAGGGAAACTCCACACAGGTTCTGTGCAACCGGCCACACACAGGGACTCTCACTACCTCCTGACCAACACCTCCCCACCGGGTGCTGGGGGACAGGGAAGAGGTTAGAGAACAAGCAGGGGTCCTTGGAAAACCTATCTGATTCCCTTTTCTTTCCTCACCACAGATTTCCTGTGTGACTCCAAATGAGTCATTTAATGTCTCCGTGGCTCCCCCTTTGCTAAAACGGACTTTCCCTACCTCATAAGAACTAAAGGAGGGTAAATATGCTTGTGAGCCTTGGATGCTCTTTTGATGTCGACTGTCGACGGATTGAGTTCAGTTAGATCAGTATCTCCTCTCGGTAAACTGCCAGGAATGATCCTGATTTTCTGGGAATACATCAGTTACTCTTAAGAAAACAAGTAAGATTTTGCGTGACTGCATCAAAGCACACAGTGGTGTTTGGAAGTCGTTCTTGAATAACTAATGCAATTTGTCATGTACTGGAGATAGGAATTTGGCTGCCTTACGGGGTGCTGCTTTAAATCGTTGGATACATAAAGGGACAGCTGTGAAGACGGAGAAAACAAAGAGTAAATTATAAGTAATATGTTCTCTGATGTAAGCTGTAAATGTACTTGTTGAGAGTATGAACCTTGCTTGCGAAGGGAGAGACTTTTGACGTGTGTTAATGTGGATAAAAGCATCATTTGCAAGGAGGGTGCAGAAGTTTAACAGCAGGTTCTTCTTCACCACATCCAAATCAGAGCAAACATGCAGGCAGAAAAGTAATTACAGGCATGGGAACCTGCTCATGGCTTGGAGGCTGGGCTCACACAGTCGGGGAGAGGGATCCTGGACATCTCAGAAGATGGAAAGCACCAAGGCAGGTCTTTAAGCATTTTGCTGTGGTTTTGTCGACTGTTACACTTCCCTGAAGAGGAGGGTGCAATATAGAGAAACCCAAAAAGAGTTAGGGAAGTTCTCCCAGGGCACATGCAGGATGACAGGATGCTTAACGGCTGCTTTGGTTAAGAAGAGGTTAACAAGAGCTAATTAACTTCATTAGTACCGTCTTGGTCTTGGAAACTGAGGCATAGTTTGTTATTTGTGGTGGTTGTTACTGAAGCTGAGAGAGCCTGAGTACTTATGGTCTTTTTTTTTAGTTTTGATGCTTTAAAGTTGTTTAGTCAGTTCTGGCTCTTTTGTTCAAGTACTTGCAGTAGTTTAGTCAAATGTTTGTATCATGCTTCCTGTTGCATGTGACTCTGAGTTGAGTTAGTGCTTTGCTGCACCAGCCAAAGACTTTCTCTGGTCTTACCCACCTAAGTAATCAATAGTGATAACTAGAATATGAGGGAGGAGATGCCCTCCTACTTTCTGAGCCTGTTGGTGTGATTTCTGAGGTGCCTTCTGCCCCTCTCCTCCCTAATCCCTGGAGCACGGATCTTGGAGAACTGCAGGGTGAGCTCCCAGCTGTCCCTGGCTCCGTGACTGCCTTGTGCCAAGGAGAAAGAAAATATGATATGCTGGAGCACCTCCCATACGAGGACAGGCTGTGAGAGCTGGGGTTGTTCAGCCTGGAGAAGAAAAGGCTCTGGGGAGACCTCATAGCAACCTTCCAGTACCTGAAGGGGCTACAAGAAAGCTGGAAGGGACTGTTTACAAAGGCTTGTGGTGATAGGATAAGGGGCAATGGGCATAAACTGGAGAGGGGCAGACTTAGACTAGACATAAGGGCTGCCCCATCCCTGGAGGTGTTCCAGGCCAGGTTGGATGGGCCTTGGGCAGCCTGATCCAGTGGGAGGTGTCCCTGCCCATGACAGGGGGTGGAACTGGATGGGGTTTGAGGTCCCTTCCCACCCAAACTATTCTAGGATTCTATCTTTTGCTGAAGAGCCAGATGGAAAAGCCCTTAAAGGGGAAAATAGTGACAAGCCAGTGATGTCCTGGCTCATGTTCATTTTCTCTGTCTTGCAGGTCAGATGTATAGGGATGGGAATATGGCAGAATGAAAAGAAATAACATTTGCTCAGTCATGGGTTTGTTTGTTTTTTTTTCAGTCTGGAAACTAGCTGATGCTGTTCCATACTCCTGACCTGTTTGAGTAAAGAAGTTATAGTAGCCCCTTTGACCCAGGGTGGGGAGTGCTCTGCTCACTGGAGGATGGCCTCATGCAGTGAGCCACCCAGTCTGTGGGTTATTAGCATCCATGCTCATTCCCGTGGCCTCAAGACAGGTCTGGTAGCCAAGAAGACACCCAGGCTGGCTGTATGTGAGGGAGAGCGAGTGTGATTGTGGCTCCTGATGGGGTTTCTTTCATGCGGTACAGGTTGCTGAATAACGAATGACTCGAAACATGACTGCTGACTCACATCTGTGATGTTCCAAAGCTTTGGCCAGAAAGGAGAACCTGTCCCAGACTACCCTGATCCCTCTTCTCCTGTCCTCCAGGTGAGTGTTTCAGCCCCAGGCTCAAGGGTTGGTGCTGTCTTCAGGTTGAAACAGGCAAGAATGCTGTTATGCAATGTGCAAAGAATTTGAGGAATCTGCCACAGGAAACCGAAAGAACAAATAACCTGAATACTTTAGAAAGTGATTAGTCTATTTGGGGACCTGTTATTCATGAGCTTAATGCTGAAGGGAATAAGTATGGATATACACTCTGAAATCATTACAGTGGGTGGTGGGTGCATGGCTTGAAAAAGACTGGAGGGAAATGAAACACACCTGTATTGTCACTAAGCATCATCTTCAGCTGCTGTTGTTTGAGAGTTGGCCTCATAGTTTAGGATGTTCTGTACGTTTCAAAGAGTCTTCAGTCTTTGCTTTACTGGGAGAATGCTCTGTCTGAGTTTCTGGCTGGCAGCATAGCTTACATCAATTCAAACGGACCTGTTGGGAGCCGTGGGCTCTGTCTGTACTGCTTGGCTAAAGGGGACAGAATGCAAATGAATTAAAACCTCTTTAAAGAACTGTGTTTTCATTGCTGTGGTTACTACCCAAAAGCGTGACCACATAGTGCCCCACCAAGGCAAGAAAATTCTGCCGTAGTAAGCTATGGTTGCCAAAAAAAATGGTTTGTGGTTATGCACTGGACTTTGAATAGGTCCATAAATGCTGCCTTGAAATTCTGGCTGTAATTTAGAAGCTGGGGTAAGGAATAAGATTTGCTCAACGCTTAATGAATGAGTATCAAAGCCTGGTTGATGGCTGCAGAGGGTCAGAAGTAGTGGGATATGCATGAGTTTGCTCCTATGCTTTTAGCCTACATGAGAATTAGTTGCAGCTGATGGGTAAAGAAAAGGTCCTTTTCAATCACCCTTGCCTCACCTCCTCTATTAAAGGGATGACTGCTGAAGATAAACTAATGAGATGCCACCATGCATAAGGCAGTGGCAGCAGCCACTGGGGACTGCCTAGTTTTAGCGGACCTAGAGATCTGTACACAGATTTGGAGCTTTTGGAGCTTTCCATATGCTGTGATATCTTTCCTACCTTCCCACCACAGAATTCAGCAGCAAAGAGGAACGGTTCAACTGCTGTAGCAAAAAGTCCTTTCAGATCTTCTTGGTTTTGTTCCAGAGATTCCCCTGATTTACATACAGATGTCCCACTTCCTTTTCTCAAAAAAATGAAGTCATCCTGCTAGAGGGCTAGGGCATGGGCAGCCTTGCTGCTAACCATATCTATGAAAGTATGTTGTTTTTCATCCTTTGCTTTCAGGCAGTGATGAGAGAAGGGAAGCACAGTGAGCAAACATCTCTTTGGTGTGATTTCACAGATAAGCGTGCCCTGGCAGCTATTTGCTTGATTATGTCTTAATAGATTTCTTCCACTTTGGTCTCCCCCTGGCAGCTATTTGCTTGATTACGTCTTAATAGATTTCTTCCACTTCGGTCTCCGCGTGCAGGAATGAGGAATGTGCTTTTGTATCCTGTCTGCAAAGATGAACCCGAAACTTGGGGAAGTATTGGTGTGCCTTTGCAGTCACCAGCTGGCTGGGCCATCAGCAGGGAGCGATGAACCTCTTCCTCTCCTGGTGCATAGTGCAGTGCTTTCATATTTATCTAACGGGTTCATTCTCATCAAATAAAGCAGGGAGAGAAGCGGGGAGAGATGGATGGATTCTCTGCTAGTGTGTTGATTGCCGCAGGAGAAGAGCCAGGGCTGTTTCAGCAGCCAGCTTCAGGTGCTAATTTTGGGGAAACCCTGAGCTGCCTCTTCTGTGGGTCACAGAGCTGCCCCCTCCAACAGGCACACATTCAGCTCAGAAATTAAGTTCAGGGTGTGATTTCTACTGTTTAATCTCAGCTGTACTGAAATGTTTCTAGGCTTTCTGGAATTTTAGAAAGGGAGATGGCCCCTGGGAGTCACTCCATCTCTGTTAGACTTTAGAAGAAGCCAGAGTAACACTTGACTTGCAGGCTGCAGGTCAGAGCCACCCTGGTGATTTTGGCTGGCACCATCAAAAAAAAATTCTCTGCTGTACAAAACAGAATTACTTTCCCCCCTTCAGTTTTTTTTTTTTTACAGAAATAGGAATTGATGGGGCTGACCAAATGGATCCTATTGTAAGACTTGGGAATTTGGTTCATCTACCCAAAGTCCTATTTTTCTGAATCATAGGTGTTTTTCTGCTCAAGTGTTCTGTAAGTCTAAAGGAATCTCAGAAAAGCAGTAAGGTTTTACTAAGTAATCTTCTTATTGTTGAACAGAAGGCAGTTAAATGGGAGTTTTTAATACCAAAGCAAGTTACGTTGTCTTTAGGATGCTCTATTATTATTTTTTATTAATTATTTAATATTATTATTATTTTATTTGGGGGAGAGGGTGTTTTCAGACATCGTTAAGAATGAAGGCAAGATTCAGCTAGCTCTGTCTAGAGAGAAAAAAATTATATATATATGTGGAATTGAAAATCAGTCCCAATACTCCGTCCTGTGGAGCAAGATTTCCTGAATACAGACCCTAAAATACAGGGACATGGAAAAGTTTGAATCTTGTTGTTGGGTGAATAGAGCTGCATCTCACTGTTCTTGAGATGTTAAGACTAATGATTTGTGTGTGTGATTTGTGTGTGTACTCTTTGTGTGATTAATAGCTGAGGTGCATGTTTTCTCGTCTGTGTAGGGTTTTCTACATGCAAAACACAGTCCACTTCAGCCACTTTGACGTGGGTAAGCACCTCCCCTCCCAACTGTAAATATGAGTGCTTTGTGGCTGCTTATTAAAATAAAGACTGACTCAGGATTAAATATGAATCAAATTAAATGCTTTTATTTTTTGCTTTAAGACACAAACTGTGTTTTAAAGAACTTGTTATAAACATCATTGTCAGAAGGTGTCAAAGCTATTTTCTAAAAGAAATAGCTATTAAATACAATAGATCTGAACTTCGTGATTTTTACAAATCTGTTACATAAAACTAAGACATTTGTATGTACAGAACCAATAAATATACAGCAAACATTTTCAGTGCTTTATTGACATTTTCATATAAATATCTACAATCAATGAACGACCATAGCTTGATTTGTGCAAGAATGAGAGCATCTGGAAAGCCAGTTTAATTCATAACTCGGCAAAACACCCAAATACTCCTGACTTATGGTGCTTAATAAATCAGGCTATAACTTCTAAGGCAATGTCTTTCACGCTGTTCCAAAGGTTTTGGCAATAATACTTACAAGGCAAAATGAATTTGGAGCAGTTACAGTTGACAAA
Organism: Phaenicophaeus curvirostris; assembly: GCF_032191515.1. NCBI lineage: Eukaryota > Metazoa > Chordata > Aves > Cuculiformes > Cuculidae > Phaenicophaeus > Phaenicophaeus curvirostris. The sequence goes on from NC_091411.1 coordinate 3,885,203, forward strand.
CTTGTCTCCTGTTTTTGCACCATTGAAGAGATTCATACTTGGCTTTGGCACCAAGTGTCCAAAACCAACTGAGCAGTGGAGTTCTCCCCTTTGGGAACTTGTCTGACAGATGCTGAGCATGTTAGAAAGCACGGCCCTTACTCAGCTGCCCCTCTGTGAGCTGAAATTTTTATAGCAGAGGACTTTCCTGGGAGTGTAGATCTCTTCCACTTCATCTCAGCTTGCGCTCCATCCTGTGAGATCCTTAGGAGACAAAGCCTCTGTACCTTATCAGAGTGGACTTAAAGTGCTTCCCAAGAGCTGAATGCATTGACTGTGACATTAAGCTTGTCCCCAGCTTGGGAAAGGGGTCTTCATGCAGGAGTGAAGCTGGCAAGTAGCAGATCCAGCTGTGGTTGGGAATCTTGGCCAACGGATGAGAGCTGGGAGTGTCAATGTCTCACAGTGACTGTCCTACTGTGCAGAAGGAATTTCATGAGTAACAACTTCATCACATGAAAGTGATGTTCTCCCTTCTCTCATGATACACGCCCACATATTATACTTTCTCAGACCCCTGAGAAGGTGTGCGTAGTGCTATTATCATCTTACTTGCATTTAGTTACAAAAATACTATATATATCTATCTATATCCCTCTGCAGCCCTGGGAGAAAAGCACCTCTATTATTGCCACCTTCTCTAGAATGCACAGCCTTTCATAACTGTGCATCTATTCCTCCGCCTTGCTAAAGAGGGTGTCTAGATATTTATTAAGAATAGACACTTTGTATGATTAAAGGTAGGCAAAATGAAGCACAATGCTAGGGTAGAGGGACTGCATGTGCTAATTCAAGCTGTTAGCCAATATGTTCAGAGCACAGAGTAAAATGGCAATAAAACAATAAACTTAGTTCAAGTTAAAAAGGGAAATAGTAATAATATAATTTGCTTTTGCTATTCTTTTAAACTTGAGGTAGTTCTTAGGTTTAAAAAGATATAAATCTTTTCTGTATTATACATAAGGGATCTGATTCCTGGGATCTGATTCCTACAATCTGATTAGCTCTTGGCTGATCTACAGAGGCTGTAACCCACATCCTAAGGAGGCATGTGGGGTATTTGTAAATAGATGGGAACCAGTGAAAACATATGTCCTCCATCAGAGGACCTTCCTTGATCCAGAGCACAGAGCCCTTATCCAGAAACCTCTTCTGAAGCAATTTAAATATGATACTCTGAGTTCAAGCCAGGAAAGCAAGAAAAATTGTAGAAACACAAAATAATATGCCCAATGGGGGAACATTTCTCAATTCTGCTAGAGGAAAGAAATTTGTTTTCTTGGCAGCAGTGGAATTGAAGATAACACCACACCAGATAAGAAATACATATTTGGTGGATGCTGCTATTATACTGAAGGTGTAAGGACAGCTAAGCTCAATTGAGCTTCCTACATAGAGTAGGGCTAACGGTGCCTAGAGCTCTTTTGTCTCCAAACAAGACTTTGACCCTAAACTGGCCAAAATTCCCTATGTGGGTTTTGCCTGGCAGCCAGCACAGTGTTTGGAAACACTCGATTCATTGTTCCCCGACTCAGTGGGCTGGAAGTACAGCTACGATGACATTTTTTATAAAGCACTGCTTTTCCATAGTTCATTTTGAAAAATAAAGTCTTAAGAAATAACAAAAAGAGGGAACCAGCTGTTCCCCACGTAGAAAAGAGGTTGAAAAAGGAGATCTGCTCAACCTCTACATTTTGCCTTTTGATATCATAGAATCAGAGAATAGTTTGGGTTGGAAAGGACCTTAAAGATCATCCAGTTCCACCCCTCCTGACATGGGTAGGGACACCTCCCACTGGATCAGGCTGCCCAAGGCCCTTCCAACCTGGCCTTGAACACCTCCAGGGATGGGGCAGCCACCACTGCCCTGGGCAACCTATTCAAATGCGAGTCTCTATGTCTCAGAGGAAAGCCTAATGATTGTGCATAAACAACAATTATTCACACATTAACACACAGCCAGCTAGGTTCCTTATGTATGAGCATCCTTTGGCTGTATCAGATGTTCATTAAGCGTGCTATTTGGTTAGTGTTTTTGGAAGGGCATCGGGATCAGAAGCTGTCACATTAGTTAACTTGCATTTTTATTTTCACGAAACTTGGAAACAAGGAGCTAAGTCAGTTCTGCTGGTAAAGGCGCGTATCAGTACTGAAGCACAAGACAATATACAATCACTTATATGAAAATACATTACAATAGCAAAATGCTATACTGGTGTCTGACACCCAGATCTGGGCAAAAGTTCTTGACATTTTCTGATTCTTCTAAAGAATGAATTTTCTCCCCATTTCTCATCTGAAATGATGGGCCACTCAAGGAAAGCAAACAACAAAACACAGTGTGGTCGGTTTATACCATGCAGAGGTGAAAAATGAGATTCCCTCAAAATTTTGAGATATCCACGTCAAAAATGGCAAGTGGATACCTTAATTCATTCCATTTTGTCTGTGCTGCCATTCAAATTGGCCTGGTAGAGCCTGCTCATCTCAATATCCAGTGAACTCTTGCATTACAAATTGTCTCAACACCGTCCTTGTTGTCATTCAGGTTAGGTTTTGCTAAGGAAAGTGACCTTCAGTTTTACACCTCTAGACCCTAATCCTACCAACATACTTGTGCTGGACATGGGCCACATAAGCACTCTTTGATTTGGAGATTCCTATAATGGTGTAATCGAAAAAAACTTCTTAATCCATTTTAAGCTTGAGCAATATTGATTTTTACTCCTCACATAAGCCAAACAGGAAAACTGAACATGTTTTTACAATGATATCCAGTTAGCCGCATGCTCAGGACTAAGTACAGCACAAGTTTATGTTGGTAAGATCAGAGCTGTAATCTTTACAGTTTGATTTCAATTTACTTCTGCATGTACAGGGAGAGAAAGTTAATGCTTATTTACCAATACTTAATTTTTAAGGGAAAGGAAGAGGTAAGTGAACCCTTTTGTGGATTTGGGTTATACTTAGTGTTAGTTTTTGGGGATCAAAGATACTAGGGAAGAAGAGAATTCCCAAGAACTGAAATACTTTGTTCAGACTTCATATTAAAAAAAAAAGTCTGTTACTCTTTCTTTCAATGGTTTTCTTCTGAAAAGCACTTAATTTTTTTTTTCCTAAGGAATTTAAGCGTCAAAGCCTCAAATCATATCTTTTAAACTTATTTGGCACAGGGTTCCTATTTCACCCTTTTTTTTCCAGCTTGTTTTTTTTAATAACTGTTTTAGTTTCACATCCATCTAAGACAAAACACATTTTCAGTTTGACCACAGGCTGAAAGATGATCTGTTCACATTGCCAGATTTAGTCATCTTCTCATTCAATTGAAAATGCTGATGCGTATCCATCTTCACCTCTTCAGAGACAATTCTCATTAGAGAAAACTTCTAATTCAAGAAATGCAAAGTTCTGAGAACACTTCTGTACTTATTTAGCTTTGGAAAAATCTGAGACTCCACAACTTGGGTTTGGTCTACTTGAGATTAAGTTTGACCTCTGCATCACTTAAGTGGCTTTGCTCTGACTTCACGCTGTTGACTTCTGTGGATGAATATCTGATACATAACAGGGTCAGATCCAGCCCCTGCATACTTATTATATTTGCTGGTCACTGTCACAGAAGTATTATTAGCACGGACAAGGGGAGAAAAAGGGAGAAAGAAAGAATTTCCACTAGGGTAGATGTGTGGATTAATATGCCTACACCACTTTAAAACAAGTAATGTCAGATATATTACCTTATGTCATACAAAATGTGCAAGTGCGCTAAATGTGTGTAATGAGGTGCAACAGCTTGCTCTAACTGGACTAAAATAAATAGTTTTGTGCCACTGATAGTGGATTGAGAGAGTCACATCTGTGATGGAGCTGTGGCAGGCTCCATCAAATTTTTGCTGGTGAAATTTAGCATTGGTATATGATGGACACAAATTATGTGCCTTCTGGCTGGAAAGACTCATTATTGCCAATGAGTTTCCTAGAACTTCTATGGAATATAGACAAATATATGTCTATGTATATAGGTGTAAATATCCCATAGAAGGCTATTTTCTTGTATGCCAAATACTGCATCCACCACTCCTTTCCCCCAGACTTCAAATTTACCATCAGGCATTAAATGATGATGGATTTAGATCCAGTTTTTATGGAAGCCTCCTATCAGGATCGCGTTATGGCCTCAGGCAAATGCCACATTATTGCATTTGCAGAAATAAAGAGCTTTCTGGATTTCCGTAACTGTCTCGGAACAGCTAGAATTTGCACCCCAATTTTCTCCAAGGATCAACTAAATTCATTCTACATAACACTTCACAGAAGCTTTCCTACCTGGTTGCTGGGAATCACCTGTCCTGGACAGGTCACTTTTAAGTCTTCCCTTTACGAGATTTCCCACCTTGTTTTGTGTACTAATCACCTAAAGTGCTTTACATGGTGCTCTGCAACAGCTGTAAATTTTATATTTTCATGATTTCATATCCTGTTTTGGGCACACAACAAAGGGACCAGAAGCTCATAAGGACTTGATGTGTGGGATGTTGAGACAACACCTTAGGAAATCTGAGATATGGAAAGTCCTAGAGTTTCCGTAGAGAATAACTTTGTCTTGAACTGCCAAAAGAGTGAGATTTCATCAGATTTTACCATGGCATGGTGGGTTTCTGAGCAGTAAGAACAGCCCTGCCAAGGAGCTGAACGATCAGACACCTTTTCTGAGGAGTAATGAGGCCAGGTTGCATGCAAGGTACTGAAGGGATGGATGCATGGGGAACAAATCTTCCCACCTCAGCCAGTTTCAGCTTAAAAGAAAAGGTGAAGGAAACACAGGAGTAAGGACTCAAAGATGGAAGCAAATCTAGCTGATAGAGACATAAGAGGATGTTTTGGCCCAAAGTGTTTGCACTTCCTAGTAGGATCATTACCTTTGCTTTCTGCCCTTCTAACCTATTGTCAGATGCCTGTTTTCTCTGTGCACTGGGGCAATTGAAGAGAGAAGCTGCATGTAGAGAATCAGACTTGGATAAATACGTGTCCTTACACCTAATGGACAGGGCCAAGAAGGCAGGAAGGTGTCAGTGAGAGAAAGGTATCAAGAGGACAGATGAGATGTGGATATGGGAAAAAGGAAGGATAAGTCAAAGAAAAGGTGGGAAGCCAAAAGGTAGTGAGGTTTTGATGTAGGGACATTGGCAAGGTCTCCTAAAAGTATAGTGTTGTATAGTGGATCAATGCCCAATGACCAGACTCAAGAGAACCTGGAAGCAAGACAGACATCCACTGAGGAAAGAAAGTGGGGCACGATGGCAATCTCCTATCTTTTGCTCTGTGTTTAATGTTGTTTCAGTGCAGATAAAATAGGGATGGACTGAAACTATGGGACCCAGGCACTGCAGAATGGGGAAGGGTGGCCAAAAAACCTTCTTTTCTGAGACAGAAGACATAGAAGACTTGCTACATTTAAGGGCATGCTGAAGAGACAGAGATCCTGGTGTTGCCTGGATCTCGCACCTCCTGCTCTGCTCTACTCCTCCCTTCATGCCCAATCTGCCTTGGCCTTTCTCTGTGCTCTATCCTTCAGCTGTGCTACTGACTTTACCATGTCAAATCAAGTAGATCTTTACATAGCAATAAATTGTCTCCTGCTAGGAAGAGGCTCACTGTGGACAAAGCAACTTAGTCTCACAGTTGGATGGGCTGGAATATCAATCGTGGTCTTTTGTAGCTGGGCTGTCTCCACCAGAGAAATTCTTTGCCTACTTGAGCTCTTCAGCTACAATCCTTCATCCTCAGTGCAACAGCCCTTGACACTTACTGTGCTTCAGGCAATTGAGTCTTGCTGTGACTTCTGGCCAAGACGCAGAAACTGGAGGCAAGGCAGGAAAGAGAAAGAAGTTGCAAAGAACGAAGCCTGATTGTTGAGAATGGCTGGGTGGTAGGTGCTGAGGTGTGAGACCTCCTGGCAGTTAAGAGTGTAAAGTCCGAATCTACAAGAACATATCATTGTTAGTGATGTATTTGAAGAATCATAGAAACACAGAATGTCCTGAGGTGGAAGGGACCCACAAAGATCATCTAGTCCAATTCCTGTCCCTACACAGGGCACCCCAACATTCACACCATGTGTCTGAGGTCATTGGCCAAATGCTTCAGGAATTGTCAGGCTTGGAGCCATGACTGCTTCTCAGGGGAGCTGTTCCAGTGTTCTACCACCCTCTGGGTGGAGAACCTTTCCCTATAAAGCACCAAGATTTCTTTAGTTGCACTTGATTTGCATTAAACATAATAGAAAACAAAATATTGCAGAGGTTTTCTCTCAAAATTTCAGTGGTTGGTTTAAAAAGGGTGGAAAATTTTGCTGTATCTCTCTCACTGCCTTGTCTTTTCTGATTTCCTAATGCTAGGGCCTGGCTGGTAGATCCCACTTTCATGTTGAAACAGAAAGTGTTTGTCTGCATTCCCTAGAAATTGTTTATGAATTTTCAAGGTTGCACAGTGACTCAGAGAACTGTAAACAATTCCTTGGGGAAAAAAATTCAAGTAGCTTCTGCAAAACACAAGATATAATTTTAATGTACTTTACAGGGAAGTTGGAAGGGCTTAATTAAGCAGTTAATGATTAATCTGATCTTGATGTTAGTGCAAAGTACTGAGCAAATCTATTTGTAAGGAAATGAAGAAAAGTTATTACTTTTTAGAACCAAGAATCTGAAGCAGGGTCATGCAAAACTAAACTGCAAGTGCTGGAAGAAGTTTAAAACACCTTTTTGAGTTGAGAAAATTATGTACTGGAGGTAGAATTAGTGATGTAGCATAGCTGCAATGTTCAATATTCCCACCCACAGCTATAAACTGTTCCTCCCTAGCTTATAAGGTTTAGAAGAGCCCTCAGTTTTTGCTTCCAAAAATATTTTTCCCTCCAATTTGAATTTCATCTTTTTGGTTTTTTTCCCTTAGGTTTTTTGTTTGTTCGTTTGTTTGTTTTGATTCAGCCTGTGGTTTTAGCTTTCCCTACCCCTTAGTTTCAGGCTGTAGGGAACTGCAGGGCAGTGACAGTACAGAAGGAGGAGAATAGCACAGAGATCGCACCCTGGTGCACACCCACAAAGCCAAGATCCAGTGAGATCACATCAGGACCCTGAAGGGACTCCCCCACCAGCTGCTGCCAGGGATCTACAGTAAAAACGCACCAAAGAAGGTTTTATGCTCCGTAGTGTAATCCACCAGCCTGATGTCACTAACGTTGACCATTAGCTTGTCTCCAACTTCTAAAGAGACCACAGCACCCAGATAAATGGGCTGGAACCAGTTGTTTCCCTTCTCATTGAGGGTCTTTATGCCAGTCAGCAGCTGGGTGGGCTCAGGGTAACTGTCAGTGACTTTGGTGATGATCTCAGTGACAGAATTTGTTTTACTTTCAGTGGTCCCTCGGAAAGTGACCTGAGCGTAGACATAGTAGTCTCCAGACACAGGTATCACCAGTGCGCTGCTGGAATAACTCAGGTTGTTCTTGGTGAAGGCCAAGCCTCGCTTGTCTTCCCACTGCAGAATGGGCAGATGGTTTCCCACGGTGTTGATGAGATCTTGTCTCTTCACTGTGAGAGGAAGAAGAAATGACAAGTTGGTTTCCTATGGCCAGGTAAATGCTGCTGAATGTAAAGCAAGATCTCCACCCCAAAGGGCAAACAATTTAAATGGGGCAATCAAAACACTAGGACAGAAATGTTCGTATTTCACAGCTTGAAAATAGAGGTGAATTGGCTGCAGGCCAACTGTCCAGTGATAGTTTTGGAGGGTATCCATAGGTTGTCTAGATCTGAGCAACTGGGAGTGAAGCTTCCAAGGAAGCTCGTGGAAGATCTCGGCCAGTGCAGCTTGCCTGAAGGAAAGTGCTATGATTGGGTGTCCTGGTTTTAGGCCAGGTCTAGCTGAGTCTCATGGCACTGTGGAGCCATGAAGAGTAAAGCCAACTGTAGGTCTAGGGTGTGATCTTACTTATTTAGAGTAAAATTCTTGTCCTTGAGTGAAACCAGTGCTGGGGCAGTTGTACACATGGGTACCATGCCTGAACCTAATAGTTTGGGGCAGTAATAAGTAACACTAAAGCATCCTTTTCTTCAGTAGTGAAATTATGTTTCTTAGACAGATACTACTGCGCGTACGAAAGTTTCACAATGATCAGCATGAACCTTCACCAAGCACAGAGACACTTGAACTCCTCTTCCTGCCAAGTTGCCTCTGAAGGATGGAATCATAGAATAGTTTGCATTGGAAGAGACCTTAAAGATTTCTTCCTCAGAAAGCCAAGCTTTTCTTCCTCAGTGTTGTCAATGACATCTTTTTCAGTAGAGTTGCCTTTGGTGTCCAAGGTCAACTGATTTTACCAAAAACTCAGAAGACACTATTGTGCTTCAAGAGACCCAAATTCAAGCAACACGTTGTATTCAACACCATTTTTATCTCTAGGTTTTTTTCAATATGCTTTGCTGGAACAAAACACTAAGCTTGGTGTTAGCCTCAGCTTTCCTCCAAGGTTTTTCCCAGTCTTGTGGTCAGCCGGTTACAAGCAGAGCTCTAATCCATACCCCACGGTTAACCTGATCCAAGCTGAGGATGATCCTCAGGCTGAAGGGGAGGAATCAGGGACCTGCTGCTCTATTCCCTTCACCCCTCCTCCATCATCTTAATCTTTCTTACACAACAGCAAGGAGAATAAACCCTAGCACTTACTCATTTTTCTGCAGAGAAGAAAAAGAGTTTTCTCTGCTCTTTACTGACTGTCACATAAAATGTTTGTGGTATCACAGCAGCTGAGACACTGAAAAGGAAGAGGATATGAACTATTAAGATCCTGCTAGGTATTAGAATGAACCTGGAAAGTTAATGTTAAATGCTAAGAATTTCTGAGGCGACTGATTTCCAGGAAATGAGACCTTTCTAATGAGCTTGAGCTAGCGTTTGAAGTTGATTTTGATTCAGTATTTGGGGAAGGGGTATGTGTGCATGGGCAGGGAGTCAAACAGAATGCAGAGAAGGGAAAGCTTTGTAATTCTTATGGCAGTAACTATTAGGTTTATACTGGCTGAAATGAGATTCAGAAAAACTAACATGCTCAGCTCCCAGCAGCATCCGTTTCTCTCTCTTTTCTAGCAATAAATAATCTATAAGGAGCTAAGAAGGTGTTAGGAGTGCAATTTCTTGCATGTTCTCTGACTAGAACAACACAACAAGGGCTTTTTTTTCTGCCTGCCTGTCAGTACCAAATCTTTCTGATCTTTCCCCAGGAGGCAAAGTACATGAGGAGAATTTCTGTGAGGGTTAACAATACGTAGGGATTGTGATAGCAAACCTAGCTAAATTATAGATACATTATAAGGACAATGAGGCTTAAAGCCAATGGAGTTTTGCCTGATGCAGAGAGAGAGGTATAAAAGAAAACAAAAGTACTCATCATCTGCCTTCATCCTTCTCTACCTCTTGGGTTTCTAGGGCATGGTCTGAGTCCTGGTAAAAACTAAAGCAGTATTTGAATTGCTCTAAGATTTGCAAGAACTTGGAGTAAACAAACCCTCTCAGCATTTGGTTGGTAGCAGACTAAATCTTGTTTGAGATGGGAAGGATTAGAGTATTTTCAGAGAATGTCCTGGGCTCTTTTCCATCTTGGGAACGTGAGAGGAAAATTGAAGAGAAGTTGCATGGGAAATACTCCTTTCTGTGTACAATGACACATTTAAAATGTCAATGACACTCAATTCTTCAATGTTTTTTGGAGCTAAAAAGCATCTCAAATGAAGTACATGATTTCATAACTTCTAGAATTAGGCAACTCTGAGTTCTACAGCAATGACCTCTATGTTAGGGTAAAGCTCACTTATTGATGCTCTCTATTTTTAAGTTAATTAATTTTTCCCATGCTTTCAATACCAGTCAGGAGGAAAAATGCATTTTCAGGCCTTTGAATACAAAGCCGTATTTCTAGCAGCAACCAAACTTCATACTGGTCATTTACTTATTTCATGAATATATATACTTCCTGAAAATATAGCTATTATGCTAACTCTTGAAGTAAATAAAATCTGCTTTTAGTAAGGCATTCATTGCTACAGTTCTTTCAACTTTCCTATCCACTATAAATTTTTGGCAACCCTTACATGTGAAATTACTTCTCCTTTCCCCAAATCCCTTTTGGTTTAGTCCCTTCCTGTAGAATTCCTCTTTCTTGGCAGCTTTGTGGTTACATTTTGTGGCACATTGCTGAATTTGTAGGGTTTCTGCAAACACGAGCTGCAGTAAATCTGTCATGGTCAACAAGGCAAATCTGATGATTATTTTCCCCATGTTTCCTGCCACACTCGATCCTATCAGCCCCACATAAACCGAGATTGTTGCACTGCTCTATCTGCTGTCATACCCATGGGAAACACTTCATTTTTGAACAAGCATTACCTGTCAGGTGTGCTCTTGGCTTTTCTGCACTGGAAAGCATATATGTACCTGGGGGAAAAGAAGGAAAAGAAGTGTGTAAGGATGCTTACTGCTGTTCAAGGCAACGAGATGTGAGTGGTGATAGATGCCAGTGAGGAATTGTGTGCAACCCCTTTCCATTTTGGCATGTGTTTGAGTCAGGAGTTATTTGCTGTGATTGTTTATTGACACTGTTGAGGTAATAAAATCTGTTTGCATATGCCCAAGCTTGTCAGACAAGGCACGTCGTGACAGTGTCCTAAAGTGCTACAGAGTCATTGGAGGTGTGATGTGTGTGGGCTCCCAAATCCACATTTTTGCATGTTCAGGGATTTATACTGATCTCAGAGAGCTGCTGGGGAGGTCTGTGCATGCACTAGAAAGAGCAAACTTGCACAGCTCTGGAGCTGGAAATGCTCACGCTAATACTACAGCCCCGGTTGGCTCCCTGCATCTTGTCACCCAGGTTTGCTTCTGCCCCAGCTTTTTGTTTCAGGGTGGATTTGGGTATCAGAGCAGAGGGCAGGCAGGGAAGTGTCTGGCAGCAGGGCACTGCAGAAGCGATTGCAATTACTCCATAAACAAAGGGGTTTGGGATGGGGGAAAAGATTGGCAAACCTACCAGAAGCCACTGCCCGTTGCTTCAGAAAGCGAGAGGTCCTCTCTTCTGTGACCTGTAGGAGAGGTTTGCAAGCAGTTAGCTCAGGGCTCTGGGGTGTTCACAGTGGGCTTGGTTTCCACTGTCCCAGAAAATAGAATATGCTACAGTAATAATATCAACCTCAGCTAGAGCTTTTATGTAAAAGGACAAGCCCTGACAGGGTTTTGCTTCATTGCAAGAGTTTTCTGCCATTTGTTTGAACTGCCTGAGTCTCGGGAAGGAAGCCAGGGACAGGACCTGGGATCCTGTGGTGGTGGTTGTGTTAAACTCCAGTCTTGTTCAGAGGGTGGACAAGTCCTTGGCATAACTGAGGGAGGACTGCAGAGTGGCCAGTGTGAATTAGCCATCACTAACCCTCCTTTGTGCCAGTGCCTCCATCCAGCACTGCTGGAGAACCTCTGCTGCTTCGAGATGATCCCGCCCCTCAATTTGTGCAGAGCAAACAGAGCAACATGAGCGATTCTTCCCTATTTCAAGACTCGGCAGGTCTGAGCCTTTGCAGGTGGTCAGTGAACAGACAAACTGAGATGTATAAGCTACGCAGCTACCATTTCACCTCCTTTTCTTTCTGCATCTGTATTATTTCAGACTGTTAGTCTGTTGCTTGGGTCCATCTTGAATGTGGGGTTGCCTTATTGGAAGATGGAAAGGAGCTAAGCAGGTCAGAGATTGCAGCTGGTGGAGGGTGAGTTCTGGCTCGATGACTTTCCTCCAAGGGAAGGCAAGATGATGCACGTTTCCTTGCCTCTTATGTTTTGTTTTAGAGCTGAACACCAGCACTTATAATGCATCCCTGTGCTAACATGTATTTGCATGGCAGCTAAGCATGGCCCTGGGCAGTGACAAGCTGTTCTAATATTTAGATCGAGCAGTTCAAAGAGAAGCTGCTGTCTGCCTGCCACAAACCTACAAGACGTGCGTCTATTTAAGGGTTGGTCCTTCTGAATGATGCTTGGGCACGGCCAGTGGCTTCTTGTTGGGTGCTGGTCCTCCTACAGCAACCTGCAAAGCACCATGGGTCCTAACTGGAGGATGCTGTGGGATGCTGACTGTACCTGACCTCCATGGGGTGTGAGGAGCATCTCTTCTGTTTTCCTCTAGGCCACCAGTGTGGTTGCAGAAAGCAGACAAACTGGGTTATGCAGCCAGCTCAGGGTTGACTATCAGGGCTGTCAGGAAGCCCTGTCATGCAAGATTTTTCAGAAGTAAGTTGATGTGTTATGGTGTGTTCTATGGACAGCTACAATAAATCTATTGAACAGAGTAAACTGCCTCTGAACGGCTTGCAGCTAAGGATTTGATGCACATTGTTTAATAAACAGGCTGAAATAGTATTAGCACGTAGAGGCTGAAGCTCTCTCCTCGTTTGTCTCACACAACTTCAAATATTGCAGGAGAAGTAGGAAATAGATAATTCATATTGGCTGGGGAAGGGAGAATGTTTGTGGAAGGACTCAGTCTGACTGCGTTTGGGGACTTCTAGGTACTCCAGTAAGCCCAAATACATGATTCTATGATATTTTAGTGTTACTAACAGTAAACATCAGTGTGCTCATTCAGGAAACCATCATTTCTAAACAGTGGCTCCAGAGTGTTGGGAAAAAAGAATGGAGAAGCAAAACTGCAGGGAAAATTCTTTCTTTTCTTCCCTTCCCCACCTGCACACACATCCATAGCCCAGCCACAGGAGTCTGCTGCTCTGCGGAAAATGCCATCTCGAAAAGAAGGTGGTGTGAAAGCTCAGTGTGTGGCTGACAGAGAGGAATGGTGTTACACTGTCAGCAAGATGTGTGAGCCCTCATTAACACCAATGACTTTCTCCAAGGCCTCATCTGCTGGGTGTGATGTCTAAACATGACCATACTTTGGATGTGACACAGAGTCACAGCCAGGTGGCTTTGTCCTTCCCCTGGTGGGAAGAACCAGATTCATGTGGAGGATTTCCCTCCCACATTGCCCCTTTCTTTTGGCCAGGAGTATATGCATACAAGTGTATTTTACATCATTATTTACATAATACTTCCTGCGTATTTATCAAGTGACATATTTTCTAATGATGCTAAGTACTGCAATGAGCTACAAATCAATCTCAAACCTGCATTTAATCCCATAATTTCAGTGGGACTATTTATGTATTTAAAGCCTAACTTCTGCTAAAGTACTTCATAGAAACTCAGATGTTCTGATACAAACGGAGGTGATGGGAAGGTGGGAATGATAGCAAGGAGAATTATAAAATATAACAAAATGGTTGTGACTAGGAATCATAGAATAGTTTGGATTGGAAGGGACCTTAAAGATCATCTACTTCCAACCCCCTTGCAATGGGCAAGGACACCTCCCACTAGATCAGGCCGCCCAAAGCCTCGTCCAACCTGGCCTTGAACCCCTCCAGGGATGGGGCAGCCACAACTTCCCTGAGCAACCTGTTCCAGTGCCTCACTACTCTCATAGTGAAGAAATTCCTCCTTATGTCTAGTCTAAATCTGCCCCTCTTCAGTTTGTACCCATTGTCCCTCGTCCTATTACTACATGCCCTTGTGAACAGTTCTTCCCCAGCTTTCTTGTAGCCCCTTCAGGTACTCCTTCGAGACTTCTCTATCCCTAGGCTGAACAAGCCCAACTCTCTCAGCCTGTCTTCATATTGGAGGTTCTCCAGCCCTCAGATCATCTTTATAGTCCTCCTCTGGACCTGTTCCAACAGCTCCATATCCTTCTTATATTGAGGCTTCCAGAACTGGACACAATACTCCAGCTGAGGTCTCACAAGAAAGGAATAGAGGGGCAGAATCATCTCCTTGTTGAAGAACTGGAAAGAAGCTTTTTTTGCAACCTCGTTTGTTTCCAGAGAAGTCCAGATGGAAACTGAGGTGCAGGACCTGCATTAATAGATGCTAAAGGGCAGTGTGGTGCAGCAGAAGGAGCAGGGTCTGCAAGGTGTGAAATTATTCTCTTGCTTGGTAAAGGTAGGAGAATTTTTTTCAATTGTGCTGTTTAATAAGGATGCAAATCTAAACCTGTTGTAGATATTTTAGCACTAGTCAATGCTACCTAATGGCCAGGTATTAGTAATATTTGTCCTGAATAGGCACAGATGATGTACGTAGTGCAGATGAGGTGGTGATCAATAGCTGAGTAGTATAAGGCAGCAGAGGGATCAATTATGCAATCAGTGGCTTTCTCTCTTTTCCTTTCTTGCTTAGCTGTTATTCTGAAAAGTTCACAGCTTGGCTTCAGTTTTCCCTTTGGTTATGGTGGATAACCTGTAACCAGCACTGAGGGATGTTGAAAATCCCACCGTATAGCTGACCTGCAGACAAATGATGTCTTGGACTGCTGAAGACTTACCCTGAAGACTGTGGTATGCAAAACACTTCTATATTGTTTTCATACCAGGAATGTCCAAAAGCCCCACTGCATTCATAACCACATACCACTAGAGCAAAAAAGAAAGGCTTAACATCCCCTGTTCATGCGCTTTGCCTCTTGCACCTCCAGGAAGGGGCAGAGATATCGGATAGAGAACCGCATGGGAAAAGCAGCTTAGCACTGCAGGCATAGAGACTTAAGAAGCAAAATAACCCCTGCACCTCCATCTATTCCATTTTTAGCACAGGATCTTTTATAGGCAGGGGCTGTGCAGTCCATACATCCACAATTTTGGTAGCTCCAGAGAGACTGTGTGGCCTGGGCTAGCCGTTTTTGGTAGAGGTCTGCCCTGTGCCTGTCAAAACTGACCTCAGTTGGGAGTATTTTGGCTGGATTATAGTGTGCAGTGTAAGCACACACCCAGGGCATGTGCTCCTGTGCTCCTTCGCCTACGAGAACCGCATGCACCAAGAAGCAATGACCAATCAGGAATTTTACTGCTGCTGGCTTTTGGAAGGGGAATCCCATGCACCTGGGCCTAGGTGCAATTTTCCTAGGCATTTCTCCATCTCTGCAGATCAGGAACCAATTTCAGGTTTGCCTTCCCATTTGGGCAGGCCATCAGAGTTCTGGCTCTGCATGTTCTAGCAGTCTGTATTGAAGCTTTGCTGCTAGCTTCCTGGCTTCATCCTTTGCGACAGGATCCAGGTGGAGCTGCTAGGACTTTCAAGTCCCTCCTGTACTGTAGCAGCTCCCATCTCCATCACAAGGCTGACAGGGCACGCAGGTTCAAGTGCAATCCGTTGGATAGGTTTTGGAATCTCTCTTTATGCTGCTTATGGCCCAGCCATGCCAAGGATGCCATGAAAATAAGCCCAAGAACCAACATCTCCAGGCTACAGGACTTGATCCTCTGCTGTACTGGACTAGCTGAGTGGCTTGCTATGGTAGCCAGACATTCTCTTCTGACTGCTGTGCTGTTCCCTTGGTAGATTTGCACACTCAGACTGAAACTTGGCTCCCTTTTGGGGAAGGATGTGCAGCAGTCTTGGCTTTCCTCTGGAAGGGCTCCACTAGAGCCCTTTATAGATGTCCTGCTAATAATACAAGCCATGTGTTATTGCTTAAACAACCCTAATTCCTCACCTTACTCTGCCTTGAAGCACAAAAGAAAGTGATTTCTAATTCCAAAAGGGAAGCAGAGTAGTGAGCCTGGAAGGTGTCCAGGGAAATCGTCATCAGACTTGAATTATTCACACAAGACACATTATACCATGAAGGAAGGAGAACCAGTGGTTTATGCATGTCACTCCAATGACATAACTTGCCCTGCTTTTTCCTGAAAGGAACATTTCCAGAGGAAGAGGTCAGTTAGTGTCCCTTCAGAGGCAGAATGTGACACCACGTGTACACAGGAGTAGAGATTAACAAACTGCCTCACCTTGTAGGCAAATCAAAGAGGCACACCCCTGTTGCATAAACCTTCCCCAGCTGCCCTTCTCCTCCTCTTTGCTCCGGGAAGAACAGCCTCAGGAATTTACTACATCTGCTTCTCACCTGCTCAGCTGACAAGCCCCTTCCTCCTCCCAGGGCTGTCCCCAGAGTGTGAGAAGTTGATAATCTGGCATGTGTGAACTGAGCTCTGGTCCTGGGTAAACAAAAGGACTCCTCCCATGCGCTTGCTGACCAAAGGGTCAGCAAGTGAATAGCTAGTTGGAGCAAACTTAGGTCTGCCCACTTGCTCCCAGTATGCCCAGGGCATCCGCACCCCAAAACTAGGGCCACAGAGAGCTCTGGCACACGCGTCTGGTTGCAACATAGTCCTGACCCAGGCTATCATTTCATAGAATCATAGAATAGTTTGGGTTGGAAGAGACCTTAAATATCATCCAGTACCAACCTCCCTGCCACAGGCAGGGACACCTCCCGCTAGATCAGGCTGCCCAAGCCCCATGCAACCTGGCCTTGAACACCTCCAGGGATGGGGCAGCCACCACTTCCCTGGGCAACCTGGGCCAGTGTCTCCCACTCTTATCATGAAGAAATTCCTCCTTATGTCCAGTCTAAATCAGTTTATAGCCATTCTCCTTCATCCTATCACTACAAGCCTTTGTAAACAGTCCCTCCCAGCTTTCCTGAAGCCCCCATCAGATACTGGAAGGTTGCTATAAGGTCTCCTCAGAGCCTTCTCCTCTCCAGGCTGAACAACAACTGGCTGAACATACGGGCACATGAGAAAGGCATCCTTTAGCAAGGTAGTTCTAACACTTCAAATGCAGAAGGAAATGCAAAAAGATGTTTTGCCAAGAGTATGCCCAGATATGTTCCAATGGATTGAAAGAGCCTACAGCTATGCTGAACGCCAGAACTGAGCACCTGAACTCAGCCCACGATGTGGCTCCTTGGGGTACTAGCAGAAAGCTGCACCAGCAGACAAATCCACCCATTTGCGCTCTGTGGCAGGACAGCGCTGGTGATACAGTCAGCCACAAGCAGAGTGAATGAAGTATTCAAAAAATGCAGGATCCAGCTGAACCGTAGCTGGGCGCTCCACCCACCCGGCTTGGCACGGAGGCAGCAGGCAGCCGGCCAGCCCAATGATTTCTCTCTTCCTCACTGGGACTCACAGAGGCTGTAAGTCAACTGTTCACCTCATTACATCACTGTGGGAATACTACGCGCTAATAGATCAGTGCATATGCACAGAAACACACACTAGTGTAGCCTGTGCTAGAGCAAATCTAATGGCTTACATTTTGCTTTTCCTCTTAAGAATCCAAGCCTACTCATGAAAATACTTTTCTCTGCTAACACTGCCAACAGGATCAAGAGCCAGGAAGACATTAGTCTGATCAAACAAGGTAATGTTTTATTATTATTTCACTCTAAGATTGTTTTGAGAACTGCACTCTGTACAACCCCTCAGGATGCCAACAAAGAACAATGCAGCCGAGACTGTCCAAAGAGCCTCTTCACTCCATATGCACCTGCTCTAGCTGGCCTCAAGAGCACTAACAGGGTCAGCACAGTAACGTGCACTTTCGCATGTGCAAGAAATTGCCAGATTTAACTGCCTGAGATACCGCACAGGGCTGTTACAACTCCTTTCAGCTATGTACGAAGGTATAGCTGCCTAACACAAGATGCTGCACCCAGAAGGCCAGCATCACTTGGGTATGAGACCTTGGCTTGAAGTTAAATCAGGACGAGCATGTCTCTGCGCAGCCAAGAGTGCGCATGCACACAGAGAGGGGTACAGCTGTCATACTTCAAACATCTGTAGGCTAAATGTATGCAAGGTTAACAATCTGCCTTCAAGGCAACTTACTAACATTTCTTTCTTTTGCAGTTTCTAAGTGAGCATGTAACAAACAGGCTCATTAGTTGGGGAATTTCAGACCTGAAGGTGAAATTAAAACTTTAATTCTTCAGACTTATATGCATATCTGCATCCTTCTAGCACGGGGCAGTCCTGCTGAATTCATAATCCACAGTGGAAACAGGCATTTGTTTGCAGTCTGGTACAAGGAGTGAGATGGCATAGAAGGGCAGTAGAAGCAGTCACACCAACAAGCTTGTATCGCAAATTGATTTTAGCTGTCTGTCAAAGGAGAAGAGCTGAGCAGATACCTGGATCTAGAGAAAGTTTTGATGAAGATTAAAAAAATGGGATGCAAAATATAGGGTCAGGCTTGATAATCATCCCAAATTCTATCTCTGCAAGATTTTGCATTAATAATATATGAGAGCTGTAGCTGTCTGCCCCATGATGGATGATCAATACTGACCCATTGACATCAGCCACGTGGTCAGCAGATGTTTGCCGAACCAGGACACTGGGAGGGTAAATCTCAGAGTTAACCCAAAAGAAAGGAGAAATATGAGCCACAGCAACAAAATCTGTGTGAAGTCAGTGGAGAAACACGGGCTTCCATCAATAAGCAATTTTTCTTAAGTATTTCCTGCAGCATATCCATAAAAGTTTTAAAGAGGAGTGTTGGACTGTGACCATAGTGAAATTAACATCAGGGGAACAGAAATCATTACTTTAAAAGACCAAACAGCAATAAGATTTATGCCAGGCAGATTTGCTTTGCGTAAGGAAGAAAGAATGTAACACGTTTCTTGCATTCTCTTAAGCATGAGAAACTCATAAAAAGAATGAAAGAACCAAACAAGTACAACCCTGGAGACGTGGGATGCAGAACTGTCTTCCTTGCAAGGTGGCAGGACATAAATGGGTTGTCAGTTCCTTACCTGGCCGGCGCAGGAGCTGGGGGCTCTGAGGTTTCCAGCGAGAAGGTAGGCAGTGAGCAACGCCAGAACCAACACGGAGAGCAGACACAGCACCACCGCGCATCGTATCCTCCTCAAATCCTCCTTGAGGTGCGTCCTGGAAACTTGGTTGGTCCCAAGAGCTGTCTCCTCCAGGTTTATCTGGGTGACGCCTTCCATGCCGGTGCCTGGCGCGTGAGCCGCTGCTGTTCCTGGATGGGAACTGGCAAGGGCAAAATCTCTTCTGGTGTCTGTCCTGCATGGAGACCCCCATTAAATAAGAGCTGTCCCGAGTGTGGGAAGTCACCGACACACACACACCCTCCCTCCCAAGGAATGCACCGCCTACAATAGAAACCTAGCTCAGAGAAAGAGAGCACGGCAGCTCCCGAGGTCCCTGGGGTGCCTGGTGCTGCCTCTGTCTGGCTTTTTTTTCCCTTCGCTGTGCAGAAGGAAGCTAGGAAAGTCCCAGTGGGTGGAACCAGGATAAACCCTGCTGCTGGGCTGGATAAGCTTGAAAGCTTTTCCGCATGGCAAAGGGAACGTGAAACCAATGGGAGTGAAAGTGAGAAGCAGGGGGAGAATGAGAGCGATGAGCGGGAGGCATGTGGTGTCCCAGAGCCCAGCAGTTTCAGCAGAGCCCAGAGAGAAAAGGGAAGTCTTTTAGGGAAGTCGAGGGTATCGCAAATGACCCCAAAGAAAGGGTCTGATTCTCTAAAATGTTGCTTCAGTCCTACATTTTAGCAGAATTCACAGCGGGCTGCCGTGTACCTTTTGCACCGAAGAGTACAGGGGTCAGGCCTAAAGCAGGGTGGTTGTGAGCTGCTGCGGGGTTCATCTTCTCTGAACTTGCTTTAACTGTGCTTTCACAGGAGCCTGTTATCATTACCTGGAAAAGCTGTGACTTTTTTTATTGCACTTGGAAAGAATTTATGTCATCTTACATTACTGATAGCTGCTACCTCTGATTAAAAGGACCTGCTGCCTATTGACAACCCAAGAGCTGCTCAGTTAGGAGAAACAAGCTCAGACGGTAGCTGAGGTCCAGCTGGAAGAGGTTCCCTTCTCCCTGCCATGCAGCAGCAGCCCACCCTCCATCCACTGGCCTTGACAGGGTTTGGGCAAGGCCATCAGTGGAGATGTTGCCATGAAGAGTTATCCAGATTGTTGAAATTGGGATTTTTTTTTCCTGGGAAAACACGGTTCTCATCAAAACTGAAACGTTCTTTCATTTATACACGCACACACACTGATGTGCAGAAACTTCTTCTTCCCTGGGCAGAGAAACAGGGTGGAAAGTTACTTAATTTTTAGTGAGAGAGCAACAAGCTTTGGATTCCCCCACCTCCTCATGAAAATTAGTTCAGATTTGTGATATTACAAAAGAATATCAAAGAAAGAATAGTATTTTCTCATGTCCTAGTCTGTCGGCAACCCCCACATCCCAATGACAATTCAGTTGGCTCTTAAGACTTGCATGTTGATAGCACTGCTAGAAATCTTCCTATTACAGTATTCTGTTTCACCTCTTGATAGACCAGAAAGGAAAAGTCATGCTCTAAGCTGAATGTATAACTTCCTGAGCTAGAATGACAGGTTGTCAGCTGTGGGGCTGGGTATCCTTGTCAGCAGACTGGACAGAGAAAGGATTGACTCATTACTGGTTGATGAGAAGCTTGACATGAGCTGGCAATGTGCATTCACAGCCCAGAAGGCCAACCGTATCCTGAGCTGCATCAAAAGAAGCACGGCCAGCAGGGTGAGGGAGTGGATACTGACCCTCTATTCCGCTCCTGTGAGAGACACCTCATCTGGAGTATTTTGTCCAGTTCTGGAATCCTCAACATAAGGAGGAGATGGAGCTGTTGGAACGGGTCCAGAGGAGGCTACAAAGATTGATGATCTGAGGAATGGAGCACCTCCCATACGAGGACAGGCTGAGAGAGTTGGGGTTGTTCAGCCTGGAGAAGAAAAGGTTCTGGAGAGACCTTATAGTAACCTTCCAGTACCTGAAGGGGCTACAAGAAAGCTGGAAGGGGCTGTTTACAAAGGCTTGTAGTGATAGGATGAGGGGCAATGGGTATAAACTGGAGAGGGGCAGACTTAGATTAGACATAAGGAGGAATTTCTTCACAATGAGAGTGGGGAGACACTGGAACTGGCTTCCCAGGGAAGCTGTAGCTGCCCCATCCCTGGAGGTGTTCAAGGCCAGTTTGGATGCGACTTGGGCATCCTGATCTAGTGGAGATGTCCCTGCACGTGGCAGGAGAGTTGGTACTGGATGATATTTAAGGTCACTTCCAATCCAAACTATTCTATGATTCTAAGCGTGAAGGGAAAACAAGAAATAGTAAAACCCAATATGGTTTAGAGAGATGGGACAAGTCAGTTGGTAAAGCATCAGAGGATGTGTGCTCTAATCTGAGCCAAACCACACAACTCCTTTGTGACCTTAGGCTAGTGACTGAGTTTATTTCCTTCTTTAATCCACTGTTTGTTTTCCTCCAGGCTGTAAAACCTTGAGGACAATGACTGCTCTCTGATTTTACAGCACTCATTCCAGGGCAGGCGTGGCTCCATTTATCACCAATTTAAAAAACAGAATGGGCGGGAAGGTGCTGCTAAGATGAATAGAAAGAAAACTCATATTTCTGTGGAAGTGCTGTGTAGAGATGTGATTTTTTTTCCCTGTTCCCTATGTTCCCAGTTACTTGTTCTAGGGCAAAGTGCTAAAAAACTAAGATTGATATTGATGTCATGAGTGTTAATTTTCTGAAATTTGTTTTCTTCATTTTCCAAGGAATTTCAGTGGAGCCAGATCTGAGTTAAAACAGCTCGTATGAATTTCTATTGACTTGAGACTTCTTGTAACGGTGCATTACCTGCAAACCTTGGGTTTGAAGAGGAGTGATAGCTGAAGCCTTGGTGAGCAAGGGCTGGGCTCCTGAGGTGAAATAGGAACAGGTTCATGGTCTGCAGCTGGCTCATGAAGCCAAGCTGAGAATTTGTTCTTAAAAATCCCCCAAAAGGAAGGAGAAATTCCAGAGCATAAATGCATCTGGCACATGGAGTGCCTCTTATTTGCCAGGAGGTGACATGAGCAAGACGGCTTAGCCAAGGCAGCTTTAGGCCAGCCAGAATAAACCCACATCTGCAGATCTCCTGTGCCAGCTCTGGGTTCCTGCTGCCTGGCCACCCTTGGCTGGGCCACCCTGCATGGGTGCTCCTGCCTGGAGTGTTTCCTGTCCATCCCCTTGCTGTAGGACAAGGAATTGGTGACCTTCAGGGACCACAACGGTCTCATCTTTGCAATGAAGGGAGCTGAGCCTGTGCAGGCAGAGTGCGGGCAGGGGCAGTCCTGCTTGGCTGCTACCTTGGTGCTCTTCACATTTCTTCTGCTGTTCCCTGTTTGCCCCGAGCTGAGTTTTCAACCCGGACTGCTGGGTATATTCTCCTGCTCAGTCAGACGTGTCCCAGCCTGTGATTCTTGACCAGTCTCTACCAATTAGAGAAATCTGCAGGGGTTGTCAATCCAGCTCACCTCTGTAGCATTGAGGCTGTATGGGGAGCAATGGGCATCTGCTTCTGCCAGCCCATGGCCAGAGCCAGGGAAGGGGAACGGTGAAAGCGGGCAGTGCTATTGATGTGGAAATTTCTGCTACACCAAAATCGACATGTGAGCATCCAATAAACTCAAGCACTGCTGGTTGTAATTACTGACAACAGCAGGGCTGGAAGGAAGGCAGAGACATGTGGAGGTCTTCTTAGTATGGCCAGCAGAGCCTTGGAAGAGGAATCATGTCCTCCCTCGTGCACATGGGTTGTGGAAGGGCTTTGCCATAGGCCCAGTCAGGTATGTCTGGAGGGCTTTCTCAGGTCAGTCACTACTCTCACATGACTCCTGATCATCAATAAGCAGAAGTAGGACATAACCAGTCACTATTGTGAAATGTTACTCAGATAGACAGGGTTTGTCACCAGATGGGAGGTTGGGACCAGCTCCTAGATCTGCCTCTTGCCAGGATAGTCCTATGATGCAAAGGAGTGGGAGGGTGCAGGATGGCTCTCCACCTCCAGCGTCTGTGTCCCTGCCATGACCTCCCACCTCTCTGCTGCTGTAATCGTCTTTCTGCCATACCGCCTGTCCTCTAAGCACATTTCCCTCCCCCGCACATGAAGTGAGACGATCATCTGGGTGGTACCCACGTGGTGTCAGAAGCTGCTGGAATTTCGTGACCCAAGGGGATGCTGTTCCTGTGGCCTTGGCTCCAGCCCATGGCTGCAGGATAGGAGGCTGCACCATGTCCAGACTTTGGGAGAGCCCTCTAGGCCCCTTGTGTATGCAAACCACTTTGTTTCTCAGCATGACACAGGCAGCCTGGAATTTGTTGAATTTTAAGTGGCTGCACTAGGCAGCACATTTGTTGCTGTGCTGAACTGCTTCACCTCCTACTGCTGCTGCCATGGGATTTTTTCCAACAGCAACACCCAATGTAGGACACGAGCAGACCAGATACTTGGTCTCCTCTGGTACCCAAGTAGCCTTGTGTCACCCCTCTGCCTTTACTTCAAGGAGAGAAAGTCAAATAATAGGCAGGTTACTGTACCAAACTTCTTGTATTGAGTGCACTCAGGCAAAGCAGAGGAGTGTAAGGGCACAACATCTCCTAGAACATCTTTGAAGCGATATATTGAGCAAGGACACAGAAATCTAGTATGGTTCCTGTCGCATGTAGACACTGGAAAAACTCCTCCTCTGTTCTGTGGATAGGTTTTTCACCATGAGACCACTTGGTTTGCTCAAGACTGGAGCCCAGGAGTGAGTTACATGGACAGCTTTTAGATGACTAAGGGATAAGATTGCTGTGTGGCACAGGGAGAACCAAACCAAGAAGGGAGAAGCACCTTAGTCTCTCTTAAAATCTCTCTTGAAGCCAGAAGAGGTCAGGTGCAGGGCTTCCTAGTTCTTATCTAGGAGAACTCTCTCTGTTTCACCAAGGTTTTTTGCTTTCAGTACTTATTTAGGAGTTGTTGCAACTCTGCAGCACAAGGTGGTTTATCCTCTTGGAAATTAATTTCTGGTCATCTAAGACCCTTCCACTGTTTCATGCCTTCCTGAACATAACCCTCTGCTTTTCCTTATACTTCTCCCTGTGATTTTTCCGGCATCAGAAAATACTCAGAGATACAGAGGAAAGCTCATGATAAAAACAGTGGAAAACATTGCTTGGTCAAACCAAAAGATTATTTACTATTTACTTCTGCAGTAGTCCAGGCCCAATTGATCACAGAATTGAGAACAGTATTCATAGCCAAACTCCAGACAAGGTTTTAGAAGAGACACTGTGGGGCAGATGCTCTTCTTCTGACCACATTGGTATAGATAAGTTGAAATCAGGGAGTTAAACCAGTGCCCATCAGTTAAGGAGGGACTTTTCCAGTGTTATTCAGGTACACAATGTACCTGTGCGCGACTGCGAAGTCAGTTCAGAGTGGAAAGCCTGCTTCTCATTCATGAGGATGTTTCAGGGGCAGACAGTACCAGCAGGAAAATAATATAATCAGGTCAGATGAGTAAGGTTTTTCTCCTGAAGTGAGTACAAGATGTACTTACAGAGATATTGCTTATTTCCACCTGTTGCTGGAGTGGCATCTCGGTCAAGTTTTGCAAGAATACATTTGTACCGTCAGGGTCAGGTTAGCTGGACATTTTCCCTTCTGTTTCTGTGCATAGAAGGAAGCTGGCTGTGAAAATATTCCCTTCATAACCCAGGGCTTTGCTTTTCTCTTTGCTGTTGATGTCCCTAGCAAACGATCTGATGAAGCAGAGCTCTTGACTCTGATCTGCACCAGCCTCCCTGCTCTACGTGCCTGTTAGTCTGTCAAGAGCAAACCACAGGTAGCTATTGTTGTGTGAACATTGAGGGGTTGCTGAGGATACAGGACATCGCATGAGTGATGGATATTTTAAAGTGGCAAATGCAAACAAATGAAGAAAATAATAAAAATAATAAAAAAATTCTATAAATATATTAACAATAAAAGGAGGATTAGGGAGAATATACAGTCCCTATTGGATGCAGAAGGAACAACAATGACAGGGGATGAGGAAAAGGCTGAGGTACTTAATGCCTTCTTTGCCTCAGTCTTTAATTGTAAAGAAAGTTGTTCCCTCTGTGTACAAACCCAGGAGCTAGAGGAGTAAAACGAGGCTCCCGTGATCCAAGAGGAGGTGGTCAGAGCCTTGCTAGCCCGACTAGACACCCACAAGTCTATGGGGCCGGATGGGATTCTCCCAAGGGTATTGAAGGAGCTGGCGGATGTGCTGGCCAAACCCCTTTCCATCATCTTCCAACAGTCCTGGAAGACTGGGGAAGTCCCACTGGACTCGGGGCTGATGTTGTGCCCATCTACAAGAAGGGTCGCAGGGAGGACCCAGGGAACTACAGGCCTGTCAGTCTGACCTCAGTGCCAGGGAAAGTCATGGAGCAGGTGATCTTGAGTGCTGTCATGAAGCACATGCAAGAGAACCGGGTGATCAGGCCCAGTCAACATGGGTTCACAAAAGGCAGGTCTTGCCAAACAAACCTGATCGCCTTCTATAACAAAGTGACTCGGCTGCTGGATGAGGGAAAGGCTGTGGATGTATCTTCCTGGACTTCAGTAAAGCCTTTGACACAGTTTCTCACAGCATTCTGCTTCGGAAACTGTCACCTCTGGCCTGGACAGGCGCACACTGTCCTGGGTGGAAAACTGGTTGGATGGCCGGGCCCAGAGAGTGGTGGGAAATGGAGTTAACTCCAGCTGGAGGCCAGTGACAAGTGGGGTTCCCCGGGGCTCGGTGCTGGGTCCAGTCCTGTTCAATGTCTTTATCAATGACCTGGATGAAGGCATCGAGTGCACCCTTAGCAAGTTTGCAGATGACACTAAGCTGGGTGGAAATGTGGATCTGAGGGAGGGTCGGGAGGCTCCAAAGGGATCTGGACAGGCTGGACCACTGGGCTGAGGCCAATGGGATGAGGTTTAACAAGGCCAAATGCCATGTCCTGCATTTGGGGCACAACAACCCTGTGCAGCTACAGACTAGGAGAAGTCTGTCTAGAAAGCTGCCTGGAGGTGTTGGTTGACAGCGACTGAACAAGAGCCAGCAGTGGCCCAGGTGGCCAAGAAGGCCAATGGCATCTTGGCTTGGATCAGAAACGGCATGACCAGCGGGCCCAGGGAGGTTCTTCTCCCTCTGTACTCGGCACTGGTGAGACCGCGCCTCGAATCCTGTGTTCAGTTCTGGGCTCCTCACCACAAGAAGGATGTTGAGGCTCTGGAGCGAGTCCAGAGAAAAGCAACGAAGCTGGTTGAGTCACCTTCCCTGGAGGTGATTAAGGGATGGGTGAATGAGGTGCTGAGGGACATGGTTTAGTGACTGATGGGAATGGTTGGACTTAATGATCCAGTGGGTCATTTCCAATCTGGTGATTCTATGATTCTATGAAAATCTGATTATACTGTGCTGTTCCTGGTTATTTTGTGGAAAGGATTATATGGCATGGATTAGGGGAAGAATGACTTTCATTACCTTCCTTTCATATGTCACAGCTAGGCACAGATGAACTTTCCTTTTCCTGTTGCCTTCTCTGGGAATAATGCAGGCCAGAACTGTGAAGTGTCAGCAATGAGACCAGAGGATCTTGTAGCTGATTTGCTCCAGACTCCAGATTTTCCCAAGGAGGGCAGTGGTGACATAGTCTCAACTTAAAATCATGGCCTGTTTTGCCTTAATATGCCCTCAAATCCTTGAAGTTCATTCTGCCAAGGTATGGTTTTGAGTGATACTTGTTTCAGTATTGACGCAGGGCTTCAAGTTTTAGGTTGCTACTGACACGTGAATTGCATACTATAAGAATCTGCTGGGTAGGAGTTGTCTTTTTTCCGTGCAGGGTTGCCCTGAGTTTCCTCAGACAATGCTTCCATAGACAGGGTGTCTCCCAAAATAGCTCCGGGCATGGCTAAAACGGTGGGGCAGGACACTGCTGGTGTGCCAAGTGGCGTGGCTGCATGCCAGCCAGATGAACAGAGCCAGAGCTGAGCAGAGCCAGGCTGCCAGTTCCACCACTACCCTTGCTCCTGCTCCCCCAAACCTTAGGGGCATCACTGACGCACACAGGAACGTTTTCACAGGAGAGAAAAATTAGGAAGCAAAACCCAGATGGTTTCAAGGAAAGCACAATGAGATAGAGTAGTTGCATGATGAAGCAGTAATTCAGGGAGGTCTCTTCTAGATGTGCTCTAAGGAAATTCATGATGGAAGGTTTGCGTCAGATTCAGACCTTTTCCACTGTATTTCTGATTCAGCCACAGCCTTTCTCCAGTGCTGAAAAAACTATTTACAAAGGAAAAAGTTCTGACGTCAGACTTGGCTCAGTGGTTCAGCAAGCAGCGAGATGTCTGTGAAGCCACAGAGAGAATAACTCTGCAAAGATAGAGCCCTCGAGGTGGGTAAGTGCAGAGATGATTAAGTCCAGGCTCTTAAACCTGATGCTTTGCGAAACAGATCATTATCTGGGGTGAAAAGGAAGGAATATTTTATCACATTGCATATGTTCACGTGTAAACTCATCCCAGGCATCAGGTTCTGGCTGAGGGCAGAGACACAAAAGAGAAGCCAGCACAAATTGACCTTAGGCTTCCTATGTCTTTCATGTATGTGGTAATGACCATGTATGTGTAATGACCTTTAGCTTCTGCATCTGAGAGTAATTAACATTTTCTCATGTGCTGGCAATTTCCTGGGACTAATTTGACTCTTGAAATGAACAGTGGGGATGTATTTAATCCTCCTTTGCACATCTCCTCCCACATTTGTGTTACGAAACATTTTGCTCTCCATGCCTATTCCCTAATAGCTTTATGGCTTTCTTTGGCAGAGACTTTATGGACCATTTTCCACTGGATGAATAAATAAACACATAGCCAGTAGCCCTTACGCACGCTTATCTCAGAGCTGTGCCAGTGAGACAGACCCTGCTACCCTGGGATACACATGAGAGAAGCAATTAGAGCCTTACATTAGACACATGATGGAACCATGACTCCTTAGCATGGACATTGGAGGCAGGACTTGCCTTCAGTGCAGCTTGGCCACCTCAGGGCCCTGATAGAGAGGTCGTAGTAACTCAGCTGGAAGGTGGTATGGGCTCACTGGGGCTCAGGGACTACAATGCTTCTTTGTCTGGTTGGTGGAGAGGAGATGAGGGGAAAACCACCTATGTGTGTGTCAGTGCCAGGACCTTGCTCAGGAGAAGTAACTGACCTCCTGTGAGCTTTGAAATGCATTGACCTGTGGTCTGACACCATATAAAAGATCTTAGTGAGCATCATGGTACCAAGAAATCACTTGCTTGGATGGAGAGAATGTATGTAATAACCGTACAAGAAGAAAACCCAGTGAGGTCCTTCTCTCTGGTTTTGTGAAGGATGCCCAGTCTTCAGCAGACCAGAATTTTATGAGTGATATTACTCATGTTAACATATACATCTTGGTTCATGCTGGATTCTGTGAACCTCACTGAAACTTGCATATATTTTTTCTTTATGGTCACCATCACCTGGACAATTTAAATCAATACTGAGATGTGTTTTAGTGCTTACAGAAAACCTTAACAATCAAGAGTGAAGTAAATTAAAAAAATAAAAAATAGAACCCCATTCTCCCCCTGCTCCCACTTTAAGCTGTAGAACGCCTTTGTGTAGGACAGTGTGGACACTGAAAATTTGAAAATTTGCATGATTCAAGCACATACTAAATACAATCCTAAAATAGAAGTTTTCTGTGGGAATTTCTGTACCTCAGGAAGTCCCAGGGCCTCAGATTGCTAAAAGCTGAGTGAATGTTTTGGGGAAATATTGTATGTCTTTGCCCTGTACATCTGCACATGGCTGGGGAGGTCTGGGACATGCCTGTGGAAATGCTTTCATGGTAGATCTCCAGCTGCAGGCAGCAGGAAGCACAGGGACACTTCTGAAAATGGTTCCAGTGTTGCTTCCTGGTACTGGCAAATTATCAATGATCCAGTGGGGGAAAATAAATGGTGTTCTTGTGCCAGGTCCCAGGCTACAGCTGCAGAATGATGTGGATACACCTTTATGACCAGTACAGGATGAGTGCCCACACTAGAGGAGGCCACGCTCTCTCTACTTCTTCTGATCAGTATTAATTACCCATTTCCTGATGTGAGCCTTTCAACCTGCTTACCTGTCCTTTCCAGAAACCTGGTCATTTAAGTAATGCCTCTATGGTTTCCCCAGGTGGGTTGTGGAAGAGTATCCCCAAGCGGGTTGCTGGCAGCCGTCTTGTGCACTTGGCGTGGGAGACTCCTTCTTTGTATCACTCTTCCCCTCCCTCCAACACACCCTTTCTGTTGGCTGCAGTTCTGAAGAACCTGCTTGCCCACACAAAACTCTTACCCTACCTCAAATGAAATTAGGGATTAAGAAATAAACGTTCTTCAAGAGAGACTGGAGAATCAGTTTGCTAAGGGTTCTACGAGTCTGGTCTTCAGGAGCTGATCTTCAAACCAGCGTCTCAAATGATCGATGATGAGATATTTCAGGGTTTCAGGTGGTGTCATGGATGGAAATACTTTACATATGATGTAGTAGCAATTGATAGTTTAAGGTAAATCAAATGTTTGGATCTTTAGCTACACTTAATCATAAACCAATTCAATACTTAGCAAGGTGATTGTGTAGAACGTATTGTAATCAAAAACATGACTTAATTACATGGCAAGGTTCACTTTTATTTAATACGTGGTAAAATAAGTATGTATGCATATATGCATGTGTACACAGAGATATATGGAGTCATAGAATAGTTTGGGTTGGAAGGGACCTTAAAGTTCACACAGTTCTAACCTTGCTGCAATGGGCAGGGACACATCCCACTAGATCAGGCTGCACAAGGCCCCATCCAACCTGGAAATCAGTATTTGACCATAAAATGAATATGAGCAATCAAAGTTACAAAGATATATACATATATTTAAGTATACAGATAGACAGTGAGGTAGATAGAGACAAGTAGAGAGGCTAGCCTGAAAGTTTCTCTCTTGAGATTGGTCAGAATACTCACATGCAAAGAATACATTGGCATTCCTCAACAGACAGTGGTCAGATCTCAAGCTTTGCTTTGGCCTTTTCAATTGCTGTGTTAGCAAACAATATTGTACGCTACCCCTGAGCAGCATCCCAGCTCAGAGAGAGATTCTGGTCCCAGCCAACTGCAACCCAGGACAGGTTAAGGGGCCTTCAGTAAGATCGCTACCTTATAAAATCCAAGATAATTGACTTTTGTCACATATTTATATTCATTTGGGTGTTTTGATATTCATTTTGACCTCGACTTGAATGTTTTATTTCTGGTAACTACTACGAGTTACATGACCACCCCACTTGGGCCACACTCCAGGTACTTTCAGGTGTTATGAGGTGACTGAAGCTCAATCTCTCTCTTAGGTAATAGCAGGGCCTTTTCCCAGGTGTGCGGGAGCACCGAGGGGATGCCTAAGCGTGCTAGATCACTGCATCTTAACAAAGGGCACTCTCCTGCTGTGTGCCTGGGCGCAATGACTAATTGTCTGTCCCCTTCTTCAGGCACTAAGGGAGCCTTTTTCCCAAGCACGGCAGTTTCAGCTAGGGCAAGAGGATGTCTTGGCATTCTGAATTGCTGCCTCTGTACAATGGGAATTCTTTTCCCCAAAGGGTCTGATCCAACGTGGGCTTGGGAGCCTGGAGAGAGGGGAAGGTGGTTCTGTTCCAGGCGAGCCAGAAGTTTTGCTGCAGTGCCTAATATGGCCTGTGCAGCCTAGCAGGTTTGAGGAATTGCACAATCACAGGTGGAAACAGCCCAGGAAATGTCTCCCAGATCAGTTTCACATTTCTAAATCTGTGAAGCAAATATACATTTCAGGCTTAAAGAGGCACAGAGATTGTATAGGGCTTTTTTGGAGGCTGCTCCGAAAGTTTCAGCCCAACCCCCCTTGGAGGCCCTGTGTGTGTCCGCAGGATCTGATACTGTTTTCCTTAGTACAATGGCACTTGATTTCTATTGACACAAACCACCATAGGTACTTTTTTGTTCAGTGTGAAGTACAAACAAGCTATCGTAGTTTATTATTTTGGTACTGAAATGAGATGCAGGCATTAACATTAGCCAGGCTTGAGAATCATAGAAAAGTTTGGCTTTGAAGGGACCTTAAAGATCATCTAATTCCAATCCCCTGCGATGGGCAGGGACATGTCCCACTGGATCAGGCTGCCCAAGGCCCATCCAGCCTGGCCTTGAACCCCTCCAGGGATGGGGCAGCCACCACTGCTCTGGGCAACCTGGGCCAGTGGCTCCCCACTCTTATCATGGAGAAATTCATCCTTATGTCTAGTCCAAATCTGCCCCTCTCCTGTTTATTGCCATTGCCCCTTGTCCTAGCACTACAAAGCTTTGTGAACAGTCCCTTCTCAGGTTTCTTGTAGCCCCTTCAGGTACTGTAAGGTCACTATAAGGTCTCCTTGGAACCTTCTCTTCTCCAGGCTATATACAGCTTACTTTGCAGTGGGATAATTGCTTACAGTTTATTGATTCTCCTCCTGTGGAAAAAAAAAACCTTATTTGTTAATGAAAGCAAATCTTTTATGGTAGTGGAGGCCAAATATTGCTTTGTAAAGATGAGAAATGCTAGATTGTTAGGTGCACAAGAAAGCACAGTAGATTTCTTTGTGCTTCAAAGCTTTCTGTCTGTCTTCCTCTTTTTGCTGAAGAGGGATTAATAAACTCTAGGAGTGTTGCCAGGCGTACAGGAGATCACAGAATTGTAGAATGGTTTGGTTTGGAAGGGACGATAAAAGTGATTCAGTCCAACCCCTTGCAGCGAGCAGGGATATCTTCTCCTGGATCCGGTTGCTCAAAGCCCCATCCAACCTGGGCCAGGGCCTACTCACCCTCAGCGTAAAAAGTTTCTTCCTAAAATTTAGTCTAAACTTCTCTTCTAGTATAAAACAATTACCGTTTGTCTTGTTGCTACAGGCCCTGCTAAAACATTTTTCCCAATCTTTTTTATAAGCCCCCTTTAAGTACTGAAAAGCTTTGGTAAGATCTGCTAGGAGCCTTCTTTTCCCCAAGCTCAACAATCCCAACTCTCTCAGCCTCTCTTCACACTGGAGGTGTTCCAGACCTTTGATAATTTTTGTGGCCTCCTCTGGACTCACTCAAACAGATCCATGTCTTTCCTGTGCTGAAGATTCCAGAACTGGACACAGTACTCCAGATGAGGTCTTACCAGACTGGAGCAGAGGGGCAGAATCACATTCCTTGACCTGCTGGCCATGGTTCTTTTGATGCGGGCCAGGGTATGGTTGGTCTTCTGGGCTGCAAGTACCCGTTGCCAGCTCATATCCAGCTTCTCATCCGCCAGGACTCTTAGGTCCTACTCTGCAGGGTTACTCTTAATCTCTTAATTCCCCAGCCTGTATCAATACTGAGGGTTGCCCTGACCCAGGTACAGGACCTTGCACTTCACCTTGTTGAACCTTCTGAGATTTTCACAAGCTTGTCAAGGTCCCTCTGGATGGCATCCTTCCCCTCAGTGACAACCTCACAGCTCAGCTTGGTAGATGAGATGTTCAACTCTTGCTGGGGGCATAATGAGCTCTCATGGTCAGCCTTTTGATATCATGAAAAATGATGCTTTTCTTTTGCAAAACTACCCTTAAATTTAGCCTGTATGAGCTGGTGTATGATTTGCAACTTGTTGTCAGCCAACATCAAGGTTGTTTTCCATCTATTCATAAAAGGTTGACCTTGATTTTTGTCCCTGGAAACTGCAACGTATAAGCTGCTCTGTTGAATTAATGTATGATAAAGTTCATTATGATTCATAAGGGTGGTTCAGCCCAAAACACAAGACATGCAAACCAAAATGAGAGACGCTATGTAAGGTCTCATAAGTCTCTACTGTCAGTGGACAAATGCTACTTGTGGTGAGTGAAGAAAACCATGACCTCACACTAGGATAAGAAGTGAATTGGGACTAGAGAAAGGAAATTACAAAGGGAGGGAGGATATTATTTTCATGCTGCACAAAATACGTTGTCATGGCTTCAGACGCAGAAATGGCACAAATGTGAACAGGGAGGGACTGACTCAAGCCTTCACTCACTTAAACTTTGATATATTTAATGTTGAACAGATTCAGATTTCAAGGACAATACATACATCTGTGAAATCTGAATAGAAGAGCAAATTCTTGTGAGTTTTATAGAATTTCCAGAGGAATCAGGTTAGCTTTCTGCAGCATTTATCTGGAGTGTTTATATAGTTTCTTGCTGTGAAGTACTCCTAAGTGTTCTGTTTATATTAACTCACTGGGCCTCACAACACCTCTGAAATTCAGGTATGATATGAACAATTCCTGGTATCTGCTTTTCTTGGACAGATTAGACCTATTTTTCCTGGACTGATGTCTGAAAAAGATTAAGTAAACTGTAGCTCCCCCAAAGGAAAAAACAGTATATTCCTGAGATATACCATTTGGACTGGAGTGAAGCTGGGAAATTCCTCCTGTTTTTTTGAGGTGATGTGTGTGGAGAGAAGTCTCATGTCAGGACAGTTGAATGTTTACATTCATGTCTTCCAATGCAACTGCTTTGAGGGTTTTTTTTTATTTGAGATTCATAATTTGATGTAAAACTTTCATTTGAGACTCACAATCATAATAATTTGGGAATTAGTTGCTTCTGTGGTTGGTTGGAAGAGTATATCAGGCTGCAAGAGCATGCCTTCAGCTGATGCTGGCTAGCTATTAACCTGAAATGCGTTGTTACAACCTCATGGCGAGCATGGAGGGCTGACTGCCCAAGCAATGACCAGGGAGGAGAGAATTGTCTGCACCGAAGCTCACTGCAGCCTGCCAAAGTGAATTGTGATAAGACAGAACACCTCAAGGACACCGCCTGACACTCAGGACACTTCCTACAGGGGCTACATGAACCTGATGCTGGTATGAACCAGTCAGTGTGGTTACCGTCACAGTAGGAGAGAGCTTAAGGGGGACAGGAGAGAGGTTTTGCTATGAATACCTCTTGTTTTGTGGGTAGATGTAGCAGAAGGAAAAGAAAACAGCCTGGGGAGATGCAATGGCTAAGTCTCATGGGCAGTCTGAGCAGAAGGACCTGGTGGAGTTTGGTAATTGGTTAGCCACTATGTTTACGTGGCCTGAGGTGTGAAAGCAGATCTGTCACAGGCAGGAGATGGTTTACAGCGAGCTTGAAGGTGCCCAGATAAAGCAGGCTCCGATACTGCCCAGGTTTTGGTAAAAGTAATGGTGTAATTAGGATGAAGTTGCACCTCTGAAGCCTTCCTGTTTAGGATGCAGGAAGAACATGAGAGGAGTCATCTCA
This sequence comes from Phaenicophaeus curvirostris, assembly GCF_032191515.1. NCBI lineage: Eukaryota > Metazoa > Chordata > Aves > Cuculiformes > Cuculidae > Phaenicophaeus > Phaenicophaeus curvirostris. The sequence continues at coordinate 3,919,452 of NC_091411.1, forward strand.
GCACAAGTGAAGGCTGCCGGGGTGTGGTTAATGAGGCAATTCAGTGAAAGGCATTATTGCTCTGTCAGCTCACCTCCGAGTGGGTGAGGAATGAGACTTGTTGGAACAGCCCAGCCTCTGGGGCAGGCTTCAGGTAGGAGTCTCTGTAAGGCTACTGTTTCTGGCTGCTTTCTCAGGTCAGAAGTTTGCTGGTTTATAATTGGGCCTTTCTCAAGTGCTGAGGAAGCTGAGTCAATTCCTGAAACTTGTTTTCCTGGGACCTTGGCAGAATCTTACCTGTGGGATGAGGTGCCCGCTGCTATAGGCACCATTCCTGGTTTGTGGGTGTGCTCTCAGTCCATGACTGCACCACAGGCCAGAGCAATAACTGGGACCACACCATCCTCTGAACACTCAGGAACATGCAAGTGTGGGCATGCAAATGGAGAGATAGAGCCATCGTGTGCTCCAGTATGTCTGTGAGCCTGGAACAGTGATGCAACAGCCTTTGTCACCCAGTCCTGGTGTGTGGGCAAAGCCAGTGAGTCAATGACCTCTGGGAAAGAGTGGAAACAATCTGCAGTGTGCATCGGAGCTGATACTCCTGTAGATGAAATAGTAGCGTTACTGAAGTAACGTAAGCATAAAGTAAAGTAAAGTAAAGTGAAGTAAAGTAAGGTGGTTCTTAGAAGGATCACTATCTCTCCGGATGTGACTATGCCACTATCAAAATGCTGTCTTTTCAACCACCTGATAAGACTGATTGGATCTAACTAAAGATCATTACTTTTGTAGAACTGAACTCCGAGCTATAGTTGCTAGAAGATTCAGAAATCAAGCGGTGAAATTTACATTTTTTAAAAAACTGGGATCAAAGATTTACTTGAAAGCAATATTCACTAACAGCGAAAGGACAGTAGTTGATGTTAAAGGTGTGATGTGGGGAAAATGCTGAGAAATAGCTCCTCAGCTAAATGTCATAATTTGAGCCTTATCACAAAATCATACCCAGTGACAGAGCTCCTATCTAAGTGCCTCTCGTTTCCCAGGTTAAACATCAGCTTGGTTTTATACTTTCATCTAAAGTCATTGTTGCTTATGTAGATGCAGGTGTCATGACATAATGCTTGCCAAAATGTCCAGTGTCTGGAATGTTTTATTAGCTTCTTTGGTGAGATTTTAACCCCATAAATTCACACAGTACTGTTGACAACAGGAATCATTCTAATTTTGGAGTCTTGCAGGTGTAAAGTAAGTCAGCTTGCAGGACACATGCCAGAGGGGAGGTGGATATGACACAAGTAGCATGCAGGTCTCTTGCAAAGGAAGACTATTCCCCGATACACTGCCCTGTTCAATTGTTAAAGACAAATCTCTTCTGGTTTTACATTGATCAGTAAAGGTCTGGGCTTGGTAAACTAAAAATAGAAGCAAGGTGAAGCTGTAGGCTGTGGGGGGAACAATTTATTAGACATGATATTGTGGAGTGCGAGGGAGGAAACATGGTAGAAAGATTCTATATTCGTCACCCAATTTCACCTTCCTACATACAGCTATCAGATAACTTATATACCAATACTGTAACGTGTTCTGGCTGTATTATGAGACAGTAAGGATGTAGCCTTCCCTAAGGGATCCAAAAGCCAGGCGTGTCCTGCTCATCTAGACACCGCAGTGGCTTCTCAAGGCCATATGTTTCCCTTTCGGCTGCATGGTGGGCCCAGCTCCACAAGTGGGAAGGGGACAGGTCCAGGGAAGCTGGAGGGACAGCTTCAGATGGACTGTGAATGGGCTGTAGAGCTGCCATGGCAAATTAAAGAAGATGTTGGCAGAAGGATTTTAGCCTCTTTTCCTTAGCCTCTTCTTCTCTATCCTTAAGTCTCATTGCTACCATGTGGAAGAATGTGGACCAGGGTGTGCAGAAATAGCTAGAGGATCTGAGCAATGCAGGTTTGCAGGGTCAGTCTTATGTACTTGGAAAGGATTGGTAAGACTTACCAAATAACTTTGAATGAGAGAACTGGCACAAATTATACCCTCTCCCTTATGCTATTGTATGTGGATCAAACAAGAATAACTCAGCTTCTCACAAATCTGAAAATTAATTTTGCTTTGTGTTTTAGTCTCCTTGTCGTGTACACGTTGCATGGTATTGGCTGTAGCTGAAGGACTAATGCCCAATTATTTTTTGTTATTATTATTGATTAAATTCTCCTCTTTAGTTGCTGGAAGGTGAGTTATTATGGAAAGCTTTAAGATCTGTCTGTACTATGTAATAAAACTTTTCTATTAGCAGAAATATTATGCAGGCTGCCATGCCATTCCCAGAAACTTTCCCTGTTATCTCAAAGTGTGAAGTATAGCAAGTGAGGAAAAACATCTTAAATAGTCTTATTTGCTGAGAAAAGGGCCTCAGTGCTGAGGACAGTTCTGTTCAATCCCTTTATCCATGGTCTTAATGAAGGGATTGAGTGCACCCTCAGCAGGTTTGCAAATGATACCAAGTTGTGCAGTAGTGTCGATCTGCTGGAGGGCAGGAAGGCTGTACAGAGGGATCTGGGCCAAGAACTGGCTCCTCCACTTGGGCTGCAACAACCCCATACGATGCTCCAGGCTTGGGGAAGAGTGGCTGAAAAGCTGCCTGGTGGAAAAGGACCTGGAGGTGTTGGTTGACAGTTGCTGAACACGAGGCAGCAGTGGCCCAGGTGGCCATGAGGGCCAAGAGCATCCTGGCTTGTATCAGAAATAGTGTGGCCAGCAGATCATGTTCAGTTTTGGGCCCCTCAGTACAAGAAAGACATTGAGGGCCTGGAAGAGAAGGGCAACAGAGCTGAGGAAGGGTCTGGACATCTGAGGGACCTGGGGCTGTTTAGTTTGAAAAACAGGAGTCTGAGGGGAGACTTCATGGCTCTCTGCAGCTCCCTGAAAGGAGGTTGTAGTGAGGTGGGTGCTGGTCTCTTCTGCCACGTAACAAGGGATAGGATGAGAGGAAATGGCCTGAAGTTGTGCTAGGTTTAGATTAGATATGAGGAAAAATTCCTTCCCTTGAAGGGTTGTCAAGCATTGGAACAGGGTGCCCAGGGAAGTGGTGAAGTCCTCATCCCTGGAGGTGTTTAAGAGGCATGGGGATATGGTGCTCAGCGACATGGCTTAGTAGTGAAATTGGCAGTGTTAGGTTAAGGGTTGGACTGATGATCTTAAAGGTCTTTTCTGACCTAAATGATTCTGTGATTCTGTAATGAAGCTGCAGAAAACCACAGGAGGGACATTGTAGTGGCTTCTATAGTTTTCAGCAGGACAGCCTTGATAGAATAAATTGTCTGTCTGTATTCATTTTGAGCAGATAGTGGATGAAAGATCCCCTTGTACTTCTTTTATCCTGTTCCACTGAGCCTTTAGCAAAGCAGCCTTCCTCACCTCAGGAGAGGAAAGGAACGAGCTCAAATCACAAAGCTCTTTCTGCCCCCATGCCTAGGCTACCAGATTCCTCTATTCCATTTTCCCACTGAGCTTTCCACCAGGCTTTTTGAGTTACACTATTTCCCCTGTCTTCCCAAACTTCTCCCATCCCTTTTCCTCCCTGATCCCTTGTTCTCTTTTTTTTACACCACTGAATGTCCTTCCTCTGTCGTTCAGTCCTCCCAAACTACCAGTGTGATGTCTCACCATTGAGCTCTCTGGCTTTTGCAGGAGCTACCTAAAGTCTTGGGGATTCAAGGGAAAAATGTCTGCTCTGATGAATAATTTAGGACTTGTTTTTAGAATGAGTAATGAAAGAGCATTTGGAATAAAATGGTATTATTAGAAGGAGTGAGTAACTACTATCTTTAATGGAAATCCGACACCTTTGGTAGACGGAAAACTTGTAAGTCAGGGTAGAAAGGCTTCTTTCATATCTAGGTCTGGTTTATTAATTCATTTTCCTCCATGCCTTTCTCAAACTGTGCTGCCACAGCCATGATTCAGGAGGCTACAGCACCTCTGCTCTGTCTCTGCTCCACTGCATGTCTCAACACTGTGGTACAAAGAGGGCTTTTTGTGGATCCCAATTAATCCACCCCTTTCCTATTCATGAGTTTGAACTGTCTAGCAACCAGCTAATAAAATCAGGGTGAATAACTCTTATTGAAGTGGCTGTTGTCATGGCAGGGAAGTCATCTTGCTCCTTGAAATCACCACCACTGCTTGCACAATCCCTGGCACCCACAGCATGTAATGACGTACCAGGAGCCACCTCTTGCTGAAGTGCCATTGGTTGGAAGGATCCTCAAAGCCCATCCAGTTCCACCTGCTGCCATGGGCAGGGACACCTCCCACTGGATCAGGGGCTCCAAGCCCCATCCAGCCTGGCCTTGAACACCTCCAGGGATGGGGCAGCCACCACTGCTCTGGGCAGCCTGGGCCAGGGCCTCCTCACCCCCACAGGAAAATATTTCTTCTTCAGATCTCATCTCAATCTCCCCTCTTTCAGTGTAAAACCATTGCCCCTCACCCTATCCCTGCTCTCCCGTATCAAGAGTCCCTCCACAGCTTTCCTGGAGCCCCCTTTAAGTACTGGAAGGTGCACCTCTCAGGTCCATTGCAAGACCAATTGAACAGAGGTTGTTTCATGTTCTGCACTCAAATCATCCAGCACTGAAGGGTTATACCACAGCCAGTACAATTTTAGCATGAAAGCAACAATGTGCCAGGTTAGAAAGGAAGGAAGACTGTCCAGGACAGAGGAAGGAAAGGAAACTCGGGCTGGCAAAGCTAAGTGCAATTTCTTGCAGCTTAAGATCAGTTAGCTCATGTGTCTGTTCTATTGGTCTGATTGGAAACCCCTTCACTAGAGTTAATAGAGAAATCTACCTCGTTCCAGACAGGCCACTTGCTGCCTTTGCCACTTGCTGGAACGATATCCTCAACAGGCACCCAGTTAACATGAAATGGCAGAGAAAATGAGCACCATAGACCAAGGCACAGCACAGCCTGCTGCCACATAGTTGGGAGAGCTAAACTGGATTACTGCAAACAGGGTGAGATGCGAAATTTCAACCAGGATGCATCCATCCCTTGACACTTCACTTGGAGCCATGTCAGATCTGGCAAGAATACTTCTGATAGATATTTTCCTCTGGAAGAAAATGTTGCTTAAATGAACTGAGAACCCTTGGAGGAACGACATTGCTTTTTTCAAGAGTAATCATCCTTAGGTTTCATTTCAATGTTTGATTGTCCTGCTTTGACTTAATTTGACTTAATTTCAATCTAATGTAATTAAGGGTTTTTTTTGTCAAAATTAGAAAGAAACACCTTGACTCTTCTGCAGTTAAATCTCAGATAAAACAAGAAATTTTATTCAGGAAAAAGTTTTCAGCTCTGCATTCTGTATTGGAAGAAAACAAAGTGAAACATCTGCAATTCCAAACGTCACCTGAGTTTAGCAGTGATGGAGTAAAACCCATGACTGTGGTAACATGAGACAATACCCATGAGAAAAAGGAGTGTGCCTTGTAATACAAACAGTGTATTATATTTATCTTGTTTACTTAGAAAAGGGATGTGCTAAAAATAGAAGCAGAATTTTAAGCTGTCCCATTGCAAATTAATATGAATATGGTGCAATCAACAGAATGTTTGTGAGATTAATCCTATGGTGCAGTCATATCTACATTGTGATGTTCTTTTCTATGAATCTTAGCTCATATTTGTGATTTTGGGGAATAAGCATTTTGGGGAATGTTCTGGGGATAAAGCTGATGTTGTGGCCCCTGATTAACACATATCACAGAACTGATAAAGTCAGAAACCATGTAAGAGAAATTGCGATTTTTCTTTCCTTGTTAGTAGAACAGAGCCTAGAAAGGAAGGGCTGTTTCATTCATAAAGGTCTTCAGCCATGGGGGAAAAATTCCCAAGGAGGAGAGGAAGGTTCCAGAAATATGGCAAAGCTTTATGGTCTTGCACCGTTATTCCTATTTCCAGTGAAAAATACCTGCTTCCATCTCTATATATGGTTTGAGTAAAGACGTAGCTGGGGGAGGAGGGGGAAAAAAAGAGTGAAAAAAATCTGGAAGCCCACGCATGTGACCACATGGGCTGAAAGTCCCACTGCTTGCCTCAACACACCCTTTGCAAAGTGCTTCCTCCCCTCCACCATGTCCAGAGGCAGCCAAGAAGGCCAGTTCCATGCAGAGAAACTGCTCTGCATCTCCCTGACAAGCAAGACACCAAGGAATGATGTGGGTGTTGCAGCCTCAGGGAGCTTCATAGCTGCCAAAGGAAAATGAGATTTAAGATAAACTTCTTTCCATGCTTGAGAGGGATACAGCAAGAGAGAATGTTCTCCACAGTCCTGACAGGGTGATATTGCTTATTTGGCCAAGGAAGGGCAAACCTCAATATCCAGGGAAGACCAAGTGAAACTCATGTGACAGCTGGCAGTTTGGTCAAGTTTGTGGCAATGGCAGAAAAATATGAGTCCCTGAGCACAATCCAGTGAAATAAATGGAAGATATCCTACAGCTTTTGATGAAGTTTAGACTTGGGCCTCATTACACCAAATTAGGGCGTGGGATTGTAGGTGTGGACAAAACGAGGCAGTTTCTTTATGTTTTGTTAAGAGTTAAGAGGAGGGTGGTCATCAGACTGAGGGGAATTAGACACCCCCACCCTGGCTTGTGAGGATGAGACTGCCTCTGGAATATGATGTCCAGTTGTGACAGAATAGAGTATAATAGAATACTGTCTCAACTGGAATAGACCTACAATCGTCATCTAGTCCAGCTGCCTGTCCATTTCAGAGCTGACTAAAAGTTCAAGTAAGTTATTAAGAGTATTGTTCAAATGTCTATTGAACACTGACAGACTTGGAGCATCATCCACCTCTCTAAGCCTGCCTCTGCTTTTGACCACCCTTCTCAATAAAGAAGTGTTTCCTACTGCCCAGTCCAAATCTCCTCAGCATGGCTTTGAACAATTTACACATGTCCTATCACTGAATACCAGAAAAAGAGATCAACATCTCCCTCTCCACTTTTCATGGGAATTACTAAGGTGCCCAGGGTCCTAGGCAGCCTGACCTGTGAAGAGAGGCTGAGGGAGCTCGGATGGTTTAATTTGGCAAAGAGGAGAGGTGCCTGAATCCCTTGCCTGGAAAACTGTCAAAACTTGACTAGAGAAAGCCACGGCCAACCTGATCTAGTGCCAGTGATAGTCTTGCTTTGAGCAGGAGGGTGGGCTGGAGATGCCCAAAGATCTGGTTCAGCCAGACCTCATTAATTAAACAGAGGGGAATTTTATTAATAATAATTTAAATATCGCCATTTTAGTATCAAGTTGTTCACATCTCAGATATTATGCAAAGTGAAACCAAATCCTTAGTTATGTGGTCAGTTTTCTGATTTCCTGAATTAACTCCTTCCAGCTTTGCATAGCATAACTGTGAGAAGGGACCAATGCTTTCCTGACACATAGTTCTGTTTATCAGTTTGGAATGGGTCTGGTTATCACTGCACGAAAGTTTATAACTCGTTAACTTGCCTTATCTGAGATTTTATGTGGAGATGTTTTTATGTCTTTTGAGATATAGCTGCAATGATAACAATTGCTCAGTGTAAGAGGAGAGATGGCCACATGCCATTAAGAGACAGCAAGGAGACACTGAAACAATGCTGGTCGGCAGAGTGGGCAGCAATATGCAATGTTACATACGTCATTGTTTCATTTTTCTAATTCTGAAACAATGTCCATGAGTAGAGATCGAGAAAGCAGAAGCAAGAGCAACAGCAGCTGCCATGAGTCACCAGAAACATGGGCTTCACAGAGCTCTGCCTACACATCTTGCTAGCAGACCCACAGAGACCTATTAGAACACGCAGAGGACTCCCAGGGACCAAGTGAAGTTTCTCTGCCTTTGGTAGTGTGCATTGGGCAGGGCTGCTGAGAAGGCAGTGGAGAGATCAACCTCCTTTTGATCTCCTTTGGGGAAAGGGAGACATTCACTGTGTGGATACTGAGCTACACATGGAGCACACGCAGCCTTCCTCCAGGGAGGCAGGAGGCTTCACTCAACATGTGGGCTATGTGATAGCAGTTGGATTTCCCTGCTGCAGGAGCCTACGTAGCAGCAGCCTAGACACATGGCAGTGAGGGCCTAGAAGGATCCCTGGAATGACGTGTGGATGGGTTGTCACCAGCAGCACAGAGGAGCTGTAGGAGAGGGGAGTTCACTGGGGCAGGGGAAGACTGGTCCTTCCTTCAGTGCTTCCGATCTGAGGTTTCCCAAGAAATCAAAGCCCCTTCATCAGAAAAGCAAGCATGGAAAAGGCTGACCATTTCTGGCAGCTCAGCAGGGGAACTAGGGTCAGATGAGTTAGCAAAACCATGTCTCCAGAGCTAAAATATCCTCCTGCTTTTCTCCCCTCCTCTTTGGTAGGTGCAGTGTGGTGGCATGCGGAGTTATGTATTGCTGGCTAGGATGGATCTGAACCCAAGGGCCGTGTGAAGTAATTTATTTAACTATGTTCAGCCTTTTTTTTTTCCTTAAAGTTTTTCTCCCAAAAGCTGATCTTCTCTTCCTGCCAAAGTCAGGCTGCTTGCTGGACTGGCCCCAGTCCTGGAGTCATTCAGATCCCTGGTGAGATCCCATCTGTTTTGCAATATCTGGTAGTGCCTGGTCAAATATCATCTTTCTGATTAAAAAGTCTGCAATCTGTGTGTTGCATAAAGAGGCCGAGGCCAGCAGGAAGCATGTCAAGGGCCCCTTAAAGTGCACAGCACAGATTTAAGTGCAAATGAAAGAAATTATTGTGGGAAACATAATAGAATCTTGAGGTCTTGTACTGATGTTAAAGACAATATTAACATAAAGCAGCATTAAGTGGGTTGTTGGCTGTTCTTCTGCATATTTAATTAAGGTCAAGATTCTTTGTTCTTTAGTATTTCAAGCCCTTTGCAAAGGGAAAAGCTGTTTCAGGGCGCTGTGGTTGTGGTGGAAGGCAGCAGAAGTCAGATGCTGTACCTTACAGACATGTCTAAACATATGTGAAGCAGCAATGAGCAAGACCTGCACCGTGAGGACGTCACTGTGCTGTTAGGGGATTATGTAAGTTGTTTTTTTCAATCCTGAGCAAGAAGCCAGATGTAAAAGGGGAGTGTGGAAAATGTTAAGACATATCAGTTTAGCTCCTAGGGTTATGGTCTTCCCTCTGGTGCTTCTCACTCCTCCTTTCTTCGTAACGGAGCTCCTTGCTCATTTTCCGTAGAAAGTGGCAAAGATATTATCATTGGCTCCTCCGTCACAGAATAAAGCCTGAAAAACTGAGAACACACTTAACCAACCTATTAGCAGACTGCATATCGACTGCTGGATCATGTCTTGTAAACACTCATTCTCTAGTCACCTTTTGCTTAAAGCAAAGTATCACCTGCTTATGTGAAATGTTACTATGTCAGAGGCCACAGGGTTCCTCGTTGCCTGCGTCCAAACACATCTTCTGCTTGCACAAGACTTGGTCAAAGGCCTCTTTCCATCACTGAGATGATAGGACATTTTGGACATATTCGCAGGATCCTCTCCTGCATGATGTGTATGTTGCCATTAAAGCCTTGCTGTTGAGTTGTGATAGGCTTCAACTACTCTGGTGCCTGAAAAAATGTCTATAAAAATCACTGCTCAGTGGTCTGCCTTGAGTGATATCCTCCCATTCCTCACCTAAATGATTCACTGTATGAATCAGAGCCTGGATTTTCCTTTGTCTTATCTGGAAACCTACAGAGCCTCTTTTAGAACCCTGAGTTGATAATAAAGCTTTCCTAGTTAATCTTATGGCTCCATTTGACCCACTGAACAGGAGACAGGATGGAAAAATCTCTTTCCTTCCCGCTGCGGAGACCAGCCACAACGGTCATAGGAGAAGTGCCAGTGGTCCTGAAGAATTTCTCTGGGTGGTGGCATCTGGCTCATCAGGGGAAGGGAAATATACAGCCTTAGGGGTTTTCCCCTCCTCCCCACGGCCTGGGTATGTCCAGGCCTGGGTGTAATGAAAACCAAGCTGTATAACTTCATTAATGACTAGTCATAGACCAACAATGCGCTGAGCTTATGTTGCAGCCAAGAATCAGCAAGAAAAGCTGCTCTTCTAGGTTCAGCTGCAGCCTGGGTTGGGATGGCCCCACATGGTGCTGTGGCAGCTCTCCTGCTGGGGCACCGGCTCAGGAAGTCTGTGGACTTTGTATGAGACAGCAGAAGAGTCAAAATGACTTTTGAAGCTGGAAAACTGTGTTTGATGCCTGGTAACTGTGAAAGGAGGGGTGCTTTTCCTTTTTCATAATAAAAACAAACCCAAAGGGCAAGGAGGGTGATAAGAGTAACATTGTAGTGAAGTGCAGGAATAAATGCATAAATATTTGGAAGGTTTAGGGCACTGAGCAGTTCCAGGGGAAGTTGGTGGGAGACTTTTCAGTCCTTATGGTTGCTTAAGACCTGTGATTAATTTTTCCTTATATTTTCTAGCAAATAATTAGAAGACGCTATAAAAGACTTTCCATTCTCTGACGCAGATAATTATTTTTCAGCATAAGTTTAGTTTATGTGGGGAGGGGCTCTTGATCAGGGAGCGCAGGGGTAGGATGAGGGGGAACGATTTTGAGCTGAAAGAGGGGAGATTTAGATGAGATCTTAGGAAGAAATGTTTTTCTGTGAGGGTGGAGAGGCCCTGGCCCAGGTTGCCCAGCGCAGTGGTGGCTGCCCCATCCCTGCAGGTGTTCAAGGCCAGGCTGGATGGGGCTTGGAGCAACCGGATCCAGTAGGAGGTGTCCCTGTCCATGGCAGGGGGTGGAATTGTTTGGGCTTTATGTTCCCTTCCAACCCAAACCAATCTATGATTCTCTTTTTGACCATTGATTCGGTTTTTTGTCCATTCCCTCTTTCTCATTATACTGACTCCTAAAATTTCTGATGCTCCACGTGTCAAATATAAATTATTTTGAGTAGACTGAAATCTTCTGATTATCAGAAATCACAATAAAGTAGCAACACTTTGAACAGAGGATTGCACTGTGATTTAACTTTCAGCTTAAGAAGAACAGTAGACATTAGCAGAGCTAAACTTCTTCACCAAACTTTTCATTGTGATTTGTTCCATGGAAGACGTCTCTTTATTCATGGTTGAGGCACGTAATCCACCATGTGATGTATAATTGAAATGCCTCCAATCTATCTTCACTCTAATCTTCCATGCTGCGTTAGTTCTGCTTTTGGAATAAACTGGAGAAAGGCAGATTTAGACTAGACATAAGGAAGAATTTCTTCTCTATGATAGTGGTGAGGCACTGGAACAGGTTGCCCAGGGAAGTTGTGGCTGCCTGGAGGTGCCACATTCCTGGAGGTGTTCAAGGCCAGGTTAGATGGGGCTTGGAACAACCTGATCAAGTGGGAAATAGCCCTGCCCATGGAAAGGGGGTTGGAACTGGATGATCTTTAAGGTCCCCTCCAACCCAAACTATTCTATGATTCTGTTTGGGTCTTGATCAATGATTCTGGGGGAACTTCCTATACCACTTGAGTCCCAGAGGATATATCCCATGAGGGTGTTTCATACATATCCAATATTTTAAATTTGCCTTTTAAAGCTTTTTGTGCCTTCTATGGATTTATCTGTCAATGTTATAAGTTGTTCTGTTGATGCCATTGCTGTATTTTTGTAACATCTACCTGACATTGCAGAGCTAAAGTAATATTAGGTGTGTTTTACGGTGGATCAGGAATCATAAACCTCAGATAGGATGCAGCAAATGTTTTCATAATGGGCAACTCATTTTGTGCAAGAGCTTTTGGAGGATGTTGAGGGTGAGGATACTCCTCAAGTAGTGCTTGTGAAAATGGAGAGAGCCTGAAATTGTTGCCCTTGACTTGCCAGAGCTTGCAGAGAATGTTTTTATGTGCTGAATGTGGATTTAGACTGGATCTTGAGCCCAGATTTGCTGTCCATTTGCTGTCCCCTGCCGTCAAAGTGTGGTCTGAGATAAACCAGAAACAAACAGCAGAATATAGTGTGAGATTTGGTAAGGGATGGGGAGGAAAAGTAAGCCTTAATATTGGCCAGGAAAACATCTGCCTACAGGTGAGCCTGGTCAGCCACTCTGCCTGCCTTCTAGCATGAAACAGTTGGAGTTATTCAGCCTGGAGAAGAGAAGAGTCCAGGAAGACCTTAGAGCAGCTTCCAGGACTGAAAGGGGCTACAGGAAAGCTGGGACAGACTTTTTAGCAAAGCCTGTTGTGACAGGACAAGGAGTAGTGTGTAGCGATTAAGGCAGGGACCTCGTCGATGGGAGTGACAATCGAGATCAACTTTATTGAGAGGATGCAAACCTTATATAGTCCCTCTGTATCCAGTAACAGCTATTCCAGTGAATTTCTACCCGTGAGAATCCCGCAGTGCAGCAACAGAGTGCAACCCCCTGTTTCCCTGCAGATGTGCCCCTTATCTTCATGTTTTCCACCTAGGGCATTCCTTTCCTACTGACCCACAGGTCTTAATAAAGATTCCAAGGTTGCAACAAGCTAGCAAGCATGAGAACATCGGCAGTTTTCTCCCCGGTATACCAAGGCATTAGCCGTTTGTCCCAGAATACACGCAATACTGGAATCTTTATGCCCACAGTAGTGGTTTTTACATAAGGAAGGGGAGGTTTAGACTGGAAAGAAGGAATAATTTTTTTACAATGAAAGTGGTGATGCACTGGCACAGGTTGCCCAGGGAGGTAGTGGAGAACCCATCCCTGGAGACATCAGAGGTCAAGTTGGACGGGGCTTTGAGCAACCTGATCTGGTTAAAGATATCCCTGTTCCTGCAGGGGACCTCGACTGGGTGACCCCTAAATGTCCTTTCCAACCCAAAGCATTCTATGATCATCACTGGTCCCAGAATCCTTCCTGGGATGGCCCCAGCTCCACACCAGGATGGGATTTGCCACACCATCACCCTCAAGGGTGCTGTACCATCAGCATCCAACACCGCAATTCCCTGACACCAGCACCAAGAGGAACCCTGCCCTCAGTTCAGTGCCACACTCAGACTGAGTCAGTGGCAGAGCTAAGAATGATCAGGAATATGATATTTTAAAAAAAACCTCCTTGGGAAGCCCCAACCAAAATCCATCCTGAGCTCAGACAAATTAAAAGATCATTCTTTTCAACTTGCTAAACACTTTTCTTCTTTCTTTAACTCCTACAAGAGTTTCTCCTAAGAAGAGGAAGCAGGCAGTTGTGTCCCAGTGCTCTTCCGCTAAGGAGTTTCTGTCTGGCTCCATTTTCGAGACAGGGTGCCACTTAGTTGGATGACGCTCCCCAAGAAGCCAGAAGAGAAGGTAGCAGGGACTGTAACTGGTACAACACAAATCAGCATAGGAGAGTAACATACTTGAGGAAAAGAAGAGGAAGAGCGGGCCAATGCACACCTTTCTGTGTGGCAAAAGAAAACAGCAAAGGCCTGGAACATACTTTTCAGGGATTTCTGCATTTTCCAGGAGGAATGAGAGCCTGATATCTAGAGGAGAGCAAGTCATAGTTGGTGAACAAGTCTGAATGTGAGTGAGGGTGAGTGCTGTTGGTGCCGCTTAGCTGTTCCAGGAGCTGTTCCAAGGGGATGATTCACAAAATCCAGAAAGGATGGGTGTCCCTATGAGTTATATAGCAATGGATTTTCCAGATGACTCCAACATCTATGGACTGTAAATTAATAGATTCATAAAATCATGGAATAATTTGGGTTGGAAGGGACCTTGAAGGCCACCCAATTCCAAGCCCTTGCCATGGACAGGAACACCTCCCACTGGATCAGGTTGCTCAAAGCCCCATCCAACCTGGCCTTGAACACCTCCGGGGTGGGGCAGCCACCACCTCTCTGGGCAACCTGGGTCAGGGCCTCCCCACCTTCACTGCAAAACATTTATTTCTGATATCTCATCACAATCTCCCCTCACAATCTCATCACAATTCCCCATTGTCCTGTCACTGTACTCCCCGATAAAAATGAATCTGGGTTGAAAATCGCTCCTACATGTTGCAGATATTTGCAGCTCTCCAGGACTGTCTTCAGAGCTTCTCCCATCATGTTCAAACCCCTAATCCAAATAACTGAAACCCACTTACTAGACCTCTGATACAGGGATAAGGCTTTCTGGTTCCCTTGGGTGAAATTTATCATTTGCAGCCCTTCCAGCAAAGGAGTTGTATTGGGCTACCCCAAGCAGTGTCTCCCAGGATTGGTCTTCAGCACTTAGCTCCTTGCTTAGTGCTTTGGGGATTTTCAGAAAGAACCTGTTACTAGCAAGGAAGCATCTTCTCTGTAGCCAAGGAGAAGAACACCCTAGAAGGGTGTTATTAGTAGCTCTGCAGAGAAGGACTTGGGGGTTCTGGTTGGTGAGCTCAAAATGAGCTAGCAGTGTGCAATCACAGCCCGGAAGGCCAATTATATCCTGGGCTGCATCAAAAGAAGCGTCACCAGCAGGTCAAAGGAGGTGATTCTGCCCCTCTATTCCTCTCTTTCAAGATCTTATCTGGAATACTGTGTCCAGTTCTGGAATCCTCATCATAAGAAGGATATGGAGCTGTTGGAATGGGTCCAGAGGAGGCTACAAGGCTGAGTGCTCAAGGCTACAAGGCTCAGAGGGCTGGAGCACCTCCCATGTAAGGACAGGCTGTGAGAGCTGGGGTTGTTCAGCCTGGAGAAGAGAAGGCTCTGAGGAGACCTTATAGCAATGTTCCAATATCTGATGGGGGCTGCAAGGAAGCTGGGGAGGGACTGTTTACAAAGGCTTGTAGTGATAGGACTAGGGGCAATGGGTATAAACTGGAGAGGGGCAGATTTAGACTGGACATAAGGAGGAATTTCTTCATGGTGAGAGTGGGGAGACACTGGCCCAGGTTGCCCAGGGAAGTTTTGGCTGCGCCATCCCTGGAGGGGTTCAAGGCCAGGCTGGATGGGCCTTGGGTAGTCTGATCTAGAGGGAGGTGTCCCTGCCTCTGGCAGGAGGGTTGGAACTGGATGATCTTTAAGGTCCCTTCCAACCCAAACTATTCTACAATTCTATGATCAGTTTCTTGTGTTAACTAACAGAAATTTGAGCAGTGGGGCTGTGGTGTTGGTGGTAAGGGGGAGTGCAGCATCGAGGATTTGGGCCACCTGCTGGGACACTGCTCTGTCAGAGCAGACCTGGTGTAAGACTTTACCACCATGTCCTCCTGCCTTTGGGAAGGGCCAGGTCCTCTGACTGTTTTGTGTTAGTGTCTTAGTCTTTCTGTGGTTTCAACCAGAAATTTCAGCATGGTCTTAGGAACTTCTGTTGATAAAAGTTTCAGTGGAGCTGGTACTTTCCAGAAAAGGAGAGAAATTAATGTGGCCTTGTTGAAAAATTCATGGCTTGTACTTTCTGGGACACTGGTTTTCCTTGAGTAGTGCAAACCTTGAGGAAAAAAGGAAGCAAAAAAATGATGTCACTTTCTTTACATGATATTCCCTTTGGCCTTTAACATTACCTATTCATTTTTATTCTTTGTTGGGCAATTCCTAATGTGGGGTTGAGAGAGATATCTTTTTTTTCCCCTTTTTTTTTCTGGAAAAAGTAGCATTACAAATTATATGAATTTACACATTCAGTAATACAGGGATGTATATTTAATCTGAGTAAGCTCTGAATATTTGAGTATTCTGGAGGATAAAACAACTGTAGCATATAGACTTCTGAAAAACAAACACTAAGGGAAAAAGTTCCTTACTGTTGGAAGGAAGAATTTTCGCTAATGGCTGTGATGGAGGGGATTTGAATTTTATTTCCTGGATTATGTATTGTAGTTACTGTTGTTCAACACATTCATTTGTTCATTTGACACAATTCAGGTGATATGGTAAAAATAGAAACTTTCTAAGAAATATTTACGATGTGTAACACCAGATTAGCTGAATTATCTCAGAAGTTAAGCAGGGGAGTGTATGTCTTGGCTTTTCTCCCACTGAGTTTCACTGTTTTCTCTTCCATTCTTTAGTTTCCTTTGTGTATAGCCTAGTTACAGGTGTTTCCTCCCTATATTTACTTTCTTCACTTTAGTGCTGTGGATGGCTCTCATAGCAACGTGACAGAAAACATGTGAAATGGACTATAAATCAAACAAAGTCAGGTGTGACGCCTCAGCTGAGGGGCACATAAGATATTTTTGCTTTGGGAGCACAACAAGGAAAGCCAAGAAATGCTGTGTCACTCTGATATAAAAGACATGAGCTAAAACCAGCAAAAAGGCTGATGTTTCCCCCTCTCACATTTCTGCATAATTATTGCACTTCAGGAGGATGGTGAGTTACAAGATTTTAATGTGATCTTTCACAGCAATGGGGTGTTGAACATGTTAAGAATCATAGAATATTTTGGGTTGGAAAAGACCTCAAAGCCCATCCAGTTCCAACCCCCCAGTGATGGTCAGGGACACATCCCACTAGTTCAGTTTGCTCCAAGCCCCGTCAAACCTGTCCTTGAACAGCTCCAGGGGTGGCGCAGCCACAACTTCCCAGGGCAACCTGGGCCAGGGACTCACCAGTCTCATAGTGAAGAAACTCCTCCTTATGTACAATCTCAACCTACCCCTCTCCAGTTTATACCCATTGCCCCTTGTCCTATCACTACAAGCCTTTGTGAACAGTCCCTTCCCAGCTTTCTTGTAGCCCCCATCAGATACTGGAAGGTTGCTATAAGGTCTCCTCAGAGCCTTCTCTTCTCCAGGTTGAACAAACTGAATAACTGATAAATCCCACGTCAGAACTCCAGATGATCTCCATTGATCGCTGGTGGGGTGGGATGAGATGGTGTGTGGGGACATGGCTTTGCATTTTTACCTGGTGTAGCTGTGCTGGCCACTGCGGATGCCAGGATAGTGGCTCTCAGTTTTGGCTCAGGCCAGCAAGCTTTGCTTTCCTTTGCAGTACATAAACTGACTTGACTTCAACTTCTGAAAAGCTCAGTCTTCTAGCTGGCAGTGCTACTAATGAAGTGTACCCTCAACAATTAATAACATCCTAGCAAACCTGCTACCATAAATCGTGGGTTTGTTATATTGCAGTCCTACTGGTGGTAAATCTCAGGCCCCAGCAGAACAAAAATAATTACCTTTTGAATTGTACATGGCATGTACCTCATAGGGTAGATTATTTATAAATCTATTTCCTAATTTCTTTATCTTTTACAATAAGGAAGTGACTTTGTCTTATCTGCACAGAATTTAATATAGAGGACTTGCAGAATGAGTCATGCCTGTAGTGTTTTCTTAAGCAAATTTATAGTTGTTTGCTTTAACGGTTTTATTTAAAATGCTTTTAAAAAATCAACTTAAGGGTTTTTTTTGATCTTTGGCTCTTCAATTCTTGTTATCCTTTGAGTGACTTTATATAACACCTAAATAAAATGCACACTGAGGTCCTTGTTTCTTATTGAGTTTTATTACCTTTAAGTGGCATTGAAGTTATTTCCAGCTTAAACCCCCCTGATCTTTAGGGTAATGAAGGATCAAATTCTAAGGAAAAGCTAAAGTGACTCTTTAAATATATTGACACTAGACAGATATATGTTACTGAATTGTGGATATGATGCCATGACCCAGAATTTCCTCAGCACCTAAACTCACTCACTGTGTCTTTTCCTGCTTAAAAGCACTCAAGCATTTAAGAGGCCACATAATTTTAGAGCCTCTTGGTTGCAATCGATCACCTGCTTGAGGTGAGGTCTACAGTGAAGTAGTCCTCTGACTCAGAACAAAAGTGTTGAGCACCTCCCAGGATTGAATTCCAAGGCTTTAATTAGCATTTAACAAAAATGTTTAAAACATTCAATCTTGACAAAGACATTTGATTCTCATCTGAGAAAATAAAAAACTTGCCAGGCACTGGAAAAGCCTGCTAAATTCTCTGCCTCTGTGAAATGCAGCTCTTACATTTTCAAGGCCGGATCAACCTCTCATCACCGCCCTATAACTTCAAGAGCACTGTGATAATTTCCAGTTGTCTTTCTTTACTCAGCTCAGCCTCTTGTTTCAGTAGCTGCTGCACAACCTCATCCCACTGCTGTCAGTCTGACCGTGCCCCAGGGGAGCAGCCAACCAGCACCCCTTCACTCTCAGGTGTATTTCGGCTCACAATATGTTTAAACCAGCCCAAATGCCAACCCCATCCTGGGCTGCATCAGTTGTTCAGCCTGGAAAAGAGAAGGCTCCAGGGAGACCGTACAGCAACTTCCAGTACTGAAAGGGGTCACGGGAAAGCTGGGGAGGGACTTTTTACAAGGCATGGAGTGATGGGACGAGGGGGAATGCATTTAAATTGGTGGGGAGGGGGGAAGATTTGGACTAGACATTAAGAACAAATTCTTCACTATGAGGGTGGGGAGGCCCTGGCCCGGGTTGCCCAGAGAAACAGCGCATGCCCTTCCCTGGAGGTGTTCAGGGACAGGTTGGATGGGGCTTTGAGCCCCCTGATCCAGTGGGAGGTGTCCCTGCCCATTGCAGGGAGGTTGGAACCAGATGGTCTTTAAGATCCCTTCCAATCCAAACCATTCCATGAGCCTATGAATTTTCATCATCTCTTCCTTAGCCTCAGGACTGTAGTTGGTTAAAGGCCAACCAGGCTCTTGGATGCACGTGACTACAGCTGTAATGAGGGTCCACACTGCTGGAGAAGGGCAGATGCTCGCTGCAGCCCGCTGCCCAAGCACGTAGTCCAAAGGGCTGCGGTCCAGCATCAGATGGACTCACCCATAAGGAATAGGTTTGGCTTTGGCTAGGCTGCAGGATCAGGGCTGTTACTGATTTTTCCCTGGAGGCACACTCTCTGAGGATGAGCAAAGACACTTGCCACCTTGTTATGAATCATATGTGTTTATTTAGGAAAACACCCATGTACCCAATACTTAAACTGCAATAATTAACATAGAACAATTTCCTTTTATGTGACATAATTATTTTGATATTTCATATGTGTCTATTTCTAAAGTCCCCAATAAACTTTCTCACAACACAGTCGGGTTTATACATGAAAAAAATACCCTTTAAATATAAAGGCTTTGCTATACTGTGCACAGTTCTGCTTGCCAGAGGCAGAAGTTCTGCTTTTCTGCCACTGTCAAGCTTGAGGAACTTTGTTAAAGCCCCTGGAATTACATTCATATAAAGTATTAAAAAAATGCATTAAATTCTCATTTTTAAGCATTATATTCCTTCTTCCTCTAAAGCACAAGCTTTAGAAATACCTCTTTTCAGATTGTTGCATAGGACAATATTCACTCACATTCTTGGAGTCTGAGTTTCTGTAGGCTCATTTAACTGTTCAAACCGGTTTTTTCCCCCAATTCTTTACACTTCTTTGGTTTCCTTCCTTCCTCTCATTATTTTATTTTTTTCCCCCAACCACTTTTATGTAGAAATATAGAAGCAAAGAGGGGAAGAAGCAAAGAACAGAAAAGAAAGGAAATAAAAAATATGTAAACTGAAAATAAAATTAGCAAATATTTACTAAACAGTTTTAGATGAGAAAACAGTCGCTTCGAATCCTAAATATTGAATTGGTGCCTAATTCCAGAATGTTGCTCTTCCTCTAGCAGTTCCCGTCCAGTCCAAGCAATAGGTGCAGGTGCGAGTGAAAATGGCCTAAGCGGAAAAATCTTATCCTTTTTTATCCATAAATATAATAATTTAGTTGTTGTTTGTGTTTTGCCTCACAAACAGATTCTGCTGGAGAGCTGTAGGCTCCCCTACAGCCCCACACAGCCTCAAAGCACAGGCAGCGCTTGGTGGGAAGCTGTAGAAAGTGTCCAGAAATTATCAGTAGAAAGCATCCAGAAAGTTTAAATCCACAAGATTAAGCAACCTTTTATCTAGCTTGAATTGAATGAAGCTGTTGAGACCAAAGACCTGGTGACTAGACTGAACAGAGACTCATGAGGCAGCTAGAGAAGTCTTATCTAAACAGCTATTTTGGGTGCTCTGATTCACCTCCTGGAGGCTTTTGCTTCACAGTGGCTATAGAGGGAAATAGCGATCCTAAATTTAGATGCTGAGGACATAGCTGTATGGAAATGGTGTGACAATACTGCAGGATATGGTATCTTGGAAAAACCTGGTGACTTTACCCTTGATGTACAACATCATCGTCTTACAACAGAGGAGGGTGGTCACTGCCTGCAGCGAGCAGGGATACTGAGCGTGGAGAGGTTGCAGGCTTTGGCCCTCATGCAAATTTTGGACACTTGAGTGCTCTCCACTTTCACTCTCCTCAGAAGCACCCAAATTTCAGAACGTGCTGTGCTGTCCTTCTTTGGTCTCCACCCTCCTCCAGCCCAAATCTTCAAGCTCCTGGGATCAGCAGTGAAACTAGAAATCAGGAATATAAAGAGCTTCCACTGAGCTCCCCTAGTGCGTTTGCACAGTGCGCAGAATGTACTGTTCCAACACAATTTTCCAAGATTCTATATCCTCACAGTCCATCATAGTTTCTTGAAACTGAGCCTACTACAACCACAAAAAGCCAAGTCTGGAAGAGGTTTTGAGGTTACTGAGTGCAACCCCTGCTGTCACAAGTGTTGCTCATCAGAATTTGCATTTTTACAGTTATTCCTCCTACAGAAGCTGCCTTTGCTTTGAGGTTTTCCTTTGCTGTTCTCACCCAACACAAGTTGTGTCACTTCCGTTTTTTTAGAAACCTATCAGCAAGGCCCAGTTAGAGGTTCCAAAAAGCAAAGTTTCCTTTTTTATTTTGCTTTTCATCTGGTTGTTTGTGTTGCGCGGTCCCTTTCTGACTTTAGCTGCTGGACAGGGTGCTTGAAAACAAAGAGAGCCGCTTGTAATTTTTGTATCAAATGGCATTATGAAGAATAATAATAATATTAACTTAAGAGTATGAGCAAGTGACTGAGGCTTTTGCAGGATGTTGTTTGCTCTCAAAAGGAATTTGGGTGCACACAGGGAGTGCAGGAGTGCAGAAGATCAGTGCACTTTTGATCCAAGCGAGATCATAGGACTGCTGTAGATTTTTAAGTAGCACACAGCCCCTAGTTGCCCCATGGAACAGTAAAAGATTTCTAAGAGACTACGATGTTTCCTCCCTCTGGAAGAAAACAAAGTGAAACAAAACCAGAAGTGAAGTGAATGCAAAACCCCCAAGTCCCTCAGTAAGCATTTGTGTAGCCTAAATAAATAATCTGTGTCAGATAAACCATGACCTAATTTTCAGATCTGAGCTTTGAGGAGTTTGGGTTCAGGCCAATTTCACGGGAGGTGAAAAGCCTAATTGCAATCCTAGATTCAAAGTCTTCACAGCTTTGGTGGAGTTCACATCCAATTCTGTAATTTTGAATATTAAACCTGATCTGATTTTGGTTTGCTGCCCCCGGGCGAGCTTGGATGGAAGTGTATTGCATTGCCTTGACTTCTAGTTAAGTCCCAACTAAATGTGTATATAGCAATTAACATCAGACAGAACTAAGCTAATGATATGCATCTTTTTCTATCAATCAAGATTATGAATAATGGCATATATTAGTTCTCATAGATACTTCTTAGGCAAACATAAAACAGTTTAAGAGTGCAGCTTTTTTTTGTCTGAGAAGGTCCAAGAAACCTCAACAGCGCAGACTTGCTTGTGAGATTGCTGATGCTTCCTGTTTCTGGTCAAGTTAGTAAGAGAACACATGCACAGAAAGCCACGTTTGCCACATCTGAGGAGAAGTGGGAGGAATTTTCTAAATTTCTTTGTAATTTCAGTGCTTTCAGTACTGCCCTCTTGCTCACGGACTGAGCCCTGTGGTGGAGAACAAGAGCAGGGTCTCAGTTGCTCCTTAGAAGAGTGAGGACCTTCCCGTAGAAAAACTCATTTGCTGTGAGCAGCAAAAATGTGACTGTGGGTACGGGTTGTTTCCTAAAGTGCATTGCTGTTGGTGTTGCTGAAAAGATATGGCATTGTGCGAAGGATCAGCCTAGTATAGGATTGTTGTCCAAAATGTCCTTCTCCAATAAACTAGGAAATAAGAGAAGGAAAAGAGATGAAAGAGTGAAGTGACTTGAAAGCTGCTGGAAAGCATGGAGGCTGCTGCTTGGCTCAGGGCCTTGTTTCGGTGAAAGCTGTTTAACATTTTTATAACTGATAGAAAAATTTCCCACTATTAATGGGCTCTATTTATGGCTATAATTTATTCTTATTTCTCAGAGGCAACAGAGTAGAGGCCAGATTGCTTTATCCTGTGGTATCAAAAAGCCCGGGGCTGAGAAGCTTAGACTGCTTTGTCAGGATTTTCTGCATCTGGAAAAATAATAGAAGAAAATCATCCTATGCAGAGAGCTTCTTTATTTTTAAAGAATGGTCTTTCTCTTTCAATTCAAAGCCTTCAGGAAAAGGCGGGAGGAGGTGGATATGTGTGAGTAAATGCATATTTTCATTTATTAGCTGCCTTTTCTATATTCAGGGGCCATCGTTCCTGACTACCAGACCTGCTTAAATTTCTCCCGTTACTAGTTGTGTGCATTGAGGTGGAGGCAGAGAGAGTTAAAAAACCCTATTCAGAGACATGAAAGATTTATAAGGTGAGGAGATCCCAGTGGAAGTTACAATGTCATTGGGCAGGGTAAAGTGACTTATAAAATCAGAAGTATTTTCTTTAAGGGGAAAGATTTAGTTTTCTTCTCTTATTTTTCTTTCTAACTGTTAATAGCAAAAAGATTTTGTATTTTCATCGATATTTATCCAGACAGAATAGAGGCATCACTAGCAATGAATCACATCAGCTGTTCGTGACCCTGTGAAAATTTCTTGTGTATTTTGAAGTCACCTGTCAATAGGACGGAACATCACCAATACATACCGTGAGTTTCTGGTGACATGACACAAGTAGCAAGTTGCTACTCTTAGGAGTACTTTCAGTGTACTAACATAAAATAAGCTACATCAGTTGCTAACATTGACTAAGCTTGAAAAATAGAGCATATACTGAGTTTCCAAAGCCAGAAACTAAATCTCTGACCATATGTTTTGATGTGAACAGTTCTTCAAGCTCTAGTCATATAAAAGAAGTAAATAGAGGTACACCTGGGGAAAAAGTTGGATAGCACTGAAAATAAACCTTAGTAAGATCTCAGGAATGAAGGGGAAAGAGGAAAGAGTGAAGCAGTACTAGCTTTAGTAATTTTTTGGTCCCTCCCCACATGGTAAGAATCACATTTCGAGTAAATGCCTGTGCTACTGCAAATCATGGAGGTCCTCAGGTGACTCTGTTATCCTTCATTATCTAAGCTTCCCAGTAAGCCAAAGAAGCTTAAATAATATCTGTCCTCTGGATCTCCCAAACACCATGGCTCTCAGCTGAGGGCCAGGTTGGAAATTGGCTTTGGGAAAGTCTGAATCTCAGATCTAAATCTTGGATTTTCAGAAAGTGCTGGTGTTAGAGGTGTATCTATACACCAGTGTGGTCTGGTGTCATGCAGGGTGTATTGTAATGAACTTTGTTGTGCAGCTAGATTTGCCACCAGATTACTATTTTAATATTTGTTATGAGAAGGTCTAGAAACCCCAGGTGAGCAAAGACCGAGTACTGTTCATGTACAAAGTCTTTGCCCCAAAGAGCTTAGTATTTAAATAGAAAAGATGGATAAATAGGGAAAAGGAAGACACTTCGAAGTAAATTGCATAAAGTCCGTAGCAGAATACAGCACAGAAATATCCTGCAAGTCCCAGATCTCCTATGTCCTGTCCCAAAGTTTTAGCTACGAGCCTGTGAGTCAATAATTTAATCATCTTTGGTTTCCTACGGTCTATCCATTGACCTACCTAGCTGTGGTTGCATGCTCCAGTTGTAAAGAAAGTTTTAACTGCAAACTTCGACTATCAGTTTTTTAGAAAGACCACTTTAAAATGCTACTCCAGACAATTCAAATTAAAAAAAGTTCCCAGACTCCAGAGTGCAGGCACCTTGCCAGCCACCCGTTAGCCAAAAGCCTTGATGTTGTGTATTCTTCCTGTAATTTAGTTAATTTTTAATCTCTGTTTACACAATACTATTTTGAGGAGCTGTTGGCAAGATGGTTTATACACTGGATAGTCCAACAACAACCCTACCTGGAGCCAAAGCAGAGTAATCTCTTAGGTGTGGGTCTTATGGTGGCTTAGGTTTCATTCTGGGACACTCACAAAGTTCCTTGTTGACCCTAGCAATGAGGTGAGATAGGACATTGAAAACAAGGTGTTGCCTAGTAAAAGCAGGCTACTGTTGTTCAGAGAAAGGTAAGTCTGGGCAGCAGTGGGAAGTCAGAGCGCTGCTCACACTTAATGGTTGTACTTCAAGACCCCAAGAATGTTATCGTTGGGAAGCGAAATATCATTCAAGAACTTAGGATGATTAAGTGTTACTGATATTCGGTCCTTTGCCCTCAAGTGTGTCAAATGGAGCTGGAACAAGGTCTTAAAAGTCTTTTCTTGGCACGTTTCTGATCTGCACCATGTGGATAATGTTTGCCTGTTGACTTTGTCATTCACAAGGAGCTCTATCTTGAGGTCGATGGGGCTGCTTGAGCAGCCAGGGAAACGAAAGTTCAAGTGGCAAAAGATCAAGTAGAGGCCTTGTTCCCTTATCACCAGCTCTTCGCTCTTGCAGTCAATGTCTTCACAAATACCCTTCTTGACCAAGCTCAGTTTTGAACTGTTTACTGGATTGGACACTAGGAAGAAAAGCAGACAAGTTTTAAAATGAGCTGCTGGGCTGTGGTGACCTGAACTCAGCCTTGTGTGACTTGTGGCAGTGTGTTTCCTGGCAAACAGAGATACCTGTTCAGTGGTTTTCTTGAAGGAAGGTCCAAGAAAAGGCACTAGTCAGATGGCTGGGAGCTCACACATGGCAGTGGAGAGTTCCAAGGACTTATGTAGCTCTTGGGAAACCCAAGACAGGGAGGTACAGTGAAAACAGCCTCCTGCAGTACTTAAAGGGAAATGATGGAGCTGTATATTCGTGTGTTTGTGTGCAGAAGGTGTATCTTTATTTTTTCTTACCAAGGTAAAAAGTTTACGCAATCAGATTCGGGGGAGGGGGAGGTTTACAAACACACTCACTTTTCAGGAAAGCTAAAGACTTTTTTCCTATAAAATGCCCATTTGATCAAAAAGTGATTTGCCACTAAACCAGACTGAATAATGTGAAGAGCCTGCTCATCAGCCAGCCCCACAGGTCCCCTTTGCCAACCTTTCCCCTTGGCTGGGCTCCCCACTGACCTCTCATGTACGCAGCGGCTCTCTTGGTCGGAATGTTCAGTAGGATTCTTAAATAGTCTTCAGAGGTGTTTCCTGAAGGAAACAACAGGTTAAGTGAGCACTGGTGACTATTTTTTTACTGTAAAAATGTCCCAGCATTTGACACCTTATTTATTTGCTATAACTGTGCTTTGGACAACCTGCACAGTAGCAGCTCCAAAGTGACAAGTGGCAGCAGTTAGAACAGCCTGTAGGGGAGCTGAATCTTACTCCGTGGCTGATGATATCTGATCTGCACAGGGAATTCACAGCTGTGTAACTCGATTGCTACATTTATAATAGTCTAAAGCTCGGGTAAAAAAGAAAAAAAAAAAAAAAAGTGTTTTTTCTAATCTGAATTTCTAATCTGATCTAAATTGTTTTCGAATATAAATTGTAAATTTAGATGAGATCTTAAGATGAAATGTTTTCCTGTGAGGGTGGGGAGGCCCTGGCCCAGGTTGCCAAGAGAAGCAGTGGTGGCTGCCCCATCCCTGGAGGGGTTCAAGGCCAGGCTGGATGGGGTTGGATGGGGTTGGATGGAGCAACCTGATCCAGTGGGAGGTGTTCCTGCCCACAGCAGAGGTTGGAACTGGATGGGCTTTGAGGTCCCTTCCAACCTAAACCATTCTGTAATTCTGTGATTTGCCTTCTGACAAACAGAGATTCAATGCCAGTAAGATTAATTTAACCAATTAATTATCTGGAAGGTGGAACTACGGAAAGAGGCTTTTAAACGTTTAACTGGAACATAGTCCTGAAAGCAGCCCCTTGGGTCCTTTTGAAATGTTGTTTTGTGCTCTTGCAGTTCAAACGTGGATGCCCCAGGACCCAAGGTGAGGTTGTTGTCTGCTCAGACCCCAGAGCTGCTCCAAAGGCAGCGGTGTCAGGGGATGCTCCGAACCCTGGCGAGGGGCAGGGATGCGCCGGGCGCTCCTTCCCCCGGCGGGAGGGATGCTCCTTCCCCAGCCGCTCTCGGGTCTGTGAGCGGCTCTGCCGGCTGCCACGGCACCGCCTCCCACTGTCCCATCTTCTCCATCCCTGCTCCTCCTGCTGCTGTCCCATCTCCTGAATCCCTGCACCACCTCCCTGTGTCCCATCTCCTGCATCCCGTACCATGCACCCCACTGCTTCCCCTGCATTCCTGCTCCTTTCCAGCCATGGTTCACCTTCCCATCCTCTTCACCATCCTCTTCATGTAAGGTTTTCCTCCTCTCACCTCACTGCGTGTTTGGTGAATGGCACTGATTGTTCCTTCTTTATTTTGTAGCTGTGTGGAGCAGAGGTTGCCCTGCCCTGTGTGGCCACAGGCACATGGATACCCATATCAGAGAGAGACAGGCACATGGATACCCAGACCAGACAGAGATTTAGGAAAATAGTGTATATCCCAGTGGCTGCACAGGGCAGGTGAATAGTTCTTCCTTACTGCATTGGCTTTCCTTTACATCTTCTGGTCCTGCTGCAGCCGTAGAGGTGTACATAGGAGCTTAAATGGGAGATTGGGAATCTCCCTGTTTTGTTCTATGGATGAATACCAAGAAAAAACTATGAAGGAGTTTCAGTAAAGCCTTAAAAAATTTAACTCCTCTTTCCCAAGGTACACAAATCACTTAAGCTTCCCTGTGACTTGGTTTATAAAATTGGTGTAAGAGTCCCCCCACCCTACAAGGGTCTCCAGTAGATACACAAAACTATGCTATTCTATATCTTGGACATGGATCTATTAGAATGAGTCCAGAGGAGGCCACGAAGATGATCCAAGGGCTGGAGCACCTCCCTATGAGGACAGACTGAGAGAGCTAGCCTTGTTCAGCCTGGAGAAGAGAAGGCTCTGAGGAAACCTTAGAGCAGCTCCGGGTACTAAAAGGGGCTCCAGGAAAGCTGAAGAGGGACTCTTCCTCAGGGAGTGCAGAGATAGGACGAGGGGGAATGGTTTTAAGCTGAAAGAGGGGAGATTGAGATGAGATCTGAAGAAGAAATGTTTTGCTGTAAGGGTGGGGAGGCCCTGGCCCTGGTTGCCCAGAGCAGGGGTGGCTGCCCCATCCCTGGAGGTGTTCAAGGCCAGGTTGGATGGGGCTTGGAGCCCCCTGATCCAGTGGGAGGTGTCCCTGCCCATGGAGGGGTATGAACTGGATGAGCTTTGAGGTCCCTTCCAACCCAAAGCATTCTACAATTCTATGATACTCCAGGACATCAGGTAACATATTTCTTGTTCCTGATGTGAACACAGAGGAGCCTGCTAAATGCAGTTTGAGACAAGGATCTTAGGTTTCACAGGATTCCTGAAACTATGAGTACAGAAAAACTACTCACAACTCCAGACCCTTGTGGTATCTGCATGATCTGATTTCTGAGAGGCACTTGGTCAGGAGAATGGATAAATCAAGGCCCCCACAGGCCCCCCTGCTTGGTGCTTTGGAGCATCAAATCCTTTCCACTCAGTGTTGGAGGAGGAGGAGGCTGTGAACATCTTGAAAACATTGCAATCTTTCTCTGATTTGAGTGGTTTAAACACTTTGAGAGAAGCAGGTGCTCACTGTGCCCCAGGAATGAGTATGTTGTGTACCAAATTCCCCTGGATATGCTGGAAATCCCCAAAATAAAAGCAAAGCCTGCTTTCCTGAGGTTAGTCATGGCAATATAAACGTTTCAGTGAGTGCGCGGATGCTTACAGATGAGAAATTGCATAGGAGTGGAGAAAACCCTTCTGGCCCTAATTTCAAACTAGAGCTGTTGTGGTAGCAGCAGTCTCTGGTAATGCATAGTCAGCACCCTGAGCACACGTTACAAGTATCCTGCAAGAAGGAAGAGTGTTTTTACAAAAACTCAGTGGCATTTCAGCGGTTTACCCTACAAAGCAGAAAATCCCCTGCTGCTGGAGCAGACAGTGGGAGCTGCAGCCCTGCAACATCTGCTAAAGCAAGCAAAGTGCCGTGCCCACACACCAACAGCCTGGTGCTACCAGGAGCCCCGTCAGTCATGAGCTGTCTGAAGATATTCCTGGTGTCTCCCTAGATCCACCCCTCACTGCGCTGACTGCACCTTGCATTTCCAAAGCTGTGCTTACAATTATCAATGCCAGCAAGTTGTGCGTGTGTGTGTTTAAACCCTTTATTCAGTGACATCAGCTGTGTTTCTGAGAAGGCAAGTTATGGAAAAAGATTGTTTTATAGAGATGTTTCCGCTTCTTGCTCCACAGAGGTGGTTTATAACTGTTTTCTAATTTTATTTCTCAGTTTGATTCTTTTATCTAAGACATTTTGGTGAAAGCCAGGAGGGAATGAAATTACTCGAATTTCAAGCCTGATAGATGGCTATGTTCAATCACAACACCTAATTGGCTTTGTGCTAGAAACACTGTAAATTAGAAGTAATCCCACAGCAGCCAATAGGATTATGTGAGCTTAAAAATGCTGTGAGAAGGAGGAAAAGCAAAGCCACATTTGGGACTAAGGACCAAGGAGAACAAACTGGTTTCATTGTCCACTGTGATGCACAGAGGCTGTAGATGAAGCTGCTTAATTGAAGCCTGCTTATAAAAAAGAGAGATCACAGTAGGAAGCTGTTTAGGTTGTTTTGTTCTAACAAAGATGTCAGGAGATAATTCACCTTTGTCTTCCTGACCCCTTGTACCATAGGACGAGCATCCAGAGAGCACAGCCCTAAGGAAAAGGGCCAGGCTGTTTCCATGAGCATCTTTTACCCACTGAGCCAAAGAGGGTGCACTGCAGGATTGTGACATGGGACTCGGAGGAGCTGTGGACTCACTGGCATTGCTGTGATTTCCACCTCACAAACAAAATGGAGAAAGTCTTATTAAAAGAGGACAGAAACTAAGCAGGCTGTGTCCTGCCAGAGTGGACATATATGCCGCCAGCCAAGTTCAAGAAGATGTAACTCTGCCTGGGCAGCTCTCCTTGCTGCTGGCTGCCTCAGTTTTCCTACCTCTGAGGTGGGTATAAAAGGAGCGCAGACAAAGGGCAGTGAAACCAAGAGCTGAAAATGGTATACCAGAGTGCAAACCGTTGGCACTCAGATGTGGAGAGACCCTCAAATAGGGTTTTTGAGGTTTGTCTGAGTATCAGTCACCTCTCATAGTGATATTCCCCTGAAGCATGCATGGCATTACAGCTACTGGAGGCTGAGTGTGGATAGGCACAAGATTAGGTTGAAAACCTGAACTTAAATTACAAGGGGAAGAAGTACGGACAGGCAACAAACAGCTTTCAATTCCTCCGTACACTCTGCTGGTTTACGTGCTTATAAAATTAGATAAGGTGATTTCATACATCTCTGTCAGCATGCTAGAGAGAGCAGGACTTGCTTAATTGCATTTCTCAGCAGCCTCTGCCTGAGGTCCTTGTAGCTGTCTTTAAGCTTCTCCTTCCAATTAAGTGTCCTGCAAACAACCACAGCCTGCACTGATGGACTCTCCCAGCTGAGTGATGCTGTGATAAACACCTGTGGGGTGATGTCCTCTCCTGGGCTCAGTGGCAGAGCCTGTGCTTGTGGCTGTGCCTGTCACACATATATCAAGTGCCTTTGGTCCTTAACAGCCCAAGGACTGGCTCTGGTCCTGTGCATTGAGAGGGGATTGAACTCAGCTGCTAATGTCACCACCTTCCAAAAACATAAGCTTTAGAAGTATCCCTTTCTGTCCTCCAAACTGAGGAAGAACCTCTTATGAACTCGTCACTGCACACCTGACTATGGCAAAACTTAGAGCCTTTAAGGCCAAATCTATTCAAGTCCCTAGCCTGCTTGTCAGTGCCGCATAGGTCACAGAATTTAATGAGTTATTAATCTCTATGTACACATATTAGAATCATAGGATAGTTTGGGTTGGAAGGGAACTGAAAGATTATCCCGTTCCAACCCCCCTGTAATGTACAGGGACTTGTCCCACTAGATCAGGCTGCCCAAGGCCTCATGGAACCTGGCCTTGAACCCCTCCAGGGATGGGGCAGCCACCGCTTCCTTGGGCAACCTGGGCCAGGGCCTCCCCACCCTCATTGTGAAGAAATTCCTCCTTATGTCCAGTCTAAATCTGCCCCTCTCCAGTTTATACCTATTGTCTCTCATCCTATCACTACAAGCCTTTGTGAACAGTCCCTCTCCAGCTTTCTTGTAGCCCCCATCAGATACTGGAAGGTTGCTGTAAGACCTCCTTGGAGCCTTCTCTTCTCCAGGCTGAACAAGCCCAACTACAATTACAACTACATTCTATACTAAATTCAACTACGACTTGTGTTTTAAGCATTGGAGAGATGGAAGGTCTAAGGTTGAACATTTTGAAGCAGTATAGATTATCTCGTTAATAATTAAATAAGCAACCAGCCCCTGTTATGACTAACTGGAATCTGCCTAGCTGCTGTTTCCTCCGGATGCTGGGCTAGGAGTGCTCTTTCTAGCATTTACAAGCTCA
This sequence comes from Phaenicophaeus curvirostris, assembly GCF_032191515.1. Lineage (NCBI taxonomy): Eukaryota > Metazoa > Chordata > Aves > Cuculiformes > Cuculidae > Phaenicophaeus > Phaenicophaeus curvirostris. Next base: position 3,950,148 of record NC_091411.1, read on the forward strand.
GGCTTGCTCAAAATTTTCAAACTGAGAAACACAGCTCATCTGCCCTGATCTCCCCAAGAGCAAACAGAACCCTATATGGCTTCAAATATATGCATACAAACACCTATAGGTACTGAAGCTGAGAAGGCAAAAATCTATGATGTAGCCTAATTGTGAAATATGCATTTCAGAGGAGCCCACCGTCATGGGATTTGTGAGTAGCAGCCCAGCAACTTCATTAGTGTTACACAGGGACAATTCCAGACTGGAAGGGAGCAGGTTTAATTGGAGAAGGCCAAAGTGCACTCAGAAATATTGCTGCAAATCTGGAAAGGCTGCTCTGCTTCAGTGCCTTCATCCTGATTTACTCTAGGGTAGCAAGGATGTGAATGTCACCTGTATTGTCTTCATTTCTTGGAGTCAGACTTTTACTTGTCAATCTATTTCATAGAATCATGGAACAGTTTGGGTTGAAAGGGACCTAAAGAACATCCAGTTCCAACCCTCTGCCATGGGCAGGATCACGGGCCTCAAAGCCTTATTTCCCACTGAAGCTGTGAATAGGGTGCTGGATTTCCTTTCCTGGTCTGTACATCAACTGCTAATGGAACTTGCTGCTAGACAAGAGATCTGTAAATAGTGTGCACGTATATAAGCTTTTATAAATGAGAAGAGATTTTGATATCATCTCTTTGTAGTCCAGTATAACATGAAAAGCCATCAGTCCAGGGTTTACAATGTTTACAGGGAAACAAGGCTCAGGGAGGACAGCAAGGAGACGATGAGTGCTGAACGTATCTGTATGGTGGCAGATCATAAATTTCTCTATGACTTAGTATTCTCTCTAAAAAACAAACCTAATAATAATACCTCTTTGGCCTATATTAATATATGATTTTATATTTAGGAAATGAGTTTCCATGGAGAAATATTCCAGCAGAAAGAACATATAATTGAATCATAGAACGGTTTGTTTCATAAACTTTTACTTCATGGTGAATTTAATCCTTTTCCCCTGTTGCTCAGGCACTCCACTGACAATGGCACAGAGGTTGTGAGGAGATTAATACTGTTTGATATCAAGCATTAAATAAGCCAACATTGCACCGCGCTCCACTACTGTGTGCCGACTCCTGCAAACCCATCCATTGAGGACCCACAGCTGAGTCAGGAATGGAACACTTCTATAAATCTGCTTTAATGCACACTGATGTTTAGCTAATAGTAGGACAAAATCTTATTGGAAACCTAAATTAAATCATCATGTTTTTCCTGCTTTAACATTACAATATTAATTCAGAGATGTGGCTGTGTCTGGACTGCTGTCCATTTGCATTTCAATTCAGTCTCTGCCTGAGTGAACCCCAACTGTTCCCACCAGCAGAATCCTGCATCCCCCAATAGCATCTCTGAGATATTTTACACAATCAGACACTTTCAACCTCCTGTTGGTATCAACATAGGGCTGGAGCAAGGCTGAGCACCAGCTTGGCAAGGCTTATTTTTTTTTTCTTTCACAATGCAGGACTTTGAAACCCTGTTGTGAACAAAATGGGTACAGAATACATCCAAATTATACTGTCAACCCATGGGCTGCCTTGAGAGGCAAATCTAAAACACAGAATCATAGAACGGTTTGGGTTGGAAGGGACCTCAAAGCCCATCCAGTCCCACCCCTGCCATGGGCAGGGACACCTCCCACTGGATCAGGCTGCTCCAAGCCCCATTCAGCCTAGCTTTGAACACCTCCAGGGATGGGGCAGCCACCACTTCTCTGGGCAGCCTTGGCCAGGGCCTCACCACCTTCACAGTACAAAATTTCTTCCTAATATACAATCTAAATCTCTCCTGTTTCAGCTTCAAACCATTCTGCCTTGTCCTGTCCCTGCATTGCCTGATCAAGTGTCCCTCCCCAGCTTTCTTGGAGCCCCTTTCAGTACTGGAAGCTTCTCTAAGGTCTCCCGGAGCCTTCTCTTCTCTAGGCTAGACAAGATCAGCTCTCTCAGCCTCATAAATATCAAACCCACAGCAACTTCCATATCGCCAAAGTCCCCATCCTGTAATATTTCTTATGTTTCTGTTTCTTGCTGCTCTGCTGGATGGGACCTTGCAGGGGTTGCTGCAACTCCTACTTAGAAGTCAGCAAGTGATGCCTGGCAGTGTGTGACAGAGCTCTCTGCTGAGAGGGGCTCAGTAAATTACCCGCTGGGACATATTAATCAATTAGCCCTGCTTTATGCATTTTAAGAGAAAAATAAAAGGCCATTGTAATTCGCTTACACTTTAATGCTCCATTACCCTGCCAGAGACACACAACTGAGCCTTGACAGGCAATGAGGGGAGGCTGATAGAGCACTCACACCCACGGCTAACAGCTTTCAGCATCTCTTCCACCCTGGTGGGGTTTCTCTGTCCTGCCCTCTTTTGTCTTTCACTAATGGCATCATCTCAGATTTAGCAGCAGGATTCAGAGCAAGAGGGTGTCTGTAACTGATATGGACCCAAAGACAGAAAGGTTTCTGGCTAGTGCAGTGGCATCTTGTGCATTCCTGGAGAGACCGTGTTACTCCTGCCTGGCACCTGTCAGTTACTGGTGAGGAGAAAAAGCAATTGGCACATGTTGACTGATATTATGATGATGATAAGAATAATAATAATAATACATATTAATATATATATAGTGATGCACTATTGTATCAGTAAGACCTCTCCTCTCTGCCACGGCAGTGCCAATATTGCTTGTGCTTTGCTTTGAAACAATACTGATCTACAGATACAGCCCCTGTGGCTCCTCCTCTCTCAGTCACTGGACTCCACAGTGACAGCATTCACTAGCTCTTTCCTAACTGGTGCTAAGGGCCGTGGTACCAGGGAGGCAATGCCAATGAAATAAATACTGCTCCTCCTGATTTACACTAAGGAAAAGGAGGATCTTGGTACACTGTCTCTGCCAGTCTAATGGGGCAGGTTTTTTTTCCTGTTTGGGGCTCCCTGCGCTCATACTCTACGTGTTTTAATTCCTTGCCTGGTGTCTCTTGCTGCTGTTATCCACTTGCACGTTCTAGACCTATCCCTTCCTTTCTCTCTTTTCCCCACAAACCAGCAGGAAACACATGACTGCTCCAGACCAAAGGGGTACAGGAAGAGTTTCACTGTTTTGAAATTATGTGACAACACATTTGTACGCCTGCCTTGTGATGACAGGGATGCTACACCCACATGTGCCAGAGCCAGCCCTTAAAAATAAGACCTAATAGTCAGACTGATGTTCACATCCTCTGGCAAAAAAACCGTCTTTTGTAAAGACACCTCAGGGCAGATTAAGACATACTTGTTATTTCCTCAGCCATGCACTGGTTTCCGGAAGTACCAACTATTTTGAAAGCTTTTTTCTTCTTCTTCTTCTTTTAATTTCTCTTTTTTTCCGCTACCTTAGCTTTTCACCAAGCAGAGACTTTTTGTGAAATGTTAAGATGTGCACAATTGGCTTATTTGGGATCCTGGGCAATATTTGCACTACACTTGAAATAAATGGCATGCATATTCAGTTTAGGGGTCTTACCTGTCCTGATAGCTTTTGCGATGCCCTCCGTGGCAGGATCAGGTGCCTGAAAGAGAAGTGAAAAAAGGGGTAATTATTCTGGGATCATATCCTTGTTCAAGTACTACCCTGTTTTAAAAGTGGATCTTAGACATTTCCATTGCGTGCTGTGAAGGCAATACAGAGCCTGACATACAGGGAGCCAGCACCAGGCGTTACAGAGAGTACGGCTCCTTACAGAGCCTCGCAGGGCAGTGAGGGGTTGCTGGGAAGAAAATGCTTCCGGCAAGCTCTCTCATCCAAATATAATCCTCAGTCATCCCTCCTCACTGTTTTTTGGTTTTCCTAATACAGAAAATCTACATTTCATAGAATCATTAAGTTGGAAAAGACATCTAAGATCATCCAGTCCATTCTGACAGCCAGCAACTCTCAGCGTGGTATAAAATGTGTTTGTTTTTTTAGGGGGCTGTTTTGGAAGCACGGGCCTTGAAAACTTCATTCTGTGGCTTGCAAAGCATGGAGAGAGTAGGTCAGATAGGACAGAGTGGGACTGTACACCCTGAGAGCCAGTGCCCATCCCTGCAAAGCCAATATATGGATGAAAGTAAAAGCTGTAGAGCTCCTACACAGGTCCAACAGTGACAAAGTTGTCCTTCACCTCTCTTCTTACTTCTTGCTGGGGTGTAAAGCCAAGGGTCAAAATGGCACAGGAAATTGTCCTCAGTCAGCATGGCCTGAGAACTTCTCAGGAATTATGCTCCAAGTGAGAAATATGGGAAGCTTCATCTGTGGTCTTGCTTCTATTTTATCACACCTCTGCCATCCAAACATATTACCCTGAAGCCTGTGTTTGTTTGCATATTTCTTCCGCACAAGTGAAGTCACTGACAGCTCATACACATCTATCAGTTGTCCCAGCAGCCAAGAATGATACTGAGAGTGCCTCAGTGCCTGAAACTCTGTGCCACATCTCTTCATTCACACACTGGGCAGTCCCACAATTTCAGTATCAGGGAGTGGTTTTTGCTCAGGCTAGCCTAAACCGGCTCCTCTTACCTTGATATCAATTACCTGAGCTAATTGTGCAGGCGCAGCAGGCCAGGTTCAATTTATCATAGAATAAGATATCTGGTGTTGGAAGGGACCCATAAGGATCATCGAGTTGAACTCCCTGCTCCTTGCAGGACTAAAGATAAACTATATGACTAAGAACATTCTCTAGACGCTTCTTGAACCGGGACCAATTTGGTGCCATGACCACTTCCCTGGGGACTCTGTTCCAGTGACAGACTAGGATGTCTAAGGAGGAGAAAGTTGGGAAGCTGGTACTAGCTTTAACTCGATATCTAATATCTCCTGAGAGAAATGAGGAACACCATGCATGTAGTGGCAGACAACTTCATCCACAGTGGTCTTAAAATATGAGTACTTTATCTCTGAGTGTAGAAAGGACGACGTGTGGTGTGGGGAGAAGGAAGATGATCAGACAGTGAGAGAAATCCTGTTTTGTCTGTTTGTGGTACTTAATGTTCTAGCCCTACATGTTAAAGAATATTTTTAATTAGACTTTGGCCTAATGTGACCATGTTTTCAACAATGGTTTAAGCGTAGAGCTGCATCTGCTCCTGGCAAAGCAATGTTATCCTTTGGTCTAATGCCCAAATGCCGTGTCCTGCAGACAGAGATAGCATAGGTGCTTCATAATTTGAGTGTCTGTAACATATGATTTGTTCCCTTTCTCTCCCCACACCTACGTAACACAGGGTAAGAGTTATCTGTTGAGACAGTATTTATCCAAGTGATTCTCCTAAGCTGTACAGGGATCATAGAATCATAAAATAGTTTGGATTGGAAGGGACCTTAAAGCCCATCCAGTTCCAGCCCCTTGTGATGGGCAGGGAAACCTCCCACTGGATCAGGCTGCCCGAGGTCCCATCCAACCTGGCCTTGAACCTCTCCACAGATGGGGCAGCAACTGCTTCCCTGGGACACCTGTTCCAGTGCCTCACCACTCTAATGGTGAAGAAATTCCTCCTTATTTCTAGTTTAAATCTGCCCCTCTCCAGTTTGTAGCCATTAAGGAAGGCTGCTGGGTTAGAAGAATGGGAAGCTAGAGCTCTAGTTTGAAAATCTGGGCACTTCAAGCTTTTTCGTCCCCTGCATGACATCCTCCCTTGCAAACTCTCATAGATCCTATGCACACATAGTGTGAAACTGGGGACTGAAAACAGTCTTGACTGAAAACAGTCTTGGCTGAAAACACTCCCAAGGACCATCCACCAGAGCCTCTCAGCTTCTGTTTTGGACCCTTACACTGGCCTGTCCCTCTCACGTGTGTTCAGGATGCAAGGAAACATTATTTTTCAAAGCGGTGTACGAGCATTTCTGCCCTCTGCCGAGAATTAAAGGCATTTTTTTCATGAGAGAAAGAGGATGCTCTGTCCCCAGCAAGATTATGCTCAATGAAACCAGACAGCAGATCCACTGCTACCTATAAAGAAGTGTTTGGTAAAGTGATTGAGATATTCTCGACAGTGAGGTGTTCACCTGGCAGCCCGCCCTCAGAGATGGCATGCAGGACAAGGCTGATAGCTCACAGCTTGCTTTGTAGTTAGGGCAGCAGAAACAAAATCAAGACATACCAATATATTGCGTTCTCACCTAGGAAGTCTCCCAGTGGGTGAAAACAGCAGATACTAATGCATTTTTTTTCAGTAATTGAGTAGATATTAAAATATAATTTTAGAGCTTGCTTTGAAAAATTACTGGCATTACTTCTCTCTTTTCCAACAGCAAAAATATTGCATGTAATGCTGTAACTTGGAATGAAAAGACGCACAAAATAGGAGCCCAAAATGATTAAATTCTACAGTGTGAGCTCAGGAAGAATTCGTGACAATGCATTTCACCCTGTCTGGTGTGTTCTGGGTGCTGATGATGAAAAATCTCAGTCTTTACTCAGCAAAGAGAATAATTTGTTTGCTTCATTAGAGAAAATGACAATCAGGTGCCAGTGGAAGTAATTTATTTCTTCTGTCCCTTAATTACTTTACAAGAAATTTTCCCAAGCTGAGCCAGACTGGAGGGTCATTCTCATGTCCTGTGTTTGAACCATGAATGTTCATTTAACCAGAGGTCTCTAAAGTGTGTATCCACCTCTACAAAGTCCAAGAAAACATACTATGTACCCACAGGCCCCCAGAAACTGGCCCTGGCTCAGCTTAACTAGGTCCAAGGCTCATCCAAGAACACAAGGTGGCCACTTGTACCTCTGTAGGGATGAGCTCTTTGGTCCTTGAAGGAAGATTTGCAATTTGAAAAAAAAAGCCTCTAAGCTATCCTATGTTTCTTCTCAGCCTCAAATCATCTTTACCCATCTCTGACTGAGGGGGAAGTAAGGCAGTGGCATTTTAGGTAGGTGGCCCTGAGTTGCCAAGAGGCAAAGGTAGAAACTAGATGTGAACACTGTAGAAAGCAGAGCACTGTCCCCGCAGCTGATCTGATAATGAGCAACACAGGAAACAGCCCTATATGAAATTCAGTTTTTCCAGTATCAACAAAGCCTATTAAAGCGACACCTCTAGACAGCAGGTGAGTGTTGCTATACAGAATATTTAAGGCGAGAGCTGGAACAGCATACTTTTCTTCTAAAATGCCTTAGTGGTTTTCCCATGGTGTTCAGTGAATGGGGATTCTGCTTTCAGGGGCAATTTGCAGTGTGTAGTTTGGTTTATTTTAGGGGGGAGGGGTTTTGTTTTGGTTTTTTTTATGTCAGAGTTGTCCACCAGAGGGGGCTGAGAGGCGCTGATTGGGACAAGCAAGATAAGATTATTGTATTAGTCATGAAATAGAATCAATTTGGGTTGGAAGGGATCTCAAAGCCCATCCAGTTCCAACCCCCCTGTGATAGGAAGGGGCACCTCCCACTGCATCAGGCTGCCCAAGGCCCCATCCAACCTGGCCTTGAACACCTTCAGGGATGGGACATCCAGAACTTTCCCAAGCATCCTGTTCCAATGCCTCACCACTCTCATAGTGAAGAAATTCTTCCCTGGGTCTAGTCTAAATCTGCCCCTCTCCAGTTTATACCCATTGTCCCTTGTCCTATCACTACAAGCCTTTGTAAACAGTCCCTCCCCACCTTTCTCACAGACCCTTCAGGTATTGGAATGTCACTATGAGGTCTCCTCAGAGCCTTCTCTCCAGGCTGAAGAATCCCAACTGTCTCAGCCTGTCCTTGTATGACAGGTGCTCCAGATGGTGCAGGAACATGTTAAGTGCTGCAGGGGTGATTCCTGGTTACGGCAGTCCCACTGCTAAAGGGACTTTTAATTTTTTACTTCAGTAGCCTTGATAATCAGCAAATAAAAGTGACTGACTTCTACCTATTGCCACACCAGTGCCTTAACTCTGCTGAAAAGATTTGACAACACAGCGTGGAGATTCAAAAAGCCTTCAAAACCCAGAGCAGTGACAGACCATCCCGAGTTTTGGACTTCGGGCATTCACACAGAGTTTGTTTGTACAGGGAGCTGCCCGCAGTGTCTAACGCAGCATACCCTGCAGTACAGCGTAAGATTTACTAAAGTATATGTGTCTTAAAATTATGTTTGTCTTGTCCTTTCTGTCGCATACTCATTCACTGATTTTACATCCATGCAGTTATGCATATATACATATAACCAACAGTAATGAAATGCAGTAGGCAGAAAGGTGGAGGTTTTAGCAACCTTATTACAAGTGTTAAGAAGACAAATGAAGGCTACAGATCTCTGTACAGTGATTATTCTTATTCCAGAGAAAAATAAAGTCACTTGTGAAAGATCGGGACAAGTAAATGGCCTGAAGCCAAGGGTTTCTGTGGATGAAAGCTGAATAAATGAAGTGGCTTCAGCACTGCACATAGTTAGTTCCAAAAAAACATAGTTTAGTTCCAAGAAATGACACTTCCTAGGTCTGACATTAATGTGCTGTGCCACCTTTCTTGAAAACAAGGCATAAAGACAATTTCTTGGGGTTTTTGAAACTGCAGAGGTGGGAGGAGCATGGATAATATATATTAGAAATGCTGTTAGATTCAGAGAAGCAGCTTTAGAGTCATAGTTGCTTCTTTGTTTTGGTCTTTCACATTGGATTTCCCTTCTTCAGGGAAACAAGGCAAATGCATTGTTTCCACACAGTCTGATTTTCCCTTTCCAATGTGTCTTTTTTCATCTCCAACTAGGGAAGTGTAAATTAATCAAAAGGAAGGCAAGCAGACTTCCAAGATCCTGTAATGGGGCTAGGGGACTGTATGATCTGCTGTCGACCAGGAGCCTCCTCTTAGTGCAGTGGTACCTGAGACATGAGTCACAAGGTCTGCATTGTCCCTAGAACCCTCTAACAGTCCTTTGGACAGAGGAAAATACAAGTTTCTATTTCAGCTCAGCGTACGGAGGGTATGAAGTTGCCACCATTACCCCTGTGGTCAAGCACCACTCACATAATCCAGCTGACAACAGTTGAAGAGAAAATCAGATCATCCCAAGAGGCTGATTACACAAAATATTTCTCTCTTGAGAAATTACAATGAAAGTCATTAAGCCAACTGATGATGCTCTACACCTTACAGCAACAGGACCCAATAGCCACAGGGCTCCAAGTACAGGAACCCCCTAGACCTCCTGTTCTGGAGCTGCTGAAGTCAATGCTACAAGATGTTCAACCCAACTACAACTGTAATTACAAAAGGAGTTTGTGCCCAGCCTTACACTGGCCATGGTTTTGGAGCAAACCCTGGAGTTCCTTGAGAAACCTGTCTCTCAGAATCAACACATATTCTCTGGTTTGGGAATTAAAGATCAGTGATGGATGGAGAATGACTGTGCTGCTTCAGAGCTTTCAGTTCCCTTAGAAAAGAACAGAAGCTATGCTTTTACTGCCAAATTCCTCTCACAATGTAAAACTGCTGCTTGATTTTATTTGCGTTTCTCACACGCTTCAGCTTCCTACTTTCTCCTTCAGCCAAGCTCGTTTCCAAAGCAGCTGCAATAATGTCATTACTCTTTTAAATTAAAACCTTGACTCCTTCAGTAATATTGTTCCTCTGGCAACTAGTATAACTGTGTTTGTCCTGATGGAGATGTAATTTAATGCTTACTTTCATAATAAGTACAAATGAAAGCCTCATTATATAGGAAAGCTGTGGTAATTCTGTAATTACCTAGGCTGTTATTTTAAAGATCTCCCTTAATGTCCCACTATTTATCACTTGAAAACCCCTATGTCTCATTCTAACTGTGCTCAAACTGCTTTTCTTTTGGAAGAAGCTGATTTCAGGTAAATGACTCCTCTCTGGTGCAACTTAAAGAGGAATCAGTCAAGCCTTCATGGTTTCATTTCTGGGTAATGTGTATACACAGACTTGCAAATTGCACAGGGTAAATCTAGTAAGAGAAAATATTGAGCTCAAAGACCATATTTTGCTTTGCACAGCCAGCTTCCTCCAGCAGCCCCATGATGGTGCACTGATTCGATGAACAGTGGTGAAGATACTTCAGCACTCAGATGTTTGCAATAAAATCTCAAAGCCTATAAAATTTCTAACCTGTCATTTTAAGCCGGTAAACTTCATGGCAACATTCCTGGTAAGATTAGAGATGTGCTTTTCATATTCACCACCACCTGTAGCTCTGCCCTGGCTGTAACTGTCTCACTCATTCAACCCCAGATCCACTTGAGAGCACACCTCCTTATTTTAAGAAGGAAAAAATGTCCGTAGGCAGAGAGAGCACATGTTCTTGTCAGACCTTGCCTCACTTATATCCTTCAGTTATCCTTGCTATAATGCTATTTTTGCATTAAAAAATCACACCCAAGAACAGGACTGGCAAAACCAGAGGGGCAGTGAGCTACTTCGCACCCAGCCAGTGCTCTGGGTAGTTCAAGAGAGCTCTGCTCCACCACATCATGGTGTACCTCAGCAGAGAGCACCACACAGCATCACACATAGAGATGTCTTGTGTTATGTCTGTTGCTAAAATTTCTCAGTATTTTAGAGGAAGATACGTAGATACTACCAGACCATCTAGGACAGTGGTCATTCTGTTTAGAAGCAACAGGAGATACATATAGAAACTAGTTTGCAGATGTTGAGGTAGTAATCTGTCTTCTCTCCACTTCTCTTCCCAACTAAGTGATGGCTTTCATCTTGGATTATGAGCTTTCCATTTCCATTTACAGAGTAGAAATGGCATGCCAGAAATTAAGGCTGCCCATGGCAAAAGGTCATCTTTTTTTTTTAAATTATTTTCTCTCCTTCTTTGTTTCATCTTTTGCTTCCCTAACTCATGTGTGTGCATTTATAACAGGAGGCAATGACTGCTTTTCTAGCCACAGAATAATTTTTTGAAAGAAGTAGGTTAAAACAAAAGAAAAAGAAGAAAGAAAAAGTCAATGAATAAAGTAAGAAATTGCTTACCGTCCTCTGAACGACTAAGACCATGATGGTGGCTAACGCAAAGACAAGAAACACAACAAGGGTAGCAATGACTAAATGCAAACACGTTTCGTTAGTGGCTCCAAGCCTCCTTGAAACAGTGTCTTCATTCCCACGCATGGCTGATTCATGAGAGTCCTTCACCTGAAAAAGTGCTTGCTCCTGTGCTGAGCACATTCTTATATAGCTCTGAGGGTGCTGCTGTGTATCTCCTCTTGATCAGGTTCAAGTTGCAGCCCATCTCTGCTCCTGGCAGGATTTTCCCCCTTCTTCCTGGCTCATGTGATCTGGAAAAAAAAAACTTCATATCTTGTAGTACAAAGAAAGAGTGACCTGGGGGCGTGAAACAGTTCGCAGCTCTGAAGAGGGGAAGGAGCTTTGTGTTCCTGATCAGGGATTTTGTGACGGCAGTCTTGTCTGCTGCATCAGAGGTTTCTGATGTCAGAAGGTGAATAGTTACCAAGATCAGTCATTGTCCCCTCCCGTCGCTGGCTTTCTGTGAAACGGAGAGCTACGCAAATTCTGTTTCATTTTACACTCGGTGCAGCTACAGTTTGGCACGGTAAATCGACCCAGAGCTCTGCCTTCCTGTTGCACAGAGTAACTTCATCTTATACCTTGAAGCATCCCAGAGCTGCGCTCTCCGGAGCTCCGTGTTTAAATGACTTAGGCTTTGAGTTGGTGACTGTAGCTCCTGCTTGTGAAGGTCTGGAGATGTTGGGTGAGCTTTTCATCGAAGTATTTCACAACAATGTGTCAATAAGACATCTTTGCCACAGGGTGCAAATTCTAGGCAGATGCATAGGAAGAAAGCAGTTACACCTAAGTTGCTGAAAGCATGATGTTAGGATGGGCTAACAGAGGGTGTCTGCATTCAGCTCTGTATCCTGCCTTATTTACAGCAAGTGAATTAATATTCATTTTTATCCTGTCCACAGACCTCTCCTCTGTCTTAGCTTGGGACGATCACACAGCCATGGGGCTTCTCAATGAACCTAAATGAGGTTTCTTCAACAGGAAATATCCCTACTTCATTTCAGCATGAAAGGAGCAGTCATTCCTAACCGTGCATATTCATAGAAGACAACTCCTTGCTTTCTGGTCAGTTTGGCTTTGAAGACACTTGGGTGTTTCTGAAAACTGTCACAGTTAGGTGTGTGTCATCTTTTGCTTCATATCAACAGCAAGCCAGTTAACTCATGTAACATGATCATAATGACTAGGATTATTATTTATCTCAGCTGTTCGCAGTTCGGTGTCACATGGACATCAGAAAGGCCAAACTGGAGTTTATCAATGGCCCTTCTGTTTCAACATCTTTCCTTCAGCCGAGAGCAAAAAGGGATGTCTTGGGAAGAAAATGAGAACACAAAAAGCAGGCAGAGTTACTTATTGAGTTTAGTTCTCCAAATTTCTCTGATCTGGGCTTGTAGGATTCCCAAAATAGAGGTAACACTTTTCTGTTTCAACCCAATACTTTACACAGCTGATATTAAAGAGCCTTGGCATCTTACTATTATTACTACTATCTTTTAATAGTATCACTGCAGCACAGCACTACAAAAGCTTCTATAGATTTCTGGAATAGTGTTTTTTCAGAGCACCTCTTATTTCTATAGAAACAAGCACAATCTGCTTTAATAGGAGAGAAAAGGTCATAGGCTCCTCTCCTTAAGGATAAGACAATAGTGTAACCCCCTTCCTCGGGAAATCTGTCACAGTCCTGGCAGGTTGGATGAGATGGATCCTCATGTGCTAGGTTTTGCCTGGTCAGTGCAAAACTTTGCACAGCTGCTGGCAGCAATGTTCTCACTTGCCCTGGTTTGTACTGGAAATTAATTTTCTTTTGCAAGGGACAGATTTATACAGTCTTGGCTGTGAAAGACTGTTTGACCCATTAAAGCAGTCGGTCCTACAGAGCAGCAACCCCACCTTGTGGGAAGCAGAATATGGAGGACTCCTAACACCATCATTGCTTCCCAACCATCCTTGACAATGTGACAGTTCTAAAATGCAGGAGAACCCAGACCACAAAGATCTTGCATTGTCTGGCAAGATCTGCTGTTCTTAAAAAGACGCTTCCACATCTCTTGCTCACAGCTGAGCAGATACATTCCTCAGCAAGGAAGATGACTTTCTAGGGGATAATGGTGGTGTAGTTTTAAGGATGCCACATCATGGTCGGTGTCTTGAGGAGAGCATGGTTCTCTGTGAGCTTGTAGGCTTTTGTGGTTGCATGTAGGTGTGCATGGTCAAAACTGTAAAATGGTTGTGCTAAACTTACTTATGACAACCAGATACTGTAGAGTTGATGACAACTACAAAAGAAAAAGAGATCAGTGAAGGCCAGTGAGGGAAAACAGGACAAATTAATCCCCTGTGTCACTAAATAGAACCCAGCTTAAATTTGGCCTGTTAATTTCTAAGCTAAAGTTGGTTAGCTCAGTGGTGCTGCATTGGAAATCCCAAGTTTAGTGAGTTAGAAATGCTGACATCTGCTAGGAAGATCACATAATAATATATAGGTGCACAAAGCATCCGCTCATGCAGTCATATCATACTATACAGTGTTCCAAGAGAGCAAAGGTAAACACCTAAGGTTGCTCCAGGCAACAGCAGGATCTATGAATAATCCCTGTCTAGTGATGAGTGAAATACCTTGAAATGCAGCAGTGAAATACTGCTCAGCTAAGGCAGTTGCATTGTTAAGCCAGCTGGTAATTTTTGAACAAGGTAACACTGCAGGATGAGAGGACGTATCTTAGGCTATGTCTTAGGAAGGAAATAAACCACTGCACCTCTCTATTAAATCGATGTTCCTGGGGTACAGTGACTGCATACCTGGTTTGCAGGTGGTGTTGCCCTTCAAACATAACTCTAATGCAATGCTGTTATGCTGGAGTTCCTAACATCACTCTACAAAACCTATTACACTCGCTGTCTGATTTTGCCTGATTTCCAGCTCACTGCTTTCATGTCTTCTGACCAATGTTGCGTCAATTCTCACAAGCTCAGGTTCAAGGGGCTAAATAGCAGATGCTTGCCCTGTGTTTGCATGTGCTGCATCCTCTGCAGCAGAGAGCTTTGCATAAAAAGACAAAGAGGGAGAAAACAAGTGAACCACAAAGCCAGCAGTTCTAATTATAACTTGGTAGAATTTGCAAGTGATTCTCTGTGGCAGAAAAACATAAATTATCTCAGTTCCTTGTGAATGTTTATTTATCTCCTCTGCTGAAAGGAAATAAACTTGCTGAGGACTGAAAACCCATCCCTGTGTTCAATGGGAATTCACCCTTGATTGAAGTCTATGACAACTATAAGCTTTTCTTGAAAGATATTAAAGGTCAATTCTTCAAATACACATAGGCATCAAGCTGTCCCTGAAATCCAGGGGGTGAAGTGTACAGGTGCCTTTAGAAGTTTCTGGTTTTATCCTCAATGGGAGCTGGGCGCATTTCTCATCACAATGATCATTCATGTTTACATCCAAGTAGTTTGACACCAGAACCTCGTCCTTAGCTTTTCAAGATCTGAGACAGCTCAGAGAAGATGCACTATAATGTATATTTTATTATCCTGAGTGATTGCTAGTACCCCCCTCATTAAGGATCTTAGATAGCAAAGAAGCTACTGGACTTCTTATCTACTAAGAGAGATTCCATTAAAGACTGAGTCCTTTAACTTCAGCTGAGCAGCACCCAAGTGCACACTGTAAACTTGTGAACACATGTGGGCACTTGTAAATCACTTGATATGGAAATGCAAAATCAGTAAATTGAGGTTAATGCAAAATGCCATTAACACTCAAGGGATGAATCACCTTGTTGTCAGAGGTTTTTAAGTTTCCTCTGGTGAATCATTCTCTCGTATTGCACTTCAGCATTACGTTTGTCCTCCACATCTCAGCACAAGCCAAGGGACATCGGTCCCTGGGTCAAGGTTGGCAGAGTTGCTTGTTGGGGTGTGTGCAAGTGTTAAATCACATTAATTAAGATCTTTGCCTATTTATGTGATCCTAATCCAAAGGATGGTCACAGCATGAAGTAAATGTCGCTCCATTGTCACACTTCTAACACTGTTGTGATGATATTGTTGGCAGTCTCCCTAAAATGGTCTTTTGAGGGAGATGCTGTGTCTCATCTAAGCCTTCTGTTCCTGAAACATATTGGAGTGTTTCCAGGAAAAGCAATGTTCTTTTCTCATTTTGTTTCTCAAATAAAATTACTGAGTAAAAATAGACATTAGACAAGAGGAAAATAAGAGAAAAAAAGAGAAAGATTAGAGCTGCTGTTGTGTAGTATTATCTCCTTGGAAAACTACATACTGTTTATTCGTGCTGTGTGACTGTGTTCCTTATTCAAAAGAATTAAATCACTAAGCCTGGTAAGGCAATAGAAAAAACAGGTATATTAAATTAGCTGAAAATTAGCTGTTGGGGAGAAAACATGTTTTTATACCGCAGGTGATGTACACCATCCATCTTTTTTGAGGTGCAAGAAGAAACCAGAAGCATTAGGATAGAAAATAAAATGCAATAATGAAGCAGTACAAATGGAACAGTTATAAAAATGCAATAACTTCCAGTTATTGAAGGTATTTGCTCAATGGGAGTTATTGCCTGTCCAAACAGTAACAATTCTTCCCATGCAGCATGGAAAATCTTTGGTATCATTCAGCAGCACTTGCTGATAAGAATCAATCCCACTGGAAACACTGTTTTCTGGGTACTAAACCCCTCTGTATTCAGATTAATGGCTTCGGACTGATATGGTGAAGATAATGCATGAATCACAAAGCTGAAGGAAAAGTGATATGTAATAACATGGCTTAAATTAAAAACTGTAGACTTATTTGCAATGTGATTTTCTGGCATGCCTAGAAATTGCAGATACCTGAAATTCCGGTTTTCTGTTACAAAGCACTAGAAAAGTCTTTATTTCCAGCATAATTCTCATAATTTCCTGAAAAAAGTGCGTGTCTGAGTAATACAAACGGCGTCATAAAATATTGAGCCACAGAAAAATATACTCAGACTCTGGTACCTACCCTGGGGTCTAAATCCAAAAGAAAGAAGATTGTATCACTTTGAAGTATGTTAATAGGGCGGGGAAGGATGTCTGCTCTTGCTGGTCTGAGTATTATCCTTAAAGTACTTAAAGGGGGCTACAGATAAGCTGGAAGCGTCTGTTCATCAGGGAGTGCAGGGACAGGACAAGGGGGAATGGTTTAGAGCTGAAAGAGGGGAGATCGAGATGAGGTCTCAGGAAGAAATATTTTGCTGTGAGGGTGGGGAGGCCCTGGCCCAGGCTGCCCAGAGAAGCCATGGCTGCTCCATCCCTGGAGGGGTTCAAGGCCAGGCTGGATGGGGATTTGGAGAGATGTCTTTGGAGACGTGGATGTAAAGGTCTATGTTACGAAAGGCAGTACTCTGGAAATTTTTGGATGTAACAATAAGAATTCTCCTGTGTAGGAATATGAAACTTTTAGTAATTGGCCATGGTAAGAAGTGAACTAGCTTATTTGATGCATCTAAGATGCAATTATATGGTCTCCTTGTGTGTTAGAAGTGTATTGAAAGCTTTGGATTGAAGAGACATGAATGATCTGGAGGTCAGATGGAAAACAATGAAACCTTCATATGGACCACGTCATGTCTGGTTAAACTTCCCTAGAAGAGCAGAATTACATTATGACTGGATTTAGCTGGTAGTATAACATATCCAGATTAAAAACAAAGACTACATGAATAGATTGCTTTCTACATCTGACAGCGACTAAATCTCTCTGTGATTTATAAAGAGGGAAATAATACAGTCTGCTCAGTGTGGCATTCATACACCAAACCATATCTGGAAATAACATGACAAGCAGCGAAAAGCCAACATTGCAACAAGCTTGAAATGCAGTATTTACAGAACAGGAAGAGCAGGAATGTAGGGTGAAAGTACATTTATAATTCTGGCAAGTTGAAAGGCTTCAGTAGCTCACCCTACTCAAAATAATAAAACTCAATCACTCCTCTTCTAAGGGAAGAAACTGTGAAGTTGTTCAGTTTTTCCATCCCTGCAGTGCACGGAAGGAAAGAGCTTGCAAGATTCCACTGTAGCATATGGCATAGCTATCAGAGCTACCTTAGGGTACCTCATAGTCTGAGATGGGTTTATCCTCAGAGCACCTATTTAAGGTGGATCAATGTTGGTGTTCCTCCTCTGTCTCCCTGTTAAAGACAAGCAATGAAGCATCAGAAGCCAACGGTGTCTCTATATGGGCTTGGTGGTTAATTACAGCCATGCACTCAAGTCTAGGGAACCTCTTCAAGGCATTGGCACCCACAAAGTCTCCCTGAAGAGGTCCCCAGGCCCCTACAGAGTTGACCAGACGTGACTCAGGAGCCTGAGCACACACAGAAAAGCTGCAGCCAAGGGCATCTTAGCTTAAGTGATATGTCAAAATCTACACAAAAAATCAATGGTAAAAGAAGGAAATAAACTGTGTCTCCTCAGGGAGTTAGGAGTTTTGTCCTCAGATGTGGAATTGCTAGAAATCCTAAGAATGAGGCACAAATGATGTTTCCAAGAGCCTGAAATTATGAAAGTCATCTAGGGCTTGTAATTCATGGCAATTAGCGCAAGGTCAGCTTGGAGCTACTGGTAGGTTTCGGTTACAAGCTTGGGCCTGGGACACCTGCAATCAGTAGCTGCTTTCTAGTCTCCCATAACTACAGTTAAAGACAAAAAAGTCACCCTAAGAAAAGCTGCAAATTCCCCCCATGGAGCAGCAGTAGCTCTTGGCTGCAATCAACATCTCTAAGCAGAGCTGCTGAGACCCCAGCCCTAAGCAATTACGATTATTCTAATTTATACTGATGCTGATTTAAAGCTCTGGATGAGCATTTTTCTTCAGTGACTTTTCAGAGTTGCTTGGTTTTTCATTGACGTGGAGCAAGATTTTCTTATATGTGCTGGATTAAATGCTTCTTGCTTCCCTAGGCCAGTACAGAAAGCAAGCATTTTGTAAGGTAAATTGTGCGTTCTCGGCAAGTGATTCATCCTTGCTTCAAAGAGTTGAGTTAGGTTGAGTGAACCAGTTTGGTAATGTTGGTGTCCCCAACCTGTATCACAGAGGGATTATAGAAACACTCTAGACAAGTCTGTTGGTCTAGATAGATACCTTTAGCTAAAGGCAAGGAAAATGACTCGGGGCACTTATGATACAGGAGTGTGAGCCTCATTAGCAGGTGGTGCTGGGAGGTTATTCATTGCAGTTCTTGTGAAAAACGACACCCGCCTTTTGACATCACCCTTCTGAAAGTGGCAGCCACCAAATAAGCATAATTAATGCACCATGTTTGGCAATGTAATGATAAAATGCAGCATGTTTGGGAATCACCTGATGACCTAAGGATTGAGAACCATCTCAATAATAGGATATATCCAAGGAGAAACAGTAACAGTGAGATGAGGAAATTGAGGCATCACTGTGTCACACAACAGTCATGACCACCAGGGCATGATCACCTCTGGAAAAAATGGCTGTTCATTTACGTTACCCGGGGAAAATATATAAGTCACAGGAGAATGAAAAAGTAAAATAAAAATATTCAGCCTTGAATGACAGTCCTTCTTTATCCCTACAAAGCTAAATGTCAGGCACAATACTGTGTCTGCCACTATCTTCACTAGAACAGTTCACTCTAAAAAAAGCTTTTTTCAAAGCTGTATTTCTTATCCACAAGGACATAGCCACTGTGGGTCCTGTTTTGTTTGCCCTCTGTGGAACTAAATTTGGTGTTTCTGTCTTTGATCTCAATCATAGTGTACAAAAGATCTGTGCATTTCCATTGATATTCATATAATTTCTTCTTCAGGTTATGTTGAATTAATGTAACCCAGGAACCTCAGCAATGTCAGTCTCAATTTATGCAGGCTTCTGCTGAAAAATCTAATCTTGTCCGTTCTTGAATTCCTGCCTTCAATCTCCCAGCAAACTTCTTTGTTTCGTTCTTTGATGTCTTTATGTAAATGTCTTTCTACTTCCATAGGCGCACACCGCACAGCATGTTCTACTGATGGAAAAGGAGGTTTTTCACCCTTCCCAGAAGAGCTGGACACTGAGACACCCAGAGGACACCCAAAGGACACCCAAAGGACCCTTCTTTGCCTCAGTCTTTAATTGTAAAGAAAGTTGTTCCCTCTGTGTACAAACCCAGGAGCTAGAGGAGTAAAACGAGGCTCCCGTGATCCAAGAGGAGGTGGTCAGAGCCTTGCTAGCCCGACTAGACACCCACAAGTCTATGGGGCCGGATGGGATTCTCCCAAGGGTATTGAAGGAGCTGGCGGATGTGCTGGCCAAACCCCTTTCCATCATCTTCCAACAGTCCTGGAAGACTGGGGAAGTCCCACTGGACTGGAGGCTGATGTTGTGCCCATCTACAAGAAGGGTCACAGGGAGGATCCAGGGAACTCCAGGCCTGTCAGTCTGACCTCAGTGCCAGGGAAAGTCATGGAGCAGGTGATCTTGAGTGCTATCATGAAGCACATGCAAGAGAACCGGGTGATCAGGCCCAGTCAACATGGGTTCACAAAAGGCAGGTCTTGCCAAACAAACCTGATCGCCTTCTATGACAAAGTGACTCGGCTACTGGATGAGGGAAAGGCTGTGGATGTATCTTCCTGGACTTCAGTAAAGCCTTTGACACAGTTTCTCCCAGCATTCTGCTCAGAAAACTGTCACCTCTGGCCTGGACAGGTGCACACTCTCCTGGGTGGAAAACTGGTTGGCTGGAGGGCCCAGAGAGTGGTGGTAAATGGTGTGAAATCCAGCTGGAGGCCAGTGACAAGTGGTGTCCTCAGGGCTCAGGGCTGGGTCCAGCCCTGTTCAATGTCTTTATCAATGACCTGGATGAAGGCATCGAGTGCACCCTTAGCAAGTTTGCAGGTGACACTAAGCTGGGTGGAAGCGTGGATCTGAGGGAGGGTCGGGAGGTTTCAAAGGGATCTGAACAGGCTGGACCGCTGGGCTGAGACCAACGGGATGAGGTTTAACAAGGCCAAATGCCGGGTCCTGCACTTGGGGCACAACAACCCTATGCAGCTACAGACTAGGAGAAGTCTGTATAGAAAGCTGCCTGGAGGAGAGGGACCTGGGGGTGTTGGTTGACAGCGACTGAACAGGAGCCAGCAGTGGCCCAGGTGGCCAAGAAGGCCAATGGCATCTTGGCTTGGATCAGAAACGGCATGGCCAGCAGGTCCAGGGAGGTTCTTCTCCCTCTGTACTCGGCACTGGTGAGACCGCTCCTCGAATCCTGTGTTCAGTTCTGGGCCCCTCACCACAAGAAGGATGTTGAGGCTCTGGAGTGAGTCCAGAGAAGAGCAACGAAGCTGGGGAAGGGGCTGGAGAACAGGCCTTATGAGGAACAGCTGAGAGAGCTGGGGGTGTTTAGCCTGGAGACGAGGAGGCTGAGGGGAGACCTCATTGCTCTCTACAACTCCCTGAAAGGAGGTTGTGGAGAGGAGGGAGCTGGGCTCTTCTCCCAAGTGACAGGGGACAGGACGAGAGGGAATGGCTTCAAACTCCACCAGGGGAGGTTCAGGCTGAACATTAGGAAAAAATATTTCACAGAAAGGGTCATTGGGCACTGGAACAGGCCACCTAGGGAGGTGGTTGATTCACCTTCCCTGGAGGTGTTTAAGGCACAGGTGGACGAGGTGCTGAGGGGCATGGTTTAGTGTTTGATAGGAATGGTTGGACTGGATGATCCGGTGGGTCTCTTCCAACCTGGTTATTCTATGATTCTATTCTATGATTCTATGACAATCAAGAGAACTCATCAAGACAAACCTCTGTACCAGACAGCAAGTGTATTTTTGGCAATACTGCTTCTCTGTACATTTTTCCAAGACTTTTCCACACTGGAAGACTGACAGCCTACATGTGGCTTTCTCACTGATGATTTCAAAATAGATAGAATGCCACA
Organism: Phaenicophaeus curvirostris; assembly: GCF_032191515.1. Taxonomy (NCBI): domain Eukaryota; kingdom Metazoa; phylum Chordata; class Aves; order Cuculiformes; family Cuculidae; genus Phaenicophaeus; species Phaenicophaeus curvirostris. The sequence continues at coordinate 3,971,124 of NC_091411.1, forward strand.
AGGTGGCTTAGCCATACATTCAGAGGTGCTACCATGAAATCATCAGCTTTTGGGTTCCTGTATGTTTCCGAAGCAAATGGACAATTCACAAATAGTTGAAGAGCCATGGGGTCCACCAGCCAGAAGCCTTGGTTCAGTGAGTCAGCAGCAAACACCACACAGGGCAACTTGAAGTGGTGCTAAACTCAGTTAACAAGCCTGACCTGTGGTTTCATGCAAATCCTTTTTCTTCTTTTAGATGATATGGGTTCATGCCCCCTAAATTTTACTCTCAGTTTCAGTTATGAATGAATTCAAAATGTTTAGGTAAAATTCAGCTAGAAGAAACTACCTAGTTTGGATTAGTTTCAGTACAAATCTAAGCAAAAACCACAAAATTACTCATGGTTTTCAGACCAAACCATAAATTTCACCTAGTTTTTTGAGCTTCATTATGAAATTTCATGGAGTTTGAAAAAAACTATAAATGTGAAGTTTAAGCACTTTTAATTGCTTTTGCTTTGGGGAATATAATGGTTGACAATACAAGTCTCAACTATCAGATGCCTGGTTGCAAAGAGACATCTTATGAACATCAGTTTGTTTTAAGTGAAAAGAGATTGATTTATTGGCTCTCGTTGGGTCCTGAGCTTTGGACTTGGTTTTGACCCTCATATTGGCCTTGTTAGTATAGTTTCAGCCCTGAATACTCGAAAGCAAGGATTGCCTTTGTGATGGTGGGAAATCTATGGATGGTGCACGCATGGCATAGACAGGTCTACTTCTTTCAGACCTCAAGGTTTAGAGAGACTGGTAAAATACTGAGACTCTTGTGTTGTTCTTTCTTATTAACAGTGACTTCTTCGAGTAGAGAATAAAACTTGGGTTATTTCTAAGTCAATCCAGAGAACTCAAGAAGTACTTGGTAGTTCAAGCTACTCACATACATGTGAGTGTAGATGTGCACATTAAAGATAGCTTCACCCTTGAATTCATGACAGGCAAATAGCAGATAAATGAAAACAGGAGATGGAGGGTGGGCAGTACTAGAAATATATTATACTGTAGAAAGTTTGCTTTAAAATATAATGCATTTTTTAGTCATTGTAAGCAAATATAAGCAAGTTTTCCTGGATGCATATCCGAAGGCGGTGTCTCACTTACTGAACCAATTCTGTCATCCAGGATACATCAGTACTAATGCTCTTGCTGAATTCCTTAAAAATTACCTTATTGAGTGCAACTGAACCAGGAAACTCGACTACGCTGGAAGATTTCATTTTAAAAGACAGCTAGCTTTCATTTCAAAGACTCCAAGTCATGATGGACTTGCCATTTCTTTCAAGGAGTCAGGAGACTTCAGTCTAATGGATTTGCTTCTCTTCCCTGTTGGATTGACAGAGAGTCAGACAGAAAAAAAGAAAACCTTATGGGTTTTATTTTTACCTCATTTGTCATCAACACTCGGTTTCCACAGGTCAAAACTTCCTTTTCCCACCTTAATTTCACAGGGACCCAGGTTCACTTTTTCTTCATTCCTCAGTTTGATTTAAAAAATTGACTAAATTGCTCAAATTTCTGTCATTAAAGGCATTTTATAGACCCCAAATCACTTGCTGACTCCTGCCCCTGCATCTGCTTAGCAGGGAAGACCTGTAACAGAGTATGGTTCTCAGAACATGCAGGATGGATACTGCTAAGGGCAACTTCAAACAGTGTTTTGAACAATAAAAGCACAGTGAACAATTGAAAGTTAGAGGCACTCATTCAAATGCAAAAATATCTCATTTCCCTGTGGCCACTGTTCACTGTAATCAGGCAAATGTTTCTTGGTAAGCTGGTTTGGTTTGGTTCAGCTCCTTTCCAGAGGAGCCTGGCCTGTGAGGAAAACTCAGACTGTAAGGAAATCTGGTTTCACATCTGGTCTCTGCCACAGCCATCCTGCAGGACCAGTGCTGTGTCACTCACTGTGTCCCACTCCCCCAGTGGCTTGGGGAGGACAGCAGCACACTCTTGAGGGGGAGCTGTGCAAACTTATAGCCTCGTGATCTCTCAGCATCACCTGAAAAAGGAGGATAATTTGGGGCAAGATGGTAATGTCTTTTCCTTGAGTTCCTTAGGCCACAGGCCCAAAGGAGGAGAGTGGGAGGGGAACGAATGACTGCTCTACACAGAAAGCCAGCAATACACATGCTGAACTTCTCTGCTTGTCTTGTGAATGCTTTGAGAAGAGACACATTTGAACTCAGCACTGAGCAGAAGGACCAGCTAATGCGTTTGAGTCTATTGCAAATACCTAACTCCGGCCTTTGCCAACCCAGAGCGCAAATCCTTTTTGATCTTTCAATCTCCCTGATCTATACCATTTTATAGACAGAAAATCCGAGGTAGAGGATAGAGAAGTAACTAACAGAGCAGAGACGCCCATGGCTTTCCAAAGCCTTTGCCAGGTGCATTGGACAAGTGAGACCCATGGAGCCATAGTGGATTTCTACTCTGAAGAATATGGAACTGTTGGAATGGGTCCAGAGGAGGCCAAAAGGATGATCAGAGGGCTGGAGCACTTCCCATATGAGGACAGGCTGAGAGTGTTTGGGTTGTTTAGCCTGGGTAAGAGAAGGCTCTGTGAAGAACTTAGAGCAGCTTTCAGTGCTGAAAAGGTCTCCAGGAAAGCAGAGGAGGGGCTTTTTACAAGGCCCTGTAGTGATAAGATAAGGGGGAATGACTTTAAATTAGAAGGAAGAAGATTTAGATCAGACATTTGGAAGAAATTCTTCATGATGAGGGTGGTGAGGCCCTGGCCCATGTTGACCAGAGAAGTTGAGGCTGCCTCATCCCGGGAGGTGTTCAAGTCCACATTGGGTGGGGCCTTGAGCAACATGGTTCAGTGCGAGATGTCCCTGCCTGTGGCAGGGGGGATGAGCTTTGAGGTCCCTTCCAAAACAAAACACTCTATGATTCTATGAACAGGCCAAGGAAAATCTGCACAGTGCTTGTGACAGCGGATTGTCCCTGCCATCCCAGCTGGGTCTGGGCAGTCCCCTCACATGCTGCCAGGAAAGGCAAGGAATGAGGGAAGGAGTTTGATAAAGATAATGAGAAAGAGGAGGTGTTGATGTAGGTTGTGAGAGAAGATGAAACAGCTTTGACACAAGGAAAGGAAACTTCAGGTTTGGAATTTCAAAAAAACCGACTCAACATTTCTGCCAATGCAGATAAAAATCTGTCTGTTTTATTACTTGGAATCATCTTTTTCTCTTTATAAATAGAAAATGCATGTTACCTCATGTTTTTCCCTTTGGGTTTTTTCAGGGGTAGATATATGTGGGTGGTAAACATCTCACAGACAAGTTGTTGTTATTATTAGTCAATATGAGGAATGGGAGGGCAGAGACTGAGGCTGTGATGTACAATATATGAGCTAGCCACAAGCCAAATATAGGTTATTCACTCATCCATGGCAAAGAAGGGACAGCACAGCCCAGGAGCTAATCTGTGGCTCTGATTATTGTTGTGTTGTGATTATTGTTGCTTTAGGAACGCTTTTCTTGCCAAAAGACAGCTTAGGTAGAGACACAAAGACCGCAAAATCTAAAAACTAGCTATGAGACATAAAAGCATCGATAAGCAGCTATACAGGTTATTGCTGCACTTGTTTAAGGAAGCTTTTTAGCCTTGACAAAGCCTTGCTTGTGACGTGGTAACAGCTAGTGATGGAAACATGCGGTATTGGTTGCTGTACAAACATACAAGGCAGGCTTGTGAATTTGCAGTCTAAACAGGTGATGCAAAGTCTGATAGGAAGTAAAAGCACGGAGCAGCACTTATCTGGTCTCTAAGGCTCCATCTTCCAGCCTGAAGTGCATGAACTGCCCTTGCTTGCCTGAAGGATAGTCCTCCAAAGAGTAGGTCTGGCTTTGGGGAGAGGGAAAGGGAGGATAAGCAGGAGAATACACTCTGGATATAGGAGTCCTGGGGACCCCACAGGCATTTCTGCATGCCCAGGTGGTCTCTAGGTGTAGGGAGAGCCTCAACAAGTAATAGCTGGTATCTGCCAGTAGGTTCACCAAACCTGAGGTATGCTTTCTTCTATGGGAGCCATGGCATATCTGGGCTTTATTGTGGATATATCTAGCTAATGAAGGCTTTAAAGTGACCTTCAGGGGCACCTTATCCATCAGGATAACACTAGTCTGAAGGAAGTGACCTGTGAAAGCCAGACTCCAGGTCTATGTCAGCTCCCATGCCAGGGCTCTGCTCTTCTGAGTCTGAGCCCAAAATGTGTGCAAATATTGCAGGAGATTCCCCTCTGCTCAAAAATGCTCTTTCATTAAAAGCGAATCAAACCACTTTTTTGGAAAGATGGCCACTGATGAAACATTTCAGAAAATTTAAAAAACCCTTACATTTTAATAAGTTTGAAAGATGCAGGTTGAGTATTTTGGGAGTCGAATGATTTCATTTTTCTATAAAAATGACATTTTGTTTTGGAACATTCCCTTGATACTATTTTGTTTATTCCCTGTATTAATTCAGCTTGAAACTGTGAAAAATGATGCCCTTTGATCTCTGTTTGCTACACTTTGGCAGTAGAGAAAGGGACTTTTTCTTTGTGATACATTTCTAGGATTATTTTTTCTTTCTGAACTGGCGTTATTCTTAACTTGCAGCATTACAACCCAAATACAAATGCTAGTTCCTGATGAGATATTTGCATGTCCAGTGGTTCACCAGTGACAGCAACCTCTGTAATTCAGGAAGCCTTCTCTTAATGCTAATCTAATGAATTTCATAATGCTTTGAAGCTGGTTGATTTGCTTTGCTTTCTGAAGAGGCATCTCAGTGTAATAATTATTGGATGATGGCGCACAAAGATGTGGGGACAGGGTTCATGGACTAGCAGACAGGCAAGGTAGATGGGATTTAGGAAGAAATGGAAGAGAAACGAGGAGCTGTAGCAGTAGGTGAAAGACTGAGTGGCTGGAAGATTAAGGTTGTGGGACCATGGGAATGGAAAGGGTTCCCTTCCTGAAGCCAAGCCTAGGCATGACCTAAAGCCAAGGCTCCCTAATTCTGCCACCATTAAATCTCACTTTGGAACATTATCAAATGCACCGGGCTTTCCTGAAAAGGAGTGTAAGGCCACCAAAGGGTTATGTTTTTTCACAATACAGCCACACATCACAGAGGAACTGCTGCACTATCAGTGACTCAATTAAAGCAACAAGAGACTGGGCTGCCTTGCCAGTGAGGGAGCAGCTTCTGCCCTTCTTGATGTGACACTTGAGAGAGTAGCAGAGGACTGGAGGAGGGAGTTAGGATGATGGGATAGTAATGGGGTGCCCAGGAGGAGCATCACACTAGGAATGTGGACCAAACCAAGGGTGGTTATGCATTAATATTGTCCAGAGTTGGGCAGGACATTTACACATATGACTGGGGGACTGAAGAGGAACAGAAAATAAGAGGTGATTAGGGTGGTGCAGCAGACATAGCAGAGGCTGTGTGTCCTGAGCTGACACTGAGGTGATGCACAGGCACTGGATGGTACAACTGATCATGAGTCACTATGTAGACAGAGGATGTGGTGCACATCTCGGAGGAGAGGGGAAGACTCAGCCCCGCTGCTGCTGCTCACATGTCCGCTTTGCAGAAGGATGAGTAGCAGCTGGGGGAGACAGCTGAGGGCACAGCTTGGCCAGCCTTCACAGGACCCGGGCATAAGGAGCAGGTGCCCACCCTTGCGGGCAACTGCTGCTGGGGTTGGAGACAAGCAGAGGTCAGGCAGTTCCTCTAGTGAGTGCTCCAGTAGAGAAGCAGACACTGGTAACTGCATCTTATTTCATAAGGGAAAATTGTTGGTTTGGGAACCATTTTTCTGAGTCAAATCAGTGGCTGGGACAGCAGTTCTTTCACACCAAGGGGAATTTTCTATGGGCCACCTTTGAGACTTTTTACCTCTCTTTTCTTATCATTTTAAAATCTAAACATTTGGCCTGACCTACAGCTGACTGTGCAGCATAAATAAGGGAAACCATCCAGGTGGAAAGCAAAATGACAGAGCACGCGATGGACCTGAAAATGAAAGCACATTCCAGTCATAAGGAGATTGCAAAGTCTGATAAATTTAACCCTGGTAAATAGTTTGCTGAATTCAGTAGTTGAATGGCAGTAAATCTATTAGATTAATTGAAAGAAGATAGAACAGGAGGGGCCACAAGTGTTTGAGTTAGCACAGGAGATAGTCCTAGATGGTTGCACAGCCCACAGTCTGCACTTTCAATGCTCCTACGGTGGAATTGGTTGTGATAGCCATCTCTCTGAGCAAGAACCTAGCTTCCATGAAATGCTGTGGCTCTAAAGTTGGGAGAAAATGGTTCAGTGAATCATCAGTTCATTGGAAAAGGCACCTTCAGGTTAGTTGAGCCAGTTCATGAATTTGAGCTGAATTTTGCGGAATGGTTGAGGCCAAAACCAGAGGTGCTGAAAACTTTTGGAAGAGCTGAAATACTAGAATTAGACAAGGTGAAACAGTGGTTTAGACAGATCAAACATTAATTGCTATTACACTTCCAATGGGTTTGAGTCTTGCCAAAACCTGAGCTAGGTGATGGACATATTGCTCCTCATTGATTAACTGCTTTGATTAAGATATTAATGCACACCATAGTAACTGTAGATATGATCTCCCTCTCTGAGCAGTTCAGGCCACAGATTTGAGCAATATTCTCCTATCCTTGAGATATTGCTGTTACTAAATAGCATGCACAAACCAGAAAATGAATGAAAGGGTAGGAAAATACCTGATAATAATTTCCAGAAAACTGCAAGTTAAAATTCCCTCCCTGGGACTCACTTTTACAGAATGAGTACATATTCAATAAGTCTGTGAATTCAGTTACTTATGACCTGGATCCTGCAGATGACCGACAGCCCTTTCAATATTACATGGATAAGGAGAGAGCTGTAATTTTACTTTTATTCCAGGAGCAGTAGCAGCAATAGGCAGTAGGAAGGTGCACTCCAAACATACAATAAAACCATTCTGGAGCCAGGGTATGCAGATTGTTAAGAGTCACTTAATGAAACATCAAACAGGGCACTATTGTTGCCTTTGGCCACTGCAAGGAATGAGAGAACAGTGTCAAGTCAGACCATATACCCATCTAGACTGATACGCCATCTACAAGCACAGTAATTAAGTTCAAGATGCTCTGCAGAAGAGTACAAGCAACAGGCAAAATATAGTGGGCATTCACTTGAGATGTCTAATTCCTGTTTGAGTCCAGTTACACACTGCAACGAGATCAATAATTCAATCATGCAATGTATAAAGCAGAAGTTATTCTCATTTATTTCAAAATTTTTTGAAGGGTATATTTTCCTGAGGTGCCTCTTATCCTTGTTAGAGAAAGAACTGTTTTCATTTGTGGCTCACTGCCTCCAGGTGCTCAATATTCCATAGCATTTTTTTCATACCTCCTCTCCTAGGACTGATGATGAAGTCCAGAATCTGTTGCATCCTCCAATCCTGTCTGCGCCCCCTCCAGACCTTCCAGCTGCCCATGGCATGACAGCAGCTACAGCAACAAAAAGTGCCTTTTCCGGTACATGATAATGTTGCCCAAACACTTGCTGGCAGAAAAACAGCTTAGAACACCAGCCCTGTTGTGCAAGGCTTTCCCTGTGCTCAGACCTTGGCACATGAGGGTCCCACAACCAAACCACAGCTGCAGCCCTTGGGGTACAGGACATGAGTGCTTACAAGGAGCTTTCCCTAAACCAAATGGACCCTTATCTCTGTGCTCTGGTTTTTATGGCATGCAGACTGAGATGGGAGAGTACCGAGAGCTGCTTTATTTTGGGGGCTGATGGCTTTGGAGGAAGCAAGAGTTACTTCCACCCAGCTTTAGACATCTGCAATGGGACTTGACTGCATATTGTGCGCCTTACTTTGTAACCCAGAAAGACAAACATACACTTTTCAGAAGCGGTTTGTCTATCTTATTTTATGTACCTGCTTCAGGAGGGCATGATTCATGGCTTTTGCTGAGAGGGCTCCATCTCCAGGATACTCGAATTTCAGAGCAAACAGAGAGCCCAGCTATACACGGGAGAAGCTGCCTAAAGTCTCAGACCATGGGAATAAAAGTAAGACAGGTCAAAAGCAAGGAATGCCCTTCAGTATGAGCCCTGCAGGGCAGCCAGATATGAAGGGCTGTGAACCCCAGGAGCAGCCTTCAGTAGCTGCTGATGGAACCCCGTGAGGCACTGAGCGAAGGGAGTCGTGTGATGATGCTTTGGTTCAGAGACAAAAGCATTCAGTGTGAGCACTGTGACTGGGCAGATGTCACAGCAGGGAGGAAGCTGCACAGGCAGCAGGCAGAGGTCCCTGCCTGTCCAGGGCAGGACTAGAGCCAGGAGGGATGCAGCAGGGGACAAAACACTGAGCATCTCTGCTCTGCCTTGAGAAAGTTTATCCAGGAGTAGGAAATCCCAAAGAAGTCAACATTAAGAATTAAAACTGAAGTGAAACAATGTTTACTTGTTAGAAGAACTGCAGCAGGTTTTTAGGTTTACTTTCATTTCAGTCAATGCCGGGTCCATTTTCCTTTTGATCTGCATTAATGCCCCCGTCCTTATCGAGGCAGGCTCAGTGAGAACACGTTCAGACTAGCTGGCAGATTTCTGGTGTGGTTTTGCATAGTTTTCTGAGAATCAGAGGACATTTCTTGTTTTTCAGTTTTACAGGAACCCACAAGCAAGTCTAAGTGCTTTAAAGGCCTAATAAACAGGTAGGTGTTGTGAAAGGTTAGTGAGAAACAAAACTCTGTAGCCCTGCCGTGGTGGGCTCGTCTGCTGGCTCCTCACATCAAACCTGGTTGGAGGTTGCTTGTAGCTGCAGTGAGCGTGCCAAATAGAGGGATTTTGACATCTGATGAGGAAGATGGTTATGAAGCTGCAAGAAAAATGTGGTTAGTTTTACTAGCACCTGTGGCAAATTCCTCTCAGAGGTCCTCCCACAAGGCAGTGTGCGTTGTACAAGATGATGCAGAAGGAACAGGAGGAGGGAGATGGTTGTGTCATATGTTCCCCTGGGGCTCACTATTTATTCAGGAAAGAAAAAAATTTTAGAGTTCTTTTTTTTTCTTTTTGACTTCATGGGGGACATTCAGTGGAAAATACTACAGCAGCATTGTAGGAAGGAGCCAGGTAGCCCCCGTCTACATGCTGAGCCTATCCCAGTCTCTGTGCTTTGAGGAGGAGAGAGCCAAGGATGAGAGCAGATGCTTGTGCCGTTGAAGCAACGGGGATGGCAGTCAAGAGTGCAAGGTGGTGATGATTTTGGCCCTGGCAGTGTTTTACTGTATGTATTGAATGGGGCATTTAGTGCCTCTGTGCTTGGATTTTGACACAAGTGAAATGGAAATCCTCAGGAGCAAGGAGGTCTCTTGTGGGACTGCTGTCTCTTGATATGTTTGAGAGGTTCCAATAAGAAGTGCTTTCCAGCAGATTTCTCTATGAGAAGAAAAATTGAAAGCAGAAAGATTAGGAAGATCTTTAAGGTACAGAATGGTACCAAGTAGCTCTTATTTTGCATTCTTCCCCATGTCCATATGTCCCTGGAGAACACCTATTTCTGGTCGTGCTTTTTTGCAAACCCTTGTTCTGCAAGTGTTCACCTGAGAAGGAAGGAGGAAAGTTATAGAATCAGTGATACTAGATGAAAAAATGAGCCAAACCATCTCTGTTTCCCCAACCACAGCACCGCACAATGAGTTTTCACTTTCTCCCAATGGCCTTGACAACATCCTCACCTTGAGGTGTAGATTGTCACCAGCTGATGTTTCTGTACTTCATTCTGTAGCAAAGGACAGAGGCTCTCTTACAGTAGAACATATGAAGCATCTCTTGGAAAGTCAATGACATTCAAAATAACGTCATGACTCTCGTAAGGACTAACTGTGTAGCCTTCAGCTTCATAAATTATAAATAACAACAGTGCCATTTATTGCTGTACACACAGGTAGAACCAACGTAAGTAGTGAAATAAGAGTGGCTAGATGTGAAAGCTCACCAAAAATAATCAAATTTGGACAACAGGTCTAGGTTTCCTGCTTTTTTAAGTCCAGCTTGATAAACCTCGTACTGATTAGCTGAGTACTTTCAGCCCCACTGGAAGTCGAAGGGAAGGTCCTTCAGCTAAGCCTGGCTGAAGAAAGAATCCTTGAAACATCTCACATAGGCCAAATGGGAATGAAGGTCCCAAAGTCAAAGGTGACTTCCAAAGAGTGGTGAGGCTGGCTTGAAGTGAGGAGCCTTTCTGCCCTCCCTACACAGCTTGTAGAGTTAAGGCTGTCAGCAGCTTTAAACCATAAAAAGGAAACAGTCCTCAAAGGAAATTTAAGTGTAAGGTGCCAAGACTGCACTAATGTCTGCTTGCATGTGCCTGTGGTTCAAACGGATGTGTGTTTGCAGTCACTCCATTAAAATAGGATGCGGTAATCTGAGGGGAGGAATTTTCCTTTCTGGTGAAGCTCATCTGGCAACTTACCCACGAGTAGGCAAGTACAGCCCTCTCTTTTGGGCCACAGTGCCACCTCACAATGTTGATAAGGTGCAAAGCCTTTGTTAGAAACAGTCGGAGGGGGTGGATTTTTTTTTTTAATAGTGTTTGTTTTCTGTGCTTTTTCCAGGAAGAGGCAGATGAATCTTAGAACTGATGTGCTCCAAACTCTTAAATGCTGGCACTGCTTATTAGCTGCCTGCTCAGTGGAGAATATTCTTCCTTATATAGGCCTTTCAGAAACTAGGTCAGAAGATTAACTTGAGTACTGGTGGCTAAAAATCCTCTTTGACAGCCTGCCTTCCTTTATTATTTTGTCACTTTGCCCATCACAGCCACCAATGCCTGCCAGCTTCTTGACCAATTTCTCTTGGGGTGTGCTGTGTTGACCACAAAAGGCAGCTCTGCTCCCTGCCACCACTGCAGAACCTGCAAAAACCCTCAGCCAGCTGGGGTTTTTGGTGTGTTTGACCCCTGACACAAGTTGTCTTCCCAGGAAGGAGAGGTTGTTTTTCAAAGAAAAGTGGCAGTGCTGCACCAGCCTAGCCATTTACTTGATTTGTCAGTGGAAAGACATCTGAACAGAGATGCCCACATGTGCCAAGGGTTGGCGTGCTAAGGATATGCCACCTCCATTTTCTGAAGGTTCTGTTCTGAGAAAAGGGCAACTGGATTAGATGCTGGGCAGGGTGTTAGATGCTCACACCACAGTCAATACGTTTGTGTTGATGAGACAAATACGCCTACAGGAAAGCTGGTGAGGAACTCTTCATCAGAGAGTGCAGGGATAGCATGAGAGGGAACTTTTAGGCTGAAAGAGGGGAGATTGAGATGAGATCTTACGAAGAAATGTTTTGCTGTGAGGGTGGGGAGGCCCTGGCACAGGCTGCCCAGAGCAGTGGTGGCTGCCCCATCCCTGGAGGGGTTCAAGGCCAGGATGGATGGGGCTTGGAGCCCCTGATCCATGGGAGGTGTCCCTGCCTATGGCAAAGTTTGGAACTGGATGGTCTTTGAGGTCCCTTCCAACCCAAACTATGCAATGATTCTATGAAATTCACGTTATATACATGCTTAATCAGATTCCTAATCAGTGTGCACATGCATGAATATCTCAGGACTAAACTAACAAAAAAATAACATGCTTAGATCCGGCTTTTAAATCTCTAGACAGCCACTTAGCAAGGTGATCTTATTTCCAGAAATGCAAAGTGCAGAACAGCTCCCAGAAATGTGCTGTACCTTCAGGTCTTTGGAAATCTGACCACCTGGGAGAGAACAGAGCCCTAATGATAGGTTCTGCTTTTGCAGTTAACCGTGCAGCCTTCAAGCGGAAAGTAAAGCAGCTGATGTTTCTTTGGCCAGTAATGTATGCAAAGTGGATGGGTTTTTTCACTATAGAAAACTTAAGCTCTCATCACGTGTTTTTTGCTTTGCAGTTGGAATAAAAGTCGCTTGACAATGCTGTGCATCCTTTCTGCAATTTCTTCTCCAAATCCACTTTTAATTTGGACACTAACTGTTCAGACAGCTGATTATGCCAATGTTTTGCTTCCTTGCTGTGTTTTAACTCCAAACATCAGCTGCAGGTGCCTTCAGTTCTGTTGCCTTTGTGATAGAGCTGAGGAGTCATTCACATTTTTACTGCCTCCCATTTAAAAGAAATGTTGGTCTCTTCTCTCAGAGGTGCCATGTGTCTCCATTTTTGCTGTACTGTAAAGTTCCCTGCATACCCACAGATCAGGTGGTATTTATTCAGTGTTCAACTAAAAGAAAACAAGACTTCTCCAGAATGCAGCCTGTTGTGAAGCCTCCCAAATCCGTGTGTTACTGAATTGGGAACTTGGATAAGAATTGCCAGACTGGAGGAGGAGAGAAGCTCTAAACACGCAGACTGGTAAAATCCTTCCATAGGAGAAGCAAAACTTTCCACCTAGGAGCTCTAAAAAAAGCTAGAAGTACACAATCACTGTTCCTTTACTTTGGTTATGTTCCCCACCTGCTCAGGCCTTAGGTACATGAAACAAGCTCTGATCTGGGATTAATCTCTCCCAGGACAGAGGCACCTCTTTGGTTCTTCATTTCTTCTCTATTCCTGTAGTGTATGTTGAAGCATAACCATAAGGGAATGAGCTGATTGCTACAGAAATCAGAGAGTCATAGAATCGTGGAATGGTCTGGGTTGGAAGGGACCTTAAAGCCCATCCAGTTCCAACCACCTGCCAAGGACAGGGACACCTCCCACTGGATCAGGAGCTCCAAGCCCCATCCAACCTGGCCTTGAACACCTCCAGGGATGGGACAACCACCGCTTCCCTGGGCAACCTGGGCCAGGGCCTCCCCACTCTCATGGTGAAAGCTCCTGTTAGTAAACACACTATAACAAGAAAGACATTCACACTTAAACAAGACTGGAAGGGGGTATCCATCAAAATGTTTTGGAATACTGGTGATTTCTACTTGCAGGTAGTGGGGAGCTTGTGGGTCTCAGAAGCCCCAGGTGGTTGCTATCAGCTCGCCAGGGCCAATGCTGAGATCTTGGTACCTGCTGCCACCCAAAACCTCTGTTTGGTTTCTAAGGTGCAAGAAGAAATACTTAAATTTATGCTGAGCTGGGAGCACTTTGGGGTCTCTGTGTCTGTGATGCTCACCTAAACACCTCCTAGCCTTGCAAAGGTATTTTATGCATATATATACACTGGAACAGGCTGCCCAGGAGGTGGTTGAGTCACCTTCCCTGGAGGTGTTTAAGGCACAGGTGGATGAGGTGCTAAGGGGCATGGTTTAGTATTTGATAGGAATGGTTGGACTCGATGATCCGGTGGGTCTCTTCCAACCTGGTTATTCTATGATTCTATGATTATATATATATACATATATATACACACACACGTATGAGTGTGTGTGTGTATGTGCACATGTGCGTACTGTTCTTGTGTATACACGCTCTCTCTGCTGCTCAGTGAATACACCCTAGAACAGATGCATATTGGTGAGCAAATACCTATACAAGCATGGATGGTGCCTACATGGATGGGGGATGATGTGATTGAGAGCAGTCCTATGGAGAAGCACTTGAGGTGCTGATTGATGAGAAGTTTGACATGAGCTGGCGATGTGCGCTCACAGCCAAGAAGGCTAAATGTATGCCAGCAGGGCAAGGGAGGGGATTCTGCCCCTCTGCTCCTCTCTTGTGAGACTTCACCTGGAGCACTGTGTCCAGTTCTGGAATCCTCAACATAAGGAGGATACGGAGCTGTTGGAACAGGTCCAGAGGAGGCTACAAAGATGATGTGAGGGCTGGAGCACCTCCCACATGAGGACAGACTGAGAGAGTTGGGGAAGAGAAGGTTCCAAGGAGACTTTATAGTGACCTTCCAGTATCTGAAGGGAAGAGAGTGGTGAGGTCTTGGCCCAAGTTGCCCAGAAAAGCTGTGACTGTCCCATCCCTGGAGGTGTTCAAGGCCAGGCTGGATGGGCCTTGGGCAGCCTGTTCCAGTGGGAGGTATTCCTGCCACTCTCATTTCAGTGAGAAGAGTTCAGAGCAGCAGCTGAAGCTGTGAGTGCTTGAAAGCCTTTCAGAGAGCAAAGATCAAGTTGGTCAGATGCAATCACAAATGTGAAATCTGGGTATCCTTCCACTTGAACAGTCTACAGGTATCCATGGCTGGAATATGTATCCACACATAGGGCTTCAGACTCTTTTGGGCTGATGGACAGCTGCTGAAACATAGAGCTGCTGCTTGTATCATAATCTTATTAACTTGCTAAAAAGGGATCCACAATCAATTTGACTGATATGCCAGCACTGCACCAGGCTGTGTTATTTCCAGGTATTCTGGCTGCTATAAGACAGAGGATGTATATGGTTTGTACTTAAAACATATGAAAATTAACATTTAGGGGAGCCTAAGCTCATTTTCACTATTTATTTTCTACAGAAATGTTACATACTCAGAATATAATGGATATTTTCCCCCTATCAGTTTATCTCAGCCAGTTACATTTCTTGGGTCTGTCAAAATGGACTTGAAACATCTATACTCAATGTGAGCTACTTCAAAAATTCCCTTCAAAACTTTTCTTTAGAGAAGATAGCTTATTTTTATCTCCCGTTTTTCTTGGCAAGCGGCATCCTGTTTACATGGCACCCTGCAACATCTTGTTAATAAAAATGTCCCAACTCTTCCCAAAGCTGAGAGTTTTGCGGTCAGTCGGATGAAAATGTGGGCACTATCTTTGAGAATAAATCTGAATGGCTCTGCTCTCTGGTGATCTAACCAGGATATTTTTTCTTCCACTTGGACAAGAAACCAGTGTTTTCACGTTATTTCTCCTGTCTTTGCCAGTTACAGAAATAGAAGGACAAGGCACTGAGTAAAGTAGAAGTAAAGAGGCAGGGGTAGGACGGGGAGGAAATGAGCTCTTTCAGAACCCAAACTAGTTTCAGTTTAAGCAGTGGACAAAATTTCAGGTTACCTGTTGGTTTTAACCCTTTCCACACAACTATAGAGACAGGAGATGCCTTAGGCGAAGGGAGCCACAAAAGTGGCAGTGAAAGGGATTATCTGTACTGAAACCACCCACGTGTTGGTTTTTTCCCTCCTAATCTATCTGTCTTGGTCTCTTTCTCTCTTTCCTCTTTGCCACATATAATTTACAGTAAAAACACAGGAAGATGAATGATTTCTTCTGAGGAAAGTACCTGACAAAGAGGTGAATGAGTAAAGTCATCAGGTCCTTTGACTTCATCGCTACCCATGCATCCTCAGTGGTTTCAGGCAGAGACGCTGACTTGCTGTGAGATGCCTTTGAAGTGGTTTTTGCCAGTACATGGCACGTGGGAGGTACACAAGACGTGAATTTTTCCCTGTGGCAATCCAGGCACGGGAAGCACTGAATTTGTGAGTAACAGCAGCTATTAGTTGCATTGCATGTTATAACCCCCCAAAACACCTCTTAACCATTAACTCAACGATTAACACGTAACCATTGCCAAAGGAAGCCATGGCTGCTCCATCCCTGGAGGTGTTCAAGGCCAGGTCGGATGGGGCTTGGAGCAACTGGATCTAGTGGGAGGTGTCCCTGCACATGGCAGGGGGTTGGGACTGGATGGGCTTTGACGTCCCTTCCAGCCCAAACAGTTCTATGATTCCATGATCACACTGTGACTAGTGGCCATGCTGCACACAGTGTGTGGGCTTCTCTCTCTGTCCAGAGAGCGAAAAGTGTGAGGCTGGCTCTCGGGAGCCACACAGCCATACTGGGCAGGGAGAGGTTGTCTGCAAACTCCTGCCTATACAGCATAGCCATTGCTGCCATTTAAAGTCTACCTCCTCTGTTCCTCTCTGAAGTCTTCTAAGAAGCAAAGCTGGGTAAGTAAAACATCAGCAATAAGGAATGCAACTTGGGTCTCCTCCTACAAGACCCAGCAAAAAGGCTCAGCCCAAATCTTGGCAGTTTCTGGGGTCCTGAAGAGGAATTTTTACCATGAAAAAAACCCCTTTGTCCTCAATATCACCTAAGAGGGCGCAAGTGAGAAACTAGTCAGATATCGTCTTGTGGAGACTGTGATTTCCCCACACGTTAAAGGTGATTAAATCTGAGGTGAGTTTTTCAGTGTGTCTAAATGTAGGTTTAGAAGGGATGAAAGGCAGACAGAGATTGTCTACCTGAGTAGAACACCAGCTTCTTTGTCTAACTATAATGCAATAACATCTTCTATCTTTCTTTTCCAACTCCTATTATCTCCAGAAAACCTTCCTTTAAATTACAGAGGTGTTTAAATGCTTGCACGTGATCATGTTTTCCTACTCCATCCTCTACTTGGGATGTCATTTCCACTGCAAAATGAAATAGGACTGATTCATTTTGCAGGATTGATACAAGTCCAGATGGAGATTGATTCTCAACCCTGTGGAAATTCCTTACCGATGTTGATATTAAAGTGAAAACCTCTCCACCGTACATTCATTGGGTTTGTATTGCTGCTCCTTACTTCTTAGGCTGGAGCCAGGAACAGCTTGTGAGCAGCTGATGATGACCCAGAAAGCCACAGCTGTTCCTACAGCATCTTTTTATTCTCTTTTTTTTTTTTTTCTGAGAACTGCCTTTCCATCTCACCTAAACCTG
Source organism: Phaenicophaeus curvirostris (assembly GCF_032191515.1). NCBI lineage: Eukaryota > Metazoa > Chordata > Aves > Cuculiformes > Cuculidae > Phaenicophaeus > Phaenicophaeus curvirostris. The sequence goes on from NC_091411.1 coordinate 3,987,799, forward strand.
CTTCTTCACCACAGAAAGGTCATATTATTCTCTAGATTGAAGGTCTGATTAAGATGTGTTTTTTCACCGTGAGTCTGCCAGCCTTCCAAGAACAAAGATCCTATGTGCAGCTTTTGTTAATATTTGCTTGCAGTCTCTTGGCGACAAACCACACCTTCTTTATCAAGACAAACATATTCGTACACACACACATGCACACGCACACACACAAAGCTGCTCTGGGACTGCAGGCTGAGATTTCTTCACCTGGTGAGGCTGCTGGGGAAATACTCAAGAAAAAGGCATCTGAAACAAGAACTAAAGTCAGGAGGGTTTGGGAGCAGACTTTTTTCAAATAAAATGATAAGGCAGTCCTCAAAGGAAGATATCCCTTCCTGGAGCTTTAAAGCTGCTGAAGCTTTCCTGTAATCTTCTTTTTTTGCTAAGTTTAGGTAGAGTTTTCTTCCCCCTACTTCCCATAAAATAAATCTTATCATTTTCCCTGATCATTTTGTCAAGATCGTGTATTTCTAACATTATGAAGTTGTCTCATATCTGTCTGTTACTTCCAGTCTGCCTGTAGCTCCTGAGAGAGTGCAGAAAACAACCAGCAACCATCCAAGTGCCATCTCAGCCATCCCAGCTCTATTCCAGGGGTCTGTGTCATCTCATCCGTATTGCTGAAAGGCAAGAGTATGAAATGGCAAGGTACATACGAGGCTGATGCCACCGCCTTGCCATTTTCTGGGTGGAGGATCAACTTATTGCTTATTGATAATACCTAAACATTTCTGTTCAGCTTCCCTTTCTACTAACCTAGGTCTGCTGGAGAACGTTCATTAGGTGAAACACAAAGAATGCTTAAAAGGAGAAGGAGGGGGAAAATAAGGATAAAGGAAAAGGAAAGCAAAAGAGAAAAAGTTAGGAAAAAAACTGCTGCTTCTGCAGAATTTCACAGCCCTCAGAGTTAACGTGGCAGCTGCAAGACGGTTTTTCGGGGCTGCAGTTTCAGATTCAGGTAGTGAAGACTGAGACCAAGTGGGTAGAAAGGGCAGCCCCTGAAACACTCGATACTCAGTTCCTAGTTTTACACACTCTTTAATACCCTGTTATGCCCAGACTCTCTTAAAGCAAAGCAAGCTAAACATTTTGAATGAAGTGGCATCCTTGTACAGGAAAGATGAAAAATAGGTGTCTTCTGTTACAGATCACTGCTATAGTCTGGGCTACTTATTCACTAATGCAGACTTGGGCAAGATGCCCTGGTTTTATGGTTAGGTTCAACCCAGCAATAGGTGAGATCAATTCCCTTGAATAATGAACAAAATAGAATAGCATAAAATCATAGAATCATAGAATAGTTTGGGTTGGAAGGGACCTTAAAGATCATCTAGTTCCACCCCCCCGTGATGGGCAGGGACACCACATCCAATCTGGCCTTGGACACCTCCTAGGATGGGGCACCTGGTCTTGAACACTTCCACAACTTCCCTGGGCAACCTGGTCCAGCGCCTCACCACTCTCACAGTGAAGAAATTGTTCCTTATGTCTAGCCTAAATCTGCCCCTCTCCAGTTTATAGCCGGTGCCCCTCATCCTATCACTAAAAGCATTTGTAAACAGTCCCTTCCTAGCTTACTTGTAGTCACCATCAGATACTGGAAGGTCACTATAAGGTCTCCTCAGAGCCTTCTCTTCTCCAGGCTGAACAACCCCAACTCTCTCAGCCTGTCCTCACATAGGAGGTGCTCCAGCCCTCATATCAGCCTTGTAGCCCTCCTCTAGTCCTGTTCCAACAGCTCTTATATTGAGGATTCCAGAACTTAGCATTGGGAGCAGAAGTAAGGGCACTGCATCCAGAGGTGGTGCAGCAGAGTAGGGTCCTCTCCTGTGGTCGAACTGTGCAGGCTGATGGAGGAATTTAAAGTATCTATTGTCTCCTGCATCACGCTGGAGTGCTGGAACTACTTGGTCACTGTGGCTGCGCACTCATGCCTGGATTCAGAAAAGAAAAACAGATTCTTTAGAAATCTGAGTCCTATAGAAAGCCAGAGGATCTGATAAGCTAAGAACTGCCATCAATTTAAACTTCATTGGCCAGAAATTACCTTTGCAGCTGTCTTTTGCCTAATTAAGAAATCCAAGCACAAGATTGCAATGGGACTGCAGTATGAATACAGGTCTCTGCAGCGCTGGGCATGCACGTTGGCTGAAGGAGGCAGGATAAGTGCAGCAGCACTGGGAAAGGTGCTTTGCCATCTACTTGTCTCAAAAGTACCCCTTATGGATACAGTCCGAACCCCATAAATCCCATTTACTACCTTTGAGATGTTGAGTCTCGCTGTCCTTTTAGAAGCCCTTCCTCTTCAGCCGCCTAAGGGGCTTCTAACCTGCTAAGTATAAACATCAGCACTAAGATGCCTTATGGGTTTTTAAGCTGACAGACCAATCAGACAACAATTTGGTGCACTCTTGGCAGATTTATAAACAGATTTTAAAACCAAAGGTGTCTTTAAGGTATTCGGAGAGGAGAGGAGAGGAGAGGAGAGGAGAGGAGAGGAGAGGAGAGGAGAGGAGAGGATGAAAGCCAAAAAGCAAGTATCACTGACAATAGTCTGTGATGGAGCTGCTTGGTAGCTAATCAAGCTTGTGTCAGCTCTAAAGGCTGTTTTGGCATGTGTTACTTCAAGGATTCACCAGTTTCTCTTTTGCAGAAGCAGTCATGAAAAATACCGAGCAAGGCATCTGTCAGTGAGTAATTGCAGGAAAAATTATCATCCTTCTGTGCAGCGTTCACATCATTTCTGGAGCGAGGTACAAATCTGAGCCCATCTCCAGCAGCTCTGCTTGCATCTGCCAAGCTAAATGACATCACAGCCAGATACAGTCAGTTTTGTGATGTTACTAGAGATGAGGAAATAATATCATAAATGTCAATTCTTCCTCTGAATGTCTGCAAACAGACTGCAAGAGCTTTCAAGTCCCCAGTTAGACAGATTTGCTGCCATTTCATAATAACTTGAAAAGCATCTTGAGAGCAGAACATATTTCTTCATTACTGGTGTGGCTCTCTTTTATAGTGCCAACCACTTGCTCTGACAAACACCAAAGAAGGGCTATTAATTACAGAGAAAGAATTTAATTGAGTGTTCTACTCAGCACCTTGCCAGTGGCCTGGAAAATCAAAGGAGACTTGTGTTGCATGTGCAAAACAAACAATGTGGTTGGACTCGATGATCCTGGAGGTCTTTTCCAACCAAGTGATTCTGTGATTCTGTGATGTCCACTTGTATAGCTTGGGCTGGGGGGCAGAAATCCAAACTACACAGAATAATATTCATCAAAGGGGGTTGTAGCAAGGTGGGTGCTTGTCTCTTCTCCAAAATAAAAAGTGATAGGACGGGAGGAAATGGTCTCAAGCTGTGCCAGGGAAAGCTTAGTTTGGACATTAGGAAAAAAATTATTTATTGAAAGAGTGGTGAAGCACTGGCAGAAGCTGCCCTGAGCAGTGGGGGAGCCTCCATCCCTGGAGGGGTTCAGAAAAATGTGTAGGTGTCGCATTTCAGGACATGGTTCAGTAGGCACGGTGGGGTTGGGCTGACGGTTTGACTGGATAAGTTTAGAGGGCTTTTCCAACCTTAATGTTTCTATGATTCTATGAAGGAAGCTCCTCTTTGATCTGTGCTTTGGCTGTGTCTTAGCTCCTGCTCCTGCAAGGCAAAAATAAACTTTTTCTTACAGGCGTCCTTGCAAAGTTCCTGTTGTGTGTCCATAAGGATATGTTTTGCTCCAGGCAGCCAGTTTTCCTAGCAAAGACTGCTGCTGCAGGGACACCGACAGCAGCTGGGAAGTCTGGAATTCTGGACATCACCACACCAGAAGACAACTGTGAAGAATGACAGTGTTTAGACCACTGTTGGACATCTGCAGGATTTCCAAGTGCTGCCAAACAGAGCAGGCACAGACCAAGGCAGACGGACTCTGCGTGCCATCTGCTGGCTGCCAGGATTAAAACAGACAAGGAGAGTGAGCAGGGCTGCTAAGAGTTGCTGGAATTCAAACTGTATGAACAGGAGACCTCAGATGTTTTACTGATTAGGAATTTCTCCCACTCCCTCAGCCAGGCATTGCCTGTTCCCACTAGCAAATCCTCTGCACCATCTCCGATCATTATCCTAGGATGTGATTCTGAATTCTGCTTAACAATGGAACCATGCACAATGTGTGGGATGGTTCCTGGGAGATATGTTACAGACACCTACAGAAGTAGGACATTTCTGAAAAGTAGCTGCCCAGACTGACTGTTAATAAAGCCCAGCACACAGGCTTTGATGCTTCTGTCCACAGCACCTTCTGTGTCTCCATACAGCAATTCCTGCTGTGCTGGGGCTCTCTTGCAGTAAAGCTGGTCCCAGTGCACCCCTCAGCATGCTTGGTCCCCACCAGGCTCTACCTTCTGGAGTGATGCTGAAGTTTCATTGAAGACCATGAACACGGTGGTCTTCAGCTCAAGCTCAGAAATGCAAGAATCAAAGGGTTGCAATTAAAAATAACTATATTAAAAATAATTAGCAAGACAGAACCTAAGGTTGAATGGAAGTGATACTCCCCCTTCTCCCTTTCCTTCCTTCTGATTTTGAAGTTTTTTAGTGATATTTCCTATGTGCACACACTTCTTTACACCCTGTGTCAAATCAACAACATCCGACCTTATCTAACAGCTAGCACTTCTCAGCATGTCTTATCCGCAGAGCTGATCATATTTGCCCTGCCTGAAAGCATCTTCTTTCCCAGCCACCTTCCAGCAATTGCCAAGGAGGAGGCAGAAACAATTGCTCTGTTCAAAAAGTGCAACCTTGAAGTAGAGCAGAGAGACTGGAATAAAACAACAGATCTTTTATTGTCTTCAACCAAAGAGAAGAACAGAACAACTACACATATGTTTCATTCATATAAAAAAAAGGGAGCCCTTTATTTACACAAGTGTTTAAGGTTGCCAATAGCACCTAACAACAACTCTATATTCTCTTGGTATCCTTTTGTTAGTTGTTCCCACCTAGATGGAGCAAGCGTTGGTCAGTAACACTTAGGAAAACACTTTAAAAGCTTTTGGGCAGGAATAAAAAAGAAATGTGTTCTAAAAGAAACCAAATTCTCACAGGCGTTTCACTGTAACAAAGCCAGCAGAATACTTACAACCCAGCACTGACAAAAGGAACGGTTTTCTGTATGAGCTCAGCAGCCAAATAATTCTCAGCCTTTCTTTTACTCCCCTATCTAAGTAAATACACTCTGGACATGCACAAACTCAACATGTATGAAAAAAGGTAGAAATTTATTTAAAAGTAATTGTGCTTTTATTTATAAAAAAAAATTTACAATCAGACACTGTCCTGCTGTGTTTCCAAAAGCAAGGTTCTCTCAAAAATGACAAAAACTTAGCTTATTATTATCATTATTATTATTACTTTCTCATTATATTAATAATATTAATCTTATGCTTAAGTTTAAAAACATACTGCTTTCCCCTTCCCATCCCCTCCTTCTCTGTGGTGCTTGATATATATATATAAAAGGCTTTCTGACAACCAATGAATTTCAATTATAACTAATAATAATAATAATAATAATGATAATTAATCATACACATTTCTGTGTGTAAAACATGGCTGATTCTAAAACAAACTACCAATGTACAAAGCTCTTCTCCCTCCCCTACCCTGGGCCATCCAAGAGATAGTCAGACTGTGGAAGAATTTTATCCCAGGGGCTTTCTGAGAAAGTAAAAACTCATAAAACAACATACAACCCTTGAGATTGTTGTCTTTGGTGTGGAGACATTACTGGTGGGCAGCCAGAGCTGCGCTGCTGAAAACGCTGGGACACTTAAGGCTTGTTTGGATTGTTGCAGAAGCCTCTGTTGGGCCAAGGGTCACCAATGCTTTGGTACGGCTACCAGCTTCTCACATCCCACCACCCCCCTGCTGCCAGAGGATCTCCCCACACCCCCACTCTGTATCCCTCCCCCCCGTCACCCTGCCCATAGCCCCTTCACCACCTCTGGGGCTTTACGCTCGCTTTCGTCTTCCTTCCAAGTTTCGGAAGCTGGAGGGTCTCAGTTTCATCTCTGCAAACTGGATGGAGTATTCGTGGCCCTTCCAGTGGAACCAGTTAACACCCTGCAAAGACAAAGATGAAGTGTGGGATGTCACAAATGCACTCTTCCTGTTGTCAGCCTTTACTCCTCCCGTTTCAAACTCCAGGCTGTTTCCAGTCTTCAGAACAGAGGAAAACCCAAGTAGAGGGGCTTTAGGGAGCACAAGGCTCTGGCCACTGGCATGAGCAATGAACCTGCTGTCCTCCAGAGCAGTCACTCTTTGCCTGGCTTTCATGGTAGGAAGAACATTTTGTTTCACATCTTGAAAACTACAGTTGTTCCCTGCACACTTGAAGATATTCCCTTGGGAAATCATACAAAACCATCAATATTTCACCAGCTGACATTAAATTCTTGTCTCGTGAGCAACTGCCCGCATGTTTCCCTATGACCCTTTGGTCTGGAGAGTGGCTTGGTTGGTGCTCTGATGTCTGGCTAGACAGACCTGTAACTGCAATTCCCCATCTTTTAATGCATTACAGAAGCCTTCAAACACCAAACTCACCTGACTGTGGCTGTTGTCACCATATCTGCCCATCAGATTGACTCGGTGACAATTCTTGTACCAGAATGCACCCTTGTATGACAAAGCACAGTTAGTGATGGCAGAATCATTATCCTTGTCATAGGTGGAAAAGGACCTTCCGTTATGGTATGTCATGGAGTCACCTGGGTGAAGGGGTAGAAGGAAAAGCAAGGTCAGTGGTTTGCCAAGTTTAGATTCCATGTGAGTGACCATTCTGTAGAAAATATTTGTACAGTGTCATGCACTGTCTGTAAAGCCTGGCTGTGTGGCTAAGGTTTTTAAAATTCGTAGAATCATAGAATAGCCTCCCACTGGATCAGGCTGCCCAAGGCCCATTCAACCTGGCCTTGAACACCTCCAGGAATGGGGCAGCCACAACATCCCTGGGCAACCTGGGCCAGGGCCTCACCACTCTCATCTTAAAGAAATTCTTCCTTATGTCTAGACTAAATCTGCCTCTCTCCAGTTTATACCTATTGCCCCTTGTCCTACCACTACAAGCCTTTGTAAACAGCCCCTCATAATACAGAAGTACAATATGAGCAACCTTCAGCATGTACCTGAAGCAGAGGTCACATCCATGCCTTAGTATCTGTATTGCTCCATCTACTAATCTTATACCTGAATGTTTAGGAAGAAGAAGCAGCAGGATTGAACCCTACCGGCTGTAGCAGCTACTACTGCTCTGAATCATTATATTTGCCTTAAACAGACATTAATTCTACTACTACTGCATATCCTTTGTCTGTATCCCTATGGGATGTGCAAAAAGTTCATGTGATGGTCACGGGGCAAAGTTCTTACACACATCTCTGCGGTCTGCTTAATACACATGGCAGAAAGAAATTCTCTCCCTTTAAGACATTCTATGGGGATGGATTTATCTGTTAATCCTTTGAAACCCCGAAGAGAACTCAATAAAGGCAGCAGGGTTTGTTCAACAAAATTATAAATCATGTTATAGTGGGACTTTGCTGGCAAAGGACAAGGCTGTGCTGAGATATTATTAGCTTCATAAATTACAATCAAGCATTGGCCCAATGAGATATATGGTTGTTTAATATACTTGTTTATAATCTGTCATAAGCATGCTGTAAAATGTGGCACCTAAATGACTGGAGGATTTAAAATGAAAACACAAAATACGTTCATATTTTCAAACTCGTAACTTACTAAAGGTACTGCTGAGACATTGATCTGTGACATTTACAGTGTTACCTTGAGTCAACTGGGAAGAAATTGCATATGAGAAGAAAAAACCCCATTTCATCTCACCTGCTGTGCCACTGTAGCCATCCACTCGTAGCCGGTATCTGCTCTTCGCATCTCCCACACTGAACCTGTCGTAGACAGCATAAGCTGTCTCACCTTTGTCTCTCAGATCCACGCGCAATTCGTACTGGCCCTGAGAAGTAATTTTGTGGAGGTTCTCCAGACCTGTGGACATAAGTGAACAATTCATACTGCTGAGAATAGTGAGCCACTTCAGCTGTAGGGTAATGTTAGAACAAAAATAGATAAAACCAGGCTGCTGACTGGGAGACTTCTTCCCTCCAAATCACAGCAGTAGGCAGCCCTTTGGGGAAAGCAATCAAAGTTGTGTTGTGTGATCATCACTGTATTTCATTTACAACCAAATATAATGTAGCACAATCTTTGAAAATTTGCTTTTTACTTCAATTTTCCCTACTGTACTTCTTTGTGTGGTGTGCTTTTGTTGATGAGGGTGTCCTAGGAGTACAGGGAAGTTTGCAGTTGCTTCACAGGTTAACTTCTGACTTCTTACAGAGCACTTTGGAACATTCAACGACAAAAGAACATGATATCTATAAGATGCCATTGGAGGGACTGCCTTGTACCTGACAATTCCCATCTTCCTTACAGCATGCTTCACACATCTTCTTTTGCCAAGACAATGTTCACCTTTTCAAATTCTCTCAACAGCTAAATGGAGACTTCAGAGTGGCTCCTAGACTTTTGGACTCTATTTGTGTTTTCCTTTTAAGGAAGACAAACTCTTGCCACTCACCTATCCAGAATTCATCCTGAGGATCTCCAAAACCAGCCACATAAGACTTCCAGTGCTTGTAGAAGTCTTCCTTTCCGTTTTGACGCCTCAGGAACACCTGTAACCACCACATACAAGAAGTGTTATCGACAGACAGAAAGGGCACTAGCAATGTGAGGCACTACAACGCAGAGCTTAGCATTGCTGCTCCCCTGCCTTTACCACCCAAAGCAGCAGTCTCACTGCAGTTACTAAATTGTATCAAGACCATTGAATGCTCCTGGATTTTGTAAGTCTCCAGTTTCTCTATTGAGTTCCCAGACACCCCTGTAGGATGTGACCTTTTAGTTCCTGCTCCCTGCATTTTTTACCAAATTTTTTACCAACCCTTCGCAGTTCTGTATTTCTCAGCCAAGCTTTGTACATCTTCATGTTTCTTAGCCAGGCATTTCTCTAGCTCCTTGTTCTTTTCTGTGCCCTGGGACCCTCTGGCATGCTCAGATTTGAGGATGTCAGTACAGAGAGCCAGCATGTTTATCACCATACATTTGTTGTCTGGGTGGAACGTGCCCCTTCAGCAATGGACTGAGAAGACAAACCGGCCACCACATTGTGTGGCTGCGGAACAAATGCTTTCTCTCTCCTGTGTTCTAACCTCTTTTACTGTCTCTCTTATCCAAATAGTGTCAGTTCACTCTCCTCTCACCTAAGCACCTATTTAGAAGGCATGTATCTGATCTAAGATGGTCACTTCATCACCCTCTGTAGCCAGTGGGGAGGGATCAGTGCTTTTTCCAAGGTGCTGAAACCACTGATATGACCCATCCTTGCGAGACACCTCTCCTCCAACTAGAGAAAGAGCCAATATCCCTGTTCTAGAAACACAGGTGCCCTACCTGAGAGTCTTCAAAAGTTATGGACTAGTCAGCCCTACTCTGATAAAAGAGCACTGTGAGGGATGCCATAGATGAGCAGGGATGGGATCTGCTCCCCCTGCTCTTAGCACAGTCAGACGTGTATGAGGGTGATGCAGTCTCTCTCCCTCTTACTCACAATCCATCCACCTCCATCCTCGCTCATGTCGCAGAAGACTTGCAGAGGCTGAGTCTTGTCCCCATTCAGGTAAATTGTGTACAGTCCAGAGGTGGTTTCTCCGTTCAGGAGAGCCTGGGAGCAGTCTTTAGGGTAAGGATAGAGAAGCCCAGCTGCACAACAGAAAAAAAAAAAAAGAAAAGAAGAGAAAGCAGCCCTTAAGAAATCAGCAGTTACAAAGAACTCATTGTTGAACACAGATGACTCATGATAATCTGTTGTGGGTCAATGGTGCTGCCAGATACAGAGCCCAGGAATGGGCTTGTAATTGCTATCCTACATAGAAAAGTTCCACAGTAAAGACCAGACGATGCAAATTTTTCTTTTAAATATGCTTTTGCACATCTGTCTATGCTTTTGGAAGTGCTGTGAATGCCAGATAACTACTCCCTGCTCTGATGGGAGTGCATCCTCCAGCTAAATACTTAAATGGCATGAGCTGTCTTTACAGCAACTTTTGGGTAACCCCAAATCTGCAAATCTCCAATGATAAGACAAAAAAGGGAGGGGGAAATACAAAGACAAGACCACAAGCAAAAATAAATTAATAGCGAATATTTTGCTAGCAAGTACAATATTAACTATGTTATAAAACTAGGCATTTAAAAGCCAAAGCAAACAATAACAAACTACAGGGAAAAGTTATTAAGCATTTCTTTCTGACAACAAGCTAACAGCATCGCTGCAGTCAGAACAATTTCTAACCTCCTAAAAAGCGTTGTGAGGCCCTGTCCCAGGCTGTCTGGGTAAGTTGTGTCTGTCCTATCCCTGAAGATGTTCAAGGCCAGGTTGGATGGGCCTTGGGCAACCTGATCTAGTGGGAGGTGTCCCTGCCCATGGCAGGGTGTCAGAACTGGATCATCTTTAAGGTCCCTTCCAACCCAAACTATTCTATGATTCTATGATAAAAAAGGTCTTCATTTTTTTCTGTTTAGATTCACTTAGGTCATTAACATTTTCAGCCAACTGTTTAATTAAAAAGATGCTCTAGGTGTGTCCATAGGAGAGTTTTTACTGCAGCTGCTCACGGAGTGACTGTTGCTCCCTTTTCAGTGTATTGCAAGTCCCTGCCTGTGCCTCAGCTACAGAGAATTTACATCAGCTTTGGGATTTGGAGAAAAGCGTCTCTGTGCAGGGAGCTATTGCTTACACTAAAGAGCACACAAAGGTATGTTTAGAGTTAAGGCCAGGCTTAAACCTGAATGAGGGGGACACTGTTCAGTGCCTGCTGTTGCCAAACATCACTTAAATACACACAGATATAATTGTTCTGTTTCTGGTAGTGGATCCTCGCCTGTTGATGGAGTTGACCCTGCCTTGCACAAGGAGTGAATATGAGCAGACACAGGGTTGTGTGACTTCTGTGCGTCCTTGGGCTGAGGTTGGAACAAGCGGCAGAAGGGGGAATGGAAACTGCTGAAGGTCCTGCTGGGTCTGAAAGGCTGGAAACCGTGAAAAGTGAGACAAATGACAGGCAAGGATTCACAGTTAATACTGGACAACTTCTTTTTTTTTTTTAATGCTAGCGTGAAGTGACCTTCAGAGAACCCAATTTGTTCTTGCATTCAGCTCAATGCAGAGCTGTTCTGTTAAGAGCTGGAACAGGGATGCCATGTAGCTGCGAGAAAACCAATATCTAAAAGAGTAGACAAAAATCCCGCCTAGAAATTAATCTCTTTGAGTCACTGAACTGATTTATGTTTATGTGTTTGTGGTTTGCTTCATTTCAACTTAAAATGCTGATTGTTCTTAACAGCTTGCTATGCATCAACACAGAGTTAAGTCAGGGTGTCATTCTGGATTTTAAAGAGTAAAGTTCTCTTCGATCTTTTACACTAGAAAGGCAGGATATTTAATCAGAGAAAGGACTATAAAGGTGATGTGCATGGATATAAAGAAAGAAATTTCTTCCTGCCAGTGCAGGAAAAGCAAGTGACACTACAGCTCTAGGGCAACAGGGACTTTTGCACTAACCCTACAAGGACATGAAGTGTGTTGACAATGGGATTAAAAATCACAGAATAGTAGAATGGTTTGGGTTGGAAGAGTCCTTAAAGCCCATCCAATTCCACTCACTGCCATGGGCAAAGACATGGATCTGGTTGCTCCAAGCCCCATCCAACCTGGTCTTGGACACCTCCAGGGATGGAGCAGTCACCACTGCTCTGGGCAATGTGGGCCAAGGCTTCTCCACCCTCACAGGAAAACATTTCCTCCTACTGTCTAATCTAAATCTCCCCTCTTTCAGCATAAAACCATTCACCCTCACAACCTCTTCGTGAGGTCTGTGTCTGCTCATTGCAGAGCTCGGCTCTGTCTAGAGAGCAGTAACTTAGATGTTATTTCAGCTGTGCATGTGCCCTAAAGTCCTTACTTGTGGTGAAAAGAGTCTGGATTGTTTTGCTCTTCAGGGATCCACTCAGAGCCTGGAGTTTCACTGTGTACTGGGTAGATGGGCTAAGCTCTCCCAGGGTGTAGGTAGTTGTCTCAGGGTTTAGGATCACTTCCTATGGCAAGGAGAATTAATACAGAGAAATCTCAGTGAGAAAATCACAGCAACCAGAACAGTTACATGTTACATATTTTTGTTTGCCACGCTATTTTTTTGTGGTAGTTATTTACGGTTTTTTAACCATCTAAGTTATTTAATACAAAAGTTCTATTCCTCCAAGATTTTTATCAAGCTAACTTTCTTTAGAAGTTTGGGAAAGGTTGCCTGGAAAGGGCTGTTTACCTTCATAATGTATAAGTGGTGTGGGTTCAAAGCAAGGCAGCATAAATGTTTACATGCCTTGAATGTACACTTTTTATAGAAGCCTCTGTGAGACCATAAAAAATTGACGAGAAACACCTCTTAGGGCAACAAAATACCATACTTCAGTCTTCAAAAGGCTGCTTTTCTGTAACTTTAAAATACTGATTTTCAGTACGCTTAGGGAATTTGCCTCCTTAAAAACCAGAACCCTTTCTGATGTACCAGGCTGGGCATCCAAACTTATCTGTCACTTTTGCAGGGATTCACCTCATTAAGCAACTCATATAACCTAATTATGTAGGAACATAACGTTATTGGAAGCAAGAAACACTTTCAGAGGCAATTTATCCTGCCTTAGGCACTTCACTTGCAGAGGGGTGAATTCTCCTGAGTTTAGAAAGGGGAATCCTATTCTTTGGGGTGTGTGAGTTTACTCTATGATACAAGTTTGGAATGAAGGAAAATGATTGCTTCTGTTTTTAACCATATTGCGGAGAGGTAGCTGTCAAAATTCAGATTGCAGCTGAGCTTCTTTTTCAGGATATAATACAGGGGAGGACTTGAGCAGGTTTTAAATGCATTTCTGTTCAAGTGAAAGAGGTATTTCATATTTAACCATGTTTAACGTAAGGAATATGATCACATTCCCTCGCGGGGCACTTCCGAGCACCTCTACTGCCTAATTTTGAGGGATAACCCTTCTGGTTTAGTTATAGGTTACCTTGACACTGCCATCAATGGACTCGTAGATCAGGAGATAACCAGTGACAGGAGCCTGTGGAGGCCTCCAAGTTATCACAGCTGTTTCTGACTGAACCTCAGTGGCACTTAAATCTCTTGGAGCATCCAGTCCTGAAAGAACCAACAGCTCAATTACAATCACATTTAGTACACAGGCTATCTTATGGGCAGCATATTAAAACAGGCCAGGAAAGCAAACTTTTTCTCCCCAGGAATTTGAAAATAAAAAATACAACAACTTAAATTTTGTGATTAAAAAGTAATTTTCTCATTGGAAGTTTCTAAAACTAAATGTATTTATGTCTAAGTTAAAATATTGGTTTGTCCCAGGCACTTTATTTTATAAACAGTTGCACTGAAATGTTTTTGAAATAGAATTGTGCCTTCCGTTATTTCACACAAGAAAGCAGATTGGTATTGACATATTTCTAGGACGAAAAACTCTGGTTCTAGTGACTCCTCTTTTAAATAGGAAAACTTTTCATACTTGATCTGGCTACAGCTTCCTTTCTCCACTGTAATTATAACACAAGGTTTGTTTGGCTCAGCTCTTGGCTCTCTAGTTAACACCCTAGGACAAGTCAAGCAACAGCCAGGAAAATGAGAAACGTCTGTAATTTCATCGATGTTTATGGAAAACCGTAAGTATGAAACCAGCTGGATACATTCAGCATTGATACCCCGACATCAGCCCCAAAGGAAGAACTGCTTTGTTTGAGAATATGGATAACTAGCGATAGAAAACCACCTTCTAGATCAGTCACGCTTGCCTTCTAACAGAGAAAATCTCACGCAAATACTATCAAAATTGAGGTTTCTAGTAAAAAAAACACAGTGTGCCAGCTGACATGGTATTAGAGAAATGTATGCCAGGTGGGACTAGATGAGATAGCAGCTCTCTCTGCAGCGAGATAGGACATAGCACCTGTAGTGAACTGGGTGGAGAGGGCCTCACTCTTCTGCGTGTCCTTCAGTGCATGGACACTCAGAGTATACTGAGTTGCAGGTCGAAGGCCCTTCAGGTCATACTCCACAGTGTTTCCGGATACTGTTTGAGTAACTTCTGGTTCTAAGAAGAAAACACAGAAGAGAACAGGTCCCGGCATTACTCAGACATGTCACGACATAGTCAACAACATGCTCAGTTCAGTTTTTCTTTTTCATTTACTAGCTGGCAGCAAGGGTGAAACAGTAAAAACTCAGAGCTCACCTCTCTGCTTACACCTCTGCTGAATCTGAATTAACACCAGAGGCCTTTATCTAAAGGTGCTAGCACTCTCTAGTGTTCATATCAATTATAACACCATCTTTTCTTTTCAAGAATCTCAAGTTATTTCTGTTCATGTCCGAATTGGGAATGCTTAACTAAAATCATAGAATCATAGAATCATAGAATCATAGAATCATAGAATCATAGAATAGTTTGGGTTGGAAGGAAACTGAAAGATTATCCCATTCCAAACCCCCTGTAATGTGCAGGGACTTGTCCCACTAGGTCAGGCTGCCCAAGGCCTCATCCAACCTGGCCTTGAACCCCTCCAGGGATGGGGCAGCCACCACTTCCCTGGGCAACCTGGGCCAGGGCCTCACCACTCTCATCTTAGAGAAATTCTTCCTTATGTCTAGACTAAATCTGCCTCTCTCCAGTTTATACCCATTGCCCCTCATCCTATCACCACAAGCCTTTGTAAACAGTCCCTTCCCAGCTTTCTTGTAGCCCCTTCAGGTACTGGAAGGCTGCTATGAGGTCTCCCTGGAGCCTTTTCTTCTCCAGGCTGAACAACCCCAACTCTCTCAGCCTGTCCTTGTATGGGAGGTGCTCCAGCCCTCGGATTATCCTTGTAGCCTCCTCTGGACCAGTTCCAACAATTCCATATCCTTCTTATGTTGAGGATTCCAGAACTGGACACAATATTCCAGATGAGGTCTGAATGATTTTTTAAACAATGATCCTTTTCAAAATGCTTCCACTGAAGCATCTCCTTCAAATAACAGCCCCCCCACCATCCTCCCAGAGTCACGTTGCTGCACTCATTTCTGAGCATATCTCGAGAGCTGTAACACTGCCTACTCCGTGACCCATCACTAACTCTTCTTACCATCCTCAGAAACATAGGAGACAATGTAATTATCCACAGCAGCAATTGCTGGCTGCCAGGTTGCCAGAGCCTCAGAGTCTGTGATGTTCACCACCGCTAGGCCTGATGGACTGTCCAGAGCTGAAAAGAAGAGAATAACAAACCAAAGGAATTTGACAAATGTTCTCAGCTCGGCTGTAAATACATGACATAAAATGTGCAAACACTGCTGCTTGATGAAGCTTTTATGATCCCCTTTGGGACAGCAGAACTCTGCAGAAAAGATGTCAGTGCCTATAAAGAGACATCAAATGCGTCCACTGGAAAGGGAGGTCAATATGTGAAAAAATGAAACACTGGAAACAGACATAACTAACTACGTTCTCAGATCAGTCTTGATATCATCAATCGAAACAGCTCTGTCAGAGCTGATCTATTTCTTTCAACACCCTCAAATCTGGACTGCTTTTTGGAGCAAACTCCAGAGATGGAGATGGGAAAAATAACCAACATGACAGCAACTGATAGCCACTGTGACCTTCCACCAGCTTGCCCTGCATGTTTAAAAATAAACCAAACAGCCAGTAAACCATCCAAAATACCCAAACATCATGCCTTGCTTCCCCAGGGAACTCTGTTTCACCCATAGTTTTACACTCTCCCTAAATCGGGATAGACGTCTGCCTCCAGTACAGCTGGAACAGGCTATAAATGTCATGTTATTAGCCAATACTCATCATCCTTTTCCTTGTTTCAAGTCTCTGACTACTCGTTAGCCACCTAAAAAGAAAGAATGAATCAGACTGCAAGGTGGTGGCTGCAGCAGCGTAGTGGACCCTCATTTTCTGTGGGGGTATTTAACGTAATGAAGAAAGACCAGGAGAGATAATGTTTTTGTGCTTAGAACAAAGTCTAGAACCTAGGAGTTGTAGAGTTTGAGTCCACAACAGAAACTTGTCTAAACGGCTCAGCTGAGCTGGCCCTTCGCTCTCTCAGCTGTAAAATGGTATCGATTAAACTTCTGGGGTTGGTTGTTTTTTTTTTGGTGTTTTTGAACTGTAAATACTTCAACTGTCTCTGACTCACTGCAAGTTGGTTCAGCACTTAGCAAATAGGAGCATGAGCAAACGTTCAAGTTCTGTACTGCTCTGAAATACAGACACATAAAGAAAGAGCAGGCAAAATACTTCCTACAGTTTGTGCAGACAACAAAAATGGGATTCCAGTGAGTCTTCCTACAGCACAGACAACTTCTCTTTATATATTACCTGTTTTCAGAGTACCAGAGATGGGTTCACTTTCTTCAAAGCCTTTCACAGAGATGATACTAACACTGTAGTCTACGCCTGGGACTAACTTCATCAACTTGGTCCTTGTCTTGCTTCCATCCACTGTAACAATGTTTGGAGTACCTAGGATGAAGCCAAACACCAAGGGATTAGTGACACAATACTCCAGTAATGAATGATGTGTTTCAAGTTATGACATTATGACCAACATGGATATTCTTGTACAGGAGAAGGTGACTTTTCCCCGGTTAGTTACAGTCACTGATGCCAACGAGCAGGGAAAAATACTGCTGCCACAACATCTAAATCTAAGACATGGGTTTGTATGTAGTGATATGACAACAGTAAGAAAAAATTAACATTTCTGTTCCAAAAAATATAATTCTACAAATAAGATGTAAGGTGAAAACACAGCACAGTACATGGGAGTTCATGTACCTGTGAGGACAGGGCTTGTAGTTTAGATCTGCTTTGTTTCCACTGAAGGCTGGAAGTTTTTCCTTCACCCATCTCATTTCAAATAAGGATACAGTATATATTATTCTAAGAGGTGCTGCATGTGTGAGTGAGGGCTTAGGACACACACTTGTCTCAAATTCTGGATTTATTCCAAGAAGACACTTTGACAAGTGACTTTATGATTATGGATTGTTCCTTTTTCTCTAGGGGATTGCTATATATTTAAAGTTGAAGGTGTACTTACATACTGCATTCTCTAAAGGCCTATATATTTTCTTGTCTTAGTCAATAGTGTGTTTTATAGTCCTGACATCTGCAATGTTTGCTCTCTAGCTGTTTCCTTTCAGACATGTCCCTAAGTTATGCTAAAAATCTGTTTAAGTACAGGAAGTTTTTTAAGCTGAACACTAAAACAGAGACAACAGAGGAGAGTTCTGAGAAAAATCACTGCCTTGGAAAACTATTATAACCATGGATTACAATTATTATTTCCAAGGGCCATCTCTTCAAACATGCTTAGTTCATAAAGTGCCTATAAAATAACGAGATGGTTTGGAAATAAATCCTTACTTAGGAGGCTCGGCTGGTACAGAGATTTTGGTGAATGTGGCCCTATTAGGGGCACAAACTTTCCAGCATCTAACTCTGCCCTCCCTGACAAGTCTTGTCCTTGGGATATGGGACACTATGTTCAGACAGAGGTTGGCTACTGGAAGAGTGTATGTACAGCCCGGTCTGCAGTTTGAAGAAAAGAGATGATCTGTGTAACATCGTCTGGGAGATGCACTGAGAGAAGGAGCACAGCATAACAAATGTTTTTGCTCTCCCTTTTACCATCTCCCTCCCTGACACTCTTGCAGTCACTCACCTCCCGTGACAGGGACGTAGGAGATCCGGTAGCTGTCCACACGGGTGCGAGGGGGTGTCCAACTAACTGTAGCCGAATTTTCCGTGATGTCAGAGAAAGAAATTCCCTTGGGAGATCCAACAACTGTCAGCAGAGAAGAGAGAACAAACACACCACTTAGAAAGAAAAGGTAAATATTAGTTTTAGCAGTCCTTAGTGCTGGAATGCTGATTTCTCTTATCCCTCTATCCCAAGAACGGATGCTATTGATAATCTGTCCCAAACAACACTACTGCAGGGAGTACCTAACAGTTAATGGTTTTGTTACGTACTGACAGGAACCATCTATTTTGTCTAAATTTTCCTTTTTCAGTAGTGCATTGCTTAAAAATACCCCAGACATTTATCGACATATTGTGTACAAAGAAGTAACAGAGATGCTACAGAAAACTATGGAGAAAATATTACAGGAATGCCATTCTACAATTTTTTTCTACCTCAGTTTCATTTGGATGATTTTTAGGCTTTGCATTATGTCTCAGAGCCCTGTCTGTGACAGGCAGCGGCAACAGCACTTAGTGGAGGAATCTCTTTTCCTGAGCAGAAAGCTTCTACTACAGGATGCATAAAAACGACCTGGACTCAGTTGCCTGAGTTCATCAAGTGTCCATACTCTCAAGCATTGCCTGCCCATGACTTCTGTTGATTTCAAACTAGAAGCGAAGGATTTTCTTCTTGGAAACACTACTTGCAACCTTGATTTTTCTTACATACGTTCAAGCACATCCATCCAGAGGACACCCAACTACAATCTTCATGAAAAAGACGTGTTCCCACTGGAGATCTTTGTCATACAACCTAGCCTTTCCCTGCATAAACCTGAGCCCTGCATTTGTCCATATAAATAGATCAGTAAGCTGGGCAAATAAAGTCCAAGCTTTGCCAAAATGACCCAGTCTTAAGATGCAAACCAACACGTATCTGAAACATTCCAGCTTAAGGTTTAATTAAGCTACTACAAAACAAGCATGGAATGGGCTTCTGGAAAGACATGGTAAAGAGATCTACTTCAAAATTTACACTGAGTATGTCACTTCCAATTTGCTTTTCTGACTGTTACCAAAACAACTCTGATGTATTAAAAGAATAAACAGCCCACACAGAGCAAATCATTAGCACAAAGAGGAGAGATACCATCCACCATCCACATTAAGAACAGTGGAGACAGGCTGAGGGCAAGGAAAGGGGGGCAGGAGGCAAAAAAAAAGGGACTGTGCTTGAAATAGCTTGGAAAGAACGTGTCTGAGGGAAAGAAGTCAGAGGGCTGTTTGTTCCATGCGTCCCCAAAGCTCTAGCAGCAATGTACTAAATCAACTGAAAGGCAAGGGAAGAAAAACAACTGAGCTCTCAAGAGGAATGTAAATTATCTCTCTGGAGCTCACTAAATATGTTGCTTTTGTGGGGTTTGCTCACATGGAAAAGCAAAAAGAAGGAAAGAATTAAAGATAACAAAGAAAGCAAGGTAGGGTTAGTAAAGCCACATATCACACAAAGTTGCTACTGATCTAGGCACAGTCTGAAGGAAACAAGGAAAGTAAAGGAAATCTGGGAAAGAGAGAGAAGTGAAAATCACATTGATTTTGCTTCACATTGTATGTGACCTTAGCAACTGGTGAGAAGTGCTGGTGATGACCCTGGAGACCAAACTGATAGACAACACTGGTTTATACCCTTGGGGAATTCCAGCCTTTCCCAGAAAATAAAACACCCAGTCCATCCCACTTAGACTCTGCTGTGCACACTTCCATGGGCTTCGTGCTTGTTTTCTGTACCAGGTGAACTGTGTAACAAACAGTAGTGAGAAGACTTGTCTCTGTGAGAGTTCCACAGCCCCAACTACCCCAACTGCAGCTACATTCCTGGGAGAAAACCTGGCAAAGGAAGTATAATGGACCATCAGATCAAGCATCAGTCCTGGAATGAGTCCCAGAGATGTAAGAGAGTGGTACCTTTGAGCATAGGAGACGTAAAAAGGAGCAAATGAAACCATCTTCTTGAGCTACCTGAAAGCCAAAATTAAGCAGGCCTAAAAGGTGATTAATGTGCTTCTGTGTTGTCACTCATATAAAACCTCAGTTTATCTGCTGGGCAGATACAGGTAATTAGCAGTATCTTCCAGCATCTTTCCCCATTTGCTGCATGAGAGACAAAGACCTTGCCTGTAAAGTTGTTAAAGCCCCCTCAGTAACTGAGTGGCTGCTATTCTTTGGGTATTTCTTTTGCTAAAAAGATTGCTTTTTCATTGCTATAAGAGTACGTTCACCGGCTTTCTCCTCCTGAGCGCTAGGAAGCATTAGCTTGCATTTATCATATATAAACAGCATGTGAAGTGTTTTGTGATCCTCTCAGACTAAAAATGCTGTCACAGTGTGGCAAAACACCATTAGAAGAAGAGGAAAGTAACAGCATGAGACCCGCACTTCTGAACAAAGGTATGAAGTGGCACAGTCGTGTTGTAGTGCCCCAGTGAGGGCTGAATTGTACCTTTACAGATGTTATACAGATGAATTTCCAAAAGACACTGACTGTCCCTCTGAGAGCTGCAGAGGACAAACTCCCTTGTGCCAACTTGATCAGGTGCTGCAGATCTGTGTGACGCTGCCTTGCACTACAGTGATTTAATAATTACTGTTTTCTATCACAGCGGAATTGATGAAGGTAAAATGACAGACAAATGCAGAGGGTGGGAACAGTGGGTGCCACCATCACCCCAAAGAGAATAACCTTTTAACAACATTATCAGCAGCAGCTCTGGGGGAAAACTGTTGCTGTTCACTTGTACGTATGAGATCATCTCAGCCTCTGGCCAAGTTCCCAGCTGCGGGACCAACATAAGCTACATGGAGAAAATGGCAAATTCTATTCCTGCCCTGCTCATTCTTTCCACATTCAAGGCCCGTGACTGTCACTAGATCAACAGCCTTGCTTCTTCTTAAGCAGAAAGAAAGAAAGGAAACCACAGAGGAGGACAAGACAGCAAAGGTGAACAGTGCAAGAATTTTCCTTCCCCTCCTTCCACGTGGTGGGTGGTTTGCTGCACAAAGACAAGAGGTCAGACCCTCAGAAAGGATTGCATGGCAATGCTCAAACCAGACTCCCTCAACTGCACCAGTTACATCAGTTGAGGACCCAGCTTCTGAAGACTCCAGTTGCGTACACAAGGGTGTATGCTCAGGCAGGAAGGAGGAGGGAAGCTGAGTGATAAGTACAGGGATGGATTTTCAATCTAGATTATTTCCCTGCTTTCATTTCCATGGTAACATTTCGTTTAGGTTTACTGGTTGGTTTGCTAGCTGTTATTTTACTATCTCTTCTACTAAAGCTAAGGAGCTGATTTATTCCTTTCCCACTTGTAACTTGTACGCAGGCCAGAATAAAGTAAGGCTGGATACAAGCCTCTCTGAGCTACCGCCTTCAGGGACAAAAATACATCTTTGCAACCAGACTGGAAATGCTATAAATATACATATATTTGTCTAATAATCAACTCCTAAAAAAGAAATTTATGAGATGCTTTCGTGGCCCAGCTACCCTGTGTGGTGCAACCTGCAGCCCAAAACCTATGGCTGGGTTTTTGTGGCTCCGGCTCTATTATCAATTATCCATGAGCTATTTACATTTGACAATCATCTTTGGGTGTACTGGCTTCAGTAGGTGACATGCTAAATCTCCCTGAAAGAAATTAATAAGGATGTGATCACGAGGAAAAAAATAACTCTTAGTGGTTTATCATGAATATCCTGGAAGTCAGTGAAAATGGGGGCACGCTGCTAACAAGTGCAGTTGACTTTCAACACCCTTCTCTATTAGGAGTCAATCTGCACGAGCCTGGAGAACGGTGGCTTGTGATGGATGAGTATTCTGCTTCATATAAATGTCTGGGTGAGTGTATATATACCCTTGCTGTTTATTCAAAGGAAGTGATGGCAGTCAGGGGAGCTGGTCAGAAATGTGCCTTTCCATGCTAACAACTGGCACCACAGACATCAAGGGGAATACTGAGGCCGTGCTATTTCAGGAAAAACTGTGCAGTACTGACTTACTGCAGTCGCTTCTCCATGTGTTGTCTGGAGTACACTACTAGAGCTCAGAAAATGCCTGTTTTATGCATTTCTGTTGGCTTTCTCACACACTGAACTTTCCTGTCCCCTCCTCACTACCCTCCTCATGGAATCAGGTCAATTTGAAATTACTATTTTTTTAAATCAGTAAGCACAAAAGTAATTCAAATGGTGAATTTGGGTCACTGGACATTGCGTCGCGTCCTTTAGTTTTAATAATATTTCAAAAAGAAACCATGATTTCGGTGGAAAAGGATCAAAAACCTTCATTCAAAAGTACCAAAGTTAAATACTTCAAATTAGGAACCTTTGGGGTTTTTTTTGTTTAAATTAAACTAATGAATTCAACCTAGACCTCAAGAACTTCTAACTTGACTAGTACCTGTATATTTTCATTTTAAAAGCAAAAAAACAAAACAAAACAAAAAACAGAAGAAAAACTATTCCAGTTACAAAAAGCAAAAGCTTCCTCCTTATTTCTGGCACTGAGAAAACGAAGCTCTGTTCTGCACTTTTGTTCTGGGTGATTTTACCTGAGGAAGTCTCTAAACTAATTTACATCAGGTTTTTTTAACACACAAGGCTGAGAATGTACAACAACTTCTATCAAGGGAGTTCAAAGCTTTGGTTTTGCAAGAAACTCAAGTTTATTTTGAATTTGTGAGCATCTATTGTTCCTGGTAGGATCAGTCTAAGTTAATGGTTCTTAGTCTTTGGCTGATCAAGACATAAATAAACTTCTCAATAGCTCTGGTAAATCCATGTTTGCATACCTCTTTTCTCGGGAGGCAAATTGTTGTGCAGCAGTGATATGTAATTAGCTGCAGGAAATCACTGAAAAAGGCTGATTCAGAGACAATATTTTTTGGACCTAAAAGTCAATACTTTAATTGACTCTGCTGCCTAATTCCAAATCATTAAAGCAATTAAATAAAACCATATTGAATAGATTGTGAGACCTCATCTGGAGTATTGCGTCCAGTTCTGGAATCCTCAACATCAGGAGGATATGGAGCTGTTGGAACAGGTCCAGAAGAGGGCTACAATGATGATCTGAGGGCTGCAGCACCTCCCATATGAGGACAGGTATAGAGAGTTGGGGTTGTTCAGCCTGGAGAAAAGAAGACCTTATGGCGACCTTCCAGTACCTGAAGGGGCTACAAGAAAGCTGTGGAGGGCCTGTTTGCAAAGGCTTGGAGTGAGAGGATGAGAGGCAATGGGTATAAACTAGAGAGAGGCAGATTTAGACTAGACATAAGGAGGAATTTCTTCACAATGAGAGTGGGGAGGCACTGGCCCAGGTTGCCCAGAGAAGCTGTGGCTGCCCCATCCCTGGAGGTGTTCAAGGCCAGGCTGGATGGGCCTTGAGCAGCCTCATCCAGTGGGAGGTGTCTCTGCCCATGGCAAGGGGGTTGGAGCTAGATGATCTTTAAGTTCCCTTCCAACCCAAACTATTCTATGATTCTATGGTTCTATGACAAAGCTAAAGAATCCAAGATGATTGATTAGAAATAACACCACCACATTAAACTGATATCTTGGATAAGGGACACATAGGAGACAGCTTGAACACCTTGGAAACAGCTCATGCTGGCTGCAAAAAGGAGATGCTGAAAGAAATCAGTAGGAACATGTTACACTTTTCCTGTTGCAAAGACAATACCTGTGGTTGCTACTGCATTTACGGGTTGGGAACGTCGTCCACTGCTAATTCCATAAAGCTCGATTTCATATTCAGTACCCTCTTTCAGCCCTGTTATATCTTGGGTGCGCTCATGGCCTGGTATTATGAGCTCCAGTGGATCCGATTTCCTTTTGGTATCCCTGATTTTTAGAACAAAACTGTCAAAAACCCCATCATCTGCAGTCCAGGACAGACGGAAGCCATCTGGAGTAGCATCTGAAACCAGAAGGTTGTCGACCTCGGGTTCTGCTTCTAAAAAGAGATAAGATAGTGGTAGGGAAAAGAAATGATTTTGTAATCAGTTTATCAGAGACCCGTCTGAGGTCTGTGGATACAGCACACTGCAAGAATCCAACCATAGCTCAAAGAAAGGGAAACAATCTGCCAGCTATTGAGGGAGAAAAAAAAAGATTAGCATTATACATATACTGAAGAAGATATATGTGAATGTGTGCAGGCCCATTCCAAGTTTCACTCTTTAACAGGAAATCCACTGCACGGACAGACACCATCTCCCTCTGGCATGCAAAGTTACACATGCTAATAGTAAGTTTTATGTGCATTTCTCCCTCGTTACTTATGTGAAACCTTTATGTATGATAAACCACAAGCTCAAGTTATGGAACCGCGGGCATGCCTGTACTATTATCAGGTCTCTCTGTTAGGAGGACAATGTAGAAGCCACTTGAAAGAGTCTTTTACTTCATGCAAAACCCTTGTTTCATGCAATTCCGGCATCTGTGATGCTTCTGATGAGAAGAATCCTTTACTTTGATATTAAACAAATGCTGAAGCAGCAAAGGGGAATCGTGAAAATTCATACCCCTTGAACAGCAAACATAAATCCAAATGCAAGACCTACTGTCTTTAGTGAAAGAACCTGTTCAAAAGTATGCCAGGAGCTGCAAGTTATTAACTACCTACAAAATACCTTCAGCTCAGTACGGTCAGGCGTGGTTACCTAGAGAAATGCTGCTGGATTGGTTACTATCTTATAGCATCTCCAATGCATTTCTTTCTTCCACAGAAAGACATTCCCATTTATTTTCTTGCACACTTCCAATCAGGTAACCCCCAGCCTTACTGCTGCATGGACAGCAACATGCAGATGAGATTTGATGGTTATGGGGCCAGAGAATCCGTCTGCAATTTTTCAAGAAAGCTCAAGTTCTGCTGGAAAACAGCAGCTGTGATGAGGTTGAAAACATGAGTTAAGGTTTTCTGGAGAGAGATACCAACTTTATGGGTGACAATGATCACACTCAGTGGTCTTTGGGTGGAACTCATACAAAGAGTGAAAGAAAGGACGCCTTGGGCAAGAAATCGATGACTCTTCCTGAAGGTCCTGATGGTTGGCAAGTTGGAGAAAACTGGTGTGCCTAGTACCTGTTAACAAGACAGGCTCCTGCATGCAGCCCTTTTTCACTAAAGACTTCAGTTAGAAGTACCTTCACGACTTTCACCCATCAACCCATGTCATGCACTTCTATAGGTTCCCTCATAAAGACAAAAGGGAAACAATAAGTTAAGAGGAACAGAATTTCATTGGTGAACCTATCAATCATGAGGAGTTATGTGTAGTCACGATGCAGAGAAGGATTCAAAAGCCTAGGTTTGCCTTGCAAATGGATTACACAAACCATCTCCCATGTGAGAAGAAAAGCAAGAAAGAAAGGGTGGAAGAGAACAATTTGTTCACATTGAAATACCTGTAGCAGCCACAGTGCTTAGGGGCTTTGTTTGGTGCCCCTTGGCAAAACCATAAAGCATAACCTCATAGCCAATGCCAGTAATAAGGCCTTTAAGCTTCAGTTGCCGCTGGGCTCCCGTAAGGAGGAACTCCTGTGGGTCCAGCAGCTTGCCAGAATCCACCACGACTACTAGAAAGTTGTCAAAGGCATTCTCCGATGCCATCCACGACACTGTGAACCCGTAAGGGTTAATATCAGAGACCGTTAGGTTTTCCAGTGGGGGCATGGCCTCTAAAAGAAGGGAAGGTGCAAAAACACACAGAAAAAAAGAAGCAAAAAACAACGCAAATTAGAAAGTGTCACAGATTCCGCGAAACATAAATCACATTTTTACCACAAATATGGATTTAATAGAAGTGCGTAGCCAGGACCACAAGGCTAGGATTTTCAATGGAGCCTTCATAAGTCAGATGCTCAATTCTGAATTTTCATCAAAGGTGTCTCAACACCTCATCTCACAAGCTCCACTGAAATTCCTTCCAAGCTCACAATGTAAGGACATTTCGTCTGTTACACATGCACTGCAAGACAGTTATAATCAAAACCAGTTTAGAAACGCTCAGCATAAAGCTTCTATTTCCTTCCATTTGTGTCCACCATCAATGCTTTAGGGGCAAACCTCAACTTTGGCATCCACAATCCCTATATTTTGCTTTTTTACCTTTCTACTTCACGTGAATATCTCCAGCTCATCTTTTCAGTGACAGAAGGGTCAGAGATGCCAGGACTGCCAGAAGCAGTCCAGTCAGTGTCATTGCTGGTGCAAGTAGTAAATACTAGTAAGATTGATTTTTGTTGGGGATAGGAGAGAAGCCAGAGTTAGCACTCTGGTCAGGGGCTATGACTGCCGAACAGAGCAATAATCTGTCTGAACTGCTTCACAGGCAGCTCCTAGTGTGGTATGTTGACAACTTAAAGAAATTTCAGTGAGGATTCTTTTTCTCCACATCAGCAAGACTTTTGTCAAAGTTTAGAGGCTGCGGATCAACTCCTCAAAACTTTCCTACCACGTCTCTGAACCACACCAAATTTTCACAAGATAGTTTCTCAGTATGTTTTTCTCACTCAAAATCTGACAAGTTGCATAAGATCAACTCGCCTTGCCCCTGGATCCTAGGCACTACTAGTATTTCTCTAAGCTACTTGTCAAGCCTTGATTTTTAGGCTTAGAAGCCGACTTTCTGATCCTCCAGTCACTCAAATTCCACTCTTTTAAGAAGATACCAGTTACTTAAACACAGAACTTTCTCTGGGAAAGGGTTTTGGGTTTGGTTTTGACATTTCACAACTGCTAAAATGGATGTTCTGTCAGAATTTGGCATAAAAGTTCCCTCCTAAGGTTTTATAATTTGGAAGCACTTATGTTTTGATAGCTATGCATTTGGGGTGTCAGAGATTCAGCTCAAATTTGCTCAGTTTGGAGACTTTTTTTGCAGCTGACTTCCTTCTAATCGAGTAATCCCAAAGATTCTACTTTTGGTTTGGTCTCTAGGAAGGTGGGTAAACCAATAATGAGCCCAAAATGCTGAGATAATTTTCCTGGGATAGGTGATGTGTGACACCAACACTCTAAATCCAGCCGGTTTATGTCAACTGCCGGCATATCCTTCTGCTGTGCAGCAAGCGCCCCGTGTTTACCTAGCTGTGGGAAGCTTTCTCTCACAACACTGTGTCTGTGGTGCATTTTCAAAAGGGAAGCATTTGTACTCTGCTGGAGTTAAAAAGCAGAGTTTTTGAAAGCAAACAGTTGCTCATTTCTTAAGGAATGCTGCTACTGCGCTGGTATTCCCACCACATGTTAATGAAGTGAGGAGAAAATGGGAAAATGGGAAAATTCTCAATTTCTCCATAATTTTTGATGTCAACATGATTGCTCTGACCCATCCTTGCACTAAGCTGTAAATAAAACCATTGTTGCTGGGTAAGATATTCAGTGCTGTAGAGAGTTTTACATTTAAGCCATACTGGAATGTATATTTTATAAGCCAATAAATAGACTGCAAACCTTTTAGCAGGTACCTGTCATGACAAAAGCAGTGAGGGGCTCTGTGTGAACCCCAGCACTGGTGGTCCCCTTAATGTTAATGTCATAGCCAGTGTAATCTAGGAGGCCTGAGATGTGAGCGCTGCGAGCACCTCCCGACACCGTAAGCTCCTGAGGTTCATGTGCTGCATAGGATTCTCTAATGTGTATAACAAACTTGGCAAAAGTCCCATCTCTTGTGGTCCAGGAGAGGTTGAAGCTGTCGGGGGTAAGGTTTGTGAGTGTGAGAGTGCCCAGCTGTGGCTCAGCCTCTGAAGAAGAAAGGAACACAGGTGAAGAGGTAGCATTACCAGGGGTGCTGGGGGAATCAGCAGTGGAGGTTTATAGATGCTTAAATTTAAGGATGAATGCTTCAACCTCATTTGGCAATGGAAGAAGGAAAAAGAAAGGAACATTTCAATAGCTGTTCTGTAAGGTTTTGGAAAGAAGCCACTGAAATTAGTGCTGACTCTTATTTTATCTTTTCAATTCATTCAGTTTTCTTAAAACTCTTCAATTCTTCTCATGAAATGGGGGCCTGATTTACAGAAGCACCAGCAGCACGCTGCCCTGTGGTAAAGCCATAAAAACTGCAGGAACTCTGCATTGGGAATTTGAAGGGAGTAAAACCCACAGATAAAAAGCAGATACAGTTCCAAAGCAGATAAAAGATAGGATTCAGGTGGGAGTTAAGTGAGTTCAAACCAGACATCCTGGAAATCTTCAGCTTCAATTTAGTGTTTCTGTTGCCAGGAGCTGTGGATACACTTAATTTTGGATCCTGAAGGGAGTTTCAGTCCTAACAGTGATTATCTCAGCACTAATCTCAGGCCAAAACCTCCCTGGACTCCACAGAGAAGGTGTTCCTTATCCTCTGGTTAGGTACAATCAGAGAATAGATAACAGACTGAACAAGAAAAGCTCTCACAATGTGACTATCGCTCTCCTTTCTGACTGCTAGAGGAAATTCAAAATCATATCACCCCTTTGCCAAAGGAGAAACTTGGTCTCTATGCTATAGAAGCAGGAGAAGTCCTCACTCGTCCTGGTTTAAAGCTATTCCATTTAGCATAAAATCATTAAAGATGAACAGAGAGAGCAGCCAGGTGGTCACAGAATGCTGTGTCTGCTGTTGGGGCTGATTTTCTATCTTTCTTCTTGCTAACCGAGTACAAACCAAGAACACCTTGGGAAATGCAGCCAGTGAGATAGAGGAGAACAACAATGTCAGTGATTCATGCTGGGAGAAAAGTAGGGAAGATGTATCCCACCGACAAAGAGAACAGTGAAAGAATGAAATCCTTTTCTTAACTAAAACTGCTGCTGCAAGATGTTCCAACTTTTACTACCGTTCCTTAGTTCAAGGCTTTCAAATAATAATCCACCTACTTTTCTGGGAATGTCCAGGAAGAGGTGAATCCAAGTGGCCCCAATTAAGGACACATGGTTTTGTCATGCTCTCAACCAGTGACTGTCAATGCCTTCATGGATGACAGTGAAGATGTCATCATGTAAGCATGGAACTTCTGAAGACAGGGGAGGAGATGAGAAAATATCCACAAAGCAAACAGGCTTGGGTGGAAAATCCAGTGAAACCGAGCAAGGAGGCATCAGGTCCACATGCAGGTCAGAGAAGACAAAGTGATCCTTTCCAATCTCATCCTGAAATGGCCACATTCCTTCACATGCCACTTGCATCCAGTCAGGCACATTCCCACCATGACATCCAGGCTGCAAGGAACACTACATGCAAAATAAGTTGAAATTATCTCTTCAGGCAGGTCTGAGTGATCTCCTGCCATCCTGGAGCTACCATCACCATAGGAAAAGCTCTGACATCCGGTGAAACAAGACAGGTCTTAGAAACTTAAACGGTAGTGATGTAAGAGACAGTGTGGTGGACCGACCATCAAGAAAGGACAAACTTACTTTTTGAGTCCTGCTCTCTGCTGGTAACATATAAAAATGCTTGACAGAGACGAATATCAGAACCAGCACAAGGCAGCCAGACCACTCCATGCAGTTTTGGTTGGTCATTGAGCATGCTGCATGAAACTCCTACAAGAGATGCAAATGTCTTGGAAGACATTTGATTTTAAGAACAAGAACCAAAATGGCATGCAGGTGCCTCTCCAGGCTGATAAAGACATGAAGGATTCCCACCCACAACAAAGCGAGTGAGGATGAGATGAACAAGAAGTTTATTCCAGACCAAGTGCAAAGATACTCTGTGAAAACTATTAACCATGTGGAGCAAGTCAATTATATATACACAGAACTTGCAGGTAAGTGTATATATAAGGAAACCAATCAGGTTTACCACTGGCTCCCTTAATGATGGGGACACTTTTTCAGCCTTTTCCGCTGTCTCAGATCTCTCTTTTTCCAAGTGCTGTCAAGCCCAGCTCATTCCAGCCTCCCCTCACAGTGATCTCCCTATAATTCACCAGAGGAACGATTGAGTTGGAACCATATTTTTGAGCAGTTCAGTGGACAGCAAAAGAAAGAAGAGCAAAAAGCAAATCTGAAAGGTGAAATAGCGAAATACCTGTGGTTGCCAGTGCTGTCAAGGTCTGCCCACTTTGCCCATCAATTACACCATGGAGCTGGACAGTGTAATTAGTGGCAGCTTTGAGGTTGGTGACTATATAGCTCCGGGAAGCCCCTGGCACTGTGTGCACCAGGGAGTCCAAAGGGAAGTCAGAGTTTCTGACTTCTAGAATAAAATGGTCAAAGGCATTGTCCTGCAATTCCCACGTGAGTGACAGGCTGTCTGAGGTAGCATTTGATACAGTGAGTTTGCTAAGGAGAGGTTCCTCTACTACAGGAAGAAAAACAAATGGAAATATATTGCAATTATTAAAACCTGAAGAAACAAAAGAGAATAATACACAAGTCTGACTTCATATGAGACACGGGTCACAAAAATCATGTAGCCGTGCCTTTCTCAATGTTTTCCATACAGCAGCCCCTGCCATCGCCCTGCCCTTGTCACCCATGATTCAGTGGGGATATTCACAATCTGCTGATGCTAGATACTGCAACTCTGTATTATCTGATCACTGAAATTTGATATTGTGTTTAGTGTCTTTGACCGTATTAATCTACGACACATATTAATCTATGACAAATCCCTATGAAAACTTTTCCTAAGATCATATCTGCTGGCAAAATTTGGTAGAGATATTAAGTTGATCACAATGTGATCTATTATCTGCCTACTATGAGAATGCACCTTCTGCTTCTGTAATCTAATCCTCTCCTTACGCTTTCACATAGTAATTTGCTAGAATACATCCAACATTTAACTTTCCAGTCTTTTCTGGAAACACTGCCTACTGTAAAATCTCAAGATGCACAATATGCCAACAACTAAATGCCTACCTATTTCATTTCTCCAACACCAAGTCAAATGGACTCTTCCAATCTGTTATCTAATGTAAACTGAATCCTGAAGCTGAATTCAAGTAATACATCGGCCTTGTAGGAGTCTGCTATCGCAGACTGAAAAGTGCCTGAAATCTATTTAGAGAATCAGGATAAAAACAATATCTAGAAATCTGCCAGTCTGAGAGAAACAGCATCTCCTCTATGCTGTGTGACAGATGCAAATACATGTTACAAGGCTTACTTAATGAATCACCTCCCAGATGGTTCTTAGGAAATTTGTTTTGCTTCTCATCTGTGTCAGAGATTGCCCCAACCTTACTGTATGAACAAGAGTAAACTTGTGTGAATGAAATCACTTCACAATGTGATAGACTGGCTTTGCTGGATGGGATGGTGGATGAACATTCACAGTTCAAATGTCTCCGGCGGGTCTTCCTTAGAAGGTGTCAAACACTGAGGTAGAGGATTTGGCAATGGGTAGGCTGATGGGGTTGCTGAGGGCAGGGAAAGGGGTAGAACCTGTAAGGAAGAGTTAGAAGAAAGGAGAATTAGCATTGAGGTAGATTTTATGTACCTGTTGTAGCTGCAGCACTTATTGCCTGTGCGCGGAAACCGTGAGAGATCCCATAGAGGTAGACAATAAAATCACTGCTGGGGGAAAGCCCTGAGATATGAGCAGTTCTTGAATTGCCTGAGATGTTGAACTCCATGGGCTCCAGCAACCTGTTAGAATCAATAATTTCAATAGTAAAGACGTCGAAATCCCCATTGGTGGTTGTCCAGGAAAGGTTGAAGCTTTCAGGAGTAATGTCGGAAACTGTTAGCTCACCAACTTCTGGGTGCACTCCTGAGGAGGAAAACAACATTGGTCAGAAGGGGACAGCCCTATATCTCCTCCTGCTCAGAAATGCTGTGCTTCTCTCTGCTCATGCTAGCAGCACTCCAGGCTGTGGATGGAGAGAAGGGTTTGAGGAAAAGCTTGCTACAAGCAGGCAGTCACGGTGGGGAAAAAATCCAATGGAAACATCTCAAAATATTAAATAAGAGGAAAAAAAAAGAAAAACGAGCTTTCGTGCTTTGAGGAGCAGCCACGTCTTTGAGGCATGAGAATGAAAGCAGATGCAAAAGGACTCTTTTGAGTGCCCCCAGGGCATTCAGAAAAGCAGGCTTCCAGTTTTAGGAGAAGCTAAAACTAGAGCTATTGCTTTATCCAAAGGAAAAGGTTGTGTTTTGTTTGCTCTTCTACTCCCCCTTTCAGCTTAAGCTTATGAAAGCTGGCATGTAATTTTGGAGCTGCAGCCAAAATGCAAAGCAGTGATAGCTGCCTTGAGGTTCCTTCCTTTCTGTAGACATCTCTGACGTGTTACAGGAAGGCTCAGAGAATTCTGACAATTGGAAGTCCCCAGAAAGGAAAAGTTTGAAAGGCTGGGTGCTGAGAATTACCCAGAAAGGGACGGGAAAACCTCAGCAGGGCATCTTCTGCTCTTTTCATTAACTTAATAAAAAGAGAGCACATTGCATATTTTGACAGGACACCCGTGATGTCTGTTTTCTTGTTTGTTCCTCTACAGCCACATTTTTGTCAAGCCATGTTTGTCTGTTTTCAAAGGGCAATCTGCTACCAGCCCACTCTCAGGACTCTCAAAGCACAGGACTCCTAGCCTGCAG
Source organism: Phaenicophaeus curvirostris (assembly GCF_032191515.1). Taxonomy (NCBI): domain Eukaryota; kingdom Metazoa; phylum Chordata; class Aves; order Cuculiformes; family Cuculidae; genus Phaenicophaeus; species Phaenicophaeus curvirostris. The sequence continues at coordinate 4,020,366 of NC_091411.1, forward strand.
TGGGACACAACCCAGAGCAAGTGCCTTGTGCCAGGCGTGTTTCTACCTAAGCCAGGCTGCTTAAAGCATTATTAAAATATGCAAGCACTACTGTGTTTAATGTTTCAATTCTGTTTAGTTCTTATGTGTACTTTTATCTCTATTGGTGCTGGGTAACGTGCTTAGGGAAATCAAATACATGCAAGCTTTTGTCATCTCACAGTCACAAAGGGTTGCAAAGGTCTGTAAGGAAACCCAGAAGCACCAGATATTGTCTACGAGAAATTGTCTGAAGGAAGAGCCAGTGGTGCCCCTTTATTGCCAATTAATTCATACCCTGCTCGTTACCAATGATCACAATACCTGAAGAATCAGTGACCCATACAGGATAGCCATAAGTATACTTGTACCTCTCACAATAACGCTGACAACCTCTCCTTCAAAACTTAGGTCTTTCAGCCATAAAATTACTTTTGTGGCTCTTGATTATTTTCATGCAACCTTCTGGTAATTCAGGGCTTTCCTCTTTTCTTTCAGGTCAGTTTTATGCCAGGGTAGTTCTGCTGAATTTCATTTTCGTGCATGACATCTTTTCCAGACCACTCAGGCTATTTAACAACCTTATGTGGCTTAATACATGGTACAACTCTTGACAGGAGTTCGCATGTGTTCTTTTCTATATGAGACCATATAGAAAGTATCTGTCCTTGCCCTTAGGACAGATGCACACACTGCACCTCCGAGTTTGTATTTATACAGAAGCTGGTGCATAATTTCAGAGGTAGCTTCTGCAGGGTGAAAACTAAACAGACTCTCAGGCTTTGATTATCTGGGCTATAAAGTTCAGATTTTTATAATTTTGCAAGGCAACCTGGGTTTTCTTGAGCCTGTGCAACAGCCAGTTGGGGTTTGCTGTTAGTTTCTACCAGCAGGAAAGCAAGTAAAGAGAACAAAATAAGACATTCTGAAGTGGTGGTGGGGGGAAACATTCCTAAAAGCAAAGAGCTCCATAGGGGCACTGAGATTCCCATTGGAAAGTCTGATCATGGGACATTTCCACACCAGAGGTGTTCAGCCAAGCTTTAATGAGTCCAGCGCACCCCATGCAAGTGAGCAAGCTTTGCCAAGCAGTTGCGATAGCTCTGGCTGACATCACTGTCTGCAAGGAAAGTGAACCACGAGACTGCATGTGACTTGAAAAGATACCTGTCACAGTTTCAACAGAAAGAGGTTTGGTCCTGTAGCCTTGAGTCACACCATGAAGTGTGATGGTATAAGTTCTGTTGGCCTCGAGGCCTGTAACATTCGTAAAGCGCAGTCCACCTGGAACTGTGATATTCCAGGATTCTTCGGGGTTGTCCAGCTCCTGCACCTGAATGATAAAGTTCTCATAGGCACCGTCGGCTGCTGTCCAGGTGAGCTGGAAACCATCCCAGCCACTCTCTGATACCGATAAGTTTCCAAGCTCAGGTTCCTCCTCTGAATAAGGACAGAGAGTCAATTAGTTACTCAGATTACAGATTAGTGGTGAAGATGTATTACTTAATGATGTTCTGTGTTAATGAATTTCACTTGAAATCGGTGACACGGAGATGCACCCACACCCGCATTTACATTCTCAGCTGCCCCAGATGACTCGCAGTCTCTTCAGAAACAAGGTAAATGAGAAAGAAACAAAAAAGAACTGTAATGATAGATAATAATCACCTTACTGCAAAAAAACTGTTTACAGAAAGCACCTTATAGACCATCTAACAGCTGCATTTTGCCAACTTTAATTACACTATGAGATAAGTAGTAATGTAACCACTTTACTGCACTATTAACAGCGCAGCATTTGCCAGTATGAAGTAACTGTGAATACTGCAATATCACCTGTTGTAAGGCTAGGAAAACACTGAGTTTAGAGGAGCTGGGACTCAGATGTTTATGCTTTTAATTTTGTCCATATGAAGGATGTTGTTTATACTTCCAAATTATTTCTGATTCAGAACAATAAAGGGAAAATTCCTCCGTGTCTGCACATCTTTAGTTAAAAGAATTTGTCTTCCTTAAATTACATTATTCTGTTCACAAAACCTTCCTGGGGGCAAAGAACTTGAATTTTCAGAGTTACTAATATCAGTCAAAAATTGCATTCACAGAAATCAATGTGCTCATACGCCATCAAAGCGATGGCCTAGGAAGAGCTTAGATTTGAACATTTAAATCATTTTCTCAGCAGAGTCCATCTGAATAATTCCAATCTACACAACGAAGAATATGTAAGTGAGAATGCATGAATAGAAAGAGATCTGATTTGTCAGTTTTAACTTCAACTGCAAGCTTTAGGCATATTTTAAAGCAGAAGGTAAAGGGGTGCTGGAAAAAAAAAATGAGACTCAGCAACATTACTCATATGAATTTCCCCCCGGTAAAAGCAGAGTGTTTATTGTACGACTGCTGCACAGCCTTCAAAAGTAGTTGGGGTTGAATTTGCAGAGGGTGAGCACTCTTAGATGACAGTCAATTATTTTCAATGAAATTTGCCAAAGTACAGTAAATTATTACTACTCAGGAACATAAAACATTTTGAAGAGCTTATACCACCCTGTTAGAAAGGAAAAGGTTGTTTATGAAATAACACAATCATGTTCAATGAAGAAATGCATAAATCCATAGCTGGTTTGGCTTTAATCAGGAACAGAAATGAGACTTGTTGAGGCAAAATATGAATCCTGTCAAAACAGCACTCTAGCTGAAAAGGAGAAAGCAGGATAGAAAAGGAACTGATTGTAGCAGAAATCATCATCTTCTGGAAGCAAAAGAAACTAATAAACACACTAAAATCTAAATAAAGATAACCCAGAAGTTACAGTAAGGTGAAATCATTTAAGTAAAAGCTTGATTATAATAAGTAATGCCATAATCATCACAGCTTAAAAGCAATTCAGATTTCTCTGAAGAGTGCTCAGTTACATTTGCTTCCAAGATGCAATCCTTTTTCCTCCCATTTGTTTCTCATGCAGGTCTGAAATGGAAGCGCACGCAGCCTCATCATGCTCCCTAGGGACCAAGAGGGTCTCATACAAAAATCATGCACCAACTTGGACTGCTGGACATCTCCAAAAGCCTCATCCATAAACCATCCAACATATATGACAATGTCATGGCAAATGCAATCAAGAGAAGATGTTTCTTATTTAAAAAAAAAAAAAGAAAGAACAAACCATTGAGAGACAAGATGGCTCTGACCTTGTAGTAGGTGTGTAGCAATCTTTGTGTTCCTATGTAACTATTATATCTCATGTTGTGAATCTGGTTTTGGGGTGATGCATAGGTGCAATCATTCATCTCCAGCTACGTTCTCAGATCAGAGAATCACAGAATGCCATGTTGGAAGAGACCTCAGGGGGCATCCGGTCCAACTTTTTAAGTAATAAATAGTTCAAATGTGGTGGCCCAACACCCTGTCAAGTTGAGCCTTAAAAGTGGCCGGTGTAGAGGAATCCACCGCTTCCCTGTGGAGATTATTCCAATGTTTAACTGTTCTAACTATGAAAAATTTCCTTCTGGAATCCAATAAGAATCTCCCCAGGAGCAACTTATAAACATTACCCCTTGTGTTTTCCATGTGACTCCTCGTAAAGAGGGAGTCTCCATCCTCTTGGCAGACAGCCTTTATGTACTGGTAATAAAGTCTCCTCTAAGCCTTCTCTCAAGGCTGAACAAACCCAGATATGAACTCACTCACTGGTACTTTGATCACTATTGATCTCAGTCCTATGTTTAAGGGCCTGATCCTCATGAAATTCATGTAACAGGGATAAGAGGTGGAAGTTTTCCGAAAGATATACTCCCAATGTGTTACAATCTTTTTTTTCTCTGACATCACCACTTCCATGCCAGTGTTGCAAAGCTCAACCTCCTTGCGATCCTTCTTGTCTTTGAAGCACAATCCAGATAAATACCTGCTGCTTCTTGCTATTTTCATGTGTCTTGCAAATAGCAGATGCATCAATGTTCTCTCCTTGCATGCAGGTTGAAAAGAGAGAATTGATGCTACATCACTTTAAAAGCTGTATGGGGCACAGTCCATGCTGCACAACTCAAGGCTCTCATTCCATAGAAATTAGAGTCATGCAGAAATAAGAAAGAAAAAATACACTAAGAAGAAAGGCATCACTCACTAACCCTAGCATTCCTGCAGGAGAACAGCAGTAAAAATTAAGTTCTGTATTTCAAAGCAGAAAAGGAACATACTGCTAATGAATCCATAGAAAATACCTGTAGCAGCTAGGGCTTCCAGGGACCAAGAGAGCTGACCTTGAGTGCTTCCATGAAGGGTAATCTGGTATTGTGTGCCAGCTGTGAGATTGGTAATTTCTGTTTCTCGATGGTTTCCAGGCAAAAAGATTTCCTGTGTTCTGTTTAAACTGGACAGGTCTTTCAGAGTGATAAAGAACTGATCAAATACCTCATCCTGTGCTGCCCAAGACAGGGTGAAATGGCTGAAAGTCCTGTGTGTTATATTAAGGTCATGAAGAGCACCAGTAGCTTCTGAGATGGGAAGGTCAGTGGGCACCGAAAGCTGAGCATGAGAATAAGTACTGGGGTTTGGTAAATAACTTAGCTCTGTAGGCGCAGGAATGGTAGGATTAAATGACATTTCATTGTTTGATTCTCCAGCTGTTGTGACTAGATGTGCTAAACAGAGGTAAATTACAAGTTAAAATTTCCTCACAATAAACCCCCAAACATACAAAAGACAGCTCACATCTGCTACAAAACAAGTTCATGTGTTCTGCATTAGAGCTCTAAGAACAGAGAAAACAGACAGGAAGCTCTTTTTTGGAGACTGAATCCAGGCCACAAGCAAAGGTAGCATCACTCATGACCACACTAACTAGCAGTCCAGAGCGAAAACCACTAAACACAAAGACAAGCGGAAGTGCTTCCAGCAGAGAATGGGCATATCCTCTGTTGATGTAAATCAGTGCACTTTGACTACCCCCAAAGAATTTTGCTAATTTACATCGGTGAGGAGTTGAACCCCAAGACTCTCAAGCATGCCTTTTATCTTACTACAGCACATCAGTCATTGCTTCTGATGCAAACAGTAACATGCCAAACATCACAAACATATCTGCATCCTGGGAAATCAACCACAGCAGAAGCATACTAAATCTCATTCTACCCCATCAAAAACAGGCTTGGAGAGTTATCCATCTGGATACATGCAGCATTTATAAAAAAGGTGGGGGGGCTCACATCCTTACCTAAAAATCAAGAAAGAAAGAACTTGCCATCTTTCTTTTAAATCATCTAAAGTAATCAAAAAGAAGAAGAGCCCAGCCTTCGACATGCTGGATGATCTGTAAACGTACCTTGTGACACAGTAAGATGCTGAAAATCTGAGAGCTGTGGAGATCACAGGGAATGTGTTTCTGATCACAGCTACAAGGCAGCAGGCAGGTGAATTTTCTGACATGCAGAATTATCTCCTCATTAGTGGAAAACAACATAATTTCACATCTCAATGACTGCCTCGCTTTCATGCTCCGCTTGCATTCAATTAAGAGAGAGCAAGTCATCTACCACCATCAATCAGGTCAGTACAAATATGTACTAAGGATTCAGTATGTGTCTCCAAATTCATACACATATCAGGAAAATAAGAAAGTTTTCAGAGGAAGAAGATCAATTAAAAAGGTTTTCAAACAAATGCAAAAATACTATCTTGAAAATATACTCTCAGGACAAATACAGATCTAAAAAACATCGATTTCTGATCACCTCTAGAAGGAGAGGAGCTTGTGATTTATATTTACACATACCATGGATATCTTTGACTTAGGTAAGGACCCTCTTTAAATTACCCCAGCACATGATCTGAACCATTATTCAGTGAACAGCCATGTTGTCATCACACCACTAGCATAATTCCCTCTTTCTCAGTCATTGGACTGTCAAACCCATGATCTGACTGCACCAGAGCTACTGAGCTCGTGTAGCCTCCTACCACTCTCAGCTGCTTGCACACAATTAGATGCCAACCAGTTCTTTCCTGTTCTGGGAACAGGCAAATAACCATGGCATCAAGCAAGTGTTCAGCCTTGGGGTTGTCTACTTAACATGCGTAGTGGTAGCTGGGCTCCACTGGGGAGTATTTGTGCAGAAGACATGCATAGATGGAGTGAACAGACCAGTGGGGAGGAAAGGGCAGCAGTACACTACACATGTACAGCTCTCTGCTGTGGGTGGTCCCTCTGGGAAACTGCCATGCACCCTGAGCTGGAAACCTGGGACCAAACATCGAAAAATACCAAGAGAAGAAAAGAAACTGCTGGCATTATCCTCCTGATATACCGAGGATCCCTGAGAAAACCTTATGTAATATTAGCCAAAATTGGCTTCTCATATTTCCTCATTTTACCTGATCAACCCTACTGTTATTTCTCTCACGTTCCTGTGTATAACCACATAAGGACCCGGTTTCTTCAATCTGAATGGGAAATTCAGCAACAGTTCTTCAGAATTATTCAAAAACTGAGGGATCAACTATGTAACTGACACTTTAATTCAGAATTTTGCTGCCAAAAAAGGGTTAATTTTACTGTGCCAACTTTGGCAGCTACATGGAAGGTTGCCACGTACAGATTATCTCATGGAGCATATGTAACTACATGTAACTACATTACCTCTGATTTTAATTCCGACCTAATTCTGAATATTACCTTGGGTTTAATGACTTGACTCCACAAGTGCATTTGTGGATGAGAAAGAGTGGTCTACCCTCCACACACACACACACAAACACACATATGCCCCACATTAAGCCCATATGTAACAGAGGAATATGTGGCTTTGTGTGCAAACATGCAAGATATGGAAAAATGAAATGGTATGAATACATGGAAAATACCCTGATACCACAGAAAAAAATCAGTGTTCATTGTTGAGAAGATTTAATACTATAACAGATAATGGAAGATCTGGAAAACAATCAAACTGTAGGATTACAAGACCAATGAGATTCAAAAAGTCGATTTAGTAACTAGATGAATAGATGGGGAGAAGAGAAAGAGAGCTCTAGAAGCCCTAGGTGAGTGAATGACAGCCAGACAGAATGCTTCATGGTGGCAAGATGAAGAATAGCTGAAAGCTATGTAAAAGGGAAACTGGATGGACAACAAATGTGTGCTCTTTCTCAGACTGGAATATTTCTCAATATAATTCTCTTAGTAAAAATCTTCAGGCTGAGTATGGCCTCAATATGTCTATACTGCTGGTGTTGGCCTTTTGAGGAATTCCATTGTAATGCTCAACTCGTGAATTTACTAAAAAAGAATGTAAATGTTCTGCCAGAACATTTCCTCAGCTACTTGGGATGGAGCAGACAGTATTCTGTATTATTTCTTCCTTCTGTCCTTTCGGATTTTCTATTTTCCAAGAAGGGTTCCCAGCCAGTTTCACTGTGGAGTCCCACATCAGCTCAAACACACTGTAAGAAACGATACACAACTGAGGTATTCAGGTTGTTTTCAGACCCTTTGCCCTCTCTCAACCAGCTGATTAAACTGGGCTTACAGTGCTGGTGCTCCTCTCAGTTTCACAAAGAAAGCATTGCAGTATATCACAAGCCAGAAATACTACAGTAGCTACCACTAAAAACCCTCATACTGAAGTAGAGTTCCAGGTCATTTTAAGCAGAGGAATCAGTTGAAGAAATGAAGAATCTTTACTGGTAAATTTCTTTTCCCAGTGGTCAGCACTGTAGTTTCCCACTGAACTAGCTCACCCAACCATTCCTCTGAATGTGTCTTTGAGTTTGTATAAAAATGGGTGGTGCAATCTAGGACTAATAGAAGCCAGGAAAGGAAGAGGGACTGATGCACAACACAGACAAGGGTCTTTAGTAAACAGCATAAATCTTGGAAACATTCAACAGAATGGAAAAGTTACTTCTCCAAGCCATGCTTCTCTATGCAACTCATTTCCAGAGGCAAGACAGTATCACATCCATGATTCATCAGCAGTTGCTGCACAATCTGGGTCCTTCAGCAGAGGAATTTGAGGTTGATGCTTGGTTTCTCTAATGTCCCCTCATTTATCTCCACAGGCCTCTCATGTCTGATGTATTACCATCCATCCTCCTCCAGGACCTACATTGTGCAATGCAGGCAGGGTTCCAGAACCAGAGCAAGGAAGAACAAAACTGCTGTCTGACTGCTCAGCTTCCTCAGAGCTGGGTTACGTGCTCACCCTACTGATTAGTTGTTAATCTGGTGTAACATTCTCAAGACATGCTGCCAGAAAGGTCCCTCCAACCAGTAAAATGGCTTATTTTCTTTAGTTTCTGAACTAGTTCTAAACCAAAACCTTAGCGAGATACTGGGCGGGACCTCTAATGAACAAGAAGTAGCCTAGTTTGTGACACTTTCATAAATAACAGAAAGGAGGTACCTGTTGTAGCCATGGCTTCCAGAGGAGAAGAGCGCTGTTCTCCCGCCAATCCATACACCTTGATTTTATAGGTAGTGTTAGCTTGGAGGCCATCAATCACAGCACCCAGGGATTCTCTGGGCAGGAAGATTTCTGCAGGGGGCCCAGCTCCCAGTGACACTTCCTCGTACTCCAGCACAAAACTACTGTAGACTCCTGTATTTGCATACCATGAGACACTAAAGCTGTGGCCTGTTACCTTCAAGACCACAAGGTCCCCAAGTGCATCCTCCTGCATCCCTGAGTCCTCTGGAGCAAGAAAGCTCCCAGAACCAGAAAGCTCCTTTGGGTCAGGAGTCATTGCCTGTGTTAGGGTTAGACTATAGAGAGCTACAAAGAAACAGAAGCAAATAGCAGTGTGAAATATTCAGTCTTTCCTGTTCAGCAAGACAACATAACATTTAGCAAACTGTTCACTTTATAATCGTTACCATCCCTTGAAAGCAGTCATGGACATCTGCTAAAAAAACACTTTGTCACTTGAGCTGCGCTTCATCCATATGAAGAGACAGAAGCAACAGAAGGCTGCCAGCCTATACTACAGAAGATTTTGTGACATGTCCTTGGCTACAGGTTCATGAGATCTGAATGTTTCAGCTGTTTTTGTGTGGAGAGTTGATATACATAAAGAGATAACAGGAAGAATGTGAGAGGGGAGAGGAGGCACCAACAGAAGTTCTTCAGTTCTAAGGCTGAAAGAAGCTTTACCCTCAGTGACAGAAAATTCAGTATGTGGGAAAAAATGTGGGAAACTCCTGAATATTTTCTGGTAGAGAAGCCTCACTGCGCCTTCAAGAAGCTGGGAAGAATGTATGATGAAGTATTGGTGATTTGGAGAAGCAAAAGAAACTCTGAAAAGAAAAACTCTCTGCCCTTCCACAGCCTCGGGCTCCCTTGTTCAGCAGGGATGGCACAAGCCCCTCTAAGCAGCAGGACTGTCTCCTCCACCCACTGAGAAGAGAATGCCCCGTCCTAACCATGCCACTGGTGTTTTATACTTCAATCATTCCTCTCTGTCCCTGGTTGCTCCAAGCACTCTCCCCGGCAGTGCAATAAAACTCAGATCCCCCATGGCTCTGTAAGAGAGGGTAAAACAACAAGTTTCTCTGGCCTAGCCTGAGGACTTCAGGACCTCCCAAATACTGGGAACCTAAATAAAGAGGACTGACTTGAGGGTGGACGAGAAGCAAACTGAAGAAGAAACCTCTTGCCTCATAACACCAGGCTTACAGGTCATTTCTGCCTCTCCATGCTCATGTGTTTTGATATGCCCCTTCCTACGCAGGAGGAAGGTCACAGTGACAAGTTATGTCAACTACTGCTACTGCTTCTAAGGACCCCACTGCAGAGGCCTCTTTGTTTGCTGGCTGCTCTGAGTAAAGACTTCGACCAAATACACTGGCTAAATGAATGTATTCATAAAAAAACCCCAACTACCAAACCAGGAGAAAGAAGCCACCTTCTGAGACTTTGGAAGCCAGTACTGGGATGAGCATGTTGTGAAATTCCACAGCAAGTTGTTTCTGCCTTTTCACCATTGATGCATGAATCCTTTGAGACCACTCAGTCTTCAGACCAATGGGGAAACAGATAACTTTGAAAAAAACGAAGCAGGCTCACTCCTACCACATATGTGTGTGTCTTAAGGCTTCTTAACTTTTCCCTACACTGGACATGAGCCTGCCTTATGCACCAAGGAAGTAACTGAATACTGATGGTTTTCTGCAGTTTACACCATACCATATAACTCTCTGCTCTACTGGATTACTTGACCCTATAAAGCATTCAGAGGTTCTGCTGGCATGAACTCTACCAGGGAACATGAAACAAGTTTTGATCAGTTAAGCAGTGTAGTTATTAACTGGTAAAATCCACAGCTTCTGCCATGTGTCTACCTTATAGATGGTCTTTGGGGAGAAAAGCCTAAACACCTTGAGATCTGCTAAGGATAACAATTGTAGCTCAGCTGATTCTGATTTTACTGTTTCTACTTTACTTACAACAGCTCGGGCTCTGCCTCGTAAGATTTAGCGTGAATGCGCCTAAAGATCCAGGACTCATATTCAATACCAAGACATAATTCTGTCTGCAACAAACTCTGGATCAAAATGTTTCATAAAGAATAAAACCTTATTGAATAAGTAGTTCACTGATACTGGTTAAGAAGAGTGGTTTGTTCAAATGGTGATGGAAGAAATGGACCTCTTCTTTGTAGACACATGTAACAATCACGGTATCAAATGCAAAGCATGACTGGATTTGTTGCAGTAGCCTTTCTTGCTTTTGGATGAGAAAACTGAAAAAGGGCACCATCAGAGCCCTACTGACCCTGCTGAAGCATGATGGGTGGAGGCATGCTGTGAAAAGAATTCATTAGGCAGGAACAAGTAATGTTAAATACTTTCTGGTTGTTCTTCCTCTTAGTTTCTGGCTGTAGTAAACAAAACAAATTATAAGACATAATACACAAAAAACCCTCAGCCTTATTTAAAACAAAGGATGAGGTCTGTATTTCCTGCAGGACAAACAGCTGTGTTTGTTGTGAGTCTTCTCAAAGTGTAAGCAATAAATCATTGAGAACACGGAGCTAAACATAGTGGGTAGGGAAATACGTGGCTACCCCTCAGTTAAGTCTATCATACCAGACAGAGCAAAGTCTGCCCTGCAGGCAGCTGATGTTTCTAAGCTGTTCTTCAGACATGACTTACAGAATCAGATAGAGTAGTACTTGGAGCAGTCATTGCCCAATGATCATGTGCACAGGGTGCATCAACAGCTGTTACTCACCAGTTGAACCTTTGACAGTTGTGGGTTTGCTTTTGTGTCTGCCTTTCTCAGCCACCAGACTAATGGTGTATTCTGCCCCTGCCTCCAGCCCTCGCAGGATGAAAGAGGTGCTGTTCACAGGGATCTTCATTTCATTCTTCTCTCCAGAGGGGTGAAGATAAATGAGGCGATAATGGTCAAACTTGGCCACTGGTCTTCTCCAGCGAAGGGATAAGGTGGTTTCGGTGGGGTCACTGATTTCCAAGTCCTTGGGGTTATCAAGATCTGCAGGTTAAAAAACCCAAAGTTGACTTGTCTCTGAAATTCCCTGGGACAGTTTTTGTGGCATCTGTAGACAGGACACATCTATGGGTGTCTAGCAACAACTTAGTGTCCTATCCACCTTTTCAAGCTTTTGAAGCTCTGTTGCTGGTTTTAGGTAGAGGATGATGAAGTTCTCTTTTATAGACAAGATACACTAGGAAAAATTTCTCTCACTTAGGCTCACTTCAGCAGGAGCTACATGGAGGAGAGGCAGGAGAGAATTTACCTGGGAAATGGGGAACATTGTGAGAAAAATCCTGAATTTAAAGGGCAATCAGGACTATTGCAACCACTGAGGCTGCGCTCTTTGTCAAATCAACCGTTTGGCCATAACCACCATTCCTATGAGAAAGAGGATAGGCAGAGTAATCAGTGTAAGCATAACTATCATTAAAGAGTTCACCTGGAGACAAAACTCCCAGGGCATTTTAAGACCCTCATACAGGAAAAGGAAGCCAGATGGAAGGTCGAGATCTTTGGGGAAATGTTCCATAGGTATCAAAATGAAATCAAGAACTTTCTAAAATATTTCTTACAAGGTTACTTGGAAAGGAAAGAAACATCAGAGTGGCTCCACCTGACTTGATGCTTCCTCCAGAGTGGAAAGGAAGACCAAGCTACTCACCGGTTCCAGCATTAATGGTAGCAGGAGCGCTTTCCCTGTCCTCTCTCACTGCTGTCACTCCAATGCCGTATTCAGTTCCAGGCCTCAAACCTAAGAGATGAGGAACAGAAGTGTGAGTTCCTGTCCATGGAATATGCCTATGAACATGTTTTAAATAAGAAAGCCTGAATGTATGTAACATAAGATGTATGCTTTCCTGGATATGCAAAGAATCAAGGTTTCAGCTGACCTGATGTTACTAAATCTTTTTCCATGCACATGCCAAAGGATAAAGATTATGCCTGACTGGAAGCGCATTTTAAACACTGATGCATAATCAGAGATAGTTTCTGCTTTTAAGAGCTTGCAGTATAGGTTCTTCGACCAAAGGAAAACAAGTAGACATCAGCATAACATGGAGAAAATACTACGACCAAGCTTTTCAGGCTGGCAAGATGCCTTGCAGGTGCACAAAATACTTGCAGGTACACAAAAATGTTGCAGACGGGCATCAGTAAACACCATCCCCAGCACGTGTAAAAGCCTCTTGAACTCAGGGATGTGAAGCCATCTCCACAAAGGCATGTAGCTACCTAGAACTCAGGGACAGACTAGTGGGATTCAGAGATGCACATGAAAGTGAAATGGCTACACACCTTCTGTTGGTGAGTTATCCATCTGCAGGTGCGTAAATCTATGCATCACGTGTTTTTATTTAATTGCTTGTACCCCAAATGTGCAGCCTCTGCTCTTGACTCTTACACATGAATCAAAGGACATTTTGTCATTACATAAGTCTTCTAGGGTGACAGCAGTAGCATGACATTAACAACAATCTCTCCATTCCCCTACCTGTGAGAGTAGCTCTGGTTGTCGCTTGGTTGCCCTTTGGCACTGTGATCTCAGCGTGGTCTCCACCAGAGATGGGAGCAAACTTAATTCGATAGTTATCAATATTTGCATGGCTGTTCTTCCACTCCAAAGTAATGCTATTGTCTGTCTGTGACACCCGCTTCAGGTTTCTTGGAGCATCCAAGTCTGTAATCAACCAACCAACAAATAAATAAGTAAATAGCAATAATTCTCTTAAGACATAAGTTTCTTATGGCAGTACTGATTAGAAGGTGAAATCATCAATAAAACTGAAGTTATGTTTCATCCCAAGAGATACTACTATGTTCTTAACTACAACAAGCAGATTTATTTTAGCATGAAGTGGAAAGTTCACTAGCTCTGGAAAAAAAAAATCACTAGAAGAAATTCAACTTCTACCTCCTGAAACAAAAATAATATTTTCAATCTCAGTAATTATTTTTATTACAGAATAGACTTGTGAAAAAAACATATTTGGATGAAAATACTACTTTTCCTTTATAAATACCTCAGATTTCCAAAGGAAAAAGGACTCCCACTTTGATAAAGCATTCCCAGAATCACTAAGGAGAAAAGTAGATTTATAAATGCATGACAGAACTGAAGAGGGAAAACCAGCAAAGTTGTCTGCTTTTCTGTTATGCGTTTAGACAAACAGAAATAAGGTCTTAGAGGGAACAGGAACCATGGAAGATATTTAGCTAAGCAGACAAGTAATCCAGAGAAGTTTGTTTCCTGAAGTAGAGATTTAGGGTATGATGAGCAAAAAGTGACTTGATAACATAGTTCCCACATTCAAAATACATTTAGATACTTGAGGGGTGCAAAAAAAACCCCAAACATTCTCCATTTTCATGTACCTCTGTAACAGTGCTGACTCTGTGTTGATGCAGTAACTATCAACTCAAGCAACAAGACACACAGCACAGGAAGACTGATGGTGACCACATTACCTTCCCAGAAGTCTGGACTGTTATCCAAGCCTCTTACCTGTGACAAAGACTTCTTTCATGGGGTCGCTTTCCATGTCCCCTCGACGAGAGATGAGTGTCACTTCATACTCAGTGTGAGGCCTCAGGTTTCCAATAGAATATTGGTTTTCATCTTCAGAGAGGTCAATGGTTGTCCTGTCCCCTGGAATATCTTTGGGGCCATAAGTCAGCTCTATGCCTTCGATTTCAGCTAAGGGTTTAGACCAGGTGATAAGAGCTGTGGTGTCTGTGACATCTTTTGCCTCAATCTGGCCAGGGGCATCAAGCTCTGTTACAAAGAGAGAAAAGGGTAGTGTTTTTAAAGAAAAACTGCCAGAAAATTCATACACATTCCTGTGCTTTTAATTGCTGATGTAGAGCAAAACTAAAATAAACAGCATCTACCAACTGAAGCTTATCCTCATTTACTTTCTTCCTTTATTTTCTGTAGTTGTAGAAGAATGTGTCAAATGCCGATTCACCAGACACAAATTCATCAAAATTCATTAACAGCAGATGCTGCCAAAGGAAAGGCAAGCAGGAGCCCTAAGAGGTTCCCAACCTGCACAACAGAAATTCTCTTTTAAATAATTTCTTCATACAAATATCACTAGGATGAAAGAAATTCTAGTTCCTGTTGATGGACATTTTGAAAAAGGACAGAAGTGCATACTGCTCGCTACCTTCTAGTTAAACATACATTTCCTTAACTTTTCAGATGGGTAATTTGGAAAGGAATTAATATCTGCTTATGTATTCTTCATTAGCAGCTCTACTACTACATCCTCTCCTGGCCCCAGCCCTAGCAATACACAGTATGGAGCTTGGATTTGTTTCTGAAAACTCCCTAGGCTACACCAAAGAGCAGTTGTTTAGTGGTGGCACTACACCAAACACAGGTTGTGCTTACTTGTGGTTATCACTCGGGACAGTCCTGGTCCTCTGGTTTTGTTTTTCACTATATGGAGAGACACATTATACTGTTGCCCTGGTGCCAAACCTGGTTGCATATATGAAGTCTCTGGCCTTTTCAAGCTGCTGGTTATATCTCCATTATCATCCTTTTTCTGTAACACACAGAACAATCAATATAAATAAAAAAAAATCCAGGATGTCTCACTTATATAATGACTATTAACCGGAGAGTGGCGAGTTTAGACTAGACATAAGGAGGAATTTCTTCACTGTGAAAGTGGTGAAGCATGGGAACAGGTTGCCCAGGGAAGCTGTGGCTGCCCCATCCTGGAGGTGTTCAAGGCCAGGTTGGATGGGGCTTGGATCCAGTGGGAGGTGTCCCTGCCCATGGCAGGAGGCGGTGGAACTGGAAGGGCTTTAAGGTCCCTTCCAACCCAAACTATCCTATGATTCTACATATGGCCTCTATGCAAGAAACACTGCTTCCTTACCATGTTACGGAAGACCAGCTCCCAGCCGTCAAATGAAAAGTTCAGGGGATCCCATTCCACCTGGACAGACGTTTCTCCAACAGATTTGAATTTCAGACCTTCTGGAGCAGGCAGATCTGTGACAGAAAAACAAAAAAAAGGATATTATTACATGAGCAACAAGTACCCATAGTGAGGCACTGGCGATAGGAGGTCTTTCCACTTTTATAAATATCTGCCATGTAGGTATCTGCATCTGAAAGGTCTAATCCCTCTTCACAGCCAGTTATTCTGTCTTTGGAGTGACCTTCCTCTGACCTGCTTTAAATGTCATCTTAGAGTAAAACAAATTTAACCTAGAAATCTCCATTTTTTCCCCTCTTAAAAGAAGCCTAGTGTGGACATTTGAATTTTGGTGAGACGAAGCCTTCCCCACAACTCTAAAAACTGAGCACAGTGACTGAAGTAAAAAAGCAACCTTTGAGGCTGGGATGCTTAGATAGGGCTGTGATGTGCACAGTACAAAAAGGAAGATGAACAACAAATGGACAGATAGATGGAAAATAAGGTCTGTTAAAACACACTGAAGATGCAAACCAAATAGAATCTCCAGTTTAGTCAAAACAGTTTGAATCCAAGTGATTTCATATTGCTTTTTTACACATTGATATCTTTTTTACCTTTTTTTTTTTTCAGGAAACATTACCAGATTTTAAAAATGCACCTTCTTACAAATAAGCCAAGGGTCCTGATTTACAAAGACTCCGTGCTATATATTTGTAGGCACTGCAGAGAGCAGAAAGGCAGAGAGAAGAACAGAAAAACTGTGCTTTTAACACAGTGATTGGTATTGGAAAAGAAACAGAAAATGAAAGTGCAGAAAAGATTAATTCATCCAGAAAAGATTAATTGGAAATAGAAAATACAAAAGACATAATACCCTGAAAATTGGATGCAAATAAATATGGAATAGACAAAAGAAAGAATATGTGGAATATTGTACTCACATGTTGCTACCCTGGCACTGACTGGAATACTCTTCTTGTTTTTAAGGATGGCAAAGACACGGATAAAGTACTCTACGCCTGGCTCCAGCTCGTGGATAGTGGCAGCTGTCTGGTTTCCTGGTACAGTGAATTGCATATCTAAGCCACCGCTGCTCGTAGGGACATAGGTGATGAGGTACTCATTGACAAGGTTTTCATGCTTCCATTCCAGATTTACGGTTTTATCGGTTACGTTCGTCACAGTCAGCTCAGTTGGAGGAGACACTAGGAAGGAGGAAAAAAAGAAACCCAAAACAAACTTACAAGAATTTCTCAAGGCTCAGAAAACAATGGCATTCCCAGTTTCATATTTTCCCAGGAGCGGTTTATAAGAATTATGTAACAAACAGAGAACAGGGAAGGCATGACACAAAAATGAACTGCTTGAAGAAAGGAATGTTCAGCTGATGAAGACTACAGACATCTCCAAAAGTTGCCAGCCAATTCCTGCTCTCACACTTGCACATTACCTATAGCTGACTGTGTTCCCACTCCTCCTCTCATGGCTACTGCACAACCCTGTTACAGCTGGATCCTTAGGGATTTGACATTTAATTTAACTGCCAGCAACACATGATTTTATAGCTGGAAGTCCTGGCGTTTGTATACGGAGAACTGCATAGATTTTCCAAAGTAAAATAAAACATGATTATTTTTTGTAAATACTTTCAATAGATTACTCCACATTTGCACGTGTAAGAGCACAAGATGTGGTTTGGGAGTTCTTCCAAGATGAGGAGATTAAAAATGGGAATTTCTTTTCAAGGGTATTCATTGTCTTTTAGAGTGTTCCCAGCCCCAAAGTACTCTTTGATTACTCTATAAAGATCTTAGTTCCAAAATTTCTCCCCTGGGATCTACTAAATTAAACTACCACGTTTATAGTGTTATGCCTGTGACTATCTGGCTGCCAAAGTTTTCTATCAGTTTCCATAGAGTCAGTGGCACTGGGAAACCAAGCACGTGGCTTTGCAGCTAAGTTTCCACTCCAGCTGATCCCATGGTTTTTCTTTAAGCTTTTGTCAGATCGAACACACACACACATATATACTTTTACACATGCAAATATATAAAATGAACTTTTACCCTCAAAAGCAAAATCTATGTGGCCAATTGAGAGGTAGCCCAAGGTTCCTCCAATAACCATGAAAGCTTGCACTGCAATATCTGGCAATTCCATCGTGACAGTTGTCTCAGACTGTTCCCTCAGATAGAATAACGTTATTTTCTGTCTTTGTCTTGCCTCCACTACACCTGCTGCCTCCACCAGGGCTTGGGTTCAGAGATCTACCTACAAAGCAATGTTACTGAGCCCCTGGGGTCTTGCAGGATATATTGTTAGTGCTGTGTGTTTCATTTTCTTCTCCTACAATAGTAATGGCATTGTAAATGCAACCCCCTTTCTTATCCATCCAGCATGAGCCTGGGAATGAGAACCTGGCTGTGAGGCTCTTTATTCACTGGCATTCATTATTTACTCCATCTCATTCCTGCAAAGCCTTATTCTTTACTCAAAAATCAGTTCATATTCTTTTGACTAATCCTGCTGAATACCTCATAGGACTCTGGATACCTCTCCTTCTTCTCCATTGTTAGAATGGTTTCTTTCAGACACCTTTTTGCTTAGCATCAGGACTCACTTCAAGACACCATAAGGTCATGAAGACAAATCCCAATCAGTGTTCACTACAGTTCCAGTGACATTGTGGTGGTAGCAGACTTGGAGATAACTAATGGACTACATCACCATTATCAGCCTGTTGGCTTGCTCACCACAAAAAGTTACCAGCAACTGCTACAGTGTGCAACCCTGAAAAGCAAGGGAGACTAAAAGCTTGCTACTGGCTTTGTCACTTCTCTCATTCAGCTGTTTTGGACCATGATAAAGAGTGGTAACAGGGCCCAGCTATATAGAAATGGTTCAGAGTCTCTGAGTCTGTTGGATGCAGGAGAAGTGGTTCAAAAGGGACATTGCAACCTACCATCAGAGCAGTCATCCCCCATGTAGCCATCCTCACAGACACAGTGTCCATCGATGCAGCGGCCCACATTGTTGCAGTTGTTGGGGCAGGATCGTTCACGGCAGTCCTCTCCCATGAAGCCCTCGTGACACACGCAGTGTCCATCGATGCAGCGCCCGTGCTGGTGACAGTTGTTGGGGCAGGACAGCTCGCTGCAGTCCTCCCCTGTGAAGCCATTGTCGCACTCGCAGCGCCCCTCCACGCAGCGCCCACGGTTGTGGCAGTCTTCAGGGCACCGCAGCTCCCCACAGTCCTCGCCCGTGTACCCTTCATCACACACACACTGCCCGTTGACACAGAGCCCACGCCTGTTGCAGTCATTGGGGCACCGCAGCTCGCCACAGTCCTCCCCGATGAATCCCTCATGGCACACACACTGCCCGTTAACACAGTGCCCACGGTTGTTGCAGTCGTTGGGGCACCTTAGCTCCCCGCAGTCCTCCCCAATGAATCCCTCGTGGCACATGCACTGCCCGCTGACGCAGCGCCCGCGGTTGTGACAGTCGTTGGGACACCGCAGCTCCCCACAGTCCTCACCCAGGTATCCCTCATGGCAGATGCAGTGTCCATCCACACAGCGCCCACGGTTGTGGCAGTCCTTTGGGCACCTCTTCTCACTGCAGTCATCCCCCACGAAGCCCTTGTAGCAGACACACAGCCCATTCTCGCAGCGCCCGTTGCCATTGCAGTTGTTTGGGCAGGTCAGCTCCCCGCAGTCCTCCCCGGTGAAGCCCTCCTCGCAGAAGCAGGTCCCGTTGACACAGCGCCCACGGTCGAAGCAGTCATTGGGGCAGATGATCTCGCTGCAGTCCTCACCAGTGTAACCCTCATCACAGACACACTCGTTGTCCACACAGCGCCCACGGTTGTGGCAGTTGTTGGGGCAGAGGGGCTCGCTGCAGTCCTCACCGGTGAAGCCCTCGTGGCACACACACTGCCCGTTCACGCACCTCCCGTACACGCTACACCCCTGGGAGCAGAGCTCTTCGCTGCAGTCTGGGCCTGTGTACCCCTCAAAGCACACACAAACCCCATCCACGCACTTGCCTTGGTCGTTACAGTCAGACGGGCAGGTGGCCTGGCTGCAGTCCTCACCAGTGAAGCCTTCGTTGCAGACACATTTGCCCTGGATGCAGAGGCCGTGGTTGAAGCAGTTGTGTGGGCAGTCTGGTTCGGAGCAGTTGGGACCTTTCCAGCCAGGCTCGCAAATGCAGCCACAGATCTCAATGCTGTAGTTGCCATGTCCATTGCAATAGGGTGTTGTGTCCAGGCGACCTGTACCAACGATCCAGAAAACCCATTACTCCCCTTGGTTTGGCATGTGTTAAGTCAACACTGTACACACGACCTAAAACAGATCTCATTTTCCCAGTTCCTCACATGACACAATTTCCAGAATCACCAAAGCTTTTGACTGAGAATTCCTTCTTCTTTCTCTAGTGAGATTTAGTTTACCAGGAATGCTTTAATTCACACTAACGCCAGGGAAGACCCCCTGCCAACTACTTGGTAAATGAGCATGCTGGATTCCTCTGCCCTTCTCAAAATCTCTCTTCCAGTGACTGATCAGCTTTTCTGACTGCTTCATTAGGGCATGCACCATGAGGCATTTTTCACCAATTCATTCCAGAACATAAAAAGCCAGGCAACATGCTGTATCGTCAGCTGTGAGACTGGCTCAGAGCTTGGAGAGACAGATCACCACTGAGAAAACCTGTGTTTTCTCTCTTGTATGACCATACTCTTACGTCAGTTTAAAAAACAGCCGGAAGGGTACCACTTTTCCCCTTTTTCTAACTATTTGTGCTTGTCTACTGCCTTATTTCCTGCTTTATTTTTATTGGTGTCTATGAAAGAAAACTTGGAAACAAAATTGGTTACTTTGGCAGCTTACTCAAGGGGACAAAATGTGGAGCCAAGAGCTTGGATTACACGAGTTTTAATCTTAACTCCGACACAGACTGTCACCATGCCCAAGGCTACAAAGCGGCCCAGGCAGACTTCTGACCCACAGATCCATGAAACTGCAAAGTTGTGAATGGATGTATCACAGAATCACAGAATCACCAGGTTGGAAGAGACCCACCGGATCATCGAGTCCAACCGTTCCTATCAAACACTAAACCATATCCCTCAGCACCTCATCCACCCGTGCCTTAAACAATCTTGCATCTTGCAGGCTGGCCAAATACGTCTCAAGTTTTGATTACGTTTCAGATTCAACAGGTTAACTTTTGTTCATTCTTGAAACAGATTTGAATATCTACTCTAAACAAGATCTACAGACAGCATAAGAATTTCCCCAAGAGCAGCTCCCCAGTCTGCCTTACCTTCTACTGCCTGGGAATTAGGACAGCATCCAGGCCCGCTGGCACACTGCTCTCGTAAGGAGGATACCAGCCCCTCCAGCTCCTCTAGTCTGCTCAGCAGATCCTTAATGTCTGGAGCAGCT
Organism: Phaenicophaeus curvirostris; assembly: GCF_032191515.1. Lineage (NCBI taxonomy): Eukaryota > Metazoa > Chordata > Aves > Cuculiformes > Cuculidae > Phaenicophaeus > Phaenicophaeus curvirostris. Next base: position 4,041,271 of record NC_091411.1, read on the forward strand.
GCACAGCCACAAGCCCGCCGGGGAATGTTGATGCGGTGTGTGAAGACAATCTGGTTCCCCTCATTCACCGTGTGCTCCTCGTAATTCTTGACAGGCTCAATTTCCGCCTTCAGGTCTGCATCACCGCTCGCTGTATCCAGGTCCACAGAGCAAAGGGAGCCAACAGGCAACTTAATGTTGTAGACATGGTTAAAAACCACAGGTTGATTATCCTCTGGCAAGGTCATGTTTAACCCAGTCTCCCGCTTCTGCCGGATAATTCGCTTGATGAGTCCACCGCTGACATGCTGGTACAGCAAAGGTAAGATCACACAGGCCAAAACCCAGGTGGGGAGTCCCATGCTGATGTTCAATACCTTTTCAAAGCTGATGGAGACTTATATGTGTATGGCCTTTCAGTCTGGGGCAGAAATTGGAGAGACAGTTCAAACTAAGTTGAATATCCTTTCCTGGAACAGTTCTTCCCTAAAAGAAGAAGGAACAGTGTAATGGATGAACCGAGTTACATCACCCAAAAAAAAAAAAAAAAGCTGTGACACTCAATGCTTGATGGCACCCTTAAAGAGCTTAGCTGGGGTGCTACCCTGGGCACAATCTCACTTCACCCAAGCTACTGAGTTTGTTCTTACATATAATAACGATGCATTTATTTGTTTTCAGGATCTTGGTGTGCTGTGAACAAAATGTAACAAGACATGAATCTTGAAGGAAGCTACTATTATTTACAATTTAGAGCAAGTACAGTGGAGTATGGAAGGTTTAAATGTCTCAAGCTGAAGACCTGGGCAAAGCAGCCTGCTGGGTCTCCTATCAACCGAAAGCACTACTTTCAGTCAGATAGGTTAAATAAATCTATATTCTCTTATGATTCAACTAATGTTAAAAGTCTGTATTTCTTTCAGTCATTAGTCTGCCACTTGAAGGCTGGATCATGTAAAGAAACCCAAAATATTGTCAAAAGGCCTATCAACACTGCTAAGCTCATTGCAGCCCTTTTGCATATGCTTTAAATTATTCCAATTGCTTAGGAATCTGAACTCCAGGGCTTGTAGCCTAATAGGAAGTTTCACTACACTGATGATTTGTCTACAACATGAAGATAAATGGAGCTCTCTGGAAACCACTGGAGGTTAAAGGTTCTGGTACCAGAGCTTGTGGCAGAGCTAGGAATATTTTAGCATAGACATACTGAGAGACAATGGAAGATGAAACTCCAACAAGGGAGACACACTGTAAGAAAAAGCAATTGAAATACAGGTGCACGCACACACATACAAAGGGGAGAGTACGGAAAAGAAATGCTTTGATGGTCTAATTTCTCCAAGAAAGGAAGCAGGAAACTACCTGTTCCTTTCAAATTATACGAGTCAAGGGAGCTGAAAGCCCTCTACTGACTTCCATGCAGAACCAACTCTTCAGCATGCAGAGCAAGAACCTGAAACCACTAATGGACTGACTAAACAAGTGCACCTAATAAATGTCATCTTAGCAGCTGTTTTTCTTCCTACTCCCAGAAAAGCTTGGTTGAATGGTTGCATCAGTGACTGTGCTTTCAATAGCTGTAAGTTATACTAAAATGCCAGTAACAGAGGAAACAGTACTTTATCCTCTAAACATCATGGTTTTGATGATAATTCATTTGTCAAATGAGAGGATAGTTTTTTCCACCCTTCTGCTTCCCCTGAAATGTAGAGATCACTATTTCCCATGCTATCCCAGCTTCTTTTGTGAAGGAGTGACAATAAGTCATCAGACACTACTGGAGTTAATTATTTTTTTTATACAATGTTGAGCTCATAAAGAACGAACTTGAGCCCTTTTTATTGGGAAATAAATCAGAAATAAACAAGCAGCAGTGGAGACTTTTTTTCTTGTCATGGAAAAGCACTCAGCTTTAAGCCATTTCTAACACTTATCCCATTTATTCAAACATGTCTGAAACCCCTGTCTGCAGCAGGAGAAACCACAAGGTACCTAATAAAGAATAACAGAGACAGACATGGCCCAGGTCTCATTTGCAACTCAGGCCAACCCCTAAGTTAGGTTGCCAGTTAATGAAGCATGTTTAGGAAAGCATTTGAAGGAGGATTTTACTCTGAAGCACTCCCACTTGGGGTCTGTAAATTGCTTTCCATGCAATGAAATTTCATGTGCCATACACTTTGTGCCCTGAGACCAAGTTGTATGGTTAAAATTGGTGTCCAATGAGCAACTAGGTATTTAAGGGCTAGACTGCTTGAGAGATGCATCACCGAAGGAACAATCGGGAAGCAGCTCTGCATCTAATTATCACTGCATTTTACTGAAAGTCAAGCATCAATTTCCTTATGGCTTTTGTAAATCCAAACCTAGAAGAACATGGGCCTTGCCCACAGCAAGAAAATTGATTGCAGTTTTTCTGCTGACTGACGAGTTTACATGTCATTTTATAATGGTACAAAGTGTGATACATTTTTTTTAATACAACTGGGAAATGAAAAAGCTGCTTATGACAAGAGTCACTGTCATTATTACCCAACTATTGATGAAAGCCACATGAACACCATTACTTTAACTGCATACTCATTGCATTAGAGTCAGCCAAATCTCTCACCCTACAGGTGATCCTGGATTTAATGTATGTAGGCAGACATCCTTTTGAAGTTTATCAAGAAGCGCTGTGGTGGTCTAGAAGAAACATTCTCCAATGATTTGTGACCTCTGTATTTTGACACCTAGTCTGATGTCTGAGCTAGTTCAGATCAGGTGTTTCTTGTCTGACCTAACAAGGACCCAGCTTGATGATTTGAGCTCCACTCCTAGAACTGAGATCTATAAAACAAGACACCTTCATATAATTATTTATACATTAACAAAATTTTTGGCTGGAAAAACAAAGATGACATCCTTCTCTCCAAATCCCATTCCTCAAATTTATCTAAACAGTTCAGACTGCAATGTACCACCCAGGAGCAGGCCATTCTACAAAGAAATGGAAGCCACAGCAACTGGCAGGCTCTGCTGTTCTTTTATTTTTTCGCCATAGTCTTCCCTTTGGAATGGTTCATGTACATTTTATTTTAAACCTGCCTCTTGGAGACATCCTCTCTATATTTTCTTTGCTCATGGATTATTTACAGGCACCTAGAAGTCTTGCAGCAAGGGTTTGCAAAAGATGACCCTTTCCATCATGAGTTTGGCTTTGCTGCAATGCATATAGAAGGAGCCGAGTGGCACACATCTCAGATGTGTTGAAAGGCTTGTAAGACCAAGAATATATCAAATTTTTATGTTTGTATAAAAAGGAATATTGTTTATCCTAGCCCCTTATATCTTCCTGTTCTCTTGACTGCAACATGACTTCAAAAATCTTGGCAATAATTATGTTGTTGCCCTACAAAATATTCTGCTTGCCATGCAGAACAAAAAGTGTAGAGATTCTGTTCAACCAGTCTGATCACAGCCATCACTCTCTTTGAGAAAGAGTTATTTTCTACTTCTCTCCTGTTCGCTTAGACACAACCACAATATAAATAATAAGTGCTGTGGCCTTTCACATGTGTCTTAAATTTCCTTGATCAGGAGCGACTTCCTGCAGGTCAGAATCTTGCAGTCACATCACTTAATGAGTTGCATACTGGCACCAGACAAAACATAGATGCAAGAATGTATCTTTTAGAGTCAGTTGAAGCCTTCTGTGGACACCTTTGCTTCCAAGAACACTTAGGTAGCCTGCCCATCTGAGTACAGTTTGTGCAGGTACAGAATGAGCAGTAAACCCTGCACCAGCTGCCATGGTAAGAGTGCTTTTTCTTTTAAATTGTGCAAGTTCTTTAGAGCACATAAACTTAACAAGTGATATTTCTGAAGTTGTTGGTCTTGGTGCCCAGGACAAAGATGTCAGTCTCTCTCTCTGATAAATATGCTGTCTGTATCAATGCAACACTGGAAGAGGGCGACTGGCAATGGTTCAGCCACTGGGGCAGCAGTGGCATTGGAAGTTCAGAATCTCTGCACGGAGAATTCAGTTCAAGTTCAAGTCAGAGGTTTATGAAGATCCTACACAATTCTGCATCCCAGCCATGGGTTAAACTTGCTATCTCCTCTCTATTCTTCTCTCTTGGCTGACTCAGAGCATGTTGTAAATCACTTTAGAGTTGCTTTGGCTTCTACAAAATGAGAAGGTAATCATAGCATCTTATGCAGTACCAGCTGATGTAGAAAGAGTTTCAGGAAAAAAGATTCCCTCGTCTAGTATAAATACTGACTGCAAAACTTATGTTATCAGAAAAAATGACCTTTCCTAGAAAAAGACTCCTTAAAAATCTGATTGTGAGCTAGTAATGCTTTTAATAATATGTGGTGGAAATAGCATTGAACGTCAAAAGCACAAAGGAAAGGGATAACAGTCATTTCCACTGTAGCCCCTTTCATCAGAGGAGATGCAAGGACAGCATAGTCCGACTGTGAAAAATGTTACAGTTATTTTCTGTTTAGACATTCCCTCCCGCACATCTCCTCTCCCCGATACCAGAGCTTTTTCAGGACCTTTCAATTTAATTAGAAATTCAGTTCTTAATAGGAAATTTTCAGTCTTGAAAAAACTCCAGGAATCTTGACTCTCAGGGAATACAAAGCAAAGATAATGTATGAGTATTTTCCTTCCCCACAGACATATTTGCTGGAAACCAGCAGGTGTGAGAAACTAAATTAATGTTTGCATAGTTTAAAGTTCTAGGGTACCACTCTAGTTGCTCTTGCAAATTAAGGAGTGGCAGAGTTGTGAGATGATTTGTGGGTATGTGGAGCGATAAATATGCAAATGAGAACCGTGTGTGATTTTAATCAAAACAGATTGCAGCAGTGAAGAAATGGAGGTGTTAAAAAGTATCTCAGCTGTCCTTCTCAACGGAGGCAGAAGGCTGATTAGATTTGCTCAGACACCTTCTACATGTCATGACTTGGAAATTAGACTTAAAGAAGACAGGAAAAAAAGAGAGAAAAATGGAAACAGTTCCTCTCTAAACAGATACTTTCAACGTTACAGCAGGACGGGATCAAATATTCTCAGCATATATTGGATTCAAGCACATCTTGTTCAAATCTGCGTAAAAGTAGCAATGGACTGGATTCTGACAGAGAGGAAGACTCAGCTGGGAAGAGCCATAGCCCTCTACAGACGACACAAAATAGAGCATTTAGAGGTTTGTTAATTGCTAAACCAAATCAGTTTTCTGTGATTGATTAACTGAAGAAACTTAATGTTTCAAGTATTTCCATCAAGGTGTCATGTGTTCCCTCAAGATTGAGGTATCCAGTGTGTAGGCACTGGCATCATGATATCACAGTGTTCTTTTCTTTATCTATTGCCCTACAGACAAAAGAACCACATTAGGAATTTGATCTGACCTGGAGCACTCCCTCTTTGCAGACACAGGAAATTAATACAAGTGGTGCCGTTACACAGGTTTAATAAATTGAAACTGCCTGGTAGAGTTCATTTTTACAAGGCAAGGCTTCAGAAGATGCAATCTTTTAAAGAAAAAGTTCTAATGTAGCTTTGCCAAGATCATGTGACTCTTGAGGCTCCAGACATCTTCTCAAACACTAATGGATTACATTTGAAATAAATTGAAATGGTTCTCTAAGAAAGGGACTGGAGGGGAGTGGCCTGAAAGTATTGACATGGCAGGACAAAACATGAACATTTCTGACTTCATCATCTTTCACTGCTGCTTCTCTACATTCATAACTGCAGAAAATCATTTTCTTTCTATTCTCAATTCCACCAGAGCAAAGGAATCAGCAAGGATACTCAGCATAGGTCAAACTACATAAAATTGCAGTCAGGAGAATAAATTAATAACAGTCTTAAACCATCAGTACTTAAGCTGTCCAGCAGAAATTATCAAATTATTGCATTTCTTTTTCTTCCTTATTTACATTGTAATCATTCTAAGGAGAAGAATTTTAAGGCAGCCAAACCTAGAGTAATTCAACAAATGCATTGTATTCCCCGAGGCTCTCAGAGAACATGTGTGCAAAGAAATGTTGCTATTGTTTCAACACCAATTAGACACCACGGATATGAGCAGGTCCTTAGGGTGTAAAACTCCAAGGAAATACTCATAATTCAGATATTTTCTGCAAAGTCTTAAATTGTAAGGGCATGAAGAGAGGAAAATAAGATCATAACTATCAAAAAAGAAAGAAAACTTCATTCTCAAAAATTTTAATAAATAAAATGGCACGTGATGAACTGTAATCCATCCAGTTTCCAAGGTGCACTGTGGAGACTTACTTCTAATCTATATTTGAACAACTTCTCTTCTACCTCCATGGCAAGATCATGAAGAAAAAATGCCCTGCTTACACACTACAGTTTCCTCTCTAAGAAAAACCCCATGTGGAAAACCTGCAAACAACTGTGGGTCCAGACTCAGTGACCCCTCCTTTTTATAAATAGTAAAATGTGAAGGTACCGATTTTAAAGCCTTTGCCACCCTATTCTGCTCCAGTTTGTAGACTGAACCTATTCCTGGAGGTTAGAAGGAAAGAAAAACATTAACCAAAATGATCTTGCTGCCTGTGGATGTCAAAAAAAAAAAAAAAAGGAGAAAGCCGCCTCTGGAAAAACTGCATAGAGAAAGAGGCAGAGAGGAAACAACTGGGAAGGAAGTTTTAAACCACGTTTGTTTAACTAGAGAAGTATAACATCTAAAGAAACAAGGTGGTACAGGAACTAAAATCTGCTTTCTGATACAGAATTGGTTCAGTGATGTCCACTGCCCCAGAATAAGGACCCATGGCATCCATGTATGCCATAGGTGTGGTAGAGCTCCTTTTCTCCCAAAGAATTTGTGATAAGAGTAGAGTAGACAAAAAGGCATCATTCCTCTACTTTAGATAAGGAAAACTGAGATACAGAGAGGCTGGCACTGAGACACTTAAACTTGTAGAAGCCTCTGCATTTAGACCCAAGAATTTTACCCATTGCAAGAGTGACAAATCTGACCCAGCTTTGCAGAGTCCCATTGCAGTAATTCAAGCACAGTCACCTCCCAGAAGGCATTTATAGCACCTTACAGCACCAGACCCTCATAACATACTTTCCTTTTCATCAGCCTGCCTTTACGACCTAAATACTTTTTATATAAGGTAAATTGGCAGTTTGTGTCTGATGTGGGTAAGCATCCACATCTCAGAGCTCCGGAAACACCCTGAAGCCACCAGCCTTTGATCTCATGCTGGCACCACACATTTAAGAGAAGCACACTTCACAGGGCAGCAAACATAAATACGGGCACTTTGAATACAGAGATGGAAATGATTTTCACAGTTAATTCATTATTGATTTCTGAGTTCTCATAGATCAGAGTTTTCATGAGCAGAATGCATCCATCGTGCATTTTGAGAGCCTCACCTGTGCTACTGGAATTACTAATGAAAACCAAACTAGTTATTGATTACCATGAATGAACCCTACTGTAGATCCTGGTGATCACTAGAATTGTGATCAGACTTATACTTCAAACTGTGCCAAAGAACAGCAATCAAAACAAATACGCAGATAATTTTTGCCCCATCCAGCCCCTGAGGTCCTGCATTAAAACATCACTCAGCTAAAGGCAGGAACTCTTCACTCCAGGTAATTTTTCATCTTTGGTTTCTGCTCTCAGATGACATTTCCACATCGGGGAAGCTGTAAGGTTTCTGGTTCTCAGATCCGACTGTACGTCATCATTAAATAATACCATTTGGATGCATTTTAGCCTCCGCCCATTCTACCTTGGCTGAAACGCAGCACATAGACAGGGCTTTGCCAAGGCTGATTTGGAAGGAATTTTAATTAATTGCTTTGTGTACAATTTAGAATTTAGCAAAGGTTCATATTTCACCAATGTGACAGTGCCACAAAAGGGGAAGGAAAATAACCCACTGAAGCCAACATCCATAAAAATGTGAAAGAGCTACGGTAAATTCTGAATGATAAGCATAAAAAGAGCCCCATGAGAGACCAAATCTTCTGCTGCACAGTGACTATTTTGAGTTAAATTAGCACGATTATTCCATTATAAACTACTTTGTTTCAAAAGTTTTGTACTCTTAGCCATGGAAAATCTCTCTGGGTCTATCCTTGCTCAGGATCTCAGGGAGAGGAACTTCCCAAACTAAACAATAATTTTGGCTGAATTTCAAAGCAGAACAAAAGTTCAGAGATCAGAGGTGGTCTTCTTCCGCTATCAGTAATGCCTTTGATCAATAAAGTGTTAAATATAATGAGCAAATTTCATTAATTAAATGAAAAATGGAATCAGCTGGCAAAGAAACAGCTGGGATAAAAAAACTGCTGAAAACATGCAATAATCAAACCAGGAGTAAAAAACAGATTATGTGATGAGGTGCCTGCAATAACAGGATATTGAACTCAGTAACCAAGAATTGCCTTCCAGTTTCATAGTCCTAAAGACTTTTTTGATTTATATTTCTCAGGAATTACCTGGCAGATGCTGAGAAAATCTGCCTGAATGTACCAGCACTGCTCTTGTTATTCCATTTAGAGCAAGAACTCAGAGTAGAGCCAGGTGTATGGAAATGGCCCTGTGCTGGGACTTGTGAGATCTGAGGTCATTCCTCATTTCTGGCATGAGTTTAGCCAACACGATTATCATCCTGTTTTCTAGTAAGTCTATGGCAGATTTGCACCTTAAACAAAGTGCGAATAACTGAACTAATTTACTTAATTCTTTTCATGTTTCAAATTGTTCCTCTACAGAGATTTGTTGGTTTACCCTCTGTGAAAAGACTTTCCCTGCTCTCAATTTTTCTGCCTAAGTTCTATGATCTTCATGCCAGAGGTTGTGTCTTAATGCATTTATATACCACCTGCACTAGAGGAAGCCCCAAGTGTGTTAAACAGTAGTAGACAAGTGGCTTCAGTTCTTAATACAATTTAATCACAGTCACCTTCAAAATAGGTCACACATTCTGCAGACAAGACTGATGGTGAAAAGGGCCTTTGGAAATCACACAATCTGGCTAGAACACAGCTGCTCTGAAAAAAACTACCATGCTGTTTAAGGCTGCTGGGCGTAAGATACTCTTGTTAAGGCCATACCTATGCTGTTATTTATAGAATAATGTCAGTTCTTCCTTTGGAGCCATTCCAGAAGTCAGCCAGCACTGGAGGAAATTAAATAGCTAACCTGTGTTTAACAATATTAACAGAAGATTACATATGGAAATTCTTTGTGTTACTGTAAGATTTCCATTTCAAGTGTGTTGGGGCAGGGATGCTCCTACTTGCACAGCTCAGGGCAGCAAACGATGTGGCAGAACCCGTGCAGCTTCTGCTCTGCTTGCAGCCCAGGCACAACTCCTGGGGCTCACATGAGGGGCCACTACTCCTGAACTTTGCCTCCTGCAGATGACTTCCAAGCTGTAGGTTCAGGCTGTCGTGCTAAAAAGCAGCCTCCTGTTCATCAAAGAAATGCAAAGGCACAGCAGGTACTGTAACATGATGCTCTCATGACAGCTTGAACTTCACGTAGTCCCAATGAACATGAATATCAACTGGAAAATCTCAAGAACAGGGATTTGCAATGTCTGTTGTCCCCCAACAGGTATCACAAGCGTTCTGCAGAATTCACACGTAAAGGATCAGACCCCAAGGAAATAGCATCTGCTGAATCTTAGAATACCCCAGTTTCTCTTGGCTTGTGTCAGAGCCTTATGGCTATTTAAACACAGTTGTTTACATGAAAATCATCCAACCTGGCGTTACGTAATAGTTACGCAGAGCTAGCCAGACCCAGCCCCATACTAAACCTAGGAATAAAAAGCTCTTAACTTTGGTACTATCAGAATTAATGAAATTATCTCAGTTCAAAATGAGTGAAGACAATGGCTGAGTGACTTAGATGTGAAATTTGTCAGACCATGCTCATGACTCGATATTTAATCTTTCATGTAATATACTGTTAAATGTGCATCATTAGACACATACATCTCAGTCTGAGCTGCAAATCTGTTTCCTTCCAGCATGCTCATTGCTCCCGACTATGGATAAGGTGGCTTATACCAAATATGGTTCCAGCTTGTGACTTGGCAGTATCTTGCCTGTTTAGTTAATTCTATTTCAACAACTGCAGAAGCCTTTCCTGTCTTTTCTTGGAGATCATAAGGTCTCTACTGCTATACCATGTCCAGCAAAAGTGTGCTGAGGTGGTGGCCTGCACCACTCTCAATGTTGTCTTCTTCATTCACAGGGGAAAAACAAACCGTGTCTTTACAACCAGACTGAGATTTCAAAGCACATGGCTAGAATTCCACATAAGTCCCAAGAAGTGCCTACAAAAAGGATGTCTAAGGGTATCCATGCTGTCCAACATTAGGTTCTAGAAACCCTGAGAGCATTGAGACAATACATTAGCATCACTTCTAATATATTAAGGAGGTATGTGTGCCACCTTCTGGCAAAGAGTGAGTTTCCGGAGGGCTGCGTGTGACCCTACAAGCGTTCCCAGAGTCAGGTCCTGCCTGCCAAGGCTCTGAGCACTCAACAAAACCAAGGCATACAATGGGAGCTGTGAGCAAAACCCAGACTTGTTCCACGACTGCAAACCTGTGCCAGAGCTTGCTACTTCCAGGAGGGCACCGGCCAAAAGGCGCGGTCCAGCCAGCAGCTTTTGAGTGCATGACAGGCTGTTTGTGACTAGGAAAAAATCTGCTTCTTGTACAGTAGTTCCATACGTGTTTAACCCCAGAGACTAAGGGAGATACTGGCAAAGCATATGCCCTGCCGAATGGAGGTGAATAAAGCACCTCACTGCAAACCAAATCTTACATTTGTTTTGGGTGTGCGATGGAGTCTGAATTCATGTGATAGAGTAATCCTGCCGATGAGGTCATGTGTTCCTCTGAAGGGGCTTCTTTGTAACCCGGGTTAGTTAGCAACGCTTTTTCTGTTATCAAGCATCTGATTAAACTCACAAAAGAGAGGTCTTTAAAAAACAGTCTCAGGCAGAACTGAGAAGTGAATAAATAAACTCGGGGCTTTTTTCCCCTTTCTTTTTATCCAACAGGAAAAGAAGAAAGCAATAAGATGGGAAAGGGGTACAAGAGAGGGATTCAATGCTCTCAAATGACAGGACAAAGATCTTAATCTATTTTCAAATTTTCTACAGAGCCCAGACTTGGGGCAGACACTAATCATACACATCCATGCGACAAACTTCACCTTGAAGGATCACACAAGGCACTACCCAAATAGCACAAGCCTCCCAGGAGTCATTCTTTGCCTCTCACTGCTGGAGTGACCCAGCTGTTACTTTCTCCAGAAGTGAAATCCATACCAGAACACCTGGCTTTTGCTCCATTACGGGGGAGATAAACTAAAATGTGCTCCCAGGTTTTATTTGACTTGAATAAAGACAGACCTTTGGATGAGAATATTTTGTCCTGCATCATTTTTGGTGCTTTGTAGTACCCTGACCACGTGGCAGGAACACCAGCTCAGCTCTGAGAGCTGGGAAAGAGTGAGTTATAACTAAATTATTTCTAATTTCTCCTGTAGGACACGCTCCCAAGGTCAATTTAGATCACAAATTTTAAGAGCAAAGTTTGAGTTGTTTTGCACTGATTTATATATAAGCACTCAAAGATACTTATAAAGTATCTGCTGTGTAATATCTGTACTTACTAGAGTTACATAAGTTCAGATTAGATATTTGGTGGCATCGGTGATCCCCTGATTTAGGAAAAGAAAATATCTTGGTTCCTCTCATTCTGGATTATTTCATTAGTCCCCTGTTCTCTCCATTGGATGTCTGAGCAACCAGATATATAAAGGTTGGATTTATAAAGGGAGCTTTAGAAAATAACTGTGACACGGTAATGCTAAAGTAACAGTTACAGTGGCTTGAAAGTTTTTTCACAGCACATAGATTCTGCAAACTCAGCAAGAATAAAAGTAAAATATAGTTAGAAGCATCTCAGGAGTTCTCTTTCTCGAGAAGGAATTCTATCCTACCCTGCAAAATCTTTCTGAGGAATTATTCTTTGAAACCAGTAATTTTTCTTCTTTGAACAAAATGGCCCTTTTGAAAGAATAACAACTTCAATCATTTCTTCAGCCTCCTTTTTCTAATAAAAGTCAGAGCAGCCTGGACTTCAATTACTAAGAAAAAAAACATTAAGAAAGCAAAACTACAGTGCCCATATTCTCCTTCGTCCTTGGACAGAAGGAGAAAGAGTATTAATTGTATATTCATTTACACCTCTAAATGTGCCTGTGGGGAAGTGAGACTCAACTGTGTATTTTAAAACACAATTAGACTGAATTTTCAGGTAGCAAAATACTTCAAAAATAGTAATCCAAGAGCCAAAGAGGTTTTTCCTGATGGCTGACTCATTGTCCACTTACCTTCATCTTTCTTACTGTCTTTGAGGACACTGATTCTTCTGTTTGTGAGGTAAACTCTGTTTATTGTACAAAAATGTACTGTGACTACAGACAAATAACATTCCCCCCCCAGGCCCCCAGCATGTTTGGCTGGAACCCATCTTGGCTTGAGATGTGAAATGAACAGCTTGAAAGACTGGGAAAAGAGAAGAAAGAAGAGCTGGGGAGAGGGGGGAGGAGGGAGGGCAGAGGACTTCTCTAATTTGATTGCACTGTTGTGATGTATTGGCCAACTCCACTTTCTCTTATCCTAAAACACACCCTAGCCCAGCTGGTGCATCTGAGCTGTTATTCACAGGAGCTACAAGTATGTCTCTTCATTACTTTTTTTAAAAATACTGTTTTGGTTTGAGGCAAAAATAAGGACAGGATCACGTAAAAAGTATGTTGCTGAATAAGTTCAAGGGATTAAAGCAAACTGCAGTGGGTTGGCTGCATGTCTCGCACGGGTTTTGCTGCTGCTGCACAGCCCAGGAAAAGAAAATGCTCCATCTGTAAAATGCACAGTGGTTTTATACAAATTACGTTTATCCCCTTTATTATGTGAAGAGGATAAACTGATTGCTGAGCTGAAAAAGGAAAAAAAATGTTCATTTGGTAATTATTATTTTAAATATATATTTCAGCTGACAATTACAACAGTGGCTTGTATGTTAGTGTGATTTGGGTCCTGTTCTTCAGCACCAAGTATCTTCTGGATTCATCTGCTAGGATATGTGGAAAACAATGGCATGCAAGGGAGCACACAGCTCACTTCTGCTCTGCCACAAAGCCTTGGTTTGTGGTTATGTGATGATGGATCTTTCCTTTACGAAAATGATGATGGACTCTCCTTTACGAAAACAGGGAATACGAACTGCCAGATGGACTTATAGGGAGTCTGCTGCTGAGTGATAGGAAAAAATCAAAACGGAAATAAAGTTTGAGATGAATAGATGTCTAGGGCAGCCAAAGAATATGTTCTTCTGGGAGTTCTAGTTCAATGGAATGGTGAGGCATGGAGTGTTACCTTGTAGTATCATTGCCAAGTAAGAAATGAATGAGTTTCCCACTGAATGGATTCCCCAAGCTCAGAAAAACTATGTCTCAACAGTAGCTGAAACTAAAGCTTCCCAAGTAAGGGTCTACTATCTCAGAGCCTTCTGAGCCATAATGAGAGAAATGAAGCTAATAGAGATGGCTTGTTAGGACCGGACATATGGATTTCCCACAGAACTGTCTGCTCTCGAAACAGACTCCAGAAAATGGGTTTAATAGGGCGGTCTTGGGATTAATAGTGTGGTCTTGTGGTTAGAACTGAGGACTGAAACTCAGACATCCTGCACTGAAGTGATTTTTGTAAAGTATCTTGTGTGTCTCAGCTTATCCACTTGTAAAACCTCACAGGGGGAATGTATGTCTTGATGAATTAAGTATTCCAAGGACCTCACAGGAAAGGTGCTGTCAAATCCTCATTACCATAATTAAACATCTTCCTGAAGAGTTCTGTAAAGCTGCCAGAACACACATAAGTAAAAAGCAAAGAACTGGAGTGTTATCCCCTGTAATGTAAGGAAGAAAAAGAATAGAAAGGGAAATGGCTTTTGCACTGAAGAAGAAAGTCTGACCAGAGAAGTGTAGCAAATACACGAATAACTACAAGATGGCTTCAAATTCTAGAGTAAAAAAAGTAAATTGAAGACTTCTTCTGAAGCCAAAACATAGGATGTGCCAAACCAATTACCAGAATAAGAAGATGAACCCATGGAAATAAATGATAAGGTTTCCAAAATCCACAGAGAAACACAGCAGAAAACGAGAAAAAACTGCAACTCAAACAAAATACATGGGTCCAGCTAATTATGGTATAGCTACAGAACACCCTTTCATTTACAACTGTCTCCAGACAGTTCATGAAATCAGCAGAATTGTTCATACACCCATGTATAGTCTTTCCCCAGGATGAGCTGTATCCACTGTTTGGTAGCAACCTCTTGTGCTGTTACACAACTGAAGTGATTCACACTTCCAGACAAGAAGTACAGAAGCATACTATACCCCTCTCAAACCACAGCAGGATTTCTGTACAAGACACAAGAAACAGGACAGTTATTTTATGGGTCTGATTTTTCAAATGTGTTGCATAAAAAGTAAAAAAAAAAAAAAAAACAGAGAGAGAGAAAAAGTATTAGAAGGAAGAACTAGCACCAACCCCAGCTGGTCCAGCTCCCAGTGACTGAGAGGAGGCAGAAGTTAACAGGGACTTCAGTCTGTCCTTGGAACTTGTGTTTTTTGTTTTGTTTTGTAAGGGCTCGGACACTTGAGCATCCATTTCTGGAAATGGGAACTCAGCAAAGAGAAACAAAACAAGCAGGTCGGTGGGGTGCTTTGGGCTGCATTCAGACTCCCGGCAGGGTGCACAACAATCAGCCAACTAGAGCAATTTGCTACAAACTTCAGAGGAAAAAAAAATTTCTGCAAAGCAATCCTTGTTCTTACTGTAGCTTTCAGAGCTAGAATAAAAACAGACATTGGCAGATTTAGCCTAGACAAAAACTGTGGATTAGAAACAGCAGGACACATCACTGATGTGAACACAGTAAAGGCAACGGATTCAGAAAAACTGCCACTGTACTAAAAACAGAAGAGGAACTGTAGAAATGGGTCACCTCAGGAGGACTCCATGGAAATCAGAAGGGATATCTTCACACCATTTTTTGGTTATTTTCTCACTGAAATCCCCATGTGCATTTGCAGCACAGAAGCAAGTTTTACTTGTTAGCCTCTGAAGACACACGTGGAACTCTGGGTTGTTAGATGTGGAATTGAATTGGGTCCAAAGCAGAGCTGCCACAGACTCGGAAGCCTAGATTGGTACTTTTTGCAATATTAAAAAAACCCTTTCACAGCAAAAGCAACTTTTGCACACAGTCTCACGGCAGAAATCGCTCTTGCCTCCTAAATACGTATTGTACCTTTTAATAAAGCCTTTCCTAATAGCAAAAGCATTTGCTGCTCTCTTGGCTTTTTCCTCTCCATAGGAAAAACACAGAGCTGGAAAAGATCTACGTTTTCCTAAACTCGTCTTTGGAAAGTTTCTTTGCCAAGTTACACTTTTTGTCAGGAGCTCATTATTTTCTAGGTTGACACTAGAGACTTCACTTTGAATTATTCTGAGGGCTTTGCTGATGCAGTTTCATACTATGAGGTTTGTATGCTTTTTAGCATGAATCAGAGCAACATACGTTCATTTCATATACAAAGCTCTGCTTCATTTCCAGACCCTTCTCTACAGTTTTTCTTCCAAAAACCACCTATAGGTTTTCCATAGCCCATTTCACAAAGTTCTAGATGGTTTTGTGATGAGGTGGGAAGGGCAGAAATTCAGGACTTTTGCATTTTCTTCCCACTTCTTTCACATGGAGCAAGAGTTTCTGAGAACAAAGTAGCAGCCAGTTCTAGAGACAGGAGCCTAGACAGTTGCAATGGTCCCTAAAATTCACAGCTGGTGTGTCAAAATCTCAGCTTTTCTAGAGAGGTAGGAAATCAATCATCAATACTCTCAATGACTATAATATGAAGGTGAATAAGTAGACGGTCGGATACAAAAAGCAGAAAGCAAATTAATAAACTTAGCAAAAATATTGGTGAAAACTATGCAGTCAGCAAAAAAATAGGATCTTTGTGTTTATAAGAACCCTGAACCACTGAAATATTAAAAAAATGCTCACATACTGTACAAGTGAATAAGCTAAGCACACACATATCTCTGATGAAGCTGTTTTTTAAGTTTCTCATGCAGATTTGAAGGAATAAATCGCTCAAAGTTTTGCTCCATTTACCCAGCGTCACCCTTTTCCTTGTTGAAAGAGATTTTAGCTAAAGGAATGTCAGATACAGAGGCAAGTGATATGGAATTCTTCTGTCTAATGATTTTGCTGTAACTAAGAGCACAACTAATTTACATGTGCATCGGCCTGGAATAACAAACAGTGTTTAAGAAGTATGAATTGCTACAGACAGGTCAGCAGACAGCAGGATACGTTCAGAATTCATTGCGGTTATTTGCATGCTGCCTGTAATTTTACCTTGATTTAACTATGTGCTTATTCAAGCAAGGAAAACGACATCTCTAAAAATGTCTCAGAACTCAGTCATCAAAGCCTATGGTATTCTTGGCCATCAGAAATATCATTACTTGCCTCCTGTCACTGGCAGACTTTGGTCGCCGTCTTGAAAGAACCTGAGAAAACACATGATAACCCTTCCCCAAATAGTTTTTTGCTTTTAGAGCAATGATTAGTTTACTTGGGCAGCTTTTCCTCCCTGCTGGAGCTCCTCTGTCCTTGGTACTAGGATGAGGAACGTGCGGGAATGTGCACATTTTTCTAACTCCAGAGACCACAGAGGGAGTTCCTTGAAATCGGACGTCCAGTAATAGCCCCCAGGCTGGATATCTGCTCAGCCTAGTTCTGTCAGATGTGGTAGCATCAGGAATTCGTGTCTTTAGTGACTGAGGGGAGGGCAGCAAGCTCTTAGTAGTACAAAATACATAACAAAAAGTGAAGATGGAGTGAAATCAACTGTGGCTTGGCAAGACAAAATAAAATATACATTGGATTCACAAGATATTAAACAAATTGAGTGCGAGGCATTTGGAAAAAGAGAGGAGGCTGTTTCTCAAAATTCCAGTCTGAGGGTGTTTCTCAGTGCTCTGATGCAAAGCAGAAGCACTTATGTAATGTAATGGAAAATACAGCCATATACACAGCCTTGAGCAAGTGATTAGTCACAACGGTGACTGAACTCGGACAAAAATCTGCCCTGCTGTTTCAAATGTCAACAAATTGGGCACGGTTACACTAATGGGAGACTTGAGAGACCTCCACCAACAATGCTGTGACCTCATTCTCTTAACCCAGAGTGACTTGAGACCTCTCTGTACCGAAGTCTTAGCTGACAGCAATTTGAGCCGCGGAATAAAAGAAGGGATGTGGAGCTCAATTATCCAGCAGCAGATCTCTAGTGAAATCAATGCAATTGTGTCACATGAGAATTTGGCTGGCAGCCTTTGAAGTCTGCATAGGAGAAAACTACCCCATCAGAAATGCAGTCTGAAGTGAAGCAGAAAAGAAATAATGCAGACAATGAAGAGCTACTGTATGTATAGAAAATGTTCAGTGGATTCTTATCCCCTCTCCGTCAGCCTGGTTTTATCCTCACGTTGCTCCATGAGCTGCACTCCTGACCAAATGAACACAGACCAATCAGATCTGGCCAAGGCATCCTCTTCAGAAAGAAATGTCTCTACTTTATAATTCAGCCAATGTCCAGCAGGCCACTGTATACATATTCAATACTCCATATCAAAGTGAAATAATGACTCCTAGTGTTAGCAGAAAAAGTTTCCTCCCAGGTAAAGCCACTGAAATTAGACACATAGACTGAATTTTTATTTACTCTAATGCCCCTTTTTTGTCATTGTAGTAGGGCATATTAATATGATATAAGATTATAGGATACATTATTATAAGATACATGTAGCATGTTTCTATTTATAGGAATTATACCGCCTTTACACACACAGAAACAAATGCAGTTTAACAGTTCCTGTACTTTTTCTGAGCAACATAAATAATACAAAAAAGTCAGGCCACAACCTGAAAAGCATTGTAATTCAGGATTGGTTCCCTTTTCTTACAGAAGAGACTTTCTCCATTTGAATAGTCCCAGTGGGATCATCAGTAATATGGAAAAGTGCTCACACTCAGATCTAGAAGGATCCTAACCAAATGAAAGCAGATGAATTCTGTCCAAACTGATTTTACTCAACACTGATATGGCATTACCATACCAGAAGCAAGAGGCTTCTGAGAACACAGATAGAGCACTGACATTGAGTTCCCAAAGATGTGAGATACTAGGCACCATGTCCAGTGGTGGGGAGGGCATGGACAGACACACATCTGTCTGCAAATAAAGCGTATTTCCTTGCTTCTGCCAGTGACCCTGTCTACCCTACTACTAAGGGGAACGAACAGTATATGAAATAACAGCCTGAGAATGACAAATAAGTTACAAAAAATGTCTAATGCATTTGAGAATAGCACGCTCTATAGGTCCTGCATTCTTTCCATCAAAATTGGAACTGCAGCACTTGTAGTGCTGGATCACTGTGATTGACTTATTAACCTGTAAAGTATATAAGTCTACATCATAATTAATGCTTGGCAATGGAAATATAAATTTCCTGGCTTGTAGATGGTGTATCCTCCTATAAACACTTTGCTTGGCCACCAAACTGGAAAAATAGATAGGACATTCATAAGGAGTGCTCACCATAGGAAATGCCAGCATTTTATCCTGGAAACTATTTACATTGCCAAAATACTTCAATAAGAAAAATGACCTGAGATCGTTCCCTTAATATGCGTCCTGTTCTCATTTGATTTGTAGTCTACAGCATGCAGCATTCATTCTGAGTCAGACTTGAATTACTGTAGTACAAGCAATGCAGCAGGGAAGTACAAGCCACAAGCAAAGGGAAAATATGCATTACCCTGTGTCTCACTAAGAGAAATGGATTGCCTGCACATGACAAGCTACCTTTGTATCTTTCTTGGCATAGACCTTTTTCACACAGCACAGAGAACTATTTAGGAGGATTGAGCATATCCAAAAGAGGCTGCTTTTCTAAAAGAACCACTAAAAACAAAGAACCAGGGCAAAGTGGACAAGTGGACACTGAGCTCCTTTTGAAAGTCTAACAAACTGACTCCTGGCAAAATGAGATTGTGCTGGGCCAAGAAGGATGATAGCCACTACGGTCTTGTACTGAAGTGTAAGACACATACTGAAAGTGAACCTTTCCTGTCCAAATAAAGGCTTTCCATCAGACCAAAGAGTGCTCAGCTCACAGTTGGCTCTCTCACCTGCCTGCCCTGCATCCTGTCTTTGGGACAAACCCAGAATAGATTGACAAAATCTGCCCGTTCCCAGTTATTGCGATTTGTTGGGAATGGTAAGTGAACTCCTGTATTGGAAATAAATCCCCTTCCAGAGGGAGTTCCTTAACGATGGAAATAACTGCTTAATCAATTCTGATGGGCACAGAGGGAAACGATCTCACAGTTTAATTTTCATGTATACTCAGAAGAAGATATACATATATATCCCCTTTTTACTTTGTGCTTCCAGAATAGTGTAAAAGCATAAATTTAAAGAAGAAACAAGACAGTTTAGGCCAATATTATGGTTAATATCCTAATCCCATAAGAAAACCAATGTTTGTAATTTTAGATCTATGAGCTTATTATGCTCAGGTGCATCTTGGGATACAGCACAGACAAATGCTCAAGTACTATAGTTGAAGCAAAATCATTACAGTGGAATTTCCCCAGGCACCCAATTTCAGCCTCCTCTGAGTATCTTGGCCAATATCTATACGCTTATAGTCAAGGCTACAGCCTGGCATGGGGAAGAAGCAGACCAGTACAACAGACCTTTGTTGTGCTTATGATTCAAAGAATAGTTTTTAAAATCTGAATTAAAGATTTCTGTTCTGCCACCCTGTTACTTTCTACTCAATTACTAAAAAGAACATGTTTTCCAAGCATGAAACAATATCATTTTTGTCAATAGTTTGGAAACTGAGCACTTGTATGAATTGAAGAAAGCTTCCTTTCTCTTTCCTGTGCAGTTCTGGTTATGGGGAAAGAGTTTTCTGTGTGAGTAATCTTTCTAAGTAGGCAGCAGAGCTCCCCTATTGCTAGGGAAGAATGGACCTCCAGTAGGCTAATATGTGATGGATGACTGAATGCAAACTTGGCAACGTTGTTCTCTGCTACCCAAAGAATACAAAATGCCACAGGCTATTCATACACAGGGACTCTCAAGTTGGAAGTTCTGAAAACTTGGCAACATCCCACCCTAGTTTAACTGAAACTACGGTGGCAAGACAATTAAGGATGTAAATTTGAAGAAATTTCTTGCAACAAGATCAACTTGGGATGAATTTATCTTTGGTAATTGACTCATGCACAAGCCAAATGAAACAAAAATAGAAAATAATTCTCATGGACTCCACAACATGAGCAGGAAAATCTCACATTATATATATACACACATATAATGTATAATATTAACTAGCGTTCTTTAAAATCTACATCCAGATATACCCACTGAAGCTTTCATTGGTTTTTTTGTCAGAAACAGGATATGCAGTACACAAGAGAGAGAAAAATACTACATATAGAAAAACAGTAAAATATTTCACTACAGCCATGTCTAGTTATAAGCGCATGTATAACATTCCAGTCAATGTTAAAACCAGACACTCAGTTATTCAAACTTCATCCTTTTAACAGAAGGATCCCTATTATAATCCTTCTTTCAATGTCAAATACTTTCTGCTGGATCAAGAAACATCTCTTGTCAGGCAGAATCCCATCCTGACTCCTCCTCCCCAGTCTGCCCATTCCGCACAGTTCAGTTACATCATACATTGAAAGATTTCTCTAGATGGAAGAATGCCCAGGTTTTAACTTTTCCCACATGTGGAAGGCATTTAACTTCAGCTCAGATCAGACAGAGGGTCGAACGCACGAGTGGACCATAAGCACTGAGTGAGGGAAAGCTACACACTTGTATAAACCCCAGAGCTCAGTAGAAATTGAGAAGGCTCAAGACTGTCTCTTGGGGTTGTTCATTTTCCTTCTTTCTGGTAGTCCCATTCCTCAAAGAACTGGTTTCTTCCTTCTTTTTTCTCTTCACTACACAAAGTACTTCTTTGAACAGCTAATAATAGCAATTGTAAGTTCTTTGTGGTAGAGAACATTACTTATTTTGTCTATTCACCATTTCTAAAAGCTGTAGCAGCAGTAACAACACCATCAGCTTCTAATAAACTCCTAGACAGAACCAACTGAAGTCATGGACAGCAAGTCCACTTTGATATCAAGCAGTTTCATTAATTAAACTACATTTTAGGAACTCATAAATGATCTGTACACATTTATCAGCTCTTGAGCTGAAGTTATGATGTTTCCTGTCCAGAACTTATTAGTTACTAACCCTACAGTTGCTTTCACTAGTTTTGCATATTTCTGAGCCTGGGTGATGATAAAATATTTACTGATTAACTTAATTCACTCTTTACTACTTTAGTTTCTTGCTTCAGTAACAATGATTTTTCTGCAATATCACATCAGTGGCTTCCTTGAAAATACTATGGGTAGCTATTACACTTTACAGTAGTTTCATATTTCTGTACTTTATAACAACTGGTTCTGATAACACAGATCAGTCATTGAGAGCTGTGTGCTAAATTCACACCCGAAATTAAGTCTGTGAAAGTGCATGTTGGTTAAACACAGCGCAATTTTGAAGGCCAGTGTCTCAAACTGCCACAGTTCAAAATGAATGCCTTTTTGTTACTGGAAAGCTGAGATTTCTAACTTTCTAGTGATCTAAATAATCCATTTCTAAGCCTAGAGCTTTATGAGATCCTGGACCTTAAAACTGCCAATGGCCCTTCAGCTTAGCAAACTATGATGGCACATGTCCAAGGACAAATACATCAAGTAACTGTCTTCAAATTAGAATAATTCTTAATCACTCTGAATTTCTCATTTTTCAATAGATGTGACAAAGGTAGGAGAAGTAAATGAACATCTGATAATGAAGCAAACACTTCTCTCTGCATATACACTTACTTCCAAATGTAATATTCAACCTAGACAGGGACTAGGGCTCCCTAATGGATACAGCCAACTGAATGAACACTTTATGCCTTACAGGTCTCCCAATGCGGGACATCCATTTACACCAGACAGCTATTATCCAATCCAGTACACTTCATTGGTGTTTAGCACCACTCAGACTTCTGAACATACCCTACAAAGCCTTAACAACAGATGCACTGTTGTGTCCTATGAGAAAAATGTCAGAGAACCACACAAGCAGGTCTAGGATTTCAAATGGTTTTACCAGAAAGGGTTAAAGCTCTGGCTCCAAAGCAATATCACTGTTTCAAATGCACACTTGCTTCTCAGTTCTGCCTCACTCCTGAAAAGGATGAAAAAGTCCCAGGCAGCACAGGCTCTGCCATCTAATCTCATTTTCTTATCAAAAGTGACACAATGCTCAAGAACAAACTTTTAACAGCCTCTTCACAGTGAGTCAGAACATCTTCTACATGAATAGTCTTTGGCTTTTTTTAGACACTTTATAAAAAGCAGTAATATGAAAAATAAGCCACCCAATTTGAATTTCAAGCATCTTTAGAAATTCTATTCTAGCAACATGGTGGTTAAGTTTAAGTGAATACCGAGGAGAAATGAACCAGTCAGTCTTAAAGCATAGGAATCAGGCACTTTTTAGCTTGAATTTAGGAGAATTCCCAGTAGTTCTAGCATTATTAAACATAATTATTTCAATGGAAGAATTGGATCAGTTGGCTCTCTTTTCATACACCTATCACCACAACATACCTGGATGAGATTTCTTCAGCAGAACATCAGCTTCCTCTCCAAATGAGGCATGACATTCTAACCTGCAGGCTGAATGCTTTTTTAGCAGATCTTTGGCTCTCCTAGAGCTTTGGAAACAATGATAAAGTAACTGTTGTTATAGGATTAAGCACTGGGACTTGCAAAGAATTCTCGCTGAGCTGGAAGGAGCCAGAGGATAAACTTAATGAGCAAAATATATGGGAAATGGATAGCAATTTCCTGAGGATAGAGACTGTGACAGGGTCAGGAACCATGGGGGCAAGCAGTGCCCTGCAGAGCATCCCTCATACTCTGCCCCTTTTCATCTGCTAATCACCCTGCTCTGTTCAGATGCCATCCTTTCCTAAGTAATAGTGCAGAGGTGAGGTAGCTGCAACAGGGATGCACTCAGAACTCTTCCAAGTACTAACTTCACTGCCACGGACTGCAGGTAGACCCATTCTCTTCTGATTAAACAATTTCATTCGATCAAACATTTGCTCCTGAGTTCCCAATAGCAGCTAGAAAAAAAACCTAAAAGATATCGCAACATCTTTCTACAAGTCTTGCTAGATTTCAAAGGACCATCACTACCCTCCACTGTCCAGCTTATTCCTGGACCATAGCATCCTTAAGATTTCACAGCTTTAATATGCAAATTCACAACCCTGCATAATAAAGCAAAACTAATTTATAGTTAATGAGGACTCATGTCAAATTAATTCCCATGATTTAATGGAAGTTTTTGGAAAAATAAACCAAGAGAGAATACCAAACACAATAGCTTGACAATAAGGCTTTTACCCGGTCCATACAATCACATGCACCTCTTTTGGTTCCGTTTTTTTTTATTGTCAGTTTTTTAGCATCATCATTCCTATCTGAACATATCTTTCTCCTGATCAGTATGATACAGACTTCTCAGAAGTTTAGAATAACTGCCCAAAACTCTATCTCCTCCTATCTAGAGAGCAATCAGGCAGGGAAATCTCTGTGAAGGTGATATAACACAAAGTTTTGAGTAAATGGGCTTAACTCCTAAAAGAATCTAAGTGTGACCACCTTCTCCTAGTTGGCTTCTCTGTTTTAAACCAATCTGAGCCTAACTCATAATTGCAGACACAGTCATGCAGAAAATCTCAGCACACAAGGGAGCAAGTAGTTAAGACACAATGTAAAGCAAGTGTCTCCATTTTTCCATGCTGATGGAGAATTTCACCCTCCCACTCCCGAGAGCTCACCCGTTTAAGTACTGGTAATAAGATACAAGCTGAATCTTCCTTTGTCTTTTACTCCCCGCTGCATATTAATGTTATCATACTTCTAAAAACAGCTGGAGCCCAGTCGGGGCAGGAGAAAAGGTGACAATAAGTGAAAGTAAGTATGCAGACAGCAAATTAAAAAGGAAAAGGGCCTGACTCTTTTCCAGACACACACAATAGCATAGGAAGGTGAGTTATCCCACCTTACTCCACAAGTGGATTTAGTCTCCTGCGGGAGGTGAAGATGGGGAAATCTTTTATATTACTTCAGTAGCCAAGAGGAAATCCCAAATCTGATTTTCTACCATTCCTGTCAATTAGGTTTCTGACTATATTGCTGCAGATGTCCAACATTCAACTAACTCATCCTTCATTCATTCAATGGATCAGATTGATGTCATTGAGACATTTCTTACATCATTACTACACCGGATGATAAAGACAAATTACAGACAGGCATGCTCCCTTTAAAAAATATCCCTAATAGGATTCCTGACAATTCAGACTGATGCCCCTAACTATGAAGGTCATGACAGGATACTGTGTTACTGCAAACTTGGGTAGAAGAGCTCCTGATTCTTTAATTCAGGAAGGAAGCAGACTTACCTTACAGAGTCTGACAGAGATTAGATTCCGCTGGGAGCAGTCTCCATGAAATAAATATGATGTTAAAGTCAGCTATCGGCTTCTGACTTTGTTGCTATCCTGTCAAAACTCAGAGAAGTTGCACTGACTAATTTTGCGTGTGAGTATGTGAAAGACAGAAGCGTTTGACAGTAAGGCAAACTGGTCAGATCAGCCAGATTCAGCTGGGTTTATATAGCTGAGCTGCAAATCCTGATCCTTGGCTCATTCCACTGTAATAGGATGCCTGAAGGCATTTTTTTCAGTTTTGCTTTAAAGGAACAGCCTCTCTCTTTGGCTTAGCTTCTGAAAGACACACACACGCACTCTCACATACACTCACTGTCATACACACAAAAAAAGAATTTGCATGCAATTTATGGCTAAAGAAGGAAACCCCTGAACCATTAAAAGAAGAAAGTCAGCTCAGGGCAAATGACTCAGAAAGCAGAATATTTTCCTTACAGCATCAGCAGAGTACATTAACAAGAACTTTAATCCCCTCATCCCCATTATTTTAACATTGCAAAAGAGTAGCAAACTTAAATGAAATGAGAGGAATAGTAAACGGGATTTCAGTTTCAAAAACTCCTACAGAACATAATGAGTCTAATGTGCAATTAGTATAAATCAACCTTGCTTCACAAAAATCAACTGAAAAATTCAGATTTACACAAGCTGAGGACCTGGCAAATCCCCATGTTTTCAAGCGTGTGATCTCTTATGCATCCTTTTGCACCTCTGCTCTCAAGACCATAGGGAGAAAAGCGGAGAAATCAAGAGAAAAGTCCAGTCAGAGTCTTTGCAAGAAAAAAGAAGAGCTAAAAGCCCCAAGAAAATGACACAGAAGGGATTTCCTTTCTTCTCAGATCTGATAAAAAGAGATTACAGCTCTGTGTGTGTAAAGATAATCCAGCCACTTTTGTGAGGCTTATGGTTTCTCAGTCATTGCATTCTCACTGCTTCCCATCCCAGAGCTATCAGTAACACACAGGGCGCTCATTTGGGCCCTGTGCAGGGGTGTTTGTTATCTTTGACTGCCCCTGAACCTCAGGCTTGTGGCATCAATTGATAGTCACACTTAGGGGATTCTCATTAACATTGATCTCCCTCCTGCCTGATACTAGAAGTTTGCTTCTCCCTTGCCTACAGCCCAGCCCACTGTTGGTTTGGGTTTGGTTTGCGATCTTTTTGTTCCAATTGAGGGGGAAGGAGTAGCGCAGACGGAGAGACGAAGATTAATCTTTAACTTTGAGGTCTATTTTCTAGGATAAACATGAAATGGCTCTTCTGTTTGATGACTCAGAATCTTAGAATCATAGAATAACAAGGTTGGAAGAGACCCACCGGATCATTGAGTCCAACCCTTCCTATCAAACACTAAACCATTCCCCTCAGCACCTCGTCCACCCGTGCCTTAAACACCTCCAGGGAAGGTGACTCAACCCCCTCCCTGGGCAGCCTCTGCCAGTGCCCAATGACCCTTTCTGTGAAGAATTTTTTCCTAATGTCCAGCCTAAACCTCCCCTGGCAGAGCTTGAGGCCATAAAAAGTAAGACTTATCTAAATACTTCTGAAGACAATGAAAACATGGAACACTACTCACCGATTTTAAGGAGCTATGGGATAGCCCAGTAGGAAAGCAGTAGGATCTCACTCAGGAACAAGGCTGCTCATGGGCATAAAAATTGATTACCTGGGCCTTTCTGATCATGTTTTTTTCTTAATGAACCTCATCCCAGCTGGCCTTTTCCCATGCTCCAGGGATTCACACATCCCTTTCAGGATTTGTTCCTTTTTGCTGCTTCAGAAGCCCAGCACTACCAGGGAGATTTGTCCCATCCTGTATATTTAGGAAAGGGTATGAGAATTTCTGACTCTGACATTCTGAATCACCGTTTTAGAATCATTATTTTTGGAGACCATAAATACTAGAGTTCTTGTCTTGAATTTTCTTTGCTGTGGCTTTCATACATAACATGGACCCCATGTGTGTATGCTCTGGTGCCTAATAATATTGCTGAGCTCATGCCGAGCTTCTTTCCTCAGCACATGGCACAAATTTTAGCCATTTCCAAACAGCTGCTGCTGAAGAAGAAATACCCAGAAAAAAAAACACTCATAGAAGTTTTACAAGTTATTTCTCAAAAAAACCCAGATCCCACTTCTCCAACCAATTACAGAAGTGTTCATAAAACACTGTGATCAAAAGTTTTAGTAAAATCAGTGATGCGCCCCAGCAGCCATTTGTGAGCACCCATTTCCAATGTCTGCATTGATTTTTTGCCATGTTGTGTTTCATAGCAGTTGTGACTAAAAAGAAGAAAAGAAACTTTACCACAGAAGCACAGAAACATTGACTAATCCCTGCTAAAGGCACCAGATCCTCTTTGATTACCAGTCTCTTAAAAGTGAATCTTATTCTGGACTCCCTGCCAGTCTCAAAGGCAATGGGGTCACTGCATACAGCCACTAGTAAATCTCCAGGTTTTGTGTGTAATTCTTCTCAGAATAGTCTCACGATGGTCCTGGTAGCTGCCTACTTCAGTCCTGCTCCAATTACATAGTTCTATGAAATTCAATCCAAATATGTACTCAAAGCTAAGAACCGAATATTAGACCTAACACTGATTTTCCAATAAAATCTGATGGAGACTCAGGAAAAGATGGTTCCCCATTCAATGGACCCTTCATTGTCTCTTGCAACAGTAGTCCTTTCACATACTTTTGTAAACCACTTTATTTCATTGTCCATGCCCACAAACCAAGATTTAAACTCATCTATTCTCCAATAATTCTCCACCCACTTACCTGACTTGAAAAAATAAGCCATAGGAGATGAGTTTCAGGTAAGCGTTCAGGCCTGTTCTTGTTTTATCTGTTTGGACTCACTCATCCTTAATCATACTTTGTTGCAAACATCGAATGAGACACTGAGTCAGAAGCAAATGATAGCATGAATGAACAGGGAAAATGTATTTTAATCAGAAATATATCTTTAGTTTGTGATCTTTAACAAGCAGAACTAAAACTGATTTCTGTGCCCTGTGGCATCCCCTTTCATTAGATAGATAACAATTGATACTTTTTAAAATGAAAGGAACAGGGAGAAATTAAATAAACACTGAGCTTCATACACGAGTTTATTGCTGTGGTTTTATGCACTTATAAACTCATATTAGAGATGAAATTAAAATATGTACAGAAGATCATAACAGATAAGCAAATCTAGGAACAGCTTTATATTTATGAAAGCATAAAAGAGACTAACAATTTTTTTTGGAAAATGTTAGTGAATGCAAAAACATCCATCGTTTTGCATATGTTATGGACACTGCTATGACCATATTTGACCATGCTGAAGACAACACTGCATTGAGGTTGGATTGATCCTAATAATTACAACCCATGTTAAAAGACAGGAAAAGTGTCCACTGTTTTGGTGTCAGAGAACACAGAAGTTCATTCTTAACCCATGGGAAGTTTGACCTGAACAAGTGAATGAAGAAACCGAAGGTACAAGTTTGCAGTCAACTTCAGCTACTATTTGGATTTATCATTGTCATCGTCATCATCTGGACATTTCCCAAGGGGTGCCTTCATTCTCTAAATGAAGAAATAGGCAGCAGGTATTTAAGAGTAGACACATGGGGCTCATGTACAGCCTGTACACAGTAAGGCAGTTGTGACAGATACCCATTTAACCTCTCTTTAACTGGTCTTTCAAGGGATAAGTATGTCTTGGTGGTATTTCCATGACCTGGGAAGACCACAGCCTACATCACAAGATATACATAAATACTTCCCATCCAAACTACCAATGTCAGACTCCTATTAAAAAGTGACTTCTGATGTCCATAGAAACCTTTATTATATTTGCAATACACTTTATTAGAAGTTTATGAGACAAAATACAGCTTTCACTATGTATCAGGGTAAGAACAGTGACAAGGAAGAATATATCAAATTGCTGAGCACTAACTGAGAAAGCAAAGCTCAATACATGGGATGGCATAAAGCTTTTATCAGCATGTTAACATTACTCATATGTTGTTAATACATAGATGACACGAGGAAAGTAAGTCAACTGCTGTAAAGGTTTTATATTGTGCCACACCAATTTGTATCCCATAAGTGCTTGAGTTCATAAAAATACGTAAGCTCATGTTCCTATCTGTCCCTAAATACTTATGTGCACTTTACTGTAATCATGATTTTAAGCTTATTGATGTCAAAATTACAGCTAATCACACTAAACATCCTTAAATGTCTTGCAGGAACAGTTTCTATCCTGAAGCTTAAGTAACAAAAATAGGAAAGTGGAAGTTTATAGTGCTTATCCCTTCTACACGAAACAGGTTCAGATATAATGATAGCCATTATCAGTATACACCCTACAGTGGTGAGATTCCTAATACTGGTAGCATGGATAGTTGTACAGCACAAATGGATGTGAGCACACCTAAGTATCCTTTTATTAGAAAACATGATGCAATTGCACCCAACTATCATCACAAGGGGTTTGGCTTAGGAGGAAGGTAACACATTACCCACAGGATTGCTCTATGTAAACACTCCCTTAGGTAAAGAGGGGGTATCTAATGAAGTTATAAAAACTGGTAGCTGAAAAATGTAGCTCTCCACAGACAGTGCTAGCAATGTTCCCTTGGCCTGTATCTTGGTGTGTCAAGTACCATTTGTTTAATAAGAACTTGCCTTTATTTTGGGTAAGAATTTGGTGGTGCTTGCAACCCAAATGTCCTGTCCTCATTTATGTCACATTAACATCTCACATGCATCTCCTGCACACTCCAGAAAAAAAAGCCATGGGCACTCCATAATCTTTGATGTCCTCCTGGACTGAGTTATGGCCCTGGAGAGCCCTGCAGTAAAAGGTACCTGGAAGAAGCATTTGCCCAGGTGAGGTGTTGCTCCCAGAAAGCATCTTCAATCACTAAGAGACATGCTAGTGGGTCACCAGAAATGGATCTCTCACCCCACATAAGCATGAGACCACTCCTCTGAAAAAATGTACACCAGACACATAGACATATCTTTGTTTGCTGCCTCTAAATATAAAATCTGCTTTCTTAGGGAAAAGGAGAATGAAGATTTAACAAGAAGCTCCTCTGATAGCTTCATTCAATTATTCTACTCAGTGTGAGTCATGCTGTGCTGTAACTAAAAGACAGAGAAAATAGTTTAATGAATTTAAGCAATATTTAATCTTAACTGCTTGTTTAATCCAAAAACATCAAAGCACTTACACAGGAAAAGAATGAGATGGGGCCTTACAGGTGATATAGTCTTTCCCTAGGGCACAATAAGCTACACCAAACCCAATACAATTTAGTGAAACAAGCTTGGTAAAGAGTATAGCACTTTCTTGTTGAGGGAGAATTACATAAAAATTAAATATGATATCAGCAGCATAATGAGAAATCAAAGACGAGGTTCAAGACTTTCTAACACCCGGTCAGAACTCTGCATGACAACCTTGACATTTTTCAGCTGTCCATACCCGTACACAGCACTGGCCCTGTTGTGTTCCTGCTTTAGGATGAAAGCCTCTATTCTGAGGGAAATAGTGAAAAGTTATATTCTAAAGAAAAAAAATGAAAAAGATAACAGCTCAGTTCAGTCACTCATGCTTCAGGCAATGCTGCCAACTAGTCAGGCAATGCTATCAATTAGTCTAAAAGCTACACCTTCCCTGGTTAGTTGTTCAACAGAAAACCCATAGCAAATGTACACACGCATACACACCCCAACATAACGAAAGAGAAACTTTACAAAGATTTGGATCCATGGTGTTGCAGGTGATAGGTTTCATAATCATTGTGCAGTGATTAGTTTTTGCTAACTGCAGAGGCAAGACCCACTGGCTGTAAAGGTAATTATGCCTAAACCTTTAAAGTAGAAAGCTGATCACAACGGCTGTCCTAATCCTAAAGCAAAACCCTGACATAGGAAGACAGTGTAGGAAAATGTGGCCTAAGAATCTCCACCTATAATCCCTCTGGGAATTAAATAAACACTGCTATTCAGCCACATCTACAAACATCATACCATGCAAATCATCCCCGGCATTCCTATGAGTGAAGATAAAATGTATATAGAGAGATTTGTATTTATGGTAGGTTTTCCCATGCCTGTTCTATCAATATCACCTTAAAAAGATCCACCTGAGGAAAAACAGACTCACTGTGTCTGTCTTGCACAGTTTAACTGGATGTTACAAAGACAATCCCTATCCACTGACATAAGAGAGGGGAAAACCCCATTTCTTTTCAATGCACTCTGATAAGAGAGGAAAAGACGTTTGTCCTTTGAGTGAAAAAAAGAATCTTCCCAAAAACCCTAGCAATCTTTGGAGGAAAGCTATCTGAGTACTGGAAATATCAAACTGTGGTTGAGAAGACAGGAAACATCCAAAACCAACTAAACATTACCTGTTTGTGCTGGCCCTATGCACTTATATCTCTTGTCTTCAAAACATATCCTAAAACTGTTTTAAACTAATAAATTGTGGTCACAGATTAGCAGATAGGGATATTTAACCTCCCTGTCCTGCTTTTGAAGGTGAACACCAGATAAGGTCATCAGAGAAATTGAAGAATCTGGCTGATGGGGAAGCGATGATTTGCTTCATAATTCTTAGCCATGTTTGCTGAAGTAGGAGAGATATCAACCAAACACAGAGCTGTTTGACCTGAGCACAGAGCACTTGTACAGAGCAGCCAAGTGTTTCAGCGCCAGAGTTGGAACTAATCTGTTCATTTTCATGGAAGAATTAACAATGTATGTTGTACCACAGGTTCAAGAGCAATATCCTAGAACAAAGTGGGGTAGGGCTGGTAGATACGGTAGCCACATATCCTTGGAACATAATTCTGGCTTCCTGAAGTACTAACAGTTGGTTCGGGTTTTTTTCAGCTACATTTGCCTAATTATTGTCTCACTTCTTGATAATATAACAAGAAACATGGTCAAGGAAAAGTGAACTTGTGAGAATTTGCACTCTACTCCCCAGCTCCAACCTAGCTGCTTTTACTGAAAAGTGTTAATTAGTGTCTCCCTCCCCTCTGCTTTTTCTCAGAATCCCCTTGACCAGCTGGGATATCATCTCCAAGTTGTCAAAGACTGGCAAGCACCAGCTGCGTGATTAATCCTGTATCACTCACGAGAGTCTTTAGTATTGTCCTACTGTTCATCACCAGCTTTCACCCAGGCACGAAGAGACAAGAGCACAGTCCTAGCAACCTGATTTCAATGCTGCCCATTTTACCTGAGAGGCTATGGACACAGCACAGCAATGGGAAAAGGGAGAGGGGATGCTGGCTCTTCACAGAGCTCTGATCCTGTCTGTACGGCAGCAAGGGGGAACACAAACTCTTTCTGCTCTCTCCTTGTGCATTGCTCAACACACTGCTCTGTGTTACTAGTGAGGTCACACTATAAAAGCGGACCAAAGGGGAAAAGGGAGCCCTTACTCCTTGCCTTTTTCCCAGCATTTCCGGAAGGAGCCCATACGCCTCTCCTCATATCCTGCAGTTGGCTGCTTCTGGGACCGAAGGGAAACCTCAAAGCAGATGGGATTTTGCTTACTTACATTTTCTA
Organism: Phaenicophaeus curvirostris; assembly: GCF_032191515.1. Lineage (NCBI taxonomy): Eukaryota > Metazoa > Chordata > Aves > Cuculiformes > Cuculidae > Phaenicophaeus > Phaenicophaeus curvirostris. The sequence goes on from NC_091411.1 coordinate 4,073,688, forward strand.
TAGCTAACTCAGATTTTATTAAACACAGCTGGAATCCCAGACTTCTTCAAACGGGTTAGCTCACTTCTGATGTTGCTTCCATGTCTTTAGAAATACAGGCTTAGAAATAATTTTGAGCCAAAAAAAAAGAAAAAAAGACAGACTAAATACTAAATATTTCAGAAGCATCTAAGTCATGAATGTAATAAAAAAATGCAAGGTTGTAACTGAGCCTTGACCAATCCTATCTTATTTCCCAGTTATTCACATCTTTAGTAGAGCAGTGCAGTCCACGCTAGACTGAAACTCAAGCCCATCAGATAACACAGGAGAAGGAAAATATACACTAGAGTAAAACAGGATAATGCTTAACTCCTACTACTCCTTATACCAAGTGCCTTTCCTGCAGTATCTAAAATGCAGGGGCACTCTTATCTTCTCATAAGTTTGGAGCTCTCTTAATATCAACAACAGAAGACCCAATATAGTTTAAATCTTCTCTCTTGCTCATAGCCATCTTTCTTAGCTCAGATTTAAGATTATCTCCCTTTCAGAGCTAGCAAACAAGGCCAGCCTTCCACAACAGAACAATACAAGTAACTCTGTGCTGAAATAACTTTGCTTGCAACCTATTTGTATGTTGACAACACAAGAATAGGAATCATGTAGGCTGCTTTTATTCTGAATAAATTCTTTAATCCTCATACTTTTGGAGTGCAAATTGTGTGACAGTAATGTGCAAATACTCCTCCTAAACCTCATTTACAAAACTGAAGTTTATCAAATGCACAAGTTCAATTCACAAAAGAACAGATATTTCTTTTTTTTTCAATATCTGCTTCAACAATTTAATAATACCTGTGTTTTCCCAACGATCAAGTCAGAGCAGAAAAGTCTTGCTGTTTGGTACAGCAGTAATTTCTACTTTTTGATCATCCCAAACAAATGGCACACGCTGCCTATAATGAGGAATGCACAGAAGCACATAACAAAAATACAGATTCAAGAAAGAAAAAAAGAAAGACTGCCCACTGCAGATCTCTGCTTTAATCTGTCATCTCCAGAAGAGCCCTAATTTTGTTAGAGTGCAGCTAGACTTCTCTCATGTAAAGAATTTTTAGGGCAAATATTTCCATTACGAGAGTTTTTTCTAAAGTTGTTGTTCTAAACTGTACTATTTTGGCCAAGGCAATGCCTCCCATAAGGGTGAATTCTAAAATTGATTCCTGGAGAACAGAAAAGGATGCAGAACATATATAGGCATCAAATTCCAAATATTTTATTTCTTCTTTAAAAGCTTTTTACACACACCAATGTGCAAAGCACTTGTTTAACAGCTAGTGCTTTAGTATCCCAAATTGATCATGTCCAAGATTGCTCATTACTGTTAGGAAGTGATTCCACTTTGTAAAGCCAACAAAAGATATTCCCTGTCATGAATTCCAGTCAACCATAGCCAAATTCAGCCCATGTCTTCCTACTGTAGTTTTCCACTGCCTCAACATTGTAACTGCTGCAGAGTGTATCTCACTGCGTCACTGAATAAAAATTAAATATAAAACAGAACAGTGTGGTGGGAAACTCAGAATTCAACACATCAAACATCTTGGATTTCATCTTGGCATTTGGCCAAGGAGCAGGAGCACTTATGGACTCGAAGCATATTTTGCTGATAGTATCATGACTCCCCTTTTTCTTTTCTTTTTTTTTCCTTCTGTCTACATTACCAGTGTCTGTTCCCAATTTGCTGCGTAATGAAGTGACACAGGGCTTAGGAACGTTCCCTGGAACAAACTACCAGCCCCCACCACCTACTGCACCAGGGAGACTCGTGGCTCTGACTCCATGGCACCCGGGACCAACAAGAGCTACTGCAGCAGCCCTGGCAAGAATAAAAAAGCAACCAGACTCCACATGTCCGCCCAGTACTGAGGAGGGAGTGAGTGAAGACAGATTTTCCATTCTACAGTCAGAGGCCCATCTTACGGGAAATTTCAGTCAGTAAAAGCAAAATGTTACTGGAACGTTGCCTTTCTGAGCTTGCGTGGAATTTTTTATTATTATTAAATTTGGAGAAACAGGTGTGAAAAATTCATCTCTTTCCCCACGGGGCTTATTCAGATGTTGCATGTTGTGTGGACTCTGCAAGATGCAAAAGGGCTTCTGTCTGGCAATGTTACCTGCAGACAAATACCTGTTTCTAATTAGCTGCGGGTGTTCCCTGCCTGCCCACCCCAAGGCAAGCCAGGAGCAAAGTATTTGGCAATAACAACGTTGCTGCTTGCTGAAACAACCTGCCAAATAACTTCCTTTGCATTCAGAGTATCAAAGGTAGCTGAAGAAGTAAGCTGGTGCATCTCAGTTCTTTGTGAGCAGCCAGAACATCATAAACTGTCCTCTGTAGGTAGAGGATGCTCAGCCCCACTGAAAGACTACCACAAAATGACACTGAGCCTTCACCAAAACACTGACTGCTCTTCTTTCAGGTGAGGCAGCACAAAAAAGCTTCATGGAACCAGAAGGCATCTTTTCTGTTTGTGGTGCTTTCCAACCAAGCTCCCAGATATCTGGCACTCAAGACAGGACAGCAAGAAGGATAATTAACTCTTGCTGCATCGACTCTCCTTCAGGCCCAGAGCCTCATGCTAACAATGTGAATGTAACACGACTCATTTCCATAGCCACATTTTGGTGGATTAGCAGGCATTTCTAACCAGTCAAGAGTTTGAGGAGGTATAAGCAAGCCTATGCCCTATTTAGTGGAGGTATCACAGTCCTCCAATACAAAAAAAAAAATAAAGTACGAAGATCCTGAGTGGGTGGAAAGACAAGGACAGCAAAAGAACCAGGGAGAAATGTCCTTTTTATTCTGTTGGGCCCTCCGCTATGAGCAGCATATGCTTAAAGATGTATTACCATTCATCAAGGAGAGCACAACAGGTTTTATCCTTTCAGTAGCTGGCTCAGACAGCAGAGGCATGGACTCAGGGGGTCCCAGATCCAGAAAAAAATGTGTGGAGAGAACTACAAGCAATTCCTTAGTGAAACAATTGGCATCTGAAAGCTAACGGATGTTTGAGGAAGTTATTAAGATACAATCTTGGAAGCAACCCTTGGCACCTGTGCCTGTTCCAGCACTGCGGTACAGATGAATAAATTAACCCTCAGTAAAAGAGGAAAAAGTTATTTTACATTCTTTACATCTACTGACAGACAAAAGCAAACAACCCAGTAAGGAGGACAAGGAACATAGAAAATGTTCTGAGTTTTCCAACTTATTATAACTCACATCCTTTCCAGAAGGTGACTGCAAAGGATACAGTTGGTATAAGAGTTATATTGGGGGGAACAACAGGCAATACAGGCACCTTTTAGGTTTTCTGTTCTGAAAGAAGTCCAGGAAATGAATACTTCTTGTACTGTGTATAAAAAAAACAAAAATAAATATCCCAACCATCCCCCCAAAATAAACTCTTATGCATAAAAGACTCAGGTGATCAAAAGCTATGGGATTTACTTGCAGAGACCTGAGAGTTTCAGTGCACAGCAGTTCCTAGGGTCAAATCCAGCTGCCAGCATCGTGGCCAATTTGCAGCCTGGTACCCAGCAGGAGTTACAGTGTGCTGTGCTCTGTCCCAGCACCAGCCAAAAGCTGCCCTGTCCTGTGCCCATTAGCACAGGACAGGGATCCTTCATAGAATCAGATAATAGTTTGGGTTGGAAGAGACCCTAAAGATCGTCTAGTTCCATCTCCCCTGCAATGAATAGGGCCATTGACCCTAGTCCTGTCACTACAAGCCTTTGTAAATAGTCCCTCCCCAGCTTTCTTGTAGCCCCTTTAGGTACTGGGAGGTCACTATAAGGTCTCCCTGGAGCCATCAGGTTCATTTTGCACAGAGGAGACACCTGCTCTTGCCTTACCCTTTTATTTCTAGTCCTTGTATTTATGTTTTGCTTAAATGCAACATGCTTTGCCAAGGCAAGAAAGTATGAGATGCACTTATTACAAAGGTAATTTTCTCTCTCTTTGAACTATCTGATAGTCAAACCTTCTCTCAAGGCAGCATTGAAATTTTATTCCACAATTAACTATTTCAGAGACAACTTACTGGGCTGCCTGGACTGCTGTCTAGACCTGGTCTGGTAATTCCCACTTTTCTACAGAGTCTAATGGAGTTGCTCATGTATCATATATCTTTTATTTCATTTTATTTTTTTTAACCATGAAATTAAATCTCTTACCTCATTAGAGAAGAATCTGATGAATGGCAAATCTGTTTCAGAGCAAGCCAATATATTTGCCACAATCACAGAGAACTGCCTGACGTCCAGGCTGCTGTGGATTTAAGGTGGGAGCCTGTATAAACATTAATATTTCAACTGGGCAGGAAAAGGTTGAGAGGAAGGAGAGCACTTCAGAACAAATTCTGCTCTTAAAGGGGTGTAAATCCAAAATAGCTTCCCTGAGAATAATGACATTACTTCAGGTTTTTATTGGTGTAAATGAGCTTGCCTCCTAAATGACAGGTCAGAAGTTTGATGTTCTAGACTGGAGGAAAGGAAGCGGTTAATGTTTCACTGTGCTGTAAAAAGCCAACTGTGTCAATAGACTATATCCCACCTAGAGAAAGAGAATTTCTAAATGTGGCCGGATTTGACATCAGAAATGCATAGGTGCAGCCTCCTATACACTATTAGGAAACACAAGGTGACACATAATACATCAGTGGAATATTTTTTTACCTCGAGAATATGGATAATGTGATCATTGAAAATCCAGCTCAGGGACCCTCACAACTAAGGGTGTGTAAATCTGAAATTCCTTCACAGGTTAATAGGTCTCTTGGGAGAAAACGTCAACAATCTGGACACTTCTACAAAGCTTTCTCCAAATGCCCCTGTATTAATTTGGCTTGGAAACTAGGCTGAGCACAGCATGAGACCCAGCTCTCCTCGGAGAATCATGTGACTTGGTAGGCATAATTTGACTGGTTTCCTTTCCTTGCTAAATGCAAGCTGCACAGGAGGCTTAGGGGACTGAATTAAACCAATTATAAGTTATTTAGTTTTCCAAGAAGTTCATTGATGAAAGTTCCTGATCACAGACCCATCCTGAAGTCCATTATAACAACTGGGCAAAACCAACAACTTCCCTTGTGGTCAAAGGGTATGAAATGACACCACCTGTGCCATGCAAGTTTGAGACTAAGTACCCCACCACATTAGAAAGGAAGGCACTTGGCTCTTACCATGGCTCTCCAGTCCTGGACTATCATGAAGCGTCACACCGTGACTTAACCAGCTGACTGTCTCAGCAGATCATGACAGGTATTGTTCAGAGAGACAGCTACAGTAACAATGTTTACTGGAAGCAAAGACCTGTGCTCAAAATGATGATATTGAGGAGAGAAGGAGGCCTTAAATATCAACTCCATGTTTCTCTTATCTTCAGGACTCACAGCATACTCAGCAACCCTTGGAGTCTTGTACCCAGGACAAGTCTGTCCAGTGCATGCCACTGATACAAGATCAGTACCCAAACCTTTTTGGAGAAAAGGCCTATCTCATTAATTTTACACCATTCACACAGTCAAAATTCTATCATTCCTCATACCTACAGTGGAAATGACAGGAAGAGGAGTGGGCCCTTGGTACCTTCTATTCCATCAGCCAGGCACTGTGAAGCCAGATGTCTCCTTACTCAGCCTGAATTCAGGAAGGCTCAAAAACAGCTTGTAAAGATGTTTTCTCCTGCTTTATAAACTATCCTTGTATCACACACAGCTCTTGCAAACAGCTGCAGCCTCTTTAGCATCTCCCTTGCAAAACATGCAACATGGTTTTGATATCTAGCCAAACTGCAATTTAAAAATCACAAAAACGCTTCTGCCAGACAGTTCTGGAGTGGATGGCGAAGAGAGCAGAGACTGTGCAGGGGAATAAGGCTTCCATACAGACTGTTCGGTAACTGGTTGCCTTACAACACAAGTGCCACTGAAGGTGTGTTTCAGAATCCCAGGAGAATTTTGAAGCCCTCTTTGAGTGCCACAGTGGCCCTACTACCGAAACTGGAAAGTTTACATGTATATTCAATCATAGAGTAGTTTGGGTTGGAAGGGACCTTGAGGATCATCCAGTTCCAACCCCCTGCCTTGGGCAGGGACACATCCCACTAGATCAGGCTGCCCAAGGCCCCATTCAACCTGGCCTTGAACACCTCCAGGGAAGGGGCAGCCACAGTTTCCCTGGGCAACCTGGGCCAGGGCCTCATCACTCTCATGGTGAAGAAATTCCTCCTTATGTCCAGTCTAAATCTGCCCCTCTCCAGTTTATACCCATTGCCCCTTGCCCTATCACTACAAGCCTCACTGAAGGTAGCTAAATATAGTTGAGACAAAGTTAAACTACTATGATATTGATAACATAAGCCAAAAGAGTGGAGATTTGGTTAGATATTAGTGAGAAATGTTCTCCTGTGAGGGTGGGAAGGCCCTGGCCCAGGTTGCCCAGAGCAGTGGTGGCTGCCCCATCCCTGGAGGGATTCAAGGCCAGGTTGGACGGGGCTTTGAGCCCCCCGATCCAGTGGGAGGTGTCCCTGCCCATGGCAGGGGGGTGGAACTGGATGGGCTTGGAGGTCCTTTTCATTCCAAACTATTCCATAATTCTGTGATAACACTGGCCTGCAGTACAGACAATACCCAAAGGCTCCATATGAGCATCTGGCCTTTTCAAACAGAAAGAGAAAATGAAAGATAATCAGACTTTCCAAATACCAGGAATTCCTAGAAAATCAAATATTTGTCATTTCCTTTATGCCAGGGTTTTGGGCTACACCCAAGCCAGATATTACAGTGCTGCGTGGGTCCTTTACAGCGTAGGCAGAACAGCTCTGTGCTGATCGCACAGCCCTGTCTGAGTTTCCTCAGCAAGAAAACTAGGGATTTTCCATTTCCATGATTATCCCTGACTGGCTGCAGTGATTTTCCACGAGTTACAGAGCACTTTCAAATGCACTTTAAGCACAAAAGAAAGGAACACAACATCTGAATTGGGGACTGCTGATAAATATTATTTGCAAAACTCATCCCTTTGTATTAGTTAAGGATGTAAATAACAGTAGCTAAGAATCTTTGCAAATTTTTCTACAGCAGAGACTAGGAAGCTTTCTGTATTGATGGTTGCTGAGTTCTTTTAAGATCTATAACATCATCTTTTTTATGGAGGCATCTAGCTGCCTTAGAATAACAATGATCTTTGACCTTGCAGCTGGATTATCTCTGCTGAAAAGGCAACTGTTCATGCACTCTAATGTATTCTTGGGATGGACAGTAAAATATAGGTGCAGCTTGCTGAGCCTCTTTTACCTTAGGGACACAGATAATGCCTGTAATAAGGAGGTGGCAGTGGGGGATTGGACTGCAATTGAAGTTGGCCCTGGGAGTCTGCTGGAGGCTGTAGCTATGTAATGTGGCATCCCTCTGGTCCTAAAATCTGTCATGTATTTTAATAGGCCTTTATACCACCCAGTTTGAAGCTTACCTGGAAGTGATGCCCACATATAGTATATTTAGCTCCTTGTTTTGCTGGCAATATGTGAGGACAGAAAGGGCGGGTGGACTCTGGATCAGTTCAGTGCAGCTGGAAGAGACCCAAAGTCACAAATGACATCTAGAAGCCACACAGTCTGCACAAATTTGTAACATGGGATAACAGAAATAATGCAGTCATTTAAGTGGCATTTAAATGGTCTCTCTAAATTAGCAGGGTTTCAGAGGTACTTAATAAACATGGCATTGGCTCCCTCTCACACTGTCTGGCCAACATTTACTACAAACCAGTTTCCAGCAAACAATCTTGAACCATCTTCAATTCAGGATTCCCTTGCAATAAGGAAGAGGGCCATGAAAAGCCTTTTAATTGTTCTTACACCTTGTAACTCCCAAAGTAGGAACAATCCTGGAGGCGTTTCGTTCAATGTCATTGAGTTAAGCTGCAGCAAGAAAAGTGATGTCATCAAAGGGATCAAGGGAGATATTTGGATGAAAAGACTATGTGGGGGACTGATTTAATTACTTAAGAATCCAGCTATAAACAGATTCACAAATTATTGTGACAGACAGTAAGCCTTTCGTGAGATTGTTTACCACTGAGTTACACAGGCCAGGATCTGGCCAAACCCGTCATCAGGAAACAAAGCCAGTGAGTAAAGACTGCCAGGAATCCTGTGCTGCTAAGGAAGGTGCCGGTAAGGTAGGCTGGAAGCTAGAAGATGACTGTGGAAAAGGTGGCAGTGGCAGGTGGAGGAGGGGTGACGTTCTTTCCTGACTCTCACTCCAAGAATCAAGTTTGGAAGCCAGAAGACAGCAAGCCAAAGAGCTAAACACATCTGGTCTTGCAGAGGTGTTAGCCAGAGGAGTCTGATAAATGGATCAGTGCCTACAAAACAGATCCCTAAGGCATCAGGCTAGAATTGTGCCAGTGAAGAGCTTTCATTCAAGCTTTATCTACTGCAGATTATTGTGGCAGTTTTTTCCCTCAGTAAGACAATCGAAGTATTAGAGTAGCCCAGTGAGGGGTGGAAATACTTGTATAGATAGTCTCATAAAGGAGAAAGAATAAGTATTTTGTAATACAGATCTTGTTCTTCCCAGTATAGTAAACTACAATGAAATCCTTTCAGGAATAAGACAGGGCTAAGCTTGAAAGTTGAAGGTGAAAAACAATGATTGTATATTAGTCCTATTTTTTCCCTTTCCCAAATCCTCCACCTGAAACCAACACTACATTTTGTAAAGTTACAGATAGAAAACAAAATAAAGACCAAAAGTCATAAGTAAGGTTACATACAATATCCGTGACAGAGCTAGAAGCAGTCAGATCTCCTTGCACCCAGGGCAGTGTCTCAGCCAAACCACATCTTTCATCACTTTTCAAGTCTGCAATACAATATGTGGATTCTGGGCAAGGCAGAACCAGAAGAAAACTTTCTTTGGAATAGACATGTCTGGGAAAAAACGTGTTTCAGCTCTTCAAAAAGGAAAAAATTCAACAGCCCTCTCTCAAACTTTAAATTAAAGGATATTTTTTCCTAATGACTCATGATAATTCCCAGATCTTGAACTTGCCAACATTTACAGATTCATCTGAGTGCAACCCACATCACAAAATTTGTTTTAGTATTGTCAGACTGGCTCACTAGATCCCAAGTGTGAGGGAGAATGAAGCTTACAGGTTATTAGTGCCAGCAGGGAATAAAAAATCACTGATCCCAAATTTTGGTCCTCAAGAAAACCAGAATACTTCCTCTAATATTAACATTAATATGGGGTGTATGTAGCTTGAGATGGGCATCTACACCTTTGCACAACTATTTACCTACCTGCCTGGAGCTTCTGAAGGATATTTAAGATGTGGCAAGGAATAGATCCTTATATAAATTTCACCAGCCCTAGCCCTGTCCTCATGAGCCTCAGTCATATTTTCCCTTTTCATTCTTATAATGTCAAGTAGCAATGCATTCCCTACCAAGATGGCTGTGTTCATAAATACTAACAACTAAATGAATGAAATCATACTTTGTTCCATCCACTTATCTACATTTAAGTGTCAGAAAGCCTAAACTATTACATTGCCAAATACAGAGAATTTTGTGAAATTCAAAGAAATACAGTTCAACTTTGCTCAAGTAGAGTTCAGCCAATTTACATCAGCTGCAGATCTAGTTCTCTGCAGAGTTTACATTTAGGACCTCATGACATCACTTGTTTCTTTGGTATATGATGAAGCATCTACACTACCTGTTTTGACTACTTCAGTTGCTATGGTTTCTTATGGTTCTGTTGAGAAGCCCCTCCTGAACTTCAGAAGCTTCACACAGATAGTTGTACGCACTCTCCTCACACTGCTCCCTGAAATACCTTATCCTCACAAAGCTTTCTCTGTTTTGTTAAGGATCAACACTGATTCTCTAATCTCATATGTATGAATAGATGTAAACCATTTGGTCCATTCTTTCCCAGCCCAGCGCTTTTCAAATTCTACACCAGCTATGAATAGAACCTACAGAAAAGACAGGGAGGAATTCTTTGTTGGGGAGTGTAGTGCCAGGATGAGGGTTAATGATTTTAAGATGAAAGAGGGGAGAATTCAGTTGGATATCAGGAAGAAATTTCCTTCTGTAAGGATGGTAAGACACTGGCACAGGTTTCCCAAAAAAGTCATGGATGATCTGTCCCTGGAGGTGTCCAAGGCCAAGTTGGATGAGGCTTGGAGCAACCTGATCCAGTGGAAGGTGTCCCTGTCATGGCAGGGGAGTAGGAACGAGAACATGTTTTAGGTCCCTTCCAATTCAAACCATTCAATAGTTCTATAATGAGTATCAGCTGTCTGACTGGCCTTTATCCTTTATGCTTTACTGAGTAGATTGGTGCCTTCTCCAAATGCACAGTTCAAGTACAGGACACCACAAACATTGGAATTGGCTTTTTGGCCTAGGGATTTGGTTTTTTCCACAGTTTATTTACAGATTGAAGGAAGCTTTGGGATGGGAAGAGGAAGACTCCAAACCCACTCCCATTTCATCTTCCTCACAGAAAAAAAAAACAGGCCTTAGAGCCAAACAGTTATTCTACTGCAGTAACAACAGGCCAGTTTGTTATCTTACAGTACATATTTAGATACAATGAGGTTTTACTCTTCTCAGTTTTGTCCTGCATTTCTAATTACTAGTGAGACTGGATTGCCTTCTTTTGAATACAGCTATTAGATATAAATAGACTGATGCAATTTCAGCAGCTCTGCACTGTGTTAATTTTTTCTAGTTGCTGCTTCTTTGCATTCCTGCACATTGGACACTGACACTGCGTTTTAATGAAGTTTTTGGCTTACTACTTTTAACCTCATTGATCTTGAATGTAAATAAAGTTTCATCTTGTTGAATTCCACTTTAAAGTGTGACACAACGTTCTGTTTCACAATATTCGGGGGAGGGGAAGAAGAGAAATCAAGAAATGCTCAAGTTCTCAAAAAGATCAAGACCATTGCTGGAGTTCACTGACCCAAATATGTTTGTTTGCTGCCTGTTTGCAAAGAGGAAAGTCCAATGCGGGCCACTGTGTGCATATACCCCTTGCCTTTCTTCCTGCCTTATCTTGTCTTTCAGATAACAGTATTTCCTTGTCATTCCTTGAAGTGATAATACAGCTTCCTAGGGTTTAGATGTAATGTCCTCCAGAGAAAGGCATGTTATATCTTCAGTATAATGATTTTACACATTTCAAGTTTACTTTTGCTCTCTTTGTTGCTCTTCTTTATTAACTCAAAAGGAAAAGTCATTAAGAAAGATGTTATTAAATATGATCAAAGTTCAGAAGGATAAGTAAACTCAGTCTTGCAATAAACACTCCAATTACTCCCAAGACATAGTTAAATCATTCAGTATTCTTTGTGTTTGAATTTCCTCATCAGAAATCCAGTGACACCTACAACTCCTTTATTTCTTCCAGGTTTCCAGGGCAGGAACTACCTTACTTTCCAGGCCCTCTGCACATAACACAACAGGTTAAAGCAGGGCCTCCAGTAAGACAAACACCAAGTAAACCCAGTACAATGGTGTTCAGCACATTAGCCCTGTCCCAGTTATTAAATGGAAAGGCTGAAGTAAGAATGAAGTTCAGCATCAAAAAGAAAATATTAACTACATAAACCCAAATTTTCTACAAACCTGGGGTTTAGTGACATATTCAGTTATGATAATAAAGGCAGGATACTACTGACTGAACATGTGATTCCAGTATATCCTTGCAACTGGTATGTTGTAATAGCTTCTCAATGTCCGCATTTACGAAGCATGCTGAGATGGATTAAAAAGGAAAGGAGAAGGAGGGAGCTATCACGGCTTCTCCATCACTTTCCTATCCCTATTTGGAGGGAATGGGAGCTTTCCAAACATCTGCATGCAAGAAAGGCTGTAGGTTTGAAATCTCCACTCTTGCCCAATGCCCCGACAGACACAAACTGCTGGTGGAAACTGAGCTGTCGTAAGACCTGCCGAGTTAGTTACTCTGCTACAGTGTTTAAAACTGCCCCAGGGAAACCCAGGGGACATTATGCAAAGTTATTCCTTCCCTGTCAAAAGGCATAAACATGAACAAATATGGGGTCTGCCTGGAGAACATCAAAGCTGGGTAACACTTAGCCCAGTGCAACATCCCATAACTGTGGGGGCACTAAAATGTGAAAGAGTTCTTATGTCGCATAGCTGGTGTGAAACATCACACAGCCTGGGGTTAGAGCATGTGTTTACACATCTTGAACCTAAGCCCTCCTTGTAGCTGCCTGGAGCCAGATTGCTTCAACCTTTTGTTTGATTTAAAGTGTCCATTTGCCCTGTTTTTCTTGAAAAAACACGCACCCTACATGCCAGAGGTTGCTAATCTAGCACTGCTGACTTGATGCATGTTCTGGTCTTGTGGAGAAGGATGGGTTCATTTCTTTAATGTCACCATTTGATACTGTACACAGAACAGAGACAAATGAAGTGGGTACACAATTCTCCCAAACTGTGTGAGTATTCACACAGAAACATCTCTCTCAGCCACAGACACTCCAGCCTCTAAACACATCAGCACTTACTCTTAGCCCTGCTACACAGAGAGATATGAAATCATGGGGCAGATCTTAATCCTGACTTACATGAATAATCAAATTGACAGCTCATGTTTATAGACTGTTTATATATGGAAAGTCTACAAGAAAAAGCTCTGCTTGGATTTAAACTTTATAAGGATATGACATCTTATTGTCCAAGTATGCTGCAAATGTATTTGTATTCGAGGCCTGATCTCTACTCACATTCAACACAGCTGATTTGGGTGAAGTCATGCTGAGTAACAAGCTGGCCTTTGCTCATTAGTTCATCATTTTGATTTGCCCTTGCTATTTTAAAAGGCCTGTCTGGGGTTTCCCATGCCAGATATGACCTCTAGGCTGCCCTTTCTCTGTGATGAAACAATAATCTCTAATTGCAAGTTCTTGAGAAAATTTTGTAAGAACATGATGCACTATTACTGAACAGCCTTCCCCTTCCCCAGCTCAGGTTCAAAACTGTTGGCTCAGTGATTCAGCTGCAAAAATCAGCTACAAGTCTATATAGTTTTCTTACTATAACAGAAAACCTGAACCCACATACAATACCTCTGCTCCAGATGGGGAATTCCTTCTCTACAAATCTCTCTTTAAAGGGTTCACTAGCGGTTACTTTCTAAGAGAAAGGAGAAATTGCTTTCCTTTAATCCTCTCTAGAAACACTGAAGGTGGGATGCTGCATCTAGCAGGTGTATCTGGAAATCAGATAAGAGTACTAATTTTCTACAGAAGTCCAGACCCCTGTGACAGCAGACTGAGGCTCTGCACAGCCCAGAGATCCTAAACAGCCAGGGTGGAGAAAGCCATCACTTCAACAAATATTTTCAGAGCCCTTTTGGAAGCACTGAATCTCTTCCCGCTTGATCCCAGCAAAATAAGTATGTTTCCTTTACTAGTTATGCTTCCATGAATGGAGAATGCTCAGGACACAGAGATGAAGGCTCCTTTTGTTCTCCTTGTGTATCTTTCACTGAAGATAGTCCACCAAAATAAACTCACTGAGAGACAGCTAATGATCTGTAACTGTGCATGCACAAAGCTTGCTGCCTACCTAACTCCAAGCACTTCCACTGTCAGCTTTCCTCTCCTTAGGATGCGTTTTGTCACACTGCTGGTGTCACAGAGTCACCATTGACAAATGAATGCAATTTACCTGTGAAAAATGCTTTCATAAAAAAGAGAGCAGTAAGGACAAGGCTTATGTATTCAGTAGGGTTCTCCAGGAGAATATATCTGCAAAAAAATCAATTGAGGACTGTGGTAAGCTCTTTGTCCTGTTAATTCACTTCATTACCTTTGGCCAAGCCTCTAGGGTTAGGGCTGATAAAGGATTTTGATGCTCACAACCTAAGCAAAGGTTAGGTGTCTGCTTCAGGAGCCTGTTTCCCCACCCCCTGCAAGTTATGAAGTCTCATTTTACTACTGGAAATTATGAAGGAGATGGAATTAATTTGGAAAACTTATTCCAGAGGGTTCCCTTCACTAATTAAAACAAGTTTCTGTGTGGAGACCATTGGGAAAGCCATGTTTAGAGTAGGAATGGGCAGGGATTTCAGATGAAGGACAGAATAAAATATTTTATAGCAAGTAAGTTATTGGAGACCTGAATCTCAGAGTGTTGCCTATGTGTAACCTACCCTTCCAAATACATACACACAGTTCTTGATGGCACCATTTACAAAAAAAAAGGCTGTTCCAGAAGCAGTAGAACAGGCTGAATTCCTGTCAATTTGTGTACTTTGTTCCTGAACTTCCCCCTCTGCCCTTCCTTGCCACAATACTTCTGCCAAGCATAAAACATGATGTTCTGTTCCTATTTAAGACCTACAGAGCCTGAACAGTCAGTACGTACATGCTGACTGGCCAGCTGGCAGTGACCTAGCCATGTCATGGCTAAATTCTTCTTGCCTTTCCATCAGAGTGCACACAATTCTGGCTCTGCAGAGTCCTTGGACTCATGAATGTGCACAGATTTACTTACATCAACACTTTCATCCCTCAAGTGTCTTGGGCAAAATCTGACACTATGTTCAAGCTAAAGGTGCACGTGGAGCGCAGGGGGAGGAGACATTCCAGACTGGATGATTAAATTCATGAATTTATAAGTCGTACAACCTTCATTTCCCTAGGAAAACGTGCTAAAAATAGAGTTAATAAAAAAGATGAGACAGCTTGGAATGCTTTACTTTTTGCTCATTTTCAGCACAGCTGATCTCCTTCATGAGTTAAATTAAGCCACACTATTTTAGTCTCTGCCTAACGAAGGGATTTAAAACTTTGCATGACAAAAAGACATTATCTAGTACTTCCATGGGAAGGCAAATAACTTGGTGGTGTGGTGCAACTATGGCAAAATTACCTTTAATCTCTTGAGCAGTATAAGAACATTCAGATAAACCCACTAATTAAACAGAGCTGCTCAGGTAGGTCTACAACCCACAGTTAACTACAAGAATGATCATGTTTGTCACACATTAATGTACAAGCATCACGGAGAGAAGTGGTTTCATTGTGAGCAGAGGAAAAGAGGGGGCCTTTGGCTGTGAGGAAGAAAGGGCCCACAAAAACTTACGTGAATGACTTCATTTGCTTTTTCTCTCCCATAAGAATACCTGTTCCATACCAACAGTTCATATACAAGGGCAAGTGCAAGAAAATTGTGTGTGTCCTCCACCTGCAACCCATGCTGGCAGGTCACAAGTCAGCAAATTCACAGCTCTGATAGCCCAGCACTGAACACAAGTTGATAAAACCTTAACCAGAGCTGATGCACATTTGCCAGCTTAGAGTTCATGCTGTACAAGTATGTGATTGTCTACCCCTGGCTGTAGGGCCATTATAAGGCTTACCTTAATCTGGTTCGGAAGAAGATGAGCTGCAACTGCATGAAGGTGCTCAGAAGAATGTCCATAGGAGGATTCACTGCAAAAAAAAAAAAAGAAGTAAAAAATGAATTTTATTGATGGTAAATATCCCCTGACAGACAAGTCTTGAGCTGATTTTGTCTCTGCTCCACCTCAACAGCAAGGCAGGATCAAAATCCCTTTTTCCTGCACTGACTCTGCAGCTGTAGACTAGGTCACACTGCAAAACTACTCTCAGTAAATCCCTAGGAGGGAATCAAGTCCCAGTTACACCTAAATTTGATTGATTTTTTTTCCCTCGACACAACAAATTTCGCTCCCCTCCCCCCACTTCAGATCCATGACCTAATTCAGTCTCAAAGGATTCAGTAGAGGCATACAGAGAAAATCCAATGAACAATCTCAAATTATGACACTGTATCTTTCACACAGGACTTAAGCCATTTCATCCTTGATATTGTTTCTCCTGACAGGTCTCTGCATGTGATTTGTGGCACGTGGCAATGACCCATGGTGTGATTGTTGCAAATGTTGTAGCCGCAACTGAAATTCCTGTTAAAAGAGATCAAGGCAACATGACATTTGTGGAGAGCAAGATTATGTTGCTTTTGTGTGATGCTCCAGAAGGCCTAGGAGCTCTTGAAAATTGTTTGGGAAAGAATGACTTTATTTCTGCCTAGGAATAGATTCTTAAGGACTAAAGTGTGTTGTCTACTTGTACAAAATCCAGTCAAGCAGAACATTGCCAACATTACAGTATTCACGATGAAGAAGGAGGCAGTAATTGGAAGCAGATGTAAACATTTTATGTATCTGGATCCACACAACCAATATCCACACCGATAAAGTGGGTACATCTGGCTGGAAATTAAGTGGGAACATCTCCCAAACATACTCTGCTGACTCAACTTCACGTCTGCTGGTGGAACTCATAAAATCTTCAATGGGTTAAAGACAGCTGTGGCAACATCTGGGCATCCAGATTTCATGAAAATGACTATGCTTGGTAGTGGAACACAAAGGTGATTCTCTGCTCCCCCTTCTATTTAAAAAAGTATCTGATTAAATTTTTTCAGCTTACCGTGTAGCACATTCAGTCTCTTGATTTGGAAGACAGAACAGACTGAATGAAATGTACATTGTTCAAATATATTTTAGGAATCCCTTTCTTTTACTATTCACTTCCCTAATGGCTTCCAAGAGTGTAGAGTCATACTGTTCCTTAAGAAAGCAAGCAACTTCTTTCCTTCATTAAAGATGAGCCACAGAAAAACTTAAGATCTAGATATTTTGAAATGGGATGTTGAGAGAATAAGGACTTCTCAAACAGCTTCAAATGAACCCTTAACTTGGTTATTCTTGATACTTCTCTCAATAAAACTCTCCTGATATCTAAAGCCCCATTTCTTCATTTCACTGAGTAGTTCATCCAGCTCATGTACTGGGAAGGACTTTTCTTACCCATGGTCCCCTTTGCCACTTTTCCACTGATGGAGAACAATCCAGTTCACAGAAAAGCATCAGCACTACTGAGTTGACAGAGCAAAGGTGTACATGGCCTATGCACTTTATATTAAAAACTAACTGAAGGAAATTCAAATATTTAAAATAAAAAATTGGACAATTCTATCAAATTTAAAAGAATTGAATCTGCTTAAGGGGTTGCCCACACGAGGTCATCTGCACACGTAATCCCCCTGTATGACAGGCAAAACTCATCATTCAAGCTATGGAAAGAAAAGGACAAAATCTTGCCAGATTAAACTGCAGTGGAAGCCAATCATCCACCTTGAATCGCATTTTTGCTGATTAGTTGATAAGCAGTAACATTGCTGAGAATGTAACTATCAACTATCAATAACTTCTCTCGGTCTCCACCTCAGAAAGCCACGGCCTGGCACCCCCACCACTGCGCTAAGTGAAAGGTGGTAGAGGAACATTGCTCCTTTTGAGTAACGGTCAGTCCTTATAGTCACATCCTCTGAAGAAGCACTAAAGGGTAACACAGATAGAAAACAGTGGTGTCAAATCGGGCCAATATGTCCTGAAATTTCCACATCCTTCCTCCTTTTTCCATCTGACTCCCTACTTGAAACTGAAAGTTCTTCCAAGAGTTTAGTATAAATCAGGCACACTCTATATAAAGGTTTCTATCTGTCTGCAAAAATAATATAATAAAAACAATAAAGCAGTAAAACACACTTTAACTACCAGCATAATCAGGTCCCCAGTAGATTTGAAGGAAGTGAAACATGTCACAGCCTTCAGAACCAAAACATTGACAGATATTAATGCAGAGAGAAGGACTGTGATTCTTAATTAGAGTAGCTGAAAGTTTCAGATGGATCATTTAACCCAGTAATTCTAATGATTACTGAATGCACATATTCTGTTTATCTACAGATTTTCTACCACAATGGTTACATAGAACATGAGACCAAATTTCCATAGAAAATATATGGATTAGTGTTGAAATAACTGTGCAGTTATAACATTTTTAATGTTTAGCTGCATATTCAGTGCAGCACTCTAAGTACCATGAAACAGGTTCTGAACCCTATGGAAAAGATCTGTCTGTGGAATTGTTTCTCCCCCTGCAAAGCAAGGAACCTTGTGAGAAAGCACGTCCAAGAGGTCTGTGCCAGACCACCTACTGACCTGTTTAACACATGCCAGGAGCTGCACGATGCCAAGTGGGCCAGTGGGTTTCTCTGCCCAGATGAACTGTTTGTGTCCCGGCAAGGCAACACACCCAGCCACAAGACAAAGAAGCATTTCATTTCTCCTGTTTTCCTGTTCCACTTTTGTGTCTGCCTGTGAGTCTGTGTTGTTAAAAGCAAATGATTAATTGGGCACTGGGGAACTGTCACTATTATTTTTCTAACCAATGGACTTTTCTCAACTCAGATGTAAAGCACTTCAAGATATTTGGGTTTTTTCCTTGAAATGTTATGTTCCTAAGTGCATGGTTTGTTTAGGGGTTTCTTTTTTATATTTTAACGTTCTTTATCAGAATCTGTATTTGACAAAACACATAGAGAGACAGTGAGCCCTTGCAGTGTGTTAATAAGAAGGCTGTGACCAAGTCCAGCTCCCAAACTACAGTATAATCAAAAATAATTCTTTTCACTCCTGTCGGGAAGTAGCAAAACAAGGTAATGCAGCACCAATTAAAGTAACAGCAGTGCTGCTCCAATGTATGAGATCTGACACAAAAACGAGACTGTGCCTGTAATTCTTTTTATTTAACAAATTAAGAAAATCAACTACAATCACCTTCAAAACAGTCCCCTTCTGAGCTGATGTGCAGCTGCATACAGTGCTGCCAATTCTCAAAGCAATTCCACAGATCATTTTCCTGAAAGGCTGTTGAGGATCTCAATTATTTTTCTTTTCATATCAGCCAACAATAAATAGGTTCCTATGAGCACTGACTG
Organism: Phaenicophaeus curvirostris; assembly: GCF_032191515.1. NCBI lineage: Eukaryota > Metazoa > Chordata > Aves > Cuculiformes > Cuculidae > Phaenicophaeus > Phaenicophaeus curvirostris. The sequence continues at coordinate 4,092,613 of NC_091411.1, forward strand.
GATCTTTGGAAAGAGGGAGCCAGGTCTGGCAAAATAGGGTGGGTGCTCAAGCACAGCAATGTTGTTATTAGCTAGAAACTGCTTCACAGACAAAGTGTTGTGGGCTGGCGTATTGTCATGATGTGAACTCAGTGTTCACTCTTGCACACTTTCATTTTCTGACCAAGGGTAAGAAAATATTTCTATTTGAATGTACATCCACTACTAAGTGAAGAGATTGAATTGAGCCTTGTCTCACCGTGACACGTTAGAACATGTTTTATAAGCACTTACTTGCCTCTTCCATCCCATTCTTGGTTCCTAAGCTATAAGGTCAGTCACTTTTTTTCTGTGTTGGACCTCATATGCTGGGCAGTTGACACCACTATAGGGCTCTTTTAGCACTGAAGCAACCATCAAAGTTTGCTGTTTGGACATAGCCTCTCCTTGTGGGACAGGGGCACAAGCTTCACTGCTTGAAGACTTCTTGTTATCAAACTTCTGAGTGCTGCTAAAAGCTAATCATCACCAAGTTAGGCCACATTTACCTTTTTTCCGCTGCCAAGGCCTGGCATCAAAAGAGCTTCAAACAGAATGAAGGTCTGAATACAGGCGGCTCCTTTGAATCTGTCTTACTTCATAAGCTACAAGTTCTTCAGGATAGAAACAGATGCTTCTTGTACAAATGGGCTAGAATTTATCATCGCTATGGGTAACAGAGCCTGTTCAACTGTCACTTCAGCCCTAAGTCAGGAACAGCAAAATACAACCAAAAGCACAGAAGCGAAGTTCTCTGCCCACAGAAATCAATGAGAATTTTTTCCTTGACTTTGCTGCAGCCAGGCTCTCATCCAATGTATTTGTACTTTAGGTTTCCCATGGTGAAAAATAGAAACAAAAAACTGAAGCCCTGGCACCAGCGTTATGAGTCAGATAATCAAGTATGTGCAGTATGCATCTCTTCAGAAGAACCAGGCTTTTAGGGAATGGATATCTAGATATACAAGCATGTGAAATTGTTAAACCAGACAACATGACTTCGCTAGTGGAAGCAACAACCTCCTGAGTATCTTCTTTTGTAGACAGGAAGTCAGCGGGGTTATCGGTCTCAAAGAAGTTTTGCAGATACAGAGTTGCTCTGGGAAGCATACATCATTGTTCAGTATGCTGGGGAAAAAGGGATGTGAAAAAATATTGGCAATGCTGGAACAGCCCTTGTCAAAAGTTATGATATAGAATCATTGAATCATAGAATAGTTTGGGTTGGAAGGGACTCTAAAGATCATCTAGTTCCAAACCCCCAGCCATGGGCAGGGACACCTCCCACTGGATCGGGCTGCCCAAGGCCCATCCAGCCTGGCCTTGAACACCTCCAGGGCTGGGGTAGCCACAAATTCCCTGGGCAACCTGGGCCAGGGCCTCCCCACTCTTACAGTGAAGAAGTTAACGGAATTCTAGGATATGTAAAACCAGAAACATTTGGCTACTAATTGCTTTTTATATCTTTTCACATGCAAAAGAACACTTGTCTACTTTGTAAGAAGCAGGAAGGAGAGATATTAAAAAACAGGTTCTATTGGCAGCCAACAGTTCTAATGATGTGGCTTTTTCTATTTCTTCCCTTTCCTTTAAATAAAACACACATAGAGAATCTGGGTTTTTTGCAAAACTGCATGTCTGCGGCATACAATCCTGTTTGCCACGTGTCTTGGAAGATCATCAGTGGGAGCCACTTCCTTATTCAGTGTCCTTGCTCCACAAGACACAGCTACAAAAGCCCTTGCAGTGCTGCACAGAGCTGTGTCTCACACTCAGGATGGCTTGCAGATACCTAGAGAAGGGCTAGAGGGGCAAAACTTGCCCCAGCTATTACAGGTGCCACCAGGAAATCCCTTATTCTCCATAGGAAGCAATATAATGTACTGCTTTAAGAGCCCCTAAGGGAGATGAGACAGAAATCCCAGAGCTTTTCCTTCTTTGGGTCATCCCCATCTCCCTCTCCTTCCCACTCTCCCCTGCAGGAAAGTTGAGTCTGTGGTGCACAGACTTTCCATGTCCACAGTTGCTCATATTCCCTTGTTGTGGTTTCTTAGGAGCATTCCTGAACCGTGAACATTTTGATTCTTCCAGATTAGAGAAAGGAAACCAGTCCAAGTGCCTAGTATTCCCCTCTCTATGTGGACAGAGTTCAGCTGGTTTCATGTGGAGCCTGAACTCCAGGGAACGGCTGTTGATGCTGTCACGGCAGGATGCTAACTGCACATTTTCATGTAAAGACATCATCACTTAAGAGCTCTTTGCTAATAATCCCAACAGCTGCTTTTCTGGCTTTGTTGATGCAGATAACCCAGAGCAAGACGCATGTGTGCCTGTGCCCTTTTCCTTCCTGCAGTCTCCTTACAATTATCCATTTAATCATGTTTATTGTTTTTCTCTTTAATTCACATGATGATTTCAAGCAGCTCAGTCAGCTGCATGCATGACTTTGAGGGAAAGATATGTGTACACACAGTGAGAAAGGTGTTGCCTGAGATCTGACCATCCACTCTAAAAGGGTGTCTCAGGGACATACTCTTCAGCTCTGGATTCACTTTGGATATGCTGATACAGCATCCAGCAGACAGGCAGAAGTTTGTTCTACCTATGTTCAGGTCCAGACAGCCACAAACCCCTTGGAACCTAATGTGTCAGAGCTTTTGCAGATACCTTCTTTCAGAACCATCCAATCATAAAATGGTTTGGGTTGGAAGGGACTTTAAAGATTGTCCAGTTCAAACTCCCTGTCACAGACAGGGACACCTCCCACTGGATCAGATTGATCAAAACCTCATCTAACCTGGCCTTGAACACCTTCGGGGATGGGGCAGCCACCACTGCTCTGGGCATCCTGGGCCAGGGCCTTCCCACCCTCACGGGGAAAACTTTCCTCCTAACGTCTAATCTAGATCTCCCCTCTTTCAGCTTAAAACTGTTTCCCCTCATCCTATCCTTGCAATCTGTACTAAAGAGCCCCTCCTTAACTTTCCTGTAGCCCCCTTTAAGTACTGGAAGGCTACTATAGAGTCTCCCTGGTGTCTTCTCTAAGGCTCTACGTTATGCCCAAATTATTGATGTCTGCAGAGATGTGGCATGTGGTAAACAAGCTCATGTTTGCCTGCAAAAAGACCATGTCAGCATAAATTTAAATACTCGCCGAAACTGCAACCTAGGTCCTCATTTTCTTTGATAATTTTAAGGTTACTATTGTTTGTTTTGGAATTGCTATGGTGACTACCTAAGGCGAGTATCTGATTGAGATGATTTATTTTAAAATTATTAGCCCAAGGCAATGTCATATTCCTATCAAGAATTAGTAAGTGTCTGTAAATTGTGCTTACCAAGCTTCCAGCTGTACTTCTCGCAGACCTCCCAGGCACTAGGGAGGAGCAGTGACTGCCAAGGCTGCAGGCAGTGGTAGCTGTTCTGATGGAGCTGCTGATGCCGAGGCATCGGTTATTCCTGAAAGAGATTTTGGTTAAATGTTAGAAGCTAAGAAAACTCCCTCTCCTCAACAGGGCAGGGGGAGAGAATAAGAGAGAAAACTTCTGGGCTGAAATAATGACAGGGAGATCATTTACCAACTACAGCCATAGGCAAAACAGACATTTTTAGAAAACTAATTTAAAATCTTGCCAATTAAAGTAGACTTGGAATTTGAGAAACAAATTAAAACACCTTTCCCCCACCCCAGCCCCTTCTTCACAGGCTCAACTTCACTCCTGACTCCTTCGCTCTCCAGAGCAGTGCAGGGAGACAGGGAATGGAAGGTTGTGCTTAGTCGATAACAACAACTCTGACACTCTTTCCTCCTCACTTGCCATCACTTCTAGACAGAGTCCTCCACAGGCCACAGCTGCTGTCAGGCACTATCCCCCTGCTCCAGCCCAGGGTCCGGCAGAGCCTGCTGTGTGGATCTCTGCTCCATGGTCCTCTCTGCAGGCTGCAGGGAAATGCCAACTCGCTCTCCACCTTCGCTGAAGTGGCTGTTCATAAGGCTGCTTTCTCACACTTCATTCCTCACCCTCACTGCCTGTGTGGCTTTTTGCCACTTTTTATAATACATTTTTCATAGAGCCAACCCCAGTGTAGCTTGCAGAGCCTTGCAGTGAAGCTGTGGGAGCCGGCTGTGTTTGGCACATAGCAGCCCTGGCCTTTCCTCACAGAGGTCCCTGCAGCCTCGCTGCTACCAAAACCTCACCATCAACAACAAACACATGGTTTTATAAGCTTTATTCAACACGAGAGGATCTTTCTAAGAAGAGTCTTTGCCCCTGAAGCACAATCATCCTCTATGAAAGGAAATGGAAGTATTATAACAACAGGACGCCATCCCTGCTGCAGATCAGACATTGAGCAGCACATTGCGAGTGTGATCCAGATTTCATCTGAATTTGGCTTTTGTTGAAGCCTGTATCCATGTGTCACAGAAACACTGAAGTCCCTGCTTTGACGCAAAGGAGATTAGGATGTGTCCGTTTCTGCAAGCTAGGGACACCTTACAACATCCTGTCCTGAACGGTGATGAATAATGCAACATTCATCTTCCACACTGAGCAAGCCATGGCACTGCCAGCTCTCACCCCGGCAGCCAGTGAGTCAGCAGCCAGGACGTCCCTAGCTGCCGTTCGGGCAGCACACGCTAACACAAGCTAGACTACTATTTAAGGTCATTCTTAGCTTCTGCGTGGCCCTAGGCCAAATCATATTCACAGGGCTTCAGCCAGCTCCTCCTCCATGAAGTTATCCCCTCCAATGTGATATGCAACCGCTTCCTTTGCGTGTCCCCTGTGCTTGAGGCTGGGGTGGCTTCCTCCTCCTCTGCCACCTCCGCACAGGGATCCTGAGGCAACGCAGGACACCTTTCCCCTGGAAAAACAGCTGGAGCTTCACTTTCTGGGCCATGAAGTCAGAGAAACCACTCAAAAACGCAGCTGGGGTTGCAGTCAGACCGTAAATGGGGAGCTTTGGGGCTTGTTAAGAGGCTTCATTTAGAATTAAACAATACTTTTCATATGACTGTGCAGCAAGTAAGAATTTTGCAGCACGTGGTTTTTGGAATAGCACAATCTCTTGTGCCTTCATAAATCACACAGGCTTTCTGAGTAATCCTGCCTGGGTGAATATACCAGCTCTGACCCACGGATACTGCCTGGATACACATAATGGAGGTTTTCTCTCAGGGTCAGATAAGAACACCTCACTTCATCACAATGGAGCACATTTGAAGACACAGGGGGACCTTTCCATACTTCTTTTACAAGGGTGGGGGTAGATGGAATTTTAACATCAGCCTTGGTCAGATCTTTCTTGCTGAGCACACTTTATATTTGTTATCACTTCAGTAATATCCCAATTGCTAACAGTATTATAGTGCAAAAATATCAAACCAACAACAATTTGAAATAAAATTATAGCACAGTTTGGGTTGTAAAGGAACTTAAAGATCATGTAGTTCCAACCCTGGTGCCATGGGCAGGGACATACCCCAGTAGATCAGGCTGCCCAAGCCCCATCCAATCTGGCCTTGAACACCTCCAGGGATGGGGCAGCCACAACTTCCCTGGACAACCTGGGCCAGCACCTCGCCACTTTCAACCTGAAAAAATTCTTCCTTATGTCCAGTCTAAATCTGCCCCTCTCCAGTTTATACCCATTGCCCCCCGTCCTATCACTACAAGCCTTTTTAAACAGTCCCTCCCCAGCTTTCTTGTAGGCCCCCTTCAGATGACCATAGGAATGGTGGAAAACTTTAGCTGAGAATGACATTACTGGCATAGGGTTCAGCTTTGCTTAACCTCCATTTATTCTTCTTCTACCATACATAGAGAATTCAGTCCGGAATTGAGGTTAGAGATTAAGGTACGGGGTAAAGATGTCTGTTCAGTGTTTTTCCCCCTCACCAGAATTCCTGTGTGATTTTAGGTAATGCTCAGTCCTTTCATGCCACTCTTCCTCACCTGGAAAACTCCGACATCAACCCTTCCTTACAAGGGTGTCCCAATGCAAAATGCTTCTAAGATTAGGAGGTGCTGCTTTGACATCAGCCTCATGTGATTTGTTCCTTGATTTCAGAGCAAGAAAAGTAGGCAAACTTCCGAGCAAGCTGACAAATATCACTCTAAATTCCACTTGTCTCATTTATGTCAACACTTCATTTACCCCAATCTATTCACCTCTCTAGCTGCAGCTGAGGTGAGAACCTTCCCATTTAGAGTAAAAATCTTCAAAGAACTAGGTAAATAAGGGCAGGTTCTTGACCCTATGCCCAGGTACTTGTGATTACAGAGAAATTAGAACAATTCATTAAATATCACAGTAACAAAGCAGGCCTCTCAGAAGGTTTTGCAGGGAGAAGCCAGTATATCAAGCACCAGATCACTGAGGTATTAGAAATGATAAGGAGAGAGGTGGAGTCCGAAGAAAATCCAGTATTCAATTCTGGCCTGAAGTGAGATGCTTGCTTCCAGACTGGTCTAGACAGCATTGATGCTGGTGAATCCCATTTCACACAAAACCCAGCAGCCAACAGAGCTATCCTCTTCAACTCAAAGTCAACAGCCAAAGTTATTTAAGGTGAAGGAGATATAGGACCAAGACTCAGCTTTGTTGGATTTGGAGCAAGGATGAGAACCCTTGAGTCAACACTCCCACAGCAATCTGTAATTAGCAGCTGGCAATATCTCAGCTTAACCTCATGAACTGGCTCTGCTTTGTGTCACTAACTAAACATTTCTTGGAGCAAGGACAGGAACTTGTTCCCATATTCCACATCAAGTGGAACATTTGGAATGGGAGAGAATCTCACCCCAGATGAGCTGCTACAGAGGACTGTATTAAAGTCTTTAAGCCAGGAAGAATTTACTACAGAACTACTGGGTTGGAAGAGGGAACATTGTCACTTCAAGGTTTTTCCTAGCAGGTCAGAGCATTCTCTATGTCCAGCTGCTGAATCAGATACACAAGCTAGAGAAGGCAACATCTAGGATGTGAAAAATACTAGAGTTTAGCTGTGGAATAGCTGCCAGCTTCATTAGTGTTATCATGGAAGGACATAAATTAGCAGAAATTTAATCACTTGATTTTAACACTAAAAATGAAGATTCAGAGATCTGGGGTAAACCAGGGCAAGCTGGCATCTGAATGAGAATATAAAGAATAACATCAGTACCCACACAGTAGATTTATATGCTCGGAGGGACAGCAGGGTCCCCAAGGTCCTGTAGGCAATCTTCCTCTCCTGTCTGGAAAGGTAAGATCAAGTTCTCTTGGATGTGCAAAGTCAGCTTTCTCAAGATTACATGACTACATGTGTATCCTACTTTTAACCATATCAAGATTTGAAGAAGTATCCATCCAGTAGATAGTTTTAATTCCTATTTCACATGAGAAACTGAGTGTGAAAAGTGTGTCCTTAATGCCATCCAAGGCAGAGTAGGTGAAAAGAGAACAGAAAAGTTCTATCATGAAGCCTCCTCTTTTATGCTCCTCATAACTAGAAAGGGATAGTGAACTTCAAGTTTTTAGTCTAAGCGCCCTCTCAGAAAGAGCAAAGCAACAATAAAAGCTGGCGTAGATCAATATGCTGGCTGGATTTTCACAAGGTTTATTTCTTCGCAAGATGTTGATTCATTTGCAAATTAAGAACAGGGCTTGTTGTGCAATCTCCTTTTACAGGCCACTCAAACATCAAATGCAGGATACTAAATAATGGCTAGCTAACCAAGAAGAGGAGATCCTCTTTTATTTTGATGAAAGTTGTTTTGTCTAAGGGTTGGGGAGGTGTTTGCCCCGGCATGACAAGTGCGCCAAGGACATGCAAATAAAATGCACACAATATGTACTTGAGAAAAATAAACAGGAAAGATTTGATTAGCATTTAGAACGGCTAAAACAAAGTGATTCTTTTTGAACAAGTTACATTAATCAAACTAGTTCCACTTCCACCAGCCACAAATCCTACTCAAAAGAAGAAAGCTGCAATGACTTAGGTTTTGCTTCAGCAGTTAGACAAAAAATGAGTAACAACCATAGCAGGCACCTTCCCTAGAGTCAGGCAGCAATCCTTATATCACTGAAAAGAGTACCGTGTTTCAGGTAGCAATAATGACTTATTCAGAACCTGCTACTGTTTTTTCTCCATCAGTCTTGGCCCTGCTGCCTGAGGAACATGCATAGTGATAAGACTGAGCTGCAGTGGAACTAGAGAACTGCTCAAAGATGCAAATGAGATATACCATGAATGTTTATGATGACATGTATAGAGCTGCCCTTAGCAGGTAGACACACTGTACCGAGTAATCTATTATGCAAAGCACAAGAATCTTCAAATTGTGTAAAAGTGCTCAACAAAACATCTTGAGGAGACAGTGAAAACTAGTTGAGTTTCGTGTAAATTTTTCTTATGGTTGAACTGAAAGGCTGACAGAAAGAAAAATCAGTGTATTCTGGAGAAATTGTTAGCTCTGAAAAACAGAACAAGTTGCAAAATAAGCCTTGTGGGAACCTTAGTGGCATGAAAGGCAGCTTCTGAGTGGGAAAATGGAGACCACAGCTCCTTGCAGCACTTACCACCTCCTTGTGCTGTGCCACTTGGTGTAATTAGGCAGAACAAACTACTGGAGGCAATGGAGCAAAGACAGTAGGAAAACATGCATTTCAGGAAACAGGAAGACAAAGTGATCTTTATCAGTCATAAATTAAACTCTAAGCCCTAGCAGCAGAGCAGCATGCACATTAAAGCCAGATTTCTGTTCTCAAAAAATGGAAAAAATTACTTCCCATAGAGTTTTACTTTCAAAGGGCTCGTTATCAAAGTCACTTTTGTAAAGATTAAGCAAAGGCTGCCCCTACCATGACTTGCAGCACAGCTTTTGAAGAGCCTGAGGTCTGTCTGGTGAGGGTTCATGTTTATACAATGGCTCCATTTGAACTCAGAAAACCAGAGTTCATCTTTTCTTCTCATTCATTGCTGATACTGTTGAAGAGCTCATGACCATTTACACTTGCAGTGACTGCAAATAACGTGCCTGTTTCAGCATGAGGGGAAGAATCCTAAAACTTTTCTCAAACAAGATTTCTTTTTGTCCACATACTTTTATCAACAGAAGAGATAACATTGCTTCATCTTTCCCTCATATTGTCCCATGTGGTTGCTAATCTTTCTCCAAATTTTGCCTTTATCCAAGGATGAAAGCACAGAGATGCTCAGTCATGAGCATGCACCATACTTTGTTCTTCTAAATGGAATGTTCTTGGTTACTAAAGCAAAGTCTTGCCTTGATCATTCACCCTTATTTCCATTTAGTCAGTAGGTCCCTACAAGGCATGTACAATCCATCTCAATTTTATTTGAAACCATATGTTCAAAAAGAGCACCTTTCACCCCAAGCCATGCTTCAAAACTGATGGTTTTGGGACTTCTGGAAGAATCCTGCTCCTGAGATTTCTTCTCCCTACAGCCTGATTTTTCTTGTTTGTTTGGTTTTTAAGCTTTTATTCTGGAAGCAAAATTCTGAGCAGAAAATCTCAGTTCATTTTGACTTCCTTTCTGTGAGATACTTGAGAATTTTTCCTATTTCATAATAATGGTGATAAAACCAAAAACTCCCAGTGCAAAACTCAAAAATTATTTTGCGAAATGCCTCAAAACTTTCAAATATCTCAAACAAATCAGTTCAAGGTTATTGTCTGAAATGTTCTGCTCATTTCTAGCACAGAGCATGGCTTTGGCCCATTCTTCCATATGAGGCATACTAAAATGATTTGCAGTGGCAATAGACGTCACTGCAAATTTCTGAGTCCTACTCAGCTCTAAAGTCAGGCCAACATGAAAATGCTTAACACATTACAACATCAGGGTTAGAACAAGTCAGTGCCGCATCTGCGTAAGACAACAGGCTCCTTATTGCAGTTAGGACAGATCTCAAAGATGCTTCAGCTTCTCTGGGACTGCAAGTGGGACGTGAGAAGGAGGGTAACTCATATCTGCCATCCACTTTCAAGCTAGTAATATGAGGCAATCCAATACAGATGAAAATTAAGAATGAGATCTGGCATTCCAGTACCTAAAATCAGAGTAACTTAATGAGAACTACCACTGCAGTCAATGCAGTGTATGCCAAATCATGTTATCAACATATGTTATCAACAGGGCATCAGTTACCATATTCACAGTCTCTCACAGGGTCTCTGCAGTGTGTTCTGCAATGTATAAGAGCATCAGAACATTTCATTATAAAAATTTAATAGAAAAGAAAAAGAAAATCCGTTTTCAAAGGGGTGTTCCATGGCACATCAGGATTAAATGAAAACATCTTCATTATATTCAGAAAATGAAATATAACCCCCCTTGTGATAGCTGAGAAATTAGCATCCATGCACTCATGAGAATCCTGGTAAGGTAGGTTTAAGTTACTTCTTAAAGTATCACACCTCAAAAAACCACCTTAACTAGCATGGCAGTGAGTCTTTCCCATCTGAACTGCACCACTTCTAAATAACTAACTGCACACGGGCTGGGATGAAACAGCCACTCCCTCAAATGAGCCCGAATTACCAGACTACACCTCTGCAAAACGAGGATGCCTTGCATCTGCCTTCACTCACTCAGCCTCCAGCCAGCCTGAGGTACTGCCCTTCCTCCAGCATTCACCACCATTTCCAGTTAGGGAGAGACAGCTCTTCCAGATTAGTTTAATTAAAATTGCTCCATTTCCAAGATCAGCTTTGGAAATCTACTGGCATAAAGTTATTAAAGAATTCCCAGTCATCCACTTGGCCTTTTCTTGCTAGTAAAAGGGCTCTCCATGAAGCTGCGGATGCAGCTTTTGAGAGGAGAAGTCCTGATATTGTTTGGAGCTTGACTCTGAGAAACTGTGCCCTAGCCCTTACAGCAAAAACCGTCAGCAGTGGATGACTGGGAATTTTTGAAGATGATGCTGCCAATAGGAAGAAATTGTGAAACAACATGAAGCACTTGGAAAATCCTCTTTCAGGAGGCTGAAGAACAACTGTGGCCATTTTCACATCTGCAGATGAACAGAAGCCCTGTTTTTCTAATGATTTTCCTGTTTTTGTTTGGGGTTTTTGGTTTGTTTGTCTGGGGATTTTGTATGTTGGCTTTTAAAATACCTTTATGAGAAACAAGAATGAGCTACTGGAGTGCAGCTGCTCTTGCCTCTGAAGGTCTTCAGTGTCCCAACAACAGCACCTGGAGAAATCTAGCTTCAAAAGGTCAAAAAGTAATTGTTGCAAGTGTCACATTTGAATACTACCAAGCAGCTCTTGTGATGATTTCAGGCTTCATTTATTCTAGTGCCTTTAAAACAACCAAGCCTCCTTGGTCAAATAATAAATATATAAGGTGAATTAAAATCTCAATGAAACAGTTCATTACCAGAATAAATAAAGACATCAACAAGCAGCCAAAGGCATTTGTACAGCATCCTACCCTGGGTATTTAGTGCTTTTAATGGCCATTTTACATTGTTCACCATTTTTCTTCACTAGCAGGGAAGGAAACGAGAGTCTCATCTTGTACTGAAGAACAAAGTTGTCCCAAATGGCTAAACCAGCCACAAACTTTGACACAGGATGTGACCAGATATCTTTCATTTTCTTCTTTTCCATTAAAAGAGGTAACTTGAAACCACAATGTATTTCACTCCTGGGTTTTGAGCATCTCTCCACGGAAGCCTGCTATCCAAAATTTGTAAACAGCCTATAGTTGTTTGTGCTGTATTAGAAGAAATGAATGCTTCAATTCATAGTCATCTGCTATGAAACAAACCGCTAAAAATATAAACAGGTTCTTATTCACCCTTCGGGCTTCACCAGATAAACAAGAGCAAGGGAACTCAGCGAAACTAAGCTCTGCCATTAATACTTCTGTCAAACGCTTGTAGGCGCAGATATTATTGGAGAAGGTTCACATTAGTCTTTAATGCTTATCACAACAAGACCTGTTAAGATCCCCCTCTGTAGCATACTAAGTTGCAAAATACCCTGGCAGCTGGTAAAGCGTTATTTCTTCCCAAATCTCAGGCATCGTTAATACTGCTGGTTTTCTGCTACTTCTTCTAAAGACAGTCTGCAGTGACAATCCAAAGCACAATTTTGCTTGGCCAGTTGCACACCACGCTCATAGGGCCTGCCCTGGGAAAACCACAAACTCACTGCCTTCCTAAATGCCTTACTGACCTTTCTCAAAAGGCCATGGCAGCTGCTTTTTGGAGACTTGCAAAGAAGCAGAGAAGCATAGATTCGTTAAGGTTGGAAAAGACCTCTAACGTCATCATAGAATCATAGAATCTCCTCTTTAACTGATTACTTACAATTGGAACAACAGCAACTAACCCAGCCGTACAAGGGCAGCTTTTGGAAAACACCTCTGAACCTAAAGCTCTCTTACCCTCCGAGCAGACAGGAAAGAAACCACAACTTTCCCACTGAAACCAAAAATCTAAGTGTTGTCAAATAAGAGATTTTTCTCCTAGAAAATTGAGGGCATATTTAACAGTGTGGAGGTTTCTACCTCCTTGTAACTGATGGTGAAACCCTTTAGCTGTCTGGTTTTCAGTTTGCTCCATGTTTGCCAGACAGCAGCTCCCCATTTGTCTTGTCCTGCCGGCTGTGCTTGGGTTAAAACAATCTAAAAAGAGCTCACAATTCCTGCCAGGGATACCAGGGTTTCATTGTCACCTGCTTTCCAGAGCAATGGCCTAAACCTCAGGAATCAGTGGGTTTCTCTTCAGCTTTGCCATGCCATGCTGGCTTTTTGCTATGATTGCATTCCCTGCAAATATGTTTAGACTTTTCTACCTTTTATCACACCTGGATGTGAAGCAATTCTCTTGCCCTGAAGGAAAAATTAGTCCGGTGTTTCTGGAAATGCTCAGCATTGTCACACCCATAATTAGTTCGCACACAATGCACAATTTCAGCAGTGAATTTACTTTTCCAAGGAACAATCTGAGGCGTTTGCTTTAACAACAGCAAACCCTGCAAAAGCTATCAACTGCCTGCCATGATCCTGCTGCCTCCTGAAATATCTTTCTGCAAAAGCCATTACTGTCTCAGAGGAAATCATTACCTTCCACGCATACACTGCCTACCTCGTACCTTTTGGTCACATTGCTATCAAAAGCAAAACTCAATATCTATGCCTAAACTGGGATGATCATTATTTATATAGGTGAGGTACCCTATTCATGGACTGACCACACAGAGACACCCACTTTGACATAGGCTGGAAAATGCAAACACACTGGAACTGACTTGTTTCTTTTAAAAATAGCCTTGAATAAAGGGCTCCTTCATTTCAGGCAATTACCTAGGAAATTGGAGCATTTTGTGACCAATTCCTCTGGATTACCTGCTAATGTCTCCATTTCATTCTGAAAGCTGTCTTGGTTTTGCACAGTAGAGAATGAAATTCCCTCTTTCCAAGCAGGAAGAGAAATAGTGGTACCCAAAGAAGAAACAAAGTAAGCCACAGTGGACACCTACAAGCACATATGGGACCATGTATGGCATCACAGCAGCATCTTTCACGTACAATTTCTGTACAGCCAGTCTTCACCAACACCAATTATTTTACTTCCCTTCCTTACCTATGTGACTTTTTGGCAGGAAAGTGGTGGAAAACATATTTGGAGCAAGCTGCAGCTGCATGTCAATAACAGTGTCACAGTCTGTAACAGAATCCTACACAGAACAAGGTAGAGAAGATTCTAAAAACTAGACTAAACTTCAGAGACAGATCCAAACCCATATTTCTGTGAATATTCATTCATCCAGATGTGTAAACATCATGTATTTTTTCATATATCCTTGTTGGCATGTGCCAACTTTACCGTTTTTCAAAGAAGTATGATGGCAGATCACTTAGGTTTTTTGCTCTCAACCATTTGCCCAGGATTTCATGGGTACACCACAGAAATGGGAAATGCAAGTGTCTTACCAACCTTACACCACATAGGCAGCAAACCTGGTTGAAAAACCTTGCCTTATTGTTGAAGAAGGTTGTATCTGCATGAGCTGAGCCAGCTCCCTTACTCATACTCTGAGTGGGACAGACATGGAGCAATGGTTCTACCAGGAAACAAAGCAAGCTACACTTTACCTCTTTGTTGATATGGATCTGAACTGACTACTATCAGGCTGCCTTGGAGCATAAGATGTGCAAATAAGGTCTGCCTGCACTGTCATTGAAAACACCTTGGTCCTTGACACCATACTGCTTGCAGAGAATTTCTTTGTTATTTAGGCTATGACAAACTGTCACTCCTTTGTAAAGGCAAAGCATTCTCAGGTGTAAGGACAACAGCAAATCTTTACTGTTTGCCAACAGCAAATCTTTACTCTTAAATCTGTTCTTGGGTAATTCATGTGTGGAAAAGTCTCCAAGTGAAAAGCAGTGCCATATAAACTGGGATCTACATTAACCTTTTAGCATTTCCATTCGCGCTTACCTTCCTTTCTTCTGAGCTGTTTGTAGGACAGCTAGCCCTCTTCTCCCTACCACACTGCAACTCTCAACAACCTTAACTACACCATGCATCTGGGAAACAAACGAACCTTGGCGGATAAATCATTTTGATACCAACACCAGTAACTAAATTGTAATTTAAATTGCTTCATCCCATCCACTGTTTACATAACTCAGCCTTTGAAGATATCACAGTCCAAAGTAATTTGAGGAACAGATACAGAACGAAAGGATGAATCAGACTCTTTAGAAGACTACATTAGAGAAGTGACACTGTAAAGAGCTGCCCGACCTTCATTAAGTACTAAAACAAAGATTGTTTCTGTCACCTTGCTGTCCACAAATCTGTTTCACTAATAAAATTTCTTCTCAAAATAGAGCTAGTCTCAGCTGAAATACTTTCACTTATCTTTTTTCCTAACCATACAGAATTAGAGCAAGCCAGAAAAGCATCATCTTGCTTCTCAGCTCAAGAAGTACGGACAAACACCCTTTGCAATCTCCTCCACCAATAAAAATCGATCTCTGTTAAATAGAAAAACAGTAAACCACATAAATCCCTGCCCCTGCGGTTTCTAGGAGACAGAACAGGAATTTGAAAAGAAAAAGGTTCATATAACAATCACAAGTCAACAACATTAATTATTGTATTACATCAATAGCTCATTGATTAAAAGAAACATTTGTTCTCCTGCAGAACATATTTAACATCCTTTGTACCTGTCACTATGAAATAAAATAAAAAAGCTCTTAAATTTCTCATTACTGCTCTTTTTTCAGTACTCCCTTTTCTCTCTCGTGTTCACGTCATTTGTGCCTTGTTTCCATCTCCCATCTTTGCACCTTAGAGAACTCATCTAACTTCTGTCAGTTTTGCAGATTTAAATCAGAAATTTTGGATTCCCATAGGAATGAGCAGTTATAGATCGAGTTAATGACACTGTGTTCAGTAACAAGAGTCAAAAGACAGCCCTGCTTGTAAGACAGATATAATTTATCTCATTTTGAGGAAAGAGAGGCACTCAAAGATTAGATGTCTTGCACAGTGCTTCAAAGAGTCATTCTAAAGCCAGAGGTTGAACCAGGGAGCTCCAAGTTCTTGCCCCTTTGCTCTAATCAATTAACCACTTTTCCTTTTCAGGATTTATTTCCTCTTTCATGACTGATGACTAAGCTCCAGTCTAAGGAGGGCATTAGGTACTGTGTCAGGACAAGAGGCTAATTCCCCCTAAACACGTGCTGTTGGGAATAACATGACCTAATGATACTGAGATAATCAGTCCATTGTCTCAGTATGCTAATTGAGACAAATAGGGTAATGAGTCATGTTTAGGTGTCTGCTTCAATGTTTCCTCTTTGTTTTCTGCTCCTGTGATTAATGCCTTCATTCCCTGGAGGTAACTGCTGATGTTCCTCCTCTCTGAGCACTACTGCTGGGACACTGTGTGTGCTTGTGCTCTCATTTACAAAACACTCTGCTTATTCAGATTTTCTATTTTTAGAGGCTCCGGTGAATTCTTTTTCCATATCAACTGTTTTTGAGGTTAAAAGCAAATGAGAAGAACCGAATCAAAACAACTCCCACCCCTTCCTTATGCTTGAAACAAACACGTGAACCCATCAGTTATCAGCTTCGACATTTGGGATTATGGTTAAATGGTTTTAATCAGCTGAACATTAGTCAGCTGTTAACTGGGGGCATTTCTGTCTGAGCTTTTTATACAGGAGCCAGGGACCTTCATTCACAGAACCTAGACATAAGGAGACTACGTCTCCTTTCAAGACTCCTAAAACATGTGCATACTTAGTCTTGATACACAGCAGTGTCCAGCAAGCCTGCTCTAACATTTCAACACTTCCCTGATGTTTACGTCTTTCAGAAAAGTAAACGCATGTTTCAGGGATAATAACTGAACCATGTTAGGTGAATTCCAGTACCTGAAGGGGCTACAAGACAGCTGGGGAGGGACTGTTTACAGAGCTTTGTAGTGATAGGATGAGGGGCAATGGGTATAAACTGGAGAGGGGCAGATTTAGACTGGACATAAGGAGGAATTTCTTCACCATGAGAGTGATGAGGCCCTGGCCCAGGTTGCCCAGGGAAACTGTGGCTGCCCCTTCCCTGGAGGTGTTCAAGGCCAGGTTGAATGGGGCCTTGGGCAGCCTGATCTAGTGGGATGTGTCCCTCCCCATACCAGAGGGTTGGAACTACATGATCTTTAAAGTCCCTTCCAACCCAAACTATTATATATACTATATAATGATTGTATGACCACGGAGGGAGGAACAGAGGGCAAACTGTTGAACATAATTTCTTTACAGCAAGATCTAGTATTTGGTATCTGCCGTGTTCATGGCTGCACATAAACCAATTCATACACAAGTGGCTTTGGAAGGCAGTTACCTATTTGCATAATATCGTAACTGCATTTCTTCAGGCAGATCTATTTCTCTGTTTCAAAATCTCACCACAGGGGAGAAAGGAAACAGCGCTTATAATAGATCCTTGCAATTTCTCTCTTTAAGGGCTACATAATACCATGTATCATTTGAAAGTATTCAGCAGACGTGGCTGAATTCTACACTTCAGTGTTTTCCCTCAGCTTGCAATCAGTGGTTAGAGGAGAACAACTAGTCCTCTCAAATCAAAATAAGTTTAGTATTAACAGCAGAAGCTAAACATAATACTAAAGCCAGAGGATTTTTAAAATAGAGTAAGGGCTTGGAAGAATTTCTCCTATTGAGTAGAGTTAAAATCTTCCCTGAGATATCCACTGTGAATTAAGCCAAAGTACGCACAGAAGAAAAATCCACTATATTCCACAGAGCTGCGCTGTAACCATCCATGGTCATACCCATTATCAGTAAATTACTGCCTATCAGGAACAGCCACAAGGGATTTTGGCAAAAGTTGTTTAAGGATTTAACAGAAAGGCACAGGTCTGTGTACAGGCAAAACCCAAAGCAGGCCTGGCAAAATCAATACAGTGGAATTTATTACTATAAGCAGTAGCAAAATAGTGAAAAATTGGCTTTTCTTACAACTTCTAAAAAAATTACCATGCTAGCCTCTGCAAGACCATACATCTCATCAGAAACATCCTTGTCTCTACCAGCCCATTTGCAGCCATGCTTTCCATGGGGGTCCCTCAAATGCAGCAGGATGACATCAGTCACAGGCAAGATAGCAGATATGATCATACAGAACATGATCCAGATGGAGGCCGCTGAGGCACAGCTGACATATCTTTATAAAAAGCAAACCTTTGCTCTGTGCTTTGCCCTCTCAGTTGAGGTAAGAAGTGGAGCACTAATGTATTTGGATATAAACAGCAATTAATGATGAGGGAGCACGTAAGCAGTCATCTAGGAGTGGGATGGGAGAGACATAGAGGTTATAGAACATATTCTAACCTGCCACGATACAAGGCTCAACTCTATCACTTCACTCAGTACGAGCAGATGCATGCTCAAATAGAGAAGTTTTCTTACCCTCACATAGGAAGTGTTGGCGTGCAAGACTTAACAGTGAGTTCACATCAAGTTTTTTGTGAAACTGAAGAAACCTTTGACGGAATCTTTTCCATTATTGACTGGTGAAGAGATCCCAAAAATCCCATCGATGCTCAAATGAACCCATGTTTTATCAACCGAAGACCTGAAAGTAAAAACAAAGATCCTCAACAACAATTCAGAAAACAATCTGCGAAATTGCTTTGAACACTAGCAGCTTTGTATTGAGTTGTGTGTCAGCTCAGAAGAGAACTGTTTTGAGGATGATAGTAATTGATTTTCTTAATTTGTTAAATAAAGAGTTACAGGCACAGTCTCTTTTTCTCTTTCTGTCAGATTCCATATACCAAATTTGGATAAAGATAGAAGCTGTCACTTGGGTGTCTCTTAGCTGGCCCCAAGAACATGGTTTCAGTTATACCCTTCATAACTGATTAAATTCCAGACTTGTTTGGATTTTGTTTCCCGCCTGGAAATCCAATACATGAAAACAATATAATCATAATCAAAACAATTTCTGATGAAGAAGTTTGTTTCCTGATGGGTGGTTAAAGTGCCATCAAAATATTTGGCTATATAGAAAGGGGGTTCCCTCTCTATTCTGGGCTAATTAAAATTGAAAGACTGCTTTATAGGCTCTTTCTAAATGTTTAAATAAGGACACATTACAAAAATTAGCCTGAAACAACAAGAAAATTCTTTTTCTTTCCTCTTTTCATTACAGTTCTGTCTAATTTCCATCTGACTCTTTAAGGCTAGTTGTCTCTCAGGGACATAAATACCCAAGGGATGATCTAAACATCCAGATATTAGAAGGATGTTTTATTTGCAAGACCGTTATTCAGCTAATGGTTCTGTATAGCAGACAAAGGACACTAAACCAGGCCCTTAGTTGCATAAACAGCCAGCTGTTTCAGATTTGTCCCTGTGATGCTGTTTCAGTTTACAACTCCATTTCAGTTTGTCCTTACAACTACATCTCTTACTGTGTTAAGCTAAAAAGCTGAATTATGCCAACACACCAAACTATGAGCCTTATTACAGCTAGGGAAGAGCAAACATTAGAATAATTAAATTTGAACTTTGCATTGAGTAAGTTAAAGGTAACACCTGCTGTTTGACATCTGGATATTAATCAATGGGATTAGGCAAAAGCCAGGCACCCTAATACCCACTCCTTCCTTCAGGCACTTTGTCACGCTGAATGGGCTACTGTATGCACAACAAGCAGCGATTTTACTACAGCATATTCAGGTTCAGTTTACAAACCCTTAGGAGGGACAGAAAATATACCATATATACCATTCCTATATGTAGAAACCATCTTCTTTTTGGCTTTTTGGCCAAGCAAGCCCATTTAAGGCCTTTCCTTCTTGATGCCAAAACAAACACTATTCTTATTTATTATTAGAAGAACAATCGAATTGCATGCTATTTAATATTCAGTGAATTTATCTGACCCTGCATAATGGCTTTTAAAAGAAAAAAATCCAGATAAAACAAATTACACTAGGTTTCAAACTGCAGAAATTAATGCAAGCTACGCAGATGAAAGAACTTCAAAGCCAAGGTCAACATTATTTTGAGAAATGCCAAAGTGTAAACTGCCTTCTCTTAACTGCTGCTCTCGCCACCACAGATCCTTCCTGTTACAGCCTCCTGAGTCTGTAATGACTCCTGGGTCATTGGGTTTAGGAGAACATCCCAATTGAAACCTGCAGCTACATAAAAATTTGTTCTCTTGGAAGCCCTTCCTGTCCCCTCCTCTGCACTTTTTTTGTCTTTGTCTATTTTCAATGCAAAAGCAGTTTTCAAAAAAAAAACAAAGAGTCCAGTGGATGATTTAATAAATATTGGATTAAGTAAAACCTAAAGTATGCCATACACTTAATTCAAACAGCTGGAACACACACACATATATATATATATCTTTTCAATAGGCTCTAAGAGGAGAGGAAGGAAGGGGAAAAAAAAGGAACAACAACAGAATAGAAAGTATTTTAAAGACAGCCAAGCTCTACTGCAGATTTCCAGAGAATTCATGGGAAATTATACTGCCTAGAGGCAAATGAATGAATAGGGACTACACACAATGATTTTATGGTGTGTTGTCTGGGAGGCAGAAGAAAACGTGTTGGGTAACAGTTACAGAAGGCAACACCAGAAAGAAAAGTGCCAGTGAAGAAGAGACCACTCCTGTTAGAAGCTGTCCTTCGATGGGGCTCTGCAGAGCAGATGCAGCAATTCTTGCTCTGTAGATGCAGAGCTGTGTTTTGTAACTGGACATGGTTGGAGGGGATTTGCACAGTGAGATCTTTGTAGCGGTTTCTTTATTAGTCTTCTATTCTTCCCTGGGGCTCCTTGTGGAGGCTGGAAGGGAGCAGGGTAAGATGGGAGAAACACTTCAGAGAGCAGAGACAGAAGGGAATAACAGCAAAACAGTCCCCCATGGCCTACAGTGGCAAAAAACATACTGGAGGTTGAGAGCTCGGAAAACTGAAATTCAAGGCAAGATAACACTTTGCTTTAGGAGCTCAGTCTGTTTACATTCCAGCTATAGCTGGGAATGGGCCTGGATAACCCACTGCCCTGAGCACCCCTCCATCATCTTGGGCTGACAGGCTCAGCCAGTGCCAGGCAGGAGCCTAAACTCTAATTTGTTTTCTGATGCACTGTCCCCTCTGTCCTGAGAAAGCCTGTATGCAGGTAAATCACTGCCAGCTTCTGCAGAGAAAATGCTTTATCTTTCCTAGTGTTCAAGAGCTCGGTTTCCCAAAACATAACCATATTTCTACACTGGTTAATTTGCTTTCAGATTTTTCAGATCTTATTTCAGTGAGAATGGAGAATAAGAGGAGCCTGAGGGCTCTATTAGATGTGTTCACCATTAAGGAGAATTTGATAGAAATGGATAATCCTGCAACAGACTGCTGGGAGTTTGTTCAAGAGACCACACGCATACACACACCCCTTACTGTGATCAGGTTTTGTGACTGTTCAGATCCTTTTGTTTTCATCCTTGATAAACCCTGCAAGACATTTTGATACTAACAGTTAAACTCTGTGTTTCTTGCTCCCTTTAAGGCATCTGTGCTCTCTGATGCCTTCTCCCAAACTACTATCGCAAAATAAAGCAGTATATTCAGAACAATTGAAAGAGGAGTATTTGGAAATAGATGCATAGTTTCCACACCCATCCCTTGCATCACCAATCTATAATTATCAGCAGGGTTTATATTATTTTTTTAGACAGTAGGACATCATTCAGTCCCTCCTGGAGATGAGAGCAGAAAAGTAGCTCTAGCAGAGGATCACTACAAGCATCACACTTTCAAAAAGAAGTTTTGCCAAATTTAAACCACTCCCATTTCCAAGCACAAGTAGAGGACATGCAGACAACCATGCAACAACCTGGACAAGACTTCACTTGCTTCCTTAATATTTTGTTCAATCTTGTGCTTGTGACATCTACCTCTTAGTTTGGACAGTGGAAACTGTTCCAAATTCATATCCTTTCATCCATCCATACTGTAGGTGCTTAAATACGTGGACTTTGGACCCATCTGAGTGCTATTAAAACCTGCTGCTGTATCATACAAGCCTGACATGCAGTGCTGTGACCCCAGCTGTCACATAAAGCTAGTTGCCTGCCAACCAGTACCATGTGCACACACTCAAACCCAGAAGCTATCGTACCTAAGGATGTACCAAAACCCACACAGTCTGGTATTGAGGCCCCTTATAAGCAAATAATAGATGATCAGGCAGATCAAGTACCAGGCCAACAGCAAAGTTTGAGGATGTGCAGTTGGGAGTATGTCTACCAAAGCTAGAGTCAGATCCTTCTGTGCCAAGTCCCAATTTCTTACAGAAATGCCTTCTTTAACTTTCTCCCATGTGGACATCATCTGCCTTCAATTGTTCTCTCCTTCCTGCAAGGAAAAAAATGGCAAGCTGTATTCCCAGTGAACAACAGATCTACTGAGAGTTTCCCTCTTAGTAGCCCAAGATTTAGTCAGCTGCCCCAAATGGTACCAGCAGAAGGGGAAGAACACCAGAACTTCCGTGGATATAATAGCGCCTCTTTCGCTTTTGCATTTGTGCACAGCCAGCTCAAGGTAAAACAACCACACAAAGCAAGCGATAGGGGTTCAACAGCCTTCTCTGTGCAGGGTCCAAGTCCATGTGCATGAGCTGGTCATTGTAACCAGCCAGGAATGCCTCTATAATCACATGCTCAGCAGACCTTCCACTGGGAAATCTTCCATGTTGCAGCAAAAAGAAACCATGCACTTCTGCTTAAATAAGTTATAGCTTGATAATTAAATTACCTGCTTGGATGCAGATGATCTAAGAAAGAGGATACTTTTCTTGACTTAGACCTCAAGCACACTAAATATTTGCAGTAAAATAAGTTTATTAAGGGACGGTTACATTCCAGAGAGAAATGGGAAATATTGAAATATAATTTGATTCAACTAAGTATCAAAACCTGGGCCAAGGAGAAATGCTAAACAATTACTGAGACAATCCACTTACTTAATCCTTTCTCTTCCCAAAGTGCTCTACATTTTTCTTGTACTTTCAACCGAGTTTCTTTCTCCATACCCTTTTCCTGGTTGCCTCCTATCTCATTCTTTTAGCTTCCTCCTCAGGCAATTGACCCAGGCTGGCTGCAACGGGCTGTCCCATTAACAGCTTAGGGTATCCTTGTAGATCTGCTGGACTTATGTGAAACCCTGACCTGCTACTTCCCAGAAGCAAAGCAAAATTTAAGCAGCAGAAACCTTCTGATTTGCTAGACATCCCGGTATTTTTTTACAGGGACTGATGTCAGCTTGAACATGTGGCAGTTGGAAAGACAACATTTATACTCTGAGAACAGCAAAAGCTGTTTCTTTTGCTTTGTAATTAGATCCTCAAGTTGACCTAATCCATGTGCTGCATAAAAAGGCTTATTCTTCTCAGACTCAGTCACTCCAGTTGGAAAAAGAAATTGCTTTAAAAGGTGTCCCGAACCTGTTTTGTGGCATAAACCCCAAAACTTATCAACAAATGGATCAGATATTACTGAAAGGAGTCCAGCAAGGTTAAACACTGGCTGTAGATGACAGGAGAATGAGCGTACCTGCTGCAGCTCTGGAATGGGCATGTTAACAACCTGGAGAAGAGGAGGCTGAGGGGAGACCTCATTGCTCTCTACAACTACCTGAAAGGAGGTTGTGGAGAGGAGGGAGCTGGGTTCTTCTCCCAAGTGGCAGGGGACAGGACGAGAGGGAATGGCCTCAAGCTCTGCCAGGGGAGGTTCAGGCTTGATGTCAGGAAAAGATATTCCACAGAAAGGGTCATTGGTCCCTGGCAGAGGCTGCCCAGGGAGGTGGTTGATTCACCTTCCCTGAAGGTGTTTGAAAGAAGGGTAGGTGAGGTGCTGAGGGGCATGGTTTAGTGATTGATGGGAATGGTTGGACTTGATGATGCAGTGGGTCCTTTCCAACCTAGTGACTGTATGATTCTATGATTTTGAATCTAATAGCAGAAATCATCACTACCTTCACTGACAGCTAAGGTCAAGGTCATTCTCGAGAAGCTAGATGGTTCTACTTATGCCCATTATGCATTGTGTCTCCACCTGGAAGTGTAAGCTCCCTTTACCCTCCAAGTCCCAGTTTTCTGGCAGCCTTTAAAGGGGAAGCAAACAAATCAAGGGGCCTGTGGGAGTCCATGTGTCTCCTATGCAAAGTGTGGCTAAAAGTCCTGACCTCTTCTAAGAGCTGTAATGAAGAGCACTACACAAGGACACTACTAACAGGAGATGAGTGATTTATAAAGTTTTGTCCCATATTTTACAAGAAAAACATGCCTGTAAGCTCTGGCCTGAAAACCTTTTTAAATCTAAATTTGCTGCGAAACACAGAAAAAACACTGTGCAAGCCAGCTCTCCCATTTTGTAAAAATAAATCTCAGTATGAGATCCACATGGACTACATTTTCTCCTGGGCCATTCTTCCCCCACTGAGAATCAAACTAGATTTCTACAATTGTCCCAGCGGGAAACATTCTGTGATGTTGCTACCACAGCACCATCGTACCAGAAATCATATGGTCTTTACATCTAACTTTGTTCTAAGAAAGTCTATTCATATCTCATCTTATTTTCATCAGCAGAAGGAAATCCTCAAGAGCAGCTCTGCATTCGGTTTCTTCATTTGCAAATTCAGTTTGAGATTACACCCTTTCCCCCTCAATAATTGTTTAAAATGTCTTGGGCAGAGGGTTTAGGGATTTTTTACCTTCAATTGTGGCAATGTAATTATTCATTAGACTGCATTTTAAATTAGGTCTGTGAAGTGATTTGCAATTAACTAACCTAATACACGTATCAGTACATAAATCCATCCCACTTCTCTTTTTACCTCCCTTCCCCGACAGAAATCCCTCATATTGTTTTGCTGACATAGTTTAGAAATTGTCTGCTCCCAAAAAGCTATTCTGTACATGTGAGAATAAATTTAGCAGGGTGACAGTGTGTGTGGAGCTGGGAGCTGAGTTTTCCTACAACAGGACTCTTAACAGCAAATAATTAATTTGAAATGACCTTTAAGCTCTGAGTCATTTCAAGAGGTTTTGTGTGGATGTATTATGTCCTAGGTTGTGGGCACACAAAACAAGTAATTGGTTATTCATCATTAAGAAGGCATAGAAATAAGAACGAATTCTTATGCTTTAATTATTTAGCAGAAACATCTTGAGAAATGCAACAGTTAATCTAACCTCAGACTACAAAACATATGCAGTTTTCTCTAAAAATAAGGTGTCTGCTTTCCTCAGAAAAGGTGAAACTTGCATTAGAGAACTGAAAACTTCCAACTGAAATTCTTCATTTGAAGTTCTAACTCAAAATATATGGGTTTCTAGAGAAATATTTTCAGTGCTTTTCAATTATCTGAGAAAGGGTGAAAGAAATAGCTGACTGGTGCCAGTAATGACACAATCTGTTATTAGAAAAATGCGACATCTGCCATCCATAGCACCTGATAAATATTATCTTGTTTCTGCTTCAGGAAAAGAGTTATTGTGAGGGATGAAGTAGCAAGGTATGCACAAAAGACCCGACAGAAAGTACCTCACCTTTATATCGATAGAGACCTCACAGCAGCACTTGTTACTATGTGATGGTGCACAGAAATAAGTATCTCTGAACACCCTTTTGCATTTGTCACGAGGTTTCATAGGCAGCTGCTCATTATTGTCTACACATACCATTCTGTGAATGGATTCTTTAGGGATGCATGCTGAAAAAGAAGTTCTTACCTTTCTTATTTCCTATTTAGAAGAAATAAATAAAAGCACATGAACTCAAGGCATCTCTTCCCAGCCACCACATTATGGACTTGGGACAATGCCCAATTTTACCTGCACCACTGATTGATATCTTTAATATTTTCATGTGAAGTAAAGTAAAATCAAGCTTAAAACACCCAAGCCTGTTACCCTGCATCACAATAAAATGGTATGCATGGTATAGTGCTGGCTAAGTAACAGCATTTAAATTAAAAGCCAGGAACCTCGCTCCAAGGAAACAGGCAACACATAATTAATCAAAGAGCATTATTTAAGTGCGGGGCTTTGTTCTGTATTAAAAAAGAAAACCTTCATGTAACAGTTTAGCTTCTTTAGATCTGTGGAAAGCAGAGGCCAGTCAGCAGGAGGACATCAAGAAGTTAAGCACTGACTTCAACTCACTTCCCTGCAGCTGAGGGTTTATTGAAGAACATTCCCTTGCCCCCAGCTTGCGCTGGGGTATGAATCCTATTAGCTCAGTATGGTAAGATCACAGAGTGGAACAGAGCACTGCTTCAGAAACCAGCCCAAAGCGCTCTACGAACCAGAGCAAATTAGCACAAAGATGGGAGGACTGAGGAGAGTTGCCAAAGCAATCTTTGCAGTTGTTCTCTTTGGACTTCGGGTGGCAAGAGAACGGGGCTGTTGTGCCAAAGCCTGCAGCTTCACACGATGTCAAAGGAAAAGATTAGCTCATCTTTCAGTGACAGACAGGAGCTTGGCCTGTGGTTTTTCACAAACATCACCTTTCCCAAGGGAGAGAGAATTTACACCCTTGTCTGTCTCAAGCAATAAGTGTCAGTTATCAAATGCAAACCCACGCCTTCCAGTCAGCAATTCTCCAGAATGACAAGCAGCTGGAGGGAAATAGCACAATAACCCATTGAGCAAAAGAGAAAGCTTTTTGCCACGGGGCAGTGTTACAGGTCTTTCTAAGGCTTAAGGAAAGGTAATTAGAGGTCTTATATAATCTGTTCCCTGCATGTTTGGGCTGTAAATGAAAAAGAACCTCCACAACTCTTCTAAGGAATTTAACACAGTACTGGAGAAGCTCTTTACTCTAAAACATATATTTTCAGTGCAGTCTCCAATCATGAATACTGTGCAAAATACTTGCAGTACTTGATAACTGTTTCAGTACAATGGCTTTCCAATTTTTGTATTTCAAATCCACATAAAAGCTCACTCAATTTAATGCCTTTTGCTATCAAAATGCTGAATGGCTTCCAGCCATGTCAAACATAAAGTAAAAGACATGGAAAGAACATTTGCCTGTGGTTCTGATGGAGAATTAAACATTGCTAATCCAATTATAACTATTTTGGTAAAGGTACTGACAAAAAAACCCAAACAAACACGCCTGGTTCGGAATCTCAGTCTGGATCTATTGGATTAAGCATCTAAAAATTGCAGATCGATGTGAGAAATGGACAAAAACCTTTGCTACCTCAAAAATCATCATAAAAGGAAAACTTGATCCAAAATAGGAAGATATCAGTCACAGTGGGAAAGGCAGACTTCATATGATGAAAATGCTCAATGAAGAGAAAGTAACATTGCTGAAAACAGCAAAGCTAAGGACATCCACTTTGGAGAAGTGGCCTATTGCATTCTGAGACTGCTTGATATCTGCTGGCTAAAACAGGTTTGGGGCAAAGACCAATGTGTTTCTTTGACTGTGAAGGCAAAGGGAAGAGGAACAAAAGAATAAAAAAAAAATTAAAGACAGAAAACATGGAGCTAGTAGCTTTTGATGTTTCCTGAAGAAGTAGTAGCCAGTACTGTTGAAATGACAGATCCCTCTCAAGAGTTTCCAAACATGTTGGAAGTGACACTTCCGCCTACTTTGTCTGCTTAGACTTTGAGTTCCTGGGAAGAGGGGTGGGAAGGGGAATAATTACCTCAAATTCATAGATGGGGAACTCAAGGTCTAAGTTACTCGTCACGTAATACTTCATGTTTCAAATACATGATCTTGTAGTCTAAGCAATAAAGACCACCCTTTCTCTGAGCAGTGTATTTTTAATTGTGCACAACCTAAAGGAAGGGAAAGCTGTATAGCTGAGAAGTATTAATCCTCCTAATTAAGTGGAGTAGTTGGAAAGCAGTTAAGAAAACAAATAAAAGCATGAAAGGAAACTGGCTGAACAACAGTAGACATAAACACTAGATTTCTTCGTAAATATGACACTTCCATCACTTGGAGGCCCCAGGGGAGTGCAGTGCTGGAGACAGATTGGTGTTTCTCAAAGAACATTAAAAGCCTGAGAAGCATCTTAAGCAGCACCATGGAACCCCACTGGAGAAGAGTACAGCAAGCGGGAGGTCCCATTGCCTGAAGCATTTTCAAGCTATTTACTTGGCTTAGCACCTTCAGCAGAAATGACTGAATTGGAAAACTCAAAATAACTATCTAAACCAAAGACATTAAAAATCAGTAACCATTTTGCAAATACTTTGCCCTTTGCTTCTGTATCCCAGTCTGGGAGACTGGAAACCCACATGTTTGTAAAGTGGTCAGACAAGTCTGGTGGCATAAGCAATAGTGGGATTAAGATAATTAAGATACTTTCAAGGCTCTGTTATTAGTGTAACTGCAGATCAGCAGCTGTATCAGCAAGTCATAGGCATGCTACAAACCAGTACTAAGATTTCCCCCACTTGAGTGGGAATAAGTATTTTAACAAGCACATTCTAGTGATAGCCTTTGTGACTCTTCCTCTGCAACTACAAAGCACTTGGGGCTTCCTCCTAATAATAAGTATTCATAACGTCTCAGCAACAGTTTGAGTCTACTTCTCGATGTTAATTAAGTTCACGTTTTCAGGTCACATACTGTCTTTATTGCATAGTTATCAGACTTGCTGCTCTCATATTTTGCTTTTCTTTTCGTCCCTCTTTCCTTTCAGTCTTGGTTGTATTTGGTTTTTATTTGTCCTTTACTTGACCTCTACAGCAGGTTTTCCCCACTTCATTTGGACTCTGCATTTAAAGTCACTGAAGAACGCTCAACCACCACCAGTTACATTCTGGATTTATTTATTTTCATAAGTTCCCTTTCTCTCTCTCTCCTTTTTTAATGGTGATACATATTCGTGATCATTTTAACTTTTTGACCCTATCCTCTTCCACAATCAAGTCCTTGAGCTCCTCAGCCACACAACTCCATTCCCTGCTTCCCTTGATGTATCCATCACTGCTCTTTAAAAACCAGTTCATACTTGCTTTTGCACAATGCATTGTATCCCAAGTCACTGAGAAAATGAAATTGGTTGGAAACTTTTCTGAAAAAGGCATAAAAGCCCTTAAGTTCTCCATTCCCAAATTCAAACAACGGAATAAAAAAAGCCCTGTTGCTTCAACACCACACGGGCAGCAATTCACAAAATTACAGCAGTGTATGAAGGTCAGTAATGCAGCCAGTCCTCCTCAGCTGGAATTCCTGACATACAGAACCTATTGTCTATCTGAAATGAGAGGAGGAGAATTACTGGGGATTTCTTCCTCTTTCTGAGTAAACAAGGTCAAACATGACATACAAGAAAATCCCCAAGTCAGCAAAACAAAAAGTAATTGTGTTCTTCCAGGCTAAATATGCCATAAGGAAAGAAGGAAATGGCCTTTAACCATGTGAAGAGAGACTTGTCAAAGACAACTTTTATTTATTGAGATGCTATTTCAGCACAATTGTATCCCCTGCATTTCTAAGGAAAATAACATTTAAAAATAAACAATAATTTCCAAAGAACTTAAGTTGAACAAATAAAATACCAATCAACTTCCTAAGAAACGGACTTCAGTAGACTTTTTATCTAATCCTCTGAACCTCAGTGAGAAAAAGCAGGAAAAACACACATCTTCTCAACTAGAACTTTGAGAACAAACTTTTCAGACCAGTGATCAAAATGCACAAAGCACCTCCCATATGAAGACAGACTGAGAGAGTTGGGGTTGTTCAGCCTGGAGAAGAGAAGGCTCCCAAGAGACCATAGAGCGACCTTCCAGTATCCCATGGGGGCCTACAAGAAATCTGGAGAAGGACTGTTTACAAAGCCTTGTAGTGATAGGATGAGGGGCAATGGGTATAAACTGGAGAGGGGCAGATTTAGACTGGACATAAGGAAGAATTTCTTCACCATGAGAGTGGTGAGGTGCTGGCCCAGGTTGCCCAGAGCAGGGGTGGCTGCCCCATCCCTGTAGGTGTCCAAGGCCAGGCTAGTTGAGGCTTGGAGCCTCTGATCCAGTGGGAGGTGTCCCTGCCCATGGCAGGGGGTTGGAACTGGATGATCTTCAAGGTCCCTTCCAACCCAAACTATTCTGTGATTCTAGGATTCTAAATCAAAACACTTCACTTAACCAGAGACTTGGTTCCATCAGCACCTCAGTAGTTCTCTCATTCAGAACAAGTAGGCTTATCTTTGAAACATTAATATGAAATGAAGACTCAAAATAGTTTTGAAAATAGCAATTGTTTTCTGAAACAGAATCATAGAATCATAGAATAACCAGGTTGGAAGAGACCCACTGGATCATCAAGTCCAACCATTCCTATCAAACACTAAACTATGTCCCTCAGCACCTCATCCACCTGTCCCTTAAACACCTCCAGGGAAGGTGAATCAACCACCTCCCTGGGCAGCCTCTGCCAGTGCCCAATGACCCTTTCTGTGAAAAACTCTTTCCTAATGTCCAGCCTAACCCTCCCCTGGTGGAGCTTGAGGCCATTTCCTCTTGTCCTGTCCCCTGTCACTTGGGAGAAGAGCCCAGCTCCCTCCTCTCCACAACCTCCTTTCAGGTAGTTGGAGAGAGCAATGAGGTCTCCCCTCAGCCTCCTCTTCTCCAGGCTAAACACCCCCAGCTCTCTCAGCCGTTCCTCATAAGGCCTGTTCTCCAGCCCCTTCACCAGCTTTGTTGCTCTTCTCTGGACTCGTTCCAGAGCCTCAACATCCTTCTTGTGGTGAGGGGCCCAGAACTGAACACAGTACTCGAGGAGTGGTCTCACCAGTGCCGAGTACAGAGGGAGAATAACCTCCCTGGACCTGCTGGTCACGCCGTTTCTGATACAAGCCAAGAAACTACATGAACTTCCTTGGGTCTCCCATCTGAAGACATAAGCAGGGAAAGCAGATTTGGTGCTAGTTACAAAAACTCAGTCCTGAAATAAGGAGCTGAGATGATAAGAAAACACATTTTTGCAAACATTAGTGGAATTTTGTACCTGAAAACTGGTGGAATTGTGTGATACTGGAGTCACTACTGAAAATCCCCACAGCTTTCAATCACCAGTATTTAGGTTTATTATTTTTTTTAAATTGTTTCTTCTATGCTGTTATAACCACCTAACCTTTGGAATATGAGATTAGTTCTTTTTTTTTTCTTTTCTTGCAGAAAGTCAATTTAATCAGTGAGACAGAAAAAAATCAAATTGCAGTACAGTAATATCAGAAATTTAAATAGCATCTTCCTAGTCTAATACCATTTGTGAAAGGAGTCCTACATTCCCTCCAGGAGGGCTGACATTTAAATATTTATAGGATCAAATGCTAATGACAGCAGATTACTTGACCTTCTCTCCCTGCCAACAGAGGACACAGCTCTATATCTCCTCTGGTATTTTAACTGTGCTTCTTTTTAAGTGACACAATAATCAGGGATTTCTCCTGTTTCGTATTTTTTTTTTTGTGTGGGTGTGTTTGAGGCCAGTCTCATCACTTTATCAGATCACAGGCAGGTGTGTCATCGGTACCCTCAGTGTAGGTTCCAATCCCAAAGGGGAGAAGGTGCTATGCAGTAAAAGAGATTAATAAAGCTCTAGTAGTTTATTGTACAGCTCTCCAACTGCTCTTCATGTTCTTACTAAAATCGTAAGATTCATAAGCTAATCTTGCAACATCATCTCAATTAAGCTGATTTTTGACCAATCTAACACAACTCTATCTGAATACACTGGGAGAACAGGGATTGTTCAAACATTAAATGTGAGCCCAAAGTGGTTGTAGACAGACCACCTACAAAACAAGTTCTTTAACTGTATGGCTCTGGGATACTGATTTAAACATAAAATGCAAGTTTTAGGAGCTCATCTTCCAAACTTCCTTAGTACCCTGAGAAAAGAAAAATCTTATCCTATAACTGAGACAATCTAAAAGTAGGTTGGAAAAGACCTCTAGATCATTGAGTCTAACTATTCCTATCAACCACTAAACCATGTCCCTCAGCACCTCATCCACCTGTCTTTTAAACACCTCCAGTGATGGGGACTCCAGCACCTCCCTGGGCAGCCTGTTCCTGTGCCCAGTGACCCTTTCTGTGAAAAATTGTTTTCTGACGTCCAGTCTGAACCTCCCCTGGTTCAGCCTGAGGCCATTGGAAGGCCAGCTCCCAAACTTACTTAGGGCACACTCAATCCCTTCATCCAGGTCATTGATAAAGACATTGAATAGGGCTGGACCCAGCACTGAGCTCTAAGGGACGCTGCTTGTGACCCTGGACACAATCTGGAGTTACCTCCATTTCCCACCACTCTCTGGGCCCAGCCATGCAACCAGTTTTCCACCCAAAAGAGTGTCTGCCTGTCCAGGCCAAAAGAAGAAAGTTTCCTAAGCAGAATGCTGTGAGAAATTCTCATGAGAAATGCTGCTTTATTCAACTGAGATCGCAACACCCTCTGGGTTAACTATAGTTTTTATGTATCAAGTCACAGCTATGCATAGAAAAAGTCGCCAATCTATTATTCTTGAATAATGTAATCTTACAAGGGTCTAAGTATGTTTCTTATTAGAAATGACATTTGCGTTTCAGGAGGTGGTGGATGATGTTTTATTTCTTGTTTTATTTTTACAGCCATTTCCAATTAGCTGTATGCTAAATTGATTTTACCATTTGATGTATTCTGTATCTAAGCAGGACAATGTGTGTTGTACCTTGGATATCATTTCACGTAACACCTTCTGAAAGAAATTCACATATCCCCCTGTCCACTCTCAATTCTAAAGACAAATAGAATATATTAATCAATGCCCGAAGGAAAAAACTCAACGGAAATTAACTGGCTGCATTACGGAATAAGTGATTGCTCCATAATACCCTGCACACAAAAGACAAGCTTTTCTTTCTCCTTGTAGTCCTCATAAGTGGACTTTTATCATGACAGCCAGAACATCAGGGGTTTTCAAATGATTAAGGCATGAATATATCACAACTCTTTCTTCCTTCCCCTAAAAGATTAATGCAAGGCACCTTAGGATTTGTCTACAGTAAGAGCATCCTATAAAATAATTGTTGCAAAAATACTTGCCAGCATTTCTCAAATGCCGTCTTTTGACTACTTGACATCTCTGTTAAAATCACTCTCAATTAGTATTCCATTCAGCATTAGTAAATGCTAAGTGTCAAGCAGTTACAATAGAGTCCCAGATGATGCAACTAAAAAAAAATCTAATGCAAATCCCAGCAGACTTGAGATATAGATTTAAAATACTTTCCTCAGAGCCTAACTTTTTATTTGCTGACAGATGCTTTTGTAGATCTGCTAACGTTTGAAGCCAGCAAACAGTAATCGCCCAGGCAGAGGCTGCATCAGCAGACTAAGAACAGCAATGATGAATAAGACTCTGTATTTTGAAGAAAACTTGAGCATGTTTGCCAACATCAACAGGTACCACCATTGTTTCTTGGAAATTCATCTGCTTGTGTAAGCTGTCCCAGTTCTCCGGCAAAAAGGAAAAGCTGCTTTCAAATTTCACCTACATCAGCACCAATGAGGAGTAACAATACAAAACCAGAATTAGTTCCAGTTTATATCAAGATTACTGAAGATGAAGCCCTTGAAATTGCAATTTTCCAGTTAGTGAAATGAAGACAGTAAATACTACTTGCCTATGATAAGAGGGAATTGGGCTGACACAGTAATATTTGCTCAGTGTTCAAAGAGTTCTAGCTAGAATAAATCAGTCTAAATTTGTCTCAAGTTCATCCTATGCCTAATGCCAGTGATTTCAATCAACTTATACCAAAAATTGTTTGGTCAGCCTTTTTTTACCTTGCACGTTGTATTTTCTGCTGCTGTGGCCAAAAGCAACACAGACGGCTTCCTTGGCCAGGACCCAGGCAGACACCGGTCATCTTACCTGGCAGCAAATCCCCATGCCAGTACACCACTCAGTGGCCTAAATGTATCTGCATAGATGAAAAACAAGAAACCACATGGAATCCAAGCTAAATTTTATTTCCCTTCCCACTTGCCAGTCTCTAGGAGCAAAGAAGATTTGCTTCAGGCTTTTTAATTAAAACTTTCCTTCTACAGCTGGACTGCATTACTGCTGGACGCAGTGCTTGGCTTGCAACACATCTGTGGCCAAGAACAGTAGACATGAAGCACAGGAATGTGTCAAACTGAAAAGGGTAAGGAAGATAGTTGCTGGTAAGACTTGGGTTGAAGTAGACAAAAAAATTAGGCTGTATTCTCCATTGTCAATGCCTAGAAGCACCATTTACAGAAGTGCAGAAAGGAATGGGAATCCATCAGTTCAGGTTCAGAAGTTTAAGGAAAAAAGTCCCTATATGACGTTGGTTAAGTCGCAAAGCAATAGTCGAAGTGTAATTTTCCTTGTAAAAACTGTAGTCTTTAACAGCTCCATTGGCTGATGCAGAAATCCTCAGTTTACTGCTTAAATTCTCCATATTCTTTAGCATTTCTGTGCCTCACCAAAACACTTCAGTCTTGGTTTGGCATTGCTTATTTCCTATGCTCTGTCTGTTCTCGTCATCCCAGTTCTGCAGAATCCTCCTTTCGATCATTATGGTATTTTCAGGGCTCTTAACACAAAAGAAGTCTCTGACTGAACACAATAAAAATCTTAAGCACCTTTTAAAATAGGATAAGAACACAAAGAGGTAATGTTCTGTCTTCTAGTGTACAGCTGCTTAACCTTTAGGGGTCAAACCAGGCATAGTGCTCAGGAAATAGCTCTCAAACAGATATAATTGGAGTTACAGGCTATTCCTACACTGCTTTGGAGAAGTTTTTCCTTAGCTTGTCTATAAAATTATTAACAGTTAAGAGGTTTGCAGATGCTACAGTAACAATGTACAGTCAATAGAAATAGAGTACCTATCTTCAATAGGTTGCCAGTTGAAACTAAGAGCAATATTTAGTCTCTTTCTTTATCAAATGGAAAACCAAAACCATTACAATGTTTTCTTGTAATTTTATTAAGCAAGTGACGTGTCCAACATTAACGTCAATGAAAGAGAACAAAAACATTGTAAGTTTGGAACAGTGTCCTGGAATGCAAGGAAAATTCAGATCTAAAAATTCAGATTCATTTTCACATCAAGAATTTCTAATTTTTTTGCCAAAGATGACAAAAAGATAATAGCAGATTTAATAAAAAAATAAGCTGCAGACCCATGATCTCAGCATAAAATAGGGATATGGATGACACCTAAAAGTGAACTACAACATTTTGGCTAAGTTGTGATACAAAAGAGACCACACATGAAGCAACCACACAAAATCTGGGACTGCAGCGCTGCAGGAAGAGGATGTATTGAATGGGTGAGGCATGAAGGAGAGCTGTAACATTTCACTGGAGCAAAAATAATGAACACAGATCTGGCTCTGTATCTGGGTCTGGCAAACTCTGAAGCATAACAACCTATGGTCCTATTTTTAGTACCAAGCTCTTACTAAATTGGAAAGCACATATAAAATAAAATAAAAAAAGTAATGCGTAATCAGAATAATTAACAACAGAATTATGACAAACACTAGCTGACTGTCGAGAGACACCTTGCTTAATGCAAGCTTCCTCAAGCCTCAGACACATCTGCATTTCAACCCAGGTATCATACTGCACCCAAGGCCACCAATTTTACCACAAATTTTACCACAAAACTCTGCAAGGATTTATCTTAAAGCGAGCTGAAGTCCCTCCACCCCCAACCAAAACAGTTTTACATATTCCAGTCCTCTTTTCCCCTAAAAGAGTCCTTTATTTTCCTCCATTCAAAATGAGATTGGACTCAGATACAAAGATTATTCAGAGCTATAATGAGGAGGTTTGCCATAGGGCCAGCATTTTCTAAACAAGGAATTTAAATTTCTCATTCAGCAATCAGAATTAGGAACAGCCTCAAATTACTCGAGAGTTGCCTACACAGTTCTCTGAAACAGCTGGTGTGATCTGGTTTAATTCAATAGGAAACAAGCTCTGTATGCCAGTTAATGTATACATTAACTTACTATACTTTATGAACTGTCTCCACACTTTAACCTTTTTACAATAAGATTTTGTGCTCTGAAGAATATCTGTCCTCCCACCTATCTCCCTTTCCCATAAACTGCACAAGACTCCAAAATAAATCAACCTACAGCTTTTACATGTCCACTTTCAGTGCAAAATTGCTGACAAGGACAATGACTTCACCAGAAGAAATGAGAGCAAAGTTTCACAGAATGGTTTCAGTTGGAAAAGATCTTTGAAATCATTGAATCCAACCATTGATCCAACCCTGCTAAGTCCACCATTATGTCCCCAAGAATGACATCTACTTGTCTTTTAAAGCCCTCTGAGGATGGTGACTCAACCACAGCCCTGGGCACCCTATTCCAATGCTTGACAACCCTTTCTGTAAAGAAATTCCTCCTAATATTCAACTAAATCGCCCTTGATGAATCTTGATGCCATTTCCCCTTGTCCTGTCACTGGCTACGAGGGAGAAGAGAACAACTCTCACCTCACCACAACCCCCTTGTAGGCAGTAGTGAAGAGTGATAAGGTCTCCTTTCAATCTCCTTAGCTCCAGACTAAACAGTGCCAGGAATACATGCTGAGTGTGACTAAACCATCCATCACTCTTGCCAAGAAGACAGGGAACCAAGCTCTGGTTGTGGTGAGGGTTAAAGCAATGTGTGCCCTAAGTAAATTTGGAGATGACACTAAGCTGGGTGGAAGCGTGGATCTGCTGGAGGGTAAAGACACTCTTCAAAGGGATCTGAACAGGCTGCACTGCTGGGCTGAGACAAATGGTATGGGTTTTAACAAAGCCAAATGCCAGGTCCTGCACTTGGGGCACAACAACCCTGCGCAGCTACAGACTAGGAGAAGTCTGGCTGGAAAGCCACCTGGAGGAAAAGGACCTGGGGGTGTTGGTTGACAGCGACTGAACATGAGCCAGCAGTGGCCCAGGTGGCCAAGAAGGCCAATGGCATCTTGGCTTGGATCAGAAACGGCGTGACCAGCAAGTCCAGGGAGGTTCTTCTCCCTCTGTACTCGGCACTGGTGAGACCACTCCTTGAATCCTGTGTTCAGTTCTGGGCCCCTCACCACAAGAAGGATGTTGAGGCTCTGAGGCGAGTCCAGAGAAGAGCAATGAAGCTGGTGAGGGGGCTGGAGAACAGGCCTTATGAGGAATGGCTGAGAGAGCTGGGGGTGTTTAGCCTGGAGAAGAGGAGGCTGAGGGGAGACCTCATTGCTCTCTATAACTACCTGAAAGGAGGTTGTGGAGAGGAGGGTGCTGGCCTCTTCTGCCAAGTGACAGGGAACAGGACGAGAGGGAATGGCCTCAAGCTGTCCCAAGGGAGGTTCAGGCTGGACATCAGAAGAAAAAACTTTTCATGGAAAGGGTCATTGGGCACTGGCAGAGGCTGCCCAGGGAGGTGGTTGAGTCACCATCCCTGGAGACGTTTAAAAGATGGGTGGATGAGGTGCTGAGGGACCTGGTTTAGTGGCAGATAAGAATGGTTGGATCCATGACCCTGGAGGTCTCTCCCAACCTGGTGATTCTGTGATTGGCTGTGGAGGCACCAGGAGCAGGCGCTGTCCCCCACCGTGGTGCTGAAACGACGGGCAGGACGAGGCCGGCTGACCATGAGCTGGGAGAAAGGAGCCCCTCGGGGATTGAGTCGTGGATTTAATGATCTCAACACTCTGTAGATGCCCCACCCCTGGAGCTGTTCAAGGCCAGGTTGGATGAGGCCTTGGGCAGCCTGATCCAGTGGGAGGTGTCCCTGCCCATGGCAGAGGGGTTGGAACTGCATGGGCTTGAAGGTCTCTTCCAACCTAAACCATTCCATGATTCTATGAGCAAAACGCAGAAACAGAAGACAAAGAAACAGATCAAAGGGATACATTTGGAGTTTAAACACATGCATGTGTTCACTACAATGAAAGCACCAGAGGCTGACCAAGCACAAACACTTCATCACTGCAGCAACTGTAGTTTTTAAGGAAAAGATTCATTAAAACTGTTCATGGAAAATTCACATCTAAATGATAAAAATAGGAAGGCAAGAAACAGCTTGTTAGTAATTCCTTTTACTGTTTGCCAGCCAAAGCCTCAAATAATTTCCTTAAGCTCTGCTTTTAAGCTGCAGCATATGTATTTTTATATCACAAGTACTAAGATACTGTTTTCAACAGGATTTAATGTAACCAGTTGAGTATATGCTTTAGCCCAGGCACACCACTGATAGATTTCTCTTCCTTATGGGCTTTTCTGCTGACAAGAGCTTTAATCATGACATCACCACATAGTTCCACATCTTAACAGAACAAGGTCCCCTTTTTCCATTTTTCATTTCCCTGTTCCTTATGATTCTTTGCCATCGCTTCCAGGAGCTTTAAACACAATAAGTAGACCTTGAAAGATGGCAGCTTCTTGAGACACTTAAGCCACTGAAATTAGAATCTCTGAATAAACAGAATAGGTTTGTGTAATTAATTTTTCCTCTCCAAAGATAGCACAGCTTGATGTCCTACTGTGGCAGTAACGTGCTAGGAATTGGGATGAAAACATCTGTTATCTGACAGACTACATTTGCACCTACTTTTGTTAAATTATTTTATCTTCTCATTACTGTACTACCTGAACAACTGTCTCCACAGAATTAATCCTTACAATGCCATGAAAAAAAAGGCAATAACAAAATTTCCCAGTATCACATGGAGATCACCAGAACTGCTTCAAGCAAACAAAAATTCTTTATGAAATGCCATAGAAACAGACTCTCCACCCATTTTGTAAAGCAAAGGTTTCTCAGGTGTAAACCAATATTTCTAGGTCACATATCCATGCAGATCAAGAAGGAGAAATAACAAGTGCTTATGGCACATGTCTGATATCTGTGATGGCGCACAACTTTGAACCTGCGGAGATTTCTTCTCATTTAAAACAGAGTCCCAGAGAAGAGGAAGGTTGTTCTTACGAAGTCTAATCAAATAATCAAGCTCATTAGATCCTAGACAATCCCCCCCACACTTTGAATGGTTGGGAAGTCTCACGAAGCTGTGTTGTCTTAGTGACTTCTGTTCAGGCTTGGAGGTCAGAATTGTAGACGTTGTGAAGAAACAGAGCCTCATTGAAGATGTGTGAAGATCTCATGTGTGGCACATGAGAACAGCAGTATGATTTCTATCCCAGTGTGCCACTGAATTAGAATCATAGAATCATAGAATAACCAGGTTGGAAGAGACCCACCAGATCATCGAGTCCAACCATTCCTATCAAACACTAAACCATGCCCCTTAGCACCTCATCCACCCATCCCTTAAACACCTCCAGGGAAGGTGACTCAACCCCCTCCCTGGGCAGCCTGTTCCAGTGCCCAATGACCCTTTCTGTGAAAATTTTTTTCCTAATGTCCAGCCTACACCTCCCCTGGCAGAGCTCGAGGCCATTTCCTCTTGTCCTGTGTCCCCTGTCACTTGGGAGAAGAGGCCATCACCCTCCTCTCTACAACCTCCTTTCAGGTAGTTGTAGAGAGCAATGAGGTCTCCCCTCAGCCTTCTCTTCTCCAGGCTAAACAACCCCAGCTCTCTCAGCCGTGACATTTCATATCATGTCATTTGATCTCTGTGCTTTGGTCTCCCTTCTGTGTTAGAAATGGGAGACATCTCATTAAGGATACAGTCTGAAGACCTGAAGGTTTTACTGTATCCTTAAGTTATTGTCACCAGCTGCACTGTTTTCTCACAGCTGGCCATACATACAAATAAGACACTGTAACAGGCTGAACATGAACAAGCTGCTTTCCGTGTGGTTCAACAAGTTACTTTAGATCACCTCCAGCAGCACATCTGACTGTGTCCCAAAATGTTTGCTTGAGAAAAAACTTAAGACCTTACTCTTGTTCAAATCAGCACTTAAATGGTCACTAGGGGTGCTTGGTGGGAGTGGCTGAGTCTGGTTTTCTGCATTGCAATAGATGGGATTTCCTGAATTATCCCAGGTAGTCTTATCCACAACGAATCTTATACTTGCAGAATTTTTTGGTGTATCTTCACTTTCCCCTATGAAGACTGGTCATAGCTACCTCCATATGTGACACCTAACTAGTTTCTTTCCATATCCTGTCTTTCTGATTGGGCTTTTCAGTCTCTCAGATGTTACCCTATCCCTAAACAGATATTTAATGTCTCTAAATGATCACCACCTCCATCTTCCTGTTGGCTCATTGTTCTAAAATACTTTATTACTCAGCAGACAACCTGGCAACCAAATTCCTAGGCTATATCTTGGGTGTGCTACCCCACAGCAAGGAAAAAGTGGAAAGCCAACAATAATTGTTTTTCTGCAGGAAAGATACCAACTAGAAACCAAGCCAGTTATTTTCTGATAAGCATCAGTAGCTTCTCACCTAGAAGTGAGGAGTTCTATGGGATTTTATCTATATTACTGCAAATCATCTAATGTACTTTGTTCCAAATCAATTTTGACTGAGAAAAGTAATCCTTCTAAGATAACATTTGTGGTTATAACCACATACTCTCAAGGACCTCACACATACAAAGTACTTAGAGCTTCCATTAAATAACCATCCTCAGTTTATCTCCTACCCTGGACTGTATTTATGCTGCTCAGGCACTAAAAGCTTCATGTAACAGACGGGCTATAAAATAGCCCAACAACATTGCCTGTTAAAAACTATGATTGGCTTAATATTGCATGTTTTTTACAGGCTTTCAAAGCTTAATGACATCTCAAGAAGTGGCCATAGACATAACCTGGTAGTATAAAAAGCTATAATAGCCATTCCTATTTTGAGACAGGTTGCTTTTTTGTTGTTGTTTTCCTTTGAGAAACAACCCTGTAGTCCCTAGGGCAAGACCCCACGGCTTCTAATTCCAGGCTAAGGAATTCCAGAATCATTACTCCCCTTGGAATCTGTCCATGGGTATTTATTATACAACAGCTTCTAAACTACACAGGACGTCAAAAAGCTGACCTTTCCCTGTTGCAAAACCAACAAGCACTTTACAAGTTCATTTCCCCACTGCACCTCTCCCTCTCAAATTTCCACCTTTATCTCACTCTCTCAAGTTGGGATAAGATACTTCTGTAGGATTAACACTTGGCCTTCATTTTACTGCTGCATCTAATGGCTGCAGATACAGCCAGAAGCCAGTTAACAATGATTTTCATTCCAGCTGTTTGGAACTACATCTTAGTGGTTCCTAATTAAAAACTGCCTAATTAAAAACCTGTTATGGTGACCAGACTTGATGCCCTTGATAAGTATGTTAATCTAAGATACAAAAGAAGACAGAAGGGGAAAAATGTGGAAACAGTCATGACTGGTAAATAATTCCTATGAAGTTTCCTACAGGGCTTTCAGCCACGCTGCAATGGAGCAAGGAAAAATTTTTTCTCATTCTGCACGATGGCATGTTATGCAGTGAAAGAAAGTACGCAATGCCTGACTAGCCTATGAAAGGTCAAAATCCACCAAATCAACCAAACACTTGATACTTGGGGTAAATATTTAAGTCTTGCAAATATTTAGCTGTTGGTAGATGTGTCAGTGCTTTGCAGTTCTGGAGAACACATTTTCCAATTTGTCAGGAGAGTAAAACCGTACAGCTTAAGATTACAGAAACCAAGTTTTAAAACTAATAATGATGTTACTGTGATAAGATATACATAAACACAGTCAGGCAGTGAGTGATAGAGTGACATTAATAGAATAGCATACATTTAGATAGGCAAAAGATCTTGGAAACTCATCAGCTCCACTGATGTTGATTCAAACTTCTGGCCTCCTAACTCCATCTCACTTTTTGCAGAAGTATCAGCTTTCTTGAATTTTGAGAATGGAAATTTCACATAGGTAATTCTCCAGTTGTTCTTTTAATCCTCCAATAACTGAGTGACTGTCATGGTTTAATCCTGGCCAGCAACTAAGCATAACACAGGCACTCACTGACCCCCATTTGAGGGAGGGAAGAGAAGTAGAATGGTAAAAATTAGGGAACTCATGGGTTGAGATAACAACAGTTTAATAGGTAACCCAAAAGTTGCACATGTAAAGTGTAATAAGGAATTCATTCATTACTGTCCATCGACAGGCAAGTGTTTAGAGTTGTCTCCAGGAAAGCAGGGCTCCATCAAATATAACAGTTATTTGGAAACAGAAAATCCATAACTCTGAATGTTCTTCCTTCCCCTGGCCTTGGTTGCTGAACATATTACACAGTATAGGATATCTCTTTGGTCAGCTGGGGTTAGATGTCTTGGCCCACAGCCCCATACCAGCTACTCTGAAGAAAATTAACTCTAACTTAGCCCAAACCAGTGCAGTGGCCCCAACTGATTTTTTCCACCACCTTTTGCTCCAGTGAAATGGCTGTGGCCACATTTTAATGGCTGTAAATTGGAAAGAGCTTCATAATTAGATATAATCATTACTTTCAGTTTCTAAAGCAAACAGCCTTTTTCTTAAAAAGTATAAGTCAAAAGGAGATAGAATTAGAAAAAAAAATTTCATTATCTATTTTAACTCATACTATTCTGAGTTGTTATTATTAATTGTTAATAAAGGACACTGATTTTACCAGCTATAAAAAGAAATTCTATACAGTTTGGCACTGGTGGACAGCTTATAATTCTGTTCAGTAAATATTTTAACTATTTTCCAATAACACCATTCCCATATATGCAGCTTTAATGCTTGAAATTGGGTGTATCTGGGAAGTGGAAACAGGTACATAACTAGAAAAGACTTGGTGCTTCAAGATGAATCTTACAACAGCGCTTACGAACGAAGAGAATCAAGAACTCAAACCACTTCCATAAAGCAGGAAGGATGACAGAGTCATCTGACTTCTAAATAACTAAAATACTTAGACATATGATTAGTGGATACTGCGTCTCAAGAGATTCACTGGTATGATAGACTGTGTCCATATAACACCAAACAGGGCCATCATTTGAACTATCAGAATTTAATACTGACTACTGAGACTAAGTAGACAGGGACTGAAGATTTTTTCTATTTTCAAGGTGAAATTCCAGCTCGAAGTCATAAAGATTCTTAATACACTTCAACAGAATTTCATCCTTTTATTCTCAACATCTTATAAAGAAATCTTTCATGTATTTGTATCAAGTCAATATAATACAAAGTAATTTGCTCTCCTCTGTAGAGCATCCCTTAGAGCATATTAGCAGATTAATACATCTAGTGCACACTACTCTCCTGTTCATGATTGTATAAAGTGTATAAAAATTTCCCCTGCAAAGTCAGGTTACTTCCTAAACCCGGAGAAATCAGACATCAACCACTGTGTTCTACACACATCACATTTTCAGTAATATTCAGTAGAGCACGCTACTTCTCTAAAGTGTTTTAGCAAGGGAAAGGGAGTCAGTGAAACGGCTGAATGAAGTTTCATACTTTTCATACTCCAACAAAACACAGACTGCAAATGACCTTGTAATTTATGCAGCAAGAAATAAAAGGAGAGACTGACAACCAATAAAAGGAGGGTTTCTCCTAAAAGATGGGGCTCATCCATGGCACTTAAACAGTGGGAGTCTTTCTATCCAATTCAAGAGGCTTTGGGCCAGATACCACATGAAAAGTCCTACAGTTGCACCAAAACACAGACCTTATGGGGAGAAATTAGAGCAAAACACTCCATTGCTTACATCTAAAATTTATGGCTCCTCCCCAGATGTCATTGAAATATCTCGTGCAGTTTCCTTCCTTGAAAAGGCCCTCAAATCAATGGTCTCTGCCAAGAAATAAAATGCAAAGAACTACACTATATATTTCCCTTGAAATCCAGGCCAAAGTAAATTACCAATGTCCAAGTACTGTAAGTTTTCTTGATGAATGTAGAAACTGCTACAAAACACACTGGCTCCCAAATCCATTTCCAACCAGATATTATCAATACAATCATTCAAACATTCACCATAGGCACATTGGCACTATTAGAATACATACATACCCTCAGGAACCCACCTGCTTTATTTCAATATCAAATGCCTTCAATACTGTGACATCCCAGTCCTCCTGGTCAGCCTTTGCAATTGTCTGTATGGAAGAAGATTCAAACTTGTTCTGTCATGGCAATCATTGCTATAAAACAGGCTTTTGTATGTTTAAATACACTAACTGAAATGGAAATTCAAGTCTTACTTCACTTTACAAAGACTTGCATTTGGCACATAAAAACCTTGGTATATCAATACCTAAAATAAATTCTAAAAGAAAAATTAGAGTTAGGCTCAGTGTTTCCCTCAAAGGGAGCTGAAATCAAGTGAAGCAAAAACTTGAAGTCATTTCACCAACTTGAACCCTTTGGACAGAATTCTAAGCTTCTAGATTTCTAGGAGGTGAAAGCAACAGATAGCCAGAACTTCCCTCACTATATCACGTTCCCATCTGTCACATCCCACACACCCTTTGGTCCTGCACATGTACATAGGAATTCTCCCAACTCATCAGCATGTACATTAAAGTGTAGTCCATTCCTTCAAGCTGAAGTTTGACAGCAGACAATGTTTCATAGAAGTAAAATGTTTTGTACACAAAGACAAAAGGTTACAGTCCTAATTCGTCAAGACTTAAACATGCCCAATTTAAGTTTACAAGTAGTTCAACTGAAAAGCCAAAAGCTAGGAATGTGCAAAGGTACTTCCCTTAATTACATCCAAAATGTAGACCAGCACTGGCCGAACAGTAAAATTAAAAGATTTAACTGGCTAACAGTATCAGCCAGGCAAATTTTATCTCAAGTTGTCATGATCTACTCTGTAGTTTCATTTTAAATGAGACTTCTGATTTATCCCGAGCAGTGAGGTAGTTTTAAATTCTAGAAACATGAAGCCTATCTGAATCTTAAGGATTTGTTTATATAAATGAACCCCTGTGCTATAATACTTCAGATGTATGAGAGGTTCCTGCTCATACTTACATGAAATATACTTTAGACACACAAACGGGGGCTATAACCTTCCAGGCAGAACAATACAGAGGACTCTTATTTTCTACTTGTTTTCAGTTTTAAAAATCTCAGTCTGCAGCCACACTGAATTAGCTGATGATTTACATAAAAAGCAGAGTCACAAGAATAAAGATAAAATTTTGGGGGAGAAATTAGGTGGAATCAGTTTATTCTAGTGGGAGGTGTCCCTGCCCATCGCAG
The DNA here is from genome assembly GCF_032191515.1 of Phaenicophaeus curvirostris. Lineage (NCBI taxonomy): Eukaryota > Metazoa > Chordata > Aves > Cuculiformes > Cuculidae > Phaenicophaeus > Phaenicophaeus curvirostris. The sequence continues at coordinate 4,137,409 of NC_091411.1, forward strand.
GGGGCTTGGAACTAGGTGATCTTTAAGGTCCCTTCCAACCCGAACTATTACACAATTCTATTCATACATACCTAGTTGCTCTCCAAGCAGATCATTTTACTGCTAGGAACAGTAGTAACATCTGATATGAAACCAGCTATCCTAAAGGAAGGGTAGACTTAAAGATGAAAAGGTGGATAAATTTTGGTAACAAACAAATGCAAATCATGACTTTATGAACAGAAGTAGTCTGTGGTGCTACTGTAATTGGTAAGAGTATTCCTGACAGATAAAGTAATTAGCTCTGGAAAGAATCAGAGTAATTAATTTTACTTTAAGCATATAGTAGCAAAAGCATGCAGAAAGCTGTGCCTGCTCTAAAGGCAAGGTGAAAGTCCACTGCAATAAACTACACGACCAGGTCTGAGATTAACTAAATTGAAGTCGAGATATCATAGAATCCAGTTGAAGCCATTTCAGACTCTGCTCCATCACTCAGCCCCTAATCAGAGCCACTTGAGGGAAACCTGACTGGGCAGCTCTGACTCAAACCCTTGGCATGCACAGAATAAACAGAAAGCAGCAAATTATTAATTTAAAAAACAACTCTTTGACAGAGGTGATACCTTAACAAATACAAGATTTCAGAAGGGGGTATGTATGTGAGCTCTCCCCGTTGCTAAGGAAAGAAGACATTATATATGTGGCACAGGAAAGCTCCAGGGCTCAGCATACCTATTTCTTTCCCCACCTTCCCCTCTCTCTTTCTTTCTACTAATTGTCTAACTATGCATGTCTGACGTAAGAGTTTGTCACAGTTTTCCATGCAAAAAGCCAAGCTCAGTAGCAATACGTATGAAATATCTGGGGTATTGCAGCAAAACTTGCATGCAAGAACAAAAGAACCCAGAACCTGAAACTATAACTTGGACATGGACTTGGCCTTGCCTGCCATACCTCAAAAAAAGAAACTTGCTTTTATTTCTGTGTTCTTTCTTCTCCACAATCATATTTGCTGCTACATGCTTAAAGCTTAAGCTGCAGTGTAAGGTGTCTGCAAATTCTCTGCAGAACTTCTGCACCCACAGCAGTGCATGAAGTGCCCTTATTACTCATATACTATTGACAGAAGGTGTTATTCAAAAATTGGCTATCCTGAACTAGCTCTGGGCTGGTAACAGAAAATAGAGATGCACTTTGAAATGAAATCAGTTCCCTATTAAAAATTAAAAAGGAGCAGCTTGGCAAAGAATTCCTCCATTCTTTCTACCCCCAGCAGTGGCTTTTGTAATAAATTAATCACATCAGAACAGAATCAGATCCAAACCAAATTTTGAACTCCACTTGGTTTTCCCACAATCCTCCTAATTGCTGGAAAATCATATTTCCACAAACACCTACGTGCTGCTCCACTCTGTCCAGCAACTGCAGAGCTCCATAGAGCACATGTTCTTCTTTAGTGACCTGATGTTCCACTCTCCCCTTGGCAGGGCTTGCAAGGGACACTGCACGCCTGCTTACAGATGTGTGTCAGTGGTGTTTACCTCACACTGACAAGTTGATTAGATAAACTGTAAATACACATACAAATACAAACATGAGCTGATTTGGAACTATACACTCAAATACCTGGGACTGGCAGAAAAGGAATTCACTTTGTGCTCCTCATCCCTGAAGGAAAGAACCTGGCTGAAAAAATTAGAAGACAGGAAAGAAAAATAAAACCTCACCATCTCAGTTGCATGAAGCCAAATTCCAAGACTTTAGAAAACAAAATGAAGTTTCCAAAATTGCACGACTCAAAACCAAATATTGAGAGCTGACAGTGCTATGAATATCTCTGGTAGTTCTCTGCAGCTGTAGAGTATTGTGCTTAATCTAGATGCCTGACATGGAAACCCTTAAACCATTATGGGTTCTGTTGCTATGGCATGTATACATAGACAGGTATACACACTTCTATCCTGCAAAGTACTTATTTGTCTGCCAGGCTGGAAAATACAGGACAATGGGGAAATCTTTCTGCATGAGTCACTGCAGGAGCTGCTTTGAACCTTCCAGGGCGGTCTGGAGGTTCTTCTGGCTTTTAATGTATTTTAGTAAGGACTACAGGGTTTGGTGTAATCTTAGTGATACTCAGTCCTTTGGCTGCCTTCCACCTTTGTGAGATAAAGACTGAGGTTTGCAAGAGCAGCAGGGGAAGCGGAATTAGTAAGTTATTCTCAATAACTTCCTAACCTCCTCCATTTCTTCCTCTCTTGGCTCTCATAATTTGTTTCCCCACCATTCCTCAAAATGCATTTTAATTACTTCATCATTGCAAAACAGAGCCACAAAAGCCCTGTTGACTACTCTTCCACAATAAAAAAGACACACACGCATATATACATACATATACACACACTATAACAACCCCTAGAGTTTATAGTGATTTAAGACATTCTAAACATAGCACAGGCTGTGGCTGAAAACCTCATGAGTTTTATTTTTTCCAGTCTAGGAAATAAAGCTTTCATCAGCCTGGAACTCTAGTTTTAATAAAACAAGGGAGTGCCTTTCACTTAATGTTACCGCTAATGCCTCAGGTAGTGCCAAGCAGTAAAGGTTCAGCACAGACACTTATAGATGAAAGCCACAGCTTTGTTAGCATGAGGGAATTCAAAATGGTTTTGAGCCTGCTGAAGGCAGTTTTGTGTGAAGGTAGTGGTCTACTAACTGCAACAGCAAGGACAGAGACTACCTTGAATTCAGCTACCTTGAAAGGCAAGGCACCTCTTCTGGCCAAGGAAGCTAGAGGGAGCATGAGCAAAATAACATTGTTGAACCTACTAGAGCTCAACCTGCCAATGCTCTAAGAGGATATAAAAGGGCAGACTCTCAAACTAACAGCATATATTATTGAGAACAGGAGCTCTGATCACCTGGATCAGGCCAGTCTTACCCTGATAAATTACCAGGGCTGCCTTGTTACACTGTTCTCAAAATGCTTCTAAAAGTGGAGACTATCACATGGGGTTGATAAGACAGCTGAAAGAAAATTATAAAAGCATAAGTAATTGGGCTGCTCCTCTTTACTGCCCCCATCTTTTCTATGCAAGAAAGTGTATCCAACTGATTCATGTATGTACGCTTGGAGAAGAGCTCCTAATGAACAGAAAGGATCATTCAGCTATTGAAGACCCAGAAGCTATTAACAGAAATCATAAGAAGTTTAAGGTGACTATGAAAGAAAAACTAGGCTTTCAGCACAAGGACAATGCACAGAAAGTGAACTGTGAGCATCATTTCAACTTTTGCAATTCACCCTGCCACTTAAGTTTTAACGGTTTCTCTTTTGTGATATTGAACCTGAGCTTTAAGGACAGCATTCAACTGATCTTCCACACTAAATTGAAAGGGGAGACAAGTGCAAACACGAAATCATCTTCTAAAGTACTGCAAAGGAGATAATAGCCCTACAGCATTAAGCTCCAATTAGCATCAGTTGAGGTCTAACAAAGCAATAGGCAGGAATAGCAAAGGAGAAATGCAGTGATACTTGCCTCCCTCAGTTGAGGGGTGGAAGTAAGCCTCAGTCAGCAAGTGGCTTCTACAGTAACTTTGAGCTGACTACCATTAAAAGTGGTCAGAGCACTACTGCTTTTTCAGGAGACGTACAATCAATGCTGCCATTTCTAGTGCTGGTTTGTGATCAGGCCAAAATGAAACAGGACGTATTCCCCTGCTGCTGAATGTTTTGTCTGCCTGTTCCTTAACCTCACTGATGTAAACTCTGTACTTCCCCCCCTGCCCCGTCCCTTTCAATGTTTAATTTCTGTTTCAGCCTAATAGCTAGCTGCATGCCTGTGTTTGTTTTTACTTTGATTTATTGCCAAGCTGCGTCTGAAAATGTAGACAGGTGATGGAAATGTTTAAAAACTTATTAAAAGCTACTAAAACTCCTTGCTTTTGCATGTTACATGGGTTGTTTCTTCCTCAAAATGAAGCTAATGTTCTCTGAACGCTGTTCTCTGTCCTTTTGCCTCCTCACCTTTCCTCCCATCATGACACTGTAATAAGCGGTTATTATTCTTTGACAGATGCTGCTTGATAGCAGACCAGCAGAGTTTGCCTAAAGGAAAACAACAAAAAAGCCTGCTTAGCCCCACAAAATACAGGAGTTTTACAGTGCAAAAGGCTAGTTATTTATATTTATATTTTTATGTATAAATATATTTATTCTTACTTAGCTGGCACTCTTATGCAGCAACTCCCCCTATCTGAGGCTGGGTAACAAACTACTTGTGAGCTCCAGCTAACAAATACGCCCATATCAACCCCAGTTAAGAGACACCCAGACTAGTTCTAAGGCACTATAACCAACAGCGTGCACCTGTGTTGGAAAGACCAGGACTAATGCACAGCTGCACATTTCCTAAAGCACTTAACCTTCTTTCTATTTTTCTTAGGACATGTTAGTATCCAACATAGAGTTGCATAGGAATCTCCTTCATGAAATCATTTTCTGCCCTGTAGTTGCTTATATTTGATACTACTGTTTCTGTACTCGCTTACTGCTGAAGTCCTTGGTCATGAGAAGGCTGAGTGTAGCAACAAAGTGGACTTCAGGAGACTAGAGAATTCCTCTCCAATCTTAAACCTGCCAAAGAATGGGAATTGGAGTTGTTAGGGCACTATCATACCATGAGTTCAGCAGCACAGATACGGGCAGACTGCAAGTCTTTTGGCATGAAATCTAACACCCTAACTCTGACCACATGCCATGAGACAAGCATACACCACTGGAGAACAAAAAAACTTGAAGTCTTCTTCCATTTCTGGGTGCAGAGGTTTTCATTTCTTCTCCTCAGTACAGCAAAAGCTGAAAACTGAAGCCAAACTCAAAGGCACAAGGGAGGAAAGCAATTATGGATGACCAGTGACAAGCAGCCCCTTCTGCTGACTGGCTGTTCTAACTGAAATATCCATTCTCCTTGTGCATGGGCCAGGTTTCATGTTTCAAAACTCAAGCTTTTACACAAATTAAAACACAGTGAGAGTTTCACCTAATTTTTCATTTAGGTAATGATCAGAGAAAGAAAATCCACAGATTTTTACAGAACAAATTACAGTTTATTTGTAGAATCATAGAATAACCAGGTTGGAAGAGACCCACCGGATCATCGAGTCCATATTCTTCCTTTATAGGAGCAGTAATGAAAACGAGAAGGCTACGGCATTGCTTCACTAATTTAGTAGCAGGTTTTGACTTAGAGTAGGTAAAAACAAGGAAAAGATGGAAAAGGTGAAGCTTTAGGCATGATAGGGCTGCTGTTGCGGTAGATGTGTGCATGTGACAAAGCGCAAACCTAAGGGTAAAACTGTCTTGTACAGAAGACAGCATAAGGCTCAGGGCCAGCCTGATGCTGTTATGCATGCTCAGAAAGTAAGAGAAGACCTCATCACCTTGTTCTGTCACCTTCTCTTTGTAGCACCGTATGTATATTTAAATAATGCAAACAGAGCAGAAAGCATTCCCAAAACACACACTCCACTGTGTACATAGTGCTACCACCAGAGAGAAGATGAAAGAGCAAGCCATTTCAGAGTTATTAGTCATGTCATGCAATGACATTGTTTAAACACCACAGAACTGAAAGTGCATCAAAAAGTAGCTATTGGACTTACATTAAAGAAGCTGCTGTCCCTAACCAAGGTCCTCTTTCCTCATTTTTCACTCCAAAAGGAAAAAAAAGAACAAAACCAAAATAAACTCAGTCTGATTTCCAAGATGAGTACCCTGAGAAAACAAGTGGCTATGAACACCTGCAAGTTCTGCTGAGTGACTATAATGATTTGGTTCTTGTTGCAGCGTGCTCGTCCGCAGGTAAGAACAGGATGCACGTGCTGTGTATCAGCAACAGAGACCTGCACTGAACAGAAAGAGTGAATTCTGCAAGGGACTTGTTTCTCAGAGGCCTGGCTCTCAAGGAACACTTTACTGGATGTCACTGTTGATGCCAAATACTGGCTTGTTTCAAACAAGTGGAACTGAAGTTCCATCCCCTGGAGACCTTCTTAGGACAAGGTGTCAGGGTCTAGAAAAGCGGCAGAGGAGGAAAAAAGATCTTCATGTTACAAGTAACCCATGCAGGGCTTTCCAACAGCTGCATCAAAACCACGTCTACCCTGTTCCCTACTTTCATATACTCCCAGCCACAATTCCTGCCTGAAGTACTGATAGTGGCTTAATACAAATTTGGATCCGACTATTCTGTGCACACAAACAAAAATCTCGTCTCAGGTTTCTTAGATCCATTGAATTTGGAAATACTTCCCATAGCTTTTAGACTAGTGTACTAGACCTGTCTTCAGCTCATCTCACCTTGCTGTGCAGGGCACACTGATCTACAGTTAAAAAATAGAGTTGCATCAAGAAAGGAGAGCGAGAGGAATAGAGAAGGAGTTATGTATAACAAAATACTGCAAATTAATTATTACCCGATGATTGTGCAAGGGTGCTGCTCAGGTCATCACAAAATATAGTATGGTTCCAGTGATTACTGAAACTTATAAAAGCCAAAAAAAGAGCACAAAAAGGGAAGGAGGCATACCCCGTTGACTTGAGGGTACTGTGAGATTAACTGAGCATCCTAAAGCAAGACGGGTGCAAAGTAGGTCAACCCATCACCACTACGAGGCAACTCAGTCTCATCAATGCCTTTGCAGTGCTGCTTCAGCACTTCATTAAAACATTTTTACTAGCTACATATGCCTTCTGCCTTAGCAGCACACACTGTCAGTAATAAACACCTATTGTCTTTGCAGATCAGCTTTTCACTAGTGCAAGCACATTGCTTCATTTTTATAACTTCAGTATTCACCCCATCAGTGAAACCACCAAGGCCAAAGCCCTTCTTCCTTTCTACACACACAATATCACACACTTAAGTGGAATGCAGTTATGAAGGGCAAATTATTGCCTAATACCAGTGCTTCCATAAAAGTTCACTATTTAAAGCACTATTGCTAAAACATAGTCATGAATGTAAACTGAAAAACTCTTGGAAAAAAAGTCAATTCCACAACAACCCACCCTGTAAAACCGGTAACAGGTGAAAGGAAAGTAGCCAGAGTGCTTTAAGACAACTGTTAAGCTACATCCCTTCAAATCACTACATGATACTGCTTGAATGTGGACCAAGTTCTCTGTTCCTCTGTTGTTAGAGCAGTAGCTGTTTAGCAGCCATAAGTACTTTTTCCACAACAATTCAGAGTAGTAGGAAATATTTAAGTTCCTTGGAACAAATTATTCAGCCATTCCTGCATTGCAAAGAAACATAGCAGAGATGCATTCTTGCCATTCCCCATCCCTTCAAGCCCAGACATGCAAACACTAAGACTTGTGAACTGAATCCAAAAGCAGAATACTTCCTTAGATCCTCCCTTTGAAATAAACTTGTCCTCTAATAGCATCGACTCTGATCTGGGGTCCTAATTCTAAGTGCCAGCACTCCTTTTTGAAGAATAGCTACCAGGTGTTAAATGGCTTTTAAGGTACTATGAGGCAAAAGCAGATCAAGAATTGACAATTAAATATGAAGCCAGAAAAACTACAGTTTTAAAAGAATTTAGCAGAGATGGCGAACAAACTTCAGAATGCAATACCCAAACACCAGTGCAAGATCCTCAATACTCCAGGAGGTAAAATCAGCATCTCTCCCTTAATATCCAGAAATGAGGTTCCTTGAGAAGAAATGCTTTAACAAGAAAAGTTATGAGGTTCCAAATGGGAATAGTATAGTCTGTAAAATATACCATCTCCGTCTGACCTCTTATGAGATGTCCCTGTAGCTTAAGCTGTGTGAACCCTTTCTGTCTTCCTTCCAAGCTCAGGCATTCACCTCTGGAAAGAAAATCCTTGATGAAAAGTGCATAGAGTCACTCAGATCCAGTTTTGCCAATCTGAATAGACATGACTCTGAACAAACTGAACAACTATTCCTTGATGCTCAGTGACAATTATGGTTTTCCTGAGGATTTGGTCATCTTTGGAAGGCCAGACCATTAATCTGCCTCCTCAGGCTTTGCTAGCCAAGTTTTGCTTCTTAATCATCACTATATGCTCCACAGGCTACCCCAAAGCCACCTAGTCGTCAGACACCTTTTCTCTTGCCAGCTATGACTTAATGATAGCCTTTCTTGATGGCATTCCCATTCCAACAACGACCAGCTATTCTTATACTTGCCTTGCTGGCCAGCTTCCCAGCTGTGCAGTTCTGTACACATTCTGCACATCATTTTGGTTCAGAAGTCTATACCCACATATCATTTCCAGTATTCCCCTAAGTGCCAAGCACGTTTCCAGAGAAATCAGGACAGGAAGGAGGTTCAGCGCTCCATTTCAAAGTTCAAGAGTAACAATAAACCTGAATTATAATAGCACAGTTTGTTCATCTACATAGTATTCTTTTGTTTGGCTTCCCAAAACCCCATAATGAAAAAAAGATAATGTTTACTTGGGCCAAATTTAGATGTTATGTATACAGGGCTGTCTAAACGTGACTTCAGATGTTAAAATTACTTTCTATTGTTCTGAGTGAGTATCCTAGGGAAACAAAGGAATACTAGCTGCAGCCCTCTGAGCTGTGTAGTGCTCAAACACAACAGAGCTCTGGCACACCAGGAAACTGATGGAGTCACATCACCAGTCCCAGAGCCCTACACAAAGTACCTAAAACAGGCATCTGTGTGCTACACTTCACTGCAATGCAAACACCTGGGACCACCTGCACAGGTTTTGTAAGTTCAGCTCACTCTGAGCTAATAAGAATAAAAAGGTTCACCTGGCCTTACTTCTTGTAGCTTTGTTAATCCAGGATTTATCACCATTTACAAGAGGCAAAAGTTGTCAATACCAGTCAAGTTACCTCCATGTTCAATCTACTTCAGAACAGGAGAATCATAGCATCATTAAGGTTGGAAAAGACCTCTAAGATCATCAAGCCTAACCATCAGCCCAATGAAGAGCTGCCACACTTGAACCCTGTGTAGCCATTGTCCTAGTTTTATGTGTATTTTTTAATTAGTTGGCAGTTAGTATACACCTACTTGATAACATTTTCCCTTCTTTTTGTCCTTTATAACTTACAGCCCATAGACAAGATGATGCTTCTTTATTCAATTAAGGAGGACAACAGGACTTCATTTCTCTTACCAAAATTACACCACTTTTCCATTTCAGAATAGCCCATGGACACCTGCTCTGAGAATAAACAGAATTCCAGTTTTCTGCTTAGAGACAAGGGCTACCCTCTGTGTCCTAAACATATATTGCAGAAGGAAGGACAGCTGCAAAGACAACTTCAAGCTTGCTTAGAGCACAATTTCAGATTCTTACATCAATCACAGCTGCATGGGACAAGAGCAGTTAGTGTGCTATCTTGCAAGAAATTTACCTCAGATAGAGCTTCACAGCCCTGCTGATTCCAGTATGTACTTCTACCTCAGACCACGCTCTATGCATACCTTTTATCACTGGTAGTTTTTAAGACCTCCTTTGACTCAGGGAAGACATCATCATCGAACAGAATAATACAGATCTCTTCCAATGCGAGGTATAAGCATCATCATCAATCCCAAATCCCTGCTTCTCACAGGATTATCTAAAACTAAGCCATATGACTAAGACAATCATCCAGATTCTCCTTGAACTTTGAGAGGCTTACTACTGCTGGCACATGGAAGAGATTTGGGTTTAGGTTTTAAGAACAACCCTTTTCCTCATTGCAATTGACAAGATAGATTTTCCTTCAAAAATTATAGTTAAGTTTTTAAGGCCCAGAGCAGAGCAGAAACATGCATGGAAGTAACAGTTCCACAGAACATCTTATTTCGAGAACAAATATTCTCAGCACCTACCAGAAACTTCAGGCAAGTGTTTCAAGTATGGGTGAACCTCAAGTCCTGCTGCCAGTGCAACTGATTGGAGCCAAGGTTAGTCTTTCATGGAGATGGTAGTATTCTACCTTCAGACTGAATTTTCAGGCAGGATGCAAACAGTGATTTACTCCAATTCAGAAGGGTGTTTGGCCATTCAAAGACCTAAGGTGGACTTGGAAGTTTCCCCTTGTCCAGCACAGAAACAGCTTAAAGTGTCTTTTAGCTCCTATAGAGTGTGCCGTTTCAAGTGCTTCTTAGTGTGTCTAAGCAACAAAAATCCAATTCATCCCCAATTAACCTAAATTGAAGTGTGATCACCTGCATCCAGTTTATACTGGCTTAGACCCCAACCTGGATCACTAAGTGACTTAAGCCTACGCTTACAGAAAGAGCAAGTACAAGGTCAATCTACATGGTTATAGTCTGTAAGAGTTAAGAGTGCCAAGTACATTGCAAAGAACAGATTTTTTACTCCCAGATGTATTAAGCTAAATCAGAGCTAATGTACAGCTTTCTAAGAGCACAAGGCTGAAAAAAGGCTCTATATATGGGAAGATCCAACTACACAGATAGGTAGCATTTCCAAAAGGAGAGGGTGACCAGGCAGACAGCAAGAATTTTGGCAGAGATCTTTTGTAGAAGGACAGTCATTTATCTCTATTCTCCTTCTACAGCTCCAGAAGAAGCAATCACTAAGATTTATAACTGGCCATAAACACACTCAGTCCCATCACTGCCCTAAGGCAGCCCAGAAGAAACCCCACCATACACTGCATTCGACACTACTTAAAGCAAGCTTAGAAATCCGTACTATAAAGTCCTTCACATGCCACAGTTCAGACACTCCTGAAAACCGCTTTTACTAACCTGCTACCTCTGTGGTAACATTAGGTTACCAACAGCTTCGTTTCTAAGCTTTTTGGAAGGGCTCTCTTCCTTTCCTTTACTTTTAGCTTTCTGTCTTGGATTCCAGCCAAGCTTTCAAGGACAGCACTCATGAAACAGTAACTCAAGTGAGAACAAATTGGAACTGAACAAAGGCACCCTCACATACTGCCTACCCCACTGGAGCCAAGGTTTCTCATTTCCTTAGTGACTTATGAAGCTTCCACTACGTTAACTAAAACAAAATTTCTTTCAAGAGTACCCAACTGCTTCTGCCAGCTTCGGCCATGCAAGCTTATCCAAGTCTTGCCTTACAGCTCATTGACTAGTTTAACTTCTGGCCCACACCAATTTTTATCATCCCAACGTTTATGTTTCTCCAGCTTTAGCAACTCCCAGGTTCTGCTCCCATTTCATATCCAGCTGTCCACTGGCCAGTAAATCCATTATCAGCAAAAACACACAGCCATTCTCTCTTCTCCTAAGAAAGAATATCTGAGGGAACAAAGTGTGGATGACACTGCAAGGTGACTTAATGCCCCACTGTACCCACTCAGAGAATCAGGCTATGGGTTCCCAGTTCTTTGAAAAGCTCAGAGAGAAGCAGCCAGCACCCACAGCCCACATGGTGGAAAATGATACCTTGAGGTGATGGCAGGAATTCTCTTCTCTACTAATGCTGGCTGTTTAGCACAGATTCTGCCCTTCAGGCAAGCATGCCCAGCTGCCAGTGGCATGAGAGCTCAGCAACATTTTACAGGACAAGATTTAAGGCTCATAGACTTGATACCTTCCACCAGAATAATCATAGAATAGTTTGGGCTGGAAGGGACCTTGAAGATCATCTAGTTCCAAAGCCTCTGCAATGGGCAGGGACACATCCATCCAGATTGCATCCTTCCAGAGGGCTGAAGGAAATAGAAAGATTAAGTCCCTTATTAGACCAGTCTACTGTACATGCTGAGGGAAGACTGGAGTCTGGCTGACCTCACATTTTGAAGAGCCTCTAGAAAAAGGATAAAAGCAGACAGAAGAGTAGTGATTAAAGTTCAGTGCAGAGATAAGCAATCCTTGGCACCAGTCTTTAGTTTGAGGATTTTTAAGTGGGCTTGGGGGGCACAGTCAGCTATAAAACTTTTTAAAATAAACTTGACTTTGGGACTCCAGGCACATTCACTCCTGATTTCATATACAGTAACTGCAGCAGGAAAGTATTAGAGAGCATGGACAAATACCCTTTGCAAATAAGTGCAGTTTAAGGTGAAAAAGAGATGCCAGTAAGAGAAAAACCGATCAGTTTCCTTCAGAGAAAATGGGGAGGACAACCTCTAGCTTTCTAACTTACAATAGTTATTGACACTTGTATATCCTGAAAAACTGGTCTACAGGGCAGGAGTTCAGGATTCATAAAGGCCTTGCCCAGTGGACAGCAATTCACAGTTCTAAACCATGAAAATAAGTGACTGTTGCAGTTGCAAACAGGCCTTTGAAAAGAACAGTTTAATTGCTGTATGTTTAGAGTGCTGGGCAAGTCTTCTATGCTTATACTCTGAAAGGTCACCCAACCTTGTCCACCCTTGAAAGACAGGTATTTCTGCCTCCCACTCCTCACAAGTGCAAAGACATCATTAGAAAAGAGCCAGTCTACAGGATATGTCTATTGATTTAAACATGCGGCTGCCCTCCAGGGTCATTCTGTAAATGTACCACATGGTATTCAGTCCAGGCTTTTCTTTAAAGTGGTTCTCTCAGAAAATTCACTTCTAATGACCCCCTGAGAAATTTTCCAAGTACACTGCTCAGCCCTCTGCTCGTCAGCTTTCAGGCATGCTGTTCATCCGAAGGAAGCGTTCCTGGCTCTGTAGATATTATTACTCAATTCTTTCATGGCAGCCAAGCAGCTAGAGCTGCAGGAAAAGAGACCATGGGCCGGATCACAAGATGCGTTTCAGAGATGCTCACTTACAGCTGCTCTTATAGTTTGGAAAAACTGAAGAAGGGGCAAAGACATAAGTGAAGAGAAAAAGACTGCAAACGTGTAATTAGTAATGGGTTTAAACTATGAAATAACTCAAACGAGAAAGATACATCTTAAAAGCCTGCTTTTTGTTACTTGAGTATTCAGTACTGATCAGTGGATTAGTACTCTAGCATGTATCTGCATGATTTTTCACAGAAAGGGTCTTTGGGCACTGGAACAGGCTGCCCAGGGAGGTGGTTGAGTCACCTTCCCTGGAGGTGTTTAAGGCACAGGTGGACGAGGTGCTAAGGGACATGGTTTAGTGTTTGATAGGAATGGTTGGACTCGATGATCTGGTAGGTCTCTTCCAACATGGTTATTCTATGATTCTATGACAAAATATCAAACTGATTCTTCACATAATGACATCTTAAGTAGGATACCCTTAAACAGCATTTCACTCTACAATAGGAGCTGTGTTCATTTCTCATTGAGAAACTGTTCCTGGCACACTGCTAAGGGTCTTCTCAGGATTGCATTTTGAAAATAGCATAACTAAAGCAGTCTACTAGATCATCTATAATGTAATTCAAAGGTTTAGTGACCAGTTCTATTGTCCTAGAAAGAAGTAGTGCTACTAGTGAATTACTGCTTCTATCTGGGGCTTCATTTAGAACAATGTTTTGTTAAAACACAAAATGCATAGCACTGAGGCACCACTTAAGACCTCTAATATTGTGATAGGGTTCTATGAGTCCAGAAAACAGACATGTAAACCCACAACTAGCAACGAAAGAATCAAAAGCAGTTTAGCTTTACTAAAGTGCAGTCTTCAGCACTCCCTAAAGTACTGCATTAGACCTATGAGCTTGTCCCTGTGCTGGTCACAGCTGCCTGCTTGTACGCTCCAGCTATCTCACTTGAAGGGAGAACTTAAGTGTCAGTAAGTCAGACTAATTCCTAAATGAAGGAATACTCTGGAAATTTACACAGTGGTCACACAGTGAAACACAAAACATTGAACCCAGGACTGCTAGTGCAGCAGAGCAGGAAGAACAAGGAGTTGCCTAGGGCAGCCAGATGTTTAGGACTGGTTTATTGTGTGTCTGACTACAAAGACAAGAGGGATGTTTTCTGGATTGTCAAAGGAAGAAGCCTCACAGCCAAGCACAGAGGAAGAGATGGTGAAAAAAAAAAAAAAACCCAACTTATTTTCTACCTTTAGCTGTCATCCTACTTGGAGGAGTTTTACTCTAGAAATGATAGAAGTCTACCCTCTTACCTAGCCTTTCTCAGCACGTAGCTGAAGAATTAAATACTGGATCATGAAGAACAAGTTGGGGTTTTAAATACCATGACTTCCTTCAGCTGTGAAATCAGAACTCTAGAAGAAAAAACAAACATTCTTTAGTCACCTACCATCTCTTCAGATTGTGTTTTCCAGCCAACATGCAGTCATGATTGGAACTACATCTGGAAATATGTATAATACTACGAAAAGATCAGAGCAGCTCATTAAAAAAAAAAAAAAATTAAAACCCAACCCAAGCTTCTAGTACAGGACACTTGTTCTTTGAAAGAATGAACTGAGGTAGACCTAACGCTGAAAATTTGTTTTGGTATAGTTTAACTGACACTTTACTATGTCCTGAAAGCTTCTCCGTATTTCTTTTGCAAGCTCTTGACACCAAATGCTCTCACAGCTTCAGTTCAGGCAGCATTAGACAACGCCCTGACCTGAAAGAAGGGATATATGGATATACTTCCACTTGAAAGGTAGCACAAAGTGCTGCAAACAGTATTGATGTGATGGGAAGGATACAGATAGCAAGTGCGGTCTTTATTCTCAGCCAAATCAAATCTGATGTGTACTTCACCAGGTAAGCAAAAATTAATTTCTGGAAGTTTTACTTCCATTTTTACTTCTTAAATTTGTTTTCTACTTCTGTATATCCTCTCCCCTCCCACCTTCTGTTTGCTTTCTCACCCCTACATCCCACATTTTCTTCTTTGCTTGTAAAATAAACAAGAACAGGCAGAGTAGCTCGCTAGTTTGACAAGCTCTCCAACACTCAAGTCTCATGACAAGTAAAATGAAAAAGAATCTTTTACAAAATAGAAACCTTTAGAGAAGCCTTTTCTCAAGTCCATGATCAGTAGTCCTTATTATGCCAAGCAAGGTAACAAGAGGCATGCAGGAGGCACTTCCTTCACCTACCCATTTTATTTGCTCTGTGTCCAAAAAAGGGAATGACACTTCTCCTTCCACATACAAGAAGCCAGCTTGAACAGAAAACCAAGCCAACAGACTGTATAAGTGGAAAAAAATGGAGCTTGGAGGAGGTGACTAGTAGCTTTACGCTCAAGAAGGAAATAAGGAATAAAACGTATGAACTCCTTCTCTGACGTGCTTCATGGACAGCAGCTACGTGCTGCTTCCATCCTTCAGGACAGACTGTACTATGCTCTTCTCCACTGATGCTATACCCAAAGTTGCACAAGTATCCTGGAGACTTCAAGTCTGTCACTGGACGGAGAAAGGGGGAGGGTTAGATGACTTATGAATAGAGCTATTCACCATATCCCACGGTGGGCATTCTTTTCAGCTTGAAACAGCAGCCAGGCTCTCCAGCAATAACCACAGATGGAGGCTCTGCCAAAAGAGATGCTGAGAAAGGGGAAAAAACCTTCTGATTGATTTGTATTTAATCAAAGTAAGTTTCTGCCAAAACTCACACTATATAGGGACTTAAGATGCCTCTGTTTTAGATTTTGCTGTTGATAAGACCTGGATTATTTTGTTTCCCATGCAAAAAAGAAAAGTAGCCCAGGCCAACCAGAACCATTTGTAGGTTAATGCCGAGCTATGGGAGGAGCTGTGGACTATTCTATTGTTTCATCAAAAAGTCAATCTGTTGTACTGTTTGAGAGCTGAGCCAAACAAGGCAGTACACTGAAGTCAGATGGCCTCAAATTTAAATGGCAGTAATCCCAGAAGTATTTCTTAGAAGTCTGAGATATTTGTCAAGAACAGTTTGATCCCAAAGGATTTTAATTTTAGTTCTGGGGTAAGCCATTAAAAAAAAAAAAAAAAAAAAAGAAAAAAAAAGAAAGTAATTTGTATAACTAACACTTCACCCTGGCATCAAGAACCAGGAAAGTAGATTTACCCAAGCACTCAGCTCCTTTATCTCTTTTGTATCTGAGCATCAGTCTTAGGAGATATCTTCCTCCTCCTGAGCAGTCTCTGTTCAGTTCAGAAATTCTGAATTTCTCAGACAAGTAAGACAGGTTTGAATGTTCAGGACCTGAAAAGTTCACCTGCTAGTGACACACTAACAAGTGTGAAACTGTAGGCAAGAGCTCAGACGGACTTCATCAAGACCTTTGTAGACTGCAAAGCATCTTCTGCCTTGTGTAAGGTACACTACCACAAGAATGAAATCTATAAATCCTTCCACTAAAATAATGGATTAATTAGCCTATTTTGAGGGGATACACAAAGTGCCAGAACGTGAAATACCGTTTCCTACATAGCTCATACATAGAAGCCTACTGCGGAGCTGGGAGTTACTGTCCCAGACAGTAAACATCTGAAACGCAGCTTGCATAGAAAGATCTTGCCCTAGAGTATTTTAACTGTTTTGCAAAGTTCAGGCTTTTAAAAATTCATATAAATTTTTGAGGCATCTGTTTAGCCTAGGTTAGCATAAGCAACGATCTTTAGATTTTAAAGAGCTTGAGAACAGATGTTAGCAGTGGAAAGAGCAAACAATGCAACTTTAGCAACTCCATGGTTTCTGGTTGTACTGTCCCCTTAAACTTCTGATCACCATTCAACATAAGCATAGGGGAGCAGAGCTCCCTACAAGCAACTTCAATTTCAGCTAGACTACTGCATTGCAAGGAACTTGGGCTGGGAAAGCAGAAGCATGTACCTAAGAAGCAGAAATCCCACATTATAGCCTCTACTGAATGCAATCAGGAGCATTTGTGCTAAGGGGCATGGTTTAGTGTTTGACAGGAATGGTTGGACTCGATGATCCGGTAGGTCTTTTCCAACCTGGTTATTCTATGATTCTATGATTTGAAGGAACTGACAAAGATCTGGGGGGCTGGAATTACATGATCTTTAAGGTCCCTTCCAACCCAAATCATTCTACAACTTTATGATGTACAAGACTGGAAGATGCACACTTGCCATCTCTAGGCAGGGTGTTTATTATAACAGAGGCTTCCAGGAAGGTGCTAGAGACCATGTTGAAGTTGGCTCTTAAGAAAAATAAAAAAACCTCAAGGGAAAAATGCCTCAGGGAGATTTAACAGTGAGGATACTGAGGTATAGGAAGTTGTTTTATAAGCAGACAGGTGCTCCTGCTCTGGAGGTTTGTCTAATAGCAATCAGCATCCAGCACAGAAGCTAGAAGTCATACAGCAGCTGAGATCTCTGGAGCTGCTTTATGCACCCAGCTGATGCCTCTGCTTCTGTGCTCCAGGGCAGGCAGCTTTAATTAGCACAGCCCAGATGTACACAGGCCCATGATTACACGGTTCATGACCCAGAACACAAAAAGCACTAATTCTACTTCAAAAAGCAAGCTCTTTAATGAATTTATACAAGCCTTGTGGCTAGAATTACCATCCAAATATTACTGATCTTAAAAAGGAGGAAGTGAAGAAAGGAGGAAGTAGAAGAACAGATGAATTATAACCATGAGCACTGGCACCAGATATATGCATTACCTGGCCTGGTGGTTGGGACCACCCCAGCAAAGCAGCTGGGGAAGTAACACAGAAAAGCTAGGAAAACTTTTCCCGGGAAGTGCAGCCTTGCAGTACTTCAGGTAAATTGTAGCCTTCAAAACCAAGAATGAGACTTTGGAACAGTTTAAGACAATAATGTAGCTGAGAAAGTGTCTTTGCTGAGCCTTTAGCTGCCCAACAGGAAGGCACAGCAATATGTAGGTGATGTTCAGAGAGGAAGAGCCCAAGGCAACATACAATACCAAGCTTATTAACTTATGCTCCATCCTACAACTCCTTGCCCTTTTTGCTGTCAGGGTCAGATGAGTAAGAACATTTAGCTGGGAGGCAGCAGGGTAAACAACAGTTTAGCACTACAGGGAAAAGACTAGAAGCATAAGGGAGAACCTTGATCTCCTCTCTTCCCTACTCTGCCACTGACCTGATATGATACAAGGAGAAATACTTAGCCTGTTCTATCTCAGTATATTAACTCCTATAATTACTTAAATCCAGCTACTGGAAGGGACCTCCAGCATAATTTTAAATTGTATCCCCTATATGCCTGATGGCTATTGGCCAAAAATACAGCTCTGTTTTCATCCTCAGTGAGCCAGTATTCCGTCAGCCAGGCCAGCTCTGATCCCAAAGCCATGCAACCACTGCAGTGCAATACTAAACCTGGCACAGCAAAGTAGATAACTCTGCCTCAGGCAGGGAGATCAGCAAGTCCTAACATAACAGGCAGGCAGAACAGGCAAGAAGCCTTACGAAAATCATGAGAAGTAAGAATGATCTGTTTTCCTGGGAACAGCAGGACCACTGCAGGGAGAGTGAAGGGTTACATTAAAGCAGATATCGTCAAATGTCCACTGGTCTGCTGAGTAATTTTAACACCAGCCTTCTTGGATGTTTGAGCAAGCCCTTGGTCTCCTACATAGATGGCAGTTTTAGAGCCCATCTGTCCATAAAAACATTTCTTCCCAACATTGCTTAGACCTGTTTGCCTTGTAAGGTAAAGGACAACAGAAGAAAGCAGTTGTTAAATTGAACAGATTAATTGCACTCGTAAGTTTGAATTGTCTGTATGAAAGCTTGAGCCTTCAGGAACATCATAGGTAACAAGTCACTGAGAAGAGTCTGTTATGAGGCTGCTTTTACAGGGCTTTGGCACATAAGAAGAAAAAAAAAAACAACCAAATACTATGCATATATAGAAGGAACTAGCTTACCTAGTCCTCTTCAGGAGTGCTAAAGTGCACTGCTAGTAAATGCACCTCCTTTTCTTTCCTACACCCACCTAACTTTACTCCTACCTTGCTTTAAAGAAAAGTTTCTTACCATCTTGAATTCATAGTCTCCAATTGCCTGCCTAACCTTCCTTTTCATTTGAGAGTCCTGAGAACTACAGCACTGCATCCACAATGTGTTCAGTGATCCCTCTGCCAAGGCTGTTCTAGTCCATTCATTAGTCTACCTTAGCAAGTTGCATCTTGCATCAGTTTTGCTTTCTTACCTGAACCAAATTCAACCCAGAGTTTACCCACAGTTCCATTTGTGTTAAACCTTTACACATCCCCTATCAATGTTAACAACCTGCAGCATTTATTCCATTGCAAATATTAAATGCTCTTATTTTACCAGAAAAAAAAGTGATGAGGGGATTGATGCACGGACTACTGCCTGATAAGCAGAAGACCTTTATTTAGGCTTAATGGCTCCTTTATATATGTTAACTAGTAAGAATACCCTGTTTTTCTTTACGATGATTGGTTGGTTTTGCTGCTTGTTCCCCGCATACAAAGTGGTGTTATACGACTGGCTAAGATTAACTGTTCATGCCTTCTTCCTGCTGCTTCTTCTCTCAGCCAAGGTCTTTCGAGGACAGCCTCCATTTTCCTGTGTCCTTCAGCCTGCAAAAACCTCCACAAAGTGAGGCAGAGAAGCCACATGCCCACAATTCTGTGGGAAACACATGTAAAAAGATGTCTAAACTTCAAGTTGTTTAAGTCCCATGCAACAGTCATTTTCTCCAAGTTCACATTACCATATTGAATCCTTTAAGGCAGCTCAGGTGCCCAAAACCACTCGTGCTCTAAAATGTTAATAGGAGACCCTGAAAGTATTCTACACTCTTCATTTTCTTAAACAGTGCTGAAACAGGTAAAAATTCCTGTTAATAATGCACCAAGCCTTTTCATGTTGACAGTCTCCTCTTTCCCATCTCAAGATCCTGAGCTATCTGCACAGCCTGCTCCCAGCGTGGACACTCACATCCACAGTAAAACAAAGACTGCCCACAGTGGACGCTGCACAAATTCAGGCACTTGCATCCAGTTACAGCCTACAAAAGCCAAAACCAACCATTTTCTTTCAAGACATTATCATGCTGTCCATCCAATCAAACAAGCAACATGCCACGGCCTTAATTCATGGAGGTGGCTGACTAGAATGATAAGTTTTCTAAAAAAAGCCATATAAAAGTACATGCGTTTGTCAGACTCTTGCTGGTTGCAAGTCAGTATCTCCTAGGACTACTTTTTCTGAAGATAATAGCAGATATAATGCTGGCAAGAATCCCACACAGCCTCTATCTGTCCAAATCATCAGCTATGTTTTTGATCTAGCTGCAGTTTATACAGCCAGCTTCAACATACTGAGCAAGGCAAGGTTGTTTTAAAGATGCTCTGAAAGTAAAGGGAGAGGAAGACAAACCATTCAGAAGCAAGGGCAGTGTGGTCAGGCAAGGCTCCTGGGATCTCTGTGGAAAGCGTTTGGTGCCTTCAGCACTTTAGATCCAAAACAGCTAGGGAAGGTGAGGAAAAGAACAGAGCTCTTGTGTAGACCTGGGGGATTTTATTTATTTTGGAACAAAATCAGCATTTGTCTTTGTCCTTGAAACTGTGCAAGGCCTCTTTGATCAACAGTGTCTTTGTTTCATCTCCTTTAGCATTGTCAAATGCTGTCTTTTCTTCACAAAACTTTGCTGTTTCAGCAAGAGCACACAGGGAACTCACATGCATCTAACAGTACATGCAAAGAGAAGGCATGAAGGTCTGAAGTCCTTGAAACAGGTAAGCAAGAGTCACCAGGAGAAGAAAGAGGTGGCTGCTACATGTAGATGCACCTGATTCAAAGCTCAGATCTCATTTTCTGTGAAAAGGTTTCAAGTTGAAATTACAGCCAAAGATTAAATAAACATTTTTCTTTTAAAAGAAACCAGAAAAAACACTTGTTCTGAACATAATTTGCTTCTAGTATGTATCAAGCTCACTTTCTCTTCAGTGATCAGTTTTAGCCTACAGCATAGAAGCAACCTAAAATTCACCAAGAACTGAATTAAATTTAGAAACTGGAGAAGAGTTTCAGCCATTCCAAAAAGGCTTTTAACATGGAAGATTTTAAGAAAAGCTTCTTAAGCTGGCCTTAATATTTGTTGCCTTTTAGTAACAGGAGTAGGAAAAGGAGCAAGAGGCATGATTTCAACACAGAACACTCAGTGAAGCTGGAGTCTGGTGGTGCTCTGAGCAACTCAAAGACTCTGTGAAGCCCAGTTTAAAGAAAAACCCAATCAAGCCACAAAAAAACTCCTCCAAACCCAAAACAACAACAAACCCTCAAAACTATCCTTCTGCCCTCCCCCCACCCAAAAAAAAAAGAAAAAAAACCAAAACAGAAAACACTTGAACACACTCTAAAAACAAAGGAAAAAACTGCCTGATGAGACAGACTCTTCCCCTGTCAGTGTTTTGGGCCATTTGCTAAAATGAAGCCAAGTCTTTGAACTCCATAAAACACTTCATTAAAGATCTAGAGGTACATTAACCATCCTGATAGTGCCTGCCACAAACAGCCTCTAACCCAGAACACGACTCTCCCTGTCTCACACTGGCACTGGATTATTGTGACTTCTATTCTGTAAACAGGCTATTTAGGTGTGGAATAATCCTTGTAAACATTTTGATTTCCACAAGCCTATTTTTCATTTAACTTCTACAGCTTCTCAGAATACAGTGAAGATGTCTGCATGCTAGCATAGTTCTCAGAGGTTATTACCCGTAATATCAGAAGCTGCAAACTTTAAAGAGTGCTCTCTTCTTGAGGTTCTCTATCTCAGGCTGAACTAAATAAGATTCAGTGGCTTGTTTTTCCCTTGAATTGATGATACACAGACATCAGTATTTCCTTAAATCACTCAGAGAATTATGAAGCATTACTAAGTCTAACTCAGACAGAGTCATGCTTTTCTTATTTATATTAAGGTACATACACTCATTTTCAGTTCTTTTGAAAATAAAAAAGTAATCAGAAAAGCTCCATGGACTAAACAAACTGTCCAGTAGCATAAATACTTTGCCTCAAGTGCTTCAAAATGTTTGATTGTGAGATAAGTGGCAGCTGTTACTGCCTTCCACAGCCTTCACAGGAAACAAGAGATGTAGTTCTTCAGATCTGGTGCTGTTCTTTCCACTTTGATTTTCATTCACTTCCCTGCCCAGGCATCACCATCCACATCAGTTGGCAGGCATAGAAAACACACCTTTTAAATACATCCATACTGAGACATGCCAGGTTCTTTGACCTCTAAAGATCAGGTTTCTGAATTACTTCATTACAGGAATAAGTTACCCCTCCTTAAGTCGAATAAACCAGATTAACTAAACAGGACTAACATGCAAGTTGGACAAATGCCACAAGATTTAAGGGCTGTAAGAAAAACTGGAAGATAATGCAGAGATTTTGTGAAGTACTCACTATTCCAAAAAGGTGATACAGCCCAGCCAAGAGCAGGATAATTCCTAAGCAGCAGCATTCTCATAGCCCATTCAAATGCCATAACAAACTAATTATACTATTCTTCCCCTTCCTCAAAAATTCATTTATCACTAAGAAAGTATACTAAAGACTTAGAAGAAGCCTTACTCATCTTAGTTCATCTCTCCTCCCTGATCATCCACTACTGATCAGAAACAACATATGCCTTTCTCAACACCAGACAACTTTTAGTAAGGTCTGCTGGAAAGGACGACTATTATCTGCTCCCTGTAATAGCCTTGCAATTTAATCTACATATGTGACAGCCCAGACCTTTGAGCTCTGTTTATTTTGGCTAGACACTTCACGTGTAGTTGATTTTGTTTGAAGGCATAAACGCAAGCTGAATTTTAATTACAGATGGATTTAAAAAGGGTGAACTAGCCTGGGGCATTTGAGTCACACCAGCAGTGACAGACACTGGTAAATAACCAATAAACTCATTCTATAGTGTCATTCCTGCCTCTTCAGGCTGGGCAACAACCTAGACAGCCTGCTCATCACTGGTTCAGGAGAACTGATCATTGTTTTGCTTGGCATTGAAGTTTTCCAGTAAACTTTTTACTTATTTTTACCATAGACTTCAGAACTATACAGTTTTCAGTTTGAGAAGGAAAAACAGCAAGTAGCTTTTCAGCTTTGGCTTGCATCAATTCACTCCCCTTTTCCTTCTTCTCATCTCAAATGTGTACTTCAAAACACACACTGCCAAACGTTTCCTGGTATCTGCAATTAAAACCACACCCTGGCTTAAGCACCTATGTATGGATCTCACCAAAACACACAACTGGGTGTCTTTGCTGGTCAAGACTCCCCACCTTAACAATCAAACACTGCGATGGAATTTGTGCATCTGAACCTTCTTTCACAGTTGTTTCAACAAATAACAAATACATGTAGAAGTTATCAATCAGATACTTTGGAAACACAGGCAAGAAACTTAATCTGAGTGGACAAGCTATGGATTGCTACCTGGGTACTGTACTGCATCCTTCCTCCCAGTTAGTGTTCTCCAGGCCAGCTGGACCTGTTGAGTACACATCACATATAGAAGATTCCTACCCAAGAGCTCAAAATCAAGCTCTCCATATCATTGGCTGAGAACTGGTGATAGAGGCTACCACACAAAGTACTTCATAAACCTGAAGTGAGTAGGGGTTTATCCAGTTAGAAGGTAGAGAGGCTGACTGCATGCATGTACCTCATATTAACACTGTACCTCATTAACACTGCTTCTTCGGCAGCCCCCAGCAGCAGGGAGGTGAGTTCCGAGGTGGGGGGGACTTTGTGAGGCGGTGGGAGCTTCCCGGAGCCGGGAAAATCCCAGACAAGCCCAGGCGGGGCGGGGGCCCTGCCGGCCCCACAGGCCGGTCCCGCGGGGCCTGACGGGAGGGGGCGGCCCCGGCGGCCACCGCGGGGGATTTAAAGGATCCCCGGGAGCCCCGCGAAGGGGAGCGGGGCAGTTGGAGCGGGCGGGGCCCAGAGAGGACCTAGGGACTAGACAGGAGACACCGAGGGCCATGGTGGCCACCCGGCAGAAGGTTAAAGCTGCTCCGGGTGCTGCAGCAGGCAGGGTGGATGCTGCCGCCCAGCCAGAGCCACAGGGGGTGCAGCAGCTCCCCAGCCCCCGGGCTGCAGGCAGGGCCCCCTCCCACACCGGCTCCTGCCTCTGGTACTGGCTCCGCTGGGGAAAGCTGCACCCGAGTGGGGGACTCCTTCACATGGTGGAGGAGCTAAGGGAGGAGGGAAAGAGGCTGAGGACCATCAGGGAGTGTGAGAGGGAGATAGACCAGTGGAGCAGGGCCCTCTCACTAACTCAGCAGCCTGGCAAGAGGTTTAACAAAGCCAAATGCCGGGTCCTGCACTTGGGGCACAACAACCCTGTGCAGCTACAGACTAGGAGAAGTCTGGCTGGAAAGCTGCCTGGAGGAGAGGGACCTGGGGGTGTTGGTTGACAGCGACTGAACATGAGCCAGCAGTGGCCCAGGTGGCCAAGAAGGCCAATGGCATCTTGGCTTGGATCAGAAACAGCGTGACCAGCAGGTCCAGGGAGGTTCTTCTCCCTCTGTACTCGGCACTGGTGAGACCGCTCCTTGAATCCTGTGTTCAGTTCTGGGCCCCTCACCACAAGAAGGATGTTGAGGCTCTGGAGCGAGTCCAGAGAAGAGTCCACCAGAAGCTAGCGAGGGGGCTGGAGAACAGGCCTTATGAGGAGTGGCTGAGAGAGTTGGGGGTGTTTAGCCTGGAGAAGAGGAGGCTGAGGGGAGACCTCATTGCTCTCTCCAACTACCTGAAAGGAGGTTGTGGAGAGGAGGGAGCTGGGCTCTTCTCCCAAGTGACAGGGGACAGGACAAGAGGGAATGGCCTCAAGTTCTGCCAGGGGAGATTTAGGCTGGACATTAGGAAAAAATTCTCCACAGAAAGGGTCATTGGTCCCTGGCAGAGGCTGCCCAGGGAGGTGGTTGATTCACCTTCCCTGGAGGTGTTTAAGGGATGGGTGGATGAGGTGCTGAGGGACATGGTTGTTTAGTGTTTGATAGGAATGGTTGGACTTGATGATCCAGTGGGTCTCTTCCAACCTGGTTATTCTATGATTCTATATCAGAATCTCTTTAATGCTTAGAACTGCAGGCAACTCAAATTCAGAGCTTTGTTCTGGACCCACATCTGTTTTTAGTAATAGCCTGCATGGCTTAAAGTTTTGAGATCAGCCTCCATGGAAGTGTACTTCTTTGACACAACTAATCTCTTCAAGTATCTGAGGGCCAGATCCACCAGGTGATTCACCAGCTTGGTGCCCTTTAACTCATGCAATATTTGGATTCCAGCACCTCCTAGCGAGTAGGTCCAGACTGCAACAAGAGCCACGCAACCAAACTTTCTGCCTCAGATCAGGTGATGACTGTCTGTGTTATGCCAGTTTTCCTCAGAATCAGATGTTGGTGCTGAAGTATTTCTGTAGTGACAGGTGGTCTCACTCCTAAAAATAAATAGCTATGAAGAATTCCAGAATGATTCTTCAGAATTGCAATGCACAGGAACCCTTTAATCAGTTTGTAGGTAATTAGATGAGTTACAGGTGTCCTACTTGCATTTTACTTAGTTACTAGTGGCCACGTCCTTTGGAAACAGAAGGACTTGGGTCACATATTGAGATTACCAGTTCTCAGCCAATGCCAGTTACTCACTACTGTCAACTTCCTTGACTAAATTCAAGAGGACAAGAAACAAAACTCTAGATATCCTTTCATAATTTTATAGCTTTTCCCACTTTACCATCAGCAAGATGACTAGTATGAATTATTTGCTACAACAAAGGAACTCAATTCCTTATGCTGTGTACTCTGGGGTCAGGGCACTGGGATGTTTTAACAGATCCACTAAGAGTTCCTGAAAGCTGTAACAGCAGCTAATGGATCTGCCAGGCACAGCTTCTGAAAAATACCATTAAGCTGGGTAATGGAAACTCCAGCTCTCCTCTCCCTGTTGTTTTATGCATTTATTAAAAGTATACTTTCATTCATTTTAAGCATAAAAACACTGTTCCTCCACTGACATTTGATTCGGCGCCAGATCTCCAGTACTATTTCTAGGGCAATAAATTAAGCATCAATCAAGTTATGTTTACATTGCTTCCTAGGGAAACATGGGCGTGAAAATCCAATACCAAAATACAGAGTCTGGTGTCCTAAAACATAGTTATGACCCCCCTTGGTCTGGAACAATGTATACAAAGCATTTGTTTGGACATTATTCTACTAGCTGTAGGTTAAGGTGGGTGTTATTACAGCTAACTACACAGATTTGTATGAAATGCATGACTTGAGCCTCATACTGACAAAGCCTTCTCCAGTAGCTGCAGTCTCCACCACACACCAAGTAGCTAATTTATTGGTTCTTCTCTCTCAAGATTCTCCATTAAAGACCTCAAGAACGTCAGGTTTCAGGCAGATGCACTACCAGCATATCTCAAGTTCCCAATGTGACCATGTCAATCATGATCTAGTGGGAGGTGTCCTGCCCATTGCAGGTGGCTGGAGTTAGATGATCTTCAAGGCCTCTTCCAATCCAAACCATTCTACGATTTCCTCTTCCCCCTCAGTTTTGTTTATCATGTGGCTGAAACATTACAGCTGAACTAACTTTCACTTAAAATAAAAGCAAAGAGCTCTTAAAGCTTCAACATTAATTCCAATAAACTTGAATTTTGCTAGTTATTGAATCCTAAATATCATCCTAAATATCAATTTGTACTAAATGAGTCTAATCCAAACTTGGTAATGTTTATCTGTAGGAAGTCTGGAAACTTTTAAGGACTCTACCTGCTGCTAAAAATAAGTTAGTCTATAGCATATAACACCTTCATTGAAGGACAGTTTCACCATCTCAAGGAGGGATCAAACAATATAGAAAAAAAGAGGGAGATATCTTTCAGAAGCAAGACCCTTGCCACATCCAGGAACTCAATATCTTTTGTGATTGCTGTCCATCTGAAAATCCTGCCATGATAGAAACATGCTAAAAACAAGCCTTTCAACACCAAGTTATCCAGAGTTTAAAGTTCAAAACTAACCATCACTAACAACCTTTGATTACTTTCCATGGACGGACTTCAGCGAGCACTTCCTGCAGAGCTGCCCAGGTCCTTGTTCTCTGCAATACCACGGTACATGAAAGGTGAGCAGTTGAAGCAGCAGCTGTTAGCATATTTGCAGATCAGTACAAGCACCATACCAGATGGAAACCACCTCATCCATGCCAGTAACAACAGAAGACTTGGCATGTGAAAGGGTGCTTTATTCCTGCACTAGAATCTTCTTTCCAAACAGCAAAGACTGCACACATGAAGGTTGTTGACTTAAAATCCAAGTCAAGAGGAGTCCCATGTGGCTGTGACATTCTGTAAGTATTCTGTGTACATGTAAGACTGCATCACACTTGTAAAGCATAAGAAATACAAACACCCTGAAACAACTCTTTAAATCACTAGGAAAAGCCAAGCATATCTAAGAGAAGTAGCATCAGCTACTTTCACAGGGAAACAAGAATTCACACCATCAATCTTATGCTTGCTGAGAACACAAAGCAAGGATGGAGAGCAGCCCTCTCTTTCACCAGACAGCATGTTCTGATACTCATTTCTGTAAAGCTCTGTTTATCCATTACACAATCTCACCAGATAACCTCAGCTTTCATTGAAATGCAGGTAATCTTGGAGAGCACACAGACCTCGGTTAATGCTCTGTCAAGAGCTGACCTTAATGGTGGGGAATTCTACAGTAATCGCATGAAACAAAACATGAACTCTTCACTTCAAAAAAAATTCCTATGATGTCAGTAAGGTCATTTACGTAGTTTTAACCTTGCTTAATAAAATACTCCAATTTTCTAAATATCCACACATGTTATTGTCTTCAAATTGAAATTTAGCATCTTAAGGCAGCATGTCAGAAGATATGCAACCCAAACAGTGCCTTACAGGGCAGGCTGAATTGAAAAGCAGGATTCCTGTCAGCTAGTATTCAGGAGATATGAAGTAACACTAGAATCCTCATAAACTGCATGAAAGATGGCTGCTTCCCCATCAAAAATTCAAAACTTTTCAAGAGAGATCAGTTTTAAGCTGACCAAGGCCCTGATAATAATAATTTTTCACCTCTAAAATTATGCACAATATCACAGGAAAAAAGAGACCATAGAGTGATATTGTGAAGTGGTAGATGTAGTGGCTGAGCAGAAAGTTAAGAACAGTTATTCCACCTTCTTGCACTTTGGAACATGTATGGTTCCCTACCTTCTTTTAGCCTATTTCAGTGATGAGGTCAGGACAGCACCTGACCTCTCTACGGCATGGTCTGTTGTAGATGGTCTTCAAATTCCAGCACAACAGAGATGAGTGCTGTTCATCAATAGAATCATAGAATAACCAGGTTGGAAGAGACCCACTGGATCATCCAGTCCAACCGTTCCTATCAAACACTAAACCATGTCCCTCAGCACCTCATCCACCCGTCCCTTCAACACCTCCAGGGAAGGTGAATCAACAACCTCCCTGGGCAGCCTCTGCCAGGGACCAACGACCCTTTCTGTGAAAAACTCTTTCCTAATGTCCAGCCCAAATCTCCCCTGGTGGAGCTTGAGGCCATTCCCTCTCATCCTGTCCCCTGTCACTTGGGAGAAGAGGCCAGCTCCCTCCTCTCCACAACCTCCTTTCAGGTAGTTGGAGAGAGCAATGAGGTCTCCCCTCAGCCTCCTCTTCTCCAGGCTAAACACCCCCAACTCTCTCAGCCACTCCTCATAAGGCCTGTTCTCCAGCCCCCTCGCTAGCTTCTGGTGGACTCTTCTCTGGACTCGCTCCAGAGCCTCAACATCCTTCTTGTGGTGAGGGGCCCAGAACTGAACACAGGATTCAAGGAGCGGTCTCACCAGTGCCGAGTACAGAGGGAGAAGAACCTCCCTGGACCTGCTGGTCACGCTGTTTCTGATCCAAGCCAAGATGCCATTGGCCTTCTTGGCCTCCTGGGCCACTGCTGGCTCATGTTCAGTCGGCTGTCAACCAACACCCTGAGGTCCTTCTCCTCCAGGCAGCTTTCCAGCCAGACTTCTCCTAGTCTGTAGCTGCACAGGGTTGTTGTGCCCCAAGTGCAGGACCCGGCACTTGGCTTTGGTAAACCTCATCCCGTTGGTCTCAGCCCAGCGGTCCAGCCTGTTCAGATCCCTTTGGAGCCTCCCTGCCCTCCAGCAGATCCACACTTCCACCCAGCTTAGTGTCATCCGCAAACTTGCTAAGGGTGCACTCGATGCCTTCATCCAGGTCATTAATAAAGACATTGAACAGGGCTGGACCCAGCACTGAGCCCTGGGGAACCCTACTTGTAACTGGCCTCCAGCTGGATTTAACACCATTTAGCACCACTCTCTGATAATATGGAAAAGGGAATAACTGGCCTTGCTGTACACAAAGGTCTTGGTGAAAGCTTGGACAAACCATGAACAGAACTATCAGATTAGCAGCAACTGGGGTCACTGACACTAGGAAGGGACTTGCCTCTCATTTTATCAAAGCATTTATATTGTATGGAAGCATACACAGCAACAGAATGTCTAATGCACAGATGACAAGCAAAAGATGCACATCTGCTGGAACAAATGATGTCTTTAGAGAAAGGGGAAGTCTTGGGTTTATGTCTATTTATACAGGTTGAATTCAATTCTATTAGCCTGGGAAATAAATTTGGTTTGTCCTCCAATTAGGATTCTCTCACACAGTCCATGAAATGGAGAGGAAGCGAGCAAAAGTTCAGCCTAGTTTTCCATTGTATCTGACAAGGTAAGTTAAAGAGATTGAGGTTATCACTTCCTGCATCCAGTTTCCACTGGAGCCTGTCAGATATTTATTGTTGGAAATCCACCCTGGGTCACTTGCAAGCATAGTTGTTTCTCTCATTTGAGGAAAGTATCATGACAAAAAAAAAAACATTTCAGATAGGACTAAGTGAAATGAAAGCAGTAAAGAACTCCAAGCTTGCTACCTTGAACTTGCCATGCACTAAAATAAGATGTGCCTCGCTGTTATTGAATTACTTATTTATTCCTTTCCACTAGTGACTGGCCAAAATCTAGAAGATTATCGACTTAAATCTATATTTGAAAGCAAATGACCCATGGGCAAACAAAATATTCAGTAGTTACCTTCCTCACTTACAAATACGTTGAACAAGTTGATTGCAGCACTGGTAAAACACCCAATGATCATCACCACAAAGCTCCTGAAAAATGTAACCAACCTTTTGACTGTAAAAATGGAATTTATTCAGACCTGAGGTTAAAATTAATTAAAATGCTAAAAATCTTAATTCTTACAAATGATAGACCATTGAAATCAGAGCATTGCCAGATCAAATTAATACCTACATACATGGAAGCTGTAGATCTACGCTGTGTGGAACTTAGCTGTGATTTGTGCAATTGGTTACAAATAGGAATCAATAGGGTTAGGGGAACTTGTATTGGTTTTGGCTCAGTTCATATTTAAAAAGCCTCCTAAACTGTGTTAGGGTATAATCCTACACCAAACCCTCACAAATCACATCTGGAAAACATCAGCAACTTGTAAGTAATTATCTCAACTATTGCAGTTATCCTTCATATTTCTACCAGGCCATCCTGGGTGAGGTGATGCATTCTTTGTGCTCCTGATGAACACTGATGAATGTTCCCTCAGCTAAATAACTGTTAAACTGCATGGCAGCTCAGTGAATCACAGGCTGAAGGTAAAGCTCACAGCTGCACACCATCATTCATACACGTGGCTGTGGGAGGATATGGATGTGCCCTGGGGAAAGGAAACAAAGCAGAGGAGGGAAAGCAATGAAGAAAAGGTGTCACTTTAGAGAGCTGGGATGTGCAGTGAGTAGACATTACTCATTTTTTCCCAAGTAAACCCTAAAAGTTTCTCTGAACTTTAGAGTTGAGAAATTTCTTCAATTCCTCTGGGCAGACAAATCCCAGCAGTTCATCTTGCACAAGCAAGTACATTTGCAAGACTTCTTGTAAGCCCAGTGTCTTATCATCGTACTGCCTTCTGCCAGTTTGGTTTTAAAGGAAAGTGGCTTTTTACTAGTATGCCCACAAAGAAGTGAGTGGAATTGCTGCCAGCAGCCTTTCAGCTGCCATTAAATAAATAAATAAGCATCAGAACAGAGACCTGCAGCTGGAGGGCCAGTTCAGGCTTTTCTCTGCCTCATGAACAACTGCAAACCCTTTCACCTAAAATGATCCCTGCAGCATACCTGTATCCCTAACTCTGTACCAGCAAGAGCCTCTCAACAGGGAGAAGTGATAGAAACCTACCTTCAGCATTGTTCACAGGCAGTCAAGCCAGCATGTGGCTGAACCTTCCTGCATTCCTAGAACTTTCTTCCCAATACAGCATAGGTAAGCACTGTACTTGGATTAGAGTGAGAGACCACAGCCTGAAAAACAATAATTTCCACCTTCTCATGTTTATATTTTTTAAAAAATTCAATTGTATGTGGGCTTTGTTGTGCCAAATTGCCACTAACATAATGAAAGAAATTGAATAAATATGATTCAAAATAGCAATACAGGTCCCAAAAGAACATAGTGTGCTCCTCTTGGAAAGAACTATAAAACACCACACACATCTCTTTGTAATAAGAGTCAGCACTTTCCAATACACACAAATGAGCTGTGCACATCCTTTTGTATAAGGTCCTAACAGCCAGTCTAGCTTCTTATCAAAAGCTGTGGCACTACTCTACGTTGTATTCTTCTTAAGTTCCTTTTAAACGAATGTATCAAATCCCTGGTTTCTGCCACTGCTCTCAGGTTAAAATCCTCTTGTTCCTGCTGCCACCTTGTACTCTCCCCAGGTAACAGGAACAGCTTATATTCAAAACCAAGGAAACCTATGCAGGCACTGCAACAAAACCAGTTGAAAAAACATGCTGAAGATTTTCAGCTCTGACAGTTCAAATCTACCTATTAAAATAAGCCAAAGTGGACACACCAAAATAGCCTGTAATTTCAAGATGGGTTTTGCAAGCTTTGTAAGCATCAAGCATTGCTTGTTACATTCATGAGCATGTAAATGAAGAACAGCTTGAGAGATATCAGGGTTCTCTCCTTTGAATACTGACAAGGCAGTTGAAAAGTCAGCAAGAGCAGGTTTAGAAAACTAACCAAATGGATACAACAAAAGTGCCAAACCCCCAAACCAACAAAACACAGAGACAAGGAAACAAGACCTTTATTTCTTTATGATAAGCATGATGTTGGCTGCTGACAATGAGCTAGGCAGGTAGCTATACTCTACAGTTTTAGATGGAAGGCACTAATTTCTAGGAACATAAGCAGAGAGCAAGAAAGTTTAGTCATTCTTTTATACAACTGGTTTTATTAGCCCCATTAATAATGTTTATTTCTCTGTTTTATCAAAAAAAACCAGATATACTAATTCTGAAACAACCTCATCTTTCCAGAGTGGATGACAGCAATATCCCAACTTTATGTACTAAACAAGCTTCATATAAAAAAATGCAGACAAGCCACTATACCCAAGCTCAGTGTGAACTAAGAAAAATATTAACTTGTTTCCATTAGTTAAAATCAATATTTATCTACTTTAACAGAGCTGTATTAGACTAAATCCTGGTGCTGTTGTATAGAATTTTAAGTAGACATAAGGAATGATAATGCAGCCGCAATCAACAAGTGCTGAATTTATATTCTGATGTGACCAGTGCTCAGTTCTCCCAAGAAAAATGCATGTCAGTTGAAATTAAAACAATACACACAGCAAAGGGATCCTCGAGAATGCTACTGCATGAGATCTGGAACAACATCTATTTATATTTAATGAAATAATTATGTGATAAATATTAGATGGACTCTGAGCAGGAATCCAGCTTGCTCTCAATAACATTCCTTCACTCCATTTCCTCCTACATAATCTCAAGTCAGCGCAGTTTCTGTAGGAGTTGTGATAAACGCAGCTCAAGACCATAAAGCCAAGCAACACGGAAATCCTCCCTGGAGAAAGACAGAGTTTTGAACTCACAGAATCACTAGGTTGGAAAAGACCTCCAGGACCATAGAGTCCAACCATAGCTCATCTCGTAAGTTTATTCTCTAACCACACACATGAAGCATGATTGTATCCTCCTGCAACTATGAGAGCACAAGAGCAGTTTCTTTCTGAATGAGGCAATCTTATTCCAGGACATGCTTTGGGACTGCAGATCTTGACAAACTGAGGAGGAGCCTTCATTGCAGGGTTAATGCTTCCTCAAAAATTACAGCATCAAAGAGGAAATCCTGTTATCATTAATCCTCTCTGCCAGGTAGACTAGAGGACTCCTACTCCCTACATTGGTCTTGTCCTGACATGCTTTACCCTCTGTAGGTAAACCAGGCTTTCAACACACAGGAAATGTTTCTTCTCCATTCATTTTGGGGACTTCTCACTCCAGGCAGCATCCCTGGTCCATGAAAGATCCAGTGATGGAGCAGGCACACGCTACCATAGCTACAAAATCATAATGCCCACGTGCAAGAAGAATTCTGAGAGCACAGGTTTGTAGCTACATTCTCAGCTGCTGCAGGTCCACGCACACAGTCTGGGACCCAAGGCCACAAACCACACTTCATCAGAGAAGTGTCCTCTCATTTGTACTGTTCAAACCAAATTAGATCACTTGCATCAATGTTCTCCTTTTGTTGTTGTGTTTGTTTGAGTTTTCTTTCAGTAGCCCCAGTCTTAAATTGCTGCCTTGCACCCAAGCAAGACCCAGCAAGAGATACAGAAAGAACATCCAAAGCCAGTTCTTTCTCTTTGAGACAGACTGTGAGTTGCCTATGCTGTATTAATATTAAAAGCCCAAGGTAACAGAACAATTCTGTTTTGGTGATATCTGTTTATGGAGCACTGCACAGTCAGGAATATTAATTTCACTCTTTGCAGTCCAAGTAACCTAACTATGCAAGAGAAAATTTAATTTCAGTGCATTTACAGCACAGATGCTGCAGTCTGTCACTTGACATACATGCTGTCATTTAACACTTTTGCAGAATGCTACCAGGCAGAATATTTTACACTACTTTATACTTCCTTCATAGTGTTATAGAAGTTGAATGAGGATCCTGCTCTCCCCTGAAATGTTTTCATTACCATTTTCAGTGCTTAGCACTCACAGTAGAAATCCTCACAGCAGCAAACATCACTCTTTGAGCTGAAAACAAACATTCAGAGCTAAAGATTCAACATAACATGAACGAGTGACTGGCACTGATGGTTTAGGTCTAATAGAAAGACGAGAAAGGGGATATTTATGCTTTGGGGAAAGCATATTCTCAGGCTGTTTCCCCACTGAGAATACAGCAAAGCAGACAACCCCCTACTTCTATCAGATAAAAAGACCCTAGAAAAACTAACCCAGGCAGACAGTACTTAGCACTCCACTTCCTCTCTGAAGCTCAGCCACGACTGCGTACTGTGATACATACATCACCAAGGGACCCACTCAATTCAGGACTCAGGACACCAAGATTTTGGAACTGCAAAAACAGCTGCTTCACATTCATCTGCTTTGTAAAACAGTACCTAGGAAAGGATACTATTGCTCACAGATGTTTACTCTACAGACTCTTGAAAAAGTTTTTCATAGCACTTAAGGGTCTATCCTACTGGCTTCCAGTGAAAGTTGATGTTCTAAATACATTAGAGAGTTCTGGAAGTCAACTGTTCAACTCCATGTTTCCTTAACTCAAATTCAATTAAACTCCATTATGAGCAAACTCAGGTTAAGTAACTGGAAAACAGCTTGGGGTGGGGAGAGAATGTTCCACATCTCATATTTGTGGACTTCATGGCCATGTTTTCTTTAACAGAATTCAATTCTCATGAAAGCAATCTTTGTTTTGCAGAAAAAAAGTCCATACTCTCGTGTTTTCACATTCAAAATAAAATTGGATATAAATGCCAAGTTTCCTTGCCATTCCAAATAAGTAGAATAATTCTACTAGGTGTTTCTGCTTCTGTTTGAGGCTCAAAGTTCAGTTCATCCTTCCCAATTACACTACATATGTCCCCATTACAAATAATTTAGCATTTTGCAGAAAGCAATTAAAGAACCTCTTGGTAGGATCCCACTTATATGCTATTTAATTGCATGTATATATCATTAAGTGATACCCAATAAAGAATAAATTTTATCCAACAGGGAATTGTCAAAACAAAGTAGTTACATGCATTCACTCTGCTACTGCTATAGCTGGGGACATCTGCAACAGCACGATACTTTCATAACTTAAAAAGTGACCTTAGGCAAAAATTCCCGAGTAGCGCAAGAGTGCTAACCTGAGTATATTTGATGATGGGCTACCAAGAGAAAGCAGCCTGCTATACCTTCTACCATCTCTTCAGAATGCCTCTAAAGGTGAAATACCATTAAACAGTTGAAAAGAAAGATTTGACATAACTCATACCCCAAAAATGGTTGGGCTGATGGACTATTCTACTTTGAAACCAGTTGCAAATTCATAACTAAGGAAAATGTTCTCTTTGCCTGCTGCATTAATCCACTGTGTTTAAAGTCAGCAGAAAGGTAATCAGGCTGTGGAAAGATACTCTTTTAAAGAAGTTTTCCACTGATAGTTTCTTTTTTTATTTATTAGTAAAAGTGATATGGCTCTAGAGCTCAAGGTGAGTCACATCTTTAGAGGAGCACCGAGTCACATTCAGATGGATTAATACATGCTTGTACCTCATTTTACCCATGCCAAAAGCAGTAGCATCACCTGCCTGATGAAACATGATTCAGCACAACAAGTTCAGGCAAAACTATCAACTAACAATGAATTACCAGAACTTGGCAATTTACACTCTGTCTAGGTTGTGAGAAAGGCATAAATATCTCCCCACATATAGCACAGCACATGTAGACTTGGTACCAGATTCTGAATCCAGATGCACCCTCACACTGTTTTGATCAAGAAAGGCAAACAAGCAGGACAAAGCTCTAAGTTTCTACCATAAAAACTATGTATTTTGCTCCTAGCGAAAGATAACATCCATTTGTAATTACCTCCTTTCTTTGTAGGAGAAGAGGATTTATTTTGAAGGGAGGAATGACAAATTCCTCAAATTGTACCTTGGTACACACACACATCCCTTTACTGTCCAATACTGCTGTGACAAATACACTTAATCACTTAGCCAAACTAGTGATAGTTTGGTACAGGCTCCAAAAGAGGTAAAGGCCTAAACTGAGTTATAACTCACTGAAAAATTTAAGTTAGCACAGTGTTCCCCTCCTCAAGCCTAGAAAGAATATACATAACATCAGTATCTAGCGTTTAACACATACCCCCGCCATACTAGTTTGGTTATAGAAAAATACCCAGATATACCTAGGAAAGTATCAGAATTAATCATCAAGATCATAATTCTGGAAAGGTTAACAGCTATCTGATGCTCCCAACTCATTCTATCCAAGACCATTAAACACAGAAAGCAGCAGGCACGAGAAACAAAAATAAGGAGAAGTAAAATTCCTGTTGTACGTTCCCAAAGTAGGAGCAAAGGGGATCACAGAAAGACCTAAAAACCAAAGAAGTTCAGGAATCTTGCTTTGGGGAACACAGAATGCAAAAACTTACGCTAATAATTATAACCTAGGCATGACAGACTAATCCACTTCTATCCGATAAGGGAAAAATAGGTCTCCGCATGTCACCATTCAGTAGATATTACTTAACTGTTTGCAAAGAACTTAGACATAGCAATACCTCCCTTCAATAGAATTCTCAGATCACTAAAGGCAAGGAAAGGGTAGAAATGCTCAATTTATAGTACTAGCTGGAAAGACTTTCGAGCATCTCCAACACATCAGTAATAAATCACTATTATCTGGCTGTGTATTTCCACCTACTGCCTCATGTAACGTGGAAGGAATGAAAAAGAAAAGAGGCAGACAGCAGTAGCATATAAAAACAGCTTCCTCAAGTCTCCAGAGAAGAGACATAACATGCCTTAAGAGTTGTTTTGCACTAGCAATAGCCACATTAAATGCACGCTTACATCACCATGATGGATACTGTAATAGCTTTAAAACACTGAAGGACTAAACGTACCATTTTAGACAAGAAAACCCTGAATATGAGCAGGTTTCCCTCACTGTGTCATGCAGCAGCAAGGAGCAGTTACTCTACAGAGCACATCCAGGAACAAAAGCAAATGTGACCAGAAACATATTTAGAAAACAAGGCTATAGTATGTGCATAGGCAGGAGCGGAGACAAACAGGCACAAACACAAAATGTCCTACCAAGAGACAATGAACCAATCTCCGTGTATCCAAAATACACTTAGATAAAGAGAGCCAAAGGAAGAGCAAAGAAACATATACACCTGTAAAAGAGCTCAAAACGATGCAAGAGTCCAGGCCTGAGCTTAAAAGGGTTTTCCAGGCCCTGGGTGTAGTGTTGGTAGGTGTCCCAGGTAAGGCTGATTATAGTTGTTAAGACCTCATGGTGGACTCAGGGACCTGACATGCTCATTACATCTCAGCCAGTGCTTTCATTCCTCTAGATATTGTTTCTGCACTCCTTAGAGCCATATACAGACAGCATAGATTAACTCAAATGTAGGTGTTTTGAATACAAATAAGTCATCTCTGATTGCAACATCACTTTACTTTAAAGCTTTAATTTTCAGATAGGAGACTGCCCATAGTAGTCTCCTATAGGAGTCTCCTTCAGTTAGGAGACTCCCCCAACCCAGCCAAACTCCCCACAGCAGTGACGAGTTAATAACATTACATAATTGCCACTCCTGCTTGCTTTAATCTTTTCTCTTCTCCTAGAAAGGCAAAAATAGAATCAGCACAACTGCTTGTGCAGGACAATGCAGTCAAGCCCTGTCTCAGTCCTCTGTACTGAAGCAGAAAATCATCTTTTCTTCCAGCCTATCCTCCTACCCCACAGTACTTTCTAGGCTGAAGAACATTCAACGCTTCTAGGCTACTAAAAACTCATCACAAAGCATATGGACATGTTTCTACAAGGTAAAGGCTAGGACAAGCCACAGTCAACTGCAGCTGGCTACATTCACAATCATCATTTTAGCCAACAAGGACAGAATGCCATAATACACTTTGTTTTGGAAATCAGCAGTACATCTTCTTACCACAAACCACCAGGCAGCTCTCCTACTCCCTTTTAAGCTAAGCCTTGACATCTATCAGCAAACCAAAAAGGGAAAAGACTAACACTTGCTTCTGGTATCATTGACTGAGGCCAATTATCCTTTTTAATGAGCTTGATAACCCTTTCCTCACTTATATAGAGTTTTTCTAGTAGAAGAGGCAAAGTGGCTAGAGTGCCTAGAAAGAGTCAAGACTGTAGATCTTCACCTGTGAACTTGCCAAATCCTCTGTTAATTTAGTGAAGGGTCTGATAACTACAAGAGTTTTCAAGAAAAACTGTGTTATGCTGGGTGTTGTACGATAAGCAACAGGGGAACCTTGTCAGTGAATTGCAAATAGCTTTAAAGAAAAATACAAACAGCAAGCTGGACTATAAGCAAATTAAAACTTAGCAAATACAAGTTCTGATCCCGAACTCCAATCCCTGATCATTGTTAATGACGGAGTGGCAAAATCTGATCTTGCTCTTGATGCAGATGCTGATTTCAAACTCCAAGCCCCAATTGTTATTGTTAAGGGGGAGAAGTCTGAAACCTCTGCTGTAGGGAAAGCAAATGCCTGTGCCCTAAGGGAGCTGGCTGGATTGCAGGAGCTTGAGGGAGCGCTGTGCTTTGTGAGTCAAGCAGGATTCTGCTGGGGTGGAGGAAATAGATTTTGGGAGCAGAATGATGAGATTGAAATCCCTGTTCCTGGAACAGGAGAGGGGTTTCCCCGATATTTAATGCCTGGCCTGCCCCTATCTGACCTACGCTGGTTGGCAAAAAAGCGGCAGCCCCCAGACAAAAGCTGCCCCCCAATTCGAGAAAAGAAAATGCCTGCAGCCCCTTGGACAGAGGGACTGATAGCCGCTGCTATAGCTCCTCTTGGAAAGAGGAGCAGCCCCCCCAGGCTGAGAAAACCAGTGGAGCTATCGTTAGCCTAGCCAAAAAGCAGCCACTGGGCTTACTTTGCACTGCTCACAAAAAACAAACAGGGGGATTTATTGGCTACTTTCTCCCTCAGCAAATCAAGATACTGCCCAGGACAGCCCGTCCAGAGGAGCCTCCCAAATTCAGAGAGGCATCCCTTACTTAAAAAAAAACAACAAAAACCAAAAAACCCCACTTAATCTATATGCATGGATAGCCACTGATGCCCATGAAAAGGACTACAAAATAAATACACGGTGGATTGGTAGCATTATTAGGACAAGATGTGTTGTCTCAAATGGGGACACGATTGGTATCAAATTTTGGGGAGCGACCACTGATGGGCAGCTGGACAAAATCATAGAAAAAAAAATTAAAAGCTAATGTAACTCGTTATGTGGCAGATAAGCCTTTGGAGCTAGTATTGGTTAACTCTGGTCAAGATCGCAAACATCCTTTGGCCTTTTGGGACAGACAAAACAAAAGTTTCAAATCATTGAATGGATATTTTTACTGTATCAACCGAAAAATACTATAACCACTAGACTCGAGCTGTTTGGTCAATTGATTATGAAAGGCAGGAAAAGATGTTTGGAATTGTCTGGGACTGAACCTTCACGAATTTACCTGCCAGTTAATAAGGGATATTTGGATTGGCTTATGAAACATTCAAAACCTATTGGGGTTGCATTAGCAGATTTTATGGGTGAAATTAGCAACACGTATCCGATTAGCAAATTGATTCCTTTGATACAAAACCAAACCTTTGAACAGATACCGATGCGATCTGAAACACCAGTGAAAGGCATTCCATTTTTTACAGATGCAGGAAAGAAATCTGGTAGGGCTGCTATTACCTGGCAAAAACGAGGATAATGGAACCAGAAGTTAATATTTACACAGCCAGGTGATTCATTACAAACTATGGAGCTACAAGCAGTGGTTTGGGTATTTCAACAATATACATCACAGCCTATTAATATAGTTTCTGATTCATTATATGTTGTAGATACTGTTTGTAGAATAGAACGGGCTATGATAAAAGAAGTTAAAAATGCAGTTTTGTATGCCTTATTGTTACAATTGCTGTACCTGTTGGAACAACGAGAGCATAAGTGTTTTATTACTCATATACGAAGCCATCAACCTAATTTTGGCCTGGCAATCGGGAATAATCGTGCCGATCGCCTTGTTGCTGCAGTTTGGAATGATCCTCGAACAAATCTCTTTTTACAAGCCAAAGCCTCAAATCAATTTTTTCACCAAAGTGCTAACGTACTTAAACGCCAATTTAATATTCCTCTCTCTGATGCACAAGGTATAATCAATTCTTATCCAGATTGTCAAAAGCAAGGTATGGGATTAGGATTTGGAGTAAACCCCAGAGGGCTTCAAGCCTTACAATTATGGCAAATGGATGTGACCCATATTCCAGGGTGTGGGCGATTGAAGTACGTGCATGTCTCAGTAGATACTTTTTCTATGGCCATATGGACCACGGCACAGACCGAAGAATCTGCAAAACACGTAATCAAACACATGTATGCTGCTATAATGGCATTAGGGATACCTCAAATGATAAAAACAGATAATGGGCCAGCTTATGTCTCTAAAAATTTAAACATTTTTGTGTTCAGTGGGGAATCCACCATAATACGGGTATCCCACATTCTCCAACGGGTCAGGCAATCACTGAGCGTTCTCATGCAACCTTGAAGTCCCTTTTGCAAAAACAAAAAGGGGGAGGAGATGTATTACCCCCTAGTGAAAGAATTGCAAAAGCGACTTATGTGTTAAATTTTTTGCGCCTTACTGGAACTAGGAATAGCCCTCCAATCGTAATTCATCATCGATCACTGGAATCAGGATTGAATAACCAGGACCAGCAAGGTATTAAGGTACAATACAAAGACTGGGACTCAGGTGAATGGAAAGGACCTGTTGAACTCAAAATGACAGGAAGAGGTTATGCTTGTGTCGTAACAGATACTGGACCTCACTGGGTGCCACAAAAGTGGATCAAGCCCTGGAAAGAAAGGAAGACGACGGAGCAAGAGGACCTCACATCGGAAGAAGAAACTGGGGTGGTCTTTTGACAGAAAAGGGAATTTGGAATAACGGTTCTGAAAAGGCTCTTCCACCCGGATATTTTCTAATCTGTGGTGACAGAGCATGGGGCGGAATACCCAGCAAACCAGTTGGTGGACCTTGTTATTTGGGAAAGTTAACGTTGTTTACACCAAGTATACAATACGGTTTTGGAGTTTTGAGGAAAAATTTTTCGCCGGTTTATTAGCCCCAGGAGTTGCAGCTCTTGAAGCTGTGTCACAGGTCAAGAAAATGGCTTGTTGGAGCGGTAAAGCAAGGATTCTTTATCTTGATTGCCATTATTGTAGTTTTAAGTGTTTTGATGCTTTTAATGGTGCTTGGGTCGCTCAAAAAGAAAACGGGGGAATTGATGGGGAGCAACCTACAATGAGCAGCCCAAGCACTGTGGCTGGGAGGAGCTGGGAAGCCACAGCCAGGGTCCTCAAGGTTATAAAAGGGTATAACGACTCTGTTGTGTTACGCAAATTAGGAAGGTAACTGTTGAAGGCGGACTAAGGTTAAACAAGTTTATAAAAGCAGAACGAACCCTAAATAAAACGGCTTCACTTGGATCACAATGATCGTTGCCTGTTGTCCCGTATTTTCTTCCATCACATGTAGGCTGGACTGCTGGGGTCAGCCTGGTTTCTGTGGCCATTCTGGGCTGCTTCTGACTCTGGCTGTGCTGCGTATGATGTCGTCTTTCCTTTCTAACAGGTAAGGGTCATTTGGTGGTTACTTGTTGCTGTCAGCTCTAGGATGAAAGACTATAACCTTTCTTGGGGCCTGCTGGTGGCAGGGAGCACCAACGTGTGCTCTCAGTGGGAAATAATGCAAATCTCTACCTTCCAAAGTCTCTATTCTATACACGTGCTCTCAAGAAGAGGGCATAAATCAGGCTGGCATTAGCAGAAATGTGAAAGAAAAAGGAGTAGAATGACTTTCTAGGTATAGTAGAACTGAAGAAAGGAGAGAAGAAATCTTGTCTTAGGTTTTTTTCCTCAATTGAAGCTCAAAGGGAGAGAAAGAGAAGAAAAAAAAGTATGTTTTTCTGGTTTCTTCCTAGCAAGTAAAAAAATTCACTTTGTCTCAATCTATAACTGGTCTCTTGAAGCTGTGTCTTTTTGTCATAGTTATTTAATCTTTTGAATGTAAAAGAAGAATTGGCTTGGAGCATTAGCTTTGAGTCAATATATATTCATTTTCAAACCAGGAGATACAGAAACATTTAATTTAGAAAACAAAGAAAACTAGAGTGAAAACAATTGCAAGACAGTATTTTGATCTTCATTTAAAAGTTTTTTCCTAGCAACTTCAGCCAAAGCTACCTGTGAAATTCAGGGTGCATTGGCATAAAGCTTCAACATCCCCTAACATCTTTTTCTTTTTAACTATAGGTCCCCTTATTCACCCAATTTCAAAGAGCAAATCCTTATTCCACCTCAACCACCACAAAAGGTTATTTTTAAACTCTCTAAAAGTGTTTTCCTTCCCAATAACTGATTAGAAAGGAAGGCAATAAAACCCTATTGAATTTATGACTAGCAGAAAACAGCAAGAAAAAAGCTCTCTTGTTATCTGAAAAAGCGTTTCTTTGAATGATTATGAAAATGTCACTTGTACTGGAAGCCTCTCCACACTGCAACTGTGTCAACATAATTGTTACTGTGTTTTTCCCCTTGCTAGTTGTGGGACCCTTTATGGTGCTGCCAAGCATCCTTGTCCCAGCCAGAGACTGTTTTTCTTGCAGAAGGATTTCCCGTAACTCTTCCCTCTATCCTTTGTAGGCTTTAAGTATGGACTGTGTGGCAGAATGGGTGTGACAAGTTATTACTAAGCCACTAAATGAGCAGTCAAAGTTCTGGATACATGGCATTAAGGCCATTCTAAAGTTCATCGTTTAACTTGCTTTTTCTTCCACCAAATGAGTTTATCCAAGTTCCCAGTTTTCATGAATTATCACACATTTAAATATTTGTATACCTTACCAACAGTTGGAGTATAGCATTTGTGCATGGACATCTTTCCCTGCCCCCGTTTTAGTCATAGTAGCTGTAGAGAAAATCCTGAACACGTGAATCTTAAAATTTCAGAAGCTGAAAGAAAAAAAAAAAGCTAGAGACTTAAGACTGTGATTAATATTTCTTTTAATGCTTGGGCAAATCAACACTGACTCACTGTAGCCATACCTAATCTCTCCAAACACC
The DNA here is from genome assembly GCF_032191515.1 of Phaenicophaeus curvirostris. NCBI lineage: Eukaryota > Metazoa > Chordata > Aves > Cuculiformes > Cuculidae > Phaenicophaeus > Phaenicophaeus curvirostris. Next base: position 4,180,642 of record NC_091411.1, read on the forward strand.
CCTACCAAGGCTATAGCCTGGCCAAAATCTGTTTAAGAGTTCCAGCTGTTTACAAGATATTTCTGTGGGGGAAGTATGTGGCAATGTTTGTGTTTCTTCTAACCGACAACTGAAAAATGGTTGAAAGGATTTTCCTACAAATTACTCAAAATAAGTGAGGAAAACCAACTGTGGGCAGGAACTGAACAAAACCAGTTCTCAATAGAAATGCTTAGAGCTGAAAGCTTTCTGCATCTTTAGCTGTGGATGTGGCTCCTCTCTGTGCTCTAGAGGTAGCCTATGGAAATGGGGTGGTATTAGGTTTTCATTGCAAACTGCCTTTGGACCATCTACAAAATTCATTGTAATTGTAGACCAGCTATGCTTTGCAGAATTTTTGATTGTGTTCTACTTGGAATACTAAGACTAGGGGTAAAACATATCAGAAGAGAGAAATCTGTATAGCTTTTTCAAATTTGGGGCATCCCACTCTTGTGCTATTTGAATACCATTTCAGTCAAGTCTTGGCGGGGCCTTGATGCAAACTGAACTGCCTAGCTCTGGAGATTTAAAGGTTGATCCCAAATCTCTAACATTGGATTCTACACACTGCTCTTCTGAATCAGTGGTTGGACATTAAAAGACAAAGCTTACAGATGCTTCCTAGATCCTTTCTTGTCTGACTCCACCTGATCTGTCCCTGTTCTTAAAACTAATCTGTCTACATCATTGTCTTAGTGCTCATTAGAGAAGATCAGGAAAAGAAGCTCTTAAATGGGTTGTCTCATTGGGTTTCTGGAGGTCCTGGAAGGCTTCTGCCACCTTCACTTTCAGCTCAGGTTAAGGTGTTAGCTCCTCCCCTTTATAAAGTCGCATGTAGTATGAGCAAAGGTAGAGTAAGATGAGCACAATCTTTGTAATGATTAAAAAATTGTTGCATCTCCACAGTTATTTTTAATTTTCTGAAACATGTTCATGAATATTTTTTTCAAATGTAGTGAGGTATCTTTGGAATTTGTTCTACGTTTCCTCATTCATGCATCTGCATCTTCATTTGGTTTGCACTACCTGTGTATGTTGCACAAGCTGCGCATCTTGCCACAGCCCAATACAGGTTCTCTACAAATGCTTAAGCTCTGAACTGCAGGTATTTGGCCCACAAGATAGGATTAACCTCAGTTTGCTCTCTGAAAGTTATTTAGCCAAAGTGAAATGTCTGGCTCGTGTTACAGTCAATGAAGAAACAATGACTTTAAAAGTGTGATGAATAATATTGAACATGCACAACTACTGTGGGTAGGGAGTAAGGATCTTATTGGGTAGAGGGGGCATTCAGACAACCATGGAGTGACTTGAAAAGTAGATTTCTGCCATAGTTTATCCAGTGTTAAAAAAATAATTGAGGGGAGGAGCACATGAAATGGCTTAATTTGTCCTTTCTAAATGTATGGCTAGCGATAAAAACCTCTTTAACAATCACTGTTTGATACCACAGGGATCCACAGTTCACCCTGTGAAGACTGTTGGATGTACATCTTTAGTGTACATCTGGGTTTAAGAATCTCAGTGTGCAAATAAAGCAGCTTGGCTTGAGAGACTAGCAGGCAGAAAGCCCACAGTATGTTTATAGCAACAGCTTTTTGGCTTGTATTTATCTGAAGGGTCCCACTTCTGGTTTAATTACATTCCATATAAATCATAAGTACAGTTATATTTAAATCTGGAGAGTTCTAACGTAAAACATTTTCAATGGTGCTGCAGTTAGTAGAGAAAGAGCATCAACCTGCAAGGACAGAGTGAGAAACAAAACCCTGAGCAAGAACCTGGACCTGTGCAGACAAAACTCATGCCAGGTCCTGTTGGCTGCCCAAAAGGCCCAGAAACAAATACTCTTTTTTCTTTTCCCAGGGAAAAATAAATGCTGATTAAGTCTACTGTTTCCAAAGGAGTATTTGTTGCCTGAAAGATGTGCTGTCCTTGGGGTGCTGGCAGCTTCTTCACAGCTGAAGGGAACGGGGGGCCAGTGTGAGCTACAGACGCTTTCACCTTAGGCTATCCTACCTCTGCATGCAGTTTCTCTGTCAGAAATGTGCCTACATGGACAGATGGCCTGCATATGTGCTAGAAATTTTGTATTCCACGGTTGCATTCTAATTATTATGCCTGTGTTAAAGATCAGATATACAGCAGACCGCTGAGGGAAATAAAAAATCCTCAAATTTTTGTATTTGGGATAAGAGGCAAAATAAAGGAATATCATGGGAGAAAGTCCATTTAAGTGTCTTCATGAGGCTTGCTCTCCTTAGAGCTTCCACCTCAGCACTTGCACCATAGGCTCCATTTAACTGTATGACTTAAAACATCTTAAGTAATGAATCCAAGTGGCATTGTCTTACCCAGAAAGTACATCTGAAGGGCGTCTGTTCTCCTGCCTCTTCCAAAATCCCTTTCCTGACTCCTCCAAGCTGTGAGGGTGACTTGGGTAAATTGCTATCCCTAGGACTTTCTCTGGCTTACAGTTCCTTGGTATGCAGCACTTTTTTTATCCATACATAAAATGTATGACTTCAGCTTCCCCAAAATACAAGCTAGATCCAAATTCAAATGCCAGGCTCCCCTGGTGTGAGCATCCTGGGGAGCAGGCAAGATCCCTGTGTAGGTCTCCCACAGGTATTGGGATGTACGGGGGCTCTATGGGGAGCTGCTGCAAGAGAATGTCGGGGCAGGATGATGGGCAACCTTTTTGTGCATAGCTAGCAGAGGAGAATACTGAGGACCCCTTATTCAATGCTTTGTTCATGTACAGAACTGCTTTGACTTGCTGTCGCTGTGCCATGGAATGAGTGGGGGATTCCTGCAGGGATCAGCTGGTGCTGCTAGGATTCAGGCTCGGATGCTGCCACTGGGCTGGTCTTGGATTAACCGCCTTGGGATTGAACTGTTCGGGGCTTTTTTTCCCTCTAGGAGGAGAAAAAAAGCAGAGTGATGTCCCCTGGATGGGGAACAGGGCAAACTTTCATATTTCATACTCTATGATAGTGCTTAGAACAATTCACTCTGTGGAGATGTTTTTCCTTCTCTTAAATTTCTACTGCACAGTGTAGTGGAGCTCCCTCTGTATCTATGATGCACAGCTAATAGCAATAAATGGGATGGATTATGATACTGTAGAAGAAATGAGGAGGTGAGAGCTCTTATTTGCTAGTGGGAAATGCTGCCACTTCTGTTTTCATGTAATGATGCCTCATATCTCCATTGAATATTTTATACTAGCCAGTCCTCTTTACTACTGTGATTGTTCAGCATCCTATTGTTGACAATTAATTTTTTTTACTGTATGTTTTAAATATGCATTAGAACTAACACATCATTGACTTCATTTTCTGCTGCCCAGTACCCATTTACACTTTCCTAAAGTGCAATTAGATGTGAAACATTACCAAACCAGTGCATAAGTTTCTGTAAGATCTAATTAGATAACCCACATGTAAATGAATCTAATTTTTCCTTGCACAATAAAATTGCATGTTGACTGCCTCTAATATAAAAAAGGAAAATTCCTGGCATACTGGGAACTTTAGAGAAAGTGCTGTATGAGAATATTGGCTGCCAAGCTCAGGCAAAAAGGCTCACAAAACATGCCTTGTCCCCTGATTTGTCTTTCAGCTAGCTCAGAAAATGCTGAAAAGCAACATGTCACTTTGAAAAGCTGAAGAGGGGGGAAAAAGTCTGTTGCTAAACTAGGCTGGCCTTTTGTCCAGCCGCTCAAGCAAACAAGAGGCCCAGGGAGAAAAAGCACAACACTGCAAACTGATTGAGCCCTGGTTTGAGTGTGTGAACAGCAGCCCAGTAAAACTGGCATTGAGCATGCTTAGAAAAGCCTGGAAAGGACTTCTGTGGCCAGACAGAGAAGGGAAAATAAAAAAGGTGATTCAATTAGCTAGTTTGAAGGCAAGCTTCACTGTGACTCAGAAAAGTACCTGGAACGGTTCTTGCGGTTCTAGTTGATATATCAATACTTTGGAAACAGTGAATGGAAACTCAGAAATATGGAGGAGTGCACGGGGAGCTCGGGCTGGTGGAGATGGATGTGTTTAGGCTGCTTGGTTAGATAAGGTGAATGATGAGATCACTGCAGCCTTCATGACTGTTTACATTAACCCTTCTACGTAAATAACATTCCTTCGGTACTGTGTACATGCACACGCGCTCCACTTTACATTCATAGTCATGTTAAACAAACAGAATCTGATCTAAGCCTGTGAATGATGGCTCTGTGGATGGCTTTAGCAGAAAGTAAGCGGAACTTGATGTGAAAAGTATCTTTTTCTGTCCCTTCTTCGTTCTCTTTCATGGTGCAAGCTCAGTATGATTGATTCAATGCTGAAATGTAGCAGGGCTTGCTCTCCAACATGCCATGTGCTAGCAGCATCCAATTTGACCAGTCTTTCTCCTGTAAATGGGTAAGTCTCTCCTGTGAGATGTCTACAATTTCTTCTCCTCTAAACAAGGTTTTGTTTTCCATTGTCTAATAGTCATCTGCTTGCTCAGAGGAAGAATGGTTTATTTTCAGAAGAGGGGCAAACAGGAAGTAATGAGTAACAAACCCATTCTAGGGTGAAAGCATTTTGTTGCTTCTCTGAAATCTGGTAGTATTGGCTACATGGTAGGATTTTACCTTGTAGCTTTCCTGGGCTGCCCAAATATCATAAAAGTGAATAAAAACATAATCGCATCACTTGCCCTATGTATTCCATATTCTTTTCTATTTGGATCTCATCTTTGCCACTTATTCTCATACAACTTGCTTATAAATTCTGTTGCTATGTTGTGCCTCATTTCTTGCCTCCCTCCCCACCCCTACATATGTGACATCTGCTCTCATTATCTACTTCTTTAAAGAGAAATCAGGAAAGATTAATTGCATTGTTAAACCAGGAAAAGTGGGAAAAAGGGTAAGGGATAATAGGACAGACTTTCTTCCAAAAGTAAAAGCTTAACTTAGCTAGGCCCTGTCTACTGTTGACTTCAAAGAATTTAAACTCACAGAGCTGGACTCTGTTTCAAGAAGCTTGAATGCTAGGAATGTGCAAACATTCACGTATGATAAGCACTCTCAGCTGTGACTTCCTAATCCTAAGTTTTTGAATCTGTGCTAGAATAAGAAGCAAGTGCTGTGAGCAAACATCCTCCTGATTTTATAGTTTTGTTAAAAGGGGTTTTTTTGTGCCATTGCTCTCTGTCTTCAGATCTCCTGTATCCCGGGTTTCTTGCTTCCTGGTGGGCAGGACTTCATAAATGGCAATACACTTGAGGAAAGATGAAGAGCAATTGGAGGAGAAAAACAAGAATGATCAAAGGTTTAGAAACAACCATGACCTTTGGTGTGTGACTGAAAGAATGGGGTTTATTAAACATGGAGAGGAGAAATGAAAGATGTAATGTTCTTCAAATACATAAAAGTTAGCTGTGAAGGATTAAACTGTTCTCCATGTGCATTATAAATAAGAATAGCAGTGAAAACTTTAAATAACAGGAAAGGAAATTTTAGGGAATGTTATGAAAGATGTTCAGACTGAGGCATTCGATTGCCTAGGGTTGTGTGGATTAGCTGTCACTGGAGAAGACTGCAATGTTTCTTGGAAAAGAGGTTAATTAATGCCAGTACCAAATCTGTAGGGAAGAAAATCTGATCCTTTCAGATCAGTGGGATATTATGAAGAACATCCTTATGTGGGTTTACTCTCCAGTATCCCCTTCTTAAGCAGAAGAATTTACTATAATAAAATCCTTTTTAACAGCAAAATGCCCTTTAAAACATTGATGAAATATACCATTCTTTGCAGAGATGATGTTTTCTGTTTTCTATAGCTTTCGGTGAAAATTGAAATTTTTTTTTCCCCTTAAAATAGAAAATGGCCTTATGTCCCAAAGGGGAAACATGTGAGTTTTCTTTCCAGTTCTCGTCATACTTAAAACAGCATTGGAGTCTAAAGAAGTCCTGTGTCTTGTTTCATGTTGATGAATAAAAGCCAATGTTTTACTGAAGAGACATAAACAAGAGTTTCATCCTGTCACATGCTGGTCATCCTCATGCAGCAAATCCAAACTCAGGCTCTAAGGGGACATTGCTGTTACCTGCAGCTCCCATGGCTGAGGTTGTGATCTTGCAGGATGAGCTGCAAAGTTCCACCAAAATATCAGTTGATTTGGAATGATCTGGAGCCCAACGGTCTGGAAAGAGAATTACTTTTCCTTCCTCCATGCATCACTGGCTACTGGCCTGACAGAAGTGCTGACTGAAAACACCAGTGGCAGGCTTGGGAAGAACATACTTTGGGAGTGCCATGGGCTGGGATACAGCAGATTCAGCCCTGTCTGATCCACTTGAAATCTACAGAGAAGAAAATAAACTACTCTGAGTTGCAGAAGTGCTCAGGTTGTAAATCTCTGAGGCTGGTGGTGTTTAGGACTGATCTGTCTTATGGGCAAGCTCCGAGAATGGCCTCAGGCCCAAACTGTAATGTGTAGTGTAAGCAGAGCTGTTAAGTCTTCTGGGCTAAAAAAAAAAAGGATTATGTTCATGGCTGGTTGATGGTTTTCTGTAAAATGCTATTCTATATCTTTGGATTGACTGCTTTTCAGTTCTTCTGAGCTGAAGCTTACTGATGTCTTTGAAAGGGTCATCTGGCACCGCTCTGCAGCAGGAGCTGCTTTCTGCAGAGAAGCTACTCATTTGTTCATGTTAACAAAATCAGACACTTACTGAGTTCTCATGTGCAAGTTCTTTAAAGCAAATAAAGAGGTTTTTTAAGTATTCTCCATCAAGAAGATGAATATGGAGGGCAAGTTTAGTTATGTAGCACAAAATTTCATGAGTCTAAATAGCTTTCTTTGTTTAATGTTTAATGTTCACTGATGAGGACACTTTCTGAATCCTTATCCTTATGTCTGGTTTTGGTATGTCCTGCTTTTGTGTTGGGACAATTGATTCCATTGTTTATGCTTACCCCAGGCAACAGTTCAGCAAAGGAGAAATTTTCACCCATCAAGAGGAAAGGTTGGTGAGCAGCTGGCAGGGTGATGTTATATCTCTGCTTCCTGGTGGCTCCCAGAAAGCCCTGGTGCAGTTTACTTCATTTGTTTGCTTTATTTGTTGTTTCACTGTGGTGGAAAGCTTGGCTACTGACTTGGCCATAATGTAAATAAATGATATGTGCCTGACCAGTGTTTGTGTCATGAGGCCTTAACTACAAGGCCCTGCTGGGAGCTGAAATCTGGTGCTGTTTAACTCTTTGATGAAAGCAGAGTGCTAGGGAGAAGCAGATATCAAAGAATCATAGAGTGGTTTGGGTTGGAAAGGACCTTGAAGCGATCCAGTTCTACCTGCCTGCCATGGGTAGGGCCATCTCCCACTGGATCTGGTTGCTCCCAGCCCCATCCAACCTGGCCTGGAACCCCTCCAGGGATGGGGCAGCCACCACTGCTCTGGGCAACCTGGGCCAGGGCCTCCCCACCCTCACAGCAAAACATTTCTTCCTAAGATCTCAGTCTACCCTCCTTCAGCTTCAAACCATTCTCCCTTGTCCTGTCCCTTCACTCACTGATCAAGAGCCCGTCCCCATACTGGAAGCTGCTCCAAGATCTCCCCAGAGCTGTCTCTTCTCCAGGCTGAACAACCCCAAGTCTCCCAACTTGTCTTCATGGGGGGGGGGGGGGTGCTCCAGTCCTCTGATCACCTTCATGGCCATCCTCTAGACTCTAACAGTTGCATGTCCTTCCTTTGCTGAGAAGTGCTGGAGAAATATCAATTTTTTGGCATCTATCCAGCTAAGAGAAAATAAGTTCCCTGTCTGTTTGTGGTAAAGCCACTCCAGAAGAGCAAGGTTTGTTTATGCATGGTCCTGATGAGGCACTTAACATCCACTGGACTCCTTCTGGGGAATGCTGGAACCCAAAGGTGTATATGGATCCAAATTTTACAAATCATTCTTGTTTCGGGGATGGGCAGGAGTGAGGCTGTGAAACTAAACATTTCTGACCTTTGCAGAAAGAAGCAATTGAGATCCAGTTTTGGAAAGAGCCTAACATCTGAAACTCAGTCCTTCCTCTCTCTGAAACCTTTCCAAAGTGTTGCTGAAGTTCATTTTATTGAAGGTTTCAAAGAAAACCGTGCTGGCTGCAGGATAGGCCTTTAGATATTGCAGTCCAAACATGAAAGAAGACCTGGTGTACTTCCTGTAAAAATTATTTTGCTTTTTATTTAGCCCGTGGGTATAAAATTGTTTCACTCTGGGGAGCTGGGAAGAACATAGTGCAGCCCTGTGCTAAAGCAAACATGGGTGTTGTCTGACTGACACGATGCTGTTGGGGGAGCAAAGAAAAAGGCCTGAGACGGTCTTTTAAGGTCCTATCTAGGCTCTGTTCATCACGGAATTTACATCATAATGACATTCACAAATGCATACAGATGGATTTTCAAACCAAAGATGAATCTGCTAGTCCTGCCAGATGGCTGCTTCAAAACCTTATCTATGATAGTTAAAATCCTTCTTGTTTCCAACATTGTCATATTATTGCCCAGCTTATGGCCATTTATTAACGAAAGCTTTGAGCTACTGAATTTCAGGTCATCAAGATGAAGTTTTCGTTCCAAAGGCCTTTTTTACCTATCGCTTTTCCTTCCTGATATTTACACTCATAAATGTCACTCTGTGTATCATGCCACCATGTTATGTTGCCAAATGACATGCTAGAGAATTGGATTAATATGAAAACAACCCCCTTCCTTGTGCTGTTTAGTCTGAAATAGATTTTTAACCCTCTCTTAAGATTTACTAAAGTATAAGTTTCTTCTTCTTCATTTACTTTATCTATGTTGTCCTGAGCTGTTTGTGGTCTGTTCCAGTCCATCCGTTCTGGAACATGAAGCATCCCCATCACATTCTTTTAGCCTTGGCAGCCCAGCCTCCTCCTGGTTTGGAATAAATTGTTTGCAACCTTTTCTCGATTCACCTCCAGGAATCCTCTGGGATGGGTAAATGTCTTTCCATTGTAAAATGGTCTCCTGCTCAGTAAGGATTTTTTAATTGGAAATATTGCTAGAAGGGACAAACATTTTCAAGGCATCTTTTACAAAATCCAGCAGAGTTTTCCAAGCTGCGAGTTTCATTAACTGGAATATTCCTTTGGCACCAAAGGTAGGATTTTGTGATGCTCTCTGCCAGAATTTTGGCTCTTGGGAAATTCTAGATTTTTGCTGCCATGTATTTACTTCTAGAGCCCTTCCTCTCTGTTAAATCAGGTTGGAGTACTTTCTTTTCCTCTAAGCCAGAGGGTAATTGCTCTATCGCTTCCAGTTTCAAATATTATTTGTAATCCCCACAATATTCTATGGATATCTTGTAGCTTCTTTGGATAAAGTGTTTTCTTTTTGATGATTTGGTTGTGGGGTGGTTTTTTTTTTCAGGAACATATGCAGTTTCTCAGTCTTTCTCCAAAGTATTCTCCCCAATATTTTATTTCTCATGCTGAAGTGAAGAACATTCTTCTGATATGGGCCTTTATTAACAAAGATATTATAATGAAGGAGCAATTCCAAACACCAAAACACTTCTGTGTGGTAGAAGATGCATTTGTTTCTTCCTGGACTGTATTTTTAGAGAAAGGAATTGAGAAGAATCCGAATGGAATCTATACTTGTGGAGTGGCAGTGAGAGTGGGGAGGCTTGTTCTCTGTTTTCTTGCACCACAGAGTAGTAGGAGCCTCTCTATATCACCACATCTGTCATCTCTTTGTAAGCCTGTGTGCAGGGAAGCTCTGGTCCAGAAAGGGAGACATGTTCTTGAGGAAGGAATAGGGTGGAGAAGTCTGGTTTTATCTGTCTCTTCACCTCACTGCTGTGGCATAGATAAGGTATGGATGGTGCACAGGTCACAGGGGGACAGCGGGACCTGGTGGTAAAAGACTAGAACCAGGTGTATTTATGATGCTGTAGTGTTCCTAGCAGCTGATTTTACTGCCAAGACATCCTGTATCACTGTTGCCATACAACCTGTGCACCGGGGTCACAGAACTCCAGGTTCAAAATATCTGTTGAGGCTTACCAATGATCCTTGGGAGCCCCTCTCCTGCTGGCTCAGTCGTGTGCTCTCGTTGCTCACCCTCTGCAGTCAAGGACATACTGTCTCACTTGTTCTGATTCTGGCCTGGGTTGGTTTGTGCAAATATTAACGTTGGCTTTTTCCTTTCACAGCCTGCCTCCTCATCTGGTGAGAGACCACATGTATGAATAATGTGACAAGCATTTCTTTTGGTGGGGTTGGAAAATGCAGCTTTCCTAGAGTTAGATCCAGAATTGGCAAGAGTCACTGCTGCCACTCAGTTTTTTGGACTTAGCAGAAGCAGCAGCAACCCCTTTTCATTAGCTGGAGTCTGGGGCAGATAAAAGCCTGTTGAAATCAGTGGGCACAGGAGAACTGCATTGTAGAGGATGTACTTTGAAATCAGAAGGCACTCATCCGGCTGAACAAGAGGTTCCCTCTGTTGGTAGAGGGACTGTTCTTTGCTCTCAAGCTGTGTCTGGTTCAGACAGCCCTAGGGTGGCTCCTCAGTGATGGCTAAGTGACATGGTTAACTGTGGGGGGAGTCAGGGAAGCAAGAGTCCGCTGCAAAGCTTGGAGTCTAAAACTTGTTTGTGGATATTATCCTGGTGAGAGGATGAGAAGGGCCTACTTTGTCCATACCAATTCAAAAACTTGCTGGTAAAATGGAAACATAGTTGGTTAATAAGGAAAAAAAAGACAAAAGACGTGTGAGTATTTTATTCAGGATTATGGAACAAATCTCGACATATCAACCTAAATCTAATTGCAGCCCTCTCTTTACAGGTTGGCTAGAGCCTACTGATGTAACATAAAAGCAGCTTTGATTTTGGCCCAAACATAAAGCTGAAATAGTGAAAAGGCACAAAAATACATTTTTTCTTATAGTAATTTCTGACCACATGCAAATAAGGAAGTATTACAGATCTTTCAAGAAAGCCTGACTTTGGTATTTCCAGCATCATTTCCAGATTAAAGAGATTTGGGCTCAGTGTTCAACCTTCTTTAGGCTTATCTGCACCAAACAGATTTTCTGAGATTTATGTCAGTCTGGGCTTTACCCCTTATATGAGTCTCACTGTAGGTTTTCGAAAGCTCTGCTTTCAGGTATATTTAAGAGAATTGTGCAAATCGTTCAGCCTGGCTCCCAAAAGCCTAGATTCTGCTTTCAGCAGCAAACCCACCCTCACTGACCAGATACAGTAAGAGTCTAACAAGCTCTGAACAAAGTTCTGTGGAAAGGGGGTCCAGGTTAGATTTTAATTTTGACTTTACTCAGTTTAGAGAGAGAACATATTGAGGAATGAGAATGCTGCTCTATGGTTTCTTGCTGTTCTGCAGGCTGCTTTGATTTGTTTAAGCTGATTGTGTAACTTCTAAAAGCTATTTAGGTATCCAGCTGCTGTTGATTTTTAATCATAGGTGAGGAAAACCTGGTTAGGGTTAGCTCATTACTGTCTGAACTGATGTCAGTAATGGTTTCATGATAATTTCTGGTTGAAGCTCACTTTTGCAGAGTGTACTTGCTGAAATCATCCTACAAGAGCATCTGCAGTCTGCATTATTGCTTCTCTCTACAGAGACATACATGGCTTATTTCAGGTTCTAGCTGGTCTAAAACGTCTGTGGAGTGATCTAGTATGTAGGAAAAAAGAACAAGGGAATTCAACAGTGACTAAGACATCCTCTTTTTTCTGATCCGCATGCAGCTGTGATGGTACATCACTTTGTTACTCTAGAGCAGTGCTGAAAGATTGTGAAGTACTTCCTTACCACCAGGATTATCTAGGACCCACTTATGGATCCTAAAAATCAGGATTTTGGGATTTTTCTGAAAAAAAGCCATTGAATTAATGCCAGCTGTTGCAGGGAGATTTTTCATTTGATTGTCAGTGATAGGCAGGGTCAGAATTGTGATTTTTTTTAATCTAGGAAATCAAAATGCTATTTCTTTTGAGGTCTAGTGCTTTTTGATGCATCTAAACTCTCTCCAGGCTCATTTGAATATAAATGCACTGAGGTCAAGTTATGTAAATGTTGCTTTTATCTCCCTGAATGCAAAGTTCAGCAGCCATTTGTTCTTAGAGCAACTTTCTGTACTGTAACAAAGGAGATGAAAACAATAGGGGTTTTCATGTGACCACACAAGTTTATCTGTTTTCTTTCATGCTGCTCTTTACAAGAGTCAGATGGACACCTTGTTCATTTGGTAGGGGAAATATAAATTGCTGAAAGCCTCTAAGAATTGAAACCAGTAAATCCTTGCAAAAATGCAATTGTCATAATTCAGGGAAAAAAACTCTTTCACCATAGTGCCCATCTTTCCAAAAGGAATAATGTTTACCACATTGGTATTTTTGGCTTTTGTTTATCATTAAAAGCAAAAGAAGATTTGTAAAGGAAATTTGGCAAAGAAGTTACCCGTAAAGAAATTTAATCACTTTAGATATTTTTAGCATAATGAGATCCATGCTTCTTTAAAAAATGTCTTTGGGCTCCCAATGGGGAGGATGTTTATAGCTCTGGACCTTCAAGATTTTAAGTTGATTATTTGCAGGCAGCATAGCCGGCCTCCTTATATAACAGAACAATTGTGTAATCACTATGAGTAAGTGAAAAGGCACAGGATTTGAGTTTTGTTTAAACTCAGCTGGTTCTTGTTTCTTAATGTGTTGCCATTCCCTTGTATGCAACCTAAAGGAGAGTGAATCTGATAATTTGAAACAGCATTTCATCTTCGTCTTTTCATGCTTTCTAACTTTGTTATGACTTTCAAAATCTCTCAAACTGTTGGGGAAATAGCTTCCAGTATTAGCTATCTGGACTAATTACACACTTCTGCATGGAACTGGTATGGCATTAATGGTTCAACAAGAATTTTTCCTAGTGAGCACATTTGAGCATGAACAGCTTCCCACAGATCAGCTTTTAATGAGCCACAGAGACCTGGAGAGCCCTCAGCATGGTGGATGCAACACAAATGACTGGAAGGATGGAGGATCAGAGGCAGCAGGCACAAGCAAACATAAGTATATATGTGTGTGTGACAAAAAAATTAGAATTTTCTGGAGGGAACAAATCTGAATTATGTTCCTGAGGAAGAGGGAATACAGCAGCTCCCTACCAGTACCAGAGGATTTGAACTGAGCTTACGGTTAAGCTTTCAGATGCTGCAGAACTTGAATGCCCATCTTTCGTGCCATGCCACTTCCTACATTCTATAAGCTGTTCTCTCACACTGCAGGTCTTCAGGAATAAAGGGAGACAATACGAGAGATTTTGGTGTCTGGAATTTGTATTTCCATTATATAACTTGTGTCTCCTTGGGTTTTTTTTCTTTCTCTTCTAGATCTAAGATTCTCTTCTTCCTTTCCTCTTTCTTCATCATCATCTTTTTCACTGCTTCCACTGTCTTTGCCATGGCCTGGAAGAGCTCCCTTGCCCCACAGCCCAAATACCCTCTTCAAGTGCCAGCAGGTCCTCCTGATTTTTCTACTCAGTCTTGTGCTTCTAGTGGCATATTTACATATTTAAAGCTTGTTTTCTTTAAACTATATCTGGAGAGCTAAATAAGTATGGAAAACTGTCTTTATGTGACTGTGGCACTACAGCAGTTGCCCTGGGATGTCTGTTGCTAGTAAATGAAAGCAAAAGTGGTCTACTGGTACAAGCTTTGTCTTCTGTAAGACACGAATTCCCCATTTGAAGAGCTGGGTCTCTTCCTAGAGGCAGGTTTGGCCTGGAAAGGCTAAGTGACATGGCATCTCTGCATGACAGAAGTACCACATTCCACAAACAGGTCCTTCCCTTTGCAACAAGACTAGAACTGCAAATATTTTCCGTGGTTACTCTGCCATTTTCTATCTGGCTATTTCATTTTGTTGAGCGATGATGATAGCTACGTGTATGAGCAAGATGTCTGTTCTCTAACCTCTGCTAGAAGCTGCTCTTGATTTTCCTTAATATAAAGCAAGCAGAGGACAATGGATCATGTTGTGCCTGATTAAATTTTCTGAACAAAAGGCATAATGTCTCCTGTGTGCTATCTTAGCTAGGGTTACCTCACTATAACCACAAGAGAAACCTGAATCAGCCACCAGACTGAGCCACACGTAGTGTGTGAATCCAGCTGCTGATGGGAAAGACATTTCTCCCCTCTTCCCAAGTATTTTCCTGTAGCATAGTGTCCACTGGGATGGCTGTGGAGGTGGTATTGCATTGCAAGGACATGTGTCTCATTCTCTGACAGTCTTCGATGACTTCATAATTTATAGCATAATAAAGTGAAAATCATATTTTGCAGTTACTCCTCCTGGAGTGGCCAGGGCAACAGAGCTGCTGCCCTGGGAGATGGGACAGCATCTCCGATTTCAGAAACCACTTTGAAGAGAAGATTATTGAATATTGCTTATATAGAAAGAAACAAATTACTATAGAAATGAAAAAAAATCAATTTCTAAGGTCAACAGTGCTAAACATGAATCACTGGTGTGTATGTGTGAGAGAGATTTTGTCTTTCTATTCTTTGTTTCTAATATCTGAGGAATGGTATTTAATGGAACAGTGCAGACAGGGACAAGGCAATACATGGATTTAATTTCTTACCTCTATAAACAAAGCCACATTTCTTGCTGAACTCTGCATGAGGCAAGGGAAGAGATGGGGACAGGGATTTAAGCCTTGCATGCTGTTTACAAAGGAAGGGAAGGAAAATGTTCACAAAGGTGATGCTGTTTGCAGCATTTCTACATTTTCCTGGGTATTAATGTCACTAATACATATTTGCACTATTATACTTTGCTCTTAGTGTGTGCATACCACTCAAACAGTGCCAAGGGAGATCTGTGGATCAACCTGCTTCCCGTTGGATGCAGCTAAACTGCCGGTCACAAGGCAGACGCTATCAAACACAGCAGCACATACAGAAGTGGGACATGATGAGGAGCTGCTCTGGAGGCACAGGACGAGGGAAGTGGTGGAAAGAGCAGCATGTGGTTGAAGACGGCTCTGGCAAGGAGTGGCATTTGGTCACTTACAAAGCTGGAAGTTGGAAGAGATTTTAGATCTGGAAAACAGTTATGCCCCTAGAAATAAAAGGTAAGTAATTAGCAAGCTCAGACTCAAACAAAGCTGAGTCTGAATGTTTGTGGACCCGTTTGATCCTCTTGTTCCACCAGCTTTGATTTCTGTGGTTCTCCATAGCATTTACCAGCACAGAGGGACTGAAGATGCTGCAGTGCTTTGGTGTACCTAGAGCTGTATTATTTACCAACATCCTACTCTACAAACCTCTGCTATATGGCAACATGTGCTGTCATGCAACCTCACGCACAGATTTGTGACAAATATTCCAGGGCATCATACACAGATACTGGGGAGCAGATATAAGAGGACTCTATTATTGGACACAACAAGGACCTTGGTGACTGAGAAGCAAGGTGTTCAGAATTGATTGGTGCAGCTATGTAACCTATATCCTAACCACACTCTAAACAGCTATTTTTATCAGGCTTGGGGGCATGGAAAATAGCTGTATTTTTAATTTTAACTAATCTGTACTGATAGTCAGTCTGCACCTAGATAATTTTCTTTTTAACCCTTGTCTAGCCTCTGAATACAGACCCATTCACGTCACGCTTTAGGAAGCTGGCAAGGCTTCCTGAGAACTATGGAGTTTGAGCCATCCCAGGATTTCTTCCGTGCAGGGAGCTTTCAATTATAGAGCTTGCTTGGCTGCTGTGTTCTTTCCAGATATATTCCAGCTGCTTCCCACTTCTTTGCTGATGCAGGCTTTTGATATTTTCATGGCTAGGTAAAAGAAACCAGCAAATCCTTATCCCTTTGCCTCCCTTTTCCTCATACACACACACACACAACTGACAAGAAAATAAGCACTAATATTTCATCTCTAAAAGAAGAAGGAGACATGGTTTCCCTATGAAGTAGTGGAAATGCTGACATCATTTTTGGAACAGCTTTTTTCCCCGCTTTCCTCTTCTAATTGCACTGAGTTTTAAAATCAGGGAATAAAATCTTCCTCTCTGGAGTGGGAGAAAGTTCCCCATAGGCTGCAGTTTGTCTGGCCTTGCTATGACTCACACTGCTCCTTTTGCAGTTCATTGACAAGTTACTAGAACCGGGAGCTAGGATCTTCGGCAACAAAGGGAGAAAGCAAGGACTGCCAGTCAAGTAGTGAACAAAAATGGAGGGGAAACATTATTTATGGAAAGTTCAGTGTCTGGTTCCTTATTTCTGTATTATAATCTTTTTCTTTATGGTTTAAAGGAAATGGCTCCTATAGAAAGAATGACTCACTCATCAGATGTTGCTAGTGATGAGAATTTGCCAGTTACTTGTTACGTTAGCCTCCTTTTTATCACAGCGTGGTGCAAGTACATGGTTCCAGATAAGACCACAGATGTGAAGGCAGAGAAGGAAAACAGCGGGAGGTGGAAGACCCATTGTTTATGGTCAGAATCAATCCTGTGTGTCTGCAAGGAGAAGCAGCTCTTTGATAGATGTCTGAGCTGACCTGAAGTAGTATTGAGAGGTTTCTCCTGTGTCCACAAAACATGTGCAGACTTTCACAGGGTTTTGGAGTTCTGTATCTTGACAAAGCAGAGGAAATTCTACCTGGCACAGTGACAACCAAGGTACAACACTACCTCAGCTTTCTCTGTCAATTATTTTTCTTGCTGCAACACAGGCTGGTTGTGATGGCACCTGCTGCCCAGTTCTGCACAACTCCTCAGATATTCCCAGAGTATCCCTGGCTCTTCACTGGGGAGAATTTAGCCTTGTGCTGACAGAGGTAAGGGAAGAGGAGAAGCAGAGGAGGACACTGTAAATAATACCTGGAAGAGATATTCCTGGTTTCACAGTTTCCCTCTCCCTTCTTCTTCCTCCCCATTCTTCTTCTTTCCTCCTCTGTCTCTAGTAAATATAAAATGACAATTAAGTACAGGCAGGAACAGATGAATGTGACAAGGTATGGTGTCTAATTATTCACTAAGAAGAGCTGGCTACTGATTTATGTTTCAGTAACACCTGAAATCATATGAGTATCATGGGTACACTGTTGGCAGATCTGCCCTGACAAATAAAAGAGGTCCAGGAAATAAGGGAGAAAATTAAAGTAGGACTCCTGGGAGGAAATTAAAGTAGGACTCCTGGTTGTCCATAATGGTTTTTTTGTTCAGTTTCTTTTGGCCACTCGTTTCAACCACTTCAACAGGCTCTACGATAAGTTTGCTCTACAAAAGGCTGCCTGCAGGCAGTGCAGGTGTGAGCTGGTAAGTAAAATCTGATGTTAGAACTAGGTATTAGTTCCTGGTCCTCCCTATTCAGCATTATAAGTACAGCCTGGAGTCTAAATTAAAATCCATTGGCTTACCAGTTGATACAGATGTTTTACAGTTTTCTTGATGCCATCCCGACTTAGACAAGTACACTGAAAGTCACAGGACAAGACTAACTCCATCTTAGTCTAAGCTGGGAGTTGCTACTCATATGTCCTAATATCTTGGGACCACCAGCCTAACTCCTGAAAAAGATTTGGACACATTTTCAAGGTGGAGTTGGATGGCTCTGAGTTTAAACAGAGGTGTATCCTAAGAGCAGTGGTGATCTGCTCTCCAATGAAACTAGAGCAACTTAGGAACTTCTGTGCTTGTTTTTAAAACTATCTGTCTCAAATCTTGGGACGCTTTCAACTCTATTTAAAGTTCAGAATTTGCCACCTCTCAGATGTGCCTTTGCTGCAGGATATGAGGGAAGTGGATCGGGGAAGTGACCGGACTTTAAATAAAAGCTATCAAAGATGCTCTTAATCCAGATGATTTCTTTTATCTGCTTTAGAGCACGGCTGCCAGAACCTAACCAACAGCACAAAAACTGGGAGGAGGTTGTAATCTTTTAAAAGTATTGCTGTAGCAGATGAATGTACACACCTAGAATATTTGTGCAGAGAAGCTACAAAATGTTTCTTTTGGTGCTGTAGCCTCACTAAGTGACTTACACCATAGTCAGAAAGAAGTAGAGCAGGTAAGGGCAGTGACATGATTTCTGGTAAATATCCTACAGGAAAACATCCTTGATTAACTTTTCTGAGTATGGTCCAGTCTCAGTGTTACTTTATAGCTTAGATATTACACACAACAGAATTATGCACCCAACCAACCCTTTTGTTTTAGACAAAACAACTGGGAGACATGTAAGCAGTCTACAGTTTTAATCCCTGTATCTTGTATATCCAAAGTTTGGAGTTGTTTTCCTTTGAGCTGTTGAAATGGAAATTCAAATATTACTTCAACGGCGACATAGCAAAGTCTAAAGTGAGGGACTGTAAATAGAGTTTGAGCTGACATTTCAGCTTGGAAGTCAGGAGAAGGAATGAAATGAAGGAGCCAGCATGAATGCTCACTTTTCTTGAGAGAAAATAACATTTGAGAGATTTATTTTTCTACTGATATTGCAATTTCTAAAGCTGCATCTGAAGACCATTTATTCTTATACCATTCAAAACACATTCTTATTTAACACAAAACTAATTGCCATCTGCTTTCCTTACCCCATCTCTCCGTTGTCTTTGAATTCTCTGCAGTAATTCCTGAATATAGATTGGAAAGGAAACTATTTACCAGCCTAGAATGATTATAAGTTTTGGTAACAAATCTTGACATGCCAAACTTGGTGTCTGCAGTTGGGAGCATTCCTCATAGCTGTTTTGTGTGTGCTAGCCTGGAGTTTTAAATTAAATCTGATATAGCAGTCACTCATAGCAGCCCTGCTGGTCTAGGCAGTATCACATATCCAGAAGCGGCATCCTGAGCAGCCTCTGCAGAAGGTGTTTTTTATAAGAACCTTTAAAGCAAAGCACTCTGAGGTGAACGAGACACACGACGCAGGTCTGAGAAAATTTGCTGGGGCTGGAAAGTAGGAGAGTTGCCCACAGATTTCTTCCTTTGCATTCCCTTTCACTGTAGTATTGTAAACAATAATTAATATTTTTAGGCTTGTGGTAGTTCTGGGACATACTGTCCTCATTTGGTGCATAAAATCTTGGATGATCCCTCTGTCTAGAGAGATACTTTTTTTTGACCAAGCCAGGCTAGCAAAGAACTGCCTTTAGGAAGTAGTAAAGCTGGTAGCCAAGTAAAAGGCAATGTTTCACCTTGTGTCTTTAGAAAATAACTCTGCTTTTCTGGTCTTTGTGCTCCTGCAGCTTTGTGTTTCAGAACTCAATGTGTGAGCCCTGCTCAGTGCTCGCTTCAGGTTGCTGTGATGAACTGACTATGTGCTCTTGTTTGTTTACTACATGCTTGTTCACTTGGTTTTCTGTTAATTCCTGTTATAGGAAGTCCATTTTCAATTGAAAGTGAAGCTTTATAAGCCTTTCCTGCTCTCATCTTTATGAAGCCAGTGTAAGCTTGGCTGTAGGACGTGGCACCTGGGAGATTCAACTGCAACATGAACAGAGAAACATGATTAATCTAGCTGTAATCCAATTAGTTAGCGGAATCCAAACTAAAAGGCTGTAACAGTGACAGCCATAACATCTTACCTGCTACCCTGGATATATATTCAACAGCCACATTTTCTTTACAGTATGCCTCTGCTTGTTTTCACACTTGGTAGATATAACCCTCAGAACAGACCATGTTTCTTCACAAAGCAACATCCTGAACAGCCTCTGCCGATGATATTTGTTGTGCTTTACCTGGCAACATCTTCAACAAGTCCCAAAGGGTTTGTTTCCTGCTTAAGCAATGACTAAAATCTTGTGCTTATTAACTCTGTTCCAACATGTCCTCTCCACTGGGAATAAGCTTATCTGTCAATTCTTTAAAGGACGTAGATGATTTATCTGGCTATGGGATACTCAGGCCGTGCATTCTGCTGCCAGATTTCCCTTTCTCCTGGTGAATGCAAAACCAAGAAACTTAAAAATCCTGCTCCAAGGAGAAGATAATGTAAAAACTTCTACTGATGTGAGTGAAGCCAGGATTTCAAGTCATTTCACCTCATTTTCATTTATGAAATCCAGGTAGTATGTCAGGAGGTCCCTGAAGTCAGAGGAGCTGTGCTCATTTATGCGTCACATTTTCTGCTAGTTAAAACCCTCTATAAAGTTTATGTGGAGATATTTCCTTACAGTTTCCTCCACCCCCCCCAGGCTATGAGAATGAAGTGAAGCTCTTACAGTACAAAAAGAGATTGTAGGGAGTCAACAGCTACCTGACAGGTATAGATTAATAAGACTTTAGTATTCAAAACCATGCAACTGTCCATCTTTTGAACTCAGGTTCTGCATTCTTCTGAAAAACAGTAAAACAAACAAAAACCTCAGTGGCATATTTAAGCTGACCAAATGGAAAAACCATGACCTATAGAAAGCAGAAACCTGGCTGGATTCCTCCTGCACAAGAGGAAACTGGATGTATATCAAGGGGTCAAGAGAACACCTGCTGTTTCTTTGGCCTTGCTCTCTATCTGCACAGTACAGGGTGTTTTGAAGTGCTGTAAATATAAGAAATATTGGACAAAAACAAATCCTCTGTGTAAAATAATGCAAATCCTGGATGCTGGCTAATTCAAAAGGGATATGTAAATTCTCAGGCATTTGCCAGAGACCTATGAGTGTATTTGTCTAGTGTTCTCCACTGGGAAATTCTGAGGATATTGGCAATACATTTTTAATTAAAAAGTACTTTTTTTGCAAACTTTAGTCTTGCACATCTCACCACAGCTGACTATGGTGTGTGTATCGTCTCATGCAAAAATAAGTGTATTTCCAGAATCCAACAGATTAACATCCTGAATTCAAGTTATATCAACGGTGAGCCTTGTTCTGCTTATTTGCCCTTGGGAGACATCAAAGCTAATAAACTTAGCCTGGAGATCACAGACTCTCCTGTGTCATGCTTATAGCCATAGTATAAACCAATTTGAGTAATATCTATGGTGTGGCGTGTTCTTTCATCTGTTTTGTCTCTTCTTTCCAAAGTAAATTTTCATAATTTTCAAAGAACAAACCACAAATTATAATCCTTTTAGTGGGTTTTTTTTAAAATAACTGTTTTGTAAAATGAAAGTGCAATAACAGCAGAACAGAACAGCGGTGACCAAAGCATTGCTCCTCTTCTCTATCTTTGCCCATTAAATATTTACTTCCTATTCCAGTTCATGCATAAATCAGCAAAACTTTCTTAAGGCTTTCTTCCTTTTCTATCCACAGCTGCCAATGGAGCTGTGCTAGGTACCAGAGCGGGTGTCTGGTTGTGTTCTATCAGTCTGCCTTGGAGCACAGGCGTGACCACTATTATTTCTAGTCCAGGGAGTGAAGGAGGAACAATAATTGATGCTGCTAGTAGCATCTCTCTTTTTAAACTATTCTCTTGTTTAGGATCACAAGAAAGACGTTTTTGTAACATCCTGTACAGAGCAAGTGCCTTCTGGCTCCAGCTTGTCATCACTGTATGTTTGAAGCACTAAGTCGCTGTCCTCGTGCCATACAAGTTTTGCACATTCAGAGCTGCACAGTTTTCACTTAACATGGCCATGTGCCCATGAAAAATATTCACTGCCAGCATAGGCAGATTTATAGTTTAAGAACTGCCTTTCTACCTAAAAGACAAGGGTTTAAAATCTTTCTGTTACCAGCTGTTTTATTAAATACCAGTCATGTGAGGGCTTTAACGGAAGTTCTGTCTAAGTATCTGAAGGGAGTGTTTGCACCAGTGTCTGTTGCAGGTCAGGGCTAAATTCATTCATGGAATGACCTGACTGAATTCAAGTCATACTAGGAATAAACTGTCTTATTTTTGCCTTTTCATAGATGAATGAACAGATTACAGACATGTGGATGTTAATGTACCATAAGCTTGAGTGGGACTATGCCCTGCTGGATCCCCTCTGATCACTCTAAATGAAAGGAGGTTGTAGAGGGAAAGGAGGGAGCTGGGCTCTTCTCCCAAGTGACAGGGGACAAGACAAGAGGGAATGGCCTCAAGCTCCACCAGGGGAGGTTCAGGCTGGAAATCAGAAAAATTTTTCACAGAAAGGGTCATTGGTCCCTGGCAGAGGCTACCCAGGGAGGTGGTTGAGTCACCTTCCCTGGAGGTGTTTAAGGGACAGGTGGATGAGGTGCTGAGGGACATGATTTAGTGATTGATGGGAATGGTTGGACTTGATGATCCAGTGGGTCTTTTCCAACCTAGTGATTCTGCGATTCTGTATCTCAGCACTTCAGACTACAGCAGAGCATAGATCTGCGCGTGTGGCAATTATCACCAGCTTGCAGCCAGATAATCTACAATTACCATCCATTTGTCCTCATTTAGCATTAGCAACAAAGATTCTGGCATCAGAATTAATAAGCACGGCTCCACACTCTGTCTAGGTCACAGCCCAGACATATCTAGTCCTCGGAGACCCAGAATGTTTCCCATATGCACGTTCTGACTGTAGCTAGCGGATCTGATGCTCATTGCTCTTTGGATTGCTGAGTGGGAATCTCTGCAGTCTGATTCACTGTCTGCAGGCGATCTGTGGTTGAGTAACCATATCTTGCTGCCGCCTGCCTTTCTGGCTGAAGTTGATTTGGGAGTCCTTGCAGCACATTTGCATGTCCTTTAGGGAAGATCTTCTTCAATATTAAAATAAACAGATGTCTTGGTGGTTTCTGATATCATAAGTATTCTTTCCTGTGAAGTAATACTACTATTATTAGTGGGTTCATATGCATTCAAAAAGTTCTTTTATTCCCCTCTCCTTCTTTCATCCCACATACATTCTGGTTTTACATGTGTGAAGAACATTGCTCTCCTTGTGGTTCTTGTCAATGTGTTAAGCTGCTCCTGATGGTATTTCAGTATCATCATGTGAGTCTGGGATGTCTGCTTGGGGATTTGTTAGTCATACATTTGTAGTAAGAAGTCTGTTGACAACTACAGGTTGGATAGTCTGAGTGCATTTTTAGATAAGAACACATGCCATCAGTGTAAATATATACACATATACATATATTTACTGTTTGACTAAACCCGTTCCCCTAAGCCACGGGATAGCGACACAGGGGTTGGACATGTGGACAGAATCTTATCTGTTGATTTGGGGTCCTGAATACCTTGCTATAGTACCAGGCTGTAGGTTCAGGATATGTATGAGTGTAAACTCCTGGATTTTGGGCCTGTTCTTCATTGCTAAATAAATCGTGGACAGCTTTTTCATCCAGATGCCAAAGGATGCAGGCTGGCTACATTCACGTAGCTGTGTTTTCTGCTCTGTTTGTGTGACTCTTAACACACAGTTATTAGTTTTTTCATTCTTGTTTTTTCTCAGTTCAAGATGCTGGAAATAGTGCAAGAACTGTATTGTAGCCCATCAAAATGGTGTTTTCATATTATGAGCACAAAGATGCTGAATGCCTTGGGATGTACCATGAAGGTATACTGGGAATTTCTGAGGGTGCAAAGTCTCCTGGACAGTGTAAGGTAAAGAAACCATGCTGGTGCACTCTTTCCTATGTTACCCATAAGCTCTGGAACTTGTTTATTCCAGAACCGGGTCTGGATGTTGCTCTGAAGACTGCTAGGGAGCATAGACCACAACTGTGCATGGGAGACAGCAAAGAGTTGCATGGTATTGACTGTAACCACCAGAGCTCGAGCCCTTGAACTCACCTTGTTCCATGTGGTACTATAACCACAGCCTGTGTGACTACAGAGGAATCTCCTGAGGCTGGAGTTGTACCTTTATCACAGAACTATCATAAAGTGGTTTGTGTTGGAAAGGACATTAAAGCTCATCCAGTAGCAACCCCCTGCTGTGGGCAGGGACACCTCCCACTGGATCAGGGGCTCCAAGCCCCATCCAACCTGGCCTTGAACACCTCCAGGGATGGGGCAGCCACCACTGCTCTGGGCAACCTGGGCCAGTGTCTCCCCACCCTCACAGCAAAACATTTCTTTCCAAGATCTAAGTTTATGAGCTGAAGACAGTTGCTGGCTATCTAAACAGCATACTGCAGAGGTATGCAAAGAGCTTAGTAAGAGGTTGCCATGCTAGTATGATTCTACTTGTGTTCCTTCACCAGGGCTGGCTGACACAGCTGTACCAAGCCAGCCAGCGAGCTTTCCTTGGGAAGGATGGATTGCACTGTGTAGGAAAACCCACCCAGTAGTCAACACTGTGTTGAATTCTTTTTTTCATCCATACTTTCTGAGAGGTTTTCTCTTGTGTACTTTGCTGCGACTTCTCTCTAGCAAGTCACCTTATTCCCATCTCTCTCCAGCCAGATTTTTGCTTAGGCTGTTCTATTTTCCAGTACATGCTTCCAGTCATCATTTTCCCAGATATACCAGCCCTGATCTCTGCTCATAGCCAGCCAACCCACATGCAAATGCAGTTACTTTTGGGAGTACCTGCTGCCTCCGTTGGTAGTTTCCTTGCAGACAGACAGTCCTCTGTGGAGCATCAGTGAGCCTCTTGAAACATTGGGAGGAATATCAAATTCTCATGCACTCTGTTAGGAAATACTGTCCTACTAGAAGGAGAAATAAACATTTCTCTTACAGGCAATGTATTCATTATTTGTGCCTTCTAGGGGTTCCTTCTACTGATACCTGCCTCTGGGACACATAAATCATTAGCTTACCTTGATATGTGTATATTGTAGTCTTCTATTTTCAGGGCAGTGTACTTGTTGGCATTTATTCAATAAACCTCCCCTCAGCAGTACAGTTATTTTGTTAGAGTATCTGTATCTATTATTTTAATGCAGTATCTGTACATTTGTTCACATATTAGATTATGGTAATGTTAAAAGTATTGCTTTAACCTTGTTTCAGTCAGGACTCAATAGAATAGTCTGATTTATCTGCTTCATGGGTGGTTCTTCAGGCACTTAATTATCCAAAGCATAAACTACATTATTTACCTTGACTGTCTCTTTGTGTCTGCCAATAATGTTTTACGTTTCAAACTGAAGTTGGCCAAAGAAACAGAAGAATGCTCTCAATGTCTTATTATCCTCCGCGGGACATTTTATCTGTTCACAAATTCATACTGCTCCTGATTCTCCCTCTTCTTACACTACTTTTAAACCAGAAAACTAACCTGTTGTGTGTTGCAGAACTGGAGAGGACCAGGCACCAGTAGTTCCAGTAGCTTCCACAACTTCCCAGATCAGAGCAGGCAGTCTGTGTTTCCTGGGGCAAGAGAACATTGCCAAGTTGGTACCTTGATAGAAAATCCTCTTCCAGTCCTAAACCTGACAATCCTGGACATGTGATCAAGACTACAGCTGATATGTTAAACCACAAAGACATGGTATGAGCCTTGACAACTGTTCTACTCCATCCAGCTGGAAACAGCTGGAAGTAGAGCATGATTTAGGAGAATTTCCTTCTCCAATACTGTGCCTACACTGCTAAATGGCAAGAACATGCAGAGGGCACACTCTTTCCCAGGCTTCTAGAGGCAAACAGGAGCAACCTGAAAGCATGAGGTCTCATTCACTCAATGAACACTGTGAAAGGACTACATCTAGCAAAATTTTGTGAATTTCTCCCTATATTTTTGCTTGTGTTAGCATTAGCATTAGGGAAAGCAGCAGCTATGTAAATAGGCAGTACCTTTTCCTTACTGTGAAGTGGAAGACAAGCATTTGTGAGAGTCTTTCTCACATGGTCATAATGTGAAGTTGAGAACTACTGATGTAATAGGAACTGAACTGAACTGGAACTCCGATCCTTAAGTATCAAAGTTTCCTTTAAAAGTCATCTTGTGAAAAAGCAGTCCTCACTAGTCTCTTCTAGATTTAACCCTTCAGAAAAAAAAGCCAGAGGAAGGAGATTTCTTCCTGCGTGACTTAGTAATATAAATTCAAGCTGCAATGTGTCTATCCCTGATTGTTTAGTCTCATAGTGGGACTGCAAATTTGCCTTCCTTTAAAAGTTTCCCTCATTTCAGTGGTCTTGTGCAACTTAGGAGCCCTCATTCTTCTGATAAGTTTGTTTTAGATCTTTAGAAAAGACAACTTGGCCAGCACAGCTTTCAGAAGTTCCAGTGGTCAGTAATGATGTTTTAACACGGATAATGGAAAGGTCAGACTCCATTTCTTTTAATCCCTAAGACTAAAGTTCTTAGAAATAAGTAGGAGATATTCCATTTCAGCAGAACAAAGAAAACAGATGAAGTTGATGGAGGCTAGACTGCAGCCCAAGAGCACAGTGTTATATTCCTGGTTCGGACAATGTAACCCTGGCTAAGAAGCATCTGAAGAGGAATATCCTTTGTGATTTTCCATCAAGCAGGTTCATAGTTCTACCTCCGACAAAAGTACTTTGGGAAGAGAAATGTGGTGTTCCAGGGGTAGATGGATCATCTCTTCTCCTGGAGGCCAGCAGTGAAATAACTATTCCTTATTCAAAATAACCATAAAAAGCAGTGAAGTTCATCGTGGAAAAGAAAAGTTTTGCTGTAACAATAGCAACAGTCTCCTAAGTGACAGGCACTACGCCAGACTGGTCAGAAAGACATAGCAATGGTTATATCTAGACAATGCAGTAAGCACCCTTTGGTCTACATCTGAGGAACCTTCAAAAGACTTTTTAGATTTGATAGGTTGAGCGTGGCCCCATACCCAAGGCATCTGTACAACTGCTGACTTCATTATTTGGCATCCTCCTAGTGTCTTACTTCAGAAGTCAATCTCCTGGAAGTAAACTGGGTCCATTGGCTCATGCTCATTTCCATCCATGAGACTGCAGTCTCCTTGTCTTAGCTATCACTTGCAACTATCTCAGTTCTCATTATGTCCGAAAGGAGGAGAGAATTAAATGGACACAGCAAGGGGGAGGAAATCCGTTTCAGTTCAGAAACCATCTGGGCACCACAAACGTAATCAGAATAAGATCCAACATAAGATCCAGGAGAAGGAATAATTCACACTGAAATAAACATTTGAATATCCATTTGGATTACGTCATTTTAACTGAAGAGGATTTCAGATTGCTCTGTATTTAAAGCTTGCCAAGGCCATGGGTGAAAGGGCAGGTTGAGAAAAAGTTTGTTTGAGTTTACTTGTTAACAGCACTTCAGAAATAATGGGTTGTGAATGATGTATGAGGTTTGACAAGGCCTGTGGACCATCCGTCATCTGTGCAAGGTCAGGTTAACATGGAGCCAAGATGAAACTGTAAAAGTGCCGAATGTGCCTTAGCGTCCCTAAAAAACTTCTCAGGGTTAACTAGGTTAACTAAGTGTTCTTTTGAAGGCCCCTAAAAGTCTGACGAGAGCTTGAGTCATAACAAAAGAACTGAGCCTTGGTAAAAATGCTTATAAACCATCATGTATTATCAGGTACCGCAGAATAAATTTTCATGGAATTTGTGGACAAAACTCAGCTTTCATAGAGAGAAAACCCACTCCACCCCTGAAATATTTAAAGTTTTAGTACAGTACTTCACTATGTGTTTTTTTAGTCTTCTTTTCTAGGCTTTGAAATATAAACTCAACATATGAAATTAACCCAGAACAGCACTTGCTATTTTAAGAAGTTGATTGACCTGACACACTGGTGCTTTTTCAGACTGCAAGTTCCAAAAACTAATTTCAATACAAAGAGTATATAATTTATTTCATGTTTTTAACAACCACTAAGGAGACTTCAGGGCAGAATGACAGGACACCACTTCCCATTCATTTCTGGGAAAAAGAAATAACCAGACATATCTTCTCCAGCAGCAAAGCTCATTGAAGAAATTTCATACTGTGGTGTACTTGCCTTCAGTAGCCCTGAGGCAGCTAGAATCATAGAATAATTTGGCTGGAAAAGACCTTTGAGATCATCAAGTCCACCTGTACCTGTCCACTACTAAACCAGATTCCTAAGCACTTAATGTACCCATCTTTTAAACACCTGCAGGGATAGTGACACAACTACATGCCTGGGCAGCCTCTGCCCGTGCCCAAGAACCCTTTCAGTGAAGTTTTTCCTGATACCTAACCTGAACCTCCCCTGGTGCAACCTGAAGCCATTTCCTCTCATCCCCATGCGATTCAGAACAGGACTGCTGAAGTAATCTTGCCTAAAAATAACTTATTTTTGTCTAAGCAGTTTTTTAGCCAGGTCAGTGTGTGGCTTCAGAAAGTGTCCTACAGATACTAAGGGAACGGGACAGAGGCAGCAGTGTGAGCAGGCTGGGTGTACACAAGACCTGAAACTGTCCAGAAAAAAACACATCATCAGGCCACGCTGTAACCTTATAATTCTTAGGCAACCCTGAGCAAGTGATTTCTCAGAAACTTGTCATAACATGATGGACTACATTTTGTATTTCTAACAGCGATGTCTTCATTTTCCTTATCCTAGAAAGGTCTACCTTTAATTGTGGTGTAGGCAGAAGGAGTATGTTCAGTTAGATCTCCCCTGTAAAAACTCAGATGGGGCTATCACTTCTTCAAACATGTTCAGTAGTACTTGATTAACAATGAAGCCATCCCCTTGAAAAGAAGAAATATATTCATGGAGTGCTACAGCATTAAGGAAAAGTGCCAGGGGGTTGAGGATCACTAGGAACAGTCTGAGCCAGCATCTCCAGATAATCTGCTTTGTGAGCCCTGGTAACAAATGTCCTGTCTTTATGGTCTGTCTGTTTTGGTTTAGGGATCAGCTTTAAAACACCTAAATGTTCATTTTGGAGTTTTTAAGAATGCAGAATGTTAACGAAGTATTTTGTTCCAGAGGGAAATCCATGAGTAAATTAAAGCATGGGTAACATCCTAGACAAAATTTATCTGCGAGAATAGAAAAACACAGCGGGAATACTCACTGATTAAGAATGCTGCTGCTGTCATCTCGCATAATTTGTTAATGTTTGGTGTCCTCAAAAAAGCAGAAAGGAATTAGGGCCCTAAATTCCATGAGGATTCACTGGGTCTTGGTTACGCTGCTTCCATGGCCTGTTTGGTAAACAAACCCTATAACAGTCACCTTTGCTCTTCAGCACATACGCACAGCCTCCTCTTGTCACTGCTGAGGAAACATGAGCTTGTGCAGATGTACATACTTGACTTCTGCTCTGGCACAGTGTGACAGCCTGTTGTGTTGCATTTAGCATACAAATTGCATAGTAACGTGTGATCAATGTGCTAACCCCACAAAATTTTAAGGTGTTTCTCACACAAGCTGAGAAAGGCTTTGCTGTGGTGCTCCTTTTGCATCATTGAACCTCACTTGCTTCCTTCCACCACCCCACACGACAGTGATGCTGCAGCAAAACCAAGCAGGCTGCCTTGGACAGATTGACCCTGGGGAATTGTTATTGATGAAGCAGACTGTAGCCTGCTTACTGAGCAGAGTAACTCAGCAATGCCACAGCTGATGCTCAGAAGACTCTGTTCTGTTCTTGAACCAAGATATCTAAAAGCGTGGGCCTGGATTACCTCAAAGGCTGTGCTCTACTCCACTGACTAACTCTGACTCCAGCCCTTGAGCCCCAGGAGCAAAGTGTGATGGTGTCAGGCCACCACCACTGAGACTATTCCCTGTGGAGATCAGCTAGTTTCTAATTTTGGCCCCTTTCATTTCTCAATGCAAGATCCACCCACCTGTTTGAGAAGGTCTTACCAGAACAATGTCCCCTCCATAAGCACTTTACACTCCCTTTGCAAAGAAAAAAAAAAAAGATAAATAAAAAGGAAGAAATATGAGTGTGAGTTGGGAGGGTGTGAGAGGCCAGAGAGCACTAATAGCCTTAATGGCCCTGACCAGCCTCACCTGAGGCCTCCACCCTCTCTGTGGGATTTAAACTCAGTCTTGAGACTTTGCTCCTAGTTCAAGCTCTGCTGTAGCATTGGTGGTTTCTAGCTCAGCCACGGATCTCTTTGATGTGGACCCTGAACCATCCACTGATTCCCTGGGTTGGCCTCAATTCTGCATTGTCACTATGGACCCATCTGCCGTCACTGGGCTATGTCAGACCCTGTTTGCCATCAAAAAAATTAATTCTAAGTTGTATTTGCTCCTGGCTTCTCCTTAAACCTGATTCATCACTAGGAGCTTACTGGTGATTAGGACTCTTGGTTGAACTCTCCTATTCTGCTTACTTTACTCAGTGGCTGGTGAGGCTCCTGCTCTGCTGACCCTAGAATCACTCCTCTGAACTTTTGGAAGCAGGTGATGCGCCTGTGCCCTGACAGAGGGAACAATGAAAACGTTTGGATACCTATGCCAGCATGCCCACGAGCTTGTTGGACGCAAGCATTTGAAGGAGTCTTCATTATAAGTTTGCTTGCTGAAGCAGGGAGCAAGTTTGGATGACTTAGATGATTCCTCGCGGTTGCATGCTGCTAAAATGCACGTGAACAGAATGCAGAGGCATTGAAGGTAAATTCTGAATGACCTAGAATATCCGGAAGAGGTGTCCAGTGAAATGAGGGGACTAAAGCTGCTGCACTTACCACTGAGAAGTGCAGTTTTAAAATTGTGTGCATGATGAATCCTTCTTGCCAGATTATGAGGTTTTGGGGAAGAACTTTTCTGGTTTGCTTAGAAAGCTAAAACTCTGGAGAGCAGACTGCCGTGAGCTGTTTTTACTGTCAGCATTATTCAGGTTCCCTAAGCTGATTAAATGAGACCTTGGCTAATGTGTGTCATGTCTCAACACCGTGAGGATGAAGTGTTTCATGAGTTTCGGGAGCCAGAGCAGACTTTTAGTTACATCATAAAAACTCTGGTTACACTTTAAAGGCAGCTTACCTCTGCTTCTTGCAATCGTTTCTCCCAGCTGTGTCCTCTAAAGTCATTTCTGTCGGTAGGTATCATGACCCAAATTCCAGAAGGGTTGAGAATGCAGAATTAAGTGATGTATGTACACTGTGTGGAAGGACTTTGGTTGTCCAGAATAGAGAAGAGGGCAGGGAAGCTCTGTGCAGGAAACTATCACCTCCAATAAGTTAGGAAATGCTGGGGACAGGCTGTGTTTTACATCTCACTCTCTTCAATACCTTGGAAAAAGGGTCTTTTCTATGTGAGCTGTTGCTCTTTTTTGTCATCTTCTCTAGTAGGCAGAGCCATCAAGATCTGATTTCCTTCTCTAGTCACAAGGCAACAGGTCATCCTCACCCCCTCATTTGTGTAACTGAAGAACTGTAACTCCTGTCTGCCAGGTGGAACAGATTCAAGCAAAATCAAAGTAAAAGTTCCTTGCCCCTCTATTGTGGAATAGCCTCTCTTTTCAGGCAGTGTCATCAGAAGTGAAAGCTCTGATGTTCAGACTACTTAAAAATGAAACAGAACAGAAGTGAGATTTAAAGTTGCAAAGGTTTCTCCTTTCAGTACAGAAGAGATGAAGTCTCCATTATTTAGTGCACAGGAAGGAATGAGACAAACAGTAGATTAGAAACTAAAAACCATGATGTATTGTCTTTCCCTCCAAAAGAATAATTATTTTAGATAAGGCACTTGGCAGAAAGACCATGCATGGTCTAAACTAGGAAGCATGTCATTATTTAGCTTCAGTTATCTCCCAAATACTGTTTAAAAATTCTAGCCTCCTAGTAAATTAGGGTTAAAGACCAGTTAGCCCAGTGGTGAAGGTCACTTTGTAATACACAGTTGGCCTATGTGAGAGTCACAGGGTTTTCTGTGAAAGAAATCCATTTCTGCTAAACAGATTTTTATACAGAATAGATTGTTTTTGCCAAACTGAACTGGTTTTCAAAATTGTAACCAAAAGCAAAAGAAAAATCCTGGAACTGTGAGCCTACACCCATTTCTGCATGAATATTTTGCATGTCATTAATGTGGACACGTATCAGCTTAGAAAACAGAGTGAAACCAACAGCTCATTTCACGTGGGCCACCAAAGAATTCTTGTCTCACTTTCATGTTCAGATGTTGTTTGCCTGCAACAAATTCACTAAGAACACAATCCATTTTGTTAACACTTCTGGTTTAATGTGTGTAAGAGCTCTGTAGTTGGACAGGAATATTCTTATAAGGCCACATCAAGACACTCTTCCTTTCTGTGAGTCTCCTGGGGTCTGATTTTTCTGCATATTACTTACTTGCAGTGAAAAGAGGCTTTCAGACAACAAACAGTACATTGCATGACCTTTGAATTTGCCTTGTGACAGGAAATGCAAATTCAAAACTCACTAATACTTTTTTGAGGCCTGATTCTCTGCTATAACTGGCTTAAGTTAGTGATTTCACTATGATTATTCCCTATTTATATTGCTATTTTTGAGGGGAGAACCAAGTGGGTTGCTGGTTAGGTAGCTGAATAGTGACACATGGAGGGAAAAGAAAGAGGCATGAATGTACGTAACAGAAATGTAGAAGCCTGTGCTCCATTCTCTACTTGTGAACAGACCACACAGCACTCACCTCACCTGTCAGTGCATTGTGACTCCTATCAGTCAGAATGAATTATCCTCAAATAACATTATAATACTTCCCTATTTTTGTAGTCTTTTATCCAAGAAATGCAAAACTGAAGGAATTCTTTGCTGGAAAGCTCATATTCCCTAGAGTGGTTTGCATTGTGTGTATTTCCCCCAAATCATTTTCATATGAGTACTGGAATGCTTCTCAAAATCTCTATATTTTCCTTTGTGGATATTCCAAAACTCTTCCAGGAAGTCTAAAGTTTCACGGATTTTCTGGGATTATTTTATTTCAACTGGAACGTGCCTCGCTTTACTTCAGGCAGAAGAGAAACAAAGTCAGCGTGCATCTTCGGAAGCTGAGCCTGTGCATATAAATACAGCCCTTCCACTGGTGACTCTTGGTTGTAGAGGACCATAAGCATGTGTTTGTGCTCAGGAGTCCCTTTGGTCACTCAGGGTGGCAGATCGTTATCATGATATGTCAAAATTACTGAAGTACAAGGCAACAGGTTAATGGAGTAGAGAATTTTTCTCCTAAAGGGAGGCAGTTCACTGGACAGTTGTTTTCCTGCAAACAAGTGTGGGCTTGTCAGAGTTACAAAATGGAAAAAAAATGGGAAAAGGGGAAGAAAATGTGTGGGAGGACTAGCAATATAAAATTTCAAAGATTATGAAGCCTAGGATGATGTTAATGGAAAACATGTCCTTGACTGCCAAGAGCCAGCCGGGAAACAGACTTCCATGGGAGATGACATGAAGGCAACGTCTTTAAGCAATGTGACAAAAGCATTGTTTTATGAAACTCTTCCTCTATAAAAAGATGACATTAGCGATGTGGCCCAATCAATAAGCAGGGAGAAGGGGATTTGTGTGAATATAAAAATAAGTATTCTAGAAGAAAAGTTTTCCTTTGAGGAAGACGCATCAAAGTCACATAAATATCTAAAGAGATTTTTTTCTCAGCTGTAACCTGCCAAAATATTCATTAAATATTTAGCCAGAAGTTCTTAAAGTCATTCGTTTAAAAATGAATACTCATGAAGATGAAAGCAGCTGAAATTCTTTTAAATACTATCTTATTTCTCTGTTTAAAAACTGTAGGCAACCCTACATACAGAAATGGCATTAACACTTGTCCTCTGTGCCAAGAACTGAAACTCATCAAGCAGACATTAAAACTTAGTAAGTGACCAACACCAGCAGAGAGACCAACACCAGCAGAGAGATGCCAGAGTTAACTATTAGCTCTCCAGTGCAAATGTTTGTGGCCCTATCTAAAGAGCTCCCTAATGCTATGCAGATTGCTTGAATGGTGCAGTAGGAAGTATCTTAAAAATTCTTAAATGGAGGAATAGCTAAGATAAATAAGAAAAGCTTAACAAAGGGTCCTTTTCAGTCCTGTATTACAAAATGGCAATTGAAACCTCCTGAAAGAGATGGAAATCTCTCTTTAAAGTCTTGCTACGGCAGGATTTCCTGGTCTCATGAAAAATGTAGAAAAGAAATATAGATAGGAAGAAAAACATATCCCTTTCTTTAGTAAAGGATTATTATACAAGATGAATTTTGACAGGCTGTTCATATTTCACCTGAATGGCTGCAGTTTTCACCTCTTATTGCAAAATAAATGTAGAAGGGTTTCAAAGGTTCAGTGCTTCTATCTTATCGTACAATAAAATCCCTAGTAAGCTTCTGTCTTTCTAGCTGTGGTGGTTATGAAGGTCATAGAATCATAGAATCACCAGGTTGGAAAAGACGCACCAGATCATCAAGTCCAACCATTCCTATCAAACACTAGACCATGTCCCTCAGCACCTCATCCACCTGTCCCTTAAACACCTCCAGGGACGATGAATCAACCACCCCCCTGGGCAGCCTGTTCCAGTGCCCAATGACCCTTTCTGTGAAATATTTTTTCCTAATGTCCAGCCTAAATCTCCACTGGTGGAGCCTGAGGCCATTCCCTCTCGTCCTGTCCCCTGTCACTTGGGAGAAGAGCCCAGCTCCCTCCTCTCCACAACCTCCTTTCAGGTAGTTGGAGAGAGCAATGAGGTCTCCCCTCAGCCTCCTCTTCTCCAGGCTAAACACCCCCAGCTCTCTCAGCCGTTCCTCATAAGGCCTGTTCTCCAGCCCCTTCACCAGCTTTGTTGCTCTTCTCTGGACTCGCTCCAGAGCCTCAACATCCTTCTTGTGGTGAGGGGCCCAGAACTGAACACAGGATTCGAGGAGCGATCTCACCAGTGCTGAGTCCAGAGGGAGAATAACCTCCCTGAACCTGCTGGTCACTGCAAAGGAATCTACTGCAATTTTGCAGTCATCTGGAAATGTAGGCATGACAAATTTTCTAGGTGTTTATAGCAATTGCTTGGTATGCATGTGGTAACTGAGCAATTCAAGTCTCTGTTTCCCCTCCCAGAGTATTGTATGAAGGCTCTGTAGATACAGTAGGACTCTAAGGATTTTAGGATTATCTTTTTGCTGTACTCCATTCTTCTGGGGTTCACCTACATGGGGTTTTAGCTGCTATGTAGAGTCATACATTCTTCAAGGTTCTTTGTTATATTTCAATCTTTGAAACAACTGTGATGCTAGAGAGCACTAAACTGCTTCCTTACAGGATAGCTGTTCATTTGGCAACTTCATTGTTACCAGGCAGTGGTGAACTGCTATGTAAGTGTGACACTGATTATTCATTTCAAGAGGACTAAGAGACCCTTGATCTTCTGGCATTTTGCATATGACACACCAAATGGCTGATACGAGGAAACGCTTTGATATCACCCAAAGCTGATGCTGATTCCTCAATGCACAGCTGTGGCTGAGCTGTACGTCGGTTCACAAAGCCATTGGAAGAATTCATATAGTTCTTGAGGACTTACAGATATACAAAAGATGTCTTTGAAGGAGAACTTTGAAGGACTTACTTGGATATATTTCACTGTATTATGGGTCCTAATCAGCACACCCTTGATTCCGCACTAGCAAAGGCAACATTTTGAAATGTTGCCTTTTTCCAGAAAAACCCAGGCGGGGGCCCTGCCGGCCCCACAGGCCGGTCCCGCGGGGCCTGACGGGAGGGGGCGGCCCCGGCGGCCACCGCGGGGGATTTAAAGGATCCCCGGGAGCCCCGCGAAGGGGAGCGGGGCAGTTGGAGCGGGCGGGGCCCAGAGAGGATCTAGGGACTAGACAGGAGACACCGAGGGCCATGGTGGCCACCCGGCAGAAGGTTAAAGCTGCTCCGGGTGCTGCAGCAGGCAGGGTGGATGCTGCCGCCCAGCCAGAGCCACAGGGGGTGCAGCAGCTCCCCAGCCCCTGGGCTGCAGGCAGGGCCCCCTCCCACACCGGCTCCTGCCTCTGGTACTGGCTCCGCTGGGGAAAGCTGCACGCGAGTGGGGGACTCCTTCACATGGTGGAGGAGCTAAGGGAGGAGGGAAAGAGGCTGAGAGCCATCAGGGAGTGTGAGAGGGAGATAGACCAGTGGAGCAGGGCCGTCTCACTAACTCAGCGGCTGCTGGAGCTGGTGTGTCCAAACACCATCCACCTGCAAACTGCAAGGTTGGGGGAACAAGAGATGGGGAATGGCAGCAAGTTCCTGCCAGAGGTAGGAAACCTGCTCCCCTCACCCAGACAGCAAAACCCCAGATCCCCCTGGAGAACAAGTACCAGGTGCTGCAGGTGGAATCCAACCCTGAGGATGAGGATGATGGTTCCCACAGCCTAGAATCCTTCCCTAGGCTGCACCATCCTCAGAAAAAGATAAAAACATCCTCCACCAAGAAGAAGAGGAAGGCGATTGTTGTAGGGGACTCCCTCCTAAAAGGAATGGAGGGACCCATCTGCAGACCGGACCCGCTCCACAGAGAGGTCTGCTGCTTACCGGGGGCATCAGGGAAGGAGGTAGCTAGAAAACTTCCTTCCCTGGTCCTTGAGACAGACTACTATCCTCTGATAGTCCAAACTGGTAACGATGGTCTAGTAAACAAAAAGACCAAGACCATCAAGAATGACTTCAGGGCCATTGGGAAAATGATGGAGGGCTCTGGGGCACAAATAGTATTCTGCTCCATCCCAAGGCTAAATAGAGAAGAGCGGGAAGCCAGGAAGAAGAATTCGATTAATGCCTGGCTCCGAGCCTGGTGTGAGGAGAGGGGCTTTGGCTTCTTTGATCAGGGGGTGGCTCATGCACCCCCAGGCTTTCTCGCTAAGGATGGGAACTAAGGTAACTAAAGCCCTTGCTAGAAACCTAGCTGCCCAGGGAGGTGGTTGATTCACCTTCCCTGGAGGTGTTTAAGGGATGGGTGGACGAGGTGCTAAGGGGCATGGTTTAGTGTTTGATAGGAATGGTTGGACTCGATGATCCGGTGGGTCTCTTCCAACCTGGTTATTCTATGATTCTATGATTCTATGATTTTCTGGTCTGGATAATTTGGATAAGCCAAGAATAGCTCAGCCTGCAATAAAGGCTAAGGGACAGGTAATGACCAAGTGCAAAATACTAATCTCCATCAGCACTCCCAGTGACATTAATGGTAGCTGCATACTGCGGCAGGGACAGAGTCTGCTTTCCACAGAAACCCTCAGCAGTAGCCGTGAAGATTTCACTCACCCAGGAATTGTTCTTGAAACAAAGGGAGTGGTACATAGCTTTTTGCATTTTTTTCTCAGATGTACCAGTCTTCTCAAGATGCAAATAAAGTTACGAGGAAAACAAATCCAACTAACTTTTGTTTGTCTTACTGAATCGATTGCATAAAGCCTGGCACAAGTAAGTGTTTAAAGTGGGCTATTTTGCCAAATTCTAAATCCTCTTCCTAGATGCACCATGTTTCCAGTGTCCTTCAGAGGGAGTTCCCTCCTGCCAAATTTTCTTATAATATTTTCTTAAGAGAAGCAGTATTTTCCACAAAGTGATCCAAAGTCTTGCCTGCATAGATCCACAGAAGTCAGTGAAATTAAGCTGCCAGCAAAGAAAATTTTCTCTTCATTCTTCACAAGGCTGAGAGAAAATTTCCTACAAGTAGGAGAGTGTATGAGAAAGATTAGACTATGACCACTAAATATAGAGTTCACTTGACAGACTTGCTCACTGTTTTCCTTCCTAAGTTTCCCTGTTAAGCACCATCTACTGTAGCAATAATCGTGTTTTCTTTCTGTGTCTCCATTTGCTCCTCAATAGACAATATTTACCTTGTGTTCTATCTCCCAGAATAGAGGAAAGATGGTTTTTTTTCATACACATGACAATCCTTAAATTTTTTCTGTTTGAAGTTCAGGATTTCGAGTAATTTAAGACATGCATAAGGCACGTAGGGATTCTGGAAACGTGGCTGAGGGGAGAAATAAGGCAGCTGAGCTGAGTGGCCTTTCTTGAAGTAGTGTAAGATGTGTCTGAAATGCTTTATAATTCACTCTTTCAAACTAAAAATGGGTAACCTCTCGAACTAGTGAGTAGAAGACTTCACAGTGGAACTGGCAACCACAGTGAAGATACAACTTCAGCTGCTGGAGTTGCAGCTCTTTTTCAAGTCAGTTTTTGAAATTATCAGGAACAGCTAATCAAGAAGATGATGCAAAACATGGTAGAAGTGGCACCTTCACTTCCCTTCCCTGATCCATCTACTGAACATCAATCAGTTTCCTTTGACTAAAATATTTCTTGGCTTCTGAATCATGGCTGGTCACAGATAACCCAGGTTAATTCAGTTTTTCAGACAACCACCCCTCTCTAAACAGTACTTTCATCCTAGTTGTCTTCCTACCACAGAAGTCCTGCAACATGAGCAAATAAAAGTAGGTCACTCAGCTATCACATGCATGAGAAAAAAAACTCTGCCAGCATAGAAAATTAATGTTTGCAATTAGGTTTTATAGTTGAGTTTAGTTTTGCATAGAAAACAGCAGATTAAAAAACACGGTAAATAATTTGACCAACAAACTTCTCAAACTACATTTATTATTCTAATAAGCTCTCCTAACCCGGAGAGAAAGCAAAGATGTGTTTTCCTTAGATCTTTAGAGAATACACAGTACTTCCAGTGGAAAGTTTCAATCTAGGGGTTGTTCCCTGGGGTCCACATAAGAAGGTTTGCTTGCACTGACATCATGGGCCCCTCACCACAAGAAGGATGTTGAGGCTCTGGAGCGAGTCCAGAGAAGAGTCCACCAGAAGTTGGTGAGGGGGCTGGAGAACAGGCCTTATGAGGAGCGGCTGAGAGAGCTGGGGGCGTTTAGCCTGGAGAAGAGGAGGCTGAGGGGAGACCTCATTGCTCTCTCCAACTACCTGAAAGGAGGTTGTGGAGAGGAGGGAGCTGGGCTCTTCTCCCAAGTGACAGGGGACAGGACAAGAGGGAATGGCCTCAAGCTCCACCAGGGGAGGTTCAGGCTGAACATTAGGAAAAAATATTTCACAGAAAGGGTCATTGGGCTCTGGCAGAGGCTGCCCAGGGAGGTTGTTGAGTCACCTTCCCTGGAGGTGTTTAAGGCACGGGTGGACGAGGTGCTAAGGGACATGGTTTAGTGTTTGATAGGAATGGTTGGACTCGATGATCCGGTGGGTCTCTTCCAACCTGGTTATTCTATGATTCTATGATTCTATGATTCTATGTCAGGACAACATGCGTTGTGTGGGTGTGTGGACTGTACTGTCTCTTGGTTTTGCTACAGATCCATGTTTCTGAAGGGTTAAGGTTGCTCAGATTTGATTCAGCTCATTATAGACTATGTTCCAGATTCACCAAAAAGGAGGAGAGAAAAATACCCTTTCCAAATGTGACTGTATAGTGAGTTCTTATGTACTGTAACCACTGAAGAGAGAGTCTCTTCAGAGTGGTAAGAAATATGGCTTTGACACTCTCTGGACACAACACTGAGCTGTTTTACGTCTTCGAGTTGTTCTCTGACAATTGACTAGAGGAAACCATATATTCTGCACTTCAAAATCATTCACAGCAGGGTTATTTGCTTTGGCTTGAATGGAGAGGCTTTCCAAAGATGGTTGTCACTCTAAAAGCAGGGGAGAGGAATATCGTCTCATCATAGTGCTGATCAGTGAGTTACGCTGTGGAAAGGGATGTTCTGAGAGTTACAGGGCTCACCTGCAGAGACAGAGTGCACCTCCAGCCCTGTCTCTTGAATTCCTTTTGGACATTTGATATTCTGGCTTTCAGAAGGCTGCATGTGAAATCTGTGATAGAGTAGTGAATCTCCTCCTGGCTTAAAATCTGCTTAGCTACCTTCACTCCCCTAACTGGCATGGTTCTCTTCTTCCCACTAAGCCTGAAGAAAATTAAAAGGAAACCAAACCAACTTCTTTTTAAAGCTGCAAAGAACAGTTGAGATGCATTTCCTTATTTTCTTGCAGTGCCAAATCCAGAAGCTTTAAGGGCCATCCAAGGGGTTTAGCAATGCTACAGCTACTGTAGCTATTAACTTCAATAGCAAAGTCCTCTCCCACCACTTGTATTTTTTTGTGTTATTTTTCTACGAGTGTACTTAAAGTTGCAAAGCCAAACTCTCTGATGTTGGGAAAAATCAGAATCATAGTTCCTAAGCAACTTGAATTTGGTCTTTTTATGTATGTATGGTACAGTTTTAAAAATAAGTGACTTTTTCCCCCATGTGACTCAGTGCTTTTCACGATAAGGATCAGGAATTGATCTTTTTATTGTTTACATTGGCTGCATGCTTTATTTACTGGATATTATCCAAGTCCGTTCTGAGTTTTTCTGGTTTTGTTTTTTTTTTTTCCTTATTGTGCCCATTACTACAGCATCTTAGCATTTAAAGAACCCTCTTATATTCTTTGCCATTATGTTTGGATACAATCAGCCTGGTCGGGAAATAGGGACACAGGCTGTAAGTAAGCTCTAACTATTGGGTTCTTATTGAGAGATCCTCAGTGGCTGTTTTTTCTCAGGGCACGTAGCGATA
Organism: Phaenicophaeus curvirostris; assembly: GCF_032191515.1. Classification (NCBI taxonomy): domain Eukaryota; kingdom Metazoa; phylum Chordata; class Aves; order Cuculiformes; family Cuculidae; genus Phaenicophaeus; species Phaenicophaeus curvirostris. Next base: position 4,221,052 of record NC_091411.1, read on the forward strand.
TAGAGCACTCTATTTGTTCCCAGCTTCCCTTGAGTTCAGCTGCAGCTGTATTTAGCACTTCAGCACATCAGGCTCCTGGGGCCCAGGTCAAGCCTGCAACACAGTAAGTGGCCTCCTGGCTGAGATGACTTAGTCTAGTGTGCTGGGATACTCAGTGGTAGAAGCTGATATCCAGTCTAAACCTGTATCCAATTGGCAGAGCCATGAGATAATCTTTTCTTTTCCAGAAAATCCTTCTTCTTGTAACAGCTGAGTCTTCCTAGAAGTGAAGTAGAAGTCTTAAAGCTTCTACTGTTACACAGCACTAATTCACTGCAGAATATGTCTGCTTTTTTTTAACGCAAATGAAGTCACTTGGAGTAAGAAGGAATAGTGTGTAGTCAAAGCAAAGCTAGAAGACAGTCAGCAGCCTTGAAGGAGATAACCTGGTTAAGCCTAGGAATTGGTAGATACATCTTTTTGGTTGGAGTTGCTGAGAGGAAGGGAAGAAACTCATACCTGCCTCCTTAATATTGCTTTTTTTCCAGCATGTCTTCGTTAGAAATATATTACTTCTTCCTAATCTGTCTGCTTCCTGAGGGATGGAAACCCAGAAGGGATATGAAGTGGTCACCTCTGATATTGATACACAAGGAGGTCTGTTATGGGTCCTGCTGTCCTGCTTTGTGTTTGCCCTGGACTCCAGAGACAACCCTGGCGTCTTTGTCTTGTGGCTACTGTTCTGCAGACTGAATGCTTTTGCAGCTGGGAAAGCAACAATCAGTCACACTTATATTAAGAGACAGTGGTGGCCATGGAAACTGATTGGAGGGAAAACCTAGAATCATGGAACCATTTATGTTGGAAAAGATATTTAATGTTATTGACTACAACAGCAAACCTAACATTTCCAAGTTCAGCACTAACGCATGTCCCTAAGTGCTGCATCTACACGCCTTCTAAATACCTGAGGGGATGCTTGAAGAGTGGGAGAGCAGAGCCTAAATGGCTCTCCAGGGAACCTGTTTATTGTTGTTCTTACATTTACCAGTCAATAAAAATCACAACTAAGCAAGATCAGTCTAAAAATGTTGTTCACAGTTCTAACAATGAAGCAATTAATCTGTCTAATAACTTAACAGTTGCTGCTGTTGATTGTCTCACTGATAATCTTTAATTAAAATCACATTTTCTACATATCTGCTTTAAATAAAAGAGTAATTAAATTGTAGGCAGACTAGAGGTGATCATCATTGCTTTCAGTCACATCTGTGTTTCAGATGTGGTTAGGAGCCTCAGAGACTCCCTTGTTCAGCAAGGTGACAGTGACAAATCCAGGAAAGTAATTTGCTGACTTTGCACTCAGGTAACCTCAAAAGTGCCAGACTAGTCCTGGAGACCAAAACCTGCCTGTTTGCAGAAGGGGTAGATCACTAGATATTAATAAAAGATTCCCCAGTTCCATGCTGGCCTAGAGGTAACCTCTTCTGCAGCAATTAATATAAAAACACTCTTTTCTGAGACTGTTACTAAGCTGTTCGACCTGACTTGCACATTTTCCCACAACAGCACAATGTAGACCTTTGACTTATTCCTGTTTAGCAAATAACTTGTTTTCAAATAGGTAGTCTGGGCAATTACCTAGAAGTGAAAATGGTGTCTTACTACTTGTCCCTTCCACAATCTATTCCTTCCTACAAACAATATGTATTTGTTGGAGAGAATACTGTAATGGGGAAGTTTGCTTCCATAGAGTACTTCTACAAGCACCTACCCATATCCAAATCACAGCTATGATGTTTGCACAGCTGTTTTTATACCAGATATTCTAACTGCATTTACATGCATAACATTTCTCTGTTGCTAATGCTAACCTTTCAATGTTCAAAGTATCCAGCTTCACAAGTGGTTCGACCTGTGGTGAAACCTGCAACTTCTAGATGCTGATTCAGTTTAGGAGATGATGAGATCTGATAGAATACTGTCTGGTTTCAGCTTATTAAGGTTGATAGTACTGTTGACTTATACAGGATTTATTACATGGGTCACGTAGTTTCACCCCTATCTTTCCATGCAAAATTGTATTTCATGAGAATGGAGGTAGAGTAGACTTTGGGTGAAGACATACTAAAAGCCACAGAAACAATCCATGAGCACCTCTTGTAGGAGGACAGACTGAGAGAGTTAGGCTTGTTCTGCCTAGAGAAGAGAAGGCTTCAGGGAGACGTTAGCGCAGCTTTCAGTACTGAAAGGGGCTCCAGGAAAGCTGGGGAAGAGGTCTTGATCGGTGATTGCAGGGACAGGATGAGGGGAATGGTTTTAAGCTGAAAAAGGGGAGATTTAAATGGGATATTGGGAACAAATGTTTTCCTATGAGGGTGGTGAGGCACTGGCACAGGTTGCCCAGGGAAGTTGTGGCTGCCCCATCCCTGGAGGTGTTCAAGGCCAGGCTGGATGAGTCTTTGAGCAACCGGATCCAGTGGGAGGTGTCCCTGCCCATGGCAGCGGGTAGAACTGGATGATCTTTGACATCCCTTCCGACCTAAACCATTCCATGATTCTACGATTTGTACCTTTGGGCTAATTTTCCTATCTCAGCTTCATTTGCCTTTGCTTTCTTCTTCTGCTGTTTTCTCCACACCCCACACTCCCTCCACGCCCTCCCCCATGTTTAGATTATCAGATGCCTAAATGCAGGTGTTTGAGTGTCCTATCTGTTACATGCTATCTACTACAGTGAGGCTTGGTCTTAACTGAGTTTCTGTCTCCCGATGAATGCAATGCCCATGTTTAGTCGGCTGTAGAGTCTACAAAGACTGAACCTATAAATTCTAAGCAAATGGACTGGGCAAATGTGTTTCATTCCCCAGAGACCCTTGGAGATGTTTGCCTTTCATCTGCAAGATTTCTAACCTATTCTGTTTTCTTTGGTACCCAAGGACGTGAATAGCTGGAATAATAAGAATAAACCTCATTTCTAGTCAGAACCAAGTCATAAGATCTTGCCCAACATGTTCCTTTGCGTAGGAGCTTGACTCCATTCCATTATTTTGTCAGCCAGTATTTATGGTCTTCCAACCTCCTCCCCATGGCAGCTGGCTAAAATTTGAAAGCAATTATAAGCCTGGGCTGATGTTTGTCGTTTTGTAGGAGGGAGTAACAAAATGCTAACATTCAAAAACAATTCAGTTTCTCTACCCAAAAGAGTCTTTTGGGAGAAGACCCTTTTCTCTGGGTTAAATAGTTCATATAGTGTAAGTGCCAAAACTAGCTTGGGTGCAGCTCTGAGATGGAAAGTACCTATTTTGCCCAACTTCTCATGTTTTCTTCTTCTACAGTCTTTCACAGAGGATCCAGATCATCCCCATTAATTACCACCTAACCTTAGACATATCTTTTTCTGAAATACTTATTCATTGCATTCCATGAGAAGTGCTGAAACAACAGCTTTGCCTAAGATATCCTGCAAGTGACCTGCATGCTCCTCACTAGGCACACAGCAGTATTCCTAAATCTATAACTGGGTTCTGTTGGAGGGAAAAAACCAGAGTATGTTATCAGCCCTTCCTTGTAGGAGTCGTTTGGGTAATATATTGGAAAGCCATATCTGGTTTTGGATGGCTAAACAGATTGACAGGGTGTAAGAAACAATTCATAACTTCTCTTCTACCAGCCTTCCCATTTCACTTTTTAGAGGCTCATTTTCTTTCCCCCAGTATTTCTTCTCCATAAGCAGACTCTAACATCTGGCAGAAAGAAGACATTGCTGCTTCACCGTACAAAGCAGCATTGATCAATTCATGTCAGAAATACCTCATTTCAGCAAGCCTTGAGATTGAAGCGTTCTCTTTTCCAGAGTCTGTCCAACTTGCATATTGGCAACAAAGCATCTTTTTTCTCTCTGTGAAAGAGGTTTACTCTTGAAATCATTATGAAATCAATAATAGAACAATTCTCTCTCCTGTCCTAATTCTTTATGACAACCACTGCTCGTTTCTTGGAAGCAGTTGGAGTGACAGGGTGAGAGAGTTGGGCTTGTTAAGCTTGGAGAAGAGAAGGCTCTGAGGAGACCTCAGAGGAGCCTTCCAGCCATGAAAGGGGCTCCAGAAAAGCTGGGGAGGAGTTCTTGATCAGGGATTGCAGGGATAGGACAAGGGGGAATGGTTTTAGGCTGAAAGACAGGAGAACAAGATGAGATTTTAAGAAGAAATGTTTTCCTGTGAGGGTGGGGAGACACTAGCCTAGGTTGTCCAAGGAAGTGGTGGCTGCCCCGTCCCTGAAGGTTTTCAAGGCCAGGTTGGATGGGGCTTTAAACATCCTGATCCAGTGGGAGGTGTCCCTGCCCATAGGCAGGGGGATGGAACTGGATGGGCTTTATGTTCCCTTCCAATGCAAATCATTCTGGCCTCTTCTCCCAAGTGACAGGGGACAGGACAAGAGGGAATGGCCTCAAGCTCCACCAGGGGAGGTTCAGGCTGGACATTAGGAAAAAGTATTTCACAGAAAGGGTCATTGGGCACTGGCAGAGGCTGCCCAGGGAGGTGGTTGAGTCACCTTCCCTGGAGGTGTTTAAGGCAGGTGTTAAGGAGGTGTTTAATCATTCTATGATTCTGTGACTTCTGGGATGGATCCAGCCTAATCTGGGGATCTGTGTTCAAGATTTGATCCTGGTTCTGACTTAATTTTTGGTGTCTCTTTCCAACAGGCTGGGTTGATGGCAGTATCGCAGCTAGTAGGCACCACTGCTGCTGCCTGGCCTTATGAGTTGGAAATTGCTCCTCTCTCTGACATCACTGCATCCTGGTCCTGGAAAGAAGCTAAGCATGATTGCAGGGTAGGAAAAAATCACTGAAAGAAAAGTGACATTGATTTGGGGTTAAATACTGGTTGTAGGCCAAAGATGCCCTAGGACTGACTGTCCTTCATAGCAAGCTGTTGAGGAGAATGCTCACACAGATATCTGGCAGGCAGACGAACCTTGAGACAGCCAGTGAGAAGCAAACTGAAAAATAAGGGAATGGAGCTGGGAAGCTGGCTTGGAAATATATAATCTAAATATAACTTATGATTTCAATAAGTTACTACTTCTAGCTGCATTCTTTAAATGCTTGTTTATTCAGCATTGTATACAGCGTGTTCTATGCTCCATATGCTACACATAATTTATTCTGCCATCTGAAATAGTCCTGCAAAAAAATAAGCTTCAAATAATGCTCTACAGATGCAAAACTTCAGTCTATCAATTAGAGGCTTAGCATCAAATTGCTAAGCCAGACTACCGTGCCTCAAAGCTTATAAGCACTTTGTGAAGTTTCATGTTATCTCCTAGTGCTTCTCTCCTCCCCTGTTATGTCATCCCTTTAGCTTCATGTTTGGAACACAGAGCACCTCTAGATGCCTGTTTGCATGCTCCTTAAAGTGAGGAGGTGGTGTTTTACCATGGAGCTGACAGTAGCTTCACACTTTTTTTGAGTTTTTTCTTGCCTAGGCAATTTTTTCACTAATGATTGATGAATGCTGTAGGGTCTGTATTGATCATAAAGAGCTACAGCCCCAGAGCACCCACCAAGGACTGCAAATAGGGGAACCTTTGTCTGCTTGTGAGCCCAACATCTGCGCTCTTCCAGGCTGTTTCTTCCTGCTCTCACACAAGGGCTAACCCACTGCACACCCCAGCAGCCAGTGTGTGTTTCAGGTAGGGTGCAGTGTGGACAAGAGATGATGTCATGTTTTTCAGTCCTTTGTGGAGCTATTAAATTGCTGGAAGACTGTGTGAGTTATGAATTGTTAAAAATTACTCATGTCAAGAGGTTGCCGCTGCTGCTGTAGGATGTGCCAGTGACTCAAATAAAAGGCAAATAGATTATTTCTCTGAGCGAGCAATGACTCATTAACATCTGCCTTTTTCTATTTATATGTGTGAATTCACTCATTGACTTGCAGATTTTCCTTTCCATTCTCCTTTACAGTAAGACTGTTACTGGTTTAGTCTAGTCTATTTTAGTCCTTCTATAGGCAACTTTTTCCACTGCCCCCTTCCACTTCTTCTTGGGAAAGAGTTCCTGCTGAAACTCCCTTTCCCAAGGCCTGTGGCTCTTTGAAGCCAGTTTGTCTGAAACCGATGGTGTTCCGAGATCCTTCAGTGCTGAAGTGCAAAGCATTTCACAGACGACAGTTTTTCTTAGAGGCTTATGGGGCATGGGACTTCTAAGAGAGACGGATCCAAAGTGACTGAGAATTCCTATACAACCACTTTCCTGTCCCATTTCCCATAAAGTTCCTTTGGAAGGAGGTTTCCCCATTGTTACACCCTTCTCCACACTGCCAGGCTGTCTAACCCAGCATACGGCTGATTTTGTCAGTTTGGTCAGATCTATCTTTAGCTTCCACCTCTGCAGAAATTGGTTGGGTTTCATGTTGATCAAAACATTCTGATTCAAATTAAAGCCTGTAATTTTTGGTTTGTGTTCTTAGCTGACAGTAGGGTGCTGGTGGGTTTCTCTAATGACAGTCTTGGGTACATGCAGTCGTGCTGTGCCGTTTTTTGCTTCCAAGAAACACTGTGTGTAGGTGCTGGCAATGTCTTAGAGGTGAGGGTACGCTGACAAGGCAGTGTCTCTCCTCTTTGCCTGTGCCACTGGGACCCATGTATGTTGGGCAGCTCCCAGAAACAGTACAACTCAAAGTTTGGGCACTAGTGTGGGACATACTTTTAGGGCAGCTTTAAATTAAGATGGTTCAGTTAGATTTGTTTAGCACTAATGTTTGTCATGAAATGGGAAAAGGCCTTTAAAGGGTAAAACTGAAGCTTTAACTGTCAGTTCTCATGTATAAATCATCCCAGTCATTGCATCCCCAGCACTTTCTGGACTCTAAGCTCCATCCAACTAAACTTTTCCAAGCTCTATTACATTCCTTCCCTCTCTCTTGTCTTGGTTGACTTTGGCCAGGACCTCTCTGCGCTCCCAGCTCATTCAGTTCAGACCCAAGTCAGAAGATAGAGCTGGAAATGTTTTCTTAGAGATGCTTGACTTTGTGGCCACAACAGTGAAACCATGACCTCCTTTTAAATAATGAGAATCTGACTATACATGTCTATGTTTTTAGACACTACAAGGTAGTAAAGCCTTGGATGGATGGTGGGTATGATTTTGAAGAAATGGACGGCTCAGAAGTTGTACCAGGAGAAGAGCTTAAGTACATCCCCTCCTATACCCAAGAAAAGGAGAGACTTTTTCATTTTTGCTTGCTGTCTGTGAATCATTAAATAGTGTGATTTACCCTCAAAACTCTTATTAAAGGTGACTAGAGTGTGTTCAGAGGTTTTCTTTAGCTCAGAATGCATAGTATAATGATTAGTTTAGGTTTGAAAAAATAGTATTGAAACCCAAATGAAATACTTTGATTAGAAACATTTTCTCCCATTTTAGCAATTTCAAAGAACATTCCTCTGTTCTGAAATTTCCTTTGAACCTCTTGGTTCATCTGTTTTCAGAACTGTATTGGAATTGTGGTTTTGCTGACCTACACAAGTAAAGATAAGACCCTGTTTTCCCCCTGCATATCACAACATGTAGTCATGCCGTCCAGTGTTGGAAGATTTCTAATAGCTGCTTTTGGTGGGTGCTGTATCTGGAGCCAGGACATGACCTCGGCTCTTCTCCGTACACAGCTCTTATTTCTCACTTGACAAAAGGAAAATGCCACAGAGCAGCAGACCCTGTCTATCCTGCAGCTGAAGAGATGCACATTGAGATAAAATAGAGCACAAGTATGTTATAAATGGGATGTGAATTTTTTGATTTTTTTTTTCTTCTCGTTCTGCTTTTGAACTACCATTGTATGGCAGTGAAAACTGATAACGTAAAACACATGGACAGCCAGGTGACACTGCTGCTGTGTCAGGAGAAACTCCCAAACCACAGGCTGCACAGCTCCTTTTCCTCTCCTTTCTGGATTTTTCAGGGAGACTCTCCTACAGGAGCAGATATGAGACAGTTTCATTATCTGTGAATCAACGGTTTCTTATGATTTCATAGCAGGTGCTTAAAAGTGCAAATTTCAGCATTTTTCAAACCTTGGGTTACTCTACCACCTGCAATAGAGTAGGAAAGGAATTTTCCATGCAGACTCCCACAGCCAAGCGGCTCTTGGCCTCTGGTCCTCATGCAGAAGAACCCTGTTTGGTGGGGATAATTGCATTATGGTGTCACCCACACTTGTCTTCTACATAAAGCTTTTGCAATCAGTTTGGATTACCTTTAGGTTGAAGATCAGATGTTCTATTAATAATTGATGTGATTTGCTGAATGTCAGTAGTTTTACACCCTCAGAAACTGTAAGTTCATGCAACTCCATAAAAGTCAGCATGTCTACATTGACAACAGCTGGGTTTATGACAGTGTTCACTTCTGCAGGAGCCTGTTTTCATAGAGATGAGGGGACAGGCAGTTTATGGGGTTTGCCGGGCAATTGCAAATGAATGAGGCAAAGAGAGATGAGTTTTTAAAGGTCTTCGGGCTAAACAGCTTTTCCAGCTGGTACTTTTTAAGAGAGCTTAATGAAGGGAGACCACAGGATGAGATCAGGTGCAGGGCAGGACAATGTGGTGTGGATTTGTCTTCTGAGCATGGGACTGGGCCCACAGGGAGAGATCCTGCCTTACTGCACTGACCTCTCCATTTTGTGGTCCTGTTTATGCTTTCATGTCCATTGGAAGTCTCTACCACAAGGAGGGACCACATAGTTCTTTTGTGAAAAGCAGGATAGTATCTGTCGTGAGGTTCCTAAGCTGAGAAGCAGAATCCAGCCCAAAATTTCCAAGGAAAAGGAGTAATTTAAACAGTGGTTCAGACTGCCATGACGCTTTCTTTCTTCTTGCAAAATGTTCTAGGCAAATTATAAAATCATTTTAGAGATGGTACTCAGTGATTCAACACATTTTCAGAAGCAGTTGCATCCGTAAGAAAGAAATAAGGGCAGGGCACTACAAAGCCTTGTGGTCTAAAAGGCTTGTTTTCAATTGTATCTTATAATAGAATCATAGAATAGTTTGGGTTGGAAGGAACCTTAAAATCCATCCAGTTCCAACCCCATCATGGGTAGGGACACCTCCCACTGGATCAGGGGCTCCAAGCCCCATCCAACCTGGCCTTGAACACCTCCAGGGATGGGGCAGCCACCACTGCTCTGGGCAACCTGGGCCAGGGCCTCTCCACTCTCACAGTGAAGAAATTCCTCCTTATGTCTAGTCTAAATCTGTCCCTCTCCAGTTTCTAGCCATTGCCCCTTGTCCTATCACCACAAGCCTTTGTAAACAGTCCCTTCCCAGCTTTCTTGTAGCCCCTTCAGGTACTGGAAGGTTGCTATAAGGTCTCCTGGGATCCTTCTCTTCTTCAGGCTGAACAACCCCAACTCTTTCAGCCTGTCCTCATATGGAAGGTGCTCCAGCCCTCTGATCATCTTTGTAGTCCTCCTCTGGACCATTCCAACAGCTCCATCTCCTTCTTATGTTGAGGATTCCAGAACTGGACACAATACTCCAGATGAGGTCTCATAAGAGAGGAATAGAGGGTCAGAATCCACTCCCTCACCCTGCTGGCCACACTTCTTTTGATGCAGCCCAGGACACAGTTGGTCATCTGGGCTGCAAGTGCACATTGCCAGCTCATATCAAGCTTCTCATCAATCAGCACCCCAAGTCCTTGATGCAATGCTATGGCTGGCTGCTGTTCAGTGGCACTTTAGCCCAGCTACAGTATTTAGTTGTATCTGGACTTTATGGCCCCAACAGCCTTTGCCTGTCTCCACTCCCTGGCAGACTAGTGTTACACTACACCAAGCTTGGCCTTGGATGACTTGTCTGTATCAAAACTTTTCTGTTGAACATAGCTAACCTCCCATGTGATACACCTTAGAGTGCAGTCCTATGCCACTTTCATCATCTTTGTCACCTGAAAATTGTGATGAGCACTTTAATTTTCTATCGTAAATGAAAGCATCTCTGCCATCCAGCATACAGTCTCTGCCATTGACTCTTCTTGATATCTCATCCTGCTTGTTTCTTGTCAGAACAATACAAACCACTTGCAAAACTGTTGGAAGTGCTTGAGAACAGTGTATCTGCAGTACAGTTACAGGAGGTTTTTTTAAGTCTCTTAACACTCTGCATTTGCATCTAATGGTACAACCATGGGATGCTATTCCTGCAGCTGAAGTATTACAGTGGCCCATGGATGATTCTGCTGTGCTCTGGACCACTTCAGCCACAGCTCACAGCTGGCTCTGCACTAAGATGGATCAGGAAGCATTTGAAGGGTCTGTTTTGGTGACCAGCTGCTGGAGCCAGCCCCAAGGAGGGGATAGCACTCCAGCTGTTTTCAGTAATGTAGGGTCATCCTTTCTGAGCTAGCTTTTGGTGGATATATGCCAAAATCTCTCCCTAAAGCCCACTGGTGGTATTGGCACCATTCACCAACAGATGAGTTGCAGAACAGAGCACTCACAGCTTGAACTCACTTTGCCTTATTTCTCCCAGATAAGTGAAAACACAGTGTGAAGCAGGAGTGAGATATGCCAAACAACTGCCACTCTGCATACATTTTATGGATGAAGAGCAAGTTCCTGTCTCCTTACCCAGCAGTTCCAAAGTGGCAGTGTCTATCCTGTTTTTTTTCATCCTCCTCTACCTGACGTAAGAAAAGAGAGTATCTTTCTACTGTGTTTCACTTCTCCAGGGTAGAAGATGGAATATATTATTCAAAACCTTCAGTAGTACACACAATTTGAAGCAATGAGTAAACAGATTACCTTATCCAGTTAGGAATCCATAGAAGTTTGAGTGGGATAGAAATGTATTAAACAACACTACTGAATTCTAGTGATGTTCTGGAGCTTAATTTCCTTAAACTTAAAAAAGTGTTTGGTATTAGGGATAAATGGAGGTCAAAACCTCAGCTCATGACACTCTGCAGGCATCGCTTGCAGCTATGTGGGGAACTACTTTCATTCTGGAGCATGGCTATAATTTACTTGAACACTCATGAGAAGAGATACACCTGCTTTTGCTGGACTCCTCTCAGTGACTCAGTGCATATGTGAAAATACATCTTGCATCTGCTAATTTCTGGTTGAAGTTGGTTTCTGTTCTTTAAGGTCTCTGTTTCAAACTCACAGAACCAGAAAAAGAACGGCTGCATAACAAAATCTTCAGTAAGTGATTCTGAGGCAGGAAAATTAAAGAAACCCCAAAGAAATTGCTTGGTTATGCCTAGCAAGGAATGCTGGACGTAGCCATTTAGTCCCTGGGCTCACACTGGTATGTGTTGCTGTGTTGAAATCAAGACCTACTTAAACTTCCAAAGTGAATTAATTTATCTGCTACTCTGCATTACTTGGTTTGCTTTAGGAAACACAACAACACTATCCAAACATGTTCTTTACAGAGCTGATTATAGAGATGAGTTGCTGGAAGGTATCAAACATTTAAAGCTCCCAAGGGAGAGAGAAGTTTATGCAAGGTAAGAAATTGTAAATGTTTCAGGAATTGCATCTATCTGACACAGGAGGCAGGCAGTTATGATGTGTAAACAATCTGAAAAAACAAGAAGTTTGTACAGGAAGGATGTGATGGACCAAGCCTTCACACGTTGTAAAGCAGTGCTGCTTTATTTGACTTCCTTAGTACAAGCTGATTGATGACGGCTGAGGGTTTGGGTCAAGAGAACCAGTGTACAGGCTGTAGTGGGTTCATGGATTCGGTTGAGAAGAACAAGCTCTCCATTTATACAAATCTTTTGCAGATGTTTTCAAGCATTTTTGTGGGGTCAAAATGGTGCTGGAAAACTCGAGATCATTTTTACTATTTACTTCTTTAATTCTTAGATTTTCCATGTGTCCAAATAGGCTGATTGGTTCTCAAAGGTAGCTTAAACTGTTTTAACTGTAGGAGTGGGAAAACCTGGGATGTCAGTTACCCGCAAGAGAATTAAAAGGGCATCATCCATCAAGTGAGGCAGTTAATGGTAAATTAAACACGGAAAAAGCATCAAATGAATTTAAAAGTTGTTGGCTCTGATTTTGAGAATGTTTTATACTAGATAGCTTCCCCAGTAAATGTCCAAATCTACTTGAGTCTAAAGTGTTCCTAGATACTAGCCAAACTGCTGCAATATTTTTTAGTTTTCATGATTTATCTCCTTTGCAGCTAATCTATCACATAGTACTTCATTGACAGCTCTGTCACCTTTGGTCTACAAGTCTATGGTCAGCATGTGTGCAAATTGGTAATTTTCAGCAACAGCACCAAGACTTGATATAATGCAGGAGGAGGTGCTTTTAATAAGATGTTTAATTGAAGTCTGTCCCTGTCAAGGCAAGGTGAAAACAGATTCCTCTGCTGCTTTCTATAATTCTGAGGCATCTCATATTAACCAGGGAATGTTTTTTCTTCCAGTGAAGGAAAAAAAAAAAGATTATTAAAAGAAAACTAGTTTAGCTAATAGACTATGAAGATAAAGATAGAAATAAGTAATAAAACTTGCTGGAATCTTTCAAATAGGAACCACTCCTTTTTTTATATAAGGGGCTATCTATTCAGTAATCTAAAACAGGCTGATCCCTACATGTTCCGCTCTCCTCTGTGGTCCAAGGTTAAAAGTAGCCAAGCTAGACTCCAAATGTCATGTGTAGCCAAATCATGATCTGATAGCCAAGACCATGACGATTGCCCAATATTAGTCTTATTAAACTTACCTGTCCATGTCACTTGTCTGTCACCCTGTCCCTGGTGTGTAAAATGTTATATAAACTACTTTTTTTTAATACAGGGTTTCTGGAATTCAGGCTATGAAATGCTGCGAGTCACATTGTGTTTGCACATGACTCAAGTGTCCAGGGGATCTGAAAAACTCATTTAGCTCTTCTCTGTTTGTAAAGTTTTAAAACTCATTTGGAATTTCTGTTTGGAAGGTTTTTAAGCCACTGTAAACTCAGCACAGGCAGAGAGAGATCTCTCCCCTGAGTCCTCCTTTCACTTCTTGCTCAATCTGCCCATCCAGCTGATAAAGGTGTTCACCTCCTCTGAGGTCAAGTGAGACGCTAGGCAGGGGTCCTAGGGTTGGTCTGGACCCTGCAGTAGGACTTTGTGCAGTGAGAATAAATTAAAAGATTACACTGATGATGTGGACTTCAGCCCAGGAGCAACTTTTCAAATCTGTGTTTAGCCATTTTATAGCAAAATATCACTAAAAACTCAGGGAGTCTGTAAGCAAATGCAATTCATTGCTGTAGTGGAAGACGAACTAAAGATTCAGATTCTAGCCTCTGGGGACATCCAGTCAAAATTCAGATCCTCCTCCATCACTCAGTTAAGCTCAGCTTAACTCTTACAATTCTGCTCTTTCCACACTCTGGCAAGGCACAGAACTGGCAAGGACTGATTGGTCTTTGAGTCTGTATAAACCACAAAATATCTCCCTGATCACATACCTAAAAAACAATAGTCATAATCAGACCATGGCATAGGGGAAAGTGCAAGGGAGTAAGGAAAATGGCCCAAGTGCTTCAGGGAATTTGTCAGAGGAAACTTCTATGCAGCCCTGGCACTTGGCCTCGTCCCACATCACTGAAGAGAATAAAATAACCTCAGTATTCCCTCCCTTAATGACCTTAGTGTAAAAAAAAAATGCATCCTGATTGCACCTCTGGTTGTAGGTTAGATAAAATCAGCATCTTATGTGACTGAGGCCAGGATGACTGATGTATCCTCCATACAACATGTCTTTAGGTACTGCTAACTCTCCTCTAAACCCATGCTGCAGAGAAAGGGGGAGTCAGTTTAAAGCAGAAGCTGCTAAAGGAAAATGCTTCCTAGATGCAGTATATACATAACAGAAGAACAGGAATGTGAGGTTCATGCTGCATAAACCTAACAGGCCCAAAGTAGGTCTCTTCCCCTTGGAAGTGTACAACTCGTATTGAGCTTACATAGAAGCTGAAGCAGCATCAAAGTTCAGATCTGGACCTGAAATCCCCCTCAGTCTTCCATGTATTTTTAAATCCCCATAGCAGTTGGTGCTTTGGGTCTGGATTTAGGCAGCACTTAGAGAAAAATGGACCAGAGACCAGATTCTGGTCCTTATAAGTCCCTTGGCACAGTGTTCCCTACCATCATGACAACCCATCTTTTAGCTGCCACTTAAGTCTCTCCTTCAGCGCAGTGGTTTCAATTCATGCTACTGGCACTGCAGAAAACGCATTCAAACCTTATTGCAATGATTTATTTTTCTTCATTTTTTTTCACTGGTTTTATTGGTGCCAAACAGAACCAGTCCTTTGAACACTATTTAAAAACCTCTTTATTTTGACTATTGGGTGTCCCCTCCAGAGCTGACCACCAAGCACTGCACACGGCCAGGCTCGCCAACATGCTCTGAGAAATTGCTCTTCCCTTTCCCCACTGCCCACACTGCCTTTTGTGGTTCACTATTTAGAGATCTGGATGGAAGAACAGATGGAATAAATCGTCTGGTGGTAGCCAAGTGACTGAACCACTTCTGGGAAATGCTGCATCTCCCTTTCTGTCAAATTGATATGCGAGATACTCAGAAGTCACTCTTGTGTCAGCAGTGTCAGGAACAATTTGCTTTGCAAAGCACTGTAAATCTCTGAGTCTGTTCTGCTTCCGGGAAAGCTCCCCAGCAGAGATGCCTGGAGCTCGCTCACGGGGAATTTCCAGCCAGCCTGGGGCTGTCCTCTAAACCAGCATCTGTGTTGTTAGAACATATAGGAATGAGGCCAAAACCACCATCTATATATCACGTCTGCGGATGTGGCATATAAGCAGGGGAAAAGGGGGAGGCACACATTAAATCTTACAAGTACCATTTTGTTTTCCCTTCCTTCTTCTCTTCCACTCTCCTCCTTCTGACCCCTGGCTTTTTTTTTCAGTAGCTGATGGGGATGGTAAAATATCGGGGGGCCAAGACAAACTGTTAAACTTTGTGATTTCTAATGGTTCCTCTTGAAAATTGCTGACAGATGCTGGTCCTCAGATCAGAACAGTGGAGGCTGCCAGTGTGAGGCTTGGGGCCAGTCATTGATTCCCTATTTTAGCAGCGAAATCTAAATCTATGGTAAATCCAGGCAGAGACTATGTGCCAGTGTTCTCAAAATTTCTCCTTGTCCCCTCATGTCCCCTTATTCCTTCTCCACCTCTCCACACTTTACCCTTTATACTCCATTTCATAATTTTAATTTATAACTTTTCTGTCTTTCCCCCCGCCACTCTCTTTCTAGCTATTGGGCTCTATGGATGTTTGCCCAGCTACAGGTTAGAAAAAGAATAGTGCAGGAATTGGACTGATGTAGCAAATTTCTCTTCTTTTTGGAGCCTCTAATTCATAAGACAGCCCATTTGTGTCTCAAAAAAATAGATAGATAGATAGAGCTGATGAGGGAGATGGGATGCAGGATTGTTTGGTATAGAGGTCAGTCAGGGTCTTGCTGAAGGAGACAGAGGTAAACTGCCAGCTTAGTGAAGGAATTTGTTTTGATTCCAGCCAGACATGTAGCTGTATTTGTGCACACTGTAGCTGAACTATTGTTTCATTCATAATTGGCCCCCGGCACCTGGCGTAGCAGTCTGGGCTCTTTCCTCACTTAATACTGGCTCCTTGTAAAAGAATATCCCTAACTTGAAGTTTTGTAAAGGAAGAGATTAGCCACGGTTTCAGTTTTGCTGGTAGAGCTTGGAAAAGCACTGACGCAGTCCTAAACATTGTCATGAGTTTAAGAAACAATAGCAGGCCTGGGATGTGGAGGAGGGGAGGGACTTGTCCCCAGAAAAGTTCATGAAATCTGGATGGAATTCATAGAATGGTTTGGATTGGAAGGGGATTTAAAGATCGTCAAATTCTACTCCTCTCCCACTAGATCAGGCTGCTCAAAGCCCCATCCGACCTGGCCTTGAACACCTCCAGGGTTGAGGCACCCATGGCTTCCCTGGGCAACACGGGTCAAGGCCTCACCACCCACACAAGAAAATATTTCTTCCTGATGTCTCACCTAAATCTCCCCTCTTTCTTTAACTGGTACTGGCAATAGTCCAATAGCTGAATGGGAGACTGGACTAGAAATCTCCAGAAAGCCTTTCCAGCCACAACTTCTGTTAATGTTCAGATGTCAGCTGGCAAGGGTAGGATGTAAACACAAGTAGGCAGAGCTCTTTCTCTGAAAATATTCACTACTGAGATGCTCAGCCGAGGCATATCCCTGCGTCAACTACCTGAACATAAAAGTACTTATGGTTACTCCTTAATTTTACCTTCAACAGCAGTGTCAGTAGACTTCAATGTAGCATCACAGAGTTGCTTTGGGCCAGAACTTATGACCAAAGCTGTGCTACTTAACCAACCTTTCCTTTCACCACTGTAGCAATTAATGCACGGAAAGTCATTTTATCCCTTTTCCTGCCTGCAAGGGACTCCATCACATCCCCTCACGCTTATCCAAGAAGCAACTGTTGGAGACTTGAGTTCCGCCAGACATTAAGTCCCCAGCTTCCTGGCTGGCAGCACGAATGGTCATGCTTGCAGAGTGTTTTGCTCTCTTATTAGCAGCTGTCAACACCACTAAGGGAACACCTCTCACTCTGACCAGCAGCCAGGGGAGATTAATGTGTGTGATCCTAGAGGAATTGTTTCTTCTGGCTGCTGATGTGCCACAATTAGCACCTTCATCTCTAAGCTGGTACTTGGTTCCTTCTAATAAAACAATTGTCAAGGATTTCCTTCCAGAGTTGTGGGAGCGCCATGTCAGAGAGGCAGTGATGATGGATCAGCTGAACAGAGGCACAGCTTGGGAGCCATGCAGATAGATATTGCATCGATCCTGTTGCCACCTTATCAGTGTTTTGGGGTTTTATGGAACCATAAATGTTTGGCTGCGCCATTTTCCTCACTTTGCAGACAGTGAAATGAGGGACCCATCAGCGCGTCCAAGGAGGCTCTCAACATGATGCAGGGATGAGTTCGATGCCTGTATAAAGGACACCATAAAAAAGAGCCTGGAAGATTGAGCACAGGCATCTATAAGGCAGACTATGCATCCTTTCCTGGGGCTGGAGGACTAGAATAAAATATCACAAGACAACCTCTCCAAAATAAGGACATGCAGCACTAATCTCCTTTTGTTTCATCGTTCCAAAGGGTAAGAGGTAGCCACGCTGTATGCTATCTCCTGTTGTTGGAGGGCACTGTGAAGTGTGGAAAGAGATCATCTTCACAGTTGCATCTATGCAGCTGGTGTGGAAGGTTAAGTTCTTCCGCATTTTTAACAGGGAAAGTCTGAAAGGTGAAACATCTAAGTATGTGCATCCCCATAACTGGCTAAACAAAGGCATGCAAGCAACTGACTCACTGACCTGCATCCATTTTTTCCTGCTGTGTTCAAACTCAAGAAAGCAGGGAAGAGCCTGCTCAAAGCTACAGCCATTTCTGAACCTTGAGCTATCTCGAGTAACATAGTCTTCTCCCAGCTTCGTGGGGACTGTGTTTATTCTGTCACATAATGCAGAACAGCAGGAGCCATGGTATACACTCTAGACAAGCGTCATTTGTCCTTCAGTGCTCTGCTTCTCTGTAGCAGGTATGAGCATGGTGCTGTTATCCATTGTATGTAGAAGACAGAACTGCTTGAGATCACAGGGCAGACTGTAGCAGTCACAGATACTTCATTCAAACCCAGAAAGAATTATGTTGCTTCAACCCACAGGTGCCTAACCACAGATGGGCAGTTCATACCTAATGTCAGAAACATGAGTGGACTCTTCCAAATCTTAAAATCCAAGCACTACTCAGAGACTGAAAGTATTAGCTTTGCCTCTAAGAACTGATGAAAAAATATCAGTCAAGTCATTTAATTCAGTAAGGAACTGCAGTGAAATAGCACACATATACAAAAAAAAAAAAGCATTATACTGTTTGATATTCTTGGCAAAACACAGGGCATATCTAATTGTATTTTTCATTGCTGAGTTCACTGCCTGATCATAATGAATAAATAATGTTAGAGGAAGTAAAGTGTATATATATATATATATGGGTATACATTTCTATAAATGTGTCTGTTATAATTGCTATTTATTATTTATAGTGTAATAACACCTAAATCCCATCAGCAATCACAGCTCTGTTGTTTTAGGCACCATACCCACACAGAGAGTCTAATGCAGCCTTTGTCTTGACACACAGCTTAAAATAGGACTGCCTTAAGGCCTGAGGTGTGCTTGCAATGGGAGAATATATGTCATCCATTTGCCTTGGATATTAGGGTAATGATCTACCTCCTGGGGATGTTCCTAGTGAGGGTACCAAACCACTATGTGTTCTGCAGGGAGATGTTGGCATCTGGCTGTAGGATGCAGGATATGAATGTGAACATTTGACAGAAAGTGCTACATGTCTTACAGCAGCTATAGGTGACAAAAGTTTTGGATCTCCCTTTAAGCTCAAATTCTCTGTGCACAAACAGGAGAATGAAAATATAAAGAGAATGTTTAACATGGAAAATTAAGTGCTTTCATGTCATGAAGATGCAGTAAATGTGAAGTCAGTGGGGTTTTTTACATCTAGTGCTTTGCCAAGAACTGTGAGGGCCTTACAGAGTTCGCCCAGGGAGCTCATACAGGACGAGAAAGGGGAAGATAGTGGTGCCTTTTCTTTGAAGTATTTTGTTTTCTGCCTGGAGATATTCCCATGGAGTACCAAGCCACACTGGGAGAGAGACGGGGAATAAACAGAGGTCCAGAATACATAAATAACCATGACAGGGCCTCTACACAGCCAAATGACTTTGCACGTGGGAAGAACTAAGTGGGGTGAAAAAGAAGCTATAGGTTAAAACCCAGGAGACTGTCTGTGCTAGAAAATGACTCACTATTAACAACATTTGTCAAAAATAAGTCCCTTCCCCCTCATGTGGGATTGAAAACACATTGGCTACTAACATAGATAGAGCCAAATGTTTTCAGTACCTATTATGAAAATATATGAGACCTCTGAGCAAGAGATATCTGTAAAAGATGGTGGGAAAGGTTTGGCTTTTTCTGCCCTAGCAATCAAGTAATTATGCAGGCAGAGGGTGCCAAGTAAGAACTCACTAGCATCTGTTGTCAGCCACACATCAGCGCTACTGGTGCCTCCAGAGATGAAATTTCGGTCATGCACAGAACCAAGACCTGCACAGAGATCCCTGACCATTCCGATGGGAAATGGCATGAGTGAGATCAGCATCTCGCTCATGCCGTCTTCCTTGGCCCATATTTTCTGCAGCCACAGGAAAGGACATACAAGTCTGTGCCACGGAGTGAGCATGTGCTAATTTGTGTCTAGACAGCCTGTCCTCACCTCTTCCTCAGGGTTCCCTGGGGCTAATGCTCTGCCTTTTATGCACACTTTCAGATGGAAGAGGAAGTATTGAAATGCAGGCCTGAGGAAACAGTGTTAATGCCACTTAGACCCTGATTATGTCATGGTATAGCTGCATCTGTTCAGTGCCCCGCAACGGACTGCATTGCTTGTCCTCCTCAGAAGCCCATTAAGGTACAATCTACAGCATTTCGAGCTTACAAGTTTGGGTTTCTTTGCAGGGAAACTGAAGGCTGAATAGGGTCAAGATTTGCTCCTGTCAGAGCTGGAGCTTTGCCAGTACTTACACCTCGACCTGGGAGCCAGGAAGCATTCCTGGGACCTACAGTATTGCCTGGCTTATTAATCATAGCCTCATAAACCTGGTTTCATCAAGCCCCTTCTTAGTTCACACTTGCATCATGGTGAGATTATTAAAAAACAAGAACAGGGATACGAGAGGACTTCATCAGCCTTTTGGATTTCAGAACTGGAGTCTGTGTGGTCCAGCTTGCCTTGGTAGCTGAGAGAATTTTTTAAACTGGAAATACCAAAATTAGCACTTAAATAATGAAAGATAACATTTAAAAATAAAGAGAGTAAAGGCAGAATAAAGTTTTAAATACAAAATTCTGGTTTTCTTCTTTTTAGCAATTTAATTTTGTATCTATCTCACACAAACACCATGGCTCATAATCTGCACTTAATTTATCACACATTTTTGTTAGTAATCCAAAATCACACAAACATCCTCAGATTGTTACCTTCCTTTTCTAGATGCTATTGTAACAGTTCCAGAACTAGCAAAGGAAGTTATTTCACTGGTCATAGTGCTGGGGAATAGTCTGTTCAAGTCTAGTTTTAAGTGGAGACTGCTTGGATGACTTCTGTAAATGCTCAGATAGTATTTCAGTGTTTAGCTATGATCTATCTCCATGGAAATGAGGTGTGTAAATTCTTTTGCAAGAAACTAAGTTACACGACAGGATGATGACTGGCTTTAGCACGCCACAGCATGAGAGTTTTCTGAGAAAACCTTTCTGGTGCACCTTTCGCTGAGGGCTGCAAATTAGCCCACACAGTAGGTTCTTGGTGTGTCTCATCCCTTAGATTGGTTATGATGTCATGAAAAGGCCAAACTCAATAATCAATGCCAATTTGATTATTAAGCAGATATTTCTTTAATTTGATGTTGGACACACAGGGAGTTATTTCACCTTATGTGTGACCATTGAGGCTGGTTACAGGACTTTTATACTGGTTAAACATATGTATTCATATAGATTTCAGGAAACATTGGTTAAACATATAACATAGAACTCATCACATCTTATCACCCCCTCTGTATGCACATCACAGTTCCTTTGTGTTTTCAGAATCCTCTTACGCCACAGAACAAGATGCAGAAATAATATAGCAACAAGGAGAAATCGCTTTGTTGTTTTCTTATCATGTAAGAGAATTATTCGTATGTTTCCAAAAGGTGCTGAGCAGCTTTGATAACCTTTAGCAACTAATTGATAATTAGCAACGAACACTTCTCTCTCCAGGTGAAGACATGGGCCCAGCTTTTACACCCTGTTACAAGTGACCAATCAACAAGCCACACACAACAGAGTCATAGAGACACCCACTTCAGTGCTACAGTACTGATACTGCTCATATACTTCACTATTTTTTATAACCTGGGACTGAAGTGGTGATGGCTGGCCCATTCATTCGGAGCCTTTTAACCAGGTGAGATTTAGATTAGACATTAGGAGGTAATTCTTCACAATGAGGATGGAGAGGACCTGACTCAGATTGCCCAGAGCAGTGGTGGGTGCTCCGTCCCTGGAGGGGTTCAAGGCCAGGTTGGATGGGGCTTGGAGCCCCTGATCCAGTGGGAGGTGTCCCTGCCCATGGCAGGGGGTGGGACTGGATGGGCTTTAAGGTCTCTTCCAACTCAAACCGTTTTATGATTCTATGATTCTATGAATGATATTAGTCCACCTAACCCACTGATAGTACCCCTAGATCATCTCTTCAGACGCAGTTCATTCAACCATAAGGATTCTTCCTCTTGTTATTCCCCTTAAAAAATATACCTGATTTCACAGCCTATTTCTGCGAAAGGGCCGGGAATCAGGACAGGTTACAATGACTGTGTGGATCACGCCGGCTAGTGACTGCAACATGAAATGCAGTCATTCCCTGACAGCTGCCTCTTTTCTTTTCTTGTTTCTCTTTTTTTCCAGTTCCCCCCGCTGACATTTGTGTGTGATTAGAGAAGAAAAAAATTAATGAGTATATCATAGGAATTAAAAACATCTCCAAAGCAGATGAATCCTAATAACTATGCTTCTCAGGCTGCAGTGGTTTTCCAGTGCTTAGGACAAACTCCTGAGGAGTCTCATTTGCAGACATGTATTGATGTGGCAATTACACACAGCATGTCAAGTGTCAGAGAAGATACATATCAAGGTAGCCTAGGAAAGAGAGAAAATCTTTCAGTTCTTCTTCATAATAGGAACAGATCAAAAATTTACTCCTAGATTGAGAATAAAATAAACTAAAACCAACAAAAGCCCAAACTCATGCCTGTTTTCTGTCCCTATTGCTTGTTTTTACTCCCTCTGCAAGAAAAACACTTCCTTCAAAGCCTGTACAATCTCATTTTTGCCAAAGTGCTGAATGCCTCTGTGATGATTCTTGTGAGATTCCTTAGTTTTTCAGCTTCCAATTGGTTCTCTGAGTCTCTGCGCCAAATCTTTAGGGCTCCCAGTTTTGGGCCAGTTTGTTAACTTGAACATGGTGCTGTGATGCCCATATCTACCCAAACAGCACTTTTAATAACAGTTATATCCTCCTGACAGTAGCTGAATTGAAAAAAAATAAACAGTAATAGGATCCAAAATGTTAATCAAGTGGGAGAAATCCTTGCCTCCTTTCTATGGGGACAATTCTCCTCAAGCACATACCCCGTATCTATTCTGCAATACAAGGTCATGGAGAAAGCACAGAGGGTTTTTGCCGGGGCTGATGGATGCCCTCTCTCCTTTCCTGTGTACTCCCAACATCACTGTTGGCTTGGACATGTAAAACCAAAAGTTGGGGCTCGGTCTGCATTGCACAGCAGTCTGTCTCATGCAAGGTACAACCGCTTTTAGCCAAGGGCTACTTTTCAGTCCAAGGGCAGAATCACAAGGAAAAAAGTAATATTCAGAGGATAACACCAGGGAATACTGGACATGCCAGAGATTAGAATGTGTTTCAGCGAGCTCCAGAAGACTTTAACGAATACAGATGACATGACAGCTATGGATAGCAGAACCTCTTAGCCGAAAATCAGCTGTCAAAAATCTTCAGCACACATTTCAAAATCTTTCACACAAATCTCACTTTTCTGCCAAGACAAACTTTCTCCCTTTGAAAAACAGAAGCAGTTTTCAAAGAGACTTTCTCCCACCATTTAGTTATTATGATTGATTTAAGCGTCACCCAAGTCACCATGCCCTTGACTTCCATTGTACCAACACTAACTGGCAGAAAGTGAGAGGCAGAGCAGTTAAGCCAGCCAGCATATCTGTCAGTGTTCCTCCCAGTGAGGCAAAGAAAGTGGGTGTTGGCTGAGCATAAATGGAGCAATAGTAGGACTAGAAGGGCGATTCAGTTCCTCTGCATGGCACTTGAACTTGAAATCCAAATAAAAGCATGGACAAGAAACCTTTTCCTTCTAACACCACCTGATAAAGTATAGAATCATAGAATAGTTTGGGGACTTTAAATATCATCTAGTTCCATGCTGCCCAAGCCCCATCCAGCCTGGCCTTGAACACCTCCAGGGATGGGGCAGCCACAACTTCCCTGGCCAAACTGTTCCAGTGCCTCACCACCCTCAGAGTGCAGAAATTCTTCCATATGTCTGTTTCTGCTCCTCCCCGCTTTATACCCATTGCCCCTCATCCTGTCACTCCAAGCCTTTGTAAACAGCCCCTCCCCAGCTGTCTTGTAGCCCCTTCAGGTACTGGAAGGTCACTATAAGGTCTCCTTGGAGCTTTTCTCTTCTCCAGGCTGAACAACACCAACTCTCTAAGCCTGTTCATGTATTGGAGGTGCTCCAGCCCTCAGATAGTCTTTGTAGCCTCCTCTGGGCCCGTTCCAACAGCTCCACGAAGTATATTGTATATGATACCGCTCCACAAAGTATATGTTATATACCTCCCCACAAAACTTGACTTGTTGGTGTCTTGGGTGCCATCATGTATCCTGCAAAATGTTCTACTCTGAAATGTCATTCTGGCTTTGTGGGAAGTGTGAAAACTTGAAATGCAAGGTACAGAAATTAAATGAAGGCTGAGAAAATGCTTCAGAACATGAACAGAAACTGATTAAGTATGTTTAATTGGTAAAAGAAAATATTGAAAGGTGTTGGGAAAAAAAAAAAACTGGGCCATGCTGAGCTCTTCAGTAATCCAGCAAAGTAAGAAACAGAAGATAGATCTGAAGATGAATAAATTTGTGTGAGAAATTCTGTGTTGCTGGATATTTTCCTGCAAAACCTTTCTGGAACAGACATTTTAGGCAAACATTAATAATTTGTTTCAGAATAATTAGATGAAATGAAATGGCCTGGCTGATATGAAATGTTGGAGCAGGTAATCTAGCAATTCCCCCTGGCTGTAACGTCCTCGAGTACACTTTGTGGCTGCCCAAACCACGAAGAGCTGGCTGAGAGCTGTGCAACCACAGAGTGGGAGTGGAAGCAGAAGTTAAGTGACTTCCCTGAGGCCACACAATGGAGCAGGGAAGCAAATTCCCTGTCTCTTGACTGCCCACATCTCCCCTGTGTGCTGTGCTGCCTCCCCTTCCAAACTGTGTCTTCTCCTCCACAGATCCTGTTGGGATGCTAAAAAAAAAGAAAAAGACAGTCAAGGAAATTAGTCAGAAGTTCTGAGGAGGTTTCCTGTTCACAAAATGACTTTCCGAGCTAATGGGGCTGTCATCCCATCCTTATAATGGTAATGAATGGAAAATCGTGCACAGTAACATCCTCAAGCAGATCAGGACAAATCATCTGTGTACTGGTGGCTGGAAGGTAAGGTGAGATATCTCCAGGCCAGGTAGCCAGGTGTGCATCACCAACAGCACTGCCTGCCATTCTGAGAGGTTCGGGCTCCCACTGGCTGGGACAGAACATAAGTCAGACGCACACATGCTGGTTTACAGAAGTAGTTATGTGTCTTTACTGCCATACGGCAATGGGGAAACAGAGGCACAGGGTGACAATTGACATTTCCGAGATGTTACAGCAGGTCCCTAGCAGATCTGCATACAGCAACTTTGCACCTGGAAATGGACTGGATCTGGATTTCTCCCATGAGGTGACTAGAAGAAGTTATTTAGAATATGGGTGTTGATACCCTTAGGCACCCCTCTGGGTATGGCCTTACATTTCTGCTCTCAGTCCCCACTAAATGCCCAACCAAAGCACAGGCTTCAGTCCTGGGAAGTAGAAGCACTCAAGAGTGCAGCCCTGGTGAAAAATCCTAAAGATGCAATCTTGTTTGTGAGTTTGTACAAATGCTGTCACTACTTCTGATAGACAAGGGGCTGAGGACTGCCAGCAAGAGCAGCCCCATTCCACAGGGTCTTTCTCCTGAAAGTCCTATTCAGACTTTTGATGGTGAATGGCTTTGACTTAGTGTCCTGCACAATAACACACACCGAAAAGCATCTAAATGATGCTTCAAAGCCCAATCAGAATGACTGGAGCTGTTGTTTTCTTTTCATTTCTTTTTGTAAACTGACTGAAAGCCAATATCAATATTTATCTAAAACTAGGGGAGTGGTTTGCTGCCAGGAATTTGAATGCTCTCTTTTCCTCTAACTATAAATGGTGCAATTACTAATGAGAATATTTCCAAAATGAATGAGTGGAACATTAATTTCCCCTAGCCCCAGCCTCTAGTCATCCTACAAATAACCCTTTATGTGTTTTTAAGTCTTATCTGATGGTTAAGTTGGAGGCTTCGCTATACGATATTATTTTATTAAGATATTCTGTGCATTGCTGTTGCTCAGACTTAATCACCCAGTTGTTTTGTCAACATTTATTCTTGTTGATAGGTATATTTCTTCTGTGTCCTTCACTGGGAATGATAAGAGAGATTCTTTTGATCAAAGAACATAGAAAGACTGAAGGGTACCTTAAGAAATTGGTCAGCTGGCTTGCATGCCCAGGGCTGTACCTGAACTGTTGGCTGCAGCCAGCAGTGTGATCTGCCTGCGCTCAGAAACCTGTAACCCTGACAAGTACACAGCTTCCTTACACAGATTATTCAGGGGCATTACTGCTCCAGTGCATTCCCTACAGTGTCATCAAAACTTCCTCAGCTACACTTTAAACTTTTACTTATTCTCCTTACCAAAATAGATACAGTAGATGTTTTATTCCCTTCCTTTTTGCAATTACCTTCACTGCTATCATGTCTTTCTTTGCCTTCTCTTTGCTAGGCTTAAGTAGACCAAGTCTTTTCAATCTTTCATAACAGGTTACATTCTCTAGAGCTCTGATCATTCCTTTGGCTTTTCTTTGGGCTTCTTCCAGCTGATCTTCCAGTCTCTCTTGACGTGTGCTGCTTCAGACTGGACGGTCTGCCAGCTAGAGTCTCATGGCATGAGCAGACTGGCAGGCGATCTATCAGCTCACACAAAACAATAAGGGGATATAAAATAGAACCTGACGGCTACATGTCATCGGCTCCTTGTGCGTTTACTCTCTGTTAATGTTTCTACTAAGTTGTATCGTCTACTGGTGTGCCAGCTGACACCAACTGACCAAAAGAAGCCTTATGTTCCTTTCCACCTACACTTCAACCAACTGTGCTCTGGTTAGTTTTCAATAGTGGGAAGTGAGATGGGTTCCAAACCTGCTCCTTTTAAACCACCCATCATTATTAACCAACTAAGCCGAATAAAAAATGTTCTTTGATGATTGCTCGTGCCTCTGGGGAGGAAAAGGTTGGAAGAAATGTCAGAGAGAATGAGACATTCAATTAATTACCCCATAGCAACTTAGTGGGAGGCTGGATGTTTTTCAAAACTCCCAAGCTGTTTTGTGCACACCCTCCCTCACATTTTTTTCTAATTGGTACATTATTTCCATCTCTCTGCTAAACTCTTGGTGTTGCCAGTTGCCAAGCTAAAACCTTGCAAATTCTTCCTTGCTGTTGAAAACAGGGTCATTTCTATGAATCACTCAGACTGAGAAGAGTTATCACATGCCAAGATACTTGTGATGGATAGACTTTAATGGAAGCTGTGACCACACATATTTATATGTATAGATCAGTCTCCAGCTGTGGAAGGATTCCCTCTTCTCTATCAGTTCAGCTTGAGATGTGATCTTGCAATATTTTGCTTTCTCATGGAAGACCTCCAAGTAAAGCCTGGATTACTGTGGGAAGCTGTGCTGTAGGCTTCATAGCTGCCCTCCTCCATGTCAGCTTCCAAGCCAGTCTCTTACTGTAAAGCCTGTACAGTGTCCATATAAATCCTTCTGCACACCCTAGAGGGCTGAAGCCAAGTCCCTCAACACCAGTATCCTGAGTCCCTGTAAGTTTTGCCTGTAAAGTAGCAAGTTAATCCAGCAGTTATATTTCCCTTTCTAAAACTCGGACTCAACATTGCTAAATTAGTTCCTGATTCTCTGTAAAAATTGTTGCACTAGAGGCAAAGACGGTGCAGCCACAGCCTAACTAGGTAATGCTGTACTTTCTAACATACTCCGTTACAGCACATCCACAAATAAGTCTTTGCACAATGAGCCCCAAAGGTGTGGAGATGATCTAGTCAAGAATAAGTCCAATGTTCTCTGCTCTGTGCCCCGTTTTGTCTCAGAGCTGCTGTTGGGTGTAAAGCTATCCTTTCCGCTTCTGGCTCGGTTTATCAGTCATTTTAAAAACAGAAAGAAAAGATGTTATTGTTGAGCAATTTGTTTCTCTAGGATTTTTGTGTCTTCAATGAAATGCAAAGAATAGACAAGATACTATTGACTGTGGATATGGAAATTGCAGTTTCTAGGCCTGCTCTTAAAACAGTAGATTAAGGCTGGATTATCCAATGTTAACTTTATGGCAAGTCAAATATTAACACTGGATACTTATAAGATTTTATCAATGCGCAAAGTCCCCCCAGTGCTCTTATTTATTCAAGTAGATTGCGGGCAGGAGGTGAGATTAAAAAATGACCTTTCAATATTTCTGTATTGAATTCCTGATTATAGATCGCCAGCATAAGTTCATCTGTTAAATATAAATGAAAAATAATTTAGTTTTTAAAATTATCTAGAGATCTAAATTGCTAATGATAAACATTGGAGAGTGGAAGGAAAAATCATTAACTGTCTACATTTGCAAATTAAAATTATGTTTTTCCAGTCCTAACAATTGCTGAAAGAAATGCTGGGCTGTGCATTCTTTGCACTCTCTCACTGCCCACCGTGTGCACGTTTCCTTTGTTGGAAAGGGACAGGCTCTTGATCAGCACTGCACCCGTAGCTTCCAACATTTCCAGATAACTCTGGTTTGATCTCATGGGGTCAGGAACCAAAATTGTACAGGAGATCCTGGCCTCCAAATCCAACCCTCAATTCCCTTCACACTCAATAAAGGCAGGAACTCTCCATTTTGGTTATGGTATCTCTCGCTTCAAATGGTATCTAGCTTATTGTTTTGCTCCTTGGCTGTCTTTTCCATTCCGGAATTTTCTCTTATTACCAGAACATCTCTATTCCATCTACTTTGCTGACAATGCATTAGAAAACTTTCATGAAAACTACTCTGTTCTCCAGTGTGTTTTGCTAAACAGGATGGAAGTTAATGTTTTCTCCACGGAGGAGGCAATTTATGTCTATCTGGAATAGCCTTGGCTTCCTTTGGCTGTAAAATACAATATCATCTACTGGTGCTAACGCCACGTCTGATGTGTGGCTCTAAACTGCTACGGGCAGCTGCTGAATGCTTTGGGAGGCCACAGGCATTTGTTGGCATTCCCAGGGATTATCACCAACGCAGACACGTGCTGAAGAAGAATCAAGGGTCAGTTCAGATAATGATGACTTCTTTACTTGTACAAATTTGATCTCAAGCCCCAAAAACTTTCTGAACACACTAGAGGTGATAATGTCACAGAACTGAAGGGATATTTGAAAACACACATAGTAATTTTTCCTACCCTGTTAAAGTTGATTGCAGAAGTTCTTCTGCCATCAACAGCAGCCTGAACAAGCCCCATCAGAGGTGAAGGAGGGCTGCCACCTTCTCAGGAGAACTCATTGAAAGAGAAACAATAAAGAAAACAAGGAATAAGAGTGTGATTCACCCTCTGAGCTCCCCGGAGTCATCCAGGCCTGAATGACTATGTGCAGAGGCAGATTAATTGGAAAGTGTTTATTAATAATTTAAGAATAAGCTGACCCTTGGCTATGTGCTCATCTCCAGCAAGTTTCTCATACCACAGATTAAGTCAAGCCAATTCCAATATGTGACATTACACAGAGGTACTTCCCTGCCTATATAGTGGGAAATAACGCAGAAAAATACACTAGCCAGAGGGAATGAAAATGCAAAGAGCATAAATATGCAGTGTCACTTTGAGTCTGAGCCTGTTTTAAAATCTTCATATGCCTTCTCACCATATCATTTACCAGCACTATGGCTAAGTCTCAGAGTTTTCCAGAGGATCAAGCTTAAGCATGCTCCATACTTAAGCATATCTCACATCCCCATTCATGTAAGTCTGTGAGTGTAGTCAAATACATCATGTTTCAGTAGCTATTTCCTAGCAGAAATCTAGCTAAAGGCCTTAATCAAAATCACTTTTCTTGCATTAGTATACTTCTGTGTATCTATAGTAACATATTTCTATGTTTAATCATGTGTCAATCATGTATTTCATGAAAGGTACAACAAAAAAATGATAATCTATATAGTTTATAATGTTTATAAATAAAAGAAGGGGGAAATGTGGGCATAAAGATCCCAGTGTTGCGTGTATGCTGGGGCAAGTGGTCGATGCCTTGATGTACCTGCAATATTAGCAGCAAGCACGGAACAAATGGCTGATGTTCTCATGCTTGCTAGCTTGTTGCAGTCTTGGAATCTCTATTAAGACCCGTGGGTTAATAGGAAAGGAATGCACTGGGCAGAAAACATGAAGGGGCACATCTGTGGAAAACAGGGGGTTGCACTCTGTTGCTGCACTGCAGGATTCGCACTGGTGGAAATTCACTGGAAATGGGCCAAATCGGGAAGGTTGGCATGATCAATCTGTTTGGCTGATATGGCAAAATGTAACTCCCTCATTTATCCCTCTCAATGACAGCTGGTTTTGTACAGTAAATGGTTGTGTAAATACTATTGGAATGTGTGTGATGGAAAAGGGAATATGAAACAATGGTTGACTGGACCATCTGAGGTCTCTGCTGCAGGTGGGGAGTCAGCAGCCTGAGCGGAGGCAGCCCTTGAGCCCACAGGCAGGCAACAAAAGCTGAGTGAGAGCTGGGTGTTAACCTGCGGTTAAAGACATTCAAGCAGTGATACACAAGGTGGTGTCTTAGTCTTGTGAATATAGGAGGAGGGTCTGGAACCAGTGATGGCAGAACCTGTACTTAGAGACAGCTGCGTTTCAACTTCTTATTCCTCTCAGAACCCATGGGAATGTTTCCTCTGCATGGCTGTATCACTTGTCTCTGATTTCCATTGCTGTGCAGGGAGGAAGCCCCACGACGTTTCCCTGGTCCTGCTTCCTGGGGAATCAGCTGAGTTTGACGTGCTTTTCAAACCCACGCTTGCTCAACATGCGGAAGGGAAGATCCGCGTGTTGGTGCTTGGCGGCCCCCAAGCAGAAATCAACATTCAGCTGGTTGGTGACGGCTTTGAGGATGAATTCGTGCTAGGAAACATCCATGGACTAGTGGCAGACAGCAAGAAGTACACCGAGGGCAGTCTGATGGAAGATGTTAAGGGTAAGAGAAGAGAGGCTGCCACCACTGAGCAAGGAACAGGAAGACTGACATTTCTGCTCACCCTGTGCCAGTGCAGGAGTGGTCCAGACCCAGCAGGCAGATCACGTGGCCCTTTTTGGCCTGCAGGGCAGCCACACTTGAGAACACAAGGGAAGATCCTCTGTCAGGGTGAAGTATGCGGGCTGGTAGGGAAGAGTTGGAGATCCCACTGTGCAGCAGAGTATCTCCACAAGGAGATCTGCCAGGCCATGGTATCCTGCAGAGATGAAGACGCTGTATGACCTCAGTATAACCAGGCCTGTGCTGTCACCTGCTGGAGCTGGTGGCCTGTGCTAGTTGTTTGCGCAGAGGCAGTGCATGCTGTCCCTCTGCACAGGGCATGTCCCTCTGCACAGACACAGCCGCCTCTTCAGGGATGTGTTGGGGCGTTTCACTGAAAGCAGCAAGATGGGGAAGGGCGTCTTGCAAAGGGAGGAAGGGTTGGAGGGAGGAGAAGGGGTGGACATACACCTGTATCGGGGCATGTAAGGGGAGCAGATGGAGCTACCTCACACTAAGATCACTTGCTCTCATTCTGAACAGCTGCCAGAGTGGATCACATCCAGTTTGGAGACTGTCGCATCGGGACACCCTGCACCAACACCTTCACTGTCACCAACCGCAGCAAGGTGCAGGCAATGCGGTTTGAGTGGCTGGCGGATGCTCCATTTCAGTTCTCCCCCAAGGTGAGCTTGGACATCTCTGCCTTTCCCCACTGCTCGAGCACTGCCTGGCAGGCTCCAGGAGCTGCCAGGGAATCGCCACATACCAGTGAGAGCCCATTTCAGTGCTACGTAGGAGATGCAGTGCCTGGCTTTGCTGAGGCAGGGCTGTCAGCCCCTCCGTGTTGTGGAAGGTGGCATCTTTTGTTTGTACTTTTGTCTATCAAAACTCGGAGAAACGCACAGAAAGATGCAGATTCCTGGCACAGCTGCTCACCACATCAACTCTTTTTCTGTCAGTGCTTCCTTGCCAGTGATTTCAGTTTGGTCTTGGCTCTCTTGATTCTCTCTAGGTGGGACACCTCCATGCTGGCTGTACCAAGGACATCACAGTAACCTTGGAATCGGATGTTCCGGTCACCTTCAGAATGCACCCTGTGAAGTGCCGGGTGGCCAAGATTGCTTTCCAGCTGCCACCAGAGGAGGTGACTGACTGGGACGACCGGCTGTGCACTGTCAAGGAGGTGAATGCAACGAGGGACCTCACCACCACACAACCTTCCAAGGAGAAGGTAGGAAGCACAATGGCAAAAGCTGTCCTAGCTTCTTCAAAAAGAATTGCTGACAGCAGATGACTGCTGTTCCTGCTGGCTGAGCAGCTCCTGCTTCCTGCTGGTGTTTCATCCATCCGTGAGCTTATAACCAGCAGTGCATTTTAGGGGAGAGGTGCAGGCCCGGTGGCCTGATATGCTCACTCAGTATGGGGAAGTCTTTCTGACAGAGACGCTTAGTTTGACAAGAGGCATTTAGCCAGGTGCAAACTATTGGTCTCTGCTAAGAGCTGAAGCGTTACAGTCTGTGTTGAATGGGAGGTCACATTTTATCATAACATGTTTTATGGTGTTAAAATCTCTTAATCCGATCCAGTGCCTTTTCACCAACAAGGTGAAATCCACTGCACTCTGTCTCTTGTTTTGAAGTGGAGAGCAACAGTAGCGCTCTTCTGTGTATGCGGTCTACCCACCAGCACATTGTGGGTGAGCTCTGAGCTGTGTCTACCCTGATACCAGCGATTTGGGTTGCAGTCTCTGTGTCTCCAGGAGGTGTTGTCAGGAACAGGAGTGAGGAGAACTGACAACCTTTGTGTTTCGTAGCACAGGCAGCTTGCTGGTAATCAGGATGAGAGGCCTTCACCGAAGTCCCTGATGCCCTGAACGTGCTTATCTCCCTCCCCTGTGGGTCCAGGTGCCGGCTGTTCCCCAGCACTTGTGCAGAAGCCGCTGTGCTACACCGTGCCATTAGCCTCCAGGGCATTGGTTTTGAACGCCTGGCAAAGAGAAAGGAAGGAACAGGTGTGAAGGACAGAGCAGCGCTGTTCCCCAGAGCCTTCTCTCTAGCGTGCACAACAAGCCAAAGTCAGTTCTGTAGGCAACAGGGGAGTAGGACCTAACACTGTCCTTGCTGCAGAGGCCGGCTGTACTGAGATGCGAGATCTGGCCTCTTAGCTCCTTGATGTGGTTTGGGAATGAATGCTGGCCAGAAACTATTCTGCAGGAGAAGTCTGCATCTCGCTCCCCAGTCCTGGAGAAGGAAAGAGTCGAACAGCGTGGAGTGAAGCAGCTGGCTTGGGTCCTGAGCCCACTTCATTTGCTAACAGACATGGCCTTCCTGGCTGTCACCTGAGCATCTAGCACAGGCTGATGTTCAGTGGTATGTTCTGATTCAAGGAGTTGTCTGGATCTCTGGGCCCTTTCATGGTGTTTACTGTCCCTCTCCCTCAGTTCACCCTTCTGACTCTTCTCACTTTCACACCTGTGCCCAGGACTTTCCTGATTTACGATTTAGCAAGCAGTAACACAGAAGCAAAAAACGACCCGACTGCTGTCCTTGTTCTTGGTCGAGAGTCCTCCTGCTGAGAGCGCTTGGGCCAGGGCTGCTCCACGTGCACCTCAGCTCCCTTCTGTCCACTTGCAGCAGGAGGCAGTGTTGCTGGGAGCAAAGGATTTTTCTCTTGAAAGATGTTCTGTTACAACCTCTTCTTTCTGCAGGGCATTTCCCCTCCTCCCCTCCTGGTGTCTCTGTGAAGCAGCAGTCCAAACGCTGCTGGAGCCAGTTGAAGCAGACTTCGGAGCTCATCTCTCCCTCCCGGAGACCATCTCTGAACACCGACAGTGGTCCCCCGCCATTCTCTGTCGAGCCCTGCAGCGGCACCATCCCTGCTGGCCAGGAGCAGCTGTTCCAGATGAAGTTCTCTCCTGTGCACGTGGGGAAATTTAAGAGCCGTATGCTCTGCAGGTAGGAAACTGTTCAGCTCGTGCTGCTGATGGGCAGTCGTGGTGTTGCCTCTCATTGGGGTGGGTGGGAGCGTGAACCTGGGGGAAGGCAGCAAAACCAACCACCATACAGGAGCAAAGAAAGATGGTCCGCAGCCTTGGTAGAAGCAGGTATGGAGATAGTGGGAAAAGACATTGTGTGGAATATGAAGCTTCTGGAGGATTGCAAAGTCTGGAACAAGAGACCCAGAAAAGCTGTCAAGGGGCCAGCCAGTCCCGAGCTGTGCTTCTGTATCGGACAAGCACGGCTTCCCTGTCTACAGAGAAACCTGCATGCTGCAGTTGGTCTCTAGACACGTAACTGCTCACGTTTCTGCCGTTTGACCTCTGCCGCCTCCATGACAGGGAGCCCAGTTTGTTTTTTTCTTTATTTACTGGTCAGTGGTTGCCCAGAGAGAGGATGCCATGGTCTGTGCTGTACAAGCAGAGAGGCAAGCAGCTGGCTGCCTGGAAGCATTGGTCTGGCTAATAGCATTCTCTGTCTTCCTAGCATTCCAAACCTGAAACCACATTGGAAGGGCCCAGAGGTTGTTGTGACGGGGAGAAGCCTCAGGGCAGACTACCACTTTGAACTGGAAGACTCTGACTACCTCACTGCAAAAAGGCGCAAGTCAGAGTTGAAGGGACCAGCGGGAGCAGTGTTGGATCCCAACACAAGAGTGATTGAGTTTGCCACAAGTGGAGTGTGCAACAGACACAGCAGGTAAGCGTGGACATGGCTTCTCCTGTTGACGGTCTCCCTGTCATCCCCCTTAGCCAGAGACCTCTCTGGCTACTCTTCCAAGCCCCAAGGTACCTCTGCACCTTGTCTGTGATCTGCTGCCACTTGGCCACCATCTTGTTTTGGGGCTGGAACAAGCTGGTCACTGAAGACCAGCTGGCCAGTCTTTTGTTCTTTTTGTCCCTTTCCTCAAGAAGGTGGAGGTCAGTCTGGGAGGGCCACATATCCCCAGCCTGTGCAACCAGTACAACCTTTCTCCCTTGAACAGCATTTTTAGGACATTCTTCTGCTTTGAGAGGCCAGTCAGACTGGGTCAGTGAAGGCTGAACCGCAACAGAGAATGCCATCTTCCAACCCATTTTCACTTGATCTTCTTGTTGTAAAGTCCAAGAGTTTGGCTGTATCCTTGCTATCCTTAATGGCCCAACACCACCTTAGCAATCCTTTTCTCTGTATGCCCAGGACCTTCATGGTTATGAACCCGACTGGTTCCGCGTATTCCTTCCTGTGGACTTGCCAAGACCGTGGAACCTCACCAGGAGAGATGGCTTTCGTCTGCCTCACAGAGAGGGGTTGGATCCAGCCAGGGGAGAAAGCAGAGGTGGGTGCAGAAGATTAAGCAGGTAGATCCAGTACGTACGTAGGCCACCAGCTGTGCCTAAACTCACTGTGAGCTTGCCACAGGCAATGTAGAAACCTTCGACTGTGGTGTAAATGAACTGCCAGATGTACAACGTAAAGTGGAGGTTCCGTGCCTTTCTTGGTGGCGTAGGCTGCGTACCCATCCCCTTACCCTGCTAGGCAGCAGCTTTCTTTCATTTGCCTCTTTGTCCCACAGATGAAGTTTGAGTTCATCCCGCAGCACCTGGACATCACAGAATCGTTCTGGGTCTTTACAATCCCTGAGCTGAGCATTTCCGTCCCGTTCCTGTTAGTGGGCAATGCCACCGACCCGCTAGTGAGTCTGGACAGACCCCACCTGAACTTCTACTCGGTGTTAACCGGTGAGCATCGTGGTTGAACCTGGTACCTCTCCAGGAGCCCAGCAGTCCCATTATCCCAGCAAGCTCCCATGAGGAAGCTGGAAATGGCAATGGGCTCTTGTGAGCAGAGCACCCAGCGCCAGGCACCCCAAGTGTATGACGGGCAAGAAGGGGAAGGGAGGAAGGTGTGTGTCAGGGACAGCACATGTAGTTGGGTCTGTTTCCAAGATGGAATCTGCGGGTGGTGCAGGGGAGCCCAGGGAATCACCAGTGTGTCTCCACGTCGCAATCCCGAGCATGCCATGCTGCAGGCAGTGGTCTGTTGCAAACTGTCTGGTGGGCTGAGCCGGGAGGCAGGGGCACAGCAGGCAGTGGTTGTCTGGTGGCCAGAGGAACTGAAGTTTTTCAGCAGCTGCTTTGTCCTCTCTGCAGGGCGTGAGGCACAGCGGACCATCTACTTGATCAACAAGGAGAAGGAAACCTTCAGCTTTGCTTTCAGAAAGAGCTCTCTCTCCTCAGAGGGGTGCAACGTGAAAGTAGAGCCCCTGAAAGGCTTCATCTCTCCTCTTTCAAGGTAATACGGGTCAAAGTCCAGATTTCCTCTCCTGCGTGCCCAACACAATACTGTCATTTTGGCTTTGAGTCTCTCCCCCTCTGCAGTCACCAGATGACTCTCAGCCATAGCGTACGTCTGCCTTGGTTCATTCCTTCCCAAGCGGAACAGGAGGAAACTGCAGGCTTCTTCATAAAGAGGCTGTGTCTGTGTCCTTCGGTCCCTGTCTTTGGCTGTATTTGATCACATACCCAGAAATGACATGGAAATTACTCACAGAAAGTACACAGAGGCAGTTTGATGGCTCCCTCATAGTGTAGCCATCGCAAGAGCTGGAGGATTTCTCTTTACAAGGAGGGTGTTACCATTGCCATGTAGATCGGAGAGACAAGGGTTCTGTGAGTGCTCTTCTCAGTGTTTGGAACAGAAGCAGGGTCTTGTAGAACATGGGTAGGGCAGTAAGGTCAGTGTTAGCATTTGCTGCCTTTCTGTTGTATCCTCTGCCATTTCATTGCGTGGGATCATCATACCCTGAACAGTTCTCACCAGGGTGTGCTCCACAGAGGGAGGTCCTGGCGGGGCAGAGCACTCTCCTGGTTTCTCCCAGGCTAGGGGTCTCACCACAGCCACTGCACAGGGACTGTCCTGGAGAGCAGACAATGTGCGGCCAAGAAAGCTGAGAGACGGTGAACGGAGCTAAAAAGGTCTTCTCTCTGCAGGCTTCCCGTTACAGTCTTCCTCAAACCAACACGAGAAGGAGAGGTGGTCCTCAACCTCAAGTGCGATGTCAAGAGGAAGAGCCAGCCCCTGCCCTTGAATGTCAAGGCCTTCAGCTTCAGAAAGAAGGTGGAGAAACCAAGGGCAGAGAAGAAGTAACCTGTTAAATGAGACCAAGCACAGACCTGATAATAAAGCATCGCACTGATTTTAAGGGTTTGCTGGCAAGGTGCATTTGATTATTTACTGCACAGAGGACAGGGTCAGACTTCCTCCCATTGAGTCATAACGTTCAGAGGGGACCCCCTTGCATTCTAAACCTCTCCTCAGAGAGACTCTAGGTAGGTGCAGCTGGATTAAGGCAGTCCAAGCCTTGGTTAACGGTTTATGTCTAAAGGATCACATCCATGCAGTCATATCCAAGCAGTCCATCCTTTGTACCTCTGAACTAAGATCACCAAGTCTCCCTGCACTTATTCCCAATCTCCTCTCCAAGGTTCTGTTGCAGCAAGGATTCTCTCACCCTTGAGGAGTAACTGTGAGAGGCGCCCCTTTCCAGGGCAGATCCTGACGTGCAGCCTGCTGTCATTTCAGGAGAGCCCAAAAGGGCTTTCACAGGAGGTTCCATTTGAGGAGGTTTTTCCCAATCAGTTTCCACCTTCTCTTGGGAAGTTTTAGTGTGTTGTAGGAGGAGGTTTTTCTCAGGAGGAACAGCACTTGTGCTGTCTGCTCTGTCCTGTTAATTTCTGCTTTGAGCTTCTCC
The DNA here is from genome assembly GCF_032191515.1 of Phaenicophaeus curvirostris. Taxonomy (NCBI): domain Eukaryota; kingdom Metazoa; phylum Chordata; class Aves; order Cuculiformes; family Cuculidae; genus Phaenicophaeus; species Phaenicophaeus curvirostris. The sequence goes on from NC_091411.1 coordinate 4,258,216, forward strand.
TTTGCCTTTTTCTCCTTCTCAAACACCAGCTGGAAAGCAATAGAACCAGCTTCCAGAGGCTCTTCTCTCACAGAGATGGCATCAGCTCTGCTGGGGAGCATGAACAGATTCTGGTTTAACATCTGCTGTGCCTCTCTTGGTTTTCTCACACCTTCTGACAACTCAGCACTGGGAAATCCTTCATTATCACCCCCTTTTCTCCTCTTCCGATGCTTTTTCTGTTTATTTCCTTTGACATCCCCCGGTGGAACTTCCACCTTTGTCTCTTTAGATTTTGTGGGCTCGTTGATGCCTCTGCTCTCTCTTCTGGAAGAGTTTTCAGGGTAATTTCCAATTATGTTACTATTTCAATGAGTCTGTCCACCAGGAGAACCCTCTTTACATCCCTGAGCATATGGCAGATTTTCTTGTCTGGTCCCAGGGGGTGAAAACCGATCTGGAGAAAAGTTCTCCCTGTTTACTGGAGGGTGAGGGCGAGCACTAATAGCCCAGCCCTTGTGAAACTTCTTGTACTGTTCTCTGTCATTCATTTCCTGTTCTCTGCATGGTGATGGATGGGGAAAAAAAGGAATAAAAGGGGTAAATAATGGATGCCTTTAAGAAGAGTCTTGCTTGTGTTCCTTGTCCAGATCTTGTAAGAGCTTCATTTAATGTAAGACTATTAAGAAATAGGGTGAAAAGGAGGGAAGGGATGAAAAAAAAGAAGAGAAATCAAGCAAGGCAAGGGAAGGCAATCAGAACTAAGAAAGGCAAGGCATGACTCAATTATTAGACCTTAGCACAAGAGATTAATCTTGGATCTCCTCAGACATAACAGCCCATCCCCTCATATTGTGCCCTCATACAAAAATCTGGGAGAGACTCTTAGATCCACGAGATGAAAAATGCAAGATGAGGTTCAGCTGCTCAAGGGATAAGTGCAAACTTGTGGAAGGAACACCAAACCAGAGACAAGCAGAAAATAAACCTGAGCTTAACTTCCCTGTGCAGCAACAGAAAAGCCTTGTCTGCACCTCCACCCCGCCCCGGGTCCCAGTGTTCCTGTGCCCCATGTTATCCTCCTGATCCAGGTGGCCCTGAGGGGTTGAAACCTGTTCTATAAGGGAAGTGAAGATGTTGTTCAAGGACGATGGGCAAAGGGCAGTGAACTAATTCTCAGATGGGCCATGAGAGAGAGTTGTCTTTGATGGGGCTACATTTGCTTCTGAAGTGGGGAGCTTCTCAGGTCGTCAAAATATCCGGGTGACAGAAACCCCTGCAGAAATCTCACAGTTCTGAGAACAATCCCGCTCCCTGTTCTGCACCCTCCTCTCCCAAGGTGCCAGTGTCCCATCTGGCCACCGTTCCTCAGACAGACGGGATGAAGGACAAAGGAAGAGACAAGGAATGGTCCCGCGGTCATTGCCTCTGGAGTGTCACGCAGACCACGGGGCTTACAGCAGCCCCATGGCCCGGCCTGGCCCTGCCCACTGCCAAAAAGAGATGTTTGACTGTTCCTGCTCAAGAAACTGACTCTGGGAAAAGTGTGCCAGGACTGGTACCAGGAACTAATGAAAATGTAGCCAAGCCAGGCTCAGCCAATACAACCAATGCCTCCAGGAAGGGCTCTGCCCTCTCCAGGCTCAGGAAGGATGTTTGGGTGTCGGCACACACAGAAAGGAGAACTGACCTCCTCTGGGGGAGCGGCTCCCTCTGCTCTCAGCGATGACTAGTTGCATAATGCATCAGTGTGATCTGCGTCCGTCTTATGAAGGTGCCTGGGGACTCTGAGAATAAGATGGAGGGACAGAGCAGATCTCCTCACTCTGCACTGAGCCATAGGCAATCCTCTCGCCTTGCAGGATTCCCTCTGTCCTCCCTGAGCACAGCAGAAATGCTGAGGGCTTCTGGAATCCAAGAACACCCCTAGGGGAGATGGGGAGAGCTGTCAGAAACTCAGACTTCTCTTTGGCATCCCCATTCCTTAGAACCAGGCTTCGGCTGTTGACAAGCCCTTCTGTGTTAGCAGTGGGTTTAGATGACAAAGACGAACCCCAGGACTGCCCCCTGCCTCCACCATCCCTTGACCCCAGTGCTGCAGAGCAGGGCTGACTCCCCAGCAGCAGGGCCCCGGTCTGCCCAGCACCAACAGGAGCTTCAGCCATGGAGCTGAAGGAAGGTCTTCTTGCAAAAAGAAAGGGGGGGGGGTCTGTAGCAGGGTAAGGGTCTAGGACAAATGATTGTGATTTGGCTCAGAGAAATCTCCCTTTGCTTCTCATTGACTTTTCTCTAGAAAATGGCCTCATCATCACCACGATGGCCTGTAACAACCACCTCCATACCCCCTTGTACTTCTTCCTCCTCAGCCTCTCTGTTCTTGACCTGGGCTCCATCTCCACCACTGTCCCCAAATCCATGGTCAATTCCCTATGGGACAAGAGGGCCATATCATTCTTAGGGTGTACAGCCCAAGTCTTTCTCTTTCTCCAGCTTAGTGCAGAGTATTTTGCCTTCTCACCATCGTGGCCTATGATGGCTACATTGCCATCTGCAATCCCCTGCACTACGTGACCCTCCTGGGCAGCACAGCTTGTGTCCACATGGCAGCAGCCGCCTGGGGCACTGGGTTTCTCCATGCTCTGCTGCTCACAGCCAATCCATTTTCACTGCCCTGCTGTCAGGGCAATGCTGTGGAGCAGTTCTTCTGGGAAATCCCACAGATCCTCAAGCTCTCTTGCTTACACTCGTGCTTAAGGCTAATTGGCCTTGTTGTAATCAGGGCCTTTTTAGGCTTTGGCTGTTGTATTTTCATTGTGGTATCCTATGTGCAAATTTCCGCGGCCGTGCTGAGGATCCCCTCTGAGCAGGGACAGCACAAAGCCTTTTCCACATGCCTCCCTCACTAGGTTATAGTCTCCTTGCTTATCATAACCAGCGTTTTTGCATACTTGAAGCCCCCCTCTCTCTCCTCCCAAACCCTGGACCTGGTGGTTTCAGTTCTGTACTCGGTGGTGCCTGCAGCAGTGAACCCCCTCATCGACAGTTTGAGAAACAAGGAGATCAAGGATGCCCTGTGCAAAACAGCCCAATGGGCGCTGTTTCATGTTTTGTTTGTTTTTTTTTTTTATGGCAAACTGCAGGAATTAAACTTGCGTCTTTACCAGTGATGACAAACCCTTATGCTACGTGGAATTTAATTTAGATAAAAATAATGAACACTCCATTGATTACTGTAGAAGGCTTTGTTAAAATATGGAGGGAGGACCCTTTGAGATTTTAGTAGACCATTGACCATCGATGTATTTTGGAAAAAGCTTGATATATGGCCAGTGCATCACCCTGCTTCTCAGCTGGAAGCCCCAAGATGGGCGGACATCGAAGTAATGCAAGGATGAGCACACTCATACCATGCAACGTCCAACTGGCAGGGTTCCTTGTTCTGAGCCTGCTTGGTAGACCACAGTCTCCCAGTGCAGCATCCCGCAGCCAGCACACAGTGCTTTCCACGATGTGTGATAGCGAGAACTTGGTCCTGAGATTTAAGGTCTAACAGGAATCACAGAAGGACATCACACATATTTTGTCATTCTGGGACAGAGTTCAGGGTATCCTGCTGTCCCCTCTGAGCCAAGGGGACGTGCACCACCAAGGAGAAGACCAGCACAAGCATTTATCCAACCGCAGGTACCGGAAGGACAGAGAAAAGGAAAGGCTAGAGAAGGAACGCAGAGAGAAAAAACACCTGCAGAAAGAGCAGCTGGGAAAACTGAAGGCTCTTCAGGAATCTAAGTTCTCTCTTCTGGAAGAGGAAAGGGCAGAAGGCTCATCCAGAGGCCAGGGTGTCGGGGTGCCGTCCTTGGACATCCAGGCGCTGAACTCAGAAGATGTAACTATGGAAATCCTGGAGAGTGGCAAGCTGCCGACAGCAGAGGAGGCGAAGCCCTGTGAGGGTCAGATGATGAGCCTGGCACCATCTGGGCCCTGGTCTGTTGTATCTCTCCAGGTGACAACAGCACAGGGCCTCGTCCGGGCCACTGATGATATTCCATAATGGCTCGAGAGCAGCCAGGTGGCTGGGGAGGTTTTCAGCAACCCCTATACGAGTGGAAGATAAAAAGGAAACTGCGGGTCACTTGAATGCCTCTGCTGGGCTTACAGTGAAGGTGCCAGGGCAAGGGACCAGGTGGGGTGGGGGGCATGGTGGGTGGAAGGATGGGAAAGGATCGCTGTGGATTTGCACGCCAGCAAAGATTCCTTTCATCTGTCCAAAAGAGACAGCTCTGCTCGAGACACAAGGCAGTTCTGTAAGATGAGAGGAGTCACCCAACGCCCTCAAGATCCCTTGAGGGGAGGATGCTGGTCAAGGAGAGGGTCCTGTGGGAGGAGGTGTCATTTTTAAAACACAGTCCAGCAAGGAAGAGCAAGTCTCTGGGTGGATGTGGAACCAATAGATGCGGGTTGTGTATTTATTCTCTCTCCTGTTGGCTAAGAGAACCGCAGCATTCTTCCCAGGATGGGAATGTCTCAGGGCAGGTCTGACCTCTCTCCCTCTTTGATCTCTCCTCTTGGCATGAAGAAGTCAGAGGAGCTGGCCAGCCCGACCAAGCACAGGGTGAAGGAGAAAGCTGAGAAACCAAGCTCTGTCCAGGACAAGAGAGGTCAGCGACGTGCACCGAAACGTTCCCTGAAGGACAGACAAAGTCCTGTGGTTGTGGTGCCACCCCCAGAGAGACCTGCCAGGTAGACCACGGTCTCCCAGTGCAGCATCCTACAGCCAGGACACAGCGCTTTCCATGATGTGTGATAAAGGCAACGGTCTCCTCTGCAGCCTCTTCCCTTTTTGTGGACAGGTACAAGGCACAGCATTGTCCCGGCAAGATGGATGTGTTTGTTTTAGACCTTCCCAGGTAGGAGAAGATGGGCAGATAGGGCAGGCACCTGCAGAAGAGCCATTTCTCCTGCTCACTGAATGCTCTTCTCTTTTTCTTTTTGCGGGGACGGGGCCAGGAGTTGAGCATTTGGGCGTACCCCACTTCAACTGGGCTCAAGGAAGACCACCTCATCTGCTCTATTGAGGGGAACCCAGACCCAGTGGTCTTCCGCCTGTGCTGCCAGGGGGTGCAGGTGAAGCTGGAGGTCAGCCCCATGAAGCTGCGCTTCGACAGGCTGCTTCTGCACAGGTCAGTCATCCTGCAGCTGCTCTGATGGACACCAGTGCTGTCAGTCAGGTCCCCTTCAGCTTCTCTTGCTGGCTGTGTGGCCACTCAAATCGGAGGCTGGACTAACATCTCTCTTCCTTGCAGCAGTTCTCAGTCTCTTGCTCACCGTTCTTCGCTGGCTTGGAGATCCCATGACAGCCACAAGCTTTGTAGCCCAGGCAGTGCTGTGCGATGGGCATCCTAATGGATTTGTGGCTTGTCTGGTTTGTGACGGCTGGTTCAGAGAGGTGATGTGGATTTTGGAACCCTTAATGTCCTGGATGAGGCAAAGCAAGTGGTGACTCTGACGAACAAAGGACAATATGATATTGTGTACAGGTAGGTCCAGCAGCCTGGTCCATGAATGCGTGGTGCCACCACCTGCCCAGGCCTGCATTCTCCTTCTGACCATGGTGGCACCCTCACAGTCTGGGTACATACAGCATCTGGGCTTTCCAAGGCTTGGGATGCTTGGAAGGACAAAAGGAAAGCCATGCCCTTCAAGACTGAGGGTGACAAATGCTTGGGTCATGAAGGGGAACGTCTTCTTTGTTCGGCGGCACCAGCTTCTCTGTGGTGCCGGGTTCGGTGAGGGGCAGTTCTGCCGCAGCGGGTGCTGCTCACCCCCTCTTCGCTTTTTTGGCGACATCCAGCAGCAGGAGGGCGAGTTCTGCAGCAGGGTGACAATTTGAGGCGGTGGGGCACTTCCCAGAGGCAGAGAAAACCCCAGGAAAACCCAGGCGGGAGCCACGCTGGCAGCTCTGGACTCCTGAGAGGGGGAGCGGCCATTGCCACGCGGTGCCTGACGGTACCGGCTTCACTTGTGGAAGCTCGTGTGGTGACTCCTGTCCTTGGTGGCAGAGCTGAGGGAGCTAGACTAGGGAGCTAGACTGAGCTAGCTGAGGCAGCTGGACTAAGGACTAGCAGGGAGTGTGAGAGGGAGATAGATGAGTGGAGCAGCGCCCTCTCCCAAACTCAGCAGGCTGCCAGTGCCAGCACACCTGAGTTAGACCCATCTGCCAGCTGCGAGACTGAGGGAAAAGGACAGGGAATGAATGGCAGCAAGTTCCTGCGCGGCACAGAAAGCCTGTTGTCCCCATTCAGACAATGAGCCCACAGGCCGTATGTGTGGGAATGTCCTGCCTTTCTTTCCTTTCCTTTAAAAATACAACTGGATTTTTTTCCCCTCCTTCCTGTGAATCTGCTGATTTGTACAGGGTTTTCTTATGGAAAACTGCAGGAATTAAACTTGCATCTTTGCCAGCGATGTCCAACCCTTATGCTACGTGGAATTTAGTTTGGATTCAAATAATAAGCACTCCATTGATTGCTGTAGAGGGCTGAAAAAGGCTTTGTTAAAATATGGAGGGAGGACCCTTCAAGATTTTAATAGAGCATTGACCATCGATGTGTTTCTGGATTGGCCATTACAGAACAATAACAAAAAAAAAGAAAAGGGTTTTAAGAAACACTTTGAACAAATAGAACAACACAGACTGAGCAAATTCAGGCTGTTGCCCGCAAGCTCAGGACGTTAGAGGTCTACCCACCCTTGCTGCGTGGGGTTAAGCTTTTCTATCATTGAAGAAAACACCTTACATTGCCCCAAAAATTAGAAGCAGCTTGCTCCCTAGCCCCTTCCTCCTAGAATGTGGCCAAGGTCCCAGGAGAGGAGGAAGCAACTGGATATTTCTTATCTTTAAGCCGGAGGGCTGTAGAAACACAATATTCCACCACAACACGAATAGTCCCTGGATCACCCATATCCATCAGGCCCTGTCACTCTAGGCTTAGAGCAACCAGATGCCCCTGTTGAAATTGGAGAGCGACGGAGGGAGTCGAACACACTATGATAGGTGATCAGAGCTCGATTTATTGATTCATGGTTGCTTCTTTTATACAGTGTTTAATTAGCTCACACATATTGCAAAAGCTTAGCTCATGATTGGTTACATTCATTTGCAGAAGTTGCGGTTTATCATGCTTGCACAGCTATGTTCCATCTTGACTACTCCCTCAAAATGTTTTTCTTTTGACATTTAAGTTTTGCTTAATCAGTATGACTCACATTTTACAAGGACGACACGTCCTTGATACTTCTTTCTGAAAGCCATTGTTGTAAATATGGGTCTATATCTCCCCCGTTTTCTTTAGGCATTGCTAGTGCAATTTGATTAATACGTTTTGATACACACTTAATGGCAACTTGCATGCCTATCAGTATTAAAATGATGATGCCTAACCAACGTAAACCTTCTTTCAACAACCCCTGGAGCCAAGGTCCATTTATCTTAATAGGTCCTTTTATGCCAGTTGGAATTTTTTGTGGAAGCGAAGTTATGATGTTGACTTCTACTGCTGCTGCCACGTCCAATCCGAGACTCCCTCTGGTTGCGGGTTGTAGACCTGCTGGTTGGATAGGCAGACCGTTGCTGCAGCTATTTGTGTCCCGGCGCGGCTGTTGGCATTCGCGCTGTTCTGACCGTTTCCCGGAATCCATCGACAGACTGCAGTGTTGTGAGTGCCGCTATTACAGTGGTTACACCAGACAGATCTTGTTCGGCATTCCCGTCGGGTATGTCCATTGCGTCCACACGGGTAACAATGTAACGTGGTTCGTGGCCTTGGCACAGGACTTGCTGAAGAGGACCTCAGAGGAGCTAATGCTGCCATTATTTGTGAGCTATTTTCCTGCCCCTCTCTCAAACCCTCTTTTAGTTTTTCAGCTATCTGATTTCCCACTTCCTTTATTGCCTGCACAACAAACGCGGCCTGGCCTTGTGGCATATTAGCTGCTCTTTCTAAGGCCTCTTCTATTGTCCAATTGGCACCCATTGATGACAACATATGTCTCGTTTTGGTATTACCATTCTGTATTACACATTGTTTTAATATTGCCCCATGCATATATACTGCTACTCCTGCCTTCTTTATCGCGGCAATCAGTTTATCTATAAATGCCCCTAACGGTTCCTCTTGTCCTTGCTTAATGCTCATATAAGCTGGTACTCCTCCTACATCTTTGACTAAACTTAATGCTTTTCGGAACACTCTCATTGCTTCTCGCAGTCTATCTGGCCCTAATGTCGCTTGTGCCTCAATAGAATGGTATGGACCGATTCCTAATAACGCTTCTACTGTTATACCAAATAACGGGTCCCCTTGTTGACGTTGCGTGGCCGCTGATTCTTGTGCTGCCGCCTGCCAATGTGCCCCACATAATAACTGTTGAGATGGGGTACAAATCAATTTCATTATATTCCGACATTCTGATGGCATAATGGTATTGTTTTCAAACAAATATTCTAAAATTTGTATCGTGGGCTCACCCTGCAATCCGCTCTCTGCTACAGTTGCTCGTAGCTGTGATAACAGCTTCCAATCTATTGGTGTGAATTGCATTACTACGTTATTATCACGTCGTTCGTATATAACAGGAAAGGCCAGCGACTCAACCGCTTCGTTATCCCCCTGCGTAATGTATTCCGCAGCAAGTTTCGACCAACACTCTGCCCTTTTCCGCAGTTGTTCCGCTATCTCCGATCCCAGCGATTGCCGCTGCTCTTCGGGAACAGAGACCTCGCTAGGCGGAGGAGGTTCTGGAAAATCCTCCTTTTCCTGAGAAGGTGCGGAGGGGGCAACATGGTCATTGCTCGACATAGGCATTACCAGAGTCTTATAACGCGGAGGTCCCGCCGATGCCTCATCCAGATACTCTTGATTTTTTGCACTTGCAGCATGAGCGGATTTTGCAGCTCTTATTTCCGTAGCGTGTTGCAATAAAACATTATGAACAACCCGCCATTGTTTTCCTAACTTTTTTGCAGTCTTATCGTCATCTAATACAGCCTCTGATAGTTCATGGATAGTACTTGGATTGATAAAACATCCTTTCGCTACCCCATAAGCTACCAAATTTGGAAGTTCCTTATTTAAATCAATCTCTTTTACCCCTTTTTGTCTCAAAAATTGAGTAAATAGGGTTAACGCTGCCTGCCTTTCCATTTTTCTATTTTCTTTTATTTATCTCTCTTTAAATATTATTTATAGGTCTATACCTTAATGGCTTAGCTCAGTCTGGCAGTCCTCGCAGCGTCCTCCGGCCGATGCGTTATTCACCCCTCGGGACCCGGTGCTATCACAGAAGCACTTTGGTTGTCCTTTATTCCACTGGACCCGGGTATCTTCTCCGTTTTCTCTACGTTAACCCTTATCACGTCGGGGTCACCATTTGTTGAAATTGGAGAGCGACGGAGGGAGTCGAACACACTATGATAGGTGAACCAGAATATTCCATGTTTGCCATAGGAACTATTTCTTGCATCGCAGCCAGAACTTCTGTCTACCATGGAAAGCCAACTGAGGGTTCCTAGGCAGTGCCCTGGGTGTCAAGGAGGTCCAGCCCAAAGCCAGCCTCCAGAACCTGCTTCTGTCTCACAAGAGCCAGCAGAGAAGTGCCCTCTTTCTGCCAGGGCTCCCTCAGTGGAGGGTTGGGCCCTGCAGCTGGGGGAAGCACCATCCCTTCACAGAGAGAGTTACCAGGGGAGCTGACTCTGCCGCTCCAGCTTCTGTCTGTTGATCCTAGCCACACACTTGTACACGTGGCGCTGCTCCTGATACGGCTCCAGCCTCTCCAGGACCTGAATGGCTCGTGGGGAAAGGGTGCTGCAACAAGAGGGAGATGTCATCCCTCAGCCTCTGCCAGAGACCTCTCTGCCTCTCCCCATGTCCAAACCATCTGCCCACCCAGTCCCATGTCCACCCGCTCTTTCACCCGGCAGTGAGCTTTGTGCCTGGCTGTGGGGGTGACCCAGGTCATGCCCATGTTTGGAGCCATCAAAGGATGTCCTGTGCCAACCCAGGACACAGGGACCAGGGTCCTGGACATCTCTGGGGTCTCGGCTATGCACACTTACTCAGGTTTGAGTCTCCTCAGCTGGATGCCTGCTGCTTTCTCTGCTGGGAGAGCCATTTTAATCTTTCTGCAGGACTTGTTTGCCTCCGTTCTGCTGAGCTGGGCTGGAGGGTGGGGCGTCCAAGTGCCTCCAGTGCCGAGTGCCTGGCAGGAAGGAGACTCAGCAAACCAGACCGGGAACAGAAGTGCTGGTTCCCAGAGACTAGTTTGGAAGGAGCCTGCAGTGGGAGCTGGGATACTCAACCCCATTTGCTCCTCGCAGCTGATGGCGGCTTTTGCCCCTTGGATCCTGCTGCCAGTCTCTTCCTCATGCAGATGAGCAGGCAGAGCCCTGCCCTGCAGCTGGGTGTCAGCGGTGCCCCCACGTACTGACACCCAGCTGCCCTGGCTGCTGGGCAGAGAGGGTCTCTGCTGCTCTCTGCTGCTCTCTGCTCCTCTCTGCTGCTCTCAGCGCTGGGAATCGCTGCCCTTACCTGGGGCAGCTCTTCCACTTTCCCTGCAGACCAGGCTTCCCATGACATCAATTCCGTCTTTGCTTGCTGGCCCCACTCCTGCCACTGCCTCCACTCCTCCACTTGCTTCTGCTCCGCAGATAGCTGCCACACCTCCTGGTGAGGGACGGGAATATGGATTAGTCCTGGCTCCTGGAGGGGCTTCCTTCACGTTCGACCCGCTACCCTTGCTCAGCTGGTCGGTTGGCAGTGCTTTGCCCCTGACAGATCAGGGGCTGCGGGGGTCACGCTGGGCTCCTCAGCTCTTGGCAAACATGGCCAAGCGACCGAAGACCTCCCTTGACAATGACCTAGGAAGGGCTTGCCCCTTTTCTATAGCCCATGGCCAGCATAAAGTGTTTCATGACCATCTGGGGACAAGGTGGGGCAAAAACAGATGGGAGGAGTGTTAGCACCTTCCTTTCTATGAAGAAGATCTGAAGGTGACAGGGAGGTGTCAGTGAGCCAAGGGATGCTTTCAGGTGCACAAGAAGGCTCTTGGCGAGTCCTGCACAGCATGGCAGTTGCAGCCAGGCAGAGCACGTACCTGCAGCGCTTTCTTGCAGCATGATGAGTCCGGGAGTAGAGTGCTGGGCTTGCCCCGAGGAGCTGGCTTTTGCTTGTCCACCTCCTTTGTCCTGGGGAAACTTCCTGGGCACGGGGGGAGCACACTGCCAAGAGACACCAGAGGAGTCATCATGAACTTGGGAGGACTTTGATCTCCCACTTTTCTCAGGATTCAAAGCATCTTGGGCTGGCAAAAGAAGTGGGGGAGGTTGGGCCAGGGCAAGGGAGAGCCTTTCGTGAGCTCCCTTGCGTGGCTGGGAGGGGATTGCACCTCAGCTCTGCTCTGAGGGCAAGCAGAGCGATGTGGGGTGCTCTCAGCACCTGCCGCCTTCCCCAGGAAGCAGCCTGCAATGGGGCAAACAAACTCATAAAATCGGTGGAGCAGGAGTTGTCAGGGACCATGCCAGAGTGGCCAAAAGGGATGTCTCTCCTGCGTGGGTGCCAGAATCCCTTTTATCCCTTCCCACAAGGGTCTCACATGGCAGAAGTCGCCTTCCCCATCTCTTGCTGCCTTCTGACTGGATGCTGGCTGGGCAGCACAGGGAGGTTCACGTGCTTCTTCTGTGGCTTCTTAGGAGCCTCGCCCCTCAATCGGTGGATAGTAATGATCTGGAACCTGGCAAGTAAACAATGACATGGGAGTGAGGAAGGGTGACCCCTGCCCTCTGCAGCTTCTCACCACTAATCCTCCTTTTCCTTTGTGGTCATACACAGGTTTTATCGGGAATCTCCACCAATCAGAAGGTGGAGCTTAAAGTCCTCTCTGTGTCAGTTCTCTGTGTTCTCTCTGATGGGAGTGATGATGTGCTGGGCATCAGAAACAGGATCAGGGTGCCCGGTCACTCCAGGAGAACAGAGGGGTAGCCCAAAATCAGCCCACACCACACCCCAGCCCCTCAAGGACTGATCCCTGACTTGACGCCGAGTGTCTCACCCTGACCAAGCACAACCCTGAGCAGAGGCTGGGCAGCTGCCTGCTCGGTGGGTCAAGGGCTACTGAGGAAATGTGCGCACCTTGGGAAGACGTTGTCAGGAGCAGCCTGCATCCCCTGAGTGGTGGTTGCTCCATCGGAGACAGCGGCTCCTGGCATCCACAGCCTCTGCAAAGAACCAGAGCTGTCAGAGGGTTCCTGGGCAATTTCCTCTTGGTTCCCAAAGGAAGCAGCCCTGTCTCCTACTCCAAGAGAAAGCCACTTCTCCATCCCCATCTTTCAAACCCTCCTCCACGAACAGCAGCCCTTGCTCTGCTCTGGAGAAGCTGCAAAGTGAACAGCGAGACCGCACAGTAATACTACTGGGCTTTTTGTAGGGCAAGGACCCAGAAAGGCAGCCAGGGGTTTCTTTGCAAGTGGAGCAGTCAGTGGGGTGAGCGTGGGGAAAGGCTTTTGACCGGGCTGCTACGGCCAGGCTGGCCAACGGTGGCTGGGCTGCTGCCCCTTCCACGAGCTTCCCAGAGACCTGGAAGCATTCTCCAAACCTGAGAAGCTTACAGTGTGCAGCAGTGCAACATGGCTGGCCTTGCTCTCCAGCTTGGAGACGCAGTTGGCATAAAACCGCATGCAGAGGCCATTGTCTTCACAGCACAGAATGCCGATGTCCCGGAAGGTGAAGGCAATGTGCTGCCTGTTCCTCAGCTGGAAATAGTACAGGAGGATGGTCTCTTGCACACAGTCCTTCAAGATTCTTGTGGGGAAGGAGGTGGCTCGCGAGAGCCAGTGGTAGTCCAGCAGCTTGATCTTGACATCGCCTGCAAGGAGGAGGAACATCATCACCACCTCAGCAGCCACAGTTCCATCTAAGATTCCTAATAAAATGTCACAGTAAAGGTTGTTTACAGAAACAGTTCTTGGGGATGGGGTTTGTTTGGGGGATGCTCAATCCCTCCCGTGACCTTTGGAGGCAATTTTTGACTCCTGCCAGCATTTTCCAAGGAGCAGGGAGCACACATCCCCCCAGGGCTGGAGCGGGAAAGCGAAGGGTGGCCGCTGCCTTCTCACCAGGGATAAGCACTGTGGGGCACGCCATCTCGCACAGGCAGGAGTTCTCCGTGTCCAGCTGGAAGACTGGTCGTCGAACCACGTGCACCTTTTCTTTTATGCAGAATTGCTCCTGGAGCACAGCAAAGGTGCCGAGTCCTGTGACCTGGACCCCCTGCCCAGGAAAAAGACAAAAAGGCCGCTGGGGAATACACTGGTTGTGACTGGTGCTTATTATTTCTCACTGGTACATACTGGTGGATAGTGGTGCCCTGGCCACAGGGAAGAGGGAAGCCAAAAGCTTTCTCAGACCAGGTCTAGACTTGGTTACTCTCCTAGTTGACCACAAAGCACAGGGTTTTCTCAGTGTGCTGCCAGGATTCTCAGGGAGGGATCAGTTCCCACGGCCCAGGCTCAGCAAGGGAAAGGGCAAGTAAGAGGCCAGCCCACCTTGTCCAGCTTCAGCTGTTCCAGGATGTACGTAGACACGGCGTCCCAGATGTACACAACCTCTGGAAAGTGAGGGAAAGAGGTTTCAGGCTCCAGGCCAGTCAGCTCAGAGCCCCTCGGCGAGCTCCTTGCCCAGCAGGTCACGAGTGCAGGTGCCCACAAGCAGCTTGGATAAACACTGCCCTGGCTGTGGAGCTGGATTGGGCCCCAGCTTCAGGCTGCCAGCCTTACTCTGCTCCTAGGCCGAGCAGGGGCAGAAATAGGGATGTGAGAAGGGCTCAGGACCAGGGCTTGGCCAATTAACTCTCACAATGGGATGGCATCCCAGATCTCTCAACCTGGTGGCACAAGAGGATCCCATGGGAAGGAACAGAAGTTCTTCCAGAGGAGACTGGGTTGAGGTAAAGGGCTGATTGCCAGCACAGGCATTTCCATGAGAGCCCTGGGGGAGCTGTAGGACATGTCAGCCCCCAGGATGCAAGACCCCTTATCATTCCAGAGCCAGAAGCCCAAGAAGTACCAGCTCCCAGGGAAGGCTGGCCCTGGATGCCCCACCTTGAAGGAGGACCATGAGAGCCTCAGGACAGCCCCAACACCACCCAGGTGGGAGTCCTCTTGCTGCCTTGTCCCTCAAGCCGGGTGGGAGCCTCAGGGAGGGCTCTCGCAGCAGCTCCCGCCCTGTCCAGCCACCCTGTGCTAGCCCAGCAGCCCCAGGCTTTGACAGTGGATAGCCCGAGAGCTCCTCCTCGTGAAGGAGTTCCCCAAACCCTTACCCTCGGTGGAAAGTTGCAGGAGGGTGGGAAACAATCTGCTCAGCTCCAAGCTGACAGACACAATGCAGCAGCCCTCCATCGCGCTTGGTCCTTGCTATCAGGTCAGGGAAAGGGATGCTCTTTGTAGCTCCTTGCCCAAAACTACAAAGGGTAGCAGTGGGGAGCCCCGAGCAGTGTCAAGCAGCACCAAGACCCTGTCGGGAAGTGCCAGTGGTGCTGGGGGGACCTCCCTTTTATGTGGGGCTTCCCTTTGTGACATCAGCCCGCATCATTGGGAGGAGCATTATGACACCAGCAGGGAGACAGCACAGATGAGAGAGGAGAGAGGTTTTGCCTCTTGTCCCTGGAAACACTCCTCCCCTACCTTCCCAATCCTATTCCATACAGCCCGTCTGCTCCCTGCACAAACTGGTTAGTGCTACTGACAGCCTGTCTGGCAGGTGGGGCCCACATGGGGCCGTGTTTTACATCTGTGACCACGCAAGCTCTTATACCAGACCGATGCTGTAACTGTCCCAGCACGCTGCTGGCACAGGATCAAGGCTGCCTCTGTCTCTCATGCTCACCCACCAGCAACAAGGCCAGGGCCGGGCAAGAAGATGGGAGGGGACATGGCCAGGACCCTGACCCCAACTGACCAAATGGACACCCCACCCCTTCGGACATCATGCTCAGCACTATAGTTGGGGAAAGAAGGAGCAAAATGCGTGTGTGTGGGGGGGTTGTGTTGGAGGCTGTGGTGTTTGTCTTTCCAAGTCACTGTTTCAGGTGACCTAATGAGTAGTGAAAGGTTCTGTTGCCCTGAGAGCTGGCAGGTATTACCGCTAAGCTGCTCTCCATTATCTTCTTGTCTTATTTTCCAATGGTTGCAAATGCTCTTCAGGAGGATATTCTCCATCACCTTCCAGGGATGGAGGGGAGCCTGGATCTTTCTTTTTGCTTTCCATGGAGTTCTGAGTGGCATTTCCTGTCTTCCAGTCTCCAGGAACGTCTCCCACTGGACATGGCCCTTCAAAGATAACAGAGAGAGGCCGTGTAATGCCACCACCCACTGCCTGGACACCTGTGCATGTAGCCCACCAGGCCCAACGGAGCCGGGTTTGACTTCAGCCTGGTCCTCTTTCCTCTTCCACTCAGGTCTGGACAAGGGAAAGGGATTGTCTGAGCGGTTGTGGGTGCTTGTTTGGCTGTGGCTGGTGGAGTCAACAGATCATTGCAGTGCTGCGCAGTCTCAGCTCGTTGACTCCCTTCAGAACCTTGTTCAGTCCCTCCAGGGACAGGTGATGGACTTGAAACAACAGCTTGAGGAGGAAAGGAGTCAGAGGAGGCAGCTGCAGGGTGCTTTCATAGAACAGCTCCTTGTAGACCCCACCGCCCGCCAGGTAGGGCACTCCAGATCAGAAAATGGCATCGCGTTCCACTCTAAGCCAGGAAATGGCTGGATAATAAGCGGACTCGATGATCCGGTGGGTCTCTTCCAACCTGGTTATTCTATGATTCTATGATTCTATGAAATGGTAGCCCTGCCCTCTCGACAACGCCTGAGAGACCATCGAAACAGAGCCGCACCCCTGGTTAAAGCTGAGCACATCTATGATGACGAGCAGGACTTGTCACCGCAAGTGACAACTAAGGAAGTTCCATACTGTAGGAAATAAGTCTGACTGCGGGAATAAAAGCCAAGTACAGGAATGGGGCTGAATATGGGGAGAAATGGGCCTGAGTACTTTGCCCCTCACTCTCTCTTCCTTTCCCACCTCCTCCTTGCCACAGGCTGAGTCCAAGGCCTTTGACAGCAAGGAATGCACCACAAATGCACGGTGCCACCACCTGCCCAGGCCTGCATTCTCCTTCTGACCATGGTGGCACCCTCACAGTCTGGGTACATACAGCATCTGGGCTTTCCAAGGCTTGGGATGCTTGGAAGGACAAAAGGAAAGCCATGCCCTTCAAGACTGAGGGTGACAAATGCTTGGGTCATGAAGGGGAACGTCTTCTTTGTTCGGCGGCACCAGCTTCTCTGTGGTGCCGGGTTCGGTGAGGGGCAGTTCTGCCGCAGCGGGTGCTGCTCACCCCCTCTTTGCTTTTTTGGCGACATCCAGCAGCAGGAGGGCGAGTTCTGCAGCAGGGTGACAATTTGAGGCGGTGGGGCACTTCCCAGAGGCAGAGAAAACCCCAGGAAAACCCAGGCGGGAGCCACGCTGGCAGCTCTGGACTCCTGAGAGGGGGAGCGACCATTGCCACGCGGTGCCTGACGGTACCGGCTTCACTTGTGGAAGCTCGTGTGGTGACTCCTGTCCTTGGTGGCAGAGCTGAGGGAGCTAGACTAGGGAGCTAGACTGAGCTAGCTGAGGCAGCTGGACTAAGGACTAGCAGGGAGTGTGAGAGGGAGATAGATGAGTGGAGCAGCACCCTCTCCCAAACTCAGCAGGCTGCCAGTGCCAGCACACCTGAGTTAGACCCATCTGCCAGCTGCGAGACTGAGGGAAAAGGACAGGGAATGAATGGCAGCAAGTTCCTGCGCGGCACAGAAAGCCTGTTGTCCCCATTCAGACAATGAGCCCACAGATTCTCTTGCCGAATAAATACGGAGCGCTGCAAGTGGAATCCATCCCCAAAAATGAAGAGGATGACTCCTGCAGCCAAAAGACATTCCCTAGGCTGCACATCCTCAAAAACCCTCAAAACATCCTATGTGAAAAAGAAGAGGAGAGTGATTTTCTTGGGGGATTCCCTTCTACAGCGAACAGAGACCTATCTGCAGACCAGACCCGCTCCACAGGGAGGTCTGCAGCTTACCTGGGGTATCAGAGAAGGACATCACTAGAAAACCTCCTTCCTTGGTGAAAGAGACAGATTATTACCCTCTGGTAGTATTTCAATCTGGCAATGAAGACACATAGTGCAGGAATAAATAAATAAATGGGGTAATTACTAATGAGAATATTTCCAAAATGAATGAGTGGAACATTCATTTCCCCTAGCCTCAGACTCTAGTCATCCTACAAATAACCCTTTATGTGTTTTTAAGTCTTATCTGATGGTTAAGTTGGAGGCTTCGCTATACAATATTATTTTATTAAGATACTCTCTGCATTGCTGTCGCTCACACTTTATTATCTAGTCATTTTGTTGACATTAATTCTTGTTGATAGGTGTATTTCATCTGTGTCCTTCACTGGGAATGATAAGAGAGATTCTTTTGATCAAAGAACATAGAAAGACTGAAGGGTACCTTAAGAAATTGGTCAGCTGGCTTGCATGCCCAGGGCTGTACCTGAACTGTTGGCTGCAGCCAGCAGTGTGATCTGCCTGCGCTCAGAAACCTGTAACCCTGACAAGTACACAGCTTCCTTACACAGATTATTCAGGGGCATTACTGCTCCAGTTTATTCCCTACAGTGTCATCAAAACTTCCTCAGCTACACTTTAAACTTTTACTTATTCTCCTTACCAAAATAGATACAGTAGATGTTTTATTCCCTTCCTTTTTGCAATTACCTTCACTGCTATCGTGTCTTTCTTTGCCTTCTCTTTGCTAGGCTTAAGTAGACCAAGTCTTTTCAATCTTTCATAACAGGTTACATTCTCTAGAGCTCTGATCATTCCTTTGGCTTTTCTTTGGGCTTCTTCCAGCTGATCTTCCAGTCTCTCTTGACGTGTGCTGCTTCAGACTGGACGGTCTGCCAGCTAGAGTCTCATGGCATGAGCAGACTGGCAGGCGATCTATCAGCTCACATAAAACAATAAGGAGATATAAAATAGAACCTGACGGCTACATGTCATCGGCTCCTTGTGCGTTTACTCTCTGTTAATGTTTCTACTAAGTTGTATCGTCTACTGGTGTGCCAGCTGACACCAACTGACCAAAAGAAGCCTTATGTTCCTTTCCACCTACACTTCAACCAACTGTGCTCTGGTTAGTTTTCCATAGTAGGAAGTGAGATGGGTTCCAAACCTGCTCCTTTTAAACCATCCATCATTATTAACCTACTAAGCCAAATAAAAAATGTTCTTTGATGATTGCTCGTGCCTCTGGGGAGGAAAAGGTTGGAAGAAAAGTCAGAATGAGACATTCAATTAATTACCCCATAGCAACTTAGTGGGAGGCTGGATGTTTTTCAAAACTCCCAAGCTGTTTTGTGCACATCCTCCCTCACATTTTTTTCTAATTGGTACATTATTTCCATCTCTCTGCTAAACTCTTGGTGTTGCCAGTTGCCAAGCTAAAACCTTGCAAATTCTTCCTTGCTGTTGAAAACAGGGTCATTTCTATGAATCACTCAGACTGAGAAGAGTTATCACATGCCAAGATACTTGTGATGGATAGACTTTAATGGAAGCTGTGACCACACATATTTATATGTATAGATCAGTCTCCAGCTGTGGAAGGATTCCCTCTTCTCTATCAGTTCAGCTTGAGATGTGATCTTGCAATATTTTGCTTTCTCATGGAAGACCTCCAAGTAAAGCCTGGATTACTGTGGGAAGCTGTGCTGTAGGCTTCGTAGCTGCCCTCCTCCATGTCAGCTTCCAAGCCAGTCTCTTACTGTAAAGCCTGTACAGTGTCCATATAAATCCTTCTGCACACCCTAGAGGGCTGAAGCCAAGTCCCTCAACACCAGTATCCTGAATCCCTGTAAGTTTTGCCTGTAAAGTAGCAAGTTAATCCAGCAGTTATATTTCCCTTTCTAAAACTCGGACCCAACATTGCTAAATTAGTTCCTGATTCTCTGTAAAAATTGTTGCACTAGAGGCAAAGACGGTGCAGCCACAGCCTAAGTAGGTAATGCTGTACTTTCTAACATACTCCGTTACAGCACATCCACAAATAAGTCTTTGCACAATGAGCCCCAAAGGTGTGGAGATGATCTAGTCAAGAATAAGTCCAATGTTCTCTGCTCTGTGCCCCGTTTTGTCTCAGAGCTGCTGTTGGGTGTAAAGCTATCCTTTCCGCTTCTGGCTCGGTTTATCAGTCATTTTAAAAACAGAAAGAAAAGATGTTATTGTTTAGCAATTTGTTTCTCTAGGATTTTTGTGTCTTCAATGAAATGCAAAGAATAGACAAGATACTATTGACTGTGGATATGGAAATTGCAGTTTCTAGGCCTGCTCTTAAAACAGTAGATTAAGGCTGGATTATCCAATGTTAACTTTATGGCAAGTCAAATATTAACACTGGATACTTATAAGATTTTATCAATGCGCAAAGTCCCCCCAATGCTCTTATTTATTCAAGTAGATTGTGGGCAGGAGGTGAGATTAAAAAATGACCTTTCAATATTTCTGTATTGAATTCCTGATTATAGATTGCCAGCATAAGTTCATCTGTTAAATATAAATGAAAAATAATTTAGTTTTTAAAATTATCTAGAGATCTAAATTGCTAATGTTAAACATTGGAGAGTGGAAGGAAAAATCATTAACTGTCTACATTTGCAAATTAAAATTATATTTTTCCAGTCCTAACAATTGCTGAAAGAAATGCTGGGCTGTGCATTCTTTGCACTCTCTCACTGCCCACCGTGTGCACGTTTCCTTTGTTGGAAAGGGACAGGCTCTTGATCAGCACTGCACCCGTAGCTTCCAACATTTCCAGATAACTCTGGTTTGATCTCATGGGGTCAGGAACCAAAACTGTACAGGAGATCCTGGCCTCCAAATCCAACCCTCAATTCCCTTCACACTCAATAAAGGCAGGAACTCTCCATTTTGGTTATGGTATCTCTCGCTTCAAATGGTATCTAGCTTATTGTTTTGCTCCTTGGCTGTCTTTTCCATTCCGGAATTTTCTCTTATTACCAGAACATCTCTATTCCATCTACTTTGCTGACAACGCATTAGAAAACTTTCATGAAAACTACTCTGTTCTCCAGTGTGTTTTGCTAAACAGGATGGAAGTTAATGTTTTCTCCACGGAGGAGGCAATTTATGTCTATCTGGAATAGCCTTGGCTTCCTTTGGCTGTAAAATACAATATCATCTACTGGTGCTAACGCCACGTCTGATGTGTGGCTCTAAACTGCTACGGGCAGCTGCTGAATGCTTTGGGAGGCCACAGGCATTTGTTGGCATTCCCAGGGATTATCACCAACGCAGACACGTGCTGAAGAAGAATCAAGGCCCAGTTCAGATAATGATGACTTCTTTACTTGTACAAATTTGATCTCAAGCCCCAAAAACTTTCTGAACACACTAGAGGTGATAATGTCACAGAACTGAAGGGATATTTGAAAACACACATAGTAATTTTTCCTACCCTGTTAAAGTTGATTGCAGAAGTTCTTCTGCCATCAACAGCAGCCTGAACAAGCCCCATCAGAGGTGAAGGAGGGCTGCCACCTTCTCAGGAGAACTCATTGAAAGAGAAACAATAAAGAAAATAAGGAATAAGAGTGTGATTCACCCTCTGAGCTCCCCAGAGTCATCCAGGCCTGAATGACTATGTGCAGAGGCAGATTAATTGGAAAGTGTTTATTAATAATTTAAGAATAAGCTGACCCTTGGCTATGTGCTCATCTCCAGCAAGTTTCTCGTACCACAGATTAAGTCAAGCCAATTCCAATATGTGACATTACACAGAGGTACTTCCCTGCCTATATAGTGGGAAATAACGCAGAAAAATACACTAGCCAGAGGGAATGAAAATGCAAAGAGCATAAATATGCAGTGTCACTTTGAGTCTGAGCCTGTTTTAAAATCTTCATATGCCTTCTCACCATATCATTTACCAGCACTATGGCTAAGTCTCAGAGTTTTCCAGAGGATCAAGCTTAAGCATGCTCCATACTTAAGCATATCTCACATCCCCATTCATGTAAGTCTGTGAGTGTAGTTAAATATGTCATGTTTCAGTAGCTATTTCCTAGCATGGTCATCTCTTTTTTTTTGGAATCTTCTCTACCCATCAGAAATCTAGGCCATTGAGCAACTGTGAAGTGGAAATTTGCTGCAAGAAGAAGCAGCATATGCTGTGTACTTTTCATATGGGAAACTGCACTCAACAGGATGACCTGAAAGTGGGATATGCTGGGGCTGAGCATTGCAGATCAACCTTAAGCTGCATTTGCAGGGATGTTATTTTCCCAAATTATAGTTTGGATGCATCCTGAATCTCATGGTAGCCTGGAGATTTTCTGAGGTTGTAGATAAATATCATGACAGTACCACAACGTTAAATGAGCTGGAGATATTAGTCAGAATTGGGTAGAACCAGCTTGCAGGTTTGGACACCCTCATAGGTCTCTTCAAGGACTCAGATGACACCTATCTCCTAGTCTTCAACACAAATCCCAGTATCCTACCTCCTCAGTCAATCTCCCCAGTGATTATCAGTGACAATCCACAGACATCTTTACTTTATTTCCACCAGTCCCTGAATACATTTACTTTATTTTCAAAGCTTTTGTTTTGAAATGCCAAAACGAATCAAAGAGGAGATCGACTACAGAGTATTAAAGATGTAAAAAAGAGTGGATTAGATATATGACCATTTCCAGTGAATCTCTCAAGACACCTGGTCATGTAAATGCCTTTACTTGGACAGAGAGTCTTCTAAAGTAATTTGAAGACCTTGGCCACTAGCTCAAAGGATACCTGGTGTTCTCTATGACAGATGTCCCTTTTGGGTGCTATATAGACAAATCTTGCCTTATGACTCTTGTTGCCTTGTAATAGTACAAATCGCAGGATTGCAGACTCTGGCTTAATTTTCCATGGTTTGTCTTTCAGTGTGAGTAATGTGTGTTTGAAATTTGAGAATGTAATTTTATCCCACTCTGGAGTCACACAGCTACATAAAAGGCAGCATTGATCCAGTTATAAGACTGGTCTGTGGCAGATAAGTCTGTATTCATCAAGGTATCTTCACAGCTGCATGAAGTATCAGCAGACAGCTGCTCTTTCATTCATGCTTTGGTTGTTATGAATGATTATGCAGAAACAACACGGCATCAGCCTCAGATGTGTTTCCAGTCATCTGCTTAAAAATGCACGTGCATTACATCTGTACTCTGAAGCACAGTGACTGCTCCTTTTCTTCTGGGAAAGGTGTTAGAACCATGGATAAACTTCCCCACAGACAAGAAGTTTAGAATCATAGAAGCACAGAATCATAGAACAGTTTGTGTTGGAAGGGACCTTAAAGATCATACAGTTCCAACCCCCTGCCATGGGCAGGGACACACAACTTTGCATCTTCTTAAGTAGCTGTAATTACCTTGAGCATATTATCACTGTAAACAGTTGGAATAAAATACACTAGTCCATCTTGCACTACTGCATCACTAGGCTTTTATCTTCATTCTTCTCTCTTCCCCTACTATGAGTAGCCTTGTTGCAAAAGAAGAGACTGATGCCAGTACCAGTCCTACAGCAGGTCAGAGCAGAAATGACTGCAGTAGCCCTTGGTGTGCCTCACTGTTGGCAGACAAAGGGTAAGTCCTAAAAATATAAACCACATTGCTGTGCTTTCTGCCTTCTGGCCTTACCAGAATGGCCAAGGGTAGGTGGAGGTACCTATATTTTTCTTATTGTTGCTGTTGCTTTGAACACTTGAGAGAAGAAGGTATTTACAGGGTGAGCAAAGCTCTGCTTGTGAGCTGATTCAAAGCAGTTCTAAGGATTGCTTTCAAGCATTTAAAAAAAACCATTATTTCTCCCCACTCCAAGTGATCGATGAAGAAAAAGACAAAACATTCTCTATCACACAACAGTCACTCTCTAACGTCGCTTCCTTAACTGTGTTTTGTATTACTGGCAATTCTCCCATTTCCGTCTCCTTCACTTGGCACATATTGTCTGGCTTTCCAGTGCCTGGGGGACTGTGTTATCATGATCAAGTGAGAAGGGAATTACAAAAATGGCATCCTGCAATAGTTCATGGAGAAATCAAATGCCGCTTTACTGTAAAGTCGTTGCTTTTCATCTATAAAACCCAGTGCGTTTCAGGAGTTAATTTCAGTTACTGGCTACAATTTTTAGACTGGCAAAGAAATGCACATGAGTTGAAGTGGATCTGATCCTATTTTGAAGAGAACTCCATGTTTATGTGTGACCGCTGTCAGAAATTCATGTGGCTCCAGAGACACAGGGCCTTTCCTTCACTCCAAGCGTTGACAGCTGTTGTCAGGATTTGGCTTCTCAGTACCTATATTACTATGGATCTGGGTCCAGTAATGCACAGTAAGAGAAGTTAACAGTAATCCCTGCTTGTGGTTAGATGTCCTTGGTATTTTAACTACATGGCCTCAAGCTCCCCCAGGGGAGGTTTAGGCTGGATATTAGGAAAAAATTTTTCACAGAAGGGGTCATTGGGCACTGGAACAGGCTGCCCAGGGAGGGGGTTGAGTCACCTTCCCTGGAGGTGTTTAAGGCACGGGTGGACGAGGTGCTGAGGGACATGGTTTAGTGTTTGATAGGAATGGTTGGACTCAATGATCCGGTGGGTCTCTTCCAACCTGGTTATTCTATGATTCTATGATTCTACATCCTCTTGCTCATTGAACAGGGAGGTTCACACTTAGCACTTGGATGAAGGACGGTAACTAGATGTCTGTGCCCTGGATCTCTGTAACCAAAGGAACAAAGCGGTGAGGCCACCAATTAATTCCCCTTGGGATTTCCAGACAGATGGATCTGAACAGCACATCCAGAGTGAGTATAGAGACCGCAGAGCATCGCCCCTTGCACAAATGCCCTGGTTGATCGGAATAGGAACCATGAACATTTCTCCAGGAATTCCAGTTCCTCACAGGCTGCCTAAGCTGTGGGTTAGGTAGAAATCCTGGAAAGGCAGCCAGTGCAATAGAATCATAGAATCGTTTGGGTTGGAAGGGACCCTAAGATCTACTTTGTCTAGGAGCTAAGGGGAAATTCATTCTGCTGCAGTGGCAGCAGAGAAGGGATGCAGTCAAGCTTATCTTAGTTTTGTTAACTGCCTAGCTTGAAAGCTATTTTCACTAGGAAAGAACAACAGAGCTAGTGCCAAGACTTCATCCTAAGCTGATCCTAAATTAATAGTTTTACACCTCACCCAAGCAGTAATTAACACCCCTGTGTTACTTACTGTCACATGTATAGCTGAGATTTTTCTGCTTACTAGAACTATTTTTGGCTTTATATATACCAAGGTTAAACTAGTCTGGAAGAAATGTGTTCTTTTCACCTCCTCTGCCTTTGTTGTTGCAGTGCCAGGAATCACAGAATGGTTTGGTTCAGAAAGAAACTTAAAGATCATCCAGTTCGTACCCATTTCCATGGGCAGGGACACCTCCCACTGGATCAGGTTGATCAAAGCTCCATCCAACCTAGCCTTGAACACCTCCAGGGGTGGCAGCCACAGCTTCTCTGGGCAAGCTGTTCCAGTGCCTCCCCACCGTCACAGGAAAACATTTCTTCCTAAAATCACATCTTAATCTCCCCTCTTTCAGCTTCAAACTGCTCCTCCTTGTCCTGTACCTGCACTCCCTGATCAAGGGCCCCTCCCCAGCTTTCCTGGAACCACTTTCAGTCCTGGAAGCTGCTCTAAGGTTTCCCCAGAGCCTTCTCTTCTCCAGGCTGAACAACCCCAACTCTCTCAGCCTGTCCTCATAGGGGAGGTGCTCCAGCCCTCTGATCATCTTCATGGCTTCATCTGGACTTGCTCTAATAGATCCATGTCCTTCCCGTGCTGAGGACTCCAGAACTGAATGCAGGGCTCCAGATGAGGTCTCATGAGAGCAAAACAGAGAGGCAGAATCACCTCCCTTGACCTGCTTATCACAATTCTTGAGAAACCATTGTGCAGGTTTCCTTCTGAGCAGCACACACCATCACTGCAAGGAAGGGATCCACCCATAAGCCAATGGTTCTGAGGAGATGCCAGCCTGCCAGGAAATCCTGCTGTCTGTACTGGATCCTTCTTGCCTGGCAGGGATTTAGGACCTTGAAACAGAAACGTCATTGTCACAACCTCTGGGACAAACAAGCACATCACATGGGACTGTGCCTGAACCAAAGGGGTTACAGCCTAACTAAACAAAGAGCAAGAGAGGAAGCTGCCTGCACTGAAGGAAACAGCCTGGCAGGTTACTGGTACAGCGGCTCACAGAGCTGGCCGTCTGGCCTCCCTCACCAGAGCCCATATACGATTTGGAGGGTGACTAGAGCAGGTCTTCTATGAAACAAAGTGGGGTCCTTCATTTCAACACCCACACGACACACAGATGCCTGCTTTAGTACTGCTTGTGTTTAGAAACCCATCATTTCTGCTGCCACTCTGCAAGGACATGTCGCATGGCTAAACATTGCTACCACTAAATGGGATGGAGAAATTAAATGCACATGTGCCAACAAGCAGAAGGAGAACATGATTTTCTCAAAACCATCTCAGGTTTGTTTTTTTTTTTGATAGAAAAAGATTTGACCCACATCATAATGAAGGATGCCATGGCAAAATAGCTGTATTCGGAAAGCTTGGGAAAACATTGCAACCTAAGTCTCTGACTGTTGTCTCCCAGTGCCCTGCCCTAAAGGATGACAAAGCAAGCGTCCTGTTATCTGTGACTGTAGTAGAACATTGCTTGCCCTGTCACTGACACTGCAAATCAGTCACGGGCAAGTCTCCCTCTGGCTCACACACATACGCTTGGACTCAGGCCTTCTCCTTATGAACAAACAGGACTCTGTAGTCCCAACTTTCCTCAAATACTTTGCTTTGGGAAACGAGTGGAAATGCAGAGCAATGTGAATTGAAAGCTTGCCACCTTCTGGACATCGCCAAGTATTGTTGTCTTCCACATGAGAACTCCAGCTAGCAACTGAAAGTATAACGTGCCAGTATACATGTATGAACTTTAAGGATGAAAAAGGAAAAAATGGATGGAGAAGGAATGTGAATTGCATAGTGCAGCACTCTAATCTGTCCTGACAAAGGCTGAAGTGGTAATTTACTCCTCTTATGTTTGTGTATATTGCTGAGCTTGTGAAAGTAAAGGATGGTATAGCACATGAAAGTCTATGCCATTATCCATCCATCCATCCATCCATCCATCCATCCATCCATCCATCCATCCATCCAATATCTTCTCTTTTCCCAGTCCCACCTGCACATCTGCGCAGTGCTGCAATGTGTGGGCACCCAGTCCTCTCCCACTCCAGACCCCTGTCAGCATAGAGCCCACACCCCTCGTGCCTGCTGTGGGTACCCAAGGACACACCACCCTGCATCACCTTTGAGTTGCAGTGAAAGACTTTGATCCCTTGTGTCTTTCTGCAGCCTTCAAGCGCTGCCTGAACCTTGGTAAATTCTTTCTTCCTGCTTTTGCCTGTGCAGATGTGCAGATGTTGACAAAGTGGTACACAGGTCTCAGTGCTGGATCCAGCCCTGTTCAATGCCTTTATTGATGACCTGGATGAAGGCATTGAGTGCACCCTTAGCAAGTTTGTGGGTGACACTAAGCTGGCTGGAAGTGTTATTCTGCTGGACGGTAGGGAGGCTTTTCAAAGGGAACTGAACAGGCTGGACCGCTGGGCTGAGACCAATGGCATGAGGTTTACCAGGGCCAGAAGTAAGGTCCTGCACTTGGGGCACAACAACCCTGTGCAGCTACAGACTATGAGAAGGGTGGCTAGAAAGCTGCCTGGAGAAGAGGGACCTGGGGGTGTTGGTTGACAGCTACTGAACATGAGCCAGCAGTGGCCCAGGTGGCCAAGAAGGCCAATGGCATCTTGGCTTGGATCAGAAACGGTGTGACCAGCAGGTCCAGGGAGGTTCTTCTCCCTCTGTACTCAGCACTGGTGAGACCGCTCCTCAAATACTGTGTTCAGTTCTGGGCCCCTCACCACAAGAAGGATGTTGAGGCTCTGGAGCGAGTCCAGAGAAAAGCAACAAAGCTGGTGAAGGGGCTGGAGAACAGGTCTTATGAGGAACAGAAGAGAGAGCTGGGGGTGTTTAGCCTGGAGAAGAGGAGGCTGAAGGAAGACCATATTGCTCTCTCCAACTACCTGAAAGGAGGTTGTGGAGAGGAGGGATCTGGCCTCTTGTCCCAAGTGACAGGGGACAGGACAAGAGGGAATGGCCTCAAGCTCCACCAGGGGAGATTTAGGCTGGACATTAGGAAAAAAATTTTCACAGGAAGGGTCATTGGGCACTGGCAGAGGCTGCCCAGGGAGGTGGTTGAGTCACCTTCCCTGGAGGTGTTTAAAGGACAGGTGGTTGAGGTGCTGAGGGACATGGTTTAGTGACTGATAGGAATGGTTGGACTCGGTGATCCAGTGGGTCTTTTCCAACCTAGTGATTCTGTGGCAGAAATCACCACCACCGCCTCCTTGGCAGGATCAGAATGTCCCACCCCTTCCAGCAGAGCTCAGCAATAGCAGAGATTTTCCATCAACTTCAGAGGCAAATGCTGTTATAGCAAAGATGATGACTTCAACAAGCATGCAAACGAGTATAGTAATTTAATCTAGATGGGCATCATCTTAATTACAGCACTGTGATCAACCAATGTGCCTACTAAAACCAGCAGAGAGCTTGAGGGCACATTGGGCAGAGCTCAGAGCTGTGAGGAGGTGGAATGCTAAGGGCAATTTGAAGGTGTGAGGAGGCATCAGCCTCCAAAAATGGAGTCCTCAGGGGGCAATGGTAATTTGAGCATCCCTCTGCTCACAGGGGATTCCCATTAACCAGCAGGCATTATGCTGCAAGGCTCTGAGACCAGCAGGAGTAAACGTGTGTGATCTGGTGACAACTCATCTGACACTCACAAGGCACATCAAATGAGGGAGAAATATGGTAGCACTGTTACTGTACACTGTATTACATCAGGTTCAGGTTGCTTTTCCATTTTTGAAGGGATCAGGAATTGTACATCTGTCTCCCAGTGCTGTTTTCAGCCTCTGACTCTCATCACACAATTGCTGTCTGGCTAATAATGCATGGATCGTTTCTGTTATGACTTTTTAGCAGGGCATGCAAGGTAAGATGCAACCCTAGACAAAAGAGTGACAGCTTTTGGGTTTTATTCCCAAGAAACAAACTGCAGTCCTGGGATATAACACATGCAGGTGTAGCAGTGTAATGACCTGGAACAATATCACCCTTCGACTTTTAACTTCCCTGTCTGCAGTGGCCATGAATCAAGGTGTCCCTTTGCCTTGTCGGGTCACCATAACACAAACCTGAAGCTAATGTCACACCTAGCAAAATTCGGGCTTCTCTTGGGACACTAGACATGGTGGCACTGCTGTCTCTGTGCTGAAACTCCTTCACAGAGCTGACACCCAGGCAAAAGAACAACCTTATCCTGCAATATTGCACTGATACCTGCAGCAAAACCACTACTGCCAGTCAGTAACACTGTCCCAGGAGGCACATGTAAACCAATATCAGACTGTGGCAGAGAAAAACCATAATCCATGGGTGTTCCCTCCTATGATAACTCCCTGAATGTCCCCCATCTAAAGTCCAATAAAAGATGTGATTGTCTGACTGGGCAGCTCTGGGCCAGGTGAGATCTGGCATGTTCAGGGTTTTTAATTGCAGATATTAAACTCAATGTAAAGGAAGATTTCTTGGAATTTTCCACTAACTGCAGAAGACTTCAGTCTAAATCCTTGCCGTTCCTTTTATGTCTCTCTTCAGAAGACAGCCTAAAATGACTAACATCAACCCTGTTAAAAACTCTTTGATTCCTAGTGATATGAGCTACTGAATTGTGTGACTTGCAGCTAATGCTCTGTACCTGGAACGAATCCCTTCCTCGTTCTCAGGACAAGAAAATAATCTCAAAGGCTTTTTGAATAAGCCCATGCTGCACTGGTTTCAGGCAGAGACACAGAAAAGCCCTTGCAGATGTGCTCTGTACAAAACTGCAGACAGAGGCTGTCGTCTGAAATAATATGCAAGTGCTTTTGTAGCAGAAGTAACATATTTATGTGATCATGATCCTTCCACATTTACCTTTTACCTTTGACTTCCCTTATATTGTTTGTGTCCATGCAGCTCTTCCCAAAACCCTAGTACCAAGAGAACCCTCTTCTTAATTATATCCATTTTTCTTACATGGCTTTCCTTTATTTTTCCACATACAGACCTGGCTCCTACTTCTAGTTTTGTCTCTCTCATTGACCAGGACAACCAGCTGTGCTGGAGTGACCCAAACAGCCCTGAAGTTTAGATTCCTCTTGTAATATCAGAGATAGTCTTAGCAATCTTTTGTCATCCCACATTTTAGGAGCAGCACAAGTGCCTCCCGCTGCCTCTTTCTCTGCCACAACTTTTCTTTTTGCACCTTCTCCATCTTTCAGCCTGGGAACACATCCAATAATTCACCCTGAAAGAGGAGCACCAAACACCCTTCCTCTACAGTAAATTTGTTTGCTATCCTTTTCTTACTGTTACCATCAAAATCCAGCCTTGGCCACAGTGAGTCCTGAACATCCCAGCTTCGACACCAAGGGAAAGAGGGAGCTCTGTTCCCCTAAGGCACAAGGGACTGCAAGAACCCCTAAACACCTTCTCCTGCCCTTGGACCCAGCAGTGAGCTCAGCGCCAGCTGTAGGAGGTTTTAGCCCAGCCCAGGTGGCTCCAGGAAGGATTTAGGGGCTGGGCAGGGCACGCTGGTTTCCCTCTGAGTAGCCCGAGGGGGTGAAAAGCCCTCCGAGGGGCTTATCCTGCTTCTCCCAGAGGGAAAGAGGTGCTTGCTGCAGGATGGGAGGGAAGCGATGCAGTGACCTGGAATTAAGGTACTGGGGAAAAGGGGTTTCGGGGGTGGATGGAGCCGTAGGAGCTGTGCAGGAGAGAGAATCAACCCTCAGGGCTTCCCGCGACCCTGGACCC
The DNA here is from genome assembly GCF_032191515.1 of Phaenicophaeus curvirostris. Lineage (NCBI taxonomy): Eukaryota > Metazoa > Chordata > Aves > Cuculiformes > Cuculidae > Phaenicophaeus > Phaenicophaeus curvirostris. Next base: position 4,288,385 of record NC_091411.1, read on the forward strand.
CTGAGAGAGGAACGGTGCAATTAACACACTTATAATTAAAGCATTGTGTTTGCCTGGAAAGGCTGGGTCTGCTCAGGGTCTTCACAGAAAGGGTCATTGGGCACTGGAACAGGCTGCCCAGGGAGGGGGTTGAGTCACCTTCCCTGGAGGTGTTTAAGGCACGGGTGGATGAGGTGCTGAGGGACATGGGTTAGTGTTTGATAGGAATGGTTGGACTCGATGATCCGATGAGTCTCTTCCAACCTGGTGATTCTATGATAGGTTTGGAGCATCCATTGGGTTTGTGTGCGCTGAAATGCTTAGCGGCTCTCGCTGCTGCTGCTGCTGAGCTTTTTGCCATGTTCAGAATCAGCTAGACTGAAAAGTAGATTTGGGGATGGATTCCTGAGGGTGTAATTGGCCCTGCCTGTTTAGAGCATTCCATTCTAACCCTACACAGGCTGAGTAATTCCTGCTCCGAAAGGGAGCAAAATGCTCCGCTGTGCAATGAGAACTTGTATAAAGAAAACTTATCAGCTTTGCCTCCTGTCCTTCCCTGGAGTGGCATCCCAAAATGGACTTTGTCCTGAAACTGCTTTAAGCATTTCTAGCTTTACTGCTAGAGGGACTTGACATGTGGTTTCACCTCAGTAGTAGCTGATGACTGGTCAGTTTGACCAAAAATTCATGTGAAATTAGAGGCAAAGCAGAAAAAACTCTGTTCCATTATTCTGCCACTTTCACATGGACTCTCAATATGTGCCTTGTGTCATATGAACCCTGGACACGTTCACTGTGTGAAATCAGTCCTGGCTAAGACCTTAACTCCCTGCAGGTGCAGCACTGTTACCATGTTACTCTACTTCATAGATGGGTATAAATAAGCTGATGAAGGCCAGGTGAGAAAGCTGTAGCAAATCTGTGGGGTAAATAAGCCCTTGAATCATGAGCAATGACTAGGAGAAGGACAGTTATGTTAGCTCAGACATCTTAATTCCCTTTTCGCTGCTGTTGCCATTAGATTTGTCTCTCCCTTTTGCATGCTCATGTGTAGTGGTGATGTGCAGTGAACCCAGTCTTCTCCTTTCCCAGGTTGTAGAGAGCATCCCTTTCCTACTGCAGCCATGATGCATTTCATCAGAGCGAGCATTTCTGAGTGTTTGCCTGTTGTGATGCTTTACTTAGGTGCAATGCTTGGAAGAGACCAGCGCCAAAGTCTCATTTCTTTCATCTCTAGTGGATGAGAGATTTGCTGTGAAGCTTTGACAAGCTGGGCGGTTTTCCTGATGCTTCAGGCTCACTTGTGTAGCGTTGTAGCAGAGTGCATCTCTAGGAGCTGTACTGGGTGACAAGCGCTGTGGTTCTTGCTATTGGGCATCTGTGTCGTCAAAGGTCCATTGCCCAGAAACAGGACCTTTTGCTGTAATGCTTCCCTAGTGTACAAGGTGGCATTTTGTTTCCTGAAGTCCACATTCACAACAGCACAACTTGTAAGTGACTTAAAGATGTACAGTTTTCCATTTTCTTATCTTGTTGCTCGCCAGAGGGGATCTCTGATGCTTCTCACACTGCTGAAGCATTCTCCTGACTCTGCTGGTGGGACTTCATACAGATTCTGCTTTTTGTGGATCAGTCTAGCAAAACTGGAATTCCCTGGAGTTCATTCGGGTCCAACATCTTTTCCCCTCTACGTATCAGTGCAGATTAACTAGGATGTGATTTTTAACCTTTCTGAGGTGCTGTTTTTTTCTAGCTTTCCTAATATCACATACAGATATCCTCTGGATGCAGTTACCTACAACCAGGCTTTTCTGGAAGGCAAAATGGAACTTTTTAACAGTTACCTCTGTATTGGATTACTGGTCAAACTTCATGGGGTGGCAATGCTTCCTTCAGCCCAGCGCAGTTATTTTACTGCAGTGTGTCACTTTGTGCCAAAATCTGTACTTTGTCAGCGCTAAAATGGTAACTGTGCTTGATACAGACATAAATGGGAAGAATATTGGTAGATGCATGTAGCGATTGGTTCCCCTTGTGTGTCTGTTCTGTGCAGCGTTTGGAGGGCTGAGTGAAGGAAAGGAATCACATAGTGAATTTGAGTTCTTTATTTCTGTTTGCTGAAGTCAAATGACTGGAATTAAATGTGACCTGTGTGAAAACCAACCTTGTTTTGAAAAAGTGCATGGGGAGCCAAGATCAGAAGATGCATTACAAACACTGCAGTAGCATAACTTGAGGCAAGTGCAATAATTTACTTGACTAATGAATCCCCTGGGCTGGTAGCAAGAGAGCAAATCTCTCATTCATCATCTTAATTTAATAAGCAGAGGGGTTGGCCTTAAGGGTAAATGAAATGTGTAGTGATCCCATGAATGTTTCAGCAAACTGATGTACAATAAGATAAGGGAGACCCGGCAAATGGCTTACTTTATTCTGAGAGCCTGTCAATGGGTTTTAAGGGAAAGGGAGAGAAGCTGGAGCTGATAGCTCTGTCTAGCTCTCTGCTGCATTTCTCTCCCAGTCTCCAATTTGTACAGGCTGGAACACAGGATTTTTGTTAGGCTGTCATCTAGGGAGCTCAGTACAAAAGTAACTCCTGTTGTGCTTGGTGCTGCACATCAGACAGTCATTAGAGAGATCAATGAGCTTGCTGAGCTGCGCAGGGCGTGGAAGGCTGAGCTGGGAATGCAATCTGTCTGCAGCAAATAACCCTCTGCTGGTTTACGTGCCTGTCTGTACATACAGCGAGCTGTTGCTCCTTGGGAAGGCTCATGGAAGAGCTGGAGGATGCCAGTACTTGTGGGAGTTAATGAGGCTCATTCCCGTCTTTCATGCCTTTAATTACTTTAGAGAACTAATCGGTGGTGTGAAACAATGAAATGCTGTAGAGGATAGAGCAGTGCCTGTTAGTTGTGCCATCGCAGTCATTACCGTGTGATCACCTGAAAAGTGTTATGCATTAGGAAAACTCTGGCAGAGATGAAGTCATAGTATTGCTATAGAAAGTAAACCTTTTAGGATAAAAATAAAAACAAGGTAAGGAAGCTTCTGACGCGTGCGATTAATTTCCTTTTAAAAAGAAAGAAAACCACTCGGAATACTTTTTAAATTTCAAATAAACCATATCAAGTGGCTTTTGGGAGGCTGGCTGAAGTAGACAGAAGTCGAAAATGGGAATGCTTGTTCTTGGCTATTGTTCGAGAGAGGATTTTGGGATTAGATGGTCCGTTGCTATTGAAAGTCGTTCATTACTTGAGGATGAACACAATCTAAAGCAAAGTGAGATAAATTATATATAAATTAAATAATATATAATTATATATAATTATATAATATATGTAAAATATGTATATTATATAATAATAATATAATAATATAATATAATAATATAATATAATAATATAATATAATAATATATAATATAATATATAATATAATATATAATATATTATATATAATATATAATATATATAATAATATAATAATATAATATATAATATATATTATAATATATAATTTTATATATAATATATAATAATAATATATAAATTATATTAAAAAACAGCATTTGGTGTGTCATAAATTTCAGACTTCTTGAAATCAAACAGGATGATCAGATTTTCTGTTAATGAAGATATAGTGAAGTTAACGTGTGGCATTGTAGTCTGAAATAATTGTATGTGTGGACTCTGATGCAATGGGAGCTACAGAACATGGGTTAAAGTTAAAAAACTTCATGTATATGCATTAGTATAGTTCCATATTAGAGTGGGATTGTTTTATTATGGAGTGCTTTTGGATTCTGGCCAGTATTTGCAGGGCTGCTCTTCTGAAGCTTGGTGACTTTAAGAGTGCTGTGTAGGAAATTGCTCCTTGTAGTTGAGGTAGATAGTTATGTGCTAAACAAGGCATTGGCATAATGCGATCAGTATCATTCTATTCCATGGTTCAAGTTGCAGCTCTGAACACATTGTGGACTGAAGACCTTGAAAAACTCAGTATTCCAGTGTTTATGCTAGCACAAAGCAAAATTCCTTGGAGCTACCAAACTGGTGACTGGATTTGTTCCAGGCACACATGGGATCGTCTCACTTGGAGACCAAGCTGAGAGTCAGCTCTCCTGTGCTCTTGTTCCCCAGGTGGTCGGCAGCACAACTCTCTGATGCCGTGGAATTGCATAGTGCCTACAGCTTCTTGGCAGTTGCTGTAGATGCCATGCAAGATGCCAAATGCACGAGCTGTCAGATCTGGGTTGTAGGAAGCCTGAGGTAACAAGGAAAATTTGACTGGGTTGGACTGCTGTGTTTCGTGACCTTTGCAGTACTGTAGCTGTACAAGAAGTGTGTTGTAGAAAGTGGTTTTATTCTCTTGAGAGAAAACAACAACCAGGTGTTTGGTTTCCAGTGAGCTGGAGAATAGGGGGAAGATTCCAGATGGGAAAATCCTCACTTCCACTGTGACTAAAGAATAGGCTTGACATTGAATGATGTGTGCTGTCAAGCCTGTCTGGCAACTAAATGTTTTAGGCAGATATGTCGGGATCAGAGCTTCTGCCTATTCATGGAGCAGATGGTACAACCCCATTTGGGCACGTGGTGAGTCTAGTGTAGGTGCTCTCTCACCCACAAGGTGACTTTGAACTGGTCAGTAAAGGCCACATCCACCCTCAAATCAGACTTAATACTTGAGCACTGTTGGTGGAGAAAGAAGTGTCCTGGTTCTGTAGTTGGGATGCTGAGGGTTAGGGATACAAGACTGTTGCCTTGGAGCCCCCATGGTTTGGAGCACTCTTCAATGCTTGTAGATTTGGCTCCTTAATGCTATTCCAGTTCAGCTGCTGCATCTTCATTTGTTCTTAGAATCAGAATGGGTTGGGTTGGAAGGGACCTTAAAGATCATCTACTTCCAGCCCCCTGCTATGGGCAGGTACACATCCCACTAGATCAAGCTGCTCAAGGCCCTTTCCAACCTGGCCTCAAACATGTCCAGGGATGGGACAGCCACAGCTTCTCTGGGCAACCTGATCCAGTGTGTCGCCACCCTCATTGAAAAGCATTTCTTCCTAATGTCTAGTCTAAATCTTCCCTCCTCCAATTTAAAGCCATTCTCCTTTGTCCTGTCACTACAGGCCCTTGTAAAAAGACCCTCCCCAGCTTTCTTGTGCATCCTTTCAGGCACTGTCTTAAGACAAGACTAGGTTTTTTGTTTTTTTTCCTTTCCAAAGGAACAGGTTGCTTCTGGTCATAATGTCTACCCCTCCCCTTCCTTGCAGAGCTCATCAGATATATTGAGTTGATGTAGTTTGAACTAACAGAATTATCCCTCTTGGGATAACCCAGTACATATATTAGTTCTGGGGGCAAGTCACCAGATAAGTGCCTTAACTCCTTGATCCACCTTGGTTGCTTCTTGGTTGTTCAGAGCTGCTTCCCGTTGTTACTCAGTTAGCCTCTTTGATACTTTAGCTTGTTTTCACTTGAAAGTTCTTTTTTTGTGCTGGTGTGTTGGAGCAATGAATTTTCTGGCTTGTACTGCTAGCTCAACACTTCCTTCTGAAGAGTCTGGGCAACGCTTAGCTGTGTTAGATGGGGAGAACAAATAATGGAAACATTGTGCTGATTCAGCCCTATGTGCACCTCCACATGCCAATGCTTCGATGATGTTATGGATTTTGTGTGAACATGATGAACATTGGGGTGAGAGAGGCCAACAGTCTTGGCTGAGACATCAGACTTCCAGTTCCCAATTTGGTGTACACAGCTGACTCCAAAAGGGGAATTTATCAAACTCGTGTCAGACATAGCAGAAGTAAACCCTGCCTGCTGACAGACCCCAGGTTATCAGCAGACTGGAGTGTTAGACCTGAAGAGTTCCATCTCCCAAGCACCTCTCTTGCTCTGCTGCCTCTTTGCATAATTGAGAAGCATCTGGACTAGTATGCTGTGAATGACTTCAGAGAAGCTTGCTTTGAAACAGAAGAGCTGAATGATCGGGATATACAAGTGCTGTAATACCAGCCAGGGCCTGAGTCTGTGTATTGTTGTGTCTCTGAGGGTGGCCAGTGCCAGATGTGCCTGAAAGGTGCCAGAAACTCCTTAGTGTGCTCTTTAAAAATGTCAGACTCTGTCTTCTCCACAGAATGATGAGATATTTCATGTCTTCAATTGAGTCTCCATGTTAAAAATGGTAGTTCTGTACCTCATTGCAGAGCAGGTTGGGTTTCGTATGGCCAGAAGTCCAAATTTCTCCTGTACTCCTGCCCTGGGAGGCTTAGCCTTAATGCATTTATCTGCGTGTGCAAGAAGGGAACATTTCTGTTTTTACAGATGGCTTGAATTCAGGAAATCCAATCAGCTGGTGTGGATCTGGAAACCATTCTGCCCTTATTAACACCCTCCAATGATATAAACAGAGAATCCCCAAAGCAAGGAGCAGTCTAAATAAAACTTCAGGCCAGACCAGAACATCTAAGGTGTGCCAGATCTTGCCTTAGGGAAAGAGAGAGGATGGGAAGTGCCAGGAAAGGGAAGATCTTAATTTCTAAGAGAACAGCCCCATGATTAAGGAAAGTCTGTACTCCTGCCTCTCCCAGAAGGGACTGAGGAGAGCTGAGAAAGGGATGTCCTAGGGAAAGGGCTTTTCACTGCTGCTGCCTTCTCTTGGAAAAGACTGGTGAGATCTAAGCCAGGGATTGTCTCAAGACAGGGGTTGGAGGCCAGAAAGCCTTTATAGATCTGAGTCTGTATTTTCTGTCTGCCTCAGTTTCCTGTCTGCAGTACATGAAGAGCAACTAAAAATATCCGGCTCCAGAGCAGTATCTGTGCCTGTGGTGAGAGCCCTGAGGTCTTGCTGTATGGCATGCCCTTCCTAGTTTCTAGAGGGAGATCTGGTGGCTACAGGTATGTCACATCAGGGCTTGGGGATGTGCCACTTCCACTGGGGAGGGCGCTACCACTTGGGATGAGTTTCTGCTTTGTGCCCTTGCCCTGACTTGTGTTTGTAGTGGGGACTGAGCTGTGCAGCAAAGTGATCTTTAACGTGATGTTCAAGAGGCTGCTCTTACGTCCTGCCAAAAGAGCCAGGACAGTTCTGCCAGGGTGGACATCTAATAATAGAGATGAAGGGGCTGGAAAATGCTGTGTGATACAACTTTAAGAGCTGAAATTTTAAAAAAAGGAGTTTCCTCCTTTTCTTCTACTGTCTTATCTCTTTCTGCCTTTATTTTCTTTGTTTTGTCTGTTCTTTCTTGCTTACGCCAGGAATTACAGGGAAAGAATTTAATATGCTGAGACAGGAGAGAAGTTGTTCCGTGCTTTTCAGATGCACAACATGTCTTCATTAACTCCCCATGACATTCAAAATAGCTAGAGATAAAGACAAACTAAATCTGGGAAGACAAATATAAATACTGTTCCCCTTCCTTCCCTCGCCCCTGCGCAGTGCACCCCCCAGGGCATGCATTCAATTACGGAAGATGAATGGAGCAAGGCAGTGCAGCTTTTGGGATGCTTGGAATGTCGCTGCCTGTTTCTGCCATCAGATGGCCCCACACTTCAAGAAATCCGCTCCCTGCCGAGGGTCCAACCGGGGAAATGCTCCCTGGAGTCCGCAATCCCCCCTTCTCCTGATGGGGTGATGTCTTGTAGGCAGGGAGGGGAGGCTAGCTAAGCCCTGAGCAAGCATTGCTGCGTTTCCCACATCGGTGCTGTCTGGTTTTGACCTCCTTAGGTGGATGGAAGGGAATACCGTGTTGTTTAAGGAGATGGATGGGGTGCCAGGGGGGCAGGCTTGCTCTCTGCCCTCGCTCACACCTATGGCACAAGTGATGTAGGATTGCCCCTGGGTGTGTGGGGTGTGGACACAGGCTGGTGATAGTGGGAGCTCTTGCTAGGAGAGGCTGTATTTCATAGAATCATAGAATAACCAGGTTGGAAGAGACCCACCGGATCATTGAGTCCAACCCTTCCTATCAAACACTAAACCATGTCCCTCTGCACCTTGTCCACCCGTGCCTTAAACACCTCCAGGGAAGGTGACTCAACCCCCTCCCTGGGCAGCCTCTGCCAGTGCCCAATGACCCTTTCTGTGAAGAATTTTTTCCTAATGTCCAGCCTAAACCTCCCCTGGCGGAGCTTGAAGCCATTCCCTCTTGTCCTGTCCCCTGTCACTTGGGAGAAGAAGCCAGCACCCTCCTCTCCACAACCTCCTTTCAGGTAGTTGTAGAGAGCAATGAGGTCTCCCCTCAGCCTCCTCTTCTCCAGGCTAAACACCCCCAGCTCTCTCAGCCGTTCCTCCTCGTAAGACCTGCTTTCCAGCCCCCTCACCAGCTTTGTTGCTCTTCTCTGGACTCTCTCCAGAGCCTCAACATCCTTCTTGTGGTGAGGGGCCCAGAACTGAACACAGTATTTGAGGAGCGGTCTCACCAGTGCTGAGTACAGAGGGAGAAGAACCTCCCTGGACCTGCTGGTCACGCCGTTTCTGATACAAGCCAAGATGCCATTTGTGGCTGCCTCTGCTCCCCAGCACGTCTAGATGGCATTATAGAGAGCTTGAGATTCCAGCTAGCTTTTGTATTTCTGACTGTAGGTTGGAGTGGTTGTTCTGTGTCCTCATGTCCACTCTGTCTTGTCTTCCCAGTGCACAGAGGGTCTTGGTCTCAGAGCTGTGCTGTTGTGTGAGGACAGCTGATGTGCTGTGGCAGTGCAGGTGCAGAGGGCCTCATTGTGGAATCCATTGGAGACTGGATCCTCTCCTGTAAGAAGACTCTTAGAACATTGTGGGGCCTGTTGAGCAGCGGTCAATGTGTCTGTATAGGGCTTGATTGCTCCCTGGACGAAATCTTGAGGGATATTTTGAGGAGAAATCTCTCTGCCCTGTGGTTTGCAGCTGGGTACCCAGAACACCGCAGCTTGCTCTGACTCATAGGCACATAAAGAGCTGCTCTTTCATGCATCCTTTCCTGTACTCCATCAGACTCAAACTCTGTTTGAGCTTTACTTGTGTGGAAGTCTCTCTGTGATCTCTCAGAGCATTTCTCTTGCTGCAGTGCTGCAAGAGTTAGGGTGAGCTCAGATTACTGTGAGCTGGGGTGAACAGCTTCCCAAGGAAGGACTTGCCATCTCTTTCCATTATAGTCTTTTCAGTTCCCTACCTCTCTGTGCGCAGCAGATGATTATCTCGCAAAAGCATTCTGTTTTTTTTTTTTTTCCTGTGTAGTTTAAATTATCCTTTCGTAAGTGCATTACCTTGCATTTGTCTGCACTGAACTTCATCTGACTTCGTGCTGCCCATCCACCTAGCTTTGTTAAATGTAATTGGAATTGAGTTTAGGCTGAGGGGAGGCCTGGGATTGATGTAGCAGAAAAGCAGAGGCTTGTGCTTCCAGGACTAAAGAAATACTGTGAGCTATTGCAGTTGTTGAGTCCCGCTAAATCCTGTTGTGTTCATGTTACAATGAATTAAGTGAACATTGGAAACAAAAAGGCAGGGCAGAACTTCATCTCTGCTACACCAGACATAAAACCAGAACAATTGAATACCATTCTGCGGGTGGATTCACATTTCATACCTCCTTTGTCCGGGGTCAGAATCTGTCCCTTGGAAATTGCCTAGAAGTGGCAACTTCTTTCCTTCTCCAGCAGATGCAGGGTGAGAGAGCAAAACGGGGATTGTTCCTTCATGTCAGAGAACACAACCCCTGAGGGTTCACAATAGCTCAAGCAGGAATCTGGACACTGTTTTCTCATTAAGAACAGTATCTGCTTCCAAGGAGTTAAGCAAGTTCATCTACATGAATGAACTGGTGAATAGTCTTACAATTTGCTCTGATTGTTTCATTGTTTAAATTACTCTGAGTAACTGGCTAATCATAAGAAGTTAAGCTTTTAATGGGAATAGTGGGGGTAAAGCCACAAACTACTGTTAAAATGAAGCTGCTTCTTGCAAATAGAATTACACAGTCCAGTAGACTACAATAGCAGAGGACTACTCAGCATCCCAGGCAATACCTTTCCATTCCTTGCTGTTAAAAGGCTTTTGTGGTGTAAGGTGGCATGCTGTTGAGAGACCTAGGTCTCCATTTGGACGAGTGAACTCAACACGTTTGCCTGTACCTTACACACAGGTCACATGAGATAATGTGTATGTGATTTATTTTTTTTTTTTTTTTTTGCACAAGGAGTCTATCAGAAATAGATGCTGAGTTCAAAATCCCCCTACTGCAATCAGCAGAGGGAAACGTTTCAAAGGATGTCCCTCTGTTCCTGCGGTTCACCTTATAGGAACAGCAGCCATAAATCGCCTAACCACATGCTGTAATCAAACTGGTGCTGGAGCTAGGATAGTGGGATATTAAATGTTCTTTAAACTCCTTTAGTCTGGGATTTTTAAGCCTTGTAGCCCTGCTATGAGGAAGGGGTTGTGTCATCATAGCATCATAAAATAGTTTGGGTTGGAAGGGACCTTAAAGATTATCCAGTTCCAACCCCCCTGTGACAGGCAGGGACACCTCCCACTGGACCAGGCTGCCCAAGGCCTCATCCAGCCTGGCCTTGAACATCTCCAGGGATGGGGCTAACACCACTTTCCTGGGCAACCTGATCCAGTGCTTCGCCACTCTCATAGTTAAAAGAATTCCTCCTTATGTCTAGTCTAAATCTGCCCCGCTACAGCTTATAGCCGTTGTCCCTTGTCCTAGCATTACAAGCCTTTGTGAACAGTCCCTCCCCAGCTTTCTTGTAGGCTCCCATCATATACTGGAAGGTCTCTATAAGATCTTGGAGTCTTCTCTTCTCCAGGCTGAACAAGGCCAACTCTCTCAGCCTGTCCTCGTAGGGGAGGTGCTCCAGCCCTCAGATCATCTTTGTAGTCTCCTCTGGACCTGTTCCAACAGCTCCGTATCCTTCATATCCATATCATACTGTAGTTACAGAGCAGACACCTGAAATGGGAAGAGATTCTGGTTTGATCAGCTATCCAGCACCAACAGAGATGAAACAGAGAGGAGACCGTGGGTGATATGGGTTGTTAAGTACTCAGCTTGTTCTGCAGCAGTGACCAGCCAAGTTCTGCTGGAGATCTCCCTGCTGTTCTCTGTACTGCCTCACCTTTCCCTTTGTTGGTGCTTTGTGGTTCTGTTCCTCTCTCTCCTCCCTGTGTTCTTTTTAATGGTTTATTATTGCCTTAGTGGTTTTTTTCCCCTCCTTCAGTTCCTGTGTCTTGCACAATGAACAGCTCCAGCACCCCTGTACATGACTAGCAGCTTCAGGTAATGTTTAGTGGCAATTAAATGAGATTCTCCTCCCCCACCCTTCCCCTTTTGTTAAATGAATCTAAAAAGGCTTTTATTGGGGGGGGGGAAATGCAGGGGGGAAATTAAAAGGGTTCATAAAAGTGAATTTTAAGAAAAGCCTAATGAAGGAAATGAACCTCCTGAGAGATCAAAGCTGAACCTGCTGTGCCAGTGCATAGAGTTTAGGCTTTTTCTTATGTTTCCACTGGCATGAAAGCATATGCACAAATATTTCTTCCAACAGCTTTAACTCTTCAGATCCTGCAGGGTTGGTATGACTGTCTTATTTCTGTTTTGCCTGGTGCTAGGGCTCAAGTCTACCATTAGGAATTCACTTATATGAAGCCTCCTCTCACTTAGAAAGGGGACTGGGCATCCCCATGACCCATCAGACCCAACAGCACAAGGATGCCACCTTCTCCTCTAAGAACAAGGTCAGCCCTGTGTTTTGCTTTATGACAATGCTCCTGCCGCTTGCTGCAATGGCTCTATAAGGAAAAAGCTGTCCCAGCTAGGAGGTATGAAGGCAATGCCTCTGTTCCCCTGGTTGCTAGCTCTGCATCATCAGGGAGATGATATTAGGAGGGGGGAAATGGCTGATCACCTGGTCACAGTAAGTTATGGAAATGTTAAGAAGTCTTAAAATTCTATTTTCCTTAATTTAAAAAAAATAGGTTGCTCTCAATAGGCTCTGAGGGGGATGGAAATGTTGACAGAGTTGCACGTAGGGGAAGTTCCATTAATCATGGAAAGCAAACTGAAGGCTCTTAATTTTAACCAATTTCTGTAGGCCAGTCTCCCCATACCAGTAATTTTTCCATTACACATGTAATCTCCTTTCTGAAAAGGACTAGGTTTGTTTAGCATCAATTTTGGGGGGTTGTTGTGGATTAAAGACTGGATGGTTCAAATTTGTCAGGGGCTGGCTCTGGTCTCCTCTCCTCATCTCGTCACTTGTCGCCCTTGCACAGGTCCCAAGGCTCTTACTTTTAAAGTGTTTCCATGTGTTCAAGAACAGAATAAAAATGGGGCTGCACAGAGCGCCTTATGCACTCGCAGCTTCCCAGAGTGCTAATGAGGAACATATTGGCAGTAAGTGGCTGAGTAGAGCAGTATAGCAGGAACAACAACTTGCACACAGCCTTATTTATTGCAGGTCTGTTTCTCGGAGAGAGGGAATGTCAACCTGGATTTGGACTTTCACCTAATCTCCTCTGAATGTACCCCGAGATATTAAGTGGCCACCTACTTGGCTGCTATACTACAGTTTAAAAGCAAATCCAAAAGCCTGCGTCTACGAAAGCAAATTACTCACAGGCGTGGTAGAGGCTATAGGTCATGGCCACAAGCCTCGGTCTTGGTATAAAACCTTCAGACCTGATGCTTTTGTGTGTAAACTGAGGTGATTTTGCCATGGTTGGAGAGCTGCTGATGCAAGATTGGTGGCAACGTAAGGAGGAATAGTGTCCCTTTCCTCTAGTGAGAGGTGATGCTAAAGCTGCTACAAGAGAGCTAGCCAGAGTGTGGTCCTCCCAGAATCTAGTCTAGGAGGAAGCAGTGGGCTTTCTTGGGTCTGCATGTCATGAAACAACCCTTCTGGCCTCCAGAGCAGCCTGTTTGTGTAAAAAGGTGGGGAAGAAAACAATAGAGACCAAAGTCCAAATTCAGTGATGCGTACCCAAACTCTGGGAGCTTCAGGGACATGTATGTGCCCCTAATCAGAGGTTGATTTTGCAGAGGCCTGTTGCCTTTTGAGAGGAATGCAGCTTTTTGAATGGACAAAAGGTAGGATTTAGTCACACACCAGCATATGTTGCATTGCTTGGCCTCATTTATCTCTCTGCCCATTTTGAATACGCAGTATTCGTAGCCTGTGAGTACTCCACTATAGGGCTCTGTTCTCTAGTAATACTCCTTGCTTAATACAGAAAGCAATTGGAAGTATTTCTGCCTGCTGTTCAGTGTCTATTCATGGGAAAAGCTGGAGATGTCTGATAAACCATCTCTCCTTTGCTACTGGGATGCTTCCAGGAATTTAGAACAGTATTGACTTTGGCCCAATGAACATAGCTAGATTTTTAAAAAGCTAGGGACTGAATTATTTTTATAATTAGTTGTCTGTTGAGATTCATGGTTATCCGTGTGCATCCTGACAACTTGATTAAAATATCTTTGAACCATACTTTCTCTGCTTTTTCCCCATTTACTCAGATCCAATCAGACAAAGCCATGATGGAGAGGGACTTTTACAGCACTGACCGAATAGCACTTAGCTGACAGTTCCAGCAACCAAAAGCCAACACATAGTTTTAAAGGGGTGGTCTTCAAGGTGAGCAGAAGAAATTTTTGAAGAGATTTCTATTCTTTATTAACGGGCTGACCCAGCTGCTTCAATAGTACAAAAATTGACATTGTGCTGATTTACCCTGGCTGAGAACTTCACCCTCTGCATTAAATTACACAAATTACTATGAATATTGCAAACTACAGTCAGTCCCTTCCTGCCAAGGGATGAGCTCATGATTCCTCACTTGTCTTGCAAGGGTTATCGTGACCTAACCAAGACCAAAGATGCAAGTTCTCGCAGCTCCTTTTGACTGCTGTTTGTTACATGAATGGTGACTTCTCTGAAAACCACTGCTTTATCAGCAGTGATGTGGGAATGACAACTCCTTTGTTCTTCCTGGAGGTGGAGGAATCTGACCAGTGTGTTTGTGAGCGGAATGGGGCTTAAAGGCAAGTCTATCTTTCTCTGTCAGGTTATTTTGGCTGGTAGAAGGTTATTTCTGATTCTATGCTTAATCTGTTTCTCAATACTGCAAACATTTCTTCCCCTAGGGATGGTGGTTCCAATTCTAACTGGGTATAAGTTTCATCTCTGCACAGACTTGCTTATTTGCCTCCTAGACTTTTTACTGCTTCTGCAGGGAATGAAAGAGCCAAAGCAAAGCCATCATCTCACTTATGCTGAAAAACTGTACAGTGAAGGAGAAAGCTGGCTCAAATTGAAGCAGATGCTATGTGGGAACAATTACCTGAGAGAAACTCTGGGAGGGAATGGAAGAGATAATGAAACACCTAGGGATTTGGGAGTCAGCTTTCCAAGGAGCAAAGGGGTTAGCAGTTCAGAGTTGGAGCTCACAGCTGTGGTGAGAATCAGCTTCCCATTCTCTCTGCTTCTCCTTTCCCCCCTCTCTTTCCTCCCCCCTGGCTCTGGGGGTGGAGGAGAAGGTGACCTTTGGAGCACGAGTCACATTGCCAACAAAGAACCCCGGCTGCAGTGGTGCTGCTCTCGAAATGCAACACTGCGCTCAGCTGCTGCCTGCAGCCTTGGCCAAGGCAAACAGCTGGTGTGGGGGCTGCAGCAGGGAAATCCTGGGGTCCTGACCCAGCTGCTTGTCAGCAGAGTGTGCTCCCTGCTAGATGGGGTGTCACTGTCGCCAGATCCAAAGCAGTGTGGGCTCCACATGGATGTGAACTGATTGCCCTACAGAAAAGGGTAGGATAGGTGCCTAGAAATCATCCAGCCGTGGATTCCCCGAAGCCTGAGGCTCAGCTAGTTCCCTTTGCCATACTCTTCTCCTTCGGCTGAGCACTCCTATTCCATCAGCTCATCTGAAAGGGCCAGCTTTGTTTTCAGTTTACCTACATGGCTTCCAGCCCTGTTGATAGGGGATTTAGCAAGTGTTAATAGCAGGCTGAGCTGGGAGGACCAGGGGCTGAGTAACACTCACTGGGTTTCTGTCCCTGTCCTGCCAAAAGCTCACCGTTAGTTAAGGCTGTTTCTGTTCAGTCCAATAACAAAACCAGAGTTTGGATAAATCATTCCTGCAAGCAGCCTGCACTGTTCAAAATTAGTTGCTGGGTGAGGTTAGGTGATTGCAGTAGTTCAGCGGCATGAGAAGTAGCTTTTGCCCTTGTAATACACCTGGAGGTTAAAAATAAGGTCAGGTTTTGGCAGCTGAAGGCCCACACTTGCATCTTGGAGCCTTCACCCCAGTTTGGTTTTAGACTTGTTGTTGCCCCATCCTTCTGTTTCAGTTCCTTTCTGTGAGTGAGGGTAGAAAACCCTCGTGTCAGGGAGCAGAGTGCTTCAGCCACTCCTGTGTTGCTTTTCTGTTGACTTCAGAGCCTAGTTTGCAGGTTTGCTGCTAACATGGAAAGGTGTCCGTGATGCTGGCTGTTGGTAATACTTGTTTTCTGAGCTATGGCTCTCTTGATCTGTGAAAAGAAAGACTGAGTGTTAAAGATGGCTGATTTGCAAGAGATGGGCTCCAACCTAGGGGTGAAATGTATTGAGAGGCAAAGAAAAGCATGCCAGGAAATTACTGAAACCACTGGCTTCAGCCTGTGGTTCATGACTGCTTATAAGGTATTGCTAAGAAATTTTTAGAGGAACCTTTCATTGCTATACTGATATGTGCCTTGTAGAGTAGAAACCTGTTTTTGGAACTTGTCTAACAATAGTGATGAAAAAACCCCACATTAACCGTCCCAGTCTATGATATCAACTTCTATGTACATCTTGTCAAAACTGTTGAGTCTTCAATGCAGAGAGCTTAGCGTTGTGTACTATTTACACATCCATGTAAAATAGGATGTGTCTGGTTTGCTGCTCACCTGTGTGGGTTTTATAACCCGTGCTGTGGGGTTCAAGAGGCTGTGCTGTTTCTAGGCCAAAGTGCAATTTGGCCCAATTCATACATAACTTCTGTTCTCTTGTTTTGAACCTCGGCAAAGACTATAAAAGGTACACTGGGTGCATGCTGGAGGAGGCAGAGGCTTGAAATACTGCTTGACAATACAGAAGATTACACTCTCATTTTTCTCAGACTTGATTAACTGGGGCTATCGCAGGCAATCACCTTGGCTCAGGGTAAAATGTGTCCAGCTAGCAGTTTCTCCAGTAAGCACAGAGAATGCATCAGCAGAGACTTGAAACATCTCTTTGTTCATTATTTGTTATTGTTTCACCTGCCTTGAAATGGTAATTGCAAGAGCTTTGATTCATGGATTAGAATGCAATTATTTTCAATTGTTGCAGGCAGGTCCTGTCCTTCTCTGAGCTAGGCTTTGGAAACTTCCCATCAGTGCTCTGCAAATCCTAACAAATACCCCCACTCTGGCTGCAAGCAGCCTGTCTTCATGAAGAAAAAATGTAGGGAAGGTTATCCTTGGCAAAACAAGGCACTTTTAAGGTGACTTTGCCCCCCCCCCCTTTTTTTTTTGAGCTTTACTATTTATGTAAAATTTACTATTTATGGCCTCAAGCTCTGCCAGGGGAGATTTAGGCTGGACATTAGGAAAAAATTTTTCACAGGAAGGGTCATTGGGCACTGGAACAGGCTGCCCAGGGAGGGGGTTGAGTCACCTTCCCTGGAGGTGTTTAAGGCACGGGTGGACGAGGTGCTAAGGGGCATGGTTTAGTGTTTGATAGGAATGGTTGGACTCGATGATCCGGTGGGACTCTTCCAACCTGGTTATTCTATGATTCTATTTAGGGTACCAGTAGGCTGAGGGACGAGATTCTCCCCCCTCTGCTCTGTTCTCATGAGATGTCAGTTGGATTCCTGCATTCAGTTCTGGAGCCCTCGGCGCAGGAAGGACATGGAGCTGTTGAAGTGAGTCCAGAGGAGGCCATGAAAATGATCTGAGGGCTGGAACACCTCCTGTATGAGGATGGGCTTGAGAGAGCTGGGGTTGTTCAGCCTGGAGAAGAAAAATCTCTCTGGAGACCTTATAGCAGCCTATAAGGGGCTGCAGGAAAGCTGGGGAGGGGCTCTTGATCAAGGAGTGCAGGGTTAAGATGAGAGGGAATGGTTTTCAGCTGGAGGAGGGTAGATTGAGATGAAGTCTTGAAGAAATGTTTTCCTGTGAGGGCCTGGCACAGGTTGTCCAGGGAAGTTGTGGCTGCCCCATCCCTGGAGATGTTTAAAGCTGGGTTGGATGGGGCTTTGAGCAACCTGATCCAGTGGGAGGTGACCCTGCCCATGTCAGGGGGCTTGGAACTAGATGATTTTTTAAGGTCCCTTCCAACCCAAACCAAACTATCCTATGATTCTATCACTTTTTAGATTTTATTTTGAGGAAAGCATGGGCTAAAACTGGCTCCAGGGAAGCTGTGGCACTTTGCTGAGAGCAACAGCTGAGGATCCTCCTTTCTATTGTATTTAGCTTATTGATTTAGGCACTTGTGGATTTTCTATATGTGAAACGTTTTTCTGTCTGTAGCAGAACCACACAAAAATGTGCAGTTAGGACAGTGAATTGTTTAGAAATGTTTTGTTTTCACAGTGATCAGGAGCTGCGAATTAGCGTTACCACTGGTGTGACCAGCAGGAGACAAGACAGTGCTGAGGACTGTATGTGATTGCCAGTGAAGAACTGTTGTGTTTAGCTATTGTACAAGCTTGGGCATGATACTCTGAAAACAAACCTTGGTGTTAATCAGAGAGGAACAGTTCCAGAGCTGAACACAATAGCAACAAGCATGGAAGGGACCTCAAGAAATCATGTAATTTGGCCTGCTGCTTCAAGGCAGGATCTGTTCTACCTAGGTTATTCCTGACATACCTGCCTAATCTGCTTTTAATTTGCAGTGAGGGAGTACTAGACTGACTGAGGAGATTTTGTCTTCCTAATATTTCACCTTAATCTCCCATGGCTCAAATTAGCATTGTTATTCCTTGTCCTATCAACCAGGAACAAAGAGAAAAAATGGTTTTTGTTCCCTCTTGCCTAGTTGAAGACTGAGAGGAATTCCTTGATCTTTCCTAGGCTGGACGCTCCCTGATTGTTCAGCCTTGTCTTTCAGTTAGTGTTTTCTAGACATCTTATTCTCACCCGTTTCCTCTGAACTTGCTCCAGTGCTGTGCTTTCCTTAAAATGCAAACACTGGATGTGGTACCCCCCCCGAAACAATAAGGAGAAGAAATATTTGTGTTTTACAGCAATCCTCTTTGTGTTTATGGGTGTTTAGCTTTTTGCACTCCTAGGAAACCCAGAAAAGGGGTGAAGTTCACTTCTGTCTGGCCAGGTGGATTCATGGGATGCTGTGTCTACCAAGTGACTCTACAAAGTTTCTGATACCATTTGAGTTAAAAATCTGAGCTCACATATGCAAATTAGAGATCCCAGGGATCTGCAAAAGCCTGGAAGTAGATAATATTCAATCTTGTACAGAAAACCAGTTCATCACTTGGACATTTGTAGCAGCCCTCAGTGTATCACTGCTACGATGTGTGCTTTGTTGTAGCCTGCTGCAGGAGACCTGATTTGAAGGTCAAGTGCTGCAGAGTAATTCGTTTTGAGCCAGTGAAGCCAAAGTAATGCTGACATCTCAGCACAAGAGGGTGCAATAGGTTCAGAATATAACCTAAACAGGAGGTGCATTTGTCCTTTCTGCTGCAGTGGTGCCAGTGGAGAAGTTTTTCTTTGCTGAGACTTGTCTCACAAACCTGACACGCTGTTAATTGGCAGAGTTCGAGCTGTGTGAGTTTGCCTCATTATTTTCAAGTCCTTTTCACTCTGAGTATTTCCATAATTATGGTAATTAAACTTGGTGGGGTTTTAATTATTATTTTTTAAAAAATAATCAGAACTGTAGTTGAATTATGAGAGTGCCAAAATGAGCCTGGTAAATCATAATTTTAGTTTGCTGTGTTATAAATCAAAACCAGGCTTGATTTCCCAGCTTGCTGGATGTTTTGTTAACCAGATCACTCCAGCTCTCCTGAGGCCTTGTATGCCAAGAGCTGTCCCTGAACGAACAATCACGCTTTATAAATAGCAGCCTTAACAAGAGCGTCACTGCCAGATGCTGCTGAAATAACTTAGGGACTCGTGTACAAAGGAAACTCCCTCATCTGGGGGCAGCTGGGCTTCCATCCATTATCTAGGACATCCCCCTCCTTGTGAAATTTCAGAGGAGATGTTAGGATGCCTACAGATGGGGTCACAAGCACATTCCCATCTTTCTCAGATGCTGGGCTTGCCAGCAGCTCCTCCTGATATGCTTTGTGTTTACTACAGGAGTTCAAGATCTGGGTTTGATCTATTGCTTCCACTCCTGTCTTGTATAGAAACAGCAGTAACTCCTCTCTGCCTAATTAGCTCTAACCAGCATTTAGCTGTGCTCTCCCTTAGCACAGCAGTGACTGAGCTTCTTTCCGAGCATCCCTGAATGTTTAGCAACAATTGTGAGGGGTGGTCCAGGTTCCTGCCTTCCCTGAAAAAGCAGGATCTTTTTCTTGAGATCTTTTCTTGTGCCCGTTGCCAATTCTCTTGGCTGGTAACACCAGCCTTTCTAAGCAATTAAGGTGAGTGTTGGACAAAATAATTTAGTTTCTGGATAAACAATGATTTTTAAAGTGTGGGATATGTGTGTAAGTCTCCAAAAAGACATTATTTAAGGAGTACTCTGTGTTGTGAGATCTGCATCGGGATATAGTCAGAAATTGCTGATGTGGCCTTTCAAGACATCTAGGTAAGGCAGTAGGACCCATTGGTACCTGAACTCCCTAGGATTTCATAATCAGGCAAGTGTCTTTGGAACCAACTGTAAAAGTCTCCTTGGAAGTGATGGAGAAAAGCCATGTAAACCCCAAATGCCTTTCTCCCTGTAGGGTGTACCTTGTCCTGAATGCAGCTGCTGATCCTCACAGACTAGCATGGTTGATATTGTGGAACTGTGGCCCGCTGAAAAGTGTGCTTTGGCAGGAGAAGAGGGTAGGGGGGAATGTATGACATAAGATCTGTAGGACTGGATGAGTCATTTGGGGTTGCTGTCAGTTTTATCTCAGAACCAAAGTGTGGTTAAGTGCTGTTCTGGTTCAGTCAAGAGGTGAGTTTCTTTGATTCCCATGTATGAAGAAGGTCACCCCTTGCATGAAGGAGTTCTTTGGGTGCAGTGCCAGTGGGCTACATATAAGTGCTCTGGAGGGGAAGGAAGAGCACTACGTTGCTGCAGAAGCAAGTAACTTCCTAGGAAGAGCACTTGTGCTGCCTCATCTTGTTGAGTCTCCCATGAGGCTTCATGTACTACCTGAATGTCTTCTGCTATGTCTCTTCAAAGGCTTAGAAATACAGCGACTGTGGTGGCAAGAACAATCTGAACTTGCGCACTTTTTTGTGTAACCTGTTTATGTTCCTGTGTATTAGGAGTGTGTTCATCCTTGTGCTCTGAAAGAAAAGCCCTTCTCTTTCCAGCGAACTGCAAATTCTCTAGTTATTTTGGTAGGTTTTTTTCTGGTTTATTTGAAAGTAATTCATATTGCACAAGCTATATAATATCTTCTGTTTTCAAACTATGCCTCTGCTAACTTTAGTTTTCAGATTTCTAGGTAGGGGAAAAAGGGAATCATGGGGGAAGTAATCTCTAAAAAGGGAAGATAACATTCTTTCACATCTGGAGCAATATTTCTCAGTGAAATCAAACAGCTGGGGCTACCTGATTCCCAGCATGTGGCATGCTAGGTTTCAAACATTAGAGGCACAGTGTATCCCAAGTAACTGCTGATCATGTACCACAGGGTATGTAAACACATCACCCCATGGGTGGAAATATTTGGCTAAGGAACGCTATTTACAATCCTTAAATACGTGCTATAAGAGCATCTGTGCTAAGCAGCAGCTTCTGTACGTCTTTGTCTACAGGGAGTTATCAAAAGGCTGAGAAAAATAAATCTAATTTCAGGCTTTCATCTGAAATAAGATTTATAAATATATATGCATAACGTATTTGAAAAGTCTAAAGATCTCATGCATACCAGTCGGGTTCTGTGATCATTTCTGGGAAGATGCTGTCAACAGAAATGCACACATGCTTGCTTGCTTACTCATAACCACCGTGATCTGTGGACTGTTCTGCTCAGACAAACAAGAGCAGGAATGACCAGATGGGTCACCACAGAGCTCTGAGAGCATCTTGAATTAACAATCAAAACATTCTCTGCCTTAACTTCATGACTGTGTGCATCATTGATGTCTCCTAAACAGGCAGTTCTTGCTGTGAGGGCTGGATCTATTCTGAGATGGTGGGATTGAGCTAGGTCTTTAGGATGGGATTTTCTGTTGTCCTACCTGTTATGAAGTCTGTTACACCAGACAAAACCAGAAATATGAAACTTATGTCATTGTGCTTAAGGTATTTACTTCTAATGAAAGTGAATTCACAAACTGCAGGGTTGCAGGATCAGGTCATGTGTAATTTGGGTCCTTATTTCTGTTCATTTTCCCTGGTATTTATGCCTATGCAGTTTGCCTTTTGCAATGACCTACTCATATATCTTGCTATGAAGTGGAATTCCAAAGTGTAGTGCCCAGGAGAGAGGTCTTCCACAGGAGTATCCATTGCAACTAGTACAGGGATTTGGGAGATACTGCTCTTTCTTAGTAGGAAATGTCCTGAGGGCTGGGGGGGAGGGAATGAAGGTATTGAACTTGTAGCTGCCACAGACTGTATTGGGCTTTGCTAAATACGCATTTATCTCTGATCAGGGCTTTTGCTCTTAGAAAACAGAGTAGAGTTAATTTCTTGATTTAGTCAAGAGCAAATGGTAATGCAGACTGCCTCTCCAAACTCTGAAAGCTTTGCTTGTATGAGTTTTGCAGGGAATGCACCATGTGTGAGTGAGAAATAGGGAGAAATGTGTTGGCAGTTCTCCTCTTATCCTTAAGAACTGTATATTCAAGAAGAGTCATCTAATCCTTCTTGTGACTTTACCTCAGTCTTCACAGTGCTGGGTTGCTTAAGTGATGTACTTATTAGCTGGAAAGTTGCTAATTGTGCCCCTTAGTTCTCTGGAATTGTTGTCATGGTCCGGGAAATGTAACCTCTTTCAAATTCTCCTTGTGTTCTAATTTGTCCTTGTCTGCTCTTTCTTCAGGCTTGTACTGCTCTGTCTTTTTGATTTAGATGTGCTGTTAAGCCTATCCAGTTTAGCCTGAGCTGGCACTTTCGTGACTGGAAGCAAATACTTAGTCACCCACAGCTACTAGATCCAGTTTCCATCTGTCTCTTGTGTGGAGGTCCATGATGTTTTTACACCATCATGTGCTAGCCTGTTACAAGATGCCCCTTTATGCCTCTCTTGCGCACAGCTTATGTGGTGCCTTGACTGAGTTTGGCGATGGTGCAGCTCTGTGACACCATATGGAGTGAGGCTGGGCTGCATTTGCCCGGCGAAGCTTGTGCTCATCGCACTTCATCAGCAATACAGAAGAGAAAAGAGCACTCTTTGCATTCAGTTTGGAACAGTGAGCTGCAATCCCTTCTCTCCCAGTGAAACAAACCTTCCATTTGAGGCAAACTGCTTACACTAAGTAGAGGTCTTCAGTAAATCCATGATCCATGAGCGTTTGCTCCAACTTATGTACCCCATAGATGCAAAAGGTCTCCTGGGGTTCCCTCGAGGCAGCAGCTGCATTGTCTGTTTTCCTTCCTTACACTGTTCTCAGCATCACCAGTTTCTGTGACACTTGTTCTTCTCCTGCCACCCACCTTCTGTGTAGAGCACTGGATGACTGAACTCATCCTGGTATAATGCTCAGATTCATCCGTCTGCTCCAATTTATCTGAGTAGCCTTCTGTTCATTGCTTGTCACTTGCCTCTTCCATCATGTTTTAGGACCAGAAGGGGATGGGTGAGAGAAGGAATTTGTTTACTAGTGAATCCTTTCACACTCCTTTTAAAGGATAAGAGGATGGGGTAATGGTGTTACTTATTGATGCAATCTTGATTAGCTTATGGGGGTTGTTTCGTGTTTGTTTCAAGCCATCCGCCCTTTAAGGTTAATCCTGGACTTTCAAAGCTTGACAAACTCCCCTAAAGTTTCACTGCATCCAGCATTCTTTTAGTATACAAAATATTCTTAGCATATGCTAAAAATATACTGTGAGTACTAAAATTATACAGCTCTTTCCAGAGAATCTTGCTAATTTCTGTAGATTTAGTACATGTCAAGACGCGATTTAAAGGTCATTTCACTTCCTTATGTTTGTTTAAAAAGAAGTGCTGCAGGCTAACATTTTGGCAAATGCTTGCTATGAGTTGTACACTTTGTACTTGTTTTTTTAGATAATGGTGAATTTTGTTGTATAGAAACAATCAAAATGGAGCTGGAATTGAGAAATACAAGGTATCACAAATCTTGTGCGTGTAGGTAAATATAAGTACTTAAAAGGTAAGCTGTGTTTTGTCAAAGCCTTGAACTATAATTGGAAGATAAAACCTTCACTTGCTCAATTTTTGTTGCCTTTCCTTTTTCAAGCACACAGATTCTAAAATGTCTTTCTAATGGCTTGAATTACTGTTGTGTGACATCTGGCTGCACAGGTGTGGTAGCAAAATAGTTGATACCTGATGGAAAGAAATGTGCATCTGAGTCATATGAGGGCATTACCAAAGTACAGGCTCTTCCCTTGAACTACTCTTTCCCCTCTGTGTTTCTCATGCACAGATGTTCCATCTACCTGAGCAGCTCAGGTAAGAGCAGGATTTGCCTTTGGTATCCTTAACAGGAGGAGGAATAATCAGAATTTATGGACTTACCACAAAACCTTTGTAAGCAGGGGTGCTGTTGTGAAGGGAAAGAGAAAGGTCTCCATTCAACAGAAGTTTGCTGCAAACTTTGAACCAAACCTAGCTGTAGAACAAGAGCACGGGCAGCAGGCTGTCTGCAAGGATAAGACTTTTTTGAATGCCTGAGTTTGGTGTATTTCTGTGGTACTGAGCCAAATTCTGCTTTCATGGTGGATCTGGAATATAACTCAATTTGGCTTAATGGAGATGTATTTCAGATTTATAGTGGAACGAGGGAAAAGATTATGCATAGAATGGGTGGGTGGTGGAAAAAAAAACCTTTTTTTTTTTTTTCCTACCACACTTTTTTTCAATGAGAAATCATGTAGACAGCAGCTTCTAGTCTGCCAATGCAAATTGAGACAAATTAGAGGGTAGATTAACTAATTATTATAATGTCATGGTAGCAATGCTACAATTCAGGTTGCAGAAGGCATTCCATTATCAGCTCTGTTCTTCACAGTTACCTTTTAATTGCTAGTGTATTTGTATATAAATTAAGGTAAGAAAGCCTCTAGCCTTTTGTTTTATAGTCATTAAAGAAATGCTTCAGTGGGTTTTGGACTAGAAGGAAAGAGGGACCCTTTACAATGATCAGAACAGACGGTAATGCCCCACAAGGGGGACATTTGTAAGAATGGAAATTCCTTTTTAGACCTCACAGTGGAATACGAGTTAGATACACATCTGATAAACAGGCTATTTTAAATCTCTGTTTGGGGATATGGGAAAGTGAAGTTTGCAGCTGGCAAGCAAAGGCTCATCATGCTTCACTTCTTAGAAAGAGATGGTCGCCAAACAAAAGGCCTTATTATAGTTATTCTAGTTATAACTAATATACATACCTGTATGTATATGTATGTCTCCCTTCAGAGTACAGCTGCAGGAAGAAGGTCTGCAAAAAAGACAGTTTGCATTTGCAGGGTTTTGGAAGTGACTGAAATTCTCCATCTTTAAAAACTTTGATGTGCACTTCAGATGTAAACTGACTTTTAACTTGTAATGAGAACTCCTCTGTAAATATATAATCTGCTTTTAATGTTGTATTTGAGAGGTGCTGAGGCCTCAAAGATAGACCTTTTTTATTTGAAATATAGAAAATTGGTGTTGTGAACAGGTCGGGATCAGAACTGTGCTAGGTTGCCTTACCTGTGTTCCCCTCCCAAGCTTTTATAAGCTACAGTTGGACTTGATGATCTCAAAGGTCTTTTTCAACCCAGTGATGCTAATGAAAGGATTCTATAAAAGAAATTAAAGCAAGTAGGATCCTTGGAACCTCACCTTTCTCATTACGAGGATATAGCTTGTCTTATATCTATGGATATATAATGAAGTGGTCATCTTGGAACCATTAGATTTTTCTGGAAGGTGGATTAAATAAGTGCAGCATGGGGAAAACCTGGGTGGAACATGAAATTTCCCTTCCAACTTTAACCTTAGTGTTCTGTCTGACTTTTCCAAGAGGCTCTGGAGCAGCCTTGTACACCCTGTCCATCTGCCTGAGGAGACCTTGGTGGCTTGGACTGTCTTCGTGATGTACCTCTGGAGCATCCATTTGCTGAGTAACCTTTCGGGGCATTCTCAAAAATGTGTTTTCTGCCTCATAAAGATCTAGATATGTATTTTACTTGCATATTTTTTGGCTAGCATTATAAATATAATGGCCTGAATAATTGGCCTTATCTATCCTGTTTTAACTACAGGAGGGCTGTATGCCCATAATACGAAGAAAGCAAGTAGTTCTGTGAGCAGAGAGCTGAAATAACCTGATTTCCTATTGCTTTCTGTCAGAGGAGCAGTAGCCACCTTGCTGTATGTACAAAGGCTGCTGCTTCTGGCTTGAGCTGTACAGCATGGTGGCACTCTGACTCTGTCCTGGTGATGTGCAGAATGGACTATTGCTCCACAGCTTTCCCCAGAAAGGCAGCCAGAATGTGAGGGTTGGGTAGGGGGTGCACTCCAGCAAGTCCCACAACTGGATAGGGGAGCTTACATCAGTGTGATCCAGCAAGAGTATCTTGGTGTATATGTAGTCACTTGACTAAGGACGTTGATGTGATATGTGTTTTCACTACTGACTTCCTTCCTGTAAAGGCAATTAGAAGGCTTTTCTCTTCTTCTTGGAGTAAGATTACAGGAGCTGGAACTTTGATTTATCTAAGGTTCTTTCTTTCAGCCCATCACAATGCTTCAAGGTGCTGGGACCCAACCATCCTATCTATCGGGTAGGGTATGGGTGGTGGGAACTGTCTTGGTTGTTCAGCGGGAAGAAAGCTGATGGCCCAGGTGGGCAAATGGCCTTGAGGCTGCTTTCATTCTTGTGTTGTCTTGATGATGAAGCATTGCTTTTCTTTGAGAACAAGACGCCTGTTAGCTCAATGTACTGCACTTGCACTTAAAGTAAAAGCATGGAGACCTTTTCCTGCTCCTGGGAGTGTTACATTTACTTCTGTAGGGAGGGCTGTTAATTTAAGTATGCAATTGATATATGTCATCCAAATCAAAACATCTTGCATGAATGTGATTAAATGAAATTCCTCAAGTATGTTTCTGCCATCTGGAACAACTTTTCCATATATATTGTTGTCTCATTGACTTTTCAAAATTGAACTGAAAATGTATTTTCACTTTTTCCTTTAGTAATGCCTAGTTTTCATCTCCACTGCACTTCCATAAAAATCTGTAAATCATTTTGGAATAAACATTAAGGAGAGAGCACTCTTCAAAGTCAGAACAGAATCCTATTGGGTAGTGGAGGCTTCCAATGCATTGAGAACCTGTCGCATCCCATCCCTGTCTCCCAGAAACCTGGTGTCTCTCCAGTTTTAGCCTAGGAGTCTTATTCAACAAATTATCCTTAGAGTTAGATGGGAAATGATGTGTGGCTGATGTGATGCCCTCAGCCTGGCCAGCTGATGCCACCTCAGCCTTAGAGGAGACTGACTTTATGGGGTAAATGCAGTCCCCAAAAGAAGCAGGAGATAAAGTAGCCCCTATTTGAGATCCAAGATGCATACTCCTTGTACTGGACCATCTTGTTGGGAACAGCAGCCTTCCTGAGCCTGCTTCTTTGGAAATGGGGGTCAAAACAGCCTGTGTGAATCCAGAACATGCAAAATAGATGAACTCCTGGTTCATGGTCAATGTCAGGCTTGTTAAGACTTACTGCCAACAAGCTATGTGTGAGCTCAAGGCTCAGCTAAGCACAGATGAAATGCCAAAGCAGGATTTGAGGGGTACAAAGGCATAGATCAGTAACCTATTGAAGCATAGAAATATGGAGGAATTGTTTGATACAGTTCACTGTGCATGTGTTTCAGGGAAAGAAACCAACAAGCACTACTGAAAATGAACTGAATTAGCTGAAACTTGCTGTTTTTCAGATACTTAGCTTGTTATTCTCAAATTTGCTCACTGTATTTCTTTAATGGCATCTTCTTATCTGAATTACTTGACAATCCGTAATCTTGTCTCAAGTTGTTTGGTTTGTTTTAATAAGTTTTGCTTTGGATTATTTTCAGTAAAAAAGTGTTCTCCCACCCTCAAATCTTGCTTTGCCTTGGATGCTGGGTGAGTGCAGTTTGGAAATAACAAACTGAGAGATCCAGCAATCAGTCATTTAGCAAATTGAAAATATTGAGGGATTCTGCCCTGTAACATAAGTAGCTATTTATGTACTTTTTTGTGACTCACTGTTCCCGATGCGAATAATTTACAAAAATAGTAATGAGGGAAGACTAAATAAGGAGAAGTACAAGAATTGAAAAGGAAAAATTCAAAAGTTAGATTCAGCTGGAAATGTTTGCTATTTGCAATGTCTATGGGTTTAGGCAACTTAAACACTTAAACCACAAAGTGAGGAAAGACTGACTTGAGAGTATTTTAGCTCCAAATTTGAACCTAATGTAGGACAACTAACTCTTGAATTTTAGTCTTGGCCTAAATGTGATCCTACTGAAGACACTAGCATCCCCATTGCTGTATGCCTCCCTCTATAAAACTGGGCCAGCACTTGCTAGAGATCCTACTGATGGGATAGATTGAGTAAAATGTTTATTATTGTTTGTCGGGGGAGGAGACTTCAATATCTGCATTAACTCCATCTAACAGTGGGCACTTCACTGATGCTGGGTGACAATTATCTTTGTGTCCTACAATAGATAAGAGGGATACAAACAGGTATGCATGTCCTGATGCTATGGAAGATCCTTTTGGAAGATCTTTTGCTCCTACACTGAGAAATAAATAGGTCTAAGATGCTGCATGGCTCTATCTGGTGTTTTAGGTAGGCTGGGCGCGGACCTGTGCCAAGGTAGTTGGACACTGAAGAGTGGTCTGCAGCTCATTTCCATCCAAGAAAAGGGGTTTCTAGCTGAGATGAGGTACTCTTGCCCATCAAAGAGATGTCTTTTGATCACTCCTTAGTCTCTTGACTCCCTGAAATTGATACATATAAGGCAAATATTTAGTGAATGTTTTGGCCCACCCTCTTGCTGCTGACCCCAGTGGGAGTAGGGTGAGTATTTGACATTCCCACTCTCAAAATTCAAGCAACTTCCTTTCTTTTCCCTTGAGCCCTCACCATGGATCTGTTGTGAAGAAAATGATGAGAAAATGTTCCTGTGTCTGACTTATTGCTAATGGTGGTAATGCAGGAGCTGTGCTGTCATGATGTCAGCTCCCAGCTTGCATTTGCAAACTTATCTACTAGGAAAACTGCATGTGTCTTATAAATAGAGATGACCAAGAATAGTTTAATTAAGTTTGTTTACTGTTTGAAGTCTCCTATTTGTGGACAGCATTAAGTCAGTTGGAGTAACGAATTTTCCTGAAATACTCATCAGGAAGTTTCCTGAGGTTTGGGGCAGCTCTGTGACACAGCTATTGGCTTGGGAAGACAGATGTGGTGCAATTTCTTTTCTAATTAAAGCAAATTAAAATCTCTGTTCTCAACCATGTCAGTCACTCTCACCTCATCCAGTTGCAGAACTGTTCCTGTATGCAGCAGTGTTGTGGAGTGAAACTACATTTCAAAGTGCTAGAGGATTTGGAGGAGAATTGTTGTTCTCTAGGTCCTACCATTATGCAAATGGATAGACGTCTAGGAGACAAACTAGATAGAACAATATTCCCCTTCTCTGCTCTTGCCTCCATCCCCTTGAGGTCCTTACTAAAGAACAGCATGGAGTAGAATACTGTGGAGCATAAGATGCTTTATTAAAGGTTTTAAAAATATAGGCTACTTATGTTCCTACATTTGTATCGAGGTGGCCAATGTCAAGCACTCATCTTTGAAAATGCTGGCCTCAAAGGACAAGCTGTATGTTGTTTTATTTTTAAGCTGCAGACAGATTAAGTGGAGTTCTGTTTACCTGCCTGGCAGCCTTGCAGAAATAGGATTGGCAATGCCATAAAAGGAAAGAAATGCTCCATCACTTGGGGGGTGACATACTTTGCAAGTCAACAAACCATCTTCCATTTAGGAACTTGCATCAATGGCTGTTAATGGTTGTTTGTCAGACCATGCCAATTAAGGCCTGGATTAATGCAGTCATTGTTCTAGATTTATTAGTCTCTTTTAAAGAATGTTCTTATATATTCAAATGGAGCAGAGGCAAAATTTCTAGTGAAGAGTGGCTTACTGACTGTATGGTGTCCTTGCCCAAGGAAGGGGGATTGGAACCAGGTGATCTTTAAGGTCCCTTCCAAACCAAACCATTCTATGATACTGAATTAGGGGCCACATGTCAGGCACTGGAAATTACCATCTTGTATTGTGGTTTTCTTTATTGAAATAAGAGCTTTAATCCAAATGGGAAGAGTTCCTTTGAACCTTTTAACTGTTCTTAGCTTTTCTAATTATTTATTTCTGAAAGACTTATGGATGCTTCTACCTGGACCAAACTGAACTCCTTTATCAAAGTTCCCTGAATTCTTGAGGAAATTGTAGCCCAGAACTGGGTCTCAGTTTTGTGACTTCATCCCTTTGCCAGATAATGTTAGTGTATATAAGCAGCCCAAGTAGCTAAAATTTCCCTGTCAGTTCCTATTATAAGATCCTATTTTCAGTTGATTATAACTTTGCCAGACTCGTACTCTGGAGCTGATGTTTTCCATACTTGATTTTTTGTTGAAAGTTGCAGTTAATATGGCTCATCTGTCTTGTTGTAAGGGAAGGAGCTGGAAAATACACTGTTTTCCTCATGTGCTCCTTCTCAAAGTAGCAATTTTTGAACTAAGTGTTTTCCTTGTATAAGGAATTAGTTCAGATGTCAGATTTCGCATTTGATATGGCACTGACTTCACAGAGAGCTGGAAGTTGGGGCTCACAGTGTATAATGTAGCTGCTTTACAGGCTTATCCATCATAATTTTGAAGGGGCACACAAAAAGGGCCAAATTGTGGTAGTATGACTATTGCAGATCTGGATTATCAAATTTTTATAACGCTTGACTAAACAGGTTTAGACTTCTTTAGTTGCAGTTTTCACTAGAACTAGATTCTAGAATTGTGAGTGGGAAACTTCTGT
Source organism: Phaenicophaeus curvirostris (assembly GCF_032191515.1). Classification (NCBI taxonomy): domain Eukaryota; kingdom Metazoa; phylum Chordata; class Aves; order Cuculiformes; family Cuculidae; genus Phaenicophaeus; species Phaenicophaeus curvirostris. Next base: position 4,318,764 of record NC_091411.1, read on the forward strand.
CTTGAAAACTGAATGTAAAATATGAATGTTGATGTTAGCAAAGTAACAGAAAGTTTATAACTGTAGTCAGGATTTGGCTTTAAATAGGTGTTTTTATTTAAATCCTGGTATTTTTTGCGTAGTTTTTGTCTTGGCTACGTGTTTTGGTGTTTGAATCCACTTCACATCTCTTGTAGAAACTTCAGACCAGCACCCTACTTAGGACAATTCTGAAATGGATTGGAGCCATATTGTGTTTACTTCTGTTTCTAGGTTATATTGCTGAATGCAAACACTTGTGAAAATGCAAAGAAGCAATGGAAATGAGAAGGGAGTGAACTTATTTGAACCTTCAGGAAAGAACTTAAACCCCATTTACCCTATTTAAAATGTGAGTTGACCGCCCAGGTCTGTTCTTATACAATTTGGATAAATGTTCCTCTCCTTAATCATAGCAGAGATCAGCCACTAGTTCTTTATGTAAACTGTGTGCACAAGGGCTTACATTGAGGGTGAACTTGGGGGAATGATGTTCCTAGTCATAAAACTATTAAACTAATATGATCTGGAAGAGGATAGGGATGTCCTTTGGCTGGCAGTTACTGTTCCAACTCTGCACACCATATGAAATACTGGCTTTGCACCATGCAGCTTTTCTCCACCACTGTCATTCCTCTACAGCGCTCTTTAAAAGCTGAGAATAATTTATCTTAGCATATGTAAGTTTATTTTTTATGTAATTACATGTACCATCATGTTAACTTCGTGTAAAGGTTGTGCCTATTGTCCTTAGAAAACCAAAGTGATTATCGTCGGTTTGTTTTGTTACACAATTGTTTAAATTATAATAAGTTACCATCATTGTTTCTTGAGCCCAGCTGTGTTTATGGATTAAGATCTACTGACTCAAATATTTACAGCGTTCCAAAAATTATGAGAACATGCAGTGCTGGGGGGGTTTCCATATGCTACATTTCTTGATTGAGAGACTTCTTCATCAAAATTGGAAAAGAAGTTTGGTCCAGGATAGTCTGATAAGACACTGTTGTGTATCTCTTATACCAGTCTGGATTAGTGCTGTTTATCACACTCTGGTGTTGGTGTGTAGAGGCCATTCCAGGTTTTCAAGAGTGACCAGAGTGCTGGCGATGAATCCTCTGGAAAACTTGACCCAGCTGGGTGCACTGACTGAGCCCTTGAAGCATGGCTAAAGCCAGTGATAATTGCGTCAAATTCTACCCCAAGGCCACTCCGGTTCTAAATATTTTCTTGATGTGGGCTACCCACTCCCGCAAAGACTGCGTGCAGGGATATCCATTTAAGGTCTGAACTGTGGCAGCTCCCAGGAGGTCTGTGGACCTCTTCAGAGCAGATCTGTGCCTCTCTGTGCGAGGCAGAATAAGAGTTACATTTGAGTTTGTGTTGTCAGTGTGGGCCAGGTCTTTATGTGAGGAACTGGTGTTATTCACAGAAGAGCCGTGTTTCTTGCAGAGGAAAAACAAGTCCCTATGACTTAAAGCCCTGCACCGCAGTTTGAGATCATGGCTCTGGGCAGGGAAATGCTCAATTCATTTAAGTCTGACGGATTTAAGCATGTGCCTATAAGCTCATATTTAATGCTGTGTTTGTGTTCAAATACTTCCTCATGCAGAGTCTGAGTCTGCTGGTACTGAAGCCATAAGCCAATATCAAATGGCAAGGGGATTAGGAGGAAACTTTCCCTCTTGACTAGCTGTTCTGTAGCTGCCTGCTGCAGAGCTGTTGTATTTTTCCTTTGTAGCACTGAGTACCAGCTACTGTTGACAGCAGGGTATTAAATTTGTTGGGCCACTAGTCAGTCACCATGGCAATCCCTATGCTTCTACGAGGGGAGAGGAAGGGATATGAGAGGTCGTTGTACTTTGCTGTGCTTTGCTGTAAATAGAGCAGAGTTTGTTGGAAGAGCTGAATCATCAGATCTTGTCCCGTGTGCCTTGAATATGCCCTGTCCAGGCTGGTGGCTGTCACCCTCTGCCATGGCACTTCAGGCTTTGGCTTCAGGCTCCTGCTACTTGTATTGAGCACAACAGACCTCATGTTATTTTTGGCGCCTCTGTTGTATTTTTTTTGTCTTGGCAATAACAAGTTAGTCATCATTCTGCTGTCATTCATAAAGCACAAGCTGTTTAAGAGAAAAAACACTGTGGAGAGCAGGTGAGATACATTCCTAGCTTACCAAGACACTGTCCCAACATAAGTGTGGAGACTGGGACTGGAATCATGTAGACCTTTTCATGGATTGTTTTTCTGAGTATTAGTGACCAGGGTAGTCACTTTTGTGCAGGCTTTGTGTACCAGGTTTCTTGAACTAGGTCATACAAGCATGTGCTTCTACCTTCAGGTCTGAAAGTACGAATATCTTCATTACTTTGATAAATGGACTACTTTTATGCCCATGTAATTTAGTCTCAAGTGTTTTGACAGAAACCAGTCCTCTCTGAGGCATTCATGTGGTAGCACCTCAGTCATGACCAAACCCATAGAAGCAAAATGTTCTCACAGTGTTGGTAGGCAGACTGTTCTATGCATGGTGTGGGCAACTTAGGAAACCAGCCCCTAGATTATGCTTGGTTTGCAGAGCCTTGTGCTGTTCCTCTTGTTTTCAGTGTGCGATTACCTATGATTCTGTCACTGAATCTCATGAGTGGTGTCCTCCATTCAGGTGCGCTGGCTCATTGTAGGTATAGATGGGGGTCAACACTCATCCAGTGATGCTTCAGTTATATAAAACATTCATGAAGGATATTGAAATCTGATTAATCCTTGGTTTATGGCAGCTTTTGTTACTCAGAGTATTTGAAAGGAGCAAGTCCGTTGTTATCTCTAACATTTAAATAGAACATTGTCCCCTTTTCACTCTCCAAGTGGTCAGGCACACAAGCATGTGCTTAAAGTTAGGGAAGAGTTAAGTCTTGTCCTAAAAGAATGCCCTGTGGTATTTTGTTTCATTAATAACACTGTAAAACCCTGGGTTTGGTGGATCTAAAGTTTTTTTTTTTTTAAATTCCCAGCTCTATTGCACATGTTGGAGTAAAAGTTACTCCCCTGTGCATAGGCAATATCGCTAATGGAGCTACGGACACTATTTTTCTCTGTACCATGCTGAGAGCTCACCTTATTGTCTGCCTAATTATAGAGTGAAATACAATCCTCTGTCTGTCTCTCTTTATCCAAATTCACAGTGATTAACAATAAAAATCTTTACCCAAAGTGTGAAGTAGTGGAAGTATAAGAGCAGTATGAAGACAAAGCAAGACAGCCATATGTTCTCTCCTTTTCTTTCCTTGACATGTGCAGGCATGCTCTCCTGCTAAAGTCCATATTATCTTCCCGAGATGTTTATTTTATTTTGCTTACATTTAATTATTTAATCACAAGGATTTGTGTCTCTGTAGGTGTGAATGTCAATGTCATGATAGGATGGGAGATGGTTGATGAAGCTGGTGTACTGCACAGCTGTGCTCTACCTACGATTGTAAGAGTTTGACATGTCCAAAAGGCATTCACCACCTCTGGGGCTTTGGGTTTAGTGAGTTTTTGAAATGACAAGACTAAACTGTGTAAAAATAATAGCATCAGCTCCTTTTAGGGCTGTTCAATACCATTACTAATGGTATTTTGTCTTCAGAGCTAATAAATTTACTGGGGTGGTAGTCATTTGGGTAAGTGCTATGTGCAGTTACTCTGCTTGATGTGGATGGAGGTGAAAGATTTGCCCGTGTTTAAGAATATTGTTTTAAGTTTGGGGTTCACAATACTTAAGCAGAAGGTCCTAATGATGGATCATGAGCTCTGTATTGCAGATGTATGGGCATGTGCATCTTCAGCTTTCTCAGCACAGGTCTAAACCAACATGTCACGCTATGAAGACATGCTGATGGAGGCTACTTCAAGTGATGGGCATGACTTTCTACCTCAGTGCTGGTGCAGTCTCAGTGGGTAGCGGGCATAGGTACATGCTGCTGTTTGTGAGATTTGCTTCCAAAATTATTATTTCTGGCAGAAAAGACTGATGAAATAAGTGAACAGAGGGTGGAATAAATAAATGGTAGGGGAAAGAGGAGTGCTGATGGAGGGGGAGAGGAATACATGACCATTGGTAGCCCTGAGCAAGACAGCGTGGTCATGAGAAGCATTCTGCAGGGGCTAAGCAGAGCTGAAGGTGAACAGTCTTGTGTTCATTAACATCTCAGTGTTTGCCTTCAGTCAGTGCTATAGTGTCTTTTTTTTTCATGAGATATTAAATAGAAAGACTGTTCTTGTGAAATCTAGTTCTTTTCATCTGAGGGGTTAGAGATAAATATCAGCTTAACACTCCAGTAATTATCTAGCACACTTTTATTTTGGTGATTAGAACAGCGAACTTTCTGAAAGTTTGCATCAAATTTGACTTGTTCATTAAATCTCTTGGAACTATGGCACGAGTCAAGTCTGAAGGTGACAGATACAGCAGTTCACTTATGCTTGCATCAAACTTGTTTGTTCTACCTGAATGATATCAAAGTGTATGTGTATATTAAAAATAAGGATATTTTTAACCCTGATGAATGAGTGAGAAACCTGCAGCTTAAAAAACGCTATTTGCTTTTGAAGATTCACTTAAACCTGAACACTAATGAGCCTTATCATGCCAAATGTGTAGGGAAGATAAAAGAGAGAAAAAATAACCTATAAATATCTGTGATAATTTGTTAAACCTCCTGTTTTTATCAAGTTGTAGTGGATAAATGTTTGACCAGCAATTGCTGTGAACATAAGACAGAAATAGCATTCATAGGAATCTTAGATGATAACACATCACTAGCTTCATTGTATATTTTCCGTTTCATGGTGAATACAGAGGACCAGAGTCCACAAAACAGTCTGTGCTCATACAAAAGGCACCCCTGTATAGCGAATGAACAAAATGTTCTTGGATCAAACTCCAGTTTTTATTTTATTTTTTTTAGGCCAGAAAAAGTTATTTGAATGCTCCCACAGCTTTCCTCTTCACCTCTTGTACTGTTACATCCTCTGACATCATACTGTGCTTCCAAGGAGAAGTTTATGGTGTCACGAAAAGGGCCTCAGAAGTTCAAGATGCTATGACACTGAGAGAAAGTGTCTGTATGTTTTCAAACATTATGGAAATTGTAAGCGTGCTTTCCAGAACTGTCAGAAATACATACTTTGAAAAGATGAATGCCTGTGTGGGATTAACTCCTCATGTTACACATGTACTCTGGAGTGTGTTGTTTTCTCCCACTGGTCTCTAGAGCCCAGTATCTCAAATGGAATCTGACACACCACACCAGATGCTAAATGAGGCCTTTCCAAATTGAGGTGTGTGTTTTCTGTGCTGAATGTAATCTTTCCAGACCTAGTTTGTGTCAGTCTGATGGGAGTTGTCCTGCTGTTTTGGAGCAATTCACCTGGCTCAACCACAGCCCACCTTTGTGTTTGGTGGTGTTAACAAAATGTCTGTGGATGGGTCCCTCCTTCCCTTGTCTCTGAATGGCCCCCAGTTGAAATGTCTTGTTGGTGTAACTGGTGTAGCTAGCTGGTGTACATATGGACAATATTTCTAGGAAATGTTATGCAAACCAGTTCCAAAAAAGAGGCAAGCATAGGAAAATGATGTTATGCTATCCCTAAAGCAGATAAAATCCATGTCATATGTTATTACTCTTCTTTGAAAGGAGAAGCGAATAATTATAGCAGCTGCTTGTGCTATAACAAACTGGCACTGTGTATTCATAGCTAACATTAAACAGCTGATATGTTGCAGAGCCTTGACTCTTTATAAGAAGATCTTGAAAGATGGGGTTTACCTGGAAATGAAACAAGAAATGCTCCACTAACATTGGCACTCACTAACTGGGAGTACAAATGGCAAGTCAAAATGAGCATAACTAGCTGTGACAGATATCTGGCTTGGGCAGGATATGCCTTATACCTCATTGAGAAGGAGTGGGGGGGATTGAGATTGCCTAAACTCATGTGGTTTAAAGTACTGATGTGGTAGATGGCAAAACTGTCAAACCCCCTCTTCAGGTTTGACGTAAGTGTTTAGAGAGGCAGGTTCCTTCTAGTTCCCCTGTTGAGGTCGTCCAGAAATTCAAGGTTGAGAAAGGAGGAGGGTAGATGAATGATTTTTTTTGTTTACAGTGTTTTTAGGCTAGTGGTTAGAGTTCTCATCAAGCTGCGCAGAGACCTGTAGTTCAGTTTCTGCCCCAAGGAACTCCTAAATACATAGAATCGTTGAATGGCTTGAGTTGGAAGAGATCTTAAAGATCATCCAGTTCCACCCCCCAGCCATGGGCAGGGACACCTCCCACTGGATCAGGTTGCTCAAAGCCCCATCCAGCCTGGCCTTGAACACCTCCAGGGATGGGGGTTCCATGACTTCTCTAGGCAACCTGTGCCAGTGCAGTTACCATGTTCAGTGGCATTACATGGGGCTGTCGTTTGATGATGTTGATCTGTCTGTTATGCTGTCTCCTAGATAAGGAGCTGTTAACACATCATCTTTTAACGCATGAGCTTCACATAGCAGTGACAGGTAATATATACTTGTTTCCTTGGGAAAAAAAAAATCTTTTCCGTTAGCAATGACTTGCTGATTGCCTATTTATTTTCCCAAATCTTCTCATGTCAAAATATTTTGATAAAAGTCTGGCCCATATTAAATAATCAAGAAAATAATTGCTACTTCCAATTTCATTTAATTTTTGACTGTCAAATAATCTAACAAGCTTATTTTTAGATCTCGGGAATGCATCTTGTAAGGTGCTGCAGTGAGTGAGCAAAGATGGTTTGTATGCAGCAGAGCTTGGGGAATGAAGGGAGGTGGCTGATTTCAAAGCCTGATGAACATTAGAATTGAAAGGGAGAGTGCGGGGAAGGAAGAAATACTTTGTGTGCAATCTTGACCCAGCAACATTGGGTTAATGATCACAAAGTGGCAGGCAAATTAGTTAATTAGAGAATAAGTGCCTGCTGTTTGCATCTGTCTCATTAAGTCTGAAAAATAAAGCTGTAGAGGAGAGGTACTACACAGTGCTGGGTAGGAGGGTGCTGGCAGTGGGGGGATTGGGCAGTCATCTACTGAAATTGTTTCTCAAGTCATTGAATGTGGCTTCTGTGGTTGCTGTGTGTCTTGTCCTGTACTCCAGAAGTTGTATGTGGGGTCAAGCACTGAGCTGTGTAAGGAATGTTTACTCTTAGCTTGATATGCTGGTCTGAAACATTACTGTAAAACCTCTTCAGTTTAACATGGAGCAGGAATTTCCTGTCTTTATCCCGTTAACACTGAAAATGTCGGGGTTGCAGAGAAAAGGTATGCTGAGAGGAAGGGAGTTAAGGTAGGGTCGAAGAGTGAAATTGCAGGTTAAGGGGGTGATTTTTAAAAAAGGATGTGGGCTATTTGAATAACTCTTTCAAGACTGTCCCCAGACATCTGCCAAATTCTAAAATTCCTCCTTGAACATCACCTTGGCACTTCTGGGAGCAGCAGGAAAGCTTGCGCTAAATCGCCAGAATGAGAGTTATAGGAATCAGGCTTGAGTGGATGGGACTTCAGCAACCAAGTTGTTTAGAATTCCTTTTTTTGCTTATTTGTTTTGCAAGTGGAAGGCTAGTGAATCTGCCCAGATAGGTAACTTCCTTCTGCCCTGCCAGGTATGGGATGGTACAGAAAGGTGCAGAGAAGGTTTGAGGTGGTACAGGTAGAGCAGGGGAGACAAAGAGAAAAGTTTGATTATCCTGTTTCCCCTGTAGTTCTTGCATGCACAGAACGAATGGATTAACATTCAGAGAAGCGTTAGACAGAGAAGTATGAGTCTGAAAAGGTGGTGTGGCACAGGGGACTCCAAACCAGCATCAGTAACAGCGAACTGAGGGAAACCAGCCCTGCTGCCCCTTAGCAAGCAGCAGTAACGTGAGACTACACTCAAGGCTGCTTCTTGTGATCCTTTTTCTTCCAAAGGCTGAGCGTTAACTGCATTTGGAGGCCTGATATGGGCAGAATGATATTCTGCTTTGAGAAAGATGGTAATTCCAGGCACTTCCCGGAGTGTACCGAGGCCATCAGGGATGTGGTTTAAATGACAGTCTTTCTCCATTGACTTTGAATTGAGTTGTTGTATCCTACAGCTGAAAATTCCAACCCCCTTGCAAGGATTTTGGACACTTAGTCCCCCATGGAAAATTAAAATGAGATTAGAGCAGCTCAGCCTGCTCTTCTAAGTGGATTGAATCAGAAGTAGGAACAGGCTTGGGGTTTTGTTAACAATCAATTGAAACTTAATACTGCAATCACTTTGAGCATCCACAGGGAGGGAAGGCAATATCTCTGGAAAAAACCAGTATTGTATATCACAGAATAGAATATTCTGCATGGAATATTTATTGGAAAATGATTTACATTCCCTTAATTTTTCCCTTACAAACGTCTGCCCTTTTCTGGCTGGAACTGCTGTCATAACCACATCCCTGTTTCTAGAAGTGCTAATAGAGCTGATTTAAGTTGTTTGTATAAAATGCTTTTCACAGAGAAAAGAATTGTTCTTGAAGTGCATCTGACTAAAATACGCCAAGGTTATCAGCACTTCACATTTTGCAAATGAATTCATATCTTATTTAAAACTTTAATTGAACATACATGGCTTGCTTTTCTTAATGGCTTTCCTGAAAAAGATTGTTCTTTTCCCAATAAAAAGCAGGCTGTGCTCACTAGAGGAAAATCTAAGGAAAATTTGAGCAAAATTACCCTTTCCCTCAAAAAAGATGTTTGAAGAAATAAAATAGAAAAATAGGTCTCTCTGGGCCCTTGCAAAATGCAAATATCTCTTAATGGGCAGGTTTTGCTTGGCTGTTAACTAGTTGTAGCTGTTCTTGCTTCATTTGGTTTGCATAACCATGGCCTAATTCAAAACTATTTTTTCCTAATGTATCCCTTTGTTACTACTTCTGTGCTAATATTTTGGCATTTTCCTACTTCCCTAATAGCTTCATGTCTCTTTTCTGCATGGCCTGGTCATGTGGTATGGATGACAGTGAATCTGAGCCTGAGCTGGTGTCTGTTCCTGCAGCATGTCCCCCTTTCTGTGTCTCTGCTGCCTCCCTCACATCTGTCATGGAATCATGGAATGGTTTGGTTGGAAGGGATATCAAAAATCACCCAGTCCCAGCCCCCCTGCTGTGGGGGCCGTTTAAGTCCACCTTTACAGGTGATGACCAGAGAATCCAGCCTCTGTTAAGAAACAAAGATTAAAACAAGGAAAGTCCAAAGGACTCTGACAAGAATTAGTGCTCAGTTTCCAACAAACAGTTATTCTGGATCTAATTCTTGCTATACGTAAGATATTGGCTCCACCAATTATACCTTGATATTAGAATTAGTTTCAGTTGAAATCTACCAGAACACTCACATCTTGGCAATAAATCACTTTTATGTCGCATGTGGTTCCATTAAGAAAGATTTGATGTCACTTTCAAGGTAAAATTGCTGATTACAATCTTGTCTGGTTTCCCTCTTTGCCCTCTGGCAAATAGAGAAATATTTTGATTTTTTTTCTGTGTAGTTTTCCATTCAATAACTTGAGCACCTCAGTCTCGTCAAAAAAGACTGACATCTGCCATGTTACTACTCTCAAAATAAAGCCTCTCAGATTGACTGGTCTGACTTGCAGTTGCTGTGTTCATTTATTAAGGTGAGCCTACGGGATCAAGCCTTTACATAAATTTTGGAAGTACTGCTGCATGGGTGCTGAAGACTTTACCAGGATGCATAAGAAAGTACTTTTAGGGGGGCTTTAACTCTAGCTCTTTGTACCTGTAAAAGTCTTTAACTCAAGAAAAGAACAGAATTTCTGACCCAGGTTTGGCTGCAAATGAGCAGGATGGGCACGAGCAGGGTGGCTGGGGAAAGGTGTTGTCATGTCATTGGAATGTGAGTTACAGTAGAATCACTAAGGTTGGAAAAGACCCCTAAGACAGTCAATCCAACTGTCAGCCCAACCCCACTGTGCCTACTGACCCATGTCCCAAAGTGCTGTATCTGTGTTCTCTGAACCCCTCCAGGGATGGATACTGCACCACTGCCCTGGGCAGCCCCTCTGCCAGTGCTTCACCACTCTGTCATTAAAGAAATACTTGTTAATAACCAATTTACATCTTTACTGGCGAACGTGGTCCCAGTTCAGCATCATTCTTTTCAGTATCAGAAACTGCATGGCCAGGAGTCCCTCTTTCTGCTGATGTGGAATGGCAGTGCCCATTTTCACAGCGATTTTTCTTTTGTCTCCCTCAAATTTAGAAAGGAATGTAATGAATGCAGGGTTCTAGTTGGTGTGATGTTTATAGCTGCTGCGCTTTTGATAGGCTGTTGGCCTATCTATTCTGAATAAGTAAAGCTGCAGTTCCTGCCACATGCAAAAATGAACTGTGCAACCTGGGTAGGATCTCACCTTTTTTTTTGCCCCAGACTCACAGGCAGGAGAGTATCTCCAAATGGGTTTTAGAGGTAATGTCACAGGAGGCAATGTCCTAAGTGAAATATACTGATGTTGACAATATATTTGTTAAAATTCTTCAGGCAAATCTGTGTGGAATATAATTGGTTTGGATTTACTTTTATAACACAAAGTTTAATTGAACTCAATTTCCAGTCGTCTTCTAGGCTTACTTTTTGACTCAGGCTTAGCACTTACGTGTTCCGTTATTATCAGCGATATATTAGAACATTATATGGGCAAGTATCATACTCCCTGTGATATTTAAATATGTAACATATTTGGAGTTCTTTGCTGAAAGATTAGAAGTAAAAGCAACATTATACTTTGACTTGTCTCTCAAACTGAGGACAGACTTTTCTCTTCATCAAGGAGTTCTGTTTTCAATCAGAAGGTGTCAGCAGCTCAGGATTCAGAGATGCTGTCTAGTAGTGTGAGATTTCCAACCTGATGATTCTATTATTGATAATTTTGCAAGAATGACCATGCCAAAACACTGTAAATGTTTGTAGATACTCCAGGTCTGTGGCAAAGGCAGGAATGAGTGCTAACATTCCATAAGATACATATAGGAGATTTTCTTTACTTAATAAAAACTAAAGAAGTTGCATAGACTCAAGGAAGGGTTTTGGTTGGAAGGGAACATCCACTCCCCCCCACCCCGCCTTGTTCAGGGACACCTCCCACTGGATCAGGGGCCCCAAGCCCCATCCAGCCTGGCCCTGAACACCTCCAGGGATAGAGCAGTCACCACTGCTCTGGGCAATCTGTGCCAGGGCCTCCTCACCTCACTTCTTCCTAATGTCTAATCCAAATCTTCCCCCTTCCAATTTAAAGGTCCATTCCTCCTTGTCCTGTCACTACAGGCCCTTGCAAAAGTTCCCTCCCACAGCTTTCTTGGAGCCCCTTTCAGTACTGGAAGCTGCTTTAAGGTCTCTCCAGAGCCTTCTCTTTTCCAAGCTGAACAAGCCCAATCCTCTCAACTTGTCCCATTTCTCTAAACTTTCCTTTTGTTTCTAAAAGCTCATTTGTATGGTTTGGAGCTGACTGGGATCCCAAATTTTTGCAAGTGCTGTGGAAGTCTTTCTTGGAGCTGGGTACCTGGCAAGAACCCATTTCTTTTCAAGTAGCTCAGGCAAAAGCCCTTGGATCTTGCAGCACTCATCTCTATGGCACAGAATCATCTTTTTTTTTTTTTTTTTGCAACTGTTTTTTGGCATATATTGCATTATTTCTTAGTGCAGGAGAATTCCACCTGTTTCTCCAATACACCTGTGCTTCCAGGATCCTCAGCAAATAGGCACAATTTATACTGACAGAAAAGACTTTTGCTTATTTTAGTTGATAACTATTCAGAGAGTGAAAAGTGATGGTCAATGTGCTGTTATATGGCTGTTACATGGGAAAAGCTTTTACTGACGCCCATCACAAACGCTGACCCTGTTCTTCGCTTGAATTGACATCAGCAACCAGACTGGCAAGTTTCTTGTGTAGATTTAGGATCTGCGGTGGAGCCAAAATATCTTGCAAACTTTGACCAGGGCTCCAGAATTAATAATTCAGTAGGGGTTTTAGGAAGGCCAGAATTTAGACACGGTACATGTGTGGTATGGTGTGGTAATCCCCTTGCTCGTGCCAAGCAGGTTGGCTCCAGCCCTGCACCTCCCTGGCAGTAGCTTTGTCGGGCGTGAATTTAGCTCTTGGAAAATGTTGTGCTGAGGAGTGGAAGAAAAGGACTTTGGCATTTACAGGGCCTTGAAAACAAAATGCTCTTTTGAACAGGAGGTTTTTAGGATTGGTTTGGGGGAGGGAAGCAAGGAGCTTGTTGAGAGGTAAAGGGAATATCTCATTAATGATTGACTAATGAGCTGTAAAAGTTCTGACTCTAACTTCTGAGGATGGAAAATGTTTCTTGGAATGCCGCAGCCCCACAAAAGCTGGGGCAGATCCTGGCTGCCTCTGTGTAGGGTCTTTGATACAGTCTGACTTACCTCTTTACTCCAGTCCCTTAGGCCTTAGAAAAGATTAATCACAGTGCGGTGGGGAAGCACGTGGAAATAGCTAAGAGATGAGAAATGAGAGCAGGAGAGAGGAGGAAAAAAGCCCCAACATGAAATGCTGTTTTCTTTCTGGTAGGGCTTGGGCAGGAATAAATTGCCAATGATCTCACTTTCGAGCAATGTCAGTTTATTTGTACTGACTCTGAACTGGCCATTTAGCAGGGGCTTCTTGCTCTGAGGCCCGACAGGCTTTTCGGCTCTGTCTTGTGAGGGAAGAGTCTTGTAATGACACAAGTTTTATGCAACAGTAAGCAGGGATTTGGTCAGGGGAGGGTCTTGCCAGAGCCTGGTGCAGTCGATGTAAAATACACTGGCTCCAGCCTGTTAGCTCTGTCCCCATTGACTCGACTTGGGCTTAAAGGTAGCGCCGCACACGTCCAGCCCATAGGTGGGCACAGCGTACGCTGCTGTGGCTTGTATGGAAGAAATGAGGCAGATCAGAACCTAATGAAACAGAGATAATTAACTGAAACTTGACAACTTTGAAGTCAAAAGTCCCTGGAGTGTTAAACAGCGAGGGCTTGGAAAGAGTCCGGGAAGGGTCAGAGTATGGTATAGATTCGCCTTTCCTGCCATTATGTTTTCCTCTGTTATGTATCTAGCTTGAAGGGTTTTCAGGTTTTTTCTGCAGCCAGTTCTTGTGGGTTTATTGTGGGTTTATTTCTCTGGTAGTAGCGAAGGATAGTGGTAGAGTTAAGGTGTGAAACTAGAGCACTAGGGTTCAAATCCTGGTTCTGTCAATGCCCTGTGTGGCCATCAGTGAAGCGCCCTATTCCCTCTGGCCTTCAGTTTTCAGTCCATGAAATGTGGTTAACAAAGCTTTTGTTCTTTGTTGTGAGTACAGCCTGCAACTCTAGGATGGGGCTGGCCCTGACCAACTGCATGTAAAGGAACTTGCAGAGCAAGACACTTTCTCTGTTCAGCCCTGGTGGTGTTTTTTGATGAAATATTAAGAATAATACAAATGGAAATCCCTGCTGGGGTTTGTTGTGAAGTCTCTGTGGCTTCCAGCTTGCAAGCAACCTTTGTCAACTAAGCACAGCACAGAGAGAGGCTGTGACCTCCCTAAAGCCACGTGTGCACCTTTCTTTGCAATGACTATTGCCTGGTGGGAACAGCTCTAACACCGTAAATCCTCCTGCACGAGGCAGCACTCCCACGTCCTTGTACAGTAAGGAGAGCAGAGACTGAATGAAGGTGCTCAACATTCACAACCTCATCTTGCTAGAGAAGTTGGAAGGTACCCAAGCATCTATCTAAGCAGTGTTAGCACTTTGTATTTTCTTGCTTTTAAAGCTCAAGTGTTTAGTTAATGTCTGCGCAGGTGGTTAAATACAAAGGGTCCCTCTGCCAAGTTACAACTCTGAAGTTTACTGGAAAGGAAAAAAAAAAAAAAGTCATAAAGTCAAAGCTTATTCATGTTTTTTTGCAGGTTGTAAATGTAAGGAAATGAGACCACTCATGCAGATGGGCATAATGTACACCTTGCGTGACACCTAAAAATGCCACTCAATAGTTATTGGCCTTGAGACTCCAAGCGCTAGGCAGAAGTCCCCTTTAACATTGCAGTTTGACACACAGTTTGTATTTCGCAAACTAAGGATGTTCAGCCACTGTGACTGCATTTTGCAAACATTGCTGTAGAGAAGTTATTTAACAGCAAAGCATGTGTATTTTAAACTAAGTCCAAATAACTTTCTGCGAAAGAGCTGCCATGCAGGAAGTGTGAGATGGGTGGAAGAGGATTTGCCTTTGGTCCTGAGTGGTGCCACTCCCAATAACTGTGCAAGCTGCAAGGCATCAAAGCTAAAGTACCCTCATTTTTGTGATATGTTATCCTCATGGTTCTGGCAAGAATTAAATGACAAGAACAAATCTGAATATCTTTCAGGCAACAGGTAAATTTTCATCTCTTTCTAGATGTAAGGAAGCAAATGTGACTGACCTATAAGGTAACGTGTGAATCTTTTCTCATTACCAAGTACTCTAAGGGAGAGCTTCCTCCCTAGGAAGGACCTAAAACTTGTGGATAATGGAGTCCTTCCCTGTGTTCGAGAACTCTTTTAATGGGCTCTTTTCAGGAACTTTGCAGGTGCTGGGACAGCAGAGCTCTAAGAGGCAATTCCAGATCCTCTTTGTGCAGGTGGTAGGAGCCAGGGCAGTCAGCACATACTAGGCAGCTGAATGCATCTTCCTTTGCTTAGCATCACGGGAAGAGGAGCTGCTGGGGTTGTCCTCTTGGGAAATGGCCTGAAAATCATTCTTTTGAAGCACTGCTTGGTATTGCTGCTGAGCTGCTAGCAGTCCTAGCAGCGGATAGCTCCTCTAGGTTCCTATATAAGAAAACTTCAGTTTGGTTTTCTCCTCCGTCCTTGTTTTCATGTCATCTTCAAATCCTGTTATGAACAGGAGAAAAAATATATTTCATTCCAGCAAGCTCTGTATGTTCAGTAACCTTCTTGCTATGTAAATAGACTTGTATATTCGTGAGTAACTGGTAGTGCCATACGTGGTCTTCAGGCCTTTGAAACTAAGACTTAATTTTGAAATATATGAGGATGTACTAAATGTGAACAGAACACATGGGCAAGCTGAGCTTTTAGGTGGGGTAGGGATGCCTGTTATTATTGTAGCAGCCTTCTAGTACTGAAAGGGGGCCTGCAAGGAAGCTAGGGAGGGGATCTTTGTCAGGGAGTGCAGGGAGAGGAAGTGGGGGGGAATGGTTTTAAGCTGAAAGAGGGGAGATTGAGATGAGATCTTAGGAAGAAATTGTTTACTATGTGGATAGTGAGGCAGTGGCCCAGGTTGCCCGAGAAGTGGTGGCTGCCCCATCCCTGAATGTGTTCAAGGCCGGGTTGAATGGGGCTTTGAGCAACCAGATCCAGTGGGAGGTGTTCCTGTCCATGGCAGAGGTGTTAGAATGGGATGGGCTTTAAGGTCCCTTCTAGACCAAACTGTTCTATGATTATTATTAATAAATAACTGTTCTGAAGCTATAGTGCCAATTGCTCTGTGCCCTCACACCCCCAAATGTCTAGTGAAGAGTGATGGACCAGCCCTTGTACACTCAGATAACAGCCAGGCACACTTTTATGATCAACCTATTCTCTTGGATTGTTTTCCCAGTGAGCGAGTTAGGAGGCAAGGAGATAGCTTTTCTGCCTTGGTGAACTTGTGTTGTTTAGATATCAGAACCTGTTTGAAATGTCCCCAAGGAGATGACTAAACTAGCCCCCAAGTGACACGTGTTTCTCTCTGCTTCACAGTGGAAGGCTCCGATGTCTGTTGGTGAGATTGAGCTTCCTGCTGAGAAGTTAATTTGAGCTGGCTAGAGATTAAATAATACTTAACTGCCTGATACTGTGAAGCTTAAAAGAAGAAAAAAAGACATGCAGTGTCACCTAGGGAGTAAACCAAAGCTTGCTGAAGCCCATTGAAATTTTTCCATTGAATTCAGCAGGTATTGGAGCAAGCTGCCAGCAACATGCTGATGTGACCTCAGGCTACAGCTGTGCCACTGCCACTAAAGGATGTTGTTCAGGTTTGGAGCTCAGCATCTATCTCAGCAAAGGCAACTGAAATGAACTAAAAGGGGGTGGGATTGAATGTGGAGCTCACTTTGGATGCTTTCATTTCATAGGCTGGATTTATCACCCACAGCCAAAATGATTTCTCGGTATTAGACACCTGCCCTTCCCCATGGCCAGCTCCGAAATGACAGTGCTCTTTAATATAATGGTTTTAAATGTGCAAAGGCTAAATTCCAGCTGAAGCAATGTTTAATTTGGCTTTTGTGGTTCAGATAGCTAGGGAGCTGTGGGCATGTCAGTTTGAGTTTCAGCTGCAGTTCTGTGTCAGGCACCCAAACCCAGCTTTATGCGTGTACTACTGTGCCCCCATCCAGGGCCTCGTGCTTCGGCAACCCTGTACTTCAGGGAGCACTTAACATATAAAAGAATTTATTCCTGTTTTGAATTTGAGCAGTGCTGCAGTGCATTGTACTTTATTACAATGCTTCTGAGTTGCTTTCATAATTTCCCCTGTGCCACCACCCGAATGTAATTCTTCTCCTGTGCATGTTCTGCTCTGGCTTAGCACATGGCTGGCTGCTGAAGCTCGCCTGCAGGCTCCGTGAGCACAGCTGATGCTTTACATTCCCATATCATTTCTCAACTGATCTGAAAGAATTTCAATTCACAGTAGCCCTGTCTGGGAACCAAGTGTGATTATGTCCTGTAAGACAGGAAAAACAAGGTGAAGAGACATGAATGCTGTGCATGAAGACTGTGGCAATCCATGGCAGCTGCCTACTTCATTTATGCTACTGGATTTTGGTTTGCCCCATGCATTGTTAACTGGATTATAAGGAGAAAAAGGTTTTGATTGCCTAAAGCTCATGCCCATTCTGGCAGAGACAATGGGCAGCCTTCAGCTCTCACATGTAGTCCAGTTTTAATGACATGCTTTCCGAGACTGGGTTGCCCCTTGAGATGTGCATATTCTTCTATTTGATCCTGTGGAAACTGAGGTTAAAGGAGAAGATTATTTTATTTTTTTAATAAAAATCCTTCTGCTTGCTTTCTTTTCTGGAGCTGTGAAGTCCTTCAAGGCGTTAAATCTATCAACGAGGTTATTTGTTACATCTTGGTCCCATGAACAAGATGGCATTATTACATTAGAAAAGTACTTGGCACAATGAGACCTCATCCTATGCTGTGATTCAAAAGAAGAAAATCGGGTGCAAAGTTCCCTGCTAATCAATGTGTCCTTATTTATCGTCACTTACTGTCTTTGGAAAATGAGAGATTGTTTTTCCAAGTCATCCTGCAGCATTGGGAAGACTTCTGCAGCTTTGACTCATTGTGATTATTCCCAAGCGTTGTCATCGGTTCTTCCTGTATTTATGTGAAATTGCTCTTAGCTTGTGCCTGGCTCCCAAAGCTGATCAAGTTCAGAAGTTCTTTCAATAGGAAAAAAAACCCAAAAAACCCACATCCCCACACCCTTCTTGTAAGATTTTAAGATGTGATTTGATTCATTCAGTTTCATGCTCCTGGACATGCCAGACAAACTTCTACAGATTCCAAATCTTCTATTTTTCATTGTCAGGCTATTGTTCTTAGTATAGGTTATGTGTCGGTTAGAATTAAAGGGAGATTGAAAAGAATAAAACGTAGATCACTATAGGGTTATCATTAAGCCTGTACTATGCTGTTCTCTCCTGAATGTCTAAAGATGCTAAGGCATGATTCTCTGCCACTCTGCACATCGCAGCTGCATCCGTCAAAGCTGAAGTCAACGGTGTTGTTAAATTGGACTGAGGATGATTACACTTGCTTTAATGTAAATAACTGGTGAGGATTCTAGCTCTGCCTTGCAATGTGCTGTGTGAAGATGTGACTTCTGCTTCCTCTGTGCCTAAGGGAGAGCTGGGTCTGTGGAGTAGGTACAGATACAGACTGTATCGTAGTCCCAGATTTGGTCCAGTTAAGGATTATTAAGTAAACTGCAACTGCTAGTTAAAACTCAGAGGATGGCTGTTGGGGCATACTAGGTAGTCATAGAATCATAGAATAACCAGGTTGGAAGAGACCCACCGGATCATCGAGTCCAACCATTTCTATCAAAAGGGAAGACTTTTTAACCTGTAGCTTCCTACATTAATTTTGCTGCCGAATAGTTGTTACTGAAGCTACTGGCCTTGTGAAAGGCAGCAGGATCCCTAAAGGCAAATACTGTGCTGAGGCAACAGTTGTACTATTGTGCAAAGCCATGCATGAAAGGTGAAGTTTACTTCTATCAGCTCAGTTTAGTTTGGAGCTTGAATGTATCTGCCGGCAGCAGCTATAATGTGAGGATGTTAATAATGGCTTTCTGTATGAACTGGGCATAAAAACTCACTAAATTCTTTTTAGCAAGTAAACACACTTTTTTTTTTTTACACCAGAGCTTATAATAAAGGCTCCTTTCTCTGATTCCTTCCCCATCCAGATGTTTCTCAGTTACCAATATAGCAGAGAGACATCTTCAGCTCTAAGGCGACCATCAAAATATTCCCTACACCCTTGTCTAATGTCATTTTTTCTGTTCTATTCATTCTATTCCAAGTATGTACTGTATTTTATTTTTTTTTTTAGAAAAAGAGTGCAGCTACTTCTAAGAAACTTTTGTCCCTTACTGAATGTCTTTCCTAAGCATGAGAACATTCTACCCTTGCATTTGCTTACCAGACATCACATGATTTGCAATGGGAACTGGCAAGAACATTTAAAATAATAAAAATAAAAATTGTGATCATCTCAGAACTGGAAGATGAGTGCATTTGCTTAGATATGCAGGGGGTTTGAGCACTGTGATTGAAGTTTCCAGGAATGTTAACTGAATTTAAATTTGTCAGTAACAGCATTATTTATATGGAATGAGTGTGATAGAGGTCAGAAGAGGGTGAGAGAGACTGAGCCATCCAAGGCAAACTCATCACTTAATGCCCGCTGGCAGGTTTGTTTTTTTTTGGTTACTGCCGTTTTCAGACTTGTGCCCTAATCTTTGCTACTTTAGACAGGGACTCTCATACAGTAATTTTCAAACAGGTTGCCCAGAGCAGTGGTTGCTGCCCCAGCCCTGGAGGGGTTCAAGGCCAGGTTGGATGGGACTGGGAGCCCCTGATCCAGTGGAAGGTGTCCCTGCCCTTGGCAGAAGATGGGACTGGATGGGCTTTAAAGACCCCTCCAGCCCAAACTGTTTTTTAATTAGTTGTCCGTGGTACCTTTGGAAAAGCTGTGTATTAGCTTTACTTCTGCTGATGTGGGATTTGACATGACTGCTGGGGCTGGAATGGGCAAAAGTGTTTGTGGACCCTCAGACTACATTATAGCTAGTGGGTGGCTAGGGACCAGGTGAAGGGATGCTTGTTTCACCATTTGCCTGCTTTTTTTTTGTGTGTGTGTGCTTTGTGGGTGAATCTTTGGGAATTTTTGGGTTTATTGGCTGTTAAGTTGCCTTGCCTTGCCTCAGTTTTTCAGAAACTCCTATCGGACCTTTGGTCTGGTTTTGTGCAGGGATTTGTTTCCCTTAATATCTCATAAATTATGGTTCAAAAGCAGTACCTAATTTATTTCTACTCAAACAAATATAAAGAATTCAAAGAAAGTACTGGAAACAGCCCCAAAATTGAGGATTTCTTTTAAAGTAATAATAAAAAGTCTTGATTTCTCTCTGTTACTTCCTCAGGCCACAAGCTTGAGCCAGTGCCTCCAAACTGATTTTGAAGCGCTGAAAACTTTACGTGGAAAGGTCCTACACTTCATTCAATGAAAACAGCTTTTAACTACTGTGTGAGACCCCTCAGAAGCCAGTAGTGATCTGGTCATTAATGGAATTGGCTCTCCCATATGTAAGTAGCTGAGCTGTACTTGTTCTGGTCTAGCTTCTTTAATGTCAGCTTAAAAATAATTCTTACGGTAGGTTTTTGGTTTATACTAGGGTGAGGAGGTACACAATCGGTTCAAAGGGGAGGTGTGCCTGAGGCCACCACACTAAATCAGACGATGACATACTTAAGTTTTGTGGGTTTTTATCATTGCGTCAAGTTGCCAAGGCCTATTTTGGACCACATGAGTCGCTTTGGGACAAAACTAGTAGAGATCTGTGTGCTGTAGTTGGGTCAAGGTGAATGCCCTCTTGTGAAACAGGCATTTGTGTAGCTGCCTTTCAGACCTTTCTGTGTAGTATACAGCATCTTCCATAAATTGCATCATCTACTCCATATTCCCTTCAAAGTACGTGAAGCTGTCATCTGGCTTGGGCATTTCTTCCACCGTTTTGTTCTCCTGTTGTGTCCTGCCACAGATCTCCAGACGATGAAGCAGTGGGGAGGAAGGGGTCAGGTAGCAAATGAGGCTCTGAATTGAGGCATAGTGAAAAAGAGGAGGAAAGGTTTAGCTTCACAGGTGCTGTCAGACCTTGTTGACATTTCTCACTCAGTTCTGCATCCAGAAAGCAAGGCTATAAAAACCTCCCTAAAATGCTAGAGGAGCTGTGAGAGTGATTTCAGTATCATTTGTGAGGTACTAAAGCCTAGATCCTTGAAGTATTTCAGCATCTTTTTCCTATTTAAGAGTTGCTGAATGAAGGATCTAAATAAATCAATCTCATGGTTTTTGGCCTGGCTTTATTTGTGAATTTTGAGCCATTTGGTTTGGCAAAACCATGATAAACTCTTTCTGGACAGAGGCCATGTTTCTCTTTGAAATCTTGTGAAGCGGCACATGACGCTATGCGCCTCTCTACATGTTTTGCAGTAATGAGGGAGCGATGGACTGAGCGCTACATGTCATGGTCCAGCTGTTCCCACACAAATCCTTCATTTGGATGAAAGGAGACTATAGCTGTTAAAATGATAGCAGTGAATGGCATCAGAAATACGATAGACAGATGGATGTTAATGTAACAGCTGTAAAAGGCTCATATGAGAAAACTGGGATAAAGGCTAATTTATTCTACTTCAGTTGTATTGCATTGTTTCTTTCTGAATGAATTGTGTACTTGGTGATCCAATGGCAACATAATTTCCAGTTGTAAAGTGATAATGCACAATTGCCAAAGCTATCAGGTACTGCCAGCTGGAGGACTGGCTGCTGGGATCCTACATTTGCCAAAATAAGTGGGAAACTTCTTAGGAAGACACAGCTTCAGGGCGTAGGCGCCTGTTGAAGTGCGAAAAAACCTTGTTGTTTCTTTCCTCTTCCAGTTTGCCCTATTCCCCGGCAGGACTTGGCCACTGGAAATGGAGTGTTTCATTTCCCCAAGCGTAAGGGAGAAGATGTAGTACAAAGCTCTTTGGGAGACTGGGGGCTAAAAGGAAGTGTCCCAGCAGAGAGGTTCACAGAGCTGGCTTGTTTAGTCGGGTGAAGAAAGGATGAAGCAGCTCCTTCCCGGCAAACCTACAGCTCCTTGGAGGGGAGTTACCAAGATGAGGGAGATGTTAGTAGTGCCAGATAATAAAACAAAGGGTGAGTGGCTGTGAAATAGCTGTTTGGAAGCTGCAAGTCTCATATTAGGAAAACAGTTTTCACTAGAAAGGAAGTGCAGGCCTGGGACGGGTTGTCTAGACAGGCTGTGGAAGCGCCATCCTTGGAGGTTGTGGAGTTTTGGCTAGACGAAGCAGGGGCTGACCTGAGCCAGCGCTGGCAACGGTCCCGTTTGGAGCGGGAGGCTGAGAGGTCCCTCCCAGCCAGTATTTCTATGATAAGAGATATTGGAAGGGAAGAGCTGTATCTGCAAAACCACTTATTGTAATACTTGACATCAGACAAAATTAATTGAGGGACAGAAATCATGAGGAAAGCATTTCTTAAATATGTGGAAAAAAGACCTTAATAAGGCAATAAAGGAATAACAAGTCCAGACGCTGTTTTTCACTCCAGGCTTCTTGAAAAACTTCTCTGCCGCATCTCAGACTCCAGCTATCCATTTATGTACAAGTTAAACCATACACTAGTGGACCCATCAACACTTTTCTTCACCTTGAGATAATTAAGCATATATTTTATGGGTTTCTTATTCCCAGTACATTTACTGTATAAACAAAATCTGTTTTATTATGTTTACTCATTTGGAAAATAGTTAACACTTTGGATCTAAGACTTTTTTTGTACTCACTTCAATATTTTTTTCCCTGTGTCGTAATAGATGGCTTATAACATCAAAGTGTAGTAACTGGCTGATTGTGGCTGAAATCAGAACCCTACCCCAGATGCTGATTTTGTTTTGGTTCTTTTTGGTCAGTTATGGTCACTGTGATAAATTTGGTTATATTTGAAAATTGAGAAAAATCTCCTGAGCAAAAAAATAAACATAAATGCTTGGAGGCTGTAATAGTTATTTAGCTTTCAAATACTCAGGATTTCCTGAAGATTCCCTATTCTCGCTGAGAAGTCAGCTGGCACTGGGTTTGCAGAGTCATGGGAGAAATGGGTGGTGAAAAGCTTATGTTCACCTGCAAGCAGTGGCAAACCTCAGGGCTATGTGTATCTCCAAGACTTCTTAGGCAAGAACACCAAGTTCTGTTCAAGCATGGTATGGATGCTGCGAGGGAAAGAGGTGATACATTTCTGTACATAGGCATCCTTAACTCCTATATAGCATCTTCTCAAGTTGCAGAATAAGGCATAGAATTTGAAAGTCCATGTGAAATGTCAATACTCCTTGGGGTTCTACTGGAGTCAGAATTTCAGCCATATTCTCAATAGCTACTGCTCTTGTTCTTTCTCCTATTTTTGATATAAGAGATCCCATCTCTTGAGGGCATGCTTGTCACACTTACTAAGAGGAAATTACCTTGAAGGTGTTCTGCCAGAAGCCTTACTCTGGGCTGGTTCCAGTTCGCTTCGCTAATGGGTAAACGGTTGAGTTATCTTGGGAGCTTAGTCACATCAAGATATTGCTCATACCAACTACTAATTCATTTAGTTGCATATAAGGCTTTTGAGATGATGGGTTCATCATGAGTCAGTTATTCATTATCACATTCCTGTGACGTTACACAGCAATATTGGAACTGCCAGAAGAAAACAGATGAATGATACAAGATGAGATGGACCTTGTCTCTGATAATGGCTAATGTGTCGTGCCTCAGACAGATGCAAACAACCAACACGTTGCATCAGGCTGCTCATGCGAGGGAGGCAGAAGCCTTTCTCAGCCCCTGCCTGTAGTTCGCTTATATAGAGAAATGTGAAAGTGACTTTGCAGCTTGATTTCTGTTACTGGCATGGCAAAATTCCTCTCCCTAACCATGTCTAATCATTCCTTTTGAAAATCTTGTTAAGGTATTCTTTCCAATTAGCACTTGTTTCAGTGAGCTTTATGGATTAATTAGATGTTGCATTTAAAAAATAATTATGCCTTTTAACCATTTTCAGTTATTTACTTCTTTAAATGTTAGTTTTGTGAAGCAAACTGGCTGAGTGCCATAATTCATTTGAGCAGAATCTAACACACATTAATGAACAAACTTGAAAAGCAAGCAGTAAGTCCCCCAGCATTTTGTAATTAAGCAGTTTGATTAAAAACAACTGGAACAACTCTCTGCATTGAGAAACAAAGTGGAAGAGCTCTCTGCATTGAGACCTCTGTAACAACAAATGTCAAACCAGATCTGAAAGTAATTTAGGTGGCTTAAGATTTCTCTTGTTTTACCTGATAAATTTCCAGTAGAGGTTTTTGAAGAGTGGGCATTTAGGCAGTGCAGATGGTTATTCCCCAGATTTCTGCTTTGCAAACACAGAACAACAGAGAGATACAGCTGACTTTTTTTGAGGAAAGAACTCTTGTTATATAATCACAGAATGGTTTGGGTTGGAAGGGACCTTAAAGCCTATCCAGTTCCACTCCCCTGCCATGGGCAGGGACACCTCCCACTGGATCGGGTTGCTCCGAGCATCATCCAACATGGTCTTGAACACCTCCAGGGATGGGGCAACCACCTGGGCAGCCTATGCCTCACTGCAAAAGAAAATTTCTTCTTAATACCTAATGTAAATCTATCCTCTTTCAGCTTAGAACTGTTGTATGCTTGTCCTGACATGCTGCTTCTGCTCTACAGACGCAGCTCATGTAATTCACAGGAGGTGACTTTTTAATATCAGCTGAGAATTTGTACCTTCAGCTTTAATGGGGTTTCTCCTTACTCACCATGATGCCAGGGATATCAAAACGGGGCCCTCTAGAAGTGCCTGTGCACAAATGGCCTGTGGCTATGAAAAGCTATTACCTGTGTTGGACCAAAGGCTTAAAATTGCTGCTGGGGTAAAACTCCAGCATGTATTTTGGGGAAACTGTGCTGATTTACACCAATTGATATATTGCCTGACAAGCTACCTCAAGACAAAGCCAGGCATGATAAATAGTGGCTGTGAGTATTCTGGGGCTTCATCACGCTGGTTCCTGTGCATGCGTGAACAGTGCTGTAATTGATCTGAGTAAGGCTGTTCTGAAAAAGCTGATGCTGCGGATGAAGTGCAGGGCAGTGCAAAATTTTGTTCACCTCACATTAAGGGCAAGTCAGGTAGACAGAAAAATAAACATGTTCTCTTCTTGTCCTAGCATTACCTACCTGACCTACGTTTCTGTGGAAATGTGTCTGAGACCTCAAACATCAATTTTCTCTTGTTTTCTAACCCATTTAGCTCTCTTTCCCAGGCAGAACTTGTTTAGAATCAATGGCTCCCCACTATCAGCCACATTTGGTGTATATTCATTTATTGGATTTTAAAAATAGAGAGGAGAAGACTTTAAAAGAGAAAAATATGTGGTTTTCATTGGAAATCTAGTATTTTACATTCAGACCCTTTCTTTTGGCTTTTAGTATTAGTACATTACAAAACACAATTGAAACCACTTATGCTCCAGCTTGGTTCATAAAATCCATAAGCAGAATACAAAGATTTCTTCTGATGTCCTCCAGACCTGAGGCATCAAATGCTGCTTGCACCCTTTTAGTCAGTTCTCTCCCCAGATGTGCCTTTGGTAGGTTTGCCGCAGGTTATGAAGTCTTTCAGATCTGACCTCTATGCTGTGACATGAGATTAATTCTTAGATACATCTGCCAGTGACCTGTTCCATCATTCTCCCATTCCTCTGCAGAAGGATGACCCCATCCTGTACTGAAGGTGGCTCAGGGTTATGATGTTGCTAGGCTGTCTGGGTTTGCAGATTTGTCAGGCATTTTTGCAGACTTTAAAATTAATTTGTTAGCTTTAGTCAGGATTTGAGAAACTTTGTCTTCCATAGTGCCTGATTATGATTTGGATGTTTGGAGAAAAAGGAAGTTTAGGTAAAGTTGTGCTCAGAATCTTGTCCTTATCAGCTGGTTTCCTTCCCATTGCGGCTGTGCATCACAATAAATGGGAAATATTAAGGGAAATATTTTCTATTCATAAGGGAAGATATACTTTATCAATAATGATCCTTCTCCCACTGATGAGGTGAAACAGGCATGTTTTCCCATTGCTTGATCATGAGAAAGCCTACATGTGAAAAATCTGGAGGTGGTGGGTGGCATTATTCTCCATCTAAGGGATTTTGTGTGAAAAGATCAAACCAGCCTGTTATTAATGTAAGTCTGTGTGGACACTTCGTCTGTCTTTGCAGTCTTTTAAAACAACCAGCTCAAGGCAGGTTGCGTCTTCCGTTTTTCTATGTGGCATATGCCTTTGCCTTGTTCAGGATAGTTTGTGCTTTTCTCCTCCTTAGGGCTGTAGTGAGGAAAATGTGCTCATTTTCTGTCTGTTCTACTGGCCAAGAGCTTGAGGGAGTCGTGTGTGGATCAGGTATGTACCAGTAATTTAAGGAGGATGTATTTAGCTACTTCCTATACATGGAATGGCCCTGGAATGGGAGTCACTCCTTGTACATGCAGTATATGTATAGCCCTATGCATATGTATGCAATATATGGGCATTACGAAGCAGAGAGCTTTTCTGAGCTCACCCCAGCCACAGGAAAATGCATTGTTGGATAAAAACATAGCCAGGAAACTGATCTCTGCAGTAACCCTAATGTCAATAGCATGTATAGCTATAGAACCTGATTTTGGTACTATAATTCTTGATTTTCCTGAATATAAGCAAGAGCAGTGGTAGGTCAGTGCACCCTCTCACATTGGGGATGCTGACACATTCCATACTGGAGATCTGATGGAGCTGGTTTTGTTTTTTTTCAGAAGACCCAACAACCTGGAAGAGGTCATTTACAAAGGGTAATTTCCATCATACATGGCTCTTTTAAAACCTTATGTGTTTTGTAAGAGAATTGGAGAAGAAGTAGTTCTGTTAGTGGCGCTGCCTTAAATCTCTGGGAGGAAACGCATGCCTGTCTGTATAGTTGTCATAAAAGATCGGAAGAAGGACCATGAGCATGAACACTTAAAGAAGCCCCTGGTATCTAGGTGCAATGCAGTGTCTTCACCAGGAACCAGGCCAAAACTTTTAGTGTAGCATCAATTATTGAAATGGGCCAGCACAGCCCTCCTCTTGGCAAGGGAGATACTTTCAGGGTCCAGGGAAGAAATGCTTCTGCACCTGATATTTGGCAGAAGCCTCAAACACATCAAGCACTAAAAGCAGAATCCAACCCACTTGCCAGACAGGATTTCAATGATGTTGGAGGCTCCTTGTGTGATGAAATGATTGGTAAAAGGGGAATTTGGGGTGGGTTCTTTTTTTTTGAGCCAGATCTCCTGACCTTGGATACAGAAGTAGAGACACATAAATAAGTTAATTAAAACTAAGCTAAACAAAGCTTCTAAAATAGGTTTGGTGCAGTTATTACAAATTTTCTCTTCCATACACATTTAAAGGGTCTCTTCTCTGGAAGCAAACGCACGCAGTGTAGTTTTAGTATAGGTAGTTCCAGGGCTGACAGATCTGTACCTTTGTAGTCCAGGCTTCAATGGAAGGTGCACAAAGTGAATCTGAGAGTCTCTGTATATGTGCTGGGTTGAACTCTGCAGATCATGCTTCACTGCTTTCAGTACACAAGCAAACAAGATTTAAGATGCCTTGTGTATCTTTGCTCTAATGTCTCCCTTCATCATTACAAGAGATGTCTGTAGAGATTCACACTTACAATGCTGATTCCTGCAAAGCAAATGCACTCAACTTTTCTTCCTCTCTTGTCTATCATGTGCCTACTTGTTCAACTTGAAGCTCCTTAGAGAAAGGTTTCACCTTCTTAAGTTATTGGAAAGCATTTGGTGAATAACAGATGCAAGTGTGTGTAAACAGTAATAACCTTCACATGGTTTAGACTGCTTTTCTTTTAGTGCCTTTTACTCAGGATGGAAATCAAACCTAGAAAATGTAAAACTTTGTAAAGCACACGTTATTTCTGAGCTTCAGTACAGTGGCCCTGAACTCATGGCTCTCAAATCTGCTGTTATCCATAAAGCACTGAGAGAGCTGAAGCTGACTAAGAATACTGAGTTGCATCTTTTGCATCATGTCTTGTGCTTTAGTGCTGCTTCTCCTGGCCCCTATAGGTTAAGGTCACTGCAAGTGCGTTTATTTGAAGCCTTGATTCTGGATATAAGTGAAAGCTTGCACTGATGTTATGCACAAACTATTCTAGTTGATATATTTTCCTGTACTTTGTTCATAATCTGTGTTCTGCTTTCTTTCTACCTGAGATTTATCAGACAAACAGCCCCAATACCTTGGCCCCAAGCTAGTCTCATTCTATGGCTTAACATAGGACTGCCTTAGATCCACCTTGTAAAGCTCACATGGATGTTTAACAGCACAAGTACAAAATCTTCACCTCTTTCTTCTGATGTGATAACAGTTGATGATAATGGGTAATATCAATGCTGTTTTACTATTTAACTAAAAAAATGGACTAACATGAAGCAAAGAAGTGTGAAAAATATTGCAAGTATGGCTATAATGAAGTATATCCTGAAACAGTAGAGTCTGCGTAGATGAGTAATAAGTTCACCTTATTGCTAAGCAGATGATGCTGCTAAATGTGCAAAGACTCTACTCTTAAGCATTCCCTTAAGAGTAAACAGCCCTTCCTGGGGAGGTTAAATAATGATCCATTTAGGTTTTTATTCAGAGTTTAAATTTCACCTACATCTCTCTGCCTAGTCTATATCAAAATCCAGGCACTACTGAAATCCTCTGGAGACCTGAATGAAGATCTGAAGACCTGAAATTGAAGCCAGCCAAGAGGCAAAGGGACTCGAGAGAAATCTAGGCAGCCTGAATACGCTCTTTAGTGGCTATTCACATCTCATATGTTCTTTAGCCAACAACTTACATCCAGCAATGTAATATCCTCCTCCACTTTTCCTCTCTTTCTGTCCAGTCCTACAGCCCTTATGTGAACTTTGAGTAATTCCCATCAAAGTCAGCTGGTTTGCTGAGTGAAGTTCAAATCCCCCTTGGCTCTGTGTAGTGCAGCTTTAAGTACTGCTAATAAAAGAGATTGGAGAATCTGCAGAGAATTATCAAACCACAGGCCAACTCCATATCCTGCTCACTGCTTCATCAGCCCTTTTCTGAAGAAAAGGTAACTCGCTGTCCAGTCTTACCAAGTCAAGCAGAGACCTTAAAGCCTGCTACCTTTCAGCTAAAGATCATTCTTGAGATCCTCTTCCCTGAAGCCTCAGAATAAATTATAAAGGACCCATATTGCTCCAGTTCTAGTAGGGAGGTTCATGAGATGTCCTGAAGACTGACAGTCTTTTCTTGACAAACTTCAGTAGCACCTGTTTGCTCTCCTGACAATAGGTTCCAAGGTAACAAATTATAACTGGACATAAAGCCTTCACTGAGATATGAAGACGTTGTTTTGCATTTGCCAGCTCCAAATGCAGAAAAAGGCAATTTTAAGCAATACCCTTATCAGGTTTCACTTGAGCAATGATTCATCCTTCCAAGAAAGATACTACTTCAGTGATTTTGTAGCTCTAAATGGGCTTAAAATTCACTCTTTATCAAATCGTCAAGGTTACTAAACATATCCTAAACTTATACTTAATCAAGGATATTAGACTGTAGCCTAAGTTATTTTATTTGTAACTTTAAGTGAACTTGGTGCATGCTAAGCAAAAGAGGGTAGATGCCTCAAACACATTAGCTGTTGCAGTTATTCTCCTGTGCCTTGAATTGTAGTTGGGTCTTTTCTCCCTGGAATCTAGGTGCTTTTCAGGTTTGAAATTACTGAGTTTTTAATTGTCCTGGTCTGACAATGTGTGTTGATCTGAGTGCATTAGAGAGGAACCCAACTGGAGTAGTTAGGGAAGCCCCTCTCCCAAACACTGGGGCCTTGGCAGATGGATTTGGAAAAAAAGCACTGCATTTCGGGCCTCCTTTATTGATGTGTCTGAACTGCAGCACTTGTTCAGACCAGCTTCAAGCTAGGGGAATTGATAGCAATATGAATAAGTGTCTGGATCCAAAATCTGTGGCTTAAGATCAGCTGACAGAGATACAGGCATTTCTGAGAGATGTTGTACCAAGGGATGAGAATAGGAAACTGTCATCTCTAATGCAGCTTTCTCTTATCCCTACTAATTGTTTTAGATAATGAGGGAGACGGAAGCACTCATGATGTTTAAGCCTAGAGGGCTGAATCTCAGCCCAGTTGACTCAGCTATTCAGCTTTGCAAGGCTGACAAGCTTGGTCGTGTGCGTAGCAGGAAAGGAAGAAAATGCTTTCCATATTGAAAAAAGGCTGCATTTGAACAATGCTGATAAAAATGCCCTTCCTCCAACCCCTGCCCCACAAGGGGTGGAAAATACTGTTAGAGAAGTTGTGCGTATTTAGAATTACCAGCCTCGCTGCAGGATTAGCGCTACTCTATGTGCACCATTGTTGGCTCAGTAATAGCCCCCACTTCAGCTTTTTAATGTTCTGTAGTTGAAGGTGCTGTAGGAGATTATCTTGCGTCTTCTTTCATACACGATGCTATTTATTGTTGTAAAATACTTATTTTCACATAATAAATGTTTCTTTTCTGGCCTTGTAACAGTACTGAAAAGGGCTCCTGGAAAGCTGGGGACAGACCTTTTAGCAAGGCCTGTTGTGACAGGACAAGGAGTGATGGTTTTAAACTGAGAGGGGAAATTTAGACTGTATGTAAGGAAGAAACTTTTCACAATGAGGGCATTGAAACACTGGCATGGGCTGCCTGGAGAGGTAGCCATCCTCAGGGCTACCCTCATCCCTGCAAACATTCCAGGTCAGGTTGGATGGGGCGCTGAGCAACCTCATCAGGTTAAAGATGTCGCTGATCCTACTGGGGAGGAGGGTGGTTGAACTGGATGACCTATAAATGTCCCTTCCAACCCAAATCAATCTGTGACCTCCACAGAGCTACTTGTGTGTTGGGACAAAGGAACATGTCCCACTATGTGACATGTATGTGTAAACCTGTGTGGCAAGAATGAGCTCCTTTAGGCTACAGAGGAATTGTACCAACACTGCCACATGTGAAGCATCAGTGAAGTTGTGTGGAAGTGCATGAGTAACCACCATCTGCACCTTGAGGTGAGATGATGTGGACTGAGCAAGGGCAGCCTGATGTTTTAGATCTCTAATATGTTCTTGTATCTTGATGCTGAGTGGTAGTTTCTGTTTGCGAGCAAACTGGAGCAAGGAATATCTTTATAGAATAAACATGATGGGATTGAGAAATGACTGCTCGGAGAAGTCAATTATTGTGGCTTGAAGCTATGTTATGCAAAGTGTTTTCCCTGGTGTTTTGGGAGAGCTGAGATGTTGCTTTGCCTACTGCTTGCTTCCTGGTCTGATCATTGTTCGTAGCAGTTCTGTAGAGCCTCTGTATGTGTCAGCAACACCAGGATGGCACCTGGAGGCAAGGGAAAAATGAGTCCTCTGTATCTGTCTGGTCCTGTATATCCCTGCAGCAGACTGGTCACAACCTGTAGCTTTTTTCTAGTACCTGGAGAGCTTCTTTTCTAGAAAATTACTTTTCAATACCTTTTATTTTACCTCTATTTTGTAGTTTTAATTCCCTTATAGACTGTGGGATTTATCTAGCAGCAGTTTTTATTGGCAAGATGCTGTAAGACAGAAGAAGTCCTTTTCCCTATATATTTTTCTTTACAAATATTTCATTTGGGTTGTATTCCCTTTGCTCCTGAATGCTGACGTCTTGTGTGTGTTTATTTCTTTCTGTATTTCCTTTAGGGACCCACAGGAATGTGTCTATATTTAGTGGAGAGAGGCGCCATCGTAACAAGTGTCATGTTTGCCCTCTGACTCTTTGTTTCTGAAAAAGGAAGAATATCCAAGGAGGAACGGGGATGTCGTTAGGGGAATCCACTTGATCTGTCCCTACAGTTTTCATATTTTCTTATCCTCTGAGGGGAGTTTCTTATGTTAGTCAGAATCAGGGATTGACATAGCTATTGGGGTTTTTTTTAGCCGCTTTTGAGAGAATCCAAAAATGGTGGTTTCCATTAGTCATTTCCCATGTTGATCATATAAAGGCCATGGCACAGCATGATGCTCATGCTTCAGCCTATTGCCAGTATACAGGAATCGAGGTGGAGGGTTCTCCCTACAGGCTGTATATTAGAGGGAATTCCTTTACAGGGGTGAAGGTTCACATTTTTCCGCTGGAGCTAGGGAATCATCCTGTTTTCTCAGCCAGAAATTAAACTATGCTAGGTAGTTTCCTCAAGTTTGCCATGTCTGAAGCTCCTGGAATGTGACAGGCTTTGCTCAGCCATGGACTAGCAGTGCAGTATGGCTTGATGCTAGGGATAGTTGATAGAAGGAATAAATCATTATGTTAAGGGAATGAATTAGCTTAAGCAATAATAAGAATCAAATCTTGGCCAGCTTGCAGTTAGAATGAATGTGATTGTAACAGGAGTTTAGCTTGTTTACTAGCTGAAACAAGGAACAAATCAAATATTGAAAGGACGGTCCCACAGCAGGAACAAAGAACAGACCTGAGCTCACTAAGAGGACTCAATGAGGAAGGAGATAATATAGAGACCATCAGAGGCTTCTGAAGACAGAAGGAAACTGTGATGTGCGTACAAGAATGGGTGAAAAGCTATAGATGTGTAACATATTTCCGTGAATCTATATGAATATGTATGTTTAACCAGTATAAAAGACATGTATCCAGTCTCAATAGTAGGACACATTAGGTGGATTACCCTGTGTGTACCCCGGTGCAATGCATTAAAAGAATACCTGCTTAATAATCAAATTGGTATTGATTATCGAGTTTGGCTTTTCATGGCATCATAGTGTTAGGTTTGGCATCAATCAGCATGAATGCAACAAATAGAGTAAAGCAAATCCATAACGTGTATCCTTTCCTCTTTTCTATTTTGATTGTCTGAGGATCACAAAACTCTGGTTAGTTACTCTTCTGTTATCCTTTCTCTGTTGTTTTTCAGTTTTGCCAGCTGCCTTCATTGTTGTGGCATTCCTGGTACGAGAGGAAGGGCAGGCACTAAAAGGCAGCTTAAGGGCTGTTTGTGAAAGTCTTGCAGTCCAAGTTGGCAGACAGAAATGGCATAAGGGTTGAATGAATATTCATGTGTTTTACTTCTGTGAGCCTAATGATTGGGTCTGTGTTATTGAATCGTAAGCTGTACGGACCATCCATCTGAGTGAAGACTTTTGTTGTTCTCTGAAAAGTTTAGCATGTTCCAAAGCAATAATGGCATTAATAATAATAAAAAGTTACTTTAAATTATGGAGGTGGTCTCTTTGAAGCAGAGAATACATTGACTGTGGTAGAGAGAATGCTGTTTCTAAGTGGTAACTTTCTATTATTGTTTTTTTCTTGCTATTACTATCTACGCCTTATAGCTTTGGATGCATCTTTCTTGCTTGTTTATTGCTGTTTAAACTTTTTTTATCCACAATGTGCCAGGAGGCCTTCAGACAAGTCACATTACTCATAGCTTAGTGGAATCTTAGGACTCATCTTTTATTTTTTGACACCATCTAAGTTTATTGGAGCCTGACTGGCAGAAATGCTTGACTGATACTACTTGGTGGCAAAGAATAGATGTTTGAGTCACTTGCATATTAGAACAGACCTTGAAGTAGCTCCAGCTCCAGGCATCCCTGTGCAGAGCAGACTTACCTGCACTGCTGCCTCAGCATTGCTGTTTGACTGGAGAAGGTGAAGTGCTCCCTCAGCCTCAGCACTACCAGCAAGTTCCTGATTCTGTTGAATTAAGTTGCATGTTGGGAGGTCCAGATCGTTTTTACTCTTTCCCTTTACCCACTATATTTAAATGCATGGTGTTACAATTTAAGGGTAGCTATCAAACCCTTCTCTGTAAAGAAAGATAAGCATGTAGAGCACCAGAGTAACGTAAAGCTGAAAGCCTTAAAGCCTGGCATCTGGCCTGCTGCACAGCTTTGCCATCAGTAGTATTTTAGCAGAGTACAAGTCAAATATATGATTCCTCCTCCCCTTACTGCCTAGACCTTTCTTCCTATTCATTTTGTTGTTGTGTGCTCTTCCTAATTCCTTTTAGTAACATTATCTAGCTAGAACTGCAGCTTACTTAACTTGAAGCCACAAAAACTGTTGGGTCTGCTATCTTCCAGGCCTTAGATGAAGCAGAACGAACACTTGTAGAAGAGAAATCACTATACATACCAACTTTCTTTTAGCCTGTGTAGTTCCAAGTAATTTCTGTGGGGTGAGCACAGCACACGTGCCAGCTCCACTGGGCTGTGAATAAGGATGTCTAGAGGGGAAAAAATTGGGAAATGAGCTATAGCTCAGTGGAAACATTTTAAATTTTCTGGAAATTCAGAATAGAAGTGATAAATATTTTATATTTTTAAAAAGCCAGCACTGGTTCGGTTAAATTAAGTAATTTTTCATGTACTTAATGTTTATCACAGAGCAAAGACTTCTGGTGCTAATCTTCAGCTGGTAAAAATTAGTGCATTTCTGATGAATGAATCTGACTTATTCCAGCTCAGCATTTGACTTTCTGCAAATAATGAAATTGTGAGGTAGGGATGGAAGGAAGAAATTAGCCAAGCTGCAGCTTGGCAGAAATCACCGCGCTGTTTGGAAGAGTCCTGACTGTCCAAGACTAGAATTGGCCAAAAGGCTCATTATAAACTGTATTAACAACTTAAAGCCTTTATAGTTGTTAAGTAGTTGCAAATCAACCCCGCTTGCTTTCAGAACATTTGTTGTTTTGCTGTCACTGGGAGGCAGCTCAGAGGGGTCGTATTCAGGCTTCAGGCCGGAATCTGGTTTCTATTCGCACAGCTCATGGTGTGGTTGGTTGCCCAAGTGACGTGGGATCATTTCTGATTCCTGATTGGGCAACCAAAGCATTTTAAGCATGAGAATAATTAATACCATACTGCCTCATTATGCTAATGGAAGCTGCAGGTGTTTGACATTTCTAAAACTCAGATTTCTACGGGACATAAAAATTTATTAATGTTATAGCTCTGAGGGACTTCCACCATCGACAAGACCTCCATTTGTGCTTGGCATTGTAGAACTGCTAAAGAGATGTCCCCTGCTCCAAAGCATTTACAATCCAAGTAATTCTTAATCCTATTGTTAAAAAGTACAATGTGCTGTGCCTTACAGCTGCGTAACACAATGTTCATGAAGCAGAAACAAAGATGCACTAAGAGACAGTGTGCCCACTTGAAGATCATGTATCTGGTGGAAATGCTTGACCTACTTTGTACAAATGACCTTCAAAGGTACTGTCATGGATATAGATTTTGAAGGATTACGGAAAACCAATTGCCTTTTTAGTTTGCTCGTGTTCTGTGTCTGAAATCACTTTGCATGCAGGCAATTTTACATCTGAGCTCTTTGCTTTTCACCCTCGTAACGTCTATTGAAGAAAATTATTAGCAGTGAACTTCGAGATGCATGAAGCATCTTTTAAAGTCTGATGTTATATAAGCTGCAATTCTTGCTTGCGTACACTGTGTCTGTAAGCACCTAAAACTTGAGTGTTGTCTTCTTGCCATAAGAATATGCCACTTACAACGTCCCATTTATCGCCTTTCCCCCCCAGTTATCATACACTTTGTTTTCTTTATGTTTAGGAGTCATTGTGACAAATAGACTTGTGTTGTTTTTTGTGTTGAGTAGACATCGGGATTTCAAATTTGCCAAAGGAAACGTGCTGCTTAGTTGCCTTGGAGAAGCTACGTGGGTGAATTGCAATCCTATCTCTTTCCTACAGCTCTGATATGTCTGGTTACAGTTTGCACTGAGCTGCTGCTGCTCGAATGGTTCAACTTCAATTTTCCCCTCTCTTATACAGAAGCAGACAACAGCAAATAGAAAAGGGGCATTTCAGAACCACTCCTCAGTTGTTTGTGGTGGTTTTGTTTGTTTGTTTTAAGTAGATGGCAGACTTAAATAAGGAGTGTTTGCAGAAACCCTCAGTTGTGGTCGGTCATTAAGATCTTCTGTATGGAAGAACAAAGTATCCTATTGTTTGGTTGCAAAAAGCTTTTTAGTCTTTGTGTTTTTCAGAGGCACAGGTAAATTTTGTTTCTTTAATCCAGAGTTTTGTAAAAAGATCTCTATATCCTCCAGACCAGAAAACTGAAGAATGAGACTCTTGAGAGTAGCCTATAGTGGGGAAACGCTGAAGCATCCTTTAAGAAATACAGTTGTTTTACTTCATTTAATTAAATATAGTGCTTGGAATGAGTGGATTGACCGGGTGAAATATCTCTTATCTGTCATGTTGTTGTAAAGAAATTAGACAATTTAAAAGTATGCTAATCTTTCCCATTATTCTGAAGCTAAGCTTTCCAAAAGAAAATGTGCCTTTCAAATGCAAGTGTCATAGTTAACACCTCTTTATGAAAGATAAATGATAATGGAAGAGGAAAACAATTACCATAGTACTTTCAGCCAGAGGAAAGCCCTTGTGGATGAAGTAGGGGTTCTTAGTGGAAGATTGTAATAGACAATGCATGAGACAAACAACCAAGAAAGAGGAAAAAGTAAACTTAACAGAAAATTATTTCCTTTTATTTTCATTTCACTCGATTTATTTTCCTGTGGGGTCAAAACTGATGCTTCTGGTGGAGTTAGCATACTTGTGGCACTTTGACTTTTTCTGTCCTAAGTGTACTTTTACAAAGAATTATAAAGACCCACTGGAGCTTCAAATCACCCTGTGGAGAGAAACTTTCTCTGGTCTAGGCTGCTTTGACACCTCTGTTGTGTCCTGCTGCTTAATCCTTAAGCCAAAATTTTCAACAGACCCTGTGGGCCAAAATCCTTGCTTTTAGCAAGAATTGAGCAGAAAAATACCTTAGACCCATTTGGTATTTTCAGCCTTTGTGTGTTCCATTCTCTGTTATCTCAGCACACAGCTGGCAGTGGCAAGAGTCAGTCAGAAGGCCCAGATCCAATGAAGCACTCTAGCATATGATTGCATTTAACCGTAAATAGCAGTGGCATCAAATCATGTGAATGAGGAAAGATAATGTTGAACAAAGCAGTGAACCTTAGTGGTTGGATTTGGATTGTGGGTCTGCCATAGAATCCCTGTATGTTCTTGGCAAACAGCTAATATTGCCATGCATACTTATTAATTGCTTATTTTCTTTACATTTTTGTTTCTGGGAAATTCAAACCCCAAATATTTAGGGCCCTGTGAGCTTTATAAAGCAGATATTTCCAGCTGCAATAAAGCACACAGTTGTTTGAAAGTGACTCAACCCCTTTGGTTTTCTAGACAGATTGGTGATGTGTGGAAGGTAGTCTCTGTCTTGAAATACAGACCTCTGGAAGCTGGAGTCTGCAGCCAGCATTCCCTTCACAGAGAGAGGTGGAAGCATGGGATATTGAACTACACCTGCAGACCTGCCTTTGGACCATGTTAAGAACTGGACATGTAGCCTGCACAGAGTCCAGCAAGCTAACTGAGGTCAAGCCAGGTGTGCTCTTTGGAAACCAGAGGTAATATGTGGCTCCTAGATAAGCTGTTTGTAGGCTGCCCATGTGGGATTCCAAGGGCACAGATCTGCTGCTGCATCTGCCTACCGACCACAATCATAGCTAGGGTCTTCCTCCCTCCTTAAGCTCCTGCAAAAATCCTACCTTTGGTTTGTGCAAACTGAGAGGTGCAATACAAATAAAGTAACAGCTTATGCAAATGAGTAAACAGTTGTGATTTCCCCGGAGACTTTCTCAGTGCAGTTTGATGGAGTGACTGGAATGAAGGAATATCACTCAGTACTCTTGGTCAGATCTCACATGCCTAATAATACATTATGAAGATAATACTTTCTTATCTCATACGTATGCTGGGAAGATTGATTAGTCCTTGCCTGTGATATGCTGGGAAGCTGCATAAATGCAAAGCATTGCTCTTACTGAGGCATCTGTGACTCAGTTCCCTAGTTTTAAATAAATAAAAGCCTACGTCATTAACAACAACAGAATAAATGCACAAGGGCTTACTGCTGGACTACAAATTTCTAGTTGACAAATGTGAATGGACAAAGCTCAATTAATTAAAAGCATGAGCTGGAAGAGATCCTCAAACTTCAGAATAGTTCTGAGACCTGGAACGCTGCAATGCCTGAGGACTTTTATCTGTCTCATAATGCATGTTTTTTTCTCCCATTTCTTTGTGGCCAGGATTGATACCTTGGCTTTTGTCTGGCCTCTTCTCTAAACACAGGTATATCTCAAACTATGTGAGCAGTAAGCAGTAGGTAGCTGCTTGTATGTCATCTCATGTACAGAGATTACATTTGGAGCAACATTGCACTGCACGCCTTCCCAGCATCATTAGCCTAGAAAGTGAATGGAATGGGCTTAGAAGGTGGATTTTGTTTGGTAGGTGAAGCTTTAGTGAACACTGAGAGAAACGCCGCCGGGAGCCTTCCTTAGGTGGGAAGGATGATGTAGGTACTATACCAACAACCTCCTTAACTTTTCTCTCTAGCTACACTGAGATTTGCAAAGACAGTAATGGAGCTGGGTGGCCAAATTTCTCTGCAGATCCTGTACCTGCTAGGAAATGTTTTGTCCCCTGAGATACTGAGTGGCTAGAAGGGATTTACATCCCTGTTGTAACTCTAAAACACGTGTCTAAGAGGCACCAGTAACTGCTTTCTGTTTGCTTCACAGAGGTTTGCACTTCTCTGCCTCCTAGTCTGTGTCCTTTACTACCGTATCAAACAGTTGAGATCTATCGGATTGTTTTTTTTCTATTTTAATTCCATAGATGAATTGACAAACAGCAGATTCTACACACTTGTGAGTTTTTCAAGTGAAGAGCTAAGCTCAGCATCTTAATGTGGTATTGATCTGTGCCCTCTGGAATTTGAATTTGCTTGACTTTGTAAAGTTTGCATAGGTAGGATATCTGAACATCAGATGCCTGCCAGCCTGGAGACTGGCCTGTTTGATCTGGCTAACTCATAATTAATTGAGCTGTTAATGTGAGTATTTGATAAGAACATCTGGGGTTGTTTGGCAGAAAAGGTACTGGAGATGTGGAGCTTGACAGATGGATGCTCTCCAAATTTAAATCAGGTAGGTTTTAAACAATGATTTGTAGCTGGGAAGAGTGGAATGTAAGGTGATGTGATATTTTCCAAGTGAAGCAGTCTGGTCGGTCCTAAGATCAGGATGCAGGATGGAAATGATACGAGCTGTCTATTAACAGCCTTGGTTTCAGCTGGAACAGGCTTTTGTATTGAGCTTTTTGTGCTGAGAGTCTCTCTAAGCACTTTACTGTGACAAACCACATAGTAGTTCAGTTTATGAAGGCAACAAATAGAGCAGTAATAATGCATGTAATACCTCAGTACTGATTTAGGGGTACACTTCAACTTGCTAGCAAACCTTGCATCCCAGGAAAATTGACTGCAAGCCACAAAGATTTCATCTCCAGTGATAGGTAGAGAGAATATGAAAAGCTCTTATTCTTCCTAAGTTACACCTACAGGGATCATCAGTCAGGTGCTGTTAGGGTTTTTGTAGCAGCTGTAGCAATGTGTGTTGTAGCACACTTGCATGTTAACCAGGCAAGTTAGCAGCACCTCTTTTCATGAGCAGAATAGGTGTGACTGGAGAAATTTATTGAGTTCAGGGACACGTCTCAGTGGAGAGACTAAAGCGTGCAGCGGCTGGAAATTAACGGCATGGTATGTTTGACTGGTTGCATCTTTATTCTCTGCCAATGAAGCAGCTTTCCAACTGCAAATGCTTTTTTGGTTATTGCTTACTTTTTTTTTTGGCATTAATGCCCATGACAGGAGTGGACCCAGATGGTGCTGTGTTATCACAAATTTCCTTCTTCCATCAAAGTCTGGACTTGCCATTGCTGATTGTCATCCTGGGCTGTTCTAGCCCAATTTGGCAGAAGTTAGAGCTGAATTCAGCCTTTGAACCTGAGCTTTATGAAAAAGAGAGAACAACTGGCAGCCTCCACATAGACAACCTTACTGTGTGGGTGGAGGGGAATATACAGCTAGAACTTATTATTTTTTGATTACATCATTCCCAAATATTTTTAAACTCAGCTGTACTAAGACTGTACCCAGAGCTGATTGAAACACCTGTTTTAACACATTCTTGGCTTGTTTTGCTCTGCAGACTGGAAAATTCCTCTGGGGAATGAATGCATTGCTTGAGGAGGAGGGTGTAGGAAACCGAGGTTGTGCAATGCGCGTTGAACACTGCATTCCTTTTCTGCACAGTACCTTATATATAGAGCTCCATGTGAAAACTTACTGCAGGGCAGCGGGGTGGATAGAAGCTTTACTGTTTGTGTTCTGATCAAACTCATCAGATGCTGTGCCACCAGAAACATTCATTTACTCAATAAACTTTCTCTCTTTGTATCCGATTGTTGAAGTTATACCGGTGCCTGCCCATGCAGTTTTTGCCTTTGTGCTGTCGCTTTTCAGAGAGGATCTGAACTCACCACTGTGCCATTGTGAAGAACACGTTGAAGTTGAGTTTCTCTACCAATCTCTTCTCAATTACATTTGTTTGTTCTGTCTATATCACCAAATCAAAGGTGTCAAATTCCACTATAAAGAGTATTCTTATTTCACAGGGGGTTCTGTTAAGTGTGCTCACAGTCAGAAGCGCTGCTTTATGCTGAGTGACATAAAAAAGGATTTGTTTTTTGTATCAAATTGTGTTCGTATTCAAGTAATAGAATTTTTCTTTTTAATTCATTTCTGTTGCTATAAGACTGAGTCTCTCTTCTATTAAGAATAGTACTGTCTCAATAGAGATGAAATATATCACAGAATAACTAGGTTGGGTGAAGGAGGGGAACACCTGGGTGTTTGTCATCCAACCTTCCTGCTCACAGTGGGGCTAATCTTGGTGTTAGATGGGGTTGCTTAGGGCTTTGTACAGTTGGGGTTTGGGTATGTTTAAGGATGGTGATTGCAGTCTCTCTTGTCAATCTGTTCCAGTACTTGCGCTTATGGCTCTATTTTGCCCTTTTCTGGATGGAATTTCTCTCACTGCAACCCCTGTTTCCTCTTGCTCTTTGTCTGTACACCTCTAAGAAGAGCCTGGTATAATCTTCTCATTAATTCTCTGTATAGGCGCTTGAAGGCTGAGATGTGCCTTTAGCTCCCAGGCAGAGCAAACTCAGCTTTCCCCACAGCTCTTCACACTCACTTCATGTGGTCAGTTACCTCTCAGGGGTCCGTCTCTGGGCTCAGTCCATCTTGCCAGTATCCTCATTTTACTTGCTTTGTTTTTTCCCCTACGGTTACGCCCAAGTGCCTTTGCTAGGTTAACATAATTATCTTAAGGCTCTCTTCTGTTCTTTCATTTTTGCTAAAATGAATTTCAGCTCTACTCAGATTATTTTAAACCATCTGTTTCTTTATGTAGATGCTGGGAGTGGAAATAGTGATGAGTCAAGTATAGAGGTATAATACTCAAACAAACTGTTTGTTCTCATATCTCAGTGCAAGCATCAGTGAAGTAGGCACGAGCTTGCAGAAGTACTCTGGGGTTTTGCACGTCTCCAAACATATACAGTGTTTCAGCTTCTTTGTCAAATTCTTATGCTTAATACCCCAAATATCTCTTAATCTGAACAGATCCAGTCTGTACAGTTGACAGTCATCTTTTGTCCTCAGGCTCCAATGAGGTTGCTAGCCTGTATCCTTCTCAGAGCCAACTGAGACATAATTAAATCTGGAAATCATCATTCAGGAGAGGATGGAAAACATTTTCAATTTCCTAAGTAGCTGTGACAGTTTTCACTTGAGTGCTTGCTTTCTTCTGAAACCTCTTGCTCTTCCCTTTGTCTATTCAGTGTTTGTTGTTTCTCCTCAAAAAAATATATCCTTGTGAGAACCATAAGCAATTTTGGGTTATGTGTGTCAGTGAGGCAGGCAGGAAGGAAGCTACTCTCTGCCCTGAACATGCACATCACTTCTCTCGTATTATTTCTTCCTGTAATATCAGTGCTGCGGAATCTTGAAGCCTTTTTCGTTGTTCCTCATCCATCCTCCACCCTTTGGATGTGGTGTTTTTTCAATCTAAGCTGTTCTCAAGGGTTAAAATCCAGGGTAGTCCTTCTGACTCAAGCATGTTGGATGACCTGGTCCAGGAGACCTGCTTGCAAGCATCAGCAATAAGGCATCAGCATCCCCACCATAAGGGGAACACCCAGCAGGATCTCCCTGAAATCATAGTACAAAACCATTAGACTTGATTTAGGGACCCGAATCAAATTTCTATCTATATAACCTTTCTTTCTGCCTCTGCTTGTAAAGAGTGGTGGGAAGTGCTGTTATTTTTGGAAGTGACTTTGGTTGTGCAGAGTTGTCTGTGAGGAACTGAAATACAACTGTCCCTTATTTCAGCTTGAGGCATTTCCATATAAAACGTTCTTTAACTTGTCGCTGTATTGTAAATTTATTTTGGGGGATTTAATATTGAAGGCTGCCCAGTGTGTAGTATTAGTGAGAGTGAAATGACATGAATGTAAAATGAAGGAGTTTAAATATTCAAAAGGCACTAAATTAATTAGGTTTCAATCTCCCACTGAAGGAACTGTTCTCTGTTCCCCCCCATCATTTTATGCCACACATAATTTCAGACTAAGGATACATAATGCATTCAGGCACTATTTCTAGTTTCTCCTTTTCTTCAGCTTGTGGTGTCTCGCTTAGCTGAAAATCAATTTGTTATTACAGGAATTGCTGCAGGACATAAAGCTGTCCATGTAACTAGCCCAATTAATTAATGTTTTTGCACTGTACTTTAATCAAACATAATAGGCGGGCAGTTAAATATGACCACTCATCAGTATTCTCCAGTGGAGCTTATTTTTTGTGATTAAATTATTACTGCAATCTATCTTGTGCTGTTTCACTACCTTCATATTGAAGTATTGTCAGCAGCAACAGAGAACGACTGGGAAGTGAAAATAGTGAGTAGATGGTGGAGAGTCTGCTGAAGACTTTTCAATGAACAAAACCGGTCCTCAGTAAATGTGTAGCCCAGCAAATGACTGTGAACCTGTCTGTGAGCATTTTAGTTGCATTTAACTTTCCACCTTGTTGTAGAAGAACACTAGAACTATGTCCTCGTGTCACTTAAAGCTATATTAAGCATAGTTCGCTCCTTGCAGGACTTATGGTGACCACTGG
Organism: Phaenicophaeus curvirostris; assembly: GCF_032191515.1. Taxonomy (NCBI): domain Eukaryota; kingdom Metazoa; phylum Chordata; class Aves; order Cuculiformes; family Cuculidae; genus Phaenicophaeus; species Phaenicophaeus curvirostris. The sequence goes on from NC_091411.1 coordinate 4,361,509, forward strand.
GCCCTCCCCCTTCTGTAGGTTACTTTGATTTTCTCTGGTTTGCCGCAGTGTTCCAAGTGGCATGATCCAGCTGGAGGCTGTGGCAAAGTGAAATGTCTAAGTCCCTAGGTCTTTTCATTCCTCCTTGTCTCTTCTCACCCCTGAGATCAGGGCTGAGTTTACACAGGCATAAATCTACTAGCGCTGTGCAAGCAGGGAAATAAAGGGCATTCATTGCACCAAGTTGGTTATTTTCCTATCCCTGGTGGAGCAAGGAAGCTCAGACAGAATAATGTATTCAAAAAAAATAATATTTATGCTTTTTATTGTGCATATTCCTGCAAGATAAAATGCTAAGCTAGAAAATATAGCCTCTAGGAAGTATTCTCCCTTAAATCTCAAGGCAAAGAGAGAATGGGGCCAAGGGCTCTACCTGGTGGGGGATGCCATTGGTTCTCGAAACAACGGCAAAGCTGAATACAGAAATGAGTTCCTGGAGATTACCACAGTAGCAGTTTGCACTTAAGCTACAACTCTTAATGACTGTCCCAAACAACTCCAGTGCTTTTTGGGTGTGCTAATCCCATAGGTATGTGTGTACGTGTGGCTAGTCAGAGAACTGCAGAAAATCAGGGCCAGAGAGGACCTTGGTAGCCTTTGAACCTGACAGTTAACCAGCTATTTTAACTCAAGAACTATATACATACTATCTTGACCAACTTTTCCACAGCCGTCAAGCAAACATTAGGCTAAACTACAAATATTTATGTATTGCAATTTATTTGTGTGCAGATGTGTGCTGACGAGAGGTTTTTAGAATTGCTTTGACCTACAGCTTCCAGCTCTCCTGAGGCATTGACTGATTTTGAACTCGAAGGAATTCTGTCTTTGTTTTCTTATCACCTTGCTTTCTCTTTTCTGTTGTTCTCTAACCTTATTTCTACCATTTTAAAGGAAGAGAAAGAAAGAAGTGATGGACTGGGTTCAAAAAGTGAAGGAGAAAGAAAGGAGAAGGAACTGATGCCCAAATTAGTAACTGCTTTAAAAAGGAAAATCCAGTTCAACCAAATCCTCAGTCTGAACTTGCCTTTTGGAAACAAAAAGCAGTTTTGACTTTCAGGAAATTTAGAGTAGGTGCATTGAAACTTTGAATGCAAATCAAATTTTGTTAAGCATAATTTTTTTTTTGTTTTTTTCTGTCAGAAGGACACTCTACTGCAAAGTTTTGGAATGAAAAATGAATGGTGAAGGATTCACCTGCTGCTTCCCCAGCATCGCTTGCTGCAAAGAGTCCATCAGGGCTACTCTGGGTTAGCATTTCAGATTGCTGCTGCTCCTCACGCCCTCTGCACGTGCAGTTATAGGTCTTGCAATAATTAAAAAAGAGGCCTTTTTACTTTCTCCAGAAGTCACATCACTGTACAAATGTAGCCTGAGAGATATTTCTTTTCCTCTCCCAGCAAAGATTGCATAAGGATTGCTAGCACGTGGATCCAGTGCGTGGTGTGCGGCAGCCAAATAATCATGGATTTAAGAGTCCCTCAGCACTCATTCACACGCCAGACCGTAACCGCTCTGATTTTCCCCTTTCAGCAGCTGCAATACCCAGGCACAATGGGGTGAGTTAAGGTTAAGGATGTCGTTTCAGCTTTAACTTGGAATGTCCTAGCTTTGATGGCCCCAAGCCAAATCCTTAACATTATTTTAATGTCGTTTTTCTTCTTCGTTTTATGTTTGCATACATTTAAAAACAGAGCAGGGGTTACTTATGTCACAGCTGTGCATACTTTCTAAGGCCAATGGATAAATACGGGCTTTATACTCCAAGAGTAAATTTCTTGTAGGACCCAAAACACAAGTTGGATGAGAGTTTGGTTGGTAGATGAGACTGGTGCATAGAGCTCTTTCTCCATTGATTTTGATGGAATTGGGCTGATTTATCTCTGCTGAGGACCTGGCCCTCTGCTTCTCCCTAAGCCCAGAACTTTTTTCTGGCTACTTGACACATATTTTTGTTTGTATAGAATTATCTGTCTCTTCCCACCCATTTCCTACTTCCTGCCTTTCCAGATTTAGGATTTAATTTTGCACAGACCCAGTCTACTTATCTGATTCTTTTCCCCCCTAAAGATAAATATTTATTTATTTTTAAGCCAAACAAGTGCTTTGTGTTTTTGCCGAGGTACCCAAGTGACCTGGTTAAAATCTCATCTGAGCGAAGTTTTTCAATTTGTTTACTCGAATCTTCCCCAGAAACTTGACTAATTCTACCTTTTCTGATCAGGATTAATGATATGCTAAAAGGTGTTTTAATCTGTTTTTCTAGAGTCAAAGCGCTGATCCATGTCTACATTATGAAGTCTCAAAGTACAAGAATGCTTTTAGGAGAAACTTTCAAATATCTTAGCTAAATAGCGGAGAAAAGTATCATTCTGTTTTCTTTGAAACAGAATGGAGATTTTTAGGATCGATGTTTATTTTTTTTCTCACTTTGTTTTGTTCTTATCTTGAGTAAAATTTCAACTCTTAGTTATCCTTGCAATCAGAATGTCTTTGGAAGCCTCGAAGCAGTTTTTCTCTGCCCAAGTAGCCTGGTATTTTAGTGGAGAAAGGTTGCAGGGACCCAACAACTACAACTTCAATTATATACGTGAAGTTGCAATGGCAAAAATAAGTGATAGAGACGCTAGCTGAGACTTATGCATTGTGTACCTCGATCAAAATTCAGAGGGATCAGCGGAAGGTTTTTCACTGACCTTAATAAACTTCAGGTCAAGCCTTAGACTTGTAAAATGAAATTAATTTCTTTGGCATCCCTTTCTACGCTGGGAAGCCATCTCTTAAGCTTAGAAGCTCAGTAACAGCACATTTCCCACTGTACTCTGACTCTAGTTTCCTGTGGTTCCCTCTGGAGCAGCAGAAAGTTTGAACGTGATGCTCATTTACACAGTGCAAGTTCTACTCTGGAGCTCCTACGTGTTCTTCCTCTCCTCCAGGGCCAGGAGGAGATGAAACATTCATGTCTCTGTGCTCCCCGAGTGCTGCTCGCCGCAGCAGTGGATTTTTTTAAACGCAGTCACGCTATCCATGCCATGCACAGGTTTTTCAGGTGAGCGCTAAGGCTCAACCCACAGATGACATTGCAGTGTTTATGGTCAATGTAATGCTGATTTGACTTCCCTGGCAGATGGATTTCAAACGCACTCTCATTTGTGTCAGTGCGAGTACAGCAGTTGCTGCATTCCTAAGGGGAAAAAATGGTGCGTATGCGGTTCTTCAGAAATCTCTATTCTTATTAAAAATACATATTCTGGATTTCTGAAAGTAAGAAGAGGAAGAAGAGAGCACAAAGCAGCAAGAGGAGCAAAGTCCTATTCTGAGCACCAGGCGTGTTTATTCCTTTTGGATGTTTTGTTCACAAGCAATTCTCCCTGAGCCGGGAGTGCAGAGCTGAGGGAATTGTGCAGCCCTGACTGCGTGCTGCTGTCCCCAGCATGTCATCTGTTAGTGCCAAACCCAGTGTCCTCCTGAGTGGAAGGGCTATGTGAGGTAAAGCTTCAAGGGGCAGTTTCCTGCTTAGCTGGAAAGAAGCAGAAAGACGTTTTGTATTCTGTCAAGCCATATGCTTTTTCTCTCTTCCCCCCCCTGCTTTCTCTCTATTGCCTGAACTGGTGTGTTTCTTACTCAAATGTAAACAAAAGCTGAGGGGCCAAGGCCCTCCCCAGGAGCTTGCGCTGGCTGTGGGGCTGGAAAGGAGACCAACTGCAAGTCGCCCTTGCCTTGGCTGGTTAAGCCCATTCTGTTTTCACAGGACTGGAGGGTGTTGTCAATTAAAATGTTTGCATCCCCCTTGCAGGCTGTGCCCTGTTTTGATGAGAAATTGCCCTGTAGAAGGGTGAGGAGCTGGCAGGGTGGGTGTCCTGGCTCTCCATTGATGTCCAAGAGCAGTTGACTCCTGCAGTTCTATTTCTCTGGTGCTCCCCAGTCTTTGCGAGCTGCTCAGCAATTAGGACAGTAGTTTTCTTCACATGGTGTAGAAAAAAATGCACTATAAAACTTACAAACCATTTTGAGTGCTGCACTGCATGCTCAGAGCTGCACAGGTTTTGTTTCACGTGAAGCTCTTTGTTCTGGGGGACCCTAAGCTGGGGTTCACCCTCACTCAGGTGAGCTGGCTGATGTCTCACTGCTTTATACTGTATGCAGTTGTAACTTATGGTGCTCCCATTCACCATCCAGTCGCTTGTCATGTGCAGTAACCCCAACTTTCATTGTTGTGATCCACCAGATTGTTTCGGCAGTGTTGTGAGAGAGCTGGGTGTAGATTCTTGCCATTTCCACACACACAGATGGACATTCATACTCATCCTTGGTGATTAATTCTGGTCTCTCATGTACCCACTTCTGCAGATTCTTCACTTCCTTACGGCAGTGGTCACAGGTTGTGTGGGGAGCTGCACATCGCACTCGCAGCAAAACCCAAGGAGGACTTAGAGCAGGTAAAAGCAAACCAGTCCAAAATTAGCATCATGAAACCTTTACAGAGTATTGCACTTTCATTTTGAGGAGTTGAAGCTTGTAATTTTTCTTCCCAATGGTAGCATTCAGCAGCGTCAACAATTTTCCACAAAGTGAAAAAGCTGTGTTTGGAAGTGCATTTTCCCCGTAAGAAAGCTATTTAATCTGAAAAATAATTCCAGCCATCTCTGGTATGATACCAACTTCACTCTGCAATAACCTATAGTAAAAGAAGTATACTGTGAGCTGAAAATTATTATTCTGTCTGTAAGCATACTGTGTGTGTGTTGAAAAATGAACAGCAATCTGTTATGCAGGTGCAGGCAACAGTACAGTATCTGCACAGCCCTGCGGCGGGGGCTGTTTACATCCACCTTGCAGAATGCAAGTTGTTGCTTTCCTGGGCTGCATCAAAAGAAGCGTGGCCAGCAGGTGGAGGGAGATCATTCTGCCCCTCTATTCCTCTCTTGTGAGATCTCATCTGGAGTATCGTGTCTAGTTCTGGAATTCTTAACATAAGATGGAGACGGAACTGTTGGAATGGGTCCAGAGGAGGCTACAAGGATGATGTGAGGGATGGAGCACCTCCCATACGAGGACAGGCTGAGAGAGTTGGGGTTGTTCAGCCTGGAGAAGAGAAGGCTCGGAGGAGATCTTATAGCAGCCTTCCAATATCTGAATGGGCTACAAGAAAGCTGGGGAGGGACTGTTTACAAAGGCTTGTAGCGATAGGACTAGGGGCGATGAGTATAAACTGGAGAAGGGCAGATTTAGGCTAGACATAAGGAGGAATTCACTGTGAGAGTGGTGAGGCCCTGGCCCAGGCTGCCCAGGGAAGTTGTGACTGTCCCATCCCTAGAGGTGTTTAAGGTGAGGTTGGATGTGCCTTGGGCAGCCTGGTTGAGTGGGAGGTGTCCCTGCCCATGGCAGGGGGGTTGGAACTGGATAATCATCTTTAAAGTCCCTTCCAACCCAAACCATTCTATGGTTCTATGATTCTGTCTTTTTAGTGCCTTGCTCTTTAGCCTGAATAAAAAAAGCCATCAGTGATGAGAGAATGCTGCTTTTGAATAGTGTGATCCAGTAAGAAAATTTGTCATTGCATCCTATTTTAGGAGGCAACTTGCGCTGTTGTAACTTACTGACTTTTTCCATAGCACATGGTTTGTGGGGGTGGGAAAGAGTATGTTACAGACATTGTCTGGTGGAGTTACTGCTTCTTTTAGGCAAAAGAAATCCTGCAGCAATTCTTTTTTTAAAACAGCCACACTTGTGATAGACACAATTTTAACTGTCAGTAGCAGTTGAAACTATGTCCAAAAAGATATAAGCTACAGCTGAAAGGAAAACTAAAAGCTTTGATCACTTGGCTTAAAGTAATACCCTGTGGCAGAGAACAGTGAAGGAGTTGCATTTTCTGTGGGATGGACAAGTTTCACTCAGGTAGCTTACAGGGCAAAGGTGTTTTTGGTAGATGCCTACATGGGAATAAATCTTGTCCTCCAGTGAACTAAAAGATACCATGCAAAATTAGTCTTTGGTGTCATTCTTTGCTTGAGGAAGCAAAGGGTCACGTGGCCAGTGACAAGTGGGGTTCCCCAGGGCTCAGTGCTGGGTCCAGCCCTGTTCAATGTCTTCATCAATGATCTGGATGAAGGCATCGAGTGCACCCTGAGCAAGTTTGCGGACGACACTAAGCTGGGTGGAAGTGTCGATCTGCTGGAGGGTCGGGAGGCTCTGCAAAGGGATCTGAACAGGCTGGACCACTGGGCAGAGTCCAACAGCATGAGGTTTAACAAGGCCAAATGCCGGGTCCTGCACTTGGGGCACAACAACCCTATGCAGTGCTACAGACTAGGAGAAGTCTGTCTAGAAAGCTGCCTGGAGGAGAGGGACCTGGGGGTGTTGGTTGACAGCCGACTCAATATGAGCCAGCAGTGGCCCAGGTGGCCAAGAAGGCCAATGGCATCTTGGCTTGGATCAGAAACGGCGTGACCAGCAGGGCCAGGGAGGTTATCCTCCCTCTGTACTCGGCACTGGTGAGACCGCTCCTCGAATCCTGTGTTCAGTTCTGGGCCCCTCACCACAAGAAGGATGTTGAGGCTCTGGAGAGAGTCCAGAGAAGAGCAACAAAGCTGGTGAAAGGGCTGGAGAACAGGCCTTATGAGGAACGGCTGAGAGAGCTGGGGGTGTTTAGCCTGGAGAAGAGGAGGCTGAGGGGAGACCTCATTGCTCTCTACAACTACCTGAAAGGACGTTGTAGAGAGGAGGGTGCTGGGCTCTTCTCCCAAGTGACAGGGGACAGGACAAGAGGGAATGGCCTCAAGCTCCGCCAGGGCAGGTTTAGGCTAGACGTTAGGAAAAAATATTTCACAGAAAGGGTCATTGGGCACTGGAACAGGCTGCCCAGGGAGGTGGTTGAGTCACCTTCCCTGGAGGTGTTTAAGGCACGGGTGGACGAGGTGCTGAGGGATATGGTTTAGTGTTTGGTAGGAACGGTTGGACTCGGTGATCCGGTGGGTCTCTTCCAACCTGGTTATTCTGTGATTCTGTGATTCTGTGGCAGATACTTCAAACAAGGTCAGTACAAATGTAAATTGTTTTAGTTGCCGCTCTTAGAGTCTGCTGAATTGTATTGTGAATTATGTCCAAATGCAGAGAAAGAATGATATCAGTATTTCTAAACATGAAGAAGTATTATATTCTCTTCAATGTATAGTGTCCTTCCTGTGGCAATACACTTTAATTATTTTTGTAGTGGTGGATAGTACTGATCAGATGCTGAGCTTGTCAAGTCAACTCTCTTGTTGAAATCTGATCAGATTTATAGCTGCAGAGGGAATATTTGACTCAGTGATTTAATAAATAGTACCAGAAAACTTGCTGTCATTCTAGTCCTGATCAGAACCTCAAAATTTTCCAGGAAGGGAGGCGAATGGTCTCACCCAGAGCTTCATCCATTTGCATCAGCGACTGCAACGTATTAGAGTCAGAAGTTCAGTGGATAGATAAATGACTCAACTCGCATCTTTTTTTGACTAACAATAAAGTTATTCAGCTAAAGTGGAGACAAGTCATATCTGATATCATATTTTTATATCCTTTTTGCTTATTAGAATATATTTTCTTCAGATTGATATTGCACAGAGAAATATGATGCATTGTTCTGAAATTAAATTTGAATCTGTATCAAGGCAATTTAATCCCACTTGGAGTTGGTGGATAAAGGAGCAAGCGTAACCTTCAATAATTCCCTTGCTCATAGTTGGCTTTTTCTCATGGACAACAATTTAAAACAAAATCACTTTCTCTAATGAGAGACTATAAATTATTACTTTAATGAGATGCATGAAGTTTGAAGAATTGAATTCCCACATTCCTCTTATCTCTAAGCCTGGGTACCCCAAGGGATGGGGAAAGATCCATAGTGCTGAATTTCTGTGTTATAACATCGCTCAGTGTTGCGATTATTATTACAATATCACCAAGTCCCAGAAGGGAATCTGGACTTTAGTATCCTAAGTATTGTTTCTATCTAATGTGAGAGTCTTAAAATGCTTAGAATTGAAACAAAAATTGGGAGGGGAACTTGGATCTGCCTAAAACCAAAGAGCAATGTGGTGACATAGTTTCTCAGAGTTCCTCCTACGCTGTTCCTATGAGTGCACTGCTTTGTGTTTTGGTGACTTATTTTTCATACAGATATTGACAGCTGCACTCTCTCTTGCAAAAAACCACTATTTTGAAAGGCTTACTTACTTATTTCCTTTAGATAGCAGGTTGTAACATCTTAAAACATACAAGGATCAAAAAAAACCCAAAAGTGATCATTGTGAAATTGTTTCCATGGATCTTCTGTAACGGACTGTAGTAGCTCAACAAATTGAGTTCTTTCTGTACAGGAACAACTTTTGGGGCATCCCAAGTCCTGTTTGATTTACAAATTGGTAGGAGTGGAGAATCCAGCACAGCCCTTGGTCATTTATCCTCATGGTAAAATGTCCCAAATACCAAACACAGCCCTGCTTTGAGACGTGCTTAGTGAGGGCTTCCAGGTGTCTGCAGGTCTGGTGCATGGACTGCAAAACTGGCAAACGCTTTGTGCCCTGGTGTAAGGGTTGAGCAGGAGTATATGGGCTGGGAACAAGCTAGGCTGTTTGTCCCTGGGCTCTGTCATGGCTGTTACCTCTGCTGCTTGTGGGGTCACTACAAGCTTCTCTTTTCTTGATCCCCGCCGTGTTGATCTGCTGGAGGGTCGGGAGGCTCTGCAAAGGGATCTGAGCAGGCTGGACCACTGGGCAGAGTCCAACAGCATGAGGTTTAACAAGGCCACATGCTGGGTCCTGCACTTGGGGCACAACAACCCTATGCAGTGCTACAGACTAGGAGAAGTCTGGCTAGAAAGCTGCCTGGTGGAGAGGGACCTGGGGGTGTTGGTTGACAGCTACTGAACATGAGCCAGCAGTGGCCCAGGTGGCCAAGAAGGCCAATGGCATCTTGGCTTGGATCAGAAACGGTGTGACCAGCAGGTCCAGGGAGGTTCTTCTCCCTCTGTACTCAGCACTGGTGAGACTGCTCCTCGAATCCTGTGTTCAGTTCTGGGCCCCTCACCACAAGAAGGATGTTGAGGCTCTGGAGCGAGTCCAGAGAAGAGCAACGAAGCTGATGAAGGAGCTGGAAAACAGGCCTTATGAGAAATGGCTGAGAGAGCTGGGGGCGTTTAGCCTGGAGAAGAGGAGGCTGAGGGGAGACCTCATTGCTCTCTATAACTACCTGAAAGGAGGTTGTGGAGAGGAGGGTGCTGGGCTCTTCTCCCAAGTGACAGGGGACAGGACAAGAGGGAATGGCCTCAAGCTCCACCAGGGGAGGTTTAGGCTGGACATTAGGAAAAAATTTTTCACGGAAATTGTCCTTGGGCAGTGGAACAGGCTGCCCAGGGAGGTGGTTGAGTCACCTTCCCTGGAGGTGTTTAAGGCACAGGTGGATGAGGTGCTAAGAGGCATGGTTTTGTGTTTGATAGGAATGGTTGGACTCAATGATCCGATGAGTCTCTTCCAACCTGGTTATTCTATGATTCTATCCTGCAGCATGTGCATGAGAGCTGGAGGGAAGGGTTGTTTGAGGCATCACTGCTGTGCTGGTAGTGCAACACTCCTCCGTCATTCACCTCCCTTGCCAGGGAATGACTCTCAGCTGCGTCCCTGTCCAGGGAGGTTCTCCCTTCAGAGGTTTTTTGGAAGTCAATTCAGACAGGTCCTGGCTAGGGAAAACAGAGTTTGTGGATGGTGGTGTGTGGCTGCACCGTGGTGAGCTGCCAGTAAAATGCACAATGCTTGAACAAAAGGTCATTCTCGTGGGCATCTTTGAAGAGGGACCATACAGCACTTGTGACAGAAGTGGCTTGTACATCTATAAGGAACCACTATTTATGCACAATTATTTATTTTTATATACATTTGTATACTAAATACATTGCACTCAATGTATTGATCATGCAAGTGCTGTACTGGCTCCCTGAAGTATTCTTTGCTGATGTTCTTCAACAGTAAATAATGTTGTAAGATCATAACTGCTAGTTTATTCCTCTTTCTTGAGGAAAGGCAGCTTGTTTCATTTATTCTCCGCAAACTGTCCCATTACTGGTACGAAAGCAACAGAATTTAAGATATTAGCATATTTATGAACCAGCATATATTCTAGCATACCATTTCTAGCTTGAGTCAAATCTATTATTGGTCCTTCGCCTCTGCCAAGACCAGCACAAGGCAGAGCTGTCTCAGCAGACTTTATGTCTGTGTCTTCTGTGTCTTCTTTTCATAAGGTGTGTTTTTTGCAGTGTGGACTTTGATTTATGTATTTATACAGCACTTAGGATCATGAAAATCCTGATCTGATTGATTTCTAGCACTTGGGTGAAAGAAATGTTATGCAATAACAATCATTGTCCCTTGTTGCCTTTCAGGCACTCCAAAATTTAAGCAGACTACATTCTTAAAAGAGGGCTAATATGAAAATTAAGTAGAGTTGTTCTGCACAGAGAACCAGTGTTTTTCAAATGCTTTCAAAACCGTAAAACAATCTGTGAGTAGCCAACAAAAAAGTATGTTAACAATGGCCAAATCAAACAGTGATTCAGAATTTGAATTAAAGGTCATAAAAACCCTGTATGCATTAATCACAGAGCTCTGGAATGAATATTAATAGCAGCTGAGAGCTGCTGAATAGATGGTTTAGCTTAATTTTAAGCATTAATTAAACATTTATTAAAACTTAACTCTATAAATCCTTTATAGCTAAAAATCTATAATGAGGGCTGGGCTATTAGTGCAGTTCTTTGGAGTTGGATGTGTCACCGGTGGGACTCAGACTGGTGTGAAAATACGACTTAAGAAAATATATCTGCAGTATCTCAATGAGCAGTAAGTTTCTAACGATACCAGGCTTTAAGATATTTGTGAGATGGTTAGATTTTTAAATTACTACTATTACAGTTATCTAAATGATTTCTGTGTTATGGTTATATCAGGATGTTTTATTTCTGCCCTAACCCAGCTCTTAAGAAATGCTTTGCAGGCAAAGGTCTGGTTCATGAGATAAATGGTACCTGCTCAGAATGGGTGACTTGATGGCTAACTTGGTTCACTGTGAAAAAATTCAAAGGAAACGCTAAAAAAAAAGCGAGTTAAACATGTCAGGTGTTGTTTACATTTACAACTCTGCTGAAAATACAGTTTTAGCTGGCTCTGCAGACACTGAACATTTTTTCTCTCCAGAAACATAAGCCTCTACTCTTCTTTCCTTGGCACATTAATGTTTCTACAGATCATAGTTTCTTTCTGCTTTTCCTGGTCATTGTTATTCCACATTCTTTTACTTGATCTGGATGTTATGGTTTAATGTTGATATATCAGAAACAGGGACAACAGCTAGTTAGATAAACTTGGGGAATAGATGGAAATGACCCATGAAGCTGAAGAACATGAACGTGTGGAAACAAAGCTGTGTTTTAAGTGACAGGTTAAAAATACTGCTAAGGGGGCTGGGAGCCCTGCAGTGCTTACAAATGCATCTCTGCATTGCCAGACCATTACAGAGATACAGAGATCTGTATTTTTAATACCTAACAAAATAGGGTTCCAATTTTAAATTGAGTCTTTGATTATTTGCCTAATAAAACCAAGGGATATATTAATGTTAAGTGGAGAGGAACAGTACCTGTCAGCAGGCAGACAGCAAATACCCTTTTCTAGTAATTGCACTTGTTGAAGATAATGGTCAGATGAAATTACTTAATACTCTCTTTTTTTTCCTCAATTCCTGCACCATTCACTGCCACATTGTAGGGTCCTTTCAGCAGTGTTTCATAATGAGCTGTAAGAATGCATAGAGTGCAAGTGATTCTTAGTTGGCCTTGTTGGCCTGAATTCATTTTAGTTAGAGATGTTGAAGAGGTTAGTCCCCAGTTTCATTTTGGGAACTGCACAATGACTGTTTTGAAATACACTGGTGTGAAAAGATGATTTAGTGTTTCAGATAGAAACACCTTGTCCTTAAAAAGTACTGGATGCTTTTTTTGGACAATATGTGATTCCAGGGCTCAAAAGCTGGCTTTAGGAAGGTAGAAATTTTCACATAAAGGATTACGTACCTAAAAGACCACACTCACTTTGAAATTCTCAGCTCAAGCATCTGCTGTCATATGTATATAGCCAGGAGAAAACATGTGTTGTTTTGCTTAGCTAACACATGAGCCTGAACCACAGCCAGTGGAGAACATTCATAGGGGATATTTCCAGAATGAACTATGGACAGACTGATGGGAGCAGGAGTTACCAAGTAACAAGACGGTCTTCCTTCATGGTTTGGAGCTACACTGACGGCATGGGGTACTATCGTTCAGGAGAGAACTGATGAGTTACCTTGGAAATCTCTAAAACCAAAGTTCTAGGTTGCAAAATGGTCTTTGCAAATGTCAAAGACGTAATCCCAATGCACTGGCTGAATTCCAGATAGCATATGCTTTATTTTTAACGTGCCTCTTTTGTGCACTTTCCAATGAATATGATAAACTTTACCTATTTTGCAGTGTCTGAGGAGCTGCTGTTCTTGACCTTTGTGGTGACTACGCTTTGATGGCAAAGTGCTGAATATGTTCCATTGAGGACCTTCCAGATAAAAATGCCATGCAAATTTATTCTTTACATTAGATTTATTTATATCCCAGCTGACATGATAGTAGAGGAGAAATGGATCCTCAGGACATGTAAATTAGTGAATGCGCATTTCAGTCTGCCAAGAACCTGTCCAGGATTTCTTCAATCATACTGTTCAATTTGTAACTACATAGGGGCAGACCTCTGTCTTCCAAGGTCTCTTTGTCAAGCACTTGGTTCTTCATTTAAACCATCTTCTGAGTCCAGAAGAGGCTTTCTTTGCTGGCCTGAGAGATGATTGCCTTTGAAGTTGCTCATCCTTCCTCCTACTACACCCCTGCATGTTGTTCCTATTCCCTATGCCACTGTAGTGTGCAATTCTGTCAAGCACAGAGTCTGTTTTGTTGTGTGGAGGCTGAGACATCCTTGTGTGAGGAGACAGACAGCCTGGCAACATCCCACAGCAAAGCTGGTTGTCATTCTCACAACACAGCAAAAGGACAAATCAGCATTGTCAAGGGAAGTGCTGGCTGCCTTGAACTCCCCCGCTCCTAAGCACAGAGCTCCAGTCCTGCAGGTGAGCCTGCAAAGCATGCAGTCCTTCAACATCCTTCTAAGAATGTTTTATTGATAGGCTACTAGTTGATGCTATTTGAATAACTTAATGCAAATAAATATCTGTGAGAACTGAAAGGTCATGTAGGCTGCAAAACTGAGCATCTGAAACTTTGCCAGAGCTCTCCCTCTGCATAAAGAGGCAGAATTGGTTTGGAAAATGTTCAGTAAAAATATTAATATCTTCACGGACAGGAATAATCTGGATTATTCCAAATTTCTCACGAGAAAGGCTCTGTTTTTTTATAAGTATTCTTTTATCCAACAACAAAGAATTCTAAATTATATAATAGCTGAAATTAAGCTAAATTTAGAGAAAGAAACATCAAGTAAAAGCAATCTAAAGCTAACCAGGCTATATTAAAAGTTTAAAAGAAGAGCATTCCATTTTACCCAAACTCTTTTTTCTTCCTTTCCTCATTAGCTTTTTGCTTCATTCAAACTGTCTGCAGTTTCAATTTTTTGTCTGATTTGGTCATGGGGGTGAGGTGGGAAGGGAGGAAGAACCTTTCACAATCATAGAATGATTTGGGTCGGAAGGGACTTCAAAGATCACCCAGTTCCAACCCCCTGCCATGGGCAGAGACACCTTCCACTGCGCGAGGTTGCTCAAAGCCCATCTAACCTGGTCTTGAACACCTCCAGGAACAGGGCAGCCATGACTTCTGTGGGCAGCCTGTGCCAGTATCTCACCTCAATCCTGTAAACTTTTTCTGCTCAGAGCTACCGGCAAGAAAGAATTCACTCTACGTTAGTGAGAGGAGGGGGAGTATGGCATGCCCACTATTGAAAGCACTTCAGAAAGTCTAGTCTACCTTTGCATCAGTACAAAGATTGACTTCCCTCGTTACCCCGGATGCTGGCCCATGGTCTGTATTTCTCACGACTGCTATTTTATTTGCATTTTAGCTAGATGAAGTATCATTACGATTGGTTCTTAAGGGTTCCTGTGGATATTCCTTCATTCTCAGGTCAGAAAATCTTCTCTGTGCTGCAAATTGTCTGAGGAAAGAGGAGCCAGCAAAGCAGATAGCACGTTAGCAAAGCTGGTCTATGTTTTGGATTGATTTTGTTTTCTCTGATGGCTTGATCGTAACAGTTGCACTCTAATTTTTGCACAGGGTTGTGCACGTTTCAGGCAATGTAAATATATACATTGGCATGCTTATTAGCTCTGCTGTTTAAGTTACAGATATTTGATAGTGTATAATAAAACCAAGTGGTCCCATATACCATTTGTCATGCTGAGCTTGGACTCATCTCTTTGTACTCCCACTCCACCCTTTCCAACTTCATTATATTCCAAATGCTCCTCCTTGCTTGGAGTAAAATCAATCCTCGTTTTGCATTGGGTGGAAGAGGAGAAATGTGTGCTGGGATTTTTCCTCAATGCACAGAGCTGCGTGCAGACTTAATACTCGCTTAAACGATAAGCGTGGGGCTTCCCCCGAGGGGGGAACATTGTAAGATAGCTGAGGTCATGGTCACAGCCTCAGCCCCCATGTATTAAACTGCAGAAAGAAGTGGAAATATGAGAGGGCCCTTTCCACTTATAAGGAAAAAAATACTACTGTGAGTGCTGCTTCTCTGAGCCATCATATGCTGCAGGCAAAATAATAAGTCCCTGAAGCTCTGAGAAGTGATTTTTGTCTAATCATCCCTTTATTTTAAAACTGTTTTTCCCCAACCATCCCTGTCTGTTGCCCTTGCCGAGGGCCCGATTCCTGTCCCTGGCTGAATGCATCAGGCCTGTGTTAGAGTTGTGGTAGCAGATGTATCTTTCTAACTCATGGTGAATGCCACTCGATGAGGTTTAGGGGATGGTATTTAAACCCAGAGATGTTGAAAAATGTGGCTTTCTAATTCCACTGGGAGTTGGTGCTGATTTACCTATGTAACTTGTTAAGGCGAGATGCCAGTGATGAAGCAGAGAGAGGTGATGCACCGGTATAAATATCGAAGGGTTACATGGTCCCCAGACTGTGTCCTGTCTTGCAGGAGTACATTCTCCACAGCTTATGCCAAGCAGGAGGACAAAATGCCCCAGAGATCTTTTCCCCATCATGGTACTCCCAGTGTGTGTAGGTTATTGGGGTGTACATCGTACTCGGACCCTTCACCCCCCTCTCTTCCCACACAGACCAATGGCTCAGGCAAATCCTCCGAGTTTCACTCTGAAGCTCTTGAAATTATCCAGCATTGCCAAAAGAAAGGATTTGCTGACAGTCAGAATCCTGTTGGCAACCCTAGGTGGATTTATGATCTTGGGTGGAAACCAATTTGAACTATAATTTTACGTGAATCTGATCCCTCTCCTGAGCCAGGCAAAAATTCATGATTCTGGCTGATTTTTCACACTCGGCTTTTGAGAACTTCTGCTCACATTTAGAGCTGAAAATATAAAACTCTGGGCCCATGATTCTGTAGATCCCAAAATGTCAAGCCTATGCAAACAGATACAACTCTGTTCCCTGCTTCTTGCTGTCCCTAGCTGGAGGCTGAATTTCTTGTTGTCTCTTGCTTGGTTACCTTTTCCCCAAGGAAGCACATCAGGAGTTAGGCACATGTTTCAGAATATAAACAGAGTAACATATTTAAAGCATATGCCATAATCTCATGTTGTTATGACAATTGTTATGATTATTGAAAGAATTGCAACATTACCTCTCCTTCTCCTCTTAGCTCCTTCCACCATTCTCCCCCTCCCCGCCCCCAAATCCAATGCTATTGGGGAATAGCAATTTTGGGGTTTTGGGGTTTAGTTTTTGCTTCTGCTCCAGATGCTTGGTGGAAAACTACTTTAGGGTTGCCTACATGCAGGCAGACGTAAGAGTTAAGTGAGTGCAGTCAAGTGCCCCGCAGATTTTCTGCATTCTGCAGCCACTGTTTGTAAACAGGAATACACATAATAAGTTGAGAAATCAGCTCCAAAACAACAGGCATTGTTTGTGTGCTGAGTAACTCTAGTGATCAATTAGGATCTGGAAAAAAAAACATGTTGTGTCCAGATGAATGTAAAACCAGAGCCTCCCCTGCCAAAAAAAAAACTCCAACTGATACCTTTGGAAGTTCTGGAAAGTTCAGTTAACTTTTTTCTCCATTTTTTATTTAATTTGTGAGAGTGCTTTTAAAATTATTATTTGTAAACTGATGAAAAATGTTACAAAACTAAAGAAATGCCAAGTGCGCCACAGGCTGGTTGCACCTCTGTGTTGTGACAGGGTTGTGTTCACACCAGTCAGGGCTAAACCCTGTGAGCCACTTGTGTTGCCTTTATGTTGGGCAAAGATGGGCTTAGGCTTGACATGCTGAGAACGGGGCGTCCTGATGTGCTGGAGTAAATGCGTTTCTGTCATCCCATTAGGATCTGTGCTGTCAAGGTGCGTGAGTCCCAAGTGACAGGGGACAGGATAAGAGGGAATGGCCTCAAGCTCCACCAGGGGAGATTTAGGCTGGACATTAGGAAAAAATATTTCACAGAAAGGGTCATTGGGCACTGGAACAGGCTGCCCAGGGAGGTGGTTGAGTCACCTTCCCTGGAGGCGTTTAAGGCACGAGGTGCTAAGGGACATGGTTTAGTGTTTGATAGGAATGGTTGGACTCGATGATCTGGTGGGTCTCTTCCAACCTGGTTGTTCTATGATTCTATGAGTCAGGCAGAGTGGTATTAGAGGATGTATGAAGGACAGTGTATAGCACGTTGCCTGATCAGCAAGCGACACTTGTGGTCTGACTTTGGGAGGGACTGTTCACAAAGGCTTGTAGTGATAGGACTGGGGGCAGTGGGGATAAATTGGATAGGGGCAGGGTTACCCTAGACACAAGGAAGAATTTCTTCATGATGAGAGTGGAAGGGCACTGGCCCAGGTTGCCCAGGGAAGTTGTGGCTGCCCCATCCCTGGAGATGTTCAAGGCCAGGTTGGATGGGCCTTGGGCAGCCTGGTCTAGTGGGAGGTGTCCCTGCCTATGGCAGGGGGTTGGAACTAGATGATTTTTAAGGTGCCTTCCACCCCAAACCATTCAATGATTCTATGACTTCCTAGGCATATGGCACCAAAAAGAAACAGTGATGTCTGTCAGTGTAGTTGGAGCCTGCTGATGTTGCATAACTCTCTGGGCACTAATGGAAATCAGGCTTTTGTGCACCTGTCTTGTACATCAGCTGTGGTAAAGATAAAGGTTCACACCAGCTATTTGACTTCCACCTCTTTATTCCCCATAACATGAGAAAACATCTCTCAAAAGACAGGACAAGAGGGAATGGCCTCAAGCTCCACCAGGGGAGGTTCAGGCTTGACATCAGGGAAGACATTTTCACAGAAAGGGTCATTGGGCACTGGAAAAAGCTGCCAGGGAAGTGGTTGAGTCACCTTCCCTGGAGGTGTTTAGAAGACAGGTGGATGAGGTGCTGAGGGGCATGGTTTAGTGATTGATAGGAATGGCTGGACTCGATGATCTAGTGAATCTTTTCCAACCTAGTGATTCTGTGAAAATTTCTTCCCAAGCCCTCATACCTGTGGGCATTAGGGCTTTGTCTCTAACTTGCTCCCACGTTGCTGAATGAAGTGGTCATCTTCTACCTGAGTTATACCTATGACATCTCTTCCCTAAGCTGCCGTGGCCACTTCAGAGCCACTCAAGGTCAGTGACCATGCAAGAACAGCAGCAGCAGCATTGTTTGTGATCTAAGGAAAGCACTTCAGTTGCTAAATGGATTTGAGTTGAGTTTGGTTTTTATCATCCTGAAATAACAACTGCTAAAACAATTGTAATTCTTCTGATGTCTTTCTGGAACATATTTGGCTTGTTTGGCAGTGCAATGTTGTGTAAATAAATATGTACCAAGCATCAAAGTCAAGGAGGGGAGGGTGAGTTCTGAAATAATTATGTAAATAAATCTACATAGCATGCTCTGATATTGGCTGCCACGTGCATTTATATTAATCAGTATGGACATTACTGACAAGTGAATCTATTCTGCTTCATTCTCCTGAAGGTTTCAAAATTAATGCTTCATTTTGCTCCTTGTTTTGCTCTAAGGGATGCAAGGGGAGGCCAAGGCTGTCTTATCTCAGCGTCCCCTTCAGGTGTCTCTGGGAGGCTGAGACCAATCAAACTTTGCATAAATAAGAGTATTTGGCATTAGAGAGTTTACAAGCTTGATCCAGCACTCAGAAAACACATTGGGAAAAATAAATACACTCATTCGCTGGAATAGCATTTATTTGTTGATCTCTGCTTGGCTTCTTTGGGGAGGCTATAGGATGTTCAGTGACTGTAAAGTGCAAGGACTTTTGTGTATATCCCCAGATGAACTTTTTCGATGCTCCAGTGACAACATCTGTAACTCAGCCAACTTGAGTGATTCTCCATTTTCCTTTATCCAAAAAAATTGTTTGTTTGTCCAGGATTTGGCACCCATGCTTAATCACAGCAGAAGTGAGAAAAAGCAGTTGCTCTTACTGCTTCTGCAATATTTTCTCCCTGAACTATTAAGTCGCTGAAATATATTGTAGGAAGACAGGAAATCTTCGAGTCTGCTGGTGACCCAGGCTACCTAGATGTAAGGTGGCTGGATCCTCCATTCAGGCCTCCACCAAGCCTGGCGCAGATAAGTGTCTGCCCTGTCCCTAAGGAAGAAAAGGACACCTTCAGTAAGGTGGCAGGAGGTAGAGAGTCAGTGGTAAGATGTGAGAGTGCTCTTTTGGAAAGCAAGGAAATAATGAAGTTAGCCTTTGGAAGTCATGTTTTCTGTTGGTGAAGTTTGAGGTATGGGGCAACTGCCACCCCATTATTAAAGTCCCAAAAGTAGGAGCAAAGAGTAGGAGGTGGAAGAACACAGGATTGTTACCATCTTCTAAAAACAGGAATTTAGTCATGAATAGGACACAAAACCACAGTGAATGTGAAACAGCTAAGTACCTTACTGGTTTTTATTCCTTAAGAGATGATGAGTTGCTTTCTTGGGGAAGGAGATTGCCTGGGCGCCAGAGGGACAAATGCCTGGGAATGCAGAGAAAGTCAGTCAGTAGGGCAGAAGGGGCCACTTTGGGACCACAGAAGTCTCTCACTTGTTTGCTAGAATTTACCCTGCTTTTCTTTTTCATTTTGCAGCCCTCTGGCAGGTTGCAGGTGACGCGTGTGATTGTTGATTACTTTACAGCTTGTGTGAGATTATTTACATTAGAGTAGGGCAGGTGTAATAAGCCTTCAAACTAGAACAGTAGTGTGGATCTTCACGTTTCAGCTTTTGATACAGAGGAGTTTGAGAAAGACAATGCATTATTTTCCATTCTGGGAGTGATAAAATCATACAGATACATTTTATTTATGCTCTTGGCTTTTTTCATTGCTGAGGATGGGGATCTATGTTCTCATTGTATCCTGAAGGTGAGCAAATATGCACTGGGTGCATTATTAACTTTCAGTACACCTCCAGTTCTTAAGATGCTCAGCAAGAGCAGCATTGATAAATTGATTAATTACATCAATTACTTAAGATGTTGGCTTTTTTCTCCTCTGTGCTTTCACACTTTGCTTCAAATGCCGGCGTTCAAAATTGTATTGCCTGGGTTAGAGGTGTGAATGATGACTTCTCTGGCTAGGTATCTCCTCTGGCCAAAACTGTACACGTTGTCGATTTGAAGCTCTCTGTTCAGTATGTGCTGCCTAACAAATGCCTTTGGCAAATACTCTATCTGTATGGTTTCAGTAAGTGAAGGTACTTAGGTGTTCACAGAATCTGCTCGTATTGCTGTTTACCATTATTTTTCTACTCTTACTTGCTGCATTTCACCAAGCATACGTTATATGTAAATAAATATTTATTGATATATTTTACAATGACCGTGAAGGTGATGGGTGAATTTTATGCAGTGAACAATCACAGTAAAACTGTGAAAAAAATAACTTTCAGGAAAGCAAGGTAACTCAAATAAATAGACTTTAAGAATTGGGAGAAAAGATCTCCTCACAGGGTGAGCTAAGGCAAAAGTGACTTAAGGAAAGGTGACAAACCCTTAGGGGGTCTCAAGGCCACAAGTTCAAGCTATCCCATTCAAAGAATATAGTAGGGGACTAAATTAGTTTAATCATGAGCTCATCGTTGACCTCAAATGCAAGAAAGAAACATGCAATAAGACGAAACTAGGTCAGGCTCCCAGAATGAGAACAGAAGTGTAGCGGGAGCATAGAGAAAATCAGAAAGGCCAAAGAACTAAATAAAGATATAACATTTAAGAGCCATTGGCAGTACCTGGATATCATTCTGTATCACTGTTACAAGAGGCTGTTCCCCTATACAATAGGGAAAGAAAGCTATCAACATATCAGCACTGAAGATAATTGTTTAATATCTTTTCTTCATTTGAACGTCAAACCTAATTAGATGATTTCTGTAATTAGGACTAGTTATAAAGCAGTAAGGTCCCAACCTCGATATGTGAAAATGGGTTAGGGCCAACCTGGGTAATATAGGTGTTCTCAAACTGATTGGAATTATAAATGTAATTTTAGAATACTTATAAAAAATAGGATATTTCAGTGCTGTAAGTCTGGTTAACTTCCAAAGGAGAGAATCGGAAGGCTGCAAAAAAGACTAGCAGAGTGAATATTCTCAAAAAAAAAGGGGGAGTTGGGGAGATAGAGATCCCCCAGTTTAACACAGATTTCTGGAAAAGTACCTGAAAAAGTAACTCAACAAACTTGTTTTAAACACATACAAAGTAACAGGGATAAGAATAACGTGCCATAAATCTCATACAAGACATCCAACTTCCTTGTGCTGCATGGCAATAGGTCTTGTGGACGGAGAAGAAGCAGCAGATTTATGTATTCAGATTTCAGTTAGGACTTCGGCCGCGTCCCAGTGACATCAGAAGTAAGTTACAGAAACATTGTCTTAGGCCAACTAAGATCTTAATTACATTCAGGATGGCTATTGCCTTTTTATGGATTAGAGTAGGGATCTAGAAGGCTTACCCTAGTCTTTACCTCCTGGACTTGCTACTTAAAGTCTTCAGTAAGTGTATAGAGTAAGGTGGGATAAATCAAGTGCTTTCACTTTCAAGGAGTTTATTGGCTCCATGGATTTTCCAGTAGAAACATCAATGGAGGTTTCTTCATGCTCAATCCCATAGATAACATGCTGAATGCTCCCCAAGGAGAAAGGAATCCCTCTCTAAGTGATTTGTTTTTGCCTTGCTGAAAGTGGTTGAAGAAAGGCACCTTGGTAGAGTAGATGTTTATGTGCCAATAGAAGTAGTCTGTACCATCTTCCTGAGTGCAAACATCTCCAAATGACTGAGGAAGCAGGGAATGAAACCACTGTTGGATGAGGGATCTGGGGTGATATTGGGATGGGAGCTCATCCATAGCTTCTGCTAAATGTCCTGGCTTACACTGTTGCTGAATTTAGCCTTGTGCTACCTCTCATGCCCCAGCAGCCCGGAGCAATAGCCTAGTTATTCAGTCTTAAAATCGGGCCTAATTGCAAATCAGACCCAGTGGCCAAAGGACAAGAGTATTATAAATGCCAAACATTTGTGAGAAGCCAGCTTGTCCCAGGGAGGGACAGCTGCTCCTAATTTGCCTAAGAGAATTATATTTTAAAGCTTAAAAATACAATAATTTTTGTGCATAGCAGGGCAGCTACTCCCTACCCAGAAGGGTTTAGTATTTGTGTGCCTTGGCCTGCCAGCCGGGAGATGGGAAGAATACTTGTCTGGTCAGAAGGCGACTTTGAGACATGCTAAATTATTTCAAAATATTTCTTTGGGACCTTCAGAAGAAAGCTGCCGAATTCTACTGTGTTTTAGATACAGGACACTGCAACAGGTTAATGGTGTCCAACTTGAATTAAGACAGGTCTTCCAGTCTGGAGGGACCTCAGTGCATCTCTCACCATAACACAAGAGGGTAAAGATTGTAGATGCCTCACACAGTCTTTTACTGAAGGAACGATCGAAGAAGGCACATATTCCTAAAGAATAAGCCTGTATTAAGAGACAAGGGAGGAAGGAAAAGTCCAACTGGGCTGTTGATACAGCCTATGTCGAGGAGAGTAGGGATGTACTGGACCTGGGGCTTTTTGTAGCACACAGCGAAAACCTATGGCTGCAATTTCTTCTTTTACAGGTGAATTAACCTCTCTCAGCATCAGTTGTTGTTAAGTGGTTCTATGTGGGACAAGTCTTGTTTTGTCTGTGGAAGTCATTGTGACTGCCCTTCTTGAAAAGGGTTGTAAATGCTTGGTGGGAAGGAGACCCACTGTTGCAAAAGTGACTAGTGGGTTAGTTGGAAAGCGATACCTGCACATGGCCAAGGTGTTCAGATAGTCACATGTTTGAAGTAAGTGTCAGTGCTATGAGTTGGGAACACTGTTTATGCCTTGGGTGCACAGTCTGGCTGAGTGCTTCAGCTGCTGCTGCTTTTCTGAAGGTCTTCTGTGAAAGGATTACGGGAAATAGGAGATGAGGGATCTGAAGAAATTCTGCATCCCTCTCCCAAAGAGCATGTCTATCCACTTGCCTGCTGACAGTGCATAGGGGGAGGATGCAGTGGAGTTAGCTGTTACTAGACCTTTATAAAAACATTCTAGTCCATGTGCCACTATGAATTTGAATCACTGAAACTTATACAGATCCAGTAGAGCTTCAGGAAAATGCAGGCAAGCTCAGATGACTTTTGTCCTCCTGCATGAGGTGTTTCTCATGCAGATGTGGTACTTCCATCTCTGGTCAAATTTTATTTTAAATGTTGAAGTCTTTTAAATGTTCTCGTTGTTTATAGCCACAAGGTGGCATTGCAGATTAAAGGGAAAACATCTCTTGTTGTTCTGTGCGATGGGGGGTGGTGGGAGACTAAAAACGTACAGCCACCCCAAAATTCTTTCTAGGTATTTGAGATGCAAGGAAGAATTTGATTTCAACTCACAGGCCTCCAGTTTTGATAGACATGAGCATAGTGCTCGCTATATTATGATCATGAAGAGTTTCAATTGATTCAGCATCTGCAAACGTGTTAGAGCTCCTCAGAGCTGTTTCTTTGCTCTCCTCCTGCCTTTGGGATGTGATGTAGTTCTGGAGCTGCTGAGAAAGGTGATGGTGTCACCTCACGGGCTCTTTTGTTTCGGTTTGCGTGCTCAGATTCTGAAGAATACTAATTTTTCTTCTTCCTCCTCCTTCTGTCCACCGCAGCCCCCAATCGCCTTTCTATTGTTTCTATGCAAGATCAAATTCAGCTAAAATTTGGGCTCTCTGAAAAGATGGAAGCTGTAGCAAGTGAGGCTAAATCCTCAAGCAGACCCAGACAAATCCCCTAGACAAAGATTGAAAGCTAAACGAAGCCCTAAGGGTTATTTATTTGTTTACTTATAAAGAAGAAGGTGAATGGAGCATACCGCAGCTGGACTAAGCCTGTGCTTTCCAGGTTTTACTGTGATCCAGGGCTCTGCCTTTTACACTAAGGGTAAGAGGAGTTGGAGCAGAATGTCCACGGGTGTTTGCTTCTCTGAATCTGGATGAAATAACAAGGCAGTTAGGAGAACTGAGTGAATGCTTTGGATGTCTATTTTGCACCCAAAAATTGACTAAATTTCTTAGCCTGGAAATACTGATCACTTAAGATCAGAACATGCTCCACCATTTTATTTCCTTGGCTCTTTTATTACATGTCCCTCTTCCAGGGATTGTGTTATTCTTGTGCATGAGGACAGCTGTAACCCAACGAAGGGACCTGATTTTTGCTTAGTCCTCACGATGGCTGAGAGTTGGGGTGGTTCAGTCTAGAGAAGAGAAGGCTTCAGAGAGATCTTAGAGCAGCTTCCAGGACTGAAAGGGGCTCCAGGAAAGCTGGGGAGGGGCTCTTGATTGGGGAGTGCAGGGATAGGGTGAGGGGTAACAGTTTTAAGCTGAAAAATGGGAGATTGAGATGAGACCTTAAGAAGAAATTCTTTCCTGTGAGGGTGGGGAGGCCCTGGCCCAGGTTGCCCAGAGCAGGGGTGGCTGCCCCATCCCTGGAGAGGTTCAAGGCCAGGTTGGATGGGGCTTGGAGCCCCTGATCCAGTGGGAGGTGTCCCTGCCCACTGCAGGGGGTGGAACTGGATGGGCTTTGCAATTCTTTCCAACCCAAACCGTTCTATGATTCTATGTTGCAGTAATATCATCGCTGTATTGCTAATGACTGTCTATTCTTATTGGTGATTGTTGCTTCTGTCTGTAAATACTTTCCATGTAAACCAGGAAAAGGAGCTCTGCTGAAAGATGGATCTTCTCAGCAGTGGAAACAAGTGGTAAATGGAGTGGGGGAGCACCAGACCAGCAAAGGAAAATCTTACCTGTTTTGGAAAGAAAGGGTAAATAGTTTTATTTTTACTTCTGCTTTGGAAAAGGAATGAAAAGCAGATTTAAAAAAAAAAAGAAAAAGGTAGCTTTTAGCTTTTGCTCAAGAAAACAGTGAGTTTGTTATGAATTTTGCAGATAAATGGAATATAATTGACAGTGTGTTTTACCAGGCAAGAGAAATATCTGCTTTCTAACTCTTTTCTGAGAAGGAAGAAAGCAGTGAAAATTTTACATCAACATTAATGTGTACATGACAGCAGAGAAAAACATCAGGCAGTTTTGTTTGGACAATGTTCTCTTGATTGAGAAAGCCAGGGTATATAAATACTTATAGACCCACAGACATAGATATATTCATGCACATACATATGTAAGTATAGGAGTTTCTTGATATATTGGACATGTCTGATACCTTTTGTGACCAGCTTTTTTCAGAACCATTTTTTCAGCCATGTTTGTTTTGCTAATTGTCCGTAAATTTATCCTAGTTTTCCCTGTGTGTCTGCCTTGAGGGTCCTGCACTGAGTGCAAAGGCTTTTGTGCAGAGCAGCTGTCCCCAGGCTGTGAAACTGGTTTCTTCCATGGGCCAAAATGCCATGGTGAGCCAGCCACGAAATTCTGCAAAGGTGTTGTCGGCGTAGGTAACGTGGGAAATGCTGATCTTGCTCCAGTTTCTTGCTCTGTTCCAGACCTTGCAGCTAACTTTGCCTACAATATTCATCTGCCTCTTCTCAAGAGGGGTAATAGTGCTCAGTGGTTCAGACTGGACAGTTTATATTCCTACTTGAGCAGACACTGTCTGCTGCTATGAGTAAAGCATGGTCCAACTTGTGCTGGGAGGCCTGACAGAGTATAAACATCAAGTATTCATTAAATATTGTGAATATTCTGCCCCAACCTGTAAATAAGCAGTTGGCATTTAGATATATGGGATGATTGACCATGGTAGAAGTACATAAGGCTAATGAGAACATCCAATTATGTCAGGATAATTTAAGAAGGGGTATATGCATCTTTCTGGGTGCTGTGTGCTTCTGGGCGTCATCCAGCTACTAAACGATACCTGTTAGGACAAGTCTAGAAAGAAATCTCCTCTTAGCAAGGTTATTTCATAACTGCCTACTGCAGACTTTCATATTTACCACTGGAGCAGCTGGTGCTGGCTCAACTCATCTGTCAGGCAGGGTGCCGAAAGAGATCTATTACGGGGCTGACCCAAATAGCGAATCCAATGTTCTTGGCTTTTTTTTTTTTTTTTTTGTAGTCTCTAGACCTGAAGGGAGAAGTGAACCGTTTGAAGAAGAAAAGTTATACATGAAAATTTCTGTGCAGTGCAGATTTCCGGATGAATGTTCAGGCCAGCATGACTTAATGCTGAAATCAAAGCTTCGAGGATTCATGGGCATTTCCAAGGCTGCTGTGGTACCACAAACCCTGTACTTAACACAGGGCTTTTATTCAGCTTGAAATTCTCTTTTGCTCTTCAATCAGCTTTGCTTTGGAAGTAGAGTGGGAGAAGGAATAATATAATTTAGCAGAATATCTGGACACAAGCAGATTCAAGTCTAGCTCTCCTGGAATACGGAACAGGCTGCCCAGGGAGGTGGTTGAGTCACCTTCCCTGGAGGTGTTTAAGGCACGGGTGGACGAGGTGCTAAGGGGCATGGTTTAGTGTTTGATAGGAATGGTTGGACTTGGTGATCCGGTGGGTCTCTTCCACACTGGTTATTCTATGATTCTATGATTTTACAGTGTGGTGGCTTTTGTTTGTATTCCAGAGAACGTGGTCAAAGAAAATTTGGGACAGTGGAAAATGTCCCTGCCCATGGCAGGTGGGGTGGAACTGAATGGGCTTTAAAGTCCCTTCCAGCCCCAACCATTCTATGATTCTATTTTCCTCCAATCTCCACCACAATAAATTCTCTGATGGCTGTCAGGGCACTTGCATAGCATGGCGAGTATTTGAATTCGGGTATTTTCTGTAAAGCACATAGGTCTTCAGCCTGCACAGATTTGGGTATTGTAACCACTCAGCTACTGCTGGTTAGTTTGAGTTAGAGGGCAGGAAGATCTATCGTTTTTGCTGTTATAAATGCACCTCTGAAAAAATACCCTTGTTTTTCACAAACCAGTACTTTCTTTAAAATATATGTTGTGTGTGTTGCAGAGTTCAAATGCTAAGGTTTCAATCTGGAAAGGCATTGAGTTTGAAAGATTTAATTTGGTCTTCAAATGTATACCCTGCTGACACACTACAAAGATCCGAGATGGCTGCCAACACCTAAGCACATTTTCAAAGCACAAACAGTGGCTTTAGTCAGAGTTAAGTTGCATGAATCAGACCATTCTTCCTTGGACAGTCCTTCTGAGGAGGAAGTTTAAATTTCTCTCTATTGTGATTCTGCAGATTATGCTTTCTTATGGGAACAATATTTTATGTGCATGAGGGAGAGGTGAGTAAGGGAGCAGTGACACACTGACCTCAAAAGCTCTCAGGACATTTTCTAGAGCCCTGGGCTGCCTGTATGGAGAGGTGCGTGTGCTTACTCCAGTCTGTCCTTGTTCCTCTGGCTATGCTACGTACACCTCCTGCTGATCCACTATCCCTGCTGGGGGGTATGGAAAACATAGACGAACCTTACTTGCACAGCAAAAAGCCTGCAAGTATTTTGAAGGTGAGTGCTAAGGAGCCGCAAGTCGATGGGAAGAAGTTTATACTCTTGCTATTTTTATTCTACCTGCTGTGTGGATGCAGAGGAATATACTCTTGTTAACTGTCAAGTTAGCAATTTCTGTTCTCAGTAGATTCACTTCAAGGTTAAAGGCAGAACAACTGCTGCCCTTGATTTCATTTCCTTAGCGTGAAAGCAAAAGTCTCAAAGACCCTGCTAATGCCCACTTGAGAAGGAAATTTCATTTCTATGGCTTGAAATAGTACCGAGAGCTGTGTGGGCATCTGTCCCCATGGGACACTGAGCTCCTGTTGGCAATTGAGAGGTCTCTGCTCATGCACTCTCTTTTCCCTGTTAGGCACCCATTTTAGCTGCTGTTACCAAGTACATGCTTGAGCTCTTTGGAAAGTAGAACACATTGTTCTTAACACTGGCCTCTTCATCCTCTCTATATAATATTCAGTTGGCTGAAAAGGCTGTATTCCTAGTTGTTCTTGGGGAAATTAAGGCAAAACCAGATCAGAGTAGATCCATATGTGCATGCAGATATTTGGCTATGAGAACATCTGGGCATGGTGATAAACAGGCATTTTATAACCCTTAATTGAGTTAGAGTTCGATTCCGCAAAACAATGGGGTTGAGAGGAGCACATATAAGCAACCTTCTTCAGGTAGCAGCAAGTTCTCTAAACCATGCCTCTCAGTACCTCATCCACCCGCACCTTAAACACCTCCAGGGAAGGTGACTCAACCACCTCCCTGGGCAGACCGATCCATTGCCTAATGACCCTTTCTGTGAAGAATTTTTTCCTTATGTCAAGCCTGAACCTCCCCTGGCGGAGCTTGAGGCCATTCCCTCTTGTCCTGTCCCTTGTCACTTGGGAGAAGAGGCCAGCTCCCTCCTCTCCACAACCTCCCTTCAGGTAGTTGTAGAGAGCAATGAGGTCTCCCCTCAGCCTCCTCTTCTCCAGGCTAAACACCCCCAGCTCTCTCAGCCGCTCCTCATAAGGCCTGTTCTCCAGCCCCCTCACCAGCTTTGTTGCTCTTCTCTGGACTCACTCCAGAGCCTCAACATCCTTCTTGTGGTGAGGGGCCCAGAACTGAACACAGGATTCGAGGAGCGGTCTCACCAGTGCCGAGTACAGAGGGAGAAGAACCTCCCTGGACCTGCTGGTCATGCCGTTTCTGATCCAAGCCAAGATGCCATTGGCCTTCTTGGCCACCTGGGCCACTGCTGGCTCATGTTCAGTCGCTGTCAACCAACACCCCCAGGTCCCTCTCCTCCAGGCAGCTTTCTAGCCAGACTTCTCCTAGTCTGTAGCTGCACAGGGTTGTTGTGCCCCAAGTGCAGGACCCGGCATTTGGCCTTGTTACACCTCATGCCGTTGGACTCTGCCCAGCGGTCCAGCCTGTTCAGATCCCTTTGCAGAGCCTCCCTACCCTCCAGCAGATCGACACTTCCGCCCAACTTAGTGTCATCTGCAAACTTGCTAAGGGTGCACTCGATGCCTTCATCCAGGTCATTGATAAAGGCATTGAACAGGGCTGGACCCAGCACTGAGCCCTGGGGAACCCCACTTGTCACTGGCCTCCAGCTGGAGTTCACTCCATTTCCCACCACTCTCTGGGCCCTCCAGCCAACCAGTTTTCCACCCAGGAGAGTGTGCGCCTGTCCAGGCCAGAGGTGACAGTTTCCAAAGCGGAATGCTATGAGAAACTCTATCAAAGGCTTTACTCAAGTCCAACGTTAAGATTTGTTTCATGGTTAACATTAGGAGGGAAAAAAAATCACCTATTTTGAAAAAAAAAAAAAGTACTAATTTGAGGTTTTCTGTAGAAAGGAATTACTCCATTTTAGATCTTTACATCTCCTCCATCAATGCATTTAAATTTTGGAATGAAATTAAAACAAGTTGTGAAGTTCCTGACTGGTACTTAAAAAGCTAACTAGGAGCTGACAGAACAGAAATCTTGGAGTGATAACTGAGCTGAAGACTAAAAGCTCAGAAACCGTGATCTGTACTAAGGCAGGGGCCTAGATGTTGGAGTAGGATAAAACATGTTCCTTGGTATTCTTATTTTTGCCTTGGTTTAACTGTATCATTTAAGACTTTCAGTTAGGAAGCACATTAACAGTTCTCCTGTACCTATTAATTGCATACTAATATATACACTAATTTGTTTTGTATTTCATACTTGGTTCGTTTAGAATGTCTTTATGTAGAGACTTTGGGGTCCCTTCTTCTTTCCTTCCCTCACTCTTTTCATTGCTGTATTGTTTGTGGCTCATGTGGGGTAGTCAGAACCATGTTGTTCTTTGTAGTGTCATAGCCCAGAAGGAGACTTATTTTGTGAGACAGTCACTACTGCAAACCTTGAAGCTTCCAAATAACCGTATTTGTAATTCCGTTATGCTGTGTTCTTGTAAATTCCTAATCCACAAGACATCCAGATACGTCCCTGAGTTGATCACTGCCCAATAAGTGGCTGTTGTGGATGCCTGAGTTCACCCTTGCAGCTCTGCCCATAGCAACATAGAATTGTTCACACATATGACTAGCTCTTGTGGTTGAGCAGGGCTCTTTCTGGAATAGCTAATGCATTAAAAGATGGTTTTCTCTTCTCTCTCTCTCTTCCTTCCCACTGACCTTCTCCAACATATCCTTAACTAAATATGTAGTGCTGCACATGAAAGGAAGGAATTTAGAAGTGTGTGAAGTACTTGCAATTAAATGTCATGCAAGCCACATGTGGTTTTGTTGCTCCAAATTCAGCTCAAATAAATGGAAAGGATTACAAAATGAGGGAACAACTTGGGTCAACCTGGAGTGCTAAAACAGAATATGTTTTCTTTCGGTAGCATCTAGGAGCGTGTGGTGCATTTTACAAAATGAAGAAAGAGATGTGGAATCCAAGTAGGGGCTCAGGCGTGGTCTAATTGTCACAGGACTAAGAAAGTTGAGCAGTGTTTCTTCATGAACCTTACTAGTTCTAGTGCCTGAAATAGTCACTGCTTGCTTTGTTTGGCTCACTCCACTGCAGAGAAGGGGATCTTTTCCATGCCTGCTGTGACAGGACAAGAAGGAACGAAGGTAGGAGTCAGAAGTGAGGTGATGGCTTAGGCACACTAATGGGAATTTAGGCAAAGGAGACACAGGAACTGTTCATGTTGAGTCTTCAGTGAACTAAAACATGGGGAGTTTTCAGGTCTTTAAGATTATTTAGGATTATTGTCCCTTGTTTGACCATGTGGCAAATGAGATGTCTCCATACATGAGATTTTATTACCTAACGTTCCTAGTGAGATTCCTCGGGAGATGAGTACAGTTTCTTGCTAGACTCATCCTGATCTCTGATGTTCCCATGATCAGGAAGCTCCCGATTAGGAAATTTTCCACTGGCTTTGAGTGAGAACTGCTCTTTCCTGGTAGCACTGCTCAACTCCTTTTATGAAAATGAGAACCAGAAGACTAAAACAAACCTGACACAGCCCTGGGGTCTTCCACACTCTGAGCTCTCAAAGATTTGGTTGCTCCATGAACTAATGCTAAGACGTGTCTTTTCCTGAATAGCTGAGAAGAGTTTGCTGTCTGTATCAGCAATGCCATTGCCTTTCCAAGTCAAGTACTGCCAGCTGTGGAAGTCACGTTCCCTCCTGCCAGCTTTCATTGTGCTTTTGCAGTAGGAAGAGAGGGGATGGAAGAAGGGGGGAATCTTAATTGAAAAAATAGGCCTGGGGCTTCAGGGACATAACAAAGTCAGTGGGAGTGTGTGAACAGCAATTTATTTTGTCAGTTCAAGTTACAGTCACTCTGACATGTGAAAATTGCAGATGCCAGTTTCTCAACATGTCACTGTGACACACAGCATCCCAAATAAATAAATAATGAATCTCTGGACTTGGTTTGCAGAGCTTTGGAAAGCCCAAAGGAATTCGATGTAAAAATTGGCAGATTAACTGAGAGAGTTTTCTTTGACACGAGTGGCATCATCACAGCTTAGCCTTTCACAAGATGATCTTCATACCTTTCATTGCTTCAATAGTGTTCCTGGTGTCATTGTAGTCTTCATATGGTTTGTGGCCTTCATAACCTCTTTGGGCTTTGAAAATGGAATTGTTTTCATGAAGAATGAAGCAGACCTTGCCCTTGAAAACTGTAAAAGATTGAAAGAAGTGTGGCTGAAGTGTTGATCTGAGACTGAGTAGACCTCTGAAGCAACTCGTTAAGGCTAGGATCCAATTACAAAACTACTTGTTAGGCTGACTGCTTAAGAGCCTTTTAAATGTTCCATTTCTGTATTCTGCTAATCACCTGTAAAATGGGAGTGATAGTGATATTTACATCTCTTGTCTTTGCTGGCTTACTGTAGATCTTTTAGTGAGAACCTCTCCTTTTCCATGTACTTCTATAGCACTTAATACAATTTGATTTAGCCTTTATGATGGTATCTAGATACTCTAGCAATAACATCTCTTGGTTTGTGCAAATTAAGTTGTTGCAGTAGCATTCTCACCAATGACTGTTCATTGAGCTTACTGAAGCAGACAAACAGCAATGAACGATCAGGTGACCAAGTTAGAAAAAATGAAGAGTATATTAAAAGTTCAGTCAGAAGGAAGCTGTTCTGCTCCCTGGCAGGAGCTTGAGTGGCATCAAAGACATTCTTTGCCCTTAAAAGCAAAATCCTTAATAACATGACAATGTTAGATTGTGCCCAGGAGTGTTCTCATGAGAGTAAGAGGATCCCCCTGTTCATAGAACAGCACATCACCTTTGGTGGCACTGCTATCTCCTTTAATGTAAACTTAAAAATAGGGGATGGAGTCTCAGGAACTCAAAGCCAAACTGTCCTCTTTGTGCAGCCTGGGCCAAAAATAATTTTGGTCGCATGAGACTGAAGACAAAGATGCAAAATGAGCCAGGGAGGGATCAGCTCCTTAAGACAGATGAGTGAGCTCAGGCTGTACACTTTGCACAATATAGTTATATTTGAAGTTGTTCTTTTCCATAGAAAAGCATCTGTTGACTTTGCATAAAGTGCTGCAAGGGGAAGTGCTGCACTACCCTTCTCACGCTTTCAAGAAGATGTTATTTGCTTCTTTGGGAACTACAATAAAAAAACTGTTTGTGTTAGGCTGGAAATAAATCTTAGGAGTTTTCTGGATGTTCTTCATCCACAGCTGCCCTGGTCACACTCTTCTGAATACATCCCTGGATGGACAGACTTTGAGAGAGCTGATGTACCTACTTGACAAACCTCTTAATATGATATTAGCTTAGTGCTTGTCTATACTCTTAAAACATGCGTCATTGTACACTGTAATTATAAGGAGAGCTAACTGGCAAGGAAGGATGATTGCATCATTAAGGTACTGGAATAGGAATAAGTAATACTGCCATTAACTCCTCATGTAACCCTGGTTATGACACTGAAGATCAGTTTTTCTCATCTGAAAGGAAACAATTTCCTACCTTATTCATCTTATTTTCTTGTATTGTATAATGTTGCTATGTCTACATAATATTTAGAAGGGAATGAGACATGAGGAAGTTGCATCTACAGCATGAGCCATGAAGATCAAATTCAAACTGGAATTTGAACAAAAATCATAGGTGTCCTACGATGATAATATTAATGCCCAGGATAATATATATAATAAAAAAAATTTACAAAGTGTTTTAAAGAATAATCATAACAAAAGTAGCTAGAAGAATAGTCTATAGTAGAACCTGGTTAATACTTTGTGTGTCAATTTGCAGCCCTGACATCTCTCACCAAGTGTTCTGGCAAGCTCATAGTACTTTCAAGAAAAGATTTAATGGCCAAGTTACAGCAGTGAGATTTCATGTTGCTTTTAGTTTATTATTATTGCAAAATACACTACTGGACATTTACTAGTGCATCATGAAATAATATGCTCTGGTGGATTTTGCTTGTTAGATGATTGAGTCTGTGATTTAGAATTGTTGATATCGATATCATTGATGCTTTCATAGTAAAGACGAAGGCAGTCGCAAAGTTTGTTCTTAGTTTGGAAGTTGTGGCACAGTTTTGAGAAGGTAAATTTTGGTGAGATCCTTTGTAAACATCTTCCCAAAGAGTTTAGCCAGCTATGAAATGAGTGGGTTTATTTGTTGGGGTTTTTTTTGCCCTGGTTTGCTTCTTTTTGTTCTTCTGGGTCACCCGTGTTTTAGGAAGTCAACCTTTCTCTACACTGCTCTACCTCCCACACCCCTGCTGTCATGCACAAAATTCCATAGTCTTCTGGCACTCTGTTGCCCATTAACGCTGTTGGCAAGAAGCTTTTCTGTCTATAGAAGCTGGTTCCTTGTGCCAGTTCCTTATGCCTCCATTATTATATGTCACTTTATAAACCCATGCAGGACTATCATAGCTGAAGAGTACAGTCACCACTTTCAAATTCACTGTGTAAAGTGGGTTTTTTTTTCTTAAATGTTTCAGACGATACTTTTATCAAAATGGGTCATTCTTCTGTCTGGTCCATGTGCTGCTCTTGGCAACGACCAATTCTAGATACAAGAACTGCTAAAGTCGGCAGTAATGCATTAAATATGTCCACTGTGAAAGAGTCTTCCTTAATTGCATTAGTTTGAGGTTTATCTTATGCCCTGACATGTGGCGTTGAGCCAAAGAGACCACAATACACCTTCCCTTCCAAGGTCCGAGTGCCGAAAAGTATCCCTTTACAAGAAGGGTGCTTAAGTGCTTTTCTGAATCAAAGCCTGAGTCAGTGCTTTAATGTACTCTGTTCGTGCTTGGAAATGGCTTATATTCCTCTGAGCAAATTTCTTTTAAAGAAGCTAAGCCTACCCCAGTGTCTGAAGAATTCAGTGTCACACTGAAAAATTATCCTCCAGGTCTGTGTCCAAAGAGATCCTGCTTAATGGATGCTACCTCTTACTTACTGCTGTAGAGTGTTCCTCTTTCAAGCACTGAAACAGTCTGTTCTCTCTCCAGGCAGCGTGTCAAAATTTTGTCTGGTTGCCTATGGTGTTTTCCATTTATATTCAAGGTTCTGGAGAAGGTCACTTCAGTGAAGCATCATGGTTGGACTCAATGATCCAGTGGGTCTCTTCCAACCTGCTTATTTTATGATTCTCTACTACCTCTGTATGATCTCATATGTATATTTGAGGCTGGCTCCAAGGCAAGAGTATGGTAGGACTCAAACTGCCCACTGGAAAGTTTAGGCAGCCATCTCATGCAGGAGAGTGGTTTAGGGATGTGTTCTCTTTGCCACTGCTGCTTTCAGCGTAGGGGGCCACATTGTCCTTTCAGAAAGTCTGAAGCAGGTGCCTGACCTGCCTGGAAATGCTTTATCATGGTTCATTTCAAGCCTTGGTGCTGACTACTGGTTCTTTTTCTGAGTATTGCAGTCCTCGAGGAAGATTCATCCCTTAGTCTCACTGGGCTATTTTAAGGCAATTCTTCCAAGTATCTGCATGAACCCATATGCTTCAATTATCTTTTGTTTGGCCTGAGCTGTTTTGGTTATCACCTTCCTTTTGCTGATAAAGCAGGGATGGTTTTAGAAGTGATTTTATTTCTCCTCCTTGCAGGAGCCCTAGGATGGATGGGAATGAACTTTGTCAAGTGCTTAGAGTTAAAGGAACTGTTGGGATACCTGGCTCCCCGTTGGCTCTGACAAACTGCTCGGAGCCCCTGTGTCTCAGCTTGCTTGATCTGCAAAGCAAGGCTAATAAATATTTCCATTATATATATTAATAGCACTTAGTAACTTTGAACAAGGTCAGGACTTCACTGCATTACGTACTGTGCTAAGACACGCATATATTAGTTCCTGTCTCATGTCTCCTGTAAAGAAGTGATGTAAGAATGCAGTGCCTGAGATGCAAAGAATGATCCATAATGTATAATGTATTCAAACATTCTGTCCTGTCACTCTGGCTCATCAGATTGAGTGCATTATGGGTGGGAAGTAACTTCAGCTGGCCTTTGAAAACTTTATTATCCTATTTCAGTGTTAATTCCCATGAGAAGGATCCATGACTAAAAGGAGACAATGCCTGAAAAACTTCTGCAAAGTTTTGGTGTTGTTCAGGGTGACATAAACCAGGGAGAATAAAGAAGCAATGCCGAAGCATGGATACCTCCACCAAAACTGACCTGGGTTTTCTCTAAATTTAAGCCTTTCATTTTCGTGACTGCCTTAGGTACTGGAGTTACTCTCTAGATGATCCTGTGTTTCTTCAAGTTCAGCCCAATGATTCTCTGAATTAATAGATTAGCAGACAGCACCTCTGTGAACCTACAGGATGAATTAATAAGTAGGCTGACTAAAACCACCATTAATGCATCACAGATTTAGGGCTGCCTGACAAGCAGTGTTCTGCCATTGCCACTATGACTTTTTATATACTTTAAACTTGGGAAACGTGGTTAAAATAAAGAATTGTTTGGAACCTTTGGTAGTTAAATCACTGTAATCTCCTGTTGTGGATGCACAGTGACACGACAATTGCAAATGTCAGTAAAACTGACTTAAAAAATTAAGTTCTTCTGGTGGGACCCATACTACATTTAGTTCCTTTGCGGACAGGATGGAAGGACCATTGGGTGCAGAAGTGGCGTTTGGGGTAGCTTTGCTGAGGTTATGGAAATGTGAGTTTGGATCTGTAGTGGGATATGGTATTTTTTGGTTCCTCCTATAAATGGACAATATTAATAAATGGTGCTACTACCTAGTATCATCATACCCATTTATTCTGGGTTTGTACTTGGAGGCAGTAGTTGATAGGCTGAGAACTGTTTAGTCTAAAGTAGAGAAGGCTTTGAGGAGAACTTAGAGCAGCCTTTCAGTACTGAAAGGGGACTAACAGAAACGATGGGGAGGGGCTCTTTATCAGGGAGTGCAGGGATAGGACAAGGAGGAGTGGTTTAAAGCTGAAAGAGGGGAGATTTAGATTAGATACTTGGAAGCTGTTGTTTACCACGTGGGTGGTAAGGCACTGACAGGGGTTGCCCAGAGAAGTGGTGGCTGCCCCATCCCTGGAGGTGTTCAGGGTCAGGTTGGATGAGGTTTTTAGCAACCTGATCCAGTGGAAGGTGTCCCTGCCCATGTCAGGGAGATTGGATGGGCTTTTGAGGTCTCTTGCAACTCAGACCATTCTATGAACTCAAACCACAACACTATGGTTAAAGTTCATGATCGGAACAAAGGCAGCTGGACAGGAGTTTGCTCATGTAACTTTGTTGGTGACAAATAGACTGCACTTGGTCTAGAGCTGGACTTAAGGATGTTTGTTTCTGACATATTAAAGCAGGAGCTGCTAACACTTGAGGAAAGAGCAGTCCCTAAGCCAAACTGTAGCAAATTGCCATCCTGTGTAAGGCATAGTGATGGACTTGCAAAACCAGTTCAGCAGCTGATCTAAAACTTTATGTTGGTAGGACTGCAGAAGGCTGGTGATGTAGTGATATATAGATGTCAACAGAACATCATATACTAAACTGAAGTGGTTGTAATGGAGTGAAATCAGGGTGTGCAAGCTGCAAAAGTGGAATGAATCTGAGAATAGCAATGCTGTAAGGAGAGCTACAGCTTAATCTTGTGTGAAAAGATATGTGTAATTATTTGTGAAATGAAGGTCTAGTTGTGAGATGGTAATCAGTTACTGAACTGTGATATTCTGAAGATTTTCTTAATGCAGAATTAGACAGAAATCTATAAAATAACGGTGATTAAAATATCCTTCTAGCTTTCCATTTATTTATTATTTTTTTTACTGCGAAAGTGAGGTACAAATGTAGCGAAAATAACAAATACAGCTTGAGAGGTGCTGGCTTTTCAAGCTTTGCAGTCATGCAGGGCAGTACTTGGTGGGAAAAAAGGAAAACGATCCAGAGCCTTCATTCCTATAAAGAGTCTAGACATTAAGCGGCTGCATAAAAAGCTATTGGAAA
The DNA here is from genome assembly GCF_032191515.1 of Phaenicophaeus curvirostris. Classification (NCBI taxonomy): domain Eukaryota; kingdom Metazoa; phylum Chordata; class Aves; order Cuculiformes; family Cuculidae; genus Phaenicophaeus; species Phaenicophaeus curvirostris. The sequence goes on from NC_091411.1 coordinate 4,398,736, forward strand.
TTCAAGGATTTCCTTACACGTACTTGCATCTTTCTTTCCTGGCTTCTTCTGGAAGTTGCAAAGAGGTCCATTGACTTCTCTGGGATTTGCAGTACTGCATAAGTTAGATGGAAAGACTCTGTGGGAAGTGGACCAAAGGAAAGGACACTTCTCTAAATATACTTATCTTAACTATGTTATCACTCTTCTCCTTTATACATTTCTCTCCACGGCAGTTCTTTCTCTGTACTCAGTGAAATATGCTTTGAAGTAAGTTAAATAGCCAAGGAAGCAAGTTAAATTGCCAAAAAAGTAGTTAAGCTATATTTTCATTCTCCATTCTGTATGGAATAATACAGCAGAACTAGTAAATATGAGAGTCATGTTACTTCCAGTGTTGATGCAATGAGCTGAAAAGTCACCTCAAATTGTTCTGCCCATCTCTAAATGGATGAGGTAACACCAGTGCCAAACGTCAAGCATAGAAAACAGAAGGTCCTACAGTGTGGTTTGAATATTGGGTCTTTTTTTTAGAGCTTGTGGTTGTTTGGATAAAAGAACTTGTGGAAATAAGTCCCAGCCATACACCTGGTACCTAGAAACAGTGCTTTGGAGCAGAAGATAGGCTGGTCACAAGTGGTGCGTGGCTGGTAGCAAGCAGGGATTGTCTATGACTGGTAGAAATGTCACTCAAGAGGTAGTTTTTTCTACCTACCATTTCAAGTGTGGCTGTCTTTTGATTGTTCCTGTTGGCCAGCATCCAGCTACTTTTGAAGGTATTTATTTTTGTAACTGTTGCAGTTATCAGGGTGTGTGAGCCAAGTCTGTTGCCTTCAGTGCTTTGGCACAGGCTGTCAGAAATTATTTTAGCAATGCTCTGCCCTGGACAAAGTGCATTTCCTTTTCAACCTCTGCTCTCACTTCCAAGCAATAAGGTACTGAGGGTTTCATTTACAGTCAAACATTCAGTGGAATTCCTATCTGCAGCTCTTTGTTGTACATTGGATTTTTGTTTGTTGAAATCAAAGAGAACGGACCATCTCCACCTAATGGCTTCTGGCTACCAGTAAATTGTGGCTATTCCACAAAGAGGCATAAAGCACAGTAGGATGTTTTCAGAGAGGTAATAAATCCACTGGGATTGTCATGAGGAGTGCCAACATCATTTGAGAGAGAGGAACTTGTAGCATTTCTTTGCTCCATCTCAGATGTAATCTCCACAAAGGCTTGAACACATGGTCTGAATTCTCTGCTCAGCAGATCGATCATTTTCCAGCACCAAAGGGCTGGGCCCATCTTCTGAAAAGTGTTTAGGGCAATGCTATGATTTATTTTCACTACCAGGGTTTTATGGGAACTAAAAAAAACCTGTTCTCTTCTTGGTTAAGGTGATTGCACTTTGATTGTACTTTTAGGGCTGTGAGGAAGTTTTTAATGGAACATATTCAGCGTTTGTACTGGATGATTTTAGAGGTCTTTTCCAACCTTAATGGTTCTATATTCAGCCTAATGGCATTCAAGGTAAGGAAGAATTTAATCTGAAATAAAGGCTCGTTGTTTAAAAGACTTTAATTGGGGATTATTGAGTATCCTCTCCATGCCATGGTCTCCAGCAAAAATTTCACTGGTTTTCTCTTGCACGACTTGGACTAACTTTTACATTGCAATGTACCTCTACATTAAACACAGCTACTCACTTCAGAAAGGTTTCTCGCTCACACAAATTAGTTTGTACGTTCTCTTAATAATTCCACTTGCCTCTCCTGCAAATGAATGTCACTGCAACCTCTGTGCTTCCATACTAAAACCTGATCTTGTCGCTCACTTTAAAGATGCAATTCACTGCCAAATACCTCACCTTCATCCATCTCAATCTAAACTCAGCAAAATGACCTCTCAAAAAGTACTCTACAGAGGCACTCTTTAATCAACATCTGTTTAGTGCGTTCCCCGTTAACTTTACATAGGCAGATTGTTTTCCATAATTAGACACAGATAGGCTTTGATATAACCAGCTGACATATAGAATACATATTCATTTCTCCCTCTGACTTCTTGAAGGATCCGAGTAATGCAAAAGAAACCTCTACTGCATTTAATCCTAGTCTCAAGAGCTTCAGACTTGTCTAAGAGAGTCACTGAAGCACTCCAGGTAAAGCTCTCATCTCTTGTTAAAATGAGAACTTAGGACAGTGTGACATTCTTGATGAACTGAGAGGCTGTATTTAGATAAGAAATGGAGAGGAACTTGGGACTCGTCTCCTTATTTTCCTTTGCTAGATGGGCTATAAGGGGCAGAAACGTTCTTTAGGGACAGGAAAATGATGACATTAATAGAGCTCGCACTGCAACGGGTTTATGGTTTTGCGATTACAGGCCTGAACAACTGCTTGGGGCTTATTGATGCTCACTGCTGTGGACTTTGCTTGATCTGTATTGTCTTAGGCCCTTTGTAGAGACTAGTTCAGATAAACACTTAAACATATGCTTACAGTTATTCATATGTAAAATACCCCTTAAGCTCTCTCTCCTAAACGTGACCTTGATCTCTTGGTGGTGCAGTTCCCCAGTGAAAAATAGAAATATGGTAACAGCTTTATCAATCTGAAAACTCCCAGCAGTCCCATGCTACTATTTCTCATGTAACAAAACAAAACGTACCTATAAATGTGATAGTATTTACTGGCTCAATTCTGCCCTTTGCCTTCACTGAAATTAAATAACAGCTGACTCCAGAGGCAGGCTGATTGATTTCAGTGAAACTAATGCTCCTACTCCACAAAACCGAGGGCAGAAGTAGCGAAGTCAGGTACCGAGCAGGTTCTGTTATTCCCCTGTTACTGTCACAGAGCTCTGGTTGTTTTGAGACAGCCTGTTCCTATTTTCTCTTTCAGTGCCTCCTCCTGATCTTTCTTTGCGCCTTTTCTCAGGTTCATAGAATGGTCTCAAGTTTATCAAATGGCTGTCAGTTTTAAAATCTCCTATTTCTGGAATTTTCAGGTTCCTCAAGTGAGCTTTTAGAGCTGCTGTATCTCTGAACCATCTGCTGTTATTGGGAAAAAAATAACACTTTTAAAGCTGACAGCTGACTTTCAGAAGACTTTAGTAATTCCAGCCTCGGTTGAAATTATTGAGAACTGATAGTCTGAAATGGTTTGGAATGTCAGGGCACAGAAAGGTTCATTTGCATTCTGCTGCCTCCAGCCCCATAATTTTCTACTGTTTTTTAACATGTTACTGTGGAAGGTATCGAAGTTTGGAGGTGATTAAAACTCAGTAGTTTGGTCTTTAGCATATTGTTTTCAAAGGTTTCCAACAGAAGTAAATGCTTAAATCCCATTAAATTTGAGTCTAAATGCCTTAGGTTTCTTTGCAAATCCTTCTTGTAAGCATCAGATATCAAACAGACAAAACAAAATATTAAGCTGAAGCCAGGGTATTTTTCTTTCCCTATGGGGAAAAGGGCATTCATTATGCAATGAATCTTCTTTTGTAATGATCTGGTGGCTTTGACAAAATCCGTTTTACTTCATTGTCCTTTTACTTTACATAATGTCCATAAAATGGGAAAATAGAAGATGTTATTGCTGATCAGAACAATTAGCATAAAGCTCTTGGGTAGAATAATGTTGCAAAAAAACCCCCAACCTTTCAGGCCACAGCAATGTTCTCAGGAGCTGTATTCTGCATGAAGGGGTCTTGCAGTTCCCCAAAGCAATTGTCATCTGTTGTCTTCATACTGGAAAGAAAAAAAAGAAAAAAAGGACCTGGCTCATTTCCACCCCCACTGTAATATCCAGCACATTATGAAATACTGGAGTAAATGTTACAAGACAGGTAAAGCTTAATTCTACCATGATCCCAGGGGATGGTGGAAACTCTAATAAAATGAGGTTCTATGAAATGGAAATAACGGAATAAGCTTTTTTAACATTAGGCTGGGGAAGACCTGAAATGGGATCCATTTGGGAGATGCTGTTCTCATGTGGATACCTCTGGGTTTCAGAGACGAGTTCCAGCCAGGTATAGGATTGTACTCACATGTATAAAGTTACAAGGAGGCTTAAAGGTCTTTCAGAGCAGAGGGAAAACTGATAAACCTATAGCTAATATAATCTGTATTTGCCTTGTAGTGGATAGGTCTTCCTGTGGTGCAGAGGAGACATTCGACTTTCCAGTACCTGAAGGGGCTACAAGAAGGCTGAGGAGGGACCGTTCATGAAGGTGAGGGGCAATGGGTATGAACTGGAGAGGGGCAGATTTAGAGTAGACATAAGGAGGAATTTCTTCACCATGAGAGTGGTGAGACACTGGCACAGGTTGCCCAGGGAAATTATGGCTGCCCCATCCCTGGAGGTGTTCGAGGACAGGCTGGATGGGCCTTGGGTAGTCTGATCTAGTAGGATGTGTCCCTGTCCATGGCAGGGGGGTTGGAACTGGATGGGCTTTAAGGTCCCTTCCAACCCAAACTATTTTATGATTCTATGATTTTATGATTCTATGATTTAAGGACTACAGCTAAGCGATGCCTCATTCCCATTGTTTTTTGCTCAGTCTGACTCCCATTTGTCTTTGATTACTGACCGTTGGTTTCCAGTGAATATAACCACTCTACTTTCAGATGAAGCCTGTTGTGTTCACTTCTCCTACCTGACCCTCCTCTGTCAGGCTTTGAGGAACTGTGCCCCAGCCCAGGGACATCACTGACATGAGGCAGCAAGGAGCTTTGGCTCCCTTAGTGTGGAAAACTCTAGGAGCGTAAGCAGTAGGTGCTAAAATTGTTACGGGAAGCCTTGTAATTGGAATACAGCTCTGTCAATGGTTACTTCAGTGGAGAGTAGTCTTTAATTAATATAGAGCTTCCAGGGAGCGCTTTCTCCTCTCCTTCTTCCCATCCCTCCTGTCATGTATATCTCTGCACATTAACCAAATCACTCTTCTGTTCTGTCCATGAGTTAGATACAGGGACCGGATTTCTTGCTCACCCTTGGAGAAGGGGCCAGCTACTGCATAAGTTAAAGACGAAGTATTTGATCTGTGGAAGTTGGCTGAGCCATGGCGCTCTGCAGCGAGCAGGTTTCAGTCTCTGAAAGCTCCCTCCTTCTCTCCATCCTTGATCCTGCATCTCCTCTGATGTCATCACTCCAATTTAAACAAAGTGGCCAGGCTAAAAAGGGAGAAATTTCTGTTTGACTTTAACCTCCAGCAAGTTCGGGCCTGTTCAGACACGTCCACAGGCATTTTGAGAAGTGGGAGTTTCTCTAGCTAACAGCGTTCCTGCCCCCTCCCTATCACAAAGCTGTTTGGCACGAGTTCATTATTCTGAAACCTCAGTATTTACACAGGCTCTGTTACTGTGATGTGCTCACAGTCCAGCTGCTGATACTCATCTTCATTTTTCTGAGTTATAATATTTGAATCAAAAGCTTCAGGAGCGTGCTTGTGTTTCTCATGCAATTTATATGTTCCCCCCTCCGAGCTTGTTCTGTATCAGCCTGTTTAGAGCCAAATGAGGTCTCCCAGAACTGCATGGGATAACATCCTGAAGAGGGAAACAAAGGCATTTAGAAAGGTAAAGTTGTTGTACATGCAGAAAATCTCTGTTCCCAAGGATTTAGATAGAGGTCTGAAGTTCTTTTCCTCGTGATCACGCTTCTAGTTCGGAGAAGGATACTGTAGTCAGCACAGATGTCCAAATGTTTTATAGGAACAGTGCAAGAGTTCATACGATACGGAAGGACCTGAACAGCACCAACTGCAGCTCTTCAATGATTAGTACAAAAGGATAGGGGGAAATTAGCACATTTTTCATCAATAGTTCCAGTAGCAACAACAATAACTCTGTACTAGGCCTGTAATTTTTTCTATGAAGTCTTTCACCAACTTTCACTGAGTCCATAACCTTAAATTTCTAAGTATTTTGTGTTTCAGCTAGTGATGGAGAACAAGAATCTTCCTCATCAGAGGTATAATTTTTAGAAGTTGGAATTTGTTGAAAATATAGTTTTAACCAAAAATATTGAGTGCTTTTGTCTATAACATGAACACCATTAAATAATAATGCTCATCTTCCAGATAAAAAAGGAATCCTATTTTCAAGTAATATACTGGAAAAAAAAAACCCACGGTGTTTTAATTAAATCACACTGAAATGCAGAAGACTTAAATAGATCAGCTGTCTAGATCAGCTAATCTCTCTCATGTTCAGTGATCTGTTTCACCCTGCACAATCATAATCTATTCTGCGGATGTTGTTCCAGATGGACTACATCCCAAAATATTTTACAGAGTTAAACAAATGCAGCCTGAAATTCAAAGAAAGGCAACCAGTTAAGATGTATATGGAAGAGATAAATGTATTGTTTTCAGGTACAGCTTGGAAATAGATAAAAAGCGTCAGATCTGCAAGGGAACTTTATCAGAGCGGCTGAAAACATTTATCAGTAGCTCCTGTAAATGCAGAGGGGATTGCAGTGATTCCAGGTGCTCTACCATTTGAGTTTTGTATCTGGGGTCTGTGAGTTAATAGACGCTAACAAAGATGTTCCGTCATGTATGCTAGTACTTAAAGTTGGCCTACAGGAAAGCTGGGGAGGGGCTCTTGATCAGGGAGTGCAGGGCTAGGACAAAGGGGAATAGTTTTAAACGGAAGGAAGGGAGATAGAGATGAGATGTTAGGGAGAAATGTTTTCCTGTGAGGGTGGAGAGGCCCTGGACCAGGCTGCCCGGAGAAGCTGTGGTTGCCCCATCCCTCGAGGTGTTCAAGGCCATGTTGGATGGGGCTTGGAGCAACCAGATCCAGTGGGAGGTGTCCCTGCCCATGGCTGGGGGATTGGAACTGGGTGGGCGTTAAGGTCCTTTCCAACCTAAACTGCTCTATGATTCTATGATACCGCTATTGGCAAGAAAAGCTTAGTAGTCAGATTTCTTTCATGCTTATAGGCTGCAGCTTGTCTGGGGGAATTAGCAATACTGCCGTGGAAATCAACAGTGTCTACCTTGCCTTTGCTCAGGAACATTTGCTTACAGCAGTTAAGAGCTTAGGCAGGGACTCCAAAGAGAGCAAGGCACCTAGACTACTGTTCTTCAGAACTTTTGTGCTTGACTGCCTCTTTCCGTTTCTCAAATTCCACTCGTTTGTTTTTGGTTTGGTGGTTGTTTTGTTTTTTTTTTTTCGCTGGCCTCCTCCAACCTAGTCCTTCTTAGCTTTCTTGATGCCTCCAACCTGCTTCTGAACCATTTGGGAAGAAATTTCTCTTTTTAAGTCTGTATCAGAAACACTCAGCCCTGTGCTACCAGTCCACTTGGGCATCGTCATACTTAGCCAGATTTATTCAAATTTGCACATAAGCCTGTTTAAAGTAGGAAATCAGGCAGAAGTAAGCCTTCTGTTTCCATCCAGACACAGCATTCAGAAGTCCTCTGTTCAAATCTCAGCTATTTCTAATTAAGAACTCATCAAACCTTATAAAACCCAGAGGGTTTCTAAGGCTCTCTTGCTAATGGCTACACTTGGAAAAAAAAAAAGAAAGAAATACTTAACTTTGAGTTATTTTCCTTTTAAAGTGCACTATGTACTTTTGTCATCATCTTCATTTTCTTTCTGTGACATCTATGGACAAAATGTATTTGTAAATGATTTTGTCAGTTAGATGAGAAATTATATATTGAGCACATTAGCATTTAAATTTTCTTTTCAAAATGCTTTTGGTCATTGGCTCATACACACAGCATGCACATATGGTCTTGTGTGTAGCAGTTACATGAGAAACTTTATTAAAGGATAGCAGAAGCTTTTGCATATGTATTTATATTATTTAGATTTCTGATAATTTCTAAGGGAATGCTGTCTTTTTTTTTTTTTAATGGCTCTGAGTTACTTTTGAAGCCAAAAATTGTGCATCAACTCATCTGCTTATGGTGTCTGTGTTTCTAGATAATACAGATCCTATTCTTGCATTGCTTTACGCCCCCATAAATCAGTCCCCGAGTCAAAGCCTCTTAAAAACATAAATGCAAATGTAAAACCAACAAATGTTAGGGTAGTTAGACCATTACTTAAAAAGGAAGGAGAGGAAATAACAAATGATACAGAGAATGAAATATTCAATGCCTTTTTTGGTTACTTCTCTGAAAAATGGTTGATTGTGATTGTGTACTAATACTGTAAGTTTTAACAAGGGGATCATCTAAAATAGCAAAAGACTATGCTGGCTAAAATTTAGATGTTCTGCAGTTCACCAGGACCTGATGAAATCTATTCTGAAGTACTTCAGGATCTAGCTGAAACAATCCCAGAGTGATTAGAGATTATCTTTCTGAGTCCACAGATGACCAAGGTAGAGTCAGAGGCCCAGGGAAGGGTAAACATAAGTCTATTTTTAAATAGAGGGAAAATGAGAACCAGGAGGATTATGGAACAGTAAAACTAACTTCAATACCCAAAAAGTTTCTAGAATTAGCCATTACAAGCGCTTGGAGAATAAGAAGTTAATAAGAAACAGCAAATATGGATTTGTCAAGAGCAAATCATGTCAAACCAATACCATCTCTCTGCGGGGTAGATGAACTAGTGAATAAAAAACAAGAAGTGGATATGACGTTTGTTGATTAAGGCTTTGAATGCTGTCATTCATAGCATTCCTCATAGTCAAAGTAGAGATATGTGCTCTGTCCCAAATTACCACGTTGTGGGCACACAACTTGTTGTAAATTAAGGTTCAGAAAGTACGTGTAGATAGTTTCCTGGCAAGATGGGAGGGCATGTCAAACGGGGTCCGTCAAGGGTCTGCCCTCGGTCGGGAATTGCTCAGTACTTCAGTGGATGTCTTGCATGATGATATGAAGTGTATACTAATAAAATTCTCTGAGGTCATACTGAGTGGGATTTCAGCATTTTGGTAAGGAGTAGAACACTGAATAATTTTTATATCTGGTTATATGAAAATAGCAGCTTGAAATGTGAAAAAACCAAATTGTAATGGTTAATAAAATAAATGCAATAAATGCAAACCAGAAGATACTTTGCAAGAGCAGCAGAATTTAAAAATTAAGACAACTAAGGATGCAGAGAGCTGGAAAATCATAAACTGAATATGATACAATAACATAAAGCTGCTTTAGAAAAGACAACTCATGCAATGGAGAGTTTTAGTGGGACCTGTGAGTAAGAGACAGGGGATGAATTTTTCTTTTCAGGCAACCTTCGTACAGCCTTGGCCGCGTTCTGCTTTGGTTGTGCTGTTCAAGAAAAATCTTGACAAACTGGAGAGGGACTAAAGGAGAGCTATAGGAATGATAAGAGGTTTGGAAAATGCAACCTATGAGGAAAGATTGAAAGAATTGGACTTGTTTAGTCTAGCAAAGGGAAGACTGACAGGATGTGATAACATTCCTCCAATATATAAAACATTGCTAGAAAGAGAATGGTAATGAATTCTTCTTCATAGCAGCAATGAGTAGGAGAAAAATAACTGATGTAATTTTTAGCAGAAGGGGTTTAGTTTAAATATTAGAAAAAGCTTTCTAGCTTCAAGGGTAGTTCAGTACTAAAATAAGCTGAGTGAGAAGGTTACTGGATCTGCTTCTTTGGAGGTCCTTAAAAACAACTTAGTCATCTATCAGGTATAGTCTAGGAGTATTTTGTGTTGCCCTCTATACAAAGGGACAGGCTAGACTGAAGCTTTGGGTATCTTTGGCACTTATATCTCAACTTGTAACTGGGAGCGCATTTAAAGATTAGACTGAATAAAATATCAGCAACTGGCAGGTAGATGGAGCATTGAGCATTTGTTGACTGTGTTCTTCAGAGAGATGATGCTGTAGATGCATCTAAGTTCTTATAATTGTGAAAAATTTTATTCATCCAACACTTGTGGAAGGTGACTATTGCACTTATAGTAGGTGAGGAATGAGGTAGATTAAATAATTTCATCAAGGTTGTTCTGTATTATATAGACTAAACAGTTTATATAACCACGCTAGGTGGCCTTTCAACTACAATATCCTTCAAGTTTTGTGGGAAGCATTGTGCCTGTCTCATCTCTGGTTATTTGGACACTAGACAACTGGGATTAGTTGTTCCATAGGATCGTTGTCTTCCTTGGCAGTTGTACTGTGGTTCTCGTATGTTCCTCTACCTCCCTTTTAGTTTTCTCCTTTATCATGCTGTGATTAGTAATTAATGTGATTAAGTTCTTACATGGCTTAATTTGTTGTTTACAGTTGATTTTGAGATAACTATGACCAAGTGGAAGCAGTGTGATGACACTGCCAGGTGAACGCTGTTTCCAGGAAACGGAGTCCCCCCATTTTAAAATCACAGATGGCTCTTAGATACACAGAATAAGGGAGGTTGAGGTTTTCAAAGTGCCAAGGAGGCCCACTTATACCCTTTCAACCTGAAATGCTTTGTAGCATTTCCTCAGGACTGGTCTGTGTTGACTTCCTGGGGAGTCTCTGCCTTTCCCCAGGGATCTCGCAGCATCTGTGAAGCCCACCCCCCACAGTTATGGCAAACTGATATGCCGTGGGGCTACCTACACCACCAAATGTCCACAGTCATTGCGGTACAGCAGTGTGGGTGACTTGATACCCGTATATTGGAAGTTAAACAATTTTGTTAGAAATCACCTTAATAACAAGCTGACAAGAGGTTGGCGGCTTTTCTGCCTTCACAGTGCCCTGTCTTCCCTTACACGATGTTGCTTTGTGTGTCAGAGCAGCAGGAAGCAATTGTCCAAGTAACAAGAGCTGAGTCCTCCCCACTGATGCGTGTTTAACATTGGGATTGCAGTTTTTCCACGCTTTGGGAGTTGCGATGCAGCATTAGGTAGCCTGATGGTAGGTCTGAGAGAGGTTGTGCAGTGTAGTTGGCTGCCCCACGACATGACCCTTGCAGGAGCTGGACCAGCATGATCCAGACGGGATGATTTCCATCTGCACTGACCCGTTCCCAAATTCCAGTTTTAAACCTGGGACCAAACAAAGCAATATCCAGAAAGTTTCGTGTTTGGGGTGCGTGTTTCATGCATGTTGTTTTGCTACACAGCTGCATCATCCCAGAATAAACCACCCTACCCAGAGACAGAGACTGTGGAGACCTCTGTATCTCTGAATTGGTGCTTACAAGCCACTAGGCTCTGTAAAAACCCACTTTCACACTTTGCCTGAGGAACATGAAAGGATAAAAGCCAAAGCTGTGTGTTACTTTCCTGCACTGAATTCTACTTTTCTTATAAAGGTAACAGGTGAGAAGTTCCCCTTCCTCCCACACCTTTTTTTTCCTCCCCTCCTTGCTGATCCCTTCTTCTCACTCCATTGTTGCACACGCCATTTCTTCTGCACTGCATATTACAAGTAGGGGAGATTTCTTGAACCAGGGGCCTCCTGCTTAATGCACTAAGGATTCAGTCAGGCCAAAAATGCATGTAGCATATGGGGAAGGAAAGGGCCAGCAGTAAGCAAGCTTGGACAGATGTGCTATAGAGGGAGTGTGGTGTTAACGGGGGTGGAGAAAGCTCCCACCCCCATCCCTGAAGTTTTGCAGGGTGGGCCAATCAGGAGAAACGGACCCTTTTTAGGACCCCAGCAGTTGGGGAGAGCCCCTGAGGCATTTTTGGCCAGGAGGTTGCGCGCACACACACACGGAACAGTTCAGCGGCAGTCCAATCCCCAGTGACATGGAGCTTTTTCTTAATTCAGAGCATATTTCAGGCTTCAGTTTAAGGGGAGGGAAAAAAAAAAACCAACACCAAAACCCAACCCATAAACCATAAAGAATCTATTGAAACAATTGTAAGAGGAAAAAAATAGAATGTGGCTGCAGCCAAAGTTGTTGAGATGTAAGGGAGAGATGAAAAATAAAGGAAACAAGTACCGTGTTCCTTACTGGCTTCGGATTAGCCTGGCAAAACACAGACCTGTGCAGGTACTTTGAGGAAAAAACAGAGAAGTGTCTCCCCCTGCAGCAGAAACAATGCTGTCCTCAGGTGAGCTTCTAGTTGAAATGGGCTTCATGATAGGTGGAGCTCTGCTCTTTCACTTGTATTTGCATGGCAGCATCTCCTGTGTTTCTCAGTGATGTTCTTCAAACAGAAACTTAAAGCTGGATGATCGGTACTTTATCTTCTTGTTTGCTTGTTCTTACTGAGCCCTTTCATCTGGCAGACTCGAAGCACATGGGAAGCAAGAGGCTCACAAGGTTTCTGGTGAAGCAAGGCCACCTGATGAGATTCCACTTCAGAGATGCAGAAACAGCCTCTTTAAAGCGTTCGAGTGGTTTTTAAAGGGTGTCTGGCAGGACTGGGAATGGCACCTACGTAACCCCCATCCTCCTGTGTAGAATCTCTCTCCAGTGTGATTGTTCCTGACAACAACTGTTTTTCTTTTGTTTGCAGTTTGGACGTTGGCATCCTGTACAAAGAGCAACTAAGCTAGTCTCTGCCCCAAATACCTTCCAGTCTTCACTTTCAGGAGCGATGTTTCTCTAAAGGCAGTTTAGATGCACAAAGCTCTTAACACAGCTTTTTCGTTACTGCCAAGGACCTGCAGTGCAGGATGCGTCTCCTCAGTTAGCATCTGTTTTTTTGACCAAATTGCCTTAGTTTCTGTGGGCTCACAGCTGATATAAAACGCAAAGAAATTATGACTATTTTTGTTGTTTGGGTATTTTGAATCTTTTATTATTACTAATTTTTTTCAAACCTGTAGTTCATTTTGGCAGACTAAGCTGGATTCACTTACAATTGTATCTGGGCAGTTATGATCTTAAAAAAAATTACTCCAAACTTACCCCAGTGCGGGGAGGTGAAAAAAACAGGGGAGGGGTGTGTGTGTGTCTCATGAGGGGACCTTTGGCATCAGACCAAGAGAAGAAATCCGTATTTGGGTGGAAAAGATGCATGTGCATGTTAGGAGGCAACATCAGGACCTCGGGCCACATGTTCAAACGCTGGCCTTGAGTCTGCTGCTTCAAAAGAGAAACGCTGTTCCTGCGCTGTTGTTCTGCGTGTGGCAGTGGGTCTCTCTCTGTATAAAGGGATTCAGGGTAAGCGAGGTGCCTGTGTGGAGGTTTTAGACATGCTGGTTCAGATTTTTGGTAGTTTTCCCCTGTCAAATAGGTCGAGAAAAAAGGAAACAGACAAAGTCCAGTTTCAGAGGGAACGAGGCACCCATGATATTTCTGCCACCCTGTTTTTAAATATTCGGTATGTATTTGAAAGCTTAAAGGACAGTATAAGTGATTCTTTGACTGCTGCCGGGGCACTAATTCCAATTCAAATCAGCAAGAAATCAATAGGATTTAGTTGCCTGGATATTGCTGTCCTATTGAGGATGTGAAGCAGCAGGTGGAGTAACTCTTGTGTGTCTTTGATGATGAAGATGCAGCTTGTCACCTAACATTAATTGCCCCATCAGCCTTACATCTCTGTTCCAAGGAGATCCTGCTGTGGTTATTTCTGGCCCTGTTTTACTGCTTTGCTGTTCTGGGTCTCTATCCAGTGCTCTCTAGGACTGTCCAGAGGCAGACACTGCACTACAAACAGTAGCAGCAGTTTCCTTGGCTCTAGTGGCAGCCTTTGGGGAATCTAACATTGGTTGTTTCATCTGCAGTTAAACTTTGGATCTGATGGCCTTGATTTAGGAATCGAGACTCAGCTTTGCATCACCTAAGGCAGTAAAATGCCTGGCAGCTTGGAAGACTAATTATTGAGATTAAAAGGAGACAATGTGGCTTGCTGGCTTTTCCAGGCCATGTAAGGCACACAGCCTCTAACCAAAACGATAGTTATAGTCAGAACCCTTCTGACAGGGAAGCGTGAATGCAGGACAGAAAGAAAGCAAAGTACAAGGACAGGAGATCTCTTTTCCTTGTCTCTTACTTCATATTATAGAATGAGTTGTTATTTTTTATACTCTACATTTCCTCGCACCTTTGGGCATATTAGGCTGCTTTGTGTAACTCCCTTTGGACTGAATATGGGTTACCTGCCAGGCCTCCTCCGTTTAGATTTAACTCTGTTGTATTTGTGGTATTATACTCAACTCTAACTCTTGTTTTGCTTCAGCCCTACCTTCCACTTATGCACAGAAATCCTGATCATAAGGTGAGCAGGGCTGCAGACTGAATCCATCTGGGCGATGCTGGGAGGAAAGGTTTGCTGTGCGCTGCAGGTAGAGGGGAGGTAACACAGTGGGGGAAAAAAGCAATTCAGAAGGCTACCAGCATCCGAGATCCCATTGCCTTGTGCTGACAGGGTGTTATTGTGCAGTACGGCCGTGCTCACCTAAAGAGCAAACTGACCTAGCTGTAGTAGAGACCAGTTTGTACGGAGACAGTGCTCCTCTCCATCGCTCTGCAGCTTGTGCTCCAGATTCACATCTCCTGCAGCAGGGATAAATGCCGAGCACATTGCTGCTGTCAGACAAGGGCCTCAGCTCTTGGAGGCCGTGGTCACAGCATGCTCTGCAAGAATATCTTCATTTTCTTGGCCAAATAACTATGTGGGTAACTCCATACTTCCTTGCTACAATTCCTGTTGGAATTTTATTTTAATTTGCATCTGTTCCTTGTGCGGCATAAGTTCTACTTTACATGAAGATTTGCTTTGTCTTGACTAGCACTTGCTGTAAATGCATTTTTTTTTCTCCCAATAATGGTAAAAGCCTGAGTTTGAGAAGGTGTTGCAGAATGTTACCTTTTCCCTAATGCTCTGAATTTTCATCCCCTGTCAGGGAAGGGGATGGTGAGTAGACTAAATAGGCCCAAAGGAGTTTAGAAAATGCAAAAGGAGTTAAAACACCAATGCCTTAGCAGGTTAAAGGCTGAATTTGTGATCCTCTGGGTATCCAGATATCTGGATGTGCTGGTGAAATCAAAGCACTGTAAGTTCAAGTGAGTGTTTACAGGCTCCCGAGTTCGCTTAGTTTATGACATGCTTAATATGTTTTTACAAATGTTTGCTGTACTCAAGTAGTGACGATGCTTTATTTGGTCAGTAAAATTCCATCCTGCCTGCAGTACACGAAGACCTGAATGCCACAAGGATATTCTGTGCCTATGAAAAAAACATTCACTCTCATTTTAAACATATATTCCAAATTCTTCTCTCTTTTTTTTATAACAGAAACTTAAACCGGTCACTGAAACCACCAACAGGACTTTCTAATTCTCACTAACATTAACTATAATGTATATTTCTGGGTTTTTTCTGGTTTCGATTTTTCCTTTTTCTTCTTTTTTTTCCTTCACCCTCTTTCTTCAGCATAACAAGATTGGAAATTAGTGCTGGCTTGAGGCCAACGCTGCATCTACAAGGCCATTTAAAGTTATTGCTCTCTACTCCCTCTAGGCCAGTAGGAAGTTCAGCTGTGATCACAGAGGAAAAAAACACACAAAAATGCTAGAAATAATAATTAAAAAAAATATCAGAAGAATATAGAGTTAGTTTTATGCATGCTGAGTTTGGGATGAAAAGAATTGTGAAAACAGTTAGAAATACTGAAAAGTAGCTTTTTGTGCTGAGGTGCTGGGATTGCTCTGATAAGATTTGTTGTCAGGACTGGAAGGGAGAGAGGGTTTGGGCTGAGTTAGGGCTTCTGGCATCTGACTTTTACATAGGTATTACCAGGAATAGTCCTACTGAAGCTGGAGGGGTTCAACTGGCGTGCAGTTGGAGTGAGGGAAAGCTCTGAGCATCCACGCAGGTGGGAAAGGATTTGCATCTTCATCTCCATCCTACTTCAGAATTCTGCAAATAGTCTTATGCAAGAACGTGACCTGAAGTAAACCTTTCATTATAGCAGCATGGACTAAGCATTGGGAAGGTGGACATAAGAATGGTTAGCATAGGCTAGAATTTTAGTTAAAGAACCTGCCTTCTCGCAAAATATCCTCTTTTCAAAACAGAAGACTTTCAGCTGCAAACAGGGAGCTGAAGCTTGTTCAGTCTAGAGAAGAGAAGGCTCCAGGAAGAGCTTGGAGCAGCCTCCCAGTACTGAAAAGGGATCTAGGAAAACTGGGGAGAGGCTCTTGATCAGGGAATGCAGGGATAGAACGAGAGGAATTGTTTTAAGCTGCAAGATGGGAGATTTAAATTAGACATTAGGAAGAAATGTTTTGCTGTGAGGGTGGGGAGGCCCTGGTCCAGGTTGCCCAGAAAAGATGTGGCTGCCCCGAACCTGGAGGTGTTCCAGGCCAGGTTGGATGGGAATTTGAGCAAACCTGCTCCAGTGGAAGGTGTCCCTGGACAGGGCGGGGGGTTTGGAACTGGATGGGCTTTAAGGTCCTTTCCAATCCAAACCATTCTATGATTCTATGAAAAACTGGCCTGTACCTGTTCAAGCAGATAAACATTTTGCATGTACAAGCTCATGGCTTTTCAAACAGTTTCTGTGCCCATCTAAAAGTATCTGGCTTGGTGGGGTGAATAAAAGCAGATTCTGGCTTACATGAGTGCATGGATACTCCTAAGCCCTCACATTCTTTTTATACCTGAAGCTGAGCAACCTTTGAAATCTATCCCCACAAGCTTCTTTTTTGCTTTTGTACAGCAGCAGCTGCTGTTCAATATTTAGGGTTATTAGTTCTTGGGATACGAGTGGAGGTTTTGTTTCTGCAGACAGAAGTTATTTCCTGGGAAAAGAATGAAGAGAGGTCTCAAACATGCTCACTTTTGGTGAGAAGATGAAGGAGTTTTCAGAGTTTCAGTATGAAGAGGGAAGCTGTTTACTGGATCTCAACAGTCTTCCAGCACAAATTATTCAAACCATGTCCCAGACACATGAAACAGGTTGTGAGGCAGGGAAATGATGAAACTTTTAAAGAGATGAGTCACTGGAATGCCTTGGGCTCTCCTGATTTTTTTCTAACTCATGGTGGATCTGGATTTTTATTCCTTTGAAATTTACAACTTTCCACTCAGTTCTAAAGTGATTAAATACAGTCACTGATGGAGCTACAGTCCTACTTGCTGTTGCCTGTCCAAAAAGGCTCCACAGTTGAAAAGCAGCTCAAGAAAATATGTTATGATTTGGTATTACTCTGCTATTATGTATGTGACTGAACACCCCTAGAATCCGACCTTGACAAGTATCTCATTCTTGATGCTCTGTACATGAAGTAGGTGTTCCTCCTCGCTCCCTCAAATTTACAGTGAATATAGGAAAGGCAAAGAGACTCTGACATCACATTCTCATTTAACAGCAAATTCAGACTGTTCTACTTTAAGACCACTTACTCTACATCTTGGATCAGTGCTGTATCCTTCGCTCAGATGATCTTAAATGAATGCAGACCGCTTTCTTTGCTGAACAAAGGATTTACCATAAAGTTTCAAACTTAACAGGGCTCTTTACATTTCTACTCTTGGGTTTCCCCTTTCTGCATTAGTTGTTGGTTGGCAGATCCGGCATAAGAAACCTCTTGCTTTCCCATTTGTCATGAAGGGTTAAAAAATACATAGCGATGTGTGTTCTGGGGTGCCAAGCTTTTTCTTCTGCTCCGTCTCCTTTTGATTTAAAAGCTTTGTTTATCTCTCTGTAAAGTCACTGGCAGGCCATAAAGAGATATATTGCCTTGGTGCAGACAGCACAGACTCTGCTCCTGGGAAAGCAATGGACTGTGAAGTTGAGTGTGTGCATGTGTGGGCCCGCTCATAATTCAGGGAGGGTTCTCTTTTGGGAAGCTCCCAATGGACGCTGCCTACAGCCACCTGTGGCTCCTTGTAGGAGAAGCGTGCATGTATCCAGGACGGTTGGTCAGGCTCACGGCTATTGATGTTCTCATAAAGCCATCACTCCAAAGCTTGGAATTGCAAGGCTATTGAACTTAGTCATAATTGAGTGGATAAAGTACTCCCAATGGTTTTGTTTTATTTTATTTGTATTTTTTGATAGACAAATAATGTCATGTCAGAGCCCAGCTTGCTCGGGCACTCCCTGTTCAGCCTGCATTGAGCAGTGAGATTCAACATTGGTATTGTTGCGAGGGTTTACTCCTCTGCAGGGGCTGTGCTCTGCTGTGTTGATTGCAAACTGCCTGTTCCCCTAAGCACATCCCTAGCTGCTCCCATGAGTGCTCCTGCGAGTTCAGGGAAGCAGTGCTCTTGGCTGGGATGAAAGGTAGGGTGTTTCAGTAGGAGAGATGAAGTAGGTGAATTCTTTCTCTCAGGCATTTAGACTGCAGAAACTGCTTATTTAGCTGAGCAGAGGATGCTTGGGTTTCATTTTCAATAGAATTGACTTGTAATGTCCTTTCTGCTTATCACCAGAGGATGAATCTACTGGAAAAGAGAGCAGAGCGCCAAACACAGCTGAACCACTGCCAGCAAAAAGGTTATTGATTCCCTGCAAGAGGAGATAGGAAGCTGCCTCTTTCCTCCTCTAACAGCAACTCACGCTTTGTGGGAATCCCCTACCTGAAATCACTGATTTTCAAACATCTAATCTTTGTCTTCAGAAAAGGAGTTGGGAAGAAGCAGACCCCTCTTTCTTGGCAAGTTTCCTCTGCATGGAGGACTAGCATGAGAACGACAGATCATTTGAGTCCCACTGCCTTTCTTAATACATTAAGTGACACATAGCCTCGAGGAGGCCCCTGGAGATTAATGCTTTCCACAGATTCAGTTTATCTTTGGAAACTCTACCAACATTTGTAGAACATGGGCCCTCAGCCTGCCACTCCCTTGTCCCCGGCAAGCCATACCCAGCCTGGTTTTCCTTGTGGGTGATACAAAAGGGGTTCCAAACTCACTGTGTCTTCTGCAGTTCTGGGTTGCTGTACTTAAGAGACCGTTAATCACAGCGTCCCTGTAAGCTTGAGAGAGAAATCATTAGTACCATTCTTACAGTGAGGATAAATCTGAGAATTGCCTGAATATCTTCAGGAAATTATTTTTCAAGTGACCGATGATATGACCTCCAGTTTCCTAATGATCTAGGAAGAGTTCAAGCCCAAGTGCTTGTATATGCAGAATGCCAAATTTATATATACAAAGCATCATAATTACTGTCATGGAGATTTACAGCGCTTTACAAATCATTAATAATCATAATAATAATATTTACCATAACTCTTTCTGGCAGATTAATTGCAACTCTCTTTGACCATCCTTGAACTACTTTTCTTACAACTTCTTTCCCATTGGCATGAAAATGAAGTACACAAACCATAATTTATTGACTTAAAGGGTGGCTTTATTTGCATGTGTTTATTTGAGACAAAACCAGATATTTGCTATAGAAGTGAAAGCATAAGCATCAATGAATCAGAAGACCTTTTAGGACAGTGCTGAGTATCACTGCATCTTGATATGGCATTGGCAGGCGATGTGCTCTTATGTGTTTGTGGCAGCCAGTGCAATTCTTACTGCTTAGTTAAGGTACCATGTGTAGTAATAAGTGTATAAGGATGTATATGATTATTTGCATGAGAATCTTTTAGGTCTTCCACGCTTGTTTTGGGGTACAATATCCACAGATGATAAATGTCAAGTCTAGGCTACACTGACTGATGGGGAAATCAATGGACTGAGATGATAGAAATCTCATTCTTCTAAATAACAAAAAATTTATGAGATTTGGAGAAAGTGAAAAAGTAAGAAAATTATTTCCCATATCCCCTGCTTCTCTACTCCTCAGTAAACAAAGTTTGCAAGCAATTTCGGATGGGATAGAGAATAAATGTTGGCATGGAATGGCATTTTTTATTTTGAAATTTTGTACATTAGTATATATTTCTTACATTTCCTTATATTTTTATAAGATAAAAGTCTTCATAAGCTATGTTATTGTAGCAGTTTTATGATTTTGCCTGCTTTTTTTTGACAGCATGTACTATTCCTACCAATGCCATGGGTATTGTTTTTCTTTTATGAATTATTCTATATATGTCTGTTTTTATCCACTACTAGAAAATTGTTATTAATAGACCTTTGTCCTATGGAAGATTCAATCATTTGAAAGGGTGTTTAAATTATTGCTTATACTTTTTTACATTATTCTGTTACCTATTTTAAAACCCAGGATATATTAACAGTTTGTTTCTTAGTTTCACGCTTCTCTTTGTTTATTCATCCAAAGCTCATTTTGGTTGTGAAAGGAGCATTCCACTTGCTGTGATAGCGCAGCTGTTAGAAGAAATCATCTGCTTAATTGTTTACAGGAATGCTACCAACTGGTTGGTGGTTAAAATTTGGCTCTGAGACGTACTGACCACTCACATCTCTGGTTGAACTTGCTGGGAGCTGTGAGTAGCAGACATGAGTGAAAGATGTGAAAATGTGCAACCTCATAGTCATAGAATTATAGAATGGTTTGGGTTGGAAGGAATCTTAAACACCATTCAGTTCCAACCCCCTGCCATGGGCAGGGACATCTCCCACTGGATCAGGTTGCTCTAAGCCCCATCCAACCTGGCCTTGAACACCTCCAGGGATGGGGCAGCCACAGCTTCTCTGGGCAGCCTGGTCCAGGGCCTCTCCACCCTCACAGGAAAACGTTTCTTCCTAATGTCTAATCTAAATCTCCCTTCAATAAGTATTTGAAGTACTGCTTGAACTATATGGTACAGTAATAAATCATTTGTCAGACCAACATCTAACTGCAGTCAGTGTTGCAGCATCAGACTCCCTGCCGAGGTACAACCTCCTGAATGTTAGGAAAACTCCTGCAGGATGGCAGAAATCTCTGATGCAACAAAACCTCAGCATTGTCTCATCAAACCTTCATCTCTGTGAGAGAATTACAAAAGCTCATGTGTTATAATGCAAAATGTTGAACTATTAGCGCCTGCTGGCATGGAGAAAAATGGTAATACTGTTTTTCTTCCACCTGCTTGTCCTTCAATTTAATTTTATAGTGGGTGTCTCATAATTTTTTTAAGTTTCTAAAAAAAGACTTAAAGAATCTTTTCTAAAAGAAAGTGCCAAGCAAGCTAAATGTAGAAGCTGCTGCCAATTCTGCCTTTAATGCTTTTAAAACAAATATAAATTTACAGGCACACTCACACCAAAGCTGTGTGCCAAAGGCCATCAGAACTAAAAACATGTTTTAGAATACGTATGCATAAAGTGGGTCTGATGTTTCACGTAAGTTGACGCCTGGAGGCAGAACACATTTACGTGTTGTTCTTTAATCTATTTCTAATTTATATGATGTTCTTTTGTCCAATCCATTGGTTCTTCGACCCATGGGCCCAGCAAAGGACGGCACATGTTTGTGCAAGACACAATGGCTCGCTTAACAAGGACCGTTCTATGTTTAATCATATATTCTCCATCCAGTGTAATTCCAGAAAGATAATTACCCATGAATGCACTCTCCTTTCTCAAGTAAATGAAAGGGTTTCCCATATGGCATGTCCTCCTGAGACCACAAGGAGTTTTCTGGTTCAACGGTTCAGGTACAAGGAGGCTCCCAGCTTAGCTGTAACCTTTGAGGTCCTTCCTATTTTCGTGCCGACACCTATGTCATCAATCCCATTACAGAAAAATTCCTCTAATCGGAAAACCCTGCTGGTGGAAAACCTTTCATCATCCCACGAAAAAGTAAGAGGTACCATGGGGATTTTGTTGTTAGTGAATCATATCTGGTAGGAGTTGTTTCTATTCCTTGTGCCACACCTCCAGCCCCCTCCAAGCCATCCGGCCAATTGCTTTGGCTGGAGCAGCCCGTGGAAGTATAGCATGCAGTAATTGCTTCTTTGTGTTGCTTTAAGTGGAAAGGAAAATAGCTATTACTGTGAGCAAGTGCTTCTGTTGTTTTTTTTTTTTTTTTCTCCTATTGCTGTTGTGTGTTTTGGTTACAAAACTTGTCCTATTCTGAAACCATATTTTTGAGAGTTTCTGTTGTTCAGGTGGAAATGGGCAGCTGCTGGTAAAGAGAGAAAACATCAGTTTAGAGAACTACTCTTCATTTGTAGAAAGGGAGTGAAGCTATTACTGATTAATTTTCATCCTGATCGGTCTATGGAAGGTAACGGAGTAGTGTACTTTTATTCCTGGAAAGCATACCAAGGCTAGGCTTGATGCCGGTGTGCTTTCATATCATCCTCAGTTACATAAAAGTTAATGGAGATTTGACTTTTGAAATTACTGTACTTGTTTACCGATTCGACTATCGATGTAAACATGGAATTTAACGGTCAGGAGGTGGTTGAGATAAAAGTCTGTAAATTAGGGGTACTGCCTGCAGAGAAGCTGTTCCTCCATAAGGCTATTCTGAGAAAAATGAACCAAAAATCCTAATTGCAGTAAACTGAGATCAAGCCTATTAATGGAGATAACTAGAAATTTATGACTGGAAAAGGTATTATGTTGTGACCTGTTGGTCTCCTGCTGCTAAGGCTCCAGTGGTGATCAAGAAGAACTGACTTCATCACTATATGAAGGCAGCTGCCCTCACCTCTTTTTTTTTTCTTCCCATTAAGAATCTGAATGTGGTATTTGGGACTAAGAGGAAAAAATTCCTCCCCACACATACACACAAAGCATTATCATTGTCAGCTCCTTGTCTTCAAAGACCCCTGACTGAAGTTCTGTGTGACTAAGTCCACTTAATTCCCCACCTAAGAGAAAAAACAGAGTTCAGAAGTTCAAGGCACTCTTTCGCTAACCACACGCTTGTGGTTGTCTGGGCTGCAGGGTGAAGGGTTAGGCTGAATCGCCCAGTGTTTCGGACCTGCTCACAGTCATGTAACATCGTCTTTCGAGGCAATGAATGGCCAAAAAAGGTGGAACGTTTCACACACTGTTGGTGGGACCTAAGTGCTTTTGGAAATGTAGCCTTAGATGTCACCTTGGACACAGTTCAGTGTGAAGTATCTGGAAGTCTTATTCCAATTTCTGGGAATGTTTAGCATAAGACTGTGTATTTGTGGCCTTAACAGTGTCATATATAACCCTGTATAGCATCCCTGTTTCGTCCCAACTTGTGAAACTGTTAATAGTAGTAGTCTCCTTTAAAGCTGAAAGCACAGAGAGCATTTAAAGCTTATAATGTTTATAGCTTGCTATAGTAGCAGGAGAATCAAGCTAATGACAGGATTGGGTGAATGCCCTGAATTAATACAACCATAATCTAATTCATTTTAATTTCTTTTTTGCTGCATATAAAACCTTCCTGTCTCCTCCAACAGCACACTTAGGGCCCAATTCACAGGTTTGTGGCAGCTAATGGGGAGGTTCCTGCACAGTGGGGCTCAAAGTTAGATTTTGAATAGGAGGCCCTTGGCAAGAACAGTGTAGTGATGGTAGAGGTGGCAGAGGTCTTCCCTGGAGGTCAATGGGAGGTGTAGGAAAGGCAGATTCAGAGTCTAAGGAGTGAATATGAGAATTGGAGCCAGGAGGTGTAGATAAAGCATAGAGTTTTGTAGCAGGCTCTCTGCTCCAATTTGAAACAGAGACTACTTGTCTCTCCTAAAAAATTTCCATAGTGTAGAGCCTATTTGCAGAAAGTATCTTATAGGTTGCTCCTTTCTATTTATGACTATATAACATTTTACCCTCTCTTCTCTGCCCTTGCTGTTCCCTGGAGAAGGTGTGCTATGAGAACATTTTTTGTACTTATAACTCTATTTAAGTGCAATGAAATGTATTAGATTGTGCTGTCAACATGTGTTCTTTGTTTCATCTCCATAACTCATCTGTTTTGTCTGTTTCAGCCAAAAAGGAAGGATTATTGAGTGCTCTATAGCTCATCCCTTGGAAGCTAGGAGGGTGGGAAGGGAGCTCAGGACTTGGGAGCAGGTCAGGTTGAGGACTTGGTGGGGAAAGCAGTGATTTTGAGAGTGAGCAAGGCATTGTGGATTGTTTTGACAGATTTTGTTGAACTGTGTTGCTGAATCACTGAGTCCAGGCAAATATTACCGCGCGTGTTCATGTAACAGTCAGTTTATACTTCTGACCTTTTCACATTCTTCTCAGAAGCTGTGTATGACAGTGTTTTCTGCCTACAAACTTTGATAGCCCTCCCTATCTACTAGAGAGTTATGGAAAATATAATAATAATAACAACATAATAAAGGGCTGTCAAATTCTTAAACCAAATTCTGTGAAAACCATGCAAGGGTTTCAGTAGCTTCTGAGTGCTCATAAGCTAAGGGATGGGCCTGTTCTAGGATGTGGAAAATTCAGTGAAAAACAAGACATTAAAGAAAGTAATAGCTGGACGCGATTGAATGGGGAGCACTGTTCTTCATTGACCTGTCCTGAACTCATGCCCCAGCACAGTTTGAGGACTGGTGTTGTGCTTGGAGTAAACCTAAAACCAAAGCTGAAGCTACTTGCACTTATTAAAGAACCCGTGGCAGCTTTTGTTGTACTGGATGAGCAACACCTTGCCCTGGTCAGACATTTATTCGAGTGAGTCTCTTTTATGTGTTGATTGCAGCTATTTATAACATCTTATTTAGGAGGCTCTCTCCATCACTTTCTTTCTCCATTGAGTCAATGAAAGGAGAGTGTATCTAAGTTAAGATTCTTCTCTTACTGGACTTCTGGAAGCTTGGGTTTCTTTCCCCTCACTGAGTAAATAAGGAATCTAGAGAGATTAGTCTCACAATGTACACTAAGATAGGTATCTAAAAGTAAGTGGTGTTTACACCCCTATCCTCTAAATGTGTCATGCATCCTCATTCAGACAAGATATGCATTGTCCCATCCTCCTAAACTGCTTTGTTGTGTTGAAGTGTTTGCAAGGTGGCTGTGCATCCATCATCATCATGGTCCCACGTACTACTGTGAGTACCCACGTGTGTGTATAAGGATGATAATATCTATTTTAACTGAAGAGACTTGTAAGCAGCAAAGTACTGCATTAAACAGAGAAGTACTTGCAAGGATTTGTATGTATTAAAGGATGAAGAAATACATGCAGTTGAGGAAAATCATGGTTCCCCATAGGTAATACAATTAGCAATCATTACGTGTAGACTTAGGGATGGATTAAAGTTTAAATGGATGAATGCACCAACAAGGCGAGATCTGGATGATGGGTTCCTCAGGGAGAGAGTTGTTTCCCTGCAAGTAAGAACGTTACAGGCATACACTTCTCTGCAGCTTCTCCATTGCCAGGCTCCGTTTGTTCCATCCCAGGTCCTGCTGTGAGGCACATGTGAGAGATAGCAGCGAGGTCTCTCGGGGGTCTCCATGAGCTGTGGTGCTCACAGACACATCTGCCTGCTCTGCCTTGCGGAGACCTGACTTGGTGTCTGCTGGGAAGAGGAAACCACTGCTCTCAAAAAGACAATGTTAAGATTCATGGGTTAGTCACCATAAAACCACAACATGATGTGATGAAATATTCCCATACTACGCTGAAACCTGCTCATATTCCTTGTGAAGGAGCTGTGTTGTAGAATCTTCCGTTGAAATATCTGCAGGAGAGGCTGATGAGGTCCTACCCCTGAGGAGCACCTGCAGGGCCAGGCCTGCACTTTCCAAGCCATTTCAGGATGCATGGCAGAGCAAACCTGGTCAGCCTGCAAATGCAAGTATTTGTTTATTTACGCAGAAACTCCCCCCTGTTCCTTGCTGAGCCCTGAAGCCAGTTCTTCATCAAGGAGCGCTGCGTGCAGGAAGCATGGCACGGGGGGCACCCGACCCGCTTGAAAGACAGCTCCTCTGACTCATCAGCTGAAAGCAAAATGAGCTGTATATATTTAAAGCAAGGCTCTATTTTAAAAATTAATGATCTGCAAGGGAGAGAGGAGAAACTGCTTCTCTGTAATGCAGAAAAAGGCCCTGATGACCACAGCCTGGGTCCCTTTCCAGATGATGTCATCATCAGTCCAAATAATAAATTTTTAACGATGTGGAAAAAAAAAAAAGAGGGAGGAAATAGAAAAAAGAGGGGGGCTGTTTCAATGAGGAATAAAAGTAGCTGGTGGCAACAGGTTCTAAGGAAAATATATGGTTGGGTGAGGTTTCTGCCCTGTGTAATTAGATTATCCCAAGTGTAGGAGAGTGCTGGAAAAGGCACATTGAAATGCCAGTAATTGACTGCTCTGTGTCTTCGCCTGCCGCGTACCCATGCAGAATGGAAAATTGGGGTACTTGGGATATATAAGGCAGAGGGGCATTCTATAAAAGGAGTTGCTAATAATAGGCAGTGAAGATTAGAAGGGAAAGTAAGGGCTCTCATCAGTCCAGAAACTAGGGGATATTTTCCCCTCATAAATAACCCCACGAGCTCCCACGAGGGCTGGGAGCTCTTCAAAAAGGAAATCCTAGCAGCTCAGGAGAAAGCCATCCCTGTGTTCCGGAAAAAGAGCCGGCAGGGGAAAAAAACATCTTGGTTGAGCAGGATGATCTTGAGCAATATCAAAAAGAACAGAAATGTTTACGGGCTTTGGAAGAAAGGCATCTTGGGTGGACTGTAGGATGAAAGTAAGATCGTGCAGAGAAAAAATCAGGAGGGCTAAGGCCCAACTAGAAATCAGGTTGGCAAAGTCTGTGAAAGATAACAAAAAATCTTTTTATAAATATATTAACAATAAAAGGAGGACTAGGGAGACCATACAGTCCCTATTGGATGCAGACAGAACAACAGTGACAGGGGATGAGGAAAAGGCTGAGGTACTTAATGCCTTCTTTGCCTCAGTCTTTAATTGTAAAGAAAGTTGTTCCCTCTGTGTACAAACCCAGGAGCTAGAGGAGCAAAATGAGGCTCCCATGATCCAAGAGGAGGTGGTCAGAGCCGTGTTTGCCCAACTAGACACCCACAAGTCTATGGGGCCAGATGGGATCCACCCAAGGGTACTGAAGGAGCTGGCGGATGTGCTGGCCAAACCCCTTTCCATCATCTTCCAACAGTCCTGGAAGACTGGGGAAGTCCCACTGGACTGGAGGCTGATGTTGTGCCCATCTACAAGAAGGGTTGCGGGGAGGACCCAGGAAACTACAGGCCTGTCAGTCTGACCTCAGTGCCAGGGAAAGTCATGGAGCAGGTGATCTTGAGTGCTATCATGAAGCACATGCAAGAGAACCGGGTGATCAGGCCCAGTCAACATGGGTTCATGAAAGGCAGGTCTTGCCAAACAAACCTGATCACCTTCTATGACCAAGTGACTTGACTACTGGATGAGGGAAAGGCTGTGGATGTATCTTCCTGGACTTCAGTAAAGCCTTTGACACAGTTTCTCCCAGCATTCTGCTTCGGAAACTGTCACCTCTGGCCTGGACAGGTGCACACTCTCCTGGGTGGAAAACTGGTTGGCTGGAGGGCCCAGAGAGTGGTGGGAAATGGTGTGAAATCCAGCTGGAGGCCAGTGACAAGTGGTGTCCCCAGGGCTCAGGGCTGGGTCCAGCCCTGTTCAATGTCTTTATCAATGACCTGAATGAAGGTGAGGGTGTTATGCAGGTGAGGGTCGCTCAGAGAGAGACGGGTGTGGGAACAGCCAGGCAAGCACGGTGACATGGGGGGTAGTGGCACAGGTGTGGACTGAAGCATGATTCACTGAAAGAGTGGTGAAACACTGGCAGAGGCTGATCAGGGAAGAGATGGAGTCACCATCTCTGGAGGGATTCAAAACGGTATAACCACACCGCTTCGGGACATGGTTTTGCAGGCATAGTGGTGCAGGTCTGATAGTTGGACTGGATGAGCTTAGAGGTCTTTTCCAGCCTTAATGTTTCTGTGATTCTACTAACGATTTTGTTTCTATGATTCTATTAATGATTTTGTTTCTTCATGCTTACTCCCCATCATGGGGAGCCTTCTGGGATTTTCTATAGGATTCCAGCCAGAATTTTCACATAGAAACAAAAAAACCCAACTCAAACCTTAGGTAATACTGGAATGGTATGGGATATCAGAATGTATCTGATGTCATTTTAAGCTGTATTTTAAGTGATCTGACTTCCAGATCCTATTCAGGGCTTGAGCTCCAGTGCACTGTATATTCCTGTAGAGAGGACCCTCTCTGTGAAGAACTTAGAAGCTAAGGAGACAAGACGGCAGCTATTCCAACCTGGCAGGCAAGGGGGCTCGGTTGTCCAAAGTCAACAAAAAACTCATGTCAAAGCTATGGACCAAAACTTCATTTTTTTGACTCCTAGTCTTGTATTTTCCTGACTAAATATATTAACCCCAATCAAAGTTTGAATGGATCTCAGCTGTCTACAAATCAGGCCCGGGAAGGAACAGATGTATTTCATGAGGTTTGGTGTTTTGTGTTGGGAAATTTTGATGGTTTTAATACCCCAATCTACACCTTCTCTTCAAACTATAAGGTCTATCTCCCTCTCACACTCGCTGATGGTCCTCAGCCTCTTTACCTCCTCCACCATGTGAAGGAGTCCCCCACTCGGGTGCAGCTTTCCCCAGCGGAGCCAGTACCAGAGGCAGGAGCCGGTGTGGGAGGGGGCCCTGCCTGCAGCCCAGGGGCTGGGGAGCTGCTGCACCCCCTGTGGCTCTGGCTGGGCGGCAGCATCCACCCTGCCTGCTGCAGCACCCGGAGCAGCTTTAACCTTCTGCCGGGTGGCCACCATGGCCCTCGGTGTCTCCTGTCTAGTCCCTAGGTCCTCTCTGGGCCCCGCCCGCTCCAACTGCCCCGCTCCCCTTCGCGGGGCTCCCGGGGATCCTTTAAATCCCCCGCGGTGGCCGCCGGGGCCGCCCCCTCCCGTCAGGCCCCGCGGGACCGGCCTGTGGGGCCGGCAGGGCCCCCGCCCCGCCTGGGCTTGTCTGGGATTTTCCCGGCTCCGGGAAGCTCCCACCGCCTCACAAAGTCCCCCCCACCTCGGAACTCACCGCCCTGCTGCCGGGGGCTGCCGAAGAAGCAGTGTTAATGGCTTCTCCGCGTTTAAATCTCCCGCGGTAGCCGCCGGGACCGCCCGTTTTGCAGTGGGTTGATCCTGATACCCTTGTCGTGAGACAGATTTACTCAAGTTGTCAAAACAGATTTGCTGTATAAGTCAATACCTCAGTCTGCCGATGCCTTAAGGGAAAAAGGGTGGGTGTTTAATGCTGTAAATATTTTATTCTTACCCTGCCATACAGACCTAGCATGACCTTTCAAAGGAACTTCTGTTATGCTGCTGTTTGTCATGAGTTAAATGTGGATAAAAACAGTTCTGAGACTGGAGTGAATAAGACTGATGAAATAAGGAGACTTCTGACCAGGAAGGTGAAAAAAGAAAATGTCTTTTCTCTGCTAGGCCCTATTATTTTGTTTAAATTATTTTTTTCCCTTTTTACTATTTTCATTGCTTCTTAAGTAGGCATTTTAATTTCCTTTCAGTTTTGTTCTGGTACACAGTCACGTCGCTAAGATGCCCTTCAGCTTTGTTGGTTACTTGGTGTCTCTCCCTGTTGCTGCTCTTTTCTGTTAGTGAGGGGAAAAGGACATCCAGAGAAGTGATTTTGGGGTTTGAGGGTGACATTCACGAGGCCCAGCAGAAATGCTGAAGTTAGCAAATTCGACATGGGCTGGTGGTGATGCAAAGGAACATGACCAATATTCAGTCTGCACTGTCGAGTACTTTTGTCTGCTCTGGGTCCCTCATGAGAAGAGGAGGCACTGCTATGCTCACAGCTGGGTTTTTCTGTTCTGCTGGCCTGGTAGGAAGGGACCAAGCAGGACTTAATTCTTCAGGTGACTGATAGGTCCTTTGCATTCCCATGTTTCTTCCACCACTGTAAAGGATACACTGAGCATTGGATTTTATGCTAGGCAAAAGACTCTCTTATCTGAGTCTTCTATAGTCTAAACCACAACTCACATTTCATCAGTCTCATATGGACACTTTCAGGCTCTTTTTTATTATCAGCTTGCCCAGAGCTTGCCATGGATGGATAGTTTGTGAAATGTTGGCTCAGTTCTGTGTTGTTCTTCTGCTTGTTTTGCTAGAGCTGGGTGCTCCATCAGTAAGGAGCACACAGGGTAAACATGCCTCTTTTTGTACAGGGCAACAGAGTCTGTTTGTGAAGATGGTGAGCAGTTTGGAAAGAAAAAGGATTCCAGGTTGGCAGTGAAAACTAAAAGTGCAAGCTGACCCTGTTTGGTGGAAACAACTGATGCTGGTAGAAGGACTGGAGTCACCTCACCGTTCCTTGTTTGCGTTGCACCGGCTGCAGTAGAGTTTCTTTGCCAGCACGCTGGATGCAGAGCTGGGAGAAAAAGTGAATGAGTTGCCAGGGGCTGTCTGGATGGGATGCATGTACAGAGGAAGCGTGAGCCATTACACCAGCTATTTGGCAGTTGACGAGCCAGTCTGCAGAAACCAGGCCTTCTCCGAAATGTGAGTTATACCATTTCTCAAAACTGTATGTTGCAAGAAATGACTGAGACGCCAGTGATTCATTCTGGGTTAAGGTAAAGGTACTAGCGGGGCTAATATAAAGAAAGAAAATTGATGCTGGTTTTGCAGCGTTTGTGGTGCAGAAATATGTACAAATGTTTCCCAGCGAAATGTGAAACAATCCGATGCAATTTAAAAACAAAGACTACCCACCCAACAACAAACAGCCATGGGGTACAGGGACTGGTAACAGTGTTTGGATATCTGTAAATCAGTGCAGACTGCACAGATATTTGCTTACTGCTATAGATTTCATTGCAGCTGAAGGGAAAGGGCCCTTGTGAGATGGTAGAAATTCTATGAGAAAACTTTGCTGGAATTGTAGCTCTGCGATTATTGTGTCAAATACACTTTGGTATGTATCCATGGGAGTTACGCAAGGTACAGATTTGACCCTTTGGGATGAATACTCTAGGGAAATTAAAACTAGCTATAAAAGCTATATATAGTTGAAAAGGCTATGGTAACATTTTATACAGTATGAGCCATATTCTGTTCTTTACAGAAACCCATATCTGTAAGAAAGCAATTAGAAGTGCTTCTCTGAAAAAAAGGCAATTGAACACAGTGAATGAACTGCAGGAATTGTACAGTTTCCAGAAAATGGTGGTAGTGAAGCATTTGTGGGATCCATAAAGTCACCATAAATTCCTAACTGAATATGGATTCGCTCTCCAACTCTGAAACCACAAGATTTATTTCCAGCTGGCAGGGAGGTGAAGTTTGCAGAGCTAGATCTATCTCAAGCATGTCAGCAGGTGGTGAAAGCACCAGTGTGTTCCCAAGTGTGTCATGTTCCCAACATCACCTTGATTGGCCATGTCCTTTCAAGATGAGAAGATAGGACTGGTTGGGTTGGGTTTTTTTCCCTGTTGAAGGCCTGTCTGTTCTTTCAACACATATAATTGTAGATGGGTAAGAAGGTTTACGAATATGCAACATGTCCTGTTGCAAAAGAAGGATAAGGTGATGGGTACACTACTGGTTTTGCTCTGAAAGATCTAGTTTTGACTCCAGTGTTGACTTTGAGTCTTACAAACTCTATCTATCTGTGTGGTGGGGATGCTTGCTGGTGACTCACGTGTTTTGTGGTACAAACCTAAACGATGAGGTAAAAGCTACTTTATTTCCCTTCCATGAAATTTCCTTTGTTCCCCAAACTGCAGATGTTTCATGGACTTATGCTTTAAGAAGGAGGTATTGCTGTGAATGGTGGACTTGTTTGGTGGATTTTCTCTGCTCATTCCCATGTGTCTGTTCCTCTGGGTCCTGGTTCCAGTGTTTTTCACTTCAGACTCATGTCTCTTCACTGTGCTGTGTTTCTCCTACTGCTGAATGCAAGGAAGACATCAGCTCCAGCAGCCAAAACTTTTAGTCATTGACCGTCAATAATAGGCGCATTAATGTAGATTAGGGGTAGGAAGAATGGAGGATAAGTCACAACGTCAGGTAGGATGAAGTGAGACAGGGAGATATGGACAAAAAGTCATTTTGCTGACATGGAGAAGTCTGTGGCTGCAGTGATTTGTAATTATTTGGGCCCTGTCAGAGATGAATGGCTTTGTCTCTTTCTGAAGTCATCTGCATAGCTGAGTAAATGTGATTGCATTGATTTAGCATGGCTTCAAGAGTCTTTTTAAAACCACAGGAGCTAGAAATGTCTTTTGTTGTTGTTGCTTTTTTTAATGAAAGCTGACGTTCTGGAGCACAAGTCAGCAGGAAGCGGGGGTAAGTTTATTGGCTGTTTTGGTGGGGCCTAGAGAATAATTCTGCCTTTCTCCTGCCTTTTGTCTATTCAGACTGTAAATTCATTGAAGCAGGGAGTGCTTTCTACTGTGTTTCTTTATAGCACTTGCTGCAATGGATCTGTGCTCTCAGCTAAATCCCTTAAGGCTTAACAAAATATAAATTAGGATAATGGTATAATAAGTTAAATGTTAAATGGTTGTGGAGGGTGGTTTATTTACAAGAATTATCACCTTAAACAAAAAAACAAAAAAAGTCCTTCTGAAATCCTGGTGGGAGTTTTAGCTTCATGGCAGACACTGTGCATTCTTCTGCAGTATTGCGAAGACAGCGCCGTCTTATGATAGTTGTGCCCCGTTTTAATAGAGAGAACAAGGGCTGGTTTCAGACTCCTTGTATCCCAAACTTCTCTGAGTTTGCCGTTCACAGTGGGAAATTACTCCCCGCAATTCCTCTCTACAGGCTTCAGTGGTTGCTTTGTATTGCAGCAGAGCTTCAACACCAATGAATATATATCCTGGAAAGATAAAATAATTTCTTCCTTCCCTAGCTTCTTCAATTTGTCTGTAGTATCATAGAATAGTTTGGGTTGGAAGGGACCTTAAAGCCCATCCACTTCCAACCTCCCTGTCATGGGCAGGGACCCCTTCCACTGGATCAGATTTCTCAAAGCCCCAAGAAGAACCCCAGCTCTGTCAGCCTGTCCTCGTTAGGGAGGTGCTCCAGCCCTCTATGGCCTCCTCTGAACTCACTCCAACAGATCCATGTCCTTCCTATGCTGAGGATTCCAGAACTGAACACAGGACTTCAGATGAGGTATCACACAGCAGAGTAGAGGGTCAGAATCTCCTTCCTTGACCTGCTAGTCACACTTCTTCTGGTGCAGACCAGGATATGGTAGGCTTTCTGGGCTGCAAGTGCACATAGCTGGCTAGTGCATTCCCTGCCTGTTTTGCTAAGAGAGATTGTGATGCTAAGCTGGACAGATGTGACAGTATGGAAGAGTGCAATGAGCCTCAGCAAGCCTGATATGGTGTCCTACTGGTGTAGGAGT
This sequence comes from Phaenicophaeus curvirostris, assembly GCF_032191515.1. Lineage (NCBI taxonomy): Eukaryota > Metazoa > Chordata > Aves > Cuculiformes > Cuculidae > Phaenicophaeus > Phaenicophaeus curvirostris. The sequence continues at coordinate 4,431,814 of NC_091411.1, forward strand.
TGTACTTTTCCTTCATGTGGCTGCAAATAAGGCTACAAATGGCAAGACCTTGGGATCCAGGTTATTGTGCATGTGTAGGAGCTCAGTAAGGTGTGTAAAACACACCAGGTTTGCTCTGGATTTATGTTGCGTGAAAAATGGTCATCTTAATCCCTCTCAGCAGTCTGCCAAGTCCCAGCTCTCATAGGCAGCTCATTCTCCTGCCTGCAAAGCTGCAGCCTGAGGGTCATCTGCACCCTTTCAAGTGTTTTGTTTAGGGCAATGCTGAGACCTGTGCATTCATCCATAGTTCAAACTAGCGGAAAACTGGTCTCTAGCTCTTCTTTTTGCGTAGTTCAGATCAGCAGCAGCAAAACTTTCTATTGCTCATATATCAGATGTCCTCGTGAAAGGACCAGTCTGTCTGTCTGCCAGCGCTGCACTAGATGCATGATGCCAGTTAGAGGCATTGTGCTCTAGGCTTGCAATGCAAAGCAGTCCTAAAGTTAGCAAATTTTATGACCACAAAGCAGCCTTATTTGATGGTCACTCAGCACAGGGATGTGATGGGCATCCCATATCTTTACCGACTCCTTGGTAGTTCCTAGAGGCCAGAATACTCCAGTGGCATTTTAGCACTGTTTGATTCAAACATTTGTATATCTTTCTCTCAGAAACACACAATTCTGTGATAGATCACCCTTGTTTTTCCACTTCCAGCACAGCCAGCACAGCTCAGACACACCAAAAAGAGCCTCTTTCCAAACACAGACCAGTGCAAGAGAGCCAAACTGAGGCCAGTGGTCTGTCAGCAGATAGTCCGGCTGGGGAGGAGGCAGAAACAGGATTTGCTGTCAGCTTCATGCCAGTGACAGCACCACGACGTTATTTGCTGTAGATTAATGTGGGAGAAGGTCCTTGCCGACAACCCCTGCAAAACAGTTCAGCTTCAAGTGGAATTACAGTGGTTGTTTTAGATAAGTGTATTTTTGCCAGCTGATCCCCAACAGCACTCCCAGCGGTAGGGAAAGCTGAAACCATTACTGTAAATACAAAAGGGAAGACATACTTGGCATCCCTTTACATTAGAGCTGGCTCAGAAGAACGTCTGCGTAGCTGTTCCACTGCCAAGATGGATTGTAGTCAGATAGTACACATTGCAAAAGAACCAGAGCACACACTGAGATCTGTTGGGGTTTTTTTAACAATAGTTTATTTGTGTTTCAAAGGGATAGTTACAGGAATCCAGATCAATATGCTTGTGCCTTCCTATTTTAGGACCTGGATGAATAGGAGGTTACTTGAGTTCACATGCATATTGAGGGACCGGTGCCTGTGGTAATACAGCCTCCCAGGCTTGTTACTTTTCCTTTTTGAAAGTGAAAGAGCTGCAAGACTGAAGTTGCCATTGTTCTGGTTCCTGGAGTTTTATTTTTTTCCCAATGAAGTCTGTGTGGTGTTGCATGTTGTGAGGCTCTTCATGAATGGTGAGGTCGTGTCTCAACAGGAGATGGTAGGAGCTGAGCACTCCCCATCCAAGATGTTTAAATAGGCTTGGGTTGAACCATTTTAGATGCATGTCCTAAGAACATGTTGGGCTTTGGGCTGAGGTGAACACTTCTGAAAGGGAGAAAGTTTCTCTGCTTTGGTTAAATGTTCTGATTTTTGCAGTATAAAATTGTAAAAGTACAACTTTCCTTTGATGAAAATGTTTGACATTTCCCAATCCCACATTTTGAAACAATCATATTTTTTCATGAATCTAGCACTCTGTCCCATTTGTTGGGACAAGAAAAATTGTTGACTAATGGAGTTGGTTGTACAGGACAAAAAAATGTCTGTTTTGTTCTATTTCTGAAAGCTTCTGAAATGCTGCTTCAGACAACAAGTTCTAAGTGCTTGAGAACTGGACTTGTAATTGCTTTGAAAATATTGGTTTATGACCTGTTTTTTCTCTGCTGAACTTTATGTATTTTTAAGGGACACAAACAATACAGGAGTTTGAATAAACATGGGTGCTCAGGTGCCCAGGGTAAGAATTAGAGATTTTCCTATATAGAATTTTCAGCACTGCTTTATAGCAAGCAATAGATTTCTGAGAGTTTAAAGCAAGTATGTACCACTGCTGCACCTGAGTTTTTGAGGGCAAAATTGTGCCCATTACTTGACTATATATGGTATCTAGCTGATGATGAATTATGTCGCTCGTGTTTTGAATGGTGCCACTGCATTTTTTGTGAAGTGTAGACTCAACAAAGTATATCAGCAGACAGAGACAGTTTCTTCTGAATTTCGACCTATGACAACTTTCTCAACACACACTAGGTCTACGTTGATCCAAGGGGCTATCTTGATGGATGAGTTCCAATGCAGTAATGCTTCAGAGTTCAAATTCTGGTGTCATCTGGCACATTTCTGATGTCTCTGGCTTTAGTGATGACATCCTGTTACATGAAGAATTTTGGCTGGTGCATGGTGTTTTCCTTTCAACTGTTTTGCACAGTGGAGGAAGACACCATCCTGACTGAGTCAGTGTAGTCTGCAGCATTGCATCTGGTCTTTGTTTTGAAAAGGCCTTCTTTAATTTCAGCTTTGTTTTCTCCATTTTCTCCTTCCCCCATGTGTTTCTGTGTTGCCCAGCATGTAAGGTGGGGCAGTCACTGGTGGTGACACTGTTGGAGGAGCACTAAGTGCTATATCATAGTCCTGGTGGGGAGGGCAAGTGAAAGGAGTTGCGTTTTATCAGCGATTTCACAACCCTCACTCTTAATTGCGGTAGAAAGCAGATAGATGGGAAAGTTAAGAAAAAGATGCAGATTACCTTCTTCAGTTTGCCTCTGGTTTTGTTGGTTTGTTTTTACCTGATCTGATGGGATAGTGGGGAGCGGGGAAGACTCTTCCTAAACACCCCAGTACTGTGAGGGGCAGAAATGGCTTTTCAGGATTTAAAGAAGCAAGGCAATGTTTCCAGAAATACATTAATTGGGAACCAGAGGAATCATGGGGGATTTTTTGAGAACAGAGCTCTTTCTAGATCCAGGTCCCTTTGAAAAGAAACCTTTGGCATGTTTCTGTCCCCACAGAATTGGGGTACTGGTCCACTACTGCTGTGATGAGAGAGACAATGATAGCACGGTCCAGAAGATGCTTGCACAATCCTTCCTGGCCCTGGCTAGGACTTGAAATCCCTTGCTGTCCTAAACACACTAGAAAACTGCCCTCTGACACTGCCTTGCAGGTAACTGACTGGGGAAGGATTTCTTCAGGGTTTATGCTCCACCTCTACCCACACTTGCAGTCCCAGAGTCACGAAAGAAAGTTTAAAAATGTTCTGCCAAATGTTTACTCAGTTAATTTTTTTTAGGTCTTTTTGTATTTAACCCCTGTTTTGATTCTTAATTTCTTTGTCTTGCCTTAGAAGAGTTTCCTTTCTGGGTGTTTATCCTTAGGAGTCAGATGCATAGGAGATCCATGAGACTGCCTTAGCAGTATTCACCTTGCAAGTACTCCCATGCAATGCTTGTTTCTGCACACGTGTGATCTGGTTTAGCACTTTTTTGATGGAAATCAAATCAGGGTTGGATTTCAACATCTCCTGAAGAGAGGGAACGCATAGCACAGACTGCATTGCAGGGAAAAATACCCAGCACATCATGTGCCTGCTCACTCCTCATTCTTCACTTTGCTCTTAACCATTTCTTGAGTTGAGGGAACAACCTTTATTTGCCTCTGTTCAGAAGTAAAGTCACTAAACCAGAAGGGTGACTAAAAGTCAGAGGAGTTCTTGTTTTGGTGTAAGAAGAGAGAGCCTTTTGCTTCTGCTTTTATTTGTGCTTTGCACAACTTTCAGAACAAATAGTGGGCTTCCACATTTCTCATACCTGCAGCGTTAGATCTCCCACGCTGACTCTACCTGCTGGCTGAAGAAAAGTAGAAGAGAGGGCAGGGAGCAGCTTCAGGCTCAGGCCAAGTCAGTTAACCAAGCCCTCACCTTCAGGGGCTGTGAAAAGTCCTTGGGACATGCTTCCAGCCCCTACTGACTCTTGGATGTAAAGGGTCACAGTATGTCCCAGCAGTGATTTCCCCACTACTGGGGTGGTGGAAATAACTTTGATGTATGGGCAGCAGTTCTTGTAGGAAGTTTCTAAGCTGCTCATTTATCAAGATTTTCAATGTGTGCATGGCTGGAGAGGAACGAAAGCAACAGATTTATTCCTTTAGGAGGTGGCTTAATCCTGTTTCAGCAGTTCCTAGGCGGGGGTGGGTAGCAGGAGAGGGAGAGCTGTTTCTGTAGGTCCAAAGACAGCGTGCTGTGAGGTGCATTCAGATGAGTTTCACCTCAGCGCACACACCGCGCCGCTTTGGCTTCCTCAGCAGGTCTGTTCTTCAGCATCCCAAGAGAACCTCCAAACAAATTACCAATTACATTTTGTGCTTTAATTAAACAGAAAGGTGGGCATATGCTCCAGCTTCACTGTGAGCCACGGCATTAAATATTCTCTTGACTGATTACAGACCCAGCAAATTGGACACTGCTTACTGCTTTTCTTCCCATATTGATGATATACTGCAAAGATTCCCCTGTGAGTGGTGAGTTTGATGTCCTCCTAACCTGCCCCAGAGAGATTTTGAGACTTGGGGATGGTCTGAAGAGCTCTAATCATCTGCTGAAGTCAGAAGGAGCCCTATGTTCTTAAGGGCTGGCTGGAAGATGCTCAGAATCCTACAGCATCTGAGCTCTGTGTGTAAGACCTGATATTAAAGCAAGAAGCGTATCCGAAATTTGTGCCACAGAGGGAAGCATTGGCGACATGACAGGGGTCCAAAGGTTGTGCTTCATTTGCATGTGTATTTGCATAATTGCAAATGCATGAGATGCACATTAATAATCACTCTTGCATCTTTATCATTCTCAATAAGTACAGAGAAAATTTCTTGCTCTTGGAGTTCATCAGCAATAAAAATCCTGCAGCATCTTCATTCTGTAATCTGATGGAATTAGGGACACCTTGGAAGGGACACGTTTTATCATTCTACTGGATGTGTCTACCCTTAAATCTGTACTTCATAAAATTTAACTCTGGACTAATTCTAGGCAAGAGAAATTAACTGTGAAGGGAAAAGTGCTTTGAAATTTTCATGCTAGAGGGGATATTTCAACAAGCCTGAATTTCAGTGGAAGTTCTGTTGCATTTTGCTTTGCTCAAAGCTTCATGGAAACCTTATGGGGCACAAAGTATAACTAGCTTGTGAGAGAGGTGACTCTTCCCCCTCTACTCTGCTCTTGTGAGACCTCACCTGGAGTCCTGTATTCCATTCTGGAATCGTCAGCACAGTAGGGGCATGGAGATGTTAGAGCAAGTCCAGAGGAGGCCACAAAGATGAGGAGGAGGCTGGAGCACCTCCAGTATGTGGGCAGGCTGAGAGGGTTGGGACTATTTAATCTAGAGAAGATAAACTCCAGTAATAGTAGAACAGAAGGCCTCCCAGTACTGAAGTGGGGGCCTACAGGAAAGCTGAGGGAGGGGTTCTTTATCAGGGAGTGCAGGGATAGGATGAGAGGGAACGGTTTTAATCTGAAAGAGGGGAGATAAATATTAGGAAGAAATGTTTCCCTGTAAGGATGGTGAGGCACTAGCACAGGTTGCCCAGAGATGTTGTGCATGCCCCCTCCCTGGAGGTGTTCCAGGCCAGGTTGGATGAGGCTTTGAGCAACCTGAGCCAGTGGGAGGTGACCCTGACCATGGCAAGGTGTTTGTAAGTGAATGACTTTTAAGATCCCTTTCAAACAAAACCATTCTATGATTCTGTGGCCAAGAATTTGTGTAATTCTTTTTAGGTGTTCTTGTAAGGACTTAGTGGGACTGAATTAGTTTGTCATGCAGATGGAGCTAGTTGCTCTAGATGTACAGCATGACATTGTTTCTGTCACAAAGACTTAATTTCTCAAGTAGACGATACAGAAAGATGATTGAAAGAGAAGATGCAGAAACAGAGGGTTTTTCATATCAGAAGAAGCCCTTCTTGACCAGCTTGTCTTGTTTTAATAATTTTTTCCCATCCTCAAGTTTATATTTACTTTGCAGAATTGTTTCTTCAGACACTGCTCTTCTATGTTACACTGTGATGGCATTACTTAATAGCTGAAAATCACAGTGGTTTTAGGATGAGGAGTATAGATTTCTGCAAGTGATGAAATGATATAGTTGTCTGTTGTAGGAGGGGTGACTATGATGGTCTTGATGTGATGGACCAGTGCTGTGTTCCAGCCTGAAAAGTCTGGGCTTTGCTCATGTACTTCTACAATGTTTTTGTTACAGTTGGCCCAAAAATGAGAACTCAGTTCAACAGAAAACATTTTTTGACTTTCTAATGTTTGTTTTCATTTTTTCTCAGATTTAAAACTTTTAACATTTTTCAGGATGGGGGAGATGGAAGGATATGATTACATCCCTCCCAAACCATCACTGTCCAGTGGCTTGGACTGAGATGACTCAAATTCACAGTCCTCCTTCTCTTTATTTGGGCTTTGAGTCAAATCTAGGTGGGTACTGTAACCATGTTAGAGGGCATTCTGGAATAGATTCATTAATCCTATCTTAATCTTCTTTTAAAACAATAGTGTAACTGAAACATATCACTGCAGAGTTTGGTTCATCACATCAGCATGTTCCCTAAAACCAGATTCATATCAATAGGGATCATTGCTCCTTTATATTTTCTGCTGCATGTTCTGTAAGTATGGGATGTTACCTTAATTGGTAAAGACAGGATAGGTTATGTATTCAGTACTGCAGCATCTCAGTGTGATGTCTCTCTTGAGATATTGGCTCCAGAGTTTCCTCGGTGAAAAAGAAAATCTTCATTAATTTGTCCAAGGAAGCAACAGCCTGTGAAGAAGGGGACAAGCTACTTATGAGCTTTCTTCTGTGTGACAGGAGTCGCGTGATTTCGCAATAAGCAGTGCAATGTTTCAGGCACCTGTTTAGCCTCAGCAGGATGAATTAATTGCTGGTGATTGTCTGTTCTCCTGTGTGGTGTCTGAAGGATCTGGGAAACTGTTGACCGTTCACATACTTGTCTTTACAGTTCTATTTCAGATGTCTTCAAATGTTTCTAAACTTGACACATAGGTGACTGAGCAGGCATTGATTGGTTTCTCTAAAGCAGAGATCTCACGTTTTTCTTCAATGAGATTTCACAAGGATTTTACCCTTCAAATAATGTTTGTGCCCTCAGAATCATTGTGGCTTCTGTGCTTGCTTTGAAACTGTATTGATCATGTAATAAAAGTGTCTTCTGACTGCCTCAGGAATCTAGCAAGATTGAGCCCTAGGCACTCTTGGCTGGTTTCAGAAATCTCAGTCTGTCCTTCATTGTAATCTCAACTCCCAACCTGATTCTTGCAGTTACACATCTTGCAGCCTGTGCTCCTCAAGGGTTTTCAGCCGTGCAGAGCTCAGTCAACTGTAAGATTAAGATGGATCTCTGTCCTGCACTGTGTTAATTCCAATCTTGCATTGTAACTGTCTTGTTTTAGTGGCAATATATTCCTACCTACAGGCCCCAAGGAAGACACAGGGAATCACTGTGCAAAGGCATGGAGATAAATTCCTTTGACTTTCAACAGCTTCCAGTAAAGCAACGGGAACAATTCTACTAATTTTTATTTGAAATTATACATCTGATGGAAAGAGGAATACAATAGCTCGATGATCCGGTGGGTCTCTTCCAACCTGGTTATTCTATGATTCTATGATTCACTGTTCAAAACTGTTGTTGGTTCACTTTGTGTAGGCTGTGTACAATACCAAAAGTGCTTGGATTAAAAAAAAAATGCTTTGGAAAGCTAGCTGGTTGATTGACTAATGTAAGTAGTACTACAAAGTGAGCCAATAAAGAAGAAGCAAGACACTCAACCATTCAATCTCTTTTCATCTGTGCAGCATCTTTCTCATCTGTTACTTCAAAGCCCTTCACAAAATTATCAATACTTTTAAAAGCTGTTTGGGATAGATAACACAATTCCAGATGCAGCTAAATTCTTTTGGGAAAGAAAGGGTTTAAAAAAGTTAGTCTAAGGAATAAAATAGGGTCTAGTAACAGGAGGCAAGTCAAGACTGAATGTGCGTACACTCTGGCAGAGAGCTTCCCAGCTGAGGAATACAATGCAAAGAGACTATCGGCCAGAAGTTTTTATCCAAGACTTCCAAAGTCCAGTGTTACTGATAATCATGTCCATTCTCTTGCTGATCCAAAAGCCAATTATTCAACTCAATTCCGGCTGAAATTGGAAACCCATGCAGAGATCTGAGATTGGTGAAAAAAGCCTGTTACCATGCATGCCAGAGATCATTCCTGCTGCCACATTCTGGACCAAGTACAATTTCTTATAATAAAAACTTTTCTGGCAAAGCTGTACATTAAGAGTTAGTGTAATCGAATCTGGATGTGAGGAAAGCATGCAAACTTGCTTCCAAGTCAGCAAGAGTTAGGCAGGATTTAATCCTCCATGTATTTTTATTATGATATAAAAAGCTGTTATATTTGTATTTTTAATACATTTATCAAAAGGAAACTGCAAATCCAAAGTCGCTTCCAAATTTCCCACTGATATAGGAATGAGTAGCTGAGACAATTCTGAAGTGAACTAAGGCAATGGGATTTTGTAATATGGGTTTAACTGCCAGGAGACCAGCACTCGGATTTGACTTTTAACCAGTTCACACTAGACCTATGTAAACATTTTCCCTGAACATTTACTGTAGCGTGAAGCTGATTTTTGGTTGTTTTTTTTTTTTTTTTTTTTTCCCCAGTCTGCTCTGTTTGTGCACATTTTTGTCTTAGCATTTCATGAACATTTTGGCAACCCATAGGATCTCCTGGGATGACAAAGCCAGTCACCAGCCATGCACCAGCAGCTCCCACCACAGCCAGCACCACTTACTTAGGGGCCTAAGAATAGGAGGCAGCAGACATTTCTAGTAAACCTTCTTTTTAAAAAAGAGCTTGGCTTTCATTTACTCTTCTAAATAAGGTCCAGATTTTCAGAACAGCTCAATAGATTGCGTGCTGAACACTTGTGAAAATAGAGTCTACATTTCACATCTACTCTGGGGCTGAAGGCTTTGAGAAAGCTGGCCTCAAATTTCTTGTTCTTGGACAAACAATGAATGTTTGGGAATACCTTGGGGTTGATTCTGCCTTCCTTGCCCTGGGGTTTCCAGTGGTGTGACGCCATCCAGTGTGAGTGGCTGGGCTGGCGTGACATCCTGCAGGATGCTATGGAAGGAAGTGGTAAGGGGCCTCCAATATTGGAGGCAGGCATTTAATTCCCTCTTCTGCCACTGATGGCCTTCAAGTCTTTGGCTGGGATTTTCAGCCTGTTTAATGGATGTTTGAGGGTCAAAAGGAGGTGGTTCAACTTCTGAGTCCTAAAAATAAGAAAGGGCCTGATTTTGAGACCTACCTCTGCTCTTTAATCTATATCCCAAATTAGGTGATGAGAATGGAGGCACTCTCAGTCAGTCCCTCAGAGTTTTGTTCTCAAGCTGGTATTCTCAGACGTCTTGGTTTGTTTGTTTGCTTTTTAAAATTCTTGCCTCCTAGGGATTTCTGAGGACAAATGCATTAACACTATAAAAAGTGTTTGGGAGCTCAGCTAGTGAAGACAGCGTTAATCCTGTGTACCGATTCTGAAGCCAAATTTAGAGCAGCCCAGGGGCATCTCACCATTTTTTTTATTCCTCTTCAGTACCAATTACTTTTGGATGCTAAACAACCTGTCCTGAAGCCTGACTGTACTACAGTATCTTTCATCCTGAAAAACCCTGAAACTACACAGCAAATGTATTACATAACCCATATAGGGATCATTTTACCCATCTTTAGAAAGCAGCCTCTTGTGGGTTTGGAAAGTGTGAGAACAGCAGTGTTATGCAGGAAGCATCATTTTTAGTCAGGATGCTTTCATCTACACAGTGAAAGTCCCTTGCCAAAAGCTTTCTCATCTCTGACCCCTTATGTGGTGATATAATGTAGTTTCTCCTGGGGCCTAAGAGATGCTGAGGTCAGCCTTGCCATGTAATCTGAATTACTGATATTAAAGAGGATAATTGGCATTTCTACCACCTGGTACAGTTAATAAGACAGCATCCAGATCAACTGTGTAGAGCCTTGTAAAATAATCATAAGGAGAATACAGTGCTTTAGTACCAATAAAAGTATAATAAGGTCCTCTAAATAGCGTAACAAAAGTTGAATGATCCCAGTATTAAAATACTATATATTACTAGATTTTTTTAAAAGTCCCTAACAAGGAGATCCTTTGGCACACAAGTATAAAATCAAATTTAACAAGCGAGTTAAACAAGCAATTAGACGTGGGGATTTTAAACTTCTTTCCAATCTCAATTGCTCTAATTTCACACAAGTGGAGATCTGCCTTGTGTACTGTGAACCTGCTGTAGTGATGGCCATACCTGAACAGTGGCATTATCAGAGAGACTGGCAGTTGTAGAAGACCAAAGCCTGATTTTCATGGTGGTTCATATTCCCCAAGGTGTGACCTTTTCTTACACAGCATCCTTGGGTCTTAATGCTCACCCAGGCTGTTGGAGATTCAGATTGAGGTTTCTCTTCTGCCTGAGAGAATTTAGACCCACATCTCCTTCTTTCTATAAATATCTCTGCCCAGGAAGCTGGTTGCTCTGGGCTTGGGACCGTTTGCCAGCACTGCAGTTAGTTTTACAGGTCTCTTAATAAGAATGCAGGAGTCATTGGATAAAGAGGAGGGAAAAAAGTCTGAGGCCTTGTAAAAAGTGCCTTTGCCAGTGGTAGGAGACCTGAGTTCCAGCCATAATTCCAAGGTTACTTAAGTGTTTTTCATGGAACAGCTGAGCAAGCAAAGAAGCAAAACCAGAGGAGCTTGGGGAGTTAAAAAGAACCGAGTGAGGTGCGTTTATGGTTGTCGGAAGTTTTTAGGTTGTCATTTAGAACATAGGAATCTAAATCTGAAGGTCCAAGTCCTATTTTAGCCTTGTCCTGATGCACTCTCAAAAAAAATTACCTTTGTCTTAAAAAATGTTTATACACCAAGCAACAGACATATTTTCTGTTGGATGAACTCTCCCAGGACACCATAGCATCTTTCTTCAGCTCAGCCACTAGGATTTTGCTGGCACATTGTACGTCAATGTGTGAGGTCCTTGGATGATGTACCTTGGAGGAGCTCCATGACTGATATTGCTGGTATTTGCATTTGCACCAGTGCCATTTGAAGAATCTGGTCACTTATAGCCATAAAGGAGACAAGCATCCTATCTGCTTTTCTAATGGATTAATCTGTTATGGGTGTCCTCAAAATAAGATGGGATTTTTAAGCCATTCTCTTTTTGTTGTTACAAGAGGGATTTTGCAAAGCTGGACCAGTGTGCTGCCATCCCTGGCAATTCTTTGTTGATAATGGACTACATCACATTTAAAGTCTCTCTTTCTGCATTTATTGGAAATGTCATGCACGGTAACTGTCCGGCAAAGTGAAGACAACGGTTTTGGAGTAGTGAAGTGTTTTCAGCCACATTTGCTTTGCCATTTTCTTATAACATCTGTCGTGTTCTGGTTTAACTCTCTGCTCAATAGCAGCAGAGCCACAGCCCTGGCCCTGCAGTCAGCACTAGACATGTCCCTTTTCGTTCTTCTTTGTATGACCGAATATTTCCCTTTAGCTATTTTATTTTTTTTACGAAGCAACTTTTATCTGTAGCCACATGTGCAGAACTCTCAACTGGGCTGTTTCAAATCTAGTCAAGGTCATTGAAGAAAGATATTTTTTAAAGTGGCTAGGGCTCTTAAAAGTCCTTTTGGATTCCCCAGAAGCTAAAAAGCGGCATTTACCCCATAAGCCTTATAGATCAAGGGCTTGAGTATCTTTCAACATCCTAAAGCCCGTGCAGACTTTAAACTGGTATTCCCAGCTCATTCGCCAAAAGAAGAGGAGGAGGAAAATGAAATGAACTGAAAGCTTTTGCCTTGAGGTCTGGTGCAATAGGCCTTCTGATGTCTGGAGCCGGAATTGTTTCAATCTATGTAAATATCGGGAAATTAAATTCCATATGTCCCATGCCAGATGCTCCCAGCTGCTGCTGCTGTGTGGGGAACGGTAAGTAGACAGTTTAGCCTTGTCAGATGAGTGGAGGGGGGAATAGAAAATAGAAAGGGTGGGAGGGGAGAGGGTTGTTGCTTTGAGGTCAGGAGGGTAATGTGCACGAGTGCCCATGCCAGTGAGCTGACAAGCCAAATCACTGGACAGTTGTAAGTGCTGTGTGAGGCTTAACACTGAAAGACCCCAGTGAGAGCGTCACAGGGCTTGGCGTGAGAGCTTAACTCTAATGTATATTGTTTATGTTACAGTGAATAGAAATTGGATGCACGTGGGAAAGAGTCAGGTTTGGACTGTGAGTGGCTCGAGTGGGTAAATCTGTCTTTGTTGTAGCTTAGGAAAAACAGCCCGGAGCAGGCAAAGGCCCATCGCTGAACCAACCTTCCGTCGCCAGTGACTGTGTTGGCCACTTGTCACAGCCCCTGCCATGGCCCTGTTCATCACCCCAGCTCCGGCCTTTTGCCCAGGCCTTTTTTTGCGTCTTACGGTAGGCTCACACGTTTATTTAATAGGTTTGTTATTTATATCGCTAGTCCCATGCTGTGCGAGGGAAAGAAGTAGAGAGGCGCAACCGCAATTTTAAATGACCTGTTCTTAAAAAAGCACACCCGCCCTAATGAAACTAGAGATTTAGGAATCCTCGTGGAAACTCCAGCTGCCTAAAAATAGGCAGTGCCCCTCTTGCGCCCACAGGGATTTGTCGCCGCGGTCCTGGCCGTCGGCGCAGCCGTGTCCCGACCTGGCCAAAGGCGGGTAGCAGTCCCCTGCCTGCGCCAGCCCACGGCTCCAGCTTCCCTCCCCATTTTTATTTTTTTTCCTAACCCAGTGACAAGTGGAACGGTCTCCGAAAAAGAGAGGCCCTGTGGTTTGCCCCGACATCACTGCAGACGTTCAGTAAACACGGGGGAAGACGGAGCCCTGGGGGGAGTGGGTGAGGAGGGCTGAGCAGTTAGTCAGCATTTACTGCCCGGGAAGGTGAGAGTTACTGTCAAAAACCCCTGCCGCTTTATTGTTCTAACCTTTATTTAAATATAGAATCCATAACCTGTTTTTCCAGAGAATTTAAAATAGTGGTTTTTCTGCTCGCAACCACCCCATCCAACTTCTCAGGTATCGCATACTTATGTATTATTTTATGGAGCTGACGGAGGGGGAGTCTAGGGGGAAAAATAGCTGCAATAGCCAGCAACAGCACATGGGATAAAACCGCGCGTATGTGTGTGTGTGTGTGTCGAGAGGAAGGCCGGCTGCTGTAAGCCTGCCACAGCCTGTGCTTGCTCTTACATTTGTTAGCCCGCTGCCATCCTTCCCCTGCAGCTCCCAGCACAAGGGGCTCTGGCCTCGGGGCTGCCAACAAAAACCACCCAGCGCCCACGAGGAGAGCTCGGTGTGGGTGCCCTTGCCCCCGCTGTCCCTCCTGAAAGCTTTATTTGTAAACTTCCCCAGCAGAGGCGTATCATTAGAAGCGATATTTTCTAGCAGCATGCCTGGAAAAAGAAGTGTGTGTGGGGGGGGAGAGGGTATCAAACGAGTGAGGTGGTTTCCTTGGTGCTGCCGGAGTAGCTTAGTCTGGCAAGATTGTGCCGCTCTGCGGTGGGGTTGGCCTTGTCTGAGGATGCGGGGCCGAGACAGGCAGCAGCGTTTTGGTTTCTTGTACATCAGAGGAATCCCTTACAACATCCGTTCCTGCTCCTCCTTTCTTTCCTTGTAGTGTGTTTTTAATACTTCACCAAAGACTTTTGCTGTAGAGAGTGAGGCAGAGCAGCTGTGAGGAAACATGTTATTCTCTGTGCCTGTGGGATAGCATTTAGTCCACAAAAAGGCTTTCTTAAGTTATGGATGCTTATATGACAGTTGTGCCTTGAAGTCTTGGGAAATCTGGGCCTTGGGTGGGTAATGCTGAGCTGGTTTTAAGGTCCGCGTGAGGAAGGAGGACAAACTGCACGTAAGGAAGTTGGCGTGGTTCACCAAGGGTAACACCAGAGCTGTGTGGCAAAGCCAGGTCTACTCTGCTGCCAGCATGGTGCCCGGAGGCTCCTTGGGGATCTGTTGGCCATTTTCTGTGTGGCTGTGCCTGCACCATTCTCACAGTGGCAAGTGCTTTGTTCTGCAAAAGGTACAGCCTTTTTCCTCTTGAAAGAGTATATTTCAGTGCCTTAAACTGCATCGAAGCAGTGAATGTATGGGTATGCCAGCAGAATCACAACAGATGCACTTATCACTCATGTTTCTGTCCCCTGGTGCATCCCTGATGTCATAGAATTTAATTCTGAATTTTCCGCACTTTTGAAAGGCCGGTGTTTTGATTATCTTATAGCTGACCAAAAGTTGCCAGCCTGTCTCGTAGTCTTGATAAATGGGGCTGCAGAACTCACAAAGCATTTGAAAGTCATGGCTGAAAGATATGGGGCCAGGAAGTATAAAATAAATGTAAGCTATCAAAAGGTGTTAACCAAATCAAAATGGAATGAGGACAGTGGGGGTGTGTGTGTCTCATCAGAGTGGGATTCAGAAAGGTGAGGTATGTTTATAGGGAAAAGTTCCTCACTTTGAAAAAGAAACCATTTTACTTTGAGTTGGTTGTCACAATGTGAACTGAAGTGTCCACGGGGTGTAAGGAAAGGTTTTCTTGCTGGAGTTTGACAAGATCTCTCTGCTGATACTGCCCAAGCAGTTTTTATTTCATAGCCAGCTAGACGATGGCCTTCCCTGCCTCCCTGGTGTTTCACATGGCAGTAGTTGTCTTGGTGTATAATCACAAAGAAATCTTTTGGATTACTTTTTTTCTTTTCACCCAAATGAGGTGAAATTACAGGTCCTTTGCCAGTCCTTTTGATGGATCATTTAAGGTAGAGGATTATATATGTTTACTATTCATTTACAACTTGTATTGCATAGTAAGACAGTAAAATCTCTTTGATGGTCTCAGAACAAACTTTCAAACAGTTTCAAATAAAGACCATGGTAGCGGGGTAAGTGGTGACTCAACCAATATATTCCGGTACAAGCTCTTAGATCAATCATCGTTTATTGTGGAAATATACAGAAGTGCTAAGAGAGCATTGTGTACATTATCATGGACAACATGCAAATAATAAGTAAAAGGAGACTGCTAAGGCTCTAAACTGAACAGAAAGTGCAGAGACAGGAATGGCTTTGAAACACTTAGGATGATCTCTACCTCTGTGTTTCCTCTACTGCTGTGCAATAAGGCATAAGGTATTCAGAGGGAAAAAGTGACTTTTTGGGGGAGTCCTTGTGTGAGTATAAGTTGCTTATAATGTGTCTTTCTGACCAATGTTTCTAACCACGTGGAATGCCAATTGATCATTTTTCAACTCCTGTAATCACATGGGATTTAATTTTCCTTTGAAGTCCTTAGTGAAAGTTCAAGTTGGTTTTTATTTACCATAATTTATTTACCTGCTTTTAAGTGTGAAAAAAGGGCACTTCTACCATGATGTCAGGGGGCCAGCCTTCCTCTCTGCTCCCCTCCCACAATGTGACCATTATATCAACATATGGCAAACATTTCTGCTATTCTGTGTTTACTCCCAGCAGTAAAAATTCAGTAAAAAGCCAAGGGCCTTCCACAGAGAGAGGAAAACTCAGCTACAACCTTCAGGACAGGAAAAGCAAATACGCTTTTTAACAAGAAAGTTATTGGGACATTGCTAAATATTTCCAAGAAATAAAATAACAAAGGAGCTTGTATCCAAGAGGAGTCACATATCTTCAGAAAGTATAAGCATCATGGAAAAAAAATCCTGAAGGATTATTATTGAAAGGTTAGCTGAAATTAAAAGCACGTTTATGCAGCCAAAGGAGTTTTTGGGCTTTAATTCATTAGCTCAGGTTTCATCTACCAGCATTCCGCCCCCGGCACGTGTAATAAGATTAGTTCATTAATCGTCGAGTCCTTGGGAATTAACATACTGGAGGTGCTTTTCTCCCCCTCTGAAAAGTCCCCCTGGATATATAAACACAGCAGCGATTTTGTTGAACGTGGTATCAGAGTGAGTCCTGCCAAGTTTGGCTTGACGAGAATGACTGAATCCTATAAACAAGGGAACAGTGGGAGAAACATATTAAGAAAAAAACCCTTGTTTTGTCTTTTCTAGTAGTGCTGCAATGTTTGGCTGATCACATATGGAAATCCAGTGCATTAACTCTTTCAAAGGAGGAAAAAAAGAGGAAAGAAAGAACAAAAGGAAGTAGAGAGTGGTTTGTTTTACAGGATAATTACCCTGCAAGTTCTGCTCCTTACCTGACATCCCATTAGAGAAGTGAGGATGAAAGGTCAGAAGGGGATCCAAGTGGCAGCTGGGCACGTGTGTGGTATGGATGTGTGTGTGTCCTTGGGGCCAGACTTGGCCAGAGTAAGGCAGGAACATTTCTGCCTCCCAGAGAGATGTGTTTTATACTTCTGTGCAAGGGACAGCAGCTCTGTACTGGGGAAATACTGGCCTTGCTCGAGACAGATGGTCTGGTTGCTCCTACAGCAAAAGTCTGAAGGTAGGTGGTGGGGGAGAGCATGGCCAACAATGTGGGGAAAGGATTTTAGGGACTCTTGTCTTTCCTTCCTGCGTTCAGAGGGAACAAGGTCAAGGTAAGGTGTGGCCCAATCCTTCTCACTGACTGAAATGGGAAAGAGCCACCTTTGTAATAAGGTCTTTTAAAAACCACTTGGGTCATGTGCCCATTCACATCGTGCCACGTTGTTGTGCAATTTAAGCAGATTAAAAACACGTTTAACAAAGTGCGAGGAAGGAAATGCCCTGATCCCAGGTGGCAAGGGTCAGAAGTGCCATGAATGATTAGGTGCGTGATTGGGTATTTTCATATGCTGTCGCTTAGTACTGAGGCTCTTTAATGGTTTTGAAGCAAGGAACATAATGCATGAGGCTCTGGACTCGTGGGGATTTTACCTGCCAGAGGATATTCACCTTTCCTTTTCTTGTAATTTCTGAATCCATTTTTTCTTCTCTATTCGATCAGATACAAACTGTTTTGTAATAGAGGAGTATTTCACTTTTGGAGCTGTAGGAAAACGTTCCTGAAGTTGGCAAAGGAGACCAGGGCGGGATGATTTATGAGTAGAAGATTAAAAAGAACTAAATATGGCTGCTTGGTTTAAAATGACTAAGTAGGTATATGATAACTATCTTCAAACACATAAATCCTAGAGAGAAACAGAAATGTCTACTTTAAGCCAACAGAGGCAAACCTGTAGGTAGTGGAAGGAAAATAAGTAAAGCTCAGGCTGAATACCAACAGAAAATTCCTAGTGGTGAGACCTCTCTAAAAATCGCAAGGTACAACAATGCTCCAGTTGTAATAATGTTGTAAAAGTATCCCAGTGCTACAAATATTGTAAGGAGTGCTGGGGATTTCCCATTTATTATGCCCAGGTGGGATTAAATAACCCAGGCAAAGGAAGGTTTGATTCAGTCATTAGCCCCTGTGAGGAGTGCAGGAGCAAATCGGGTAAACCTCTCAGTGCCAATAAATGGGGGGAGACGATGACCAAAGGAAAGGTGAAATTATCCTATTTGGGCTCAGAGTGCGGTTTGAATGGTGAATGCTCTTAATGAAAGCATGGCTGCTTTAGTAACCCAATACCTCCATTACTATTTTAGGCTGTAATTGTAGCTACTAGAAGGAAATGGATTTATATTTTGCTAGAATGCATTATTTATCAATAAGAGTTTTAGGATTCATACACTATTGTGGTGAGAATGGCTTGATAAAGACAGCCTAAACAGACCAAGTCAGCTACACTGTATGTGCTGTGGGTTTGGGTGTAAACCCGAGGTCCAGAATGAAACAAAAAAACCCCAAAGAATAGTTCTGTGTTGACATGGCCGAAAGAGCCTTTATAGAGTAAAGGCAGCAAGAAATGCAAGGTAAGGGTGTAATGTCACTGTGGGGTATACAACCCGTAAATACCTAAGAGAGGTAATGGGGGAGGGCAAAATCTCTCAGATATTCCTAAATCAAGAGGTAATAACTAGAAAAGGACTAAAAAGCAACAGTTGCAGGGCTCCTTTTCATACCTGCTGTGCTGATGACCAAGCCCTAGTACGATCATAAAGATTTAGGGGACGTTCCGTTTCCCAGAGAAAACCCTGTTTTTGTTTCCTTAAAAGAGAAACTGTCACCACAGGATAAACCACTGCAATCCCAAGGAGGTGAATCCTGCTGAATTTGAATTTTATGCCATCCCCTTGCCAGAGATGGAGCAGTCTGAGGCTACAAATAATGGAGTAACATAGGAAAGGAGCATAATAAATGTGGTTATCGGGAAACATTTACAAGTGAAGGGCACTGGGCTATGAAACAGTCACTGCAGAATGGTGGTGGAATCCCATTGTCTAAGACTTTTTTAAAGCAGTCTGGACAAAATCCTAGAAAACGTCTTTGAAGACAAACCTGCGCTGGCAGGGAAAGGAGCTGGGTGACGTAACTGGACTTTTCCACCTCCAGCTCTGGCGATCTGAGCACAGCTTCTCAAGAGAGAAGCTGGAGCCCTGCTGCCTGAATCACTTCAGTGGGTGGGTCAGACCCACAGCCCCTTATTCTGATGATAGGCATCTCCCAGCTCCCAGACGTGGTGGGACTGCTGTGTCGGTAATTTTTCCCTGTGTAAGAAGGTGTTGCACAACCTGGCCCTTCCATTAGGAAATGAACCATCTGAATGAACAATTAACCATGCACATCCTAGACGCAGTTTCTACACAGCCATTGCTACTTTATCATCCACTCTTGCGTTTTTGTGGCTGCTACTTGTTTCAAAACCTGGAGAATACAAAGCGAGCTATTCTATATTTTGTTTTTCTTAGTAATTTATGATTAATGGGGTAAATCTTGGAATCCCTACTCAGTTTTCACTTCGTGTTACCCAAGGGCTTCTGTTTATTCATGTTTTGTAACAGAAATAAAAAGTATTTCCTTTTAGCCCAAGGCACCTAATCAGGATTAAACCTGGAGCAGAATATTTCACATTCTTGCGTTCCAGGAGTGACTTGATGTGGAGTTATCTTTTGTCAACTGTAGATTGAATATTCAATTACACTATTTTAAAAAAGGTATTTTAGAGCCTATCTGATCAACTGACACTGAATACAGTTATTCTCTGCACCACACTTCATGGATGTGGCTCTTCTTACAAGTTCATTAGCTGAAAGTTGATAGTTGAAGAAGAATTTGGTCTGTGAGGGTGCCTCTGTGGGATTGAGGGGTTCGGTGATGTTCATTACTATATAAGCTGTGAACATTCTGCTCATATCTGGCAGTTATGGGTCTCAGACCAATGTTGAGCTCAGGCTAGAAACTGATGCTTTTAGTCCCCAGTTTATGTAGTATCTGCAGCCTAGGAGTCACTGTGTCTCCTCCTACCTGCTGGCACTTCCTCCTCTGCAGACAGATGAGTACTACAATGTTTATAAGAAGCTGTGATTTATGTACAAATCAAAGCTCTTTTGAAACATCATCTAATTTGCAGTTGCATGAAACAAGTCTTGTCTACAGATCTCCAGTGGGTGAAGATGAGTGACTTAGAGGGAGACAGATGTCAAATCAAGGCAGTGTGTGTCCTGGATGCTTCTCAGTCAATGCCTCATTATCAAAGCCAAACTGACTTGTAGAGCTTTTCTGCAATTACAGTAATAAGCAGCTTTATTTAAATGTAATTGCTTTAACTGAAAATATACTAATGTGTGGTTTTTTTGTTCTGTCTGGTATTTGGAAAAGTCTTCATAGCTTTGACTCACCTACTCTGAATTTTTAAAAGCTTTATGTCTAGTTACAGTACAGACACATTATTACACATTGAGGTCTTAGTCATTTTGTTCTGCTTTTGCATCCTGATGTGTTTATTCACTTTGGTTTATCTGAATAGGGAGGGAGTGGGAAGGGTACAGAATTTGAAGGAAAGGTCCCACTTACGTTTAGAAACAGTTGGCCTTAACTTCTTTTTAGCTTATTTTCATTTCATTGTCTTACTCTAAATAGTGAAAGAATGAGGAGTCCAGAAAAACAGTTTTTTTCTGACAGCTTTGAGTCGTGTACTGTATTGGAGAATCACATTGAGTTGTAACATCAGATCTCACCTCTCTAAATAGCTTTCATATTTACAGTGCATTATTTTGCTTTCATTTTTATACAAAGGGATTACTTGTTCCTTTTTTATTATTATTACTTTTCCTTTTGTGTTACTCTGCGTATAACACAGAAAGCTGGGTTGTAACAGTAGTGCTTGGCAGACCTTACAAGAAACCATGCAAAACTTCCAATCCCTCGACCTTTGATTTTCCAAAAGTAAAATTTGCAGCAGAAGTGTGTACGTTAGACTTATCACCTAAATATTGAGGCTGATGCTGCTGGGTTTGGGCTGCAGGGAACCTCATTTTTCTCTGCTCCGTTGCTTTTGCTCCCCACCCTTCCTGTTTGAGCTGTGGTCTGTTCAGCCACGCAAGAGATTTTGAATCAGGACTTTTGAACCTCCTCTTGACCCTGTGCAGGACACTCTGTACAATGTGAGTCACCTCACCAGTCAGCGAAGTTTGGCCTCTTTTTGCCTAAATATCGGGCAAATTACATCACTGGACTCTTGACGGGGCAGCTGCGGTCTCTGTGTCTTCCTGGCCTGGTGAGAGAAGCAGTGAGATGACACGGAGATGCCTCTTCTCAGCAGTGTCCCTGAGGCAGCCTCTGTGCCTATGTGACTCCCTGTCACCCTGTCCTCAGGCAGTAGCAAAATTAGGAAATATAAAAAAGAAGATTATTGAAACTAATGTGGCAGGAGAATGACTTAAATGCCCTATGCAGAGGAAAAGCGTTGGCTAGGTACAAGGATAGGGCATTGGAAAAGTTGGAAGGGCACAACATGAAGAAATGAAGAAAACTGCCTTTCAGTGTGTCCTGAACTCAGCTCTCTGTTTACTTGTTGTTGCTTTTACCAACAGGGAAGTCAGCCTTTGAAATCTCTCTCCGGCTGTGCAGGTGGCAGTGTAAGTAGCATAAACCAGAACTTGTCAAATCCAGGAATCTGGCTTGGGGAGAGCAAATCCCAGAAAGAAGGGGGAAAAAAAAAAAACCCTCAACCCCAAAACAAAACAAAAACACGATACCTAAACCAGACTTCCACTTCTGGGATCAGATCAAAACAACAAAAAGCCCAGAAAGATTAAACTAAGCTCAACTCAAATGAGTTTATTGTGTTGCATGTTTCTTGAGGCAAAAGAGTTTACTTTGGAATTAAAGTGCACACACAAAACGCAGTCCTCAACTGGACAATCGGCGCGCTAATAGCTTGCAGAGGAGTTCAGGGAAGCTGACTCTAAAAAACAGATGGGTGTTGAGAGGCGCCGTTGAGGTCTCTGCATTCCTCTCGATGTATCGACATGGGGTTGTTGTGCTGAGATGGTCAGAAACTATGCAGCTGCTTGATTCATCTGCTGCAACAGCACTGCACACGTACAGCCGCCTCACACCCTGTAGAGCCCTATATCCCATATAGTGCAGGCTTTACCGGGGACCAGTTGTACTGCAAACACGGGGAGGACAAGGAGGGTACTTTTGTGGGCTGGAGACCTGTCTCAGGGAGGCCTCGATGCTCTGGACAGTTGTTTCGAAGTGTATCTGCCTCTGTGGTTTCTTGTGGTTATGGGACTTTTGTGTGAGAATTCCCCCCAAAAGATTTCTCTTGTAATATTCTGATGGCATTTTGTAATGTTTTGGCAGGCAGGATCCTGGCCGCAAATAATTAGTGCAGAGGTGGCATGACATTGGAAAACGAATTATGAAAATATTTACTTTTTAACTTTCAGGAAGCGCTTTGGTGTCATGTTTGGGAGTAGTTCCTGTTTTATTCCAGCTGGGTTGAAGTTTTGGTACTTTTCAGTTTCATTCATCTTTTGATGCGAGAGAAGGGCACTTCTTTATGCTGGCGGTGGCCCCACACATCCACAAATTCACACCCCAAACCCTTTACTGAACTGGGACAACAGTGGATGTCGCGATATGAACAGATCACTGTGAACCCCCTGGGCACTGGTCTGGCAATGAGGCTGCTGTGTTCCCATCAGGAGTTTGGTGCAATGGGTGCTCACAAACCTGAAAAAAGTTCATGTGAAATGATGCTTCCAGGTAGAAGTGAAGCCACTGGTAAAACCTTTGGAAACTGCTGCCCCAGTGACCCTTTCCTACGGTAGTAGAGGGTACAGCCTTCCCTGTTACTCTGAGAACCAGCAAAGGAATGGAGATATTGCTCTGTCTTATGTCTCTATTTTATTTACTTGTTTTTAAGGCTGCAGTCTTGGCAATAGGAAAATGCCAATGGCTATTTGTGCAATAGCTGCTAAGCTCCCTTCTATAGCATCAGTGGACTGCTTGCCCTGAGAAGGGCATTTCTTTCAAGGTCATCTCTTGAAGATCAAGGACTGCTGTATTCAGAAGCGAGACAGTCTCTCCTTTTCTCTCCAGGCTTGCTCAGTTGGAAACAGTGCACTGAGAGTTCCCCAGTCTAACTGACCTGGAGGACTGGGATGTGATGGGTATGAAGGCAAGGACAGTGTGGAGCGCAGGAAGGATTGCTGAGGCATAGAACTGGCTGCTCTTTTGTTCTGCTTCTGCTGGCCTAACTCCAAGCTCCTCCTTTACACCATAGCATCACCCCAGATACAACTCTAGTCCATTTGGAGAAGGCACAGGTAGGATTGCAGGGCTCTCTGGGAGCAATTAAGAGGCCAACCATGAGGCCTCTGACACCACTTCCTAGCTGTCTGCAGCAGCAAACCTCCTTGCTGCTCCAGCTTCTCCAGGTCTGGGGAGTGCCTGGGCAGATGCCTGTGCTGGCTGGAAACTAGAGGGAAGGTAAGAAGGAGGGGGTGAACAGTGGGTTGCTTGAAGATGAATTTCTGAGAAAAAGAGCAGTTTAGAATCCAAGGAGAAAGTGTTAGAGCAGCGTGATGCTTGAGGAAAGGACAGCCCGGTTTCCTTTAGTTTATTTTCACATTTGACCTTTTGGTTAAGGAGTGTAGTCAGACTAATTTCTCCCGGCATGAAGACAAGACACTGAATGTAATTGGTGACTGGCAATGGAAGGCTGTATTTTTGGACTGAGGATATATACTGAGGGAACCTATTCATTACCTTTCCTAATATCCTGAGTATTAGTTACTGCTGCTGCTTTATGATCCTGGCTTTGTGTGAACAGTGTTCATGCTAGCACTCTGATGGCATTGGGTGTATTCCCCAATGACAGCTCCTAAGGGATGGTAAAACAGGGTGGAACAAGCACGTGATAAATAGAGCTGCCTGACTTTGCTATGGCCTCATGTGCCCTTGACTCTCCTTGCAGACAGTTGATGTTTGACGTGGGGTTTTCCTAGCACTAAATCTTTGTGATTTTATACAGTTTGGAGCCAAGACAACTTGGTTGGTTTTGTTTGTGTGTTTGTTTTTTTGGGTTTTTTTTCCCCTACTGGTCTGACTCTCTTGAAAGAACACGAAGAGTCAATAGAGTTGTTAGTAGCTACAGTGGGGATCTTTAATTCCACTTTTGCAGATGACTGGTGACGGTTAAGGATGGATGCATGATTAGATCCCCTCCAAACCACAGCTGGGTTAATAAGAAAATTTTTATTCTAACCAGTGGTTTGCAGGTTTGGTGTTTTCTCCACGCTTGTGTGCCTTGCTAGGGATTTGGCCACAGGAAAGGCTGTATTTATTGACTGTTATGTCCCAATGAAAACAGGAAATCCTTAGGAATCACAAGAAATCCATCCAAAACTCATCCATTAAATGAGAATCAAAATAGTGAGAAACCAAACTGCTGATTCTTTCTAATATCGTATTACTGCTGGAGAGTTGGTCCTTGAAATCAGACATAAGTTGATAGAAACGGTGGACTTGAAGCTGCAGACTGGCTTCAGCAGGGCTACAGGGAATGGGGATGAAATGTTCCTTTCTCCTTTATATGTTTGTTTGCTGTACGTTTGAACTATCTCTGTGTGCCATATTGTGGCATGAGGTTTTTTCATTCCTCATTGATTTGAAGGAGGATGTCTGTTTAAAAATCAATGGCTCAGGGTGGCTGGTGAGGAAGAGGGAAGGAAAGCCCATTTTGTGTTTGTGTAACATTTGCTAGAACTGGTTAAGCAGGCAAACATCAAAATACATGCTGTAACCTTTCAATAATGTTTAGTCTCCCTGAGAATGAACATACTGTAAGTATGTGTGTTAAGTATACGCCATTAATAGTCTCTGTGACATTTGGGCTGGCTCCACTGGGGAGATGAAGGGCATGAACTGAAAATGGTATCAAAAGGGAAAAATAATCACCTCAAGTCACAGAAATAAAATTTACCAGAAACTGCAGGAATAAAAATAGGTTATTTGGGTTCCCTTGATTGAATTTGATCTCTGTGTTGTCGCCATCAGACGACGCAACTTAGGTCCTTTCATAGCCCAGGTTTCTTCTCTGAAGTTGTGACAGAAATGGGTCTAGAAATTCCTGGAGAAGCATCACAGATGATGGATAATTTTGGTATAAGTTACTGCCATTATTTAAAGGCAGTCTTTTTCTCTTAATTTCTGTCTCTCTCTGTTGGTCTCTTCTGCTTCTGTTTATTATGACATACCTGTAAGCATAAATACCTAAGGATGAATCCCTACCATGGTGGACTCTGTCCCCAGCTGGCTCACCACATCACAGCAAACTTCTGCTTCAGCATGCATGTGAATTATCTCAGTCCTCTGCCCAAAAATAAACAAGAGCAGAGAGGTGAGACTGGCCTAGATGTCAGTTACGTGATGGGTGGTTACGAACCAGAGGTCATTTAATGAGCCCCCCAAGCACTGGGCAGCTTATGCTAAATGAAATAAAGGCACCTTAGCATAAGGCCTCACAGCTTTTGCACCAGAATTAAAGCTAACTTTGCAGAAGAAGCAGCTGCTGTAAATCATAGAATCACCAGGTTGGAAGAGATCCACTGGATCATCGAGTCCAACCATTCCTATCAAACACTAAACCATGCCCCTTAGCACCTCGTCCACATGGACACACTATCTTCAAGGTTTCTCTTTGAAGAGAGTTGTTCTGCCTTATACTCCTCTCATTTCTCAGGGGAAGCTTTCCTCGGTAGTCCTTGACTTGTTACTTTGTAGTTTATCAATTTGTAGACTGAAATGCTCACATAGCTGTTTCTCATGGGAAAATATAATAATGTATTGTAACTAATAATTACTTGTTGCTAATGGAGAATTGTCAAATCAGCTTGCAAAACAATGGCTTGCTTCAGCTAAGTAAGGTATAAAATGTGTTATGAACTGTGATTAAATGGCTTCACAAGGATCGTATTGATCACTGTGTGTTGTCCCGTTTCTTCCGTCAGTTAGGTAGTTCCATGAAGGCAGAACAATTTTGATGGAGAAGACAATAAAGTCAGTAAAGAGTTGTGTTAATGTCGGTGCCCTTAAAAGCAGCCGTGGAGGGGCTTAAACAGGAGTTGTTGTGGTTGGTTTCTTTCTTGTAAGAATCTTACTTTACCAGCTCACTGTAGTCTGCAGAGCACCCACTGCCCGATGGATTTGGGGTTTTTTTATGACCTCAATGGCACCAGCTAACTATATTGGTTTATTTCCATTACGCATGATGCTGAAGAAGACCATGACTTAATTGAAACTCTGAGCTGTATCAAATTTGGTTTAGGCTCCAGAAAGTTTGGCTATTCTCTCTTTATTAGCTTTTCTTGTTCTCTTTATCTGTTAATGATAAGAATGTTTATTATTTCTGGACCATTGAGCTAGAACTATTTAAATTGTTTACTGGTGTATAAAGGCTGATGTGATTTTTGTGGTAGAACATATCATTGTACAATAAACAGTTAGATAAAGTGAGATGGAATGTCTCAACCTGCTAGATTAATGATGAGTTTTAACAGAACAAGAGTTCTGTGTGATGTTCTGAAGGGCCCCGAGTTCCCTCAGATCTGGCCATTGCTACCTTTTAAGGCTTTGGACAGTCTCTAGAGATAAGTCACTGAGGATGGCTATGGCTGCAGAGCCATCTTTACAGTGGACATATCACAGAATCACAGAATTCTGTGATGTGTTCAGTCTGAAGAAAAACTGCTCTTCTTATGGTGCATTGCCCTCCTCTGGGGTGTAATTTGAGTGAATGTAGTTGTCATGAGTTTATGTAACTCTACTGCATCGACTATTTACATTTCACGTTAGCCACAAGGCTTGATCTGACATTTTTCTGTGGCTGTTAACATAAGTTGAGGTGACAGAAAAGCTGCAGGTGAAATCTTAGAGCCTTTCTGGAATACCCCTAGTACTAGTAGGACTGGGGAATCAGCATGAGGTTCAACAAAGCCATGTGCAAGGTCCTACACCTGGGTTGGGACCATCGCCATTTTCAGTACATGATGGGGGATGATGTGATTAAAAGCAGCCCTGAGGAGAAGGACTTGGGGTAGTGGTCAATGAGAAGCTTGACATGAGCCGGCGATGTGCACTCACAGCCCGGAAGGCGAACCATATCCTGGATTGCATCGAAAGAAGTGTGGCCAGCAGGGCGAGGGAGGTGATTCTGCCCCTCTATTCCTCTCTTGTGAGATGTCACCTGGAGCACTGTGTCCAGTTCTGGATTCTTCAATGTAAGGAGATGTAAAGTCAGACTATGCTTCTCTCTTTGCCTTAAATATTTTGTCTGAAGACTGTCCATTTGTGTGTTTTGTGGCACCGGGTTCAGCAGAAGGGCAGTGTAGGAGTGAGCACCGCTCTCCCTTGCTTGGCTGAGCTTGGGGTCCAGAGCTGGCTGTGGTGGAACTGCCCGGGCCGGACCCTCCTGAAAGACATATGGCAAGAGCATCCCAACATGTGCAGATCGGAGTCGGACAAGCCTTATAAGAGAACTCCCAAGGAACCAGGCGGGGTTCACTCCCACCCTCTCTCTCTCTCGACCACTTCAATCAGCCTAGCCTGGACCACACAGCCTGGAAGAAGCTGCTGCTGCCACCGCGTGTTCCCGAGAACTGCTGCTGCCATCCGTGTGGTGATTTCTTTCCTTCCACTTTTCTCTCTTTTTCTTTGTCTTCCTCCCATTGCCTTGTGGTGCACATATCGGATAGGATCCGAGTGACCTGACCTGTGTTCGGGGGTTTGTTTCTGTAACTTTGGGTAGTTGCACCCCCATGTCTCGGCTGTGCGCCCCAGTATCTTGGTGTGTTCAGGTTTGCTGGAGCCAGACTAAATATTGCTTTTGGTTTTCACCCTGGGACTGACCTTACTGGCCTCTGGATCGCCCCACAGATAAACAAATCCATCCCCCCCCCAGACAGGCCTTGACACGAGTGTGTGGCTTGTAGGTCCAGGGTGGGACAGAGGAGATGGAGCTGTTGGAATGGGTCCAGAGGAGGCTACAAAGATGATCCGAGGGCTGGAGCACCTTCCATATGAGGACAGGCTGAGAGAGTTGGAGTTGTTCAGCCTGGAGAAAAGAAGGCTCCAAGGAGATCTTAGAGTGACCTTCCAATACCTGAACGGGCTACAAGAAAGCTGGGGAGGGACTGTTCATAAAGGCTTGTAGTGATAGGGTTAGTGATAGGATAGTGAATGGGTATAAACTGGAGAGAGGCAGATTTAGACTGGACATCAGGAAGAATTTCTTCACTATGAGAGTGGTGAGGCACTGGAATGGGTTGCCAAGGAAAGTTGTGGCTGCCCCATCCCTGGAGGTGTTCAAGGCCAGGTTGGACGGGACCTTGGGTAGCCTGATCTAGTGGGATGTCCCTGCCCATGGCAGGGGGGTTGGAACTAGATGATCTTCAAGGTCCCTTCCAACCCAAACTATTCTATGATCAAATGCCAATATATTAATTTTCTATCAGCTTTGCATCTGCCCTTGCCTCGGGGAATGTTTGAGGGTGGACTGGAATAAGCTGGGATCGACCAAACTGGGGCATGGGTCAGACAGACCTACATTTGACTATGGCTGTGCTGAAAGATTAAACTAGGTTTCCAAAAGATTTTATTACTTGTGTGACTCAGCATCACTGAACTTGAAAGCAGTAGCCAAATTGGTGATCAGAAAGGGAACTTGGAGATCATCACTCAAAGTTTGATGGCCTGTAATAAGTCAGAGTGGCATCCAGGTGACTCATGCTCTTGCAAGTCTCTAAGCCAATGGTTTTTTAAACACAGAAGGGGTTTGGACAAGCTTCTGAACTGGACCCAACCTTCCAATGGTTTGAGGTTCACCTGTTACTATTTTCTGCTTAACTTAGGCAAAGGCTTAAATTTAGAAACAGAACTTAGTGTATAAACATTAAGCACTTTGTTTAAATATTAAGCATTAAAGTTGCAGGTTGTTTTTTTCACTTGAGCATGGAAATATGTAACCTAATTTGCAAAGGCGTGGAAGCCAAATCAATTTTGGGACTGGAGCGAGCTCAACTTATTGCACTTATGATGTGTGTATTGCTTAGAGCTATAACCAAAATGTTTGCAATTTCACTCTGTGCCCTAGCATAGGCAATATTTGGGATAAAAGAGAATTTTTTTCCTTACAATTGTAATGTTCCAATGGTAGGAAATGAAATTGATAACGTCTGATTGCATTTGAATAGGCATTATAAGAGGACAGAACCCCAATTCTGTGCCAGCTTTTTATGTAAACAAAACTTTGCATCCTGGGAGTAGCTGCGTGAAACAGCAATCATAAGGTATATATTCATAATGTACATAATGTCTTTACAGGACTGG
Source organism: Phaenicophaeus curvirostris (assembly GCF_032191515.1). Classification (NCBI taxonomy): domain Eukaryota; kingdom Metazoa; phylum Chordata; class Aves; order Cuculiformes; family Cuculidae; genus Phaenicophaeus; species Phaenicophaeus curvirostris. Next base: position 4,460,726 of record NC_091411.1, read on the forward strand.
GGGTGTGGAGATTCTCCCTCTGAGAGCCAAACCAGAATAAAATAAAACTATAGCATTTGCCACTGTGATGTTTGTTTGGGGAAACTTTGGAAAACAAGGAGCTATTGTGTAAAACATTTCTCCTCATTGAGGCTTGTGGTTTGTCCTCTTCCCTCCTCCAACAATTACAGTTGCTCAAGAGCAACCTAAGAATTGTTGAGTAAAGGCCATTTATCTAGCATGGTTTTCCCTAGGATTGCTTTTCACTCTGACTGTCACAAGGATTTGATGCTGGAAACTGCTCCATTTCATTATAGAGGCAAGCTTGCTAATGCAGAGCTTGCATGTGGATGTTTGGAGGCAGTCGGCTGGAGAAAGGAAAGGCCTTGTCCACTATGAAGAAGTAATAGTCTGTTTCAGTTTGTTACCTCCTTGCTTACGGTATTGGTATCTAAGGAGCGATAACATCTCTACAAATGAAACAGGAATGACAGCCAAATGAAATATCCTCCTCAGTTATTTAAGATAGCCTCCAGATCTGTTTGCTTTGGTTAGATTTGCTGTTTTTTTACCTGTTTGCCTAATGCACCTGTTTGCACTGCATGGATTTAATAGGATTTGCCAGAGCAGACTTCCAAGAGCTGCCAGCAGGGGAAAATCTCAGTGCAGTATGTGAAGCGCTTTTCTAGCTCAATGCATTTTCCAGAGGTGCCTTTTCTGCCTTGCGTCCTCAACAAAGTACTTTCTCATGACTTGTCATGTCTCCTGATAGTCTTCCTACAATTGCATATATCTTTCAGTATGTGGGAATGCCCAGTAATGACAGCTGAATGCAGAGTGAAGTTGTGATTCAGGAACATGGGTAGCTTTAGTACAACATATCATTAGCTCTCCTCTAACTAGGTTGTCATTCAAATGCGTCTTGGGTTGTTAATGTCTGAAGGTTGTTGCCAGCTGATGATTGTCCAGGCATCCAGGTGGTTTCAAGTCTATATTTGTCAGAATATTTTGCCTGATTCCAGTTGTTGCACTTTTAGCCAGTTTCAACCAAAGAAGATTTTCCATGTTTTTGCCAATTCTCAGCTGCAGGCATTTCTTAAGGCCTGGACTTCATGACTGGTTTGAGGCTGTGGTTATTTGCTTGCATGTAGTGAAAGGCACCTGCACAGAAGCTCTCATGACTCAAGAGATCAGAGTGAGCCTCACAGGCTCCCTGTTAAAAGCACCTTCATAATCCTTAAGCCTCAAGGCTCCTTTAATAGTCCAAAGGAGGTAGATAAGACAAAGTTAGGCTCCTGCTGTTTTTTTTCTGGAGGGTGATTCATTGTAGCCTCCTCTCTGGCTATAAAAGGAACCTGAGAAGTTTAACCTGGCAAAATGTGCTATCATACATGCAGGAAAGCCTCACAGTCACTCTTCCGTGTTCAAAGTGACCGTGCAAGGTGCAGGAGCCAGAGCCAGTGGTGGGGAGGGAGCGGTACATACTCTACAGCTGTCTGGACTCTACCTATTACGTGGATAAGCAATCAGCTCCTGTCTCCAGGGCTGTCAATCTGGAACCTTTCACCAGCACTAAATTCACTTTAGAAAAATAAAACAGAGAGACAGAGAGATTAGTCAGACTTCTAAAATGCTTCAAGAAACTTTAATGCTATTATCTAAGCAGAAAGATATCCAGCAATTCCTCAGCTAGTTAACATAATAGGCAGTTGCTGACAAACGACGTTATCGAGCATGCACTCTTGAGTGAGGAGGAATGATATGATCTTGCTTAAATCGTATTTTAACAAACATGCCTATCTAAAAATTAAGCTGAAGCAATTTTACTCTAATAGATGCTTTTGCTGCTTAATATAGAAATTTACATGTTCATTTGTAGCCCCCAGAGATCACACAGCTGCCAGACTCCCAGCTGCCACCACCCCATTCCTTCCGCTACGACTCGCGCTTAGCTTTGGCTACAAGCACTTATCTATACGAAGCACTTCAAAATACAAATACCACTGTTTTCTTGGTCATGGAGCTAAGCTCACTGGGCTCTATCTGAAGTAGGCTGTCTGCCAGCCAGACACCCTTACTCACCTAAGCTAATTTTACTCCATCTGATGGCAAAATCAGGCATTCCTCCTCCCTCCTTATCAGAATCCTGTTGCGCTGTATGCAACTCTACAAAAGCATGTAAAGGGCAATCCTCCTTGGTGCACTTGGCCATCCACCCTTTCCCTCCTCCCATGATGAGGTGCGAGGGCTGTCCTGCCTGGGGTCAGCTCTGTGCCCACAGTGGGCTGTTTCAGGCAGGATGGACATTAGAAGAGGCGGCAGCTCTTCAGTTGAAACTCTGCCATCCAATTCATGAGGCATTTCCCAGATAAGGAGCTTCCAGTGGGAGGTGGCAACAGGCAACTTGGGCGCTGGCAGCATTTTTCCATTCTCCAGTTACTCTGCAGTTCAGCTTGGGACAGACGCGAGCCTGATGTAATACGCTGTGTGCTATTTCAAGGAAATGGAGCCCATGTCCTTCAGCCCAGCCCTCGGAAAGTTTAGTAGATAAGAAATCCCACTCTGAATGTTTCTTACAGTCTCAGATGACAGAAATGGGTAATGCTTCCTTTTAACTCTGCCAGTGAAATATAGTTGTTTCATCTAAAATACGAGAAGTGAGATGCCCACAGCTCAGCACTTCATGTGCACGCACACTTTGGGCATTGATCTAGCAGAATGTGGCAGGTAGAAATGAATCCATGGCTAGTAAATTGAGAGTTATTAGGGAATGCAATATCAGTTATTTGTGGACTACAATACCAAGAAGCCATGCAGCGATGGAGCTACTTGGCTCCTTTTTTTCCCTGGGATAAAAAGCAGAGGGCTTTACCTTCAGGTCCATCTGTTGTTCTGTCACATTGATGAAGGATCTTCTGTTCTGGGTGCTTCCTTTTGCCCTCTGAACACCATTGGAGGCAGGATACCAAGCTAGATGGAGGCCGGGTCTGAGGATGAGGTTATGTTTATGCAGGAACCAGCAAAAATGCATCCCCAGGTCCAGCAACAAGGAAAAAAACCCAAACTTCTCTGTGATGTGATTTGGCGTGAATAATTCTGTAAGCTGTAGACAAAGGGGCACATTCTCCAATATAAATGGATTTATGTTTTCTAGGGATTTGGCCTAGAGCTTTTTCCTCTGGCTTGCATACCATTGTGACAGTTTTGTAAAACATTGTCAGATTAATTCATTGTAGAGTATCTTGTATTATGATCAGCTGTCCATATCCTAACAAGGGGCATCCAAAAAAGTTATTTCCTCCCCCTCAACCTTGTCGAATGATAAACCTGATACCAAAGGTGCCTGTGAGGGTTGGAAGGCCAGAGAATCTGTTCCATTTGTTTTCCCATTTAAAACAAAACCACTTTTATTTAACCATAATCAAGGAGGGAAGTAACACCACTCCACTTGGCAAACAAACTTATTATAAGTGCTGGAAAAATGTATAGACTGTTCCTGCAAAATAGACTGAGTGTATGGATAGCATAGTGCAGTCTGACCTGTGCTTCCTGCGTGGCAAAGGGAATGAGCATCCTCCCTAATTTAGAGCTGATAACTCTTCTGCAAGGTGACAGATGCCTTCATTTATAAATATGCCCAATTAGAATCAGAATGATAGAGCTGTACAATGAATTTGGGAAATTCCTTCCCTCCCCAAGGGGAAAAAAAATGCATCTTGGGAAATAACTTGTGGAGGGTCATAAGTTACCCCTGAAAAAAGTGATCCCTGGGTTGTTCCAAGGACAGGCAAAATACCACACTGAAATACTTTCAGTGAACACCTTTTCCCTAATCTCCTGTGAGTTTTCCAGAGATGAACCACAATGCCCATGCAGGGAATTGTCCCAACTAACCAAGCGCTGTAAATGGAGGTCAGTATTGGACAGCTAACCACCAGAAGGTACTTTCAACCAGCAACTGAGCCAACTATGGCGTTCTTAATGCGGACAACAGTGACCGCATGATTGATGAGGAGGTCTCTGGAAAGCATCTTCCAAACCACACCCAGAGAGGAAAAGCAGAGTCTCAGATCACCAGAGTTGGAGAAATATTTTCTTCTGCCTAGCCTGTAGCCAAAAACTCCTGGAAAGAGATTGTTGTGGATCTTGCATGGAAAAGATTTCAGCCTGCGGAAAAGCTCAGCTGACTTTTGTCACATGGTCCCTTGTCACCGCCACCTCATGAAGTGCTTTCCCCTCAAGACACGGAGGGCATCAGATTAGACAGCAATTTTTGCGCAGCTTGAAATAAAGCATTGACTGTAGGTGTCCTGTACTTTGAAATTAAACAGCGGTAAATCTGGTCACAAAACTTCTCATGGAGTGAAAAATTGAATCCCATAATTTTGAAAAGTTGGAACCGAAACATTTGGCTTCTTTTAAAAGCTTTTGTTTTCTGTTCTTTTTCAACTCTTTTGGTCAAAACTATTAGCTTAATTTTATATAGTTTTAAGAAAAATTGTGAGTGGTCCTGAATTTCATTTACAGCTTAGAAAAACCCAACAAAACCAACCCAAAACCTCAATCTACCTTTAAACAGGTATATCTGCTTCCGCAAATAGGCCATGTTAGAGGTAACAACCAAGGTTATGATTTTCTAGTGCTTCCAATATAAAGCTATGACTTTTTGTCAGTTATTCATGCAGGCTGAAATTTTTCCTGCTGGTTCGTCCCTGAAAATGTTTGAGCCAAAGTAGTCTCCTCTTTCCAGGAACAAATTGGGAGGAAATTATGTTGCATTACTCATTAAAAAAAACCAAACAAACTCACAGCTGTTTTGATGTCAAACTCTCAAACATCCACACAAAAAGAACTGACATTTGTTAGTAGGATGTGTGGTCTTCACTCTGCTGATAGCCATTATTCTAGTTCTAAATTTTGCAGCTAACTCTGTCTCCTACTGTGCGTATTGCATGGTTTTGGAGCCTCTGTTCTTGAACTACCAGTGCATGGTAGTTCATAGAATCATAGAATAACCAGGTTGGAAGAGACCCACGGGATCATCGAGTCCAACCATTCCTATCAAACACTAAATCATGCCTCTTAGCACCTCGTCCACCCGTGCCTTAAACACCTCCAAGGAAGGTGACTCAACCACCTCCCTGGGCAGACCAATCCATTGCCTAATGACCCTTTCTGTGAAGAATTTTTTCCTAATGTCCAGCCTAAATCTTCCCTGGCGGAGCTTGAGGCCATTCCCTCTCGTCCTGTCCCCCGTCACTTGGGAGAAGAGGCCAGCACCCTCCTCTCCACAACCTCCTTTCAGGTAGTTATAGAGAGCAATGAGGTCACCCCTCAGCCTCCTCTTCTCCAGGCTAAACACCCCCACCTCTCTCATCTGCTCCTCATAAGGCCTGTTCTCCAGCCCCCTCACCAGCTTTGTTGCTCTTCTCTGGACTCGTTCCAGAGCCTCAACATCCTTCTTGTGGTGAGGGGCCCAGAACTGAACACAGGATTCGAGGAGCGGTCTCACCAGTGCCAAGCACAGGGGGAGAATAACCTCTCTGGACCTGCTGGTCACGCCGTTTCTGATCCCAGCCAAGATGCCATTGGCCTTCTTGGCCACCTGGGCCACTGCTGGCTCATGTTCAGTCGCTGTCAACCAACACCCCCAGGTCCCTCTCCTCCAGGCAGCTTTCTATACAGACTTCTCCTAGTCGGTAGCTGCATAGGGTTGTTGTGCCCCAAGTGCAGGACCCGGCATTTGGCCTTGTTAAACCTCCTGCCGTTGGTCTCAGCCCAGCGGTCCAGCCTGTTCAGATCCCTTTGGAGCCTCCCGACCCTCCAGCAGATCAACACTTCCACCCAGCTTAGTGTCGTCTGCAAACTTGCTAAGGGTGCACTCGATGCCTTCATCCAGGTCATTGATAAAGACATTGAACAGGGCTGGACCCAACCCTGAGCCCTGGGGAACCCCACTTGTCACTGGCCTCCAGCTGGAGTTCACTCCGTTTCCCACCACTCTCTGGGCCCTCCAGCCAACCAGTTTTCCACCCAGGAGAGTGTGCGCCTGTCCAGGCCAGAGGCTGACAGTTTCTCAAGCAGAATGCTGGGAGAAACTGTGTCAAAGGCTTTACTGAAGTCCAGGAAGATACATCCACAGCCTTTCCCTCATCCAGCAGCCTCCACAGCCTTTCCCTCATCCAGCAGCCATGGACTGCTGTCCATGCTGACGTGCCAAAAATAGACCTTCATTTGCTCTCCACCCCAGTTCATTCCTGGAGCAAATATCTGTGCCCTGAGTGAGGCAGCCTGAAGCAGCATGTGATAAAGGAGCATGTGATCATAGTGTTGGGGACATTGTTGTTGTGTGTGTGAGCATGGGGAAAAAATTTTGATTGCACAATCAAGCGTAATTCAGGGATTTCCTAATCACTGAAATCTTGACTCTGCAACCTTATGAATTTTCTTCCGTCTGTGGTGGTGTAATACATTGCTATAATTACAACAGATGGCTGGGTGGTTTGGTTTGTTTTAAACCATGATACAGCAAAAATCTGAAATAGTAAAAAACTGAGATTTTAGGGGACATTATACACCGTGTGAAGTGTCAGGTTCTGATGTGAGTATGTATTTGTCATTACCTGGCTATAAAATGCAGTTTTCCTAATCAATGTTCTAAAGATCCATGCTTGTATTTTTTGATAGGTCATAATGCGCTATTGTCTCCTGGGCGGTGGCCAGGTAGGAGCTACTTGTTGCTGCAACAATTCTAAGAGCTCTGCCATGGCAGCTTCATGTGGATGCATCATCATCCTTTGCCTACCTACAGGGAGCTGAGACAGGGCACAAGCGTCAGGAAAGTACAATCCTGTCTGTCATGTAGGCTACAAGCTAAGGATAAGTGATACAAGTTTGGAGAAAAGAAATGCAACTTTTTCTCACAGTCTTTGGCTTAAATAAATGAACATTACGAACCCAGTGTTCTAGAGGAGATTGAAGTTACCTTTCCAGAAAGCTTCAGTTTCTGTAGACCTCTGCAATTCTTGGCTTCATAGCAAGAGGCAGGTCAAAATGTCATGTCAGAGGCCTCATGGCTCAATCAGATGCAACATGTAAATCCTAGGAAAGGTTTCCTGCCCTTCTTTGTATTTTGGAGAGCGCAGAGCAGAGGCAGCAAAGTATCTGAATTTGTGCGACAGTCCTTCAAACAAACCTCTGAACTTTTTAGGGGTTGTAAGGAAAATGTCAGAGTTTACCTAATATGATATTGAGATATGCAAACTGGAGAAAACTGGGGAATAAAGGTAGAGAACAATCTCTCCCTAGTGTTAGGAAGACATGCTTCCACTCCAAATTATGTCTGCCCATCATAATTATCTTTAAAATACACTTTGTGAGTTATGCAGGAGGGGCTGCATTTTAGCTTTGCAGAGCAGTAACCTAGAAGTGATGCAGTGATTCAAGATTTTACTTTTTGCTTATCTGGATACCCATGCACCTGTCCTGCTTTGCTATGTGCTGTGATACCGTAGCATGATTCTCTGTACATCACTAGTAGTTACTTGGCTTCACGGAAGAGTTTCAGATTTTTCGAGGAATAGAAGCAATGTATCATCTGAAAAAAATTGTGTGTCTGTGCTACTGTAGATTTTGCTGGACATCTTGTGTTTCTCTCATATGAAAGTTTTTGGGAATCATCACATGGAGATAGGAGAAGCTTTGGGACAACATCACCCACCTGCTGGTACTGGGAGTAGGTAGAGCTTTTCTTAATTCTCTGTACTGCTCATAGAGCATGCTACAGCTGCAGAGAATAATGTTATACAACTGACATCGCCATTTTCAGATTTTTTTCACTTAATACAATCACTTGAATTTGTAATTGAGGCTTCCTGTGACATCCTTTTAATCTAGTAATGTTTTCACTCTGTAGTAGTCTATTTGAAATGTCAGCATTAAGGAGGGAGAGTGAGCTCAATAGCTGGAAAGTGTGCTCATCCTTAAGAAATTATTTGTACTTTTAAATAACTTGTTCAAAAAGAGGGAGAGTGAGTTGCTGACTGCAAGTTCAAAGTTTTTTCCTCACCTTGGGATCCATTTTCATCCCTAGTGGAAGTGTGGAAGAAGGGAAGCCAAAGCAATGACATAGCTTCTGCCTTCAGCCCTTGCTAGAAAAACATCCTGTTACACCTAATATCCTCCACAACAATAACAGACATTGGTGACAGCCACTTGCAAGGTGTGGCTCTGATTCATCTTTGCGTCGTTTCCTCCTGCACACCCACCCGAAAACATGTTCCTGGAGCAGGGCTCCATGGTGCTTTTCTCCGCTTGGTCCTGCAGCAAGTCCAGGGCCTGTTCCAGCATTGCTGTCTGCTTCTGAGGCTGCTTCTGCACTTTTTCCTTCTCAGTTTCTTATATAATTTCTAGAGGCCTTGATAAACCCTCTGTAATCTCTGGCTGAAAAACTAGACTGGTCAAAGGTGTCCTGAAGAGCAGCAAATCTGTGACTGGGAGGATCTGCATTGCAGGGCAAGGCATGTGGTCAAGAGTGGTGCCCCCACTCTCTGTTTTATGTGAGGATTGGTGGGGTTATCAGGAGCTGCCCCGCATGCTTTCTCTTCCCATGTCTCCTTTGGGTGCTGCTCTGAAAATGTGGGGACAGATAATTTTGAATATGTTAATATTTTTAATCAGTTAAGAAGCACAGGAGGAAATCAGTAATGGTAGACTACTGGGATTATTTCTGAACCATATTTTATTCCTGTAGTCAACTATAATGATTCTGCAGGAGGCTTTATGATAAGCTGTAAAAACTCACCGCTGAGTGTGGTGGTTTAATGGTCACAGGGACTTTCAGAAAAGAATATAGTTTATTTTTATGTGGCATCCTTTAGGAAAAGAAAAAAAGGGGAGGAAAAAAAAATAGTCAGGAATTATTTTACAGGGAGGAGATGAAACAGGCAGTGAATGCTTCCAGGACCTGGATGCTGCTTTGGAGGGAGTAAAGGCAAAGTCGTATATAAAGAAGGAAATGTACCATTTACAAGAGGGAAGAAGGAAGGGAGAGAATGAAAAGTGAGAGTAATGGGAGAAAGAAAATGGATGTGGAGGAGTTGGACAGTACGAGAGAGGAAGGTTGCAATTACAGGAATGGAAAGAAGAGGGGAGGTTACATTTGGGGCTAGATAAAGTAGAACAAGTTTTGTCAGGATGGTAGAGTGATAGGTTTAGTGGGAGATGTCTGCTAAGGGGACAAGAGCTGTCTGTGACAGGAAGGATGATGGCTGGGCAAGGTGTTTTCCTGACTATATTGGTGGGTTTCCATGCTTCTCCTAGAGGTGATGGTTGTAGCCTAGTATGCGATTTCTGGGAATTTAAGGAAACCTGATTCCAAATCAGGTTCATTGGTCATGCCAGTGGTTTCTGCCCAGGAACACTCTTTCCAAAGGTGGTCTCTGTGTGGGATTTGCATAGAAAGAAAGATTTCTAAGCAGAAACTCCCTTAGGTAGATCAAGCATCCAAACTCCTCTCTCAGTGGTTAGAGTACCTAAAGTTACCACTGTTAAAGATAGTCCTTCACGGACCTAAGCTCTCCTGACTTCAGAATAAAATGAGAATGTAGCTCTCGTAATCCCACTGAGCACTCAGGCTGTGAATACTCAGACACAAAGGCTTAGCAAGTAGCAGGGTGAGAAGGGCATAAAAAAGACATGGTACCCACAGAGTGGCAGCTCCTGCTCTTCCTATTGAGGAGAAGGAATCTCCCTACTTCATGTTAAAATTGGCATCCAACATGCAGTCTGAAATCCAGCACAAAAGTATTTCAGTTGCAGCCTGTGTCCACTCCTGTTAAGCCTTGATGATGCTATCTCTGTCTCAAGAGACGTCACAGTCCTTTGATAGATAGGGAGGTCTGGAGCCATTGGCAAACCGAGACAAGAAATAATTTCTCTTCCCCTGAACAATAAGTGAATGAATTTTATGCAGATGTAGCACTTGGCTTAAAAAAAACCCAACAAACCAACAACTACTCCCTCTCAAGCAAACAAATAAGTCCCCCACATAAGCCCAGGATGTTTCATGACTGGGGAAGGAAATAATGAGAGAAAATACTACAGAGCCAGAAGGCTGAAGAGCTTTTATTCCTCACTCTGAAGCAGAGTAGCGTAGGTTTAATGGTCTCGGGAGGACAGATAAGGAAGCTACAAGCAACAGAAGTAATTATAGCAAACTCTACAGAAAATTAGCCTTTCTGAATGGGGTTATGGCTTGACCATTTGTGGGTACTTAATCTTAGCTTTTTCTGTGCATCTTCCCAATCAGTTTCCTATAGAGTGAAATCCATGAAAGCCCAAAGCTTGCCTTAGGGTGCTGTAGCTTCCCCCTGGCCCGCTGCTCTCCCCGCTCACTGCCTCTGGAGAGCATGACATGGGGACACCCAACAGGATCCAGATGGATGAGGGCTGCTCTTTGTGCCAATCTTAGATGTCGTCTTGTGGTACAGCAATGGAAATGCCACTGTGAATTTCCATTCAGTGTCTTTTTGCCTGAGATGAACCATTGAAAAAAAAAATATCCCAGAGAGAACTACTCTCTTCCTCTGACCTGCTTCCTACTCTGGTATGTGCGTGCTGCCTACTATAGGCATTAGGGCTATAAAAGGTTATTGTCAAAACAATTCTGCTCTTGCTGAGACTGGAGAGACCAGGCGTGCGCCTTGAAAGACTTTAAATCTTGCCCCTCCCTGATGATTTGCAAAGTTTAATTTCTGTAATGGGCTTTGGTGACAGAAGCATTCACTGTTTTTCCAACAGGAATTGCTGAATGTATGAATGACTCATTCTGTAGGCGGGAGATATAATGGCAGCCTTCGATATCCTGATCTAAGGGTGGGGAGGTTGTGTGGGAGGGGAGGAATGGGGTACACTTTAAGTTAAATTATCCACCTTGCTTCCCCTTCATCAGGCAGCCCCTCCCTCTCTCAAAGTCCCCTCCTGGCCCGGTATCAGGATAATACTGAAAAAGGGAAAGGGAAGGCTGAAGGACCTCCTGTGGGAGATGAAGTTTATAATATATGCATTTGCCTGGAAATGCCATAAGAAATTAATATTTGTTACAGAAACACTGGGACTGCATTAATATTTTAATTTTAAATAAATATTTAATTTGAAAGCTTTGATTTGAAAGTGAATGAGACAGCCATGACATGAACAGTTGTGCTGTTCCTGTTAAGAAATGTTAATGATTTATTGACAATGTCGGTAGCAATAACTTTACACTGTTTCAGTTACATAATGCCTTTGAAATACTGGTAAAGTGATTACTGAGAACAAAAAGCAGGCTGGCTTCAGCAGCCCTTTTGGGAAGGACTTGTGTTAGAGAAAAGCGTGATTTCCTCCAGAAAGAGGGTCCCACCCAGTGCCCCAGGAGCCAGGCTGGCTGGGGCATTGGGTGGCTGCCCTCTCCTCAACATCACCGTCCTACACCAATTTCATCCATCTCTCTTGCTTGAAGGGCCCCAAGCCAACACATCACTGTGGCAGCAGTTCCTGAAGAGTAAGGCTGAACCTGGAGGGGCTGGGAGCTTCCCAGAGCCAGGCTTCTCAGCTGGCTTCCCTCAGTGACTCCTGCTATGGACCCTGGCACCTTTTATAGCTGCAAATGGCTTGCTCCAGGGTTTCTTATGGCTTTTCTGGCTAAAGATGACTCAGAGGTATCTGTTAATTTTCATGCATTCAGTAATCTTAAACATCAAAACCATCTTAATCACTTAAACAGGTTTATTTTGTACATTTCAAAGGGTTGTTGAAACTGTACCTATAGTTTCTGGGAGCTCTGAGGGTTTTACTCTGGGATGTGAAGGTGGTGAGGGAACAGAGGAACATGAGGAAAGCAAACATTGCTGTTATCTCATGAGCATCCTGAATTTAATCTGAAATTGCAGCTGAAACTAGAAGTCCTCAGCTGAACATGGCTCCAGTGAACCTGAACGAGATGCCGGCAGCCTGTAGGCATTGGTTCTGAGGACTTTCTTTTACTATAGTTTTAAAATCCATTGAGAAGTCTTTGAAAAAAAGCTCTCCTCTGCTGAATAAACAGGGATGTGGAATATTTTTGCGACATGGTCTGTTACCCATTAGCTCAGAACAAGGAAAATTCATCTAAAAAATAATTAAAGAGACACTTTGGCATGGTGTCTTGAAAGCTGTACCATGCTGTAGGTTCCCAATTCCAGAAATGTGTTTCTTCTTAAGGCCAATCTTTGCACAAAATTAAGAGAAAAATGAAACCTAAATTCACAATGTGACCCAATCTAAACAAACAGAGAGTGTTTTTCTTCCCTTTTCTTTTTTTTTCTCCTCTTTTTCCCTCTCTCTCTCTGAGTTCCATGCTATTGTTATAATCAGCCTTAGTAAAAGTAAGTTAGAGGAGTGAGGAAACAAAACCCCAATATAGGATGCGGTTTAAAGTACTTGCTTTTGAGTCTGATAATCTTTTTCATTTTTCAATTGCATTTTTCTGATGGCAGTTTTGGTGAATTCAGTGTTGGTAAAAGACGTTAGACATAGAAGGACGGAGGCTTGCAAATGCCAGCATGTTTTTGTGTTGCTGCACCTCAGCCCTGGTCCTTCTGCTGCCTCTTGGTACCTTCAAGTGGATTCTAGGTGAGGTTTTGAGGAGTCATGACATCCTTCCAAAAAATCACCTCCCAGAAGGCAATCAAAAAGGACCAGATCAGTTTCATAACTCTGGTCATCCTTGATGAGGTTGGAAAAAGAACAGCTATGGCTGCACCCTGGTAGGAACTTAGCAGTTGATTATGTTAACACCAATTCCTTTTTAAACCCTTCTTTTCCACTGACATGTTTAGAAAGATGGACATTGACATACCTCTATAGCTCTTGGTTTGGGTTGATTTGCCCCAGCAGATACAATGGGACTCATCAACCCACTCACCTTTAGGGGGAAAGCTGCCCTCATTCCTCATGAAATAATTGCTGTAAGCTCCACATACAGCTTTTCCCATTCAAAGTTGGCAATGCATTATTTGCCACAAAGCACGTACTGGTTTGGAGCGCGTGACGTTTTAAGGGTTGAAATATTCTGAATAGTCCTAAGGAGGCTGATTTCATTTGTGAACAAAAAGCCTCCCTAGTTTTCATAGTAACTGTTCAGTAAACTGTTCTGACAACAACTCAAATCTGATCAAATTAAAATCAGTCCAACCTCTTTTTGCAATAAAGTGAACTGAAAAGATTTTGGTATCCTAGAAAGAGTTGCTAACCTTTCTGGGCAGGTCCTATAGCATTTAATAGCAAAGGGTACTCTCTTGTATAAATATTGTCAACGACGGAATTTAATGACATTTGTATGGTGCTATAGAAACGTACTTTAGAGAATTAATTCTGAAGTCTGTAGGTTTAAATGTTTTCTAAAAATAGCATTGAATATACACAGGGCTTTGTGCTTCTATGCCTATTTAGTTTTGGAGAATGTTTTCATGTATTATTTGGGCTTTCATTTGATGCACTTTTCTTTTTCCTCGTTCTTTTTTTAAAACATCGGTGGCAAAGGAATGAAAGGAGGCTATTTTTCGCTACCGGATAAATTTTGATATTTCAATTCTAGTTTTTGCCTCCTGAGGAATTTTCTATTTTCTTGAGATTCTTAACCAGGTCATTCACATACTCATCGGTTTAATTACCTGCCTTAGCAGTCTATCTGAGCTGCTATTTCAACAGCCACTCTATTTAATGCATCCAATTCTGTGCACAGATGTACTCATGCAATAACAAGCAGTTTTAAAACTAGGATATGTGAAATATCCTCCAATACAAACAAAGTTCTAGTTTTCTGAGCTCCAGTTCTCTGCAGCTTCTCTAGCTCTCCATTTGATGTTTTCTATGCTAGTGGGCAAACAGGGTTTGACACTCCATGGTGAGCTGAGCTGCATCAGAGGGATCTGCTATGTATCACCGAGAACTGGGTATCACCTCAAAGAGCAAAGGGAGTTTTTGAAAGTCCTGTTCAATGCATTAACAGTGAGCTGGGGATAAAGTCAAACCCCTGCTTAGGCATTTCGATTGAGAGTCGCCATCCAACTAAAGCCAGTGGTGGGTCTTGGCTGAAAATGTATTTATACTTTAAGACAGATAAAGATGGATTTCACCAGTTTAAATGCAGCTTTAGTGCAGACGAAAGCAATAGGGGGTGGCGCGGAAAGCACAGGCTGCCACTACCCTCACATATGGCAATTGTTTCCTATAATCCTGGCTATATTGTATTTATTTCACCCAGTGACATATCACAGAAAGCCACTGATGCCAAATTCTTAACAAAAAAATTCCCAACCTGCAGATTTAGTGAGGGCTGTCCTCCAATTTATTTGTGTTTTGTTGATGGTTTTCTTTCTCCTTCTGCTTTTCATCTGTCTGGTTTCTATTTCCACTCTTTCTGTTCTTTCCCTCTCCGTTTTGTTTTGTCTTGTTTTGGTTTTTCTTTTTACTGTATTTGAGGAATCTCAGTTGCACTGAGAAGCCTGGGAGGTATGAGTGGAATGTTTTGATTTAATACATCCCTGCCTGAATTTTCTTTTGACGAATCAATTAAATATCTGTGGATTCTGGGGTAGAGTACTGGGGGGCGCAGGAGGATGAAGCAGCCAGGGTGCAAGGCCAGTATGAGAATGGGGAAGCTTGACAGCCTCACTCAGGCCTGGAAGTGAGGACTCTGAAGTGTTTGCTTCAGGTGCAAGAGGATGACAGATACAGTTAGGAGGCTTCAAACTCTGAAGCTAAGCACATGACTGAGAGGACTGGGTATATCTTCCAGGCAGGAGGATAATTGCCTTCCTCTGTGATGCTGAATCCCTCCTGCCTGCCTCTGAAGTTCAGGTTTAAGGTATATTCCACACCTGGCAGAGGTTGGTTCAGATGCGGGGTGTATTATGTTCAGACTGACATAGCGTTCTGTGTCAGCTTGGGACAAAAGTTAGCCTTTAGATGCTGATTGTGGGGTGATCTCAAGAACGCAAGGGTCAATCAGACTGGGGCAGTTTGAGTCAAAGACTTGACTTGGGCACTGAGTGATGTGAGGACAGGACAGACTACTGAATTCCAGTCTGCTGCTGGAGGCTGTGACAGCCTTGCTGGGAGGGTTCCCCGCTTGGCTCCATACCTTGTGTGCATGGGACTCTGCAGCTGTGTTTTCCAAATGCCATTCAAATGAAAGCAGAAAGGGGAAATCCCATTTCACTGGGAAAAGCTCTCAAATTCCAAGAGAAGCTTTTGGCTTTCTAGCTGCAGAATGACACACAGTGTCTTTCTCTTGATCAATTTGTTTATCACTTGCTTGATTATCTTCTTCAATAGCAAGACACAACAGGTTGCTCTTGGTAATCCTGTTAGTACTGGCATCAGAGCAGAAATTTAGTTTAGCAAAAACATTTGGGTATGTTAAAATTTCTTGTAGGTGATGCCTGTGAATACCAAAACATGGGCTGATATGTTTGAGTTTTCTAGATCATTCCTGAGCTACGTAGTTCCGTCTGTCTGAGTTCTGCTCCTTGTCTCTCCCCATGTCCATTTACTTGCCAAGACAGACTGCTGGCTTTCAGAGCAGTTTGTACAGCTTTTTGGATATAGAACCAACAATGTGCTGCTTGCTCTTTGGGAGATCTGAGAGAGCTGCAAGCAGAACCATCTTCTCCATCCCTGCCTCTGGGACGCACCTCTCCTCCAGCAGCCGATTGGAGCCCACCCTGGCATGTAGGGCTGGAGAGCCCGCCTGCTGTTTCTGCTGTGTTCCTCCTCCAGGACTGCTGATAATGACCTCTCTCTCTTTAATGTTTTAAAAGTGATGTATGGCGAGAGGGAAATGTCAGAGTAGAGCACTGGAAGACTGATGACCTCCCATGTATCTTCTGAGCAGGTACCCACCTAGCAGAGGTCCCACGTGCCTTCCCAAGGCAGTTCCCCTCCCCTCTCTGCACCCACACATGCTATTTATCTTGTGGGGAAAACATTAGTAGGACTAAGAGGATAGTTTAGGCTCCAGAGCTCACCCAGTCCTTGACCTCTCGGCTGAGACTTGCCAATAGGGCAGTGACTAATTAACAGCAACTGCAGTGGTGTGTTTCATGTTGTGGATAGATGCCTCTTTGGGTGGAATGTATCTGCTAATGTACCATATGTTTACAAAGGCAGGGTGTCCCTTTGTAATAAGTGAGCCCCCATCTTTTCTGTCTTAGAGTTGTTTGAGTGTCTGGTGCTGTCTGGTAAGTCTTTGATTCAGTGAAACAGTCTTTTCTGCTCCCTGTCACCCTCTCAGTTTGATCTTGACTATTTTGGGAGCCTCAGTAGTCCAGTGCATCCTGAAGAGGGATTTGAGGTGGCCCTGGCAGATGTCAGGGTGGGCTTGTGTGTCCTGTCGTGGACACAGCACTCTGGAGTTACAGACTCATAAACCAACTACCAATATTTGCAAATCACTAGGAGATGCAAATCATAAGGAGTTTTTCCCTTCCCAGTCACTTGACTGCTTGTCTCGTCCCCTTTCCTTCCCAATCAGGTCTAATTCTCTTCCCTCAGCATTTGACCCAACCCCAGAAATACTGGAGGATTTGAGTGAAGTGATTTGGGAACCTCATAACACATCTTGCATTTTTTTTCCAGAGCAACATCTGATAATTCCTCCTTTTGGCCCCTCAGAAATTCCTCACTGGGCAAGAAGTGCAGAAGCGATAAAAATAGTGTTCTGCAATTCTGGGTTTCGGCATCCTGGTTTCTTCTGAGGATCTTAAATCTCTGAGCAAACAGAGTTTTAAAACAGGCATCATTTCAGTCTCCTTAAATGAGAGGCAAAAGCAGGGCAAAGAGTTTTTGTGTTCTTGTTGGACTTTTAAACCTGTCCAAAAGGGACAGGCACCTCTGTGCAGGGCTTTTGATGCAGGGTCAATGCCAGGAGGGTCTGGAGAGTGTACTGGAGCTCATTCCTGCCAGGGGCTGCAGGGAAGCCCTTCAGCCACCCTGGTGTGGTGGGGGCCAGCTGGGCATGGTGCTGTGGGCACTTGCTGAGACCCGGGAGGTCCTTCGTCCTCTCAGTATCTTTTGCTTTAGGCTGTGATTTTGCTGCCCCCATCAGTCTGCTGGTTTAGGAACCTGCCTCCTTTGCCTGTCAGATGCTCTCCCCTATAGGGATGTGGCCCTGAAGAAGTGAGGGGTAAAGAGCCCTGCCCCAGAGTCACTCCATGGGAGCCACCAGGGCTGCTCACATGAGCCTTGTGCATCCTCACATGTGCTTTTTGGGTCACAGGGACCTGGACTTGGAGTGGCAACTGGGCACTATGTAGGTGAGGTCTTTGGTTGTTCTCTTCATGCCTGAGGAAGAATTTCTTGAAGGCAGTCCATCCCAAACTCCCAGAATTAGAGTACACAGTCCAATTTAAAATGGACCTATTGAATTAATCATCATTTACATGGTTTAATTGAAGAAGAAGAATGTGCCCTGTTGCTTACATCATCTACTGTGTCTTTTTGCTCTCACCACAATGCTGTAGGACAGACATTACTGCCCCACCTGTAAGAATGTATTTCAAGAATGTGGTGAAAAAAATAAAAAGAACATGTAACTTTTCTGGAAATACGATATTTCATGAGGAAAATTTGAAGGATAAAGTAACCAAATTCCAGGTGAACAGGCATCAGTATTGTTAGCAAATACAGCTCTCTGCAGGGCAAAAAAGAGTGGAAAGCCAGGTTTAAACAGGAATTTATAGCCACTGACTGCAAATTACCTTATAAAAATACTGATACCTTCATAAAGTCATCATTTATATGTTTAGTCTTGATTGTCATTTATTGCACTCCTTAATTGTTCAGTAAACTTTTCTGGATTACATGGTGTATTTCAAACTGACGTGAAGCTGTTCTATTGATGTAAATTAAATTGGTGTGTGCTTTACATAGGGGACAACTGGGGGACCAGCAGTAGAAGAGTCTCTTCTCCACTAATAAAGGCAGTGTAGTACTGGTGTTCTGATTCCTGCTCAAGTTAGAGTGGTTGTATGGAATTATGAGTATGCAGGCAATAAAAAACTCTTCAAATCAGCATTGTTATTAGTATGGAGTACAACAGTAAAGGCTGCACACAGTTTTAATTGTTCATCCTTTTTAGAATAGGAGAGGGAAGAACAGATAGAGAAAGCATGTAAAAAACCTCATAAATTTGCCCTGAGTCCAAATGAGATGTTCTGTTAAATCTTTTCCAGGGCTGAACATGTTTGACATTTTTTTATTGTTGGTTTTTCAGTTATTAGCATTTCTACATTTTCTTGGGCTCAGGAGAAGCTGTATGCACATTCCACCTAACGCAATGATCTCTCACCGTCTTGATACTAAACAAGTGGCTCAATCTCTTGAGAGGTGCTGGACTTTATGGGATTCACAGCATGAGATGCCCTATTCTTTTTTCCTTTGAAGCTGTTCTTGACTCTTTGGGTTTCATTCCCCACTATTCTGTAGAAGCAGCGTGATTCCTCCCATACCACTGTTGATTGCATAAAATATTCCCTGAGTCCAACACATTGCACTAAAATCTGGTGTCTGGGCCCTGTCTGATTCTGAACAGCGTAGCTGTTGGATTGCGTTTCAGCGATCCTCAACCTCAAGCCAAGTTTGGAGAGACTTGACTGGGATATCGGTGAGGGGTAAAAGCCATGCAAACCTCTGCTGTGATTGATGGAGTTGTGCGCAGTGAAGACAAATATGTACAAATACTTGCCCAAAATAGTAGGGCCTCAATTCAGCTGTAACTGGCAGACTTTTCCACTCGACTTTCAAGAAACATTGTTTTTAATTGACCTTCATGTGAGTCATTTGAAGAGGCAACACTGCCTTTCGCAAGGAGGGTTTCAAGTGGTGGACTCGCCCATCAAAAGTAAAATTAGTAATTTTACTATATCAAGAGTGATTAAACCTGATCCCCAGGGAGCCAAAAATGATGCTGTGTGACTTCCTTCCCTAATTAACACAGAACAAATGTGAAAATGTGTACATTACAGTAAATTGTGTGCTAATTGGCGTTATAGAAATACTAAATACGAGGGAGAAGTGGGCATATAATTTCCAACATATTTGAGAGGTTTTGCAGTCTGCTTGTGAATAGGAGGAAAAAAAAGTCAAAATTTGACAAAACCATTATTTGTTATGATTTATTCACTCAGCTCAAGTCTTGAACCTGGGAGTTATTGGCAGCTTCAGCTAAGATTCCTGCTGAGTATTTGTGCTTATAATGACTGCATACAGCATGTAGCTCAGTGCTGTTTTTTTGGCATAATATCATAAATATCTATTTTAATTCTTGTCTCTATATGTGTTTTGAGGGTTTGGTGCTTTTTTCCTTTTCCATGCAAAAATACCTCTAGATGTAGGACAATATACTGCTCCCTTTACTTAGGAGAATACTCCACTTGAGTTCAACAGGAGGATTATTCTCCTTGGGTGAACCCCCCGTGCCAGAAGGCCCGTACATCACTTAAATACTGGCTTAAACAGAGAGTAAACATCCATCTGTGCAGGGTAGAATTTCATCTATTGTCAAGGAAGTTAGGTCTGACCCATAGACTTTAGGAATCCCAGTTTATTTGCTGTTCCTAAAATCACATCTCTTCTCCTCTGTTCTTTATCATCCAGGACTCAAGAGTTTTTGTTTCATGTTTTCTTTATACATTTACTATGTCTTAGAAATAAAACTGATTGAAAACGTAATTCATGTTCTAGAGGCAAATTCCTTCTGTTCATACTTTCTTCTGTGAGCACAGAAAGCCAAGTATTTTGGGCCTTTCCTTTGCAGCAAGACTATCTCAGAATTTGTTACTGGAATTGCAGTCTGATGCGTCAAAGTGTTGCATCTTGGTCACAGTGAAGCCCTCTCTTTTGCCAGTAATGTCATAAGAGATAGAAGGTCAAGTATGATCAAAATGAAATGTTGCAGTGCCATCAAATTGAAATGTTTTAATAATTTTTGTTGATGATTTCAGCCAAATCATAATGTCCCTGAGAAACACTGTGATTTCGCACAATTATCTTTTTTTTCCACTGGAAAAACTGGAACCCACGTTATTTAAGTTAAAGAGCCTGCTCTTCAGACTGTGCATGGGCAAAGTTCCCAGGGACTTTGGGGGAGCTGTCAAGTGGAGAAAGCAGTGTCCTTGGGAGCAGGACTCTTAATAGTTTAGCTCTTATTTGAACAGGTTCTTTCTAAATTTTTGTTTCTTTGTTTGATTTGCACTGTCCTCTGTGTGTTAGATTGGAATCGTGATGTGCAGTGCTTAAGCTCTGATTTTAAATTATTTCAGCTGAGCAGGCACACACTCAGAAGTGTCTTTTCCATCTCTCCGAGTTCTGCAGAACATTTCTGCAAGTTTATATCGTGGAATAGTCTGTTCTCACCAATGGTTTCCTCTTGCTTGTTGAGAGCTGTAATTGCTATGAGATTTTGTATTAAAAACTTTGTAGATGTTGCCGGTGTTCTCTAGCTTTTCTGTAAGCAGAGCTGTTGTGGAGGGAAGGGCTGTACGGTTGGAGAGGGGCTGTGCAACTGGAGTTCTCCTTGACTTCTGGTGAATATATCCAACATCTGGAAATGCCAATTGTACTTTCTTGAGTGGTCACAAATTAGTAAGGAACAGATAAGCCATCTATTGGAAGACTTGCAAGCATGCCACACTCTTTCTCATTGAAAAATCCACTTCTGTTAATTTTATCATGTGTATTTTAAGTATTAGAAGTCATCACAAACTCATATTGACAGGCTGATCTGCAAAAGCAGAAAGATTACAGCCCCAGGAAAACTCTCGTGCGTGATTGCTGTTAAGTTTACAGGAATGCAAGGTGTGACAATAATTAGTTTTGAAATGGTAGAGGAGGAAGATGTGGGTTACTGGGTTTGTGACTGAATTTGGTGGGGTTTAACTTCATCCTCTTGGTCGTCTTGTGAGTGAATAGAGGTCCGTAGATTCAGAGTGTGCTCCTGCTAAGTCATTTCCACTCATTAAGTACTCAGAAAAATCCTTTTTGTTACCATCAGGGGGAGCTTTTGAGATCTCTCAAGAGTGAAAAAAAATATTAAAAAAAAAAGAAGAAAGGAGAAAAAAAAGAAACGTCCCAGCTCAGAAACAGAGATCTACAAACCAGCAAGCAGACAGAATCTTACCTGTGGCTACAACTAAGCCAAAGAAACCAGGGGAGCTAAATTCCTTAGGCTGAAAATTTAGCAATATTGAGAGGATTTTTTTTTGTCTCAACCCACCAATAATATTAATAATTTTTTTTTTATTATTATTTCAAAAAAACCCAGGAGTCTTTGGAGCATTGAAAAGCCAAATCCTGCTCTGTTGTTACAGCTTCTGGAAGGCAAATGCTCTTCAAAAAGCTTCTCTGATTTTAGCTCCTGATGATTCGATGGGGACCTTTGATGCAACATTTGGATTAGCTGCACACAACTGCACTGAGGGGGACCACAAAAGGGGGAGCCTGGCTGATTGCATAACTTTAAGAAAATAATAAGAGGAAAAGAAAGAATTAGGAAAAGAGAGAGTGAAAAAGAGAGAGAAAGAAAGAAAGCAATTAAAAAAAACATCTGAGACTCAAGTTTCAAGACTCTTTATGTGCTGCAGAGGAGCATAAGGTTTACCAGCAAAGTGCAATGGGGAGTCTGAGAGGAGAAATAGCTTTCTTTTTTGCCAAGGGAAAAAAATAGGAATGTGTGTTTTGGACTAGACTGAGACAGAAAGCTGGGGAGATTGCAGAAAGGGGGGTGCAGGATTTTTGTCACATTGATCTGTTCACCTTGATTGTCTTCTTTAAAAAAAAAATAAGGGGGGAAGCAATAGGGGGAAAGAGGAAGAGAGGAAAAGAAGAGGGGAAAAAAGAAAACAGCAAAAGTGTTTGAACCTCTGGAGCTATCTGCTCCTTCAAGCTGATTGATTAGTCATGATCCCTGCAGTTTTAATGGGAATCATTCAATTGGGAAGGTGGAGCACCCTAGAGTAGATTAGCATATTCTTGTTTACTCATCTTCTGAGGGGCTTTTTCTCTTTTCTTTCATTTTGTGGAGAAGAAGGGAGGGGGGGAGGCTGGGGGGAAGGAGGGGGTTGTGGCTTATGTTATAAAGGAGGCCAAAAAAATAAATAGATTAGAGCATCTTTTGGGGGGAGGGAAATCAGTGGGTCTGAGTCTTGGAGCAAGCTGGGGGGGGTTGTTTTGGTTTTTTGTTTTGTTTTGTGTGTGTGAGAGAGCGTGTGTGTGTTTTTTTTAAGAAGAAAAAAATAAAGGGAAGAAAATCCAGCAGAGAAAAGAAGAGAGAGAGGAATTCCAGCTGTGGAGGAATAGAGGAGAAGAAGACAGATAGAGGAGGAAGAACAGAGAAATACATTTCAACCAAGAAGGAGTTTTGATTTATTTTATTTTTATTTGTTTTAAGGGGAAAAAAAATCTATAAGCAGGAAAAAGAAAGAAAGAAAAAGAAAAAAAGAAAAGAAAAAGCAACTGAGAAGGGTTATAAAAAGAGCAAATACCAAGAAGGGTGAACAAGAGAAGAAAGTCAAGGCAAGGAGGAGCCCAAAGCTGGCAGATCGGGAGGATTTGCAGGGGAGAAGGGGGGGGAAGATTGGAAATGCAGCTCTGGAGTTTGCTGCTGCCTCTTGCGCTTCTCTGTACAGCCCTAGCCAGTGGACCCGAATGTGGGATGGACGAGCGCTCGCGCAGGGCGAGGAGGGACACCAGGCACAGCCGCCAGCTCCTCCACTCTGCCCCGGGCACCTGTGCCACCAGGTTAGCCCGTGGCAGGCGCTCCGCTGCTGGGCTGGAGCCTGGGCAGGTTCCCCGCAGGAGGCAACAGCGGGAGGTGAAGGACGAAGAGGAGTCCCTTACCCCGAGCAGGGCGCTCTATTTCAGTGGACAAGGTGATCAGCTGCGGCTGAAGGCAGATATTGAGCTGCCCCGAGATGCCTTCACTTTGCAAGTGTGGCTGAAAGCTGAAGGAGGACAGAGATCTCCGGCTGTCATTGCAGGTAGGTAGCTGGTCGTGCCTGTGGCTGCAGCATCCCTTTCACATTTCGGGAGCCGGCGGAACAGCCAGCTGTAGGCGTGCGTGTGTATAGTAGATGTGTGTGTACATCTCCATGTGCGTGTGCGTCTTCCAACGTACAGATGTGTGCGAGTGCATGTGTAAACACGCCCGGGTGCGTTTATTATAGATCTATTTGGTGAAATACAGGAGCTCAGCAAACTGTCGGAAAGTATATGCTCGCAGAAAAAAAGTTACATAAACTTTTGCATAGGGAAATGGCAGAATCCTGGATAGTTTCTTTATTTCTGTGTGTATGGATTAAGGTGCAGATAGGAGAGAGAGCTCTCACGGTGGGTTTTTACCTAATTTTCAGGTTGGAAAACTGTCAACAGAATGTTTGAAAGTAGCTTGTATGTATGAAATGAGATGCATGTGTGTCTCGTGTATGGCTGTCTAAGGTCCCTGTTAGTTTTATTAGCTTTTTAGTGTACTTCGCTGTCACCTTTTTAGATGCAACGTTAGCATGTGGTTTCCAAAAAGCTTTAAAGGAACTTTTGGCTATTGTGAAACCTCAAATGAATCAAATGAGTTTATAAAGTTCCCAACCCCTCGGCACTCAGCTGGGGCTGGGACTAGCACTGCAGCTAGAGGATGTATTGAGTATTTTTGTCTCCCTTTAGCGATGGCAAGTGTAACACAAATGATTGTAAGGTCAAATAGCCCTATAAAATCATTTAGTGCTCAAAGCAGCTACCAGTCTAAGCTTGTCTGAGCTGAACAATAATGAGGAAGATTGCACCTTTCTTATTTAAATTTTATGAGCCCATCATGAATTTGGGTCCTTGCCCCCCCCACTGTCCCCCTCTCTCCCGCCACCTCCCACCCTCGTCCTGCTTTAGTGATAAAGTGCAGCGAAGTTGTCGTGAAACCGGATACTTTTCGAAGGGTTACAAACCCTTCTAAATGTCGCCACATCCATCTTTGCTCTGAAGGAAGTCCTAGAACATGGAAATGCCCTTAAAAAAAAAAGAAAACAAGTCAGAAAGTGAACCGGGGGACCGGGGAGGGGGGAGGGGGGGGGCGGGAAAGACATGTTTTACAGTTCTTTTGGCAAGGAGATTCCCTGAAAGTACAAAGTTTCCATGTCCTAGGATGCCTTAAAGAGACAGGGAGGATTTCCCCTCTCCCTTTAACTAGAGTCACTTCCTAGCAGAAGGCAGCAGATGCTGGTGCCAGTGGTCCGGCAGCCAGCCCCCTCGCCACCCTTTGCCACCCTCCCGTTCTGCAAGGTTCTCCATCCCTGCTGCCCCATCCCTGACCCGCGAGACCCTCCTCTCACAAGAAAGTTGCTTTGTCCGAAGGAAAACAAAAACTGAGATGAACTCAGCAGTGCATTTCCTTAACTTTCCCCTATCCCAACTGCTCTGCTCTCTTATTTTCAAGGAGGGGTGTGTGTGGCTGTGGGGTGGGAAGGAGGTGCTGGGCATGGGCTGGTCCTTTTTTCCTTTAGCAGGATAGGCGAAAGAGTAATTTCATAGGTGAAATAGTTTATAACTTGCTTTATTTCCTCTGGCTTTCTCATACTTCACTCTTCTGGATCCCAGTCTTAACTTAAACCCCAGGGCTCAAAGTGCTTCCCTTTCAAGTTGGGAAAGGCTGAGTTTGAGTTTACACAGATCTTATCGGTGGCAAAACATGGTCAGTGTATTTTGTAATGTGTTTAATCCAACACCTAAGACCAGCATGTCTGTCTTTGTTACAAGTGTCTCTTAATTCACACAGTAGGAAGCCTGGACAAACACACACAAAGATCATTTGTAGTAAAATACTTTAATTGGATGGGGGAGGTTGGGTTGGTGCCTGCATAAAACACTTGACCCATTTTATGCATGGAAATAACATTCCACTGTGAAAAATGAAAAGAAATGCCCCACTTTAGCACCGCAGAGCTTGCAGCTCAGCTTGGGGAGGACTTTGTGATTTTTATTTTATTTTTAAGGGCCCCCTCACTCCCCCTGGCATGCACTCTTGAAGAGGAGCCAGGTTTGGCTCTGTGTGTAAACACCTGGAAGAGGTCCAAGAGGAACTCACTTGGAGTATCCTCCACACACCACAGCCTCCCAGACCTGCAGCAAGCTTAGGGAGAGATTATGCTTCCCCCAATGAGGAAATCAAGGGTTCTGGCTGCCAAAACTCTTGGCTTTCTCATTTTCACTGTTTTGGGATGTGACAGCCCTGTTCTGCTCTTGAAGTTGCATCTGTAGGACTCCACTGAAATCAAGAGCCCTTTTGGGTGTTTGAGTGGCTCAGGGACTGGGTCAAATTGGCTGACAGTGTCAGAAGTAAGTTTCTGTTCAACTTCTACCCCAATCTTGAAGCGGGAAACTGTGTGATTGTACAGATCTGAGGGAGAGGGCAGGATGGACTGGAAGATATCTCTTTTTCTGAGTATTCCTTGTATCCTTGTCTACTTTTTACCCCCACCCTCTGCCTGTATTGACTGCTCCCATCCCATCTTTCCTTGCCAACATATAAGTACTCACTGCAAGTCATATAGGAGCCACGTACGTTCCTATAGGGGAAACCTGTTGTGTCTGTTAAAAATCTCGTGTAGGACCCATGTTCTTATCGGCTATTATGCCCAAGCCCTGATATAACAGAGCTCTTCTGCTAATCCAGGCTACAAGAGTTTCTGTTTCTCTCTGGAGCCAACTCTCCTTACGTCACCCTCTGCTGCAGTATTCAATTTGTTTTCATAAATGGCTAATTTTACAGCGCTCTTAAGTGGGTTCGTCATTGTGCCGGGCCATGCCCTGTCTCTGATGACAGGCAGTCCTTGGTGCCAGGCTCTGCCAATTTTCACGCTGGTTGGCAGTAATGTTATTGCTGACCTGTTTGACTTCACTGATATCTGTTCTGGCATTTGTCAGGGGAAAGCTGTTGGGAAACTAGAAGTCTGACCCATTGATCTGCATTACGCAAAAGCTCAGAAGCATTTTCAGGGCTGGGCTTCATTTGTGCAGCTCCCGCGGTGCAGCTTTCCAGCGGAGGCAGCTCTCAGCTCGCGTGTACTTGCCTCCCTCCCTGGGCCACATAGTTCTTGGACAAACACTCCTTGGGATGTGCGTACCTACCACACAGCACAGCACATCCCTCTTAGAAACACACACATGTGCACATGGTACTAATCATGCAAGTTTGTGCAGTTTCCCCTATAGAGTCTTCAAGTGCATCTCTAGTTGTGAATGAAGGAGTTAAGGTCCAGGCTGTAGTCAAGTTAGGTATTACACACGCCATGCAAAATACCACGCTTCAAAGTACCATTGACCTTGCTTCTGTTGTAATAAAAGATATTTCAGTTCTCCTGTGGAAATACAACTCCATCCTAAGAAACAGGATCCTCCTGAGTCCCTGTCAGTGTGTTTTCTGGTATATGGCTCAGGAGTGAGATAGCTCATGTTTTCATAGGAATGAGATGTTGACTCTTTACTGGCTGGGAGCTGAGAGAAGTGAGATGAATGATCAGCAGCGGGTGCCGGAGTAAGAAGGCGTGCCTTCTCTGAAGAGTGAAAGTTATTTGTGTTTTGTTTTGTTTTTTTTCCTTCCCGGTTTCATTCTCCTCTGTCTCTCTATTCCTCTGGCTGCCAACAGAGAGCATGATCCCAGCTTAATAAGGCTTCGTATGTAAGGGAGTGCCTATATTTTCCCAACTTCAGTCCTTGGTGAACATAAAACTGCAGAAGAATCTAAAGGGAAAAAAAAAATTCCAAAATCAGCACAGTGGAGCTCACTTAAAGCCACAGCTCTTGCATATAGGAGACTGAGAATCAGCTGTGCCGGGGTCCAATAATCGGGCAATTATAAAGACATGTCATTGACACTGCATAGGTGTGTTCCCTCCACAGGGTTTAAGACTATATCTTTACATCTGGGGGTTAGTTTGGTTCCCTTCTGAAGTTCTGGAGTTGGATATTGAATTAGTACACTGCAGGTAGAATTGGTGAGCTAGATCCTGTCCCTGGAGCTAATCCTTGTAATGAGTGTGTTGGGAATTGAAGGCATCTTCAACAGAGAGTTTACTCTGAGTTTTACTGGCATTAAAATAATTGGTAGATAGATAATGCAGCATTCTTTTATTTTTGACAGCTTGTTGGCTTTTAATTGCATGAATTTTCTTATTTTGAACTGTCAGGAAGTACTAGAATGAAGGACTGTGGAATAAATTAATTGTAAAGCTTCTAGTTCTGTTCTTTAATTAGCACTGGTGCGTGCCAGGTCCCAGGGTGATGGGCATGATGGGTGGAATGGAGTAACAGCTGGACCAAAGAGATGGGATCTCCAATACGTTCCCAGGTGCTCCTGATCAGGGTGACAAGCCTACAATGCACCATTGCCGAAGGCTACAGGTAGCTGTGTGGTTTTGGCTTCCCTGTAGATGAGTTCAAATCATTACCCATAATTACAGATCTGGATAAAGCGTGACTAATAGGCCACTGAAAAAATACAGCACAACTTGTCATTTCATAAATATTTGTGTTTGAACAGCACATTTCCTTCAGCCTGCAGAAGCCAGGACAAGAGTCAGAAACTGGAAAAGAAAAAGAATTTTTCTTTCCATGAGATTTCCAATTTTTAGTGGTCTCATTCTTTTGCCCAGCTACACACAAGAGTCAGAACAGCACAGTTAGAGTAAAGTTGTTCTTTTGTTTTTCTTAAAGCGCTTACATGTAGGCTGCTCTAATTAATAAAATTATAATAAAAGAAAGACAGAAATTTGACTCTGTGTGTGAAGAATGGTAAGTTTAGATTCCTAAGTGATCTATGGCTGTCTCCTGTAGGCACGGAGATGTGTCCCAGGCTGAGCTTGCCTCTCCAAGCTTCATTTCAGCCTGATTTATTTCAAGCCAGCCTGTTTCACTTAGAAAAACTCACACAAGGCAGAAAGCAAACCGAGGGGATGGTGTGTGGAGAGAGAGCGCGAGCAGGGCTCTCCTCAGGGATTCCTAGAGACGTCTGGAGAAGCACAGAACAGAGCTGTGGCAGGAGGGCCTCAGTGGTGAGGACAAGAAGCAGCCCTTGGAGAGCCTTCGCACGCTAAGCCATCGCAGAAAGACAGACCTGGTCGGTGATGCAGGCACTGGGAAGATGTCACATCAGGTTAAAGCTGCTCTCTAGTTCCCCACATTGCCTCTTTGCACAGCACAGCTGTGGAGGTGGAGGTATCTACCATCGGCCCTGGCCACATGTGATGTAGTGAGGGATGTGCTTAAATCCCAAATCTCAGAGGTCTCACTGAGCACAGCAAGAGCTGGGAGGAGCGACATGGGCTCCCTGGGACCCTAACCCCAAGCTTCCCACAAAAGTACGAGCCTCTTACCTTTCCCACAAAGAATAGCACAGATCTCCACTTTCAAAGCAGGCCCAGGAGTTTGCTGATGCTGATCCACAAGCTTTATCTGTTCATTAGTCTTTGCCAAGGGAGGGAGAGATCCTTGGCTGGGTGCATCCAATGGCAAAGAGCCAAACCACTGATGGGCACCTCCCTGGTCCCTGAGGCCTGATCCCAGTCAAGGCAACAGGGGCATCCAGCTGGGTGGAACAGGGACTTCAGGTGGAGAAATGTCTTCTTTGGAGTCCAGCTCTGGCTTGGTCAGGACACAGGTGCCAAGCTCCTAAGATCTGTCGCAAGAGAAGTGCAACCACAATGCCACCCTGAGAGCTTGTAACATAAAAATATTGGAGGACCAATGGGTTTTAGGGGCTCTCACAAGGGAATCCACTGAGCAATTTCACCTTGGATTTCCATGGCTCACACTGGCCTGAGCCGCAATATAGTGGCTTTTTTCAAAAAGACATATTGAAAAAACCCCAAAATAAACCCTTCCATGACCGGGGTCAGCTGAAATGTTCCCCTATAATAATTTTACCTCCAATTTGAGCAGTTGGTTTTTTTCAGTTCCTCTTTTCTTTTCTCTGATAGAAATTATGAGAGCAGAAGCAGAGAAAGGACCACCTGGGTTGCCAAATTCAGTCCCCTGCAGTGTCAGCGATATAACAGCAGATAATTAGTCCAAACATTCACAGAGTATCCACTTTGTAGGTTCTGATATAGCACAGGCCACAAAAAACTTCCCAGTGCTCTACTATAAACCAAAGATCTTACGCTAAGACCAAGAGTCACCACTATAACGGAACACAGGAAAGGAGAAGGACAGATTGACAACATCTTAAGTACCTAAAATCCAAAGCACTGGTTTAGAGAAGTGTTAAGTATGAGAAAGAAAAACATTTGCTGGTAAAAGATATCAGCTTTATTATTTTCAGAGAGTTATAAAAGAATCAGGTGTTTTGACAGTTATGAAACCTCTAATAAAATTTTCAGTAAGAATATTTGCCAGAACTGATCCTTTCCCACAGATAGACTGTTTGGATTAATTTCCCTTTTTCCTGAGAAAAATATTTTATCAAACATTTCCCACCCTTCCCTGGTTTTATTCTGTGTCGCAGTTCCTACACCGTGTCATTGTAAGAACAAATGCATTCACTTGACTGCATTTTTACTTCTTCAGATCTTGTATCCCAAATTATTCTGAAAATGGATCAGAAAAGCCTCATTTGATCAAACCTCTCTATGTTTCTTTCAAATATCAGCTAGTCTAATAGCATCTTTTTCTTCTTTTAGCCTCGTCTATCAACACTACCATATACTGTCTTTACGTGATCAGTATATACTACTCTTTCTATTTCAAATATGCAAAATATATTGGACTTTTCTGTTTCCTAAGTTCCAGGCATGCTTCATGTATTGTTCTGGGTGCAGAACAACTGACTGGGTTGTGCATTTTTTTTGTTTATTTCCCCCAAAATGAGACTTCTGAAAATGAAGCTGTACCTTTTATCTGCCCTTAGGCTTCTGCTGCTCTATGGGCATTTCCCTACCTTGGGACAGCTGACATTTTTATATGATTCTTACTTCTATTTCATTTTTCTGTAGAGAAGAAATGCTTGATTGTTCTGCTAATTTCTGCTTGTCCCTACATTTTTCTTCATTTTCTCTGGTGTGAGCATGCATGCACATACGCACACAATTTCTAAAGCAGCTTTGATTTTTTTTTTCCCAGATCAATAGAGCATTTAAACTCCAACGATCAAGGAAGAGCAGCTTGTTTATTTCCCCACATGTTCTGACACAAGTGGCAGATCCTGTAAACTGCTTTGATTTGATGTTAGTGCCTATTATAAAGTTTACTCTCCCCAAAGCCATCCAAGAAGTCAAAGTACTCTTACTCTGAACAGGAGCAGAGCAGAACTCATGAGGCAAGTTAAAAGGACCTAAAAAGAGAACAAGAGCGAATGTGTCATCCCAGAGTTTTGTTTTCTGTTGTCCTTGTCCACAGCGATCAGAACAATTTGCTTAGTTGAGGGCTGTTCAACAACCGTAAGGTTGCCAGCACCAAGTGAAGGTGCAGTACGTATTGTAATCAGAACAGTGAAAAACTATAAATACAAGTCAGATTATCTCTTGGCAAAAGTGGAACTGGGTTTTTGATGTTTGAATTTCGCAGGCAGCATGAATCTGATGCTGAACCTGTAGAAGATGATGAAAGAATACCATTGACCTTGGCTGACTCTAACTGAGGCTCTGATTTCAGTCTTCTGTATCCCTCCACTACAGCTTGGATCGTTCCATGGTCCTTACTTTAACATCCTTTATTTTGCTGTCCTTTCTTGCTTTGGATACAAAAGAAGAAAAATTATGAAGACTTAACATCAGAGAATTTGGCCAGGGGAAGGGGACATGTTTATTTTAATTGGTTTTGCCGTATTCCAGATCCTGCTTTGGCCTCTGTGTCTCTCAACCTTTTTTTTTTTTTTCTTTTCAGTGTTAAAATAATCACTCACTTAAAACACACTGTCCAGTTTTCTGTTTTGCTGGGTGATGTAAGTGTGTAACTTTCCCATCCAATCCCTCCACCCTCTCTTATCACCGTTGTAGTCTCAGTTCTTTCTCTACTATCTGGTGTCCTTGATTCCCCTGTCTTTCCCTTTTTCCTGCTCCACACAGTTGCTGATTTCCTCCTCCCCAGCAAGTGTGTGCTGTGGGTAATACTCCATCTCTCATCATCTTTTGCTGCAGGAGGGTGGTGTCCCCTCCCTGTGGATCAAGAGTAGCTACCAGGTTGGTAGCTTCAGCCAACTCGTGCTGTGGGAACAGAGGGTAAGCAGGCTGTGTGTTTGTGTGCTTAGTCAGGCATATGCTTATGCATATTTTCTGGGAATTATTGATATTGTTCTGTTTAATATCCATCCTCATGGTACACAAACAAGGAGCAAGCAGTTCATCTCACAAAGGAGGGGAGAGGATGGAGGGAAACTGAGAAGCATCTGGAATTGGCCTGATGAAGCAGCATCCAAGAGAGAGATGATACCAGCTCATGAAAGAAATAGAATTACTGTGTTAGAGAAGAAAACCGCTCTGCTCTTGCTGATTCACTCCTGGGGTCTGGTAGGCTTCCCCTGAGTCTTCCTTTTGAGTGATGCTTTGGGCTCTTTTATCTCTTCTCCTTCCTCTCCTCTGCTGTGTTTTCCCTCCTTTTCCTTATCTAATTTATTGTCTCTTTATTTGCTTTAAATCACTTTCCCATATGGATTTCTCTCCTCTGACCCATCTTCCCCTCCTTCATCCAATTCCCAAGAATCTTCTGTCATCATGGAATTGGGAGAAGAGCAGCCCTGCTCCTGACACTGAGCATCAGCTGCAGGCTCCTTTCTTCCTTCATTCTTTTCCTTGCCTGTTCTCTTCTGTTAGTGTTGGAAGCATATTCACAAAGATTATCCATTGGATTGAGGAAAGAGATCTTATCACTGTTGTTTTGTTGGTTTTATTTAAGACAGGGAAAGAAGTGGAAAGGAAAGGCCTTCACTGTTATCCGTGTTCCTTAGTTTTGAA
This sequence comes from Phaenicophaeus curvirostris, assembly GCF_032191515.1. Lineage (NCBI taxonomy): Eukaryota > Metazoa > Chordata > Aves > Cuculiformes > Cuculidae > Phaenicophaeus > Phaenicophaeus curvirostris. The sequence continues at coordinate 4,492,711 of NC_091411.1, forward strand.
TATAATTTTTTTTCCTCCTCTACTAATGTATCCTAGTACTGTTATTTTCCTTTATCATTGCAGTGAGACTGTGGTTTTGTAGCCCTGATAACTGTCTTAAAACATCCTGCTGATGGTGGTGATAAGTTTCTTAGGGATTAGAGAGCATTGCCCTTAAAATCGGAAAACTGGGGAATGAAGGGGTGCTCTGTTTTGTCCAAGATGTGGCAGTGTGTTGGTGACGGAGCTAGAAAGAGATTCCAGCAGCCTTGGCCTTTTGTTAAACTCTCTTTTTTCTTTTAGGGGCGATGATGGTTATTCCTCAGTCCGGGTTTTCTCCACATGAAGTCAACACACCCTAATTCCTCTAGGATGTGTCCTTGTAGCTGCTGATGGTTCTTCTCTGGGTAATGGTTGTACTGAGCTGATGATGGTTATGAAGTCTTTTACCTGGTGTCACACTGTTGAAAGCAGTGGCAACACGGGGCATGAGGGAAGAAGGCAGCTGGCATTTGTGACAGGAGCTCTTTGGAGATGGCGGAAAATCACATGGTCTGGAATTAATATCTCTGACCCAGACATGCCAATGATGTTTGAATCGGCATGAATTATTGTATTTCTCAAATGGAACAGCATATGCAGCCCATAATGGCAAAGAAAAACAAATATCACAGAAGCCCCTTAGTTCAGAGTACTCATTTAAATTGGAATACATTGATATTTTTGCTACATCTGCACAATGATTAATATATTGATTTGTAGAAACCTCATCTAAGTTATAACTGATCACGTTCCTAGCAAAGGCTGAAAATCTGTTTCTGAATATGTCAGATTATTAGTAAAAGGCCAGAATCACTTGCAGCTAAATACAGACCAGGTGAGTGATGGCAGAAGGGGTTTTGCACGTGGCATGTTAGAGCCCCAGACTGTTCTGGGGAGTGGCCATCAGCTGGTGCACTCTCTCATGGCTAAGTGACTGGTGTTCCTGTTGGTAGCATCAACAGGGAGGCTGTATATCATATAACCCACACAATTTTCTACTGAATTCAGCAGCATCTGTGCTTGTAAAGACTGAGGTGCTAAGGTTGAACTCTGGAGCTTGCATTACTACTGTCTTACATTGCATCTGTCTTGTGGATAAACAGAGCAGGCTCTCTGAGGTCAAAACAGCACCTTTCACCAATGATAATTTAATGGGAACTATTTTCAGCATAAACTAAACAAGAATTGGAAGCCCCCTGTGCTGTAGCTCATGAATGGAGATGTTCAGGGAGAAAAGGAGTACTGGGAGAAAAAGCAAATGTTAACTAAATGCATTACACATAAGGTTTTGAAACATGTACTTGGCAGAGGAAAGGGCGAGCAGTAAAAGCCAGGTTCTGCTGTTGGACACACCAATGTAAACCTAGTGTAATTCCTTTGGAGAGGAAATCGGGGGGGGGGCTGCTCCAGACCGATGAACTTGTACAATCTGAGGCAAGAGACAGAGAGCACGCAATGGGGAAAATGAACAAGCTGATGAGTGGATGTCATGGAGAACAACCTCCAACCACCGTCGCCACTATTGATAGTTTAATTTGGGTGTGTAATGGTTATGGTGATGCACTGGGAAACATTTGTACAACATGGGGTTGTTTTTGCTTTTTGGAGCATTTTCTGCTTATACCTATCATAATCCCTCTGGACTGTGAAATTAGGGCATATACCAGTTTCACAGTGAGCGCTTTGTGTTTCTGGCAACAAACAATTCTGAACTCTGCTCTCCAGTCTTGTGGTCCTAAACTACTTCCCCACCTCCCATACTGTCCCTTCTCCAGCAATAATATCCCCTCCTCTGTTTATAAACAAACACCCTCAGAGAGGAAGTTCACAGGAAGAAAAGTAAGTTAATGACAATCAACCACACACTCAGGTCCAGGCTGTGGGTTGGAGCCAGCAGAGTTGCTGGATGTTTCCTATGCTGCATATGTTTGTAGGAGTTCCTTTGATGAGATGTCTGCCTATCTGTCTGACTATGCATCTTTCAATTCTTTTCCCTTCATCACAGAAAATATGACAAAAGAGGGAGTAAAATTATAGTTTAAATTTGCTTTAAATCAGCATGGACTGTGTTTGGGAATCCCAAACAGGGAGACTTGCTTCAATGAGCATGTGGAATTTCTTCTTGATAAATTCACTGATTTTGAATCTATTTCTTTCTTTATTGTTTTAAATATGGAAAATCTAGATTCTGGCTCCTGGCGAAACTGTTGCTCCTGAGTTCTGTAAAGGCCGTAAAAGAACTAAAATAGCCCAAAGGAAAATTGTCCTACCATAGTCTAAGCACAAGGCTGATACGTCTGGTGTTGCACATTTCTCTAACAGAGCCGCCAAAGTACAGAGGTAGGAGAGAGCAGGACCCTAGGAAATAAATAACACAGGGCTGTGTAGTCACCACGAGTTTTGGAGCAAGGGACAAATAGTCATGGTAATGGTCCTGGAAAACACAAAATGCTTTAACTTGATCAAAAGTTTCCTCAAACCCCTTACGGCACAGGGGAACCCAGGAAAAAGTCCATTTTCTTGTGACTGTTCCTGAATTGTTTCTCCAGTACTGCTTCTTGGTGATCTCAGCTAGGAGCTGAGGAAACTGGTATTTGTTTGCTTCCAGGAGACACTGGGACCCTCTGAAAAGCCTTTCTGGCTCTTCAGAATGTATGGGTAAATCTCTGGGATAAAGAAAATCTGGTTAAAGAAAATCCCTGGGAGCGAGGGAGGCAGCACTGGTTGGGGCTGTGGTTCCTCACCCATGCAGAGTTGTTGTATCCGTGCAGTGCTCTTGTCACCATCCTAGGCTCCCCCTCTTCCATAAGAAGTGTCTTTGGAAACTGGGAATAAAGGAGTTTTTGTGGATAATATAGACATGAAAGTTGTGGTCCCACTTTAGTTCTAAGAACCTTGAAGGTTTAAATGTATTGCAAAAGGTTTCCACTGCTAAGAAAATCACCATACTTTAAAATGTGATGGTTTAAAATAGTCTTATCTGTTACTTTTTGTTGAAAGAGCAGTTTCTCTTCTTGTACAAATATTTTCTGGCATGTAATTAATAGCTGTATTGTAAGACTATTCCAGAGTGGTCTCTCCACCTTTCACCCCAGTGGGGGGTGGAAGACAATCAGAAATGAGTATTTCTTATTGCAGCACGGGCAAAGTTTATCAGTTGTTGCACAATCCCTTTGCCTGTGAACAGATTAAATAAAGAAGGGGGCAGGGTGGTGGTGGAAACAGACCTGATTTATACCAGTGAGCTTCCTCCAAGAATTCCAGGATAACTATCAACAGTTTCTCCTAGGAGGGAAGTTCAGCAATTCAGTCTTGCTCTTTGAAGAACTCTGAATTAATGAAGAGCAGAGTATCTTCTGCTCTTTGCGCTAGGAAAGACTGGAATTCCCCAAAGTCCTCTTGCTAGAGATGGTTTAATCAAACAGACTGTTTACATTCTGTGTCTCACCAGGGGCATCACTCAAACAGGGGTGGTCTTCAGCTATATGCTGTAATAGTAGGGGTTTATTTTATTTTATTTTAAACATCAGCATACCACAAGTTTTACTGGGAAATTGCTGTATCCAAACACCTGCAGGCTCCGTGGAGCAGGCCAGAGAGGGAAGCAAAAGCAGCTGCATCTCACAGAGGCAAAATGATACTACGAGGGGTCTGTGTTTCTTCTCTGAATGTTTCTGGTGGGTGGGATTTGGCAGCAAAGGTAGACCAGGAGCACTTGTAGTCATGGAGGAAGACACCTTGCAGTGGTAGGAGGCTGAGCACTGCAGTAAACTCTTCCCTCTGCCTCAAACCCTGATACCAGAAACAGAAAAACAAGTGCCTTTCTGCCCCAGCCATGTCTTTGCTCTCACACTGTGACAGCCAAAGTGTTTTGGAGAACAGTTTCTGTGCTCTGGTACTTAAGAAAGCACTAAATGAAATGAGAGCTACGTATTTCATGAAAAAGAGGGAAGAAGGAAACAAGATTAGGATAGCTCTTCCTACCACCGCCCATCTCTCCCCTCCCACACGGCGGATGTCTATTGCATTTATATCAAGAAACCGACACTTTATTGCACATGTGTATGTCTGAAATTGGCCGTAAGCCTTGGGTTAGGATCTAAACTGGTGTTCAGATACTTCCTTAAGAATAATACGTTGGTATCTTCTGGAAGTGATGTATTTCCGCTCCCCATGCACAAGATCTTTAGTGCATCATTGAGGAGGATGCACGTAAGTAGGCAACGTGGCCAACATTCTTCCAAACCCAAGCAATCCAACCAGCTGTTCAGCAGGGATGTTATTTATTGAGAACTGTCAATGTGTTCAACACATGGTGTCCTCTGGAGTGATGAGCTCACAGCGTGGCTTTTATGGGGTTTCTCTGACACTTGTCAAACACTGGTGGCAGGGCAAGCTTGACGAGGCACGCATTTTTATTTGAAAATTATTATAGACGGGCATTGCAACAAGATATTCTGTGAGAAAAGGAGAGACAGAGATTAGTTGACGGAGAAGAAAACAGGCAGTGGCAAAGGGTAGAGGTTGCTTTTGCTGGTGGTTTTGGGAAGGGAACAGAGATTCTTTTAGGAATAAATTAGATGCTTTTGGGGAAAGAAAGGGTGTTTGCTTCAGCAGTGATGAAACTGCTGTATGAGAGAGAAGCAGGCTCCCTCTTCTGCTGATTCAGGCTGCTTATTTTGTGGCAGTGTTTGGAGGTGCACAGGTTACTACTTTGCAATTGCTCTGAGGTACCCTCAGCTCCGTCCTTTCCATCTGTGAAGGTGGGGTAATGGTTCTCAGCAAAGTCAGGGAGATACTGTTTGTCAGGATGAGGTAATATCATCGGTGCAGCTCTTTGATCATGCATGATGCTGTTATTGGCAAATGCCACTCCATTGTACCAAAGGGAAGAAACACTCATCCAAGAAGTCCTGTTGGCCAGGATTGTGCTAGGTCCCTGCAGCATGGTGCTGCTATAAAGAGAAGACTGAAGTTGAGGAATGCCAGAGACAGAAAGACAGAGGCATATCTTGCCAATCTCATAATTATCTATTTGTCCCATCTTTTTTTTCTTGACTTGTGTAAGCTCGTATTCATGAGTATCACAGGTATTTATTTTCCCCTACTTAAAAACAGAGCTGTTGCCTGAACAGTGTGACTCTGGCCACATTCCCTCGTATTCAGCACAATGCAATCTTGGCTCTTTACTAGTTAATATTTTCTGTCAACAACCTGCAAGAAAGCATAAAATCAGTGCTGATAAAATTTGCAGATGTTGCTCAGTTCAGGGAGTGGTAAACAATGACCAAAACAGTACTCTCATTTGAGCGTTTTCAAAAACGGAGAGCATGCAAATTGTACGCATTAGAATAAAGCCAAATGTGAAGTCATAGATATAGAAAGATGGGTGCCAGGTCATACATCAAGAATGAGTGCTTGGGCAAGGGTCTTTCACCTGGAAGATAAATGTGTAGGAGTAACTGCATTGAGGAATAGATAAAGCATGTAAATGTGACCTGGCAGTGTGATGCTGTGGCCAAAGGTTTAGAGTCATCATTGGCTAAGTAAACAAGCAAACATTCAGCTGGATTGGGGAGGATCTGTTATCCTTGTATTGACACTGAAGTAGCTGCTGATGAAGCACTTTGTCCAGTTCTGGTGTCCACAGTTGAAGAAGGATGTTGTATGAAAGAAGATTTAGAGAAAAAAACGTAACCATGACAGTAATTATATGATTTGTAACAAGCCTTAAAGTATTTGACTGAAGAAGGTTAAGAGGTGACTTGATCTTTACGATCTTTAAGTGTATGTGTGGGAAATATTAATCTGATAATTGGAGGTTGGAAATCTAATAATGGAGGATATGAGTAAATCCAATGGATGCACATGGACACTACGCAACCAAAGAAAAGAGATAAAATGCAGTATTTTAGGCTTGAGAGTAGTCAGTCATTGAAAGACCTTTCTGAGTAGAATGGTGAAATATCTGCCACTGTAACTTTCAAATTCAGCATTTTTCTAAATTACAAGGTCTTTAAAGAGGAGTCAGTTCAGACCTCACCTGTATTGTGTTTGAGTACTACTAATGTCAGATTATTCTGGGGTTTTCAGGTGTTATTGCAAAAGTAATTGAAGCTGATGGTAAAGCCGGGTAGTGCTAAGGTGGTAATTTCAAATACTTTCGTTTTCCAGTATTTCTGTGGATTCTCCTTGACACTGGTAGGATATTTCTATTCACCGGACTATTACCAACTCTTTGTAGGGTCTCCTGGGCATGACCATAGTTCAATTTTCAGACCTAGTTTCATATGATGTTGTTAGTCTTATTTAGATTTTATCTTTAACGTGAATGGTGTGCTGTTCAAAAACAGTCCTGTGTGCTAGTTTGAAGAGAAGCTGAAAAACAAGACTGAATATTTTCTTATTAAGGATACTAAGAGCTTTACTGTTGACTTGAATGAAGCCAAGTTATTTACCTCCAGAATACAACCCTTGGGGAGCAAAATCAAGGTTCTCCTCTGGAAGCTGGAGCACTGACAATGTCAGGACTTTGAAGCTAACCCAGCAGACAATGGTTACAAACAAAGAAGTGAATGAGAAAGCAAAGAATAAGCTTGGGATGACTTTTGCTTGTCATCTCGTTGCTGGGTGGTCTGTCAGTCTCAGGGCAGAACAGCAGAAAAGAAGGGACTGTATGCTGAAATGACCTATTCTGACAATTTTGGCTGAGTTGCAAACAAAAACTATAGACCAAAGACCTGACAAAGGTAATTAGTGTTCTGAGACAGGACTTAATTTCATTTGAGCCGTCCCCAGCTGGAGATCATTCCTCAAAATTCAAATTTAAGCTCAAAATGCCCCAGCTTGCTCCCTCAAACCCATGTGCACGTGTATATGTAGGCTTATGCACAGAGAAAGTAGTATTTTGTTAGTCTTCACTTCTCTGGTTCCAAATTTAACCAGAAGTGGAAGGGCTGAAATAACATAAGAAAGGTTGGACATACAATATTTCCTGCTGCTCAGCTAAACACAAGAATTGCCAAAAATCTTCCAAGGTAGCTTGTTTCTTTTACATTTTTCTTTCAGTTCTGCAGACTTGAGAAGGTCAATTACTTTCGAGAAGCATTTGACTTTGGCAACGCTTATGGAAAGCGAAGTAGAATTATGACCTTTTGGAGGTTTGCCCATTGTTGTCCCATCTTGTCCTTTAAGAACTAAAGGCTGCATTTTCAGCTACAGCCTTTGGTTTAATAGGTGTGAACTTGTTTCCGTACACTTCTAAGGTATCATGAGTATCTGTGTGAGAATTTTCTTTCAGATGACTGTTTATTTGTGCTCACAAATCAAGTGATCACTGCTATTTGTAGAGCAGAAATACAGGCTCAGGTATTTCCAGGAGGAAAATTGTACCAAAACAAATGAAATTGGCTTCAAACTGAGCAGAAAAATAGGGCTCTAAAATGATATACTTAGGCTGTGGTCACTGCATACTAACTTATCTGGAACGCATACTATAATAGTTATATCATGTTAGAGAGGCAGGTTTTTTCAGCAGGATGTTTCCTAGAAAGCAGAAATATCTCTGTGGTTTGTGTATGGGTTTGGAACTTGTAGGCAAGTATGGAACGGGGAATTTGAGGCATGAAATAGTCATGATTAGCGAAGGCCCGGATCCCTTTCAAAAGCGACAGCAGAAAACAGGCACAATCAGCTCCATTCTGCCTGCTGTTACTACATGCTGTTCTGTGGATTGTGTCGGAGATGTTTCTTTTAAGGTTGGTAAATTCCTCAGTTGTTTCTGTTAGTACAGGCAAGATGCAGTCATATGGGAAAGCCAGATGCAATAAGATACTTGAGTCTGGATAAGATCTAAGATATTTTTACTCTAAGATATTTAATTCTCACAGAGGCAAAGACCTCGCATGGTATAAATCAGTGTAAATGCACTGGAACTACTCAGTTTTGCACTCACAAAGTATCTGCTCAAGAATGTTCTCAAAATCCAATTAAATAACTCAAATTGTTTCATGTGGAAATGCCCCTCAATTACAAAGACAAGCCTAAGCAATCATGATGTGATTTTTACCGTCTCCTTGCAGGGTGCCCTAGTTTGCATTCATGGAATTTTTTGTTTTTGTTTTGGTTTTGTAATAATGTGGATGTTGGCCATCTGTCTGATCTTGGAGAGGTTGTAAGGTTGTCCCTGCTCTCCTGGTCCTCTTCCCACTCCTTTATTGATAATAATGTTTGATTTAGGTGCCACTAGATTTCCTTCTTTGTTCTCTGGCACTAACCTCCCCCCTACAAACACACATGCATTGTGCAATGGTGTAAAAGCTCTTCTCTCTGCAGCTGTGAGTAGTAACTGCTCAGCTGATTCCAGTGCTGCCCTAAAGCTGCTGTAAAGGTCAGAGACAAGGGAATTCTAAAAAGCAAAACAAGATGAGTTGTCCCTTCTTCAATCCTAACTGTGTGTTTTCATCAGCACCGCAAGTACTCTTGCGTGTAGACTTCCACTTCTCGATGCTCTGCGTTTCTGGGCATCGAGGTGGTTCTGCAGGGCGGCACGTTGGGCATTTTTCCAGAGCGACTACAGGCTTGGCCACTGCTGCAGCTGATTGAGTTGCAGTGCTTGTCAGGCACAAAGCACATTTTGAAAGGAAATGCCATATTGAACTCCCAGTGAGATGATGGGTATTGTGCACGGTCATCTGATGGCACAGATGTGCCTCTAGTAATCCTTCCAGGAGAACGTTTCCCCCTGGGATGCTCTGGCCATCTGATCTGCTCTGAGATATGCTGACCTATCTTGACCCAGTTTATGATCAATTCTTTCTGCTTGCTAAAAGGAGCCCAGAAAATACCACTTTATCATTTATGTTGCCTGGAAGTTATGGTACGTATCTGCTCCTTCCGTAGAAGAAACTCTCTCTGTTTGCTCTCGAGCATTAACTCTTACAAAAGGGAGGAAAGCTACTCTGTGTTAGCACGCACAAGACTAAATTTCTCTGTAGAGCACTGATAGCTAATCAGGATCTTGCTAATAGTGCAGGGAGTCAAAGGAGGCGTGGAAGCAGAGGTAACGTATGTTCCACCAAGCACATTGCTGGCTACATTCATCGGTGTGTGTAGAGCATCCCTTGTGTTGCTGTGCCATTGTATTTATGTCCTTTTTTTTGTAGCTTTATGTGTGTTTGCAGTTTTGTGTGTGCATGCGTCTGAAGAAGGTGAATGATTGTCATGCATGCCTCTTGATATGCATCCGTGTGTTTTGCAACATCCGCTTTTAAAGTGAGAATGATGCCAATGCTGAATTTCTTTAAAGGTGAGTTTGCTGCCTGAACTACAATAGGATGGTTAATTCGTAACTTGGTTCTGCTGATTAGTGAGCATAGATAAGCTTTGAAGCTGAAAGGTGTATTCAGGTCCCTTTGAGCCAAACTAACAACCTTAGTGAGAGCTTTCCATTCACTATATTTGAAGGATGTATGGGTTTTCATAAACACTAAATTCTATCAGTGGACCACACTAGAATGCCTAAAACTGGCAGCTACTACCCTGAATTCTTGCCTGAATCAAGATGAAGCAAAGCATCCCATATTTATGATGTACACCAGTGATTCTCTGAAGGAACATGCTGGTGGCTGCAGAGTTTATGATTTAAAGTTAAGAAGTACCTGACTGAAGCCTGCCTGTACTACTTTAACACTGTCCCTATGTCTGTGTGTGTAACCATCAACTGTAACAACATGGACATATAGTGGCTTTCCAATCTTTCATCAAAATATTCAGTTGTTTCTGAGAACAAGGCAGGAGAAATAAAGTGTTTTGTAGATATTAGAAAATCCTTACCTTTATTCTTTGGAATGTTCCTGTGGTCCCAGACTTTATAGCAGGGACTGATGTTTGAACTTTGCAAAGGATGTGCTTTTTGCTATCCTTCTAAAAGCCCACCTAAACTTCCTTATTAGATCATAGCCAGCCACAGTTTGTTAACTGAGTACCAGTCTCCACTCGTTCTACAGCTTTACTGTGAAGTGCTTAGGGAGATCTAGATAAGAAGCCAACCTTCCCACTAATACTTGTTTACGCTGATACTGTGTACAAAGGAGCCCTTGCAGAAGCAATACCCAGTCCAAGGATGCCCCTGTTATGTATTGTAACAAGGGCTGAAGCTCGCTCCTTTGTGCCATCTAGTTAGGCAGTGTTATGTGCTCACTTACACCTCAAAAATCCTCACAATCTAATAATTTCTCCCTAACCCCAGCCTACCAGATCTATTTGCAGTAAGCTCTTCTATACTGTTAGCGGGTGTATTCTCACAATAGGCTCAGTGAAGTGTCACTAATATGATTCTCCATGCCAGTGGCTGCTCTGTTGCAGCCTACATGATTCTGTTATCAGAAAGGAAGGATTTATGTAATGCTCACAACTAACCAGCCACTACAAATTCATGTTTCACTGTTTTAGACACTCTCACCTCCCCATTTCCGAGCTTCAAGGTATCTCATTGAGCATATGAGTGACTGGGAATTAAAGAAACAGGAGGAATACATGCTTGACTTAATGCTAACTGCCAATGACATAAAGATTTTGGTAACATAAGGAGCCTTGGGTCAAATTCTCAACATTAAATAGGCATAGCTGTATTAGACTCTGTATTTCTACATGATGAAGATGTTGTCTTTCATGTCAAAAGAGAAAAAACTCCCCTTCTGTCTCAGACCTGAATCCTGTTGACAATGATAATATCTGGTGTGAATTCAGCTAGCTTGATGGCAGCAGCAAACATCCCCTTTTTGCTCACTTAAGTAGTACGTTGCCACCTGAGCAACTCTCGGGTGGTTTGCATGAGCCACTCCTCGTCTCAGGGGGGCAACCTCAGGAGGCCTCTTAACTGTGTTGGAAATGGTGTGGACAGAGATGTTGCCTTAAGTACTCTGGACTTTGAATTATTTAACTCTTGTGGAAGGAAGTGGGGGCTGGGGGAAGCATGGCAAAGGAAAGGAGAGATTATTTCTCCCCTTTGTAAAACTATATTGGGTTCAACGTCATACCATGAAATATCGAGTGCAGAACTCAAGAATTGCTCCGGTGGATCTTCGCTGACTTATCCAATTGCATGGAACATGGGGATACTTAACCCAAATCTGTCGGGTTTAATTATTTTCCTCTGGACAGATAAAAGCTTTCTATAGGTTCCTGTAGAATATTTGCTCTTTCAAGCGTTCCTCTGTGCTTTGATACTAAACGATTAAAGCATGCTAAAGAAAAAAACAGCCCCAACCTTTAGCTCCCTGTTCTTGGGCCCCCTGACTGCAGCTTTGATTGTTGACCTAAATTCCCCTTTCATAACTGAGTCCTGTCACCTCTGGTTGGAGTCTCCCAGCTAAACAGGCACGGCCAACTTTCAGAAGTGCTGGGCACTGTTTTCTGTTCTGCCTTGCATGGCTGTGACGGTCTCTGCAGCACACCCGATGTGTTCAAAGTCAAACTGACCTCCTTCTTCCCCTTCCCCCACCCTCTCAGCTCCAGGAAAGGAAAGCATAACAAGTCCTTTTTTTTTTTTTTTTTACCCTCTCCTTTCTTCAGCAGCACGGGGAAACTTTTTCTACATAAAGAATTAAATTCTTAGGTAGTTCTATGGCTGGACTGATTACTGGGAAGATTGTTGTTAGCAACACGTAAGAAACTGCACTGAAGTGATGGAGGGAGGCCTGGAGTCTGTTATCAATAATTTTCAAGTGGATTATGGCAGCTTGCATGGGCTACTTTGGCCTCTCTTCTTTTAAACTCTGCCCACAGAGAGCTTCTTATGATTCCAGCAACTTCAGCCTCTAGCTGTGAGTTCCCATTCCTCTGTGGCTGCTGCTGATAAACATCTGCTTCAATCTCTACATCGCAAGTTTGGTTACAGCAATGCCTCGTGTCCTCCTCGTGTCCTCACCCAGGACTTCCAGAAGTTCAGCAGCTGATGCCACATGCTGTGCTCATGCTGCCAGATCCTGTCGAGCGCACGGGGCCTAGGCAAGGATGTGCCTCTGTTTAAGTCCCCAGCAAAGTCCTGAAAACAAACTGGGTTGTAAATTAAACACTGGCCTGTGTTAGGATGTCCTGGAAGAGGTCACATGGACAGTCAGATACTGGACCAATTGTAGGTCAGTGCAAGGGCACTGAGATTTCACTTGTTAAAAAGGGGAAAGACTATATTTCTCATTTTCCGTGTTTGACTTTTGGCATTGGGGATATGAAGCTTAGTTTTCCAGCTTTTCCGCCTCTTTGATGTCTAGGAATTTGCTTTTCCTATAAGGGACATACACTATGGGACTGCAAGGAGCATCGTGGGCCACCGAAGTCTGTCTTTGGCCAAGCATTCAGGAACTTGGCATCTTACTCTGTTCATGCAGTGCTTTGGAGTTGTCTGAAAAGTGACTCACTTCTTTGTGAGGAAGGAAGGTTACCAGTGACTCTTACTGGAAAGCTGAACTAGTGCCTCTTTTTATCTTTAATAAAAGGTAAAATTCTGGTTGGGTTCCCCTTGGGTTTCAGGAACGGGAGCTTCACCAGGAGAATAACCCATTCAGACTCTGAAGTTCGAAGGGCTACCAGTATCCTCAGCTGTAGCTTTATCCCTTTCTAGCAACTCGGGGCAAGCAGAAGTGAGGAAAACTGTTTGCTGCTGTATGAAACTTGTACATATTTTTTTAATCTAATTGCTGTGGGGAAAACAAACATCAGTTTTTATTTCACACCATTTCTTGGCTCAGAAACTTCAGGCACATTCGCCAAATTGTGGTTTTGCAGTCATTGGCTTGAGTCTCATCTACCATGAGGCCTTTGCACCACTCTTGATTTGTAAAGGAATATTAAGTAGCTAAAAATGTCCTTTACCGCATTATTGTAAAGAATTTGAGTGCAAATGAGAATCTAAACTCCGTGTTTTTCATATAAATATTGGCTGTGGTCACGGCTGAATTTTGAAACTCAGAGTGTCAACCTTTGCGAGGGGTGATTTTGCTCAGAAACAGCCTTGTTTGGGGTAAAAGAGGCCTCTTGTTTAAAATGTTCTTAATTATGTCTGAGAAATAACTCATGGCTATGGAACCTTTTACTAAATTGAAATAAATTGTGAAAACATCAAATTATTCAGTTTTCAGAAGTTCTGGCAATTATTTCTCGTGTCCCTCCTCCAATGGCTTTGCCCTTATTAGCTGTCATAGAAGAAGCAATAAATTCTTTTATTATGACATCCCAAGTCCCATTTGAAATTAGTTTCATTGTGCTGGAGACAAAATGGAAAAGTGACACTCCCTTAGCCGGAGGACTCTTAGTCTAAAGCCAAAAGTAAGTGAAGGATTGGGAAAGTAGGAAGAGCGTAGAAGCAAAAGAAGGTCATAAAGAACTGGTACGACTTTGCAAGTTCTAGGGAGTGTGGGTTTCTTATCTCTTATCTTACTCTTTTTCCTTTCTCTTAAGAATAAAACAAGCCTTGTTGCTGAAGGGATTGTGTCAAATCCATCTTTTCATCAGGAGTTGGATGTCTGTAATAGTAAAAGTTTGAGAAAAGAATTCTGTACATGGCATATGGATTCAGTAATGACCTTTGCCCTAGACCAGAAAATGTAAAGAACTGGAATAGTAGACTGTTTGAGTTCAGCAGCTTTCATACTGGCATGTTCAGTGGTGTCCCTATTGTCACTGTCTTTTTTCTTTTTCTGCCCTCCTTTGGCTCCCTGTAAATCTTGAATTGATGGCAGCTGTTTGAGCCAAACTCAAGACATGTTGCATCACATCAGGGTTTAAATGCTCAAAGGCAAGGGAAGATTGCTACTATTCTGTTGTGTTCCTCCAGTGGCTCCATCTGTTCAGTTGAGGTCAATCGCTAGCATCATGCAGCACTTCAGAGACAGAGAAAGGAAGATGTTCTTTAATGCTGGCTAGGAAACTGAATTTCCATTCCACAATAATTTATTAGTTCTTTGGGGGAATATTTCCAGCCCCAGTCAGTGCAAAAAGCCAAAAAACTTGACCCTCAAAGACTGTATAGTGGTCTTCCCCAGAACTGGAGACCCCAGGAGTCTGTTCCAGAACTTCTGTCTGACAGCAGGGATCTTGGATGCCTTAAGAAACAGGTGGGGCAGCTATTGCACGTGCAGCTGTCCTGTGGTCCACAGGCCTGGAGAATTTTGCCACTGGGTGGCAAAGGTGGCAGGAGGTTGTGGGCAGCATGGCTGGGATAGTTTGACTTTCTGTGCTTGCAGTCAGAACAGCTGAGGGAGACTCTGGAGTTCCTCTGGCTGTGTTGAAGGACCCACACCTTCTTGGAGACATCTGTAGGGACTAGCCCATTTCTGCGTCAGTTTTTCTGCTCTCACCGTGTTGGCATTTCTTGGCAGGCAGAAACTGTGACAAAATGTCTGACCAGCTCTAATGGTATTACTACAATCAGTTGAGATTTTTGTAACTTATTTTGTTATTATTGATTTGGAAGGGGACTTGTCTTGCCAGCTGTCTTCTCATTCATTGTAGTATTATCCACACTGGACAATACCTTCATTTGAGATTCATAAAAATGCAGATGTTTATGAGGTATAGTACATCTGAAAATGAACGCTTTGTAAAAGCATTTAATACACAAAGAAAATTAAAAATCTGCTTAAAAACAGACTCCAAGAAGGTCACTGGTAGCTTTGGCTCACCCATCCCAAATTTCTCAGGTAAATATCCATCCTGGCAAATGTCATTTATTTTAGCGTATTGGTTTTTTCCTTCCCTGGTTCTCCTCCTCTCATTTCTCATGATCAGAAGTAGCAGTATAAACTAGAAGCTGGTCTCAAAAAGGTTTTGAACTGAGTGCGCCTTACAGATGAATAAACACATTACCTTCCGAACCCTGGGATCTCTCTTCCAAAGGAAACAGGAAAAGGGGGAGCTCAGAGTCCCTAGGAAAATACCAGCATGCAGAAAAAAGGCCTGTTTAAATTTTTTTTAACTTTCTCATCAGAAGACTTTTTTTTTTTTTTCACAGGGGAGGAGGAGGAGAGAGGAAGGGTGTGAGGAGAGGGGGGGAAGGTGGGATGCTGGGAGAGGAGAGAGGGGGAAGGTGGGATGCTGGGAGAGGGGAGGAAAAATACAGTGAATGCTCCTGTAACCTTTGCTCTGTTGATACTAGACAAGACTGCACTGTTAATGAGTGATTGTTAACAGATGGCTGTGGAGCGACTTAGAAGCAGAAGATGTTATTTGGTTATAGTGCTGGGAAGGTTAGGGTGCAGGGGTGAGGTGAGGAGATATTTAGTCTTTTCATGAGGACCGAACTGTCAGAGATTTATGGGTTTTGTTGAAGCTTTTGGAAGTGAAGGCTTGGGGGAAGGATTGTTTTCCGTGTGCAGATAGTAGAAAGCTGTTTGGTGCTGAAGGCTCTAACAATTATTTTTTCAGTTGAGGGATGTCTTTGCAGCCCTTGGCCTTTGAGAACGTGAAAGATGGAAATGTATGTCTTTAACTTGCCAAACCTTGTGTCCCAAACTGAGAAGTAGTGGGCTCTTCCCACTGCTTGGAGCTGCCTGAAGACTGGGTGAGAGAGCTTTAGGTGTGGATCCACACTTTGTCTATGAGAGAAATCATGTTCCCTCCAGGCACATCAAATTGTTATGATTCATAGAATAATAGGATGGCTTGGGATGGAAGGGACCTTAAAGCCCATCCGTTTCCAACCTCCCTGTTCTAACCCTTCCACTAGGTCAGGTTACTCAAAGCCTCATCCAGCCTGGCCTTGAACACCTCCAGAGATGAGACATCCACTAAATGAAGTGTGTGTGTGAGGTGACAGGATTTTTTCTGAATGCATGTGTCCAACCATTCATGTTTGTTGCCCTTTCCTAGTGTGTTGTATACCTTGTTCAGCACATCCAGCATACCAACGCATGCCATTTCTGTACTGGTTTTGATTGGGTATGAAACTGAAGGAAAGCTGAACACATCCCTTTCCCTCTCTGTATGATGTGGTTGTTCGATCTTCAGTGTCTCTCAAACTGTGCAGTACTCAGGTTTTACAATTATTTTTCCTCTGGACCTTGTTAGGTGTAGGGTTCAAGGTATCAGGTATGAGTGAGGCCAGCAAGGATTGCTTCTCAAGACTGTTCTTATTTTCAACCACTTGTGTATGGCTTGAGTGAAGGTAGAAACCAAACGCATGGTACAACATTTTGCAAAAGGGTTTTGGTCTTTGGACAGGATAAGGGGAGTTCCATTCATGCACGCCATTGGCAAACTTTGACATTTAATAGCACTTCTTAACATGACCTCCCACAATCATGCACTGGATGATTCTTTCTTGTACACTAACTTTCTAACACAGGTAGATGAGTGTGTGCATATATGTACAGACAGATTTATTTATATTACTGAAAGACTAATTGCTTTATTCTGTCATCCTTATTTATTCATATTTCTTTTTTGGGGGCACATAGGACTATATGACAAATGTTCTTACACCTCCCGTGACCGAGGATGGGTCCTGGGGATTAACACCGTCAGTGACCAGGGGAATAGAGACCCCCGTTATTTCTTCTCTCTGAAGACAGACCGTGCTCGCAAAGTAACCACCATTGCAGCACATCGCAGCTACCTCCCCAACCAGTGGGTGCATCTTGCTGCCACATATGATGGGCACCTGATGAAACTCTATGTGAATGGTGCCCAGGTGGCCACAAGTGGAGAGCAAGTGGGCAGCATCTTCAGTCTTCTGACATTGAAGTGCAAGGTGCTCATGGTTGGAGGAAATGCCCTGAACCAGAACTATCGGGGTTACATAGAGCACTTCAGCCTCTGGAGGACAGCCCGGTCTCAGAAGGAGATCTTGTTGGACATGGGCCAGGCAATTCACAGACAAGACATGCCTCTACCTCAGCTAGTTCTTCAAGACAGTTTACTGAATGTGAAAAGCACCTGGTCTCCCATGAAGGATGGCAGCAGTCCTCAGAGCAAATTCACCTACCATCATGGCTATTTGCTGGATACCAGCCTAGACCCTCCTCTCTGCGGACAGACTGTCTGTGACAACACAGACGTAATCGCCAGCTACAACAAGCTCCCTCGCTTCCGCCGCAACAAAATTGTTCGCTATCGTGTGGTAAATCTCTATGATGACAAGCACCAGAACCCCACTGTCAGCCGGCAGCAGATTGAGTTCCAGCATCAGCATTTAAATGAGGCTTTCAGCCGCTACAACATCACCTGGGAGCTGGAGGTGCTGGAGGTGAAGAACTCTTCCCTTCGCCACCGACTCATCCTGGCCAACTGTGATATCAGCAAGATTGGGGATGAAAACTGTGATCCTGAGTGCAATCACACCTTGACCGGGTATGATGGTGGAGACTGCCGACACGTACGCCACACGCTCTTCAACAAGAAGAAGCAGAATGGGGTGTGTGACATGGATTGTAATTATGAGAGATACAACTTTGATGGTGGGGAATGCTGCAACCCAGAGATAACAGAAGTCACCAAGACATGCTTTGACCCATATTCTCCTTACAGGTAGGCAATTTCTTAAACAAAAAAACTTTTTATGATCGTATTAATGAATGCTTGTCCAGATATTGATCAGTCTGCTGGCTGCTGAACTCTTGTGTTATTGACATTATGGGCTCTGGAATTTTAAATTAATTTATTCTTTTCTTTGTGTTTAGCTCACATTACAGTTATCCAAATGCAATCTCAGTAATGGTCTCAGCAGCATCATAACCTTGAATTGGTATTCCCCATCTAGGCTAAACAGAGTTAGTGCTAAAGACTGAAGCAGCCAATTTTAGGAAACCCATTAGTTGTTGGTTATGAGCAGTATATTGTAGCATTGCATAGTTTGTTTTAACCACAGACTCTTAGGAATGGGGATTGGATGTCATAGAAAGCTCATATGTATTTGGAGAGGGAAGAGCCCCTCAGGCATGGAACAGAACATAAATAGTCTTAGGTAGACTTTAATTCTGTAGGACTTCTTTGAAGGTAAATAGGTTATTCTATACTCTTAATGCTACGGGTATGGCTTTCTATAAGCACTGCTGCAGAGGGGCAGCTGACTCTGTGGGTTTTGAGGAGGGAGGTGGGTACCAGGTTCCTTGAAGTGCTGTTACATGCTGTAAGTGGATAATTGAACCCATCTGCACCCCTCTTTATATATATATTAAAATGAGGAAGATGCCACTTCATTGCAAATGGCAGGGCAACTTTCTGTGGGTGGTTGTGAGTTTATAAAATGCTGAGATCCTCAGCTAAAGGCTTCCTTCTGTTGCAGTTGGAAGAGAATAACTTGCATTGTTGAGTACCACATACCTACAATTAGTCCAGCTTGCTCTTGGTCATCTTCAGATAAGAGTAAGTTTAAGTAAAAAGTGGTTAGTAAGTCTAAGTAAAAAGTGTTTAGTAAGTCTAAGTAAAAAGTGTTGCCTCTGAATGAGTTAGAAATACTCAGAAGGTGAAGGTTAAAGTTGAAATTCTGTTGTTTGTATTTGACATTACAGTTTTTTTAGGGCAATTCATGGAGTCATGGGGCAAAAACTCTAGATGGTCAGAATGCCCTGTGTTGTCAACACTAAAGTTCAGGTTAAGAAGGGAAGTATGATCTGTTCTGGAGTCCCTTTCTTTATAGCAATTCAGGCTATATTTGTAACTGCCTTAATAGAGAGAAGGTTTTAAACAACACTATCAGCTCTACTGGAGCTTTAAATATTAAAGAAATTTAAGAAATTCTTCCTTTCCAGATTTGTATTTAATTTTTTTTCTAACTCCAGTGAGGTTGTTTTTTAAAAAATCCTTATAGCTCAGCTTGACTTCAGTCAGTTACCAGTGAACAAAGCTCAAATGAGGAAATACTTCAGTACTAATGATTGAAAATATTGAAAGGAAAAGTACTATTCTTTTAATAGTGTTCAACTGGAGAGGAACACAACTAAGCAAATAATATCAAAGGCATAATGCAAATTGGATTGTTTTAACACCATCATTCTGAGAACTCGAGGTGTTAGTTATAACAGCTATGACAATTTTTAGAAAAATAGATTATTTTTAATCTGATAGTATGCTTTTATCACATGTTCTGTGACCAGCATAATACCCATACAAAAAGAAACAAGAAAAGCCTTGCAAATTGTAGTTGGCAGATCTAAGACTGTGCCTTAATGTTATTCTGACATACAGAGATGTTTCTATTTCAAATGAAGTCTTTTTATTGCACAGATCATACTTGCCCAAGCAAGGAATTTGATTCCACAATCCTGAACAAGGGAACCGTTGCTTCCCTTGTGCAGTTGCATATTCCTTTTGGAGAAAACCACCTTGCTCATCTTGACTGGAGGATTTGCATTTCATGGTATTGAGACCTTCCGCGTGTTCATTTGGGCTTGAGAAGCACCTCTTCTTGCCTGACACGCTTAAGTCAATGAGGGAGGCCTGAAGGTCCTTTTCCACAGTGTAGAGCATGGGGAAATCCAGAGATCCTCCAAGGATCATTTAACAACAATTAAATTTCATGTATTTGTCTTTGCATAGACGTTTTAATACAACATTGCTCATTGGCAATGAAACCAAGGAGGAGAGCAGAAGATAGTCCATCTCTCTGGAGCCTTTATTTGGTGGCTGACGTGCTGAGATTGACCTGGTGCTCACTGCTGTGATGGGTGTTTGCAGTTATTGTGGCAAAATGCAGCAGTTAGGCCTGTGGACTTGATCAGTGAGGTTTTTAAGGCTGAACATTGCTGCAAGCATTAGACTAACAAATACAGGTTTACTGCAGTGGCTCTGTCAGCAAAGCCTTCATTGACTAAAAGGATGAAGTTTCAAACCCTATGTTTGGCTTTGATATTGCCCTCAGCATCATCCCATGAGAGAGATTTCCATGCCAATTAGTGACTCAGTCAAAATCTGTGACTCAGTTGGCACCATCTGGGCCCATTTTGCATCACCAGCCTGTCTTGTCATCACTTTTGTTGGCAAAAAGTCCTCAGTCCTCTCTAGTGGAGGCCTTACACCACACCAATGAAGACATCTCCACAGCCACTCAGAGCTCACATCCAATTCAATTCCAGGTATTTCCTCTGCCAATGTTCAGTCTAACAACAGCAGAAAAAAATTGAAAAGAGCCCTCAGTCTGGTGAGGCATCAAAAAAAAAAAAAAAAAGGATGTGAGGAAAGAAGATGAAATTACACCAGTTAAAAGTTTCCTGAGATTCTTGCTGGTAAGATGCTTCAACGCCTTCCTTGGTCCTAGGGGGCCTCAGTCTCTGCTGGGTTTTGTTACTCCTACATACTTACCGTCAGCAGTTGTAGCCAGCTGTTCACCATATCAGAGTTTATTCCTGAAATACTTGTGTCCTTTGGAACCAACCAAAAAGTGCTAAAGCTTGATTAATGCTGTTATAAACAGGAACCCTCCACAGTGCCTCTTCATCCCCCAAAGATGTATCCATTTCCAGCCACTTTCCTTCTTCTGTCTCAGTCCCAGTCTATGAAGCCCAGGACAAGGTTGGTATGAGTCTTGTTACAAAACACTCTGTGGATGCTTTTCGACTAAATACAACCACAGATGCAATATCACCAGAACAATTTCAAGACACTTCTGATCTGCATTATAAGTTTCTTCTGATCCTTTTGGCACCTTAGACAATGTGCTCAGGTACTTTGGTGTCCTTCGGTCATTGTCATAGTGCAACTATGGTGACTCAAGAGCTGCTTCCACCTGCAGAGCTGTTTTAATTTTGATCTCCAATCTCTCTTTCTGGTTCCTCTCCAAATACATTTTCCACCAAAGAGCTGAGATTCTGTGCCACAGTCAGGCAGGGGTGATGTGAGCGCATAGAGATTTATGTACAGGTACATGTACATAAAGAAATTTACCAAGGAAACAGCACTGATGGATAGGGACTCTGCTCTAAGAGATGCTCAGCAATAAAGCTGTAAACATTGTGGTACCAGCTAGATCATATTTCCTTTTTTTTTTAACGCCCGTGGGTGAAAAACAATGGACTGGTTATCATTAGCCACAAAGGCTTTATCCAAGAATATCTGCCTCACTTCTTTTAATTAATTTCATGAGTGGGACAGAAGGTACTAAGTCTCAGCATAAGGTTCTCAAATATTGTTCAGTTTTTCTTTAATTCTGTAGTTATGGGAAATTAGAACATGCTAAGACCATACATTCTAGCCCAATACAAAAGCATGGATCAAGGATAAACACACTTGCCAGAAAAACACATTCCTTGTGTTGTTTGGGATATTGCTGGTTACAAAATAGGGAAGATTTGAGCTCATGACACCTACCGTGGCTTCATTTCAGAAAACTTGAAACAAACAGCAAGGGATCATAGGAAATCATGTTCTCTAAGTGCCATTTGATGTGGCAAATTCTTGCACCATACTATGGTTAACTGAGCCATTCCTTTCATGTACTACTAGGCTTGCACATCAGACTTCACCACAGGATCGCACGGACAGATAAGAAAGCATTCCCCTTGATGCCTTGTCAAGAAAATGCTGATGAAATTCCTGAAACAGTAAAAGCTACTGGAGTCTCTTCAAACTCTCTCGATTCATACAATCTGCTGAATACTTGCTGGAAATCCCCTCAGAATAACTGATCCTGGGGACAAGCTTTCTCAACATCCGCGTGTGTGCCCTGAAGTATCCCACAATCCTTCCACTCTGCAGAAAAAAAGGGGCAGGGATGAGCTGTACATGCTTCAGAGGTTATTTGCAGCACCTGCCTGCAGACTCAGGGTGACACCAAGCCAAAGACCTCGAGTCCAGTGCCCTGCTGATCCCACCTTTTTCCACAGCCTTTTGCAACACTTATATTGTGCAGTTCAGCAAAGCTTAGCACTGTGTCACATCAGTTTGCTCATGATTAAGGTCATTGACACATTCCAGTCATGCATAAAGTAGGCTCTGAATACACCTTTAAACAATTCATAGAGATTTCCATAGTGGTTTTGATCAGCCATGGGTATGAAGAGCACACCATGGTATGCCACGTGGATGGCAGCAGTAGCACGAAAAGCAGGAGGTGGTTGGCTAATCTACAGCCTTGGTCAGCCTCGTACTGAAAGCTGAGCAGTGGCTGTGCTGCAAAGCTCCTCCATAGAGTTTCTGATCAGATCAGCCTCTTCACTCTTTTTCTTTCTCTTCTGCTGGAAATCTTTTCATGAGGCTTCTTTGCAAAATGTGGTCAACTTCCTCTGGAGGAGACAGGCATACTTAATGCCCCTTTCTTAGGAGTTGGAAGAGCTGTAAGAAATACTCCTTGACTCCCAATAAAGGATTTATTTCCACCTAATCCTAGACACTAAAAAGAACACAAGAAATTCATCAAATCTCTCACACTGAGGAAGCTTGAGAACTTAATCCCCTGCCTTGCAGAGATCATTGTGCAGCTCTTGACATCAAGGATTCCTGCATTCACACATGTATCAGACTGAAACAGAGCAAATACCTGAGTTTTTGACTAGGGATTCAGTGTTAAATGTGCAATTTTATAATTACCAGCTCTAGGACCGTTTAGAAGGTGGAGAGGTAATGCTGTCAAGGAAAGAGTTGCTCTGTCTCAGTATTTGTCACCCAAAGGCCAAGTCCCAACAGGAAATCCTCTGTTCTCTCTGTTTATTCTGTCCTCTATTCCAGATGTCAGGGATGTTAATCAGCTGGGAGGAGTTGCATCTGTTCCCATGCTAGCAACTGACATTTATAAGTCTGGTATTGAATTCTGGTATAGACAGGACTTCAGGACTAAAAACACTATTTCTATTTATACAATTGCACACCCTACAAACAGTAGGAGTTTGTTCATGTTAGCTTGACCCCCAGGCATCTTTTCCAAAAGTTTTATTCAAGAAACATTTTTTTTCCTGAGATTCATAGGGCTCCTGGTTTCTTTTGTGGACATTATTCATGTAAAAAGATCACTGTCTGGTCAAACTGCAGGATGCTTGGAATGAAGACAGCCTATAAAATCTGTGGTGTAAACTATCAGAGATCATTAAGAATCCTTGTGGGAGACAATAGATTAAAGTATTATTACACTGTCCAGTGCTAGTGCAGACCCATTTTGCTCTGGCTCAGGAACCCCACGTGGAAGATTTGCAAGCGCAGTGTATGCAGGTTTGGTAAGGGCTGGGTTTGCCCCTCACTGTCTGCACTGCGTCCTCCATGCTTGGCCACCCTGTGGGCATCAGTGCTCTCCTGCAATCCCTTACCAGTTGCGGTTTAAGTAGACAAGGTATAGCTCATCCCCTCCTGTGTTCTGAAAAGTATCAGTGCCTATAAACTGTTTTATTCTCTTTGCAGATCAATTCAAATTATACTGTCTTACACACGGATCCACAGTTTGGTCACGTCCGGTGTGGCTTTTTCCAGTTCTGAGGGGTCTTTGCATTAATCACTCTGTTTTTCTCCCCTATCCATTTGTGTACAATCTCTCTTCAGTAGTGAGTGTGAGGTGCCCTTTGCTTTTTTAATTAGTGTCAGCTGAAACCTTCTGTAAATTCAGAAGGTTGCAGCTTTCACCCAGAGAAAGATGCAAAGCACAGGCTGTTTCTGTGGCAGCCATAATCAGGTGCAATATTTACATTCTCAATTCTAATTCAATCTTTCAGACTTCTTTTCTGGTAGGAAATTAAGTCCAATTCTTGCAAGCAATAGCAGTCCACTTGGGAAATACAGAGCATGCTTTATTTACACTATCCATGAGAACAATTCATTTGACTTTGCTTCTTACATGGATTGCTGGACTTGGGCAAATTGTACTTGAGTGGAGGGGGGGTTTATTCCTAATAATCCCTTCACTATTGCTGCCAGTGGAAACATACAGAAATCTTTCAGAAGAGATGGTGCTGACTTGTGCTATGTCCTGCGGGAGTTTGCTCTGTGCAGCCGTGCTGCAAACTCTCAGCATTACTGGTGCCTTCATATAGTGAGTTGGCAGGGTTCAGGAGAAAGGGGTTTGAAGGATGAGGTGAATTTTCTTTATGTAGTCCTAGCTGAAGATATCAATATGAGCAGAGGCAGGAATATTGGCCTAGCAGCTCTGCCTTTACCAAATGTCTGTGAACTTAATGCAGAGAGAGAAAGACAACCCCAAAGTGTGTTTACTTAGTAAACAGCAGTTTCTATAAGTTGTTTACAGTTTTTCAGTAGAAAAATACCTTTACATCACATGCCTGCAGCCTCAGTAGATGCGGTGGAAAGACTGGGAAAAGAGATGCAAGTTCTGAGCTGAAGGAATAGTTAATAGTGAGCCAGTGCTATGATTTTCAGAGCAGTGATATTCTTGATGCAGCTGGGAGAGCTGAAGCTTATACGTAAGACAGGTTTCAGCAGCAGGGAGGTTGTCTTTTCTTAAGCCAATTAATAGTGTTAGGAGGAAAAAAGATAAGAATAATACAAAGAAGGGCTTATGAGCTTGAAAACTTGTCCTTTTCCCCCAAAAACTAATCAGTTGATCCAGTAAAAAAAAAAAAACACCAAAAAATTAAGGCTTCTCCCAAGAAATCATTGCTTGTCTGTTTTTCTTGTAGACTTTTTTTTTTTTAGTTTGTGGGCGTATTGGGGAATTTCAGAGGTATGAGTAGTGTATGTCAGGGGATTTGGGTGCGTATGTTTAAATTTGATAGCTGGAACAGAGTGAGGAGGGGATTAACTAAATGGAAAGGTGATGGAAAAGGGGAAGGAAGGTCTTGGAAAAGACCAGAGAACAGATGCAGAGGTAGATCTGTAGGCAGTGGCATGAAACACAGTCTCTGTCTATTGGCCCTTGTTTGAACTCCCTTGGCACCAGTTCCTGATGTTTTAAGTCCCTGTCTGCCTCCTCCCTATTCTGTCTTCCTTCTTTCCTCAAGTCAGCTCATCCCTTCAGTATTGGCTCTCTCCTTTGCCCAGTGTGAGGCTAGGGGAAACCTAAGAAGTGAATGTCTCTGTTTGTCTTCTCTTAACTTCAGCAAGAAGAATTAATTGTCTCTCAAACACCATGGGATCAGGACAGTGTGGAGCTCGCCTATCCAGCACTGAGATATGCTTGAGCAGAGTAACTGGCATGACCAATTTCAAAGAAAGCATATCTTCTCCTTTAGATATATGTTGAGACACCCATTGAAATCATCATATAGAGTCCTAGAACCTCCTCTGTGTGTGTATTGGAGAAAGGTGAAGAATATGTGTGATCAGAGGGGCTACAGAGAGTTCCTGGAAATAATTTCATTAGAGCTATCAGGACATGCAAGGATGCAGACCTTCTGCATATGCATAAAAGCTATGTTGTAAGGAAGCGTGATGCTGATAGCCATAGTTTTCATCCACTAGGGCCATGCTCATTGAGAAATAGGATAGATATATCCCCATTCCACAACTTTTAGATCAGGAATCCAAACCACTACTGTCAAAAGCAATTCTGTGTTTACTTGATTGCTGCCCCGGCCGTAGCAGTTACAAGACCCACATATAGTGCAGGGAGACCAGGACCATTTGCTCTGCTGGAGTCAATCAAATCCTTCCTTCAGTTGTATTCTGAGTAGGTTTGCAATTTTGGAGTTTATCCGGGTAACTCAACTGGAACTACCTAGTTTGCACATAATTTCAGCACTCCAAATTAACATAAATTTGCAAGAAAATGTTTTCAGGTTCATTAGTAATGGATGGGTGGCTACACGATCAGAGTGATTGTTTTCAGTGTCCAAAAGGATCAGGGTGAGCTGGGCTGAGGAAACTTCTTAGCTTAGTTAAAAGTTTTGTTTATGAAACTCTAATAAGCCTCCAAAAAGCCAGGGTATTTGTAGTGAAGGCTGACACTCCATACCTAGTGCGCCCTACTGGGTCTTTGTATTTGAGAACACGTTCTGTTTGTTCATTGAAATATCTCTAGTATGGAGCTCTTTAGGGTGGAGTTTCACCTTTAACTCTGAATTTCCTGGCATGTGTGAGTTTGAAGGACACACTTAACTTTTCCCCAGTGCTGTTTTTCAGTTTTAATTTCCTTTTTCTTTTAAAGGAGGGACCCTGCTAGAGGGACTCCTGCTAAAAAGGGACCCCACTGAATCCCAGATTAGAGTTTTTGGCCTAATTTGGTCTTTCTGGAATTCTTCAGGAGAACTAGGTTCAGCAAGTTCTTTCTACCGTTATTTTAAAGACTCTTGTGGCCAATCCACCCCAGTGAAAAAGATCAATAAAATCTGCACCCTGCAGACCAATTATTTTAGAAGGTACCCAGATGTTGGGGTATTGTATAACAAAGCGTGGAAACTTAGAACATCTCATATAAATTCTAATTAAAGATCTGGTCATGGGCATTGATATGTGTGAGTTCTTTGTCATGAAATATATTATTTCCATTAATTCAGTAACTGCAGAAGCAGTTCACGTTCGCTATTTACACTTG
This sequence comes from Phaenicophaeus curvirostris, assembly GCF_032191515.1. NCBI lineage: Eukaryota > Metazoa > Chordata > Aves > Cuculiformes > Cuculidae > Phaenicophaeus > Phaenicophaeus curvirostris. Next base: position 4,519,133 of record NC_091411.1, read on the forward strand.
TTGCATTACATTAGTGTTGGTAGAACAGTGGAAACAGCAGTGGTTTGGAATGACAGCAGTGGCAATTACCTGCAATGCTTTTAAAAATAATTTTGGCCCTAGATGTTGAAAAGATGTGTCATCACTGGTTTGTGTGAAGGCAGATTCAGCAGTGTTGAATTACAAGGCTTTGGAAAAGAAAATTCTTTCTGCTACTTCAAAATGCATCTTTTGAGCTGTATTGCCTGTAGATAATATGGAATATATTTGCTTCTCGTCCTATAACCTCGTCATGTCAATAAATGGAGAGCTCCAGTGAGAAGCTGTGGGAGTTAGTCTCCCCAGCACAAGATTCTGTTAGTTTTTCAAATCATTCCCATCAGCTTTGCAAGGAGAATTCATCCTAGGGAAATATCCCTAGGGAAATTTGAAAAGTGCTGAAGTTACATGGCATTGGCTGTGTAAGTGCCTGCAGCCTCGGACCAGGTGTGCTGAAGTGCTGAGAGCCTGAGCCTGGTTTCCACAGGACTTGAGGCTCCCGTACTGTTTCCCTGCCGACCCCCACGATGGCTGTGGTATTGTTCATTTTGCATGGAAGTCCCTAAAACTCAACAATTCTTGAGTAGTTTCGAGAACTTTGGTTCATGCCAATGAAAATACCAAGTGAAATCCAGGGATTCCTGCTACTTGCAGCCAGGTATTCTGTCACCAACCAGCCCCTCTGTGATGGGGCTAGTACCCTTGAGTGCTGAGAACTCCCCTGTATCATAGAATAGTTTGGGTTGGAAGGGACCTTAAAGCCCATCCAGTTCCAAACTCCCTGTGATGAGCCGGGACACGCCGGGACAGCCGGGATCAGGCTGCCCAAGGCCCATCCAACGTGGCCTTGAACACTTCCAGGGATGGGGCAGCCACAACCTCCCTGGGCAACATGGGCCAGGGCCTCCTCAGTCTTATGGGGAAGAAATTCCTCTTTATGTCTAGCCTAAATCTGCCCCTCCCCAGTTTATATCCATTGCCCCCAGTCCCATCACTACAAACATTTGTGAACAGTCCCTCCTCAACTTTCTTGTAGGCCCCCTTCAGGTACTGGAGGGTCACTATAAAGTCTCCTCAGCCTTCTCTTCTCCAGGCTGAACAACCCCAACTCTCTCAGCCTGCCCTCATATGGGAGGTGCTCCAGCCCTCGGATGATCTTTGTAGCCCTCCATTTCATCTCCTCTGCTCAATATGTCTCATTCTAAGACATAAAAGTACTTGGTTGCTTTACTAGGAGACAATATTCCTCTCTTTTCACCTGTTCCAGTATGGCCCTATCCTTGTGTTGTATATCCAGCCTTGACTTTGTAATACGGATCACAGCTGGTTGGTTTGAATTTCCCCTGAGTTACCCAGGATGCTGCTGAAAGCACAGGAAGAGCAGAAATGCTTTAATCGGTTAAATCAATCAAACAAACAAACAAACAAAAGTAGACTAGACCTTAAAATTTACCCCGTGGCCTTTGATACTTGCTGCAATGATGTGGTTTTTTTCTTCTTTCTTAAGTGCAAGAGTTTATTGGGACCTGGCAGAAGGGTGGAGTGAGGAAGAGATGGGAGGGGGGGTCGTGGAGTTAAAAAAGGAAAAAGAAAACGTCAGTAAGAAAATGGAAATACCCTGATGTTTCTCCAGCCTAGTGCTGGAGCTGGTCTCTCTCTCCCTCAGTTGCAGGGAAGGGGCTCCTTTTCCGTTAGCTTGACTATGGCCTTATTTAATCGGTTTGCTCTGACACGGAGCCAAGAAAGGGCTTTGCCATGTGATGCTGGGTCCTGCGTGTGTTCAGGCGTCCACAGCTGTTCCCTAGCAAGGGCTGGCTTTTGACTACTGAGGTATTTTTTTATAGCCACAGAGGGCAACTATTAATAGATGAGATTTTACCAAAACACAGGGCTACGCAGCGTGGTGTGGAGAGGGAGAGGGAAACCTGTGTGATTTATGTCAGGAAAATTCCATGTCGGAATTATACTGGAAGACACGGTAAAAATGAATATGCCAAGAAGGGGATTTAAGCGGTTACTTGGGCCGTGCCAGCATTTCTCTTCCATTAAGGATCTGCCCCATCGCGTGAAGTATGTGCTGAATTATTTCTTCAGTACTAAACAGCACAAATTATACAAAGGACAAAGATGACACATAGGCACAAACCACCAGCTTCTCTGAGATGTGAGTAGACTGTGAAAGAAATACCGAAAGGAAGCAGAGGCATTCCTGACCCTGAAGACATTTCAGTTTGATCAGACGTGGGATTAGGGGTAAAATGTGAAGAATTCCACATTGTGTGGCAGGAATGAGATGATCAGGAGTTCGCCTCTTTGTTTATTGATTCATTTCTAATTTCCGTGATATGATGTAATGAGACTTGTGCCCTTGTCAGGATTGCAAATTATTTTTGTATATCGAAGAAGACAGGTTAGGGAGCATAGAGCAGAAAGGAATGAGGGTGTCAATTTAAGCTGCTTTTGCAGTCAGAGCTCAGACATTGATTTAATAACATAAAATCCAGATGATATCAATTAATAGACCCATCACTGTAATCATCTACACATTTTTGTGCACCTTCCAAATGCACAAAAGGGAATTATTCTCTCAAGACCTACTAACTCTCAGTAGCGTGTGGGTATCAAAATCCCTTTACACTTTGGAAAGCTTTGCCTTAAGTTGTTTTATATTTCCTTGATTTATCTTATTTTGTTTAATGAAAAATGAGACAGAGAGAGATAAACAGGTAAAAAATTCTAAGTAGATAAAGGAAAATGTCATACTCATTTGGTGAGAATGGGTAGCCCTCAAAGAGGCCAGAGTTTAGTTTGCTTCCTGTGAGCATCAGAATGTATGGAAATTTTTCAAAACTCTCTCAACTGCTTAGGGTTGCAGAAGTGGTTGAGAACAATTACAAACCAGCATTTTCCTGTGATATTCTGGTTTCTATGGGATGGTGATGCTCTATTCCTGACTTCAGTCCCAGAAAGCATAAATGGAGACAAACCTAGGCATGCCTGAGAAATATTAAGAGTTACACAAGTTTATACTGTTCAAAATACTTGAATATGTTTGAGCTTGGCATGTGTAGCTAAACGTTTTTATCTTAACTTCACGTTTGGCTTCCTTTCTGATAAGGGCTGATCCTAAGATTTGCCTATTGTTCTCAAAACCTGTCGTCTCAATGTTATTGCACAAGTGCCAAGGATAAGTGGTGGGTATTTGTACTTGTTGCTCCATTGATTCCTTAGGGGAACAGCCATGCCATCTGCTCGTGGCAGGTATAGACACACAGCATAAGCATGATTTAGAGAATTAAATCTTAAACTCTTTATAAATCATGGAGGAAAGGTAGATTATTCCACTAATATTCAGAGCACCTGGGTTAGAGGCTGAAAATAAGTATGTAAATGCCATACGCAATTTACATCAGGCTTCCCCAACACTGCATTCCTTAACAGTCATTCAATCTTTTCTATTTTCACATATATAATGTTGTTCCAAATGTATGTTATGCTTTCTGTCTGGACTAAGTTATATATCCCTAGCTCTTTGAAGTCCATAGAAAGATTGAACTCCCAAAGCCTTTGGTCTTTGGCTTGGATCTCTACATCCAGAGCACGAGTGAGGTTGGGAGCCTTCCTGAGACCAAGGGCAATAGCTGAGAGGAGAGCTCCTACAGAACAGAACAGCACTACACTAGAGTAAGTAAAAATATTTTGTGTAAGGTTTGATGGCAGCAGTTCCCAGCATTATGAAAATTACTTCCCTTTCATCTCCAGCCTTTTTACCACAGCTGTGTCAGTTCCAAAAAATAGAACTCACTCACTAGTTCCCCCCTGAATTGATCGGTCATAATAAACTTCTAAACACAGAGTAAAAGGCTTCCATCAGACACATCAGAGTGTTTCTCCCTGTTCACCTGAAGAAACCTGTGCAGTTTGATTCCACCCCCATACACCCAGATGGATTCAGAAGAGGGCTAGGAGTTCCTGGCTTCCTCATCATGCACTCAGAATTCCTTTAATAGTTATACTTCTGGGGATAGATTTATTTGAGTGTTTTTGCTTCAAAATGTCTTATTTTATTTTAAAAATGCAGGCTCAAACCATTAGCTATTCTCATCTTGATCAGACACAAAGATTTTTTTTTTTTTTAATCGTCTTGGAACAATATCTGAAGGACTTCCAGGTTTTAATCTAGAAAACCATCAGGAGAAGATAGTCAAAAAGGTGGTTCCAGGATTATGGAATGTCCTGAGTTGGAAGGAACCCACAAGGATCATCAAGTCCAACCCCTGTTCCTGCACAGGACAACCCCAACATTCACACCTTGTGTCTGAGGGCGTTTGCCATGTGCTTCTGGAATATTTTCAGACTTGGTCCCATAACTGTTTCCCTAGGGAGCTGTTCCAGTGGTCCACCAACCTCTGGGTGAAGATCCTTCCCCTAATGTCCCCGGTACATCTTCCTCTCATTCCCTTGGCAGGAGATGCCTTCCCCCACTACTGAAAAAGGGAGGATGTCAGGTTTTGCAAAGTTCTTGAGATGCACTTGAGCTGGCAGCAGAGGAGTTGTGGATGTGAGGGAATTAATAACAGCCTCCCTCTGTCTTTGACAAGGAGCTGCAAGACATATTTCATGTCAACATATGTTTTATAAATGTGGGTTCGTATAATTCAGCGTCTATTTGTGGGAAACAGTGGGCAAAAATGACAACCTGCAATTTCTGCTGTATCCTTTGCAAAGCTAGTTTTGTAGTTAGCAAGATCTTAAGTCCTGTAGTAGTTGTTAGTGACATGTTACCAAGAAACTACTGCAGCAACCCAGAGTGAAAAGGGATGTGTGGTTTTGAAAGGGTCATTGGGCACTGGAACAGGCTGCCCAGGGAGGTGGTTGATTCACCTTCCCTGGAGGTGTTTAAGGCACGGGTGGACGAGGTGCTGAGGGGCATGGTTTAGTGTTTGATAGGAATGGTTGGACTCGATGATCCGGTGAGTCTCTTCCAACCTGGTGATTCTATGATTCTATGATAAGCAAATAGAGTGACAGAGGTTGCAAATGTATGGGGTAGTTAGACTGTACGGGCTGCCAACAGTGGTCGTACTCGTGGCAAAAATTTGTCAAGATATATGCCATAAAGTAAAATTAGAGCTTTCCCCCCTCTCGTGTTAGTATCCAACAATGGAGAATGGATCTTTGCTTTCTCGTACCCCTTTGCTAGAGGTCTGTGTTTGATTCGAGTGGATCCACAGACTCATGGTGCCAAAAGCAGGCAATTTCTGCGCTCATGTCTGAAGGCCAAATGTATGGGTATGATTTCCTACAGTTTACTGTTACACGCTGAATTGGGATTGTACGTTTCGTAAGCTGCCAGTCCAATTTAATAGGGTCTTGGGAAATGTGTCCTCCAGGGAATGCTTACAATCAGCCTTATGTTTTGGACTGATAGTGCCTGTTTTCTGGTCCATGCATTAGCAGATCCATATGTGAGGCAATCCAAATGTCCTTCCATCCACCTAATAACCCAGGTATTGATGTGTCTGCCCAGTGTTTGCTTCAGGTGTACAGGACCTTTTCTGTTTGATGTATCCTTTGGTTCAATAAACATCCACTCTCAGCAGCACACGTGGTAATTGTTTTACCTTCTATCTATGCAGGCGTTGCAGGTTGTGCATAGGTTCAAAACCCAGAAAGACTGAAGGTTCCTGAGTTTTTGAAAAAGACACATTTACACCTTTTCTCCTGCTGTCTGTCTCTGACTCAACAGAGGGAAATAAAGCATAGGATTTTGATGTTAGGGAGTTAATTACGTTAACAGTATCTGTTACAGTCATTGCTGGCCCATTTGGTCTCCCAACAATAGTTGCTCCACAAAGTAAAGATCTACTAAGTCCTCTCTCCTGCTTTTTCATTTCCTTTCTTTCCATCTCCCTAGTGAAGAGCAATAGAAATAATAAATAAATTGTTGGATTTAGAAGATACACTGTCCACAATATGTTCTTTCTGCAACTCTGAACTGTTTTCGTTGCAGGTGTGTTGGTGGTTCTGCCAGATCACCTGGCAATTTACTATGGATTCTGGGAACTTCAAAGCTAAATGTTCCTATGTGAAATTTCTGCTTCAGCAACTGACATTTTCTGTTTCCTTGTAATCTCTTCGCTACTGAGAAAGAACAAGAGTAACCAGCTTTTGTTGATCTCATAGTATTTAGTGGTTCTTTGACTATTCTATTTTCTTTGTTTTTCTTAAACGCTTGTTGAAGACTTCACTGTTGAAGATACAGACTTACTGGTATCCATCGATACCCCTTCAAAAAAAAACAGAAAACAAAGAGTCAAACGTTAGTCCTTTGCGGAGGGAGAATAAAACCATTTCATTAACTTTGAAAATGTGAGGCTTTTAGTGCCAGGGCACAGATTTTCTTTGTTTCTGAGGAACTTTGTGATCTTGCTTTGGTGTCTCCTGCGCTTCCCTGCATAAGACCAAATAAGAGGAAATTTCAAGCAGCCTCATTTGAATCCGGTTTTCATTACTTTCTCAGAAAAGAGGAAAATTTGGATTACCCTAACCATAAGCCATGGCTGATCTGCCCACTGCAGCAGTACCAACTTTATACACAGCCCTGCCAGGAGGTTAAGAATCAGATTTGAAGTCCATAAGTTCTAAAAACAAAAACAGAAAAGAAGCGGCATCTCCAAAGCAAAAGTTCTGTTTTGCAAGATGCATATTTTGACTGATTACTTTGGCCCATCAACTCCAGAAGTATCTGTAATAAACATGCTACATCCTTTGTGTTTATATATGATTTTATTTTATTTTTTTTCTGATGTCGGCCTGATTCCAAGTCACTCTTCATTCCAATAGCAATGTGTATCACACTTTATGGCATGGGGTTTATGTGCAGGGAGGATTAGTGTCAAAAAGTGAGATGAAAGCAGCAAAGAATTTGATCTCGTTCTGTTGTTTTTTCCATCTTGCATTTTTTGCTGTGAGTTAATTAGCAAAGATGCTAAAAGACCAAGCTCTTAAAGTCCCAGCTGTGTGGCTTCACAGGGATAGTGCCACATGTCACCCTTCTGCAGGAGCTGTGACTAAGAGCAATCAAGCTGTGAGCACCCCAAGGCCACAGTGCTCCTTACCCTGACCTGTGTTCAGCTTCCTAAAATCCCAACTATTCCCATGGTAGGTGACCCACCAGAGCCTGCCCAGGCAGGTCCTGACCCATCCTGCCTGCCTGCAAGGGCAGACGGCACAGGTAAATGGAACCCAGCACAGAGCAGTATCCACACAGTAACCCCATGGACTCTAAAGAGGGGACACAAAGCATTTCCCAGTGCCAAAACGTGGGTCACTCCAGCCATGGCTTCCAAGGGTCCTACCAGCAGCAAATGTGACTTCAAGACTGATCCCTCAGCCATTAGGATGGAAACGAGAAAGGCAGGCTGAGTTGAACATTAGGAGTGGAAATTATTAGACCACTTTAATCTAGAGAGTTGTTCTCCTATAATTAGAGAAGATTTTGTGTCATAGCCTTGTTTCCCCTTAATCAGACTAGAAGTTAGGGATCAGCAGCATGTCTACATACCTCTTGACCTGATTCAAGGCAGGGATGACAGTATGCGTTCCTCATCTCTGGTGCTTTTCTTGAAAAAATCAGGTTTGTTCTGGTGACTGAGACTAAAATGACCTTCACCTGAACTGTTATGCAGTGTGCTCTGCATGGATCTGTTGGTCATTCTTGGAAGCTTTGGGATAACCAGTGGTATGTAAATGCAAAATATTAAATGGTGGCTGCACACGAAATAAAAGCGGAGCCCTGGTTCCAAAGTAAATGTGCTACATTGTCTTCAGAAACTGTGAAGCCAGGGTATTTGGGAAGGAGCAGCATATTGTAGGGACCTCTGACTTTCCATCTGCTGAGCACCGGATCTTGAGGACTTTTCTGGAAATCGTAAAATGAGAGTAAAAGATTGTAAAATATGAGTGAAGGCTTGTAAAATATGATTAGGAGCCACCAGCAGAAAACTTAAAGGATCAGCTACACAAGCCACCATTTATTTGAAAGAAAGATGATCCATATTATCACAGAATATAGGCTCAAAAGATCAAGTTGCTAATCCTCGCTGTCACTCTGAATGGTTTTGTTACTTTGAACAAATTATTGCATTTCTCTACCTCTGTTTTCCCATTCAGGATACAAGGAAAACTGTTCCGTTTGCCTTTCATGGCTTCTTTGGTCATGGTGAAATTGCTTGAAGGGGAGGCCCAGCGTGAGGGTTCTTGTTGCACTTGAGTTTCACTTAAGCTCTCAGAGAGGGTTAGGAGTGGTGCAGAGGGCTTGTGTCAGGGCATTGACCACAGCGGAAGTTCTCTCTTCGTTTTTCAAAAGGATTTTGAGGCCCAGAGGGGAAGCAGTGTGAAAGTGCCAAGCGGCATAACTCATGGTTAAAATAGCCTAATATATATATATATACACACACCTTCCTATACTGATTTAAATTCTTGAGGATACATGAATCAGGGTTGCTGCAGCTAAAAGAGGTTTTCGTAAAGCGTCAAAGGAAATCTGTTTTAACAGAATGGGTTCCTGAAAATATCCTTACGCCACTGCTTTCTTTGTCATTTCACTTTTCTCCTTGTTACAATGGTTCAGCCTGCAGAGTCTGGAAAAACATCAGGGTAACCAGGGCAGAGGGAATATCAGATGGAGATGAGAGATGGATAAGAGACGAATTACAGTACATATCTCATGGGTCATTTGGCTCCAGTCTTGAAAAGGAGAGGGAAAAAAATCCCGAAGTAGTAAAAGAAAGAAAAAGAGACAATCAAAACAAACCTGCCAGTGCTGCTGATTTCAGAGATCTGTAAAATGTGCATTTATACTTCATAATGCTTTGCTATTTTAAAGAGATGCATCTTGAAATGTTCCATGCTTTAATCCTACTCACTGTCTCAGAAGTTAATTGTACAGTAAGATCACCGTTCTCTTTGCCAAAGCTTTCCCTTTGTTTTTTTTTCTGCAAGTTGGCCAGCCAGCATCTTTTTCTAGTTCTATGTAGTCAGCTAACAATTAGTTTTTACGGTCGTGTGAGGAAAGCGGGGTTTTCAGTTCTTGTTGCACAACTGAACTCAAATTTTGCTCCTCTTGGACACAGACCATGCAAAGGAAGAAGGGTCAGTGATCACATATGAAAGAGGGGAGATTTAGATTAGATCTTAGGAAGAAATGCTTTCCTGTGAGGGTGGGGAGGCCCTGGCCCAGGTTGCCCAGAGCAGTGGTGGCTGCGCCATCCCTGGAGGTGTTCCAGGCCATAGAATCATAGAATCATAGAATCATAGAATCATAGAATCATAGAATTATAGAATCATAGAATCATAGAATAACCAGGTTGGAAGAGACCCACCGGATCATCGAGTCCAACCATTCCTATCAAACACTAAACCATGTCCCTCGGCACCTCGTCCACCCGTGCCTTAAACCCCTCCAGGGAAGGTGAATCAACCACCTCCCTGGGCAGCCTGTTCCAGTGCCCAATGACCCTTTCTGTGAAGAATTTTTTCCTAATGTCCAGCCTAAACCTCCCCTGGCGGAGCTTGAGGCCATTCCCTCTTGTCCTGTCCCCTGTCACTTGGGAGAAGAGGCCAGCACCCTCCTCTCCACAACCTCCTTTCAGGTAGTTGTAGAGAGCAATGAGGTCTCCCCTCAGCTTCCTCTTCTCCAGGCTAAACAACCCCAGCTCTCTCAGCCGCTCCTCGTAAGACCTGCTCTCACGAGGCCAGGTTGGATGGGGCTTGGAGCACCTTCATCCCATGAGAGGTGTCCCTGCCCATGGCAGGGAGTGGAACTGGATGGGCTTTATAGTCCCTTCCAACCCAAACCTGGTGGTTCTGTGGTCTGTAGCACTGCAACTCTTTTATCAATCCATGCACAGGTTCCATAAAGGTGGGGTCTCTGGTATGAGCATTGGGCAGTAAAGCCTGGATGGAGAAAGGGAAAGAGGGAAAAAATCATTTTGTGTACATTAACAGCTACTGCAAACTTTGGCCTAGAGCTCAGACAGAACATATTTGACATTTGAAAATTTTGACATCATCTTTTTCCCCATTCTTTTTCCCTGAGCCTCTACTCTTTCTTATCCTGGCCAGAACCAGCAGCAAAAGTGCTGGAAAAAGAAGAAAAAAAAATCTGTTTTCACTGTATTTCTGAATCTCAGCCCAGGTTTGTGAGGGATTTGGCAAGGATTTACAAACCTTTGAGAGAATCCGTGTGGAGATCTGAGGAAACCCGCTCCCTCCTTAAAAAAGCAAGTTGCTTTGGCCAGAAATTGGGCAAAAATTGGTCATTTCAACTGAGGTTTCCTTTGAGATTTTGGATTTGAACCTGAAGCTGCACTTTGAGAATCAGATTTTGCTCTGACTAACTTTAGATTTACAGTGGAGCAAATACATCACAGCCAGTGCTGATACTTGTGTACAGCCTAGTGAGAACAGAAGTTGGCTCCAAGAGGAAGCTCACATGAACCAAACCAAAAGAGGACCTGGAGGCAGGTTTGGAGTAGTCCAGTCATCAGGTTTATTCCAACCTGTTGCTGTGGTTCAGCCCATTAAGTAGATATTGCACTTACAACATTCAGAAGTTATATATAGTCAATTGTATGAAACACAGCTGTATCATTCATCAGAGTTCCTCTATGTGAAAGTCAGTTGGGGCTGAGCAGGATTGCACCACTATGGTTCTATAGGTGATAACACTGATTTTTAGAACTCAATAGCAAATTATTTCCTTTATGTACAGGGTGTGTTTTTTGCCTTGCAGTGCTATAGATTTATACTGCAAAATGTTATGATAGAAGTATGCTTAATTCCAGGATTTTCCTGCTGGAAAGCCAGCATTTCAAGGCAAATGGGATGAAACCAATGAGTTGATGATTGTAAAAATCCCCTACTTTAAGCCAAGGAGCTGCCCTCGGTCTCTGTTACAGGGTAAAGAAAACCCAAACCCAAAGGGTTCCTGTATTTTACACAGTAAAACTCATTATTTATTATTTTTTAAAAATATTTTATTTTTTCCATAGGATGGGTGAATTCTGAGGCACTGGCAGAATGGTTGAATTAATTCAATTCGGAAAAGAGGGCACTCTGGGATCAACAAGCACCCAGACTTTCGTAGCCATGTGGGCTTTTATTTTGTAAAATATGCCTTTAGGGTCAGTCTTAACCATAGGACCTGCCACTAATGTTAAAAATCCTCATCCAGCGTTAACCAGCTTACCTGAATGCACTAGCAGTGTCACGGAGAGTGACAGTTCAGCACAGGCTACCGAACCTACACAAGAAACAGAGTTTATATTTTGAACCAAAGAATAGTTTGGGTTGGAAGGGACCTTAAAGGTCATCTAACTCCAACCTCCCTGCCATGGGCAGGGACACCTCCCACTGGATCAGGCTGCTCAAGGCCCATCCAACCTGGCCTTGAACATCTCCAGGGATGGGGCAGCCACCACTGCCCTGGGCAACCTGTTCCAGTGTCTCACCACTCTCATGGTGGAAAAATTACTTGGAGCTTTTTTAAACAATCCCTCCCCAAACAATTACCCTAAGTATATTTGCTTGGATCCATATCATTACTTTTTTCCTCCTCCCTAAAACATTCCTCCTGTTTTCTAACAGGGGGATTTGGGGCTGTAGAGGACATCTTGCTGCAGCAGAGAAACCAAAATTCTTTACAAGCTGCCAAGCCTACATGTGCTGACAGTGCTTGCAATTTATGCGTGTGGACATGACCTAGTGACTGCCTGGTTTGGATGCGGTCAGAATTACACTTACACATTTGGATTTCGGTGTGAACACAGACAGTGATCTGGATCTAAATTGGGACCCGAAGCCTTTCACTTTGTAATATTCTGGCTCTGCTCTATTTCAGGCTCTGTCCCAATTACTGAAAGATTTATACCTTTATCAATAAATTATCATGACTTTTACTACACTTACACCAGTGTCTTAAATTAACACTAAACTAAATGTAGATGAGGCACGCTTCCTGCTTCACATGATTTATGGCAATCCATCTGAAATGAGGAGCAAAATTAAATTTGCCAGCCAAAGCAGATCTTTAACAGCAGGTCAAGCAAAAATTTTATTGCACGTCCACTGCTAAAGAGAGTTTGAAGATTGTCATTTTTTTGCTCATGTTTTTGATAGGCCTGGAGCGCTTTAGGCAGAAAAAAAAAAAGAAGAAAATATGTTAGAAACATTTGTAGGTCTGAAATCTCTACTGTATACTTTATGTCAGGTTGGAGGTGATAGACAGGAAGCATGTAGCAGTTAATGGCACTGATAAGCTCTCAGCTTGAGGACTGTGTCCTCTTTTGATGACCTGCCTTTGAGAAAGATGTAGAGAATGAAGATTAGAGCCTCAGAATTGACCAGAGGTCTTAAAAAATAACCTGCAGGGAGAGGCTGAAGATATAAGCTGATTTTAGCCTAAAAATTAGATAGTTTACAGGAGATATAATAATCTTTCACATAAGTAATGGTTTCAAGAAAGCAGAAGGGAATCATCTCCCCGTCTGTAGGGAAGGGCATGTATAGTCAGGCACATCTGTTGAAGAAAAAAAGATTCAGGGAGACCTTCAGAAAAACTTCCTGACTGTAAAGGTATTGAAACATGGGCTGCAGGTTGCTGGGACAGTGGCAGAGTCTTAGTCGTGTGTGGTCTGAAGTATGACCTTGATAAAAATGTACTTGGTGACATATAAAGATACCCTTGCTTTGGGATGGAGGGCTAGCAGTGATGATCTCTGGATTGTTTTTCTGTGACTATGACAGAAGGCAAAAGGCAGCTCATGCCCTGGCATCAACGCTGGGTCTCCCAAAGGTGAGTTCCATGTCTAACCACCCAAGACTGAGAAATCACAGGGGGAAATGCTAAACTACAATTGTGTGCGCCTGCCAAATGGCCCCGTTTCAAGGTCAGCTTTCAGTGCTGTTGAAGTCACAGCTCTTGCCATTTACTTCAGGAAGAACATAATTTATCTCAAAATTGCTCTTACTGTTCATTGCAGATATTGAAAATCTCTAGGTAGATACTATACCCGGAAACTTTGGCCCTCCCATGTTGCTTGAACAAATAGGACAGATGGTGAGAGCCGCGTAACGACTGCTGTGGTCTTCACTGTTCTTATGAGTTAGTGTCAACCTTGAGGCCAAGATCAGAGCTGGAGGAACTAAGGGAACACCTCTGAGATTTTGGGAACCACACCTGGATCTGTCATAGGCTGCCAACAGATATTGCCTGGGCTGTCCAGAAAAGCTTTCTTTTTTGCCTGCTAAATTGTATACCAGGATTTAAGCTGGGCTGCCCGCTCTTTTGAGAGCACCAAATGAAACCAGGAACAAGGAGTCTTGGGAAGGAGAGTGATGTACTGGGTCCCTATGGTTCCAGCAGTCTTACTCGGTCCTGCCATGTGCTGAACCCATTAGATAAAGCATAGGACATTGTATGTCAAGAGATAAAATGGAGACTTTTTGAGTCTGATTTCCCAGTTCAGATGATACTGATGGTTTTGGTTTGGGCTTGGTTTGTTTTTGATTTTTTTTTTCTTTTAATGATGAAATGTAGTACCTTTGGTTCCTAGCAAACTCACCAGGCAGTTGGAGACCATGTTCCATAGTGAGCAGGTACCAAAGTTCCTACTCTGTGATTGGGTGGGGTCTTGTAAATAATCCCTTAAGTACCCAGTTCGTTTTCTTTGTGCAATGCTACACTTATCTTTGGAGGAAACAACCAAAACAAAGTCAAATAGAGAATAAGTCAGAGACAAACAGTAGAAAACATTTCCTGAAAATAAGGGTGGCTGGATGGCTCCGTGTTCCTTACAAAAACAACCATGACTGCAAGAGTCTGCACCCCTGCCATGTTAGGGAGACGTGGGGAAGCCACTCTCTGACCTGGAAGAAAGTGGAGACAAGTTTCCAAGCCAGTTGCAAAACTACTAAACTCTAGTCACGAATGCCAGATTTAACACCATTAGACCTGATACCAACCGAATTTAAAAGCCAGTGTCAAATGTGTTTGTAGCTAAGTGGCAGGGATTTGTGGCTGGGTTTGGTGTTGGAGCTGAGGGTCAGCAGGGGGCACCTCCTCGCAGTGGCCCCAACAGGCAGGTGGGGCTGCTGGCTGGTTGAGGGTTTCACCTCCCTGACCAGGGAGAAGCCACAGCCCAAATGGACAGGAAATGGTCTTGACAGATGAGACAGGCACAGGGATAATGGCTCATGTGACTGATGGGGCAGGCTGCGTGCTGGGCAGGGCGGTCGTGAGACACTGCTGGATGAGCTAAAACCTCCATTAGACTGAAACCGGAGTATCATATAGGATACACATTACTGATTGTGTTCTGGGCTTACTGGATAAGGGCAAGCTGATGCACAGTACAGTTTCAGGGGGCTATTTACACTGCAGTGGAGGAAAAAGGCAAACCAGAGCCGTGCATTGGACAAATAAGTCGATGAAAAGTGATTTGGTGTCCCAAATGGCCTTAAACAGCCCATAGAATTTCTATGTCTAAAACAGATTCCAGCAAAGGACACCTTTTATGATGCACTAATAGGGTCATTAAGCTTTCTTGAGCAAGGCACACTCACAGCATTGTATGTTTTTTCCATTACAGGAATTACACGTGTTTTGTTGTGCTTTGGGCTTTGTTTTGTTTTCCACATAGACTTGCCCTGACAGTTCCCCCATTCAGGTTTATATTGGAGGTACCATCTCGAGCCAATGAATTTTATGAAATATGTTGCTGGCACTCACGGAGCGATGCATAAAGGAAATATTCTAATGACAGTTGGAAAGGCTTTGATCCCATTCCAGGACTGCACTCATGTCTTTGAAATGTGAATTTGGCAGGGCTGGAGAGGCCGGGCTCTTTGGCTCTCATTGGCACAATCCCATGTGACAGACATTATGTCCTCTATCAGGAGACCCACATAACCTTGAGAAGTGTAAGCAATGCTCACAGACTGCGTTGGGTCAGATAGTCTGGTCTGATAACAAAGCAGTTGCAGCAGCAGTGGGGAGTCAGCCTCGTCCGACACAAGAAGTGAAAACTGTTTTGACCTGGTAACTGTTGGGTGTATTGCCTGCAGCTACGTAGTTGGACATGAACTGCAAAAGTAGTTAATTTATAGCTCCTTGAGTGTAGGAATGTGGTGATGATGGATAGGGATGGGAGGTTATTAGAAACATGGGGAGGAAGGAGAGGATGGAATTCCAGCTCATGTTTTTATCTCTTACACACACACACACACACACGCACTGGTTGCTTGCATACTTACTCTAGGCTGCCTTGCGTGTGCACGTGATCCAAACCCTTGCCGACATACACACCCGTTCATGCACGTACATGCAGGTACTTGTTCACACACAAGGGATTTGCCTGAGCTAAGTGAAGAGCATGGTTGTCTTTTGGGGGTTGCTGACTGCATTTACTTCCTCCCAAGCATGATCTGTTTGCATCTACGCCTGTGCAGACCATTTGCTAAAATTCCTCTTAACGTTTTGTCCTTACACCATTTGAAACACCATTTTTTGTCCTTACACCTGCTCATTCACAGGCTATTCACAGAATCACAGAATAACCAGGTTGGAAGAGACCCACTGGATCATCGAGTCCAACCGTTCCTATCAAACACTAAACCATATCCCTCAGCACCTCATCCACCCGTGCCTTAAACACCTCCAGGGAAGGTGACTCAACCACCTCCCTGGGCAGCCTGTTCCAGTGCCCAATGACCCTTTCTGTAAAGAATTTTTTCCTAACGTCTAGCCTAAACCTCCCCTGGCGGAGCTTGAGGCCATTCCCTCTCGTCCTGTCCCCTGTCACTTGGAAGAAGAGCCCAGCTCCCTCCTCTCTACAACCTCCTTTCAGGTAGTTGTAGAGAGCAATGAGGTCACCCCTCAGCCTCCTCCAGGCTAAACACCCCCAGCTCTCTTAGCTGCTCCTCATAAGACCTGTTCTCCAGCCCCTTCACCAGCTTTGTTGCTCTTCTCTGGACTCGTTTGCTAGCAGAGAATTAGTGGTCAGAGAAATACTTCAAAACCAAGTCCGATTGACTTATTACAGTGGATTTACGTAAGACATGAGTTCAGTCTTGGTGATGCACTGACATCATTGACCAATTAGTTAGATGCTGTCTGCTCTGGCTGTTGTCTGCAGTAATAATCTACATAGAGAACAGCCCTGGATCTTGAAACGCTCAGCCTGTATGCAATTGTGGCCTTACATTGAGAGTATAAATGGGGATTGGATGGTGTAAACAATAAGCAAAGAGACAGCTGACAATAAAGAAATATTAGTTTAGATTATTTGAAGCTATAAGAGAAAAGTGAGGATAAACCCAGTAATCTCTGGAGGGGTGTTTGATTCTAGTTACTCCTGCAGGGATTTGCATAGGCCATAAAGTGTCTGCATCCAGAGTCAACAGCCACAGTCTCAATACAGATGGTGGGCCTTTCCTTTACACTGTGATATAAAACATGCAAACGTTTTTCTACTGAGAGGTATATGATGCTTCTGTTTCTGTCCTTTTCTCTCATGTATCAACTATAACATCACTCCCATGTTCTCCTTTACGCTTTTGTGCACAGCTTTTTACCAACACTGCCATACCTGCAGACATACACATCATCCCGTTCGCATGCACGCATCCTCTGTCACATATTCCCCGATGCACTTACGCTTTCATTTGGAAATACAAGCTAGCTCTCATATGTAACTTCAAACTATAGCTCATGGACGTGTAGAAGTATAAGCCTACATTTGGAAAAGATGTTTATCAAGACACAAAGATGATCTTGGAAATAGGTTATGAACAGCCTCAGAATGTTGTGCAGATACTTGCAGAACAAGCTTGAGGAGCTAAGGGAAAGAGCTGTGTATTTTCCATAGATGTGTTGGGAACAGTGGAGACATGAGAAATGTGTAAAGGGTCACAGTATTGACCTGTCCTTCAGAATGTCATTGACATTTGATTGAAAGATAAACACTGTATGGAATGGAAACATACCCTTCATTGGTGTCCCCAAAGAGCACGTCTTCCTCCATGACTCAGCGAGGGCCTGGGGACACCCAGCCATGAACTATTTTAGAGGCAATGACTTCAGCAAGTGGCAGGGGAAGCTATTGTGGAAATATGAATGTGTTTTCCATTGGGGAGTCCTCCAGGGAAGGACAGAAAGATCTTGATGCTAAGCCAACTCCCCTATTTTTTTCTTCACCCTTCTGGGAATGAAAGCCTTGCAAAGTATGCAAGGAAACCTACTTACTGAATGTGAGTGCGTTAGGCTTGTGAGAGCTGCGTGAGCCCTATGCACATGCAGAAAAGGGGATTTTAGGAAGGGGGAATCGCATGTGGCATCACGGTTCACACTTTAGCAAGTAGCTCCTCCTGTAGCCCAGCGTTGACAAAGTTTTCTCCTTCAAATGAGTGCTTAAAGGGATTGGCTTTGCTTGCCTGGAATCAGATTGCTCTGTAACTTCCAGACAACCCAAGAAATAGGAATAAATATTGCTCATCTTGGGGAAGGTCCTAAGGAGCCTTAGAAATTTATGTCATGATGCTAGTCCTGTGGAGATGTCTTGCAAGGAGATCTCTTGGCACAGCTTTGCTTGCTGGAAATAGCAGTTCCCAAACAACCACCTGTGTCAAGTTTAGACTGCGTATATCTCGGCACGAGTGACCACCACTAGAGCTAAAGGAGTAACTTAATGAGCTGCTGTTGCTTATTGTACCAGCCTGAAGATGTGAAACTTGTTGTGAAGGAAAATTGGAGGTAACAGTAATAAATAGCGTAGAGAATACGTGCAAGGTAACTCTGATATAAGAAGATTTACTGACCATAATACATAGTTAATTACGTTCATAATGAATTGATCCCTGTATTTCTCTTACGAACTTGAACAGCTTTTTTTTTTACCTTGGTTTTTGTCGACTTGGTTAATCATTGGCCTAAAGTCCTTACATGAGATTCACTACATGAATTCAAAGTAATTGAAGTTTGGGAATGGGTTATTAAAATATTTCAGGTGACTGATATGCAGGATATTGTAAGATCTTTGCCTGGATTGCAGCACTTCTTCAGTACTTTGTTGCTTTTTGTGTCATGTTTAGACAAAATAATGCTTTTCTTTCTTTACAGAGCATACTTGGATGTCAATGAACTGAAGAACATACTCAAACTAGATGGATCCACGCACCTCAACATCTTCTTTGCCAATTCCTCTGAGGAAGAGCTGGCTGGAGTGGCAACTTGGCCCTGGGACAAGGAAGCCTTGATGCATTTAGGTGAGCGATAAAGATGTTTCTTCTTTATAAAGCATTCTTTTGAAGCGCTAAAAAGGAAAGACAAATATGCGTTAAGCTCCGTTCTGATTTCTTATCATGCCTCTAATATATAGTCAGGGGAAAAAAAGTATTTCACGATTCCCAGATACTGGCTCACAACCAGGAAAATATTAGGTTATAAACCCAAAGCATATTATGGTATTTGTAGATGATGTCAAGCTGAAAGTATTTCACCTTTTAAGTGAAGCTACTTTACAGGGCATTCACTCCATGGGAGCACTTTGCAAAGAAGACTGGGGGGATAGGTGGGGAATGTAAGACAGAGGTGAATTTTTAACCTTGACCTGTTACGTTCTGATCCCTACTTCGCTACTTAGTAAGTGTTCAGTTAATTGTACTCATAGATTATGGTTAAGATTTGTTGCTATTTTCTTCTACCAATGCGCAAAAGAGCAAACTGCTGAGAGACTGTATTTCTAATGTTCATTTGAGTGGAACTGGAAAGAGTTCACTCACTGCCCTGCAGATTGCCCTGTGTGTTTCATAACTAGGCTGCTGCATACAGCTTCTGGAGCCCAGGGATTCGAAAAAAAGCTGTACAACCTCCCAAATGACTCACTGCTCTGACACTTGCAGTGCCACTGGACCTGTGTTCCTTGAAAAGAGTTAGATGAACCTCAGAAGGTTCAGAAGGCACCAACTGAGTCTGGATGTACTTCTCTTAACTGCACAAAGCGCCCTGGGGCTGCAAACCTGATCTGGTCATGTTATGAGAGTAGGTATTCTCACAAGTTTTCCAGACATTTCTCCAGGCTGTCCAGACCTTTCTAGGCTCAAAGTGAAGTCCAGTTTCATCCAAGTTCAGTTTTTGTGAAAGGCTGTTTCAGCCAATTTTTATATTACCCAACCCTGTGTTTGGGAGGGGGTGAAACAGAAACGATGTGGCAAATGTAAAGGCTAGACAAGTAGCGCTGGTCTGGTGTTTTTTTCTAAAGCATACTCTAAGTGCCAAACCACAGCCAAACCCATCAGTCAGGGAGGTTTTTCCACGTTAAAAAATGCATTACCCCAAAACCTAGTAGTTAATATCTCCTTATAGTCATGTGTCTTCATAGCTGAGAGGGGCTCCATGGTCAGACCAAGCAGTTGATGCTAGCTGCCCTGCTTCTGTTAGTACGTGTTTTACTACTACATCCTGCTCTGCAGCTGCTCTGGTAGGAGTGTAAATAAGCTTCTCATCCCAAGGTCTGGCACTGACACACAGCCAGTCTCTTGCTGAGCTAGGCTGGAAGTGCGGCCACTTCCACTCTGACTTGCCTCCAGCCCCATCTCCATGGGGTCCTGCTGGGAGCACCCAAACCAGAAGATTCTATAAATGCCTTCCAGTGAGCATTCCCCATGGCAAAATCTTTTGGCAAAATGGAAGCTCTTAACCCCAGGCTCAACCAGCACTCAACCAGCTGTGACTTCTATCATTTTGTAGTACCACAATCACTCCTACACTAGCCTCAAGGTAGAATCATAAAATAATTTGTGTTGGAAGGGACCTTAAAGGCCATCTAGTTCCACCCCCTCTGCCATGGGCAAGGACATCCCACGAGATCAGGCTGCCCAAGCAACTCTGTCTGCTTCTGATTGTGCAACATTCTGGGTTGCTGGTGGGAAACATTAGTCCTAATGCCACTGCTGGAAGGAAATAAGGCTACAACACAGCTGATCCTTCCCTAAATGAGTGTTTTCACAGCTTCCCTTGGTGTTGCCATGGGAGAACATGGAGAGAGCTCCAGAGCGCAAAGAAGAACCTTCTGCAAGAGAGCTGGGGCTCGTCCAAAGCCCTGATGAGTTCTTCTGTCACTTCGTTAAGCTAATTGTCGACATCATGCCTGAGCAAAACCAATTTAAGTTCAGCTCCTACAGTGTATTGACGGAATTCGTTGACCAAAGAAAGATCTCATGAGAAAAAAAAGGCATTAGTCAACAGTTTAAAGTTGACTTGCAGTGGAAAAAAAGTAAAAATAAATAAATAATGATCATAATTTCCTGTCATAACAGCCCTCCCAGACCTGTGCTTGGTCTGTAAGAATTCATCTGTAATCTTTTTTGCTCTCTTCTATAAATCCAATATGTACTTAATAAAAAAATATGAAATATGTCCTGTGGTGCAGATCTAAAGGCTGGGATAGAGATTGCCTGGGTGAGGGAGTTTATCTTTTCTGTAAAACTGCAATTGATTTAGATTCTTGACAGCTGTGAAAAATATAAATTTTCAATGAAGACAAAAATAAAATCTCCCTTTCCAGCTGCCTCAGGGCTGTCCAATGCCAGAACCATTTACCCAGCCTTTATTTTGAAGGCATGTCCTGCTGAGGAATTTCCCCGATACTCCTGCCATTGGAAAACAAGCTCTGGAATGATCTTTGGGAAAGAGACCCCCACAAACAAATGCACCAGGGAAGCCTCTGGGTGTAAGTGGCTCCACATGGGTAAAGCCCAAGCACTGGAGACATCAGAGCATGTATTGTATAAAGGGGGAGAGAGGGATACAAGGGAGATGGGAACTACAGTGGCTACAAACTGGTAGGTCTGTATACAATTAATTGGAATTAGGGAGAATTAGCATAAGGACCAGTTCAGTGCCATGAAAAGGATATGCAGATGCTGCACATGGTGCAACAGGCATGATCGTGCAGTATGGTTTTTGCGTGTCTGTATTTCAATTTCTAGTTCAAATTTTAGTGCTGTGTATGTCTTTCTACATGCAAATGTGACTCCTCTCCAGTGTGTGCACTTAGTCACACATGCCTGTGTACAAAGGGGAAGTCTTTTCCCTGTTGCTATGTATGTATTTATGTCCTTGCTAGACACCCAGAGTAGTCCTTCTTCTCTCTTCAGCATCAATAGCATTTCATCTGGAATGCTGTCTTGTGTTTGGACACTGTACTTGAAGGAAAACGTGAGACAAGCGAGAAAACCAAAGGAGAACAACAGTCAAGGAGGTCTAGAATAAAGGTTGAGCTACAAGGAAAAGCTGAATGGAGTTGCAGTTATTCAGAGTGAAGGGGGGGACCCTGAAGTGCAGATGATGACAATCTCATAAAAGTTGATGAAAGGGGAGGAGAATCTTCTGCTCTTCATATCCATGTGAGGCAGGACTGAAAGTCATGAAGTTAAAATGCCAAAAAATCAATTCATATTAGATGAGAGTTAAATCCTCGCAGCCTTAAGGATACCAAGTGCTGATACTGATTACTGGGGCAGTTGTGTCATCTGGGGTTGTAAAAGATGTTAGGCCAATATGTGTGAGGGATGGTACAGACCTAATTAGTCCTGTGTTGTTTGAGAGTGGAATTTAGATGAATTTTAAGATCTTCTTGGACTTATTTTCCAGTAATTCAACCAAGTCTCCAGCAAGATGAGAAGGAAGAGTCTATGGTGCATCAGAACACAGTAATCTCATCTTCCCTGTGCTACAGTCACTGATAAAGTCCCTCCTGCCAAAACCTTTTCTCTCCTCGTTGTCGCTAAATTATTAGTGGACCATATCCAAGATTTATTTTCCTACTATAACTTTTACAAAGCTATCTATCTCCTGTTCTCATGATAGGCAATATACACAAACAGTTTTAAATGAAAGGCTTGGAAAAGTTGAGGTCAACAAGCTAAATAAAGAAAATATGAAGCATTTCAGAAATCCAAAGGTACATCTAGCTGAGCTAAAAATGCAATTCTTATGATTAATTCAGTATAGTGTAAAGCCTCACTAATTTACTGCTTGCTTATCTAAACATCACATAATTCATACAACAAAAAAATCACCATTGGTGTTCTTTGCACACATTTAGCAGCCAGGCAGTTATTTTAGAATTATCACATTCCAGGATTTTTTGGTTTTTTTTACACATTAGACTTATACATATTCATTAGTGGACCGTGCGGTTCAGATCAAACCAGGCTTGTGTGAGTGCCGTGACCAGAGTGTGTTTCCAACAGTTACTTCAAATCTGTCTGTATGATCAGAGCACACTCCACAAAAACTCTTCCAGCCTTGGGTGTAATCTCTTTTCTTATAGGTTGCAAATATTGGTGCAAGCTACTGCATTTTTTAGGGTGTCGCAGAAGTTAATAAGTTTCTATTGTATCTTTACTCAGTGGAATAACATAGAGAGTGTTCCAGATATGTTTTGTACCAGAAGTATTGTCTGGATGGAATCGTTCTAGTTAAGCACACTAAATAGCCTAGAGAAAAGGAGACTGAGGAGACACCTCATCACTGTCTACAGCTACCTGAAAGGAGGTTGTAGTGTGGTGGGTGTTGGTCTCATCTCCCAAGTAACAAGGAACAGGATGAGAGGGAATGGCCTCAAATTGCACCTGGGCAGGTTCAGACTGGACATTAGGAAAAATTTCTTCACTGAAACGGTTCTTGGGCACTGGCAGAGGCTGCCCAGGGAGGTGGTGGAGTCACCATCCCTGGAGCTGTCTAAAAGATGGGTAGATGAGGTGTCCAGGGATATGGTTTAGTGGAGGACAGGTATGATTGGACTCAGTGATCTCAAATATGTCTTTTCCAACAAAATGATTCTATGATTCTATACGTGATATGAAATTCCATAGTATGAAGTAATTGAATGTAGGATTTCTTTTTTTGAGTTAACAAACCAACCAGGCTGATCAAATTCAGTGGAAAGACTGTCGCTGTGGTTTTGCTTTGGGGTGTTGGACTTTGTTCAATGATTCCTTATCCTTAGTGCCCTAGATTAAAGGTGAGATTAAACCTTGCTGTGTAATTTCTCTGGGCAAGTAATGTGCCTGATTGTGTGAAAAGCAGTTGGTAGATTCTCTGTAGCACAGAGAATCTGGTGAACTGCCAAGAGATCTACCCTTAGGATTATCTTCCTTGCCCTTTCTCTTGCTGTTCTGAGGAAGACAAGACAAACAAAGCTCTTCCCTTTTCCCCTTGCAGGTGGCATTGTGCTGAACCCCTCCTTCTATGGAATCCCAGGCCACACACACACAATGATCCATGAAATTGGGCACAGCCTTGGGCTTTACCACGTTTTCCGGGGAATCTCAGAGATCCTTTCCTGCAGTGATCCATGCATGGAAACGGAGCCCTCCTTTGAGACTGGGGACCTCTGCAGTGACACCAACCCTGCTCCCAAGCACAAGCTGTGTGGAGATCCTGGACCTGGCAATGACACGTGCGGCTTTCACAGTTTCCTAAACACACCGTTCAGTAACTTCATGAGTTATGCAGGTACTTGGGCTTCCTTGGTTTGCTCTTTGTGTCTGTGGTTGTGTGGGAACAAAGCATAGCAGTATTATAGCTCATTTATATGGTCCATTTCATGTGGGGCTTGTCTGTCCATTTGTCTAGAACCAGGCTTGATGAGGGATCAGACTTGATGGCCACAGGAATCCCATCTGGTTCTCCTGTTCTTTTTTCCAGTTTTCTCCAACTTTGCATAGTTTCATGTGATGACCAGGCAGAAGGTTTGGGGGAGGGAAAAACATGAGATAAGCATTAAGAAAACAGCTTCTGAAGGCTCTGCAGCAAATTTGACACCCTATTTCCCCGGGATGTGGATGCCTGATCTATGAGATCATCTTTGAAAAACCCAAATTCCGAGATTGTTTACCCTTTCCCAAGGAGATATTGAATGTCAGTTGGATATTGATACCACTGAGTCTGTAGGATAAATTTGGGACAGGTAGACTTCTAATGAGACACTGCTCATGCCTCCAGGTATCCATTCAAATACCATGTCTAGTGTTTGATTTGGAGTCACTGTGGTTAAGGTAGAATCATTCACATACAAGAATCATCTTTAGAATTTGAATACTGGGATAGTACCTGGATCAGGATTGCCCTTCTGACCAAGTGTGCTGTGCTGGGGGTGCAGCTACAGAGGCTCCATAGTAGTGCAGTAAAAACACTCCTCCAAGAGGAACAAGCTGCTTAAGCACAAGCCTGGTTTTGCAGTTGTAACTATGGGCTTTTGTAGGCACAGCTATGCTGCTCAGGGCCGCCGGTTCGTGGCACTCTTGCCAACAGAGCATAACACAAAGAAGGCATGAGTGGCTGTGATCCTTCCCCATCAGATGAGGATGGGATGGGGTCCTTACTGCATCCCTGGAAGTTCAAGGGGAGTTGAAGGATCCTCTGTTATTCCCCCAAAAGAGCAAGGGATACCCTGGTTTGTATTTCCTCTTATTTTGGGTCACAGGGTTAGCTGTGATGAAGGGCTGTGACATCGAGTTGACAGCATCAACAATGTTTTAGAGGTGACCAATATGCTTACAGACACTGAAGGGCACCTTTAGATTCTGGGTGAAAACATAGATTGCCCACTCAAAAGGTCATAGGAGTGCTTATTCTGTAATAAAACTGTAGAGAAGCAGTGTTTAATGTCATCTGGGGCACAGATTGAAATGATTTACAGCAGGAATGCTTTTATGCCGATTGTGGCAGGAGCTAGAAGTGATGCTTATTTTTCTCTTTATTTTTCTATTTGTTTAGAGGGTGTTTTCAGGGACAAACATATATACACTGAGTCAGTTCCTCAGCCCGCTGTGCATTTCTGTGCAATATCCCTTCACTAAATCTGCTGGTGTGTATGTGACCAGGGGTGGAGCGTGCTTGTTTCCAAACACTGAGGTCTCTCCTTCCAAAGAGAACCTACCTTGGCAGTTCTCTCAAGAGATAAGACAGAGAGACAGACCACAGAGGTACCTGTTTACTTTTAGGAGCTACATATAAGTTGGTGTTCTGAGCAGAAACCTTTTTTTTTTTTTTTAACTCGAAAAATCAAGTGAAGCAACATGATAGGCATCTCTGGAGCTCATGCATGAATCTGTTTGCTTTTCTGTTGTTGCCAGTGGAATAAAAATATGTCAGGATATCAAATTGCTGTAGAAATACCTTTGAAACACCTAGGTTGAGGTCATGCAGCTCTGAACATTGCCTTTCTTTCCTTTATGTTTTGCTCGTACACAGCTTGATCATAATGTGTTGTCTGTCTGTCTCCGTCTAACATCCATCTGTCCCGTTGCCCCCAGCTCTGTAGAAAAGCACTGACTTAAAGGGTTACCTGAGATAAGAAGTTACAATGTCGAGAAGATTGAAAATTTGTGAGAAATTGGACTTGTAAATTACTTTTACAAGTCCAAATAGCCATGGTATTCCCAAATGAAATGAAGATACTTGTTTAGATGACTCTTCATGAAATGAGCAGAAATTCCACCTCTGAATTCTGTAGGAATAATCATCCCAGGAAAGTCTCTTGAATTTCTGTAATTATTACTTCATTGGAGGATTATGAGCCTTTCTTGAAGTCAAGTGATCAAGTGAAGCACCTTTCTCCCTCCCCCAGGACACAGCCGTTGCTGATGTTTAAACAGATTGAGAATGCAGGTCACCTTTCTCCTGTGCCACTGTCTCACAGCTTTGTCCTTTATATGTTTTATTGTTCCTTTATGATGTCTACTAAGGGCCTTTGTCTCCTTCTGGGCTCTGTGAAGAATATTTATGGCTTTTACAGCATGCTCAGGGATAGCCCATCAATAATTATTGAGGAAATCCAGAGATGTCATATTAAAGATGCTTCTTGCGTACCCACAGGGATGTGTAGATATTTTCAAGCTGATGGTGTCTGTCTGCTGTGCACGTTTGATGAGGGGAGATTCACTGCTCACTGGAATTAGGAGAGACACAGGAGAACTTGTGAACTGATGTGTCCTTGCTGCTGTAGTTGTGCATTTGGGGCTGTCATTTGAGCTGGATCCCTACTGAAGCTGTCTCCTTTTGCTTGCATCTCAGGGAAGATGGGGTAAAGTTTTAAATTAGCCAGCAAATTCACACTTCCCTGTAGAACGAAACGTATGTTTTTGTTCCTCTCGAGTTCCACAGGGCATGGACTTGAAGACATCAGTACATCGAGTAACGCTATTACAATATTGAACTGCCAACTTACACGCAAGCAAGCAACTCTCTGAGCAGCCTTTGGTGACCCCTCTCTTCCCAGAAAAGCACACTACTTGACCTGTGCAAAACTGTCATTGTTGTTTGTATCGTGGCAGCGTGCAGAGGTCCCATCTGGGACTGAGTTTTACTGGGCTGGGAACTCTGCAGGCATATGAGAAGAAACACTCTGTGTTTTCAAGAGCTTTCCATCTGATGGGAAGAGTACCAGAAAAATGGTCAAAGTGCTAACATCAAGTTCTTCAGCACAGCTTTTCTGAGTGACTTTACACAACGTACTTGTTCCTTCTGTGGTCTGCACAACAGAGAAATAGTAATTTACTACTTCTCTGAAGTACTGCAGTTGTAAAGTTGTATAATGATCAGAGGGCACTAGTTGTGTTCTTGTTGCCAAATCATGTTTGGGTAAAAGCAGATGGAATGAGAAATGGTTATTTATGGGAAATTAGCCAGCAAAATGATTTCTCCATTTTGAATGAAAAAGAAATTTGAAATATCAAAAATGCTTGTGATAGGAATGGTTGGACTCGATGATCCGGTGGGTCTCTTCCAACCTGGTTATTCTATGATTCTATGATTCTAAGATCAGAAAGGGGTTAGAATCATAATGGTAAATGGAGAGCTTTTTAACAAAAATAAACTTATTTAACTGCACCTAAAATTTACATTTTTAATCAATGTTTGTAAAGGCTTTTTTTAAATTGATCTGTCAGAGCAGTTTTATTTGTTCAGTAGAAAATCTAGGAGCTTTAAAATATTATGTATTTTATAATTTCTGTGTTCTTTTATTCTAAGAAATTAGAATAAAATTATTAAATTTTATAATTATTTCATACCAGCACTAGCCCTGTTATGCTCTCTCAGAAATATTATTTTAGGCATGAAATTCTTTTAAGCCCAGAGGTCCACTGATAGCCCAAATTCTGTCCAGAAGGTGCTGCACTGGGGCTTTTTGTTTCTTAACCTCCAAGTGTCTCTGTTTCATCTTGGGAAGATCTCTGGGTGCTTTGTATGTATCTCAGACCAGAGGAAGAGAACGTTCATTGATGTTCTTTTTCCTTTTTGACTTCTGTTTCCTTTCATCTGCCTCTACCTGTGACCACTGTGCTAATTTGTTCACAGACCATTGAATACTGGGAGAACCCATCCCAGCCCTTGCAAGAATCTGCCATTCAGTGTTGTAATTCTTCTCTTTCTCCCACCTTATCTTTCACGTGGCTGATGTGCCTTCTGTTTTAATTTCAGATGATGACTGCACCAACTCCTTCACGCCCAACCAAGTGGCCAGGATGCACTGCTACTTGGACCTCGTCTATCAGAGCTGGCAGCCGGTGAAGAAACCGGCTCCTGTTGCGATTGCCCCCCAGATTGTGGCTCGGACCTCCACCTCTGTCACCCTGGAGTGGTTTCCACCCATTGATGGCCACTTCTTTGAAAGGTGATCATGCGCTGCTCTTTTGCACTGAATTGAATGGAAAGGGAAGAAATAAGGGAACAATCTGGCGCCTCACTGCAAGAGCACAGCTTTATCATGTGCTCTGCTCAGTCTGGATCAAGGCTCTTTCCTAAATTGGTTCATACTGAGGAGGTTATCGATCTGTTTTCTGCTCTTCCTTTCTCAGCCTGTAGCACTCAACTGAGGGCCATTGATTTGCCATGTAAAGGGCAAATCTTTTTCCATATGTTATGGGAGGAATTTTCAATCAACAATTCTGGCTCTGTGGTTCCTGCTGTTATTGCTGCTCACAAATACCTGTGAGCTTCAGCTCAGCCTACAAGTTTCTCCCCTCTTCTTGCATCTTTCTTTTGCAAGGACAAGGTTAATCGTTTCTGCTCCTGTGGCAATGCAGAGCTCATGGGCAGTGGAGTCTCACAGGGCAGGGAGGTGGCAGGGCCAAAGAGAGGGACAAATGCTGCCTCCTTCCCTGAGCTGTAGGGTCAAGTAAGGCAGAGTCAAAGACCTAAAACCCTGAGTACTGTGCAAATGCTACATCCTGAGTAGAGCATTTGGGCCAGAGTATGTGTGTGTGTTCATGTCTGATAGAGGTGCTGAGGGGCATGGTTTAGTGTTTGATGGGAATGGTTGGACTCGATGATCCGGTAGGTCTTTTCCAACCTGGTTATTCTATGATTCTATGAAATATTATGTGAATCCAGAACTCGGGCAAGATTGCACCACATTGCAGTTCATAGCCAGAGCAACTCTTACTCCAGGCTGACCTGAGCAACTAGGTAGTTCATCTAAATACTCCTACACAGCAGTTGGATGGACTGCAGGAGCTATGGGAGTCCTAGCGAGAGCCTCCTAAATGACTGACCTTCTCGCATTGCTGTTAACTCACCTTCCCTGTTTGCATTTCTTCTCCACTTTTTGCTTTGTTATTTTATAGAGAGCAAACTTCATGTGTCCTTCAGGACGGTTGCAGTAGGTATCACAGAAGGCCGAATTTACAACCGTATTAGCACCCAAAGAGCTGTCTCAGCACTGCTGCTCTGTTCAGTGAGAGCACCTTGAAATGCACTGCCTCAGGGTTCATTTCATTGGGGATGAAACTCCTTCCAGCACTGCTAGGACACCATGGCCATCACGGTGGCCAGCTCGCACTTTATTTAAGTAGGCAGATAGCTGTTATTTTCTGCTCAGGTGAGATTTTCTGCCTTTATTGCAGATTAATACAAGGCGGGCAATCAAATTATATTAGGGGTTGAGAAAGAGAGGTTTTATGTTCTGAACAATGTTTGCTTTAATTGCATTTTTGCAACTGAATCCTTCTATTCCCTAAGTGCGAAAAGGACTTACGTGAAATTCTGAAAATTAATTCAGAATTGTTTAGCCCATAATCATTTTTAGGTAAATTAAGTTTCTCCAATTTAATTTAGATTTCAGAAGATACCTATTATGTGTGAAATAAATACCATCTGCCTCTTAAAACACACTGATGCAAAGTTAATTGTCATGTAACCAAATATGTCTTTATTACATATTTCTTATAACTCAATCAATATGTTCTTAATAACCCTTACTTGGTCACTTCTTAAATGACATACCATGGATAGCCTGCTAAATCTAAAATTTCATAATAGAGTTATCATATGTTAAATAAATAGTGATTTTCTTGGAAAAAGAAAGTCCTTTGGGTTTTCAAATCTGTGTACTCAGTATTACTGAAAGGATTTAAAGAGACAGCCTCAAATACTTCGGGTCCAATTCCTTGTTAAAATGACATTTCAGTGCTAACAGATACAGAAATGTTGCTGTGACCATTAAAAAAGTCACTGAATTATATAGAATCTTAGAACAGAATGGCTTAGGAGGGACATTAAAGATCATCTAGTAAAATAAATATATATTTTTTTATATATACCTGAGATCCTGTCTAAAACTTGCCCAAGTTTCAGATATATTAATCAAATTGAGGATGATAGTGGTATTATACTAACTAATACTGGAACAGCTCACATGCTGAACCCACTGTACTGATGTGTCCAGCACTGCTCGGTTAGAGATTCATGCCTGTATCAATTTGTAAAATTGGGTCACTGTGCAAGACAAGTAGGAGGTAAAATTGGCCAAGTATAATCTTATCTCTGTGTGGGAATGCTGTAAATCTTTGCAGATATTTTTACACAAAGTGCACACCATGGCCCAAATTTTACTTGAATGAATAAACTCATTCACTTCAATGGGACTATTCATGTTAAAAACAGAAGACTGATACTCAACTTCTGAGTGCCTTGGGCCTGGTTTCGAATGCACAGAGGCCCCTTCCATGCTATTTTGACAGTTTTAAAGGGCCTTAAAAAGGTGAATGGCTCTGGCTACATTAGCAAGTATTGTGGCCCAATATAAGTAGATCTCTAGTGCAAAACAGTTGTTAATGAAGACCTGACATCAAGACTGTAAGGGCTTTTAGTGGGTCTTGTTTCAGCCGGGCTCTAGCAGTTGGAGCACATCAGGTGTGGTCCTGGAGTACGTCTCCACTCTGGTTTCAGGCAAAATTGGGTCCTGCTTCCACACTCCAGGACTGCTCAGAGTGCTCTAAGCGGGCAAGAGGAAGAGTTTCACTTCAAAAGCTCACTCCTCATCCAAATTACAATGCTACTTTAGGCACGCTCGGTGCAACTCAAGTTCTTTTTATGTCCCTTTTATTCTCTAGAGCTGTGCCTAGGCAGTGACCTCTGCTTAATGAAAGCCAGGAAGGGAAAATTTAGCCTTCTGTTTAAAAACGTAACTCTGGGTTGGCTGTATCTATGGGTGACGTCCTGATAGGTTTGGGCTTGCAGGGAGATGAAGCATGAAAGCAATGGCCAGGTACCTTTTCCCTGCTCAGGTGCAACTTTGTCACAGGTGCCACAGTATTAGGTGCTTTTCTTTTAGAGCCTGAGTTCTAGGAATTACATGATGAAAGATGCAGATTTGGGGACAAAGAGTAATGCTAACCCACAGGTCTTGTAAATTTTTGTCCTGTGTCCTCACACTTTGGCAAGAGTAGGTACATGAGCTGTGCATAGAAGTGAAATCTTCTCCCTGACAGACCCTCCTTACATAGTTAGCATGTTCAGTTGATGGCTGCTGTATTGCCCTAGAGAGTCATTTACCTGCACGTAAATTTTCCAAGATGTATTTGACACTAAACTGCTGCAGCTGGTTGAGCTTCTAAACATCTCTAATAATCAAATATATCAAGAACTAGCATTTCTTCTTGTGGCTACTACACAGAGCATTGGAACATTTACCATCCTTCATCCTCACATTAAAAAAAGAACCATGAAAAATGTTGCATGCACGTATAATAATACGTAATAAAAAAATAATAATAGAGCTAACAAAACAAGTGAAAACAAGTGAAAAAAAGAAAACTCTATTCATTTCCTGACTGCATCTATTAGATGCGTTCATCTGCTGTCTCTAAGCATCCATTCATGCGCCTCCTGTTTAATATGCGTAGGGAGGATGTAAACAGTTATTGTAACAGGGCTCTGCAGCAAATTCTGCTTGGACAGAAAACTTTGAATGCATCTGCTCTTCCATGTTTTCATTGAGGTGACTGCATTAATTTCCATGAATCTGATGCTATCTCATTCTTAGCAAGCAAATATTTTGGTCAGTGTGGTGTCCCAGATCTAGATGGCTGGGCTTGATAGTTGTCTGCTTAAATCTCACTGGAAAGTTTGGGTACCTTGGAGGAGAGAGCACCAATTCTGAATTTCAAGTAAGGAGATAAAACTTAGTCTGAAAACAAGCTGTCTTTACTGAAAGTGATGACAGAATTTGACTGGTTTTGAGTTGCCCACTGAACTGGTGCTGGCTTTGAAGAGAACTGTCTGGTTTTCCCTAGTAATCCTTAGATTTTGAATCCGCTTCTGAAATATCGTGTTGTAGGAATGAATTCCTCCTGTGCTCTGAACTTCATAAGATGGAATTTCCCCAGTAAATGGCTTATTAGAAAACAGTGAAGTCTATATTTTCCATTACCCTGCACTTTGGGGAGTCATGTGCACTGGTGTATACAGTGTTAGATATGTTATCATTCCTAATTAATAGTATTTTGAACCATCTTGCACTCATTTTGTCTTAATGTCAGTGGCTGCATAAGGTGTAAGAATCTGGCTTAGATTTTCATAAGCCTGTAAACGCAATTCCATAATTAGTTTTGACATTCATGGCTGTTTGTACGATTTGTGTGCAAGAGTCTGCAGACCAAAAACTTTAACCCAAGAGTCATCCCCTGTGTAACTCCTTTCAGCCAGTGGAGTTACATCAGGATTGAGTTTGGCTCCCAAACTGGAAAAGTAAAAAGAGAAAGTTTGCTCATAGCCTTTCCCACATGATGCTCCTTGTGATTTCTCTTACCTCCAAGTCCTTGCTGGTAAAAGGAAATGTTTGTCCATAAGCCTGCAGTTTTTTTCCACCATGGCAGCCTGTGATGAAATCGTATAGCTGCTAATTTGAGTAAAAAGAGGTCCTAATTGTGGAAACTTGGCTTTCAAAGCCCTGTCTTCATCCAGGACCAAGAGCTAACGCAGGAGTCTCTGTACAGAAGTTGAAAGATTGTTATTGCAGGGACTTCTATCCTGCCTGTTGGTGGCTGTCTCTGAAAAACAATAATATTATTCATTTTGATTTCTCAGCACCTTTTATTCTGCATTCTTGATTTTTTTGGTGCATATAATTATTTAGGCAAACTGAGTTGGCCACCTAAACCACTGCTAAATAGACAGCTGACAAATGAAATAGGGAGGCAGTGTCATATCAACAGTGCAGGTGGGTGAAGAGAGACAGAGAAAGAAGTTATTCGCACCATGGCCAAATTCTTTCATTATCAGAGTTACAGATCATGCAAGGAAAAGGAGAGCATCCTCCTCTCCCTCTTCTCTCTTCTATCCCATTGCCTCATTCTACCCTTTAGATATTTTCAGCAGGTGCATCCCTTTCTGCACTGTCTGTGAGTTCAATCATTTGTCATCTCTTTGTGATGGGGTGGCTGTGAGCCATATTGAGATGGATATGACTTTTACCACCAATTTCCTTCCAAGTGCCTCCTGTTGACAATCCCTGCTTCTGCCTAATTAAGCCAACAGAAAGTTGACTTCCAAATAGATCCCTGTCAACAAACAGGAGATGCTAAACTGTGGAGCAGCTCAGCGTGTGTCGTCTCTGCCACCAAAGGGAAATGAAATCGTGCAGTCTAGGAGAGATGTGAGAGTTAATCTACAGTCCTGGTGTCCTCGCCGAGGATCCAAAATAACTTGTGCCTGAGGATGCAGTGCCCTTCACAAAGCAGTGCTGAAATAAATCGCACAATGGGAGATGGCTAAAATTTGCATAGCTGATTATAATTAATGACTCAAGCTGCATTTACTAGGATAGCTTTGAGAGTACTCTAGGTGTGTCACACAAATTGTTTGCCTAAAACTTCTGTCCTTTCCTAAGTGCATTTAATCAATAAGGTAATTAATTTTTTCCTTTTATTTTGAACAGGCAGTGCTGCTTAAAGCAGAACAATGAATAATAAGCATCTTACTGGGATGAATAACCTCACATTCTGGGTCATACATGATTCCAAATTTTGTGACTCCAAAGAAAGTAGTGCTGAACTGTGTGAGTTGCGTCCTCAGCTGATATAAATCAGCTCAATGTTACAGAAGATATTGGAGTTACTCCAGTCTATGTCAGCTTAAACCCTGATCTTGTGAACGTATGAGCAAGAATATTTGTAAATCAGTGTTTAACTAGGTTTTCCTGTTCAACCACTTCTGTTGGTAGTGCTTTATTTGCAGTAGCTGGTATTTGAAGTATTATGTAGGGGAAGTAATGTTGGCATTGGGCAGTGAAGTGCTTTTCTTAATGCCATTTCATGCCATGTGATCGCATGGAGCCATAAGATGTTCCAGTTCATAAAAAGCCATCTGCTAGTGACAAAGCTGCCCTTGGGAAAAACATTGAAGGCATGTTCTTTTCTGTGTGCTCATAACCCATGCCTTTTCCAGGCTTGTAATGATCTGCTGTGATACACCTCCAAAAACACTGACCTCAGACACACGGTGTGAATGTTGGGGTTGTCCTATGCAGGGACAGGAGTTGGACTCGATGACCCTTGAGGGTCCCTTCCAACTCAGAACATTCTATGTTTCTATGAAATGAGTCCTTGCGTACTTGCAAAGCTGTGCTTTACAGAGCAGATCTATCAGGTGTTCTCACAGCCTGGAACTTTGCCCTCTCCTCTAATCACCTCTAAGCCCAAGGCTTTCACAATCTTGAAGATACTACAAGTTCAAGTAATAAATCCATGGAGGGAGCAGAAATAGATCTGAAATCTCCTGAGGCTAGCTTCTCTGCTCTAGCCACTAAGCAATATATGTTTTCTTTTATCTTTTTGATCCAGTTGTAGTGCAGGAGGTAAAAAAAAAGGTATAGCCAAGCATGATCTCACAGGTTGCTGTCATTCTGTGTTGGATGGTGGACTCAGAGATGCCACCTACACAGACCATCAGCCCAAACCTACAGAAGGTCAGTGTCAGAAAACACTCTTGTCAGTGCTGTGAGAAGAGGGTTAAGTGGAACTGAATTCAAAGTCTTATTGCTTTTAGTATAGTCGAATAAGCAGCTCATTCAGCTGTTACTAAGTTGGTGTGTTTTCCTGTTTTCCTGGCCTCCTAGAGAATTGGGATCAGCATGTGATCTGTGTGCGGAAGGAAGAGTCCTGGTGCAATATGCCTTCAGCGCCTCTTCCCCGATGCCCTGCGATCCCTCCGGGCACTGGAGCCCTCGGGAAGCAGAAGGTGAGTCACAGAGCTGGGGGCAAAGGTGTGATGGGGGAGACGATGGGCCAGGGCAAAAGGAGAGTAATAAGGACAGTGGGAAATTCTGGGAGAGAGTGACTCATTATACCTGTACATAACATGAACAAAGCTAGAGGACAGATGAACGCACTGTGCCCTCAAGTAATGCTACTGGCTGAAATACCTGTGTTTTGGCCCCTGTGTCCTGACCCTGCCCATGAATTAAATGAATTCCGGGAGCTGAACCTGAATTTCAGAAAGCAGCGGACTGCCAAGAAATACTGACCATTCACATCTGCCAGATGAATTCCTCAGGGGAGCTGTTTACTCTCTCCAGCTCTGAAAGTGGAGAATTGCACGTTATGTATTTGGACCTGATTTCTGCTGCCTCCACTTGCATTGAAGAGAACTGGGCTGCACCAGCAGACAGGCGGAAAGGAGATTGCCCTTTGGGCAAGTACTCCACAGCATGAACAAAGTATGTCAAACCCAGTCTAGTTTAGGGTGTTTTGCAAGTCATATTTATTGCTCCTCTCTGGAGCACATTTAAGGAGAGCAGTCCACAGAGCTGGTCACACAATGCCATTACATCTCCATCATTAACTCACTTCCATATGTACCTTCCATTACATAAATAGCTGGATGTGGGAGAGCATATTTAAGATTTTGCGAGGCAGAGGTCAGTAATTACAACTTATGGTGTAGAAAGAGCAAAATATTATTTCAGTCTGTCTGTATTGAGGTATTCCTTCAGGAGCACCATACTCTGGGCCCAGATTTCACCATAAATACGCAGGTGGACTCCTTGAGCACAAAGGCCAATCCCTGGATTTTGCGAACTCATTATACAAATACCTCCTTACATTAGGGGTTTCTCTGTCCTGCAGCTATAGACTGTGGGAGTTATTATACAAGGAAGATTATTTGTAACCTAATATGTGATATATGCAGTGCTGTCACCCAGGAGCCCTTCCTAGTTCTAAGGTCAGCATGGGCAGCAGGCTGCATCCTAGCTGCATGATGGGACAAGACATGTAGGCAAGTGTCCTCTGCCTTGCACACCCATCTCCTAGAGTGAGAGCCCAACAGAAGTTGTGGTTCACTCCAACTCACCCTTCCAGTTTGGTTATCCAAGGGCCAAGGTTGCCTGGCACAGCACTGAGTACATCTACCCCTTGGTTGGATGTCACTTAAGAGCTTCGACCTGGGAAGCAGCGCTCTGACCGGATTATCAGGTAACTAGGGTTAGTGAAGTTTGAATTTTTTGCAGTAGTAGTGCAGCGTGGAAGGTGGTATTTCCACTCAGCCAAGGATTACAAGACCTTGAAACCTGGTTTCACTTGGAACAAAACCTGAAACATTTGAAATTCTCCGTGAAGGAAAATTAAAAACAAAAAGTGTTTGAGGCTGGTGAGAATGTTTTGTTTAGCTCATATAATTCCTCTTTCATGAACTTCAGTTAAATTATGACATTTGAAAATATCCCTTTTTAGTATTGAACCTAGGGCAAAAGCAACTTTTAATACCAGAATGAAAAGTGTTTCAAAGTGCAAAAGCGAAACAATTTCTTCCAAAAATGTCAAAACACAATGTTCCAATATTGTTAGAACTTTCTTCCCATTTTCTCTTCCAGAATAAAATTTTGGCCAAAGAAGCCAAATTTTTTGAAGAGTTTTGATTTTGAAAGAACTGCAAATTCCAGTTCCATCAAAATTTCTCCAACAAGCTCTGTTTTGAAAACTTTTATATCTTGCATGTCCTGCCAGCGGCATCATTCCTAGAGAAACTAAGCTGCTCTGAGATTTATTACTCAGCTGCATTTTGTATTTCATTTCCTCTTCTTACAGTGTGTGCCTGCATGTTCTTAACTATGAAGGGTTCAGCCTGATCTTTATCTGTGTCATTCAGTTGCTGTTGTGCCATCAATTTGGGAGGAGAATTTGGGAATCCTATCTTCTTACTACAATAATAAGTTGTCTCCAGTTCAGGGTAGAAAATCTACCAAATGTATGGTATTTGGTGCTCTGTAATTTTCTGTCATCGCTACCACATTCCTTGACATTCAGGGTCTCTGCCTATTTGCACTTGGTTTGTGTTACAAATAGCACAGTTAGGTCATTGTCTGGCTTCTCTAATTGTCTATCTGTGAGTATTCAAGCATGCAAGCTTTAAATTCACTTTTTGCAAGCATTCATGTGTGTAAATCTCCACTGCTTGAATGTTCATGGAAAGTGAATACAAAGGAGGCGTAAGCATGGCCAAAATGAAGTCATTTTCAGATTTAGATGACACTTAGGAAAATCTTTCGTAGTACTCATCCAGCTTCTTGCCAGAAAACCACATTTCTCATGTGTCTCTGAGGCAGCTCTGAACCTGGTTGGTCTGATCTTGTTTTCCTGAGGTCTCACAGTATTGTTATGCTACACAGTTACCCCAGGTAGCTGACACCCTCTGTGGACTGGACTATATGGGAGCCGTGCCCATTGCAAAACTCTGCCATGGGCACTGTCCCCTTCCTAGTGCCCTACTTGTGCCTGAGCGTGGTGGGGTCCTATCCCCCAGACTGACATATTTTGTGATTCCTTTTCAGTCAATTGTGCCCTTTCTATGAAGGGCTGTTTTCTCCCTGGCAGCGGTTGTGGGAAGGTAGTGGAGAGATCAGGTAGTTCTGGTTTACTATTTACCTTCCCCGCAGAGCAATCCTACTTGGATTCTCACCAGTAACACCAGCTATATAAACAACCTTACAAAACCTCCACAATTTGGTCAGAAGGGGGTTTATGTATGAAAGGTGATTTGGTCTCAAACCCAAGTAAGTATTTTGCTTACTGAGCAATATATGCATATATCAGTCAAGTCCTACTGCTTGCCTCACTATTGACTAAAAGAAGTGTGAGAATTGAATAAAAAATATTGCTGCCTTAGGCTGATTCTAGTGCCCAGCCTTTTCTAGTGTCCAATATTTCACTCAAGAGTGATTAATTCTGTACAGGGGTGGAATGACTGCTACATCATTATTTTTTTATACATAAATATTAGTAATTTTCACAGTATTTACCTGTCTCTAGAAATTAGACTTACATGGAATTAGGTTTCCACTCTCTTCCACAATTAAACGAATGTTTCTTACCCAGGTGTGAGTGTCTGAGAAAGGAACTCTATCTCAACTTGATGTTTTTGTCTATGGATGACTACAGTCAAGATCCCATTTTGGGGTGATGATCTGCATTAAGCTCCCTGTAAGCTGAGTTCAGTTCATCTAATTCTGGGGATCACACCCTGATCTACCAAAACATGTAGGTTTATTAACTATATAAGTCTTACAAAGACCTTGAACAGAGGTGAGGTTTCAGGAATCCAAGCGGGGACATACCAGGCTGTGAGTTATTAATATTTCTGTGTTTCTATCTGCCAGATGGCAGTGATGAGATTCATGAAAAGCCCTTGGAGTTCTAGGGTTAAAAACCACCTTCTTAGGGCTGCGGTCAGGAGCTCGGTGTGAGAAAGTCACCAGAGGGCTCAACCAAGTACGTGTGGATGGCAGCAAGTGTCAGTCAAATGGGGTTTTCGCTCTTCAGAATGATTATACACAGTACTTTCAAGCTTGCCAAGAGGGGAAAAACTTGAGCATGTAAAATGGAACTCTGGCTT
This sequence comes from Phaenicophaeus curvirostris, assembly GCF_032191515.1. Taxonomy (NCBI): domain Eukaryota; kingdom Metazoa; phylum Chordata; class Aves; order Cuculiformes; family Cuculidae; genus Phaenicophaeus; species Phaenicophaeus curvirostris. Next base: position 4,557,393 of record NC_091411.1, read on the forward strand.
TCTTCAAAATACATCGCTGCTGTAGTCTCTCCAGATGCTGAGGTTAGTGGCATTCCTGCTGCTCTGTGGCGTGTGGGAACAGGAGGACTATGGGGTTATGTCTGGGTGAGGGAAAAGCTTTAGAAGTTGTGTGTCTGCAAGTCAATTGTGTTGGATTGAGAGCAAGACTGCCTGAGATACCAGGAAATCTATTCTGCTCTGGGTTCATTTGGTATGAAGAGGAGAATGCCCTGTGCTGTTTATCCTTGATGGAAGAGGAACATTTCTAAGACTTCATTGGATCACAGACAATTAGAATAACCTTCACACATTGCCCTTTTGTCTTTAAATTAGTAGTGATGTCCTGTTTGTTTGTGTTTGCCCAGTGCTTTATCTTGCTTTCTACCTCAGTTGCAAACAGCTGTGCTCTCTGTTCTTTTCTCTGCCTTCTCCATTTCTCTCCTCTTGTTACCTTTATTCTTTCTCATACTTTGTCTTCTCCCTGTCCTGCTTGCTCCCTGTTTGTGTAATTATTTGGGAGGTAAGAGGGAATTTATAGCTCTCAATGGATTCTGTTACCAACTGTTCCACCCATCTGACCTCTCTGGATCTTGCAGTCCATGACTCTGTGCCAAATTGTAATGTTACCATAGTATTTGGGAACCCAGCAAACATTGTGGCTTTCATTAGTTTTTAGTAATGCCTCCCATGTAGTTGAACAGAGCCAATGGTGAGAAATGCAAAAGTACAAGTGCTTTTTGTTTCATCACGATGAGTACAATGAGCCATCTCCCACCTGTGTTCCAGGAGCCTCCAAAGAGGGGTCTTGCACAACAGGCTAGATTAGCCTGTAAATAGCACAGGAGTTGCCCCTCAACAGCAACATCTGCAACAGCTTCTTGGAATCAATAAAAGCTCATTTCTTTGGCTTTGTTATTGACAAGAGAAAAAAGGTTGTGACAAGCAAGGGAGTAAGTAGGAGCACAGAGGTGAACTGAAGACAAAGTGACTTCTTTTATCAGGTAGAGTACCAAGCGGAAGGACAGAAAAAATCATCTGGCACAGAGAAAGGCACTAGAAATAGGAAATACAAGACCAGATGGGCTGGCACAGTGTGTGTGGTGTGATGTCCAGTCCATTTGGGCACTTCAACTGACCTTGTGTCTTGTACCCGGACGGGGGATGTTGACGTTGTGTTCCTTTTCTCCATGCTGGCCAAGCCTGTTCTGCTCAAGTAAATCAGGAGTTTCCTGAACAGATGTGCTCTCTTGCCACCAGGCTGTCTTTCAAGACTAATGTCAATGATAACCCATGTTGCCTAACTTTTTTTTGCCTTGTCTTTGCTTCCTTCTTTCTTTCCAGGGCACCCTGACGTTGAGCAGCCTTGTAAATCCAGTGTCAGAACATGGAGTCCCAACTCGGCAGTCAACCAACACACGGTGCCCCCTGCCTGTCCTGAGCCTCAGGGCTGCTATCTGCAGCTGGAGTTTCGTTACCCTCTGATTCCAGAGTCCCTAACAGTCTGGGTGACATTTGTTTCCCCAGACTGGGACTCCAGCGGAGCAGTGAATGACATCAAGTTGCTCACTGTCAGTGGGAAGAACATTTCTCTTGGACCACAGAACATCTTCTGTGACATCCCATTGACCATAAAGCTGGATGCAGGACAAGTGGGCGAGGAGGTGTATGGGATCCAAATCTACACTCTGGATGAACATCTGGAAATCGATGCTGCCATGCTGAGCTCTGTCCCCTACAGCACGCTGTGTGCGGACTGCACACCCATCCAGTACAAAGTGGTTCGGGACCCTCCTTTCCAGTCTGGATCTCCAGTTGTCATCTCAAACCTCAGCAGAAGATTCATCGACACGTAAGTACTGCTTTCCAGAGAGCTGAATAGACTTGATCAGAGAAAAACAATAACCTACTCTTCTCATCCTGTTAATGTCCAGCATCAAAATTGATTGTTAGGATTTTGAATAAGACAGGCATACCAAGTAACACCAAGAGAGGATATTCTTATAGTTTGTTTCTGGAACCAAAAGCATCAAGCTTAGGTGAAACATTTTAGGATTTCGCGGATGTTTTTTGAGACATTTCTGGGCCAGTTCTGCAGAGACGTGAAATTCAGGCTTTCCTTAACCAGAAAGAATATTGAAAACTACCTAAGCAAGGATAAGTTAAATGTTTAAGGTAACCTAAATGAAGACCTCTAGAGTAAGACAGTCACTTCCTTAGAAATCTTTCGAAAATAATATATTTTGATGGAGAAGGAGACAAAGGCTTTCAATGCTGAAGCACCAATTAACTGCCAATGAAAGAATGTAAAAATACACACTTCAGGTATTTAAATGCATTTTAGCCATGTTCATTTTCTGCTTTTATGTGTCACCAAACCAAATTGTATTGAAGCAAGGTTGTTCTAACACAGTAAACACATCAAATGCTTTAGTTTGTTTTAGGGACTGAGTTTCATCTCAGATGCAGTTATACTCATCTAGTCAAGGAGCGCAGGATTGTTGAGGAAAGTCCAACATCAAAATATTTAACGATTTCAAGGAGATCCATGATTTAGCCGTAGGCAATTTACAGCAGCAAGGAAAACATCTTTTTGCATAACATGATTCCCTGGAAATGATTCATTCATCTGTGGGAACAACATGAAGCTCTTTTGAAAAATGAACACCAGATAAAAGGAAACCTGCTAAGAAAACTGCACTCTAATTAAGAAAAGATGATCTAATTAGTACAGCTAATATCAAGGAAGCATACATCATTATGGTCTTCTAAAGCATATTTAAATATAATAAAAATGATTTAAATATAATAAAAATGATTAATTAACAATTCGGTAATCACGAGCTACCATCCCTTTCATGGCCCAATTACACAGCTCAGAAGATGCAGATTGTCCTTGTGGATTTTAAAACTCAAGGTAACTAACAGTAGTGAATATGAAAACAAAACCCAGGACATCATTGAGGTTACTCGTGTGCTGAAAGTTAAGCATGTGCTGAAGTGCTTTCTTGGGTTGTAGCCTTGTTCCAGCAATTGCTTGCATTTAACATGAGGTGAATATTGGAAACATGGAAAATGGTGAATTTTCCCATGGTTTTGCTGTGAAAGCATCTTTGCCTGAAACCTGGCCCACTCTCATTGGAAAATGGGGCTGGTTTGGTTTGAAATATTTGCATACCTTAGCACAAGTTCCCACAGAAACAGGTCCAGGTTTGAGTTCACAACAAAATGTGAAGGAAAAAAAAAAGAAGCCCCAAATGTCACTCGTGTTGTGGGCTCCATTCCCATGTCTTTTGTTGTGATTTCATGGGTCAATTCTAGCTTGTAGCCATCTGAAGGAAAGGGTGATCTAATAATTAAATCACTAGCCAGTGATTAATGACAATTTTCCTGCGTATCATTGAATAAACCACATAGGGTAACATTGCTGTACCTGTCTGTATGACTCACCTAGGAACATAGCCAACTTAAAAGCAGACGTAGCAGCTAAAGAAGTCTTTCTGGGCTTTGCCTGTGGTTGGTAGAGAGAAATCAATGCTTCTGAAGCATCTTGACCAAACCCTAACCAAGCCCTGTCGAGGTGGCTTCAAGTTGCCTGTGTCTTTCCAGGGACTACAGGGAAAATCCAGTGAGCTTCAACGAAGCACTTAGAAAGTCAAATCTTTAGTCTCTGGATGAGGAGTTAAAGACACAGATTCTTGACCACTTGTAGTTGGTTTTGATTCAAAATTTCAGCATATGTTTGAAATCTTGCAAAGCAGTGTGGTTTTTCAATCCTAATATGCCCATGTGCTCAGCTCTGAAGTGTCTCCTCTGTGATGGGGGTCATGCAGGTTCACAGGCTGATGCTGTGTGTCCAGGCTGCTGGGCCATGCCCTGAGACACAGCAGACTTGCTCCATGGCGTTGTGGTTATGTGGGAGAGGCAAAGGCAAGATGAATTTCCCATCACCGCTTCATGCAAAGAGTAGCCACAGTCCTGTAAGCAGTTATGAGTGAGGATGCTTCAGGGAAGTCGGGCACAGAGGCGTTGGGCTATGCTCCTACATATATACATATGTGTGGAGGTAAACGCAATCTCTCTCGACCTTTTTGCATCTGCTGGTGTCTCTCAATCTGTACCACTGGAATTCAGCATATCTGTGTAACCAGACTTTGCAGCCCCTTTATCTCTCTGTAAGCCCCAAGCCAGTTACCCCTCCTTTATGTTTCTGCATGTTTTCCATATGAAATAAAGTGACACCCCCACATGTTCTGTGGAAGGTTATTTTGAAGGCAGTTGCATATCTTTGAGTTGCCTCCTCTGACCTTGATCTTCACTTTCTCTTTTTCTCCCAAAGAAAATATTTGCTTGCACTGTTATCTGTGAGCAAGATCCTTTCCCCAGGTGTGGTGATGTTGAAAGAAAAATAAATTTCTCCTACCTTCTTCCCCTCAAAGCGAGGGAACTTCTCTTTAAGCTGAGAGGAGAGACAGCCTTTAATGGATAGCCCTTGCCTAGTCAGCACTGGGTGCTCCGCAGAGGAGAGTAAATAGCTAGAAGAGTGGAAACCTTTTATTAAGAAATGCAAAATAATGCCAGACCTTCTGTTCTCAAACTGAATTTTAATCTTAGTTCTTGGCTCAAGCTGAGGTTAACAGTCATTTCTAAAGGACAAGACCCTATCCTTGGACCTTACAGAAGCCAAGCAAGATATGCTCAATTCCACTGAGTATGATCAGCCAGAGTTGCTGGTATCTGTGATAGAAAATGAGATTCAGAGCCTAGGAAGAGAGTAGAAAGCTAAATAAATCAGTGAGGGAAAAAAAGAGGTCAGGCCAGGTGCAGCACAAAGCTGCTGAGTCTTCACACCGCAGTGAGTGATAAGGAAGGAGCCTCATCTGCAAGTCTCAAAGTCTCAGCTCACAATTTAATCCAAAGTTTGGGTGGTGCTTGTATGTAAAGGGATTCACTGTGGCTGTTCTCTAGAAATAATGTGCAAAATAGTCACAATGGCAAATGTGGTAATTGCTTTGCCCTCGCTTTGCCCTTACTGTAGCATTTTTATTGCAGTTTGAAAGCAATCATAGAATGTCCTGAGCTGGAAGGGGCCCACAGGGATCATCGAGTCCAGCTCCTGTCCCTGCACTGAACATCCTCAACATTCACACCACGTGTCTGAAGGCCTTATCCAAATGGTTCTTAAATATTATCATTCTCAGCCCCACGACTGCTTCCCTGGGAGCTGTTCCAGTGCTCCACCACTTTCTGGGTGAAGAACCTTTTCCTAATGTCCAACCTAACCTTTCCATAGCATCTTCCTGCCATTCCTTAGGGTCCTATCATTGGTCACCAGAGAGAAGAGCTCAGTGCCTCCTTCTTCCCCTCCCCTTGTGAGGAATCATCGCTCTTGCATTTGTTTGTAGCAACCACTGATTTTTTAAGAGCTCAGTGAGGAGTGCCCACAATGAAATGCTCTCCTGAGGATATCACAGGCACAATTAGGTGTCAGTCCCACCGGGATAGCCTGGAGTGAGCAGCCCATGTTCCCCATTGCACATTCTCGGTAGCCAGTTTTGAAGTAGTGAACAGCTGGGTGTGCTGGCAAGATCTACACTCTCCCCTCTGGCAGTCCAAGCCAAAAGACATCGAGGTTAGTTTTGGAAAGTTGTCAGAATAAGTGGAAAAGTTTCTAAGAATTGGAAATTTTTCCAACTTTTCTGCCACAGACTTTGTAGGAAACCTCAAAATGTGGTACATGGCAATGGATCAGGTCGTCTTTGTGGTGTTAACCTGTAGACTTTTTTTTGAGACAAAGGCATTGACTGAAATAACCTTAGAAAGAATCCCAGCATGAAGCCCTGGTACAAGTTTCGGTTTTGCAAAGCTGAGCATTGCTGAGAAGCAAGTTACTGACTTGTGATGTATTCATCTGAGCCATTCCTGCACTGGCTAGAGCTTTAGTATCAAAGTGACACCTGGAGATACTGCATTCATAGTTGAGAAAACAAAAACAGAGAGAAACTTGCATCTTCTCATATAGGGAATATGTTTTTCTTTTGAGTTGGGGCTATTTAATATCTACGTTCTATGGCTAAACCTTTTTTGTCGCTCGATAATAGCTGAAAGGGACTGGTTGTCATCTGTGTGTAGTTGTTGTTTAAGTATAACATCTGTAAGTATTTTATTAGAATCAGGAGTTCCTTTCAGTGCTAAACTTGTAAACTCTATGTCTTTTACTGTGTTTTAACTCTGTGCCTTAGACAGTGCAGAATGCAGATCTCCCTTGAGTTTCTTGGAGTGATTGCAGAATGATTCTGCAATTACCATCATTGAGATTGCAGGTAGTTGGAGGGCTGCTGGAGCATTGTTCATGGGTCTGAGTGATTCACTTCAGCATTGCACTTTATCCACAGTGATTGTTTGTTTCAAAATCTGCTTTATTGATGCATTTGCCATTTGTTGCTGGTATCCAGTCAGAAGGCATATGATAAGTTACTTGTCAGAAATCCCAGATGATGTGTGGTTGAAGGAGGTAGAAGATTGTTCTTGGTCTGAAGTTTCCTACGAATATGAACAAGCAGAGAGACTGGAAAATCAGCAGTGGCTATTCATAATGAGCAATTACAGCCAATTGTTGGTGTGCCTTTTAGCCCTTGGACTCAATAGGAAGACTGCATTTACGTGACATGGGCCCAGCTGAACAGCGGACTGGAAAAATATGAATATCATAATGATGATATGTAAACATAAGTCACTGATGAATGCAACACTAAAATTTTGTGGCAACATCTGTCCTTATTATGGCATTCCTTCCTTCATCTTGAAGATCTATTTCTCTGTTTTCTGAAGGTCTACCAGCCAGAGGAATGTATGATCTAAAGCAGCTGAAATGAATTGCCAGATCCGTCTGTCATGAAGATAATTAACACCATATTTCCACCCAAACAAGATACAGATCACTGGGTGCATGTTCTCCCAACACCAAAAGCTGAAGCCCATATTATCACCATCTTCTGCTTATCCCTCCTCCACAGTTACCATGCCAAACCTGTCTTGATATGCCAGGGAGTATCTAAGATAGGACTGAAATATTAAGAAAGCAATTTACATGCCCAGATTTATCTGTAAGAGTTGCTAGGTTGTCCATGCGATATCGGCATGCTGCACATCTGGATTCCTAACAAGCTTTGGAACTGTGCATGGTATTCCAGATGTCCTTGTGCACGAATACTTACCCAGCTAGACTGGAAATGCCTTGCCTTGATATGTGCAAGGATCTTGTATTTTTTTTTGTGGATACATCCCACAGATGGTTTGTAGTTGTCTTGCAGTTGAATAAATACAACCAATTGCTTCTTCCCCTCTCACTTGCAATGAAGATCTCCCATCTTATTCTGAATTTCTCAATCTTATAAGCACAGTACTGTCTTGTGCCAACATATGCACCATTTCCAGACATCCAGTCCTGTAAACTAGTCATTTCTACTTCATAACTCCATTGACTGAGCTTGTTTACCAATTCAGTGTTGCTTGCAAATGCTTGGACTTTTGGAGTTTTGATCTTTATTTGCAGAAATATTTTCTGGGTAACTTCAAAGTTATAACTGAGAGACAATTTCCATTTCCATTCAAATTTCTCTTTCAATCCAACTTATTGCATCTACTGGAAGTAAGTGCAAAATACTGTCATCTCTTGTTGAGTTCTGAAGTATTTAATGCCTGCTCTCACATTTTGAATACCAGAGACCTGCAATTATTACAAGTATTTTTTCTCTAGTCTGCTTGTAGAAGGTTTCTTTCCCATAATTACACAATTCTCCATAGTATTTCTCTCTGGCAATATAGAGATCCCTATCTGTATCCGTAAAAAAGTTTACAGCTCATCTCCAGTAAAAACACTTTTACCAAGCTTCAACATGAACAGATTTACTCGTATTCATGCTTTCTTGCTTATTCCTAAGAACTTCCCTATTGTTAGTTTGCAGTGCTGCCCAGACAAAGCTATTTTGAACTTTCTCAAGAAAGAAACACCTGTATTTCCCACCAGGTTTTTCTTACCTCTATAATTTTCTGTTTCAGGTGCAGTACTAGCACTTCTAGTTCTTGCCTACTTCTTCATCCAGAGTCCTTGCTTTAAGGAGTGAATGTTTCAGTTGTTCCTCTCTGGCTCTAGTTTCCCAGCTGGACTAGTGACCGTGCTTTCACTGTCTGAAAGCCTCCGCATGTTTGAGCGCCTCAGAACTGCCTGCGGTCAGCTTTGGCAATGTTGTGAAGTTTAATCTTTGGCTGGTGAAGGACAGCATAGCAGTCCCAGAGTTCAGCAGAGGTACTGGCCATCTGCTAGCAAGCATCATCCATCTTCATGCCTCTCCAAGGCCCTCTCTAGCCTTGGCTGCATTGTCAGCTCCTTCGTCATGCAGCCGGTATTGATTGCCCTATTTCTGCTAAAGAAACCTGGAAATTTCCCATGATGAAAGAACGGAAAAGTATGAGATGATTGCCTGCCCCACATCTTCCCTTCCCACAGCAGGAAACTGGGCACAGGCTCATCTGACTCTAACAGAGGCACAGTGCTGCTAGGAAGGAGATTCCCCTACTCAGCAGCATCCTTATCACCAGCAACCACCCAGCAAAGTTCTCTCCTTTCCCAAACAGCGCGGTCTCGTCTCTGCCTTGCATGGCAGAGGGGAACTGGGACTGTTGCAAGGAGACAGCAAGTATAACAGGTTCTAATCCCTGCACCAGATAGGAGTGTATACAGGATCGTATAGGAGCTTTCCACAGTGGGCTCAGTAAGACAGGAAGAGGAAAACTGCTTCTTTTTCATCTACTGTTCCTGTGTCTTTCCTTCACATATGTTGTGCAGCTAAATACCAAAGTAGCAGTTGTTATTATTTATAGCTGCCAGTAGCGTGCCGGGTGTTGTACAGAAGAAATATGCCAGGTGCCTTCTTTTAAAGAGCTCCCAATGACATGTTAGAGGCCAGCAGTGCTGCTGCGCTCAGGGATTATACATCTCCACTCGGCTGATATGACTTGATAGCTGGAAGCCATATTCTCATGGCTTGCTTTCTTGCTTGCTTTCTTCATTAAAGGTGCCAGGTTTGTGAAAGCATGAAACCTGCTTCCTGACCCCCCACACAGAACAGATACAGCATTTTTTTCGCTTACCACCTTCTGCCAAATTGCTTTAACCCTGCCCTGGAGAAGCGAAAGAAAAATTTGATGGTCTGTGCCCATTCAGTAGGCAGCTTTGCTGCTAAGCCTGTGCAAAGATGCCATTTGGTGCCAGCTGTAGTGATAGATTTGTGATTCTTCACTGTTGCGGTTTCTTATGTAACTCTAACTATAGCTGGCACTCGATGAAATCCGTAGCTCCTGTTCTGGCTCGGCCGCACATGATGTAAGAACAAGGTAGTAAGGGCGGGTTTGTGTCTTCATGGGTTTGTGATCCTGAGAGAGAGCAGCCCGGAGGAATTTTTCAGCCTGAGTCTGTTTTTGAAGAGTGGAATTGCTCTGAATGACCCCCAGCTGCCTCTTTCAAAGAAATGACTGGAGAGCATGAGAAGAGCCAGGAAAGAGGGCCTGCCCCATTTAGGGAATGACACTTTGCTTCGGGATCAGCTCTGCCAGCTCTGCTTCAGCCAGGGACTCCCCAGGGACTGCAGCTGCATTGGGCTCACGTCTCCAGTGTACCTCTTGGGCGATACACAGAGGCTGCAAAGAGATCAGATCTGTACACTGCATCTTAGCCATATGCAAGTATCCCTGAAAAAGTGAATATTAGAGGCTGTCCTATTACTAGCCAAATAGTTACTATTAGAAATTGATATATTTAATCGCTCCCAGCCAGCGTGGAATTTGAACTCACGACCTAGAAGTAGTAGCAGAGTTTTCAGCTGCAGGATGAAAAAAATGAAGGTCAAATGGGACTTTTCCTGCTGGGTAAAATAATTTATCGCAGGTGGAACAGTCTCAGATATGTGGTAAATTAGGCTGTACATTATCTCATGGATAATAATTTCTCTCTGATGTTTGCCTTCTTGTGTGCATCTTTATTTTGGGCTCTAAATAAGATAAGAAGCACTAGAAATCTCCCAGGAATAACAAATGCTTTTTCTTTGCTTGATTGAGGAAAGAAATATTGGACAGACATGTGTTATGCAACAATTTAAAAATAACTCTCTTGTAAAACTTGGAGTGAGCCTCAAATACCGCAGAAGAAGCAGAAAATGTGTTACCTACCTTTTTATCAGCAGTGTCAGCCAATACGGCTTTTTTTCAGCTACTTGTGCTGAACTATTGGCCTGATCATTTCCTGGGCATTTTATTTTAATATATTTTCCTAGGAAATGAATTCCAAGTCTCTGTTAAATTTTGAACTACACTCAGACAGGCGAGGATTTGACAACAACGCTGCAGCAAGACTGAAATACCTGTGCTGTCCTTAATACCTTGCTGGATACAGCGACAGATGACACAGAAGCCCTTTAGGTGCATCGCAATGCACTGAGCACACCCCAAAGCACCCATCATGTGGTTGCTTCACCCAGAATTGATCATATTCTTTTTGGCAAGGATCTTTTTAAACATATAGTGACATTGGGCATCTCCATGCTGGTGCCCCAGTTCCAGCATTTTCCTGAAGCTTTTTGTGAAAGGAGGGGCAAGGTGGAAATAAAGCTCATTCTTCTCTGCAAACTGGACCCCAGGGAGTGTGCTTGGATTTGGACACCCCAAATTATCAGCCATTACTAAAAATACTGCCCTTGAGAGCTCAGTGCAGCAAACCAGATCATTTATTCACAGTGGTACAGATATTTTTAAAATGTAAGACCAGTTGCAGATGTAATGACAATAGAGGAAATTAGCTCATGATGGGATTTTAGAAGGAGGCTAGTGGAAATATGTTCAGTAATATTCGGTTATTAAACCATTAAAGAACCCACTGGAGACAAGCTAGTAGGATTTCTCATAATCTGAAGTGGCTTAAGGCAAAACACAGAGCCCCTAAGGAGGGAAATGACAAAATATTCCTTTGGAATAGACACCTCATCTCCTTACCCATCTCTGTGTGCTCTGCTCTGCTCTGCTCTGCAGCGTGTGTGAGAGCACATACGTGTCTCGCGCGTGTGCACGTGTACGCATGGGCTCCCTCCCTCCTTCCAAGGAGCAGCCTCCGAAGTGTCACGGCCCTTGTGCCCTTGCCCTCCAAAGTGGAGTTTCAGCAAGGAGGGATGGTAGAGATGAAACCTGAGAAAACTGCAAACATCTGTGTTTGCTTGGGGTCCAATCTAAGCCCTCCTGAAAATGCACATAATAACTTCCACTGACTCCAGGAACCTTTGGATCAGGCACTGTGAGCGTCTGCTCCCATGGCTCTGTTAATCATTTTGGTGGGATTACACGGAAACAGGAGGGTATTAAGTTCTGAAAATCAGGTCTTGGTGCAGGCCCATTGAAAGGAAATCTTAGAGGTCAAGTCTGGATTCAGAGAAGCTGAAGAACATTATTCTGCCAAGCGGATGACCCTAAATTGGGAAGAGGGTAGCAGCCGAAATGCTCCCAGCTCTGGGGATGAATAATCGCTGTGCAAAAGCTGAGGGGTAGTTGCTGGGGTCCCAAACCTCACGCAGGGTGTGCATCAGGCGTTTCTCCTGCTGCATGGTCTAAACCAGCACTGGAGCCTGAGTGGATGCTGCCACTGGCAGTCCGGCACAGAGAAGCTGTGGCACAACCCGGATGTCGTTAACGGTGTGAGTAATCAGGCAGTGCCCATTGAGAGGCACGATACAACAGGCAAAGGTGTGCCAGTGACGATGATGGCCTTTAAAGTAATTAACCTGTCCTAACCTGTCTGCCAGTCATGTTACTCTTTTCTCCCTGCTGCACCAGTACACCAGAGCACGATCCTCAGGTGGATACTGGCACCGTTCCCTTGAAATCAATAGAGAGCTGCTGGCTTCCACCAGTTAGAAATAGGGCTTTGTGCATTTCATCTCCCAGATCTTTTCTTCTTCAGTCAAAACATGAGAACCTTCCCTCCTGGGGTGGCTGCATTTGAGCTTCATGTTGAGAAGTGTTGCCGTCTCAGCTTAGGTCTGATCGCAGCAGCGAAGAAGCAAAGACAACAGATTTTCCCCCTCCTTCCCTGCTTCTAATAGCAACCAGGTGCTCTGACACTTAACCTGTGTGCTGCTGTGAAATTGCCCATCTAGTGCAAACACCCACGTGAGGCCCTGGGCCTCTAGGATTTACTTTATCCCAGGATTAACCCAATTTCATTTAGATCCTCTATTTATATCGTCCATCTGAAAAATACATAATTTTTTGTTGTTGACATTTTTTTTTCCTTTTAAGAAAAAAAAAAGAGATATTTTTAAGGCCTTGGCAGCAAACTTTGTTTTATTATTAAATGTGCTACTGTGTTTTAAATTGGTAACAGGGCAAATACTTGGACAATGATATCAAAGTCTGCTGGAGTTAATCAGTTACATATATACCTATAGGTTTGCTACTTAAAAAAGTATAGTTCTTGCACGAAGGACAGAATAGAGCAGTCTGTTTAAAAAAACAAACATTCAAAACCAGATGTGTTTAAGGTCCCACTCAGGAGCTGTATTTCAGAGCAGAGGGGTTATAGCCAGGCATGATGTCCTGCGCCAGGCCATCTTGTGCAGACAGGGAACAGGTCTGAGGAGCTAATGCACATGTTTGCAACTCAGAAGAACAGATGAGCAGCTGAGTTGCATTGGTTTGAACCTGGAGTATTTTGCTGAGGTCTCTAAATTTGCTTGAGATTTGCACCAGTGTGAGAGCAAAGTTGTAGATGAATTGCCTGTATTGATTTTGTGGTGGTTATGAGAGCTGGCAGTGATTTTTGTTCATAGAAGTATTTTATGCAGCAAAAGGTATTTTCATTTTCCTAATAGACTGGGTCCCTCAACCTCTGACTTCAGTCTCAGACACATGGGGTGTCCATGGTATTGCGTCAGTGGGTAAGGTGATTGTTTTAGGTGTCAGTAGAAATATCTTCCTGATACAAGTAGAAGCAAAAGTTGAGTTTGGGCATTGTCTTGATGCTGCTGCTTTGAATGGGGAGACTCTGGGCTTCAGATATCAGAGCTATCTCATGGTACAAAATCAAGTATTGAGCTGAGATCATCAGTTCAGGTTGTTGGCTGCTCTGTCATTCTTCCTTGGAAATACCCACTTCATGCTTAAGCTGGGTTTAGGAAGAGAAACCCACCATAGAGTCTCCACTCTCCCATGAAATCCATAAGTATTCATTTAGTACTTCAACTGCCCTTTTTTTATTTGCTTGTAAACAAATACATCTTAGAAAAGCTGGAGGGCACAAAACAAACTCACCACCCCTGTTGGGATCTGTCTCACCATGGATAAAGAGAAAACCCTCTCCAAGGCCGTTTCCTCAGTATTTATGTGTTTTGAGTCAACTCAGTGTCTGAGAGAGGCAGGCAACTTGTTTTGAGGCCTTTGCACCTGCCATGTCGCTGGCCTTATCCAAACACCAAGAGATTGGACTGCAGCTGAAAAAACAGCTCGTCGCAAGAGCTTGGGATTTTTGACGTCCTTCTTTTGTTTACAGCGTCCTGCTCCTCCTCTCTCCTGACTGCAGAGCCAGGCAGGAATTCTCTTCATTATCTTCTGCCGTGCTTCTCATGCCATTTTTATTAAAAGAAGGAAAAGCAAGACAAGGGAGAGCATGTGCAAGACAGGAGATGAAAGCAGAAACCAGTCACAATTGTACAGTCAACAGCCATGTAGGACGAAGGGTGAGAATTGGGGACCAAATCTATCTGGGTTGTCCTAAACCCACCTTATCCCCTGGGCGGCTCTTTATCAATGTCTTTTGGAGCATCTAAGGGTAGGTGAGCCTGCAAACACCTCGGTGGCATTGCCAGGAGGTCAAACACAGCGCAGTTTAATGACCAATCCCCTAGCAGCAATAAGGAGAGCAGTGGTAGCTCCTCTGATCTAGGAACACTGAGCCTCAGTTCAGTTCCCAGGACTAGGCAGGTTTAAAATGCTGGAGTGATGCAGTGCTTCTCCACTGGGTTGGGGGATATTTGGGGTATTTCAGGACCTCTTTAAATGACCTTAGGTATTTCGGTGGCTACGAGCAGCCCATGGGGAATGGACTGGACAGCTCCAGCTGTGGAGGATGGGGCAGGAGACTGCGTAAACCTTCTTCTCTTCTGTGTGAGCTTGTATTCAGTCCACCTTGAGCATTACAACAAATGAAGATATGGGGTCACTGTTACTTGCTGCCAGCAGATATATTATTTTGGTCAGCAAGGCCTCCTCACTATGGAAGAAGACTAAAGGTGATGGTGTTAGAGGGAAACGGGGAAATAGCTGGCAAATTGGGACGCATTCTGGGCTGTGGAGAGCTCTTCAGGCTTTTGGCCTAACAGTTTGATGGCTGGTTTTAAGTTGAAGAAAGATGGGTTCTTTCTGAGGACAGCTGAGGTGCGGAATTTGCCTGTTTCACATGACATTGTCTCCGACAGCCGTGATTTAGTTGGGGTGCCTTAGACCTTGTCATCTTGTCCTTAAATAACAGGAACACTCTCTGCTTTCATTGCTTTCTGGCCGTTTATGTTTTCATAGGGCAAAAGCTGGGATGAACTCTATGGGTATTTTGAATTTTGTTGGAAACAAAATTTGATATATAAAAACTCTTCCTGTTTTTATTTGTAGTAGGAAAAAAATGTATGCCATGGGAGTAAGGAGAAAAAGCATGACATGTGGTGCTTTCACTGCATCTCAAGTGCCACGCTGCATCCTGAGATGCCGAAGCCCTGCAGTGGGCACAGAGCAGGCACGACTGGAGCAGTGTCAGCCCTTGCAAGTCTGCTGGCACTCAAGACCATGCCTGTTGCTTCTGTAAATTCAATGATCCTTTAAACCCACCTTAGTCTGAGTAGAAAAAAAAATCTTCCCAGAGGTATAATTTTTCCCCTAAGTTTTATAGGAACACCCAAGCTGAAAGCACAGGTCCCTTGCCTGGGGGACACAGCAAGATTAACTCAACTTCCCAACCTCCCCAGTAAAAACAGGGAAAGAATTAGAGGGGTTTATATTTCTGACCCTGGATCTGTCATTCGCCACAGCAGACAGGAAAGTTGCCCTTGTGGTATTTCACATGGCACATTCTAATTCCCCCTCTAAGCAGAGGGCTTGAGTCATTGCTTTTTAATAAGACTGCCTCCCCACGGGCGGAAGCTGCAGCGATCAATGCAGCTTACTCAGTTCTCGAAAAGGTCATTAAAAGACCATAGATATAAATTTAAAAGAGTGTTTGTTCACATCCTTAATGTTAAAGATGTTCTTCTCTCTCACTTCCTTAAGTAGTATCATACAAAGCTGCCGTGCGTCCGACTTGCCTGACAGAAGAGTGGAGAGGGCACCTTATTGCTGTTAGCGTGCTGTCAGCTCTGAGGGAATGTGGGAGAGAAAATAAATGGTCAAAAAGCACTTTTATCACCACTTGGAGTACAGCTTGTCTTGCTGACATCCCCAGATACAGGCTGTAATATTGACCTCGGTGCCCTATAAATATATAGGAGAGAGTAAATTCTATATTTGGTGGGTTTTTTCCCCCTTCATTCCTGCATTCCTTCCTCCCTCCCTCACTGGATTACTGCCTGAAGTATGTCATGTATCATCCCTTTAGCAGCTGTATTTTTCCAAAATGAGGGTACTGTAAAGGAAAAATAAATATCTCATCTGCTGCTGATATGATATATTTAACAGTTCAGGAGGATGTAAGAATCTCAGGTTCCATTTGTTTAGATGTGAAATGCCACATCCAACTCAATCGTATTTTTGCCACTGGTTGCATCAGGCCAGCGTGAGCCGAAAGCATTTTGGATTGAGTTTTGAGTTTCTGAGGTGGCTTTCTGGCTCTCCAGCCCAGGCACATCTTCAGCTCTAACTGTGTGATGCTGGACGGCATCTCTGGAGCACACGTGTTCCCATTTCTGACCTTCTCTGGACATGCTGGGTTTGTTTGGGCTGCCTTGAGTGTGACAGCCTGGGGCTTCTTTATCATACCCGGCACCGAGAAGGTTGTGAAGCTCCGGGTTGCTCTTGACAGGGCTGTCCAAAAGGGGAGCCGGGATAACGATGGGGAGCGTTGGCCCTGTGGCTGCAGTGGGGGTGTGGACACTTGGATCTCAGTCCTGCTGTTGCTTTACAAGTACCGTATGTTTCCAGGTATTTGTCTTCCCTTTCTCTGTATTTTAACTGAAGACAAGGGTGTTGCGTTCATAGCTCACTGGGTTTTATGAGCATAAATAACTCAATACCTATTTTGTACCCAAATTGAGTAGAAGTAAGGGAAGCCAGGCTGTGCAATTACCTGAATGTACATGTAAGGAGTCGTATACTTTGTTAACATCCTTTTTTTGAGAAGAAATAGCCTTTTTTTGTGTCATTAAATTCTCAGGATCATTTGCCTTTCACAACATATCGATTCTCCAAAAGCTTTCCATTTCTGAGCAGCAGGCTGCAGCTGGAAATCTCCCTCCCCAGGGTGTAGCAGGTAACAAGGTTAGACCGAAGCCCACTGTCACCAAGCCAGCAGCCACTCTTCTCCTATGTCCACGGAGTCCTCTCCCCATACAAAGTCTTTCATTCACAATCCATACAATTAAACGTGCCAGAGTTCTCTCCACCTAATAACTTTCATTTCCAGTTTTCTCTCCTATTCATCCATGTACACATTCATCTCCAGTCACCTAATAATTCATAAACACCATATTCTCTCCCATGCTTAATGCACTACTATATCTTCTTCCACTCTCGTTTGCTAACTTCCCACCCTGTGCATAAACAAACAGACTTTTCTTGTTTTCCACTTGCTTACATACACACACAAGCAAACACGAGCACTCCCACATACTGAAACACATTCACAGAGGCACACTTGCTGCTTTTTGCAAACACCTGCCCATCACCTCTATGTATCGGTGGAAATCACACAAAAAATCAGAAATCTGCACACTACTGTTTTGCACTCACATGTACGATCTGCCCTCGTGAATATCTCCCCAGCTTTCCTGTAGGCTCCCTTAGAGCAGCTTCCAGTACTGAAAGGGGCTCCAGGAAAGCTGGAGGGGCTCCTGATCAGGGAGAGCAGGGATAGGATGAGAGGGAATGGTTTTAAGCTGAAAGAGGGGAGATTGATTAGGAAGAAATGTTTTCCAGTGAGGGTGGGGAGGCCCTGGTCCAAATTGCCCAGAAAAGCTGTGGCTGCCCCATCCCTGGAGGTGTTCAAGGCCAGGTTGGATGGGGCTTGGAGTCCCTGATCCAGTGGGAGGTGTCCCTGCCTATGGCAGGGGGTTGGAACTGCATGGGCTTTAAAGTCCCTTCCAACCCAAACCATTCTATGATTTGATCCTATGATCCTGTGATCTCAGTGCATCAGAAAGCAGCATGGATTTATTTATTTTGTAGCTGTTATAGGTGCCTGAACTGTTCATTTGTTAACAGTATTTTCTAAGAATTCGATCTTTTTTTGTGGTTAGCAGATCCCCAGTGACAAAATCCACATTTCTGCAAGTATACTTGTTAATCTTAAATATTTTACAAATGTTTTTGAGGAAAGAAGTTGTGAAATAACTGCTCTTTATAATCAAAGCTTGCCTCTGCTTTGACTTCATCAGTATATATCTGAAACTTCCTGACCTAATAAATGGATTTATCTGGGAGTGAAATCTAGAGGAAAACCTCAGTGTTATACATCAGTCTGTGTTTGGCCACTGAAGTTATTTCCTAGAATTCTATTATTATTTTTTTTAGTACAACTGTTTTAAACAGGCCACAAGGGCAGAATTTTGACATTTGGCACTTTGATAGAATTAAGGTTCATACCAGTATCTGGGTAGTTATCACCCCGATCTGTAGGTGAATTAAAACAGTGTTTGTGCTACCTGAATCCTCACATGTAGCTAATGGGATCTACAAACCATTGCCAACAAGAGTCAGGTGAAGCAATGGGAAAGCCAGTTGTGTTGTGTTCTCCCTCCACTGGGGTTCACTCCCCTTTCTAATGTGGTAACAAAGAATCAAAACCCAGGTGCAATTCCTTCAATAACAGTAATTTTGCAGGCGTAGTGTCCGTGGGAAACAGCTTTGTGGTAAAACTTAATATGTGATATTAGAGTTGAAGTCATGCTTGTCGATTTAATGAATATGGTAAGGAAATACTTATTTCATGAACTTGAACATTTCAGTAGCTACAGTCCATTGATATTTACCTCAACGGCTTTGTTGCTCTGCACAGTAGATACATCTCTCTGCTGTACACACTTCATTAATATATGCTTTTTGGCCCAATTCCTGTGACAGAAAGACCTGCATATTGTCTATAATTGGGGCAATATGAACATAGTAAGTAGAGGACTGGCTGGGTTAGGAAAGGGCTGGGTTGCATTCTGGGCTCAGCAATTAGCCTGACTGATGACTTTGAGCAAATAATTTTGCCTTTGCCACTCCATGGCTTTATAAATCAGCACAATAAGGATGATGGTAATGAGTTTCTTTGTGGAACGTTTTTGGTTCTGATAATGTAATAGGCATTATAAAGGAGTTAAACATTTATGTTAGGCTTATATTATTTCTGTATTGCATATAAAGAAATTATTCCTCATTTATAGATGCACAGAACTTAGGTAATTATGGCTTTGTATAAATATGTAACAGTTTGCTAATTCTTTCTGTGCATATTTCAATGTTAATATCATGATCCAGAGCTGAGGTATGGATCCTATTTTTTTTTAATCTCCTGAAGAGAAAGAAACCTGACTTTTTAACTCTCTTGTTTTCATACCTATGTGCAAAGTGGATAACTTATTTATCTATCACGGAAACATCCATGTCCAATTCTGTCTCAAATCAACAGGCAAATTCCTACTGGCTCCAACGCCCATTTCCGTACCTCCTTCTCTGCCCTTTGCTACTGCCTTTGTTGTACTGATCACTTAATATTTCCTTTTGTCTTGCAGCGAACTGAGTGATAGGACCACATACACATACCAGGTTGTCATTGTTTCTGGGAAAGAGGAGAGCGAGCCATCCCCTGCACTTGTGTATATCTCTGGAAGTGGATACTGTGGAGACGGGATTATCCAAATGTAAGTCTGGAGTGAGCAAACAGATAAAACTGGGCACACCTACTCAGCCAGAATCTGAGACTAGAAAGGAATTGATGACTTCTGATGTCTCCTTAGTTTAGGCTGGCTCTCATCTGTACATAATGACTCATGTTCTTGATGATTACCAGGATGATGACATTTAATTGGAACTTAAGCCCTGCTATCCTGGCACCAGCAGATACAGACAGAGATACAGATAATGGAGTCCGGACAGCAGGATCGATATGAAGTACACTATATGCTGTTTACGCTGTTTGTTTGTGTATCAGTATCTTTACACACATATATGACATTTCCTATACAGAGCTGAAGTAAGTGCAGGAAGAATCCACACAGCCATTGATGCTTACACACCAAGTCCCATGTGTCTGGCAGCTGGTGGACAGGGTAAAACCCTGCCACATAGTGGGCCAGGCTCCTGGTGCAACCTCGTGTTTGACCAGCCACCGGAGCTGGGGTGCATTTTGGGGGTGACAGATTTGGCCTCTGAAGGAGAGTGCTGGGAATTACATCTTCTCAATCAGTTCCTCCTTCCCACCAGCTGCCAGTCCCCAGACCACTGAAAATGTGAAATGATCATTCACAACTAAGTTAGGGTTTTTTCTTTTACTATGTCGGCCCTTAAACCCAGCTGCGTCAAAGCTTCCTGGCATTAGATAACTTAATTACTTAAATGATGGAAGTAACAACAAGCAAGTGCTTAATCCAGTCAGTAATTATTTTCTTGAAATAATGCTGACCAGCAATCACATAGTACAACTCTGTCAGATGATGTACCTGACAAAAAGTATTTGCAGGATGAGCCCAACAGGCAGGGAAGTCAAAGAGAAAAATCAAACAACGTATGAATCCAAGGCAGTCCTGGAGAGAGAGGTGGAGAAAGACAGATTAATTTTGCTTTCCATAATTTTCTCCTACTGTTATGTTTGCACATTCCTCAAACATCACTTGTGGCTTTGCAGCAAGCGTCAAACAATAGCTGAGCTGCCTCAGGAGCGAGCAGGAACCAGACTATGTCACAGCTTGGTTGGTTGTGGCCCCACTTGCGATTGTGGCAGCTCCTTTCTCATCTGGTTCACACTCTTCTCCCTGCACTCTGCTGCAACTGTATGAGCTGGCACAAGGCAGGACCTCATCCCTGACACCACCTGCTCCTTATCGACTGCTCTCCTCTGAGTGGTGTCACCTAGAATAGCCCAGTACCAGGCTTTATGCCTTGTTATTCCCATGCTGGGGTCACAGGCTGGCCCTTCAAGATTTAATACAAAGAGTTTCAGAGATTCCTGTTCTCTTTTTCCCCACCTGCTGAGTTGCAGCCACACCAGCTATGAAGGAAGTTGCTCATATCCTCATCAGAGAACAGCAAGTGGTATCCACATGTGCAGTGGAGAAGTGGCCAAGCAAGCTTGTGAACCAGGAATGATGAAAGACAGGGCTGGAGGAGAAAGAGAGAGGTATTTTAAGTGTCAGCACAGAAAGCCGCTGTACTGAATGTCAAGGCTTTGGGGTTCTGGAAGGGGGTTGCTGCAGTTGTTGGGATGATGCCATTTGCCATCTGACTCCTTTTTGCATGTGTGTGCCTTGCCTACAGGGACTTGGGGGAAGAATGTGATGATATGAATAAGATCAACGGTGATGGCTGCTCCCTATTCTGCCTGCAGGAGTTATCCTTTAACTGTATTGGTAAGTCCAGCTCTGAGCCTTCCCGCTCACGGTGGGCAATAACTCTATGCAGAATGCAAGTTAAAAATCAACAATATTTTTAGCATTTTTAGCCAAAGAGTTGTCATGGAAGAGAGAAAAGAAGGTGGAATTTGTAGGTTTGAATGGCAAACATATCTTCCCAGCTTCTGGTCATTTTGATGGGAAATTGGTTCTGCTGGCTTTGAAACATCTAGGACTTAAGGCTAAGTCAGCCATTGTGGGACTGATCCAAAGCCCATTGAAGTCAGTGGGTGGTTTTCCACTGGTCTTAATAGGCTTTAGATCTGGCCTCGTGAGAAGACATGAACTGATTTTTTCTTGTAAACAGGAGGAGGAGTGAAAGGGGAAGGGACTGAGACCAGAAGCAAGTCCAGCTGAGGTCACACCTCCTTTGAGTTGCAAATCAATATCTGAGGATCAAAGGTCCAGCTAATCCCCTTTTTCAGAGGTGAAAACTACTAAATCAGATTTCATTTGCAAGCCTGGTTTGCTCTGATTAGCAAAACCTGTAAGCACAATGGCCGGAAGATGCTCCAGCTATCGGGGATAGCAGGGCTGCAGTTGCAAGCTTTACATATTTATTAAACTCTCTAGGAATGCTGGGGGCAGAGGAGGGAAATGGAGACCAATTTACTCAGCACCTTCTGTGAGGTAGCCCTGCATTATGGGATTGCATTTCCCAAACAGGGTTCAGCACATGTGGGGAAGGGTGAAACATGCAGAGCTTCTGAAACCAAAGTTAATGTTTATGAAGGATCGGCTTTTTTCTGAAGAGATTCTTTATCTGGACTGACCAAGCAAATACCCCGTCCCACCTAGTGATCCCATGCCTTCAGCTCAGGGCACCAACCCTAAGCAGATAATACAGTGTTGGCAAGACTGAAATTTACTCTTTTTTGGCAAATGGATGATTCTCTTTTGTGCCTGGGACAACACGTAAAAGACCTCATAGGCACCAGATTTCCCTTGGGTGGTAAGCTGGGGACTGCTTGTCTCATCGTAATGTCTACGTTTTTACTTCAGCATCCCACACTGCAACTTGAAGCCTGATTTGGTGATGTAGTTATTTTACATATATACATATGTAGCTTGCTCTATTGAAATCTGAGAGTATTTACGGTCAAGGCTAATTGTGACTATTGGTGGTCTTGAAGTTACATTTGTGTTTCGAGTAACTTGCTGCATTAGAGCCTCTAGCACTAAAAGATATTAGTCATAATATTTTGAAAGTGATATAAACACTTCTACAAATGTTTTGGGTTCTCCAAAACTCAGGCATGAATGTGAGGCTGGTTCCAGCAAGGGTTTGGCTATGGCTGTATGGTTGTATCCATATCTCTCTGCTCAGCAGCTGATCTGAGCTCCTTAGTCCAGGTCTATACTTTGACCACACACCAGCATTACGTTAAGACATGACCCAGGTCCCCTCTGTGCACATTGATTCTCAAGGAAACAAGGTTGTGTGGGCTGGGCTGCATCATGCTCCAAATAAGCCCATGGCAGGAGGAGCGAGCGGGCTGTCTCAAGCCGTGGACCAGTGATGTCCAGCCACGTGAGTGCAGGAGCTTGCTTTATACCTGTGTACAGGTTCATCCCTAGTACCAGCAACAGGGCTGGTTGAGAGTGTGGAGAAACCCTGTCTGACAACAATAAGATTAGAAAGTGAAGTAACTAGAACATACAGGCAGAATTTTCTGTGCCATTACAGAGGAAGTGATTTTTCAGATTTGCTTGTGTTGAAAAGGAAAGGGGGATTTCAGAGGTAAAGAGTGGTTTGTTTTTCATGGGCTTTGGAAGGTTGTGGGTTTGCACAGGTCCTGGATTACAAAAGTGAAGGAAATCGAATGGTTTGTGAAGTACTGAATATAGGGAGTCTGTTAGGTGAATCAAATCAACTGAACCAATGGGAAGGTGCATGGACCCAGGCCTTAAAAATGTTTTATCCTGTGACTGTACAGTTGTGATGGTGCAACTGTTGTGGTGGGATGGCCTCAGTGTGTGCGAAGGGTCTGTGACAGCAGACCAGCTGCTGTTGTTCTGGGGCAAAGGCTACTTTCATTGAGTCCCTAGGAAAGGTTCAGAGAAGGCAGCACCTGTGAAATGGGTCCTGTGGGCTTTTATGGATATTGGATCACCATGAATTAGGACACCAAATGCTAGAAAGAAACTACTGACTGATCTTTGAGTCAAATGAACGATGCTGATGTGTATTCTGTTTTAACAAATCAAGTGTTAAAATTTCACCAGAAAAATGTAAAGATGTTAGGAAAACAACTGGCTGTACATATTACATGATAAATGGTAATTAGAAAGAGCAGAAATTCAGCTTTCTTGACAATCTAATAACACCAGACCGGATCTTCTGCCTTTAGCCAAGCAAAAGTCCTCTTTGAGACTAATAAGGTCTTTTCTTGGAAAATATAGGATGTTTGGGTCTCTGTTTGAGTAGCATAGAAAAATAAGTGTAATTTATTTCTGTGTTTACAAGGCTAACACATGTTATAATCCTGTAGGACAACAAGTAATTATTTCAGACAGTGTTATTTTTGCAGTGATGTTCTGGTTGTATTATGTAGCTTTTTAGAGCCCCAGGAATCGCTCCTCTTCGCCAAAGAATTCCGTGAGCCTCAAACACATGTTCAGAGGCTTTGTTGAATTGGGGGCCTCAGGGTTTGATCTTGCAAATCCTTCCTTCCAGGCATGTTTCTGAACTACCACAAGGCATTCTTTAGACTTCAGCAAATCTAACCACAGCAGTGAATGCAATGCTTGTCACAAATTGTCTGCAGGATTGGGTCCCACATGGCTGGAAACAATCACCAAATGTTTTGTTTGCAAAGGCAGGCCTAAAGGAGAGTCATCAAGGGGACTACATAGCTGGAGGTTTGATAGCAAAACAGGCTTCTTCCTTCCAAAGCAGGGACTTTGTAAGTCACCTCACTTGATAGAGGAAAAATACAACAGAGCCTGCAAACACAACCAACCACTAGATTTAAAGCAATGAATCACAGAATAATTGAAGTCGGAAGGAGTCTCCAGAGGTTTCTGGTCCTAGGAAGGGCAGCTTCAAAGTTAGATTCAGCTTCAAATTTGGAGCATGTTGCTCAGGACCACGTCCAGTTATGTTCTGGATTTTCTCCAAGGGTGGAGGCAGCCTGTTTGCAGGTGTCCCTCTGCCTCTCTTGCTCCTTTTGCCTTTTAGGATCATGAAGTTAATGGGTTCTTTATATTGGTCCAACTTTCCTTTAAATAAATGGCACACAAGGCTCTCTCTTGTGTCTCAAGACACTTTGTGCCAGTGCCTGTAATAAAATCAGACGTTTCCCCCAGCTCAGTTTTGTTTTTCCTCCTCCTTCCCTCTCTAATCAGATAACAGTGGATCAATTTGCTCTGCCACAGGAGGAGGGGTGTGGGGGAAAGAAGGCAGGAGGGAGGGAGGAAAACTGTGTGGTCTTACTGTCAGGCTGTCCTGGCCTTCTCTGAAAACAAAGCCGAGTAACAGAAAACAGATAAGATTAATAGCGTTTTCTTCCTGCAACATGCTGAAGAGCGACAGTGAGATTAATTAATTAATTAATGAAAGCATCTGGCATCACTCCTTTTTTTAAGTTCGGCAGCACACTCGCCCTTTCCCACCCTGAAATTTATCATCTCTACTTTTCTTTTTTCCCCACTTCACATAGCGGAATTTGCATATTTTATCTCCTCCGCACAGAATTTTGTCCCATGGGGAAAGTTTGACTTTGCCCTTTGGTTTGTAGGAGACAAACGAATCAAAGTCCTGTCCACTGTGACTGATGGACCCCTCTCATACCTCTTGGCTGCTTGTCTTTCACCTTGCTCTCGATTACTCCCAGGATAACTGATTTTTGTGATTACTGTGGATTTCAGCCAAGTTCAAGATGACGTGTCCCGTGCAAAACAGGCCCCGGCTGTAAGAGTTATGATTTGTAGTTGTGGAAACCCAGAGCTTTTTAACACTTGATCTGTTCCCACCGGACTGCTGAGAAATGGGTGTCTAACAAGCAGCTGAGCACCTTGTCCTTGGCATGCACTCTCCCACACACCAACATTGTACACACGCATCTAGATATATGTGCGGACATTGAGAAAAGGCACCGCTTTCATTTGCATTCCTTTTGTTGAGAGTGATGGGCATTATGCATTGATTTAGCTCACCAGTGCTGGGGAAGGAGAAGGATATAATAAAAAAGATGCAGAGATCAATAAAAAAGAAGGGAGGAGGAGAGAAAGTAATATGAAAAGAGATCAGCAAGGACTGATAGACACATTGAAACACAGCTGGAAAGTAGCTTGAGAACATCTATCTACCCTTAAGTTTGCCTGGTAATTTATGGGGTTTTCAGTCGCATCTTATTGGTGTTGTTATTGTTACACTTTATCTCCTTTTCTTATAAGGGACTGTTTGCTAAAGCCTTTTATCCAACAAAACAGGGCAATGCTTCCGCTAACTTCTATGTGTGAGTGGTCCCACCAAAGAAGGTGAATGTTTCAGGTTAGACACACATCTTTGTGGTTTGTTGGGTCAGGGCCTCGGAGATGAGAAACACAAAGAAAAGGCACAGAGTAGAGAAAAAGAGAAAAGAAATAGATCAAGCTTTTTAATTTACCACCAGCTTCTGGCACGCTTGAAACATTAGTCGCTAGCAGTTGTTCAGGGAGAAGTATGATTTTAATTTGACAATGATCCTTAAACAACTTTTCCTTCACTCCCACTTGGCTTCCACTGTTTTTCTTGCTACCTTACAAACCTGGATCTGTCCTCCTCCTCTGAGGCCTCTCTCTCCAGCTGTGAGCCTTACCTTTGTGGGAGCTCTATCCTTAACCTCTCCCATTATCCATAAATTAAGCATAGCACTTTCCCCTAATCTTATTGTTTGGCGGGCTGCATTGCATTCAGGGAAATGATTAATATTCATGAGCTTGCTATCTCTGTTTGGTGCATAATCCTCTAGGGAAATTGCAGTGTTAAATGAGTGACACGAACCTAATTTTATATGTCTTTTCTTTCCTTTCTTTCCTTTTCCTTTTTTCCCCTTCTGACAGAGAAGTAATGTGCTTAAAATAAATTGATGGATGACCATCCATATTCATTGTGGGCATGCTTTGAGAGCACTCCTTGCTCCCATCGTCTCCCCCTCCCTTCCTCATACCCCTGCACAGGAACACAGCTTTGACTGCTGAAACTGAGGCCCCACGCAGCAGCTAATGGTGATTTTGCCTTTTTTTCATGAACATTAAATAGGTCTTGGCTGACCCTGCCTAGGGCTTTCAGTATAACAACAGCATGGGAGAAACGGAGTCACCTTGCAAGAGAAACTCGCCATCTCACAGGGCATCAATAAGACTAAAGCATTGACCAAGGAGCTTGGGAAAGAGTAGTGCTGTCTATAAAGAAGCTGAAGTTCTATAGTGAAGTTTCATAGCAAATTGCAATGAATTTACTGACCGGGGCTATTCAGATGATATTTGTGTGACTCGTCCAGCTTAAGGCAAATACTTTGAAGTTGACTGTTTCCTGCAGGTCATGGGAGTGTGGCTACTTGTTCTAAAATGTCTAAGCAGTCATTTGGCAAGTTAGTAATCACACCACCGTCATAAAGTCTCTTAAAGTGATTTTCAGACTGTCATCATTAATAGTGCAATCTTAGCAGGGCCAGCTGAGCCACAGAGCAGAGAGAGCAGGCATTTCAGGCAGCAAAATAAAAAGGACAGATGCTTTTTTGTGGGGGAGAGTGTGGGCTGGAGTGGTATTTGCCTGCATTTTTCTCTACGCCAGTGACTCCAGCCCAGCTCAATCCAGCTTTGGTTTTTAGGACACAACTGCAACAGAAGAATTACTCCTTTGCTTGTTGTATCCTTCACATATTACTCCCCGTGGATCAGAGAGGCTTCCATGGCTGGTCATAATTCCCTCCTTGGAGCATCCTCTGTGACTCAACAGCAACTTGCTGTGCTTAGAGGATGATACGGAGCACAAGACCTTCCTTTGCAATAACATCCAACCACACGCACAAACAAACAGTTTGTGTTCCTTGGGGAATGGCACCACTGTTTTTTTTCTCTCTTTGGCTCCTTCCTAGCCTCAAAGGAAATGGGCCAGGTGTCAAGAAGGGCCATGCTGGCCAACCTTCTTGTGGTTGTAGTGGTTGCTGTTTTATCTGTCAGAAGCCTCAAGACTTTGAGTCTCCAAGTTTGGTTAATAAATCTGTGTAAGTCTGAGGAAATATTGAAATATTCTCAACACCGCTTTTCTGTTTTATCCAACCACCCAGGGAATGAAACAAGATTAGGGGGGAAGAGGACATGTGTTGTAGTGCTTTTATAACATGTCTGGTTGCCCGGGGTTTGGAGAAGGCTGTGTTGGCTCCTGTAGGGTAGCTGCAGAGCAGATAAGCTCTTACTACCACTGCTAGTGACGGAAAATATCCTTTCACTTAAGTGACAAAGGCTCATGTTCTTGGAGGTGAAATATCAAATTTCAATGCTGGGCTCTGTGAGGGAGTTGTAATTGTATCTGTCTGCAGCACGCAGATCAATTGCATAATTATTGTGCTACGACCGCTATATCATACCGATGAGCCGAGTCACGCCAGACAAAGAAAAAGCTGAGGAATGCATTTCCACTAAACAGCTGAATTACCAGAGAGTCGTACTCCACAAATGCCCTACTGCCCCTCTGCTCAGTTCAAGAGATGCTCAGACACCATTGCCATATTGTACGGGAAAAAGCCTCCTGCAAGGCCCCTGGATGTTGCACAGTAGATTGCAACACCCGCGTTGCCTTCATTTCCAAGGTGTCTGTTTTATTTCATTGAAGGAAAACGTCACAATTTATTGATATGCAACTTCATTCAGAAAGCTCTGCCCAAACTCACTGTAATGGTTTTCCTCTTCTCAAACCAGAATATCCAGGAAGGAAAATAACTCTCGAATATTGTACTGTAGCAGGAAATATCTCTCTCTCTCTCTCTCTCTCATTCTCTGGCTTCTTCAATATTAAATAAGAGATTAGCAGATATCCTGGAAGCTGGCCACGTTATTCACTCTCTTCCCACTGAAGCCAAAGGTGAAACTCCGATAGAAATGAATGGAGCAGGTTCTGCGATCGCTCAGCTGCTGGCTTCATGTGAGCTGCAGTGGAATTATTTCTCCTTTTGTGACAGAGGCTTCTGGATACGTTTTGTCTCATCTGTGAACATAAACACCAGCACTAGAGATGCCGATTAAGTGATGCAGTGGTAAAATCATGCTTCTGCAGAAGTTGCTGACTTTCTTGAGCCTGCAGTTTGGCTCTTGCTGTGTCCAGAAAGGCCTGCATGCCTCTGGACAGACCTTTCAGGGGTTAAAATGTGAAGCTTGCTGTGTTCCAAGAATTTGTTACTCTGAAACAATGCTTCTGCATTTTTGCCCCTCTTTTTCTTATTTTTTTTTTCTCTCACAAATAGTTATGTGGCATGAGGCTTGTTATAGTTGGAAACATCCCTAAGTAAACAGCTGAGCTTAAAAATACTCCATTTTTTTTTGTCTGGCCTTCTAAAAAAATAGTAGTTATTGCACAAAAGAAGACTATGCTGATGCCAGTTGCTGTGTTCTTGCTGAAAACAGGAAGCTGCCCCGAGCGTCTGTCCCCAGCACTTTGACCATGCAGCTCAGACATGGAAAGCCCTGTTGGAGGATGTGCCCTGTGCCATGAATTGGCTCTATTTATCTCTCTTATTTCTTTAAATGAGGTGGAAGGCTGCCTAGCACAGATAAGTATATATTCTGCGTGTCTGCTTCCTGATATCTACCAGACTTCATACATTTCACTGGTAATTTTCTAGCCTAAGTTTGGACAGGTAACTGTGACAGGGAGTTACATATCCATCCAGACCTGGTCTGGCAGGTGCTTCTTGGGTACTCCCTAAATCCTCTGCCTTGCCTTGTGTATATTTTCATTTCTGAACCCCACCGGAAGTGTTTGTATTTCAGTACGAAAGGCTGGGTTTTGCACTATATGCAGGCAACTTAAGAAACGAGGAGAAATGCAGTTGACATCATTTTCTGGTGCAATGCACAAAAGTCCCAAGGTCATTCTGGATCTTGAAACCCAACCGTAATAGTAAGCAGGCCAGGTCTTGCCAATTCGTTTCCCCAACAAATCTCCTTTCTCCAGGGTGATGGCTGCCACAGAGTATTAAGAGATTCACAGATGTTGCAGAAGACTTTGCTGAACTGGAGACCACCTTTTCCCAAAAGCAAGGGCAAGAGAGAGACTTTGGTTTGGCCTTGATCTTTTTGAGCCTTCAGTAAGAACTTTGTCTGGGAAAAGGAGCTCGTGCTGCTGGGATGAATGCATGTTGCCTGAGTTCTACTCAGGATCCTTCAATCCCCTTGAGATGCTGTCTCCTGCTTCCAGATGCTATGCCTACAGACATTTTACTGTTATGGTTTTAAACTGGGTTTCCAGGCAACTGCTTCTTAATTTTTTGAAGGTGTTTTTCCTCGAGGACAGATCAGTTTTCCTTCACGTTCCCTTCCTACACCTCTCCTTCAATTCAGATTCAACTTTGACGTGAGAAGTCCACAGTGTTGATGAGCATAGTCCATGATGCAGACCATAGATGACCAAAACATCACTCAACCTTCACCAGGTCTTGGGATCCTATAGACCTCTGTGAAGAAAAAAATTAGAATCATAGAAACATTGAATAACCAGGTTGGAAGAGACCCACCGGATCATCGAGTCCAACCATTCCTATCAAACACTAAACCATGCTCCTTAGCACCTCTCCACCCGTGCCTTAAACCCTTCCAGGGAAGGTGACTCAGCCACCTCCCTGGGCAGCCTGTTAAATTAGGTCATATTACCAAGGCTCTGGATGCATTTCATGTTACAGTAGTTGAGAAAAGAACAGCAAAGGCATTTCATACCATTATGGAGATAAAGATGTTAGCTGCTGCTTCCCAGAAATACACCACTCCTGACACTGCCCTCCCCAGCTTTGAGCCTGTAGGACTCTACGGATTTAGCTGAGCTGTGTTCACACCACTGTGGAAAGGGAAGAAGCCTGTTAGTTTATATTTTGTGAGGGCAACCGTAGGAAGAAACAATCTGGTCGTTCTTTACTTTGCTCATGAAAGTGTAAAGCCCAATAAGTAACCTTCCAAGCATCCAAGATCACAATAAGATTCAGGAATCAGAGCTGGTGCTCCATACCCGATGAAGGAACAGCCTCTTCTTCTTTTTGGCAGCCCACCCGATAAAGCAGCACAGTTGGGTGTTATAGGGTGATGCCCTTCTCAGTGCCCTCACCAGTGTCTGGGAAGGATTCAAAAAAGGTCTCTTTTTGGCCATGACTCAGAAGCAGGAAACTCACAGGCAGGGAAAGGCTTCCTCACTTCTCACAAATGCTCCTCTCAAAGCATGGCACCACACGCTTCAGGGTGGCATGTCAGTAGTAGGACTTATAGATCTTCCTTA
Source organism: Phaenicophaeus curvirostris (assembly GCF_032191515.1). Lineage (NCBI taxonomy): Eukaryota > Metazoa > Chordata > Aves > Cuculiformes > Cuculidae > Phaenicophaeus > Phaenicophaeus curvirostris. The sequence continues at coordinate 4,587,747 of NC_091411.1, forward strand.
AAAGAAAAACAGGGCTATAAAGACACTTTTCCTCATCGTTTTTCAAAGCACACAAAAGCGAGTGGGTACTGAATCTCTCAGCCTTGGTGCACGGTGTCATCCAGGCAGCGAACCCACACTGCGGTGGAGGGCAGGGTGCAGCCGCTCTCCAGGGCCAGCACGGCAGAAGGACTCATGGCAATGCAGTTCAGAAAGACTTTGTTAATCATTTAGGCAGTCTCCGTTTAATTCAGATGTCTCAGTCTCTCCATTCGGTTCCTCCCTCGGGTTTTGCAGGCTCCGAGCAGACAGATTTATTGGGGTCTTAAGCATAATCAGGAACAAATTAGCCTCCGTTAGGATCACACGCTGGCCTGGATCACAGCTATTCAAAGGCTGCCTTCCCATCCATGTGAGTATGAATTAAGTCATTGGATTGGAGTAGGTCTTGAATATTCTTTTATCCCAAACACATGATCTTATCAGAAGCCCATTACGTTTATCATCGCATTAGGAGGGAGCACTTGGAGCCAGTGCAGGAATATGTTGCTATATAAATGTTGTGCTTACTTAAATGCCTGTCGTGAAAATAAGTCAGCGCTTCAGGAAAGCCAGGGAAACACTGTCTAAACACATATGCCTAAAATTAGGCTGTGACTTTCTGGGTATGTGTCTGCATCAGTGGGGTGGCTGCATCGAGGATGTGTAAAAAGAGTGTGCATGTGTTTGCGTGTCATCGTTTCTGTCAGTGTGGGTGTGCAGCAGGATGCATTTGGGTGCTGGTTTTTCACTGTAACTGCATATCTGACTGTGCATGTGTTTATAGGCTGAAGGTTGTGGTTTTTTAATATGGTAGGTCTTTTCCTTTTCTATTTTTTTTATTCCTTTTTACAGAAATAAGCTTCATTTCATGAAATGACAAGCAAACTCTTCTTCCAAAAATACTTATTTTCATATGTTTGGGATTTGTTTTTGAGGATTCTTTGATTGCTGACCACAGTCTTTCCAGAGCTGAATATTTCTCAGAGATTTCTGCTGAGACTCCTGCTCAAACTAGGGCATAGTGCTCTTTGCTTTATCCCACTGTTCTTGGGCACAGCAGAGAGCTGGCCTACACTTTGATACGTCTCTGCAGAGCGCGGAGCAAAATAAGAGATGCAGAAGGATAAGGTGAAGGAACCAAGAGCTTGTCTCTATGGCCATCGCAGTTACATGCTCACTCTTTCAGCCGCCCAGCCACCGAGAGTGTCTCTCCCAGGGGAGATAGAGCCACACTGGTGTAGCACTGTGCCAGTATTAATAATCCCTACAGATAAATAAGGTCCCTAACAGGGATGTCCCCAGTGGGGCATTGGAGTGTGTATGGTTCATGAGCACTTCAAGCACACATTCCCAGCAGGGTCAATATCAGATGAGGAGTAGGAGGGTCCTGCTGGCCTCAGGGCTGTTGGGCAATCTGGTCATGGGAGGAGACAAGGCAGCCGCTTGAGGCCCATCTGCATGTCCACCATCCAGCCTAGCCCCCCCTCCCACCACGGAGTAATGGGACACCCAGGGAGCCATTGTCATCTTTTGTCTGTGGAACACTTTCCCAAGCGCTCCTCCACTTAGCATTTTGAGGTGTGTGGTATATGTTTGGTGGCTTCCAGCCATATGAAGATTTTAAGATGTGACATGAAGGATCAAGAAGTTTGGCTACCCCAGGAATATTTGCTCAGATACAGGGCTGCACTCACACAGCTGAACGGCTTCCACGTTCATGCTGACTCCTTTTTGCCAGCTCAGAGTCCTGGCCCAGCAAATATGCAGTTCCCCACACGTATCCATGCACACAAGTTGGCTGCAAAGGTCATGGTGAAATGAAACCATGACATTCTTCCATGGTAGACTTCTCCATTCTTTCAATCTTGCACTCTCTTAAGGACCTGGAATCTTGCACAGGGGTTGGGAGGGAGGGATGGAAAAGGAGTGAAAGTCATTAAATAATTGAATTGCAATAAACCGATTTTTTCTGGCTCATGATGGTATTTCACTGTGTAAATGAGGAAGAAAAATAAACAGGGGATTTAGTAGTTTGGAAGTAGCTCAAAGCTGTGCAGCCGTTGGATTTTCTGACACCTAGCTTGAGATAGTCCAATGCTACTGACAGGGCTCTCCTTAGGGATCGTTTCCATCAGTCCAGCGAGCAGCACTGGCTAATTTCCTACCGTTTTTTCAGCAGGCTTATTTGCCAGACAAAAATACAACAGGCTGTCAGAACTGGATACCTCTGGGGACTGGCAATGATAATACAATACAAAATAGGATACCAACAGGTCAAAGGTTTCCATTTCACAGAGTACTCTAATGACTGAAAGTCATTATTGCTATGCAGTCTGTTTGAAAAGAGTAGATGGATCTCAGTTCAGTTCTTAATGGGCCAGTGTTACAGAAACAACCTCAAAAATTTGGCATCTTTGTTGGCAGTCTCATTAGAGAAGCCACAGAATAAATGGACAAGGATAATAAAGTCTCCTGCTGCCTTTGATCCTTTCAGGTCAAATCTGAGTCACGTTGGTGGAAGCTGTGTGTGTATGTGGCAAGCTTACCCTCACACTATGTATACTGTATCTGCTCTTTGGATAAACAGATCCTTTTGGCCCTTTGGTCAGTAAAGCTGTGAAGTTGGCAGTTTTTGCCATCCCTGAATTCACAGTTGCTGCTGCTGTTGTTGTTTTGCCGATATCATTTCAAAACAAAAAGGGAAATATTGTAGACAGACCCACTTCTGGCATTTTTCCAGCCAAGTTGGTGGAATTACGCCAACACACATATTGTCTCTCTAAGTGTTTTCTACCTCTGTTTTCTTCTGTTTCCATCCTTTTAAATGGAGATAGATGAAAATAAGCAGAAACTCCCCTACATTGGTAAATATCTTGGGGGAGATGTCCAATACAAAAGCTGATTGTTGCTTGGCTTTCTTAAAATCACCTTTCTATTGCCTAGAAGTGACAAATGCTTTCATTTCCCAGTGACCTAGTCCAGCAGATACATGACCACTGATGTTACCAAGGTCTAGCAACTAGATTACAGGCATGTGTATCCAGTCCTTTATGATTTCTTTTCTCTGCTTCCTCCCTGCAGATGAACCCAGCAGGTGCTATTTCCACGATGGTGATGGAGTATGTGAAGAATTTGAGCAAATGACCAGCATCAAAGACTGTGGTGTTTATACTCCCAAAGGCTTCCTCGATCAGTGGGCTTCCAATGTGTCTGTCTCTCATCACAGTGACCAGCAGTGTCCAGGATGGGTAGTCATCGGTCAGCCAGCAGCAACTCAGGTAAGGAAACCAGACTCCCATTCTTCTCCATGAAAGCGAAGTCCAGCAAGGAGCAACATTCATGAGCGCAGGTAGATGGTCGGCATACGTGTGTGATCTTTCCCTCTGCCTGTTAACTCACTGCTTCACCAAGGAAGGCTCCTGATAGCAGTTTCCCTCTTTCTGAGCCTGGTTAGTCGTGATGAGTTGAAATTCAGTTCCAAACATCCAACTGAAAACTGGCTGAAGTTGTGGCCTGCTTGATTCAATAAGCTGTGTAGGAGTCACCTCAACTAACTATCATCACTTAAAAGACTAGACAGGCTCTCTGCAGCTAGCACAGGGTACTGTCTTGTGGTGATGAGTTCTGAAGGCTAATGCTGAATAATACAAAAGAGTGTTCTTTCTTTTTTAATAGTTTTGTGTTTTCTGTCTCCCGGTTTCATAAAAGCACCCTATTGTTCTATTCTGAGAAAGGTCCTGTCCATTCCCAAAGCCATTCATTAGCTTTAACCCCCTTCTTACATGTCTCCTTTGTAACATAAATAGCTCCAGTTACCATAACTTTACCTTTTGTCTCCCTTGAGAGAATTAGATCCAAATGAGTTCAAAAAGACATTAGATAAATGCCTGGAAAACAGAGCTGTACAGGATGCAGATGCTACAGTCCAGAAGCAACCCACTAACTCAGGAAAGCCCACATTGTTAGGTTTTTAGAGGATACAGAAGGGAAAGGCTCATTATATAAAAGAGATGCTTCATATAATTCCTCCCTCAGCATCCACTGTTGTCCCTTGCTAGAACAGTGGATTAGGTAGACTTCTGGTTTGATGCAGCAAAATTGTTCTTACAGTCTAATTACCTGGGAGAGCTGGGGTTGTTTCGCCTGGAGAAGAGGAGGCTGAGGGGAGACCTCATTGCTCTCTACAACTACCTGAAAGGAGGTTGTAGAGAGGAGAGTGCTGGCCTCTTCTGCCAAGTGACAGGGGACAGGACAAGAGGGAATGGCCTCAAGCTCCGCCAGGGGAGGTTTAGGCTGGACATTAGGAAAAAATTCTTCACAGAAAGGGTCATTGGGCTCTGGAACAGGCTGCCCAGGGAGGGGGTTGAGTCACCTTCCCTGGAGGTGTTTAAGGCATGGGTGGACGAGGTGCTAAGGGGCATGGTTTTGTGTTTGATAGGAATGGTTGGACTCGATGATCCGGTGGGTCTCTTCCAACCTGGTTATTCTATGATTCTATGATTCTATGATTCTAAGTGGGCAATGCTGAGAGGAATGCCATATCACAGATATGACAAGCAGATTTCTCTGTGAATAGCAAACATTAAGCATTTCCAGTTGGCTTGCAAGAGAAAAAACATCTTTATCCAAGAGTCTTGGCCTTGTTCACATTGCACAAGTCTGTAACAAATTAATGACCAGGTCAGTTTTAAATGCACAAAGCATGGTTAGCTGGCATAGCACCAAGAGAGAATCCTGAGCCCAGTATTGCCTTTCTGTCATGGTCTTACTTATTATTTCACACTGCAAAAGGAACCTTCCTCTGTACACTACCAGTCCCTTTGCAACTTCTTTCTTGTTTGAGCTCCCTGCTCAAGCTCCCTGTGCTGTAATACAGCCAAAAGCCAACTGTCTCCAGTACAGGTGCTGCTTTATGTGTGTATGTGTTATGTGTTTGTTGTACCCAGATGAGATGAAGTTGTCACAGCCTTGCTAAAAAAAAAAAAAAAAAAAAGAGGGTTGAAAAAAGCTGTTGTATTTATAGGCAAAGCACTAGCATATCACACACTGGCGGAGTGAATGGGAACATGCCTCCTGTTATTGCCTGGCCCCTGGGGAGATAACAGTGTGCTATTTACTTCCAGCAGAAGGAATTCTTGCTTTGGCTCAGCTGGTCCTATTACACCCGTTTGAGTGCATGAGGTTCATTGACCTTTTTAATCATATATTTTGAGGAAGCCTTTGTTTTCCCCAGGAACAAGACAGCCTCGATGGCTTGTGAAAGCACCTGACTTGTCACTCTGGAGAGGTTAGATGGGGCAGCAGGTCATCAGTCTGTTAGCTAGCGAAGATGAAAATTAACCTAAGATCTCCTCTAATCACTGCATGTAATGATCACTGGTGTGTAAACATGTTTGGCTTCATTATCTACACAAGCATTGAGCCTTAGGGTTTTTTTTGTATTGATGAAAGGAGCACCTTTTCTCACCCAGATATCTTTCAGAGTAAGTTGTGTGCTTGCTGGTGTTGTGCAAACTTCTCATGTTGTTGCTGGGTAGTTTTCTGATTAATCAGAGTGGCATTTGTGTTGGCTTCTCATCAAGAATGCCATGAAAGATATGTTTGAGTGCAGTCCACAGCAACATACAGAATGCATAAGCTGCCTGTTTGTTAGCTATCCCCCTTTCTTATAATGGCCCCAGTGCTCTCAAGGTGCTTTTAAAGCATTTTAAGCATGTCTCTCATTAAAGAGTTTCTCATCCTTAGATATCTCAACACCCATTTCTTGGCATGACTGTCATAGTTTTGCCTAGAATGTTTCTGAAGAGCAGGGATTGCTGTTTGTTATTGTGGTATTTCTCAGCAACACCTGCCTGCGTGCTCTTGTTACTGTTGGAGGACCATTCAAGAGCACGAACCAGAGAACGCTTTCTTATTGTTGTAGGGTTGCTTCTGCAACCTGATCACCCCACGCCTCAGTTCATCTAAGCCCTTGCCTGTCTCTGCGGGGCTGGTTCTTCCTTAGAAGCAGGGTGCCCGCGTGTGCATATTTTGAGATGAATCCCACATGCCAGTTCCTTACTTGTTGGTGTGAGGCTGCTGCATTGGTAACATACTAAGGGAGAAAAAAAGAAAGTCCAGAGTATAAGATCTGTTTTGAACAACAAAATGCTTTCAAAGAATGACACAGTCTTGGCGAAGAGATACACATTTGAAAAACGGAAAGGTCAAACAGTCCACCCTTTAAACAATCACTCTTTTTGCAGAAGCAAGACTGATAGACAGCCACTTCTACTTTCCTGGCAGCCGCTCTTCGGTGCTGATTAAGAAATATTCTCAGTACTGACAGCATCATATTTAGAGCCAAAGCGGACCAGTCAGCAACATTGCACCAGCACAGAAATGCAAGCGTTGATGTAGGGCATTTTTGCAGTTTGATTTCTAACCTGGCATCCTCCACAGATCTTGAAGCAGATGCTGCTCAGTACCTGTTGTCAGCTGCAGGAGGAATTCAGCAGTAAGGGCTTTGCACACTCTAGGGCTGCTCTTTTCCCTACCGCTCTTGCTGTGAGTTTGTAAACAGCCTCTCCTTGCCATCCACTGTGTGTGAAATATTATCAGTGTTGATGTACTGGTTGTGTCGGGTTTTCTACAGCACTGTTTATTTCTTGGGGCCTTTCTTGTGCTGGAGATTATTGATGCTAGCATTAAGTCATCAGCTGGTGTATGCTGGCAAAGACTACAAAAAGGCAGGAGCACTGGGCAGATTTATACTAGCTGAAGAACAGATCCAGTAGGCATAAACAGACAGACAAAGGGTGCTTTGGCTGATCTGAGTGCTGAATAGCTGTGATTTTTTCTGTATTGGAATTCCCCAGGGACTAAGTGCCTTGACTGGTTTGTATCCAGCTAGGGTCAACCTCCAGGCTACCAGCAGGGGGGGTAGGACATGGCTTCCTTACACCAGGTTAAGCACACCTGGGCTTTATAAGGCATAAGTTTAAAAAGTCAACTCATTGCCTATCCAGACAGTCCCTGTTTTATTGTCACTGGTGAAGCTACATCAGTGAAGAGTGTTAAGTAGCAACATGCAGTGACATTAGGTCACTATGAAAGAGTGGAGAGGATGGAGCTGGGCTCTTCTCCCAAGTGACAGGGGACAGGATGAGAGGGAATGCCCTCAAGCTCCACCAGGGGAGGTTCAGGCTGGACATTGGAAAAAAATTTTTCACGGAAAGGGTCATTGGGCACTGGCAGAGGCTGCCCAGGGAGGGGGTTGAGTCACCTTCCCTGGAGGTGTTTAAAGGATGAGTGGATGAGGTGCTGAGGGACATGGTTTAGTGATTGATGGGAATGGTTGGACTCGATGATCCTGTGGGTCTTTTCCAACCTAGTGATTCTGTGATTCTGTAGGGTTCAAGAAACCGTTGTCTTGCAGTGGGTGTTGTTGACTCAGTCTCTGTGATCTTATTTCACACTGTTTTCGTTTACAGTGGGGAAGTGCATTTGTTTGTATCTCAGTCTTTCTCCAGAGTTGGTTGTACTGAGCAGCAATGATTTGGATAATTTGCTCAAGTATCATTTCTATACAGAAGTGCCTTTGGAGGACACCTCTGACCAGGCCTGTTTTGTAGTTTAGGCAAGAGGAGCAGAGGCAATTGGGTGTGGACAGACCATGGAAGGCTGGAGATGCCATTTCTCCTTTCCTCTTGCTGGTGGCACTCCTGCTTTTGGAGAACTGGTTTGCCTGCATGTACCCTTTGGGCCCTTATAACAGAGAATTATAGGAAGAGAATTGTGGATCTTTAGGTGCTTGATTGCTGAACTTATTACTCCCATCATGGCAATGTGTGCTCAAGACTTGGAAACTGGTGTGTGCCTTGGCCAGTCTCACTGACTATGCCTTTTGTTACATTTCCTTCCAGTTGTGCAAAAGTTGTTTAGACCAAGTAACCATATATATATGTATATAATTTTTTTTTCTCCCTACGCCTTTATCTAAGCCTGTTTTTCCCCTGTATGGAAAAAGCCACACAACTCGGGCACAGCTAACCAAAAGGGGACTTACTTCCAAGACTGCTGGGCACAGACAGATCCTGGGATTCGTTTTCATTCCCAGACTAACTAATACACCCTGTTCTCCTCTGGGTACCCCACAGGGGCTGCTATGGAGTAAGAGCTTGTGGAAGAGGATTCTTATTACATCTTTCCCATAAAAAGAGGCCCCCTCCTGCCCCTATTACAGTTCCCACAATTGCACTCATCCGGACTCACTGCAACAAACCTATTCTTCCACCAGCAGCAGCAAGATGTCTAGAATTGCAGTATGTCTGAAATTGCCCACAAAAGGAGAAGACAGGAGCACAAAAGTATTCTAAATACTAAAGAAATAACATGGTAGAGCAAGGGCTCCAAGAGTGGTAAGAAAATACTGTAAGAAAATTGAAAAGAAAGATGATGAAGTTCTCTGCCTCGTGGTTTTAGTCTGCCTAATAAATATAACACTGAGAATAATTCCCCAAAGATCCAGCAAAGCCAACAAATAGAGTAATCTTGAACAGGAGTGGGAAGAGAGGAAACCTGCAACTTTTAATGGAGAAGCCATTTCTTTCCTTCGGGGTGATCTTGCTGAGAAGAGGGAGGGTGTCTGTCTGTCGGCTCTGCAAGTGGCCCTTTTTGAACTTTCTAATTCACAGCCAAGTCCTGTTGCTCTTCAACGGTAAGAGTTCTGTTGTGGTTGGAGGGATAAAAAAATCATTTTTAATAAGATGATTTGCTTTGCAAATGTCTTTGTTATTTATAGCCAAGCCAGGCTTTGAAACACTAATCTCTGGAGGATAAGGGCAGAATCCCACTAAGAAAAACCATTAATGGTGGAACCATGAGCTATAAGAGATGAGTTCTGGAAAAAGATGAACTGGACACTGTGCATAGGCTGTTTCAAGAGGAATGTAGGTTTGCTGTACGCATCTGAGCTCATTTCCAGTACTGGCTGATCCACCAAAAAGCGTCATCATCAGTTATAGAGTCTCCAAGTCTAAAGTTAGTTCAAGGGGGTTCAAAACTTTGTCTTTATTTCAGCCTTCCCCCAGATACTACAGACCAGCCAATTTGGTCTTTTGCCTGAAAGCTGGAGAGCTGCATCAGGAGCCTCTGGCCCTGACCGTCAGGCAAATTAAGGCTGGAATGCTCCTTCCTTGGCTTTAGTGATGATGTTTTTTGTATGTTTTCAATGTGCAGGGAATAATTAAGACTTATCACAGCCATACTGCTTCGTTTCTGTTCCATTTAATAGAGGTGGAAACCAGAGCACAGAAAGGTAAAGCTACTGTTTGAAGATTAAACTTCAATATTCTTCAGACATGTTGCAGGCACTGAGCATTATTGAGCCTAGAACTCTCCAGAACTGTGAATTTCAGGACATTTTGAGTGAGAAACATTCATATCTTGGATTAAAAAACCAAACAAACAAACATTCAAGGTCTGCTGAGAGTTGCTGTCTGGGAGCAGAGACCCAGAAGGGGCTTGGGGTCATTTTAGCTCTGTCAGCCACCTCATATCATCCCATTTGTGAATTAATCAGTCTTTACCCCAGCTCAGTTTGGCTGTTCATTCCCTATACAAAAGGGCTGGAAAACTCTCCAACCAGGTCCTTTTTTTAATGGCTAGAAACCTTATTTCCCACCTGTCTTGCTGGGAAAGCTGGATTTTGCAACATTTCTGCAAAAGAAACTCCACTGGTCCTTATTTGCATGTTTGCATTGCTGCTCTGCCTTGTTGGAGGAGGTGGCCTAAGCGAAGGGTCCACACCAAGATGAGGGATGCTACAACGATGTCTGCTGACATCAGTGCCACGGCTCCTCTTTAGGAGCGATTTCAGTGTCCTGGGGAAGTCTCTGAAGCAACATAAAATGAGAAATGGGATTTCTAGGTAGGCTGTCTTGAAAAAGACTCAGTTGCAGAGAGATGGCTGAGAAAAAGTGTTACCCTTAAAGTTGATCCAGAGCTGGCTGGAGAGAAGGGGATGCTGCCCGTCACCTGGCTGCCTGCTCCCTGCTAGTACAGACAGTAATTCCCTGCCACCCACCCCTTCATCCCCATGTCTTCCAGTGCTGCTCCTGGCAGTAGTAAGCCAGCAGACCCCATGGCTGATGTCATAGCCTCTGGCTGATTTGTGGAAAGGGAGGACAGAAAGAACACAATGAGATGTCAGAGGAGATTCCAAGCAATTTTGCCAAACACTCAAGGGATATTTTTTTCTTTCCACTCCCCTCCCCCCTTAGTTTTTAGAATAATTTTTCAAGAGGACATATGCAAGTCATCTAAGGGAAACAGAACAGTGAGTACCAGGGGCTGGTACACTGTGTTCCCTTTGTGTACTGTAGAAAAAATAGATAAAAGAAACAAAGGATGATGCAGAGAGCAAAGCAGCCATCAGTACTCTCAGAGAGGTTCAATCTGACCTTTTCAGAGATGAAGGTCAAACCAAAAATCCTCAGGTGCTGGAAATTGGTACCGTCTTCCTAGGATATGGACACATTTATCACTAATGAAATGAGAGCAGAATTCCATGCTATTTGTTTTTTCTAGAGGAGAGAAGAAAGGCAAGAAAGGAACAATGTCTTGGATAATAGTAAGGATTATGGGCTTCTTCTTAGGAAGTAACTTGCCGTTTTATCATCATATCTGCTGTACACCCAGCCACCCACCCAGATTACAGGCTGTACAAGAAAACTGCTTGGACCCCCCTGGCATCAGAGGGCTGGAAAGCTGGACCCCACGACAATGGCAGTGCTCGTTAGCATGCGCTCTTCTGAAAGGAGACCCCCCTCCTCGGCCCTTGCCCCTCAACCTGCCAGTCTCTCCATCTGCTGTTGCTGCTCACAAGCCTTTAGATGCAGAGCATGTCCAGCTGTAAGCGTGGGATAGCTCTACTGCATCCCATCCGGGTTGTTTGTCTTGGGTCCCACTCCATTCAGAGCAGAATGATTTTGCATAAATGCATCAACACGTCTGCTTTGTTCATGCATGAAGGGTTCTCGGCACTTCTCATCCCACCCCCGTCCTGGCCGTCTTCTCCCTACCCCCCTGGCATGTAGCTTCACCAGCTTTTGCATGATTCCTCTGTGCAAGAGCAAATAAACCTGTCTGAAGCATTGCTGGTCAATCAAACACAGTTAAAAATACCCAGTCAATTATTTTAGATAGAATTGAAACAAGTGATCAGAAGGAGGGGATGGAAAAGGGTGCAAGAGTGAAGCCGTAATGGCCTGTGCTATGTAATTTGGTTTCATGTCCTGCACAAGAAAACATGTAAAATATGTAAACAGAGCTCTCCAGGATTATAATGTAGCTACAAAGCCACAGATACAGAGGCAGGCAGGGTGCTATTCTTCAGCAGAACGGAATGCCATCCCCAAAACCACACAATCATTTCTTTAAGCCTGGAAGTAAACTTTCTCATGCCAGGAGCAGGGAATTTATTTTTTTCTTTTAAATGGAGGATTGTCTGCACTACTTGTTCGAAGTACTGAAGGCGTTTTAGCCCACATTGTCATAAGAGACCTCGTGTTTTGAATGCCAGTGAATTTTAGGGTGTTCATCCTGAGATGTCTCTAAAAGGCATGGTTTTTGGAGGATGGTGCGAACCCAGCACTGTCCTGAAGGCTTTTTGAATCAAAAGTGCCCACTTGCAAATAAGTGTCTGCTTTAAAAAGACAGAAAAACAAAACTGGGCAACCTTTGGATTAACTCTCGAGCCGCTCTAGCCCTCTCCTGAATCACGCTACCTTAGTTGGAGCTGTAACTGTTAAGAAACCCCAAATCAGTGCTCATTTTTGGAAATACTGCCTGTACAGTTGGAGGATCAGTGTTTCCTCTGAGGTCATTTCAGCAGTGAGTCTGATAAGAAGCCATGATTCACTCGTTTGGTAAGCGGGCCCAGCTCCCCCTGCTCAGCAGCGGGACTGAGTTTCTGCTGTAGCCTCAGGGTCTGACAGCAAATCGTAATGCACTCCAGGAAATGGTTATTTGTGTGATCAATGCTATCATCTGTCTGTGCATGGACCTGCTCACTGGGAGAAGCCCTTGTTTCAGGAGAACATAAAGTTCTGCTTAGCCATTTAGGTCACTGGGCCAAAATCCTTATGCTTAGCACTTTGGGCAGTGGATCTTGTTTTCCCATTTTTTTGGTAATGAAGTCTTGCATTATTGCTCTCAGCACAGATAAGTCTCTTCTTACAGAGGAGAAGCTGAAGCACAGGGTAGAGGTGACCTTTCCACCTTTCTCCATGCAAATATCTTTGAAATACCTGCCCTTCTAGCAGAGTAGAGCTGTTCCTGGTGCACTACACTGGTTTTACTTTGTGACCTTTACCTGCTGGAAAAGGAAAGCCTCTCTGCATGGAAATTTAACTGCATCCCAGTGGTTGTTTCTGGTGGAAAAGGCTAAACCTCATCAGCTGTGAGTTCTTCCACAGCCTGTGCTCCCAGTCCATCCTCCTGGAGCCTGCTCCTGGGAGGCAGTGAGGCTGAAGGAGTTGTGCGCTTCCTCTGACAGAGGATGCTTTTACATTAATCCCCCCAGTAAATTCTTTTGGGAGCAGCTGGGAATTTCCTTGGACTCCCCTACTAGCCTGAGACATCAAGGATTAAATGCTCCAAGTAGTCTTTTGGCTTAATTTGTTGGAGTTTGAGGTTTATCAGAGCATCCGGGGCTGTTCTGAGGTGAGAGGGAAGCAAGAGGCTTCTCTAGACACTGGCAACCAAATCATGGCTTGGGTGGAGATGCACACGGGCTGGAGGAAGCAGCTGCCTCCTGCTCTGTAGACTCTCCTTGGATGATCCGACTCATTCTGAGGAACCTGTTTGCACGATGGTGGTTACGCTGCAGTTTCAGTGGGAAAAAACCCATGAAGCGAGGGGGAACCTACTGATTTGCATACTACAAAACATGCCTTCAGGTATTAAGAAAAACAAGCCACGGGATTTAATCTTAATTAATGTATGCTGACTAGTTGGATGGGAAACCAAAAAGCTTTGTCTTCTGAGGTGTAACTATAGTCGGTTCCCCAAGCCGGCACATGGTAGCTCTTCTCGGTGCCCCCCTGCTGCACTCCCTGGGAGTCCTGCCACAGCCTTCCCTCTTGCTATTAAATTCAGGGCCTCTTCCCAATGTATCATCTCCCTGGATGTATCCAATTAAGGCCTGTTGACAGCCCAGAGCAGACTTATACCCTTAGGATTAGAGGCATGTGTACGTCTTCATATAGGGCAGGACAACAACTGGGTGTCTGGCTGGCTCTCTGGGAGTGCACTGTGGGAAGCTGAGCCACTTGGAAAGGGAAAAGGAGCCCGAGAGAGAGAGATTTGCACCCCCAATTATCCTTGCATGTGGAAATGCTGTGTGATGAAGGTTGCGTGTGGTTTACACAGCATGTTTACATGGTCCATAACCCTAAACAAAGCTGAAAAGCATGACTTTGACTCTGGAAATAAAAGTGCTGGAAACCCCTGGTTTTCTGCACATGAGAAAGTTTTGTTCTTTAAACACACAGATGTTTTTAAATGAAAAATCACTCTTTTGACCTTTCCTGAATGTGATCATGTGGTCAGAGCTGACATTAACCACTGCATGGCTGTTTGCTTCAGCCGCAGGCAAAGCTTAGCGAGCGATCCTCTGAGCTTGTGGTAGCACCTGTGTTGTCTCACATCCCTTGGAAGCTGCTCCTGTGCCCTGTGTGCACTTGGGGCAGTTCTGGAGAGGTGGATTTAGGTACAGGGATATTCAGAATCTGCTCTTACTGTGCTGGAGGTAAAAGCATTGTGGTTTTTTCCTTCTTGATAGCTGAAAAATAAGTGCCTTAATTTTTCCCTATTTGTCTCTCTTCCTATCAGAATTGTTGACCAAGTGCTTCTAAGCATCTCTGTCCACCTCAGCCATTGTGTTATTCTGATGGAGAAATCCTCATCAAGCTGAAGATCTTTAGGGATTTGTTGTTGTTGCTTTTGGGCTTTCTCTAACAAGCTGTATGCTTTCTTCATCCAAGCATATTTATAGGACTAGCTTTGGGAAGGAAGAAGAGGATGTTAACAAGTGGATTGTAACAAGTCCAATCCTGCTTTGCCTTCCAGAAGTGCCAAAACAGCAAAACTACAATGGATCCAGTGCACTGGATCCTCTGATATAATAATAAAAGCTATTTAAGATCCTCCTGAAGTGTGGTGCACATTCTGCCTTCCACAGTTTGATTTTCTGATGCCAGCTGTTCCCAAATGAAACGCTTCAGTCAAAGGAAAATAAAAAGGAAAAAGCTTTTGCTCTGCTCATCAGTGGTGAAAGCTTATGGGATGGGATTGTTTTCCTTTGCTGCAGCACCCCCACGGCCAGCCTTGGCCCGCAGTTACTCGTGAGCTGTGCTGTAGTGGACCTAGCTGGTTCAAGTTAGAGACAAGCAGTTTGGGAACCCGAGTGTGCAGCCAACAATAATGTTCTGGCTACTGTATTTGTTTAACCTCGCTCTCCAGTGGATGGATATACAGTCTGTTAAAGCACTTATCAGTCTATAATGCCTTCGCACTTCCATGAGTCGTAGACAGGAGCTTTTGCTGCAGATTGAAAATGTCTTTCAGCTTTAACAAAGCTGATGTTTGTAAAGCTGAAGGTATAAGATCTTGCTTAGGCACTGTTTCTTCATGCTGTCTGTCTAGAGGGTTGCATTTAGCTGCTACTTGCACCAGTGCATTTGTGAATTTGAATATAATTGCAGAACACAATATAGGGCTGATTCTAAGAATTATGCCTCCTAGGTGAGATCCTAGCAGTGCTGCGCTGGAAGATCCTGTTGTTTGAGAGCAGCATCTTTATGTCTTACTGCTACATTCAAGAAACAGTGAACCTCTGTTATGAATTAATATATGGCACATGGCAAATTGCTCAGTTATACTTGCATGCGTATTCAGTTCTGGAGTCCTCAGCGCAGCAAAGACAAGGATCTCTTAGAGCGAGGCCAGGGGAGGCCACAAACACGATCTGAGTGCTGGAGCACCTCATCTAAGAGGACAGGCTGAGAGAGTTGGGCTTGTTCAGCCTGGAGAAGAAAAGGTTTCAGGGAGACCTTAGAGCAGCTTCCAGTACTGAAAGAGGCTCCAGGAAAGCTGAGGAGGGGATTTTGATCAGGAAGCGCAGGGACAAGACAAGGAGATGGTTTAAATATGGAAGAGGGGAGATTAGGTTTTAGGAATAAATGTTTTGCTGTGAGGGTGGTGAGGCAGTGGCCCAGGCTGCCTAGAGAAGTCGTGGATGCCCCAACCCTGGAGGTGTTCGAGACCAGGTTGATGGGACTTTGAGTAAGCTGACCCAGGGGTGTTGGAACTGGGTGGTCTTTAAGGTCCTTTCCAAAGAAAACCATTCTATGTTTCCATATGAGACTGTGTTCTGTATTCTGTCTTGCTGTGTGCTTGCTTTCACATCCTTTTAGTGTGCATTGCTGAATGGTGAAAGGAGCAGGGGCGTACACAAATTGTCATCATGTGCTCCAAATGCTGGTGTTTACTTGTGGGCTTGTGCAAAAGATGAGTTGACTATTAAACTCCATTAGCATAATAATTTCTCCTTTTTCTTACTCTTTTTCTGTAATCTGTGGCCCTGTCTCAACTGATATCTTTGGGGTGATCCTTTGAACCATGCAAAAATCATCCAGTTAGGCTTTTGTTGTAAAATCAAAACTCTATATTTTTTTTTTCCACAGGTCCAGCTAGCATCCTAGATATTTTGATTGCACCTGGCTGGATGTCAAAGCAAATGTGGGTTTGGGATAGGGCCAGTCAGAGCTGATTTACAGTTTTTTTTCAAGTATACCATGTGAAGTTTATGGTTTTCTGTGATTTTGATTTGAACTCACTGGTTTTAAATGAAGTTTGCTTTGAATCTGGAGATAACAGAAATTCAAAGCAAAGCTCAAAGAATGCGGGTCTGCATGATTTAAAAATGGAAATATATTGTTCATCCAGACTCTTTGGAAGTGAAATAAGTGCATTTTTTGAGAAAGATAAAGTTAATAACACACATTGAATACATATGCAATCTAGGCCATCATCTAATGGAAATCCCTGTAGCTCCTTCTCATTTTCCTGAAACTAAACCCACTTCTATAACAAAACAAAAAGCTCTTGCATCTCCCACTCATTTCTGAATCACAGCCCTGAGTTACATCCAAAATTCTACCCAAGGAAATTTCCCTTTGGAAATGAACGCTACCATTTTTACTATAAAGTAGAGGAATTTATCATCCCATCACCCTGCAAATGAAATATTGATGCCATTTTTTATCAGCTGCGGTGTTTTCACACACATAAAGGTCACTTTGCAGGTACTAAAAAATGCAGCCAAACCTTCAGCTGAAGATTGGGGCTCAGAGCTAAGAAAGATTTAGGAACGTCTTAATTGAAGACTAAGTCTGCTAGGTCCAAGTAACATTAGCTTCTCCAGATTCAACAGGGAAGTGGTTGTGCTGAGGCTGGACATAGCAACTGGCAACGGGGCTTTATTTCATCCTGCAGGAGATGTAATCCACTTCCCAAACCCACATCCAAATCCTGGTCTTCATTACACAGGTAAAATTGACCGATGAGATTTCCTCTTCTGAGCCAACAGGGTCTGGGAGTAATATAGCATCAGTGTGTTACCCCAGGAGTTTTATCACCTTCCAGTTGATAAAGCTTTTCTGCTGATCACCTGCCTGCATGCCATTGTCCTGCAGCAGGATGTGCTGCAGTTTTTCATCTTTTGCCATCAGACCTTTAAGTGCCCTGATGAAAACAGGCAAAAGCAGACAAAGTGTGAAACTTAGTAGAACTGTGTTAGCAGACACAGAGGACCAGGAGGAGGTTGGATTAGAAGCAGCAGTTTATGAGCATCAGAGAGGAGGAAAAGTTGCTGCTGAGGAGGAAGCTGCAGATGAGAAGGTAAGAAGGTTGTTGATGGAGGGAGGATGCAACTTTCTCTGATCATCTTATGCTCATAACCCCTGCTGCTGAATCTAGAATTTGGTTTTCGGTTATTTGGTTTTGGGTTATTTGGTTTTGTTTTTACAACAACATGGTACTTTAAACTTGCTGTTAGTGCACATAAAAATGGAATATATGTACCAGTTTGGAGAGAGTAACTTTGAATAATTTCCTTAAGTTTTAGAGGCCAACCTGAAGTCACCCAGTGCTGATTTTTGTAGCTGGGCAGACAACTTTGACTCAAATCTTCTGGCAGGACAAATCTAGAACACTGATAAATAGAACAAAAAGTTTCTGACCAGAATCTAGAATAACACCAGAGCAAAATTTCTAATGTCCCCTAAATAAGCCTGTGTGTACAATTTCCATCTGAGCTCTGTGGGTTTCTAAGGATTGAAATGATCATAGGAATTGGCTGATTCCCGAGGTGTTTCTTGGAATCCAAATGGTGCCCTTTTTAATGGTTCAGCACTCAGTAATGTGGGCAATTTCATTTTTTTTGCTGTAATTCCAACCCAGTTCCCAGCCTAAATGAGAAGAACAGTGCAACAGCTTTCAGAACAGATTGGAGGTCTGTGTTATAGTCAGCAAACTGGGTGGTGTCCATGTGGCAGTCAAGCTGCCTTATAACATTTGGCAATAAACAAGCAGGAACTTTCTGATATTTAGTAATGGCACCATAGTTTCTCATCCTTGGGTAAGATTAACCTTAGGCCTGCGAGAACAATAACGTTTTTAAGAATGAAACATCTGGGTGACTGCCAGCCCTCATGTCTGGCAATGGAGAAAGTTTTCCCTTGTAAGTGATGTGTTAAAAAAGCTGCTTATGTCATGGTGGGGATTCTCTGGCATGTGTTGAGTTAAACACAACTAACATTTTGCAGAGCAGTCGGCTAAAAATTGTAGATTAATTCCATTTCAGTCTTGCAGCTGAAATCTGGATCTTCAAACAACAGAGCATGATCTGTTTGTGCCTCCATGGGTTTCATATCAGTCTATGAATATTTCTGTGCGCTTGTACAACCTCACTCAGGATGTTGTGTGCTCCACAAATGCTGTGGGTTTTACCAACGGATCCTGTTCTTGCTTGTTCTGTGGTTTCTGTTTTGCAAATGGGACAGGGTATAGCCCATTTCAGCCCAGAAACCCGCAGCGTTGTGTGTCTCGGTGCAGAAGATGCAGTGGCATAGTCCCCACTAAAAAGGAGCGAGGGAGAGGCAGCAGCCTCGTGTTTGGGGCATGATAACCACTTCCACCCTTCTACCCTCAGAGGAGGTTGCTCCTTACTCCCTGACAGACAGGTGCTCGCGATGGCCCTTCACAGCCAGACGTAGCTTGGAGACACAGTCTGGAGGAAGCCCCACCATGGGACAACAGATGGGATTTGGGAGCAGACAGACCCGCACACTGCAGATTTGCTCTGTTTACAGCCGCCTGCGGGCATGCAGACGGGCACGTCCACTCCAACCACGGCATCAGCCATATGCCACGGCTGAACAGGGCAGCAGCATAGCGTAAATAGCAGCTCTGCCTGTCTGCATTTAGAATTACCTTGATGTTACGATGTGAGAGACGAGAGCCACCAGTGTATGCAAAGCCTGTGGTGCCTGGCTGTGATGGGAAGGGCATCTGGTTGTCTGTGACCCACTCCTGTGGGGAAGTATATCTTTTACACATTGTATGTGCTTGTTTGTCTCTTCTTTTTGCAACATCTCAGCAGCTTTTTTTGCCTAATGGCTTTTACCCTCAAGATACTCATATGACATAAGGGAATGTCATCCTTATCTTACAGATGGGGGCCTTAGGCCTGGAGAAACCAAGTGCTGCCCAGACTGTTGTAAGGGGCTATGCCCCGGGCACGGTCAGACTGGGACTTAGTCGAGTGCCCAGTCCACAGGTTCAGTTATCCTTAACCTGTAGTTTGTCTGCAACAAGAGCCCTTCAACGCAACTTAGCATTGCCCGAAGTCATGAGATAGCTGCGAATTGTTCACAAGGACGCCTTCCAATATTTGCTCTTCAGCAAATTTTCCCATATTACTTTGAAGGAAAACATTGTGAGGAAATGGGCTTGATTGCAATAGTGAATGTGTTTTAGATGTGGCAATGCACTAAGCTCTCCTGATATATCACTTTTCCCTTTCTGCTGACACATTCCTTGGTCCCCTTGAGTAAAAGAAGAAAAACAGGAGAGGCGGTTTGAAGAACATGTTGTCCCTGTGATTGACAAGGGGTTGTATAAATCAGTCAAAGGGAATCCTCCAGGAATTCCCTCTTGTGGGAAGAGCCCTCCGTGCTCTCTGGCCTTGTTCATTCTGTCTCTCGATGTCTGTGTACAAAATGTGTGGGTGGGAGATGAGCTGGATTAGAACCTCCAAGCGGAACAGACATCAGTTGTTTTAATTGAAAGCAGCTTCCAAGGGAGGGGTATGACATGGGCTTCCAGTAAGTAGACACAAATAGTCCCTGAATACTTTGGAGCAGATACTAAGCTCCTGTGGATCCCAGTTGCTCTGTGGGTCTGAGAACCTGGATAAGGCCCAGTGAGTGAAGCTTTGAGTCCTACGTGATGCTGTCGTTCTTCAAAGCAAATACTTTAGTGTTTGGTAACACCCTGAAATGAAAAGAACATCTATCCCCTCTCCTCTTCACAGCTGTCAGGTGCCTTAGCTGCTGTTTTACATCAGTGTAGCAAAGAGGAGATGTTGGGAAATGGTTTATTTCTCGCAAGCATGAATACTCCTATGAATTTGTAGCCATGAGGAGAGATGATGCTCTGTCTTCTGGAACCTGTAGCTTAAAAGTGGTGGTCCTGCGGTAAAAAGTGCCTTCACACTGCTGCCATCTTCTAGGAATGCCTTAAAAGCAAAGGTGTGAAAGATCCTCCCAGCAAATGGTCCTCAGACTTTGCAGTTGTGGTGTGACCATCAAAAACTGGGTAGAATTGAAATGGGGATGTGTTTATCACATGCCTTAGGGCCTATTGAGGTAGCAGAGTCTGTTGGTGATAGGAACTGTTTACCAATCAGATGTTTATCACAAAATCATGAACTTCCTTGCCTGTAGCTAAGTTTACTGGATAGCAGCTAGTGTAGAAGAGGCTTTTGCAGCCACTTTTAATGTCGTGTCTGGTAGAGTTTTCCTACACTTCTCAATTGTACTCTTCTCCAAAAAGAACTTTTTATGCCAGTACCGCTTTGAAACACTTGTCAGAGCAGCGATGGATCAGCCTCAGCAGGAGGAAGCTTATCTAACCTGTTCAAACCAGACCAGCCAACTGAGCCTGCACACCTCGGCTGCAGATGTCTCAAACACAGGCTCTTTATGCAATGTTAAGACTTTTGCTAATATTCACAGGCAGAAGCAGAAAGTGCCAGAGTTCACACACGCACACAAATCAAACAAGGCATTTAAAAGTTATCAGAGATTTCCAGCCCACCTCAGCAGGGGTTTATTTTGGGTTTGATTCAAACTTTTGGTGCAGGTCTGGGTGATTTCTTCATACAGGTTTTCACTCATCCATTAAGTGGCACTTAAAATGCACCAAACATCAGGACTTTTGTTTCTTTCAACTACCTTTTTGGACCAATAGAACAGGAGGAGATACAAGAATAAAAAAAAAAACCTCATATAAAAGTAATGAGACCTTTGTTCATGTCAAAGAGCTCTCTGCCCATATAAATTACAGATGTGGGTAAGATAAATTCCCTGGCTGGAGAGGTATTAAAATAAAAACCATGCTCCCAACAAGAGACAGGCTGCTGAAAATGCAAGAAGGGAGAATTGCGAAATGGTACATGTCGAATTGCTGGCCTGGATTTCAAATGCCAAAGATAGTTTATGTAAAGCCTTGCTCTGCTGTAAAATGTAACACTATCCACTGGTGAGCCTCAATGAAGCTTGGTCCCAGTTGTTTTAAAAAATAAATAAACTAAAAATCTTCTTCCAGCCCATTAAAGCTGATTTATGTTTTGCCCATGGATTCCTCTGTGCTGGATCTTGAGGGACTCAGATTATAGAGATGATTACCTCATTTTTAGCCAATCTGGTTTCTCGTTCCCAGGCATCCCAGACTCTCTTTTGCATTGCCCAGACTTTGCCGGCCGAGACAAAGAGGGCAGTTCAGTGCAGAATTACCAAGTGGGCATAGGCTTTTGACTGGTTAAAAATGTCTCTGTTAATTCTCTTGTTTCGCTTCAGGGTTTTATTTTTGTTTTATTAATCAGGGAAATTGCTTATGGGAACAGCTTTACTGACAGTACATCACCACCTGGTTACTCAGTTCAGGCTTTGGTTTTGGAAAGAAATCTAATACTGTTCCCAGGAGTACGCGGCTCCACTTAGCACCTGGCGCAGGTGGTCTGTGTGGTCAGTCCTGGGCTCTCCTGTGGTTAGCACAACTGCTGGAGGTGGTTTGGCCTCCTGAGTCACATCCATAGCTCCATTGCTGCTGTACTTTGTGACCACAAGGAATTCCCTCTTATCTCCGTGCCTCTGGTGATGACAGTCACCAAGTTCACCATAGTGTTGTTAATCTTTACAGGAACCCTTCAGATGCTCTGAGAGCCTCAGCTGGAAGCCTTCCTCTAATGCAGTTATACTCTTTTGCATGGTGGACAATTCCATCCTCATTATTCAGAAAATGAAGGCTTTAGTCATGCATGTTCCTTGTTTGAAGTAGCTTCCCTGAGCAGTGTGGTTTCAGGGTAAATCCTACCATTTCTTGCAGCTTCATTTTTTACATCTTACATACTGACAGCACTGTAAGGCTCTCTGGTGCTTAAACTCAGACTTTTCTTCTTTGAGCTTTTCATCCATACCAGCCAGCATTTGGGATTCATCTACTTGTTCTTAATTGAAAAGAGTGGTTTGCTTATAATCTCACTGCTTCCTGCCATGGAAAACACTACAGGTGTAGGAAGAAAGTGAGTCCACTTGCAGAACTTAATTAAGGAAACAAGAAACTGGTTTGTTCAAATTGTGCTGTAGAGATAGGACTCTCCTAGCTACACTTGCTCCTGAGTTTACACGGCCATCTGTGGCTTCCCTGGGGTTGCAGTAACGCACGGGTTTAAATAGGACATTGCCTGAGTACTGTGGAGAGCATCTGCAGACTGTCTGTGCTGTGAGCTGGTATGCTCAGAAGTGATCGTCACTTTGACTCCAGTGGGAAGAGTCGCGGTCCACTTGATTGGGAGCCAAGTTGTTCTGAATGCTGTCAGAGACCTCACACCAAATAAAGAGGACATTGCTAGATGCCACCCAGCTGTTGTGAGTCTTTAGCTCCTTTTCGTGTTTCAGTATTTCTTAGTGGAAGACCTAGAAACTTAACTTTTGAATAATCTCATGGTATTTAGAAACACCATTACTGTGTATTATTTTATTCTAGCAGGGCACCAGGACATTTTTTCCCTGCTTTAAAGAGTTATAACCCTTCCTTACTGTCATCTAAATTTGTTTTGATGATTCTTTTTTGTCCTGCAGTTATGTCGAACTAAAGTGATTGACTTGAATGACGGCGTCTCTCAGTATGCCTGGTATCCCTGCACGGCCAACTTCCACTACTCCCACATGACACAGACCATTTTCTGGCTGAAGGTAGGAAGTGCATATGTCATTCAAAAGCCTCGTCTTTGTCAGCCTACACGAAGGTTCTTCAATAGACAAAATATCATGGGACAGCCTTCCCAGAGCCAAGCTGCTCCTTTCTTTGAAATATGTTTAGTGCAAAATAGCAAAACAAAGTCTCTGAGTGCTGTCTATAGAATCAGCGGTGAAGTCCCCTCCTGTGACAAGGCTATTGAATTTCTGAGAGGTTACGGCCCGCAGATGCAGGGCTACTTGACTCAAGTTGTTCAGTTCTGGGCCCCTCACCACAAGAAGGATGTTGAGGCTCTGGAGCGAGTCCAGAGAAGAGCAACAAAGCTGGTGAAGGGGCTGGAGAACAGGCCTTATGAGGAGCGGCTGAGAGAGCTGGGGGTGTTTAGCCTGGAGAGGAGGAGGCTGAGGGGAGACCTCATTGCTCTCTCCAACTACCTGAAAGGAGGTTGTGGAGAGGAGGGTGCTGGCCTCTTCTCCCAAGTGACAGGGGACAGGACAAGAGGGAATGGCCTCAAGCTCCGCCAGGGGAGGTTTAGGCTGAACATTAGGAAAAAATTTTTCACAGAAAGGGTCATTGGGCACTGGCAGAGGCTGCCCAGGGAGGTGGTTGAGTCACCTTCCCTGGAGGTATTTAAGGCACAGGTGGACGAGTTGCTAAGGGGCATGGTTTAGTGTTTGATAGGAATGGTTAGACTTGATGATCCGGTGGGTCTCTTCCAACCTGGTTATTCTATGATTCTGTGATTCTAAGTTCATCTAGTTTGTGTAGGAGAAATTGGAAGAGAAGAATTCTGTGTGACCTGGGATGGGAATTGTTGTTTTTGAAGTCCTGCACTGAGTCTTGGGGTTTTTTTACAGTCCACCACAGTTCTCCACTTCAGCTTTTATGGGGCTTTTGTTTTCTCAGGCTTATTTTTCCCAGCCTATGGTAGCTGCAGCAGTCCTAGTTCACTTGGTCACTGATGGGACCTATTACCTGGATCAGAAGCAGGAGACCATCGGTGTGCAGCTGTTTGACACCAAAGAGCAAAGCCATGATCTTGGTAAGACTGTATTCTATTAAGCACCCTCTTTATTGATTGCTTAATCTGTTGGTCCCCCCATTCACAAGCTGACCAATACCCCTGCTCAGTTTTTGCAGGATCAGACAAAAAGTGGTTGCTTAATGCTCCAAGACTTGATTTTCACTAGAGTTTGTTGAAAATGGTGCATCATTTTATACAGACATTCCTCCATGCCTGTTCAATGTATGTTCAGAAGTGTTTAGTTCCACTTTAGCCATTAAAATAAGCCCGATTTCAATGCTTATAGTGGTCTCCCTCCAAAAAATAAATGATAATGATCAAGAATAAATGCTTAATGTGATATTGTATAGAGAAAGAAAGACAGATTGTGAGAGAAAGAGGACAAGAAAGAGAAGCAAAGAGGAAGCAGGGTTTTGAAATCCTTGATGAAGTTGCAACATGAGTTTGGCACAGCTCAGACTGATTCCTGGAGATCTTCACAGCTGAAATTCTGCCTTCATCATGCCAAAGCCCCTCTGACCTTTTCAGAAGAGGCTGTCCTAGAGCAGAAGAGAGGTGGAGGCAGGCTACCCAGCAATTGTCACTCAGGCAGAGCTCCCAGTCCCTGTTTTGTCTGAGTTCTGGATACACCATTAAGTCCTTTTCCTGGATACCGCATTTGGTGTGTTTGAGTTCTCACTGTAGCAAGCTAGAAACTGCACCAAGATGCCAATTTTGCCATGAAGTGGTTGCATGATTGATGATAGACAGACAGACAAACTGCCTTAAGCAGTAGTTAGTGGCAAACTAAAGGTATGCCCAAAAGGAAGCTTTGATAATTTAAAGCTTCATCAGTGCTCAGTGTGCTAAAGGCACTCCCACGAGTAAAATGCAGTCTATCCAGAAGTTCAGTTTTCCTCCTTCATCAGAGCAAGTTTTTACCATGTGGACTCCCAGAAAATAATAAGATGCTTGTCTTGAGTCTTGGTAGGAGGTGGAGAGGCTGGGATGTCAAACACCCTGTTATTTCAAAGCCATTGTAGAGATTGGGTTCAGCCTCTGTGGACTCTGCAAGTGCTGTTAAGGATTGCATAGGTGGACGCCAAGCTACAGAAATAGGAGCAAGCATGGAGGCAGCTCCAACTCCCCTGCCATGGGCACCTGTACTACCTTGAGTGGCTTGTAGCTAGTAAAGGCAGGTGAGTTTAATGAACTTGACCTCTTCAGCCCCCATTTATCTTGTCAGGATCAGAAAGCATCAGCAACTGCAGTGCAGCTCTGAGGGTCTGTTTTGTTGTGGACGCCACCTGAGTGCGAGGAATGAAACTGGAGTGAATAAACAGCCTCATACCATAAGGTCTTTCTTGGCTTTCCATCAGAGAAGGCAGAAACTTCCAAGGAATTTGGGAACCCAGGATTTTGAGTATTAACTGCACCTGTTTGTAAGTGAGAAATGTGCACCATTCCACAAGGAGCTGATATCAAAATACCTGTGGGAGGCAAGTAGATAGGGAGGTTATTTCAGGGTCAGGTAAAGACCAAAACAAAAGGAGTTTTGCTTTTTTTTTTTTTTATTACAAGAAGATTTTTTTAAAGTAAAGGATGGGAGATAGATGTTTAAAGAGAGTGGTCAGAAGTCAGTCTTAATTCACAGGAAATCACTTTCTAAGGAGAGAAATGAAAACTTTTTTATTCCTTCCCTTTTGAGTCAAGAAACCTGAACTGGAAAAAAAAATAATAACACTAGAAGTCCCTCAGCCAGTTAAACATGCAAATAAAATTTATTTTATTTTCAAATTCATAAGCGTATCAGGGTAGCCAAAGGGACTGGGCCAAAGTTGTTGCTGGGGGAGCTCCAGTGAAGCAAAAGGAACTGGAGCCAAGCTGATCCTCGGAGCGATGCCATAGAGCTGCGGAGGCAGGGTTTCGCAGGCAGCCGTCAGGCCATGAATCTCAATTAATTAATTTTGAGACCAGCTGACAGCTGTCTGTCCTTTGAGTTACCCCTGAGATGGATTTGGCCCATTAGAATTCAGGTTGCCTCTACTTGAAGGTGGGAATTGTTTCCCAACTGTCACTGAGTGCTGTCTCTGCTGGAGGAAAGGGATTAAGAAGTCTCCTTGTCACCTCTCTGGTGCTTCTGTGCACCTCACCTCTTGAGACACTTATTTTCCTAAGACACAATTATTTTCTTCTCAGATGAGATCACCTGTAAAATTCTCAGAGGGTCCATCACTCTTGTTTCTCTCTCCAGGGCCATCTTTGCCTTCCTTTAGCAAAGAGTAAGATACCCTAAGGCTGAAAACCATCTAAAAAATCAAAAGTGGAGCCATTTAGTGTAGAGCTCATGCAAAAAAGTTTTACGCTGAGTGCTAATGACATGCACAGCTACAAACCAACCACTGGTGCTCTGCCCACGGTGCACAAAGCCACCCAGCCTGCCAGCACCATTTGATGCGCAGTATAAAGGCTCCAACTGTCCTCTCAGACTGGTTCTACAATAGTGCAACTCCGCTTCCTCCGTGATGGTTGCTCCTGATTTAACAGAGCACAATAGAAACGTAGCTGTGGTCTAAAGAAACTGTTCTGAGAGCTTGCCGCGCTCGCAGAGAGAATGGCAGCCTTTCTTCAGCTGTCTGGAGGGATATACTTCTCTGCTAAGCTCTCCAGAGCGATTTGGGAAGCCCCTCCAGGCAGCTTACCATAACTTTTCAGCTCTATAGGGCTGTTCTTATGGGTGAAATGCTTCTGAAGTGCCCATGGCTTCGGGAGGCAATTGTGTTAAGTCTGACCCTTCCTCTGATCTTGTCTCTCCTCTGGCAGGTGTCCACGTCCTGAGCTGCAGGAACAATCCCCTGATTATCCCCGTCATCCATGACCTCAGTCACCCTTTTTATCACACCCAGGCTGTCCTCATTAGCTTCAGCTCCCAGTTTGTGGCAATCTCCGGGGTGGCCCTGCGTTCCTTCTACAACTTCGACCCCATCACCATCAGCAGCTGCCAGCGAGGACAGACCTACAGCCCAGCGGAGCAGAGGTGAGCCTGTCAGATTGCTTCCTTCGACCTCACCACCCACCGCCCCTGCGCCGCCCGCCTGTGCCGGGGGTTAAGAGGAGGCAGGAGGGGCATGGCAGCTGAACCCTGCTGACCCTTTTGTGTTGCTGATAAAAAAAACTGCAGTGTTCTCATTGATCAGGATGGATGGGACATTTAACCCTCATGGGATACTGTTAGTGAATTATTTCCTTTTCCTTTCTCCTCCCTCCTTTATCCCAAGCTTGGAATTGGGGCCAGTTAACTTTCCATACATTACCCCGTATGGCATCGTTTTCGCCGCTGACACACTGGCTTCAATCTAAACCACTTTGTGCGGCTGAAGCGCTACAGGGACCTCCCACGGAAGCGGTCGCATGGAGACAAAGTGATGCTTGTGCCCCAGTGGGGATAGATCCTGCAAGGTGCTTGGCCCTATGTGGTGGGTGCTTGGCCACCAGCATTCATGGTGCTTTTATGGCTGGATAAGAGCTTTCAGTACCTCTCCGGATCCGGCCCATGTTCTGAAAAGCTCTGTGGGACC
The DNA here is from genome assembly GCF_032191515.1 of Phaenicophaeus curvirostris. Lineage (NCBI taxonomy): Eukaryota > Metazoa > Chordata > Aves > Cuculiformes > Cuculidae > Phaenicophaeus > Phaenicophaeus curvirostris. Next base: position 4,614,936 of record NC_091411.1, read on the forward strand.
CCCCAGGATGAAAGGTTTATGGCTACCGTTTTATTCTTGTTGTTATTACAGACACATCAATAGATCACCACCAACCCCTCTCAGTCCCTGCTTTACAGCATCCCACAGAGATTGTGACCTTTCATGGCCTCTGGTGCGGCAGCTTCATGGATCCTTTCAGCAAGGCATTGAAAAGAAGAGGGGAGAATTTAGCAAAACCCCTGAAAGAACAATTTTTTTTTTCCTCCTTTGTGAATTCAAAGTTGTGAGCAGTTGTCATCCCATAGCGGCATAGTAAAATAAGTCGCAGATCCCAGCAAACCTCTGCTCAGCCTCCTAAGCAGGCTGTCAGGTTTTTTGATAATGTTCTGGCTTGGTTTTAGGACCTGCTTTTATTCCAGGAAGAGGGGGGAGGTTGAGAGGGGGTAGAAGGAAGGGAAAATAGAATTAAAAAGGAGTATATCTATAGCTAAATCAATCCAGTCAGTGTGTTCTGACCTAGATTCGAGGAGGCTGATCGTTCGTGCAATAGGTTTTATAAATTCATAGACCCAAAGACAACAGGATCAAGTTTCAGATGAGAAATCTTGGAAATTCGACCAAATCCCAGTGCAGGAGTGGGACAGAAAAAGAGCGAGAAAGACCCACTGAAAGGAGATGTTGAGAAGGGACAAGGAGCTCGAGAGGTCTGAGACACAGGACCACATTCCTCCCTTGCAAGTTTTCAGTAGGAACTGAACCGTTTGTTCACTTATGAAATTAGAAGTGCTTTGTGTTTAGAAAGTTATTTCCTTAATAAAAAATGCATTCCCCTTAGGCAAAGCTTCACTGAGCCTCTGCAGCCCAGCAAACTAACCTTTAGAAGTCCCTTGAAGAAGAATCACCCGCCGATTTTTTTCTCCTTCTTGAATGCTTGTTCTTTTGGGGTTTTTTTTGCATTCTTTTGTTTTTATGATGCACTGAACCATCTCAGCCCCTTGCTCTCAAAAACTTCCATCAGAGCCTCACTCGTTCAAAGTAACGTTATAGGTCTTGCAGGTTACAACGCTGGATTGATCATAAAGTTTCCTGTGTCAGTCAAGGAAGTAGAAACTCTCTGAAATAAAGCCCTGATCCAAAGACAATTGAAATCAGTGGGATTTTTTCTATTTATGATAGGCTAGAGTGGAAAATCTTCCATTTGCCTTGTGATGGGATTGCTTTGAGTGACCATGTTTACTTTCTTCTGTACCAGAAACTCAAAGTGTTTCAGGTATCCAAGATGTAGAGAAAGTTGTGCATTAAGTTGTGCAGCCAGGAAATAGGTGATGCCTTTGCTGTTATCTGCCATCTTTTTCTTTTGTTATTTTACCAATCCAGGAAGAACTGAAAGAGTGGAGAAGCACTGGAAGAGGCTGCCCAGGGAAGCGGTGGGGTCACCGTCCCTGGAGGGTTTCAAAAAAGCATGTAGATGTGGCGCTTCAGGACATGGTTTAGCAGGCATGGTGATGTTGTGTTGGTGGTTGGACTGGATGATCTCAGATGTCTTTTCCAACAGTAATGATTCTGTGATTCTATGAACATAGAAAGAAGGATTTTTTAAAAATTTCTTCTTAAGCAGTTCAGAAGGTGGAAGTGAGTTTTCAGCCTCCCGTTCTCCCCATCAGATTCCTTTTGAATCCCTTGCTGTCCATTCTTCCCTTTTCCTCTCTCTCCACTGGTTGCAGTTGCCTAAGATGATTAGTGGATGGTGTCTAGTGGACGATGTTCCTGCCTGTAGCAGAAGAGTGGAACTGGATGGGCTTTAAGGTCAATTCCAACCCAAACCATTCTATTATTCTATGATTTTTTAAATATTTATTTAATTTTTAAAGGAACTTGTCTTCATATGTGTAAGCATCAGTTCTACCGCTTTCATTTTCCTTAGGTCAACACGGATATTTTTGCCTGCTTTTTGGCTTCTCTCTACAAAAGATATTATTTCTCTCTCTTCAAGGAGAATTATTTTAGTTGGAGAGGATTTATAGCCAGATACAGACACTTCCAGGCAAGGGTGCAGATTTTAAATACATGAAGGAAAAGAAATATATCGGCCCTTAAAAGTTAACACAGCTTTTATTTTGAGGGTGAATGGATCACTCCCATGGGTTAGTGACAACTTAATAACTGAAAATAAAACATACGCTCACTCTTCTTTCTTAAAATATATATTACAGTCAATATTTTAGAAGAGGAAAGGGAGCTTAAATGCAAAAGTCCCATTGAACTTCGTAGGTAGTTGTTCTCAGTTATCGTTAGCTCTTTTGAAAATCCATTCCATCCTTCAGAAGACATTTGAAAAAAAAAACAAACCTCTGTACTTTCCAGTTATATTTTTCCAGTTGTTTTTTTATGCTGCAGCTGACCACAGGCTCTTTTTGTTTTCCCCAAAACTTTACCTCGCTGCTGGAGTTGCGCTGTAAAAACAACATGCTTTATTTTCACATTGCATCCTTAGACCAGATATAATGGTCCAGTTAGGTCTTCTGTTGCACTTTATAGCTCAAATTATTATTTTTTTTTTGTTGTTATTTCTTATTTAGTCTGGCAGAGTGGATGGTGAATTCAGGTGTGCAAAAGCAGAGGTATAATTTCCTATACTGCAGTCACTTCAGAAGCAAGGAAGCCTGGTGCACTGGGGCTGCCATTGCCAGAGGTTCCTCAGAAATCAGGCTTTTGTCCTTTTCACTGTGTAGGAAACATCAGCTGGGGGTCTGCCGTCCCTGGCAAGGCAATCGTTTCGAAGTGCTGTTTCACTTCGGGCATTTCCATGCAGTTTTCACAAGACCTGTCCCCTTCTCCATCCTGCCTGCTGCCATTTGTGCCTCTCCTGGAGACTGGAGGGAGGAGGCATGAAAACCCCTGTGGACACCTCCATTCAACTGTCAGAATTGTGGATTTAAGGAGTTTCCAGCTTTCTAATCCTCCATTAACTCCTTATTTGTAATGAGGATAAACCTCCCCACCCCAGAGCAGGCTCTGGCTGCCCACACTCTCTAGTGTGCATGTCCCACACGGTGCAGCTCCTTTCGCTTTCCAATTAGTGTAGCAAGAAGATTTTCTTTGGTTAAATCTTGGAACAAATTCACTGTTACGGCTGCAAAATTTCTTCTGCAAGGGAGATTTTGGATTTCCCTTCTTCCATCAACGTGCACATCTGCTGGGAGGCACCAGCACTGTAGACCAAGACCCACTGCTGGCCAGCACAGCATTGCCTGCCCTCTCCCCAGTCTCTGTGGAGGGCTGTCCTCCGAGCGTCACCCTCTGCTGCCTCAAACAAGCCCCAGGGAGACGTAGCCCACTCCAGCTCTTTTCTTTGTCTTGTTTTCTCCTGCTGTCAGCTTCCCCAACAAGAAATGATGAAGATAAATCTTCAGCAGTGGAACAAATGCAACCGCCCTTTATAACTCTGGTTATTTTTTTGCCTTTTTCATAAGTGGGGGAAGAGGGTTTCCTTGTCTCTTTTTATTTTGTGATTTAATGCAGCTTTCTCTTTCCCAATTCGGCCACCTTTCCCCTGCCCTGCATTCTGTCATTAAGCGCAATCTCTGTCAGCTCGCTTCTGGTGAAGTTAATGAATTTCTCACAGAACTGTTAATCATAGAAGCTTTGGTCCGTGACATGTGTTATAATTCAATGGGTTTTTAACCTTCGCCCCATTTTGGTAATTGGCAAACAGCATCATTTGGCTTTTATTAAAGTGGAAGGCAATGCATTTTCTTTGTTTGCCTAGACAGACTCTGGCAGGGAGACCCACAGGACTGCTAATGCCAAAGCACACGTTCCTGCTTCTAGGCTGGCAGGCAAAGAGGCCGTGAGAGCTTTATCAGTTCAGCATGGACCCCCCAGACAGGGTATTTCACACAACAAGGTGCACTGGGTGGTGAAACTCTCACCGGGCTGAAGGTCGAGCCAATCTCTGGGGAAACCATTACCCTGCCAGTGTTCGGGAACGGTGATAGGGATGTGCTGACCCATGCCTCTCTTTCCCCTAAAGATTATCTGCTGCTGGATCAAGTGTTTTCTGTAAATCTCTAGGTTTATTTGCATTCCTGACCCTATTGGTTTGAATTCAGCTTTTGTTGTGATCATTATTGGAGCCAGGTGAAATGAAATGGCAGCCAGGTCACTGAAGGGACCATAGGTGATGCTGCTATTTTGATGACTCTCATGGATCAGATTTGAAGGCAAATATCTAAAAGGAAAGGTCTGGAATCTTCTTCCAGGGGTACGTTCAGCACAGGTTCACCTATTCATCAAGCTCAAAGGATCTGGGTAGATGTTCTTTGAGACTTTGTGTTAGTACAAGAAGACTGCTGTTTATTAGCTGAGGTCTGACAAAGATAAATTCATTGCCACCTTTGCAGTTCACTCTCTCAGCCTGTCCTTGTATGTGAGGTGCTCCAGCCCTCTGATCATCTTTGTAGCCCTTCTCTGAACCTGTTCCAACAGCTCCATCTCCTTCTTATGTTGAGGGTTCCAGAACTGGACACAGTACTCCAGGTGAGGTCTCACAAGAGAGGAATAGAGGGGCAGAATGACCTCCCTCGACCTGCCGGCCACGCTTCTTTTTATGCAGCCAAGGATACGGTTGGCCTTCTGGGCTGTGAGTGCACATGTCAATTAGCACCCTAAGTCCTTCTCCTCAGGGCAGCTCTCAATCACATCATCCCCCATCCTGTATTGAAATGGGGGATTGCTCTGACCCAGGTGTGGGACCTTGCACTTGGCCTCGTTGAACCTCATGAGGTTCGCACAGCCCCACTTCTCCAGTTCTTCTGATCTGCAGCCCAGTTCTGGCCTGAACTGTAGAAAAGGATGTTTTTCCTATATACAGTAGATAATATTATGGCTCTTCTCATAACAAGTGCATGCCACAAGCTTTTACACTCACCTATGCTTATACATATGTCAGAGCTATCACAAAGTAAACAAATAATTAGGGCACTGTGTTAAGATGAGTTCTTGGAAAAGTGCTTGACCCCAGGGTTAGGAAAAGAAAGTTTGGCTGCTGTAAGCTTTTCAAAAGAGGAAGTCCTGGATTGTTTTTATGTGAGGAAGGAAGAGTTGCACTTAATTGTTAGGATTCTCTATAAACATGTTAAAATACAAATGTTTCTAGGATTGTGTCACTCAGACCCCAATTTAGCAAAGCCTTTGGCGATTTGCACACATCCCCTGTAGTCAAATCTATCAGTGGGACTTAACTGTGCTTTTGAAGTTAAGCACGTATTTAAGTGCCTCGCTGAATTGAAGCCAATATTGGCACAAAGAAATAAAGATTTAGAGGCTAATGACTGAGCTCATTTAGATTAGGGATGGGCAGAATGGATTTGAAGAAAGTAAGAACAGGCTCAGAACTTCAGCGTACATGTGAAGCTGACTCAGTTCAGGGCTTTTTACATCACTGAAACGTTCTGCCTTGATCTGTATTTTAACATACTGCAGGCAGTGTATCGTATACAGGAAATCCACTGCTCCTTGCACACAGCTTGGTGTGAAAATGTTGCTTTTTGAAATACTACGCTGCCAGGGCAAGAATAGGAACATGGGAATACTGAGGTGGACGTAGTAAAATAAACAGTGAAGGAATATCACGGACACTGGCACTTGTTGGCCATCAGTAAATCATTAGAGTGGTCTTTGGGTCCCTTGTATAGCTTTTGTCTAGACTAGCTCATGCTCTGGCAAGCAATTCCGAGGTGCATTTGGGAGTTAGACCAAGGATGATTTGAAATAGGTGCTTTTGATGAAGTCGCTCAATTTTGATTGCGAGTAAATGAAAGAAGTTGTCCTATGCCAGGAATCTTAAATAAAAGTGATTTATTTCTCAGATACTCTACATTGTTCCCTTGCAGAGGAATGCATAGTTTCTGGAGCATGTGATAATTAACCACTGTTATAAGGCAGCTCTCATGCAAGAGCTTCTGTATCCCACAATTCTGCAATATGTGATATGGACGTGATAGATTCTTTGAATTTCCTGCTTGGAAATATTAATTTCTCCTCCTTAATTCTCCATTTGCAGAATTCAATTCAGGATCATGACTTCAAAATTCATTGGGATTTATGGCTGACAGTAGCTGATACCAAATTGGAACCAGTAGCTAGAGAACCAGAAATATTTAAATTGGAAACATTTGGTGGCAGTGGTTGTTTTTTTACAAAAAGTGAATGGTTGTATTGTTTGTCACTGAAGTCATTCATATAGAGTTACAGACAGAGAGAGCTGCCCAGATGATCTGCTAACCAAGGCAAAATCTGGAGCCTGGAGGGGGTGGCTAAAAATGTTCCCTGGCCATTTAAGAAGACCACAAGGGGACTTGTAAACAGAAAGAAGAACATCACAATAAGTATTTCTTAATGCCTTTGTCTGTGGCGTTTCAGTTCTGTAGGACTTTTAAGCCCAAGCTTGCTCATCTGGTGTCCTGAGATGAACTCAAGAAACCAGACTCTTTTTCTCCTTTACATTGATGGAAATGAAAAGCGATGCCACTTACTGCGGCGACGTTCCTCCAGATTTCCCTTTGTGCAAATTGCAAAGGTTTTCTTAGGCTCATCCTTCCCTCTGAAGCCATTCAAGGCTGAATTCAGTGCCACATTGATGTGTAGCTCATTGATTCAAGTAAGTTATTAAATGAAATAGGTCTGCTGTTATTTTATTTTTCCAATGGAGTGCAAAAAGTTTTTCAGTTTTTGCAGGCATTTTGCAGTGGGCAGTCAAGGTTCACAATATGTGCTTCTGAGAATGACTTGGCAATGGTGCTCACTTTTTTCCTCAATGAGTCAACTTCCTTCTCGCTGGAGCCCTGGCACAGGGGGGAACTCATATTGCAGCCTCACCCTTTGAAAAACAGAGGGGAGCAAAGTGCCAGTTAGACTTCATATGTAGGTATAAGTGGGACACGTAGGAAGGGTTCAACCAGACGTCACTCATCATTCACACTCTCGCTCAACATCCATGCTCAGATATTCTTGCTAATGGTAATTGCTGACTTACTTAACTTAAGCAGTTCTGTTCTGTGCGTTCAGTTGTAAGGTGCTGCTGTGCTCAGGTGCCGCAGCCTATGAGGATGTAGGTGCTAGGATAAACTGTCCACTTGTTCTTCCAACATCTCGTCCACAGTCTTACTGATCGGTGCAAAGGGAAATCGATGGCAGTTTAGATTCGTATGTCATGCTGTGAGTTGCAGTGATGGAAAAGATGCATGAAACCCTTGGTATGGGAGGGAGGAGAACCTACTGAAGGCAGGAGCCCTCTGTACAGGTCGCCTTAAGCATAGGATCATCTGTTGTGCAGAAGGAATGAACAGCACTGTTTTAGTGTTGCTTGTCATGTACAGGGGTATCGAATTGGCCAATGCAGATGTGGAATTCTCCTTCCTCAGTCTTGCCAGTGGTTTTATTTTGTGCACAATGAGGAAATAAGATCTTTCAGAATGCAGAAGTTGTTTATGGCTCATCACGCTCCAGGGAAGAGCTGCCACTGAACCAGCAACCTTAAATCACAAGTAGTGGGCACTTTCCATATAGCACTAGTCTGGGAAAGAGAAATGACTTGTGGAGGTACATAATACTGTCGTTTAATCTGATGTAGAGCTCAGTAGAGACATGTGCAGATGGTGCTTCTCTATCAGTAACATGGGGATAACAATACCAGCCCAGGTGTCTCACAGGGGTGTCATGAAAATTAATTAGATAATGTCTGCACAACGCTTTGAATACAGCAAAACACTATGTACATGTTAAGTCCTGTGCTGCCTGAGGTGGGTGGTGTTTTGGTGGCTGTTAACCCTTTTCCTAGGAGACAGGAATAGCTTGCTTGTAAACCTTTTCAAAATATGAATATTGATGCATTGCTTTCCCTTCTTCCTATAACTTTGTGTTTTAGGTTTTTCCCTACCCATGTAGATGGTGAGATCACTCAAGGTTTTCCCTCCTCAGGATTAATTTAACTGTATTTAATTTGGATTCAGTTTAAATTTCAGCAGAAGCACATTGCCTTGTAGACCCCTTAAGCTCAGAAATTTTGTCTCTAATCCACAAAAACATCTTTGCATGTGCTTTAAGACTGATCATTTTCATTGCCCTTTAGCTGAGGGACTGCCCCATGCTCACATATGAGCACGTTTGACTCAGGTCATCAGAGGTGGTGAAAGATTTTGTGTCAACCAGACGTTTCTTCTGTGTTTACAAAAATAAAACAAAAAACCTCTTTTTACAAGTTGTGCTAAATGCTACAATAATTCACTGTAGGAAGAGCAGAGAGTTTCCAGCTGGGGAAAGGTTTCAGGGATGGCAGGACAGCAACTGGAGAGATCTGAAATGACAGCATGCTGCTGAGCTTGATAAGAGCTTATCAACACAGCTACACGGCTGATGTTTGGTGTTCCTCGTGAAGTGGAATAAAATGAATGTGTTGATTTCAATCGAGTTTCTCAGAGATAAGAGTGTCTATCGCAGAAACCCCTCCTGACACGTATGCACACATACGCTTATCACTAGCAACATCAGGCACTCCTGAATACAGCAGAGATTTAAAATCGGATGGGGCGGAAGGACTGCTCTTGTAGGGAGAATGCTCTCATGGTATGGATGAGTGCATGTTGGCACAGGAGTAGGAAGGCCACGGTGCAGTTTCTCTGTGTTATTTCTCTTCTGCGAATGCTGCAGAACAGGAAGGGATCCTGCAGAATTGACAGGTTCTTCCTGTTTGCCACAAGATCTGTAATTTGCTTTCACCGTCATCACCTTTACCACTGTCCCTGTCCTTCAGAAGACACAACTGGAGCGTGCATTCATGGGTGTGGAGCCTTTTGCCAAGTTGGGTTCACTCTGCTGACTGGGTGCCTTCTGTCTTACAGGTGATAGAATCATACAATGGTTTGGGTTGGAAGGGATCTTAAAGATCATCCAGTTCCAACCCCCTGCCATGAGCAGGGACACCCCCCACTGGATCAGGGTGCTCAAAGCCTCATGATGAGTCTGTAAGTCAGACACACTTGCCCTTGTGAAATGAATTAAATGAGTTGAATAAAAATACCACTTCTTGTCTCCCACCTAGCTGTGTTCACTACTCCTGCGAAGCCACTGATTGCCAGAAGCTGGAAATAGAGAACGCGCTGCTGAACTGCACCGGTGGTGGGTGGTACAACGGTGCCCAGTGCAATGTCAGCTGCAAGAGAGGCTACATTTTGCAAGTCCACCGAGACGATGATCTCAGCAAGAGCCAGGTTTGTTCTGCTGGTTTTGTATAAGCCACAAAACAGGGATGAACAAATAGATGTGGAGAAATTGAGAAATAACCCAGTCTAAAACCCAAATTATCAGCTCAGACTTGGGACAAGGCCTTGTGCAGAAACTTCCCATCAGAATAAGAGCTATTTGACTCTGTAGGAAGAGGTACTGACAGTGAGCAAAGCTCAGATGTTCCGCCAATTTAGGAATTTTACACCCAAAACGTTTAAATATGTGCTCAGGCCTTCTCTGATGTCACTGGCTCTACTCAGCCAGTGTTTCTTGGGTGGTTTTTGAGGGGAGTAGAGTGTTTGGGTTTTTGCACAACCAGTTTCTGGCCCAAATATCTCATTTTTATTCCTCTGGTTGAGGCTAACAATGCCTTAACTCCTTTGGAGCATTTCAGTCCATCTGCATCCTGACACTGCAGAAACACACAGTTTCAAGGGAGTGGAGAAAGCACCTTAAACCTTTTGGCTTCCAAAGCAGTGAAAACCTCCCCCAGTGGGCCAGAGAGTGCTCCCCATCTTCTCTAAGTCATGCATTAATAATCCAGCTCTACAAAAGCAGCATGTCGTGATGCAGTGAGTGGGATATTGAGGAGATCTATTAATTTCTTGAAACATTAAAAAAACCCACAGATCCTTTGTGCTGGGGTAGGTGGATGAGGTGTATGTGCAGCACACCCCAGGCTCAGCGTGCTGCTGGGAGTAGGGTGCCTGGGGTACCTGGGTGCAGGGCAGACACCCTGGTTTGCACTCTCATCTCTAGGGCTGCCAGGTCCCATGAGCACAACGAAGTCGTGGCTTCTCCCATTAGCACCTTCTCACGTGTTGTGGGGCAGCACACACACACACGGGGCTGGGGAGAGCTGGGGGCAGGCAGCTCCGCTCAGCAGCCTGGTTGCATTTGTGAAATACTGTGTTCTTCGTAAGTTCGCAGAGGGGGAGACGGACTGGAGGGGAATGAGTCAGCCCTTTCAACTCAATTACAAAACAAATACAGGACCCCACGAGCTTGGCCTCTTCCATCCTAATTGGCATCAGCACCAGAACCCCAGCTCCAGCTGAGCATTTTTACAGGACAGAAAACAAGTTCTCCAATGAGCCTGAATGGCTGAACCAGGCAATAGTTGGAAGGGATCTGTACATTGAGCACACAGGAATCCCAGACCAAATGAAACAGCTAAATGCGTTTCACCAGAGCCGTGTTGTTGAAACGTAAGAAATACCTTATGGGGAGGCTCAGCCAACTTTCTATGGTTTTGCTCACAGAAGTTTGGTTGCAGAGCATTGATCGGACTCACATGACAAGAGTGGAGGATTTTAGCACCCCTAGCTAATGTGATTCATTGCTTATTACAACACCCTTTCTCTCATCCTGGTTTGCTGTTGCACTTCCTTGTCTTTTTCCACTGATAAAACCCCTGAGGCCAATGGCTTTGTTTTGTTCAGTGCTGTGTGTTCACTGTTCAAATCAGTGAGGGAGTGGAGCATCTTAAAGATACCCGTGTTCAGCTCAGCACATTAAACACATGCTTTAAAAGTTTATTCGTGTGCTTTGAGAACTGTGGAAAAGGAATGGACAATTTCTTTCCCTGTTGTCTTGTCTTATTTCTTTGTGTCAAAAGCTGAAATCTGTAATTTGTGGAACATGTAGGCAAAAAATGAATTATCTAAGAAAATCTGGAATCCATGGTTTGGATTCTTCGTATTATGCTATGTTGAATTTCCTTGTGCTCCTTCCACAGTTGCTTCCCAGCTTCAGCTCTCCTTCTGCTCACAAGCATTTGGAGATGAGACAGGGCATGTGGATTGTTATCTATGGTCTGAGGGACTTTCTGCTGTGATTGAGTAACCTTGCACAAATATGCAGGTTGTTTCAATATTGTCATTTAGTCAGATATTTTGATTGATTGACTGATTTGAGGGTCTGAAATGTTTTTTGCTTTTTTTTCTCATTTAACTGACAGCATGAGGGGCTTCATGAGGAAGCGAAGAGGGAAAGTAGGTTTGCATATGCTGATGTTTCGCACTTTTGGGTAGAAAGGAGGCTCAGGTGAGGTGCAACGTCTCAAAGAGCAGACAGTGGCCCATGACCAGTGCATGCCCATAAAGACGATTGACAGATCAGTGAAAACACCCTGGTTTGGCATCTGAACCACATTTGTCTTCCGTGTTTCACTGAAAGGCAGAAAAAAAAAGGGTGAACAGAGAATTAAAAGCAAAATTTTCAAAAGCACCTCAGAGGTGTAGGGGCACAAGTCACATTTCAAATCAGTCCTTTACATCTGAGGGGTCTTTGAAAATCTCCATAATAGTTTCTGCACTTTCTGGCCTCCGTGTCTTCTGAAGCCACAGTTTTAATCAGGATTAGGACAAAAAAAATCATTTATCTCTGCTCTCTGAGAAGCTTCCGTTCCCAAATTCTGTTAAAACTCCATAAAATCACCAAACCCTAAATCTGTCAGTGCTATGTGCAGTAGGAGAAACTGTTCACTGTTTGAAAATGATAAAAAAGTGGAGCTGTTTAGAGACCCTTAGGCTCTCTCATCCTCAGTTAGGGACTCAGCAACAACAAAAAATAGGGTTTACACAGTGGTGGAGCAAAATCCATCATGTATCTTCCTCACAAAGAAGATCTTGGGATGTTTTAATTTCCCCCCTACTTCTTCTCACCCTCCTGACAACTCTTCTCGCCCTCTTCCGCCTTTGTCTTTCACTGCTTTCCTCCCCCTTGTCCTTTGCCAAAAGCCCCACTCATTCAGTTACTTGTTGTCATCTCTCCTTGAAGCTACCACCACTGCTGCTCTGGTCAAGAGGTGTTATTTAAAACCCAGCAGCTCCCTAATGTTGTGCAAAGGCATCATCAATCATGCCAGGAAAAGAAAGCGCGGCTCATGTGGGTTCAATTAGAGGCGCAGTAGTGGGCAGAAGTGGAAGAACACTTAGAGGGGAGGGCACAGCTGTTCATTTTTAAGGAGAGGAAACTTCACATGTGAAGCATCGCTTGAAGAAGGAGCCGGCTGGGATCTTGGGCAGCAGGAAGGAGACATGAATTCTCCCAAGCTGTTATAACTCCTGAGGAACAAATCTTTCTGGCAACAGATTTGTTTAAGTTTGCATCCTCTTCACTGTACTGCACACTGTATCTTTGGAGGCCCTTCCCCCCCCCCCCCCCATTTTCTCCTCCTTGCCCACCCTCCCTCCTTGCGTAAGCCTCTTTTGGAAGGCAGGACATAAAGGGAAGCGGTTGCTGTGATGTCAATCAAAGCAGCACAAAGTGCCCAAAGTGACAGCTAATAAACCAGATGAGAAAGCCAAGTGCTTCATATGGGCTGCTGTGAGCTGGGTGACCTTGTCGGATCAGACAGGCGAAACAGGCACTTGCCTCCTCCAGCTTCGGGTGGGAGATGTGCAGAGGGAGACACAGATGCTGCCACAGAGACCCAATGCTGGATCTAAAGGTGGCTCTGCTCAGATTGAGTCGATTGGAAATACCCTCAACGTGAGATGTGGTGCTGGGGAGAGCTGAGCTCCTGCTCAGCAGCCTGGGGTCCTGTCCCTGCCTACTGTCGTGATCCCACCTGCAGGTGGGACATTGCAAGAGGGAGGAGCTGAAAGCTGGTGGGTGTCATCTGCACTAATTTCCAGGACTGGGTTCTCCTCTGTGCTTTTAGTCAAAGCAAAAGTCTTTGTCTGCGTTGTAGGGAACGATCTCTGTTAGGTTCTGCTGCCAAAATGCATGTGCTCTTCTTGCTTAAAGTTGATGATATGATAACCAAGCTCTAAAATGTGCAGTTATTATGTCCTACCTTGAAAATCTCAGCTTCCATCATACAAAGTGTGGAACAGATTACTGAAAAAAGCTGAGAAGCTAGGGTCTTACCCACATAGCAACAGCTTCTCAGCATGGGAGCGGTCTCGCCAATGTGTCAGGAAGAGGAAAAGCCATACAGTTCTGGAAGAAGGTGACTCTTCTGGGTTTGGTTAGTGGTTTTGTTGGGAAAAATACCATGAGGGAAAAACCCAGAAGCGAAAATGTGTAGAGATGGTTTTGTTTTTTTTCCCATCTAGAACAGGGGCAGAGATAAAGTGCAGTGGGACCTTAGCTCTAACGAGGGATGCCCCCAAAGAAGGGGTAACCCCAAGCATGCTGCATTTCCAGCAGGCTGTAGTATCCGGCAGCTTTCTGCTAACAAAGACCATGGCTGCAGCCAAAATTCCCTTACAGGAGGTAGCTTGGGCAAAATGGTCTTGCCCAATTTCTGTAAGATGTCACTGTCATGCACAGATAATGCTTCTGGTTTAATTTGTGTTTTAAACTCCAGATTCTGAAAATGCACTATTTATTTATGGAGAGCTACCTCTGATGTGCAACTCTGTCACTAGAGGAACTCCCTTGTGCACCATGCTGTGTCTCAGCAGCCAGTATCAGCTAGTCAGAACAGTTATTCATTCCTAAACTAGATTGCATCAGCAATAATAACCAAGTTATTGGAGTAGAACCTCCTGTGACTGATAGAGCTTCCTTATGCTCGGTGTGTATCCAGCAAGACAACATTTGGATTGCCCCTGATATCTATAGCTTGGTTTTATTTTTTAACCTCCTGATATTGAGGTGCCCAGCAGCTGTGGTGCTGGAGCGTTATTTGATGATCGCATCTGTTAAGGGAAACGGAGGCTTCACTGAATACTGGAGCAGTCCAGGCTGGAGTGCAAATTTGGTGGTGATGCTGCTGTGTGTATGTGTTCTGAAGGCATGGAAATGAGTTATATCATCCCTTCATCTCTGGACATCACACCTCAACCTCCTGGAAGCAGAGGCATCTTCAAGTCATCAACTGTCTGAAGAATATACATACTTTTTAGTGGTGCTGATATTCTGATAAGCAACAAAGGCAGAATTAATAGCCACTGGGGAGCAAAATGGGTAGGAATGAAAACACGGAGTGTCACTTTATCTGACTGCTCCGTGAATCCCAGAATGTGCTACTCTAAATTTGTTGAAAAGACATTTTTTTCCATCAACAGTGGTCCCTGTTTAAATAAACTCCACAGTCTAGAAAAAGGGGTTTGTGCCCACTTGGGAAGTGTCCAGTTTCTCAACTCTGGGACTGCTTTTTCCATTCTGAATGCAACCATATATCAAAGGGAGACAGGTCTGAACTTCTGTTGAAACCATTAGGGTGTTTTTGCAAAAAGGGAATCCAGGTCCCTTTGATGTGTGCTAGAAAAATTCCCCTTCCTTTTATAAACCCAGATCAATGGTCAGCGGTGCAAATCTCCTGCGAGCGTACCAGCCCTGAATAAAATATTCCCTGGAGGCAGAGGAGTGCTGCTGCATGGCTTGGTCAGATTCCTCACCAGTACCTTCCCCTTCTCGTGTTTGGATTTCTCACACTTCTTTTTCTTATGTCCTTTTCTTTATTCTGGTATGCAAGGAATAGTCCTACTTTCAAATTCATCACTTTAATAATTTTCCCTTTTTAATTAGAATGTGGATATGTTGTTTATTCTGTTGTCTTTGCCAACATCTGTTCGTCCTGTGGTCATCCAATAAATTCTTCATCTTAGCCTTGGACGGATGGCTCCTTTATGTCGCCCTCTTTTCTTTCTCTCCCTAGCACATCAGGATTTCAATCTGCTGCATTGTTTGGGTTATTCTTCTATCCCTAGAAGAGTAGCTTCTGTGTAGCTGTGATGGTAGAGTGACATCGGGGAAATCAGAGCACAGGCACTGACTCTGTATTTGACCTCTCTTCTTGTGATTTTCTGGACCAAGTGCCAGGTGAACGTGTGGGCAGGTTGCTCTTGAGCCTGTCCATCACGAAGTGCTCCAGGAAAAAGTCTGTCTCTCAGGCGTGCATGTCCCTGGTGCCAGGACAGCAGGGCCCTCATTTCATTCGGAGCCTCCGGGAGCTCTGACAGTAGAAGCCATAAGAGCAGATGTCAGTATCTGAATACAACACTGACATAGCCCAGGCCATCTTGCTTGGTACCCCAGTCCAAGGATGATGTGAAATTTCTTCTGAGAGCCTTGGATGGGAGTCCCAAATGGGTTCATGTCAGGCTGGCTTTTACTTCAAACCCAAGAGTGATATTGACTACTCAAAAATACGTGGGGATCCCCTTAGAGTGGCAGTGTCACTCCAAAGGTGGTGGAAATTGGGGATAACTGTCAGCTCCAAATAGCTTCAGCTTGCCCACTTTAGCAGGGCAGAGCAGCAGGCTTCCCAGTTTGTATCAGAGTTTGGATTATTTGTAGTGCTCCACTCTTTCCAGTGAGGCACTTCAGCATCTCACCTCAGAGGTGACAGAAATATCTTGGTTCTCTGACACCACTTTGGTGTTTCTAGTAGCTGCTGTCTACGTGATGATGGTAGTGATCAAGCCCAAGTTTGTTTAACTTGTGAGTCAAAATAATGGCTGTTATTAGTCTTGAAATGGTTTTGCTCTCTCCCTTGCTGGCTGTGGTGTCTGTAGGCATGTGTCTTTTTCCAGATGGAGTCCAGCATCACCATGACTTGCACAGATGGGAAGTGGAACAAGCAGGTGACCTGTGAGCCTGTGGATTGTGGTATCCCAGACCAGTACCATGTCTATCCAGCCACCTTCAATTGCAGCGAGGGGACCACCTTTGGCAAGAAATGTTCCTTCACTTGCCGACCTCCTGCACTTCTGAAAGGTATTGGAGGGTGTCTGTGCAATGACCTGGAGGTAACTGTGCTGCTAACACAGACGGCTCCTCGTAATATATGTTTCTATTGCTGTTGTTTTAGAGTTACTCATGATATTTTAAGTATGAAGAATTATGAGAGTCTATGGGAAGGTTTATTTATATTAGAAGTTAAGTTCCTTTGCGTCTCCCCATTACCTTTCTTTGACCTTTCCTTGATCACGGCTGGCCAGGCAGTAATGACAGTGAATATTGCTTCCATACAACCAAAACACGGAAAAGTCATGGGGATAAATCAAATTGAACTCTCTCATCTTCTTTCTCATACTTCCTCTGTTTTCTGTGTCTTCCATGTATTGGGAAAGGCAGGAGAGGACTAAAAGTCTCATATGCCCATTGCACAGTTCCCCATCACTGTTTTTCCTTTTTTCCTAATCCACTCATCACCCTGTCCTTTTCCACACTCATCTTGCTCTACCTCTGACCTTTCTTTCCTCTTCTTGTTTGGGAGTTTCTACAATTTTTATTTCTTAAAAGTAAGACACTCTGCTGCCTTCTTTCCTTTTCTCTCCCATCTTCTTCTTTGCTGGTAGGTTCCCTATTCACTGCAAATCCCAGAAGAGGTATCTAAGTATTCTTTATTTCAGTGGACGGATATCTTCATTTCTTCATATTTAACCAAATGGCTTAATTCTTTTAACTCAAGATTAGGAAAGTAGCAAGCAGCCAACACACAGTGCCAATGCACTGATCGAATGAGAGATTTTATCAAAGAATTCCCTTTTTCTGTTCAGAGAGACACAGACATCTTCAATAAGAGGTGTTCTTTCACTGAAAATGCCTGCATTTTTTTTGACAAAGCAGAGCAAATAGTGATATTCATCATGACCAAAAAGAGCTTCAGCAGATGACTCCAGTGGGGGTAGCTGGAAGGGTGATAAGCAATCTCCAGGTCACAGGGTGCAGCCGTGATGTGTAGCATCACTTCCCTTTTGTCCAGAAACTCTGTGAGCTGTGAGGTAAAGGCACAATTTGGTGTACAGCCATCGGTGATGACTAATAGATCTTGCCACTAAGCTTCTGGAGAATGGTGTTCGAATGACTCATGCCTAATTCAATCACTGACGTCATGACAGCCACTGTTGGTAATGTCACAGCTTATCACTTTACAGTGGCAAGTATGATATCACCACGGCTGGTCTGCAGAGCTCCTGCATGAGTCAGAGCAGAGGAGCATGCTGGTGCTCTAGAAAAGGCCTCCCTTCTTCACAAAATGCCTCTGCAATCATCTGCAGTTGGGGAGGGGAAAGAGAAAGCCAGGGCTGATTTAATGCAGCTTCTCTTATCTTTGTGGATAGGGTAGGAGGGTTCCTCCACATACCTTCCTGAGCCTTCCAGAGCCTTTTGTTTTCTTCTTCTTTGAATTCCAGACTCATACATAGGCTCTCTTCCTTTCCTCTCAGAGAGATGGCATTGCTCTGGGGTTAGCAGTTTGTCAGTATTATTTTGGATAACTCCGAAGCTGGCTTACTATTGAAAATATGCCTTGTGGCTTGAGTAGAGTTCCTGCAGCAATGCTCGGGGATTTCAATAGAGTATTAGGGATTTTTGAAGGGTTAGTGGCTCATAGCTGTGCTTTGTTTCTTAGGAAAAGCTTATTCCTTTTCAACATACAGTATAAAATAACAAAGAATGTAAAATATACTGAGACTAGGCTA
The DNA here is from genome assembly GCF_032191515.1 of Phaenicophaeus curvirostris. NCBI lineage: Eukaryota > Metazoa > Chordata > Aves > Cuculiformes > Cuculidae > Phaenicophaeus > Phaenicophaeus curvirostris. The sequence continues at coordinate 4,632,566 of NC_091411.1, forward strand.
CTTTTAGCTTAACCTTCTGAAGTCAAGTAGGTCATAGCAGAGGCAAATAGGTCTATTGTACCTTTTACCTTTGAGGTGCTGGCCAAGAAAGCTTCCTAAGGAAAATGATTCTCTAATGATTATTATGAATCGTATTTATCACAGTAGTCCCTGAGGACTGAAAGTCCCCAGCTGAGAGTGGCTCCTCATTGTGTTGGAGTAGTGACTCTAATACTAACAGATGCTGTTCCAAAAGGCTCCAAATTGAAATAAAAAGGACAGATTCAGGGAAAAGATATAACACAGAAGCAGAATGAAGAGTGTAATGGCACCAAACCTTCTGTTAATGACATGACTTTGGAGAAGAGGGGGTTGATGTATGAAGCCAGCTTCCTTTCAGAGAAGAACAAAATAAGAAAGAGAAATATAGAAGATTACAAAGCCAATGCATTTCCCCCATCCTATAGCATTTCCTGAAATAAATGCTGTCTGCTTGTCATCCAGAAACAGAGTCCTTAATGATTTAATGCTACCATCTAGAAAGAGAAAACACATAGGACAAACATAGATGAATTTTCAAACCAACTACTGAGGTGGCTTTTGATATATAGGGTGTAACGGCAGTTAAAAAAACCTAAAACCAGTCCTACTGAACACTGTTAACTTTGCTCACTGTTCTTCTCAGGAAACAACAGCAACTTGACCTGCATGGAGGATGGACTGTGGTCCTTTCCAGAGGCCCTGTGTGAACTGATGTGCCGGGCACCCTCCGTTGTCCCTAATGCAGATCTCCAGACCACTCGTTGCCGTGAAAATAAGCACAAAGTGGGCTCGTTTTGCAAGTACAAATGCAAACCAGGTTACCATGTCCCTGGATCCTCCAGAAAAGCAAGAAAGTACGTGAAAAAGTAATGCCATGCAGTCAGCATAATTCAGAAAGGCATCAGTTAAAATGATTTTGGGAAAAGGATGGGCTGTTTGTAACAGATTGTATGTGTCTTAGGGAATATCAGCAATTCCTTCATGCAGATACTTGTGCAGTTCCAAGGGGATTTAGGCACCTAGCTCACTTAGGCCCCTTTGAAAATCCATCCAGTGCCTGAAAAACAGACCTTACCTTAGAAATACCCCTTTGATACGGAGCCTGGGGAGTCCCCTTTGAAACTCTGCAGGAAAGGGTTAGTGCTATCGTATACTTTTGACTCTGCACAAACCCACTTCAAGCCAACCACAGGCTGCAATCCTGGGAAGTGGAGTTTTTGGGAGATGTGTCCAAGGCTGAAAGAGGAGTTTAGGCTGGGCGGCTAAATGTTGGCTTTGCAAATAATCGTTATTTGTACTCAGAGACCTCATGACGCAGATTCACAACTTGTTCCTCAAGTGTTAAAAGCTCAAGCACACCCATCCCCTTCAACTTGCTAGCAGAGCTCAGAGGCTGTAGAGGCTCTTAGCTGACTCAGCCGGTCACTAAATGGTCTTGTTTTTCTCTGCATGGAAAGGCGAGCTTTTAAGATCCAGTGCACACAAGATGGCACTTGGCTGCCAGGCGCTTGCGTGCCTGTTACCTGTGACCCTCCACCTTCCAAGTTCCATGGGCTCTACCAGTGCTCCAATGGCTTCCAGTTCAACAGCGAGTGCCGGATCAAGTGTGAAGATGATGACAGTCAGTCGGTGAGTCTCTCTTATCCAAATAACCTCAGCCCATAAAAGCTAGCTGAGAAACCCATAGAAAGTTTTTATCCTGTGTTCTGCAAGCACCCTGATCTTGGAAGGACCAAGTACCATTGAGCTCTTCTGAGACCAGAGACAAAGAAATGGAGAAGGGAAATACGTAATTAAAGTAGAAGGAGAGGGTTACTGCTAGTAGCCTGGAAATACTATTTTTATGACAGGAGCAATGGTATTAACTATTACCCACAGAGGACTAGCAGTGAACAACTTACTGTTTTCCAGACTGGCTGAAAAATCTGCCTCAGTGGCTTTATGATCTAGCTAGGAAATACAGAGTAACAAATGAAAGTAAACAGGGTGTGAGTCACCCATGTGTGTCCTGTTTCTTCATTCTGTTTTTACCTTGCTTTTCTCTCCAATTCTTTTTCTCATTATCATTAGATGTATGTGTTCCATATGACAATGCCCTCTATACAGATAACAACTATTCAGGGGAACTGTCTCTAAACTTTCATGTTTTTCTGGCTGTGAAGGTGTCATTTGGCATCAAGGGTCAGGTCCTCATCTGGCATGAATCAGCGTGTTGCCTTTGACTTCTTAGGAGCTCTGTTCACTGATACAAGAAGGTCTGGCCTTTAGTACCTTGTTTGAAATGCTTAGTTCTCCTCACCAGAGGTGATTATACTTTGTGAGATAAGTAGCTTCTCCCAGAAGAGCTGCTGCTGCTGCTTAATACACTTGGGGGTAGAAGTGGGGATGTAGAAGCTGCTACCTTTTAATAGTACTCAACATTCTGAGAGCATAATAAAGAGAGACCAAACCTGCCCTAGGGCCAGTGATCTGAGAGATACCTCTGCTACCTGCTCCAAATGATAAAAAGCAATGTCTGTCCTCATTCACTGCCCAGTCATCCTGCCTTCTTCATGGAGACAGCAGGCAGAGTCCTGGGGTTTTGCATCAGGGCACCTGGGACAGGTTTGCTTGTATAAGACTTAGTGAGATTATGAGCCTTGTGAACTGAGAAGTTACACGTATGTGTGCAGTCTGGGTGTGAGCTCTGCAATACAACTTCTGTGGCTTTATGCATCTACCACTTGCTCGGACTGGTCAGTGAGTCTGAAGACAGCGCAGGGAAGCCAGGGCACCAGGGTAATGACAGCTGGTGTAACTGGTTTGTTGCTTTTAAATGAGCTGGATGTGAAGAGGAGCAAGCAGTGGAGTCAGAGTTACAGCAATAATGAAGTGAGCTCTGGAAACTGAGAGATACAGCTATGTCTCTATTCATGGTAAGGAAGAGCGTAGTGACTGTTCAACTGCAAAAGCACCTTAAGCAAGGGAGCAGATAACATCTTAAGAAAGGGATTTGCAGAGAAAAGGTATTTCCAGATATCCCAGCAAATAGACTACAGAAAAAGAGAGAGGACTCCTGGCATGAGGCAGAACCACTTGAGAGGTGTTAATTATTTAAGGATTAAACCCCACTAAGTCTCTCTCAGCTATATAAGGTGATAATGCACGTTGCATCCAAGCAAGAAACCCAGCAGGGATTTTCACAAGAGATTTTGCAGGTCAGGGAATGATGGACAGTATGTTACTATAGCAATGGATATCCTGGGATCTCTGAGGATGTTGCAGAAAACATATAATAGTACCCTCAAGCACAGCCAGCTCCCAGAACATAAATCAGGTTTCATGGCTCACCTTTAAAAATAATGCTTGAACCCTGGCATGCAAATTGCAATGGAAGTGCACCACACTTGCTAAAGCAGCAAATTGTGCTCAATTATCACTTAGCAATCTCTTCCCAAATTTGTCACCGCGCTGAAAGATCATTACTCAGCTGTACATATGGCATCTCTTAATCACCAGGAACGTAATGGTCATTTAAGCAGGTACCTCCCCTGCCACCCAGAGCAAGGGTCTTCCATTTCTGAATATTGTGCACAGATCATATGAACAGTCAGGTCTAAATTAATCAGTCTCTGCCAAACTGGCCCTTAGGTGAGAGTCACCGAGCTGGATCACACCCTGAGTCCATCTGGTCCATTATCCTTTCATATGATTTTCTAGCAATGGCCAGATGTCTAGAGAAGGGGAAGCAGGTCCCACGCAGTAGTCTGATGATAAGACCGCTTTGCATCTCACTAAACATTGTGTTCATCAACAAAGCTGAGCAAAAAAAAAAAAAAAAAAGCATTAGGATATTAAGTACAAGACTAATACTGAAGGCTGTGTGATCTTCCATGCTGGTACCAGAGGCTTGTGCAGATCCTTGTACAACAAGGGGTGTGTGTCATCGAGAAGAGCTCCTAAGAAAGTTCAAAAGCCCTCCTGGCATCCTAGCATAGACAGCATATGAAAGCATCTCCAAAGATATCAAGAGCAATCTCCAAGAGCAGGGTGGGTTTGCAGACAACATGCCTGACATGTAGAACAGGAGAAAAGAAGCAAAGATCCTGCATGGTTCTCCCACCCAGCAGAGCCACAGCGGGAAGTTTGGAGCCCAGCCACACCAGACATCCTCCTGTTGAATGTCCCACATTACCCCATGGCAGTTAGGCTCACAGATCCTGCAAAACAGCTTGTGCAGAAATCCCCAATGCCGTGAGGATGGATCTGACAAAAGATTGTCTGTGCACTCCTTTGTTGTTTCTAAAGGGCGTGATATTTCCCCTCGGACTTTGGTATTCATTCTTCAGTATCATACGGAGAATCTTTTCTATAAGAGAAATGTCATATTTTATTCCTTGCCCATTCCCACTCCAGAGGATTTTTCTCTCCTTTCCACCTGCCTCTGTGCGTGTCTGTCTCAGCCTCTTCACTTGCTGTCACTCAAGGCAGCCAAGCTCTAAAGAGCACGTTCTGCCCTGCTAAGCATCCCTGCTCATGTCCTGCTTTCCTTCCTCCTTCAGCTGGCCTTTGGGGGATTCTTTCTTTTTCAGGATAAAGATGATGTAACTAGTTAGAAAATGGGAAGAGGGGAAAGGTTGTTTGCATTCAACATGAACCTCTCCACAAGGAGAAAGCAAGCAAATGGGGTGCATGCACGTTTATCATAACTAGAGTGGGTCTGTTTTAAGGTAGAGACCTTACAAGGGCCTTGTAAAGGAAATGTGTTGCACAGAAGAGGTGTCGGGGGGGTGTGCACGTGTGTGTGTGTCTGTATGCAATGTAGGTTTCCTGTAAGGACGTGAATCTGTTAAAGTGAGACCAGAGGAGGCCACAAAGGTGATCTGAGGGCTGGAGCTCCTCCTCTTTGAGGACAAGCTGAGAGAGTTGGGGCTGTTCAGTCAAGAGAAGGCAAGGCTCCAGGGAGACCTTAGAGCAGCTAAGGGAGATTGAGATGAGATCTTAGGAAGAAATGTTTTCCTGTGAGTGTGGGGAGACCCCGGCCCAGGTTTCTCAAGGAAGTCATAGCTGCACCATTCCTGGAGGTGTTGAAGGCCAAGCTGGATGGGCCTTCGAGCAACCTGATCCAGTGGGAGGTGTCCCTGCCCAAGGCCAGGGGGTGGAACAGGATGGTCTTAAGGTTCCTTCCTACTCAACCCATTCTATGATTCTATGATTTTTCTTTTATTCTTTGGAAGAAAACTCCTTGCCCCCAGGACTGTCAATCCCAACCAGGGGCTCTTGCAGCTCCAGCACAACTTTCCTCCCAGCTCAGCTCTGCCCACTTCTCACTTCTCAGCCTGTCCTTGCTATTGTTTTTGTGACCATCCTCATAATGTCCTCTTATTCCCAGGGCCGTGGAAGCAACGTGATTCACTGTCGGAAGGATGGCACCTGGAGTGGCTCCTTTCATCTCTGCAGGGAAATGCAGGGCCAGTGTGCGCTGCCCACGCCACTCAACAACCACCTGAAGCTGCAGTGCGCCAGCGGCTACGGCATAGGTTTGTGAGCATCAGCCCCATCCCTCTGCCATGGGGAAATGAAGCTCTGCCGGGAGTAGTGGGTCAGGAGATGAGGAAGAGGATGGGGACGGGATGGAAAAAGGAAGGATTCTGCAGTCCTTGAAGTCCCCTTCTCCTGTAGATGTGTTTGCTTGAGTGAGAGTCTGCAGTGGGAGAGTTTTCAGGGAGCTGCTTTTAGGAAACATGAAGCTTTCAGAGGCCAGGCGTCATGTAACATGCTCCGATCGCCTGCTCCTTGCAGCGCTTCCAGTTTCATCGTATCCCTTCTTGGCCAGCTGGTTTTAATAGGCAGACAGTGAGGCAGACTATGCCAGAGACACATCCAGTCCTCAAAATACAGACTGTACCTGCATTTGCTCTAATGCTTTCATAATGTCCCCCTCCTTCAATCACACACACAACCCAGAGGCTGAAAGGCAGGAAGCTGCCAGGGAATTGTGGCAGCAGGAGAATTCAGGTCTCTCTAGAAAGAATATGAGAACAGTGGAGCATCCCCTTTGGTATGACAGTTGTTTAGGAGATGTTGTGAGGGTATGTTTTCCCTCTTGCTTCTGAGGCACCTGGTGACTCTGTAAGGGGTGAAAAGCATTGGGATGCTTCTTGTGCTCAGCTTTGCTTTGTGTCACACAGGCAGTGGGTGGGATAGACTACATGCTGAATTGTACACACTGTGTTGTGTTTTAAGCCCCTGTTTTAGAGGTCTCCCTGCTGTAAGGGCTGCACCGGGAGCTGCACTGGTTACCACCCACACAGACCCATCAGGCCCCTTCCTGCAGTCCCATTCCCAGTCCCTGCCAGCTCCCTCCTCCCTCCATCCTTCCCTTTGAACTTGGAGAAATTTCCTCATTGCGCAGCTCCCTCATTATATCGCAGCCATGCGAGGGACCACGAGCCTCCTTGTGTTCCCTCCCCGGGGAGGAGAACACGACCTGGATGAGATCACTGCTCTGTAATGATGCCAATTACAGATCATATATCAAAACAATTCCGACCCGCTCCTTTCCGTAAGCGTAAATAGCGTGGTGGAGCGCAGGAGAGTGAGCAGCAAGCAGACTGTGGTGACTCTTAATGTGGCAAGGCGTTTTGCCCTTGAGATGAGGTTACCTCCCTGAGCCAGCCAGGTTTTTGCAAGGAGAGAAATACCCATTCCTGGTTTGGAGAGGAGCATCTCAGCACTGGAAGCAGGGGGGTCTGCAGCTGCCTAGGCAGAGGGAACCTGCCAGCCCTTGGTCCTCTCCCTCTCCCAGCCCTGCCGGGGCAGTTGCCAGCGGGTGCCAATCCCAGATGCAAGGTCAAGTGAGCCTGATCCTGAGATGCGACCACGCAGACATCTTGGAGGCAAGGGAATCATAGGTCTGGTCCTGTATAAGAGCGTGGCTTTCACTGGAGAAGAAGAAGGAGCTCGGTGAGGGCACAGTGGCCATTGGCTCTTATCCTCAGCAGATGGAGACATACCACACACTTTGTTAGGCTCACCCAGCAATACCTTTTGGGATCAGGTTGTTGAGGTTTTGTCTTTTTTGTGTGTTTCTGGAAGTCTGATTGGTGCCATTCTGAGAAGGTGCTCCCTTGCTGCTCACTCGCAATGGGGCTAGCATCAACAGGCACTCAGGCAGTGCGTCTGTGGAGCTGCTGCCATGTGCACTGGGAACGCAAAACAAAGCCCAGCCGCTCCCCATCTTGCTGGCTCAACAGCCTCGTTCTCCTCTGCTCCTGCTGACTCCTCCGTGTGGGAGTACATGAGAAGGCAGAAGCAGGTGGGGAAAATAATAGCATTCAGTCGTGGTCACTGTGAATCCCACACACCTTCGGTAATTCCTCAGACACCTAATCTGCCCTTCCAGGATGGGGGGTGTGTTGAGCCAAAGGTTCAGCTCCCCAAACCAATGCAGAGATTAATTCCTTCCCCCTCATGCTGACTGGAGTGCAGAAATCCTAATGACTTGTTTGCAGCAGCTGTGCCATTCAGGAGTGATTTTCCAGTGGGGAAATGGTAATGGTCCAACACACTAGGACTTACGGTTGTGTCACCACAGGGCTCTGGGATATTGCTGCAGAGTATCACAGCATGCTTTAATAAAGAAAGGACAGGATTCCCACTGGGCATGACAGTTAATCAGAGAAAAAGCAGGTTACTGTGTGAACAAGGCCATCATTACCTCTCTGCATACTTCTTGTTGACTGTTGGACTTGGGTGATAGCTCGTCTGCAACATCATTAGGCTTGGTCACCCTCTGAAAGTTTATTATTGAAAGTCTGTAAATCTGATAAATCAAACAGTAGTTTTTTGTCATGTCATAGGTGAGATGAGTTCAACAACCTCTGCTTAATCAGTCCCATTGCTTGAAAGAGCAGTTGAAATGGAAAAAAAAGCCTTTATATTTTCGTGATGATCTGAAAGTACAAAAGCTGACCCCCTCCTTGGAGTTAATAGCCAGAGAAATACCTAGATATGCAGCTCATACAAAAAGGTCTTGGAGTATCTGCCACCCCCACAGTCACCTGCTGAGATGGAGGGTTGTACTCAGCATTTCATGTGCAGCTACAAGATATGTGATAGTTATGGTTGACTGCTAATTGCAGTTTAGGAAAAATGAGCCCTAATCCTGTCCTTCAGCTGGAAGGATGCTGAAAGGGTCAGAAGCTGCTGGCTCTATCCTTATCCTTTTGCTTTATCCACTCTGTGTTTTGTACAGGTGCGGAGTGTACCACCTCATGTGTGGATCACAGTCACGAGCCCATCCTCCTGCGTGTAAACGAGACTGTGCAAGACATCCAGCACTGGATGAACCCTCAAAGAGTGAAGGTCAGTGTCGGATGATTTCACAGACTACATCCCTTGTTGCATATTTACATGCAGTGTTCATTCACTGAGGGGAACACATGGGGAAAACTCCCCTGCCCTATGGAAAAGAATTCCTGGTTTCTGCTGTGTCTTTGCATGTTGTTCTGGTAATGAGGTGACTTTCTCTCCAAATTGCTTTCTGTCTGTGATTTCCCAGTGAAAGTCAGTTCAAGGTAAAGGCCCCAAATCAGCATGCTCAGATCCAGCCAACCCTGTGGGTCTGGTCTAGCAACACAATTCATTGTACAGGAAGGTGTGATGGACAGCGAGAGAAAGGGCACCGGCCAGGTTTTCTTCTCTTCCTCCTGTTCAGTGTTTTGCATGTTTTAGGTAGCAGGGCTAGATTTTTCTACACTGTTTTGGATGACAAAAGAAGCTGATACAGAGGGTATTTCATTTCCTGAACCAGCAGAGCTGTCTGAGTCCTCCCCACGCCCCTTTGCCCGCATGCGAGAGATGCCTGCTCAGCACAGCCCCTTCTAGAGGTCACCACTTCTCCCTCCTGCTTGCTGCAAACACACAGGCAGTGTTAACCTCTCACAGCACTCCATCCTGTGTGTCCTCCAGTGCATAGCAGCCTCAATCTATGATGATGGGGACATGCACACACATGTACAGTGCTTTGCACACACAGTCTCACCTGCACATGCCTTTTGCAGGACACAGCTGCCTGGTGTCATGCCTACACTGGATACCAGTGAGAAACCAGTACGAAAAACTTGGATACCAGTGGGACACACACATACTCATCTACCTCAGCCTGAAAGCCCTCACACCAACTACACAATATGCCTTCCTGCCTAGAACTGCATGTAAACAGGTGCTTGTACCTATGCAGTATTTCTGCATGTATAGACATTTATTTGGATACTCAAGTGCAGAAGACATTGGCACATCACATGTCACCGGGGCGCAGGTTGCTGGTGGTGCTTCAGCAAACACTTTTGGTTTTTACATACTTGTCCCTGCCTTTGCAGGAGCCTGTTTTGCACACTTGAGCTCAATTTAGCAGAACATCCAGCACAGTCCCAGTATGTCCTGAGTGGCTTTGGCTGTCTATTTTCTCCTCTCCATGGCTAGATATGTACCCAGGGTTTGGGATTTTTGAAATCTGGCCTTCATTGTAGATATCAAGCTGCTCTGAAAATCTCCACCACTTTATATTTCCCTATTTCACATGGAGCAGTAGAGTAAATCCTGGAAAGGTCTGATGAACATAAGTCTAGAGAATATGACAAGCTCACAGTGTCCTTCCCAGCTTCCCATTCACTCCGTACACCAACGTTATATTAGTGTCTAAGCCTAGGCTTTGCCAAGTTTCTGGCATGAAACATAAAGAAAACCCGTATCTCTGAATTTAGGGGCAATTTCTCACTGGCTGTTTCCAGACTGCTAGACTTTAAAGTGGTTTTGTAATTCACGGTGAAATAAAATGACAGCTTCCCTCTCATTCTCTCCTGTGCTCCTTCATTTATTGATGCAGGTACGCAGAGGGAGCTGTAACAAGTTTTATACCTGCAGGTCTCTGGAGGACTCATTAGGCAGCAGGGAAAACACATAGTAGTAAAGAAGGAGATGAGAGGAGTGAGGGATGGAGGAAGAATCATGGTTTCCAGGAGTAAGGTGGTAAATAAGATCTTTTTTTGCTGATGGTCAGGATCTGGCAAGGGCTTTAGGCTGTGAGCAGGTACAAATTTGACCCCACCAGCATTTTGTAACTAGAGGGTGAGATTTGGGCTTGAAAACTTGTGTAGAGAGATGAACGGGAGCCTTTAGGAGGCAATCAGGATGGTGCTGAGACATTCTGGAGGGGATGTTTTTGGTAGCTGTAAAACATCCACCTTATGCTGGGCAGCCTGATCTAGTGGAATGTGTCCCTGCCCAAGGCAGGGGGTTTGGAACTAAATGATCTTTAAGTTCCCTTCTAACCCAAACTATTCTATGATTCTATGGTTCTATTAAACTCACCAGATAAGGGGATGTTACCCCCAGGGAGAAGTGCCTTGTGGGGTGTCACTGGGGGAAATGCTGCTGCTGGTGGGACCTGGGAGACCCTGGAGAGACAGGACTGTGAAACCTTTGGGGAAGGTCCCCATGGCAATGCGTTATATATCATTAATAATATGTGTCGGTTGCTGTTGTACCATACGAGTAAAGCGAGCAGCTGGTTGCATTTACACGGCAAGTCTGTGGATCTCCAAGTACTTGAATGACGCAAAGGAAACACTTTTAGTTACTTAATTTTGGGCACAAGTAATGTACAAATGAGTGCAGTATGAGAAGCCGGACTGATGTGTGGAGCTTACCTTAGAGAGGACAGGCAGAGCTAAAGCACAGGGAGAGACAGCCAGAGAAAAAGATATTTGTGTGTGGCTGCTCAAGCAACAGCTGTTATGGAAGTGAAGTGGGAAGGGGGAACCATCTCTCCTCCGGGGGTTGTTTAGAGCAGAGCTGTGCAAATCACTTGATTTTTCGGTTCGCTGCAAGTTCTGTCAAATTAAAAAGAAAAAAAAATGTTTTAACCCAATCAAAGTGACGTTTTTTTGGTTGCTGTGATTTTTGGTGAACCAAAAAATTGGAGAAAACCCCGTGTTGGTTTGAACATAGCTTAGCATTTCATTTCCAAGAATTTTTTTTCCAAACTTTTTGTTTAATGAAAAAAAACATAGAAATTAGATGTCCCCTCATAGGAACAACAACAACAGATATTTCATCTCAAAAAATGTCTAAATATTACTGTTTTCCAGAATCGGTTTATTCTGAGTTGCTTTGTTGGGTCTGAAACAGTTTGCCAAAATCAGTGTGAGTTGGCAGCATCTTCCAGATCAGTGTTTTCAGCAGGAAAAAGAAAATCACCTGAAATGTGTGTGTGTTGGTTATTCTGCAGCGGGCTGTTCTGGGTGCAAGCATTGCTGTTGCCATGATTTCCCATCTCCCATGAATGTGCAAGGGGCAGCGAGCTGTTGAAGATACTTATAGAGAGAGCTGCCGAGGCTGACTGTGCAGGCAGTGGAGAGAAAAGAGTGAAATAGCTCTGAAAGACGGCTTGACAGCTCTTTCCTATTGACTGCAGAGAAACAGGGCAGACACCTTATTTCTTCTGTTGTCTGAGTTTGGGTCCTTGCCTTTGTGCTGAGCAGGAACAGGCCAAATACTGTGCAAGTACGTGCAAGCGTGCCCTGGCTCTGCCTACCAGTGAGACTGAGTGTGGCCACGGCCCCTCCACACGCCTGGGATGCTGCCCCACTGCCAGCAATGTGTTTTCTCTTATGCGCTGCAAACCCTGGGATTTTAGATGTCCAGAAAACATCAGGGGGAATTCTTAAATACTCTCGTATTCATATGTGCTTCGCAATTTTCCTCACCTCTTCTCTTTCTCTGAGCATTTGGCTTGTTTTGCAGGCAGGGAAACTGAGTCATGGAACAATGCAATGACCTATTGCAGTGCAATGGTTCAGCGCTCAGAAAGGCAGGGGTACCCAACCCGTGTGTAACTACAGGAGGAACCAGACACAAAGTTCTGTGTCTCCCCTCTCCTGGCAGCAGCGGCTGATGCCCTCACCACCAACACATTAAGCCTACAATTAATTGTCATGTTCATTTAGTGCCTGAGGAGAGAGTTCGCTGAGACCAGTAGATGCCAGTCCCCAGGCATTAGCCCGGGGGGCAATTGACCAATCTAAGATGGAAGAGAGCTCTCCACCCACCTCTCCTGGGGAAACCCAATCCCCTCCACAGCCAGCAAACGGTTGACATCATTATGTTAGTCCCACCATGGGAGGGAAGCGCTGTGACTGGAGGCACTAGGTCTTCCCTCACAAGGAGAAAATGACAGCTTGATTTGCTTTCTTGGCTCTCTGTTACCTACTGTGGGACCACATCCCAGCTTCCTCTCCCTTCGCAGCAGATGGAGTCACAGCCACCAAACCACAGATGTGGCTGGATGGCTTTTCTGGGATGGGGAGAGGACCAAAGTCAATACACCCAGCTGTGCAGTGCGGCCCGCGCGGGAGGGCAGCTGTGCTGCAGAAGCCGATGCATGAGGGAAGCTGGGGCCATGAGGGCAGCATATGTCACCACAGCAGCTTGGAGCACGTGGTAGCGCAGGGAAGGGGCTTTCAGAGGTAGCGGCCAGATGGGCTTTATTCCCTGTGTGCTGCCTGGCACGTGTCGGATGTGGTCTGTTCATTTACCTCTTACTGCATCCTTTGTTGGCCTCGTGAGTCCACTTTCCTTTCTGCATGCACTGATGCCATCAGATCCTGGTCATATCCTGCAGTGGTGTTGCCTGTACCCTTTCTTGCTTGTTTTTTATGCATTTGTTTATCTCAGTTGCCCCACACAGCACCCTGTGGCACTTGCATGCCTGTTTACACCACAAGAAGCAGGAATGGTGCCCAGCAGCCCAAATTATCCCCATTTTCTCAATTTCCCAACCCAGTTTCTCCCTCTACCCGCACGCCCTCTCCCATCCTATTGCACTGCACACACCACAGCAGCAGCCCCAGGGTGCAAACAGCCTGGGTGGAGGGAATTCAGGGTTTGGAAGATGAGCAAGAGGAGCCAGGACCATGGTGAAGGTCCCTTCCCTGAGTGTACTCTGCTTCCCACCCCATGAATTTTATCAGGACTGAATTCACCTGGAGAAGCTCTAATCATCTCCGCTAGCAAACTGTCATCAATGGAGAAGGCAAAGTAACTGGGACTCAGCTGTTGGCAGGTATCACTCAAGAGCAATGTGAATGCCCCACTGACCCAGTGATTAATCTATCACAAGGTCAAACAGCTTTCCTACGCTATGGAAAGCAGCCTGGGGTTGCAGTCCCTTTCCCTGGAGGATGTCCAGCCCAAGGATGACCTTGAGTGAGAGCTCTGAGGCAAGCTCTGTCTTAGCAAGGATTTCATCTTCCTTCCGTTCCACTATAGGGAGCAAGCTGGGCTTTTAATACTGGCAGGGTCAGGAAAGCAGTCAGCGCATCTTCTGTGAGGGATTACTCTCACTTAGAAAGCTCCTTTCTTGAGAGCCTGTTTCAGGGCTATCCAGCTCCTTTTGTTAGCTCCACACGCTCACACACATTCACACATATCAAGAGGTTTTGTAAATATTGATGCTTCTTAAAAGGGAAATGTGAGATGCTCTTTGGAACAGCACTTCTACTTATTGTCTGGTTGGCCTTGGATACAGGAGGCAAACGCCTAAGTTTTTCTACTTCAGTTTAATTCATAGGTTCAAATGCTCTTGAACCGCTTCCTTTACTCTCCCCGCTTCTGGTCTGCTGACTGACCTTGTTTATTTTGAAATCTAGAAAAGTTTCCTTTTTTTTTTTCCTTTTTATTTCCCTCTGAAGTGCAATAAACAGAAGAGAGGGAAAAAAAATTAAATTAAAACCCTCTCCATTTGTGGCAGGCAGGCAACAGCTTGGAAATCTCCAGCTGTCTGTCAAGAGTGCGCTGGGGGTACGTCTGACACTGCAGGGCTCCCGCACCTTGCAGCCTCCCTCCCGGGAGATAAACAACATCCTCCTCCTTCCCCCAGCTGCTTCTCCACTCACACAGACGGGCCCTGTTGCGAGGCAGGTGGGGCAAGCCGGGCTTGACTAATAGTGGAAAATCCGAGAGCATCGGAAAGATAAACAGCCCAAGTCAGATAGTATAAAAGTCCTTTTTCTAGCACACGCCAGGTAAGCCTCAAATGACGGAAACTGTAAAAACACGCCGAGGTTCCCCTGTAGATGGATTAAGTTAGCCCTCAAATAAACAGGGGAAGGGATGGCTTGTGCGTCAGGTCTTCCCAAACGTTAATCCCTTCCTTCCCCAGACTTCCATCCAACCTCATCCCCTGTCTTTGGGTGAATACTTACGAGTTCATCTTGCCCAACTGGACATTGTAGTGTTCTATCCATGGATGGTAATCCACAATAAACATGGTGCTTGATGTTCTGGTGAATGGATGGGGATCCTGTCTCCTAAAACTCCACAGTACTGAACCAGTATCTCCACTAACCGGCCAAACTTATGATCGAATCTTAAAGTCTAAGTTTTTATTTCTGCAGGCAAACAATGGCTGACCTGTGCATGTCATCACTGAGTAGACTGCTCATCATTTATGCCCAAAACTGGGCACTCCAACTTTTATCTTCTGGAAAAATGTATAAACTGAGTTGGTACAGTAACTACTCTAAAGCTCATAAAATATAGCAGATGATGCCGTCTTACCTGGGGATTATTCTGAAAGAGTGTAGTGGAAGGTGTTTTTATTTAAGGTGGTTCAAAAATGTATTTGAAAGTCAACCTTTTGCTGTTTTCTTCTTCATGAGGCAGAGGTACGATGGGTAGTGAAAACAGAGCAATGCAAACAAATCCCTAAACAAATTCCTGAACTGTCTGCCCCCTACCCCAGAACAAGACAGTGGACCTATGCCTTTGCCTTTCCCTGCCACATTCCCCCACCATGAGTGAAATATTGGACATGACATGTTAGGAGAACCTTAAATATTATTTTAATCTCAAATGTTCTGCTATTGCAAGTGTCAAGTCCAACACTTCTTGTAAATACCTGGAGGACAGCCAGGTCCTGAGAACACAAGAGGTGTTAGGAACTGAACTTCATTGGTTAAGTACAGGAGAGCCATAGGAGCCAGCACACTGACTTTCTGTACACTGATTTCTTTGTCTTAACCTCTGTTGGTTTTTTTCTTCTTCCCTCCAGAGTGTTGTCTGCACAGCGGGACTCAAGTGGTACCCTCACCCTTCCCTGATTCATTGTGTCAAAGGCTGCGAGGTGAGCTTTCACACTAGCTTAAGTGGTTTGTGTTTCTCTCCTAAGTGTTCCGGAAGCAGTCGCTGCTGCCACGGAGACTGTAAATGCTGTTTTTCAAGTAAGGCAAACAAGCTTTTGCCTTGACTATGCTTCAAACCGACTATGATCACCTGCATCATTTCTAACACGCAGGGGTGAAATTGGAGCTTTGCTAGAGCAGGTGGTTGGGTGACTCTCACAGGAGTTAAATGATCAAGTAGTTCAACATCATTGGTAGACTTGCAGAATTTCCTAGGCTCTGGGAATTTCTGGGAAGCTGCAAAAACCTTCAGTTGTTTTTTTCCTTATTTTGGTATCTTATTAGACGGCAATTCTATCCAAGGCCAGCTAGGCTTTGGGCATTGGTATGTGCAGATAAACATTAGGAAAGCCAAGGGAAGAATGGATACTACTGGGTGGACAACATATTTGGAGACCAAGCAGATGACACACCCCTCCACTGTCCACTTCTGTCTGAACCAGAAAAGAAAATGAGAAAAATGTAGTTACATCACATAACCGTGATGCACTTTTACAGTCTTGTGTGTTATTTTTAAAAAAATGCAATTATTTTGAAGGATGTTGCTTCTGCTGGCAACAGTCTTTGAAAAGTCTGAGAAGTCTTAAGATGCTTTCAATAGTTAAATGGGGCTGGAGCTCCACTGTCTCTCTGGGTCACAGTGCTCATGCAATTTCTACCATGCCAGCCCTTAGGAATCTCACCCATTTCAAGAAGTAAGAACTTGTGGTACCTCTGTGAGAATGGGAAGCTTCATGCCCATTGTTGAAAAGAAGTAGCTCACAGGCAGAGGGATACATGGCTGGGCAGTGGAAGAGCTGTATTTCCACCTCGAATCTCCTGACTTTCTGCAGGACCGACTGTGCTCTCACAGTAACCCAATTTTACAAGCGCGTTGAAGTTATTTGCCCAGAGTGGCAGAACATGGCAGAGAATTCCAAAATCTGATTCGAAACTCTAGACCACATAGCTGCGCAACGTGATTTGTCTTGAAGTGAAAGACAGGTTTCCTCCGCATACAAATGTTGGGCCCAAGAGGGTAATAACTCTCCAACAATGTAATAGTTTCTGTCTAGTTGTTCCCTAAATGAAAAGCATTCTGCTGTCAGTGCTTTGAATGTCATAAGCCATCTCACACATCACATTCATGCAGGCTGGCTAGGCGCCCCTATTCTCCAAAGAGAGCTAAAATAACATCCAGCGACCATTAAGAAATGCCATTCAGGTGCTGATGCACCATTGGGTATCCATTCTCCTGCTGTTTAAGGATAGTTGTACTGAGGCAAACTTTGCAATGATGTAATAATTTACCAGAAGCCATTATTACTGACATGCTTTTTCTCAGCATTTTCTTCCCTTCCATCATTTCTAATTGCCAGATCCCTCTGCATCAATAGGAACTTTCTTCTTTTCATCATTCATTCAGCGGTGTCACTGCATGGCAATCTATCATCTTGGAAGGCTTTGCCCAGACAATTGATAATGGCCTCCAGCATCATTTTTAGAGCATGATGCTTCCAGATTCCACGAATGGGCCAGAGCTTGTTCTCTGGCATTAAGGTTTCAGAAGAAATGCCATCTTCACCAAGTCTTTTTTTCCACGACTATGGAATCAGGGACTAATAAGCCAGTAGGTCAATAATACTGGGCCATTAAGCTGTACAATCCTTAATGTATTAATATCCTTAGCATTAGGGAGGGTTCCCTGAATAGAAGGCTCTAAGCGGGGCATTATTTTCCTCTTGGTGATCACAGTGGCAACCCAGACTGCTGCTGCAATGTGATTTTTTGTCGCTCCCTAGTGGCAGGAATAGAGGTTTATGAGTCAGCCCCATTCTTCTCAGCAGCTAACTCAGGTGTTCCAGCAGAGAACTAGTCCCTCTGGTCCACCTAAAAAAACGTGTAGGAGCACTAAGATATGCATGAAGACCTATAGAGACCTCACCTTCCACAGCCAAACCTCCTAGATCTCCTAAATGAGGATTTTAGTACCAAATCAGAATAGATGCTCTTTGTCCCATTCTTCTCCTCCAGAGGACTGGCTTCCCTACTCTGTGCCAGTGCAAGTGAAAGGCAAATTCTTCCACAAGCCTCCTTTACTGATTGTCCAGGGTTCATAGGTGTGGAGTACAGGTATAGACAAGGGGAACTAAAGGCAAGCCTTTCTTGACGAGGAGGGACAGTCAGGCAGTACAAGGGAAACACGGAGAACCCAGACTGTCTTAGGAGGTCAGGCAAAGTTCACATTTTTCAGTATGACCAGATTGTCATAAAAATATTTCTCTATCTACTTTTATCTCTCTTATCTACTTATAAATCATTCCCTTTTAACTCTTAGCATGTTAATTAAATTGGAAGGCCATTTGCAAGTCAAAGGCTTCGCCTGTATAAATAAGTTAATCTCTGTGGAAGTCAATGGAGTTGAGCCAGTTTACAGGCATAGGAGCCTCATCCCGTAACTCTGATTTCACTGTCAACATTGGCATGTAGCTAAACAGGTGGCATGCAGTGAGACATTTACCTCCTGATAGTCCTTCTCTGGTCCAACATTGCCATCATTGCCTGGATCTCCAATACCCTGATAGAAATACTTGAAGCTGCAAATCATCACCAGTAAATGCCCGTGCCTGCACCGTTCCACCGTGTCCATTTCAGTATTGCTGAGCAAGGCTGTGGCTCTATGTGGGGAGAGTGTGGCGAGCTCTTAGGGCTAGTTCTCTGATATCTGTCATCAGGGAGACTCAGATACCACAATTGCTACAAAATCGTAGACTCATAGAATAGTTTGGGTTGGAAAGGGCCTTAAAGATCATCCAGTTCCAACCCTCCTGCCATGGGCAGGGACATCCCACTAGATCAGGCTGCCCCATCCAACCTGGCCTTGAACGTCTCCAGGGATGGGGCAGCCACAGCTTCCCTGGGCAACCGAGGCCAGCACCTCACCACTCTCATCATGACAAAATTCTTCCTTATGTCTAGTCTAAATCTGCCCCTCTCCAGTTTATACCCATTGCCCCCAGTCCTATCACTACAAGCCTTTGTGAACAGTTCCTCCCCAGCTTTCTTGCAGGCCTCCTTCAGGTACTGGAAGGTCACTATAAGGTCCTATGTTTCCTCCCAGGAAACCCTTGCAAGCCTCCCTGCCCACTCTGCAATGATGCCTTCTTGTAGGCAAATACCTGGTGTGTTTTCCTTAGTGCAGAATAAATGAATTTTCCAAAGAGCAGATAAAATGGGAATGGTCCCTTGAGCCTATGCACATAAGAAGTGTTACAGACATACAGCTCTCTGCTGAGCATCCATTTTTATGCCCTTTCAGTGCTGCCTGGGATTCTCATACCTGGCATGGAGTTTTTTTACCCATCAGACAGAGTTTTGACTTCCAGGAAAGACTTTTGTACTTGTTGACCAGGAAGGCTCCAATGTGTAATGAAAAAACAGACTTCAAGCCTTTTCGTCAGCATTGTGATTATTATTCAGTCTTGTGCAGCACATAGACCAGTGATCGCATTGAAGAGTAGTGGCCACTTTTTCTTTCTCAAGGTGATTTATGGATTTTACTTAATAGCTCTCCACAACATCCCTCTGAATAGTTGCCATTATCCCATCTCTGAGCTGGGGAGCAGAGGGAGATTATGTATCATGGTCAAGGCCATACATAGTCATTGCTGGTTGGAGAACCAAAGCATGTGGTCCCTGTGTTGAGCCCAGATCACTTCCCATTTCTCTTTGTGATATGTTTTGTGCCCTTGGTGCTGACACTTGTTGCATAGTTAGGAGAACTGTGGTGGAAAGTACAGCTATTAAAAGCAAGCCATTTTTGCTGCCATACATAACCACCTTCTTATCCCACATAGTTTTGGAAGGTTAGCTTAAAATTATCATAAAGCACCACAATTTTAGATGCCTTGATACTGTCTCTGGGCCTAGTCAGATTAATATTCCTGAAGCATCATCTTATGTGGGATGTGAAAAGCCAACAGGGGCTCATTTCTCTTCTATCTAGTGTCCTTTTTTTTCTGTCTGCCTTGAAAAGAGAGGAATAATTATGTCTTTTCAGGGTAGTTGGTAATGTTACAAACTATATGGCTTATTTGAGACTTCATGTTTTCCTTCTGACATTTTGTTATGGGTTTTATCAATGTTCACAATCTCAGACTTTCGCTGCTTTTTTCTTTTTCAGCCTTTCATGGGGGACAACTACTGTGACTCCATCAACAACCGAGCCTTCTGCAACTATGATGGTGGGGACTGCTGTGCCTCAACAGTCAAGACCAAAAAGGTAGGGATGCCCCTTCCTCTTCTCACTGGGAATTCCTTGGTGACTGCTGCTTTGCACCTGGAAAAAAAAATCATTTTTGCTAAAATAGGTGCAGTCCAAGGTCTCAGAAGGATGATCAGTCTAGGCACCAGCTCCCCATAGGCACTGCATTCTTGTTGATTCTTTCTGAAGTTTTCTCTTCATATTTCCCATCATAACCTGACTTACAGCTAAGCAAGGCAGATTCTTAAATAAAGTATTCAGAGGTGTTCATTCTTTATATATGTTACTTCTCTATAGGCAAAGACTGGCTCCTCCAAAACCCTGGGCATGTTCATCAGAAAAGCTGCACCTACTGCTCAGGAGAGCTTCACACAGGAACAGAGAAGGGTGTATTTGCCCATCCTGATATTCACTGTCAGTGTTCAAAGGGGAAACTGAAATTTAGGAGTCATTAGGAAAAGAACAGAAACTAGAAGGAAAGCATCACTGTGGGGCCGTACCTTGATCCGTGTGTACTCACGCATGCATGGCTCACTGACCATCCCATCTCCTAAAGGACAGAGTGGGATGGAGAAGGGTGTGGAGCTGGGCAAGAGGGATGAGCAGGGGTGTCAAATGTCTTCTGCACAAAGACCACATAGACCAGGACTTGCAAACTTTGAAAAGAGACAGTGGGCATGGTTAGTGGCAGAGAGTTATAAAAACATTTAACGCAGGGAGGATGCTTAGGAAAATATGATCCACTGTTGCTTATCACACAGCAACGAGGGAATGAAACAGTAACTACCTGGAAGCAATATCCAAACAAGTGGATAAAGTGCTTATTCACGCAATATGTAAGGGAATGATGGGATGCATTGCCACAGAGTAGTCAGTCATAGAATCATAGAATGGTTTGGGTTGGAAGGGACCTTAAAGCCCATCCAGTTCCACACCCCTGCCATGGGCAGGGACACCTCCCACTGGATCAGGGGCTCCAAGCCCCATGCAGCCTGGCCTGGAACACCTCCAGGGATGGGGCAGCCACCGCTGTTCTGGGCAGTGGCTGGAGCAATGGAGCTTGTTTGAAGAAATACAAAATTTCATGTGTTTCTAACGAGGACGGATTTTGAACTTGTTTCCAAAAGAAAGGAAGGAAAATTTTAGCCTCATCTGTGTGAGATTTTTGTCTTCAACAGTAGAATTCAAATCAGAATGAAGAAAATCCAGTATCTGATGTATATTAAAAAATTTAAAAATCTTGAGAACTGACAGGGGGAGCTTGGGCCCAGCATATGACACCATCCATTTCACCCATCTGAGGAAAAAACTCCTCTCTACCACAGCGGAGGGGTTGAGGACCTCTGTGCAGGGAACAGTCCTTTCTAAGACAGCTTTTGCTGGAGCTCCTTTTCTTTGGTTTAGC
Source organism: Phaenicophaeus curvirostris (assembly GCF_032191515.1). Taxonomy (NCBI): domain Eukaryota; kingdom Metazoa; phylum Chordata; class Aves; order Cuculiformes; family Cuculidae; genus Phaenicophaeus; species Phaenicophaeus curvirostris. The sequence continues at coordinate 4,653,459 of NC_091411.1, forward strand.
CAAAGGTCTCCCACCAGTACAGCCTGTGGGCTGTCTCTGACCCATCTGGGAGTGCTGGGGAAAGGAAGTGAATGTCTCGGCAAGTGGAAGGAGTTAATTTCTCCACTGGAGAGGAGGTAGTTTTCCTAAATGTGCTTTTTGGGATACTTTACCCCTGTGGTGTTTCTTTTGTGAGTGCCTGTGTGAGCCATGCACTGAGAGGGCAGCATGGGCAGGTGAACTTCTTTGTTCCCCAAGGGTGGAGTAGGGTGTGGAGAGCCCATATGGAGCTCCCTGCTGAAACGACCACCCCAGAGACCAGCGGGGATGACAGGCAGTGGCTGGTCTTCAATGTCACCTCCAAGAACAGATTCCTATCTCTGCCTGATTTTTCCACCTCCTTGGGAGGAGCAGCCCAAGGGCAGGCACAGCTTGCTTGTTGGCCACTACTGAGAGGGCAGAGCTGGAAGTGCCTGGTAGCTCAGCATGGCATAGATCTCCTACAAGAGCCTGTCTGGGAAACTTTATCTTGCTGCCAGGCTTGAGAGCAGGGAATGAAAAATCCCAAGAGGTGCCAGAGGAATGGAAGTGAGATAGCTGGAAGGGGACGGACCCAAACCAGCCCCATCAAGGCAGGAGCTAAGGGCACAAATGTATTGCTGGGGTGAGGATTGATCTGAAAAACAAGAGATGTTAGTGCTGATTTGAGAGGGATAGGATTAAGATTTGGGAGTAGAATTTATGTCTGGGCAGGGAGTTGAGACAGTGCGGGATCTGCACAGAGTTGTGAGCAGTTACCAGCCAGACAAGTCACACTCAAAAATATCTACTGCTTTGCTGCCACCCAGAAATTAAATGACCACCCAAGAGGGGGAAAGCTCTTTGTAGCCCAGTCTGTTACTGGTTTCTGTGCTAAAACTGCTCAGTGCAAAGGGCAAGCAGCTGAGGGAAGGGCATCTGGTCACACGTCTGATGCATTCCCCCCATGGTGTTGTGTTGGTGGTTGGACTTGATGATCTTAGAGGTCTTTTCCAACCTTAATGATTCTATGATTCCAGTGACTTCACCATGAGCTGTATCTTTCTGACTGAAGGAATTAGACTGAAGGAATTGCACTTCAGAAAAACCCATTCTGGAGATCACACAGTGAGGACTGAACCATAAAGTCCCTTGCTCCTTCAGCACTCATTCAGCTTCCACAAACTTTTCCTCTCTCCCAGAACACCAACAACATCCCAGGAGCTGAACAAGGCACTTGGGAGGAGTGAGGAAACCACCTTGTCCTTGGACCTCTCTTGCCAAAAGCAAGATGATAAGTCCCAGTTTATTATATTTATAGGGTAGAGAGGGGAATAATAACCCAGCCAGTGGGGCCGGGGTGTCAAAGCCGAAGAGGCGGCAGGCAGCAGCTCTCTGTCTGCAAAACGCCACCGGCACCTGTGGCAGCAGCCGTGGGGCCACGGGTCTCGGCTCTTCGAGTTATTTTCCCGTCTGAGGCCTTTGACTGGGACCAGATTTCAGGCAGGGCTGTTCAAATACAGCTCTCCCTTTGAAGAGGTTTATGAGTGGAGCATTACAGGAGATATTCCAAAGGGAAGAACAGTGAAAGGTGAGAGAAAAGGGAGCTGAATAAAAATACTCCGCATACCAAATCCTTCCAGCGCAGTTTGCCACCTACTTAAAAAAGGCGCAGTTTTAAAATACACATTGGGTGTAAAAGCCAAAATCCTGGAGGAGACGTAGGGAGGGGTGAGTCCAGCTCTGTTAATTCCAATACCAGATGAGGATGTATTTTCATACGGTTGTAGAAAGAGCAAGACACATGAAAGGGACTGCTTTGCTCCTTTTCTGTCAGGGTTACATACTATGTGGCAGATGTGTCAGTCTTTTAAAGCCCCTGCAAGTCTACCCATAAATGTCTAACATTTACGCAACACCTGTTTTTCTCCCAAAATGTCACAGGACATTTTACAAGCTTTAGATTTATCATCTTTTCACCATTGCAGCCATTGCTGAGGTGACACATGGTTCACATTTAACAGAACATAGCAACTCTGCACATTATTTTAGGAAAAGGCTGCAGATTAACATTGCATTATGTGAAGATTCAGGAGTCAACAGTAAAGCACGAGCTGGCTTCAGATCTTTAATGTCCACAAACTGTCAAGACTTAACTTTGACTGCAATCCCACCATCCTCCCAAAAGCACTTTCAGCTTCACACAGTGCTGTGTGAAAACAAAATTACTCAACCCATATTCACTTTAATTCTGAGCCCTCTCACTTAATGTGAGATTTTGCACGTGCCTGTTTTCTTGCCCCGAAAATGCGCAAGAGACTTTCATGCAGCATTCACTTTGGCCACATTTTCCCTTTGCATTTGAGTGTTAGCAGCAAATGACCTTGTGCATTTCTGCAGCGAGAGGGGAATAGAGCGGTGTGACTTATCTGACCAACCGCAGACTAATCAGTGCTGCTGCTTAGATAGGAAATAATGAGTATTTGCCCTGCACTATTCACAATCAGGCTAGAGAGCTTAAAAGAAATCATTAAAGACCTCTTTTGAATGCTACAAATGGAAACGAATAAATTCAGTCATATTCTGGGCATAAATTCGAGGCAACTGCAGTCAGCAAGCAGGAAAAAGAGACATTTATCAGCTTAATTATTTGTTGTGCGCTAATTGATCAGCATCTCCCCGCCGTGGGCAAGAAGCCAGGGTTGGCACAGGGATGAGTGCACCCAGCAAAGCAGGTTGCATCAGAGATTGCTGCCCCGGGCAAGTGGGCTGTGGGGAGAGCAAGGGGCTGGTGGTAGGATTTTGGTAGGGACGGGGCTGCGCAGCTCACAGCTTGCCCTGTGCATGACCCAGGAGCAGCTTTGAGAGACAGGAAGGCCATTGCCAGCCAACCTCCAAGGGAGAGAAATCTTCTGTTGTGTATCTGGAGGGGATAAAGCCTTCTGTGAAGGACAAAGCAAAATCCCATCTCCTTTTAATCTTCCTACCCTCCTGACCCAGCACAGGTTGCCAGCTCCCTTCTGCCTGGCTGCTCTAGGAAGCTGCTTCTTGCTTTGTATCCTGCCGCAGATAAAAGAATATCCTATTTTTTTAAATGTTAAATACGTGACACTGCTAAAATGAGAAAAATAAATAACCTGGGCATAACTGGCTGTCTCTGGGCTGGCAGCCACCTGTGAGGAACTCCTGGGGTGTACAGCATTGCGGGGAGCGAGGTTATGGCTATTTCTTTCCAATTAGTTTCAGGAAATCTTCTCTCTAGTCGCTGTTCTCCTTCACTTCTTTTCTCTTCCCCTTCCCTCTTATAAGTTTTCCCTGGAGAAGGCTGTCTAGAAAGGCCTCAAGATCAGAAATGTCTCTCTTTAGGTTCTGCTTATGTACTTTATTCCAGGCTCAAATCATGGGTTTGATTAGTTGAAGATCCTACAGCCTGGTCCCTGCAAATTTAAACAGGATTTGCAGTTTTAACTTAAACTATTTGAAATGGCAGACTTTCATCTGTCTTCCTTCCCTGCCTTTCCTTTTCATTGCAGAAGGAGTAAACCTACTGCTCCCATGAGAAAAACCTGTCTCATTCAGTTATCACTTGGGTTTTCCCTCAACAGCTTTGCCCCATAGCACTTTGAAAAGAAAAAGAAAAGTCATCCTGGCAAAAATTCCCATCTCAAATGCTGCCCCTTCAGCCTCTTGACATTTCTGTCCAACACCTTGAAGAGGAAAACCAGCAAGTGCCTCAGCGGAAAACAAATGAGGACTTGTGGTAGATAGAGGACTGTGTAGGATTCATCCAAAGCTTTGCTTATCTAAAAGATAGGCAAGTTATCAAAAACTCTTCAGGGACTTTATGGCCGAGAATTCAAGGCCTAAAGAAAGGAGCTTTGAACTCAGGAGCTGCTACTGGCTCCAGCAGGGATTTCCAAAGACTGTCCTTGTCTCCCCAGAAAAAGGGGTCTGCTTCACTCCTACCCTTAAGAAAACAGAAATAACCACTTCTTGGTATTTTGGAGAAAAAGACACCTTCTCCCAACTCTCTAAGAGCAACACAGATCTGTCTTCGGGAATCTCCGGTCTTACTCCATGGGCAGAGCATGGTTTTGAGGCAGTTCATGCGATTAGTGGACTAAGTCACCACCCTGGCTAAGGAACTTTTGCTTATCTAGAATTGATGTTTCTGCAATGATACTGCTCCTAACAACTTGCGCATCCCCATCTGGGTGAGTTTGTCAGCTCTATAATTAGCTGGCGAGATACAGTGAATGGTGGGGGAGCAAAGAGGAAGGAACGATACAATGTGGAGTGTTGCTTCATGGCTCTGGAAGTGGCCAAGTGCTGCTGCCTGCTCCAAGCATGCTAGTTCACCCAGACATGTGGGTGAACTCACCCGTGAGCTGTTGGTTACAGTCTCAGTGGCTCGCTCTTTGCCATGTGAGGAGCATTTTCAGTCATGGTTGGTTGGGATGGGGGCTTATTTTGGGGCTCAGAGCTTGTTTTCATCATCATTCAGGGAGGCTTTCCAGACGGTGGTAAATTAAAAGCAGTGATGGTAGTAGCACATGTTGCCTATCCTGAGAGAACTTTCTTGGCTTCAAGGAATATGGGGCTTCCCACAACATACAGCATTCCCAGGGGATGTGCTAGTGGAGGGTGTTTGCTTTGCTATCCGACCTCACTTCATTAGCAAGTGTTACAAAAACCAGCGAACAAACCTTCCCCGCTCCACCGCCAGCTATTTGGCCTCTGGGTGGTCTGGCTCCTATTAAGTCTTTGGCGATTATTTAGACTAATTGCATTCATGTTTGCACAATCAGTAGCATGAGGATAGGAAGCGCCACTGATTGCTGAGCAACTGAGCTCCATGTGGTTTGGCAAACGGGTTCCCTTGCTTTGCTCAGCGGGCAGGCGGGGATGCGGGGATTTGTGCGGGCAGGGCTTTCCCGGGTATCCCAGCTGGCTTGGGCCATTCTGCTTCCACCAGTTCTAGTGAGGCTGCTCCCAATTTATACTCAACAGAGAGAGAGGAGCATCCGTTGGGTTTAGTTGAGCTATGCCGTGGGACGCTGGGCTTTTTGGCTTCGGTGAGGGAAAGCCCGCTTTACGGTGGGGCAGTTAACAAAAAATCAGGGCTTTAAAACTACATGTGCTGCATGAAGCTCTTGTGAGCTTCAGCTTTGCCTTTCCCAGGCCCTCCAGAGTGATGCCCTAGGTGTGAACCTGCATTCCAGCCCCCACAGTTAAAAAGGGGGCTCACTCTTCTCCTGTTATCTCAAAGCAGCCCTAGTGACCTGAATGCCAAAAGCCACTGAGAAGACCCTTACAAGATGCATTTTTGTCCTACAAGGGCCTTGTCAGGGAACAAAATACTCGCCAGCGTTTGAGCTGTGAGGGCCTCGGGAGGCATGGGGCTGTGACACTCAGCACGATCTGCCACGCTTATCTCGACACGCCACGCTCGCCTGCAGAGGCTCTGTCTGCAGCGGGAACTTCAGAGTCTCAGGCTTGTCTGGGAGATTTCGCAAACACTTCAGGGCTGAAATCTAACAACAGGCTGTTTCCCAACACTTTGCTGCCCTCCTCCCCTGCTTCCACTACCACCTCCCTTTCCCGAGCCAGGTCCTGCCTGTCCCGGTGCTGCTATGAACCAGCCTCAAGTGCGCTGGGGAGGTACAGCCAGGTCAGCCTGATATAAGCCTGCGTGAGGAGTGAGCTCTGGCCCTTTCCAGAACTGTTTCTCATCCCTCCCTGTACCTGTCTGGGATTTCTCCTGTCAACATTCCCACCAGTTTCCTATAGGCTGGCCTTTCTCAGCAGGAATCTGTCTTGGGATGTCACCAGCCTCTTTTGATAGCTGCCGTGTAGTGAGGATTTGTGGCCTCTCACTCATTTCATGACCTGGATCCCAGTTCTGCATTGGTCTGTTATATTGTTGTCTTTGTTCCCACAGTCGGGAGCATGGCATCATGGACAAATGCTGCCCTGTTTCCAAGAGGTAGCTTAGATTTTATCCAAGTTGTCCGTTGCTTAGTGTGGGAGAGGATGCTTAGAACTCTCCTACCTTCATGGACAATGGAAATATGGGTTCATACGCAGCATAGCATGGGTAGTGAGTTGATAGAGGTGGAAGTGTCTTAGATTTCCTGTGCTTTACACCCCAGAAGTCCATGCTAGCTTCCTGCCTAAGCCATAAGCCGACGTCTCCTGCAATTTCTACTTTAGGTTCAGAGCAGGACGCATCATGCAGTGCACACTCCTGGGGTGATGGACCCAGTTTAGCTTGCATCTGTTTGCTCTTAAAGATAGTCAGTCTGTGGTCCAGTGTGGTTCAGATGTGTCTCACATTCCTCTGAGTGCTGTGGATGTTCTCGATCATCCCCATACATACATACACATCCCCCTGTGTGTAGGGGGGCATGTGTATGTATGTGTGTGGAGCTCTGTTCTTCAGTTGTGCCTTTTTCAACCTATTTCAGTTAGTCTGAGGAGACAATATCCTGCACTACTTTATCAATGGACTTAATTTTTAGCTTTTTCTCCCTGCCTTCCTAGACGCTAGCCAGGATTTCTACAATGGGAGATAGATGTAAGTCGAACACAGGACCTGGTGGGTGGAAGGAAGAAGAGCTCTTTCTTTAATACTGGCTTCGCAATGGAGATTTCAGTGTAGGTCATATATTCTGTTAACGAGTTGGGCTTTCACAGACCTATTTAAAAAGAAAAGAATCACTTAATCTTGGGCTATCTATATCTGGGCTCCACACCTAAATGGGCTATCATTCAGAAAAAGGTTCAGCATTTATTATTTCTAGCACATCCAGCCTTTATTCATGGCTCTTTACTCCAGAGGGCTATCACTGTACAAGCCCAAGGCAAAAGACAGTCCATCTTCTAAGGGATTTTACTGTTTCTCTGAGTTGGGTACTTGTGACAATCCTAGTAGATACTGTGGGTGGGTTTGATTCCCTAAATACCGTGGAAATCAGGTCCTTGGGCAACACACATGTGTATTTGGTTTAGATGATGTTTAAAGCAGAAACCCTGTTTTACTGCTAAGTGTTTTTGAGAATTTTGTCCTGTCTAATATGACTGTGGATCTGCTCATTACCCTTAGAAATCTCTGCCTTTTCACATAATAGAAAATTAATCTTTGGAGCTCACGGTCATAAGGCAAAATTCCTCTATCTGGACAATAGCACTATAAAAATCAAATTGCATAAAAAATCTCTGAAAGGGACATAAAGTGAATAAAGTTAATCTGATCAGGAAGAATCCTTCTCACACTCAGGCTGCCCACTGCTGGGATGACTGCTGAGCCATGAAACTGTCTGCTCTTGGGCCCACGACTCTGCCCCGAGAGAAAGCTTCTGCACTTCTGTTCATGACCGCTGTCAGGAGACTGGCGGGTTTCTAGAGGTCAAACACAGCAAGACATTTCTTCTCTGGTGGCTCCCTTTTCCCAGAAAGTACAGTAGTGGTCTATTGTCTTACACATACCTTTTGTTCAGGATGCTTCCATGCTAAACCCACAGTTACATGACCTGTAAGAAAGCAAAGGGGAAAATGAGGGACTCACAAAGAGAATCATAGAATCATAGAATCAGTAGGTTGGAAAGGACCCACTGGATCGTTGAGTCAAACCATTTCCATCAATCACTAAACCATGCCCCTGAACACCTCATCCACCCATCTTTTAAACACCTTCAGGGAAGGTGACACAACCCCCTCCCTGGGTAGCCTGTTCCAGTGCCCAATGACCCTTTCCCTGAAATATTTTTTTCCTGATGTCAAGCCTGAACCTCCCCTGGTGGAGCTTGAGGCTATTACCTCTTGTCCTGTCCCCTGTCACTTGGGAGAAGAGCCCAGCTCCCTCCTCTCCACAACCTCCTTTCAGATAGTTGTAGAGAGTGATAAGGTCTCCCCTCAGCCTCCTCTTCTCCAGGCTAAATAGGAGAAATAGGAGGAGAGGGAATGAAGAAGGTAGGTCACTTCAAGGCAACATCGAGCTTGTAGCAGTTTGAGTTTCGAAGGCACTATTTCATCACAGCCCACTGAGTTGATTAGGGGAACATGAGCCGGTACTTTGGAGACACAGCCGTGCAGAGCTTTCACTCTTGGCTCTGATGTTCCCACAAGTGAAACGGTAGCCTTTATGAGATCTCCGTGCCTGCACCATGTTTCACTGTCACACCTAAGCATGGACAGAGGCAGAGACAATCCTACAATGTCACAGCTCATTTCTGTCACTTTACTGAAACGTCTGAGTTAGTTTTGTGGTTGTCCTGTGTCCAGTGCAGAATGTGTATGCACCTCCTCTGTGAGCCTGTCTCTCTCCTTTGAATGCAGGGGCCACTTAGGCGCTTTTGTTAGACTGTTGCAGGCAAACACAGTGAATCCAAGCCAAGGAGAGGAAAAAGCTTGATGAAGACAAATGAAAGAATCAGGTTCCCAGGTCTCGCCTCCAACCAGTAGCTTCGTTGTACAACAGGGAGGACTTTTTTCTGTCAAAATCATTGCCAAATCCAGATTGAGCTGAATGTTTCAGAATAAAAAATAAAAATAGGGTGAAACTCCAGACATTTTAATGTTTTGTTTGAGCATTTTCAAAGCGAAATAAGTTTTTATTTCAAGACAAAACTTTTGCTCTGAAATAATGTTTTCCTTTTCTATGTCTTGGAGGGAAAGGTCAAACCTGAACTACAGATAATCTAAACCAAAATGTTCCCTTCTACACTGAGAAAAAAAAGTCATTTTCTTCATGTATCTTTTCTTTTTTTCCTTTCCAGTATTTTAATTCAGTCATTAAACTGTCCCTCCTCAGCCTCCTCCCCAAACCCCATTGTTTGCAGTTGTCTCTGTTTTCCTATCTAAGAATATTCACAACACTGTGAATTGAGACAGTCCTGCTCTGGCTGGCTTCTGTTGGATCAAGTGACCCTTAAGCTGCTATTGTTTTCTGCAGCTTATAAACTTCTTTAGTTTCCAATGATTTGAATTCATTTTCTTCTAATGTTTTGGACTATCTCTTCTCTTTGCCACCTCCACATTTGCACAATTGTCTATTTGGATTATTCATTGGTTGGTTATTTAGCTCCTAATTTGCCCAAGCCATGGCTTGATGAAGATTCATCACCCTGTTCTACCTAGAGGGTCAAGTCTTCTGGGAATGAAGTCAAAAGCAAGGGGAGGAAGTTCTCTAAACCCTGATTTGGTGATGAGCATTGGCTATTTAATGTCTCTGTCAGCATGTCCCTGCCTTAGGCTCCCCAGTTGTGAAATAAAGATCCACACCTCTCCATCCCATTCTTGTGTGCATCAGGAGAAAGGCACGCTGGAGATTGACATGCAGGGACATGTATGGAAAGTCTAGGTGGAAATGACAGCTCTGCGTTCATGCACAGTGCTTGGTCCACATTCCTAGATATGCTGTTGATGATACATGGGGAACAGGAAGACCCGTGCTTCATAGCCTGGAGAAAAGTGTTTGTGAAAGACAGAGCAAACGTATGGCAGCAAAGCCAGGGGAAGCAGACAGAATGCACGCATGCAGCCCTTGCCGGGAACAGGTTGTGGCATTGTCTTGGAAGGAATGTAAAGGAGGGGAGTGAGGTCATTTGCTCAGTCTGTGCAGATGAGAGAAATTTTTGGGAATTCACTTCAGGGCAAGTGAGACACTTTTCCACCCACCCCCCTTTTTTATATGTAAATGTAATGATGCAGTAGGCCAAAATCAGCTTCCACTAGCCAGTCACTGCAGGCTGTTGTCTCAGCTTCTTCCCATGCTTCTCCAGAGAGTTCATGGACAGATGGCAGATCCTGTCTTTTACTTGCATTCCTTTGCTGTTCCTCAGTAACCATTAGCTGCACGTCTTGACCTTAAAGACAACAGATATTTGGAGAAGTCTGCTGGATTACAACTTCACTGATGTGATAGGTAGTGTTTGCTTCAGTTCCTGCCCTGAGGAACTGAATCCAAGAACACTCACAATTAAGTGCATAAATGGACTTATACACTGCAGCAGCGCCCAAACCTTGGGGCCCTACTGCAAAGTGGTACCCTAAGGAGGGTTATGGTCCAGGACCAGGGTTCACCAAAACCCCCCAGCTGGAGGTGGAGATGCTACAGGAAGACTGGAGTTGGGACCTGCTGGACCCAGTTGTGTTTGGTGATCATTTGAATTGGCCATGCGAGATGAGGGATTTGTAACTTTGCTGTCATTTAGTGTTTGTGGCCTTTGAGGTAAGGATAGCTTTTCAGAAGAGGTTGGTAGTGTAGTGTGACCCAAGCATTGTGGTAAGTGACCTGAGAAAACCCAGAGTTGACTGAGAATTACACGTCTCTGCAGCCAGGTATGTTCATGTGCCTCATGTGAGCTGTTAAGGCAGTATCTGCTGACTAGTAACTGCATGAGTCGAACAGGTTCTTCTTTACACTTCTCACAGGATAGAGAGTGGACAGGCCTCATCTGAGGCCTCAGTGCGTCGAATTAATTCACTTTAAAAGAACTAGCACAGATGAAGACTGCAACTGATCTCTGATGACATCACTCCAGAGGTCTCTTCTGTTCTCCAGGGTGCTGTTAGACATGCATCTTCCTTCATATCTTTCTGTCTTTGGTTTCCTTCCCCAGGTTACTCCTTTCCCTATGTCCTGTGACCTACAAGGAGAGTGTGCTTGCCGGGACCCCAACGCCCAAGAGCACAATCAGAAAGACCTCCGTGGCTTCAGTCTTGGGTAATGCCAAGCGACATGGAATGGAGGACCACACTGCTCAAGGCAGGCTAGGAGAGACACCACATCCCTTTTGGTATTGTTTTTAACATTTAGCTGCTCAACTGGATGGCATTTCTGCACCAGGGACTCTTAGAATTCAACCAGTCTGCCTTTAATTTTTGTCCAAGGAGAACTCAAAGTAGGGATTTATGTATTAACTCTATCTTAAATAGCGATGACAAGAAACAACCAAGAATCAAGTCAAGAAGACTTTCGTGTATCAAAACAGCATGTTATGCCCATCTAATTTGAACAATTCATATCTAGAGTCAAGGCAAGAAACAAGTTATTTATGTACACATATTTATAGAAATAAGTAGAGAAAGAGAGAAAGAGTGAGAGATTATGATCAACGCAAAAACACTTTCCCCTCTCCAGCACTCACAATTCAGACCATTCATGGAAGAGGCTGTGCTCTTGGAGGACTCCAAGTTGAGCCTTTTCTGATGCTGAATGCCAAGGTATCGCATGCTCGGGGCACTGAGATTGGGGTGGGATCTCCGCAGGGCTGTGCCTCTTGGCAAGTGACTTGCCAGATGCTCAGCCAGCTCGAGATGTGGGATTCATCTGCTCTTCACAGGAAGGCTACTTCCAGCCAGGGAGCTCAGCAGACTGCAGTGGCCTTTCTGTACAGCTCCTCCTTCTCCCTCTGCCCTCAAGAAGCCAACAAATGACCCCCTTGTGGCCTGCAGGGCTGCTGGGACTTTTCAGTGTGGAGGTGGACAGGTGGTCCCGTGGTGGAGTCAGGCAGTAGAGAGTCTAAGGACTGGCATTTGGGAATGTGGATGATTGCTTCTGAGGAGCAGAGAGGGTAACTTGCCCCCCGCACTTGTCATTTGAGCATGTCTGCTGCTGCTACTCCTGCTGCTAAGTCCCATACAACTCTTTTCCTTGCTGTGTCAGGACAGGGTGAAAACGACCCCATGCAACCAAACAGTCTGCCTTAAAGCTTACCTATAACCTGCCTTTCAAACCCTCTGGTCTCTTCCTCAGCATTGGGGCAAGAAAACAGGATACCAGCCAGCCAAAGGGATCTGCTTTCTGGTCTCCACCCAGCCAAGTGGTTTTCTAGACCTCTTCCACCCCCTTTTCCAGTGGGATGTCTAACAACCGCTTTGTGCAGAAGGGAAGAGGAGGAGGAGGTGCGTGCTCTGGGGAAGGGACCGTAGGATACAGTATTAGAATTTTGGCCATACTTGTCAGTATTAAGCTGCCAGGCCAGTGGGTTGGACACCTTTGATAGACCAGGATAGCTGCTTGTAATCTTCCAGAATGAAGGGCATTAGCTGCAGCAGACCTCATACTTCCCTGTTTTATAGCTTCATCTTCCTGTTTGAGCCCATGGGGGCACATGTTGTGCCAAACCCCTGGTGACTCATTCATCATAGGGTTTGTCACGTTGAGTCACTGAGGTGTCCAGTGCACCCAGTGCTGCTGCTACAACTCATCCCATGTTAATTCCCATGTGGCTTGGGCTTGTCTCCTGCTGTTTCAGACTCCTGCTAGGAAGAACACACATCCAAAAGTGTCCTCCCAAGTGTTAAGTCTGTCTGTTGCTTGAGACTTTCCTGACTTGTACAATCTACTTGGTAAAGACAGGTTGGAAAGATTCTTTTCTACTCCCGTTCGACCAAGCATTTAGGCGCAGGTATAAGGCAGAAGGGTAAAGGGGAGAACATGTCATTTAGTTCATGGAGATGGATATACAAATGGGTAGGAAAACTAGAAATGGAAAACTGACAGAGTTTTAGGTGCAATCATTCAAGCTCCCACTGCTGGGATTGTTTCTGTTGGAATAAACCGGAGATGAATCTCAAGAACTAAAATTTAGAGGCCTGGAGAGGTGATGGTTGTCATAAGAAGGTGAGGAACTCCCTGTTGTGAATCTCCTAGTTATTCCTGGAGGAGGACCTGGCCTTGAGAGCTGTGCAGATGGCTCTGCCCCCACCGTGTGGGGCGTACAGGAAAGGGAGGTGCAGTGGGATCAGGGCTCCTTCCTCGGAGTTGCACTGAGCAGCCTCTAGTGTAGGGAGTGCTGGCAAAAACTGGGCTTGGGCAAAATTTCCACTTTTGCTCTGACCACCTAATTAACAATGGAAGTAAATAATTGCAAAAAGGTTGCTTCCTTCAGATCCTTCTGTCCTCCCCTTTTGTGTTGGCAGTTTGTTCATGTGCCATCCAGCCCATCAGAATTGCTTACAACCTCAGACATCTTTCAGACTGCCAACACATCATGTCCTCCGTGCCTCAGCCACCTTGGCATGATCTCCTCTCTCCACTCTGCTTGGATTTCACCCTAGCAGGGAGCTGCAGTTCAGGTCCAGCGTGCATCCTGATGGCAGCCCAGTTTGCACAATCCCCTTCTCGATTATGCAGCTCAGCATGGAGGAGATCTTCCATCTGCTTTTCCCACCTAGGAAACAGCCCAGGAGAGACAGGTCTGCAAAAGTATTATTGCTGCTTGCTGCTGTGGGCTCCCAGGACCTCAGGGCCTGCTGAGTTCCTCTGCTCGGTCAGGACCAGCCTCTGTTCACCATGTTGGAGTCCTTCTCAGCTCAAGGGAGACAGTGGCCTCTTGACAGCACAGCCTCACACCTCAGCTTCAGTCCTGCAGTCTGGGGTGACCCAATTCCCTTTCTCATGGGCAAGTTTTCCATGCTGCTATTTGACATTTTTACCAACTACAATGTTGGCACTGTCCATCTTCTCCAACGGGGCTGACAGATCCAGGAGCAGAAGAAGTTGCCATTTTTTTTTTTTCCATTGGGAGGAGATTGCACTGGGTCAAAGCTTTGTCCTTTGCATTTCAGGTGCTGTACTGTGCTCCCAAGGAGGAGCAGAGAGTGGAGCTGTGGGGCATGAACACCTGCCGAGCTCCTGTCCCCTGTGCCCCCAGCCTGGGGCAAGGCCAGCTGGACAGCCTTGCAGGATCTACCACTGGAAGGGCATTGAATTCCCAGTGGAGTCCGTAAGAAAGACCCTCCATGACAGTGATGGCCATTGGGTGGGAGGCTAGAGGGACGCTACCTACCACCTCCTACCACCAGGCCAGTGGTGCAGGACAACATCAAACAAGAAACTTGGGGGAATAGGAGAGGGTGCCAATGCTGATGAAATTTAGCTGCTCATATAGTCCAGGTCACATTAGTGCCAAGATCTTCTCTGTCATACGTAGTGAGCCAAGTCTTTTAATATGGGTGGTGCCCATGGCCAATGGGAGGGAAAGCTGGAGCAGAAAGCAGGGAATGGTGCGTGGTGGGGTGGGAAACTCCTATCAGCTGCTACCCCTCTCCCTCCCCACCCTCTCACAGACAGGCTGAGCTGGTGTCCTCCTGCTTTTCTTGCATCTTCCGCTGTCCCCCCTCCCCAGGCTGAGAAAGGAGGTTGGCACCAGAGGACTCTTGGAGTCGGGTTCCAGCTACCTCCCTTCCGGTTTCGGTTTCTCTTGGTTGTAACTGTCGGTTTGTTCTAGGTTTTACCTGTGTTTAAGAAAAAAAAAAAAAAAGAAAAAAAAGAAAAAAAAAGAAAAAAAGACAAACAAAAAGAGAGAGAGAAAACAGAGAGAGAAAAAGCAAACCCAACAGCCAACAAAAGTTTCTTGCTGCAACTTATTCAAGTGGGGGAAAAAAATTACATCAAGTGAGGCTTTACAGAGAGGAAGAAATGCAAAAAAATGAAACACAAGAAAAGGAGAAAAGAAAACCTGCATAATCCAAATCCAAGAAAAGCAAAGCCTATTTTTGTGTGTTTGAAAGGAAAACACTGATTCTGCCAGCTGAGTAGTGAGGTAGATACTTAAGTGTAGATTTCCCTAGAAGTACAGTGAGGTTTTATAACTTTGTCTGGTTCTGTTTTCCTTGTGCTTTGTGATGAGTCCAGGAACTAAGGCTTAAGGTATTTTTTCCCCTGGTCTATTGTTGTTTGGGAGTGGGAGGGAGGGCGGAGTTTATTTTTTTTTTTCCAGATTATTTTTTCAAGTGTGTATTTGTGCTTATTTTTACATTATCCAACTGTACATACACATGTAACCAGTATTTCACTGTGCTCTAATTACTGCACTCAGAAGCACTGCACAGTCTGAATCCCGAAGAGCTGCGAGAGACTGGGAGTGAGGGGAGGGGAAGGAGAAAGCTGCTACCTGAGCAGACAGGTGATTCCTGCGAGCAGGTAGTGGGATGCTGACCATCCCCTTCCCGCACTCCAGCCCATTGTTTCCATTGGAGGCCAAACTAGAAGACAGGAGGGGATGGGATTAAATCAGGGATGCTCAAAATGGTTTCAGAGCTGGCCATTGGTCATAGAAACTTTAGGATGCTGTGGAAATTCCCACCCTTTCAGCAGCATCTCCCCTGCCCGATCCCTGGATGTCCCAGTGTGAGTTAACAAGCGTGTTTGTATCACTGGGAGACGGACGTATGCCCAGCTTAGGTGCGCTCTTGAAATCTTCATGGTTATGGACCCTGTTTTGGTCTCAGTGATGCAACTGAGCTGATTTGCTTTGCAATTCTTTCACATCATCCCATCCTCTAGGGAAAAACATCTCCCTGCTGGCAACGTGGAAACACCCATGCCTCCAGGTCACCTTGTGTTGTGTGCACTGGAGCCTCAGGGACAGTCCCCTTTCCACTAGAGGACTTTGGGCATTGAATTCAGTGGGAGCATGGCCGAGAGACATCAGCAGGACCATGTCCAGGTGTCCCAGGATGTGTTTCCTTGGAACTATTGATTATTTGGGCAGTAGGGGTTTGGTGTTGGGCTGTTCCTCCCACCTGAGGAGGTGGGAGGAACACCCACTTGTGTTCAAAATCCCCGTTGTCTCAGCAGTAGCAAAATGGGGCTTAACGTTAGATTTCTGTCTGAGTTTGGCAAACTGAATTTTCTCATTTGCACCTGATCTACCCATCCAAGATTCATTGAGAATAATAATCGCTTCCTCTGAGGCCAGAAACAAGAGCTTGGGTTGGCTTCATGTGTCACATGAGGAGTCTTGGTGCTACTTGGTGGTGGTGGTAGTCCTGTTGGGTTGAGATGCGGAGCTAATGAGTCCAAGTTGTCTTTGGTTCCCATTCTTCTGGTTTAGTTTGGCCTTTTTGATTTGTCATTCATTTGGTGAGGCCACAATTCAGCCACCACTTTCCATCGTCTGAGTGCAAAGAACCAGGGCTTTAATGAAACATTTCACCAGCAATTAAAGAGGGAATTGGAACCATTGAGGAGTTTGCATTGTACGGCCTCTGTAATTACTTACCTGTCTGCAGATGATAGGCTGAATTTTGCTCCCATCAAGTCAACAAGGGGTTTTGTTGTTGTTGACGTCACTGGGAGCAGGATTGAGCCACACTATATATATAAATATATAAATAAATATATATATGATATATATATAATATTATATGTGTAATATTATATATATATATATCAGTGTAATATTTACAAATAAAACTGTGATCTCGTCTAGAGAAAAATGTATTCATATTACCAACTGCTCTTCCATATTTATGTATCATATTGTATCTTTTTATTATTGTTATAATTATTATTATTATTATGGTTATTATTATTATTATTATGGAATCTTTCTTGGCACCTTTTGGAAGCCACGTCAACCAATACTCCAATGAAGTGCTGAGGATCTATTTTCACAAGAATTCTACTGGTCTACTGTATAAAAGAGAAAAGAAAAAAAAAAAACAGAAAAGAAACAAGCAAAATACAGTTCAACCCTTAATTCTGTACCTCACGCCTGTACGTTTGCTGCTCCGATTTTGGGTTTTATTTTGCGTTCGTTTGTTTTTAACCGATCTAATTTAAGTCTCCAAGCAATATATAAAGATGTAAATAGTAAAGCTTATTTATTAAGATTGTCATCTTTTTTAATTTATATTTACACAATTGTTCATCTAATTTATTTTTTTTTCAATACAGTTTTTAACAGTTGTCCTTTAATGGTTCATGAGGTTTTTTTTAAATCATTTTTCACAGAATTTCTTTATACAGGTTTTTTTCCTCTTTCTTTTAATAAACAACTTCCTCTGGTCTTTCAAAAAACAGGTCATGTTTCACTTAAAAAAAGTTATGTCAGATTCATCAGAAATATTTTGCCATTGTTGATTCCTATACCCTAAAGTTCTATATTATATAAATATATAATACCTTGTATGCTTAAATATTTAACTGTGTGATTTTGTATATATCTTCATACACATGCTCACACACATATGAGGGTTAATGTCCCCAGATGCTGGGAGAACAGAGAATCAGAAACACAAACAATATAAGCTTGTATTAAAGAGTTCTGAACTGGACCGCTTGCTCTTGCCACGTCTCCTTTGCTTTCGATCAAGGTGCCCTGAGCGTCACTGGGTACGCGGGGGGGTGGATGTGACTGTGGGGTCCAACATCTGACTGTACAGTTGCATGGACCTCTCTGTCCATGTTCTTCTGCTGCTTTGGGTTTGTGCAGGGGTTTTGGAATTTGTGGTGTTTTGACAGAGCCGTAATGGGAAGAGGGCTGCGGTGGGTGGAGGGAAGCAGCACCAGCCAGAGCCATGTGTCAACCAAAGATGCCTTTTCACCTCCAGTGGACTTAGTCTTCCCTCGGCAGTTCAGATCGTGCTTTTCTCAGGGTAGGCTGATGCCCAATTTAGATTTTGATGGGACAACTAAAAATCTGAAGGTTGGATCCTTCTAATTTTAAAAAGATTTGTTCTCCTTTTTAAATTGTCCCTGGTCTGACACTCTCCAACACATGCAGAACACCAGCATCCATAAAACGAGTCCCACCAGGAACTCTTCCTTTAAGTGAACTGCCTTCACTTAAGGGTGTGACCAAGGTGGGAAGGAAGGCTAACTACTTGCAACCATGGAGCTGAATGTGCTGATGCACAAAGCCTGTGAGCATGTAAGAAAACATACGATTAAAGACAAGTCAGTCTGCAATGGCTGAGAGATAGCTGGGATTGCAGTCCACCTGTGCCAGACCAGAGCTGTGTAAGGTACTCACAGTGAGCTCATGCACATCTGATGCTGAAGCCCTGTGCTCAGTGTACACACACGCCTGAACTGGATTAAGAAAATTCTGGTCATTTAACACCAGTGTGGCTTTCCATTGCCACAGCAGGTGTTTCTGGAGTAGACTGGGCTGGAGGAGCTGCAGCTCAAGCAGAATCTGCAGCGGCCCTGGCCTCAGCCCTGCACAGCTTGCGTGGCCCACCTGCCCCAGTCAAGGGCAACTTCCCCGGGCAATTAAGTTGATGATCATTAATGACAAAGTCCTTTGATCCCATTCTGGCCCACCAGCTTCACAGATTTTCCTCTTTTTGAGGCTTTGCTTCTTTTTGGCCCCAGCTGTGCTGGTCCTGCCATGCTCTCCCACTTTGCTGATGCTCCCACTGCTCCGCTGCTGCTCCTGCAGGACTCTCATTCAGAACCCAGCCTGCTCCCTCCTTGGCCCCTGCTGTGGCAGGCAATGAAAGGGACTTTACGCTGCTGTACTGAGAAATCTGTATTGATTCAGCTTCCAAATGCGAATTGATTCAGCATCGACAACGCCAAACATTGAAGATGCATGTGCAGTCAGGACAGGTGCCATTTAGCACTGACAGTTATTGACCCCCTAATCCTAAAGAGAGTAATTTTTAACCCAGTTAACTCCCAAACTCATTATTGATTTAACTCCCCAGCAAACCCCTGATAAGACCTGGAGGCTGGGAGCATGGGCAAAGAGGGGGTGCATCGGTGCTGGAGCTGTGCTTTCCCTCTAAAGCATTTCCTTTGAGTCTGCTTCAGTCAGCATTGGGCTACAAAGCCAGGTGGCTCTGTTTGCCATTCTGATGGAGTTATGGTCCTGGCAGGTACCACCTTAGCTCCTTTCAATAAGTGTGGCAGTAACGTGGCCAGTGGATTAAGCAACAAATTAACTCTGCACCACCCAATCCATGGGACATTTGGGGGCAATAGACTGAAGGAGGAGAATAAAAATGTATATATATTTTTTTTTTTAACACTGGAAGAAGTGAATCAGTAAACAAAATGACATTCTACATTTTAATTTTCATAATTCACTGCAATATATTGAACGAGGGAGAGAGACAGAAAGAACACATCGTGCTTTCTATAGCATCCTTGTCTCTGGCCAATGCAATTTTAATGGGGTATAGGCGGGTCACAGCCCTATCAACAGGCTGAACTGTGGATCAAAGAGCCACAAACAATGTATTAGATGAGTTGTGTATATAGCAATATAGAAATCAATTGTCTGGGTGTTGAACTATCGATTACACATTAATAAGGACGTTAAGATGGGAGCAACCCCTGAAGCCAGCGACCTGGAGGCAGCTGGCTCCTGCTGGGCTGTGCTCAGCTCTGTTCCTCCTGCATGTGCACAACCACCAAGCGCGATCAATTGAGATGCAGAGTCAAAACCCAACAGTTTCGACGTCCAGTGGCTGTGTCTCTCTAGAAATCAATCACTAAATGGCAAGGTAAAAATATCAATATCTGCATTGAGCCAGGTCTGAAGCCACTGTCCTTCCAGATGGCAACAGGTCTTGTGGCCACCAGCGAATGGTGAGACCTAGCAAGGAAGGCAGTTGCAGTATTTCAGCCCCCGCAGCAGTAATGCTGGTCCTCTTGCAGTGCTGTGACCAGCACAGGGGATTTCATGACATATTCAAATGTATGAGATCCACCAGCCGCTCCAAGAGGCCCATGTGCTGAAGTGACTGTGAAGTGCTGGTGACATCGGACAGGGTTCCTGTGGGGCAACGTTAAATCAAGAAGAGTTGACTGCATTAATTGTATGTGAAAGCCATGGCAATTGCTCTGAATTCCTACAGGAAAGTCCTCTCCCAGCTAAAAGCCACAGCTTCTCAAACAAGCATGGCATTGCTCATTGTGGGAATGGGAAAATGAAGCTGTCATTAGCAACTCTGAATAATTCGGACAAAAAGACACAGAGGCTTTAAGCCTCTGTATAAAGACTGGAATATAAAAGAGTATAAAACAAAACTTCTTTCCATGTAACCAAGAGCATCTGAAGATAGGCAGTGAGATTGAGTGTACCCTCAGCAAGTTTGCAGAGGACAGGCTGGGTTTGTTCAGCCTGGAGAAGAGAAGGCTTTGGGGAGACCATAGAGCAGCTTCAAGTGCTGAAAGGGGCTCCAGAAAAGCTGGGGAGGGGCTTTTGATCAGGGACTGCAGGGAGAAAATGAGAGGGAATGGTTTTAAGCTGAAAAGGGAGAGATTTAGATTAGATATTAGGAAGAAATGTTTTGCTGTGAGAGTGGGGAGGCCCTGACCCAGGTTGCCCAGAGAAGCAGTGGCTGCCTCATCCCTGGAGGCGTTCAAGGCCAGGTGGGATGGGGTTTTGAGGTGTCCCTGCTTATGGCAAGGTGGTTGGAAGTGAGTGATCTTTAAGGTCCCTCCCAACCCAAATGGTTCTATGATTCTATAACTTCTGCTTCAGGTTTGTTGGCATTTTTTGAAGCAAGAGTTGAAATATGGGGAAGGTTCTGGCTCAAATTCAGAGTCCAGCTCTGTCTTTGGGTACCCACTTTCTAGCACAGACATACTCAAAATAAGAAGGTTCTTTTCAAAGTGTCACCCTAATAACACAGCCACCACTGTGTTTGCATAAGGCTGGAAGGCTCCACACTACAGGGGCTGCTAAACAGGCTTGGAGAGACAGAAGGGCCGGCAGGAGCAAGGAAGGGAAAGGGAATCCTTTTTATTGCACACTTTATTAATACCGTAATGCTCAAACTTTCCATCCAAGCATTTAAAACCTCTGACCCCTGCAGCACCATGTGAAATGCCGTGCAAACTGTTCCTCAAGGTCTCTGCGGCACTTGCATGGTCAGGGAGTGTCCCCTCACCATGGTGGGACTATAAGCCATGGTCCTTTCTGTCTTAATGCCATGGCAACCAACAATAGGGGATGCAGACAGGTCAAGCGTGCTTAGAAAAAGAAAACAGAAACCTTTTCCCTTATGTCTTGCAGCACACAAATTGATTCGTGCCAATGTTCAGCTTCTGGAGAGCCAATCCTTCCTCTAGCCCAGCAGGTACAATGTGAAGTTTACACCCTCCCAGGGCAACAAGATGTGAGCTTGCAGTGCACTGAGGCATCCGACACATCGCAGGGGGGCATTTTTATGGCTAAGCATTAGTGTTACTGCAAAGCTGTGTCCATTCCTGGCATCCCCCAGGATGGAGACAACTTGGGCTGCCCATGCTGAACAGCCTCTGGCACTCCCTTGTCTTCTTCCCCAGCCTCAGCAGAGCCTGCCTCATCCGAGCCAGAAAACATAAATTAAAAAAAAACCAAAACAAAACAGAGGAAAAGCAGAAATCAAATAATAAAGGAGCAAATGCAGCACTTGACTCCAGAAGCCTTTGCCGTGGGAAGAAGCTGTCCCAAAAGCGGTGTGTCATCAGCAGCACAGCAACCCAAACAATCAGCCCCTCTGTACACCGTGCCAGCTACAGCCCGACCCGGATGAGGATGGTTGGGAACAATGGCCATGGGGACAATGGGGATTGTTCAGGGCTGCTCAGCTCCTCAGGAGGGAGCAGCCCCACGCAGCCCTGGGAGGGGACCTGCAGCTGTCACCAGCTTGGAGCTGCCAAGCAAGTGGCAGATTTGGGGTGCCCTTTAGAAGGGTTTGTGCCCGCCGGGACGTTCAAGGGATGCCGAAAGCAGCAGTGAATATGTTAAAAGGAAGAGTGTGAATACAGACATGGTGAAGAGTGAGCAGCCTCTGCAGAGAAACCTGGTGCTGAGCTGGAGTTGATGGGGCTCTGGGGTTGGGGGGGAGGGTGTGCGTGAATTGTGAGGGTAAGGCCGGGCTGCAGTGAGCAGCAAATGCCATGCAAACACCTGTAACGACTGAAATTGATACCATTACCTGCATGTGGACCCACTGCAAAGGCACACAGAGAATGTGGCTCCTTTCGACCCGAACTCACCCAAAACTGGTGACACTGTCCAGGAGCCATTGATGCCAGGTTACCCTTGCTCTGCTTCATGTCATCAGGCAAATAATTTTGGATTTGCAAAGGGATTTGGATAGTTTATCTATTATGCCTGGATGATGGCATCTTTTTGCCCCTCTCCCCAGTCAATGTTCACGCTTCATCCACCCCTTGGTGCTCTTCCCACCCAGGACAGTGTTGGCCCTTGCTCCTTCACAGCCTAGTTGGTGGCAAAGCGAAGTTGAGGTACAAATAGGCAAGAGGAATCAACTCCTGGGGCAGCAGCGACTTACTTTGGAGCTAGGATCTCTTTTCCCTAAGGGAGCCAGAGGAATGGCTGTGTGTGAGTGCGTGCACACACTACGGGGCACGGGTCCATCTGCCAGCATGGCTAGGCTGTGACTACAACTGTTTATCTTGAAAGCTGCAGAGTTACATTCTCCAAAGTTTCCAGGGAGAAAATACAGACCCTTCCTTTCAGCTGCGTACCAGAGGATGTGTAACCTCGATGAATTCCTCGGTTTAGTTTGGCTCGGGGATGCCGCACTGGGTAGCATCACCTGCCAGAGGCTCTTCTGCTGCTCTGGGCTGGCTTTGATCTGGGAGCTAGGTGCGCTTCTCGACAGGTTAATAGCTACCAAACTCCGCAGCCTTCCTGCCAGGGAGTCTAGACTCTTCCACCTGCTGTGTACATATTAACACAGACATACACACAACTCTCTCTGTGTACATACAGGTATGCAAAAGCCAGTCTCACCAACGATGCGAAGCAAAGCTTTTCAGCAGCCTCCCAAGGTAAGCAGCAAGAATTAAGCCCCTGGTTTCTGCTGCAGACACAGCTGCCACGTGGAGCCATTGTGACAGCCAGCCTGGCCTTAAGCTTCTTGTGGTTTACTCCCAGCAGACGTGAGGGCTACCAGAGTTGAAAGGCTCCTTTCCATCTCCATCTGCAGCAAAACATCTTTGTGCTGCAAGCTCTACCCCTTCCGAGCTCTGCCAAGGGACGCTGCTGGGTATCCCAGGTGCAAAAAATGCCACTCATTGTACCAGAGCAGAGAAAAATGTCCCGAAGGGCATCCAGACAGTAACCCTGTATTTTGGCTGGCGTCTCCCATTCGTAACTCCTAGCACCACTTATGATGGTCAGGAATCCTACAAGTGGCATTAGACCTGTCACACCTACAACTGCCTCCAGTCCCATCAGTGGCGTTACAGAAAACACAAGCAAGTTGTGCACCAGGTGGGTCAACGCCGGCTCTTGCCTGCAGTGAAACCACAGAGCTGCTCCGCATCGCAGCACGCACTGCACGAGGCTTTTAAGAGAAATGAATCATCTCTCAGCAAAAACAGACAAAACAAAATAAAACACCATGTTTATAAAATAAAGGGAAAGGCAGGACCAGACCCTTGAGAAAACAGGACAGCTTCAAAGCACCTGGAGGTGCACCCAGGGCAAGCAACAATGCTATGTGGGGCCAGGACCAGTCGGGCTTTGCATGGTAACCACTGGCTCTGGTATTCCTGGTGTGTGCCGTGTCCTACCAAGTGGTCAGGGGGACCACTACAGGGTGATGGAGCTGCAGGAGAGGAGGTTCAGTCCTGGTCAAGCTGCTCCAGCGGCTCTGAAGAGAGGTTTGGTGCAGTGCATGCACTGTGTTGTGGCAGCAAATGCAAGGTCTATGTTCGTCTGCAGCAAGTCATGGACATCTTCATCTGCACAACCACAGATAATGCCAAACTCTGTGGTCACCAGCCACTTCCACAGGGCAAAGGGATGGTCAACAGGCAGCAGAAGTGCTGGGGGGCTCAGAAATTTTAACACACTGGCAGCAAGGTCTCTCCATGGCCCTCGTGGTCGGTGCTGCACAAGCCTCAGTGACATAACGGCCATAGCCCAGATCCCTCAGTCCTCTCCCTTTCCATCGAAAAAAAAGGATTTTTGCTTAAAAATTAGAGACTTGAGGCACCCTGTGATACTTTGGTGCTCGCTCCACAGTCTGCTACATCAAGGCAAAGTGTTCTGTGAACTCAAACAGACCTTGACCAGATACTGGAGGTCTTCCCAATGTGCAACATCAATGTGGCTTGAGACAAAACCGAAGGGAGAGGTGACAGGAAAAAAAAAAAAAAGAGTAGTTTGAGAGAAACGATCAGAATTATTTGAGTGGGTGCAAATCAGGTAAATAGGTTTAGCTCGAGAAGAAACAGTTTGTGGCTGAACTTCTTCCACATGAAATCCTGCACCTTTGTTTGGTTTCAAAACATTTTCATTTTGAAACTCACCTCCTGCTTGTTTGCTTTTCTGTTAAAGGGTTAACTAACCTGAAACCCTAAAAAAACCTATTTGCTTTGGGCTGACTAAACTGATCTATTCAGCGCACACTGTTCCCTTTTCCCTCTGCTGGTTTGTTTTTTTGCTTTAAACAGAAAAAACAACAGATTTGGGCTGATCTGATTTTGTTTCCTCCCTCTACCCCCGACCCTGTCCTGCACTTTTTGGTTTGGCTACCAGGTTGAGAAATCCACTATCCACAGGGATCTCAGGTCAGCCTAGCCCACATCTGACAGTAAAAGAAACCAGATTCTCCATGTCTTTTTAGACCCTGGCTTCCTTCTTGGGCTTTCCCGCATAACTCCAGGTCCCACCAGGGCTGAGGGACAAGCTGGGTGGTGGGGAGG
Source organism: Phaenicophaeus curvirostris (assembly GCF_032191515.1). Taxonomy (NCBI): domain Eukaryota; kingdom Metazoa; phylum Chordata; class Aves; order Cuculiformes; family Cuculidae; genus Phaenicophaeus; species Phaenicophaeus curvirostris. The sequence goes on from NC_091411.1 coordinate 4,677,874, forward strand.
GAGAGGACCCTATGCAAAGAGGCTGCGCTTTTCCCTCCTCTCTGCCTGTCCAGCTTTTGGGCTCAGCACCTGTTTCCAGATAAGGTCCCTCATCTCAGCCACATCCCAGCATGGAGAAAGCCATCCACAATGCCCTCTCCAGTGGTGAAAGTCCAAGCAGCAGTGAGACAGCATCAGGAAGAAACACCAAGGAGGCAGCAAAGATGGACTTAATATGAATCTTTAATGCACAGAACAAGCTGTTGGAGCCTTGCGAACGAAGGCTGCGCACGGAGCCGGTCCGTCGACTCAGAGTGGTACAAAAGCCCAGCTTGCCTGCAGCGTCCTCGTACCTGCCTGGCATCCCCCTCTGGGACCTTCACGTGGTGTTGCCAGCCGCCTGGTGTCACCAGACACCCATGCCACCATCTCCTGGCATCCTTGGCCGCCGCGGCACCGCGGCCCTTTGCCCCACAGCTCCTGCCCGGCGGCAGGGCAGGCAGGGCGGGGGTCACCCTGTGCCCCGCAGCTCCCCTCTGCCTGGCCTTGGCCTCGAGCGGGTATCTCCTCCTCCCAGGGTTTTGGAGCATGTAGTCCAGGAAATTCAGTAAGAAAAGATTAAAAAGGAGAGACTTTTATGCTGAGTCAAATTAGGTAATTTCTTCTTTTTTTTTTTTTGTTTTTCCTCTTGAAAAATTAAAAAAAAAAAAAAAAGGAAAAGAAATTAAAGTCCAACTTGCTGATTTCTTGTTTCTCTGTTGTCTGCATGAGAAAGTCCTGTTTGGCCTCGCTGTCCCCTTCTACCCCCTCTGAACATCACCCGACCCCGAACCCCATCAGCCACTCAGCACATCACGAGTCCTCGACTCCTCAGAGTCCCTTTGCCTCCCACAGCTCCAGGCCCGCACCTTCCCTCACCGCCCCTTGGACTCCCCATACGTGTTGCGCAGCATGGAAACCATCTTCTCCTCGCACGTGACTTTGGTGTCCTTTAGGATGCTGTACCAGACCACGCCGGGCGGCCGGACTTCTTCGCTGCGGCAGAACAAGTAGGGCATGGTCTCGGTGCGGCTCTGGATGTAGGCGCTGCGGAGCAGTGTTGAGCAGTGGCTGCTGACCTTCTCCAGCCTCCTCAGGATCAGATGTGCTTTCCTGGAGGGAAGAAACAGAGATAGAGACAGAGCAGGGTGGGCAATACAAAGAGGAGACCAGGAGCCAGGACTTCTAGGTTCTACCACTAGCTCTGTCTTGTGACAAAGACAAACAAGACCCATTGCCTCAGACATTGACTTCCCTCTTTTAAATGGAAAGAAGCTCTGTTTTGCCCCAAACTTCTGAGTATATCTACTATTTCACAGCACCAGGTCAACAGGGCTGGAGGAACTTCATGTCTGACCCACTAGAGCTGCTTGTACGCCCTGGGGATGCTCTCTGCCCCTAGCTAGATGGTCACCACCACCACCACGTGCTCCTGGCAGCCCCCATGCACCTTGGTGAGACCCCCAGTACCTTACTGCTCCTGGTTTAGGAGTCCAGCCCTCCCTTCCCTGTTTTCCCAAGTCTCCAGGAGGCAAATGGCCCAAAAGGACTGAGAGGAATAAAAGCACAACACATTAAGACAAAACAAAATAAACCCGTAAGAAACCAAGAATCCCCTCGTGGGAGTCTGCAAAGTGCTAAATCAAACAAAGGGAGGGGGAGAGAGTTTACTTCAGTGGTCTGAAAGTCTCAAGATCACAGATTATTTCCTCTCCCTCTGGTGCCACAGGAAAGCTCTGGATTTGGGGCTAGGGGATTTCGCAGTTCCTGCAGGAATGTAAATTCCCGATAATGATATGTCAGGGGCAGCGCTGTCAGTCAGCGAGGCATAAACATGGGGATTATATGATTATGAAACCTGAGTGGTGTTGCTGCCCGGGCTGTGAGCTCCCAGCCAGGGCAGCGCCGGGAGCCTGATGTGGCCGCACGCCCGCAGGCAGCTGGGGACGAGCTGACCAGAGTCACCCCAGTGCCAGAACAGAGGGCAGAGATGGTGGCAGGAGGCAAGAGGGCATCCCAGCATCCCAGCATCCCCAGCCGGCTACAGAGCTCTCCCTCCAGAGCGGGAAGACTGGATGAAAAGCTGTAGGAAGCCACTGCTCCTCCAGGGCTGCATGTGGAAAACTTCCCCACTCCTCCCCGGGGATGATGGGCTCAGTGTCAGAAGGGAAGGGCAAAGGGAGCTGGTCCTTCTTGGACAGCACTACATGGTATCCCTGATTCAATTTCACCTATAAAGACAAGCCTGAATAAGCAATCTGATCCTCATTACACACGTGTATAACAATGATGTCATGGGCTAAGCTGTGCCTGGCTCTAGCAGAGTATCTCTACTCGTGCTACTCTCCATAGCAGCCACCTGACCTTCTATAGCATCTGGTGCTCCCACTGCACGTCAAGACCTGCCAGGACACTGCCAGGTCCTTTGTTGCTGGACACCTGCTGCTAAGAAGTTATGAAATGCTACAACGGCATTAGATGCTTTTGGTAAAGCCTGATTGATTAAAGCTAAAGCTCAGCAGCAAATCAAAGTCTGTAGTGACTGTCACTGCAGATAACAAGCTTCAGCAAATCACAAATCAGTGGTGCTCGAAAAGACCAAAAGCCATCATCTGTGCCATTTCCTTGCTGGAATCAACCTGCCCTGATGCATGTGTGTCTAACCTATGCATAGAGGAAAAAGTTAGTAAACCTTAGAGCACTTACCTATCTTAATGCTGAAAAATTGGCACTTTTTCTTCTTTTTCTTCAGGGAAGGCTGAGCAAGCACAGGGCTCAGGGTCAAGTCACAGGACAGACTTCTGTGTGAGCTGACAGTGCTCAGGAGGAAAGCACTGAGCCAGAATGCCCTCCTCAGAAAGGATAACTATCATTTCTCTAAGGCCATAGCTCCATGGTCACTCATATGCAGTGCTACAGACTAGGAGAAGTCTGGCTAGAAAGCTGCCTGGAGAAGAGGGACCTGGGTGTGTTGGTTGACAGCGACTGAACATGAGCCAGCAGTGTGCCCAGGTGGCCAAGAAGGCCAATGGCATCTTGGCTTGGATCAGAAACGGCGTGACCAGCAGGTCCAGGGAGGTTCTTCTCCCTCTGTACTCGGCACTGGTGAGACCGCTCCTCAAATCCTGTGTTCAGTTCTGGGCCCCTCACCACAAGAAGGATGTTGAGGCTCTGGAGCGAGTCCAGAGAAGAGCAACAAAGCTGGTGAGGGGGCTGGAGAACAGGCCTTATGAGGAACGGCTGAGAGAGCTGGGGGTGTTTAGCCTGGAGAAGAGGAGGCTGAGGGGAGACCTCATTGCTCTCTACAACTACCTGACATGAGGTTGTGGAGAGGAGGGTGCTGGGCTCTTCTCCCAAGTGACAGGGGACAGGACAAGAGGGAATGGCCTCAAGCTCCACCAGGGGAGATTTAGGCTGGACATTAGGAAAAAATTCTTCACAGAAAGGGTCATTGGGCACTGGCAGAGGCTGCCCAGGGAGGTGGTTGAGTCACCTTCCCTGGAGGTGTTTAGGCACGGGTGGATGAGGTGCTGAGGGGCATGGTTTAGTGTTTGATAGGAATGGTTGGACTTGATGATCCGGTGGGTCTCTTCCAACCTGGTTATTCTATGATTCTATATTTCTCACAAATCATCTCTGCTGCCAAAAGGGAGTATTGTCCCTTCCCAGCTTGTCCCTGCCCCTTTGCTTGTGCTGGCACAGGTGTACAGAAGGCCAACATGAGGAAGTTGTCCATCCAAAGACCAATCAAGCAACCTATGGTGTTTTCTCCAGATTGGTTCCCATTCTAGCTCACCATAAGGCCTTTCTCAGCCACAGCAAGAGGGGAGGGACAATGAGAGGCCATGGTCAGCTCTTGAGACAAACCCCAGCAGTGGGTAACCACAGCTTGGGCCTATCCTAGACAAGCAGGGGACTCCCCAGCACACATCTACACACGCCTGCTGGCCAAGCTCTTCTCTTTTCCTCCCTTCTCACTGCTTCACCTTTCTCCTCCTCTCCATAGCTTTCTTCACCCACCTCTCACTTTTCCTCTGCACAATGTATTCACTCATTTGTCTTCATTTCCCTTGGCCTTCTCTACCTTCCCATTTTCATTACTTGCTCCACCATACTTGCATGATCTTGTTAAAAATGGATTTTATTAAAAAGCACTATGTCATCATTTTTTCCTGGTACACACTCAGGTTTCTTACTCAAGCAAACATTCCTATGTGTGACAAACAGCTTGAGGTGCAAGAAGTCCAAAAGTCAAGTCATCCAGACCTGCTGATGTCCTGTGCGCTCTGCTCCTTGTGGAGCTGGTCTAAGCACACCATCTGCACCTTGCCACATCGATCCCCAGGAAAGTATTGATGTTTAAGGGTGGAAAGCAGCACATGATGGGTTGGCCCTATGAGGATGCTGAAAGCACACTGTACCATGGTCAAGGAGGAGACCAGGGCAATGGGGAGGGGGGGAATCAGGCCCCTCACTTTCAGTATTTGGTGCCAAAGCCTCAGTTTTGGTGAGTTTCACTGCTTTGAGTCATTTATTTTAGCACAGTAATGAAGTCATGTGTAAATGTTAGATTTAGCTTTCGTCTGTCAGCTGTTCTGTCTTAAAAAAATAAGGAGAAATAGAGATAGAGCAGGCAAGGGAGGGGTGAGAGAGACCGAGAGAGAGAGGCTTTCTGGTGAAGACTGGGTAATAAATTACAGGAGCAGTTCTTGGGCTGCCAATTTAACAGCATAAATCAAGCCCTGGGTATTACCCAAGTGCTCCCTGCAGAGGGCTGTCGGGTCAGAACGACCACCTTTCAAATACTGGAAACGAAATCTTCCTAAATGCTGACCAACCTTATCCCTGCCAAAAATGGTAATTTATTGCCTTATTAAAGGGCAGGAACTGGGAGAGGACGTCAGGGGAACAAGCAAGGGGGGGAGCCACTCTCATGGCTGCCTGTGGCCAGACCCCAAAGTGATGTAGCAATCCCCTTCCCTCTCCTCCCACAGCCCAGACTGGGGGTGCTCCTACGTTGGCGTGAGCCAGCCGTGCTCTCCCACCCACCCTGCGTCCACCACACGGGCTGTTGTTTTAAGTTGGCGCCAGCCAGGAACTGACTCTGGTCTCCAGTTTTGTCACAGAGGTCACAGATGGCAGTCATAAATGATGAAGAGGGGGTTTTAAAAGTAGTGATGGCTCTATGTGGCTCCTTCCCTCTGTGGTACCTCGTGGCACGGTGAGGGATAGGAAAGGGGATGGGTGTAAGCTATCAGGACACTTCCCAAGGGATCACTCAGGAACCAGTGGCATCAGTGCAAGGGAGCACAGTGCAGGGACTGCACAGGGGACCAGTCACCAAAGTCCCTTATTGCAAGCCCCAGTCCTTCCAGGATGTGCCCAAGAGCAGGAGACACGTTACCTTCTGCGTTCTCAGCCCTGGGCGTGCTCCTGCAAGGACATTTGTCCCCCTGCTGCGCAGGGGACAGCGATCATTCACCTTAATGGCTGGTGCGGGATGAAAACATACCCAGAGCCATTAAAACACTGCCCCAGGAGGAAAGTGCTAAAGGAGAACGAATGAGCATGAAGGAGAAAAGAAGAAATGATACCTGGAAAGAGGGAAGGACAAGCTTCCCAGGACTGGTGCAAGGAGAAGGTGGTGGCCTGGCCGTTGTGTTCCCAGATAGGGTGATTTTGTCATAAATTCAGAATTTTCCACTCTGCTGAGAACTGACCTGGGTCTGTCAGACCCTCATCTGAGAGGACAGTGAGTCCGGGACTCAGTGGCCTCTTATCACAGCCTCCCATCAGTACATTGCATTCCTCTCACTATCAGAAGGCAGCTGCTCTGGAGATGCACTTCATCTCCCGACGCTGTCCCAGCTGACTGCCTGGGCGACTTCCTCAAGCAAAGGAGAAGCCGCAAGCCCTGGGCTCATGCCACATCCTGACCCTGTTGTTGGTGGTGCCACAAGTAGGGACGTGGAAGGAGGATTGTAACTTGATTACTTTTTACCGCCTCCTTCTAAAAAAGCCAAGCCCTGTTTGCAGTGGCCAAAAGAATTGTCCCAAAAATATAGTAAGAGAAAATAACAGAGAAATCTCTCTGTTGCTGTGTCAGGGAACCCTCTTGCTGCAGAGCTCCAAAGGTCTGAATGCACAGTAGCGTTAATCCTTCAATGCTTTAGACAGATTCATCTGTTTTGTTGGAACAAATTAACTCTCTGAGATTCACGTGGTGTCTGTAAGAGGAATAGGGGGAGCAGGAAAGGGGTTGTTGTTACTAAAGCAGGAGGAGGCAAGCCAGGTGCCAAGATGCTGCTCACCACAGAAAGTCCTGGTTTAGGGCCACCTATGAGCTAAGTTTTTAATGTCTACTTAATGTAAACCGTCTGGTTGGGACATCTGGCTGTCAGTGTGTCTTCTCTCAAGCAGCTGTTTGCAGTAACCTGTGGCTTTCATGGAAACTGGGCTCATGAGGACTCCAGTGTGATGTATTTATTACACGGAGGCAATCAACTTCCTTCTTGTCGCTCAGTTTTATGAGTGAACATTTACTGTGAAGCCGAGGCTCATCTGATAAACATTTCAAGGTATGAAAATGAATGTCCCCCTGGGAAGAACAGTCCGTCAATTAAAATCATGTTACAAGATGGCCTCCCCTGGCAAAGCCTCACTCGCCTCCCGCTCCGTCAATGCCTTTGTTTCTGTCCAAGCTCCCTGAGAGGCAAGGCTGGAAGGCAGAGATTCGCTTCTCCTTGTCTGCCAGTCACGTCTGTCTCAAGTACAGCTCAGGGGGCATATGGGCACTGCAAGGAGCTCATCTGGCTCGGCAAGGAAGACAGACAGCAGACAAATTGACCACTGACTCCAGATGTAGCTTGGTATAGAATCCAGCACTATGGACAATTTAAATGTCACCTTGCAAATCTCATGGCTTGATGCAGGCATCAGGTTAGAGAGCGTCCTTCCGTAAGTGTACTGGATCCCAAGTAACAGAGGAAATAAGGATGTGTAAGAAGAGGCTGATGATTCCCAGGGATTTAGAAAGCGATGAGGAATTGAAAAGGACAAACAAGCCTGCGGTGTCATCAAAGAAGCAGGAAGGCAGTGGGAAAGATGAGAAAGGCTCTGTGCCAAAGGCTAATGAACTAGCAAAGAAACTACGACCAAGGTCATCTCTGAAGAAGGACAAGCCACAGGCCAGCTTGGATTTATGTCCAGAACGGGTGTGTTTACATCCTCCTGTTGTGAGGATCTGTCATCTTGGTATGGACAGATCCTCAGCCACAACCAAAAGGCAGATAGGAGCAGAAGGGAGAGAAAGAGAATCTTTTCCAGTTAGTCATGGATCCCATTCCTCCATCTTCCTCTGCTCCAGCTCCTTGGACACGCCACACACACCCTCAGCCACGTGAGGGGGTGCACAAAACCACACCTGGGGCAAGTGGCCCTCTCCTCAACCGTCCAGAAGGAATGTTGTTTGAGTGTGGAAGAAGTTAGCCCGAATGCAGGGTGTCTGAATGGATCTCTCCCAGGTGCAGAACTGTCCCACAACAGGGGGATGGCCCTGGAGGTCACATCATGTTCCTTCACATCAGTGGACTCCATCAAAAGATGCCCAGGAGGGCTTCTGCTGTGTCTTATTACCCACCTATTTGACATGCACCAACACCACAATATAGGGATGGACTAGCCCTGGGATCCTTGAACACCTCTGTTGGCTATTGCTGCCTCTGGACAGCAGCTGTTGATACCAAACACTTGTCACTGAATACATCACTTTCAACACATTGGTGTCTATCTATCTGCTGCATTTTCACTTCATTCCCTCGGTCATCATTTCCAGCCATCCACCCTGCGATTCACCAGGGCATCTTTGAACCCTAGGGAAGCTGTGGTCTCCTCTACCAACACGCTGTAACTGAAGAGGATCCAAGTTGGTCCCGGCTTACACACAGCCCATTCACTATGTCCCAAGCATAACTTAACCTCACCCCTAACTTTTCCAATGCACTCAGCTCCTCATCTGCAGTATCTCCAGCCTTGTTCAGGTCAGATGCCCCACAAACATTCATCCAAAGACCACCCAGCTGCTAGATGTCCCATAAGTATTCATCTGAAGACAAAGTGGGACCTGGCAGTCCTAGGGGATGGCAGGACAGCTCAGTGAACACCAAAGGGGAACTTCTACCCCTGCAAGGAGAAGGCAATGAGGTTCACAAGTTCAGTAGCTAAGCAGAGAGGTGTTTTTGGCGTCAAGGCATGGGAGGATGTAGGGAAGGGACAGGTACCTGGGCCCCAGCTCATCCTCGCTGCGCCAGACGAAGTCTCCAAATTTCTCATAGTGGGAATTGTAGTGGTGCTGGACTCGGAAGAGCATGGAAGCGGAGACCTCCATCAGCGTGTTATAGGCTGTCTGCTGCTCCTTCCCGCTGGTGTAGCCATTGTAGAGGTTGTAGATTTTGTCAGCTATCTCTGGAAAGGATCAGGAGGATGGGATTAATGAGCATCCAGAAGGTGCTAACACAGGAGGAGGAGGAGGAGCGCAGCCCTGTGGGAGAGGCGGGCATCTGGGATGGCTGCCAGTCCCCTGGGGCTGCCTGCAGCACGGTGCAGCCACCCGGGGAGCATTAGCAATTCCTCAGGTTGATCCTGCAGTGAGTACCTTCCCTGAACAGAGCAGCCCCAGGGACTCCAGCAGTTCTCCAAGAAGGAACAGGAGAAGGAGAGGAAGGGGGTTGCCAGCAGTCGTAGCTTCATCCTCCCAGGGTAGGCAGGCAAGCTCTTAACTAATTCACCAAAACAAAATCAATTGCACAGCTATGGTGCTAAAGAGTAGGAAGAATATGACACTGTCAATAACAAGATGGTATTTGAGCCAGAAATACATCATATCATCATTGTGGGTATCCACTGGAGCAGCTCAGATGTATTAAACGAGAGGGTGCTATAGAAAAGGATCTTGTTTTGGAAATGAAAAATGCACAAAGTCCGATTTCCTTCCTTTTCTTTAGTCTCCTGTTTGCTAATTTTTTTTCCTGGGAATGCTTATCAAGAACATTAAACATAGCATTCACCAAAACTTTCATTTGTGTGTTTTTCAAAATTGAAAGCAAGCAAGCAAGAAAACAAGAAACCCGCCTTGCACTCAGAGGAAGCTTTTTAAATCTGAAAGCAACCAAGTGCTCTGGGCATAAGAACAAATGGGATTGGTTTCCAAATTGGAAAATGCAAATGTGCAAAAGTGGTCAGGCTTTTATCAGTGTTTCGCTTTCACAACTGAACCAGCTGCCACCAGCATCCTTTTAAACACCCGGAGCTGACAGTGTCCCAGACTGCAGACTGCCCTGGCCCAGCAAGAGCTGTCTCCCTTGCTTTTGCAAGAAGAGATCACTCTTTTTCCAAGGTATGTGTGTCAAACATGTATCAGCTCCCACAGCATGTGCTGGGAAGGATGCCGTGGCACAGGACCACAGAAGCCACCAGCTTCCCAGCTAACGGGACTTTGCTACAGGACACTCCTGCAATTCATCACCCTGCCCCTGATTAACCTCCCTGTGCCCACGGCTGAATTTACAGGAGCCTTCACACTGGAAAAGGAGAGACTGGAGGGGTTTGCAGGAGTGCAGTGTGTGCAGGAAAAGCAAAGTTAGCAGGAAATATCTTTTGCCATGGAAAATGAGGGACCTGAACACTTACCTTCTGCCTTGCTGTCATCTACCAGTGGGCACGCTGTGCGCAGGGTGACCGTGCTCAGCTCTGAGTGTCTCCCTCGTGTATCCACCGCATAGAGAGTAAATCTGGAAGGCAGGAAGGAAAAGGAAAATAATGCCTTTATCCCTCAGTCCTGCACCACAGGGTTGTTATGGGAACTGGACTTCATGAGAGAAAGGAAAGATGTAGTCCAGGCTCCTATCAGTCAGTTTTGGCATCTCAAGGAGACGTGAGATAATTTCAGGCTTCAATCAGGAGAGCACCCAGGGAAAGGAACCAGGGACAGGCCACTGCATCCCCATGCAGCATCTCTGGAATCGTTTCCTGTTTCCTGAGCCACACAGGCTGCACCCTGCAGCCACCTGACTGCGAAAGGATGCAAACATCTCTGGGGTTGCTTTGCCAGGCACTAATGTAAACACTATAACACTGTGGCATTTGCAAGCAAGGCTCCTCTCTGGCCCTCCTGAGAGTGGAGCAGTAATTCCTGCCATACGCAGGCTCTGTGCTGACAAGAGACAGCTCGTACACATCTTGTGAACAGCCCTTGAGGTCGTTTTCTCCCTCATTTCCTCACCAGGGTGGGGTTGGTAAAGGGTGGGAATGATAATTTCACACTTGAAGCTAATGGAGAGCATCTGACAGTAAAATGTGGCTTTTGTGTCGGGAGAAGCATTGAATAAACAGGCTGTGGCTGCATGGGATGTCCTGGGATGCCAAGCTCAGAGCCCTGGTCAGAGTATCAAAGCCTTAAAATGAGAATGCTTCTTCACAGCAGGAGGGACAATCTTCAGTCCACTCTCCCAAAAGGCATTGATTCATATTTATTCACTCTGAGCCAGGCACTTCATATTTATTCACTTGAGCTGGCTTTGACAAAGTGCAGGAGCTGGCTTGAACCCCTTGGGGTTGCCTGGTGGTGTGGTACCCAGCTCCCGAGAAATAACACAGCCCTGCTCCTTAGCCTAAGGTAAAAGCGAGGAGCTCTTGCAAGTGAATGCAAAGAGCATCATAAAAGCAGTTGAAGCTTAAATGGGATTGAGACCCTGAGGTATATTTATTTAAGGAATGGTCCTAACTGCTTTGCATCCTTAATGAGGACAGAAGCAATGCCTCCCTTCTCCTCACCCCCGACATGAGCCGCGCCAGCCCCACTCTCTCCTCCCTGCTGGCTCTGCACACCCCACACACGGCTGATAAGAGCTGACATTTGCACGGTAGCAATTCCCAGAACAGGACATATTCTCTCCCAGCAATTAGCATTAGTTCCTTAACAATACTTGCTGTCTGAAAGGATGCCAGCAGACTGCCAAGGAACCCGCTTGTCTGTAGGGACAACTCCCATTTTCACAAAGCTGGGGCACGCAGGGGATGCACATGCTGAGCTCACCCAAAGAGATGCTATTTAATTCCTTGGCATGACATCATTTTCCTTAATTTACTAGGAATGCTGCTCAGAGTGGGAACATCTCAGGAAGGACATCCGCACTGTGCAACTTCACAAGTACCACACACAGGCTGTTCTCCCGCTATAATTTAGGGACAGTGGCAGAGCAATAGGGTAATATCAAATTCAGAGCAGGAGTCTTTGCATCCCATCCTGAAGATGCTATCATTCCATCTCCTCCATTCAATAGATGAGGGATTCAAGGCAAGTAAGGAGTCTCCTGCTGTGAGCAGGGAAGGTACATCTTGTCCAGTTCAGGAATTTTCAACATAATAAGGATATGGAACTGTTTGAATGGGTCCAGAGGAGGGCTGCAAAGATGATCCAAGGGCTGGAGCACCTCCTATGGAAGGACACACTGAGAGAGTTAGGGTTGTTCAGCCTGGAGAAGAGAGGGCTCTGAGGAGACCTTAGAGCAGCCTTCCAGTACCTGAAGGGGCTACAGGAAAGCCAGAGAGGGTCTTTTTATGAGGGCATAGAGTGATAGGATGAGGGGGAATGGCTTTAAATTGGAGGGGGGAAGATTTAGACTAGACATCAGGAAGAAATTCTTCACCATGATGGTGTTGAGACACTGGAATAGGTTGCCCAGGGAAGCTGTGCCTGCCCCGTCCCTGGAGGTGTTCAAGACCAGGTTGGATGGGGCTTTGAACAACCAGATCCAGTGGGAGGTATCCCTGACCATGGCAGGGGGGGTTGGGACTGAATGGGCCTTAAGACCCCTTCCAATCCAAATCATTCTATGATTCTATCTCTCTGCAGCACGGATCCCCTCTCTCCAGGTGCAGAGAACAACAGGGGCACTCAGTGTTGGGTGGGGGTAACCTCAACCCCAGTCAGAGGAGGAATCCTTCAGCAAGAGAGCTGGTCAGAGACTCAAAGAGTCTTGCTGCCCATAAAGGTGCTCAGCAGCAAGCAAGCTCTTCTTGTTCATCAGTATAAGTGCAACAAGCAGTAAGAGGGTTTAACAAGCAGGTTACTGCTGCAAGCGTATCTCCGTTCCTGTCTTGGGTCACTTGCTCAGCCACTGTGGCTGTGATGGTGTGTTTTCTTTTTTAAACGCGTGAGCACAGCTAATGTGTAACCTCTGCTCTGCCCGTAACTCAGTCAATACAGCTCCATTAGCTGTGAGGCAATCAGCGCCAGAGCACTTTCCTTGAAAACCAGCAGACTTTTATCAAAACACAATTGTAATAGTCAGCAATTAGTGCCCACACCACCTATTCCATCCCATCGCTAGTGGAGTCAGGAGGAAGCATCTTTGCTTGGCAGGGTGTTAAAGCACATTCAACCCTTTGGGCGATGTTAAAGACCTGCATCAGCCCTTTGACTGCACTCTTCCCCACAGAAACAAAGACACTCAGCCGCCAAGAGCAAGAGCGTCTGTTCTGGTCAGGCCTGGGTTAAAAAATGCATCAACAAACAAGCCTTTTATTGCATCAGTTTTTCAGCTGATATACAAAAATACCCCTCAAAATGCAAATGGAAAAACATCAGAATCAAAGTCATTTTGATCTGGACAGAAATTGTTCCTTGACAAAAAAATAATTGCTTTCCCTTACCTGAAACTGGTCTTCTTTGAAAAACTGTAGAGGGAAGCTTTTCATTTCTGTTCAATCTGAATGAGATGTTTTGGCATCAGCACCAATAAATCCAAATCTGGTGGAAGCCAGCGGCCCTGGCAGCACGTGGCCTACCTCTCTAGCTCCTTCCAGTGAGTGATCTCAGAGGGCTTTAATGTTAATTATGGTCCAAAAGATCACCTTGAAGCACAGCAGTATTAATAGCTCTGTTTTATCGATGGTAAACAGAGACATATGAGGTGAAGCATCGTGCCCTGGAGAGGCTCAGCAACATGAATAGTTTGGAAACTCAGGAGATGATGATGGTTTCCAATCTTGTTCTCAGACCACTCGACCACCCAGCCTCTCCACGGCAAAACATTTTTACAGCCAGTTAATGGCTCTGCACAGAGTGCCGGGGTTTATTCTTTTTCTTTCATTCCTGGAAACAGACAATTAAGAGAAGAGAGCGCAAAGATCTGCGGCTCAGTGTAAAACCGGCATTAACAGGCAGATCTTGCTGCATCAAAGAGAAACCGCTGGCAGACACAGGTGAGAGCCACCAGCAAGGATGGAAACCAAAAGCGCACAAAGAGGGCAGCAGGCAGGAGGAGAGGGACCACCACCACACAGGAGGGATGGGGCTGTCTGCAGGACCAATAAGGGGCAAATTGAAGTGAGCACAACTGAGGGAAGGAGCTTTGCAGAGCACATGGTGGGCTGGAGTCCAGCTCTGTAATGCTCCATGGAAATCCTCCTGCCATACTCACATCTACACACAGCATTTAGGGCCAAGGACCAAAACAGGCACCGTCCCCACTGATGATGACGGAGCTGCGCCTGATTAGGCCAAACCTGCTAATTTGTTAGAAGAACAAAGGAGGCCAAAGCATGGTTCTGAGCATTTTGCCCAAGGTGGAGGATCTCCAGGATAAAGCAGAAGCCAAAAATGAAAAGGTCCCAGACCCGTGCTCAGCACATGAAACTGTGTCAGACAACCTGGAATGCCATATGGTAGCTATGAGCTGGCAGAGCCTCCATCATAACCTGGAGGTGTTTTGTTCAGCAATCAACTTTCCCCACGATGCCTTCTCATGTTCTCCCTGTGCTCTCCAAACAAGCCTGGGGCTACCTGTTACTGTCACACAGCTGACCCTCTTTTTCACCTGCGCCTTCAATAAGATCGTACATAACACTCGATTTTCTAGAAATACTAAGATATATTTTGCCCAAATTGGTTCCAAAGAGCATTTCACCACTGGAAGGACAGATGCTCTTGGCAAAGATCAGCCCCTCCGTGCCTAGAAAAGCTGTCACCTCTGCAGCAAAGCACAGCATATGAAATCCTATAAAGTAATGCTGCTTAAATCTTTACTACTAAATGCAAACCTATTGAGACCACAAGAATCTTTTAGAGAGAGCTAGAAAGCAATTAACATGTGGCCTCATGAAACATCAACACCATCTTCCTTGTAGATACCCCACCCAACGCTGGCTCAAGCCTGGATTTTATCACCAGGCTTGAGATGCTTCTTGGGGGAGGAACAGCAAGCGGAGGGGGGGTGTTAAAAGTTTCATTCCAGGAAGCCAATGACTGTGGACGATTCTCAATTGCATTTAAAAAGAAATAAAAAATGGAAAAATATGTTTCTATCCTTTCTCAATGCAGATCAAAAAAGAATACAAAATATAAAACTCTAAAGGCATGAAACCATAAGCCTGAGAATGAAAACCCAGAACATGTTATTTATTTACAGACAACAATGTCGGTTCATGTTTTTTTAACTCCCTCTCATGATGCTCATGATGTTTGAGTGCTTTAGTCATGATCCTTATTTGCGGGAAGACAGATAAGGACCTCTGCATCTGACCTTCCTTAGCTCAGCAGCTGATTCCTGTATATCCTACAGATATCACAGGCATTTCAATTCTGTCTTGTGCTCTGCTTTTCCTGAAGCCTCTGGGCTTGTGCAGATGCTCAATGAGATGCCATATCACAACTGGGCTGCCGAGAAAGGGGTCTGATAAGGAGTCCAATAAACACCTCTGCAGTGCCAAATACCCGTACTAAGAAACCAGGTGCCTATGAGTAGCTGGCTGCATCTAAAAGCGATGGCTGTGCAGCAAACCTGGGCTGTGCTAAGGAGACCCCTGCACCGTGTTAACTGGGGACAGGGCAGAGATGCTGCTTGAGTCCAGCGTCATGCAGAGAACTGGTCTCATGCTTTCCCAAGTGGCGCAACGAGATGCTCCTGCTAGCAGGGCTTGCCTTGAGTTTGGCTGATAAGTTTGGGCTTGGTGCTTTCCTCCTGCAGCCACAAAACTCTTGTTTTGCTGATGGCTCCAGGAGCTGGGCGCAGGGCAGACCTGGCTGGTGTGACACACACAGGGTAATGGATTCTCTCTTTCCTGGTGGCATGGGTACAAACACCAGTGATCCTGGGCATGAAAACACAAACCTTGACCTGGGTGAGGTCACATTATCTTGATGTTAGGTTCATGTCCTGCCTGCGGTCAGTCACGGTTTGTCTGTGCCTTCTGCACAGCCCGGGGTCTCTGGGCTCGCACGCAACCAGTGCCTGCTGCTGCGGCAGGTCCAGTGTGCTGACACACAGACACCACAGCCCTGCTTTGCCAGCCCCTCTTGCTTCTTGTTCCAGCTGAAAAACAGTTTGGAGGCCTCCATTTAAAAGCCCTCAATGGACCAGCTCTTGGCAATCCCTGCTTACCCGCTCGCTGGTGATCTCAACACAGGGATGGGGTGCAAGGGACCTCAGGCCAGCAAGATTCAGGCTGTGTCTGGACTCGGGCACGCAGACAGTACAGCATCCAGGAATGGTGCCACAAGCACATGTGGATGTGACGGCACTCCTCACACCCAGCACTGTGGACACCCTTGTGCTCCCTCGAGCAAACACTGTCCTCTCCCAGTCTTCTAGTACCTTCAGCTCCCAGACACCAAGGTGAGCGGAGGCAGCCTGGAGGTGAGGATGCTGAGAGGGTACACGTGTTTCTTTGTCCACATACTTACAGCAGAGCATCGGCCTGATGAGCAGCAACAGACCTTCATCTCAGCATCTCCTGGCCGTTACAAGCCTCAATAAACTTACACAGTTTCCCTGAAATATTATTCTTGCAAGGTGGGGAAACCAGGGGTGCTGGAGCAAAGCTGTGTGTGTTTTACCCCCAGCTGCATGCCACAAGGTGCACACAGTCCATGGGGCCTCTGGGCATCCACTCAGCCCCGTCCCTCCACCGTGGGCTCATACATCTTCTCTTGAGCCTCCCAGCTGCTTTCCTTGACAGCCACAGAGCAGGAGCAGGGCTCGCCTGCCAGCAGCAGGAAGGGGGGAGCGGGGGTGTTTAGTGCAAGCACTACCAATTCAGAAACGATTACAATTTAAAAAGAAATCAACTCAAATAAAAAGCAGCTCATTCACACAAGCCACAGGAATGCAGCTTAGCTTATTGGTGACTCTGTGACTTGAAATAATTAGAAAGGTAAATGAGAACAACCCCCCATCCCTGGTCTCTGCAACAAACGCCAAGCAGACAATGAGCAGGGAGTGGTTTTTGGAAAGAGAGGATTTCTTCATCTATTTGTGGACCCTGATTTTGGGCTGATCACTTATGCTGTGCCCATGGTGCCAGACGGTGAGGTGGGATGGCACCCTGGCATGGGACCAGCCGTGATGCAGCCCTACCAGAGGTGCTACTGGAAGTTTGGGCTTTGTCTAGGCTTTACAGAGCAGTGGACATCCTTGTGCTGTCTCCCTAACACTGTCACAAGTATTGCAGCAATCAGATGCTCCTGTTAGGGCAATTGAAGCCTGGCAGGAATGTGGGGTGGGGCTGGTGACAAGCTGTTGTGCTGGGACCTCAGGCTGTGCCAGCAAAGAGTGGGGAAGCTTGTGGAAGAGATGTTCCTGAGCAGCTCGGAGCCTCCTGTATGCTGGGGAGAGGCACCAAGGGAGGTGACACCAACCTGCTACCACCACCCAGAGAATTGCTGCTTATCTGTCATACCTCTTCTGCAAAAGGACTGAGGTCTTCAGTTTTGCATTGCTAACATTTTTTTGGCTGTCTTTCTGCAGAGAAAGGCACTACAATAAGGAAACAGCAGACAGTGCTATCTTGAAATAAATCATCTTTTAGAAAGCTCTACTCAGAGTTCTACCACCCAAGAGAAGTACCTTTTATAGCTGGGCTTCTTTTAACCATCTGTGACAACTGACCTTGCTCCCATCAGTGTGACAGAAGAAGCAATGCTGGTGCCAACACCAGAGTGTTGAAGTTTTGCCTTTACACAAATACATGGGGCTGTCAGTAAACTGCTGTCACAGTTCACACCTTCTTTTCCAGGACAGAAAATGTTGTGAGACTAATAGTTACCCTTCAACAGATGCTTCCCAACAATACCAGATCATAGTTGTCAGATGGAGGGAAATAACATGTACCTGCCACTACATGCCACAGGTGTCTGATGCCTTTTGGAAGCGTATAAACCAGGGCCCATCAAATACTCCTCGCAGAAGGAAGGGCAGGGGCCGCTCTGCAGAGTAAGAGGCTGCTTGTTCAAGGAGATCTCTGGAATAGGGCAGAGGAGGCTTGATTTCTGAGACAGTAGAGAGCAGGTGGATCAGCTCTGTGGCAGCTCTGGGAAAGTCACCTAGGGTTATCCACACTGTAAGGTTGCCCTGA
The DNA here is from genome assembly GCF_032191515.1 of Phaenicophaeus curvirostris. NCBI lineage: Eukaryota > Metazoa > Chordata > Aves > Cuculiformes > Cuculidae > Phaenicophaeus > Phaenicophaeus curvirostris. The sequence goes on from NC_091411.1 coordinate 4,695,304, forward strand.
GTAGCAGCTGATGCCGTGCCTATCCTCAAAACCACTGTGCCTCCGTGTGACAAGAGACACAGAAACTAAAGCATCCTCAGATGCCTTCTTACCTGGCACCTGGATTTGTCTGAGGCAGTGGCTGCTGTCCCCTGGAATCTGGGTGACACTAGGGAGGCTCACAGGAGGCTCGCAGGAGACTGCTGGTCATGTCTATATGCAAGGTGGATATGCAAACAGCACAAATGAGGTAGCGTGGCTACAGTTATATCAGCCAAGGAACAGGAAAAGGGCACTTCATGAATTGTGGCACTGGATGAGGCCATGGAAAACCAAAACCTGCAGTGGACAAGGTGTCCCCCCAGCTCCCCCTCAGCACAAGCAGCAGACGCTGCACACCTGAGCCAAGCTACAACGCAGATTCACTCAGCTCTCGGTCCTTAGAGCACTTCATCAATCTCTTTTTGTTTCAGATTCCTATTGAACAAGATCCAGGGAAAAAAAAAAGGATGAAAGGGAAAGAAATTAATTAAAAATCCTGACCATTTCTTGCTGCTGCTTGGGTCCATTGCCTCCCTGCTAGAGAAATCCCCAGCAGGACATTCACCTTCCCACCCTCAGCTGCAATCTCCTGAATTCCCAAGCTTTTCCTCAAAACCCTGCCCATAAGCCCCACGAGAGCAGCGATTCCCAGTACCACCATGGCTGTGAAAAAGGGCCTTGATACCCAGGCCACCTTCTGGTCCCTAGAGTCCTGCTCCTGAACGATACTTGTGTTGGAGGGCCAAGATCCCACAAAGAGGCCCTTTGCCAGCCAGACATCTTGCAAGCAGCAGTGCCAAGATTGCCTCAGGTGAAAACGTGTTTCACTGGAAATGAGGGGAAAACGTGAGCTGGTTTCAGCCCCTGTCCCTGCACCCTCCTGGCCACTGTGCCCCCAGGGTAACTTCATCATCCTGGGGCTGAGAGCACCCAACGTGCCCCGGGTTCCCCTTGCCCTTTTCTCCACCTTACAGATTTCCTCCTTTGTTGCTTCTTGCAACCATTGACAATGAGCAGATAATTACTCCCTCATCCCTCACTCTTGATAAGTTTTCTGTTGCCCTAGTGGGTGGCTTGCACTTAGGAGCAGCTTTACATCACTGAGGAAGGAAGAACAGAGTAAGCTTCTCTTGACAGAGGGGCTGTTGCACTGCACAAAACTTCTGCTGGAGACAAGATGTGGATGAGAGAACAGCTCCTTGGTGTAGGAGCAGGACAGCACACCCAAAAAAGCTGCCTTGACATGAGATTACATTAACACAGCCTACGTTGCGACCCTGGGGCTTTATCTCCTAGGCACGTTCCAAGGAGCAAGAAGTCTTGGTCTTTAATTAGCTTGAAGATACCCAGTAGACCTTTAAGGTGCCCCACAGGGTCCCTGAACTCTAGGAATGGGATGATGGCAGAAAAAGCAGGATCACCCAGGGATTATCAGCTTTGGGGAAGAGGGGCAGAGAGTGTTTGAGGTCCATATTTCTTGGCAGTTGTGTCCTTGCTTTCATCCTGCTGGCTGTGAGGATGAAGAATCACAGATGTGCTTACAGAGCATGAACTGGCCTTGCTCTCCACAATTTCCACTGCTTGTCTCAGGGCTTGGGGCAAGGCGTTCCCCCTCTCTGCACGGCAAGGACAGGTCCCAGGTCATCCAGGATGTGAATCTTATTGTCACTTGAGTGGTGTGAAGAACCAGAAGGAGGTGGTGCTGAGACACTACGGGCTGGTGGTTTTGTTTCCAGAGAAGAAAACAGCTTGTATCAGCCTATCAAGTGCCAGAGTCCCTGTTCTGCTGGCAATGGATTGAGATGTCCTGGGCTCAGCACAGCCAAGGAGGACTTTCCCCAGGCTCTGCATCCACATGTGCCTCAAGTCCTGCTGCAGTCTTCACACGGCACAACAACATCCATTAATCCCTCCAGCTCTCCACAACGACCCTGTACTCCCAGAGCCAGGGTACCCCCAGGCAGCACCCACATTCTCTTTCCCTCCTGCTCCAATAACTTCTTCTTAGGACTGGGACAACCTATTCTCTCTTCCCTCAGCCACAGACACCCGGAAGCCTCCAGCCCCAGCCCTGTGAAGGTCTATGTGTTTAGGAGCAAGTCATTACTCTCAGGTTTTGCTTGTCTTCTCCTCACACATCTATGAGTGGGTGGCTTTCAGCATCACCCAAAAGCATTAGTCCTGTTTGCCAGGTGGGTCTCCGGAGAGACACATCACTTTAGTAACTTCTTTGGGCTACTTCTGGGATGGCTGCTGTCCTCTTCCATGAAGATGCAGCAGGGCTTAGAGGCTGAAGCTGCAGGAGACAAGAAGGCTGCTCAGAAGAAGAGAGGGAATAAATCAAATTCTTCCTCCAGTTGTGTCAGGGAGAAAGGAGAGACAAGCAAAGCCCTGGACTCCTGCAGCGAGCTCCACAATGGAAATGTTCACAGCTAACCATACCAGCCATTCAACATACCAAAGCTCGGCGATCACTGCCTCTGCGGGGATGGGGGAGAGGAAGGTTGTGACCTTTGGCAAATTGGGAAACGTTTGTCCCTCTCAACCTCACAGCTACTCTAAACAAGAAGCAGACACTCGACAGTTTGCTACCCTAGGAGAACCCCTTGGTAAGGTTTGTTCTCATCCTCCCAGCGGCTAGGCTTCCATCTGGGCTGCTGGCTGAAATCCATCCCAGGCTGGTAATGACTTCAAAAGACAGTGTCATCTGAGGAGTAGTGGGTGGTCCACGTCAAGCGAGTCGATGGCTGACTATTCTTATATAAGCCACCACAATAGGGCCTCCTACTCAACAGCCTCAGAAGAAAAGCAAAGAGCTGCACCAACTGCAGTCCTCAGCCACAAGTGTGGTCCCTTTGGTGAAGGGCAAGTCACCTCAGTAGGCTGGCACAGGGAGGTGGTCGTGCACTCCTATGAGCAGAGACTGTTGATCTATCTCCATTGGGTTTGTCCCCAGCACCGCTGGCCAGCCCTAGCTTCACCCTCCACATAAAACAAAGCAAGAAAACGATAATGGTCCACAAGGAAACGGCTTGGAGGAGGGGATGCCTACACTTGCCACGCTTGCAGTGTCCCAAGCAGGGTCCAGGATGTACCAGCCTCCAAGTGAGAGGCATCTGCACCCTGTACCAGGCTGCAGGAGCAAAACCGACAGCCAACAGTTCTCTGCAACAGCCCTGAACATCCCAAGGGCAGCCAATGGGTCCCTGCAATGGTCCAGCAACGTCGGCACAGGGATAACATGGGGGAAGGGTGGTGGCAAGGCAGGGATGCTGTGTGCCAGTAAGCCCCAGCAGGACGACACCAGCCAGGTCAGTTGTCTCTGCTGCCCGCTGGCCATTCCTTCTGTGCTCTGAGGCCCCTGAATCAAGGGGGGACAGGGTGAGGGGATGGCAGCGGGTGGGAGACTCTCACAGCTCCAACAGGCAGACAGGGAGGGCGGAGGGTAGGACAAGGAGGGGGGCGGGCAAAACAAATAATAAAAACAAAATCCCAGTAAGCACGTTAGAATTCGTTTGAAGTGCAGAGGAGCTTTCAGGCAGGGTTATGTACATCTCCCAGCCCGGCGTGATTTACACATTCCTTGCAAGCAAAGGAATCTTCTCTGATTTGAAGTAAAACAGATGTTTTGGGTTTTTCTCCCAATGCCCCTTTCTCCCCCCCTTCCCTCACCCCTTTTCAATCATTCCTTTATTGAAATCATGGCAGAGGGGATGACGTTGGGGAAGCTGGAGCTCTTAGTTTGAGCGCTATGATCTCAACCAAGCTACTTTGCTCTTATTTTTGTCCCTTGTTTTTCACCCAAGAAAGTCATTTGGGGAAGGAAGTTTCTTTTCCCAGAGGGATGCACAGCGCTGAGTGCAGCAGGGGTTTCTGAGTGCTGGCTGATGCTGCAAACTACCTGCATAGCCGTGCCCTTGAGTTTACACTCAAAATTATAACTCATGGCCAGTAGCAAATCCATCCAGCTCCCTCATTTTCTTTTCTTTCTCTTTTTCTTTCTTTTAAACTATGTTGTTATTTCTCAGTTCTTCGTTGGTGGCAGGGCGGGAAGGTTTTTTGTAACACATTCATGTACCATTGGGATCACTCCCATTCCCGTTTAGTACAAGAGATTGCACAAGAGAGAAACAAACAGGGATGAGGAAATGCGTGTTTATGAGAGGCAGCGCTGTCATCGTGAGCAAGGGACCCCCCGCAAGAGAGCCAGCCTGGGAGCCAGTGGAGAGTTTCCATTCTCTCCTAACACTCCATTCATGCCTCGTTTCATATCTCCCTGGAGGCCCCGTGACTGGCTGGGGTCCCACAGCTCGGCGCGGGACTCGCACTCCCCATGCGCCGCCTTCCGCAATGTTTGTTGTCAGGGGGAAAAGAGCGAGATGTTGTTGTCTCATAAAGATAATGAATTGAGAAAGAGCAGTGCCCTTTGCTGTTCATGTGCTCCTTGTTTTCCTCCCGCTGTAGCAAAGCGGGCTCTCCCTCCCGCACTGCCCAGCACCCTTCCTGCTGTACATCTCGCCACTGCCTGCTCCCTTCGTGCACCCCCACTGCCCAGTGGTGCGGGGCTCTTTGTTAACACCCTTTGTGGAGGCTTGAGTTGGCCTTCCCTGCTCGGTGTGCTGTGGTCACCACAATGATCATCCTCCTGACCTGATTGGGAGCCCTCCATATAATCCTAACCACATTGCCGCTTGATCGGATCCAGTCACCAGTAAATAACCTTGACTGCAGCAGTCTGGAAGAGTAAGGGATCCTGTATCACCACTATTAATGATTTAGGGCTGTACAGCATTTACAGATGACACAGAGAGCATCTCATCGCTTGCCACTGCTTGCATCTTCCCCAGGACAGCTCCTGCCCCACCTCACTTTGGATGGCTCTAAGCTAAAGTCACTAGGGTGACAATTACTCCTGCATGCAAGGAGCGGCGATGGCTGATCACTGTACTCACTCCTGTGCTGCAGATTTCCCAGCGATGGCGTTGGGGTCACCCGCAAACAGATGGGGTATTAATAAAACTGAAAGCAATTGCCCATGCACACATACTACAACCCACCTGGGTCCCTCTCCCTTCTGCTCCTGCAAGCCTCCTGCCTCCTCCTCCCTTTCTCCGCACACCTCACTTTTATTATCTCTGATCTTGAGCTGCCTATTACACGCTTTTTGCCAACATAAATATTTAATCCCAGCACACTGCACAGAAAAGCCCTTGTGGAGTTAATACTTCAACTCATGTTTCCACTTGGAAAACAATTCAGCGTGTGGCTGTGCAGCAGGTACAAGCCAGGGACAGAGCTGAAAGCTGGAGGTGACCTGCAAGAGCTCGAGATGCTGGTGGGCTTCATGCCATGGGGAGGGCTACATCAGGGCAGCTCTGCTGGGGCAGGTGTGGAAGAGCAGCACTTTGTTGGGCTACAGCAGGATTTAGAATCATAGAATCATTAAGGTTGGAAAAGACCTCCAAGATCATCCAGCCCAAGATCATCATGACTACTAAAATTAGGCTACTCCTAATCCAGCATAGCTCAACCAGAAGGTGGGTGCTTATAGATGTAATGCTCTGTACAAGCCAAAGATTGAGAAAAGTGTGGGTTTTTTTCTAAAATACATGGTAAAAATGAAGATAAGAAGTGCTTTTGGGGAGACAAGGCTGGTGAGAGACTCTCTGTGCTGCTGTTGTTGCAAAGAAAGGATGGAGTGGGATGTGCTGCAGGTGTCCTTTGAAAAATAAAACAAAAACTAAATGCTTACCTAGTTCTATGCCCTTGCAGGCCATATATGAGATTTATGCACATTGCTGGCCTGAGCTGGGACAGATCTTGTAGATAATGGCATCCAAACTCTGCCTTTAGAGTGTGGAGAAAAAGATGAGCAGGTAGGATTAGTTTGCGACTTATCTTTTTACTTGGATCAGCATCACTTTTTGGGTTCAGCATCTCCAGCTTTTGGGACCTGGGGTCCCACACTGAGTCTGAGCTGATTTACTCCATGGCTGTGGGTATGGCTCTGGCTTCAGATAAGACCTGTGGATGTAGTAGTATCTGACCACCTGGGCACCAGAGCAGCTTGTCACATCTTTCCTGGGACGTATTCATGGACACAGCCAAGCTGCTTTTGGCCACTCCTAAGCCTAGAATTAGCCTATTAAAATTTTGAATTGTTTGCAAATATCAGGTTGAGTTGCTACGTGGGCATAAGGAAGGAAAGGAGGAGATGAAAATTTCTACCCAGACATCAAAGTTTTGGCTAGCAACACATGAACCCACAAATCTGGCCATTGTTTTGCAGAGACAAAGCCTGCCTGGGGTGTACAAGAGCTATCCAGGCAGAAAACATCGTGCAGTGAATGGACAATCACTCTAACAGAGGTCTGAGCAGGAAAACATCACCAGCATCATCGCGTGTACAGCACCGGCTCCAATCCTGCTGCAGCCCAGCCCTGCCAGCCCAGGCTCACACTCTGTCCGATACCCCCTTGCTCTCCTCTGGGCTAGGCAGAGCAGGTGTAAAGCCACGGGACTACCAAGTGACCACAGCCGCGCTGCATCTGGCTTGGGCTGGCTCCCACACAGACTGCTTGGATCCCTCCACATCACACTTGCCTGTAATTTAAATTCCAGGATCAGCACGGGCAGAGCTTGTTTTGGGCTGTGCGCACCCCAGCAGGACTGCGAGCAGGACCTGGAGCTGCAGACGTGATGTAACACTGCCTCTTTGTGTCAAAGCTTGGATGCTGCCCCCCACAAGGCAAGTGAGCATCACTCCTGCTAAGTGTCCGAGATGAAGGTAGAGCAGCAGAAGCTTCATCTGTGCTCTGGCAACAGAGGGGAAACTCCAGCTGGCAAAGCAGCATTACCCACTGTCTCGAGCACTGTGTAAAATAAGTCATTTTGCTGCCAGATTGGCTTTGCTAGGAAAAAAAAAAAAAAACCACACAGTAACACTGAGAACAAGAGAGAGAGGAGAGTTTGAGACACCAAGCCAGCCAGCAGCCTTTTGGAGGACATGGCATCGCTTCCTTGATGTGACCTCTCAGGTCGCTGGGTCTCAGACTGCGTGAGGAAATTGGGAAGAGGAGATGCTGTTTTCATGCAGAAGGTATTGCTTAATCTTCTGATCAAAAAATTCTTGTAGGCACTCTGCTGAAGTGGGGCTTATATGAAATGTGAGTAAGGGCATCCCTAACTCTGCTCAGTTCCAGCCCACAGAAGAGCTCCGGGCATGTCACATCACCTCTCCCTGCCTCAGTTTCCCTAGCTAGGGCATGGTCAACAAGAATAGAAGCAGTTTTCCTTCTCCTGTCCCTCAAGACAAAAGGAACACCCACTCAAAGCAGCGAATTCTTTGTGGCCTGGAAGGGGAGAGGGTTCAAACTCTGTAAGAATCAAATCAACATGACTCTCACCTTTCCAGCCTTCAGAAAGAAGGTGCTCTGTACCATGGAGACTGATGAACACCACAAATGACTCCAACACAGTAGCACAGTGCAGCTTTTGCTGGCTTAGAGGCAAATCAAAGCCAGCAATGCCTGTGTTGATATTGGTATCGCATCTCTTGAACTTGCTCTCCCATTAGTCAATGAGGTAAGACTTGGACAGTGGCATTGTTAGTGGCATTAGGTGTCTACATAATCAGAAATAAGAACACTCTCCAAGTCCATAACTGGAAAGGGTTGGTGATAAGGATTCAGTGATGGGAAAAATGTGGTGTTCCCAAAGTCCATTTGTTTACCAACAGATGAAGAGGTCAAACTCCTCTTCTCCATCCTATACCTTTTCCAGGAAGAATCCGATATTCACCAGCTGCAATACCTTACACAACAACCTGTTCATGCCTCCTCATGCCCCACTGCCAGACTTCCTCCAGCCACCTCCAGAAGAGCAATGAGAATAAGCCTGAACTCAGCCAGAGTTGGGGCTTAGATGCCAGGAGTTCTTAGAACAAAACCACCAAGAATGTTATTTCAACCTGAGGAAAGGGAGGGGAGCAGCCAGCCACAGGAGGCAAAAAAGGCCATTCTGATTGTCTTTGTGACACAAGGTATGAGCAGAAGAAGAATTTGGTGAGAATAACCTTGTCTTTTCCAGTGAAAAGGAGGGAGATGCTCATACACTTGGCACATACTGAGATCAGTTGAAAGCTGACTCCGTATCTGTCCCAGGTGACTAAAAACAGGTGGCAGGGGCAGATCTGCTTTTGACAAGGATTCAGGCACAAAACTAACTTTCAAAAGGGTGATGGTAAATGGTCATTATAGCAAAACGGCTGCAGCATCTGGATGTCCTGATCTGAGTCACCCAGACTAGGTCGTACACAGACATCGCAACAGGGAGCTCAAACCCTAAGGTCGTAAAGGGACCGGGCAAACAGATGAAGATGAATGTGAAACAAAGTGATCTGCTTACATTACTCAGGAGAGCAGATGGCTAATTGGGAAGAGCCCCCAGTGCCTTTACTGGCCATGAAGAAAGCAACAATATATTTTCCACGGCTTCTATACGAGTGCTCTTCTAATAGGAGAAACTTCAACAACAGCCCAACCTTTCTCCATGCATGGAACTATAAATATCAACATAGAGACCACCTCCTTCTGCTGAGCCCCTGACCTACCTGGGCACATCATCTTCCATGAGGCCAATCCACCTCCACTGTAGTCATCTGCATGTAGCTCAGATGAACCCAGATAGCTCAGTGCTGGACTTACTTCAGCAAAACCACATCCAAGCCAGCATTTGGGCAGCCTGGTTCGGAAGGAACCCTCAGCTGTTGAGGAAAGATGAGTCTGCATCTACAACACATGCCTGGGATTTAGCAAACAGTTGTTCAACTCCTGACTTGCCTTGTTTGAAATTCCGCAAGCCAGGAATGCCTGAGAAGAAACTACAGCCGTACACTGCTTGACTTCAGGAAGCTGCAGAGCATGCAGAAGAGAAGAGGTGGATTCAACAAAGCAGCACAGCTCCTGTGCACACAGGGGACTCAGCCAAGGGCTGTAGCAGATGTGTTTTAACCCACGCCACTGAGCTATTTGGGATCTGTCTCAGATTGCTCCAGTGGTCATTCACGCATCTTCCTGATGGAAGACTAACAATAACAATCAGCATCATGTAAGGAGCAGTGGATCGCTGCCAGCATTAGCACGCTCTGGAGCACCAAAGGTTTCCATTCCACTTTTTATCCCAGCTATGCAAAAGGCAAAGGTCAGTCAACATTAATCAGCCTTGTTCTGGGCCAACTCCTTTGGCACATTCAGCGTGCTGAACTGCAGTCGCTGTCTCTCCATGCTGCCACGGGCTCCCCACACTCAATACCTTTGCCTCTTCCCTTATGCTCAACAAAATAAAGCATATTCACTGGCAGCCAGCAGTTGATGGCAAAGGCTGAGCCTGGCCATGCTGGCAATGGTCTCCAAGACTCTATGGGGGATCGGGCAGGTCCCGGTGGGTCTTGGCTGGGGATGGGAGACTTGTGTTGCCCTTCTGAGTTCAAACTGAATCCCCTTCTATCTTTTTGCGGTACCTGATCCTCATCTCCTAGGAAGGGGTTTTACCTTTTCAACAATTCTGAAACGCACTCTCCCAGAGCCTGGTTCAGGATCACCCTGGGGAAACCCCATCTGAGCCAGCAAAGGGAATGCAAATTCAAGGCTCCTTCTCAGCACATGAACACACTCCAAGAAAGGCTCTGGAAGAAATCCTGATGACTTCCATATTATTTCCAGTAAATTTTGTGCTGATTCTTGGCACAAACACCGGAAATGAATAGGCTAGGTCAGGAATGTAAATAAAGTGAAACATTGGGATTTAATCTAATCTATAATTATAGTATCTGCAACACAGGGAAGAAGTTGGTGTGTTCGCACTGCAGCTCCATTGAGGAGCTGGAGGGGGTTGTCATTTCCCTTTCCAAAATTTCCCTTTTTGGCTGAGCAATATTTGGTGTCTCCTCAAGAATCTGAAATGAATGTGCTGGGCTGGCAAAGCTGCTTTCCAGCAGTCGATCAGGTACAGCTCAGTGAAGAGGCATCCCCAGGCACTCAGGGAATGATGGAGTGAGAAGCTGAGATGGATGAGCTGGGTTGAAGGCTCAGGGAGACTGTGGGATGCACAGGGGAAGATCCTGTCTCTGCAGCAAAGTGATCAGTCGGGCTTGTAGAGTGCTGAGCTATGCAAGGGCTATGAGCAATGCAAGATCAGTCCTCCAGGCTGAGATCGACCTCTGGGACAAGCCAGAGCCCCTTCTCTTCACTGGTGTTTGGTGCATGACCAGTTGCTTGTCACAGCATGATGCTCTAAAGCTCCCAAACCATCATCTGATTGGCATTAACCGCTGCCCTGACTGGCTGGTCTGTGCAAGACGAGCACTTAACAGACAAGTCTCCCTCTGCTTTCCCCACCCCATCCTCTTCCAGATCCACCCAGGAGGAAGTTTGACAGACTGCTCTTGTGTAGCTGACCTCAGGGGAGAACAATCCCCTCTCCTGTGATGCAAGAATTAGGACTTTGGGGTTTTGAGGGCTTAAACCAAACTTGACAGTCTTGAAGGACCGTGCTCAGTGTCCCTGCAAGCACACTTACATGACTGCAGCATGGACCCCCACCATGGGCAGGAACACCCATGCACGTACACGATCCCCTGGAGCAAATGTGTCTTTGTGGACGTGAATTACTTTCTCTCTGAAACCCCCTCTAAGCAGGGACTGGCATCTCAATCCCAATGTACTACAGGCAGTGGAAAGAAAAGGGCTGACGGGCAACATATTTTTTCTCAGACTGAAATTGCAAAGGACAAAGAAATTACTTCTCCTTTTGTTAGTTTATGTTTTGAAATTACAGAAGTCTCAAAAGCAGAGGTATGAATCAGACTTTGTTTATTTATTTGCCTGTAGAGAATTTTTTTGGTCTTATTTTTTCATACTCAAGTCCAGCTTTGATCTCAGGCTGGTAATAGTCCAAATGAATGGACAACAGCAGAGCGTAGTACACAGAAGAAAAGGGACAAGATATCTAACACATTTGAAGATCAGAAGAGACTTCCACAATCTCACAGACCCCTCTCTCAGCTCATGCAGTACCCTCAGACTACTGACCAAGCAAAAGCCCTTGCTTTTGAAGAGCTCTGATGCTGCAGACTGTGTGCTCACCTAACAGCCTAGAGAAAAGCATAGGTCCCTGCTGAGTGGCTGTAATCAGGGTTATACCCAGGCCAAAGTCTTTCAAGATAGCTTGAAATGAAACAAGCAGAAGAAATTCAATTTAAGAAATGACCCCATGCCCGTGCTTCTGTTGTTGTTACATCTGCACAGGCTCAAAACAGAGTGCTAGCCTCTTATTTCACCCTTCTACCTTCCTTCATGCTGCACTACAACTGTATGCACCTCTGAATGGAGGAATATTTAATGCGTGTGTCTATGCAGCTGAGAACGTGTGGATGCTAAGTAAACACACGTTGGTTAGGTCCCAGGCTGGAGCAAATGTGCATGTTCCAGGAACACATGCAACCACAGCAGTGCACGCAGACACGGTGGGCAGTAGGTGTGTTGGTCCATGCAGCTGCAGGTGAGGGGGAGAAGAATGTGCTGTAGTGCGTGTGCATGTCTATTTTTTTTTTTGGATGCCCAGGAGTGTGGGTGCATGCCCCATCGATGCCAACATGCATATGTGTCCATACATGTGCACTTATGTGTGCACAGCCCTGGGAACAGTGTGTCAAGCCCTACTGAGCATTAGCTGTCGGATGGAGCTGTCACCTCAGGGCCAGTCCCCACAAAAGGGTGAGGTCTAAAGCTTCTCAGTGCCAGGGGACCGCTGCCTGCCTGCAGCCATCACTCCCTACAAAAAGCTGCTGTCACTTACTCAGGGTGACCCAGAGAGAAGGAGATACCCACAGCCACCTCCAGGACATGGGGCATCACCAGCCTCTGCTTACCCCCTTCACAGCAACGTGCTTCATGCCTGTAAGCAAACAGCCTGGCTTTGACCAAAGGGATGACACAACCCTAATTAAAGCCTTCCGCCATCCATCCAAGGCTCTCCCAGTCCATTGCAGACATCAGGAATTACAGGAATTAAATCACAGAGCCCCTAAAGCAACAGGTGAGTGCAATTATCCCTGCCCAGCAGATGGGGAAGAGGATTTGGCAGCCTAGGCTACCCAAGAGCCAGACCATCTGGCTCCCAGCTCCATGCATTCACCTTAGCAGCAGCCTCCCCATCAAACCCAGAGGCTCTTCCATCTCCTGATGCTCCCAGCAGCCATAAGCCAAATGGCTGAGAGCTCACAACCGGCTGATTTTATGGGCGGCAGGTTATTAGCAAGCTCTGCGGTTGCTCCAGCCTCTCTCTGGCACCTTGTCAGAGCAGCCCAGTTCCCAGAGATATTAATAATTATATTTGTGTTTTATATATATATAACAGGAAAACATTTAGAATTATTAAATGGCAAGAGGTATCACTTGGAGCCTGCTCCTGGACACAGGCCTGCTTGAGAGATGTGAAATAAAGGTTTCTCCTTCTTCGGAAGCTGTCAACATACTTAACCAGAGGGTGGTGTGGAAGGGGAGGCAAAGGGAAAGTATTAACCAAGATCTTCAAAAGTTCTTGCTGACAGACCATTTGCCAGCTCTTGCTTTAAGTGCTTTTGTGGTCCCATAAAAAGTTTCATTACTCACTACAAAATGTGTTTTAATTATTACAGTCTCTCCAACATTAAGCCCTGAGTGTTTCTCTCTTGACTTACTCCACCTCTCCTGTCTCCTTGCCTTTTTTCTCTCTTTTCTTCTCTCTCACTCCCCTGGCTCGTGCTATCCCCAAGGCAGAGGATGCCCTGCCTAACAAGCCAGGTTGAAAAGCCCAGAACCCCCTCCAAACAATACTGAATAGTAGAATGACAGAATGGCTTGGGTTGAAAGGAAGATCAAAGATCACCCAGTTCCTGTCTCCTGCCATGGGCAGGGACATCTCTCACCTGACCAGGTTGCTAAAGGCCTCATCCAACCTGGCCCTGAACACCTCCAAGGATTGGGCAGCCACAACTGCTCTGGGCAACCTGTTCCAGGGCCTCACCACCCTCACCGCAAAGAATTTCTCACTAATATCTAGTCTAAACCTTCCCCTTTCATATTTAAAGTCATTACCTCCTCATCCTATCACTATATGCCCTTGTAAAAATTCCCTCTTCAGCTTTCTTGTAGGCTCCCTTCAGGTATTCAGGTCCTGCAATTATCCCTTTGCATTGGACATTAATTACTCCACAGGATTCAAACAGAAAATCCTATCTCATATGCTTAAAGGGTATCTCAGAAGAGTCAAGTCAGTGGGCATAAACATCAGCACAGGCATCTCTAGCCATCCCTGCAGAAATGACTGGGTGGTGGGCAAAAGGATTTGGTTTCTCAGTTCATCCATGAGAAAAAATCCTATCCCACCAGGCATGGACCTGGAAGCCCTGCATACTGAAAATATGAATAATTCCACTGGAGTCTCCCATAGACTCCCAGTGCCTCCTGGCAGACACTGTTTTTGGCATTTCACTAGCTGAGCAACAGAAACAGACTCATCACTTCTCCACTGTCCAGTGGAACACGCTGCTAACCAAAAAGGTTATCGGCAATTAAATAACAACATTGGAGATTCCCTTTATCCCCAGCACCTCCCCACATGCCTCTCCTTACTTGTACAGACCATCTGGTTCCAGGCACTTGAAAATGACTGAATAGAGGCTGGTTTCAGGGACACCTCCGTGGCTCCTACCCGCTGCCACACAGGATGTTGCAAGGCCGGAAAGCAAATCATCTGCAAAGCTCAAGGATTCTCCTGGAGAGTAAAGAAACGAGCAAGACAGAAACATCAATGCAGATGCAAAATTATTGCTGCCCATATCAAAAAACACTGTAGGAACATTTCTCTACAGGACAGACAATCAACAAAATCAAGCTGGCTGTTGCTGGTAGGCATGGCTCCAAGTCTATAAGGAGAGTTATCACCTATGGACAACAGCAAGTAGAAAACACACCTGGACCATCAGCTGCAACAGGAATCCTCTGCAGAAACCAGGGCCAGGGCCGAGTCATCTCTTGGGCAGGGGAAGGGGGCACACAAGCAACACATGCAGGACCACCAACCAAGGACAGGCTCCAGGTACCCAGGAGCGCTGGAAGACTGACTAAATAGGCTCCCTGCCCTAATTGCACATTCAGTTCTTAAAGGGGATACAGCCTTTTTCAAAACTCACCTGTCCCAGTGAAATGTTTCTGCTATTTTAGATTACAGGGAAAGGAGGTGTTTTTAGAGCTTGGATGGAACTGCTGTCAATGTATTGGGGTACTTGTGTGGGTTTGGTTTTTTTCATTCAATGAAAATCAGTAGCTTTGCATTCTCTTTCACTTGCACCCTGCTGGCTCCTGGACCTCTGTTTGGAGCTCCTTCAGCTGTGCTGAAGAACACTCACTCCTTTAAAAGCATTCAAAGTAAAAATTACTAATTAAAAATGCTGAAAACCTTTTTCTTTTTGTCCTCTGGTTTATGACGCTTATTACACGCTAGGATCATGACCCAGCTGAAACTGAAAATGCTCCATTTACTAAGCTTTTCAGGCATGATTATCCACTGCCGTGCAACCTGTCTCCTTGCAATGGGCAGACTGTCTATCAGTTAGAGCTCATTGCATTCAGTTCCCGTTTTGCATTCATGTAACTGAGAGCCCAAGGTATTAAACAGTAAAAAAAAAAACCACCAGAGCAGCTGTCCTGGCGGTGCCCCTGCTCCCACTGTTGGGAATCAGAGAAAGGGCTGCTGCAGGTGATAGAGTTATGCTGGTATAAGCAAACCTGGACCCAGATTGCTGTGCTGGGTACCTTGTGCATGTGTAAATGTCAAGACACTGCAGCAGAGGGAGGAGAATTCCCTTCTCAGCACTTTTCTTTCTTTACTTTTCTAAAAGCAAAAAGTGACTGAAGACCACTGAAATGAAGCACAAGTCTGGGTTCTTGGTACTTGCCCTAAGAAATAACCTAGCAGATAACCAGCCCGGAATGTCTCTATGTGGCTGGACTACCCAGGTAGAATTAAAAAATCCCTTCCTCCTCCTCCCCTACAAACCACATTTGCATCTTGTCTAAAAATACACAACTCGGTAACAAATGTCTCCCTTGGCTAAAGAAAAGAGCAGCAATACATTCTTTTCCTCCCTAAAGGAATCCAAGCCTTAATTATTCATTTTAATGCTCCCAGCATGACTTGTTCTTTCCAAACTTTTCTTCAGGCAGCTCTGTCACCGGTCTTTTACCCAGTCCCTGGCCCCAGGTCCATACCAAAGTCAACTCAATGGGCAGGTTGGGTTGGCAGTGGTGCAATCACTGCTTGGAAGTCACAAGTGCTGAATGGCATTGAGCAAAACCCCTTAGCTCTGGGTTTATGGTTAAAACAAACTTAAAGAAAAAACCCTATCGCTCATTTCCAACTTTCATTTCCATCCCTTTTCATATAACTCTGCGTTGGATAGGGGAACCCTCTGTCACCAGAAGTCCACTTTATGACACTGTTATGACTCACAAAGCAGATGAATCACAAACACATAACAAAGAAGCAGGACCAGATCGTGTTGCTGATCTAGTGTGAAGAGCTTGAAGTCTCTTCAGACCTCAGGCAGTCAACTTCTTCTGACCAGGAAGAAACTTCCTGGGGGACAGATCATTCCAGGGGTGCCTGCTGCTGGATACCACGCCTTCCTTCAAAGCACTCAGGGTTGAGTGGCAGGTGGTGAGTGGCAGCAAAGAAAATAGCTAGGCAGAGAGACTGTGATGAGCAATTAGGAAACACCACAGGGAGATTTGGACCAAGGGCACAGGAAGCATCGGTCAGGACATCGTGCTAGGGAGCATAAGAAATGGATGGGATGGAAAAGAAAAACAGAGGGCTGAGACAGGGAGTGAAAAGGGTAGAACCAGGCTTGCAGGAGACTGGAAATAGGATGGAAAACATCACGTGCAACCACTGAATTAAAGTGTGTATTAAAATTGCACAAGTATCTCTCCTTAAGGCACCCACTAACTTCTGAGCGTTCATCTTTCATGGTCTTTCTGGGTAGCTTTGAGTGGAGTGGAGCAGGCTGGCAATGAGCAATGCCTCAAAACACAGTGGTGGTTGTCACACGATGGTCTGGTCTGGCATGGAGTCCGATCAGACCTGACTAAGCAGCAGAGTGTGTTTCTGTCCCCTTGTACAGGAGGAAATGAAGCTCTTGGGTTCTGCCAATGCAGTGTCAACTTGAGTTACGCCAAAACCCTTGCATTAAAATCCCTACAGCAAAAGCGTGCTTTGTGTTCAAGCCTGAGCTTCTGGGAGACTTTCCCCTCTTGTTGGCTCAAAAAAATGCATAGAGGTTGTTATGATAAGAGCAAAATAGATGCTAGCAAAGGTGCTGAAACCTCAGCCCCAAGGCTGGAAGTCTTTCTGCACCTGTACAAGCAGCAGTGAGAACACTGGTGGTGTCTGACGGCATGGACCATGGAGCAAAGACGGGTTGGGTAAGGGACGCCTCAGGGACGAACAGACTACTCAGCGCTGTCAATCCACAGCAAATGCACGGAGCTGCTTTCCCTTGCTCTCTCATGGGTGAAGCAGGGCACGCAGCAACTTTGTTTGTTCACCTCTCACAAGAGAAGTTTCTCTTTGTTCAGTCCAAGGTGCT
Source organism: Phaenicophaeus curvirostris (assembly GCF_032191515.1). Taxonomy (NCBI): domain Eukaryota; kingdom Metazoa; phylum Chordata; class Aves; order Cuculiformes; family Cuculidae; genus Phaenicophaeus; species Phaenicophaeus curvirostris. Next base: position 4,712,015 of record NC_091411.1, read on the forward strand.
CAGAAAGCAGCTGAAATGAAATTTCCTAAGCCACCCCCAGGACCAGAGAACAAGTTATTCCCTAGATTTAGACTCGGACATTGTCAACTGAACGCAGCTAAGGCAACAGGAGCATTTTCTGGCATTGCAAGAGGATGATGGACCACTAGTGTTGCCCTGCAAAACAAAAGTAGTGTTGGGATGCTGTAACAATGGAGAAATACTGACCTACCTGCACGAGGCCATGGTGAGACCTCAATGCTCATCTGTGCTTATGAACCAGGCACAGGGAAAGCAGGAGAGATTTCACAGGGAAATAGCAGAAAGCACAAGTTTACCATACAAGCAGAGACATAAAAATGGCAAGTAGAAATATATGACTGAATACATCAACAGGGCATGCACTCAGATGGAAAATAAATATTTAGGCTAATGGGCAGTAATGGCAAGAGAAAGTAAATGGGATATGAATAAACGGTCTGCTCCTGAGAAGAGCAAATAACCTAACTATCTTTTAAGAAGGAGTTTGATCACTTTATAAAAGGGATTATGTGGATAAGTAGCTTGTAATGGAAAGCAAAGGGTCTTCTCTTTCCCATCTGGACCTGTATTCTCACACACCCCGCCAGCAAATATAAAGAAGGATTTCAGCCTCCCAAAGCAGCCCTGAAGCACAAACCTTCTAGATTGCCGTAGTATCTTTGCTCGCATTATTAAATTTCAGAAAGAATCTGAAGGTTCTCTGCAGAGTAAATGATAGCTAAGTAGATCATCTCTGTGGAGTAGGAGGTATTTTATTGACCAGACAGCCATCTGTGTCCTTCATTAATAGTAATAAATAATTAATGTCATGCTAAATAAAGCAATAAGCTGTTACAGATATCAAGGACAAACGACTAGCTCCTGTGAGGATGCCTTACCTGTGTTCACTTCTCAGTAGTAAAAAATCCAGACCACAGCTCAACATCACTGTGGTGCTGTGCACAGAGCTAAAGACGATCCCTGATGCACACAGATTGCGTGTAGTCATAGAATCATAGAATCACAGAATAACCAGGTTGGAAGAGACCCACCGGATCATCGAGTCCAACCATTCCTATCAAACACTAAACCATGCCCCTTAGCAGCTCGATGCTAATGTAATGGCGCAACTGTGCCCAGACAAGGCATGCTGATCCTCCTAACTGCACACCAAATCCCTGCAAGACTCTCTTCCCCCTCATTTCCTTGCCACCATCTTCTCAGGACTGGTCTGCCTCAACACATCCGACTCCCCAGGCAGCTTTTGAAAAGTGATCTCTGCTCTACTAATACCCGTCGTGAAGATGCAGCTCCCTCCATGTTGCATTTTCCTTCTCTTTCCAGTGCAGCCCCTCTCTACAGCCTCATCCTCTTCCACAGATATGGCTGCAGTGTTTGGCAAACCTCCTCTTTTTGGTTTTGTGAACAAGTATCTTAAAGTGATCCTGGTGGTGAGTCAGAGCTTTCCCTAAAACAGAGGGAAAGAACAGCACGCTTGGAGCTTGCAGAGGGGGTTAGCCCCATTATGTGAAGCTTTGAAAACTTCCTCTGGCCACATCAGGTCTGGCCACACCACGGCATAGAGGGTAACCAGCAGTGATGGCTCTGGGACAGCCACCTGGGAACTCAACTTCATGTCTGGTCTGAAGAAGGAGGAGACCCTCGACTCAGCAGCCTGTCTGCAAGGCTGAGCTGGCAAAATGCTCTCGAGTGAGCGTATTTCTAGTGGCAGGAGGTTCAGACGGGCAGGAATGGGGACTGAAGAATGAAAATGGATGGTAGCTGGCTCAGAATGTTCACTCGCAGCATCCAACAGTCTTAGTCTGCCTCAATCCTTCCAGTGTGACCTGTGCCAGCACTCAGCGGTTGCAAACAGCAGGCGGGATGAATCACCTATCAACCATCCCACTGAAGATAACAAGAGTTACAGCGTTGAGTTCAACCAGACTAAACAAGAAAGTGAGGCCAGGAACCTCCAGGAGGTTAGAGGAGCAGAAGGAAGCTCTGGGACCCTCACAGGCATTCCCACATCTTCAGCCAACGTCCCTGTGCCATGAGCAGCATGGACAAAACGCAGGCAGTGCAAACCAAAGTGGAAATGAAGATGAGAGGAGACCTCCCTGCTGCAATTCACCTTCAGGATTCCTAGAAAGAGGACAAAAGGGAAAGTAGGAAGGCACCAATGTCTCTGTCTTGACAGCTTCTTTACTAAACTGGATGAAACCAATCCTGCAATGTTACCAGTCACTTTCTCTCTCTCTCTTTCTCCCTTTTGCTCTTTTTCAACCTGTTTTCAATTTACTCTTGTGGCATCTCTGACTGTGACCTCATTCTGGTACTTAAATGGGGATAAAAAAAAAAAAGAGAGAGAGTGTCCTTTAAAAAAGAAATGAAAGAAATCATATTTTATTTAGCTTGGTTGGTTTTGAAGCTTTAGCAGAAGAAAGATTAACCTTTTCTGCCTAACTTAATGAAAACAAGGAGAAAGCCTGTATGGATAAATAAATATCCGTGTGGGTATGGAGCAGGCACGATCGTGTTACAGCCCCGGTGGAGCTGTAATGGGGAACAGGCGCGTTCCTGCACAGCGGCTCCCAATTCCCGATCCATTTTGAAGGAAAGAAAAACAGAGTAGAATGTCAGAGGCCCAAGTGGACATAAATGAGGGAGCCCAGGGAAGGCAGATGGGGCCCAGTGAGGATCTCCATGCCCAGCAGCGACCTCCAGAGCAATGCCAGCAAAGCAGATGGAAAAAGAGACCTTACTCCATTATCCTTGCCAGGTTTTGGTTCCTGAAACGAGGAAATAAATGGCACGCTCAGCCCTCCAAGTCTGTCACCTTTTGGTGGTCCTTGTCCCACTCTCCTCTACCTCCAGGGCTCTGCCTCTGACAAAGGGATGTTCAGAGGAAGGCTGCAAGCCGAAGGTTTGGACCGCATTTTCGGATGGGTAGATGGAGAGCACAGACTTGCAGGGTGGTTCCTCCACAATGAGGTTGTTGCTAGGTTTAAAGTGCTTCAGAATTGGCACCTGGTGGGAGAAGGCAGCGAAAGGTGCTTTGTCTTGGAGACGATAGTCTGATTTAAATCAGCGTAACATAACTTTAGGCGATGGAGCTGTTCCGATTTACATCAGCAGATGGTCTCTCTCTCGCTGTCTAGATCATTAAAAGCAAACCGTCCTGGTGGAAGGATGACAAAACCTCCTTCTCTACATGGCTTGCCAGATTATAAAAGAAATAAAAAGGCCTAGTTATTACTAAACAATCCTTCTGCCCACATTCTGGGAGCAGCCATGCATGCCAGCCTCTTGTGTTAGATGGGAGACTAAACAACATGCCCCAAAAGCCTGCAGGCTCTGAAATAATTTCTTTGTTGTGACTTTTCTCAAAGACACATCCATCGGGAATCCCTCTGGCTGGGCACAGGTTCTCTAGGCTGAAACAGAAAAGCCAGTGATTATGCTGTGTAGCTTCAGGTCCAGTTTATGCTTTACTCCTACAAAGGTGCAAATTGCAGCATTTCTCTCAACGTCTTCACCTTGCCCAAGTTATGAATTTGAGGGAAATTTGCTTTTTAGGTCTGTATGCTACCAGACACATTACTAGTGATTAAGAGCTCTCCTCTGGGCTCCCCAGTTCCTTTGCTGATGGAAGACTGCATTTGTAGATCACTAACTTTAAGGAACAACGCTTTAGCTGAGCTAAGAGCAAAAGTTGCTTTCCAGTGCCACTGAAGTCTCTTGACTGGCTTCTCTGATGTTCTCCAAGGCTAGAATTTGCTGTATACAGAGCGACCATGTGGAACTGAAGGATGGGCTGTCTTGCACTGTTCTTATCAAGAGCAGCCAGTCGAACGGAAGGAAATGGTCTTAATTTGGACGAGCTGCACTGTTCTAAAAACACGATGCACAAGGTTAATCATGGGTGTATTCTTCTTTTATGGTCATCAATAGGACTCACTGCTCCTTCACCTGAGCTCTCCACAGACTGCTTATCACAGTTTTTTCACAGTCGATATCTAAGACATCAGAAAAACTGCTTCAACTCCTGTAAAAACACATCACCTCCTCCACCTCCCCCAAGGCAGTACGCTGCTGGAGGAGAGTGAGAAGTAATGCATTTCATTCCGTGTTCTGAGCCCTCCAGTATTTCTCAAGGTTCACTGGGTTGCTAAAGGTCAACCACAGCCAGGCACAAGCTGACTCTGCTGTGCTTGGAGCCATCCAGGCATGAGCCAGTTCCAATCTCAAAGCCACGTATTCACATTAGCATGGTGGAGAGTCCAAGTGAATTTGTCTATTCCCCGGGAGTTTGTTTCAGACTCTCCAGCATGTTAAAATAGTTATTTGATTTCAAGGCAAAGTGGGAACCCATTTGTGCTGGGAGTTGGCAGACACAAAGCAAAGACATGAGCTTTCTTCTCAGATACTTCTTGTCTGGCAGAAGATTCTGTCCATCGCCACAGATCAAGTTCCCACCCTCATTTTTTCTCCTTTCATTTTTAGCTTCTTTTAAATTAGAGGCTTCTTAACAATGGACCAGTGGTCCAGACCACTTGGTAGACCCCAAGGCCTGTTGTCAGCAGCCTGAATAAGATCCAGGGACTGTGCAGAACCTTATATTCACCAGGAATTCCACCAGCCCCAGAGCTACTCTTCCACAGAATAAACTGATGTGTCAGATACTTCAGAGTTGGCAACAAAACCTGTAGCATGACCTTTTTCTTCTTAAAGGCACAAAACTACTGCACTCTTGTGGTTCCTAGGGGAATGAGCTACTGTCTGGAAATAACTCCCAGATTTTGCATGCGAAGATGGTACCAAGGACCTGGGCTCCACCAGTCCAGAGCACCAGGGGCTTCCATCTTCTGCTGGGATTAAGATGACTAAACTTGAAAGGAGGCAGCTTTCACTGTGAAACATGTCAGGGGACAAATCTTGGGATCCTTCCTAAAGAAAGGTAATGACAAGGTGATTCTGGCTGGTCCAAGTGGGCCTTGGAGATACACCTCCTGATGTATAAACTTGCCAAGTACACAGACTTCCTAACCTGCCTAGTACATGATGGTCTATGAGGAAAAGCAAGGAAGACCTGCCAAACAGCAGGGTCAGGTCCTTCGTTTCCAACTCTACTGAGCGGTCTCTTACCTTTATTCTCAGCCCACCGGCTGATTTACATCCACTGGAGATGTATTTGCACACATATGCAAATACCAGACAGGAGGGGGAAAGAACATTTCCTAGAAAGAAACTCAGTGTGCAATTAATCACTAAGAACATAATTATTTCGGGTCATTTGTCAGATCAAATTAACGTAAACTTATGCAGAAAAGCCATCAGCTGGTCTGTGCTTCACTTCTCTTTGCACTTATTGGGAAAGTGGAATTTTTGGACTTGTTAGATCAGCCAATTTCTTCTATAGAATCATAGAATAACCAGGTTGGAAGAGACCCACTGGATCATCAAGTCCAATCATTCCACTGCTGCCTGACCCTGCTCCCAGTCCTTTCTTACACTCCAAGGCTCAGTGCCGGAAATTGGACCAGAGCACTGCCTGTAGCAGCAATCAATTTTTTGTTCGGTCCCATTTATTCTAAGACGTGTTAATATGTGCAAATTCTGATGAACTACTGATAAGATTTGGACCAGTATATTCCGAAGGGCTCAGCACAAACAACTGCAGCCAGATCTGCAGCCTGTTAGCCAACGAACACTCACAAAAATTGGTCCTGCTGGAGGGATCCACATGGAAGCAGACCTCTTATTTGGTCCTAATTATGTAGATTTGGACACTGGAGAATGTGGGGGCAGTTCCTCAGTTCATAAAATCTCCTGTAGCTCCCTTCAAGTCAATGGAATAATAACAATTTACACTAGCTGAGTTTCTGCATCCTGGCTGTGAGCTACTTGGAACAACTACACTGTAATGATTATTACAGATATTTCAGATCACTTGTCTAAGACGGATAGGAGAGTAGTGCTGCATGAGAAAACAGAGAGTTGGTTTGCTATGATTTCCAAAAAATTATTGACCCATATCTTGCAAACATTTACACATGTTTAGCTTTATTCATGTGAGCTGTTCCATTACATTTGTGTGCCAGATAAACTAATGTACATGCTTGCAGGATCAAGGTTAAAGCTTGGGCAAACACAGCAAGTTCTAAATATTTTTGTAGATACGTTCAGTTACCTCGGATTCAGACTAGAAAGCGTGTCATTTGACTGTGCCTCTTTTCATAACTCTCCATTTATCCAAGTAGGTATCACAAGAGAAGCCAACTGCAATATCAGAATAAAACTGAGAGAAGAAGAAATTATCTGACCAAACTCAGAAGCTAGAAACAACCCGCTCGGTCAGGACTAACTTATGCAAGAAGTGAGATCAGTGCTTGAACAAGGAATTACCTGGGTTACTATGGCTTCTTTGCCTCCGTTTTCTCTGGCAAGGGCTTAGGCCATACCACCCAAGTCACAGAAGGCAAAGGTAGAGACTGGGAGAATGAAGATCTGACCACTGTAGGAGACGATCAGTGGTGAGATAGTCTAAGGAACCTGAAGTTGCACAAGTCCATGTAACCTGATGAGATGCATCTGCAGATCCTGAAGCAACTGTCGGATGAAGTTGCTAACCACTACATTTGAGAAGTTATGGCAGTCCAGTGAAGTTTGCATTGACTGGAAAAGGGGAAACACAACCCCTGTTTTTAAAAGGGGAAAAAGAAAGACCCAGGGAGCTACAGGCCAGTCAGTCTCAACCCTGTGCCTGACAAGATTACGGAGCAGATCTTCCTGCACACATAAGATAGCAGCTGACTGGTGACAGCCAACTTGGCTTCACTAAAGGCACATCATGCCTTACAAATGTGAGGCTTTCCATCCAGAGGGATCTTGGCAGGCTGGAGAAGTGGGTCTGTACGAATCTCATCAAGTTCAACAAGGCCAAGCACAAAGTCCTGCACTTGGGTTGGAGAAATCCCAAGCACAACTGCAGGCTGGGTGGAGCCCTGAAGAGAATGCTGGTGGATGAGAAGCTCAACGTGAGATGGCAACGTGTTTCTTGAAGACAAAATGTGTCAGCAAGACTCCTGCCACCCAAAGACTTCAATGCACTTCACAAAGGACATTAATAACCCTGACAAGGTAGCACCATTTATACCCCTCAAGCAAGACATGAGCTCTGTTGTGGTACACACCTAAGCTGCAGAAGGCAACCAGTGTCATGAAAGGTAACAGGCAAAGGAGCAGGGGGGCAAAGAAATTAAAGTACTTTTTCAGGATAGCAGGCAAAAGGCAAATTTAAGGCTATAATACAGAGCCCCAGTCCAATTTTCTAACCACTATTAGCTGGCTTTCATCTCTTGAAGACTATTAACCCATTTTCACAAGTGAGCAAACACCAGGCACTGAGGGTACCTTCCATAAGCGCACGGCAGGACACTGGCATAGAAAGAATGCCTTCTGCTCTGAATTTTAAGTCATGTTTCCCGGAAACCAAGACAAATCAATCCTGGCATCCACAGGAAATGGGAGTTGGTGGTAGCCAGGACAGCTTTGATGGATGATGTCCCCTGGGAACCCAACTCACCAAAGGTCCTCTATAGTGGGAACAGTTGTTTGACTCCTATATGTCCTTGGCAAAGCAAGGTATCTGGGCACTCTTCCCATCCCCAGGACCACTGATCACTCTAGGATGGTTAGTTGGAGACACGTCATCACCAGCAACTGTGCAACATCTTCCCACTCAGACGACAAAAGACAGATTCCCAGAATGAGCACAGCAGGATTAAGCCAAGTGGCAAATAGATTCCAGGGCTGTTCCAGGATCTGTGTTGACGAGGGAAGCCAGTGCCAGGTAGCCAACCCGGAGCTTGTACAGCGAGGTTATCACTTCCCTCCTTTCTTCAAATCCATAAATAGAACCCAAACATTGCTTGGGCCATGTTAGAGAGATAAGGTGAGTCTCTCCCATTCCTTGCAAAGCCTGAAATAGAAGCCCTACTACTCCCTATCCTAAGCATCAAGCGTAGGATGTTGACATTTAACAGCAGGGAAAGCTACCAAACAATGAACCTTCTCAGGTCTCTCTTCCCCCCTCCCTTTCCCTGGTCCCCTGGAAAAAATTAATAAAGTGATGTGGAAAAAAAACCCAAAAAAACCAGACCCAAACCCCAACAACCAAACCCCAACCATTCTAAGTCTGTGGAAATAACATGTAGAGGAGAAGAGTGAGTCAGGCTCTGCTCACTGTACAAGGGTCATCAGTCCTGAAGGCAGAGATGACTCACCAAGGCAAGAAGAACTAGAAGGTAGAAGAGATCATAAAGAAGGTGCAGAAAGGAAGTTGTATCCAAGAAGAGCAGATTGCATGCACCTTGGTCTTTATTGAACAGCAAGCAACAGGAACTGACCTAGGATGACTCACTTGATAGCAGTTATATTGTTCCCTTGGTGCTTCGTCCTGTCTTTCTTTATGAGAAGGGGGACAAACAGTCTGTAAGATCCCTGTAAGATTCCCCTGTCTCAGACACTGAGTGGAGCCTCACCTCCCTGCTGTCTCTGCTTCCAATGCTCTTTCCCATACACATTCCCTTTAACTGCGGCAGCATTAGGGATTCTGCTTTCCCCATAGAAGATGCCATCAAGAAGATGAGAAAAGCAGGGCCTGCTTAGGATCGTGGCATGCCACGGGGAGGCCCTCTAGGATGCCCCTGGCACAGAAAGTACATTGCCACAAGAGATGGAGAGAAGGATGGGGTTCGGGTGCCCAGGGAGAACTCTGTCTGCCAAAATGCTCTCCTGCCATTTCTCCTCAGCCATCCTCCACCTCCTTTTATCTAATAACCAAAACCATCCAAACACAAAAAACTTGCCCTGAAAAAAACCCTAAATAATAATAATAAAAAAATCCTCCCTCTCAAGTTCACAATGAGAGCTGTAAAACGTTTTCTGCTTGGAAAATTCTCCCGGTCAGTTTTTCCTACTGTTTAATCCCCGCTTTGAGTTACACAGAATGAGTAAACACATTTTATAAGGTTCTAATTCATACCTAACCCACACAGTTTATAGCTTAACATAGTAAAATATACACACACGTGCGCACACTTTTTATACACACACACACACAAATGCATAATATAGCCCTGGTCTCACTCCTGCAAGTATGTCTGATTGCTCCGGCATATGCTCTGCTATGAAAGCAGCCTGGCTTGCTTAGGTGTAAGTTAGCTGGTCAGGGGAGTAGTTTCCACTCCAGATTCCTGCAGATTCCTTTGTACTAAATAACTAGTCAGTTTGGTTAAAGGAATGGTGGGATCCACCACTCCATCCTTAGAGGACTAAGGAACAGCACTATGTGATCATTCAAGCCCATCCTGGTGAGTTCTGTGATAATTTCTCACTTGAAGGCAAAGACAAAAGCCATTCTCCAAGCCAGTGATTCAAAGTTGTTTCCAGCCACATGAAATGCAAGACGTGGGCTTGCAGCCCAATAATGCTATTTTCATTTTCCTCCTCCCCCAAGTAAATAAAATGAGTGTTTATTTCCTGAATGCTCTGGTCTGAGAAAGGGCAAAACTTTCCTCCAGGAGCCAGGTTGCTGGAAAGGAAAGGCAAAGGCAAATATTTGCCGAATTTGTCAATGAGCTCTTATTCCATTTTTCTTATTAATATTTATTTAGACATAATGTGAGGGGAAACCTGCTCAGACCACAGCCATGTGGGAGATTCCACTGCTATTCTCCTCATGCCAGCTGCTGGTGGGGAGGGGGAGAGAAGGAAAAAAGAGACAAAGAGAGAGTGTCAGGGAGTTCACAAGCAATTTAGAGAAAGTCACAGAATCACAGGCTGGTTTTGCTTGGAAAAGACCTTTAAGATCATCCAGCCCAACCATTGATCCACCCCTGCTAAGTCCAGCACTAGACCATGTTCCCAGGTACAACATCTACTTGTCTTTTAAACCCCTCCAGGGATGAAGACTCAACCACCTCCCTGTGTAGCCTGTCCCAACCCTTCCAGTAAAGAAATTCCACCTAATATCCAACCTAAATCTCCCCTGGTGCATCTTGAGGCTGTTTCCCCTTGTCTTGTCACTGGCTGCTAGGGAGAAGAGACTTAGCAGAAGACAGGATGCATTGAGAAAGCCAATGCATCTATGGAACACATGATGGGTTGAACAGCTCAGCCTTTCTTGCTGACATTCCAGGCACAGGTGTAGCTTTAGAGAGAAAATTATCTCATTAAAGTGTGCTCTTCTTTCCTTCTTTTAAAGGAAGGAATCATTAATGACATGGAGACAAGTAGAATAAACTGCAACCCCAGGGTTAGTAAATTGGGCGAGACGAACCTGATGTATTTCTTCAATGAGACAGTTCTTTCCCTAGACATGAGAAGCGTAGTAAAATCTAATTTATTTGGGTATCAAGAGGTGCTAGCCATGACAAGACATGGGTAATTATTAGCTAAGCTTGAAAAGATGGGAATTAGCAGAAGAATTATGCAGCAGGTAAGGAACTGAGTAATGGGCAAATGAACACAGGCTATGCTGAGAAGAGAGTGATGGGAACTGAGTTATAACTAGCTGTGTTCCTCAACAGTCAGGCTCTTAATCAGTCCTATTTCTCACTGGAAATACAGCGATGACTTTAGCATCGATGAAGCGGAAGGCATTATAGACACACGAGATCAGAAGATCAGACAAAAGAAATTAAAAGATCTTGAGGGCTATAGTAATACAAGTGGAATTCATTTTAATATTTTAAAATGCAAATTAACTCCAACATGGACATTAAAGTAGTTCTTTTGTTAGCAGAAACCTCTGCAGACAGAAACCAAGGAGGAGAAATGCCTGGATGCACTGGCTGGTGGCAGCACAACCACATGTTGCCACTGGATTGAGAGCTGGAGAAAAGAGAAGACAATTTTTGCATCAGCCTAGAAAAGGTCTTTCAGTTGAAACAGAACAGGATCAAAACCTTTGATAGCAAAAGGCTGAGTGTGGTGGCCCATAACCTGCTTCGCCTTCAGAGATTCACAGCAAGTCTCCAGCGCAACGTCTTCAAAATGCGGCCAACTTCAAAGCAGGCACATGGTTGCTCGGGGCTTTATCCAGCTGAGTCTGAAAATCTCCAGGGACTCCTCCAAGAGTCACATAGCTGGTGTGTACATAATCATTGCCTGGTAGGAAAAATCCCATTGGACTGTGGTGTCCAGGAGCAAAGACCTGGATATTTGCACAGGGCTTCCAAGCCCCAGCTCTGCTGGCTCCCCAAACTGGCTGAGAAGCACCCGGCTGTGAGCGAGTCCCCTGTTGCCCTCCACTGGAGAGAAGGAGAATGTCACACTGCAGTGTCACAGCTGGGGACAGCACAGCTGAAAAGCATCTCCTCTTTCAGCTGGGGCAATAGTCTGTGCTCTGAGAGCAGAGCAGCTGAACTCTAGCTCTGTTTTTGTCTCGGGTAGCAACAGCTGGAGGACATAGGTTTGCTCAAACCACAGCCAGACGATTGGAAATAAAACCGATATTCATATATTAATTAACATCTGGTTACTCGTCTAATTACATGGTACAATGTGCATGAGTTTTTTGTTCCCTCCATATTTTATGCATTGAATGAAAACTAAACAAATGCTGCGAAAGCAGCTGTGCAAGAGCAAAAAAACAAATGCTACCCAAATTTGTACTTCACAACACTTACTGCCACATCAGTTTCATTAACATGTAAAGATGGACGTGACTTAACCAGGACAACAAAGATGGTGGTGACATTGAACTGGAATTAACATCCAGCCTGATCCAACCTGGCCATTTTTCATTAAACTGGGCTTTACTTTATAAATATTCTTCTTTTTAAAAAGTAATAATTTGTGTTAAACTGAGCAGTTCAGGGTCTGATTTAGCAAATTATTAGTTATCCATTTTCAAAAGACACTTTTAATGAAAACCCGCCCTAAAAATTTCAGCCAGATGGTAACGCACCATCCCAAAGGAAAGGAGCTGATGTCACCCTGCCTGTGTAACACATCGAGGAGGAGGAGGGTTACAAGGATGATTCGAGGGCTGGAGCATCTCCCATACAAGGACAGGCTGAGAGAGTTGGGGTTGTTCAACCTGGAGAAGAGAAGGCTCTGAGGAGACCTTATAGCAACCTTCCAGTACCTGAAGGGGCTACAAGAAAGCTGGGGAGGGACTGTTTACAAAGGCTTGGAGTGATAGGATAAGGGGCAATGGGTATAAACTGGAGAGGGGCAGATTTAGACTAGAAATAAGGAGGAATTTCTTCACAATGAGAGTGGTGAGGTGCTGGAACAGGTTGTTCTGAGTAGTCATGGAAGCCTCATCCCTGGAGATGTTCAAAGTGAGGTTGAATGGGGCCTTGGGCAGCCTGATCCAGTGGGAGGTGTCCCTGCCCATCACAGAGGGGGTGGAACTAGATGATCTTTAAGGTCGTTTCCAACCCAAAACATTCTATGATTCTATGATTTTAAAAGTCTATGATCTAACAGTGTTTGGTGCTCTCTGCCACACTTTGGGGACGGAAATCAAAAGGAATGAGGAGGAAGGAAAGCCAGATTAATTAAGAAAAGTCATCACTCAGGTCATCTGGTGGTAACACATTATTGCGTGTGTGTGGCTGTCGCCAGGCCAACAGGGAGGTGATGGGGACAGCAGGCGTCTGCACAAGGATGTGGGCAGGCAAGGAAAAGAAAAGCTGAAGGCTTGCTTTGGCACCTGGTTCCAGGTTATGTTTGAGTTTTGTTCAGAAAGTCGTGTTGGAAGGGGAGGACAGGTAAGAGCAGAGCCCCTCTTCCTGCCCCACCACCAGTGACCTGGGGGAAAAAGATGCCTGACATCTGCGTCCCCACTGAGAAATCCAGAAAGGCTCTAATGTGACCAAACACTTCCTCTAAAAGGCTGCAGGCTCTATTAATAATACAATACCAAGAAAAAACAACTGTAGATTCACAAACTCCTTTCTAAAGCCAACAGTAAGAGGAGTCCTGGGGCTGTCAGAGGCAGAAGGCCACAGGGTTTTGGGAAGCAGCTTGCATGGAAGCAGAGCTCCATGGCACTCACCCTTCAGCACCTGCCCCGCTTGGGCACCAGGCTCAGACCATGGCTCTGTTTGATGCAGCGGAGGAAACATAAGCAGCTGCTCACCTTTTGTGTGGACCAGCGGTTATGCTGTAAGCCTCTCGCTAGCACAACAGATATATACAAACACAACCAGGGTACGAGCATACATCTCGGATGCAAGCTCTGAAGGGTTAATACCACCAGGTAGCAGCTGGTGTCACCTTCAGTTTGCTAAAAGAAACCATAAGCAGGAGAGGATTGGTCTTCTCATTTGAGTTACCCATCCTTCACGCAGAGCAACCCTACCAGATAAGCCCTGCCCTGCTGGCAGTGAGGTGCGATCCATCTCCCCCAGCTCATCTCACTGCAGCATCTCCATGAAGGTGAGTGGGCAGGGTCCCACCACGGTTTTATGGTGAGCAGATAGACTCCCATAACCCAATAGAGATGTTTCTATCCCTTACTGCATCCCTGCATGAAACCAGATACATGTTCAGCCACCTGAGAAGAAGACAACCATAAAAACACTCCTCCAAGCTGAGTGGGTAGCATGGCCTCAGCAAGCTGGCCCAGCACTTTCCGTGTGTTCAGCTCCTACGACATTGCCAAACTTTAACTGGTTGGGTTGAAATTTTCCACACTGGGTATCTGCCTCAGGCTGAATTTTTTTTGGAAAGTTGCAGATAAAAAAAATCCAGCCAATTCCAACAAGGCAGCTCAGGAAAAAAATATAGTTTTCGTCATGTTAGGAAAAAAAAAATGGCAGAAACCTCTAACAAACTTACAACTTTCCTTGTGAAGCCCCAGTGTTCAGAGTGGGGACTTGGCGCTTGGCAGACAGGGTGGTCACTGTGTTAATGGCACAACTTGGTCACCCTTGTAGAAATTTCATTCACGTTGGCAGTATTACGAGGCTGTCAGTGCTTGGTTTGCTCACACCCCACAAAGAGGTTGTTTGGCTTCTCCCGAGTTCCCTGAGATGCTCCAGCCCCTTACAGCTTCTGCACTGGACCCATCCCTGGAGATGTTCAAGGCCAGGTTGGGTGGGACTTTGAGCAGCCTGGTCCAGTGGGAGGTGTCCCTGCCCATGGCAGGGGTTTGGAACTCGATGGGCTTCAAGTTCCCTTCCAATTCTATGATTCTATAAGACCACCACAGGTGAATGCATGGAGAGATCTCACTGCGTAGGGAAGTGCCTGACTGAAAGGGCTTCACCCATCTCCCACTGAAATAGACTGGGGAACATTAGTGACTTCTGTGGGGCAGGATTCAACTCTTAGAAAGGAAAAGCAGAAAGCAGAAAACAATAAAGTCCAGTGACAAATTGATAATGAAGTGTCTTGCAAATTATGACCTACTGTGCATGAACAGGCTTTGTTGCTTTGCTTGTTTCAGCACACTGCAGTTTCTCTGCTATTATTTCTTTTCATTGCAAGCAGTAACAAATAACCACACAGTGCCATTGGTTCAGCAGGTAACTCCTCTAGTATGGCACACAAGCAGAAAGCTGGGCAGCTCTTAGGCCGCCACACAAATCACTTTGGCTGTGATTCACTTTCCTTTAGCACTCTCCAAACGAGACATCTAGTTAGGTTCTTCCTTTAGCCCACAGAGAGACAGGGGTGTCTCCTGATGGTGAGTCCTCACAAACCACAGCTATGGAGACATCTGAGTGGGATTTCCTGCAGAGGAAACCTGTGCAGCTCTACTTATCACTGTGGGAATATGGACGTGCAGATTAGGCAGATGACATTAATGAGGATTTGTCCCGGTCTAAGGATACAGCTAAACCATCATGACAAAAACCAGCTTCATAGTCAGACTCTTCTACCGTATAGACCATCAAGGAAGAACAACTGAAACATGGACACAGCTGAACTTCAGGAAGGAGGTCCATGAGACACCGTCCCACAGGTCCACATTTCCATCCACGCAGCCTAAACTGATCAAAGTTACAGCCAATGCGAGCTACCAGCACCTCTGCTGCACAGCCACGTGGACATCCATGGCTCATGGAGCTTGCACCCACAGGTTAAGAGCCCAGCACCCTGACCAGTGAGCACCAGCTAGACTGGAAAGCCCAGGCAACTAGCCATGCTCAAGAAAACCCTTACCCCCAGGGCTGTGTGCTTCAACTCTGCATCCCCAAAATCTGGAATAACAAGAGTTCCCTGTCCCAGACATGGTTATGAGAAAAAAAAAAAATCCATGAGATTGATAGAATAACATCTCAGATAGAGCAAAAAGTCAGATCTCCATCTGCTAGAGTATCCTACTTCCCTCACTCGAATTCTTAACACCATCTAGCACTGAGTGGAGCTTACATCTCACTCCTCATATTAGACTGGGATGCGTGGTAGCTAAAAGCTTGTCCTTTATCTCTGCCTGCTCTATGGTTTTCAAGACTGCTTCAGTCTTCAGGGCTACTACCCTCTGATCTTTCACCAGTATCAGGAAATGTGCCAGGAGGAAGGAATAGAAAGAAACCCAAAGGAGACAACTGTCATGTGAAACTCCAGCATGAATGGCGCAACGGGTTGCATGTCAGGGGGCCTTGGAAGGGCTGGTGGGAGCTGGCAGGGTGGGCAGTTGCTCAAAGGAAACCACAGAGGACTGACCAAGCACTTGAAAGATTCCACACATACCTCCCAGATATGCTGGCATGGTTACAAAATCCCTGCCCAGCACTTGGGGTGGTGGCTTGCACTTGGAAAAATTAAAAAATAATAAGGGGAAAATAAAAAAGAAAAGGAAAAAAACAAACCCCCAAACAATCATTCGTGGGGCACGCGGAGGGCGGCGAGTCCTCTGCTTTAATGAGATGCTGCAGGCACTGATGTCTTGGAATTTGGGCTATGCTTGCGGTCCATGAGGCGACTCCGAAGCCTTTGGTCACATTAAGCAACATTACATGATAATGCTGCAGGCCTTTCAGGCTGAGGAAGAAGGAAAACAAAACAGATGACTCTGGATGGAAAGGCATTGCTGTAAACCTGGGAGGGAGAAAATTCCTTCTGATACTTTTTTTGGCTGGTTGTGTCCTCCCCTCCCGCCTGCCACCTCTCTCTCCCTTTCCCTCCTCCTCCTCCTGAAGAACTGGTGACAGCAAGATTTTGTGGTTTTTTTTTTTTTTTACTAATATTTCCATATTAAATAGAAAGGAAGAGTGTGAAAGGCCATGCAGAGTGGTGGCAGCTAGACAGTGGAATCTGCAACTGAAGGGTGGAGTTGGAGCACTGGAGAGGTGCCGGTTATTTATAGGGTATGAGAGAACACAAAAAATGTCTGGCCCCTTTAAGGCCCCTTAATCCAAACAACCAATGGAAAGAAAAAAAAATGGGGAAAAAAGAAATAAAAAAGAAAAAAACAAGGGAAAGGAAAAAAAATGAGGAGAAAAGGCATCATCGCACTAGACTGCGAAGCATGAAGGAAGATCGCGCGATGGCCTGGCATGGTCCTGCCCCATCCCTCCAGCTTGACCTGCACCCCACAGTTCCTTCACATTCGGGTGGTGGGACCAGCACTGGGACGAGGAGCCCTCGCTCCCCAGGCAGCGCTGAGACGCAGCTGCCTCGAGGGTGGGACGTGGCAGCTGTTTAAACCATGATATAGCAGCGTTGGACAGGAAGCGGAGATGAACGGCGCATTCAAGAGAAATCAAAAAGGAGAAGTCGAGAGCGTCAGGAATATGGGCTGGAAATTCCCTTTCTTAGGTTGGCATTTGTGGAGTAACCGGGGATCTTTGCACTCTGATCTGAGAAGAAGAGTCTGTGAAATGCAGCTGTTCACAGTCCCCACTCATTCAGGGACACATGAACTGGAGGGTCATCTTTACGGCTTTTCATAGCCAGGTATTTCAGCGTAGATGACGGTGTTCTGGGAAGGCTCCTGGTCGGACCCTTGTCACAGCTGGTTTAAGCAAAGTTACTCAGCATTAGGCCTGGAAAATCATTGCTTTCAGCTTCTTCCTAGGATTCCTGATAGATTTTAGCCCAGCTGAATAGTCTTCCCCTACAAGATGTCCTTGTAGGGACTGCAGTGCAAAGAGGGGTCACACAAACCACAGCAGTTTTGCACTCTAAGTAAAACTCTTTTTTTCCTTCTTTACAAATGAAATGCATGAGGTTATGCCTATCTTTTCTAAGCAGTCATAAGGGAATTGTGAAGAGGTCTTGGAGGACACTCAGCGCTTGGGTGATTTAGTGTACAACAAAGTGGATAAGTCATCAACTTTGATGAATACACACCTGGAACCAAGGAAACTGAAGAAAGACAATTTTGTGGATAGCAAGGGGTCAGGAAAGAGATTCAAGAGCTCAAGTGGATGACAGTGACACTAAATCCTCAGGTCTTTTCACAAACCCTGCTCTTATTTCCTAGGATCCTGTTGAACCCATGAGCCTTCATTCCCATTCTCCTCTGCCAGTATCAAATAACAAATGTCAGATCTCATATGGGAACCACTAACAATGTAAAAATAAGATTTATATGGAAAGATGAAGTTCAAAAGAACAGTTACAAAACCCAGAAAGGTTTTGTTTGTACCCAAGCACTCACAAATAAAATGAAATACAAAACACTGCTGTTAAGGACTGTGATCACCATCGCCTGTGACCTTCTCCCACCATCACTGTGATTTCGAATGCTGGACACTGACTACAAATTAATTTGCCGAAACTGAGGAAAATGATTCCCTGATGTGTAAATAAGAAAAGGCTAAACATGCATTAGGTAATCCCAAACCTCTTTTGACCAAGAAAGAGGCCAAAAGAAGGGAGATTTAGATTAGATACAAAGAAGAACTGCTTTCCTGGGAGGGTGAGGAGGCCTTGGCCCAGGCTGCCCAAGGAAGCTGCCCCACCCCTGGAGGTGTTCAAGGCCAGGCTGGATGGAGCTTTGAGCAACCTGATCCAGTGGGAGGTGTCCCTGCCCATGACAGGTGGAGTGTGAGTGGGGTGTGTGTGGAGGTGGATGGGGTTTAAGGTCCCTTCCAACCCAAACCATTCCATGATTCTAGGACCACTTGTAGTTCACACAAACCACATGCTAGCACTCCCTCTAGCTCTCCTTTCATCAAAGATGGGAACTCCACAGCTCTAGATCTGCTCCCTACCTTCCAGCCTCGTGAGAAGGATGGCAGCATTACAATGTCAAAATCCTTAACTCCAAGTTGGTGATGCTAGTTTAGTTTTTCTAGGGACCACAGAAAAGCCTAAAACATCTTGGAAAAAATGGAGGCATGGAAAGGTGAAAAGACTTGGCCACAGCAGGGAGAGTCCTCAAGAGATGTAAATCAATACAACTCATTGATGTCAGCGGCCCAGGGAGGCTGGACCAGCATCAAGCAGAGCAGCAAGGAAGAGGAGGGCTGAGCCTCTTCCTGCTTGTCACAATGCGATTCCAGGAAACTCGGACCGGACCTCGGCTCTCCTCCTGCTCTGGATTTCAGCCACTGGCTCATCCTGCTCGGAGAATCTGTCAGCACACCTCAACCCTCGAAAACTGGGGCTTGAGCCAAGGCCCTCAAAAGGCAGCAAAGGAAGGATGGGAGGCAGAGTCCAAAAGTGTCTTTCCGCCCTAAAGGTGAGCCCTTTGGAACAGGCTCAAGTCCCACTCAATCCGCCTGGGGAGGGCCTGCCAGTGGCTGTTTGATATGTGGAGTGAATGAAAATGTTACCCCCATGCGGTGACGTTCCAGCACCTTTCAGCACCAACTTGTCTTTTCCTTTATCTTTTTCTGTTTTAAACACAGACTCTTGGGAAAGCAACTTTGCAGACCAAGCTGCAAAGCAGAGACAGAATAGAATTGTCTTTTCTTTTTGGCTCCCAATACAAGAATGCAAAGCATTGTCTCTCTGGGAGAAGAATTAAGTATGGGCAAGTGTTTTGGCAAGAGAGCCACAGAGGAGAATGGAAGGCGAGGATGAGGCGGGGGAAGAGAAGGGGAGGGAGAGCTGGGGGTCAGATGGATGGTTTGGTCTTTTATAAATCTTGGATGGGGAAGAGGCACACAGATGGCTTTGTGTTTTAAAATGATACTAATAAATCACCTTCATAATCATAATCAAAATGCCCTTGTCTCTTTTTTTTTCCCCTCCTTCTTCCATGGATCACAGCAGAGCATCGAGGCTGGAGTGCGCGTTTGGCAAGGGAATGGCAAGTACTCGAGACAAAACCAGACTGTGGTGAAAGAGCGAGGGGATGCGTGCAAGTGAGTGTGCGATCCGTGCCTCTCTGTGCACGTGGGAGCGCACCTGGCTGTGGGAGTCAACACAAGCACTCTCTGCGTTACTCTGAGGGTGAACAAATGACACGAGTAAGGGAAAGGAGAAGCAAGGGGGGTTTTGAAGCATGCAATGGGCAGGGAATTTTCAGGGCACAGCCCTAAAAGGAGCCCAGACCATTTATAAGTAGGAACGTGCCCACAAGTGCAGGAAGAGAGTCTAAGTGGGAGAGTGAGCCTGCCGATATCTGCAAAGAGAGGAGCCATCCTGATGGCGGGGGAAGGAGTGGGAAAAGGCAGGGTCTTGTCTTTCCCAGGCGGGAGCAGACGTGCAGAGGAGGAATGCTGCATCCCCGTTCCAGTGCTCAGTCTTGGCTGCAAGGAAGGTGAAGCCTCTCCTCCTCCAGCAAGAACCACTGGGCCTGGACCGCAGGGGGAGCAGAGACTCTCACTGTCCGGGTTTTCCATTTGGAGCTCCACGTGGCACAAAATCCCATCGGTTTCCTTGCCAGAGGGAGCCAGGTGGAGAGAACAATAAAAAGCAGAAGGCGCGGGGTGGGGCGGGATGGTCCAGAGCGGATGCAGAGGATGGAATTAATCAGCTGTCCGGGAGGAATATTAGAGCTCTTCGGCTTGTCGTCAACGCCTTCTCCTCCTTCCCAAAGACAGACACAATGAGAGACCAAGGAACATTTCCTATTGTTACAGGGGATTTGTCCACAAGGTCCAGCCCCATGTGGAAGTCATTACCGGCTGGGAGTGGTAGGTATCTCGCCCAGAACATGCAGCTAGATGAGACGGGGGAGAGCGATGGGGAAAATGTTGAGAGACCAGAGATAATGTGTCCCTGTCTAACTGATTTAGACATCTCAGGGGAGGCTGTCACCATAGCAGCCCAGATCCAGGTCCAGAGATCAGTATGGGCTGAGGTACGAAGTGTTTTGCTTAATATTAACCTTGAACTGAGCCAAAGTCCTGAGTGTTCCTGTGAGAAGACATCAAGGGTAGCTCGGCGCCAACAGGAGTGAATCGTGAATTTCACTGCTGCTACCGAACAAAGAAGGGAGGGACAGTTATGTCAAGGTTTTCTTTTCCTTGTCTCTGACCCTCCCAAGATAGAAAACTGAAGAGTGGCTGCAGCAACAGCTGTACGAAGCATGAGGTGAAGAGCTCACCGCTGCCCACCTGCAAGTTCTCCTGCTCCAGCAGAACTTGGCCTTCAGGATCATCCATGGAAGAACATAACTATCCATGGGTGAGAGCCCAGGACTGAGTGATCAGAGAGTCAACACCTCCAGGTTCCCAGGGGAAGGTTGATCCTTTTAGACACATTACAACTAAGCGCAGTTGTTTCACACTAAATCATACTTAAGTCAGCAGTGTCCCCAGAAGTCGTGATGTCAACATCCCCAGCATAGCCAGAGGAAAGGGGCACCTCAGAATTCAATGGAAAAACAACATCCCAACTCATTTGCTGTTATTTCTTGATCTCCCTGCTCCTAACCTGTTGGGTACTGAATAGGAGTGAATCGAATAGATGTTGCTGTAGATAAAACACAGTCTGGTGTATGACAAAGCTGCCCTCCCCTCAAGTTCACTCCCGACTTCCCCAGCTGTGAAGGAGTGAAACACATTCAGTCACACTAATTGGGGTAAAAAATAACCGTATGAAGCCTGGTTTGGCTGTTTGGTCTGACAGAAACCACGTAATGCATTGCAAAGAGAAATGGGAGTGTTGATCCAGGGGAACAAGTGATAGACAATGGGCAGCTTGACGTTACCTGGTCAGCAAAGCTGTTACAGAAAGTGGGCCCTGAGGACACCTTTCATGCTGTGTGCTAAATGCCACCTGTCACTGTTGGCATCTTTAATGCAGAAATGTTTCTTCCAGGGTTCTCAAGTGACAGTGAACGAACAGCCTTTAAGCTCTAAGAAGAGAAGAATCATAGAATGCTTTGGGTGGCAAGGGACCTTTACAGGTCATCCAGTCCACCTCGCCTGCAGGAGCAGGGACAACTTTAACCAGATCAAGTTGCTCAGAGCCCCATCCAGCCTGACCTTGAATGTTTCCAAGTTTTACCTGGATGGCATTGGACCAGCCACACAGGCTCCTTTAAACATCTACTCTTTAGAAGCAGGCTCTCAAAAAACACTCAACATACCAATACATAAATTGAGAGTGAAAGTTGTCTAACCATACCCTAACTGGTTGCCTTCCACCTAGAAGGGTTTCACTTTTGCATAGTTGACTTTTGTCAAGTTTCTACCACTGGTCATGGTTATGGCTTGGACAGGGCTGATCTGCAGGCTGCACCTGGGTAGGAAGAGGTGTCCAGCTCCAAAAGATGCAAAATCCAATGCCATGCAACAGCCTTCTCAAAACTAGAACATCCAGAGGGAAAGGATTTGTAAGAGAAAGGAGGACAGGCACATAGTCAAGGGGACCATGGGGACATAGTCAATGGGACAAGCGGTGGCTTCTGGGGTTTTCAGAAGCTCCAAGAATATCAGCCACAACTATCACACTTGCAGATGAGCACATGCAACTGTCTTAGAACACACATGCTCTACATGCACTGCAGGAGCAGGACACCACTGCTGTGGAGACAGACCAGGAGAAACAAGGACTCTCAGCCACTCCTATGTGTTGTAGGACATTGAGGACAACTGACTCCAAAAAGCCTTTTTTCCATCAGAGATAAGCAGCTTTCTCCAACCTTCTGCCCTTGCTGCATGACTTGAAATGTGGCATGGTAGAGTTGGGTTGGAGCAGGAAAGTCTCCTGCTCCAACCCAACTCTACCATGCTACATTTCATGCCTGCATTGAGCCTGGTCCTCAAAGAAATATACTTGTTAAACATCTATGGAAATAATCACCAGGATGCTCAGTTCATTTATCTCCAAGGAATTTCTTCTCAACTGAGCAAGATGTCCCTTCCCACAGGACAGCATTCATCTGGGTACTTTTACCAGCATGAACACTGTGTTTTTTTCTTGTAAATGCTATGAACATTCTCCTCTATTTACGTTCTACAAGCAACATTTATGCATTGTAACACATAGCCCTGATCCTGCAAAATCTCAGCACGGCCACGGCTTTGTGCATGCCTGAGATCTCCCTGGTTTCAATGAGCTATTCACTGGCAGCTTGCTGAAGAGGCTGGAGCTGTACTTAGGTTTTAAGTATGTGGAAAAACTATTACGTAGCAACAGGGTTCAAACAGGAGCCCCCAGCTTCATCAGGTGTTTGACTCACTCAGTACATGCAGACTAAACGGGAAACAGAGAATGGGAAACATAGTAAAAAGTAATAAAAATGTCTTTAAGCATTTCAGGTTATTGAAAAAAAAATCTCTCTTCATAAGTTCCCTAACTTTTAAAATCATAAACGTGTATTCTCAGAAAGTTAGATTTAAAAGTAGCTCATATTTCATGTAAAATTGCATTGTTCTAATTATACTTACAAAATACACACAACATATACATGAATAAAAAATGTCATTATACTATAAAATAGATATTTATGTTCTTTAAATTAAGTTTAAAGTTAAAATCATGCTGAAACATGTATTTGTTTGCTATGTGTCTTTGGAGGACGTGTTATCTCCATTCTGCAATATCAAAGATTACAAAAATAAAAGTTAGATATAGAACTCGTGTAGCTCTTCTCTGTTTAAACTCTTTTTAAACAACAACTGAATTTTCAAGCAATCTTTTTTACATCCTGTACATGCTCTACACCGTGGTACTAAAGGTGATATGAATATGTTGGGATTTGTCCTGTTTGGCAGTGGAAGCATGTCCCACCTCTGCCCAGCACTGCTGCCACAAGGGCTCAACAGGACGAAGCAAGCCCAGCACTTTCGTTGGCGTCGGCAACATCCTACAAGAGCAAAGAGGCAAAACCCACCATGGGGAAGGACAGAGTCCCCATCTCCACTAGCCCACGATGCAGTGGCCTCGCAGAGCTCCTCTTTGCACGAACCTTGCTCACAGCAGCCCATTCGCAGCATCACCGCGCTCCCCCCATGCACACACCGAGCTTTCCTTCTCCTTGCCTCTCTCTCTCTTTTACTCTCCCACCACAGCTGGTTAAAATTACACTGGAATTTTGTTTTTCTGTCAAGTGAATTTGGACCTGGTAAATCCCTCCCAGCCATTCCAGTGGCCTCGCAACGAACATCGAGGCTGCGTGTAATACACATGATTTAAGAAAGGTGCTGCTGGAGCTATTTCCGAGCACGTTCACGATACAGGGCTCAGGGCAGCCAAGAGGGGCTCCTGTGGCTTGCAGACACCCAGGGAGGGATGGCAGGGTTTCCACATGAAGAATGGGTCAGGGAACGAGGAGTGATCCAAAGACATGTCATGTCAGATGGAGCAGCTCACCTTGCAAGGACAATGCCAAAAAAAACCACCAACCCAAACAAAAAAAATCCCAGACTTGGAAAAATCCCAGCCCTTTTGTCTTGAGAGACCACAGGAGCAAACATGAAAACTCTCCAGCGAGCCAAGCCATCAGGGAGCTGTGGTACAGAAGGCGAAGGACACGTTCTTGGCTGACCTGGCAAAGCTAAGGGCTTGCAGAAACATATAACAATAAATCGAGGCTATGAGTGTGCACCTGCACACACGTGCTTGTGGCCAGCTCAATGCGGGAGGCCACCAGCCCTCGGTGGGGTTTGACTCACCTCTGCCTTGAGCTGGCAAACCACAGTGCAGCGAAGTCCCGTGTATGGGGGGCAGCGGGTGGTGGGACCTGGACAATAGACATGCCCAAGTTTGAGACCCAACGCACCTCCACTGCTTCCCTGGGGAATGCAAAGGGCCCTTGGGCCACCCCCAATGAACTACAGGGTCTCCCAAAAGACCAGGCTGCAGTTCTGAGCAGGAATACCAGGTTAAATTCAGTTGTCCAGCAATAAACCCTTGTGGTCATATTTAGCAGGTTTAGAAACGGGCATACAGGTCGAAGAAATTTGGGGTTGGGGAAACAAATACAGGCAATCTCTTTGATAGTGTTAAAACTGCACTATTAGGACAGTTTTGGAATGGAACAATGCTCTTCCAGCTTTCAAAGTGACTTTTTTGAAAGACAACCACCAATAGTTAAAAATATTAACTTTTTAAAAGGTCAGGAAGAGAAAAAAAGGTTTTGTTTTCAAACAACAAACCCTCTAAACTAACCCTAAGCGAGTTTTACATGGGGGCAGGGGGCTATAAAGAGGAATTTCTATTTAATGGAATATTTAAAATGATTATAGGGGGAAAAGAAGGGGAACTGCTCCCTTTTGTCACAATTAAATACATGCATATTGTGCATGTGTATACATGCATGCACACCTCTTCCCTTCAGATCAAATATCTTTGGGTTTATATCGGTTTGTGCTGGGCATGTAGACATGATCCCTGGACAATTCCTGATCTCAAAAGAGCAAATCAAAGGATGAATTAATCTCTAAGGAGCAAAGCAACAGCTTAAAGTCCTGCAGTGGGTCAGTGGCAAACCTGCACCCAAGGTGGGCATCAGTCACTGCATTATGGACTTGGCCAAGTACAGGAAGGAAGAGCTATTTATAAGGTACTGGCTGAACGGTTGAGAAGCCGCCTACATGGCCTGGGTTGGATTTGAGCATGAAAGAGAGGAAAGAGATTGCGTGCGTGCGTGTGCGTGCACATAGGCACATCTACACCCACCTCCTGGAAGGGGCTTAGCAACCAGGACTGAAATCACCGAGAGGAGGTGTAAAGAAATAAAATCAAAGACCAAATCTTGGTACTAGTCCGTATTTCTCCTCCACTCCACCCCTAACACAGCAATAAAAATGGTAAATTAACTTTAAGGCATTTCCCTCCTCTCCTTAGTCTAGTGTAAGCCTCAGATGATATGAAAAGTTCTTGTATATGATCTAGATTTACGGCTTTTTTTGTTTCTTTTTTCAGTTAAATGCTGGGTTATGAAGTCATGTGTTGGTCATAAACAGAAAGCACGCACGCAGACGATCATTTAGATACTAATTTGCAAACCTGATGCCTGCATTTTTGTATGTCTATTAATATATACACATGCAAACAACAAAGATATAGACCTAAACTCTGTGCTTCTACATCGTGTTTACACACTATGTCTATGTGTACCTATAGAGAATCCTCTTACTGACTTTTATTGGTGATTGAAAACATGCCAGTAAAAAGCCAAAATGTCAGTAAACACAGTGGATGTCGTCACTGTTTTCCCTTTTCAGGTTGGTTTCCCTGGTGTACAAAGGTCAGTTCCAGCTCCAGCATAAATTATTACTGCCTATTTGACTCATAATAACATATCCAAATAATAACCAACACATGCTGGATGCTTTATGGATGAATAATTTCTATTCCAAAGAACTGGCAATTTACACAGTTTAGATGCAGGGAAACTGGGAGAACAGTCTCATTGCCCAGGTTGTGCAGCAAGAGGCAGAATAAAACCCCAGAACAGAAAGTTCCCTGGACTGAATGGCCACTGCCAGCAGCTTCACATCCACCCCTGACTGGACCCAAGGCAGGAGGAGCACCCAGGGTAGGCTTGTGATGGTCAAATCTCTGCTAAAATGCAGCAAACCTTTGGATGCTTTGACTCAGTGAAGAGGTGTTGTGCTTTGAGTGGGTGCAGAGGAACAGCATGAGCTTGGACGGATGGGACACTGCCTGCCCTGTGCAGGACAAGGTTGGGCTTTCACCTGTCCCTGCTCTGCAGAACCTGCTCTGGTTGAACACATGGCTGAGAGCCCACCAGCCTCCGTGATGCCCTGCATCTCCCCCACACGTGATGAGCACAAACCCAGACCATTCCTATGAGCCCATCCTCAGCCTCTGCTGGCTCCGTCCCTGACATGCAAATAATGACATACCATTTCCAGCCTATTACGCTGCTCTTTGGACCTTGCCTCCCATCAGAACAGCAAACCTATGTCCCTGTATGACCCTTCTGGCTCAGCCAAAGCAAACCAACGTGCTATATTTGTATTTCAAGCCCGGGCCAGGAACGATTCCCGTAAGGCTCAGCCTGGCTTAATGGAGCTGTGTCTGTGCTGTGCCTCTAAGCCTACATTTGGCCACGGGGCCAGAGCTGCTTTTTTGCCTGGCTCGGGTAGGATGCAGCAGTGTTTGCTGAAGGTAACTCCTCTGTGAGAAGAAGCAGCAAAAAGCGATGATGGGGCCAGTAGGGGTGGAAACAGAAAAGGGAGATGAGAGAAAGCAAGGAGGAGGGGCAGGCGAAGGGTGCTCCCAACCTTCCCAATATTATCACGGCTGTCCAGAGATAATTTTGGTGTGGAGAACAGGTCCCAGTGAGGAGCACAGCAAGAAGGCAGCTGGGGCTGCAGCCCAGCATGAGCAGTTGCTGGGACCTCCTTGTCAGGTCTACATCATGCCATGATGCTTGCCCCCTCCAGCCTCCTGCTCAAATGCTGCGGCAGACGGGATGTTTTTCTTGGACAAGGCGGCTGCTGCAGCTTTCTGGGATCAGGCTGTGTTGCCAGTGGCTGGGGGTGCTTTGGAGAGCAGCTCGGTACTGGGGAGCTCATGGCCTGACTTCCAGCCCCACTGCTTCACCTCTCTGTGTCACAACAGCCCTTGGCTCCCTTGTGCAAATGGGGCTCTCCCCAGACCTGCCACCAGCCGCACGATGCAGCACGTGCCGAAGCCATTGCAGGGCTTTGCTGTGTTTTCCTGCTGGCTCTTTCCCTGCAAGTCACGCTCCTGGGCCATGGCTACCCAACCTTCTCCCAAAGGAGCATCCTCAGGACTGCACACAGCATAAAAGATGCAAAAATCGCTTCTGGGTCCTTCATCATCACACACCTGCCTCCAGCCAGTCACTTATTTCAATCACTCCAAAAAGTGATGAAAGAAATCTTGCCTTAAGATGAGACCTTGCCCTAAGACAGACAAGATCCTGAGCTTTTTTCCATCATAACATCACTCTGCTCTCTGTGTCTTGTGAAGCCTCTTTCCACCCTGCATAGGTCCCTGCTTTATTGCAGGGGTCTTCGGTTTGCATTGCAAAGAGAGTGCTGTGGAGTACCAGAGCACAGATGCCTGCGTACAGACACTCCCAATATCAGGGCACAGAGGGATTTCTTTTTTCCAGGAGATACATTTTCCCAGCAGGATTTCACCACGGCCAGCACTCAGTAGAGGAACAAGCAGGGTTGTCAAACCAATGATGTTTGCAGCAAGTTGAGTGCATGGTCATAGCTGGCACTTGGTAGGCAATAGAATACTAATTAGAGAGTTACATAGCAAGTCCTGCTAATTGCATCAGTGAGGTGCAATTGTGTCCCCACACCGGTGTCTGTGCAGGCACCTGGATGCTGTGCCCTGCAGCCTGGTGTGCCCAGAGCCTGCACACCAGCACAAACCAAAGGAGTTACACTGGGCTTAGCACATAAAACCTGAGTGGTTTGACTGCTGCTGGGCAAGAAAAGCTTTGGGGAGGATGAGGAAAGCATGGCCGTTGGACCCAGACCTTCTACTTAGTACTGAAATGTGTCCAGAGCAAAGCAGGAGTAATGAAAGAGATTGAATACACAAAACTTGGCTTAAGCACCAGAGCAGAAGCGGAGCTCGCTCTAAGTCTGGATGTATTCAGACTGGGAAAAGATTCAGCTATTTAGGAAGAGAATGACCATGAAGTTTGGACCCGGAACGGAATTTCTATTGTATTTGTACTGTTTGAATAGCAGTTTTTTTGTCTGGACTCGTAAACACTGCTGTCCTTGAGGAAGCACCCACTGCTGCTTGCAGATGGGACCCTAGGGCAGCTAGCTGTACCTTCTGCACCCACGCCACAGCCCTCCTGAAATGCAGCCACTTCAACACACAGGGGAAGCAGATGAGCTTTGCATCCAGGACACGGGAGAGTGGCTACTGCCTATGGCCAGCACTACTCTGCATTCACCAAACCAGCAACCTCTGAGGCCAGCAGACCTCGTAGAGTCCAGCTATAATGAGGATGAGACACATCTTTCTTCAAAACCAGCAAACAAGCTACCCAGAATACCACCAGTTTGAGTGTGCTCTCACATTCCAGCCTCCCTCAGGCAGATGAGGACTCCAAAGCCACCTCTTGATGATAGTATAGAGGGCTAATGGGTTCCCACTCACTCTTGCCACACAGGCATGGTGGGTGGAGGTTTGAAGGGCAGCTGCCATGCCATAAGGCTGCTGGGATCCTCCACCCCTCGGCAGCATGGACAGGGGGGGAAGAGGCAACAGAATTTGTTTAACGTAAGTTTAACGTAAAACAGAACCTCCACCTTGGCTATCCAAACCTCCATGTTTGGCTATCAAACAACTCAGCTGCAAATAAGGAGTTTTTGCCTCAGAGAAGCATGTTTCAGCCCAGGCACATGGGATCACAAGTTAAGGTGGTAATTAGGAGCACTGAGTCAAATTCCTGACCACAGCCACCCGTGGGCAGCAGCTCTGAGGGAGCCACAGTGCCCGCTGCAGCATCTCAGAAATGCCACCTCCGGCCGAGAGCTCCACCCCGACTTCCCACCAGTGCCCAGCGAGTGCGTGGGCATCTCCCACAGCCCCGTCAGAAGCATAGGACATCAGGCTCCAGCCGGGATGTGCTGGCATCTTTCCCCAGCATGGCATTCAGAGAGCTAAAATAAGTCCCTGCCACCTACAGCCTCGCTGGTCCTGCTGTGGGACAGGGCACAGCTGGCAGGGGCAGGAGGGGGCTGCAGGCCATGGCTTGGGCATGACGCAGAAGATACTGGTTTTGCTCTGATAGCCTAGATAGGCAAGAGCCCAATGCTGCAACTCCACCTTGACACTGCCCGTTCCTGCCCCTGGGGAGGGAAGGAGGAGGCTATGGCCCCTCTTGGGACCTGCTGGATGGTCAGAAGCAGCTGATGCCCAGTGGGCACCGCACCGTCCTGCTCGCAAGAGAAGGCTCGGCAAGGCAGGGTGCGCACACCAAATGGCAGGGCTAAGGCTGCCTCAGTGCAAAGCGACCCATACGGGGCCCCCTCGGCTTCCCGGCCAAGGCAGGACGGAGCAGCCCAGCTGCTCGGGCTTGGCTTCTCCTTGCATGGCAGCTGCGGGGGAGAGCCAAGCACAGGGAGAGACGGGGAGCACGTGCATGCACGAGGGGCTGCAATCACCCTCCTTTCCCACCTTCCATCAACTGAGGGGGGAAGAGATAAGGAACGAGTAACTAGAAGGTGAAATCAGGACATAAAAGAAGCAGAAAAACATCTCAAAGGGTGTTTTTTTTCTTTTTAAAGGTTTCACCAAGATTTTTGCTTTTCCCCAGGGTGTCCTTTGCAAATCAAGCCTCACTGCAAAGGCTATTGGATACGACTCTGACGTCAGCAGGGAAAAGGTCCCCAGACTCTCATTAGAAAGGGGAAGAAAAAAAAAAAATCTATCCTTTTTTTTTTCCCCCCTGACCAGTTTAACCTTTTCAGAACAATAAACAGGCCGGTTACAGGACAAAACCAAACAAGCAAAAGTGCTGTGGGCTCCGTTTCCAGAGGATGACTGAAGGCATGCAGCGGGCAAATGCCAAGGGCTTGAGCTGGCACTGTGGCCAGGCAGCCCCTGTGCTCCCCATCCTGCCTGGCCCAGCACTGCTCTGCCCCGGGGTTGGTTTTAACCTTTTTTTTCAGCACCCTGCCCATGCATGGAGTTGGTTTTGGTTAAAAACCTTGCTAGTGTGGAAATAAGCTCATTTTACTACCCAAGCCAGTGTGGGCATTCCAAATGGGTCCTGTGATGTTGTGGGATACAGGGGAGGCTGCCTTGGATGGGAAGCAGGAGCAATCAGTGGTACCCAAAGGCAACAAGAGTTCTGTTTCTGTCTCTGCTGTCAGTACAGCCCACAGTGCTACACAAACTGGTGAGCAGCATGAAATGCTGCTCTGCCTTTTCCCCAGCATCCATTCCCCAAACATGAAGCGCCAAATTGATTTACTGCAACCCTATCTTGCTGAAGTGGGTCAATAAGTAAAGCGTCGCAGCAGGGTATCCCCAGCAGCTCCCCAAATGTCACTTGCAGATCTCCCGCCTGTTTTGGAGGATGTTTGGATTTCAGGTTTTGCATGATCCTTGCACACAGGTTCAGTATAGGAGTAACGTATGGTTAAAAGCAGCTCTACACTGCAAAAGTAAAACATTAGTGTTTAGAGCCCTTGGTTGCTATTTTGGGGAACAACAGAGGTGTGAAAGAGGCCTTCAGGGGCCAGGCTTGATCAAGAAGGGTCCCAACCATAGAGATTGCACCCAAGTCTCTGGAAAATAAGAAATTTATTTTTTTAAGGTGGTGGAGGGTCACACCTAAAGGAAACAGGCTTTTCTGAATTATAAAAATGTGGCTTGTCAGCCTGCAGTGCGTGAGTCTGTGCTGATGGAGCCTGGCCTGCAATACTAGGGATGGGCAGGAACCCAAAGGGAACATCTGCTCATTGCATGGTATTTTGGGTCCGCTTTCTTTCCTCAGCCTGGGATGGGCAGGTCTGCTCATGAGAACCGAGCTGCTGCCTTCCTGAAGGAAGCAGAGGACAAATCAGTCTGAGATGGGAAAAAGACATTATGAGTAGCAGATACAGTTGATGAAGGACAAAAGGCTGGGTGGTTTCCCCACCCCACTACTCCTCACTCTCCTGAGAGATGCTGCATCGTATGCCCATGACTCCCCTCTCCTCTTTTCAGGCACCAAGCAGCCCCTTCCCTTGGCCCTATACAGTTTCCCATGCTGTCCACGCGATCAGAAGACAACTTTGTATGTGATGAGGTGGAACTCTGCTTTAAAACCTGCCCTGCACATCCTAAATCTACAGGACACCCACCTCATACACTCTCACATCCCATTCAAGGAGTCTCCCCTTGGCCCTCATGGCACTATAGGGATGCACAACGCTTTTCTTTCTGCTGATGCCAGAACCGTGCCGGTGGAGGATACCAGCTGCCCCAGACCAGCTGTGCTGGCAAGCGAAAGGATGAGAAGTTTGGCCAGATCTCCACCCAGATACATCTCTTCAGGGTGGAGAGGGAGGAAGCAAAGGGGCCGCTCGCTCCCGGCTGCCTGGCCCTCGAGCTTGGCTTGCCTGCGCAGGGGCGTGTGCGCAAAGCGGGCTCTTCTCTCTTGCTTTTCCTTTTCATTTTGCACTTTGCTATCCAAAACAGCAAATGCAGAGCCCGTCAGCCCAGAAAGCTGTGATTGCTTTCCCATCACTCCCATGGCACCAGCACCATCACATCCGTCTGGTGGTGCTGCCACCCACGCTCAGGCTGAAGCCTAAGCCTTTCCCTGAGGTTTGATGGGGGTGCACTCAGCTGGATGAGGTTTTGGATGGGCTGCATGGACCTTTCTGGGACAGACAAGATGATAAACCCTTTGCAACAAGGCTAACACCTCTGCAGGCCACGTCCTGAATGTTTTCTCAGCTATCACTGAACGCAGGGAGAGGTGGAGCTCAGCAGCAGTGGATAGGGAAAGCAGTGCTGTTGGTTTTGGGATTAGGATGAAATCTGCTCCAATTGCCTTCTCCAGCCCCTGCTGCAGTCCTTCCTGGCTTGGCCATGGCTCAGGACCTACTCAGACCCCACGGGTTGGTCAAAGGGCATCAAAAGGTGCTGAACCTTGTCAAAGCAGAGGAGGCAGAAAGCAATAGGGGGGTTGCCAGCTCTTATCGCTTACGATCTCCAGTCTGTACTTTTGCAGACATTCATCTCTGAGCTGGATTCTCCCTTTTCTCCCCTGCCCTGGCCAAGCCCCCAGCCCAGCACGGCCAGCCCAACTTGGACATCACCTTAATTTTACCCCAATGAGGCTCACAGGGGATGCCCACCTGCCAGCACCAAAAGCAGCTTTGTGCTGCATGGGATAACCCTGGGGGGGGTGGTAATAAAGATCTCCTCATTCCCCATGGAAATTGAGCCCTGTTCCTCACATACCTCCACTAATTCAATTTTCCAGTATGTGAATAGACCTGCCAAACCTCTATTACTCTTTCTTCTTCAGAAGTTTGCAGCAGAGGGGTAGGGACAGGCAGGCGGAGGGGTTGGGCTCCCTCCTGCCTCTCCCGAGCCTGATCTCTGCAAGAAATAGTCATGCTTGCTGCTCTTCAGGCATGTTTCATTATTCTCCTTTCAAACACGGGTCTGAGGAAGGAGGGGAAGAGAAGTCTGAGGCAGGTGTGGAATTGCTTAGAAACACCTGGGCAGGACACAGTGGATTTTGGATTTAGGTGAGTGTAAGGGAGAAAAGCACCTCGAAAGCATCCTCTGCTGTTCCACTAAAGTAGCTTAGCCTGGCTTGGCCTACAGCTTGTCCCACTCTTGGTTTCCGCTCCTGAGATGCCCCAGTGGGGACTTGCAGCCCCTCCACATCCTGACCCCCATGCACAGGTCTAAAACCTTTCCCATACCAAGACCACCCCCAGCAGCACCTCGGTCCTGACCCACCTGCAGCCTTGCTAGCATTCATCCAGGGTTGTACATCAGCATCATCATGCCTGGTCACCCTCACCTCCTCCAGCCCAAGTCAAGGCACTGGGGACACTTGGGGCTTTGGCACACAGCCCTGCTGTGAGCACTGGTTGTGTGGCAGGGACCTGGATCAGTGGGCAATGCTTGGGAGTAATAAAAACACAGCAAAAACTCCTTATGATGTCCTATAGCTACTTGTGGTTTCAATACCCTCTGAAGCTAAATCCCTCTGTAAAACCCTGATCCATCATGCAACATCTTACACAACACGGGCATCAGCTGCAATTACAATGTACTGGTGCACGAAAAGCCCCTCTAAAGAGGTTCTTCTTTTAAAGTCCATAGATAAGAAGACCATTCAGAGGCTACACACTGGGAAAGCACCCACTCAGTCACTCAGTCTGCAAGGAGATCTCTTGGTGGGTAAATTCTTGCACAAGCAAATGGCTTTTCATGGGAAATTTGGTGTGCTGGAGGCCTAGGTCTGATCCAGCACCCACTGCTGACACTGGAAAGCAGATTGGGGGTGGCCTGTTGAACCATCAGAACTGGAAATCTAAGCTTCTAATTGCAGCTTTCCTCCTCACAAACCTCTCAGACAATCTCCTGCGTGTGGTGCAGGATGCACAAGAAGGTCATCGCCCACAACAAAGATCAGGTACTTGCTTTCCCAAAGAGAATCTGGTTTTGAGCCCTTTCTCTCAGATATTTATCCCAAATGGAACATGGAATAACGAGTTCTGCTAGTAACCACAACTGGAGATGGAAAAAAAAGTGAGGCTAGACACACATATTACAAGACACTTTGACAAAGCTACCAGTGAGAGTATGCAAGGCTCCTCAAGTTCCCAGTCACCAGAGCTGAGAGGCAGGAGAGAGATGGAATTTCAAGGCCAGGCTGGATGGGGCTTTGAGCAACCGAATCCAGTGCGAGGGGTCCCTGCCCATGGCAGGGGGTGGAACTGGATGGGCTTTGAGGTGCCTTCCAACCCAAACCATTCCATGGTTCTATGGAATTAGTAAAATCAATAGACAAGTACAGTTGTTAGATAGAAACACACAGAAGATAAGGAACTTAGTTTTGTTTGCAAGATTAAAAACAAAAACCTATATGGAAAAACCGATAAGGTCTAACACATAAAAAAAGCTAAATTTAAGGGCATTTCAAATTTATTTATTTTGAATGTTACTGAAGCTTTGATGCATTTTATACCTCCAAGTGGCAAGACCTGCACTAAGCAATTGTAATATTTGAAGCCAAACTGGCTACTTGAAATGCAAATTAACAATGTGTTTGAATCTGATTTAACTTTCACATTCAATAACTCAGGCTTTTTCCCTTCTCTCTGCCCTTTTTTTCTAATTTTGTTGCGTTATTACCCACTAGTTTTCTTTTAAACATTAAATTACTCTTCTGCATTCTCTCCATTAGTTCCACACTGAAGCTATTTGTTCGGGATTAGTTATACTTACCTAACTCGAGGGGTGATGGGAGGATTACTGGGAGTTTGCAAAGGGCTCTGACTGTGGAAAGCACTATCTAAATGCTAAGTATTACGAAGTCAGATGAGCTATTTACTGATCCCGATAGGTAATACCCCCCCTCCAAATTGGACGTGGAAATTGAAAGAGCAGAATCCTTTTTTTTGGAGAAACAAATAGCGGCAGAAGGCCAAGTCAAGGTCCACAAATAAAATAAATCCTAAAACATCACTTAAGGTCAAAAAAGGGCTGGGTTTATTTCTGGTATGAATAAGCACCAAGCGAGTGGCAGGACCCAAAGCACGGGTAGGGAGGCTGTGGAAGGCAAACCCACACCTTGTGGGATCTCCTCTCCAGCCTTTTGCAGCGCTTCCCCATCATCCACTCCACAAATCAAGTGCCCAAAGAGCTTGTCTGGCAACAACCTGCAGCCTGGCTGTTAAACAGAAAGGTAGACTAAGCTTCTCTTTTTTTATCAAGACAAGTTCTACTAATACGTGATGTTTAGCGGGGAAATGGTATTTAATTGTTTGCAGTAGCACCTCGAGGTCCCAAGAGAGATCAGGATCCTGTTGGGAGAGACTACATACATATACATGGGTCTGCTAGAGCGAATCCAGAGGAGACCACGAAGATGATTTGAGGGATGGAGCACCTCCCATGTGAGGACAGGTTCACAGTGTTGAGGCTGTTCAGCCTGGAGAAGAAAAGGCTGCAGGCAGACCTTAGAGCAGCTTCTAGTACTGAAAGGGGCTCCAGGAAAAAAAAAATGACGCCCTAAGTGTATTTTGCTTGCACTGTCACCCATGGAAGGCTTGCAGGGTCCTGGCTGGAGCTCTCTGTGCTTGGCACTGCAGTGAGGGATCCCAGAGAAGACGCAAGGCTGCTGCTGTGCATGTGGGCTGAGGTGGGGAGAGCTCGCTGTGAGGAATATGAAGATGCAAATAGGAGAAAAGAATCTCAGAAGCAGAAATTTGTGCAGAAAGAAAACAGGACAACAACCTTGGCAGAAGGTAACGGAGCCATAGAGGAGGATGGATCAGAGGAAGGGTGTGTGGGCAGCCAGAGGACTAGAAGAGTGCGTGAGGAGACTGGTAAAATGGGCAGAGGTCTTGCACCTCTCAAATGAGCCATTGGACCATGAGGAGGGCATAGGGATAGTCATTAGGATTAGTTGGTGACTAATTGAGGAATGTGTGTCCAAAAGCTGGCCCTTTTTCCCTGTTTCCTTGTCCAGGTGTACCAGTTGGCCTAACAAAAGACATTACCTCCCCTAGCAAATCACATCTCACCAAGTATTTCTCCAAAGTGGAATTAAGCAGGAAAAAGAAAGCACAAGTACCAAGAGTGCATCCTCACAAACACAATCTCCAGCCCAGGGCTGGGCACTGCCACACAGATGAGAAACCTTTGTCCACAGCCGGTGGAAAGAGAGGAGACAGCATCTTCCAGCCCCCACGCTTCACCCACCAGGGACCAACTCATCTACATTGCTCTGTTCCCCAGCCAAAACTATTCTGTGAATTTGACCTTAACTTTTGCAATAGTTTGGGGGTGACGAACATGGCATTCTTGACGTAGCTGCTGTTTGTGAAAAAAACAAATGAGAAAAGAAATAAATAAGCAAAACCCAGCCGCAGACTGTGCTCGGTTTTGCTGTGGTTGACATTTCCAGCCTACAGGAGATGTGGTGAGGATGACAAACCGGGGTGGCCAGTGGTGCTGTGGGCAAAGCCAGGAAGAGCACCGTGGGCAGGATGGTGGGGCCAGAGAGGGTCTGGGTAGGTACCCACCCTGCAGCATTGTTCCAAACATTAGCAGGATTTTCTCCTGGAAAGGACACCTTGGCTTTCCAGGTCATCTCTGTGGTGGGAAATGCTTGGCTAGAAATTCTGGAAAGACACGGGGTTAATTTAAAATCATAGAATGGTTTGGGTTGGAAGGGACCTTAAAAATCATCCAATTCCCACTCCCCTGCCATGTGCACGGACACCTTCAGCTGGACCAGGCTGCTCAAAACCCCATCTAACCTGGTCCTGAACACCTCCAGGAATAGGGCAGCCACAACTTCCCTAGGCAACCTGAGTCAGTGCCTGACCACCCTCATCGTGAAGAATTTCTTCCTAAAGTCTAGTCCAATCTTTCCCCTTTCAATCTGTAGCTGCTCCCCTTTGTCCTATCCCTGCACTCCCTGATCAAGACCCCCTCCCCAGCTTTCCTGCTGCTGCCCTAAGGAAGCTGCCCTAAGGTCTCCCCAGAGAGGTTGAACAACGCCAACTCTCTCAGCCTGTCCTCACAGCAGAGGTGCTCCAGCCCTCAGATCATCTCCATGGCCTCCTCTGGACAACAACATCCTTATGCTGGGGATTCTAGAACTGGAGACAGAACTCCAGATGGGGTCTCACAACAGCAGAGCAGAGGGCAGAACCACCTCCCTCGACCTGCTCAAACCATGGGCTGCCCCAGCACACTCAGTGCCTGCCACAAAGGAGCTGTCACCCCAGCAGGGGCCATCAGCAGGTCCAGACCCATGACACTGGGTGGAGGTCTCTTGGGAAGTGCTCTCTTAATTATTTACTAATCAAGACAAGTTTCCTAATTGGGAAAAGAAAAACTCTTGCTGGAGACCAACTACTCAAAACACGTTTTGCTGATTGCTCCCAAGAGCAGAGTGAAGGGGTACGCTCCTACTTTTCTCTGTAAGCTTTAAGAGCACGCAGAACAGCATTTGAAAGATAATTTGGTGGTCACAGAGGACTGGGTTTTATTCCTGAATTGAAAACTGGCTATTAAACATCATTTAAAGAACAAAATAAAAATAAAACAGCAATTTCTTTTTTTATTCTCTTCCTATCATCATCATTAACCTTCTATCTGCATAATATCCCTCTGCCAAGGATCTTCAACTGAGTAATAAAGTTTTAGTGCTTAAACATTATCAGTGCTCTGGAAGGGAGTATTCTTCTCATTGCAGAGAGAAGGAAACCAAGGCACAAAGAACTGAAATGACCTGCTCAAAGTCACACTGAAAATTATGAGCTGAGCCAGGAATAGACTCCCCGAGCCCTGAACCCCTGGGAGGCAGCGCGCCCACAGGTACGCTGCTCTTACAGCCCAATTAGCTTTTATGGAAACGTTTAAGGAAACATTTCCTTTCACAGACTCTGCCTACTAATTTACTCCCAAGCTTTGCCATCCGTGAGCGAGAGTGTCTCAGTTTTAGGCTGTCGTGGAGCAACTCAGCCCCTTCCCTTACTTAAGATGAATGTGCTTTCGGCAAGTAAAGATTTCTGACAATACAGAGTACCCCGCCGGAGGCTGGTTAAAATAGAGCTGGGGGGCCCTGTCTACTAATCAAGTCTGACTGCAAAGACTTTGTCAAAGACGAGGGCTTTGCATGGAGACACAACCACGGGGGCTGCTGGGGCTCTGGAGGCAGAGGCACGCTTTGCTTTCCAGCACGCTGCTCTGTTCAGGTCTGCTCAGCTTGGTGGGGCAGAGCTGATTTTTCACCTAAATCCTCAATGTCCGAGGTGCTCCCTTTGCAGGAGGGCCAGGGGCAAAAGGCAGGCAGGAGCAGAAGAGAGAAGAGCAGAAAGGATGGGAGCGGGCAAGCGCAGCACCGGAAAAAAAATAAAGCTGCCCCTTGTTTGCTTTCCATCTCGCTCTGCTGAGAAACGGTTAATAGGTTGCAAGGTTTCCACCCTTCCAGGACGGAGCCTTTTCCTCCCCTTTCGAGTGCCCCCTGCCTTCCTCCTCCAGCGACTGGGAAGCTGTGACTGCTCTACACCGCTGACACCTCGGCTGCTCTGGAAACCCATGAACTGTTTGAGAAAGGTCAGCTGGCAACCGCTGCATCCCTTCTCCTTGCCTTCCCAGCCCTCACAGCCTCGGGCAGTGCAGGAGCCCCCTCTGTTGGCAAAGGCCCACGGTTACCAGCATCCCTTGCTTCTTGACATGTTTGTTCAGCAAATCCCTTCTTCATCCACCCCAAGCCAAGCCCCTGCCACGGGGCCAGAGGGAGAGCAGAACTGCAGGGCTCTCCACCAGACAGAGATTGGGTCTCTGCTTCACCACTCGTTAATAGCTGGCTCCGTTTCACGTGACGTGAACCGAGGCTGGACACCCAGCAGGACAGCAGGTTTGCCACCAAAACAGCCGATGTCTCGCCAGCTTGCTGTTGGCAAAATAAAACAAGCAGAGATCTGTAGAGCTCTGGGCTCTGGTACATCTCCCAGGTCCAGAGCTGCCCTCTCTCCAACCTCTCCAAAGCAGTCACCTCCTTTTCTCTGGTCTCTGGCCAGACCTGAGCTCCCTGGTGCCACATGAGCACTTTCCCAGCCTGTGTACTGCACACTCTCACGGGGAACAAAAAGGAATCATCGGTCCCTGCTGCTCCTTCCTCTCTCCTGCACTGCCTCACACCAGCACTGCACATCACCTCTTCAGCATTGCAACAGCTTCCCCAAACCACAGCCTCAGACCCAGCTCCAGCTCAAAACGACCTGGTTTGGCCCATTAGATATGGTGCAAAATCCCCTCCCAGGCACTTGCTGGGGCCAGCATGGAATTAAGGGCAGATGAACACCAAACTGGAAGCAGCAGAGGCAAAAATCCTGCCTGGATGCAAACAAGCTCTATTCTTCCCAAATTACTGAGCCTTTCTGGGGTGGGAGGTTAGCAGCTGAGTCAGGGGCTTCTGGCTGTTGCTATCAGCTACTCCTATGACACCGTTTGACCACAATTTTTAAGAAAATGTGTCAATCCAACAACATTTACTGCTGTGTCCTCATCAGCTACAGCACCTCCTCCTTGGAGGTGCTCAGCCTGCATTCACTACAACCTTTCTTAGATGGCCAGCCCTTCACATCTCTCCCACTCAGCCACACAACCAGCAACCTCACAAGGATTTGCTAATATAAAGTAAGAATCCCCCGTTTTGGATGGTCTTCAGTTGGGAAAAACATACTCTTAACCACTCCCAGCCCCCTTTGCACGAAGCCCCAAGATGTGCTATCGCTCATGCAGACATGTACCCCATGAAAAATGAGGGGGTCAAATTCAGAAAGGAAGATAGTGAAGATGTAAAGGCGATTTGTAGGCACCCTGAAATAACTTGATTTCTTCTAGTGTCCCAAGAGCACTCCTGTCTGAGACGTAACATTACTCACTCTCATTTGGAGAAGTTTCAGCACGTAACAAAAATATCTCAGGCTCAGTAATGAGGCAAGAAATGGTGCTTATGTAGCTGAGCAAGTAACATCACTCAACTTCCCTGTCCTTGCTACGGAAGAAAAATGATTGGAGAATAAATTAATCCTAATAAATGTAGGATTCTGATCAGGCATACATAACCAGCAGTGCGTCTGCAGGATGAGCAATTGATGAAGTCATTGCTTCAAAGGTGCCTTGATGCAATTAGTCACTTGTAAAACACGCAGCAGAGAAGAAAATCCCGCTCCTTTTGTTAAGGAGCATGAAAATGCTCCATGCATCAGAGTGATTTATTGGTTACAGTGCAGCAAAATTAGAGTGCACTGCAATTAGGGTCGTTCTCTCCAAGATGAAAGGCTGGGGAGAGATGAGTGAAAGGATGGACAGGATGCAGAAAGGCCAGATGAAGGCAAAATGCCACCACCACATTTCTGTGCTGTAGGTTTTTAACAGGGATTATTTCCCCTTTACGCAGATCATCGCTAGGGGAAAAGTGGGCTTCACATGTAAAACCAGTGCCACTGAAGATGAATCAAGTCATTAATCACCAGCATGAGTACCTGTAATTAGAGCTGCCAGGAGTCACAGGAGCAAGAGTCAAAGGCTCTAACGGGATTATGGACAGAGCTGGATTGGTTTATGACTAATATTAGCAGATAAAGGGAATCTATCACTTGCTTGAGGGGGTCAGACGACGAGTGTGGGAGGCATTTCCTGTCCCCAAACTCTGCTTCTTGGCTTCTGCGGCCCCTGCACCATCTACCCACTGCCCCCCGTGCAGAGAGGAGGGCAGCAGCTCACCCCAGCAGCCTCCGAGCAGGATGCGTCATGGGCAGAGAACCCTCCCCGTGGGCACCACAGCACCCAGAGGGCAGGATCATCCCAGGGCTGAGAGCTGGAGGGAGCTGGCTGACCCGGCGGTGCCGAAGCGGGGTGAGTCTCAGCAGAGCTCGGCGTGCTCCCAACAAACACGCCA
Organism: Phaenicophaeus curvirostris; assembly: GCF_032191515.1. Taxonomy (NCBI): domain Eukaryota; kingdom Metazoa; phylum Chordata; class Aves; order Cuculiformes; family Cuculidae; genus Phaenicophaeus; species Phaenicophaeus curvirostris. The sequence goes on from NC_091411.1 coordinate 4,752,471, forward strand.
GCTGTTTGCAGCTGGAAGACACAGGCAGATGCTGAGCAGCCGACCCTCACGGTGCACAGCTGGGGTGAGCAGGGAGTGCCTGTCCAGCTACTCGCCTCCTGCCTGGCCTGGATGAACCAAGCTGCTCTCCTGCATTTCCCCCTCCATCACGAGCTGCCTTTCCAGCTCACGCAATCCCTTCTCCAGCCCCATTCCCAACAAGCCCAGACAAGCCTCTCCGCAGCCGTGCGCTTTCAGGACAGGAGGAAGCAGGGAGGTTTGGGAGCTGTGGCCAAGCAGAGCAGGAACCACAAGTCCTCCCAGCCCCACCAGGAGGAGAACACACCGCCTCTCTCTAGGTCTAGGGGCCCCAGGGCCCAATTCTAAGCAGCTATTGCTGCTCCTTTGAGGTCATCCTCAAGGACTGGAAAAGGCATGGGAGCTTTCTAAGAAAGCTCTTTATCCTTATTAAGGAGACAGTCTCATGTCTTTGTCCCTAGAAAACAGGGTGCCAAGACAGGGTTGTGCTACTGGACACCATCCTGGGGGCATCAGGCAAAAGCAGCTCCATCAGCTGCAGGGCAGCAAGAGGACCCTCAGTGAAGTCAAGGATGCCGAGAGGGAACAGTCCTCACAGCCAGCACACATTGTCCCAGCAGGGCTGGTTGTGCCCCAGGGCACCCAGATGGGATGGCTCTTGCCCATCTGTGTGAGCTGTGCCCCAGGACGGAGCAGACCTGATGGCTTCTTTCAGCTATTGCTCTTTGGCTTCTACCAGGACGGGCAGAGTCACCTGGGTTTGACACTCTCTCCATCTATCAAGATAGCACTGAGGTTGGCCAGAGGAACTGGAAACTGTGATCTGAATAATCTGAAGCCAAGTGGAAACTTTTGAGGCTTGAGAGAAGACATGACAGCAAACATGAATTTAGACCACTTGCTCTTACTTGTTTTTTCTGGATTTAGAGTCCACACACAATTTTTCCCTGTTATCGACAAGTGCCTCAATTTCCAAGCCTGCACAATGAAGTTGGTGAGATTTATCGGTTTCCACAGATGACAGGATAAAAGAAAACCAAGTACTATTTGTGATTGTGTACAAGCTCTCCTCTCACAGCACAGCCACAGTGCCTGCAGCCGCTCTCCCGCCTTCAGAGTCCTTACGAGTGTGCACACATATGAGCCATAGAGGGGGAGATGGAGAGCGGGGTCCCTCAACACTCCTGACTTCACCATCCACCAGGGCATGTGTTCAGGATCAACACCACAACACCAGGGAAACAAAGATTGAGCCAATGACTGTAGGAGCTGGGCTGCTGTGCAGGAAGAGCTGTTGCCAGGCTCTGAGCTCCAGTGAGGTATTTCCTATCCCAGTGTCACCCTACTTCATCAGGGTGAGTCATCAAACCACCATAAAAAAACCCTCAGGACTTTTCTTCTCTAACCATGATAAAAAACTTCCTTTATTAAATTAGGGACCATTCCCTATCTGTCGTCTCACTGTTAATAAAAAGAAACGAGGGCTGGAAGAAGCACTGCAGACCAGTGCCTGGAGCCAGGCTTGTATCAGCAGAACTCAAATCCAGCAGTGCTCTTGGACACAGCACGCAGGAACGGGAGGCGGTATTGACCCACATACCAAATAGGTCTCCAGCATAAACGCAGTGGTTCCCCTTCTCCAGCAACCCTCAACAGTACAGCTCTGAAACACTCATTTGGCCACAGGGACAAGCTCATCTCACTGGCTCTGGAAGGATGTCATGTTGGTCCAGTCAGAGCCAGTGAGACGAACCAACATGACATCCTTCCAAAATGCATCTCACATGGGACAGGTGAAAGCACACACTTCCATCACAAACGTGCTCACTGCTCTAGATGATCCCCTCTAAGGTGTATCGACCCCTTCCCCATGATTGGCACAACATGCTAGCAGGGAGGAAGATCTCACTTGGTCCAAACAACAGCGGTTCAAAATATGAGGCTTTTTCTTTTCCAGGGTTTCTAGAGACATGATGTCTGTTTGAAAAAAAGAGATGTTCTCTTGTCTGAAAACAAGCTCCAGCAGCAGGTGAGCACAACCCACCTCTCCCTCTGGCAAAGGACAGGTCATGGTCCCATTTCCTGGAAGAGCAGGATTACAAGGGTGGAAGGAGTTCAGAGACAATCACTCCCAGCAAAGACAAAGTCAACACGAGGCTGAGATAAGACCGCTCCTTGACCCCACCGTGCAGGCCTCTTTAGTAGGATCCCAGCAAAGGAACACCGCAGAATATCCACTCTATCCCCATAACCCAAACTAGCCACAGCAGTATTTCCTATTATGTCTCCATAACCTAATCTGACCCCCTCTAGGGCCTCCAGACGAATATCTAAGAAAGCTTACAAGCGCAATCACCTAATTACAGAGAGGAAAGGTTTATCCTATCTAAACAGCACAAAACATAACCTAGACCCAACTGCCCCCTCGCTCCTGAGGGCCAGATCTCAATCCCTAGCAAGCTGAACAAACTGGGAAGGGGTCATGGGGGATACGAGGAGGGTCTCTCCCTGCTCTTGTATCATATGAAACCTGTACGAGGAGCAGCTATTTTAACTGGCAAATCCCCTGACTCAAGGTTAAATCCCTCTTCATTTTTGCTTAACCTCCCTCACAGCAAAGCAATGTGGGGAACAGATGATGTGTCTCACCTTGAGCCGCACACCCCCAGCAAAAGGAGACCCCATTGTCCTGGTGAACAGGAAAGCAGTGAGCAATGGCCCTCAGGACACACAGGATTCACAGTCTAGCTTGGGAGATGCAGGAACAAAGGGCCAGTACCACCACGTGGCATCTAACATAGGCGCACCTGAGGAACAGTGTGGGTTAGAACCCCGGCAGGGCGGAGCAGCAATGGTCAGGATCACAGCCCACAACTACTGCAGCATCCCCAGGGCACCTCCTGCACTGGAGCCGAGAGGTTTCAAACAGGACAGAATAGGCTGCTCCAAGACAGCCTTTGTGCTTCCTTGGATCCTTTTCCTATCCACGTTCCCTTCCAGAGAAGCGTGGAGGGATGCTGTCTAACTTTTTTTTGGACTGAATTTCAGCCACCTGACAAAGCTGAACTCATGGGAAGCCCCAACAGCAGCCAGAGGACTGGAAATCAGATTGTCCATCCTGTTCAAGATCTCATCTCAGACTTCAGCTAGAATGACAGGAACATGCAAAATCTCCAGGAAGATCCTAACCTGGCAGGGAACTCCAGTGGGCATCATTCAGAGCCCATCCAAAGGGCTGTCGGGTGCTTTGCTCAGCAAGTACACCTGCATTTTTCCCAGAGCAGGGTTGTGTTGCATCCATGGGTACCCCACAGCCTGAATCTTCTGAGTAGCTCAGGGCTGCATTGCATCCATGGGTGCCCCACAGCCTGAATCTTCCAAATAGCTCAGGGCTGCGTTGCCAAGCACCAGCTTTACAAATGCAGACTGAGCTTCCCTCCAAATTCCAGCCACAAGGCATTGATTAGAAAAGCCTGTCTAGTCAATAACGGCTCCTGCAAAAAGGTTCCACTGAACCGCACTCGCATGCCATGATCCGTCTGACTGTGTTAGCAGCCGTCGCTTTTGATGCTTTCTGACAAGATGGATTTGTGGCCTTGACTTTTCCAGATCAGGACAAACTTAATCCTAGAGGATAAAATTACAGACCAGTGAAAAACCCTCCATGATCGGCCTCATTAACTGCCATTTAAGAAGTTCAGAGGCTTCTTAGCTAGAAGGGAGCATCTACAGCTGTCCTTTGCCTTGAAGAAGTAGCTCTGAACAGACAGCACAGAGCCCTTGGCAAACACTGTGCTCTTAAAGCACACGACGTACTCGTGGCACCAACCTGGCTGCTCAGACTTCTTCAGTCAGCGAGGAACAGGCAGACAGTCCCAGCTCTTCCCTTTTTAACTGATTTGGGAGAAAGTGAAGATAATGCCAGGTTCTGTCCAAAAGGTGTCTGGGCAGACAAAAATAAAAAGCTGGAACAACCCTATGGAAATGTGAATTAATGAAATATTTCAGCAAGTGACTCAACCCTAATTGAGAGCTGAGAACCCTCCACCTCCCCTTCTGCTTTCCAGGATACAAAAATGACATTGGTAGGTGGAAATAACTGCAGCTGTCCCAGTGGGAGAAAAATCAGTGCTTCACAATAAGTGTCATAGCCAAAATTAAGCACTTGCTTGGTGCTATTACACAACACATCCCAGGAAGCTGCTTCCAAAAGCTTGACCTTCTCTTCAAAAGCTTCTTTTTGAATCATCTTTCCTTTTGCTAACAAGTGAAGTGGATTGAGTATTCAAGAAGGCTACTCAGGGTGTTGAAAACATCTCTAACCACGTGCTAGTTCCAGGAGAGGTGGCAGCAATGACAGCTTCCACACAGCAGCCCTGCCCTGGCTGGGCTCCTCGCACACAGGCATTCAGAGATGAAGCTCTGCTGTATTTCCGTGCCCAGAATGTAGGGAAGCTGGTCCTTGCTGAGTGGTGTTTGTGATCAGCCAGGCACCTGCTGGCTGAGAAACTAGCTGAGATCCCCTAAGGAAAAAGCAGGTAGAGACAACGAAGCAGTGGGTATAAAACCAACATGGGTGGGTCACCAGCTCCTGACCACCCTCACATCTTCCTCTATTCAAGTGATGTTCAAAGACTCCTTCTGAAGAGGAGTCAAACACACAGGTGCTCCATGAAAGAGCTGCCTGTCACTCCGAGGTTGAACACCAACCTTCTCAAGCACCAGCATCTGCATGGAAAGCAACAGCCTTGTATTACAGATATGGAGAACAGAAGAACAGCTCTCCTAAAACTTATGGAGACTGCGATCTCTATTCCAAGTCTCAGTTTGTGATCCACCAGCTGCACAGCCTACATCATCTGGGCCAAGTAACAAATCAAAAACCATCTACAGAAGTGGCACCTATTTTAATAGCGCTTATTCTACAGAGAGAGCTTTGCCTCCACAGGGCTTTACAGAGGTAGTCAATACCATCACCCACACTCAAGATCATTAGCATCTTTAACAACAACTGGTTTAAATACTCATCTTTTAACATCCTCCACACTTCATTGGCATGAATTGAAGTCCGGATGTTCACGTAGTTACCCAACTCCTGGCTGGGCTATAAGCTCCTACAGCTTTCTGAGGGCAGCATCAGCTCCTACTACTCTCTCTGGTGCCCAGCCTATTTGGAAGTCAGGACTCTAAAGACAATTTTAAAGCATGTAATGGGAGCACAACCTGATGTACAGTGATTGCAGTAACTCCTCACTGACAGGCACATTATTTGTTCTGTCCAGATAGTTTTTTCTCTTCTTCCTGCCTATCACTGGTTCGCATATGACAGCAGCAGCACAGCTTGCACACAAGAGGGTGTACTGGAAGTGACGGTTACTGCAGCTATATCGCTACAGTCGTGGCCACCCAGACGTGTCAGAAAGATGTTCTACAGAACAGAGTTTAGTTATAAATGAGATGCTCTCAAGCCTCAATTTGGAGCACAGCTTGCAAGCGTACAAAACACCAAGTCTTCTGGTTTGATGTCTTTCCTTTTCTTTTATAGATGTGATGTGTATTCAAAGACTCCTCTGCAGAATAGCATTACTCTAGAGAAGCTTGTAACATGTCCTTCTCCAGCCATTCCCAGTCTTGTTCTGTGTCTGCTACAAGCACATTCAAAGCATACTTCTATATTCAAACCTTGCATTTTGCACGCTCACGGGAGCTGCCCCAACCTGCACTGGCCCCTAGGTGGGTCTGACCTCCCAGGAGGGCTCCCAGAGATGGACCCAGCACAGGTGTGCCTGCCCCTGCCCAAGGATGTCAACCTTAGGCTTTCAGATGAAGCCTCCCACCTCAGCTCCTTGGCTCCCCACCCTAAAAGCAGACCAAGGATACTTCTGTCCTACCCATCGCGAGCTGGAGGATGCAGTGCTCCATGCGTGGGACCATCTCAGGCAGTGGTTCTCAGCTTATCCAGGGGCCCTTCTAAGCCAGGCCCACCACAACGAGCAACAGCGATACCCCAGGTCCCTCATCCAGCACAGGAAGGGACGGCCTTGCTACGGCAACCAGAACTGAGACATAAAAAGCACTTTACACCATGGTCATGTTATCCCCTTGTTCCTCCCCCCTCATCCCCTTCAGAGCTTCTTAACTTCAGAAACCTTCCTCCAGAGGAGTGTTGGAGTGACAGAAAACATTTTCCAAGCCTAATATCAGTTCCAGATGTTCACAGCCATTTCAGTTTGTACCTCACCCTGTAAAACACATTTCTCCCTCTCCCTCTCTCAAGTGCAGCGCCTGCTTCATCCATGACATAATGCGCTGGCGGGCTCAGCCACACACACACACACACATGCTCGCACCCTCTTCGAGAGCCCCATGTTCAAACAAAGAGCATCACTCAACTACAAAGCTGTCGCACACATGGAGTTATGAGTAATTTCCACAAGTTTTAATAAACAGTTTGGGATGTAATTGCTCTCCATCTTCTCCGCTGGCTCCCGAGTGGAGAGCTGCTCGCTCCCCACACTCTGGTGTTGAAAGTGTGGTTTGTTTCGCACACAAGTTCACCTCCTTTTCGCCTCAGATGGTGCAAGGGCTGTGTTTTTCTAAGCACCAGTAATAAGCCTCTTTAAAAAGCACCAACAGCCAAGAGCGGTCGGCCCATACCAACTCCCCGCTCCTTCCATCCCATCCCACAGCATCACCAACACTGCACAGAGCCCTCTAGACTTTAAAACTCCCTCCCCAATCTGCTTCAAGAGGAAGAGGAGCAAACAGTTTCTGGCTTAAGGACCAGGGAGTTTTGCAAGGGTATGAGACTGATGGTTTCTGGGGGCCATAAAGGAAGCAGAAGGCAGGTCAAGCAAGGGTCTGGTATCACCTAATTTGCCATGGGGCTGAAGAGCAGGGTGGCACAGCTCTAGCCACAGCCACTACCTGGAATCCCAATGAGATATGTCTACAACTACAATAAACAAAGAAGTGTGCATAAGCACAAATAACCCAGATGCTTGAACTCAAGAGATCCAAGGGATGAATGGCAGCAACCTCAAGAGCCCTCAAACCTTGCAGGACCCTCCCAGCCCAGTGCTGCCACGCTCCGCAGATACCCATGGTGCACCTCCCAGCAACCCGTTCCTGCCTGCCAGCGGTAACCACTGATGGGAAAGGAAGATCTGCCAATATCCATCAAAAGCCATCCAAATTTTATATCCCACACGCTCCTCCCAAGGCTTTCTGCTTCGGCAGGTTGACTTATTTTAATTGTGGATGCTGCTCAGATGTGATGGAGATGTGCTGCACCATGACAGGTACCAAGCAAAGCCTTTAAGAGCTGTAGCAGTCAGCATCTCTGCAGACCTATACAAGGTATTTGCAAGAATCAAGTCATCTGGCAGTGGGGGCCTGTAGGGTAACAAAGGAATGAAGGCAGGAATGTTGTTTTGTTATAAACAACATAGAAAAGAAGGAGAGATTTAGAATTGGCTTTTCTCTTTAATTGTTAATGGGGTCATTCTGTCCCAAATGGTCCCTCAGAGCAGGGAGAGGGGAGGGCAGCTCTCCACAATGAATTCAATCGCCTGTCAAACACATGGCAGTCATAAAAGGAAAATAATAATAATAATCTGTATTTCCTACTCTGGCCGCCAGGCAAAGATCCAGCCACTTCAAAGGAGAAACCCCAGGTTTCCCCAGTCTGGCCTCACCTGACCAATGTGTGAGCAATCTGGAATCCCCATCCAAAACAAAGCCCCTCCTTCGGTGGCTTGTTTTCTTTCTCCGTTACTGGAGGGTACCCCTCCAAGATAAAGAACCAGTCTTCTTCCATGCCAGGAAACGAGAAACATAACCCAGAGGCCATTGGGCAGCTCTGGAAATGGATGCTGGCAAGGTGCAGGAGAAAGCTCCTGCGGGACAGGACTGGGGTATGAGCCAAAGAACCAGAGCTCCTTCTCACAAGGGTCTCAACAAACAGCCAGGCCCCCCAGGATGTGGGGCTCTGGCTCTTTCCAGCAGGAAAAGTCCAGCTCTTATAGCACAAAAAAAAATTGGATATGGTGGCAGAGGCTGCAAAAGCAAAACAGACGGGCCTGAGATGAACAGAGAGGGTGAAAACTTCGCTGTTGCTGTGAGCTGGAGCAGTTTGCTCTGTGGCAGCTCACAGCAGCAGCAGGCTTCATTCAGAGGGTCTTGGAAAATTAAGAAGAAGGAGGAAAATGCCATCACCACAAGCTAAGAAAGCTTCCCAGCAAGACCTATGGACTGCACGTGTGCAATTCCTAATCTGAGTCTGAATGATCTTCCCAAGATCACCTTCCCAACAGAGAAACACAAACATCTCACCGAGATGTCTCAGAAACCCCTGCAAGACTCCAGGAGTGCAGCAAGGTTCCTCCCTCCAGCATCAGACCTGTCCCCACCTTCAGGCTGGTCCCTTATCCTCCAGGCAGCCTGGACGAGCATGTCTTGCATAAGCTGAGCAGGTGAGTGGAAATCCCCCTCCTACCTTACCTGGGAGCACTGAAATTCAGTACTGCCAGTCTTCAGGGAAGGGGCCCTTCACACAACAGTAAATCTCTGCGTTGGTCAACAACACTGGCTGCCCCTAACACATTATCTAAGCTTCTCTAACAAACCATATCCAAAATCCTTGAGCAAAAAGCAGTAGGGGGTTTTGCTTGGATTTTTATTCAGCAGTAGCACCGGTCAAGGTCTCGAGTGATATTTTCTAAAATACGTCATTGATTCACCCAAATCTAATCTGATTCTTCACACCTCTCCACCTTGCCCAGCAGCTCCTGGAGCACAGCTTGAATTGCTGAAAAAGCCTCTGCAATGCACAGAGCACTCAGTTCAAACCTGAGCTGAGAAACAAACTCCAACCCAGGGAAGTGTCAGGTTCCCAGAGAAGTTTCATGCGGCTTCAATGATCTCCCCAAAAGCTTCAGGCTTTGAGTTACTTCGATAGGTAGGCAAGACAGCTTCAAGCATCCTTTTAAAGGTTGACATGCAACACAGTACTCCTTGGAATGGACCAGTAAAGCCCTCGATTTTTTGAATGCTGTTTTTCCTCCTACACCCATCATCCTGCAGCATTTCAGACTGATCAGTTCAAACGACCATTACACTCCAACTCACAACTCTCCTACCCAAAAAAGGGCAAATGATTTCCTTCTGTCACACAGTGTTTTTGTATTTCCCCTTCCCCTCAAATACACATGTCTGCAGAAGGCTTAAAAAACCCCTCCCGAATGGAGCAGTTTTTGATACCTCATGTAACATCTTGGCTCTCTACACCATTCTCCACAAAAGCAGGAGCTCCCAGCTAAGCAGGGTGCAGGACGCATCACTGTGCACCCTCTGAACCAAGAGAAGCTTCCTTGGGCTGCTGCACCCACCTGTGTAGAGGTCCGTGTCAGTGTACTCATCCACCTTCTTGTGCTGCAGGACGTAGTCAGACACCTTCGTCCCAATGGCAGGCTGCACATCCAGCCACTCCAGAGAGACCACGTTGCTGGAGGGTTCCATGTTGGGGGAGAGCCGCAGGCTGGGCAGGAGAGAAACCAAAGAAGAGGTCAGCCCACTTTCTAGGGGGTATCCACCTCTACAAGCAGCGCAGCCCCTGGCAGAGCTCACACAGGGATGAGCACACAGACCCACACGGACAGAGGGACATGAGGGGAGAGCTGGTAGGTGAGCACAGAAGAACTTTCAATTGAAGTTCAGCTGGGTGCAGCCTATGTAATATGTGTCCTTACCGGGCCCTGCTCCTGGAAGAACCTGGGTCACGCAACCCTAACCATGCAACCCAAATGATCCCATCTAAAGGAGCCTTCATCTTCTGGGAGAAATACTGAACTCCAACAGCCCTGGATGGAACTGAGAACAAGCTGCCCAGAAACAACAGAGCAGGGGTGGATCCAGATTACCTCTCTGCAACCCAGCAGGGTTGAGTCTCTAGGAGGGGAGGGTCTAGATCCCGTCGTCAACAAGCAAAGGCAGGTGTGGCTGTGAATTTACCCAGCTGCAAGCGAGCAAACCTCTGATGGGTGGGAGCAAAAGCAAAAGCAGGGCACCTGTGCATGAGCTCCTGCCCAGAGCAGGGGTGATCACGGGGGTATGGGTGAAGGCAGAGCAGCTCGGTGCTTCTGGCCATGCTAGCGCAAAGGCATTTGCTCCCTCTGCACCAGGGTAAATGACAACATGAAGTACAGGGCTATGGAGAGTCCAGCTCCAAACATACAAGCATGTGTGTTGTTCTCAGGCTGGGAAATGAATCCCCTGTGAGGATATTGGCTCACTACGAAGGTGTTCTGCTCCTTGTGGATCGCTGGAGCCAGTCTTCCTGCTTTCTCAGCTAATTTCCCATCAGTTTGCTCCCGATTTGCTCTTGCTCTGACAAGCCACAATGAATTGCTCTGTAATTCCATTTCTTTCAGCATTTGAAATCCCATTCTACAAGCCTTGCTAATCGGGTGATGAAAATCTATAAGGAAAACTTCCAGGATCACAGCCGGAGCCAGGATATCCTAAAGGCATCAGTCACACAGTGAGGAGCGCTGGACTGTGGCCCCAGGGCTCGGAGGCAAGAGGAAGGAGATGCCCGTGGGCTGAGCCTGTGGGGAAGGTGCTGGTACTGGGGTCCAAGACCCGTGAGAGGGGCTCACAGCGATACGTACACAGGCGGAGGGAGAGGGCTGCAGTTCGGGAGTCCGTTCTCATCGAAGGCATTGAGGTCACACCTGCACCAGTCTTCGATCACATCGCCTTTCCCCGAGCACCAGTATGAGCTCATCAGGGCTCCCTTGAAAGCCTGATGTGAGAACAAAAAGCATGAACACATGTGCAAAAGGCTTGGTGAAATCCAGCCAGTGGCTTGGCTGCATGCGGGGCTGAGAGTCAGGGGTGCATGTACACAGAGCCCAGGGACTGGGAAATAAGAGAGGGCCCTCCCCAGCTCTGCCACTGACTCTCTGGATGGCCCTGGGCGACCCTCTTCACCTCCCTGTGCTTTAGCTGCCACGTAACAAGCGATGCGGGCTCATCCCCAGGTGCTGATCTTGCTGTGGGAATGGGGAGAGTCTGTATGATGCCTCACATAGAACGGATCTCCTGTGATAAAGGACTGAGCTGCCAGAAGAAACACATTCATTTGTGACACCGGACACCGTACACACGGTACATTGGACAGGACAAGAGGGAATGGCCTCAAGCACCGCCAGGGGAGGTTCAGGCTGGACATTAGGAAAATAAAGTTCACTGAAAGGGTCATTGAGCACTGGCAGAGGCTGCCCAGAGAGGTGACGGAGTCACTGTCCCTGGAGGTATTTAAAAGACGGGTGGATAGGGTGCTCAAGGATATGGTTTAGTGGTTGATAGGAATGGCTGGACTCGATGATCCTGGAGGTCTTTCCCAACCTAGTGATTCTGTGATTCTACTCTTACACTGCTGCTACGCTCAATGAAACTCTCACACATGGCCATCCCAATGCTGTCCCCAACAATGAAGTAATTTCTAAATCCCCAACAACAAAGATCATCCCCAACCTTCTCATAGGTTTGCAATTCATGTGGGCTGCCCTCCTGCAAGCAAGTGGCTGCGTTATTCACTTGGATAAGGATTACCCACAAGCAAAATAGCAGTATCTGGCAGGGAAAAAAACCCCCAACCCTGTAAAACACTTGCAGGGTGCTTTCCAGCTGGGCAGGCTCACCAGCCTGAGCAAGGAGCCCTCCTGACCTCTCCTAATGATGCCAATGGATCCCCAGAATCACAGCTGCTCATCTCCTGAGGTCTGAGGCTGAAACACTTTGTCTAAAGCCCCAAATCCCTCCAAGTCTAACCCTGTGGTGCTTTCTCTGGGCTCATCCCACAGCTTGGGCCACTTGGTGTCAGTCCTCTGCAGGACAGGGCATCCCTCACTCCATATACCCTGCTGTAGTTCAGCCTGAATGCATTTGTGGTGTTTTTTCCTGCTATCCTTTGCCTATCACGCCTAATTAAACTTCCAGCTTGTAAGACAGCTTCTCTCCCTGTGCACTCATACAGCCAGCCTTCAATGCGACCCCATGAAACCACAACACCCTGCTAGAATAATCACAACACTAAAACTTCATCCACCAAAACAAACGTCTTTGTAATGCTTTTGACCTTTTAAAAGGCACATTTCAGAGCCGAAAACCTCCACAGGTCCTCATCCACGTACAGTAGCCTTGCTGCCAGCCTCCACACAACCCAGCTCCCAGCAGTACTATTCCACCCGCCGCCTGCGGATGCCTGGCCCCGGCGATACCGCCTCTGCTGCCAGGTTACGCCTTAAAGATAAAACTGTGCCCTTTGAGGAGGACAGGGATGGCTCCAGTGGCTGCGGCATTTAGCAGAAAGCTCTAGGAAAAGCGCCATCCCGGGGTGGTTTCTGAAAAGAGAAGGTAAAAATAGAGCCTGACGTCAGGGCTCCCATTGTCCAGGGTTTTGTTGCTCTCCCCAAACACCCTGAACACCTTTAGCAAGGCGCCTTGAGGCTCTCCTGTCTGAAACATTTTCTGCTTCCAGGCATTTACAAAATGCACTGTTCCAGAAGGTAAAGAAAAAAAAAGAAAAAGGGGGAAGGAAAAAACACGCAAAGAGAGAAAATGTGACGTTATTTTATTTTGTTCGTTACTATGTAATTGAAGCACTGGACTGCAAAGGGCATCATGAAGTAATGGGAGAGCAGGGGAGACAGAGAGGAGTTTATCTGACACATGGATAAATGAGTAGAGAGCTGCGGGTCTGTGCAGGATACAAACAGAAAATGATGCATATAGATAGATGGGGAAGCACGTGAGCTCCCGAGGAAGCAGGATAAATATCTATGTTGGGGGTACGTGTGTGCACAGACATGGACTGTGGGCAAAGACAGATCCCTGGAAGAGCCACACCATCACACCGACAGCACCATGCCTCTGTCATCTTCTCCCCAGCCCCAACCCCACCAACTCTGCATCTTCCCTTCCTACACATCGCCAACCCAGGGTAGAAATACTGCACGTCCCATCCATGCCCTTTAGCCAAATCCAATAGTCAATTCCTTCTCTCTGTTTTCTTTTCTTCTGCTGGCAAGTGCAAGGCTGGATGAGCAATCCCCTCTGCTCTGCCTGCCCAGCCTCACATACATTTTAATTAGATCCTGCAGGTACCCAGCCATCATCTGCCTTGTGTCAACCTTCACACAAACGAGGTTAGCTAATCGATGCGTCCTTCAGTTGCACTCATTAAGGCGAACACACTTACGTGCACTAACGGGGTTACTGGGATCACAGCTAGATCCCGGTGCTGGCTGCTGCTTCCCTCAGATTTCCAGCAGCTGGCTGACATCAGGGCCAGGCTGGGGTGGCTGGGCAGCTAGGACTCACCTTTCCCTGCATCCCAGTGAGATTTTGAGCCAGTGGTTTCTAGCATTTTCCCATCAGTGCTTGGGAGCACATGTCGAAGGGTGGGGAGCTGGCAGGAGCAAAGCGATGGGGATGACTGAGCAAGACTGCGCAAAAGAAGGGATGAAGCTCCCCATACAGAGATGTGCACCATATTTAGGAGGCTCTACCACCGTCTGTTGGGACAGCAGCCTGCTCTGTGGGGACACACAGTTGCTCCACCGAACCTTCAGGACAAAAAGGAGACTCTCTATGAACTCTGAGGACTCCGTGGTCCTCCCAGCCCCGGAGTCGGGTGCAGCTTTTGCTGCAGTTCACATACAGCCCACCCTTCCTTCCTTCACCTTCCCCAGCCTGCTCCAGGCTCTGGCTGCATGGCAGGGGCTGTTCTCAGGCCCTGGCAGAGGTCAGCAGTTGAAGTCGCAAAGAAGACAGCTTTAACCAGTTCGGCCCCAAAGGCACACTGCAGGCACACGCTCCTCCACAGGTAGCAACCACACAAAAAGCTCTCCTTCCCTTTCTCCTTCTGATAGCATAGCCTGGGAAGCACAAGGCTGCTCTCACAGATGAGAGGAACAGCAGCTGCCACCCAAACCAGGAGCCCAATGGCACAGGAAGATCAAGATCAAGAGACAAAGTATGCTGTAAGGGTGCTGAGATCCCTCCCATGGGCAGCTGCAGCCTTCAGGAGAGCTGCAGGACGGAACTCAAATGGACCTTCCTGGTCTGTGGTGGCTGAGAACTGCCTTCTCCTCCTGCCTTGAAGCGGGCACCTCCACATCTCCTGTCCTTCCTTGCTGCCATGTTCAGGAACGTGCCGTAAATGCTTTTCTCCAGGAGACAATCTCCAACACAACCATCTCCACATGGGATACTTCGTCACAGTGCTCAAGCCAAGCTACCAAGCTGGGGTAACCCAACAGGCTCTGGAAGCATGAAGAGCTTCCCAGGATCAGCCCCCAGTGCACCATCCTGTGCCTGCCAACCACTCCCTGGGATCTCAACACCCCTCTGTGCCCTAAGGCAATTTTATCTTTCATTTAGAAGTATCCAAATTGTATTGTTTCCCTGTGAGTCAGGCCATTTAGTTTATGTCCTTCACTGCCAGAGGGGAAATTTATGAGATGAGAAACTGGCTCGAAACGTTTATTTTCTAGATGACGAGTCATGCCATTAGATATATAGCATTATGAATCATAGGAACAGCATCTAATTTGCTCTTAAAGGTATAATAGGTCTGACTCCCCACACCCATACACACACATATATTGGATTGATAGTTCCCCCGTAGGATGGCTAGTTCATTTGTTTTGACACAAGCAAGACTTAGAGGACCATAAAGTCCCATCTTACCATAAGTTAAGCCTATTCATAAAAAAAATATTAGGGAAACAAATGATCAGCTAAGCACATTTATCCTACACTCGATTGCATATGGATCTTTCTCCTGTTGTTATTTGTGCTCAGGGGGAGGCCATTTGGCCCCGTTTTATAGCTTAGACGTTCTGCAACACAATATAGAAGAACATTTCCTTTGTCCTCTGTTAGACCTGGCTGATGGAGGGAAAGCATTAAGTTATTCCTGACCGTGGGTTTTCTATTGACGTCCCCAGAGAGGAAAACTATAGGACGTGAAGGAACCTTCCAGATCAGCATTTGCAGGACTCTGTATGCACAGGGGCTGGTGTTTCCAGGTGGGGTACTGGAAAGGACAAGTGTTGGGTGATTCTCTGTGAATATCTGCTCTTCTCTATGGCCAAGAGGGGTATGAAAATCCGTCTTGATTGTTTAAGTCTTGGTTTCTTTGTGGTTGGCACACACACCTTGGTTTTGGGAAAAAAAAAAAAATACAGGAAAATGTAAAAAATAACCACAAATGAGCACGCAGGCTGGACACAGATATGCTGGAGATACCAGAGAGGACCTAAAAGCTGCCAATTTGGTACATTTTGGGTTTCTCACCAGCTTCCGTGGTCTTTGCTTGCTTGTTTGTTTTCCTTCTTGTAAATCTAGAAGGAAGGGAAGAGGAGTGGAAGCAGGCTGGGTCATGCCAGCAGATGAGCTCAGTCTCATGTCCAGGGACACAGCAGTCAACAGAAAGATTCTGTCCCTATTTGCAGGATGGGGACAGTGCCTGCATACCACCACCACCACCTTCTCCCTGAGCACAGGAGGTGAAGGGTTGCCTGGCGAAGTGCAGCCCAGTCCCACCTACCAACAAACCCAATTCCCACCAAGGCTGCCCCGTACAGTGCCTGACACGGGCTGACCAGAGCTCCTGGATGCTGCTGAGCTCAGATGTTGCTGTAGACAGCAATACTGACTGTTCATACACGGAATGACGACCATGGGATGTAGGCTCAAGCAGGGATTTCACAGCCTGAACGGGATGCTACCATGATGATGGGGTGGCTGGAAGAAAAGCTTTCCGTGCCTTTATAGTGAGACTTAGTGCTGTTCACAGGAGATAAACACTGCTTCTTAGTCTGGACATCTCTTCAAGAAAAAAAACCAAACAAACAAAAAACCAAAAAAAAACGAGGAGGGAAACTAAGGATTTCCCAGGCCGGAGACTGTTTCCAGGATCAAGCAGCTTGCGTCTGAAAGTCTGCTCCAGGTTCGCAGCAAAGGAGGATGAAGTTTCCCTACTGCAGTTGGCAGGTGATCTCATCCTGTGCTGCTCACACCCTCCTACCTCCGGCTGCTTGTCCCTGGGGAGCAGCATCACCAGCACTTCATCCTGGGAAGGCACATCAGCAGTTTGCTGGAAAGGTCAGGGTGCTGGAAGGGACCCAGGGTGGGCAGAATCCTGGTTTCTGTTATTTATGGGATCTGAGAGAGCAGCAGAGGACACTAAAACCTGGCAGTGGGGGAAATAAAAGCCTTCATGCTGCGGTGAGAGTCCCGTCCTGGGGAGCCAGCTCCGCTTTCGCACCTTGGCTACAAAGCTCCCCATTATAGCATGTTCGGGGCGGTTACAATGCAGCTATTCTTTCCCCAGTAACTGGAGTCGGATGTGGGCTAGAGCTGCAGCAGGACGCTCATGTGCAATGGGAAGAGGACAAGAGCCAATTAGCAGGTATTAAAACAAAGCAAAACCAAACAAAAAAATACATACTCCAGACCAAAACAAAAAAAATCACCTCTAATGCCAAAGGTGTCCCCATTCACCCTGGCTCCCTTTCAGCTTTGGCAGTGGAAAAAGAAATCCCTGGCACCGGCTCTCCCTGCCTTCAGGGGCTGCTTCAGGGAAGCTGTGTATGTGCAGGGAGGATGGTTGTCCTCCAGTAGCTCTGCTTTGGGGACCAAAGTCAGGGATGCCTCTCACCCTGTCCCAATAGAACCCTGAAAAACCTCACCCTCCTCCTGCCAGGCCCAGATGGACAGAGGACACCAGGAGAAGCAGCCCTGAAGGACAGGGCAATGGGAAGACCCCAGATATCTGCCCTCCTGTGTGGGATTCAAGGGGTATGGCCAACTTCTTCCCCGAGAAATGAGTCCAAACTCGATTTCTCCAGCCTCTGCCTCAAATCCTGTCCCTCCTTCTCAAGCTCACATTGCTTCCAGTCGTGCTCAAGCCTAGGACTGATCTCCAGGTACGTTTCTGGTCTTCAGTTATGCAGGTTTGCTTCCCTACGGGCTGAACTGGGACAGCTGCACAGAATATTTATGCAACAGACACAAGGGCTCTTATCCTTGGCACAGTCATGATTTCAAAGCCAGCAGCAGAGTGCAAACATTGCCCAACATGGCAATCTGCTGCCGCAGGAGCACGCGGTCTTGGATCGTCAGCACAAGGATCACCACGTCTCCTTTCTCTCCCACCACAGGCACTTGACAGCATCCTGCCTTTGAGGTGTCGAGGGCATTTTGCCAGCAGAAAGCCTCGCAACAGAGAGACGCTCTTTGCTGATGGGCCTATCCAGACACTGACACTGTAGAGGTTTCTTCCACAGTCCTTCATGGGGGAATCTCCTCTAGCTCCATCCAGACATGGCAACAGAGGGACAACTCTGGCACCTGCACAGCTGCAGAGCACAAGGGAAGCAGAGAGATGTGGGTGGACAGAGTCAATCAAAACTCAATGCAGGTTCAGACATACCCAGAGGAGTCATTGCCAGGGCCAAGCTTTTGTGTCTCTTCACATCTTTAGACCTCGTGTTATGAACATTTAGACTGCAGAGCCACAGAGCTCAATGGTGCTACCAACCTACTTGGTCTAGTTTGATCAAGCTGATGGAGAGCGGTAGAGAGAGGTTTGCAGCATTGCCTCTGTCCCAGTAGTCCTTCCTTGTTGAACCCTTCCACCCACAGCCACATTAGCTATGATAGTTATGAAAAAGTCATTCAGCAAAGCCTTTGAAGAGGTGCTTGGACTTTCAAACACATTTCCTTGACCGTGGGAAGCTCCTTGCCCACCCCAGCACTACCAAAGTTATCAGCCAGGCTGCAGCTATCAGCAGCTGTGCAAGCTCTCTTGAACATAAGGTGAAATGGAAACACCTCCTAGAAGGGGCTCAGTCTGTAAAGGTTTCATTGTGCACAAGGAGGGAAAGAGAGGCCATCAATAACCTGCAGTGCTCTGCCCAGGCACCTAATACACTGTTCCTCCCCACTGCTGGGAGTGGGAGTGGTGCTTGAGCAGGACTGGGGAGCCCGACCAAAGCCCTGCTGATCCCACACAGCTGACTTTCCTTAATTCACAGCACAACCGCCTCTGGACAAATTCTTCCTGGGCAGCAAAAGGCAAAACCTAACTCCTAAAGCCCTTCTAAATTTCAAATCCTTTCTTCAAAGGAAGAAGAAAACAGCGGTTCCCAATGATACGGAAACAAAGAGTTTTCCAACTTATATCATGTAGGCAAAGGAAGACATTTTCACTTAATCTCCCTCTTGGAAATGGTCAGGTTTAGCTGAAATCAAACATGCACGCATAGAAAAAAAATAAAAAAAATCATAAGTGAGCCGAAGGCAGACACCCAGCATGGAAACTTAAACCCCAGCTCTTAAGAGTCTGGCAAGGTCATCAGCAACCGAGAACAGGGCCCTGTACAGCAGGGTAGCTGTAAATTTTAAGAAGTGCATAACTCGCCACACTGAGGAAGGTGTAAAGAGAAACCTCCCCAAAAACACTACACATACCGAAGTGGGCAAAATGCATCTTGCCTCTTCTCTGCTGCCAGGCTTATATAGGAACACCTTTAGCAAAAGTTATAGATGTTTGTACCCACCTTGTTAATGACCTTGCTTTCTCTCTGTACACATATATAATTATCTGTGTAGACATGTATGCAAATACCAAGATCTTCATAGTTTACAATCATTATTTTTTTTAATACTGCAGGGGCATTGGGATCTGCCTGCACTTCCCATGAGGTCAGCATTTGCTTTATTGACTATTATCCACATGAACAGGGAAAAGCAGGCGGGGGGGCTCAGCTGTGGATGGTGGGCTCAGCCCAGGCATCTGTAAATCTTATTTATGCCACAGGCAAATGCCACTTTGCGGATGCCTGGGACCCCCGACCAGGCCTCCTACTTGATACTGAAAAAGGACACTTCATCATCCAGACTACACAGGAGATACTCCCAATGCCACCTGCCTTTTGGGAGCCTCTCCTGGTGCACAGATGAGGAAGCAGTTTAAGCTGGCAGCTCTCTGGCATGCTTGCAGTGGACCAGGTCACAACTGCTGGGTCATGGTGATAGGGTGATGCCCCTGTGGTGGTGGCAGCTTCCCATCATCCCTAGACACCTTTCCCTTTCATGGTAACACTCCCTCCCACTCACAGGGCAAGGCAAGGTGAAGCCCATGCAGGCATCCGTTGTCCCCGAGCTCACAGTGCAGTGAGAGGAATAAGGACACGCTCTCACAGGGGCAGGGCTAAGCCTGCACCAAACCATCCTCTCTAGGACACAGACACCAACAGCTCCATCTCCTCCAGAGAAGTGGGTGCAGCTTTGCCCAGCACTGGCTGCCCAGCGAAACATCCAGTGCCGAGAGCTGAGGTCTGTGCTGTGGTGGCAGCAAGTCTCTCCAGCAGTGGTGGATTACAGACCCCAGGCACTGGGATTTGTCCCTGCCTGTGGGGCTGAAGGGCAGCAGGGAGAGGAAGAAAAATAAATACCCTGCAGGAGAGAAGAGTGAGAAGCAAGCTGTGGAGGGAAGGGACAGAGGGAACAGGAGAGCAGATCAGATTAAGGTTTAAGAAGTGAGTAAGAATGGGAAAGGAAAGTGCTGGAGCTGATGTGAGACAAGGGATTCACGCTGAGGGGATGGGAATGGCCAGAAAAGAGAAGGAGGAACAAGGAAGGCTAAAATTTCTCCATGTGTCCTGCTGTGGCAAGGGTGTGGGGATGAAAGGGCCTTCAGGACTTCAAGAAAAGTCCACAGCCAAAATGCTGACACCCAGTCCATCTGCCTGGGGGTCAGGAAGGAGAGCACGCACCCCCTGCCCCAGCATTCCAGGACTTGCTATTGTGGATGGAGCAAGGTGCCCTGTCCTGGCATGTGCTGCTCGCTGCCAGCTCCTGGTGTGCCCTTAGCACTCGCTCCAGTGGCACCCTCTGTCCTGCACCCACCCAAATTCCTTGCCCTGCTACCTTTAACACCAGCATCACAGAACGAGCGCACCCAAGGGTGAAAGGGGAACAGACACACACAGCAGCCTTGCAGAGATAGGCTCCCCGGGGTGCCCTCCACCTCTGAGTGAGCAGGTGGGAGGATGAGGAGAAGGAGGAATGAACTGAACACAGCCCTGAACACAGCCCTCTGGAAGATGTTTAGGGCTTCTCTTGCTTGGTTGCTTCATTGGGGTTTTGTTTGTTTGCTGGTTTTCCCGGCGCCTCAGCAGAAAGCACAATGCGGGCTGTCCTCCAGCTGCAGCTGATGGGGCCAGCCCTCTGCATGAGCCAGGGGAGGGAGGAAAGGAGGCTGCTGCTGGTGGTGAAACAGCCTCCAGCTCCACAGGCGAAGAACAGGCTCCAGGCGAGCCCGGCAGGGCAGGCAGCATCGGCAGGGCTGGGGGGAAAATGAGGAGGAGGGGACCCTGCAGCCAGGGCCAGAGAGGCAGGGTGTCATTGCCACATGGGCGCAGGGCTAGGAAAGGGAGATCCCTTCCTAGTGGTGAGCAGGGTCCATGGAGATCCCCTACATCCTGCTGGTCTCCGCTTGCTTTCACTGTTACACCTTCCCTGCTGGCTAGACTAACTCTCATATCCCAAAAAGGAACTGTCTTCTTGCAGATTGTTACTGGGAAGCCCATCTTTCTTGCCTGAAGGAAACCAACTCTCCCACTGCTCTTCGTGAAACCATAATGCCCCATCCCAGCACTGCCCTGGATGTGCTGAAAATGGTAGGTCAATGCCTACACAGAAATTGCCCAGTGGGAAGAGCAGGCATGGGTGGGGAAAGGATGAGGGAAAAGTGGGAGAATGAGTTTAAGGAAAAGAGCTGGAAAGAGAGAGGAACCAAGGAATGGAAGTCAGGCACAGCTGCAAGGAAGTACCAGGAGAGTCCAGCAGGAACAAGGTCAAGAGGTCAGCAAGGAGGAACAGTCCCCATAAGTGACTTGAATGCCAGAAGAAGCATGGGGGCTCTTTAGCCTGTGGATCTGGGAAGGGGATGAAGCATCATTCCTGGTGGTCACACTTCCACATGCTAGGATTGCTTCCTGACCTGCAGCCCTCTGTGTCCCACCCACAGCTGCCGCTGACTGGCTCACTCCAAGTATCTTAATCAAGTGCAGGCTCAGGGCTAATAAGTGACTTTAAGCAGGTCTGTCACTTTTGGACTTGGGATTGGGGTCAGAGGGCTGCAAAAGGGGCCAGGAGGGAGGGGGGCCGGGGGGCAGTGAACTGAGAAAGTGGGAAATCAATCTCCATAGGATTAACATCGAAGTTCTTGCAGACAGAGGAGCCCAGCCCCAGGAAAGGGTGACCTCCAGCTTGGCTGGTCCCTCCTGGAGTAACAGTGACCTCCCGTGGCTGTGCGACCAGCCCAAAGGGCTGGTTATTCCCTCCCTTTGAAAAGCTATGCTGCAGCCCTGCAGGGCTTTGCCCACCCCTCGCACAGCTCCAGCTGAGTTCTCGGAGCCAGGACTGAAAGACTGATCTGATGTGGGGCTCCTAAAATTCCTTCACAGGACACATCCTGCACACCAGTGTCTACCGTGGCTGGACACCAGGAACGACGGTGGCCCTGGTTGCTTACAGCATTGCCTCCAACCATACTGACAGCAGGGAGACACTGGTCTGCAAGTAGGTGGTGGGCAGCAGGATCTGCAAGCTCCATTGCTAACACCATCCTGAAGCATTCCCCACCAAACACACATACAAAAACACTGCTCTGCTCTGGGGAACCAAACATTTATGCAGATACTGAGGAAGGTGTGATGCTGGAGCTGGTCCATCACCAGTTCACTCACCTCCCTGGTATCGTTGTCCTGGATCAGAGCATACAGAGGCACCACTCGGTTGATCTCCAGTAGAACCGGTGTAGGACTGAGCTGCTCCTTGCCAGGGCGCCGGCACAAATGGCAAGTGGATGGGCAGCGCCCTTTCTCCTCACAGTGAATCTCCACACCTGAGATGAGGTGGTCATCAGAGAGCATCTGTGCTGTCAGCAGGCCTGAGAGATAGGTGATGAAGGGCATGGATTTCAACTCCTTCTTGTTCCCAAGCTCAGTTGTTTCTGGTTTAGGGAGATGGAAGACACCAAACAACATTAAATAACTCACAGCATCAACACATTCCCAAACCCAAACTTTGCTGCAGCCAGGATTGATGAAGCTGCTGAAGGTGTAGGCCAGGTTGGAGCGGGAAACCAGAAAGGTCAAGGAGAGAAACAGGACTTGCAAGGTCACTACTTGGGAGTGGGTAGAAAGAGCAAGCATTTCCAGACAAGCACTTCTAGAGAGACGGAACTGACCATGTTCTCTTTCTTCTTTTTTCTAACTTGTATGTTCACTTTCTGCACTTCAAAGGAAGAAAAACCACCCAAGTGTATCTTCCCCATCAAAGAAAAACCTTTCCAAATGGATCAGGTCAAAGAGCTGAGTGCCCTAACCCCTGCCCTGACGCCAGCACTCCCCAGTCCCTGTGTGGTACTTAGCTCTCTCTTTTGGGTGACACATCCGAGGCACTGAGATGAATCCGAAGGAGGCTGCAAAGCAACTGGACTGTGGGATTAAGCCCCTTGGCACTGAGCTATCTGCTCTGTGCTTCTCCCACATCACCCATCCTCTCTGCCTTGAAGCACAGGGCACACAATACAATGCTTGTGGTCTCAGGCTTTCTTTGAGTACAAACAAGCAGGAAGGAGGGGGGTCAGGACTGCTGGTCCTCATCTGCTTGCTCTGAGGGTGGAAAGCATCAGCTCCAGGTGCTGTCAGGACTGTACTCATCCCTAGAAAGCTGGTGATTTCCTTAACGGAGACAGTGCTTCCTTTTCTTCCCACTCACAACATCCACCTGTTGTAGTTCTTCAGCTCTGGGAGGTATTTTCCCCGCAAACTTGTTCCTTTATTCCTGGACTTGCCCTTGCAACTGTAGTCCAGAGTGAAGGGAGCGAGGTCCATGTACCTGCCTCGCTCCTACCTCTAAGATGAGTTTTGATTATTTGCTCAGCTGCCTTCATGCAAAAAGGGAGCTCAAGGGCCAGCCTGCTCTCTCCAGTAACGATTTAGAGAAACCCTGCATATTCCTGAAGTCATAGAATGGTTTGGGTTGGAAGGGACCTTAAAGATCACCCAGTTCCAGCCCCTGCCATGGACAGGAACACCTCCCACTGGGTCATGTTGCTCAAGGCTCCATCCAACTTGGTCTTGAACACCTCCAGCGATAGAGTATCCACAACTTCCCCAGGCAACCTGGACCAGGGCCTCCTCAACCTTACTGTAAATCATTTCTTCCTAATGTCAAGTCTAAATCTTCCCCCCTCAATTTAAAGCCATTTCCCCTCATCCTATCACTTCAGACCCTTGTAAAATATCCCTGCCAAGCTTTCCTGTAGCCCTTTTAGGTACTGGAAGGCTGCCTTAAGGTCTCCCCAGAGCCCTCTCTTCTCCAGGCTGAACAACCCCAACTCTCTTGGCCTCTCTGAGCCTGGAGGTTCAGTCTGGCTTTTATTACCTCGTTGCTGTACAGCCTTTGTCAGCACTGAGGCCCAGCTGACTGGCTTCTTCTCAAATGAAAACATGGGCATCACAACCCTATTCCTGATGAAGTCAGAGGAAATTGGACTGGAGAGAATCAGAACTAGACCCTGCAATGTACCATTGCAATGCCATCTCCAGTTGCCACAGAACCCAACAGAAACATTCCTGTTGTGTTCACCGCAAGCTGGGTCCAGACCAGAGTGAGTAAACCCAGCTTCAGCATTCAGATCCCCATTGCACGACCCCTGTGCAGTTCCATGGCTCTCAGATTGCCTTGCAAAGCCTCTGCTTCAGTCCTAGGTAAGGGCTTTGCAGGTGAGCATTGCTAGAGTGCTCCAAAGATTCCTGTTCTGGCAGGAGGATGAGGCTTGTCTGCAGGGGCTGCAGTGCTGCAGCAGTGAGGAAGCAGGGATTCCTTATCAGCCCTCGCATCTAAATACGCTTTCGCTAACGCGGCTGGTGAGTCCGTTGAATCCTGGCAACATCTGTTTGGAAGCACTGCGGATGTGGTTAGATGCATCACGGCAACTTGTGGGAGTTATTAGTTTGTTTGTTTATGTGAAATATGTATTTTTAAAAAACAAAACAACACAACAAAACAAATAAAATAGCCTTTTGCCAAGTCTCAAGCCTTGCGTAAGAAAGGGAAGGATGAGGGCGTGCAGAGGTACCGCTCGCCTGGCTCTGGCTCTGTGCTGCACCAGGATTTAATAACCCCACAGCATGAGGTTACTGCTTGCACAGAGCACAGGGGTCCCTGCTCAGAGTGCAGTAGTTGCAGATGTGGGGAAATGCTTCCAGAGTTACCAGCAGCACCTCCTAGTGCTTAGACAAGAGGGAAGCATGATAACACTCCTATGATAACAATAACAAAAGCATAATACTTAATTCTTTTGTATTGGAGTGCTGTTTTGTCTTGAGAGCTCCCAGAAAATGATGACATTGCTAGTGGTACAGCATTTTATACACCTCTTCCAAAAGATCCCAAAACTGGAAATCACTTCATTTTCCATAGTGCAGCCACATCAGGGCTGGACTGCTGGGCTGAGACCAACGGCATGAGGTTTAACAAGGCCAAATGCCGGGTCCTGCACTTGGGGCACAACAACCCTATGCAGTGCTACAGACTGGGAGAAGTCTGGCTGGAAACTGCCTGGAGGAGAGGGACCTGGGGGTGTTGGTTGACAGCGACTGAACAGGAGCCAGCAGTGGCCCAGGTGGCCAAGAAGGCCAATGGCATCTTGGCTTGGATCAGAAACAGCATGACCAGCAGGTCCAGGGAGGTTCTTCTCCCTCTGTACTCAGCACTGGTGAGACTGCTCCTCGAATCCTGTGTTCAGTTCTGGGCCGTCACCACAAGAAGGATGTTGAGGCTCTGGAACGAGTCCAGAGAAGAGCAACAAAGCTGGTGAGGGGACTGGAGAACAGGCCTTATGAGGAACGGCTGAGGGAGCTGGGGGTGTTTAGCCTGGAGAAGAGGAGGCTGAGGGGAGACCTCATTGCTCTCTACAACTACCTGAAAGGAGGTTGTGGAGAGGAGGGAGCTGGGCTCTTCTCCCAAGTGACAGGGGACAGGACAAGAGGGAATGGCCTCAAGCTGTGCCAGGGGAGGCTCAGACTGGATATCAGAAATAATTTTTTCACAGAAAGGGTCATCTGGCACTGGCAGAGGCTGCCCAGGGACGTGGTTGAGTCCCCTTCCCTTGAGGAGTTTAAGGGACGGGTAGGCGAGGTGCTGAGGGACATGGTTTAGTGGCAGATAGGAATGGTTGGACTCGATGATCCAAGACGTCTTTTCCAACCTGGTGATTCTATGATTCTATGATCTGAGAGGTCTTTCCCAGCCTTAATAGTCCTGTGATGGACACAGCGGAGCCGGGCTGACAGTTGGACTGGATGAGCTTCGAGGTCTTTTCCAGCAGTAATGACTGGATGATGGGCAAACAGCGCCGTGGAAGCGATGTCCCGAGAAGCCAGCTCCTCCGGCACAGGCACCCAGGGGCGCGAGGTGTGCGGTGCAGCCGGAGACGCCAACCCGCCCGCATCCCGGGACTCCCCGAGGACCGCGCCCCGTGTGCCGGGGCTCGCCGGCCGCCCGAGGGGAGCGCGGCCCCCGCTCCGAGCCGGGCGCGGCCACCCCCGCGGTCCGTGAGACCCTGCTGCCCTCTGCTGGCCCCGCGAGGGGATGCGGAGCCGCACACCCCGGCACCCAGATGGCACCCAGCCCAGCATCACTCTGCACCCACATCCCGCACCCAGCCCGCACCCAGCCCGGCATCCAGCCAGCATCCATCCCGCATCCAAGCCAGCACCCATTCTACACCCACATCCCGCACCCAGCCCGCACCCAGCCCGCATCCAAGCCAGCACCCATTCTGCACCCAGATCCCGCACACCCCGGCATCCAGATCACACCCAGCCCAGCATCATTCTGCACCCACATCCCGCACCCAGCCCGGCATCCATCCCGCATCCAAGCCAGCACCCATTCTGCACCCAGATCCCGCACCCAGATCCCGCACCCAGCCCGGAATCCAGCCCACATCCAAGCCAGCACCCATTCTGCACCCATATCCCGCACCTAGATCCCGCACCCAGCCCGGCACCAAGCCCGCAAAGAGCCCAGCACCCATTCTGCACCCAGATCCCACACACTCCGGTATCCATCCTGGCATCCATCCCGCATCCATCCTACATCCATCCTGCACTCAGCCTGGCATCCATCTCAGCACCCTTCCCACACCGATCCAGCATCTATCCTGCATCCATCCTGCACCCAGCCCAGCACCCCAGCCCACACCATCCTGGACCCATTCTGGCACTCATGCCGGCACCCAGCCAACACCCACCTTGGTGCCCACACCCATCTTGGCACCCACCACCCATCTTGGCACCCACCACCCAGCCTGCAACCAGCCTGGTACACAGCCCACACAGAGCCTTGCACCCAACCTACACCATCCTGATACCCAGCCTGCACCATCCTGGCACCCATTCTGCACCCAGGTCCCACACCACCCCAGCACCCATCCTAGCACCCAGTCCACACCATCCCATCACCCAGTCTGGCATCCATCCTGGCCCAGATCCCGCACCGCTCCCGGTTGCAGATGCCATTCTGCTGCCTGCTGGGGATACTGTACTGCCCCCAGCTGAGATCCCACACTGCCACCAGCTGCAGATCCTGCACCACTCCCAGCCCCAGATCCCGCACAGCTGCTGGCTGGAGATACCACACTGCTCCTAGCTGAGATCCCACACTGCTCCTAGCTGAAATCCCATGCCATTCCCTGCCAGAGATACCACACAGCTCCTGGATAGAGACCCTGCACCACTTCCCACCAGATCCTGCATCACTCCCAGCCTCAGATCCCACACTGCTCCAGCATCCCTCCTGACCCTCGATCTCACACTGCTCTGCTACTGGCTGGGGATACCAGTTGAAATCCCACACCGTTCCTAGCCCGAGATCCACGCTGTTCTCAGCTGCGATGATCCCACACTGCTCCCAGCCCACGATCTCACACCACTCCTGGCCACAGATCCCGCACTGCTCTCGGCCACAGATCCTGCGCCACTGCTGCCCCACAGCCCTCCGTGGTCACCTCCTGGGCCTTGACACGCGCAGAACCTTCCACCTTAGAAAGAGGAGCCTGGCAACCCAAACACGTAGCATCCCCGAGTGCAAACACAAGATGTTCTCCTGAACATGATGATTTGTGACCCCTCTTCTCCTCCCATCATGTCTGGAGAGCCCCACACTACCAGCTGCCCCCTGGTACCCTCCGCTGCCAACCCTCCTCTTCCTGCTGATGCTCTGACTGTTGCTCCCAGTTAATTAACCTAACTCAATTAAACACAGAACCTTGCAGACGCTGAGTGCCCGACATCCAACCACAAGGAGCAGCCAGGGAACCTCACCATGGTGCCTGTGGCTCAGTGGCACCTTGCCCGTGGGATCCCCACTGCCCTGCAGCTGATCCCAAAGGTACCGGCACACAGAAATCCGTCTCCTTTGCCCTCAGGTTGGCCAGGCAGGCTCTGCAGTAACCTCACCTTCAGATGTGACCTTTACAGAGTTGAAAGGCTGTGGTACTCAGAAAAAAAAGTTAGGAGAGCTTTTATAGACCCCTGATAAACCTCTGCAAAAGGGGACAGTGCAGGCATAGTCAGCGAGCTCACTTTATCAAAAGAAATGCCTCTGCAGAGCCCTGCATGGTTCCCAACCACCACACCACTGTCTGTGACAGCTCCCTCCAGAAGATCAGCTGGAGCCCTGCTCTGCTCATCCAACCTCAGCAGCACCTCTTGTGCTCACACTCCTGCATCTGAGCCACTAGAGCCCTGCAAGGACAGCTCCATGACCGCCCCAGATTGATGCTCCTACCCAGCCATGGGCAGCTGGCTCCCTCCCTGCTCTGGCACAGCATTTACCATGGGATGTCCAAGATCCACCAAGCCCTGCCAGCTGGATAGCTGTCGGCATGGGCAGCCCCTCGGGATATGCCACCCTGCCAGGGGGTCAGGGTGCACAGATCCCCATCCTTCCTCGTCATGGCACAAGGTCCCCATGCTGGGTAACATTATGGGTGCATTGTTACCACCTCTAACCATATCCACAGAGTCCTTTATTTCCTCCTTAGGATGCCTAAAAGCTTATTTCCTTATTCCTACAATTATTTTTTCTCATCTTGTTCATTTTCACAGATCTCTTCCAAAACCTGCCAGACCACCCTGGTTCAATGCTAACATCCAGTTTTTTCACTGCAAAATACATCAGGGGCTGGAAGAATATTTCCCTGGTGATGCCAGGAGCTGAGGGTGAACCCCGTGTTCCCTACCTGGGCACAGCAACACCCTCAGATGCTGCTCCAGGGGATCCCACTGAGGTTTGTTGCTCAGCACCTAAGACAAAATATGAACCAGGAGATGGTAAATCTCACTCTTTTTCTTTTGCAGCCCTGGTCAGGCTTTGCATCTGCTCTCTGCCTTTGAGCACACCTGCTGCCCACGTTGCTGATCGCTGCTGCTCCTGAGCCTGTTGGTTGTAGATCTGAACTATTCTATTCCATTCTAAATAGAAAAAAAAAAGTAGAAAAAATACCAAAGCCAGAAGGTGGCAAGAATTGCTGCATTATGCAAGTGCTTTGCTCGGTGCTGGTTGATAGCTGCTGGAGCGGGTGAGCAAGCAGCGCTGGGAATGAGCTGCAGCTTTCACTGGAGGGTCTGCGTACAGCCCCACGGCTGCCAGCACAGCGCTGCACTGCGCTCCTCTCTGGGCATGAGAGAGGCCACACAAAAGAATTTTGGGGAATGGTTAAACCGAGGGCTTGCCTTCTCCCCCATGAACTCCTCCAAGCCTCTGGACATGAGCCCACATATCAGCTTGCAAGCAGGGCTGATTGTGGGATACTGCCTGGATGCCGCTGCAACCAGTAGTGATCCCAGCAATGATCAGAGCAGTGGAAGGGGACCGGTGTTACCAGCAGCCCTTACTTACAGCAGCACGACCCTAAGAAATCCCACGGCAGAGTTGGGCTGTGGTCCTGTGGCAATACTGCCTACAGCTACTATTGCCAGCGCGTGAGCAGCGTGAGGACCCGTCTGAGGGCGGGCAGGCCAGAAATAACAGCTGGTGGATGATGAGGAGGAGGGAAGAGGCAGGAGGGAAATGACTGAGTCTATGATTAATGACTCTGGTCATTAGCCCTGCAGCAGGAGGGTGTGACAGAGATGCCATCCTTTGCTACCTCCCAGGCGTGAGTGGAGGAGGAAATGACCAGGCAGTGCAAGTTCTCCTCTGATCGAGGACAAACCCTGGAACTGCTCAATTCCTCTGGAAGTGCTGATTTCCCACCTGCACCTCTGCATGTGCACTCACGGTTGGCCACCAACACCAGAGCCGGAGCCACTGTGGGACAGGAATCCATATCAACCAGGTATTACGCACCCCTGCGTAAGCAACTGCAGCTCCCTCACTGATGATGTTTATACACAACACCCAATCAACTGATTGCATTTGCTATTCCCTACCTAAAAATAGCCCTTTCTGTCCTGGGATTTGAGAGGGCTGCTTTGAGGCAGTTTGTAGAACAGCCCCAGGAAAATGAATTCTTGATGGGTGACAAAAACCCTGACATCCATGGCGGAGTGGGGGTGAAGGACAAAGGGGACCGAGCAGAGGGGACTGGAGCCACAGATCAGGGCAAGGACAGGGGCCAAATGCTATCGCAAAACTGCATGTGATAAAATAAATAAAGAAAGTATAGTTTGTGTTGGAAAGGACCTTAAAGTTCTCCAGTTCCTGCCCCCTGCTATAGGCAGGGACACCTCCCACTAGATCAGGTAGCTTAAAGCTCCGTCCAGCCTGGCCTTGAACATCTCCAGGGATAAGGCTACCTGGGCTAGGGCCTCCCCACCCTCAGTGTGAAGTTTCTTCCTTATATCTAACGTAAATCTCCCCTCTTTCAGCCTAAAACCATTCTCCATCATCCTGTCCCTGCACTCTGTGATCAAAAGCTTTCCTGGAGCCGCTTTCAGCACTAGAAGCTGCTCTAAGATCTCCCCAGATTCTCTTCTTCAGGCTGAGCAACCCCAACTCTCAGCCTACTATAGAATAAAATCATAGAATAGTTAGAAAAGACCTCTAGGATCCTTAAGTCCAACCATAAACACAACCCCACTGTGACTCCTAAACTACGTCCCAAAGCACCCCATCCACTTTTTGAGCCCCTCCAGGGATGAAGACTCCACCGCTGCCCTGGGCAACCTCCGCCAGGGCTTCACCACTCTGTCAGTAAATAAATTTTCCCTAACAGCCAATTGAAATCTCCTCTGGTGCAACTTATTTGTTTGCTTCCCTTCTCTTAACCGTGCCGGGCAGAGCCCTGGGGGCTCCTAAGGCAGCTCCCCGCCTGCAGCCCCAGCCCTTCCCGGACTACATCTCCCAGCAGCCCTCGCGGCGATGACGTCACGACGGCGACGCAGGGCACGCCGGGAGCGGCGCGCGAGGCCCGGGAGCGACGGGCAGGTAGGGCGGGAGCGGGGCCGGGGTGCGGGGTCGAGAGGAGTCAGAACCTACACACCTTCCCTCTCTTCCCCTCCTCCCCTCACAGCGGGGAAGGGGGCGGCTGGGTCCCCCGGAGCCGTGGCCGCCGGGCAGGTGGCGGCAGCGAGCGCGGGTGCGTCGAGGAAGCCCCCACCCCCCCCCAACCCCTCATCCTGGGCTGCGTCCACGGCAGCGCGGGCAGCAGGGCGAGGGGAGGCGGTTTCCCCCTCTGTTCCGCTCCCCTGGAGCCCCGCGTCCACTCTGGAGTCCCCAACATAAGGGCATGGAGCTGTCGGAGAGGGTCCAGAGGAGGCCGTGGGGATAATGCGAAGGTTGCAGCACCTCCCGCGTGAGGACGGGCTGAGAGGGTTGGGGTTGTTCAGCCTGGAGAAGAGAAGGTTCTGAGGAGATCTTACTGCAGCTTCTGGTGCTGAAAGGGGCTCCAGAAAAGCTGGGGAGGGGCTCTTGATCAGGGAGTGTAAGGATAGGATGAGGGGAATGGTTTTCAGCTAAAAGACAAGACATTGAAATGAGATTGCAGGAAGAAATGTTTTCCTGTGAGGGTGGGGAGGCCCTGGCCTAGGTTGCCAAGAGAAATCGTAGCTGCCCCATCCCTGGAGATGTTCAAGGCCAGGCTGGATGGGATTTGGAGCAACCGGGTCCAGTGGGAGGTGTCCCTGCCCATGGCAGGGGTGGAACTGGATGGGCTTTAAGGATCCTTCCAACCCAAACCATTCTATGATTGTCAGCACCAAGACACTGCTGTCCATTAGGAGCAGTGCAGGTTCTGCAGCTTCACCCCGTCATTGCTCACTTGTCCCTGACAGAAGCTGTGGATGGCAGTGAGCCTCGCTGCCTCACCACACACACAGCCTAAAAATCACAGGGTGGGAAGAGAAACCATGGCAGGAAGATGTTTGGAATGGAAGGAAGCCAAACTGGCACAATTTACAGAGGATTTTTAGCATGATCCTCCACTGAACGCTCAAAAAACTGCCTTGGGAGTGACCGACAGGGACAACTCTTTGCTCGGAAGACTTCCAGCTGAGTGCAAGAGAAAGATAAAAGTGAAAATAATTTCACGTTGCCAAAATGCGTGCTGGCACACCGATAAAAGGGATCTATATGTGAAAAGTGTGTTGTACAAATCATCTTTCTAGAAGCAAAACCTAACTTAAAACTGAACAAAATTCCCTCTGCCATTGTTCCTCAATGAAAATACTTGTTTTAAAGGTGGCTTTTTATGTAACTCTCAGTATCTTGTGTCTGTGCTGCTCCCTTGGCATTCCCTAAGTAATTCTTTTGACATATTTCCAACGAAAATAAGAATAATGGATCTGGTGCCCTGTGTTTCATTTTTTAAAGTAAGCTTAAAATACAGATTTCTTCATCACTCAGAGGAAAGTTTCTGATCAGCTTCAGCTTCCCCAGCTGAGCCGTATGCTAAGAGTAAAAGGGAAGTGTGTTCATTGCCAGCGGCAGCAAGTGCCTGGAGTGCTCCTGCACTGGGATGTGATGCCATTGAGCCACCGTCAGTCAAGCCAAAGATCTGACCCCAGCTTGGTACCTGTAGATTCTTCTACGCCACTGAATCCCCTCCTGAAATGTGGGCTCTAAAAGACTGTGAACGGCAGCTGATAAGTTAAAACCACTTTTTTTCCTTCTCTGTATGAACATAAAGAACTTTTCTTCATTGCAGTTGCCTTCTTCCACTTGAGCAAATGGCAAACTGAAAGAAATGGAATCTTTCTGTCTGAATGCTCCCGAGGATGCAGCTGGCAAACCCAACAGGGAAGAAAGAGTGAGCCATTATTCAGAAAAAGCTCTCTGCTCACATCCCTCTGTGACCGACTCTTCATTTTAAGGACTAACTACTTCCTTCTCCTTGTCCCCGAGAAGAAATGTTTTCTTCCCCATTTCTTTTAATGGTTAAGCAATGCGATAGCAAAGGTATTGAAACCCAGTCTACTGAATAATAACTTAATGATGTGAACCCTGTTCTGTTCCTTCTGAATGGATGGCTGCTTTGGCAGTAGTGCTGCTGGGATCTGCTCCCTGCTGTGAGGGACGTGAGGATGGAGAAACCTGGATTGAAGCTGAACAGCAAGCAGAATAGTATAAAACTGAACCAGAAGACACAAATGAGGTCAACACTGCAAGACTCTGAAATGAAGAGAAATTATAGGCAACTAAGCTAAGTTCAAGCACTAATAGTGAGAACTTACAGTCTATATTAACGAATGTTTAGAGTTGTTTGTTAACTCCATCATTGCTAATACCTGCTAGAACGCTGCCATTTTGAGCTGTCTTTAATTTGCATGCTGAAGCACGGTGCAGCATGGCAGAGGTTAACAAAATACACTGGCGTGAAATCTTCGCTGTGTGTTTTTGCTAGGTGCAGTCATTCCCAGAACGAGTGGAACCTGACAAATCATTCGTTCTAGTTTCATTTTCTGGCAAACATTTGAAACCTTGAACATTTATTCTAGCTACCTAGCAAAGCAGAATAAACCAACCACATTTATTTTGCTCGTATCTGATGTCACGTCTGAATGCAGGTCTCCAGAGGTGATATATTAATGTCCTAAAGCATTGCACCATCTGCTTCCTCTTTTGATGAGCAACATTTTGAATGCTTGGTTTAATCTCCTTGGGTTTCAGTAAATTATGTAAACTTGGAGGCTTGGCAGCGGGAGACGGGCACCATGAGGAGATGATTCAGTCATCAATATCTATTGGGCTTCCTTATTGCTGCCTTTACACTTCTTTCAGTTCTACTTATAAATTTTGCAAGTGGATAATTCATCGCACTAGGAGCTTCAAGTTAGTTTTGGAATTTGCCTACTCTGAGATTATGATTAATCCATCTTTTCCAAATGTGGAAAAGCTAACTGGGTTTCTTTTTTCCAGGGTTGGGTGATAAATCAGAAATAAATTGCATGTATGTGTAACTGCTGGTGATGACATAAATCACATTTCGTTTTCTCTTCCCGGACAGAATTGGAGCACCTTGGAATAGATGAGAGTACAAGACTTCATACCAGCTAAAACTGCCTTGGAGAGCCATGGCTGCTGCACCTCAGCTCAACTCGGATGCGCTCCGCGAGGTGTTGGAGTGCCCCATTTGCATGGAGTCCTTCACTGAGGAGCACCTGAGACCCAAGCTTTTACACTGCGGGCACACCATCTGCAAACAGTGCTTGGAGAAGCTCCTAGCAAACAGCATTAATGGGATCCGGTGCCCCTTTTGCAGCAAAATCACGCGGATCACAAGCTTGGCTCAGCTGACTGACAATCTTACTGTGCTGAAGATCATAGACACTGCTGGACTTGGGGAAGTGGTGGGACTTCTCATGTGCAAGGTCTGTGGCAGAAGGTTGCCAAGACACTTTTGCAAGAGCTGTAGCTTGGTTTTGTGTGAACCGTGCAAGGAGGCATCGCACATGCCTCAAGGGCACAGAGTCATTGCTATCAAAGAGGCTGCTGAAGAGCGTAGGAGGGAATTTGGGACAAGGCTTGCCAGGCTGCGGGAGCTCATGGGTGATCTGCAGAAAAGAAAAGCATCTCTGGAGGGTGTTTCGAGAGACCTGCAATCTAGATACAAAGCAGTTCTGCAAGATTACAGCCAAGAGGAGCGCAAGATCCAGGAAGAACTAGCCAGGTCACGCAAGTTCTTTACGACTTCTTTGTCTGATGTGGAGAAGGCAAATAATCAGGTGATGGAGGAACAAGCCTATCTGCTGAACTTAGCAGAAGTGCAGATAATGTCTCGCTGTGACTACTTCCTTGCCAAAATAAAGCAGGGAGATATAGCTCTCTTGGAGGAGGCAGCAGAAGAGGAAGAACCAGAACTGACAAACAATTTCCCAAGGGAGCTGACTCTTCACGAGGTTGAACTCCTTAAGGTGAGCCATGTGGGACCACTGCAGATCGGGCAGGTGGTGAAGAAACCCCGGACTGTTAACATGGAGGAATCGCTCATGGAAAGTGCAGCATCCTCATCAGTGTCATTTAGGGAACCTGACTATGTGCAAGAAGAAACCAGCTGCACCCCAAATTCCTCACCAGCCAAGCCAAGGATGCCTGAAGCAGGCACCAGCATCCAGCAGTGTCACTTCATCAAGAAGATGGGCTCCAAGGGCAGCCTGCCAGGGATGTTTAATCTCCCCGTCAGCCTGCACGTCACTTTGCAAGGTGAGGTGCTTGTGGCAGACCGAGGCAATTTCCGAATCCAGGTTTTCACCCGCAAGGGCTTTCTGAAAGAGATCCGCCGGAGCCCTAGCGGAATCGATAGTTTTGTATTGAGTTTCCTCGGAGCGGACTTGCCCAATTTGACTCCCCTTTCTGTCACCATGAACTGCCACGGCCTGATAGGTGTGACAGACAGCTATGATAACTCTGTCAAAGTCTACACCATGGACGGTCACTGCGTGGCGTGTCACCGGAGCCAGCTAAGCAAGCCGTGGGGCATCACAGCCCTGCCTTCTGGGCAGTTTGTAGTGACCGATGTGGAAGGAGGGAAGCTCTGGTGTTTCACGGTAGACCGCAGCATGGGGGTAGTGAAGTACAGTTGCTTATGTAGTGCAGTGCGCCCCAAATTTGTCACCTGTGATGCTGAAGGGACCATATACTTTACTCAGGGGCTGGGGCTGAACCTGGAAAACCGGCAGTACGAACACCATTTAGAAGGAGGCTTTTCAATTGGCTCTGTCGGCCCAGATGGGCAGCTGGGGCGCCAGATTAGCCACTTCTTTTCTGAGAATGAGGATTTCAGGTGCATTGCTGGGATGTGTGTTGATGCCAGGGGAGACCTCATTGTTGCTGACAGCAGCCGTAAGGAAATCCTGCACTTTCCTAAAGGAGGTGGCTACAATATCTTAATCCGGGAAGGACTCACCTGCCCGGTTGGTATCGCCATTACTCCCAAAGGGCAGCTGCTGGTTCTGGACTGCTGGGATCACTGCATTAAGATCTATAGTTACCATCTGCGAAGATATTCCACTCCTTAAAGTCATGTCTCCAAACAAAGCCTTTTGGCAGCAGAGATTCTTCCAGCCTCATGGCAATCTGACAGGAACCAGTGTCAAGCATTCGGGAAGATTGTGCCATAATCGCAAGTGGTTTGGCATAGAGGCCGTCGTGTTTTGTGTTTAGAAACAAAATAGCTTACGTGGTGGTGGTTTGCTTTTTCTTTTCTTTTTATAAAATCCATACAATGAAAAAGAACAAATGCAAGGGAAGGGATTGGTCCTTCTGGAATATTGGTTCCTTGCTAAGTGACTGGTCGCTCTATAAACCTTCTTACCTCCTTTTGCCACATCTCCTACACTTCCAGCTCCAATCCTCACATCTTTCTTTGTGCCATAAATACTGACTGCTCCAACTCACCTTCCCTTAGAGCATCAGAGAGGCCATCCTCGCTGTGGTACTCACAAGGAACTGGGTAGTAGTTGTCTGGGCAACTACTAGAGAAAGCCATTTCTGATTGCAGCGCTGCATAAAACAAAATAACCTTCTTCAGCTGCGCTGAGATGGGAGGGTTTTCTCTCTCTGGTTTTCTGGTATTCGGGAGATGGCCCCTGTTGTGCCATTTGTGAGCTGTGTCTGCTCAATGTGAAGTGAGTACTGTGCAATCATGGGAGACTGAGCTGAGCCAGGAAACTGTCCTCTGGTGGCAACAGGGGTTTTATTATTGCTAAGAGTTTGGTTAGGTAGAAGGGCAGGGGTGGGGTGGGAAGGGAGGGAGCTGGAGGGGAAAAACTGAGGGGACACCTACAGTGGGTAATCACTGTTGTTCTGTTATTAAATGTATCCTGGAAATAGTCTTTGGAAGCCATGTCTGCTATCCAAAGCTTCGTGGGGGAGGAGGGAAGGGCTGGGGGAATAAGACTGGGAGATTATAGTAGATGAGTTCAAATGCAAC
Organism: Phaenicophaeus curvirostris; assembly: GCF_032191515.1. NCBI lineage: Eukaryota > Metazoa > Chordata > Aves > Cuculiformes > Cuculidae > Phaenicophaeus > Phaenicophaeus curvirostris. Next base: position 4,789,021 of record NC_091411.1, read on the forward strand.
ATTTTCTATATTCACCTGCACTTCCAGACAATTGCATTTAGCAAAGAGGTTTCCACTCCTCTGCACTTCGTATGTGCAAGCTACTCACTGCTGAGATGGGTTTGAGGAGGGGGGGTGGGGGCAGGGGCGGGACTTCTATTTTTTTAATACTTGGAAGCACACCCCTTGGTGCATTTTCCCTTTTTTCCCTTGCACAGCAAAACACTACATTCCTCAGATTTTTTTTTCACGGCACCAGCAGGCACCAGAGTTGATGTTCATCGCGGCTTTGGGCCAAATGAAGCACAAAACTGCAGCTGTGTGAACCAAGGCCCCCACAGTGCTACTCTCCTGGCTGATAAATGTGTACCTCAGTGTGGTGCTACTCGCTTAGAATAGTTTATTGAAGGAAAGATGCATTCAAATAGGGCACAGTGGTAGCATGTTAATCTGCCACAGATAATAGTTACACTGCAGTGCATTTATTTGTTGCTATCAACAATGTATTTGCAAATTTGGGGGCATGACAGACAATATAAAAGCTGATTTTATGGTGGCTGCCATGCTACAGCAAATTGTTTGCTGCTTGTGGTACAACATGTATGCAACAGGTGACTTTTTTTTAAGCTCCCATATACTTTCCCCTAGCGAAACAACAAAATAAAGCAGGGTTCAGAGCCACTGCGGCTCCAGCCAGTTGTAGGGCAGTTAAAGGGTTTGCAGAGGAAGCACTGGGAGCAGATTTTGGTGGGATTTGTTTTTTTTCCTCTCTCTGTCCTGTTCAGCCAAAGCGCTGAAGGCCAGCACAACCAGCACCCAGCTCTGTGGTGGAGATGCCCCTGGACAAGGGCAACGTCCTGTTTCTCTGGCTGTAATTCACTGGAAGAAGCTTGTGGAAAAAGGAGTAGGAACAAAACCACTACTGTGGTAGATGGTGCTGAGAAAGCCCAAGGGAACTGAGCCCCAATTCCCTCCTGAGCTGCTCCATGTATTTGCCAAGGCTACCGAGTTGCACATAATTATAATATTTACATTCTCTGCTGTACTTTTTTGGGCGGGAGGGGCAGACTCCAAAGGGATGTAACAGCAATCTCATCTTGCATGTTTTCTGGAGAAGATGACTATTACCAGGCCCTTCTGCAGTTAATTGCATTGTCACTCCAGGCATTTTTTCCACTATTATGGTAATGGCAGTTCCTCTCCTACTGATCTCTTTTAAACATTTCTCCTGTTTCTAAGAACTGCTCCAAGCAGGAAGCTACTGTGGACCTGAATAACTGAAGCAATATTATCTATGATAATCTGTACCTCTGTCATTTTCTGTTCCAGTGGATTATTTTTTTTTTCTTTTGCAATAAACATCACACTACGAGCAATAACATTTCCTGGAGTGCTTGAAGGGACACACAAGCTGGTCCAGTAAACTGAGCAGTTGGTTACCCCAGCCTGTTCCTGGTTACACAGTTCAAACAAAGCATCTGTCATCTATTTCTTGCTCGGAGATTCAAGGAAAAATAACACTGAACTGGTGGGCCAGGACACTGTGATCATCGCCTGGGGGTGTGCATCGCCTGTGGCTCTTCCAGTCTGGGGATGCAGGCAGAAAAAGGAAAAAGAAAACCTGCTGTCCCTCACCTAGGCTTTGCATCTCCCCTGACAAAACTCTACAGCGCCTGCAAGATGGTTTTGCAGAGCTCTGTTTCTTGCTGGGGTGCCCCCCTCAATGTTGTGATCGTCTGCCAAACCAGATGAAACAGAGTAATTAAGGATTGTGATAAAATAGTTTGGTTCTGCTCTCTACCTGGAGAAAGAACCTGTCTGAATATACGTGTGTGTTCTGGTTTTTAAAGATTGTGTAATAAAGGAAAAATTGATCCAATTAAAAGCGCATTGCAAACAGCTCATTTTCTTATTAAAAACACTTCATCTCCTCCCTTTGATGGCAGGTTGGGTTTTACAGCCAGTGGGGATGAGACTCGGAAACACAATGACTACGAGACCCCTTTTATGCTGTCAGGATGTGGAAGATAAATCTGATCTGCTTGGCAGGTCTCACGTAACTTAATCTGACACCTTCCTCCCCACGTTATAAACAAATAGTAGAGTTTCGATCCTTAATTCATGCCCATACTCTCACAGGGACAATATCTTACTTTTCACCGTAGCCAGTACCTCATGTTTTAAATGCCTGGCTCAAATTCACTGGCCCTGAGCACTCAGTAAGGGAACATGCCGACTGAACATGAGCCGGCAGTGTGCCCAGGTGGCCAAGAAGGCCAATGGCATCTTGGCTTGGATCAGAAACGGTGTGAGCAGCAGGTCCAGGGAGGTTCTTCTCCCTCTGTACTCGGCACTGGTGAGGCCGCTCCTCGAATCCTGTGTTCAGTTCTGGGCCCCTCACCACAAGAAGGATGTTGAGGCTCTGGAGCGAGTCCAGAGAAGAGCAACAAAGCTGGTGAGGGGGCTGGAGAACAAGTCTTACGAAGAGCGGCTGAGAGAGCTGGGGGTGTTTAGCCTGGAGAAGAGGAGGCTGAGGGGAGACCTCATTGCTCTCTCCAACTCCCTGAAAGGAGGTTGTGGAGAGGAGGGAGCTGGGCTCTTCTCCCAAGGGACAGGGGACAGGACGAGAGGGAATGGCCTCAAGCTCCGCCAGGGGAGGTTTAGGCCGGACATTAGGAAAAAATCATAGAATCATAGAATAACCAGGTTGGAAGAGACCCACCGGATCATCGAGTCCAACCATTCCTATCAATCACTAAACCATGTCCCTCAGCACCTCGTCCACCCGTCTTCTAAACACCTCCAGGGATGGTGACTCAACCTTCACCTGGGCAGAGATGTGGGGGCCCACCTCTGCATGCCTGGGGGCAGCCCCAGCTACCAAAGCAGGGGCAGCGACAAATCTAAGCACCTCTGCCTGAGCTCAACAGGAAGAGGGTGAGAGATGCTTCAAGGCTTCTCCCTGCCCCAGCACCCCCAGGAGAGTTGCCCAAGGTCCTGCCTGTGGCAGGCAGGAGCTGAGCCCTCATCCCTGAAGCCTCCTGACCTCTCCTAGCAGCCACCCTGACCAAGAGGGACAGAGCGCAGCAGACAGGAGGGTCTTTCCTGCTAAACCCACCTCAATTCAAACCCAAGGAGGAGGCTTTCAAAATATTTCACAGAAAGGGTGATTGGGCCCTGGCAGAGGCTGCCCAGGGAGGGGGTTGAGTCACCTTCCCTGGAGGGGTTTAAGGCACGGGTGGACGAGGTGCTAAGGGGCATGGTTTAGTGTTTGATAGGAATGGTTGGACTCGATCCGGTAGATCTCTTCCAACCTGGTTATTCTATGATTCTATGGAATCACCCATAGAATCACCCATACTCAGAGCAGTAGCGGCTGCCCCATTCCTGGAGGTGTTCCAGGCCAGGTTGGATGGGGCTTGGAGCAACTTGGTCCAGTAGGAAGTGTCCCTGCCTATGGCAGGTGGGTGGAACTGGATCATCATTACAGTCTCTTCCATCCCAAACAATACCATGATTCTATGATCTCTGTGGCTCACTGAGGAGCTTTCTGGCTTCACTCAGTGCAACTGCAAATGTGACATTATTTGCTGGGGCTGGGAGGAGGCTGCTGTGAGTTCACCTGTTATTAAGGGTAATTTTGATAAATGCTGCAAAAAATCATATTAGAAGCAGTGTATTTAGGTGGAGCCAAAGGAGAGTGAAACAGTTTGCCACTCAGCACTCAAAGGCATCAATATGTCAGCAGCACATGCAGGTTCTGCCCTGGTCATGCTCCCCAGCTGGGTTTGCTGATCTGGGGGTAAGGTTTTATCACTTGGGCTCATCTCAGGTGATGAGGCAGCACTTCAAACTGATAGAATCATAGAATGACCTGGGTTGGAAGGGACCCACAAGGATAATCAAGTCCAACTCCTGTCCTTGCATAGGACAACCCCAACATTCACATCCTGTGTCTGACAGCATTGTCCAAATGGTTCTGGAATATTGTCAGGCTTGGTGCCATGACTTCTTCCCTGGGAGCTGTTCCAGTGCCTTTTCCTAATATGCCCTGGCACATCTTCCTGCCATTCCCTCAGGTCCAATCTTTTGTTGCCAGAGAGAAGAGCTCAATGCCTGCTCCTCCTCATCCCCTTGTCAGGAAGCTGCAGAGTGCAATGAGGTCTCCCTTCAGTCTCCTCCAGGCTGAACAGACCAAGTGACTTTAGCTGCTCCTCACATGACTTCCCCTTTAAGCCCTTCACCAACTCCATGCCCTCCTCTGGACACTCTCCAGTAGTTTTAGTTCCATTTTATCCTGTGGTGCCCCAAACTGCACGCAATATTTGAGGTGGAGCCACACCAGTGCAGGACAGAGCAGGACAATCCCCTCCCTCACCCGGCGGGTGATGCTGTCACACCCCATGACACAATTGCCCTCTTGGCTGCTAGGGCATCGTTGGCTCATGCTCAACTTGCCATCAACCACACCCCCAGATCCCTTTCCACAGGGCTGCTCTCCAGCCTCTCGCTCCGCAGGCTGTATGGACAGCCAGGCTTGCCGTATCCTGGGTGCAAAATACGAGCGTCTGGTTTACCAAACATTACGAACCTGGCAGAACAACCGCTGTGCTGCTGCTGTCAGACTTACCCTGCTGTTTTACAAGAAGTTATGATTTCTTAGGGTAGCGGCAACTGAGCCACGAACATTTGCTCTGGGCAGCAGTCACCAGCCAGCGTTTCCAAAGGGATGAGGGTTGAGATCCTGTTTCTTAATCAAAAGGGGCAGAGCTACAGAAGTGAAAATAAAGCCAGATGCCTTGAGTCTTTGCTATTGTATAGCTTAAGTGATTTTTCTGGGTCATTACTCAATGTGAGGATTTAAAGTTATTTCATTTTGCACAACTAATTACTCGACTTGCCTGGCAATTCTGGATTACAATGAGTGGTGTATAAGGTCATTTCACAGACTGAGTCACTGCACATAGTTTAGTCAAAACTAAATTTCACGGCAACCAGCTAGATTGTTTTTTTTTCCTCCTCCAAACAAAATGTCAAAATCTGAGGGTTTGAAAGAAATATAATGACACAAACTGCGAGTCAGAGAGTTACAAAGGTAATAGAGTGGTTGCTTATAGGGGCAGATCTCAAGGACAGGAAAATTCCATATGCTTTATTTCTGACCAAGCAGGTATAAGGGAAAGCCATTATCTCCTGTAACAGATGCAAAGCTCGCCTTACAGCTTTCTTAATGCACCTGATTGCGTCTAGGAAATGAAAAAGAAAGGTTCCTGTGGACGAGTTCAATCTTAATCGTGTTACAGCTGTACCAGACCTGAAGGGATATGAATGAGACCTTGAGAGGACAGCAGGGATCCACAGAGCCTACTCGGGAAGTATATGGACTGCTGTTCTAGCAGAGCTTGAGGCTGTGTGCTTAGAGTGGTTTGTGCTTTATGAAGATCTTATGTCTAAACTGCTGAGTTTGCAAGAAAGCAAGCAAACTGTAACATCTGAAAGGTAAATATAACCAACAACATATGGCCCAAGAGAAAAGATGCAAGTATCGGAGAGGCTGGTGGGCAGAAAGCCTTAAGGAATGTGCTGGGACCTGCAAAAGCACAGCTCCTCCGTGGACTATTTTAATAAATGATCTGTTACTGAGAGGGAACATCTTTCACATCTGAAGCTGGCACTTTCAAAGCTCAGTTTGCTGAGTGCCCAATCTGGCCACGTAACCTCTGCCATGAAACTCTATCTAGACATCATCAGAAACGCAAGAAAAACAAACATTTTGCTCACTGCAGGCCTAAAGCAATCTAACAGTTGGGTAGTGCAACCCTTTGAATCTTCTCCACCTGCACACAGCACATCCCGAGCCCATGAAGCATCCCTCCCTGCTTCCCAGCTGGGCTTTACCCAGGTCCTTGGTGGCAGGGGTTGGAGCTCTCACAAGCCAATGTTCTCCACCACGACATCATGCTACTGGCACACCATTTCTTTTTCCAATTTTTCCCAGCTGGAGAACAGAAGTCTCCCACGCTGAGGCTCTGCTAGTCTGCACCGTGTGAAGGAAAGAGTTGTCACTCAAATGCTTGACAAGACAAGACCCTCCGCATTACTGCTGATAACGTCTCCATTTTCTCTAAGTGCCAGAGCACTTACAGACATTTGTTCTACATTTTGTGTATCACAGTGGGAACGAGTGAGCTCGAACAGCTCTTGGGGAAATCCCACCGGGGCTGTCAGATCTTGCTGTCGGAGCAGCTCTTCCCTTTCCCTAACGGAGCTCTCCTCCTCCTCGCCCACCCAGCCCAAGGGGCCACAGAACAACCAGTCTCTGATAAAACTTTATCAGTGGATTAAGTAGTCCCTGGCAGGTGGATTTGCTTTAGATGAAGGGATCGCTCCCTTTCCTCCTGCACATTTTGTGAGGCTCTTTGTGGTGGGGTGATTCCCAGCCTCTAGCTCCATTTTTATCACTAGGCATGGCATTATACGAAGTGGAATAGCCCTTTGGCCACTTTGGTCAGCTGTCCCATCTGTGTCCCCTTCCCAAGCTCTTGCCCATCCCAGCCTACTAGTTGTAGGCACAGAGTGGGAAACAGGAATCATATATGCTATGCAAGCACTGTTCAGCATCTGCCAACACCCTGGGGTCTTATCAGCACTGGTTTAGCCACAAATCCAAAGTGCAGCACCACAGGGGTTGCGATGAAACCAGTTCCCTCCATCCCAGCCAGAGCCGGTGCATTCTGACACGCAACAGGAGGTGGCTGGGGGTGTTGTGTTTGCCCCAGCTTTCAAATGAAGATGCTCACACAATTGGTACAAACTTAATGAGGAGCTGTTAGTGTTAAATGCTAGCTTAGACGGGATAGAAAACCGATGAGGGCTCCCGTGGCTCAGATCAATGTCTGGGTCGATCTCAAGGTCCCTGCTTGGAGGCCACTCTGATGAGTTAAAGCGTTGCTTGGCTGAACAGAGCTGGAGCAAGCAGACCCCAAAAAATGAGCTTTCAATCACTCTGCAGGAACTAAAATTGGGGTTTGGGTTGGTCTGCACATGGGCTAACATGGTCCCTCACGAGGTGCGGAGGGGATGTTTCCAGATCCAACCTGGAAGGAGCATGGGGATTGGTGTGCTGCAGCCGTGCCTCCCTGCCTCTCTGCATCTCTCATTTGCAGGATTCACTCCTGCAAATCCTTAGGCACATGGGAAGGCAGCTCCTTCTCCTCATCTCCCCCTAGCACACCTTGTCTACCTGCAGCAGGTAAGGAACACTTTGTATTTCTACAGGCAGAGCAGCCTGCAAACACCAGCAGTGCCTGCAGCACATGGTCCAAGCAGCGAGAAGGCACCAACTTCCTGCAAGAGCTGGATCCCTTTCTCCTCGATTTGGCTGAAGGAAATGCTCTGCAGACACCAACCCACGTCACGGGCTGCTGTGCCGGCTGCGCTCGGGCTGCTCCAGCCTCGGCAGAGAGCCAGAGCCTGGCCTGACGCTTCACCAGGAGCCTGGCTGCCAGCGGCGCGGTCTCCTCTTCGAGACCATGTTTTCAATTAGGGCTTGATGTGCAGATTGTGCGCCGTACTGGCAGAGACCCCCTCCTGAGGTCTGCCATTGGATTTATGAAGTTGATTAAAATATTAGAATAATTTTGCGCCACGCTGCAAACACGCTGCAATGTGCAGTTTTATCATATTTGGTGCTGTTCCAATTAGCTCAAGCCTCTCGTCTCCCCCTCCTCTTCTGCTCTGCTTTGTTCGCTAACAAATTACAGTAATCCTGGCCTTACTTTTATATTTATTTGAGATGATGCATGTGTGAGCTCTCGGAGCAGTTCAGAAATGGGCTGGCTCGCAGCAGGGCGCCCGGCGGGCCAGAGCTGTTTCCGAGTGCAGAAGGCATCCAGAACTGTCTAGCTGGAGCTGTTTATTCAGATCCTCCTTATGGCACTAGCAAATTGAGGGTAAATCAGTGGAGAAGCTGGAAATACAATCCATCTACCATAAACAGCAAAGCTCTTTCTCTCAGTTAACTGAGCTTACTCCAGGAAAGAGCCCGGGGTTTCCCGTGGCACCTTCTCCGTCCACAAAGCCGATCTCCCTGGTATCAACAAGAGCCCTGAACATCCTCAATGTCCTTGCAAGAGCATTTTCTGGCCACCAAAGAGCTAAGGACAGCGCTTGTCCCCTCTGCAGCACCGACAGCCCCAAAGCTAAACTTCACCAATGCCACAGACAGAGCCACACAGCAAGAACAACGTGGGAACCAGTGCCTGGTATCCAAATGCTGCATGACCAGAAATAAAAAGTTTGTATCCAGGCACTACAATAAAACCCCTCAGGGATTCCTGGGGTCCCAGGAGCGCTTTGGACCTTTGTGAGTGGTGGGGAAGCATGCTCTGGATGCCCCCAGCATGCTGGGACAGCCCTGTGAGCAGCAAGAGGTAGGCATGGCTCTGGGGGCTCCGTGTGGGGAGCGAGGGAGCCTGTGTCAGCCAGCTGCATACCATGGACGAAAAAGGAAATTATTGTGTCAGTGAAGCGCTGCTCGCCTTCAGGCTCTGCGCCACCACAGGGCTGTGAGCCCCGAGAACCACTGCTGGTCCCGTCAGGGAGAAGGTGCGGGCTCAGAAACGGGAGATGTTTCACCACTGGCTCAAGCGTTGCCATCATTCATCTCCCCTCTGGCCCTGGCACCTCAAACCAGTGATGATGCTCATGTCAGCCTCAGACTGCAGCAGCTGCCTCTCATCCCCACTCGGCATCTCAGGAGAAATCCTGCATCTGCGGTGATGGTGCTGGGGCCAAGGAGCCACTCCAGGTCTGTTCCCCATCAACACATTTGTCCCAAGGTTTGCAGAGAGCACGCCCGAACAATTAATCACAAATAAATACGTAAACAACACACCTCCAGGATGCTTCCTCCTGCTAAACAGGGGCATTGCTATGGCAAACTTCATTTATCACCATTTAGAACCCAAACAAATGAGTGCAGGGTGCTAAAAATACATTTACAAGATGACTTGCGTTGGGAAGACATAGGGAAAAATAAGTGGAAAGCTACGGAGGAGGCAGGAGGGAGCACAGCTCCATCCCTTGCCTTGCATGAAGCGAGGCCACTCTTGGCAGCGCTCATGGGGCAGGATGCGAGTGACTTTACGACCTCCATTTCCATCAACCTACAATGGTCCCCGTGCAACACCATTTTCAACAGAAAAATATCAGACCAGAGGAATATGCCCAGCTCCCTGGAGGACAGAGATGAATCGGCAAATAGAAGCCTACAGCGATAAGGGAGTTTTTATAAACATAACCTAATTGTATTACTTCAAAGTCCTGAAGTTTATTGCCCTGGTTAATGATGTGTCTCGTTATTTATGGTGTAGCACAATGAGCCTGCTATTGATTTAATGCACTTCCTTAAAGACTGTCATTGTCACAAGCAATAAAACAAAGCCATTCGGAGGCGGCTCGATTATGTCACATCTCCATCACCGGACCCTGCGCACCCCCAACGCGCAGGGGCACCGTGGCGGAGCTGGAGGTAGACTGTGAATGGGTCACACCAGGATTGTGGCAACCAAAGGGCAGGAGAGGTTCAGGGATGCTGCCTATGGACATGTGCCACTTTCTCCTGCCGCTGGGCACTCGGTTTGGTCCAAGTCTCCTGTTTATGCCCACTAACTGGTACAGTGATGGAGTGTGCACGAGGGAGAAGGGCTGATGGATGGAAAACAGCCCCAGTGATAACCGGTGTTTGTGCCACTGCCCATTCCCGACGCCCTCCTCACCTTTTTGGTACTGGAGCCAGAGCTGCTGCTGGACCTTCTTGCTGGGGAAGTGGATGGTGCAGCTGAACTCGGAGCCATACAGAGCCTCTGCGATGTAGTGGGAGCCAAACTGCTGGATGAAGGAGAGCAGCTCCTCCCGGCTGCTGTCCTTGTTCAGGATCTTCAGGATATTTGCAAAGCCTGTGGAAAGGAGGCAGGGGATCAGAAGCTTGGCCAGGCAGGGGGAAGGGAGCATAGAGGATTCCCTGCTCAAGACATACAAGTTTCCACATAGGTACAAAGTGCAATCTCTCCCCTCTTGCCTCCATAGTCTACATGATCCTGTGCTATCCCCAGCCTGCTATTTACCCAAGGCTGGGGCTCTGGCATCCTTCTGTGATTCCTCTCCCTAAGAGATTTCTCAAATCACTTTATAGAGAGTAAACACACATATGAACACACACCTCGCCCCCCTCCCACCAGCCCTGGCCTGTTTTTCAGGCTGCTGGGACATCATCAATGCTCTCCCCAAAGGATGTTCTTGACCTTTGCTTTGCAGTAACCATAACGAGAGATGCTCTCCTAGTGTACCGATGAATTTATTATGAATTGCATGGTGTACAACCCCCGGTATAAACACCCTACACAACCAATAACTAGTTTTAGGGATGCTGGAGACAGCCCAGAGGGACACAGGGGGCTCTGGGTTGATGGCAGCTCTGTGAGTGCACAAAGATGGAGCAGCACCTGGGGACTGATGCCACGGGACAAGGACACAGATCCTCATTGCTCTATGGAGGTGAAATATCGTGGAGACATTGGTGAAAACACAGCACCCAGATATCACATAGAGCTGGCTGATATCACCGTTTTGGTTCAGCGGTGGAACTAAAAACATACTGCAAGAAAATACGTCATAACTGTCACCAAAATGAGGTTATCTGGCTGGTTGGTTGCTTTATTGAAAGAGAAGGTTGGTTTAATATAAAAGCTAGAAGAATTCATTTTGAGCTGAACCCAAATATTTTGTTCAGCTCTGAGCAGGTTATTTCATTCCAGGACTGTACAGCCTGTCTGCACTATTTTTTTTTCTCCCCTTCTTTTCCCATTTAAAACAAGGCTGATTTTTAAATAAAAAATGCTGTTTTGAAATGAACAGACAAAACATTTCAGGTCGCAACAAAATGTTTCAGCACTGCTGAAACAAAATGTGTAGCTATAAAAACATGGAAGTGAAATGTTTTGACGTTTGCAGGATCCTCCTGCCCGCCCTTTCTTCATCTGCGACTCCCTGCTTTGTATGACCCGCATTTACAAGCACTATTTGCATCCTTTTGAAACCACGTTTTTTCAAGAACTTGGTGTTTTTCATACATACAGGTATACACAGGAGCCCTGTGCAAATCCTCCCTGCAGTGCTGCTTATCAGCTTCATCCTGGCTCTGACCCCAGCTCTTGGTTTGTATGAATGAGCCACACACACAAAGTCTGCCTCAGTTTCCCCTCTGTATATAGGAGGTAAATCTCTACTCCTGCAGCAGCGATGGGAGTGTAAGCTACTGCCTGAGAAGAGCCTGGAGGTGGGAAATGCTGGTGAGATGTTTGGCATGACTGTGCATGACCACCACCCACCCACCCACGGAGACACGTGTCTCCTCACTGCTAGAAACCCTCACCTGCAGAGAGGGTGATGGAGCTGAGCTTCACCCTGTAGAGATTGCTCCTGACCCGCCAGTGCTGCACCATGGGGTAGCCCATCGCCTCGTCGTACTTGATGTCACCTGCAAAGGAAGAGTCGATGCTCAGGTGAACACTTCGTGCTCACACCAAGCGCTTGCTTTGCTGCATGCCAAAACCAGGATGGTAGCCAGGATGGTGACCTCCTCAGCAGCCACACCGTGGAGTCCCTGGGCTGCTGACAGGACCAGAATTGCAGTAGCTGCACCTTCTGGTGGCTCGTGGGGATGGAGACGCTGCCTTGCCATGCAGGGGCAGCCTCACACAGCCCATACACTATTTCTGCCCAAGGGATGCGGGAAAGATGCACAAAAGAGGCTGATGTCCTTTGAGGACCACGCTGGGATCTATGGATGGAGAAGGGGCTCTGGTTGCTGTGTTCGACCCTGTGGGGGCTGAACCCAGGGGCAGCTCGTACCGGTGAGAAGCTGGAGGTCGGGAAGAGGCTCCGACAAGACGCCACGGCACTGCTCCTCCACGGGCAGCGGGATCACCATGAGGCCGTCAGCCAACTGGGGGAAGTCCTTGATAAAGTTATTCTCCCTGCAGAGAAAAAAAGACAACTGCAAAGCAACGATGCAGGCTGTGGCCAGGTACGGGGGCTGAGCTGCTCTGGCAGCACAAGGACACATGGCTCTGGAGGGAGAATGACATTCCTGTGAGCAGGACATCCAACAGGGTTTGCAGCACCTGCCTCTGCGCTTCTCTGAGGTGATGCTTAATGAGCTCCCACAGCTCCGTTAGCTCCCTAGCAGTGTGGGACCACTCTCAGCTGGGGGACCTGGCCACTGCGTTTAGCCTGGATGTTCAAGGTCTGCCAGTGGACAGGGGGCAGACAGTGGCGAGGAGCAAGGAATGGCTGCTACACCCCAAAGGTGCCCCTTTCCACCACCTGCAGCATCCCCCCAGAATGGGACAGAGACCAAGCCCCAAACCAAGCCCTGCTGAAGGTCTCCAGCCCAGGCGGCATCATCGCCCCCACGGCTTTGCCCCCAACGACTGACACTCCAAAAGGAGGAAAAGACACATTTATAGACAAGACACCAAAAAGAAAATGCAGGGCGTGCAGCTCACAGTGTGATTTTACCACACATGCGGGATCTTTTCTAACCTTGGCAGGTCTAACATTGTATAATAGGCCCCTAATGAATTGTTTCTAGAACAATGATAGCAGGGAAATTATTTGAAACAGTGAACAGACAGGTCTCTGGGAGATGAGCCTCCCCCAGCAAGCGGAACACGTCACACCTGCGCAAAGAAAAACAGGAGGGGGGATTTTAAATATTGATCTTACAGCCAAAATATAGGCCAGGAGGCTCTGAGTCCTCCAGGTACAGAGACGAAAGGGCAGCAGAGCAGAAAAAAGGGAGGTTCCTGCAAAATCAGGTCAGCCCTAGGAGCGGAGGGGAGGCTCAGGCTGGCACCGCCTGCCCCAGCTGCCTTTGTCTGGATAGATTTTCCTTTAAACAGCTGCTGGGTTGATCCTGCTTCCCCGGTTTTACCCACCACAGCCCATCCTTGGGTAGGATGCTCCATCATCGCATGATCATCTTACAAAGAGGGACACTGTGGCCACCTCCAAAGGTCCCATAGCAGCAAGACGCTAGACTATTGGAGCACTTCCCAGGGTCCTCCTGCTGCTCTAGGGTTAGGACACAGCCAGTGCCACCAGCACCAGTGCTGAGCAGGAGGCTGTAAGCCCAGTGCAACCAGTCTGGGGATGTTCTTGGCCCCAGTGTGGGTGAGAAGCACTGGGACGAGCAGCTGCAGGTAGGGACACAGGAGTGGGGCTGAGCATGGTTGCGCATCCCCATCTCAAAGCCCCCAGCACTTGAATGCATCTCAGGAGCTTCGCTTTAGGCACTGCTGGAGAAAAAGCTGTTTATTTGTCTGAGGGGAAAAGCCTCTTGCTCACACACGTGCTCCCAAATCTCCTCTTGATCATGCTGGCTGTGGGATCCCCACGGCAGAGCAAGTGCTTTGCTGTTCCGAGCCCTTTGCTGTCTTAGCAATGCAAATGGGGAGCTGAGTGGGTGGTGGGAAGCAGGGGCTGCAAGATTAGGCAAATCAGTAGGGAACACAGGAAAGAGCGTGTCGGTGTCTCTTCTCTGCCTCAGCACAGACTGGAGAAAAGCATCAGCACTACTAAATCCTAATGGCACGATGCTGCATTGGGAATGTGGGATGCAGCTGTGCTGAGCCCACCAGCCACCCCAGAGCATAGGGACTGTCCCCTCTCTGAGGGGTCAGCTCACCCTGCACCCGGAGAGGAGCACAGGGATGAGTGGGTCATGCCAACATACTGCATCCCATCTCCAAAAGGACCAGGAAGGGATGCCTAGAGAGGACAATGATATTGGCTGGTGGCACCTTCCAAAGATGGCATGGCAGACACCAGAAGACTGCGTTCAAGGCAGAGAAGCTTCAAAGAAGCCACCTCTCCCTCCTTCCTCATGCAAACCCACCCAATCCATCTCACTGATGCATGCCCATTCCACAACAGAATCACAGAACCGTACAATCACCAGGTTGGAAAAGACCCACCGGATCATCGAGTCCAACCATTCCTATCAAACACTAAACCATGCTACTCAGTGCCTCAGGATCAGTTATAGCATATATATATATATATCTCTCAGTTATATATATATCAGTTATATAAATACTGTGTGTGGATCAGTTGCCCCTGGGCATCATCCTGGCTCACCTGGGTGGCAGGGCACCCCCCAGGGGCTGGTGGTACAAGCACAGGCAGCTTAGGAGGGAGAAGCTGGAGGAGATGCACACGGGTGTGAAAGGAATGCACAGGCTGCAGCTGCTGCTCAGAGCTGACACCTCTATGAAAAGGCATTTAATGAAAGCCACACTCTGAGCTGCCCCGTGCTGTAGAGCTGTTTGCTTTAACTGCTTAGCAGTTGAAAGGTCAAGGAAAAACAAGGGGCAAACGGGAGTCAAGGCGTGGGCGCACACACCGGTGCATGCCCACAATGTGCTCCCGTAATGGGAGGGAGCAGCGGTACAAGGCAGGACTCAAGAGCACTTCAATGATGCTTTTTAGCTATCAAACCCTTCCTGCACCTCCTCCTTCCCTTCCTACCTCCAGCTTCCCTCTCTCAGCCACCCCAAAGCATGGATGAGCCAAAGCCACGCAGCAGTGAGCACCCACTGGGTGCAGAGTCTGGGCACAGCACAGTCCTCGTGCAGAGCTGCCACTGCCCCGAGCCCTCGCTGCTGCTGTGGAAGGCAAACCAGGGGGCAGACAATGGGGTCACCCAAACTTTCTTGAGCCTGATGGCTGTGGCCCACGGCATTCCCGGCTAGTGGGGAGGGCGATGAGCCATGGAGCCGCAGCCGGCAGAGGGCTGCCGCTCCTTTTCCACTGCACCTTATTAATAACCCTGCGGCTCACAGCACTGTTCACCAGAGAGGCACAAAAAAGAGTTTCTGCCAGGCTTCTGTGCTCTCTGGAGTCTCTGATCAAAGCCGTCGGGCTCTGTGTGACGGGCAGGGACACAGATGAGGGCAGAGATGTCACAGCATCCCCGTGTTTGCATTTCCACACATGCTTCTGTGGGGCACGGCTGAGCCACCAGCCCCTCCGCAGGGGCTTAGACCTGGGGGTCCATGCTGTTTTCAAGAGGCACGGAAGAATCTTCAGGATTTCCCGGTTCCAGCCAGCCACGGAGCCAGGTTTCATCCAATAGGATGAGAGCCAAACAAACCCACCTGCTCCCAGCACCTGCAGCTCCACAGCATCCTCCTCTGTCTCTTGTTCTGCTCCCCAGCATCTCCCTGCACTCACAGAGCAGATGCCTGACCACCTTCTCCAGAGCAATGCAAACTAAATCCACTCATCAACTCACAGAGCTTTCCTGGAAGGGAGCTACACGACTCTCGGAGCATTTTTCAGGTACTGTCATTATACAATGAAATGCTCTTTCTCCTTCACAGCCCCAGTCCCCAGAGTAGCATCCAACCCAGAGTACGTCTCTGCCCTGGGAGGGAGCTGACTTCCAGATAAAGAAGTCTTCACGCTGGGAAAGGTCAAATGGCCAAAGGCTTTACTGAGCTCTCTTACTGGCAGGGTGGGCTGAGAAGAAACGCAGTCACCTGGATTAAACCGAGCTCAAACTCCTAGTTTTGATGGACATATCTTGGAACCTCAGCCAAGTCATAAAATCCACCCATTGCCTGAGGTGACACAGATAACAGAGCAGCTCCCTCCATCCTGGGGTGCTGGTGGGCTGAAGGCAATTAGCGGTGGCTCAGGTACCAGGAGGAGGGCTCAGGCAGCAAGAGCCCGCTGTGCCGGTGTCCTCCTGACCTTCTGAAACTCGATACACAAACTGGAGATCTTTTCAGTGAATCTGACCTTAAATGATACACCCAAGGTCATGGTGTGGCGCAGCGCAGGGCAGTATTGCTGCGCTCCACAGTGCTGATATCATCACGCAGCTGATGGGAAGTGTTCAAAAGAACCAGCATCCCACAGCATCCCTGAGCAAGGGGGCTTTTGGAGGAGCAGGAGAGCCCGATACAGGCACCAGTGAGCAGCCAGACTGTGGTCCTCCTAGATGGGACCAGGTCTTGGTCCAAGCACCTCGTCTCCTTGTCAAGGGGCTGAAACTCAGGGCCAAGCCTGCAGCGGGATTTTGGCCCACAGTAGTGAAAGATCAGCTGGCAACTAACATTAATTCAATTTTTCTGGACATGGCCTTGAGGCCAGACTCTGCCTACCAGCCTTTCTGCAGCCCCTCCTGCTCTTGTACAACCTGCACTGTGACTCCAAGCATCCCCTGGGGATTCCTTCCTCTACCTGCGCACCCTGCATCGCACCAACCGGGCAAATATATTCATGAAGGGGTAAAAAAAAAAAAAAAAAAAGCAATATATAAAATGACCCCACAAGTGATTAGCTGATGCCCTGAAGCGTGAGATTTAATTACCCTTATCTGAGCTGGCGCAGCTACAAATGTTAATCACATTATCATCCAGCGTGCTCATGTTCAGCAAAGTGACTATGTGAGGACTGCGCTTGCTGCTATGCAAGTCTGAGAGGACGCCTTCTCTGGCAAGAATAATTTATTAATCTTCCTTCTCTCTGTCCTGCAATGGCTTGGGGAGAACAAGATGGATTTGAGGTTATTTAGTGCCAACTTTCCTCCGAGAAGCCTTCCTGCCGGGGTGGCTGCAAGCTCACAAGGGCCCAGCCTGCATGCGACACTGGGACAGTCAGAAATTGCTCCTTTTTAGCTCGTTGGCACCAAAAAAAAAATTGATCTAGAGCCACTGGGAGACAGAAAAGAGGGTGTCCTGTTTCTACAGCCACTTTGGGGAATGTAAGCATGCCGTAAATCTCCCCCGCTGTGTCTCTATGACCTCAGGCATTGGTGAATTATAAAGGCTTAATGCAAACCCTCTGAAGCAGCAGTTACTTACTCCAAATTTACTGGTCATTAATTTTAGCTAGGTCCCACTCCTGTATAACGAGGAGGGATAAAAAGGACAGACTGGCTAGGTTTTGCTCAGCCCTGGAGTCCCCTCCAGCTCCCCAGCTTCCAGCCCTAACCACTATTTGCAATGATGTGCGGATGGACGAGGCTGTGGGAGAGGAGACACAATCCAGAGCTCTCTGTGACCCCAAAACCTTCCCAGCCGTGACCCTTACTCCACAGCAACTCTGATGCTGTGAATAAGACCTGGGCCCATGCTGCCCATCCCTCCCTTCCACATCCCCAGAGTGTCCCACTGCAGCAATAAACAGCCCAACAATATTCAACAGCTGCCTCACCCCTCGGTTCAGGGAGAATTAGCATTTAAATTGATGTGTTTCGGGGAGGTAAATCTTGCCAGTGCTGGGGCTGCAGCACTTATGGGCACGCACAGTGCTCCTTGGAGCTGGCACGATGAACCTACCTGCATGGTACTCTGGCACCTTCCCCTCCACACACTTTTAGACTGAGCCCCAAAACCCTCCATGGTGCTGGGAGGACCGGGACCCCTCTTCCCACACCTCCCAATCCCATGGGGCTGGAGCTGCACAGCAGCAAAGTCACCTTCTGTGATGTGAAAAGAGCTCAGACAATGCTGGAAAAACACCATGGGCTCTGTCTTGGCATCTCTTGGATCCCAGCATGGGAATACTAATCACAACACAGCACGGGCACGACTGCAGGAGGCCCTCAATAGCATCACCAGGTCTCTTCTGCCCTTGTCTCACTCAAATTTGGAAACAGCAAAGCATGGGAGAAGACAGTGAGAGCCACAGGACCAGCCAAAAGGTGGTGGTTCTCAGCAGGGACCACACTGGGAGCAGAAGCTGCAAACCCAGCTAGTGCCTGTGCCACCAGGCATGTGGTGCTGTGCAGGGACCCGAGCCATGGCACGATGATGGTGACATTCAGCAAATGACATGCCAACATGAGACTTTCAGACCTGCTGCAGCAATGACAGCCAGGCAGGACACAGGTGGTGGGAGGAGCACTGCTCCCAAGGAGTTGATAGCATCAGGGAAGGGGATTCCTTCTCTGTAAATAGTTTATTCACTATACATCAGGAATTTGGTCAACCCAAAGCTATTTGTCAGAATCCAAGCAGAGTTTTTTTTTTGGTTGTTGCTGCTTTTAAGTACAAAATAGATGAATGAAGATGAACAGATGCCACCACCTCCGTGCCTTGTGAGGGGCTCCTGCACCTCCTTGGTAGCTGAAGACAAGTCTCATCAGAGACTGGGTCTACTTTCCTATTCTCCATTAGTGCACCAGGACATCAAAGTCATTTCACATTAATCCAAAGCATGCTGCTGTTGGCGTTTTTGAACTGCAAGCTCAACTCTCTGCAGACCCAGCTCTCCTCTAGTCTGCGCAGCCCCAGTGATGCCACGAACCACAAGGGGAAACCCAGCCAGTGGTGCCCACCACCATGGCAGCGATGGTGGACATGATGTCCTCCATCCCAGAGAAGAAGCGCATTCTCTCCTGAAACCATTTCTAAAAGAAACACACAGAAACCTGCTTTGAGACAGGGAGATGGTGAAGCTGTGTGTGATGAGAGCAGAGATTTCTGTCCTACACCCTGGCAAGCCCTGGAGCAGACAGCTGGGGGTGGCTCTGGTCATCAGAAGCCATGAAGCTCAGATGGAATGCCACATGTGTGGGATTCCTAGAGGCTCCCCAGCCTCTCCCAGCTGGCAGTTTTTGAGATATTGGGTCCCAGATACTTTTATTATCTCCCCACCTTGCTCCCCATTACACAGCTATTTATTTATTCCAGTAAAGTGTGTCTCCTGCGGGTGAAAGCGTGCAGTAGGCTGTGGATCTTTCTTCCTCTGGAGTGCCTGTTGGGAAAAGGCTGAAATGGAGTGCTGAGCGAAAACAAATTTGGGAAGTTATGGTTCCCACAGCAACGCCTAGCGCCTGTGCAGCAGGCAGCATGCAGGCATGCAAAGCTGGATTTATGCCTTAATTATGGAGTCGGGGCTGCAAGAGGAATCTTATGCAAAGATCTGGTTTTAAGCCTCTTACACAACTTCGCAAATATAAGGATTATGCCATTTGGGATTGAAATTCCCCATGTTTAACCTAAGCTTAAAGGTGACTTTGCAAGAAGCTTCAAGAAAAGCCACAAAAACCCATTTTTGAGGGAGGGTGAGGACAAAAAGCTGACACATTCCCAGATGAAAAAAGAGAAGAGATTGATGACCTGCCTCTTGTTTGTGTGGAACTCTGACACACCTTGCTCCTGGAAGCCCACACCCACAGGGAGTAAATCCATTGGGAAGCAAATGCATTTGACCTAGGAGACACGACAAGACGAGAGGGAATGGCCTCAAGCTCCGCCAGGGGAGGTTCAGGCTGAATATTAGGAAAAAATTTTTCACGGAAAAGGTCACTGGGCACTGGCAGAGGCTGCCCAGGGAGGGGGTTGAGTCACCTTCCCTGGAGGGGTTTAAGGGATGGGTGGACGAGGTGCTGAGGGACATGGTTTAGTGATTGATGGGAATGGTTGGACTTGATGATCCCATGGGTCTTTTCCAACCTGGTGATTCTATGATTCTATGACTTGGTGCAGAAACTGCCATCATGAATACTTAAGCCCAAGTGACATCTAGCTACAGCAGGACCCTAGCCTAAAAGAGCAGAGTCCAGAAACAGCCCCTTCTCTCTGACAGAACAAGAACTAAGCTTTTCACACTTACTGCTGGAGACCTCCTTGTTTGCTGGACTGCTCAATGACAAACAGGAAGGAAGCTAATGAAATACAACCCAGTGTATGTCTGGCCCAACACTTTCCATCTGTAAGTTGCTATCTCCTTACTACTACCCTGCTCGGGTCACATCACGTAGGCGCATCACATAGAATCACGGAATCATTAAGGTTGGAAATGATCTCTAAGCTCATCCTGTCCAGCCGTCAACCCAACACCGCTGTGCCTACTAAACCATGTCACCTGAAGCGCCACATCTACATGTTATCTGAAAACCTCCAGGAAAGGAGACTCCACCACTGCTGCTCTGGGCAGCCTCTTTCAGTGCTTCACCACTCTTTCAGTAAAGAATTTTTTTCTAATACCAAATCTAAACCTCCCCTGGCACAACTTGAGGCCATTTGCATCACACAGATGCATGATGTCACTTTGCTGCATCATCACCCAGAACAAGCCCTTTCCAGCCACACCCCTCGGCTCCTCTCCTCCTCCTGCAGGGCCAAGGGAAACAAGCAGGTCAGCCAAATCCTCTCTCTCCGGATGGCTCTGCACTAAGCACTGGGCTGATCTCACCTGCAAGATAGACAACGTCTCCACCACTGTCCATTTCTAGCAGGGTTTCGGCCTCAGCAGCCTTACCCAGAACCTGCAACCTGATGGCAGGACTAGGAGGACACATCTGCTGAGCCTTGAAAGTCTAGGAAAGTCTGGGAATCACACAACAGCTGAGGTAGCAGGTGCAAAATTCTTCCCATTTGCAAAGGGCTGGTGCTCCTTAGTGTCTGCAAGGAGGATCTGTGTCTTGCTCCATGTACCTGCTCTTCACAATGCCTCCCTCTATTACCTTTGCCATCACTGATAGCCAAAGGCTCTGACCTTGTTGGCTTCCCTAAGCTCAGCCGCTTTCAGCTTTTTAACCATCTGAATGGGGAAGCACCGTGAAGACAGACAGACAGACCTCCTGGAGCAGCTCATGGAGCTTCTGCCCACCGGGCCGAGGCTACTACGAGATGATCTGGGCACAGTTTCTCTATAGGGATCATTTTTCCATGCCTGAGCAATCCAAAACGAGGCTGGACACCTCCTGTGAATGATTATTTTGGCGGTGAGCTGAGTCAAGGCTGCGGGTCGCCTTGCACGGGTTGTTTGGGTGCTGTTTGCAATCATTTCCCAAGCGTTGCTCAAGCTGGTGCTTTCATTAGTAACGAGGCAACAAATACAAAACTTCCACTGCCTTCAGAGGAGCCAGGACTGCATGCTGGGACTTCCCAAAGAACCGGTGCAAGGCTGATGCCTGCCTTGCATCCAGTTCCTACAGGATTTGGGCACAGTGTCTAGCACAGCCACTTGAAGCTGGTGGCCTCTCCACACCCCAGCAACCTCTCGCATCATCAGCTTTTCCAGGGAATCCCACACCCCAGCTGCAATGCCCTGGGAAGCCAAGCACTGCCTTTTAAATAATATTTGCCTTTCCAATGTAAATGCAGCCCCAGCTCTCTGCTCAGCACACACATCCATTCTCTTTCAACAATTCGGGATCTTAAGCTTTTTTTTCCCCACTCCTAAGCTTCATTGTTAACCTTTAAGATGGAGATAAGGCATAAGAGTTTGGAAAGGAATCAGGAGGTACTCTGGAAACGAGCCAGGAAAAGTGTTAATACCGGGCTGCACATCATATCTCTTCGGTTCTTCTTTCCCCCCAGGGAGATTCGGACTGCTCTTGACTACCACCATGGTATTACAAACTCTAATGAGGTTTTGAAAATAAGAAACCCACTGCAGCGTGGGAGAAACTAATAGAAATTGTTTTGTCTTCTCTCTATTAGTCATTAGAAGCAAAGAAAAAACAGCTACAGGCAGTGGCAGTGCTGCAATATCAGCACACATTTCATAAACTGGCACCCTGACAAAGTCATTTCAACGCAGTTAATGCTCCTGCTTCCCCTCCGCACAGGGCTTGCCATATGGCAGCATCCCCATGCAGGACTCGAACAAGCCCGGGGTGACCCCAGTGGTGCTTGGCACCCTCTGGCCAAAGCTGCAGCACCCAACCTGCCCAAAGCATCTATGCAGGATGCTCGGCTGGCCCATGGCTCTGCCCAGGAGCAATCCCCCAGCACAGACCATCACTGTCGCTCTGCTGTGCAGAGCCCAGCACCCCCCAGGGCTGGGGACAGGCAGGGAAGGCAAAGGCAGCACCTAGGGAGGGCAGTGCTTTGGGACACATCCGTAAACGGCAGCTCCCCAGCGCTGTCAGGCAGCCAGAGCATATGGTGCATTAGCTGAGATTTGCTACTGCATCTGCAAAGTCACGTTTCTGTGTGCAATGTTAATTGTGGAAACCATGAAACAATGTGCACAGCAAGCTGGGGTGGGGTGACAGCACCCGCAGCAAACTCATCCCTCACCACTTTCCCAGTGGAAGGCGGTGCAAGAGCCGACCCTGACTCCAGGGCTCAGCAAAGCACCTTGGAACACCTTCCACTTTGCATTCCTCCTTCCACCTCTGCGGCTGTCGCATCTGGGCTGCGTGGCTGCCTGATGACAAGTGGCAGTGCCATCACAACTTCCAGATGTTCTCCTGCTGCCTGCGGGTATGGGCACAGCTGGCAAGTGGCACCATCCCCAGGAAAGCCAGGATACAGGCACGCAGCCTGCTCCGCACGCACCAGGCTCCTTTGGCCCACGCTGGGTGAGAAATGAACTGGCACAAACGCTCCGAGCTTTCATCTCAAGATAATTGTTATTGAAGCCAACAGCCCATGGGAAACTCCTTGCCCGGCTGCAGTCTGGGGGGGGGGAGAGCACGGCAGCAAGGGAGCATCGCTGGGGGACAGGGAGGAGGGGGAGCAGAGCTGGGTCACTCCCCATTGCCTGCTCCTGCATTTCTCCGCGCTGGGACACAGCCCCAGCATCCAGGCCAGGTGATGTTTCCCAGAAACTGGGTGTGATGGAAGATTTAGGAGATCTGCATTATCCCGCATGCCTTCAGGGTAGATTGTGGCAGAGGATGGGAAAGCATCCAGCACAGCTTGTCCACCTTCTTGGTGGGCAGTGGGTCTGACTGATGAGACCCAAACCCAAACCTAGCCCTTGCCTTCTGGTTTAGGCAGTCAGGAGCTACCCTGCGACACACAGAAAGAGCAAATCCTCCATCTCGAGAGAGATCACTTGGGGTAAGAAATAGGAAGACAAGTTTTTCTCCTGTGACAAGGATTGCATCCAAGCCCTGCTGCTAACTCAGAAGCAGGTACGGCTCGACAGCTGGCACAGCCGTGGAGCGCTCAGATATCCCCATGCTGGTACCTGCTTGTGACTGCATTGCCTGGAGCAAGGATTCGCATTGCTAAGTCAATGTCAAGCTGATTTAGTCAGCCTGGATGGGGAATCTCCATCAACCAGTGCTGACACTAGTGGGGCTGGTAAGTGTCAGCCTCATCCCTGGAGGTGCTGCTCAGGCGGTGTCTGTGCTGCAGGCAGCACTAACCCAGAGCCCATGCTTATGGTGACCACCAAAGTGCCCACAGCATGATGGAAAACCCCTGCTATCACAGCTTAAAGCCAGGTGATTACAATTTACTGCCTCAAACACTCATGCCTCACTCTCTTCTTTCTTTTCAGCTGAACATAACCCTTGTTTTCATGTGATCTGAGTAGGTGCAGAGGTCCCCTATCCCAGGAGGAGCTACACCCCATGTTCGATGAAGAAAGGAGAAGCAATTCCTCTCTGCGAGCCCTTACATCACTGCAAGGCTATAAACTCTATAAGGACCCCTGGGATGAAAGGTACTCTATAAATCTGAGCTGTTATTATTATAAAACTAATCTCCACTGAATCTCTTAATAATGCAAATTAACTATGCAATAACATCAGCTGTAATTACCATCATAAAAGGCAGAGGTGGGAAAATCTGCAGGTCAGGGAGTCTCCCCCACCGACCAGTCCCCACAGCACAGGGCAGGAGGAAACCTCCCAGGTACCCTGGGAGCTTGGAAAAGTGAAGACAGGCTTAGCAGTGCCAGGCACCATGAAGGTTGTGGTGACAAGCAGGGGGTAGCACATGAGTCACCTCACCTCTGCCAAACCCAGGAGGGGAGCAGATCCCTGCTCTTTCCGCAAGTGCCTGATGCTGACCTCTCCAGTCCTTCCTCTACTGTGTGGTCTTCATCCCCTCTTGCAAACATCTATCCTCATGCTCAGGACTCGAAACAAGGGTGTCAGAACCACCTTATTGCAGGGTGGACCCTGAAGATCTCACTAAGCCCCTGACAACTGCATGGGGAGATGTAGATGTCCACCAAGGACCCTAGACTGATGACGGCAGGCTCCTTGCAGGAGAAGCCCATGTCCCAGACCAGCTCCTCCAAAAGATAAGCATCTCCCTACACCCTTCACCTCTCGTCCCAGGAGAAGCTCCCAGCCCCAGGGCTAGGAACCACAACCTTTCTGTAGGCACACACACACACACACACACACACACACACACACACACGTCCCTTGCCCAACAGCATTCCTGGAGCAGAATCCCACTGTCTGCTCCCATCCAGCTCAAGGAGCAGCACTCCTCCAACCAACCCAGCTGACACTGCAACCCAAGCTCTCATTCCTGCTGCCTTCCTCTGCCTTCTGCTCCCAGAAACCTCATCATCCTCCTCGCCTCCACAGTGCAACGATGCATTCCTGGCCCTTCTTCCCTGCCATCCCCACTGGCAGGGCAGTGCTGGCACTGGGAAAGGCAGGAGGGAGGGCTCCCTGCCTGGGCACAGCACTGCTCTGCCCAATTAGCGCTGCTGCGTGACAGCCTCTGTTTGCACTGCGTGATTAGCTGTGGAAATGCAAATCTGAACTTCCTCCGCCACAGCAGCTAACAAGATAATGAATATTTTCATCAGCTGCAAAGAATACAAACATCTGCGCAGACACAAATGCACTGCCAGGGCTGGGGGGAGCAGGGGCGCGGGGTGGAGAAGCAGCTCCCTGGCATCCCTTGCTGGGGGAAAGGAAAGCTCTGCCAACATCAGCTGGTCCTCAAGCCCAGAAAAAGCCTGTGGGTGACACTCCATCAGCTTTGGTGGGTGGTGGTACCATCCCCAACAGCAGTGCCTGCGCTCTGGACTGTGCCTGTGTCTGCAAGAGTGGGTTTAGGACACATACATGTGGTACCCACAACTCCCAAGGCACCACTCAGGCTCTGACCTCTCGCTGCCCATCTCCAGGGCCCAAGTTCTGCTTTGAAACATCAACTTGTCAGTTTGCATAGCTGCAAAGCCTGCTTTCAGGGCATGGACGGAGGTGAAAGCTGCTTGGATTTTCCTTAGCATCATGACAAAGGTGGAGAGCTCGGTTGTGGTTTTACAGCTCTCAATTTCTTTGCACCAGCATGTCTTCACGCTCTGCCTGGCACTGTTGGGGCTCAGGAGGGGTCAGGGAAGGAACCCAAGCCCCAAGTTATGCATGTGCAATTGGTTTAGGGCTCTGGCTGTGCTGGTCCCTTCCACCCCACTATCCCTCCTCCACCCCACTATCCCTCCTCAGACACACGCTAGGAGCAGCAGGGCAATGGCCAAATGGCAGAGATGATGCCACGTGAGGTTATCCTGTTGCCCACACAGACTGGAATGAAATGGAGCCGCTCAGGGGAGCATCCAGCGCAGGGATGGATCAGCAGGAGCAGGAGGCAGCTGCAACAGCCATACCCACACTCACCAAGGATCCACTGTCTCTCTCCATAACTCCTATCCACATCAGAAACAAAACAAATCTGAAAACCTTTAGTATTTAAAATACCTCTATTACTGACATCTCAATCAGTACTTTAGAAAAACAACTCTTCCCCCTGGGCCCCTACACTGTCTTTAGGATATCACTGGCACTAGATTTGCTTTTGTTTTGCTACAAGAATTAAAAAAAAACCCCAAACTACTAGGAATCCAGTGCCTGCAGATTGTCAGAAATACCAGCTCAAAGCCATACAATCTGTTCTCTTTCTCAGTGGGATGCTAGCTTTGAAACAGAGCAGGGCTGATGCACACAGGATGCAGCAGTGACCTAACTGAGGGAGCGCTATGCTAATTGCATCAGTCGTATATATATTGGATTGATAAAACCCCAGTGCTTAGCCTGAACAATGAGGATAAGCTCAAAATACACGGTAGGTGTCTGCATGCAACTTGTAGGCTCCGAAAAGGGGTGGACGGACTCAAGAAAGCAGCCAGGATGTCCCTGCTGCTAGACTGAGAGGTGGGAAAAATGAGATTGAGGAAAAATGACAGATTTTTTCCAAGGGCTCTTGGGGTATTGAGGAAAAAACCTCAGATGGGGTCTTTGGGAGCTAGAAAACCATTGCTTCTGGCATGGCCACAAGCAGCTACCAGGACACCTCTGCTCTGCAAGCAGCTTCTTCACATCATATAGAGGGAGCAGAGCAGACAGCAGAGCATCATCACATCCCACCAGAGCTCCACAGAGCTGCTAAACTGCTAACAACTCCCTTACCCGCTCCTGAGGACCAAGGCCTGAGGCATTAGCCTGGCTTGGAAAGACATCATTGCTTCCAACTAGTATGTCTGAGGCTTCAGAGCTGTGAACAGGTAATAGAATTGCAGCAACAAATAATAAAAAGAGGAGCGAAATGGAAGGCAGCCACTGGAAAAGAGATCCATACGTTATCCTGGCCTGAAGGATAATAGGTAAACAAGGCATTGGGGCACCGGCTGGCGCTAAGCTTGCCAACTCAGGAATAATAAACAGCATAATTATAACTTCTGTGCTCAGAGGTTTGAAAGAGGGGGAAAAAATACGCGAAAATCAATAGCGTTAATTTAACTACATACAGATGTTACATTTGTGACGCTGCGGGAGGTAGGACAGTGAGCTCTGAGCTGGATGGCGCTAGCAAAGCCCCCACCCAGCCTCCTACACCCAGATGTGATGCTGCATCTGGCTGAGCACCCATCCCAGCACCCATGGCTCAAGAGGCACCCATGGCTCATACAAGGCTTCCCCTGAGCAGGGGGAACGATGGGGTGGGGATGTTGCCCAAAGCAGCCTCCGGCAGGGATGGTGCTGAGCTATCAGCACGCCCCGCCACTGCCGAGACAGTTTATTAAGTGCTGAGAAGCAGTGAGGGGAAGGAGTGACAGATTTAAAATTAACTTCCCAAACTCCCCATCAATATTATGACAATTCCTCGCATCGGTTCAGTGACCCGGCATGCTGCCTGAACAGCATTAACGTTGTTGTGTGGAGGCAGAGCCGGCTGCGGGGCTGGCAGCGCTCAGGACAAGCAGGCACCCATCCCACCCTATGGCATCCTGGCCCCCATCCCACCCTGTGGCATCCTGGCCACCCCGGTGCTGTGCTCAGCACCATTGGCCAGTGCTCAGCACCACCTCCAACTCACCCTTGCTCTTTGCCAAGGTTGTAAAGAAGTAGCAGCCCTGTTTTATAGGTGAGGATGCAAGGAACCACACCCTCCAAGGACTGATTTGCAGAGGGAAGGGTGCTTCCAATTTGTGGGAAGGTGCTTGGCACACCATGGCAGCCCTGCATCCTCCAGAGCCTTGCTCCCTTTTGAAGAAGGGAAAACATTCAGTATTTACCAGGTATTTTGCAGTTAGGAAGTGGGGACACAAAACTTCTCCCTGCCTTCAGCCACCAAACCTCCAGTCCCAGCACACAGAAACTCCTGGACTCACTGATGAGGCTGGTGACCGAGCAAAGTGCTGCTCGTGGTTCTGGGTTGTGCTAAGCCAGAGCAAGAGCCAGGAGCCAGGCAGAGCCAAAGGCAGGAATGGGAAGGGACCCCAGCTAGGGCAGTCGGCTGCTCCCCGGGAACTGCTCTGCTGAACATGCTGACATCCCGTTTGCCGTGCAGCAATAATCCAGCACGTAAAGCCGGCTCTGCGGGTAGTAATTTGGGTTTTCTCCATATTAACGGCATAAAAGCAACAGTCTGAAACTGTAAACAGCACTTAAACAAAAATCTCTATTCCCTTGTGGCAAAGAGACGGCACAAAACCAGATAAGGAACAAACAAACAACCCATTTGGAAAATAATCCCCCCATGATTTGGAGACGGTGTGGAGTTTGGGCTCTGCCCCACCGTGAGGCAACAAGGGGAAAATTGCTCTAATCTAGTTTTTAGCAAACTGGATCCACTGCTGAGCCTCCCAGCTAGACCGAGAGGTGTGACTGGAATAGAGCAGCTCCAATCTCACCTATTTATTAACACCACACAGCATTTTGCCAGAGAAGAACCTTTTTCTAAGGAAAAAGAGGGATGCCCAGAAGGCAGAAGCTCTGAACGTGCTTTTGGCTCAGCAGTGAAAGGATCAAGGCATGATTCTGGTGTGTGATGAAAGATCCTCCCCTCCTCTGTCCTCCACTCCAAAGTCCCCAGCAAGGGGCTGCATGGCAGAAGCACCACCAGAGGAGCACTTCGATGTAAACACTTGCAATGAAACAGCAGCAGCAATGACACGGCTTGGCTCTGCCAAACAAGAACCTTTGAACTTCAGGCTGGTTTGTCCAACAGGTCACCCCAACCACCACAGGGTTATTAAGCCACCTCAGTACAGAAAAAGCTGCCCCCAGGGCTCATAATTCATGACGGCTCAAGCTGAGCTGCATGGATGCTGTGGTGCTCACGTCCTGCTGGGCTGTGGCTTCACTACAGCTGATGGATGGGGAAAGCATCCTTGGGACCACCACAAAAGAACATGTGAGCAAGGACAGGCTCTGTGCAACACAATGAGGTTTGCTGCTAATGTATACACAGAACACACACAGTGCACACAGGATGAACTATTCTGTACCCATCTCTGTTGTGGGTGCACTGGCTGCAGCAGCCAGCATTTGTTTCTTCCGTCCTTCCCTTGGGAATTACCATCTCCTCAGTCATGCCACCAAAATGTTTGGGTGCTGTCTGACTCCCCCAGATAAAATGATGCAGGTTAAACGGAAACCCCAAAATCTGAGCCAGCATGGACTAGAACTTCAGGCTGCTCCAATCTGGGACCTCCAAAGCTGTGCAGCCCTCCCATTTCACTACCAGCCTGCTGTGCCGCATACTCACATCAAACACCATCCTTACTTCATGTCCTAAAGATACCTGCTGCACAACCTCATCTTTTCAGGCTGACTTAACTCAATAAAGCCATTGGGGCTACACCAGCTGCTTCGTGAAGCCATGCCGAGCCGCAGCCAGTAGGACCACGCAGCCAGCAGAGGTTCTGAAGTGCTGAGACCATTAGGTGGCAAAGAGATCATCCCAAAGGGACAGAAATACAGCCACAACCAGCTTTGTTGAGGCCAGAGTGTGTGAGACAGCTTTTCCCAACACAAAGGCTTTTTCCCAACACCATGCTGACATGCCTGGCAGATTGAGAATATCCTATTTATTAAAGACACTGAAGATGCGGCGACATGGGAAGCGGACACCATTCAAAGGACTGCTACATCTGCATAGCTAAAGGATCCCAGCAGTTATAAATCCTTCTAAAATACTCAGCCCCTTGTTCTGATAGCAGGTTCTTGCTCCTACTTTGCAGAAACAGGCTTTTAATCCCTGGTATTAGGCAGCTTCCTGCTATGTTTCAAATGCACCAAATTAAGGGCTTCTCTAACAGCTGGTACCTTAATGCTCAGAGAGGTTCTTGAATATCTATGAAAATCAAAGGGAAATTACATCTTTTAGTTAATAATTTCTTCTCCATTAACCTCCTTCTCTTTCCTTGTTAGAAGATGATGTAATGGTGCTTCTACTGCGTAATCCTCCGAAACACCAGGCAGCCTGGCTGTGGGGAAGGATACTGCGTGCAGGGAAGCGAGCCCTTCTTATCACTGCCCATCACTTTTGGAGCCACCAGGCTACATTCAGATGTGAAAGGGCAGCCATGCCAACCTTCCAGGCTACTGAAAGCATTTGTGGAGCAAGGCATGCTGCCTCCTGCCAGGCTCTGAGCTCTGCCGAGCCGGCACATCACGTGCTACAGCATGTAGGCACGCGTTGTAAGTTACTCTCCTTTCAGACCTGCTTTCCCCTGCCCCTTGCAACTGTGAGACCCCAAACTAGTCCTGCAGTCAACACCAGACACTGAAATCTCTGTGATGGTGAGGCTGTGCAGGCTCCCACTGTGCAGACCCTCCCTGGGAGGAGCTTTCCCCCACTGCATGCACCCCAGCCATCACCCGCACAGCGCAGCAGGAGCTGTGCCAGTCACAGGAAGGAGGACAGAGCACTAATATCCTTTTGTTTTTAACCTGAGAA
Organism: Phaenicophaeus curvirostris; assembly: GCF_032191515.1. Classification (NCBI taxonomy): domain Eukaryota; kingdom Metazoa; phylum Chordata; class Aves; order Cuculiformes; family Cuculidae; genus Phaenicophaeus; species Phaenicophaeus curvirostris. The sequence goes on from NC_091411.1 coordinate 4,818,972, forward strand.
GCTGACAGACAGAGCCCCAAGGAATGCTTTGGGTTCTGACCCTTGGAAGGTGTAATCCCAGCCCTGTCCCGAGCGCAAAGAGGCAGAATGCAGCCCTGGTAGGAACTGGTCCTGGCCCAGCCTGGGACTGCCCAAACCAACACCCCCAGGATGCGTTCGGACAGCTTGACTTGGAAAAGCTGCCTCTCCTAGGATAAACCAGACAACCTTGAGAACTTTCCAGCTGCAATTTAGCCCTAAGGATGGAAGATATGTCTGCTTCCAGGCAGCAACAAATCAGCCCTTAGACCCCAGCACTGGCTGAGGCAGCAGAAGGATGACTTTCCATCCCTCCTGCTTCACGGTGGAAGTAAAGAGCAGGCTACGGACAGGCTGCAGAGGAAATTAAAGCCTCTGCCAAAGGAGGTTTGGTGTATAGAGACCAATGGCACAAGCTGGGACTTTGCTTTGTTTGTGGGGAGCCCTTCTGTGTCTGCCTTTTCCAAGAGATGGGCGTGGGGAGTTTATGAAGCACCCAGAGCTGCTCTACCCATCAGTCCATGGAAAATTTCAACTCTGTAGCCCTTGCTGTGCTCTTATGGAACCACTGACACTTGTAACGTGGGAGGGAGAGAAAGCAAAGAGAAAGCCACTGGGAAAATTGCCTTCCTGTACTGTCAATTCTCACTTCCAGCAAAGGCTGCGGCTCTGCTGGCTCCAACTTCTCTGCTGGCTGCAGCTTTCTGAGCGCCTTTGTGCTGGTGGAGCCTACAATTCAGCTGTCAGCAAGAGAGAAAAGGCCAGAAGTCAGCATGAATTCATAGTTAGGGAGGCTTTGCCCTCAGCTGGGGAAAAAGTGCCCAGAAAAACACCATGGCCAGCAGCAATGAGCACCCACAACTCCAGCTACAATCAGAGGCAGCAATGAGATCTCAGTGCTTTAACAGGGAAAAAAACTTCCAGGGCACTGGCAGGTGCTGTGCAAGGAAAGAGCTGTGTCTAGGTGGGATGCGTGCTGGATCCTCTCCTGTCTGTGATCAGTGCTGCTGCTTTGAAACTCCTAGACCCACACTGGTTTACACTCGATCAAAATGCAGCCACATTCAGGAGAACGGAAGAAAAATAAATCAACCAACTCATTTTTCAGCCTTGAATTTGGCAACTATCAGCAAGCTGTTCTCCATGAGCACTGCGAGGTGAAGATCTGGGCAGTTCAGACCCTGCTCACCCTCACCTGACCCTGAGTGTTCTTGATATACCGGGGATGCAGCTTGCAAACATCCCCTGCTATCTAATACTTGCACTCTGGTGCAGTATTTATATTGTATAAATATTAATATTATATATTAAATTACATAATTTTCTATTTCATGTTATATCACAGCTTTTCCCAGTACTATAACAGAATAAAACCAGCTTGCATAGGTTGGTAATGCTTGTCACGCTGCAAGCAGTGAACGGCAGAACGCATTGTTGCAGAATATCACGAAGACAGAAGATATCAGCATCCAGAAAGAGATGAGGCAATGCCACGGAGAAGAGCCCATCAAAGGTAATTAAACACTCAACTGGCAAGAAGCACTCTCGTCCAGGAGGGTCCTACGCTGCTGCCTCTTGAGATACTAGGAAAGCCACGGGTGCTTGTCATCCTCTTGCTCTCTTCCCCTAAGCAACCACTAGTGAACATAACAGAGATGCTGGCTCTGCAGTAATGGGCTTTGGTCCCATCTGACCATCCCGATGATCCCAAAACCAGGAGCAGAACTGGGCCATACCTGAACGTCATCTGGAACACCTGCCCTTGGTTGACGTGCTGGGTCCTGTTGTTATAGCCGTGAAGCATCTCCCCAAAGAGGGTGTCGTTGAACTTGGCATCCGACTTCAGGCACTTGGGGCCCTCACAGATGTCAGAGAGCATCAGGCAGGACTTCCCATCTGGGGCCAGCTTGTACTCCTCCACGCACCTGCGGAGCACCATAAGCTATGTCAGATGGGCTGAGCACAGAGCACGCCACCCCACCAGTCCACCCTGATGAGCCCAGCTGAGCATCATCCGCACCTGCAGTGGCTGCCCAGGCTGCTGGAGAAAGCACATGGGTGGCAGGGACCACATGCTCTGCAGCAGCTTGGCTCCCAACACCCATCCTTTTGCAGCAGCCCAACCCTGTCTGCTTGCAGCCACGCACTCCTGGGATCTGCTCCTGTGCTGGAGAGCAGAGCTGAGCCCACCACGCATCAGCTGCTCAACCATCACTGACTGCTGCTGCCCACCCTGATGCTGCTGTGGTGCAGGTACAAACATTCCCCTTGCAAGGGCAAAGCAAAATCAAGCTCCTGCCCTTTTTTCCTCTAAGCAGTGCCCTCCTGCAAGGAAGCAGCTCCAGTACGGCTGCTCCTTTGCTTGTTGGTCCCACGTTTAAGCACTTTGTGGGTAAGATGTTCATCTTCAGTATGGAAAAGCAGTACGGGAAACTGAGTCAGGCAGCAGGGATGTGATTTAACCACAGACAACTGGAGACATCCGTGGTATCTTTTGTGTATGAGCTCATCCTGCCTCTCTTCCTTCTCTTATTCTCTCCTTCCTCTGGCCTTTTCCTCAACATTGCAGCTCCCAACAAGGAAACCTCCATTCCTTGCCTGCCCCTTCCTCCTCACAGTGCTCTGCTAACATCAATCCCACCTCCATCCAGGCTTGCCCCCCTCTCCCATTCCTCTATCATGTTTTATTGCTGCAAATGCAACTCCCACCCATCTGTCGCACTTCTTGCCTGTTCCCAAAGTGCAGCTCTGCCTTGAAAAGGGATTACAAATAAGAAATAAGGGAAACGGTCTCCGTCCTTGGGGATGTAAGATGGAAATGCAGATCCCTTGTAGGGACACGTAACGTCCCAAGATTTTCTAGACCCTCCCCACAAAGGCCGTTTGTGCCTATATGGATTTCCAACTCCTTTTGCAGGCATGGTAGAGGCAAAGTGCTCTCTCTCAGTGACTCAGCCGCTCTGTGCTGCTGAACAACAATGTATTGAGGGGAAAAAACAACAAACCAGCAAAGAGGGATTAAAAAAAGAGAGAAGCTGATGCTGGCAGAGCTCCCTGGGTGTCATTCCCTGAGGAGCAGCCAGCGGCCAGGGCTGCCTGAGGTCTTGCAGCACTGGGACTCAAAGGATGCTTCTCAGAGTTACTGTTAAGAATTTGCTCCCTCTTTCAATTGTGGGCATTTCTTTCCCTTCCTTCACCCTAATCCTTCCCACAGGCATGTGAAGTAGGCTTCTTCATGTGCCCAAGAGCGTGAACCAGCCGAGGGACACAATCTGCAGAGCTCTGGGGCCGGGCACGGGCGATGCCTGGCTGGCTGCAGCTGTGCAGCATAATGCCAGATAATCACTGAGCTCCTTTTAGAACATACTGCAGCCAGGGAGATTTTCCTGAGTGAAAATGCTAAATTGTAGAGGATTATAGGATCCTGGCCAAAATCAGGGATGAAACACTATTTTAAGAGAGTCACAGAGGAGAGGGAGTAAAAAAAAAGGAGTATTTTTTAAACAAATCCTCCGCTTTCCCCCTCCAACACACAATGAACAATTTTTGGGTCCCTTCACAGTGAGTCACAGATCAAACCATACCATCACACAGTGAGGGAGAGGAGGAAGGTGCATCTGCTCACATTGCTCCTCGTGCTCCCATACGCTTTTGCCTACAGGCAAACCAGGTGCCTCTATTCCCTGCTGGAACTTGGATCCATAAACAGCCTTTTTCTTGGGTGCTCAGCTCCATCGCTGGGCACGCTGGCTCAGGGACAGGTGGCACAGGAGGACGGTTGGCAGGGATAGAAAAGGGCACGGGTTGCTTAGCTGCTAGCAGGAGATGCAGAAGTGTTGAAGAGGACTCACCCACAGAACATGAAGATGGTGCTGGATGAGGGGTCGTGGGGCAGAGGGAGAGTCTGCTGGAGACAGAGCTGCTCGCAGCCACCGTTGAAGCCATCCGAGCAGTCGATCCCTTTGGAATAATCATAGCAACCAGTCCCATCCTTCATGGGTCGGAGGTCCTCGGGGCACTGCAGTGAGAGAGGGGACAGGATCACATCACCTGTGGGTCCCCACCTACACTGGAGCCACAACCTGGTGGTTGGTAAAAAGTCCCCATCCCCACTCTGAAACAGGTGCTGGTCTCTCTTCCCAAGTAACAGGTGATAGGACAAGAGGAAACGGCCTCAAGTTGTGCCAGGGGAGGTTTAGACTGGATATTAGGAAATATTTCGTTACGGACAGGGTTGCCAAGCATTGGAAGGGGAGTGATGGAGTCCCAGGGGAGTGATGGAGTCACCATTCCTTGAGGGACTTATTATAAAGAATGTGTAGATGTGGTGCTTAGGGACAGGGTTTAGAGGTGAATTGGCAGTGGTAAGTTAAGATTTGGACTCAATGATCTTAAAAAGGTCTTTTCTAATCTAAACAACACTATGATTCTATCCTCCCTTCAGAAGACGGCGAGTTCCCCAAGGCAGCAAAATTACCCAGCAATGAAGCCTTAAGTCAATGCGGGGTGAAGAATAACAACCCACGCCATAACATCCTGGAGAAACCCTCTGCATTTGTTACTTGTTCTTCTGAGGCACAGAGAAGTCTGGTGTGATCCAGAAGCAGCACCTCAACACTTGGGAGAAACCCAGGAAAGCATCTCAACCCGCGCCAGTCAGGCCAGTGACCACAGCTTAGGCAACATAGAATCACCAAGGTTGGAAAAGACATCCAAGAACATCCAGTCTAAGTGTCAACCCAACACCACTGTACCTACTAAACCAGGTCCCACAGCGCCACATTTACAAGTTTTGAACACCCCCAGGTGTTCATTCAGCTCCAAAAATACGTCACCACCTTCCATGGGAGGAGGTACCTGCAGGCAGGACCAGCCCATAGTGAAGGCAGGGCTGGAAGAGGACAGGAACACAGCCCAGGCTCATCAGAATAGTTTTCCACAGCCAAGGGAACCACACTGATTCATGCAAGCTGGGGATCTGGCTCTGGGTTTTAATTTCAGTTTCCCAGCTGGCTTTCCCAGTCCCAAAAGATAAAAGCCAGCAGGCGGCAAATGCCATCAATAAATTGTCACCCAGATTAAAGAAAGCGCTCTTCTATTCCGCTTGTGTTATTTATCCCTTTTCGTCAAACATACATGCACACAAACAACAACAAAAAGCCCGGTCCTTGAGAAAATAAATAAATCTTGCCTAGGAGCTGCTTGCAATTAAAAATGCATTATGGAATTTCTTGAAGACGAGCTAGGCTAGAGCTTGTACAGGTAGTGATGAAGGCAGGTTATAAATGGCCTCTGTCAAGCAGGAGAAAGGTTATAAAACCGCTATACTTTGTGCTTAAAAAAGAAAATCAATTTTCCATGTGAGTAAAATGCCGTACATATTAATAAAAGTTCAGGAGACCCTGGGCCTCACACTTGCTGACATAGATGAGGTCCCAACAGGAGATGGCCTGCTCAGATTTACCCACTCTTGGCTACTCCTGAAGAAAACTGCCTGCAGGGGACATCAGAAAAATGCCTTAGGGAGTCCCAGCCCACCTCATCCAAGCAATGAGAAGTTCCTCTCTACCTCCTACAAACCTCATGCCATTCTTCTATGGAAGCAGCATCAAAGCTGCTTCTGCTCCATTTACAGCAACCGCAATGTCTCGGGCATCCCCACGCCTGATGTCCCTCAAACACCTCACTGTCTCCCGTACTCTCAGCTCTTTAGCTCAGGTGGGCCTTGTAAACCTCAGCATGCTCTTTGCAGGCACTGGATGAGGTGAGAAGGAGAGGCGAGGGAAGGCTGAGAGGCACAAGGCTTTTCTGGCCAAAGGATGTTGGCAGCAAAGGGCTCTGGAAAAGGACAGTGCTCGTCTTTGCAGACCAGGTCCCAGAGAGGCAGCCCAGGAAACAGCAGCAGAAGATAAGGAGCAGGAAGCTTTCCAGCTGCACATACAGAATAAATGCGAAGGAGGAGAAGGACACTTAGAACTATCTGTGCTTTTTGCTGCCAAGCTGCCTGGGAAACAGGATCAGGATAAGTGTGTTGTGAAGCCACAGTTACAACACTTATCTCCTGCTGTCTCCTCCATGTCTGCCAGCCCCACTGTAAGAATAAGAGCCATGCAAATTGGCAGAAACACCAATTGGAGGACACGGAGGGCTGCCTGCAAACAGCATCGTCTGCTCCACAGCGCTGCATCTGCCTCTCTGCTTCTCTCCCCACACTGACAGGGATGGGAGGTCTGGGACTCCACCCGAGTCCCCTCTGGAGCTCCTGAAGGACCCTTCAGTGCACTGAAGGCAACTGGATGGGACCTTAAGTCAGCAGGAGCTACAGGATTACAGCCATGGGATCAATCACGGCTTTTCTGAGCCGTCACTTGGGACTCTCTTCCTGGCACTGATCTGTGTGCTGAGGTCAGCATCTTCCCCAGCCCACAGAGAAGGAGGATGGCTCTTTCCCTGGGACTGGGTTAGTGGGCTGCCGAAGCCATCTCTCCCTTAGCCCCCCTCTGCTCAAGACTGCCTTTGGGATATTCCTCCAGTACAGCTATTAATGACCACAGAGCGTGTTTCCTTTCTGTTTACAATCACAGGTCCTAAATTGCATTAATTATGGCAGGCAAAGAACAAGACTTGCAAAAGAAAACACCCTCTCCCCTCCGCATCTGTCCCTGGCTTGGCACAGAGCTGGCTCTCCAGCCAGCTGTTGCGCTGCTGCAAGAAGCTCTCCAGGGACAGCAAGCTTTGGTAGCCCATAAACAAATCCAGGAGGTGTCCTTGCTTGGTGGCAATGAAGATGCTAGAGGAAGCGGCGAGCTCTGCCATCAGTGCCAGCCAGCCAAACCAACAGGCGTACAGCAGGAAAGGCAACCCAGCCCCTCTGTGCAGAGGGTTTTGGAGGGGTGAAGAGGTGGATGGAGCAACTATTTGGCACAATGACACTTTACTACAGAATTCTCTGTCCCTCTAATGGAGGATTTGCAATCAGGATATCCCATACTAGGTCAGAGCAGGGAGAAAAATAACACCTGTTTGGGTGCAACTACGTTCCTGCCCACAGGCTGAACGTAGTCAGAAATGACACAAGAAAAAGTCGGCTCACGCTAATCCCGACTCCCCAGGCTGTGCTGCGTTTGCTGGGCTTTTATAAAGGACCAGATCTGTTATTGCTGACATTGATTTGTCTGGCTTGGGCAGCAGAGAACCAATAATTGGAGTGAGTTTTAATCAATCCTCCATCAATTCAGCCGCAGTTCAATTTGCGATTTACCTTGGCAGTGACACAGGACGGGGGGCTGCGTCGGAAAACGATTAGAAAATCAATAAGCAACTCAGCCAATAACTCTGTCTGGGTGATCACGGGTGGCACGTCCCTCCCTGATGGGAGGAAAGCTGGCGAGACATGGTGCCCCAGCAGCCCCCAGCCAACACTTCTGTGGTCTCATCCAGGTACGGGAAGGATCCATTAATCCAGGGAGGCAAAGAGATCCTATAAACCGCTGGCCAGTAATTCAAAAGAAAAAGCTGCTTGTGGTTTGCCATGTTAAGACCTGCACTGCTTGGGAACTCACTTCAAACTCTCAGACCATCCTTCATCCAAAACCATCTCAGAGCTTGGGAAGAGGGTTTGGTGCTCAATCCATGTGACGGAGAGGAAAAGGGAAGAAGGGGAGACTCCAACTCATGCTCTGCTCCAAAAAGCCAGGGAGAAGTCATTACCAAACAAATATAATTCCACTGCTTTGCAAATCCACTTCATCTACCCAGGAGCGAATTGGTTTCTCAGTGATGACAGCCAGCCCTGAAAATTGCTCTCAGGATTGGAAAAGAAGACTTAGTTTCTTGTCTTCTTCTGCATTTGCACTGATAATACAGATTCTGCCAGCTAAACGTGACCCACAGCTATAATACAACACCCTGACCCTGCTGCTGCCAACAGGTTTGTGACGGTGGAACTGCAGCAGGGTTTGGCTGAGGGCAAAGACAGGCGCCAGCTCATCCCCTCCCAGCCATGCACCACACCCCCAGGTCTTGATTTTTGTCATTGCAGTCAGCAAACGGACTCTGAGGACACACACAGAGTGGATATGCTGAATAAGAAAGTGCTATTTTTACCTGGGTTTTTTTTGAGAAGGGTACTTTTTTCCCCTTTTAGATGACATCTCCACGGTGACACCAAGTGGCAGAGCTGGCTGCTCCGTGCCCACTGCAACCCCTCAGAAGGCCAGCAGACCCAGCCTCACCTATGCATGGGGCTGAGGTTTGGAACAAAACAGGATACCTGTACCCACTGCCATCACCCTGGCACAGCGCGTGACACCACGTTGTCTCCTGCCACCAGCACTCAGCACAGCTCCTCCACCCCCCAGCACCATCCTCAGCACAGCCAGAGCCAACGCGACGGGACAAGCATCATCTTCACCAAGAAAGCAAGCAAGCAGCTGCCAAAACCTCCACCACATTAGTGCCTTAGGAAAAGAAGTATCTGGATGAGTCTCTGCTTGCATTAGTGAGCAAAGGCCCCTTCTTCCCCCCTTTCTCACTTACAAAGCTCATTAGCAGCAAGATGGGTGAGGGGGGCACTGGAATGAAAACCTGATTCTCATTACTGATGTGAATCCCTCAGATGAGAGGACACCAGTTCTTCGTCTGAGCTGCCTGGGTTTCTCAGCTCAGCTCCTCTCTTCCAATATTAAGTCTTAAAAAAACTGGGATATTTAATAAAGTGTTTCTGTGGAGAGTAAACTGCTCTTTTAGTTATTTCGCTCTGTTTTCTCATCAACCACAGCCTTTTTGTCAGAAAGAAAAGCCCAGACTTCTCCTGTGCTAGAGTGTCAGAGGCGATGTCCTGTTTGCAGATGAGTCCAGCTCTTCCAAACCACAAGGGGAAGCCACCACAAACCTCCCATGCTGGATGCCGTTCTGGGTACCACACACCCATGTCTGGAAGCATCCAAACACCCATCCCTTGTCCATGCCTGGTGCAGCCTCTCAAGCAGCATCCCCAGTACCACTGGTATAAGGCTGCAAAAAAGTGTGGTGGTTCAGATCTGCAGGTCCAAATGCCCTAACAATCCCCCTTTGTTTAGAGGAATCTTCATTCCTCACAGAGAAACCTCTTCAGTGTGAGACAAAAAGCCTTAATCTGAGACACTACTGAAGTACAAGCAAGTACTAGCATTATAATGAACTGCAAACTATGCACCAGCATGCATTTTGTTTGCTTGTTGGAGCTCAGAAATGATACAAATGCAGTAAACTCCTTTGTGTCCATACACACATATATATCTAGACAACTTTGGCTTATTCTGCCTTTGCTTTCTTGGCCCAGAAGGCTCTGGGTGAGCAAGACTCCTCAGCAGCAGCAGGACCAGAGACTGGCTGTGCACAGTCCAGTCTCTATAGGTGAGATTTCTCTCTCTTGTCCCATTATTTGGTTAAAATAATTCTAAAATTCAGTCGCTGAAGTGCCTGTCAGCTCTGGGAAGTCACTCTCCAGGGACACCCCTTCCTCACCTCCTCAGGTCAGGGTTGTCTTCACCACTGCCCCAGCTGTGGCAGAGTCCTCCCCATCACGATGCTACAGGGAAGCCTCCTTCCTAGAGGGAAACATTACAACTGTTTTCTGAAATAACAGTCATTATCTTTCCATTCTTTCCCCCTCCCTCCCTTCCCCCTGCTTCCTCTTTCCTTTCAAGATCATCAATCATTATTTTAGCCTCAGAAAATCAAACCCATCTGTCTTCCCAAGCACACACTGTGATAGCTCGTGCTCCTTGGCTTGGTCGCCCCGTGGCAGCGGGCTGAAGGCTCTATGGATGAGAGTAATGAGGCAGCACCTCCTCGCCTCTGGCCACTGCGCAGCTCTCCTGTAGACCTTCTTGTGAAACTCACAATGAGTATCTTTTGCATCTCAATTCAAAGTGGAACAGGCTTGTTTCAAGTAGCTGGTGGGATGCTATGTTTGGAGACATAAGAGCTCAGAGCTTTTGGAGCATGGAAATCAAGCTAGTAGAGACCCTTCAGCTGGTTTCCTTCCGTAAGTCACCAACACTTTGGGGTGGGCTGGCATCTCCTCTCCATCAGGTCATTTCCCTTCCTAGCCACAGCCAAGGCTGGCACCTCCAAATACCTTCAGAAATTCAATTCCTGCCCCACTTGACATCCAGGGTACAGCCAAACCACACCACTCCACATCAAATCCTACAACCCAACCCAAACCTAAACACCCAACCCAGCTGTGACCACAACACGCAAAGCATCCCGGTGAGCAGAGGGACAAGGGCTGGTGCTGGCCAAAACCTCTGAGAAACACTGCTGAAAAAGGCAGCGCTGGGAGAAAATGAGGCTTTTATCACCCAAGCTACCTCTTCCCAGCCCAGGCAGAAACCTCCAGCTCACCTTGGTGTTTCCTGAGGTATCCGGCCATCAACTGTTGACACGGTAAGATCCCCTCCAACAGCACTTAAAGCAAAGAAAGGCAGGCGATGGGCTTCCCTTCATGGCCAGCTACCAACCCCAGTGGCTTTTGCCACCCTTTGCTTCTCTCTCATCCTCATATCAAATTTGCATCCCAGGTAGTTACCTGGTTTAAGGAGATAAATTCAAAACCACAGGCTCCTTGGGAGGGAGGTTTACTGCTGAGCTCAGGGGGCTTCTGCTTCCAACCATAACATGCAGAAGGAGTCACCTCCTGCTTCACGGAGCCGGCTAAATTTTAAAGGGATTAGAAGAGAATCATTTCCTTCCCATCTCCCCCTCCTTGCATGTGCATCTCTAACATAATTAGCTAGGTGTCTCATAAGGCAGGGACAGATGAGTTTTTATTTTTCAATGAACAATTCTCTGTCAGAAAAAAAAATAAGACAGATTTGATGAAGCTCAAGTGCTTTGTGGGTTTCCATCAATTTAATCTCAAATTCATTGGGAAATTAGGACAGCATTTAATTTCGATGAGGTTGAAATGCTTTGGTTTCCACTGCTTAATTTTGTTTTTATTTCAGGCTGTACACTGGGATAACACAATATATAACATAAAGGTCCAGATGATAATGCTGAAATTAAGCATTTCCCCCTCCTTCACAGAAAGGAGATGTTTTGAATCAAAATATTTCAGAAGTTTGACATACGTGGTGCACTTTGGTTTGGGTTGAAATTCCCAAAACCCCAATTTCCCCCTCTAGAGTATCAGTTCTCCGCGTCACCTGCTATATTCAGAAGCAACTTCCCATTCCTTATAGTCCCCAAGGCACCCCTGGGTGATTTGTGCTGGAAGGAGGAGATCTGAGCAGTAGCCACTGCCCTGCTCCTTCATTTCTAATCCCACTTCTCCCTGAAATGGTTACACTTGTAAACTAAACTATTTCTCTTTCCCCCTTTGCAGCAGCTAAGGAACAGCCCATTGGTTTGATATGGAAGAGAGCAAAAGAGAAGGATTAGCTCCAGACAGGCAGCACTAAGGTTGCATGGACCATGCCAAATTTCTCTTCCTTCTCCATCTAAAAGGCTGGGACTGACACTGCACCGGTGTCACCATGGGCCACAACTTCATAAAGAGACTCTCTGCTAGATCCTCTCCCTTCTGCATACTGCTGAGCCAGCCAAACTCCCTCCTGCCTGATGTGCTGACCCCACGATGATAGGAAGGAGCAGTTCACATCACCCTTGTAGGCAAAATATGTTTTTTTTATTGCTCATATTAGAATTTTTTTGCTAGAGGAACCTCTGCCTGGGAACAAGGAGATGGTGCTGATCAGCAGGATTTCATGCCTGTGCAGAACAGCAGCATCCACTGCCTGGGCTTGCTGGGCTCTTCTACCTCTTACCAATACGTCTCCCAAGGTGGGACAGATCCTGGAGCACAGCCATGCTGTGAACCCTTCCACATTCAGCTGCAACATCTTCAGTACCAGTCACTCTCTCCTGACTTAAAAGACAAATTCCTCAACATCTGAGGGCATCGCAGATATCACAGAACTATCAGACCACAGCATCTGCACCCATGCCACTGCAGCAAAGCTGTACACAGCAAAGAAACAAGGCGCCTAATTCTGCTGCTACCTCAGTGTGAGACCCTGAGCTGCCATCTCCACCACTGGCTGTGCCGTTCATGCCCTCCTGCATCTCCAGGAGGTCCTCACAGTGATGAGACCCCATCCCGAGAAGCACCATAGGGCTCAGACACACACCTTCACTGCACACCTGTACCTGCTGCTGCCTCCTCCTGCGGTGATGCTGAGGATGCCCAATGGGCACCAGAGGGTGGGACCAGCTCATATGCCAAGGCCAAACCCCACACTTTTTATTCCCTTGGGGCTACAGCCCTGCCTTGCTGGGGCATCCAAACAGGCATGGCCATTGGGCAGCAGATGCAAGTGATCCCCCATTCCTCCCAGGGAGATGAGAGCACTAGTATCAGTGAGAAAAGCTGAATTAAGAGACAGGCAGGGAAACCCGAATTTAAGCCACGTTACAGGTGTCTCCTTCAGGCCCTCAGGGCCAATTCACAGGTTTTAATCTCAAATTGTAAATCAACATATGAGTGTCAAGCACTTTTCCCTACTCCAGAATCCTCCCTGCCGGCTGAGCAGCTATCACGGGTTTGCTGTGATCCTTGCAAGACCATACAAAATGCACTCTGGACTCATGGGCAGAGCAGAGACACCACATTTAGAGAACCTCACTGGGATCCTGTTTTCTTGAGAAACATCCATGGTTTCCCCAGACCTAACAGCAATTCTAGGATGCTACAGGAAAAAGCAGCATGAAAACAGATTAACTCGAGCTTGGGGTTTGTTTTCTTGTGTTGCAAGATAGGGCTCAAAGGCAAAGCTCCAGTTAGCAACGTCAAGGTCTTAGCAAAGTTGCATCTCATACTTCTTAAAACGACACAAAAAAATGCCTCCGATAAGAAAAGAACTACAGAAAACATTTATGCACTAATGCCATCTACTGGGTACAGGTAAAAATAACAGAAAGACCATGAAAAAAGGGGGAAAAAGGGTCCCATGGGAAGTGCGGGATGGAAGACGGGGAGCTGTCAGCCCTCTGGGTGGGGACCCCACTGCAGAGCCTTCGGTGTCTTTCAGGTGACACCTTGCACGCAGGACTTTAACTAAGCAAAGCGACATCCTCTTTTCTCCTTCCTAAGCCCAAGGAGACTGTCCTCAGAGACTCCACTGCGAGCTGCAAGCAAACAACCTGCAATGTTTTAACCAAGTCCTTTTAAGGCCAAACAATTAGGTAATGGCAAAACCCACACTGCTAAAAAGCCTGAAGATAAATGCATCCCCAGTCCTCGCAGAGCGACTGGAAGCTGTATTAAGGGCACGAAGGACCTGCTAACAGATGATGATTATATAAAAGAAATGAGAAATCTTTAAGATTCGTGCCCATTCCCCAGTTGAGCTGCTAGGCTCCGGCTCTGCGGCGTATTAATTGCTTACAAGGCTGCATGTATATTTTATGCTCAGTACCTGCCTGGAACATTTGTTGGATTTAGCCTTGATTGATGAACCACTGATTATATACTTCTGTGGTCCCTGGCAAATTAATAAACTGTTGACTGGTAAAGATTAACAACATGTCATGATTTGCCAAACAGTGTCCAAGGTAAAGCTGAAGCAAACCTAGTGCTAAAATTAGTACGCAAATGCTCCCTGAACTCTATAAAAAGGGGATAGCTTAATTAAATTACATCCTCATATTGCCCATAGCACTTACCAAATTGGCAAATTGAGTTCACAGCAGTTCAGCTTTCAACCTAACTGACATCACTGCAAATTTGCAGCAAGTGACCCCATCCCTGCTCACACTGGAAGCCCAGCTCACACCCAGTAGACTTATAGGAAAAGGGATGGGATGAGGTGGGGACATATCACTCAGAGCAGAAAGTGTTGCAAGGCTGCATGCCAGGGCTGTGGTGAGCTCTGAAACTCAGTTCCCATCACGTGCAGCCCCGCTCAGCACCACGAGCAAGACGCAGGGCTGGGGGCAGCACTGCCTACCCACCCATTAGTTTTTTCCCCAGACAACAGCCATGGACCATCATCAGAAACACAGGACAGTGTCCTCCAGATGTTTGCTTGCACGCCTGCCGTTGCTGCAAGCAGGTGATGAGGACAAAACAATACATGGGATTGGGAGAGCAAAAAGGGAGGGAGCCCTGTGCCCTGGTGTCAGTCCGATGGAAAGCAAGGAGAGATGTGGAGCAGAGGGGAGATGCAGCAGCCTTCTCCAGACTCCCCTTGGAGAGCTCAGCTCTGCTGTCCTCAGGCTGCAGCTGGGATTAGGGAGGTGGAGGGGCTTCACCCCCTGAGCAGAGGCTGTGGAGAGGGGCAGAGCAGCCTCACACTCCTGCAGTGGAGAGAAAAAGGGGTGAAGAGCAGAGGGAGGAGAGAGGGGCATCACTGCAGCCATCTCCTACCCTTGTGGGATGCATGCAGGCCCCCCAGGAGACAAGTGTGATGTTGGGGCACAGGAGGTCCCACGGTCCCTGTGTGTCACCTCTCGCCCACAGCTGATAGGAAGGGGATACCCTCCTCAGAGAGAGCGACTCCCATTGCTTCTCCTTTCTCTCCCCCCTGTTGCTGTACACAGTTCATTCTTTTTACACAAAAAGCCTCAGTAAGGCTTTACAGAACCCATGGGGAGGTGGCTCTTTTCCCCAAGTGACACAGTTTTCCATTTGTGCCTGTCTGTTTGCTAGTGTGGTAAGTGCTAGGCCTGTAATTTATTGACTATTTCTATCTTAATACATCTTTTAAAAGGGGGCATCTCTTCCCCACAGCATGGGACAAACAGAGCCCCAGTTGCTTCAGGCTGCCTAGGAGTCACATTGGTATTCAGAGCAAAGTAACACCCCCAAAAAGTGGGTAAAAAACCCCTAAAAGACTAGAAAGGCAGTGGCTCCATGGAAAAGGGAACAAAAAAAAATGACAATGGGAAAAGAAAGGAGGAAAGGGAGAGGCGCAGCAAGGGGAGACGGCGCCAGGCGCTGCTGGTGACACATCAGGCTGTCGTGCTAAATGGCCTTAACAAGCAACCGAGAAGGGGATAATGAAAATGCCACCCCCGGGACAGCACCGCTCCAGCCTGACCTTTCCCTGCTGCTGTGTATAAACACCTTCAATAAATAAAGAGACACTTAACTCATGCCTCTGCTGAGATGGAAGGGATGGGGCAACGGGGGCTCTGCCTGTGTCGAGAGGGAAGGGAAGGGGCAGAGAGGTTTCGGGGGCTTTGGGTGTGTGTTTGCAGGGCAGGTGAGCGGGTCATGAGCTCTGGAACCCCTTGAGGGTCCACCAGCCACTGCCTGGCATGCAGACAGATGAGAACGGATGCTCCAGGTTTGCCCCAGTTACCCAAGGCTCTGCCCCCGCATCTCTGCATGTTGCACAGAACTCAAATAAGCTCCACACGCAGGGAAGCGGTGACTTTGCTGTCAAGGGGAGATGGGTTAGAGCTGGGAGAGGTGCTGAGCTCTGCTGTAGCTCACTTGGGTGACTGGGAGTGATTCAGAGCCTCTGCTCAAAACTAATGGTCTGGGCTCTTAGAGGTCTTCTGCTGGGGGGGGATTGCAAAACCTAGGACCAGGTTGTCTGGCACCACCTGAGCGTGCTCAGAAACAAATCAACACTCTGAGGGCGTCAGAGCGGCCCAGAGGCAGGGAAGATGGTGAGATTCTTCATCTTGCTCCCACGCTGGGAAGCACAAGGCAGGAGAAGAAGTGAGACTGCTTTCAGCCTGTGCTTCCTTGACAAGCAGGAAAATGACCACCAGCCTCAAACGTTTTTCTTTTGCTCATCTGAGCTCCTGGTGCCTTCCCTGAGGTCCTTAAGGCATACGTGATTTCCATTGAAGGCCACAGAGTCGGAAGAAACCCACCACCAGCACACACAACCCTTGGCCGCATCCCCAGGCACTGTCCCCCTCTGACTTTGTCCCCAAAGCAGCCGCAATACCTACCACGCAGCCTGTTGAGTCCACCTTGCGATCCGAAACGCACTTGAAGTTGCGAGTACAGCCACCGTTGTTGCGGGAGCAGTCTCGGACTGGCCCAAAGGAGGAGAGTAAGTCATTGATGGTTTCAAAGTAGGTGGACAGCATCGCTTCTTCCCTTGGAGAGAAAAGGCACCGTTAGGGCTAGCAGTGAGCTGGCAGAACATGGCCCAGGCAGGGCAATACCGTGTCCACAGAGGGCTGCTTTAGCAATATCACAGCATTTTGATTAGCAAAACTGAGTCAAAAGAGGCTTCCCAAGAAAATTAAGGCTTTGTGAATATGCTATACATAATAAATTTGCTGCATAACTCTGATACCCTTGATAAAAACGAACCAGTTATGGGTTTTCAAAGATACCACCTAGCATTTTCATGCAAACTGATAATTGAGAGTATTAATAGCCAGGAGTTCTGTGTGAATCTGACCCCATACTAGACAGCAGCAAATCCACAACAGCAAAACTCCTTATAAACGTTTCACAGGTGGGACAAGCCTCTCTAAGCACCCACGCCCTATCCATCACCCGAGGACGATGCTGAAGCTGCAAAGTCATACGAAACTTGGCTTTGCACTTGCTGGGATGTGGATGAAGAGACTCATCCATGTGCGCTGGGACACTGGGGTCCTGAGCAGGGGATGCTGGGATGGGCACAGGCAGCTCTTGGCTTTGCAAAGCCCCAGGCATGGCTATGCTGTGACACCCCTCTCTTAAGCAAGCAAGAAGTATAAATGCCTACAAATTCAATCGCCATATAAAGCTTTAGGAAGCTCCCAGCCCTCCTCTCCGAGCTGCGCACACAGCAGATTTTGGCTGTGACAAAGTATTCATGCACTTTGCTTTCTGCTGGGTGCCTGCAAAAGGAACACAGATGCTTGCTGAGAGCTTTAAGCTTCTCCAAGATATTTTTCATCTTCAAAGCACGTGCTATATATTAACCGATCTCTGCAACCCATCTGGGACAACAGATCTGGTGACCTTCTTAGCGAAAGGAGAGAGACAAAGTGGTTTACCCAAGGTCACAGAACAAGTCACTGATGGCCCTAGATTTGACCACCACAAGCTATTTATTAGGTCTTTACCCAGAGAGGGCTGTAAATGAACATTGACCTCCTCTGACCTTAAAATATGCCCTAAGGCAATCCCAAGAGTCACAAAGGGGGGTTATTCCCCTTATCTCCCCTAATTTCCCACCAGCACCTAAAAAGCCGCACAATGACTCAATGCCCAGTGCCAGTCTCTCTTTTTGGGGGGTGGGGGGGTTTAATTTGAAAACCATGTGCTTGGCAATGAAACAGTTGGTGAAGGAATATTCAGCAGCCCTTGAAGATCACGGCACTGCTGCCTCAAACTAGCACTGCGTTATCCATCATCGTCGGAGGGCCCCTGCGCACACACGCCGTCACACTCACGCACACAGCCCTGCCAACACCAAACACTCGAAGAAATCATGAGTCAGCCATTAAAAAAAAATATAATGAGATGGGCATAAAAATGATGAGATTTTAAAAATAAATCAGTCACTGAGTGGGTTGGTTTTTTTTTCTCCTCTAAATTTGCCTTCTGCTTTCTGAGCCTTTAGGGCGTAATCGAGCTTTTCCCTGCAAACTTGAAGGCTAGAAACTACCCAGAGACTAAATCGAAAGAAATAATGCCCTGTGCAGTATTGAAGTCAGTGGTAGAAGTTGTCCAGAGATGTTGTGGCTGCCCCATCCCTCGAGGTGTTCAAGGCCAGGCTGGATGGGGCTTGGAGCAATAGGATCCAGTGGGAGGTGTCCCTGTCCATGGCAGAGGGTGGAACTGGATGGGCTTTGAGGTCCCTTCTGACCCAAACCATTCAATGATTCTATGATTTTGCAGATTCCAAACTTCTAGGAAATGCCAAGATTCCAGAAGCTGGGACTTTCAACAAGGAAAACACCATAAAAACAGCAAGAACTGGTGAATTGCATGCCCTCATTTGATAAAGGGAGAAGGCAGCTTCTCCGTTACCATGGATCAGGGCAGACAAGTTACCCCAGCACCAGGGTAGCTCTGTGCTAACTGTGATGCCTCCAGCTGCATCGCTGCCCCATGCAGCAAATTCATGTCAGTGCTCCCTGCTTTCACCCCAAATAATGCTTCCCAATTAACTTTCCCTCTTGGCAATCAAGCTTCCGATATTCCCCCTTTTCTTGGCCCATCTAGATTTTCCAGCATGTTTGGGGCTGAATCTCCCTCTGTCCTTTCTTGGTGATGTTACAAATATCTTTAGAGGCCCTTTTCTATTAGCACTCTGTTCCCACCAGAACTTGCAGCTCCTCTGAAGTGAGGGAGTGAGAAAGGCAGAATATATTAGATCAGGGCACACATTTCTGCTGGAGAGATGGGGGGAGAGAAAGGGCATATTACTTACTAATCAGAAACACTGTTTATTAATGTAGGGAGAATAATTATTTTAAAAAGAACCCAACAAGCCACGACAACTCCTCCACCACCCACCCGGAAAGCTCAGCCCCATCTGGTCCTCCTGAGGCGTTTGTCGTTGTGGGTGGATCGCCAAGAGACCTGCGACCCCATCCTCCCTCCTGGCTTTTCCATTTGGCCACCAAACAATCAGACTCCCCTGCAGCTCCTACATCCCAGGAGGGAGAAAGTAAGAAGCTACAGCTGCGCTGGGTGGTGTAAAGGAGGCTCTGGGGCTGGATCCTCAGCTGGGGTAGCTCTGGAGAGCTGGAGTGCTGCTGGGAGAAGCAAGCTGAGCCCACATAATGCCATGCTCCCAGGTTGGGCTGGCAGGGGCAGTTCCTCACCCCTAGAAGCACAAACCAACCTTTGGCCCTTGGGAAGGCAGAGGATGGGAATGGGAAGCTTGCTCTCTGAAGTCATGCCTGGCATAACAGAGGACCCCCAACAAAGCATGGGCAGGGGCTGCTGAGCTGGAACGAGCCATTAAGCATACTAAAATATTAACCTCGCTGTAAGGTGGGGAAGAGAAGCCAGAGGGAAGTGTTCAAATGTCACCTGTGAGAGGAGCTGGGTGACAGCACTGCCTGCATATGGAGGGAGGCTGCTCAGCCGGATCGCTTCTGTGTTGGCCGTCTCTAGATTAGAGGAGCATCGCTTCAACACAGCGCCCTGACAAGGGGGAGGCCAGCAGATGAGAGGGCTGACACGATGCTCGGAGTGAGTTGGAAGCAAACTTTGCTTTCATCTGCCTCTGGAGGGGCTGGCAGAACAGGGCTCAGCACAGGCAGGTGTTGCTGAGCCTTTGGCACTGCCAGCCTCAGCAGCTCCTTTTAATTTTCATGGGTGAAGAGCAATAATTAATTACCCGCCTCCTGCAGGGACAATGGGACGGGTGACATGTCATGGAGCAGATGATTTCCCACCCACACAGCTCCAGCAGTGACCCTTGCCTGTCCCTCCCTGCCCACTGTGTGGGACTGCAGCCCCGAGTCCCCAAAGCCCAGAGCCAGCTCAGGAGAGCAGGCAGGGCTGACAAGGCAGGGAACACCTCAGCAGAGATGGCAGCATCTGGCCACCACTGCACAGTGCCCATCGGGGACAGCCGTCCCTCCCCACTGCCTGGGCACCCCAGATTAGACCAGCTCTGATGGATGAATCACTCTCCCTGCAGTAACGAACTGCCTGCGAAAGAACAGCTCTTTTCTCGTGTTCTCCATCTATCCGCATTGAATTTCATTGACTGACCCTCAGATCTGTTCTGACAAGGCAGGACAGAGAAGACGAGCTCTGCTGTTCACGCCGTGCCTGAAGCACACCAGAAAATCAAGGGAAGTTGCCGGTGGCCCTGGCCAGACCCAGGTGCCGGAGCCATAAGGACCAGGCAGAGCTCAGCACCCAGTGTGCTGGGAGGATGGGACAATTCTGCACTGTTCTGAAGCAGATTCCATGTCCCATCAAAAAGGGCATTTTGGAGCAAGCGACCTAGTTTCTGCAGCCAGATTCTCTCCACAAGCACATGTGTGTCTACTAACACATGCACATGCTCTTTCTCTAACTTTTCAACCTTCCTAAAACCACGCACTGATGCCCAAATTATACACTTACACATGAAATGCACTGCCCTCTCTGCCCGCACCCACTGGTGATAGACAGCCTTAGTAAAAGCCTCTTTTCTAACAACTTCCACTGCGACCAACGCTCAGTGCAATGCACAACAGCAGAGCTCTCCACTGGACTAGGAACAGCTCCTATGACACAGACATAGCACCTACCTTCATCCAGCCCTTGCCCACCTCCCATCACCCGCACTTGCCTCAATTCCCTCTAAAATATTTTTCTCCACCCTCCTCCTTTGTTCCAGCCCCTAATTAATGAAGCAGATTCGGTGACAAATATCGCTAGGGGTTATTTATTCATTAAATACCAACACCACACAATTCTCAAAGCTTCTAAAGCACTCAGCTCCTGAGCTTCACAGTGGCTTTTCTCTCCGGCTCATCCTGGAAGGAGCTTAGTGGGTCTTATCCAACCCAGCTGCCCCTTTTTATTGTCTCCTAATGGTCAAAGAGTTCAGTGTCTTACAAAGTCAACCATCGCTGAGAGAAACAAAGGAAAGGATGCGAGCTGGGGACTATGTCAGTGCTTCTCTACCATCTGCTCCCTAAGCTGTGTTTGGAGAGGGATCAGGAGGAGATCTGGGGTTCACAAGTTTCTAGAGACAGGGCACATGAGTAGCCAAAGGCATGATGCTGTGTCATCTTCATCTTCATCCCAGAGGAGGAACTGGTATAGAGCAGGGATGAAAACCATCCGGCACAGCCCAGCCAGGATCCTAACTCGGGGACATCACAGCCTGCAATGTGCTTAAGCTCAACTTACATCAGGTTTCTTAGTGCCATGCTTGAAGCTGTGCCTGCATGCAGCAGATCTGTTCTTTTATGCAGAAAAACTGAGTTCTGCCCAGTGCACTCACAGACACTTTTCAGCCACTCTAATAGGGGTGGGAGTTTGAAGAAAATCCACCATCCAGATCCTAAACTGGGAGACATCATCCTTATTTGAATGACGTTGGAGAAGGCATTTCAACGGAGCTACGCTGACACACCACTGCTGATGAGTTGCTTACTATAAATTTTCCTGGTAGTCGCACTTCTTGTGGTAATACTATAATAAACACTTGCAAAATCGCTCTCCCAAAAACCTTGAGGTTGAAAGTGTGAAAAATTCCCTACCACGCTTCAATAATTCGCTAGCGATTCAATAAACCCATCCCTCTGCCAGAAGCTCACCTCAGCATCCAGAAGGACCAGAAATTTAATTACAGCAAAGCAAAGCAAAACCAATGACACTGGAATAAAAGCGAACTTGGGAAGCCCATCACATGCAGCACACATCCTGAGGGATGTTGGGGCTCGCCAGGACCCCCCACCTCACTGCAGCCCCCTCAGTGGTTGCACAGCTCTGATGTGTGAAGGACCACGATGCCATGGCTAAAAAAAATGATAGTCCAAATTCCGAGCATTTTTTATACCTGTTTGTGGTCACAACTTCAACTCCGCGCAAACCAAAGGCAAACGCAGGCACCACTGGCTCAGTCTCCCAGGCAACCTCAGTGCCGGGAGGTTTCAGAAAAGGTACATGAGCCTTAATAGCAATGATGAAGCACAGTGAGTAAGCACGCTGGAAATTACACGTGTCAGTGCCTGTTTCACCACGGCTTGTAATTAATCCCAGATCTGGCAGCTTACATTTCCCGTGTAGTGGTAATACCATCAGGATGTTCCTGTGTGCCAGGCACCTCAACAGCAACATGCGGGATGGGATTGGATGGTACAGAGACATGGAGCACAGCAAACACCCTAGGTGAGACAGAAAACCCACACTAGGCACCTGGAGGCACCAGCTGGGAGAAGAAACAGCACTGCTGAGCATCATAGAATGGTTTGAGTTGGAAGGGACCTTAAAGATTACTCAGTTCCAACCTCCCTGCCATGGGCAGGAACACTTCCCATTGGATCAGGTTGCTCCAAGCCCCATCCAACCTGGCCTTGAACACCTCCAGGGATGCAGCAGCCACGACTTCTCTGGGCAACCTGGGCCAGGACCTCTCCACCCTCAGTGTGAAGAATTTCTTCCTAATATCTAATCTAAATCTTCCCCCTTCTAATTTATAGCCATCCTCCCTTGTCCTATCACTACAGACCCTTGTAAAATGTCCCTCCCAACTTTCTTGTACACCTCTTCAGGTACTGGAAGGCTTCCATAAGGTCTCCCTGTAGCCTTATCTTCTTTGGACTTCTTTATGTCCCACTGTGGAATGTCACAGCGAAAGGGATGGGTGTTGCCCTAAATCCCCACCACCTCGTTCTGCATTTATTTAATGTACAGCTTTCCCACCTATTTTTGACATTCCCAGGCTTTATCCTCCTGTTATATCTTTCTGGAGCCCCGATGGTCATATCCTGGCATGTTGAAGGGGCTCAGCCCCACCACACTGCACTGGGCAAACACCCCCACTCCCACGCATTTTCCATCTGCTCCTCATCAGCTTCATCAAGAGCAAATTCTTCAAGGCAAGGATGTGACTCTCCATGCTTTGAAGGTGTCCAACACTGACAAAACTACTTCTCCCTTTCCATGCAACTGCAGAGCCCCATCTCCCTCCTGCTATTTCCACAACTCCTCCTAACAACCCAGATAACATTTTCAGCTTCAAAGGAACCCATTTCCCTCTGTTAACTATGTCACCAGCCAGAGCTAGACATGCCTAATTCAGATTTATTAACTTTAGTTATCAGAGTATGAAGCACGTAAAGTTATCTGAGAAGAGCCTGGCCCATACCTTTCCCTACTCTGCTCCTCTAAACTTCAGTTGCAAAGAAAAACTTTATAACGTGAAATCTAAAAGGCATCAAACCAGAAGCACGGGAAAAGCACAGTTTCAATATTTTAAGAAATTAAGTAATTAAAAAATGCAGCATTTAATGCACCAAGAGTAGGAAGCTCCAGGCTCAGAGAGGAGAAACCGGGCCCCTCACACCCCTGCAAAGTCCAAACCCCACCTTTTGACATGGGATTCTAGGCTGCTCCAAATATTAATAAATTAAACAATTAAGAGTAGTGGAATCTCCTTGTTCAACTCTGTAGTTGTGTGTATTAATTGGTAGTAATTGAATACTAATTACCTCACAAAGTAATATGTTTATCTAGCCAAATGGATCATGCTATTGGCATGGGGGTTATCAGTAAAGACGATTAATTATTAATTAAAAAATACATAAATGAAAGTTATCAAATGATTTCTCTATGCTGATTAATATTTTTAGTAGCTTATTTTGCTCAGCAATTTCTTCCATCACGCTCTCTCCAAGCATTCTTTTCAAAACACTGACCTTGTAAACAGAAATAAAAAACAACTGGAGGGGTATTTTTCACGCTCAGAGATAACACAGTGATAACAAGGAAGAAAAAAATCTGCACAGAAGAAGAAATGAGAGACCACAGGGAGTGCTTGTGGCTCACCACGGCCAAGCTCCTCCAAACGGAACAGACCTCGCTGATACTGCTGGAAAGACCTTCCACGGGCTGCCAGAAAAGAAAGGCAAAAAAAGACTTCTAACACCCCAACCAACTAAACACTGACCCCAGCATCATGCAAGTGGCCACGCAGGAGTCCCGTGGGCTTATCCAGAGGGATGGAGTGAAACACATCATGCCGCAGGAGCAGAGAGGGTGGTGATGCGGGGAGAAAGTTGGGTCAATGTTCATTAAATGCCCAGTTCTGACCTCAGAAATGTGTGTCGTGACACTGTCCCTCCCTTCTCGCAGCCAAGAGCAGCTGCCAGGCATAGTAACCCACAGTTAAACTTACAGGGAGTAAAGCCTTCCATAGGGGATGCCTTGTCCAGGCTTATCTCCACCTTGATGGTGGGATGTTCACTGGCAAAGGGATCCTGCCGTGCATCTGCTTTGCAGCATTGCGATATCAAGGTCCATCAGGCATCCCATGATCAGGAGCCACTGCCACACAACATGGGGACACAGAGGTCTGTGTTCACAGAAAAAGTGTAATAAAGAAAATCACAAAGTTTGCAATGCCACACACTCAAAACTTAAGAAAATGTGAGAATCGAGGTTGCCAAGGCAACTCTAATTCAGTCTCTGGTAATTACGCACTTTGATAAAGGTGTTGATTGCAAGACCACATACAGGAGGGTTATCTGAAGGACCTATCTCTCCCCAAACACTAACGGTCATGGTGCTGAAGTCTGAGTGCCTGTGATAGTCCAGAGCTCAGAATGCGATGGTTGCACTTGATGACCTTAAAGGTCTTTTTCAATAAAAAACATTCTGTGATTCTGTGATTCAGACATCCCCAAACTCAGCTCTGGGCACCTATGAACATCTGCAGCCTTCTCTATGCCCTACAAACAACTTCACCTGCAGCCTCTCAGGTGGAGGGCACATAGCTCCTAATTTACTGTACTCTATTCAGACACTGCTCTGCATGCACAACTACTCAGCTCCTCATGGGCTGCTGCTTCGTTGCTCCACACCAAAAAGTAGCAGTATTTCACCATCAATGAAGCGATTAAGTTCCCAGTCTTCCTGTTACCATCCCCATTTTATAGATGGGGAGCAAAGGCCCAGGAATGGTAATGTAAAAAACATCCACTATGTTATGAGCATCAAATTTGAGACATTTGGAGTTGATTTTTCAGAGTGCTTAGCATTAAATGACACTTCCCTGCTCAAAGCACAGCTCTCGCTGACTTTGGTTGAAGTTTTTACGGCTCCGCATTAATGCAGATCATTCCCAAAGCAGGTTCATCAGCTGTGCTGCATGAGGCAAAGGTGAAAATCTAAGATACTATCAGGCCATTAAAGATAAATTTATAATGCTTAATGCACAGAAGGGCTGCCTGAAGGCTGCACGTAAACTGACCCTTGCACCCCCTCGCTTTGGAGTTTTGCGAACTTGATAACATTTGCTAAAGAGGAGCCTAATCGGGGCTTTTTTTCTGTGCAGGAAGGAAGGGGAAGGCATTCAGTTTGGGAAAAAAGGACATTTTTCAGCAGCAGTTGCAGGATGCAGCATCACTCAGCCTTTGGTGGACAGAGCAAAATCACCCCAGCTGGCTCCTACCATCCTGCTCACCGTCCTCCTCCCCTCTTAGCCCAGTATAATCCATCCTCTCCCCCATTCTTCCAGTTCCCTATCCCCATTAGACCCATACTTGGTATTTTTGGCCAGCTGCTGCCCTCCCTCACACCCTCAACTGGCACTTCGGAGCAGGGATGCTCGGCTGTGCTCAGGCACGGAGTGTTGCTGCCGACTCTTGCTGCTAAAATCAAACAAGACTTCACATTGTGTACAGCGATTCAAGCTTTTCAAACACTCTTTTAAGCTGGCCAAATTAAGGCGGTTCTTCGCCTGTAAAACAGAGACCCTCCACAAAATGCCTGCCTCAATTCTTCACAACAGTTTTGCCTGGAGGAGAAAAAGAAATCTTAGAAAAACAAGCAAGCAAGCAAAAAACCTAGACAGAAGGCTTGGGATCTCTCGTCCTAAATTATTAAAAGTTGAAAACATCATGAGATGGGTCAGGCCACCCCAATACCAGAGACTGCAGCCCTGTATGGGCTGGTTCAAAGAAACCAGATTCACATAGAATCTAAGTGAAAAATGCTACGAATTTCACTGCCTTGGTGAGCTCTGGGCATCTCACTACCTCACCAGTATCTGCTCCAACAGAGACATGATCAAATGGCAGAGAAGAACCAAGCACCCAGCCACCTTCCCCTTGTCTTTGCCCTTCAAAATAATGAGCCATCAGCAAATCACAATTTCAGGTCACTGCTCGACTGTCATCCCAAAGGGAGGAGCTAAAGGATTCTCCCATTTAAAATAGACATGTTCTAGCCCAAAAGATGGCTTAGCTGTGGCAGTTTCTGTCTCCCCACCCTGATTTCTCCACCTCGAAAATGGGAATTTTCTTGCTGATAGAGCCTGCGAAGGGTCAGAAAGACACAGAGGAGCTGGAAGGAGCCATGCCCATGCTCCAGGGCAGGCAGAGCTCCCCATGCCACAGCTCATCCCCCAGCCCTGTAGGGGCAAAGATAATCCACAGTGCCCCATGGGGACTGGGGATGGACCCAGTATCAGGTACAACACAGGGTCTGCATCTGCCCTCCATCATCGTGAGCACTTTGCAATGACAAGCTCGAAAATCCCAGCTTGGGGCTCAGACTTCAGCACCTGCTTAGGCACAAATGAGTTCTTCCTTTCCTTTTATAGCCTTCAAGAGTATTTGGGGTGAGATTCCCATCCTAATGGGCTCTTCTGCATCTGATTTTGTAGCAATTCATGACAGACACCGCGAAATATTGGACTTTGAAGGAAAACTGGGAGAGGGAGGGGTTTATCCTTTAGCCTGTTGTCTGCCTGTGCCCCGGCACTGGGACCAGCCACATCCCATACTCAACAACTTTCATTACACAGCAACTGGGTTTTTTCAAGGTATGTATAAAGTGCCAAGATGCGGTGGCGATAAGCGCTTTAGAAATGCCGATAGAATTAGATTAGATAAATAGGAAACAGCCAGGGCTGCATGATCAGACATCCATGCCCTGATTTTCACAGATGCTGCTATCGATCCGCTAGGAACAGACAGCACCGAGCCCCAGGGAAACTGGGTGGTGGGGATCAGCCATCCCCACATGGACAGGGATAAGCATTGGGAGTGGAAATCCCTGCCCCGATGAGACACTCACCACAGGCAGGACGGCCCATGAAGAAGCGAGCTCCATAACACTGCAGCAGCTCAGCATGCCCATGCACCTCCAGGGTCAACATCAGGCTCTGCAATAAAGCTTCATCCAGCTGAACCCCCTGAAAGCCACGCAGCTGGATGACCTTCACCACCGTTTCTGCTCCCCAGGGATGACCAGAGCCAATCCACCAATGCAGTTCCCCACAAATCCAAGGAGCTGGCTAGGCTGCTTCCCATCCAAGGCACTGGGTGAGCTAACATCCCACAGTGTGGGGAGGGTACGGCTGCACAGAGAGAGGGGTAAAAGCCCCTGAGAAGCAAAACAAGAGCTTTTTGGAGAACCAAACCCATAAGCTGTATTTTAGAAAACACCGCACACCTGGGTCAGTTACCAGGGACGCATTTATGCATACGTATACATAAATACATAGCTTTGCTGCTATAAATAGCATCTTCTATCAGCAACGCTCGCTGGCTTTGAAAAAGCCAGGTGAATGTCCACAGACAGAGGAACTGAGGCACAACTAGATTATTTACAGCTCGTTTCCAGAAGTAGTCTTTGAAGTTAGAATCCAATTAGTTTTATACCTGGGGAGAGATTTGCATAGGGATTTTCTGTCCATATGGACAGATTTTTCAAAAGGACTCGGCTCTTATCTAGGCACCCAACGCAGACCGTGTTTTCCAAGGTGCCCAGCATCCATTAGCAGCTTCTCTGAGTACAGCTGGCTTTGTCACCAGGGCAGCACCCTCCTTCATCAGCTACTGGTCAGCAAGCCCTTCTGAGGACACCACCTCCAGAGGGAAGGAACACCCCGCTCTGTGCTGCCTTTGGTAGGGACCCATCTCACCCCTGCATGGAGATGTGGGCACCTCAGAGCAAATTATTTCTTACCATGCAGAAAAAGGGGTTTCTGGTGGTTTAAATCCCTGAGCAAGCTCAGCCAAGGAGCAAAGAGGTGACATCTCTGGCACAGGGGAAGTGATGGCCATCAGTGGCTGGGTGAAGGCCAGGAAGACCCTGTGCAGTAGCCGCACCCCATTAAATCACCTGGGCTATGACCTCAAAACTGCATCCACACTGCCAGAAGAGTTCGTCTTCTATCTCCTCTGCAAAGCTGTGTCACCACAGCAGCAAGTGCTGCCTGGACAGACCTCAAAGCAGCCAACACACTGTCCCCATCTTGCAAACTCTTTGAGGTAGAAGCTGTGTTTAGACCCACCCACAGGACAGCTCTCTTCAATGCACTTCAGCGAACCTTTCCTGATTTCCAATCTTATGAATACCCTGATGGAGAGGTGAGAAAGCCTTTCCCTATCCTCTTTCAGAAACCCATCACAAACCACAGCCACCAGGAGCCCACAACACGGTGCCTGAAAAAAAAATTCTCTGATCCAGGCGATGGCTGCAAAGCATCATCTTCAGACTTCTGAGGAAGAGACAGGGCTTCAAATGCACACGAAATCCCAGAAGGCCAGCATTTCCACAAACAAAGAGCACCTACTGGGAGGGAGCAGGCAGCTCCGGCCGCAGCAACGCCTGCCTGAAATGAGCTGACCCCCAGGCTTCCTCCCGGCTTGCCAATGCGCGAGGTAATTGCTGTACATTTTTAGCCTTGCCTGCAGCCATATCGTATAGTGAGGCTGTCAAGTCATGTCCAGGGCCAGGTGGGTTCAGAAAAAAAAAGATACTCAGCATTTAAAAAACAGGAAAAATTAAAAATAAAGGAGAAAAGTCTGGCACTGCATCCTGTTGCATCCATTTTTGTTCTTGCTGAGCCAAATTGGCTGCCATCAAAGCAAATGGCAGATGAAGAAAACATTGACTTTCTGCTTGGTTCAATAAATAAGATAAATTGAGTGGAGAGTTGAACGTGGAACACAGAACATCATCATTTACTTGAGGACTCTTCCTCAAGTAGCAGAGAGGCTGAAGCAGGGCACAGTCTCTATCTCACATAAAGGGTAAGGGCGTTCCGCTTGAGAATGCAGCGCTGGCAGGCAGGAACCATGCAGGTTCCGTTGAGATTTGGGACTATTCCATGGGACTGGGTCCGATGTGCATAAAACAGAACACCCTGGACCCAGATCCCAAGAAATCATAGAATAGTTAGGGTTGGAAGGGACCTTAAAGATCATCTAGTTCCAACCCCCTTGCAATGGGCAGGGACATCCCACTAGATCAGGCCACCCAAGGCCCCATCCGACCTGGCCTTGAACACCCCCAGGAATGGGGCAGCCACAACTTCCCTTGGCAACCCATTCCAGTGCCTCACCACTCTCATAGTGAAGAAATTCCTCCTTATGTCTGGTCTAAATCTGCCCTTGTCCAGTTTATACCCATTTCCCTCTTGTCCTATCACCACAAGCCTTTATGAATAGTCCCTCTCCAGCTTTCTTGTAGGCTCCCGTCTCAGGTACTGGAAGGTCATCATAAGATCTCCTTGGAGCCTTCTCTTCTCCAGGCTGTACAAGCCCAACTCTCACAGCCTGTCCTCATATGGGAGGTGCTCCAGCCCTCGGATCATCTTTGTAGCCTCCTCTGGACCTGTTCCAACAGCTTAATTTCCTTCTTACGTTGAGGATTCCAGAACTGGAGTTCTGGAGCATCCAGGAGCATCCATCAGAGTCCATAGCAGACTGCTTTCAGGTAGAATAGGGAGCCGGGAGCACCATGTGCGGTCTCTAAGGAGGTGAGGGAGCGCTGATCCTACCCTACCACTCAATAGAATGCACTCACTCCTCTTCCCGGGGTCACCTAACAGCCTGACCTATCTCACAGTGCAGCAACACAGAGAGTGATGCCAACCCGATGCTGCGTGCAAGGAGAGCTAATGATTATCCAAAGCCTCTCAGACAAATGCTCTCCAAAAATACAGGCCATGACTCCTCTTTGATTACATCCATGAGGGCCAAAACATTGATTTTTCTGCCAATAAGGAGCCGCAGAAATAAGCCTCGGAGAATGTGACCCTTGGAAAAAGAGTCAAGCAGGAGGCTTTTGGAAGCAGAGCTCACCAGAGGAGCAAACGTGGGGATTTATGAGCAAGAAGACAGTTGCTTGTTGTATTCTTACCATTTTACCCAAACAACCTTCTCTGCACGTATTTGCTAAAAAACTGTTTGCAGAAATACCTGTTTGCAAAGAGTGGGGATCACTGCCAAGACTGAGCTTAACTTACTTCTCCAAGTTTTCTCTTGATGGCAGGAGCACCACAAAGCCAAAATGCTACCTGACTGCTGGCCCGAGGGCAATGAACGTATTTCAAGCGTTTGGCCGAACACACATTAGGACACTCAAATACAACTTCAGCAATATTCACCTTTATCTATCCAAACTCAAACTCAGTTTAAAGAAATGAAGATGACCTAAAGTTCCTGAGGGGCATTTTTTTCCACAGGAGACGAGCAAAGAGACTTCCCAGGAATAAAAGCCCTGAGCAGGAGCTGGCATTTTGGGATCGGCTGCAGACTCGGATCGTGAATTACTCTGTGACCGCAGGCAACTCGCAGGATGTGTCAACGCTCCAGACTCCTCATCTGTAAAATGGGGACAACAACTACCTACCTCCCACCATGCCGCAGAGTTAATTAATGCTCTTTTGAGTTGTGAAGATGAAAAGCAGCCTCTAACTGCACAATTGTGTTGTATTATTATTATGAATGAAGCCTCCGCATGTTCCATCAGAGTGCACTTTAAAGCAGTGCTACTGTAGACACTGTGAATGGTTCCCAGCAGCTGTACAACTGCTGGCATTCGCAGGAGTTTGACTGTAGACTTGCAAGTAAGAGCTTTGAATGTGCTGGGGAAGAAGAAAGGCAGGGAGAAAAAGCAAATAGAAATTCCACCACATATGGGGCTTAGCACCTGGAGATGATGCTCCCATCTTCCCAGGAGCTGGAATAAAACAAACTAGAGACAACGGCATCTTTTCACCTCCTGTTCCTGCCTGTGCTTTACCTTCACCAGCTGTCATAGCCCTGAATGCAGAACGTTGGGCAGACCATACTGCAAGGACACTTAAACAGCAAATTCGCATCACAGAGCTGCTTTAGGAAGTGATTAACATATTGTCACTATTTGATAGGTGGGAGAAAGTGGCACAAGACACTGAAATCGCCTCTTATAGACACGCAGCAAGCTGGGGGCAGAACAACATCCCTGAACTCAGCTAAGGCATAAGCAGATAGTTTGCTTCAGTCTGGGCAGTGCCAGCTATGCCGAGATGCTGGCACCACACAAACCACATCCCCATCCCCCCAGGTGTGCCTGGAAGGGACCACAGGAACACTCCTCACCCTCCCACCCACTCACCCTCCCATTCCAGGGGCTCTCTGACCCTGCAAGCTCTCCTTACCCTGCTGTGAGCATCAAATCCAGTGGAACAGGTCCAGAGTTCCTGGTGCCAGCCACAGCCTATGAGCTGCATGCAGGCTCAGTCCCTCTCCTGCCACGGATGGTTTTGAGTTGACAACACTAGACTAGCACATAGCAAAAGAAAGTTCATTTCAACTACTTCAGCCAAGTCACCTTTTCGTACCTACGTGTCCTGTATTATTTAACAGAGGGCCAACATTATTTCCTTTGCTCCATCTTGTGTATCTAGCCTGCATCTCTCTGAGGGAGAAACCTCCTCCTTCAGTACCTACACAGCACCCAGCACACTGCCCTCCTGACCCTGCAGCCAGCCTCTACGTGCCCTGGTGATGCAATCTGAACCCAGTGGAGCAGCTTGCAGCTCTCCATCCCCCTCACACTGCTGCTCCCCATCTCCACGCCATGCCTGGCTGCCGGACTTGGATACCTGCAGCCCACAGTGGCTACGCTGCTCCTGATAGGTACCTTTCATGTTTAATTCAGAGTCTAGTTTAGTTAATCTATTTTTTAATAATTCATCCCTTCCATCTTAATTTTGGTAGTTGTTGAAAATCCCTAATAAAACATTTAGGGGCTCTTTTACTGAAGCAATGGCATGATTTACTTGATGGAATCCAGTCTTTGATGTCCTGTCTTAATTCCTTCGCTCCCACCGTGCCTCAATCCTGTTTATCGCTGTACCGGAGGTAAGAGGTTCTTGTCAAGTTTTGTAGCACTTAAGACGCTTGGTCAGTGTTAATAATTCAGCTGCCCCACATGGCTTGGAAAAATCATGTAGCAGACCGGTCTCTTTCTTTTATCAACAGCTCCCTCTGCCACCATAGTTCTGGGCATCATCTGGGAGCAGTGTAGAGGGAGCAGGCAGAGCATCCCGACCATTGTGGGTTGGAAGCATGAGCAAAATACCGCAGGTGCCAACTACATTGTTGAAAGGATATACAACCTTTTACAATGGTTATATTTCATTCTCTACTGCCGGAATGGAGAAACATGCTGAGTTTTTGCATCCGTAATTGGGGAAGAACAGATGGTGGAGGCACAGTTGGAAGTAAGACTGCCATAAAAATAATCTATACAGCTTGTAATTCTCCAACATGTGAGGAAGAGGAGGGCCTGCCTCTGCCTGAGTGCCCACACCCGGACGCTCACACTGCTGCAATAATCGTGGGAACATTTGGTTTGCAGTTGTTGGGATATTGAGGTGTTTCGGTGGGTTTGATGGGTTTTACCATTTCCCTGTCCCAGAAACCCCTTCTTGAAGCTATTTGAAGAGTCAACAGTTGAATCATAGAATTATAAAATGGTTTGGGTTGGAAGGGGCCTAAAAGATCATCCAGTTCCACTCTTGCTGCCATGGGCAGGGACACCTTCCACTGGATCAGGTTGCTTAAAGCCCCATCCAACCTGGCCTTGAACATCCCCAGGGACGGCGCAGCCGCAACTTCTTTGGTCAAAAGCTGCTTCCACCAGCTATTTGTCTGACCCCCACATACCATGTGAGGTACATTTCCCTCCCAAACTGCCCAGCTAAAGCACCTGCTAGCTTTGCATTGATCTTAATGATATAAAAAGAGGAGCAGGAAGCCCCAAGCACTGCAGGTAGAGAAGGTTGTCCCTGTAGTTCACTTAAATTTTAAATGGGGGTGATGGGAGAAAAAATTATGCAAAAGAACTCCCCACTGATTCATGAAAATTGAAACTTCTCCCGGGAAGGCACAGGATTTGCCATCACCTCTATAGCTTTCAGACCTCAGGAGTGCTTCTCTGTAAAATCAGAGCAAGAAAATTGCCTGGAAAAGGCCAGACATTAGCTGATATATGGAAATTTATGTCCTTGTGCTGCGTGATTTAGGCTACAGTTTCGGAGACCTCCAAACACCTCAACCACCACGTTGTTTGGTTTGAGGGTTTTTCTCTGGGCTTCTGTTTCTGTTTTGCATTGTTTGTTTCTCCAGCATTAACCTATACCATAGACAAGGTCCTACTTCATCAATATGAAATGGAGAAAACGTTTCAAACCTCCAAAAACCACAATGGAAAGAGTAATCTTTTCCCCACTCAAAGCCAGAGGCCAGCGCCCCCATCCTGATTTATGAAGCAGAGAAGGAAGGGAATTGGAGCAGCATCCCCTGGCTGGGAACACCAGCACCCCAGGTCCCCCATACATCATGCTTCCCATGAACACCTCTGTGGGCTGGACACAATGATTTCCTCAGCCACAAAGCTCTCTGTTGGGCTTAAACTGTTCACTGCGATCATGCAAACAAGTACCTCTCCAAATCTTTACTCTCTGCCCTGAACACACAGGAGCCAGCAGGACGTTACCTTGACAGCTGGCTTTGCTTTATGGAGCTGTAAATACATTTTTTAATAGACTGGCGGCAAGAAAGATGTGTTTTCAGACTCAACAATATCCCAAATTAACTGCAATTCATTTGAAAAGGGGCGAAGGGGTGGAGGAAGGGGGAATGCGAGCCTGAAACCTGCAGAATATAAAAGCCTTGAAAGCAATAGCCAAAAAGCCCCTGCACAGCTGCCTTCTGGCTCTCAGAAAGAGATTAAAAACCTGAGCAGCATCAGGCTGAAGCAGACGTCACAGAGGCCACCCTGGGCCATGCTCATGCTCAGATAAGACTCTTTCTTATTATTTGCCTGAAGACAACCAAGCTTTCATCAATGCATAGCTCTGCCCTGCTCCCTGCATTAGCCGGTACGAGGGATTCATCTAAACCACAGAGAGGAGATGCCAGATACTGGTGCCTGGGGTGACCGGGGCCTCTGCTCGCATGCTCCCTGTGGACCTCGGAGGGATCCTGCCTGGAACGTCAGCATCTCATCCCACTTTGTACGCCAGAGCATTAAGCCTGACGTGCCTTCGTTAGCACTGGCGCTGCTCTCCGACATCTAATTTGACTAACCCTTTAGTGACTAATTTAATTACCCCGGCCCACAAACTGACAGACAGCTGTTAAAAATGGTTATTGCATTATTAATATGCTCCAGTAATTTCCCATTAAAACTATACTGTTAATAATTTTTTCCCTGTATTTCTTCCCTCTTAATTAGTCTATTTAAAACTTTGAAGGAATATTCTCTTTATGGTAAATGGGAGCGTCGAGCAAATTACATTTTTGATTGAATACTTCTGTGATAGGCCAGCAAATAAGACCGTTGAGTTGTTAATTATTGTCAGAGTTTCACACGATGCCTGCTAATGAGGCAGTCAATCTTCTCTGCCATTCCTAGAATATTAATGGAGGCCTTTGGTATTGATTCTGGCACCAGGAGAAGGCAGGATCCCCTCCTTCTCAGGTGGCTCTAGGGAGGGCAGGGGGGCTCTGCACTAGGAGGGGACATGGAGGGGACCAGAGACCTTTGGGATGGGCTGAACCAAGGAGGACTTGAGGCTGGTTGAAGCTCGGGAAGCTCTTGGGTGTCCCAATGCTGGCTGCACAGCTCCTAGACCCAATCAAGGAGCTGGCACATCCCCGCAGGGATTGACCCCATCAAAGGGCATCGATGAACAACAGCCACATCCAGGCAGATGGTCCCTGTCATCTCTCTCTGTGCCTGCCTGCTGACTGTGAACTGTATCAGACTCACCTCTTATCTTCCTCTGATAAGAGAATTTGTGTTGTTTTCTTACTAAGGAAAGGGAAACCAGATCTGTCTGAACATCAACAGATAACTTGATAGAGACATTCAAGGAAATTATTAGCAAAGCGACCAAGGATAAGGATTGCCATGAAACTGAGAGGTGGCTTAGAGACCGTACAAAAGCAGCCTTTGAGTTGGCCTGGAAGGTACATCAGGGAGCTCTTCAATGCCATTTCTCAAGCCATTTGGGAAGCCATTCTACCTGATGTTTGTGCTAATGCTCTCATTGAAGGATGCAAGAGTTTGGCAGCAAAGTCTGCCAGTATCAAAGTGGTTGGGCTTGGTGACTCTTCACATCCAGGCTCCCGTTGCCCAGCTCACAGACCAAGTCTTGCAGGGCATGGAGGACCCCCAGTCTCCTTGCCCATGGGGAGATACGGAATGATAACCGGAGCCATCAAAAGCTCCCTACAGGAATGGAGAGACATATCCTGAAGTAGTCCATCCACAATAAATACTCTTGGCTTATGGTAGTGCCCATGCAACCATTCGGAGCAGGTCCAACAGGGCTCAACAGACACTGACAACAGTCAATGTCTGTTGGACTCACATGGAAGCCAACTACTAGCTTACAGGTAAAACGCAACCATGAAGACTGGTTGCGGGCAGGAGGCAAGCAGAAACCCACAGCTTCCCCAAAGCAAAACTTTGCCACAGAACAAGAGGGGGAAAGTGGTTACCACCACTCAACAACTGTCAAGTCCCTGAACAGAGACCTTGGACATGGCCAGGCTGCGAGCCGAGTCAACAACCACTACTCATGCTTGCAGGCAAGAGGCAGCACTGCCCAGCCTGACTGTCTCGATATCACTCAGGAAAAACAGCTGCGGTGCTATCGTGGTGGGATAACTCTATCGCTTCCCACAGGGTTTTCAGGGCACGGTCACCTGGGGAGGTAGTACAGAAGAGATGCTCCACAGCATCTCATTTACTCAGGTAGACAAGCCCTAACACACACCATGGACTTGTTGCACATACAGGCCACAATATCTGGTATGGATGGTTACAAACAACATATTCACCCCTTGGACTCTATCAGTAAAGTAGCTTTATGAAACCATCCACAACTTTAACCCATTATAAACTACTCGCCTATGGCCCCAATCTGGGTCCAAATCCAGAGGACTCCCATTTCAGAGCCAACATCTCCAGCTCTGATCTATCTTGATATGCACTGATTAGAAAGAAAAAAAAAAGAAGAAGAAATGTGGACTGAACTGAATAAAGAGACTTCTCACTGCAAAAGCTCAGTGCATATTTACACAGTATCTTGCCTTAATTCTCAGCTTCTTCATTTATGTCATTTTAAGCCCTTCGCAGTAGCAGGGAAGTATTAGTTGGGGTTTAATTGTCTGCTGTTGGGTTCAGCGTGGCTCCCGATGAGCTGCTGCTGGGAGAAAGCCCTGCAACAGGGCAGAGACAAGGCTGGGGCTGGGGTGGATGCGGCAAGGCAGTGACAAGGGGACAGACCATCACAGAGCCACCACCTGGGAGGGTGAGAGCACCAGGGGATGCTACCCTAGCCTGAGCTAGCTCTGCCTTACACATAAGGTGAAACAACATCAGCTGGCACCGAATGATGCCTGGGACAAACCCCCATCTGCAATGCCTGGACCTCCTGTTTGCAGGAGACGCGAATATGTTCTCACTCAAAAACCATCCAGCCACAGTGCCAACACACCTGAACGTGCCCTAGATGCAACTGGAGGCTCTTCATCCCACCGTGTGCCTCCCCTCCAAAGCCTGCTCAATACCAGCTGCTTTCCTTTTCTCCAGTGGAGGAGAAACGTGCTAGATAAATTACGTATAGACCTTGTGGTCCACCAGCATCCTCATGTTCCATCCTCCCAGTGCTGCTTTCCCCACCTCCGCTTCAGCCACAGCAGCTCAGCCCCACGCACGGCACAGCCTGCGGCGCGGCAGCGGGTCCCTAACTGCACCCATCTGCCTTATGATAAAAGGCACTTGGTTGCAGCCAATAGCACCTCATTATATCAAAAACACCGCAGGAGATGTCTAGAGCTGAATTGATTATGGCAAAGTAATTCTTCAGGCAGTGAAAGCAGGGCAATTCCCAAGATAGGATTTTTTTTTTTAGTTTTTTTTTGCAAGGCTTCACCTAATTTCTTGTTGTTTGTTCTTTTCCCTGCTCGCCCCTCAGCCAAATCCCTCCTGTTTTGCACCACACTTTGATTCAGTCCCTAAAAAACAGTATTCTGCTTAATGCACTCCAGTGTAGAGCCGTGCAATGCTCATGCTACCTCTAAACCATGCATTTTTTGTCCCTTTAATCTAGTTTTGAGTTGCTTTTGTCCATTTGCCTAAAGGTCAGGGTGCCAGAGAGAGCCTGCAGAGCATCACTCCTGAGTGAAATGAGAACGACCAGCACGGCACAAGGAAAGTTACTGTGAGTTACTGTGTCTGTGAAGTGCTGAACGGACACTCTCTCAGCTGCCCCGAGGCCAGAAGGAGGAACAGGGAACTTTTTGCCCTAATAAATCACCCCAAGAGCTGGGGTGACATCCTGGAGAGGAGCAATTCCCCCAGGGGCAGCTGTGGTGGTGAGGCACAATATCAAGCCCACCAGAGCTGATGAAAATATCACCCTGGCCGCTCAAGAGCAGAAGCCGAAACTAATTAACTTCATTTGTCTTGGGAGAGCGTGGCTGTCCTGGCTTGCTGGCTGCGACTGTGGCTGCTCCCATAAACAGCCCTGGCTGCCCACACAGCCGGGTTCAGCAGCCACTGTGCCTGCATGGTCGCTGCCTGCTCCAAGGTGAAAGCCGAACAGCAGCTTTCCCCCTCAGCTTTGCCTGGTTTGCGTAACGCTGCCGTCCCTCACTTCTCCACAGCAAGAACCATGCTCCTCTGCAGCAACGTGTGCACCCCTCCTTCCTTTCAGGAATAAGAAAACACTCCATAAAAATAAACCTAGGGTCTATCTTCTCCAAGAGTCACAGAATCACAGAATAACCAGGTTGGAAGAGACCCACCGGATCACCGAGTCCAACCGTTCCTACCAAACACTAAACCATGTCCCTCAGCACCTCGTCCACCCGTGCCTTAAACACCTCCAGGGAAGGTGACTCAACCCCCTCCCTGGGCAGCCTGTTCCAGTGCCCAATGACCCTTGCTGTGAAGAATTTTTTCCTAATGTCCAGCCTAAACCTCCCCTGGCGGAGCTTGAGGCCATTCCCTCTTGTCCTGTCCCCTGTCACTTGGGAGAAGAGGCCAGCACCCTCCTCTCCACAACCTCCTTTCAGGTAGTTGTAGAGAGCAATGAGGTCACCCCTCAGCCTCCTCTTCTCCAGGCTAAACAACCCCAGCGCTCTCAGCCGCTCCTCATAAGGCCTGTTCTCCAGCCCTTTCACCAGCTTTGTTGCTCTTCTCTGGACTCTCTCCAGAGCCTCAACATCCTTCTTGTGGTGAGGGGCCCAGAACTGAACACAGTATTCGAGGAGCGGTCTCACCAGTGCCGAGTACAGAGGGAGGATAACCTCCCTGGACCTGCTGGTCACGCCGTTTCTGATACAAGCCAAGATGCCATTGGCCTTCTTGGCCACCTGGGCACACCGCTGGCTCATATTCAGTCGGCTGTCAACCAACACCCCCAGGTCCCTCTCCTCCAGGCAGCTTTCTAGACGGTCCTTTCCAAGCTGGCAAGAATGTCTTCTCACAGCGCCCTTAAAGCAGAAGGACAAAGCTCCCCTGTTCGTGTCCACCTCTGTTTCCATCATCTCTGCTGGGATGATTTCTCCTCCCCACACTGGCTGCAAAGCCTGTCACAGGTTCCTGGCGTGTTCCCAGGAACCTTTCGTCTCAGCTGAATTTTATTAGTGTTGTCCTCTGGATGAAGTGATCCAATGGTAGTTACGGGAAATAAAACCAAGAAAGGAGGAGCAGACATAGTCCAAGTCAAGCAAGTGAGAGCAACCGAAATCTCCTCAGAACGGGCTGGTGGATCATGACGGTGCTTTCTACTAAATTTCATTAAGAAATAGCTGAAGAAAAAGTATTAACCCATTCCTAATGTCACTGCCCCCCCCCCCCCCCCCACCCAGGACCATAACCCCAGTGACACAACTAAGCTAAAAGAGAGCTGTGCATCCGGACAGATCCAGGGCTATTGTTTCCCCCCACCCTGGAGCATCTCAGGGCCTTAAGGACAAGATTGCTGAGGACAGCCCTGGGAGAGAAAACAGGAACTGAGAGCATCCTTCTCCAGGCATCTACGAAACCCTGTCCCTCCTACCACTGCCATCACCTTCATTTCTCCACTATCCCTCTCTGCCTCCAGTGACCCATGAGTGCAGCTCCCAGCCCACTGGCTGGACAGCCACATGCTCTTAGTTGGCACCAGGTGAAGGCAATGTGGGTTGGCTTGCTCTGAAATGGGAGGGGGCAGAGCCATCCCAAACACTCTGCACCTGCTGGGGCTCAAGAGCCAGCCTCACACTTCTGTGCCCAACCCCAGCAACCTGATCCTTTCCAAAAGCATCACAGCTCCCTCTCCACCACAGGAGGAAGAGAAGGAGGAGAGCAGAGGTTCCCTTTCCCAAGCCTGAAGCAGTTCTCTGCCGTCCTTGCACCACAATGCCTCAAAGCCACCCCTGTCAGGGCCAAGGGATGAACTGCCTGGTCCCTCTCCCACCTGCAGACTTTCTAGTCCTCTTCACAGGCAGGATATGCACACAAAGGCAAAGGTAATAAAGCTGAGATGGGGTGTAGAGGAAATGTAATTCAGACAAAATAGTATAGACGGGCTGTATAAACAGAGGCCACGGTGCTACACTTTGAAGAGGCAGCTACAAAGCACGATGTTTAACACAAAGCATAAAACCAAATAACACCATCAGACAAGGATGGGAGAACTCTCTTCACTGAAGAAAGCCAAGGTCTGATTTTGCAGCCTTGCATCACCCTTTCTGCTAAGCACGCGCACCAGCGTGGTGTTTTAGACCCCCTGCTTCCCTCTCCTCTCCAAACCCTCTGTATTCCCTGCTTGTCTCAATGCCAGCAGGATCCTGCTCCAGCACGGATCCTACTCCTGGTGGCTGGCTGGATGGGCACACAGCTACAGCAGCAGATCTGGCATAAGGGGTAGCTACAGAGTGCAATGCCAAACCCTACTCTGTGATGGGAGATCCCAGACACATTAAAAGGAATCATTCTGGGTGTGAGACAGCATTTGCGTATTTGGCGGGTGTTAGAGTTTTTTAATTGTCTCAATAAATATATAAACAAAATCTGTTCACTCGTTAGGTTGTTTTTCCCTCCCAGGCTCTGTGGCTCCCTGGACGAAAGGAACAGCAATCGCTCAGCTGCCAAACTTGTAGCTGGTGCTAGTGCTTCCCACGATGGATTTGCCTACAAGCCAGGTCCAAATTTACATCCACTACCCCTAAGAGCTTTGAATATTTCCTGTGCAGTTTTACAGCCCAGCACCAAGACCTCAAAAATGTGGCAGGATTGTACAAAGGATGGGAAAACAGAGTGAAACTCAGCATTCCTGCCACAGGAATCATTAAAATCCTCTGAAAAAGGAGGACTGAAATGTCTCTCTGCTTCTGGGTATGAAAGATTCCACAGCTGGAGATGGACCAGTAAGGGTCAGGCTGAGGGCAGTGAGGTCCCCACACCCTCCCAGAGGTGCTGGCATAGCCATGTTTCAGTTCTGATACTCCTTTGGTGATTTCATCTCAAGTCTTTGTTCTACCCACCCCCCAACCACCCCCCCCCTTCCTCCCTGCCCCCATCTCCTCATCCTGACACTCCAATTCCTTACTCGTTTTGCTGCTCACACCCTTCGGTGGCTTCTGCAAGGTTACATCTCCATTTAGTCAACCTGTAGGCAAGCGAGACGTACGTGACTCCTGTAACCTGTTCTCATAAATCAAAGCAGGAGGCAGGGAGCAGGAAAAATCTCAGTAAGCAGCCAGGATGATGCTAAGTTGACAGATGCAGGGCAGGGGCTGGCGGCTTCCTCTATGTAAAGCATCTGTCCTTTCCCTGCAGAAGATGAGGCCAAAGGCTGCTTTATCCCTGTTTTAAGCACCACGAGCTGCTTCTCCATCGCTTTTGCAAGATGACGACGTGTTGGGATGATAAGAGGGCCAGGCCAGAGCTCTGGGGACGTTATCTGCAGGGATGACAGCATCTCTGTGATGTGCACAGTAATGAATTGCCCTCTTTGCAGAAATGAGTAAGTTGTGCCTGGTGATGCAATGATTAATTTGCTCCATCATGTGAAACTGTCCATTCATCACGGGCACCAACTGCCAGCTGCTTGTGGCTGCTTTACTGGCACCAACCAGGCAAGAGGCTCTGCAGGAGCTCCCTAGATTCCCACTGAGCAACAACCCAAAACCAGCACTTCCCATGACCTCCTGACTTGAGAGGCTCCCTCCAACAACAAGCATCCAAAAAATCACAGCCTGCTCTGTCCTGGGAGACAGAAAAGGTGGAGAGAAAAAAAAAAAAAACAAAAAAACCAAAACAAGATCCTTTAGCATCTTCTACACCAAATAGTCAGAAGAGCTGGCAGGGTGGTCTCTGCCTGCTCCTGCCTGTATCCCACCAGGGCTTCCCACTAGCCCAGCCACCTCCTGAGCATCAGTGATGCTCACCCGCAGCAGCACCCACTTTTCTGCAGTCCTATAGATAAGGCACGAGGCCAAGCCATGGGGCAGATGAGTTCTGCTGCTGCTGCAACAGCACAGCCACGGCAAAGCTGTTTCCCATCTCCTGGCCAAGATTCCCTTTGCTTTTCTCATCCATTTCACTTTTTATCTTCCCCTGGTCCCAGGGAGTTTTGCACTGCAGTGCTCAGCACCAACTTGCAAAGATTACAAGTGACCGAACACTGCAAAACCCCTGCAAAACATCACTGCAAAATCACTGAAAATAAGCACTGAACCCCCCTGCAAGACGGGGGCAGCAGCAGTGTCACAAGGGCAGGGCAAGGCTGAGCCAGGGAAAGCTACACACAAGCAGGGAGCAAAAGCCCAGCTTCTGTCCTCAACAGGAGACAGGATGGATGCAGGTGCAGAGCTGGGGAGCAGAGCTCTCTGCTGCTGAGAGCACTGACAATAAAACAACAAACAAATAAAAAAATATAAAAAATCCAGTTGGTTGTACTTTAGCAAAGAATTCCAAGAGCAAAGGGGCTCACTTGGGAGCAAAACGAAGATGAATCGACAGCGAGTTCAAGAGAATTCATTCTGCTGCTGAACACTTGTCTCTCCATCAGGACATCTCAAAGGCTTGTCAAGCAAAGGCAAGGCTTTTATTTGTTTCTATGGTTGCCATAACGATGGAGCTATATGTCATGTCAGGTAGCAGCTGAGGCTCGTGCCTCTGATTTATAACTGCTCTCCAGAAATTACCAACTTTTCTGCAGAGCGGGTGGCACAGTGAACCGGGACCACCAGGTGTTTGCCAGTGCCGTGCTCTGCCCCCGGGGTTATCTCCCCTCTCTGTCCCTGCAGATGGCTGTGCCCCAAGAGATGCCTTTCTTCCTCCCCTCTGGGATGCTTTTATTAGCCCCCACAGGGATGCTCCATGCTGACAGGGGTGAGATCTGGGGGCTAGGGGCACAGGTCCTCCCGGAGGGGGCAGAGCAGCATATGCTGCCATAATTACAGTGAATCTTGGTCCCACAGGATGAGCAGTACCTCCTAAAGGTCTAAAAGAGAGATGGCAAGGTGTCCAGGGAAGGATTAAACAGCTAATAATATAGTTTTTAAAAAAATATGGACTACTGCATTAACAACCAGGCTATGGGAGAAACAGATAAGAGAGAAGGATGGGAGCAATAGGGAAAGGGACACAGAGAGAGGTCTTGAAAGCAAGTGAGACAAGGTAGTTCTTGTCCTGGCAGGGGATGCAGCCTGCCCAGCAGGAGACCCAGTCTCCAGCCCAAGCAAGAGGCTTGTCAGCGTGCCAAGAGCCCCATGGTGCTGCTGACCAACCTCATATAACCAAGGACATCACCCTTAGCGTGACTACCGTGATCCCAGATGCATGACCAATGTGTTCATCATGCAGAGGATCAGCCTCTGGGGTCAAGGAGGGGGTCCTCAACATCATTACTGCTAAATTATACATATAAGTTTATTAACTCTATGCATGCTCTTGCTTAATTTAAGCTGCAGAACCCTAAAACCACCAGCAAGTTCTGCCTGCAAAGTCCTGTCCCCACTCAA
The DNA here is from genome assembly GCF_032191515.1 of Phaenicophaeus curvirostris. Classification (NCBI taxonomy): domain Eukaryota; kingdom Metazoa; phylum Chordata; class Aves; order Cuculiformes; family Cuculidae; genus Phaenicophaeus; species Phaenicophaeus curvirostris. The sequence goes on from NC_091411.1 coordinate 4,861,941, forward strand.
GGCCAAGCACACGTGGGAGCATCCCTATGGGATGTTTGCATGGACCCCTTCGGCTGAGGTCCATCGGAAACATCTCTAACGACTTGGCTGCAGCAGCAGCAGGAGGCTTGGATCCTTCACTCCCACCCACCAAAGCACTGCGGACAGCTTGCCGCACCACTCAGTGGTGAAACACATGGAAAATAGCATCTCTCTGGAGAAGCAGCAGGGAATCAGCATTTCTCCAGAGAGCTGCTGAAAGGCAGAGCCCCACCTGTTCCTTCCGCAGTTTCAAGCATCTTCATAAAAACGTGAGGCCACATCTGAACCCTTAACCTGCGGAGTTGTAAAGACTTCATCACTTGTTTTCTCCGAACCAGGCTTTCTTCAATTTCCCTCCATTAAACTCTTCGAGACAAGTGACCCCGGAGCCAAAAGGTGTCAGACTAATGAAAGGTCTGCAGGAATGTAGCACGCTCGTTATTAAAGACACAGAAGAAATACGGGACTGAGCTACCATCACAGTTCTACACGACAGCAACCAGGGCACTCCAGGTGCCGAGACGTGGATGTGTTGCAGTTAATATTTAACAGCGCAGGATCTGCACCTTGCCGCAGGGATGTGACTGTACTAGAGCTCAAGCACTGCAGGACCATCTGCAGGAGCTGCCAGTAGTGCCACCGTGCTCCCACAGCCCAGGGAACAGGTCCCCGCCCCACACAGAGGGATGACACTGTTTGAACAGCTACACAAGGGACAGCATAAATTCACCTCTGATGGTAGGTCTGACATCACAGGTCATCATCGGGACATCTGAACCACCAAAAATGCCACATTACTGCTCCTTTCAGAAGCTACCAACACTTGTCTTAGTTCAGAGGGACAAAGCAAAGAGGTTGCAAGATACACAGCTCTAAAAATACTTTTCTCATCGTGCGAAAGCACCCAAGGACCTCGAAGGAGGTTCTTGGAGACAGGACAATGTCATACCATGAGCCCCAACACACAACGTCCTGGCTCACTGATGGCAGTGGACCAGAACAGCCTCAGCATTGGCTCCTCCACCCCATCACGCTCTGGTCAGGCGGTATCACCTTTGTCACCCCCACCCTAGGGTGCTCAGGACCCCAAGCTAGAAGCCTGATCCACGTTCAAGAAGTGTTTAAGTTCTAATGCGGAAATAACAGATTGCTTTTCCGTTTCCACTATATCTGTGAAACCTTCCATAATTCAACATCAAATATTTATTATAGCGTTTATTAAAGTTTTAATAATTCAGCATCTCTTGTGTGTAAGATACAAGCACCGTGAACTCACCTCCCTTATTCTACCTGGGTCACTCTAGTATTTATACCCGGAATTCTCAGTTTGAGTTCCATTTATGAGGGGAACAGGCAGCAGCCTCTGTGCCAGAACCCCTCCTCCCTCTGCTTGGTGTTCATCCATCCTGACCAAGGCTCTTCCACAAGGACCGGTGCCCAGAGACAATTACTGCACTGGAGAAGAAAGCAAGCTTTCTAGCCTCTATTTTCACTAAGGTATTTTTAACAAGGATGTGAGGAGGCAAGAAAGAAATAATGTTCTCCTGGCATTTTGGCTTGGAAAATGTTTCCATACAAGTTGACCCTTCATCTTCTCAAACAAAAAGCAGCAGTCTTCTGCAGACAAGAAAAACAATGCTCCTAAGAGAGCCAAATTGTGATAGATGTATACCATCAGTCTTTTTTTGCAGGAGAGGGAACAACGCTAATTAGCAACAAAAACACACTTGGACGTGAGGACCTTTTAGATGCCAGTCCCAGCTCTACCACAGCTTTTTATAGGCACTTACTCCAAGCACAGCCTTGCTAAGAATCACAGTGATGTGACAGAAGAATGGAAATCTGCCACCCCCCACCTTCCTGCATCGCTCTGGGAAAAAAAACAGGACACAAAGGGTTGGGAAATATAAGAATCCAGGAATATAATTTGCAACACAGAAGAATTTGCAGGTGAGGAAATTGTGCCTTGAGTCAATGGGAGAAGGCAGCAAGAAGGGAGGGAGGGAGAGTCTCCCTGGCACCCAGTGATCACATACTCAATCTTATTTAAAGGGGGCGACGGGAATATGCACTAAACACCTTAGGAATTAAACAGTTAAACCCATTTATTTACAGTTAAACTCCAGTCAACCAGGCAGAGTGGGACAATCACCACCACCTCTCTCCTCCAAGGCAGAGTCTGCTGCTCTCTTACCACCTGGAGCAAAGAGGAGAACCGTTCTGCCTGGATCCTTTTCCAAGAGAACTCCTTTTCCCACCCTCAGTCTGGTCTCCCATCAAGCAGCCTCTCCTTCCCACAACAATTCTCCTGTTGCAACATCCTCTTAGGTGCCACTTATGAACTGTCAATAAGTCCAATGACATCTGGTTAAAACACAAGCTAGCCAAGGTGGGAGAGCCAGAGAAATATCTGTGCATTTACTGAACTCAAGGAAAGAAAAAAAAAACTCTAATTGTATTAATAACTCAAAAAAAACCCCACCTCTAATTGCATAATAATTGGACAAGCAACATATCCTTTCACCAGGGTCTGACCCTTCATGAGCACCATAGCAGATTATCGTGGGCTGGGTAGATATGATAGACGTACGAGTTTCTGAAAGATGACAGCACCTTCATAACAGTAAATGCATCAATTTAAGCTGCGCAATCTAACATCAGATTTAAGTCACTTTGAAATTGCCTTGCCACAGGTTCGTACCAATTTACCTGACTGGATCGCCAGACTTCATAGTTATATGCACAGTTCTGGTCTAGACCCCTCGGGACCTAAAAAGTCTGAGAGCTATCACATCAGATTTCTTATTGGAAGAAAATTAATCAAACTTATCATTGTAGGAATTACTGTATCCTCAATAACAAAATAAAGAGCAGTGCAGTCACTCAAGCACAAGGAAAACAAGAAATCTGCTTCCTACCTGACATCTGCTGGATCTTCCGTCACCAGAACATCTGTCTTGCAGCTGGCGAGAGGATTGATGGAAAGCTCCACAGGGGGCACCACAAAGCTCTTACTGACAGGCAGCCACAAACCTTGACCCAAGCTATAGGTGGACCTGGAATAAGGACAAACATGTCATATAGGAACATACTGTCTATAGAGAATGGTGGCCCTCTATTTCACCTGACCACATGGAAATCAGAGCAGCGGTGGCACTATGGGATAAGTTAGTTATTTGGTCTTGTCCTGAATGCCAAATGAAAGAGGAATAGCTAGAGATGGATCAGGGAAAACATGGAAATGGTTAAACTCTTCATTTTAGTCCAGGAAGACTTTATGTGTGCACCATCCTCGCTTTTGCTGAGCTGGATCCCATTGAGGGAACAAGAGGGAAACCCTTCCTTGTCTGCAGAATGTGGACAAATCTTTCACATTTGTCAAATGCAAATGACATTGTTGTCCCTCAGGCAGAACAAGACAGAGCCAGGAGTTACCAAGAGGTAGCATCCACTGGGACGGTCTCACCAACACTCCCCTCTCAAATGTCCAAGCTGAACACTTCTTTGACTCACCTGAGGATCTTCTCTGGTGCCTGCTCTCCTGTGACCAAATCATATCCCCGCTCAAGCGTCGTGTAGGGCCACGGCCTGGGAAGCAGAGAGGGAAAGAGTAGCTGTGGCAAATCACACAGCAGGGTAAGCAGTAGAGTCTGCTCTTGAGTCTTTGGTGCCAGTGATGGCTGGAGAAGAGGAGAGCAGACCCCTCACCAACACGGGAGCGAGGACAGAGAGAACACACCATCACATCACCACTCACCCTTCGCTGTGTCCCCAGTCACTGCGCACACACAAGTGGCGATGGACGGGGTCTGGGGCGTAGCCTTCATGGCAGCTGCACTCTCCTGAAAGAGAAGAGGGGAAGATGAGACCTCTCTGCCCGCAAGGAACACCAGTGACCACGTCATCGGGTGCTCTTCCCCTGTTTCCCCTGTCTGGTTGTTCATGGCCATTCCTGGTCCCTGTTGTAGATCTGGAAGACTCTGGATTCTTCTGAAACCTCCAGGAGGATGGGGAGGAGAAGATGAGGAGATACTGGAAAGACACAAGAAACCTGTAGCTGGAGGGAGTTATGTGATGTGGCTCCTGCTCCAGCTGTTGTAAAAGGTCTGTTCTTGAACTGTACTCCTGTGCAGCCCTGCAGCTCCCCCTCGGTCTAATGGACTCTACTGAAAGCTCACACTTGCCACAGGGACATGCCCATGTGGATCCAGGCGCTACCATGGTCCTGCTGAACCCTGTCTGCACTACTGGTGGAGAGGCTTCTCTGAGGCCAGTGGTTCAACCCTCAGTAGGGATCACGCCTTCACTTGAAGAGAGCCAGTGCCCACTCCCATGTACCTCTAAGGCTGGGGGATGCTCCCAACCCATCCTGGACAGCTCTCTTCCCACCTCTGCTCCTGTTACCTTGCACTGGGATGAGTTCATAGAGTCTCCTCCAGCCCAGGCTCCTACAGGAGGATGCAGAAGCCCCCAGCCTCCATCCTCCACAGGCAGTGCCCATGTCATGTCCCCATCCCATGGCTAAGGAGCTCTCAGTCCCACTCCCCTTCACTCTCTAGGTGCTGCTTCACCCTGTTACACCCTTTTGACAGCAGGAGATGACATTTCTCACACCAGAAACCCAACCATGCTTGGCCCAAATTGATTCTGTGTTTGGTAGAAATACATAACCTGGAGCAAGAAACAGCAAAATCAAAAGATTAATTGGATTTGCACGTGGAGTTACAAGCTCCTGCTGATGATTTCCCCCTCCCCTCCCCATCGTGCCTGACGGCACTGCAGGCTGAACTGTAAAAAACAGTAGAGGTGGGGAGCTGAGGAGGATGCTAAAGGGGGGTAACCCCATCACAGCGATAACACAGACTGGCAGGTACCTGCACGCTCATCGAGATCCTAAGTAAGTCCTTAAAATGCTTCGCAGGGATTACAGTAAAGAGCTTTATTGTCGGGAGAGAATGAGATGAGGGTTCAACTGCTGAGATTTTTGAGGAAGAGGTGCCTGGAAATGGGGAGGCAGCAAAAAAAGAAAAGAGGGAGAAAAAAAAAGAGAGATAGCTAATGATGTGCTAAAACGCAACAGCACCTTCATGAAATATTCACTGCCTTAAACACGTCTAATATTAAAGATTAAATGTCCCGGGATTTGTCCTAGCGACTTCGAAGCACTGATTTATGATCTGTCAAAAGCTGCTAACCTCATGATTCATAACGGGAGCAGCAAGAACATTGCTTCTCCAAAGGGAAAGAGTTGGGATGGAGATGGTGGTGCAAGCCCCTGTACTGGCTCAGCTGTGCCTGGGGGCTGGGGAGGCCTTGCTGCAAGAAACTGTGGGTCCTAATGGCTCCATCAGTAATTTTAAAAAAAGAAAAGTTATTTTTTCCTTGGGTGCTTAGTACGCAAGTTTCCCCAGCCGCGCCGCGGATCATTAATTCCTGGCGCTTATTACATAACAAATATATGCTCTGCAAATGAAAGACATCTCAAAGTGCTTGCAAAGCAGAGCTGGGAGTCTTGGAGCACCAGCTCGTGCTCAGCTCCTGCCACAGAAATTAGAGCAAGTAGGGAAAAAACCAAAATCTACCAAGGTTGGCATCAAATGGCCTAAACAAACACCTCCCTGTTGACAGCTGGAGGTGCCAGGGCAGTAAACCCCTTTCCCACAGCGCAGGAGGGTTTATTTTGTCCAGCGGTTTGTTTACTGCTCTGTCAGTTTGGCATCGGGAGGAGAAACTCTATCAACCTGCAGAAATATTGATTTTATCGACTCCAATCCTGGAGTTTCAACAGCTCCCGCCAGTGCTGGAGGCTTTATTGGGAGGTTTATTGGAAGGTTCATTCCAGTAAGTGAGAGGGCAAACGGCAGTGCCGGCTGGGGAGGAGAAAGGTGGGACATCAGGGAAAGCACCCAGGGCACGGAAGGACCTGCTCCTCACCAGGACCACTCGCGACCTGTTTTCCCAGCTGGATCTGTCCCCTTTTGGCAGAGTTTTAGGGACTGAATAGGAAGGCTCCCAGCACTGGCTCACTGAGCGTTGCAGTCTGCAGGAAGAGCAGGGACTCCTCCTCTTGGGCCAGATGGTTTAGGATCTATTTCTGTATCTAGGACTACAAACAAGCAATTAGTGGGGTTTCCATAAACCTCAGCAGAACCTGCTGTGCTCCTACAAGTTTTCACGAGCTTCTAGTCTCTCCACAGCAGCATCCACCCTCCTTCATTGACCTCATGAGCTACTCCATTATTCTCTTTCTGTCCCCATGCTCCCTGGGTGTCATGCTGAGCCAGCCCGAGCCAGCGGAGCAGGGCTATTACAGACCAAGAAAGCCCCCAAAGTGGCAGGAATGGGTTTTCCCCATACCTCTAACTCCTCTCTAGGGTAAATGCATTCTCTAAAGAGAAGATTCCAACATGCTGCTAAAATAAATGAAACCACCCAAATCCAAAACAGCAACACCTTTGTTCAGAGCTACTAAATGCCGTGTGCTTCTGAGACAAGTGGAGTTTTCTGCTCAGCATTGCTTGGGCTAAGTTAGGATTCAACCTGAGCTTAAAGACAAAGTCAACTGAAATAACCGAGTTTGACAAATAGCCACACCTGAAGCCGGATGCAATTTCCACAGGTCCTGCACACGCCTCCACGCAGCGTTCGGCTGCTGCAAAAGGACAAATGAATCAGGATCTACAAACTGCTCTGACAAGCATCCTATTTCCGCAGCCACCGACCTGTGCACCCTGTGTGCATCATCCTTCCTCTTCCTTCAGATTCATAACCCACAAATCGGGTCAGAAAATCCATGGCAAATTTTGGGCTGTTATAGCAAAAGGAAGGATTGCTGTTTGCTCAGTTTTAGCAAAAGCACATCCCAGTACTCAGCTCTGGAGATCCCATGTCCCGTATCCAGTGTATTATTTAAGAAAACACCCCTGCCGTTTCAGAGAGAAGATGGATAAACCAGGAAATATCACACCATAGCTCAAGCAAGAGGCTCAGAAAAACATGTATGTTATTCCTGTGACACATGCAGCTGTGTGGAAGGGTGAGGGGAGACGTGAGGCCACAGGAATACAGAAGCTCCCACAGCATTGCTCTCCGTCCTCCCCAGCTCCCCTCTTACTCCAAGTCCCATCACAGACTGTGCTGCCACGACTAATTACAGGTGACATGGAGTTTCTGTGCCAATTTCTATTCGTGAGAGCAAACCCTCGTCTGAAGCAGTAGGACACATCCCAAAACACTGCAGGAGCACCTCACCTGCAGCCTCCCCTCCTGCTGTGCCTTCACCTCCATGGAGGCTGGTGGAAGAGACTGCTGGTAGCTCAGCCTGAAGTGCCACACAGCAACACGCAGCAAGGTGTGGGTGGGACTGAGGAACCCAGCTCGTAGCAGCAGTGCAGCTCAAGCTCCCTTTGGCCCCACAGCATTGCCCTTTCCCTCAGCTGGGAGGGTGAGAAGGATCTGCAGCTTGACCTGGAGAAACAGGGCAAAGCATGGACACATCTGCCTGGTTTCCACACGCAAACTGTGCTCGTTTCTGAGCACGAGGCTCCTCACGCTGCCTGTGCTTCACTCTGGCTTTTGTGCCGGAACTGCAGAAGGGCAGGGCTGGAGCAGTCTGCATCCATCATTAGCATCGTTAGCACCCATGACTTTTGGTTCAGAGTTGACCCATGCTGAGGCTCGCTCATTCCTGGAGGAAAGCAATCTCACATGAACGGCATCTAAGCTCGTGACCTCCAGGGGCACAGGCATGGTGCAAAGACAATTGCGTGGAGGAAAACAGCCCTCTGGCCCCTGCTGCATCCCAACCAGCACAGGGTCTCATGTTGCACCTGCATCCTCCCTGGCCGTAGCACTCTGCCCAGGGAGCAGCGGAGCAGGGCTGTGGGATGAATCGCCAGCGTGGCAGGGTAATCCTGTTAGCCTCGTTAGGGAGAGAGGCAATCTGCAGTGATAATGCTGCAAGATCACCCTAATCCTTCCACCCAGTGCGCAGCACAAAGCGGAGGCTCCTAGAGTCCCTGTGCTCCCGGAGAAGCTGTTCCTTGCTGTCATTGGCATTTTTATTTAAGGAGCTGGCGGGGCTTTGGCAGTGGTGGAGCAAACCTGTAGCTCATCAACTCTCTTCCTGAACTGCCAATATCCACGATTCCTTCCTCCAAAGCAACACAAGTGTCCGCCCTTGCCCCACAGTGATGCCTTGCCGTGCCCCTGCTGCAAAGGCACAGTCCTGGGGACAACTCTGGACCCCAGCTAGGGTGGCAGCTTGTCCCTGGAGGCTGCAGGGCTACGAACACACTCATTTTGACTTGTGTGAGCATTGCACGTACACACTCACTGCTGCTTCAAAGCTGCCTCTCCCACTTCAAGTGATGCGCAGCCTGGCCCCAGGTTTTTGCATCCCCTCCTCTCTGGGTACACACGCACCAGGGGACATGGCATCGAGCTGGGAAGCTGTAGCACCAATTTCCTGTCTGCTTTCAGCTCCGCAGCTCACCTGGGCTGTATACCCTGCAGAGCCCCCATCCCAGCAGCGGGGCAAGCTTCAGCACAACCATCCCTCCAACACCACCTCTTGCTTCTCCCTCCAGCCACTGCAGCATGGGAGGAGAAAGGATTGGTAGAGGGAGGTGGGTGCCGGGTGGCAAGCCAAGGCTGAGCATTTTTAAATGAACAGAGGCAGTCATTGAGTGTGGCGACTGCTACCCTGCCAGCCCTGACTGCAGCAGTGTTTGCTGCGGGGCTGCAGCACAGAGCCCTTCTCTTCTATGGGAGCATGGAGCCATCTCCAGGGTTACCAGCCTGCTCCAAGGCAGGAAGAATGGAGGGTCCCTATTCTTCCTTGCTGCAGGGATGCGAAGCCTCTGTCCCCATCGGCAGCTTGAGCTACATGGCCTGACTCCCCTCTGCAGGAGCAAAGGCAGCTGCAAAAGGCATCTCCCACCTGAGCACTGCTGTTCTGACCACCAGTTTGGTGCTCAGTAAGGGCAATGTCCCCGTGTCAGTCACAGTGGCTGCTCTCCACGAGTCCCCGCTAGAGCAGAGAGGACTTGAGTGCTCTCATATTGGGCTCATTTGCTGCCTCCTGACACCACATAGGACACCTCATGCTCCCCCCAGCTCTGATATTCCCCAATGTGTCCCTTCCAAGGTGGTGGCAATGCCCAGGACCACCAACACCAGCCTTGAGCACCAGCTGCATGGCATAAGCCACCAACAGATCAACACAAGTTACCCCAACCCTCCAAGAACCATGGCCACTCTCCTCCTATAACAAAGCTGTTGAGGCCTCAGAGTCTTGTCTGCATCTGGAGGAAGACCTGCATTGATTTATCCCTTGTGAAAGGTTTCTGAGCTCCTGGCAGAGAAACAACCTCTTCTTCCAGCATCCACAAGAAGTTTGATAAAGGCAAATGAAACCCCATGCCCTTCAGTCACCTGAAGCATGTACTGTGATCCTGTGAGCACCTCTCCCAGGCTGCTCTTCCTCACTGTTGCAGAGCACCCAGCCCCTCAGTGCGTGAGGAGGCTGCAGGATTCCCTTCTGGGCACAGCGTTGTCAAACAGTCCCCACCGCTGTCTCTAAATCACGTGCAATGGTCATTGCCTCAGTTCATCTCCCTCCTTGCCTACAGCAACTCCTGTGCTGGCAGATCTGGCTGCAGTGCACCCACTCTGCGCTTGTGATAACGTACTGGGAGGTCCCACAGGCTCCCTAAGCGAGCCCTCCACTCCCCCCTTGCTGCCAGCCCTCCTGGCAGGGATGATTAACCTACCAGGGAAATGCAAACCCTGGGTAGCACATGAGATCTCAACCACCCAGTCCTGCCGCAGGTGGGAGTCTCTTCCACCCATGGTCTGACCTAAATAAAAACAATGAACATCAAGGTAGCAGCACTCCCCGTGCTGACCTCGAACTGGCTGCTGATGGTGCAGGCACAGCAGGTCATGGATGCTCAGTTGCCCCAGCCTGGTTTCCCTGGGAGGAGCAGCTCCATGACAAGGGTGAGCTCATCAGGGACAGGGCAAAACATGTTTGCACAAGGGCTGGCACCAGAGTTTCCCATTGATAGAGGTAGGGATGAAAGGAAAGTTGAAAAAGCCTGCAACAAACCCCTTCCTTAAAGAGTCTGCTGTGCCCCTCTGGGATGGCAGAGCAAGTGCCTCTTTTGAGAAAGAGAGTTGGAGAAATTGAAACACAGGCAAGGATGAACAAAGGTCCTAATAGTTCATTAAATGCCTAACTTCAATGAACAAGACTTCTGAGAGCTGCTCCTGGAGCTGGGTCAGCCCCTGGCCAAGGCTGCGGTTCCCCCAACAACTGTGGCAGCAGCACCAGCTCCAGTAAAGCTCTCTGAAAAGCTTCTCTTCTGCTGTCCCTGGCCTTTGGGGATGGCACTTCCCAAACCTTTCATCCTCACAAGAAATGTAGTTTCAGTAAAAGCTGTTTAGCTCTTGAGGAACGAGACAGGGACAGTGGCTCCTTCCCACCTGACATAGGGCAGAGTACAGAGGGAAAGCCCAAAGCCAACTTGACAGTTATCCCTCCTGTCCCCCCACTACACGCCCCTCTCTTCACCCAGATCCATCACAGCACTTAATGTGCAAGCTTAATTTCCAAGGATTGCATCTGGCTTTACACTCTACGTGGATTTTATACTCATTATCATCTGCTCAGCTGCTAAGGAAGTTCTCCCTGGGCACACAAGTGTGGCTGATGCCAGGAAGCGGCGAGAGGTCCTGAGGGGGGACCAAAGGTGGTCCATTGTGCCATGCCTGTCATCTTCTGGCATGACCACTGGACCAGAGTTGACCACAGCGGGCTGAGAAGCCACCTCCTGCAGCACTGGTGGGATGAGGAGATGAGCCCCAGAGTGGCTCCATCCAGCAAAACTCATTCCTTTTCCCCCCCTCTCTGTGGTCTTTAGACAAGCACAGAAATGCCATTACAGGAACATTAGCAGCTGCAGGATTAAACACTCTAATGGCAGAAAATGAGAGTGTAAAGACAGCACAGATAACCTTAACTCAGCCCCCTTGCAGGCATGCATTTTGATTGCTGTTTATGTATAACACTTCAGCCCGAAGCTAAATTAGCTTGGGAGTTAACTGCCTCCTGCCCTGCTTGGTGCACGAGGCAAGCTGTGCCGCCACAGGAAAAGAAATCGTATATTACATGGTTTTTGACCAAGTTATTAAACTACATACCTTAGAGAGACAGAACCTCATCTTATAAAAGTCTAAGTCAATAAAGACACCAGGATCCTCCAGCAGCGAAAATAGCAAAAGTGCACAAGAACAAACAAATATTACTTGATGTGCACAAAAAGCTGCATGATATTAAATTGAACTACCAGAGAAAATGGCTCTTTTCATAAACGCAAATACACCCTTACCAAGGTTGGTCATCTCCCAATTTACATGCTCAGCTCTGCAACCTCCAAATCCCCTTAACAGGTTGCCTTTAAAAAAATGGCTCTGTTTAAAAATGATTTTAATCCATCTCCTGCCTACAAGACCCTTGTCCTACCTGGACAGGAACACCATCTGCAGCTTTGGTGACAAACCACCCATTTGGAAGATGATAGAAGCTTTTTTTTTCCCCTTTTTCCTGCCAATTTCCAGAAAAGACCCTTAGTTACCACATCTCTTTTGGTCCTTACACACTCGTTGCCTGCTGCGTTAAGGGGTGCCACCAATTGTAGATGCAGAGGAGAGGAGTGTGATGGAGAAGTGCCAGATTTATAGATGGAGAAAAATAAATCCCACACATTTGTACCTGCTAATCAAGGTAGCTATCCATCTTATTTATGCCACTGCTCTGGCAAACCTGACAGCACAAAATCAGAGGCTGGTTTTCCAGCATTTGGCCCTAAGGGACCAATTCTCCGCCAGGTCTCTTAAGTGATGCCCACAGAATGCACAAGTGAATCAGTTTAGTGCATACAAAGCAGGTAATTGTGCTCACAAATCAGGATGCACATATGCTGCTGAAAACGATGCTCTCATAAATGTTACCGGTGCTGGTAAAGGAGGCCAGCGGAAAAAGTGGCACTCCTGGATTTTACCCAGAGGTATCGCAGCACAGGGTACAAGCAGTGGTGCTGGTAATGTACTCCACATCTGTCCAAACTATGGAGAGCAAGGAGAGTTGAATGCAAGTCCCAAAAGATGAGAAACCTCCAAGCAGCACAGTCAGCACCTGCCAAGACAATGGAGTGTGTTGGCTGAACCTCTCCAGCTGAGGATCACATCCTGACCCCGGAGAGGTACCTGTCCCACCTGATGTGATAACTGGAGCACAGCCACCGTGTAATGTCTGCAGGGGCAAGGCCCTCAGCAGCATCTATTTATTTATGTACCTGCAGTCACATCAGACTAACGGGTTTGGCTGTTTCTAAGGCAGAGAAGAAGGGGAAGGATGATATTTTGCCCATGTGCAGATGTCAGAGCTCCCTCTGAAAAGCTCTGATGAGCTGGAGCTTTGCAACACGGGTTTGAAATTTGTCAGCAGGGCAGTAATCTTTTAATTAAAGGGTGAGCCAGACGGCAAAGACACAAGGGAAGGCAAATTAAGGTCAGGCAAACAAAAATGTATTTTGGTATTTCCTAGAGTTTCAGAGCTTCCGTTTTCAGTGCGGATTATTACTCAGACTTAAATAGTGCTTGGTGGCTGGAGTTGTGAGTCAGCACATTGCACGGAGAGTTCTTATATAAAGCTCCAACTCAAAAGAGGTCTTGAGTGCTGGAGAGGGGCAAGAGCTTGAGTCTCACCAGACAGAGCATCCATGATCTGGGGGCCTCTGCCCAAACGTGCACCAGAAGCCCATGGCACTGCCACTGAGGACGAGTCCTACCTACCCTTTGGGGCAAGGAAGCTTTGGGGCAAGGCTTTATCTATATTCTCCAAGGCTGAAGTGAGCTATAAACACGCCTGAGGACCTCAAGGCTGGCTCTGAAGCTCTTCACAGGGGAAACCTTCAAGGCTTTCATCCTCCAGACAGGTCAAACTGTCCTGTTTGACAGGACATTCTCCTCACGGATGCTTCACCCAGCCTGAGAGGACAGGAGAAACTCTTAGCACCCATTGCTTGGGATGCTCACAGAGATGATAAAATCCCTGACCTGAAAAGGTTGAAATCTAGGCAGGATTTATGTCCCATAGTAAAATCACAGACCTGCCTCTCTCATGGTGATAAAAATAAATCACCCTTAAAAATAGAATGACATCAATAAAAATAAATCTAAAAATACATGCAGTGCATCGTGGAGTTATGGTCTGCTCCCAGCCTGGCATGGAAACTCCTCACCAGCTAAGGGCTGGTGATGAGCGTAAGTGGTGCTTAGGCTTATGACCTGGGAGAGGGTGTCAAATAGGTACTTCCAAAAGTCTAATTTCCAGTGGGTGGTTGCTTAGTTCTTGTGAAATTTGGACACCTCTTAAAGGGGACCTAGTTTCGGGCTGTGAAAATCCATGGTGCCACTGGACAGTTGTGATCTACCCCTATGGATCCACCTGGTACAGACAGAAGGAAGCTTTTGCTTTGTCCATATGCAAACTCCCACAGAAGCTGGTGGAAAAAACAGTCAATGGATGTTCAGGTGAGGAAAATGAAGGATCAAGGCTGTTCACCTCCCATCACAGGTACAGCAGAGGACAGGAACTAGGGATGGGAGCCGCAGAGCAGCTGGTGGAGTTAGGATCCCACATGGGGCTGCACTAACAAGCATCACTTCCTTCCCTGCAAACAAGATCTGACGTGTTCTGCTCAAGCGTGGGGCATCCAGCGAGAGTGACAAGCTGCTCTGGTGAGCTGGGGATGCAGCGAGGGCAGCAGCTGGGCCAGTATGGGGAAACATCCAAAGGGGATGTCACAGTCTGGCTCCATAAGATGTCCCTGTGGTTTCTTCTGGAGGCAGAGTTTTTTCTCTCCTCCTGCTCTGAACCAGGGAAGAATGGAACAAGTCTTCCCTCTCCCCCAGAGGTGGCTGCTTTTCACCATTTTTCACCTGAAATGATCCTTCTACACTGTGACATCTGAGTGAGAAGAATCTCTTCCTGCACCATCTCCATCTGCCAAGGTGGCTGCTGCCACCTCCCAGCCCTCCTTGGGATTTTAGGTGATGCCCAGGGCTCATCTACATCAGGAACTCAGCCAGTGTAATTATTCTGCAGTGCTGCCTGCCAGTGCCTCCATACAGACAAGCCCTGAGGAAGAGGAATGCTAAGAAGAGAACTTTCCCTCGACCATAAAAACAGATTTATGAAACCAAGTCCAGTATTTGCATCTCAGCTGAGCAGGGAGAGATGAAAACAGGGTCACCCTTGCCAGCCTGTGGTGCTTTCATGACCCTGAGAGATTTCTTCCACTCAAGGTGTCATGTATTAATGGCACAGTCTGTGGTAGTGGGAGCCTTAGAAAAAGTCTTCTCCTTTGTAAGCCATCCTTCTCCAAACTCCCTGGCAAAACCAGAAACCAACATCCCTACTCGCAGCCCCAAGTCTTGTACATGAACACGCAGTGAAGAAACTTTCATTGCTAAGGAGGGATGTGGCACACACAGAGAGCTGGGCTAACCTGGGAATGCTACTGCTCACCGCTCTGTGAGGAGAAGGAGGGGTTTGCAGGCTCTTAAGATGCAGAGTGTGCCAGAAGCAACAGGACCGCTTGTCTCCACAACACCAAGAAGGCATCCAAGCCAAGGCAAGACACTGGAAAGCAGGAGCAATGCTCACTGCTGCAGAGGGCACAGCAGATACCACGTCAGCAAAACCAAGCACAGTCCCCAAGCCACCTTCCCATGCAAGGTCCTGTCACCCACACCAGCTGAGGAGATGTCACCTCCTGAGGACCACTGTTGGCTGGGGTCACATACTCATTTCCTACCCACAGAGACCCCCTGCCTTCATTCACTAGCCGCATGCTTGCTTATTAGTAGCTCACTGTAGAGTCCACGACCCCTGTTTGTTACCCAGGAACAGGCAGGCCAGAAGGAAAGGTGACATTTCTCCTCTGCCTGGCTCCACATCTCAGAGGCCCAGCAGGGCTGGCTTTTGCTTCACGGGGGCAGCCTTTGCATGCAAGCAGAATGTGCTCAGCAAAAAAGGGCATTTACAGATGAGGAAAGATAGCAAACTTCACAACTGCACGAGGAACGACTAGAGAAGAGATCCAACCTAGATAACCACCAGGCAGGAACATTAATGGAAAAACAGGTGATCTGTGGTGGAAGGGATGGAGATGGAGCCAGTTTATGAGTAGGTTTTACAGACCGGACAGCAAAATAGTGTATCTTGGAAGCAGATAAACTCCACGTGCCTGCAGCTGCCACACCAGTTAACTGATAGATCCACCACTTCAAATCTCCATCCTTGTGAACACCTTCTTTACTGATGGAGGTAACCACTATATGACCCTGCTGATACCTCTTGGTCCTCTGTACCTAATGCTGCTTAACACAGAGGTGAGCCAAGTGGGCATTGAAGTACCCAGAAACAAACCTCTCTCTCGCACCTCTTAGCTTTCCAAGGTCTTCACTCATCCCCAGCTTTCCTTACCTGTCTCTTGGTCACACAGCTGCTCACAGGCATCAGTGGTCCTCTGGCCACAAAGGTCTCTCACCCAGGGGGATGTAGCATTTATTTGATAGTACAGGGACAATTTGGCTGGATTAAGCCAGTCAGAGATGTCCAAGTAGCTCCCCTCGCTCACAACGAAGCTGCTGCCTGGAGGGTAGGAAGAAAGTGCAATAAGTGAGTGTAAAAATCCAAAAAAAAAATACCCCCAAATCTGCTTTTTGGCCCAATATCAGAACACTCTATGCTTCAGGAGCTGCTGTAATGTCAATGTCAGCAAAATAATCCCAACTTCATTTAAAAGTTCCTCTCCATATCAATGGGCCCCAAAGAAAGGTCCATGAGATGGGATGCTGCTGCCCAGATGATCCCTGAGCCTACTAAGCATCATGAGATAACGGATTTGATTCCCAGATGCCTGTAGAAATGTCGACCGAGGGAATTATTCTGATCCATCTGACCGGAGCTCCACTTCTCCAGCTCAGGCAAGTGGTGTCTGCAAGATGCCTGGATGCCAGGCTCAGGGTGCAGATGGGCAGCAGCAGCATGGGCTGCTCCCTCTGCGCTTCTTTAGTTGAAGGTGAGTGAACTGGCTCAACACACAACATCTCATCTGCGTGGTCTTGTATCAGAGACACTCGCTCACTCACTCCCTTCTGAGAGTTAGAAGTGAATTTCCTGCTAAAAGTCTTTTCTTACAAAAACTTACGTTTCTTTATTTTGTGAAATGTATTTTCCCCCGCTGGCATCTGGGAATATGCATCATCTAATTAGCCAAATAGATTTTCAGTTCAGCCCAATCATTTCCTTATCTAACATCTGAGGCCCAGCATCGCTTGGGGGATTTTGTAGGCACAGAGGTCCTCATTAACTCTGATCTTCAATTACATTGATTATAAGGCTGCCTCCATAACAGTGCTGCACAGATCAGAGGGGAGCCAACCCCCCTCTGCCATTAAAAAGGTGTTTTGCAAAAGTTACTGGGGTAAAAACCTCTAAAAACAGGGGAGAAGAAACCTTCAAAGAGGACTGGGCAAGGGGAACTGTCAGGCAGCCCAGGAACCCACAGCCACTCTTCCACTAAGTACTAGGATATGAAATCATGGGTAAAAATTGCAACCACCACCTGAAGATTCAAAGCCTTCTTAGCAATTAGAATCAGAATGGTTTGGGTTGGAAGAGACTTTAAAGTCCAACAAGTTCCAACCCCCCTGCCATGGGCAGGGACACCTCCCACTAGATCAGGCTGCCCAAGGCCCCTCCCAACCTCACCTAAACATCTCCTGGGATGGGGCAGCCACCTGGGCAACCTGGACCAGGGCCTCCCCACCCTCATTGTGAAGAATTTCTTCCTAATGTCTAATCTAAATCTTCCCCTTTCCAGTTTAAAGCCATTCCCCCCTCGTCCCATCACTACAAGCCTTTGTAAAAAGTCCCTGCTCAGCTCTACTGTAGGCCCCCTTTCAGTACTGGAAGGTTGCTATGAGGTCTCCCCAGAGCCTTCTCTTCTCCAGGATGAAGAACCTCAACTCTCTTAGCCTGAGACAGCAGCCTGAGATACCAACCCAATAACAACAGCTCAAGGACAGCAAGTCTATAGATCCAGGGTGTATTTTAATTAAACCTTAGAGCTTGTATCGCTTAGTAATGATTGGGACATCATCCTTCTAAGCACTGCACAAGACCTTAGCTCAATGAAAGCCAAGAGATTAAAAAAGCAGGACAAAAACCCGCATAAAAGCAACCATGCCACATGAAGCTACTTGAACACACACTCCTGATTTCCTTTTGAAGAGAATCACTGGTACTTAAGCAAGAAGGAACCCTTCTAAACCTCATCCCATGCCACATTATCCATGCAGAATGTAAAAAGAGGAAAGCCTGAAGTCAAGCATTCTGGTGAGCAACCCCATTTTCTGGCATCCTGAGATCTCAGCACCTTATAAATCTGGGTCCTGATTTCACATTAATTCAAATCTTCCATACTTAAACTGGTTTTACACTGTAAATGTATTCACAGATGTATCTCAGCACTCAAAGCCAATGGAAGCTGCCAAGCTACTGACTGTTCAAGCAAAGAAAAATCAGACATCCAGCATCTAGCTGCTCTGGAGATGCAGCAAGGCAGGAGCATGCATCACCAAGGCTGCAGGATACATCTCAATCAGATACGTGGCAGCAGTAAATTGTCAGCTAAACTCCACAGCATCACTGGAAAGCATCAAAACCCTGAGCACAAAGAAGTACCTTACAGCTACCTAATTTTATTTATAATTACCACTCTTGTCAATGAATATTTAAAGATGGCTTTAAATACCGACAATAAATATTGTTGGTTTATTTTGCCAAACAGAAATGCATCATGGACCCACTGAGAGTGTTTATTTATATGTACGTGTCTATGGAGTAACCTCTCAATCTCGCTTTCTTTCTTATTTTTGTAGTTCCCTAATAAAGAACGAGGCTTGGGAGACACATAAGCACGTTTTGAGGCTCAGCTACAGACAACTCCCCCTGCACCGAGAGACTGAAGAGCAAAACCACCACCTCTCAATTAAATCTCTATTTAATGAACCCTACTTTGAGTTAAAATACAGTCGGCCTGAAAGTAACAGAAGCAAATTAGGCATAAATAAGTCATATAATTAGTATTCAGAAAGGCAATGGTGACTTAAGCTGGCAAAGCATCCTGGCCCAGGAGCTGCTACATGGAGGGGAGCTCCCCACGGTCAGGGTGGGCAATGGAGGGGTGTCCTCTGGAGCTTCCCACCAGCCCCACGTGCTGAGCTCTTTCTGGAAAAAGCACATTCATGGTCCTGCTGCTAAATTTTCACCTTCTTTGAATAACCCAGCCTGTTTGCTGCTGGAAGTATAAAACCCCCCAAACTATCTATTTATGGAAGTACTAACGAAAATAACACCAAACCATAACAGCCGCCAATAACTTCTGATGGGAGATCTTTTTGCCCTCTGCAGCTTCCTGAAAGGAGGTTGTAGTGAGGTGGGTGCTGGTTTCTTCTCTCAAGTAACAACCGATAAGATGAAAGGAAATGGCCTCAAGTTGCACCAGGGGAGGTTTAGATTGGATATTAGAGAAAATTTCTTTACTGAAAGAGTGGTGAAGCACTGGCAGAGGCTGCCCAGGGAAGTGGTGGAGTCACCATTCCTGGAGGTGTTCAAAAAATGTGTAGCCGTGCCAATCTGGGACATGGTATAGCAGGCACAGTGGGGTTGGGCTGATGGTTGGACTGGATAAGCTTAGAGGTCTTTTCTGACCTTAATGACTCTACAATTCTATGATTCTCTTCCAGCAGAATTTTGGTGCCCACGTAAAAGCACAGATTTGAAAAGACTGAAATAATTTGCAAATTGATCAAGCTTTGTCATATTCTGTACAGAGAAAGACCTTCCTACATGCAATGCAACTGTAACTTAAATAAAAAAGAAACATCCTGGTATATTCAAGATTAATTACTTGCTTTAATTTTAATAAGTCTGATTGAGAATCATCTTCAATATCATTTTTTTGTTTAAAAAAGCAGAAGTGATAACATTTTAATCCATAATCCCTGAAATAAATTTCAGCCTAGAAAGGAGGCTTTTCTACTTCAGTTGTTGGCTGACGGTTGGACTGGATGATCTTAGAGGTCTCTTCCAGCCTTAATGATTCATTGATTTTATTCTATAAAAAATAATAATAATAAAAAACCTGGGGAAATGAAGGTTCTTAGTTAATTGTAAACAGTTTCTTCCTAGGAGGAAGGAGGCGACAACTTCCAGCAAGGAAATCTTTGAAGCTGAGCGTATCACAGCTCAGCTGGGTGAAATTTTGAGAGGTGTTCACAGACACACTACTCATCACCTTCACACCCATTGGAAATACAAACAAACAAACATCCCAACCTTGATCCCTTTATAGCTTGTCTGAGTAAATAAATAACAGGAAACGGTGTTTACAAATATTTTGAAAGCGAAAATTCTGAAGATTTCAAAGCCTTTTCACACAACTTTTCTCTTTATTTTCAAAGAATTTGGACGTAGAAAACAGTTTTCAAAAGTCACCAGTGTTCACATATCAAAACCATCTTGAAAAGCTCAGAAAGGGCAGGTTGAGTATTGAATCCTTTTAGAAACTACAGAGAACAAACATTTTCTAAGCAAGAGCTGTTTCAAACATCTTTAGCTTGCTAGGAACATCAGCCAAGTTTGTTTTCATCAACATACAGCCTCTCCATGGAGGGAAATCGAGGAGAAGGGAAGGGAAGGTGATGGGGAAAACAAGGGGCTCACACTGCTGGGGCAGTGAGGGGTAGACTCTGTTCTGAACCACCCCCTGAAACCTTCCTTGAGGACCTCAGACTTCACTGACTCTCCCTACACCTGCACCAAGTTATTTTGCCTCAAATTGCTGCCTGTGGACCTCAGGATGCAGACACTAGCAGAGACATTCTCCAAAACACCCAGAGAGACAGCTCACACTGCTGTCTTCTACTGCTAACCCCATCATCTCCCATGTGCCCTTGTGGACACAAGTTTTGAGCTTCGCATTCAAAAACTCAATGAAATTCCCCTTAAAATGGAGACATTCAGGGTAAAGCAACCATCAGGATAAAGCAACCATCAACCAAATAAGGGACTACAACAATGAGATGACAACTCTCCACCAACCACCACCACATCCTCCCAGGAACTTGCATTGTAGGACATTTCCCTGGAACACTGTTGGCTTTACAAGCCAGTCTATACCATAAATTAGCACTGCAGTGCCGTGGAGAATATCAGTACACAGCTACATCACTACATCCCGTCTCCACAAGGTCCACCAACACCTTGGGGGATTGATTTGTTTGGGTTTTTGTATGCATGTGTTTCTCCCCCCGCTTCCTTCTCCAATACTGATCAAAGCCATATCAGTCAAGGCAGCATCAAAAGTTCACATCTCTCATGCTGGGGTCTCCTTCAAAGTTCAGTGGAACTGCTTAAGCCTTGACAAAAAAGGCTTGAAGTTTTGACATTTCAAAAATCATTTTCCAGAACACAACAGGATAAAACAGCTCAGAAGAAATATCTAACAAGGGAAAAGAACAAAGCACCCAAAAGGCAGCCAAAAGGGTTTGGCTTTTCCTTTCTCTCTTTCTCATTTTTACCAAGGGAAGAGATCAAAACATTATTTTTTTTGAAGAGTATCTATTTCTTCCTCTCTCTGCTCTTTTTGTCTTCTTTGGTCCATTCGCTATATCTTGGCCAATGAAGCTCCCTTTCAACTAAAATCAGTATTTTGTGTTGGAAAGCTATGGGAGGTCATACTACAGGTTGCTGTTAATGCATCCATCCCTACAATATCATGCAATTATAATCCTGATACAGATTATTTTTTTTAAACACTAGAGGAAGGATTATCCCTTTGGCTCCATTCTACAGGTACAAAGAATAACCCTATTTGATTTCTTTACAGACCTTTTTTTTGTTCCTTGCGAAACTTGAAAGAACATTTCCCAAAGAGACAACTCCTCCCCCATCAGCTTTTCCCATTGATCACCTCTCACTCTCCTGTCTTGGCCCCAGGGAACGCAAACTTCTGCTTCTTAAATTCATTTCAGAAAATGCAGAAGAGCCAGGAAGATGTTGGATTTCCAGGACACACATGCAGTGACCTAAGCAAGCAAACCAGCCCAGGATCGCACCAACAGATTAACACAATGCTCAGCTTTACCACCCGTCTCCTGCTCAGCGCAAAACTAGGCAATTTCACAATAATTCAAACTCTCTTATGTCAAACTCTTAATTCTATACTCCAATATGAATCCAGGAGTAATATCACATCAAGTTAAAATCCAAGCTACTCAATTCATCTTGTTTTTCAAAGGATTTCACTCTTGAACAAGATTAAGTGCCTAAACAGAAAATTTCGATAGCAAGTTTTTAGAACAACAAAAGCCTATGGACACGCCCTTCATTTACTATTCCATCACTTGAAGTGCATACAGTTTATATCACAGGCAGTGCTTGACTCAAGGATGTATTTTTTAGCACAGAAACTACTTGCACGGCCGTGAGCTGCTCACGCCGGCGCTGCCCGTCAGCTGATGATCAAACCCAGAGTGCCCCATCCCTTAGAAATGCTGTCAATCCTGCCAAAGCTTTTTCACTCTGGCAAAGCAGAAGCAAATTAGTGATAGAAATCTGTATGTAATTACCGCTCAGCCTCAAAGCATCTTTCCTGTGGGAGGAGCAGGGTTACATTTTAATTGTTAAATTGCACTTTCTTGATAATTTTGACAGACTCTTTTCTTTGGGTTTACTTGGCAGTCAGCCTTCATTTAGCCAGGGCTGAACTTCTGACAAACAACATATGTATTTAACTTTACACAGCAAGCGATGACTCGGCCAACTTTTCCCAAACCCAAGTGAGATGGCATCTTCCCACCCCTGCCTTGCGGTCAAGCTCACTCTGCAATGAGATTTCTCAAGGCATTATTAGACAATATAATTGCCTGGATGTTATTAACAGCCCATCTCCATCCTCACTGGGTCAGCAATGACTGAGACAGAAATTAGACTCCTAAAGAAAAGCTGCTCCTTAATGCTCTGTATCTCCTAACTCCCGCACTCCAGCCTAAAGCTCTTTCTCACTGATGCTCTCTAGATAAGGACAAGGGTTTGGGGAAATCCAGCCTAAATCTAATCAAATCACAAAGCATCTGACAGACGAGTTATGATAAGCTTTCAAAAAACATATAAGTGTTTGTGAATGGAGATTTTTCAGCGAGCATCAATACCACACATCCTCCCAGGATGGCAGAACACACAACCAAGAGGCAGCACATGCAAAGCTAACACACCACAGGAGCGAGGAAAGCTACCACCCGCTCACCAAGAGATTGCACATCAGCAATGCTACTTGTTGGGAAAATGATAAAGTGAAGTAGCTATGCTATGCAGCCTCCAAAATGCCTCACTGCATTGCTGTGTCATTGCTGCTGCAGGTATCCTACAAATTCTTGTTCAAAAGCAAGTGTGGTCTAAGCCAGGACTGATCCACCCCACCGCAAGTAGGCAGGGTCTCATCCTGCAGATGAAGAAGTCAATGTTTGCATCTGTCTATTTGGGAAGGGATCAGGCTAGTTGGTCAAAGACAATATGCCTTACTGAAGCCTTCTCTCACCATTCCTTCCAAATTAGAAGGTAAATGGAGCTGGTAGAAGCTCAGCAGGTGCTGGGAGATGCCACCTTCCCAAGGGTGAGCACATCCTGCCTCTCTCAGGATGCAGCAGCTCCCAGCTCTCAACTAGTCCCTGCTGAAACCATCCAACTACCACTGGCAATGCTCTGACAAATCCTGCAAAGTAGAAGAGAAGAGGCATTTGCCTCCCCTTGCAAACACAGCCAGGCACACTTGCGGCAAGCACGCATCTGCGGGAGCCAGGCTGGCATAGGGAAAAGCTGAGCACAGGATTACAAGCCTGTCAAAGGCACGATAAAAACATGATGCGCTTCAGCCTCCAGAATCTTACTAGTTCTTCATGCAAAGAACGTCTGCACCGTAAAACCGTCCTGGAATCCCTTTGATCCATGCTGATACAGTTTATAAATTGATGCTAATATTTAGAGTTCATGTCTAGTAATGCCACAGCCATTTGCTCGCATTTTCTTGCCAGCCAAACAGACGCAGGAAGAGGAGTGAGCTGTAATGCAGACACGGAGGTGACCTGGTGATTAAGAGCTTATGGAATTAAATGCAATTTGTAAAGCTGCCCCCTCACTGCCACCTTACCAGAAACACACACAGTCTGGGGCAGCCAGATGTGGCAATGGGAAAGGGTTATTTCTGCATAAGCTCTGATCCAGGTCTCTCTACAGCAAAAACAGGCCCCTCTGCAGAAAACTGACTTGGAGAGGGTTGAAAAAGAGCACAGAAAAATCTGATTTCAAGCCAGCAAATTCCCTCTACTGATTTCAGATGGGGCTGGTGTGGCTGGGATCAGCTTAAGAATACAGGGGGCTCCAATGGCAGCATCCAGTGGAGGCTCAGAGAGGTATCTTTGAGATCAGATCTCTTTCTCCATCCTTCTGGTATAAACCTGAGGTGCTTCACATGCAAATCAAAGACTGCCTCCAGCTTTTCTGTGCTGTAAAAAGGAAGGGGGAGGCAGTCAGCTCCTGCTGCTCATTTCTCTGTGACCGCATGCGCGGCACGTGCTGAGCATACGCACAAGTGAGTGCCTGAGGACACAAGCTAATGCCTGGTCACCTCGGAGGGCTGCAGAAGATTGAGCAGGAGATGTCAAAGGCAAACAATTTAAAATAAGGCATTTAATTAAAACCAAAATGAGAAGTTGTTGCTAGTCCAACAATTGCAGGCTGCAGAGCAATGCCAGTCTTCAAGGAAAATTAATACAAGTTGCTAAGAGCAGCATCCGATTCCACCTGCGTCTTGGAGGAAACAGTCATGGGGGAAAGGAAGGAAATAGTCTGTAGATGAAACAATTACTGATCAGCTGTGTGACAATCAAAATGCCATTGTTCAGATGGGCAAACACATGAAGTTCAAAGCAAAAAAAGGCACAAGGAGCTTCCTTCAACTCTGCCATCTTGTCAGACAAGCAAACCCAAAGCATCGTGGCAATTCCACCTCCTGTTGCTCTCCTGGCTTTGCGCAGGGTGGAACTAGGCTTGCTTTCCTTCCCCCATTGCTGGCAGGGACACACTCATCCAGGGGGAATTTATCCAGGCTTGCAGAAGGGCTGAAGCAGAAACACCAACAGCTCGGAGCAGAGCCCATCACCAGGGCAGCGCCTGCCAAGCAGTCCCTTTGCTCGCTGACCTCCAGAAACCACCATGTCCACATTCCAGTGAGCTTTCAGACAGAGGGATTACCATATCTCCTCTGGCATGCATCTCAGAAGAGGAGGGAAGAGGGTTGCTAACGCCCCAAGATGTCTTTGAAGTGACAGAAACCTGCTTTATGCCCTTTATTTTATCTCCACTTATAAAACGAAGCCCTACAAGGCCTTAACTAAATGCAGTTCTCGCTTCCTTCTGTACGCACTGGAGGATCTCACCCACCTCTCCCACTAAAGTAACCAGATACAAACAACCACCCACACCATATATAACCTCTTTGCAGGCTGTAAAAAATTGGAAGCTTTAATTGATACTATATTTCAAACTGTTGTACAGCAAGGACGTACTCCAGGCTGAGTCCTCTGGGGTATCTTTTTCCAGCCCTGCCTTCCCTGCAAGCCGCTCCCATTACTGCATCTCTACTTTTTGAATTATTACTAACAAGAAAGAAAGAAAAAAACCCACAACTATTGAACGTATAGAGCTGAGTGGCTCACATATTCATAAGGGGTTTTATTGCTCAGACGGAGGGGCTCTCCTTCCTTCCTTTCCCCCTTTGACACTGCTAAAGGGTTCTTTAAAAATAATGCTTTGCATTTCCATATCCTCATAAAAGCCACTACGAGTCCTTCTATAAATCCAAGCCATCTCCAAAACTAGAACAACGCCTTCTGCTCACGCAGGAGAAGAAGCTGCCCCGAAATATAATGCCCCAGAGCAGTAGAAGGGAGGAGAGGACGCTCCCACCATCGCATCCTGGGAGAAGATTTAGAGGCAGCGACCCATTTCTGGGAGGCAGGAGCCCCCCAGCCTGCCCCTGCCAACCACAGCAGCTCCTGCCAGGCTTCCCTGGATTCCGCTGCCCTGTGAAATGAAAGCAGAGCAGCTGTATAAACCAGGCAGTAATTGCTCAGAGAGGAGAGGAGTAGAGGGGGGACATTTCATCAAATGAATAAAAGGACGAAAACAAAGCAAGAGAGAAAAATAAGGGCAATAAAGACAGGCTGGACATTAATAGTGTTGCTTAGAATATATTCACTCAGCCTTTGCTGCCAATTGCCTTCTGGTCCCGGTCCTTCCCATCCCCCTTCCCCTCCTGCAGCTCCAGCAGGAACTTTCTTTTCTAACATCACTGCTCACTGCAGAGGGAAAAGCTGCTTTCCTCCAAGGCTGGAGACATTTGGTGGGGCTTTTTCTACCCCGATGCTTCCTTTTCCCAACTTGGCTTTGGCTCCTGGCACGCTGGAGCTGGCTGGCATCTATTTGAAGTTTCCTTCAAAGACGAGTTTTCATCTGCTAGGAGATTCTAGGATTTCTTTCAGCCTCTGTCTTTGTTTGGCTTTTCCTGCAGAGGTGTTGGTAGCTGCTTTAAGATTTTCCTTGGCTACTGGCATCTATTGAAACACCGCACTTCAAAAAGAAAAGGGAGGGCACCCTTCTCTCACATGGGAACATCTCCAGCGAATGCACCATCCATCCCTTCTCTGAGCCTACCTTATCATCACGCAAAATACAGAAGAGCACAGCTCCAGGAACCAGGGTATTTAAGTACGTGGAAGCCTTTATAAAACATAAATGGCTGGAGACTGATCAAAACTCCCAACCTCAGCCAGGCCAAAGCCATCAGCTCCACCAGGTGAGGACACCCATGCCAAAAACCCTTTTGCACCCAAGCAAAAAGCAGCTTTAAAGCCACCCAGGAGATGACCAAGGAGGAACAAGTCCCTCATTGCCCACCTATTTCCTGGGTGCCAAACCTCTGCAAACACAGCCAGCCACCTTTTCCTGGGTATCATTAAAATTCCCCAACCCAGCTCAGTTCTGTGATGCTTTTAAATGTTTTATAATATTTTGCTGCCAGTAGGGTGCTGCCTTGGGATTTGTGCAACTCAAAAAGAAGGGACAACTTTAAGAGCTTTTCTCTTCCCAGGCAAGGGACTCTGCCATTGCATAAAATGATGAGATTTCAGTGAAAGTGATAGCTGTTGCAAAACGTCTCGGCTGCTTCTGTGGGAGGGAATTGACTGTTTCTCATAAAAAATATTAAAAAAGTGTTCGCAGTTTGTAATTATATTTTACAGTTTCATTACAAAGCTCATTTTAATTCTTCTCCAAACTGTTTTTACCAGTCCTCTTGCCATTTTCTCTTTAGAGAAGTCATTAAGTCAGTACCGGAGATCATCCCATTTCCCCCAGTTCTGAGGATATTAATCTGTTTTATTGGTATTTCATTGTCATCTCCATTCAACTGTTCCCCCTTTTTGCATAATTTGCATTGCCACCCCCTTCCTGGTGACAAGCACAGGCTCAGCTTTTAACTCTCATTCCACAGAGTCACACTGCATTTTGTACTTTTTTTTTATTACTATTATTGAGGACTTGCTGTTTTCCCTGAGCGAGAACTGTAGGCCAGGAGCAGGTCCTTGGGATGCCGAGGTTCTCCCTCCATCACTGCCTTCTCATCTTGCCTTCAGCAAGTACCAAAACTACCTCTGAACTCCCTTCCAGTCAAAGTTATGAACTGGCCAGTGCCCATCTCAAAGGGACATGAGTTGACACTGGAGCAACCTCATTTCCAAGTGTAAAAAGTTTCTGTTCTCCAGCTATTCAGAATAGCGATTCGTGAAGACTTCAGAATATTTATGAGCAGCCTGGACAATCTTAAAGCCTTTTAGAAACAGGCTGAGGTGTAGACAAGCCCCTTGTTTCAAGTTATGCCTTTTGCTTGTCTCCACTGACGTTCAGTTCCTCCAGCCTGAGACCACAAAGTAGACGTGCTCCTCTTTCCA
Organism: Phaenicophaeus curvirostris; assembly: GCF_032191515.1. NCBI lineage: Eukaryota > Metazoa > Chordata > Aves > Cuculiformes > Cuculidae > Phaenicophaeus > Phaenicophaeus curvirostris. The sequence goes on from NC_091411.1 coordinate 4,889,169, forward strand.
TTAAGGACCTAGTTTTGCCTGCTGGGATAGCCCACATCCCCAGAGACTGGGTTGTAATTTTCACAGCTGGAGGTGGCTAAGGAGCATCCATCCTTGGGGATCAGAGCAGAGGCAGCCTCACATTTCAGCATGGGGACATGAACCCACTGGCTACACACAACATCCATTGCACAAGCATCGTTAGGTGTGGGCATAGAGGAGGGGTTAACAAGCGAAGGTCAGTGGCAGGGCTTGGGACAGCATGTGCCCTGTCAGTGTTATCACAATCACGAAGAAATCACTCCTAGCAGGGCTGAATCTCACTTCAAACATACCAGTGAGTCCCTCCCCACCATGGGGTGAGAGTTTAAGCCCCTCTCCATCATCCCCTGCTGCTGCTATCCCATTACATCTCTTCAACCGTCTACTTCTCCCCAAAGTATTAATCCCCACAAGAGCTGCCCTTCATCCCAGCCCCCAAAGTAGGGGGCTGTACACCCCAGCAGCCAGAGATGTACTGGCCCCAAGCAGCGAGGCAAGCGCAGGAGCTGAGGAATTGGAACCGACTGAATAATGGGTCCCGTCTGCTGGAAGAAAATGAAATTTGCCCTCATGTTGCCGAAAACTTGCACTCGACGCTCACTGCACATTATAAAGAAAAGGTCAGTGAAACACAATGAATGCAAGGAGCCCAGTTGGAGAAAGCAATAAATACTGACAGCAGCCCTCATCTAATTTTTCAAAGCCTCTCTGTTTTTGCTCAAATCATAGCAATTTCACTCCATACCACCGCAAGGGGCTGGGCTGAGCAGCTTTTGTGCTGCAGGACAGGAGGCTCGCCAGCGAGTTCGGAGGAAAATAGGAATATCCATCAGACCCCATTAGTAATAACAGTAACAATGGAAAAAGATGTTATTGAGAAGTTTTTGGCCTCAGGCTTGCAGATGCGCTTTGTGCTCCTCTAGGAAGGGTGATCCCTGCAGCTGAACAGAGCCAGGACAGTTCCCAAACAGAGGGACCCCCATGACCCAAACACCCCCAGCGGGGCAGCAGGATTCAAGTCCCCAGAAGGTCTTACCATCTGCAATGAAGTGCTCGGGTACGTGAAGTGTCACCTTGACGGTGAGCGGGCAGGAGAGCTGGGAGCCACACACCACGGCCAGGACGCAGGAGCTGACCGCGATCAGGGTCAGCGCTGTCTTGTTGACTGGGCTCTTCATCGAACCTGGAAGGCAGAGAGAGGGGTGGGTGGCCAAAAAGCAAAGCTGTATTAGGGGCTTGCTCAGCCTCCCCAGTTCCCTGCATGAAACAGGACAGCCCCAGCCCTGGGGAAGGGCAGGCATTGAAAATAAAGACATCAACTCAGTAGCACTGGAATTGCTTATGAGGTCTGAAAACCCCATCGTTCCCATCACATATTGTTTGGCTGGGTTTCTAGCATTTGTGCTGTTGCACTTACTGAGTTATATCCACCTTGGAGACTATATTTTCCTAAAGCAGGGCGAAAACCCATTTGGACCCTGTACAGATCCTCTCTGCAGGAACCTCCCATCCCCAGAGCCATTCACCTCCCCGGCAAAGCCACCACCACTTCTTATCAACCTTCGTTTACTTGGCAAATCTTATCAAGTCAGGAAAAAAAACAACAAATCAAGCCAAATCCGAGGGCTGCCTGGACTGTGGCATCATTTGCTTCCACCTAATGCCAGGAGAAGTCTACACCTGTAGATGTCATACGGCACTGACAAGTGTTAATTATTTACTGAAATACATATAAATATTCAGTCATCACAGAGGGACTACGGCAAACAACAAAGCAACCTACAGAGCCAGCCTCTTTTGACAGGCAGGAGTTATTACAAAACAAGTTTTGTTTTGTCAGGCACAGAAGCTCACGGTATCTCCCACAAAGCAGCTCAGTAGTTCTTGACACACGCAAGCCAGCTGCCAAAGTAGACATCCAGCCCTCCCAGTCCCTGTATGGCACGTGGGTCGCTCTCAGATGGCCAACCCCCCTCTCAAGGCCACGTGTCTGACACCAGGACTAAGGGATGCCTGCACCAAGGAATAAACCCATGAGGCTAGGAGGATCCCATTGCCTCATGGCTCCACTCAGTCCCCGGGCTTGGTTGGCAGCTCATATTTTATTTGGATTGTTTTTGAAGCAAAGGGCATTAGATGAAAGCAAATGAGGAGCTCAAACATCAGCAGGTCTAGAGAGGCTGGTAGAAGGTACAAACCCACTGTGAAACCCTCTCAGAGCAGCAGAGCATTAAGGCAATTCCATAAGGGTCAGCTACAGTTGTGGTGGACAGAACAAGTTCTAAACTCTGCAAGGGGTGAAGCTGGGCAATACAGAGTCATCAGGAGAGATCTGGCTGCCCCAGGAGATTGGGATGCTCTTGTTGGGTGCAGGCCAGGAGCTCACATGTGTCCAGATGAAACACCCTCCACTGATGGAGATGGCTGTCCCCAGGCCACTGCTACCCCATCAACAGGTCTCCACCGCTCAAGAAGGGACCACCACTGGTCCCATGCCCACCCAGCCCCTCCAGACCAGGGCAGGGGCTGCCCCACCACTGCTCTGATCACTCTGCATCCCCCATGGGCAACTAGTCCAGCACCCCACATCAGCACTCCACTTTGCTTGAAGTTAATGACAGACACCTCACAGAGCAGCTGGCTCCCTTCCCTGATGCTTGAGATGCCGATTAAAAACCACTTGGGGAGCACAGCAACGCCAAGGAGAGAGCACACCCAGCAATCAACCCCAGCCGCTGCAGTCTATTACAGTGCAGCTGAGACAACTGAGGTCCCAGGAGACCTGACCACATCTTTTCTCAAGATTCGGGTGAAGACACGTTTATTTTCGGAAGCCAATCCAGCTTCTCCCTCCTTGCTCCCTGGCACTCGCCATCTCATCAGCAAGGTGAGATTTAAACAGCATCATTTTGAAAATTGAACGGGAGATACATCCAGCAAGTTAGCACTTGCACATTCTGTAATTTGGCCGAAGGAGAAGCTGGTGCCAGGGCAGATCTCGTGCTCGAGCTGAGCCCACGGCACCACGATGTTTCCCAGGCAGGGCAGCACACCCCACCACAGCATCCCTTGTTGCAGGATGAAGCCTGCACAGTGGATGCTTCAACCAGCATTTTCAGGACAAGAGAAGTGGTTGATCTGCTGGAAAATACCCCACCACTGCAACCAACAGGAGTAATCAAATTGATTATTTATGAAGCATCTTCTACTTTTCTTATGCATGCATCATCTAAACAGCCTTCCCATCTCTATTTCACAGCTTCATTGCCAAATTCCTGTGCCCTTCACCTTGCGATCCCTTTTTTTTCTTCCCATTCTTTATTCATATCATCAGCATAAGTTAGCACCTCCCTAGGAGGCAAACTTATCCTCTCACTGGGCATACTGTGCCTGCCACAAACCCTGTGTTTGCTTGGAGTTGCTACACAAATGCAAGAAGAATAAAAGAGGGGGAAAAAATCATAAAAAAGAATAAAGAAGGAAAAAAGCCTCCCCATCAGGGTAATTGGACACAGCCAAGTATACAATAGACCAGAGAACACTGGATTTTACCATTATAAATCACCTTTCAATCCAGGTCTTAAAGTGCTTTGCAAACATTAAATCACAAATCCCTTCTGAGTTAGACAAGTATTATCCTCTGTTCACAGAGAGCTTGAATCGCAGGTACGACGGCAGCTTTCACTGTCCTACAGCCAGAGTGGAGCCACAGGAATTTGGATCTGGAAGCTCCCACCCCCATTGGTTCAGGTGGCTGCTTCTTTTCTTCATGACTAAGAGGAGAAGGGCATAGGAGCTTGAAACAGCAAAAAGCGCATCACAGCTCAATGAGTTTGAGCTTGGCTGCCAAGGAAAGGAACTCCCCCACTCCTCCTGCTTCCCACTCCCTGCTCATTTCCATCATGGTGCTAATTATTGACATCTAGAACTGCCTGACATTGGCTTTGACCAACTGAACCAAAACAATGGGGCTTCTGCTTGAGCAGAAATTCAATTTCCAGCTCAGCTCTTTATTGCCCACAGCCAGTTTGCTGCCAAGTTTGAAGGGAAGATGCTAGAAAAGCAGATCCTTCCCTTGTTGCATAAAGAGAGGGACACGGCTCCTGTTTTCCATCCCACTGCCTGCTCTTCCAGCCACTGATGCTCCAGCAGAACTACTCCCATGCTGCATTTAAACACCTGTCTGGAGGTAAACAGATTCATGCTGGGCCTCTAAAACCACAAGTAAACACATTCTCAGCAAGCCACCGCTAACCAAACCAACCTCAATGGGTTCATCGAGGCTTCATGCTCATGTTTGAGAGGCAAGACAAAATGATCCATTCTTTCCTTGGCCCAGGGAGGTGATCCCAAACCCAGCTCATAACTCAGGCAGCACGACATAAACCACAATGTCACAGGTGGGAGTTCTACCTGGATGAAGCCTGCTCTTTCCCTTCTCTCCTTGTCATCTCCAGGCTTCCAGGGAGGCATTTAAAGTGCAGATCCACAAACACAAGTTCACCAAACAAGCTGGTATCAACCTTCTTTACCAAGGGGAGGAAGCTCTGGGGAGAAATGCAAGACCTTCATGGAGGGTTGATGGGGCTCAGGAGCCCCAAGAGTCTCAGCACACCAGGCGAGTTTTCATTTGGGTCTTGTAGGGTCCAAAAAGCCCAAGAGGAAGGTGGTGACCAGGCACAGCTGAGAGCAAACTTACTCCTCAGAGTCCTCTGCCCAATTAAATCCTACTTATATTGAGATGACCTCTCCATAATTTTAATTAAATAAGTTTCTGTTGTGTGTTGGATAGTTGCAACAGAGTGAACGGGTGCCCGAGCAACCAGCCATGCTGCTATGAAGGGAAAGTGCTGGCCACAGGGGCTACCAAGGGAGGCAAAACCAGGACGCAGGCAGAGTGGTGGGCAGGACACACGGTGACAATAAAGAACAAGAAGAAATTATTTCTTCCCTAATGGGGAGAAACAACCTCTCCTTCCAGACTGCGAGACCCAAAAGGAGAAGTAGAAATGAAAGGCAAACCGCTCTGGTTTAGGGCAGAATCATACCTGAGGTGCTCCCTGCCAGTGATCTGATTAACGGCAGCTTAATTAGACTGGATGACAAGCGGAGCAGCCAGGACTGTGGTCAGAGGGGCTTTTGCCACCACCACCACCTCTCGCACTCAGGATTGTTCCCCCTGTAACACTGGTACCAATTAGCCCGCTTCCAGCCTCCCGGCGAAGATGCAGTTCCCCCTGCAGACAGCTCAGAAACAGCTTACAAAGCACCACATCCCCCTGAAGATTTTGCACCTGCTGCAAGATGAAGATAAATTCAAAGCCACTGGTGTAAACGCTCTGCAAACAAGCCCTCCAAATACACCACGTCTCATTTGAAATATCATTTCCTCCTGCAGTTAATTACTCACTGCTTTGAACGCTTTCCCTTGCACACCTAAAGGACAAGAGGGGAAAAAAATACCAACAAAACTCCAAGCTCGTTTCTTTTTAATACCAGCAGCGCTACCTAAATTTAAGGGGGGAAAAGGATATGTTCAGAACACGTATGGATTTACGAGCAACACAAACATCCCGTGCTCTTGGTAATATGATGTTTCTAAATCAGGCTCATAAATACATGCTTGGGAAATTTAGTCTATAAAAAAAATAAACTTTAATTACCCCGTCTTTATCAGCACACAGCCCATGGTGTTAGCCATATGTGGGTGTTAAACGCCAAGTGCTTTGCAATCTTTCCCTCTCTCCCCCCCGGAGATAATAGCATAATACAGAATGTTTTGCCGCTACTCAGATATTAAAATGTATTTCTACCACCCGAGGAAGACAGGGATGGGGAAACCGAGCAGGAGAACAGCGAGTGCCTGAACTGCTTAGCAACGTGTGGTGCAGCCACCAGTGCCCAGCCGCTGTGCTGTGCCGCATGCAAAAGCACCCGGCGCAGGGCAAGCAGCTGCTCCAGCAACCCCAGGGTGCAACGAGCCCACCACAGCCCGTCTCGCATCCCCAGCATCCCCACGCCGCTCCCAACATACGCTTCGGCTTCTGGCACGTCAGAGGAGTTGGGCGCTCCTTAATGATCCTTCTTTATGTTGCAGCAGAGGCTCATTAATACAGTACAACAGCGTTTCCAGGACACCCTCACACATAGAAGCATCTCAAGGTGTTTTACAAGCTGGAGATCATGTCAAATGAAATCAAATGCCAATTAAGATGAGCAGCAATGTCGGCAAGCAGCGCTTGCCACAGAGCACCCCTGTGCTGGGGAGCAGCACTACTTGTCTCCTCTCCCCATCCTGCATCTCTGACCCTCTCCAGGGCCACCCCCCCTCTTCCATGTTGCGATGGTCCCTCTTTCTCCAGCACACGAGATGCATGGCATGGGATGTGACAATACACCCTTATTCCAGCCAAACACAGCCCTCACACCATGGTCCCCTCAAGCCTTCATGGACCACTCTTCCCCAGAGCCACTTCCCTCAGAAGGGGGTGGATGTTGATGTATTGAAACCCTCCTAAGCAGCATCTCAGCAGTGGGATGAAATAACAAGCAGGTGTTTCATAACATAACCTCTCTACAACACCTGGCCTCAGCCTCTCCTCGAGCAGACACCTTCTCCATTGCTGCCTTGGCATCAATCCTGAGCAAAGGTGCCTACATCTATGGTCTAGATATGGGTTGGGGCTTGGGTACAGGGCTTTCTGAGTCTCCGTCCTGCAACCAGCAGGATGGAGGAGCCCCAAACTTGCAGCTTTGCTCCCCCCTGGCTGGAAATGCCCAAGAGAACCCCAGGGAGACCCATCTAACCTCCAGGAAGGCAGAGAGGATGCTTACGAGGAGGGGTAGCGAGGAAGAAAGACAACTGGTTTGTGCAGCAGGAGGGTGAGATCAGACACTTCTGGATTTATGGCGGATTTGATCTTGCTAAGCACACACTGAATCAGATTAATACTACTAACATTTCTGAATTACTCACTAGCAATTAGCTAAGGTATCCTCCAGTGCAGTGTGGGAGGCTGTAGAAGAGGCAGCCCTGAGGCGTGGGGCAGGGAGAGCAGATGCTGAGGGGTGGTGTGGCCACTGTGGGGAGGTCAGGGGCAGGCTGTCAGATCCCATGGCACAGTCAAGGATTCAGCAGCTAAGCTCTAGTGTGCTCCACAGCCTGCGTCGCTTGCCCCGGTGCTTCTCCAGCAGCCTGAGCCTCGTCTTTTTATGTGCTCCTGGAGTTTTAATGCCTCGTGTACTGAATAAATGTATTTATGTCCTATTTATACAGCTGCTGATGGTGCTCCCCCTTTGCTCTAAAACACCACGACTGCAGCTTGCATGGAGACACCGCCAGCAAATTTCAATCAGGAGGAGGAGGAGGAGGTGGAAGAGTGGGGAAGTGGAGAGAAAGAAAAAGCCTGAAGGTTGGGTAAGGAAGGGGCAGCAGAGGGGGAAAATGGAGAAGACTGAGGTGGCACAGGTGGACATGCTGGTCTTTGCTGACCCACTGATTCCACCACCAGCCCTGTTCCCACCTCCAGCTCCATCATCACCATCAGCCCTGTCAGTAGGGACAGGGTCACCGCAGACAGGTTCTCCTGCCCAAATGTCTTAGACCTCCCCTGGTACAGCAAAAGGGGAAGAATTTGTGGAAACTGCACTTGCTTTCCTGGTTTTGTTACATTTTTTGCATGTCTTTGGGCATGGGCAATTAAAATCAATGAAGTCAGTTTTGCCTTCATGTCCTCGGTGCTGAATCAGTTGAGATAAAATCACATTAGAGAAACAGTTACATATTTAAAGGCAGAGATTGCCTAAACTGGAATTTTCTCTCATGCAAATCAATGGAAACACTTCTCGTGGAACTAAGGCCTGATTTTTATTTTTTTTTGTTTTGTTTTAAACTCCATATGATTTCAAATTTAACGATATTCAAACACAAAGGCAAATCTGAGTGGAAGGCTTCATTTTAAGGAGGAGGGAAAGCAATTTTCAATACAGCGTAACAAAAACATTATTCCTACAGGAGGAAAAAAAAAAAGAGAAAAAAAAGTAATCATTTTCTATGAAATAGCTCGTGTTGAGTCATAGCGCAGGGAGGACTGTGCTTGGTGTGCACAGGGATGGTCAGACAGCTGAATTGATTTTGGAGATGAGGTAGGAGAGATGATGGAGGCCAGGCTGCCAGGAGGGGGCTCAGGACCTGAGAGGAGATGTCCCAGCACCCGGTGAGCTGCCCATCGCTCCTGGACCTCCACTGTAATGCCCCATCCAGACCCAGCCCGCTCTCCAAGTGCCATCCCACAGGCTGCTGCCTGGGATCTGGGAATCAAGCTGGAATCTCCAAAGTCAGACATGCCGAAAAACTAAGCCCCAAAACATCTTCCCTCTCCCTCCATTATTTTTGGAATAGAAGCAAAATAGCCCAGCAGGGTGGGAATAAAAATCTCTGCTCTGGGGGGCACATCCACTCTGTGCCTCAGTTTCCCTGACAGTGAAGTCTCATGCAAGAATGAGCTTCCCCAGTGCAGCGTGACGATCACCACCCTCTGCCTTCCATACTCCTCCCCGTGCTCCAGCCAGGAGACAAATCCATCGCAGCACGAGCACGCCGAGCATCAGTGCCGAAACGTGTCTTCATTTTCCAACCCGCACTAACCCTCACTCTCCTCCCGCCCGCATCCAGCATCGTGTTTATGTTCCGCTTCCTGGGAAACAAGAGACTCGTTACCATGCGGAGGGCGACAGCAGAGCGATTAGTGAAATTTGTTACCCACATGCTCTGAACAAAATTAAATTAAAAGTGCTGCTTTGCTGTCAAGATAAGGGCCAAGCCGGAGAGATAATTTTTCACTCTCAAACACTCAATTACTCGCTGAGGCTGTATCAGATACAATCAAAAAATAAATAAATAAATAGAAAGGCCCACACTGCCTCCAGGAACAGATGTAAAAGCCGTTATCTCTAGCACAGTCCAGGGAAGTTAAAGAGCCTGCGGCTGCCGCGGCACCACGGCCGCTATAACTGTGGACCCCTCTGCTCCCCAGCTCATGCTTTGCAACCAGCTTCTGCACCAGCCCCTCTGCCCTAACCTCCTGTACCTCACACATAGAATCATAGAATGGTTTGGGTTGGAAGGGACATCCAGTTCCAACTCCCCTGCCATGGGCGGGGACACCTCCCACTAGGGCAGGTTGCTCCAAGCCCCATCCAACCTGGCCTTGAACACCTCCAGGGATGAAGCAGCCACCACTGCTCTGGGCAACCTGGGCCAGGGTCTCACCACCCTGATCGTGAAGAATGACGTGCCCAGGCACAGGCAGGAGCACGTGTGTACCCCATACCTACAGCCACCAGGGACTTACAGGACCAAAGAGGCTGCTAGAACAACCCCTGCCCAGTTTTCCTCCACAGACACATCTGCCTAAAGGGATGGAGGGCTGCTGGGTGAGTTTTACGTGCTGAGGCAGTGCATGCTTGCTCTGTGAATGAAACAAGGCATTATGCAAAAGCCTCATATGTGTTTGCCTGCTGGAAAAACAGTGCCCATGACAGAGCTTGAGAGCTGAGACAGGTTGGGAAGTCACTGCATCTCTCATCGGCACCACCACCCTGGGCACCGCAATGGTCTGGGTGGAGACTGCGCTGCCAAGGGGCATCTTGGGGGCTGGAGGTAGCCAGCACTCCAGGAGGCAAAAACAAGCCTTGTGCCATAGAATAATAGAATGGTTTGGGTTGGAAGGGACATTTACAGGTTTTCCACTCCAACTCCTCTGCAGAAGCAGGGACATCTTTAACCAGATCAGTTTGCTCAAAGCCCCATCCAACCTGACCTGGAATGTTTCCAGGGATGGGGCCTCCACTACCTCCCTGGATAACCTGTGTCAGTGCATCAGCACCCTCATTGTAAAATAATTCTTCCTTATATCTAGTCTAAATTTACCCTCCTTTAGTTTAAAACAACTATTTCTTGTCCAGTCACAGAAAAAACTTGCTAGAAAGTCTGTCCCCGGCTTTCCTGGAGCCCTTTTCAGTCCTGGAAGTGGCTCTATGGTCTCCCTAGAGCCTTCTCTTCTCCAAGCTGAACAACCCCAACTCCCTCTGCCTGCCCTCACAGCAGAGAAGGATCATCTTCGTGGCCTCCTCTGGACCCACTCCAACAGCTCCATGTCCTTCTTGTGCTGAAGTACTGCATCCTTGGAGATTCGAGGATGGCCAGGTTATCCAGGCCACCTGTTGTCCCCTCTGGGGTGTCCTTCCCTGACCTCGCAGACTGCAGCACAGCTCGAAACCAGCCAGGTACACATAGACACCAGCACTGACCCTTCCACCTGCTCTACAGCCAGTGGCTGTGGCCCCTTCCCGCAGGGGCTGGGGCACAGCTGGCTGCACCGTGAGCTAACAGCACATGGAGAGCACGGGCACAGGGAGGGAGAAGGCTCAGGGAGCACAGACAGATCCATTTCTCGCTCTTACTAGCGTATGCAACCAAAACCATGCTTGCTTTATCGCTATTTGTCTCCCATTTGATTCCCAACGGCGTCTCCCCCAGTTTGCAGGCTGAGCCAAACCAGGGGCAGACCCGGGGGGACAATTCCCCAAGGACCACGGCAGAGACGGAGCAACACGCTGCCTGCGGTGTTCGCTCAGCTCCAGCCAGGCTGGGGGCACCAGCAGAGCACAGAGAACATTACCCAAAATTCATTCCGCATTTCGTTTAGTTCCCCATGAAATAATAAGTGTCTGCTGCCTCCAGAGACAGGAGAGGATCAAAGTGAAGCTTCCTCATATGTTACAGTCTCCGAATACCTAATATTCCCTTATAAAAGGCCTTGTTTTAAACACCAAACACAGAGGCAGATCAAAGCTCAGCTTTTCATTTCTCTAACAGCTCTCAGAAGACTTCGCCAGCCAGCAAGGCACACACATGCGCGCACACACACGAGCCTGACACCGATCCAAGGTACATAATTGGACTCTGCTAATTTGTCAAAACCATCACCGTGTGCTATGGAAACAGCCAAGTGCCTTGTTCATGGAGACTTCAGCCAAGGAGCATCCCAAAACCACATCCTTCCCTTCCCTGAGGTGTCGTGGAGCACTCCTGGGATGGAAAAAGGTTGCTGGGATGGCAAGATATGCCTGGGATACAAACAATGCATGGAAACAGGGTGGGTTATTTCCCCGCCTCCCTCTTCTAACAGGCTGCAACAGAGGTGATGCTGAGAGAGGTGAAGCAATTGCAGACCCAAGTATGGAGAAACAGGCTTGGGGTGGTCCAGCTGAGGACATTCGATAAGAGATCCCAGCCATTCCACCGTGCTGAGCACCCTCCAGCACATCTCAACCATTATGGTACCAACAGCATCATTTTGAGGTTGCACCCAGCATTCCGTTTCTTTTTCAGGGTTTCCAGCAAGATGTTGTACTCGCCCTTTCTGCTTGATGGTGGGGAGCAAGATCAGCCCAAGATCTGGTCCCAGGGGCTCACCAGCCACTGCCACAGCTCCCAGCAGGTCCCAGGGACTCAGATGTAGAGTTCCTGGTAGCTCCTAGGGGCTCAGACAACGTCCAGGCTACAGCATGGGCCAGAGGCTCTCTAGTTCTTCAAGACGAAAGAGGTTAGGATGCTCAGCCCCTCACAGAGTCTCTGCACGACACCATCGCTTTCCATGCCTCAGTTTCCCCTAACTCAGCAAGCTGCAAAGCATCTGCCCTGCAGACCTGATATGATACCAATTTACTCTTCATTTATCCCTTAGAAGACTTCACCTAGAAGGAGCTTTAAAAGAGCAGTAACATTTCTGTGTCACAGAGCAGCTGCTCCAGGGCCTAAGGAAGCAGACAGAGGTGAAGGAGACTCTCTCATGCCTCCTCACTCTCCACCAGCGAGCCAGAGGGGCTTGTTAGACTCACCGAGTCCTTGATGAGCCACAGAGTGCAGAGCCCAGCGGCCAGCCCATTGCTGCAGGGAGCCCAGCACGGCCTTGGAGTAATGGTGCTGCTTCTTTTCTTCCCCCACATCTTTCTCTCTATCTGAATAGCCATCAGGCAGGCACTGCATGTGAGACAGGAAGCTCGGGGCTGCAAAGTCAGACCCAGAGTGGAATATATTTTGCTGGGCAGGAGATAATCACCACCCTGGAGCAAGAGGGATGGAGCAGGAGCGACACACCATGCAAGGCAAGGTTTGCACATGGCTCTCTGCCTCCCTGTTTTGGAGGGGGTTTTGTTACTAATATTTTCTTCTCAAGCTCAGAGGAGGATCTGATTGAACGTACCCTATGCTGCTCTGGAGAAGAAAGGAACTGAGCAAATATCAAAGTTTGATATCACCTACAATAGGCAACTAAGGATGTGTATTAGCCTCTCTACAACACTGGCAGGTTCTCTCTCACAGAGATGTCAATGCTGGTGAAAAGTACCTGGAGACAAAAGCCATCTGTGTACCATAGCCAGCATGTAAGGAGATGCCCAGTTTTCCTGGGGAGTAAGAAAGGGGAGAGCCAGCCGTCACAGTGAGCAGAGCCCTGGGGCACTAAAACCTGTTGCAGGAAAATCTCCTTTCCAGAAAAATCCATGGAGTCAGTAATGAGGTTCAGCAGGAAGAAGCAAACCAACCAACCAGGCCCAGGTATCTCCAACCTTTGAGCAGGGAGCTCCACATGGCCTCAAAGCCTCTCAGGACTTTGTTTCACTTTGAAAAGCAGGACATGGAGTCCAAATTCCAGCTCCTTTGGAGCCATATGCCAGCCCTGCTGTCAGCACTGCCATCCAGAGCAGACGTTCCACTGATCCATCAAAAATGAAGCAGAGGGTGGAGAGCTGGGATGGGCACAGGCACAGGGCAGTGGAGAAGAAAAGGGATGCCTCGCTGAAGACAGGTATGGACAGAGCACTTCTTGGCACGAACCTGCTCCCTAGAGACACCAGTGACCAGCATTGTCTCTCCCAGCTCAAATCCCAGAGATGAGGCTGAGCCCAACAGCAGACAAGGACCAAGGCTCCACAGGAAGGTTTCTTCCATGTTATTTCTTAGACTCTCCTCCCACATCTAACTTCTCTGGAGACTTTCCAAAGACAAGGGAACATAGCTGTATGGAGATCCCACAGACCTAGAAGCTGGGAATATGCAAGATGCTGTGTGCTGGGACCACAGAAGGTGATGTCTTGGCCGTACCTGCCTCTGTGCTCGAACAGATCTGATTTATTTTTCCAGGTATTCCAGCACTGAGAACCAGATATCAAAGGTTGTGCTGCTGCTGAGCTACCAGAACAAGCTCTCCATTGCTCAGTATTTATCTATGGGATTGCTCCTCTAATTTACCTTACTAAGGCACCACGAAACCTGCAGCCTTTCAGACAAAGTCCACAAACACTTAACCAGCACAATTCTACAAACCTCAAAGTAAATCCAAACCTACATGCCACCTAAGTGGAAACATCTCCTAGCAGTGGCTGGGATCAACACCTTGATGGCATCAGTAACTAGGTTCAATCCTATAAAACCTAATCCAAGGAGAAAAATCCAAGGAATGCCTCTCCTTGGACCCGATAACTATCTCATGGCACCTGCAATGACATGCAACCATGACAAAATCAATTCAGGAACATCATTGTATGAACTAACTGTATTTGACGACACATCCTTCTTTATTAGAGTTATGATCTTGTCCAATTATGGATCTTTGCAGAACTTGTAATTATGAGTTTGGTACTGTGACTTCCCACTAAGCTATTGCTTTTCTTCCACGAGGGAGAGAAGAGTCAATGAAAGGATAATGGAAAATTCCTTTCAAGGACGCAGTGATAGCAAGATTTAGCTAGACAGGAGAGGAAATACAATGGGGACTTTATGCAAGACAATTCCCTCTGTTAGCCACCACTGAACACGAACAAACCAGGTTCTCTCAGCATCACTCAAATGCTAACATAGATCTAACAGCCAGCTCTGTTCAACCGTGCGAGGCAGCTCTTCCTCCTGAATTCTCTTCAAACCCAGCCATCAAAGCTGCCCAGGTGAACAACAGCTTATTCAAAAGAAAATAAAGGAATTCTTCCCATTTATCTATGCCTTTATACTTGCCCTACAAGGAAGCTTAAACAAACAACCCAAAGCCAACATATATGTCTATAAGAATATCTTTGTACCTGGCATCCAGCACGAGCGTGTTTTGAGAGACTGACGGAGTACCTGTCCTCATGGGGAATGGTGTCAAGGTAGTGGGAAAGCAAAGATTTATCTACTTTTCACTAAAACAGTCTTCACACCTTGCTCATGCACCTTGCCCCCCTTCCTTTGTGGTCACTGAAAACAACCTGAACTTCAGCAGCTTTTCCAAGGTGCCCAAGGACTTTCACATGCAGTCAATTATTTCAGGATAACTCATTGAAAAAAAAAAACCAAAACAAAACTACTTCAGCACTTGGAAAATTTCCCCCCTGCATCAGCAACTTTTGGGGATCATTTCTTTTCATGGAATCACAGAATCATTGAGGTTGGAAAAGACTTCTAAGATCAACCAGTCCAAACATCATCCCAACACTACCGTGCCTACTAAACCACATCCCAAAGTGCCACATCTACTAAGTTTTTGAACACCTCCAGGGATGTTGATACCCCCATTTCCCTGGGCAGCCTCTGCCAAGGCTTGAAACCCTTTCAGTGAAAAGAATTTTCCTAATATCCAATCTAAACCTTCCCTGTCATGACTTGAGGCCATTTCCTCTTGTCCTATCACTTGTTACTTGGAAGAAGAGACCGGCACTCACCAAACACAACTTCCTTTCCAGGAGCCACAGGGAGTGATGAAGTTTACCCTCAGCCTCCTTCTCATCCAGGCTAAACAGCCCCAGTCCCTCAGCTGCTCTCAGAACCCCTGGGCTCCAGACCTTTCCCCAGCTCTGTTCCCTTCTCCAGACATGCTTCAGCCCCTCAATGTCTTTCTTGTAGTGAGGGGCCCAAAACCAAACTTAGAATTCAAGGTGCAGCCTCACCAGCACCGAGTTCAGAGGGACAACCCCTTCCCTGCTCCTTCTGGCCACTCCATGGCTGATCCAAGCCAGGATGCTGTTGGCCATCTTGGCCACCTGGGCCACTGCTGGTTCATATTCAGCTACTGTCAACCAGCACCTCCAGGACTTTTTCCACTGGGCAACTTTTAAGCCACTCTTCCCCAAGCCTGGAGCATTCCATGGGAGTGGTTTTTTGTTGGATTTTTTTTCGTTTTTTGTTGTCCATGTTTGCAGCACAACTGATTTCCTCCTTCTCTCACACAGCATCTACCCTAAAGGGTAGATGTTTTAAAAAACAGCTATGTTTGTACCGCAACAGGTAACTTCAAGTCACGAATTCCCTCCCTGCTTTTCATCAAAAGCTCTTTTAAAACTCATTAAGAACTTTTTTACGGTTCTAAAACACGCGGAAAAGAGAAAAATACCACATGCTTGCCTTTCAGCAGGAACAAATGCACCCCTGTGCAAGTGTGTGTTTATTCCCATGTGCAATCATCAAGCTGATCAGAGGTGCCGAGGCAATTTCACATTCAAATAAACACATTGCGAGTGTTTATCGGAATGCCTAATCATTGAAACAAATGGGGCCGTGTTTGCTGCGGTGGGTGCAGGCATCGATCTGCTGTGCTGCGCTCTGCCAGTGCCCAGCTTAATACAGAAAACAGATGGAGGGAGCAGACCCACTGTGCAATTTTGAAATTGCTTCCCAACGTAGTTATTTCCTGACAGTGATTTTTCAAACGCAGCAGCAGGAAAGCTCACCCTGTCCTCTGCCAAAGCGCTTGGTCCAAGGGTCCTGAGCAAAAAGAGTCCAGCCTGATGTGACCAGAGGAAACTTGGATGCTAATTTCAGACAGTGGATGGTATTTCAATTTCTCAGCTTCTCTAAACTCACAAAAAAAACCAAAACCTGAAAGGACTCCAGCCTACAAATCTCTGCTCCAGCTCTCATTTTGAAAGTATTCCTTTTAATTGCCTTTGTATCGAGAGGAAGACTGGGAAACATCCATCCAACAGATGCTTTGCATAGGAAATGAGGGGCAAAAATCAGGAATTACTAAGGTGACCACTCCCAAGAGCTGCACGGTGCTGGGACAATGAGGGACACAGTCATCACAGCTTCAGGAAGCGCCAGGTCATGCATAACGTAAGTGAGACTAGAAACAACCAAAGAAACCCAGAACCTCAGCAACATCAGTGGGAAATACTATTTACGGCTGCCGTGTGATACAGCATCACACAAACAACACATACTGGGATGTCCTTACCACTAAAGACTGGTATTTCAGTCCTTACCTAGACTTGTACAGTATTAGCAACATCAATGTGGAAACACTCATAGTGCTCAACCACTTTTCACTCTTACACCCATGTGCACCATCAGCATCAATGCCATTTTGTACCTTTGCTTCGCCTCCGGCTCCGATACTGCTCGGTGTAGAAGGTTAGCTGGGTTTCATCATCCGCCTCTGAGCCAGAGTTCCCTTTGGCACGGCCAAACCCGATCCCACCTGCAAGCAACAGAGAGGAAAAAATCAGCCCTGTCAGCTGGGATACACAGCAGTAGAGGGGAGCTGGGAGCTCCTCGGCAGAGCTGCTGGATTTGGCCAGCATCCACCACTCACAGCCCAGGTGCTCTGCTTGGGGTCACCAGAAGCCACTGGGGACTTCTGCCACTCATGGTTTCTCTGGCCCTTTTTTTGCCCTTGTCAAGAATCAAGACCCCACAGTGCCAATTATGATATGAATGCAAGAAGTTGCTCGCTTCCCCCAGGAACATATTTTACAAATGTATTGCAATGTATTTATAATGTAAAGCTCTGACTGTAGAAGTTGTTCTCCCCAAGGACACCTCCGACGGTGAAGTACAATGAATTTTAGGCGTTTGCTTCAACACAAACTCAGCAGAAACACGTGGCATGGGGGGTGGGAAATACAACACTCGGGGCCTCACTGCATGGCAAGGGTCCAGCTTCCCTCCCTCAACCCCTACGTTGGCTCATCAGCTCCACCAGCTCGCTGGGAGAGCGGCCAGCATGCGTCTCTGCAGTGCTTGGTATCATAGAACCATAGAATCACCAGGTTGGAAAAGACCCACCGGATCACCGAGTCCAACCATTCCTACCCATCACTAAACCATGTCCCTCAGCACCTCGTCCACCCGTGCCTTAAACACCTCCAGGGAAGGGGACTCAACCCCCTCCCTGGGCAGCCTCTGCCAGTGCCCAATGACCCTTTCTGTGAAAAATTTTTTCCTAATGTTCAGCCTGAACCTCCCCTGGTGGAGCTTGAGGCCATTCCCTCTTGTCCTGTCCCCTGTCACTTGGGAGAAGAGCCCAGCTCCCTCCTCTCCACAACCTCCTTTCAGGTAGTTGTAGAGAGCAATGAGGTCAGCCATGGGAGCAGGGCTGAGCCACAGCTTACCCATCATCTCCATCCTGGAGCTAGAGATGATACAGGATGTTAGAGAAGCCTGGAGTCAGAGTGACAGATGGTTAAAAAGCAACACAGACTCTAACTGGCAGAATCTTTCAATCCTTGCAGAGTTTAAAGCAAAGAGGCCTCTGGGGGTTGACAGTGGCCCTTTAAACTGCCATTAAAATATTTTACTGTTTTTTAAAAATCTTTTATTCTAGGCAGAAGCGCAATTTCCCCACTTCTTGGCAGGAGAACAGAAAACGAGTAGTGTCTTCTGCCCTCTGAAATCCTTAATCACCATGATGAGTAGTGGCTGGCAGGAGCCAGAAGGACACCGGGAGCTCAGCACGTGGCTCCTGCCCTGTCCATGCCCTGACCTGGCCCTGCAGTGCCCTTGGGGAAGATCCCAATGTGGGGGTAGGAAGAGGGTCCACCAGCTCCTTTCCTCCTGAAAGCAGCATGGAGGGTCAGTACTTGCACACAGTGTTTAGTGCTTGGATGTGGGGTCTAGGGGGGTCCATAGACTTGCACCCCAAACAATAACTCGCTGTCAGGCCCTCTCCAGATCCCTGTATCACAGCAAACATCCAATGCCACGATATACCTGCCTGCAGGGACTGGGGGTTTGAAGGGCACAGCAGAGTGTTGAGACCATTATGACTTATTCACATCAGCAAGGAAAATCTTAATTAACCTGGGCTTCTAATGCAGGTCCTCGGGCAAACGGCCAGGGCTGCAGCTCTGCTGCATAGCCCCCTTCTTTTGCTGAGCAGGGGCTGTCCTGAGCTCTTCTGCTGCTGGTGGTGTCCAGGCTGGGAGACAGACACCAGTTATGGGTTGTTTTTCCCCCAGAGCTTGGCCGAGCCATCTCTTCTGCCCAGAAAAAGGACTTGGACACTGCCTACACAGGCATCACATGGCATATCCCTCTGCCACACCTTCCTATGAGCCAGACCCAGTCCCTTCTGTGCAGGCAGATGGCTGGGAGATGGACAGAGGCAGTGATCTTCACTGCTCGCTCTGCTCTCACACCCTGCTGAGGTGACCAGGCAGCCAGTGCAGGCAGCAGCCACTCCAACACCCCTGTCCCAACCCCCTCCAGCTGCTCTGTGTTTGTTTGCCGGCTGCATCTCTGTGATGGATGGCGCTGACATGTTAAATTACTCAGGCTGGATGTCTTTGGAGAGCTGGTGACAGCAATATTGCATTTTCTGATTACCCAGCATTGCGCAGGATGTATAAATACAGGAGTCAGGAGACCCAGTGCAGGTCCCCAGCCCACAGCGGAAGCATCTCCTCTGACCCAACACATGGTGGCAAAGGTCAGCCTGGAAACATGAGCCCAGGGCAGAGAAACAGCTGCAAGAGATGTGCTTTTACCCCTTCATGCTATTAGGGGTGCTGGAATGCATCTAGCTAGTGGGTTTGAGGGTCTTGGAGACCTGTCCAAGCAGCCTGTAAGAAATAGGAGTGCTGATCCTGCTGTGAACCTGACTTCATGTTTAACTGGCCCAAAAGTCTTACTGAAGCATCCCTGCGAGATGCTGGCACGTGGGGCAACATGTCCTGCTCCAACCCTACTGGTCAGCCTGTGTGACAGGCTGCTTGCTGACGTATGGGGCTGAGGATGCTCACGATGGGGCTGAGGATGCTCAAAGCAAAGAGCACCCAAGTGCAGCTGCTGACAGGGCTGAACAGGGAGAGCGCTCAAAGCCAAGCAGCCCTACCTAGTCAGCACTCCTTTTCACTTTATGAAGAGGGAGAAAATCACCAAGTAACAGCAAAAAAAAGATCCCGATCGCCACAACCGATTGCAAAGCAAAATAAGCTGCTTAAAAGGCAGAGGACAGGGAACAGCAACTTCACAGCGCTGGGTACCTGCAACACACTAGCAACTCTTTACAGAACCTCCATAGAGGAGCTACATCCCCCTTTACACTGAGTTTACTCCTGCTATTTAGTTTGGAGAAGGAAACAAAGCTCCCCCTCCACACCCCTGGTCCATCCCCCTGCCGCCTCCTGCCTCACCGCCTGGACCCCTGGGGGGGATACAGGCGAGGAGGGGGAGCTCAAGGAAGATGCTCTTGCTTCTAATCCTGTTTAGAGATTTACAAGCTCGTTAATCCATTCAAATAGATCGCAGCACAGCCACGCGCCAGGGCAGGGTGCTCGTTTTAAGTGCGACATTAATTTAGTGGGGAGCAAGGCGGGGTGCCAAGGCAAACACCACTTGTCGTGGTGTAATTAAGGATGGTAGTGTTAACGCTATGTGGGGATGAAGGAAATACAATTCGGGAATTAGAGGCTCTGTTATCCTCGAAGATTTTTTTCTTTTTTTCTTAGGCAAAGCCATGACTATTTTTTTTAAAGGTGCATTTCTGTCATTGAAAACAAAGCAAATCTGACATTTTAAATCTTTTCCCCAAAGCCATGAGGTTACAGAGTGGCTCAGTGAAGTGAAACGGATGCAAAACAAACAAAACCGAATTAAAATAAAGAAATAAAGTATCAACAGCGCTTTGGATAACTCCTATCTGAGGCCAGGTTGACCTAAGATACTTAATCCTTTAAGTTGGATGTTATAAAAAAGTGGGAGCTGATATTTGGCCCCAGTGCATCCCCCTGCCCAATAGCCACAGCCCCAGTGCCAATGCAAAAGGATTTTCTTCATCCCTCCCCTCCCGATAAAGGGTCCAACCCTGCACATCACAGCATTAAATACCCACAACCTCCCTGCTCTAATTGTGTTCGCTTCACTCGACCTCCATGCTCGCTTGCCCTGCGCAACGCGGTCTCCTAGGTGTTCAACAACCCCTTCTGCTTCCAAGCTTCCCAGTAAAAACCAGCTAAGGAGCCCCCTCTCCCCCTCCCTGGCGCTGTGACGAGCTCCAGGCACCGAGGGCTGGCAGGGTGATGCAGAACCATACAATTTGCTAAATGGAAATTTGCAGTTTAATTAATTTGCCCCTGAAAAGAGCGCGAGTCAACTGAAAAATCAAACATGGTCAGAGGAAGGTAAATTAGATGCATTTTTATGCAGGGAGAAAAAACCAACAAAACAAACATTTTCTTTTGAAATATATCCAATCAACACACAAAAAAACCAGGATACAAGAAAAAAAGCTCTTTAAAATTAAGCAGTCTGCTCTGGTTTGTCATTGTAGCAGAGGTACGCGAACACACACACGCTACCTTCAGCTGGTAAAATTTCTTCCTCCTCATTGATCTTCTCTTTTCCTTCTGCCTATGCTCAAAACCCCATGCTGGGGGCAGCCCCACAGCTCCCACCATGGAAAAGAGGGGTCACACAGCTGTGGAGGGTTGTATTTTCACCAAGGACCAGCTCATAGAATCATAGAATCACTAGATTGAAAAAGACCTCTTAGATCATAGAGTCCAATCATTCGTATCTGCCACCAAACCATGGAGCTGGAAGTGATTGCTTTGACTCAGATGAGGTGAAAGCCCCCAGGTGAACCCTGAAAAAGCCTTGCCAGCAAAATGTGATGCTCCATAGGCACCACAGGATAAACAGACTGGGCAGAGATGTCCCAGCAAAAGCAGGAAACCCAGGTGAGCCCAGGCTCAGCTCTTCTCCCTAGGGTAATACTGGGCAACTTATGACATACCCAACACCTCCAACACACAAACCATCTCAGCCCTGACAGCACATCCCACCTCGAACAGAAGGACCTATTAATAACTTACTTATTCTCAAAGCTAGGGTGCTTTTAAAGACCTGCCCCAGGAGAGGGCACCAGACCCCCTCTCTGCACAAACCGGCCACCTCCCAGCCCTGCACCCCCACATCCTCCCCAGTTCCTGGAGTGGACAGGCGGCGTGGTCCATCAGCCAAACATACACCCTCAGTCCCTGCACCACTGCCTTTCCCAGCATTTCCCAGGACATCACTTCTCAGTCTAAACTCCACTCATGCAGCCGGAGCGGGATGCTCTGGGTACCAGCCTGGCTGCACTTAAAGAACCAGTAAAGCCAAAGCCTCTCAGATACAACATCCTTCCCTCCCACACTGCAAGCCCACAGTGGAGATATCCTCCTTCCAGCCCACCCCTCGTGCACCTCAGCTTTTATCATCCTTGCTCTCCCTCTATTATTTATAAACTCTAAATGCACTTCACTTGATAAAAGTGTTTGGGGAGAAAGTTTGTATGAAAAAGGCATTACACAAAATAAAGACATACGGTACTGTAAATGGAGAGGGCGGCGCGGTGTTTGGTTTTTTTTCCTAAAGTCGATCTTCTCCATGAAATCCACCCTTTCCCAGAGCTGTTAAAAACACTTAGAGCAGAATCAGATTTAACGACAAGCAATAGGCAGCAGTTTAAATGCACTTAGTGCAGGGAAGCCAAGCAAGGCAAAGCTTATCCCAGCTTTGTTTTTGTTGGGCTAAGGCATTGGGTTGTTTGTTTTCTGGTTTGGTTTCTCCCATCCTCTGTAGAGTGGCACTCAGAGCTCTTTTGGATCGTAAAGAAGGAAATCCTTTCGCTGTGCACGGTTCCTGTGGGGAGAGCGCTCCAGCTGTAAGGCTCTGATGAGGTTAAGCATTAATTAAATCGAACTGCGAGAAAATAATTACACACATGCATCCGTCAGGCCAGCTTGTCACTACCCAGTAACAAAGTTGGATGCAAACTCCATCAGCAGAACTGTCACACGGCTGTTAGAAGGAAATAAATGCATCCCAAATGGACAATTTCATTTAGGGGAAGGAAAAACGACCCCCACAGATTGCAAAGGATTAATGAGGCAAAAGGTTTGTGTTTGCAATTGGATGTAAAATGCAAACATCGCAAAATGTGATATCATCGTTTAACCTTAATGTCTGACAGGATTCCAACCACTCACCTGCTGGAGGGACAATTAACCATAGGCTGTAAAAATAAAGCCACCAGAACAGGAAAGGTGCAGGGAAAGGTGGGGATGTGGCCTCAGCAGCAGCATACGGCCACAACTGTCACAAGTAGAAAGAAATCTAAATTAAAAAGGGATAGGTTGAGGCTGTAGGAGTGAGATCTCCACGGGAGATTCTGGAACTGCTTGCTTTTGGGGGATGTTCACTGTTTTTTAATGACTGAGACCTTAAAATCTTTTCCCTAGGGTGTGCTGGTGAGTGTTCTTGGAGGTGGAGACACTCAAAGTCACAGTCCCAGGCACCGTGTGTCTTGGGCAATTAAGGCCAGACCCAGCTCCCCACCGTTTCTCACAGAGGAGCTGCCAGGAGGAACAGAGATCCAAGGAAACCACTATAGATTGAGCACTAACATCGTGGGGATGCATCCTGCTCCCAGTGCAGGCAAGGGAATAGCCACGGCAGCACCTTCCCAGCTCACCTGGGCCCTTCGCTTCCAACCATCATCCTCACTTCTAGGAGAACTGAGCCCTGCAGCACAGGGATGCAGTGAGATAACCCCATCCTCCTTCATCTGGGTGCTCACAGCCCAGAAAGCCAACCATATCCTGGACTGCATCAAGCAGCATGGCCAGCAAGTTAAGATAGGGGATTCTGCCCCTCTACTTCACTCCAATGAGACCATTCCAGAGCCCTGCGTTCCCCACTCTGCAGTCCTCACTACAGGAAGGACATGGATCCATTGCACCAGGTCCAGAGGAGGACACAGAGATGATCAGAGGGCTGAAGAACCTCTCCTGTGAAGACAGGCTGGGAGATTTGGGCTTCTTCAGCATGGAGAAGAGAAGGCTCTGAGGAGACCTTATTGCAGCCTCTCAAAACTTATAGGGGGCTTATAAGAACGATGAGGATGGACATTTTTAGTAGGGTCTGTTATGGCAGGACAAGTAGTAATGGCTTTAAGCTAAAAGAGGGGAGATTCAGACTAGATAAGGAGGAAATTGTTTACCGTGAGGGTGGTGAGGCATGGGTTGCCCAGAGAGGAAGCAGAAGCCCCATCCCTGAAAACATTCAAGGTCAGATTGGACAGGGCTCCAAGTAACTTGATCTGGTTGAAGATATCCCTGCTCACTGCAGGGGAGTGAACTGCATGACCTTGAAAGGTCCCATCCAACTCAAACCATTCTATGATTCTAACACCTTGCAGCAACTTTGGGTTCACTTCAACCAGCAGGACCAGCTCCCCTCACCTGCTCCCTGTCCCTAAGTCCCTTCCCAGACACAAGACTTGTGTGTGAGTGGGACTGCTGGAGCAGGTATCACAACATACCTGGGGCACATATCTAACACCCCGGGAGAGAGATGGAGAGCAAAATACAGCCACAGGCACTGCAGGAAAGATTGGTAGCAGGCAACTGGGCATGCTCTGGCTCCCAGAGCATCCCTTCCCCTGTTGGGACCACTGGGAACAACACAAGAATCCCATGGGAGACAATTTGTCTTGTTCAATAAGCATCTGGCCAAGCCTGCTGCTGGGGATGAGCTGGACAGACCAGCTTTAATTGTAGTTGGCTGAGGAACAGCTGCAGTGGCAGGGAGGGAAGGATGGAAGGTGACCTCACTAAGCACCGCGAGTGGGTTGCCAAGTGGGGCACAGTAGCTGGAGGGAAAATTCAGCTCCCCATTCCAGGCAGAGATGATGGGCACGGGTCAGTCTCCAGCCCTGGTATGGAATTAAAACTAATCTGGGCAAAAATGGAGGGCAACAAAGGACTTTCTTGTCTTGGTATCCACTGACTATTCCCATGGCCACTACAGGGCAGAGGGATCCTGGGGTGGAGGCAGTGGTGATGGAGTGAGGGTGGGAAGACTTCCTCCTGCTTCAAGAAATGTTCTGGCACAAGGCAGACAGATTTGCTGGGAGGCAGGAGAGCTCCAGCCCAGGGAGGTGGGAGATGGAAAATTCATGGCCCCAGAGATGGAGCACAAGTCAGATTGGCTGGGAGCCCCATTCTGCTCCCAGAGGCTCTGCCTGGAGCCAGGCATTGCAACTCCTCCTGAGCTCAACTGGAAGGATTAATTGACTTGCTCCATTAGTGACCAAAAAACCTCTTCCCTTCAGGCAGTTTAGAAATAAAGTAACCCCCCTCCCCCCACCCCAAAAAAATGAGGCTGGAACAAGGAGTCAGGGAAGCTTCATCAGGCATCACTGTGGACCCCAGAGCACCCACACACATGCACAATAAAATCCAGACATACGTATTTGAATAACTACTAGAAAACAAACCAAATAATTTAAACCAGTTAAAGAGTCAGAACATTTTCTTCACACTAAGTGAATAATTTATAGGCAGAGCTATAATAAAAAAAAAAAAAAAAAGAAAGCACAACAAAACCTTTCCTGGCCTGTATCGCAGGCAAATGTATCCAGAATAAAAGATCACATTTCAGACTCATAAATAAATTAAAACCAAAACCAACAGTAAACAGAAAGAAAACTATTTCCTTCCCGGTCGCTGGCGCTGCCACAGAGACCCACAGTGTGCAGGGCAGACAGTGGCCAAGGGACCTCCCTGCCCATCATACCTAGAGGGATCCTGATGCCTCCTCCTCCCCCTCATCAGGAAAAGTGGACCCAAACCCTGTGCCCAGCCTCGGCACTCACCGCATAACCCACAGCCGCTACATCTCAAGCAGCAATAGTGATAGGAGTAAGCAGTCTCCTGGGATGAGAGGCAACATGAGAACCAATCCTGCTCATGAGGCTGTTCCAGCCAACCTCCTCCTGGTGCTCCGGGGTAGCTGGCAACAGCCACCAAGGCTACAAATAAAACTCAGCATCCTTCTTGCATGTTTTTGCACTGTGCAGCCTTTATAGCCATGAAACGCTGCTCCCACCTTCTGAGTGTCCCCTAGATAGTCCAAAAAACCCCAAGCACTGGGAAAGTGCAAAGAGAGGTCCCAGGAGTGTGATTTACAGCCAAAATGAACTTCATCCCTTTCTCCAAAATGAAAGCTTCCCAAGAAACTGTATTTCACTCCCAACAAACCCTGGTTAGCCAGAGCTAGCAGGGACTCTGGACTTGCAGCAGACTTGGATTAATCCTTGGGAGGGACGCAAGGTGGCACCACTCCCAACCACCTCCACCAGACCACCCGGAGTGAGCTGCATGGGGTTTGCCCCTCTTCACCCTGGAGGGAGCTCCTCCTTCCTTCCAAGCCAAACTCCTCTGGACACAGCAAAAGCCAGGGCAGCTGGTGATGGTGGCAGCCTACCTCGGGGCCGGCTCCGGCGTTTCCGTCTCCCCACAGACGTGCTGCGCAGCGCAGGCTGGAGCTGCCCAATCTCAATGGGTGTGTTGGTGCGGAAGCTCTCCTTGAACTTCTGCATCAGGGACTCCACCGTCTCCTGTGTCACCTCGGGAGCTGCAACATCAGCAAAGGGACCACGGTTAAAAGAGGACCAAGTCATCGTGTCCCCAGTGCCCGTACAACCCTTTCCTAGCAGAGGACAGCATCATTCAGAGACAAATCCTGGGGCAGGAGCTCCACCCTCCAAGCTCACCCACAGGGAACCTTTCCAGCGTTTTCTAAGTCTTACCAAAGCCATAGGAATTAGAAAATTTTAACTTTACAGAAATTGCATTTTTCAGGCTGCTTTCCAGCATTTTGGATAATTCCTTGCCTCTTTCCTCATGTGCAAGCAGGACACTTGGAAGCATCACGCCCTTACCCAAGATACAGCCTAAAGAATTCAAAACACTCAGGAACCCCCTGGGACTCAGAAGGCTTTAGGTCACACTTAACTCTGCTTCAGGAGCTCACAGGTGAACCCTAAAAAGGCTCATGGGCTTTTCTGGGGGGCAGGTACTCCCTGGTCGGCAGGTCCAGGCATGGTCCGAGCTGTAGCAGGGATCCTAGGTTCTCCCAGAGGCTGCACTCACACACTGGGCAGCAGGACCTGAGCTCAGGGAACAGCTTGCTACAAGACTCCAGGACACATCACAGCTTGCTGATATTTAAGCAACCCCTCTCCTTGCTGTCCCACATCCCCTAAGCAGTAATACAAAAGAAAACAAACAAAACCATCCAAACTTTCCCATGAAACTTACCACCTACCCAAAAGGCAGTGATGGGAAAACGTGAAACCACTCTCAAAGAGAAAAGATGAATCTAGGAATCACAAGCTTTGTCTGGCTGCAGGCCACAAAGGTCTCCCAGGTTTAACAAATGCTTTGGCCCCTGTCAGCTCCTTGAATAAACTCATTAGCAGAATATAACCTCTATCCTCTCTCCATTTTGAGAGTCATGAAGTCCCTCTGACCAGCTCCAAAAGCTCCCCCTGCCTGCAACAGGGCCATTCAGGGCTGGCAGGGATCACTGGCCCTATAGCCACCCCGCATCCCACTAGGATAAGGTAAGAGTGAGTAACTTGAAGCTCCCCAGTCTGCCAGGAGTTCCAGGCTGATGCACCACACTGCTGCATCTCCTGGTCCAGAGACACATCAGATCCACATGGAGCTCTTGCGCACCTGGTGAGCTCAAGGTGCATAACTGCTCTGGATCATGGATTCCAATTCTCTTCTGCAGCACGTGGCAGGGTCCATTTTAGTGTGAAATAAGGTGGCCATGCAGGGCAAGTCATTTGTAATCCTAGACAAGGATTTGACTCAAACGTGGAGTCTGCAGCTGACTCCAACAGCCACCTGCACTGCACGGAGGTCAGAGCCCCCACCACAGCCAGTGCCACACCAGCACATGGAGCAGCTCCCCCTTCCTTCTCCCCAAATTCCAAAGGCAATCTCCTTGGCTGCCTAGGACAAGAGGCTCTAGACTACCCTAAGGTGCTTTTCTACTCCCGCAGGCTGCAGAGAAGGTACCAAAATCTTCCGGGGCCATTTGGAGAAGAGCAGTCCAGCTGCTGCGCCTGTGGATGCAGGTACACCAGGAGGACTCAGGAGAGGATCCATCACCCTGCGCTGCCTCACTGAGTGATGGAGAGACAAGGATCAAACTCACTGCCTGTGTAAGCACCAAAGGTGGGAACTAGTTCATAAGAGCTCCAGAGAGAGGGTGGTCTAAGGGACCAACTACATCAAGTCTTCCAATTATTTGATACCAGGCTCCCTCAGGCACCACAGATCAAAGGCAGAGCATCCCGAAGTTCCCTACATTTATGACAGGTGCAGACAGATCCTGTGTTATCGGATGCCCCAGCAAGCAGCACCACAGCGGGGGAAAAATAAGTCAAAAGCGGGAAAAGGTCTCTACAGAGCACCCAGTCCCAGCCCTGATGACACACATCCAGCCCCTCCTCTTGCAGGGCTCCAGACATGCTGGGGAAGGATGCTGTGGCAGCACTGGTGCGGCTCAGCACCCCACCGTGGTGTTCACAGGAGGAAGCCCATCCCCGCAGCTCCTTCAGCTGGGTGCAAGCCCAGCGAGGCTTCCCCATAAACAGATGGCGAGTTATTTGAACCTCAGGGGTGTGTGATATATAACGTGCACAAGTGGAGCAGGAGCTCAGGAACCGTGTGGCTGAGGCTTATTTACCGAAAGGAGGCCAGAAGGAGAGTGCAGGAGGGGAGGAGGAGGGGACCGTGCCTTCTGCTAGCGTTTGCGGCACGCAAGGTCGTGACTCTCTCGTGGTCTCTGCTCTGCTGATGGGAGTAATCAGTGCTGCCGTGATTGTACCCCATCTGGCCAACACGCTCAGTACATCCATCCTGAGACATCTGCTCATCTGCTCATCTGCTCATCAGCAGAGAGAATGCCAAAAGTGAGGGGGGAAGCATTTACCTTTGTGGGGAAAGGGTCTCTGTGATTGCCGGCTGCTTGCGATCGCGTTACAAATGCTTATTCCAAGAATGGGAGCAAAAAGCTGGCACATCTCACCACTCTGCACAGCTTGTGCGCGCCAGAACATCGTTGGCCTCTCTGTGCCCCTGAGCTCAGGGGGTTTGAGCAATGAAAATAAAACAAAGAAGGAAAAAAACAAGAAAAAAGGAAAAACCTGTGTCGACATGATCTCAGCAAGTGGAGTTCAACACGGCCAGCATAGAGAAAATGCTCACTGACAAATGAAAAGTAGCTGGGCTTCAACTGAATGAGCATCAGAGGTCAAGGATGAATGAAGGACCCTTCATGCACTGCCAAGCATGACAAAAGGGAGGGAGACGAAACCAATGTGCTGTAATATAATGAGACACAGCACTCACCGAGGCTGCTGGCACCCTGTTGACTATGGAGTTATCCATCACATCTATAAAAAAGACACCTAGTCAACCACAAATTGTCACCTGGGGATTTCCATAGTCAGCCACCTGAACCTGAACAGCCATGGGCAGGACCCCACGACCTGGACCGATGCCTCCATGGGCATCACAAAACCACATGGCCAATGCCAGTTCACACATCCGCACCACCGTGCCACGCAGGCACTG
The DNA here is from genome assembly GCF_032191515.1 of Phaenicophaeus curvirostris. Taxonomy (NCBI): domain Eukaryota; kingdom Metazoa; phylum Chordata; class Aves; order Cuculiformes; family Cuculidae; genus Phaenicophaeus; species Phaenicophaeus curvirostris. The sequence goes on from NC_091411.1 coordinate 4,917,924, forward strand.
CACCCGTGCTTGGCATTCCCATCTCCCACAGAGGTTTGAATAGTTCTGAATAGGACTGGCACGTACCACAGAATACTGCAAAGCTTGGAACACCCCAGCTCTACCCTGCAGGACCCACCTGGGCTGCATGTGCCAAACACCAGCTCAGTCAGCAGCTCCCAGTGCTGCCGCACTACCTGCACCCTGCTTCCCTCTTCAGCCCAACGCAGCCGCATCACCAGCACCAGCCCCTCCCAGCGACGGCCAAACACGACGCAGATTCAGAGCGATAGGACCGTCCTTCTTGAGCGGAGTTGCCAAACCGCCTTCTCTTCCATCCCTGGTTTCCAGGAGATAAATCCATCAGGACTACTGAGCTCACATCTTCGTCACCACGCGAAGAGCTTCTCCAGCCAGGCAGAGGTGGCGAGATCCACCCCAAGGTTTTGTACGACGCTATGATCTCAGTCTCACTCCTTCCTATAGCGAGGGCCTTCGGCAGCATAACAACCCCAGGAACAAGCCAAAGCAGAGGGAGCACAAGGCTCTTCAGCCTCCACAAAATCAGCTTCCAACGCTGACAGTGATTTCAGGATGCAGCTGAAGGTCACCGTACCTTTGTAAAACACATGGCGTGTTCCCATCGTACACCTCCCTCTTGTCCACCCCCATACGCTATTTTGAAAGCGGTTTGCTCTCCTTATGGCTCCCTTATTCGTTTGCATGTCTCCCACAAAAATATTCATATCGATAGCCTTTCTCCCTGCCTTCCTTTTTGCTGGCACAAATTGCAGTGGGAAAAATATATTGTTTGGCTTAAAAATCACAACAACAAGAAGTTATCATCAAATGAACAATATAAGCCACATTTAGGTAAAAACACATTGCAACAGAGGTGGGAGGCAGCAGTATTTGTTCCAGCCCTTGTGGGACTCCCACCACAGCCAGGAGAGCTGTATCTTCCTTAAACCCACAGTCTGGATATGGGGGGCTGTTTTGGGATGATACCAAAACTAGTATCTCAACAGCTTCAGTGGCCAGGGAGGATTCTCCAAAACACAGTACCAGGCACAACCACTTGTACCCATAACCTGTATCTGAGAGAAACACTAGCTGCACGCCTCCAGCTCCACCGGTTGCACTTGGATAGTGCCTCCACCATCCCCGAGGGTCCAGGGCAAGGGAAAAGGAACTTCAAAACCTCTGACTGTGCAACCTGGTTTCTGCCAGCAGAGGCGGAGGTGGTGGTGATGAAAGTATCCCATGGCCCTTGGAAACAAGCCTTCAATCTCATTGAGATATTTTAGGGTCTTCAAATGTGGCCTTGGAAGGCTCCAATGGAGCAGCTGTACCACACTGGAGAACTTGCCCTCAGCCTAAGCCAACGCTCCTGCAGAGACTTTATATTCACCAAGAACCTGGCAGCCCCACTCAATGCCGCACTGGACCCCAGCAGGGCAGGGGAAGGGAAGCAGCTTCTCCCCAAACCAGGCTCAACGCTTCATGTTGCTGTTGGGTAGTTTGGAGAGCTGCAAGGCCCTTCTCTGCAGTTTTTGCAACTTATAAAAACAGATTAGAAAGGCTTGAGGTCTGCAAAGGTGCCAGCTTCCCTGAGCCCTCCCAGTCTCTGATGTTTGGCTTAAAGTTTTGGACCCTGGAGCTACGATGGTCCCTGTTCTTCTCATACAAGATCTGCACTCCTACAGCTACAGGGATAAGGCTGCAGAAAGGCAACAGCAGCTTCCAGTAGAGCTTCCCACACTGGTTATTGAGTAAAACATACTTTTAAAAAGTATAATCTTTTCAGCATCTGATTTTCCCATCCCCCTCTTCGATTTCCGAGTGTCAAAGGGCAAGTTATTGATTCCTCAACATTGCCAGTAGTTAAAATGCTCCCAGAGTTTTGGAGAAAGGAATAACTTACAGAGCGGCTCAAGAGCTGCTTGACTAAGCGTGCTGTTCCGCTGGAATCAAAGTGTTTCATGAGAACATATCAAACTCAATCAAGGATTAAATGGAAAGGTTTGGGCACAATTAGAAGTCATGGTTGGTGGGATTTTTACGTTCTGACCTGTGCACACATTCATGACAGCACCCACAGCCACACATAGGATGCGGCTCCATCATCTCTTCTCCATGTCCACCTCCTGCCCTCTCACAAACTGCTTCATCGACTGTTTTCAAGAAACTATTGAAGGGCTGGATGTTCTCCTGGGAATCACTGACGAAGCCTCAAAAGGTCTAATGCATCACCATGTCCATGATGTACCACACAATCATCAGGTATGTGTAGCACAGTTTAATTACATTATAACTGTTTCCGCCAAACCAAACTCCTGAGTTTCAATAAACTCATTTTGATGTTTCTCGATCAATATTTTGGAAATTTCTAGTCTACAAATTATTTCAAGAAATCAACTTTCCAATTCTCATTGGGATGAGCATTAATTTCACAATACTGGAAGTCTCCCATGTCGTGGAAACCCTGTTTTCCCACCAGCTCTAAATAATGGGTGTTTGTTGCTTTCCGAAGCATGAAATAAGCAACCGTGTTTGTTCAGAATCTGGGATGTGGACTGATTTTCAACAGTGCCACCCTGAAGGTGCTAAGCTCCAGAGAGCAGAGAGCTTTACTAGCATAAAATTAGGTAATTACACCAATGCCTGTGTGATGGTGGGAGAGATTTGTATACTTCAACACACAGGGATGAAAACGCATACAGAGAGAAGCGTCCTGCCACAGAGCACGGTGGATATGGCAAAGGTATGAGAAACATGGAGAACTTTAGCTCTCCATCTCTTTCTCCAGGCCCCAAATACCTCAACCGCCTCTGAAGTGAGAATCTGTCTCCACCAGTGCCCTGCTCTCCATCAGTCCGTGTCATATGCAGGCACACTGTGTCCTAGAACACCAGGACGCTGCTGGCTGCATTACACAGTGAACTCAGAAGATGTATATCTAACATAAATATATACATATATAAAAATCAAAACAAAGCACAAATAACCACACATACCCACACATCAGGGGACCGAGCACCTCCTGCAACGCATACATCTCCAAGCCATCCCTAGGCAAACCCATTAGGGGCAATGATATATGTGGCACCGCGCGTTTTGCTGGAGCTGGTCCCCAGCCCAGCTGCCAGCACGGTGTGAGGGAGGATCAATCGCTCTCCAAGAAGCACTTTTACACAGAGAGGTTTTCAGATGCAGCAGAGGGGTATGGGAACCCAGGAGCATTTTAAAAACAGCCAACTTTTTCTTTCTTTTCTCTCCCAGTCCTTTTTGTTAAGTTTTAAAATAGAAAAAGTATATATATTTAACATAGTTATTAATACATTAATAGATTATTATATACATTAATAAACCCCTTGCTATAAAAATAGATTTTTATACGTAAAAGTCTGCTTTTAATTGCAAATTGGAGGGGGAGGGTAGCAGAAGAGAGAGAGTTTTATTTGAGATGCCTCCTTTGAAGGAAACTGAACAAATGTACTTTCCTCCTTCATATATTCATGAGATGACTGCTTCCCTACCCCGTTCTCCACCTCCCTCAGCTCTGGGCTTGGAGCCAGCACAGTCCTTATCTGGTATGAGGCAGAAAAAAAAAAAAAAGCCCTGATAGGATCAGAAGTTTTCAGTAGTTTAACAAATCTGAGGGGAAAAAAGACTCCATTGTTTTTTAATAAAGGTTGGGGTGCATGACAGTGAAGCGGGGATGCTGGGAGAGGCTGGTGTGCAGCGCAGGAGGGGATGGAGACCTGCATCCGCTCAGTGACCCACAGTGGGGATGGGACCTCAGGAAGCACCACAGCACCTCACAAGCCTTCTGCCCACGTACCCACTCTGCTTTTCCTCTTCATTGTAAAGCTTTGCTATTCCCCCTCGTCATCGAGGGAGTTGATTCTGCCCCTCTGCTCTACTGTCATGAGACCCCATCTGGAACCCTGCGTCCAGTTCTGGAATCCCCAACACAAGAAAGACCTCAACTGTTGGAACTGGTACAGAGGAGGCCACAAAGATGATGTGAGGGCTGGAGCACCTCTGCTATGAGGACAGGCTGAGAGAGTTGGTGTTGTTCAGCCTTAAGAAGAAAAGGCTCTGGGGAGATCTTAAAGCAACTTCCAGTACTGAAAGGAGCTCCAGGAAAGCTGGGGAGGGACTTTTTACAACTGCATGTAGTGATAGGATGAGGGGCAACGACTTTAAATTGTAAGGGGGAAGATTTAGATTAGACATTAAGAAGAAATTCTTCACAATGAGGGTGGGGAGGCCCTGGTTCAGGTTGCCCGGAGCAGAGGTGGCTGCACCTCCCTGGAGGTTTTCAAGACCAGGCTGGATGGGGCTTCGAGCAGCCTGGTCCAGTGGGAGGTGTCCCTGCCCACAGCCGTGGGGTTGGAACTGCATGGGCTTTAAGGTCCCTTCCAACCCAAACCATTCTATCATTCTGTAGAGCGCAGGAGATAATATCTGCAGGTCCTGTCTCACTGCAGCTGGGTGAGCTGTTCCTCAAACTGGCAGGACCCAGGGGAATGCAGGGACAGCTAGGAAGGGGCATCCAGAGCCCCCAGCAGCACCTACCCAGCACTGACTGCCCTGACCCTCCTTCATCCTCTCTCCAGTCACGGCGCAAAATCGCTTCCCAGCTAATTGCCTCCACTCATGTGTGCAAACTAACCGTTTACTGGAAAATGCCACGGAATGTTAATTTCATTCGGAATTGGGTAATTGCAGAGCACTTCCATTTTTTTATTATAGGAAATGAATAAGCATTGTATTAATAGCATCGTTTCCAACTCCGACCACAATTGCGGCCCCATCGACGGAGGCTGCGAGTTATTCATCACCCCGCACTTTCCCTGCCATTCCACTTTCTCCCTTTCCCTTCCCCTGCCACGCTCCCAACTTCCCACGCTAGTAATTAAGATAATGCAATATAATTATAAACACATCATGAAAGATCAAATGCTTAAAAGCCATGGTCCAACAGGCCCCCACCTTTGCATTGAGAGAATCCTTCAAAAGCAGATGGGTCTCTGCGCTCTCTGGGCTGTTCCCAGCTGGGTTCAACCCTTCCAAAAGCTGTTTCTGATTAGGAAACCCTTGGCTTTTCCATAGGGAAAAGACTTTCCCAGCACACCCTTTCCCTGACACATATAGGGCATTTATCTCCCTACTCTGCTCCTCCTTCTGCAAGGAAAAGCCTTTGGCCATGGGATGCTGCTGTGTGAAATTTGATCCATCAACCCCTGTCCCAGCACTGAAAGGATGCAGGTCACCAGAGATTTTGGTTCCCACCTTCTCCATTCTAATAAACCCCTTAACTTGCTTTTTTTTTTACAAGACACTAACTTTTTCTCTTACACAGCGAGCAGAGATGAGCAGGGAAGATGGGCAGACCCTCAGTCGCAGCTAATGCTCCTCAAGTTAGGAAATAATTGGAAAGTTAAATAAGAACACCCTGGAGGAAGCTTCCCGATCTGGTGCTAATGGGCACACTGAGCAGCCCGGGCTAATGTTGCGTGGAGGAGAGTTGCTGGCTCAAGAGCACAGTGCTGACCTCTACTGCACATCAACAACTCCACTAGAACAGGGGAAAGCCTACCCTAGGGAGCCAGATGGAATGGAGACCCATCGAGAGTAGGTAAAGAGCCACCTCCATGTGGCTGAAGAAGCTGCAAGCGCAGGATGAACCTGGAGGCAGCAGCACTTCAGCATCTGTAAAGCAGGAGGGGGGCAAGTGTGAGCAAGCCCCAGCATCCCTAGGAATGGGCATGGAACAGCAAACAAGGGTGGGAAACATGGTGTGGTGACCCCTCTCCAGTCTCAACCACCACCTAACTCCCTGATTTGACAGCACAGCACAGAAAGAATTCACAAGTTAGAGATGAAATTTCCTTTATCCAACGGTGATACCCTTTCCCATATTGGCAACGCTGTGCGGCACGTCAGGGAAAACAAGGTAGCAATGTTAACCTGGGGGAGAAGGGGAAGCCACCAAAATTGCTTGTTGCAATGGGGCTAAGAAGCTTCGGCTGTGCACACACAGCACAAATGCCACCAAAGGATCCCTTCTGCAGTAGCAGGGACCAAGCATTTTCCACAATGGGATGCACATGGGTGCAGGCAGCAAAGGTGTTGAGAGCTGGCTCCTTGGCTCAGGAGAAGAACTGGAGTTGAGGGAACGCCTAGAGAGCCCAGGCTATCGAAAGCAATCCACATCCAAGCCATACGGGCAGAGGAGTGAGGCCAAGCACGGCCAGACCCAGCAGGACCCCGTGGGCGAGTCGCAGTAAATGCTCTAACTCAGCAGGGCCGTCAGAAAGGACTGATTTGAAACACCTTGTTAATAAGTTTCCTCTCCCTCTGGTCCTTCAGTCAGGTCGCTGCCTAATGACAAATGGGGCTAGAAGGTGCCTGCAGACCTAATACGAGCGCAGGTGCCCGGCCTCGATCCATCTTCCTTAGGAGCAGGCTGACAAAACTAACAGTCTGGGCACCACAGCCAGGTAAAACACGACCGATGGGAAGAGGACATACAAAGAGAGCAAGGAGCTGTGGCTGCAGCTGCCCTTCCTGCACCCCTCCCCATAAAACCCTGAAGCCTGGGACAGACTCACGAGGAGATCAACTCATACACGCTGGGCAGCAGAGCCCTGAAGCTGCTAAAAGCCAAACTGAAAAGCACTGAGCATGATCGACCGAGAGGAATCCATCGTTGTCATGCAGGTAACAGGATATGGAGCAGCCTCAGCTCTAAACCAGGCACCCCAGTGGCTGCCTGGTTCACACGACATCTACTTCTTTCCAGTGGAAATAGGAACACTGTGGGGTTGTTCTTCATCCCAGGCCCCACGTTCGTTCCTTCGCATGGAAGGATAGCCCTAGGTAGAGTTGAACCTCTCCCATGTCCTCTGCATTGCATGCAAGAGGTCAAGATGCAACCCAGTGCAGGAACTCAGGACACTTGCGATCCCCCAGGGTCTCTCAAGGGGTATAAAGAGCCACCATATTATTTTTTCAGATTTTGTATCAAAGAGTAAAAAAAAATCATCTGGAAGCTAATCCTGGTCAACAACTGGCCTACAAGCCAGCTACGCCTTAAATAATGTAGCGCTTTATCAAACATTCATAGTGATGCACAAAGTGATGAACAACACACGCCTGGCATTTATATAAATATAGTTCCTGATGGCTTGTTTTCCTTGGACAGCCAAAACTTCACAGCTTATCTTCTGTGAGCCTGTGATTTCGCTTGGACGAAAAGCACTTTGGACACCTGGGGAATCAGGGACACTGCACACAAAACCGCCACGACATCTCCACCAGGCATCAGCAGCTCCACAAAGCCCAACAAAAGCCCATGCTGAAAATGCTGTTGCTGACTTGAGGAGTCACAAGTCACCCAGCTGTGGCTGGGAGAGGAGATGGCCAAGGGCATTTCTTCTCCCATGGAATGTCACGCAATGTCAGGGTAAGACCTGCCCAAACCTCACAAAGTGGTGATAAACCAGTGGGACGTCACAAAGCCACCATCCCTTTGAGATGCTCAGTAAAGTGCTGGCATATTAAAACATCTCTTTTCTCTTCCATTCCCTATGGCACCATCAGAAGCCACTTTTCCATCTGCTTCTTCCCTACTGTCTCATGAAATTAGTGAGGTGGGGTATAGCAAAGGCAAGGGGAGGAGAGAAAAACAAGAAAAGCACATCAGGAAAACTAGTCTACCAGTCTTTTCTCAACAGTGGGGCAGAAGGAGCCCTGACCAGCCTGAAAGGCTTGAAGCCTTAATTAGTCGCTAAGCACACTCCAACATAGCACCTCCTTCAGCCAGAGGGATCCAGGACCACAGGAAGCCACCAGTCCCTGGGAGCTTCCCCATCCCTTCTGCCCTCCTGCTGGGGGCAGGAGTCATGTTGGATGTGGGTCTCACTGGGGAGACCTCCTGGGCATCCTCCCATGCATCCACAGTGCTGCCTTAGCCCACTTCCTTGGGAGGAAGGGGGAGCCTGTCCTGCAGGCCAAGAGACTGTCATTCCCTCCCACCACGTTGAGCAGGACAACTCAAATTTGGCAGGGAGGCAACCAGTTTGGTACACTGGGGTGATCAAAACAAACAAACTTCCAGCATGGCTGCTCTCTTTTCAGAGCCCAAAAGGCAATTAATATATTAATTATGACTGTGTTTATCTCTCTGGGAAGCAAAGATTTCCCTGGCAGGTATGGATGTTTTGAAATCACCATTAAAGTCAGAGCTGGCATCACTATAAAACCGAAGGACCTGATGGTGTATCCACTGCATCCTTTGCAAGTGGGGCCCCTATTCTCCTTATTAATGCAGTAAGAATTAAGCATGTTGGATGTAAAGGCATGTTTAATTTCTCTAATAACCAGACACACTAACTAAGCACGTGCTCAAATGCCTTCCTGAATCGGGACCCAGTTCCTACCCTCTTTGGCCTCTTTTTAATTTCTTTTAAAGCTAAAATTTGCAGCCAGGTTTTTCAGCCAGGAATAGAAGACTGCAAAAAATTGTCCTCTTTCTATGGGCAGGCTATGTGCATATACATTTTCAAAAGTCTCTGTAAATTATGTAAGGAGTTGGCAGGGATTAGAGTTGGGAAAAGGTGATCACGTACAAAGAGGGTCATGATCCCATCAGGTCACTGGAAAGAAGACAGAGCCCCGAGACACATCAGATGCCAGCCTTACGTCCTGTCCCATTTTAGCCTCCAGCTCCAGCAAATGTTAAGCAGTCATTTTATTTATTAAAGGCTCAGAAAGCCTCTGGTTAATGCTCGGATTCAGGGTGGCAGTGCAGCTGCCTCCCCAAGAGAACGGCAGCTTCAAACAAACAGACAGCAGCTCTCATCCCCAACACAGTGGTGCAGGCATCAAGGATGACAAACCCCAGCACGGTGGGGATCTCCCTGCCACAAGCCAGCTGTGAGCCTGGCCAGATATTGAGCTATCAGCTCCGAGATAGCAACATCAGGCTGGTCATCCTGCTGCTGTTGCCCAAGGGTTCTCCATTCTCCAGCATGGAGGACACCACCATCACTCTGTCATCGCGTGACTCACACCCTGTCTTTAAATCTCACCACCAGGATAATGCAGAGTATTTGTAACAAATCGCAACTCTAGGGCACAGCTCAACTACCCGTCCTCCTCTTCCACATCTCGGCTCCCAAAATGTCCCTTTCTCCAGACTCAAGAATGTGACCTTGGGCTGGAGCACTGCCTTACCTCACCTTACTCATCTTTAGGATGCAAAGATGAAGACTAAGATGGGACCACCAAAACAGCTGCTCCAGCGTTGGTGGGTGGCATAAGAAGCTCCGTCTCCTCATGACCCCCTTCCCTGCCTGACCTTTGCCATTATCTCAAACATAAGCCACTCACCTCCTCTGCTGAAACTCCTCCTGCAGTTCTGCTGGACTGCATCACCTAGAGCAGTTTGGCTAGAAGACTGTTAGGACCACAACCCCTCATGTTAGCAGTTCTTAATGTTTTCTTGTGCTGCCCTGTCTGCCGTCTGGCTTGGCTCCCCTTTCCAACTGACAAATGAAGACTGGACCATTAAGTGACACGACCACAGTTACTGGTGGCAGAGTGAAGCTGAATCTACATCTCCACGTTCTCACTAGGTGCCAGATCATCTGTCAGACATGCTCGAAATCCTCTCCCTATCACTACAGAGAAAAGCATCTGTGGATTAAGTAAGAGAAACTTCAGAGGTTTACCTAAGTTAACACAGCAGGCAAGAAGAAAGTCCAGGAGATATGAATTCCATATGACTGCCAAACTACACCTTTGATATGTCTACGGTATTAATCATCAGTACCAATGGTAATAAGTCCTGTCTCCTGTCTAGACTTGGGGGCCATACCCAGACTGCAGAGCCTGTGAAATCAGCACGAAGGCCTGCTTGAAACGCTCTTTTTTTTTTGAACATGAAAGAAACTGAGAAAATAAAGATGGATCCTTTGTTGCAGGACTGAAATTTCAGATACACGATTTTCAAGTCTGACATCTATTTTCTGCTCAGTTTTCACCAGGCAGAAGTTCTGCTTCTCACTGACCCTTAGGAGATTGGGTTTGGGAATATCTTCTTGCCAGGGAACTTGTGGGTAACCCCACATTCAGGCTTGTTGGACTTTTATCTGCTTTCATTTAACTCCATCACTGTGGATCCCTGTGTCCCATCTGGGGCTGTAGCAGTGCTGTTTGTGATGGACCAGGGGCCAAACCCCCTCAAACATCACTTGAAAGGCTCCTGCTCCTGTAGGGTGAAACCATGTTGGTAAAAATGAAAGCCAAGCACATTAAAAGATAAAAGCAAGTTAGGAATTCCCAAAGGGCTGGAGCTTGAGGCCATCTGCTCAGGAAAGGCAGGAGAGCAGAAATCATCAAGAGCATGGGCTGGAAACTACCCAGAGAAATGAGGACAGAGGCAGTGAGGACACTGACATCACCTGCATGAATTTACCCAACTCCTCTTAATCGCAGAATGCTGTGTACGCCTGGGGAACAGCAGTAGACACAGGGATCGCCCCAGTGATGGCCAAGAGTCCAAGAACTGCACCCCACACCAGCAGACCCCACTTGGCACCACACGTACTCACAGGGCATGAAGCCCCTGGAGACCTTTAATTTGCTGGAGAACCCAAAAAGCACAAGGAGACGGCACGGCCCCCTTCCCACACCAGCACAAAGGGACACTGTTGGCTAATTAGGACAGCCTGGCTATTGCCTCTTTCCTCACTCCATTTCACTTTATGATATTAATTAAAAAAACCCTACTTTTCTTTTAAAACTGTCTTGGATTTTTCTTCTGTCTGAATCCATCTGGGCCCCGTGCAATGTCACCAGGTCAGTTTGTGCTCCTGCTGCAATTCTAATTCTGTCAGCTTTCCATTTTCTAGGGAGTTGGGGGATTTTTCTTTCTTTCTTCCTCCCCCCCTCAAGTCAAAAATGATTTTGCATAACACTAATAATGTTAATGGCCCTGCACAGCGCATCCAGATTACAGCTGTGGCTAGGGAGAAATAAACATCTCATCTTTGCCCTGCTGTTTATCTTCCCACAGCAGAGCCTGGTATCAGGTCAGAACCTGTAATTTCATTAACTTTATCACTCAGACACGCTTGTTGCTAGATGTCATTATTCAGCACATTGCTCCCATGGCTTTTTTTTTTTTTTCCTGAGCTGGATTTCACTTCAGATGTTCCGGCACCGCACAGGAGCAGCCCTCACATCCGTGTCGCTGCAGAGCACTGCCTGGGACTTGGAAGGAAAGTTTGGCTTGTATGTCCATGCTTTGCTCACCCAGGATTGGCAAAACATACTTATGTGTTGCTCAACCTTCCAGGAAGGCACTTTTGCAGCCCCCTTTGCAGGGCTGTGTGTAGCAGAGTGGTCCAGCATGCTTCCCTGACTAACCTGACACATCCAGAAGCTCCATGTGGGGAACAGAAAACCACACTCTTCCTCGTGGGAAGTGCAAGAGAGCCCAACAGTCGCGCAGAGCAGTGTGTATGAATCCCAAATGACAGAAAGCACTCACTGCCAGAGCAACCTGGCACCTGCAAATCAATCAGTGCCTGGCACGCGGGGGAAAGGAAGCAGCGCAGGCAGGTGGAGGGCGAGCCGAAATGTTCCATCTTCATCGGATTTGCCATCCCTGGTAATTAATGCTGGGAAGTGACACTTGAAAGAGCCTCTAGTGACAGCCTCAGTGATGATACCATTTGGAGGCTGCTGACAAGTCCCAGCTGATGTCTTATCACAACTCTACCCTGCAAGAGCAGCAAGGAGAGGTTTTCCCTTGGGTGCTGACGGACTCTGTGGGATGCGGGCATATCTCCTCACCTGGCCCTGGCGATCGCACTGAAACCTGGTAGCTTTGGCCATGCAGCCTGGCACCAGGGATAAGGCTGACCTGTCCTCAAGTTAGAGCCAGGCTCCAGCTGGGTTTCCCTTGATGCGTTCATCTTCAGTCCACCTGTAAAGCTGTGCCTAAGAAAACTGATTTCCAGCCCCTGGGGATCTCCAGGTACGTGGTGTCTGCTCGCACCAACTGCAGTTTCTCCACCCCACCTGCTGCATCCCCATGGGAATCCCAGCTGCATCTGCTGCTCACGGGGAGATCGAAGTGCCTGTGTGTGCAGTACATCCAACGCCTCCCAAATCACCGCACTTCCCATGCGTGCGCAAACCAGGTTGGAGTGCAAAGCTCACAGCATGTATATTTGCATTTCTAGTGTAAAAATTCTAGCTCTGAACTACATCCACCTCATACTTGGCAATCCAGGCTCTGACCAGCTTTGGCAGAGAGCAATAACTAGCACACATCATAGCTTGACTCCTTGAGCAAAGCCTCATCCAAGAGGGAAAAGTGCCCATCTAAGAGGAAATACAGGCTGAATTGGCACAGTTTGAAAGGATCAGACCAGGAAAGGCACAAACTTGCCTCAATCCAAGGTGTAAAGCCCAACAGCACCTCAAACCAGTGCTGATTTGAACATTTACGAACATGTATCACAGTGTGGGGTAGCCCTGGCCTTGCAGGCAGCTTGCAGCCCCAGACTGGGGGGATTTTTCAGTCAGCATAAGCAGTTCCTTACTGCCAATTCATGAGTCCTAGGATAGTTTAATATTCTGCCCTAGATCTTGTTTACTATTATGTTTTGAAAAAACTGAAATGCAGTTACTGCTGCCTTCCCCACTCACACAACTCTAAATAATTTATACAAAAGCAAAACAAAGAGGAGAACATGAAAGAATAAAAAAGGTAGCTCAGTTACAACCTATGGAGGCTTTCATTCGTTCATTCTCATTGAGCAGAGGGTTGGGGAAACATCTCTTAACACCACAGGCCAGTAACACCCAGCTGTACACAAAGGGGGATGCCAACAGGGATGCTCAGATCAGCACCCTAGGATGTCAGACAGACCCCTGGGCACCTCTGCATTTGTTTGAGCAACGATAACCACCACTGTCGTAACAACAAGGAAGAGTAAAAAGCAGCTTGAGGGTGGAAGACACGCAACCTTAGCCACACCACTCATGACTGTCGCAGTGCAGGGACCTGCTTTCCAGACATGAGGTATCACCTGGACTCTCCCTGGCACTGTTTCTCAGAGCTGCAGTCTCCTCCATGGGGTTAAGGAGAGCCCCTGCCTCCCAGTGCTGCCTCTGTGGGTGCTCTGGCAGGCACCACTCGCCTTTATGGAAATCCCTCACACTCTCAGGAAGAGGAGAAGGACATCCCAGTGTCATCCCAAGAGCCTTTCCACTGCACAGAGGCAGCTGGCGCATCCCCTCCTCACTCCTGCTGGAGTCACTCAAGAATTAGCATTAATGTGCTTTGTTTTTATTGGAATGCATTTTACTGTGCATTGCAGGTGAACGATATTAAACGGCTTCTAATGGCATTTCAATAAGCAGAGGTGAGTGCTGCTGCTTCTGAGAGAGACTTTAAAAATGCAGGCAATCAAGTGTGCATTAGCTGAAATGCTCTGGGGAAAGCGCTTGTCTCCTCTGCACAGGAGGAACATCCCCAAGTCAGGAGTAGTACCCATGCACACCACAGTCTCTCCATTCCTGCACACAGGCGGGGAGGCAGCACCCAGACCCTACCTAACCTCTCAGCAACAATTTTCCAAGAACCCCTGAGTGCCTTCCAGTAGCACGTTAAGAGACATAACCAGCATCCAGCACCCACAGTTTGGTCTCTCCTCTTCTCCTGGGAGAAGCTGCCAAGCCCTGTCCATCCAGGCACCCCTCTGCTCTCGCACAGCTCATACAGCCAGCACCAGGTGCCACCACACACTGTGACCACAGAGGACACTGTCTCTCTGTCCTATTGCATCCAACTTACTCGCTGTGCCGATGCTGGACCACTTTACCCAGAGGGACACCTCCCCACTACTTTATTTCTGAGCTGGGCAGAGCTTTGGGGAGAAGGAACCCAAAAGGGACCAGCGCTTCTCCAAGTCGCAGCCCAGCACCTTCAGGGAAGGCACAGAGCATCTGCAGCACCTCACCTGCTCAGGAACAGGCACCACAGCCCAGCTCTTGCTGCCCAGCTCCCCAGAGCAGGGGATTTGTACATGATCCAATATTATAGATTACAAGCAGTCAGCACTATAGAGACAGGCATCAGTCAGTACCCACACTAAACAGAACTGCATTGGCTTCTTCCTAATCTGACCCACAGACACTGTACCACATTCCACCTCCCACGTCAAACACCTCGGGTGGGTAGCGGTTCACATTTAGGGTCTGTCTGTCCATCGGATCCACACAAATTCAGCTCTGAGCTCCTTCCCACAATGAGAATCTTCTCATCTGCTCTCTCCAACTCTGTCCAGGGCTCCTATGCAGTTGCTTAAATCTACAGCCCTGATGACTTTGTTTGCTGATGAGCACGGGATTATTTGTGTGATAGCTCAGAGAATAAAGCACAGGGGATGTTTTGCCACTAGTGGAAAATACAGCTTTATGGAGCAGCTCTCTGAGGAGCACCCAGGCTCAGGCAAGCAGGCAAAGCCTCAGCGTACAGACACGTTCACTCACTAGAATTGATGCCCTAGCAAGGCAATGAACATTTCTGCCACCTAGAGAGTCGAGACTGGCCTGATCGATGCCTATGTGCTAGTATTCACTCATAGCAAGAAGTCAGTATGAAACCCAGCAATCTCCTGTTGAGGAGACAGGAGTTCTAGCACTGCTGGAGCAGCAGGAATGACTCTGTCATGCTGCACTGTGCCTGATGCTACACAAGCCCACGGTAAAAGAGCAACTCCCCTCTCTGGGAAAACACCAGCTCTGCTCTCCCCTCCGGGCATCCCATAACCCATGCGGGGTTTCATTACGCTCTGTCGTTGCTAGGACCAGGTACACCATAAAGCCTGAAAAGAGAGTCATCAGCTTCCCACCATCACACTGGGCAGGCTCTCACTCAAAACGGGAGACCAGTTTTGGAAGAGGACATTGAACAGGGAGATGGGTCAAGTCCTGTGAACCCACATCTCCAGAGAGCTCCAAAGGACACAGCTCACATGCCCCAGTAGCACCCGAACCACCAGCAAAGCACAGTAAGGGAGTGCTGCAAGACCAGGGCACCTAGTCCTTGAGGCCAGCAATGACAGCCAAGGGCTCAGAGCTACCGTGCCTCAGTTTCCCCTACACAACCCAACCACAATTCCCCTCTCTGGAAGAGCAGCTCCAGGACAAGGTCTCCAAATCACCTTGTAGATGACAGCTGAGGACCAAAGCCTAGCAAGCCAAACAGTAGCCACCCGGCATGCATGGATGAGCTGTCCTCTCCAGGTGGCACCACACACGACAGACTCTCCAGTAAAGGACAAGGAAAGGGAACAACGAGAGAGCAAAGCCACAAACCTTTCTTTTCGTAGTCAGGCTTCTCCTCCCCACCTCGGCCCAGGCTCTCCAGTGTCCGTGTCACTTGGCTGCCAAACTCATCCTCCCTGGTGCTGGGCTCTGCCCGCCGTGGTGTCTCCTCCTCTTCCTCGTCCTCGTAGTCATCCAGTATGGGGGTCTCACGGATGGGCACCCCGATAACCGAGTTGTGGGCCTGGAGGCGTGAATTGCGGAAGCTCTCACGGGCCTGGGGACCCAGCAGCACTGAGGGGATGTAGTGGATCTCGTGGGTGGCCTCCGTGCTGGCGCTCTTCTGCGGGATGCGGCGACGCTTGTGCCAGCGCCGCTGGGCATAGAGAGCCACCGTGAAGACCAAGAGGAGCAGGAGCAGTGCAATCAGCCCACCCTGCAGAGGAGAGCAAAGGGCATGGGTCAGGGGATGCAGAGGATACAAGGAGGAGTCAGGAGATAAAGGTGGCACAAGGAGGAGTCAGGAGATGCAAAGGCAGCAGGGGTGGGGGTCAGGAGATGCCATAGACCTGCTCCTCTTCCACCCCTAGAGCATCCTTTCATCAACGTTTCACAAACCGCACACGGGTGTCTTCATGGAGCAGCCACTTCTGGAGTGGGACATCACAAGCAGGTGGGACAGGTTGCCAGAGATGGCCTGGGGACAAACAGTGACAGCTCCAGCTCAGCTCTGCCTGCTCTCCCAGGGATTGTGTTCTTACCATGCACACGTTGAGTCTTCCCAGCCCCCTGCCTCACTCATACACAAGGGCTTGACATGGGTGAGCACCACCTCCCACCCTGCATAGGGAAATGGAAAAGGAGACAACCTCAGCCGACCACTTACGAGAAAAAAGTCATTAAAACAACGCAGCCACCAACACAAGAGCAGTAAAGCCTCAGCAGGGACACAATATTTTACACAAACAATGGTGCAACAAATGGCACCAGGCAACTGCCGCTCTTCAGGGTATGGTTACCCCAGCTCCATCATTTCTGGGCAGGGCAGGGCTTTCTTTGGCACAGCGGATGCCACAGCCCTGAACTTTACAAAGCATGAAAAACTAAAGTGGAGACATGCAAGCATTTCACCTGCATTTGATACAAAACGATGTGCTGTACCCAGAGCAGGGCTCTGGCTGGCAAACAGGATCAGCTTTAAAGAGGTGGCATGGCAAACTCATGGCAGCCCACAAGGAGGGTTAGCTAGGGGAGAGGTGTTGGCAGTGGGAGCAGAGAAGAGAGGCTTCCCCAGACCACCCCAGCACCAGAACGCACTCCAGTACCTGAAGGGGCATATAAGAAAGCTGGGGAGGGATGTTTTACCAGGGCATGGAGTGATAGGACAAGGAGGGATGGCTATAAATTGGAAAGGGGAAGATTTAGATTAGGCATTTGGAAGAAATTCTTCACGATAAAGGTAGTGAGGCCCTGGCCCAGGTTGCCCAGGGAAGTGG
The DNA here is from genome assembly GCF_032191515.1 of Phaenicophaeus curvirostris. Taxonomy (NCBI): domain Eukaryota; kingdom Metazoa; phylum Chordata; class Aves; order Cuculiformes; family Cuculidae; genus Phaenicophaeus; species Phaenicophaeus curvirostris. The sequence continues at coordinate 4,934,759 of NC_091411.1, forward strand.
TGGCTGCCCCATCCCTGGAGGTGTTCCAGAACAGGTTGGATGGGGCTTGGAGCAACCTGACCCAGTAGGAGGTGTCCCTGTCCATGGCAGGGGGGTTGGAACTAGGGCTCCCAGTGGACATCTCAGTTTTGCCATGCTCCTTTTGTCCCTGACACCACACCAGCAGCTGCTTGTTTAACTATTCTGTGATGTCCAGAGAGCTTCCGGGGGAAAAGGTGAGGAAAAAAAATGACTCAAACTTAGGAGGCATTCAAGCCAGCCTCATTTTAATCTATTTTTCATGTTAAATTATCCATCTGAGGGAGCAGGAGAGAGAAAGGGGAAGGAAGGGATAATATGAGAAATGTTTTATTTGACAATGTGTCATTCGGAAACTGATTATTTCTGTCTCCGAGCTTTTTAATATTCCCAAACAATGGCCGAGCCGCGCAGGGATTTGGTATTCTAAGGCTGGATTTATAATACTCTGTTCTGCAGTGATAAGAACACGGGCCTTTAATCCTCTGAGCTGTGAACATGCATATTCTCCTACGTAATGTCCTTTCTGCCGTGCTCCTGCATGCCCTGTGCTGGCCGAGTGGGAGCTGCGGGGCATTGGCAGGATGCTGAGACCCACAGGAGAGGAGAGGGGATGGGAGGAGGAGGAGGAGGAAGGAGGAGATGACTGGTGTGGACAATCCATGGAATAGAAGCAAACCCCAGCTGAAGCTGGTAAGCAGCAAGCAGGGGACTTACTTGGAGCACCAAATTAAAACTGATGGAAGAAGCCACCTCAAGGCCCAAGAGATTGGGTGATCGTATAAATTATAAAGGATGCCAAGTTGCCAGCTTGGAGGGCCATCACCGTTTCAGCATCTGCCCAAGATGCTGAGCAATTTCTGAGCAGGTAGAGGGTGCATGCATTTCTGCAAATGCAAACAATTGTGCTTCTCTACCAAAGCTCTGAAAGATGAGAAAGACTTGCTCTGGATCTTGACAAACTTCCCTGCAGCAGACTCTGGGCTTTCCCAGCCCTGCCTGGTCAGCTCTGCTCCCCATAGCGTGGTGGATGTTGCATGGCTCCCAGTAGGAGTCCTCTAGCACCTCTAGCCTCTGCACCTTTGCAGTCAACACAGAACAACCACAGTGATGCAGCCCAGTAATTTCAAAAGCAAGCCCTAGTCTGCTGGCAACCACACCAAAAAGGGCTGAAATCACAGAAGGAGGTCCCAGGAGAACATGGTTTGGCCTAGGCAAACCTGTTACATCAAAGCTTCTCATCAGTAGGTCAAAGGTAAATTGGTGGAAAACAGCACAGCATTCAGCTTGGTGCTGACCTGAATCCCTTCTGCCGCTTCCTCTGAATGTTTTTGTCCCAAGGGAAACAATATCCCTATTTCTTTTCTAGCTTTGAAGCCAGCATTGCTTCCACACCCAAACCAAATTATTGTCCCATGTTGTGCTGGCCACCAGCCCCAGTGCTATCTACCTGCTGCTGGGGGACACGGGGCTCAAAGCCTGGGGCCAGGGCTCCAAAACAGCCCCCTGGGACAGCCCGGCTCTGCCCAGCCCAAACCTTGCACAAAGACCCCCCCACTGCACCCTTTGAGAGCTGGGGTGAGCCCCCCCCAGCCAGAGCATCACATTGCCCCGTGTCATCCCAGCAGGTGAACCCCAGTAAGCAAACAGGTATCAGCAATAACCACACAATCCCCAGAGCTCTTCACGCTGTTTACTTTTTCCTTTCATTGCTTTTTGGCCATGAAGGTAATTAAACACTAGAACAACTTACCAAGGGTTGCAGTGGATTATCCATCACTGTCATTTTTTTTTTTCATTTAGTTAGTTTTTTGTGTGTTTTTCTTTTAAAAATCAATCCTCAATGGTTTTAGAGTGGTTATGCTTTATTTCAAAAGAGAAATAGAGGCTTTAGGGTGTTCTCATGCCCTGTACAGCACCAAATAGCAGAGCAAATGACTACACAGTCCCTTCTTTCTGGTCTTGCACTGCCCCAGTTCCCACACTTGAGCACTACAGCATCCTACCTCTCCTGCAAGCATTTCATCCCCTCCTGGGCCAACCCAGGCACAGAAAGCACCACCAAACCTTGGAGACAAGCAGGCAAAGTAAGGCACATCCACCCAACAGCACAAAGGGGGAAAGATGCCACCAGCATGGACCAAACCTCAGACCTCCACAGCTCAATACAGAAACCTCTCCTGGCTCGCCTCTGCCATTCCTGAGGGCTATAACAAAGCAGCACTCAGTGAGCAGGTGTAGAAAACATTTGATTTAGATTTTAGCCATGCTATAATTTGAGCTAACACATTTCTATTTAATTTAACTAAAGGCAATGGCCACTGGTGGCAGAGAGACCCTATAAATTCTGCTCCAGCAGGCAGAGGCTTCTCCTAGGAAGCGATCCTGCAAGGCAATGTCCCAGGGTGAACCACAACCACAGTTGAGACCATCCACGTTAGTCATTAGAACGGGGTCTGTTAACAGGCAATCAATCCTCTCGGCCAAACCCTCTGCTGCAGGCAAACTCAGAGAAGATACCCACTGGTGCCCAGGCTGGCCAGAGCAGCCCCAGGTCTGTCCAGCCTCCTCCTCCCAGCTCCACCAGCAGGACCCTTTGCCAGAACAGACCCCGTGCCAAGATGCACATGCCCACATCCCAACCAAACTACCAGTCAGAACTTGGAAGATAAATCCCACATTTAATGCGTTGGGTTACGTGGTATTTGCCTCTTCCCTTGCCAGATCAAACCTCCACACAACACTAGCTTCTCCCTAGGACTCTGCCTTATTGCTCTTTCTTTCTTTGCTACACCTCAATTTGAATATTTCTCCTGCAAATCTTAATTAACATGCTGTTTGCACTTTCTTTCAGATCGTTAATGATGAAAAATAAGGCTGATCTCTGCAGACATCTTTCAGAGTCTTCCCTCTCCTGCACAATGCCATTTATCACAACCTCCTCTGCACCCTGCAGAGGGCACACCCTCCTGGGGCACAAGACGGACCTACGTGCCACAAACCATCCCTCCGGCTTTAAAGAAACAGCAAGGCAGGGGAAAGAATGTTACATGGTACACTCTTGCCTACAGCTTCTGGCTGTCATCCCTGTAATGGGGCTGCTGCCTGCAGAATCAAGGTTCATGCTTCCACGACACCTCTGACTGCCCCTCTGGTGTCCATACACACTGGCTCATCACAAACCAGTCTAAGAAAGAAGAGGTCCCCGAAATTCCAAATCCCTCCAAGCCTTGTGAGAAGAGATGAGCAGAAGAAAGAGGCCCCAGATCACACTGTCCACTACTGCACACGACACATGAGGCTACCAAAGGCATGCAAGGATGGAGAAGAGAGGAGAGAAAGAGGTTTTCAGGAAACGGGCATTGCAAGAAGCAGTCCCATCCCCTACAAGAAGAAAGGAGGTCTCAAGGAGATGGAGCAACATCACCTGGAGCTCAGGAAGGTGCTGGATCCTGTCGCAGGAGATGCTCAGTGCAGGCACAGACCTGACCAAGCTTGCTTAGTCCTTTCAAAGCCTTTGTCGTGGAAGGGAAATGACAACATACACCAAGGGTGGAGGGATGCTTAGTCTCTTCTTGCATCCACAGTGGATGCCATGGAAAGTTGTGAGCTTGAATTGAGGCGAGGATCACTCAAGAAGAAACACAACTGCAAGAAGTGTGATGTGCCTGGGAGAGCTGGGACATTTCGGTTACTGAAATTCAACAGTGCTGGCACGCTTTGGGGATGAAAGATCCTGCCAATTGCCCTTCTCCAATAACCCTTCCTGAAGAGCAGCCAGCTTCTCTCCGGAGAACATGCTACCAATCCCTGTCCATGAACCATTTCTACCCTCAGAAAGCACACGACCTGCTGCAGGGAGTAAGTAAATGAGTCCATGGGGAGGGCAGCATCAAGCAGGTAAACTGAGGCAGAGCATACAGATGAGACCAAGAACAGGCAGCAAGCCAACAAAAAGGCTAGTGAGGAACAGTTGAACACCGGGATAAAAATAACTATGCAAAGGGATCTGGCTCTGGTCCTGTGCTCAAAACAACGACCCACCTCTCCATAAAAGATAGCAATGATAGAGGGAAAATCTACTAAACAATACAACATTTTCTCCCTGTACACTTGAAATCCCCATTCAAGCACCACTTCACCAAGGTGCTTAACCACAACACTTAACTTTAAATATGTGTTTAATTCCCATTACAGTCCATGAGACTCACGCAGCTCCTCAGTGCTTTGCTGAGCAGCGATGGCTGCTTGAATTGTGGCCTGAAGAGAACTATGTTATGTCTTTTTTCCTCCTTCCCCAGTCCTGACAATACCACCAAGCTCCAGCGACGATGAGGCATCGTCTTCTGTTATTACAACCCTGTCTCCTAAACCTGACACAGAGCCGACAGCACCTATGAACCATCCTCTACTAAAGGGCAGGGGAGCACAGGATCTGGCCCAGGGGTTTAAAAAGAAGGATTCTTGCAGGATCGCTCCATCAGACCCATGCAGATCAGTCACACGCAGCTGCTCTGCTTGTCATGCCGTACATACACACATGGGGCATAAATTTAATAGCTTATACAGTCCTGTAAAGTATAACATAAGCACAAGAGATGAGAGTTACAGTTGCTGTGGGAACCATAACTTTAAAGTCGGACTCTTCTGCATTAAAAAAATATAACGAGTCAGACAAAAAGTCACATTTCCATGTAATTTTATTTTTCTTAAGCCACGCTGAATTTTGTTTTGCTATTTCATCCAGGAGGGGAAACAAAAAGAAGGAGTGAACCTGCCAATCAGCCTTTCTGCGCTGTTCAGACATGCAGTGTGATGTTCCAGTAACTGTTTATTTGAATGGTCTCCCAGACACCAGCTGGATGTAAGCACCAAAATACACAAACCTCAATCACACCCAACATACTTGCATATCCTGAGCTGCACATCTTGCTGGGATAACAATTCAAAATGACTCCTAATCCATTTTTATGATGTAAAAAACAAAAAAAAAAGGCACTTGTTTGCAGTGAACTGAAAGGGGAGGGCTGGAGGTGATGTTATTAAGCACCTGATTGCTCACTCTATTTTTTTTAAAGCCAGAGCGCAGATTGCATAAATTGGGATTTTAATGCACGCTAAACGGTTCACCTAACTCAGCTGACCTGCTAACACAGAACTTGCCCTCAAAGAGGGAGGATTTTAAAATGCATAAGGTCTCGTGCATTCACGCTCCTGTTTCTCTAATGAGTGCAAAGCTGAGTCAAAACAAAAAGCTGCTGGTTTTTTCTTTTTTTTTTCCCAAGGAGTTTCAGTTACCAGGCCTGCTAGACATACCTCCACATGTCCCTCCTGCTTGGCTCATTTACACCCGGTATCCGCATTACATTTCAGCTGTATTCCAAAGGAGAGGAAAAATCCACGTAGTTAATAATAAACCACCTTGTTTTTAGATAAAAGAAGCCACCACATCTGCAGTTAATGCCTCGCAGCACATGAGGTTGTGCGAGAAGGGGCTGCCACGTGTTGCAGGCTGAGAGCACCCAGTGTTGTGCCAACACACGAAGCACCTTGCAACTAAAGGCAAGTCCCTCAAAACCAGCAAGCACAGAGCCACCGTGTCCCTCTCCGCTTTTACTCAGCACTGGTGAGACCGCTCCTTGAGTCCTGGGTTCAGTTCTGGGCCCCTCACCACAAGAAGGATGTTGAGGCTCTGGAGTGAGCAGAGAACTCTGAGTCAGACTCTGAGTGAGACTCTTCTCTGAGTCCAGAGAAGAGCAACGAAGCTGGTGAAGGGGCTGGAGAACAAAAGGAGCAGCTGAGAGAGCCGGGGGTGTTTAGCCTGGAGAAGAGGAGGCTGAGGGGAGACCTCATTGCTCTCTACAACTCCCTGAAAGGAGGTTGTGGAGAGGAGGGAGCTGGGCTCTTCTCCCAAGGGACAGGGGAAAGGACAAGAGGGAACGGCCTCAAGCTCCACCAGGGGAGGTTCAGGCTGAGCATTAGGAAAAAAATTTTCACAGAAAGGGTCCTTGGGCACTGGAACAGGCTGCCCAGGGAGGTGGTTGAGTCACCTTCCCTGGAGGTGTTTAAGGGACAGGTGGATGAGATGCTGAGGGACATGGTTTAGTATTTGATAGGTATATTTGGACTCGATGATCCAATGGGTCTTTTCCAACTTGGTGATTCTATGATTCAGAGCACCCAATATCAAAGCAGAGGACCAAAGAGACTGCCTGTGGCCCTAAAACCTTCCCACATGAAAGGGAAGAGCAATGAAGTCCTCCAAGGCTCAGTTTTGACTTGGTTTCACCTAAATCACCAGTAACACCAGCCTGACTACACGTGCTTTGCCAGCTGCACATGGGAAGCACATCCCTGCAAATCTCTCCTCCCATCCAGAGGTCCCATCTTAGAACAGAGATGGTGACCTGGGGGATCTTTTTCACCAGACCTCTCCAACAGACCTGCAGTTTGGCACCCAGGCAGAGACAACCAGTCCCACAGGAACCTGAATTTGCCTCACCCCCCCCACACCTCCACTCTTCCCATTTCAGACACAGTGCTGCCTACAGGAACATCTCACAATTTTTTAATTTTTTTTTTCAGACTCTCTTGCTCTGAGCTGCAGGCTAAACTTTGTCTGTGCCCCATCAAACAGCAGAACATCCAGCATGACACACTTGGCTGTGCTGGTCAAGCCACACTGCTCTGTGTTTTTCTGGAGCCACTTTTATCCCATTCATGCTTCACCCACTGCCCAGCTATGGCCACAAACACCAACACAGCTTCTGTCCAAGCTGGTGCCTTCTTCTCTAGAAAAACAAAAACAAAGTATTCATTTAGCACCTGATAGAGAAGCCAACCTGCTGATCAGTTGGTCCCAATGGACAAAACAGCACAGCATCAGTCATTGCAAGAGGGGTGTGGAAGTGGTATGATGAAGGAGTAATGCAGTTAAACTCATTAATTGAAGAAAAGAATAAAACTCAGAAGTTGTCCATCTTTTAGGAGCCTTTGCATCAACCTCAGGCTGATTTCAGACCCCTCCCCCAGCGACCACCCACAAACCTCAGCATCTCCACCTGTACAAATGTGGTGCACGTCCTCCCTTTGCTCCCACGTCATGTTTATCTGCTTTGTTTGAACAGCTAGTGCATGAGAGCATCTCTCAGAGCATGTGTACACAGCTTATCTTTTTAGCATCTGGGCATCACCTGGAGCCTCCAGAAGCCACCACATGCTTCAGCACCAATTGCCATGGGGCCTCCCAAATTCACAGCCACTGCAGGATACCTTCACTATCCAGCTGCTTTTCACCCCTTCCACATAAAGGTTGAACAAATACTAAAGCAAGGTCTCAAATTACTAGGATTATTACAATATCTACCAGCAGAGCATTTGCCAGCAAGCGATGAAATATAATTAAAAGTAAAGAACACTTGTCAGATAAATGAGTAACATGTTCTGCTGTTGCAAAAGTACCTTTCTTGTTTTTTTAATAATTGTGTTTATCCGCTTCCTCGCTACTTTACAAAAAATGCAGTTAATTCTCAGTGGATCTCACAACCATTAGTGTGAATTAAAGCTGTTCCCACTGTATATTCTGCATATATTAAAAAAAAATTAATCTAATAAGAGATGCACATCTCCGGATGAGGGAACACGAACACAATTCACATGGTGCCTCCAGCTTCCAAGTGCTGGTGAGTGACACAGTACAACATTTTTTCCGCTTAACTAACCAGACAGCTTTTAGGGGTTGCCATATCTTGGATAGTTGTCCAGAAAAGGTAGCAAAACAGAGAAAAAAAAGTCACCCCAGTGTCAAGGACTAGGGGCTTTTAGAGTAGCCCAGCACCTCTAAGTCCCTTTGATGAACCAGGTATCTTCTGCATTTGTGTGTACTGCTGCTCTGCATAGGGTGGGGTAAAGACTGGAAAAGGGGTTTAGAGTTTATTTATGGACAGCTCAAAGCAATTGATGGAGCAAGGAGCTGATAGGAAGGTACCATTGTACATGAAGAAATGGAAGAAAACTCTTACTGTTGGCGGTGGGTTTTTTTAAGGGTTTATTACTGACCCTGTAGCTGGCAGCTATTTTGGGAACAATCCAGTCTATTTCGTAAAAAAAACTCTCTCCTTACAATATTTAAAGGGCAAATATTTCAGCATAATGAACATCTTACTGGAAAGCAGCAACACAAACCACTGCTTTCTAGGGGGAGAGGGAGCATATTCAAACCCGACAACAAGGATAAAAGCTCAATGAACATGTCTACAGAGTGTTTGGCACCTGAGAGTACTTTGCAATTGTAGTTTTGTAACTCACACTACAGGAGCTTCACTCCAAAACTCCCCATGTCCTGGAGAAGAACCTCCACTGGTACGTGGGGAATTGCACACCAGAGGGGAAAAAAACCAACAAACAAACCCCAATGAATAATAATAATAATAAAAAAAATAAGAACACACAAAGGAAACCCCACACACCTAAATGTTTTATCAACTCGCACACACATTGTGTTCCATTCAGCAAGACCTGAAAAAAACTGGAGAGCTGGGCAGAGAGGAACCCCATAAAGTTCAAAGGCAAGCACAGAGTCCACTGGGAGAAACAACCCCCTGCGCCTGTACAGGTGAGGGGCTGACCTGCTGGAAAGCAGCTCTGCAGAGAGGAACGTGGGACCCCAGGTGGGCAACAAGCTGCCCATGAGCCAGCAATATGTTCTCGTGGCCAAGAAGGCCAAAGGGTATCCTGGGGTGCTTTAAAAGTGTGCTCAGCAGAGCAAGGGAGGTTCTCCTCCCCCCTCTCTACTCTGCCCTAGTGATGCCCCATCTGGATTCCTGTGTCCACTTCTGGGCTCCCCAGCTCCAGAAAAAAAACAAGAAATTACTGGAGACAGTCCAGTGGAGGCCAAAAACACAAAGGGACTGGAGCATCTCTTTTACGAGAGAAGGCTACCTGAGCTTGGTCTGTCCAGCCTGGAGGAAAGACTGAGAGTGAACCTTATCAATGTTTATAAATACCTAAAAGAGAGGAGTCAGGAGGATGGGACCAGGCACTTCTCAGCAGTGCCCAGAGACAAGACAAGGGGCAATGGATATCAACAGCAGCACAAGAAGTTACACGTGAACGTGAGAAAGAACTTCTTTCCTATGAGGGTGACAAAGCACTGGAAGAGCTGCCCAGGGAGGGTGTGGAGTCTCCTCCTCTGCAGGTATTCAAACCCACCTGGATGTGTTCCTGTGCAACCTGCTCAAGGTGACCCCACTTTAGCAGGAGGTTGGGTTGGGTGAGGTCCAGAGGGCCCTTCCAATCCCCACCATTCTCCGATTGTGTGATTTGCAATTTAAGAACTGCACTGCCACCCCCCGTGCATCACAGAGCAGGCAAATCCGAGACTTTGATTTAAAGTAAAGATCAAAAAGCTCAGCAAGCCCACAAACCCTTTCCTTTCCCAAAACATCACAGCTATTCCCACTGGGTTATTAAGAGCCCGGTTAAGTACAGCACTTAACCATACGCTTAACTCCCATTAACCTCGCTGGAACTGCGCACATACATAAAACTTATCAGGTGTTTCAGGGCTTTTTTGTCTTCCTCCGCAAGAGCATGGAGTTTCCTTTACCCAGCCCTCTCTGTGATGCCTCTAAACAGTCTTGGGGCTCGGCAAAGTGGAAAAACAAATCCATGGGGACAGGAGTTTTCCTGCTGCGCAGCTCCCACACTCATAGGTCCGCAGACACCCTTTAGTTCCCTGGCATGTCAGACCATGCTAAAACATCTCACCAAAACCCTGCTCCTTTGCACAGCCAGCCTCTTGCTGTATTGATCGAAAGCTAAGAATACAAGAGGGCAGGAACGTACCGCCTTTGTTTTGCTGGCTTGTTATCAAGAGTGCTTTGAAGGGGACAAGGCCGGCAATATCCTTGCCGGAGGAAAAAGAGCCCAAGAGGGGAGCGCAGGGCATCCTGCTTGCCAGGCTGAGAGAGGAAAAGTCAAGTTTGTATCTGCCAAGGCACTCCTAGGATGCAGCCAGAGCAGCCTCAGCTCTGGAGAGCTCTGCACACCTAGGGGACAGTCCCCATCCCAAAACACTTGCAGCTCAACACACCTGCAGTTGAAGTCCCTCTTTTTTTTTTTCTGTATGAATAGAGGCCAAAGACGATGAGAGCAGAGAAGAGCAGAGAAGAGCAGAAACCAGGGCTCCTACCTACATCTCTCCCCTGTAGGATGCTGCAAGAGGGAGACTCAGGAACCAAGATGCTGGCACCTCCAAAAGGACTTTTACCAGCACAATTTTAAGGAGGACCAGTGATTTGGGACAGTCCAGCCCAGACTTCCCATCCCCAACAGTTGTGGTTTCAAGCACCACAACTTGGAAGCCTATGACTCCTTCTGAGTTCACCATCAAGCTAACCCACACCAGACCCTCTGGAGACCACTGAAGTGAGCTACATCCCTGCTATCCAGAAGGATGTTTGCAGAGCTCCAAGTTTTCATTGATACTCCCACAAAGTGAAAAGCAGTCCTCACATCCAGCTCTAATTACAGCCATATTCTTGCAAAGATAGGAGACACCTTTAATTAAGGGAAGCTGGCACCAGAGCAGAAAGAGGCCAGCTGGTAGCAGCAATGGCTGAGGGGCAGGAGGGTTTGGGGGACCTGGTGGGCTTGCTCAGTGCCACACATACCTCAAGGAGCAAGACCCCTCCCTGCATCCTTGCAGGCAGGATTGTTGCCATCCCCTGCAGAACAGGTCACCGTCTACCACCCCTTCCAGCTCTACTAGGGCTGCTCAACCCCCTCATTTCTGGGACCACCCAGCAAGGACATCTCCTCTCGTGTGGCCAGCTCAGCAGCCTACCTGGTGTTGCACCAAAGTCTGGGTGAGACCTACAGCAAGGTAAGCAGCAGCAGTTACCCCAGCTGGCAACACCCTGAGGATCGTGCATGCAAACAAGACATGCACACCCAGCCTCAGGACCCTAATCTCCTAGCTACATCCCCCCAGCTGCACCTCTTGCCTTCAGAAAGCAGCAAACACCGCAGTGATGCCATCTGCGTGCCACCAAGATGACCTGCCAAGCTCCCCAGTATGCACTTCTCCGTACGCTTCAAGGGACTGAGACAACGTGGGATTTGAGCTCCCCAGCCTTGCTATAAAGCAGAGGGTTTGGAGCACATCTGCATAGGGCGCGTGCATGGAGAAACAAGAGCTCCTTCCCAGATGGAGAGAGGACTGAAGGACACTGCTATTACAGCTGGTTCACTGCAGCTCAGCTGCACCACGCCACGAAGGTCTGCGATGGGAAAGCTGCAGCCCCCTCCTCCTCATCCAACAGCACCTCAGAAAGTGTCCATTTGGAAATCGGAAAGAATTCATTGCAATTAAACATGCCTGGTGCTCCAAACGAAACCAATTAATTCTCCCCATCTGAAAGCTGATTAGCCAGGATACCTGTGTAAATGGATAATAACAGGCTAATAACCCCCTCCTGTCCACACACACGCTCCGAAGCTGCCATGAGGTTTCTGACATGGTGTCACCAGATAATTGCAGCATCTGTGAGTAATCACAGAGTGAATTCGACCACAGATGGCAGGCGGCACTGTTCCCAGCAGCCAGCAGGGATTGCTGCTTTGGAGTCAGCCTGAACCCCAGTTACTCCCTCTGCCTGCCTGGCAGCTTTAAGCCTGGTGGCACTGGGACCCCTCTCTGTGGCATCAAGTGACACCAACATGGCCTTGTTAGGGCCAACCACAGCCACACAGGTTGGGCTTTCAGGTGATGAGCAGCAACTCAGTTAATGCAATCAGGTTTCAAGTAGTCTGTGTGCAAGGAAAGCTGCCCCATCCCACCCTAAAACCTGTTTCATACACCCCTAGGAAGGTTCTGCAGGGCATGGCAGCTCCCCACTCCCCATGGCTGTTATTAGCTGGTGTTTAATTCTGCTGTTTAATTAATTCCCTTGACTCCTGCCCTCTAGGATGGGCTCCCACCCAGCCTGCCCCAAGGACGGATGGCAGACACACCAAGGTGCTGGGGTTAATGGGCAGGGGAGAGCTCTGCACCTCCAAACCCAGAACAGCCTTAAATCACCCCAGTTTTAGCATCCCCCACCTACCCAGGCACAGGATGGGCAGCTCCTAGTCACACCAAGGCTCAATCATCAGTGTCCTCAAGGGCTTCAAACAGCTGAACCCAGAAAAGGGGACACAAGCAGGCAGGAGAGGACAGGAGAAGGCACAAAGCCATCCCACTCCTTTCTGCTGTCCTTGCTCCCTCCAGTCCCCAAGTCACCCCCAACACCACAGCCCTGGCCCCGCAGCCAGAGCCTCCAGGTCCCTGCTGAGAGGTGGCTGCTGCCTAGTGAGCCAGGAATTTTCCAGCTCTGCTCTCTATTTTTTTTTTCTGTTGGAAACTGTTAACTAGCTAAAAAGGCTTTCCAATAGGATATTTTTGGTTAAGAGCAGTCTCCGAGCCAAACTGCACGTGGAGAAGAACAAAGATCTCAATCCCGCTGCCATTTTCTAATCAAATTTCCTTTTACTAATTTGACAGGCCCGTTTTGAAAATCTAAATTTAAAGCTAAAATATAGTTAGATTCCCCAGCTGAATGGGAATCGAGATGAAATATTTCAAATGGGAGCTAATAAAGCCCTTCTGCGCACACCTCCAGGCTCACAACCCCCCTCTCCACTACTCACTGCTCCTTTGGTGCAAGGTGGTGGGCATTAAGCCCTGGTTTGCTTCCACTGAACGCACACACACCTGCACCAAGTTTGTTTTTAGCTTCTGGGAGGCAGGAAAACCACCTCCCACCCAGCTTCAGTTCCATCCCAGCTCACCCCAATGTGGTGCACGTCCTGCTAGCTTGGCCAAGTTCATAAATGCACACTGAACCTGAATTAAGCCCAGCCCATGCAACGCTCCTGTCTTCAGATGCCTGGCCTCCTGCAGAAGAAACAGCTCTGCTTGAGGGGAAAGCATGAATGGGAGATGAAGATATAGCTCTATGTTCCAGGAAAGCTCGCCTGGGCAGCAAGAAGAGGAGAGAGGCCCTGGATAAACAGAAGCATCCATTTAGAGGCAGCACAGACCTGCAGGGGTTCCTCCATCTTTCAGCAAACCTCTTTGCTCCAAACAAAAAGAACCTCTCTGTCCTCAGGTGCCAAGCTGATGTCCTCAGCATCCAATCTCCTTTCAGGCTTTCATTGCAAAAAAAGAGTAATTTCCCACAGGACAAAGGAAGCCAAAAAAAGAACAGCAACCCCAATATGTTACAGAGACAGAGAGCTGGAACCATAGTTCTACCTTTCTGGTCCATGTTCGCATGGTCCTTGTCCAAGCCCCCAACTCACAGAGCCCAGGACATCCAGTCAATTTGCAAAACACTGAGGTGAAAGCTACCTTCCAGTCCATGGTTAAGGAGCACTTGGATGCAAGACCTGATGAAACCAGTGCCTCGTGTGCCACTGCAGCAGAGCGGTACTCGAGAAGACAAGGAAGCTGCTTAGCTCTTTGGTAGCCACCACCCTGAGCAATGGTACCTCCACACCAGGATGCTGCTCATTAGTTTGGCTTGTGGGCAAGGTCCTCCTCCAAACTCTCCCACTGCACAGCCCCATTCTAGCCTTCCCTGGGGCTTTCTGGCCAGGTTTTCCAGACCAGCAGGGATTTTCCAGGGGCAGCAGATGACTCTGTAGGGCTAGTGCACACACCCAAGCCTACGATGCAGAGGGGACGGCCAGCACTGCCCAGCCAAACAGAGGGAGGCCTCTCTCTAGGGCAGGCAAATGTTTTATGTCAAGGAGTTTTCAAAACAAGTAATTTTCTTTTGTCAACCTCAGCAGAGGGTTGGGACAGGTTCCAGCACACAAAAAAAGACCTCAGAGGCCTAAATGGGGACAGAGTCACTACACGCAAAAAAAAACAGTCCAGAAAACAAGACCCTGGGCTCCACTCCCTCTCCCATATCCCTGCTTCAAGCAGCAGCAGCACATCCTTCCCTCTGCCCTACCAACTCCTGCTTCCACCACAGCCCTTCTCCCTAATGCATCCTGGGGCACAGCAAAGGACCTGAGCCACCTCCAGCAAAACTTGGCTGTGCCAAAGCCAGTCCCCTCACTCCTCTGGGATGCTCTGCCCTGTGGAGAAGAGGCAGAGCTGCCCCCAAGCAGCTGGTGCAGGCAGAAAAGGCTGCAGACTGCCACAAGCCCTAATGCTGCTCCTTCCATCGTCAGGTACAAAACACATTTATCGTTTTAACATTCCCAGTAACAGCACGGGACTCCCTTTCCAAAGGGCACTCAAAATAAAAATCTATGTGATGACCAAGCAGTTGCAGCAGGCAATTTAACATGATAGCCTTGGATAGCACAAGGCAAGGAAAAGCCTGTCCCAAGAGCACCAGCTAAAGTTACACACTCCGTGATTGCATCCCTGCCTGGCTTGAAAACATTCATATCGTGGAGCAAAGCCAGTCTGCACACAGGGGGTTAACTGTCTCCTTTGGGTCTTTAAAGTGTGGGTGCAACCCCAAAAAGCAGGGCTGGCAGGACCAGCAGCAGGCAGCGCTGCTCCAGAGACATCTGCCACAGAGCCCCAAGCCACAGCACTACGTGTCCATCCCAGATGGGTCTTGTCAGAGCAGGATCTCAAGGATTAAGGGACCTAAAGATAGTTTCCCATGACTCCCGATTTCCACCTTTGCTTTCCTCCTCCTCACACATCTCAGGGATGCTCTTTAACAGTGCAACTGAGCTCAGAGGATCCTCCATGGCCAACGATTCAATCACTAACTTGTCATGAACAGTTATCTCTGTGCCTCTCATACCAGAGAGGGGACACATGGCAATAGAAGAGACCAAGGAACTACAACACTTGCAAGTTGCAAACATGGTCTTGCTGTTTCTATTCCTCCAATAGCCCCACAAGAGGGTCAAGACCCCACAATGGCCTTCAGCTTTCCACTCTTCTCCTTGGTGACCACTCCACTGACCTGGTCACACTTTCTGGGTTTCTGTCAGGTGAGGTGACCCATGTATCAGCAGAACATCAAGCATCAGCTCTGCCCAGTGACACTGCAGAGCTTGGTATTCCAAATGCTTAATTGTGCCGTACCTCTGTCCTGCACACAGCAGTTCTCTCCACTTCATATTTTGTTATACCTGCCACCACCCATGAGCACCAGCTCAAGGCAAAAATCAAAAAAACCGAGAACAGATCTGTGCTGGGGACCACAGAAGAGCAGCTCAGTTACTTACCTAAGACCATGCGCCCTCACACAAGCTGGATAGTGGGGTCTGTTTTAAAATCAGATGCTGAACACGTCTTGCACAGACCGAGAAGGAGCCCTAGGGAATGAGAACCTCAGCAATCACTGCCACTCTCTACCACCCCTGCCTCAGGCATCAAACGTTCCCACAGCTTCTGGAGCAAGAGGAACAGAGGTGGCTACATGGAGCACAGCATGCCCCGTCTGTCAAGGGACAATTCTTCTTAAAAAGCAGAGAATCATCCTCCACATGCACGTGTGTCTGCATCCTCTGGCCAAGGAGCTACAGGCAACGCCAGGGCAAGAGGAGGGTGCCAGCCTGCATTCCTGCTCGCTACCAGGAGCTACTTCAAGCTAAATCCTCAGAGCAAAACATTTACAGAAAATGGATTTCCGTCAATCACTTCAAACCACCTGCTTATTTAATTCAGTCCAAACATTGAAGAAGTTATTTGAAATATTAGGCAGTTGCAAAGTCAGGCTGGAGGCAGCTGAAGGGAAGGGAAGAATGTTTTGGTGGGGTTTGTGAGGCTGCTCCTCCCTGGGTCAGCCACAGCCCAAGTCCAAATCTCCTCTGATCTGATCGTGCAGGCTGGAAAAACTGCCTGTGGGAACAGGGTAGTCTTGCAGAACAGGATAGAGAAACATCCATCACTAGTGACAAAGGGTTATTGATCCTGCCCAGGGGCAGAGAGTTTAATGACCTCTCCAAATCCCTTCCACTCTGGATATCCTAAGGAAAAGTAATCCTCATCCTGCAAAACCCTTGATAAACACAATATCCCAACCAATGCCAGTGCTATCAACAAGATAGAGACATGTTGAAGGAGTGGGGTACAGAAAAGAAAAAAAAAAATAAAACAAAACCACCTCTCCCACTCAAAAAAACCAAACCAAAACACAACCCTACAGTCACAAAACACCAGACCTTCCGAAGAAAAACCCCTGCAGCATTAACCTGAAAAACTTGTTTAAGAAAATGACAATGACAAATTAGCACAGCTACACTTGTGCAGCCTGGGGCGTGCAGGTGAGACTTCCATTCACAGCAGCATCTCGCCAACCTCCAAGCCTCAGGGACCGAAGGCAGTTTTCCAGAGAGGTGCAGTGCAAGAAAAGACATTGATGGGTGCAATGATAGCAAGGGTCATTTGCTTATCCACTTAATGTCTGGGTTTTCAATATTTGCACTGTCAGGCTGTTTTTCAGCACAGATAATTGTTTAAACCTGAAACTTCTCAGAACAAAACCATGCAATTAGCAATTGTCCCACCAATTTGGAAAGGAAGAAAGAAGTCCGAGGCACAATTTTAATCTGTATAAAATGGAAAAGAGCAAAGAACTATCTATGTATGAATGCAGTTAAATTAAAGTACTAAGAAATCATGGTTCCTATTTCTGTACACTGCAACCTTCAGATCCAGTTCAGTAAAAAACACATACACATATAATTTTCTATTTCATACACGCACACATATAATACGCATGAAATGAGTTTGGGTCGTATGTCAGCTCTGGTTATTTGCCTGCTGAAGAGTCTCAAGGGGATGCCCAGAGCCCTGGTACCCCACAAGCAGCCTACGGCACCAGCCCACGAGCTGCAGTGCTGAACAAGCGAGCAGGAGCTCGCATCAGCTGTGCTGCAGAGAAGGTCGGGGAAGCATATGGCATGCACATCAGGTGCCGGAAGGAGGATGACCTCTTCCTCCTCCTCTCAGCAATTTTTAGGGCCTCGTGCACTGTAAGCCAGGTCTCCATCTGCCCTCGCTCAAGGGGACAAGGAGAACAAGGGCATTTATCTCTGCTGTCAAACAAGATGTGAGACTCGTGCACGTCCTCTGATGTGACGCAGCTTCAAAGCTACAGGGTTATGCATTCAGGGCTCGTCTCAGCCTCAAGCTTCGGCCCCCTTCTCTGGGACAGTCACATCACTGTGACACCCCTAAGAGCCTTGCACCAGGGCCAGGCTGTTTAGCTGGTGAGAGAACTATTAAGAAGCACGAGCAGCAACCAGGGAGATGGCCAACCTTTCAAATTGAGTTTGCCCACAGGGAAAGTCAAGCTACTTCCTAATCCAGAGGGGTTGCTGCACACAGCGCTTCCCTGCTTCTCCGTGTACTCCCTCTCTTCTTGATGCATTCCTCCTGCACCAGACCCATTGCTCTCCTACAGTTACACAAACCCAAAAATTCCTTCCCAAGGTGAGCTCTTGTTTTACTTGAAAATCATCATGATCTACAAAGGGTATCTCAAGAGACTCCTTTCACCTCCATTCTTTGCAGAACCCTTCTGTGCCTCTATGCCTATTCCAATTTTCTTCCTTACCCCCCTCGATGTGAAACAAGGATGATCCACCTGGATGATTACCAGGTGCACTTGGAAGAGCCTGAAGGACATAAGAACGACTCCTGAAGAACGACTCAGTAGCAGTTGCTGCATTAGCTGCTCTCCTGACCAGCATCCCAGTGCTGCTGCCTGTCAACTAAAGGACGTGGGAAGGCACAAACCAGAAAAGGAGGATGGGATGAGAAATACCTGCCTGTCCCCAGCTTCTCAGCCCAGGAATCACCAGAACTCAGGGACAGTCACAGCTTTTGTCCCCAAAGGTAACCTCTCAAAAGGCAGAGCAGGGGGGAAACAGAACACCCTCTTAAAACACAAGGGCTCTCCCCACTCTAGGGACAGACATATGGCCCCTCTCCATACCTCAAGCAATGACTCCATCACGCTTCCAAATTCCAGCTGCCTAAGCTGTTTCTGCAGATATCTCCTCTTTCTTTGCAATCATTTGGCTAATAAGATGAGCAGGTTGGGCTCATTTATTTTGGACACTGTTCTTGGGTCATTAACAGAAAGGCTAATCATTGCATTGGCAGAAAATATCACTTCTGCTTCAGAGTTGGCTGCATAGCACAGGGAGGGGGAGAGAGCAGGAGGTTCACAGAGCCTTTAGAAAAATTACTACACAAACCCCAAGTTACAGTCCTCTAGAAGTGGAATTTTCCTCTGCTCTTTCCCACGGTACCCACCGCTAGCATGAAGCAGGCAGACTTCAACGCCTGAGGCTGCTCTGCAGAGCTCACACTCTCTCCCACGCGTGTGCCACCTCTGAGGGCCCAGTGAAGTAGGGATGTTCACGACAGCAGCGGAGCCTCACCACCTCCTTCACTGAGCCACAGTAGCACGCCCTGGTGATGCTCAGCCCTCTGGAGAAGGGTCTCTGCTGCCTCATCCATGGGCAAAGCCAAGCAGAAAGCCAAGAGCCCCAAAGCACAAGGTGCAGGAGACCTTTCTGGGATAGTTTTGGGTTAGGAGAACATATCAGATGCGATACCTGTGCTCTGTTCACATCATCTGATCATCAAAATCTACCTACAGGGACTTTCTGGAGACACATAAAGAGCAATTTGTATTCAGTGGTGAAGGCTGGAGTGCCACTGGGGACGCTAACCACCAGTCATTTGCAGAGCAGAAGCCTAAATTTCCAGGACAGACGGCAAACTTGAGCTCTTTCTATCTCTCTTTCTCAAGAGAGAAGGCAAAAGCAAAAGATGAAGCCCCACAACACAGCCACACTAGAACACAGTGGCACTGCCGAGCAAAGCCCCATGCTCAGTTGCCACAAAATCACCTCTCAACAAGGGTCCTGGGACAAAAGATGCCTTGCAGGCATCCTCCTCATGTCTCAGAGCATGGAGACTTGAAGCTGCTGCCCATTTGCACCACACAGCACAGTAGGTGCAGCTGCTGCCTTCACCAGCTGACCCGGCAAGGGCAGAAACAAGGCTCTTGGGAGGGAACAGCTGGACACAGCACAGGTTGTCCCCTTCTTTAACAGATAAACAGCCAGCATGCCTGCTCCCCTCCTCCAGCTTCATCTGGCCCCAGATGTCCCAGCCACGTGCACTGCCAGCAATGCCACGACCTTGGCCACTCTTCGCAGAGGTCTCCTGCCTCTTCCCCAGGGATGCTTTCAGCAGCCACCCATCAGCTCCAGGCTTCCTCTCCCACTCTCTCCAGCACCACAGCCGAGAACCCCAATGCACTTGCCAAACAGTTATACAGGGACGGAGCTGAGCAGGGGAACGGGACGGTAAAGGCAGTGAGGAAGCTGCAGCTAGGAAGGATGGCAGAAATTGCCCCCCACCTTTCCCCTGGGGTGCTCCAGCTTGTCTCAAGCCATTCCACGCCGAGGGTCTCCCTGGTTGGCACCATCACACTGTGCTCTCCAGGCAAAGCCTCCCCAGCGCTACTGCAAAACCAGCCACTCACAGGGGAGCTCAGCAACAAAAGGGGAGCTTGGGCTTGCTCTGCAGGGCTCTTTCACCAGAGAAAGGGAAGCAGAAGATTTGGGAGCTAATTTAGAGCTTGGATTTCCTAAGCCTTTTCAGACATCGAGGCTATTGGCAGACAGCATTACAGCCCCTGCCAGTCTCAGCAGCTACACAATGTCCTTCCCTTGGCAAGGGCAGCAGTGGGGAAAAAATAACATACAGCAAACAAGGGACATGTGATGGAGAGCTTGGCTGAAGGCTCCCTCCCCCCCCACCTCGACCTGCATGCCAAGGAGGAAGAGCATGAAACACAGTGAAAAGTGGCCATTTAAAGGGGAAAGAAAACCAACCCCGCACTGCTTGTTTTGCTAAGGGAAATGTGGCTGAGTTGAGGCAGGATGGGAGGCAGGAACAACTTGGGGCCATTGCTTTGCCTGGTGGCCAGGGCAAAGCCACTGCCCTCCCCATAGCCGCTGCCCAGCACAGAGGAAACAGGGTCCCACTGCCTCCTTCACAGGGAGGAGGGAGCAGCTGCATTTTGCACAGTCCCCCTACATCCCACTCTGTTGTGCAGAGCCTCCAAAAGCAAAACACAGCTCTGCCAAGAGCTTTCAACACTTAGGGTTAAATAGAATCAAAAAAATCGTTAGCCCTGCCACAGGCAGGGACACCTCTCACTGGATCAGGGGCTCCAAGCCCCATCCAACCTGGCCTTGAACACCTCCAGGGATGGGGCAGCCACCCCTGCTCTGGGCAACCTGGGCCAGGGCCTCCCCACCCTCACAGGAAAACATTTCTTCCCAAGATCTCAACTCACCCACCCCTTTTTCAGCTGAAAACTGTTCCCCCTGGCCCTATCCCTGCACTCCCTGATAAAGAGCCCCTCCACAGCTTTCCTAGGACCTCTTTCAGTACTGAAAGCTGCTCCAAGGTCTCCCTGGAGCCTTCCCTTCTCCAAGCTGAACAACTCCAACTCTCTTAGCCTGTCCTTGTACAGGAGGTTCTCTAGCCCTTGAATCACCTGCTTGTTTCTATAAGCCTCGTAGCAGACATTGCTGTTGTTTGCAGTTTGTAAGCGAGCCTCTTCCTTACCTAATCCCACAGTTTACCACCCAGTAAACCAGTGCACCACCCCATTCCCACAGTGCTCTCCAAAACCAGCATCCCAATATTCAACTCCTGTCACCTCCCAGACACGAGGCTGCAAACAGCTGAAGGACCATTTTCCAAGGGGGTTGCACATGTGCCTGAATCTGCAGGGTCCTGAGAGGGTGCAGGGAACAGTGCGTAAACATCTACACATCCCAAGCCTCCGCCACAAGGATGGGCGATAGGAGAAGCAGCTTCCCTGCCCTCGCCATCCCCAAGGTCCCAGCCACCCCAAGCATTCAGTGTGGGCTCAGGTCCATGGTACCCCACTCACTGCCCCACTGAGAGCCCTCACCTGCCTCACTGAGCTGCATTCTGGCGTGCAAACTGGTCAGCACGTTCAAATCATTAACTTCTACAGCAGCGGGAGTCTGACAGGCCCGGTGCTGGCATGAATAATGATGGATCTCCATGAGAAGCCAAGCAAAAAAACCTCAGCTTAATCATAGCGAGAGACTCCCTTTGGGGCATTAACCAGAGCCTTCCATCCAGTCATTGTCCCCACTGTAATTTCACACTGCTGACGGCTGCCGTGCCACTGCAGCTCACAGCACCCACACAGGGCTGCCTGTCCCTTTACTTCTGCCTTAAACTCACCTCCCAACACAGATCTCTGTGGAACGATGCTTCCAAAACACTCCAACACTGGCAAATGCAGCGGCAGATTCAGCACCGGGGCTGCCCTCTGCTCCCCCAGCAATCGCTGCCATCACCACCTTGGCTTCACCCTGAGCTCATGAGTTTGGTGCAATGAGGCAAACCATGCCCAGGACAACAGGAGAGCTCAGGACTGCCCGCAGCGTGGCTGGCAATCAGTTCAGCGATGCCTCTGGGAAGGGAAACCGAGATACCTCGCACGGCTAAAGCATCAACCAGTTTTGCTGCCATCCTCCTGCAAGCAGGTTTCTTGCCTCCTCAGCCAAAAAAAAAAAACCAAAAAATGCATGCTCCTCTGACCTGATGAGCTAGCAAGAAGAGAGCTAGAAGGGATAACAACCAATTTCCCTGTTCGATAAAGAGCAACACAACAAATAAAGTGCCAAACTCCTGAATGCCGAGTATTTCCCAGCAGAGCTGGGTCTGATGCTACTGCTCACTCCCTCTCCAGCCCAGCCCCGGGGAGCTCGCACACAGGGCAAAGCCCAGCCAGTCTGAACAGGTCCCATCACAAAAAAATAGTTATTTTCCTGCAGTTTTAGATAATTGGATTTTAAAAATAAGCACAACGACCTCCCCTCTCCACCCCACCCCCTTTGCTACACATTACGAACACAAGGCTGCTGCTCGGAGCTGGCACAGACCTTTTGAAGGCTGAATCAGAGCTCGCTCCCTCCTGTCCGGAGGGATGGAGGTGGGAGGGAGGACGTGGAGTGGGAGCGGCGACAGGTAAAAATAACTACACTTGGCCTGGTGCTGCTCTCAATTAAGCTGGTGGGAATTTTGCCCAGCTTCCTCCAGCAGCAAGATCCAGACACACGTTAAAAAAAATCCTTTCCTATATTAGGAGCCCTATGATGATAAGAGAACAAAAAAAAAAGAAAACACATATGCATGAGCTTCTTCACTCTGTTTCACCCCGCAGGGAGTGGAGCATCCCCTTCACCAGGGCCAGGTGCTGCAGAAACTTGGTGGGCAATCAGATCCATACTGCTGTCCCTCACACATCACAGCCCTGGATTGGGCACAGTTACTCCACAAAGAGCTTGACAAGGTTTTATTTCAGGGATGGTTTATCTGCTCAGACAGTTTCGCATCAGCTGAAACTAAAGCGTAAGTGGTTTTGGGGAGGATATGGAAAGTGTTGAAGAGCAGAAGCATTTCATTTTGACACTTCCCTGAACGAGAAGTGCTCTGCCTTTTTGCAGTATAATGTTGTCTTGTGAAACTAAGTCCAATTTATTTTTAAATGGGGGAAAAAAAAGCGCAAACTGAAAGCAAACATCATATTTCTGGAGATAAATACGATATTGCATTTCATTCTGTCATTAACACTTACTCCCATCTTTGGGATTTGCCAACCAAGTGAAAACTCAGACTTTTGCGGTGCTGTAATGTAAAATCTTTCACAACCACCTTTAAGCTTTTGTGCATCAGATTCACCACAGTTCACCTTTAGACAAGCAAAGGCCTGATACTGACAACATTTTAACTGATGAAACCTTTCTAACTTGCATTTAAACAAGAATAACTACAGCAAGAAGCGAGATCTGAAGACAACACAAAGTTTGAAGGAAAATAAGATATTTTGCTTCTCATTGGAAGGTCAATTCAGCCTTCCAAGCCCACAGACTCTCCCTTGCAAACCCTAGGGTGAGGAACATCACCCAGCAGCCTGCATCTCCAAGGCCAGAGCCCATGCTATGTGGAAAGAAATGAGATGATGCTACTCCTGGTGGGACGTACGGAGCACGTCAGGCGTCCCCGGTCATGTCCCAGCACACACAGCCTCACCAGCAGGAGGACAGCACCCTACAACCTGCTTGCATCTCTGCCATCTGGCCAAGCAGAACGCCGAAGCAGGCAGTGTGAGGTCCACAGCCCAGGAAAACACTCTCCATCATAAACAATTACCTTGGAGACAGCCACCCTCAACCATCCCTTGGAGAATTCTGCATCCACCAGGGTTTTCCTGGATTAAAGTTTCATGACAATTCTAGTGTCATATGTAGTTTCAAGCTTGGCAATTTAAAGCTATTAAATCCAGGCTGGTAGCTGCAAAGCATTCCGGTGTCTACGTCAACGATTCAAAGGTACCAATCAGGCACTTCCAGCACTCTACACACAGGATTAGCATGGGGCTCCCACATGGAATTGTTCTCTCCAGGAGCCCTGCAGCTCGGAGGGACCTCTGGCACCAGGATACCTGACCTGCATGGGACAGGGATGCTCCTTCCTCTCCGACCACTCCATAAACTGGAGACCAAACTGGAGATACCCCACCAAAACCTGGCTTTTCCATCTGCTTCACCCAGGCTGAGAGAAAAAGCACTGAGAAAAGGTCAAGCTACCAGCTACGCCCCGCCGTGCTGTACATGCACAAGGATTTCTCCCAGACAGATGGTGGGAAAGGGAAGAGCAAGGAGGAGGAAGGAAGAGAACAAGTTCAAGACAAGAATCTGAAATCAGCAAGCTCCCTGCACAGCCCAGTGCGCCGCTCGATAAAAATACACAGCTCGCTGTCGCCAGCAGCGTGGAGAGGACCAGCCACGGGGGCGAAGGCGGACGTGCACGATGCCTTGCTATGTGCCCCACCATGAGCTAACACTGCTCCAATGTTCCTCATCCCATTTCCAAAGCCTTCCTTCTGAGTTTTTCCTCCGTCTCCTCACCACCTCAGCGTCCCCTTCCCAGCACCAGCACCCCCTCACTATACCAGCAACCTTTCCACCGTGAGCTCCTACTTTTTCTCCTCCAGCCATCCTCAGCATATAAAGGTTGAGCATTTTCTAAGGCTGCAGATCCCTCCCACGCATTCAAAGCCATCTGCAAAAAGCAAACTCCTCCCAAACGCTTCCTATGGCTGCTTTTCCCCCCAGTACCAACTTTAATTGCTCTTGGGATGATATGAGAAAGTGAGTTTGCTGCTCAGTTCAGATGAACTAAGAGTATTTATTCAGCTTCACTTGATCACAGATGCAAATCAAGCACTCCAGTTACATATTTTAACACTTGGGGGGGTCTGCTAGATAAAAAGCTATAAAGTGTCTAATGTATTCACAGTAGCTAAGGTAGAAAACAGAGAAATTAGTGAAAGATTATGAACATAACAGGAGTCATTGTCACAAAAATGACATTTTAAAGATAAATCCCCCAAAATGAATTCTCCAAATACAAGAGCACATTGTTAATTACATTTTGTCCCTGGTTTATAGCATTTCTGAAAAGGGGGAGTGTGGAGAAGACATGGAGGGTGAATGAGAGAGGCTGCTTCTCCCAGCCTACAAAAAGCTGATTAATGGCACATAATGGAAATAAAACATGAGGCCAAAGGATGTCCTTATCCCAGGAAAGAACAGATGCCACCAACAGCACTGGGTCAAAAGGACCAGGACATATGCTTCTAGCTTCGTCCACCAGCAACCCCCCTCCCTTCACCAGTTTCAAGTGCATATGGATGACTGCCTTACTTTCACCAAGGTCCTTCAGACAGCACAGGTAAAAGTTATTAGGGTGAGGTTCAGCTTCCAGCTGTGCTGAGCTCCAGTCCCCAGATTGACAGGGTCCACAAGCACTCAGCCCCACCACCTTGGGCCACTAGACTCAAAGGTCCCACCAGCCACTCTGGCCACTCCAAAACAGCTTAGGGCCACCTTCAGCAGACCAGGCAGGATTTCTCATGGGACCTGGCTCCGGGTAAAACACTAATGGCTTGAGTAGTCATCAGCACAGAGCATCTACAGCTCCCCATGCACGTCCTCAGGATTTGGGGATGCTCAGTCCATCAGCACATTGGGGTGGATGCCTCCTTTTCCTTTCCTCACAGACAAGGATCAGGGATGCGACTCTCACATAGGGACATGCTGAACACAACTTCTGGGGTTTTGGGTTTTTTTCATTTTTACTTCTTAATAAAAACAGCTCATTGGAGATCAATTTGACTTCTTAATACCTTTCAGATAAGGAAATCTGCTGCAGCAGCAATTCTCTCCCTGCCTTAATTAATTCCTAAACATTTCACAAGCTGGAAGTGCACGTTTGATGAATCTGGTTGACCTCCTGGTGCAGAAATGATGACACAGATGTTGTGCCTTCTTCACTACCTCATTACTCATGTTACACCACTTTTTTTTCCCAAACTGAGCTTGCTGGCTGAAGCTCCAACACTGCCAGCATTGAGACAACCTGTAAAGAGCCAGAGTAAGGCTCGGACAATATCGTGCATCCACTGGAGTGGGCAGCTGTCCCACAGGACACATTGCCGTGCAAGTTGCAAGCACATGATCAAGAGGGAAATAAACCCACTGGGAGGTCTGGAATCAAGGAGGACAAACTGCTCTCAGATAGTAAAACAACACATCACTCAAATGACAGGCAAGTAGATGTGAATGCCAGAGCTGAAGGAGCCTACGTGTGGGTGTCACCAAAGCCTGTGGGACCTGGAGCAATCCCTCAGACAGCTGTTTGCTGGGGAGGATGGGAGTTGCTCCAGCCTCCTCTCCCCTCCTGTGTATGCTAGGATAAGCCCAATTGTACCAATATGACCTCACATCCATCTATGAGAAGAAGAATAACCCCTGCCAGCACAGGCAGAAAGACAGTTGGACTCATGCAGCTTTTTGGAGAAGACCTCACAATCCTGTCCAACCCATGGGATGGCTGTTGTGTTGAGGGCAGCTGAGGCACTTGGGGGCCTGTCCTGCTCCAGGGGGGCTGCTATCGCACCTCTAGGACCTCATGAGATGAGCGCAACACCACCCACACACAATGCTTTGTGCAGCCAAGCTGAAAGCCAAGAGCCTAATGAGACACAGGCTCCCCAAGGAAACGTGGGGAGCAGAGCATGGAGGGAGGAAGAGTTGGGACATGGGTCACAAAGTAGCAGCAACAAAAAAGAAAAAATAATATGAGGTAAATGAATGTTTTGTCATGGCCCTCACTGGGTGAGGGCAGCTTCAAAAAGGAGACCAGAAAAGAGTCCAGAGAAGAGCAACAAAGCTGGTGAGGGGGCTGGAGAACAGGCCTTATGATTTGTGGCTGAGAGGGAGGCTGAGGGGAGACCTCATTGCTCTCTCCAACTACCTGAAAGGAGGTTGTGGAGAGGAGGGAGCTGGGCTCTTCTCCCAAGTGACAGGGGTCAGGACAAGAGGGAATGGCCTCAAGCTCCACCAGGGGAGGTTTAGGATGGACATTAGGAAAAAATTTTTCACAGTAAGGGTCATTGGGCACTGGAACAGGCTGCCTAGGGAGGGGGTTGAGTCACCTTCCCTGGAGGTGTTTAAGGCACGGGTGGACGAGGTGCTGAGGGGCATGGTTTAGTGTTTGATAGGAATGGTTGGACTCAATGATCCAGTGGGTCTCTTCCAACCTGGTGATTCTATGATTCTATGAAACAGCAGCAGCTCCTAAAACTTCACTTGCTCTTGGATAGTCCTGCAGGGCTTGAGAAACTAGAGAGCCGGCCCAATCTGAGGCAGCCAGGAGAAACCACGCTCACCAGGACACACCGGCGTAGTGCATCAGGCCCGCAGGACCCCTCCCCAGCTCCACTTCAGAGGAGGATGCTACATCAGAGGGAAGCGATTAGAGTACACTTTATACCCAGCTCAGAGGCTGACAGAGCACAGCACCAACGGCTGATCACTAGGGAAACATCAGGATGTGTAAGAACAAGAAGAAAAAAGGAAACTTGTATAAATAAGAGCGAAAAAATCTGCTTAGAGGCCTAGAAGCGAGCAGTTAACTTGTCTACTGCCAATAACAGCCAGCAGAAAGTGGGCATTAAAAATAAAAAATAATACAGAAAAAGCAGCCTGATGAGGTCTGGTCACCTTTTATTCCAGACACTGAACTGCTCCCTTGCAGGGCAGCAGTGGTACAAGATGAAACAAGGCTTTTGCTTGTTACTGCTCTCACAAACCTCCCTTTATTTCTGCTGGAGATGGAGCAGAGGCAGCACACGGCTCCTCTACACACCCACGCAGACAAGGTCCCAGCTCTGATATCCCACAGCTAGGGCTTCCAACAGCATCATTCGCACAGGCTTAAGGGAGGCAAACCCACCCGTTTGCCAGCAGGATGGGACCCTGGTTTGCATCCCCTTCCCAAACCTGCATCCCAGGCACCTGCAGAGCCAAGACGAGTGACATAGAATCATGGAATGGTTTGAGTTGGAAGGGACTTTAACGATCATCCAGTTCAAACCCCCTAGCATGGATGGAATGGCCCACGTTGTGGGTCAAGGCAGAAATAAAGCCTACATCTCCCAGCCATATCCACCCCTCACTTCCCCAGAGCCTGGGAAATAAGTCCCTGTCTACAGGGAACACTGCTGGATGTGGCCCCGATTGCAAACAGAGCGATAATTAAACAGGGACACAAGATGGTGGGGAACATCATAAAAATAAATACTTTATGTTTTGTTAAATTCAGCAATTTACAAGGCTGGAATAATTAGCGGTTTAAAATGTTTTGAAAGAAGCAGCCCCAATAATCATGATAAATCATATCAGGCATATGCCCAGATCCTTGAAGTGACAGATGACAAACAGAGCCGTGACAAGATGCTCCATCACACGGGGAATCATTGAGTTAATGGAAGAATTATTGCTTCTGAAATCCACTCCAGTCCTATTGTGGGGAACATTCCAATTTATCAAAGCCAAATGAACATTAATTGCTGCAGCCTGGTAAGTTTTCGAGCTGCTGTGACCTTCATTGAATTTTAATCCAAAACAGATAAGATTTACTTCCACACAAGAGGAAACAACACAATTAAACCCAAATGACAGCTAAGATTATGGGGAAAAAACACAACACGCGTAATGACAAAAATATTGATTCCTTTCTACTTGACACTGCGCAAAAAGAAAGGCAAATAAATGAAATATAGCATTTGCATATTTGTTTTTTTCCTCCTTCCTCCCTTCTTTTCATTTAGAAGACAAATTTCAGATGCTCAAGCCAAGAGGAAAGGGGTGGCAGACAGTAATGGAGACTGAATTCCCTTTAACTGCAGTAATTAATGTTATGTCTCATTGGGGAGAGATTAAGAAAAAACAGTGAGGAAAGAGAAAAAAAAATAAAAAGAAAGTATCATTTCTTGCTGTCAAAGTTGCCCTTGAGCTCAGGAAGGGAGGTGTTTAGGGGGTCACAGTCAGCCAGTACCCCCATCTTTCGTAAGGGCAATCGGGGGCTCGAGGGACACGGGGTCACAGACACCAGTTGCCCCTTCCCTGCCACACTTAACGCAGACCCACCCCAGACCAGAAAGCCACTCACCGACCACCAAATCACTGAAAGGAGGAATAAACTCAGGATGTAAAACATCCCTTGAAGCCCACACGCAGCACAGAGAGGGCCTCATCTTTAGAGGCAGAGCAGCAGCAACCAGCCAAGTCATAAACATCTACACAAATCCAAAATAACGCTCCTGTCAGAGGCAGCTCAGCTTGGAGATGTCTCGCTGCCCAATAAAGCTTTGCCAGAGCACTCCCTCAGCACGGCATTAGTGAGATCCCCCAGGCAAACCTTCCCTGGCTTGCTATAACTCAGCCAGAGGACAGGGAGATGGGTAAACGCGTGTGTTACAGCCTCTTAAAGGAGCTGGAAGGAAGCACCTTCCCATATCTCCTCTTGTACCCCGCAAGATGCTGGGCTGAACGCCAAGGCAGTGCTGGGGTGTCTAGAGACATCAGGCTTTATGGGAGGAAACAGAAGCACCTGAGAAGCTGGAAAGGAGGAAACAGTGATGTTCAGCTCCATCTCAAGGCAGGAGAAAGGTTATGGACAGAGTGGGTACAAGCGAGGGCAGGAGGGGGTATCATACAACCCCCCGTGTTGGGATCCTGCGGCATCAGCCGTGGCCAGGGAATCCTGCTGCTGGAGACGCAGAACGGCTCGAGTGATGGGGGCTCGCTGAGATGTGATGTAGCTGCAGGCAGTGAGGAAAGTAAAGGCGTGGGAAAACAGCCTGAGCAGCACCCCAGGAATTTGGATGGAATATTTCACCCAAGAAATAAAGATTTTTTTGCCCCTCTTTAATTTAGCTACAGAACCCCATGTAGTCTTGAGGGGGAAAAAAAAAATCTCAACAAAATACGCATTCATCTTCCACTAATAACTCAAAACTTGGCTCAGGTTCATTCAAAAAGTTAATGAAACTTCTAAAAGAAATGGGCAATGTCTCAAGTCTCTGCTGCAATCCTGACCCAGGGAAGGGACGCCCAGGGTTTCTGCCTCCCCAGGGACATGCATGTAGCCCTGATCCCATCCTGGATTCACATCTCTTCCCTGGTCCTCAGCTCACACTGAGAGGAGTATCAGCATTTATAAAGAAAATGGAATTATTGCTCATTCTGTGCAGGAAGCTATTGGCTTCAGCAAGATGTAGCACCAAGTAAATGAGGATTAGAATGCAGAAACATTTCTGCTGTGATACACACAGCGACACCTTCAGCTCCATCCCACCAGCATCGCTGCTTCTGCACTGAGGTGCAGCAAACAAAGGCCTTGGGCAGGACCTTATCAAAGAAACTTCCTCTCTCTCCAAAGCATCAATCCATCACAATCATCACATTGGTTTTTAGAAAGATCAGCTTCAGCAAGTTTTGAGGACCAGGACTGAATCTCTCCCTACTAAAGAGAATCTGCAATTCAGGCAATTGCACTGATCACAAGGCTCCAGAGCTGGTGTCTCCCCGCTGCCTCTTCTCCATAGTAGAGGTTTGCCCACAGCAGACAAGCAATCCCACGCGCAAACCAAGGATCAAGCTTTTCACACCCCAGCTTGGGTTTTGCTATCTTCACTCCTTGCTCTGTCTCTCACTCATTTTTTCTAAAGCATATTTTTTAAGTACACTAGTTTTACTGTTTTTCCCTCCAAAACTCTATCATACTGATGTTTTTAGCAGGACATAAGAAACACTCCCTATCCAACACAGTGAGCTGCAGTCCCCGATTCCTCTCCCTTCTGCCATCCTGCAACTTATCTTGCCCAACGGCCTTAATGCAAAACCCCTCTCTGTGCTCACATGCACTCAGTATCCAATTTAAAGCCCCACCGACAAGGGTCAAGACCCTCAAAAACCAGATTTAAGTTGTAAAAAACAAATCCTACTAGTTCAAATGGGAAAAAAAGACTTTGTGCAACCATCGTCTCTGCTCCTCTTTCCAAAACGAAGAACAGGAGGCATGGAAATGTCACACAGCCTCCAAGATATGAACAGATGAACCTTTCGTAGAGAGTTGCTGCAATGGAATCCCCAAGCCTATAAAATACTTTCTCTGGGCCAATATGACACATATACACAGGGTCTACAAGCCTAACTTTTTTTCTTTGCTCTATTAACTGAGCCGTTAATCCCAGTGGGAGTTAAGGGACAATACATTTAGTCTCATTTTACAGAGGGAGCTCCAAAGCACAGAGGGATGATGGGCCACATCCAAGTATGTAGACAACCACCTCCCAAGATACCAAAATTTGCATTTTAAAAGGCAACAGAGCACATGGATGATAAATTAACAATAGGTCACATAAACACCTGACAGAGATATTTGAAGCATCTGGATCATCTTTTTATTTTTAGGTCAAGCTCATCCTTTGCAGGAGAAGATCACACTATAGCCCATACCCACTTGACAGGCAAAATTCAATTTCATAAACCTTCAAGAAGAAATGACCAAGCCCAAATCCTGCCTTTCCACATGCCCAAATGCAAGACCAAGAAGAAACACTCCTCACCACTTGCCAGCAGAGACAAGGGGAACCATAAGCTTGTCACCGTCCCAATAGCTCCTTCCCTACAGTCCATTGTTTTATTTTATTTCATTTTCTCCAAAGATCAATCACTCTTTTTTCCTTCTGACCCATTCAAACATATCTCTCCCTCTCTGGAGGGCCATCCAAGAAGGGACATGGACATTTGCAAACCAGACTCACCACCCTGCTCCTTATCACTACCCTCCCGCTGCAATCTGGCTGCCAGCATCATCCCCTCCCAGTCTGTCCTTCATCCTCTCAGAAACCGTTGGCAGTTTCCACTCACCATGACTGAGATATGAAGAATGTGCATCTGCTCCTCCACTATCTCCGAAGGCTCCTGGAGGCTGGGAGGGGTGGCCCGGGAGAGCTGTTCAGCACTGCTCATGGAGACATGGAAGTACAGGGTGCCGTTCTCCAGCCATTGCTGCTTCCAGTGCACCAGTGAAATGTCAGCCACGGTCCCCGACATCTCTGCAGGGACAAAACACATAACTGAAGATCAGTTTTCTCCATGGTGCTAAAAGGTGATATTCTTTGCAGTCGTGGAAATCAGGACTTTTGAGTCTTAGCCCTAGTACTACTTCTGATCCGCAGGATGAACTTGGGCATTGTTTTTTGACCCACTATTCCCCCCATCTATAAACAGTAACAGTTGTCTTCCTTAATAAAAAGCAAGGGAATATGAAGTGCCTTGGGATTTCTAGACTAGGAAGGCAAGAGCAGTAAATAACATGTTGCACAAGGTGTCTTTAACCTCTTACAGCTCTCCCAGCAAAAGGTTGGAAGAAGCTCCCAGAGGTCTGCAGCCAAGCCCAGGGGAGGTGTGCCATTTGGCATGAGCACAGGGAGGACATTTGGTGCCAAGTGAGCCAAAATGCATCCATCAGTACATACTCTGCTGGCATTCACAACAGAAACCTGCCTCCTGATATCAAGGTAGCACTGGAGCAGTCTTTAGCGGGGACAATCCCAGCACAGACTAATGAACACCAGCAAGAAGAGATAAACACCAGGCTTGATAAATACCTATTGACCTTGGAGTTGCATATCTGTTGCCCTCCCTCTGAAACCTGTTAGCTTTATGCCCCACCTATTCCTGATTTACAGCGAAAGCACCCTAGGGAGCTGGGATTAGAGCATCCCAGCACACACATCCACTGAGGGAGTTCCCCCTCATACAGAGCACTGCATGATAGCATCACAGGGGCTTTGGGGCTTGGCCCATCCAGGCACGGTGCAAACAAAAGCCAGTCCCACATCTGCAGTCTCCAGCACAGCCAGAGCCAGCAGCTCCCAGCCTCAGCTGCAGCTCCTGCCTTGGCCAAGCGGCAGCAGTCACAGGCAGGAGTGCTGACAGCTCCACAGCTGCCCATCAAGTTCTAAACATATCTCTGCAAAGAACTGATTTGGCAGTTTGGCAGCTGAATCAAAACCAGAAAAAAAAATACTAGTGCAAAATAAGCCAAAATATTTCTCCTTCCACCACCTCTTTTTTGTGTTTGTTTTTCCATTTGTCACCACACCCAAGGCTTCAGCAATCTCTCGCTTCACAGGAGACCCAAATTCAATTCCCTTCTGTTCAGGAAGAGTGACTGGCTGTAACGGACTGTGACCTGCATAGCATGCCTGCTCCTGAAAAGCTGACAGCGTGGGTTCAGGTTCTCCGGCACCATGGTGGGAATGGAAATGAGGTTCTCCACAACACCTTGGCCACAGATCATCACTTGTGAGAGGGTCAGTGGGGAGGAAGCGGCTTGTTCCACTGAGGGCAAAGCAGACGGGGAATGGCAATGGCATTCTGCATTTCATTTCCCTGAACCCAGCTGGCAAAGGACATCCAGTTCCAGCTCGCAGTGAAGATGAAGGAAGGACTGAGCCCGGCTGAGGCTGTTCTAACGAGCGACCCACACCTTTCAGGACAAGGTGCTTCGAAGCACTTGGGTCCTGAATCACGAGCAGCCACAGGCAGGCACTCCTGCTTGTACAGACCCACATCCCAAACCAGCAAGAAAACCTCTTGGTTCTTCAGGAATAAGCTTTCTTACCCTTAAAATCAATACATCTTTCCAGCAGCAAACTCCTGGCTTTTCTTTGTGGATTAAAGCGGAGTCAACCACCCCTTGCTCCCAGAGAAGTCCCCATGACACTCCTGGTCCTGTAGGACCTTGCCTCACTGCAGAGCCCAGCTGAGGGCAGGAACAAGGTTACCCCGTTACTGCCAACTCCCTGATTCAGCACCTCACTAATTATAGCACTGACATACCTGAGCCGGCTGCACTGTCACCTGAATCTAATCAGAGGGCTGTGCTCATTATCTCTGCCTCCTGAGCACAGCACCCGTCGTTATCCCCAATCTCTATTCATATCTGAGCACTCAAAGGAGAAAAACTAAACAGCTCCTGACCATGCATGGGATCCATCAAGAGCCCACGCTTAGACATTGGAAGGAACACACAAACTCCCTGTCACATCTCTGTCACAGCAATGAGATCGCTCCTAATAATCCCCTCCCTCCTTTAGTATAAATAGCTGTTTGCTGGAGCAAATCAGTAGCCAGAGGTGTTACTTGCACTCTTTACCCTGTAAATCAAGCTCGTGCTGCAAGACAGAGGTCTGTGCAAGACCTAGGAATCTAATGAAATGAGAGGTTTATGCCTCTCGCCTTCAAAGAGACTCAAGCAGGAGGCTTCTTATAGTGATAAAAATAAGAACAAAATGAGAGGAATACCAGGGCTGCTTAATTGCAGTCATCTTCCTAGCAATACTTCAAAGGTCTGTACTGAAAAGCATCTCCTTGCCTAATTAAAAATACAACAGATGCTACTTTTAGGAGCAAGAGCAGTAACCCAGCTTTGGGACAGCTCTCACTACCTTTTCCACTGGGGCAAACACGCCGTGGGATGGCACAGAAGCATCAAGAAACAGGCCTCTGGTTATGCAAAGCCATCTTAATTGTGTTCAGAGGGGCAGTCACATGTAGGTGAGGATGATCTACAGATCTGCAGTGAATGGATTGAGAGCAGCCTTGAAGAGAAGGACTTGGGGGTGCTGGTGGCTGAGAAACAAAACACGAGCCAGCGATATGTGCTTGCAGCCCAGAAGCCAACTACGTCCTGGGCTGCATCCAAAGCAGTGGAACAGCAGGGTGAGGGAGATGATTCTCCCCCTCTACTCTGCTCTCATGAGACTTCACCTGGAGCCCTACATTCAGTTCTGGAGTCCTCAACATAGGAAAGACAGAGATCTGTTGGAGCAAGTCCAGAGGAAGCCACAAAGATGATCTGACAGCTGGAGCACCTCCCCTGCGAGGACAGGCTGAGAGAGCTGAAGTTGTTCAGCCTGGAGAAGAGAAGGCTCTAGGGAGACCTTAGAGCAGCTTCCAGTACTGAAAGGGGCTCCAGGAAAGCTGGGGAGGAGCTCTTGTTCATGGAGTGCAGGGATAGGATGAGGGGGAATAGTTTTCAGCTTTAAGAGGGGAGATTGCAATTAGATTTTAGGAAGAAATGTTTTCCTGAGAGGGTCGTGAGGCACTTGCCCAGAGAAGTCATGGATGCCCCATCCCCTGTCCAAAAGAGCTCAAGAAGGGAGGTTATATTGCCCAGACCACAGCACAGACATGATGTGGGTGCCACCAGGATCCCACCACTATGGTTCCCAAAGGCAACATCCCATTAGGGAAATGGAAGAAACCTCCAGAGTCAATCTTTCTCCAAACTTTTTCCCTTGCACGCACATTTTTTTTCCCTGGGATATTTAAAAGGATCGCCAAGAACATTGCTGAGGAGTTTTGAGAGATAGGCAATTTTTTGGATTTTAGCCTAGATTGAAGATAAACTGGTTTCATTTTCAAAAGGTCTCTTCCAAAAGTAGAAACTTCAATTTAACATTCATTTCACAAATTTAAGCAAAACCCGCAGCAAGGCGATTTCTGACTAAAGTTGACTTGCCAAGCCTGGGTACCATTTACCATATATTTATAAATACCTATACACTTCTCACCCCTGCAGCTCATGTTGCAGGAATCCTGGCCATCACTGTTCCCAGCATTACCAGGACATCATGAGCCTTCAATCACATTCACTGCTCACAAAAAAAAGAAAAGCCTTTTCAAGCTCTTTTAGCTGCTGATCCCTTCAATATCCAAACATAGGGAGGTTTCTTGGCCTCATATGCTTGACATGAATATTATACTGTCTGTGTTTCACTGGACATGCATTGTCACTCCACTATCTACGTGGTAGTTACAGCAGCAATAGCCCATCCATCACAAGGGATACAATAGTCTGCAGCAAGATTGCCTGTTATCAGAGCTTTCAAATGCTTTTGGAACAAATTAAGGGCATTCCTGCACCAAAACAGAATGAGATACAGTTAAGGTTTTAAATGGGCAGCAATGGAAAAGCACTTGTAGCCTGCAGCTATTTGAAATCTCCCATCTTGAAGATGGGGAGTTCTCAGCTGTAGTTTAAACACGGTGTCTTGGGTAAAACACAAACAGCCAAACAGACCACAAAACATCTTCCTACGTGCTCAACGCACCCAATAGAGAAGAGATGGCAAGGGTCTTACCTTTCCCATAACAGCCAGCCGCCTTCTCCCCATCCAAAGCCAACCACACTTCTACAGGCAAGGAAAGAACCCAATGAGTCTCTTCTCCCTGTGCTGGGAGCAGAGTTATCTCCTCTCCAGGCTAACCTGGCTGCTGCCCCCAACAATTCACACCTGCCCTTCATCTCCAATCACGCAGCTCAGCTGAGCCCAAGGGCAGCACTGAGCCCCACAGCCCCACCAGCCTTTGGTACCACCTCATTTTGGTCTGAGCTCAAAAAACGGGCACGCAGAGCCCTTCCTTCTTTTTCACTCTGTCTCATAAAACTACAGTTTCCACCTTCTCCTTGGAAATCAAACAAGCAATCCAAACAAAACCCTAAGGACCGTCATCCTGACCTAAGCTCATGTCTCTCAGGTCACCTGGCCAGGACAGAGCTGGGGGAGGCAGGGAACAGCAGAGACCACAGCAAGATCCCCTCTGACTGATTCCCTAATTCCATTTTTCCCTTCACTGTCGTTACATTCCTTACATATAAACATTTCACTGAGGTCTTCAACTCCTATTACAATCAAACTTAAAAGCAAAAGGGCCTAAATGCATTTGGTTGGGAACCAAGACGATTCCCATAAAAGCAGATTATGCTGACATGATGAATATAAAATGAAACAGCAGATATTAAAGTTGGAGGATTGTTGCTCCATGCCTTCGGGCTCCTGGCCACCCTACCCACCTCCTCCTCCTCTCCACCCCCTCCCACTCTGTTTTACTGAAGGCAGAGATGGCCTTTTCACCTCAGCCTTCTCCAAGGCAAGCTGCCAGGCTGGAAATATTCAATAGCTTTCCCCAGCCCCCCAGACCTTATGCAATGCTTCAATGTTCATCAGTTATTCGGGAGGTTGCAGCCCTGCCTTATCTGCCACGGCGTTTTACAAAGCCTGTTTTGTATTTAATTGGCTTGTTCTTGCTAATCTACCACGATTATTGTATTTTTATTTAATTCTTGAAGGTCATTATTAAAATAAGCCATTTTGCTTACAGCAGTTCATCCCTGCACGGTTCCCCACTCCTGGATAACCAAACCTTCCTTGTGCTTCCCCTCCTCTCTGCTCCCCCAGAGCTGCTCAGGCTCTGGGACCTGCTGGACAGCTTTACTGTAAGAATCAAATCCTTGGTGTGACAGGTGAGCAGGCTGTGAGTAATTTCTAGTGCACGGATCCAGGCTCCTTCTGCCTTTTTTCCTCACCACCTGCTTCATCCCAGCAGGACCTGCACCCTGCAGCCAGACTTCATCAGCTCACCTGCACAACTCATCGCCTTAATCTGTTGGCAGAGGAAAAGCTGGAGATGTCTTTAGCGATTACATTCCCTTTTCCAGCAGGCTCAGAAACACGATCCCACCTCGCGCAGAAGCCAGCCCTGACAACTGCGTTGTCCTCTTCTTGCCCATGCGTCACCCCTAATCCTGCAACCCCATTCCTCCCGCTATTAGTCCGGGGCTCTTCTGAGTTAATGTTCTCCAGAGGCACCAACCTCCAGTGAAGTGTTAGTTTATAGAATCTTCAGCGCTAGCTACCACTTATGCTAATAAACCAAATTTATGCAGAAAGTCATAAACAGAGAGCTCTCCCCAGTGCCCTTGCCAGCACAGGATTGCTCCCTGCGGAATAGATTATCGCTCTCTGTGCAGACTAGATCCAAAATGACTCTAGTAATGGGGCTTCCCCCAAGCTCCCCAGGGGACTATTCTGCAGTCAAACAGGCCCTAACAGTTCTAACAGTTTGGGTCTTTTGGTGGCAATGTGGTGAGGTTTTTTTATCCCAATCATTAGCTCGCTTCATTATTTTTTTCCCCCTTCCCCTCTGCTCATTTTTTAACATGTTCTTTCCCTTCTACATCTTCCCCCCCGCAGCACTCCCTAGGGCAACACATAAACGCAGCTGAAGATCGTAAAAACTGATAGAGAAGCTCAGAAGTTTAAGGGAGAAAGAAAAAAAAAGATGACAAGCTCCCTCTGATCATCTCTTTTCAAAGCTCCTGTCTGTGAGGAGCACGGTGCTGCAGCTGCAGGGCATTTCAGAG
This sequence comes from Phaenicophaeus curvirostris, assembly GCF_032191515.1. NCBI lineage: Eukaryota > Metazoa > Chordata > Aves > Cuculiformes > Cuculidae > Phaenicophaeus > Phaenicophaeus curvirostris. Next base: position 4,972,512 of record NC_091411.1, read on the forward strand.
GTGGCTTCAGCACTGTGCGTGTCTGCTGGGACACAGTGCATTTCTAGGGGGGGTGCTGGATGGAGGAGTGCTTCGGGGAGCCTTGGTCTTGGGGTGGTCCATGGGGCACCCCACCTATACTGTGGGCAGACTGGGGTGGTCCCTCAGCATCTCATTTGCTTCACCAGCTGCAGTTTGCATCTGATGTTGAAAGGGAAAAGCATCAGCTACCCCAGGGCAAGGTGGGATTTGCAGTAAAGTGGGTTTGGCTACTTTTAGGCTTGCCAGGGATGACACCATCAGTACCACATCACCATACACACCATTGAAGACCAGTGACAGACACAATGCCAGCACAAGTGTCACCACTGTGAGGAGACGACATGCCTCTGTGTAGCCCCAGGACAGCCGACCTGCAGACCCCCGCACACAGTCCCATCCCACACTTGCCAGTACAGCATCACGAGTCCAGAAAGCTGTTGTTCCCACCTTGACAGTGCCTTGGACAAAAATCCTTCCCAGGCGCTTCTCAGAAAACACCAAAGAGGACTTTGCATAGACTCTGCCCCATGCAAGAGTGACTCCCATGCTGAGCTTGTTGATGCTTTTGGCAACAGTGAGGAGCCACTCAGCACTCTAGCAACTCTTCCCTCACGAACACCAGCATCCCTGGTTTCTCAAATTGCTGGAAGCCTACCACATACATCTCAGCTCGTGGCCTTGAAGATTTACACCTGTTTACCAGTAAAAATCTCCCCACAGGCAGTGACTTGGTGGGAGCAAGGTTTGTGGGTACATCTGCACCTACAGTGCTGAGGCACATGGCACTCCTTCACCTGGTGCTCTTCCCAAGTCCATTCAACTCCACAAAAAAAGGCTTTGTCAGCCTGCACGTGGTACAGTGCAGGGCACATACAGCCCATGATGCCTGAGAGGGATGTAAAAGAATAAATGCATTGAACTGGTAAATTCAGCCACCACCACTCAAAATCAGACAGTGAGTCCCAACTCAGGAAGGCCTCTCCTTGCTGCTGTCACATTTCACCACTGAACTATTAGAGCCATTCAGTTGTCCCAAGGATGGCCCGTAGCATCTGCCCAGCTTTAGCAGGCAGCAGTGACAACCCTTTAATTTCCCTGCCTGACCCTGTGACTCGGCTCCATCCCTTGTGGGGCAACCCATGCTATTTGCTATGAACTGGTATTACACTCATGAGCCCAGAAATGGCACCGGATTTACTCCAGTTAACGTCAGGAACAGTGAACTCAGCTAGGACATTTGGATTCTTCGCATCCTCCCACCAACCTTATTCATAAACACGTTGGGTTTGGGTTTTGGTAGATATAATTATTATGAAATGCAGCAAGAGGTCATCAGACTGGACCAAAGATGGTCCAGGAGATGAGACAAGGTGAACAGGGAGGACTGAGATAGCCTTTTCCATGACTCACACCCTAGAAAAACTCTGAGACTATCGGAGCATCAGGCTGCTCCAGCACAGCTCTCTCACTCTTGGCTCTGGAGCCCTCTGCACCATCCCCATGTCCCTTCAGTCTTTCCAGTCCCTTTCCAGGCCGTAGGGTCCCTATATATGTCAGCGAGCAGATACTGAATTGCCTGCAGTGCCCACAGATCATAATCTGACTCTACACACTTAAAGAAGCTCAGTGCACACTCCACGTTCTTACAGCTGCTTTGATTGCTATTCAGTCTTTAGTACATTACCCTTATTTATAATGCCAGGGCTTCAGCGTGGCGCCTCAGGCACTCTAAAATTATTACAGGGCCCTTTTGACTTTCAATTCCCTTCCATTCAATTCCATTTTTATTTGTCAGCAGAGCCTCCCATTGACCAGAGGTGGAAGGCAACTGCGCGTAGGCAGACAGCGCTACTGCACATGAAGCCGACCCTATAGAAGTTACTGGCACGCAGCTCAACACGACGGGTCATCTCAGTTTGAATGAGAAACGTCAGGTTTGGAAGAGCAGCTGGCAGAGCGCACCTGGGTGCAGCTTCCTCAGAGAGATGAGACATCCAGGTCGAAGCAGCACTGAGGGGGCTTGGCCGCAGTCCCTCGACAGCGCCATCCACACGGCTGATGCAGCCATCATTAGAAAAAAAGGCAAAGGAAAGCGACTTTAAGCATTAGAGCCCTTCCTGTGCATCCTTCAGAGACGATGGGGCAGGATGGGTTCGAAGATAGTGCCTTGCCACACATATTTCGTTCAGCGACTCTTCTCTTCATCCCCACCCCTCAATTAAGGCACAGGAGTTTACTTTGTAGCTGCTTTGGGCTTTTACTGAAAAGCTCAAGCTTTGCCACTTCTCTGGAGCCTCCTGGCTCACCCAAGAGAGGCACAGGGCTCACTTTAGAAAGAACTCTTGAAGGTGCAGGGAATAAGGAAGAGCCAAGTCTCCTTTTGTCACAGAAGTAAGAGCTGTTGGTCCATGGAAGTTGTTGCTGTAGAGATGCATGAAGAAAGCTTCACAAGTCTTCTGTCCTCCACTTACTCCAGGTCCTTAAAACTAACAGGGAACAGAGCTGATAAATCAGGGAAAAAGACTATTTGAAAATAACAAGCACAGGTTTTTGGTGGCCCAACTATGAATCCCTGTTAAATAAATCATTGTATTTGACAAGGAAGCTTTTCTGCAGGTAACAGGCACACAGCACTGCCAGCCCTGGCCTGTCGCTGTTTTAAGGATTGTTTAAATAAGACAGGTTTTTATGAAGACAGTAGGAATGTCCTGGCTCAGAAAATTCAGCAAAGAGCAGGGAATCAGCAGATCTGCTGCATCAGGGCAGGCAATTCTGCTCAGCCCTGAGCCCTCCAGGGACCTGCTCTGCCCCACTTTGGGTACCAGCCTGCACCCACGGCCACACATGCATCTCTCCATCACCACTCCAGTCCCACATGTGACTCCAGTACACCTGAAGACCCCTGCTTGGCTCCTGCAGGACCACTATAGGCATCAGAGAGTCTATCCCCACCACTCGTAGGCAAGGGAAAGATCCTATTTAATCCTCAAGTTCAGGCACAGCTCAGATAAACTGAGGTGCTGGTGCCTGGAGTCCCACTGCCTGCTGCTGCAGATCACTGCCTGCACGGTGACACCGGAGCCTTGCCTGGAGCTCGAAGGGATCCGTGCGTCTGATGGCACCACCGGAGGCTACTGAGCAAGAGCTGCTGTGCGCGATAACCACTCATTTAACTTTTCACAGCTGCTGAAGGAGCAAAAGGGAGGCAGAAGTGGGCAGGCAAGGCATGGACAAGGCACCGTGCGTCGCCTGCAGTGACACCACTCCATCCCTGGGTAGCAAACACCAGCATGACGAAATACAGCTGGGTGGATTCTACCAATATTTTAACCCAAGTCCCATATTAAAAGAGAGAAGATGCTGTTAGCTCCGGCCTGCCTGTATCTTTCCTGCTTTCTTTTCCATGAAAGGCTGGTGAGGATGGGGTGGCGATGCCTTTTTCCATAATGGCCAGGAGCACAAACACAGACACCATGGCAGAGGAGCAGCCCCAGGAGTCATTATGGCACTAGATACGGCTTGTGCAAAGAGAAAATATTTAATGTTTTTAAAACTACCCCCACAGCCTCTTCCCTGTGAGGGTGATAGAGGGGACTGCAACTTTTTCTTTGAGTTTCTGCAGGAGCTGAGGGCTGGGAGCAGAGCAGGGCAGAGGAGAGCCCAGCCCACCAGGGTAGGCACCCAGGGGCAGAGGAGGGCTGTCACACAGTGGAGGGACAGGCCAGACAGTGGAGAACACAATTCCCTTCCCCGAAAGCTTCAGCAGGAGCAGAAGGGCATTCTGACTTATTCAGGTGAGTTGAAGAGCATTGCAAAGCCAAGTAGACTTCACAACAACACCGAGTGCTATGTCCATTTTATAGCATCCACTCTTCCGCACAGCGTACTCTGAGAAGCGAGCAAACAGTGCCAGCCTCAAGGGGCGAACATCGCTCAGAGCTTGATTAAAACTAGCCAAGTGCTTTATAACTCCTATGCATTTTTAAATGTCTCTCTTTGGGAAGCACACCTCTTAAAATGATTAGGTAGTTTGATAGCTCAGGGCACTGCTCAAACTGTGAAGCAAAGTAATTTTTTCTGGCACGGTTCCTCCACAGACCTCTCGTCCCAATCAGCTCTTGAACACTGGGTGGTCCAAGCAGAAACTCCTCATGCACCAGGGCGGGATGGGGAGAGGAGGAGAAGAAAGCAGGCAGGGAAAGAAGAGGTCTTGCCACTTTCTAAAGAGACAAACATTAGGATGGTTCCACCTCCTGAGAGATGGATGTCCTTATCGAGGGGGAAGGAGCCAGCAGCACAAAGGAGAGGAGCTGCCTGCTGGCTGGGCGTTTGCAGAAGAAAACCACATAGTGGATAACTTGGGCTGTGTGTGTCACCTGGAGCACCAGGTGGCTGCATCAAAAGCCAAGAAGCCTGAAAATACTGAGCATACCCTCACTCAAAAAGGCAAAAATATCAGTTACTGGAAAGGAACATTTACTGGAGCCCTCCACATGCATCACGGGCAGGGTGTCTGCACTAACAGGGTCCCTTCTCTTGCTGTCAAGGCAGACATCCACAATCACTAAAAAGGATTAAGGGTCTTAACTCTCCTCTGGGAGAGGCTTTTGAGTGCTCATTCTCTAGAAGATGTCCAGTTCCTCGAAGGCTCCCAAGTATACAGGTTCTGTCTGAGCTACTCAAAAAATCCAAATTCAGCTCTTACTTAAAGAATAAGCTATTGCAACCTCACAAAAAAAAAACAAAAACCAGAAATCAGTTCTTTCTAAAAGTCCAGAATTACATTTTAACCCTGGAGTGACCTGCACATTTGTCTCGTCCAGAGGGATGTCATCAGTCCAAGACACACCGACAGCCTCCCAGTGGCCAAGCATCACTGAGTTTCTGCAGGAAAGGAGAGAAGCACAGCAAGGGCTATGCAAAAGCAGGCTGCTGCTCCTGGAGAATGTCATCCCGGGGTGCTAGACCCTCAACCAAGCCCTACAGACCACCCGGGCAGCCTCAGCCCTGGAGCAAAGGGCTGCAGTGGGAGGCTGCAAGCCGTCAGGCTGCCAGAAGCAAAAGCATTTACTGAGATGTAGCTGTGAAAATCCTCACCTCTCTGTGGACCAACTCGCAGTGAAATGAAGTGGACTCAAAGCAGCTGATCTAAGAGCACGGAGAAGTCGCTGGAGGCTCAGAAAGTGGCTTCATAAGAGGAGGAGACATTAAAATCCAAAATAATAAAAGCAATTGAATTTATTAAGGCTTCTTGGAGCCTGTGGGCAAAATAAATTTTCCCCATTTAGAAGTGGGTAAGGCAAAAGAGATGCAAAGCAATTTGTCAGAGATTAGAAGTGACGAGCCCAAAGCCCGAAGCAGCAATGTCCTCACAAACACGATCACCACCCCGGCTTGGCAGAAGCAGGATCCCTGTCTCCAGCAGCGCAAGTGGAGATGCAGACATGTTGGCCATGTCATGCAACAAGTGCTTTGCCTGCTGCAAACAGAACAATCCTGTGGCACTGGAAAACTCTGTCACACTGTCAGGGTGTGCCCAGGCCATTACGCCTGTGACAACGTCAGGGTACAATGCCGTGTGGATGCCAGCCCAAGCCAGGCACTGGGAGGTCTCCAGCCACCGTGCCTGCCCAGAAGTTCCTCCAGTTTAAGCCCACTGGTGCCACATCTTTCCAAAAAGGCAGAAGAGCCACAGCTTTGCCGTCACTGCAGCCCCAACTCAACTTTGCAGAACCTCTGCCAACTCATCATCATCCCATATGGTCCCACGTCCTGCTCCAGCCAGGTTGCCTGGCATTCCCCACCAGTGGAAATTCTTCATGAGGCTGTTCCTGCCCCTTCATCCTTCCGTCCCACCACAACAAGAGAGCTAGCATCCTATTCCAGCACTACCTCCTTGTTTTTTCCTTTCCCTGTTAAGTTCAGATCACTCCTCATCCCCTGCCCCCTTAGGAGAGGCTAATCCACGTCCCCATTAACAGTGGACCCAGTGCCTGCATCATTACTCTACCACTATGTCCAAAAGCAGCACAGTTTCACGGTTGTGCCCCCATTTGCTGTCCTAACAGACTCAGGGAAAGCTCCATGGCAGCTGCCCACAAAGGGCCACCAATACTGAGAAAGAAGAGACATGGAGCATCTCCACCCTTGATCTGCATAGGCAGAGGTCATGGGAGAGAGGCAGAGGGGGAGGATTCCTTACAACCTCATTAGAGGGAAAGAAACTGTTTCTGCAAATAATAATTGATTTCTAAATTTATCCCCTAATTAAATAGGTTCCCTGGATGAATCTGCATGCAAGCTGCAAGGTGATGATTTAGTGCCTGGCTTCCTATGGGAATGCATCAACACATGTTTGCAAATTGTCTCTCTCCCAGATTCAAAGGTAGGGTGATCATCTCCCCATGACCAGAGCAGACGGAGCCCCTCCTGCCACCTGGAGCTTTCAGCAAGCCACGCCAAGCTTTCCTCTGAGCCACATTTATCAGAGCCGCACACAGGGCAGAAAGGTATTTGTCACCCACCTTGCTGCTGGTCCCTGTCCTCCAGGCCAGCAGGGACTCTCCCATGGACCAGAGCAGGGACCCACCACAACCAGAGCATTGAGCTCCACCCTGCTTAAGCAGGAGGCCAGTGGGAGGATTTTTTGGCAGGCAGCAGCTGTAAAACTACAGCAGAACTGGAAATGCACTGCCTAAACTCAGCACGTAGTAACGGTGAGAATGAGAAACATTATCTCTAAACCATGCTCTTGCTTCCTACATCAATTCCACGGCTGTTCCTGTCTAGTTGCTTTGACTTTTTCTTACAGACACCATCAGCTAATAAAACCTCAAGAGACAGATCCTGGGATAAAACCAGGCTACAAGCTCTGCAAAAATTAAACACATTTATCACTCTTCTGCGGAGAAGAAACCAGAGAGCCCTGATACTCTCAGACAAGCATCAAAGGACTTCGGACGCGAGAACTCTCTGTTAGCTTGAACAGGCAACAGTGTCAAGCAGCCTCGTCACATAAAGCCCACGCTAATTAAATCCTGCCGCCTGGGACCATAAGTGAGTGTCCATACACAGCTCAGGCTCAAAGCTCTTCCCTCCCAAGAAGACAGGCACTTGCCTGCATTTACACACTGTCCTCTGCATATCAGCAGCAGCAACATCTTTCACTTCCTCCACTTCCCCCCTGCCAACTTTTCCCCTCCCCAGTATAATTTGTGCACCAGACATACAGATCCACCCTCCTTCAAGGCTCCAGCCCTTTTGTGTTGAGGCTTCAGGATCATTAGTGTTCAAGGCAGGTTGGATGGGTCTTTGAGCAACCTGATCCAGCGGGAGGTGTCCCTGCCCGTGGCAGGGAGAGTGGAACTGGGTGATCTTTAAAGTCCCTTCCAACCCAAACCATTCTATGGTTTTATGATCTACAGAGACAAATCATCCCTACTGATGCTCACACACTGGGTTCTGCTCCTGGCACCATCATACTTGCAAGAATGAGCCATAAGCACAGCCTGGAGATCCTTTACATTGCCCAACTCTATCGCATTGGGGAGAAACTGAAGAACTCTCAGTTCTACCCCTTGCCCTGCCACTCACCCAAGGAATTCATAAATTCAGGTATTCATGAATCTGCTCAGCCTTATTGGGGCCTTTTGAAGGCAGAGCTGCAGCCTTCATGTCCAATTCCCACAGCTCTGAAATCAAACAGAGAAGATGCTCCCAACAAGATCTAAGAGGCTTTTCTGAGGTTTTGAACCTTATCTTGGTTTGCAGTGGAAAAAATGGACTGTCTGGAAGTTTTCCCATGATGGAGAGGGAAAGAGTGAATGTAGTTTTCAACCAAAGGATTGAAAAGACAAGCACCAGGCGTGGTCCAGCCAAGTCCATGGCCATTTGCTGCTCTGGGGTGACTACAGAACACATGGACAACTCCTTACTCAGGCACATGCTCTTCTTTGAGAAAATGCCAAAAGATGGGATTTTCTCCCTTGGCCCGCCCCAAAAAGTCTTCAAAACTGAAGCATCTCCATGGTATTTGGGATTTCTTAACACTTCTAGATGAAAACTATCTTGTTAAGTGAGTTCTCAATACAAAAATCACTATTGCAGACAAGCTTGGGCTCTAACCTACTTCTGTACTCAAAACCAAAAAAAACATTAGGTGGCTAAATACTTTAGGAACTGCATCCCTTCATCTCCCTGCTTTGGTTCTCCATCTGTAGCAGAGCATCCTCCTTTATAAATTGCCTCTGAGAGCCTCAGATCTCTTCTGAAAGAAAACAGTATTATTCACAGGACAGCAAAGAGATGCAAGAAAGCTAATTAGTCCTCGTACAGAGGAATTTGCAATACACAGCATTCAAATGAAGCCTGATTTTTGGATCGCAGTGTTAAAATCTTCGCACTGCGTCACTGGCTTCCTCTTCTAGAGGTGCCTTTTTTTTTTCTCACCTTGAGAATTTTTAAAGGCAAAGAAAATTCCTTTAGGTACCAAAGCAAATTCATAATCTAGCTCTCCGCCACTTACCAACTTGAGCGCATTAAAACCCTGTTAAAAGCAGAGCAAGATGAGTCCTTGAGGCCCTGTTCCCCAAGGATGTGTGCACATAAAGCAAGGAAAATGTGTGGTTATTAGAGTTTAGCTTTATTGTTTTCATAAAACACACTGAAGATTGTGTTTATGATTCTGGAGAAAATAAAACCCTCTTTCCAATTGTTAAAATAATGAACACAAGATACTCCAGTGACTTCTAAACAATCAAACACTTCGGACTTGCACAGCACCCTCTACTTTCAGGAAAGTCTGTACAAGAATGAAAATAAGCTTAGATGGGTAGAGGATAAATCCAGCATCTCCCCTTATGGCCAAAGGAAGCAGCATAATTTACACAGCAATTGTGTGAGGTTAAGGTACATGGATGGGAAGAGAACAGCTCAAAATTCATCACAAAAAAATTGCTGCAGAGCCAGTTTTGCTGGTTTTCAGTAAATTCCCAGTTTCTAGCTGATCAAATCCCATTTCAAAGCCAGACATGAGCATGAGAGTAATTTGAATATACTCAAAACTAAATGAAGTAAAATCTTAGCCAGCAATTCCTCTCTGGCCCTTGCAAAGATCACTCACAAAGCCTTCTCCAACACAACGTTCACAGCTTCACGGGCTTTTGCCTGTCCCACATCCATACCACTCTGAAGGTCTTCTGCAAGGAGGAATTTGTATCCATCCCTCCATCCAGTCAGACGCACATCATGGAACCCAACAGCTTCCATCACTTCTGCTCCTCTACCTGCAGCCTGGAGGAAGGACAAAGCAAAGGGTCTTCTTTTCCCCTCCTTTAATATTATGAAGTCTATGTGGGGTTATGAATTATTGAACGAAGCTGTCTCTTCAATTTAGCACAATGATGATGGAGGGGAAACACAGACTGAAGAGAGGCCGTGTCTCCAGCTCAGGAGTCGGGCAAGGAGCCAAGGGGCACGACCAAGTAGGATTGTTACCCAACTGCTTAGTGTCCCTGCCCATCCATCAGAGCTTGACACCTGCCTGGCACCCCTCACACAGCAGGGATCAAATTCATCTAGGAAGAAGCCAAGGGAAATACATCATCCATGGTAATGGCATGGGGAGTGGGGAGGGAGAGAAGCTTTTCAGACAGGGGACCCCATCCATATCGCTGCATCATTACTTGAAAACCTGGACCCAAGACACTTTTGGCCACATCCAGGGGTTAACCTGGACAGGCTGACCTGGCAGAAGCAGGTCTTCTTTGGAGCTCCAGCACAAGGGAACATTGCAGGAGTAGGGATTGAAAAAGCCAGTGAGAACAGAGATACTTAGAAGGTGGTGGCAGGGTAGCCTTCAGATAGTTTTGCAGACGCTTTCTGGAAGGTATTACTGCCAGCTTTAAACCAACCTATTAGTATGAGCCTTTGGGGCTTGTAATAAAAATCCAAGATTTTTTTTTTTTTTTTTTTTACAGAGCCAGGTTAGACAGAAAATGTCTGAAATTAAAGGAGCAGTCTAAAAAAAGATTTCAATTCCATCCCTCCCTTCACGTACATTTACTGGCAGGCTCCTCGGAGACAGAGGTCAGCTCCAGAGCACAGTCACCACGGCTGCATTCATTCCCAGAACTAACATAGCATGCAAAAACGCTTTATGCTCCTCAGACCCACCTTGCTGATTAACGGCTTCATTCCAAAAAGCACAAAACAAGACTGAATTGAGATTTAACCAATTTCAAAGAACCAGCAAATTTGATAGAAACAGCCAGATCTTCAAGTTGAGGCAGCATTAAACATCCAAACTGACAACACAGTCTCTGTGCATCCTACCTCAGCAATACATCCGAAAATGATGAGAACTTTCCAGGGACCTACTTTTCCCATCTCCTACAAACTTCTTTTGTGGGTCTCCTTCTGAAAAAAAAAAAGACTTAACAAAAACCAACACACTTCCCTGAAGAGATTTCAGTTTTGTGAACTAAAGCCTTTCTACTTGGAAAAAAAGCTGAGAATCAAGTTCTTCTGTGAGAGATTTGTCACCGTGGCTGCCCTTGATCCCCTCATCACACACTATATTGCTACCTCTGCTCGGGGTGAAGATCTTCATTTAAATACCAGAGCTGAAAACCAGTGTCTTCCTGGAGAAGGAGGTAGGAGTCTTGCTAGGTCAAATCCTGCCCTTTGCCCCTGCAAAATGCAACTTACCCCCTGCGTGCAATGACTGTTGGGTTAGTCACCACCTGGTTTGTGAATCCTGCCCATTTGCTCTGTTTTTTTCCCTCTGGATGTTAATGGAAGGAAATCTCTGGATCCATTTGAAATGAATTATACCCCAGTAATTGCAGCTGCTATAGGGCAGTATTAGGTCAAACTGCCCTTTTTGTGCTGTGTCTCAACACTAGAGATGATGAATGGGCTCATTTTCAGCAGAGCTGGATGCTCACAGCTCCAGGTGAAGCCCATGCAAACCGCAGATGCTCACCACTCTGATACCGCATCACCGGCGTCTGCCAAGTGCTTCCTTTAATAGAACATCCAACCTTACACTATATAAACATAATTTTGGCTTGCATTGTTTACTACTGCTTGTGGTCATCCCACAGCCTCCCCGTGCCATCCCCAAGGCTGTCCCCGCTGCATCTGAATGCTTGAGAAATCTAAGAAAGATAGCTTAAGAAATCTATGCTGCTCTTCCCCCAGAAGGACCTTTACAGCCCAAAACAGAGATTGTCCCCTCCCATTCTAACTCTGTGTTAATTATTAAGATAGGGTGGGATTGAACAGACTAATTACTACTGTAAAGTTACTCTCCTGAAGGCTGATAAGGGAAGTAATTAGGATGGACAAGCATGGATTACAGAGCTCTAAATCTCATTCTCTTGTCAAGACGATGCTGCTGCCCAACCTGACAAACAAGTCCATAGGCAAAAACAACACAGTCACAGAGACCAAGCAAAGGGCTGGACCACCACAGAGCACAGACCCTTCAAGCTGCAGAGCAAGGGGATCCCTTCTCCGGCAGCTCCAGACTGGGATCGTGGCTGTAGCCTCCAACACACAACTCTAAGGACCTCAACATAGGCACCATGCCCTGAGCTGGGTGACTGTACTTGCATGCACATTGCTCGTCTTCTGTGGTGGGTTAACCTCGGCTGGCTACCATACACCCACCCAGCTGCTCTTGCACTCCTTCCTTTCCAACTTCCTTTACCTCCTCCCCGGCCAGTAGTGCAGGGAGAACGGGAAACAGGGGGTTGTCACACAACCTCAGGGATCCTTCAAGTCAATGAGATGATACGTTCCTTCAAGTCAACACTCCGAACACCTTCCCCGCTCCAGACACCATGCTTTTGGCTGCTCTGCCTTCATCTAGTCTCTTTTCACCTCCCCAGATATCAGCTAAGACACGGAGCACACTCAAGCAGCAGATAGAAGATGACAGCTATTCCATTGCGCTGTCATGGGACACGCGTCCCTTGACATGAGTGCATAGATGACATTTCATGGTGTCATAGCAGTGTGTGACTGCCCTGGGAATGTTGTTGCTTGAGTAAAAATGCCAAGGGACTGGGAAATCCCAAGAGGATAAACCCTGTGTGCATCTCCAGCCACCTTCTGTCCCATGTCCATCAGCTCCAGCTTATTTATCCATATGGAAGCAGCCTCACAGGTGAGATACAACAGTGGCAGCTCAGGGGGTGTGGACTGAAGCATGACCTCCAGGAGAACCAGCCTGTGTGACCTTGTGCAAGCCACTCTGTGCTCCACAGCTACCAGCACACAGACACCTGTACACCACATCCCTTCGCTCAGCCGGCAGCAGACCCTGCGGTTCCCCACGTTTGTGCAACCCACAGCAAAAGTGAGGGTCGAGCTCAGGCAGAGCTGCCAGCACCGCTGAAATAAATCTTCATATAGATAGTGAAGCATATGAGAGTGAGATAACTCCCCCAGGTTCTCCAGCAAGTGAGCACAGACCACCCTGTGCTGAGCAGTAGCAGCTGTGGGGGTCGCATTCCTCCTGCAGCCGGGCACATCTCCCATGCATTCCTCATGCGTACGCACAGATTATTTTCCTATAACAATTTCAGGCACCCTACGCTAGAGCATTTATAACTAATACATATTCTAATGTTCCCGTTCACCTGAGACACTCGAAATTTCCTGCCTCATTTGTCAGATTTCTTTATTTTTTATTTTTTTTCTTAAATACCTTCTTCCCCTCAGGCCAGTCAAATCAGTCCAGTTAATATTAATTTCTGCGGACATGGAAAGTCATCTCAAGGTCATTTTTGGGTTATTTTCCAGATTCACGTCTGGAGGATTTTGCAGGATTTGCAATTGAGGCTTCTGATTATCTGCTACATATTGAAACGAAAAGGAACCGGCTGAGGAGAGACAGTGATGAAGCACCCCATTGACACCCAGGTAGTTAAGGAGAAACAAACATGTTTGTTGGCTGAAACAAGGGAGGAAATGATACAAACCACTTTATTTTAGCAAGGAAGAGAGGAAGGACAGAGGAAAAAGCAGCAGCTAATGGGTTTCAGTCAGAAGGGCAAGTCAAAGTCTTCCCAGGGTGTTTGCATTTCAGTGGGAAGGTTGTGGGTGCCAAGGGGAGTCTTGTCTCTTCTTATCAGAAAGATGAGTAAAAACCGAAACCCACTAAACTGCAAAAAATCACCTTTATGATGCACAAGATGGGTCCTTTTTTAAGGGAGGTAAAACCGTATCTATATATGTCCTGAGGGCTCAGAAACACTAAAGCCTGGAGACTTGCCGTGGGCCAGCCCAGTCTTCTCCAGGCCAGCCTTGGCATTAAAATCTAGGAAATTACTCCTTTGGGAAACCGATGACTCCCAGTGCCAGCCCAGCTCATGGCCAGGCTGAGGTGATGCCAGGGCCAGGTTGGCACATCACAGCAAGAAACAACTTTCCCAGTGAACTTTAGCACTCGCCCCCAAAGGGAGCCAGAGGCAGGGACGTCAATCTGCGCTCCAAATGTGTTTATTAAACATTTTTAATATCACAGTAGCAGACAGAGCAATGCAATCAAGCCTGAGTCACACTTCTTCCCAAGTCCATGGGGACCGCGGGTACAAGCCTGTTTTTGTTTCTTTCCCGGGGAAAAATCAAGATACAGGACTCGCAGCTCAAATCACCCGCGCTCTCCAGGGGCAGGCGGCAGTAATTAGTTTGTGTGCATCGGAGGCATTTTTGGTTTCAAGCCCTTCTCAGGGAACCTGGCAGGAATATTCAAGCTGCTGGGCAGTGATCATTCTGGAGAGACCTAGTCCTGATGGTGGGTGCTGAGCAGGCACAACGCTGGCCTCAGGCTCTCCAAAACTGGCTTTGCCTTACCAATTATTTGCTATCCAAAACGCATTGTACTCCAGGCTGGGTGGTTGTTTTTTTTTGTCATGGGCATCTTCCAGAGAAGGAACAGTTATGAGAACAGCTTATTTTAGTCTCCTTAAAACAAAGTAAATCCTATTATTCTGGGATTGCTTCATCCTGGTCTCCCCGCCCCAGGAGATGAAGTCCCATCTCAGGTAGAGCTCACTTGGTCCAAGGTACCCCAAGGATGGCCTGGAGACAAGGGGAAAGAGGGCAAACCTGCAGCCCCTCAACAGCTCCAGGGCTCAGAGGAGGATGAGACAGCGAGGTCAGCGCTGGATCACAGGATGCTTATACCTCAGTTTTAGCTTGACTGCAAGCTAGACTCAGAGTGGTTTGGACACAGAAGTCCAGTGCTACCACAGAAGTCCAGTGAAGATCCTTCATTAGATAGCAAGTCCTTTCCCCTGGTCATGTAAGAAACCTTGAAAGCCATGAGAGATGCTCAGGTGCCGCCAGCAAGCACCCGAGCAGTCTGCAGCAATAACCTGCACCCCTCCAGCTGCTCGAGTCAGGTCCTTGCAAGATGCTAATGCTCTAAGAGTACAGCTGAAGTCAGGGCTAATTTCCTGCTGACTGTGAAATCAGAGGGGGAAAAGGAGAAAAAAAAGGGGAATGTATTGCCATGTACACTTATCCAGATATAGCACAGATCGGACACCAGGGCACAGGCATGAGATTAAGTGATTTTTCTGTTTGCTGAAAGCATTAAGGAAAAAAACCTTAAAACGTTTTGCCGTGAACTTAGTGTTTCACTTAACAATTAGTACTGAAATAGCAAATGCTTGAAACAAAGCCAAAAAAAGTCTACATTTAAGAAAACTATCATTAAATCACTGTTGGGCCAAATCTATTCTAAAAAAAAAATATATGTTTGAGTAAGGAAATTCCTAGCTCTGCATCAAGATCAGCTTTGTCCCTGGGAACGACTCCAGAGCATCACAAAGGAGAACGAGACGCCTGAGTTGGGCCAGGAGAATGAACGGCACTGCCCTCACCCTTCCCAGAGCAAGACCTATAGAATCATAGACTGCCCTGAATTAGAAGAGACCCACAAAGACCATGGAGTTCAGCTCGTGTCCCTGCATACGACATCCCCAACGTCACACCCATCTCCCCTCCAGCACATCCAGGCTAAACAAGCAAGGCAAGCTGGTTGGCCCCAAGCCAGGCAGACAGCCCTCACCGCTGCTAGCCAGCTCCTCAACCAGGCCAAGCATCCCATTTTGAGCCAGAATGAGCCCCTTCTTTTCACACCAGTGACTGCAGGAGAAACCCTAAAGCTGCTGCTGGCTGCATTCACGCCCTGCACAGCCAGCCGGGAGCCAGAGAACCCTCTTCGAGCTTCATGTCATTGCGTCCTGCCTCTTCTGAACTGGCCTTCTGCTAACAGGCCAGCTAGCACTTTCTCCTGCCTTGATTATTGAGGCAATGCCATAAAATAACCCCAAACTAAGAGAGATGACTTCCACTCGCAGTGACCTCTGGGGCAGCGCCTCCCTCCCATGGCCCCGCTCGGAGCAAGGGCTGCGGGAACAGATGTACGGAGGCATGGGGAGTTCAAGAGCCTCCTTGTTTGCATGGAGCCGTGCTGCTCCGAGGGAAGAGGGAGCTGCGGGGAGATAAGTACTCGCTTCTGCACACGGTACCGAGAAGGATTAGATACTTACAAATATTTTATCCTAGCTAAAGTAATTGCACCACTTGTTCTTATGAGTCAGAGCTATTTATTTTCATGCTTCAGGGCATCAGTTGATCACACCAGCTGAGGTCAGGCAGAAATTCCCATTGCTTCTCTAAGCATTTTGCATATTGCAGGGAAGTGAGTTAGCACTAGTTACTGCAGCCTGGCACTCTGCTCGTCCCAACCCTCTTCGGTCCCCATCGGATGCAGAGGACACACCTGCAGGAACAACTTGTCCACCTTAACCCCACCAGTATGACACAAGTAACAGTCATTGCTCTCACCGGTTTCACCTCTGATAGTGAAGAAGCATATTGCACACTCCTGCCCTGGGAGGATGCTGAGCCTTCTGGTACTTTACCATGGTCATACCCATAGAATCATACAATTGTTAAGGTTGTAAAAGACCTATAAGGTCATCAACTCCAACTATCAACACAATACCAACACGCCTACTACACCATGTCCCACATCTATACATTCTTTGAACCCCTCCAGAGATGGTGAATCCACCACAGCCCTAGGCAGCCTGTTCCGATGCTTCACCACTCTTTCAATAATTTTTCCTGATATCCAATTTAAACCACCTTTGAGGCAGAGACACCAGGAGGAAGAGCATCCAAATGAGAAGAGATGGTACCGGTCACAGAGAAGGCAAAAGTAAAAACAACTCATTTTGACCCTAAGTGCAAGAGCCAAACCAAGGTCACCAAAGCTCATTTTGGTGGCTGGTGACTCTGCAGCCTTTGCTGGGAGCAGACATGGATAACTGCTCATTAATAAGTGCTTACGGACGCAGAGTCCTCATTGCGACATCACCAAGAACCCACCCAAAAACCAACACTTGGCCAACATTAATAAATCAACGCCAGGCAGCATGTACATGGAAGGGGCAGAGGAATGCAATAAAACAGCCACAAGTATTAGACCAGGAAAAAAAAAACACCTCCCAGTGCTAAATACCCAACTCCATTAACTCCAGAACATTCAGTAAAGGTCTTGGAAAAAAAAGAGCCCTTGATCTTCGAGCACCGAGCATGAAATGAAGTGGTAGAGGCCAATGCTCACCAAATAAAAGGTTCCCTTCACACAAACAACAGTTCAGCTGCGCCTGGAGTGAAACACATGCACGTGCCAGTGGCCCCTCCATCAGCAGGCATGAGGGACTGCAAGGTGCTTCATCATACGACCCCGTGTACATGCAAACCCACTCAAAGAGTCTTTCACACCACACATCCAGCTTGTAACACCTCCAGGAGCTGCAGCAGCACATGAACGCTCCCCTATCCACTTCATCTCATCCTGCTCATCCCTTAGCTGTCCTCCCAAACAGCATCATTTTGCCTCTTCAACCCTGCTCACCAACAGCCAGGTATCTTACGTTTCCTCATTCGTGCTTCACTGCTCCCTGTCAGTAATTACTCTACTGCAGCACTGCTCCATAACTTTAATTATAAGTCAATTTCTGTTCTAATCCCTAGTTTTGCCTCACTATCGCTCAACCCCTCTCCCATCTCTTCCTCTCCCCCAACCTCTCAGTCAGTCATTTGAGAAGTCATGCAGATAAGGAGTTTGAACAATTAGGTATAATGATAATATGGACATCACTTTCATACCGATGTCTGAGTAGCACTTCAAGGGCAGGATCGTCAAATCACCCTGCTCTCTGAAGCTTTGCAATTTCTTGTGTCATCAGAAGCTGCATCGGGATCCTTTTCAAAAGCTTGTGTTTGTTTATTTTTCAAACAAGTCATTTTATTTCCATCATTTCCAAAGCTCTGGGACACCCTTCCCTCACTGCTGGTATCTCACCTTCCAGCAGCCCCTACCACAAAGATGATGTACAAGCAAACCACACACAGGGTTGCAAACTCCTTCATCCCATCAGCATCCTCGGGATGACATCCCCCGTTAGGCAGCCAAGGTGCAGGGAGGGCATCAGGAAAGTAAAATCCTCCAATTCAGAAGTCAGAAACCCCAGGTTTCTCACCAAGATCTTCAGCTGAACTCACTCGGCTTCACCTCTCATCTCACTTGTCACTGAGGATAATATTTTTTCTGACAAGCTTTGTTATTCAGAGATAGAAGATTCTGTAAATGCTGAAAGATTATCATCAAATTATAATACTCAGAACATTGTCTCCCTTTGGGATTTATGCTGCAGGAGGAAAGAGTACAGCGCAGGTACCTAGAGCTGAAATGTGCCATGTTTAGTTCCCTTAGATATAGTGGGGATGGATGTTGCTTCAGTATTTTCTTTCTCCCTTAGCTGTCCTGGAAGAGTCTCTCTCTGACAGGTCTTGTGCTGGAGAGATCTGAGCTATATTTGAAAAGTAATTTTGGAGCAAGTGGGAACAGAAGCATCAGAATTGTCATAATGAGATTTTCTGGATTTTCCTTCCCATTTCAGGGTAGAAGGGTGGGGGAAATCAAGACATTTTGTATTTTATTGTTTTCAAAATGTGATGGCCCTGTCACTGCCTCCAACTTCTCCGGGCTCCCCACGGGCTCCCAGCTGAAGGACCCTGCAAAAGCTCCCAAAAGAGATCCAGCCAGCCCCATGCATTTGGTCCTCTCTCATTTTCACTTTCAGAAATAAAAATAAAGTAAATTACAGATGAAGCCACTTATAGTACAGCACACCTGACTGAGATTCCTGTCATCCAGACTCTTCCCAGCCCCATCACTGATGGCCAGCACTAACAGGCATCCGGCACTGCATCTCAGGACATGTATTTCCACCCAAACATGCAGTAACACAAACTCACACGGCTAGAACTTCTCAAAATTACAGCACACAAGCACAGACCAAGCCCAGTCCAGTTCTTGTACCCACAGAGCAGGGCTTGGCTCTCCCTGCACAAGCCCCTGAGCATGGGGGATGCTGCTCTGGGAGAGCATCCTCTGGGAACAGCCTGGACAGGGACTCATCTCCCCATTCCTGCCCAGTTTAAGGCTTCATTTTGACATCTTCAAGTCCCTCAAACGTCACCTTTTCAGGAAAGGAGACAAAACGAGGCAAACCTCTGGAAATGAAAGCAAAAGCCTACTAAATTGCTATGCGTTGAGAAGAAAGTGGGGAGAATTAAATTCCCCAGGAAGCGGAGCCAGCAAGCAAGGGAAAGCATCAGCCTGTGCCCAGGTTGGCCGAGCCCTGGTATCACCACAGCTGCTTCAACGCCTGCTTCCTTCCATAACTCGGGCCAACCGCCCCAGAAATCTTCTGAATGAGTAACGAGGGAACCACAAGTGCCACAGGGATGTAACAGTGCAGCAAGAAGCCATCAAGCTCACAAGCAGCGGGAGAGGAGAGGGAAGGCTCTTGCAAGCAGCAGCCTGCAGCTCAGGCTGGGAGGTTTCGCTCTTTCTCTGCTACAAAACTTGCCATCAGCTTTTGCCTAAATGCTTTTATTCAGTGAAACTTGCCCCATTTCCCCTCCCACAAAGAGTTTTGTAGAGCAGAAGCCCTGGCTAGCGTGGGCACTGGAAACATTAGCCTTATCGGTCCTACTGGGAAACTGGGCTGCCGTGCCCACAGAGCACCACACCAGCACCTCTTCTCCCTGTACATGAACCCAGATTAGGAAGGACAACCCAGTTCATCCCAGAGCCCCCACCACCAGCCTCCCCTGGAGGCACAGCACTCAGGGCAGGCTGCCCTTCCACCTCTCCCCGAGCTCCAAGTGCAGCCTGGTTCCCACCCCTCAATGTGCTCCTGCTGTCACATTCACGGCTTCTCCCTAGGAATGATGACAGCACATGATACAAGACCTTGAATTTAATTGCAGTGAGGGAGAAAAAAAAAATGAAAAAAACTGTTCAGAATGATAAAGAATCCCTTTCATAAGCCAAATTATTTGTGTCTCTTTTCTAGAGAATTTTAGAGCTTGCTTGGAGTTTGGTTTGTGTTTTGCAATTCAGGGCCACAGCCTGCACAGAAATAGGCATACGGCTGGGCATTTAGTGGCCCATGAGCATCCTGCCAGTACAGCATGAGAGGTGTCTGGCATCACAACCAGCCACTGTATCACTTGGGCAAATATCTCACCTTCCCAGTTACCTGCCAGACCCTCACCTCCCAGAGCCACACATGCCCTCCTGCTTACCCTGAGTATCATGAAGGAGCAGTTTCAAGCACTCACACACAAGACAAACCACTGGCAGATGCTTCACAGAGATGGGGGAACACATAAAAATAGAAACCCCGCACCTTTATAAGCTGTATGGTTCAACCTGCCAGTGCACTTGCTGGTTTGCTTGTAGCAGAAGACCCGGCCAAATGGTTTGCCACGATCTCAATGGCCTCAAGCTCCACCAGGGGAGGTTTAGGTTGGACATTAGGAAAAAAATTTTTACAGAAAGAGTCATTGGGCACTGGAACAGGCTACCCAGGGAGGGGGTTGAGTCACCTTCCCTGAAGGTGTTTAAGCCACAGGTGGACGAGGTGCTGAGGGGCATGGTTTAGTGTTTGATAGGAATGGTTGGACTCAATGATCCACTGGGTCTCTTCCAACCTGGTTATTCTATGATTCTATGATTCTATGATCTTTGGGGCTGCTTCTTCTATAGACCTTGCATTATTGGAGAAAAAGAGGCACGGTCACACAAAAGCCGTTATCAAACTGATTGTCTGGGCATCGCAGAGAAGGGTCTTATCAGCAGAGGGGGAGCTGAGAGGGGAAGAGTTGCAAGGCCAGTGTTGCTGGAGGACAAGCAGCCATTAAATATTTATAGATTTTAATGCATTGATTTGTTAAGTCAGGAAACAATCCTTTAAGAGTTTGAAGATGCCTTTCAAGGCAATTCTTAATCAGCAACCCAGGTGCAGCAAAGTGGAGATGAACAAGAGGCAGAAACCACTCCAGGTCTTGAAAGCAGAGCTCTTTCCTCCTCACTACAGCCAGGATGGGATTGGGCAGCTCAAAGAGCCCTCTAAGAGACTGATGTCCAAGGCTTTTGAATTAAGTTTCTCCTATACAGGATATATTTTTACACAGCATTTTTGCAGAAGAAAATTAAATGACACTGTTTGAGGAGGAACAAAGTGCAGTATTTCACGCTGGCCGTAAGACTCCACATCCCTTCCAAATCCTGTACAATCTGACCAAGAAAAACCGCTGCCCACACCAGCCTCTGCATCACCATTCCTTACACAGGCTCCTTGCCTTGCTTTGGGATGAACTCCAAGGACTGTAAAATAACCAAAACTGAGGGGTTGTCCAATAAGTGCAGTCCCAGGTAGGGTGGCTGGTCATCGCCCCTGGAATCACTGGTTTCGCACAAGGTACCCTGTTATGGGAGGACACAGCACTGTGGAGCTCCTCACATGCATGAAGGTTGCACCTACCCCTGCCTGAGCTGGGACAGACCTTCTGGGAGGCACCATTTGGCCTCTGGAAAGGCTTCAGTGCCACCAAAGCAAAGGTGCTCGAACAGGCAATGCCTCTGAGCACGAGCTACGTGGCTTTGTTGGGTTTACGCCAAAGCCAACGGTGAAGCAGCCTCTCCCATCCCTCATTTATGAGGGTGCAGAGCTGGAAACAGTACAACTGCCCAGCAGAATCGTAAACCTCCTGCAATTCAACCATGAAAAATAATACTTCAAAGCTAAATGGCAGTTTTAATTGTAATTCAGCCAACTGGAGAGTACAAATTAAGTGTTGCTCCCTTGCTGCCACCCCCCTTTCCTCAATGAAATTCTGTTTTCTGAAGGGAAAGCTGTGAGAAAAGTTTTGGATGCTCCTCTCTGTCCAGGAAGCATCAAGCAACCCCAGCACTGCAAATACAGCACCCCATAGTCTAATGAATCCATTAGGTTACTTATCAATGTGAGATTAATTTTTCCAGTTCACAGGATATTTGGTTATTTCTTGATGCTACAACTCCCACATTCAAGAAAAGCTGAGATGCTCTTGCCTTGGCTCACTGGCTTAGCTACTCCTTATGGTCACTACCAGCTTTTAAGACACAAGCAAATGACTCCTGTGGGCTCACCAACAAAACAGCAAACAAAACTCCATTTCAGGAGCATCCACTGATGCCTGAGCCACCAAGGTCCTCTTCTGCAGCCCCGTGGAGGGAGGAGAGGGGGCTGCAGTCTAACCTCCACTGATGAGTATAAGAATAGAAGCAAGAGCACCTTGAGTTTGGCTTTCTGCTGCTAAATTTTAACAGGAAAGGGAGGAGGGGGACAGGAGCACACAAACAGGGGAATACAAGATATTGCACACATTTTGTTCCCAAATCTTCCAAACATGACTCACTTTGCTCTATTGTGACAAACTGAAACGCCTCTGAGGAGTTCATTTCACGTCTCATCCATTTTCTGAATAATGGGAAAATCCCTCTTTGTTTCTCTAAGATATCAGCACGCGTGACGTGCCACGTACACCCGATTCCATTAGAAATAATGGAACGAGATTGTCCCAGAAGTTGTTTTCAATTGCTTCAGTGCATCCTTCATTTAGGGAAACAAGAATATATGAGCTTCACTACCCCAGCCGATGTGAGGATGCAATCTTTAAGTTGAAGTAAGGGCCATTGGTTTCCCAGCTTTGGCATGGTAAGAGGTTTGGGTCCTTCCTTGCCCCAGCTCCAGGATGGGGCAAAACGAAGAGGCTTGGCCATCCTCCTAGGGAAATCCAGGCTACTGCTAGCGTGAAGCCATGTGCCGAGCCGGAGGTCAAAGCGTCCTACAACAAAGGGTCCCTCTCCCTGTGTTTCAAGCTTGAGTGCTCCTATAAGGCACTGAGCCTTGAGATACTATGCCACGTGCTTTGCAATGCCAAGAAAGGATGCTGCAGGATGCACCAGGGATGCCTGCACTTCCCAGCTGTTGACCTGATTTCCCAGTACATCCCATCATGCCATCATGCAGCACAAAACAGTGACAGCTGTACAGTCAGAGGGTTCAGGAACAACCCAAGATCTCAATGCATAACAAAAAAGCCACCTTATCTACCAAGGAAAGGGGATCCCCCAGGAACGCCTGTTCTGGCTGGCTGCCTACAATTTACTTTGACTTCCTGGGACAAAAGAAAGTTTGAAAGCCTTTGAGACCAACCAGGCTGCCTTAAAGCCACCCTCTGTGATAACAACAATGTTGTTAGCATTGCTAACATTACTTCTGCATTCAAAAGGAACCCATGGGGCTTAGTTGGGGGGGAGAAGGATGGATCAGAGCAGCCAGGTTTTGAGTTTTGTTTTTTTTTTTAGTTGACTGCTGCCTTGAGACACTTCCTCTTCCCAAAACGAAAAGAAAAAGTCACAACAAAGCAAACAGGGATCCTCTTCAGCAATGCATTGGCTTCAAGCCTCCACCACGCTGGTGCTTAAAGCAAAGCACGTGCCCCAGCTGCATTGCTGATTCTGGACAATGATCCCCAAACAAATTCACACAAATACTTGTCCTGCACTTACAGAATGGGACAGCAATTACACCAGCCACCCTGTGCACTGGGGGCTTGAGGTCTTTCAAGTTTAACAAGTTTTAGGCTTCTCCCTTAAGCACAAGCAGAACAACAAAACCTGATGCCCCCCAAAGGACAGAATCACTTTCAAGTTTTTCTTTCCCACTGAATATTTATTTTATTTTCAGATTTACCTCCCCAGCACTATAGGAAGGAGAGAACATCTCCTGACAGTAGCCAGATCGAGGTCAGACCAGCAGGCACCACCGGCAGGCACTGGATTCTGCAGGGAGAGGAGCACGGCTCTCAAAGGGAGATCGTCCTAGGGCTTTGCCAGCATCAGCTCCCGGCTCTTCCCATGCCTAAAACCTCATCCCAGCTCTGTCCTAACTTGCAGATAGATGAGCTCAGGGCCACACTGCATCATTATTTTTTTTTTTTCTAGAGTTGGCACCCAGCCCTCCCTCTATAGCTTCTCCTGGCTTGGTTTCAACAGCAATAGGTTTTATTATTATGCCTTGCTGCCCTAATTCTCTCCGCACTCAATTTTCCATTGACATGTTGACCCTCTGCTACATTTGCTAGCGCTGGGCAGGCAGCGCTCGGTCACCTGCCTGCATGAAAGTGGAGTTGAGGGGCAGGACATGCATCCTCCTGGACCTGCTGGCATCTGCATGGACACAGTCCTGCAGGAAAGGGAAGGCTGAGAAGTCTCTGAAGGAACCAGAAAGACACAGAGATGGAGATGGTGAACAAAGAGAAAGTCAAGGAAAGTAAAAAAAGATGCAGGACCAAGAAAATGATGGGTCCAGGGAAGGCCAAGAAGAGAGGAAAAGCAGCAGAAATTCAGCTGATGAAGTAGGAAACACAACGTCGACATGTGGTGATAAAACAGCCACATAACACCAGCATGAGACACTAGCAGGGCTGTCAGTTCCTCACCCTGGAGGAAACTCTCCCTGCTCCACATGTCCAGCAGTCCAGCCCTGCCTGGCTCCTGGTCACTTTTTCACAGCCCCTCTGCGACACCCAGAAGAGCAGCAGGGCAAGATGCAGATGGTTTTGCTACCAGGAGGCTCATTTCTGTTTCCTCTTCTGGTTTCTATCAGTCAGACAGGTTGGGCAGAGAGAGGTGGGTGCCCCTAGCTAATTTCTGGGGTTTCCCCCCACCAAAAAATGAAGAGAGCTGGGAAGCAGATTGCTCCTAGGAGAAGATCCATCTCAAAGACAGCATTACAGCTCCAAGCATTGCGTCCATCTGCCTCAGGCTGCAAGGCAGGCGGGACAGGAGCCTCAACCTGGGAGAGGGATGCAGATGCACAGGTGCAGCATCCGTAACCCACAGCCCCTGACCCGGTGGTGCTGGCTGTCCCCAGAAGCCACCTCACCTGTTCCTGCTGACTTTGCCATGCAGTCCTAGACCACTCCTTCACAATTTTATTCGAAGGAGGCATGCAAATACCAGCTGAGGAGCAGCCCTGCCAGGGGGTGAGAGCAAGGGGATCAGCATCAGCACCTCCCAGGAGGCTCGAGGGAGGAGGATGAGGTAAAGGTGGAGGAGGACAGTGCTGGCTTGCAGCTGCCTGTGCAACACAATGAGGAGATGGAGAATGGCCTGTGATTACAATTTGAAGGGCTTCTGTGCACTGAAAGGGAACTGATTCAATTGTGCCTCAGCTCCTAAGAAGCTGTCAGCAATCAAGGCGTCCTCCCCGCTACAATCACTGGAGGCAGGGTGCGAGGGAGAGCGGGAAGAAAGTAGCTTAGGTGATGGCGAAGTACAGCAGCATGGCTCATTCTGCAGCTGCAGTTTCCTTCTCCATCAGCACCCATCACACAAGGGACGGAGCACTGGGGGCACCAGGGGGACAGAGGAGATGCTGCTTTGTGAAACACTTCTCCGGCAAATGTTGGATGCCCCTGAGACCCACCAAGCCATGGACTTTCAAGATTGAAGGAGTCAGGGATGCTGCAGGGGAGGAATTTGTGATGCACATTTTGTGAGTGCTCGGAGCAGCGGGTGGCATGCAAGAGCACCCAAGCTCACCCACATTTTCCCTGGCCCCTGGGCTGTGCCCATCAGCAGGCAGCGTGAAGGCAGACGGATGTCCCATATACCGGCAGTACCTCCAGCCCAGGCACCTGCTGCATCCCAACTCTGCTCCCTGACTGCACTTAATTTGAGTAAAACTTTAGCCCAGCCTCCCCTCCCCACGAGCTTTCACTCCACTAATTCAAGATCGAAGCTGCTGAAAGTCACTTAAAACACCTCACTGCAAACCTCAGACTGGGCCAAGGAAACTTGAACATATGCAAGGTAGAAACAAATATATCCCTCTGAGCTCCTGCCCTTCCTCACGAAATCACAGGAAGCATGGATACTCATGGGGTGTATTTAGAGGGAAAGGTGATGCAGCAGATGCTGCAGAGCTGGTGGGCAAAGACAACTCTAATGTCAGCCCCTGCCTGTGCCCAGCACCAGCTGCCTGCAGCCCCCAGGACCCTAGGAGCACCAGCAGCTTGGAGTTGCTCGCTGCTGCTCATGCACAAAAGTCAATTTGTGGAGCTGGAAAGCAATCCTGAGAAGATTTCAGCTTTGGGGGCTGCAGGAGATTGGAGTTCATTTTAAAAAGCTAGCACCATGCCAGAAATGCTTGCCACAAATCCCAAAACGGAGCAACCAATATGCTCGGAGCACGGCTGAAGCATGCACGTTATTTCAGAGTTTATCCCCTGCCCGTGGACACAAACTCTTCCCAAACAAATGCTACCCTGTAATATCATCCGCCAGAAGGATGGCACCAGGACACATGCGTTCACCTGGCCACCTGCAGACCTCCTCGTTGACCCAACTGAAGGGTTTTTTTCAAGCTTTGAAGAACAACCTCTAAAGAAAAGACAGATCTATGAAGTCTGCTTGAAATCAGTGCACATTGATAGGTAGAATCTTTGTAATTACGTGCACCTTGAAGGTAGGTAGAAGCTATCCTATTATCCAAGGATATTATAATTACCTCATTTGCCTACTAAAACGATCATGTAACAATATTTGAGTTGGAATTTTTTCGTTATTTGCTAAAAAATTATGTGGTAGCAATCAAGTGAAAATTTAGGCTGTTATACAGCCATAGCAATATTGCTAGCAATTTGTGTAACCAATAATCATTATTTTTAATGCATTAGCCAACATGCTTAAATAGGCTTTTTTATATGCACATACATACGTGTGTACACATACACATGCACTGATGAGCAACATGGGCTCGATTTCCTTCCCTCTGAAAACTGAGACTTTTGATGCATCTTTTTTAGCACTGCATGGGACTTAACACTTCAGCAGGAGGTTCATTTCTCAGATAATCTGATCCACACCCCAAGTGGATGCAGAAGACAGAGTTTCCCATCAGCTGATGGCAGCCTGCGTGATCAGAGAAGAATCCACCGAGTTCTATGTGAAAAGAGACTGGGGAAGAAAGGATGGGGTACAACACTATTTTCCCTTCTCTACAAGCCCATCGTGGGATGAATAGCTCCTCCACACCAAGATAGCTAGGGAAAATGTCTTGGACTCATTCTCACAAGGCTTCTGTAGCTCTGCTCCTAGGCTTTAACCTCTGTTTGTAACATACAGCCCACTCTGTTGCACAGGGTGTGAGGTTTCTTTTCTTATAAATAATAAAAAAAAAGAAATAGACTCAGATTTTCACTTGGCATTGCCCTCAGAAAATGGAGATCTGACTACCTATTCCTCATGATACCAAATTACCACTGCCAGGCCAGACACAGTGAATAAATTCTTGCTTCTAGAGATGCCCTCTCCATTTTAAGCGCATGATGGGACCAGCTTCCCATCGACCTGAGGACACTGGTAGCGCTGGCTGTAACCCCTTCAGTCTATGTCATTGCCCCCCAGCCAGCAAGCAATCCCAGGAAGGATTAGCATGAGAGCCCAGCGGGATGATACACTTCCCCAGCTGAGAGCAGCCTTTGGGAGCACTGACACCAAAACTCAATTTCCTTCTCTGCTGTAGCATTTAACCTTGCAGAAAGGAGGGAGTGTACGGAGGAGAAGGAGGAGGGATACAGGGAAGGATGGATGTTTCTATTCAGTACACCCCTCCTGGGTCCTACCCTTCCTGAGAAGCCTGAAAAAAATCCTTGCTGTATTTGTGGGAAGCAGGGATTAAAAAAAAAAAGGAGCAATATTGTGGCTTGTTGTAGCCTTCCTGCAGTTGGAGTATGGGAGAGAACTACCACGTGAGCAGCTCATCCAGAAGCCGGCTGTTCCTGAAGACAGAAGCAGGCAGGAAGGATCGCAGCAATCATGCAGCACGACCCCCCGCCTGACAGCGGCCAGCTAATTTCATTTGGGGATTTGTGCTTCATTTTCAGGCTGAATTTATGTAATTGCAGCTTCCAGCTGCTGGATGCAGTTATGCCTCAGTTTGCAAGGTGGGGGGCTTTGCTCTGAATAGCCTTATTTCCCCAAATGCAAGGAGCTGGACAAGCAATGTTATTTTTTCCCAAGCTTTCACACCAGGGCAAGGCCACAGCCATGTGCCTCGAGAATGGGCTTATTTTACCATGCAAGAAAGAAAATAACAATTCCCAACACAGCACCAGGCTGTGCAGAGAAGAACTGGCCCAAAACCGCTGCGCGCAGGCTCATCCACAGCTCTCCCCATCTTATGGGGGTCCCCTTCTCCAGGAAAATGCCCCTCCAAGTCAAATGAGGTGTGACCAGTCAGGAAAGCTACATCAAAAATAGTGTGGTCAGCAGGAGCAGGGAAGTGATCATGCCCCTATATTTGGTGCTGGTGAGGCTGCACCTTGAATCCCCTGCTCAGTTTTGGGTCCTTCCCTACAAGAAAGACATTGAGGGACTGAAGCGGGTCCAGAAGAAGGCAATGAGGCTGTTGAGGGTCTGGAGAACAAGCCTTATGGGGAGCGGCTGAGGGAACTGGAGCTGGTTAGTCTGGAGAAGAAGAGTTTGAGGGGAGACCTCACTGCTCTCTGCAGCTCCCAGAAAGGAGGTTCTAGAGAGGTGGATGCTGGTCTCTTTTCCCAAGTAACACGTGGTAGGATGACAGGAAATGGCCTCAAGTTGCACCAGGGATGAGGTTTAGATTGGATATCAGGAAAACTTCTTTACCAAAAGATTGGTGAAGCATTGGAAGAGGCTGCCCAGTGAAGTGGTGGAGTCACCATCCGTGGAGGGGTTCACAAAACATCTAGACGTGGTGCTTCAGGACATGGTTTAGTTGGCACGGTGTTGTTGTGTTGATGGTTGGACTTGATGCTCTTTAAGGTCTTTTCCAACCTTAATGATTCTGTGATTCTGTCAGAGAAGTACAAGGAGATTTCTCACAAGTTGTAGCTACTTAATGAAACTTGTGCATCCTGGCTGCCAAGCTAATATTAGCCCTTCAGATCTGAAAAGGCTTCCTAGATCAGGTACAGAGTTGTTCCAAACACTAATATAATTCCCTAAATATCCACACCAAGCCCTGGGTGTTGTGCAAACAGTGGAAAAGCTGCAGTATTTTTCTTAGTACGATTATTTTGTTTTTAAAAAATAGAAGACCATGGCTCCAAGAGCACGGAGCTAAATACCAAACTGCAGGAGAGCAGGAGCTTCACTCAGAGTCTAATTAAGGGTCAGCCAATATAGAAACCAGCAAAGTATAATTTGAACAGGTTGAGGCAATGCAACTTCTTTAAGGGATGGCAGAAAAGAGGCATGTCAAGCAACCTGGCAGTATTATCTGCAAAAGAAAGCCTTTAAAATAGATGAAGGTGATTTAAAGGGTCTAATTTCAGCAGATTTTCAGAGAGCTTATGATAAAAGTGCTTCATAAAAGATTAAGGAAAATAAATGGCAACCCAGTAAGGGGCACAGCCAGGCAGGGATTACAGCTGCCTAGGCAAAAGGAAACAAAGACAGTGCTTCCCAAATTGAAAAGAGGTTCACAGGGGCCAGCTGTATTATGGAAATGGTGCAAGAAGCAGAGAGCAAGGAGCAATTTGCAGAGGATCTTGGGGAGCTTCGGTTTGCTATGGCTATGGAGGTTGAATATCTCCTGCTGGATTCATAACAAACTGTGGGAGGTGGACGACAAAATTCTGTTTAGGCGATTAAATGAACATGTTCTGCACACTGAACTGCTCACTGGTGGAAGGTGGATGTGACAAATAACCATGTTGATCCTATATTTTAATTGATTCACCTCTGATATTGGTGATAGAGGAGACTCCAAAGGCAGATGATGAAGCCACATCCCTGCAGCAGGATGGATTAAGAGCCCGGGTGGCACGGGGCAGGGAGAAAAGAGCCAGATGTGCCTCAGCTGGCAGAGAGATGGCAAAGGAGATTGTGAAGCCTGATCACATCCCTGCTTCTGATGACAGATAAGCTGGCAGGGCGGTACGAGCAGGGAGAAGGGCTGCGTTTTATGAGCTCCAAATCTGGTGAACGTGCCATACCGTAACAGTGGAGATGCTGATGGTGAGCCTGCCCATGTGAACGTTTGAAGGAAAAAGCTACTCGGAGAACACCCAAAATTTAATTAACAACCTGCAACACCTTTCCAAAGAAAGGTACAAGGACACAGAAAGGCATAGAGTTCCTATTGCTTTCTGTAATTGGCAAAACAGGCGCACACAGCCTGGCCAGTGCCAAAATCCTGCCCATCCAGAGCTTCCACCTCCCTCTCTCAGCTTGAGAGCTGCCACACTGTCCTTTTCCATCGCCCCAAGACCTGCCACCAGCCAGCCTTCCCTTCCGAATACCAGGAAAACCCAGGAGAGGTCTGAAATACAGCTTTCATGACTTTTTAATGCTCTCCTCCTACACCTGCTGCCTCTGAAGATAAATAGGGCTCACGTCGACTTTAAGGGCTGCTTTTGCCAGAAACTGTGCACACACACTCCTCCTCTGAACTGGACAAGGGGACTCCAGTCACACACGGATGTATTTGCCTCCAAGCATCAAGCTGCAAAGTTTATGGAGAACATCTGCAGGCAGGATCCTGCATGCAGCCTGTTTTGGAGGCAGCCCTGGAAGCCTTTAAACAAATAGTTGACATATATTTTTGGGAGGTGCTTTGGGGGGGCTGTCAGTTCATGCGAGCTAATTAAATGGAAGAGAAGCTGGTTCAGAGCTTTTCATTAACAACCCGCCAAAGGTGGGTAGGGAGCAAGTGCAATTCCCAAGTCTAAAGTAAAAAGAAAGAAATACATAACCAACAGTTTTCTTCATGCAAAGCTAACACAGAGTAAATCAATCAAACCCTGCTCCCCCATGCCAGGGGAGGACGCATCATTGAGCAACACTCATCACTGCCCGTTGGTGATTTCTCATCTCACCTGTGTCAGGGAAGCCTTACCGAGTGACAGCCTCGGGGCTGGGGCAGACAATGCAGCCTCCCCATCCCATCCATCCCATCCCACAGGCTTCCAGATGTTGCAAAATACCCTGAGCAATGCACTTCACTAACCGCGTCATGAGAGACAAATCAGTCCTTGGGCAATTTAAAACCTTGCTATTTTTTCCAGGGACCCAGGAGGTGGCCACATTAGCAGCCTCTACACACCTAACTAGAAGCTGTTCAGCTAAAACTTCTGGAGCAATTCAGAGACAGA
Source organism: Phaenicophaeus curvirostris (assembly GCF_032191515.1). NCBI lineage: Eukaryota > Metazoa > Chordata > Aves > Cuculiformes > Cuculidae > Phaenicophaeus > Phaenicophaeus curvirostris. The sequence goes on from NC_091411.1 coordinate 5,003,166, forward strand.
AAGTGTCCAGCTTCCCAGGGACTTTCCCGTAGAGAGCACTAATGACATCAATCAGAAAGCCAGTTGAGCTTCATACACCTGCTATCTTGTTGCACCTCTTCGTCAGCATCTCTAGCAGCATCTAACAGCAGGAGGACACTTCCAACAAATCCCAAGAAATGCACTTCATTCCTATATACAGAAAAACTTTTGGTCAAGGATTGATCATATAGACACTGCCATCCACCTGCACAACCCTCCTCCACCAGCCCTACGGCCTGTGTGGCACGGGGGACAACATCGTGCTCAAACATCACAAAGCAATGGTGAAGACCAGGCAATTTGAATTTGGACTGGAGAAAGAACGGGTAAAACCAGCGGTGCCACATCTCCGTGTACAAAATGAGTGCCTCTTTAACAGCGCTTGCAATTAAATTCAAATAAATTCTGAGGTAACCCCCTCAAATTGGACAAAATGATGCAAAGATGAGGAAATTTCACCTCACGCGCTCACCTCGCCGCAGGTGCAGCCCTCAGGCTCTGAAGCAAAGATGCTTCTAAAAAAAGCATAAAGGCTATATGGCACAAAAGTGTTAGCATTTAGTCTGAGCGTGGACTTGAGAGTCTGCTTCATGGCACAGAAGCATCGCTGGATAGTAGTACAGAGCCCTGTGATGGGGACTGGAAAGAAACAGTGACTTGCTGGATCTAAGTGGAAGAGGCAGAAAAAGTTACAGAATCATAGAATGTCCTGAGTTGGAAGGGACCGACAAGGACCATTGAATCCAACTCCTGTGCTTGCACAGGACACCCCAACATTCACACCATGTGGCTGAAGGTGTTGTCTAAATGCTTCTGGAACATCGTCAGGCTTGGTGCAGTGACTGCTTCCCTGGGAGCTGTTCCAGTGCTCCACCACCCTCTGGGTGAAGAACCTTCTCCTTATGCCCAACCTGACTCTCCCCTGGCATCTTCCTGCCATTCCCTCAGGTCACCAGAGAGAAGAGCTCATTGACTGCTCCTCATCCTCCCCTTGTGAGGAAGCAGCAAACTGCAATGAGGCCTCCCCTCGGTCTTCTCTTCTCCACAGGGGCCCCATCAACAGGAACATCCCAGCAGTGACCAGGTCACACTGCGACAGCTAATACCAGCACATCCCCAGCCTACACTTCATCCTAACAAAGACACAAGTGACATTTGAAAGAAAGCACGCTTCATGTCTCCCTAAATTCCCCTCTCAGCCAGAGCCAGCAATCTGTGGATTGGTCAAATTTACGCCTCCATGCGTGTCCAGCATCTACTGTCTCTGCAAACACTGTTAGGGAAAACCCCTTCAAATGGGATTTCTCCCCACTGGGTTTTTTTCCTCCGGTACAAATCTATTTGAAAAGAAGATAAAGCATCTGCAGTTTGACTGAGGTTTTATTCAGAGAAAGCTCTGGCTCAGAAATAATTGCCGTTTGCTATAATTGGTGAGATGCAGGAAGGGACCAGATACAAGTGGAGTCTGGTGCAATTTTGGGAGATTTGTTACGCTTAGCTCGCTTCTATCAATTTCAGTGGCTCAGACGCTTATGACCTGTTGCTCAGCTTATTGTGAAAATGGCTTTTATTTACTGCACTTCCATTAAAAGATGAAATCCATGCATAGGGCTCACAGGGCAGAAAATCACAGTTTACGTCTCAGCTTATCTCCCTTCAGCGGCCTCAGCTCATTTTCGCCCTGGCTTGCTCCCAGCTGCTATAAAAAAAGTATTTCCGAGCAGTGTTTTGAGTAGCCAAGGCCCCTTCCAGCCCACAGGGCAGCAGGCGCATTCAGATTTTAAGGGAGTACTGGATGCTGCAGCCACCATATCAGCCCAGGCGGGGAGGGATGGGGAGGACGGGCTCTTAGCTCCCAGGACACAGGGCTCCAGCAGTCAGTACTTTTGCAACAACCACGGATTTTACTGCCCTTGCAATCACCCTCCAAGGCCCAGCCAGCGCTGCTCTCCTGCCAGACTATCAGCTCCCACTGCCTGCAACCTAAGAAGATAGAAGTCAAGTCCATGCCCCACACTGTGCTCCTGGAGGGCAGGTTCAGACTGTCCTAGATCTGCAGAGCTCCAAGCCTCCCCTCGCAGCCGAGCGGGCACTGCTGATGCAGAAGTAGGCTCAGCATCTCCTTCTGCACCACAGACACTAGAGCACTTCTCGCCAGAGCTGCAGCAGGAAGCAACCCAGCCTGCACATCAACAAGAACAGAGCAAGCAGTGATGGGACCTGGCTGCCTCCTCCCTCTTCGGCCCTTGTTTCACATGGCAAACATCACCAGCCATGTGAAACAGCGTCAAGGAGGGAGGACAGGCAGGGAGGGACCCCGAGAGAGGCCATGTGAACACCAGACACGCCATCTCCAAGGGTAGTTGGAGATGGTCCCCAGCACCAGTGTGGAGTTGCTAAGGTTACCTCCTCGGCCGCCTAATTAAAGAAGCTGTCACTCCCTCAGAGATCAGGAGATGTGTGTGCACACAGGGGAGAAGACAGGAACTTTCAACCGTGTAGATCATTTCTAGCACACTAGAGCGGAGAGAAAACCCTTCCTCCTAACGGGACAGCGTGTTACAGCCATTAGACTCAACAGCAGCATCTGGCTCTCCTGCTGCCCAGCCACTCATTGAGCCACCAGGAGAGCCATCAGCTACAGAATTGCATGGGGCAGCAGCTACCCCAGCATGGAGAAGCTGTGGATCCTGGTCTGTCAAATCCACTTACCCCCCCATTTCTACCACATATCCTTTCCTCAGCTCTTCACACACCATCAGCCTGCAGGAAAGGAACAGAGAGAAAGCCTCCTTTCCACTCACCACATCCACGTAGGAATTTCACACCACCTTGGTGATGCAAACGGGGAGCTCCCTGGGCCCTTGCAATCAGTGGACAAGGAAGACTGTAAGGACGTGAGCTCACTTGGTCAAGGTCATCTCATGAGTCAGCAGCAAAGCCAAGAAGACAACCCCAGATCGATTTAAATGCCTTGCATTCACCAGGTCAATCCACACACACATGTATGCTTCCTTTAATTGCACTCCAGTAAAGATCATGGAGAAAAGCTCTTCCCCCTGCTGCCCAACACATCCAAGAGATTGTTTTCACCTCCTGAAACCAGATCCCAAATCCCATATACAAGATTAGGAACCAGGCTGGGTGCGTGGAACAACACCAGCTCGAAGAGGCTCAGGACAGCCTCTCCTTCTTTTGGGATACACCCAAGAATGGCACACATATCTCACGTAGGGCTGCCCTTTTCTGTAATCAGCTCTGAGCACCTTCCTGCCCATCTCCATCCCAGCTCCAAGAGCGGTGGACCCTTCTCCATGATGCAGAGAAGGCAAGACCATCCCCATCCATGGTTAACACTCGGATTCAGGAATGCTGGGCAGAGAGATCCCAGGACTGTCCCACCCAGCACAATCCAGCAGCTGGCATCCTTGGGAGAAACCACAGAATCCATCCAGTCTCTGCAGCCAGGCCTCTGAGGAATGGGAGTAGCATTATTCCTGGATGTCAGCACTGCTGTGGTGTGACTTTGCTGGTTCAGAAAAGTTTAAGAGCAGCAGGGTGAAAAACCAGATGCAGCCAAAAATGCAGAGAGATCCCTGGAACTGAAGCGCTTGCCAAGTTTTTCCCTAACGCTTCAAGACACCTACTCATCCTCCCCAAGGGCTTGTCAGACTCACATGGCAAAAAATACACGCTCCACACCCACCCAAGCCCAAAAGAAAAGACCCTTAAATAAATCTGGAATCCAGGGCTGGCAGGAAGACAAAGTTGGGGGTGGAAGAGGAATTTTTGGTGTCTATTTTCTAACGAAGGAACTGCCTGACAGCTCTTCTGCAGGAGACCAGAGCTCATGGCCCTGTAATTCACACAGCCCCCTTAGACACTGCAATAGATTGCTTTTAATTATAGGGCAGGTGCTCAGAGGCCCTTGGGTATCTGAGAGAGCGCAATGGAAACTAGAGCTTAATGGGAATAAAGAAAAGTCATCACCACAAGCCGGTGCCTTTAGGTGGTCGTGGAAAAGAAAATTCCAAGAAAAGGTGGTAGGTGAATGACCATTTATGCTGTTTGCCTTCCTAGCCAAGAGAAGCTGCTGGCAGCCGGCAAAGGGACGTGTGCTTAGCGCAGCCTCATTAGACACCCTGGACACCTCATATGCTACATCTTCAAGCGGTACGAGTGGTTGCTCTGTACATGAGGCAACACGTGAGCAGCCAGCACTGGATCACAGCTTAAACCAATGAAATGCAATGTTGGGGTTGGGGAGCCAGTCACTGGAACTGGCTGTAACAGAGCCCAAGGTGTTACAAGCCCCCAGACATGCTAGACCATTCCCTTACCCAATACTGGAGTTTCATGGCCAGCCTTTGCCTCCCAAACCCACCTTCCCTGTGGCTTTGGGTGAGCAGAAACAGCATGAACCTAACAGCCCTGGGGAACAAACGAGGAGCAGAAGCAGCTCAGAGCCAGCATCAGAGCTGGCCAGCTCTAGCCTCCCCCCCTTCACTCCTCACCGAGGTGATGCCACTTGATAACACATTATGCAGATGCTTAGTTTTCACAGACCAAATCCAACAGCAACAAGTGCTTCTGGGGTCAGAAGTGAAAAAGGCATCACTTGGCCAGCAAGGATGGGACCAGCACATGTCCATGCTCCATCAACATCTCATCTCACGCCTTCCTGCTGCTCCATCAGCTGCCTGGAGTAAAGCAAGCACCCAGGGGGGCAGGAGGCACCCACCACTCCCTCCACTGGGGGTGCACAAGCTCGCCCTGCCCAGCATATACCAGTAGCACCAACAGGAGCCGTGCTGGATGCAGGGTCATAATTGTGACAGCCAAAGCCAGCAGCACCTCAAAGTGCCTCCAGGGATGGTCACATTATATTCTGGCCAGGGCTAAAGTCCTGTTGAGAGCTGTCTTCCATGCAAACTTTCTTTTTCCTCTTTTTTTTTCCTTTTGTTAAATGTGTCACCTTAAGATTGTAAAAATACTTTCATCTTCAAAACAGTGTCACAATTCCCCTTCAGCATTTTCATAACAATGCTGCGATTCTGGCTTCAAAATGTCTTTCCAAACTTATTGTTCACACATACGCTGAACTGTAAAGCTTAGAACTGAGGGGCTGCGATGAAACTGGAACAAGCCACTCTTTGAATAAAGACAAGATTTCTTTTCATCTAGTGCTAATTAACAGAAGCATCCCTCCCTCTGCACTGGCCTCTGGTCAGCATTCTGTGTGTCCATGAGACCTCAAAGGAAAACCTCCCTCTTCCCTAACCACAATCCGTCTGTGCATGGCACAAAGCAGAATCCGCACCAACAGAGGACTTCCCAAAGAGGCCAGTGTTACAGAGATACAGGAGGGAGATGTAGGAGCTCCTCAGGAGCTGATGTGGGACCTTTACACCCTTGTCAGGACACACAGACACTTACAGCCATTATGTGCAACCTAGCACCTCACCAGAACACAGGAGCAAACCTGCTCCAAACCTGTTCCTCACCCCGCAGAGGCTGCTGGATGAGGTGGATCTTGGTGATCCTTATAAGGCCATCCTCCTGGCCAAACCTTTCTGTCTAACTCAGTTCATGCCAGGAATAAAAATCTCCCTGGGTAGCTCCTTAACTGCTGCAAGTATTTGCAAAGACTTGGAAGAATGAGACCGTGGAGAAGACTGGGGCAATGTTGCGTGGGCATTACCAGCCAAATTAAAGCTGCAGGTTGCTCCCTAGACAGGTCCAGAGCACCTCTCCTCTCGCTCAGGTCTCCCCTGCCCTCCAGCTGCCACAGCCGAGGTAAGAAGAACCATTTCAAATAACAGCTTTTCTTGAATCTCAATTCTTCCCCCACCCAACAAGAGCAAAAGGAGAAGAATATTAACACCCACTAGGCTGCCCTTCTGCACCTTCAGAGCAGTTCCGTAGAGAGATGATCAGAATGAGCAGTGATTAAAAAACCACACCTCACATCCACAGAAACCCCTTGCCTTCTGTGCCACAGCCAGGGCAATAATGTCACCTTCCTTCCCCACCCAAACCCCTTCTGCGAGCTGGAACGGGGAGCTGCTGTCCCACACAAGCTCCCTGCTGACAGAGGTTGTGGGATAGGGATACAAGGTGATCTGGGACAAGCTTCCCAGGGAGGTACTCACAGAGCTGCCTCAGGTGTGAGCCAGGCATCTACACACAAATTTGCACTGAGGTCTATTAAATACTGGGGTTCTATGACTTCGGGTAGACCCCAAACCAGCAGAGAAGCTTTCCAAGGAGCTATGAGCAGCAGGTAACATGTATTTGGGGCAGCACTGCAGCTGGGAGATGCCACAGGAGAAACACTGATGTGTTGCTCTGCAATGGGAAGGCTCTCAGGAGGCTTAACTTTTCTTCAGCATCCCCTATGAACACCCTGTATCCCACCCCAGCGCAGGCCCCAGGCTGCCACGCCAGCTCAGCTGAGAGGAGTGCTGCAAACAGGATTTTTTTCCTCCTGGTTTGCGTTTAAGTGGCTCATTGCAATACGCTGTAAAACCTTTCATCAGTAAGGAGGGAAAAGGTTTTACAACAGTCTTTAAAGCGAGCCCAGGCAGAAGAGAAAACCGCCCCCGTCACACACAATTTTGGGCAGCGCACGTGATTTCGGGCATCACACGCACTCCTGGGGCTCAGAAGCCGGCAGCATCCCCGCATCCTCAGCTCACGGAGCTCACATCCTGCCCCAATCCCAGCTCCCATCCCCATTCCCGCACGCCGCTGGGCCACGGCGTGTTAAGGAACAGCTTGTCAGCTAAGCGGCAAAGGCAGCTGCTACAAAAGCAGAATAAAATTGAGTACAACAAGGAGCAGCGTGTCTGTCGTGCAAACTGCTGCTCCGGCAAGACCCCAAGCTGGCTACGAGCAGCCCCTACAGGCAGTGTCCCCGACCTCCCTCCCAGCTGCCATGCCATGGCATAATGGATTTTCTCCTCCAACGCAGCAGAAGCCAGGAACACAGTAAGGACAACTGTGGTGCTTGTCTGGCAAAGAACAGAGGAGGAGGAAACAGCAAGCACTGGGATGCGATAAGATGTAAAGCAATGTAATGGAGTTTGTGTCTTCAAGCAGCTCTGCTTTCTTCAGCTGTGCTGAAAGACAAGGCTGTTGCCATTTAATTAAATACACTTCTAGCCCTTATGATCATGCTCGGAAAAATTAAAGTGAGAAACACATGACGGTTGATCCAGCACAAGCCACCCGACTGTAACAACTGCAGTGAAAGTGACCACAAACCTCTACTGCCTTTTTCAAATTCCATCGGTATTGAAGGCTCTTAATAGCCAGGATCAACAGACCACATTGGCAACACCATGTCCCATTCTTGGTGGCCTGAGGAACCATGTCGAAGGTGTCTAGGGAAGGAGGAGAAGCTAAAGAAGCTGCAGGTGGCAACATCTGGGCTCTTCAGGGATGAGCCCAAGAGGGCTTGGAGCTTCCAATGCAAGAGCAAATGGATGAAAAGGCTGGCGTGCTTTTGAGGTGTCCTTGCTCCATCCTACAGGTGTTCACAGCAATTCCTGTATTCGAAAATTATAAAACAACCTCCCTCTCTGGTGTGTCCCCTCCTTCTTACTCAAGGACCTCAGGTTGCCAGGCACCTCAGCCCTGTCGTAGCACACACCCTGGGTCTCCTGTGCACCAGGATGCATTTAATGAGAACACATACAGGCAGCTTCTGATTTTACAGTGTGTTTACAGCACACATTTGAGGAGCTACACAGGATGGGAAAATACATCCCATAAACAAACTGCTAAACAAAGCAGGCTAAGTGCGTACCACTCCAAACAAAAATAGACTCCAGCTAACCTCCGCTTTTCAAACATATGCCTCTGATGACAGCTTCATTTAGTGCCTCTTATCCCACTTCTAGTTTTGATTTTTAGGCTCTGCCACCATCGACAGCAGCCTCAGACACCTCCCACTGCCCCCACAGATCCAGGAGAGCCGAGGCAGATGAAAATACACCCAACTAGAGCTGGAAACCACCAAGGGTGACAGAGGCAGAGGGCTGCACTGCCCTTCTCTGCTCCCACTCTGTGGGCAGTGGGATCAGCAGCAGCAGACCAGATGTCGCCAGAGGCTGCAGGGACAGAAGGGGATATCAGGTGACAGGAGTTGCACACCAAGTCTTTTAGACAGACATTGTGCCCCTGTACTCAGTATTGGTGAGGCTGCACCTCGAATCCTGGGTTTGGTTTCAGGCCCCTCACTACAAGAAGGACATTGAAGGGCTGGAGTGCATCCAGAGAAGAGAAGGGAGCTGGGGAAGGGGTGGGAGAACAAGTCTTATAAGGAATGGCTGAGGGAAGTGGGGTTGTTTAGCCTGGAGAAGAGAAGGCTGAGGGGAGATCTCATCACCATCCACAACTGCCTGAAAGGAGGTTGTAGTGAGGTGGGTGCTGGCCTCTTCTCTCAAGTAACAAGCGACAGGATGAGAAGAAATGACCTCAAGTTGTGCTGGGGAGGTTCATCTTACACATCGGGAAAGTTTTCTTCACCCAAAGGGTTCTCAGGCACTGGCAGAGGTTGCCAAGGTAGGTGGTGGAGTCACCATTCCTGGAAGTATTCAAAAGATGGGCAAATGAGATGCTCAGAGATCTGGTTTATTAGTGGACAGATACGGTTGGACTTGATTTCAAAAGTCTTTTTCAACCAAGCAATTTATGATTTACAGTCTCCACCCCAAGAGCTGCCCCAGCAGCAGCCTCTCTGCCCGACAGCTGAACTCTGCCACTCTCCTTATACCCTGAAGCAATTTCTCAAGTGCTCAAACTTTATTATTATCCCCTTTCTTGGGGCTGCTCAGAGGGCACGTTCCCCTGTGAAAGCTTTTTATACCAAGATCCAAAGCTGTTGAAGCTGCGCGAAAGTAATTCCCACCCACTCCTACTGCCCCGGGAAGAATATTTCTTTGCTGTTTTTGCATAACAAACAGCTACATGGTTTTCCCTTTTTCTCTCGAGAAACTCAGGCTTAGAGGCAAACACCCGGCACAGAGCTAGTCCGAGATCAGACTTCATAAAGTTCCCCCTGCGAGGGGGAGCAGGGGGGGACGCGCTACTGCAGAGATTAGGCTGCAGCCTTTACTGATAGCATTCAGTCACCCTGGCAGGCTGCGGCACACCGAGTTTGTAAAGCTCCTTGGGAATCCTTCAAGATGAAAGGTACAGTATGATACGGATGTATTATATCCATGGGCTTTGTTACAGCACACATTTCCTAGCACGGTTTTATTGCTAGAACACAAAGTTCAGCCGAAGCCCAGGGGCTCTTCAGGTGACGAATGCAGCCCTACAGCCCTCCCTCCACTCTGCAAGGATGAAAAATGCTGAAGCCCCCGATGCGAACACGGTAGATGAAGCAGCCAGCGTCCTTCCAGCAACAGCAGGTGAGGACCTGCCTGTGCAGATAAGGCCAACGTCATCACTGCTGGATGTTTCTTCAGCCTGCAACACACCTGTTGGGTCCCCAAAATGCCAGTGCTGTGATGAGCTCCTCTAGAGCACCCCCTCATCACTCGTAAGGGTCAGGTAAACTGAGCCCACCTTAACCAAGTGGTACGCAGTGCAGGCATCCCCTGGGAGACTCCAAGTTGTCTACCCTGAGCACCTGCTCCAGACAGAAGATGATGGGAAGCATTTGCCACATTCAGTGGGTGGTCCTGGGGATCCCAGGCCACACCAGAGCCTGAACCAGCACAAGCTCCAGGCACATGGGGGTGAAGCCCAACACACTGCTTTGGCTCAGGCTGTCTCTCCTACAAACTCCTGTTTGGAGGGAACAAGGGGAGATGGTTTCTCCACTTTTTGGGGAGCCTAATTGATGCTTGAGACACTACAAACCTGTCCGTGGATACAGCTTGACCATGGGCTGCCTGGTTTGGATGGCACAGAAGGGAGGAAGGGAAACATGCATCCACCTTTTGGACCACCTTCCCAACACCTCACTCCTCCTAATCATGTATTTCTGTCCAGATTACCCAAACATTAGAGGTCAAAGAACAAGGAGCGTGATGCCAACAAGAAAGCTTTCAGAGAAGTCTGAGAGGAATTCACTGGGCATGTTACAGGGCAGGAAAAAGAGTTTAAATCCCTTTAATTTAAACAAACAACAAGCGTAAAGGTCAAGAAAGAAATGTGATGGGAGTAAAAGGAAAAGGGATGTCCCAACAAGCTCCCAAAGCTCTCCAGGGCTACCACCCACGCTGAGCAGGTGACTGTTCAGACCCAGCAAGCCAAGGTGAAGTGTTTTCCATCTCCCCCAACCCCAGGGAGCAGCCAGTGCAAGGCAGCACTGAGTAAAGCAAACTGCAGCAGGAACAACTATTGAAATCTGCCATGGGAGCCCATTCGCCCTGGGCAGCCCATCCGAGTGGGAAACTGCCCCACACAGCACATCCTGCTCTGGGTGCACAAGTAATTAACCAGGTATCAAATTTATCCCAGCTCCCATCAGACCCCCAGGCTGCAAAAGCAAAAGCAACACAGCAAGCGTGAGCTGAAGTAGAGGCTTTTCAGCCCCAGTTTGCAGACCTGGAGCTCCCTGGCTAGGGCAGATACGCAGCAGGCCCTGGTCCTGGGCTGCAGTGAACTCCAGCCCTTCTCCTGCACATGAACTGCCCCACGTTTGCCACCACAGCTCGCTGCCAACATGGGAGAAGTGCACCAAGGAGCTGATCATAGAATCATAGAATAACCAGGTTGGAAGAGACCCACCAGATCATCGAGTCCAACCATTCCTATCAAACACTAAACCATGTCCCTCAGCACCTCATCCACCCGTGTCTTAAACACCTCCAGGGAAGGTGACTCAACCACCTCCCTGGGCAGCCTGCTCCAGTGCCCAATGACCCTTTCTGTGAAGAATTTTTTCCTAATGTCCAGCCTAAATCTCCCCTGGCGGAGCTTGAGGCCATTCCCTCTCGTCCTGTCCCCTGTCACTTGGGATAAGAGCCCAGCTCCCTCCTTTCAGGTAGTTATAGAGAGCAATGATGTCACTGAGCAATTGGCTAGAGGCAAAAAAAAAATCCTACGCTGTTGCCAACTCCTATTTTTTGTCACTTGATCCCATATTTTAGGGATGTGCTGCACTCCCTGGAACACCAGTCGCTCAAGAACCAGAAAGAGCAGCAAGGGAAGGATATGGGCTGTGAATGGCCTTGGGACAGACACGGCTGTGACTGCGGCAGCCGCGGGCGTGCTCTGCAACGCCAGCTCACGTTAGGTGAGTGCCTGGCAGCCAGCAGCTCTCAGGGCTGGCCAGGGAGCCCAGCTCATGCACAGAGCCAGGGCAGGGCTTCAGCCATCAGTCAGGCCACCCCGCTGCCCCACAGAGAGGTGGAAGAAAGGGGGAAAAGGAGAATGAACCAAAGGTGCAAAGGTATCAGCACAGCTGAGCTCTTGAGACGATGCCCGTGGCCAGCAGCAGGACTGGGAGCAAACCTGGAGTCCCCAGATTCTGCAATCCCAGGGCCATGGGCTTCTGCGAGGGTGGTTTCTCATCCACCCTCAGTCCATAGGGGCTTTTGCAGCTAGGGCAGTGCCTCTTGTAGGTATAGTTCATCAGACCCAGAGAAAGAAAGGCACTGGGCACCAAAATAACCAGGCTGCCCCAAAGGGGCATTCCCTCCACCACGCAAGGACTGGCGAGCACTCAGCCCCAAGGCGCTGCACTCCGCTCCCCCCGCTGCAGCTGGAGAGAAAATATCTGTTTCACTCCTGTGCTCTAGAAGAGCAGATGATGGTGCACGTGAGGTGGCTAGGCCCAGTGGGTCGCCTCTCCAGCACCCTGGCTCTCCTCTCCCCACGGAGAGAGGCACAGCTAACCTTTTGCAGCTCACCTCCACACAGGTTCCGCTGTGTGCTCTGCCTTCCCCTCTTAACAGGATCACTCCCATACATATGCCTGGGAGCAACACCATCAGCTCAGTAATCTTCCTAAATACAGCAGTTACCAGGTGACTGGGAAAAAATCTCTTTTACTGCTGATGCTGCTAATGGAAAATTTCTCCCCTTTCACTGCTGCTTTCAAAGCCAGTGGTTTCATACAGACTTTGTCTCACACAGAGACGGGAGAGGTGGAAGCAGAGGGAGGGGTGCAAGAATAGTGGGGAACAGATAATGAGAAACAGAGGGAACTCATACTTCTGTCTTCTCCACATAAATCACCTCTACCCTGGCTCCATATCTTATCTGCCCTGTCTTCTTGCAGGCAGTTACAGCTCTACCTTCTCCTGCAAGGAATCCTTCCTTCCTCCCCAGATCACAGCAGGGTAAGCACACCAGATGCGTTCAAGAACAGTGCTTCCTGCACAGCATAGAGGGAAGACACCCAAAGGGATCGATGGACCAACATTATTTATTCTGTGATTTTTTCCCAGGGGACACTCAGAAAGCCTCGCCCAGCGCAGGCAGCCAAGATCACTGTTTGCCCTCTCAGCACGCCATCCTGCTTCTTCAATACCATTAAGTGTCTCCATACTGTCTGGACACTGGAAACCTTAACCACATTAACTGAGACCCAAGCAGCAGCACAAGCATTCAATTCTTTTAAGTGGCACCATTTCTTAAGCTGGTTACGCACAAGAAGCATCTCTGCTCGATGCTGTCACCCACCCAGGTAGTGACAGGGGCAGGACTGGGGAGCAGCGAGGAGGAGGAGCAGGCACCGATCTCTTCTCTCTGGTGACCAATGACAGGACCTGGGGAAATGGCAAGAAGATGTGCCAGGGGAGGGTTAAGTTAGATATCAGGAAAAGGTTCTTCACCCAGAGGGTGGTGGAGCACTGGAACAGCTCCCTGGTCGTGGTGCCAAGCATTGCAGTATTCCAGAAGCATTTGGCCAATGCCCTCAGGCACATGGTGTGAATGTTGCAGTTGTTCTGTGCAGGGTCAAGTGTTGGACCTGATGATCCCTGCAGGTTCCTTCCAACTCAGAACATTCTATGATTCCCTGTTTCAGGTGGTGCACTGGGAGAAGCACGCTCCTGACATGAGCTGTACCGTGGGCACTACGCAGGATGAAAGGCTTTAATCAAGGCATGTCTATTTTCTTCACTTCTCCTTTCAGTCTCCAAACACACACTCGACAAGGTGTTTTGGTGTGATGGTAGGTGTTTCTCAAGCCACCTGTGACTGTTTACATATATATTGAGGAAGCATAAGATCAATAAATCATTGTTCCCACAAGTGTCATCAACTCATTCCCAGCCAGTCCCACACCTGAATTCTTGTTACACCAGGAAAGCCCAAGGGCTCAGCCAGGTTTCACAGTCAGACAACGCTGCACATCAACTCTGTATCAACAATGCAGTACAGAGGCTTGTCCATCACACAGCCAGGGTTCACACTTTCAGGGCTAAGAAAGTAAAGGGTAGCAGGTTTTAGAGGTTATGTCCAGCTGCACGGTGGCACTTGGAGGCCACTCACCTCCCAAGCCCCCAAGGGCAACATCAACCTCCTCATCTAATTCTGAAGAAAAGCATACATTTTCCTCTAGCAAAAGAGCAATAAAGACCTCTAGCACACCGACATCATTGAAAACTCACTGCCATCACATGGGAGGAAGGAGGTGTGGAGGGGATCCCCAGCCAGCAGCCTCCTCCCGCTACTCCAGCCTGACAGTTCAGCTGCAGAAAACCAGCTCCTCTCTCTATAGTTAATCTTCTGTTGCCACTAGCTGGTCAACACGGGTACTCTTGGAAGCAGCAACTCCCTAAGTACAGCATGCCACTCAGTTACAGATTCCCAGCCTTAACTGGGATTTTCACCCCAGCAAATACCCAAGATGAAGCAAAATCCCTGCAAGTCCGCACCCCACCATGCTGGGGACAAGCCATGTTCAACCTTGCCTTTGGGAAGGGAGTCGGTCATCGGAGGAGTGACCCATTTTCACGGGCAGTTAGTGCTTGCAGCCTTTCTGCGTGCTACAGAGCTCGCCTCTCCTGCAACCACGCCAGACAGATCTCCAGCTCAGGACACGCATATGTGGTACAGCACCAGCCCAAGCCCAACTCTTCCTCCTTCCCTTTACAACTACAAGAACACAACAGCCTAGAAAGCCTAAGTAACCATATAGTTTCATACAAGGCAGGAAAAATTCCTACCACAAAGATCTCCCTCTTCTCTCTGGCCTTCCCGGGCAGCCCCCACCACCAGGGACTTGGCTCAGACCCTCTGGCCATGAACAGCTGTGGATGGGCATGAAGGAGAAGAGAAGAAGCCCTTGCTCTCAGGTCTACATTCCCCTCACTCCCCATCCCAAAGATCCCGCCAACAGGTCTTATCTTTACTGCACCACCTCACTGGGAATTTTTACCTCCCTCCCCTTGCCTGGTGATGTGACTCTACCCCTTGAATTACCTTGCAAACATTCAGAAAAAGAAACATAATCAAAATAAACCCAAATATTTGACTAATGAAATGTCTGGCCAGTTGTGCAGTGCAGCTCTTGAGTCTAGCAGGAGGCAGTTAACAGAAAAGGGAGGTGTTGAAACCAGGCTTTGGTCATCTCCTTCTCTCTGTAAAGACAACCTAGTTTTCAGATACAGGGTCTCACACCGGACATGCTCTCCCTCTGCCTCCTGCACGATGCTGCTCCAGATCTCACAAGCCAGCTGAAAGCAGAGAAAGGTGCTTCTAAACAGCATCATCCAAAAGCTTCAGTCACACCCGTGCTCCCCGGGTAACCCTCCAGCATCCCTACCCTGCTCTGCAAAAACAGGAGTAAGGATGGCAAAATCCTGCTCAAGTATTTTCAGATAAAGCAGCAAATTCACACAGTCTGCAGGGAACTACGCGCTTTCTTTTATTTTAAGGCATATTTTTACTCTAAAGAGAAGTAGTGCAAGTTACAAGATGGCTTCGGGGAAAGTTAAGGGAGAAGATAAAAGAAGTGGCACTGAACTGCTGAGGAGATGGAGGAGCCGCACAGCTTCAAGAAGTGGGGGATAATCATCAGCCACGCACAGGGGCCATGGTGGGACACCAGCAATGCAGGTGCACGAGCACCTTTTCCACCAACCAGCAAAACAAAGCACCTTGTAGCACCACAGGCCCATCAAACAGCATCCAATAAAGCCATTTATGAGAAGTGTGTAGTAAAGTCTTATGTAAGCCACTACGGGGTAAGAGCAGCGGTGAAAAACTGTGTGCCTGTTTCCTCCCCCCTCCCCTATACGTGCTCACAGACCTCGTCTAAATTAGCTTGGAAGCAAACTGCTCCGCTCCCTGAATTGCACTTAAAGCAGACTACGCTGCTGGTGGAACAGCGATTGTACGGAACACATGGCTGCTGACTAAATCAAGGTACGTACCTTAGAGAGAGCTCACTGTACAAGAATAAAGTCAGCGATAGGCTGCACCATTTGCCAGTGTAACACTAGAAGAACTGGGGAGGGGGAGGATACCGCAAAGCATCAGTTGTATCCAAGGTTAAGGAAAGGGCAGGATGCTTTTTGAGGAAAGGGGATGCACAGCAATTCACAATGCGCTGGTGGCAAAGGTCATTGGTTGTTGCTGCTGGGTCAGTTTATTTTAAGGTAATTGGGGGACAGAGGGAGAACCATCCTGCTTGTCTCAAAACTAAGCTGAGGCGTAGAAAATCCAGAAAGTCAGGCACCTCGCTGAAGGAGGGACACTGAGCACACCAGAGCGGCGAGCGGTGTTTTGGTGCAGGTCCCAGGCTGCAGAGCGGGGAGGATGCAACGGGGAGGATGCCACAGGGAAAGAAAGTTTTCTATCTCATTTTGGGGAGGATGAGCCCACTCTCCCCCGGCCTCCCCACCCTCCCAGAGGCGGTGCCAGGCGTTCCAGTGGCAGGGAGGGCTCCGGCGGAGCATCTCCGGGCTCCCACCACCCCCTAGCGGGCTACCCACGGCCGGCGAGATGCTGATGCTCCCGATGCTGCTGCTACCGCGTCGCGGAGCCAGGGGTCGGCTCGGTGGGGGGTTCCTGCCATCGCTTTCTCCTTCCTCCTCAGTCCTGCAGCAGCTCCTGCAGATCAGGCTTCTCTGCAGGCAGGAGCGCAGCCCTGGAAGCTCTGGCTTTATGCATTTCAATGTATAAGATCTCACATAAGAACAGAAAAGTTGCTTCCTCCCTAGAAGAAGGAGTCCCTTAAAGAAACGGCCCCGAGGAAACTGCACTCTAATCTGAATATTCAGCTCGGTGAACCATATGCTTTGTACCAGACATCAAGTCAGAGCATCTGTCTCCTCAGCCCATTTTAACTTGCTCTGCCCTCAAAAAGAACGAGCAGAAGTTTCACACTGCTGCAGACAAGGCTCTGGCACCTGCCAGCCTGGAGCTACACTTTCCCCCATCCTCCGTCAAGCGAAGGAACCACAAGAGGCACAGGAACCACTCCAGCCTTGGGAGATGTACTGAGATGGGAGACACTGAGCCATGCACTACAGACTGCCTGCCTCAGCCCCAGCACCTAAACTCATCACCACCAAGCTAGGCGATGTTTTGTTCCACGCTTTCTGGCCTGGAAAGACTTTTGAGCCCTGCTGAACCGGGTAGCTTCAATTTATTCTTAACTTCCTTCATATCAGAGTCTGTAGCATCAACACCAGGGCTATCAATGCCTGCTTTATGCTTTTCTTTTTTTCTTTCAAAAATCTCTCCAGGATGCCAGTCTGAATGGATGTCCTGACGTGCGTGCTTTTAGGAGGTCCCCCTACCACACATCTTTACTCACGTGAGGCCAGAAATCGGTGTTTGCAGCAAGAGCCTGGACTTAAAGACATTTAGGAGCTCTCAACACACTTGCAACCGGCAGGATGTCAGCTCTTACGTGTCTCCCTAAGCTCAGGCCCAGCCACCAAACATGCTCAGCAACACGCACAATACACACAAGCACCAGTAATCAGCAAACGATAAGCAATCCTTGCTCCAAAGCCATTCAACTGACCTCCCACATGTAACATGATTTTCGTCTCGGAGAACCCATTACAAGGCAGCAGCAGCTTTCAGGTTCCCAAACACCGATGAACTTTGGAAAGGATGCAGTGGGGAAAAAAAATATTACAGAATACTCCAGCATTAATTCCTGCACCATAAAAACAAGCCAACAAAACTCTTCTAAAGCACTCACCAGGAAAGAGTTGACTGCGAGCGAGACTCAGTTACCACACCAGGAGAGGGAAGAAATGCAACAAATTTGAAATATCAGAGCATCCACAGCAATTCATGAGCTAGACCTTGGGGAAGGACAAGTGTTTTACCTTCTCTGGAGGCAACATGCTGATTAATTTCAGGATGGTGATGAAGCCATCCCAGCACGGGCAAAGCTTCCATTTATCTTCTAATCTGCCTGTGGGTTCAGGGCAAGAGGAGGGGATGTTTGGGGGTTTTCTGTCCATGAAGGGGCAGCAAAAAAAATGAGTTTTGCAAAAGACATGCTACATATTCAAGAGTACATGCAGAACTGATATCCTAGGCAAGAAAAAAAGAGAATATTTTAGACCAAGACTTGGTCTCTTTACCAGCAGTAATAGGATTTGCTATACAAGATCATGCCTCTGATCTATCAAGACAAATTTCTCTCATCCAACTTGAGCTATTAGCTAAGCTACAGACAGAGGGGTTTCTTTGCCTTCTGATATATTTAGATCCGCATACAATTCACACCCCGTCCCTGAAGAAATTGTACTCTAATCTGAAAATTCAACTCAGTGGACCATGAAACTTCTTGCTACTTTTAATCACTGTAAGGTAACTGTCATCCCCACTGCATCAAACCTTTGATTTTTCACTTTTAATATTTGAAATAGAGTATCTAGTTTGTTTGGGATTTTTGTGGTTGATCAACCATGTCTAAGCAAACCACGCTGCAAAGCCAGAACTCAAGAGGCTCAAGAAGTACCGTCAACTTATTTATTACAGGCGCTTGCCTCAAGAAAGCTTCACAGAAGGTAAAATGATGGGACCAGGAGACACAGGCGTTTTCCTACTCTGGCACATCATATCCAGTGAAAGGGAGTCACTTCCACAAGGGAACTGCGGCGAGGAGCCCAGCAGGTCAGGCACACACGGTCACACCTCGAAACCCCTGATGCACTCAAAAAGAAGTCACAACCCAGCTGTGTCAAGCAGTATCTCAGACCCAGAGTTAAGCATCGACTCGAATTATCCCAGGTTCAGACAGCGAACAGCAAGGAAGGTAGTGGATAAAGAAGGGATCAGCAAAAAGCCTTGGGTGACCTGGCAGAGTAAACACCACGCTGGCCATACAGCCTTCTCAACAGATCCCTTGGAGGACCCCCAGGCTGATTAAAGCACAGAAAATGATAAAAGTGACAGAGGCAGCTCGGGCACCCCAGCTGAGACAACAGGAGCAGGCATCAAGATGAAAGTACAACCACAGAATTATTTCGAGCCCCATCCCCCTCCCCACGAGAACTGAGACAGGGGGCAAGTCCGCAGGCGTTCGCCACAGACCCAGGCGCTGGAGTTGTGCGTGAAACAAGAGCGAGCTTCAAGAATTAAGACGAAGCATTTATAAAATCAAGCTCTGGGTAGGAAGAAAACAGCCTCTCCCGTCCTCCCGGGCTCGGTGGTACCTCCTCCAGGGCTTAAGCGTTCAAGTTGGAGCCCGAGAGGCAGCCCCCATCACTTTACAGCCCGAGACGCTTTACTCGCAGGGATTTTTCGAGGCAGCAGCCCTCAGGCCCTGCTAAAAAATCCCTCCCCGGCAGGAATAAAAAAAAAAAAAAAAGAAAGAAACAGAGGGCAGCGTTAGAAAGCTCCAAAACACATCCCTGCTAAAGGGAGAGGGGGAAGAACAGGGAGGAGGGGAAGAACGGGGAGGAGGGGAAGAACAGGGGGGAGGATGCCGGCCGCCCGCACCGGGATGCTCCGCAGGTGCGGGAGAAGTAGGGGGAGCGGCGGGACGGGGCGGGACGCGTGTCGGGGCGGCGGTCGGGGCTCGTACCGAGGGTGAAGAAGGGCAGCTCGGTGTTGTCCAGGTCGTCCTGCACGGCGACGCGGCCGGGGAGCTCGCTGCGGACGAACAGCAGCAAGCGGGAGTCGGCGGCGGCGGCGGCGGCGGGCGGCGGGGCTCCGCTCCAGCTGATGTCGTTCTCGCGGAGCACCGGCAGCGTGGACACCGTCACCGTCTTCACTCGGCACGGACCGGGGGGCTCCCGCGACGCCGCCTCCGCCGCGCCGGGCCCGGCGCCCAGCATCGCCGGCAGCAGCAGCCACAGCGGCGGCGCGGAGGCGAGGAGGCATCGCAGCCGGGCGGCCATACCGGGCCGGAGCCGGGAGGGAGAGGGATGGAGACAGGCGAGGCGAGCGGAGCCGGGCTCGCCGAGCCACCCAGCCCGCCGCCACCGCCGCCCGGCCCCGCCTCCCGCAACGCCCCCCCCCCCCTCCGAGCCCGAGGGGGAGCGAGCGGGGGAGCCGGGGGGGCGGGGGGGATCCGAGCGGGGGGATCAGCCCCGGGGGCGGCGGGCACAGCGCTCCCCGAGCGCTCCCGGCAGCCCCGCCGCTCCCCCGGCTCCGATCGGACTCGATCGGGTCAAATCGGATTGGGTCGGGTGGGATCGGATGAGGTCAAACTGGATTGGGTTGGGTTCAATCCAATCGAGTCAAATAGGATTGGGGTCGGGTCGGATCCGAGCAAGTCAAATCAGCTTGGTTCGGGTTGGATGGAGTGGAGTCGGATTGGGTTTAGGTCAGATCCAATCGAGTTGAATTGCATCAAGTTGAATCGGATCCAAGGAGGTTGTGGAGAGGAGGGAGCTGGGCTCTTCTCCCAAGGGACAGGGGACAGGACGACAGGGAATGGCCTCAAGCTCCGCCAGGGGAGGTTTAGGCTGGACATTAGGAAAAAATTCTTCACAGAAAGGGTCATTGGGCACTGGAACAGGCTGCCCAGGGAGGGGGTTGAGTCACCTTCCCCGGAGGGGTTTAAGGGACGGGTGGATGAGATGCTAAGGGACATGGTTTAGTGATTGATGGGAATGGTTGGACTTGATGATCCAGTGGGTCTCTTCCAACCTGATGCTTCGATGACGAATCGGATTGGGTCAGGTTGGATCCGATCGAGTTGAATAGGATTGGGTCGGGTCAGATCCAATCAAGTCAATCAGATTGTGTTGGATTGAGTGGAATTGGATTGGGCTGGGCCAGATCCAGTCGAGTCAAATCAGATTGGGTCAGGTCAGATCCAATCGAGTCAGATTGGATTGGGTTGGGTCGGATTGAGTCAAATCAGATCGGGTCAGGTCAGATCCAATCGAGTCGAATCAAATCAGGTCAGATTGGATCAAGTTGAATCAGATCCGATCAAGTCAAATCAGATCAGATTGAGTCAGATCCGATCACCCGAGCACCAGCCCACTCGTCCCCTCTACCCTACGTTCCCCATCTCCTGTTAAATCACAGAATGGGTTGGGTTGGAAAAAACCTTAAAAGCCCATCCAGTTCCAACCCCGCTGCCACAGGCAGCCCTAACCTCCAGTACCCCACGCGCAGAATCACAGAATGGTTTAGGTTGGAATGGACCTTGAAGTCCATCCAGTTCCACCCCCTGCCATGGGCAGGGACACCTCCCACTGGATCAGGGGCTCCAAACCCCATCCAACCTGGCCTTGAACACCTCCCGGGTTGCGGTAAGCATCCCCCCCTCTCATCACTGCTGCCCCATGCACATTGCCTCTTCCTCTTCTTATACATGAAATTCAGATTTCCCTTCCACATCTCCCCCATCTGGAACTAGAGCTCATTCCCACGGGTAGCTGCAGGCTCTCCCTTCCTTGCAGGTAATTGTTGCAGTGCAATAGCACAGAAATCTTCCTATGTGCTTTCACTGGTTATTACCCTTTCAGAAGGGAATGGGCATCTTTAGTGTCTGGGCCACAAAGTTATGGCTTGCAGTGACAAGTCTGGAGGAGTCAAACTGGTAACTTGTAGCAAACTTGTATTTGACTTGGTCTTTAACAGCCAGCATTTAAATGGGAGCCAAAGGAATAAATGATGTTGAGATCTGGTTGCAAATTCCTGTCTCCATCCATTGCATGGATGCACCAGTGCCACCCGAGGGCTGGAGTTGGTGCTTGAAAACAAGCCAGGTAAACTCCACCACTGTGGATTCGGCTTGTGCCGTGCTTTGAGCAGCAATGGAGCCAACTGACTCTTCCAGCAGTGAAGCTGGAATGATGGGGATTAGCTTGGAGGCAAACAGTGTCCCTGTGGGCAAACCGGACACGGCTAACCTCAGCCCCGGAGCCGCATGAACTCCTGCCCGCATGACTAACCCAGCTTGTGGTTGTTATGAGTCAGTGACTCACAACAACAATTTTCTGGTGATGGCTAATCTACCTGATTTTATTTGTAGATGTACTTACAAAAGAAGATGTCAAAACCCTAACAAAGCAAGCTTAATGCTCAGGATTATATTATTTCCACAGCTAATTAAGATCAATTCATCACATGCCTATTGAGGCACAACAGCCCTCTGAGACACCTAGGTCATCAAATGTTAAAAAACCACAAGGGCAGAATGGCAAAACATGAAATCCAGCAAACAAACAGCTCAAGCTGCACTCCTGGTCACCAGTTCCCACTCCAGGAGCAGCTGCAGCCTTTGCTGTAGAAGTGTCCATATGCTTGTGCTGCCCATTTCCAGCTACAGGAATAGAGAGAAACCAAAAATCACTTGCCAGCAAACAGGTGACTGGTTACAAATGTTTAATGTGGGACCCCAGCTCTACTTAACTGAGAGGGATGAAGCTTCCAGGCATGCTGGAAAAAAAATACCAAGCTATAAGGGAGTCCAGTCCTAAAGGTCAGCTGTTTGTTGGGAAAATTGTAATAGCAAAAAAAAAAAGTTTCCCCTTCCTTTTGTTTAAAGGGGAAAAAAGGATAGAGTCGGGGCTGGCTTAGGCTGTTGTCAGTACGTGTACTAATTTTCAGGCATTAGCAGCATGTGTGCCAATTTCTTTTTCCTAGTTTTGACAATTCTTTAGGCAAAAAGAGCAAAACTACTACCATGTAGATACACAAAATGACACACGAGCAGGCAGTATGTCTAAAAAGTGATGAAGAATTTTTTTATACATTTTTTTTTTTTTTAGAACTGGAAATCCTGAAAAAGAAAAAGTATCTATTCCTGTTTCAGGCTGCATCCCTGTGACTTAGATCTCCTCGTAGCCACTTGCTGCACAACTCTGTGTGCCAGCAGTAGAGCCTTTTTATACTGTCGAGTACCAGAAGATTTTGGGCAGGGCTGGGATGGGAAAGGGATCCAGGGATACCTGCTGCTGCCACAGCTCTGGGCAGCGTGCTTTGCCTGTGGGTTTCTTTAGTTTTGCCATGGATCTGGCTGAATAGGAGGGAAAGGCACATGTTCTAGGTGTATACAGATTTTGTCTGATCTAGCATATAAGGTTGTGGTGGGTTGACCCTGGCTGGATGCCAGGTGCCCACCAGAGCTGCTCCATCACTCCCTTCCTCAGCTCGACAGGGGAAAGAAAATACAACAAAAGGGCTCATGGGCTGAGATAAGGACAGAGATCTCTCTCGACAATTACTGCACCCAGCCTCCTGTGCCACAATGGGGAGAGGAGGTAGAAAAACTTGTGAAAATTAAGCCAAAGAAGAAGGGAAGGGTGTGGGAAATGTAGTAATAAACCCACTACATTTCCCACACCCTTCCCTTCTTCTTTGGCTTAACTTCACCCCCAAGTTCTCTACCTCCTCTCCCCATAGTGGCACAGGGAGGTGGGGAACACAGATTGTGGTCAGTTCATCACATGTTATCTCTGCTTCTTCATCCTCCACAAGGGAGGATTCCCCACAGTCTTCCCCTGCTCCAGTCTGGGGTCCCTCCCATGGGAGGCAGTCCTCTGTTAGCTTCTCCAACATGAGTCTTTCCCAAAGGCTGCAGTTCTCCACAGACTTCTAAGGCGCGGGTTCCTTCACAGGGTGCAGTCCCTTAGGAACAGACTGCTCTGAAGTGGGTCCCTGTACATATTCTCACTCCTCTCTCGTGCTGCAGTTTGCACAGGCATTTTTTCCCTTTTCTTAAAGGTTATGCCAGAGGTGCTACCAACATCACTGATGGGCTCAGCCTTGGCCAGTGGTGGGTCCATCTTCAAGCCAGCTGGCACTGGCTCTAACAGATATAGACAAAGCTTCCAGCAGCCTCTCACAGAAGTCACCTTCGGAGCCCCCACTACCAAAACCTTGCCACACAAACCCAATGCAGAGGTAAATGATTTTCAGGGTTTAGAGTCAGAAAGCAACAATCAGGAGACATGGGCTCATATACCTGCTTTGTGACTGATGGATGGACCCTGGGCAAGTCCTGAGATGTTGGAAAGTAGAGCTGGGAGGGACCTTGGGAAGGGTTATTGTGTCCATGCCCCTGCCTAAAGATCTGAGTAGCTCTACATCTGTCATTCAACTCTGTTTTACCTCACTGTCTGTATTCACAAAGTAGTGCTAACAACTATTATATCTTCTGAGAAACACACTGAGATTTTTGCCAGTTCTCCTGTACAAACATGGACACAACAATAAAGGAGAATGTTCTGCAAATTGCTGCCTTTAAATGGATATGTTCAGCTTCAATTTAGCCTAGATCCTTCCCTGTGTAAATGCAAATCTGTCCTCATTTTTTTGGAAGAAAAGGATTCCACCTGCTTTTTAGTTCCAAAGAATTGGGCTAAACACAAAACTTCACTGTTTGAAAGCCACCAAGAATGTTTCCAAAGGGAAATAGCTTAGTCCTGGTTTACAATTGAGGTAAGGTTTCCATTAACCTCCCTGAGCAGCATCCAACAGAAAAGTAAAAGTCGTGAACAGGGTAAAGCACTGAGAAAGTTTCACTTGCAATAAATTCTAGGAACGCTTACAGAATTTTGCTTAAACATATTAATTTTGGGTTACTTCAAGAACATACAAACTGTGGATTTTCAGGCCAATTGCATAGTCCATAATCCAGATTTCTATTTCTAAATTAAGCCCATTTCTAGTATCTTTTCCTTATGCTTTATGGATCCAGCCTTTCCTCAGGAAAGTTGGCAACTGCCTGACCATTGATTTCAAAAGCATCAGGGTCAAGAAACCAGCAAAATCTGCCATTCCTCGCAAAAACTTGGAGACGAAAATGGAAATCATCTTGCAAGTGAAAACACATTACGTTGACAAGATCCATCTGGGTAGGGTGTGATGGGTTGGGTAGGGGAGCTAACGGGTTGTCAGGAGACAACGGCTCTGTTGTCACCTCCACTGCTGACTACGCAGTTTGGGGGCGAATCTCTTCTATTTTCCATCCTTGGCATTTATATCCTCTCTCGCATACTCAATAAAATAATTAATTGTTACTCTAAGAGATAGAGAGATACTGAGGGCTGTGGAAATCATATCTGTGAGAGTCCCAAGCATGGGGTTATTGGTTAAAAAGAACAGACTTTCTTGGCATGAGCTGGAAGTTTCTCCACTGCTGAGCAGCACTAGTGGGCTGTTATCAGGGGGAGCAGCCTCTAGAAGGAGGCAGAGCATATGTCGTGCGTCATGTGAACCAGGAACCTTGGCTACGCTGATCCGTGCCTGCCTTATGCCTACATCTGCCTACATTCGTTCCCCATTTTCACTCGAGTGGACTTCTTTAGCAGCCACTTTGAGACGTTCTTCGATTTATTTCCTATTCCTAAGCAGAGCAGCTCAGCCTCAGGGTCATTTTCTTCTTTAAGACAAGACCCTAAGTGGGATTCAGGCAAAGCCATAATTTTGTGTCTCTCCGAAGAGCTCTGTACTGACATTTTGCTGGAAAATGCTTACAGTATCTGTACTATCTAAGCTAAAAAGGATGGGGAAGGGGCAGGAAAAAAAGTTATCTGCTTTTAAAGGGTCACAGATGAAGCATTCTTCGACTTTCAGTCCTGTGAGCTGGATTTCTAGACACCCAAAACTGATGCACCTTTTATCGGCTGGCACAGAGGAGGAGGTTATTGCAAAGATATCAATAGCAGCTTTCTGAAGTGGTTTTCAGTTAGCCCTATTACCAAGGTACATGCATACAGCAGCAATCATTACAGTGTGCTATGTATTTACAATATGAAGAACAATTTATGTCTGTTAATGCATATTGCAAATCCTACTGCTAGCAAGCAGAGGAGAAAGTCAAGAGAAAAGTCCAGCTATGATGTAATCAGAGGCTTGTATTTCACCCTGCAAGAGCCACATCAATAACTCCACTAAAGAAGTGAAAAGGGGTTTTTATATTCTGAAGGAAACACCACCAAATTAATGTTGTTTCTAAGCTGCGGTGTACAAATGCTGGTCCACAGCCATATGGTACCTGACTTGTGGTCAGCGACCACATTGCTCAAGCTCTGCTTTTGTCAGCTCTCGCAAGCAAAGCCAGAGACAGGCTGGCTCAGCAACTCAGTGAAACGCCTCCTGGGAGAGGGAGCGAGGGGATGCAGAAAGTGCCCTTTGCAATTCAGGAGGTGACGTTCTTGCTTCTAGGTTAATAGCGAGGCACCAGAGCCCTTGCTGTGCTCAAACCTGCAGGAGATGTTGTCTTTCTGACACAGCATCAAACGAGGAGCATCCCGACCACTTCCAGAGAAGCACCCTGAGGGGGACACGCTGCAAAAGCAGGGAAACTAAAGCCAGCAGCAGCAGAATTTCCTCTTCCCTTCCCAAATACCACTAGTTAATTCCTACCTTTTACTGAATAGCTGGGCAACAGCCCTGGACTCACATCAGGAGGGCCTGCAGTGGTGACAGGGGCTGCACAATCAGTACAGCCAGGAGAGGTGGTTAAGCATTTTGAGTTGAAGCACACACTAAACAGAAGTGTTACAAATACCGGCTTTGACATACGGAGGTGGGAAGATGCTGGTCAGGTGCCCACTGCCATGGTGTCAGGGCATCATCTTGCACTCCCTTGCTCTTTATAACTCACATTGGAACACACTGTGTTTACCCACATGTTGTTACACCTGCATACAGTATCAGCCACATCCTAGACACCTTCAGGACCAAAGCCACATTGAAAAGGGACCCTTCACATCCTAAGACAAGCTCATACTTAGGCACCTGGAGTCAGGCAAGTGCCTTCCTACACAAGTACACTTAAGGAGGAATGGAGAAGCCAGGGACAAGTGGAAAGCAGCCTGTGGCTCAATCTGAAGTCCAAGGAATGAGGCTGTCCCTCCCCCTCCTTCAGTACCATGTAACCACTCCATCACTGCCTGCCCTTCTGCACCTTTTCATGAACAATAACAGCCTCCAGTGTGGCTGCTCTCCTTCCCAAGATGAAAGAAACTTCCAACGCATGCAACTCTTGCACTCTGCTTAATTAATCAGTTTTTGCATTATAAGTGAAACTTCTTTGATGCATGAAATATTAAGGATCAAGAAAGGGAAGGGAAACAGGGGAGGAGGCATTGGGTTTCACTGCTGCAGAGATGGATGAGCTAAAGGACCCAGAGGCTGAACTGCAGATGATGTAGCTGCAGCAGGACACCCTGCCCAGACAGAGAAACACCAGTGAGCAAAGGATTTTCCCTGCAGTTCTTCCCTCTCAAGCAGATGAGTTTTACTCCATACCCAAGCCCTACATGCTCGCCAAGGTTTGCTCACACAGGCGCAGGAAGGGGACAGTGTCTTATTAAACTTTCATGAAAAATAATCTCTGGTTGATTCATTGTTTTTTTTTTCTTGCGATGGCTGTGAGAAAGTGAAGCAAAATGAGGCTTTGGTGAAAAGAAACAGCTCAGTTCTGTAAAAGCAAGCTGGGCTTTTAAGCAGATGAGGCTCTCCCAAAGGATGTGTGAGTAGTTATCTGTGTTACAGGTTTGCAAGTGCCATTTCCACACTGAACTGTGAAGGAGAGAAAGCAGAAATCCACACATCAGCGTGCACATTACTGCAGCCCTCAGTAGTGCACAGCAAGAATTCAGTGCCACAGTACCAGGTGCTGGACACAAGAGAGCCACTCTGCTCTAAAAAAGAGCCCCAAATCTTTTTTCTTCCAAACCACCACACAGTCACCCATCTGCTCTGAACAAGAGTCCAAAGCAGAACCCAGAGTCTCTTTGTTTTCGATCCTTCTTCTTCAGCCGACTCATTCAAGAAATGGTCTGGCTTGTGTAGAAGCATCCATCAGACCAGACCTGCTTATACAGAATCACAAGTGTCTTCAGAGTATTCTACCCACCCTAGACCAAACACCAGGTAACAGGTTCTTCATAAACAAATGGTGATGGTGTAGCCTGCCTTGGCTATATAAAAGGTAATAAATGAGTTAAATGGGTTAATTATATCCACCGCAGAATTTAATTAGACCATCTCTGCTCACAGTGCTTCAGCCCAAATCTCAATTATAAATCTTTATTTTCAAGGTTTTACAGCTTGGACATAAAAAAACTTGCTCTGGGCTTAAGCATGGCACACAAGGTCTTCTGCTCAGAGACTGCTCCAGTTTTTTTTAACCAATCTTTTTTTGAAAAGGTCAGGTTGAGGGACCAGATGGTTCGAGGGGAAGGTAATGAAGATGCAGGGCTTTTCTGAAAGAGGTGCCTGGCTGAAATTGTGGGCAGCTTAACAGAGCTGAGACATTGTTAAAGGCTCCTGGTGAAACCATGCTCAGCTTTTATGGGTCCCCAACAGGCAGGAATCCTCACTGGAAAATGAAACTGGGGCTCCTGGTAATTAGCATCCGTGTTCCCCATCAGAGCAAGGAGTGCAGCGCTGGGGTGACGAGTCCCCCAGGCAGGGGAAGCTCACACACCTGGATCCCACACAGGGAATGTGCTCCAGGGCTCTCAGGTGTGCACTTGCTGCTTACCCCAGCACAACCAGAATCCCTTCTCTCCTCCTTTGCAAAGTCCTGCTCCCAGGAGAGGAGCTGGAAAAAAACAAAGCAAATTAGAAAGCATTGTACCTTTTATGTTGTTGTGATATCGAAGGTAATTTAGGACCCGCCTTCTGCTTTCTGGAGTTGACAGTATTGAAATCCAGTATTTTTACCTCATTAAACGCACTCTGAAATATTCTGATCATTTTAAAATGTCAATAGTGTTAGAGCAAAAACAGAAAACATGTTTACCAGCAGTGGAAGCATCTACAGTCTCAGGTCACATCCTCATTCAATCTGAGGTATGTTATTTTTTTATTCCCTCATCGAGTTAATTAGTTGATTTGCTTTTCCTGCCCTATGCCAAACCCTCACCTCCCTCTGAGTGAAAACAATGATTGCCAGCAGGGACCAGTTCTCAGCAGCAAACTCTGCTGCCAAGGCTTCTCAACCTCCTAGCAGAGACTGTCACCAGGCAGCTCCCCTGCACAACAAGAACTGGTCATCCTGTCTAGAGGCTCAGCATATATTTTTTTAGGAGCTCTGCAGATGTCTTTTCATTTTCTGCAAGCTCTGGCCACCCTGGTGCACGAGTGAGTTTTGCAAAGGGTTTGGTGGTATTTTTTTTCCAACCAACCCCGCCCAGAATATTCTTCCGCACTTACTACGTGTCCTAAATACATACTCACTTGGTAAACTGGAACAAATCTATTGGGTAAGTCAGACTCCAGTACAGCTGAATACATATTTAACCAGCAGATCACAACAATTTATTGTCTGGTTGGTGCACCGTAGGATTTAACCCTTAGAAAACATTGGCATGCAGCAGGCAGCCAAATTACTGCTCAGAAGGCTATGATATATAGCGTGAATTACCGGTAATAAAGAAAAAGATATATGGGATGGATTAATCAAATCATAAATTTCTTAAGTCTCCATGGCAGTCCATATATCAAATTTGGCTGTATGTTTCTGGCCCTTATTCAATGCATAATGTGCAGTTGAGATGACCTACATGTACAGAGCAGACTTTTTTTGGTGGCCAGTGAGGACACCTTGGATAAAGAGTGAAAACAAGCAAACATCCTTCCTAAAAAGATCATGTTAATGTATTTCAAGCTGCACTACTGGAAATATACACTTTTTGAGGGTAAAAGGCATATGTCCAGAGGAGGCCACAGAGATGGTCCAAGGGTTGGAGCACTTCTACTATTAGGACAAGCTGAGAGAGGCGGGGTTGTTCAGCTTGGAGAAGAGAAGGCTCAAGGGAGAGCTTATAGAAGCCTTCCTCTACCTACAAGAAAGACAGAGAGGGACTTCTTACAAGGGCATCTAGTGACAGGACGAGGGAGAATGGCTTTAAATTGGAAGGGGGAAGACTTAGATTAGACACTTGGAAGAAATTCTTCACAATGAGGGTGGGGAGGCCCTGGCCCAGGTTGCCCAGAGCAGAGGTGGCTGCCCCATTCCTGGAGGTGTTCAAGGCCAGGTTGGATGGGGGTGGGGAGGCCCTGGCCCAGGTTGCCCAGAGCAGAGGTGGCTGCCCCATTCCTGGAGGTGTTCAAGGCCAGGTTGGATGGGGCTGGGAGCCCCTGATCCAGTGGGAGATGCCCCTGCCCATGGCAGGGGGATAGAACTGGACAGGCTTTGAGGTCCCTTCCAAACCAAACTATTCTATGATTCTGTGCTTCTGCACCAAGAGTCAAACCAGACCCAGAACACTCCTGCACGAGGCTAGACATGACACAGCTTGGATCAGCTTTACTTTCATGTGGCAGAGATTAGTCTTCCTTGAGCACGGACAACTCCCCTAGCAAGGCCGACCAGCCATACCGATGTTTTAGGTGTTTCCCCCATTTTGTGTGCAAGGCAGCTGGAAGCCCTAGAACAGAACACACTGCTGGGAGCCCAGCCAGCACCAGCCCCATCACTGCAGGGGTCCAGCTGGATCTCAGAGAGGTCACACTCCATCCAGGCTGATTTAAAAGAGATAGGCGACTAAGAGGAGAAGCATATCTATCCTGTGTCCTACCCTTATTTCCATTAAATTCCTTCATATGGAATCACCCCTTTACACTTAAGCTCCCACCCAGCTCAGACCAAGCCTTGTTTTTAGCCAACTTAGAGGTGCCGGTTGACCTTCTGCTGATTTTATGAGCAGAGGGGAAGTTTCTGATAAGACATCTTCCATCCCTAAGCCTCACACAAGCCCCATCTAACCCCAGCCCTTGCCTCAGGACCTTTGCTGCCCCAGTCAAAACTGGATTAACAGGCTTGCCACGGAATAGGATGTTTTGGTGCGAGGTCTTAACAAATAAGAATGACAATGTGCTCAGAGTGAGCCTGCTCCAAAGCCCAGACATCAATAGGTATTTACCAGAGGGAGCAGCAAGCTGTAGACATTCGATTTCTTTTTGACTGACCGCAAGAGACATGAAACAAGGAGATTAAACACCAAGAATAAACACCTATAAATAAAACTGACTATTTAAACCCACCAAAGCCAGAACATTTGTCATGAAATCTCCTTCTCTCCCCTAATGGCATCACAGCAGTGCTTCTGATTTTGTTTACAGCTGCACAGGACAACAGAACATCCACCTTCGCTTTCAGCCTGGCTGTTGCTCTGCCAGGCTGTGTGGAGACTGCTCTTAGATGGTAATTACCAATGGATTATTGTGTGCCCCCTCTTTGTCTTTCAAAGAGAATACATCCCTTTTAAAAGCCCATCTGCTTAAAAAGCCTGATAAAGCTTAACCTGAGCCTAAGTAGGAGAAGGCTTAAAACCCCCTGAGATGCACTATATCTGAAGGGAGGCACAGGGGCTGCAGCAAGGGATTTGCAGGCTGCGTGTCTGGCAGCGGATGCCCTCTGTTGGCATCTTTTAGAAATATGATTAGATACTCAAGCCGGTAGCTCAGACCTGAGCTGTTCACCCACTGTTTATCCTGTGCCGTGTGGAACAGCCCCTAGTGCTGGGTCTAATCTATGAGAACAAAGTGAACAGCAGCCCCTGGCCCAGTGTGCCCACTTGCTCAGTCACAAGCGATGCCCCGGCACGCTGAAGGGAATATTTGCACACCCTTTACAGCACAGCAACGCAAACAGTACAGAGCAGGGAGCTGCAGAGTCTTGCTACCTCACTCCTGCTCTGTCTGGGAGCTGCAGGGGGATGCTTCTGGCTCACTTTGCCACAGTTCATATGGTTTTTCTCAGAAGGTGCAGGGGCAGAGGCTTTGAGGTGCTCAGACAGCAGCTTTCTGTAGGGATCAGCTCTTTCAGCAGCTCCGGGAGGAGTGTCCGAGTCACAGACAAGCAAGGGGAGAGGAAAGCAGTGATGCACCAGCAGGGTCTTGCAGCAAGCGTAAACATGGGGTGATGAGTTTCTCCTCTAAATCCCCTCAAGCACATACATAAAAACCACAAACCATACAGCACTCACCTTTCACAGCTGTTGCTGCTGCCACACAGGCCAACAGATTGAGAAACTGCTCTCCTTTGATCAAGTTTTCTCCTGCCCCACACGCCCTGGAACACAAGGTCAGTGGGTGCCTCCAGGCAGACTTTATGGCCAAAGAAGTAGAAGCACAGCAGGAGGGTTCTGGCCAGATGGACAGTTTGCAGGGAGGCACAGGGATAAAACTTCTCAGTGCACCTGGAGGTCACCATGACAAACAGCAAAGGGCACATATCTCCATGGAGAAAAGCTGTGTATGAAGAGGTGGTCTGGAGGGTTCAGTTCCACTGTGCAGCATTGACCTGCAAGGAAGAATCCACCTGGGGATCCTTGCCCTGACTCAGTTCCACCTCATAGCTTGCAGTATTACTGATTTTGCCTTGTCTGCTGCTGCCTCCTTGCCCACTCCTGTTCTCCGAGGTGCTCTGGTCAACAACCAGTGATGCAGAGGCCCTTCTGGCCCCAGCATCCAGGTGCTACAAAAGCCAGTGCTTCCTCAGGACTAGAAGCTGTGGAGGCACGTACCCCATCCCACTCTACCAGAGCAGGGCAGTGGGGCCAGCTGCTGAGGACCCACAGCATCAAGGAGGTTTGTAGGTATAAGGCAGGCTTAACATCCATCCAGGAGGCCAGTTAATAGAATAGGACACAGAGAAACAACCCAACTGATGTTCAAGAACTGGGTATGAGCTTAAATACAGCCCTGATGGCTGGGGCAGGTCATTACAGCTCGTTAGCTGTTAGCTCCCAGCCCTGACACCATGGGAGAGGGCACACATGCATCTTCTTGGCAGATAATGTCCATAATTCAGTGTCCAGTGAAGAAGGAGACTAGTTGTTCCCAAGGGCTGATGTTTCCTGTTACAAGCCATGCCCAGACTTCATAAGTGTCTGCTGTGGCTTAGCATTGTCCTCTGAATTTAGGGATTTCACCAAAATTACAAGCTGCATTGCTCCTTGACATTCACCCCAACAGCAAGGGAAGGGTTTTTGAAGCTGTAGATGCTAAATATCCCCTTCTCCCAGGTGCAGAAGGAAGGGACTTTTCAGGAGATGGGGAGTAGAGATGATGTCTCCAGTTGCTGAGCTTTGCCTCAGAAACTGCTGAAAGCTAAAAGCAAGATGCACAAGGAGGGACCCATCTCTAAAATTGCCTTTCATGGCAGTTCAAAGGTGTGATGCCACTATTAGCCCCATCCTCAAAAGTTGTCTCAATAAAGAACGAATACAATGATTTTTGTGAAAGATTTCTGGCTATTTTATTGCTGAAGAGAGCAAAAGCAAAATCTGAACCACAGGAGAACATAAGCAATAAATGATGGTTATTCCAGTTACAGTCTCCTTGGTACTTCTCTCTGAGGAGATTTTGTAACAGAGATTATATACGGCAAGAGTGGATTTACCCTTGGAGGGGATCTAAGTGCCTTTTTTCTAAAGTGAGTTGCAATCTTGTTTTAATGGTAGATAAAAACCAAGGCACAGACATGGCTTGTCTGTATGTGGGGGGGAGTCTTGTAAATACTATTTTGATCTATCAAGGATAATCTAAACAGCTAGTAATAAGAAACGTGAATAATCTTAAGTAAACCCTGTGAAGCCAAGTCAAATATTTAAGTCAAAAGAAACCATAGCAAGATCCGCCTTAAGAAGGTGGCACATCAAGGAATATCATAGAATCACAGCATCATAGAATGGTTTGGGTTGGAAGGGAACTTAAAGACCATTCAGTTCCATGCCCTGCCCTGGGCAGGGACACCTCCCACTGGATCAGGTTGCTCCAAGCCCCATCCAGCCTGGCCTGGAACACCTCCAGGGATGGGGCAGCCACCACTGCTCTGGGCAACTTGGGCCAGGGCCTCCCCACCCTCACAGTAAAAAAAAGTCTTCCTAAGATCTCGTCTAAATCTCCCCTCTTTCAGCTGAAAACCATTGCCCCTCATCCTATCCCTGCAATCCCTGATCAAGAGTCCTTCCCCAGCATTTCTGGAGCCCCATCCAGTGCTGGAAGGCTGCTACGAGGTCTCCCCGGAGCCTTCTCTTCTTCAGGCTGAACAACCCCAACTCTCTCAGCCTGTTTTTGTGTGGGAGGTGCTCCAGCCCTTGGATCATCTTTGTGGAATAAAATCACACTACCCTACCCCTTGCCACAAAATTAGCCAGTCTCTAAATCACAAAAGAACATTTTTCACCAATTTGGTGTTTACTGGGAAAGCTCTCAATATTGTGAATTATAAGAGCATTTCGATATCCCCTTAAATCAGCTCAGAAATGCAAGCACAATTTTGTGGTGGTATTTTATGGCTTAATCTCATCTCTGAAAACATGGCTTGGCAGAGACCACGCTGCGGCTGCCCCTTCTTGTACTGTGCTCTGCTGGGTTGTCTTGTGCACTGAGCCTGCAAGCAAAGGATGGGACAAACATGTGGCTTTTAGCTCTGTGCAGGGTTTTCAGACCCTACTTGATCCTATTGCTTTGTGGAAAGGGTAACGTGATGTTTGATGTAAAATTAAGTGCTGTCATGTCTTTGCTGGCAATGGGGGAAGGACCTGGTAATGTCTTCAGCTTATGAATATGTAATCTGCTCAATGCCTATGCAGTACGCTGTTAATTGCCTTTGTTCTTGCAGTGGGAAATTCTCAGAGCATCTTAAGAGTTTTTCTTTTATCCAGTCAATTTTCTGAGTCATTCTTTTAGTTCCATCAGGGTTTAATAGGAACTGAAATTCTGTTCCAAATAAGTCCAAACAACCTTACTTTTATGTAGAAAAGTCTCCCAGCTCTCAAAATAGTCTTCTTAATTTAATTTATTCTTAAAGAGCGCCTTTAAACTTGAGCAGTCATTACAGAAGTTATTGTCCTTTTTTTCTTAACAACGTTTTGTGAGGTGCCTCTTGACAGATAACTAATTCCCCAATTAATATAAATACTCTATGCTTCAGCTGCTGCTATAGTAGTATCCAACTGCAGCATCATCTGACCTTGCTGTTGTACATAAAGCATCTCGCCAGTCATGTAGCAAACGCAGCGAGGATGTTATTTTGTGAATGTCTGTACACAGATGCACAATACTTGCAACTGCACATCTCAAGAGAAGCTTGTCATTTCAAACATTTAAGGAATCAACCAAGCTTTACAGCAACAAGAGGAAACACGAGCTGAACAGGAGTAGCTAACGTCTTCCAAAGACGGTTTCCCAGTCCTCGCTTTGTTTTTGTTTGAAGTCTTGAAAGTGTTTATAGACACAATTATTTCCAGGAAGAATAATATAGCTCTTTTTCTGGCTGATTTAAAGTAGATATTTTTTTCCTACATAAAAAGCAAAGAAAGAATCCTGATTTTTATCATATGTTGTACGGATACGATAACACATTCCTACATTTCTCTTTTTCCTAAGTTTTCTGAAGGGTTTATTTTTTTGCAATAAAAATTGTGTCTATGCTAAAATACTGTCCTATACGCTATATTTTTTTTCTCTTTGCTGAAACACTCTTGTTAGCTGTTGTGTGTTGACCAAATGGTTTCTGGCTTTACAATCTGTTGCTGGTGCTACATTTACAGCTTGCAATTAAGGGCTTCGATTAAATATTTTGCACAAAGCTGCACGTTCCAATAGCCAATCCTTATCTATTTTCCCAAACATGGTAAAAAATATAAGATTATTTAAAAGTAAACTAAGATTGAAGTTATAAAAATGGCCTTTAGAATCTGGATAAATATGCAGAGTGTTTTATTCCCATGGATGCTATCGCTTTTGTTACTGAGGCTTGACCTGGAGTGACAGAAAGCAGAATTTTGCCTGGGTTTCTTTAGATGAGGCTGAAAGTTGTCTTTAGTAAAGCGTGTGTAGAACATAGGCTGATACTCACTGCAAGCATGCTGGATATGCTTAAAATGGCATGTTTTTGAGGACTTAGCATATGTTAGGATAGCATACAGTAATGTTGCTATAAGCCGTATTTTTCAGTATGGATATTACCCTCTTGGTTAACGTAGAAACCCCCATGCTTTTCACTCTTTTGCTTACAGGGGCTGCCAGAGGCTTATCCTGGTTTCCATCATACTCCCAGGTGAAACAAAGGTCTGCCTCATGCTTGCTAGCCTGGCATGACAGGAGAAGGTCCCCACAAGCCATAAGTCCCTTCCTTTCTGCATTTCGTGCCACTGTAGAAGTGATTCCAAACAGCCATGGTGGGGTTGTGGTGGAGTGTCAGCAGCTGGGGTCAAAATTTAAGTATTGTGCAACCTGCCACATGATCAGAGATGGCCAACGGCCACCAGGAGACCAGAGCTTTTCAGGATGAACAGAGGTGCTTGCTGACATCTCCAGCACAATCACAGATGGGAGGGAAGGCAAAGAGTGTGTTGCCCTGTGGACTCCTTCTCTGCTGTAGCTTGAGTAGAGCAGATGTCAACCAAGCCAGGCTCCTTGCCCTTGCCAGGGCACCAGGGCTTGGCAGCCATCCGAGGACAGAGACAATAGGAGCCTGGCTGTCTGCACACCATTTTTCTCTCACTTCACGTGCATAATTTTCTGCTGCCTGGCTCTTGGAAGCAGCACAAGGCTGTCTGGCGCTGGTCCTGCCAGCAGACCAAGGAGGAGGGGAAGATTCTGCTCCTCTCTCGGGCTTCTGACCATCTCTCAGTAGCTACTGTACGCTCCTATTTCTCTGTCAAACAGGATTCTGCAAAGGGAAATAAAAGTTACTTCCCCCCATACACTCATTGAAGAGGGTGTCCAGGATGGATCAGCTCTGCATAGACTGCTTGCAGCTGAAGGCTTCTCTGTTCAGACTTTGGGGGTCCATTTGGAATGGTCCAAAAGGACTTTTCCCTGCTACCTGCCACTCTGATGGAGATGCTGCTTTAGGACAGCTGCCAGACTGTTGAATGCCTTCTTTTGTGCCTCTTCACCTTCTGACCCAGAACATTTGGGAGATGTGGAAGTCATGTGCGGTTCTGGAGGATCTCTTTCCTTAAAAATAATACACAAGATCACAAAAAGCAGCAGATGAACCCAAGGGCAAGGGTTCTTTACTGAAATCTGCCCATTCTCCCTATCTGGTGCTGATGAGCACCCAGCAGCATCTGGGGTGAGGACTCAGTTATCCCACCCCAGCAGACTGCCACTGCGTCACCTCTCAGGTCACCATGGCTTTAGCACTCCCCTCTCCTCCTATCAGGCCTGCATAGGCAGCAGGAATCATTTAACAAAAGGAAAATCATTACACTAAACATTTTCCCAGCCTGTCTGCTTTCCTGCTGCAGTTCAGCAGCAGATGCTGGGGGCCATGCAGGGCAGATTCCAGTGATGCAGAGCCTGGGTAGATCCTAAGCTTACACCCACCCACCAATCCTCAGACGAGTCCAGCAATCTCTTTCCTTCCAAGGCTCACCTGAGCTGCCCTCCCCAGGTCCAACCCAAGACCCAAGCACAAAAGAAATTGCCATGAACTTCTCCCTCCAAAACTGGCTCTAAAGGCAAGCCTTACATTACCCAAACTGATGTCCCACTTTCCTTCTTTTCTAGACTATTTTTTTCCTTGGAAATAACTTCTTCCAGCTCTCTTTATTCCTGTTGCTTCCTCTTAATTGTTGTCCCATTCTCCCATCTCCCCCTTGCCATGCGGTAACCCCTCTGGCCATGGGGCTCCGCTGTGGTGCCACAAGTCCCTAGGATTAATGTACATCCCCTGCATCATCTGCCTTTTATACAACCTAAGATGATGTTTGCCACTTTTGTAGCAGCTTGATATCACTGACTCATGTTCACTTAGTGGAACAAAATAAACCTTAATTTTTTTCTGCAGAACTGAAGTCTAGCTCACCTGTGCACTCCAGCATCTCTACTCATATTACTTTCTGGTTGCCTCAGCTGACTCTCAACCTCTTATTTTTTTCAGTCCATTTCTCCGGTCTGTCACAGAGGTGTTTGAAGAAGAGTGTCCTTGAGAAATCCATGGTCCCTGAGACGCCTCTTCTTCACGCCTCCCAGATAACTGCAAATAGTGTATTCATATCTTTCTATCAGAATTTTTCATGGACAGAAGTTAAACTGGTGGGTCCGTAGTTCCCCACTTCTGCCCATGTTCCCACTACTATTTAAAAGTCGGGTATTTTTTATCCTTTCATGATCTTCTGGTGCTTCTAGAGATAACCACTAATGTCTCTGAGATTGCCATACCAGTTCTGCAAGTATGCATGGCTTAAAGTCACCAGGTTTGGAATCATCTTCCCAGAAGGGTTCTCCTTGCCTCTGCCAGTCAGCAGTTGGCTTATCACCAGGAACAGAAGGGATTATATCCCTTGTAAGCATTTTATCCTCTTATCTATGGATGTTCATTATCTGTCTATCATTCTCTGAATCCTCCAGAGCCCTTGCCCTTTGTGGTTGGTTTGTAGCACAAGTTCCACAAGTCAGACCCTTCCTTCCACCTGAATTTCAGTGCAATCACAGCCAGGCTCTTCTCAAGGGAAAGGATGAGTGGCATCAGCCACAAGTAGCAATAAGGGAAATTCAACTAGATACAAGGAAAAACTTTCATGACGTGAATGGTTTAATAGAGCCTAGATGAAGTTTCAATGCTGGAAGTGTTCACTGCTCAGCTGGACCAGCCTGACCCACATTAGTCCTGCTCAAAGCCTGCTCAAAGCAGAACTTGAACCATGTGAAGGTCCCTTCAGCCCATGATTTTGCAATGCAGCATTTCCTTCCAGATTGGCTGAGGCCCCCACTACATCCTTCTGTGTTGATGTCTCCTCTTTAAGGGCTGTGAAGTTGGGGGTCAGCTCCTTTCATCTCCTCCTGCACCAGCTCTCATGTCCAGTGCCAGGGTGCAGTGGCCATAGTGATGTGCTTGCATTAAGAAATTCCCAGTCTACCCAGAAAACCCCAGAACTCCTCTCAGCTACACGGTGTAATGATAGGTGAAATATGAGGGGCACAAAAATATCCTGTGAGGATCCCAAGGAATAAAGCTTCATTCTTTTATATTTCCTCAACGTTTCCCCAGTGAAGCATAATCAAACCCAACCAGAGTGAAATATCAGGGACAAAGTAACCCTCAAATCCTTCATTTCCCACCAGTCTGTGAAAATCCATCTTTAGACAAGGGAGAAAGTCTTAGAAGGAAAAGCATCAAATACTTCTTCACTGAGACCCACCATTGTGTCTTTGCTCAGGTTAAAGCCTCAGATTGAAGGCAGGAGTGTGTTTGTAGCCAGATCCTTTCCAGGACTCTGGTGGTATGTATGAAACAGCCGGGTTTACCCTTGTCTGAGACTGTTTGTCTTAGGAACAGTTGGCCATATAGGCTCTATCCCTAGGAAATTTATAAAAGGACAAAAGTAGGGTGAGGATCTGGGTAGGTCTGGGCAGAAAACGGCTTTTCAACCTGTAAAGCTGGTTAAAATTTAATTATCATCCCATTCTAATCTGGAGATCACTGACAACTAGTCCTTTCCAGAGCACTCAGTTGCTGGATTCTCTGAGGGCATGTGAGGGACCAAGATGCCAATTTCAGCTCTTGATTGACCTGACAGAGCCTTGGCCTTTACGGTACCCAGGGTGGTTTGATTTACCAGGCCCTCAATACTCTGGGATAATCTGCTCTCCTGAGATCATTTTGTAACAGGGTTTAACTGTATATCCCTCTTGGCCAGGCTAAACTATCTTATCAGGGTGATGTTCTTCAGGATGGTTTGGATTTTGAGAAGTTGTCTGATGGAAAAAAAAAAAAAAAAAAGATGCAGAAAATAAAAAAAAAGCATTCTATTGAAAACTCCAGTCCGGCTGTCGCTGCTGGAAAGGGATCTTACACAATGGAGCCTGCTTTCTCCTAAAGTGAACTGCTTTCAGCTTCCTCAACAATAGGAGATCAAACCTGAGTAAGAAGTGATTTCTAAGTATCTGAATATCGTAATGGGAAATTCTCCAGCAATTGCTCATCTGCTTTTATCTGCAATTAGATATTAACATTCCAGACCAGAGTATTTTCCAGGTGCAAATGTGAAAGAATACAAGGTCTTATCATCTAGTTTTGCTATTCCCCCCCCACATTTGCTTTTTTTCCCCAGTTATCAGCATGATCAGGAACCTGATGAGGAACATGAGGGAGAGAAATGCCCGGGAAGGGCTGCAAAAGGCGATAAGAAGAGGATCTTTGCACTCCAGCACTACTTGCCTGGCCTTGCATTGACAGAGCCTCCAAGATGCTCAAAGATAGCCTTGCTGCAAGTTGTATTACCTTGAGATTTATTTCAGCGCCACAGAAAAGTGAGGGGGGTGAGGGCAGAGGGAGGAAGGACTGAAAATGTCGCTGTGGGTAGAGTGATTATAACCAGAATTTCTTTTTAATGCAAAAATCTTTAGCCCGACAAAGGATCCATCTCTGGGAGAGGTTTTTCCCCATCCAATCCCCCGCCCTTTTGCACAAGAGCCTTGCAAAATGTACTTGGAAGAGCAGCGAGTTTGCTTTAACCGATAGCATTCAGCGCCTTTTACTGTGCTATTCATCCACATGACAAAGCTGAGAGGGGAACCCATACTTCTTCCTGACTTTTTATTGCTTTTCAGCCCAGTGGGAACCAGCCGACATGAAAAAAAAGTGGTTTAACTGCAAAATATGTTTAAGCTCCTTTCTTTATCCCTTTTTTTTTTTTTGGGGGGGGCCTGTTAGGAAAAAGGAGGAGGGGGAGTAGAAGAGCAGTGGGAAAACAGTCAGGAAATTAAAACAAAACCCAGCCAAAAAAGTAGCATATGTGAGCTTGATCCTACACATGAAGAGCAAAGTTTGAAGATGGTGGTTTGTGACAGCCTTCAAATGCCAGGATCACCGTGTTCTGTGACAAGAGAAAATAAAGGATCATTTTGAGGTGACTAAGTAGAAGCTGCAAGGAGAGACCATGGTCTGCAAGTAGAACTGGGGCTTTCCTGATGGCTCATGGACCAGCACATGGCGTGGAAAATGACACGGTGTGTTGGTGTCCTCCATGAAGAAGCTGAGTTCTCCACCTGGATGTACTGAACAGGCTGGTAGTCTGGATTGCACTCTGCCTGCAGCCCTGGTCTGGCTCACTGTGAGTCTTTTTCTCAAGTCCAAGATGTGATTTTTTAAATCTATAATGAAACTTATAATTTTCCTAAATTAGAAAAGAAAAAGGGAGCCTCTGCTGAGCAAAAATACTGCTCATATCACACCAGAAAGAAAGGAAAAGTTCAAGAAATAAAAGTAATTACATGATCCCACAGTACTTACATGTTCCAGATGTTCTTTTTTTGTTGATTTGAAACCAAACCTGCAGACTGAGCAAAACACAAGCATTTAATTAAATCTTTGAAAAAAAAAACCCTTTATATTTTATCAAATAAATAGGAAAAAAACCAAAAAACACTTCTGATTTGGGAAATGATTTGTGTGAAAAACATGGAGGTTTTCAGTTTTTCCTGATCAGAACAACAGCAAAAGTTTTGCATGACTACAAAGTCCTTTGTGCCTGCCCCTGCCTGCCACCACCTTCAAAACCCCAGCTTTAAGGATGAACACCAAGCACTGAAATCTGCACCTAGAAGAGATCAGCAGAGGCTTTCACACCAAGCAACTGCTCCCAAGTCCACAAACCACAATTCCCCATCAGCTCTACACTCTGGCAGAGAATCTTTTAAAAGTTTCTTTTTCTTATAAACTCTCCTGATAGAGTGATTCTCTCCAGCTGAGCCCAGTCCGCCTTCAATCTTCCTTGTGCAAGATAAATATATTAACTCCTCCCCCACCGAGAACCTGGATGGGAACTCATGGTGTGCAGGTCCTGGTTTGCTAACACGTGTGCGGATGGTGCTGCAGTTGCTTAGGTGAACTTATGGCATTTTGGACTGAAAAGCAGCAAAAGATGATGCTTCTGCCACCTCCAATTCCTATAATTTGCAAATTATTATGAGACAGGATGGTGAGAGAGAGGACAGAAATAACTACAAGTGCAGATGCAGGAAGAAAAAACAAACACCTAGAAGGAAAATTGGTTGCCTTTAAAATACATCAAAGGCATTATCTGAAAACACAGATTAATAATTAGCCACACCTACATGGGGTACAAAATCCTGGGGCCATGGCAAGGTGACAGCTTGAGTGTCTCACCTGTTCTGGGCAGTGAAGTAAAGAGTTTGCCTATCCTCAATGTCTCAGAGACTTTGTATTTGTTAACATGGAGAGTGTAAGCAGGGCATTAGGGCAGTTTGGTCCTCAGCAAAAATTAGTCAGCTTCCTCATAGTCTTCTTTTCTGGCTTCCACAGCCCCTGCTGAAACTCCTGCTCCAGCTGCACTGATGCCCAAGCTGGATGGTTTAAAACTAGCTCTGGTTGATCTATAACAGTCGTGGTGTTGCCCATGGACTGCAGTGCAGACAAGTGCTGGATTAGTGGCACTGAGAGGACTGCTCCACGGTCACTCTGGTTAACTGGTTGCTCTTGGCTCTGGAGACTGAAACCAGGC
The DNA here is from genome assembly GCF_032191515.1 of Phaenicophaeus curvirostris. Taxonomy (NCBI): domain Eukaryota; kingdom Metazoa; phylum Chordata; class Aves; order Cuculiformes; family Cuculidae; genus Phaenicophaeus; species Phaenicophaeus curvirostris. The sequence goes on from NC_091411.1 coordinate 5,044,985, forward strand.
AGGCAACAACTCTTGAGTGCCCACTGAGTGCCTGCTGCTCCATGAAGGTGTTGGGATTTAATGTGGGAAATGAAGGTCTATCAGGACCACACAGATTCCTCTTGCCCTGGGAGGTGAGTGGGGCAAGGATGTCTCGTCTGCTGAGTCAGTAGTGGAGAAATGCTTACCCAGTTTAAAGGAAGACCTCTCCATACTGGTCACTGACCTGTGCAAAGCCTCCTAGCTGGTGGCAGGGACATCAAGTAAGTCACCCCAGGCAGAGAAATGGATGGATGTCTTTGGAATGGACAGATGGCTCAGAATAGAGAAGGGGCTGGGCAAAGGGAGAGATGGTCCTGTCCAGCTTGACAGTCTATGAACGAGCTCTAGTGGAAAGTCTCACTTGCTGAGTTTCTTGTTTTGGCAACAGTCCAGGTTATCATTCCCTGGAGCTGTCTGTGACAGTGTTATAGGATTTAATGTGAGTGCAGTTGATGGGGTTTTATGGAAAATTAAGAGAGTTTATTGAAATCTCATTCTAAAGCCCATAGAGAGCAGCAGCAGGGGGTGATTTTCTAATAGTCCCAAGGAGAATTACAGACTCTTCTTGAGGGTTTTGCTCCCAAGACCTCCCATCCTGTAGTGTCTTTCCCCTGAGCTTTCCTTCCCCTAAAAAGACTTCAGAAAAAGAGGTCAATTCCCCAAAAGCCATTTCAGTTCATCTCCAGTAATGAGATACTGTCTGGCTTCATTAGACCTGAGCAGCTGAAGCATAAGGTGAGAAGACACACTCTTTGCAAGTCACTTGCAGGCTCCTCCAGTGGGTTCATTCTTTGAGACTTACAGAAATTTTTTATCCCAATTCAGGAAAGCAAAAAAACTCATGTTGAGTAATTTGAGCCAGAAGGATTTCTTTAGATTATTTTTCTTTCTCAAAAAACAGGCACTCTCAGAGTTGACTGAAGCACCTGTGAGCTCAAGCTTCTGTCTTCTATGACCCATAGGAGGGCTTCAACCCCTTTACCTTAGAGCAGCTTCCAGTACTGAAAGGGGCCCTATAGGAAAACTGTGAGGAGTTCTTTATCAGAGAGTACAGGGATAGGATGAGGTGAATGGTTTTCAGCTGAAAGAGGGAGATTGAGATGAGATTTTAGGAAGAAATGTTTTCCTGTGAGGGTAGTGAGGCACTGGCCCAGGTTGCCCAGGAAAGTTGTGGCTGCCCCATCCCTGGACGTGTTCAAGGCCAGGTTGGATGGGGCTTGGAGCAACCTGATCCAGTGGGAGATGTCCCTGCCCATGGCAGGGCATGGAACGGGATGGTCTTTAAACTCCCTTCCAACTCAAACTATTCTATGATTCTATAAATATCCTAACTGTGGCCAAGACACCCTATGAAGTTCTCTGGAGCCTGCAAGCCCTGGAGGTGACTGCTGAAGCAATCTAGTCGTTTCCTTCAAAACATGATCTGTGGTTTTGCAAAGTTTTGCAAAATTCCACGAGCATTTTCCAGTGATTTTTGTATTTTTCCTCTCAAGGCTCCCAAGGTGTCCAGCCTTCCTGACTCCACCATGAGTTAAGGTCAGGCTGAGAGCAGTCCATTTCCTACAACTCAGTTTCTTTTCCTTGTCAGTCTTTGGTAAGACAAATTAACTGATGCTCAATACTAAGTGCTAAGAAGTCCTCCTGTGTAGCGAAATGAAGAATGAAACAGGAAATGCAGAGAAACCTTTGAAGACAGCCTTGATGCTGAAGCTATTTTTGAATAATCGAAGGGGCTCTTTTGGGGTAAGATAGGTTATTTCTGAAAGATAAGTTTTTAATGGCATGGTGTCCCTTCAGCCGTGCTGCTGCCTTCCATTATCAGCCAGGAGGGTTGGGAGAATTCATCCAAGATCTGCAGCTGAGAGGGAATTATTGATTTGTTTATCTTTTACAAATGGCCACCAAAAAGCATTTGGTTCGTGTTGAACCACCACTGTGGCAGCCGCGTGTGTGAGGGGAGCGGGGCTGTGGTCAGTGCCAGTCACAGACAGGACTGTTCCATTTTCCATTCCAGAACTACACAAACCCAATTGCAGGTATTACCCTTGATGCATGCACGGAGGAAAGGGCTACTCTGCTTTTAAGTGGTGGGGAGTGACTGGGCTTTTTATTGAGAGCCATGAGCACTGTTTTCTGACCAGCACTGCTAAAAACCTGGCCACAGTACAATCGAGAACACCCTGGAGGACTTTTTCTTTGTGGGAAAAAGAAATACCAACCCTTTTTTTCCGCAGGTTGGAGAACAACGGTAAATGAAGAGTAAATTGTTCAGAGATGATCTATTTTGGCTTGGAAACCTGCTCAGAAACTTTCTTCCTAATGTCTTTTCCCTGATGCAGGCAGTGCTCTTCTAGCCTGCTTTCTAATGACCAGCATTAGTTTGCATTAGATGGATTTGCGATGATTTCTTTCTGCCTGGCTGCTAAGCCTGCAAGCAATTCAAATTAAGTTCGGCTCCCCGTGCCCCATCTGGCAATAGCAGCTCCCCATTTATGTTTGCTGCCTTCTCAGCTGTTCTCCTTCTCTTCTGTCCTACGGTGGTTTGATCTGTCTGAATTTTGCAGGCCCACGGAGCTTTGCAGACACCTGCTGGGGCTCCCTGCGTCCCGGCCCCAATCATTTCAAACAACTGGTTCTTGGATGCAAGATGGGGACTAGTGGGAGAGGGCTGGGGGGGAAAGGGGTTGGTATCAAAATGCTACTTTGCAGAAGCAGCAAAAAGCAGCAGTGCTGCCATTCCCCACTGACATGCAGCATGGAAGTGGTACCCATAGCATCAGCCCACGTGGGATAACAAAGAAGATGTAGGTGTGGGACTGAAGAGGTGTCACTGAGATGAGGTTCAAACCTTGGCCCCCACCTTCTCTGTCCCCTCTGGTGCCTCACTGATGTTATCACCTGCATTAAGACAGAACAAAAGGGAAGGCAGAGGTTTTTGGGAACAGTGGCAGGGTATGGTGAGGTCTAGCTGTTCTCCCAGCTGGCATGGGGTCTAACTGCTCCTACAGGGTGATGGAAGGGAGAGCTTTTTCTTTAGTTTTACTGAAAAAGAAAAAAAAATGAGAAATGAGGTGAGACAGAACCTCCTTCCCCTCTCTCTGCCCTCAGCTCCCACCTAGGGGAGAAGCTAATGGGGAGGAGAGAAAGGGATTTTTTTGGGATGCCAACAACAGAGAGACTGTGGCTACGTGGAAAGGGGGGAGGCAGTTCATCACCTTTACCAAGTTGCTAATTCACATGTTAAATTCCTAACTTAGCAACAGCCCCTCAATTCTGCACACATTTACTTGTAAGGGGCAACATCAGGGTTCATCCTGACCACCCATCAAGTTATCCTTGATGTCACCACAAGGTTCTTAAAACATGTCAGGTCATGCAGATTTCAAATCACCCTTTCTTTTTCTGGCAGTGAAGACAAGGCCGGAGGGCCTGGGAGAGAAATGGCATCAATTTTGTGTCCTTCTCAGTGCTTCTTTGGAAACATTTGGTGTCTGAATCCTTGAGGAAACTCTTGGTTGCTGTCAGATACATATGATGGCTGAGGCCGTAGTAGCTGTAAAGACGTGTCACATCAGAGCAGCAGTGATTCTTCTTTCTTCCCGTTCCCCCTCCTCATCCTCAGCACTGGGCTAATGACACCTCCAGGTACCGAGAAATAGAGAATTGAGCTTGTTGTTTTTACAGTGCAAATGATTGAAAAGTGCCTGCTGGGTCACATAAACCTGTCAAAAGAACAGCTGGGGCTTCCTCCAAGAGGGATAATAGTTAAGAAACCTGAAATTTTGAGAAAAAGGGATTATGAATCATCAGTAATATTTACAGTTCAAGCCCCTATTCCCTACATTTCCACTTGATCTCTCTCTCTTCTCCTGGGTAATTATTTCCCAGAGCAGAAAGGTAAAGCCCTGAGTGCATCCCCACAGCAGGCAAACAAGCCAAGCCCAAGGTGGGGGGGTCTCACAGAGCCTGTGGACATCTTGCACCCCTGGTCCCCAGCACGTCCTCCAAACAAGAGGGTGACAGCAAACAGGGCACCTCTTGCCCCCACACTGTGCAGTGGACCTATGTTCTCATGGCTTAGCAATGCATCCCACAACAAACCATGTGGGGATGTGAAGCTAGCAGGCAGCAGTGCTCAAGCCCTGCAGGCTTGAGTGATGTTTAAACTTTATATTACGGAGTTATTGACCCCAGGTAGTGCACAGACCTACTGGGGCTGTTGCATATGGGGTTAAAGGCTGGCTGAGTGCTTGCAGCCATTCACATGCAGCCCAGAGCAAAGCCCTCTCCTTGGAGATGCTCATCAGCACCACTTCTTCCTCGGATGCATATCTGCCGAGGGAGAGCAGCAGGTCCCTGGATGAGGCAGGGGCTGTGATGTCGGGAATGAACTACACAGACAGGGGGAAAAAGCAAATAGTATTTTTTGCTGGTCAGGTGCCAAGTGAAAACATAAGAGCAGATCAAACACAGCCGGGTTAATGAGACTACGATTCCCAGGGCCTCACCAAAGTGGGGAGAGCAGGGATGGGCTGGACGGCAGGCACTGAATGATATTCTGTAATTAGCTGGCAAATAGAATATGATATTTAGTGTAATTGCTTGGAAGAATGTCTCGCAGCCTCGATACATGCATTACGCGCTGAGCGCTGCATCCCAGCTGCCACAGCAACTTTGCTTCCCTTTGTTTCCCCTTGCCTGTCATTTCTAATCACATCGTTCCCAAATTTGATTGCATCATCTCTGAGCTTTAGTTGCTAAGGTAACACCACAGAGTCATTATATGCATGAGACGAACACCTAACCCCCTTGGAGGACGGGTTATTTGACAATCCCTTTGTGACCCCCAACTCAGATTCTTTTGCCTGTCCCTTTTGAAGCAGATTCTGTGATGTAAAAATCAGTGAGATAACTCATTGACATGGGATCGATATGGGGAACTGTCTCAAAGTTTGGACAAAAAGACCCTAAAAAATCGAGCAGCTCGACATCAGAAGTGGGGCCACCAGCAAAATCGTGTTGCTTTTTAAAGCAGAGGGCTGGAGTGATGACCATTACAGAAGGGACCTATCCCAGATCTTGCCATGGTCTTTCCCTCCCATAAACACAGATGAACCTGCGGTTTGAGTGGGATTTATGTAGGCAGGGGGAATATAGGTGCATTTGTGAGGAGGCATGTGAGCCCTGCAGGTTGGCTCAGCTGCATCCAGGTGAGCATTTGCAAGGCTGCCCTGGTAAAACTGATGATAGTGGTGAAGACAGCATGGAATAGGCTTCAACAAGGGCTGCCAGAGTCTGCAGCTGATGCTGAAGCAGCATGTGTGTGCTGGTGAGCAGAGCAAACCCCAGGTCCAGCTTTCCCCTCTTCTTTACCATTGATCCCTGGGCTAGGAAGATTCAGCTGGTGTCTGTACATCAGTGCATGCTAGTCCAAGTTTGCACTGGGTGTGTAGAGGAGCCCCTGGGCAGTGAAAACCCAGATGTGGGAAGTGTGCAGGGTCAGCTCAGTATCTCTGTCTCCATCGTGAGCCCATCTGCAGGCTGCCTCCTGCTCTCCAGCCCTGGCAGAAAGACTGGAGCAGAGCTTGTCCCCACAGCAAAACGAGCTTTTCTCTTTTCCTCCCCACCACCTCACCAGTGCCTGCCAGAAGCAGAATGGGTGTGCTCCCAGCCCCCAGCCGTGCAAGGCAGAAAGATGAAAGATACTGTTTTTCAGGTAGAATAGCTTCCAAAATGGTACATTTGCAGTCAAAGTGCTGTTTGGAATGCTTATGAACCACTGCCTGCAGCAATGAGAAACAAAGCCATTAAAGTTTAGATAGCAGTGTTTTTATTTTTAACCAAATGAGTCAATTTCCCCTCTAGCTCTAAGCAGGAGCAGGGGAGAAAGTTGGGCAGGGAGAGTTCAGAAAGCCTTAACCCCACTGGGATCCTGCTGCAGGAAAGGTTCAAGCAGCCTGCTCAGCTTAATTGTACCTAGAAAAGTTATTCAGACCAAAGTTGCTGCTATGATAATGCTGGGGTGGGTTGATTTTTTGTTTGTTTCCCTGGATTTTAATTTTTTTAATAGAAAGAATAGATTTCAGGACACTCACTGCATCTCTCTTTCCTCCCCACATGCAGGAGGCTTCATATTGCCTCTCCTTTGTCTGCATACCCTCCTGAGAGAGGTTGAGGGACAACCTGTTTCCCAAGCTGGAATCAGGGCTTAGGATACTGCAGGTTTTCCTGCAAGATCCCTTGTTAATGGAAAAAAGCTGAGGGAAAAGGATGACCCAGGGAAGCATCCTGATGTATGTGTTGAGCGTACGTGGTGTGTAAGTGTATGCACATGGCTGCACTCCCTACTAAACCAAGACAAGGCTTCAACCTCCTTACTGTGCACTTCCAGCACCTGGGAACAGAATCACAGAATCACAGAATAACCAGGTTGGAAGAGACCCACCGGATCACCGAGTCCGAACAAATTGCATTTCAGCAAGACATCCACCTGCTGCTGCACCATGGCCTGATCTATCCCTCTAAAAGTTTCTCTCTCCATGCCAGCTTATTTTCAACGTTCCTATCCCTGTAGCAGCTATAAGACAATTTATCCAGCTGTTAAAAAATACCTGTGCTCTTGCCATCATCCTGGGCTGCTTCTCTGAGAGCGCAGAAGGTTGAGCACTCCAGCCCTGGACACTTGAGCCCAATCTTAATTTAAAGCTAATGCTTAGGTGCTGAATCAGGCAGTGAGTGCCCTGCTGCTTGCAGGAACAAAACCTCAAATACATGGAAAACTACAAAATTACATTCCTACTTCTATTTATTGTTTTTTTCCACGCCATATGGAAATTTATGTAAATATACAAATGAGAAACAGACCCTAGAGCACTGGTGAGTTTGCCAATGTGCCACTAGTGCTCAAAATATTGGCCATTGTTGATGCTTCAGGAGAACAGTGTGAGAGAAATGAATTCTGGCTCCAAAAGTTGTCCAGAGACATGACTTCTTTTTTTTTTTTTTTCAACACAATGCTTACTGTTCTCATGAAAAAAACATCCCAGACTACCCCAGCTGCTCCAGTGAGAGCTGGCTGTTCAACCCAGTCCCAGTCAGGCTCAGAAAACCAAGGCTCATGGCATGCATTTGGTTATGGATCAGACTCCTTCGCTAGAATTCTGCATGTGAAGGGTATAGGGTTGCAGAAAGGCTGTGTACAGGCTGGTTAAATCTCATGGTTTCCCTGAGGAGGGTGTCCAGTCTGACCAGCTGATTGGGTTTTGGGTCTCTACCACCTCCACTCCCAGAAGTATAAGGTTTGATCCCATATGTGCTTCTCAAATGACACTGATGCTTCTCTGAAAGCGGCGGTGGTAGCAGGAGGCAGAAGGGGAATATATCATAGCCCTCTCCATGTGGTTTTAAAGTTATACGGTATTGTAACCTGTTCGCTTCTGGATCAACATCTAGGGAAATAGGAACCATCACTGTGAGCTAGGTGCCACCATCAGATCTGGATGGAGATGGACTGGACCAAAGGTTCATATCAAAGTGTGAGCTTTTGTGGGTTTTATACATATACATACATTTATGGGTATGTATGTGTCTAATTTATTTATACACCCTTAGTTTTAAAAAGCTGTCCACATCTAGAATTCCATCTTAATTTAATTTTCTTTGTTTTTCTAAGATTTGGCAATCTTTATTTATAGGATGGGAATTTTATATTTAATTATGCCTTGGCACAGCTTTGGAAGGAAAATTGGGACCTGCAGAAGAGAGGGAGAAGTTTGAGGAAAGTTTTCCTGAATAAAAAATGCTGTGAACTAAAGCTAGAAGAAACCTTCCAGCTGTGAAATTTCCTTGCTTGTTATTAATTATTAGGAGTTCAAACATTTTTGGCATAAACATGGCCATTTGTTCTTTGAACGTGTATCATGTTTTATATGTGCTAAATGTGTTATTATTTCAAAAGATTTATGTCCTGAGTAAATTATTATTTGGATAATTGCATTCTGTCTACTAAAATACATCCCGCAGCTTCACTGGAGTGTGGAATCCGCCTTCGCTCCCTAGCCTGCGCCACTTTGTTGTGCTGCGATGTGTGATTAAGCATCTGCTCTCTGTTCCCTGCGGGAGCAGGAATGCATTTCAGTGGAAGGGTCAGAGTTGGTGAGGTAATGCCACTTGATAGACGCCTGCTCCTAGCAGGGAAAGGCAGGAGTCTTGACGCAATAGATGATGGAGTAGATTTGCTTTTCCATGGATGCTCATTACTTCGGAAGTTCAAGCCAGTTTGGTGTTGGGCAAGTCAAGAATTTCAAAAGAAGCTCCAGATTTTGTGTTCTCAACATCTGGCTCCTCAGCAGCCTCTGTCGTGCCTGGACTGCAGGGAAAACATCCTCATGTTAATTGATTGCTCTTTTGGAAGATGAGAGGAATCTTCACGCTGAGGTGCAGTGTGGGCTGTGAAGTCTCATGATAGTGGTGGCTTCCCATCGTGTGCTAACAGATGTGAGGTTAACAGGGGAACTCAGATTCCTCAACAGTGCTTCTCTTCAAGGCACCCATTCCCTCTCATTAAAGTCAGTACTTTGCAGTATAATCTAGATATATGCAAGATGATCGTGGTTTGCTGGCCCAGATGTTGGTTGTGCTCTGGTCCAAGACTTTGCTTTGATGGTGGGCTCTGTAGCACTGTGGGTTGATAGCAGTTCATGGCTACATCTCCCTTGTAGGGGCACTTAAAGATATGTGGTCCATTCCCATTGGTGGGAAATGAGCACAGGGACTCGTGATAGAAGTCTGAAATGGCTCCCTCAAGAAGGAGATGGTAGGTGGACCATACCAAAGTCTGAGCCTGAGCAGGATGAGTTGTTTGGTGGAAATAGGTCCCCTATCTCTTAAAACATTTTGAGCTGGATCTGCAAAGTCACTTTTTACTTGCCTTAGGCTTCTCTTAGGTCTGCAGTAGGCACCACCTCTGACAGAGACAAAGCAATGAGCGCCCACTGGTCTGTTTGAAGGATCCCTGAAGCACCTGCAAAAATGGTGCAGTTGGTATAAAACCAGGCAGAAAAGTTTTCATCGAGAAAGATTTTTTTCCCTAGGGTTATTTCACTTGTGGTATGAGCAGAAACAGCGTGTTCTCACTTTAGTCAACAGCTCTTGGGAGGGTTCTGATGTTCAGCAAATGCTGGGCACCTTCAACTTCTCCAGCTGTTTCAGCAGAAACAATGGGTGTTGCTTGGCACTGTCTGCCGTGCTGTGAACCCTGAGCACTCCTAAACAGAATAAAGGAAGGAGAACAATGATGTGTTTGTCCTTTAGCTCTGAGTAGGTTAGGAGCAGGAGCAGGTAGGTGGAAAATATAATTTGATTTTTTTCTCATTTTTACTATAGTTGCTTGGGTCCAGAGCTGGAGCTGTAAGAGGAGCGACATAATTCTACTCATAAAAGCATGAGAAAGGCCTTCAAGGACTCTCCAGTGGGATAGGACTAACATGAGTCATCAGTCATGGGAGTGAATAGGGATATTAACATACTTTTGACTAGCATTTGCTAGCATGAATGCAAACTAGAATGAGTCTGACAAATCCAGGAGCCACCAAGCCTCCTGTGCTCCAAAGCATTACCAGTACGCATAACTCAGTAGCTCTGCTGTGGTGTATTTCTTGTTCATATGCAGAGTATGTGCAGATCAGTGTATCCTGTATATATTGGGCTCAGCAAACAGTGATAGGATGACGGGGAATGGTTTTAAGCTGGAAGAGGGGAGATTTAGGTAAGATCTAAGGAAGAAATTTTTCCTGTGAGAGCAGGGAGGCCCTGAAATGCGTTGCCCAGAGCAGTGGTGGCTGCTTCATCCCTGGAGGTGTTCAAGGCCAGGTTGGATGGGGCTTTGAGCAATCTGATCCAGTGGGAGCTGTCCCTGCCCATGGCAGGGGGATAGGGGGATTGGAACTGGATGGTCTTTAAGGTCCCTTCTGGCCCAAACCATTCTATGATTCTATTCCTTTTTTTCTTTTTTGCAGAGCTACATTGTTTCACAAACAAGGGCATTTTTCAAGGTTCCATCATTTTTCATTGTGATGTGACAACCAGTTGCAACTGGGCTGTTGATATGGCAGAGCAACAGCCACACTGCATTGCAGAGACATCTGGACAGCGCAGGTCTGAAAGGGGTGACGTGTCCAGATGTGCAGGAGTCCCTGCACCTGGGCTGTGGAGGTGATCTCTGCATTTGAACTTCTGTTGTTCCTGCTCCAAGTGAGTGACCGGGAAGAAAAACAAAGTTCTCAAATACATCCCAGGTCAAGTTGTCAGGCAGAGAAAGAAGACACATCTTACCATTCCCGAATGTATGGGATCCCAAGAACGAGCCCATCTTGGGGTGTAGGTTATCTGTCACAGCAGTGTATTGGTGGATGCTGTTGAAAGCTTATGGAACTAGGGATAAAACAATAAATGTGGGTAACAGAACTACACAGAAGTGTCCTCTGCTGAGAGGTAGCTTATTAATCCTTGGGACTAACTGTTTCTCCTGGTAAGTTCAGCAGTTTTTCAGGGTTAGAAATGTGACCTCACTACGCACGCAGAAAGTTGCTATTTTATACCTTGCTGCCAGCATGGATCTTAATCAACCAGAAAAACTCAAAATGACAAACAAACAAGAGACAGCTTTGCTATCTGAGGTTCATTAGCTTCTAGCGACCTTTTAGATCTGCAAGAAATGTTCAGAAAACGGGAGGGCTTTCAAGTCATTTTACCAGTAATTTCCGCCTATTCCTCAGTTCCCCCTCAATAATGAATGGCATTTCTTGATTGCTTCCCCAGGTTTGCATTTATCCGAGCAAACGTAGACTGGAGCTTTGACCCACGATGTACAGGATATGGGAGGTAGAGTCTCCCTGGAGGAACAGCGCATCCTATGTGTCTTGCAAGGTTATTTGAAACTGACTCTCAAGGGTGTCGTTTTCCTCATCTGAGAGGCTGGAAATGTGAGCAAAGGGCAGCCTATTTCATGCTTAGCACATAAACACACCAGGGAGCCATCAGCACTGTGTGCTGCAGAGGGTCAGGTGTAGATTCAAGAGGAGGAGATAATAGCCAGCATGGACTTGGGCTCTGGGATGCATCCAGCACTAAGAGAGGAAAGACAGATATAAGCTGAATGTGGATGACATTCTTTGGTGTGCTGACCCCCTGCCCCTTGGCCATGGAACTGGAGAGCAGAATGCTGTGACTGAGAGAATCACTTCATGGATACAGACAGGTCAGGCATCAGGTTGCTTCTCCATGTCAGGCTCTTGGGGCCAGGTCCTCAGCAGATATTAATAGACCTCACTTTTGGTCTACCTGAGGCTACTCCTCTGCATTCTCCAAGGAGGATGATGACAAGAGGACCATTGCTAGAGGGGAAAGGGAAACGCTGTTTTAACTACAGGTAAAACAATTTTAGACCATCCTGCGTCCTCCCAGAAAGCGCTATTCTTTTGGGACAAAAGCTGAGGAACTACTGATTGTCGATGGAGAACAGAGAAAGGTAGAGGAAGCATCAGCAAGAGATGAAACGTTGAGAGTAGGCAGAATAAGAAAGCCCTAAGGGCACGTGTGGAAGTTGTTTTCTGTGTTTTACTGACTTGTTTTGATGGAAAAAAATATCTTTCGAAGAAGAATATAAGAAGTCGCACGTGTATTTACAAGGCTGTAGTCCTCCCTGACGACCTCTATGAACTCCCTCCACTGAAGAAAGAAGTTGAAGAACTTCTGAAAAGAGAAACTGGAAGACAAAAGCATAAGCTAGAGAATGGAAAGTCCTTTTCCTCCTGCCAAAAGAGAGCTTGCGTTGGGATCTCCCCTCTCAGCCTCAATGTAGCCCCTACAGACATTACTGGGAGTTACTGGGGCCCAGTAGAACAGGCATACAGTCTCATCCAGGCACTGAGGTCCACTGGGAGCATGGAGGAAGAGGAGCTCAGGGCTGAAGAGTGATGAAGAGGTCTGCATCACATAGGAGCAGCTGGGAAAGATAATTCGCCATCTGTGCTAAGCGGTTTCACCCCAGTGCTGCCGGTCACACCAGAATGCAGAATCGCAAAGAGACCTCCTATTAATTGCGAGGAGGGGAGAGAAAGGAGGGAGAGAAACCATCTGTGGAAGGGAATCAGGCCAGCATGTGGCCTTGGAGAGTCACATCCAGAGGAGGCTGAGCTAGAAAGAACCTCACATATATCTGGCACCTGTGAGACCGTGCAACAGCGATGATGAGAGCAGCTGTGGGATGCACATGGCTCGGGCTGTGAAGGGACAGCAGGTGCAGGCTGATGGTGCTGGGGATTTGGAAAGGAGGAGGCACGCTGACTGTGCTAGAGCACCTGGGTTTAGTGTGGGTCTCTCCAGCACCCTCCCTTCCCTGCTGCTGTGTGGAATGAGCTACTGCTGTGGAAAGCAGGAGAAGGCGCTTTTGGCAGGGCTAGAGGAGGATAAAGGTGTGTAGCAGTTGGAAAGGAACAGGGTGCATAAAACCAGCTCCTGTGTCCCGTTGCAAAGTAGGTCAGATTCCTGCTACGGTAGATGCCAATTGAGGTGCATGCTGGAGGACGTCTCAGGGAGTGGACTCCATTGCATGTTCATCTGTCACTGATGTTTGCACAGGCTTTCTTGTATATTCAGTGGGTAATTGCTTTCAGTTTGAGTAACTCAAGCAGGGAGAATAAAGTAGAACCTGCTCTTTCAGTCTAAGTCACTCATATGTCTTCACGATGCGATACTTTAAAGTTGCCTGTAAACCCATGTGGGAAGCCCTAATGGTCTTTAATTTTTAGGTCCACCGTTCAGTGCCTCTCTTCATTAGCCTTCCAGCCTGGGAGACGAGTGAGCAGAGAATCTTCTGAGCAGAGGTTAATGTGCTGCAATGTTGGGGGCAGAATCCTTGACAGGATAAGCCGCCTTTCTCTCCCAGCTTTCTGACAGCACTGCAGTCCTATAATAAACCAAAGGGAAAAGTAAGAAGTGTTGATAGGCTTCTTTTCTCCTGGCCTGTTAATTCAAATCTGGCTGTAGGCCATTATTGTTTTCACACTATTACCTTCTAATGGCTTCTTGCTCTTGTCTCAGCTGTTACTTGGTAAGTCACAGCTGCTTGCGTTGTTAGCTATAGCCTCCCAGTTAGCCTCTTGCTGGGAATCTCAGTCAAGATGATGACTTGTGTCCGTGTTATGAAAATAGCTCGTGTGTAGCAGCTGCTGTCAAACCCTGCTCCTTCTAGCACTCATTCAACAGGTGTTATGAGCTGTTTTCCTACCACCATGGATGGGATCAGCTGTTCCAACAGAAGGTGCACTTGTAATCCACACACCCTTGCTGTGCCGTCTGGGTCACACAGAGCTGCTGATAAACCTGTGGAAGCTTTTGCTAAGAGAACTGCATCTTTCACCTCAAATGCTGGAGACTTGCAATGCAGAAGTCTGTAATATATTGGTGTTCCACCCAGAGCTCCAGTTTTGTCTCTGGATTTCACACCCTGCTACAAGAGATGAAGCACCCAGCAGACTCTACAGTGAAGGGTTGGATGGGACTGTGCCTGTGCTCTCTGGTTAGATACAGGAGCGTTGCTAAGAAAAAGGCCATGACAAAGCTACATTAGATACCTATTGCAAAGTCTGACTTCTTTCCATAGTGCAGGAGTAGAAGACAATGCTTTCAAGTCCTTGATTTCTCCATCCCTGTACATTGAGACTGGATTTATTTTTTCCAAAGTTTATACTAAAACCAGGTATGGTTGCAGGACAATCTCATGGGCTTTTCTGTCAGAGGTCAAACTAGATTGTCCCTTTGGCCTTAGGATCTACATTTCCATGAGAAGGTCATATCAAAAAGCTATGTCAGGTGGTATGGCCCAACCATTCCTAGGACCAGATACATGAGAATGGATAGGAGTCAGCATTTACACAGCATAAAGTGGGATTGAGGCGTAGCTTTGGAACAGGTAGATTAGAACTTAGCCCTGCTGTCTCTTTTCTATGCTTGTTCTGAGGATAACATAGGAGATTTCAATGTGCAGGTCCAGCTGACTGGTGTGAAATTAATTTAAAATTCAAAAATTAAATTGGAAAAAAAAAAAGCCTCTAGGAGTTGCATGGAAAATCAATTACCCAGCATACGAAGGTGATGCTGAGAACACTGCTCCACAAAAAGGGCAAAATTCCCTGCAATTTTCATCTATTCTCCCTGCAATTTCCCTCCCATCTCTTGTGATGTTTTAAGAGATGGATGGCTTACTTACTTTAGTTTTAGATACGTTTCTTGGGGCTGGAGGGTGGAGAGACCAAGAGAGAAAGACTGTTCCAAAAAATGTAATTAAGGTGATATAACTATGTGAATTACACATTACATTTTGTTTATAGCCATTATTGGCAGTAACGGCTCTGAAATTGAATTGTGCTGCAGATTCCTAGTTGATTTTACCCACGCTTGCTCATGGTCGGGGATTGCATTAGACCTGGGGAAGAGGAATGTGTGGATAGAGGAGGTGAAGCAGCTGGGCAGGAAGGGCTCTGTATATAATTCCTTCCTGTGCAGAAGCTTTAATCAGACAGACAAAGAACTCACATTAAAAATTACTCTTCACCCCATTGAGCCAAATTGTCTTGCATGCACCGCTAGCTGGTACTCAGAGCTGGCCAGCTGTGGGGACAGCAAGGACATCTTGTTGCCCTTAATCATATCTCCTCTGCTGAAATGGTCATTTGAGGCGGAGGAGTTCATTGTGCATTTGCTTGCCACAGACTGGCTGAGGAAGGGAGAGATGCTGTACAGCCATTAAAAGCACTGACTTTCCCCTGCTTTCAGTCAATACTGCTCTGAGATGGGTTTGAACCTGTGACCCACGAGCAAACAGCTTATCAATCTCATCTCTCCTCACTTTCAAGCCCTGATGTCCTTCTGAAGCTGCAGTGATGGGCCAAAGGGGAATAGCATCCCTACTGGCATCTCACTTTCCTTTGAGTATGTTTTCAGGTCTCTCAGCTTTGCTCTTTTGGGATATGAGGCTTTCACACCCTCCACTTGCAGCTGCTTGGAAGATGTGTGGTGGTGGGAAGGAGAGAGCATTTTGACAGGGTTGCTGTAGGGTGTAGGGGCACTGGGGCACGTGTGACTCGGGGCAGTCTGAGAGAGAACAAGGGCACGGAAGAGATGGCAAGAAATAAGGGAGAACATCAACCTCTATGTCCCCTCTCCAAGGCAACAACTTCATAGAGTTGTGGAAAAGAAGGGATGATAGCTGAAAGAGGGAATATTTAGATGAGATCTTAAGAAGAAATCTTTTTTCTATGAGGGTGGGGAGGCCCTGGCCCCGGTTGCCCAGAGCAGTGGTGGTTGCCCCAAACCTGGAGGGATTCAAGGCCAGGTTGGATGGGGCTTGGAGCCCCTGATCCAGTGGGAGGTGTCCCTGCCCATGGCAGGAGCGGGAAACTGGATGGATTTTGGGGTCCCTTTCAACCCAAACCATTATGATTCTATGAGTCTATGGTAGGAACTGTTTCTCATGAGGAGCTTGAAGGGCCTCAGAAATCAAGATATTTTGCTGTAGCTCCTGTGAGTTTACACAAGAGCCTAGGAGCAGTGAAGGATCACTTGTGCTTATCAGGAATGGCATGAGGAGCACAAAGGCCATCTCACCATGGCAGTGTTGCCTACACAGGGTGGCAATAATAGGGAGGGGAAATACCTGTTGGCTGTGTCCTTGTTAGCTTTGACTTGCAAAGGTCAGTGGTTTGGTCTCTCCTTTCAGATCCTCAGGTCTATCTGTGTTGCATTCACAGCTCTTTAATGGAGGTAAAAATACTCCTCAGTACAGCACAGAGGTGTAGTGAGCACTTCACTGCATGAGCAGCAGGATGGCTGAAGCGAGGTTTCCCGTGGTGCTGTTGTTTGTGGCCTCTCAGATATCTAATAATGTTCCTGTCTCTTTCCTTTCCTTGGCCACCTATTTCTTATGCAACCTGTAGGGACATGATAGCCCTGCATTAGCTGCTCTGTTAAATTGGTTGAAAGTGCCGTACAGATTCAGAAGCTACAGGGAAGGGAGGGATGAGAGACAGAACTGCTCCACCCAGCACAGTCGCTGTAATTCAGAAAATGAAACAATTATGAGGTGCTGCTGTGCAAGAGAGAGGGGGGGAAAGGTAGGTAAGAAGACATAAAGGTGTGCATTAACATTTGTGTCCTCATTCTCTGTGGTTTTGGTTTTTTTTTTTTATTCCAGTATTCAGGTTTTTGGGGTTTTGTTCCCTTTTGCAGATGGTACTCTCAGTTCTTTGGTTTTAAGGTCAGCTATCTCAATGCATGGTGGCTGTGGGACAGGGAGCTGCTCATCGCGGGGAGAAGGTTGCTGGGTGATCAGACATAGCGTGGCCCTGGCAGCAGCAGATGCGTCCTGGGAGGGCTGTGTCAGGGAGAGTCTTTGGAAGAGCTGCCATCTGCAAAGGGTGAGGGAAAATATTTCTTGCCTCCTCTTTCCTTAAATAATCTCCCATCTGAATAAAGTGGAGGAATTAGAAGCGGATTATCTACCGGTAGGAGAGGTGTAATTCATTTCTGCCACTGTCCGTGTGTTAGGTTTGATTTTAATTTCAGATAATGTCAAAGCCAGATTAAAGCCCTATCGTCTAGGCAGGAAAAAAGATCCATCCTTCCCACCCATCTCACTGAGCTGCCAGGACAGTGAGTGCCATCCCTCCCTCCTCTCCCTTCAGATAAAGTCCTGGCACACTGCTGAGGCTCCTGCGTGGGAAGTTGAACCCCTTTTTCCACCTCCTCAGATCTTGTCCCTGGGCAGCAGAGACTCCCTATCCTCTGGGCATTACACCTAGGATGCTTGCGTGGTGCCAGGGTGCTTTATTTAGGGACAAGGAAAGGGACCTAGGAGGCATGGGTGTACTGTCACTCGTGGACACTTAGGAAACGTGCTTTCAGTGTGTCAGAAAGTACAAAAGCAGGTGAGGGTTGGTTAAAGAACAAGGAAGCAGCATTGGTACCTTACCTCATTGTGTCTGGCTGTCCCAGAGTCCCCTTCCCGAGATACCTGCAAAGAAAAATGTGTTGATTTGAGGGGTTGTTCCTGATTCTGCCAGACACACATAGAAATGAGCAACAACGCTTGGAGTGGCATCATCTAATGAAAGAAGCCCCTACATTAGACAGCTGTAATACTTGACAGTTAATGAGAAGTGACATGAAGGGAGGTTGTTTCACCCTTCTTGGAAGGTGGTGATTGGTGGTTTAATGTTATTCCTCCCCTAGCCTCTCCATTGGGACATGCTGGGTCAGAGTCAGCTCTGCTAAGTTCTGGGATCCTGCTCCAGCTCCTGCTCACTGTGCCTCTTTGGGATTGCAGACCACTGCTTTGGGGCTACAAAACCAGAGCCACTTGGCTGGATTAACTGCTCTCTTAACTGCTTTAAGATCTTTGGATGGGAGTGGAAGTGCCTGTTTATATCTTCTTCCTTGAGCAAACGCAGACACGGGTAATTCCTGTTTCTGCTCATACAACATTTAAAGCAAAGTGTTTCTGACAGACAAGGGGGAAGATGGACTTTATTAAAAATAAAAAAAAATCTCTTGGGAATTTGATCAGGCAGTGATAACTCCTTCTAGGTTTTACTAGTGTTTTGTTCTGTTTCTCAGTTATTGCAGGTGGTGGCAGTGAAGAAACATTGCTTTGATATTGATACAATGGGCCTGCCATGGAACTGTATGTATGCAGGTGGATGGGTGATTTTGATGTTTATCGTGACAATTAATGTGCTAGTGGACTCTTTTCATTACAACTGTATTGAATCAGGGACAGAGTCAATCCAAGCAACCAGCTGGGTTTTCCCATAGAAAAAAGATATTGGGAATATGATTAAAAAATAAAGGAATGGATCTGATGCTCAACATGCTTGTTCATCCCTTTTGTTTGCTCCCTTCACTCTTCCCCAGCTGCAATTCAGCTCTGCTCAGCAGCTATTCCCCGCTGCACTGTGTGTACCAGCATGGGCCCCAGCCTGGAGCAGGATGCTGCTTTGGGAAAAGGTGTCATAGAATCATAGAATCACCCGGTTGGAAAAGCCCCATTGGATCATCGAGTCCAACCGTTCCTATCAAATACTAAACCATGTCCCTCAGTGCCTCATCCACCCGTCCCTTAAACACCTCCAGGGAAGGTGACTCAAGCCCCTCCCTGGGCAGCTTGTTCCAGTGCCCAATGACCCTTTCCGTGAAAATTTTTTTCCTAATGTTCAGCCTGAACCTCCCCTGGTGGAGCTTGAGGCCATTCCCTCTTGTCCTGTCCCCTGTCACTTGGGAGAAGAGCCCAGCTCCCTCCTCTCCACAACCTCCTTCTAGGTAGTTGTAGACCGGGCTCATGTTCCTGTCTTTGACTCTTGCATCAGTCAGTTCTCCTCTCTACACTTCAGTATAGACCATCCCCCTGCACTCGGCACTAGCGAGGCTGCAACTTAAATCCTGTGATCAGTTCTGGGCTCCTCACTCCAAGAAAGACATTGGGTCTGCTGGGTCTGCTTCAGGCTGGCAGTTCCTATGATTCCAGGGTCCAGGCACCTTCTGAATATTTAGAAGTTCTTTGGCATCACATGTAAGCATGTGCACAGTGGCGTAAGCATGGGTTAGACACACACAGAATTTGAACATATGCAGTAAATGAGTGGACACCGCAACACTTCCAGTGTTGTCTGGTTTGGAGCTCCAGAGAACTGGACACTCCCTTCAAACGAAGTGTCTCTGAGACAGCACTGATGGGTGTTTCAGAAATCATAGAATCATAGAATAGTTTGGGTTGGAAGGGACCATTAAGATCAACTAGTTCCAACCCATGGCAGGGACACCTCGCACTAGATCAGGCTGCCCAAGGCCCCATCCAACCTGGCCTTGAACACATCCAGGGATGGGGCAGCCACAACTTCCCTGGGCAACCTGGGCTAGTGCCTAACAATAACTCAGTTGGTGCCTGAGAGGCACGGATTGGCCAAGGAGAAGAGCCTGATGTTAGCTGAGTTAGTCCAGTTATGAGCAAAACCTGCCCTGAGCATGTACTGTATATTTCATTTCTGTGTTTGATAAAATCCCTTATGTGCCATAAATCTGGCGAGACAAAACAAAGCTAAATAAACCTCCTGCTTTGTTTGCATTTAAACAGAGGCTTTCTTGTCCAACAAAACTGTTCTGACCCACAGGCATGGATGGTGGGGGAAACTGAGGCACAGCCAAGCGCCAGCCTCCAGCCCTGCCCTCCATTATTATTAACTCACACAGCTGCGAGAGCAGCGATACACACAGGAGCGCTGGGAAATGTTCCTATTGATCGGAAATGAATAATTATCACCCGCTCCCTGTTCCAGGGCCTCACAGTGAACGGAGCAGCGGAAGCACTAAGCGGGATTAATAACTACTTTTCATTACTTTTAATGCAAACTATTGATTTTAAAGTGTTGTAGGGTATGACAGTTTATTACAATAAGACAATAAAACAGACTATATGAAATAATTGAGAATAATCTCTTCCCTTTTCCTGCACGACGCGAGGACATTATGTTCTGTGCATGTGGAGACATTTATGGCAAACTCTATCCAGCAATGGCAGCTTAAGCACTCCATAAAATAGCACTTTGGAGCTGGAGTATTATAAATAATAGGCAATAAAACTGGTAAATGGGGCTTTAATTTGATTCCATTATGTCACCGAATGACAGGAAGGAGGGGGCAGAGCAGCAGCGAGTGGAAGCGGCTCTCAGCTGAGTTTGGGAGCCCTGGATGTGTGGTTGCGGAGCAGACCACAGCGGTGCCAGCGGCTCAGATCGTGCCAAACCCCAGCCCAGGCTCAAGCTCGATCCTGGAAGGCGCCAGCCAGGGAGTCCCTGTAGGGCTCCTCACTGCAGCCAGCGCAGGAGGTGGCAGCAGGGATGCTGCTGTCACAGGATTTAAGGCTCCTGAAGAATCTTAGAATCATAGAAATGTAGAATTATAAAATAGTTTGGGTTGGAAGAGACCTCAAAGATCATCCAGTTCCAACCCCCGTGCCACGGGCAGGGACATCTCCCACTGGATCAGGCTGCCCAAGGTCCCATCCAACCTGGCCTTGAACCCCTCCAGGGATGGGGCAGCCACAGCTTCCCTGGGCAACCTGTGCCAGTGCCTCCCCACTCTCACAGTGAAGAAATTCTTCCTTATGTCTAGTCTAAATCTGCCCCTCTCCAGTTTATACCCGTCGCCACTTGTCCTATCACTACAAGCCTTTGTAAGCAGCCCTTCCCAAGCTTTCCTGTAGAACCCCTGCAGAACCCTGGAAGGTTGGTTTCACATCATGCCAGGTATTGCCCAAATATCTGAGGTGCTATCATAAAATCTCCACACTGCTGACTCATCTCTGGCTACTGGCATTCACTTTTTCCATGCCTCCTTTCCCAAACTGGCTGTCGCTGCCCTTCCCAGCCCCGGTTTCAAGAAGCAACGCACAGGGGCAGGAGGCAACGAGTGACAGCCCTCGAGGGAGATGTCTACCCACCTTTTATGACTCACAGCAGAAACCCTCCTGATTAAGAGCCGCTGCCTGCCAAGGACCAGGGGTCCACCTGATTGCCACGGCTGAAATCAAATATACCCCAAAGAGTGCTCAGATGAAATGACCAGTGTGAAGAGATGGGCTTTATTCTTCAGCACACTGGAAAATCAGCACATCAATTCCTTGCTGGGCCTACTGTGTGAGGAGGATCTCTGGGAAGAAAATGCTGTGCACCATCACCACTTCCCAGCAGGGATGCTCGTGGCATGGAGGGATGGTGTTTGGGATGGGATGGGTGGTGCAGGGGACCATAACAGACCACACAGTCTTTGGTTCTGGGCTACCGGCTCCCGTCCTGATGCTGAGAGAAAGCCATTACCAACTGATGGCTTTGCAGGGCCCAGTGATATGTGACATGGGCTGGGAGTCTCAGCCCAGTGGTTTCTGCTGTAAAGCTGTTTCCACTAATTGGGCCCCTCCTCATCAAGGCTGTGGAGTCAACGCATCCAAAAGACCAAGGGCCAGATGTGGAGAAGGGGCTGAGGAAGCCCTGGAGGTGTTTAAGTGTCATGATACGTAGTTTCCTCCAGCCCATCAGTCCACTCAGCTCTTGTGCTGTCCATCCCCTCTCCTCCTCCTCATCCCTTACACTCTGCCTAAAACCACACCCCAAGCCCCCAAAAAAGAGACTCAAAAGCTCTGGTACAGAGAAGCACCTGAGCTGATCTTGATGCGTGGATGGGTCATAGAATCATAGAATAACCAGGTTGGAAGAGACCTACCAGATCATTGAGTCCAACCATTCCTGTCAAACACTAAACCATGTCCCTCAGCACCTCATCCACCCGTGCCTTAAACACCTCCAGGGAGGGTGACTCAACCATCTCCCTGGGTAGCCTGTTCCAGTGCCCAATGACCCTTTCCGTGAAAAATTTTTTCCTAATGTCCAGCCTAAATCTCCCCTGGTGGAGCTTGAGGCCATTCCCTCTTGTCCTGTCCCCTGTCACTTGGGAGAAGAGGCCAGCACCCTCCCCTCTACAACCTCCTTTCAGGTAGTTATAGAGAGCTATACAGAGTTACAGAGGTCTTTTCCCCTCCCTCACATCCTGGTCCTATGGACCTCAGAAGCATCAGAAGTTTGGCCCTGGGAAAGAGAAGGTGAAGGCAGTTCATCATATCTCTGTGGATTAGCCCTGTGCCTGGAATGTGAAACGAGGCTGGTCAGGACCTATATGGACTTTCATAGCCCAGGAGGATCACGCTGAATTGCTGTGCACTGGCCCAGGTAACATGAAACTGGAAAGCCCTGGATAGGATTGAGTGGCGAGGGCCTCGAAAGTGTCAGTGGGGTGGTCGCGTCTGCCCTGAGCATTTTGCAGCCCTGAAGAGCCTCCACTAGGAAAATGCTTCCCTGGAGATGTGTAGTCGAAGCTCTTCTCCTTTTCACCCCTGGTTCTCCTCACTGCACCAGACAGGCTGTCTTGCAGACACATCTGTGTTGGCCCCAGCTCCTTGCACGTATCATTGTTGCTGTGAAGATTTTTCCAAAGTGAGGAAGAAGTGAGCCAGTGGCACTTATCCGCTTTGTTTTCAATTGTAAAAACCCAGCTATTCCTGGATTCTTTTGTAGAGGTTCTTAGTGTCCCTGGGGTTTTTCTAGCCACTCCCCTAAGCATATAATCAGGCTAGGCTGCTTTTAGTGGGGGGGGTTACACACATAATAGAGCAGAAGGACCCCATCAGAGCAATCACAATCTATTTAGGATCTGTGCTCTACTCAAAATAAGCAGGACAAGGGGAAACACTGAACTAGCTTTGCTGCATGTGTTGTGCAGGCAAGGAGGTTTGAGTGCTGGATTTTAACGGGCTTTTCTTTTGGTTCCTGCATTCATATTGCATCAAGTTGCATGCGTCCCATTCCCACAGCCGTGGATGCTTATGATCCTGCAGCAGCTACATCAACCCTGGTGAGAGGCAATACCGACAGCTTTGTGCTTGACACTGGTAGCTTGGAGTTCTGTGCCAAAGGAGACAGTCTGCAAAGAGGGCAGGAAGCAAAAGTACCAGGAGAGAAAGAGCTTCTGATTGGGACCTGTTGTGGGAAATACCTTGCAGAGAGCAAGGGGAGGTTGGAGATGAGAGCAGTACCTGTCAGACCTGGAGAGCATCGTTCATTCATAGTGCAGCTTCAGGGAACTGACTAGATGAACTGGGGTGTTGACGAAAGCAGAGAAGATGAGGCCAGCAAGGAGAATCATAGAATCATAGAATAACCAGGTTGGAAGAGACCCACCGGATCATCGAGTCCAACCATTCCTATCAAACATTAAACCATGCCCCTTAGCACCTCATCCACCCGTCCCTTAAACACCTCCAGGGAAGGTGACTCAACCCCCTCCCTGGGCAGCCTCTGCCAGTGCCCAATGACCCTTTCTGTGAAGAATTTTTTCCTAATGTCCAGCCTAAATCTCCCCTGGCAGAGCTTGAGGCCATTCCCTCTTGTCCTGTCTTTTAGACAGAGGTGGAAGGGATGTGGTGGGGTAGTCGTGATAGTTTGTGACTGTTTGGGAGTTCGTGATGGTTTGGGAGTGACTGTTGCCTCCACAGCCCCCGTGGAACTCTCCTGGGTGGCTCCAAGAGCCTGTGGCGAGGTTGGGCAGCTGGATCTGCTTCTGCTGGGTGTGAGGTTGGCTGGCAGCATTTCTATGGCAACTTGCAGCATCCTAGGAGGAAGAGGAGGAAGGGGAAGAGAAGCAGACCAATGTGCCCAGCTATGCAGTTTAGGCAGGAGAAAGTTTTACACCAAAAGAGAAAAGAACAGCCTAAAAACCCACTGGGAGTGGGGGGATCAGAGTTGTGCTGCGCCCACTGTCCCCTGGATGTGAAGGAGGCCAGGTCCAGCCCTCCTCTCTTTCAAACACCCCAGTGAACAATAACCCTGTTTTAATTTTCATTAGTCTCAAACACCTTACTATTACTAGCAGCAAAGTTTTCCTGCTCCATGGGAGTGCCCATGAAAAAGAACCCTTTGGAGGCATTCGTGTACTGTGATTGTTAGTGATGAAGAAACACCTGCACAGGTCTCCTTTTTGAGTTATTTCATCTTATCTTCTTTAATTCACATACAAAACAGGGTTGCAGTAGGGACACAGCTTTCTTCACACCCTTTTGTCTCTCCAGTAAATCTACCAAATAAAGTGTTTTGGGAAAAAAAAGTCTGATAGGCTCTGAACACACAAACTCCTGCTCACATGCAAGCACATAGTCATGCATACACAGATGCCATTCATCTATTTCAATCCATGAGGAAATTTGTTTATTAAGGAAAAATCTATATTTAGGCGCAGAGATGGCTTTCCACCCATTTTTGCTGCTGATAAACCTCGAAGAAACAAGCAGTCGTCTGTAATCACATGGCTAATGAGAGGTATTGATTAATGAGGCAGGTGGAGGCAGGGCCAGGCACACCCTGTATGGGGCTGGAGGGGGCTGAGCACAGACCCCAGGGCAAAGAGGCAGCGAAGAGCCTGGATGGACAAAGGAGTTAAGGAAAATGATGAAGCCAAGAGAGAGGACTTTGCCAGGAGACTCAGGCAGCTGCTCTATCTGAGAAATCAGGCTGTGAAAGCAGTCAGAAGCAGGTGTGAATGGTTTTCTGCCTGCCTCAGGATGGGGTCGGGGATGGCAAGCTGGGGTGCTGCAGAGGAAGGGATATTTCTGTATTTAGCCTCTCCCTGCATGCTGGCTCCAGGCCACCCGGGCTGAATGCTCCCAGTTTGTGCTGGTATTGGTGATCTGAAAGAGCCTGAGGTTGTGCTGGCTGGTCCTTGGCCTCTTGCATTTCAAATGCCCTCAGAATGATTCATTTGATGCTTCCCTGTTTATTTTTTTATTACATTTAAAGCAGTTTTGCTGGGTGGGGTGGGTAGCTCATGAGAGCAAGCAATTTATTCCCAGGAGCCCAGCTGTTGCGTGGCTGCATGAAAGGAAAAAGACAGGAGCCCAGCAGCATTCTGGTGTCATTGCAGGCAGAGAGAGGGCAGGGGTGGGATGTGGAAGAAAGGTCTGCCTGCCCCTGACCTGGCTAAGGAGCAGGAGAGCGCAGCAAGCAGGGAGTCATTTGCTGTGCTTTCCTCCTGACCGCTGGGCAGTTATTATCAACACCACGCAGCTGTAAATGTTCTCTCAGCTGCAGGGACCTGGGAGCTGAGAGTGCAGCTCAGCTGAGTGTGTTATTGGATTATCAACTGATTAGAGCTGTTAAGAGTCCACTCTTGAATAATCAACATGGTGCTTTTTGGCTGCT
This sequence comes from Phaenicophaeus curvirostris, assembly GCF_032191515.1. Classification (NCBI taxonomy): domain Eukaryota; kingdom Metazoa; phylum Chordata; class Aves; order Cuculiformes; family Cuculidae; genus Phaenicophaeus; species Phaenicophaeus curvirostris. Next base: position 5,069,860 of record NC_091411.1, read on the forward strand.
GTATATCAGTGGGAGGGGGAAGGAGGCAGAGCAGCTAGCCTGGCTGCTGTTGAATCACGAATGAGCCCTGGGTGTTGCCAACAGCAAGTCCTGCTCACTGAGGAGCTGTGGTACCCACCATCCCCAGATCCAGGCTTTGAAAGCTCCTCAGTGATGGGATGAGGAGTTGCAGGGGTTCTTCCTTTTTTCCTGCCTCAGATTTCAGGCTGTAGAGTTTTCTTGCAGAAGGGGTAGGATCTAGAGAGTCTTGACCTTGTGGAGAGATGCCCATGCAATCTGGTTGTGTACTTGTTGTGGGCTTGATTCACCATGCTCCAGGGCAAGCATGTTGTGTGTTGGAGACTGGCTGGCTGATCGTTTTCTTGGAGAAGGATAGTCCAGGTCTTGTATATGGAGATGGAAGGGCTGAATCCCTCTATTGACCTAATACAGTGGGTGGAGATCGTGTGGAGGCACTGGTGTCCCACTGCTTGCAAAAGGGACTCACTGGGCAGTGTAAAGGGAGATTTTTCCATCCAGTGAGGTCAAAAGCTTAGCAAGCACTTAGAATGATGCACTGTAGTGCACTCCTGTTGAAATAAGGCAAGGCAGGAGCCCAGAGATGGAGATGAATTTACAAAGATTTGGCTGGGAGCATTTTAAATGACGAAGACAGTGTTCCCTTTCCTCTGCCTCTCCTCTGTAATGAAGCACAGCAGCATCTGTGCTGGATTGAACAGCAATGTGCCTCTTGGCCCTTCTCTTTCTCTTTCTTTTCCCCTTATTTCAATTTTTCAAGGTTGGCTTGGTATATTGCTGAGTCACAGTTTCCCCTGGAGAAGCTTCCTTTACAGCTACCTTGCCATAGGAGTCATCCTGCTGTCCTTTGATGTGTATTTCTGCTTCCTGGAACTGAGTCCTTCTGATGGTCCCTGGCTTGGAGAGCATGATTCACCAGCAACTTCATGGACCATGTTTTTATCTTCGGTCACAGTGATCCTGTCCCCACTAAAACCAGTGGTGTGGCACCTGTGTTAGCGAGGGGAGAATCTGATATCACAGGGAAAAATGAATCACAGACATCTCAAGTGTGGCCTCATATTCAGGGGTACTGATTCTTACCCTCTCCCTCTCTTTCCCTGAGCCTGCCTCTGAGGAGCTCAGTATTCTCCCTTCAGAGACCTGTAGGTGTCACAGTTGGGTTGTGCAACAGGCTGTGATCCCATCCTTGGGAAAGGCAACTGGAGCATCCCACTGCCAGGTTCTTTCTAAGCTAAAGGTCAGAAAGCCAGCAGGAGGCCAAGTGCCCACTGCTCACAGCTCACTACCCTAAACTCCGCTCAGATAGTCCCCAAGCCCTCCTCTGCTTCCTCTGCCACTAAGCTCTAGGAGATGTTTCCCATGAGATGTGTTTCTTGACCTCAACAGAACTGTGAAACCAAATGTGTTCCAGGCTGGAAAGAGTTAGTTTCAAGTTCATGCACAAAAGGATGTGAAGAACAAAGATTTTAACAAGAGGGTAGGATAAGGGAGAAGGAAGAGGAGAAGCCATTCATTAGATAACATGATTTATACACGTACAGTGCAATCAAGGGAAAGGAGAGTGTCCTAATTAGTATCTTGCATCCTGTCAAAGACTGCTCAGGCTGAAGACTTCTGTGTCCAGGTTTCTTGTTCGTGGAAATATTGCTGGTTCATTAAAGTTAGTGTAAAGGAGCTTTGCTTCCTGTTTGTCTAACCTGATCTTACTCAGAACTAGGTAGAGCAGACCTCAAAAAACTGAATGCAGTTGGCAGAACTAGAGGAACTTCAAGATATGGGATTTGGGTCTCTGTAGACCTCTAGTGAAGTGAGATGGATGGGGCAGCTCTTGAAACACTGACCTGGTTTCCTTTGGGATCAGTACTCATCTCTGCAGCTCAGTTATGGGGCTGGGCTTGCCAATCTTAGCTTCTATGTTCAGTGGAGCCTCCTAGTAACAGAGAAGCCACAGGAGACATGCAGGACTAAATAGACAGCAATATGCTGGAAAAGGGACCTATTTCTGGGTAAATTCATACTTTCTGTGTGTAAGAAGTTCCCTCAGCAGGGATTTCTGCCACTATTGAACCAAACACCCTGATCCTTCTTCCTTCTACTGGATGTCTCAAATTCTCCTTCAGATGACCCTAATCCAGTCTCCAGCATGAGATGCAGCAGAAACAACATCACCCATCTCTGTTCTCCACGGTCCCTTTGTAGACACCCACAGGAATGTCTGGTCACTGTCAGAGTCCCCTCCCCACCTCTGCACTGCACAGGGCTCAGGGAGGCAAAGTAGGGTCTGGCGGAAGATGAACCCTTTTCATTATACCATAATTAAATTGCCTGTAATTATGTTCTTGACAGTGATATGCAGGCAGTAAACGATCCTAACATTCTGCGCTCTCTCCTTCTTCTCAGCATCCCCCACAGCTGCCCCACCCCTCTAAATGCTGAATTATTTTACAGTTGATAGTTCCTTAGATTTGCCGACCTTTAAAAGCTGAACACTACATGCCTGTTGAATTTTAATCAATTTATTTTTTTCAACTGAAAATGTCAGACTTCTGCATGGAATTACTTGGTGCTGGCTGATGTGACAAAGACTCAAAGTTCAGCATCTGAAGCCACGGAGGAGCAGGGAGTTGCGTGCATTAGCACAGATAATTTGCAGGATGTGAAAATGAGAGCAGGAGTGAGGGAGCATATATTTTTCATTAGCTTTGGTTTAGAAGGTTTGGGGACCCGCATTTATTTCATCAAGTGAACTCTGGCCTCATTAAATCCAGACCGAGGCTGTTAATGACTGGAAGTAAGAAGCTGTGGAGGCCACTAAAGGGCAGGAGGTAAAGTGAGTTCTTCGCTGGAGCATAGAGTGAACCTCAGTGTACGCCAGGACACTGGGAGAGCAGCAACCTCTGCTGTGACCATGCTGTGGTACTGAGCATCGCAGGGGAGTGCAAGCTTCCCAAGCCATTTGCTAGCCTCCACTGGCCCAGTTAGCAGATGTTATATCACTCTGGTGCCAAGGACCCTGGGCTGTAACCTGAAGAGCCCAACAAAGGTTTCACCTGCTGTACTAGACTTTCCCTGCCCAAGGAAGTTGATTTTTAATTTTCTCATTAGTTGTGAGCTTGGCTGGCATTACCTGGAAGGATTAAACATTCCCCAACTGGGACAAAGCCCATCTGCAAAGAAGGGAAGAGACTCACTTGTAAACACAGTCCTGCAGATGTTAGCGCTGCTGCTGGGGAAGCCCATGGCAGTGAGCATACACCAGTGAGAAACCTTGCTGTCTGTACTGGGGTTTTCTGGCTTTCACGGTAATTTTGACTGTAGCCTGTTCCAATCCCAGGCCATGACAGCCCTACAAACATGTTTCTGTCCTATTAAAATTTAATTCCTTCTTTGGAATAGAGACTTCTCCTCACACGCAACTGGATGGATAAATGTTTGCTAAGGTGACAAGGATTGACTATATTTAATCTTCCTTCCTTCTCTTTAAAAACCTGCTCCCGTCGTTGCCTCTTGGCACAGGTACATTAAAATCGATAATGAACCTTGCAAGCAGATCTGTGATAAAATATGGTCTGTCCTTCTCCATTGAACTGTAATAAGCAGCTTTTTCAAAAGTGTGCACGTACCTATGTGTGGCAAAAATAATGTGGTGATTCTCTGTTGGTTCAAGGAAAGTTCTGGGAAGCTTAGTAGGCTGAGGTGCACCTCAAGTCCAAGTATTCTCCCAGTGGTACAAACTACTTGTAGTTAGAGATGTAACTTTTGGAAACTGAATGATGGAAAGGGTAATTCTTTATGTATCTTAGACCCTCTCTAAAGCCCTTTGCAGGTTCAAGTAACCTTTAGTTTGACACAGCACCACAGGTCCTTTATCACATCCTCATTTCCCTGACATGGATTGTAATTGGAAAATGCTCGTGGGTTGACAACAGTTATTTCTGCAGGGAATGAGCCAGGTTAGATGAATTCTAACTGGGCCAAGTCTAACAAACAGGCAGAACTGAGTCACAGTGGAGAGGTTCACAGGTCTATCACCTAGCGAGTGACCAAACCATGATTTACACCAGCCACACTCTGAACCAGGCTCAGGCAAAGACTTGAAACTACATTTGCCAAGTCCTAGGTGACTGTGCTCATCATCAATATATTGACTCATCTGAGGGAACCTGTTTGTTGTGCTCCCCTTCCCAGTTTAGCCCAAAAAATTCTGAGATCGCATTTTCAACCTGAAGAGGATGAAAAATTTCTTTGAATTCTGAGATTTGCAAGAAAGGGCATGATTCCTGCTGGGTAGCTTTTTTTATTCAGCTTAGAGGTCCTGCTTCTCAAATCCTCTCATATGAAAAGCCCTCGGAGAAGATAGTGAGCTGTGGAAAGCAGCCCAGCCCAGGCTTACTAACTATTCATCAGTGTTCCCTTTAAATAAGGCAAATGTTATTATCCTCTTTGCCAAAAGGGAGTGTGAACACATCTGCTCCTCCACCCACCCTCTTGGCTCCCCCTCCCAATGCAAACTCCCACAAATCACCCTCTGTCGCAGCTCCACAGCCCACTACAAATGCCTATGTTTAAGGGAGGTCTTACTCTTCCTTTACAGCCCTCTCAGACACTCCAATGGGTTCCTTCCGTGGCCTTTCCCAGCCTCCGTTTGTTTCAGGTTAAGAAAATGTCAAGCTCATCTGGAAGTTCCTTGTCCCTCCTTGCTTTGCCGCAGCCATTAGTGGTCCTCTCCCTGCTGCAGGAAGCTGACATTTATATCGCAAGCTAGGGAGGAGATAATAGCGGGTAAGTCAGACTTTGCTAATCACTAGTTATGTCCACCTTCAGAAATGAATTCTGTTGGCTAGAGCTTATTTTCCTCATTTCTTCTCTCTCCCATTCTCATATCCCCATCTATACCCACTTGGTCCTCCACTCTCCCACCCTATTGCTACTTATTTACTGTGGTGATAAGGTCTCATTTGATGAAATACGGCTTGAAAAAATGAATCACTAATTTTGGAGAGAAGATTAGACTTGCCTGAATTTACTCCTCCTCTGTACACAGTGGTCCTTCGCCCCACCCCTTTCAAACACAGTGGGGAAGATTCTAAAGCCCCTCAGCAGAGCTGATGAGGAGGGGCTGAGGATGTGATCAGCCCTGCTCATGCTGGAGATCATGGAGCATGCTGGCCTTCAGGGGTGAGGTAAACTCAGTAAAGAAAGCAAGTTCTGCCCACTGCATATTTCTAGTCCAAACACAACACCAAACTATAAAAAAGATCTGCATTTCCTGTTACTGGTGAATCTCATGCAGATGGGGCTGTTTGACAAGGGGATGGATTAGGTGGCATCTGGAAGTCCTGCTCACCCCTAATTTTCTACGATTCTGCAGGGCTGACATTTAAGGATCAGATCAAGATTAACAGTGACTTCGTTCAGATTTGAAAATGAGTTTTGACTAGGGTTATTGATTTCCCTCCTCGCTTTGCTTTTTTAATGTGTATGCATATGTGTGTGTTTGCAATTTTAACCTGAAAGGCTGGAAGGTGCCGCTCCCTCCTCTTCCTGACTTCTGTGCACCTCCCCTTTGAAGCTCTGATAAGGGACTTCATTAAAAAAAAAAAAAGCAAACTGCAGCAATCAGGAAGTGCAATGGGAGGAGAAGTAAGAAGAACTGATGAGGACAGCAAGTGTTTGAAAGCTAAAGAAGAGGAAGAGCTGCGGCAGATGTTGCCAGCTGTTGCTCAGTGCGTGGGTGTCACAACAGCCCACCCGTACAGACAAGAACAAGCCCTCAGATTAAGTCATTATGCTGTGGCCCTGGTGCTGTCCTTTTCTATTTTAGTTAATACCTCTTCCCAGGTCTTTTTCTGTCCTGTTCTCATAGTCTTCATCCACTGATGTCAGTCCTGGCTGCTCTGTTCTGTGCTCTGGCCCTTGCTGCTGTGTCCGATAGCTGTCAGCCAGCTGTGAACAACTGGGAAAGGGGAGCTGGGGAAAACCATCTTTATTCATACGACTGAAGTCCTTTAAAAACATGAAATCAATCCAGTCTGTGTTTTGTATATGAAAAAAAAATCTGCTTGTTTTATAGCTTCTCTCTTTTCCCTCCTTGAAATTTGCTTGTTTTCCTGGAATGACACTTTGCTTTATTGTCACATAGGGAGTGCTGACATACATTCTTCCTTCTCTACATTACACAGCTTCTGGTGTAGAGTTGTCTTCTACAATCCTCCAGGGATTTTCTGAAGCTCCCCGATGCAGAAGCAGTTTGCCCCCCACCCCCAGCCTTGCCTATCACACCAAATATCACAATAATCCCTCAAATTCCCTCTTTCCCCTTCTTTTCTCATCTGACTGAAGAATATTAGTAAGGGTCTAGAAAGAAAGCATTTGTGGAGACAGAAACCAAAGGTCAGTTGCCCATCTAAGCTTAAACCTCCCCCTTATTTAAATTAGGACATCTTCATTCTTCTCATCACCCAGCATAATATTTCCCCCCCCAGGACCACCACCCTTTTCTGTTTCTAATGCTGGACCCTTTGGTGAGTGGACTGGTGAAATGCAACGTAGGAGACTATTGTCTGTAGGAAGGTTGCTTCATTTTGTGCAGGCAGTGATCTTTTTACCTTTTTATCTCTGCTGGTTCCTCTATGACCCCTCAACTCCCATCTTTATTCCCTCACCTGCTCCCAAAAGGCAGAGGAAGAAGGTGAAATCCCCTCAGCCCTGGTAGCTGGAAAGGTGTGACCCTCTGACCACAAGCTTTCCAGCAGCATTTCCACTGCATGCAAATTTTTGTAGCATATCAATAAAAGGATCTTGAGGCCAAATGGAAATTGAGCAGCTGCCTGGATTGCTTGAGGGTAAAGAAACCCATTCAAAGAGAGTTTTTTATTATTATTATTTTAAACATTCAAATGAATGACCCAATCAATGTCAGGCCTCTGTTCTGCAAACCTTTCCCAGGGATCCTTGTGTGCTCCAGCTGCAGGCTGAGCCGCTCTGCCTTGGAGGAAGCAGAGACTGCTGCAAACACTGCCTCTGTGCTGGTTTAGCAGAATGTTTTTCTCTGACTTTTCAGCCTGACAGTTCTCACCAAGGTCATGGGCCACTGCTGTGCAGAGAGGACACTACTCACACCTCATCCTCTCAAATTCAAGGCCATCCTAGTGTTGCTGGCCAAGGAGGGGTCGAGGTTCAGATAGGACAGGCGACCCAGCCCCTGTCACACATCTTGCTGAGGATAAAAGCTTAGGAGAGAAGGATCACGAGGAGGGGCTCTCTTCTCCCCGTCTTCCTCAACAGTCAAGGAGGATCTCACCTGTCTGTCTGCCCTTGAACCCATCTATGCGTTTCTGTGTCTGGATCCCGCTGGCCACTGACTCTAATCCAGGACCTTCCCCGCACCTGCCCTGCAGGCTGCAGTGACATGTGGTTATTGTAGGAGTTGGAATTGGGGTTTGTGTACTTTGTCTATTTTCTTATTAATATTGTTATCTTCCTTTTGTTACTATTGTTGCATTAAAGCTGTTTTAGTGTTAAGTTTCCAGCCCCCAAGTCTCTATCTCTCTCATTTCCCTTTTCCCTTTCCTGTGGCAAGGGGAATTGAAATTAAAAGCTGCCTGCTTTTAGCTACTGACCTGACCAGAGACTGGGGGTGGCCTACACCACGGCAGCATCTCACCCCTGAGTTCCTCCAACCCCTCTGGGGTTGTTATCTCCATGCTCTGCTCTTCTTCCCAGGTCTCAATGTTCAGAGCATTTCAGCACCCAATGCATGAGGAGAGTTTCTCACCCTTCTGCACTGGGTGCAAGGGGAAGAGTCCTGGGAAATTTGCTTTCTTTCTTGTGAGAGCTGAGCAAAGTCTGAGTCCTGAAGAAAAGTAGAAGCAAGTGTGTCAACTGCAAGGTTTTTCACTCAGCTCTTGCATAGCAGAGCGAGCCGTGTAGTATCTGAGTGCTGATGTGTCTAATATTGGCTTTGCATAATGTGATTAATTGATGGATTTTCAGAGTGTGTGACTAGTACTGGACTGGACTTCCATGCATTTCCACTTTGAAGCCTCTAACTAGAGACCCTCAGCTTCGTTTTAGTGATCAATACTCTGACTAGAGTAAGGCTAAGCCAGCTGTACGCCTCTTGCAAAGCCACGTGTGCTGTGCCTCATCCTAATTCTCCTTATTTCCTTGACCATTCACCTCTCCAGCAGCAATCAACCTCTCTGGCTCTGTCATTATCCACGCTGTAATGATGAAATAATAGCTTGCTGCTTCAAGCTTGCCATCAGGATTATCCTGAGTGCAGATGGCCTGGTACGCTATCCAAGTGAGGGAAAGTGTCGGGGGATGCATCCACTGACTGCGAGAGCACCCACATTTTCAACAGTCCAGCTCAGATCCTTCCTTGATGACATTTCTGCCCAGCCTTCAGGGGCAGAGCTGCAGACACGCTGGATTTCAGATGCCATGTGTGTTTGTGAGAGGGCAGGTCCATTCACTCTCTCTCTATTGCACAAAGAAGTCACCCTGAGTGTGTTGAGTACTTTTTATGAGGTGCTAGGTCCTCATCAGGAGACAGTTTTTCTTGGGACTCATGCACTGCCCTTAGAAAAACTACTTTTCCTCTCTGTACATCTGTTTACCTCTTTTTTTTTTTTTTTTTCCTGTCTTATCAGTGCTGACTGCAAACTTCTTAAGACTGAGGTTGTCTCCTGGAAGTATTTGCACAACACTTTGCCTGAAGAGGTATCCAGATCCTACATTAGCTGAAAAAAATGGCCATCGCAGGATGTCATACACTGCCTTCCATTCTGGATAGAGCCTTTCTACAGAGTTCTGTGTCTGGAGGGACCTTATTTCCACCGCTTTCCAGTCTCCTAAGAGCTGGCATCCACTGTGAAATTCAAACTGACTTCCCTGCCCATCCACCTCTTGTTTGTTTGTTATTTTAATCTTCCTCCCTAGTCCACAGTGTGAAGAGAAAGAGCTGATTGACAGCTTAACTGTTTCAAATCAATAGAAAGAGCACTTGGAGATTAAAGCAATTTAAACAAGGTGTTTATGTGGTTTGGAGCTAAAACTGCACTTGAAGGAAACAAGCAAAGCAGCTGAAGGAAGTGGGTCAGCCACAAGACACAGGGAAACGGTGTGAGCAGAGGTAAGATTACAACAATAGGCTGGATGGCTTTTTCATCAAAAGGAGATCACTGCTTTCCATAAAGGAGGCCTAATCTCGAAATTGCTTTAGCCTCCCACTGATTGTTCCATAGATTTAAACATGCTGGCCCTGCCCCTCTTCCTATCCTGATGCTCTCACATCTCTGGCACATCTCTCTCTCATTCCATCTCTGATCCACTGTTGCTGTTAGCAGACTGTAGAGACGACCCCTCCCAGCCAAGCACTTTCTTTACCTGAAAGAAGGACCCCTAACTACACGTAGTCTGGTGGGATGGAGAACAGAGGCAAAGCCCCAGTGCTGTTACTTCTGCCTCTAGCTGACAAAGTACCTCAGGGGCAACTTTGAAGCCATCTCAAAGATCCCATTACATTTTTAATCAATGCAAAGGCTATGTCCCTTTGCTAAATAACTTGATCTCCTCCCCTTTCCAGGCTATTAGGAAATTGCTGTAGATGAGCACTACTGCATATCAAGGTTAGCTGAGCCAAAGCTATTGATCAATTCAAAAGTGCTATTGGCATGGTTTAGAAGAGCTTTACTAACTTACCCCAGGGGCAGATCTGTTTTTTTAGCCGAATCAAGAGAGTTTTATGTCCTTCCTCTTTTGCATATGGTAATTCCACCTTTTCTTCCCTAGACACTCACTGCATGACGGCAATAATTTGTCCTGGGACATGCCAATTTTTCTTAAGTGACCATAGAAAAAGTCCAGACAATTGTTTTATACAGAGTTCTTGATTTCTGGTTGGCTGAAGTGAGGGGGATGGGATCCCACTGAGTCTCCCATGAGGGAACATCACTATGCCAAGCAAATGGGTCACTTCTCCCTGTGCTGATTAAGGATCTAGCCCTGCATGATGCAGTCCTGCAGAAGATGTTCAGACAATGTGCTCCAAAGAGCTGGGATTGGAGAGAGAGATTGAGCATGGGAAAGCCATGTAAAGGACAGGAAATTTTGCATTTTCTGTAATTACCCTATTAAAATCTTCTATAAATCTGCAGGTATAGAACAGCAAAAGCCCCGCCCTCCAGTCCAGACACAAAGGTTGACAGCTTTTGGGGCCACCACAGAAGATGGGAAGTCCTCAGACCACCTTTACAGCACCCAGACTGACATAGAGAATTCCCTATTTCTATCAGTCTCAGGAAGGTAATGTCAGGTCCCAGTTCTTTAGCAAGGACTTGAGAGCAGAGTGGGTGGTAAATTACTGTTTACTTTCTGTGTCACCAGAAACATGCAGCGGGATTCTGCCTCTTTGGCTTCACAAGAAGAGCATCAAGTAGAAACACCTGCTCCTTTGGTGGGGGAACCGAGCGTGTTTGGAAGGCCATCCACAGCATTGATGTACCCAGTTCTAAGTGTTTGTTATTTTCTTGGTGATAAGTGTCCAGCTGACTTAGTAATTCAGGTGGCACCACAAGAGCTGTCACAGCTCCGTGCAATTAGAGTGTGCCTCACAAAGGCACGCTCCATCTTCCTGGGCGACAGGGTACTTGCAGCGATGCTGAGTGTTGTTTGGTTCATCAGTTCAATATCAAGCTTTTCAGCTGTCTCGCCCTACACCCTAGGCAGTGCTTGCTCCAACACACAGCCAGGAAAATTCCTGGGCTTTCTAGGAGCAGGTTGGTTTGTGCACCACGGTGTGGGACATGACCCAGGCAACCAGATGTGGATGCAAGAGTTCAGATTTGCCCTACCACTGATACAAAAAGAATAGCTTTACCGCTGTATGAGTCCAGTCACTGATCTCTGAGGCAGGAATCATCATAATTACTTGCCATAGCATCATTCTGAATATGTTTTACTGAAAGTCCTGCCCGGTGTTTGACCCTGGTCTTTTGAAATGGACAGCTTGCTCTGCAAGGAGGGGATGGTGGCCTGTGTGTGAAGGGGCAGGTCTTTTGGAGATGTTTAATTATAAGGAGCTTTGTTTAACAGGGAGGCTAGAGGTCTGAGCAAGGTGTTGGTTGCCATGTAGAGTCTAGAAACAGCCAGGCACTGACAGGGATTCACAAGCTGTGAAACGCAGCCTGTCACTGGTGGATGGTCTCCAGCTGAAGCAATGCCAACTTGGGCTCCTGCCACACAAGGTCCAGTCTTGCGGCTCCTCTGCGCTGCGCAGACGGGGTTTAGCTGGGGACTCTGGGGTGCACATACACACAGCTTGTGGATTTACAACACCGGATCAATCTGACAAGGGAACTCCATGACTGCAGAGCTGCTCATCCGCAGTGGCAGGCACTGAGAGCTGGGAGGAAGCACTATCTAAATCAACCTAGGAGAGCCTGAGATACATTCCTGAAAAGCTGGCTTTGTCCCAAACACCCTGCTTTCAATTTTCTGGCAGGTGTCGGCCATGCAGGTTGCTCAGGGGGCAGAGGCACTTCGCAGGGAGACAGCAAAAATCTGGGATTAATTCAATGTCAGCAGAAGCTTCTACAAAACCACCACCCTCCCCTGGGCTCCTCTCCCTGCAAAGGGCTGGGGAGCCTGCTATAAATGGGCAGAGAAAGTGTCACGTTTGCAGCTTTTACCCCCCCCCCCCCCGTCCCCTGAACGTGTGCATTGTAAATCCTGGGTCTGTGCCATTCCTCCCTGCCCACTTCAGAGCCCGGTGCACATATATTATCCGCCAGCTGACAGATTCAGCAGTGATAGATTAGTTGAGCTGGAGAAAGGCCATTTGGACCCTGGGATGCTGGTGAGGCCGGCAGGAATCCAACAGCCGGCAGCAGGGGCGCATGGAGCAGAGAAGTGCACATTCCTCTTGTAATCTCAGAGGAGCCAGAAAGCTCACGGAAGCCAGAGGGAGACTTGAGCCATGGGGCCGGATAAAACACGTTTTACTTCAGGTCCTGAGCTCACTGCTCCTGCATAAAGTCTTTTTGGTGGCTTGAAGGTTAATCTCTCACCTAAACTCAGGAAATGCTCTCCAGCACATTTCCGCTACTTAGCATCCAACTGGGGTTCCATGTGACTGTAGGCAATAGGGTGGCACAGCAAGTTTTCAGCCACACAGAGGAGGTAATAACTCACACTGCACTATTGCAATGCTGTGAACCCACTTCCCCACAGCCTGCATGCTGGCAAAGGCTTCCACGTGGAGACAGAGAAGCTGTAGGGAGATGCAAGTGCGATTGCACACGTTGGGAGCAAAGTTATAGGGATGTGTGAGAGCAAAGCAAGGTCAGCTTTGACACCTTTTTTGTGCAGTATCAGAGGATGCATTTGCATTGCCAGCCACTGGTCTGTGCCAGTTTGCACCAGCTGAGCTCTTGGGTCCTGAATTTTGTGTGCTGATGGCATACAAAATGTTTTGCGTTTCACTGTGTTCTGCTTGTAAAAAGAAAAAGGATAGTATTGGAGCTATAAGGAAGGATGTCTTCATCAAACATGCTGGATAAATACTGTGCCTTATTTATGAGGCTTTAATTCTCCACCAAATGAGAACCTGACTAAAACACAAATCTGATCCCCGGTTCCTCATTCAACACAGAAAGCAATACCAGTTTAAGTTCATATTAATTCAGTTTTGGATGGTAAAGGCAGGTGGAACAGGCACTGAGTTCAGCCACATGTGGCTACTTCTGCAGAATGTGACAAACAACACTGTCTCTGTTCAGCTGCCAGGGTGGAAGGTGTAGTTTGGCATCTTAAGATGTGGATGAACAATGAACTAAGGGAGATGGAGATACATCACCCAAGAGAGTGTCCCATTTGAACACATTGTTCTTGACACATCTGTGACACTTCTTCCTGACCCAGGATGCCCCTCTATGATAGCCTTCCTCACCTGAACTTCAGGAGCTATTTTTGTAGATGTTGGGAATCAAATGTCATGGTTCTCCCTGAGGAAACTGTGAAAGAAGCTCCAGATTTCCCAGCTCATCCAATCTGTCACCCTCTACCTAGAGGGTGAAATGACTTACATGGAGACCTCTGGCTGCTCCTGATGCTCTTTGTCCCCATAGAAATACAGTTCAGCTTGCTTTTAGGAAGCCCAGTAAGTATTGCTTTGTGTGGAACTGACTTCCCCTGGGGAAAGTGCCATGCTGAATACCCACCACTTTCCTCCCAAACCCTGAGCACCAGTCTTTGATATCAACTGCCTCTACAGGAAGAGGGACAATCAGTTGAAGGGCACCTATTGCCACCAAAACAGCATTTACTTTCTTCTTGCCTGCTTCTGGCCAGATCCACTGGAGATGGAGGGGATCTGGATGTGGGGACTGGTGTGGCTGCTGCGTTTCAGGGTGCAGGCAGAGTGTATTCCTTTAAGCCAATAAGCAAGTAGGCTGTAAGATTCTGCAAGGAAACATAGTGTTGTTCAGTAAACTGAACAAGACCGTGTGTGTTGATGTGCCTCACTGCACCGGTGGACACCAGCATACATTGCAGTGGCTGCCAGCAGGCAATTCCAAGGGTAATAGCAATAACCCAGGCTAATATAACTCCCTGGTGGTGTGAAAGGTGATGGGAGAAGACGGGGAAATTTCTTTCCTAAGGCTATTCTTTCTCTGCATTCTGAACTTTGAGATTTCCATTCCCCCTTTCACAGGTATAATGACATGCTTTTAATGGCTGTAAAATTACAGAGCTCTTTTTTAACTGTAACTACAGCATATCACTCTCTGACCTCCTGCAGCAGTGAATTACATGGACTGACTACACAGTACATCGGGTGTGGTGGGGATTTTTTTTTCTTTTAACCTGTATTAAATTTGCCTAACCATTAATCTAATGGAATAAGACCATAGTTTTCATTTTATGAGATAAGGCAAGAAGAGCAATAAATTGCTTTTCACTATAACTCATATAATTCTAAAATAATCCTGCCATTAGCATTCCTCCCTAGGCTAAATTCCTTGGGAGAATTCTGACCACATGAGGTAGTCACAGGCAAATCCCATTTAGGCCTTCAGTCGCCTTTGTTTCCCTTCAATTTTTCAATCTCAATTAAACATTGACACATTCTCCAGTGTGAAATGACCCAGAACATAGTGTGCTAGAGTCTAAGTATATCCAGGCTAAATTTGGCCAAATCATTTCTTCAACAGCCAGGAGACATGGGCAGTGAGTCTTGATCTAATGCAGAAAATTCAAATCCCAATTCCCAAAAATCGAATTTCTTTCTGTTATGTGAAGTTGTAGAGTTGTACTGTGACTGTCTACTCAACATCCCCATGCATGGAGAAACATTTGAAAGCCCTTTTGCTGTTATGATTTTGATAATCAAATGTGATCTGAATCTACTCGGAGTTGAATATGTTGCTGTCTTTACAAATTAGGGATCCAGGTGCTACCCTGGATGTTTCACCAGACTGGAGTATCAAAACAAGAATTCCTAACAGGTTTTCAGGAAACAGAAAATGACCCCACCTCCTTGTTGGTGAATAACACATTGGAAAGACCATTTCTGACATAATGTTAACCAAGCATTACAGCATCCTGACTTGTATGAAAACTGGTGTGACCAGGAGGAGCAGGGAAGTGATGATGTCCCGTATTCAGTGCTGGCGAGGCTGCACCTTGAATCCTCCGCTCAGTTTTAGGGCCATCAGTACAACAAAAATATTGAGCTGCTGGAGCACGTCCAGAGGAAGGCAATGAGGCTGGTGAGGGTCTGCAGAACAAGTCTTATGAGGATCCACTGCGGAAGCTGAGGTTGTTTAGTCTAGAAAAGAAGAGACTAGGAAGAGACCTTATTGCTCTCTGCAACTACCTGAAAGGAGGTTACAGTGAGGTAAGTGTTGGTCTCTTCTCCCAAGTAACAAGTGATAGGATGAGAGGAAATAGCCTCAAGTTGTGTCAGGGGTGAAGTTTAGATTGGATATTAGGAAAAATGTCTTTACTGAAAGAGCGGTGAAGCACTGGAAGAGGCTGCCCAGGGACATGATGGAGTCTCCATCCCTGGAGGTATTAAAAAAAATGTGTAGATTTGGAGCTTTGGGCATAGTTTAGTAGGCATGTTATATTGTGCTGGTAGTTGGACTTGATGATCTTAGAAGTCTTTTCCAGCCTTAACAATTCTATGATTCTAAGTTTGATGTCTCCTTTTGATCATCATACTCTTCCTTGGATGCTGTAATCTTTGCTGATCCCAGACTTCTCATATCATGTCTCTTGATCTTTTACCCTCTGGCCACTGCTCTGTCTCTGATCAGCAAACACTGGCCTTCAACACAATCAGATCTCAGAATTATTTTTGACCTAGGAAAGTCCAGGACAGTTGCTACAATAACATTGCCGTGCGATTACTGAGAATCTCAGAGAAATCTGAAAGGGTAGGAGAGTATCATTAGCTATGTTTCACAGATGGCAAACACACAGAAGGGGAATGATTTATTTGATGTCATCCCTTAAGGCAGAGAGAGAGGCAGAAAAGGAACCCAGGAGTCCTGACTTCCAGTTACATTGTAAAGTGTAAGTGGAAACCAACTGAGTGCTTACAAGCCTCTCCAGGTACATGAAACACCAAGGTGGCTCTAGCAGACCTGGCTGCTGGCCAGCCAGAGAAAGAGAGAACATATGGGGTCCAGATGAAATAAATGAAATCCTCTCATGGGAGTTTCAGACCTTATTGGCTGTTTTATGACCAAGGAAGCTTACAAAAATCTGGGGCCATATGCCTTTCTCGCAGCTGAGCAGCCTGCAAAGTCCAAACCAAGTCCTATAAACATTGCTTAACCTCCGGAGACCCTCTTTCTGGTTTGGGCTTAGCAAAACCTGCCCCTTCTTGCATGAGATTGGCTTTTTTTTGCCCCCCCGTATGAACTTATCTCAGTGGCATTGGCAAACAAAGCCACCAACATGAGATTTATTGGGGCTACATGCCTTCCATGAGGGTAAATGTAAACTTTTTCCCAACACTCCCACTACATACACATTCTACTTAAGTACAGTCAGCTCCAGCACCAAAAATGCTCTCTGGAGACCTATGTACCAGACAGGATCATAGAAGCTCTATCAAGACCCTTACTATCCCCTAACAGATGTGACCAAGAACATGACACATACTCACGACTTATTTCTCTTTGCCCATCTCTCCCATTCACTTTTCAGTTCTGTCATCACTTTGACTTCGTTTATTGATTTTCTGCTTTTGTTTCAATACTGCCTTTTCTCCCTCTCTTTCTCACACTCCCCTCCTCTCCCCTCTGCTTAATGCAGAGCCAAATGGCCTGTATTTGCAACAGGTGGTGGCAAAAGGGACAAGGAAGCTCTAGTTATTTTTGGGGGGGGCACAAGCTTTCATGATAGGGAGCTGTGCAGAGAGGTAGGAGAGTATACACACAGCAGAGGGCTGTGTAGCACAAGAAGGAACTACAATACTGGCTGGAGGAAAGCAGATATCCAACATGCAACACCCTCAGGGATTAGTTTATGCTTCTAGCATAATGATCACTCACACCCGGTGCTCCTGCACTAGCCTGGAAGATAACCTCTTGCCATCCTCCCTTCTAGTATGTCTTAGCTAAAGGCAAGATGTAACCCTGGTAGTGGAGAAACATTGCACTGAGGCTATCCAGTGCGTGGGTAAGGAGATGCTATGATGCAGCTTGTAGTATAAAAACAAGCCTCTGACTGGAAACGAAGACAAGCTCCTGTTCTTTTCATTTCACCATTTTCAGGCCTGCAAGCAGCAAAACAAACCTTTTTCTAAGTGTGGAAATGCAACCTGCAGAGTTTGGTGATAGAAAGGGCAGAGCAGAGCCCTACTCCTGCAGTCTGTTTTCAGTTTGTTTCTCTGAAAATGCCTTGAGTGTTTTATACCTACACTGTTGTCGAAGGTGGCAGACAAGCCAGTGTTGTTATTCTGCTGTGGGAAAGAAACAGAAATAAAAATAATAACCATGTGCTTTCACTGTCTTGGAGTTCTGGAGGGAGTACAGAATAAAGGAGGATCTGGGACCTGGTCTGCTGCCACTCCATGTGAATTCAGAGGACTTAGTAACATTTTAAATATCAAATACAGCCTCATTTAGTCTGATGGATCTTCATACTTCCCCTTTGAAATACTCAGATATCACAAGACAAAGTCCTCCCTCTGCAAAGGTTTGGGCTATATTTTGGAAATGGGTATTCATTTGGTGTTCCTGATCTTTTCAAGGTCCTTAATCCAAATTCTTCAGTACCTCTGAGAATTTGCTTCATTTGGCAACACAGATACCTACAGCGGTGAGCTGTTTCATCTTCTTTTGTAGACAAGGGAGAGAAACTGATACCTCTGGGGTGCAATTCATCCCATGCTGATGTCTGAAACAGGTAAAATGAATTGTGCCCTTGACAAACCTCTGGTCTCCATGGACTGGAAAGGCAGCCTAGCATGATGAAGCCAAACAAAGAGCAATATAGGCATCCAGAATGGAGAGGAGACTCTCCAGCATTTCATAGGAGACACCCCAGAATGAAAGCAACCAGAAGGAACCTTTACTCATCTTTGCACAGATAGTCTGGGCCATTCCTCTCCTCTTTAGCTATTAAACAACACTTGTGCTGGGCACAGAGAAGCAGGATCCCGGCACCTTTTCTGTGGGGAGTGGTCTTGCCTAAAATGGTACCATTTTTGGCTTGGATTCCAGGTCTCCTCCTCCCCTCTTCTCAGGGACCTTGACAGAGACACTTGGCTGCTTTTTCACTGGCCTCATGATGGAGCCAGAGCAGCGTGCAAATGTGGCGTCATGTGCCAGGGGATCCTACCTGCCAGAGAAGGGGTGTGAGCATCCATGCAGCTCACTGTAATTTCTCTAATGGCTTTCTTTGGCTTGATAGATATTGAAGGGAGCTTGTTGCCGGGGCAATTTCCATGGAGAGATAATAAGAGATCATTTTCAAGTGAGCGAAACTTTAATGGCACATTCTGGTAATGAGGCAGCAAGGAGAGTAATGACCAGAGACCTCAGAGTGAAAGCACATCATGAGAGAGGGGGGAGAACTCTGAGTTCACCTCTCGAGGCAAACATTTGAGGCCTGATCTTTGTCCCCTGGAAGTCAGCCTGGAGTTTAGCTGCTGACTACAAGAGAGAGGAAGATTAAGACCTAAGTACTGGTAATGGGACTGAGTGGCTCCATAGAGATGCCCCAGTGAATTCACTGGACAAGCAGGAAGACTCTAGTAGGGCTCAGACACCAAATGCTTCAACCCTTTCCTTCAGCAGAAGATAAGTTGGAAACAAAAAATGAAGGAGAGCTGGATATCCCTGTGCCAACCATGTGCTTGCCCTCTGAAACCAACAGGAAATATTTCAGCCTGTGTATGTTAAAGGGTTGTGTTCCTAAGTGGTAGGGAAGGATGTGTTACAGAAGAGAAGGTCCTGTCTGTTTTGAGCTCTGTGTCCTGTGATGGGCATCTTCAGAAATCTGTAGGGAGTAGATCTGAAATGATATAATTGTGGTAAAGCAAGCGGGCTGGCAGGCAGCGATCAAGGGTCTATGGACAGGGAAATCCTAAGAAGAATGTCTAAGAAAAGGACTCATCCCCTTCAGCTTTTATATCCCAGAAGGAACTATACCTATTCCTCTGGTGTGAGTGTAAATATGGAGCTCAGTAGCCAGTATAAACATAAAAGCCACTTCCGAATTATGAGAGAAAACTGTGCCCATGCTAGACCAGCACAAAGGGACAGAGTGCAAAAGACCGTGAAGAACCTATGTAGGAGCAAAGATACCTAAGGTCCAGGATTGTGTTTTCTATTCAGTTCTGAATCTCAGATAAACCTGGGAAGATATGCCTAGGAATTAAAGTACAGAAGAGGCTGTGGATATCCTGCCTCCACCTGGAGCCATGAAGAACATTCATGCCTCTTAGTTCCTTTAATTCATCTCTGTAGATTGGCTTTGCCTTGCTCTTAAGGAAAGCCCTCAATCAGCTACTTCTTAAGGGCATCCAAAGCCAGTTGTTGCTTACCTCCTTTCAAAAGAAGGAAGGTGAAGGGTCTGCTTTCCTTCAGCCTCATTAACAGTTGTTCCATTAATCACAGCTTTCTCTTCAAACCCAGAGACAATCTGTCCAATTAACATTAAAGCTCTAGCAGTCACTTGCAACTTTGCAAGTGGCACTTTGACAACCGTTGTTAATAAGTCTAAGATTCTTAGAGCTGCTCACAAACAAAGAGCCCGGTTATACCTTGTTAATACCCTATGCTCCTTGTTTGCACGAGCAATAGAGCCAGGCTCCATTCTATTCATTTTATGATGGATCTCAGCAGAGCCTAGGTCCCCAGATACTTTTTCCAATAGACCTCTCTCTCTGTCCATCACATCCCACCACCTCCCCCGTATTCACCTAGACAACTCCTTTCTCCGGCAACATATCCCCAACTAGGCTTTAACACTGGATTGCACCTGAGTGAAAGGAGCTGCAGGTTGGAAAGTATCAGCAAATTAGAGTGCAGGTCCAACAGAAAAGGTGCTTAATAATGTCTTGTGGGGGTTATGCAATATAAGCAGAGAACAATAGAAGTATTAAGGTGTGGAGAAAAAGTTACCCACTTAACTATGAGCCTCTTAGTCTAACCTTGACTTGAGATTTCAAAGTGAATTTTGAAGGAAAGAACAATTAAATACCTAGAGATAAAGAGGAAATGAGATAAGATGCAACATGGGTTTACGAAATGCAGATTGTGTCAGACGAACATGATAGCTTTGTTTTGATAAGATACCTGATTTTCCAGACAAAGGAAACGGCTGCTGATCTCCTTTATCTAGACTTCAGTAAGGAATCTGATAGGTGCCATGTGGGAAATCATTAGTGAAGCTGGAGGAAAGGAGGATTAGTAAAATGCAAGGTGAGGTGCAACTCTCTGGAGGGAGTTTACCCAAAGAGTTTCTCACAGAGCAGTTTTGGAACTGGCATTGTCTTCTTGCGGATAATCTTGGCAGTGAAAGCAGGATCCTGAGGCTAAAATCACCCACTGACACAGAACAGGAAGTTTTGGCAATGCAGCAGAGAATGAGAGTACGAGTCTGAAAGAACTAAGTGACCTTGAGAAAAAGAATAATTGAAATGAGATCGAAAACAAAAAGGTTGAGATGACAGGTCACAAATCTGATGACTTGTGATAGCCTCAGATATAATATAGGAGATGATGGGCTGCAAATGATCAAGGAGATCTATGTGGTCTGAGTGACTGCAGAGTGACTGAGGCGTCAGGCACAGAAAGGCAAATGCTATTCTTGGATGCATCAGGAGGGATATTTCAGCAAATACAGACAAAAAGTGGTGTCATTGACTGTGGGTCTGACTTCTTAAGGTCAAGATGGATGAGCCTAACCTTGCATGGATGCAGAGGAAGGCTGGAAGATGACATAGAAGATGGAAAACAGATCACAGAGAGGAGAGCAAAAGTGTCGGGAACAGCATATTTAATTTAGTAAAACACAGGCTGACATGGGAGAAGTTCCAGAGAGTAAAATAGCTCCATAAGCTGATATGATGCAGCTCCTGAAGCAAGTAGGGTATGAATGCAGTCATACCAGAGTTAGGAGGAAAGGTTCCCTGTCTGTTTGTGGAAGATATAGGGACAAAAGTGTAAGTTTTGAGGTCTGAGCTCTTCCTTTAACACCTGAAATGACAAAGGCTGGCCTCACTAACCCAGGAGTTCCCTAACACTCATGTGTTCCCAGGCAGGGTACTTCTCCTCTGAGTCTTTCCTAGTATTCTGGACAGCTTTCTCATTCCTGATGCTCCTGAGAATCCCTCCAGGATCCTGCCAGAAAGTTGGTACATCTGTGTGGGAAACTAAAGTGATGATTGCAGCCCACACAGGGAAATCTCAAGTCTAATATAGACAGGACAGGTAACAAAATCAAGGAAAAAAGACTCAACAGAAGAGTTAGCATGGTGTAAGAATGCAAGCTACCTGCCTAGGGTCCCGGTGGTCTGCTTTCTATCCTGTGCTGTCACACATTCGCTGCTCTGAGTTAGCATTTCTTGCCACTTTCCTCCTGTCTTACAGCAACATCTGAAACAATCACCTCTGCATTTTGCTGGCTAGAGATGCCTAAAGAGGGTAAGCTGGCAATTGGAATCAGATGCACTGATACAATCTGCGCAGTGCATGTTTTCCCCTCCTGTCTATTGCTCATGCATTAGAGTCATTTTAAGCAGCATATGCTTTTTTCTTCTCCTTTGTATTTGCCTCATTTTGAGGCCTTTTGTGAAACTGGGACAAGTGCTTTCTGATGAGCTGACTATGGATTTGAGGAGCTTGCTGAGAAGGCTGTTTACTGGGTGGGTATGAACTGGGCTTAAATCTAAAGGAACTGTTAATGCCTTGTCTGGCACAGGGCTATCACACGTGTCACAGCTTTGATTATTGCCGTCTGTCATGCTGGGAGGTCAATGCGAGATGAAAGAAGATTGGGAAACAGTCAGATTTGAGCAATCAAGGTGATGTGTTCCTGGAAGGGGCTGGGAGGCAAAGAGGGGAAGGCATTGGTGAGCCTGCAGGTTTCCTTCTCAGCTTTGGACCAGCAGCACATATGTTGTAATTACATGTAGACCTATCTATTTAAAGATATTTTTGCCAAGTTTTTGTCCTGCTGTGATGATTATGTTAGCCTGTGCCAGGCACTGGGAAACCTGCTGGGCCTTGAGGAATGGAGAAGCACGAGCTGTGAATTAGGGTTTGTCAGGGACTTGTCACCTCTTAAAAAAATGCAAACCCACCAGTATCCAAGGGCGTGGAGGATTGCATCATGACTTGGACATGGGCTCTGCCTATCTGTCTGCCCCATCTCTTTAACATATATGCAAGGCAGCTTGTCCTTTCTAAGTACTCCTGTACGTTGGGAACTCTGATGAATCGTAGTTATCACTGTTACTTTTCCTGTATGCAGCTCTTGACTCCTTTATTCCAAGTTCTTTTCATACACAACCCAGAATAGAGGCTGGTGGGCAGGGTTTGGCTTGGAGGGTGATGGGTTTGGTTCAGAGGGACTGGAAACAAGTGGTTAAGGCAGCAAGTGGCACTTTTGCTCCTATACTATGTTCTCACAACAGGCAAGTTGTCCCAGCTGGTGATGCTTCCGTGTCCACAGAGTAACTCAGACACTCTCCTGGATCCACCCTCTCCATAATCTGCATTTATCACAGCAGGATACTAAGGCACAGGGAGTGAAAGTGGTCCAAAGTCAGTGTTTACAGCTGTAAAAAGTATTCAGGAGTTTTTAACATTTAGTGATTCATTCAACATGACATGAGATTTGGGTTTTCCAGTCTCTATGTCTGCATGATAGTTGCATCTTTCTTCCAGTCCCTCAGAGGTGTCTCAGCCCAGCACAGACGTATGTGCCTGCTGGTTTCTGTGTTACCCACTCCTACCCCTTACCTTGCCCTGGCAGCACAGGAGCTCTCCCTAGAGCAGGTGTATATGGGAAAGACAGTTCTGCTAAGGCCTGATTCCTCTTTCAGATACATATGTAGAGTGTCAGGCTTCATTGCCCTGTCTGTGCCGAGCTTCCAGGTTAGGAAGCCCTCCATCCACTCCTGTGGGATCACCGTGTTGGCAGGTTGATGGCGATCCTCTAAGCATCAGTATTTGTTCCCTCCAGAAAAGGTCAATGTCCAGCTCTTCAGGACTGTGGCACCATGACCTTTTCAAAGTACAGACAGATGGAAGTGGCTCTGTGGAGAAAGGGCAGGGCAGGAGGGCAGCTGGCAGCCTTCCTAGGAGTTTGTTTTAGTGAAAGAAAACATAAAAGTCTCCCAAACACATAAACATTTATGGGCAGTTCCTCTGCTGCTCTAAATTGGTTTAGATCCTGACTTCAGTTGTGCTGTAGTGCTTGAACCAGCCTTCAGTCAACCGTCTCTTCCTATTCTCATGATGCTTCTCTATTTCCTCCACACAGTGTGAGATCACTCAACTCATATTCTCATAGTGCTCCAAGGATCTGGATTTACTCTTTCTGGTACTTAGAGAGTTGTTTATGTCCACACAAGAGGGGTAAGAAATGGAGCCAAATCTGACTTCTCCAGCTGGGCCATCCAGTCTTATTATCCATCCTTCACAGAAGCCAATCCAGGCACAAAGCTATAAAGAGGAGGGGATAGTCTTTAGCTGACTGCCTGCTAAGTACCAGGCATGGGACTACTGCTGCGGAGTATGAAGAGAGATTGGGACAGAACTTGCAGGTGATGTGCAGTGCTGCCCCACTCAGAAGGATGCTTTGCTAACATATTTCCATGTAATAAAAATAAAAGCTAAACTATATTTACATTTCAGGGCCTGTATACATCTTACTGTATCAGGAGAAGAATTACCTCCCCCTTGGATCATTGCAAAAATGGGTTGCAGATTGCTCAGAAAAAAAGAAGAAAAACACTTAGTTCAAGGTCCCAGAAGCCACAATTTACATGTTATTTTGGATGTCTTGGTTTCAGGATAAGACACAAAAGTCTTTGCTAACTGCCTGAACTCTGTGAAACATCTATCTTACCACCCCACAGCTTTAGGACAAGGCTCATGCTCAAATGAACAGTAGAACTGGGGCTCAGATCTGGAGCTGTTTCAGAGATGAGGAGAATGGACAAAGCAGACCCCATGTCCTCTAGAGAACACAGTTGGGTTAAATTACCTTATTGACTAAATGAGATGAAGCATGGAGTAAGTTTAATTTCTGTGTTACTTTCTTGTTAATAACAATACCTAATTAAGGCATCTGGTGACAGCTTAATGGGCAGAGAAGGAAAAAAATTAAGAAGGTTTTATTGAATTTTTCTTTCAACTCTGGCTCTCTGGATTTGACTGAATCCATCATCAGAGACAGTGCCTTGTTTGTATGAATCTGTTCAGCCCGGCAGTGTAAGTTGTAGCTTTATTGTCTAGGAACTATCCCTTAAAATTAAACTCGTCATTCTTATGAAGATGATTGCTTGAAGGGGAGATTAACCTTTATGATGTGATGATGGAAGTTGTTGTTCATTTCAAGAGCCCATGAAGATTGTTGGGAGCTGGAAGTGATGGAAACTGGACTAGGATTTGGTGACATAGATGAGAGGTGGAAATGGAGTTTGTCTTTGATGGAGATCCTCTCATCCACTTTTTCACATTTGATTTCATTGTGAAGTTATTAATATTTATATATTAAAAAAAAGAGAGAGATTTAGAAGTGCCTGAACTCTTATTAGTATGTATGTGCAGCATCTCATGCAACAAGATCCCTATCCCTGCCTAGGACCTTTATGTGATACTAAATAAAAGATGGGTGATTTATCAATAGCAGAGTGTTCAGTTTTGTTTGTTATGTGCTGCACATTACCTTTCCTCCTCCTGCTGCTGGCTTGCAGAAGAGACAACCATGTTGTCCACGGCCTCTTGCAGAAGAAAAACCCTTTGGCTTTTTCTTCCAACCTGGTTATTCTGTGATTCTGTGAATATGGAAGACATCAAGGCTGTGCATAACAATATTGCAAGCCCTGGCCCCCCAGATTGGGTTCACACTACAACCCGTATAACATTGGCTTGTGTGAACAGACCAGTTGCAGTCAGCTGGAAACTCAGGGTGGGACATAAGGTTTCTAGGACAATTCAACCATGCCAAATCTTAACCCACACAAAAATGTGGTATGAATCCAGCAAGGACACAAGTGTAGCCCTGACTAAACAGTTCTGTGTAAAATGACACTGAGTTGTTTTCAAGCTCTTCTATAAGTGATTGATCTCCTGTAACAGGACACGTGCAATTAACCAGCAGCTCTGCTATTAATAACTATTCCTGAGCATGTGGATAAAATGAATTGGGGTCTCTGTGGATTATTACCTTTCTCTATCTGACACTTTTTTAGATGAATGACATGGAACAAAAAGGGAATATTAAGAGTATATAATTGAGTGTGTACTGGCGTTTATGAAGAGATTCCTACAATAACTGTCATGTTCCACCTGATGGAGTAGCTGTTATGTGAACATGCCAAAGCACCACTTTCCTTGCTGTGATCTTTGTTCTCACTTGCTTTCTCTGCATTAGCTTAAAATCTCCTTTAGCTGATGCCACTGGATGCAGCCTGAGTAATGACTCGAGTGCAAAATAAGGATGAGAATAAAGAATGAGGTGAACACTTAACTGTCAGAGGTCTCAAGTCGGGCACCAAAGTGAAAGGAGACCCAGTGCCTCAGAGGCAGAGAGTTTCTGCCATTTCCACATTTCCACCAATGACAGGTGCCCCTGTGCTAGACACTGTCAAACCTCTGCTCCAGAGGGAACAGCTACATTAGGCAGAGAAGCTCTAGAAGTAAAAGGAAGGCGTGGAGGGATGAAGTGACTTGCTTTCTCAGTCACAGTGCATTGGTGGCAGAGCCAGGAAAAGGAGCTGTCTGTACTGGATGGCTGTGTTGGGTATCCCAGATCCTTAGCTGGAGAATCCTGGCAGGGCTGTCCTCCTGTGTGAATGACAATGTGAGAAAAATGTGATTTTTTCAGAAAGAAAAACTTAACTACAGTCTTAAACTAGGCTTTGTAGTGGATGCAGCAAGATGTAAACCAAACCCTCACATGGCAGTAACTGGCCTCTGCTATGGAGACATCATACTGGCTGGCTGGGAGCATCTTGGAGTTACAGGGAGACCGCTTACACCTGCAGACATGCACCCTGAGATGGTTTACAGAAGGATGCTTTACCTTTGCATTGGCAGCTAGCTCTTGTGTCCTTTTATATCCAATGGCACAGAGGAATGTTCCTTTGCATCCCAGCTTTCCCTTCCCCTCATCAGCCTGTCCCTTTTTCCATTGCTGCCCTGAATCTTTCCATTCTGTTTTCTTTCTATGCCCTCTCTATATTTTTCCTTGTTCATCTTTCACACACACACACAGAGTCACACACTCAGTCCTGCTAGAGCTGCAGATCTGCCTGCAGATCTTGAATGCAATAGGGCTGAGGAATATCCTGTCACCTCCTGCCCCTCTACACCCCCCTGTCCCATTCCCCACTGATCTATTACAAAGGACAGGTAACCTCAGCCAGAAAGACGGATGCCACAATTACGTTCCCCTTTTCAGCAGCCCTTGCTTCTTCCTGATGGAAATCGTGGGCAAGAAAAATCTATTATTACTCTCCAAATCATATCAAATATTTATCAGGGTAATTCTCTAGTTATCACCACCGATTGCAAGCCTTAGTCACGTAGTAAATCTTGTTAGTGTCATCTCTGGGAACGTGTCTCGTCTGTCTCCTCAGCCGAGTGCTGCATAAACCAGGTTGCCCCAGGGGAATTTGGCTTCTGGGAGGCAGTGGAGAAGCAGGAGGCGGAGGTGACCAAAAATGGGCACAAGCTTTCCAAATCCCCTTTCTCCCAGGACATGATATGGGGTCCATTCAGGATGGGGCTGAGGGGAGAGCAGGTAGGTTGTAGGTGGGATGGGGAGGCCTGCTGGGACACACCAGTTGTTGCCTCCCTGATGTACCAGACACTGTACAGAAAGGCTCATTCCTCATCAGAAACTGTCTGAAAAGAGCAGTGTATTAACTTCCCCAGGACAGAGATGGAGTCACTCAGGGTTACTCAGAGGGTAGAACAGAGGTCAGGGGCTCTGGCTGTATGGCCAGTGGCTCAATTACATGATTATGCTTTCGGAGCATTGTGGCTGGTTTGAAGTAGCTCTATCCTGGGGGTCCTGTAAGTCAGGGCAACCTTGACATCTCTGCTAGCCATGCCAAGGACTCTCCCCTTCCACCCGCTATGCAAAGCACTAGCAAATGCAGCCACTCTAACTGGCATTTTGTTGTTGTTGTTGGCATCAAAATGTTTCCAGATTGTACCTATTTTTAAACTCTTTATTGGGTCAGATCTGGACAGCTTGGAGACTTCAGCTCTTCCCTCTTTCTACCCCTGTGCACATAACTTATTGCTGCAAAGGGAAGAAATGAGCAGCAAATTTCCTTTGCCAGAACCAATCAATCTGGCACCTGTCATCAACATCACAGCAGCTATAAAATATTTAATTTCTTAATGATGAATTGGCAGATTGTTTAAAAAAAGACAACAAGGAAACAAAGAGAAGGAAACAGACACTCACAATCTGCAGTCACACTCTTTGCCAGGCTGAGCCTTTGGAGCTGAAAGCAGGAATGTGTTTTTCCCTCCAAGCTACCTGACAGTGCTGTCTAGTAATAAAGCCTTGCTAGTTGTGTTGGCGATGTTCCTTCTCAGACAGTTGTCAGACCCTTGCCTTGCCATCCTAAAGTCTCTCCGCTGATTCCTGATGAGACTCAGCCTTCAGAGGATTGTTTTCACAAAATAGGAAAACAGCTTCTCAACGGCACAGATCTCTCCTTCAAGTGCTGATGCACTGGTATAACTAAGAAAAAGGAATGACCAGGCTAGGTCAGAACACAAGCCCATCCAGCCAAGTATTCTGCCTCCAGCAGTGACCACCAGTGTTTGGTTTGGGAAATGTATAGGAATAGGTCCATCATATAGTGCTGTTTCCCTAGCAGCCTCCAGCAGTCTGCAGCCCAGGGAGATCTTTGGGGTTTCTAGCTCGGATTGGAATTTTCTTCCACGCGCTTGCCTAGTCATTTTCTAAAGTTATGCAAACTTTGAGCACCCACAAAATCTTCACTCCAATAGTCCCACAGTTCTCCTGCGTGAAGCTATATGCCTTATTTTGTTTTCAGCACATCGTCTGCTAATTTAACTTGATGTTTCCAGTTCTTGCACTAAGAAGACAGTGAAAAATCATTCTTTCTTCATCTCCCATGCCTTGGACAGGTTTGCCTCACAAAACAGGGAATGGCATGGAGATGTCTGTCTTAACGGTTACCAGGATTCTAAGCCTGCAGTGGACAGTCTGATTTCCCAGGGCATGGCAGCTTATGTGTGTCCACAGATACCTCCTGTCTGTGGTACCTACAGTTGGGAGCTTGGAGGGGAGCCAGACTCCTTACCTGTCTGTTTCCCAGTGCATAAAGCGATGCTGGTGGCAGCCACCAATTCAGCTGATGCAGCTGCTGTGGAAAGGGGATTGCTCAGATAGCAAGACCCTCCACTGTGGTTATATGAATTACCTAAAAAACTTAAAAACCTTTTCCCTGTCCTCATGTCAATTTGTATCCAGTCCTTTTGCACCTCACTAAATCCTGTAAATACACAGGCAAGCAAGTCTCCTGACCAAAGAGCCCCTTTTACTTTAGTGTTTTCTGCTGGGATTTATTTGAAATACAGTGATATTTGAGTTTTTTTTCTTTGATTAACTTCTAACTCCTGTTCTTGAGACCTTTTCATTACAAGAGTCATAAGGTTTCACTAAAGCAAATACAAACTTCTAGCCATCACAAAACCCCTGAAAACTGGAGTTCTAAAGGCTTACACAATCCTCCTAAACCCAAGAGAAATGAAGAGGAAGCGAGTATTTTTCACTTATCACCACTTATTATTTTTAAGTTGGTCTCATGATTTGAAGTGGTGACGCTCCTCAGTGGCGTGACCAAGCCTACACTATTCATCTGGGCTGGGGGAGTGCACTGGGAAGTTTGGCAGACGCAAGTGGGTGGCTGGCAGCTCGGATGCAGTGCCTTCGTGCTCCCTCCTCTGCCTCTCCTGGCAGCATGTGAGGAGCCAGGGTTCCAGCAGACATCCACGGTGGGATCGGCCGGTTGTGATGGGATGGCAGTGTGCAGTAGATAACGAGGTTCTTGCAGCATCTTAGCTTAATTTACATGGAGATATTTTGCAGAGCCCTCAAGCTCTTTCTGCTCTGGTGACTTGTTTTAGCCTTCCTGTAGACATCCTGTGTAAATATGTGAAACCAAAGCTCCCGCTTGTACAGGAAGGACTTAATCTGTTTTCAAGAGGGGTCAGTGAAATTAGGAGCAGTGCTTATCACTGCCAGAAGCTGGTACGCGATGGCAAACTGCCACTTCAGACTTCATCCCCTCCCTGACGGCATGGGTCTGCTCTAGGGCAAAACAGGGTTTCCCCCAGCTCCTGTGTAAAGGCTCTGGACTGCAGAAGCTGTTTCCATACACACCAAAGCACACTGCACTCCTAAGGGCTGGTTGCTTTGGCACACAGATAAGATGAAATCAAAGGACAGTACTTCCATGTCAGACAGCTCATTTGCCTGTTAACTCTGGATCTGTCTTCTGCAGATGATGTTTAAAGAGAAGTTTGCTCCATTGATCCTCTCTAATATCTCCTTGGAAGATCTGAATGGAAAACATCCTGCTTATCTCTAATCCAAACTGTTTTCTCTCTGCCTCTGGGCCAAAAAACTGCAACAGGCTTGGCCTTTGTGGGATGCTGAGCAGACACTGGGCTGCCTGCTGCCTTTCTGGGCATGGAGAGAGCCTGAAAACCAGCCTCTTCCTCTGTGCCACCTGCTGTGAGGTTTTTGGGTATGCAAGAGGTAATTAGAAAGCAGCAATCCAGCAGCTCCTAGTTGCGGATTGCAGCACGGTAACTCTGAAGAGGCACCTCTTTCCCACCTATTAAAATAGAAACCACTGCTAGCAAAAAAAATTGGGGAGTGTGACTCAAAGCGGAGGAAGGAAAAGGGATAGGGATGAACGGTAGCTAGACACCCACATCAGGAGAGCATCTAAGCAAAACTGCTTGCATCCTACTGTTGTCAACCTGATTTCAAATTAAACACATGCTTAAGGAGAGAAGGGACTGAGAAAATAGTTGGCTGCAGGAAATTTTTGTCTACGCAGTGATAGAAGGCACATGTTAAGGGTGCCCATGGGATCCTGCTTTTCTTTCTTTCTTGTTACCCCAATTCAGCTCAGGACACACTGGTCTAAGGGTGTCTTTCTGCCCTTGATTCCTTGCCAGGCATACCTGTTTTGAAACCTTTCTCCACATGGAGTAGGCTAAGAAAGGTAAGGAAATGCAAACAGGAGAGAAATGGACATGTATGAATGCCCCTAATTTTGCTTATGCTTTTGCTGTCACTTATACTGCTATAAAATGAATGTAAAATATTGTGATTCCACTCTAATAATTTTTTCATCCATTTACATTGGCATAATTTCCATCTGAGTGGAAATTTTTGTCAGAATCTGGTTGGGGCAGATCCTTTATTTTATTATTTGATTGCAAAGAACCTACTCTCTCCCAAATATCTTTTTTTTTTCATTAAAAAGTAATTACTGAACGTGGCCAGCCAAAGCCACCTATTGCAGTGAAGTTAGTCTAGCTAGAGAGCTGTAGTGTGAGAGGGAACCAGGAATATACCAGGCGCTGAGGTGGGAGCATCACTAAAGCTAATTATAACACTTGCAGCCTAAATAGTTTGGATCCTTGTTAGATGGATTAAAAAGTCAACATTTCAATATAAAAAAAAGCTTTGATAGAGGCTAGGTTTTGGCTGAGTTTTTCCACAATGTCACCCACCATCCCACCTCATCTCTCTGCTTCTCCACCAATATGGAGATTCACCCTTCCACACTCCCCTTTCCAGGAACCTCTCGCTGCCGCTGCCGCGGGTGCACAGCCTGAAAAAGCAGCTTCCCAGGAAAACAACCCGCGCAGTCACCCTCCTCCCTGGGCCAATTTCATCCTCTTTGGAGGGGACTAGGGGAATGGGAAGATGCTACAGGCCATGCAAGGACAATGATGGCCCTGTGGAGAGGCTGGACCCATGCTGACTGCAGAGGAGGTGCAAACAGATCTTGCTCCCAAAAGACATGACGGCAGCATGCTAAGGTGCAGCCAGCGGCAAGCAAAGGGAACACAGTGACACCAGAGGCCCCAAGTGCTGCCAGCCATGTGCACTGCCCTCCCCAAGCTGTGCATGGTCCGGGGCTCCTCTGTCCCCGGCTTTTGCTGCTGGACATCCCCATACCAAGACCCTGAGGTGACTGAGGTGATAGAAAACCACGTAGCACTTGCCAGTTACTGCTGCCACCCCTGATGGGGGCACTTTGCAATTGTCACCATTGAATCATAGAATCACAGAATAACCAGGTTGGAAGAGACCCACCAGATCATCGAGTCCAACCATTCCTGTCAAACACTAACCCATGTCCCTCAGCACCTCATCCACCCGTGCCTTAAACACCTCCAGGGAAGGTGACTCAACCCCATCCCTGGGCAGCCTCTGCCAGTGCCCAATGACCCTTTCTGTGAAGAATTTTTTCCTAATGTCCAGCCTAAATCTCCCCTGGCGGAGCTTGAGGCCATTCCCTCTCGTCCTGTCCCTTGTCACTTGGGAGAAGAGCCCAGCTCCCTCCTCTCCACAACCTCCTGTCAGGTAGTTGTAGAGAGCAATGAGGTCTCCCCTCAGCCTCCTCTTCTCCAGGCTAAACACCCCCGGCTCTCTCAGCCGCTCCCCATAAGGCCTGTTCTCCAGCCCCCTCACCAGCTTCGTTGCTCTTCTCTGGACTCGCTCCAGAGCCTCAACATCCTTCTTGTGGTGAGGGGCCCAGAACTGAACACAGGATTCGAGGTGACGTCAAGGCATCGTGATACAATTTGCTGGCATTGTTAGCGAGCACCCTCTCCCATGGATTCGCTTAAACAACATGGCACAAATCCTGACAGGAGCTGAGGACCCGCCGTGGCTGGAACAGTGTTTATTAAGTAGCAAGAAGGGCCTGCTGGGAAAACTCCAGGATGAGGAATTTTCCAGGTGAAATAGAGGGCAAAATCCCCATTTTCCACTCCATAGCTCCTCTGCTGAAGGATCTTTTGCCGTTCTGAGATCTCCAAAGCCTTCAACAGCCCTGCAAGACCTGGGGCTGATTTCAGTCCTGTGCTGAAGGACGTGGAGACAGCTGAAACATTTAGTCACCCCAGAGAGCATCACAGCACAGGGCTGCCCTGAGGTCACCTCTCCGTGTGCATGTGGCATTGGTGGCTGCAGAACTTCCCTCTCCTGGGTGGTCAGTGCCAGGAGCTGGGACATGCCACCTCCGGGGACATCCAGGGGCATTGAGGTTTTGCTTCCCTGTTCTTCTGCCTCCCTGTCTCCTGCAAGTTTTGGCAGCCAGGACTATCTCTGCAGTGCGTACCTAAAGCACAGGATGGCACTGCAGGAGCGCAAAACTGCTTCGGTCTCCACTGCAACTCAAGTGGATTTTTAACCCCTCTGTGGAAGCAAAACCGCTACAGGTACAGAAGCTTTTCCAGGGACAAGGTGTGGAGAGAGGTTTAGGGTAAGGCAATGCCCAGCGCTCTGCTGTCTCCAGCTAGGACAGAGCCTTGAGTCCAAGCTGTTGGCTGTCCCTGAAGGATTGCCCCATTTCCTTGGGATCAGAGGAGACACATTGTGCTGCAGCGTGGGCCTGAGCATGAGTGTGAAATGCCATCTTCCAAAATGCAGGCTGGATGCTTTTGCAGTGGCTCCTCCGCTGTGCATGGCAGAGTCCCTGGTCATGACATCCCTGAAGCCATTCCCCTGTCAGCAAGGGCTCAAGTCATCCTTCCCCAAAGAGTGTAGCTGTGCTCAGGCAGGCAGGTTTAGGCTAATTTGGGCAGCAGCACCTGTAAGCCAGTGTGCCCCAAATGATTCTGCTGGTGTGCACTGAGGAGAGCTGCCCATGCCCTGGCCCTGCTCAGACCCCTTGCTGCCACCTGGTTTCACCTCCTGAACTCACACAGGCAGGGAGATGGTCTTCAAATAAACACCAGTTGGAATCAAGGTCTTGCATGATAACATCCTGCTGGCTGGCAGCTGTGTTTTGGAAGAGAGTGAGCAAATCTGTTAGTCTGCTGGTTCCTGAAGGTACTGATCCTCTAGCCGAAAACTGAGGAAAGACGTGAAGATGAAGAGAAAGGCTGCAACAGCATTTCTATAGAGTACGTGCTTTTTCCTGAAATAATCCCCACAGGAGAGAAATTCTGTAAAAATATCTGGAAGTGACAATACTGGTATTTATCTGTTCCCAGCTACAAAGAATTGAAGACTTATAAAACCAGCAAGTTCTGCCCAAATTATTGCCAGAACCTGTAAGCATCAAAACCAGGGTGATCCACTTCATAGAGGTTGTCTTGAAATACCTGGTGGACTCAAGGTGGATGGCTCTGCTTTTCCTCCTCCTGTTCTCCTTGTAGGAAAAAGTTCTCTCTAGGAGTTATCCACAAGCAACAAGACATATTCAGGAGAGAAAGGAAAGGAGGGTCAAAAAAATACCTCTTCCAAGAGAGAAGGACAGAGGGGTCTGGTTCCTGCAGCTCTCATCCATCTCTCTGTATGAAGCCCTCTTTGCTTTATATCTCCCTGTTGTAAACACAGCTGATTGATTTTCTTTCTATGTCTTTTTTTGCACTTGTTTATTTTAATAAAGCTAGATATTTTTTCTTGAAAGCTAAAGCAAAATGTTCCAACATCTCCACCCACCCTCCTGGCACTAAGCATGGATGGTTGTTTCAGTGGTTATAATTTGATTTCTGCCTCTCCTGCTGTCCTGCTGGGCTGATGTGAGAGAAACAATATTTAGAAAAGTGGATTTTTAATTCTGTTCTTTTTTTTTTTGTCAAGACCTGGGAGTGGTATGGGAAGAGAGAAAGAGAATCAGAAAAAATGCGTTCTCCTTTACTAGGTCTTTTTTTTCAAGTTTGTAATCCCTGATGGACAAAAATCACAGTATAGCTCAACTGATCAATTGCTCTCTGAAGAATGGGGAGTGCCTCATCTCTCTAGGTACTTTTGTGTTATTCTTGGTCTGATGCAGTGAGTCGTCGTAGCCGCACTGTGCCAGTGGTTTTAGGCTTGTAGCCTGAACTGTGATAATCTCCATTTTGCAAGTAGGGAAATTGAGGAACAGAGGAGCAAATTGTCTCCTTCCCCTTCAGAGTGCCTGTGCAGCTAAGAACAGCGTACAGCACAGGCACTAAGGGCTGATTGCCAGATCCAGGATATAGTCAGCACACACAACCCAGATCTCATCTTCAGCAGCACTTAACTCCCAATTAAACTGAGACAAAATGAGGTTTCCATTAGTGCTTAGCAGTCAGCCCTTCTTCAGTGATAATACCAAGCAGCAGCTTTTCAGAAGAGTTCAGCTACTTGTCAGCTCTTGGAGTTTCTTAGGGAAGACTCCTGCTTTTGGTAAGGATTGGGGTTGTTTTTGTCAAAAATCTGACCCTTTGTCTCTAGGCACAGAATTAAAAACTCGTTCATCACTTTTTTATAGTTTTTTAAAGGAATAGCATCCCCCTTTCCCCTTTTTTCTTTGATTTTTTT
This sequence comes from Phaenicophaeus curvirostris, assembly GCF_032191515.1. Taxonomy (NCBI): domain Eukaryota; kingdom Metazoa; phylum Chordata; class Aves; order Cuculiformes; family Cuculidae; genus Phaenicophaeus; species Phaenicophaeus curvirostris. The sequence continues at coordinate 5,104,174 of NC_091411.1, forward strand.
CTGCCTTCTGGAACTAGGCTAGTGATTACTACTGTGCATGTCTGAAGATAATAGCATTGCTAAATAATTTTTCCTCTTTTAAAATATACATCAAGATTGTCTGCTGCACAGTTTACATTTCCTGCTGTGGAGACAAATACTTCAATTAAAATGGAAGGGAGGAAAAAAATCACACAGAAAAAGAAAATGCCTCTATGAAAAGAATCCTAAAAGATTTGAGAGAAGTTAAAATGGGCACATGAAGCTCTTGGCAGGCAGGATGCATTTTGCATGAACGAGTGCATATATTCATGCAGGCTTTGGGGACTATTTTGCTCAGTGCAAGGAAAGAGATGCCAATGGAAGCCGTGGCTGCATGAAGAAACTCAGTTGCTTTTCTGTCTAGCAATGAGACATCTTTTCTCAAGCTGCTTGATCTCCACCTCCTACAGCTTCTGTTCCATCCTGCGTGCAGGACAGATGCAGTAACTTGGTTTCAGATGATTGTGTTTTGGGAATAAGAAGGAAACGGGATCTTCTACCTGCCTCGGCCCTGCCTTATTTCTTTCAAGAGCAAAATGCTAAATTAATACTCTGTTGTTGCAGTATTTGTTTATGGGACTCCTTGTACCTGCTCTCCCACCCTTGGCTTTAGCTTGCCCCAAAGGAAAGCTCAGCAGCAGAAAAAAGCAAGAAATTCCTAAAAGTGCCTGGCTGATAGTAACTCCAGGGGCAGATGAGAGGGATGAGAAGTTGTAAGGAGGGCATTGATGCTCCAGCTGGGTGGTAGTGAACAAAAGGTTCTCCTTGAACGGACTTATCTCCCTTGCAAAGGTCTTATTCCACACCAGGGTATAGTGGGAAGAGTGTGTATTGGGAGCAATCACAAAACACTTTACCCTGCTGAACTGGATTTGCATCTAGCTCATTGAGGATAATTAGAATATCACTATCAGATGGGTAAGCTGAGCTCTTGCTTTCTGCACTGTCCCTTGAAGAGAGGAGCATATTATTCCTGTTTTTCACCAGCTTGAACCAGCAATCATTTCTTTGAGCCATGATGCTGTCCCTATATAATTAAGGCTGTCAGTCAAACTCAGACACCTAAACACTACAAACTCCATGGCTTACAAGGATTGATCACAGGACTTTATTGCCTGGCAGTCAAAGCAGCAATTTGTGGTCTCTCTCTTCCCTTGTTGGAGGAACAAGTTGCAGGGCTGTGAGAAGGAAATACCCCTGGGAAAGCAGCTAGGTGCCTCCAGTACTTATTGGATGTGCTTGCTGTGACCATGGGTCCTGTGCAGGTCGTAGGAGCCTGGTCATTGGTTCTGGTTCAGAACCAGTTTCTGGGGTTCGGGGTATGGATTGGACCTGTCTATGCGGGCAGGGAGTTAGGGTGCTTATCTACTGCCTAGACCAGCTGGAGCAGCCAAGAAAACAGAGGAGGGCTTGACCCAGTGCAGCTGTAGCTCTCTGTGCGTGGGGGTCTTATGGGTCAGCAAACAGTGCATAGGGGAGACCAATAGTGTAGAGATGGAGGCACAATATTAGGAAGTCTAGGCTTGTGGCACAGACACCCAGCCTGTCTGCCTCTGCATAAGTGCCATGGAAAAGCTTATCAGCCCTGTTTTTGACTGGTGTTTTCTTCTCTGTTGTTTTGCAGGATGCACAAAGGGACAGAATGAATGCCCATAGTAGGAGACTCTTCTTTGCCTTCTTCCAGCAGAAAAGGCTGGTGACCTGGTTCTGTGTGGGTAAGCAAACCTCCGCATGCTGAGCCCTGTTCCCTCCCAGGCAGCAGTCACCACAGTGTCCCCATGCCCTAGAGTCTTGTTGGGCTGGGACTGTATGAAGGAGGGGTCCCTCCTGCCCACTGATTTATTAACTGGAGAAGACTCAAAAATAGGAAGTGACAGAAGAGCGGAGGGAGGAGATGTGTTTCTGTAGATCACACGTGCAGCCCTGGATGTCTCTGCAGGTTGATACGGGGGGGATATCTTTGGGCATGTGAAGAGTAGAAAAGCATCTAAAAGGTGACTTGTTTGCCAAAGTATAAAAACCTTCTTGTATTTTTGCACAACTGTAAGTGGATTTTCCCCTACACCCACCCAATATGCTGCTTTTGCAACCAGGGCAAATGAGGAAAAACTGATTACAAAAGTGTTAATATTTGCAAACATCTAGGCAAGGCCTGCATCCTGTGTGATGTGTGTGCATGGGCTGCAGGAGGCTAGAGCAGGGTTAATGGGCCATTGTGATATACAAATTAAATTCCTCTGTGTGGGGGAGGAGGTCTAGAAGTCACCCTCTGATAAATGCTCCAGCGATCTTTGCCAGATTAGAGTCCAGAGACAGGTTTTTACCTGCGTTGTGTGTATGTTTGTAGCAGCCCAGAAGTTACTGGCTGATGAAAGCCTTTGGGTGGTGTGTGTAGGAGGTCCAGGAGAGATCCTCTGGTGCAGTGCCTGTATAAGCCAGTGCAACTGTTTGTGATCTCCCTCCAAGAGTAAAATAAACACAATTCTAATTTGATACCATCATAGAAAGGCTGGTTGGTCACAGAAAAAAAAATATCACTACTGCTGAATAACCAAGGTGTAACCACTGTCATTTTTGTTAGGTGGGTGTAAATGATGACGAACGTTTTCCCTTCTGCATCTGAAGTCCCAAATTTATCCATGTGGATGGGGGCGCTTGAGGCAATCTAGGTTCATGCTCTGAATCAGCGGAGTGCCTTGCTCAAGGTGAAGAGGTGCTCACACAAACTATAGTCCATGTTACTGAACTGCTTTGGGCTAATCTGTTCTCAGTTATGAACCTCTTGGTTTCAAGCCTGGGAAGCAACCCTGGTCAGGACAGGAGGAATTTTCCTGCATGTCCATTTCTTATTGCTGTTTGCCTTTCCTGTCCTCAGCAAAGGCTCAGTCCTCTGGGCATGTACCCAAGCACCATGACGTGGCTTGCAGTTGCATCCTGCTGCCTGTTCTGTGGGATAATGGATCACTTTGTGAGACAGGGGCTGTTTGAAGGCCCCCTCAGTCCCTTGCGACATCCCAAGGAGCAGGCAACTGCTGCCAGTGTGGGAATCTGCAGCTCATCCTAGCAGTGGGCACAGCCAGGAGGGCTGTGGGGCCAGTGAAGAGGGGCCAGGCTAGCCCCATGAAGAGCATGCCAAGGATCTGAGGGCTTCATGGGCTCAAGGAGCGCCAAGGTCATTCCCTTCCCCTCTCTCTGCACTGTCACTGTGTCATTTTATAGATTGATGTGACTGCTGGAGCGCTGTGAGCCTTGAGCTTGCAAGCGAGCATCCTCAGCTGCTGGGAAAAAGGATGCTACGTTTGCTAAGGTTCGTCACCAGAAGGCCCGGTTTAATTTTGTCTAGCAAGGGGCTAACTCCAATACAGCCACTTGGAGGCTCCAAACTCTGAAACAGGGGCTGCTTTTCTGCATGTCTGATGGCTGCAGGAGCTGGGGAGGTGCTGTCATGGGGAAAGGTCCTGTGAGCTGTGCAGTGGGTTGGTCCTAGCTGTAGTGCTGTGGCTGCTGTGCCTGTGATAGCCTTTCCACTGCCTTCTGCAGGTCTCTGCTTGCAAAGCCTGTACTGCTTTGGGATGAACTTGCATGAAAGTCACACTAAGTTACCTTTTCTTCTTCCCTTTTCTGGTCTTAGTGCTTTTGTGGTCTATGAAACAAGATGAAGTGTCTTTAATGAGGGAAGGTTGAAACCAGGCTATTTGTAGTGTCATATTCAATAGGTCTAATAAGTATGTATCTTTCAAATATTTAATGAGCTGCATAATGCGCCCAAGACCTTATTTTCCCTAATTAGAAAGACCCCAGTCCCAGTCACGCTGGGGACAGGTTTATGGGAATAAGTGGAAAAGACCAGGAGACCCTTTCTTCTTCTGAGTCCTTCTGAGAACCCAGCCAGAGCACAGCTAACACAGGAATCTTTATCACGGCACTGTCTGGTGTGCACGGGCATGCCTCAGGTATCTCTCTGCCTCTCTCCTACAGATGAACGTGGGGTTTTGGTGCCAGATCCCTCGGGAATGGAATTGGAACATCTCTCAGCTATGTGTTCTCAGCCTGTATGTCACCTATGAAGTGACATGCAAACTGCTGCAGCTGAACATATTATGTAGGGTATGATACTGCACTGGAGAACAGACAGATGAGCCCAAGTGTTCTACGTCTTATCTTATACCTTTCTGCTTCAGTGCCATGCAAGGGGAAGGAAAACCATTTAATTAGATTAGCTAGTCCCTTCTTCCAGTAAATGCAGTCTTTTCCCATAGCGTGGTGGTTCAGATTTGGAGCCGTGCTCCCACCCAGAAAAAGAAGGCTTTTCACTACACAGCACTGTAGTGTTACTCTCAGTCCCATCTGCCATCATCACTTGCCATTTTGCACTCAGATTTGTTTTTGGAGTTGTAATTCTGTCTGTAGTTCTAGGCCTCAGAAAACTTGGTTCTCCAGCGGTGAGCAGCTGTGCTGTATAAGCCCTTTCTTACATGTTCCTGTGCTTTCCCTGTCTGGAGATCATTACTGATAATTAGCTAGCATAAAATGGGAGGAATTTTGGTTGGCATTCCTTGAAACACTCCATTCTTACAGATCTCTGGCCCGAGGCTGGCTGTCATGCTTACTGCTTCTGGAGCGCAGATTTTCCCTTCACTGCACGATGGAGGATTATTTCATTAATGAATCTAATGATACTTTGTCTTTGGTCCTGACGATCTTTGTGATGGTGCTGTGCAATCTTTAATTAACTTTAAGCCTGCCAGGCACAACTAGGATGTTTATAATCTGAGACAAATGCAGGAGAAGCTTGAAAGCCTGGTGTGGTAACATAACCTTGTCCAAGGTCATGCACTGACTCCTGGCTGGGGTTGAGATTTGATGCCAAGTCTCCTGACTGCTGAAGCAATGATGTAAAAAACACATTTCCCTGCTAAGATGTTTGGAAAGTGTGAAGTGGGACAATTCAGGCGAGGAGTGCAAAGTGCTCGGTTAGGCTTGGGGGACCGGAGAGCATGTTCAGCTGCTTGCAAGCACGGTGGCCGTGCTGCTCCGTCACAAGGCTTTTAAGGCAGTGTTTGAGTTTGTACTTGGCCATGTTAGCTTTACGTGAGCAGAAGGCAGTTTTGTAGCACACAGGCCAGGGACAGGAATTTAATGTGTGGATTAAATTGAGGTATCACATGAGGGCTACCAGCAGGGAATACACACACAGAGGCACATGGAAAAGAAAGACACAGAGACCTTGTATAGCCTCTGTCATGGATGTGGATTTATTAAAAAGTGTACTGATTTCTTCCAGTCAAAGCTTTTCGATTTCCATGGAGCACTGTTTTATCAACCCAGAGGTACATTCTCGAGCTCTCATCTTCAGCAGAACCTTTCCGTTACATGCTTCTTGTTGGAGTTTTGGGAGTGCTTTTCATGCACCTGTCCTTTTTTATTTACATTTTTTTTTCCTATATTAAGTGTGGAAGAAGCTACCGGTCCCAGCTGCAAAGGTGTTGCTGGTGTCAGTGTTGTAAAAGTATGAGCTTGAAATCCTAAACAGATGTTCTCTCTTTTCCCTTCCCAGAGATACACCACCATGGGAATCATTGCTTTGAACTTAGTCCTCGATATGTGCCAAGAGGTCCATCTTGCAGGCTTTGGTTACCCTGGCAACCATGACAATACTACGCCAATACATTATTACAATATGGGTCACTCATGAAAAAAAACAAAAGACGTAGAAAATGCCTCTTCTTTAAACTAAGGTGTTTTCCACAGGGCAACATTCCAGTCAAAGCTGGGAGTCAACCAGCTGAGGGATCTACTGGCTATCGCTGGTGTTACCCATGGAAATTCCTGCTGGGACATCCCAGAGGAATGTGCTTTACTCTCAGATGGCAGCTTGAGCACAGATGCTGTCACCTTCAGGGTACCTTTCATCTGTCCTAGTGTGGTGATGAGGGTCCTGTGCAGTGAAGTCCTGCAAGGGGCCGCAGGCAAAATTGTGTTGGGCAGGATCCATTGCATTTTGGACAGGATGAGGGGCATTGTAAAGAATAATCTATAACTCTGCCTCTCTTGTCCCTGCAGCTCTTTCAGCACAATATCACTACTGAGAGGAACTGGGTGATGAAAATTACGGAGCTGGTTGTGATTGCTGACACAGCCAGCCCTTTCTTCCAGGCCTAGAACTGTTGAGAGGGGGCTGTGCTGTTTGCTGTCCTCACCAGGCACCACTAATGATCTCAGCTGTGCTTTGCCCTTGTTTCATGTTGTTTTGAGCAGGTCACAGCATGCCCTGTTGGATGTGGGCTGGGAGATAGATCCCTGAGATTCAGAGCACTTGCCCTTCTTTCTGCTGGGCTCTGGTTTCTACTGCTGACTCCTGTGGTGGAGGGTGGATTGTTGCACAATCCTTCTGCCTTGGGTAATTCCCTCGTGTTTTGTAAACAGCTACCCTGTGCTCATAATTATTTGTGAAAAGCACCAAACTGAGATGCCAAGCTGGTCCTAAGTCCCTGAGAAAGGGAGGGAGTGAGGATGTGATACCTGCCGTGGGATTTCAGACTCCATCCTGAGCAGGTTGGAGTGAGTCATACCCATCACTTTGGCAAATGGCCAGGTTGAACAAAGAGACTTCCATGTCTTGCTAATTGTTGGGAAATGTTACTGTCTGCAGGAAACAGGAAAGATTTCTTTTATTGTTCTGTGTGAGAATAAATGCATGGAATCGAGGATTTCTTGTCAGGACAGGTGAGAGTAACCTTAGCAGCACCTCTTCAGATCTCATGGCTTTATGACCCCATGTAATCCCCTCCTTTTATTTTTTTTCTTTTCCCCTCAGCATGCTGTCAGGAGCTTTCCATGTCTTTTCCAGCTTGTTCTAAGCATGGAGCCACCCTGCCAAGTCTACTTTGTGTGCTGAAGATCTTCCACATTTAAGAAGCCACATTAAATGCCCACTTATCTCTGGCTGGCTCATGTCCACATTCCACCTCTGAGACCACATCTTCTCATTCTCTACTGCCTCCTTCCACAATGCAGCTATGTCACATTCCCCTTCTTTGCTTTCCTCATAGCTACTTTCTTCCTGGCCTGTTATTATCACAAGTTCCCTTCAGTTGCTGCCTCACCAAAACCTTTAACACAAGAAAGAGCCTACAGTGACAAACCCACAAGGTGATGGCTGTGTTGGGATGACCACTTTGCTGCAGTCTCTTTAGCTTGGTGCTCACTGGGAAGGTGGCTCCTCCTTCATAGCTGTTTGAGGGCAAGCTCTAAAAGTGGGGTAGTTTAACTTACATCAGGCTGTAGTACAGCAGCGGCATTTGGGTTGTGGGAGCATTAGTATAGTACTCTCATAACTGCAAAGTACTTCAATGGGAGACAAAACTTCTGCTTTCCCTCCCATTTCCTTCCTCCCTCCCCTTCACTGTGGTCAGGCTTTCAGGGCATGTGCTGTGTTGTTTGTGTCTCCTTTTCTTGGGTAACTTCTCTTCTGGTCTCTCAGCTCTGCCTCCTGAAAACTTTCTGTAATCTCCTGTCTCTTATGATCTGGAAAGTGTTAACGTCCTTCCCGTTGCTCCCACTGATATTCCCTTTTGACCTTCATGGTTCCTCCTCTGTTAGAACTGAGATGGCTTTGTGGTGGTTGGTGCACGTGATCCATGGCCACAGAAATACTAAGAAAACTCCCCCAGAACTGAGATGGCTTTGTGGTGGTTGGTGCACGCGATCCATGGCCACAGAAATACTAAGAAAACTCCCCCAGAGCTGCCTTGGCCTGGGAGACTGGTGGAAGAACTGGAGGCTCTGGTCAAGGTCAGACTGAGAAAGGTTGCTTGAAGGCTGAAAGGGCATGACCTAATCTTGCACAGGCAGACGGAACTGAGCTGACCTTGGGAGAAAAAGGATATTTTAACAAATTCCTCTTTATCAGCTGAGGACCGTCTTTGAATTTTACTCTGTACATAAGTAAGTCTTCACTCTCGAAATAACACATAATAGTCGCACAGGTTCTGAAGATTCCAAAGATACAGTGTTCCAAATGCACACAAATACACTTTTGGATCTGGCTCAACCACTCTTTTGGAATTAATTGCTTTGTAAGTAATGGAAGAGGGCTCTTGACTATGTGGACAATTAGTATTGTGTGTTCTTCTGGTGGAGTAAAATGGTATAAAAATCATCATGTCTAAAAACTGGTGTGTAAAGCATGCTATGAACTAACCCCACGGGCTGGTTTACGTTTTCTCTCTGGGTAATGCATATACAGGAACTTTGCAGCAGGCTGCAGGAGCTGTGTTTGCACTTTCCACTACAGTTCTTGCAACATTTTTCCATCATATAGTGTGGAGTCACAGTAGTGAAACCGTAAACATGAGGCTCAAGAGGCTTAGCATTGGTCACTGTTTGTAGCAGTGCTCTCGTTACTTGCACTAAGTAGGTTTGCTGCGCAGCACTTTGCTCTTATGTTTAGAAGCTGGCTCTCTTTCCCTCAAAACAGGATACTGTAATCTCTCCAGGTAAGGAGGACTCATCAAAGATGCCTTTTGTTTCAAACTTTCCCAGAGTTTTGGAGCAATGCAGTAGGGGCTGAGTCTTTAACTGTGCTTTGGTGGTGGCACGGAACCCCCAAATCAACCTTTCTTGTGTCCAGTTTAAGAAGTCTGAGATCTGCAGTCCTCCATGCCCTACACACCCTTCATGTTTGATAGTCTGAATAAATCCTTGCCCTACAGCAGACTCATTATTACCAAGAGAACTGGGGGAAAGGAAGTGGAATAAGTAGGATAAGACAAAGCCACAGTAATAAAAAACATATCTAAATTAGACTAAGAGATACTATAACAAGGATGTAACGGAGGGGGAAAGAAAATTAGTCCTATTGTTGCTACAGTAGTAAAAGCCAGCATTGGTCTGAGGCAGTAAATCCACCTTTCTCAGGACTGCAGAAAGGCAATCATACTCCTAAGCATGGTGCGTTTCCTACCAAGGCACTGCAAACATCCTCACATCAATGGGGACGGTGAATCTCCAGCTCTGTGGCCAGCTGAGGGGCTACCATGGTGTATCCAAGGCAGAAGGGTAGGGAGCTGCAGGAGTTGTTTGGTGCCAGCTTGCCTCTCACCATGGGTCAAGGCAGCTCCACTGTCCCTCACTGCCTGCCCACGAATACTTGGCAAGCGAGTCTGGATGCCTCCACCATCTGTGTGAAATCTTTCCAACCATTTAGACTGAACATTGCCTTCAGCACAATGCAGGGCTCCTAACTGACCTGACATAGTCCATATGGAGTAGCTGCCACAGATAGTCACTATCTTGACACTGATTAATCGCTTCTTCTAGTTGTGTATTTGTCCCTGGTTACTTGACACAGTTCTTCCCTAATAGCTTTTGAATAGTTCTGGGGTATTCATATGACCTTGGCTTTGGGGAATAGCCCATCTGATGACACATATTACCTGCTTCAGTGCAGGCTTGGCTGCTTTTCATCAACTAACTTGGACAATATCTTTTGTGGTTTTTAATTTACCCTATGTACACCAGTATCTGTCCTTTTCTGCAAAGGGAAACACGTTAGCTATGCTGGATTGTGTTTGGTTTAGGGGGCACCATTTGCAATGGGCTGGGGCTTGGTCTGTCCTACGTAGCATCTAGACACTGTCTTGATTCCACCTCCATGTCCTTACCTGTCACTTACATCCAGAGCCATGACAAGCAACCTGCATTACTGGTGCTCCTTGCTTTGAAACTAGCAGTTAAATGATCTGTAACTAGAGTCATCCATTCCTCAGACCGACAGCAGCGAAGTTGTTGAGCACCCCAGACTAAATGCAAAGTTTCGCTCTCAATTTGAACGTTTTTCTCTTCTTCAAAGTTATGGAAGCAAAAGAAATAGATCTTCCAGCCTGATCTTCCATCAAGTGAGAGATTATTACACACACTTCATATAGGGAAGAATCACAAGTGAGACCTACAGGCATCAAACACTCTAGGAAGAACCTGTTCTGGTGATACTGGTTTCTCAGCTCCTTCACCAGCCTTGGTGCAGGGTGTGTGGGGATCAGCACAGTCTCTATCCAGTGTCTACCAGGTCAGCCAGGGGTTGCTGTGAGGCAGTGACTCACTAGTTCCAGGAGTAATGTATTTGTGGAATTTCCAGCAAAAGGATCTTAAAGCCATTTTCAGATTATTTTTTCCCATATTTTTCTTATGATTTCTATAAATAGTTATTTTTCAGCAGAATGGCTGGGAAAATTCAGCGTGCTGGTAAAGTTTTAGGCCATTTCCGTTTGATTTTTCTATCCATTCAGACAACCTTTCAGACTTGGGTAGATGACTGACTTGCTGAATATAAGGAGTGGTGATGTGTTAGCTGAACTTCGAGGAGTCATAACTGTCTACACACCCTCTCACAGACCTCAGCTGTAACATGACATGATTTAAGCTTGACTCACCATGGGTGAGTGCTAAGCTGTGTTGTTTTAGCTGATACTGTGCTATTTAGGAAGGCATATATGGCCAGTGCTGCAACCCACCTGAGAGCAATACTGGGTCAGCTGGTGTACCCTGACCACATGCCTGAGCTTCTCGAGTCCTTTTAGAAGTTCTTGTGGTGCTTCCCATCTCTAGCTCCACCAATACTGTGCTGTGTAAGTGCAGTTTCTCAGTGATGCTCTCTCCCATCTAATCCATGACTTCCAACAAAATAGTTGTTGCAGATGGTCCATTTACTTAAAATAAGACCTGGCTTGGTTAATCTTGAAGTAGTTCTTGCCATGTTCCTCAGCCTCCATTTGCAGATAGCCTTGGGGAGCTGCTTAGGATGACTACCAGGGAAAATATATCATATTTTTTGGGCAATAGCTGTTGCTCTGCCTGTGACAGTGGGTTAGCCATGACCTTGAAATCACCATACAGACAGCCCTATCTGGTTTCATGGCTGTTATCAGTTGTCTTGTCCAAGGGTTTAGCTAACTTTTCTTTTTGGCTGGAGTTCACAAATTATTTTCTTTTAATATAAGCAGGTACAAGATGTTTTTTCAGTCCAGCTACATTGTGGGCATCTTGTGCTGTGTAATACCTTGCCTGAGATCACAGACATTGAGCATATACTGTCTGCTGTTGTGTTACTTCTATTATAATAATATTCAGGAGAACAAAGATTACTTGGGCATGTGTTTTTAGAAATACGGATTTTCTGTAATGCCTCATTTCTAACAGATCTTTGATGATCCCACCAGCACATTGCCAGCACAGTGAATCATGTTTTGTTTTAGATGTTATTGTTGTCACTTTAAAGGATTCCAAATAATACTTTTGTTTCTTGTGAACCAAAAGAGGCAATTACATAGATGTTACGGTTCTCTCCAGACAGTGCACGTTGCTGTATGCAAGCTGAAGAATATGAAGTTAACCAGCATTGACTTTCTAAACTAGTGGCTGGGTTTGATTTGATGGCTTGCAAGTTTTCTGCTTGTGCCCCTTCCCATGCAGTTTCTGTATGATTTGTCCTTGAACAAATGACAATGTGTATTGCGAAACTGGCCCTTCTGATAGAAGCAGCACATTCTTTGAACACCCTTCAAGCTATACTTTCCACTTGATCTGTGAGCATGGCTGTTGGATGGATTTTGTGACGCTCTCAAACTCTCCAGCATCTTCAGTGAGTCTCCATTGAAATGGTAATTTCTAGAGCATACTTCAGGCTCATTTCAGCTACAGAAAAAAATTAAATGTGGATTGCTTCATTCTGCATATTGAATACTAAAAGATGCACTCATTTGTCCTCTCTGCAGACACACGATGCTCTGCCAGTTTCCTTAATCCAGGCACAGAAGCAGTCAGCGATTGTTTCCAATCACTTCTGATTCCATCTGTAAAAGGCAATACCTGCAATCACAAGAGGTTTTTTAGAACAGGGAGTTTGTAGAACTTGCTCAATTTCAACAAACTTTTTGACTGCGGGTTTAATGGGCACTCTCTGGTTGCACATCAGGGTGCAGGTTTTAGTGCCCATTGTGCTGCCATGTGTTTTTCGTTGCAGAGATCATCTGTTATTTTAGGATTTCCATGTCTGTCAGCACCCCTTAACTGACTTGCCAAAGAAGTCCAATTTCCCACCCTCACACACCTTAAAATTTTCTATATCAGTGGATCGCTCACTGGCCTGACATTACAGCTTGTATTTAATATCAATTTTCACAGACTTTCATGAGTAGTCACTCCATGTTCCAACTGCTGCTAGACTAGTATCCCATCTTCATCTCACATTTTTGCAACTTCCCAGTCTATGTGGTGTTAATAATACCCAGCAATCCTATGGCTGGATCCCCAGTAACACTTTTTAGTTATCTACAGAGAGACAGGAGTAGATACATGAATGCACTACCATTTATCAGAGTAAATGAAGGCAGGGAGCTTTATTAGAAGCCTCACAGCTGATTTAAATTAATATTGCTAACTGTGAGGTTTTACAAAGCCTCTTCCAGAAACAATAGCCGTGTCTGCACTGTAAATTAAGGATGCTATTGAAATGTACTCACTTTTGTAGCAAGGCATCAAACACAGACTCAGGCATGACCAAAGCAGATAGCAGCTATGAGCCCAGCTGGGGTGTTTGTGCCTCTCCCAGCTTGCTGCCCCCAGCACCCTACCCATCCAAGAGAAGGGTGTAAAGTCCTAGGCTTTGATTGCTTTATGAATCTCCAGGATTTACTCCTTGTGCCTGGCTATGTGCAGCTTCTTCGTGTGATAACTACAATACTGAGGGCCAGCCAGGTGGATAAATCTTAGAACCACAGAATGGTTTGGGTTGGAAGAAACCTTAGAAGTTAATCCAGCTCCAGCCCTCCCTGCCATGGTCAGGGACACCTCCCACTACATCAGGTTCCTCAAGTCCCATCCAACCTGGTCTTGAACACTTCTAAGGTTTCTTCCAACCCAAACCATTCTATGATTCTAAGATTTATCCAGGAATGGAGCAGCCACCACTGCTCTGGGCAACCTGTGCCATAGCCTCACCGCTCTCCTAGATGCTCGTTCATAAGAGCTCAGCCACAGATAAACTTGTAGTTACCCAGCTCAAGAAAACATCTGTCACAGTGGAGCACTTCACCTCTTGCTGCTGAGCTGTAGCTGGGAGTGTGGCAAAGGTATGGAAGCAGAGTGTCACTCACTCTGTCCAGCGCATTTGAATTATGGGATGTGACGTGTGGCCTTCCAGAAACTGGACTTAGGATTTCAAGAAGTTTCCCCTTTTTCGCATGTTTGACTTGAGCTAGTTTGAGGCAATCAAGTGACACACTGATACAGCTCAAATTCCTCTTTAATTTCTAGTCCAAACAATTCCTTTTATTACTTCCTTTTTTTCTTGGATTTTTTTTTTGTTTTCTTTAAACAATTTTTAAGAAACAATTGTAAGAAGAGCAACTCACTCAGAGCATGTCTCAAAACCAGGCAGCTACCAGTTTCACTTCCCTCCTCTGTTCTCTGCAACTCTCAGTGACGTGCAGTGAGAAGCAGGAGCGGTGAAACACAGCGCTTGGCATTTCAGCTTTCTTGCTCAAGGTCCTTGAGTGATGCCTGTGCTGCTTTCTTCTGCACACCTGGCCTCCTGAAGATGCCCAGGAGAGGACTTCTACCTCCGTGGACACTCGTGGTGCTTCTGCAGCTGACACTTGTCCCATCACAGCTGGTAGACTGTCTCCTCAATCCTTGTTTGGAGGTATGTGATCTATGAGCGAGCATAGAATCCTTCTGTTTCTCTGGTGCAACTTTTCCCTCTGCTTGGAAGAATTGTGCATCAAGTCTGTTGTGTGCTAGAGGTCTTATGAAAGCCCATCTTTTTTCCAGGGCTGTTACCAAGGCAGTTGAATTATTTCAATGAAATGCTGATCTCAAAAACATCTGAGAACCAGAGCTAGCAGCATGAACCATTTCTTCTCATTGGCTTTCTGTACCTCTGAGGTTACTGCAGTACAGTTAATCTAATTGATTATGTTTCCCCACAGGAAGACAACCAGTGCTTGTCTATATTTTCTGCAAAATATAGTATTTTTGCCTGATTTGTACTGTAGAGTGATTTCATCAGTATGGCAAATACCTGACACTGATCAACTGCCTCTTACAAACTTTCACCAATAATTGTTACTTACAGAATAACTTTGGTTAGAGCAATCTGCTTATCCGCAATGTAACAAAGCTGAGAGGTGATCCTGAACACACAATGCCTCTTGATTGCTTGTGCCAGCTTTCTCAATGGTTGCTGAGGGTTCACTCATAACCTCAAGGATCACTGTCCTGTGGTCTTGCACCTACTTTAAGCAGCATGAAATGCAGCTCTTCCTGGGGAAAAGGACTGGTTCTTTCTTACTTAGAAGTAAGAAAGATGTTTAGGACACATAAGATTATTTCCCAAAAGTCAGGGCAGCTCACTTAGAACTAACTACAAGATCAGTCATTCTGCTCCTGCCTTTCTGACAGTGGAATTTTTTGGCACTTCATGAAGAGCAGGTGTTGACCGTGATTGGATCTTCCACTGTTACAGGTCATCCCTAACAAAGCTTTCAGATGCACAGGACTGAATGTCTCTGGAGTTCCTGCTGAAGTCCCAAATACTACCCAGAGCTTGGATCTCAGTTTCAACAATCTGAAATCTCTGGGGTCAAATTATTTTTCATCAGTCCCTGAACTGCAGCTTTTAGATCTTACAAGGTAATGAACTCTCTTATGTAGATGCTAGCTAATCTTGTTTCACTAGCTGAGCCACCATGGTTGCTTATGTTGGAGTCTGTTGGTCTTGGCTGTTCATTTATTTTTTTGCTTGTGACTTTATCTCTGTGTCTGTCTCTGTGCATGCATCCATGGCCAAGTGATGTGCAGCTTTTAGTCCAGTTACTGAGTGCACACCCTCTGCACAGGGCTGGGTCTGTCACTCTAATCTTTTATGTTGGGATGTGAGAAGGAGGAGGAAGATGTTTTACTTCTCTCTGAACAAAAAAAAAGTCAGACTTTTCTCTGTTATAGAAACTCTGAAGTGGAACATCTTGGGTGAGCTGTTTTTCCAATCACAGTTTTAAAAAAATTAAAATGAAAGTACATCCATTTTCTAAAAAGCTGTTTAAAATATCAACATATTCTCGTTTTCCTTCTCCTCACGTATCTGGGGGAGGAGATGAGGGAGGCTTATTAGCAAATTTGAATTGATGTATAATTTCCATTGACTTGAGACAACAGTTTCTCTGGGTAAATTGTTTCACTGAAAAATGTCACTCAGTCCCATCATAGTTACAGCTCCAGAGTGTCTGAGTGGCAGAACAAGTTTGCCATTAAGGCACCAGCTGGATTAGAAAAATGATTTTTCTTGACTTCATCGCAGAAAGGATTTGGGTCTCAAATTCTGGATCTTACCATATGAAACCATCTTTTAGTAGCCACCCTATTTTTCTTCTCTTCCTTTTCTCTTTTAGAGCCACCATGGCGCGGAGTCTGTTCCCTCTCAGGTATCACCAGCAAAACTGCTGAGAGAGTTGTGAGCTTTGCCACTGTTGCATCGTGCTGGTGCCAGTGGGACTGCTCAGATGTGGCTGGGGTGACAGGCTGAAGGCTTTGAGGTTTCAGGGTGTAAGGGGGTGCTGTGCCTGGTTGGCTCTGCTGTGAATGATGGTCATGATGTTACTCTGGACTAAACAGAAAGCTAAAATGCTTTTGTCCTGCTATCTGCGTGAATTTTCTGTGTTCACTGTAGCTTAAAAACTCTTGCTTTGTAGTTGAACTTCAGATTTTGAGAGGGAAGAAGAGCATTAATGAATGTGTAATGAAAGGGACAGTGTTTCATTTATGCCCTTTTCCTGCCCAATAGGTGCCACCTCCATACAATAGAAGATAACTCCTTCAAGGATCTTCATAAACTTTCCACCTTAATTTTAACTGCCAATTCCATCCAGTACATGGGGACAGCAGCCTTCTGGGGCTTACCATCTCTGAGAAAACTAGTATTGGTGGAAACCAACATAGCCTCTCTGACTGACCTACCCATTGGACATTTGCACACCCTGCAGGAGTTAAATTTGGGCCACAACAACATTGATTCACTGAAGCTTCCCAAGTATTTCGCCAATATGACCTCGCTCAGGCACTTGAGCTTTCTCTCTAACAAGATCACATATATCTCCAAAGGAGACCTTGATGCCCTGAGGGAAGTAAACAGGCTCAACCTCACACTGGTGCTTTCCTTCAATAATATAAAGTACATACAGCCAGGGTCTTTTCTGAAGATTCACCTTGGTGAGCTGGTTTTAAGGTCCTCTTTTGAGAACTTCAGTGTTATGCATACTTCTCTTCAAGGCCTGGCTGGTTTACAGGTCAACAGACTAATAGTTGGCGAATTCAGCAATGATCGGAGATTGGTAAACTTTCAGAATGGACTCTTGAGTGGTCTGTGTCAGGTACATATGCAAGAGTTTGTCTTAATCTGTTTCAGGGAATTTGAGAATAACACAGACACTCTTTTTAACTGCATAGCCAATGTCTCTAGTATTCGGTTGGTGGACATACACCTTGAAGAGGTGTCAGAGGTTCCTATATTCTCTCAAGTGAAACAGCTGGAATGCAAGAAATGCAAGTTTAAGGAAGTGCCTGCTATGAAATTGTCTCTTTTCAAGGAGCTGAGAGTGCTTCGTATTATCAAGAGCAAATACCTCAACAGCTTCCGACAGAAGTTTGAGAGTCTAACGAACTTGGAAGTTGTAGATTTGAGTCAGAATCGCCTTTCCTTCACTCGCTGCTGTTCCCCTTGGTTTCGCAATTGTCCAAATCTGAAACACTTGAACCTAAGCTTCAATTCTGAGATCAGCATGACTGGAGATTTCACTAATGTAAAGAATTTGTTATATTTGGACCTTCAGCACACAAACTTATTTGGCCCTGGTTCCTACCCTGTCTTTCTAGCTCTTCAGAAACTAATTTATCTTGATATTTCCTATACCGGTACTCATGTTAAATCCCAGTGTACATTTTGTGGCTTGAACTCTTTGCAAGTGCTCAAGATGGCAGGCAACTCCTTTGAGAACAATAAACTGGCCAACAACTTCAAAAACCTAAGTCATCTCCACACCTTGGATATTTCAAGCTGCAAACTGGTACAGGTGGATCAAAGTACATTTGATGCCCTCTCTGAACTAAAAGAACTAAATATCAGCAACAATAAGCTACTGATCTTTGATCCTGTAGTCTACAAGCCGCTCCAAGCCCTCACGGCCCTGGATTTCAGCAATAACCAGCTGAGTGTTCTGCTGGACTCAGCCATGGAAGTCCTGCCTGATAGTCTGGTCATGTTAGATATCTCTCAGAACCTGTTTGAATGCTCTTGTGTACACCTGAACTTTCTGAAATGGGTCAAAGAAAATCAGGAGCTACTGCAGAACAGGGAGCTGATGAAATGCCACACGCCTGCATACATGAAAAACACGAGCCTGTCAGTTCTCTATCCATCCTTCTGTCAACTCAACCCAAGCACAGTGGCATGCTCAGTGATCGTGTTGCTTGCTGCAGTACTGTTCCTTTTCCTGATTTACAAGTACTACTTCCAGCTATACTACTCATTGGTGCTGCTCAGTGGATGTAAACACTCTGCAGAAAGGGGTGATACCTATGATGCATTTGTCATCCACTCTAGCAAAGACCAAGAATGGGTGATAAAAGAGCTGGTGGAACCCTTAGAAGGAGGAACACCTCCCTTCCACCTTTGTCTTTACTACAGGGATTTCCTACCAGGGGTACCCATTGTCACTAATATAATCCAAGAAGGTTTTCTGAGTAGCAGAAATGTCATTGCGGTCATCTCTACTGACTTTTTGGAGAGCAAGTGGTGTAGCTTTGAGTTTGACATTGCCCAGTCCTGGCAGCTTGTTGAGGGAAAGGCTGGAATCATCATGATTGTTCTAGAAGAAGTGAATAAGGCCTTGCTGAGGCAGAAGCTTGGTCTGTCTCGGTACCTGAGGAGGAACACCTATTTGGAGTGGAAAAACAAAGAAATAAGCAGACATATCTTTTGGAGGCAGCTGACAGGAGTCCTGCTAGAAGGCAAAAAATGGAGTCATGAGGAGGTGAAGCTTATGTGAAGAGAAAGATCACTTCTCTTCTGTCTCCCATCCTGGCCTTGGCTGTTGTCTGGTCCTCAGAAGTTTGTTCTTCTGTGACTGTTCAGAGTTGGAGGAAGGGGATGGAAGCACCGTAAAAGCACTACAGAAATACCTGCCCTGCTGGTCAACCCTTCTCAAGGGAACTTGTAAGCTAAGGAGTAACAATAGCTAGAAAAGCTGCACATGCCTGAGGTCTGTGTTTTTCAACTGAAGCTGTCAGCTGAAGCTGGTCCAGAATTCACACAGGACTGGTGGATTGGTGAATAGATGGACTGTTCTTACCTTCATTTATCTGCCTCTGAAACTGGATTTGGGTCCTAGAGCCATTTACCTAGTGGAATGTCATGGTCTGTTTCTTTGAGTGGACCCCAGGATCTCCAAGGGAGAGAAAAGGTACAGAAATCTTGGCTTTAAAAGTGATAGGAAACAGAAGCAAGATTTAGATCCTAAATGTCTCGGATCCTCTTCTGTAGGCACTGTGACTCAGGGGAAAAACCCTGCAGAAGGAGATGGACTACTCTACGGCCACAGACTGGCAGCTACTCAGTGAGGCTGAATGGTTCTGGTATCAGTGTGGGAAGAGTTTGTTCTTGGTGCAAAGTTTCCCCTACACGTTTCTTTCAGTTTTCTTTAGACCAAGGCCAAATATTGAACCCCTCAAATATTTTCATCAGCTGGAACTCTTATTTATATCCAAATTATGTGGCATTTGAGAGAGTGGTTTGAGGCTTTCTGATGGGATCAAAAAATCAGTGGGACTAGAAGAAGCTGTAGAAACACTTAACACCTCTAAAATCAAGATATTTCTTTGCTCCAACTGCTCTTTATTATCCAGTGTTTCTGAACGGGCTGTGTGGGACTGCCCTCTATGAGCAAGACTGAGCCTGAGCAAAGTGTTTTAATGTTTACAGCCAGCCAGTCATAGAATAAACTTTTCCACTGTCTGGACCAGCTTTAGTTCACTGTTTGAAGCTGCTCTAGGAGCCTCCTTCTCATGGGTTGAAATGGACTTCAGATATGTTTGGACCTAGCAATGAGGCCAGTTCCCTCTACCTTCCTCCCATCCCATCATGCTGTAGCAGCCTCTGGTCCTGGTGGGCATCTCAACATGTGTGGTCAGCCTGGCCCGGGGTCCAGCTGCTACCTTGAACAGGACAGTGACTGGATAGGAGAGTTTTGCCTTTGTTTCACTGAGAATGTGCCTGACATTTAGGAGAGAGAAGACATAGAGGAGAAAAGTCTGGGTTAGCTAAATTAAATGTATCCCAGCACTGCCCCGAATAAAGGGAAGGGAAGTCTAAATGCCATTGACTCATATTAGAGAGCACTCCATCGATGTGTCGAATATTGAACAATGCTGGAGTATCGCTCTCTATTTACGGAAAGCTTTGGTTGGGATTAATCACTGAATTAGCCCAGTTTAAAACTTGCAAATCCTTTTATAATCAATGACATTCTACAGAGATGAAACAGAAGCAATTGAGTGGTGAATCAGATCTGGTATTTATTCAGAAGAAAGGGCCTTATCCATCTTACTTTTCTAAGCACCAGCCAGCGAAATCTCCATGGAAGCCAGTGATAAGTGACATCAACATCAGAAACTGTTTGAGGAAGAGGGAGAACTAGTTCCCAGGCTTGTGCTGGCAAAAGCTGAATCACAGTTCCCTCTCTATGTGCTGTGTCAGTAGTACACTGGGATAACACTACCACCCCTGCCCCTCCCAGCCCTCTCTTAAGACTTTTTTGACCCATGAGATGAAACTTTAATAAAATGAAGCTCAGTGCTGTGTTCACTTGCCCAGAGAATTTGTATTGCAACTGTTCAGTACCATTGCAGCAGTTTCCAAAGTGTGGTGCTCCTTGTCTCTGCTGTGATTGACTTGCCCTGAGCGCTGCATCTTGCTAGCAGACCTTTCTTCTCACCCAGGGGCAGGGGCTGCTGGAGCTGGTGAGGACACAGTAAACCAGGGCACAGCTCGAGGTTCTCTAGATTGAGGCCAAAGGAAAGCATGGAGGACAAAGGAAATAGTAGCCTGGATTCCAGAAGCTACAAGTTAAGCTGGAAAATAAAAAAGGAAAAATTAAATGGGGTGGGACTTCCTGCTCCTGAATTGAGCAGCATTGAAGCAGCATATCTCTCTCACTCTCTCACCGTGGCTCCTCTACAAACAATTCAGTGTACATATATTTCTGGCACGAAGCTATATGTCCCTTGATTCTTGATTGTGATGATAATAATGGGTTTTAGAAAGCCAGCAAGTGGTTCTGGGCATTATAATAAGGGGTTAGGACAGTATTGTTTAAAAAGTGAGTGTTTGTTGTCAAAGCAATTTTAGGAGGAGAGCTGGGGTGATGCTGAGAGGAGGTTCCCACTTGTACAATTTGAAAAGAAATCGGTCACTTCTTCTCTTCTTATTCAGAGTCTTCACAGCAGAGATGAGTCGCCCCAGGCTTTCTTACTGCCTGAGAGAAAGCACAAAACCCATCATAGCTTCTGGAAGTGAGGGTGGGATGGTGCAACGAGACAGAGACTGGAGGCTGCCGTGTTCAGAGAGAAAGGGAGTTTGGAAGAGATTCATCCTCTCCAAGCCCCACAGTTGCTATCCCTCCTGCTTCCCTCCATAAATTTAGAGATTTCATTTGATCTCAGCTGCTGTTGGTGCTTTGAAGACAAAAGTTGATTTCTTTTAAGGCCAAGACCTTAAGCAACAGAACAGCGATGGGCTGTTTGCTGCTGTGTGGCAGGATGAGGCTCAGGAGGACAGTGTGGCTGGTGACACGAACACGCCTTGATGGAACCTGAAATGTCCACACACACAACCACAGGTTCTGCTGAGTGAGAAGTTCCCAGCCCTCCCCTCTGCACAGCCCAAGGGCTCATTAACTTGCCCTGGAAATGCCCATCTTGCATACTTTATGGTTTATGAGTCTCGGAGGGAAAAGTCTGTGTAAACTCTATGTTTTCATCACTTACTCAGCAGAAAAAAAAAAAGTAGATTTGTTTCTGAAAGACTCAAAACAAATTTCCCAAATAGTCTAAATGGGGAAAATATTGTTCGAATAGCAACAAGCACATCTATTTGCCTTTGTTATAGGAAGCAAATTTGCAAAGGAAAGCTCTGAATGTTCTCATCTCTCCAAACATGTTGGCGTTCATTGTTGTTTGAAAGTGCTCACTGTGCAGCAGGTAGCTGTGATATTATTTACTCATTTGGGTGAACAAATGAGCAGCCAACCAAACATCCACACAGGTCTGCACTCAGCTCTCCTGTAAATCACTGAAAGTGTTCCAGTTATTAAAGCATCTACTTTGCCCAGGTCATAAAAACAGATGGATATGAAGCTCCAAAGGGCTGTTGCATCCAAACTATTTAATTTCATTTGTAATAGGGATGTGCCCTGATTTCACTCGATACTTAATTTCACCCATGCAAAATGCCAGGACAGGTGAAGATGTGGTCCTGCTTGCATTGCAGAGGGTGATGTCTCAAGGCAGGCTATCATGATGTGCTGGCATCATTGCCAAGATGTGGTTTGCAGTGAAGGCTCTGAACGGAGCAAGCCCTCATTAGCGTGATTGCATTTGTGATCTCCACACTGTAGCAGAGCCATTATGTACAAGCTGAAAACCAGAGCTATTTGCATTGATGCCTGTCTGGATCTTGCTGGCTGCAGTAACAGCACCACCTGAATGCTCCCTTGGCCTTTCCAAGTATTAGCACAGACTTCCAGTATCAGTTAAAAAATCAACAAAACAAGAAAAAGCAGCTGGTTTCTCTGTACCAACTGATACTTGACAGGAGCAAGTTGAAACTTTTCTGGAAGAGTGTTTGTCCTTTGGGAAATGCTATTTTGTAGGTGGTTTATGTAATTTAATGAGGTAGCGTAGTGAATCTATGGAACAGAAATTGTCATAGCAGGGTTTCTGGTTTAGTATTCCATGGGGTTGTAATCTTGGAACAGACACTTTGCATGGAAATAGTGATTGTTTGCAATGTTTTGGAGGGTTTGGAAAAAAAGAATTTCAAGTAAAAGCTAAAGTGTCCATAACATCATCTAAAAGACCTGTTGATTTAGGCTTATGCTGTTGTTTCATGGGATACCTTTTCATACGAGGGCAGGCTGAGAGAGCTGTGCTTGTTCAGCCTGGAGAAGAGAAGGCTCTGAGATCTTGTAGCAACCCTCCAGCACCTGAAAAAGGGCTATAAGAAAGCTGGCGAGGGACTGTTCACAAAGGCTTGTAGTGATAGGACTAGGGGAAAGGGGTATAAACTGGAGAGCGGCAGATTTAGACTAGACGTAAGGAAGAATTTCTTCACCCTGAGAGTGGGGAGGCACTGGAACAGGTTGCCCAGGGAAGTTGTGGCTGCCCCATCCCTGGAGGTGTTCAAGGTCAGGTTGGATGGGCCTTGGGCAGCCTGATCTAGTGGGATGTGTCCCTGCCCATCACAGGGGAGTTGTAACTGGATGGGCTTTAAGGTCCCTTGCAACCCAAACTATTCTATGATTCAATTATTCTGTTTTGAAATTTCTTTCTGTTTATATAATCTGACTGGCATCCCAAAACAAAACCAAAATGCAAAAATGTTTCCACCCACCCAAGTTAAAACCCACAAATTTCATTTGGTGGGAAAATTAATGATTTTTCAGTTTTGTACCATGCTGAAAAGCAGAAGTTTTGACAAAATGGAAAATCCACTTCCATGAAAGCTCTTACCCTGACCCTCTGAAAATTAAAACCCTCGCCTGGCTGCAGCACACATGCAGTTACATGCAGGAAAACACACTGAAGTAACCCCAGAGTAGATTTCACCGAGTGCCTTTTGCAAAATATGGTGAGTACATGCAGTTAATCAACACAAACTGCCTGGACTGAGAGCCACTGGACATAGTAGGGAAGAAGGAATTCCTTAACAAGTTGTTCTTTGCCATTGCAGCTCATGCTGAGAATTGGGACAAGTGACACTGAAACATGATTTGCAGATGAAAAGCCCATCTGGCAGCAGAACAAACCTTTCCCAGCTTCAAGGTCAAGCAGAGGGCAAAGTCAGTAATCTGCCAACCTGGATCTCCCTGTGCTGCTATGAAGACAGTGAGAGGAACATTGCATAATTGAGAACAGCTCTGTTTAAAGCCTTGGAAATCAGGAAAAAAGGAATAAAAAAAGTAGGGAAGAGATTGGTGCAGGGTCTCAGGGGAAGTGGCCACAATTTAGCAGCTGGGTGAATATCATCTGCTGAATCACAGAATCATGGAATGGTTTATGTTGGAAGGGACCTTACAGCTCACCCAGTTCCAACCACATTTCTATAGGCAGGAATACCTCCCACTAGATCAGGTTGCTCCAAGCCCCATCCAGCCTGGCCTTGAACACCGCCAGGGATGGGGCAATCATGACTTCTCTGGGCAACCTGGGCCAGGGACTCCCCACCCTCACAGCAAAATATTTCTTCCTAATATCTAATCTAAATCTCTCTAAGCTTAAAACCATTCCTATCCTGCTACTCCCTGATCAAGAGCCCCTCCCCAGATTTCCTGGAGTCCCTTTCAGTACTGGAAGGCTTCTCTAAGGTCTCCTGAGAGACTTCGTTTCCTTAGGCTGAGAACTAGCAGCCCAAAGCACCTACAAGGCAGAAGTTCTGGGATGAGTCTATAAGCGTTACCTTTTTGCATAATGGTGATAAGAAAACGTTTTGAAATCAGTACCTCTGAGAAGTGGCTTTAAATCAGGTTTTTGCATATTCGTGCCAATTCATACAGCAACCAAGGCAGCAGTGGGGTGTTTTCCATTGCTCCTCAGAAGAGGTAGGTAATTCTGCTCTGTTCAGCAAGTCCTGCTTGTGAAAGCCCAGATTTGGGACCTGTGAGGTTCTCACCCTGGTGCTTCCTTGCTGGGAGAGCCTGGGTTTGACCTCTCGAAACGTCATTCTGAAGCATCCTGAATGAAAACAGTGCTTTGCATGTTCCTCTCCATAGCTTCCCAGGATGGGCGGTTCCCGGAGGCTAGCTCAGACTGGGCTAGCTCATTCACCACTGGCATTAGTCATGTTCCTACCCATGTGGAGGACAAGGACTGTGTCACCATTTAAATATATTTAAATACAGATGAAACTCTGGCCTTGAAGTCTGTTATGCATGTGTCTTGATGTGAACATTAAGGGAGCCTTAAAGCAATTCTGCAATGCTTTCTATGACCTCAGTCTGCAACAAGTGTAATTTTAGCTATTAGCTATTACTGTCACTGGATGCTCTATCAGAGAAGCATGATGGCATTTCCCTTAACATTCCTTTGCATTACTTTGCCCTGCAGCCTCGTGCTTTAGCAAATGAAACATCTGCACCTGAAAACACTATTTCCCAGCTACCCACATTGTAACTTTGGGCCACTTTAGCTATGGTATTAATATGTCTTCTGTCCTTGCAGTAGCCCCCAGCGGGTATTGGTTTAAGACTTGGGACTACGTGGGAGGGTTGAGAATGAGCATCATGTGGGTACCAGCCTTGTTCTGCAGGTGACACAGAGCCTGGCAGTCCTTGAGGAGCCGATTGGGGCAGGTGGTGGAATGAAAGCCCAGATCTTCTTTTTATACCTGGCTGGCTGCCCAGTATATAGTGGGATTGAACCAGCACATACTAAAAATCCTCCAGGTCATGATTTGTTGTTCTTCATTCTGCTTATAGTCATTCTCAATTACAGGACACAAGTTACAGAAGGAGAGACAGTCCAAAGGGAACAGACATCTGCTTGCTATATCTAACCAATGTATCTAAGTCCTCCCAGAAACAGTCTGTACACCCCCATCCTCCTGGCCTGGCTGAGCCCCCCTCTCAGCCAGGGACTCTCTGCTGTGAATTGATGGGCAAAGTGGGGGTTCTTTAGTCATCCCATAGCACTCTCCTGTGCCCCTTCTTCTCTTCAACAGCATCCTTTGCTGAGCTACAGTTGAGATGGTACACGAAGAAGAGGGTTGAAAGCCTACAAATCAGATGTGTCACAAGGAGAGGATATATGTCAACCACACTATCAAAATCCCCCCACCAGAACTCCTCAAAAATCAGTCATTACTGGTCGTGGGCCAGATCCTCAGCAGAGATAAAGGATCACCCTTTCCTCTACGGCTCAGGCCCATATCCCTCCAGCCAGATGATTTCGAACACTGCCAGCAGCTTGGTGATAAGAGAACTGCAGCCTCCACTGCCTGCAACTCCTTCCTCCCTTATCATCACATCTTGAGTACTATGCAAATAACAATGGGATATTATTAAGCAAAAGAGATTTAATTGCAGCCTACACTCCCAGAGAGGGTAAAATAGGCTTTTCTCCAGATGTAATCTCCAGTCTTTATCATTTTCTTCTCCCTCTGTCTCATCTTTCCCCTCTCCTAAAGTTTCTCTTCACTTTCAGCCCCCAGCCAGCAGCCAGTGACCAACCCAAAACATACGAAAGAAGGGAGGCTGGTAAGGGTGTCCTTTATTTAACTTTTTTTAAACAGTCTTTAAATCCTTTGGAGTGTTCAGGCCCACAAGAAGGATTAGCAGTAATTCCCCTGCCATTGCTCGCTTCCAACGCTCTGACAATTCATTCTCCTGAGATCCCCTAAACTCACTGATGAATACATTAGCCAGAGGACATGGAGCAGGCTTGAGGACACTGTTATCCCGTATCCCTGCTTCCTCCAGCCTGGCCGTCAAGTTTAATGTATCTACCAGAGCACTTCTGCTGGGTGAGCACTTTGCTCAGTAACCAAAACAAACCCAAACTTGCCTGATGTGGCAGCGCTGGGATGCTCTGCCATTGTTCAGCTCCCACGCTGTGGGATTCAGGAGGTGATGTCTGAAAGTTGCTCTCCATTCCTCTCTCACAGGCTCTGTCTCAGTGACAGTTCTGGCAGGAGCCAATGTCCCCTTCCCTGCTCTGGGGATGCAGTCCCTCTGTTTTCTTTTCCAAGCAGTGTATTCTCCTGGGAAGGACACACTGTGGTCTCTGCCTGGCTTTGGATGTCACCCTTTAGATGAGAAGTGCTGCCTGTTGTCTTTGTCCTGCCTTGTTTACTTTTTCTGTAAAATAGGAATCACAACCTGCGCACTGGGATTTTCTGGAGTGAATCACTAAGAAGTGTGTGGAGTCTGGATCAGAGCCCGTGAAATCCTGACTGTTCCTCAACTCCATTCCCTTCATCCTGGGGGTTTGAAATCCTTCTCCCCATCTCTCTCCCCAGGCCAGCAAATGTGTGCCTGAAGCCAGATCCTTCCAATCCCTTTTCTATCACAAATCCTTCTCATGACCATTGAAGTTTTGCTTTCTTTAAGGGAAATAAGTGCACTGACAGTAGCACAAGAAAAAGCAGCATTTAGCCCCCAGAACCCTCTGCAATTCTGACTTGCTGGTAAAGCCCTTCCTGCCAAAGTATTTCTTTCTGCCATCCTTTCACTCACACTGCAAATATTAAAATAAGCTGATAATAAGAAAACCCATAGTCTTCCCCCTCTCCGCTCCTCCTGAGACTGCATCCCACATCTTTCTCGCTGCACGGACTCAGCGAGTTTCAGTTCCCTGCCCTTGGCTCTTCTAGCAGCCCTTTCCTTGCCCGGTGCTGAGCTGGGCCAGCCCCACTCTATGCTCCGCTGGTTCCCCCCCAACCTCTCGCTGCCAACAGCAGCTGAGGGCAGGTAGGCGACAGAAATCAACCCTCAGCCTCAGACAGAAACTGCCTGAACTGTGTAACTCAGAGCCCTGATGGAAATAAAAGCATGCCCGCCTGCTAAAAAGTTCTCTGGCTGGAAAACAGCTCCCTGCCCTGACCAAAGAGTTGCCCACAGAGGTTCCCTGTGTTCTGGGGATGTGTTTGTGTTGGGGAGGTGCCTGCCTGGTATCCCTGGGACTGTGAGGGAGAGCAGAGGACCACAAGACACTAGGACTGAAGCTTGAGACAAATCTGGGGAGTTGCTTGCCCTCCTTCATAGCTGTTCCTCTTGAAAAAAAGGGGAGTGTTTTATAAAAGCCTCATGAAAGCAAAGAATATGATGATTTCAGCGTGAGCAGACAGCAAGCAAGATAGGAGCATCCCCTTAGATTTGCCTGCTAGAGGTTATTTACCTCAGGAAGCTGCTGAATAAAAGATACAAAAAATACAGGAGAAGGTAGTGTTATTTGCTTCTTTCAGAGCATGACGAGAGGCAGAAAAACATTATAAGGGGTATCTTTGAGTCTTGCCAGCCTGGATTTGTCAGGGCAGAGTTTTCACGGAGCGCTCCTTGGGTGACCCAGTTTCCAAGACACACACACACGTTCACGCACACACACGCCGAGCCGCAATCCACAACTTTAATAACTGTGTGACATACAAAGGAGATTTTGATGCAAAGTAGAGCTGACAGAGAAGTGGAAGGAAGTATCTGTTGTTTTCCTTTTTTTTTTTCCATCCAGTGCCACACCAGGATTACAGTCAAGGTGGTTTCAACCTTCAGCAAGGACTGATGTTACTGTGGGTTCTGCTTTTAATGGCATTTAACAAGAGGTAGCTCAGGGGGAAGGGAAACAAGGTTGATTTTTTGTTTTCTTTTCAGGAAGAATTTAACAGGGCTGTCACAATTAAGCGCATGAAGTGAATGCATATAGGGCTGCAAGGGGGGCTTAATCGCTTTGCAGCTGGTAACCACACAACAGCTCTGAAACAGGGTTTGCCAGCCCTGTCATGCGTTTGGGGAAACATCTGTGCGTGTGGAGGTGCATATTTGAGGCTATGTCACAACAACGTGGTCACGCTGGCGTGACTTTGCTGTCATCTCTGGTTTTCTGGCTGTGGGTAAGGTGTAAGTCACATGAAGGTGTAGTTATGTAGCGGTAATTGTTGTGTTCTGAAAACTTCCTCTCAAGGATGATGTGGTGGCTACTGCAGTCTAGGTGATAAATATCACCTCTCTCACCGTGATTTTACTGGAGTTTTCTATGGGATCCTGCACATATTAGCCTGGACAGATTTACCAGGACCCCAGGGCAGGTGTTGACTGCAGAGATGCTCCAGCCAGCACAGGATTGACCTGGAATGGGTCCAAGCTCCTCGAAAAGTTCACATCTATTCTGAGTCATGCGAGGTTGTTGGACTGAGTGCACTCAGGCTGACTCCATGTCCTTAAAGCAAATCATAGAGACTAGTTACTTTAATACTGCAGCAAAAGGCTAAAAGTGAAACATCCTCATAGAATCTGAGACATAGGAAGAAACTGTATATTGGAGGGGAAGGAACAACAGGCAAAAGAACCAAAGGAGATGAACACTGGGCCAAAGTGCGTCCCTTCTTGAGCTTTCCCAAGATTTTTTCATAGCAGTGAAAGTCCTTGGA
Organism: Phaenicophaeus curvirostris; assembly: GCF_032191515.1. Classification (NCBI taxonomy): domain Eukaryota; kingdom Metazoa; phylum Chordata; class Aves; order Cuculiformes; family Cuculidae; genus Phaenicophaeus; species Phaenicophaeus curvirostris. Next base: position 5,132,657 of record NC_091411.1, read on the forward strand.
GCGCTGTTTTGGCTTGGACCTCCATTTAGAAAACGTTCTTTATCTTTAGATAAGCTTGTGATTCCTTATGCCCCTCCAGGACATTGTAACTGTCTAGACTTAAACTGCTGAAAACACGACAATGGAGAAGAGGGGAAGACTGCAGTGTCACAGAGCTGTTGCAGCCCCAATTGCATGAGCTGGCAGAAGCCAGTGGGCATGGCTCAGTAGAGATGGTGCCAAATAAAGAGGAATATAAAAAGACAAGAAGCTATTGTCTGTGCTGTGTGGTGATGATGCAGGTCCCACATGTATTTCAGTCAGGTGAACTCCAGCAGATGGTGGACATGTTTGCTGGACTAGGTTGGGAGACCTTGTCAGAAATCCCCCCTCTGTATCTTGAGGCTTCCAGGCTGCTCCATTGAAGACATCCAGATGCTGAGGCTCTGGCAGGGACCCCTTCCTCCTGAGGACTGGCAGCTCTTTTGTGAAGGGACCTGGCAGAAGGTGCACAGTCCATTCAGCAGGGATGTCTGCTGGCAACCCAGTGAGATAGCCAGCTAGAGAAAATGAGCACTCGCATGCCAAGCAGGTCATACACCTTGAGCAAGATGGTGGTAAATTGCTGTAAGAGAAATTTGGTGGGTTTGACTAATTTTGGGGAAAGCCATTTGTCTTGTGGTGTGGGGGATTTTTAATGAGACATCATGGGGATGTGGTGAGGAAGAGACAGGGCTCAGCAGTAAGCTTGAAGCCACGTCAGTGTGCATATGACACATGGTGGGATGTTGGGGATATGCAGCCTAGAGCTCCCATTTCTCTGGCAGCCCCTGTTTGTATGGGGAATGCTCTGTCTCCCCACTCCTTCAGAAGGACCTTCTCCCCCTTGGGGTGAGCTGGCCAAGAGCTTCATTGTTGTTGTCAGAGCTGAGTTTGGGGCAGATGCACCAGGCCAGCAAACAGGCTGCTCTCCTCTGCCTTAGTGAGATGGAGTGGTGATAGCTGCGTGCTTCGCTGCTGCTCTTTGCATCCGATATCCAAACACCGTGCAGGGAAATGACAGCAATATGTGTCCCCCTGACACCCAGCGAATATAACGATATTGCTGCGAAAATGAGGCTGCTGCCACACAGCTACACTCTGAACCCTTCCCTCTGTGAAGGAGCTATGATTAGAATTTCATCTCGCTCTTTATTGCACAGCACCTCCCGAAGAAAATCCCACCCAGCAGCATGTAACTATTTTTAAAAGCCTTTTTCTAACAGGGTTGGGAGATGGGGCTGGTAAAGATCCTGCTGGTGCTGTGTATTTCTTTCAAACCCCTTGCAGAAAAGGATGAAGCCAGACTTGAGTAAAAAGGAAGTGGCAGAGTTATTTTGCCAAGTCTGAAGCTTGTGCCAGCTCTTCACATTGGAAAGCTGATTTCAGCATCTTCTGTGTCTGTTAATATTTTTTAGGCTCGCTGTACCTAAGTCAGTGAGATGCCTCCAGCTGTTGGAAATTTGCTGTGTGAGACTTGTGTGCTTTGAATACATGTCTAGACACATGAGAGGAGCACAGGGGTCCATCTCATGGGAAATGTGTGCAGGAGCATGTCCCAGTGATGCTCTGTTCTTCCATTCAGGGCTGCATGTTGGGCTCTTCACCTACAGCTTCTGGGTGCTGCAGGGTGAGATGTGGGGAAAGCCACTGCAAGTGGATAGAGAAGACCAAGGAGATAAAAGAGTTGTGCTCTTGGGATGTGGGACACAATGAGCTGTGAATTTTGGGCTGCCAATGCCAAAACAGCACTGGACATTTTGTAAGTGAATAAATCTATCAACAAGCCCCAGTAGCGTCTGGCAATGGAGAGGGAGCATAAATGCAGATGATTTGAAGCAAAGCCCCACTTTCCACTTGATATGCTGCTCATGGATGGAGTTTTACACTGTTCAAACATAATCCACTCTCCCTCTCTGAACAGAACCAGAGAAGTGTATTACATTTAACTTAATAAAGCAAGTCACCTTGCAAGTGGTAGAACATAGGAAGCCTGGTTTCCTCTGGTCATCCCCCATTGTGGATTCTCTGGTATCTGATAGAGTGGCTGAGCTCGAATCACATCCTAGGAGTGGGATGGAAAGTGGAAGGGCCATGGGAAGAAGTGCTAATTTGAGTATATCCTCCCTTATAAAGCTTGTCAGAACTTAACTCCTTTGAGATGCCTCTTCTTTCATTAAATCTGATTGCAGGCCAGCAGGTTTAGTAAGCTATTACGCAGTGCCTGTGAGCCATCTAGTCCAGTTAGATAAGCCTTGTTTCATTGGGAAACTGTTAAAAAAACAAACAGACCCGACCTGAAATCCCTACAAATTATTTGTCATTATATCCCACGGAGTTTGACCCATATACCTGTGCTTTTCATGGCAGACATTTATCACCAGGACTCTGTAGCGGTGATGGAGATTAGCATTAACCTGAGAAAAAGGTCCTACTTAGTCTGAGCCATTGAGCATACAGTTTGCAGATTGAGCATGCAGCATTAAATAGATGTACGCAGCCACAAAACCACTTCCCATTTTGTATAAAACAGGCCAACAGAGATTTGAAAAATGTTCCATTTCTGTATAGAAAGACTATTTTTAAAATTGAACAGTAACTTAGTCCTCTATTGACTTTCAATTTCTATCCTCTTACATTTCCATAGCAACTCTGGCCATTTATGCATTTATCTTTGTATTTAACTTTCATATCATTTCAAGTGGTCTCGAGTGCTGTGAAAGGGTTAAAATAGTCTTTCAAATGTCTCCCTGGTTTTAAGCAATGACTTCAAAATACAGATAGATATTTTAAGCTAAATTGACAAGCTTGTCGTTTAATGAAAACTGTCTTGAGAGTGTTTGCCCTGAAAAACCCTTCAGGGCGATAACAAGAACAAGTCACAACCACTCTGCTCTCCTCTCACCTTGCCTTCTATTATTATTGTGTTCAAAATTCTCATACAGAATCCAAACTTGCAGCTGTGATAGCTGTGACGGTATTGGGTAAGCTCACACTTTTGCATTCTTGTGTCCTTCCCTTCCCTTCCCTTCCCTTCCCTTCCCTTCCCTTCCCTTCCCTTCCCTTCCCTTCCCTTCCCTTCCCTTCCCTTCCCTTCCCTTCCCTTCCCTTCCCTTCCCTTCCCTTCCCTTCCCTTCCCTTCCCTTCCCTTCCCTTCCCTTCCCTTCCCTTCCCTTCCCTTCCCTTCCCTTCCCTTCCCTTCCCTTCCCTTCCCTTCCCTTCCCTTCCCTTCCCTTCCCTTCCCTTCCCTTCCCTTCCCTTCCCTTCCCTTCCCCTCCCTTCCCCTTTAATGACTTCCCAACCCATCCCCACCCAGATGATTATTCCTGCCAAGTACTGGGGAAGGATGTCCCTTATGCCCAGTAAAACAATGGGAGACTTAATTGACTTCTAGTGGAAGGTGTCCCTGCCCATGTCCAGGAGATTGGAACTGGATGATCTTTACGGTCCCTTGCAGTCCGAACCATTCTATGAGGCTATGAATTGCAGCACGAAGAAATATGAGACATGATTCCCTGGAGACCTGGTGACACACTCCAGTGGAGCGCAAGGGAGAACATGCTGCTTTGAGTAGGCTTTTTCACTGTGATTGGGTTCACCTTGGGCTTTGGTAACCCACAGTCTCTGCAGCAAAGACCTACTGGACTGACCAAGGTGCTTAAGCGCCAAAGGCATTTTTAAATTTTTATTTTAATGGGCCTGGGCATCTAAATCTCATTGACTTTCAAATCAACTGTGCAGATCAATGCACAATGACCTGACAAGGCAAGATGTTTTCTTACAGAACATCCTCAGGCACGTCAGCCAGTACACTTTTACACTGCTCCAGCAGCTTGGGATTCAGTTCTAATCTCCTGCTGGGGGATTTCTGATGAGTCCTACAGCCAGACCTTAAGGTTGTTTTGTGCAAAGGTGGAAGTAAGCAACTGATGGAACTGATGAAACTATTTAAGTTCCTAATTCCCGTTGAAACCTACCCTGCTTAGATGCGTCTGAAAATCCTATTAAAGCACTTCCCTGCACCTTTAAGCACCTAAAACCTTTGAAAATGTGTACTGTGATCACTTAGGGATGGAAGGCCAGAGTGTTTCCAGAGAGTTTGTGCTCCTAACTGACTTCCTGCACCCTAAAGCAATCCCTTGTTCTGTCTGCACAGTGCAAATGTCCCATGTCACCTTCCCCCTTCACTCCATCACTTGTGTTGTTCCACAGTGAAGGACTCTAAATCATTCCTCCCTCTTCCTTAATGTTGACACCTTCCTGAGTATTTGCAGGCCGTTATTAAATCACCTCTTTACTCATCCTTTATCTGAGCTGTACATAATTAGTTCCTTTAATCTTTCCTCATAGGTCAATCCTTCTAAACCCTTAATCATCTTTATCTCCCTTTCCTGGAGCCCCTCCAATTTGCTGACACTTTTTTTTTTGTTCATTTTATTTTCCATCAAGAAACAGTAAAACCCATGAGTTCTGAGTGCTTTTCAGGCTGAATGAAGGCACTGGGGGGCTGTGGGTTTCCATGTGGGATTGTCCCTGTTTGCTGCTGGCACAGCCTAGTGAACAAAGCTGGTGTTGGAAAGGAGCAAACCATCTCTTGATAAGAGTGACCTGGCTCTGCTAGCAAGGGCTGTCTCTCCACATCCTGTTCTTTGCTGTCACAAAATCTGCATCCCTTGGTGACAGAAAGGAGTAAGGCCTCCAGAAGTCTCTGTCTAATCACAGAATTTGAGCTGCTTCATAGCACAACTGGTCTTGGATACATCCAGCTCCGCCCTCTAAGGATGCTCAGGGCTGGCAGGTAGGTGCTCTCAGTCCTGAGGGTCTGAGAACCCTTCTCAGCTGATATTGCATTCATCTTCACAATATCCTCAGCCAGTAACAACAGAACGGGAAAACTGAAGCACCACAGAAGGGATGGAATGCAGAGTCCTGGCTCTCAACCTTTGTCAGGGGTCCTAGGTCCTCTGCTGTCTGAAAGCATAAGGCAAAAGCCCCAGAAAGAACAGGCTTTTTGGGGGAATGTGGTGCAGTAGTGACCACTTGGAGTCTGTGCTTTGCTTGGCTGTCTTATCCTAAACGAACACTTGCAATTTTCTCCCTGGGAAGCACAGCTTCTTTCTGCTAAGCAGGCACACCAGGGTGCTCCCTATCACATACGCGGCTGAGAAGAAAAGGCCACCTTCATCTCCTTTCCTTTTATTAATCATAATTTGCCTCTGGATTGGACTGATTGCAAAATAAAATAAAGCCATGAGAGGGTGGTAGAATTTTTCAGCTCAAACCTGTCTCATGGTTCTCCTAAAACTTTGAAAGCCCAAGCCTGTTATGCAGAACTGGGAGCTGTGATTGACCTCAACCAGCTCTGAGGAACAGTCCCAGTTTACAAGTTGGTGTGTGTTTTTTGTGCAAGAGAGGCTTGACAAAGTCACCACAGTCTTAACTTTGTTGGTTCTCTGCACAGCAGCGAGGATGAGACACTCTCCAACAGAGATGATAAAACCTGTGTCTTAAGATACCTGTCACTCTCCAAAGATTTTGCTTTCCCTTTTCCACCCATGCCAGCAAATTCTTGCAAATAGTGCACAATAATCATCCTGACTTCTCAGAGAATGACTGGTCTGGCATGTCACCAGCAAGGTGAGATAAGGCTGATTATGCAGAAAAATGTCACTTTTGTGCTGTGGGATGCAGATGTGGTTTCCAGTGACCACTACCTGCTCCCGTTAGGGTGCACTGGTGTGAGCGAAGGATTGAACTGTGGCTCTTGGTTGATGTGGGATGATGGAGTTAATAGTTAAGACTCTTTCTTAAGTGTGCCCAGAGGTATCCACTCGTGCCTAATAAGGATGTAAAGCTGCATGTTTATGCAAGTACTCCTGGAGATCATGGGGAGGCTGCTGACAGAGAAGTTTTCATTTGACAGGGATGTGAAATACTTGATCAGTTTAATCAAGGTCACTCTCAGCCTAAGTAATGTCTGCGAGCAACCTGACCTTAGAGTGGAGACTAGCAAAATTGTGGAAGTGTTGCCATCTCATTCCTGTGCCCCTCCCAAAGCACAATCCTAAGCCTTCAGGGAGCCCAGAACAGCATCTGGATGCCCACCCTCCACCTTTCCCTGGCACCAACAGCAAGCAGAGAAGTTCTGTGATGCCTGTAGTGCACTTCTTTGCACTTCTAACACTGAATGCACCTGGTAAAAAGACCTCCATGTAATTTCCAGTGTAGAAGCCCTAGAGGGACTAAGGAAGACCAGATGCAGCTGCTCTGCCCGGGGTGTTCTGCATACACATGTGTTCAGAGGAGGTGCACACTAACTCTGCTCCGCAGGCACAGTGCAAAAACTCTGTGCCTGCGTGCTCCTCCAGGAGCCACACTGTGTCCTCCCCCTGTTTCTGATGCAAGGAGAGGTGAGGACTGTGTCATACCCTTCCAGTGGCTTTTATGAAGCCCCATACATCCATCTCCTGCTGCTTGGAATTGCCACAACTGCTTCCAGCCCCCTCTGTGCTCTAATGTTTCCAGATGGAACTATTAGACTCCCTAGGAGTGGAACTGTAAATATCTACAGAAATGCCACCCGAGCACTGCAGTGTGGGAGTATCGGTAACTCCAGAGCCGCTTTGCTTCTGAGCAGTTGTTTTTATTCATGAAAAGGGCTGAGAATCCCCAAGGGCTCAAAATCAGCTGTGTTTTGCAGGAGGTCTATTATCAAGGCTCGTGCTCCATAGCAAGAAAACGAAGACTTTGGATGCAATTAGTGCAGGACTGCAGTGGGACAGAGCCATCCTGTCTCTGCCACTGATGTGTGAAGTAGTCACAGTCACCTTACTGAACCCAGTTGTTGTGCAGCTGCATTGCAGATGACTCCCTGGAGGTTGGGAATGTCTCTTCTGGTGCAAACAACATTCACCACAGGAACTACTCTAATTTTCAGTGGAACCTTCACCATAAGTTGACACTTACCAGTGTTTAATTCCTACCAATAGATGTAGAATCATTGTGCCCTTCCTGAGATGCTTTTTCTGCAGATCTGTTTTGGGAGAGAAACATAGTTGTGTTGCTTCTTCCACTTAGAAAGGATTCTGGTGGCACTGCCAGTGCTGAGTTTCTGGAGGCAGCTCACTGAAGGTGAATCCCCTTTTTAACCAGCAAAACCAGCCGTACCATTAACTGACCTCCTGCACCACTGTGCAAGTGTGCTCTGTGGTTTCCGTTCTCCCTCGTGCTTCCCTCACTGCTGCAATGGTTGGCTATTGCAAATCATTTCTCAGAAAGTGTGAAATCGCAGACTGAATTCAATGTGGTTGCAAAACTCCTAGTGATTTCAAATCCAAATGCTGTGTAGCCAGTATTTTAAGGAACTCAGCAGGGAGAGTCACAAGCAGATGCCTCACTCTGGGAGCCATTTATTTGGAAGCATCCAAATGATCTTGTTATGTTACAGTCGTGGTGCTATTTCACAGGTCTTCTCCAACATAGCAAGCAGACCACAACACCCTCCCCTTTCCTCTGTGCATCATGGCTCAAAGTGGAGTGACTATGACCTTCTCTTGCCATGCATGAGGGCTTCTCCGGGACTGGTAATGCAGCATTCCTGTAGTAAATGTTACTTTCCAGCTTGTTCCCAAATCACTGCTACCTAAAATGACTTTAAATGCCTCCAGGAAGGGGATCCTAGATATAGCTGTTACTGAGATGTGAGCCCATGTATGACTAGGGAAAGACTGTCTTATCTAGCAGGACCTGCAAGAGACAAGGGAACATGCTACAGGATCCTCTTTATTAAGACTGGAGGTTTTATAAGAGTGGATAGGGGGAAATACTCAAAATCAGAGTTCTTGCTTTTCTATTTGCAATCAGGAAGCAAATTGATTTTGATACAAAACTTTCAACACTTCATAATTACTCAGAGGATAGAATTTTCCTCTCCTCTCCTCTCCTCTCCTCTCCTCTCCTCTCCTCTCCTCTCCTCTCCTCTCCTCTCCTCTCCTCTCCTCTCCTCTCCTCTCCTCTCCTCTCCTCTCCTCTCCTCTCCTCTCCTCTCCTCTCCTCTCCTCTCCTCTCCTCTCCTCTCCTCTCCTCTCCTCTCCTCTCCTCTCCTCTCCTCTCCTCTCCTCTCCTCTCCTCTCCTCTCCTCTCCTCTCCTCTCCTCTCCTCTCCTCTCCTCTCCTCTCCTCTCCTCTCCTCTCCTCTCCTCTCCTCTCCTCTCCTCTCCATCCAAAATCTACAGTGTGTAATTGTCCATGCATTCAGCATGGAGACAGAGTTTCTGGTTTGGCCAGACAGGTGACTTTCCAAGCCCACGATGCAAAAGCATTGTCAAAAATCTTTAAAGTGCAAATATCTGTGTGTAATTTGTTAGCAACGCACTCCCCAGTTTCACGATTCTTTAGGTCCCATATGTGCTCCCATACCATGTGGAGCTGCATTTCGTTGCATATCAAGGCAGACATTAGGCAGCAGATGATTTAGCAAAAAGTCATGGAGGATCTACTTCCCCAAGGGGAATATACTCCCCAGACTGACATTCAAATGGATAGTGTAACTGGCAGAAATTTATAACTGGTTTAAAATATATATAAGCTGCCATCAGATTTCCATTAGGGTCCCAGTACTGAAGAAATCTGACACGTGGTCTCTCCAAATCATGTGAGTGTCCAAGCTGTCTCACGGAGTACATTGAAGTTTGAGAGTTTTCTCACAGGGAGAAGCACAGAGATGGGGTGGGCATCTCCGTGTTGGAAGCAGTCATTTCCAGGTTGCCTGGAGTCCCAGCCCTGCAGTGTTGGTCCTGAGGCTGATCCTTCAGAGACACACTTATTCTGAAATAAAGGTAGAACTTTCTAGCAGTCTAGCCTGGCTGCTGATTAATGTCTTGGGTTTGTTGATGATTTACAGGGGTATTTTTTTGTTTTTTTCTGGCAGGTACCACTGTGGAGGCAAAGGGACCCTTTCTGCAATAAGGTCACAGAGTGAAGTAATCTCTGTGGAGAAGCTTAACTGACCCCACCTTGGGGCAGGGAGGTAGCAAAGAACAAAGCGAAAGTTCAGCTTCTTCCAGGTGCACTGATTCACTCACCCACAAGAAATTTAGAGACTCAGACGAGAACTCCTCACGTAACTTCATCTACAGGCAACGCTTCTCAAAATAGCCTTTTTCCAATCCATACAACAGCAGCTTCTGTAGGTCTCCTAGTTCTGTCACTGTGGTCTAGACAGATGTAAAAATTACCATCATCAGCTCTGGCTTTATAAAAGCAAAAGTCACCAGTGAGTTCCTCAAATCCCTGTTCCCTTCTGTGAGGGACAGCAGTGATGACCCTGGGATCTACCCAGCTCCTTGGAAAAACTCCCCCTCCGGAATACTTTCAAATCAATAGCTAAGTAGCAAGAAACTCAAAGCCTGGGAGATCTGATAAGCAAGCATTTGTCCCCTCCTTCTGGGTATTGATGTGCAAATAGCGTCTGAGATTTCCAGCCGGCTCAGAGCTGGGCTGTTTTCCCTCAGCCTCTCGCACAATCGCAATAAGAAGAGCTGAAGGGATCTCTGCAGGGAGCACCGCATTTACATGAACCCGTGTGAACTGTCCCCGTATTAGCAAACGACATTCGAGATGGGCTTAAAAGCCACCCGGCCCTTTCAAAATGCGGCTTTGAAAACTCAGACTCCCTTGACTCTGTGGGCAGGAGTGAGACACTTTCACGCCTTTGAGAAAATGGTTTATAATACATATACGAGAGAAAAAGAAAGGATAAAGATTATTCTCTTGTCTGTCCTTTCTTGTCTTCTTTTATTTTTTTTTTTTCCCTTTCCTCCTTCTCTCTATTTACCAAAAGCACCTCCAAGGCTAATGGCATTTTCTTTGGCCGCTGGGAGCAGAGAGAGATTGAAGTCTGAAATATGAAAGCTTTTCTTTTTGTTTTTAACAACTTTGGATCACTCTAGTTAACTCTCAGTCTCAGTTCAAAGGAGAACTAGGAACTGAAAGGCTGGTCTTGGGATTTTTTTTTTTATTTATTTATTTTTTCTATTAGAAATGAGCAATGAATGATTTCTCATCCCAGAAAGAAACAGAGAGGCTTAAAATTCCTTGTCCTGGATGAAAAATCAAAATCGCTAAGACTTTTGTGAGCTGACAAAAAATAAAAAAATTGCCTACAATACTGCATTTTGATGATATCAAAGTGTTTCATGTGTGACCTCTTTTTCATTTAAAAAAATGTTTTTGTTATAATCAGCTTAAATTTCAAAACAAAGTGACTTTGAATAATAAGTTAAAACAGGTTGTCTCAGTCTCAATTTTTTTCCCGACAGAAGAAATTCATCAAACTGGCTCTTTTTCTGTGAAGCATTTCAATTGAGATGAATCAGCCTTTTTCAAACTATAATAGATGTCTTAACAAGATCTTCCTGCCCGGCTTTTGCTGTTCCAGAAATAGTGAGTTTCTTGGGACAGGCGTGCATGAAGATGGGCAGTGCGGAGGAGAGAAGTTTTAGGGCAATATTAGTCTGGGTTTTGAAATGGAGAATATAAACCTTAAAGAGTCACATCCAAGGGTAACAAGGATTTCAGCCTTTCCCAAATGGGTGCCACAGTATAAAAAGGTTATGAAGCTACTGGAGAGGGTCCAGGGGAGGGCATGAATTTGGTGCAGGATTTAGAGGAAAAGCCACATAAGGAGCGCCTGAAGTCACTTGGTCTGTTTAGCTTGGAAAAGAGGAGACTGAGAAAACCTCCTTGCAGTTTACTGCATCCTCACAAGCGGAGGAGGAGGAGCAGACGCTGACCTCTTCTCTCTGGTGACCAACAATTGGCAGGAAGGTGCAAGGGGAGGGTGAGATTGGATATTAGGGAAAGGTCCTTTACCCAGAGGGTGTTGTAGCACTGGAACAGCTCTCAGGGAAGCAGTCACAGCATCAAGCCTGACAATATTCCAGAACCATTAGGACAACACCCTCAGACACAGGGTGTGGATGTTGGGGTTGTCCTGTGCAGGGATGGGAGTTGGAGTCAATGGTCCTTGTGAGTCCCTTCCAACTCAGGACATTCTATGATTCTGTTTCTATCAATTTTGAGGACCTAGAGATCCTAATCAGTCCTAAAACTTAGACTCTGTCAGTGCTGCTGATCATACAAAAGCTCTGGGATTCCCAGCTTGTCTCCTCCAGTGCAAGCAGGAAATTTGTTGTGAATGGCATGTTATTTTGGTGTTCCCTCTCAGGATATAAAACCCCAGAAACAGCAATATTGGGCAAACTAATCAAATTCCTTTTAGCCTCTGAAAAACTCAGGTATTTCTATCTGAGCTGTCTGGATTTCTCCCTTGTTTTTAAAAAGCTGGTTTGCTTGGCTCAGGCAGCAGATCCTGAAAGGAAAGTATTTGAAAGAAGGAAGGAACAGTTTGCTAAATCTTGGTGCTTCTGTCAGCAGGCATTCTGCTCTTGCACCTTACTCACCTTTTCATCAACAGAGGGTAATAGGGATATATAGGTAAAATCATATGTTCAGTGTTAGGAGGATCATAGAAATTGTCGTCCCCACCAGCTGATTGTATCATCACTTTATTTTAAAAAATCTTAAGCACAGAGTGGCCTGGCTAGGAGCCACTCCGAGGATTCAGTGCTAGACACAGAAATGACTTGATGCTCTAATCTTTGCTCTTCTTCTGACCTTAATTTGCTCTGTGATCATGAGCTGTTCGTGTAATCTCCCTTGGGCATAGGTTTGCCAGGAGTGGAATGAACATTTAGTTGCAGAGGAGAGCTGGAAGAAATATCACTGAAGGTAACCTGTCCAGCCAAATGGTGGCCATAGATGAATGAAATTTATCACTCTTAAACCAAGAGCCCTTTGAATGTATAGCTTTGAACTGCTAGTAGGAACTGATGAATCTCTGTATTACCCTCTTCTTTCAAGTTTTGAATGTCCCAGGATCTCCTAGATCTGGTGAATGAGCTTTAGCATTTACGAGCTTGAGCGAGCTTGAGCCCTACCAAAGTGCGCAGGGGGCATTTCATCCAGGTATTTTGTCCTGACCATGACAGGGTGATCTTCTTCACAGCATCTGCAAGGTGGAGCTGTATCTGGAGTCAATAGATTCATTTTTAGCTCTGGTTGAATTTGTGGATGATCCAGGAAAAGTGATTAAAAAAAAATTAAAAAAATGAAGGGATGAAAGAATCCCAAAAGATCTGACCAGGACTTAGTTTTCACATAAGAGAAGAACTATGCTAGTTGTAGTGTGGTAAGAAAATATAAAGGAGAGAAAAAAGTAGGATCCTAGGGAGATAAGTCATTAGCCTAAGCTATGGAAAAGGCTTATTTCCCAGTATAGACAGATGATATGAGGGATGAGGATCCAGGGAGCAAGGCAGCCAGGACTAGAGAGATTCAGCCTGGCAGGCCAACACCAGCAAAGAGATCACAAATGCTTCCACTCACCTCCTCCTTCCCCAAAGTCTGAAGTTTACCTGTTAATTCCCTTATCAGAACTTTGTGCTGAGAAGTGTTATCTGGATTTTACAGGCAGCTCCTGGCACCAGGCCAAAATCAGAGGGAAGCATTTCATTCTTCCCCAGTTGTTAAATGAAAGCAACATTACAAACCAACAATATTATTCTCATTAATGGGAAGGGACTGTCAATGATGGGAACACATGTGTTTGGTTTTCAAATGAGACTTGCTGTCTATCCCTGCTTCTGACCTGGTGCAGCTTAGCAAGGCTAAATCGCTTTTTAAAGCTGAACAGAATGAACCTTAATTGAGACATTAAAAACATGTTGATTTGATCTTCCTGGGACCTGCAGCCCTACTGTTGCTGCCGGCTGCCTTGGGCTGTCCTGGGCAGGGGAGAGGAGCAAGACAAGTGCAATGCTAGAGGATGTTGGGTTTGTCTCTGTTTTTTATGTTGTTCCCCCTAGCTCTCCCAATTTTTCTCTTTTAAATGTAATTGAAAGTCATTCTTTTAACTTTATTTATTTATCAGCTTGATACATTTGAAATTGCAGGCACCTTCATCTCAGCATTCATTTCCTTGCCCTTTAATGTGAACCTGACTCAATTCACCATTTTCTTCAAAGCTGTTTATTAGTTCTGTGGCATTTCCCCCCTCCCCTTGTCTTTCTCTAATTTCTCCTTCATCTTCAGCCTCAGTGAGACAAGTAATCCAGCACCTCAGGGCCAGGTTTGACTGAAGATCCCCAGCTGTGCTGCTGGGGAGACCTTGGGTGCGAAGGTGGTGGCACTACCCTGAGGCTGTCATGATGTAGCTGAGGGCAAACACAGCCCCCAAACCAGCTCTCCTCAGGTTGCTTTGTTGATGAAATCACCTCTACGGTGCATGATGGAGGAGCCCACTGTTCTCCTTCTTTCACAAAGTTTGAGGATCTCTGTCCTCCCAAGGTAGGGGGCAGCTGGGTCCCTCTTCCCCTCCCATCAGTTGTAATGTACCTTCTTCCAAAATGAGTCAATTTTGTGACCTTATTTTCTCTTTGTTAGCAACTCTTCAGCGCCTGAACCCACAAGGCTTCTGCCACAAAGGGCAGGCAACTCAGCAGAGGAGCAGACTGCAGAGAACAATGCAAAACAAACCCCAAGTGGTCCTTTACCTCCAACTTTCTCTGCACAGGTGGACAACATTAATTCTCTTCTCTCTTCTCTTCTCTTCTCTTCTCTTCTCTTCTCTTCTCTTCTCTTCTCTTCTCTTCTCTTCTCTTCTCTTCTCTTCTCTTCTCTTCTCTTCTCTTCTCTTCTCTTCTCTTCTCTTCTCTTCTCACTGGGGCTTGGAGCAAGGGGGTGATCTGCTTGGTGTAGCCAGGATTATAACCCGTGCATATTTTCTATTAAACACCTCTGGCTCCACAGCAGGACCTGAGGTCCAGCTACAGAACACCAAGGAGTTATTGCTGCAGAGCTCCAAGATCCGACCGTGCTTGGCTCTTCCCAGGCACAGAGTTGAAGCTGCCTGCAGAGAAAATAAACAACTTGCTTTGAATTTGTCTTGCTGGGAGTTGACTTTCTTTTTTGCCTTGTCACTGAGATGTGGCGATTAAAGAGATCAGCTTTGGGGCTCGGGGCACAGTGAGGGGAAACAGACACTTTGTGAGCTGCCACCTCACTGTTGGGGTGAGTCTGGTGCAGAGGAGAGCTGTGATAAGGCAGAACTGTGATGGGACATTGTGCCTAAAGCACTATGAAAGAGCCTGCGAACCTCTTCTTACTGATGAAAATAGACCTTTTATTTTGTTTTATTTTGTTTTTTTTTCATTTTATTTCATTTCATTCCATTTAATATAATTTAATTTCTTTTCATTTCTTTTTTTTTTTCCTCCCCCCAAGCCTCTTTTCATCCCCTTATCTTCACCGGTAGTTAATAGATTAATGCACGTCTTGAGAAGATAAATGCACTTTCAGATCTTCAAAAGGCAAGGCAGCCTCTGAAACCTGTGTTTACAACCTCTTTGGCTAGTGACAAGGCAGGCAGGCAGCGTGACATGACCTTCTTCTCAGCCTCCAATGTCAAGCTGAGATGCAAATCCTAGTCTCAAGGAGTGAAGTGAGTACCAGAGCTCTGAGTAGCCTGGCTGGACCAGGTTTGGTTTTACCTCTATTCTCTGCCAGGGTGAACTCCCTCACCACCGTCTACCATTTTCTTCAGGCATTGAACAAGCATTTTGGGGTGGGCAGGAAAGAAAGAGAGATGATGGAGTCAGGGGGACAGAAAGCCAAAGTTTTCCAGGATTCAGGGCTATACAGATATTGATTCTCAGCCCTACATCCTGGATCTGGACTCAGCAGTTAGAAGGTGTCCAGCTCTGACTGTGCAGTGCCACTGCTGTTCTCCAGTGAAGGCCAGATCACACCCATTATTGCCCCCCTTGAAGAACAAAAATCCAACATAGGTTTGCTTTGGTTATCCCTGATCATCTATCCTGTAATTCATTAGGATAGACACCCAAGGGTCCATGAATCTTACTCTAGCCTGAGTTTTCCAGGCATGCTTTAGCTATGACGCTAAACCAGATTCAAAATACAGAATTTTATAGACTACTTGAGTCCCAAGGTGGCTTTAAAATATCTGTTCCTCGGTTCACACTTCACTCCAGCCCCTTCCCTAGCCATCAGGAGTCACAGTTTGGCATCCCTGTCTGCTGGCTTGCCTGATGCTGTCAAGAGGAGAACAGGGGCTGGCAGGTTTTTTGGGGTCAGGAGGAGCAGGGCTGGTGTCTACAGAGCTTAAGTCATGGCTCCAGGGTGGGAGAAAATGTAATTCTGTTTGAGCAGTGCACAGGCATTTCAAAATGTGTTCCTGTGAATTAGGGGCCGAGTGAAGTCATTAAACCCTAATCAAAAGCAGCTAATCAGGAATCCGTAGGAGATCTTCCAATTAATCGCGGCTGGAGCTAGTGGAGCTGCAGTGCTGGCGGCTGTGGAAGGAGAATGGCAGCAAGGAATTAACAGCAGTGCAACACCTTTGGACACTGAGACATCCCAAGGGGTCTGTGCCAGTGCAGAGGGGCACACGATAAGTCAGGGGACCTCAAAAGTACTTAGAAGACCTGGGAATATATCTTGCTACTTAGAAGTTTCCTGTAATCTCCAAAATTTACTTTGATCCAGCTGTGGCTTTGTGGATATTCTGCTGACCCACTGTGATGGAGGTCTTACAAGGTTTCTCTGCCTTTCAGAGGGGGACAGCAGCTCTCACGTACAGTTGTTAGCAGAGATACATTACTGCACGTATCTTTACATCTGAGAGTCTCCAAATGCTTTACGGATTTCATAGGTAAATATCAGCATCTCGACTCTACAGGAATCTGAGTGACATGCCAGAAGGGCCTTGACATTCCAGACTTTGCACAGGCTTTGTCTGCAGCCAAGCAAAAATTTACCTCCAGTTAAAATAACAATTTATGCACTGGATGCAAAAGTCATTCTTAGCTGTGTGGTATTGCCCAGCAAAAGAGAACATGCTCAGCTGACGTTTTCCTCATCTGCTAACTCATGTTAATAGCTGAGATGACAACTAGTCTCTGCAATCAGTCACTGTCAGACAGCTGATAACTCATCCTAGGCTCTAATATTCTGATGAGACCATTAACAGGAGCAGCATCACTTGCATGGCATGGTATCCTAAACACAGACATGGTCATGGTTTCCCACCATACCCTTCTAGACCTAAAGTCTTTCTCCTCATCAGCCCTGAAGTTAGCAGGAAGTTGTATCCCATGAAAGCAGACGATGTGTGGGGAATTTGGGGATATGAAAGTGCCTGCACCACTGGCCACCTCCTGTGCCATTGAGTCACAGGAACACAATGCCACTTTGTGCTCCTTTCTATTTCATGATAAAAAAAAAATAAACCCTCAAGGATATGGCAGACTCCTCTCACTGTGAAAAGCAGTGGGGGAAGAGCAGAGGTATTCTGCTGCTTTTGGAAATTCCCTTGCTTCCCGCTCCAGAGAAATGTCTCTCTATATAACTCTTATTGTACCTATAACCCCCCTTCCTGTTCTTTAGCTTCTGCAGGACTGCCTCTAACGTGACTGTTACCCTGTTGCATTCAGGCTGCACTATAAAAAGAATAAAGTGCATTGTGTCAGATTGAACAGGGCTGTAAATCCTTGCCGGGTTGGAGTTGACACAAATTGAACTCTATCATGGCTCTTCTTTGGAGGGTTCGCAGACCGGACTCTCTTCTAAATTTGCAATTTAAGTAACTAAAGTGAAAAGGTGCACAACGTTGCTGTAGGACATTAGCCGCTGAAATTCAGGTCTGTAGAAGAAGAATCACATCTCTGTCCAAAAAGACATCGCTCAAATGCAGATGAATGCATCCACAAGCCTGAGTTCACATTTACAGATAAGATCTTAATACTTAAACCCCAAGAGACAGATTTTCTGGAAAACCCACCTCCTCACTAGACAGCAACATGACAGCAAAGTGTGATACTATTCCCTAGTGTCTGAAATATTGCTGCTTATTTGCTCCCCCCTCTTCTTGTGGGTTGTAGGGGGAAGCAGTGTTCATGAAGTTTTTTTATCTAGGTTGAGATAAAGATTCTCAATCCAGGTCATGATCTAAAGCCAGTTCCCATTTTATTCCATAGCCCCAGAAGTGAACACACTGGCATAATCGAGGAGGGTGATAAAGAGGGATGAGAAGTGTCTGAGGGTCTCTCGTACTGGCCTCATGACCAGCGGACTTCGCTGTGGACCTGCTGCGTGAGAAGCCTCCAGAGGCTGTACCTGGGTTAACGTCTTCCTGCCAAATCTCTGATGTTGGGCTGTTTGTGACCCACAAATGCCCCCACAGACCAGGCCTGTCCTCCTCCAAGCTCAAAGCAGCAAATCTTCATCCCTGCTGATGGGTCTGAGGGATTCCCAGGGCTCTGCAGACTTCTTAAATGGCATCACTTGCCCTGTGCCCCTGAGGCAGTGCTCTCAAAACTAGCCCACCAAGCAGCATGAGCGAGGATGTCAAGATTCACCAGGGCACCCAGATTCTCCCAGTTTTTTTCTGTCTGATTCAGGCACGTCTTTCCTTCCCCATGTGTTGGTTTCCAGTAGCCAGAGGATGATTTGCCACCCCCTGCACTGTGCACAGAAATCTTCTGGTTCAAAACCATCCAGGTTTTGCCACAAGGCTGGCACTCCTTGTGACATCTGATGCCCTGGAAGCTTGTTTCCGTACAAGGTTTTCTTTCCTGATCTACCATTCTGTCCGTCTGCCACTTTCCTCATTGTCTCTGTGACTCTGCTGAGCTATCGATTTCTGCCTTTCTCATTTTGTAGATTTGGGAAAGGGGGAGGGATGCCCCAAGGGAAGGTCAGGATAAATTGGCAATTTGTCTCCACCTTGGCTTCTGCTTCCCCTACTCGAGGTCTACATTGCATCCTTGTCCTTGTTGCAATTTTTCTGCCAAATACCATTTTTACCCTCCTCACAAGTCCCAGGAGAGCTGTTATTTATGGCTGGTGGAACAAAACCAAACAACACAAGCTGATTCCCAGGCAGCAGGAGGATATCCATCAGTGAGGACTTTAGAGAAAGCCTTTTGTTTAATTATGGGATCACTCATGTTCTCTCCACTCTCTTGCCCCTCCTGGCCTCCTTTTACATCGTAGCAGTGAGAAGTCTAGGAGGTACTTCATCCTCTGCTGGCGACTGGTGGTTTACTCAAACCATTTCTAGGTGTACTCTGTTCATATTCCTGTTGATGCAAACCCACCTTCATTGCTCTAAATGCTTAATACATGGGAGGAGAGGGCAAAGAGTCATCTGCTACACAGTCTGTTCGGGAACAATAAATATTATTCTATGAATATTTTTGCAAAAGGACACACAGTGTCCCTGATTTCTATTTTCTTCCCTTCCTATGTAATCAGGATTTTCTTTTATTAAAAAGCAAAATGAAGACCCTAAAGGTTTCACTGAATGAGCATGAGAACAATTTTTAGCAAATCCTTCCATATTTGCTCTATTTCTTCTATGGCAGATGCCTCGAACAGTTTTTTTTCCCAAACCCAGACAGCATAGTCTGGAAATACATCTTCAGGTAGACTGAAAATTGTCCTTTGTGGCTCTGACCCTGATAAGTCACCTACCAGTCACTTACCAGGGATGACACAGAAGTAAAAACAGCCTTTATGAGTCCCTGCACAGGACTGAATCCAGGACCTCTCTCTCCCTGGAAGACTTTGTTTATTAGGGACTGGTACTCATGAGGAGGAGGAGGAGGTATCTCTGAACTTCTCAGAACCAGAAAAATGGACCATACTTGATGGAGCAAGGACATTTGGTTTCTCTGAGGCACTGACATCTCCTAGGTGGTGACATAAGACATCAAGAAAGGAAATGCACTTCTTTAGGAGAGGAAAAAGCTTGTGAGCTCAGACTCTACAGTAATTCACCTGGCTGTGTATCTGGCCCTGAGCCCCAGAAACCCTTTCCAGCTCTGCTTTGCATTTTCTGAATGGTTTCTAGAAACGGCTGGTTTTCATGGGCATGTCGCAGCGTGATGAATGACTGAGGATGATCAGCGAGGATATCTGTCTCCACCAAGGCTCCGTGAGTCAGCTGCCCCATGTCTAGCTGCTACTTTTCTGCTTTAAAAGCCTCAATATTCTCCACTCAGCTCACCTTCCTGCTCTTTCCTAGTCTCCAGATCCATTAGTCTGTCTGGGCTGGCACCCATTAAACTGCTGAACATGGGCTACTCCAAGCAATCTAATCAGGGCTGCAGCTATTAAAGGCAGAAATAGTAAGAAACCGAGTCAGTGCAGGCAGTTTGGCACTTGGATTAAGAGAGAAGTTTTGTGAGAGGTTGTCATCGTTTGTGGAGAACCACAGAAGCTGCTGTGGACAATATTAGATTGTTATGACAGTGGTTATTAATAACAGTTTGCCAATGAGAAACAGCAGTATTTCTGGATCCAGTAGTCTGAGCTTTGCAAGGTTTCCAGTCCCAGTGGTCTCTGTGTCACGTTTCAAATGCACACAGGTTTGAGGAGTAGGAATATTGCTTCCTCTCACCCGCGAGTGAGGAAACTGAGGCACAGGGCTTCAAGCCATTGCTGAAAGGCTCAGGCAGTCAGTGATACAGGCACTGCCTTAGGCAAACGGATCTGCAGATGCGCTTGAGAGATTGGCTCTTGACTGAGATGTGTTTTATTCCAGCACATGTGTTTTTCTTTTCCTTGTACAATTTATAGCAAGCATTTCCAGAGTGCTTTCTTCCTGCTGCTAATGGTACTGAAAAAAAGCCAAATCCCCAAAACCTGAAGACCACTTATTTATTAGTGTCCTGGATGGGATGTAGTGGAGGTTTGGGATTTGTTTAGGATGCAACTGCCCACAGCCAGGTATTGGCTGGCCTGGCCAAATTGGGGCACACCCCTCAGCACAACTCTTTTTTTCAAGTGTAGATGAGACTGCAGGCAGGAACTAGATGGAGAGGACTTGAGTCCTTGTGCCTTAAACAAAAAAATCCTGCTGAGCCAACTATGATTAGAAGCATGCTTGTACAGCTCAGCACAAGCAGAGCCCTGTGAGATTTCCCAGGTTGAGGACAATAATTTCATAATTACTAGTTGTGATGGGGAGGCAAGTGTGGAATCAGCTTTTTATACTGAATTTTCACTTGTTCAGAAGTTTACACTTAATGTCCAGCTGGATGGTTTTAGTCTGAAACTCCTGGGTGTTCTGTGACAACCTTACTGCTGTTTGGCCACAGATTTACCTTAGATTAGATCCTAACTTTTCTGACTCTTATGTGCTCAGATCATCTACTGAATTCTTTGCAATGAGACATTTCAGACTGGGATAACTTTTTCTTCACATTGCACTAAAAGGAGTGTGTTAATTGATGTCTCTCTAAGGGCAAGTAAAGCAGTGTTACATACCCCAGCTCTACCTCAGGGTGCAGGTTGCCAGAGAAGTCCTTGCTGCCCCATCCCTGGAGGTGTTCAAGGCCAGGTTGGATGGAGCTTGGAGCCCCTGATCCAGTGGGAGGTGTCCCTGCTCATGGCAGGGGGGGTTGGAACTGGATGATCTTTAAGGTCCCTTCCAACTCAAACCATTCCATGATTCTATGAGTCTATGATAAAGCTCAAAGGTTTGCCCTGACAGCTCTCCTAGAAAGCAATTCTTCTACCAACTTCTGCCCCTGAAGAAAAAAAAACCCCATGCTTTCTCAGTTTAATTTTCTTTCAGTTCAGCAAGTAAACTGTGGATAATTGGCCAAGAGTTTTATTGCCATATTTAAGTCATAAAACCCAAAAGAATATTAAAAAAGCTATTCACCTATTTAACTGATACAGCTCACGCTGGCCAAACTGTTAAGTGTACACTTGGCCTTTATCTGGGAATACTTTAAAAATACAATAATGGAGCGTTGAAATGAAGGTGTTGGACAGTAGTAGTGCTCCTTGTTTCAAAAGCACCCAGGTAAGAACTTGCTCACTGGTGACATCCCATCCGTCAGAGACGCCGAGATTTTGTCACGGTTCCCAGTAGAACAAATTGTCACATAAATCAGAAAAGGTGGAGCCAGTCAAGACATGAGATCTGGCTGCATTTATTGTGAAACTAGGAGTCACATGCCGAAAATCTCTGGTTTCCGTGCCCTCATCATATTTTCAAAAGAAAATAAGGCAGTTAGTTAATTCTCATTTTGGATGGGGAGAAATCTGTTTGGTGGGTTGAAGTGACTGGAGATTCACTGCCCTGCTATTTGGCACGTGCAAATGATTTAGTTATTTCACACTTGGCCCTTGGGAATTACTGGTGTAAATCCCTTTGCACTGTGTGGAAATACACAACCCTTGAACCTGGAGATACATTTTGCTGGCTTCCCAGATGGTGTGTGTTACCCTGCTGGCTTCTTTCACAGCACAGAGCCTCAGCCCTGAGAGACTCTCACTGGAAAGGATGCTAATTGCTGTGATTGTTTGTTTTCTTGGTTTTTAAACACAGAGTTTGTGGTTTTGGGTTTTTTTGGTATTCAATGTTTTTCTTAAGCCTCTGCAAAGGGGCTGCTTACAGCTAATGGACTACTAAAAATCCTCACCTCCAGCTAGAAAAGGAGTTTTGAAAGATGTCCTGAGGGCTGTGGGATCAGATATGCCTGGAGAACCAGGGACTGGATTTCCAGATGTTTAAAAAACACAATTAAAGCACGTTCTCAGACGTGACCAGTCTGAATCCAGCATGAAAATTAGCTGCTTACTTTAAATGCCTTAATGAAGGCTGGAAACTTGCCTAAAAAGGCTACTGTTTCGTGAATGGTCCTGGACTTTTAATTGGTGTTTATTCAAGACCTTTTCACTCTTTGGGGAGTTCGCTTTGAATGCGTATGCGACACTGAAATTTGGAAGTTTCTTCTGGAACAGAAGTTGTCACATTTTCAGATTCAGAAGAGCCAAGAGTTTTCATCCAGCCCATTTGTAATCCCTTCATTTAGATGGAATGAAGTGTTTCGTTCTGATAAGGTCAAAGCATGAAAATATGAATATATTAAAATACATGTCAAAATGAAGGTAATCAAAATGGGAACTGGAGCAAACACTGTTGAAATATTTCACTCGGGTTTTTTTTCCCCCACTATAAATTTCAGTGCTGTGGACATATCCTTATGAAATGTTTTCATGGGAAAACTCTATTTTGCCAGTAGATAGCTACCCTGACCAAAATAATAAGCATTTGATCAACTCTTGGAAAAATTCAGATTTTAGGTGGGCGATGTGTGAGATTCCCTAGCACTCCCATCAATCACACCCCTTCCTCCAGGCTCACTGGCCGAGCAAGCCCTGGCACTGCTGTTGCTGCTGGTGTGACTCAAAGCTCCCTGGTGCCCCTAAAGCTTAGGGTTTGTGCTAGAGGCTGCACAGGGGCTGCTTGAGATACTGAGATTTAATCCATAACTTTCCTCTGGCATCTCCATAAAGATCTGCCGGCACCCTTAGACACTGTCCACAAAGTTGTGTTTGCTGTTCTCTCCTTGGTAGGATAAGACAGTCATTGGAGAGGAGGGAATGCAATTGCAAATGAACACCTGAAAATTGATCTAGGCTATAATCACCTTATAGTATTTTAATTGTGGGTCTCTCCCTTCTAATTCTGCTGCAGTTAATCATTCCCCGTCTAGTTGGCCACCTCTTCTCCTCTCTCTTAATTTAAAATTCGATCTACATGCATTTCCTAGTGAATATGAACATCGTGTCCTCTTCCATGCATGTTCCTGACTGCTGTTTCCTAATCACTAGCAGCGTTTCTATGCCGCTGCTGTCTTCCACCACAGAGGAGGATCTATAAAAATTGACTCGTAAAGGGAAAGAGATGGGATTTGACTCATGAACGGAAAGAGATGGTGGAAAGGTGAAAAAAGATGGATACCCCCCCCCGAAAAATAAAGAAATATGGGCAGAAAATGAAAGAGATTTAAAGCAGCTATCAATCGGTCGCTGTTCCAGCTTTAAGAGCTGTTGAAACAACATAATAAAAGGTAATAAACGAGGGATTTATGACCTACCTGCTGGAAATAGCTTGCTTCATCTATTGTGTGGGGTGAACACAGTGTGCAAGGCTGGCGGGGGGGATCAGCGCCTGCCCGGCGTGTGCACGTGTGGCCGAGCCAGCAGCCCCTTCATGGTGCCATGCACGTGCTCACGGCTCTGTCCTCTAGTTTCTCCCCTTTCTTCATCTCCTCCCTTGCCCCTCAGCCCTCTGAACCCCCATACTCATAGGCCTGGCATTTTGTGTCTTAAAGATTCGGTTTTGTTCAGTTTGACTAGAAAGCCCAAGATGATTTGTTCCAATTGATGGCAGCAGGCTGGAATTTTAAGGGCCAGGTATTTTACCACAGGGGCTGGACCCTCGAGCTAAATCTTGAAGGCAGGGAAGGTGAAAACACACAATATTGCCTACGGCAGCGTTGAGAAAGGCTTGTAAACCGCTGGCACATATTTAAATTGCAGGAAAATCACCAGGGGGGGAATAAATCTACAAAACCAAAACCAAATCGAGAAGAAGGAAATGAATGACTAAACATGGAGATTTTTAATGCCCTCTTAAAGGCTGAAACTGTCGTTTTAAAGAAAAAACAACCTTCTCCTTTACTCAAGACCCACAGAGTGTTGAAACTGCAGGCATTAGTACAAAATTATAGTTAGGCAGCTTGTGCCTGATGGAAGATCTGGGCTATTGCACCAAGGGTAGCCTTGTGTGGTTTAAGGACCACTGACACAGGAGAGGTACAGCTCAGGAGATCTGAGGAGGCTGAATAGCTGGAAGATGGTCCCCTGCGCATGGGAAATCTACATCTACCCTAGAAACACACTTGCAGGAGAAAGTGTCCCACCTTTCCCAGTTCAGGATGTGAGAGTAAGGAGTCCTGGATGTTGCTGTGCTTCATTTCGAAGCCCTGGCACAAAGTCATCCCTTGTCATTCATTTTCCCCTCTTTCTTATTCAGAAAGAATTTTAACCTGCTTGTCACTCTTGCTTTCCAGCCACGAGTTACACACTTTTGTTTAGCAAAGTGCAGTTAAATCTTAATGGTGACATGAGAAGCTCTGGCATATCCGATGCTGTTTGTTCTTTTGGAGGAAGGTGGGGAGAAAAGCGAGTGGGCTGGGAGGGGTAAATCAATCCACTTTTTATAAAGAGAGGTGCAGCATGGCATGATGCCTTAATCCAGTGGAGCCAGTGCACACTGGAGAGACAGAACTGGGACGGAGTGAGGAGGGGTGGTGGGGCTGCAGTAATCCTGTGTCCCTCTTAAATCCCCAGCATGGAACAGAGCCCTTGTTAGCAAATAAGGATGGGGGAGTGGTAGCAACAAGCTAAATAAACATCCTTAAATTCAGCTGTAATAAAAAAGCTGGGAATCTGCACTGGAGCCCTTTCATAAACACTTGGGGACAAGATTGTTCTAATTATAAAAGTCCAATCAGAGAGAGCAGCAGGCATGAAACTATGGATGAATTCAGCTGTCTGAATGCCAGTCTGTGGCAAAGAGGCAGCAACTGCTGCCTTCCTCACCCTGCCTTGAAAAGGTTCTGATGCTCCGTATTTATTCATGATTTGGAAATGACCAAAATGGGGAAAAGAGCACAAAGATGGAGAGAAGACATGAGAAATGGCTTCAGTGTGTTCACCCTATGAAAAGCTGGCCTGCCTGGCCCTGATAGTCCCAGGGTTTTCCCCCCATGTTAAGAAGCCTCTTCTTGGTGGTTCAGGCTGTGGGGATGTGCAGGAGCTTGTCTGCACATGATCCATTCCCATGTCTGTGTGTGTATGTAAAACAGCTCTTGGGCACCTCACCATGGTTATGGACTACACCCATCTGTTCTCCTCCCTTTCACACCCTTGCCCCTCAAAATCCTGCCTTTATAAATGCAGTGAAAGGAAAAGAAAAGTTAAATTTTTGAGAGCTACAGACTCAAAACCTGTCAGGAAAGGATCCAGACGTCTCAAAAGGAAAACCAGCAATTTTCCTTCATTGCAAATTCAAGGGTTGGATCCTCCCTAAGCCATGTCTTTGTTGGAAAATATTTAAGATTGATTAAATAATAAACCACGGCTTCTCTCAGACTGCTGTAATTTTAGGGTTTGCTTTCTGAAATATCTGTTGGAGACTCCAAAGGTTTAAAATTTCCTTTTTCGTAAGAACCATAAAGAAACAGCATGATGTGAGCAGTTAGAAACTGCTAGAAAATCCTCCTTCTCTTCCCTAATTACAAGACTATCAAAAAGATCATTGAGTTGGCCACAATCTTTGAAAGGATGTTTTACAAATTTGAGTGGGGAGGCGTTTCAGACACGTGGACACCTTAGCTTGGAGAAAGCCCTGCTGAAGACCATGGAAAAAGGGTCATCCTTGCTCTCCTGGAGGAGATTCAATATTTCTGCCTCCAGTTTTCCCCAGGGGTTCCTCCTTTGCTGCCACCTGTGGGGATTTTCTTCATTAGGATTTTTCACCTTGTGCAAAAACCAAAAGCAATCCAAAAACCTACTCCTGTCTCAACCATCGCTCTCAGTCCACCTGCAGCACAGCAATTTTGAGGCAAGCAGCATGGAGTTAATGGAAATTCCTTGAATTTACAAACAAGCATTCAGAGGGGCGAATGTGCCTATTTATCTCCTAATACAGTGGTTAAAAAAAGTCTTTCTTTAATTGCGTTTGGAATCTATTCTAACGATTTACCCGGGAGAGTGTTAAGATGTCAAGACTTTTTCATTAGTAATATATTCCCAAACAAATTCTTTGTTAAGATAGGTTAAGGCAGTAAATAGACCATTAATTTACAGGAATATAATTAGTACCTTGCAGTTATTCATGAAAACAGTAGGATTGCTTTTGTTGTTATTCAATGGCAAGTTTTAAAACAAATGCAGCATCAGAAGGTCAAAAAACCCACCGGCCAAAAAGCATCAAAGGTATTGACTGAAGTTTCAACAACAACCTTAACTCTGCCCCAGAACCCAAAGCAACATAATTTATGCAAACAAAATAAATTCTCCAAGAGGTAAACACAGAAAACAGCATCTAGACTTGTGAGCAAATATCAGTATATAGCTGTAAAGTAGCTTGTTTTAAGGACTAGAGACCACATCACACATACAAAATCGGATACAATGTTTGAGGCATTTCTTTTCCAAAGAGATTATTGATAATATTCAGATTTCCAATGGAAGTATTTTATTTATTAGTATTTCTTTTATTGACACTATTGTCTTTGACATAATTTTGTTTAGAGGAACTAAATTAAAAATGATTTGTAGCATCATGGTTCTCTATGTTAAATTCTCAGAATTAAAAAGAAACATTTGCAGTTGCAAATAGTTCTCAAGTCGAAGTTATTTTTGATTATTCTTAATTTTAGATTGCTAACATGAAGAAAGTTTCTGTTGTCTTCAGACTGACTGAAAAATGGATTTTATGAAGGTATTTTTTATATCTCCTTATTCGCAAGCTTGGTTTCACATGGTCCAGAAATCAAGTTTGAGCTAATTTTAGCTTTTTCCTGTGTGTTACTGCAACTTGCTAAGCAAAAATAGGGGTTTTGGGGTTCAGGAGCTGTACTCAACAGGACAGCAAGGGATAAATCATGGGCACAGCTCAACAGGTCAAAAATCAAAATATATTAGACAGCAGTCAATGTTGAAGTTATAAATAATAGTGAGTTATCAAACAGAAACACAAAGCAGTAATAGGGTTATTATGTGCCAGATCAAGAAGTTCAACGTTCAGCTGCATCATGAGATGAATATATTATTGCTTCCCAGATGAAATTGTTTTGTAGCTGCTAACAGAACAAATAAAATCTCACTGAAAAGAAGATAACAAGAGCCATTCTTGTTTCTTTAACTTCCCTTACCTGTTTGTTACTGCTAATAATGTCAAGGGGTTAATAATGTACAGGTGGGTAGGAAAAGGGCTTGGGAAACCGAAGATTCAAGGAAACAGGAGGTGGGGAAATTGAGGCAGCGAGTAATTTCTTGTAGCTGGAGGCTGCAGAGGGAGGCAGCACTGTCACCCCTGGGCACCCAATCCTAGGCCACGTCCCTGATAGCATCAGAGGTGTCATTTGCCAGTAGCTCCCTTTTACCACTGTGGGACCAGCCAGGTACCAGCTTGGAGACCCCCCAGCAGTGTTGGCCAGTGGAGATGTTGGGATGCAAATTCTGACTCTGCCTTTCCTGCCTTTGTTACCTCTAATCCAGACATGTTGACAGCAGGACAGGCTCCTACTGGGACAGTGCTACAGCTTGACCCTGCAGATGGTAAGGATCTCACAAAGTCTCCGTGTCATAAAGCTCTGCTGCAGGGTGGAGAATTTTAATAAGGACAGGAAAAAATAGCGAGAGACAGGGAGAAAGGGATACACTGCAAAGAACCTGACCTTATTTCCTCAGAGTCTATGACTAAATCGAACAGCTAAAAATAGGTAAGTGATTTGCTTTGATGCTGTAGGATTTTGCTGATACCACTTTTGTTACACATATAAATATAGAGATTTAATATAATATTTCCCTTACTGCAGTGTCTTCTATTAAGACACTGCTAAAGTCTCAAGAGCTGCTGTCTCTGTCTGCTGCTTTAAACTGTGAGCTACAAGCAGAGACTTCTGGGTTCTGCAACTAATATGGTGCTGGCTTTTGGGAAAATGCACAAGAAACTTCTTCCAGGAGGGATGTTTAGTGTCAAGCACTGTCCATTCTTGGTTTTCTGAGACAGTGACTCCAAGACTGGTGGGAACTACCCTGATTATTTGTTCTGAGCGACTGCTTTGGAAAGTCTTGGTTCCAGTTTCCCCTATCTTTATAACAGGGAGGATAAAGCCAATCTGACCTGGAAGGTCTCAAGCAAATTTGCTAGGTGATGCGTGGGGATGGCTGTGAGAGCTCAGCACTATGAACCCACAGAGGTGACAGAGGGGAGGCCAGTCAGTGGTCCTGCACCCCAGAGGTTGATACTGGGGTAAGCACTGCTTCACATATTCATTAATGACCAGGGCGATGGCACAGAGGGCACCTCAGCAAGGTTGCAAACGATACAAAACTGTAAGGAGTGGTTGGTAAGCCAGGTGTGTGTAGCACCATTTAGAGGGACCTTGATGGGCTGAAAAAATGGGCCAGCAGGTATCCCATGAAGTTAAATAGGGAAGGAATAGCTCCTTACCTGGGGAGGAACGAGCCCAGGCATCAGCACATGCTGCAGAGCAGCTTTGTAAAGAAGGACACAAGAAGTCCTGATGGGCACCAATGTACCCTTGTGACAAATCATAGAATCACCAAGTTGGAAGAGACCCACCAGATCATCGAGTCCAACCATTCCCATCAATCACTAAACCATGTCCCTCAGCACCTTGTCCACCCGTGCCTTAAACACCTCCAGGGAGGGTGACTCAACCCCCTCCCTGGGCAGCCTGTTCCAGTGCCCAAAAACCTTTTCTGTGAAAAACGAAGCCATCCAACAGGCACCTGAGGACACTGGGCAGAGCGTGGCTGGCAGGCAGAGGGAGGAGGTGCTGCCCTTCTGCCCAGCTCTGGTGAGACACAGCTGGGTGGTGGATCCACAGCCTCCTCCAGCAGTGGCTGGACAAGGCAAGTGCAGAGCTCCCTGCCAGCCTCAGCAGTTTGCTGAAGTTGTTACATGGGAATTGGAGAGAAAGCAAAGCCCTGGCCTCTGCTGTGAGCTCTTCCACGGGGCTTTAGCTCAGCTCTCCCTGTAACTGAATGCCTTTTTCCTTTTTCTGACTGAGCTGAGAGTGTCAGCTCTGCCAGGCGTCTGCAGCTTGAAGTGTACAAATGGGGAGAATTATTTAATACTAAACAATTATTCTGTTGCATAAAACTCTTGCATTTGTTTACCGAGGAGCCTATGCTGAATAGAAACCTCCAGACAGAACTGTCAGGAAGCAGGAGAGAGATGGGGGTTTATTTAAATTCAGAGCGGATTGTCTCACCAGTGCCCATTTTTTCTTTTTTTTATTTCCCTCTTGTGTTTTCCCTTTTCCTCATTCCCCTCCACTTTTCCATTTCTTTGGTGAATTCCCTATTTGCATGCAGAGGTACCAGACTCTTCACTTTCTGGATGGAGTCCAAGGTTTAACTGTAGATGGGGAAACTGAGGAAATGGCTGCACTGATGGCTTTGATTTTCCAGGAGTGTCTGTGCTCCCCTGGGTCTCTGGGAAAGTCTGAGGATGCTGCTGCTCTCCCACATCTCTTACTGCCTCTGGGAAGGTGCAACACATGCTCCAATGAATGGCGCTCCTTGCAGAGAGCTGTGTAAATAAAGGCTCCAGCTGGGAGATGCCAAGAGCTGGCACGGCAGGGACTGCCACTCTGTCAACATAACCCTGCTCCTGACAGGCCCCGTTTTGTTGAAACAATTCCTTGCAATGGACCCAGTTTATCTCTAAGTGACTGGATTTACACCAGAGATCTAAGCAGCCTGGTAAATCTGCCTCTGAAGCACTGGGGTAGCATTTATCTGAGTGTCCCTTTGCACGGCTGGGGATTCTCCGTGCACAACTCAGCCTGGACGTGACTCTCTGCCCGTGCAGCAGGCAGTCTGTTTGGCTCAGGGGGACTCTTAGCAACCATAAAATGTGCAATTAACCCCCACTTCCTACTTCTAACTGTCTCATCAGGCTCCCAAGCTAGGCAAACGTTACAGCTGTGAAGAGATGAGCATGCTGTTTTCAGCCTGCAGCTGCAAGCCAGCTATCCGAAGAAAACCAGTGTTTAAAAATCAGAGCTTTTCCCTCCTCGCTGCGGTCAGCCTGTGCCTGCCGGCCACCGTGTGCCATCAGATAAGCTGCCTGTTGCATCCCCTTGCCCCCATCAGCCTCCTCGTACCCATTCTGGGGGGACAGAGCACCCCGTTGCCGCCCTGGTGCTGAGCAGATACAAAAGCACTAAATTAATTTTCATAGAGCCTTTCGGTCAAGCAGCTCAAAGCCTTTTAGACACTTTAATTGAGCCTTGGCATTAATGAAGCCTCACTAATGTGCCTGCTGGATAAAGGAGTGTTTATTATCCCGTTTCACAGAGGTTGTGCAGAGAGCTGGGCAGGTTGCTGTGTGGGTTGGGTTAGGGTTGTTTTCCCCTTCACAACTAATCATGAAGCACAAAATGCCTTGTCTTAGTAAAAGAAATCTTTCCAGAGAAGGTTTTTTTGAACACAGGGTTTTCCTCCACTTTGGTTTCCTAAAGAAATTGCAAACAAAATCTGGGTTTGAAATGAATCTTTTGCCTCTGCAGAAATTTTTCATGCAATTTATCCCAGCTCTTCTACCTCCCCTGAAGCACCACCAGAGGAGAGGTCCTCTGCATTCAGAGGGTCCTGACCAGCCCCTCAGAGCTGTCAAATCAACGCTGCATCAAACACACGAACTAAATGACTTCTAAAACCCATGAAGTGAACTGATGGACCCGCTGTCCCCTAGACAGTCCCTACATCTCAGACTTGTCCTCCAGCACAGCCAGAGTGTCCAGGGACCAGGTGTGTAAGGGTCTGATCCTGAAAAGTGTATCACACTGATGATGGTGAAGATCCCTCCATCTTTGACCACCTGTATGTAATTTCTTGGCACCTATGGCCAGGACAGTGCTGTAACTTTAACCTGCACAAACTCTGGCCGAATGCAAACTTTGTATGTATTGCTGCTCCCTGACAGCCCTTGCTGGAGTGAGAGGCACAGCAGAGCAGCAAGTCTTCCCCAAGCAGCACTGCTGCTCAAACACGCTGACCTCAAACCACTTCAATCAGCGCCTTTCAACAGGGCCCTTGTTCTTTGCGGGAAAAGCCTGTTTAAAACTTGCCCTTTCTGTGTTTTTAACTCCTGCTGCTGCAGCCTGACCCCACACACGGTGCTGGCGGGGCTGAGCAGCTCGCTGTGTCCTTCCTGCCTCTACCCTTGGTTCTCCCCATGACTTTGTTTAAATATTTCTTCCGTTTACAGTCCTGCTGCCCACATCTAGTGTGCGTGGGGTACAGGCAACTCAGGCTGCTCAACGTTTTTCAGGTGGGAGCCCATGGTAGCCTATACTGCACCAATAAAATAGATGAAGTGGGTTAGATGTGTATCCTGCTTCTCTGTTTTTTCCCTGCCTGATTTGAAGAGAGACCCTTGCCAGGCTTTCAGTGGCTCATTTTTCAGCATGAGCATGAGTAGAAGACATCACAGGGATGACATGGGCTGTCACAGAATCATTAAAGTTGGAAAAGACCTATAAGCTCATCCAGTCCAACTGTCAGCCCTACACCACAGTGCCTATTAACTGTGTCCCAAAGTGGCACAGCTACCCTTTTTTTGAACAAGGCTTTGAGGAGACCTTAGAGCGACCTTCCAGTATGTGATGGGGCCTCCAAGAAAGCTGGGGAGAGACTGTTTGCAAAGGCTTGTAATGATAGGACTAGGGGCAATGGGTACAAACTGGAGAGGGGCAGATTTAAACTAGGCATAAGGAAGAATTTCTTCACTCTGAGAGTGGTGAGGTGCTGGAACAGGTTGCCTGGGGAAGTCGTGGCTGCCCCATCCCTGGAGGTGTTCAGCGCCAGGCTGGATGGGGCTTGGAGCCCCTGATCCAGTGGGAGGTGTCCCTGCCTGTGGCAGGGGGGTTGGAACTGGATGATCTTTAAGATCCCTTCCAACCCAAACTATTCTATGATTCTAAGATATATATATATGAAGATATGCATAAATGTATGAAATGAAAGGGTGCGATGCTTTCTGATCGCCCCAGGAGCAGGCAGGCTGCATCCTCACCCCCTCCTTCCCCAGATTTACAACATCACTGGCACTTCTTGAGAGGGGGAGGTGGGGTGGAGGTTTGGGTGCTGCTGGCCAGAGCAGGGTGCCCTTTGGAGCCGATTTTCCAGCGAGCCCCGTGCGCGGCAGGGGGCGTCCCAGCTCCACGGGAGCGGCGAAGGGATGCGCAGCCGAGGGATGCTCGGTGCAGGGATGCTCGGTGCAGGGATGCTCAGGGATGCTCGGTGCAGGGATGCTCGGTGCAGGGACGCTCAGTGCAGGGATGCTCAGGGATGCTCGGTGCAGGGATGCTCGGTGCAGGGACGCTCGGTGCAGGGATGCTCAGGGATGCTCTGCGCCGCACCCAGCTCCTCCAACACTCAGGATTTCTTCCACTGCCCTCGCTGGAAGCCCTAGGGATGCTGTCCTTTCCCCTTTTGCAGTCCTCCACTCAGCCGGACAAAGCTTTTT
This sequence comes from Phaenicophaeus curvirostris, assembly GCF_032191515.1. Lineage (NCBI taxonomy): Eukaryota > Metazoa > Chordata > Aves > Cuculiformes > Cuculidae > Phaenicophaeus > Phaenicophaeus curvirostris. The sequence continues at coordinate 5,164,913 of NC_091411.1, forward strand.
TGAGATTATTTCAGCTAAATCGATCTGTATTCTGGAAAATCATCACAAGCTGACTGAAAAAGCATCCCGCTTCTAAAATATAAAAGCCTTCTGCAATGAGCATTAAGTTCTCAGAGAGTCTCCCCCTGTTTCACCCCCACACCTTAACTAACTCTGTCGCTGGTTTTGTGCAGCATTCACACAGAGAGGGCCTGGGGCATTGTAGCAACGCGCTTTATGTATCTTCTTTCTTCTTTCTGGTGCTTTTAAAACACTGTTTAATTTTCAACTTCAGAAAAGCTGCGGGGACTTTGCCAGAACCACTGCAATAAGAATTGCACTACAACTAAATATAGAAATGAAATTTTGGATGAAATACAGGCTTGGGTGCATTTTGGCAGAAACCTCAGTGTTTTCCTCACAGCACTGGCTCTGTGTGGAGTTGAATGTTCCCAGGAATAGATGTGGATGGCACTTGGGGCTGGTGTTTTAACATGTATAGGGTAAGTTTGCATCAGGAGTTAGAAAGTAGGAGAGAACTGAACTCAGATTTTGTCTTGTGAAATTCCCAGAGCTTATTTTATTCTGAAGTAGAATCAAACTTTTTTTTATATATTATTATTTTTTCTGTGTTAAAACAGATTAATCTGGAGAAAAATATTTGCATTTAGAATGATTGTTGTCAGCACTAAACTGTTATGGCTTTGGTCATTGATAAGCTCACTCTGACACTTCCATCTTGACTTTTAGAGTCTTTTACAAGTGATAATGTGGTGAAAGTCCAAAAAGGGAAGCCAAAATAAAGGGCAAAGTAGAACTGTATCAAAGTAATAAGATATAAGTGGAATTGTCATATTCCTGTAAGCCACTTTGCATTCATTGAATAGCATCCACTGCCAGAAAAATCTTTTCTGGAATAACTTTTGACCCCGCTGTGCTCAGATTTTCATTTGCAATAGGAACAGCAGCAGGCATATGTAAATTTCAGATCAGAATGAATTGTAATTTATAGTATTACTTATAAATTGAGGTATATTTATATGTAAATATTTGCATGTAAATATTTGCACGTAAACATGCATGTATTTATAGATTGATTTATAGCTTAATTATTTCAGCTGCCCACTTACGATTTAACAGATATTAACGTCTGTGGAATCCCCTGCTGATCAATTGTTCTGTGAGTTCATTTACTCCATTCCTTCCCCTAGAAGACATCAACACTGGATGGAGTGGAGACATGGGAGGCAGAAAGGGATGCAAGGGGCTGCAGGGATGCTCTCAGTCTTTGTCATATAAAGCAGGGAGGAAGGGGAGCCCTTGATCAGCCCTGGTTGCTTCCTTCAGGTACATGGTATGGTCTCATGGATAATACAGCGATGCCATTAGGAAAATATGTTGGTCTGAGACACGCTGATAAGACTGGTTAAGAAGCTGCCTGAGCCTTCCCAAAGAACAGTTCTTTGAAGGAGTTTTGCAGCACTGGTGCTGCTGGCAAGAGGTATGAAGGACCTTGATAATGAACCAAACGAACACTTGTCCCCTATCATCCATCAGCTTAATTTAATCAAGAAAGTTGCTCTGCCACACTGGCCACCTCCAGCTCTGCTGTCCATCTCACCCTTCCCTTCCCAGGACTTCCTGACACCAGAAAGGCACACAATGTGCCCCAACTCTCTCCATCAGGATGTGCTTCTGAAGCAAGACTGATTGAGGGCGTGCATGGAAATGTGCATGTTAAAGTGTGCTTCTACTTGTGCAGCTGTTTTGGGAGTTGGTTTTGCACATCCGTGGCACCTCGATGGGAATGCCTCCTTCCTCATCATGTAGATTTAGTGCATCCTTAGTTGTACTAAGCTTGTGCAAGCTCAGCATGCTTCTTTCTTTGTTTATCCATTTTAAACCCTAGCTCCTTGGCCAGGTGGGTGTGCTGAGCAGTTGGTGAGGCTGCTGAGGTGAGCTTTATCATGTGTACGTGATTCAAGGTGTATCCTTGTGACTGCCGCGAGATGTTTTTCACCATACAATGCCATTAATTCACAGGGAAGCTGTTGCTGCTGGCTGATTCTTTAGGGAAGGCTGATAAGGACCTCAGTGGCACCACCAGCAGCAACTCCCACCAACTGCACAAGGACTTCCCTGGGACTGTAACTCCCTCCTCTCTCTGTGTTTCTCTGCTCTCTCTCCTGTACTTCTCAAGCTCAAAAAAGTTTATGACCCAGCTGAACTCACCAGGGCTTTGATATAGAGAAACCTGGAATTCAACATCTCACCCATTCCTTGTGTTTCCAGCGAGTGGGGAAAATTAACTCAAATTGAATACAACTGCCAAGGATTCATGTGTTGCAAGCTGCAGTTGAGGAGGCAGGATGAGAAGGGAGGAGACAGAAACTGGGATGAGAAGTTGGGGTTTGCTGAGCTTCTGTGGCACAAAGACTTCCTGCAGTGACTCAGCCCGCTGGTAACTTTTCAGCTTTCGTGCCTTGCTTTCATAGTGTTGTTTTCTTTCACAGCCAACAGGATCAGTGACATTTGAGGTTTTTGCTGGTTTTAGGCTGAATTAATTGAGCACTTGTGGAATAAGCTACTATCTTGTACTGTATTTTCAGCTCCTTTAGGATAAGTAACTTGGGGCCTGATAAGGAGGAATGACTGGGAAAAGGCTCAGTGTTCCTGTGCTGGTGTGAAATGCAGGCTCCAAGGTCCAAAGCTCATGGGGAACTGCCTGATTTGATGACTTTTTATTGGAAAAGGTTTCTCATGTCTAGGGTCAAATTTCTTTTAAAGGAGAAGTGAGAAAGAGGGAGCAGAATAGCTGAGAAGCTCTGGAGGGAGACGTTGACCCGGTACTTAAGAGAACAGTCTTCAGATTCTTGGTCTTAATTAGAAGAGGAGAGGAAATGAATCTGAATCTTTCACAACTCAGCCCATCCCTCTTTATCACCAGTACACTGGGTCAGTAATGGAGAAAACTCCCCCTTAAGTGTTATGAGAAAATTAAAAAGGTCTCATTAAATTCCACGCTGGAAACAAATAAATATTATTATTATTAATATTATTACTTCATGCTTCTCACAAGAGAAATGATTCACTTCCAACTATAGTCCAAGGCTCCTTTTGCTAGAATAAGAGTGGGAATCTCAGGGTCATGCCAGCCTCAGCTCATGATGCTTTGCTGTTCCCCAGAGCCCCTTGCAGTCTCTGCTTGGTGCTATGTCCTTCGTCTCAGCCTGTACTGGAGGGACGAGTGGCTCTGAGCTGCTCGCACGTTCCCTTTGCTTCTGTGGGAGGTAGAAACAGCCCCTAACTGTCCTTGACTGACCTCAAGAGAGGGGTTATAAAGCATAATTAATTTCAGTTTCAGAGGAGCTTTGAGTTCCCAAGAAGAAAAATGCTCAAGAAGTGCAAATCATGATTAATCATTATTATTATTTCTATAAATTCCCACTACAGCTTGGTTGAAAAACAGAGGGTGTTTAGTGATGCCTATGAAGGTAGAAAGGATAGAGCGGCCTGACTCTCCCCTTAGCCCATGGGACTGCAGTCACGTCTGTGGAGTTACACCCGATAAGCATCAGCGCAAGTGGGAAAAGAATCAGACCCCATAGTTGCTTTTTTTCTGTACTAATGAGTAGTGCGAAATTACTGCTAGTCTCTCTCCCTGAAGCATGCGGGAGACAGTTCAGTACTCACTGTTCCTCTCTTTCTCCCTTGTGGAGAGATTGGAAGGTTTAATTCAATCGTATTTCTAAATGGAAAATAAAAGTGCAATGAAAAGAAAATACACAGTTGTCTGTGAAAAGAATTTTGTTTTCAGCGAGTTTTGATCTGGATCCTAAAAGAGGAAGACAAAACCCTGTGATTGACACCCTTGTTCTGCACAAGGTGCCTTGGAGGAAGCTTTCAGAGCAAAAGGTTTCCTTTGCTGGAGGGGGAGTGGAGGAAGTCCAGGTTTCATAGCTTTTTGATTTTCTTTGGGTTTTTCTTCTGCTATCTGCCGTGTAAAGATGTGAGAACCTCTGAAATGGTATTTTCCCAGGAGAAAGAAGCCCACCTCAGCAGAAGAACAAGGATTTACAAGCCAATGCTGTGTTCCCTCTTGACCAATGATTCACCTCTTGAAGAGATGCTCCCTGGAGGAATCTCTTCCTTAAGAGAACCCAAAGCAATTAAACCCCTCCCAGCCTGCTGTGGGGTGTCTGAGCCTGAAAAATGATGGCAGGATGAGCCCAAGTGCCCCCTCAAGGTCCGCCAGGAACCTGTTGTGCTTGTCTCCTGGGATGCTCCTCCAAGCATCAGCCTTATGCAAATGCCGGGAGACTTTCATTTGTCTGTGAATGAGTCGAGTCTGCCAGAAATTGCAGACTATTGCTGTAAATCAAAGATGCCTCATTTTGGTGATGACGACACTTCCCTGCTGGGCACATCACACTTGGCTCGGGCTGCACTGGGCGCCAGGTCAGCAGCAGTGCCCTTTGCAAAATGCTCTGTCTCTGGCCTGAGTTTTCACTTTGAATTGGTTTTACTCAGTTCCATTCTCTGGCATGGTGGTAACACTGGAAATCCCATGGCCTTCCCTCTTCCTTGCCACCAAGCACTGGCTCTGAGGGGGAGATGGGAGGGAAGCTTTGCTGAGAGCTCACTCTGTTCATATATCACTGAGAAAACTCCACCGACAAACAGCAAGATTCATTTTGGTGCCAGCCGACCATAAATTTATTTGCTTGTTAATGTAGCTTACCCTAGTTCATGCTTTCCCTAACTAGGAGCATCAAAATGTCAACCTGTCCTCAGGGGTATATCAGCCTCCTGAACTGAAGTCAGCAACGAGATTAGAGTCCATGCTGTTCAGAAGTGCCATCGCTCCTGCATGTGCTCTTTCAGTCACTTGCACTCATTTTTTTATTATCTGTTCTTTTTCCTCCCACTGAAGTATTTTCTCCCTTCCTCACAATTCTTGTCTTCCTCAGTTCTCAATGAAACAAATGTGAGCTGACACATACACACACAGCGTCACCTCCCCTGTCCCTGTTTGTCATCTCTCCCCAGCTTCTTCTAGAGGCTGGTCAGCCAGACAGCATCAGCTGGGGGACAGGGACGGCTCCCGCTTGGGTCATGACCCCTATGGAAAAGCTCTGACTTTCCTCTGCTGAACCTTTTCCATATGAATGTGAAATAAGACAAAGAGCTGCTTGAAATGGAATAAATAGATAAAGACGTGGTAACTGGGAGAAGGACAGGTTTGCAGCTGGAGGGAGAGGCAGGGAGAAGAGGACAATCCCAGCCAGCTGGGTGCAGGCTGTGGGGTGTGAGGATCTTGAGTACTGGAAGGAGATCTTCTGGATGGAAGGAGATGACCATGGTAAGGCAGGGAAATATAAAACAGGCCCCTGGACACTGGAAACACCTGCAAAACAGGAAAAGGAAACCTCCGTTCTGGAGAGTTATCTCCTTTTGAGACAGAAGTGAAGGGTGCCCAGGACATGGTGACAGCCCCATCCAGTTTGGTAGGAGGGGATGGGAGGTCAGGTGCTTTGGTGGTCAGAAGGCATCTTTTTCATTCCATCTTTTGAGGAATAAAGCTCCCTACTCTGTCTCAACAAAACTGCTCAGCTCCTGCTGCCATGGAGGAGAGGGAGCATTTGCTTCTCATCACACATCACTTTTAGGTTTGATTTCCAGTCCCTTTTTATTAACCTGTAGTCACCCGCTGTAGCAGTGAGCTGTGTGTGTGATTAATGGCCCCTGAAATATTATCGAGTTTGAAAGGCTGCTTGTTTGAAATTTGCACTGAATGTAGTTAGCTGGATTTTTTTTTTTTTTTTTTGCAGCTCAACAGCCATTTCATACCACAGTTGCCATAAACAGATAAAAAGGGTGCAGGTGGAGGTGAGTGGCATGGGAGCGGGATTCCTGCACCAAGGACAAGAGCTTGTGACTATCATAGAATCATAGACTGTCCTGAGTTTGAAGGAACCCACAACAATCATCAAGTCCAGCTCCTGTCCCTGCACAGGGCAACCCCAACATTCACACCCTGTGTCTGAGGGTGTTGTCCAAATGGTTCTGGAATATTGCCAGGCCTGATGCTGTGACTGCTTCCCTGGGAGCTGTTCCAATGCTCCACCACCGTCTGGGTGAAGGGCCTGGGGACAGACAGACTCTAACCTCTGAACAAGGGACTCAGAGGGGCAGGAGAAAAGCATGGCTAAAAAGTTATTAAACTTTCCCTGAAGTAGAAACATAAAAACACTCTTTTTCTAAGAATTTATTCTCCTGACTTTTTAATAAAATATTTGACCTTCCAGGATGAGGGAATAATTTTTTTTTCCCCTTAAAAAATTAAAAATAACTTGACATTTTTCGTGGAAGAAGGTGTCTTCTATCTAGATCTCATTGGTCTTATACCTGCAAAGCACACTCATACTGCTAATTCTTCACTTTTCTGTGCATGAAATTCACCCATGAAATGAGGGAATTATGAAATTAGCTGTCTTGAGAACTCAGCTTGACTTGACTCAGTCTAATAAGATGAAGGTGCAAGGTAGGCACCTATATGTACATTTTAAAACTATCTGTGTGGTGCAGCTGGACTCAAGCCTGGAGAACTCTTATGTTGCATGTCTTACTTCCCTAACTCCTCCCTCAACAACAGTTTTTATTGAAGAAGACATGTATCCCAATAACTCTTTTTTTTGTCAACCCAAATCTCTGGCTTGAAAAAGCAGCACAGCTCAGGAGTCAGTGCATGAGAGCAGGATTCATCTCTCCCTGCTGACTGTGCTCAGAAGATTGATTTTTGGTGTCTGGTCCCCGGGCAATACATGGCTGTTACAGCTCCTCCTTCCGTGTCCCATGGAAGCTGCAGTTGCTGCTGCATTAGGATTTCTAGGACACTTTTCAAGCTCTGCCAGTGATGTGCGTTGTCCTGGACCAGCCTTTAGTGTTTCCTTTGCTTCCTCTTGCTCCTCTCTGCCTGTTTAAGCTGTAATCTCCTCCAGACAGATGTGATCTCTGCCCAGTGCTTGACAAAAGGTGTCCCTTAACTCCTAATCCTGTCCTGTCAGGCCACAGCTTTTTCCTCCCTCCTGCATCTTTGGAAGACCCCAACCCCAGTGGCTCCCAGAGAGGTCCCCTATCCCAGCCTTTGGCCACCACGTACCACTCCCTTCTTAATCCTGCCCTAGATCTGATAACTCTAAAGGCAGTGTAATATGAAGAGATGACTTTAAAATAGCCTTGGCAATGAGGATCTCCTGAGTTGATTGGTGATTTTGGCTGCCACCATGACCTTAGGAGTATCATCTGCCTTTCTTCTAGCTCATAACTAGAAAATGAGTAAGAAACAAGAAAAGCCTTCTGCACTGGGATTTTGAGAGAGGAGGAAAAAGAAAACAGATGCTGCATCTAAGCTGGGATTTCCCTAAGTAAATAAATTATAAAATTATGTTAAAGCATCTTTTTAGTTGCGTATAAAAGCTAGGAAATGAATATCTCCTCCATAATTGCTGCAAAGGGCCTAAACCAGCCGTTTCTATTTGCAGTTTCATATTTCAATAAACTTTTATTTATTTCCATTTGAGTGAATGTTCCTTTTCATATATATTTTGAGGGATTCAGAGCACCATCCAAGGCTAATGCTGATTTTCACTAGAGTAAAACCACGTTCCCCCTCCATCTATACTGATATTCCTTTCTCTGTGCCCATGGGAAAGTAGCAAGATAACTATAAAAAACATCTTTAGATACAATTGCGTTAGCTCAAACAGAAAATTAACTTTCTTTGATAGGTTTTAAGAGAAAAAGTGAGCAAGAAAACAAAATCTCCTGCTCTTTCCTTAGGACATTATTTCAGCTGTATATTTTACCCTTTTTTTCTAGGGAAATCACGTCATTTGTGGATGTAGACATACATTCTGTGTTTAAACTGAACCCAAGTTTCACAACTTACTTAACTAAATTAGGAAATGGAGGAAATCACTTGCACACCTTGTTCTGAAAGCTCAAAGCCAGGAAATGAGGAGGCTACACAGCTCCTTTTTTTTTTATCCAGAGCTGAAATAAGAACTTGTTCAGAGGGAAAGAGTGCGGTGTAGCAAGAAATCAGCTCAGCTGGGGGTGTGAGAAAGACCCAGTTTTAGATTCCTGCTGTGAATCATGCAGCGGATTTTACCTAGATTCCCTTATCCTGTAAGCTTTCTAGTTGTCTTTCTTAGTTTGCAGCAGTAGTTCCACCTTGAGAACATTGTCTCATGAACCTGAAACCTGTCTGCAGAAAGATCTCAGTATAATAAATTTCTCAGTAAATGTAAGTAATTACAGACTGGCCTAGCTGATGGTTTGGGGCCTGCAGTTGGGGAGGGGCTCTTGACTGGGGAGTTCGGGGATAGGATGAGGGGTGATGGTTTTAAGCTGAAAGAGGGGAGATCGAGATGAGATCCTAGGAAGAACTGTTTTCCCGTGAGGGTGGAGAGGTTCTGGCCCAGGTTGCCCAGAGCAGTGGTGGCTGCCCCATCCCTGGAGGTGAATTAGATCTGCAGGACTCTAAATGTCCCGTCAGAGCCCCAGTGCTGATATTGGACTATGAAACCTTTATTTTGCCAAACTGTCCCATCCCACAAGAGGCACTTTAGTACCGAGAGGTATAAATACGTTCCAATCAGCCAGCCAGGCTTTAGTAACTGACTCTCTGCCTGGTATCAGCCCTCTGCTGCTATAGAGCAGCTCTTGTTAGCTCAAACCATCTTTTCAGAGCTTTGCTTGGCTTTCCTTGTCAATTAAGCTAATGCATTTCACTTTGCAAGGGAGCAGGCTTACCAGCGAGCGACTGTCTTGTGGAAGCTTGGTAACTTGACTGCTTCAGAGAATATGTACCGCGTTGCTGACTTTTGATAGAGGCTGATTTTTTCTTTTCTCATGAGATAGAGACCTGGTTTTGGGCAATCTGGAGTGCAGCTGGCTCAGGAGCAATAGGAAGGGATGGTGCTGAGGGATAGGGCTCCAAGGGGAGCTAGTCTGTGTATGTTTTTTTTTTTTGAGGAGACGGTGCACAACTTCCCGATGTTCGTTCCTGCTTTTGCTCCAACCTGGCTGTGGTGAAGCTGAGGCTCATTGCCTGCTGCCGGGGAGTGGAGGGGAGCAGAGGGGAGTGGGGGCTGCTGGAGTGAGCTCGGTCCATATGTCCGCAGGCATCCTGGAGACTGGTGCAATATGGAGCGGTTCAGTGTTTGATGAATGTTGTCATTAGTGTTCATGGCACTTATGGGCTTCCATTTATCCTGAGCAACAGTGATTTATGTCTGGGGCATATATCCAAGTAAAAAGTATTTTAAAAACTAGGGAAGGGGCTCTCAAAGAGCTTTAGCTTCTTCCACTCCTTTCTTTTGTCATAAACTAATCACGGTTTAAAATATGCAGGGGTGACAGAGTGGGAGGGAGCCTTCCCTCCTCTCCATATCTGTCCTCCCTGCCCCAGTGCTAGAACAGGCAGTTCCTTCATTTGAGAAGCCCCTTAATTCCTAAAAAAAAAAAATGACTTTTAAAGGTTTCTGACACCACTTCTTTTCCTCAGCCTGCTTCTCCATCTCTCCACCCTGCCTTGCATGCAGCTGAAGGTGCATCTTTCAAAGCTGCCTGCTCATGTCAGGGTGATGGTGCAGGGCTGTGCTCGCAAAGGGGTGCAGCCTGGCTGGTGTGGAAATGAGCTTGGGAACAGAACCTCACCGACAGAGTCTGACAGTAGAAAATGCAGGAGGAAAAAGAGGTGAGGGGAAAGTCTGATTGTTCAGTAAAAACCAGATTTCTCTTCTCCCTAGCCCCAATTAGGTTTTAGTTAGGCAAAAAGAAAACTCAAAGCCAATAGTTTCATTATGACACCAGGAAAAGTCAGCTTACCTAGTTTTATTATATATGAGTAACAGTTTGAAAAGTCAAACTGATAAATGCCAGACATTCAAAAACAAAGTTTTTATTGGACCCAAGTGGCTTTTTTTTCACCCTCTTTCTGTTCCATTTTAAGAAAAATAGACCATTTTTGTCCTGATTTGGATGGAGAAGCTGATCTCAGTCTTTCACAGAATAGGAACTCGGCTTCCTGATGAGCTCTGCCTGCATATGGACTCCCCAGTCAGCAGTTTAATGCCATTCCATTCATTTACACCAGTGTAAATCAGGAGTAATTGTCCTGAAATCAATGTCACCCTGATTGACCAGATTTTCAGAAATGCTCAGCTCCCAGCTAAACCCCTGTGATACGTGGCCAGATGTATTTATTTATTTCATTTAAAGAGCTCTGTGGATACCTATCCCCTATGAAATTGGGCACTGAGCAACAATATTGAATGCTGATTGCAGCTTGTCAGAAAATGAGGGAGGGGAGAAAAAGCAATATTTGCAAAATGCTTTGAAAAAAGAGTTGTGGGTTTTTTTTCTCTTTTCCTTTCCAAAGAGGGTTCTGTTTTTCTCAGTTAACTTCCATCTTCCTCCCCCTTCCAAGAACGTGTGCGCACTTCCTGCTTTCTATTCCCGATTCTCTCTCCCTGCCTCTGACGCTGAGATTGCATCTCAGCACAAAATATACACGAGACACCCCATAAACAGAGGAGGCTGCAGGATAAGAAGAACTTTCCCAAACTGCTACTAAGGTAATAGTTCACCTCTGTGGGTGCAAGCCTTCCTCGCTAGCTCAAGGTTGAAGCATGTCTTGAGACACGCCAGCTTTAAGGGTTTTGTTATCCTCAAACCAGCCCTTCTGGGATGGCTCTGTGCCATAGGTAAAGGTTTGGGATGGACAATGGTAATAACGGAGTCATGTGCTTTGTCCAGATATGCCATGGTTGGATTCCCCTTTGCAGTTTTGCTGTCATCTCCAGATGTTGCCCTTGAAGCCCATTCCACAACACAGTGAGAAGAGGACCCAAATAACAAGATGAGCACATGGGGGCAGCCACCAAAGGGAGATGTGGGGCACTGAGAAGAATCTGTCATGTACAGGATGGATCCTGAAGACAGGATCCATCAGTCTGACCTCTTGTGCAGATGGTGCTCTTTTCTGCAAGGTGGCTTTGCTGCCACCTCACTTAACATGTGTGGTGTTCACGTGCTCGTTACATGAAGTAGCATCTTGCTAATAGCCTTGTGTGTGCAGAAGGGCTGGTTGCAGGCCTGAGGGTCCACCCTGAGTAAGAAATATGTTAATTGCTTCTTCACTAACCTAATTTCTATTTTTCCACTTTCTGTTTTCCCTTGACTTGTGAATGAATGGTAAACACTTCCTCGATTCAGGCTTTCTAGTTGAGGACATGCTGGGAGCGGGTGGGGGAATGGGGTGGAGGGCAGTATCCTCAGGGAAGGAGGATGGTTCGTGTGTGTTGAACCACATGTTCTCATTTTGATTCGCATTGAGTATGAAAGGCAAGCAGAAACCCAATTAGCAACCTCTGAACTAGCCCCGTGTTATCTCCGGGAACACATGCCATCTGCCAGCTCCTCCGCCACCCAACAGCCCCCTCCCTCTTCCCAGCTAAATAAATCATGTGGCGGAGCCAGTTTCTGTGCTGGAGACACCACACAGGGACCAATCCTGAATAAAACAAAACACAGCCACCTCCCACCTGCCCCAAATCAGCCCCCATGCTTTGCTCTCTCATCCTACAGACCAGCTCAGCTCAGATGCTCTTTCAGTTTTGCTGTCCTTGGAAGGGTTGAGAGTAACTCAGAGCAACAACAAGGAGTTATTTTGACTGCTGATGGCCGGGCTGGCAGGGCTCAGCTCATGCCACGAGCTGCTGTCAGCACTTTGCTGTTTGCTGTGGTCAGAGAAAGTCGCTCCCAGCCACAAAGAGGGAGATTTTCAGCAATAACACAGCAAAAAACTTTGCAGTTCTGGCATCTATGCTTGTAGGATCTGGGCATAGCTTTGATGGAACCCAGAGGCGAGGAACAGGCGGAGTTGGTCACAAATGCTGACATGAACTGGCAAAAGAAGGCTTTTTCTCCAGTGCTGACCTTGCTTTTGGGATGGATGCTGTCACTGGGGTGTTTGAATGGCTGATATTTCATATAGCACGGATCTGGGTAGGGATCATAAGTGACTGTGCCTCGGCTGTCCTCCCTGGTGTGGCATGGCAGAAAAGGAAAACAATGGAAAAACATCATGACTTGCCTGCAGTCACCTGGGGGCTGAAAATGGCTGGAGCTCCACAAGTGCCTCCAGTTGAGCGCCAGGTTTGCATGCTGCTCTTGGATGCCCAGGACATGGATGGAGGGGTATCAACAGCTCATCTCTCACTGGGAGGAGAGAACCAGTACTGCAATGCTGAAAATGCAAGGCATGGCTCCCTGCACCAAGCTGTCTGGTGGGACAGTGAGAGGGCCACCCATCCCAGCTCAGTTCTTTCCACGAATGGCCAAGGTTTGGCTGTGCTGCTCTTCTTCCCCAGCAGCCTGGATAATTGTGTGTTTACAGTAAAATTGACAGATGGGAGTTTCAGCATTTCATGGAGGCAGATGGTATCAGAGGAGGGTGAGAAAAGTCTGGCAAGGAAATGCCAACCGGCTCTCCTTGTGCCAAAGCTGCAACATATGCCTGCCTTATGCAAAGCAGCACCGTTTTCCTCTAGAAAAGTTCAGGGAAGTAGAGCTGTGAATCAATAACCTGGGTCTCCTGTTAAATGCTGCACGTGCCGGTGGCCTCTGTCTTTCCCAGCTAGAGAGGAGCGTCTATGTGAACATACGAAGGTGAAAGTCCTTTAAAATCCAGACTCTGGCTCCAGCTGTGCTTGTGGCCCAGGCGGAGTTGGAATGGTGTTGACCCCTTGGTAGATTTAGGACAGTTAATGACAATCCTTGAAGTCTTTTTTACCTCCTCGTCCCTTTTGCTCATGACTCCAGCTATGGAACAAGGACCCTAATTGCCCTGAGGTGTGTTTTTTTCCTGGGCATGAGAATTCGTGGAGAGAAGAGAGGAAATTCTGCCTCTGTACAGCATCAGATTCTGAGTACTGAGGTTTGACTGCTTAAAGGAGTGGCAAAAGCAGGTTTGCTTTGGATGTGATGTGGCATCACACTTGCTTACCAATATCCCACTCGCATACACTCACACTCACACTGCAGGGGTTGGGCTGTGTCGAGGAGGCTGTGACCATGCCATATTTGTAGACCTGTAGATTTTCTCCCGTACTCCCCCAGTGGCCACTACCATCTTCTGTGCTTCCCCCTCTCCTTGTAGCTGTAAATGGAAAACCTCTTAGTCCTCTGTGGCACATACAGGGGTAGTTTTCCCTTTCACATTACGCACTAGCTCATGCAAGGGATATCACTTGAAGTACCAGCCCAGCTACTTCTAGGTTACAGTGAGGTTTAAGCATCAGCCAAAGGACATCGTGTGCAAAGCATCCTTCAAATTCAAATTGGTGAGCCCTTCTTGTCACCAAAAAGATAGTAAAGAGAACAAGAAACTTTATTGGGGCACAGACATCAGCATCAGGTTCTTAAAAACTGCAAAGGGAGATTTATTAGCCGTGAATGGCCAGGACTGGGTTTTAAACTCCTCTAAAAGCAGTTTTCTCCACTGTGGCTGATGGCACAGTATTTGGCTTGCTGTGAGACTCCAGGTTTTCAAGAACGTTCCAGGTTTTCAATATCTTTTTCAGAGCCTCTGATATTAAGTTGTCAACAAGGAAGCTGGTAAGTGAGGAGGACTCTACATTTATTAGGAAGAATAGTAGATTTGGGAATTACCAGGCTACTCAAACAGAAGATAAATCATAGAAAGAGGCATATATTTCTCTATTAGGGACAGACCACACTCCCCAGCAGTCGCAGTTACATACAGGCGGAATGATGGGCATAATGAAGTGCCAGGGCTTACAGCCTGATCCTGCATCATGCTGGAGAATCAGCGTGAGGTGCTGGGGTCTCTCAGCTCTGGCCACGTCCAAGGGAGGGATGGTGTCTCTATGTGTAGTGCTGAAGGTTTTCAGGCTAGTCATAAATAGTTTAAACTCATTGCTGAATCCTTCATCAGGGAATTCAAGGCAGCCCGTTGCAGAAGGAGAATTAAGGTGAATTAATTGATAGCTGCTGAGGAAGAGGAGCCAGCAGTCAGGGTAACTGAGGAGTTAAGTCCTTGACTCCTCCATGGAACAATTCCCTACAGGCACTTCGCTGTGCCTAGAGACTGGGGTTTATGCAGCTTGCAGGGTGCAGCTGAGTTTCTGCATCCCATCCAGGTGTCAGGTATTTGAAACAGAGAGATAAATGGCCAACTTGAACATGCCCCTTTCTCTCACAAATAAATGGCAGTTAAACTAACTGCCTGTGCTGATGCATCACACACTGAAGAGGCTGAGAGCCAAATTGTTACAGATCTGGGCCATCTCTAATGCAAGGCGAACAGAGGTCCTGATTCGTTCCATGCACTGGCAGATCAGGGAAGCTTGGGAGGTGAGGAGAGAGAGGATGATGTTGCAGTTTTCCTTTTCCTTTCTTCCTCACTCTCATGTTTTTATTCAGAGGAGTTCACACTGGGGCCATGGCCCTGAAGCAGTCAGGCAGCTGGGATGCAGTGTGCTTGGATGCTGCAAGCAGTACGGTGCACCCTGGGGAGCAGCTGAGTGTCCTTGTCCTTTCTTCACATGGAGAGACAAGTCTTGTGAACGAATGACAAGCTGACACCTCTTTTCTAAGCCTGTAGTCACAGTTATGGGGTTTTAACAAAGTAAGAGTATCACAATCCCCTCTATAGAGGAAAGTTCAGCTTGTTCCTGCAGAGACCCCCTTGGTGCAGGAAGGGATGGAGGGGGTTCTCCAACATCACAGGCAGCCCAGGGACCAGAAAGTGATGTGTCAAAAGTGCTGTGATGGATTTCCATCGAGCATCTCAAACAAACAGATGCAGGCCTCTCAGAGGGGCAGCAATCCTGTAGCATTACCCGCTGCCCATGTTCCTGCTGTACAGCAAATTCCCTCAGGCACTTTGGCTGCCCTTAGGCACTAATCACAGCTTCTGAGACTCAAAGCTGTTTTGCGGTGCCTGGAAGTGCAGACAAGCAACATTTATTCTGCCTAGAACAAGTTGAAGCTGTGGAGAGCAAAGGAACGGGCGGGAGTAGATGGAGGGGTTGGAAAAGAGCAGTAAACTCTTTAGATCACACTTGACTCTTAAGGCCAGAGTCATCCTTGATGAAACTCTGCTGCAGTCAGTGCAGAACGATGCCCTTGACTGATGGCTGCTTCTCCGTGGCGAGGAGATGGATATCTCTCAGCCAAACAGCTACAGGTACTTGTGTCTCCCTGGCTGCTTTTGGCATCCATTGCTTACTGCCGTTTCGATGTGGTCATCATGCTGGGCCTTTTGGGGAGGGTGATTACCCAGAAAAAGTGATGCTTGTCCACATTACTTATCAGGACACCAGCAACCCTGAGTTTACTGGGGGTATCATATGCATCCCATGCTGGAGCAGCAAGGGTGGGAGGCACAGAAGCACAAGTTGTGAGCTGTGGAGGCCGGTGCATGTCCCTGAAGGGTAGCAGGTTCTTCCCCATACCTCCCAGGTCCAAAGCCCTGCTTCCCCACAGCCTCAGCGATGGATCTGCCAGTCTGATCTGCTATCTGTTCTGTTGTTTGTCCTTTCACCTCTTTTTCATCTCTGTTACTTTTCCCCCCCTTTTATTCTCCTCTTATTGTTCTTATCTAGTAAGGCCCTATTAACTGCTTTTTATCTGGAAAAGTGTCTAATCTCTGACAGCACCTGGTGTTTGGCTGGATGTGGACAGAACACATCAGCTCTGTTTTTCATATTTATTTTTTTTTAATACGAGGATTTAAACTGCCTTTTGGCTCTTAGGATCCCACTCACTCCTTTTTTAACTTCACGACGATGCTTTTGCAGCTCCCCTCTTGCAGGAAGAGGGTCGTGCATGGAGTGTGAAGGAACAGATTGTATATGTTTTGGTCAGTCTCTGTCTGTTTGTCTGAATTAGCTAACCAAGGGGCTCAGGAGGTCGGCTAAGAACTTTACATCTGAAGAGAGGAGGTGGAAAGGAGCAGTGGGTGACTCTTTTCCCTGAAACCATGATGCCAGTCCCTGCTACTCAGTGACCTTGGAGAAGGTGATTGCATTTCTCCTTTAGGCTGTCAGTGCTTTAGGAACAAGAACAGTCTCTCTTTACATACGTGCATATAAATATATCATTCAGCACAGTGGTGGGCGTCTTTATTGCTATTATAGCAACAACCTGTCTCCCCCTCTCCTATCTCCATCTGAGAAGAAAGAAGTGATTCTCTGTCTCTGGGTATGAATAGCAGGATGGCATTGGCTGCTGGAGTTTGCTTGGAGGAAGGACTCAGACTTTTCCTTTTTTTCTTTAAAAATGAGTTTGGCACTGGTTGCCAACAGCAGGCTGAACCCTGGCATAGTGGTTGTTCTCTGTTCATACGGTAGATGCCCATCAGACATATGCAGCCCAGACCATCATTGTGAACTGCCTGATCACCGTGTCTCAGCCTTTCTCCCCCTTTAGCAAAGATATCTCTGGTATATCAGCCTTGAGGAATGGACCTCCTGCTCATTTCTTGTACCAACATGTCTGGGTCCATCCACCAAGCAGTTCCTCAGTTTCCCTGTATGAAATTATAATATTGGTCTATCCTGAAGGCTGCCTAGGAGTGAGCTTGCTGTTCTTAGACTGGCAGGTCTTCAGAAATGCATTGTAGGACTTGAACAACTGCCCTCTCTGTTTCTGATCATACTGGGAATGCAGCACAGTGGGAGCGGGACCAAAAGTCGTTGGAGACCCTCTTTAGGGTTGCAGCTGCAGCAGCTGCCAGGAAGCCAGGCAGGAGTAAATCTGCCATGGGCAGAGGTGAAGGGTGCACAGGAGAAGCGATGCTATTGTTTCTGCCCAAAAAGGAGGAGAAATGTAGGAGCAGTGTGCCCAGGTGGCCAAGAAGGCCAATGGCATCTTGGCTTGTATCAGAAACGGCGTGACCAGCAGGTCCAGGGAGGTTATCCTCCCTCTGGACTTGGCACTGGTGAGACCGCTCCTTGAATCCTGTGTTCAGTTCTGGGCCCCTCACCATAAGAAGGATGTTGAGGCTCTGGAACGAGTCCAGAGAAGGGCAACAAAGCTGGTGAAGGGGCCGGAGAACAGGCCTTATGAGGAGCGGCTGAGAGAGCTGGGGGTGTTTAGCCTGGAGAAGAGGAGGCTGAGGGGAGACCTCATTGCTCTCTCCAACTACCTGAAAGGAGGTTGTAGAGAGGAGGGTGCTGGCCTCTTCTTCCAAGTGACAGGGGACAGGACAAGAGGGAATGGCCTCAAGCTCTGCCAGGGGAGGTTTAGGCTAGACGTGAGGAAAAAATTCTTTACAGAAAGGGTCATTGGGCACTGGAACAGGCTGCCCAGGGAGGTGGTTGAGTCACCTTCCCTGGAGGTGTTTAAGGGACGGGTGGATGAGGTGCTAAGGGGAATGGTTTAGTGTTTGATGGGAACGGTTGGACTCGATGATCCGGTGGGTCTCTTCCAACCTGGTTATTCTGTGATTCTGTGATTCTGTGAGATCAGAAGTGGAGTTCCCTACAGCAAATAACATGGGAGCAATAAAAGAGTGGAGCAAAGAGGAGACAAAAAGGGCCTGAAATCCATGGAGTGACTGAGTTTGTGAATTGACTGACCAGGAAACCTTTTGCTGGACTGAATGGGACTGCTCCAGCAAGGCAAGAATTCTGCTGTGATGCGTACAGGACCAAGAGGTCCATGTGTCAGGAGTGCTGCGAACACCAAAAATGCAGGTAGGGTGATCAAAGAAGGAGGAAAGGAGAAATACGTGAGCTAAGGATCTGGGCAGTCAGGCCCTGCTGTGGAGGAAGGTTAAAGTCATATTGATCTGTACAAGGAAAACATATTCTCGCAGCTTCTCATCCTCCTTTCAGATGATCCTACATCAAATAAAAAGAAGGGCTGTTTTCCAAGCCTGGCTTTAGAGATCTTTCCAATGATAGAGCAGATAAACAGCCGCTTGCTGACAGTGAAGGTGCCAAAGTGATTTTTTGATGATATAAGCTGGGCTGGGGCGGAGGAGGGAGAGGAGAGGCTGCTGAACATGATAAAATGCAGAGGAAGATGATGGGCAGGGCTGGATTCAAGGACACTAGGTTGATGGGAGATGTGGCAGCTCACTGCAAAGAGTGCATTGAGGGGGATGTGTGGCTGATAGGGAATGGTCAATGCCAGGAACTGGATCTGGATTAAGTAGCAGATAGGCACCCTGACTGCTGTGCCTCTGAAAGGTTAGTTATTTAGGTGCTTGCTGAGTAGTCATCAGGCACCCTTTTAAATAACCAGGACCCCAGTGCAGTGCTGTCAGCCTGCTTCCCGTCGCATTTTGGAAGAAGACATTATTTGGCTAGAAGTTCACTGCTGAGGAGGCAAATGGTCATTGTTATTCATGGCTCTCCTGCTCACTAGACACTTGTCATCTAGGCAAGAGTGGGAACTGAAGTAGAAGGTGCAATGGCAGTTGCTCACAGCAATGAAGGAAAGTACCAGTAGTGCCCAAACCCCATGGAGACTGGAGTAGGTGCTCCTTTGAAGACAAGGAATAGCTTTAACAATACTCAGTCCCAGACTTTGGGAACAAAAGATGCTTCTGGTGGGGCCTGAATATGTACAGCAGCATCTGTGTCTATGGCCACAGCAGGCTGAGTGGTGGAAGGTAGTGGCTTTAAACATTGTGTCTCAAGACCAAATCCTACAGCCCATCAGAAATCCAGCTGAGTGATGTCTCCAGGAGATGGCTGTCTTTCATGTAATCATTTTCTAATTCCAAACAAACAAGGAAAAGCACCAGAGGAAGGAATAACTTTCAACAGAAAGGTGGAAGAAGGTAGAATTATTCCCAAGTGAAGTGCAAGACCTCAGGCAGGAACAAATAAAGTGTAAAGCACATTTGTGGTCCAAGATATAGGGTCATTGCTGAAGAACTAAAAGTATTCATGAAAACATAAATGCACTTCTGGCTAGTTCTCCAAGGAAAACCTGGTCCTATAGACACCACAGCAGTATTCAGAGCTCTGATCCACAGAGAAAAGAGGATCTTTACTCAGCTCTCATCCAGACCAGGATCTTTATCAGAGCACAAACATCGTCAGTTCAGGAACAGACAAATATCATGTTACAAACCTTCTACCACTTGCACTTTTGGAGTGGTTTATTCCTTGCATAGTACACTTGTGTTGGGTGTAGATAGACACAGAACTGAGTCCCCATATCATAATCAGAGCACAAGACTTTATCTCCCTTCTGTTGCGTGGCTGGTCCCCAAGACTGGTGTGGTGGACAATGAACTTGTGAGAAGTCCATTAGGAGCTAAAAGGGGTGGTTTCTGTGCGGTCCTGGACTCCTCCACAAACTGTACATTTCCCTAATTCATTTGGGCAATTCTCTTCCATATCCCTTGCCTCAGCACTCCCAGCTGTTTGATGGAGCTGAGTGTTTCTCTCCATACAGCACTCTGAGATATTCCCATGAAAGGCTGTGTATAACTGTGAAGTATTATTATTGCACACCTTTTGGAAAGTGCCTTGAGACGTCTTGGAATGATAAGGTGCTATAAGGCAGAGAAGTTGTGCAGAGATAAATTCACTGTGAAATGTGTTTTGCTAGAGACATTTATGTAGCATATCATCTTATCAAGGAACTTTGCCCAAGAAACAAATTCTCATGCTTGTATAAAGAGACTATAATTGAACTGTTGACTCACAGTTTTGGGAAAAGACAGAGTGGGGGAGAATTTCCAGGGTCTCTAGGACCCCAAGGAGGAATATAATTAAGAAATACATAATTGGAAACCTAAAGCAACCCCATTCACTCAGAGTGAATGCTGAAACAGCAAGGCAGAATAGCTGGGCTGAGGCTGAATTGCAAAGCAGATGGCTGAGGATTTGTAGGTCAGCAGCTCTTGGATCTGCTGGGCCAAGACAGGGTCAGGGTGCCATATGGATGAAGGGCAAAAAAGACAGCATATCCAAGCAAGCCATGCACTCTACTTACCCAGAAAAGCTTTGATGACTCAGAAGCAGGACAAATTCTCATGCAATTTTTCACATATTCTCAATGAGACAGTGAGTCCCAGGCTTCTTCAGTGGCACGGGGGCCAGCGTGAGATTCTGTTATTTGAGATCACAGCCAAGAAGGAAACAGAGTCCATGAGCAATACTTAATGGGCTTTAACTCTGCTCCTGCCCCTGCTTTGGGATAGCCCATGTTTGGCCCTGCCAGCTTTTGCAATCGATCTGGTTTATAAGCGGTTTTTCCTCCTTGATGAGGATCTTTATGAGCTTCCACTCTTTTTTTTTCCCCCACCATTTGTCATTGGGGTGAACAAAACTTGAAAGAAATGGTTGGGAAGCAGAAGGGAATTCCTTCTCTTTAACTCCTGATTTACAGCTCACTGTTTAAGGCATCGCCTTAGGATGGGGGAAGTGCCATGTTGAGGACCATGCTGTGAATTATCTAGACCAGGTTTTCTGTTGTTGGTACCCCAGCTCACCAGACTATCCAGAGCACCAGCAAACACTTGTGATCAGCGGTACCTCTCTACCCTAAGCCAGAAAAGGTGGCAGAGCAGATGTAAAGCTTCTGCTCAGAAGCTGAGCCCATGATCCCATGTTGCTGCAGCTGATCTCTATTTTCCTTAAACTCTACAGACAGCGTCTTCAGAACTTAATTTGATTTTGATTGATTTTTTGAAACTTGAAACACTTCTAAACTAATTTTCAGTATATTACTCTTGTCAACTCTTAAAGATTTTGTCAGTAAGAATTTGCTGAACAGACACAGTAATTTTGTTTCTCATTTTGGCAGATCACCCCTAAAGAGGAAAGTGGGGAGGAGGGGGTGTTATTATAGCTGCAGTTATTAGAATATACATTGCAATTACTCTGCTCCTATTTATGGGACATTTCAGAGCAATTTCTGAGAGCAGCCTCTAAGAGCTCAAGGTGTACGTGTGTAAAGCTAACTATATAAAGCCTCACAATTTGCTTTAGTACTGCGCTCAGCTCTGGAGTCCTCAACATAAGAAGGACATGAACGTGTTAGAGCAAGTCCAGAGGAGGTCATGGAAATAATCAGAGGGCTTGGAGCACGTCCCATATGAAGACAGGCTGAGAGAGTTGGTCTCGTTTAGCCTAGAGAAGAGAAGGCTCTGAAGAGATCTTAGAGCAGCCTCCCAGCAGTGAAAGGGGCTCCCAGAAAGCCAGGGGGTAGGGGGACTTTTGATCAGGGGGAGCAGTGCTAAGACGAGGTGGAGTGATTTAAAGTTGAAAGGAGATTTAGAAGATTTAGATGAGATGCTAAGAAGAAAATTTTTCATGTGAGGGTGGGGAGGCCCTGACATAGACTGCCCAGAGAAGTGCTGGCTGCCCCATCTTTGGAGGTGTTCAAGACCAGCCTGGATGGGGCTTTGAGCAACCTGATCCCGTGGGAGGTGTCCCTGCCCACAGCACGGGGGTTAGAACTGGATGGTCTTTAAGGTCCTTTCCAACCCAAACCGTTCTATGATTCTATAACTAACTCACCCCTAAAGTGATTTTTAGCTTTGAATGGAATCTACATTCGAGCTTGGATTCTGAGATCTTTCAAACCTAAGGTTCATGTTTTGCAGTCTACACCACCAGACTGTAGGAGTTCAGACCTTTCTAGGACTAAGCCCTGCACAAGACCTAAGGAGGAGAGCTAGTAACACTGGCGGTAAAACCACTATCTGTCTGGGCACTCCTGCAAATGTCATCCTCACTGCTGTTAATCAAGTGTGAAATACTATCGAGTGACTCAGTTGTTTTCCCCAGTGTGGATGACAACACAAAAAAGTAACCAAGGTGAAATGGGACACGGGTTCTACAGGGAGCAAGAGAAGGGAGGAGGAGGTCATTGCACGAGGAAAAAAATTAACTATAAAACCTGAGTGTTATCATGTAAATTAATAGATTTTTGAGGGGCTGGATTAGTCTTGTGCTGGGTTAGAGAGCTGAGCTGGCTCATTAAAGAGTCTATCGGAGTCACTGGAGCAGTCTTCAGAGCAGTCTTTGGAGTCACTGAGCTCTGAAGCTAACCGAAGACACGTGCATAGCGAGGACAGAGGCAAGTTATCCAGGACAGCATGAGAACGGATTTATAACAATCTCTTTTTTACATCAGTGAGTTGCTAGTGCAGCTCAACTTTCTCTATGAAACCTGTCCCAAGAAGAAGCAGAGACATCACCACTTGGAAAGGCATCCGCTTCTGGGTAGAACCTGACAGCTCTCTACCCATGGATCACTTGTACAAGCAGGAGATGTAAAGCATCTCACTGCTGTCCCTGACAAGATAATTAGGTTTTCTTTGATTTCTGTTTTCCCTCTTTTGTCCTTTTATATATGGATGCTCTCCCTTGTTTATGAGTTTAATTGCACAGCAGCAGCAGGCATGAGAAACCTGATGCATCCAGTGACCTCCATGGCATGGTCCACATTAGTATGCATATGTTTTACTCTGTTGTGGTTGCTGGTAGCTCACAACTCTGTGCCTAGTGCACTGTGGGAGCTGTAGCTCTTAGGATGATGATATTAAAAGTCAATCACTGAGCAGCTAGAGAAGAACAGTGTTAGAGGTATAAAACAACATGTCCGTTGCTGGCTGGGGTATTAAATATTGCTCTAAATAACCATTAACCTCCCCAAAATGTGGGTCACTCTATTGAAGTGACAGATCTTTCTCTCCATCATTCCTGCATCCTGTTCTACGCTCACGCTTGTTATGACCACAGGTCCTTGTGAGTCCGCATTGCTGTTGGGCAAACAAGGTTGTCAGGAGAGACCAGGAAAATCTCCAGGTTTCCCCTGGTGCTCTTCAGGGATGCTTCCTCTAGCCTGTTGCTTTTAGAGCTGGGGAGTTTAGCTCTTAACCCATTAACTCTTGTGTTTTCCAGATTACCCTCACCATCAGGGAGTCTAGGGGAGAGATTTGTCTTTAAAAAGTGGACAAAATCCCTCCAGGCCTTAAGACTAGGTGTTCAGGTTTTTTTATCATCAATGGCATGTTCATCCCACCCTGTTCCCTCCTGATCTTTGTTTTTTTCTCTCCCAGGGAAAGGCTTTTCGACACAATCATTCAAATATGCTGATTGGCTCAGACCATTCATGCAAACTGAACTCTTGAAAGCTGCAGTGCCCTTTTCCTTAAAAAAACTCACCCAAAAACAGAAAAGAAAAGGAAATAAAAGTGGGGTTTTTTTTTGGTTTTTTTTTTTTCCCTTTATAAATACCAAATGGGATAGGGATGAGGCACAGCAAGGGGCTTCCTGCCATCTGGGCTGGAAGATCTGCTCAGCACTGCTCTCTTCACTCTTCCATCACTTGCATCTCTCATCAATTATCATCACCGTGCTGGTCGATATTGAAATGAAACTGCCGGGGACTGAGAGCAGAATCGCTGAAGAGCATTCTGCGTGAATGACATTTTCCTCATTTTGCAGGCAGGGAGGATGAGTTGGGGTGGGGGGCAATGAGAGGTGGAAGCTGGGAAGAGATGCATGCTCAGATATTTGCCTTATCAGAGTTCTCTACAAAATGTCCAAACTTAACAAGCTATCCCGTGTATCACTAATCAGGGGACATTTTTTTGCTGCTAATGGAGTATTTCCCTGTCAGATTGCAAGCCCTCTAGTGAGGCTTCCTGCTTTCTCTGTTTCTTAAAAGCTGTCACAACCATTCAGAGCAGAGGTAGGTTGGGCATCTTTGTATTAAGTTAGTAAACACAGGTATTTAAGGTGCATCTGTATAGATTCATTTTAGTCTTATCCCATAAAGGCTGAAGACATCATGCCTGTCTGCAGTAATGGTTTTCACATCTTGCAGTTTGACTCCCTAAATTTTTCCCCGAGGGAGGCATAGACCCTGCACAGCAGATGTGAGCTCTGTCACAACAGACCTGATCTCTGTAGTTACCACTCATGGATCCGTTAGCAAAATAATGAAAAGCCTCCAAGGATTTGCAAACTCCAGATTGAAAAAGCATCAGACCACAGATTTTTAGGCACATCCTTTTCCTGTAGCAGTCTCTTCACAGAGAGGTGAGAGGGAGAATTTCTTGGGCTGAGAGTAGCTCCGAAGCAGTGAAGTCCTTCCTTCCATGGGCTTGTCCAGGTGCGCTTTACAGTGATGATATCGCAGCTCAGTGTAATTTGGATCCTAAAGCTACAGAACATCAGCAGCCTGATCTAGTGGGATGTGTCTATGCCCATCTCAGGGGGGTTGGAACTAGATGATCTTTAAGGTCCCTTCCAATCCAAACTATTCCATAAATCTATGATCTAGTTGTTTCCTTTATATTGCCTCCCTCCACTAAAAGAAACTGAAATTAAGTGGGACATTTTCAGGACAGCAGCTGGAATTTCTTTTTCTCTAAAAACACACATCTTTATGCAGCAACACAAAGATATTCCCATCAAAAAAAAAAAACATTTAAAATATTTTTAAAATTAAAAACAAATGCAAATGTACAGGGCTGTCAGAAACAAAGGCACAAAAGCATTTGTCGGGCTTTTCCAAACACTAACACAAATGTGACCACAACTGGAATGTTGTCCTGATTTAGCCTTGCTTTCCAAACTGAGTGCATTGCCAGCATGGTCTAAGCACTATACTGTTTCTGACTCAGCTGTTTTCAACTCTCTTTTAGGGCATTGGCTCATAACTTTTAATCTATTTCATTGAGAAATTGGTACTTAAATACAGTGATGTTGATCCCTAGAATCCAAGCAGCAGACCCCCTCTGCTCAGTGTTGTATGAACTGAGACTAGACCTCTGTCCTCAGTTACACAATTAAATGCAATTTCTCAACTCCCCAAGTGTCTTTGCAGAGCTGAGCTGCCTCGCTGCTCATAGCAGGGGCACTTAGTGACACACACCTAGCTCGTCCATACTTGATGACAGCCTGTGACCCAAATATCTGTTATAATATTAGACCCTTGCCTGCTGCTTATTACCAGGTGCTATTGGCAATGGAAGGAAGGGATTTTGTTGTAAGCGTGAGGATATTTTCATCTCTGGCATCATTATGCTGACCTCACTGGAGCTGGAGCAGCCCTGAACTTGGCTTGTGCCACTTTGAAGCTTCCCTGGCCTCCCTCCTGCCTGCTCATCCTGTGTCCCCAGTGAGGGCTCCTCCAGCATATGCTACTTCCCAGCATGACGCTTGCACAATGTAATTATTTGAAGCTGTCTACTCCAGTGTCTAGTTTTCCATTGTTCTGTCTTTATTTTGTTTCCAAGGGCCTACTTCCTCCCTTTTTTGTTTTGTTTTGTTTTCTCTTCTCAAGAAATCGGGTGTATACAAATATTCGATCTCCTCCCTAGGCTGCATATGAAGGATATTGTCTATTTTCAGAACCCTCAGATGTGTTCATGCTGCAGGCTCCAAACCTCTCTCTCTCTTTGAAAAGAGGGAGAAAATCCTCCTTTTGCCTCCTGCTCTGCAGAGCCCCTGGCGCAGGGATGCATTGTTCTAAAGAACCATTAACCTCCCCAAAATGTGGGTCACTTTCTATTGCAGTTACGGATCTTTCTCTCCATCTTTTCTGCACCCTCTTCTATGCTTATGTGTGTTACAAATGTGCCTGTACACAAGACCTTGTGAGTATGCATTGCTGTTGGGAAACAAGATAGCCAGGAGTGAGGAGGTGCTTTGTAGGCTACAGAAAACAAAACCAAGGTGATTGTGGCCACCAGAAAAAAACTCCAGGTTGCTCCTAGTCAAAATCCTTGTCAGCTGCATTGCAACAGGAGAGGATGGAGTTCTGTAACCTCTCCTGGCAGACCACATGCAGATAACGACCTGTAGTTTGTCCCGTTGTGATTCGAAGAGTGAGATAAATTGTTTAAGGACTCTAATGCTGGGTTGTTTGTTGTTTTTTTTTTGTTCAGGGATGAAGATCTGTGGAAAAGGCCCTGCTATTGGATACTCAGCAAGTTCTGCACACAAAGCCAGTTCTTGTTACTCATATGTGGGTAGTTTAGTTGCGTTCTCCTTCCCTAGAGAAACATGCTTTGTCTCTGCCCATACAGAGAGGCAGTATTTAAAGGTCCCATTGGGTTCAGCTGCTCGATTTGCCCAAGGCTATTTAAGGATGGGTTCCAGTGGACATGGGAGTGCCTTGTCCCCTAGTTGATTGGAGATCTAGGGCATTGCTATTGTTTTCCACAAGACTCGCATTTGCATCAGTCCACAGTAAATCCTTCAGGATCACACCGGAGCAAGGAGACCCTGTGCCAACTACTTGTTTATTTGAGGTTAAACCAACCCTTAGTCATCCGCACTGGTGGATTGTGGATCACACAGTAACTGATACCATGGAAGGTCATTGGGAGCTAAGTGACCTCCTCTGCTCCCTGGGATACCTGCATGCTCTGGAGGAAACCCATCCTGTGTTCATTTGCACCCTGGATCCCACTGCTCCCTAAGGATGACGGGCAGCTATTTCAGTACTTGAAGCAAATACCAGCCCCTCACATTAATTCGCTCTCACATCTTGAGAGCAGTATGACAGCAGCAAACCCTCCGAGTGAATCCTAGCCCTGTATTAATTCGCTCGCAGGTCCAGCTCTCTGATCTGCTGTCATCTGAAAGTGATACTAATGCCAGGTTTCCATATCCAGCATCCTGCTGTGCCTCCCGCTGCAGTCAGAGTCATGCTGGGAGAGATCAGCTCCGTTTGAGAAGGGTAAACCAAGTGCTTGATTTCAAACAGCATCAAATAAGTCAAGAGAGAATATGTGACGGGGGAAGAGGGAGGGAGTGAAAGAATGAATGGCTGGCAACACATTCCCTTGAAAGGGGTGAGTGGAGAAGAGCACAGATGGGCTTTTTTTTCTCCAATCTTTTCTGTCCACACTCCCAGCTTTATTCCTCTGGTTGTCCCAGTTCTCTCTTGCAAGACCAAGTTCCTTGCCCCACTTGAACCTAACTAGGCTCTTTGTGCTGCAAAGGCAGTCTAATAACCCCAACGTACATGACTGCTCCAGTTCTGAGGAATTAGGATGAGGCTGCATGCTGCAAAGCTTAACGTGCTACCTGCTGTTGAGCCAGTTTTGTGCTCAACTGCCCACAACGCTGCAAGGCACAGGACTTGCCAGGTAGATGTAAAGAACTGTTCATGTTCAAAGTAATGGGCAGTGGACAGGTTGAGGTGGGCTGTCCAGGTCTCTCGCTGGTTGACAGTTTCTGACAGCCAAACCCTCTTCCTCTCCATCACGTACTGCCCAGCCAGGCAAGGGGGAGGAAGGTGAACGCTGATTTAATTTGACACTCCAAGAAAAGAATAAAGATACCTCAATATAGATATCATCTCTCCTTCAGAAAGTTCCCTGAATATTTTACTGGCCAGCAATGCTGTAATAGTTTTGTGAAGGTCAGTAAAAATTACTGAAGAAAGCAAAAGAAAAACATTCATAACAAGGAACAGTCACTTTTAAAAAGAGCAGGGAGGAGCTTTCAGTAGATCTGAAGTGATTTGTAGTAATGCTTGCTTTGGGCTGTTTTGTTCCCCATGTGGTTCACTTATACTGTATCTGAGATACCTTCAGAAATATAATTTCCAGAGAGATTTTTCTAGCACTTTTGGAGAACCAAAGTCTTGAAGAGCTTTCAAACTGGGAAATCATAGAATAATAGCCTCCAAAACCTCTTTTCATTTCTACTAGTGCTGGCTGCAGACATCCAACACAACCCACCTCAAAGGTGAAGCACTGAGTCAGGAGTAGGACTTGCATTCCCAAAAGGTCTGTCAAACAGGGACTGAAGATCCACTCCAGGTAGACCTGGAGTGCCTCCTTGCCCTTGAAATATCTGGGCAATTACTACCACGACTGAGTGGGAAATATGGTTGTGTGTGAGCCCTCCTCATCTCCTTCAGTGAAAAGTCTGAGGGCTCAGTGTAAGCTGTCAGAAGAAGGGTAGGTGTGTCGGGTCTGAGCAGGGAGAGGAACTGAGGTCAAGTCTACAGATCCTCATGAAAGTGGTCACTGCATGTATAATGCCCATCTCTGTGGGGACAACGGGAATGTGAAGGACAGAGGCAATAAAATAAAACAGTGCGGAGATAATATCTTACATCTCCAGAGTTGCTTCTGATGTCTACCTTGCCTAAGACATCAAGTTTGGGCTTGGGTCTGCTAGCATCCACTCTAAACAGACCCTCACTCCTGGAGGGAATTTCCTGCAGCAAAGGCAGGCTGCAGCAAGGGAGCGGTGTGTCCCCACTCAGTTTGATGTTTATGGCAGTATGGCTCTTTCCACTGGCTGCTACCTTATGTTGTGCCACTTCATTTGCCCTGATGTTCTTTTTTTCTAAATGGTAGGGAATCTGTACGTACCAAGTGCTGGCCCAGAATTTATTTGACTTTAATTTCCCTTTATGACCCCGTCTGCTAATCTCTATTGCACAGATAAAGAGAGGTAACCCAGGCACCATTACCAGCGATGTGGAGAATTTTCTGCAGTTCAATTATAATCTCTTTTCTTTTTTTTCCCTTTGAGCAATAAAATCTCACCGTCTCTCTCTCCTTCTCTTCCTGTAAACTTGTTCTCATAATTCTCCCTCTCTTGCTCTCAAGATGAGGTTAGGTACTTTTGTGATGTCTTCTTGGCCGGTGTGTTTGTGGAACCAAAGCAGTTAGTGTCAGAGCAGAAGGTTCAGCAACATGCACATGTTGTTTAATGTGTTGCTGGGAAATGTGCAGAGGCACAGTGCAGGTGAGACACAAGAAGTGAACGGAATAGATTAGCACATGGAAAGGACTCTGAGTTCTGCATAGGCATCTCTTTCTGGATTGTTTTTAACCTTCCTTTCTCTAGAAATGCCAATGTGATGAGTAGCAAAGATGCTGCTGAATTGATGGTTTAATTTGACTTCATTTTCCTGTTGCCTCTAGAAGCATTTTAAGGAAGGCGTGTGTTTGAATCATCCTCCCCTTCAAAAGGCTGTACTCATTTTTCTGCAACTTCTTTGAAAGGTGAGTAATTCTCAGTGCATTTTTCCTGGGCACCACTTACCCTAAGCAAGGAGATCTTTCATGTAGTCTCCTGACCTTTAGGATAGCAGGGCTGTCGATACATCTTTAGTGCATGTGCTGTCTTTGTCATGTGGTGATTATTTGCAAGGGTAAAACAGCTTTGCTTTCAAAGTTGGGCCCCAAGAAAAAGATTTTCTCTATTTCTCCTCTGATTTTATTTTCTTTGAATATTATTTTTTGTTTTAGGGATTTTCTCTTTTTTATTTTTCATTTTTTGGTTTAAGTTGACATAAATATAAAACAAAAAGGACAGAAGAAAAAAGGTAGATCTCTGAGTAATAGCGAAGCTGGCCTTCAAAATGGCATTAAAATTATGTAGTCCCAGCTTGTGGATCTTACTAATAACAATAGTCACTGTTAGAATGGATCATCATTACTTAGAGATGGTAACTAGCCTTCCTTCAAGCAGAATTCCCAGGTCTGTGTTTATAATGAAAAGGTGCCCAGCCCATTAGCAAAGATTGATTGCACCTGAACTCAATTAAACAGTTAATACCTGATTGGAGGTGGGGCTAAACCCACATCCCCAGACTCCAGGTCAGTCTCTCAGAGGTTAGTCTGAGTGGCTGCCGTTTGTCTTAGTTGGATGTTACAGGTCTGAATGAAGTGACAGTATCTACATGACTCCAGGCTTATAGAAATGCAGTCTGAATCTTAAAGGTCCTGTTGCATATGTAGGAAAACAGGTGGTGGTTGAGCTTGTCTTCTTCTGGTAAGATGAAATGATTTATTTCTAAGCTACTTCTAATGAAAAAACACGTGAGGGCAGTTTTAAGTGCAGGTACTCTGTGAGTGACCACTTGGAGAGACTAGGCTGGTTTTATTTTCCCACAGGTATGGCTAAAAATAATATGTGTGTGTATTTCTGTGCTTGTCCAACAAGCCTGCCTTATAAAACTGCAACTTTTTAGCATAGGCAGGATGCATACACCTGCATAGTGATCCATCT
Source organism: Phaenicophaeus curvirostris (assembly GCF_032191515.1). Taxonomy (NCBI): domain Eukaryota; kingdom Metazoa; phylum Chordata; class Aves; order Cuculiformes; family Cuculidae; genus Phaenicophaeus; species Phaenicophaeus curvirostris. The sequence goes on from NC_091411.1 coordinate 5,194,954, forward strand.
CCTCAGGCATTTCATCCAATTTCATTGTAGGATTAACTTCTTTGCCATAAGATTGCCCTATAGCATTTATTTCTTCAGTGCTACAGTGAGTTTTTTTCTCAGCAAAAACAACAGAACAATGACTTGCTGTGTATTCTCGGGGTATTTTAATGATCCCATCTCCATATCTGTTAAAATTTACAATACAGCAGAGCTCTGACTGGCATATGGTTGTCAGGCGAGAGAAAACCGTGCGACTAGGAAACAGATCAATGTTGACATTGTGGGGGCACCTCTGGAAAGAATTAATCGAGTCTGATCTTTGCATACCCTCTCAGTATGGATTTTCATTAGACGTGGTGCAGTTCCCACACAGAGAAGGTCCAAGGTGCTCTCCTCAAGGTCAGCCCACTGACGTTGATGAACGCTATATAGACTGCGGGATTCTTTGGGCAGGAACCTTGGTTATCTCAGTGTTGCAGAAGCGAACTGTAGTGGAGCTGGGGCATCTGAGCAGCAGGGCCCTGTAGTATCTAGCCTAGGTATGAAAGTTTAAAAGAGCTTTTGAATGCATGGGAGATGCCTGTGTGGAGGGAGAAGGGCTGAGATTTGAACTTGCGAATGAATTCCTAAGAAAAATCACTTCCATTTTTAATCAAGGGGAAAAAGGGAAGCCCTAGTTCAGCATTAATTCAGGCCCACTAGGTGGACTTGAACTCCACTAGGTCACTTGAACCAAGATCTAGATTGCTTTCACCTTGTCGATTGGCTAACTCAGGCTAGCCACACTGTGTTGTAGAATGGTTTGGGTTGGAAGTGACCTTAAAGATCATCCGGTTCCAGTCCCCCTGCTATGGGCACGGATGCCTTCCGCTGGATCAGGGTGATCAAAGCCTCATCCAACCTGGCCTTGAATACTTTATGACTAGTCACTATTTATTTTGGCTGGTAGCACAGATATATGCAGAGGCACAGCATGTCTACAGCTCCATTGCTCCTAAAGGTAAAATTAAGCCCTTCATTAGTGTTTGTTATTAGTAGCTGTTAGTTGTAATCGGGCCTAATAATATGTCCACAGTGAAGCACAGAACAGTCATATTCTTAGGCAGAACTTAAAACACTCTAATAGGAGAATGCAGGATGTTTTTCTATTTCACATATGTTGTGTTTCAGTACAATCCCAGAACAGGCATCATGAGTTTGGGATCTAAGAGTTAATCTTATTAATTAACAAAACTAAAGCTAGCTAGTAAACAGACTCTGAATTTGTAATAAATAATTACTTATCACAACAATTTCTTAATGGTCTATTAAGTGACTTTGGGTGGAATACTCAGCAGCTGACTTGTAAGTATATAAAGCAAAAAATTGTCTTTCCCAAATAAATAATGGTCTAATTAATATTGAAAAGAACAGCCTGCTTTTGCTATTTCTTTAAGAAGCAGAACAGACTTATAAAGTAGAAACCTATCTGGAATATGCGGATTGCTGCCAGAAACCAATTTTTCAAGAACTGTCATTGAGAGTCATTAATTATCTGCAGGTCTCATTTGCTCTGAATCAGTGGCAAACTTTGTGCGGTTTTGGATGGTTTTAATTAATGCATGAATATGAGATGTAATGTGCTTCTTGTTTGAACGATTATTGTCCTAGCACAACCCCTGAATTAAAGGATTGGGGGGAAAAAAATTAGAGTAAATGGGATGCTACAGACCTCTGAGCAGAGTCCACTTGGAGGGAAGATGTGAGTTGGTGTCGGCTCATGTGATTCTGTGCTGATCCTGCAGCCTGGGAAAGCTGCTGTGACTGCACATGTCTCTTCATGATGCAAAAGCCTGCTGAGGAAACATTGCAGTTGTGTAAGGACAACAGATCATTTCTCTGTTAGGCAAGTTGATACTGAGATGCAATGCACATTTTTTTAAACTAATGAGACAAGTAGCGTATGCCTCCATTTCAAATCTAATCAAGATGCTTGGAGGAATTTTTCCTCCTCTCTTTAATTCAACACAAACTGCTTCTTTTCTTTTTCTTTCTGATTTTTCTTTTTTTTTTTTTTAATGCTTCGCTGTCATAACTGAAAACCAAATGCATTGGACTAGTGAGTAGGACAACCAGAAAATCTAAGTATTGTTGACCAGGTTAGTTTCACCGTATAGGCTGAATAAAATGTCCAAGTCCATGTGCCTGTGAACAGATCTCTCAGTGGCGATTTTGCATTTACAGCTCTGTCCTAATCCAGCTACCTGGCCTCCAGATGGGAGATATCTTATTTCTGGCCAGCTCAAGCAGACATAAAGGAATTAATGTCTTCCGTATCACTGGTTTTAATAGGTGGAGTTTCTTATCTCCCTCAAACAAGGCATATACTGCTGTTCCAAGCAGAATTTGTTCTGTATTTAACAGGCACAAGCTGTGCAGTAGAACAGACAGCAAACACGGAGCAGCGCTTAGCATTTAGAGAGACAGATCAGGAGGATGCTGAGTCCATCAGAGTTGTGCTTTCACATTGGCATGGCTATCTTGGTCAGAGAAGCAGCTGGGTTTTAATTCACATAATGCCTTTGCCTTCACAGTGATGTGAAAAAATGGGTTTGGGTGTTTGTCTTTGATTTCACAAGGACCACACATTTACTCATAATTTCACTCAAAAGAGTAATATTATTCTGCTCCAGTTGGATGCTGGATCCTATTTAACTTTCAAACCTTGTCTTAAGCTGCCACATTTTCATGAATATAGTGGTGCCATCTGAATGCTCACGAATAAGGGATAACATGACTATGCATAGCAGACGAGTCAAAAACCTAGAGCTTTTGCTTATCATAATTTTTTTTGTTATTATATTTGCACCCTGCCAGCTGTTGATCTTGCTAATGTGCCGTTTAGCAGCCGAGATTTGTTCCCTCTTGGTTAATGAACTATACAAGAAATTATGGGCTAGTGGCTGTTTTTAAAGCTAATAGTGATGGTTCATAAAGAAGAACTGCCACAGACCACTAGATCTGGAGGTGTAGTAATGCTGTTGTTGAAGTTGATTGAGAGAAAAAGGTAATAGAACGGTCTTGTTTCACCTTTTATATACTTTCACCTCTTGGATATGTGCAGAAGATAAATCTTAAGAGTTATTGCACATGCTGTGGGACTGACAATGATTTGTGGCCTGGTAGAATATATCACTCTTCACACAGAAAACCTTGTATCCCATCAGAGGTCACCTGTTTCATAGGACAGAGCATAGCCATAGGTACTTGGAGATGCTCTCCATACCCTCCTGGAGGTGATCCTCAAACCGTGGAGTTTGGTTAATATGGCTTCAAGTCCAAGAAAGGTTTAGGAACCACCTCTCTTACTGTTGTCTTGGAAAACTCATGCCTGCGTGCAGGTGTGCCCATGAAAAGTCTTAATAACTGTCAATGTGAGATCATATCTATCCTTCACTGCAGGGAGTGCTCAGTGAAGCTGGGTATGCACTGGATGTGTCTTTTCCTTTGGTAGAGAGCTACAGCTTTGCAGCAGCCTGTAGTTTGCTACCAGCAGACTACCTCATTCTCATTCAAGAGCTGGAACCAAGGATACTGCCAGCTTACTCCTATTACAGGGGCTTCAGGAAGAGATGCCGTTTCCCCTGAAACCCCTTCTCAAACACATTAGCCCTCTGCTTTGTGGAGCCAGCTCTCTCTATCCTCTGCCTCTTGCTTCTGCTTTTGTTGGCTTTGAGATTTCTTGCGGACCCTCTGCTCCCCCTTCCAAGCACCTCATGGTTATTAAAATGCAGCTCAGGATAGTTCACTTTGCTTGGTACATTATCATTCCTCGTTAGAGACCCCTCCAGGGCCTGTGATATGCCTGCACCGACTTTATAATTACAAAGTCAATTTCTAAACAGACATTTGCAAATAAGTCAATTTAAATACCGAGATTTGCAAACAATAATTAAGCAGTAGCTTCTTTTTTAATATCTATATATATAATTAATGCCCATGGGCTTTTCATTTTACCTTGCGACTGTGTAGCTTGCAATTGTTTGTTGAACTAAACCATTCTCAGAAATCAAACCACTGATGGGTTTAAAGCTGTTTAAGGAAGTGCCCTACCTCCCCCTACCTTGTTCCACCCCAGCTCCATGAGCTGTTTCTTATGCAGTCCCCTGTCCACCTGGCAGCTGCTGGTAGCATCAGGTGCCTCATGTGAGAGCTGCTGAGCCAGAGAGCTTTCCCCTTCAGCATAAGGATGGTGACCTGATCTGCCAAAAACTACCCAAAACCACAACAAACTGGGAAAGATGGCATTAAAGAAGCTGAGCAGTGAAAGTAGTCTGCAAGCACAAGAGTAAAATCACTCTGGAGAAGGAGGTGAATATAGTCTACCAGATGTTTCCTCTGAGGGTGTGCAGTGAGAGGGCTCATGCTGCGAGCAGAGTGTTGAGAGATGAACGAATGGGCTTCATCACAGAATGGGTCCAGGAGAAGGAGGGATCTCTCTCCTTTACTTTGAGACAGGTCCTCACGTTATCCGATGTCACCACACTACAGTCTCCGTTGATGGTCCTGCCACAGCTTTCCTTCCATGTCTCCTCTTCTCTCCCTAGAGAGACAAGAGGGCAGGGCAGGAATCTCACACCCCACCAGCACTAACAGCATCACAGAAGCCAGCATTTCAGACCTTGGGAAGATAAGGCATGAAGAGCTGAATCTCAGCATTAAGGGGTGAAATGAGGTTGAATTTCCTGTTAGGATGCTCCTTGCTTTCCAGCCTGATTGTTCTGGCTCCTCCAGATGCTCTCTGTACATGTTGCAGCACTCTCCCTTGTGTAAGCCTTGCTATTCCCTGCTCTCTAGAGAAATCTTACCCATTCTCCTGGTTCCCACTTTTCTCCAAATCTACTGTGTCTCCACACTCTTTTTAATTTGTCCAATGACCGTGATAACATCTAACTCCTATCTGGCCCTCACTGATTTCTAGTTTTCCTTTTTGTGTGTGATGCTGTTGCTTCCCTCAGCATGAAAAAGCTGTGACTGTAGTCATAAGCACTTTGGATTTTTCACAGCATAACCCATGCTGGCCACTCTTCTAAGCCTCTGTCCTCTCGTACCATCTGACCCATGTTGCCTTCAGCTTTGTTTTGCTTCAGATTGTTTCTCATGCCCTGGCTTTCCTGCCTTTTATTGCAGTCTTCACAACAGGAATTTTTTTTTGCTCGGTCTTTTCTCTAGCGCACTTGACCCTGTGCTGTAGCTTCCTTTCTGGCTCAGGGGTGACTTAAACCCCTGTACCTCTTCACAGCAGGTGGAGCCCTGACTTGGTAGCATGTGCTGTGCTCAGGTTTTCTTCTCTTATAAAATCTCTCGCTTAGCAGAGCAACTGTCTGTGCAGCAAGACTCCACATGGCACTTGACAAGCATGCCTGACCTGCAGCATGCTTCAGCATTGACATTGCATGTGACTGTGGTGTATCAAATTCAAACATTCAAAATTTCAAAGCCATTTGATATTCTTGTTACATATGCACAGATCTCAATCAGAAAGAGGACAGATCTAGCTTAGATCTTAGGAAGAAATGTTTTACTGCAAGGGTCGTGAGGCACTGGTACAGGTTGTGCAGAGAAGATGCCCCGTCCCTTGGAGGTGTTTAAGGCCAGGCTGGATGAGGTTTTGAGCAGTCTGATCCAGTGGGAGGTGTCCATGCCCATGGCAGCAGGTTGGAACTGCATGGGCTTTAAGGTCCCTTCCAACCCAAACCATTCCATGATTCTATAAGTATTTAATCTAGACTTACATCATCATCAGAGTCTGTGAGGAGAGACTATAGCCTGGTGATTTCCTGCCCTGTCCTCTCTGAGTTGTTCCAACAGGTAATAGGTGTGTGGTCAGAGTACCATGCCTCTCTGAGAGGGTTTTAGAGAAGAAAAAAATCTCCTTGGGGCCTTCTGTAAAAAATAGTAAAGAAAGACTGAGTGGAAACTCTTTGCATATGTGTCATGGTGCATTAAAGCTGAATTGTTTCCTGGTTTGCTCTTCTGCTCAGTAATTTCAAAGGGCTTACTCATTATTTTTGCGTTGGTTTCACATTTTTGAGCATGCTCACATCTTGGCTCATCAAACTTCAGCCAGCTGGGGCCAAAAATATCCCTGGCATAATCAGTTTGTTCATCCAAGCCCAAAACTTTCATTTCCCAATTCAAATAGACATTCATGATCAGCGTATATGAAGGGAATGTGGTCCTGGGTATCATCTTGGGTGATGCTGCTGAAAGCAGACTTTTTTGCACCCTGACACTATGCATCTGATCGCTATAAATATAAGCAACAATTATATATTCCTTCTTTTCTCTTTTTATGGATGTGCAAGGACAATAACTTAAAGTGCTCGCTGCTATTCAGCGCAAAAACAAATAACTGAACAACTCCGGCTGTGATGCATTTCAATGGCATAACTTAGACCTGCCACTGTTATATTAAGTTATAAATATCTATCACTTGACAATGCCAGTGCTTTTCAACAGGGAAAGGAGTATTAAAAAAAAAGAGAAAAAGCGCGCAAACCCTGCATCGTGGTTGCTATAGCAATTAACAATGGGCGTCCTTCTGCAGAAGCCAGAGATGCTGATGCAGCTGAAACAAATGTTTGTGTATGGCCGTGGCAGGGACGGTGACGGATTAGGGAGTGCTGGCCTTGAGCCTCAGTGTAATCTAGTTCTAAATAAATCATAAATCTAAGTGTAGAATGGCAAGCTGGAGGGAATACCAATGTGAGGAGGGTGGCAGCAGAGTAGTTTCAGTTTTTGTTAGGGGCATAGTTCAGGAGGGAGCAATAGTGGGATTGGTGTAAAAATCCATATGGATGGGCTTGTGATCTGGATTTTTTGGCAAAGGACACAGCTAGCCTACAGCCACAATCTGTAGGACCCCTTGTGTCCACTAAGTACCACAGTCCTCTTCATTTCAGGGTTGAATATAAGCATTAAAGCTGAAGGAAGGTGAAGAGGTGTTTTAAAGAAGTAGACAGCTTCCCTTCCACCACTGGATATGGCCTGTGTAATCCACCACCTTCCACCTTAGTCAAGTCTACCCTGTTACTAGAAGATTTGTGAGTCCTCTGGGTCCAGGCCCTGATGAAATCATGCTGAGATCCCCATGGGAACTCTGGTCATAAATGCAGGGCAGGATCACACACTCTGTGGTTACTGTTAGGTTAAAGAAAAACCTCTGCCCTGTGACAAATAAAACAAACAGAAGACTAGCAGTGATCTGGTGTCTTCTAGCCTCCCTGACATATGGATTCAGCCTTGATGTGGAGTGAAAAATGAAAACGAGGACAGCTCAGTCAACAGCGTGTCTCAGAAATTAATGAGCCCCTTTGCCTCCAACACCTGATAATTACATCTTTCAATTAAATGAACTCTCTCCCTGTCCAACTTCTTATAAATTAACTCACAGCGATGCATCTTCATGGGCTGCCAAAGCTTCCTTTTGCCAAAATCCGTACACACTTCTAGCCCCTTGTAATGATGGAGAGTCAGAGGCCCAGATATTACTGAAGGATTAAGTCCTAGTGTCGTGGCAGCCCAGGTTATTGGGTTGGGCAGAGTCCACAGCCCGGAGTTCAGCATGTCACCTCCCTGTGAATTGAGGGAGAACGAAAGACCTTAGAAGACGTCAAGCAGTCGAGTGCCATTATGGGAATGACATGTAGGGATGATTCTTAAGTTCTGCTTTTCACTTGAGCTTCTCACTGCAAAGCGTGAGAGTCCCTTGAGTCAAGTCACAGCTTTCGTGTGACTGCTTAGTGACGAGAGCCTTCAGCAAGGTGGTGGAGTGATGGACTCTGCTTTCTGAGGGCATTCACGCCATTATAGGCAGTTGGTTATAGTAAAAGACACTGGCTAGGGAGAAGAGGCGCCTGTCACTATGCTGATGCCTATTACCATATTTTGCAATTGCAGTTTGGGTACAGAGGTGCACTGAGTTATGTGTTCAATTTCTTGATGAGATCACATGTGCTTAGAGGCATGGAAGACAGATGAGTTTCTGTCTCCTCCTCCACTCAAATGTGTCTTCTGATATTTCTAAGGCTCTCAGTACTGCCTTGTTTCATTGCTTTCAGCCTGGAGAAAATCCATACATAAAATGTGGGGGTCGTGGTCTAGACAAATTTGCTGTGCATACAACCCTTAGTCCGCTAGAGAAGACTTGCTGAGTGAAGGGAGAGAGCATGCAGACTGAGATCCCACCATTCTCTCTCTCTCTTTTTCTGCTCCATTCTCTTTCCATTCCCCCCTTCCCTTAAGTAACCAAGTGAAACCAATGCAGCCTAAAGCTGGGTTTTTATAAGCTTGCAATAAATCCATCCAGCTTTTCTAAAGCACAGCAGGCAGCTGATGCAATCACATAATTCAGCCCAAATTCATTGGACAATGGCTAGGAATGCTGAGGAAATATTTTCCTCTTAAGCCCACACAGGCATGTATTCCCACTTGCGCAGATGCATGCCATTTCAATTAAGGCAATTAGCAGTGACCAAGGGCAACTGCAAAGCTCCAATTAAACCAGCACAAAGGCTAACATGATCTACAGTGTCATGGAGCAGGTTGGAACATGTATTCCCGACAGCCACTATCTGCCAGATTAAAGGGTTTATGCACTCTCTGTTGTCCCCTCCCAGACCTCCTACAATCTCTTCTCCTTCAATAAACCCAAACTCTAATCTCCATTCTTTGTATCTCCTCATTAATTTACCCCTTGTCAGGGGCCTCAGGGGAAGATGCTAGCTTTTCTCCTTTCTTTCTGTCCCATTTAAACGGTAGCCTGCAGCCACGGTGCTCTGCTCCCCTTCATCTCCTTAGAAATAGCCTGAGAGTGTGATTTAGGCTTCAGTGACCTTTTCCTAGCTGTGACTGGTGCTCGACTGTGCATTTGCTGTTTGTACTGGTGGGATGTGATAGAAAGGAATGGAAACAGGCTGCAGAAGAGCAGCAAGGGAGGAAACTGGTTCCCTTGCAGGCATAGTGATTTCATGCTGGGATGATTGAGATGGTCTTAGCTTCGGGGGAAGTGTGTGTAGAAAGGGCTGCCTCAAGTTCTACTGCAGAGAGCCACAGCCATCTGTGAAATCAGCTCTAGATTTATATACCTGTGAAGAGTGGGGAGCTCCCTTGCTTGGAGACAGACCTGGGATTGTGGTTGCTTTCAGCTGGTGATTTAGACTCTTAACAAATACTGAAGAGGATGGTGTGTATGTTGAGCTGGACCATTTGCAGTTAAGAGAGACACTGGAGGTAGGTTTTGTGCAGTGATATCTGAGTTCTGCCCTTGACTAACATCTTATTCCACTGTTGCAGACTGCCTAGACACAGGCGAGTCCTTTCCAGAATCTTCTCAGTGGCTTGACCCATGTGTTTATACTCCATGCCATCCATGCTTAGTAGCTGGCAGCTCTGAAACACTCCGGACAAGCCGTCACTTGCAGCCTACAAACCACTTTTATTGGCATGTGTCATTAAGAGGACATTGCATCAAAGCAAGGGTAACGATTAGTACAGATTGCCTCTTTCAGATGGAGGATGGAGCAAGACTGGGGAAGGAGGGACAGCTAATGATGGGGAGAAGACTGTCGTGGGGACAGGACTGCACCTGTAAGTCACAGCCAGTGGTTCAGATCTAGCAGAGATTGGTAAGGGTTGCAGTGATTAGCCTCTGGCAGGCTGTTGGGTGGCCGAGCTAAATAGCCAGGTCAGATCCTGAGACAGTCTCCCTTTTGTTCCTAGTGGATCCCTACTTATATAGCAAAACCCACTAGCACTTTTAGTGCTAATTGGTGTCCTCGTTAGCAGTTGAATAGGCCCAAAGATTGAACTCTTTTCCTTAAAGGTGAGGCTCCAATTAAGGGTTGACGGACAGCTGGGGGAAGATGTTTGCTACCTGCTTGGAGGATGTGGAGAAATTTCAAGGTTAGAGTCCAGAAACCTTCCACATAGTCTCTTAAAAAGAACATCCTTCAGCTTGGGTATGATTGTGAAGGAAAATCAGAGGATATATTTGATACAGAAAAATGTCTTTAATACATCTTCCTGTGGCTCTTGCACCTTTTGGCTCTGCTTAGTTTTTCCTTGCTGGTTTAGGGCTTTTTTTTTTTTTGTGTGTTAGCACTGAGGATAAAACCCATGAAATCTCTTTCTTAATTTTTTCACTTTGTCCCAAGTAACAGAGACAAAGGGGCTGTCATGAGCTGCTAGAATGGAAATTAATTTTAAAAGCATCATCATTTATCACTTTTATAGCAAAAAATGAGAAACTACTGAGATTAGAGCAATTGTGGCAGAAACTTCCTGCACAAGAATTATCAGAACTTGCAAAAGGGTAATGACATCAAAGTGCTCAAAGAAATTCCAGACAAAAATACCCAGGGCCCTACTGTAAAAACTGGAGTTTTTACTTTTGGTGTGGGATTTGCCTCTCACAGTTTTAACCACCAGAAAATCAGGCACTGAGAGTATGATGATTATCTGACCTCCATTTGTAGTCAACTGAGACAGGTATGTTGAGAGGGCAGCTCTGTATCAGCATGTGGTGTCTGAGATAGATGGGATCGGTAGTTCCTCTCATGAGAGCTGGAAAGGCTATTCCTTTAGAAATACCTTGACACACAGCAGCATTAATAATGGTAGTAATAACATTTCTTGACAAATGGAGCTATCTCTGATTCAAGTGGGGATCAACATAGGAGCAATGTGCGTCCAACCTAACAAATGTTGCAAAGCCATCCCAAGGGCTCCAGTTTGAATGGAGAACAGTTTCAATGGGAACAGTTCAAAAGGCATAGCCATGAAATGGGAAGGGCAAACACCCACCAACATACGTGCACCATCTACAGGGATCAGGAGCAGCCCATGGGTCACTTTGTTCTGCAACAAGTGGCCACCCGTGGAGATGATGCTGTGAGTTGAGGATGGTTTATCTCCAACTGAACCAGGAGCCTCATTTCACACGTCTGATCTAGACTGCCACTCCAGAGGAACTCGTTAAATTGAGCATAACAGATCATCTTCTTCCTCTACTTACTTCCCCCCACGCCCCCCACCGTGTGGAATGAGTTAAAGGTCCCTCGTTCCTCATCCATTCTTTCTATTAGAAACTTATCTCATTCCAGTCCTCCCCCTCCTCTCACACACTCTTCTTTCCTCACTCACATCTACTTGCTCCCTCCAGGAAGCCAGCTAATTATTTCCTGAATGCCCCCAGTGTTATTTTGCCTTGAGAACCTCTCCTGCTGGGACTTCTCACACGCTTATGATTCTCTATGTGACAAAAGGTTTCTCAGTTTAGCTTTGAATGGGTATTTCTTTAATTTCTACATTTAGTCCTTTTGCCTCATCATCTGCACTTGGGCTGAGAATAGAAACTTCACTTGACATTATCTAAACCATTATCAATTAAATCCCTTCTTAACTGCCTTTTTTTTTCCCCTGAGCTGTGTAAGTTTTTGGGTTTTCCTCTCTTCATTCCTGCATACCTTTCATTTGTAGATAAAGCCCTTTGCCCTTTTGCATTAACTTTCTAAACATGACACTTTTTTGCTGTTGGGTTTTTTTGTTTAATACCACTGCAGTGATAACGGAGGAATGTAGGATTCCAGTTTATTTCACATTTGAAAGTCAGCGCACCCTCTTTTAACTTATGCAGATACCTGTATAGTTGCTGTGTGTAATTGAGATTCTCCAGCTGGGTATGGAAACTGTTGCTGAGTCAGCAGCAGAGGAGCAGTGGCCAACAGCTGAGTCTGGATCTCATGGCTTCAAGTGACCTACAGGCACACTGACTGTGCAATCTGGAAAGAGGCAACCAAAACCAGCCTTTCTCCTTTGTACAGAGAAATTAGAACAGGGACTTCTCCAGGACTATTGTGCTTGAGCAGTTTTGAACACAGACTCCTGACTTTACCGAACTGTTTTCAGGCAGTATTTCACATGCTGCATCTAGAAGATGTGTGAAGATGACAAAGAAAAGCAAAGGCATCTTCACTGTGCTTCCATTCTCTACTCTGAGGAGCTAGTCAAAAGACTGGTTGTCAAGTATACATGCATGGGCCAACCAGTCATGGCACCTGTAGCTCCATCACAACATTTCCCAGCTTACAGTAAAAGGATCCAGCTCACAGTAAAGACCTGGTGCATGTGGGGTGATGCCAGAGGTGATGCAGAATGGGTAATCAAGATCATAAATGCCTCTAGCAAGATGTCTCTAAAGGGGAAATATAAAGGGTGAAACAGTGATACAAATACAGGGAGACTGGGATTTATTAATTTTTGGGGAACAACTTGTCTCTTTTTTTACTTTCTGAGGACATTTCTCCCCTACTGGAATAGAACTCATGCAGAATTATAGTCCTATGAGTAAAAGACATACAGGTCATATCCTTCTGACCCACACATACTTGTCACAACTGGAGGCAAGCCAAGTTGAAAGCATAAGCTTCTGAGACTGAACTTAATCATAATAAATCTGCAAGAGTTCATAAACTATCAAGCAAACACAGATGGGTTAAAAAGGACCAGCAATTTATGACTTTGCGGAACCAAAGGACTGGAGAAAATGCAGCTAAGCAGTTGAAATCCAAACCTGCAGCTCTCTGAAAGTTTGTCTTTTGGAGATGGCACAAGAAAAAAACATTAATTGGTTGCTGTTTCACCTCTTTTCTTTGTTGGATCAGCTGTTAATTCAAGGCCTGTGGCCATGTCATAACCACTTCTACTGAGTCGTTTCAAAACCAAGTCCCGGTGAACCTTTCTGTCATTCAGGCAATGAAGGAGACTGCCTCCCAGCTCTGCAACTGCTGCTGCACCAAGCCTCCGAGCACCCTGAAATCTATCAGTGCTAATTAAGGCCTACTTAAGGGCTCCCAGGCTGCCATAACTAGTTTGAAATGCAGAGCGTCGTGTAAAAGCCCTTATGCTTGGCTCCTGACAGGAGCAAAAGGAAACAACAGGCCCTGCTGTGACCCCCATTTCCGAGACTCGTTTACTGCACTGAAGGCATCAACTTCTTGGAATTCAAATGGACAAATTAGTTTTGAACCCCTACTGGTTAAGATGGACTTCTCACTGGGACGGAGCTCCTGCCTGTCTGGCTAAATGCTTCCTTCATCTTCGGGTCTGTGTTGTTCCTTGAGGGAGGTTGTGTAGATGAGTTTGCTGCCAGGAAGAGACCTGGGAGTAGGGATGTAGCACACCACAGGTAGCTCTCCAGCTGCTCCTGGTCTCTGACACCAGGTGGGCACCAGCTGTCATGTAAATAAACCCAGCATCACTATTTTTAACTAGTATTAACCTTTTCCTTGAAGTAAAGGCAGGATCCTGTGCCTTGACCCATTATTGCACTGCCTTTTTCACCACAACGTGACAGCTCTGTCCAGTGAAGCTTTAAAAGCTGTGTTCCATGTCTCTTCCCACGATTCATGCTCATTTCATTAACCCAGATTTGTCACTGTCTTTGGCGGAAGAGGTCTCTAACTCATCCATGTTCTTGGCTCCGTTGAACTCCAAGACCATCTGTCTATTTTCAGCCAAGTCTACCCAAATTCCCTGCCCAGTGCCATGAAGCCACTCAAGGATCCTTTTCTCCCAAAGTCCATCCCAGTCATAATTGCTTCCCATGTAGGCCAGCTATTGGAAAATGTGAGTAGGGAATTGGGAGCCTTAGCAAACAAAAGTGACAGCCTCTTGCCCAGGAATAGTAACATGTTTAATTTGTCACTCGTGGGATCCTTTAGTCCTTATGGCAGAAATACCAGAGAAATACTTCCTTTTCCCCATCTGCCCCATTGCCATCCGTTCTTTCCTCTGCATTTCTCTCTTAATCTTCCTAAGACTCAAGTGCCTATCTCATTAGGAGATATTTATATTTTCCATTCTGCTGGCATATGGTTTTGCGAGCCTTCTCAAGTCTTTCAAGGGGAATCTGAATTTATTAAAGGAGCTTCTTCTCCTTTTGCTGCTCTGTGTCTGAGTTCCAGCACTGGAGGCTAGGAGGTACTGCCTGTCCTCTGGAACTTCTCTCCTGTCACTTGGGGCAGTGCCAGTGGGGAGAAGCAGTGAAGGTGTTAAATCATTTAGTACGGCTTCACCTTCCTTGCTTACCAGGGAACTTGGACAACCTCCTGCTTGAGAAAGAAGAAAGCATTTAATGTTTGTAAAGGTAGCTAAATATAGCCATGCCTGACCTGGAAGGGAATATGGGAAGGAGGCATGTCAAGAAGAGTCCAAAGCCAAAGGAAAGATTTTCCTCATTGATACCCCAGTGTGAAAATCTGAGATATTACTTGTCTTTAGTTCCCACAATATCCATTAAACGACACAGCAGTGCTATGTTCAGACAGACTCTTAGGCTGTACAGCAATGTCACTCTCAGTTTGTGGCTGAGAGGTGAGGGAACCTCACCCAGACTGTGGTGTAAGAGCATGTTATACACAAAATCTGTTAGAAAACCAGACAAATTAGTTACCTTTTGGTGTGCAAAGCTGCGAGCAGACCTGCAAACTAACAGAGCTGGGGGCTGGCTGTTCAGATCATGGCCTTCTGGCTCACTCTTGGATGATGGAGCAGCCCTTGCTTTGCCTGCAAGCTGTGAGACTCTTGAGCTCTCTCTGTCCTCCCAGGATTTGACACGGATCGTGGCAGTGACCTCATGTGGTCATGGTCACAACAAGGACTCCCTGCATCAGATCAAGATCCTGCTGTGTAAGATATTATACAAAGAATGAAAAAAAAACCTACTAAAAATTGTGAAGGCTCATTAAAAATAGCTCTTTATGTTCGTTATTTCCTCTAATTTCTCTGTTTTGGAGGGATAGGAAGTCCTCACGTGCTGATATGCATAAGGAAGGGCTAGGTGAGTACCACTTCAGTTTGTTTATTGTTTGTGTTAATATTAATTTAGTGAGTGAAAAAGTAGACTTACTACATTTCTTTTATATGTTTAAACAGTCTACTGCTCGCATGGGAGTGGGTTACATAATTACAGGTAGACCCCAGACCCTAGATGTGTTACTGAGTAGATGAGAATGATTCATGATGGCATCCTGCAAGCACAGAACAGAGGGGCTGAGGAATGAAACCTGCATCCTCACATGCACTTGCAGTCCTCTACAGGTCCCTGTGATGTTCTTCAGGACCCATATACCTCAATAAAAACCAGACTCGTTGTGGATCTGGGTGAAAACAAGAAGGGGAAGATATGGCAGGGATAGGACACCATGGCATGTGGTGATCGTGAACAGCTGCCATAACTACCCAAAGGTTCTTCCTCTGGTTCTTGCCGTGGGAAATAGATGTCACCTGGCTACCAGAGTGACATCTCTGTCACAGGCAGCGTTACTGCAACAAACTCTTCCAGCTGCACAGTCCACAGCCAGTGATGTAGTTAATTTGTTGGGGGAATAGTATCAAACCTTTCTAACCTTTAATTTCATATCTCTAAATCAGAGGGACCTTCTCCATGTAGCACAGCACTCTCCTGCTGAGTACTGGCCAGAGAAGCAAGAAGCCCATGATGGATCTTTCCTTCTTGACTTGCTGGCTGGAGATACCCTGAGAAAGAGCAGAGTCTTCACTAATAGGAGGTCTCACATCTAACCCCCATCTCTGTCCTATCAGGCTGGGCACAGAGGTCTGGATGACAAGGTCACAACCAGACTAAGTCTGGACCCCTCTCAGGAGCACTCTGAAGTCCTGTTTTTCAGCTATTTGCAGAAGGTACATGGAAGGTGGTAATGTTGTTTCTAAGGTTGTACACAGGACAGAAAGAATTCAGGTTTTGGAGAAGACTTTTACTACTGAGAATCACAGCAAGGAAGCCGATGAGATGAATTGATTTCATATCTGTGAATAGCATCTCTGTAAATACAGCCAGATGCTCTCCATAAACCCTGCTGACATGGCAGCAAGGTTTAGTAGTTTGAGCTCCCCCAACCACTTCTAAGTGGTTCCCAGTCTAAGGCCAGAGGCCAAACTATGGGATCCCCATGCTCTTCCAGCCCTTCTCTCATTCTGCAAGCAGGACCATTGTGGTTGCATGTGTGTGGTAGGATTCACAGCACCAAACCACAAACTCTGTTGTGCGCACACAATGAATTATGACACAGATCCCAAAGTGCCTTTCACAAGCTGTACCCTCCTACATCGAGACCTGGCCTAAGCCAGGAGGGAGCATCAGGGAAGCAGATGGCAGCCTGGCAGAGTGATTAAAGCCCTAGATATCTGTTTTAATGAATCGCCCACCCAGTAAATTAAATATTGCAATAGTTAGCCCTATTCTATGCTGTCAGTAATCTCAGCCTTATTTACGACACTGGGGAAATGCCGTGCTCTTCCCTCTGCTGCGCATTGTCAGTGTGGGCTGAATTACAAGTCAAGACAGAAAAGAGACCTGTGGATTTTTTCTGTTTCCCAGAGCAGGAGTTACTGGGTACCACAGTTTAGAGAAGCAACCCTGCTGGAGGATTCAGTGGAAGAAATGGGCAACGACTGAACTTCTGACTCATGAAGATATATGTGTGTCCTGTGCAGGTGTAGACCTGAAGAGAAGTGCAATTTTTATTGATATTTCTCTGCTCTCTCCAGTGCCACTCTTCCCTTTCTCCCCATTTCAATATCTCTAGCTCACCCTTTCTGTGTGAGAGTTGATTTGGAAGTGGAAAATCAAAGCCTTTCTATGGTGTCCTGCTTCTCTCTCCCTCTTTTGTTCTTTGCTGGGATATTGGCAGAGGCACTGATTTGGATTTGCTCTGTTAACAAGACTCCTGTCAGTATATTTTATATAGCTAAGCAGGCTTAAGAAGCATGAGAAGAGCTGTATGAATGCTGGTGCCAAACCCTACTGCATTCATCACCCATATGGTGAAGGCTATCCTGGAGTCGCAGCACTTTCTCTGCCTCGTTTTTACTTCACTCAAGACTTCCCAGCTGCGGGGCTGGCAATCATCTTTTCCCAGTCCTTTGCAGGATGCTAGAATGGAGACAAATGTGTATTACCAGGAGGTGAGCAAGTCCAACCTGTGCTCTGCTTCTTTTGAGATTGGGTTGAGGAAGGTGGTTACCAGCTTCTCTCATCCCTGTAGAGGTGCTGCTCGGATAAGTCTGGGCAGAGCAGGATCCTATGCAGACCTCTTGCAGAAGAGGGGCACATTTTCCTGGCCAGGGTTCTGCTCTTTGTGGGATAAGGAAACCTAAAGACACAAGAACCACTGACTCCTAGTGTCTTGGAGACTGTCTGGCTTAGGTACCTAATAAGGCATAAGCTCCAGCTGAAGGTTTTGGGACTTTTTAGCAGGGTGCTGCTGATAAGGAATCTCTCTGAGCAAAGTTTGACATAGATGCGATGGGTTTTGAAGGTATCACTGAGCCTGAAATCTGGGGAGAATTGTTACCTTAGGGCATCTTGCTGTCAGAACTCGGGGTCTAAAAGCAAAAGTCTCTGTGACTGGAGTGAAAAATAAAGCCAAGATTTTCTTCCAGGATTTCCTAGAGAGAAATATGTGCTGTGTTCTGTGTGGTTCATAGAGAGGGGGTGCAGCCTGTCCAGAGTGCCTCAGATTTACTGTGTATCCAGAGGGACGAGTACATCAGCCCAGGTCTTGTTCACCAGTACTGCCCAGGAGGGTCCAACCTTCCCAACTAAATGTTTGTCAAATCTGATGCCTTTCTTCCAAAACTCCAGGTGCCAATGAAAGCGTTGGGAGTTTTTGTTGGCTAGGAGCAAGCACAGAAAACTTAGATGGTTGGTTTGAGGCCAGCTGTGCTGGTTTTCTGTTCATTCACAACTGGTGCGAACAGTGAGATCGGTTAGAGAATAGAGGAGGAACCAATGCCTGAGTCTGTTCCTTGCACCTCAGCTGCATGTCTAGGGAAAGCTTGGGAAAGTTTCCATGCCGTGATTATTTATATTTGCCACCCCTGGGTTCTGAACTTTTGTGTGTGTTGGTAATAATATCCCGTTACTAAACTGTAATTTATCTGTGCATAATTTGCATTATTGAACAGCTGTTAGCCTCTCTAAACTGCTTGCCTGCCATATTGCATAGATAATAATATCTAATCCATATTAATTATAAATACACAAATCGTCTCCTAAATAAGGCAAAGTTTTGTGAGCAATACAAACCAATGGGTGCCAAGAAACGTTAGCGTTACGCCTGACACCTCATCCTCTGGCTGTCATGTCATGAATAAAGAAGAGCCCACAGCACAAGTTAAGGATGGCATCTGAGCTTTAATAGCCTGCAGCCACTGCCATAAACCCTCCGGCTATGATTTCATCACATCTCACAAACTAAACTGCGCTGGGCCAATAAGAAACCTCCATGGAGAAACTGCTGCAGGAAGTGGGACTCCAATTATTATTCACTACCTGGAGTTTGTCGGCAGCAATCTACGCTGGACTAACCCCACCTTGTGGTGTTGATGGATTCTGGCTGACCTGTTTTGGAAGAAAACCCTGATTTCCACCCAAATAAAAAAAATTGAAGCCCCCTAAAGGTTTGCCTGCTGGACATGGAAGTCTAAAACAAGCCCTTTCAGTTGGCTCACTTTCCTCTGTTGGCTTTCTCAGAAGTAGCCTACGGATGTCCCTGCCTCTCTGATCCGGGCTGAAAATTTCTGGTATAAGACACAACATCCACTGTGTATCCGTGTGTGGTCATTCATTCTCTTCCATTTCCTTACCAAGGAATCGGATATTGCTTTATTATTTTCCATCTTGACTACTTACTGACTTCTCCCCAGTCTCCTCTTCACAGTTTCAGATGGGGATAGTTTTGCCTTTCCTCCTCTCTGTGTTACAGACCCATGTAATAGTTCAAAAGGTCCCATGTTTCTTGCCAGAGGTGGCTGTGTTTCCATTAAATGGATGAAAACTTTGTGGAGTAGTTTCTGCTCCTTGTGGATAATGTATGAATGGGACAGTATATGAAAAACAAATTAAATGGCAAATTTCTCAGCTTATTTTCTGCAGATACAGAGATAATACAAGGTCTCTATACTGCTTCCCCTCCAGGATTATTAGTATAAATACCAATGATACCTTACCTGTGGGTAAACCAGAATACTTGTGAAGTATCCAGCACAGATGGGGCTCTGACTGGAAAAACAACTTCATCACAATAATCTTTAAGCTGGGGATAGCAATTTTTGTTTCCATGATGGCTAAAAATGACCATGTTTGCCCTTCCCCTTGCAAATTATGGTGTCTTTTTCTTAACAGCATTGATTTCCTTTAACATTTCAACCAAAGAAAAGAAGAGTAATTTCTGGAGAGCCAAGCCACTGAAAGACCCTAATTGTTTGCAATACAGATGATCTCAGGACTTAGGGAACATTCTTACAGATTTCATTTCATTATAGATGCCCACTCTTAGAGATTTCAAGAGGCAGATTATCAAGCAGAAGGAAATGGTCACAGATACTTAGAAACTGTTTAAGATCCAGGCAGTTCAGCCAAGATTAGTTACAAAGAACCCCAAACCTGTGATTGCTCTGGAGATATAAATATTAGCAACCTTAGTTTCTGAAAAAAAATCATGAGGGCAGTGATAATTGCTTCAGATTGTCTCAGATCCTGATGAAGACTGTGGTAAATCTGGAGGATTAAACTGCTCTCATGAAATTTTTAACTGATAAATTCAGACTCTTCCCTCTTGCCACACACACATGTTCAAGGTACAAAGCATAGAATCCATTTGGGAATGAGATATCGCAGAGATATCTCTGTGAGGGGTGGTATCTATGCCTCTAAGGCTTCATCCTGAAGTCAGATCCATGTCTGTGACCGCTCTTTGCCTCCCTCCCTCTCATACCAAAACCACCAACATGAAAGCTCAGCAGAGTCTTCCCTGCTGTTCCTGGTCAGCCAAAATGCCTCTGCCTGTGAGCCAGAAGCTTGGATTAGGGCTTTGGAGGGGAAAACAGCGGCGATGCTGCAGGCTGATTTGAAGTAGGTCTGCAGGAAAGCTGTGGGGCAAGTTAAAGATTAATTAGTTCACAGGGAAAACTGTAGCTGAGACTTTGAAAATTAGATCAGGAGGATCACTAAGAAATATGCAGCAGGGAACAACCTTACTTTGGAAAAAAGAGAATCAAAAAAGAGCTAGGTATATTCTGGTGCTGGTTTCTACGTTGCATGTGCAATAATCAATCCTTTGTGAACAGAAGACGCCTTCTCTAAAAAACTCTTTGGATCACCCCTGCTTCTCTCAGAGGATCATGCATGACTACAGAGAAAGTGCAAAAAAAGACAGGATGGCAGCTGTGTTTAGTGCTGTATTTTTCTCCTTAAAATTGAGCTTGACTCCTATCTGCCTTGTCTGGGGGCCAGTAGAGGGAGACAAGCCTCTGAGCTTAATTCAGGCGTGTTTTCTCCTCTCCAAGTTCTCGTTTTTTTTTTTTTTTCTCTTCTGCATTATTATTATTTGGGTTGAAGTATTGTTTTTATGAAAAATAGCTATAAATGACCCTCACCTTGCAGTTACAGAGAAGATTAGATTAAAAATGCTGCAGGGAGATTTGGGTGAGTGAACACATGGCAACAATCCTCCTGTGGCAATAATACACGGAGCAAATTGGCCCAGGTAGGGGCTCAGAATGCTGCAGAGTATGTATTTTTCTGTATGAGAAAGCCTCTCCATCACTGCTAGCATGCGTGCATGGGTGCAGGCTTACCTGAAGGCTGGGTTTGATAGTGGATTCTCAGGATCTGATAGTAAAACTGGAAATCGGATCCATAAAACACCAGTTTTTCCTGGCTCACAGCAGCTTTAGCATAGTCAGAGCAAGAATGGGGTGCTGTGAAGGGGTGCATTTCTGCAATAAAATTTTCAGGAGCTGGGCAATAACTTAAAGGGTGGAGATTGCCCTCAGGAAGGATGGGATATCCTGCCCTAGTTTCCACCCCCAAAAAACTATATGTTTTTTTTTCTCCTTGCTCTTTTTTCCCCTTTTCTATGCTTGTAAAGACACGGAGGGGGTGTGTGGGTGACGTGTTTCCCTGTGTAGAAGTGAGGACTCCTCTGTAAGGACAGACAGGCAGTGCTAAAAGAAGTGAATCCCGTGCATACAGGCTGAAACTGGGACTTGCAGAAAGAAGGTGCTTTGCAGCACTTCCAAGAACTCTCTGTGTGTGAAGGGGATGCAGGTTGATTCCCGATGCTTAGTGTGCCCATAGGGGCCTTCTCTGAGCAGCTGGAAGTCCCTGAGTACACACATGTGGGATGAGCATCCCCTGCACGTCCATACACACATCATCCTCCTGTATCTTTAGATTAAACTCTTTCAGAGCATGAGATGGTGGCATCCACAAGCTGTATGAGTGTGCGTGCACGCATGCATGTGAATTCCCTTTGAGCTTCTGTTCATTTGTGTGAGCTGGGGAGTAGCAGGTTTTGG
The DNA here is from genome assembly GCF_032191515.1 of Phaenicophaeus curvirostris. Classification (NCBI taxonomy): domain Eukaryota; kingdom Metazoa; phylum Chordata; class Aves; order Cuculiformes; family Cuculidae; genus Phaenicophaeus; species Phaenicophaeus curvirostris. The sequence continues at coordinate 5,216,362 of NC_091411.1, forward strand.
ATTGGGTATCACATGTGGATTTTGACTGTTTTGCCTCCAAATCCTCAGCAGAAATTTGAGCAGATAAGACTGGGTAGCAGCTGGGAGTCCAGCACAACCAGGGACAACAAAGGATGAAAGGAAGCAAGCAAATGAATCAAGCTTTTTGAAGTCCTTGCAGAAACAGCCCTTCACTATATTTAGTGAACCTCACGACTCCATCAGAACAAAACTGTCGTCACTGGAGGGAAAAGATGAGAAGTTGCCCTGAATGAAAATAATTCAGGGAATAGCACAAAGGAAAGGCAAGTGGGAATGCAGAATCGAAAGGACAACATTTTAAACGATCTCTCATTGTCACCCACTAAAACCTCTCCAGATTTTCTCATCTCCTTTGAGGGGCTGCTGACCGTGTGCCCCTGCAAGCTTTGGGGAGTGTGGATATGTTTTGGGCTGGCTGTGCACAGAGCAGCACTTCACCATGTCACATCCTTCTCCAGGTGACACGCTGCAGAGCCAGACTTTCCTGCAGCTCACAGAGCTTTTACAATTGCGTAGCTTTGATTTCCAAGGGTGTTGCCCTCACCCTGCCATTTCTGGAAGGAGAATGAGAGGAGAAGGGGGTGCTTGGAAGAACCTGCCAGGAGTATACTTCAGCTATAGGCAGGAGGATAAATCCAGCATTGGTTTGGCTGCTTTTAAGGGTGCAAATTTGATGAGACGAACCTGGGCAAATACGTATTTCATCTTTACCTCTTTTTCAGGGGCTGTTTGCACAGCAGCCTTAGGGCTTCTGCTACCTTCCAACACTGTATTATCAATTACCCTAATTAGAGGTTGTCACCTGCCTGACACTAAGTATTTTTCATTCATTTTAACCCTTTTTGTGCTAGTCCCTACAGCCAATACTTCCAGAACCTTTCCTCTATTGCACAGCAGAACAGGAGAGAAAAGGAAAAAGCAAGGTTAATGCCAGCTTGATTGGTGTCTGTCTGCAGAGTTGTTCTCCATCAGTGCATACACAGTGAGGACCTGTGTTTGCACGGGTGGTATTAAGTACAAAGGAGGTAGGTAGTCAGGCCCTCACCTTGCAGATTTAATCACTTCTGTGCCTGAGTGCCATGCAGGGCCTTGGCAGTCAGATTTCCTTCCTTCCAGCACACAGCATCTCACTCGCTTAATATCACTTTCAGTGTGATACACAAAATGAGCCAGAAGTAGCACAGATAAGCAGCTAAGCATAAGCTTAAATTTGTTTTCCATAAGCATGTAGACAGCCAGCTTCAATCACACCGGTATTTGCTGAGAGTTAAAACAAAAGGGGCAGCAACATTGTCAAAGGGAGCTCATTTCAAAATGGCTAATAATGACAGTAAGGCTTTCAACTTCTCTATAATCTTTTTGGTAGTGGTAATCATTGTAGCATCTTGCCACCTCCCACACATTAATGGGTTTATCAGCACAAGCCCACTATGAATGGGAAGGATTATTATCCCTGCTGACAGATGGGAAGGGAAGGCTCCAGGAAGGTAGGATCAAACATTGCAACCGTAGCCAGGCAGGAAGGGAAGACCCGGGAGTCCTGACTCAACAGCGTGGCTTAGGCTTTCTCAATGTTTTCCAGGTCAAAGACGGTTTATTCACAACACAACAGTTTCACTGCCTCTCCTCAGCTGCAAAGAGGAGTAAAAAAATTACCCATGATAAGCTTATAGGCATGCACAGCAAGTATGTGTTTGTGTTTAGGCGGATGTGTTTGTGAGCGTGTTTGCTTGTGTGTGTATGCATTTGGAGAGGCTGATGAAGATTACTCTGGAGCATTAGGTTGTTGTCTCTGCTCTGGTTTGTAATCATATTTTCTGCACTTTCGGAGGCCCCTGACTGTTTATCGGGACCCTCCTGGGGTTTATGATGTACCAACTGAGAAAACTGATCTGTGTGTCGCTCAGGGAAGAGACGTGTAGCTGTTCCTAAAGGCCAGGGCTGAATGGGCTGCTTTAGAATAGGAAACGGGGATTTTTTTAATACTTTTTTTGAGATAAGAGGGACTTTTTACAAAGACATGTAGTGATAGGACTAGGGGGAATGGCTAGAAATTGGAGAGGAGCAGATTTAGACTAGATATAAGAAGGAATTTCTTCACTGTGAGGGTGGTGAGGCCCTGGCACAGGTTGCCCCATCCCTGGAGGTGCTCAAGGCCAGGTTGGATGGTCCTTGGAGTCCTGATCCAGTGGGAGGTGTCCCTGCCCATCACGGGGGGGGGCTACAATTAGATGATCTTTAAGATCCCTTCCAACTGAAACCATTCTATGATTCTATGATAACTGAGGCCACAAAAGGTGCAGAGCAAAATCTGAACTTAATTCCTAACCTCTTGGGAAGCTGCTTGTATTTGCCATGCTGCTGTTGTCTTGGGTACATGCGATGCAGCCCTGAAAAGACATACAGACCTCTGAAAATATCTGTTCGGGAAGAGGTTTTCCACAGAAGCTATAAAACATTCATAACACCTCCATTGTGCTGTAAATCCTTAGCAGGAGTTGATAACAGTGCATGAATTTTTAATGTAACATTTATAAATGGTTATTAAAACTATCCTTAAAGTAAAGTGTCAGTTTATTTTTAATTAACTGTTGGCTATTTAAGCTCCTGATGGCCCTAGGGCAGATCAACAGTCTAACAAGTTAATATTCCAGATTAACCCTTCTGCTGCTGCCTCTTTGCCTGAGGAGGATGAAGGAACACACGCAGGATCAACAACAAGTGGTTATTTCTCACTCACTGAAGAGAAATGTCATAATTTCATGGAATGGGCTTTCTTAGTGCTCAGTGTAAGAAGTTTTAGAGGCTGTGGAGAGATTTATTGCCTGCATATTGAACAGATACAGATAGATAGCAGAGCTGGGTGATTCTTCTTCAAAAGAAACCCCAAAGATAAATATTTGCATGGCACCGGTGAGAAGAATTTTCCATTGAGGTTAATGAGATTGGATCAAACATTTCAAATTTTACCAATTACAATTTCAGGCAACCCACATACGACGAGGAGCAACGCTGTGTGATTTGTGAATACAGGTTAAGTTGCAAATGTTGCAATTCCCTGTGCAATTTAAAATTTGGCATCACGGAACCTATAACTGTTTATTTAACAAAATATGCTATTTGGTAGGTTCCATCCTCAGTGAGCAGTGAGGAAAGTATCAGGAGGAAACTGATGTCAGTTTTTCATTAATTAATATTATATATTTTTCTAACTGGCAATTTTTTAGGGTTTCAAATTAAATTACTCTTCAACATGTCACATGCATTTTGCATTTGTTGTTGTCATTGAAATTAGACACGGGGTGACAAATTTTACACATATTATCTTTTCTGTAATTGTTGATATTATCTATGAGACGGCTCCTGTGGTTATTCTTTGAAAATGAAGGTCAAGATAGTGCATCCCCACAAAGTGGTTTGGTTTCAGTGTTATTAACATCCTAAAAAAGGTCAATTCATAGTGTTTTTGCCACTTAAATCACAATTTGTAGCCCAAATCTGCCACATAGAGATATTTGTGGTGGCAAAAAGGCCTGGCACCAGAGAAATTTAATGTTTCCTGGTGGATTTGGGGTCATTGTGCTCCAGAATTGTGAAATTTCTTTGCTTCCTTCTTTGCCCAGCTCAGTTGTACCCAGGGTTCATTGGAGCAAAGAGCCAAAGTCTTTCTCTAGATGGGAAATCATGAAGCTGAACTTTGCATTCCCAGCGTCCCTGGAGTTGACAGTGAAAGGTCAGTGTTTCCAGACAGCTCTGCAGAGCTTGTTGCTCTTGGATTTATCAAAAGCTGCACCTGGATGACACCAGGGTTAGGTCCCAAAAGCTGGAGAGCATGGATATCCCCTGCTTTGGATCAGCTCCCAGCACAGTGAAGCTGGGCTCTCCCTCAGCCCCGGTTTCTTCATAAAGCTCATTCTCCTGATCAGTGGTGTTGTCTCTGTCTTTGCCATATCTCACCACCTTCTAATCCCTGCATATACCCTGTCATGCCTGTTGATTGAAGGCTAAGCATCCCTGGGCAATAATTGTTATTTAAAGTTATGTTTTATTTTCTGTTCCAGATGGTTTTTTTCCCTCGTTTCCCAGATGATCAGCCTGTGCCTTGGGAAAGCATGAACTTCAGATCTTTGGAGCATGCAAAGCAACAACGCATCAAGGCAGCAGAGTGACACAAGCAGCGATATCCTTCGGTAAATGCCGTTCAATGCAACAGAGCTTCCCAGCGATTAAAGGAGTCTTGGAAATGTCATAGCCCCAACCAAATGAGATAATTTGTATCTTCTGTCACTGGAATCAAATCCTCTCTTTTTTTTTTTTTTTTTTGTAATTAACTTGTGACTGTGGGAAGGTAAGAGCAAGGATGGGGGTAGGGAAGGGAATTTCATGGGTAATCCAGCTGCAGTGTGGAAATGATGGTTGGGTAATTGTGCTCTCTAAATGAACTTGACTCGATGGTTGGTGTCAGGTTTTGTTAAGTGCCCTGGGCCAACAGAGACTAATTAGGAATGCATTAAATATTAAAGCTCTCTGACACTGGGGCATTGATGGTGACAGAAGAAAAGAGATCCCATAACCTAATCTGCACCCAACAGGAGTAATTTATGTTCCCTTCCTTTAACAAAGAAAAATCCAATTATTTGGCCTGCTGGAAAAATGTATTTAAAGGAAAAGTTAATTTAGAGGGGGAAAAAGTTTATATGAAAAAATAATACAGATGCTGTCCACACAGCCTGTGACTGTCAGCTCCCCTACTGTTCTAGTTTTGTTGATTACTTTCTTTTATGAACAGGGAGAATATTTCCCTGTTATGAGGCTGTCAGCTGGATTTGGCATCCCAGCAGTGGAGGGCTGGAATGGAAGATTGTGTTTTCCTTCCTCCGTGGCTCAGGTCAGCTGGATACGTCAACAGGTGGTCAGCAGGGGATGCCTGTGGCCATGCATTTAGGATTTGGGGTGCTGGCATCCCTGTGCTGTAAGGTGAGCACTGCAGTGGGCATGCAGCAGTCTGCGTGTGCTTATGTAGGGCACTTTTGAGGTGAGGCATGTATAAAGCTTTCAAAAATACTAGCAATTAACTCCCTTCCTGTCTCTCTAACAGAAACCAGCCCTAACAGCTCCACCTCCACCTCCACACTTTGCTGTATCTACCAGTTTCCAGGGCAATTTTGTCTGACCTTTAGTTAGATGTCCTGCTCTACCAGGCAGCTCATTTCTGCTGGTCTGTCTGCTTGTGCAATCTAATCAAATCCAGAATGGAATATAATCAGCCTCATCTTGTAACAGCAACTTGAACAAATACCCGTCTTACTGTCTGCCGTCCTGCCTATGCATCCATCTAATCTCATCTGTCAGCCTGATCCTATAACTGGGATTTTAGCAGTTGCCTGTCATTGCTATGGTGAGGTTTGGTAGAAATTACTGGTCAGTTATCCAAATGCCTGAACCCTGGGGGGAGTGATGGGGAGGAAAGGGAAAGACAGCCTTAGGTGTGCAAGTCCATGTTGTCTGACCTGAGGATGCAGCCAAGCATCCCTCTCTGAGGTGTGCGTGGGTGGTACCTGTCCACACTCGCAGGGACACCTGCGTACACAAACACACCTGGGGCCTCTCTCTAGTCTCTTGTCATCTTTCTTTTATTTTTTTCTTCTGAAAACAAACAAACAAAAAGAAAAATCCTGTTCATTTATGAAATTACCGGAAGACCATTTTCTAAAGGAACTTGGTTGCCATGGGTTACCAGATGCTTATCTGCCACTGGTGTTATTTTACTAACTGTAGCCATTACAGGGAAAGGCTAAAGAAGAAAAGCTGGGCTAGCTGTGAACATCAACTCACCACCCGACTGGGCAACCCTTGCTGCCATCCATGGAATAGAAGAGAGTTTGTTCCCCACGGGGAGCTGGTAATCAACTTTCCCAGTGCTTGGGTTTTCTTATTCCATTGGGTTTCAGAGTCCATCAACAGCACAACTCTGCAGCAGCCAGGCTTGCAGCAGGCTGGCTCTGAATGTAAACTTGGTTCAGAACTTCCTTTGCATAGGGAACAGGGGGCCTGGGCTGGGGAGGGGAAGGCAGGTAGAGTGCCCGAGGTGCCCAGAGAAAGAAGCCTGGGGGTTTTGTTTGGACAGCAGGGTTGCTCTGAGATGGTCAGGGCCAATGGGAATCAAAATCAGCTTTATAGAGCAATGCTGTTTTGTGACTGTGTTGCAGTTTGCATTCATGTGATGCTTCCAGGCAACACTGGTAAAGAGAAGAGAACTTTGCCAAGGAATTTTATGGGAAGAGTAGGACAAGCACTGAGACCCAGGGTCAGAGACTTGTGGGAGGAGGCAGAGACATCTTAGAACAGGAGCACCTGGGCCTTTCTTAGAGGCAAATACTTGATGCACTGATATACTTCATTTGGATGGATTCTTACCTGGGCATCCCCTGTGTCCTTAGGGGATCCCCAACACTGAGCCCTTGCCCCTGCTGCCCTATATGCCCACACCAGCTCATTAGCTTTACAGACCTATTGCTTATTCCTGTTTCCCCTCATTCCTGTCACAAATCTACTCCTTTGCCCTATGTCTTCAATATCTCGGGTCCCCAAATTCTTCTTTTCTCTATGTTCTATCCGAGTCATGCGAATTTCTGAGCCCCCTTGGCCCTGCAGCCCTCCTTACTAGCTGTAACTTCAGCCTCTCCATCAGCACCAGGAGAGTACTTTGCTACTACAATAATGAGAGAAAAAGAAGCTAAAAACAGTACTTTACATTTCAAATAACTCCTGACACATCCCTTGTCTTTTCCTAACAGAATGACAAGTGACTTTATCTTGAAAGAGAAGGCAGCCTCCTAGTGCTGTCTTCATTGTCAGAAAAAATAATTTGTAAATTCTCTGATTACCTCTGTCGCTGCTCGACTTTTCCATCCTTTTTCATTTCTCCCTCCCGCTAAAGTCCCTTTATGTGCTATTTCCCAAAGTGCTGCACTTACTTTGAATGTTTTCAGCCAAAAGAAACCTCCCTCTCATCTAAAGGTAGGAAGAAAAATATATCCCTACCCTGAATGAATTAACACAGCTCTATTTCTCTCTCTCTGTGGTCCCTGCATCTGGATCTTGTATAGGATGTGAATTTTAAAAATAGCTTGGTCCTTATGACTTGTTAAACTGAAAAAAAAAGAATGTTAATGAGAGAGAAAGACACACAGAGGCCCTGGAAGGAGGATTTGTTCAATGCAAGAATAACTAAAATATTTACTAATGAGAGAGAGAAGAGAAAGTAATTTAAAAGATTTAAAATAGTTGTGTGGGCTTTTTTTTTTATTCATGCCTCTTTTCATTTTCATTATGTATTTCAATATTTGCCTACCTTTCCAGCAAAAGATTTACCTCAAGTGCGTACAAATTATCTGGCATTTGGTTAGGAACAATATGTCTAATTATGGCTCTAAAGACCTGAAATATTTTCGACTTAAGCTAAAAGTCAAACTCAAAAAAAAGTAAAATTAATAATCCATTTAAAATTCATTCCCATGATCAGTGTTGTACAGAACACCTCAATGTGAAAGATTAAAACAAAGGGAATATGAAAATAGGGGGGAAAAAAAAGGCAGAGAAAAGTGGAATTTCCTACATTAACCCTACTGAAGACACGAGAAAACTCTTGTTTGATTGTCTGGATTTGTGTTACATCCATCCTATACCCTTCTGATGTGAGATCATAGAATGGTTTGGGTTGGAAGGGACCTTAAAGCTCACCCAGTTCCAACCCCTTGCTTTAGGCAGGGACACCTCCCACTGCATCAGGTTGCTCCAAGCCCCATCCAACCTGGCCTTGAACACCTCCAGGGATGGAACAGCCACCACTTCTCTGGGCAGCCTGGGCCAAGGCCTCCTCATCCTCACAGGAAACTCTTTCTTCCTGATATCTAATCTACATCTCTCCTCTTTCAGCTTAAAACCATCCCTAGTTGCCCCATCCCTGCACTCCCTGATAAAGAGCCTCTCCCCAGCTTCCCTGTAGCCCCCTTTAAGCATAAAAAGGCTGCTTTAAGGTCTCCCTGGTGTCTTCTCTTCTCCAGGTTGAACAACCCCAGCGCACTCACCTGGCTGAGAAACCCTTGTGGAGGGAAATGCAGCACCATGGGACCTGAGGGGCCCAGTGCTGGGCCAACCTCACCCCACCATGCTTTACCCCTGGGCTTCCCACCAGTCTGCTACTCATGGCATGCTTGTACACGTCCCGTGGCTTGTGCAAACACCCAGTGAGGCTTCTGCTCTGCCTGTAAAGATGCAGCACTGTGGAGCCAAACCCTCCACCCTGCACACTGATAATGAGGTTCAAACTGTGGTGATAAGTAACTATTTACTACTGTAACTCCTAGTCACTGTTTTTGCTCAACCTGAATAACTAATGAAATGCAATTGAGCATATTAATTATATTCCCCTAGGGGTGAGGAGAAGGAGGATAAGCAGCATCTCCAGAGGGTTGCCTTCACTCCGGCAATTTGTCTGTGGTTTAGAGGGCAGAGTGACCCATCCTTGGGAAGACGCATAGGTTGCAGGTGTGCTAATTTCACGAAGAAGAAAGGCATTGCCAAATAAAGAACAGATGGCTCCAGTCACTGGTTATTTATTTCTACAATTAGCCGCAAGCTGTGATCTCAGACCTTAAAGAAATTGTCAGTTTCTATGAAACTCCTTCTTGCATCAGGTAGGGCAGGGGGGTGCGCCACACGGCCTGGGCTACCGCAATGGCATCTCGAGGGCTAGGACGTTCCCAGCTGGAGTGCACACTACTTTTTGGCTCCTTTAAGAACTGCGGTAAGTTAAAAAAGGTTTCAGGAACTTCTCTTTACCTGGTAGAGCCCATGTGAACATCAAGGACAGTTTAGTCTTGTTACGTAGGAAAGCATTCAAGTCTGAGTTAAATTCAGCTCTGTGATCGCCTTGTGTTGCTCTTTCTCCATTACCTTATTTCTCCTCTGGTTATTTCCCCAACTCATCCTCTTCTGATCTCAGTGTTTCTTCTTTCTTCTTATTTCATTGGCTTCCCTTTTCTTGTGTTATGTCTTGTCAGGCTCTCACTTGGACTCCTTTTAAGCTGGGGGTAAGATGATCAAGAGCAGTGAGGATTCACTGTGGCGTAGAGGCAGGAGGAGTCAGACCATGCGTGTTTAATGACGGGTGGTTGCAGGCTATTGCTCTGACAACATGCCGTGAGATGTTACAGCACGCGTTATCTGGCTTCACAGAACCTGGCTTTGCTAACTCCCAGTCATATCGTTAAGCCTAACTCAAAGGTAGGATCAACAGAGCAAGGGGAATATTTGATTTCCTGCTGGAAACATCAGGCAGGATAGGTGTTTGCCAGCCCATCTAGGCTAGCTAGCCTATTATCTTTTTTTAAATGATAGCTGCTAATCTGGAATTGTTAGCAAATATGGGCCTGCAAGCATCTAGGTGGTAAATAATTTGCTAGTTCTGTTACAAAGATGCCGAAACGCTTCCCCAGACAATAACTTTGAATGACCCAGGACAGTCAATAAATAGCAAGAGTAAAGGGAAAGAATTATAGAACAGCTTCATCGATGTAAACTTGTGCTTTTGACTTTACAAAAGCGTCTTTATTTTGGTTTGAATAGCTCCATGCAGACAAATGCAAGAATGCATTTTTCAGCTATTTAACAACAGCGACAAAACTACTCCAAACCTCAGACAAAACCAGAAACATTCAAACTTAAACCTGAAGAAAATTATCTGCCTCTATGGGAAAGAATCTAATGAAATCCAATCAAATCTCAACTGGAAGAACATGGAATGGTGGCTTTGGGCATAAATCAGACATGGAATTAATTTTGTGCTTTATTGCATGCCTTAAAAATAAAAAGGGGGCACCCTACGCCTGGGAGTGCTGAACAGATTGAAATTATGTCCACAGACTGCCAGCTCTAGAGTCCAGGCAAACAAGACTGGTTCAAAATCAATATGTATCCTACTGGTGATAAAATTGCCTGCAAAAGCACTGATAATAGTGAGGTCTTTTGTCTTTATTGTAGTTTCCAGAGTGGGGGAATGGAGCTGTGCCATGGGTAATACGTAAGGAAGCAGGTGACAAGATCTATGGGGCTGGGGGCATCTGGGGTTTCCCTGGAGTCAGTGAATGCTATGGAAAAGGTGAGAAGTGTTTTGCTCTGCACATCTCAAAAATACAGTGGTTCTATAGCTCATAGGAAACACTGGAGTGAGTCAGACTTTTTATCCAACCACCACGGACCTCTGATGCCAAAACCTCTGTAAAGACAGAGGCAGAAACTGGGCACAGTTAAAATTTCATGCTAGTATTCATTAGGTAGGACTTTGTGCTTCTTCTGTTCTCATATTAAACAGTGATGTTCTCTTCTTTGTACCTGTCCCAAGCTGCTCTAAACATTGGTAGCATCATAGAATCATAGAATGGTTTGAGTTGGAAGGGACCTTAAGGATCAACTAGTTCCAACCCATGTGTGATGAGCAGGGACACCTCCCACTGGATCAGGCTGCCCAAGGCCCATCCAACCTGGCCTTGAACACCTCCAGGGATGGGGCAGCCACGACTTTCCTGGGCAACCTGTTCCACTACCTTATCCCCCTCATTCCTCCTTATGTCTAGTCTAAATCTGCCCCTTTCTAATTTATAGCCATATAGTGGCTCACACTTATGGCACAATACTCATTGTATGAGCCCACTGTGATCAATTTGTGGGAAGAGAGTCTCAAGCTGATTCCTGAGTGTGCTGGCTCTTCATTTTCTGTCATTATAAAAAGTAGCACAGAATTAAATCTGGAATTTCTACCCTGCTTTTTTAATCCTAGCTTGCAATGAAAACTTTAATCAGTCACTTATTATAGATAAGCAAACCTAAAATCAGTAGCTTCAAAGTTAAAAGCCACTTTGGTTTGGATACTCCCACCACAATTAGCTTCAGTTTATAATAATAATGATCATGATGGTAGTAATAATAATAATAATAAACAGAATATTTTTGTTGGATTTACTGAATTTCCCTCAAATTTTTCAGAGCAGTTTAGTATTAAGCACCTATTTAGTGATGCATTCCGTGCTTGTAGACGTGCTGGTTTGCTGCCAAAATAGGGATAACAGAATTCCAAAAAGCATATACAAAAATATCCTGGAATCTAGTAGTGAACTTGGTACATCAAAAATCAAAAGTTCAAGAGGAATTCTCCTAGCTATTACAGCAGAAAAGGTGGCCAGCTTACAATTTTTAGGAGTCAGTATTTACTGTGTCATAAGTAAAATGTGTTTAGTATTTTGTCTTATTGTTTTCAAGTAAAACATTTAGAACATTGAAATATTTGAGCCGTGTTTCCATTTTTAATCCATCCAACTCTGGCCAAAAGTATACATTGCATGTTGATTTTTAAAAGAAACAAACAAACTTCAGCAAATGTAACTTTTTTTTTAATTTGAGAAACTGTATTTTCCACTGTGTATTTTGAATTCGTCCCAATGGAAAGTGTCTGAATAACTCAATAACCCATAAAGAACTGAAGATAAAGGAAAAGAAGTGAAGCATGAATGCTATTTGGCCAAAGCCCAGAATTAGGCTAGGATTATAAAGATGAGCCTGGAGTGATGCAAACCCTCTTAAGTGAGGCCTAATGATTCACAAATGACATGGAACACATAGGTTGAGTCATTTGTATCCTATGTTCAGACAGTAAAGTATTTGAAAACTGTAGGAAAAGAGTTATTGGCCTAATAAGAAAAAGGGCCAAAACAAGTTCTGTTTTACTTAGCATAAATCTGGGGGAACTGTGCAGAAAACACAGCAGAAAGAAATTCTTCACAGAAAGGGTCATTGGGCACTGGCAGAGGCTGCCCAGGGAGGTGGTTGAGTCACCATCCCTGGAGGTGTTTAAAAGATGGGTGGATGAGGTGCTCAGGGATATGGTTTAGTGGTTGATAGGAATGGTTGGACTCGATGATCCTGGAGGTTTTTTTCCAACCTAGTGATTCTGATTCTGTGCAGGAGCTGGGTGAAGATGTCAGCCCTGGAGGTTCTCTGGAGTAGCTGAGTGCAGCCCCCATGGGGGTGGTTGGGTGCTCATGGGGTGTAGGGGGTGTTCTTGTGCACATTGAGATGGAGACTGTTGGCTACCTTCCTGGGAAGGGACCAGTGACTCAGTACAGAAGGAGATTTAAAGGTGAAATCTCTTTTGAGGCTGCTATCAACTTTGGGAGCTTTAAACTGGGTTTTAAGGCATAGATGCAGACATTTTGGTTCTAGAAAAAAGAGCTGTACCATGTCTTCTTTGCAATGCAGACATATGAGGGACAGAGAGTAAAGACCATGCACAGCCATGGCTTTCTCTCTATTTCTCCTTCTTTCCTCCCAATATTGAATTCTCCACATTTTTTATTTTAAATTAATTTTCTGAGACAAGAAGAAGATGCTTCCTTATCTTTGTCCTTGTAAATAACAGATCTTTTCTTGATTGAAGAAACATTTTTATAGCCTAAATGTGCAGGTTAAAGTCTTTTTTTGACAGGTAAAATACTTAGTAGTAGCCCACAGTCAATCTCTCCCCTCTTCACTCCATCCTCTGATTATGCCCTCCTGATATCTCTGTTTTCACCTCACCAGGAGGTCAGAGCTGCTCTGTAAGCAGCTCACATGCTAGAAGCCAGTACTCCCAGCTCTGCAGCTGATCCTAAGTAATGAAACCAGGAACAGGTAGAGGAGGACTTGGGGGAATTTCTTTGAAGCAGCCCCATGAGAGACAGCAATGCCAGCCATAAGGCACTGGCAGCTCCTGGACACTTTCTCCTGCCAATGGTCTCAAGAGCAAGCTCTGCAAAACACAAAAACAAAACTGGAAAAGGAAACAGTTGTGAACTCTTCACTTGTACACAAGGCATAAAGGCACAAAGAGATTATTTACTGCCAATAAAACCTTGCTTCTTGACTAATACTTGACAAATGAGAGGCACCATTGTTTGAAGTGGCATGTCCTGCATTGCAGAGGGTATCTGTTCTTGTGGGATGAAATGCAAAGGACGAGGTCAACATGTCACCAGTATAACGTAACTGCCATGAAGTTGGAGCCCTCCAAATTACTTCAGGCAAGATCTGAAGATGTGACATCAGCCTTGCCACCTGCTTAGTCTGAGACCAAGCAGGTGGAGGTAAGACCAAGGTCATCATTTATCTTACCAAAGAAATGCTAACCTGAGCTACACAAACATCTGACCCGCCTCTATCTTTCTGCCAGCCTTTGATAGGCAAATCCACCAGCACTAATGCTGATGTGTCAGTGGCTGGAAGAACATTGTTATCTTCTTATCAGGAGATAAGATGACAACCACAAACACCTTGTCCTGAAAATCTCCTCTGCACTCACCAAGGCTGAACATCAGGATGCTTCACAAATAGTCTGATTTAGGTGAATAACAGAAGACTTCAACGTGGGAGATAAAACTCAGAGCTCTGCTTAGTTAGGAACAGGGTAGAAATTTCTTACATGAATGCAAGAGCAGTACAGCAAAAACATGCAAACTTTTCCTCTCTACTTGTATACCTGGTGTGATAGAGACAAGGTGTGAACAGGACAGCAAGCAAGTTCTTATCTAATAAATACAGTAATCATAAGTGGGGCATTAGTATTTAAAGTCCCCAAATCTTCCTCTAACATGCAAAATAATCCCTCCTGCCACGGTTGGTTTGTTTCACTGAGTAATCCACTCATACTCTGCTCTAATCACAACAGATGTAACTTCCACAGGGACTTTTCAGTGTCAACATATTTTGGACTGTGATGTTTTTGAGACACAAAATTTTCTTTTTCCTGTGTTTGCGTATCTCCAGGTAAGCTAGGGAGAAGGGGGAGGATTCAGAAATACCGTGTGATGAGTAGCTGTACTATGTCATTCCTCCATCCTTCTCTCCCCAGAGTATTCAATGTCCTTGTGCCTCTCCCAGACACATTTAAAAGAACAACTTTTCTTGTGACAAGTAAGGCAAGAAGTGTGAGTTTGTGTCTGACAGGTTCGGAGAGAAGCTCTCAATGAGGCAATTAGACAAGGAAAGTGCTGATTAGAAGCACCGTCACCCATAGCAAGGAATGAAACAAATTTTAAGTAGTAGGAGGAAAAGGGAGGGGGGATGAAAAATAGATAAAGTGAAGAATTTGATGAAGCAGAAGGTTGTGATAAAAAGTTTTGTGACTGACAAGATCTGATAGCAGGCTCTAGGGTTGCTCAGACCTTCTCTGGAGGTCGGTGGGCCTGGTTACCTCTCTAGTCAGGAGGCTGCCCTTGATAGGTTCGTCTAGCTTAACAGCTTTTCATTCCCATGCTGTGGTTGCCAGTCAGCAATTCCTTGGAGACCTCCCCTCTGCAATCCAGACCAGAAATAGTTCTGTAGAGCTGTCCATCCCCTCCCCCTGGCAGGAGCAACACAACTTCTCTGCCTGCCAGATTCCTGTGGTCTGAGTAAGCCAACAATGCCCAGGCTTCTCAAAGTGGAGGTGTTCTTTGGAGGATAGTCAAAAAGTCAAGAAAGAAAGACACTTTATGCAAATCTGCTCCATGTCTACTTGACTGTCTTGAGTTGGGCAAAAGGAAATCCGTGGCCCTCCTGTCACTTTGGCTATCAGCTGCACTGCAAGAGGTCGTCAAAGAGCAGAGATGAGTTACTGAACAAAGGCAGACTTCAGGGCATGAGACAGGGCTGCTCCAGACTTGCTAATTTCAAGGAGGGATTTTAAAAAGTGTTCTTGCACACCCTGTAATTCAGCCCAAGCTGATGAGCCAGAGAGGGAGGGACAGAATAGCATAGCCCAAACCTTCACTGAATCACTGTTTTTAAAATACATAGTCTTCATTTTTGTCTTGCTGGTAATTTTATGCAGCATCCTATATCTGTAACATGAGCCTAGTGTAACCATTCCAGCGAACGTACAAAACACTACAGACCACACAGATCAGATATATGTACAGTGGGATCTGCCTCATAGAGTGGTGACAACAAGCAGTAAAATATTAACACCACCACGGTAATAGCAACATTATAAAAAGCATTAATCTCTAGGGCTGTCACTGCACTGGAGAGTCTGGCTGCAGCAGATTTCAGCAAATGCTTGCTCCAGGTGCAAGGCTCCTCTGATCTCCGTGTCAAGGAGGTGGCTACAGCGTGGTCCTCCTGACCCATGACAGGGCACTAGGTAAAAGGTACTGGCTCTGTGTACCATCTATAAAGCAATACAGTATCTAACTTACAATTCATTGCACAACTTTTCATCCTTTTGCTATGAACTATTCCCAGCCTTTGCTAACTACTTCTGAAAAGCTGTATGCTTGCTACCTGGAAGCCGACCATTAAGTGGGAATCAAGTGCTTATGGCAACGCACAGGCAGCAAATAGCAACACACGGCAGCTATTTAAGGACATGAAGTGAGAAAGTGCTCTGCCTCTTATGGAATTTAGGTGAACGGACTGTAATTACCCAAATATTTATGGGTTCTCTTTATTGTATGAGTCACTGAGGGCTTGTGAGGGGGCAGACAATTTCCATTTTGTTTAGGGCAGAAATATCCCTGGAGACCAGGCTGATCTATGGAGCTGCCATATCAAACCCTCCTAGGAAAGGAAAAAAAAAGATAATGCATTTATTAGTCAGCTCACATTGGACTGCTCTGTGTAGAAAAGGAAAGAACTCAACTGAAAAATGCTTTCAAAACCACAATTCCATAAGCATCTGTCTCATTTCAAGTACGGCTGGGGCCATTCTGTCTCCTGAAAGGGAAAGAGAGGGTGAATTCAAATGATCTGTAGCTCTGGAGTGCTGAAGGGGAAAAAAAGTCATTTACAAATAGCATAGCATCCCTGAAGACAGTGACCAGGCACAGATAACCTCCTCCGTGAAACCATGTTTTCCCTCAACGCTCAAGCCTTTCCCCTCATGCCTTGCTCTGCCTTCCGTCTCTTCTCCCTGAGGCTGAGGTCAAACCTGTAAGAAGTAACCAGGAAAGAAACAAACATTTTTGGACATCAGGCAGGTGGAGAAAGAAGCAGAAAGGAGAAGGTATGTAAGTCCCCATCACTCTCCTGCTAGTTTCTTTTTAGCTATCAATCACGTTCCTCATAACTGCCACAGTTTCTGCAGGTTTGGAGAGCTGTGGTGATCCCAGTGTTGCCAGGCAATAGGGCACAGGATGGGGAAAGGCTCCTTCCCACCCTGCTGTCTGCAGCCCCTGGTGTGATGGGCACCGAGAGGCACAGCCCTCCTGTGCATGCTGGGTCTCTTTCCACTCTGGACCTCACAGCTCCTATGTCTATAAATCTTTGTTCTGTAAATGAAGAAGCGGGAAAAAAGGTGCCACAGATAAGGAAGGAGCAAAATCTGCCCTGAAAGTTCTTTTCTGTCTCTTGTATAACCACAGCAACCTAGAGGCTTTGTCCAAAAATCAGACTCTCCATCAGCACCCAGAGAGGAACTGTCCCTCCTCTGATCTGCCAGGAATGATGGTACAGGACAGTCCCATTTCATAGAGAAGCTTGTGGTGCATTGCTGAGGTAGTCCTTAAGTGAGTTTGGCTGGAAAGCAGGAGTGATCTAACCATGAATGGTGACCAAAGGTTGGTACAAGCTCATTTGTCTGCCCAGGAGCATGCCCAGGCCAATGCTTTTATCGCTGCTGCAGCTCCCACCTCATCCAGCACTGGGCAGGGGTGGAAGAAGGGGCAATAGGGTCTATCACGGTGATGGCAGGTCCCTGCGTGTAGGAGGCATGAGGCACTACGGGTCTGGCATTGTTGAATCTGAGGATCAACATGAGAGAGAAATGGAGAATAAAGAGCAGTAAATGAGCTGGATTAGAAGAGCTGTTTTACATAGCCCTTCATTTAATCCTTTGCTTTCCTTTCATTGTTTAATTGGTTTAGCTCTTGTACTTTTAATGCTGCAGGCAGAGAGAGCCAACCTCCTCTTTTCCTTCCCTTTTCCTGCCTTTCTTTTCCTTTCCTCTCTTTGCATCTCACTATCTAATCCTATTTCTCTCTTTCTCTCTCCATTTCTATCCCTATCCCTTGTTTTCATTCTCTCCTCCAGTTTCTCTCTCTCTCTCTCCAGGCCCCATATTACTCAAGCAGCTTTTGTTAGCGCTGTCAACTGCATCAGCGTGTAAGTGAAATTGTACTGTAAGTGAAGTTAAAAGTATTTCTATGGTGGGATATTTAATCATTTGAATCCTTGATAGGAGCAGCTCTTTTTATTTTCACTAGCTATAAATCCAGGCTCTATCTAATCTCTGATCTCGACGAGGAGAGAATTAACCAACTGAGTGTGTGACTAGAAAAGAGAAGGCTGCAGAGAAGGGACCACTTTATCTGAGTGTGGAGTGGAGCAGCATAGGAATAAGGCAAGAAGCTGTTCCCAGCTCCCTGCCATTATTCTCATTGCCTTTCCCCTCCCCAAGCTTAGCTTTGTTCCCCCTCCCCAGACATTCTGGCAGATTGAAAATGCCATTTTCCATTTGCAGTTCTTTCTTTTCCCCTTTCAGTGATTAACCCAGCTTCTGATGGTGCGGAGAAGGTGTGTTTCAGTCCACAGAGCCCTGAGGACTGCATCAAACTGACTCTAGGTGTAGATGGGAGCTGTGGGCTGAGCATTACCTCAAGGGAATCTGTGCCAGGTTGGTGATCTCTAGGTGACCCTTCCTCCAGTCTGCTATAGGAGCAGGCTATACAAACATAGCCAGTAATTAGTCCTCTTCTCCTTCGTCTACCTAGAGCAGACAACAGACAGTGTCATCTCCCCAGATCACAGTGCCAAGGGCCTTTTTCAGACACTTTGTCAGGATCCCTCTTCTCCGTGCAGAGGAGCCACTCATCCCAGCGCTATAATTTAAATCATTTTTTTCCTTTTCATGTAAAGTGCTAGATGAAGGTATCAGAGCTATATCTAAGCATCTTCCTTTCTTTAGCATCTTGTTAAACCTCCAGGTATGTGGAATGTAGGCAACCCAACAACTTATTTGCTTCTCCATAACGTTGTCATTTGTACCCAGCACATCTCCATCAACTAAGGAGTATCACAGAGAGCCAATCAGAAATGTTCTGACTGATTTGAGACTCTCAGACTTTTCCTCTCAGAATATGCTGATGCGGTGAAAGTGAAGCATTCTGCTGAGCTGTGTTGATTGCGATTCAGTGCCTGACAGATCACAGTCGTCTCTGGAAACTTTCTGGCTGGGTCACATGGATACAGGTTATGAAGAAAATGGGAAGATGCGTGAGTATGGGAGTCTGCCTAGAAGGAGTGAAGTTCAGAGAAGGGTCCAAAAGGTGATTCGAGGGCTGGAGCAGCTCTCATATGAGGGCAGAATGAGAAAATTGGGGTTGTTCAGTCTGATGAACTGAAGGCTCTGAGGAGACCTTAGAGCAGCTTCCAGTATGGAAAGGGGCTACAGGAAAGATGAGGAGGGGCTCTCGATCAGGGAGTGCAGGATGAGGGGAATGATTTTAAGTTGAAAGAGGGGAGATTGAGACTGAATATCAGGAAGAAAGGTTTTGCTGTAAGGGTGGGGAGGCCCTGGCCAAGGTTGCCCTAGAAGTGGTGACTGCCCCATCCCTGCAGATGTTCAAGGCCAGGCTGGATGGGGCTTGGAGCCCCTGATGCAGTGGGAGGTGTCCCTGCCCATGACAAGCGAGTGGAACTGGGTGGTCTTTAATGTTGCTTCCAACCCAAATCATTTGATGATCCCATGAAGTTCTGGTGGAAGAACAAAGTATTTCCTTCTTTTTAGGGCTGAGATTGAGCCACCAAGTAAAGGTAAGCAGGCAACAGTGCAGATCAAGGTGGAGATGAAACAGTGGAGAAAATGGTAGGGAGCCTGCATTAGTTGTCCATGTATTACTTATGTCTTGCCAGTATTTTAAGCTGTTCTTAAACCCACAGTCCAAGAGCTCTATGCAGGGAACTGCAGTCTTGATTACACAGAACATATTGGCATCAATATTTACCTTAAGCATTTGTCTGAAGGATGAAAAGTATTACAGGCTCTCAACATCTTGAATGCAGTTCTTTGCAAGGAACAGCCAAGCTACACTTTCTCCTCCCTCCCCTCTCTTCCAATTCACAAGTGCTTCTCTTTTATTTCTGTGGCCTGCTTGTTTGCAAAGTCATCACAGGAAAATGAGACTCACCAAAGAAATACAGCAACTTGCATGACTTGAGGGTTAGGTACCCTCCGCACTTTCAAGAGGTGCTGGGAGTGATGCACACTGCTGGGCAGTACTCTGCAAAAGTGGACAATCAGTCACTGTCACCAAGTGGTGGGGGAGGAAGCAAGGGGGATGCCGAGTTTGCACAGAGTACTCATTGCACAGCGAGATTCACACAGCTGTTCTGCTCCCAATGTAAATATGGACAGCCCCATTCATCACTGGCCTTCCTTCCTCAGCACATGTCCAGGGGAGAGGGATGATTTAGTGCCTGCAGCTGGAACAAGCACTATGTTTCTCTAAAAGAGTAGCATTTAAAGATTGGGACTGTTTTTTTCATGTGTGTGATTCTGGGGAGAAGGGAGGGGGGAATGTCTGAAGCTGTGAGCTGCAGAAGAGGTGAGGCCTTACAGGGAATCATCATCCTTCTCTGTTTTGCCTCTCTTGCACCCTCCATTCACAAGGTTCCGCATGACAGGAGCACTAGGGATCTTCAGTCACAGGGCAGGGCTGCCCTGGGCTGCTTGCAATCTAGAAGGCAGGTAAGAGGTAGCAGGAGAACCTAATAGGTGGCATGGAAGGAAAAATAGGAACCAGCATGGATGGAGTTGATCAAGCATGGAAAGATTCATTGAGACTGAGGAGTGAGGGACAATTGTCTCATGAAATGAGCTGTGTGAGCAGTGGTGGACACCTTCACAGGGATGCTTGCAGAATCTCAGGCAATGCAGTTTCCCTCTACCAGTGAAACACTGTTAGAGTCCACCTCAGCCTTCCTGCCAAGAGGGTTTGTTTTCATGACAACAAAGATAGAATAGAATCATAGAATCATAGAATAGAATCACCAGGTTGGAAGCGACCCACCGGATCATCGAGTCCAACCTTTCCCATCAAACACTAAACCATATCCCTTAGCACCTCGTCCACCCATGCCTTAAACACCTCCAGGGAAGGTGACTCAACCACCTCCCTGGGCAGCCTCTGCCAGTGCCCAATGACCCTTTCTGTGAAGAATTTTTTCCTAATGTCCAGCCTAAATCTCCCCTGGTGGAGCTTGAGGCCATTCCCTCTCGTCCTGTCCCTTGGGAGAAGAGCCCAGCTCCCTCCTCTCTACAACCTCCTTTCAGGTAGTTGGAGAGAGCAATGAGGTCTCCCCTCAGCCTCCTCTTCTCCAGGCTAAACACCCCCAGCTCTCTCAGCCGTTCCTCCTAAGGCCTGTTCTCCAGCCCCCTCACCAGCTTCGTTGCTCTTCTCTGGACTCGCTCCAGAGCCTCAACATCCTTCTTGTGGTGAGGGGCCCAGAACTGAACACAGGATTCGAGGAGCATCTCACCAGTGCCGAGTACAGAGGGAGAATGACCTCCCTGGACCTGCTGGTCACGCCATTTCTGATCCAAGCCAAGATGCCATTGGCCTTCTTGGCCACCTGGGCCACTGCTGGCTCATGTTCATCATCCTGAGAGAAGGGGATATGGAACTTTGGTTACAGGGGGAAGAAGATGTCTGGAGTTCTGCAGAGGTGTTGGGAGCTGCAGAGGTGGCAGGGAGGATGGTGACTTTTTCCTGTGTGATGGAGAAAGGGTATTTGAGGATCTGTCATCATGCTGATTAAATGAGGAAGGAAAGTTGTGTCCTCTGAGCAGCAAGAAACTGGAAATGCTGGAGGTCGAGTCTGCTGGGTGCAATGAGTAGGAACAGAGGAACGTTCTCCTCCATCACCAAGCTGCTACTACACCTTGTCATCTCCCCAGAGATTCAATCTGCTCTTCTTGTTGGAGCCTCCCATCCATGCCCTGCAGCTGCAGAGAGCAGATGAACAAGGGGCAGCCCTTACCTTACCTCCAGCAGCTCAGATTTGCCCTTGCCATACTTGCTCGGCTGTGCTACAGCTCCCCATCCCTGTTGATGCCTGCCTTTCACTTTTGTCCATCTTGCAGGCACGCTTCCACTCCGTGTGTGTGGTTTGCTCAGTGTCTGCTAATTATGCCCTTGACATATGCAGCAGAACTGCTTGTGTCTATAACAGCACGGAGGTGAAGGAGGTTAATTAACTCAGAGGAAGGAATCTGCATGTCCCTACATAACACCCCCTTCCTTATGTATTAGTTTTGAAGCTTGAACACACTGTTTAACCAAACACAGCCCACAACTTTCTCAATTTCTTGTTTCCTGCCCTTCTTCCCTATATTATTAATGCTGCCTAGGTTGGATAGCATCGAAGCTAATGAAAACCTCACAGAAACAATGGCCTCTGCAGAGAAGATAGCATTTCATTTACAAGGCGATCAGCCTTTTCCCACAGAGTACAGGCAGGATGCTCCAGTGAACAAGGCATTGGCTTCCTTTCCTGGCAGCTCTGGCTGGGAGTGATCCTCACTGCACCCACTGAGATGAGATTTGCTGTACAAGATGCCCGTCTGTTACCCTCAGCTTACTGGGTTCAGCCTCTCCAGTGCTCCTAGACTGCATTATCATCCTCTAGTGCTGTCCTTCACTTGCATGAGCCGCAGATGCAGCCATCCTGAATTTGCCATTGACTTGCGGGCCAGGGGTAAAGAACTCCGTTTAGTGCAATCACAACGTGGAGCAGCTGCCCCTCCCCAGCCCTGGTGCACTGCAGGGAGATCTGCCTTGGAACTGAACTTGCTGTGCCCCAGTTTTCAGTAGCAAAGTCCCTTCTAAATATGCATCGCTTAGGAGATTGCTACAGTCAAATGGGACCTGATAGGAGACCAAAAAACTCATCTGCAGCTAAGAGACATCACTTCTGCCTCACAGTGTGATAACACTCACAAATATAACATGGGTGTGGGTAAAGCCACATGTGTTTTCATAGAACGGTTTGGGTTGGAAGGGACCTTAAAGACCATTCAGTTGCAATCCCACTGCCATGGGCAGGGACAACTCCCACTGGATCAGGGGCTCCAAGCCCCATCCAACCTGGCCTTGAACACCTCCAGGGATGGGGCAGCCACCACTTCTCTGGGTAGCCTGCTCCAGGGCCACCCCACCCTCACAGGAAAACATTTCTTCTTATGATCTTATCTCAATATCTCAATCTCTCCCAGATTTCTTGGAGACTGAATTTGAGAGCCAGTATGGCCTGGCAGAGAGTGACAGCTAATTGGCAATCAGCCCCCTGACTTGTGCTTTCTGTTAACACAACCTTGAAAGACTCTGTCCTTCCTTCCCCTCACCCCTTTTCACAGCCACACCCCCCCTCCCAGCACATTTTATCAATTACAGTTGTAAATCCTTTATGGCAAGCCTGCAGTCTCTCTGTTTGCACAGCACCTTGTGCAGTGGGTCTTACAGGTGCTGCTGGAATATAAACAGCGATACAGCTTTAATTATAAACCTTGCCAGGAGATGGACAGTCCAAGCTTACAGGTTTGTGTCTCAATCAAGAGACTCCACAGGGGCCACCTTGTCGGTGCAGCCCCATTTTAGTGTCTGATGGGCGGCTGGTAAGAGAGTCTAGTTATGCTTCTTTCTTTCCACTCTCAATAATTATAGGTCTCCCAGGAAAACTGGCCTTACAGTGGAAATTTTATAAATGTTTTAAAAGATTTTATTAGAAAGGATTTGGTTCCTGTGCAATTATTAGTTTAACAAGGCACTTTCTTCACCCTCTGCACTAGAGCTGTTATTGATCACGCTACAAAACGAAGACCTAACTAGAATTTATATAGAGAGCAGCATACTCTCTCTATATTTGTATATAATAGTTAAACCATCATATATTTACATGCAGTCACTGAAAAGGTCCTGAATGTGTGCACAGATGTTTCTACCTCTACGTATGCATATGTACACACAAACCATGGGTAGAAAAAGTTAATAAGTATTGATTATATAGGCGTGTCTGTCCTGTCAGAGTGTATTTGCCTTATTCAGTGAGGGTAATTGAGTTACATGGTCTGAGAGTTTGGGGACCAAATGTACCTGCAGACACCAGACATGTCCTGCATCAAACAACAGGTAGCAGCTACTTTCTGTCCTGTTTACAGTCTGGGCATTTCTGCTCCAGAAAAGCTCAAGTGACGCAGTTTGTTTTTCAATCTGGGGTCCTACAGATAAAAAAGGCTCAAGTTTGCAGCCAGAAGCTGAGTTATTATCTCAAAAGCAGGGGGAGCAGAGCTGTAAAGACTCAGAGGGTGAGGTGCTTGAACTGTCACATACAGAAATTCATGTCATTTCTTTTTATTTAAAAATTTGCTGCTTCTCCTGGTCTGGGGTTTGATCAGGAAGGATTCTGGAGCAAGGGTTTGGTTCGTGCCATTAGGATCTTGAAAATGACATTAAACATCTCGTCCCTTTCAACCCCATTCCTTGCCCTAGATGTAAAGTCCTGTTCTGATTTCTTGACCAGAGTTATCCTTTTCGTATGTCTTCCCCTTCCAGTGAGTGCCTGGTACTCCCAGCACCGTATTTTTCCCCTCTGGATGGCAGCCTGGTACAAGGAGCCCATCGCAAAGGCTCTGACTCATGGCTGCATTGAGCACCTGCATGGTAAAGGCAGGAGGGAAAAAAGCAACTAAGGAAGGAAAAGATAGAATTTCAGCTGCTTGCTGATGCCAAACCAGCTCCATTTGCAAACCAGCAGGACTGGTCCAGGTAGGCTACATGAACACTGCGACACTTCTCATACAAAAATGAGTAATGGAAAGCTGGAAGGGGCAAAAATACATTTTTTACCAAACTCACATTGTCCCCTGTGCACCATAGGGATGTGCTCCTGAAAAATGGAGAAGGGAAGGCTGCAGCCCCTTCTCTCTCCACGTTAATCTTCCTTTCCATATATCCCCAGAAACTGTCCAACTTCCAGCTCAGGAGGCACAGGGAGGTTTGATTTTGTACCTCCCCAGACCTGCTGCAGTCTAAAGACTAGGCTAACAAATATGAAATGCAGAGTGATTTCAGCAAATACAGAGAAAAATGCAGAGGAGAACAGCAAGCTAAAGTCACTGGTGCCCCGATACACAGACAAATCCTTCAGATACGCTTAACTTAAAGGCTTGCTGCCTTGAATACGTGCTGGTAGGATTGCCTGAACTCAGAGGCTTCCCCATGCCAGAATCACAAAACTGGATTTCCCTGGACTGTCCCTGCTTGTGTTGGATCAGAGACAGTTCCTGCCTTTCGTGAAGTTTGTGGCCTGGAGGCTTCAGGATGTTCACATAGTTCACTGAGTCTGTGGGGAGCCCATCACACTCCAATAACCACAATGTCTGTCGACAGGGAAAAGGTTCCGTTTCAACCAGCAGGGCATGAGCGGATAGGAAAGCTTTTTTCATTCACATTTTCACCAATATAAGATTTCCTCTTGGGTGTCTCTTGGTCTCTGATTTGCTCTATGGTAGCTACAGACACCCTTCATAGTTTCATTTTTTTTAGCAGTGCTGGAGACCTTTTCAATTCATGACATTGTTGGGCTGAAAACTGCAGCCAGACTTGGCTGTGCAGACCCATCATGAGCAATGGGGACAAAGGTAACACTTTGCACAGCAAATCATTTCCATCCATTTGCATGGCAGTGGGATTTTTGCTTTTCACCTATGTGTCTTTTCCTCCCTGTGCTCGCACACCTCTCCTGCAGCAAATGACTCAGTCTGTTTACAGAGAAGGAAAGCTAATAGAAACCAGGCAGAATTCGAGCCTCTCTGGGACTGTTTTACACACTGACAAAATCATTCTTTCCTCCTCATGTTAAATATTCATGACACTCAGATTTTTAGATACAAAGGTACATTTTGTTTCTAAATGTGTTGATCTAGAATAGGTTTCACGGCACTGGAGTTTTCTTTTCCACCCACTTTCAAAGGTAAAAGAAAAAAGAAGGAGGGCGTGTGCCCCGAAAATAATGCAGTCTGACTTCATTCTCATCCTGTCTCTTTGGGGGGTTGTTTTGTTCTGGGAGCAATTTTGCCATGATATTTATGGCCCGAACTGCTATTTGTACAATCTTGGGCTTTTGTGTACACGTGAGTGTGTGTCCCTTGTACAAATAACACATCAACATCTCCATGCTTCCCAGCCTGTATTTAAGCCCATAAAACAAGATGCTTTAATAAAACCCCCCATATATTCCTGCCATCCTGAATATTTGTAATTTTAAGACAATATTTACATAGACCGTTAAGGCTAAGCTCCCAGGCCCACTGACAGATCACAGGCAGCTGAAAGCACAGTGTCTATGCTGCAGTTTAGTACTAAGCAGGGGAAGGGGAAAAAAAAGCCAAAAATACAAGCAAGATAAAAAAGAACAGGCTTATGTATTAACAGACACATAAAGCAAACAGCAGAGAGAGAGAATCAAGTGGAAAATCGCGTTGTACAAAGCAATGCTGGAAGAGAGCTGGATTTGGACTGGAGTTCTCTGAGAGATGTTTGGAAGTGGGGCATCATCTGTGCCCATCTCTCCACCTTTATATTGCAAGCTAAAAGCTTGCTTTTTCACAAACGTCATCTCCACAGTTGAGATATGATCAATTTTTCCTTTATGAAAATACCAATGAAAGTGTAGAAACCCCCAGAAATTTGGTTTTCTGCTAAGATTTTTTGTTGATTTTGTTCTTGTTGTTTAAAAGCACAGCGATGTTACAAGTTCACATCGGTTTCATTCTCTGGAATTGATCTATGTGCACACAGGGGACAAATTGAGATATTGCAAAAACCTGGAAAAATATCCATAGTTCCCCTTCTCTTTTTAAAGAAGAAAACTTTGTGATAATGTAGCTGTGGCTTACAAAAGCTGAGTGTGTTGCTGGGTGTACATGCCACATGCCACGCTGTCTATGCTCTCCTCACCAGCGACACTATTTCTGTAGTATCTGATCCCTAGAGTGCAAACTTTATATGTGAAACCTGGAACTAGGATGTGGGTTTGGGGTCTGGAAACAGAAACAATGAGGGAATGGGTGTTAACCTGAACACTTTCAGAACCAGGCTAACCAGGAGCTGGGTCTGAATAAAACATTGGAATAGGGGTAACGTGGTGGTGAGAGTGTCTTAAATTATCTACTACCCATTGGGAAAGATCCACCAAATTGCAGTGCCAGATTAGCTGGGTAAAAAAGGTCGTCATGATCCACACCACAGAAACCAGATTCAAATTAGCACTAATTGAAAATTGCAGCTGAGAGACCAAAGACTGAATGGGCCATGAAGACTGAACACCACGTTCTCCTCAGGGTTCTCAAATCAGCACTAAAATCACCTGCATTAAAAAGAAAATAACTATTCTCCCCTAGTTCTTACATATTTTAAAATCTGTAATTCAGTCACATCACACTCCCATGCAGGAACAGTGTTTCATCAATATTATACATTTGCAGTGTGGTAGGAAGCCGAAGTCTGAAGTCTTATTGAAGAAGATGCTGTACAGTCATGATTTCTCTCAAAATAAGCCCATAACCCACATGTACCACACATATGCAATGGCTTTTTTTATGGTTTCCATCAAATGTGGTTTAAAGCAAAATGTCCCCAACATGCAAGGCTACAAAAAGAATTCTTCAGCTTCCAGTACGTGTCTGACTTCCTCTTCATAGTCCCCAAGCTTATAAAAGGAGGGTATGACCCCTATTAAAGAGAGACCATTCCAGAGATAAAAGACTTGTGAGGACATAGCTATTTGATATAAGCTGACTTCCTGCTCAATACAGTCTACACCATTTTACTGGGTTATTTATTGGCAGTAAACCATTACTCAGTGTTTGAGGATACCTTTCACAAGGCTTTGAGTTCATGGTGTGGTTTCCACCTATACATATCCTTGTTCAAAGCCTCATTGAGTATTTTCTTCCACTGGGCTGCCATCACTCACAGAAAATGTGGATCTTGTTCCTACTCTGACTTTCTCTGACTTTTTCTTCTAACTCTTCATTCCTTGTGTTCCTTTTTCTGAGACACCACGGTGTTGGCCATTTACCAGATTTGCACCCTATAACTGTGCTTACAACACAAAATCCACAATTTCACTTTCTTCATGTTTCAGATCTGTCCTGTAGGAGATTATATCCCTTGCAATGTGCACATCTTCCATGGTCTTCATCCCAGGCTGTCTTGTCAACCTTTTCCCTAGTGCCAACTCATCTCAAACCTTGGGAGAGGCCTCCAGTTCTGTTTTCTTGCTTCCTCGCCTTGATAAAAGGTTGGTTCTGCAACAGCACCACACTCATTCTTCCTCTGGATACTCCGCTGATATTCTCATGTCCTGAGAACTGCCTTTATATACTAATGTCAGAGCTGCTAAGCTGCAAGTTACTCCCATGAATGTCATTGGTGGGTCCATTTCCCATTTCCAGTGGGAAAAGCAGTAGATCTATTCTAGCTTACAGAGACAGCAATGAAACTGGCTTCTGCACAAGGAAGGTCTCACTGTAAGAGGGAGCAGAGACAAAGTGGACTCGTTACTGCTTTTGCCCAGTGCCAGATATTAAAAGAATTTAACTGTTTTAGTGCAATTGGCCTTTTTCGTTATGTATACGGGCTTCATGATGGACGAGTTGTTAAAAAATAAATACAGAAGTAATGATGGTAGCAATCACAGAAAGCAATTTTCAGATATAATAAAGTGTCTCCTGGATGTGTACAGCCTGTGCTACACTATTGATTTCTTCCTTTCTTTATTGCACTTCACTCCTCAGTTCACCAAAGCCCCAACCCTAGTGCTGCCTAGCCTGCCAGCCAACAGCTCTGACGAGCAGCCATGAATTATTAACATGCAGGAGTCCTTTAATTGGATGAGCTGCAATTAATAATTCATTGGAGGTGCTTGCGGAGAGGAGGAGGGAGAGAAAGCAGGGCAGATGCTGCTGCTGAGATTTGGGCCCACAGCATGGGAGCACGTAGGAACCTGCGATGCTCCAGCTGGAGCCCTCCAAATGATTGCTACAACGCTTGGCTGCATGAAGAATGAGGTGCAGCCAGCAGAGACCTGCCCAGGAGAGCGCGAGAAGCATTTAGAAATGTGACCCACTGTTTGTGGATAGTGTTCCCAGCATGTCAAATATCTGGCACCATGTCCAGAGCCTGTAACACGAGGAGCCCACGGTAGAGCTCGGAGCTCAGCAATGAGCCTGTCTCCCACCTGTGCCCCCAGTGACTTTGAAAGAGCATTGGCTTCTCATCCCAGTTGTGTTTTCGCTCCTTGTGAATGATCTAAAATCAGAGGGGGATGGACATGTGGGAGCAAAGCTGCTGTGTTCACCATATCGTGAGACTCACTGCTTTAAGGGCTCCAACAACAAATTAATACTACTCTGCCGTGCACACTCTTTCTGGCTTCCAGCTGAGACGCAAGGCCACAGGCCATTAATGTTAATTAATATTTACATTACAGTTGTGCCTGGAGGGTTCAATTCAGGTCTGTTGTGTGACGCATCCTACAAACACATTGAGGATCAGGTCCCCTCTTGTGCTAGTCAGCCCAAAAACATATCCAAAGACACGTTTCTCTGCCTAGAAATAGCCTTTTTCTTTTGTTTTTCATAACTTGTATTTTTTATGACTTCAGTAAAAAAGCCTAGATGGCTATTAAAAAAAAATGAAGAAAAGAAAATAGGAAAAACAAAGCAAGATTTAGTGCTTGTACAAGTAGCAGGAACAACAGTTCCATACCAATTTCTTTGCTGTGCCCCTACCGTGTGGATAAAAGAGGCATCACAGTCCTGGCATACCAAAGACTACTAATATATTTGAGGTATGGACAGGTTATTGGGTTATTTAGCCTGACTCCTTCCATACTAGATCTTGCTGAATTTCCAGGGATTGTCCCTGTTCTGACCCTAGAAACAGAAGGTGCATGACTGAAGCCTGTCTTCCAGAAACACATCCCATGTCTTCATGACTTCAATACGTCAAAAGACCAGAAAGCCTGCTACATCATTTGTGGAAAAGGAGACCCTGCCTTCTAGGACTTGTCAAAAGGCAGTGCAAGGCTGGATAGAGAGACATGACTTTTGGGAAAACACACACAGAAATTTCTCCCAGTTTTCCAATTTTACTGATGTTTTGGGGATAATCAGCATCCACAGTGACCACTCTGCTTCTGCACCAGCTCTGTGTGGTTCTTTGACTCCATGATTTTCCTCTCTGAAAAGAAAGCAAAGCTGGTTTGTGGTGTCGATTTTCTCTTCAGGAATTGATTTAGGACTGACTTTCCTCGATCTTTGCCACACCACTGTTGCTCCATCCAGTCTGTGCATCTTCCCCATACTCTCTTGTGTCTTTAATTAACCTATATCGTACCTCCAAGCACAGGCTTGAGGCCAGAGTAATAAGTAATTTGCATAGCCTTGTGAGTATGGATATGCTCTAAATCTCAAACCTCCTCCTACTCTCTGCTTCCTCTGTGCAATAGAGGTAAGCGTGGCAACATCTGTATTCTGGCTCAGCTGCTCCATTAGCAAGTTGGGCAGGTGGGGCCAGGCTTTCACCTCTCCCATCTGCTACAGGGACATAACAAGGCTTTGATTCACTGAAGGGCTTGTTCTTCAATGAAAAATACCTGAAAGTTTGTGCATCTACTAGGAGTCTTAAAGATAAATAGGGCCTTAAATCGTCTTCTGACCTAGAATGTAAACAAATGCATGGCTCTGCCAGGCTCTGAGCATCAGATCTGGCAAAGAGGTTCAAGCAAGATTAGTTCTTATCTGTCCCAAATGGGCTAAGTAATAATACAGTTCTTATTTTATAAGCTGCTCCCAAGGGCAGGCCAGCCTCTGTTATGTGAATATGAGACATGTGAAACACTTTGCTTTTTCATTGCCTCTGATTTTCTCATTCCTCCAAGTATCACTGCATCGAAAGACGTTCTCGATGTAATCGTTCTAGAATAACTGACCACATAAATGAACAATTTGGTCAGGAGAGATCCAAGATCTTTCAGTTTTCCAGTGCCAAGATATTTAATTCCACAAACTCTGCCACGTGGAAAACTGCTTGAAGACTGGTATGAGATGCTGAAAATAAGGAATTTGAGACTGTTTGGTTTTTTTTTTATTATTGAAAGAGCTTAATCTCTTTATGTCTCAGTTTCTCCAGTTGTTCAAGTGCTGTAAGAAAGTCAGCTCCCAACTTCACAGTGGGAGTTTGAGTCTTAATGAAGAGGTTCCATGCACTGAGAAAGAGAGCCGCTATACGGCCACTCAGAGCATTAATGTTATTACAGGAGTACCATGGGGACCCATTCAGGATGGAGTATCGTCTTTAAGAGAGAGATGTGGAGTCTCTTTGCTTCAGCAGGTTAACAACTGACCTTTTAATGCTACATCTGCACAGTTTGATACAGGGCAAATGTGTTGATCATTTAATATGGTAAACATAGAAATAGTTCAGTAGAAAATGATGTTCTTTTAGCTGTGACCCAGTGTTTATTTCCCCTGTTTGACTAACTCCTTTTCTTTTTTGTAGTAAGCAGGCTCAGTCTATGCAAGGCTGGGTTAAGGATTCCCCTGAGCTAAAACTGTGGCCGCACAAACACTTTTTCCAGTGTAAAAGCTAATTAAAAAATTCTTGCCTCTGGCTGCCCTTGTGTTGCAGCACTTCACACCCCCCCCACCTGTGCATTTATCTGGAGGTTATGCTGCAAACCACATCGCAGAAATGATCCGTGTTTAAAAAACACCAAACACCTGCCACTCATACCCTGCTTGATCATTTCAGAAAAGTCCCTTTTTTAAGAAAGACGCTGGCAATGTGCAGCGTGAATCTGAATGCCATCACACTCCACTCTTGTCTAAAGTCCTGCTCGTCACTTATTCTGCTCCCGGTAGGGAAATTTGCTCAGACAAAGCAGATCTTCTTAATATGTTTGCATGCAGAAAAGGAGCATGACTCCAAAAGCAAATTACAGGCAGCTTATGGAAAATGATGGTCCTGCGGGCATCTGCAAATGGACAGCAGGAGGTGAGTGCCCCAGGAGTGCCTCTGCTCTGTGGGGTGATGTGTTATCTGTTACACAGATACGTCATGGACATGTTCCCTATCCCATATACTCTGTTGATGTTACTCAATTGCTTATGGCTTTGAGGGATGCACTGGGAGATAAAAGGCAGGTTTTTCCTCTGTGTGAGAGTATTCCTGCTATCATAAGGTATGAGCTATAATGAATGGGTCTAGCATGGCTGATCCATCACTGGACAGAGCGTGGCACTAGCTCTGGGCAGCAGTCAGTCTAACACAGGTGAGCTTGAGTGGCTCTAGGAGCTGTTGCTGCCCTTTAGAACAGATCTCATCAGTTATGTTTAGCTTATGAATGGGGTTCCCCGTGCTGTCTAAAGAAGATAAAACAAGTTGTTCTTGAGCTGTGGTCCCTGAGTTGCAAGTTCAAGGAGACAGATCTGAAGCACAGACTTGAGCAAGACTGCCCTTCTTGTAAGCAGACCAAACTCTGAGCTCAGCCTGCCCTTAAATCACATCGGTTCTCACAACAGATGATTCTAGGAACCTTCTGGGTTCTGCTGTCTATGAAGTACCAGTTCCTGGAACCAGAAGGTATCAAGATGGATGGAAGATCAACTTGTCCTCAAAGTTACTTATACACAATTAAGCCCATGAACTCAAGATCACTCAAATCACTCGACACCAAAGAGAATGGTGCTCCCTACCACAAACCTCCTCTCATTTGTCATGCCCATAATACATCTGTGCTCTGTTGCAACTAGAACTATCAAAGCAGGGCATGAAGAAAGCTGCAGCACTTCTGGGGCAGAGAGAGAATGAGACAAAGAAAAGGGCACACCTTTCCAGATAGATCTACATCATCTACATGTCGACATCAGTAGTGAAATGGGACCATGGGAGAGGTCTTCCACCCCATTGTAAAGGACAGGTCTACTTATTACAGTGATCCCCTAAGATTTAACTGAGCTAAGTGGAACAAATGCCTTCAGGAAATCCATTAGCCACAGCTCAGATCTAGATGTCCCTCCGTCTAAGGTCCAACTAGCTTGGTTCTCATCCCAGGAGATCACTTTCAAAGGGAACTGCAGTGTTCCCAAAACACTCGCTGGAAATGGGGTGGGAATTCTATACACGCATGCATATGAGGAAGAAGTTTCAGCAGCTCATCATAACACTGAATATGGAAACAAAAAGAAAAAAGAAAAATAATTTTATCCAGTAAAGCCTCTGCAGCAGACAAAGAGTTCATTTCTCTCCAGCTCTGGGGAGTGAAATGTATTCAGCTCACACAGGCCACTTCAGCATCTTTTTTTGTTTTTTATCTTTCCGACGTAGGAGAACAAATTTAACAATGAGATTCCGTTTCTGTTTCCTACATGTGGAATAATTAAATTTGCATCTCACTCTGTAGTTGGATCTGCTGTTTGAAGAGGAATGTATCAATTGGACATGAGCCCAATGCGTTCTGCTCTGCAAATAAGGCAGTTTGCAAAAAACCAAAGCATAATCTCTCACCCAGGCAATAATCACAGGAAAATCATCCCTCACTGACAGCTCTCTTCAGGACTTGATTCATATTCTTGCTGGTGAAAGAGCATGAGGGAGGGGGTGTAAATGGAGCAGACTTTTGGCATCTCCTTGTTGCAACCTTCATCAGAAAAAATGCTGGTTCTGGATATGGGACCAAAGTCATCAGTGGCAGAGATCTCTGGTTTTCTGCAGGCAGGTTCCAAAACAAAAAATTGTACACATGCTGAATTAAGACCTTTCCAAAGCCCACTGCAACCATGGGACACATTCCCAATGACTTCAATCAGCTTTGTGTGAGCCCAATGGAGAAGAATTTTCAGTGAAACTACAGGTCTTGTTTTCAGGGGGTTTGTTACCTGCAACAGGACTAGATGCTCAGCACTTCCTATGGTAAATCATTCAGAAAAATCCATCCCTTCCCGCCTCAGTTTGCTGGATGCATATCTCTCACTTCCCTGACCATCAAGCCTGTTCAAATAGCTTTCAAGGAAGAACCTCCCTGTCACTGCCTTCCTTGCCCATAGGTAGTGCAATTTCTCTTCCTTCCCCACATCCTGCATCTTAAATTTGTTATGATCTACCTGTGACATTTACCTCAACCATTTACAGAAACTGATGCCCGTTTTGAATCCCATTCACCATTATTATGTCCAGAAGGATGGAAAGAAAACATGCCAGGCAGAGGAACAAAAGACGGAAACAGCTGAAAAATGTTTGGATCTGGCATGGCTGGAAATGAATAGAAGTTTCATAGAATCATAGAATAACCAGGTTGGAAGAGACCCACCGGATCATCGAGTCCAACCATTCCTATCAAACACTAAACCATGTCCCTCAGCACCTCGTCCACTCGTGCCTTAAACACCTCCAGGGAAGGTGACTCAACCCCCTCCCTGGGCAGCCTCTGCCAGTGCCCAATGACCCGTTCTGTGAAAATTTTTTTCCTAATGTCCAGCCTAAACCTCCCCTGGTGGAGCTTGAGGCCATTTCCTCTCGTCCTGTCTCCTGTCACTTGGGAGAAGAGACCATCACCCTTCTCTCCACAACCTCCTTTCAAGTAGTTGTAGAGAGCAATGAGGTCTCCCCTCAGCCTCCTTTTCTCAAGGCTAAACAACCCCAGCTGTTTAATTCAATCAATCGGAGAGTCAAACTGCATCTGCTCCAGTTCATCTAGAACTCTTCAGATTAAATAAGTTATTCTAAGTGGGAATTAATTGAGTTTTTAGAATGGTTCCTGCTGCATTAAACACTCTCTAGGTCAAGAAAAGAGCAGAAAGAAAGACAATAACAATTTTTAATAATTGAAAGGCTTTTAGTGGAGCTGGCTGAAGCTTTTGATTTTTTTCTCTGTAATGCCCCTCCCATAGAAGCCTCCTTTTGATAAACATCTATCTCACTGGAGAAAGGTTTGATTTGACTGTCCCTGGGGGACTAAGATGTACAGCTGCAGTGATCTCCTGGCCTCCTGGACAGCTCGGCTTACTCTCTTTCTCACCTGTAAAGTCACAGTCTCTGTCTAAGGGTAGAAATATGTGTTTCTCCAGAGCTGAGTCAAAGGAAGAGATAATTCTCTTTCAACTCACCCTATATTACTAGTCATGGGCACCATGGGAAGTTCCTTCAAACCGGACAGCTCAGCCGCTTATGGGAGTGTCTCTATCTCTTTTCAGTTTAGCAAGAATCTTCGCTTTAATTCTTCAATTAAGTCAGCTCATCTGCCAAGTGACTGGGTCCAGTGTGCTCCATTTGGGGGACAGTATCAGGCAACTGGAACAATAACACTTTCCATTGCACAGGTAGAGCCCTAAAACACCATGTCAGTGGGCTTGGATGGAAATACACATGAATGAAGAGCTGAGATGGTGGGCAAGTTTCTAGTTTGATGGGAGAGAGGGATTGGGGAGAAAAATGGGTAGGGTATGGAAAAGGGACCCTCTCTGTTATTAATCTTGCATCAGATTTGTGCTTGACAACTGTTGGAAGTGCCACTGAGGAAGCCTGTGGTATATAGGAGTAACATGAACACTGGATGGGCTCTGAACAGACAACGTAGTAAAAGACAGTAGTTGTTACCCTCAAACTGGAGTTCTCTGTCTCATGCTTCCTCCCTTATGCGCTCTTGCACACTTATTTTTCCCTCTCCTTCCCTCCTCCCTGCTTTTCTTCCCCATCCCTTTGCATACCTGAGCTGAATCTAATGAAGATGCATAAAAAATGTTTCCATTCCGTGAAATGCTATCCATCAACACACACTTCACATATATTGTGCAGAAATGAATCCATTTCAGCTGGGAAGGCTGATAAATCAATTTAAGTGGAAGATTTTTGACAGTTTAATTCAAATTAAGTCCACTTTGTTCAATTAGAGAGTAGCTGGAGGGGTGGTGGCAGGAAACAAACAGGATTACTAGAACAAAAACTGCATTTCTTTCTCAGTCTGAAACCATCTGTGGACCATTTTTCTTAAAGGAGGGACAGTGCAATACTTGTTTTTAAAGCCCAATCTTTATTTTGCACAACTTTCCTGCCTCTGCTTTGAGTGTGCTGCAGCAGTGCTGGGAATATTTTAACATGAAAGGTGAGGAGGGTATGGATGAAGTGGCCAGGTCTTTCTGCATTTAAGAGTGGTGGTTGCTGCAATGCCCCTGAAGTTCTGCTGTGGGGGTCAAGTACCTTGGAACAACAACAGTAAAATGAACTTTGGAAAACCTCCTCCCCAGTGTTAGACCACACCATGTGTCTAAGAGACACATTCCTGTGGGTCAGACTTATAGGCAGCTTTTGTTTGGCTCACAGGCAGAGTTGGTATAGACAACCGCTGGTGAGTGCCAATTCTTTAATTACCCATACAGTTCCCCCCTTACAGTGTCCTAGACACGCGTGCAAACACAGTTTGTTTGGATATTCAGTCTGTTCTATGCTACATTCCTGCAAAACATCGACTTTCTCTGTGCACACAAAATAGATGCTTGCAGACAGTTCAGTTCTATGAGTTAAAGCTGGCGAAACGTGGACATTCAGCTAATGGGATTAAATTCAGCCTAGTTACCTGTTCTATTCTGTGAAACTTGGTGAGTCAATTCAGAATTCCCAGTGATCTAGGTTAAGAGAGACGTCGAATCCCAGATGATTTAATACCTGAGAAAGCTATATTTTAGCAATTATTGGGCAATACATTTAAAATCTGAATGACAGACCTGGAAAGCAGCATCTGCTTTTCCACTTTCTAACATATTTTCTCAGCCAAACTGAGGTTTTCAAGTTCACAGTGCAAAATATAACTGAATTTCATCCAAGTTTGCAGACTCACTAATGCTTGCCACGTTCAGATTGGCAAAAACCTCCCAATTCTGTTTTTTTTTTTTCAACAGTTTTGCAAAACCGAGTCCTTGTCACTGACAGATGGAAAAACAAAGACTTCTGCTGCTAGAAGGATAAAGTAATTCATGGATTTTAGTGAGTTTTTCTTCTACTTTCTCGCCTAGAGATGGTGAGCGGCACGGGAAATGTGCTTTTTCTTTTCCTTCTGACACACAGATCTCTTCAAAAAAATGAGAATCCTTTATGCAAGTTGACAGAAAGAACATCTAGTACTGGACAAAAATTACCAGATTGTATTACTAAGCAACTGAGTAGATGCATCAGCTTTCAGAGAAAGGATTGAACTTCACTTCCTTGGCTGACTGGTACTCGACTAATCCAGGCCTCAAGAAAGCAAAGCTTTTCACCAAGTCTCATATAAGAACAAAGTAAGATGTTGGTGGAGGCAAAGATGCAGCTAGATGCATGTACAGCAGCTAGATGTTTTCCCTGGACAGTGTCTGCCCTGTGACACTCAAGTCTAAGGAGCCCCTTTGGTCGCTCTGCGTGTTGAATGTACTGGTGGATGAAAAGCTGGACATGAGACGACAACGTGTGCTCACAGCCCACAAGGCCAACTGTGCCCTGCGCTGCATCAAAAGAAGTGTGACCAGCAGGTCATGGGAGTTTGATTCCACTCTACTCATCACTGGTGAGACCTCACCTGGGGTCTTACATCCAGGTCTAGAGTCCTCAGCATAAAAAGGACCTGGTCCTGTTGGAACAGGTGCAGAGGAGGCCACTAGGGTGATCTGAAGGCTGGAGCACCTCTCATATGAGGACAAGCTGAAAGAGTTGGTTTTTTTCAGCCTGGAGAAGAGAAGGCTGTGGAGAGACCTTAAAGCAGCTTCCAGTACTGAAAGGGGCTCCAGGAAAGCTGGGGACAGACTTTCTAGCAAGGCCTGTTGTGACAGGACAAGGAGTGATGGTTTTAAACCTAAGAAGGGGAGACTTAGACTGGCTATAAGGAAGAAAGTTTTTACAATGAGAGTGGAGATGACAGGAACAGGTTGCCCAGGGAAAGAGTGGAGGCCCCATCCCTGGAAACTTTCAAGGTCAGGTTGGAAGGGGCTCTGAGCAAACTGATCAAATCAAAGAAGTCCCTGCTCCTAAAGGGGGGTTGGACTAGATGACTTATAAAGACCCCTCCAACTGAAAACATTCGATCCTTCTATGATCCTGTGAATGGCAATTTTATAAGATCTGCTTCTACCAGTGGTCAGAGGAACAGGAGCAGATGAAAACAAGAAGATATCCAAAATGTTTGTGATAAAGCATTTTCCCACTATTTCTTTTCCTCCAAAAACTAGGTTGTTTGCAAAATAGACCCTGTTTTCACTGGAACTGTTTTTATTTTTGCTGCCTGTGTGTTTGCAAAGGGGAAATAGGTGATCAAAGCATGATAATTTAAACCATTTCCCAGAAGGGAAAACAAACAAACAACTACTCAAGTCAATCCTTGGTAAAGAAGTGCTTTAAGAAAATAAAATGTATTGTCAGATGGAAAGCTGGCTTGGTGGACTGACAGTCAGAGAAGATGGTTGAGAGAATGGATAAGAGAGCAACACGAAAATGAACAGAGACTTCTGGCATATGGGCAAAGTCTTTATTTCCCCGTACACGTGTCTTTCCTCTCCTTTTAGCCTTACTTTGGAAGCGCAGGGTGGATGGCGAGGTGCTGAGTGCCTGCCAGAGTGGCTGCACCATAGGTTACAAATCACTGGTTGCCATTAAGAGGTCAGAGGGCTTCACGTCTCGGCCCTTTGGAGAGGAGCCAGTTTTTACAGTTTCAGCTTCATTTCCAAACCTCTGCACTATGTCCCTCGCCTGGATTTGCTACACTTCTTTCAAATGAATTTATAGCCCTATAAATGGTGAATCATTGTGTATAATAAAGAGCAGAACAGATTTGAATGGTATCCAATTTAATAATTACTTGAGTAACTCAATCATTTTCAGATATGTGGCTTCAGTGTCTGCAGACCTTGAAGACCTGCTTGGAGCATTTGACAGACACGATAGCACTTTTTTACTGCTCTGTTACTAAACCAGTCCTTCACAGACTCTGCACACACTTGTGCTACATCTTAAAACTTCAGAAAGATTGTATTCATCTTTGGAATGCTTGTCTGGACTTGCGGAAGGATGTACAGAGGCCTTGTACCTGCATTTTCTCATATTTGAGGCCCTCTTCTCAGGCTAATGATAAGAAATGTCTGCCTCTGTGCTCTGATAAATGATGCATTTAAACCTCCGGTTGGCAATGTTTAAAATGCAGCATCCTATCTCCCAGACTTTTTAAGGCCCACAGTGTTTCTTGATGGGCACTGAAAATAGGTCTCCTCTAGTTCACATTCTTACATTCGATTTTAACAAGGCTCTGCTGAGCTATGGATCTGCAGCACTTTCAGAATCTTGCAAAGCAAAATTCAATGGTTATTTAGCCCTATGTCCAGGATTACGCAGTCAGATCCCACTGGAATGTCCTCACTGGTGTGGGTGAGTCCTTTCCTGACCAAGTAAAGAAGGTGATTAAACCCTAAACATAGTCTTTTCAGAAGTTTTCCTGCCTCAGA
This sequence comes from Phaenicophaeus curvirostris, assembly GCF_032191515.1. Lineage (NCBI taxonomy): Eukaryota > Metazoa > Chordata > Aves > Cuculiformes > Cuculidae > Phaenicophaeus > Phaenicophaeus curvirostris. The sequence continues at coordinate 5,254,973 of NC_091411.1, forward strand.
ATAAAATACAGCCTCTTAAGGACTCTGTATTTCAAGTAGTTTCAATGGATCCAAGGGAGCATATTACCCAGGATGCTGGGCATTATGGAACACAACTGTCACATTCTGTACCCCAAGAGCAGCTAAAGCTGCTGAGAAGTCACTGTGAAAGCCACCCACAGCGCCTGGGAGAAGTGACAGCTACCACGTGAGCCAGTCCCAGCACCTGTGTGAGAGCAACCCTCACACCTGCACCAGAATTTGTAGTGCAAATTCCACTTTCTTATCACGGGACTGTCGAAATTTGCTCTGCCTTGAAATTCATCATGCAAGATATTAGCCTCAGGATGAGTTTGGGGACTTGGTTATTCACAGTAGTTTGCAGCCTGCCCAGGGGCATCGCCTGAGAAGGGCAATTTCCCCGTCGAAGATTCAGTTTGTTGGTGCAGAATGCACACCTGCACTGGGGTCTCTGCAGCTGAATAATAGCTATTTAAATACTAATATTTTTTCTAGTAATTTGACAGAGGTTAAAAAATGAGTCACTGAAAACAAATGGGCCGCTATACTTTTCTATCATCAAGTTAAATTACAGGTTTTAGTGGAATAAATCCCGATTTTCAGTGGTCTAAAAAGACAGGGGTCCCTGGGCTGATTTGCCACACAGAGATTTCTGTGACTCAAAGAAGCAAATATCAGCCTTCTCAAGATTTAGCCTTAGGTATCACAACCTTTGACAGTGTTCCCTCCTATGACAAGGGAATGCTCCCAGTGTTTCTACAACACACCTCATTCATTTTTTAATGTGCATACATTATCACTCTTTGTTATATAATGCATATTAATATTGTAAGTGAATAAATTTCTGAAAAGAGTTTTTTTCTTCTGGAAAATGTTATTTCTTGTATTTATCTATGTGGTCTGCTGAGGACCAGTGTGTAATAGATGACCAAGTGGTTCATATCTGTGCATGGATCTTTCTTTTGGAAAATGAACTGTGTGATTGTAGTATATAGTATCTGCTGTGGATGCAAGCAGAGAATGCTTTTTTATACCCTTGTACTAAATCTCGGCTGTTTAGTAACTATAAATTTTAATAAAAATAAAATCAGAAGGGAAAGAACTATGGCCTGCTACTAGTACGTGATTTGTTTCAGCATTAGGAAGATTTTTTTTTTTTAGCACATAGACTTAAATTCTCTGCTAGATCTGGGAAAAGCACATGCATAACTTAAAACATTAGAGTAATCACATTGCAGCCAGACTTGCAAGTCATTGCAAAAAAAAACTATGAAGTCCTTCTGCTATGAATTCCTATGAAGCCCAAGGACATTGGGAGTTGTCCACCTATGCATGCATAATTGCACCAAATTCAGGGCAGATTACGTGCCCACAAGGACAGGTTTAGCAAACAAATGGTGGTGTTAGCACTGAAGAGAACTTCAGATGATCTGAGCTTCTGTGGACATTAATTGATATTTCTGGTGTTTTGGGGCAGTTGAGGATGCATCTCAAGGTTTCCAGACAGTTTTATGTGGTGGTCTGCCCAGTAATAAAGTATTTTAATCAGCTCTGCATCACATGAATCATAGAATCATAGAATCATAGAATCACCAGGTTGGAAAAGACCCACTGGATCATCGAGTCCAACCATTCCTATCAATCACTAAACCATGTCCCTCAGCACCTCGTCCACCCGTGCCTTAAACACCTCCAGGGAAGGTGAATCAACCACCTCCCTGGGCAGCCTCTGCCAGTGACCAATGACCCTTTCTGTGAAGAATTTTTTCCTAATGTCCAGCCTAAACCTCCCCTGGCGGAGCTTGAGGCCATTCCCTCTCGTCCTGTCCCCTGTCACTTGGGAGAAGAGGCCAGCACCCTCCTCTCTACAACCTCCTTTCAGGTAGTTGTAGAGAGCAATGAGGTCTCCCCTCAGCCTCCTCTTCTCCAGGCTAAACAACCCCAGCTCTCTCAGCCGCTCTTCGTAAGACTTGTTCTCCAGCCCCCTCACCAGCTTTGTTGCTCTTCTCTGGACTCGCTCCAGAGCCTCAACATCCTTCTGGTGAAGAGGGGCCCAGAACCGAACACAGGATTCGAGGAGCGGTCTCACCAGTGCTGAGTCCAGAGGGAGAAGAACCTCTCTGGACCTGCTGGTCACGCCGTTTCTGATCCAAGCCAAGATGCCATTGGTCTTCTTGGCCACCTGGGCCCCTGCTGGCTCATATTCAGTCGGTTGTCAACCAACACCCCCAGGTCCTTCTCCTCCAGGCAGCTTTCCAGCCAGACTTCTCCTAGTCTGTAGCTGCACAGGGTTGTTGTGCCCCAAGTGCAGGACCCGGCATTTGGCCTTGTTAAACCTCACACCATTGGTCTCAGCCCAGCGGTCCAGCCTGTTCAGATCCATTGGTTTTCAAAGTGACACCACAGGAGTGTGCGGTATAAATCAAGGTAGGCAAGTGGGTTATCAGTACATGCACTGAGCTATTTCACCTTGTCAAAGATACATTGGACACCTGTAGGGCAAGGCTTGGTGGGTGGCAGTGATGGTGGAGGTGGGGAGAGGGCTTTCCACAGGGAATATTTTTCACAGTGTAAGGACTTTTGAGAAAATTAATGTGAAACATTAAAAATGTTCCTTTTTAAAAGGGAATTCATTTTTTAAGCACAATGAGACACTTCAGGTGGTGTAGCAGTGTTGAGTAATGCACATTGGAGTTATTTAACTTCATCTCATGCCTCACTATTCCCCAGGGGCACCCATTAATCAGCGTTACTAGGCAGTTTGTCATGTCCTTTTGCTTAAATAATATCCATACCAAAATACGAGTAATGCATGCACCTGGAAATCAGTGGGAGATCTGCCTGTGTTAGGACAGAAGGATCTGTGCTGGAGGACACAGAAAAGTTGAAGGACTCCTGTTGACTTCCATGGGCTTTGTGTGGTACTGTAGCAGATTGCTTGAGTTAGCATGTGTACTACAATGGGAAAATCTGCCAGCCACCATAGTTAAACTAGGATCATTCTGAACAATAAAGCTATAAATAAGTTTGCAGGAAGATGTGACCACAGCCTTAAGATATCACATTGCCTTGGAGTGCAAGCCTCAGCCTTCCTGCCAGATGAATAGGGCTTTCAGGTATGTGTCAATGTGTATTTGCAGCTCATGTGGGACAACAGCAACACACTTTCCACACCTGCACATTTGGCCAAACCAGCTCTGACAACACTAGTTCTTGGGTAGATGATTTATTTTTGCTTTTAGCTCTCATGGCTGAGACCTGCTGACAAGGATGTGGACTGACTCTACAGTGCATTGAGGAGATGTCAAGGACTGTGTTTCAAACCAGACAAACTGTTCCTTTTGTGGGACAGTTAAGGAGGAATTTCTCCACTCTGAGAGTGGTCAGGAGTGGAAAAGTTTGCCCAGGGATGTTGTGTCTGCCCCATCTGGGGAGGTGTTCAAGGACAGGTTGGATGGTCCTTGGAGTCCTGATCCAGTGGGAGGTGTCCCTGCCCATCACAGAGAGCTTGGAATGGGATGGGCCGTAAGGTCTCTTCCAACCCAAACTATTCTATGGTTCTATGATTCTGTGATTCTGTGACTCTATGACATAACATGTGCCTGCTGAAAACCTGAGTAGTCACATGATCCACCAGCAACTGAAAAAATCATGTTTAATTCTATGAACAAAGTCATGTACTGCAAAAAATAATGCATTTCAGCAGGGAAACAAAATGAGACATTCTGCTAATAATAACTGCCTGCCATTACCCCTGAAAGGTGGCATCAGTAATTTCCCATATCTCAGGATCTGTGGGAGCATCACTCCCATCTGTCTACCCACACCCACAGCCCAGCTACCCCAGAGATCCCCTCTTGCCAAAGGAAAAACTTAGCAGATCTTTACATAGTTGCCTTTCTCATTCGTCAGCTTTATGTTTAGACTGGATATCTGAAGGTTAAATCACCGCAGGCCCTCATCAGACCAGGAAATCACTTAATTCCCTACCTCCCCCAGCCAAAAGTTTTCTCTAACTTGTTAAGCAAAATACAGACAGCATGGCCTGCCATTCCTGCAGAACTCGCTGGCCTTCCAACGCCTGAAATAACTGGCAGACCTGTCAAAAATGACCTTCTTTCAACAACATCTCTCTCTTTTTTTTATTACCCCCTCCAGGTAGGGGGTGGGGGAGGTTGGAAAACTGTAAAGATCAAGTCACAGCTGCATGTGGTACCTAATTAAACAAGTGTAAGAAAGCAGAGAAAGGTCAGGTTGTCAAAAATCATTGCTGTATCTTTACTGGATTGTATTTAGAGACTGATAGAAACAAAGAAAATAACTCAATAAAGGGAATGAGATCGGAATAACAAACTGACTCCAGGGACAGGCTAGTTTTGAAACGCAAAAGGCTAAGGCTTCAAGATTTATGTAGATATATATGTATGTATCTGTTTGTGTGAATATACATAGAAACAAATCGAAGGGAAACAAGTCCTGGAAATGAAAGGAAAGGTGTTTGCAAAGAGTAAACAGACAACTTTAACATGGAAAGGAGATGGAACAGGAGAAGTTCAAATAGGAAAATTAGCAGAAATTAGAGGCTGAAAATACACAGGTGCAAGCAGATAAAAGGAGAAAGCTGAGGAAATAAATTGAGGAGTGGATAGGAAGGGGAAAAGTGTAAGAAAACAGAAAATACAATCACAAAGAAAGAGGAGGAGGCCAACATGATGATGCCAGGGAGAGGATTGAAATTGGGAGTGAAAGGGCTCTAATTACCTGCTGTAGTTGCTGTGAGGTATGATGGGGACATGCCCATTTCATCTGTGCTTTGAGAGCTCTGGGGGACTTTTGGAGACACCAGCCCATGCAGACAAGACCTTTGTGCTTCCACCTGCTTTGCCTTTCCTGCCATCATCTCATTCTCCTTTCCTTATCTCAGTACCTGGGGGGAGACGTGCAGTAGGAGGCAGGATCCTGGGGAATTCTGTGCTTGTGTCTCATTGACCGCTGACCTCTTGCCTACGTGCTGGGAGAATGGGTCACTGCTGCCCTTTTGGCACTGTTCAGGGAGGAGCATGTTAGGAAGGGAAAGAGAAAAAGGAAAGAAAATTGTCTCCTTGCAGAGGAGGAAAACAAAGCAAACCAAATATCTCACACTATTGTATTACTTGATGATACAGTTTACTAGCAGTCTAAAAAAGATTACACAAGCAGAAAGGTTTTCAAGGCTTTCTGTTTTCAAACATGTCTCTTCATTTGTTCTGCCAGGGTTGGGCTCCAAACATTTGCTTCTGTTTGCATCTGTCTTCTTATGCCACCACTTAAATCTTTTGTAAAACCTGCTACGATAGCACCTGTACAAAGGAAGAAGCTGTTATAGCGGGTGAAAGAAGATCTTTCTTGTCATGACAGGTCAGAATTTTTCCTCTTCTATTCCCCCGTGAACAACCTGGCAAAAGACAAACATGGTATCTTGCATTTAACAAATTGACAATGCATTTAAATAGTGTACCGCTGCAAGTATAATTGCAATTTGTTGTAATTTCTCCTCCAAATTCCATCCTGACACAGTTGATTTATTTTGCAAATCAGTGCATCTGGAGCGTGTGCCCTGTCACATTATGGGCCTTTGATACAGATCCTTTGTCTTATAACAGGGAAAATAATTAGCTTTCGGACAAGCTTGAGCTGTGATGTCAGAAGTTATCCATGGCTGCTGAAAGAAGTTATTAGTGCTGATCTAATGAAGGTTCCCTGGCAAAGCTCTGCCTCTTTACTAATTTATCTCTCTGGGATTTTAGCAAAATTAAAGAAAAAATGAAGTAAGTCTAAAAAATTTTTATTTATTTATACATTAAAAAGCTCTGTATTTGTATGGCATAAACCTCAGTCGCATTGTTACTAAGAACTATAGACAGATGAGAAATAAAGAAAACAGAAGGCGTTACTTTCTTCCAGTATAAACAACACTTTCCTCTCAGCAGAGAAATGTTTGGGCATTTTTTTTAATTAACTTTTTTCCTCTCTCTTCCTACACCCCTCCTTGAAATTCGCAGCACTCATTGGCAAGTCTGGAAATTATGATTATTAGAAGTGTCCATTTTCCTCCAAGTGTCACCAGTAGAGACATCCTGCAGTGTCACATATGCTGGGGGGACAGATCCTTCCCTTGCTGTCCCTGCCCAACACTAGGAGGAATTTCACTGCAGTCGAAGCTGTTTCTCCCCTGCAAAGTGAGAATATGCTCAGGGAGAATCACAGCCCGTCGCCTCCGCTGAAACATCAAGTCCCTAAAGTGATTGTGCTGCACGATGGTAAATATTATGGGAAGATACGGAGTGGGATGGATTAAAAGCGTCTGGCTGGATCTATGGAAGGTTTGATTTCACCCAGGAGGAATGAATGAACGCAGATCACTCCGAGTCTTGAACGTCCGAGGCATAATCTAATTTCTCAATGTAGTCAACCAGTGGAAATTTGCAAAATATGGACTCTATTGGGAATCTGGCTGAGCTGTGTCTGATTAGCATGTGCAACTGTTCAGCGGCAGGTTTTTGCGAGCATTTAGTCTCTGCTTTAAACAGAATCATCACCAGCTGGTTATTTTTTACTGTTATTAGGTTAGAAAATAGCACTGAGGTATACAACAGTAATCATGAAGCTGTGATGCCAGGGAAAAAATAATCACGTTAAATTGACCTTCATGAATAAAGAGTGAGGTTCCATTTCGCCTCATTTCTGTTCATTTTAAAACCAGCATTAGCTTTTCTGGCACATAATTTTTCATTGTTTGCTGAGCATGGCTCGATTAGAATGATTCACTGTCTTTAATATTAGTGATTATGGTCCATTTCAATTACACAATGTGTTATAGTTTGTTGTATTACTCTCCTGCCATGTCTTCGTTCTCAGTTCCTCTGGGGGAAGCAAAAAGTGAGAGAGAATAAGATGCTGAAAGCAGGAGCTGGGAAATGACCCCTTTTCTTAACAGAATCCCAGTGGACAAGTGCAATATGTGCTGCTTGTGCTTAACATTTAAAGAGTTTCAAACCCAGATTAAGTTGCATTCTCCAACCCACCACTTGAGATTCTGCCTGTTGGACACCTATCTGTCTGTTCTGTGTGTTTAAATAGAGAAAGCAAGCAAGGCAATGGATGTGGTGTGCTCTGAGCATGCAGTTCGGGCTCAGGTAGGGTTTGGGAGATTTATACAAGTGACAGATTATGGATTGTTCCTTTATGTTGTGGATGACTATGGAACCATGATGTTCACATTGTGCAGCGCTGTGTTTAGGGCATCACAGCCCCAGCAGAGGTAGTCATCATGCTGCCCAGCTAAAGCAGTGAGGATCTGGTCTTACTGGAGCAGAGAGCTCTGCTGCCTGTCATACTTGTATGGTGAATCCTCATGGAAATTGTGTGCCTGGCTATTGGATCTATAACAGGGCTGAAAACCCAGCAGGAAAGGGGTCATAAGAGGGTAAAAGATTGATTAGACTTTCTGTGGTACCCTGCTGCATTGAGGGACGGGGCTTCCATGCTGCTCCACTCCATCAGTGAACCACAATTGACACATGGGCTGCTCCAACTCATTCCTGTCTGGCTGATCCTGGTGGCCAGACTCGGGGCATTCCCAGAGCTTTTGCGAAACGTAGCTGGGATGCAGGGAAACTACAGCTTGGGCTTTCAAAACTCCTTTAACTTGAGCGTGACCATTGATCTTCCAGAAATACTGAGTGATGTGTGAACTCAGGATTTGGCAGAGTCATCATTCATGTGTTTTAATAGGGAGAGATGCAGCAATATGAAGAGCTAGATGCTGGAGAAGCTTCAAGAGCTCAGAAGAGAAAGGTGAGTAACTGACCTGTATTTTTAGGTTTTCCTCCAGGCTCTAGGAGTCACTGATCACCTAAACCTTGAAGCATGAGGTGCCTCTGTAGATGAAACTGAGAACCTTTCTCATACAAAGATGAAACTCTGTAGGAGCGATACCAAGTATACGGAAGATTAATTGGGACTAAGATAAAGCATGAAGCTGGTACCAAGCATATCAGAATAAACATGATTGAAAGACCAGGTGCTCTGAACCATAATCTTGAGTGTGTGAGAAAGCAAGGCTGGAAAAACCTGCCTGGGAATAAGAGTGTGGATGTGAAAGAGACAAAAGAAAATATCCTGTTTGTCTTCTTAGTTCAGGAACCGAAGGACTGTATCAATCTGCTTGAAAGTGAGAAGTGAGTTTACTTTCCTAATTTGACTTCTGTATGCCATGCTGATTAAAAGAATATAGTTAAAGAAAACTGCGAGGTCTGCATCTCCTTCATCACCACACAACTCTCCCTCTATTATTTCATCAGTCTTTACCCATAGAGGTATTTCCAGACAGAGTCAGAACTGGGTGTTCCATGAGATTAAATCAGTAATGCTCCACTGAAACTAGTAACTTCGAAAGAGGGGTAAGAGTTTGTTTCCTTTTTTCATGGTGGAATCTGTTGCGTTTAAAACATCATTAGAGGGTACTTGTTACTCATTCAAGCATGAGAATTTGAGTGACAGGGGAAAGCATGCCCTCTTCATATAACATCCTTCTTTTCACCTTTTAGTTTTGTTACACTTTCTCACTTGCCAAGGAAATTGCATGTGTGTGGAGGAAAGGAAGAAGGGATTTGACACATTTAATGGACATTTATAAGGGCTGCAAAGCATTTATTATAGTAGTAAATGAATTAACTAATTATAGGTGACCATTAAATTATAGCTGCACTCAGAGAAGAAACTCTGTAAAATTAGCTTAGGTTTGTTCTAGGGGTCTGCTCTCTTGACCAAACCATGTTCCAAACCTCATAATGTAAATCCAGAGCAATTATTCTGACTTGGTAAAGTTAGTCTCAACGTTCTTTGAGGTAATTGAGAGCCCGGTCTGGCTAGTTCCATGTCATTGCATCCCAGATGCTTACTTCTGCAGTGAAAACAAGTGGTTTTTCTCTTAATACCACACAGACAATGAAGTTGTGGTCAAAGACCTGAAGACAGCCTGTCTTTTTAATCAACAGTCAAGGTATCAATTAGTTTCTAGCTGTAAAAGTTGAATTACTGAGTATGATGAAATAGACAGGGGAGATAGTTTCATGAGCACATTCCAGATGGAGAATGCAGCGCTAAACCTAGGGGGAAAAAAACATTTTATCTTGGAAATTGTGTCCCAAGAATAAGTAGGACAAGCTCATGACATCAGATGTCTTTGGTGTCTTTCCTTAGTTATTTTAGTTCTTTACTGCAAGTGGTTACACCTCTTACAGCCAGGCTGGGGCTCTAAACCAGCTGCAGCTTAGAAAGAGAGGAGGTTTTTGGGAAGTTTTGAATCTATCACAGCTAATACAGTGAAGCCAAAGAAAGAACTTGAAGTAATAACAGCAATAATAAGGCTACTACCCTTTGATATGGAGGAGCTGTAGTGGGAAACAGAGACTCCTACTTCACTCTTATGGGTTGCAGATGACATAAAAGCCCATTGCTGAATAAGAATAACACAATCGGGTGGCTGGAAACAAAACAAGGGGTTTGTCATGGAGGGGAATGATCCTTGTGAAAAAAACACTTTTACTTTGAAACTTCACTCATGTTTGCAACAAGCGTGGCAGACCCACTCTCAGGGAGGGAGTCTCTAAGTGCAGTCCTCATGATATGAGTCTTTGGGCTTAGCTAAACCTCTCTTTCCACTGAATATAAGCTGAAATGAGGTGCTAAATTGTTATAGAAGCACAACCTCAAAAAAACCCTAGAAGTAACAAAATCTGTGTAAACAACATGGCCAAAATGCCAACAGGAAGAGCACACTTTTATCTGAGGAAAGAGTATATGAGCAGCAGGGAGAAATGAAAAGAGGCAAAAAGATTATGAATGGGAATTAATAAATGTTGGCTTCAAATGAGTTCTTCGACTAAACAGCAGAAAAGACAAACCCACATTTCTGACTAGAAACATCTTGCTATGTCCCTGTCTACGGCCAGATCCAAATAAAGCATATGAAGTCACTTCCTCAGGAATGACGCAAGTGTTATTGATGGATAGTGCTGCGTAGGATTAGGAAAAGGGCCTCTGATGTCAGCAGAGCTCATCCTTAGTAGAGGGGTATGTGTCTGCCTTAACATTATGAAGCTCTTTCCTTGGAACAGAGTTGTCTATCCAAAAACAAAAATAAAGAGGGGATCAGTGAGGGGAGGGAAATACCCACTGTCTCTGATTGGAATCTTTTTTTGTCTTGTAAAAAATATCTTAATTTTCACTTATATTCCATGCTTGTAGCTAAAGGCCATTAAAACTAATAAAAGTAAATCATTTGTGACAGGTCTTAGAAAACAGTTTCTGCAATGCACCGCACTCTCAAATGCTCATTAGAAATAGTGGTTTTCTTTTCGGAAGAATGCTTGCTGAATGCTTAAAATGTGTTGCCTCCAACTTTTGACAACTAGCACAGGCTATGAGAAGCTTTGAAGCAAATGTTTGACATAAAAAAGATGGTCTGATGCTATATCAAATAAGATTCGGGAGGAAGCATCAAAGCAGAAAGCATTAGGATGAAATGCAGTTGGAGGAAAGAAAATCAACACGCTCATTTCTGATTTTACATTTTCTAGCATCAATATAAACAACTGATTTGCATTTGTTGAGGACACTAGATTCAATTCTTTACAAAGTAGAATTAAACAGGGCCTCCTCCCCCAAATCTTTCTGATAGCGTAGGATAAGGCAAGAAAAAACTTGTTACTTACACAGTGATAGATCGCAGGAAGAAAAGTGAGTCTCTTTGACAATGGGATGACACCTGTTTTCCTCTTCCAGCCTCCATCTTGAGTGAAAACTGAGGATATTCTTTTATAACACAGTCTCATGGTCCATTCTGAACAAAATCCCTGCTAGAAACCAGCACGGGTTGAAAAAAAACTCCACCACACTGTAAAATAATAAGTATGTCAAGCATCTTGGCTTAACTCCTTAGAGGGTTAGTGAAATAAATGTTTCATTTGTTTTACATGGTATTTTTGTTAAATACACTTTGAAGTATCTTGTACATTGATCTAACTAGAGCACTGTGATCTTAACCTCCAGAACAGAGGTGAGACATTGCCAATAAAACTGGATTACCTGAAATACCCCTGATTTGTGTGAGCGAGGTTTCACCTAGTACTTCTGCTAAAGGGACAACTAGTTGGAATAAAACTCATGAAAACAGGTCCTGTCGAAACATTTCTTCAGACAGGAAGGTGTAAGCCCAGGACTCCCAGATGGAATGCTCAGGCAGGTATTTCCTGGAGATGTGCTCCTCAGCTACTCATTTCTGGCTCTGATTTACTCAGACACTTCAATATGTGGATATGGCTCAGGAGAAGACTTTCAGGTGGTCTTTGGTTTTGCCACTGTACTAATGTTTTCAAAGAGGATTTAGAGTTGGTTCCTAAACTTGGGTTCATGAGAAACAGACAGTAGAGCTATTAATGAAAAAGTTACAAGAACATACAAGAACGGCATTGTATAAATGCAGGGAAGAGGCTTCTATACACTAGCCAAGTCAAACACTAAGTTTGCAGCCTTGGACAGTTGCAATACAACTGAATTTACCTTGCATTTTAATTTCTAGTTATTCTGCTTAGACTACATTTTGCACAGAGCAAGTTAACACAGCCAAGCATCATAGAAGTCCTGCATCTTATGTTTCCCATTCATATATTATTCCTCCTGTCTAGCCTTTGGCCCGCAGTCTCTCTCCATCGCTCGATCAGTTTTCATGGTCATTCAAGTCGTAGGGGTGATTTGTTCAGGTAAAATGGAAAATTGAAATGGAACGGGTGTTGGATACAACATCATCCGCTTTTTCTATTTTGTCAAAGTGCCGTGGCTGTTCATTTTTTCATGGTCATGAGTTGAAATAAATTAAACTTCCCAGAGGCGAAACTTCTCTAAGATCAAATTGGAATATATTGATTAGGCTCTTTGAGGGCTGATGGATTGGCCTCTTATGCTTTATAAACACATTTACCAACACGCTCTCAGAAACAGTTGCTTAGCACTGGGCAAACTGATTGTGTTTATTTAGAACCGTGACAGTGGCGTACACCTGTAGCCCTCATTCTGGCCAATAAAGTCTCACTTCCTGATTGATGGAGACAAGTTGAGCTGTCTGGTTACCTGACTCCTAGGACTGGTCCCAAAGGTTGCTAGGCTGATGGAGTCCAGCATAATGCATCAATGTCAGTAAAACAACTTAGCATGTCATTGAGAAGATCTGATCAGCAAGCACCCAGGAGGAAGGATGAAAGCAGTGAACTGGAAGATTTTTTGAGTGCTTGTGATAGCGAAGGGGACAGGGAGTCCCAGAACAAGGGAGTTTTGAAAGGGCATGTATACTAATAACTTCAGAAGCATAACGCTAGAGGTGGATGAACGCAGTTACTGGCCAAATACATCCAGATACAAGAGTCCCAGAAAGCAAAGATTGGATGTAACTCACTCATATGAATAGCTGGGAATAGAATCATGGATTTCGCACAATGAGAGAGAAATACAGAATTGAGAGTTACATCCCATCAGCCGGGTCGAAGGCACAAGCAACGCGTGGTCCAGAACGACCTCAGCCTGCCTTATTTTCCATTCTCAATCTGCAGCTGTGATTTAGGAATCGTCTTTGGAAAAAGGAATCTAAGAGAAACATAAGGAGAGGTTGGCAGTGAAGGACAAAGATAAGAGTTAAGAACTGTGAACTGGAACTTCACCAGATGGAGATGAGGATTTGGACACTGGATTTGTGGAGGCAGTGTCAGGAAGTCTAATAGTCCAAGGAGAAAAATTAGGTTTCTAGTTTCTTCAGAGAAAAAAAAAAAAAGCAGGCTTATTAACACAAAAACATGGTCTGCTGCTGTATCAAAAAGAAGCAGTAAGAAGAATCAAAGCAGAAACCTTTAAATGAAAGACGGCATCTTGCTCCTATCATTCTCTAAAGGTATCTGTAGCATTTCCAATCTCAGTTGCTAGTCAGAATCAGAAAGTGTGGGTGGCACTTGAGCACTTTTCTTTCAGTCTCTCATTGAATCTGTGTGGATTAGACCATGTGGGATGCCAACCTGCTCAGGCATGTCTTGGTGACATCTAACAGGCTGTTTTATGCCATAGCCCAGAGTAGCGTGGGAGAGAGCTTTAAGAGAGCGTAAGTCAAAGAGCAGAATTTTGCCTTCAGGTTCCTGCCGACAAACAACTTGACAGGGTGTGTTCTTTCCAACAGAGAGTAAGCAACCTCTTCAGGGAGATAGTGACGTGTGTAATTTCCCCCAGTTCATCTTGTGCAACAACCAGGATTTGTGGTCTGCTTTAGCATACTTCAGCTGCCAGCCACTGTGCAGCTATACTGTGTGAGGTACACAAAGCTGTTCCCTGAAGGATTGAGGCACAAGGAGTCAATGTGGAAGAATTTCAGTAGGTCAGCATCTTCTCCACAGTCTAATGAAGTGTTCTTTACTGCATTATGGTCAGAAGTGCTACATTGCAGTCTAGCTCAAGATGACTCAAAGCCATACATTTTTTACCAACTGGCTTTATAGACTGTCTCCCTAAATCATACATTTTGCTCTTTAAAGTTTGCACCATCTTCCTTTGAGACTATTCCCCTGGCTAATCTCTTCGAAGACAACTTCTCAGCCTAACAGTCTTTGCTCTTTTATTCCTGTTAGTTGGCCTAAATTTTCCCTTTGCTTAATTCAACCCAATTATTTCCAGTGATACCCACTGGAGGACCCTTAACATTTTCTTTTTCCTTTATGGTGTTTTAGCTCTTCAAAGGCTTGCAGACATTTGTCCTAATGGAGAGCGGATAGAGAGTTATCTGACTTGTCGGGGAGGAGAGGTTGCTCTGTTCCGATTCCATTACAGCAGGAAACATGCTGGATATCAAAGAGAAATTTATGTAATGTATTCCTGCATTGTTCACAATACAGCATCATGTTTTATGCAAGCAAAAGGAGCGTGAGGAGAGAGCGGAAGAAAACTCCGTTTAACTGGCAGTGAAATGACAATAAAACAACAAATGGGGAAGGCAGCAGGAGATAAACCTTAGCTTTTATGGGCAGATTCCTCAGTTGCTATCATGAGTGGAAGGCCATTGAGCACATCTGAGGGTGGTGAGGAGGAAGAGAGTGATGTGAGGAGGGAGTAAAAGCTCTAGGGTGGATTTAGGGGTTACACACAATTTAGGGCTGCTGTGTGGTGGGCACATGGACAGAGGCCAGAAGAAGACCTTGCATCACAGAGCTGGCTCTCAGGCACAGCTCGTGTCCTTGCACAGGTCTCAGTAAAAACCTGGGCAAAGCTCAGAACAGGTCACATGACACAGAGAAGGATATAAAAATGCCTTGTCAGGTGTGGCAGTTGGTTGTGGCGTTTTGGTCCTGGCAATTCTGGTCACAGGCATAAGCGGGAAGCAGAAAAATGCCTGTGAAAATGGGAATGTCCAAAGAGCCACCTTTGTGTCTCAATGAAGACAGAAGGGTTTACTCTCTAGAAAGTGATACCCTTGTGAAGTTTTACTTTGATTCAGAAGTTTAAAGAATTAAGACAAACCTCACAGGGTGAGAAGGTGACTCAGTTTAGGGAACCTGCTGTGAGATCTAATTCCTTTCATTATTTTTTGTTGCTGAAAGAAACACACGCACACACACACGTATATAAATAAATGAACAGACTTTCAGAGACAAAAGAACATTTCCATTTTGCAGCAATGATCACAATGTAAAAAGGCTTCATCACCATGGAAACAGCCCTAAGCCTCATCATATCTAATGGTGATTTTCCAAAGAAGTCCTTGAAACATCTTTTGTTTCTTGCTTTGAAGTCAAAAGAAATGGTTGAGTGCCAAGAAGAAGACTATCAGTTCCAGATTTCCAGTCACAGGCCCGGTCTCAGCTCTGCAGGCAACTCATCCTTCCCCATGCGCTTGAGGAAGGCTCACTCAAAGTAATTGCCACACGCAAGTTAGCAGGGGGAGGAAAGTAAGAGGAAAATAAGAAAAAAAAAAGAATACATATATATATATATATATAAAAAACACAGGTGGCTTATGGAGAGAAATTTTCTCAACAAGTGGCAAACACTAGATTTCCATTCCCCAGACAGGATCCTCTGCAGAGGGCTGTTATATTAACACATAAAGCAGCTGAGATGTGAGCAGGTACTGGCTTTCCATGCTGAGCTTTCTTTTCCCTCATGGCAGGGACGCTTATCCACTGCCGTGGCAGCAGCTTTGGTGTGCCTGATTTAGGAATTAATGACCTAATTAGGAGTGCTGGAGAGGGGGAAAGGGAGGAGGGAAGGTAAAGGAGGCACCACAAAGTACATTGAAGAGCTTTGCCACTGCTAATGGAGTTTCTCGCTGTTTGCAGAGGGACTCACTAAGGGATTTGAATGAACGTTTCCTAGACCATTTTAAAAGCTGATGGGGGATGCAACTGCACCAAAAGGGAAAATAAGCAGCTTGAAAGGGAGGAAAATGGTTTTGGAAATGTATTCACCCCATCTCTTTACAGTCATTGTACTGACCATCTCTGAGCCGTCGGTAATGTCCCAGATGTCTTGTTGTCATCGATAACAATGCCAGAATGGGGAAAGAAGAGCCATGACCAGTGGGACAACAAGACCAGGAGATGGTGGCCTGGACTCTTCAACACTGATGGCCTCAGGCAAGGGCTCTTGGACCAGAAAAAATGAGTGGCAGACAATAGGCTGAAAAGGGCAGCAGTGGTCCCAGAAATATTACTTGCTTTGGAGAACAAAGATCAAAACAGAGCAATGCCCATCGGCAGGAGGTCACTGTCCCTGAAAGTACTTAAAAGACATGCAGAAGTGGTGTTTAGGGGCATGATTTCGTGGTGGACTTGTCAGTGTTGGGTTTACAGATGGACTCAATGCTTGTAAAAATCTTTCCCAACCTAAATGATTCTGTTATTCAGTGGTTCGGTGAATGACTGTCAGCCCCAGCCACATTAAGACTACAAATGGTGCTGGATGTACAGATGTAACTACAACCACTGCAAATGGAAAGAGCTCAGTTACACTGAAAATTAGACTTCATGATCCCAACTTTACAGGGCTCTGCAGAAGTGTCAGGCTACTATAAAAAAAGTGACATAGATTCTGTTTTCACTTTGTATGAAAAGCATCTTCTCAAAAAGGCTGTGGGATTGAAAGCTCTGATGCCTGAAAGAGCTGAAGAGTCTCAGCAAATGGTGTCTGGGACTAGTGTATCTGTCTTGACCTCTGGTTATTCAGTTAGAACTAAGCAAATAATTTGCTTTTTGTGCCTTAGTCACTTCTCCCCTGCTAAAGCAGAATTTGTCATTGAAGGAGCTGGATGAGAAGTGGGTGCCCTTTCCAGCCAAAGTGTAAGACTATCATCAACTCCCTTCACCGAGACCATCAACCCATTCTTTGTCTTCAGCTGGCTTTGAACCATTGACCAGGAGGTGGAAGACTTTCTATTTCATTTTCAATCCTCTGAGACCTCCAGACATCCCTCCCATCTTCTGAGGCCATGTGCTGTGCCCCTTTTCATTGCTGAAATAGCTATCTGTCCCCTTTCTCACCTGTTCCCTTATCCTGCTTTATTTCCTCGTGGAAATTATTTTTTTCTTTAGACATTCAAGAGCAAAGGATCCTGACCTGAGACGATTGTCACTAATAACTTCTTCTAAACCACCTCTCAGTAAAGTGAGAGATATTTTATTATTTTATTTTATTTTATTTTATTTTATTTTATTTTATTTTATTTTATTTTACTTTATTTTATTTCTCCTCCCTCTTAACAAAATTGCTCCTTAAGGAAGAATATTGTCTACAACCACATGAAGAACAATAAGATCAGCCCATATTGATACTGCAGTGTATATTTTAAAGTCATGCACGTATCCGTAGAATTGAGATTTGCACTTTTTTTTTAACAGATTCTAACATCCTCAAATCCAAACATTCAGTGTCCCTCTGTTGCTTAGAAAGGTGCAAAAGAACCTCATCCATTAAATAAATACCAGTTGCTAACTCTTGGCTCAGATCCACAAAAGCCTTGTTGTTCATTAGAAACAAGGACTTCAAATCTCAGAGCCAGCACTTTAGTAGCAACTTTACAGGGAACAAATAATAATGATAACAATAGCAATACAGAAATAAAAGGTGGCAAGGTGCAAAGCAGCAGGGGTCCTACAGACAGTTCCTGGGATGTTTCTTCTTTCAAGAAGTGAAAAGATGCAGGATGCACCCATTTGAAAGTGTACGGCCATACAACCGTTACTCATTAGCTGAACATGAACATTCTTCACCTGTGATTTGAAATGCAGGGAGTAGGCTTTTGCATGCTTCCATCCTTGCGATACAATCATCCATGTTCTGTTCTGAAGTCTTCAAATGCTTGGCAGGCAGTTGCAGCCCTTTCAGTTCACAGGGAGAACAGACGGTTTGCCAAGAAAAGGATTCAGAACTGGATAAACATTAAACAAATACTTCAGGGAGATTTATTTTGTTTGTGGTACATCTTTAGATTTTGCATTTGAACTCTTTGTGGAGGATTAAACTTTTGATATGCTTGCTCCATCTACTTCTCCCTCCTTCTCCTGCCCAGTACCTCAGGTAATGATGGTGAGTCAGGAACACAGGGTCAGCTTGATGGGGAAATTACAGGAGGTTCCAAGCCTGAAGGAGTTCCCTTGGAGCAGGTCAGTTACCACAGGTGGTTGAGCACCCTTCATTCCCAGCAGGAAGGAATTATTACCCCTATTTCTCCAGGAACAGCTCAGATCCATGGGAAATGCTGAAGCATCCCCTTGTTTTTTTTTAAAGCCACTTCCATGTGCAAATTGCATGATGTCAAAACTCCAAACTGCCTTAAAGAAAGCAAATCACTCTGTCTACCCTACGACTGCACACAGCATGAGCTAGCTTCTCATCTTTAGTGGTGCATGTTCCCTTTGCTCAGGTCCAAGGCTAACATACTTCTTGATCATCCATCCAACCTTGCCTGCTCCCAAGCCTGCACAACACAAGCCAGAGGCATGGGCTGAGTCATTGCTGAAATACTTCAGGAAACACAAGATATTGATCACTGAGACACAGTAAAAGTTCCTACAGATGCTCTGGTCCTCTGTGTGTGCTTTTCATTCAGGATTTTGCTCTTTGAGAAGAGTGAAAGAGACAGGCAAGCTTCCTTAAGCAACCTGAGGAGATGTTCACACAAGGATAACTACAGTGGAGAGCTAAGGACCCAGGTGTGTAGCACGGGATGGTGAGAAGGAAAAACTAAGCACATTTGTTCCTTAGACTGGACCAGACAGAATGGCTCAGCAGTGAGAGGAGGCACAGACAGTTCTTAGCTAACACAGAAATCATCCTTTAGATTGGAGAAGAAAAATCATGACTAACTTTCTGTAACAGATCTAAACCAAAGATAAAACAACAAAAACAGCGTTGTGAGACAGAAGCAGATTAAGGAGTATTCCTTAAGATTAAGTAACCAACTGTTTCCTACGTTGCCTATTTCTCTGTTTCTTCACCTCAGCATCAAATTTCAGCTGGTTGGATGAAAAGGCAGAGCAACCGAACATGCATTCCCTGCAGTTGCGTGAAAAAGCAGCAGCTGAGTAGAAGAGCGGTAGAAAAAAGTTTGGTACCAGTTAGAAACCAGTAATAGCTGAGCTTGTTTATCTTGAGATTTTCCCTATCTGGTCTGATTTTTAAAGCTCCCTATGTCTCTTACTGAGCAAGAAACAGGAAGTTATTATACACCTGGTTCTGGGGTTCAGTTACTCTTGAAGACATCATCAGCCTGATATTGACATCCTTTCATGACCGAGGAAAAGAAGCTAATGCCCTTCTGCAAGCACCCCTGACAACAAAGCACCAAGACACCCACTTCTGGACTAGGGTGAATCAGTGTAGCTCCAGAGAATTATTAGATCCTGTCTATTTACATCTGCTGCACACCTGGTTTTTCCATCTTTAGGTATTCTTCTCTTCTGAAAAATAGAAAATGAATAAGCTGGGATCCATCTCAGCTCTTCATCTTCTTCCTTGTCACTGCAGTGATAAATATTTTTTGGACCAGCCATCTTTATCTTCACAAGTGATGGAGCAGTGTCACCTCTCTCCATGGGAGGCCAGCCTTTTGTTCAATCATTTTCTCTTTCCCTCCCCTCACGTTAGTGGCTAACTGAAGCATATCCTTTCCACCTCTGCTTTGATTTCTTGCCACAATGCACCTCCTCTTGATAATCATTACCAGCAAGGGGTCACTTTGGAGACCATGGATTTCTGCTGTGTGAAAAGCCAGTCTTACAAGATCAGGCTGCTTCTGGCATTTCTATGTTGGTTTCTTTTCCACTGTTTGGAAATCCTTGTCTTTCCTAAAGTGAGTTGTCTTCCAGGCAACAAACATATAACGATACCAGGAGATAACTGTACTATTGGGCAACAGAACATCATTGGCTGCAGTTCAGAGGGAGTCGCCACAAACATTCAGACCTTTAGCATCTCCTGGCACCAATTCCTCCCTTGGACATGCAGAATCATTCTAGCTGCAGCTAGAAGACCATGGGAACTTGCAATTTACATGTCTCATTTGGAAAGAAAAATGAAAATAAAATCGAAGGTACACCAAGGAGAACAGTGTTAATACCACTGTAAGTACATACCACGTCTCAGAGGGCTTTGGAGCCTGCTCAATCCCAAGGCTCATAGGGTCTGTGTTAGAAGATTGGAACCTGGGACTTTGTTTTGATTGTAGCAGTGTGTTAAAGTGGCAGCAGGAATACCTCTAATCACTCATTTGAGCTCTTTAAGACCCTTCTGTAGAGATGGATTAGAAGCAGGACCCTTATAATGAGCAGGAAGCTATATCCCACTGGGGCAAACTGACACAGCATCATGTGGAGGATCACGTTTCAGATATGGTAGTTTTGATCTCTGTAGGAAGTCTGCAAAATCAAACCTGCAGGAATCCTGATTCATCTGCAAAGGTAAAATGAACATCCTGACATAAAATGTGAACTAACGCCCGTTGGGAATCTTTCTGTTTGATGGGGTTCAGAGCAAGCTGTCATTTACGGTTGTATTAATTCTGAAATGTTGTTCTTTGAGCCCAATCCTTCCCCTCTTCTCCTATTCCCAGTGAAGTTCAGCCCTTTTGTCATCATTTCTAGAGGCAAAAGAGGTGTAGGAGAAGAAAACACCTTGACGCCCTGATCTGCAAGGAGGAAAGGTACTAGATTTAAAAATTTTAATTACATCAAAAAGTGGCCCAGGGCTCACTTGGGTCAACAGAAAGATTTGTTTATTCCAATTGGTTATAACTAAAACTTTAAGGGTGAATTTAATCATAGTTGTCATTACCCTCTAAAACCCGATCAACTTAAATCCAGGCTGAGCATCTGGAAAAGCAGCTGCTAAATGGGCCCTTCTGGGACAATTCTTCTGATCCATCCTGAACATGTGTCATCAGGTGGGATGAGATGCTTAGCCCTATTCACTGGCTACAGAAAGAGTCTAACTGTCTTAGTACCTAACTTTTAGATGTACTAAGTCTGATTAGATCAATACCACCTAAATTGTTGTATGTGGCGCTTGACAGTGCAGCAGAAAGCCCATTGGCATCCAAAGAGATCTTTGACAGGAGAAGAATGAATAAATGCACAATTTGATCCTTTATTATTTCTTTTTCTTTAGAAACACCGTTGCTATTGCTGCAACTCTAACCGTAGACTTGGTTTAATAAGACATGCTAATGTCTTATGACTTCTGGGAGCTCTAGACTGAACCCATGTTGATAACAGGCTTAGCCTCAGAAATGATGAATCACAAGAGGGAGAAGAGATATGAAAATTCTGTTCAGTCCTTGCAAATGAAAAGAGATGTGATTGTAGAATGTGTTTGGGATGTATGAGTGGGGTTCCTGTAATCAATCATCCTAAATAAACCATTTTACTTAACATCTGTTTGAAGGTAGACAATCAGGCTAGGTATATTTTCACCACACAGAAACACTTGCAGAGTCTTATATCTGAATTTCTCTATCTTAGTTATTTTATATGAACCCTCATTTTATAGCATGTGAGTCTCTGGCAGATTTCAGAAAGGCTTTAGGCATGATATTCAAACCAGAATGTAACACTAGTTACAATTTACTGATTGAACAAACAGATTTGTTCAAAAGCAAGCAAGACATATATGGCAGAATAACACAAATAAAACCCAGCACTCTTATATCCTAGCTAGCATCCAAGCCACAGGAGCAGCTTCCTTGTAGTAGCTCCCTAGATGGCTTTTCTTTTCCTCATAAACTGCACTGAGTGTCCTACTTAAGGATGTTTTTGAAAGGAAATTCCTCAATGTAGTAAATTTCTCCTAATACTATAGAGTGATTATTGGTGTTTTACTTTGATTTAATGTCTTCTAGTAAATAATCAGCCAAGCAACACAACTCCAATAACAACAAAATCCAATAACATTATTTCAATAGTCCCAGAACCACAGGGCAGGAATGGGCTGCTAGAGTTCATCTTGGCCCTGTGATAAGGCAGAAGCAGTCACTCTGGTGTCCTTTCTGATGTTTGACAAACCCACTCATGGCTTTCCTCAAGCGAAATCCTGTGCCCTCCCCCAGATAGCCCATCACAGCCACTCAGTCCTTCCTGGGAGAAAGAAAAAAATCCCTCTTGGGAAGAGTGGGATTCAGCCACCCCGTAAGAACATGGAGAACACTATATCCCTTCCCTTTTTGCAGCAACCTTATCTGTACTCAAGAATTTCTATCATTCTTCACTCCCTTTCACTTCTAGAAGTCAACCAGGCACAATGTTTTCAGTCTTTACCTATAAGATAAGTTTTAGTAGACTTCTAGCCAGTCTCATCTCTCTGTTCTGCATTATCTTCAAATTGGGACCAGGTTTCTTGGAGGTAGACAGTCCTCCAGTTGAGGTGTCACCACAGCTAACTGCAACAGAGGGTTGTTTTGTGTCTCATCAGCCATACACTTCCTTACACAGTCTGGTAAAATGTTTGGAGAGTAATTTTCAGCTTCTCATAGGCAGTAGCCCCAGGGCCCTGCCTGAGGAACTTCTGCTTTGTTAGTTCTCCTTTTGCACTTGTACATCCGAGCATCATGGTGCTGTACCTTGCACTTTTCCCTACTGACCTGCAGTATATACTTCTCAGACCACATTTGCTCATGTTCAACTCATTTAAAATTCTTATTCTGTGCTTTTTTTCATTGCCAGCCCTGTCAGTCTCACCTGTGTATTAAACTGCTGGACCTCGTTCCCTCATCCAGGTCAGTCAAGAAATGATAGCGTGGGACCTCAGTCAGGACAAATTTCTCTAGAATCCATTTCCTTGAATCCTCCTGCTTCAGGACAGACAACCATCAAAAGTTAGAGTGGATACCCATTGACACTACATCTAAACTGTTTTCTTGCTTCCTAATTTTCTTCCAAGAACACTGTGTGCAAAAAGTTATCAAAAACCTTACTGACATCAGGAGGCACCACAGCTGCTGTGTTCTTTGTCCACAAGGCCTGTTGTCCCAGAGTAGATGAAAATCAGATTGACTTTCAAACGATTTGTTCATGACAAATCCATGATGGATGTTACTGACTTTCCTGTTTACTTTTAAGTGGTTTTGAATTGCTTATTTGACTGCAGATGTCCCTTGAACATGTGAACAGGCCTGCCCATGCAAGCAGGGTATGCTCAGGTTAAAATTTCTGGTGATCCACCAAGCAGATTCCCAGGGGTTGGGTCAGGAGAAGCAGCACACAGGACTCTTGTGGCAGGATTGACAAAGCGGCTTGGGCACGTAAACCCATCTCAAACTTGTACCTACCCTACTCAGGGCACTATGCAGGACACTAAGCTTGTGATTCTGTCAATTAATGTACTCTTTTTTCCCCCCTCATCAATGGGTCTCAGCTTATTTCAGATTCCAGTTGGAAATACGGGCATAAATAGTGCACAAATAATCAGAATCAGGCTCCAGCTGCCATAGCTGCCTTGTAGGAAGTATTGAGCCTGATACCACAACATTCCTCCTTCATTGCTCTACACAACTGGGTTTTTTTCTTTCTCTCCTTTTCTTGTTCATTAACGGTGCAAGCACCTGTTTTTAAGATGTATTTTATATACATATATAAGGAATACATACAGGAGTATATCCCTCATAATTCCTGCCTTGCACAGTAATTTCATAAAGACTTACCAGAGTCATCTTTATTTTGTGCCAAGGAGTCTGTTCATCTACAGGTATTTGCCTGGAAAGCTCTCACAGTCATTTTGTAGAGTGCCTGTGTTTTTCCTCTGCACTTTCTGTCCCTGAGGTATCATCAGTTTCTGGCAAGCTTCAGACTTCTTTATTTGCTTCTAAGGGCTGGACAGAATCTATAAGAGCCTGGAAAATTCAGTCTCACTGAAGGGCTGATGTAGGGTCACTCTCAACTATTTGCACTTTCTGACAATACTGTCCCCCCATCCACGGGTAAACATGAATGCCAGGGCAATGTCTCTATAATTTCGGTCATCCTGATATTCACCCAGATTTTGGAGCAACTCTGTTCATTACGAGGTGTTAAATGAAGCTGTCGGTGTGCATATCTTCTTTTTTCCCCCATTCAAATTCATTCCCTGTCCTAGCTGTAACCTCACACCCTATAACTTCACAGTTCACAGCCCTAGCCTAGGCTGTTTGATTTGTTGTGTTTGTTCACATTTAGCACAATCCTTACACTCAGCCACTTGTCGGAAGTGTGAAGGCATTCGGGCAGATATTTTTATTAAAGACATCCAGGGCCTGACTCTTCATAGTCCTGAGACAGCCAAAGTTATCACACCAGTGGAAAATAGAAGCAAAAACCTGCCAGGAAGCTCCACAATATGTTGCTGATGAGTCCAATTTTCACCCACACACAGCTCTGAAGGAGATATTTGTACCCCACGTTTCCCTCAATATATCCTCTTTCCCAGGCCATGTGATGCTATTGTGGACAAAACACAGACCCCAGTCCCCTCATTCCTCCAGATCGGCTGCTGCCTTGCTTGTCTTTGCTTACAAACAGCAAATGTCTAACTGTTACTTTGCAAATACAAGCATTTCCCTGTGTCATTGACATCTTCTAGTTGCAAAGCATATGTAAAACCAGCCCTGTGAATTACACAAAACAGACCAGAATTTGATCACAAAACCTGATTAAAGGAGTTGCATGAAAGAAGAGCATATATTGTATGTAAACAGGAAAAGTATCTTCCCGTTCATTCTTCATACTGAGGAGAGATTATTGTCTGACACCTCTGCAGTCTCGTCCATTCTTTTGTGCAACAAAAAAGGGCAAGATAAACATATGCTGAAAATATTTATTAATTTTCAAAGGAATTAAAGTTTTCCTAGGGCTTCAATTCCAACCAGAATTGTCTCCAAATTAGTAGCGAACAACAAGAGAATCACCAATGAAACTGAAAGGTGGTAAAATTAAAAGTGCTATAATTTGCATTTCCAAAAAAGGCACACGTAACAGAGTGCCTGAGATGTGAGTGAGCAAGATTCAGATAAGAAACAGAGATTTGTGAGAACAGAAGAAGCTCTTCAGCCGCCAAACCTCCCCACAGTCTTCAAAGAGATTAATTCAAGGGCACACAACAACTCCTCTCTAACAGGGAGTTGTGAGATTCCCTACCCAGTGGTGGTTTATTCAATAATAATCTCTGAGGGTTTTGCTGATGAGGTCCTCCCCTGGGACTGTAGGAGACCCTGGTCTTAGTGTGGGGTCCAGAGGAAGGACCCTGCAATGCCCTGACATGAGCAGGGCTCTGCTTAGCCACACGTGCTCCACGTGCCTCTTCCTTCTAAGCCCTGAGAGCTTGAAAGGGGAGTTCCCCACAGCAGAAATCCCACTGTGCGAGCTCCAAAGCGGATGGATGCTCTGATACAGAAGTTAGATTTTCTTTGTCAGCAGGCCCTGGCATCTTCCTTTTTTCTAAGAAGTGAAGCTGACTCTTCCCTTGGTGGGATCACGGAAAACCACCCCTTTGCCAAGTCGAGGCTCACCCCTGCAGCAGGCAGCAGGGCTCGCATCTTTGCTGTGCTCAGTCTGGCTGGTGCTGCATAGACAGAGCTGAAAAGCACCACAGGGGGCCCAGCCACACTCTGCAAAGACTTCAGCTGCACACTTTATAGAATAAAGGTACTGCATGGAGGCAGTTCCTCGCAACAGCTTCAAATTAGGGTCAGGTTTATTTTACATCTCCTTCTCTTTCACTCATAAGACTGTGGTCGCTTTAGCAGAGAGACCTTTCTTGTTGCCCTCTCACTACGACACGAGGCTAAGGAGATCCCCGTCCCCAAGGCTGCTTCTCTTCTGCAGGCTCTACACACCATTTTGTGAACTGTCAGGGGAAGATGGAAATTCTGGGGATCGGAGAAAGCTGATGAGGTGGCAATTGGCACAGCTCAGGGAGATGTTCACATTGTTCTGTCTTATGTAAGAGGTGATAAAACACAGGAAACCCAAGAGTAGCAAAAAGTAGGAAAACATGGGTTACCATCCTTCCCTTACATTGTACAGCTTATGCAAAAGTTTCCTAGACTCAGTTACAAGATGATGTGATTGAGAACAGCCCTTCAGAGAAGGATTTGGAGATACTTATTGATGAGGAGCTCAACGTGAGCTGGCAATGTACACTCGCAGCCCTGAAGGCCAACTGTATTCTGGGCTGCATCAAAAGAAGCGTGGCCAGCAGGTCGAGGGAGGATATTCTGCACCTCTGTTCCTCTCTTGTGACACCTTATCTGGAGTGTTGTGTCTAGTTCTGGAATCCTCAACATAAGAAGGAAATGGAGCTGTTGGAATGGGTCCAGAGGAGGCTACAAGGATGATCTGAGAGCTGGAGCACCTCCCATACGAGGACAGGCTGAGAGAGTTGGGGTTGTTCAGCCTGGAGAAGAGAAGGCACTGAGGAGAGCCTGTAGTGACCCTCCAGTACCTGAAGGGGCTACAAGAAAGCTGGGGAGGGACTGTTCACAAAGGCTTGTAATGATAGGATGAGGGGCAATGGGTATAAACTGGAGAGGGGCAGATTCAGACTAGATATAAGGAGGAATTTCTTCACTATGAGAGTGGTGAGACACTGGAGCAGGTTGCCCAGGGAAGCTGTGGCTGCCCCATCCCTGGAGGTGTTCAAGGCCAGATTGGATGGGACTTTGGGCAGCCTGATCTAGTGGGAGGTGTCCCTGCACATTGCAGGGGGTTGAGACTGGATGATCCCTTCCAATCCAAACTATTCTATGATTCTATGATTCATTGACATCCTCCATGAAGGGTAAAGCCTCAGTGCCTTTCTACCTGTGAACTTTTTTTCTCATTTACACTAATAACTTAATCTATGTTCTTTATTTACAAGGGATCCGTCACCTCAGTATCTAAGTGCTGCTACTAAATTACACATTGTACAAGGAAAGTACAGAGACAAATTGAGTACTGAATCCTCAACAAACAGTCTACGACATGTACTGAGCTGTTTCAGGTTTTATTTCACTGTGCGCATCACTGGCAAGCATTAAAGGCTGTAATAAAGTGTGAGAGCAGAGGGATCCAGGACCCAGGTTGGCAGGTTGATGTGGTGGAAGGGAGCTGCAGCCCAGTTTATGAGCTGGCACTCAAGCTTCTCCAGCAGCTTCAGCTCTGGCTCCCACCACAGCCCTCCAGCAGCCTGGCTGGGGGCTGCACATCTAAGAAACCCCTGCGTTCAGTGGGTTTGGGAGAGGGATAGAAAAGGTCTCCCTGTTGAAAGTCACATTCTTTAAAAAAATAATGCAAATCTCATGGTTACGTCTGTTTAACAGTCTTGTTCTTCAAGCGATATTACAGCAGAAAGTGTTTGTTTACACGTAAATGTATGTGTGCTCACATGTGAAACTATCAGCTTTGCTCTGGCAGCACTCCTAGAGCTCGCTCAGCCCCATTTTTCCCTAATACTGAGATAACAAATGTGTGGAAAATAGGAACAAATTTCAGAACATAATGCCAGATCCAGCTCCTCCGGAGGAAAACTGTGCCTCCAAAACACCCTCCACATTTTCTTCATTGGCCCTTGTCCCTCATGAGTGTGAGTGCCATAGATTCCAGCAGGGGTGAGGTTTCAGCCAAAGTGTTTTCTTTGCCTTAAATAATCCTATCTTTCGGATGTAAGATTTTTCAAGAAGGTGACTAAGCCCAGTCCTGGGTCCGCTTCTAAGTTTTGCTTCGAGAATGCTCAGAGGGAAAGAAAAAAATCTCTAGCGGATATTAGAATTGCCATTAATTTGGTCAGAGTTTCTGGGACTAGGTCAGATCTGCATCCTTTCAGAAGGATGATGAAGAAGCTGGTACATTTGGGAGCTATGCATCTGCTGCCAGGCCAGATCTAGTGCCCCTTCAAAGCAATGCACCTTCCTCATATTCAGTGACCACTTCTGTGGGATTTCTGGACACTACCTGCAGTTCAAATTAGGAGAAAACCAGAATTTTGATAGCCTATAATTTAAAGCATATAGAGGTTTTGTGGGGAAGGCAAATACAACATAGTTAAAGCAATAGACCACTGCCTTACTCATTATACCCAGCAGAACAAAGAAGGGTGGCTTGATTTTTATATCTTAAATAAATAAACCTTTCTGATCCCTCAGGCAGAATCTACCTTTCTGCAATGCCTTCTTGTGCGCTGTTATTTTATTGTAAATATCTTTTGCTATATTAAATCATACATCACTACCCGGTGTAGCTAATTTTCCATTCACATTGACACTTGTGGGCAATAGCCTCATGCCCTGATGTCCCATAAAGCACCCAAGCAGCATCCCTCAGTCATGTCTTATTTGCATACTCCCAGATGCTCTGGGTGAGCATCTTAGTGAAAGAAAGCAAAATGAAATATTTACTTTTTGTTTTAACATGCCAGTAGTGAAAATATATTGATGTGGGGAGGATGGAACATTAAAATCAAAATTATGTTGGGAATAAAAAGCAAGGCATAAATTAGCACTCGTGGCTTCATCTATGTTTTAAGAGAGTTAGCATTACCCTAGTGCCATATAACATGCCAAGGATATTTGGGGAAATCTGCAGCACTGTATTTCAAGAAAGCGTTTGAGCCACGATGACATTACTGAAGGCTACAGCAGAATTAATGAATGGCCACCAAAAAAACTTTGCCGAGGGCTGACTGCGAAGATGCCATGTGAGGAAGTGGAGAGGAAAGGAGAAAAGCAGTTCCTGATGGTCTGCCAAGACAAAAGAATACAGACTAGCAGCAGAGGAAATAAGATTCAAGCTTCCCTTCTGCTGACATCCTTCAGCTTCTCATTTTCTCTGCAACATGCTATCTTACTCTTTGCATTGTTTAGGGGGATATACGCCACCATCTTGCAGACCTCGCACTTGGCTTGACACAAAGATGCTCAAGGCTTTGGGCTGTCTGTATCCATCCTAAATTGTAAACTGACAGGGACTTTCCACAGTCTTGGTTAATTATTCAGTCCAATTGAACAAAGTTGTAGCACGTAAGGCAGCAATAATACCAGAGGAGTTAATGACACTGTCTGTCTTCCAGCTGTGGTTCTGTAACCATGGTCTAAATGAGCTGCCACTAAGGGCACCATCCTTACTTAACTCTCAGAAACACCAGGACAAGAAAGGTGAAAGAAATCTCTTGTGTCATCAAATGCAGTCCTCTGCCATGTCAGGCAATCACATTTGTAGCCCTGATCTGAAGCACATCAAATGCCAACTTATAGGCAGCTTGATTTCTGTCCCCTTTCCATTATTTGAAGAGTTATTCCACTTATAATACTTCTTTTAGTGTTTGGTCCACCTGTGACATTTTATATCCAGGAACTACTATGCTACTAGCGTTGCTTAACCTAAATAGCTTTTCACTCTACTATATTTTTATACCTTTTCCATTTTACTCTGAGAATGCAATTGCATTTACTTTGTGGTTCACTGAATTCCCTCAATCCTCAATCCCTAGGAGGAAACATAACAGACATAACTGAAAAAGTAATTTCTACTTTTTTTTAAAAAACCATACATGCCTCCATAGGGAGGACAGAAAAGTCTCCATTTCATAGGTCTGCTTGCAAGAAAATGAAGGTGATATACTGCCAGGGAGGGATAAGGATGCGTACTGGAAGTTAAGTTCATACCAGGGCTTAGACAGCTACTGTAGAAGAGACCACACACAGAGTAAAAAACTGTCCTTGTCCACATCTCAACATACAATGGAAAGAAGTGAAAGAAAAAAGAAAAAAAAAACCCACCCAAACCCAAACAATTCATGAAGCATAAGGTGGCATGGAAACATTCTTACTTAGCATGACAGATGGACAAATCAAACCTGATCGAAGAGCACTCATTTCTACAGATGTGCTCTTTGAAGTTAAAGAGGGGCTGCTGAAGTTAATGGACCTATTCACACATGTAAAGACTACTGGATGAGACCATCAATTTTCTATAGGTCATTGGGACCAGACACCAATTCAGAAGGAATAAGAGAGCAAAGAAGTAGATCTATTAGCACAAAGCCTGTCACTTTTTTCATTAAAATCAGAACTCATGCCAGAGGGCTGAAAAGTGGCCAGTGCTGTATCCATCTTTAAATAAAGGTGTGAAAGGAGATGAAGGAATTACAGGCTGGCAAGCCTTACTTCAATTGAAGAAAAGATAAGAGAAAATCCATTGAAGATGGAGTTACAATGGCCCCAGATGCTTGGGACAAACCAGCATGGAGGCTGTCATGGTAAATCATCGTGCTTCTCGATCTATTTTAATGCATTTCAAAATGTTAACAAAAGTAATGTGTACCTCTGAACAACCAGAGGTGATTTATTTAGGTTTTTCAAAAGATTTTTTCAGAAAAGCTCTCACAAGGAGTTATTAAGGAAAGCTTAGTGGGTTACCTTGGGGTAAGAGGTAAAAGTTTTTTTCATGGATTGAAAGCAAGCTATGACATAAAAATCAGCGAGCTGCAATAAAAAAGTCCAATTCTCAGCATGGAAAGAGGTTAATAGTGGAAAGTGCTCTGGGGACTACTCTGAGGACAAGCATTGTTATAGATACGTATTAAGAGCCTGAGGATGGGGTGGTATAGCGAAAAAGGGCAATATTTGTTCAAAGAACATAATTTCCTCCCTCTCCCATCTTCTTCTTAGGTCACTTAGGTCTGGAGAACATGACAAGACATTAAGTCAGACTTCAGAGAAGGATGTAAGCAGGACACACAACGGCAAATTGAATCCTGCTAAGGCTATACGCACATAACATGCTTTGCATGAACCACATCCTTTAGGGGACAAAAGAAGGTGTAGGCTCTTGTGGGGAGCTCAGTAGAAGCCATGTGTTTGATGCACAGTAGTCATCAAAGATCTGGATGAAATGTAAACCTGTTTTGAGAGGTATATTTCCTCCCTTGTTTTCTAACATCAGCTGCATGTTTTGCCCTGGAAAACATGGTCATTTGGGAACAGCAATTTAAGGAAGGCATTGCAGAAACAGACAGGGACCAAAGGAGCAAAGAAAAAGAGTAAGAAATTCTGTAGATAAGGAAAGCTTTCTTGTCACTCATAGGAAAAATGTCACTACCGAGGTGTCACCATCTTGAAGGGGCACCTGGGTGGTAGAAGTTTTAGAGGAAAAAAGGTAAAGAACTGAACTGTGGTCTTGGGTTTTCTTTCGTTTGTTTGTTTGTTTGTTTGTTTTTTTGCTTTGTTTAAAGTTGAAGCAAATAGGCTGAAGTCCCAGAGAAGTCAGTCAAACTGTGTGTGAGAACCTGAAGTTCAACAACCAAGAATAAAAGATATCCAGGTCTATCAGCTGTTCTGTTTGCTCTTTTCAGCATTATGTGGAGAAAAAGATCACTTGAGCAAATTAAGAAGAAAACAGTAAATAAAAGGAAACAATTTCTCTCTTTAAACATAACTAACCTGTGCCATTTCCAGCTGCTTGTTTGCTTTGAGGCAAATGACAACAAGAGTTTCCTGAATTTCTCTGAGGAAGAAAGCATGGGCAGTAATGACAACCTCAAACCTCAGAAGAGTGCTTAAAGAAAGTCACTTCTCAGTGTGCTACCTACAGCAGTAGTTCTGTACCCACAAGGAAAGAGGGCAATACTTCACTTATAGAGGAACCAACTAAGTCTGAAGACTTGGAATAGCAGGGAAATTGGGAAAGGAATTGCCCAGGTGGCTCGAAGGGATGAAGTACCTTGAGCCCTGCACACAGCCAGAATTTTCCTGTGGCTAGCGTGATGGACTGAGACCAATATAACCTCATCAGTTTCTACTCTAATTTCCTCTATATGCCTCAGGACATTGCTTTAACATTAGATATTGTTGTGAGGGATATACATACTTGTGAAGTGAGCTATAAAGTTTAACTTATCAGCCAAGCGATTTAAGGTCTTCTTCCAAAGCCTATAGGAGACACTGGCCTGCTGGGTGCCCAATACAGGTAGAAATCAGATCTATGAGGTCATATTTTCGAAAAAATCCTTGTTTGCTGAAACCTTCCAAGCTTATGCTGGAGGAAGCACAAATCAATTAACCTGATTCCAGTCTCACATGGACTCAAGCAGGTATGAGAAGAGGATCACAGAAGGAAAAAAAGCTGTCAGAATCAGGCCAAATATATGAAATATGCATGAGTTGCCATGGCAGACTCCCTTCTGTTTATCACACACACTGTCAGGGCAGAGTATATTAATTGTAGGTACTAGTGCAATACACTTGCTAAAATTATAAACACGCAAGAGGACCTATTCATTCTTTCCAGTTTGTGGAAGGGATGCAAATCCATTTGAATTCCCACGTGAACCAGCCTGATGGGATATAGCCCTCTGCTCATATAAAGGGGTGAAGTTTTATGACTCGTATCCAGACCTGGACCTGGGGACAGTTACTTTACTCCTGCTCTGGCAGGGATGTATCTGTGCAATTTTAAATGTTGTCGGTTGAATTCCAGGTGACAGCCTGTTCTCTCCAGCACCAGATGCCAGAGATACTAAAAACTGTAGCCAAAATTCAGGATTGCTACATGGGAGTTACAATGAAGTGGGATAATAATCTCAAAACAGCTTCATTTCCATGAGGAGTCCTAGGAGAACCCTGAACACTAACCAGGCATGGGCTGGACACAAAAACCACATCAGTGGGCACCTACATTTTAATGCAGTTTACCAGGAGATAAAAATGCCCCATAGGCACAGAATAAGGCTCTATTGGCACCTAATTTGGCACAGGTGGGTAGGTTCCATGTGAAAAAACCTTGACAGGGATGCCCATGGGAATGAGATGTTAACAAATACCTCAGAGCACATCACTGCCAGGGTGTTGGTTGTGTTGCACAGCCCTTCTCCATCGTCTTCCTGGTTTCACCACCCCTCTGTTTCTCCTCCCCCTCCAGAGTTTCAATCTACTGTGGGAAAAGCCTTAAGAGCTCTGTTTGGCAGGATGACCTGTGCCTGATAGCTGTTATCAGAGTCAAGCACTTCTTGTATTTTCCTGTGTGTAGGGGGAGAGGAAAGAATCATGCAGGGAAATGTCAACAGCTACTTCTAGCCTTGCTTATGTTAGCTGTTATCTCACCACGATAAGCAGGTGGTCTAGGGGGTAAAGTAAGCCTCTCATTCTCAAACTTAATGTCCTTGTCTCTTTCACACAGCATCCTCTCCTATGAGTTTATTGCTGCCAAAGTTTGACACGGTCTTTTTTGGAAGCAGCCGAGCTGGCTCTTCCCCAGGGTAGCATCTTCCTCAAGGGTACCCACTGTGCTGCGGGCAGGGACTCAGGATCGCTCTGAAAGAGATGCTCTGAAGGGCATCCTTCCACAACAAAGGCAGAAATGAGTTGTGTCTCAGGATATATTTGCCTAACTTGAAGTGTTGTTACATGAGATTACAGTGTGTCTTTTTCATTAGGATTCAATACTGGATATTCTTTTCCTGTTTCCGTGATGTAACCTTTGATGCTGACAGGACAAACTTTCATTCACTCCTCTTTCTCAAACTCGTTGTCTTTCTTCTCCACCTCCATCTCTGCTATAGCCTGTGATCACTCCCTGTGCACCATCAGGCTCCAAATCACACTTTCAGCAGGGAAAGTGTGCAAGAGAGTCAACAGGGCACTGCTATTGCCTTTCAGACACTAACGATGGATTAATTTCTGCATATTCGCAGCCTGGATCAGAGGGAACTGCTCTCTCTCCAACTTCTACAAAAATCCCCAAGCTTTTTACAAATATTAAAGGCTGAATTCTTAGCTCTTCACTCACAATGAGTAATATTTTATTGAATATGATTGCACTTAAGTCGATGGGATTACTCATGAAAAAAATGCTACTGACTGTAAATGTAGATATCCCAATACAATTTATTAATTTTGCTTTACAGCATCTTTGTAAGGCTTAACAGATGGGAATATTGACATTAGAAGTTCATGTGATTGGCTCAAGGTCAGAAAGTGACAGGGCTGGGAACTTAGCCAAAGCCTTGATTTTTCTTTTCTCTCCTTTCAGTCATGAGATCAAAGACACAAAATATAGAAGCCAGCAGCACTAGCAACTGAGGAACTCTTCAGTTTGCAAAAAGGAACTGTCAGCTTGAAGGAACAGCCCCTCACATGGCAGTGCAGGCAACCAATCTGCGGATGTGGAGGAAGTGGAGAGCAGACGGATATATTGAGGAGTTGGGAAGAGGGAGGAAAGAAAGTCAGGTGCTGATATTTTTTCCCTTTTTGAACACCAGCACTTGAAAAAAGGCTGAGATCATGCTGGGGATGATAGTCAGGGTACTGCATTCTTTTGTTTGCTTGCTTAAAACCTATATTTTAGAATATGTTGTTTTGTAAAGCCTCTAAGGGGACTGAGGGTAGAAATCTCTTTGCTCTTATCAGGAGACATCACCCTATCATGTTCAACCCTTTTAGACTGAAAAGAAATTCACTGAAGGGACAAACCCTTATTTGAGTCTGTTTGGGCAATCTTCCTATTGTGGAGGTCTGAACAAGTCTAAGACTCCCTTACAATTGTGCACAGAGGATTCCTATCATACCTTTTGGTTCAAGAAGGCATCACTTTCTCATGCTCACTCCTCCCTCATCTCTCACCTTTCCTTCTTCATTTCTTACTTCTAACAGGATAAAAATCTAATCTCTCAAACAGCCCATTCCATTCCACCCCTTGAAAGCTTTCATGCACACACATTCATACTCTAGCATTCACTTGCATTCTGCAATATCTACATCCTAAATGTTCTTGAAAATCTATGGCACCTGCTCAAACTCAGCTGCTTCTGGGGGAAGCAGCCAAATAATTAGCACCATTTTTTCTAATGACAGATTTGTAGCTCATGAAGCAGAAAAAACAGAGTAGGGACGGTGTCCACGAGTCCTCACTGGATCCACAGCTGCAGGATTTGTCCCTATCTGAATGCCCATTCCTCTCTAATTCACTTGTGTCCTGTTAAGAACTTCATCCTCCCTGTGTAAGACCTAGAAGATCCCCTGCTTCCATCTTATGCCAGGCTTTACGCTTGTCTCTGGTGGCACAGGGGCCAGGTTGTCATTCTCACAAAGTGGCAGTGAACAGAAGGATCCAAATGTAGCTCAGAAAAATCCACAATCTGGTATTAATCACCTGCTAGGAGCTGCCGGCAGGCAGTGACATTTTCTGAGTGGCACACAACCAGACATCTGCTGAACGATCCAGCATCTCAGTCCAAGGGGAGGCGGCTACCTTTTTGTCTCCTCCCTGTAGGAAAGGAAAGGTCATGGTAGTCCCAGGGAAGTAGGGTTTGTGATGGAAAAGAAAGGTTATCCGTGGAGTCAAGGGTCCCTGGGCAGCAAGGGGTCATTTCATGGGGAGCCCAGTACATCTGTGTACACCACTCGCTGCGTGTGGATGCAAGTCAATATCACCTCTGAAGTTGCAGGAATCAGATATAGAGAAAGACAAGAAGAAAATTGAATAGCTTTCCTATAAGGATAAATCGGGGAAATCACAGGGACCAGGATCATTGAGACCATAGTGCTTATGAGGCTGTTCAGCATCCTGGCTGTCTGGCGGCTGGGGAGAAAATCCACCAAGAACAGGTAACTCCATTCCTGTGCTTCTTGCAATGGATTTTGAAATGACCTCTCCGCTGCACTGTCAAATGCAAAATATGAATCTAATCGAACTATGGATCTGAGCCAGCATAGTAATTTACCTGTTTCTGAGGCTGCACTGCAAAATACATTTCTCTGAAATATAACACTGATCAAAAATAAAATAAGAATAGGCAGACAGATTTTCTATTGGAAAATGCTGATTTATTGAAACCAAGATGTTTAATAGGAATACATTGATTTCTTAAAAAATTTTGAGAACTTTCAGTAAAAGTTACAAGATGCAACCCGGGACAAAACAAGAAGCCAAATTTAACTCTTTAGTATCATTTCAGATGAGATTGAAGAATAATATCATAGAATCATAGAGTCATAGAATGGCTGGGTTAGAAGAGACCTTAAAGGTCATCCAGTTCCATCCCCTGCCATGGGCAGGGACACCTCCCACTGGATCAGGTTGCTCAAAGCCCATCCAACTTGGCCTTGAACACCTCCAGGGACAGTACAGTGAATGCTTCTCTAAACAACCTCTGCCAGTGCCTCACCACTCTCACAGGAAAACACTTGTTCCTAATATCTCATCTAAATCTCCTTTCTTTCAGCTGAAAACCATTCCTCCCCATCCCATCCCTGCACTACCTGTTCAGGAGCCCCTGCTCAGCTTCCCTGGAGCCCCTTTCAGTACTGGAAGCTGCTCTAAGTTCTCCTCAGAGCCTTCTTTTCTCTAGACTGAAAAATCCCAACTCTCTCAGCCTGTCCTCGTACTGGAAGTACTCATCTCTGTGGCCTCCTCTGGACTCACTCCAACAGATCCATGTCCTTGCTGTGCTGAGAACTCCAGAACTGAACACAGGATTTCAAGAGAGGTCTCACAAGAGAAGAGTAGAGGGGCAGAGTCACCTTGCTCGACCTGCTGGCCATGTTTCCTTTGATATCTCAGTTATAGCTTCGAAGGAGTTTTGAAAATGCTGGTTTTTATTTCGTTTCCAAGTCCATATCAATGCTCACTTGAACACTGGAAAACAGCTGAAGATTTGGAAGGTTTCTTACACAGGAAAATAAAACCCTACAAAACAACATTATAAATGGTGTTTGCCGGGGCTGGTTGAAAGGCTGCTGTTGCTTTGGAGGGGCTGGTGCTATGCAGGCTCCTTAAGATAAGAACAGAGGTGGCATGCAAAGACATGAAGCCTTTCCATCCTCAGGCTTTTCCTGAAATCAATGTAATATGTCAGCTTGCCTGACCCCACCTTCTTGCTAAAGAAGACTGTTTTATGTTGGGTCCTGTTTTCATATCATCCAATTTCAGTTTTGATTTTTATGGGACATTTTTGTTGATTTTTTTTTTAATCACTTTCCCACACAGATAAAGATCGTGCCAAATGTCAGCCTTAGCCAAAGAAAACCTTCCTATTGGCAGGGTTTGTGGATTTCTATCACTCTTGCTCTGTTGAACTGATCAGATTAGATAGATAGGATAGGGCCAAGATTTCTCTTGGCTCTAGTACTTTCAAATCATTCAGTGCACCGCTGGGGAAGGGAGCATAAGGGACAGGATGCAGAGCATGCCAGATGGAAGCTGCTGCCTCTAGAATGGCTTGAGATGGCTTTAATGAAAAGCAGCAATGTCCCACATGCTGGGTGCAACCCTAACAACCTCTGCAAAAGGATGTTGCATTTACAGCATTCCTGCCTTCCTCAAGGGACTTTGCAAAATATATCCTGAGGATGGTGAAGCAAGCAGGGGCCTCTTTATGTGCTGCCGTCTTCAAGGGGAAGAATCATAGAATCATAGAATCACCAGGTTGGAAAAGACCCACCAGATCATAGAGTCCAACCATTCCTATCAAATACTAAACCATGACCCTCAGCACCTAGTCCAATATGGTCCAATAGCTGTTAATGACACTGTGTTGGGTAGTTGGACACAAAAAGAAGAGTGACAAATGTCTTTATCCATTGCAAATTGAATGAAAAGTTTGAGGACCTGGAAGTTTATAACACAACTCTTATAGAAGAGCAACAAAGCTGGTGAAGGGGCTGGAGAACAAGTCTTACGAGGAGCAGCTGAGAGAGCTGAGGTTGTTTAGCCTGGAGAAGAGGAGGCTGAGGGGAGACCTCATTGCTCTCTACAACTACCTGAAAGGAGGTTGTGGAGAGGAGGGAGCTGGGCTCTTCTCCCAAGTGACAGGGGACAGGACAAGAGGGAATGGCCTCAAGCTCCTCCAGGGGAGATTTAGGCTGGACATTAGGAAAAAATTCTTCACAGCTAGGGTCATTGGGCACTGGCAGAGGCTGCCCAGGGAGGTGGTTGATTCACCTTCCCTGGAGGTGTTTAAGGCACGGGTGGACGAGGTGCTGAGGGGCATGGTTTAGTGATTGATAGGAATGGTTGGACTCGATGATCCAGTAGGTCTCTTCCAACCTGGTTATTCTACGATTCTATGATTCTAAGTTAAAATTTGGCTGGTACGACCGCATATACCAGTGCTTGTTCTTGGGAGCTGTGCAAGCATTTCCTTGGTAGTTACAGTTGGTCAAGTCTTTGACATTCTCTCTCATTGCAAAAAGGGCAAAAAGAGAGCCAGGTGACATTTAAAGGCAGATGAACCACAGCACATGAGAATGGAACCTCATATTCCCACCCATGAGAAATATATGAATAAATAAGCGTGTGTATATATAACTATATATATACATATATATATATGAATCAGAGAGGTGAAAACCTTGGATAGATTTCAGACTCCTGGCTGCTTTCCAGTGACACTTTAGAAATACAGTACTAAATTTACATTGGTTTCAGTAGTGCAAGGCTAGAATTTCCCCCTGGAGATCCCATCTGCTCCTCACTTACATGAATCCCCCAAACTGGGGAACAGCAGGGCAGACATCATATTAAATCACTGGTTTTATCATACCCATTCAGGTTTTTTTCCCTGGATCTGATGATCTGCCAGGGCAGAATGCTGCATCATTTGCTTCATCAAAATGTACAACGTGGCGTGCAGTAATCCAGGCAGCAATGAGATGCTTGGCTCAATGGCTGGTTGCTGGAGGATGCAACCCCTGTAAACTCTGAAATGCAGAGTTCCTGGTAGCTGACACACTGAGGTCTCTCCATGATAGGCAGGCATTAGCAAATTATCCATTTGGACGAGCTGCAAATAAGAGAGGAGGTAGTAGATCTGGAATTTTTGTGGAAGTTAGTGGAGAGAGAATAAACTTCAGGAAAAGAATAGTCAGGCATGACACATGGCCAGCCTTTCATAGAAACCCGAGAAACAGAGGAGGCCAAGGTGCCGTGAGCTGTATGAGGATCAGGTAACATGCCCCACACAGTTGTTTACAGACTTCCTTTAAGTAATTATGCTTTTTTTCTCCCCGACTATTACATAGGATCCAAAACCATTATTGAAACGC
The DNA here is from genome assembly GCF_032191515.1 of Phaenicophaeus curvirostris. Classification (NCBI taxonomy): domain Eukaryota; kingdom Metazoa; phylum Chordata; class Aves; order Cuculiformes; family Cuculidae; genus Phaenicophaeus; species Phaenicophaeus curvirostris. The sequence goes on from NC_091411.1 coordinate 5,293,581, forward strand.
AAGTTGCATTGAAGCTACCAATAAATACTGCATGGTTTGCACCATGAACATCAGCTAGGAGGAGAAAAGAAAGGATCAGAAAGTAGAAAATAATTTTCTGTGCATGTCCTGGTGAGGAGACCACAGCAGGGCAGGGATGCACGGGCATCACTGGGATGGGATGCAGGAGGTGGAAATCACTATGCCTTTCTCTTCCCTGCAAAACAGTGCTGTACCCAAAGCTAGCCATAAAAATAGGGAGGATGGAAAGAATAGGAATATTTCCTAAAATCCTACCACTAAAGGCCCCTCTTCATTCACCAGAAGACCTGAGGATGGCAGATATCTGTATGAACAATCCCTCCCCTGGGCTCAAGGGGGCATTTGTGATCTACAGCAGCTCCGAAGGCAGCAGCTTTGCAGACTGGCACTGCTTCAGCTCAGTGTTCCGTTGAAAAGGCTCTGCTCTTACCTGCATCTCCCTTGTCAGCATGAGGAAAACGTATTTATCCTCTAGGAAAGGCTTTATCTGAGGATAAAAGGATACAAATTCCTTTCTGTGGATGCCCACAGCTTTGGAATCCAGCCCTCTGATAGCTCTGCATGGAGCACAAACAGCTGCCCAGTGTGACTGCGAGCGAGTAATAACAGCTCCTGTCTCTCTGATGGTTTGATTCCTCACTTCAGCTGGGGACACACCTCAGCTGACCTGGGAAGCCAAGGAGGCAGAGTGCACTGCAGCCTGGGGCTGATGCACCACCAGTTCTGTGACTGAACATCCTTCTCCTTGCAAAATATCTAGTGGGTTGGGCACTTGGCTGTAGGGCTTGTCCAGCAGGTAACAGCAGAGCCTTCTCCTGCACAGCAGCTCTAGGGGACATAGGACCAAGGCTGATCCAGAGGACTTCGGCCATGCTCTTCCAGATCATTTATTTTTGGAGTTAACAGGGAATGGCCTCAAGCTCCGCCAGGGGAGGTTTAGGCTGAACATTAGGAAAAAATATTTCACAGAAAGGGTCATTGGGCACTGGAACAGGCTGCCCAGGGAGGGGGTTGAGTCACCTTCCCTGGAGGGGTTTAAGGCACTGGTGGACGGGGTGCCGAGGGGCATGGTTTAGTGTTTGATAGGAATGGTTGGACTGGATGATCCAGTGGGCCTTTTCCAACCTGGTGATTCTATGATTCTATGATTCCATGCCCAGCCCATTTGGGGAGCCTGACCAAGGCTGCAAGTCTTTCAGGTGACTTTTGCTCCTGTAAGAAGTGCAACAATCCCATCTTTCCCCATTTGGTTCTTGCCCAGGGACAGGTGAGGAATGGAAGACCCTCTGCTCCTCCTCCCTGCTGCAGCCTTAATGCATGGCAAAATTCAATAAGCAAGAACATTTGGAGAGCAGCAGGTGGGAAGGGCTCAGCTGCACATTTGGGTCATTTCAGAGAAATTCTTGTTCAAACTGACATTAAGCACTTTTATTCCCAGACACAGCAGCAAATTGGAGAGGGGAAGGAAGGCAGGAGAGGCTGAGTGGCAGTGGTACAGAGCTGGGCCACGTGCTGCAAACATCTACCTCCTAATAGAGTTTATCTATCTGCATCACAGAAATGTGTGTTGGTTCCATGGCCAGGCTGCCAGTAAATTTTGGCCCAACAGTTTCCAGTTCAAAGAGCTTCCATCACTCCAGTATCAGGCATTCTTGGCCGTATTAGTCTCACCATTACCGCTAAATATCACTAATACTCCCATTTTACAGGTGGAAAGCTGTGGAATAGAGAGCAACAGGAATTCATACACAGTCAGGGGCAAAATAAGGATTTTAATACATATGAAAGTCCTAGACATTATCCTAGCTCTGAATATTCCCTTCTCACCTCAGAAACTATGAGCAGATCCTGCCCTCCTGAACAAAGCATTCCCCTAACTCAGGTTGAAACTACCAAGGGGGACCAAGACAGGCAGCCTGAGTGCTATGTAAATCACAGAAAAAGATAAATAAATGACAGAAATCCTTCAATTGCCATAACACGCTGATGTACATTTATTTCTTTGTGTATGCAAATATGTATCCCCTTGTCATATCTGTTATTGAAATCCATAACATCACCTGAAATAATCGAGAAGCACAATAATTAGAAATGCAATGTTAATAAGAGGTGATGGATATCAAGGGCACAGAGTACCTACACGTGAGTATGGCCCTGTTCCCTGTCCTACCACATGCTGATGTCTGACCTTGGCCAAGTTGGTTAACTTCTCTGTGTCTTCAATAAAATCTGTCTTGTAAAATCTGGATAATAGCATTAAACTTATCTACATCAAATGAAGGTTTTGATGCTTAATCAATAAAGATTTGTAAAAAGCTCTAAGATCCTCTTAAAAAAGGAAATGTCCACAAAAGGTTTCAGAATTGTGTAAGACTAATGAATGAGAAGAGGCACAAGCTGCCCCACGGACATGTCAATGCTGAAGCAAGGCTGGGTCCTGAAGGACCCCAGTGGAGGGGCAGCCATGACCACGCCATGGGAAAGGAGAGCACGCTTGGGTTGCAAAGGTCTCAGATGGATATGGCTGACAAGCTTCAAGTGCAAGCTTTACAGCAAACAAGGGCTGCTATTTTTGACATGTTTTGGATCACAGGCTTCTAATTTGAGAGACACCAAAGAGTGTTTATTTCTGAATTCACATTTCACCCCTTCTTTCCTTTCCTTTGCCCCCTCAGGCTCTGGCAATTTGCTGTTGCCTGGTAGGGTAGAAGGAGTTATTTCTTTGGCAGCATAATAACACCACCAAAGCTTAATGCAGTGCTGGGTGATCAATATAATGTATATAACAATGTATTAATAGTGTGTTTACTCAAGCACATTTTGTGAGCTATCCCTAAGTTGTAACTTTGAAAATTACAAGAAACTGAAGAAATGGAACCACTTTCAGATCTCAAGTCTAAGCAGAAGAAACGTGTCTGCAGAAGGGAGAGAAAGTCTGTTCTCTTGGTGTCTCTTGTCTGAGCAGAATTAGGAGATCTCAGGGTAGATACCATTCTACTGAGAGCTATTTCAACTAATTCTGAGATACTCTGCTGAATATATAGTACAGAGAGTTTTTGATAAGATAATCTGAATTAAACCTAATCTTCCAAATCTTCCTTTGAGATGCATGTGTCACCTGCATTTGTGTGTCATCTGCATTTGTGTGTCACCCGTGGAAAGGCCATGGATGCTGGTTGGACTGAGTTGGACTGATCTGCAGTCAAGTCCCCTCAGCGCTCTAGCTCTTTCTGTTCAAGAACTAACAATTCCCTTCTGTAATATTTAACTCCAATATTTTCTTGAAGGTGTGGGAAATAGGCAGGTGATGTCCTCTTATTCTTCAAACAAATGAGTCCTACATCTGTGTAACCTTCCTGACAGCAGCCAAGTAAGCTCTGCACACTTTAATTCCCAAAGATGAGCTGGGGATTCGCATGTTACTTACTGAGGTATTACATGGAATTTTAATAGGCCTTTAACAGGACTCCTGTGAGTTCAACAGCTGATCCAAACAAGATCTCCGCTCCAAGGCCTAATCCCATTATAGCCTAAAAGGATCTCCTTCAGAGAAATTGTTTTGTCTTCAGGCAGTGCTGTAAAGAAAGAGGAAGAAAGAGATAGATGGAAAGATGAGAATGAGAGACAAGTTTAAAGAAAAAGTTACCTGAAAAGAGAAAACTGATGGCAATGCAGGTAAAAAATTATATAAAAAAAAATGAAATATACAGCTTTTTTTTTAATCTCACTAGTTAGCACTTTATGTCAAAATCCCCTCATCTTAACAATCACTAGAACTCAGTGAATAATTTAAAAGGAATAATTTATTCAAGGAACGTGGCATACTGATGCATATTCACATATTGTCTGAAGAGATCACAAAGTTCTTCAAATTTCATATGCTATTCAGATCTATTTGCCATTTCCTTTAGCTGACAATACTTTACTTCCAGATACTTTACAACTTAACCCTTGAAAGGAAATAATTTATTCCAGGCACAGACTTCTTTTGTTTGTATACAACGCCTCTAAAACAAATCATTATTTCAATAACCACTCAAGTGACGCCCCTGAACACTCATGAGTTTCTCACAAGTACCGTAGTCCTTTTTATCCTCATCCAGAGGTTAAATATTTGAATTCTGTGTGAGTAGATGCAGCACTTACTTGTCCGCGGGCACTTCACATCCCTGGCCCCTAATTATTGAGCCCTAAAGAAGTGAACAGAGCAATGATATTTCCCATCCATGGAGCAATCAAATCTAGCCATGGATTTGGACTACATTTGTCACCAGTGATTAAAGATGGCACAAGTGTAAATACTCATTAGGATACGTCAATGAGCAGGCAGGAGTGATCTGTGCTAATGCATGTTGCTTCTTCGTGGTTCTTAGCCAACCTGATGAAGCCAGTGCAGCACCAGGGTAGCCTTTCAGAGCTGATGAACATATGCCTTTCTCACACTTCCAAGGGCTGAGGAGCCGGGAGCTTCGTTCTGATGATCAGACCAGTCATCTAGTAGGCAGTCCAGACAGCTGAAACATAACATAGTCTTCTTGTAATGAAAACTAAGACATTCATAAAAGAAAAAGAATTAGAGCAACAATAATAGATCTGAACCCACAGGAAAAGTCTTGGATCTGGAAGTGGTGCATTGCGCCCCTCACATTTATGGATTTCATTGCTCCCCTCCTTCCCTGTGCTACCACAAATAAACAAAAGGCATCTACAACAAATTGCCTCTTTGAATCATCCCTCCTCAGTGATGCAGCTCCAGCACATAAGAGCTGCTATTTCTGTGGCATTTAGGACCAGTGAAACATACAGGTCTCAGGCCGAAAACTATTAAGAAATAATTTGCTCCCACTGATCTGTTTGGGGCCTTCCCTGCGTGGTCCTTCATCAGCTCTATTCACCGAGTGAGCACACTTCACCTCCTGTAGGGGGGTCGTAATTATCCCTGGTGAATTAAACCCTCAATCCATGTTCTGGAGATCCCCAGTGGGCCTAGAATACATATATACATATATCAGTCACATCAGTAATTATGGACATATTTCTCACAGACTCTTTCTCCCAAGCCTTTTTTTTGTTTTTGCCCTCCCTACATTATGTCTCGATTTCATAGTGTTCCCTGAATTAGCACTGATGGAAGCATTTCCATTTCTTTCTTCATCACAGCCAATTACCTCCAGAGCCCTTCTTCATGTGAGTTGCTGAGCATCAATTGCATTAGTGCTTTGGGGAAATAGTCCACAAGAATATTGCCCCATCCCTGGAGGTGTTCCAGGAAAGGTTGGATGGGCCTTGGGCAGCCTGATCTAGTGGGACATCTTGCAGGTCCAGGGAGGTTATCCTCCCTCTGTACTCGGCACTGGTGAGACCGCTCCTCGAATCCTGTGTTCAGTTCTGGGCCCCTCACCACAAGAAGGATGTTGAGGCTCTGGAGCGAGTCCAGAGAAGAGCAACAAAGCTGGTGAAGGGGCTGGAGAACAGGCCTTATGAGGAGCAGCTGAGAGAGCTGGGGTTGTTTAGCCTGGAGAAGAGGAGGCTGAGGGGAGACCTCATTGCTCTCTACAACTACCTGAAAGGAGGGTGTGGAGAGGAGGGTGCTGGCCTCTTCTCCCAAGTGACAGGGGACAGGACAAGAGGGAATGGCCTCAAGCTCCGCCAGGGGAGGTTTAGGCTGGACGTTAGGAAAAAATTCTTTACAGAAAGGGTCATTGGGCACTGGAACAGGCTGCCCAGGGAGGTGGTTGATTCACCTTCCCTGGAGGTGTTTAAGGCACGGGTGGACGAGGTGCTGAGGGATATGGTTTAGTGTTTGATAGGAACGGTTGGACTCGATGATCCGATGGGTCTCTTCCAACCTGGTTATTCTGTGTGATTCTGTGTGTGACATGTACCTGACCATTGCAGAGGTTTGGAACTAGGTAATCTTTAAGGTCCCTTCCAATCTAAACTATTCTAGGAGCGTTATTGCCCAAAGGTATAAAGAATAGCCCTTCTCCTTCCCTTTTTTTTCTGGCTGTTTGCATCCCAGGTCCATGAAATCCACAAATCATCTCATATGACAAGTCCCACCTTTTGTTCTCCTCTCCACAGACACGAAACTGCCAAAGGCTTCTACTTTATAAATCTGCAAGGTGGCAGATTACTCTGTGGTGAAATGTCCTGAGTGTTAAACTGGGATCTGCCAATCGGGGACAGAAGACTTGTGAAAAGCAGGAAATGCTCTGAGATGGCACTGAAGGATGAGAGACTCAAGCATTTAATGCCTGGAAAGCTCCTACTAGAAATGACACTCCCTCTTAGCAGCCTCATGGTATGGTCCCAGTCTTGTGCATTGGAGAGGTCATATGAGGGGGAAACCCTTTCTTTTGCAAATATAAATACAGTGAAGAATAATTGGACTTCAACACCATCTGTAGTTCAAAAGTCTTAAACTGATGTATATATCCCATTGTGTATCTCTAAGGGAAAAGCATTTTGTTCAGAATTTTGTATTGGTACTGCAGACTGTGGTTTGTGTGATGCACATCTAAGCATAGACTGGACGTGGCTTATCAAAAATTTCCACTCCTTCCACAAAAGCTGGTTGCCTGCACAACCCTGGGTGCTCAGCACTATAGAAAGTAGACCCAGGAACATCTTCAAAGGGTCATCTAAGGCAGGAGCACCTCTACCTGCATCGTATTTGGCAGGTATTCATTTATTTAAAGGCCATAGATGAAGGAGGCCATTTCAGTCTCCCTGTGCACATGGTCAGGCTGCTTGCTGGAAATGGGCATTTAAAAGCATAAGAAATGGCACCTTCACTTATAAGAGCATTTGCTATTCTCAGGATACAGTTAAAACTCCCTTAGGGATCATTCCATATCTTCACAGGTTGAAATAAACTGGGATATCTTGGCTTGCTGGATTAACTCATTCATGAATCTATGGCTGGACGTTTAGCCTTAAGGAGCAGTAACCAGACTGAGTGCATTTGTCTAGATTTCTGTCTACAGCAAGAAACCTGGCATCCCCTCCAAATGAACCCCGCGATGGTGATTCAGGCTGCATACTAATATATATATTTTTTTCTCTGTATTCCTAGACAAAATAAGCTGAAAAGTTCCCAAGTATGATTTCATTTTGTGGTGAGTAGAGGAAGAGAAGGTGCGAAATTCAGGAGCCTGTGAATTGAGCAGCAGATGGGCTTTTCATAAAGAGAAACTCCAAAACCTAATTAAATCAGTCAGAGCCTTTTTTACCGGCTTTGGTGGACTTTGGAGGAGGCCCTAATTTAGGCACCTAGCTGCAGGGATACAATTACAGACCTTGATCTCGGTGGTGGATGTTAACAAGCACTTCTGTCACACTCACAGGTGCTGAAAGACATTTGGGCATCATTTCTGAGTCGATTTTTGTTCTGAGCTTGGCTTGAGCTTTGAACTCCAGCCTCAGGGCAATGCATACTGATAATGGATTTCCCTTCATGTGATATATAGATACTGCTGCTCATTTACTAGCTGCTGTGGTATTTGGTTGCTACAGTGTCCAACCATAATGTTTACAGATTGCAGCTATACTGAACAAGACTAAGAAGGTGCTGTTTAAGGCTGTTTTGGTGGGTTACTGTGATTTCTGCACTTTATTTTGTTTTGCTGGAACTAAACCTGTTGTAAAACTAGCCTAGCTTCCTAAATAATCACATTTAAATATAACTGAATCTAAGAAAGCGCAGAAAAAGCTCCATCATTGTCATATTATTCTCACTGGCTTTTCTGAACAAAAATGGATTTACACTTTCAGTTTTGAAATTCTAGCTTATAACACAAAAAATATCCCAAGCGGGGACGAAGGTCAATATTGATGTGAGATGCAAAGCATCATATGCCTTGCTCACCTATAACTTACCTCCCCACCCACTGCTGATTTTTGTATTCAAGATAGTGGCTGAAGTGTTGAATTTTCAATTTCTAAGATTTTTTCCTTCAGGAGAATTTCCTAGAAATACACAAACAATTTCTCTGTTATCTTAATTCAGATACCACTTGACCTTTTCACATCTTCACATACTGAAGCTACAGAATAAAACTCTGTTAGAACAACAGCCACTCTGGAGATGATGATGGCCATCTGAATGGCTAGGGAAGGGAGGTAACAGAAGAGGGAGGCTGAAAATAGACTGAGACATCCCTGTTGCTTCAACAAACAATGTGCTTTGTCAGAAACATGGAGTTTATGTTTCCAGAAAAGCCACAACCATCATAGACTCTAGACTTGATTTTTTCTGACTTGCAGGAAGAATGAGAAACAAAACAAAGCAAAAAAACTACCACAGTAGCACAGTAATTGGTTGGTATAAAGTGATGTTTGTAAAGAAAATCAGCAACAGCAATAGAGAGAAGTTGTCCATAATCCCTCCTGTTCACCCATTCACTAAATAGAGAAAAAAAAAGAAAAAAACTAACGAAAAGCCAATAGAATATCTCCAAGCTGCCAACACATTCCACTAAGCATAATTTCTTGCCTGAAGTTAACACAAGATGGATATTCACTGTGTGTCATCGCCTCCCCATCAGCCCTTTCTCCTTCTGGCATAATATCTCAGAGCCTAGGGACCAGGATTGGCACGTCCCAACAGTTGTTGTATTGATTTTAATTCTAAGTCAAGCTTTCTGTTACATACCTGATTCTACTATAATATTAATTACAAAGCCTCCCACTGCTCCAGCCCCACTATGTCATTTGTTACCAAAATGCAGCCACGCAAGTGACTGTCGCCTCAAATCCATTTTTCATTAACACGAGTGACCAGTCCTGTGTTAAGCAACTCTGGGTTCTAGATGACATTCGTTAAACACTGTCTGGTAGATCGTAAATCACTGTAGTGTTAAAAGAATTCCTATCCCGAGCAGCAGGGAGCTAATCTGTGTCTGCAGGTTTTTAATTGAGTAAAACAAACGATGATGAAACCCTCTTTAGATACACTCGAGCCCTTTCCATTGGATTAAAATGAGCTGAAATATTTTCCTTTGGGACCACGAGCTGGCTAGTGAGGGAGGGTGAGCTCAGCTAAGAAGGGGCACATTGCAATTATCATCTTTTTCTTTCCCTCACCTCTGCCTGTTCAAAGGAGCAGCAGATGGTTAGGGATTGAGTAGGAACAGTATCAAGAAACTTAACAGACATCTCTGAGGAGGCAGTCCTCACCAGCACCAAGCTCCAATACAATCCACATGATGTATCCTTTTCATGCTCTTTCTGAGCGTCCTTGTCTCCAAAGTTCTGAGTTCCCCAAGGACATATGGTCATTATTCTTTCTGAAATACTATGTGATAGTGGTGCATAGGGACTTTCCTGTTGGTAACTAAAAAATAGTGCCTGTACCAGACTGCATCACTGTACAGAAAACAAAGAACTAAAAGAGTTTTTTAAGTGTCCAATAGAGCAAGCAACTGGGAGAACTGGGCCGCCCAGCTCCTCTTGCGCCTTTGAGTGGTCACCCTGGATCCCTGCACAAATCCAGTTCACCACACATCAACATTTCTGGCCTGGTTTGTGCTCAAGTCTAAACTTGCCAAAAAGAGACATTGCTGAAGAGTAGTATAGGCTGAAGGAGGACAAGGTTTCGATAAGGAGAACTAGGCAAAGTCTGGCTCAAGTAAGGGTGGAGATGAAGCCTTTACTTAGGAGAAAAGTGGTGAAGTAAATTGTTCTGTCCTACGCTTCCAAGTTGATATTTAAAGCAATAATAAACACTACATCCCCCACTGTCATTCTGCATTCCCAGAGACATTGTGTTACTAGCCATAACATGACCTGAAAGATCCAGACTCCTTCAAAGTCAGATATAGAAAGAAAATCACTGAGGCCAACAGACAAAAATATCTTCCATGCACTGGGAGAAACACACAGAAGAAAATGCGTTAGATCTCTCAAACACTATCAATTATTAAGCTGAATAGACTGTTAAACTTGTTAGTTTGTAGTGCAGGGAAGCTAGCATCACTGCAGTGACTTAGATGATGGCCCAGCCTCTGGGAAGAGGAGTTGATAGAATAAACTCAGAAAAAGGATTTTAAAAAGCAGTCTAGATGCAGTTCCCCACTCTGTGTAAAATGTCCAGGTGGAAGGTTTGAGGCTAACCTGTGAAGCTGACTTCAGCTTGAGACATTCAAAATTTGTGTTACATACTTAAACTGAATGCCTAACTGCCCAGCCTGTCTTAGGTCCCTGTCTTAGTGCTGGATGAACTGTGTTAGGGCTAGAGAAAGCGTTGGAGAATTTAAAACATGCTATTCCTGCCTTGTCCTTCCACTTTAAGTTTTGACTCTGAAAGGAATTGCTAATAGTAATGAAGTTACATACATGAGCCAAGTTTGTTAGATTTTTCTCTAGGCATGTTGTCTCTGCATAATATACAGCAAAAGGTTCTATAAAAACTAAAATATGTTTCGATAAGGAGAAGTAGCTTTCTAAATATTTTATTGATACAAATGTGGATGAGGACAATCCCCTGTGGGGAACCCTGAGAATATTTCCCATATGGGAAGACGAAGTTTTAAGGCAGGAAAGTATGATGGTAGGTTGTTGTTTTATTTTAAGCTTCAAATCCCATGTTCAGAGATGCGTAGCACAGCTCCTTTTTATGATATAATTAATCATCATTCCATTCAATGTAGTAAGAGGATCTAATGGGATATATTGTCCCATTTTAATGATAAGCACGTCAGATAACATAAATAGGTCAATTGACGTAATTGCAGTAAATACAGAAAAAACCCTCAATATTTCAAGATGAATTATGTAATTTACATAATTACATCTAAAAATGGCATGTCACCACTAAGTGTACTCATCTAGCCTTACCCTCTGCTTTTCTCCTTCCTGTTCGTCAGGAATGCATTGCTAGACATTGTCATACGTGACTGGAAATTTCTCCAGGTTCTCTGGCTTTGTCAGAGACGTTTAATGTTGTTTAGACAAGAGCATTAGCTTGACTCGCTGGGTGCAGGAAAATGGCAGGCTCCCAAGCTGAGCTCTCAGTCATCCTGCATCGCATCAGGGGGCTGCGCGCAGGCGGTGCCTGTCTGAAGCATGAAGGTGGCACGGTGCAGGATGGTAATCAGGGATGGCACAGGGCTCAGCCAAGAATTGGATCTCCTTAGACTACCTGAAACAGCAGGGCACTTGTAACATTTTATTTTTCCAAGCCATGTCATTTATGCTGATGAGGGATGAAAGAAGGTGATGCCAGAGACGCACAGAGAGGCCTTTTAGCCTGTGGCTGAGCCCTGCAGTGGGACTCACTGTCTTCTCCAGCAAGTTCACTCACAGCAGCCCTGGGCAGGGGAGTCCCCTTTCACAGGGCAAAGGTTTCTGCAGGAAAAATAACTTAGTTGTGTTAAAACATTAATTTGCTGCCAGGGGATGTTTAGGCTGAACATTAGGAAAAAGCTTTTCATGGAAAGGGTTCCACTGGAACAGGCTATCCAGGGAGGGGGTTGAGTCACCATCCCTGGAGGGGTTTAAGGGACAGGTGGACGAGGTGCTGGGGGCATGGTTTAGCGGTTGATGGGGATGGTTGGACTGGATGATCTGATGGGTCTCTTCCAACCTGGTAATTCCATGATTCTATGATAAAAATAAAAATATATCAAAATGATTGATCCCAAGGTGCCAAGCAGGAAAGATTTCATTAAGTTCACTTCATGGACAACATTTGGGTAGCTTTTGACAAGCTTGAGGTGCTGCCAACCTGGTACCCCCAGCCCTGTTAGTTCCTTCACCCTGTGTGATTTTGATGACATCAAGGGCCTTTTCCAATCTAAATGATGCTATGATTCTGTGATTTGCAGCTGGTTATAGAACCAAAGTCTCCAGAGGAAACAGTAAAATGCTGCCCCAGACCTCAGTGTGTCTTTATCCAGATGGTAGAGAATAGGTAGAACTGGTGAGTCTCTCTGTGTCGACTTTTACTTGGATACATATTTAATTAGGATAGCTTCTCCTAAGTTATTCCACACTTCAGTTGAGCAGTACCTGATGCAACATCTCGAGTATCCTCTTAAGCCTGGGTTTGTCTCCTTTTCACGTCCACATTATACAAAGAGGATTGACCCCCACGGATGTATATTAGCTCAACTACATCCTTACATCCAGAAATCCAGATTTTGGTCCAACGGGAGAATCTAATAGGGAAAACGGGAAAATTATTACTTGTGTAGGAATGAGAAGGATGTGATCCAGATCTCTGACTATTTAGAGAATTAGTTGTTTGGGGAAAAGAATATCTAAATCCTGTTTAAAGTTTAGGCAGATGCAGGCTGACACAGGTTGACACAGGCTTGCTCTTGTAGCATGTACAGCTGAAAAGTGATTTCTGGGGAGGAGAGGAGGGTAAATTAAGCCAGAGGTCATTCCCTTCCTTATTTGCAGTTCCTTTTCACTTTCTCTTTCTCCTGACAGTCTCTGGGCTTGTCCTTGTTCAGTTAGCTGTGCAGAGCAAGCCATTTTCTCTGCCCCTGTACGTTTTACCCAGCCATGTCTGAAAATCAGGAGAGAGAACTCCAGCTGCTGAAGTGCACAATTTGCTCTTAGCTACAGTCCAGTAATTGAAAACTGTCATTCTATGGGAAAATGGCAATGCCGTGCAAGAGCAGGAGCAGGCTGGAGTTTGTCACACTGCATCTTGAGGTTTTGTAACTAGTTTCAGCTGAACTTTTCCCCCTCTGGGCTCTGATAGCTTGCCTGCTATTTACCAGCCCTGAGGAGAGTTGCTTTAGTTATTTTGCTATTGAAATACTTTGGAGGTTGTTATGTTTGTTTATACTTTCTCTTGTTTCCAGGGCCAAGACCAGCAGGGAAGAGGAGCTGGAGCTGGATTTGCAGACAGGGAATTTGGGTAAGTTCAAGATTTCAATGACCTTCATTATTTGCTTTGAAGTACAAAGACAGAAGGACATCGGAGAGATCAATAAATTATAATATAGATTTCTATTGTGTTAATTACTGCTATTTTCTTGTTTGCCTGACAAAGGTTTTGTAATAATATGACATAATAATGCTGGGGAATTACAGAGTTCTGGGAATGTGAAGGATGGAGGCATGGGTCCTACACATTCACAACTGAATGGCTCCATACTCCTGCTCAGCCACTTCCTACACAGGAGAGCAGGAAAATACATCTTCACCGGCAAATACACACCTCTCCCTTTTTGCTTGCTCTAAGGAGCAGGAGGTCAGATGTTTGGTTATATTTTCCTAGGATGTTTTACTAAAATGTCTTTCTCAGCCTCAAACCAGAATTTGCTAAAACCCTGTGATGGTGGGAATTAGACTAGTGATTCTTTTAAGTGACAAGTCCTCAGGCACCACTTGTAGCCTTGTGCTGCCTTTAGTCACCACTGCTAGCCACCACCTAAAAGAAGACACTTAGCTGGTTCTTACTTCCCCTACAAATTCCATGGTTCTTACACTCCTACAACTTGCAGCCTATGAAGTTCTGGGATGAGAACTGACCCTGTCTAACCCTAGAGGTTTTCCTAATGATGTCTGTTCGATTCCTTGCAACACTCATGATAATGTCATTTCTCCTGGTTGAAGTATTGATCACAATTGACATTTCTTACCAACTTCTCTTCCTTTTTTTGATTAAAAAGCGTATATTTATTATCTGATCCAGATTTTCACACAGAAACATTTTTATTTTAACTCCAGCAAAGCAGTGGATGAATAACTTTCTCTCCTCTATATTTCTGAATCTGGCTCAGTCCTTGTTTACGATAACATCATGTTTTTCAGTCAAATAGTATGGCTGGTCACCTCTGTCATGGGAATTTGTCTCAGTCCCAAATCGCATGGCAAATATTTTAAGTGAATAATGAATAGTCAATATTGACCTTCTGGGATCTCTTCTCACATGCATACTCATTGTGTTCTCCACAGCCACAGCCTGTCCACAGTGGGGCTGCCTGATAGGCTTAAACCCCCTTTGAGATATAACCTCTGCTTCTGGCAGAGGCACCCCTGCAAAACACATAGAAGCAACTGAAAAAGCCCCCCAAAACGTGATTTGAACTACAGTCTGTAGAACTGGTGAACTGTGAACTTTACTGTGTCACATCGAAAACGCATATATTTTCTGGAGGGAGAGGGGGAAGAGGAAAACTCTTGCCAGTCTCAAATATTTGGATTAAAGGGAACTGTTTAGCTATTTGTGCAAAAGGGAGCAGGATCAGCAGGGACCTCATGTCTTGCTAGGATAGTTATCTGAATTTATATCAGAGCTGCTCAGTTTAGGCTCACAGGGCTGGGTTGGGTTTTGATGCAGTTGTACCTTCCTGTGTAAGCCAAGCGTGTACCAAAGAGGATTGATAAAAGAGCTACGGATCTATAAGGTCCTCCCAGTAACTCACCCTAGATCCTGGCTGGAGATGACTGCTGGGATATATTAAATGATTTTTGACCTGAACCTCTCACCTTGAATCCTTTCAGCATCATTTAGGAAGGAGGAGGAAGAAGGGAACTGGGATGTTGGGATGTTCCCATTAAGACACCAGGGTTAGATCCAAGGAAGAAGGTAAGCAAGGAATATAAGCCCTGTGTACACAAACTGCTCAAACCACTGCAGTTTGTCAGATCATTACCACTAGTGTATGAAAGCCAAAGCTTCTGGCCTGCAGAGGGAACACATTTAAGACTAAGATCCAGTACATGGTGCCTTGGGCTGCAGAGGGTGGGTAGCCTGGGGAAGCAGCACAGATTTTGGATTATCAAAAACAGACCTTCTAGGCCAGCCATAATAAAATCTAGGCTACTGCAGTTCCTCACATGTTTTCCTAATCTTCAACAAGTGTTTTCTCCCTGCTTTAGTCAAAATAGGCATCTCAGAGCACTCTTGTGGCAGACAGGACTTAGACCAACAGATTGCCTTCTGAAGTGCCATTCACTGTGAAGGAGAGATGTGGCTGCCTGGTGTGTGATAGCTCTTCTCCTCTAATAGAAGTGAAAGGCATCGCCAGCTTGCTAAGCAATGATCATGGAGAATAGGTTTTGTACAATCTTTAAAAGTTCCCTATCTTGAGAACTAAAGGAGTCCTGGCTGCCTTCTACATTCTTTTGCTATCTTGATCCCCTAGATCTTCTTACCACGGGTGAAGATTACTTTTCCTGCTGCAGTTGCTGTCTGCATGCAGGTGAGTGCTTTGGCTCCATAGACATTTCCTACCCAGAGAATCTGAAGTGGCCCTTTCATTCTCCAGTGGGACAGTAAGTAAATTCTGTAATTAGGGGGAGGAGGCGAGACAAAGGGAAATGTTCTGGCAGGAGTCTTGGAGGAACAGAAGGTGATGCATTGTGACAGATGCCTTTTGTGATGCTGTTTGTTAAACATGCTGCCACTTCCTTTTGTTCAATTCCCCAACTTGCCTGTCTGCTCCCACATCTGCAGGGCCCAGGCAAAGCAGCCACTTTCCAGAGATAAAAAAGAGAAAGGGACTCCTTGCACTCACCTCTCACTATCTCATCTCAGTACCTGAGCTAATCCAAGCTTACAACACCCCTGCCTACATCATCATTGTTTTGTGTGGTCTATAGCTAGAGAGACATCTCCAAAATTATGCTATGAAGTCCTCTCTCTTAAAAATACACTCTGCTATAAATGTTGGGCTATTTAGTTGTACACCTGTTCGCTTCAGGAAAAGTGATGCTTCCGTGTATTTTCTTCCATGCATGCCTCTCTTTGAGCTCTATTGCCTTTAGCTCTACCCCCACGGCAGACAGATCGCACCAGCCGAAGCAGAGGTGCTGGGGAAAGGAACAAGCAGCTGCCTCTGTCCTTCCTTTCCTCCTCCTTCCCACTTTGGGGAATACAGAATAAAATAGCCATTGTGGCTGGCATCAAGGCAGATGGCAGCACTAAAACTAAGAGCATTAATTACTACTATTATTTTTAGCAGAAACATATTGCAAGCAGCATGATTCAGAGCTGTCCAAGCCCCTGCAAGAGGCTGAGCACTCAGAGCCAAGCAGGAGGCAGCTGGCAAGAGTAGGGAGAAGGGAGTGGTTGCTCCTCCAACATCCTGGGACACCATTGTTTACTTATGCCGCACCCCCAAACAATTCCTAGGAAGAGGTATGCATTGGATCTGAATTCAAAATGGGAAAGCTCCTGTATTCCCAGAGTTAGAAATCAAAGCTTGGGTGGGATCATGCTGTTGCTTTCCCTGGCACATTTCCGTGGGCATCAGCAATGTTCCTTTAGATGTACAGCTTTGGTGCTGTAAGTGGGAGACAAATCAGTCCATGTATTTTAATCTCTAACATTTTATTGGCTTAATAAAACATGGTATGAGGTGCTGTATGAACAAGAAGTGAGCAACAGTCTCAGCTTAAAGGATTTACAACCAGAAAGATAAGACAATCGTTGGAAGGAATGTGCATGCTTATTTAATAGCTTGAGAGACGAGGTAGGCTGGGGAGGGTTCAAAGACATTTGTGCAGCTCCTAAATACAGGAAACATGGAAACTGTATGCAACTTGTTATTCTAATATATATGTGCTGCTGGATAGGTCAAAAAGAGTCAACAGCAGAGCTGGTAACTGCAAGTAAACCACTACTACAATGATTTAAGCACAAGGTCAATCTTACTGCTGAAGCCCATGGTCCAGTGAAATATCTGAGGTAAGATCTAAACATGGGCTTAGACACTTGTTCAAGTGTATTTTTAAAAAGAGATGAATTTAAAACTATTGTCAAAGGCAAGCGTGTTCTTCAAGGGTCTGTTAAATTGAGACATAGACTTGTTATTGGAGTCAAATAGAGGAGTGAAAGAAAGTACTTATCAAATATATCATTCTGAGAATTCTGTGTTCACTCATTAAATCATTTATTAATGACTCCTGGAGAAAAAAAAAGAATAAAATCACCAGATAAGTTATTTAACACAACCCCACAAATTCAGCATGTAACACATTCATCAGAATCTATTCAAGAAGCTTCAGTGCTTGGACAAAACCCTGTTTTTTCATCTAATTTCCCAGTCGGGAAGACTGCCAAAAAGTGCAAATGATGCTGTAAGAATGAAGAGAGGCTTTTTAGTAGCCAAATACCTAAATGATGTTTACATGGATTCTTAGCATCTCACCCCCTAAAAGACACATTCCTATGTGTCATCTGGACACAGGAGTTATATTTTTTAATGCTTATTTTGGAGTGAGGGGGAGACAAAGTATGTTTGGTCCCATGGACCAAACATATCACACTGGATTCATTAACAAGGGATGGATTGGAGGCAGCAGCTCCTCTGTGCTGAGCTATTTAAAGTGAAATGGGATAATTGCCACAGTTACAACTAGACTGATCAAGCTGAGAGAAACAAGTTTCAAATTGTACCAATCAGCCCTAATCCGAAGGAGTTATTAACAGAGCTCTACCCTGGTGAGTCTGCATCTGCTAACTTGAGATAATGATTTATATCACCCTTTATGAAAGTTCCAATTTATCCTAATTCAATAAGTGAAAGCCAGCAAGCTCAGAGGGAGTCGCAGACAAGGATTCAGTGTGAGCCCCTCAGCTGCTCTCCTGAGCAAAGCAAGCGGCTGCTGCACGGTGCCATCCACTGGAGGCGACCACAGGGATAAAAGGAGAAAGAAGCACACAGTTTTGGATAGGGCTTTTCTAACACCTTCAGGTAGAATAACAAGGTGTGTGATGATTCAGCCTTCAAAACTCTTGAGTAGGACTAGCAGTGAGGTTGCAGTAAGGGAAGAGCAGATGAGATGATGCCTCTGTTAGGACAAAAGAAGTAATCCTGAGTACCCAGAGAAGGGAAGTTTGTTAGATCCTCAATACAGGACACAAAAGCATGCTGCCTTAAGGGCTGTGGGCTTACCTTATGTCAACATGTGCAGCTTTTGTGGACACAAGGCTGGTTTAACCATTGTGGAAGATCCACCTGGGCTACAGCCTCTGAAGCCTGAAACAGCACCAGGGACAGAAAGTAGGCGCTTATTGGAAGATACTCTCCTGAAATAGTATGTGGGATTTTCAGGATTTTCTGTGGCGGTGGCACTGCAGCCCCAGCTATCACACAAAACACTTTGATGATCCCTAGCTCTTTGGTGAAATTCTTATTAAAGCCCAGTTCAGAGCTGCCACGAGGCTGCTCTAACCCGTACAAGTCACATGTCACCACTGATACCCATATCCCTTACAGACAGCACACAAAAACACATTAACTGATTCCCTCAGGATTTTGAAGGTGTATAATAGCAGAACACAATCATTTTCATTCCCTGATGAGTCCTGCAGTAAGTGAACCAAAGCATCAAGATTTCTGCATTTTGTTCTTCTCCTGAGGGGAAGCTTTACATTATTTGCTGTGTTTGCACAGTTCTAGTATCTGCAATGTTTGCATGGATTTCTTTTATTCAAACACATTTGTTCCAGTTGCATTTCTGACCTATTTTACTGTTATCCTGTGAGCAATTATTGAGTGATAGTTTTTGCCCTTGTTTCAAGCATATTCTAAGAAAGTAAAAATATCACAAGCATTTCAGTGACTATTTGTGTAAAGGTTCAGAGCCAAAAGGTCTTTTCCTCTTTCTCTTTTTTTAGGGAAACCTTAGTATTTGCAATAATAATTGCAAAATTTTTGGCTATCCAGTCAGAGAAAACACCACCTGACAACTGGCCAGTGATACTCTGTCAGGAGTGACTGTTGCATAGCTGAATACAGAGAGATGTTTGCAAACAGGCTGGAAAATGAGATTTACTTGATGACCTAGGAGTGTTCAGTAAATGTTTTAATGAGAGACATTGCTGATGCCTGTTTATAGGCCAATCCGAAAGATTTTCTGTCACATTTCCTTCCACAACATACAATATTAGCCGTAATTTCATACACAAGACGCAGACATTCTAAATTTTACTGCTTTACACTGCTTTGATGGCTACAACATCCTCCTGGCACCTCCCTGCTGCCTTGATACCCTGTTGGTCCTTTAGCTACTGAACAGAGTATGTGTTGCCTTTCTGAAGTAAATCAAGTTTGCAGTACTAGTGCATGTCTTCTTAGCAGCCTGTTGAAATATTGACAGAAGACTATTTCCCACTGAAGTCAAACCCATCAGTCTTTCTTTTTTTGTTGAAGACTTTAAACAGTGTTTGAGTGAGTCCTCAGCTGCCACTGATTCTTACCCTATTTGTGTCAGGCTTTTGGGAGCATGATATGCTACCCCAACACTGGCACCTCTTAAATTCATCTGTGCAGTCAGTTCTATAATATCTGAACCAGGTTCTCTGCTAGCATTCACATTGTGTAGCCTGAAAATAGGGTGGCAAAGCTTCAACAAAAGAAAAAAAAAAAAAAAGAATGCAGCAATGGAGAGAGAAAGGAGTCACTGTTAAATGTTAATGACACATTCCCTGCGATGTGAATGAGAGGAAGATTGGAGTGGGAGAGTGGGGGGGAGGGAGGCATGCAGAGCTCCAAGTAGAGCTGAGTTTTTAGAAGCACAGGTTAAAACGGGAAAAGTGAAAAAAACTGTTATGTTCCAGCTGTAAGAATACAGGACATCTTTTTGTTCCAAGACCAGTTTCTTCTCAGGACCCATTCTGAAGGGTCTTTAGAGTGCTGAAACAGGGATCTAAACCCCTGTGCTACCCTGTCCAAAGAAGGACCGATTTCTCCAGTGCAGAGGTGGTTGTGATGTATAGCCAGGCCACTACGCTGGCATTTCTCATCTGCTGTACAAAGACTCAGGTCATGCAAAGCAGTGAGTGTGGAGTTGGATTCTCTTCCGTTTGTCATGTTGATTCATTTGTTCTCTAGGGTCATTAGTTCTTCCATATGGAGATCCATTACTGCCAGCAATTTCCAACCAAAGCTCAGTGAAATGCTTCATGCAGGATCTCCATAAAGTGAAAATGATATCAAGACCTTGTGCCACACAGTCTTATAGAGCTGAAAGGGTTTAAAACATGTTCCACTTTCTCAGGGCACCCTGAGTTTTCTATTGATCACAATGAATTAATGCATGGACAATGGAAAAACTCCCACAATATATTAAGTATTCATCTGCTGTGCAAAGATGGATGATTTCTTACCTGCTACTACAAGGAAATGTACATTTCATTTAATTGCCAAGCAATCCCTTAAAAGCACAGATTGCCTTTGCTTTGCCATAACTTCTTGGCTGGCCGATAGAACTCTGAGGTCAACAACGTTATCACCACAAGTCTTGTTTAATATCCCTATGAGATGCTTCAGCCTGCAAATAGTGCAGCAAGAACCAACTGGGGCAGAAATCTGTCCCCAGTTCTGTAATAAACCGCCTGAGCCAAATACTACCTGGTCCATTAGAGAATGAAGGCCTAGAGTGACCCCAAAGTTGCTAATCATGGACACAGCACATCCAATTTACCTGCTCGCAGATGGTCCTTAATGAGAATTAACTCAGAGAAGGATGAGAGAACCCAGAGTCCTGACGCTGGGATTTACTGAACCCCACATGAGGTTTCACTGAATGAAAAAAAGATGGGTCTGTGCTGCCAGTGGAAGCAGTTATTCCTGAGCAAACACCAAACAGGCTCTGCAGGGCTGATGAAGGTGGCTGAGCTGGTGGCAGCAGGCTCCATGGAGGCTGTCCCCTCCACGTCCTTGTGCCTGCTTCTCCCTCACCAGGTGAGGCTATACAGGCTCCCTTCTAGCCTGCTGTGCCACATGTCACAGATGTTAGACATTCAACCTATAACAAGAAGAGAGACGTAAAACCAGTAACTATTAAATATTTATCAAGATTATCTGTTTGACCTTTATTTTTACAACTATTTGCATGCTAGCAAAGAGCTGTGGAGGCTGGTGGTGAAGAGGGGGCTGCAAAAGCAGCTGTGCCTGGTGCCATGTCCCAGCTCTCACTTTCTACTTTCCCATCTTCCTCGCCCCCTCACCTTCCATTCTTCCTCTGGGTGTGCTGGGAATAAGCCCACAGGTCTGATAAAAGCCTAAAACGGCCTCCGTGGTTGGCACAGAGCAGATGGCAGCAGTAAAGCTAAGGGAGTTTTCATTATTACTATCTGATTTAGCCACAACACATCACAAGCTATCCAACAAGGCACCACTTCCCAAGCTCATTGCATTGTAAAGCGGCAGGACTGAGGAAAGATACACCTTTCTCCTTGGTGTATATTCCCGGTCTTTGGTCCTTCTTCTCTCACTGGAGTAAGCTTCTCCTGTATAGGCACCATCCTTCTCGTATACTTATCCCTCCAAAACTTCCCACGATGGGGATGGTGGACTTCTGTGTTTCCAAACTTCAAGATGAAAACAGAGAAAGCAAGGGGAGGAGGCAGGAAAAAAAAGAGAGATTTCAATTGACCCTTGGTTTCTGTTTGACCGTCACAGCTAATTGAATTGCTTTCAGTCAGTGCCAGACTTTGATGGCTGCCTTAAGAATAGGGCTGGCAGAGTAACAGAGGATGACAGCTGCTTTCTGAAGCTGGTTCCGAACCAAGGCTCAGGTCAATGAGCATGGATGAACTGGGGCTTGAAAGCAAGGGAGTACATGCGCACTCCCCTCCACGGCATGGGCTGAGCAATGGGAGAAATTGCCAATTCTCTCTCTTTTTCCAATTCAGCATAAAATATCTGGACAAATGTCACTGTATTTCTTATGGTAGGTTTTGAGTTGGAGTACTTCCCCCACCTCTTTCCTTCCTATTATTTTCCTAAGCCCATTTTTCTGCCCAATGGCTGGGATGGAATCAGTAATGGAAAAGTGGCACTGCTGAAATCAATTGAAAAAGTCATTAAGCAGCTGTGATGTAAAAAAAGCCTCCCCTGCACTGAACTCTGAAGCTGGCCCCATTCATTCACTTCTCTTCCCCAGCTTGCCTCAGCTGCCCAGTTGGGACACCATATCCTGAAGATCCATTGGCTGCAGCCAGGCATGGAAGAGCCAGTCACCTGTTAAATTTAGATTTCTTGAATCTGCCAACAGCCTGACACATTGATAAACAGCCACGATTTTTAGCAAAGGTTGGGAACGCTCACTCACTTGCTGTTAATTGCTTTGTGGTACTGAACCATAAAACCTACAGTGACTCAAGCCTGAGCAACCTCCCAGCGATGCAGGCGGTGGTGACTAGGCATAGTGACATCAAGGTCCCTCCATCACTCTTCACACTGCGGGTCAGTTGATCTCTCTCAGCACAAAACCTCTCAGATTTATAACTGGCCCAGCTGCTGTGTGACTAGGAACTGGAAGCTGCAGCCACACAGGCTGTCACCATCAGATATGGACCTCACAGCCAGTGGCCACCAAACTGCTGTGATTCACTGCAGCAAGGGGCAAAGGGGCCTCAAATACAGGGCACACTCATGGTGTTGCATGGGTAAAAAGGGAAGGAGAGGGCTGTAGATGTGCTCTAAGCAAGGTCAGATGCTTTGACAACTCCTTACACAAGCATTGTGTCTGTATGAGCTCAGGGACAGAGCAAAAACAAAATTCAGTAGCACTGGTGGCTGGGATTGTCCTTCCCCAGATTTGAACCCTGGCCCTGAACACAGAGAAATCAGACTTTGTGAGGTTTTTTTTTTTTAAATCTGGATGCAGAAAATTTATAGGTTCTGTGAATGCTATAAAATATCTTATTACGATAGGCCACCCTACTCTAAGCTGATGTTCAAATACTTTCTAGAAAACAAAAGCATAAAATACATCTAACTAATTCTAAAGAGGAGAAGAACCTAATTTAATGAAAGTTATTGTTTCTTTGGCAACGAGTATTTTTTCTTGCTTTCCTTTAAAAAAAGGGAATGAGAGCAAATCCACTCTTAAAGAATCATAGAATAACCAGGTTGGAAAAGACCCCCAGGATCATCGAGTCCAACCATTCCTATCAAACACTAAACCATGTCCCTCAGCACCTCATCCACCTGTCCCTTAACCCCTCCAGGGAAGGTGACTCAGCCCCCTCCCTGGGCAGCCTGTTCCAGTGCCCAATGACCCTTTCTGTGAAAAATTTTTTTCTTAATGTTCAGCCTGAACCTCCCCTGGTGGAGCTTGAGGCCATTCCCTCTCATCCTGTCCCCTGTCACTTGGGAGAAGAGCCCAGCTCCCTCCTCTCCACAACTTCCTTTTAGGTAGTTGTAGAAGATAGCTTCTTTATGGTTTTTTTTTTGAATAGGATATATCACAGATTATTTCTGATGGAGCCAGTCTAATCCTCAAATGGAAGAAATTAGCATGATAGTTAGTGACTTTTCTATAAAGGGAGCAATTATCACGAGAAAAATAAGGTAAAAATGTATTTATTACTAATTCAAAATCTTAGTGAGACACTGAACAAGTGGTTTGCTATAACATGGCAATGTCCTGGGGGTATGAGCTGAGTAGCAGAGCTCTACGTGCCGTTGCCTGCAGTTTTATAAAGTGGAAGTATTTCAAAGTGTTGTCTTTCAAGGCTGCAGTCATAAGGCCAGCTATTTTTCTAGCATGTAAATTATATGTATCTTTAAACTTTACTACTGAAAAATACACATCTCATTAGGGGATAATTAATTAATAAGAGGACAGAGAGTGGGCAACAACAGACAATATTAATATAAACTTAAAAATCTCTTATTCTCTTCCTTAAGCACCCGTTATTGTCATAAGAAGTATAACAGTCTGGGTGGACTTTGGT
The DNA here is from genome assembly GCF_032191515.1 of Phaenicophaeus curvirostris. Classification (NCBI taxonomy): domain Eukaryota; kingdom Metazoa; phylum Chordata; class Aves; order Cuculiformes; family Cuculidae; genus Phaenicophaeus; species Phaenicophaeus curvirostris. Next base: position 5,317,261 of record NC_091411.1, read on the forward strand.
CCCTCCTGGTGACAGCACTAAGACATCTCTCACTAACACACATCTTCTGGTCCAATGCTGTAAAAGGACAAGCTAAAAGAGCCACAATTCACTAGTGTTCCTCATGACCTATTGCCACTTTAATGATTCAGCGCATAACAAACCACACAAATATTAGAGGCTAATCCAAATACAGAGCAGATTTCCTTTGTGAGAGGCACTTCTAAGGTTTAAGTTGCACCTGGGTTTGTGTCCATGCATACAGATATAAAAAGTTAAGGAGATGAGCAAGAGGAATCCAGAGTCAGACAAACAACATGTTATGCTTTCCCCAAGAGTGAAGAGTGGTCCTTTACAAGACAGTGACTTTTCAGAGATGTGCTGAAAGTCTCTACAAAGTTTCAGCAGCGGATGGTGTCTAGGAAAGATTTAAGATGTTGATGGCGGGGTGGGGATAGAATGTTCTTCCTGCTGAACAAAAAGATGAATTGTCATTTTTATACCTGCTCTTAACAGTGGGTTACGGTGCGAGACATCCATCTCAAGTTTCTCCTGGGGCTCTGTAAACACACTCCTTTTTCCACACCACATGTATGCGTGGCTCCTCTGAGTCTCTGAGATCAGAAAGTCCCCAAATCCTTAGGGGCGCTGCTAGTCTGTGATCAGGCTCAGTCTCTGCTCAGGATGAGAAGTCATCAGCGTTCACACAGAGCTGGCCCTTTGTCTTCCCACTGTCCTCCCTGTCACTTTGCCAGGTCAGAGACTGTGCACAGCCCCAGTAATTAAGCCAGATAAATAAAAATCACATTGCTCATAATTACTGTGGACAATTCTGTGTAATTAGATGTTAAGTGTGGTAGCCACTCTCCTTTATGGACCCAGATAAGTACCTGCACCTTGACTTAGAAAAACTTGGTAGGAAATATAACTGCTTTGTTGCTCTCTGTGTAATTAGCTACCATTAAAGCCACTAATTAGATCGTAAGTTTTAAATAAGATGCCCTAATTATCTTTGGTACACAGTGAACTCATTTGCTGGGGCAAAGCCTTCCAAAAGATATCTTTTGGTAGCTCCCAGGGTAATTTTTATTGTATTAATTTTATATATCTCAGAGCTCACATGAGAATGTGTTGCAGGTGTACTGCTTGCACACTTGCCAGGGAAGAGGTGCCCACTAGTTTCTCTTGCACTGGAAGACCCAGCCCTGGGGCAGGAAGGCAAAAGAGTGATTAGATGTTCCTAGGATTCATAGCAGATGATATACAAATAAATGTAATTGTGCACACATGTAGAAGAAGGCTTTATTACCAAAAATCAATGCAATTTTGTTGTGAAAATATTAATTTGCCTTCTATTTCTATTTTTCTTTTGTTTGTAACACTATAGTGCACAGCACAAGGAGACCATTGAACTGAGTGAGCCCAGAGTGGGGCATGAAGATGATCCAAGGGCTGAAGCATCTCCCATGCAAGGACAGGCTGAGAGAGTTTGGGTTGTTCAGCCTGGAGAAGAGGGTGGTGTGGCAATAGCCCACATCTCCCAGCGAGAAGTCCGGGTTGCCCCGTCCCTGAAGGAGTTCAAGACCAGGCTGGATGGGGTTTTGAGCAACCAGTGGAAGGTGTCCCTGCCCATAGCAGCGGGGTTGGAACTGCATAATGTGTGAAGTCCATTCCAACCCAAAGCAGTCTACAATTCTATAATATGATTTTAGCAAAGCCATTTGTTTCTTAATTCTGATTTGGTGTAGGCAGCTTTCTGTGAATTGTCCAACCAGCAAGTTTCCTGATCTCCCAGGCCTTAGGAGCAGAAAACAATGTGCACAGAAAAGAGAATCTAACCTACTAAACACCTGCATCTGAATCCCAATTATAAAAAACATTTTGTCCAGTTGAAGAACAAATATTCCATGTGGTTTAGCATTCAAGGCTATCTGACTTTGCATTTCATGAGTTTCTGATGTTTGAGCAAAGGTGAGAGCCAAGGCAATTCGTGGGGTGTAGACCTGCACAGAGATTTCATGGTGTAAATACAAGTGATACAGACCCAACAAATATTCTTACAGAGCTTTTCATCCATTCTAATTGGGAGAAAATGTATGCTGCTCTGGTACTCCACTGTTAGCTCAAGATTTTACTTCAATCCTATCTTGGATTTTGAAGAACGACAACTGCAAAAAGACAGAGAAAGCTAAAGAATGAGGCTGAAAAGACATGGAAGGGTAGAACTGAGCAGCAGGAACCAGTGAAAGCCCCAAAAGAGCAACTGCATCTTTCTTTTAGCCCGTTCCCTGTTTCCCAGGGTCAGGTGAAGCTGGAAACTCCTCACGGTTGGGCTGAGTCAGGGAAGAGTAGAACTGCTCTGAGGAAAAAAACAAACCCCAACACATGGCAGTAGAGTCTACTAGAAACTAAGATATAGAGACAAGTCTAAATTGTTTCACTGTTTTGTGCTTGTAATCCCAACCTTCTGCTTGGACATAAGTGATAAGAGAAGAAATACAGTTTGATACAAGGAATTTCTCTATGGCAGAAATACAGGATGCTGTCAAGCCTTTGTCCTAGTCACTCAGCTCAGAACCGAGGAGCTGGGCTTTCCTGAAAGCCCTTAAGTGAGCCAGATTTTGCAGACCTCAGACCACTGACCTTTCCCCAAGGGAACAGCCCTCTCCTACCCTCCCTCAGGGCATCTCAAATGAGAAAGGATATTCTGTTCTGACAAAATCCTAGAAGTCACTTTTCCACCTCATCCCATCAACAGAGAACTAAACTCAGCTGTTTACAAAGCCTGTGCTACAGGAGATTTCACTCCTGCCATAAATTGAAGTTTCCTCAAAGAAGGGAAGTGCTAGTTCATTTATCTCATCTGATATACTATTCGATACCATTAGATGAGGCTTTGAGCAACCTGATCCAGTGGGAGGTGTCCCTGCCCATGACAGCAGGGTTGGAGCTGAATGGGCTTCAAGGTTCCATCCAACCCAAACCATTCCATGATTTTGTAATTCCTTTGCAAGTATGACTCTGCCAATATATCAACCTTCAGGATCTGAAAGATGATTGAGAAAGACAGAATTTTGTTTTCAGAGTATTTTAGCTTTCAGAAAGGTCTCGAGGTTCTTGAGAGGTCTGTGTATTACTTGCCATTGCTTCCTGCAGCTGCCAGGTCCTTTTAGAGGTCTGAACCATGACATCTAAGTTACAATAGAATGTTTCATTCCCGTGAACACTTTTGGCTCCCAGGAACACTTTGAAAAGTCAAAGGAAATGTTAAATGGGTTCTGTCCTCTGTTACTGCATCCAAAAATAAAAATATGAATAAAAACATGGAACTGTCCCCAAATAAAAATACCGGGCCATGTCCCACCACAGACTGTACGTTGTGGGATTTACTGTAGGGGTGTGGAAGATGTAGCTTTCCTTGCTCCCTTGTTTTGCTATGTACAGATATCTAAGACAGTGTTGATCCCTTAAGGAAGCTCCAATAAAAGTCAAATAAAAATGATTCTCCCTCATTCCAGAACAGAGCAGTCTTCCTCATCATTCCTTGTTTTACTTAGGAATGTTCACTTATCTGAGAAAGTTAAAACCCCAAACTCGTTCTCTGACTACTTGTGTGGTTTTTTCTCATTTGCCCTGTTCCCGTTTCTCTCTTTCCCTCCTGCTCTCTTCCTCCCTCAAGCTTAGGCTGCAAAGAGAAAGAGGTTTCAGCAGCCAATGTGCTGTGAGTGGAGCAGCACCAGGTGCTTCTGGACCAACCAGGCTTTGGGTGAATGAAAGGAGATGGGAGTCATCGTAACTGCTGAAGCAAGATTGTACCTTGTAACTTCAGCTAAAAGCACTGCAGAGGTAAGTGATTGCAGACTAGACAGACTTACCTGCTCTATAATAGCACCGACATGCTCATGTGCACTAATGTCTTTCTGATCCCCATTGAACGTAAGGGAAGACTGCCTTCCTCTTGCTTCCCTGCCCCAAATAACAAAGCAGCAGCCTTGATTCTTTGAAGAGAGCAAGCATCCGTGCTTCTCCTTTTACTTGCTGGCTGAGCACAGAACAAGCAGAAGGGAGATGTACACAGTAGAAAGTGGTGCACAAGAGGTGGTGAAAAAAAGTAAAATAAAATCACTTTGTGGTACAATACAAAGTCTCACAAATTATTCGTTACACCTTTTGATACCTAGATGAATCAAGAGAAGAAAATAGTCCTATGTTCTTATCCTCTGGCACCATGGTAGAGCTCAGCCACACAACCCAGCAGCTTAATGTCTTTCATACAGAGCCAAAATAATGGAAGTGATAATGTTGTGTTCACAAATAACTAACAGGTAGCTGTACCAAAGCACACAAAACAACAGCAGCTATTACAGCCCCTTCTTCATGACTCATGGCAGGAACTGAACTGCTACTAAAGAGAGCTTTTGACATCCTCTCCCGAGTCTGTTCCCACACATATACCTCCTAGAATTTCAATTTAATATTAAATTTGAACTGTGTAATTAATTGGCTAAAAAAATCCTTTCCTCTACAATAAACACCAGTCAGATGCAGGCCCTCACTGGGTGTGCCTTTTCTGTAACGCTCCAGCATCTCTTCTGCCTTTAGGACCTTTTGAATAGATGCTTTTCCAATATCCCTGTGTGCCAATAATAAATATCACATTATTAGTACACTGTTTGGATGGGATATTCAGCAAGACTGGCTTTTACAAGGAGAGGAAACAAGAAGAAACTTCAGTAATAATATCAACTTTTGGAAAAGTACCTAATAAAGCATTTTCTTAAACTAGATAGGGCAGAGCTTCACTGGAAACTTGACCTGTAACACAGAAGTTAAGCCTCTATCTCTTAAACAAAGCTTAATCTTCTGCAAAAATGTACCACTTTGCAAGATTCTTCTACAAAACCAACTATTTAATTACGGTTGCAAGTAAGATAAACAGGACAAAAAAAGGCCAAGTTTTTCTTGAGATACCACACAGAGAAAACTCTGAATTTTATGCAGATTTCTCCCATCCGTAAGGCACCTGCAGCTGAGCAGCCAGGCAGTCCCTGGCTGCCTCCCACTTTTCCTTCCTGTCCCACCCACATCAGTGCTGCTTGCACCTTTTGAGGGCTGAGCTAATCCCTTTCAAGTTTATTTAAAAGGCTCCCCTAGAGTTCAAACAGGTATCAGATCAAGCTTCATTGACCCCTGCTGTCACAAAAGCAATCACTCAGCAGGAATGAAGAGAAGTGATCCTTGTACATATGGTTTATAACTCTCTGAGGTACACGGAGAGCAATTACACACAGACCAGCCTGGTGCAAGCCTGGGCAGTGAACCTGCTACAAAGTTCTCAGGTCTGAATACCTTTAAACAATCTCTCCTGTGCTATTAAACATACACCTTCCCTACTGCCTAAGGTAGGTAAGGATGGAGATTTTGCCTCCAGCCTGCCCTGTTGTTAGATGGTTTGTCAGCTCCAGAGCGCTCCCGTTCACTGAAGCGGCCCATGTAATTATAAAGGAAGGGTAATTGAAATAAGGAGAAAGTAACACTTGAAAAGGAAGCAAATGATTCAGAACATACAGAGCAATCCACCCACATCAGCAGGGTCAGGAGGTCTATCAAGCTTGGAAGCAGAAACGCTTTTGTCTGGAAGGAAAGAAAAAGAAACCCTAATAGGATGTATTTATAATCATAAGTACTGGAACTTGTTTTCTTTTTTTCTTAAAGCAATCTCTACCACTTTGCAAGATGAAAAGTGAGGAATATATCTGGAAAATTAACATTAACCAGCAGTTGACAGCCAACATTGAACAACATGTAAGAGACTAGGAAAGGGGGTCTTGTGCAGACCACCTCAGGCTGGCCTTTGCCCAGCATGCTCGGTTCTTAAATAGAAACTTAATCCTACTCTTTCTCCCTCCAACCAGGTAAAGCCTAGTCAAGAAGCTATCTTTCCTTTTGTCTCAGCCCTAACAAGAACTTATGGTGAAACTTATTCCTTCAGGATTTGCAAGCCATGTGTTTTAACTCCTGTACCTTGGTTTCTGCCCCAGATCTGCAGACTAAGCAAGAGCCTCAGAAGCTGTAAATTACCATTGCTCCATTGATTTCAGCAGAGCTAAATCCATTTGCACTTGCAGATGATCTGGTCCACTATTTTATATGCCTATTTTTTCCCCTCAATTGCTTTATAATCACACCTACGCCAAAAATATTTTAGTGTCCTAGTCTAGCTCTGAAAGATTTGAGAGCACCAACCCTTCTCCATTTTATACGTCTGGCACAAAGAACAGAGACAGAAGCTGAAGAGGTCCAGGTTACTCAAAGGGATCTGTGGCAATACCAGAAAGAGGCACAGACCTTCCAGGTCCTAGTGTGACATGTGCTTCATAAACACTGACACGTTCTTGCATTTATTTGAGAAACTGCTAAGTATTATATTTAGATTGGCTGAATCTTCTAACATGGGTCTGTTATTAGTTGCAGATTTAACCAGAAGAACCAGTGATGAGTCTGATTGACTTAATTTCTACATTAGGATTAATCCAGACTCCCCCATCCATCCCATTAGAGCACAGAGAGACATCTCTCAGAATCCGAGAGTTCAAAGTTAAAAGGCTCTGAAGTAGAAAATTTCCCAGAGACAAATCCACAGCGTAGGAACCATAGATTAGAAATAAGATTCTCCACAATTTTTAACATCTTAGTTCAGACGTTTCATTCTGACCATAGGCTTCCTAGGCAACAGGGGTTGAATTATATCTGTAAATTACCTGTAAATGATTCTCTCTTCAGGAGAGTCCACACGCAGGACAGTCTCTATTATACATAAACACAGAAGCTCTTTGGAAAATACTTTTCTCATACAACCCTTCTAGGAAGCATTGACTTAAGGAAGTGTTAGCAAGCACTTTTAGTGCTTCATAAAGTATTTTATGTAGCCCAGAATTCTTTCAGCTTCCCAATCACACCTTTTTCATACCCTGATAGTTTTCACTTTTAAAAAAGATCTGATATTCTAGTAATATTTCCTTTTCTTTTCCTCATCTCAGCAATATTCGCTACATCTTGTCACAGGCCAAATAGCCTTCCTATCCTACTTCTTCAGTTATCTGACAGACCTGCAGGGAATTTTGCACTGAAGTTATATTGTTTGCCTAAGGAATGAGAAAGAGAATTAGAAGACACCTTTAAACAAAGCTAGTTTTGTCTGCCTGGTTCGTGAGGGTCACTGTACCAAAGTCCTCAAAGCTTCCTTACTAACTGCAAATCTTCAGACACTTTAAGCGCAGCTTCATATTGTATTAATACTATAGAAAAGACTACAGGTGACAGCTAATATAAGTTTACCTTTATATTTCCATGCAGCATTACTTGTACCTTACACTACAAGAATTACTAACCTAGTTTGGAAATAATAACCTGCCTACTATCCTACTATAGGGATTTCCACTAGAAAGCACTAATAATAACCCACACAAACCTCCTACAGAAGAGAACAGCTATCTTTGGGAAGCATACTTTTTTTCCACGTTGCTCAATTGCCAAGAGCCAGCAACAGCCACCAACAACCCTACCCTGTTCCCCACTAAAGAACAGTGTTCAATGGTTCACATTTTTGTTGGGAGCAGCCTTTTCCAGCAGGCACCTCTTCTGATCATCAGCCCTTTAAATTCAAGCGGGAGAGGCAGCAGCCCTATTTAGTCTTTGTGTTAGAAGGGTGGGAGGGAGCTGATTTCTATACCTAGTGTTTTTGTTTTAATGTCTATTAATTTTATTTTTGTTTAGCTTAGGGTTGTATATTCTACATGTGATTAGTTTTAAGATTTTCTTGGAGTTCTTTCTGTACCATTTAAGGAATGTTAGGTTGCTTGTTGTTAAATTCAATTATTTTACATGAAGATCTTTTTTTCTATAATATGTTAGCCTGAAACTACGAAGTGTTTTATGTGGGCTTTGTTTTTTTAAGGCCATAAAAATCTAGGGTTTCTTAGAAGAAAATATTAGGGAGCAAGCAACTGTAAAGAGCTGTTCATGTTTGTTCTAGGGCATCTATTATGGTGGGCAGAGAGGTTGGTTAGTACCTTAATAAGCAGCTCTTGTTATCAGTTATGCTAGTCTAAGAGGGCCTTCGCTGGTCTCTTCTATGAGCCCATTGCTAGCAGAGGCTGATGCTGTTTTAGGATTTAGGATGCTTTCAGTATCTGTTATGTGTTCTTTGGGTCATGAATTAGTGGACTGCAAGCCCTTGCTTTGGGAGGTGATAACCTCTCAAAGAGCAACTTCTCCTTAGGAGGCATCTGTCTGTCTGCTTCTGGATAGAAATGTAGATAGGTGCATGACTCTGGGATGTGCTTCAGTGCTGTTGTTTATTTCCTGGGGCTCTTCAAGAAAGGTCAAGGCTGTTTTGAAATAGATGGCATATAATGTTCCTGCCCCGAAAAGCTGATGTTTAAGAAAACTCTCTCAAAACTGTAATGAAGAGAGGAAGCGGCTGTGGCACAATCTATCCAAATTATATTGATAATACATAGTAATTATATAGCACTTCACATGATCAGAGCACTTTGCAAACATTAACTAATTTACAGCATTTACTGAAAACAGATGTGTTTTTTCTGGAGAAAAGAGGGAAATACTGACTGTGCTGGCAGACGAGAGCAGGGCTCTGCAGAAGGACCTCCCCGAGGTCTTGTAACTGCTTGTACCTCTACTTAAACCATGTCAAAAGAGAGAAGTGCTTTCCTCTTCTATAGAAGCTTATGAATAGGAAGGGTGACCTTAATCTGTTAGATGATCTCCTAGTGTCCAAGAAGAACACGGGCTACAGGTGAAGACAAACTAATTCCTGTTGTGATCATCAACTTCTGATAACGCCTGGAGCAAGATGACTGTTGGGAGCAGCAACCTGTTTCCTGGGGAGCAAAAAAAAAGGTACAATTGCCCTAGTAGACCTAAGGCTGTATTCTGACTTTAAGGTCTTGTTTTTTCTTCCTCCATGGCTTTCTGTTTGGTATCCTCCGCATATTTGGCTACGTATTTGTAACAGCACCAAGTTGTTTCACATAGTAGCTTGTATTAAGCACTACACAGTTATATATTGTATTATACTAGATGTCCTTTAGAGGCACAGTAAGGATGTAACTTTAATCCTTCACTATGTGTAGCCTGTTTGGTCACCAAAATGTGTAGTTTCTACAGTGAATCTTGTACAGCTTCTTAGAAGGTGCTGGAAAAACGTGCCTTGAAGAGAGGGGTGAGAGCACAAATACCTGACGTTCGTGTGATAGTTTTTTCCCACTCCTGGTATCTGTTTTCTTTGCCTCCTGCTTTCTTTGCAGAGCATCTTAAAAAATATATTTACTTGGCTAAGTATTATGCTATTAATACCACGTGTATTAACCTGAAAAATTAGCCTGTTACACGGTACTGCAACAAAAGGCTCTTGAAGTCCAATTGAATTATGCTTTACTTCCTCACCCTGTCCCTTGTCATTGTCACCTCCTCAAATAAATTAATTAAGTTTGTTAAGCATGACCTCCCTTTAGTAAATCTAGAATGATTCTCTAAACAATCTGTACTTGCCAAGCGTGTTCTGATATTGTCCCTGATCAGTGAATATAGATTTCTGCACAAATATAGACATTATAAAGTTATAGTCAAGCAACAGAGGGAATGAGGATTGTACAAAGCCGGAGGGCCTTATTAAGGATGAAGGACATATTGGGGAAGGAGGAGAATCCTTGTAATACCACGGGTATGGGCTAAAGAGTATAAAAGATGGTTAGCAAAACACTAGAGGATGTTTTGGCTGTGTTGCAGCCTGGTATCAAATGGGAAGAGCAGAGTAGGAAGAAAACAGGAGGCTTGATGCTCCTGTGGGCTGAGCTCTGCCACAGGGTGCTGGAGGGAGTTTTCTGCAGTGCTGCTGCACGAAAGGCATCCTTGAGCTGAGATGGGGGAGACCAGGGAGGTTCTGGAGCTGCTGCAGCACAGGGCGGGGTGGCAGGCAGGAGCATTACAGCCTGCACTGCTCTAAGGGCTTGCAGTGCAGGAGATGACAGGGAAAAGAACGGGGAAAAGGGGCTTTCTGGTACTGCTGCAGTGCAGAGGAGCTGTGCAGAGACGGGGGAGGGAATGCAGGAAGCTTCGTGTAATGATGCAGTGCAGAGCAAGGAAGAGGGAAAGCTGTGCTGCAGATCCTAGAGCTCAGGTAGGATTTGGGGAAGGAGCAAGGACTGTCTGGATGCTGTAATGCAACAGCTCTGGGCATCCACTTGCCTCTACCATTCAGAACAGGAGTGAGGAAGAATTTTTCAGAACAGGCTGAAAAATCACTGATTTTATGAACTAGTTTTTATTTTTGAGCCTTTTAATGATTGCTTTTTTCGAAATTTCTTCCTCCCCGGGAGGGTGAAGTTTGATTTGATAGGCGATTCTCATGTCATAGATGACTTCAGGAACTGGGGCTTTAGGAAAAGGGTGATGGCATCTGCAGATCCAGGCTTAGGAACCAGAGTAACAGTGACAGCAGGAGCAGAACTGTGCTCATTTGATGCCTGAGTGATTGCTTTCTTTTAAACTCACTTCTTGCTTACATCGCATGCTTTGCTCAAGGATCTCCCCTTTTTTGCTTGCAATTGACTTCACCCAGTCTTGCATAAGGTTCTTAGTGTGGTGTTAATGGATTTACTGGACAAGGAAACGCCCGCAGGTTTGCTGTAGAAATACACAAGGCACTTACCAAGTAGATTCTTTTTCCAAGGAAATGTGTGTGTTTTGCTTGTTTTGTGCGTCTGTTGGTGCTAATAATGGTTGTGAGGAACTCCAGCAGAACTTGTAGTAAAGCTACTTGAAGTCAGGAGAATGCAATTTTTTTCACTCAGTTTTGGTTTCCTTTCAAGTGTCTACAGGTTTTTGTCTGAATTAAAGACTAATGGGTTACAAATTCCAATTTAGGAGAGGAAGGCTGTACTTGAGGACAGGAGCAGATGAAACACTGAAGTGTTCCTTCTTCCTGTAGCACTTGTCACAAATCAAGAAATTCACTGAACAAAAAATGCTGAGGCTTGGAAGATACTTCTCATTTTAAACGTAGAAGAAAGATTAGAAGTGTTTGAAAATATCGGATGAGAGATGTGTGAGGCTATCTAGTTGTGTGGTGGGTAGGAGCTCCACTGAGGATGCAGAAAGGCAAGAACTGCTGACAGAGCTGGGACTGTAGGCATCATTTCCAGAGCAGCAGGTGAATACACAGCACTGAAAGGACTGTGCTCTTCTCCACCCATGCCAATAGGTGTTAACACAGCACCTGAAACAGGCTTTCTCAGTATATCTCTGGAAATGAAGGGGCGTCTTTCCCAACTAGTTCTGATGCTTTTAAGTTCCAGTTAACAGTATGCTCGTGACTGAGATACTTTCACCAGGAATAAACATGTGTAACTATTCACATAACATCCTCAGAAGCAAACCTACATGTTGCCTGAGAGCAAGTCTACATAACCAGCTGGGAAAAATGCTGTTATTTTCTATTACATCCTTGATATTACTGCTGGAACTGTTATTACTCCCAAGTCCAATGTCCTTGATTGCCAAAGAGGGACCACTCCTTCAGAGTTATAAAAGGCCATTCTTCAATGAATTATATAGGAATTTTCAGTGTGTTGAAGTGTGAATCCCTGTCATCTTACTCAGCCCATACTGAAAGGAGACCCAAATGCAAGAGGAAAAGTATATCTGATTATCTGGTTGGATCTGGAAAAAAAAGCAGGAGGTTGATCTCTTGGTTGATTATTCACTGGTTTAAACGTTACCTAGGTCTTACCTCTATTCAACTGCTTGCCTTATTCTTTTCTCACTCGGATTAACAGATAAGAAGATGGAGTGCTCAGTGAAAAGTGAGAGGTTTTGTTAGTGGATCTGTTCATCTATCAAAGTCCAGACTGCAGCCTTTTGTAAATTGACTCTGCTACTGTTCTTCTTTCATAAATTACTTTTAAAAAATAGAGACAAAAGGCTGCCAACTGTGTTAGTTCCTGGAAAAATCCTTCTTCTGTTTAATACACAACTCTTGAGAGACATTTGAAAGTGAAATGCAGCCATGTGTGAATGCCTGCATATATACTGAAGTGCAATATCTCACTGAAGAATTTCCACATCCCACATAGTGACTTTATTGCAGATTCTTTTTTACCTAAAAGAAGCTTGTTTCAGGTTTTGGGGGGCATTTGTGGTCAGCCCATCAGAGGCAAGGCTCTTCACTCCCCCACATGGACTGCATCACCTAAGGTCATACTGGTATCCAGATAAACTGTCTCATCCCAGTTATTTCAGCTTGGTTAGGCACAGATTAGCAGGCATTTTGCTATCTCAACGGTCCTTTCTTTATATCTGTGGTTTGTGGATGTTGCTCTGTACAAAGACTAAGATTCTGAATTTCTTTTCATATTTATTCATATTTTCCTAGGAGAATTTCCTAGGTCTTAGGAACTCTGCAGAATGGAAGTTGCTTACTCTCTTATTTCTAATCACATGTGCCTCTGCAAAGTCCTGTTTCATGAAACAATCTTGTGGTTATGACACTTGAGGTATGAATTTTGCCACACTTTGCGTTATTTAGAAAGTGTGACAGTAGGGAATTCAGCTAGTAGACTGCTTGGCAAACCCAAAGGCAGCTGTTGATCAGAGTACGGGAAATCTGGAGGTTCATTGATAAAAATCACACTGCCTGCATGCTCATGTGAACCACTCTAACCTCCAAAATATGACTCAAATTTGTAACATCTTTTCACAGGAGTGTACTGATATTTCCTCTCTGCCTTTTCCTGCTATTAAGTCACTGCTGCTGTCAAAGCATCTATAGGGAAATCGGAGTACTGAGTAGCTCATCTCTGTTCTGAAACAGGTGGTGATTCATATCATCTTTAAAAATGACTTATTTTTGTTGGGAATTTGAGGTTTTAACTTCAAGTCACTATTTCTGTTTTGCCAGAGTATTTTTTTCATACCTGATATTTTCCTATTATGAATCTTCATTCACTGTCATGGCTTCACCTCTTAATCTTTTGGTGTAGAATATTAAGTGTCTTTTGCTGCTCTGAAAATATTCTTTTATGTGAGCACCATGACCACTGTGGCTTCTCCATTTGCTGCTGGGCACTAACATGTCAGTGCCGAAGCAACAAGCATCTGTGCTACAAGGTTGAGAACATCTGAGAGCAGGGGTGAACAGAAACAAAAGGCTGAACCAATGCACATTAAATTCTTGATTTATGATTACATATGAGTATAAGAAACCACTGACTAGAGTGAAGCAGAAACAAACATTCTTGATGCAAGCAAATATTTAAATCTCTGCAGTATCTGGCAGGATTAGTCCTAGGGCATCAGTTTGATGGGCACTTGCTGTGCTGTGTACGAAAGCAAAGTCTTCAGCCGAGATACTGATAAACACTAGTTTAGAAACTTCTGAAAACTGAGAAATGGGAGCAGAATGTTAACACAGCATCTGGAACAGCAGCCTCTGTCCTCATGGGCACCAGCTTTGCCCCACAACTTCTGCTTTCCTGAGCAGCAGTAAAAAGATCTTGCCAAGTGTGCTTTTGTTTTTTCACCCAGGAGTGGCACAGCTCTGCCGATCTGCCCCACTACAGCTGTGGAAAGGGGGTGGTATTTGGGCTCAGCCTGTGTTCCAATTTGGGGCCGCAGAGCAAAGGGTAAAATGGGCAAAAGGATATCAAAGGTGGCCTAATGGGTGGAAAGGAGTCAGTAAAAAGCAGCAGATGGGAAAAGAAAATTCAAGGCAGCATCTTTTTGCCTACAGGTTAATAACTTGAGAGTGCTGAATGTCTTTTCCCTCGACTTTGCTTTCATTAGAAATCACTGCTTGAGAGAGAACAAAAGAGATTTAATCTGCAGTAGACATGCAAGAAGAGATGGGCATTCAAACTGACTGAGGAGTTGGCAACTGTTTGACACTTAACTCTTGCAGACTCTGCTTGTGAACATCTCATAAACAGGCTGAGGTTTTCCTTTTTACAAAATAGCTTTATCCTTCAGAGCTGATCCATGCACTTGGAGTCAGGTCTCTTCAGCCATGGCTGCACAGGCTCCTTGCTGCCAAGCTTTCCTCTGTGATCACTTTGCAAGATTGGTCCCCTCAATCACACAGTGCCACTTCACCCCGCTGCCAGTGAGGAGTGACGTCTGCCTGGGATGAATTTTGTCACAAATCTTGATTGTATTTTATGCTCCACTGCATTCTGTTTACAAGGGCAAAACCTTCTTCTCTTGGCACTTTACACCCGGCAACCTTCCCTTACACAAATGGGTTTTCCAATAGGAATAAAGAGATGCAAAGCCAAAGTTATTTTGTATGCAAGAGCCCCTGGAATGGAAGTAAATATATTTTTTGTTGCTATTTGACCAGCCCACGGTGACAGTAGCACAACTGAAAATGTTTGTCAGACAAGCATTGTTTCACTAAGCATTGAAAAAATTGCAAAGGTGAGCATCAGTGTGGGGAATTCATCTGTTACCAATGAGGAAGATTCATACTCCCTTTTTTAGTTGTCATGAAGTTTGCAAAGTCGCTTATGTCGGCTTTGGTTTCATTGTCAGAGGACTTAGTTCCAGTTGAGCTCTTCCATTTAAGCTGTTAAACAAATGAAAAGTGAAATTGTCACTTTTAAATAGAGTCCGCACATAATCACATTTTGAAATGGTCCTCTGTGGTAGGAGCAGGAGTTGTGTGCATTATCATATTGAATTTTAAATAATATATTACACAAAATAGCTTCCAATTTGATTTGGGGGGGATATATTTTCATGAATTATTGAGTGTTTGATTGTTGTAGAAAGCCTTTGCTGTTATGCACTGAAACTGTCACTCTCCCAGACCTATGATATATGAGTTTGGTTATCAATATTTAAAGTTACGGTCAGCCTGTGTGCATGGCTGCTGATACTGGAGACACGGACTAATCAGTAGTAATGTATATGTGCCTCCTCTCTCTTGTTTGCCAGGCAGAGCTGGAGCAAATTGAGTGTAGAAGATTCCCAAGTGATTTGTGGAGTGGTTTGTCATTCTGAGCAGAAGCCCCTTTGACACTGCTGCATAGAAATAAGGGGAAGAAAAGTTTGCTATGCTTTCAGGAGCACAGGTATGCGAAGCCCAGCAGGCAGCAGATACGAGGCTTGCTTTTCTTCTGTGGTGATAAGGGCCAGGCTGCATAGCAGTTTAGATAGGAGTATTTAATGCAAAACGGGCCAGTGTTGAAGAGTAAAAATTTACTGGTATCTACCAAAATGTTCAGGTTTTTTGCATATGAGCTCAAGTATCTTGGAGGACTGTTAATGCCAGAGGCACCTTATAGACTTTTGTGAAAGTAGGGTATGGACTGGGACAGTTTCGTTCTTCAAAAAAACCCCATATTTTTATGTAGAGGAGCAGTCAGTGTGCCCAGAACTTCCATTTTAAGGCATATGCCCATATACAGTGTGAGGGTAATTACCAACAGAAATAATCAGGATACACTTTTAAAGCACTATGTAAAGCAAATATTATGCAGCAATGAATAAGTTAATCACCTGATGCTTAAAACGCAGGAAAGCAAAGCCCAGGGCTGAGTGAGCTCTGCCTCTTGTTCTAGATGGTGTGGAAATGACAATGGTTGCACACAGGTTAATTGGAGCAATCCTGAACTGACTGCATCCAGTGGGAGTGCTGCAGGACACATTCGCACCCAGAAGTCTGCGATGTTGTGCTGTGATTGCAGACATAAGAACCTAAATAAAAGAAGCACTGTTGCAGCTAATGTGCTGACTTGTACTTGTCTAATTCAGGCTGGATGTGCCAGTGGGTAACAACAAAGCAGGCTACAAATATTGTGCTAGCTGTCACTTGATGGAATGCCTTCATGAATTAAGGAGCATGGTGGTTTGGCTACCTGCTTTGCAAACTGAGTATTTAAATTTAATTCAATGGTTTGGCTGAAATCAAAGACCAGTGAACTCAGTAATTCCATTTCTGCAGGTTTTGTACGAGACTGGCTCACAATTTTATTTTTCAAAAGAAAAGAAGTATTAAATAAGAAAAAAATGTGACTGTTTCTTAAAGCAGTAGGCAACTCTTATGGTATGGAACAGAGGAAGCCAAAGGAGACCACTTGTCCTTGTATTGCTTGTGTATTTAGTGGATGTATATTAATGGTAATCAACTGCATGCTGCTGCACACAAAACCACCCATCCCAAGGCCTGTGTGTCCTTGACAAACTGTTAAATATAGCCTAATCAAAAAGACAAACTCCAGTGATTACTGGAAAAGTTGCACCTTGGCAGCTGCTGGAAGGTTGCAAAGATGTTATAAACTGCATCAAAATCACAATTGCTGCTTTTCTCCTCTGAAGCCTTTTTGGACATAATTTTCTGTGCACAGGCAAGGAGATCTCAGGGCTGTGTCCCTGCATTTGTGGACAAGCAGGGAACTGGGACAGCATAGCAGAAATGGTGTTGTCCAGTGGATAATGATGTCCCCAAAGGGTAAATAGTCATAGTTATGACTCCATTTCCACTTCCCTTTCTTATTTCCATTTTGTGAGTCTCATCTCTCCTGGCTCCACCCTTGGAAAAGGCAATAAAAGCTTCATTCTTTCTGCTGACTCTGTGCCTTTCCCTGGAGATGTCTTTGTTTTTGCCACTGATTGCAGTGAACTTCACTGCAAGTTAAACATGATGCAAATGGGGCGATTTAATGAATCAAAGCTTGGTGTGGACAGAGGAAGGATTCTCAGGGCATGGTGCACTATAAATGTTTTTCTTTACTAGGAAGGAGTTACGCAGTTTACAGTTCCTTTCCTCCCTCCCCCTCTTTACTTAGAGAAGATGGATTTATACTGTGACTGGGGTCAGTACCGCTGGCTTTTATTTGGTCGATTTGCATAAGCCTACAGTAACTGCAGAAGCTGACAGGGAGGTGTTCCTTTCTGTTACTCTTACTCTCATAATTCAGCTTGTAGCTATGCTTGCCCTTTGTGGATGGCAGATTTCCAGCTGATGTGCTGTAATAACACACAGGTTTCATATTTAAAAATTCACAGAAGCAGAATAATTAGCATCCTGCCTTGCAGTATGTTTGGTGACATGTCCTGAAGAGCCTTGCTGACCTGAGATCTTTGAGACCAGGGAATGGCGAAGGCATTGTAAGCCTTTGTTTCCTATTAACTCTGTGGACTAGAAAGAGGCAAGGTTATGTCCCCAGGTGACTAGCACAGGCACAATGAAACCTAATGTTTCTTAGTTTCCTTCCTCAATTCCCTTACTTTCAGTGGTTTAAATAAGACTATCCACATTTATAACCTGCTGTGGTTTCTGCATGGCTTCATCAATAATGTTTTTACCTATTTTCCTGACTCTGGGGAAATGTGACATTTTCTCCTTGAGTACGTGAGATTGGGCTCATCTCTGGTTCCTAGACAAGTTGTGGGACAGCATTACAAGAGTTGTCATTCATGCCTGAAAAGTGACAAAGCCATTCCTTTCACTTTAGCGACGTCTCGCCTCTGCCAGAGCTTGCCCTGAGCAAATCAGCAGCTCATACTAGGAGATGCTTTTTCACAGGTTCATACAATGCTTTGGTTTGGAAAGGACCCTAAAGATTGTCCAGTTTCCCCCTCCTGGCACAGGCAGGGACATCTTTCACTGGATCAGGTTGCCCAAGGACTTATTCAACCTGGCACTGAACACTTCCAGGGATGGGTCATCCTCAATTTCCCTTGGCAACCTGCACCAGTGCTTCACTTCCTTCACGGTGAAGAATTCCTTCCTTATACCTCATCTATACATACCATCTTTTGGTTTAAAACTCTTACCTCTTGTTCTGTCACCACAGGCCCTTGAAAAAAGTCCTTCTCCAGCTTTCTTGTAGGACCTCTTTAGGTACTGGAAGGCTGCTATAAGTTCTCCCTGGAGCCTTCTCTTCTCCAGGCTGAAGGACACCATCTCTCAGTCACAGGCCTACATCTCAAGTCTGTCCAGGTCCCTCTGGGTGTGGCACTTTCCCTCCAGTATGTTGACGGTATGGCACAGCTTGGTGTCATTGTCAAACTTGCTGTGAGTGCCCTCAATCCCACTGGCCACGTTGCTGATAAAGGTGTTAAACAGCACCAATATCAACACCAACCCCTGAGGAAAAGCCACTTGTCACTGGAATCTCTTGGCCATTAAACTTGACAGCAACTTTATGACCTTCCAGCCAATTCCTTATCTACAGAGTCCATCAGACAAATCCATGTGTCTCCAATTTATAGACAAGAATGAGTGGAATCTTAGTCTTAAAGCCATGTGCAAGGACAACTTGGAGCTCCCAGAGCATCTAGGGATTCCTTTGGCTCTCCTGATTAGAAATAACCAGGTTAAAAGGGCATCCCTTGATATATCTTGGAAGGCTACTTCATAAAATCCTATCAGAAATATAAATCCCTCAAGAATTTGGATACTGAAGAGTATGTGTAACATGCTGATGCTGCTAGATATTATGCTTTGTCTTGGAATATGGGAGAACTTGGGCAGTTACTTTCTGCAAATAACGTCTTTTAGTATTGTTCTAATCGCTCATGTGTGTTCAGCCTACTCAGTCCTGTATCTATAAATATTTTAGCCCTGTTACTCTTATCTAGGTTCATTAAGTGCTTAAAGGCTCATATCTGAAGCAGCAGAGATGAACAGATCCCTGTGCTCTACGGAGCACTAGAACTTCTGTGCTGCACTACAGCACTTATAAAATGTTTTGCTTGGGTGTGGAGATGACAGTGGTCAAGGAGTGTTTAGAACATCTTAACTCTATTCCTGTGTTTTGATAGACCTTGCTTTAATGAACAATTTATGGCTGTGTTAAGAGTATTTCCTGCTATTCTTTTTCTCTTGACTTACCTGACGTGCACAACCTTAACTACAGCTTAACAAAGGCTTTGGGGCTATCTGGCTGGGTATCCAGCTCTGTTCTTTTCCTGCTCATGATAGCTCTATAGAGATTTAAACATAGAAGCATTAGGCATGTTTTCATGTTTAAGGATGATTTCCTAGCAATTAAGGGAAAGAACTGAAGGCATGAGGCTCTTCCTACAGGTGGTTAATGACAGCTCCCCTCTGGCTATTTGGGAAGCAGGCTGAGGTTGATCCTATTGCTGTTTTAACACAGCTGTGAAGAATATATGTGCTAAAACAATTAGGATGAATCTTGCATCTCCTAAAAATCTTTTTTTCCTTTCTGTGGAATTATGGAGTGATGTTGTCTTAAGTAGTTTGAAGCACAGGTGGTGTTGAACCATCATGGTGGAGGTGGTTCTTCTAGGATGGTCTGGAGGATGAGGCTGTTGCTGAATGTGCCATTCTGGTTAGTAGCTCACTGATGATGGTTCTAATGAATGAAAAATCCTTTGGGGGATAAAGCACAGCTGCAAACCCTAGCTATGTTGCAGAGATCACATGGGAACTTCTCCAGTGAGGGGCTCCTGGGGAATCTCCTCTTGGCACTGGATCTACCTTTTGCCTTTGAGAGATCAGGAGCGTGCCTGATGCTTTCTCTTTGAGAAGAGACAGTCTACTGATGGTGCAAACTCAGGAGAGCTTTATTCACTGGGAAAGTGCTGACTGTGCTATCAATCAGCCCTCATACAAGCCTTGAGTTATTAATAAAAAGCCTGGTAATCTAACACCTGCTTTCAATCTTCCTTTCTGAGGGCATAAAAAGCCACAAGATCAGCCTCAGCAGTTTTGTGCATCTCCAGGACTTGTTAAATCTCTCTCACTTCCTTTAACCCACTTCCTGAAGTCTTAAGCATTGATGCTTTATGCTCTGTCTTGTAAATGAAGCCTGTTATTATCATTGAGATAGTGTTTTTATGGTATAAATAACGAGCTGAAACAGGGGAAGAGGCGTTGTGTGGAATTACTGCCTGAACTGAGATGGAAATAATCAATATGTCCCCACTTACAAATCTCATCTGCATGTCGACTCCATCTCCCTGGCTGTCTCACTACCAATTCATTGCACAGGAGGCCCAATAAAACATGCTGGTGTCATTGATCTGTTTTATTCATAGCTGAAGATAGAAATGCATCACTCAAAATTAATGGAAGGTCTTCTTAGTGCCCCATCCAGATGGAAGTGTCCTGCAACTTAGCATGACTGGAAGACAGAGATGGGATGCAAGCAAGCAGCAGCATGTTCAGATCCATCACAAGATGAGTGTTTTTTAGGGGTAAACTCTAGTCTTCTGAATTTGTGTTGTGTCATCATGTTGGGCCAGATATGTGGAAGAGTAAAAGCAAAAAAAGCTGTTTTCTTAAGTAATTTCTTCATCACTTCACATTATCAAGAATTTTGCAGTGGAACCCATGTCTGCAGTTTCAGTAGTTTTGTCTGGAGACATTTGAGAAGTTAATGAAGGGCTAGACAATAATGGCTTAATCAGGGTATTTGTGGCATCCATTGGGAAGAATTAATTTGTGAGGTATTGACTGTGTAAAAAAAGCACGGACACGGAACATGGTATTAGAGAAAGTGCTTGTCAAATAGCAGAAATTGCAGCAGGTTATCTGTTTTACATGAACAAATTGAGAGAAAAACAGTACTGAAAATGTTACCTAGGGAGAGAGAAACTCTTATCTCTTCACACTTGCAGCTGCCTCTCTTACCCCATTGAAGGTTCTTGTTCTATTTCTGTATGAACACCTGGAGAAAGTTAGTAGTCTGTCTTCCTCTATTGATAATAAAAGCAGAAAAGGAGTGTGGAAATGATCGTGTGCTCTGGAGGGCCTAATGATGCTGGCATACATCCTTGCCTAGAGACCTCAGAAGAACACTTTTGCTGCTGCCACCTAAGTCTCTTGAAGAGGAAGGATGTGTCTGATTTGAAGTTCAGCTGGAGGAAAAGAATTATTTGGGATTTGTTTCTGATGGTCACTTAAAAATGGATATAGGGAAAAGTGTAATTGAAAGGAAAAATACTGATCTAGTTTTACATTCCTTACAGTCAAAATGACTGATCAACATGCAATGCTGCTTCTTGCCCTCTTCAGGTTCTTTGGCAAAGAAATTGCCAGTTATTTGCTAAGGAGAAAATATTCCTTAGAAAGCAGTTTTCTCTCCCAGGTTTCTCAATTGTGACCTAGTTAAAGCTTGCCTATCGATCTTGGAGGTGAAAAGCAAAGGAAACCTATTAGATCAGCTGCCTCTGAGGGGAAAGAAGTTTGGTTAGTAAGCAGAGCTCCAGAAGAGTTCCTACACTTGTTTGCTTTGTCATCCCTTTTTCTGTCCTCAGCTGTAGTCAGCATGACTGAATCCCAGGGAGTCTTACTGTGGTAATCCAATATTTATACAGAAAAAACATGGTCCTGCAGTATATAAGATCTTCACCCACTATCTTGTCCTTTGCAGCTAGCTTCAAGATGCAAGTCCAAGTCTGCCCAGCCATAACACTTTTACAAATGGAATAAAGAAAAAAGATCAACAAACAACAGATGAAGAGAAGCCAGTTATCTGTTAATGAGATGGGTGATGGAAATCATTCAAGTTACTCTTCCATCTGAGAGAGAACAAGACCTGAAAATGGTATAAGGAGCTAGAGACTTAAGTCAGATTTATAGGACTCAGTTGGCTGCCTACAGACTGACACAGTAAAGTCTAATTGCATCTGCAAACAATGTACCCCATCAATGAGCACCAGAAAAGCAAAGTTCTTCACTCCCAAACTGAAGCTCAGCCTGACCTGCCACCACAGCACAGCTCTCAGGTTCAGATTTACTATGGCTCACTGCACAGAGGCAAGCCAAACCCTCTGGTTTATTGGAAAATCTGCTTTCAGACACACATTGAGTTCAATAACTGTTCAACCAATTGTTCATTCCTTGAATTCAGTGAGTATATACATCTAGAGTATTTTAAGAGTTACTCTAGCATCTGTCTTACTGAGAGTCAAAGCATTGGACTGTTTGGTAGATCTTAAGTGAGAATAAAGCAAGTGACAGTTCAGCTGACTTCAAGGAGGGCTTGGTATATGAAGCTGATAAAACACTTTAGTACCCAGACAAGTTCTCGTTTGTTAGATTTCAAAAGGTTTTCTAGTTTAACTTCATCTCCTTCAAGCTCCACTGACTTGGATATCCACTGAACTTTAAAATAAATCTAAAGCAGAAAACTGAGTAAGGACTAGCGCTGAGGACAATTTTCCTATTTCTGTTGTCTGAGAGCTTGAATACAGCAACACAAGGGGATGATGCAGCAGAGAAGGGAAGGAAAATAACCGTTAATTGCAAATTTGTTCTTTCCCTATTTTTGCTTTAGTACTTGTCAGAGTAAATCAGTGCCTTTGCTAGGTCTGCTGGAAGGCAGCCCTCTTGGCTAGAGCCTGTCTCTACTGCTGCTCCCTGCAGAGTGTGCAGGATCCATTAAGGAAGTGAAGCACATGTTTTTGGGAGAAGCTTCATCCTTTTACATGTTTGATATTGTTGTGAGTCTGATAGGAAAGCTGAGTTGAGAATCTTGCTTCTTGTGTTCCTTTTTGAGCAGCTTTCTCCCATGCTCCCTTATTCAAATTAATCTGCTATCCAGACTGTGACTTGATACCAACTGTGACTTCATCACATATCAAGTGTTGTACATATTATGTTTCTGGGGAGTATTAGCAGACATGAATTGTGGCAAGGCACCATGTTTAGCTTACCTCAAGAGATGGCTTTGTATTCCAGCTTGGCATGTAGCTTCCACTCTTCCATAGATCCAGCAGTGCTGCTTCACTCCAGGACTATGTTGTAGGAAAGGTGGTTCTTGAAACAGTTAATTTTAGCTTTTTTAGTTGATGTTACAATTAACAACGTAGAATTTTCATTTTGACCAATCCTGTATGTAGATTTTTACAAATTCCAAGTTTAAAATATTTGAAAAAATGAAGACTGGCAGGTAATAATGTAAAATACTAGTTTTGACAATTAATCCTGTGTATTTTAGCATTCCTTTTATGAACCAGTGGGAAAAAATAACTTTAAAAGCAAATCCTTTTTAATCATTTCTCTTCCACCCCCACCCCGAGTTCATTTTTAGTATTAAGAAAACTGCCTTTTATAAATGTTTAAGCACTAGAAAACATCAGGTGGGGTTGTACAGATATTTTAAGTATAATCCTTTGAGTTATATTTTGCTTCCATGAAGCTGTCATAACCCCTGTAAATGTCAGTGGAAATTAGGCATTTATATTAATGGCAGCTCCCCCCTCCCTTCTTCGTTCTTAAAGGTGGGATTTTTGCATTGCATCAGTGATTCAGAAGCAAGGCTGAATTTCATCAGCATTTCCTCTGAAGGAGGTTTTGCTTGTTTGAGAGATCAGCTAGCATGCAGCAATTGTTTAGAGGGGCTCTTTAGAATCTAATTTACAATGAAACAAATTCAAATAATATGCAAAAGTAAAATTAAAAAGTGTATCAATTAACATACAAAAGTAGAACTACAACACATGTTCAGCTTAACAACTCCTCGGAGGGTACAGCAGCCCAGAGAAGGGAAACAACACTAAGCATACAGAGTGAACAACACCTTGGGGGCCAAGGAATGGGAAAATAGACTCGGGGTTCCTATTGCAGAGCCAAAAGCAAACTAGATTTTAGTGAACTCGGAGTGAGGGGATAAAACCAGCCTAACAGTCTTTTAAAACCATACTGTGCCTGGCAAAGCTTGCCTTTGGCTTGGATAAACAGAATATTGGATGTCTGGGGTTGTTAACAGGGTGTGGTACTTTGTTAGCAGCTGAAGATCATAGCTGAGCATCGATACCCGTATGCTTGGTGATGTACATCTTCAAAGATATGGCTGTTGCACTCTGCAACTAATGGACTTGCATTTTTATATGCTTTCTAAACGCCAACATGAGAAAGGAGTTGTTATGGTTGCCCCATTGTGCAGGGTAAGGCCAATGAAGTGACTCTCCCAGAGCACAGACTTCAGCTCCTCTCTCCCCAGTCCTGAATTAAAGCTGTCACTTATCTAAACCTCTGCCTTACCGCAGTGTGGAAAGCAGGAACATTGCATTCTTCTACAAGCTTAGAAAAGCAAGAAATTCCTCTGGTTCTGGGTATATTCCCTGAGCAAACATGGTGATGTGGTGGAGTTGGCTATGACCGTCTCTATAAAGCACAGGGGTAAATTCTACTTGACAGCCCCAGGGTTATAAAGAGCACCCTGGAAAGCAGGGAAGACTTCAAATGCAGTGTAAATGTGTGATACCTGTGGAAGCATTGCCATCTGGATGTGAATTCAGCTGCCTGCATGACCTTATCCCAAAATGAACCGAATTCACCTCTGGGGTGGTTCATCCAATTAATGAAAAAGCAGCTGCTGAATTCAGAAGGATTATAAACATGGGAGCCCAGGATGTTTGGATTTACAAAGTCTGGGGGGAGAGGAAAAGGGGGAAGAATTTGTTGTGTGGCCAGGCCCCAAAGGAAGCGCATCAGTACTTGTCTGAATGTTAAGCCTCTGATTAAGCACTTGGCTGAATCAAAGCTTAAATCATTACTGTAGGCAAGGATTGTCTATATTTTTATCTCTACATAGTCGATTAATATATTCATGTGTTCTCTCAGATTTCAACACATTTTTATTGGGTGTTTTGGTATTGTAGCATAGTTGCTAAGGAGCTTGAAATGTCTGGTATGCCAGTAGTAATGTCACTATGGAAAATTTGGACAAATTTTAAGCAAGTGATAATTAAAAAACACATTATGGCTTGTAATTCTGGCAGACCCTGCACACTGCCCTCTCGTGAGCCCTCAGAGTGAGAGGGAGACTGGTCAGCATTTAGAAGCAGCTCCAAAGGCAACTGTAGGCAAGAGAGGGGGAGATGGAATCATAGTTTGGATTGGTAAGGACATTAAAGTTCATCTTATTCCAACCCCCCTGCTGTGGGCAGGGACAGGTCCCACTAGATCAGGCTGCCCAAGGCCCCATCCAACCTGGCCCTGAACACCTCCAGGGATGGGGCAGCTGCGACTTCCCTGGGTAACCTGTTTCAGGGCCTCATCACTCTTACACTGAAGAAATTCCTCGTGTCTAATCTAAACCTGCCTCTCTCCAGTTTATACCCATTGCCCCTCATCCTATCACTACAAGCCTTTGTAAACAGTCCCTTCCCAGATTTCTTGTAGCCCCTTCAGGTACTGGAAGGTCGCTATAAAGTCTCCTTGGATGGAGTCTTCTCCTCCTCAGGTTGAACAAGCCCAACTCTATAGATGTTTTGTCATTTTCCCCCTGCCTTGGGCAGTACTTATTGACTGTGTGACTGAATGGTAGGGGTTGACATGTCATTTCAGCTGAGATGCTGACTGATGTAAGGTGCTTTTTGAGTGCTGTGACTGCCAGGTCCAAGCCAGGGCTCGGATAGCTCTAGTGACTCATGCACAGCAAGTCATGAGAGCCATTCTGGGGTCCCGGAGAGCAAGGGCAGTCTGTCCAGCAACTTCAATAGAAAATTCTCTTTGCATTAATCACTGCTTAGCCCTGTTTCTTCTCTGCCTTGGCAGACCCTACACTGACCACTGTGCCTGATTAATGGTCCAATACATGTTTTTTTAAGGTTGTGGGAGCATTATACTCAATGTCAGATTTCAGCTTGGGCCATTTGTTTTATTAATTTCTTCTATTTCTACTAATATTTCGACTCAAATCACACTTCCCTGTTCCTGTATGCTGTGCATTATGGTTAGTACAGAACTGGGGTTCCTGTTTTACTCACAGGTGCCTGCAAATGAATGACTGAAGCGATCCTTATATCAAATGTTTGCAATGGGCTTTAGGATGTCTGCTTAAGAAGCACTATGTATAATGCGTTGTTATTAATATTGTTCATCATGCTGAAATAGTTACCTTTTCCAGATGAATCATCGCTTGCATGGCATTATTCAGTATATTGAAACTACCAGAAAATAGTGTTTTTCTAGCAGTAATATTCCCTCAGCACATTAGTTAGTAAATGTCACACACAAATTGCTCATGATTTCCCTCAGATCAAAGGAACATTTCATAACAGGTGTAATATGATTTTTTTTGCCTTCAAAAGAATGTGAGAGTCAGCATGAGATACATCCTATGGAAAAAGCTGTCTGGGATAAATCAGATTATTATGAGGGATGTGTAAAAGGAAGGACAGTTTCTATTTGCGATTGTGCATGTTTTCTGTGGTCTTGAAAGATGAAATATTCATCTCTGGTGTATAGTACTTGAAGGGCAGGCTGAATGCAGTGACTGCAGGTGGTGTTGCTAGCAACTCAGGAAAAATTCTTTGTACTTCATACTCAGTCACATGAACTGATATAACTAATATAACCATGTCCTAGGCTGCATCAGAAGGAGTGTGACCAGCAGATTGACATGGGGGATCCTACCCTTCTACTCTGCTCTTGTGAGACCTGAGGCTGAGAGAGCTGGGGGTGTTTAGTCTGGAGAAGAGGAGGCTGAGGGGAGACCTCATTGCTCTCTACAACTACCTGAAAGGAGGTTGTGGAGAGGAGGGATCTGGGCTCTTCTCCCAAGTGACAGGGGACAGGACGAGAGGGAATAGCCTCAAGCTTTACCAGGGGAGGTTTAGGCTGAAGATTAGGAAAAAAAAATTCACAGAAAGGGTCATTGGGCACTGGAACAGGCTGCCCAGGGAGGGGGTTGATTGACCTTCCTTGGAGGGGTTTAAGGGACAGGTGGACAAGGCACTGAGGGACATGGTTTAGTGTTTGATAGGAATGGTTGGACTCGATGATCCGGTGGGTCTTTTCCAACCTGGTGATTCTCTGATTCTCTCTTGGAGTCCTGTGCTCTGTTCTGGAGTCCTCAGCACAGGAAGGACATGGATCTGTTGGAGCAAGTCCAGAGGAGGGGCACAAAAATGATCCAAGGGCTGGAGCACCTCCTGTACAAGGTCAGACTGGGAGAGTTGGGGTTGTTCAGCCTGGAGAAGAAAAGGCTGCAGGGAGAGCTTAGAGTAGCCTCCCAGTACTGAAAGGGGCTCATGGAAAGCTTTTGTTCAGGGAGTGCAGAGATAGGATGGGGGGGAATGATTTTAAACTGAAGGATGAGAGAGTGAGATCAGATATTAGGAAGAAATATTTTCCTGTGAGGGTGGCGAAACCCTGGCCCAGGTTGCCCAAAGCAGTGGTGGCTGCCCCATCCCTGGAGGGGTTCAAGGCCAGGTTGGATGGGACTTGGAGAACCTGGATCCAGTGGGAGGTGTCCCTGCCCATGGCAGGGTTTGGAACTGGATGGGCTTTAAGGTCACTTCCAACACAAACCGTTTGATTCTATGATTATGCTGTCATCTTTTCTTCCTCCTACCACATCAACCAGAAACCTAAATTGTTCACCACATGATTTTGTGGGGAATAACTAAAATGGGAGAATAAAATAATTTTATGTTTTTAATAGTGAGAGTGCAGCTGGGTGCTGCCGTGTGGAACTGTCTTTAAAGCTGAGGATTTACGAGATGGTTCCAGCCTCCTTGTTTCTATGTAAAATCCTAGAATACTTCAACACATAGGTAAAAACAACACAGCGTCTGGGTCAAACTGTCAAATGTTTGGACTTGTAGCAAGGCTAGTTATTTCCATGAATAAACAAAAAGTTCAACAGTGCATTTAACAAGCTGAAGAACAAGATGTAAAATATCTGTGGGTGATACAACGTGGCCCAGGACCCAGTAGGAGAACACGTCCACCTCGAATGAATATTTTTGACATTTGCTCTGGATGAGAACATTGGCATTCTGGGGGGATTATTGCTGCCAAGAAGTGAGAAGCCAGGTTAGAGCATCTGTAGTCCAGCATGGCAATTTTTGTCCTTAGAAACTAACAGCAATGAGAACAGGTAAACGGATCATCTGGGTTTCACAGGTGGAGAAATTAGCCCTCAAATTAACTTATTTGAGGTTGCATAGTAAATGCATGGCAGGGTGAAATGGAGCCCGGAGTTTTGAGACCCAGATCAACTCCTTCCTCCAAGAGTGAAAAACATCTTCCCACACAGGTCTCGAAGTTATTAAAAGCTTTTCCAAACTGAAAGCTGCTTTCTGAAATTGGAGCATAAAAATAATCTTTCTCCTTCTACTCAAGCCTAACACAAACCTCCGCAGATAGAGGGGAATGGGGAATTAGGGAATGCAAAATATTCCTTTTTATTTAATCCTGTAGCAGAAATACATCCTTCTTAAAACTATACAACAAACAGAAAACCTGTGCTGCTGTAGATCTTGTTACTAAAAAGGAGTCTATCCAAGCAATCTGTCTGCTTGCCTTTCTTGCTGTGCTGGTACTTTTCTGAAACTGTTGAGTCTGCATTTTTATTCCTCCTCACACTATATCCAGAGTAAATGATGCCAGACTCTATCAGCTATCTGGACATCTTTCCTGTACCATTTTCAATCTTGGCTGGAGGGAGAGTAGGGGGAAGTTATATGCTTCAGCATAAACACTGCAACAAAACAATTCCCTACAAGAAAACAGTAAAAATCATCTGAATTTTACATACCTCAGATGGAGGAAGTATAACTTTACTGTCATTAAGATTGCTTATTCTCCCTTTACACTTGTTAGCTGTCAAAGGAACGTTTACCCACCTAAAATGCTAGAAAAGCGTAGAAACTTTGTCTGAAAGCCTGTCAGGGAGGAATTGAGCAACTCAACACATTCTGTGATTGCTTTGCTTATGTCTTGGGTCTTCCCCCACCCCACTCCCTTACATCTTTGCTTGTGAAATCCTGGCAATGGTACTGTTCATAGCATCTTTTTTATTAAAAATAATGAAGTCTCAGCTCAATACTAAGAGGCCCTGGGAAGTGTGACTGTTATAAGTAGCAACTGGACAGGGCATAGAAAGCAAAATTTATCTCTCCTGGGTGTTCTCTAGACACGACAAAGCAAATAAGACATCCTTAAAAATAAAGCTTGACTCACTTGATTTCTTATCAGACAGAAGAGGAAATGCTGTGCATCACGTGAAGTATTAATGAATTATTGGGTGTAAATAGTGATTTATGTTCACCTAGTACCACGCCCTCACTGAAACTCAGAGCCACCTGATCAGATATAGATGCCTTAAACCCTTGGGACAGCAGAAACTCTCTGTATTGCCTCACTTTAGCATCAAAAGTAAAGATCCTGATATTTTACTGTAAGAAGAAAAGGCACTGTATTTGAATAACTTTAGAAAAAGTTGCTTTTCTTGAAGAGATAAGGTTCTTGCCATACCATTCTTGGAGCCCAGTATTCTTTTACAGCAAGAAGAGCCCATTTGTCCATGTCACCTTAACATTTAGTTTTTACTTTCCTGATATCAATTAAGGATGAAATTCACAAAGGTCACTTAGAGACCTATTAT
The DNA here is from genome assembly GCF_032191515.1 of Phaenicophaeus curvirostris. NCBI lineage: Eukaryota > Metazoa > Chordata > Aves > Cuculiformes > Cuculidae > Phaenicophaeus > Phaenicophaeus curvirostris. The sequence goes on from NC_091411.1 coordinate 5,346,636, forward strand.
TCACACAGCACCAGAAGTTATAAAATTATGGGTAACTCCCAGCTAAAACAACTTGTTTCTTAGCTCACATTATAGCTGTTTGGACTTCGAAATCTATTGGTTTTACTTCAGTCCCTCCGATTTTAGCTAAGGTAGGTTCTGTTTCATCTTCATGTGCAAGATCCAGAAGGCACCCTCCTAGAAATTAAGACCATGACCCTGTTCCCTTTTATGCTGGGAAGTGTTACCCATGCTGCCTCAAGTCCTTTATTAACTTATGTATAATTCTAAAGAAAATAGAAATATCCAAGTAAGGCTTTTCCTTCCTGGTAGTGGGCAGGTGGCGCAATCTTAAAGAGATTAAAGTCTTTTCCTCCTCTTTAGTCATTTCTATTTTTAGAGGTGGAGACTGTCTCTGTCTATAACTGCCCAGAGAGTTGTCCTTTACCCAACATATGTAAATAACAGCCAGCATTACCGTGAAAATAGAACAAAGCCTCCTAAGTCTTACACAACTGGGACATTTCCACAGCAGTGACAAAGCCCTGTGGTAAAGAGCATTTCTTCTCCTGGCACAAGGATGCCTCGGTGCTGTACAAGGCACTTAGTGCATTCGTTGTCTGCTGAGTTTTCTAGCTTGCATCCCAGTGAACGGGCAGCCCTTGTAGTCATTCGGCTCACGCCACATCGCTGTCTGGGAGTCCCTCATTTAGCGATTTATGGGCCATGTCAGTGTAATTTAGTGTCTTAATACTGCTGGTCAAGGACCATCAGCATCTTCTAAACCTCCGTTGTCCTTGGTAGGGAATGGAAGCAGAACTCACTCAGAGTCAGCTTTCTGGGCAGCTGAGGGACAGTTGCATTGAAGGCAGAGCCGATATACATCCTTGGCAATAAAATTATTTCTCTGCTGACAAAATTGGTTTAAAAAGCAGCACTAAAACAAAGAGTAAGAGAGAATGAGGTTTGAAATACCCACTTTGTGTGTGTGTCTTGCTCCATGGAGGCAGCAGGTGTGTCATGGAATAGGTAGATGAGCAGGTGGCAGCTCTTGAGTGGGGTTGTCTTCAGACCTTGCTTACTGGCCAGCTGTCCCAGCTTGACAATAGCTTCTGTACTCAAAGACAGGGAGAGAAATGAATGCTGAAGTGCTTTTAGCAGCATCAGCATTTTGGAGTAAGATATCCATTCTTTTATACATGGGACAACCCCACTTTTGAGGCAAAATGAAGTTGCATAGGTGATGCCAGCTTTCTTAATCATCTGTGAACAAACCTTTCACAACTTGATCTAAACTAGCCTGCTTCGTGTAGTGTAACAATGAAAAAATATTCCTTGTAATTCAAAGGTCCATTCACCAGGAACAATGTTAGAGGTAGCTTTCTGCCAATACAAATGGAGAAAATAAGAAAGAACTGTCCAAAAAAATCTGCATTAAAAGAGGGTAGTAGCTTGTGTAGGAGATGTAGAAGTAAAAAGTAAGGGGATATAGTGGACTGGGGATTACCTGTCTGTATGTCTTCTCTGGAGTACTGTAGGGGAAAATGATTTTATTTCCTTTTTCTGACTGAATCTGGAGGGGAGGTTTATATCCATTTTCTGTCACAGAAAGAAGCACTCAATATCCTGACATTAGAGGTCTGTGCTGCTGGACTTGGGTCCTCTATCCCTCTCTGTCAAGTTCCCAACAAGAGGTTCTTTTCCCTCTCAGTGGGTGTTTACTTGTCTATTCCTCTAAATGGGCTCTTGTTCTGTTTAGATGCTGAATAAGTTTTGCATAGGATGTAGCACAGTGGATTCATGTGTGGTTGCTCTGTCACTTCTAATAATATAATCATTGTCATTAATTACAACACCAGCATTCTATAGTGAAGCCCTTTTCTGTCTAATTCCACTCCTCTGCTCCCGTCCCCATTGTTGCTTCTGGAAGGTCCTGGAGGGTATCACTTTGCAGGTTTTCAAGGAAGCTTTTCTCCTGTAGAACCTCACTCCTCTTCTGTTGGCTTTTTGCAGGGAGACCAGGCCAAGGGCACATAGTGAAACAGTTTGTTTTGCTGCCAGTATTCTTGAGTAGGCGAGAGGTATGAGAAAAAACAACCCTGGCTTTGAAAATCCCCATACAGTGAATGCAAGGGGTGGGGGGGTTTATTTATTTTTCTTCCAATAAGAAATTTTCAAGGAAAGGAGTGAGGAGCATTTTATCTTGCTGATGGGAGAATATTAAAAACACAGGAAGTCGCTCTGAGGATGTGTAACCTTCATTGCTCTGCATCCAAAGAGAGGCAAGAGATAAAGTGCCAGTGCCTTTGTCCTATTAGCTGGTCGTGTTTACTGTGCAAGTCTGTTGAGGTGTTTAATAACTTTTCACATCACCATGGGGACCCGGAGACAAGAGAAGCATTCATTTCCAGTCTCCTCTCCTTCTCCTCCCTTTTTTTCTCTCCTTTGCCTCACTCTTTGATATTCTTTCTTGGTGTCTTGGCTGTCCTCATTCACATGTAACGTTTACTGTGTACTTGTCACAGGCACCACCTCTGGGGCAGTCATGCAGGTAGCAGTAAACACGCAAAGGAATTGGTTTTATTTTATGTACAGGGTAAAGCATCGGTTGGTGTCACTGCAGTATAAATATGGGAGAGCATCCTCAGTTTTTGAGGACCTCTCCAGTCCTGGAGTTGCTGTGCTTCCAGTGAGTCACCCACCTTTGCTGGTGGGAGCACCAGTCCAGCTGAACTGCTTTGCGGTTTACAAACAGCTCTGCGTTCAAAAGTTTATCAAGATTTATAACATGGTGGCTCTGTGTGAGTCATCGGCACTGGGGACTGAACTTGCAGACCTCTCAGTTTAAATCCAAGGGCTGCTACAGCCTGAGGTAAAAAGCCACTTCTGTGTGATGAAGGTTGCAGGAGAGCCATAAAATACACCATGCCCCCTCTCTTTGGCAGGGAGGATGCTGTTGGCTTTCCCCTCAGAACACAGCAGAGGTAGCCTGTGTCAGGAGCAAACCTGGGGACTTCTGCCTACCCTGCAGAACATCAGCTACTGCATCACCCTTGGTCACTCCCCTCTGCTGTGCAGCCCATGGGGCAAAGTAGTGACCAGGAGGAGGGAGAAGTGGGGGAAAAAAAACTCCAGAGGAAACCTGGAGGTGAGGCACTGCGTGGGATGGAGCTAAAAGCCCCAGGGTTATTGTCTCAGCAGCATGAGTTTCACTCAGACAGGGCTGTGTTCAGGGCAATACCTGGGAGTAGCAGCTCTGTGAAATGGGGTGAAATGTAGCTTTAACTGCCTTCTTGCTACTGACTCTTTAGTGGGTACAAGCAAAATGGATCGCTCCCTTTATCTACAGGCTTTAAGTCTGTAGATGAGACTTCAACAGCAAATATTGAGAAGGTTTTACTACAAAGGCCATTTTCTCCTGATAGCTCCCCCTCACTCTTACTCAGAACAAACAGCTCTAGGGGCATGGTGACAGACTGCTCGGAAGTAAAGCACTAGCCATCTGTAGCCTTTAAGGTGTGTGGATACTACTTATTTTTGTGCCTTCTGGATTCTGCCAGTGTCCCTGTGTTTAATGGTGATATTGAGGAGGAGAGGGCATGGGAAGTGAATAGCCCCTCTGTTCTTGTTGCACGTAACCAAAGCAAAGAGCAGACATTGGTAAGACAGCAAGTCACAGCATATTACTTAGAGAAGGCGTGAATTTCAGTGGTTCCTAACTCTGCTTAGCAGAGGTTTCACGCTTAGCTCCTCTGGCCTGCTATATAAACATTAACTGATAAAGAGGAGGATGGGACTGGCTTAGACCGGGTCCTGCAGTGCTCGGCTGCAGTGGCAGCAACCTATTAGTGCTGTATAATTGCAGTGTGACACCGGTGATTTCATTTAGTGCAGCATGGGGCTGCTCTAGGCACAACGAGCACAGCAGAAGCTTGCCCAAGAGAAGCTTCTCTAGGCACCATCTTTTGCATCCTGATTTTAAACCTTTGGAGCCACTTCTATGCAAGTGAGACTGAAGATTAATAAGAGACATGGTGAATGCATCTGTTGGGACTCCAGCATCACTCTAGGACTCATCTACAGTCACTCTGAAGAGATTCAGTCTAGGTGTCTACTAAATAAACCAGACTGCAGAGTCTAGCTGCCTTACAGGAGCTAAATGGCTGTGGTCATGAGGTGCCTTGAGAAAGTTCCTCTAACCAGGAACGTGATCTCCTTTTTTGGTTGTTGGCCCTCAGTGGTGTGGTGATAAGACAGCTCTGTGAAAGCTGTTGTAGGCACCTGTGTAGAACAAGAAGGGCTTTGGTTTGAAATAAGGCTGGTGGGAAAACAAGAAAAGACCTTTCTGTTGCTCCTTCCTGCACCCAAAATATCAAGATTTGGAGCTTTATTTTCATTCTAAGACAGTGGGAAGACAGAGAATTGCTTTGTGGAGCCCAGTGGTGAACCATTTCCACAGCTACACGTAGTTGCATTCCTGATGCTGGTTACATATCACTTGTTTCAGATGACTAATTAGTCTACCAGACTGTTGCTGGCTCTAGAAGTCCCACTTTTAATTTGATGATCCAGATCTTTCCAATGGGCAAAACAACAAGGTTTGCAAGAATTAAGTCATGGGGGAGTTTCTTAAGCATCCTCACAGCATGGAATGGAACCTTATGGAGGTGTTGGTATTGCCAGCCTGCATTATAGCATTCTCACTGCAACAGAAGCTGATAGAACTACAGATCTGACCCCGTTGCCTTTTAATCAGAGCTCAGACCATGGCCAATATTAGAGATACAGAGAGGAAGATACCAAAGCATCTTGAGAAAACAGTGTGTGTTTCAAGAACTGTGGTTTTGTCAAAACAAAATATTTTGCTGGAAGGAGTCTGTTTCAATGATAGTTAAAGCTGGGAATAGTTGAAACAAATCATTTAGATTTTTGTTTTGATATCACTTCACTATTTTTGATAAAATAAAAAGTGCCAACTGCAGTTATTATGACAGTTCACACAATAAATACAAATGTCTGTGGCCAGTGTTTTGTAATATATTACACTACTTTGACATAACCAAAATGGGCCAATTTCCTATGAAAATGTGTTGCAATACAACTGAAATAAGATTTCAAGTAACAAATCCTCTCTAAAATTGTCATTCCAAGAGAAATATAAAAAAGTCAACTTTTTTCCTGAGTCAGGTATAAAAAGACAGACAATTTTCTGTATAATTCATTCTCCCACCCAAGTAATTTTGAGTCAGAGAAAGAGGTGAGAAATAACCTACTTGACAATTCTGAAATAACTTATTCAACAGATTAGAAACTGAGGGAACTTGTTTTTCTGCAAAATTAAGTGATAGGATAAAGCCACATATGTGCATGGGAATGAGCATGTGTATTATCACTCAGAGCATTTGACACCGGGATGGGACTCCTTCTGTGCTAAACATTCTGCATTCCCACAGTTTAAAATGTCAGAAGATGAGGCAGAAGAAATTCATAGTTGCACAGGTAAATGCAGTTGTGTTTGTGCCATGCTCCAAGGTACGTGCGCTAAAGTGGGCTTGTGATCACAAGTAGCAGCAGTGAAAATTACGGAAGCTTTGGCTTTAGCCAACGTGCTAGCATCGAAGAAACAAACTTATTTATGGTGTTAGAGACATGTTTTCTTGGCCCTTTTAATTGGGAACAGCAATGCATAGAGCACTGATGGCCTGAAGACTCATCAGCTTTGCAGCAGAGCAAAACCTGTGTTCACATCACCCAAGTCCTCATCGTGTATCTTGGCCAACGCACCCTCCATGCGCGTGAAGTGGAGGCTTTTGCTCTGTAAAATGAAAGAGGACTTGGGAACCGATTTCAAAACTTACTGAAGACCACACTTATTTTTTATGTTTTGATTTATTTATGGGAGGATGGTGATAAAGAAAGTTGCGAGCCCTTTTTGAGGAATAACCCCAGCACATGGCAGAGTACAAAGCTTTCCTAGGAAAGAAAAAGTGTGTTAGTACTCCTGTGCCTTTGTATAAGTGCAGACCCCATGTATATATATATGCTAGCTGAGCAAATGCTGTTCAAACCCGAGTGTATTTTGTCAAGTATATTGCTTGGAAGACTCTGAGTCAAAACATGAGTTATTTATACATACAGAAAATTAATCCTCAAATGCTTAGCTCAAGAATGCATGCTCTGCAAGTAATTTTTGCTAGTATTTTAATAACGAGGAGCAAAGTTGGGAAAATTCTGCATTTAGTTATTCTGTTGGAGAATGGCTGCTGGTAATGAAACAATAGTTAATTCACTGAGGTTTACATTTGCTTTATTTATGGATGTACTCTTTACTTATACATATTTTTATTACTTAATATTTAAAATGCACTAAGGGCATGTAAGATGTGGTAGTAGAGCCCCTGTGCTGCTCAAATCCTGTGCCTGATGCTGTGGAAAAACAGCTCGATTTGCAGAACAGGTCAGATCCGCAAGTTCTCATACCTGCTCAGCAGTAGTCCAGAAGTTATCAGTGTGGGGATGATGGTAAAATTTTGGATCCCACTGGAGTCAGGAAAGGGCCAGAATAAATAGCAAAGCAAGGATGCTTGCCTGGGCTGACAATGACACATCCCCGCTGCAACGCTGCCAATCCTGAGCATGTGAAAATTGTGATGTAAAACATCAAAATCATGAAATGTACCAAAGAAAATAACAGCATGCAGGAGATTATTCATTTGGCACACCTGTTTTTGAAAATGTAGGAGCTATGTTTTTAAACCTCTCCCCCTCCTCTTACTGAAGCAAGGAAGGTTATAATTTTGCTCTTAATTATTTTTGCAAAAGAGTCAGAAAATCCTTTAACACTTTGCCTTAAAAACACCAGGTTATTAGAAAATGTGTGGCACAATAAGATCTTTCAGTGTTGTCTTCTGCCCCCATTTGCACCTAGCTGTGCCCAAGTCTATTCATACAAGTAAGAGATTTGCTCAAGTGGACTTCCGTTTTGAGGAAAAAAGGAGGTAAAATATATCTGCAAAATTGATAGGAAAACAGACTTCATTTTTTTTCCTTTTATTCTCCCAAGAGGTTTACAGTCTGGTCTCTGTGTGAAAATAAATGGGTGAGGCCAATAGTCTGAAAGCATGGCTGAATGATGCAATGATGTGTCTTAAAGCAGTCATATTTCATGGCAAATCATCTTGCTTTAAAACAGAGACAAGGTGCTGCCATTTTTTTCTCTTAACTGCAATTTTTCCTGCTTTCCTTACCTTTCTCTTCCAGATACTTGTTTAAATCCAACTTAGGGCTTGGTGACTGATTTTGGAAAGTGATTTTGGTCTTAGTATCATAAACCAGTCAGTTGCAGTTCATTTGCTTACTGGAAAGTCAGTTATGGTAGAGAAGAATAAAAACTTGGGGTTTTGAATCTCAAGCCACCTCTCAATGGTAGATATGGACTCAGGAGCTGATACTTGAAGGTATGGCAGAGAGATCTCTCATGTATGGGGTGGCAGGCTGGTTTGCTGTAGGAAAAGCCATGCAGTTGGATGGCAAGGGTTAAAACCAGTCCGATATTTTCAAACTAATCATTACCTGAGAGCAATTTATTTTAGAGTGGGGAGGGAACTCACAAGTACGGTCACTGATTCTTCTTCCTTTTCTTCTCCAATTTGGTCTTTTTGTAGATTTTTTTGGTAACAAAAATGTTGTCGTAGCTGCTTTCTGAAAACACCTGTGGGCTTTTTTTTATTTCTCCTTAATAATCCATTTTATTTTGAAATAATTTCTGTGGAAAATTATCCAGCTAAGAAGAATTAGAAGGAGAAAAAGCAATACCAATGACATTTTCTGTTGTATTTTTTTTTTAAACAGACACACCAATAAACTGCAGAAATTTTTTAAGGAAAAAAAATCACTTAAACAATTTTTAGTCTGAAAAAAACAGCCCTACCCTACAAAGTTCTGCCAATGGGCTTCTCAGTGATTTGTGCAGTGGATGATGCCCCTTGGTGCCCAGTCTCAAAGGTGATACTGGCTGCTTTTACTTTCCTATGGCTGTGTGATTCTTGCAGGGATATTACTAGAGACAAATCTTCCTAATCCAAGTACAGCATCACACAGCTGACTTAAGTGCATTATGGGTTTATTTTCACTTCCCTCTGAAGTGTCAGATGTAGGTCATTGCCCCAGGCACAAAACCAGACACTGTGTGCTGATGACCTTACCTAGCAATGAAAACCCTGAGAGCTGAACGCACAGCTGTTTTCTGGCTCAGGAATTGTATTGAATTGCTCCAAACCTTCTCCTTTATTTTTATTGGTTTTAGATGAACACAAGGTAGGTGTGTTAGGACTGGGCACTCCGGAGCAATAAATTCATGGGCTGCTGCCGGCAGCCGGGGAAGAGGAGGAATGGGCATGGGTCTGGAAAACCCTTCACATTGAGCTCAGCAGGGTGGTTTGCTGCAGGTGGATTCAGCAGTAAAGTGTAATTTGTGTGCATATGAAATGTTAGCGTACAGTAATGTGTAAATATGACTGGCAAGCTCCTCAAGGGGGGGTACCCAGTGCTGTGCCACCACTGAAAAGTATCCGTGCTGTCTCTTTTATTTTTTTTTATCATTTTCTTCACCTTTTAGTGAGTTTAATCTTTTGATATGACTGGTCTAGGGATCCTTCACCATCCTGTCCATCACAAGCAAATTGCCATTGCACCTATCACTGCCCCATTGCCTCTGTGTGGCTCCTTGCTCTCTATCATTCAACTTCAGAAGGGAATCATAGAATAGTTTGGGTTGGAAGGGACCTTAAAGATCATCCTGTTCTAACCCCTGCCATGGGCAGGGACACCTCCCACTGGATCAGGCTGCCCAAGGTCCCATCCAACCTGACCTTGAACACCTCCAGTGATGGGGAAGCCACAGCTTCCCTGGGCAACCTGTTCCAGTGCCTCACCACTCTGAGTGAAGAAATTCCTCCTTATGTCTAGTCTAAATCTGCCCCTCTCCGGTTTATACCCATTGCCCTAGTTTTATCACTACAAGCCTTTGTAAACAGTCCCTCCCCAGCTTTCTTGTAGGCCCCCTTATAAGAAAGAACAACCCACCCCTCCTCTGCACTAACATTGTGAGCATTATTGTCTCCCACTTCAATCTAACGCTATTCATCAGCCTGAATATTTGTAGCGTGTTTGGTAGCCTGGGCAAAACGCATTGATCTTTTTGCTTGCTGCTAGGTGGCGGTGGGAAGAGAGGAGAAGCAGGGGAGGGAGAGGTATCGACTGGCCTCTGCTACGGTGACTCAGCTGGAACTGCTTGGCAGGGCTGTTTATGTGCTCGGGAGAGGCAATTGCAAAGCATGTTTTAAAATGGAATTTGCAGGAGGGCTTCCTTTCAGCCTGGCAGAACTGTCGCTGTGTTGATTGTCGTGGGTTTTGTGTTGTAGCTTTTGCAAATCTGTCTCATCTCAAAATAGTCCAAAAGGTTTATTTCACCTCCCGCTCCAGCCAGAAGGGGTCTGAATATTTGTGTGTATGTGCATGTGTGTGTTTTTATCTCCAACCCTGTAGCGGTTTCAAAAGCCAACCGAATGCTAAACACAAATGCTTAAAAGGTGTTGGGTTTTTTTATTTAATGCCCCTCTGGTTAAAAAAAGAAAAAGGTAAATGGGAACAAAACCAGAAGAAAACTGTTCCTTGTACAAGGAAAACAAAAAAATGTAAAGCGATAGGATGTTGAAAATTAAATGCCCCCAAACAGCTGCTCTGCAGATAGAAAACTGTCTACCTCAGAAATCTCTTTTCTCCTCTTTCCCTTTTTTCTTTTCTTTGTGAAGATGTTTAGTTTGTTGCTCACAGACTGATGGTCCATCATACTTATTTACACTCTGGCAAAAGTGAGTCTGGGTCACTTACAATAACACCTCCATTAAAGGCTCTTCATACAAGCAGAGCAATATAAAGAGGATGTGGTGATATGGAAAGCAGGCTGGTTCGCAGCCCCTATGAGAAATGGCATTGCTGTCATAACACTCTGGCAGGCCCCTTCGGTGGCTCCTTCCTGCAAGTGCTCCTGCTTCCAACGGCCACTGCAGTCCTTGCAATTTATAGATTTGAATCTTTTGGCTTGTATTAGAAACGGCGTGGCCAGCAGGTCCAGGGAGGTCATTCTCCCTCTGTACTCGGCACTGGTGAGACGCTCCTTGAGTCCTGTGTTCAGTTCTGGGCCCCTCACCACAAGAAGGATGTTGAGGCTCTGGAGCGAGTCCAGAGAAGAGCAACGAAGCTGGTGAAGGGGCTGGAGAACAGGCCTTATGAGGAACGGCTGAGAGAGCTGGGGGTGTTTAGCCTGGAGAAGAGGAGGCTGAGGGGAGACCTCATTGCTCTCTATAACTACCTGAAAGGAGGTTGTGGAGAGGAGGGAGCTGGGCTCTTCTCCCAAGTGACAGGGGACAGGATGAGAGGGAATGGCCTCAAGCTCCACCAGGGGAGGTTTAGGCTGGACATTAGGAAAAAATTTTTCACAGAAAGGGTCATTGGGCACTGGCAGAGGCTGCCCAGGGAGGGGGTTGATTCACCTTCCCTGGAGGGCTTTAAGGGACAGGTGGACGAGGCGCTGAGTGACGTGGTTTAGTGTTTGATAGGAATGGTTGGACTCGATGATCCAGTGGGTCTCTTCCAACCTGGTGATTCTATGAGCTTTGGGTCCTGAAGCCCCTGAATGTGAGTGAGAAAGAAGAGCCCTCCTCCTCTGGCTCCACAGGTCTTTGTTTCATCACCCCTACCCTGTGGGTCTGTGGGGGTTTTCTGCCTAAGCAAGCCAAAAGGGAGTAGTCTTGCCAGATGTCTTGCCCCATCCTTTCCTTCCTTTGGTTTATATGATGAGACAAGGCTCTCATTTCGCAGCTCTATGAGCTGACATTACCTTGTAAGCAGACTTGGCTGCGTTTCTTGGACTCCCTTCAAGCAGTTACTATACACACAACCAAGAATGGACCCATGACCTGTCCACAGAAGTTAGCAGAAAGAATCGCCTAGGATTTCACATCCATAGAGCTATTGCACCCTTGAGACATCTATTTTCCATCACCTTACAGGCTACAAATGGCCTCTCCCGTGCTCTCAATGACAATAATTTCTACTGCAGGGCTATTGTAAAACACTGAGGCAACTTGCTCACACATCTGACCTGTGCTGTGTATGAGTTGAGGGAAGAAAGGGAGACATTAAACATCTCAAGACAATTTTTGCACATGGATATTTGGTCACAGCAGCTGGCATTGGCCAGGTCAATCTGTGGTTGGGGCTATAGAGTCTTGACTGGCCACTGGTGGCTGCAAGAAGGTAATCTGGTAGCCAGAGCCGGTGGGAAGTGGAGCAACTCCAGCAGTGCTGCCTTTTCTCTCCAGGTTAGAGTCTCCGACAAGAACTGCAGAAGCCCTTTGTCATCAAAGGATTTTCCATCACAGGGAAATCCCTCTGAGACCACTTTGGATGGGGTTACAGCTCCTCTGCATTGCCAAGAGCATTGCCAAGCGACCAGATGGCACTAGAGAATCAGGCCTCAAAGTATTAGTCAAAAAGCTTGTCTCCTCCTCCCCTTCAATTCCTTATTTGGCTGCTGGCACAGAGAAGATTTCATGTTCCCAGAGCTGGACGTTTGTCAGCATCCTCACTGCTCACCCATCCACCCACATCCACCTCCACCATCCTGAACAAGCAGCTCAGACTGCAGATGTGATGCATCTTTAGCCATCGAGTACCCATTACTAAGGGATTTGTATTCAAGACGGGTTAGGTTATATATTTGTATTGCCTTTTTTTTTTCTTTACCGTACCTTGTATTTAATTTGGCAGAAAGCTCTGTTGAAGCTGCTTTACCTTTACTACATTATTATTCAATTGTGTTTCCCTTGATGAAAAACCTGGCAGTCTGTTGCTCAGTGACAGATGTGCTAGCTTTGGTTGAATCACCACCACTAGGCTTATTATCAGTTTTACTAATGTTTGCTGTTTTACAGTGTAACAGGTAGTGTGATTCATTCAGTCAAGGCAAACACACCGACACACGTATGCCTACACAGATCTAGATGCAGCCACACACACACACACACAGAGAAGTGAATCAGCCTCAAATGATCCTTTCTTTAAGCACGTCTTTGAGAAACTGTTCCTAGATCCCCTCCCTGTGTGTCCCTTCCTCACTGAGCATCTATCCCAAGAAAGATCACTTCCCAGAGGAGCAGGACTGCAGGGTGCTTGCCCTAATTTCAGTCACTGGGACAACAAAACATCCTTGCTAACCACAAACAGCTCTGACTAGTGGTTGGGTAACATATGCATATGGTTAATGGAACGCTGCTTCAGTTAATTCAGGTTATAGAAATGAATATTATTCAATCTAGAAGTTCTGGACTTGCTTTGTGCAAATGACTTACCCAGCATACCTGCTGCACTCAGGAGATTTTCTGCTCTTGCATGTGCAGCAGGGATTTGTGACTGTCACAGTTGATTGTGTGGGTTAAGATAATTGTGCCCCTGAGCCTATTTTAACAGACCAGACTACCTGATCCCCTGCAGTGCAAATCTAAATGCCTCTGCAAAGGTGTTGGTGTGCCAAGGCCTCTGGAGAAAGTAATGTTGCCTGAATATGGAGCCCTGTCACTAGTCCAAGCTTTTCTGGTCAGCAGTGTGATGAGTGTGCAAGTCACGGTGCTCAGCACAGGTGAGCCTGCTCTGCATCTTGTGCTCTACAGATATTTTGCTGCAGGTTTTCCTTCCACTGCCTGGAAGAAAAGGACCTGGGGGGTGCTGGTTGATTCAGCTGAACACAAGACAGTAGTGTGCTTAGGTGACCAAGGTCAACAGCATCCTGGCTCGTATCAGAGATGGTGTGGCCAACAGGAGTAGGGAAGAGATCGTGCTCCTGAACTTAGCAGTGGTGAGACCTTATCTTGAATACTGTGTTTAGTTTTGGGCCACTCACTACAAGAAAGATATTGAGGGACTGGAGCACGTCCAGCAGTGGGCAATGAGGCTGGTGAAGGATGTGGAGCACAAGTCTTATGAGGTGCGGCTGAGGGGACTAGGACTATTTAACTTGCAGAAGAGGAGGCTGAGGGGAAACGTCTTTGCTCTCTGCAGTTCCCTGAAAGGAAGCTGTAGCGAGGTGGGTGTTGGTCTCTTCTCCCAAGTAACAAGTGATAGAATAAGAGGAAATGGCCTCGAGCTGCAATGGGAGGTTTAGATTGGATATTAAGGAAAACTTCTTTCCTAAGTAGTGAAGCACTAGAACATGCTGCCTAGGGAGGTGGTGGCGCCACCATCCCTGGAGGTGTTCAAAACACCCGTAGATTTGGCACTTTGGGAGATGATTTAGTAGGCACGATAATGTTGGTCTGACAGTCAGTCTTTGATCTTAGATGACTTTTCCAACCTTAATGATTCTATGACAAATCCTGTTCTTGGATCCCATAATACGGACTTTATATAATATCAATGACTAACTTAGGTCTTTAAAACGTCCCTAGTGCCTCCTGAATACAAGTGCCCTACAATACTGAATACAAGTTCAGAAGAGCCCATTGCTCACCAATGGGCTTCTCCGCACAGGAGATGGATTTTGTGATGGGTCTGGGAGGAGGATCAATCCAAACACTTCAGAAATTGCCATATGTGTCACAATCCAATCCAGTGCTCCAAAAAGCTGCTTTATTTATCATGATTTTCTCAACTTGCAATGTCAGGGAGCCTGAACTGTTTGCACATTTAATTCTGTACATCCACACACTGAAAACTCCAGTGATTGTTCTGAATTATTTAAATCTCTGGAAGCTGTAAAACTGGGCCAGGAGTCTCCCAAGAATAGGTTTTCTCCTGGCCCTGCACCCTCCAAATTGTTCTGTCTCCCAGCTTTCAAGGCGGAATTGGTCATGTGGTAGAGTGTAGTGACAGAGAAAGAAAAAAAATTCTATTTTAACCAGGAAAACTTTGGTTTCACATTTAGTGTGATTTTAAGGCACAATATTAGACAGTTTTTATTATATACAAACCACTCCGTCTCCCTAATTAAAACACACAGGGAGTAGTTTTAAAATAATGAATGTCTCATTCTGCAGTATTGAAACTTTGTTTAATGAATTCTTTCCTTGCCTACCTCTGTTTCCATCTGACATCCTGTATTCATTCACAAGGAGTTCCTCTTAATGAAAACAAGGTCACTCTTTCAGCATCTGATGGCCAAGAAAGGAAAAGGTGAGAGAAGTGCAGCCTTACAGAGTGTGTTATTTTTTTTCCCCTCCTTCCATAACTGCAAAGAACTTCCATTGATGTTGACAGGACTTAGGCTTGAATAGCAAAAGGAAAATAGGTGCCAGATCGGACCAGAGGACAAATTGGAGTTCAGTCCAGATATTCAGTTTCTTACATTGATTTTCCACTTTCGTCTGTCGTTGCCTTATGGGACAATAATACCAGTCCATAAGAAAGAAGCATTTGTGCTTTTCTGCTTATAGGCTGATGTCTAATACTTATTAGTAACTAATATTGATGTTGCATACAGAGGCTAAATTTGAGATCTGAACCTTGCAGAAGTGCCCTCTGTACAGAAACATAATAGCAGAAGGTGCCTACCCTGACAAATGTACCAGCCAAAGAATGCAGGAATGTTTTATAAAATTCCTTTACAAAGAGGGAACTGAGGAAGAAAACAAAGTATATTTTCATGCTATGCATAGGTCATGTGGCAGTAATAGAGCCTAAATCCCTGTCCCCTGTGCCACAGGGTACAGCCAGAACTCACTGGAGGAAGAGGTGTATAAATGATCAAGCAGTTCCATGCCACCTTGTTCTCCAGGGTTATTTCCTTCACTACTTTTTAGAGCAAAGAGTTATGTTCTGGTGCAGCAGTGTGCAAACACTTCAAATTGTAGAGTTTCTTGGTCTCTTGCCTTGTCTCTTTGGCCTCCTGTGAAGCTCTCAAGCATCCATCCCAGACTGCCGCTCTGCTGAGTGTGTGTTCCCTTTCCTAGTTTCCTTTTGTGTAAATGTTTATTCTCAACTTCCCAACACAAGGAACCACCCCTGGAATAGTTTCCCCCAATAATACAGTACAGTGGGATTGCAGGAGCCCCCTTGTGTTTCGTTATAGCTCCTATCTCCCAAAATGTGTATGTGTGAGGTTGGGTCAGAGAAATCCCATGCTGAAATACCACCTTGTGTCTGCTGCACTGAGGTTTAAGGTTTTTTTCTTAGTTCCCTGGGAACCTGTGGTTGGGAAAGATTGTTATTTAGCATAAATCAACATAGAACCCTGATCCGATCCTCAGAAAAGTAAATGGTCCAGCACATCTGATAGCTAGCAGGAAGAGCTGACCTACACAGCAACCTTTTTCCTCAGAAGCAACCTAAAAAATAACTTTGAGTGGCACATGACATCGAGGGAAGAGAGATGAGGAAGGGGGAAATCACAATCTGCTCACAGATGACTGGTAAATATTACCTAAAAAAGGAGGAAAACCCATGAAATTATTAATGATGAATTATTTCCTCTCCTCTGTGGAAAAATACAAACAATCCAGCACCTTCAGGAAGCCCCAACATGTAGCCTCTGCCAACCGTAATGAGTCTGGGAGCTAATCTGTCCAGGAGGGGAGTGTCAATGCCAAAAGGGACGCATTAGATTTCAGCTCCTAGTGACATCTACCTTCTGGGGATGCTAAGCCAATTTACCTAATTCCAGTGAAATTTCAGTAATAATAGTAAAGGTGGCTTGCTGAGCAGAGGCTAGGGAAGGATTAAAGGCATTTGCATTAATAAATAGAGATGTTATCATGGAGAATTAATGTTCTTTGATATAGATCTTGGCAGCATTAGAAGATGCTAGGTACAGTGCCTCATTATCTCTCAGAGGTTAAGGGGTCGGCCTGGGACAAGAGGAAGTGATTTATGCAGCATCTTTGTCAAAGATATGAGAATATGTACGAAATAATAAGACTTGCAGAGATCATTAGTAAAAATCTCCCAGGATTCCAAGGTCTCACATTGCACTAGATTTCCTATCTCTAGCCTGCACATCATTCAAGCACTTTCTTCCTCTGCTGTGTCCCATATCTCTCTCTCTCTGTCACCCTTTTTATATCTCACACTAGGGTTTTTACTTCCCCTTTCAGTGTCCGATTGGCAAACATGATTAAAAGGGTGGTTAATCCAGAAGACAAGGGAGGTTTCTTTCATTTAGTATTTCTCCACCTTTTTCTAACTCCTTGGGAGATACTGGCTTGGGAGGCGACATTTAAATGAAAAGGACAGGTGAAGGGATGATTTTTGAATAGTTAAGATATCAATTAAACCTTTAAGGGCAAATAAATGGGTATGTGGGTCTCCTCTGCAGAGGAGAGTCATGCAGGTGCATATTGCAGGGGAAGTTCAAACCTGTTACCCCTTGGATGTGACTAGTAGCCTGCCACTAGCAACAGCCAGACTGAGATATTTTAGAGAATTCCCCTTCACTCTGCAAATACCACAGTCTCCATGTACCTGTGACAATGTTTTATATCCTCTGAAGGACTCTGAGCAATGCTCAGTATCTCATAGATATCAGCGTTATTAGTACACTTTAATATATCTAATGCAGAATAATATTGTACACTTTTTGATGGTTAGAAAGTGAACCTTCTGAGCAACAGTTTAGACCCAGACAAGCACATAGGTGAATCCTGACACTGCCTGAAGCTGAGCATCTCAGGCTGCCAAGTTGAAAATTCTTTGCCAGATGCTGCTTTCCTACACAACTTGACAGCATGTTCAAGCACTTGTTAGAAGGGGTTTTCTGATTGCTTTTGATATTACATCTCTCCTCTGATCTCATTCAGGAGCATTCAGAGAGGGTCACTCCTGTGAAGCAGGCACTATTCATCCCTTGTTTTCTACGATGGAAGCAAATTCATCAGACAAATAGCAAAGATATTGGTCGGTGGCAGATGCACTGCAGGAATGATCAGGATAGCACTGCAGCCTAAATTTGAGTGTTGCAGATCACCATTTCTGACAGAAAATCCCTCTTCAGGATCATTAGTAGGAGACTCATACTAACACCCTCATTGAAAAGAGCTTTTGGCCCTGATGAGCAAAACATAAAGATTTTAATTCCTAGGTTGTAGAAAAGACATAACAAAATAGGACTTTTTAAAGCTTGTTTCTTTAAAAAAAAGGGAAGTTTACTTGAAAGCATCGTCTGGCTCTGTGCTTCTCCTGTTTATCATCTGAAAGTGTCCCGTTTAAAAAAAAAAATGATAGGAAGATGGAGTCCTAAAAGCTATTGATTTTTTACACATTTTCTAAAAAGAAACAAATGAGTAGCAGAGAGAGATCTAAATAAGTGAGGGAATCTATTGATGGAGAGGCCAAGACTGAGTTCAGATTCAGAGAAGCTATGGGAAAGAGAATTAAATAAAACCAGTTGTCATCACTTCCACTGCTGTGGGACTACTTGTATGACATAGGTTTCCCTGAAGTGCACAGAGCTAAGGATGCCATTAAGGAAACATTAAAATAATCTCCACTTGTGTACTCAGGAGAGACTCGCACAGTGCAGCCCCATCACAATCTTTCCTCCTCTGCATTACAGAAACCCTGATGGACTTCAAGCACCACCAGCAGGAATTAAGCATTTAATTCTCGTTTATATTATAAGGGAACTGCACTCTGGACTGCACCAGCTGCTTTGAAGCATTCCAATCTTCTCCTCTCACCTCTACAGCACTAGACTTGTCAATATATTTTGCTATCCAGAATCAGGAAAACAGGTAAAGTTAAAAATAAATTGGAGTGTGAGGGAAATGTACAGAAAGATCTGGATCAGATCAGATTAAATACTCTTTTTGCACCCTTTCATATTTTGTTCTATTTTCTTTCCCCGCTTTCCCCCTATATTTCAAGAGAAATGTAATGCTTTTGAGCAAAACCACCTGAACTTTTCATTTTAACAAATATCATTCTCTGTGATCACATCCCATTCAGTGGTATATGCTTATCAAAATGTGTTATTGAAAAGTTGCTGTCCAGCCCTGTAAAAGTTATCATTTCTGTTAGAGACTACCCTGGGTCTGTCTTGAGCCTTATTTATGGAGTCCTTGATTTTCAAAACTGAATCCCATCAAATTGAATGTTTTTTACAGTCAGTCAGTGAAGAAAAATATCATAAAGGAGAATAAGAATGGAGACTATTATAAAGTAAGAAAAGCAGAAACGAAACACGGGACTATATAGGAAGCAAGAGACAGAAACATAATATAGAAGAAGATTTTGTTATAATATGATGAATGTTTTCAACTCATTTGGGCCAGCCCATTTCTTATACACATGGATGTGGGGAAGTTGGGATCGCTTTGGGTTGTGTACCAGTCCACTTCATAGGAGATAGATAACGTGGTGCTAGTGTGAATGAAATTATACTCTTTATACCTGTTTTTAGCATAATTTTGTGCAGGAATGAGTGCAAGATTGATAAAAATATGTGTAAAGAGCAACCTCCATCACCTGAGTTAGCAAAACAATTGTATTACTCCAAAAGAGAAGATACTAGATGACTTTTTCTCAGTCTGAATAGTGAGGGTGAAGGAGTTTCACCAGCTGGTATATACTGCTCCAGTATGTCCCTTCTCCTGACTGGTTTGCTACATGATGGAGAGCAGCCTTCCATGGTGGGGAGGGTAACACCACCTTGGCTATTTGCCTTTTAACTGCACAGCTTTGAGAAGGCAAACAGGGCCGACAAGGAACTGCAAGTATATTTTCAGAGATCCTTTGAATACTTGGGATCTTTAGGAGTTAAGAATGTCGTCTTTTAACATTCATTTTCTTTGTCTACCATGTTATATATATGATGAGCTTGTGCCAAGGACCCAATTACAATTTTTCTTTATCTCTCTTCCCCTCTTCTCTACTTCTTCCTCCAACCATAATCAGGGACACCTGGAAACAATAGAGAGTTGTTTGTTTGGTTTGTCCTTCTCCCTCTTATTTTCTTGTATATTTGATGTTGTGAAAGCAAGGCTGTTAGAGATCCATTAAGCAGTGTTTGTAACAGAAGGGAAGTGTTCTATCTGGTTTGAGGAAGATAAGGCACATAAATCGAACTCACCTTACATCTAAACATTCCCGCAAATAGCTGAGGAGACAAACATGCAGTCGCTTTTACTACATGCTGCATGCTCCATCTTGCCACCACTGCAAGGCAGGAGAACTCGAGAATTAACATCAGAAACTTCAGACAAGGCTGATGAACAATTTTCCAGGCTGGAAATAAGTATTTACAATAAGATAATTCATTTGCTTGCAACTGTATTCCTCATACAAGAACATCCAGCGTGTCTGCCCAACCAGAGAGACTGTTCTGCAAAAATGGTCCACCTAATAATTGCCACCTTTGGATTTAGAAAGAGCTCACTAGTGCCAGCTGCCTCAGCTGTGGGGCTGGAGACAATGCAATCCTGTATTTGTTCAGTGATACACATGGTGAGCCCTTTCCAGAGTCACAGCAGTCAAACCAGGTCTCAGCCATGAGTCTTCCCTCTAGGAAATACTGAATACTAGAGAAGCATAGCGTGAAAGGGATGAATTTGAAGAGGGATGCATGCATTCAAACAGGCTGCCCCTTTCCTCCGTCTTTCTCAATGCTTGCTTCCTCCTGACTTGATCACCTTGGTGATCATCTTGAAACCCAGAGGCCACAACAGAGCAGAGACTTTCCAGCCATTCTAGGTGTGACAGGTCAACATTGATGGAGGAGCAGAGTCTCCTTGCTC
Organism: Phaenicophaeus curvirostris; assembly: GCF_032191515.1. NCBI lineage: Eukaryota > Metazoa > Chordata > Aves > Cuculiformes > Cuculidae > Phaenicophaeus > Phaenicophaeus curvirostris. The sequence continues at coordinate 5,366,396 of NC_091411.1, forward strand.
TAAGCAATCTGTACTTATATCTGTCCTGCAAGCATGTACGAAACCAGCTTGACCACATGCATCCCTGTGGGATCTCCATACCATTTTCTCTCATATATTCAAGGTTTTTCTCCTAAGAGGTGTTCCAGAATCTTTGTTGTAGTTCACAGCTCATAGGGGAAGATACATGGATTTTTTTTCCTTAGAGCTGTTTTAGTCTGGCTCCCTCAGCTTAAATGATACTCTTCCCTTTCAACAAACTTAATATGGATTAGGAAGACTCCTGGCTGTAGCACAAGTAAATTAAAATTCTCCTGAATAAGAATATTCATTCTCACTTTTGTCCTAACATCTCAGAAACCTCGGTCAAAAAATTATCCCCTTCTTCTGATGAAATGGATGAAATATGTGCAACAGCCCTTGACAGACAGCATCTTCATGACTTGAGCTCAGAACTGAGCCTTCAAGTAGATAAATCAGTCCCTTGTTAAATGATAAATAGTCCTTGGTTTTAATCTGTACTGAAAGAGGGTTGTAGGGAGTTAACAGGTCAAAGCCTCTCACTGAGCACTCAAATACACCTCTCTCTATGGACTTCTGGCAAAATTATGAAGTATACTGCTACTGGGTGGGCAATCAGGTTTAACCCGAACTTTAGGGGCTCCACACCTCATCTTTATGGAAAGCAAGGATGCAACTGTGGCACGGCATAGTCATTTAGTTGTGCCCTGTGCTAGGCACAGAGAGGTGGGAGGAGAATGAGTGAGAGCAGAAGGAAGCCAAACCTAACAGGAGTCCTGCATTTTTCTCTAGGTCTCACTTCTTGTTGCCGAGGGTCATGCTTTTGTGCATCCATCTACAAGTTATTTTGAGTTGCTCTCTTAAAATGCAATCCCTAATCTGATCCCATGGATTGAGAAGCAGAAGCTACATCACCACAGAGACTCCACCTTGACAAGTGGATCTAGTTTATTGTATGTGGAAAAAGATTTTGGAGGGGCAGAAGGGAGTCTGAAGGATTTTAAAGATATACCTCTGAAAAAAAAAAAAACAAACCCAACAAAAATGTACTTAAAAAGCCAAACCAGCCCATTATTCTCTTCCCAAAGGCAGTTTAATACCCAATAGGAAGTAGACATGGGGCATGTTTCCCAGCACGGAGACACAGTCTCAGCTGTGGAGTTAGAGATGCCAGCTTAGTGTTTCAGGGCCTGACACAAAACTAAGGAGTCAATTCTCCTTTGGGATGTAATTTCTTAATGTATTAAAAACAAAAGACACCAAATGTTAAAGATTACTTTAAAAAATGTTACTAATAACTCCCTGGGGTCAGGAGATGCAGAAGCACTCGGCTATTTCTGACTTTGAGCCAGAACTACCAGGGTTTTCACTTTAATTTCTCTGGTCTCTGTGGCTGTGATGTGCTGCCTATATTTTAACAAGAGATTCTGACAATTTTGCCCTCTGAGGCTTGCAGAAAACTACTGTCTCAGGGGAGCATGCCCTTACAGAAGGTTTATACTTAATTTGTTTTCCTCTTTAAAGAGAGCTGCTTTCTCACAGAATTTTGCTAGGCAACAACAGTGTAACTGTCCTTTTCTACAGAACATTTGAGCTATGTCTGGCCAAGAAACTTTAAAATCCTTTGAACAGTCACATTATGCTGCTGTTCTAGAGTTAGGTGGTGTAATTAGGTGAAAATCCAAATGCTCTGCTCTGCACTGGTGTGGCTCCACTTTGAGTGCTGGGTGCAGTTTTAGATGCCACAGTGTAAAAAAGATCTAAAGCTGCTGGAGAGGGTCCAGAGGAAGGCATGAAGTTGGTGAAGGGTTTAGAGGGGAAGCTGTATGAGCAGAAGCTGTATGAGGAGGGCCTGAGGTCACTTGGTCTGTTCAGCCGCGAGGAGACTGAAGGGAGACCTAGTAACAGTTTATTGCATCCTCACAAGGGGAGGAGGAGGAGCAGGTGCTGAGCTCTTCTCTCTGGTGACCAATGACAGGACCTGAGGGAATGGCAGGAAGATGCCAGGGAGGTGTTAGGTTGGATATTCGGAAAAAAGGTTCTTCTCCCAGAGGGTGGTGGAGCACTGGAACAGCTCCCAGGGAAGCAGTCATGATGCCAAACCTGACAATATTCTATAACCATTTGGACAACACCCTCAGTCACAGGGTGTGAATGTTGGGGTTGTCCTGTGCAAGGACAGGAGTTGGATCCTTGTGGATCCCTTCCAACTCAGGACACTCTGATTCTATGAAATATTATATAACATTTTGAAAGGAAACTTCCAAACGTCATGTTCCCAGGATATTTTCTCTGTATTTGAGATCATTGAATTGGTCTTGTTCTTCTATTTTTGATTGCTGCATACAATTTTTTTAAAAGGTTTCTAGCCAAACTGGGGATGAAATCTGTGTTTATTTTACACTACCCTCCAGCTTTTTATACCAGCTCCAAATTCTCACTCTGCAGCTTCCAAATCCATATTGTATGGATATGATCCATTTTCATTTCACATGAAACTTTCCTGCTGTTTTAGGATCCGTATCTATAAACATCAGCTCTACTTGTATTATGCTGCTGAGCTCAAGACCAGGTAAAATGGAACAATTTTAAACCTAATCTGTCACTCTGATGCAACTTGGTCCATTTTAACGCTCACATTAAACTGATATTTTTAGAATTAAAGTTTAGTCACATCCACCAAAGAAACAAGATATCCCAACAGACTACGACTTGGAGAGAAATATTATGATAAACAATTTAGGGATTTTGCACTTCCTGGCTAATTTACATGCCAAGGAAGGAGGTTATTGTTAGATACCTTCAAGGGTTTCTCTTAATATCTTGTTCAGTACATCCTGTATGCTGAGAACATGGTTGCATGTACTTAGTGGGTGCCGGAGATGAGGAAATTCTTGAAGTTGCATCAGTCTCAAGGACCAAGGGCTTTGTTTCAGATGTTTTCCTTCTTAGGATAGTGGTCCAACTCTGCTGGTTCCCATGGCAATCCTAGGTCAGCAAGAGCAAGGACGTTCTTTCTATAGCTTCTGCCTCTAAGAGGGACTGAGAAAAGTAGACACATATCATCAGACCCCCTGCTTCATGCCACCTTATTTTTCTGAGTGCCTTGCTTAAAGAGTCAGGGTTGCATTGTCCAACAAAGTACCCTGAATCCCCAGCAGCTGTTCTTCTCCAGTATGAAGGTTATTGATGGGCATAATCCATCAAGTAAGAGTCTTGAGGAAATGAGACTGCAGAAATGCACCTTTATGGCTTGTGAAAGCTCAGTTGGCTGTTGACAGGGCTGAGGAGTCTTAATAAGAGGGATAGAAAAAAAAAACCTTTATGAGGAATTAATTTCCTGTCTCCATTATGAAGCACTGGGATGTTCATTTAGCATGCAGTAGGTGGGAGTTAAGATTAGAGCTGTGGAGGAAATGGGTATCAGAACGTGCTAAATCTTCCTCAGAGCCAAAGCAAGATGCTCCAAGAACATGCTGATGTTCCTTTGATCGTTTGAGTGAACCCTAACAATACCTTCCCTTTAAAATCTGTTCTTCCTATGTTCCAAGCCCTTGAATTGGGTGTAAAAATATGTCAACACCCAGAAAAAGAGACTAATGAATGTCACTGATGAGAAAACTTTGTGTAAGTCTTTAGAAATCCCTCCTTAGCATTCTGAGATTCACTTTATTTGGTTAAACCTGTATTTATGGCTTGCTTTACACTCATTATTGTATCTGATGCATTTATCCTTCAGTAAGAAAATGCAAGGACTGAGTGCATGTTAGAGAACTTCACATCTGCAGTGCTGGGAGCATTTGAATAGAGCTCTGCTCATCTGGTCAACAGAGTAAGAGTTGATGTGATCTAGGAACCTCAGTCACAAAGTACTTTAAAGAATTAATCTTAGTCTGATTTCAGGTAGAAAATGTGTCCTTGTTTTCCTCAGCCAAAACCAAAACAAGTTTTGGGTCATCTCATGGAAATCCATAGGCACGCTTAGCACTTCAATTTCTTTCTGAGCACTGGAAAAAACCCAAACTCATCCAGGTGGGACATGAAACCAGGAACAAGGCAACACAACATGTGGAGCTGATCTTTATGCAGATCACCAGCACACAGATTTTTACACCACTTAATTCACACTTTCTTTTTTGAATAAAACAGTACACAGGGCTCATCCACTGCATGAAGAAAATATCACCTCCCATGGGCATGTAGACTGTATTTGCAGGGACTTTGAGAGCAGTGTCTGTTTTAGTGGCCTAGATGCTTTACAATCCCCTCCCTCGGTAGTCAGGGCCAATTTCTGCTTTGAATTTTCAGGAAAAATTAGACTTTCAATAACTCTAATGTCATCATGTTGCTGCCTTGGACTGTCTTATCTACTGCTGATAAACAGTTACCCGCTGGGAAACATTAGATATTTAGGGTGAAAGTACTTTAGAGCAGAGCATCTTTATTCCACACCACCTTTATCCAGCACCTGGTGCAGTCCTAGGTCTGAGCTACCACCTCTACAGAGATGATAATCAAGGACATCCACCTTTATGGCTGTTGTAGTATCTTGTCATCATCAAAGCCCCATCTCTCATATCGGATGCAGTACATTCGCTCTCTCTTGTTCTCCCCTTGCAAAGAAAGACATTGTGTTTGGTGTGATAATGTAACTTAAGGTCATACTTTGCCTTCAGCCATCAGCATGTGCAAATGCTGTTTGACTAATGAGGCAGTCTCAAATGACTACCCTGGACTGTTTTTCTACAAGATACTTTGTTGTGTTTGCAATCCCTCCTGACAGGTGGCGAAAAGCTGTCTTTCCCCTGGGCTTCTGACTTGAGCTGGAAATCAGCGGCAATGAGGGTTTGTGGCCATAAGGGACTTCTCTCCCCTCCTTTTCCAAAAACGTGCTAAAAGGAAAATCTGCCTTTGTATTTGTCTGTCATGCTTTCAATTTGTTTTCAGACCCTTTTCTCTTCCTTAGGGGACTCTTTTGCCAGCTCAGGGCAGCTTAGTTCTTCCTGGAAGTCACATAGCGCCTTGGCCAGAGGTAGGCAGACAGATGCGGGGAAAATAGGACAGCGGCAGAATTGGTGCATGGTTAGAGTACTGAGAGATGAAATAAAGTTCTCCACCCTAGCCCTCTCTTTCACGGGCAGAAATGACTCAGCTTGACAGCAGAGAAAGCTTTTAGATGAGCTAGGTTTAAAAATGATAGATTATAGCACGCAACTCATCAATGACTCAGCTTGTCAGCATTCATCACTTGAACTCTGACCCTTCCTCTTCTCCTCCCAAGCTTGCCAGAGGTTTTCTAGCCCTGGATCATTGCCAAGGACTAAAGGGGCAAACAGACAATACTTTCAGACTCTGTGCACACTTTTGGAGTGTGCATTCCAAGTGTGTACTTTAACAAAGACGCTTTTAAAAAAAGACCTGCTTTTCAGGAAGCACTGAGTGTCTTCTGATCTGAAAAATCCTGTCTCATTAAGGATGTCCATATTGGGCATCTTCAAAATATGAAAGCCAAGAAAAACCCTAACTAACTCTTGACTCAGCTTACTGTGGAAAAATAACCTAAGGACCTGCAAGGGACTTTTCGAACAGTCTTCTCCGAGGACACTTTCCTGCTGGGTCAGTCTGCTTTTGGTGTACACATTGACCCGAACAGGCAGGTAAACTTTCCCTTTCTCCTGTTATAATGTAATTTCCAAACTTTCTTACTTCTTGCACCTTACATTTCCACAATTTGTCCCCTCCCTGACATCCAAATCCATGTTTCTGCTTTGCTCTGGACTGGAGAGAGAAAAAAAGCATTGATATGATTTTATTTTGATTGGACCCCTGACCCTCTCTCCTCATCTCTTTATTTTTTTCACACGTTGGAGGGGATCCATCAAGATAATTTCCTGTTATTAAGTTTGAAGTGTTTTGAATTTGAAATGCCTTTTCACTTAGAAAGAATTGATGCCTATAACTTGTAATGTGTTAGCAGATTCGTGCAGTGCCTGACAGCCCAAACTACATTACAGGTAGCTAATCCGAGTTGCTGAGCTCCATTAAAGACTAGATCGTATCTGTTAATACAGCCATACTGTTTGGGTCATTGTACTAATGTAAGGAGCATGGCTGCCTGGAGAAAGATTATGATGTAAGGGGATATCTTCATTCTATTTAAGCTGGAAAAATGTATGGGAGATACACTAGTCATCATTGATTAAAGATATGAGAAGGATTTTATAAGCCTTCTTACGCACTTCGTGTTTCTCATTCTGTTTGTCATTCCTCCGTGTTCGGTAAATAAATAAATACATAAACCCAAACCTTGAGGATAATAGGAAAGAGAGATACTCCCTCTCCTAGGTGACAGGACAAGAAGGAACGGCCTCAAGCTGCACCAGGGCAGGTTTAGGTTAGACATTAGGAAAAATGTATTCACCGAGTCGGATATTGGGCATTGTCAGAGGCTACCCAGGGAGGTGGTGGAGTCATCATCCCTGGAGGTATTTTAAAGATGGGTAGATGAGGTGCTCAGGAATGTGTTTTAGTAGAGGTCAGGTATGATTGGACTCAATGTTCTCAAAGGTCTTTTCCAACAAAGTGATTCTATGATTCTATGATTTTGTGATTCTACAGCTCTTCCTTTTATGTTCAGTGTTTTTTGCTATAACAGGCTAAGGACTGCAATTCTCAGCAATCATTTATTCCCCAGCTCTGGCACTGATCTGCAACGTAGTCCTGGGATGCTTTTTTTCTATTTTATCTTCTCCTACTCTTTTTTTCATAATATATGTTTAAAATTATAAGCACTACATGGCAGTGTCTTTCTTATCCTATTTGTATGTGTGCTGTCCCTATCATACTGGCAATCCAGTCCTAGCTGGCTTCTCTGTGCGCCATCCAACCAATCTCTAATTCCATATCTGCTAGTTTGCAGAGCCATATGCCTTTTTGCCAAGTAAATATTGATACCTTATTTCCTAGTACTGGCTATTCAAGGGACACTCTCACCTAAATCCTTCAATCTCCTTATCTTCCTTCTCCTTACATTATCAGTAACATCCAGGGTTTGAGATCCTCTGCCCCTAGAATAACACTTTCGTTCTCCATCTTTCCACATGTTGAGAGGTTTCTGCATGTTATGCTATAACCAGTGTTATCTGACTCCCTTATCTAGGCAGAAGCACAAACTGTGCTGTCTCTGGCTTTGTATCCACCTCACCACCTTTTCCATGTTTGTTCATGTCTGAGGTTGTACTTTGACAGTGCAATGTATTCCTTGACAGGCTTGGAAAGGAAAAAGTCTTATAAAAAAAAAAAAATCACATTAAGCATAGCGTGTGTTTCATGCTCCTTTAGCATCTTATCCTGCTACAGGGTGTTGTAATTCCTCTGGCTGCTTTTGAATTTCATGTCACACTTTTAAATGTGGTTTGGTACATTCTCTACATGCTCTGTCAGTAGAGTTCTGCCAATAACCTCAGCATGCAAGCACTAGCAAAGCAACTACTGATTCCACTTCCTTGCGTGCTGAAGTGTGTGGATGTCACAAATGTAGAAATGTTCTGCATGGGAAAGAACCATCTTCCTGCTGCTGGAGCCTCACAGGAGACTCTTCTCAACAAGGCAGGAGGTTTTTAAACTGTTCGTCTTGAGCAACAAGTAACAATAGGACAACGCCTACAAAGAAATGCTTGATTGTGCTCGTTTGAATTAAGTGATTTTTAAAGAAAATTAGTCAAAGCTTCTTGTAATGGTCTTAAACATTCTCAGCATGAATTACATAAAATTATATTGAAGTTGAACTAGGTTTAACAAATCCACTTTGAATGTTGATTCAAAGGAATGTGCAGAAATGTGTTCCGTGGAAACTGTCCTTAAACCAAGCTAATATTTAATCATCATATCTTTGCTAGGAATCAGAAGAATACATGACTATGGAAACCAACCTCTGAAAAACCTGATTTAGTGGTGGAATTGGAGTTAGGTGCTGAGACCAATGGCAGAACACAGAAAACAGCTAGGATCTTTGGGAAAAGATAGGAAGCAGAGGGCTAAAAATCACTTATTCTTAGTGAAAGGTGAGGTTAACACAGATCTGGTAGAAGAGTAATTGTATGTACTGACCTTCAGCCACTCCTGAGTAAAGGGTGGTATTTGGGCTTGTGGTCCAACAGAGGCCTCATTTATTCTGTCTTCCCACAGTCCCTTTGAAACTTATTCCCTATTTATAAATGTGCCCAATGTGCCAACATGCTGTCTCTTTGTTGGCTGCACAGGTATAAAGCAGCCAAGTTCAGCTCCCCCTTGCTATTTAAGTAGGTGTTTGATTTGAAGACAAGGTAAAGGCTAGATTTCAGAGAAGCCATTCAGATGTTCATTGGTTCTTTAAGCCAAGAAACAACAATCAGAAATGGTTTGTCAAGAAATCCCGCAGATACTATTCCAAAGAGAGAAGAAATGGGTTTTTAAACTGAGAAGCTTTTGTTCAGCCGCAGTCATTCTTCAGGGCAGCATCAGCTGCAGATGCAGTTTAGATACTTTAGGTGTTTGCAAAGATTAATTAGCTGCCTGAATGGGAACTGAGCTCTGATGAAAGTCTGGCCCTTATGGGCATTGAGCTTTGGGCTTGGTAAGCTTTTGAAAAATCTTACCCCAGAGGACTTAGTGGCTGCACTTTTCTGACCTGAGCTCATGCATTAGAGAAGAATCTTAGAGTTATTTCAGTGCTTCCAGGAGTTCAGGCTCATTCTTTAAAGTGAACAACCTAACGCTTTCCTAGTTCTCCAAGAAGTGGTGAAAATCCCCAGAGAGTTCCCTTTTTGGAGAAAGTTCATACCAGGTAGCAAGTCTGGATAGACAGGAGGCAGTCTGAAGGTAGATGTGTATTTTAATAACTACATAGTGGGAATCCAAGCTACAGGACCTTCCTTTTACTGCTACCCTCCCAGCCCTGCCTGACCCTCTCTGCAGGCAGCTGTGGGAGTAGAGCCTCTACCCTGCCAGTCTTTGCTCCCCTGGTTTAGTTTCCTATGCTACAGCCCCACTTTTATAATAATGTGATGTCTGCTGACTTTGTGCATTTTGCAAACTTGCAATTTCACGCTGCATTTGTTGCCATGGCAACATAAAGGGGGGGTTGTTCAAAGTAGGGGGAAAAAGTTAAAAAACCCAAAAAACTCTTGAATCAGGCCCTTATCTTGTGCATTCCCTTTACGAAGTTGGACATGCAGCTACAGTAGCAGCAGAGTCTATAAAGATCCCTTTTAACACCTCTGGGCACTTTGGAGACCTCACAGGAGTCCAAACCACTTGCTCTCTCCTCTTCCCCCTAAGAGCTGCTGCCTTCCACCTCTCTCTTAGAGGGCAGCCAAGAGACTGGTACCCTTGGTGGTGCCCCCAGACATACTCTGTCTCAGCAGCAGCTTTTGCAATGAGTCCTGTTCTCTTTGCAGGGACCAGCCCATCACTTGTACGCTGGCACCAGCCTCCAACAGTCATGACAGTAACATAGGCTGTGCTCAACAGCAGCACTATTTTACCTTTATCTTTCATCCCAACAAGAGATCCATCAGCAAGGATGAAGGAGCACTGGCTTAAGCTTGTTCACATCCCTGCGTCCCTCCACCCCCTCCTCTTTCCAGTCACCATGGCTAAAGGAGCAGCAGACCTTAGATGAAAACTTTACAGCGAAGAGCTGTTGACACTTTTTCATTATGAAGATACATGGGGTGGCTGGTAGCTAATGAATGTCAGTGCTCAAAAGGATAATCTCTGCTTCTCTCTGATACAATTTAACATCGTATTTCCCTAATTTGAGGCTGATTTAGTCGCTGGGGTATTTGGATGCCTCTTCTATGGTGCCGATAGTTAATTAAACAGATGTTGCAGAGGGAATCATTAATTTTAGTGCTGCAGATGGGAGCGGAATGACTTTGTGAAGTTAATGTTTCAGCAAAACAATAGGCTTCTGTCATCAGTTGGTATAAACCAAGTAAATTAAGAGAACGAGTAGAGTAAAGAAGATAGCTACGAAAGAATATTAATTATTCATTTTAGAATTATACATTTCCCACCCATAAATCATCATGGAAGGAGAGGAGGAGAAAAATCTGCAGAAGCTGGGAAGAGGGCAAGAGAGGAATCCCCAAGTTAGCAGGCTGAAAGAGAGTTTATTGTGGCTCCCACATGCTCACTTGAGATCCATGAGCCCAAAGAGCTGAGGACCAGGAGCTTGCAGCAGTCAGCAACGAGGGGCAAGGCAGGGCAGCCTCAGGGCCCTCAGTAGTTGGGGAGAGGGTTTGGTTGTTACCCACAGTGCAACTTCAGACAAGTGCAAGAAACTTTTCAAGAGCACCTGAAGTCATGTCAACAAAGAGGGATGCCTTTTCCCAACCTTAAAAAGCAGGTGGGCACAAGCATCTTCCTTCTTTGATGGCTGTGAATATTTTTTCACTCCAGGCTGGGTGTTCCATACCTACTGACAAGGTTTCCTGGGTATCTGGGGGGCTGGATGGATTTTCAAAAGCACCCGTGTATGGTGCCAGGTTTCTAGTCAGAAGTTGTTATATTTTATAACTTTGAGAAACTTCAGGGCCTGTGTGCAGAGCCCCTAAATACTTATGAAAGGATTGCTGTAGAGTTTCACCTGTGCATCATATGTGGCTGTTTTGCCATGGAATCCATGGTCAGAAGTGGAAAAATAGAAAAAAATATTTGAGTTATTTACAAGTTTTTTGCCGGCATTAAATGTCACTGATTTCTATTGAACAGAGATTCCTGGTTTGGAACTGAAAACAAGAGGGAAAATCTAGCTGTTCCTAAACCGTAAAACAGCAGTGGCAGAAGAGAATCAGGGAAACAAAAAAAGTCTATCTATTGTGTTGGAGTGAAAGTATTACTGACTTGCTTGAGTGCCTCATAATATGAAAATTATGTTTCTTTTTTAGAACAGGTGAGTTATTTGACCACTCAGACATCTGTGTGAACACATCTATGTCCATTTGTATTATCTTTCTCTTTCTCATATGTGCATGTTTTTTTCCTTATTACCAGCTACTCCTTTCTGCAAAAACAATAATCAGTGGTTATTCTCATTTATTTGATAAGGCCAAACAATTTCAGTGCCCAGAAAGTAATTATGAATTTGGCAGTTCTGATTAATAAATCTTTCATGAAGCATGCTCCATTTTTGTCCATAAACAGCATCTTCCAGAGATTCATTGAGAAAATATGAAGTCATAGAAAAGAGACAAGGTGAAAAAGATCCCACATTCTTCCTGGCAATAAAGTTCTGATCTCAATTTTATACGTGTAAGGTGAGTTTCACCATTGGATTTATTTCTTTAGCAGCCAGCTTGCACTCACTGTTTTATTTTAATGGATACTGTTTTGTTTTACTCTTTGTGGCTTTACAATGCCATATACTGAGTTAGACCCAGCTTCATAATCAGAATGTCCCAAATTATTTTTAGGAGCTAATGTGTGTCCTCAGAGTTGCTACAGACTAGCAGTGCACAGCTTGAAGGGTTTGCCCTATGTTACAACTGAACTAGCTTTTGCATCAAACGCTCACTAAACTTGCCAAACAGTGGATGCTTCCAGTTGGAGAAAAAGAGGTGTCTACTAGATTTTGTGAAACCATCAAACATCCCAGCCAGCTGCCAGGAAGCCAGTCTACACTTGGTCCTTCGTGGTTTCTGCCAGCCCCATGCAGATGTTTAGGATGCTGGAGGGTCCCTCAGATGGTGCTACTGATCTTCTTTTTAGGATGCTGAATTGGTCCCTGGAGGCATAGCAAGGAAATCTCTATGGTATAGACTTCAACAATAGACACTGAAGTCACTCATAACCAAGGAGAATAAATTCAGCACATCCCAAACTATCCTGTCAAAAGACATGAAAAAAATTTTTCACCTGGCAAAGTCTGAATATGAAGGTACTGTGAACACAGGATCCTGAGCCCTGTCAGCTGTTGTGATATATTACACTGAATTGAAGGACTTTGGCTGCTTCCTTTAAGAAATATAATTCTCATTAAAGGCATGAAATTGAGCTCCTTGGAGACCTAAGCTTCGGTCTGCTGAACAATCTGAACATAAGTTTTCAGCAATACCAGCTTCTCACTGTACATGCTTGTGTCTTAACAGTATGCTGTAGGGATTTCCTTCTTAGAGTGAGTCCTTGCGCTTGCTGTGTTTGTTCTCTGGTGTGCCTTCAGCACCAGCTCACTGGGATGGCTTTTCTAGCAAAGAATTCTACAAGGAACTGAATCTCAACCACAAGAGTGCCTTTGCTTCTATCTCCCCCAGCACCGCTCACCAAGCACCTATCAAGCAATAGTTTTTAGGCTTTCCCAGTCCTGCTCAAATAAGGAATAGGTTGTCATAACAGGGACTAGGACTCACCACAGTTGTGAGAGAGGACGTTCACAGTGCATGCTGGCACATCATTAATTTTTTCTCAGGTCCTGCAGAGCAGATGCTCCCTAGAGGTTATTAAGGCTCCCAGGCACCTCCAAAGGAGGGTGGTTCAACAGCATTTTTCCCTGCTTTTGTCATCTCGGATGGTGTCACAGTGCCACTTCGTGGCAAGCTTCCTTGGAAGAACCAAGAATACCTGACAGGCAGGGCTACCCAAAGACCACACTGGCCCTTTCCTCATCAGGGAGCCTTAGCATCCTGCTGCAATTCCTTTTCTCTGCACGGCATCACCTGCCAGTGGCATCTGCCTCTGCAAGAGGTAATTGATTCCCTTCCCCTTTAGAGCCCTAATTAAAAATGCACCGTATTAAACTTGAATGCATTGGAAACAATTAGCTTCCTCTTTTGTCTCCTCATTTGAGTCGGCAATGCAAGGCAGCCAGGTGTCACGTTCAACAAATCTCCATCAAGTGATTGCAGTGGAAGGAAATGAAGTTTGAAGAACTCCTTTGCTGCTCCTGATGCTTTGGCTCTGACCTTCTCGCGCTCTCAGCTTATCTCCATGGAGATGCTCATTTTGCAGATTGGCTCCATCTTCTGCCAGCAACCGCATCAAGTGGAGGCAGAAGGCAGGAGCCTAGGCAGGGAAGCGAGGCTGTTTCAAGGATTCAGTGCTGTTCTTTTGAACATGACAGCACTTTTAAATGGTCAGCAGCATCTGATTCTCCTGCAGAAAGCATGTGTTTTGAGCTGCTCTGACCTCGAATGGTTAGCCGAGACCCCAAGAGAGGACAAACTTAGCATGGGCTACAAGCTTCTGTGTCATTTCTGTACTTTGCTGCCAAGTGGTGGAATTGCCTTCATCACCCTGAGGGCAGGTCTGAACTTTGTTTCGGAGAAGCCTAATCACGTCCACATTCTTGCCAGAACTAGAGGAAAGAGGGTGACATTTGTTCTGTCCTACAACCAAGAGGATAATGCCTGTCTGCAGGCAAAGAGTACTGCTGGAGGCACCATTCTGCATTGCTGCTGGGTTTCTGGATGCAGGACCACCTCCGCTAGCAGAGCTGATTATGACACGTAGATTAACACTAATATTTGGGGCAAGGGGGAAAGTTGAAAACGTTGTAGGAGGTCTGTATCTGCAGAATACTCTGTGAAATGGGAAGCTCAAGGTGAGTGTCTGCTTTCATCAGCCAGCTCCATATCCACCTGAGCATTTAATTCAGCTGATTTCCACAACAGCAAAGCACCCATGAAGTCTGAGAGGGTCACCTGCACCCTGCTCTGGGAAGGGAAGCATAAGGAAAACTGTGCTCAGTGCACTCTGTAAAAGCGCTGCTTGGGAAATTTTCAAGAAGCCATTTTTCATCAGAAAATGCTGATTCTTTGAAACAGGCTTTCTCTGAGAATAAAAGGGCCATTTTTCCTCATTTTAGCAACTCTAAATATTGCGGCAGCTTTAAGTGAAAGAAGAAACCAAGAAAAGCCCTGCTTGAAAGTTGGTTGTTGGGGTTTTTTCCCCCTTGTTTCAGGCTGTAACTATATTATGATGGAAAAAAAAAATCTAAAAGAAAATCGAAACAAATGGTGTAACAGTGAAAGGAAACTTTTAAGACTGATGTAAAAATAAAATCCATTGATCTGACTAGAGGTATTTTTCCCCAGTGTTTGTTCCTACCATGTTTGGGGTTTTTTTTTAACTTCAATTTCTAGGAAGAGGAAAGGGATGACAAGATGCCACAAGAAGGGGAGAAGGCTCTCAGCCCAAAATGAGCTTGTGGGTCAGGCTGTGTGTCTGCAGCAAGCAGCTGTGGTGAATGACAAGTTACAGCTTCTCATGACTTTGGAGATCAGAGGCAGAACCCGTTTTAGAGCCAAACCACTTAACTTGCCTGATACCACTTGCCAGGAGAAGCTGGGGGAGTTAGCAGCACTTAGGGGTCGTTACACCAAGCTCAGCTGCAGTGTGTCATGACACGTGGGAGGAGAGAGAAAATGGTGCCTAAGGCTTTGCCCAAGTTTCCTCTGAATTTAAATGCCGACTCAAGCTGAAACTAAGGCTCTGCTGAGTGCCAGATTCCTTGCCAGCCAGATGGTACCTTCTGAAGCTCTCCCACCTTCATCCAGGCTTCAAAGGTTGCAGGGAAGGTGTTTACAGGCAAGTGTCTCTTCCTCCATTCCTTGGAAATTTCACTGTCTGCAGATTTATGCTGGTGTAAGTTGAGAGCAGAACACGCTTTGAGTTCCAATGCTGTAGCGTGTCCTTTTCTGTTGCCAAGAGCAAGTCTGGATATTGAGATCAGCCTCTCTCCTATATGCAGAAACCTCTGTTCTTTTTCCACCACCACTTATACTTCCTTCTGCCTTACTTGTGCTCCCTTAGGGAGTTAAACCACTGTCTCATCTCTCCACTGGTCCCGTGCAGTTCTTGTTGGAAAGAACATGGATTTTCCTTATTTGTTTGACTGTTCTGCGAAGTTGAGTTTCTTTTGGGCGTGGATTTGGGTTTTGGAGGGGTTGTTTGTTTGCTTAAATATGAATTGGTGAAAGTAAGTTAGATTTGGAAATATGCACAACAAGGGGAAATCTCATTTTCAGTTCAGTCAGCCTTTGGTGGATTAGGACAATTAATAGTGAAATAAAAACCAGAACACATTTCAATCTTTAGGGTACATAAGGGCTTGAATGGTGAGGGAAGAACAAAAGAAAATGCCTGTGCCTTGAGGCTGGAGCTCTAAGAGACTGTGTATGCATGTAAGTACATATGGACTGCGTAGGGTGTATATGTACATTTGTAGGGTTTCCACATATGTATGAGCTAGAGACTTCTCTAAGAAGTCAATAGGCCATAAGCTGAAATGGGGCCTTTTCTCAACTCTTTTTTGGCCACCTGCAAGTGTCAGTCTATCTCCAAAACCAGTTCTTACTCCCCAGTGTGATGGGTGGCTGTAAGGATCAACGAGAAAGGCTCTTGTTCAGTACGATCCAAATTAAAATTCATTGTCGTTGTACAAGCAGCTGTAAGATTTGTCTGCTGCCAGTCAGCTATCATCCTTATAACTTCTGTTTTTCTTGTGATGATCCCAAACAAAGCTGACAATATGGTTGCGGTCTTCAGTCTTGACTGGAGAAAGAGTTGTCTCCATTTTTAATTACATTTTCATGTCAGAATGAGGTGGGCTGGTGGTAAGAAGCACAGAAGGGATCCACCTTGTTGAAAATGTGTTGATGTTAGAGTAAGTTGAAAGATAGAAGGGGGATGGGTAGGAGTGAGGAGGGGGACTGAGTAAGAAGTGAAAAGATCTTACATGAAGAGGTAGAAAGATGCAGAGATACAGCTCTGACACTGAAGAAATGCTGGCTGGAGAATCAGCAGAAGGGACAAGCCAGCCTTTGTTAAAGGTCTCTCTGGCTCTTTGTAGGGGTGGTAATTTGGAAGATCAGAGCCTGGCAGCGGAGCCTGTCTAGATGAGAGTGAGAAACATGTCTTCCTTCCCCTTTAAAGAGCAGAGGGAGCCACAAAGCAACCATATGGAGTTGCAGCAGAGTTTGCCAACACCTTCTGTTTTTTTGAAGGCCAGATCCAATAAAGGACATAGTTAGGCACAGTTTTGCTTTCTTTTTAAGCACCTGAAGTGAACTACATGTTTCAGAAGGTGGATCTAAACTCTTGGTGCTAAAATGGGAAACCAGTGAGGAATGCTAAGGAATGTGGTTTTCTGATCTATTTTGGGGAGTCCAAAGACCTCCTTGAGAGTAATTGCCAAAGCTTGCTTCCAATGACCTGCACGAGGTTCCTTCTTTTTGTTTGAAACAGCTGTTTCTGCTGTGTGCGTGAGCCCACCTCTCTGATGGAAATGTTCCCCTAGGAAAAGAAGGACACTCAGCCCCACATCAGACTAGGTGGAGAGATGTTGTAACGGTGCCTTCTCCCTTCCAGGCAGGGTCCTATGCCCTGTGCAGAAAGTGATGTGGAGACTCCATCCTTCCTGCTGAAGCTAGACCCATTGTGCAAAGTATGCAGGAGTCGGGGACTTCATTGAGCCCTCACAAGATAGACTGAATTGCTCTAAGTCATGCAGGAGAAAGGAGTTGTGGATTCTGGACTGTACCCCATGTATCATTTATTCATTTTACATTAGATAAATATTAAGTTAAAAATCCATATCCTTCCACTGAAAGAAAGGAAGGGAGTCCCAGAATCCACCCTCTGCCCCCACCTTCACCTGGAAGTGTCAGCAGGAATTTGCAATTATTTCACAGAAGCTGCACTAAAACAGAGGACTGTGTAATCCATTTATCACAAACTACTCCAATTTCTATATTAAGTAAGAGAGGAGTCAATTAACAAATGAAAACAGAGCACCAAAACACACTCTCCATTTAGATCACAACACATCAGTAAAACACAGTAGCAGCACGGCTTGAGCTTTGTTTTCCTGGCTGTGGCTTTGGAGAGCGCAGGAGAAAGTAACACAGTCTAGGATTTCAGCTTTGAAAATGGACCGTTAGCTTTATGATGAGATTTCTCTGCTTTTATAGCTCCATCACCAAAGTTTTCTAGCTTCATGGATTTGTCTGCCCAACAGATGTGACAGAAAGAAATATTAGCTTTACAAATGGGGATAAAAATGGCATATACTGAAAGCCAAAGCTGGTTAATGAGAGAGGATTTTCAAAATGTCATTCATCCAGTTCCCCACATTCAATCTATATTTCCAAGAACTGGTATCTCTTTCCTTTCCGTGAAAAGTCCATTTTCAACTAAACTTCCTTCAATCTACTTCTAACCAAATAATTATTAGTTTCCAAATTAAAGTAATTCAATTTGTTAGTCAAATTACAACCCAGGAAAAAGGAAACCACAAAAGTATTTATGACTTTATTTTATCTTTATTAAGACTAACAAGGTTTGAGCAGAAATGATCTCTTGACGAAGCCATTAAGAGCACAGACAAGATCACAGTCTGTAACACATCTGAAAGGGCACAGCAGAAACGTCAAATGCTCATCTTCTGGGAGACAGTCAGAGCAAAATTATGCTGGAATTAAAAAATATAGCAGCAGAAGGACCTGTCTTGCAGTAGTATTGACAATTATTCATTGCTTGGCTTAAAAAAGCAATAGATTTTAAAGAGTTGGCTTTTTTTTGAGTGGTTTAGTGTTGTGTTTCTTTTTTTTAACAAGTCTGATGGCCATGACCATTTCAAAGCACAAAGAAATTGTGTAAATGCTCAAGGTAAGGGATCAGTGCACGCTGCTACTGGGGTGCAGCTCATGGATGTGTCAAAGCCTGGGAGCGTCAGGGTCCTGTTGTGACTTGGGTAAAGCTAATTGCACCAGCAGGGTTTAATGGCTCAGGTGGGGTACATCTCCTCACATGGCACTGGATTGGGTGGGGTCCCTCCAGATCTATGCCTGAACACACCAAGTATTTCTGGAGCCTCTTGAACAGTTTCTACCCCCAGCTGGCTCTTAGGTTTCAGTGTGTGCAGACCCAGCTTTGAAGATCTTGGGAAACTGAGTGGAAAAGCTGCCAGATGGGATATCAAAACCAGTGAAGCTCTATTTCCATTGCAGGGATTTCCCATGCCTGTGCTCTCCCCTTGCTTTCTTTTTCCCCTTGTTGCCCTTTGTGAATCTAAGAGGTGACTTGGGTGATGTCATGGACTGAATGATGCCTGGTCAAAAAACCTGCCGATGTGAGCATATTTCTAGACTCTGAGATGCCATCTATGAGATGAGATGTCTACTCATCTTCAGGGAGAAATTAAAACAGGCTGAGGGCTTCCCTGCTTCTGACCCTCCTCCTTCTCCTCACTGAATGTTATCATGCCCTTTGGGCATCTCATCGCTGCTGAAATGTGAAACGCACCAAAATCTAGAATAAAGCTGGAATGCAAATCTATCAAAAGTCTTCAAGCCTCCACTTCAACTGAATCTAAATCTCTACAGAGTTCAGAGATCCTTGGATCATCTGCCTGACAAAGCAACCAGCAGGTTATTGCTTTTATAATCACAGATGCTTATCCTTTCTTCTAGCTCTGGGTGCTGTGGGTGCAGCCCAATGAGGATGGGGAAGCTTATGGGAGTACATAAGGGCTCTGCAAGCCCACAGGGAGGGCTGGGAATCAGAAGGGATTTGAGAAGATGCCAGGCATGGGGGAATGTTTGTGGCTTAGGAGGTTAGCTCAGCCAGAGCAGCACTTTCTGTGTCTGTTTCCTTTTTCTCCCTTGCTCTCTCTGCTGACTTTCACTCTGAAAGCTCCAGCTCTGCCAGCTATTCGGCAGCCTAATCTTTTTTTTTTTCAGTCTCGGCTCTTGCTTACTAACGTGTTTCAGGCACAGAAATTTCATTAAGGCTGCACTGATGTCCACAGGCTTTAGCCATGGACTTCATCATTAAGTGGGTTTTATTTCAGCCAGTACAAAAATTACCCTCTGCTCTTAGATGGAAGAAGGATGGATGAGGGTAGAGAAGGAAAGAAGGAAGGAAAAGAAGCAAAGAATAATCCTTTCCATCTGTCCAGTATTGCCATCAAATAGCTACCCTTGTACTCATGAAAACAGATGCACAGAGATGAAAATGAACCAACAAAGACCACACTTCACTAGTGCTGTAGCAGCGTCTAACACTGCCAGAAATTAAAGTGAGAGGCAGAAATGCTGCTGTGGAAGTGCTGCTTGTCCCAGCTGCCGTCAGAGACTCCCAGCCTGCTCTCCCTTCTGCCTTCACCCTCAGTGCTGACCTTAATGTCTCATTTAATTGGAAGTACTTGGAAACTCAGTTCTCTTGTTCAGCTTTGTGGAAGGTTTTAATGTGGGGATTATTTAGCCATTAGCTCAGGCTCTCGTTTTTTCTGGATTAGGTTTCCAACAAGCTACTTGTCTGATTATCCTCAGTGACACGGATGGACCTAAGCAGCAGAATTTTGAGCAGCAGCCAAACTTATTTCTCATTTGGGGATGTGGCTGAGTTCTCTCATTCTGGCCTTTGTTCAGACCCCACGGCATCCAAAAGCAATCCATAATTCCCATCAATGGCCTCATCTGCCTAGGAAAATTTCCTCAGAAAGTCTGCACTGCCTGGAAAGAGCTAGGAGAAGATTCTCTGTTCCCTCAGTGACAGAAAATCCTTCCAAGCATCTAGTAAGAATCCCAAAGAAACTACAGTTCATGTAATATAGACACATCAAATGTGTATGCAAGTTTATTCTTAGCCTTGGATAAAACTCTCTTCCTTTTGGATCAGAGTCTGCCCTGTATCATTAATTCCAGTGAGGGCACTGCAGGATTTTGGTGGCTGTAGCATCCTGCTGTGGCACACATTTTCCATATAGAAAGCAATATAAATCCTTAGAAACAATGGCAGGCTAGTCAGTCAGCCCAAAGCAGATACAGGCTGGAGGGAAGATGGATGCTGGGAAACCAGAAACTCCACTTTCTCCTTGTGTTGGATGCTCCTGATTCTGCTCCCAGAAAAGCCAGTTCTGACCGCAACTGATCACAGACTAAAGCTAACTTTGAACACTTGTCAGAAGATTCCTTAAGGCTTCTCTAAATTTTTATTATTCCTATTCTGAATTTAAGTTCAATTGTGGTTTTCCAAACAATTTTGGGCAGAAAAATCTTTTCCTTCTAGCAGGAGGAGATCTGCTCCTGCATCAGGTGTCTTCAGTGGAGTCCACGGAGCTCTGTGCATTCACGACGTGGAAGGCCATGGGTGACAGGGAGCATCTTATTTGAAGCTAATCAGAACAGTATGCAGCAAAAGGAGCAGCTGTTATCTTTTCCTTACCCAGAGCTGCTGCTTGATGGATCTATCAGATCAAAACATTTTCAGAAGGGTTTTTTTTTTTTTTGGTAAGGATTTTTTGAAGCAATTTCTTTTTCTTTAAAATGCTTCCATTTAGAAAGGAAATTTGTAAAACTCAAACAAGTCTTGTAGGTTTGTCACAGAAGTAAAACTCATTTTTTCCTCTGAGAGGACATACATTTGGCAATCCACACAGCTCATCTGGGAGAGACAGAAGCTTTCTAAACATCCAGCACTAAATTCTTCTAAAATTCAGACAGCATCAAACCAGTGAATTCATTTCGTTCTTTCTTAGTATAATCCCAGTTGCATTTCCTCAAGGGTTTGAACTGTTGCTGACCAGACAGTCTCAAACTGGATTTCAGCTGGCTGTTGTAAGCAGGACACACCACTGTAGCTGTAGTTGCTTCTGCAGGCAGGAGGTCCTGAGGTCCTTGTCGCGTTTTTTTCCACTGCAGAGTCTGGCTGCACAGGTGGGGGAGCTGGTAGCATGGCATTTGCTGACAGCTGCTGGCTCTGGGGTCACTCTCTCCTATTGCTCTGTTTAAGCCCTTTAAGTACACTTGCAATGATCCTCAGTTTGTCAGGAGCACTGCAGGGAGTGCTGAATTGGTGGGATGCAGTAGGGCTCCATTGTGCTATAGCCACAGTGTCTTGGTAGGGAGAAGAGAGTGGCTTCATTGCAGGAACTCTGGGGAGAACCCAACGAAGAGAAAAAAAATCCTCCTGTCACCTTTCTGTAGTCAAACAGCTTTTGCCAATTATAACTTGTGGTCTGGGCCAGTTTACTATCTGATGCTCAGATTTTATTAACTGATCACACAAGTTTTGCTTTATCTGACCAAAACATGGCCTGAGGGGAGCCAGTTTCTAATTTATAAACTTAAAGAAGTAACTAAATTTAACTGACGTTTATTCTGTCTCTCTGGTCTAGGTGCTGGGGTGCAACATCCCTGCAGTGTTACAGCCTTAAGCTGCTTGAAGGTGCCACTGTGCTAACAGCTTCCAGTTAGAAAACAAACACAGAGTCCTGCATTAGGCATCTCATTATCTGGGAGGGAGCAGGGGCAGACAGTAGGGAGGTGATGCTGGAGCCAAGAGTCTATAGGGTGCACTCAGGGAGGAGATGGGACCATCTTTCAAGCATGAGGAAAGGCAGCAGCCCAGCAGGGATGTCCCTGGGCACTCCTCTTGGCATGGGAAGCAAAGAACCCTTCAAGTCTGTCCAGCAGCTTGGAGAACAGCAAATAAATTCCTCAGGCTATTCTAGTGCCTGATGCCTGTCATTTAAATGATGCTTGACCTTATACGATAGGCCTTATGCTATGGTCCTGCTTCTGCAGGGCCCACAGGGCTCCATCCCTGTGCAGCGCTGACTTGCTCTGTTCAACTCCATCATGATTTTGTCTGTCTGATGCTTCCTCGCCAGCGTAAGCCGCTGTCTGTCGTCATGGGCCATGTTAGCATTGATTCTTCCAGCTGCCAAAGCAGAACACAGATTTTACTTGAGATGTTTCCCCTTCACGGAGTTCCCTTTTCACAGACTTTCAGCAATAGAAGGAGAGGGAGGATGGGGGAGAGAGAGAGAAAAAGAAAAGAAAGGAGCAGAGCAGTACTTGCTGCTGATGGGAAAGTGTCAGACAGACTTTCCAGAGCACTGTCTAATTTGACCTACTTCAATCGTCTTGAGAGAGGTATTTGTCTTGCAACAGTTCGTTTTGGAGAAAAACAAACTATGATCTCAAGTAGCTCCAGGGTAGGAACCTGATTTCCAATGGAGACTCTGGCTGTTGCTCTGTGTTCAGCAGGAAAGGGAGGAATCTCAAGGCTTATCCTGGCATGAGAGTCTGTGACATCCCCTTTGCACCATGGTAACACACACCAATATGTAGGAAGCCTCTGTCCCAGTGCAGAGGCATTGCACATCACCCAGAAGAGCAAAGTGAGGTAAAGGTATTGCAGCCTGCTTTGCTCCACTGCTAGATGCGTTTTCCATGCCCATGGTGAGTGTGACTGCATTCAAACCATGCTGGAGGGAAGACCCTCTGCACCTCTTCTCCCTCATGAGTCTACCTGGGCCAGATTGCCACTGGGAGTCTGTGTGGTGGCCATCTGGAACATAGGCTGGCTAGGGAGCCAACAACCAGCAGAAAACCAGAAATGCATGGCCTTACAGGTGCTGCTTTTTGAGTTTCTGAAGTTTCAGAATCAATAGGTTATGTGTATATAGAGGTCTTATCTGTAAAAGGTTTACCTTGAATCTTTTCCTAGACTAAGAATTAGTACAGGCTTTGGGGTGCCTGGATCAATGAAATATTCTTCTGTGTTTCAAGGTGAAGAGCCAGAGTGCTCTGGGGACCTGGGTTCAGATTGGATTTTAGCAAGATCATTGCCTTTGTATCCACTCTCTGGAAAAAATACAGGGATGGAGAAGTGGTTTTTCCCTGACCCACAATTTTAGGGAGATGTGAAGAGCACACAGGACTATAGGGCTTGTATTTTGTGTGTGGAGAACCTTGTAGGGCTGCTGGAACACTGGTGAGAATCTAAATGTTCCTCAGTCAGGCAAAGACTAGTGGCAGATGTCCTGGATCCAACAGGATACGAATCCATCCTGCTGCCAAGTTGTTTTGTCAGTGCCCCTGGCCAAAGATTCGTCCTAGCCTTTTAATATTTTTACATAATGTTTTGTTACCCTTCTTCCTCTTTCCATCTCCTTTTTTTATTGTTCTTTCCCGGAGCACTTTGATGTGCTTTCTGAATATAGCTACATGAAGTAAATGGTACTACCAGACTGATAAATTAGCAATGTATTAGAGCCTTGTATTAGCTCAGGCTAGTAATTTAACCTGATGCAGGAGATACTTGCATTTGTTATATTCGTGCACCAATAGATAGCAGCTATCCCAGAAAGCTGACACGTGTGGGCAGTGCCCTTCCCATAAAGCACCCTTGTGGCAGACCACAGTCGTTTCCTATTTGTCTAACCTCAGGGCATGCGGGGTGAGATGGTTTAGGCAAAACCTTTTAAGAGGGAAAGAATGAGAAATGAAATATTTACTTTTTGTTGTTACTTGCTCGCGGTGAAAGGATATTGATGTGGTGTAGATGGAACATTAAAATCAGAATTATGCTGGGGAATAAAAAAAGCCAGGCATAAATTAGCACTGTTTGCTTCCTCTGTGGTTTAAGAGAGCTAGCATTACGCCAGTGCCATATAACATGCTGGAGATGTGTTTGGGGAGCTGCTGGGCCATAAATCACAGGCAGCATTTAAACCGACAAGAAGAAAGGCCACATAGAGATGGATGGATGTCCAATGGGGGGACTGTCCAAGGGGCAATCATAAACAAGTCAGGAGACGAGGCAGCTGAAGTGGGAGGGGGGAATAGGATTTAAGGATTGAAGTTTGAGTGCTGAGGGCAGAGCCGAATGCTCGCAGGGTACGTCAGAAGAGAAGCTGACCTGAAAAGGCGTGGGTTTTGAGAAGTAACAAACCATGGGGCGGCAAGCCTGTTTTGCCACACTTCAAGATTTCTAAATTACTTTTACGTTTTTCCCCTCGTGAAACAGCAAAATGTTGCGGTATCAATTTTTCAATAACAAGGTCAAGTTTTCAATTCTGCTTTCTCCTTCTGATAAGAACAGACCAGAAAGCGCAAGACCTTACGTACTTTCTGCAGGATATCTTCATCCCATCTGAAGTGTTTGTACAAAATACTTTGCCTAAAGAACTCTTTGCCAAAACTGCTGAGTGATGAAGCTCTTTACTTCGTGTTAAAACAGAATGTCAGTCCGTGATCTGAACGGCTGTTGAATTTACCCTACAGAGGAGGTGTCTTTTCTTTACCTTAACCTGTCCATGAGACTTTGCCTGGAGACGTTGCTGTGACTCTGAGCACTGTAGGACTCTCAGAGGGCTCTGTTCAGAGACCCCTGTTGCCTTTACCAGGATTATTTCAGGAACAATGTTGTGAAATCACTCTCAGCTTTTCATCCCCTGGAAATCACAGTTCAAATGTGCCTGCAGCCAAGGGAGAAAGTTCTTGTGTGACAGCAGCTCTTTTCAGTGTTTCATTGCGCTGTATAAACTGCCACAGAAAGGTTAGTGATTTTTTTTTTTGGCATGGTCACCACGCACTTTCTCACACTTCCAATAACAAGAAAACAACAAGGGCACTTGGTTTTTAGTGAAGTGCTTCAGTAATGCTCTTTAGAAAGAGGACCTGAAAAAAAGACTGTGATTCAAGTCAAGCTTGGGATCAATACACAGACTTGGGGTCAGGGCCGGAGTAACAGTGGGGGATGGAGAAAGGCAGGAAAATCAACAAGGAAAAGAATTTGAAGGACAAGGATAGATGGTTCTTTGGAGGAAAAGTGAGGCTTATTGGCGCGGCTGCATGGGTGGCAAATGAAACGGGCTCAGGATGGGAACAGCCAAGGTGGCCCCAAGTCAGAGCTGGAAGTGTTAGTACAGTTTGGAATAAAGCTTAATCCTAGCAGCTGGCAGCCTGGAGTCTTTCTAACTCCAGCACAGCTCTTGGCTTTGACGTTTTCCCTCCCGCAGGAAAGCAACTCCCTTGCTGAAAAGGCAGATGCACAGTAACCTGTTCCAAGACAGGCGGCTGTCAGGACAAGGTAGCTAACTTAGCAAGGGATGTGTTAGATCTCAAGAGGGCCCTGCCTCTCTGCACAGCTAAAGGCAGAAACTGCTTGAGAGGCTGATTAATTCATCAGTAAAACATTAATTATCCTAATGACTCCATTCATTAACCTCTGAAGTGAGAGGAACTGGCCTCCTTCCATCTCCAGAGAAATTTAGCCCTTTCCAGCTTGAGGGCTGGAATTCCAGGTGCAGAAAAACAGGTACATGATCCTGTTAAAAATGGGGCAATCTAGGGAGCAAATATCCATGGGCAAGATCACACGTAGGGCTGAAATCTCACACGGGTACCAATGCAACATCATTAACATAGGAGAACTTCTGACTTACCCAAACATCTATCACTTCAGGGCTGAGCATCATACTAGCTCTCCAGCACAGTTGATCCCACGGAGCAATTGTAGTTGTGATTCCAAACTTCTACATAACCAAGAAAGTGTCCTGTCTTATGGCCATCAGAATATATGATTCAGTCCCATGGGGACTGCAAATAATATTCTGTTTAATGGTTGGTCTGAAGAAACACAGGCTGAAGCACATGTTTAAATACTTCTTTGAAAATGAGCTTTACTATCAAGACAGTTCAAATGTGTGAACCGATCCTAAATCTCTCTTGTGTTTGTTAAGGCCTGCATCTATTAGATAAAGCTAGCTATGAAGCCTGGAAAAGGATGGAAACTATTCTTCTTCAAAGAAGCAATGGTTCTGCTTCTGGTTCTGGCACTGGCTGGCTTTCAGCCAGCCCTGCTTTCTCTCTGTGCCTGGATTTTCTTCCATGCAAGCTCCTTGACAATCTATTAATTAGAAGTGCTGCATGAGAGCTGAAAAATAACATTATTTCAGGGATGCAGCACACCTCTGCCCTTGGGAGACATAATGACTGCTTCTGATCTCATGTGCCAGTTAAATTAAACTTCATGATCTGCTCAAGGCATGAACGAATGCAGTTTGCAGCTTCCATTGACATCAGTAGTGCATTTACAGCAGAGGTTAACACTTCACACCTCAGTTTTCTCTTAGCTCCTATTACTTGGATGTAGGTATTTGAGCCTTTCCTAGGCTCTGCCAGTGCAGAGGACGTCTGATCCTTCCTCATGCTTCAGCTTGGCTGAAAAGAATGCAGTAGAAATCAACCTGCTGAGTTCCCCCCAACACATGTATTCCTTCTTGGCACTAATGTCAAAGTAATATTTTCTGAAAAGTGTGTTGATACTACCTGTGTTCTCCTGAGCCGGATTCCTTTTGTGTGTTGAGTGCCAGCATCCCCTGCCATCCCAGCCTACGTGCTGGATTGATGGCGAGTTACTGGAGCTATAACAGATCTCTCCTAGCACTAGATCCGAACAGGATCCATCATAGCCTCAAAATCCTTTCCAGAAGCCTTACCAGAGCCATTCCAGGGTTCAATATTTTCATTTTAAAAAAGCTTTCAATTTCTTTTGACAGGGCTGGAGTGTTTAAAGATGGCAAAGTGAAGGAGATAAATAGATTATTGATCGGACAGTCTTGTAATTCCTTAGTGAATTGGATTTAGCTCCTTCACTGATATCAGGTCTCTGCCATAAATCTCCCAAGGAATCAATAAGATGGAGAGTGCCTGGTGAGGAGACTTCTGTTTTTTTGCCATGGCCCCAGGTGGGCACTGGGAGTAAGTCTCCCACAGGAGTGCGGGGCAGGAACCTGGAGCCACACAGCTCTGCTGAGCCAGCCTTGGCAAGTGGTTATTGTGATTGCATCAAAGCGTTAACTGCATCAGAGGCTGCAGTCCAGGGCTGCAGAGGCATTGCACACATGGCCTGCGTTTGTCATGCTGAGATAATGCCATGTGCAATCATTGCTATAATGAGTTATTCTGGCATTAAAAGGCAGTTCAGCTGCAGAAGCTGGAGAAGGGCCTGTGACCTGGCGTTCTGGTGACACTGCAATAGGATGGAAAGCTCTCATTGGGTGTACGTGCCGTCCATTCCTTGTCACCTCCGGGCTCTGAATCTGAGCAGCGGCTGAGTGCTCAAGCCCTGTCTGAGTGCAAACCAGAGGCAGCTTTAAAGCTTTCCTGGCTGGGCTGGGCAAGAATTTGGACCATGATTAGAAAGAGAGGGTGTTGCCAGCAGCAAAAAATGCCAAAAATCAAAACTTCCATTAACTCCCCAATCTAGGTAACAGTGCCAGAGAATAAAAACTAGCTGCAGCTTTTTCAGTTTCTCTCAAGGGTCTGTGTGTGCTCTGTCTCTGTGCCCCCGGCACCAGCACAAGTTCTGCGGCTGCCGAGAGCTTTATGTCAGAAAGTGGTCTGTTATTTGGAACAGCAGCACGGGTAGAGCTTGGACCCTGGTGTCCATAAAAACCTTCAGAGTCTAATGTCTTGAGCTAATTGTAGTTCTTTGTCTGAGGATTTGTGATTATCTAGATCGAGGATGCACAAATGTCCAATGCACTGTGTTGGTGCATAGGTGAGTGTACCAGTCTTGCATTGTGTTCCTCCTTATCATCATCGATCAATTCAGATCAGGGAGACATCCATGACTTCCCTAAAATTTAGTGATTGATGGGAATGGATGGGCTCGATGATCCGGTGGGTCTTTTCCAACCTGGTGATTCTATGATTCTATGAAAATTATTCATGACTAAACCTGCAATCAAGCTTATCAACACTTATATAAATGAGCATGAATCTAGAAGAATATAAAATGCCGACCTTCTAGACTGATTTTTTTTTTCCCGGAGAGGTGTACCATCTCCCCCACTACCCATCAGCCCTGCTTTACTCCCACAGCTGAAATCTTTGGGTTGTGGGTGGCATTTCTGAGAAGTTCAGCCACTTTGCAGAGCCCCTGGAGCCTCAGGCCTCGACAAAATGGGCTGGAGGTCTTCCAAAGCCAGGCTTAGTGGGGTGATTTCCAGTACTTCCCGTTTCCAACTGAGCTGGCAAAAGACAAAATAGCTTTTTTCACTCTATTTCATTCTCCTTCTGGTGCTGGCCAGACCCCAAAAGGCAGAAAGACAATGAAAGGGATAGGAGAAGGAAATCGACTGAATCTTTTCACAGTTGAGGAAAGAACCTGTGAATCCTCAAGTCTGCATCCAGTGTGGGGACTGTGTGTAAGAGACAATATCTACCTTCTCCATATGTGGAAATTAAGAGGCATTTTATTCAGAGCCAATGAGAAAAACTTGTTGGTTTCCCAACATCCATGGAAAAACAACAAAGAAACCACTTTTTTTTTTTTTTTTTTTTGTTTCAAGGAGAAAAATAATCCCCACATCTGCCATCAAGAGCACTTGGAGGGGAAGTGCAGGGGGACTTCTGATGAAAAAGTGTATTGCAGCTTGGGTTGAACATTGTATTGATTCTTATTTTAGAACAACTGAAAATCCAGGAAGAGATTTCAAGGAGAACAGATCTGTTTGCAAACTTTTTATCTAGTCAGAAAATCCACAATCAATGAATCACATTTTTTATCATGAAAACTTTTAGAAAACATAAGCTACTCAACCAAAACTCATCTTGTCTGACCGTTCCCAGAAGTGAGTGAGGCAGAAGAATCTGAGCTACCTATAGCTGCACATCCGAACCCAGTCCAATTTTCTCATTGTGTACAAATCACAAAGCTGTTGTGTGGTGTAATCCAAGCAGTCATTGCTTCCAGCTCTTTTAGCTCACCCAGCGGAAAGCCATGTTTGCATTTACTGCGTTCAAGCCTTGCTAAAGGGGTATAGTCAGAATCAGTCAGATTACAAACTCTTTCTCCTTTCTGATGCATCAGATGAGATGGGCTCCAGAACCGAATTGTTCCCTCTTAGAGATTGTCAGGGGGTTAGGCAGTTATCATTGGCTTCAGAAAGCCCTTTCCTTGCCCAGATTCCCCTATCAGCAGCAACAAGGCACAGTGGGAACAATGCAGAAGCTGGCTGAAGAGGTTGGTGCCTATGAGAAGCCAATAGCAAAAGTCTGAAAGGGACATGTGAGATCATCTGCTTGCTCTGGGCAAAGGCGATGTTAAGGGATGTGGAGGCTGAGGTGATTTGAAGCAGGGATTTAGGTATACAGACGGGTAGCATACACCAGCACAAAATGGGCATTGACTAACATAAAGGGGGATCGTTCTGCCCTTCTAAGTTTGATGGCCTTTTCTAAAGCGGTGACTGAAGGGGACAAGAAGATACCCATCCAGGCAACTGAGACCACTACAGGCTCCACAACACCGAATGTCAACACGTTATGCCTGGGATCTAACTCTCGGGCGTTGTCTGTGGTGGGTATCATCTGTGGTGGGTATCATCTGTGGGTGATAAGAGGTGGAAATGTAGAGTACACTGAGTGGTGGTGTGGGAGGGGAAATTGCTCCTCACTTGGTGGAGGGCAGCATGAAGAAAAGCAAGACCACCCTCTCTTGAGTGCTTTGTGTGCACTCCCATTTCAGTTATTGCTATTAGCCCCAGGTGCTGTTCATCAACATGGGAGCCAAAGAAAATACTTCCCCTTCTTTAATGAGAGAGGCTTCCTAGTGCTTGATCATGCCTGGCTCTCCCTCACTCGGTGCTGCTGTCCCTCACCTTGTTTACATATCTTCATTTGTCAAGCATCGTCTGAACACTCCGTAGGCTGCCTTCTCCCTTGCCCTCCACAGCTATGAAAAGGTCACCCGTCTAATAGGCAGAAGCGCTGGAAATAAACTCATGTGTTTTTCCTCTATTCAAACATCAGATGTGACATGGGAAGATGAACCAGCTGCCTGGAACCTGCTTGGCATGTATGATGCTGTGTAGTGGTTTGTCCAGGCCCTGCCTGGCTCCCACAGATCGTTAGTTGCTCCTGTTTTAAGGCTGTACCTCTCTGTGCTGTCTCGATGCCACAGATGTGTTATTTCTTCTTTGAACCAATAATCTATGGGTGCATATTAAAAACCCCAAAGAACCATGCAGAAGCCAAGCTCCTGGATTACCATGGAGATCTGAAATATCTGTTTCTGCAGGTGTGCACATGGAAGGAAAAGAGGGCTCATAAGATCTGTTCCTCCCCATGGAAGCTCAGGATGCTGAGATATGGTACTGCCGGGAGAGAAACCCCCACAAGACAGAATCACAATGCCCTGCCTGCAACAAGAGCAGCAAACCCAGCCTGAACTGTTATCTTCATGTGTGCTGTCATAGCTCCAGGGACTATGACCTTGCTTCAAAAGGTATTTAATGTCTACAAGGAAGATACAGTCAAAACAATTCTCTTCTACCAAAGTGAATCACGGCAGAAAAAGAAGCGAGGAGAAAAAGTGAGGAGAGTGGGTAGTATTTCAGTTGTGCTGAGGAGCAGCTTTTTCTGATTTTGACGTAGGTGTCTGTCTGGGATGGCCCTCCGTGCTCAGCCCTGGTAACTGAATCTGGACCATCTCTGAGGTTGGCACAGCTGGAAATGAATCAGGAAACAAGAGTTCACAGCAGATGCAGACAGGTAACTGGTGGTTCTGGCATTCTCCCCCTCTCCTTCACAAGGACATCCTATTTACTGTTTCCATAGTTCTGATTTAACACGGGAACAAAGCCTTTTTCATCAATAACAGCTATGACGTGCCTTCCAAAGACATCCATTCAGGTGGCTGGATGGAACAGGACAAGGAAAAAATGTGAATGAAGACAGCAAGCAGCTGTCCAAAGATGTCTGAAGCCTCCTTACAATGTTCTCCCAAAGATTTATCTATTCCTCCTTTTCAGTGAGGTCCGGGGCTTTATTCTGCTTTTGTGTCCAGCACATGTTTGCAGATGGGCCACCTTCCTCCACCCAAACCTCTTGCTCCTGTGTGTCCCATGCAGCCTCTTGCTCATAGTATCTGCTGCAGGGAACACCAGGGCACTTGTTGGATCCTTAAACAAAAAGAAAAGGCTGAGGGCAAATCCATAAGCTGGAATGAGAATACTTTGCTCTGTCCTTCCCTGACCTGTCTAAATCTATCCTTGCATCCCCTCATGCTTTATTTACACTACAAGCACTTTGACTTTCTCTTTTGTCTTTTCAAAAAATGAGAATACCAGTGAAATCTCATCCACACCTGCGGTTTTCAGATGTCACCACAATAAAAATGATTACAATACAGCAGTGCACTTTAAACATTTTGTCCTGAGGCAGGTGGCACCTACTAATAAGGGATGGATATAATCCTTTGTTAGTGGCTCACCCAGAAGCCCTACATAACAGGGGCACTGCTGAAGAGGGATTCAGGATCATGTACGATCATTCTTAACCCTTTCATGATGCTACTGCTGACATTTATGGCTACTCAGAAATTAACATTTCAGATGTCCATAAAACAGAGTTTACCCAGGAGAAAAAATATGCCTTTCTGTACTCATTTTCATCCCCAAACTGAGAAGAACTGTATTAGCTTCTATGAAATGTGAAACTCTGCAAAACATCCACATCCACTTGACAAAATCAAGAATCTCAACCATTTCATTAAAGGTGGATCAACAGCATTTTGAACATTGCAATGTTTGAAACGTTCCCTTGAAAAACTGATTTGAAGTATTCCATTTTTAAACTTAAACCAGAGATACAGATATAATAGAAGTCATATTTTCCAGAAGAGGGGCAGTATTTGAGGTCGTATCTTTTGAAATGGACAGAGAAACTGACTCTAACTGGAGAATGCAACAGGGAAACTGAGGCACAGCAGAAGCCACAGGACTTGCTCAAAGATGTAGAAGAGTATCTTCAGAGCTCTGGTTAAAATTAATGAGGATGTAACTTCTAGAGCTGCTTTCTCTTGACTGGAACACACCAAGTAGAAGCTGTTGTATCTGATGCCCTATAGAAAGACTTTGGCAGTGCATGACTTGTTTTCCAGGGTATGAGAATAATCTCGAGTTTTTAACAGCTCCACAGCGTCCTGAGTCCCACAGGCTTTTTTCCTGTAGCCTTTTAATTGCTTATCCCAGCAGCCTGTGCAAAGTACCCTGAGATGATACCCTCAGGCATTGACTCGAGGGGGAGCTGTTTGCCTGTAAATGAGAATAGGACCCACTCCTTTTCAGACACCAATGCATCATTTCACTTTTTTTTTTTTTTCTGAATTATCATGCACAGTCCTACCATTTGCCAAATTAGACGTAGAAATCTGTTCTATCTGTGTGGTGTCTACAATAACCTTGCTGGTCACAGAGCTGGGAGGACCTGGACATATTGCACTTCTAAACATAGAAAGGAGTCTGATAGATACATGAATCCTAGACGGTTTTCTTGTAAGAAAGTTTGTATTAGGAAATGAGGGGAGAACTGGGGCTGCCTGGAGACCCATAGATGTCCACACAAGCTCCTTAAACAGTCGTGCAGACCATGTGTGGATTGAGGTAGATGCACTGTCAGTACATCAGACTTTGCAAACTCTCTCGCAGAGACCCTGGGGAAGGCTGAACGATGTAAGGTCTCATCCTTCCATCCAAACTCAGTGTGGAGCTTGACCTGCCCAGCTTCTCATCCAGGGCTGAGGTTTTGGGATTCCCACCCTAAGTCCTGAAGCCATTTCATCTGCCTTTAAATAGAACAGGGCTTTGAGGGAAACTGGAACTGGAACAAAGCTCCTTCCTCACTGTGGGGCCAGCGGGGTCAATGAAGAAGCAGCTGAGGGTGAAATCAATTAATTCATTCATTACAGAGCTACTGAATTCACAAAGATATTTCAATTGTTCTTGCTAGGAGGTCCTCATGAGAGATACATCTCATTTTCAGCAAGGTCCCCAAGGGGAGGGCATAGTCAGGCAATTTCATTCCTGCCGGCTACAGGGTAATACGGGCATTCTGGGGTAAGTGTACCATCTTGTCACCTGAAATTTCACTCTAGAACAGGAAACAGTTCGAGTGAAATCAGATTCCCCATCCCCCCTTCAATGAAGAGAGATTTCTGACAGGAAAACCCCAGAATCTGAGGAAAGCAGTAAGTTGTGAATGCTCTTTCTAGGGTTTACAGAATAAGAACGTGAGGCCAAATGTTTCCCACAAACAGAAAAGTTTACCATCAGGCTCCTGTTCCTGTGAAGGATCTCTGAGATGGTTCGGTACCCATAGGGAAGCCTTGCAAGCCCCTTGATCATGATTCCAGCAGAAGCCCCATTCCCTGGGCTGTAGCATTCTGCCCCAAATTCATCTTGGTGGCCTTATGCAGCTGTATTTGAGTCCTTCCCATGGCCTCCCTGTACTTTATCGTCTGATCTTGTGGGTGAAGTTTAATGAATTTAAATATAAATTCACATCACTTTAAAAAAGACTGCAGAGGTCTGATCACTGAACAGCTCTCTTTATAAGGTATGGTACTTATTCATGCACCTTTGTACCCCAATCTAGAGAGCGGGATGTCAGCTGCTTAATGGCAGTGGTGATTTCAAACCCTTTTCTCCTCACAGAGAGATTTTTCAAGAGTCCTACAATCAGTATCTCAAAATCTGCTGAAGATATAGCCATTTATTGCAGGATTTGGCTGGGTAATGTTTCAGAGAAAAAAATGTCATCCTGTCTGAATATACCATGTTAGCAAGAGAGAAAATGTACCTATTGACAGATGAATAGACAAAAAGAGCCTGCAATTCTTGAGGAAAAAACAGGACTTTTCAATCATTTCTATCTACCTGACAGCAAAGTTCACCTGCAAAGTAAGGGCAGAGTCTAAACAGCTACAGCATAATCTGAAAAACACTGAAGTGAGTAGGGCTATGGAGTAAAAGCACTAAAGTGCTGATGAATCTAGTCCATTCCTTTTATATATAGAGGGTACGGATCACACAAGCAATCCCCCCCTAAGCTGAACTGAAATCTTTGGAGGAGCAATAAATCACAGGAAGAAAACACTTAAATTCATGGAAGGTTCAGCGACAGCAAAGGAACAAAGCAATAACTGCTTTTCCTTTCTTGTCTTTCCAAACAGGGATCATTCATAAAACAGAATAAGCTTGCTCAGTATTGAGGAAAGAGGGATGTATGGAAACGCTGCTTTTCCAATTTGGTGTAAAAACCCCAATACTTATACCTGATGCCAGCACAGTGTGAAACTTCATCAAGGAGCTTAGTTACGTAGGGTGTTGAGGGGTGTTTCATGAGCCCTGCCTAGAACATCAGTTGGGATGCTGAATGGTGAGAAGAGAAAGGATGAAGCCTTAGCAGAGTCTATCAAAAACTCAAAGTTTCATGTTTCTTCTTTGCACATTCAATGCCTTTTTTTTTCTTTTCATTTTCAAAGCTCTGATGTGTATATATAGGGAGATTTTTCTTTCTTCCACCTCCATTTTCAGTACCCAGCCAAGAACCAGAAGTGCTAGAAATACTTCTAAGGGATGTCTGCATAGCCAATTGTCCAATTTCACAGACCTTAATGGCTTCTAGTGGAACTTGCACGTCCCTCTCTGTCTGCAGTGCTCCAACCCAGACACAGGAAATCACGATGACAGAAAGCCAAGGTAAGTGGCCAAAACAAACCCTTTGATATACAGGAGACTGAAAAGCATTATTATTTACTCTTTAATTTTTTTTTTCATTTTCAAGATCTTTTATTCTTAATATAACTACGTTTCAGCAATGGAAGAAAAGGCATCAAAAGTATGACACACAGCTAACTTTAGGGCTGGATTGAATAACATTTAATGACATGTAGTTTTACATAAAAATCCCAGATGGTCACTTGCTCAATCCACCAAATGTACAATATTCAGCAAGATAACTACAGAGGGTAAAAAAGCCTCTCCCACCTGCAACCCCTTATCATTTGAAGCTCTCTCTGGCCTGGTTGCCTCAGCTATTCAGATATTTGGTGTTTCCACAGAAGAATGCAGAGCCTCTATTTCCTCCCCCCCATCCATCCATTTGCCTAAGAAAACATTCCTGAGCTTGGTCTGCTGTACCAGCCTTTGTAATGCCACAAGCTGATTGCTGTGACATTTCTGATAATGTACTGTTTGCACAGAAAGGTTTTGCCCTGATAAAAGCGAGTTGGACCTGCAGACAGTCCTATTAGCATCAGTGTTTTGAGCAGCTGGGAGATAACCTTGCTGGTCAGAGGAACCTGACCCAGGGGTGGAGGCAGTGCCCAATTCATCTGGTACTGAGGCTTGGGGTCCATCTCGCTGCCCATGCAGAACTTCCCAAAGGTGGCTAGAAAAACGAAAGATGCAAACTCACCTCCTGACCTCAGCAGTCAGTGTGACAGAGTTGAGATCCCTTGGTTTATTAGCTGACTGTGATGCTGACCCTTCACTATAACCTTAGGTAAAACCGTCTTTCAAAGCTTTAGCTTCTCCAGCTATAAAATGGAGGCACCAGCACTATCGTTTGTTCCCTTGCACTTCTTTTGTAATGAAAAACATAATATTTTGCCTCTTAAACCTCCCCATCCTGCTTTGCTGCGCAGCACACACATCTTGATCAGCTTGAAGTGTTGTGTGTTTGTACCAGGTTGTTGTGAGTGGCACAGGAAGAAACTTAGGGGCTTGGATAATTGATCTTTCCCTTGAGCCTGCCTCATTACCTAACTTCCCTGGGTTTATTTGTAATTCTCCAAAAATATACAGGAGAAAACCAAAAGAGCCAATTAACATGTGAACCTGAAAAATACAGGGGTTGGTTCTCCACCACCCTACCCCAAGCTCTTTGTTTGCCCCGTGTCCTGCTGCTGGAACCTGCCTGTGCAGAAAGACAAGTGGAAACAGACTCTGAAAGCCTCAATCCCTATGTTTACTTAAGCAAAGCCTCAGATGGCTGACAGGGATCAATGTAAAATGAATGATTCCACATGGCAGTGCAGTCAAATCCCTCTCCTTCCTTGGCTTTTTACTTTTCTACAAGAAAAATGAAATCCCCGAAGTCTGTCTGCCTGCCTGCTGCTTCCAGGGGGGTTGGTGGTTGCTCTGCTTAATTGAACTCTGATGTTCTCCAGCTCCAGAAAAGAAAAAAAATAAATTAACCTAGAAAGGCCTTCTGATTCCAATGTGTTCATAGGCTCTCTTAAGGGAGGAGGTTACAAAACGACTTATTTCCTGTGTTCCTACTGCAAGATTTAAATGCTATTTCCTAGTGGGATTCTGCTACATCCTAAAATCCAGACTCGTATTCATGACATATTCAGCAACTATGTGCTGCATTATCATTGCCTTGTTTGGCTGTGCAGGGGTATAAACTACAAGAATAGGAAATCTTCCTCCTCATTTTCTTTATTCCCACTTTTAGCTGCCCTGGTCCTTTTGCTGCCTCTCTCTTCCCTCCTTTCTGCTCTGTATTTTTACGTAGATTTGATTGCAGAGATGGGAGAGCAGCAGGTGCTTGTGCCTGTCACACAGGGCCAGCAAACATCGCAGGTAGGACAGGTCCCTTCGGCACCCCAGGGGCGATGTGGCTGCTCCCTGCGGCAGCGCATCCCTGGGGTCTGCAGCACACGCAGCAGCCAGAGCATCCTCTGAAACGTGGACCACTGGAGCTGGGTGTGTGGCCGCGGGGTTGGCATCAGCTCCGGAGAGGAGTGTCTGCAGAGGCAGCTCCCTACCCTCACGACTGTCAGCACCGTATTTTATGGGAACAAATTGTCTAGGCCAAACCCTACAGCTAATGGCTAAATTGGGGAGCGTGAAACCTGTCAGCTGAGATAGAGATGCAGGGAAATGAATGGGCCACTGGAATAAATCAAGGCCAGCTTAAGGAGAGGGGGGAAGAAGAGGCAGAATTTTCTAAGCATTTAAGAGAGTTTATCTTACCCATTTAGGACTGCCCTGGGCAAGGCAGGACAGTGGCGATGCAATGGTTTGTTATGGGTTATGCTTGCAACTCATCCCATTGAAACACTCTGCTTTTAACTGCTTTTAATTATCTGGGCTCTAGTCTGTCATGCTGAACATCTGTTGCAAATTAGATTCTGTGAGAACAGTTTTAGATAATGTGAAGCATAGTACAGTTCCCCCCCCATCACCACCTTGGAGATCATGTTCCATCCATTAAAAACAAAAAAAGCTCTGATAAAAATAGCACGAGATGATGTCATTAAGAATTATCATAATGCATCTGGAAAGAAAAACCATTGGGGATACCTGGGTGATCTTAAATCTGACATTTTTAATTTTTTTGGATACCCGATCTAGTAATTTTAACCTGCTTCTAACAGTAATAAGGACATGATTCATATTTGCAGAGGTCCAGGTCTGATCTGAAGAGTGTGCACAAGTGCAGGAGAGGACATAATGGAAAGGTGCATGGAACTTTTTACAAGGACATGTAGAGATAGGACAAGGGGTAATGGCTTTAAACCAGAAGAAGGTAGATTTAGATTAGACATAAGGAAGGAATTTTTCACTGTGAGGGTGGTGAGTCACTGGAATGGATTTTCCATCCCTGGAGATGTTCCAGGCCAGGTTGGATGAGGCTTTGAGCAACCCGATCTAGTGGAAAGTGTCCCTCACCACGGCAGGGGATTTGGAACTTCCAGCTAAGGTCCCTTCCAATCTAAACAATTCTGTGATTCTATATGTGACCATTTCTTGATCCTTTTTGTGTACAGATATCTGCATAGGTTGGATGCAGTCTCCCCTCCTCAAGATGGAAAGTAGAAGCAACCACCAAAAGATTCAAAGATTCAGCCTCTGATCCATCCCCCTTAATTTTACCCAAACTGAAGGGGAGAAGCAGGAGAAATGAGTACAAGATATCCAGGCAATTTGTATCCATCCTCATGCTGATAACATCTCTGCTTCCTTAAGAAACTAGCATTTCTGTGCTAAGAAATAGCCTAAGCTGGTAACTGTACAGCATCTTTTCATATGGACTAGCTGGGGCCATTCCAATTGAGTATAATAAACGATGTAAGGAACAATATAAGCGGTGCTATAAATAATAATGCTGCAATTCCACTGATGGCTTATGGTGGCATTATAAATGATCGGAGCAAAGTCAGGAGGTCTCTTCACACCACCAGAGCCTCGTGGTGGAATTATAGATCTAATTTAAGCGCTATTTGGGGGTAAATTATTTATTAAAGTATAGAGCTTATGGAGATAAATGTTCAAGTAGTGAGACTCCTGGACTAGGTGAGCATTGCTGGCCCTAATAATTACAGGTAGAATTTTCCCCCAGGCAAATGGGTTAGATCAAGACTTTAGCAACATTTTAGTTATCCAAAAGTCCTGGAGGACATTTCTTGGCTCAGGGGTGCAATCTCTAGACTTCCAATGAAGTAGCCTCCATGTACAGGTGATCAATCCTGAGCATCAGTTGTTCCTACATACATTTTAATCATTAAGCTTGAGCTAGGAGCAAGAAACATTTCTCAGGCTGATGAAAAGATATGGATATTGGTTGTCATCTTACCATTGTTGTTTAAGTCTTCCGGCACTACAGCCCTGAAATAGAGTCCTGATGCTGATGTTTTCACCTCTCTCTGTGTATTTCATTCTAATTCCAGTCAGAATTTGTCACTGTTACCAAAATAAGAAAGCGTTCGAAGGTCCATAGTGAAATTCTCTCTGCCACACATTTTTGAGTGACCTCAGGCAGGTCACTTAAGGCTAGGGTCCCAAAAATATATATAGACACATGGATATATCTAATATGCAAGTTGTAGGGATCAGCTTATCTAATCTTGGTGTTGCCAGAGCATAGAGATCCCAGGAGGCTAAGCTCATGGTATTTCATGTCAACCTGAAGCTTGCCTTTAGTATGGGAAGTAGAGGAAGAGTCAGCTTATAATCACTCTGAAGACTGCAGTTTCTGGAGTCTTCCGCTACATTAAGATTTTCCATGGAATAGGAGACTCAACACTGTCTCGCACCACTGGACTGCAGTAAGGATAAATACATTAAGATGAGGCATTAAGATAGTGTGGTAATTAGGAGCTGTATAAGTAACTTAGATATAGAATGAAGCTCCTAATAATGCATGAATGCAAAGCCTTAAGAGGTTCGCTTCATATAAAGCACCCAGCCATTCGGTGGCTTAGCTCAATTCTCTGAAGCTGTGAATTCAGGCTGAAAATCTTATGAGGATATGCTCTTTCGGTACTTTTTTTTTTTTTCTTGTCATACTTAAAATATTGCTGAACCAACTTTTTGTCTATAGGCAATATTTTTCCCATAACTTCCAACCAGGCTAGAAAACATTGAAAGGCAGGGGAAAATGTATTTTTCTTAAAAAACCAAGCAAGTAAAATTAAGCAGAGGGCTTGGGGGAAGATTCTGATTAAGTGAGTGTATCTAATGGTCAAACCAGGAGATGGAGATTGAATCAGTATTCCTACCACTAATTCACTGTGTAACCTTGTATCTGTCACTAAGCTTTTCTGTGCTCTATTTTCCTTGTCAGTAAAATGAGTATTATAATAGTTACCTTCCTGATAAGGGTTTCGGTTAATCAATTTCTAAAGCCCTTAAGTACAGAAGGCACAAGATCTCATATCAACAAAGTCCAGTGTTTATCTGTGGCTGGATATTCTCTGAAGTGCACCATCTGTAAATGAATAAAACCTGATCTATATGAACCAGAAAAATTCCCATTGACTTTGATGAATAAACACTATTTCTTGCAAAGACAATCTATGTGGTTTTTTGTCAAAGGTGGGATTTGCTTCTTAAAAATTGTTTGAAAAACAAATTAAAAAGGTTTCAGGTGGGTTAGTAGAATTAAACTCCCCTGACGACTGAATTGCTTACGCAGTTTGCTTGTGTTGTTCCTCGAGTCAGTCTCTGTGCTGCTGGTGGTAGCAGCACACAGAAAAAGTACTGCATTTGTTTTTGTTCAAAATTCTGAATATTTGCCAAGGAAAAATGAGGAGGAAATAATGAACTTTTGACAGGCGTTTTTCAAACAATAGAATACTAAATTATGGTCTGGGAATGAAGATCCTTTCTTACAAGAGACGACTAAGGAGCTTAGCTTTTTTAGCCAAGTAAAACCGAAGGCTGAAAAAGAGGAGGCGATTGTTGCATGTAAGTAGATTGGAGCATAACAGCAGGGAAGGAAAAGAGCTATTAAATCAGAGGGACAATGCTGAAAGAAGAACAAATGGAAATAAACAGGCTATTAATAAATTCAGGCTGTTAATTAGAAGACTATGTTTAAATATCCTAAGAGCCGGATTACAGATAGCCTTTCAGTAGGAATAGGCACAGACAGGTGAAGTAACCCACTTAGGTTTAAGATGGAGCCACTCACGCTGCAATCAGGTGGCATGGGCAGAGGAGTGGACCTGAATCCAGCTCCATGCCTTTCTGGTGCTTAGACAAGTCAATTGATTTTAGTATTTCCTTTAGTTTATTACCTTTCCAGGCAAACGCAGAGGATAACCTCCTTTCTTCAAAGTGCCTTTCTCCATATATCATAGCTGGATTTTTAAGCTATCACCATTGTGTCATATATATCTTCTATTCCAATCTTTGCTCCACAGTCAAGTGTTTTTACTGCCTTCCCTCACTTCTCTGTTGATACTATCCAACTCTTATTTCCTTCTCTTCCTCCACATTTTAGCCCAAACCTTTTCAGCCCTGTCATTCATTGAGTAAAGACATACAGCTGCAGTTGATGGTTACAAGCTATAGCACAAGTGGGGCAGCTTGAATTTAAATGTGCTTGTTTCCTTTCTTGCCCTGCTCACTTTGGGATGCAGTGGCTTTCACTACAACAGCTCTCAACCTGCCCAAGTCCCAACAGCTTGACACTTCAATAATTTAAGTGATTTACATTCCCCAAGGTGCATCCAAACAGATTTATTGTGAGCATTTGCGACCTGTTCTAAAGCACTTCTCTGACGTCTGCTCCTCATTGGAGTTCACCACCCAAGCCAGTTCAGAGTGCTGATAGGAAGGTAAGTGCTGTTTCTTGAAGTCTATCGTGGGAGTCGAGCCCATTAAGACGGCCTGATTTTAAGGGTCCCTGTGTTCTTTATGGTTGCAGAATGTTCAGGTATGATTAAAACAAAAAACTTGGATTAAAAAAAATGCAAATTTCTCCCAAGCTGAATTTCTGTCTGTCTAACAAGAAATCAAGCATGTTACTTTTGCTCACTTGTAGCTTAGTGAAATTGTTTTGTATATATTCTTTTCCAATTTGTCATATGCCAGTACATCCCTCTGGATACAGAAAACATTCTTTTCCTTCTTGGACCACTCTTGACTCATGGAATAGGGTGTCCCTTTCTCCAGGTCAACCCATTTGGTGAAGCTTCTGCTACTCTGTACTAAGTTGATTTATTTCCCATAGCTATCCTCTATTCTCCTTCACGCTAAGGTGGGGCTTCCTGCAGATGTCTGACCAATTCCAACTGGCCTTAAACATACAGGTTTCACTCTGTTGTTGGAAAATCTTAACTCTTTTATTTATGACCTGTTAAGTAAGTATCAAGTACTCCCTCTAGATGCGTACCTCAGAGACTACATTGTCCCAGTAGACAAGGAAACCATTTTTATAGCTATTATGACTCTATAGCACTGAGAAAGTCAAGGGGACTTTATGCAAGGTGATGCAGAAGTTTGTAGAAGAGGCTGGTACAAAATCGATACTCCAGTCTCTGTCTTGTTGGTTATTCCCGATGCTGTCCTTCCTATTGGATTTGTACAAGCACATGGCTCAGTCTGAGCTGCTCCAGTTCACTTTGTCGTGTCTCAGTATTGTGTAGTCAAAATTTCATTTCTATGTTTTTTTTTCCCCCACCCTGTTCTTCACAGCTTTACTGCCTGGCTTGGAATTTCCCTGCTTCACTGCATTGCTGGGCACGCACCTTTATCTTCTCTTGTTCGTCCATCACTCTTAAACTCCTCTCCCTTTCTGAGGAGTCTGTCCTTTTGCGTTTGAACACACACTACTCATGTTAAGCAGCAAATCAATCCTGCATTCCCTGTCCTGATATGTCATGTCTCTAGAGCCCACAGTGAGGGCTACACTTTCCCCCCGACCTGTGAATTCTCTCCTGCAATGGGGACTGAACACTGGTCCTTCATCCACTAAAAGAAGATTTCAGCTTCATTTTTCACCAGCAGTGACTGGAATGACCAATCTGCTGCCTGCTGAGGAGCAAAAGGTCAGGCCAAGTCCACTCTGTGGTTGCTTGTTTTTCTCCACAGTGACCAATTTCAGACAGTAATAGAAGCATCAATAACATCTCTGTCTTCTCCAACTGCTTCATTTCTTCTTTTTTTTTTCTTTTTTTTTTTCCCCCTATTGATTGAAATATTGCAGCCTCCATTTGTTAGCTGAGCCCCTGATGCAGTCACTCACAGCACATGTCTTCCCTGTGAGCAAGATGTGAGGAGCTGAACTAATTTGGGATCATGGAGGTGTTGACCATGGATTGCAACTTGCAATCTCCTTTGCTCATGCTCTTCTGTGGCTGAGGTTTGAGTTTCCAGGGCTCTGGGGAGTCACCTGGCAGCCAAAATTCTGCAGACGTGTTTGCATGCTTAGAAGCAGCAGATGGAAGACCCTCTCCAAGGACTGATTACTGTCTCAGCTCAACAGGCTCAGCTCCCACTGCAAAAGCTGCAGATGAAGCTGAGAGCTAGAAGAAGCCTTAAGGACAGGGGTTGTGTGGCATGTGTGGCCTCAGAGCCACCCCAGCTGTGTCCCTGCTCAGCTCAGTATAGAAAATGATTCCGACCAGTAGGAAGATGTGTGTTCCTTCCATTTTGGTGGAAAATAATAATTTAAAAAAGCCAAAACAACGACAAAAAACAAACTAAGAATCCCAAACAAACCACCATCAGAGAGCTTCTTTGGAGTTCATACGTCTTTGCTGTGCCTGGATCAGGCCTAACAATGTACCCTCAGCTGTGAACTCTATTGGTTGAACTTCATGGCTCACTGCCCTCAGGGTAAATTAAAACTCATCTTTCCTTTTCTGCTTTAGTTGCCTTTCCAGTCTGGGACTCATGGTTTTTGAGCTCTCGCCAATGAGCCATCATTTCTCCTTGCACAGGGACAAGGAAATGAAAGATGACACTCTCCATCTCCTCTTAGTTCCCACCACACAAAGACAGTGCTAAGCAGGAGGCAGACCCTGTGTCTCACTGTTTCCCTGAACTGCTGACTAATTGTAATATCTGCAGCATCTCAGCTTCCAACATACTGCAGAATGCTCTAGAACTGCTGAGGCAGTGGCTCCTGCCTCAATGTAGGCTTTGATGGCATCTAATTGTCATCTTGGTCACATTTGGAGTGGGTGTAAGGCATGATACTGGCTCCCTCTGAACTACTGCTCTGTAGACCATGTATAGCTTGTGAGTCATCTTTCTAGAACAAAGCTAGGACTCCATGAAATACTGATTTCTGTTGACAGCTGAGCACTTGATGAAATTTGGTTTTTTTAAACAAATCTGTTTCCGCAAGCACATGCTTCTGACTAAAAGGGCCTTGTAGTTTAGAACTGCTGAAGTTAATTGATATTCAAGAGAGATTATTCAATGGTAATGCATTCATAAACAATGTCACTGTTTGTTTGAAAAATTAAAACATTAATTTAAATTAAACTGTAAACAAGGGAAAGATGTTGTTTGAGTCAGGATTGAGAAGGCATCGCAGGACATCTTACTGGATTAAAGTTACACATATCTGTATGGGACTAGCATATTTTAAAATGAGGAGAATCAAAAACATTTCAGGCCCTCTTTTCTAGCTCTTCTCAGAATTTTTCCTCTTCAGTAGGAGGAGAAGATAGTTCAGAAACCTCTGTCAATTCTCTTCTTCATCAGCCATCTCTTGTGACTGTGGCTGGGTCTCACCAGGGCATTTGACCTTCAGAGCCTGGGAGGTGATGGCACTCCTATCCCATGTAATGCTCACTGGGGTTAAAATAAATCCATTTTGGCTGAAAAGAAGATGAAATTTGCCCTATTCACAATACTACCTCTATCAATTCCAGCAGGAAAGTTTTCTTTGGTAGTGTGGCATTTTCTGAAATGTTTCTTTTTACTAATAAATCCCTGCTTCATAGATAGACAAAATGGGTTGTAAGCCTGGGCCAATAAGGCAGGCTGCAGCAGTAAATAGAGCAATAAGTTAAAACTTAAATGACCTGGGTTCAAGTTTCAGCACTGCTACAGATGTCTGTAATATTGAATAAGTCATCTCTTCTCTCTTTCGCTTCTTTCCTGTAACATAGG
Organism: Phaenicophaeus curvirostris; assembly: GCF_032191515.1. Lineage (NCBI taxonomy): Eukaryota > Metazoa > Chordata > Aves > Cuculiformes > Cuculidae > Phaenicophaeus > Phaenicophaeus curvirostris. Next base: position 5,410,380 of record NC_091411.1, read on the forward strand.
GCTGTCAACACTTCCTTGCTTCATGAGATACTTGGAGTATAAATAAATACATGAAATGTGTGGATGCACTCAAGTACAGTGGTAATGAGGGTCATCTAAATACCATACTTAGGTAAGTAAGGATGGCTATTTTCCATCTCCTTTATCCTTGCATGATAAATTTTTTTCCAGAAACTGTTATATACAACACGTAAGAAGCAGCGGGAAAGTAATTCCCTGCCCTCAGCTGTTTTTGTATGTGGATGAGGTGTGTATTTGGGGTGAGGTGATTGTTTTATCACAGAGCCTTTCTCTGCATATTGGCAGGTAAGGTATATTTCGTACCAGTTTGTTCATCACACCACCTCAATAATATTAGCAAGTAAAATATATAAAGTTATTTATGTGAGGGAAAATCAAATTTCCTCTCAGAGATTATTTGCTGTGGAAGAGTCAGGAAGACTTTAATCCTGTCCAGTACAGAGAATTCCCAGTAGCTGCAATATTTTAGTCTTCTGTTTTTCAGAAGTTTATCTTTGGTTCCCAGTGGGTCACAGCAAACTTGATTTGGTAGAATGTGATCCCTGACATTTCTTCTAATACAGTCTCTGTATCAGATAAGAATGCTGGAGTGTTTTTCCTTATGAGTGCAAGGCAATGAGATCGTTCCTTAAAATGAACATGAAAATGTGAGATGTCTAAATCAGCTTTCAGTGTATGGGCAAAATATAGATTTTTATTTATTTATTTATAGGATGAATGTAAGAAGTAGAACTCCTAGGTTCTACCTTTATTATTAGTAGCGAATGACCAATTGTAATTGTAAGCTGAGAGAGTTGGGGTTGTTTAGCTTGAAGAAGAGAAGGCTCCAGGGAGACTTTAGAGCAGCTTCTAGGACTGAAAGGGGCCCCAAGAAAGCTGAGGAAGGGCCATTGATCAGGGAGTGCAGGGATAGGACTTGGGGGAACAGTTTTAAGCTGAAAGAGGGGAGACTGAGATTGGATCTTAGGAAGAAATGTTTTGCTGTGAGGGTGGGGAGGCCCTGGCTCAGGTTGCCCAGAGCAGTGGTGGCTGCCCCATCCCTGGAGGTGTTCAAGGCCAGGTTGGATGGGGCTTGGAGCAGCCTGAACAAGTGGGAGGTGTCCCTGCCTGTGGCAGAGGGGTTGGAACTGGCTGGGCTTTAAGTTCCCTTCCAAGCTAAACCACTCTATGATTCTAAATTGCATCCTTTCATGCCTCTATTTCCCAGTGTTCAAAAAACCACAATTAATTCTTAAGGAAAGATACGCCCTATCTATGCAATGCTATATCCTATTACGGTTTACTTAAACATTAAAACATTTTTTTAAGGAAATGATTTAAAGCTGATAGTAAGAAATACTTTTCCTACATAGCACATAATTAACATGTTGCACTCAATGCCACAGACATTATTGAAACCAAGAGCTTTGGAGGATTCGCAAAAGGATTAGACATTCATATGAATAATGAGAAATTCTATTAGAGAAAATAAAAAATGTATGAGGGATGGAGAACTTCATGCTTCAGGGTATAATTGAGTAGGGCTAGGAAAGAAACGTGCCCCTGTGGACAGGACAACTGTGGTGATTCACTACAGGGGTTCTGGAGCAGTGCTGCAACCCCAAAAGTCCAAGTGTGGCTGAGCCCTAGTGGTCTGGTAGCCCACAGCACAGTGAAACTGTGATATATGTCACTGCATCCAACTGTTTCTGGCTTTCCAGCTGTGCAGAGAGGTCGCAGTGGCACTACAAGCTCAAGAGAATAGTGCTGGCTGTGCAGGTGGGATGTCCCAGGCACCTTGACGGGATGTGGCAAAACCTGTCCCACCTTCCCTGTGTGTAATCCCAGAAAAACACCTCAAAATCTGTGAAGCTGAATTGCACCTGGTCACTTAGTTGATTTGAAGTTGCTCCTGTCCAGTCTCCATCTGTCTGTTTATGCAGGACCTTCCACAGACATGCTTGCAGAAGGCACACAGCCACTTAACAAACACATCAGGTAGCCAACCATGTTTGCAGCTATTGAGCAAGCAATTATAGTTCATTCAATCAAAGGCTTTCATCTGATTCAGCCTCAATTAACAGGGAAGGCATTACCACATCTGCCCACAAGTTCAGAAGTGTCCACAAGTCAACTTAGATTATTGCTGTATTTCTGCAATAAGATTGGTTACACAAAATAAGAAAAAAGAGTGACCTTCCTCAGACTTTTCCAGTAGTATTTCAGTTAGTATTTTATAATCACTGTTTAACAGAGAAATTGCTCTCTGGTTATTAATATAAAAATTATCACCTTCTTTGACTAATAAAATCAATAAAGGCTTCTACCCTTTGAAAAGGCCAGAACCTTTTTCTCTGTTCATAATTAAACATTTCAACCTAATCTGGAGCAATAATAACCTTCAAAGTTTCATAAAATTCCTAATAATAATATCTTACAGAACACCTTTCTGCTCAGCAGGTTTCACAAATGGTGGCCCAGATTTGGAAAACACCTTTATACGTGGCTGGATTTGGAAATGCCTGTCACTTTTTAGGGAGTTTTTTGTAGCCTTTCATCGTTAGACTAGATTAGACTAGACATAAGGAGGAAGTTCTTCACACTGAGAGAGGTGAGGCACTGGAACACGTTGCCCAGGGAAGCTGTGGCTGCCCCATCCCTGGAGGTGTTCAGCGCCAGGTTGGATGGGTCTTGGGCAGCCTGATCTAGTGGGAGGTGTCCCTGCCTGTGTCAGGGGGTTGGAACTGGGTGATCTTTAATGTCCCTTCCAGCCCAAACTATTCACAGAATCACAGAATAACCAGGTTGGAAGAGACCCACCGGATCATCGAGTCCAACCGTTCCCATCAAACACTAAACCATATCCCTCAGCACCTCATCCACCCGTGCCTTAAACACCTCCAGGGAAGGTGTCTCAACCACCTCCCTGGGCAGCCTGTTCCAGTGCCCAATGACCCTTTCTGTAAAGAATTTTTTCCTAACGTCTAGCCTAAACCTCCCCTGGCGGAGCTTGAGGCCATTCCCTCTCGTCCTGTCCCCTGTCACTTGGGAGAAGAGGCCAGCACCCTCCTCTCTACAACGTCCTTTCAGGTAGTTGTAGAGAGCAATGAGGTCTCCCCTCAGCCTCCTCTTCTATGATTCTGTGATCGTCAGTGATGAACAAATGCATATAGGATGCCTATATGTTGCACTGGTAACACAATTAAAAGGCTGTTGTCTCTGGGTTTGCCATAAAGCAGCCAGTTGACATAATTTTTAAATGACGATGCCACCAGTAAGACATTGTCATTCACTCAGAGACCTCTAAGGAAAGCACTGTTTCAGGTGCTGAGCATTTATAGCTAACTTTTACTAAAACCCAATTTTTTCAACATGTTTTACTTCTTATATTTGTGTTGAAACATAGTGGACAAAAGTGCTTCTTGATGACCCCTTGTTATAATAAGTTCAGCTATGAATATCAAGAGTCAATGCTCACAGAGTTGGTGATGACGTAAGCACCAAATATCACTCGTCTAACCTTTGATCCAGCCAGAGTGGAAGTGTTAATGCATACAATGGTAGAAATGGGCTCGAAATTCATAATCTTATATAGAAAGATACTGCTTCTGCTTCTCTAATTTTGACTGCCCTTTCCTGGAGCTGCATTTATCAGGATTATTCACTTCTCAGGCAAGTTATCTCTGTCAAGCTTGAATGGCTATTCTCACAGGGTACCGAGAGACATGCGAGCTAATTAACCATCATCCTGCATTTGATGATGACGAGCATCCATTGAGAACCCTCCATCCCAGTGGATCTCATGGATCTTCGCATATTAAACAAACGTGTATATGCCAAGCACAGGGATTACCTCTTCATAAATGACTGGCAACCAGTTTTGAGTCAAATCACTCGATAGTTTAGCAGCAGGCAGTGGAGCTATGCAACAGTTCGCGGCAGGGAGTAAGGAGTACCTTTAAGGAATGATTAACTTGTCTAACAAAATGATGTCTCTTCAGGGCTTTCATTTCAGATGTAACTGCCACCAAGAACCCTGTAACAGGGCAGACGTGAAATATGAGTTAGGGATCCCCTTTCACCATTGCCCATGTATAGAATTCCTGCAGGCATTGTAGGTATATACGTCAACTTAGATTTAGGTAACGGTAACTCAGAATTGACCCTTTTGATCTAATCCAACCCTTTTTCAAGCATAAACATTTCCAAACATGAGTGTTTTCTTATGAACGAATGTCCTTTCAGTCCCTGTCCTTGAAACTCATGAAGCAGTCCTAAGGGATGACTGAGGGAATATTGCACCATTTTATCCATATTAAAGCCATCTCAACGAGGGATGTTATTACTGTTACGTAGCATTAGGTTTTGTTGTGTTAGACAAGTCCTTTGACTCCCATAGGCATTTTGGAAGTATCTGTTTTGAGGTGAATCATTTAATCTTACCTTTGGAAGTTTCAGGTATGTGGTTTTGTTTGGAGAAGACTTGGCTCTGCCTTTCAACAAGGCCCTCGAGTCTCCTAACAACCAAAATGCACAACTGCAATTAGGAGAAAAAATGAAAACCCACAAGGCCTTTGTACTCCTCTCCCTTTCTCCATATGTGGATGACAATAATAGTTTGTGCACAATATCAATAGATGAAAGAGGTACCTAAATACTGAGTGCTTTGTAGAACAAGGCTCAGCGGGTGTGAATCTGCGCAGCCCCACTGAAGACGATGAAACTGCTGATCTCTACCTGCTATGGATCAGGCCCTTTAGTATTTATCACTGTGATCATCTGAACATGGGTTGCATCTCTCTCCCATGTTTACTCATCGCTGACTTTATCACATCCTCTTTCATTTTCTTCCTTTCTGAACAATTTACATTTCACCCCCTTGGAGCTTTTTTGGATGAGACTCCTTTAATCTCTCATCATAATGTTCAATAATGACATTTCCATTTGCTTCCCTTTTCATGAGGCTCCTTTTAGAGAACAGGATCTGACCTCTTTCTTTTTATTCTCCCGTCAGCCAAGAATCACATTGTGCATGAATTTAATTGACTTGTTACATCTTTACAGAATGTGGTTACTTGAGTTTTGTGTATGTTCTGTTTGTTTGTTTGTTAATTTCTAGGTCTTTGAGAACTAGATTATGCAATTTCCAGAGCCTATTTCCAATTACTATTGAATCTTTCAATTGAACTGAATTTCATTGTGGGATGGAAAATAGAATGAACTGAAAATTCAGCTGAAAACATGTCAGTATTGTTGGTACACGTGTTAGTGCTAATATAGAATTTATCAGCTTATTTTCTCTTCTGGGGCAATGTAGGGAGGGGAAACATCAAATAAACAAAAGCAAGCACAGCTTTTGCTTTTCTTTCACTGAAAGAAAAGTCTGTATTGCATGAACAAAACCTTATTTGTCCTGTTTTGATGAACATGAGACCCACCTGATCGTGTTCTTCAGTCCTCAGATGCAATGAAAAACACTACACTTTTCAAGACATCTCCAGCATTACTGTTACTTAACTAGCTTTTAATCTGGTATAAACTGGCCTACTGCTATTTATACAGAGGGAATGAGATTGATTTACATCTGTGGAGAATCTGGTCCATTATTATGAGAAGTGATGGTGGTGGTGGTGGCACCTTGTGGAGAACGAAAGCAGGTTCTTTCGGTGGCAGATACACAGCACGCAGAAAGGACCAGTTGCTACAAAAATTGTTAAACGTGTTTAGGTTGCATAACCAAATGTTGTTTTATTGCTTGGTTCATGGCAAGGTGAAGTATTTCCTGGGAAGCAGAGTACGTTGAGAGCTAAGTGGACTGTACTCTTCCTCCTGTGAGCTTGTCTGGTGCTGCATGTGCAGAGAAGGGGAAACCAAGCTACCATTTCTCAGCACTAGTGGTACCATCCTTGACTGGGTGCACCTGACCTGTGTGGTCTGACTCTACTGTTCAGTAGGTTCATGGCTTGTAAGAGGGCTGAATACAGATCGATGTGTGGAAGAAGAGGAGAATGTGATTTAGGGCTTTGCCTTGTAAGAAGATATTTAAAGTAGCTCTTTCCTCTTCTAGCTTCTTTGAGGGAGGGAGTGATGGTTCCATATGCCCTCAAGCCTGGTCAGATCAAAACTCTGCACTAAGAGAGGAGCAAGTGCTTGGTGCAAAAATGATATGCACGTTGGTTTAATAGGCACGGTGATGTTGGGCTGACAGTTGGACTAAATGATCTCAAAAGTCTTTTCCAACCTTAATGATTTTATGATTCCATATCATTCCAACCTGCCTCATGAAGTACCTTGCCAGGTTCTGGCAGCTGGTGGTTGGAAGCTTCCCTGAGCATCTGGTGTTTGAAAAAAACCCCCAATCCCACAGATGTGCTTATCCTGAGTTTCCTTGCTCCCTTTTTGAAAATATTTGACCTCTCACAGCATCCCAAGGTAAGGACTGAAAAGCTTGTGGTTTGTTTCATTTGTCTGAAGCCACTTGTGTAATGACTATGTAGAGTATCCAATAGTTATTCTGATATAATTGCTATTCTCCATTCCCCCTTTTCCACCCAGAACTTTACAGATCTCTCTTCTAAACTCTCGATTTCTCTCTCACCTGAGCCCTTTGTTATTAAGGGTCTACTTGCAAGCCATTACAGATCTTTGATCCTTGTTCTGTTTCTTTACACATTTTCCATTTCTAGTTATTTCCTTTTTTCTTTTTCTTTCTTTTTTTTCCTCCCTGAGATGGAAAGACGAAAATTACATGCACAATTGGAGCTTCAGTTGAACTGTAGATTTATGCAGTGGCACAACTGTGCTTCATATTTTCTTCTCTGATATTCCAGCAGTTCCTGTTATTTTATTTGCCTTTTTGAGCATTGCTGAACACTAAACTAACATTTTTATAGAACTACCCACAATGACTCCAAGATCCCATTCCTGGCTGGAAATATAGTGCTATGTTTATTTTCCCCATGTATATTGCTTAGTACTTATCAGCATTGAATTTCATCTGTCATTTTATCATTGAATCATTCTGTATCTCAAGAATCTTCTGCGATTCTCTATAGTCTGCTTCAAATTTGACTATGCAGAGTTATTTTCTGTCTTTTGACTAACTTCAACTCCTTGATATGAATCCCCTTTTCCAGCCTATCTATAAATATTGGAATATGTTTGCTTTTTCTGTCCTATTAAGCAGTTAACAAGAAAACTTTTCCTCTCATCCCATTAGGCTATAGCTTCTTTAAAAGCTTTTGAATCTTACCATGAGAGGTTTGTTTTGGTTTGGTTTTAATTCCTGAGCACTACACTGACTACGTCATCCTTTTCGATATATTTCTTAGTTACTTAGAAGACCCAAGAATGACCTGTGAGACACAGCTTCCCTCTACAACAGCTCTATTAGCTCTTCCCAAAGAACAATATGTTCATGTGTTCACTAGTTCTGTTTGGTTTAATTTCAAAGAATTTCACTACTTTCCCCTGTGCAGTAAACAGATCTATTGATCACAGGGATGGCATCAACTCCAGAGAGTGTTTTTCTAAGGCTGGTATTGTATTTGCCAGTTTTCTTTCTTGGACAGAGACTGTGTTCCACCAATGGGAACATACATGGGAGCTTGTCACTACATCAGGCAAATGTTATATTGGCCGAGAGATGAGCAATTTACCATTTGTGTGGGTTTTATGGATAAAATTTTGCTTTCCCCATGTTTTGTCTGACAACACAGAGGCAGAACAAGTAATATTTGTGCTCGAGTCTTCCTTCTGATGCAAAGGGAAGCAGAGCTGTGAGCAGCAGGAGCTGTAAGGGTCCTTCAAACCACAGACCCACTTCACTCCCTCTTCTTCCTGAATCATTTGTCCTGCAAACTCAAGGACCAAACAAATGTGGATTATCCTGCACTTGAAGTGGATCTTACCTTTAGCTGGTATAAATCACAACAACTCCAGAGAAGATTATTTTGAGTTGGTCACTTTCACACAGCCCAGTTGTATCTCAGGATCACTGCTATTTTGTTTTGTTAAATATCTTCTTTTAAACAACACAAATCCCACAGTTCTGTTAAAAAGCTTTGTATCATTCTAGCAGTCACAGCCAGCCTTAAACTCATGCTGTCCATTTGTCTTTAGGAGAGGTTTCTATATTTCTGGCTGGTAGGTTTGTTTTCACAGAATCATAGAACGGTTTGGATTGGAAGGGACCTTAAAGATTGCCCAAGTCCAACCCCTCTGCGATGGGCAGGGACACCACCCACTAGACCAGGCGGCCCAAGGTCCCATCCAGCCTGGCCTTGAACACCTCCAGGGATGGGGCAGCCACCACTTCTCTGGGCAACCTGTCCCAGTGCCTCGCCATCTCATAGTGAAGAAATTCATCCTTATATCTAGTCTAAATCTGCCCCTCTCCAGTTTTACCCATTGCCCCCAGTCCTATCAATCCAAGCCTTTGTAAATAGTCCCTCCCCAGCTTTCTTGTAGCCCCTTCAGGTACTGGAAGGTCACTATAAAATCTTCTTGGAGCCTTCTCTTCTCTGGGCAGAACAACCCCAACTACCTCAGCCTGTCCTCGTATGGGAGGTGCTCCAGCGCTTGGATCATCCTTGTAGCCTCCTGCTTTTAAGGCTGGTTGCCTCAGTAAAATGTGCCGGTGGCTCAAGGAATAGTCAAAACACAAGCAAAAACAATGGCCAGTTCAAACGGACGCGTTTATGTTCATGACAGTAAAATTCTCACTTCTGACCTCAACTGAAGAACTTAGTCTCTTGGGAGAGCAAACAGTTGGAAACTGGTGCCACTCTTGTCTATCTCCTACTGGTTTGGTGGATAAACTAGGGACTGCTGCCTGTGGAGCTGTCCTGCTGCTTTTCAACAGCATAAATTTCATTTTCAGCTTTTATTATGTTATTATATCATATGTACCTCAAATAAGCGGCCAACACCTGCAAAATAACTTTTCCTTATGGACCAGATTCAGCCTCACTAGTCCTTGTGATCCTATTCTGATTTTCTCCCTGCTACTTGAAAGTCTCATCACACTTGAGTGGGAGACTTAGATATTTCCAGTGACATTTCCTTGGCCTCTGGGGATTTAATATTATTAACCTGGTATGTTATTAAAGTGACAGGAGATGTCTCCCCTTCACAGGTATATTTTTCCAAAAGCTCATTTGAATTTTTATTACTTTATTTTGAGGGGCACTACCAGAGCACAGAGTGGGCAGGGAGGGCACAGGAGGGAAGTGCACCTGGTCCTGTGTATGAAGAACTTCTCTGTATGTAGATTATAGGTTCTGGTGCAATTTCTTGCACTGTAGTTTACCACAGAATTAAGAGTATTTCTTAGTTTAGCACTCAAACCAGAGTATTTCCAGGAAAAGTGTCTCTTTCCTGAGATTGCAGCCCATTTCAAAGGGATCACCTGGAGAGGAAATGGGCTTGTAGGTGCTTTGCAGATCCCACAAATTTTATGTTTTACCTAGATCTCAATCCAAAACTCTTTACGTTTCATCTTGTAGCTGTTGTTACTGTATGAAAAATCTAAAGCACATAGTGAAAATCTATAAACTTGGAGCAATGTAGAAATAAATCCAGATTTTTAGCCAGCATGAATAAGTGACATTAAAGTAACTTGAATGGAGTTTTATTAGTTCCCTCTTGTTGCACATATGATCTACAGGGCTGTTTGTGGAAAAGCTGCCTCATTAAACATTCGGGGTGAAAAATGTAAGTTACGATGTGTTCTTTTTGATTCTGAAAGCAAGGAAAAGATGACATCTTTTTTTTTCTAAGTAGACATTCAGGAAAATGGAGTTTTGGATCTCCATCAGCTACTGATACTCTTGAAACTTTTTTTTGCCATGTTTTTTTTCCTGTAATCCACACCCCATTCAGTCTGTTATGTATAATGTTTTTAGGAAACTTAAGCAAATATCAATGTTTTAAAACTTTCAGTGAAGCAAATCCTTTGTATCTTCCAATGGATGTTTTGTTCAGTACTTTAATTCAAGCCTGTCTCTAGGCTTTGTTCATTAAAACACTTTTCCTTTGAAAAGGATATTTAAAGACATTTCCTTTGTCTGTGGCTTATCAGCTCTTTTCCATCTGTCTGTCTTGATATCAGCACATTGGTATTTTAGACAGTTCACTGAAAACTTTGCAAGCTAAGAAACGATATCCTATACTACCAGGGCTTCATTCTTAGACAAGACGTTCATGACTCTTCCATCAGGATTTTAAACTGGTATTGCAACAAAGCCTTCCCTTTCGGGTTTATTTTTATCTTTTCCCTCTATGTAATCTCCAAAATCACTTTAGAAAAATAGTGTATCAAAAACTGATATTAAACTCTCAAGTGCCTGGCAAATGATTTAAAACAACGACTCACACTGGGTTAAACCCCAGAGATTTCTTTTGTAAAGTTCCACCTACATAATCTGTTAGAGGCAGATTTTTAGAGCTTACTATTTACTTTAGTCTGGAGATGTTCCTTTGCTTTTATGGCTCATCTACTTTTTCTCCATGACTTCTTTCAGACAGGAACATTGCTGTTTCTCTACTGTTTCATCTTTTTCTCTTGCTTATCAGTTCCTTTTGCTGTCGTCCTATACATGGGCAAAGCACGAGCAACTAGCCTGCTCTGTACCTGGTCACTGAAGGAAAGACTGTGATGCACACCTGGTAGGGAAGGAAAACAACATTGGGAAAGACAGGCTGTGCAAGGCTGGGTTTGCTTCAGGACTACATCTGTAGCCCAGGAGCAGCAGGCTGGCTAGATTCTTGGCTGATGCAAAGTGATGAAGTGTCAATGAATTTAGTTGTTGAGATCTCCTTTAACTAAGTATTAAAATATTCTGGCTTTGAAAAGATTTCGGGCTGAATTCACCCTCTGTGACCTGTGTCATTCTTTCTCCTTCTCTGACATCTTCTCTCTGGCAAGGCACTGAGTGTTGCTTCTGTCCCAAGCAACCACGTGAAGCATCATAGGCCAGGGATCCATCAATATTTCTGATGTATCCTCTCTGGCATCCAGGAAGCACTTCTTTATAATTCGTGGGATAACTGAGAGTAAAGAAATGCCACGTGTAGCCCCATGAAGGAGCTGCAGACTGAACATTTGGATGTTTTTACATGTGAGAACAAGCACAGGTTTTTGTAAGCCTCAGAGGCCAAATTGCTGCCATTGAGTTCTGCTCAAAAACAAAATGCTGTTGGGGAACTGGGGAGGGAATAACATCAGTATGCGTAATGGAAATTCAGTGTAGTATTTCCTAGAGCATTTATGTAACAGGAATTGCTAATGTCTGTATCTACATAGGAAAGTTTTACTGGTTATTTCAGTTGACATATAGTGGGATAAAATATAAAAGCCCCCCTAAATTTCCATCTAAAATAAGTATTCTATTTGCCCATGAAAAGCTATAATGGTGTCTCTGCCTCCTGCACAAGTCTCCTCATGACCTATATGCTAACCTCCATCTCCTTGTAGGAAGTCATCACTCATAATCTCCGACTCGAGACTTCTTAGTCCTCATCACCTCATACCATGACTTGGACCATATTTCTTCAGGAAAGAGAAGAGGGATTGTCTAAAGTTTATTCTTTTGTTTTGCTTTTGCATAAGGAGATGATAGAGAGGGGGTTTGGTTTTCATTTGGTCTTTTTTTCCCAGTTTATCTCAAACTCCTTTTCTAGTGACAAACCAGACTAAAACAGAAGCCCACTTCTACCAGAACAAGTAACTTTCTTTAGCTGTTTACATCTTTAACAATATTCCATGTTTAAATGCATGCATTATGATGCATTGAAAAAAAATCATTCTTTAGCAGGGAGTTTTCATTTCTTTTTAACGTTGAGTCCCTAAAAAGCCAGACTTTGAAAGGAACATATAACTGAGTGGAAGTAAAGTGTCCTTTTTGAATCACACTGACACAAACATCAAGAAACCCATAGCCAATATCAAACAAAAAACTTTTCTTTTCATAGTTAGTAGTTTCACCATTTTGCCTTGCTGTGAGGGGTACTTGCAGGCAGAGGTGTGTCTACTCTTCATGTTGTGTCTCAATGGGTGATGTTTGTGACCCTTGACAATCTCACGTCTTCTCTTTGCTGCTGTACAGTCTATTCCCAACATACATCTACCTTTTCATTCTGCTTTATATGGCCCAAATTTTTGTTTTCCTTCAGAAGCTTTTTATTGTCCCAAGAATAAGCATCTATTCATATTAATCCTTCATTTTGCATACAACATGTAAGCAATTTCTTAGCCCTTCTCTTGCTCAAATACACAGATCACATGCACACCTTTCAGCCATGAATGTGCATTACCTCCTTCCTGCTGTTCTTACACACCGATTCCTTCCACAGGTATGCACTACATATTGTCTTTCCATCTCATAATGGACTCTCCTACACTTTGCTCCCAGCCCTGACCACAGGCAAGCCATTCAACCACATCACCACTACCCTGCACACGCTCTTTGGCTGCTCACTCTTCATCTGGTGAACGTGTTCATACACACAGGTGATGTGTGTATGCCTCCGCTATCCCCAAAAAACATCCATCTCTGGATTTCCCCCATGTGCAATGGGGAAGTGCAATGTCTCCAAGCAAATTAGCTCTATTCCCTGCTTGCACAATTTCAAGCAATGCACCTGCACCACCCCCACCACATGAACTGCACTTTCCCCTCTCTCCTGTTTCTCTTCACCTACTATTTCAGGATTCTCGACATCCCTGTGGCCCATTAAGGTAATGTTGATGTCCAACTAATGCTCCTTTCCATCTTCAAACCCGTTACTGTTACATAAGGGTTGGTGCTAGGTGCATGAGCCATCCCTGAGCACATAATGGATGTGGCATTTGCCTACGCTTACTGTACTTCCAGTATCTACATCAGTGCTCTGTAAAGCCCTTTGGGACGCAGTGAACATGAAAGACGCTATATAAAATCCAAACCCTATTCTATTCTAGAACAGCACTTTTAAGTTATTTTATCACAGAATGAGGCGAGGCTTGAATTGAGCCCAGAAATAGCAATTTAAAGTTTTCATGGAACAGTATCTGTTTCATATATTTTAACATAATCTGAGAACGGTAAGTGCACTAAAAGCACACCACTGACTTGTGGGTGGGGAAGGAGAGAGGAGGGGGAGAAATCTAAGTCTTTGTTTTTCTTTGAGGTTTCATTTATTACAGGATCTGACGGAGATCTATCAGGATGACAAAGGGGAGGGGGAGAAAAACATCTTCCCAAAGGCTTCTGATTTTTTTGAGCTAAGGAAGATAACAGCCTGTTTCAGCTGTTTGAGTGTGGAAAGTTACTTGGTATGTGATCTAAAACCAGCAATACAGTGAAAGAACATAAAGACAAAGCTTCAAGTTTTTAATAACATCTACCAAAGTTATAAGGTTATGAATTAAATACAATTGCAGGCAAGACGGCAGCGAAGAAGTGGCTGTTTGCAGATGGTGTGGATTTAAGCCAGGGTGTTAGGAGCTACAAGCAGGCAGTCGAAGACGGCACTGGAAATAAAAGAGGTGTAATATGATTTAGGATTCAGGCAGTCACCTCAAGCAGTGCAGTGCATGTTGTAGTGGGATCCATGAAAAAGACAAAAAAGGGAATCTGGAGCATCTGGATTATGTGTCCCAGATCCTTTCATATTCACATCTCGCAGGTCATCCAAGGTCAGGTCTGCACATGGACGCCAGAACAGTGTCATAGAATCATAGAATCATGGAATTACCAGGTTGGAAGAGACCCACCAGATCATCGAGTTCAACCATTCACACCAATCTCTAAACCATGCCCCTCAGTACCTCATCCACCCAAACCTTAAGCACCTCCAGGGCAGGCGAGTCAACCACCTCCTTGGGCAGCCTGTTCCATTGCCTAATGACCCTTTCAGTGAAGAAGTGTCATGTACTCAAGCTTCAGTGCACTGTCCCTGTACACGGCTGGATGTTTTGTTGAATGGACTCAACTCTCAGGCAAATCTGAGTGCTCTCTGGAAGGGCCCAGCAGCACCTTCATTTACCGCTTTGTCAAACTTTGCTGCATTGACCCATTTTAGCAACAGCAATTGTATATTGTATGTTAATTTCTTTGCTTGAAGTATTGCATGCTACTGACAGCAGATAGCATTTATCTATGGGAATTTTCCAACGGAAAAATGCTCATTACAAAGCTCAATTAAAGTTCAGTATTTGCTGAACTCACCAACTTAGCCAGTTTTTAATCTGTTTAGTGCATTTTATATTAGTGTAGCTCTAACTTTTAAAGTCAAAACATATTATGATACTGAGTCAAAGGCTTTACTAAAGCCAAGTCCATCAATGTGGTTATCAGTCCAACTTGGAATCTCCCCAAACAATTAAATGAGGTTTATTTGATAAAACCTATTTTCCATAAAATCATGTTGACAGTCATTAATTCTATTCCTATCCTTTAATTCTTTATTAATTGGTTCCTCTATTAGCTCTTCCATTATTTTCACTGCATTTATGTCAGGATAAATTATCAATCTAGTGTAATTGGTAATCCCATATAGTGTTCTCTTTTTCAATGTGACATTGTTACCAGAGCATTCTGTTACCTGTAACTCTCATACTATTTATGACTTTTATTAACATTTGTGGGATAGATGTCCTCCAATCTCTCTCTTGATTTAGATTTAGAGTATCTTTACAGATCTATTACAGTTCTTGTTCAACTATCAGTGAACTTAAATGACCTCCTCACCTTCCTTGCCATAAGCAGTCTTCAGTTCCAAGGCTGATGTCATAGCAAAATCAACTTCTTGGTTGGTTGTTAGTTGTCTGTGCAAGTCTCGTAACTGAAATTTCCTCACCCTATTTGCATCTCCCTGCCTTGGAAGTGTGGTCTCCTCATTCTTCCCCTCCTTTTTCATTCCGCTTTTCCTTAGAAGTTTTTCTTCTTCAGCTATTACACTTTTTCTAACTTCTTTTCAGTCCTGCCCCTGGCCAGGAGGGCAAAAGGTCCCCACAACCATTCATAGCCCTGTCCTACATCCCCGGAGAATTTGGTGGTGAGGAACAACAGCTAACATAACTACAGGACTGTGTATTTAGCAGTTCTGGTTTCTCTCTCTTGAAGAAGTCCTTTCTTTGAAGTCAGATGTGACGCTTATCCACAGAGCTACTGTAAAGTACTGTGCTATTTTCTTTAATTTTGACCCCTCTCATCATCTTCATCTGCATTGCAATGGATGTGGCTGTTCTTGTTCCTGGCATCCTCCACACGCTCTGTGCACATTAAAAGCCTTGATTT
Source organism: Phaenicophaeus curvirostris (assembly GCF_032191515.1). Taxonomy (NCBI): domain Eukaryota; kingdom Metazoa; phylum Chordata; class Aves; order Cuculiformes; family Cuculidae; genus Phaenicophaeus; species Phaenicophaeus curvirostris. The sequence continues at coordinate 5,425,661 of NC_091411.1, forward strand.
ACTTCTAAACCTAGACATAAACTCTGAAACCTATTCAGGTCCTCTCACTTCTTCTGAAATCACCAGTTTTTGGGGTTTTTTTTGGTTTTTTTTTCTGTTATGGACATTATTTTTGTCTTGGAGATAAAAGTGAAGGGACAGTAGTTCTTACCTACTACAGCATGCAACCTATCAGCAAAATTCTGTGGTTCCAATAGTGAGGATTATCTCATCTTCATACTCCAAATTACAAATCAACCTGAAACTTACTTCAGACATCTTCTAAAATCTTTCCTCAGAGCCATCTCTTTACGCTGCAGTATATAAACTGTTATTGAATAGAATTGCCTTTTTTCCATCATTATTAACAGTTTGCCATCTCTGCTTCATTATCACCAGTCATAGCAGGTTGTAATAGGTTAATTCTATTGTTTGGTTTTCCTTTATCCCTTTTAAACATAAAATGTTTTAATACAGACAAAAAACATCAGAGGAAAATCCAAATCTAAAGAGAGTTTTTTAAGTATGTTAGGGCCAATGGGAAGTTAATATTAGATGTGGATTCCTCCTTTCATATAGCAATAATAAAAATAATGAGAAAATAGCACTTACATACTTTTATTTTCCTTGTCACTGCTGGTCTCTGTATAATATTTTTCCATAACATTATCTCAGTTAATTCTAAATGTCACGAGCACTGAAGTTTCTACTGTTTCTCCACAGAGATATGTCTGGAGTCTAACAGATATTTCTCTTTGATTGTATTTTTTTTCCTTATATTTTTACTCCAGTGAAGTTTCACCACATCTACACCCTTGTAATTGAGGGTGAGATTTGGCCCTTTGACATCAAAGGAATTATACTAGAGAAGAATCTATTCTACTTAGATCATAAAATCTTTTCTTGTAAATCAATCCTTCCAGTCCTTAAATCATCCCTGAAGATGTTCTTTGAGTTCCCTCCAAGTTGTCAATATGTTGTTGATGCTGAGATACTCAGAACTGACTGAATGTTTTTCTCATTGAGCTCTAAGGGAGGAAAAAAAATGACCTCTCTTGACAAGAATTTATATATATCCTAAATAACCCTGTTCTCCTGTTATTTGCTGCCATATTAACCTGATGTGCTGATGTGTGATTTATTTTTATTCCTCAGTCTTACTGAATAATTCACTATCTGAATAGCTGGAATTTGGGTGGTTTGGATTCGTTCATTTTGTTGAGTAACTGAGATGCTCTCTGCCTGTTGCTTCTCCAGGCTGACCAGCTGCCTCCTACTTTTGCACTTGGCCAATTTGCTGATTTTTCACCTTAGACAAATAACCTCTTTGGTTGGTTGGTTGGTTTGGTTTTTTCTTTTTTTTTTTTTTTGTTTTAATCTCTAAAATGAAGCTAGCAATGTGGCCAGCCTGCCCTTTCCAGTTATGGCTACAAGCCTTATAATCTCTTTGTAGTTTTAAAGGATGTTTTGGCTTTCCCATGTGAAGTATGATGCTTCTAGTTACTCTCAATGCTCTCGGAGCTGAATCCAAAGTATATTTATACATATATAATGATAGCTGGATTGATCTAGTCTTTCAGTGTCTTTAGCACCACGTACCTCTCCCCTCACATGGGTGTGTGGGATACAGGGACAAATCCTTTTTTGTGTAAAACACAGACTACTTTTAACACTGGCTGAGGAACTCTGGCACAATGACTCATGAGCTGCAATGTAGTTTGAAGGGTAAGATTATTTTTTTATGGTCATTTATTTTCTATTATTTTAACATTTCCATGTTTTTTCCATGTCTTCCATCCTACTTGAGAGCCTTTCTTGGATGAGTCCAGCCCCAGGCTGTCTCTCCTTGGCTGGCTAGGTCAGACAGTTTTATTTCTGCTACTTATGGTTGTTTTGAAGCTGAGTGCCAGAAATCATGGAGGTGAGCAAGGTGGGAAGAGGCAAAACATGCCTGAAGAAGGAGTGGCGAAATAGAAATTCTGGGACTTCTCTTTGAAAGAGCAGTAATGAAGGTTAAGCTTGAGCCAGCTGGCCCCGCTGGCTGGCATCACTGATAGACAGAACCTTTATCAAGTGTCAGTGAAGACATATGACATTTATCACCGCAGAAGGCCAGGTGCTGCTGCACTGACAGAGCATATTCAATAGATGCCATCTCCACTCTACTGAGATCCCTTAATGGCATGATTCCTCGCTGAGATCGGGACATCTCTTCTGCATCATGTCTGCTTCTCCCTTCAGCTTCTTTATCTGGTTCACCTTACATAAATTAATCTGTATTGTTTTATCTCCTTTTTTTCCTGTTGCCTATCATTCTTTCTATTTTTCTTTTCTTTTTTTTTTCCTGCTCCTTTCCGACCTGTCACCCCTTTTCTCTGCCTTTACACCCACTGTGTCTCTGCCCCCATAGCCCAGGAAAGCACCATTGAATTTTGTAATCTCAGGCAGGCACAGCGTCACTGCAGAAGAATAACTTTCAGACCTGAGTCGTAAAAGCTTTCAGATCACTTCAGGTCACAAGGAAGGTAAACAGCTGTTGTTTGTGAAATTCAGGCTAAAAGGCTGGAATTCCTTCATCAATGGAGCTAAACCCTTTTCAGGTATATTAAACTCACAGGCATATTCCGTGCTGCACAGAGCACAGCTCTACAGGAAGAAAAGAGATGTGAGGCACAGCAATTAAGTGATTATGCAAATCTAAACAGGGATTTTTGTTTTAAAGCATTTTCCAATATGAACATGATGTGATTGCAAGAGACACGAGAGCCACTCTTGGAGCCAAGAAACAGGGATGGTCTGTCACTGCACAACACACACCTGGGAATAACTGAGCCAGTCACTGGATGTCACCATTGAGCTGCAGAAATCTGGCTTCAAGTTCATTATTTATCTGTTTTTAAAAGTACTAGTTTTTAAGGAAAGCATCTGTCACTGGAAACCTTTGAGTGAGTCAGCACCTTGCTCTGGACTGGACCTTGCTTGCCCTCAGCGTTGGTGTCTTGCCTCTGTGTGAATGATGTCAAATGTGCTCATCCTCAAAGGGAAAGTGACCAGAGATCACTGAGGAGGGGGGAATGCTTTTCTGGTGGTTAGATAAATGTCCTAAAAAAAAAAAAAAAAAGATGATCAAGGGTCTTGAGGGTCTGGCAAACATCAAGAATGGTTTCTCTTCTCTGATGTTTGGAGTAGTGCGAGAATGTAGCTGCTCTGCTAATGAAATACTACTGCTAATGATAGTAATATCACACAAATTCCTTTGAGCTTATCAGAAGAGTTGAGACCAGTGTTGGCTTATCGGGCATTCCGCAACCACCAGCACCAAAAGAACTTGGTGACCTACTGCCTGACTAGTGTTAGAAGAATGAGAGACTCAAACAGAAGGAAAACAGAGTAATTTTCACTTAACTGGAAATGTTCAGTTGTTTCTAGTCTCTTAGGCTGTTACGTAGGAAATTATCTCTGCTGATTCAATTTGAGGAAGGGAATAGGGATCTATATGGACTGAGAATGTACTCATAGCATACATTAAAAGAAAATTGTATATGTCTATGGAAAAATGAAAAAGAAGAGGGGATAGAAAGAAGAAAAAACTGACAGCCAAATAGAAGAGAGATTCTTTCTCATATCCTCTCCCTTCAAAATGAGAGAAAAACTGTCTAGGGATGGATGTGCTGCTGATTTGGTCATTCTTGAGCGAAGCAAACAAAACAATAGACAGAATTTCATAAGATTCTTGAAACCAATAGGCAAGCTTTTGGTAAGAGCAATATGTCTTGTTTTAAGTAACTCAGCGTTACGTAGAACCTCACTTGTTACAGACAAGTCTGAACACACACTCAGGTCTAAAGAAACAGCCTGAAGAACAGGCAATCCCAAGTAATCTTTTCAGACAGCCTCCTTACCTTTATAGTAAGACAGAAGGCAGAAAATTCTGGAAATCAAATTATAGTGGTATTGTATAAGATAGAAGATTTTGAGCAACAAAGCTGGTGAAGGGGCTGGAGAACAGGCCTTATGAGGAGCGGCTGAGAGAGCTGGGGTTGTTTAGCCTGGAGAAGAGGAGGCTGAGGGGTGACCTCATTGCTCTCTACAACTACCTGAAAGGACGTTGTAGAGAGGAGGGTGCTGGCCTCTTCTCCCAAGTGACAGGGGACAGGACGAGAGGGAATGGCCTCAAGCTCCGACAGGGGAGGTTTAGGCTGGACGTTAGGAAAAAATTCTTTACAGAAAGGGTCATTGGGCACTGGAACAGGCTGCCCAGGGAGGTGGTTGATTCACCTTCCCTGTAGGTGTTTAAGGCACGGGTGGACGAGGTGCTGAGGGATATGGTTTAGTGTTTGGTAGGAACGGTTGGACTCGGTGATCCGGTGGGTCTCTTCCAACCTGGTTATTCTGTGATTCTGTGATTCTGTATGTTATTTTTTTTGTAATATTGGTCATCTTTTGTGAACGTAGGACTCCGCCACTTGCAGAAAATCTACTGTAGTAGAAAAGAAGCTGGTATAAGAGGAGGAGTTGTGTAGAGCAGACAGGGTGCAGAAGAGCGTTACCGTAACAGCAAAGAGGAGGATGAAGAGAAGGGATAGGGAGCACTGATTTAGCACAAAATCAAGATGTTGAGAAGCAGATTAGTTGAGGTACCAAGAGACTTGAAGGAATAGAAAATCTTAATTGCCTGTACAGCAATGTGGAGATTCAGAGTAGTAAAAGAAGAGTAGGAATTGCTCACATATGAGCATAAATTCGACCTACTTTGGTGTTACTGAAACCTGATGGGAAGATTTGCATGACTGGAATGTTAAAAGCACTGGCTACAATCTGTTTAGGAAGCAAAACAGGGTAAACAAAAGGGAGAGGGCTATATTCTTACGTCAAAAACATCCTTATATGTTTCTGAGTCTCTGAGAACTCTGAAACAAAATGGTCTGAACTAATGCTCTCGCAAATAAAAACCGAACAGGGTCATGACTGCTGTCCTTTGTAGACCAGAGAGTGAGTTGATTTATTGTCTGGCTCTTTAAACACCTCTCTGTTACAGGTAGGAAGAAAAACACTTTAATCTGAATGCCATGTAAAGGAGATCTCATGCTGCTAGAACTGAAATATCCTTGATTTTTTTTTTTAATGAAGATGACAATTTCCTAACTCTGAAAGTGTTTTATCCAACAGGAGAGAAAAGAGTGCTAGACATTATCAACTTGACAGAGAAAGAGAATTCAGTCATAGAATTAAAAGTCAGATTTGTTTAGATGCAAGTGACATAGACTTGATTAAACTTGCTACATGCAAATGGAATAACGTCCAAAAAAGATACACACATACAGAGGACTGATTTCACAAAGATGAAAGCTATTATGAACCCAATCACTTGGGTAAAAGGATTTAACAGTAGAAAAGTAAATAACTAGGAACTCTATGGCAATATTTTATATGCTTCAAAGATACTATTAGCATTAGCAAAGGAAAAAGATTTAGAAAACCAAACCAAACAAAAACCATACTTGAACAAAGGATGGCTTGATGTTTAAAGGACAACTGACAACTTGCTATGTAAAATGTGACCTAGAAAATGCATGCAGGTACCAGATTCCAGACAGTCTATGTTCAGGTTTGCTCAAGGTATGAGTTCAAAATGTGCAGCTATCTCAAAGCCACAGAATTACTTCCGCACTAAGTGTTTGTGACAGGTCAGTTTAGCTGTCTTCAGACCAGTGAATTTACTGTGTGTGCGGATGAGCCCTCAGTCATTTTCCTGCTTATTGACATTGAAATTCAACTTTGTATACCCTGCCAGCCCAAGAGCTATGCGCCATCTGGTTCCCACATCCGCTCTGTTGAAGGGACACCAATAATTCCTTGGCTTGGCTTGGACCAGTTTAGGAGTGAGCTTCAGAATGAATGGGAAGTAAAAAGCTAGCAAACAAACATTTCATGAATTACAAAGGGAATTCATGGGAAGTGGAGACGGGCTTTAAACCAAAACCTTTGTCTGGTCTGTGAATGACGTTTTTGGAGCTTCTGATTTCCTCCATCCTGCATCCTTACAGAAACCATTTCAATGGGGACTTAAGACCCTAAACATATCTAATGTCTGAGCCCAGATCTCTGTGTCTCTTCTTTCTCATAAGATTGGGAAGTGTTCAGTGTCGACTAGGCATAGCATATAATGGTATTTTTCTGCCTGTGCTTTAAAACACCCTAGGCTTTAATTAGGATAGCAGCTGTGCTAGAAATGTTAGCTATACTTTGTGATAAGAAAAACCGGAGGGGTATCTTTGTTTCTTACAGTTCCTGTCTTTTTTGAATGGGTTGATCTGGAATACAGTTCTCAGGGTACTTGTGTAAACTAACATGTCTTTAAAAAGAATCTGCCATCCATCTTCTCTGTGCTAGGTTGATGGATTATGAACCTCTGAGTAATATCTCTTGACTGAATGAGCCATCTTAGCACCTCCATGGAGAAAAGAGACATCTCTGGGTGAAGCACAATGGATTGATATATTTTCTTGCTAGTTCCCAAAGTGAGATGATGGGTTTCAGAATTTTCAGATACTGCATAACTAAAAAATTTGGATTATATTCAGTGAAGAAATGGACGAATTTTAAAAGATTTTTTCTGATTATATCTTCTGATAAAACCTCTCCTTATATTTCCATTAAGGTCTTTTTATGAGCAAGACAGGACTATTTTTCTTTGTTGTGTGCTGCTTTTAGTTTAAGACCTGTCCCATACTAAGCTCTAGGTGGGGAAGAGCATCGCTGTGTACTGGTGAAGCTTACAGAATGAAAGGCCCTTTCCCAAGCTCTGCTTAAATGTTCTGCCTGAGTTGTGCTACCAGAATTTTCACAGTGGTAACTTGGACTGAGCCCAACTTTGAATGTGGATTATTCAGCTCTGCTGCTCCTGTCTGCAGGTCCATGCTCCAGCAGACACAAGGGCTATTTAAAATAAGGACACAGATGCCTAAACCCTCTTTCAAACTCCAAGATGCAGAACTGTGAGTCTGTGTTTGCAAAAATGGTTTCTGCTTAGGGGAGGGGAAGATTTACAACACTGAAGTTCAGATAGCTTGTCTTTGCAGTATTCTTTGAGGGTTCAGAAAAACAGAGGCTTGTGCAGGGAAGCTTCAGGTCTCCTCTCCAACTGTCTCCTGGAAAAACATTTTTTTCCTCACTGACCATACATTATGTAAAGGCTGAGCGACAAATGTATCTGCTCTGAGTTTGAGAGCTGAAGTTTAGCAGTATGAATGTCTTTCCTGTGTCTTAAAACCTCACCCATTGGTGAAGATACCCAAAAAGTATCCAGAAGGCACTGCACTATTGAAGTACCACTCACCCCATGTACTGGGATGTCACATCACACCATAGCTAATGTGTTTACCAGCTCAGTCATTCAATAGCACATTCGGCCCGAGGCAGCTTCTCTCACACTGCCAACACGTAGCTGCAAGCAGCCCCTAGCACTGTCAGGGACTACATTGGCCAGGACCCTTTCCAGCACAGCATCTGGCCCTTGAATCAAGGGTCTGAGGCTGGTGCACGTGCCACATGGAAATTCAGTTTGGTTTCTGGCATGCCAAGAGTTAAAATCTCTACAATTATTTCCTTGGTGGGAAGGAGAAACAAAATAACCCAGAAAAAAAATACTGAAAATAAAACGCAGAGCTAGGGAGAGGGGAAAAAAAACCCCAAACACTAGCCTAAAACAAAACTCTGGAAACAGAGAAATAAATATGATTTAATAACTGGAACACAATCTTCGGTTTGTGGAATTACAGCCCTGTTTTCTACTGGCCACCTGCCAAAGCAAGGCACAAACAAATGCAGGGAAAAGCAGGTTAATGAGAGACATCCCGAACAAAAATAGTAAAAAAAGTGAAAGCAACAAACTCACAGAGCTGCTACTGATGAGAAAAATAATATTTGAACTGACGTTATCTGATCCGCTTGCTGTGCATATTTTATTTGCTAGAGACAGTCTTTTAAGTCTCCTAGACACAGACTTCAGCCTCATCCTCTCAGCAGCCATCACTGCATCCATCTTATCCATCCTTCAACTTGTCCATCCCTGATCACAGTGGGATTTGGTTGCATCCTGAGCCTGTTGCTAGGACAGAGGCAGCTGCATTGGGAAGGCGTTTGCTGCACGCTGTGTCTGTCGGGGCTGAAGAGCCAGAAGAATTCCTGACGTGATAGACCAGGTGTCAAAAACAATAAATAAAAATGATAGTGAGAATCCCTGATGAGGAACTCAGCTTTTCAGAACCACTGGCCTCTAGTTGTCTTTGCAGAAGATATTTTTAACTTGTTTTGATTTCTTCCCCTCTCCATTTGATGCACCAGCTCAGGAGATCTGCAATTATTTCTCCTCTGGGTGCATGCTTGTTTGAACTTTCAAGACTAAAGGGATGACTTGAGGGACCTAATCACAAAGTCAGTTATACCCATCAGGTTTTGAGTCCCAGCTGGCCTGACCTAGGAGTTAAATTAAGCTGACTGGGGTTACAGCTAGGCTGCTGCCAACATCCTTCTCTTCTGGAGCTGTTGACCTCCAAAAGTGTGGAGAAGGAAAGAAGTTCCTCTACCTCATGCATGTACACACGTTCATGAGTGAAAAGAACATGCAGTGTTTTGGTAATAAGGCAAAGCTGATTACGAAGAAAGGGAGAGGCTGCTATAAAAAAATCTAACAATACTTTTTTCTTCATTTGGGAGGTTGCAAGACCTATCTTCCTCACAAAGTCATGCTGAAACATGCAGAGTCACAATGAAAAGGTTTGGATTCTAGATGAATCTGCAGAGAGGTCTGGGATCCCACACAAGAAAAACCCCACAGCCCCTAAAAAAATCACATTTGACTTCATAGACAGAACCTCGGTATTTCAGTTTCTATGTTCAGAAATTCCATCCTCTGTCTCCTAATGAATTTTACCCATCAGCTTTTTTTTTTTATGTCTACTGGCCTAGTGGCTGAAGGCATGGAATAAAATGCACGTTCAACAAGGCTGCAAACGTGAGCTAAAACAGACTTCAAACTCATGCTTAAAAGAGCCTTCCCAGGAAACAACCTGGAGCTTTTCTTCTTCAGCTACACACGTTTAATAGTATTTATCTATTAGTCAAGCTCCATTCTAAAAGCATATACATCCTTGTCTTTGGGTTCGGATGTGAAAACAGCGTCAGCATTCTTTTACTGTGCTTAAAAGCCACTGACTTTTAAGGCCCTGAGAAATAAAAGCTTAGCCAAAGAATTTTCCTAAAGAAAGGATTTTTTTCCCCTTGAATCAGAACCATTTTGCTCCCCTTTCTCAGCCATCACCCTTGGACAATAAGGGCTGTCCAAGGTAGTCTATGTTCATATATTGTCTAGTTTATTTTTATTTATATGCAATATATGGAAAAATTCCAAGGCGACATTTTGTCCCACCTATTTTGATAACTATTTAGTCTGGGATGACTGTGTTTGAACTGGTCGGTTAGACGTTCATCTGCTAAATTTAGGGGAAGTAAGTCCCATTTTCTTGGGCAAAGCCCTTTATGAACTCTTTGCATTTCAGCTCCAGATATCAACCCAACAGAACAGATTTCAACAAAGCGTTGCAGCCTTACACAATCAGAAGATCCAGCTCTAGCAATTCACTTATTTTACAATTGTCTCATCAGCCGTAACCCCACAGTGCTTGTCCATATTCTGTGCTAATGAATCATAAAAATCCCATATGCAAAAATAAATAAAAGCATATTTTTTCCTTTCATTTTCTTCAAGTTGCATGCACTGGGGGAGAAAAGGTTTCTCCAAGCAATGTAATTCCATTTTGGTTAAAATAGATACACAAGAAAATATGCCACTGAAAAGCTAGAGGGGCTTTTGAACATCTTCCTGCTGACAGGACAGATAGATAGCCACTGATGTGCTATTAATTAGCAGAAAGAGTAATCATAGACTGAAAAATCCTTGGGACGGCAAATATCTTTTTCTTTGATGTCTTTAAGGATTTAGTCTAGGTTTGGAGTTCCATGTAGCTTTCATCACAATAACAACACTGCCCTTTATGATGTTGCTGAAGCCTAAATTACACATAAAGACTAATGTTTTTGATAAATACAAGACAAGATACATATAAGACAGTCAACACAGAATCCCAGTGTAAACCCCCAGAACTGCACGGGGGAAGAATCAGCAAATGAACCAAGATCAGGAAAAAGAGAAAAAATCTAACCCCAAGTGTAAAGCTGTTCACCAATCGTAAGAAGTCATTGCAAGTCTTCACATGTCTGATTGCAGTCTATTGAGAGCACTGTGGAAGGGATGAAGGAAAGCAAACACAGTGGTGGGTGATAAGAAATTAGCCAAAAAGAATAAAAAGGAATCATTAAAAAGATGGCATCAAGTAATTTAATTTAGGGGAAAGGAGGTCTTTAATACAAGGGGAAAAAAAAACATATGCTGAGTGCTAGAGTGATGTTTTCCACTCTGTGAGCTTTGGTTACCTTGAACCACAGGACAGAGATGCACTGATTAGCTGAACTCCAATACATAGGTTTGTACATAATTCATAGTTTGACTTCTCTAAGTTTGCATAATAAATAGTTTAAACACTGCAGAAAATGTCTGAGAGAGGAAATTAGGATTCTGAACGAAAAAGTTAATTATACCTCGAAGGATATTTTTTTTCAGATATATACAGGCTAGAAAAAAAAAGCCTAGAAGTGCATAATTTAGGAGATGGAAATGCAGAAAATTATGGCAGTGGTAGCAACAGGAGAGTTATCTCCTTAAATAGGATAATTAGACTAATTTAATTTTTTTAAACTGTGGCATTATATTATAGATAAACAATTCAATAAATAGCAGCCTGGACAGTGATGCTGCAGCTATGGATGCTTCTTGGGTCTGTGTAAAATTTTGGGTTTCATTTTGAACATAGTTTTCTGCACTAGGAACAAGGAATTATCATAATCGTTTGCTTCCTGTAGTAAGTCATAAAGGGCAGGGACAGGAAATTATAGAGGAGTGGAAAGGAATATTGACATCATTAAATCAATCATTGCTGATTGGATCCAGAAGCTGATGAATCAGTGATTGGATCCTGTAGCTGGAAGACACTGGGGACCAGCTCTTCAAAGATATTTAAGTACCTAGGTTTTGCTGATTAAAATAGGAGTTAGTCACCTAAATAGGAGTTAGATTACAGATATCTTGACGAAACCCAAATATCTAAGGCCTAAATATCTCTCATGAAGGAAAGCACGTTTCTTCTAATTCTCACCAATTTTACAGAATGATTACACCAAATGGTGTTTTTCTGAACACGCACCCCAGGTGAGTTGGGGGGGGATTAAAAGAAAACAAAGAAAGAAAAGATCAGGCATGTGAACTAAAAGAAACATTAGATCAAGGAGATAGGAGTATGTGTCACAGAAGTTTCTCTCATTCGTTTTTCTAGTCCATGTAGTGGAAATCCTATCCTTGTTTCCTTCCAGCCACTGAGACTGATGAGATAGGACAGGCAGTGACTGGGAGTTTCTCTGATATCAGATAACCATCTTGATGGATGTCTGAGATGCCTTTCAACTCAGGCTGCCTCAGCTGTCACCCAGACACTGCTCTGGAGGAAGATAAACTTCTAAGTTCTACTGTTTCTCTTTCTCCTTTGCTGTTGTAAGTCACACTTAAGGCTTGCATTGATTCTCCAACATATTGCAGAGACGAGGTGTGGGGATGCAGCAGAGCAAGCTGCATTCAATTATGCAGCAATGAACTGACACCTGCCAGGTCTCTCACACAGCATCTGATCACCAATTAAAGGGATGATTTATGGTTTAAAGAGAGGATGCCTTTCCTGTCTTGTAACTTGGTTGTTTGGAGAAGAGGCCAGCTCGCAGGCAGTAATGAGAAATTGGGCTTTCTTGGCAAACAGATCTTTGGATGAAACTTCACTGGTTGGCTCATTAGCACCAAACACAGGGTAAGGAAGCTTCAGAATATTTTACTTGAGTGCAATTTACCTCCCAGGCAAAACAGGCATCTGAATCAACAGGTGCTGAGAGGGTGGGAAAAGGTCTTTCTGTGGCCCCCTGAGAGTTGACCCAAAGTGGACTTGGGTTCTCTGTACAGAATGCTGAAGGATGTTTTCTGTGTTCCTGGACTTGCAGTGAGAGAGGAACCAGACTCCCACAGTCAGACACGCTCTGAGTGCGCAGGCTGGTGCGTGGATCCCTGGCCTGACTCCAGCAGGCTCTTTCTGTTGAACATATAATTCTCCTCTCTTTCTCTTTTATTATAACTATTATTGTCCTGTGCATATTAATTGAGATGTAGTAGAAAAAGGTTTCAAGAGACCCTAGAGTGGTTAGATGTGTGGCTGTGTACTGGTTTGGGGTTTTTTTGGAAAGGTATTTCTGTCTTGTTGTGGCTTATGTGATTTTTAAGAAACCTATGTAAAATAATGGTCCCCCATAGGGACTGGAAACCTATGGTACATGCTGCTGCAAACATAGATGAAGTAAAATATTACAGATGGATGAAAACATGGAAGAGCTGAATTATTCACCTGCCAGACTTGAAGGAACTAATTATATATGAGTCCTAATTTTTGTGGCACACTCAATTAAAATCAATTTCTGAAGGCCTGATAGGGAATAATGGTTGGTAGGAATTTTATGGGAAGAGAAAGACTTACAGTTTTGATGTCTTCACTCAGGATCATTTACGTATTTTATAAATGATTATTCAATGTTATCCCAACCTGAAGTCCTTAGTCAGGATTAGATGGTGGGAATAAACATCTCTGAAAACGGTGACAACAAAGCTACTGGATTCAGAATCCAACAAGAAGGTAGAAAACTAGAAAAATAAGGAGAGCAGAGTGGAGTAAATGCAGGAAAGAGATGAATGAACTTCACAAAAGATGCAGGATAGTGGGCAGCTGCTAAAAGTGGTCATGCTAAAGGTACAGTAGTAAACTACAGCAGCCTAGGAAGAACAGCAAGATGCCAATACAGACACACAAAGATGTCTTTAAAAGCTTGATGGATTAAAATAAATTAATCAGACTTAACTGAAGTCTTGATATTTGACTGGAGATGAGTACAAAAGAATAGTGCAAAGAGAATTGGAGTTCAACATCCAAATAAAAGACTCTGGAAGGGATGCAGACGGAGAAATACAGACTTCACAAGTGTGCAGGTGACCAAGAAATAATAACAGGGATCTTGTGAAGCACAAGAGCTTTCCACACAGGAGTCAAATTGGTTTAAGAACATATAGGTGACTTGCATATGAGTCAGACTAACCGCACAAAACTCTTGAGGAAATTGCTACTACAGTCTCTGCATGAGTGGTAGTTCTTAACTCCTCACTGCTACTGGGGAGGGCCCAAAGGACCAGAGAAGGACAAAGTAATTCATACATTTGGAAAGAGAAAAGGTGAACCCAGGGAATTATAGACTAGTCACTTTAACCTAGAAAAATAATATAATAAATTATTAAACAATCAATTTATAAGCAACTGGAGTGCAATAAAATGATAAAAGGTGCAGCCAACATGGGATGGCAAAGAACAAATCTTGTCATTTCAATCTAATTTTACTTAACAGAGCCACCTGCCAGAGTGGTTTAGGAGGATGCAGTAGTTATGATGTATCTTTCTTTTAATACAATCCCAGTTCATTTTCTTATAAGTAAACTAGGAAAATATGATATATAGGAAGTCCTCCAGATCAGGACGAGGCCACAATTGGCTGAGAAGTCATGCATGAATAGTTCTCCTTTAAACTGGGAGGACATTAGATTTGGAGTCCCACACTACTTCAATATTTTCATTATCCGTGAGGATGATGTACTAAGGTGCACATCTATAAAATTTACAAGTGACACTTTGCTGGAAGGGACTGCAAGCAGTTTGTGAGACAGGATTAGAATTTAAAATGATTCTGATATGTTGGAGGAGCAGTAGAAAATCAACATGAAATTCAATAGGACAATGGTGCAAATGACTCCTTTGGAAGGAGAAAGTATGGCTATGTCCATGAAACAGAATAACTGCCTCGATGGCCATGTGGTGGAAAAGGATCTAGGGGTTATAATACTGCACAAAAGTAATATGAATTAACAGTGAGAAGAGGCAAATCTCACTCTGGAAAGTAACACCAGGCAGATCATATATTCTGCTTAGTTGGATGTTGAGGAGGCTTCAGATGGAGAATGAGGTCTTTTGCGTGTCCTGTATTATAATGTGGACAAATTGGGGACGTTCAAAGAGATATCAGCAATGAGGAGAGAAGTTTCAGAAAATGGGACTTATGAGGAAAGCTGAAGGTGTTAAGCACTAATAAGAAAAGACAAAAAGAGGACACAATGCAGCCTCCTAACACACCAAAGGAAATTTTAGCAGAGGATCAGTTGTTCTCTGAGGGTGTAAGACAATGAGTGCTCGGCTTAATTTCCAGCAGGAAGATGATCTTTGTTAGATGAAGAAATCTGGGGTCTTAAATCAACTAGCAAGGAGAGCCATGAACTACACTTTAACAAGCTTTTGGTTGATGGACATCTAGATCAGGGATGTTACATCTCCTTAAGCTCGGGCATAGCTTCCATTTCCATTGGGATCACAATCTTTATCTTTGAAAATAATCAGAAAGTCATCCTGGAGATAAGTCTCTCTGCCAGAAGCTCAATCAAAATCGATGCAACTCCATATGGTAGTGAAATAAATAAATAAATATTTCAAAAGTTAGTGCTCAGGAAAGTTTTGAGTACATACAAGGATGTTATCAATGGATGCTAATCATTCCTTTCAATTAATTGATAAAATAATAGCATACAAAAGGAAATTTTGCTGCTTCTGTTTCAATTTTAAATCAGTTCAGTGTCTAAAATCTTTTCTGACTCTCTTCCTCTCTTCCCCATCCAATTATATAATTTCTTATAATAAGTAATGCTTCTCACAAACCTTTCCTCACCTAAACCATATAGCTACAATATTCTTCCTACTCTTTATGCCCACAACATTCTTCTTAAATAACATTTGTGGGAGTCCAGTTCTTTACATGTGAAAACACCTACAAGAATATCCTGTCTTTCACTACACTAGTCCCAGTGGTAGTCCTTGTTATGCTTGTTATTCATTCAAAAAGTAATGAACAAGAACAATAAATAATATAGATGATTGCTGAGGTATGAATAATGATAAATAATTGGGGGGAGAGCATTGTTACTTGTCATACAACCTCTATTTCTTACAAAATGTGAAATAGGGCAGGAAAGCTTCGTGCAGTGATGAAATCGCCACATTCTGTCACTGTTCTCAGAAGGGTTCAGGGCTCACAGTAGAAGCCAAATTTTCTAAATGATTCTCCATTTTCTGTGTGCCTTGATTTCTTTTGATGACATGCACCATAGTAAAAACTGCTAGAGACAGAGAATGGCCAAAGATTTACCCCTTTTTTTGGTGGTTAAAGAAGAAAACTATTCTGAAAATCACCTCTGCATTTTGGGTACTAACGACTTGGGAATTTGATTCTGAGGGTTTGGTTTTACTGTCTATAGCTTGGTCCCACATGGCCATTTACATAAAACCCACAATCCACTGTAGTGATAGAAAGATCATGATCTGGAAGAGGAAAAAAAGAACAAAAAATGAGGAAGTAAATCCTGGGTTTGATTCCATTCTCGGTGATAATGAGTAAAAAATGTGACTAATTATACTGGGTTAATTGGCATTTGCACAGGTGCAGATGTGACGTGTGAGCACACCCTCTGTTTGCTACAGATGTTAAAAGCTAATTTTAATTTCATGAAGAATTATTTTATCAAATGCAGAGGTTTGATTTAGCAAACCACTGGCACCTGAGCTGGGTGTAAATTGACACAGTGACTTACAGCAGCCCAAAATCTGTCTACTGCATCCAGGTCTTGCACTAAAACCCTGAAATCACCTTACTGATAGAGAAACTGGGTTTGTGAAAATCTGAAAAAGGAATAAGTAAACAAATGGGATTTCTCAAGCTTCATACCTGGTCTAAGCAGAGGCAGAGTTTCAGCTGGTAATTGCCAAGCCTGCAAGAGCCATTTTAACATTGTCTTGTGGCAGCCGAAAGTGGTTTGTGTCTAGCAATACGTATAGCAGTAATAAAAGAACACTTATAATTTTATTGAGGTGCCAACAAAACTTAAAGATTGATACCGTGTTGGGGGAATGGGGGGAAGAAGAAGCCGTCATGTGTAAAGAATGCGCAGCGCAGTGACTCTGCACGTGGCTTTGCGTCTGACCAGGAGTTAGAGCTCTAATAGGTTTCTGCATGTGTGCCGTGGCTCACAGACGTGCTGGATGGAAGCATGCTGAGCTGCCTGGCTACTCTCTGAAAAGCAATGATCCCTGACTGCAGCTCAGCCACAGAATATGTACTTGTAGTGAGGTGTGAACGCTTCTGAGAGGTGATGTGGATCTTGGAAAGCTGCTGTCAGATGAATTATGGAAGCTACCTCTCTATGCTGATTGTAGTGAAAGAGCAGTACTCTTGGCTTCATGCTGGTCACAACTGAGGAAAGGAGCAGTTAGCTTCTTTCATATCAACTCCTGGTTGATGTTAGCCTAGAGAAAGCTGGCAACAAAAAAAACATCAATGACAGAAAGAAGGGTGACTCTAGGGATGTGTGCCTCCCTTCCATATCCTTGATAATGCATTTCATCCATTGCCAGTGGACTTCTAAGAAGCTGCGGGGAGAAATATTGCACCCCGTACACCATTTATCCTAGTATTACTTTGTTGCTATCCATACCTTTCTTTTCAGGGGTCTTAACTGATTTCAGACCATTCTCTCTCAACTATTACCCCTATTGTGCTGTAATACTAGTGCAGTTCTCCAGCTTGGTGACTGGAGCAGCCAAACACTAAGCCCTGTAGGTGTTTTCTTTCAAGAATCCTCAAGTCCTATATGACGCTTATGCTTTGTACTCTCATCCAGGGTGGACGAAGTTCTTATAGGCTGAAGAAGAACATCATGGGAGGGGAGACTTTATGCTAAATTCATATTGAAAAGTCTGACAAGTTACCCATCTCTGCATAGGGAGAAGCCTTGTATAAGTTTCACAACTGTCACTGTCAGATGGTACATTCTAACCTGAAACATCTCCCCCAACACATGCAATTTCCTATCTGACCTATCTCAACTCTCCCTACTTCAAGCTACTCTTCACAGAAAGAAGATAAATAAAAAATGAAACCAAAACAGCAGATGCAAGAAGAGCTGTTGCTGATCTAACAATTTTGAAGCTACTCTATTGAGGTGAAGTTATACTTGTTATCATTTTACTCTTCTTTTTCTGCTCTTTAGTGACCTCTTTGCATCTCTTGGTTAACTCTGTGCCTTAGGACAGGTAACTGTGCAAAAGCATCCAGGGAAATCAAGAGACAAGTGTTGTTCCTAGCAAGAGGAAACATTTTCCCAGTTTTACAAGAACAGCCTTTCAGCTAACAACCCCATGGCTGTTAGAAAGTCACTCCTTTCAGCATGTATCTTTGAAACGATCCCCGACTCTGACTTTGAAATGCACTTGGCAGCCAGCGCTGAGCCAGCGGAGAACAGAGCACAGAGGTGTGCAGGGCTCCCTCTGTTCTGTTCTAGGGAGGACTTGGGCAGCACTGTTGAGTTCCTCTGCATCACACTGATAAACATCAGCTGGTTGTTTACTGAATTCTAGATTGTATGCAGGGGAACACCTAACAGCTGGATCAGCAATTACAGCTTCCTTTTTTAAGGGGTACAGTAGAAATCTTCGGAGTGTAAAGAATCTTGCAAGAAATCAGTATTAGGTTAGGAAGAGGAGGAAGATAACTTTAGATGACACCAGCAAACTCTGCTGAGATCTGTCTTCCTCTGGTGGGATTAATGGATATATTACTGTGCAATCTACAGCAGAAAGACCCAAGAAAACCATGGAAAGGAGAGGCTGGGGGATACCAGGATCTCATGGTGTTCTACCAGTGAATCGGTAACTAGTGACAGGAAACTCATTGAGCTGCTTGTGTGGTTTGCCACCTAGCAGACTTGGTGGTATAGATCTACTTGACCAGCCTTTAGAACTCCACTTCAGTTTACAAGTGGAGAACTGCTAAATTTTTTAAAATCAAAATGAAAATATGAAGCCTCTGTCACAAATTTAAATGTGCAGCCAGGCAGAAGTGAGGTTAAACCATAGAGTGTTCATTCATTACTTTGTTTCCTCACCATTTTGCTTGTTTATTGCATGTGGAAGTGCATTTTCATTTCTTAGTTCAATTGATTTTTTTTTCCCCCCAATCATTTCATGCAACATGTTCAGGTGTTTTGCTGATCACAGACTGAGAAATCATTCTTTAGAGATCATGCCATTTGAGAGCATGTGTGGTAAACAGAAGTGAACAAATTATTGAATGACCTCTAGTCAACCCTTTTGCTTTCCAGTAGGGTCAGGTAGATCAATGCTTTTCAAGAGACGACTTCATCTAGTCTCTTTAAAAACCTCCAGTGGCGGTGATTTCACGTTTTCCCAAGGCTGAGCAGAAAGAGCTCTGAGAGCTCAGCTGCCTTGAAAATTGAAGCCCAGCAAGGCCAAGTTTTCCTTCCAGCCATGAAGACTCTGGAAAAGCAGAAAAGCAAGCAGGAAAAGCCTCGAAAGCTGTTAATGACCCCTCAGGGAAACCTGCTGCGGGCAGTCCCCTCAAACTCAGTATGGTCCATGTAGATGAATTGCAGGTGCTTCCGTCCCGTAAGTCTGTGAAGTTTCCTTTTGCTTTAATATTTATAGAAAGCCACTATAACATATCAAACGTGTACTCATCTTTACTCCATTACTCACAAGAGAGATAACTCAATATGTCAAATATGCCCTGATCAAGGGGTAATTTCTCTTCTCCCCCTGCCAAACGCAGGCCAGGTGTAAATGGATGCATCTCCATGAAAATTCTATCTTTTTATGCTGGAACTGAGCACAGCCCTCTTGCTCAGTCTACTGGAACATTTCCCAGATACCAATGTCAGCTCTTCAGTTCAATCCAAAGCATGTCATATGGCCCTTTTCTTTAACCAGCCCTACGGAAAGAACAGACACAAATTGTGCTTTCATGGCTTAGTACTTTGTTTAAGAGCATGAAATTGTCTCTCAGTGAGAGAGACGGAGTCTTTCAAGCTAGCAAAGGAGAGACATTTTTAAGCACCCTAACCCACAGGAATGTAATAGCTGCTAAGACTGGGATTCATCTCCTTTCTCTTTAGAAGTCAAACAGTGAGAGGTCTGAGATAATCACCCCAATCTCTCTCTGTAGTCTGGGGCTGTGGGTACCTCCAGAGGCAATTCATCTGACCCAGATTAGACCCTGTTCTTGAGAATGAAATGAAATGTCTTCCAGGGGAGCTTATTTCTCCCTGCTGTCTGTAGAGGAAGCCTGGTGTGACTAGATCAGACTTAGATGTTGAACACCTAGACGCTAAAATTAATGAAATGAGTCTTAGTCTGCCCGGCATACAAAAATTTCAACAGTTTAGCTGATGTAAATCCCTGCACATTAAGAACAGCTCATGAAGTTTTACTTCAACCTTGTGTCGCACTGATTGAGTCCAAGCCTTGAGAAACAAAAGCAGGAAAATAATATTTGTGCATTCATTTTATTTCAATGTTTTAAAAAATCATGAAATTCTGGGGTAATCCCAACTCCCACAATTTTCTTTGGAAATCTTAACAAAAATTCCATGTTTAAACTAGACGAGGAAAAGATCTTTCTGAAATACTACTTCACAGTCCACAGAGGACAAGTAATGCATCTTTACAATTATTTTTTGTCTCTTCTTTTTGAATCTCTGATCTCTTTCTTGTACCGAATTCCTCTGATTTCATTGTTATCTGTTATGCTTAGGTAGGCTTAGTATGAACTTTCAGTGGTATTTTTGGTTTGTTGGGTTTTTTTTTCCCCTCTTCTTTATTACATTCCCTTCTTCATGTTCTCCTGTCTCTACAAGTAAATCCAGGATGGCTTTATGATTTATAGAGAAGCATAAATATCTTTGGTACTATATATACACCAGTACAAATACATTTCCTGACCTTGAATTGTTCTTGTCACAAAAGTATCCAGATGTTACCAAAATCTATAGTACAAGTGTAGGAATTGGTGCAAGTCACCATGGTGTTATTGGGATGAAGATGCCACTATAAACATGCTGTGTTCATGAGAGGAGCCTATTGGATTTTCTTATGACATTTTCCATAAAGGCAGGGCTATATATTTCATAGCCTTAAAGAAAAGATATTTTCTGAGGAGGTGAAAAGCAGCAAATAAACAAAACAGAAACTAAGGATCAAATAGATAGATAGGACAAGACAGATAGTAGGAAAAAATATTTTCCTGTGAGGATGCTGAGGCACTGGCCCAGGCTGCCCAGGGAAGTGGTGGCTGCCCCATCCCTGGAGGTGTTCAAGGCCAAGTTGGATGGGGCTTTGAGCAACTGCATCCAGTGGGAGGATCCCTGTCCAAGGAAGTTGGAACTAGATTGTCTTTCAGGTCTCTTCCAACCCTAGCCATTCTATGATTTTATGACAACCAGTCACTAACTTCAGACAAGCTCTGATCTCATCCTGTGGACTGTGCAGCAGCTGGCACCTGGGTTAATTTAATCCAGAACAAATGCACTTCATCCTTCGTCCACCATGTAAATGCAAGTTCAGTGATAACATTCAGTGGGGAAATGAGACTTGCACACTTCAGCTACACTGCAGAGTTTGTTTGAACTCACCTTGAATCCATGTCTTGGGTCTTCTAATCTAGCATTGCCAGTAGACATTTTCTCCCTCTTCTATGGAGGGAACATTTCAGTTATTACCTCTGTGGAGAGGTAAGGAGGTACAGACAATCGATGTGTTCAAGTATGTGCCTTTGAATGGGATGAGTAAATGTAGAGTCATTGAAGAACAAAAAATGTTGTTAGGCGCTGATGTGCCTTCTGTGCTATTCGGTCTTAGAGCGATTGCAATCAGAAAGACAAAAAAGAACAAAGCTGAATGTACACAGGTGAGATTGTGTTTATTCAGACACCATATTGGGCAGATATATATGGACTTTGTTAGTAGCTTAGAAACATATAATGAGCAATAGTAGAACAAGTGTTAAAACATCTATGGACACAGAATGCGTTAGTCTGCATACGTCCCTGACTCTGCACGCACTAGCTCATGTGTGTGTACACACCCATACACACTTCCCTCATCCTATAAATACTGTTACGTTAAAGGTTTTCCAGCTCAAAAGCTACTGGCAGTCTCTCCAGACCATACACAGAGGAAAATACACACAAGCACAAGCTGCATTCTACTCTGTGATGAGACATTTTTCCATTTAAAGTGTCATCGTCCTTGTTATTACTATCAGTACTGTGGTATCCTCTTTTCTGTGATATATTTCATCAAACTGTATGAGGAAGATTAAAAAAAAACCCAAAAAAACTCAAACTCCAGACCCAATAAGATCTGCCTGGGTAATTTAGGGATATTCCCAGAATTGTTGAATTTGAATCCAGCACACTAAAACTCAAATGGGAACTTACTCTAAATTCATATGATCTCCTTCCCCCTGGCATACACAGGAATATACCTGCATATAACCTTAAAGATATCTTTCCTAGCAAACCCTACCAATAGCCACCATCTATCTTTACTCCCACACGCTCCCTTCCATAGATATAACTTTAAAAAAAAAAAAAGTTTCACATCACCACATTCACTATTTCTCTAAGTCAGACATAAGTCCCAGGAAGCTGCCAGAGGTTTAGAAGCTAAGCCAGCCATGCACAGCTCCGGTGCTGCTGACATTACCAGACGGCATTAATTTAATTCCACTCAGTTATGCTTTTAAATTTGATTTGAAAAATGTGTCATAAAATACCATCGAGAAGTGCAGTGCAGCATTTTGAAACAGTCTGTGATGTTCCCTGCATGGAGAAAGTGGTGGGGAAGGGAATATAATTGCCATTGCTAAGTACTGTGGGGCATGTTTGTGAGAGATTCCTTTAGAGAGTGGGTGGAGTGAATCAAGAATTGCAAACAAACATTATATCCACTAAATATTTTCATGGTGTAGCAGATTCAGGGAACTCTGATTTAGTGCTTCAAGGCCAAGGGTTGATGGAGAAGGAAAAGATACATGAGAAGCTTTCCAGATCAGCAGGCATAACCAGAAAAGCGAAATAGCCTGAAGCACAAATTTCCACAAGAGAAATCTGGAGAACCATTAAGACTTAGGTTAATTGTGTAAAAATGTAGAATACTAGCAATGAAGAAGTAGGGGTTTGTCCTTGACCCACTGTTACTCCAGAAAGTTCAAAACCTTTTGAGGACAGGGTGAGCTTTAACTGGTGCCCATTCCATCAACAGGTCACTTCCACTCTCATTGCAGGTACCAGATTCTATTTTCATTCTCCGCTTTTTGAAACAGAACAACTTTTCCCACTTCCACAGCCAGCCCATTTGTTCGCATATGCACCTAGAAATTCATAGCTGGTCACAAAGGAGCAGATGGTCTTACGGAAAGAACTGCAATGGAAATATTTTCTCCTATCCAAAAACTTAGTTTCTTTTTTCTCTGTCCGAAATCTGAAAGTTATTCTGAAAAGATAAAGTTGTTAGTGGACAACTTTTAAGGAAAAAAAAAAAAAAGAGTGAATCAAAGTTTTATGTTAATTATTATTATTGTGTTTCAATATTATTATGAAATTGTCATAATTTCAAACCAAAAAAATAAAACCGAGGAGTTGTGCTTTCCTTAAACACAACATGTTGAAATTTCTGCAAATTGCTTTAAGAAAATTTTAGAAACTGATTTTTCTGAAGTTTTATACAATCTTCAAAGGTGCTTCTCTCTGTCTAAGGATGAGCCCTGTATCCTAAACCTTCTCAGTGTGAAGGGAACAGCCTTTCTCGTTGACTCCCCATGATGATTTCCCCTCCAAGAGATGGGTCTGATCCAGTGACAGCCTTGTGAGGAGCTGGCTCAGGAAAGTGAGTTTCTCTCCTTAGGTGATTGAGTTTTCTCCACTTCCTGTTGTGATGCTTTGTGTTCCTGGGGATGAGCCTTTTATCACACGGACACTGACCAGTGACAAAAAGGGTGCTAATGAATTTATCTGGACAGCTCTGCCATGGATCCTTAAGTCACTCTTATGAAGATAGAATGCAATTGCCTTCACTCTTTTAATTTAATCCTGAACCATGGCTCTTGCAAAGTACCTACATGAGGGGCTCAAAGGTCTCATTTTCTAAAGAACTACTTTTTTATCTCTCTCCTTTCTCTTCTTTCCCCACTTCTCTCTTTCTCTGCTTTCCATTACAATTTTCTCTTTGACCATTGCTGTCGTTTCAATTGTCAAGACCTGGTAGGGCAGAGAATCGAATGGAGGGCTGCATGCCTCACCCCTTACTGGAGAGGCAGATGTGAATGCTGAAAGATTCTCATCCTGGCAAGCACCCAAGCACTCTGTGACAGCCTTTAAGCACCTGAAGCACACCCTAGGAATACTGAGCAATCCACAGCTGTACAGTCCTGGGTACCGGCTAACACCAAGCAACAGCACACGCCTGGAATACCGAGTAACCCACTCCTTATGCTGGAATATTGAATGACCCACGGCCACCAACACTCCCTGAATACCAAGCGGCTCTGCACCTTTGCAATGGCAACAACTGCATCTGAAGGGAAATGTTGTGACTTGGCTCAAAACCAATCCTCCTGCAGGAAAAAACAGGATTTGAAAAGATAGAGTCAGCCTGAAGCTGTGGAGTTGGATCCTGAGCTAGGATTTTCCAGAGAACGTATAGAATATAAAGTGTCCAAATATTACCAACCCTTGTAGTGGGAGCTGAGCACTGAATTCAGTTCTTCAGGCACGAATCTTCAGGCACTTTTTAAAAATTCAGACTAAGATTGAACGCGTTCTCTAGTGAGCGGAGAAGTGCATTGCTATTCCTTACCGATCCTGGTGTCAGCAGCACCACGACAAGGGCCACTTCTGCACTGGGAGACACCGGGTCAGAAGGACTTGAGAACTTCATCTGTGAACTTTAATTGACCTTCTCCTGAAGCCAGAACGCTTCCTACTTTTTCCTTTCCTTACGTACCTTAGACAGGAGGTACACAAAAAAAAAGGTTATTTGGAAACTCATTTTTCCCCTCCAGGGTATTAACACAAGATTTACAAAGGCTTATAATCCCTTTAGACAACAGCAGCAAGAGCAGCAGCAACTACAAAGCCCAAAGCTTGGAACTCAATCCCCCAGTGACCGGCTGAACCCTCTGCTGAAGTTGCAAACGAAAAGAGAAAGGTGTGAAGATATTTACATCAAACACATGGAACGAGAGGGGATTTTAATCAAACTTTTCTTTTTTATCTGTTCTTTCTTCTCTTGGAATCTGCTTTTTCTTTATCCTGATGAAATTCACTGCTTGCTTTTTTGCCTTTTTTTTTTCCTGTAAAAAAGGAGGATTTAAAAAAAAATAATCACAATCTCCCCTGAAAACTCTGAGTATTAAAACTCCAGGGCAATGCATCTCCAAAATCTATAAGACTGTAAGAAGATAAGAGACAAAAACCCACAGAAATGTTTCCTCTCTGTGTCTTTGGAAGTTGCAGACGCATGTATAATACCCCTAAGCCGGGGTAATCTTCTTGCCTCCTCCTGCCTTTCCTGATGCATGCGGATGTACTTAGCATTAATATTCCTCACACTACAGCAAATGAACACCCAGGAGGCAGCTGACTCAATCAGTGCTTGTTTTACTTACTGTGTATCACTGAGAAAAGACCATAAACTAGAGCACGACAGATCTGTAATGCTCATTTCAATATGCTTCCCCTGTTTGTTCCAGCCCCGATGAACTTTCATATTCAGCCAAAATAAAAGAAAAAAAAAGAATTAAGAAATATATTATAAAAAACACATTAGCAATGTGTGGTAAATTACCATTGGAGATTCCAGTTCCTCATGGTAGGAGCATTTGTGAACAAACACATTTGTTTACTTCATTTTTCCTGCTGCCTTCTCCAGCATATGATTATTCACTCAACGATGTCATGACTCCCAAGTCTGATGTCATGGCTGTTTCCACAGCAACCGAATTGAATCAAAGACAGACTTGAAGCCAGGTAGGCTGGAGTTAAAATAATTTGGAGAAAGCATTTGTCCATTCTTCCCCATAAAATTGATGGGCTCCTACCACTGCTGTTTGGAGATTGGAATTTGTTTTAATTATGATGGCACAATCACAAAATGCAAAGGAGCTAGCTGTTATTTTTGGAGCAGATACAGCTGCAGAGTAATTGAGAGAAAAAAAAATCGTTCAGGCCATACAGATGAGCTTATTTCACGTGTTGAGAAACACATACCCAATTGGATGGGGTAGGAGGTATAGTCCTTATTTCCCTGATCAGTTCCTGCTGGTGCTGATGAAGATCTACTAATACTGTTGGCACGTTTGAGGATAAGAATGCATTGGATGTGTCTGTAATGACTATAGTGAGAATGTACACACCTACCCTAAAAGTAGCCACCTCCAGTGTACATACTGAAGTGAGGAGTGATGACTACTGCCTCTCCAGTTTCTTAATAACAAAGCCTGCCTTCCTATCAGTTCCTCACATCTCTACTTGCCCTAAACCTTAGTTTAACCCATCCTACCAT
The DNA here is from genome assembly GCF_032191515.1 of Phaenicophaeus curvirostris. Taxonomy (NCBI): domain Eukaryota; kingdom Metazoa; phylum Chordata; class Aves; order Cuculiformes; family Cuculidae; genus Phaenicophaeus; species Phaenicophaeus curvirostris. Next base: position 5,451,349 of record NC_091411.1, read on the forward strand.
GGGTCACTGTATTGACTTGATGATGAGCCTCCCAGAGAGGCTGTAATTGAATTTGCAGCAGAAGAAATAGATCTGAGGAGACGGAAGGGATGATTATGCTGGGATGGTGGAAAAAGTTTCAGGAAACAAGGTGCCTCCTGGGAATATGGTGCCATGAAACTTGCTTTGATTCAGCGGAAACTAGAGATAGGCTGAGGATGATGAAACAAGCCGTAGACCAGAACAAGACTTTAAGAGCAGAATATGTTGTGTTAATTTAGAGAAGAGTTTTGAATAGAGATGCCAGATTATTTTAGTTAGGGACATGTTTCCAGTGAATTTCCTAACAGAAATACAGAAGCATTTTGGAGGGATGGTGGTAAGTGAATCAGAAACTGGGTATGTGAGAGGGTGAATAAGACTGTGTGACTGTCCACTGATTTTATATATATATATGCATGAATATATATATATGGTTAAAAGATCAATCAACACAACTGGAATGACCAGAATATTGTTAACATTGAGGTTCATATTTGCTTGGGCTCCTGGTAGGACGGGACACAGGTAGCCAGCAGTTTCATGGTCAGTGAGAATTTAGTCAGCCCAAGTGCCATCAAATGGGCTTTGCTTGACTCACAGGCAGTAGGAGGAAAGTTAATTCAGCTGCAGTTGGAAGGCGTGCTTTTCATGCTCTACTGGCTCTCTGTTTATTGCATTCATTAGCTTCAAAGCCAAGATCAGCCTGTGGGATCCCTGCCTCCTGCCTTGTGACCTGGATGCGTCTTTGCCTGTCCGCTCTGTGCATTGTTTTCTAACAGCCTGTTATTAGAGCAGCCTGTTATTATAACAGGGGCTGGGTGGCAGAAGCCCTCACAGCGCCAAGCTATAATCCGAAGACCGTACATGTTCTTTATGTCTGATAAACAAACTGTTTTTACCTGCTTTGTGTTTTAATGGAGTCAGCCCCACAAACACACCGAAGGACTGAGCTGTCTCAGCAATATCTAACATGCCTGATTCAGAGGCATTTGTGTCTTGATACGGGGCACATCATTCAAAGGTTTTCTGCTTTCAGACATTTGGGTCACATTGGTCTTTTACCTATAAGAAAAGAAATTGCATTCTGGGGCTATCAAAACAAGCTGTGTTGTGGTAATTCTGGTTTATTGCTTTATTTTACTTCAGGTTTTGTTTACTCAGACCCTTGCTCAGAGCGTTTGAATTATAATGCCAATAAGTAACCCAGGTGGCTACCTATCCCATCCTTCCTCCAAGAACATCTCTTATTTTTCTTTCTAGGAATTAGAAGTGGTTCACAAAGACCTGGAAGGACAAATACTTGATGATGACACAATGCATGAGTGGCATGAAGCAAACAATTTGCCCTCCACCATTCACCAGAGTTCTAGCATTCTGAACTGGGCAGAGGTCTGACATACCTCCACGCTGAAGAGCTGCTTAAGTGCCATGTTTGGAAGGTCAACACCACCTCATTGCTATGCTCTCTGAATCTTTAATAAAAGAGAGAAAAAAGAGGTTGCTCTGTAGGATTATAAGCTCTAAAGACTTGGTTAAAGACTGTGCACCAACAGGTCACAGTGAGCTTCTCTTCCAGTCTCAGGACCCATTTTAATTTTATCTGTGGGCATATGAAATGGTGGAATCTTTTTCCCACCTATGAATTTATGTTTATAATGCAAGTATCTGTCTTCCCTCCTGTACAAAACAGGTGGAGTTTTACTCACTTGCTGTTTGCTGAAAAATATGAGATGTCCTGCTCCAGTTCAGTCACAACAGGATGAGGTGGCCACAATGCTAGCCCAGTCCCAGCTCTTCTTGGCCCATACAGTGGTGATTTCTCACAGGTCAAAGACTCAGTGATGTCCTTTACTGGAGAATGTTTGAATTATTGACAGGGAAGGATTGGAGGGCATGAGATTACCTGCAAGGAAAGGCCTGTACCAGGAGTATGTAATTCATTCCTATGCTCAAAGTTTTCCCATCATCCCTCCTCTACCCCTTACCCCCAGCACCTCTGCTGTAGTACTCGCTCATAGGAGAGAGCTCTTAGCTACTTACAGACACTTCAGTGACTTTCTCAGGAGATTGACTAGTTACCTTTGATTTGCCAGATGACATCCCTTAAGCTGTGCCACAGCACCTGATGATGCTGAGTGTCTGCTCACTGCTTCAACTAAAGCCAGCAAACCAACCCAACAGCCTTAAGTCCCAATGGGGGGTTTGTTGCACCCTTTTCAGCACTCTGTTGCAAAGGCTGGGGAAAGAAGTCTAACTCCTCCAGCCAGACTGGGATGATTCATGGCACACAGAGGAGGTAGCCCTGCTAATTTAAAGGCCTACAGTAGGCGTGCTCTTGGCCTCCTTAAAATAGAATGGTTTTTCTGTGTCAGCACCTCTTGCTCCTCCGTCCCCCACAACATTTTCTGATTATATCCTTGGAGTGTTACCTGCACATCAGGTTTTCGAGAATGGCTGCTGAGTCCTGAGCTCAGAGAGAGACTGGAAATACTAGGGAGGAAAAGAGAAGTTTCATCAGCAAAATCTGAGAGGTGGGAAAAAAGAGAAAGATAAAAGAAAATATCTATCCCAACCTTCTCCCTTCAATAGCAAGGCTCTTGCCTAATTCCCTAATGGAGTATATTTGCTAGTATTGTGAGAAGTGATTGGGAGCCACTGGGTCAGAAGGAAAAGCAAGGAGCATTATTACTACCTGTTCTGTGATGAAACGAGGTGGAGGAACTGCAGCATAACCCTCAGGACCTGGTAGCGTGCTATCAGGAGTACAATGATTGCTGCTTGGACTAGCAGTAGAGGTGATGTTCACATGCTACCGTTCTCCTCATCACTCTTGCCCATAGAAAGTTGGGGAAATCTTTATGGTATGAGATTGGTAGCCCTAAATGCAGGTACTCCATCCCAAACACAGCCTGCATTCCAGCCTAGCCTCGGGCCACCAGTCCTTGCTCCAGAGATGCTGGTCTGCTCTAGCAGCCCCCGTGGCTGATCTGATCTCTTGCTGGGGTGGTGGGATGAGTCCCAGGCTCTGACACTCTGCCCTGCCAGCTCCTAGGGGTACCCCTCCTGACTCCCCAGCCTCCAGGGAGCCCCCAGTTCTCTTTGCACCTTGGTACCTTCTTTCAAGTTCAGGAGTGCATGTTAGATCAACCAACTCAAATCATAGACCTTTTGGAACAGAGACTCTTTCCCTTGTTGTGTATATACTGCACTCTCACTTTAGATCATCTTGGCTTCCTAAAGTATTACTAAATAATGCTGAAAGAAATACCTTACTTTCAATGCCAAAATTTGGCTGCTTTGGGGATCAGATACCATTTTTTTCCTCTGAATGTAAGCTGTTTACCTCACAATCCATAATGGATCATACAAAAATGTACTGGGTTGGATTTTTTTTTTTTCCTTCAAGGCATCTAGCTAATGGATGAAGTAATTTAGTGAGGCTATTGTATTTCATTCAATAGCCTATATGTAGATTTGTTGTGAAGGATAAAATGTTCCCTCTTCAAATACTAACAATAGGAGTGCAGTCTGCCACTGACCTTGTACATCATTGCTGTGCTGTGTGCAAGTAACAATGTGGGCCCAGACTATAGACATCACTAACACAGAAATGTTTAGTCTGAATAGCAGGGACACATCCTCTTCCACAGTGCATGTGTCACGAAGCGCCTGTGTGAGGTAGCAATTATTCACAGTTCTTTAAGGCTTGAATGAATACCTCTGATTTCTAACTGTCCTGAAAAAAAAGTTGTTTGTAACTCCCCATGTGTGAACCTTTGAGTTTAAAATATTATAAAACCAGAAGCTTCCACTACTCTCTGTGTATGGGTATGCTCTTTCAAAAACTGTATTGTAAGGTACATGGGCTGCCTTCTCTCCCACTAGAAATAATTGCATTCCTAAAGAGTAACAATCAGCATTCGTGCAGGCTTTTAAATCCAGTGTTTCCTAATTATGAGTGAAGCGAGTTCTGTTGATAACCTGTAAAACATTTTCATAACTTATAAGGTGCAAAAAGATTAGCTGAACTTATGATGGTATTATTCTACACTGTCAGTGTATTAATAGAGAGCGCTAATGGAACTGTTCTCCAATGTCAGTGGGATGGGATCCATCTCATTTCATTAACCACCTGAGAGTTAGATACCTTGTCTAGGCTGGTTGTTCAGGATCTTTCTAAAGTCTGTGCTCAGAGTTATACATCTCACAGAATGATTATTCTCATACCAGCTCTAGTATCCAAATAGATGAGATGAATAATCTGTCTTCTACGGATGTCAATCATCCTCTGGATGCAGCTTCAGGGGATGATGAGACTAAACCCCTAAATTTTAGTTGGCTAAATGTAGCTCAGAAGCTACACTGCAATTAATTAACAAATTAATGAATGTGTCGGTGGACTGGGGCTAAATGAGGCATGTCCTTTGTCCTCATTAGAACACGGATGTTTCCTGAGCAGACATCAGTTCTTCTTGTCCTTGCACATTTCCCCTAAAAGCTAGATCCCTCAGAAAGGAACTGCCTGACAAGTTCTCTATATTTTGGCTTCAATGCAAACAAGAGAAGGTTCCACTCAATGCAAACACAGATGGAAAGCACCAGGAACGATACTGTGACTACATTATTGCAGATTTCCATACAATCAGAGCTTCATTTTCATTCTGATGTTCCCTTAAATGCCCTCCCATGAGATTCCTTTCAGGCCAGTGGAGAGTACCAGCTGAGATGGAAATGTACAGGTATCACAGTAATTCTGTGCCCTGTGGCTCTTCCTGGACCTTAGATAATGTCTAACCATGAGCCGTTAATTACAGCAGTGGAGCCCTGCTGCTTTTCACATACTTGTATTTGCAGAGATGAATAAAATCATAGTCCTATAAAGTTGTTCACTGTCTAAGTTCAGACATCTGGCTTGGGTGTCAGAGATAACTGGCTGGAACCCCTTAAGCTCCATGTAAAATCAGGAGACAAATACTTGAAAAAATGGTAATTCATGCCAAGATCCTAACTTATCTGTTCCAAATCTGGAAGAGCTAAGCTTCTTTGATGGCAACAGAAGGAGCCTAGGAATATGACCCACTAAACTTGGATGCCCAAGATGTCTCACATAAGTCCGTGAGAATGAAAGATGATGCATTAAGACTTTATTAATATCCGACAGGCTTTTGAACATGGTATATAGTAGTTATAAGTGAAGACATGAGGGTGGGATAGGTGCCAGCCTGTCTGACTCTGAGCTTGTTCCAGAACATCTCAGCTCATGGCTGTCCTACAGCTGTCTCTTGACAGACCTATTTCTCTGTTAATTGACAGGCACAACCCCAGAAGCATTAAAAGCATGCATCCCTCTCCTGCAATTTAATTCATCTAAATATTCTCAAAACAGTTTCCTTTTTGTCATTGCCAAATTAAAGTTCTTTCTTCCATAAACTCCATCCTCCTCCTCTTGTCTCCAACTCTCCCTGAGCAACAAAAGTCTACCAGGCTTCACAGGAGAGATTTTCCTCCAGATCTGTTCATAGCTTCAATCTCCACACTAAAAATCTTTCTCTCAGGTACATTGTCTTCTTGGTCCCATGCTGGAAGCCTGAAACCTTCAGCAAACCATGTCCAACCGAAGGCATCCACCAGGCTTCCCCCAGCTCAAATGCAAATTTTAGTGGGGTTTTGGGTACTTACTTTCTATCCTCAGCAGATGGGGCTTGTGACTTTCTCTTCAGGTCCCAGAGGTCTAAAACATTTCCTAAATAACCCTCTCTGAAGATGTAGCCCTTTCCTCAAGTAAAGAATGGATTACTGCTGCTGTCTTACATCACCCTGATGGGGTAATGCTGTTCTCCTTTATAGCTGCTGAAGATCAGGATATTGCACTGGCTTTTATTAGTAGTCTTATGTGGATTTTCTTTTGTGTGGAGCAGGAATGAGCCTGAGGAGGGGCATAGCTGGGAAAGCATCCAGGAAAACCTCAGTAAGTGTGTTTAGAGGGATGGTATTCCCACAAGGAGTTCTATTTGACCAGTGGAAAACATCTTCTTCATTGATAGCAGCTAATGCAAAGCACACCGCCTGCAGCTTTTTATTTTAATGTAGACATCTGAAAGTGACTGTATGATGGAAGGAGAAAGGGAAAGGTTATGCGTCTTCGCAGGCCCAAAATGGCAGTGTAATGAATATAAAAGCTATCCTCTCCTCCTCTAATATATTCACTCACCATTCCACCCTCTTTTCTAGTGACTGTAAACAACATTTGTCATCAGCAATGGGCTACTTTTCATTATAAAACTGATCTGGAAACTACATTTTTATTTCACGTACATCAGCAGCGATGGGAGAAGAAACAGGCAAGGGGAAAATATATGTCGCTAGCAGGAGAAGGACCTGGGACAAGTGTTGCCTGTGCAATTCTGGGGATCATTCATAAGTCTGGCCTCCAAGACAGAAGATGGTCTAATGCCTCATTAAATCCCACTGAGCCAACGATGATGTATCATACCCTTTCAATCTTCAACTAAGTAATGCAGTAAAAAAAAACTAATTTGCACATGTTTAATGCATTCATTAAGCTATTAGTCTTTCAACAAGAGATTTAATAGCAAATTAACAGTTTTTATGAAAGAAAAAACAACAACAAAACTCCCCACTTAGTAGAATTACTTTTGTGTCAGAGCACAATACAGGGTAATGGGCAATTAGGGGTTTCAGAGAGGAGGATGGGAAGACTGGTTTAATTTGTGTTTGGTTTATAATTAGCTGGTGCTTGGTGCTTAGAATTAAATGAATAGGATCCCCTTGTTGGGTAAGACACTGACTTGGGCATAAAGCACAGGGGTTAATAAAAATGATGATGGTAAAAGCTAAAAAACTTCAGTGGTCCATATCTGGAAAACTGTCCTAATATATATGTCTTTCAATGATCAAGTCAGATTTTCTTGTGGTCAGACACTGCAAGTTGTGTTTATGGTGCCTTGGTATTAATGCAGGTCTTGCTGGAGTGTGTAGCACTTTTGACTCAAGCTAACAGGACAAACTCCTTCAAAGCCAAGCTTTGTTTTCTGCACTTGCTCATCAGACCATTTAAAACTCAACAAAATTACAGTCTTTATTTTAAACCTGACTTAAAGTTGCACGAACTCCTAAATGCTTTGCATAATAAAGGTGGATTGTTTATTTAGGTGCAAAGCCTGATTTTCAGTCTGCATTCAATTTGGCAGAGATGTGCCAGTGCAGATGGCTGGCACAAGGGCTATTTTGTAACTTTAAGTTTGCATAAGTCTCTGGGAAAAAAAAAAAAAAGGAGTCTTAATGAGAACACTGAATTCCAAGGGAGAGAGAAAGAATTGTGAAATCAAACTGTGTTGTGAACTTACTGAAAATAAATACAATGCAATACTTGGAAAGGAAAGAAAGACGTGGAGCTGTGTTTGTTTGCTTGTTTATTTTTAAATGCCATTTCTAAGTTTTCTATTTCTTTGAAAAGCCAATTGCCAGAATATTGAATACCAAAGCCTCAGGATTCTTGGACTTTCTTTTTTTTTTTTTGTTTTCACACAAACTTTAGAAAAAATCTTGGTTTTTCTTCTCTGTATCAGAAAAATTCTTTAAAGGATTCTACACTGAGCTTTGATTTTCAGCTGGAGAGAGGCAGAGATAGGGAGAATAGTCTAAAATCAATTTCTGAAAGGTCTGAGGAATCATAAATACAGTTTGAATCAATATCCTGTGTGTGAGAGTTTGTGTGTGCATCTTCCTTCACACACATCTATTCAAACAACTGCTTTCCCATAACAGAATGTTCGAAACCTTAGGGGTAATAAATTGGCTTTCCAAAGTGGAATATTAGCGTGAGGCAATGGATTCATTACATCTGCTTTTCCAAGGCTCTTCTCCCCACAGAGGATTGTCTTCTCCCACTGATAATGATTTGATGTAGCTGCGAGTGCATTGGCATTCAGGACAGGAAAATACCCCTTAGAAAAGCACTTTTCTGCAAACTTCATGAATTTTAAGAACAAGCCTAAAATTAAGCAGGTGCTTAAGTCTTGTCACAAGGAAGCAATGCAGCCACATCTAAAAGTCCTTGAATCTCTGTAGGTGAGGCCAAGTTTACTCCTTGTATCACCACGGACTCAAAGAGTAGTTTTCCTGCATAAAAATTCAGTAGGATCCTTAGGGCCTGAGGCTGAACTTGTTTGCATCCCATCGCATTGTGTTCTGAATGCTGCTGTTCCAATATTTACCCAAGGTAATGGATAGTAGTAATAAGACTTTGCACTTCAGCAAGGTACGGTTAGAATTAACAAACTGCATGTGTGGCTTGGCTCCTGGCAGCTGCTGGTAGAAGATACCATAGGTTATTCACAGATGTTTCAAAGTCAGAGATTCTGGGCTGCTGTTTGGTAATAAAGCAGAAGCAACGTATCACAGCAAAGGAGGTTCTTGGGTCCTGGAATGTAGTTTGGCTGTTTATGGGCACTGGAACAGGCTGCCCAGGGCGGGGGTTGAGTCACCTTCCCTGGAGGTGTTTAAGGGACGAGTGGACAAGGCGCTGAGGGACATGGTTTAGTGATTGATGGGAATGGTTGGACTCGATGATCTGGTGGGTCTCTTCCAACCTGGTGATTCTATGATTCTATGGATATGTATTAGTGCCAGAGGATCTGTCGCTGTAAAATGTGTCAGCTGCTTGGATGTGCTGCTGGAACATCACAGAGACTTTGGTCATCTCTGTGCTGGAAGCTCCTAAACTCTTGGTACCGGGACAGCAGAAGTAATGGATGCCAGTGTTATCCTCAGCATGGGCTTGTGCAGCAAATACTGTCAGCTTCTTTCACATCCTGGGAGCCAAATGCTATTTTCCCATTTGTCCTTTTCCCCACATTCCCCCATGGAACCATTTTAATGAAGCAAAGTGGGGAGGGACTCAGCCATCTGTGTCCAATATTATGGATGGAGGGCTGTAAGCAGTAGAGTCAGTGACACGAGATGCACCCTCCTTGTTCCCTGGTTCACCAGCTGCCCCGGCTACAGTTCTCTGTCAGCAAGATGCATCTGAATTTTATCATGTCAAGTGTTTCTCTTCAAGCAGCTTGGTGTGTGGGCTGCAGCCTGCTCTCTAAAAGCTTCTGAGATATTTGTAGCTGCTCTGCTTGTTCTGATTTTACTGGAACAAAAATAATTACTCAAAGGACAGGAAAAAAAAATGTGTGTGTGTACATATGTATGGGTGTATTCAGAAAAAAAGAAAAAATGAAGTATGTCATAAGACTGTACTACATTTTAAAGGAATATTATTAGGGGGAGAGCTTTGTTCTTGCTGCACAGAGAAGGTCCTTAATTAGCAAAGTACCTAAAGAGCAACTTTTCCAGTTTTCAGGATCCTGGTGAAACTGCACCAGGATCACAGCTCTGCCCTGGAATTTCATTACACTCTTACATATTCTGGCATGTGATGGTAAAGCAATTAGTATCCTGACAGTTTATAAGGGAGTAGTATATAGTTGGAGGGCTGATCAGATCCTGCTAAGCATATTGATGATATAACAGTAAATAATTTTTCTACCTGGTCTTCAGGATTTTGGGATTAATTTCACATACACAGAAAAATATTCACAGAGAATTTGTGACTTTTACTTACCTGGCTGTAATGGCTGATAAGGCAGATGTGAAAATTTCCCTACTTGCCCTGGTGCTATGACTGAAAATATTTTAAACCATTCCAACCTCAAATCAAAGAAATTTAATCTCCGAACATTTTGAGCCGAGTTAAAGAGTGAAATTTGCCTAATGTAAGACCTCAAAACCAAGCTCAGGTGGGACTGAAATGAAGTTTCAGCTTTTGCAACGGGTCATATCACAGGAGTTAAATTCTCCCAGTCTTGGGCAAACCTACCTATCACTTTGCCTCTGGAGATCAGCAGCAAAAATGATTGCACACACGCGTCTATGAAATCTGCCTACCTGTTATCCCTCCCCCTTTGAAGCACAGCAAAAATCTGGGGCTAGCACAGCCAGGCTGTTGTAATTGAATTTCCTTTCCTTGTGTGTTATATTTTATCAGGCTGGGCTCTTTCGGCTCGCAGTGATGACTTGGAGGTATTTGCATTGCACAGAGCTGCTGAGGAAAGTGGTTGAAAAATGGTTTGAAAATGCTGATAAATAGTTCTAAATGAAATCAATTTTAGCAAGAGAGCCTGGAGGCCACCTTAGTCTCCTTTTTGGTGACTATAACACTCCAGAGAGAGAGCTTCCAGCAGCCGCAGGCACACAGAGTCAGAGCTGTGTCACAGAGCACCTGAGGCAGCAAGAACTAAAGATGGTTTTTCTCTACCTTACTATTGCCCGAGTCTGGCTGGATCAACTTAGTGTCCAGATTAAAGCCCCAAAGCTCCTTTTCACACTTATTCATGGCTTGCTTTGCCCCTGTGAACGGGAAGCAGGTGAAGGACTTTTGGGCTAACAGACCTGGAAGACACAGCCTTTGCCCTTTACGCTCATCTAGCAGTTGGATTGAGGGTGAGGGCAGCAGCAGCTCCTCACAGGTGTTCCTGAGTGCTAGGGATAAGGCAAACATCTTAAAGGCCAGGTGAGCTCTAAGCATCCTCAGGTCTTAACTCAGTCTAAAGTCTCACACTGTTCTTTTTGAGACAGAGCAAGGCACTTGTGGGAGTTGCAGCTAAAGCTCCGTGGTATCAACTGCACACCGGTGGATGGAAACAAAGCTTCTTTCCAGGTTGTTATTTTTCCATGTTAAGATTGAGACTGGTTTTAAAGCTCTTTTGAGATGTATTTAATACCAGAATAAAGGGCTAGGGGAGGTTTAAGCTTGCGTTTATGGAAATGAGAAATGGAAACATGAAGCTAAAAGTACTTTTTTCTTCTTTTTTTTCTTTTCTACCTCCAAGTATAGATGGAAATAGCTTACTGCAGCCCCTTGTACTTAAGGATCTATTTGTGCTGCTGCCTCAGCTCCTCCTGTGGAAGGCAGAGGGTTGAAAGAGTGATTTAGACATTGTTAACGCAAACGAGAGGAGACAGGCCAGTACTTAGCACGACAGGATCCTCAGAAAGTTTAGACAGGGAGAAGCTGTTTCTTTTCTCTCTGTCGTTTCCCCTTTGCAGCCTGCAGATGAGAATTTCATAGTGGAATAATTCAAGGAGAAGGAACCCCTAGGTAATTCAGCTCCAGTCATCTGGCAGTCCTTAAAGCACCCAGTCTTCATGCAACAGCTGGGTATGCGCTAGCAGATGCTGTGTGTTAGGACCTACAATAGAAAGAGAATTGTGCAGAATGAGTGACAACACATATTCTAGATATCCAGTGTAAGCATTCAACACAAAAATAGAGAGGGGCTGAATGGTGGTGGTGTTGCTCCATTGATGAAGGAAACCTGCTCCCCTCAACCAGACAGCAAAACCCCAGATGCCCCTGGTGAACAAGTACCATGTGCTGCAGGTGGAATCCTATCCTGAGGATGAGGATGGTGGCTCCCACAGCCTAGAAACTTTCCCTAGGCCTCACCATCCTCAGAAAAAGATAAAGACATCCTCCATCAAGAAGAAGAGGAGAGTGATTGTTGTAGGGGACTCCCTTCGAAAAGAAACGGAGGCACACATTTGCAGACTGGACCCACTCCACAGAGAGGTCTGCTGCTTACCAGGGGCATCAGTGAAGGAGGTAGCTAGAAAACTTCCTTCTCTGGTCCACTAGATGACTACTATCCTCTGATAGTAGTCCAAACTGGTAATGATGATCTAGTAAACAGAAAGACCAAAGCCATCAAGAAAGACTTCAGGGCCATTGGGAAAATGATGGAGGGCTCTGGGGCACAAACAGTATTCTGCTCCATCCCAAGGCTAAATAGAGAGGAGCTGGAAGTCAGGAAGAAGAATTCGATTAATGTCTGGCTCCGAGCCTGGTGTGAGAAGAGGGGCTTCAGCTTCTTTGATCATGGGGTGGCCCATGCACCCCCAGACTTTGTTGCTAAGGATGGGACACGTGTCTCCTAGTGGGGCTAAAGCCCTTGTTAAAAACCTAGCTAAGCTCATAAATCGAGCTTTCAATTAGATGTGAATGGGGAGGGGGTTGAGACCAGGCTAGACAGGAGTGAGCCTGGATGTGGGGCACTGGTGATTCAGAGAGGGTGTGCTGGTGAGGGCCACCAGTACATCACCACACAGAAAGTGGGGGAGAACACACCTCGGGGTGCTAAGGGTGATACGGGCACTCTGGTGCTAGCTACTCCAGTTACCAGGCAATTGGGAACGAACTCTGTTCCCTTTAAGAGGGCTGAAGTGCATTTACACCAATGCACACAGCATGGGGAATAAGAAGGAAGAGCTGGAAGCTGTCGTAGGGCAAGGAGCCTATAATGTCGTTGCCACCACGGAAATGTGGTAGGATGACTCATATAACTGGAGTGCAGCTATGGTGGGGTAAAAACTCTTCAGGCGGGATAGGAAGGGTAGGAGAGGAGGTGGGGTAGCCCTCTTTGTAAGGGAGGACTTGGACACCATTGAGATGGATTGTGGAGATGAGGAGATTGAGTGCCTGTGGGTTAAAATCAGAGGAGCCCATAAGAAGGTAGATTTTGTGATGGGAGTCTGTTACAGACCACCCAGCCAAGGAGAAGCAGCTGATGAGCTCTTCTATAAACAGCTGGGGTTATTCTCTAGATCAATGCCTCTCGTTCTTGTGGGAGACTTCAATCTTCCTGATATCTGCTGGGAGTACAATAGAGCTGGTGAATGAACCAGCTGGTGAATGAACCAACAAGGGAGGGTGCACTCCTGGACCTGCTGTTTGTGAACAGAGAAGGCCTTGTGGGGGATGTGGCAGTAGGTGGACGCCTAGGACAAAGCGACCATGAGATGATAGGGTTTTCTGTTCTAGGTGAAGTGAAGAGGGTGGTTAGCAGGACAGTAGCATTAAATTTCCAGAGGGCAGACTTTGAACTCTTCAGAAGGCTGGTTGGCAAAGTCTCAGGGGAGACAGTACTTAAGGGCAAGGGAGCCCATGAGGGCTGGGAGCTCTTCAAAAAGGAAATCCTAGCAGCTCAGGAGAAAGCCATCCCCGTGTTCTGGAAAAAAAGCCAGCAGGGGAAAAAACCAGCTTGGTTGAACAGAGAGATCTTGAGTGATATCAAGAAGAAGAGAAATGTTTACGGGCTCTGGAAGAGGGGACAGGCCTCTTGGGTGGACTACAGGAGGGAAGTGAGATTGTGTAGAAAAAAAATCAGAAGGGCTAAGACTCAACTAGAAATCAGATTGGCAAAGTCTGTGAAAGATAACAAAAAATCTTTCTATAAATAGTAAAAGGACAACTAGGGAGACCATACAGTCCCTATTGGACGCAGAAGGAACAACAGTGACAGGGGATGAGGAAAAGGCTGAGGTACTTAATGCCTTCTTTGACTCGGTCTTTAATTGTAAAGAAAGTTGTTCCGTCTGTGTACAAACCCAGGAGCTAGAGGAGCAAAATGAGGCTCCCGTGATCCAAGAGGAGGTGGTCAGAGCCTTGCTAGCCCGACTAGACACCCACAAGCCTATGGGGCCGGATGGCATCCACCCAAGGGTACTGAAGGAGCTGGTGGATGTGCTGGCCAAACCCCTTTCCATCATCTTCCAACAGTCCTGGAAGACTGGAGAAGTCCCACTGGACTGGAGGCTGATGTTGTGCCCATCTACAAGAAGGGTTGCAGGGAGGATCCAGGGAACTACAGGCCTGTCAGTCTGACCTCAGTGCCAGGGAAAGTCATGGAGCAGGTGATCCTGAGTGCTATCATGAAGCACATGCGAGAGAACCGGGTGATCAGGCCCAGTCAACACTGGTTCATGAAAGGCAGGTCTTGCCAGAGTAACCTGATTGCCTTCTATGACAAAGTGACTCAGCTGCTGGATGAGGGAAAGGCTGTGGATGGATCTTCCTGGACTTCAGTAAAGCCTTTGACACAGTTTCTCCCAGCTTTCTGCTTCGGAAACTGTCACCTCTGGCCTGGACAGGCACACACTCTCCTGGGTGGAAAACTGGTTGGCTGGAGGGCCCAGAGAGTGGTGGGAAATGGTGTGAAATCCAGCTGGAGGCCAGTGACAAGTGGGGTTCCCCAGGGCTCAGTGCTGGGTCCAGCCCTGTTCAATGTCTTTATCAATGACCTGGATGAAGGCATCGAGTGCACCCTTAGCAAGTTTGCGGACGATACTAAGCTGAGTGGAAGTGTTGATCTGCTGGAGGGTAGGGAGGCTCCAAAGGGATCTGAACAGGCTGGACCGCTGGGCAGAGTCCAATGGGATGAGGTTTAACAAGGCCAAATGCCGGGTCCTGCACTTGGGGCACAACAACCCTGTGCAGCTACAGACTAGGAGAAGTCTGTCTAGAAAGCTGACTGGAGGAGAGGGACCTGGGGGTGTTGGTTGACAGCGACTGAACATGAGCCAGCAGTGGCCCAGGTGGCCAAGAAGACCAGTGGCATCTTGGCTTGGATCAGAAATGGTGTGACCAGCAGGGCCAGGGAGGTTCTTCTCCCTCTGTACTCAGCACTGGTGAGACTGCTCCTCGAATCCTGTGTTCAGTTCTGGGCCCCTCACCACAAGAAGGATGTTGAGGCTCTGGAACGAGTCCAGAGAAGGGCAACGAAGCTGGTGAAGGGGCTGGAGAACAGGCCTTATGAGGAGCGGCTGAGAGAGCTGGGGGTGTTTAGCCTGGAGAAGAGGAGGCTGAGGGGAGACCTCATTGCTCTCTACAACTACCTGAAAGGAGGTTGTAGAGAGGAGGGAGCTGGGCTCTTCTCCCAAGTGACAGGGGACAGGACAAGAGGGAATGGCCTCAAGCTCCACTAGGGGAGATTTAGGCTGGACATTAGGAAAAAATTTTTCACAGAAAGGGTCATTGGGCACTGGCAGAGGCTGCCCAGGGAGGGAGTTGAGTCACCTTCCCTGGAGGTGTTTAAGGCACGGGTGGACGAGGTGCTGAGGGGCATGGTTTAGTGTTTCATAGGAATGGTTGGACTCGATGATCCAATGGGTCTCTTCTAACCTGGTGATTCTATGATCTGTGTTCTAAAATACTTTATCCAAAATGAATGGGTTAGATGAGAGCTACTGGAGGGTGATATAAAATGGATTATCTGAGCAGTGAGCTAACTGGACGCTGAATGGTCTGAGTTAAAAACATATTCGAAGTGTTAAAGTAAATGGGAGTTCAGATCCATGAGGTCTGAGTTAAAATCTAGTGTGGATCTCAGAGGTTCCCTGACTGACAACCACAGTTAAATCTGGCTTTTAGATGTGCATTTCAGTTTAAAAGCAAGAGGCAAGAAATGGTCTTACTAAAGTGGAAGTCATATTTGTGCAGAACACTAAGGGGGAAAAAAAAGTCATTCTTTGCTCTGCATGCTACAAATGTATTTTGGGTAAAGTTACATAATTCATGGGCAAAAGTATTTCTACTCAATTCACTTTATAGGAGTGAATCTGAATTCAATATTCAAAAATATCTTTTTCAGATAAACTTGGCCTGTGTCACAGTGTCCATGCTTTGGATATACTGGAGAAATCCAACCCTATTCCACGCCCTAGGCAGCACACGGACTTCTAATCTGAGTAAGTAGTGGTTTTTTGTCATTTCTCTCCCTGGAGGTTCTGAGGAATAAGATCGTTCTCCTAACTCTAGGAATAACTCTATTAATATTTCTGAATGTAACAAGCTACATTAACACAAGGGAAATGGCTGGAGATTCTAGGATAAGAGAGTATCTAGTGTGTAATTCTCTATATTAAAACCATCAGACAACTAGGTGGATTCAGAAAGTTGAAAGGATAAATGTCCTGTGACAACAGAAAAATCAAAGCTTTCCAGAAACCCACTTGGGTTATGAGTAGACCTATAAAGACAAGGACTGATCAGCAATGAGAACAACATCTCAGATGAGCCATGGGGATAAAGTGAAAATTGCAAAATGTCATAGTTTCAATTTCCTCTCAAAGGAAATTCTTTGCAAAGGAAATTAAAACAAACATTAGAAATTCCTTACCCAAAAAAATAAGGGAACTGTAACGAGAGAAGAAATTCTGACCCATGCAGGAAGAATGGCACAAAGTTCAGAAGTAATCTGTGCTTGACTTCAAACCAAAATGAATGAGTGTCTTCCAGTTTCAGTTAGGATGTTGATAATGACCATAGCATATAGGCAGGACATGAATGGGAAGGGTGTATGGGCATCTAAGTTACTATAGCTGAGGTAAAAGTAAAATTCAAACTGCTTGATATGATGACAACGAGAGGAACAATCTGCTTTCATTTCTGATATCTGAAAGAGCTGTTTTACGCAATGTTGGTTCAGCAGCAAATTGATGTTATATGATAGAATAGTAAGCACGTGTATTTTGGAAAAAAAATGGTCAAGGCTTTTGTAAGTCTTTTAATGTGAACTCTGTACTGTGGAAAACAACTTTGAATGGAAGAATAATTAAAATGGTGCAAGATGGATCATAATATATTTTTTTTTAAAAGACCATGAAAGAATAATGTGGTATCCTGGTTTGAGAAGTTAACTAATTTCTATCTGTTTGATGCAATTTTGACCAGTATCCAAGTGAGCTATAAACATTTGATATATGCTCTATGAGAAATACTCATTAAGGCAGAGATAGGAAAAAATGAAGTTAAATCTGGTCAGGAGAACTTCTCCAAGAAAGGAAGTATTTCAGTAGCGGTTGTTAGTAGTAAAGTTCTTCAAGGATCAAACTTCGCATATTCATTAGAATGGAAATTAGCACAAAATACAAGTGATGAATGATGTTAGAGAAAGCTGGTATAAACCAAGTGGAATTTGCTTGTCTGATGCTCATCAGCACTGTGGCACAAGTGAACTGATATATCTGTGTAGGAAAAACAATATTTATGAGTTTGAGAAACACCTGGATATGTTAGACAAGCTTAGAAGAGTCCACGGAGGTATCAGTATGTGATGGAACCGTGGAAAAGGCAAGTTCTAGGATGCCTTAGGCAACGTGTGTCTAATAAAGCAAGAGAACTGGAAACATTTTTGTATAAGTGCCTGGTACACATTCATCTGTAATGCTGCGAGCAATTCTAAACATCTATGTCTAATGTAGACTGATTCATATGCCAGCAGGTTCAGAGAAGGACTGATGGCATAATCAAGTGGATAGAGCATCAAAGACTTGTATTTTTAAGACCAAAAGACAATTGCTGTTGCTAAGTATAAGCTGTTGAGTGGTACGTGGGGAAGATGAACATAAGTATTCAAAATGCTAGAGGAGGTGATTTGTAAAGCTCAAGAGTAGCACAGACAGAAGAAGAAACAAATGTAAACCAGCCATGGTTAAATTCATGCTGAAAAATGTAAGCACATTTGTCAAAGGCAGAAGAGAGAACTCTTCCTCAAAGCCTTTCAAGGGGAGAGAGAACCTGAGATCCATCCCACCTAACTAGACACTAAATGAAGGCAATTACCCAATGAATTTAGTCATACATGTCTGTTGTACAATTAATGTAAAGAGCATTCTCCAAAGTGTGACTCAGATCTTGGATGCATTGAATCAGCTTGGAGATGTCTCTCCTATTATTGACCTGAGGTCTAAGGTATCTACAGCTCGTTCCTCAGTTAGATACTTATAGTATGATGGGTGAATCTACAAATGAAAAAGCCCAATTAATTGTTAGATGAAGAATGGTTGTTTTAAGGATATTACACCGAGAGGCTACGCGCAAGAGCAAGTGCATAGATTTGAAGACATCATTCTGGTTTAGAGACTTCTGATACCTCAAAGTTCCTACACGTTGATTTCATTTTAGAAAGCTTTAAAGACAGCTTTTTCCTGCATTTAGCACCTAAAAATATTTCAAAAGGAGGGTTAGGATGCTAAGGGGTACTTTGTATGATTTTCTTAACTCTGTGCAGCCTCTGGATCCTGCATTGAATTACGACATGGTCACAGATGTCACTGGAAATTATGGGAGGTTTGGTTTTGGGAAGAGCAGTGAGTAGATTTTGTCTCTGTTGGAGAAGAGGCAGAATTATTGAATTCCAGTCCCTTGAACAAATTTTCCTAATTTTGCCTCGATTGCTAAGCTGTTTATAGCATGGACAAAGCTGTACCAATCTTTTGGCAACAGGCAATCCAATTGCCTCTCTCCTTTACAGTGTGTAGTGGCCTCTTTAATGAGATATAGTAGTGTGACTACATTAGTATGTCTTCTGACGTAAACCAGTTGTTATATCCTGATTTTAAAGAAATTACTTTTCATTCTCACTAGCTTAAGAAGATCAAACCTCACTGACTATGTTTTTCAAAGTGCAACATTTAAATGCCCCTTTCCAGGCCTCTCACTGATCTCTTTCTCCATTGTATAAAGTGGTACTAATTTGAAGACATTTTAAAGTGTACACGAAAGAAAGCTGGAAGTGGATGTCTGAAGGCGATGAGGCCTCCAGTGAGGGTGAGGAGGAGGAAAGGGAAATTTGATAATGCTGCCCTTCCAGGGATTCTGCCATTAACTGATGCATTATTGTTCCAAGCTCATTAAATAATCCTTAGAACTGTGAAAAGGTCAAGAGAGAGGGGAAAGAGCTGAAGCTGCCTGTGGATTTTGGTCATGCAGCAATTTCCCAAGCAAGAGGAGGAAGGAAGGAGGGGAGGGGAGTGGTAAGGAGGCAAGTGAAAAAGTGTTGTTTTTCCTGATGATCCTTTTACTTACAGTATTTTCCACCCCCATTGCTCTGAAGTCAGTAAAAGGATCTGCTTGAGATGCTGAAAGCTACAGATGAGGCTTTCAGCAGATAGTGTTCTTTCACTCATGCTTTCTCTCTCTCCCCAATTTGCTGCCTCTTTCTCCCCACAGGTGGCTTTCAGAGGCTCAACTCTGTGTTGGGGAGAGAGCAGGTCACGTGGAAGAAGGCAGCCAAGAGCAGAGACCCAAAGAGAGAAATGATCACAGGGAAAATTACTGGTTGTTTCCTCACTGTTCACCTGCCTTGAGTGGTTCACTTAATTAACAATCCAAGTGTGAGCTGACAGATCTTGTGGGGAAAAATAATGCAGTAGGAGGTGATGGAAAGGAGCCTTGCTGGGAAAGTTGTTCCTGATTTATAAATACACCTGATTATTACAGAGTCGCCCATTAATGACATTGTAGTTTATAGCAATATTTCCTGTTTCCAGCGCTTGTTTTCATGGGGTTACACAAAGGAAGCAGAATTTGGCTCTGGGAACTGAAATTCATCTCCCAGAACAGCTTTGTTTTCATCCACTGAACATGTAAAAACTAAAACAAAACAAAACCTGCCTGATTTCCTATGCACAAGGGAGTCAGTTAAAGGTAGATATTTTTGTCTTCAGATACAGGAATAATCTTGGTGTTATTCTTGGACCAGAAGATGCGCCCCAGGAGACACTGGGCTCATGTTCTTTGTGCCCCTGTCAGTGAAAGCCAGCACTTCTGTCCAGCTGAAAAGAGGCCTTACCCTGCCTTGATGAAATAGCACCTGATCTTTACCAGGAAATTACACTGCTAGAATAGAACCAGCAGGAAAGCAAATGAGAAACCAGCCAAACAGTTGAAACCCAGGACATTTAAACTAGAATGTGGATTATTTTCTCCTAAAATTAAAGGCGTTATAGATGGAAACATAACCCACCATCTAAATATTAATGCTTTGTAAAGTTTGGATGTAAGCTCTGTAATTTGGGCCAATGTCTAACAGGGAAAGGAATTGAGCTGAGCCAAGGGAGAAACCACATGCATTCAGGCAAAGCAGACTAATGATCTGCAGCTTTCTCCAGCACGCTCTACCCAATCTGTTTTTCTAGTTTCATGGCTGATAGGGATTTCTGGCAGTCCCTGTCTTAGGCTGCATGAAATTTTGCCCCAGGAAAGTCCTCTTATTTGGATCAGATTCTATGTGGAGTCCCTCATTCGCGTCTGCTTCCACATTTGCTTTGTCTGGAGCTATCAGGAGACCCTGCAGAAGTAAATGTTTATCTTCTGAGTTTTCCGTACACCAGCCATCTATCTAAACCCCATTTTAAATTTTTATCCATAATAGCTGTTCTCATCAAGCAACCTGCTGCTACTTACAGCGAACAAAAAAAAAATTGTAGTCATCTGCAGATGAGCTCAGATATGGGGTTAATGTCTTGGCAGAGATTGACTTGTGTCTTTGCCTATCACTAAAGGTCCTCCATAGGCTGAGGCAGGAATTTCAAGTCTTGTTCTGATTGCTCTAGAAAGACCAAACCTTCATTGAAAACAGCACATGCAGGAAGATCTGACGTATGAAGACACGTTACTTTTTAATGGGTTTGTACTTTAAGCCATGTTGCAGGACATGAAGATTTGTCTTTGCAAGTCATAAACCCTCTAAAGAGATAGTGAGGAAGAAGCACAAGGGCACAATATCTTCAAACCCAATGATGCTTTGGGAATGAGGGACATGAGAAACATGTTTACCTGTTCACAGATCTCTCTCTTAGCAACCGCAGTCAAATTCCCTTGAACAAATAAAATGTTTCCTTTTAATTGGTTGTTGTTTCTTAACTTGTGAAAGATAAGATGGAAAGCAAAACTAAGGGGGGGGGAAGGGAAATAAATGAGCAAGCAAGACATTTTTGAAAGAGAACTAATACAAAAATCAAGGATGATTCTGCCTGCCAAAATAAGAATAATGAAGTTTAGCCTTTTGCAGAGAAATGTATGATACCTTAGGTACTCTTTATGATGTTAATATGAGACTAAGGTGAAATGTGAACCTGGTGGGTGGGGTAGTCAAGTGCAGTTCTATGATGAATTGGTGAGCAAAGAACATTAGTTGGTATACTACTCAAAGAAATTCCCCAATGAAATCCACATACCTTCACTTTTTCCTGCAGTCCACTGAAGCTGTCTCTCACAGAGTAAACCACGGCCTCAAACACAGAACATGCCATAGTATTGATGGAATGTTGCCTCTCTTCTTCTAAAAGAAGTTACTAAAACATTCTGCACAAATAAGACTCCAAGAAATTGGTTTCTACATGAATAAAATCATTGTGTTGTGACATTTAAAATTTGTTGGTTTGGATTTTTTTCCAGAATCAATGAATATAAAGCACATATTTCTGCCCTTTGCTTTTAGAAAGCTGGGAGAGTGTGTGTTTATGTATCTCAATGCAGAAGTTGAGTGAAAGCTTCATTTGTATGGGCCAGAAACACAATAAGATTCTTTTCTAAGTTCAAGGTTATTCCGATCTAGGACTGAGTTTTAGTAACTGATGTTTTAATGCATTAAGGTGAATTCACTGCATTCCTGATGGGGTCTGAGCTGTCTCGTATCTGGATATCACAGCACCCTATTTTGGCTTTCTTTAGGCTTGTTAATTTTGTTACTTTGCTGAGTGTACATTAGTGTAGTATTTGGACTCTGAAAATGTAAATCCCACCAGTAATTTAATTCAGCTCCATGAAACACTTTGGTAGCCCACAGGTGGGAGTTGTTCCAATGCCGTCGGTTTGATCTGAAGGTTTGATCTTTGTCATAATCTTAGTCATGAACTGGGGAAACTGAGGTAAATGAACCAAGTTTCTGGTGCTCTGTGGCCTGGTCCTGGCCCAGTTGGCTGTGAGATGGAAACCCTAAAGTATTAGCCTTTTAAGCCACATACAGCAAGGCTAGATGAAGAGGCTTTGGAACGAGTCCAGAGAAGAGCAACGAAGCTGGTAAAGGGGCTGGAGAATAGGCCTTATGAGGAACAGCTGAGAAAGTGTTAGCCTGGAGAAGAGGAGGCTGAGGGGAGACCTCATTGCTCTCTGCAACTACCTGAAAGGAGATTGTAGAGAGAAGGGAGCTGGGTTCTTCTCCCAAGTGACAGAGAACAGGACAAGAGGGAATGGCCTCAAGCTCTGCCAAGGGAGTGTCTAACCTGAATTTATACGTCACAGGTTTACACAGCAGCTCATCAGCAGGATTACGAGAACACAGAGCAGAGGAAGAATGCTTATATGATACAGCTAGGTTGAGATTAAGGTCAATGTGATTACGGTGTTCTTCTTTACTCAGCAAGAGCAGAAGAGTGATGTCTCAATGTTAGGATGTGTATTCCCCCATCTACAAGTGTGTGAGGACACACATAGCCAA
The DNA here is from genome assembly GCF_032191515.1 of Phaenicophaeus curvirostris. Lineage (NCBI taxonomy): Eukaryota > Metazoa > Chordata > Aves > Cuculiformes > Cuculidae > Phaenicophaeus > Phaenicophaeus curvirostris. The sequence continues at coordinate 5,473,500 of NC_091411.1, forward strand.
GCAGCACATCTGTAAATTGGAGACAGTATTTGGCATGCATTTCCCTTGGGATTAACACTTCAGCAAAGTAGTGTGTTCAGCCAGAGCAGCACATCTTTATTTACTAAGCAGATTTTGCATGTTCGGTTGTGTGAGCGAGTAAGTACAAGACAAAGATGAGCTTTTCTGCAATTGCAACAGTTTCTTTGTCAGCGCTATGGCTCTTTCATTTAATTCCTCAAATCTGCTGTAATCAGAGTGGCTTCACCCATCAGCTCATCTGAGAGAATGAGCACGGGAGGGAGGAAGCATCTCTCACTTTCCGAGCTCTCTGTGTTCCCAGGCATTGCATCAAAGTGGCATGGAGCCTCCTGGGAAAGGGATTTACTATAACTCATGTCAGTCCTAGCCACATTATGTTTATGGATATGATAGGCCAAACACTGAAATTGCCATTTGCACAAATGATCACACAATTCCTTCAGGCCTATTGTGTCCCCTTAATAGTCCAATCTTTCAATAATGAAGTGGAGATCAGTCAGGACTCTCTGGAAATCCCATCTTTTTCTTTAATTTCTCTTTTTTTCTCCTTTTTTGGGGCCTTTTTATTGCACACATTATTTTCATCCTTTCTCTGAGCCAGATCCATTTACCAAGTGGTTTTAAGGGAGATCAGAAATGAGATTCTCAATATTCTGTTAATACCCCAGAACTAGCAACCTGGCAGACAATTCATTCCTGCTTGGGGCCATGAGTCATGAAGAACTCAGAAGTTAGGGAACTACACACAGGGAAGAGAGATGCTATTTATGAGGCCTCAGAAACAAATACAGTGCAGGAAATATACCTTACAGAGCAGGTTTCCCTTCCTTTACTTAATACTAGTCTTGTACGCTCTGCTTCATCTCCCTCAGTTTCTACTCAGTTCCATGATACTTTCTGAGATTAATATCCACAGCCAGGCAGTTGCTGGTGGTGCTGAGACCAAGAAATGAATTAATTGAATGGATCAAGCAAAGGCCTGGACCTAAGTCTAAGCAAAATCTAGGAGGGTTTTACCCTCTTAATTTCATCTTCATAAATGGTTCTACTACAATTTTATTCACCTGTTTATTAGGAAAAAAACATCTCCGTGAGAATAAATCATTTTTTCATGATGTGTGTTTTTAAAGACTCAACCACTGCTAAAAGGTGTAAGGGAGAGTTAATGGAAAAAGTGCTGAACAGGTTAGAATGTAACTTTAGATTGGTCTAAGAACGAATAAGTAGGTGTGAGTAAACCCTGTCTTTCAGGACAGACATTGAAGTTCTGGCTATGGTGCTTGACACAGGGCATGGTCTGGAGAGGTGATAGGAATGGAAAATCTGCTGACAATAACAGAAGTTTCTGCCAGTTATATTTAGCTAGTAGTGTGGGGGACTGGGAGCAATAAAGAAACCATGCCCTAGAAACGAATCATGCTAAATATCATGTATCCGTATTGGACTGCAGCCCACAGTGCCCGAGCCAGATGCTGAGGGGGTCCATGAAAGTCAGTGGACTGGACTCTTAGCTGACATAAATCGGTACAGTTTGATGGAGCAGAACCAATGTATAACAATGAGAAAACTGGGTCTTGCTTTTTTACCTGCATGCGTGTGTTTGTTCTCCATCTCTCTCCTTACCGCCTCATTCTGCATCATCACTTCTCCAGTTTTCTCCTCCAGCCTCGTGTTGCCATCAGTGTTTTTCCCTGTCTCTCTTCTCCTCAAATCTTCCTTTCTATTTTCTTTAACATATGTTTCTTTTCTCTTTTTTTTTTCTATTTGACTCCCTTCTCATTAGTGTTCATGTTAAAATATTTTCAACAAAACTATGTATTTGGTCAGGTTGAGGAGAGATTATGCCCTGGACATCTTAAAGCACCAAAGTTTCTGTAATAGTGTTGTGTTCAGGACCAAATTGTTCCTGGAAATAAGCTTGATGAGTCTTTCTCTGCAAGATTCTGCAAAGTGTAAGAAGCAGCTGCACAAATTGCTAAGGCATACTCAGAATTGCAGCAGTCCCTTGGTGGGAGAGTCCACTCCTGGGTTGGAAGCCCCATCTCCCATTTGAATTTCCAGCTGTGGGAAGCTGCTGGTGTATCTGCTTTTAATTATTTCCCCTGTTGCATTCGCTTTGTTTTCTTGCTTACGTTAACACGGCTCTTCTTACTGCCTGTGTTCAGCTGCCTATTTGTCATTTCTGCTGTTTGATCTGTCATGGTAATCTATGTGCACCCAGCCTGCTATGCATCGATATTTACTAATGGAGCTTCTTGTATGCAGAGGCCGTTTGCAATAAAATGATAATGAAAAAAACCTCCTTGACTCTGGCCAAGCAGTTTGCAGAAATTGTAGCGTTTGACAATGGTGCATCCACCTTCCCTCCGTAGTGTAGGGAGGAAAGGGGCGATAGAGGGGAGTTGAAAGAGTAGCAGTAGGGACCTAGGGAAGATGTAGAGGAAAGGAGGAGAAGAAAAAAAATATAGAAGAAACAGTAAGCAAATTTGAAGGTATGTATGAGAGAGAGAAGTCATTACAGAAAGAGGAGACAGGGGATAGAACAAGAGGGAATGGCCTCAAGCTCCGCCAGGGGAGGTTTAGACTGAACATTAGGAAAAAATATTTCACGGAAAGCATCATTGGGCACTGGAACAGGCTGCCCAGGGAGGGGGTTGATTCACCTTCCCTGGAGGTGTTTAAGGCACAGGTGGACGAGGTGCTGAGGGACATGGTTTAGTGTTTGATAGGAACAGTTGGACTGGATGATCCAGTGGGTCTTTTCCAACCTGATGATTCTATGATTCTATGAAATGGAGAACAAAATGGGGAACAAAATGGGGAAAAATGGTGGGAAGCCCGGAAAGAGAGTGAGACACTTGGAAAACAGTGCAAACAATGGAAAGATGAATGTGGAAGGGGCAGGAGAAAAGGCAGAGGTGAAGGAAGAAACACAAATGCAGTAAATTTTAGAGAGCAAGAGCCCAGCTGGCTGAAGAGTAAGTGGGTATTGCTCTGTCCAGAATCAGTAGATGATTAGCACTGAGGACACTGCTTGTTTCCAATGATGCCTTTTTATCTGGAGCTCTGGTGACGGCAAAAATGAGAGCAGAGCTTTTGTGCAGGGGCTGGCCGAGAGCTGTGAGTGCAGCCACCTGGGGCTGAGGCACATCACCTTCTCCTGGGCAGCATCACAAGTGCATAAGAAGTGCAGTGGCAAAATGTACAACAAAAACAAATTAAATCTGAGTGCCTCAAGCAAAGCACTTAAATCCATACTTAATGGCCTGATTCCCAGAAGAGCCCAGTCCTTGGACCCAAAAGACTCACTCCAGCACATGACTGTGGCCTTTAGTATATATTTTGTGCATTTTAGGATGTAGCATTTTAGGATAAGTTTCCCAGTGGCTTTGCTAATTTAATTTAGACAGGAGGCAGACATGTGGATGTGTGAACTCATTGGAAGTCAACTGCACTTTATCGTTACTGAACCTGGCTGTTAATTACCAAGAAGTGAAACAGCAGCCAACTCATTCCACATCCTCCTGGCAGCGAGTGGCAGCATGGATTGCTCACCAGGTTCCTGCACAAAGACATCCCAAGGGACATGAAAGGTGCTCTCCTGTTAGCGTGTAACTTAGCAGCACGAGGTAGCATTTGATGCCATGCAAGGATTGCATTTTGCTGGCATTTGGTAATCCTTCTGTAGGATTTTGCAGAAGCATGAGGAACAGGGCTGAGCTGAAGAGGATTAGCAGGAGTAATTTACAGGCTAGGATGTTATTCAATGATATTCTTGACACAGGCTAGGACGCAGCGATCTGTGGCTTTCAAAGAGACTCCAGTACAAAAGCAATTATCAACGATGCGGTCCTGGACATGGGAACTGCAGTGTCTGTTCCCTTTTACTCATGTTTGGATAGTCAAGGCATTTTTCATAACAATTTTTTCCCCATTGTTTAACTGTTATTAACCACAGCAGTTTGCTGTTGGCAGCCAAAGGTATTTTTACAAGTTTTTACAGGAACAAGTCAATTGGAATGAAATGTTTGATAGAGAATAGTTAAAATGAATTGTTTTGACTTCCTCTTTCATTTTGGTAATGACAAAATGTTTTGTTTTGAGAACAGAAAAACAGTTGCTTTCCACATTTTTTTTCAATCTAATTTGTATTAAAGCATTAATTTTAAATAGATTGTAGAGGCACAGAGTGCTTCACATTATGGTGTTTTGATGTCTCTGTACAATTTCTTTCTCTATAAAATTTCTTTTCTGCGGGAATGTTTGAGATCCTCAGCTGCTGCTTATACTCCAGAGGAGTAATTTCCCGTAAAAATGGAAGTTCAGTTTTCTAACCCAGCAACTCAGCCTTTCCCTTCTCAAAAAAACCCACAACCCTTCTTCCCTCTGTCTGTCTTCAAGCACTCCTTCTTCAATGTTCTTTTCTCCTTCCTGTCCTTAGTATGCTGAGTAAAAATCTCCTGTACTTCAAAGGGAAAGTGAATGTGTAGATACAAACCACAGCATAGCAGGAAGAGGCAAAGCAGGACTGTGGTCACATCGTGGCCAGATTTTATTCCACTATCACTGCATTTTCATCCCCATAGTCCATACAAATGCACACATAGACACATTATATATATTTATATAAAAACATCCACTCATGTCTGCAATATCTTTGTTCTGTTGCTGCTCTTTGGTTCTGTAATCGTGTCACCTGTGACAGAAAATGGGTGGAGGTGCAGTATATAAGTAATGAGGGAAAGAGAGCAGATGAAGAGAAATAGGAAGCTGCAAGGCCAAAAGACAGAATCTCAAGTGAAGAGATGAGAGAACTGGAGGAGACTTGTGTACGTAGTAGGGGAGCAGGAATGCACACTCTGGAAGAGAAGCTGCTGGGGATGACAAAGGAATTATGGCAGTAGGGCTTGTTTTTTCCCCTAATATCACCCCCATCTGGCAGACTTGATGACAATTTCATTTCAACTACTTTCCTCCATGGCGTACATCTCATTCTTTCCATCTCATTTTCTCTTGCACCTCTCATTTCCATTTCATTACACACTGCCTCTCCATCTCGGCAAGGCTCCTCCCCAACTTCTCGACAGTTCCATTTTCTCCTGGGCCACCAACCAAGCCCAGGCTGTGCAGGCACCCTTGCATGCCTTATTTTCTACAGGAGAATCGATAACTTTAGCAGCCCCTCACAATGTGGTGTCTCACCTTTGCCATAAGTCAGATTAGGTGGGCTCAGGGAAATAAGAAATGAGGGAAAGAGGAAAAGTGTAAGTGCATTGGGAGAGACATTAGACATATTGTTTATGTTTAAACTTCTTTCAATATACTTAAAGTTGATTAAAATCTATGAAGATGAGGATAGATTAGATTAGCCTAGAAGTGAAGTAACATGGACAGAGATGAAGAGAAGAGAAGAGAAGAGAAGAGAAGAGAAGAGAAGAGAAGAGAAGAGAAGAGAAGAGAAGAGAAGAGAAGAGAAGAGAAGAGAAGAGAAGAGAAGAGAAGAGAAGAGAAGAGAAGAGAAGAGAAGAGAAGAGAAGAGAAGAGAAGAGAAGAGAAGAGAAGAGAAGAGAAGAGAAGAGAAGAGAAGAGAAGAGAAGAGAAGAGAAACGAAGCTGGTGAAGGGGCTGGAGAACAGGCCTTATGAGGAGCGGCTGAGAGAGATGGGGGTGTTTAGCCTGGAGAAGAGGAGGCTGAGGGGAGACCTCATTGCTCTCTACAACTACCTGAAAGGAGGTTGTAGAGGGGAGGGAGCTGGGCTCTTCTCCCAAGTGACAGGGGACAGGACAAGAGGGAATGGCCTCAAGCTCCACCAGGGGAGGTTTAGGCTGAACATTAGGAAAATTTTTTTCACAGAAAGGGACATTGGGCACTGGCAGAGGCTGCCCAGGGAGGTGGTTGATTCACCTTCCCTGGAGGGGTTTAAGGGACGGGTGGACGAGGTGCTGAGGGACATGATTTAGTGTTCGATAGGAATGGTTGGACTCGATGATTCGGTGGGTCTTTTCCAACCTGGTGATTCTATGATTCTATGAGAGGGACTCAGAGGAAGAGCATGGTCCTCCATTTCATACAAGGAACATATTCACAGTCACTCAGCAATTTTTTATCTTGATTTTCTGTCTCTGGGGGCAGCAGAAGTTTTGTGAGAGGGCTGTTGTATTAAAGAAAACCTTTTCTCCTGATGAAATATAGATTTCACAGGGTCATTGCATGTTGCAAGGTTGCTGTATATTTGCAAGTCAAAGGGGGGAAAACAATCTTAATGCTTCAATCTATTCATTACGCGGGACTATTAAATGTCAGTGGAGAGAACACCTGGAAAACTTATCTGTCTGGGTAGCTAAAAAGGACTGCAACAAGTTTGTTGTCCCCCAAATGGATTGTTTACACTTTGTCTTCACAAATGGATTAGGTAGATATTTGAGAACAGTAAAATTCAAATATCAACAAATGCATACACAAATATAAATATATATATACACACAATATGTATATTTATACAAACTGTAAATTCTGTGTTTGTTAGCTTCCAGTGAATTCATTACTTGTGCAGATGCGGCTGGGATGATGGATCGTAATATTTCCTTTAGGGGAACCTACCCTTGCCTGTAACCTGGGAGACGTTAATATTTTACAAAGGTCTTACTCCTTGGGCTCATTCCGTACCCCAACTGTAGACCCTTCAGTCCTGGTAAAAGGGCCAAATACCATGGCTTGTGTGATACTCATTCCAAAGACCTTGTAAGCGTCTCCTATCCTTCACTGGCAACTGTAGCGGTTGGGCAGACACGCTTCATTTCCTGCAGAATTTCAGCTGCTTCGGTATTTATCAAGAGCATCTGTTAAGCAATCTGGAAGGGAGCAGTAATGGTGCCATTAGTGTGTGTGTGTGAGAAAGGAGGTTCTCAGCAGCACAGAGACCAGAGGAGGTGAGGCTGTGTTGCGCGCGTTTGGGGGTATCATGACCTTGACTTCTTGTTGATGGGTGATGCTGTGTGTCTTGGAGCAGAAATGACAGTGATAATGTTCCTCTGAATAGATGTGTTCTGGTCACCAGGGCAGGAAAAGGGTGAAGATGGATCATTACAGAGATAGAAACAGTCAGCATTTCAGCATTGTGCTCTTACAGAGGTATTGTCCCTCAGTGCAGTGAAGAAACACAAGAAAACCCATGCAGGAATGTGTATTCCCTTTGCCCCTAAAGGTCATCTTTTGTATGGAGCCTCTATTTGCCCTCACGGACCTATTGTTGGTACTTTTGGACTCCACAGCGTGTGAGCCATACTATGCACAGGAAACTGAAATCTATTGCGATGATTAGTAACACACACAGAATATCAATCCCTTTGCCAGTGAAACAGCTCAGCCAGACCAATGCCCTTGGCGTTCGCCTGCTGGGCCCTAACCCTACTTTTAAGTTTACAGCCACAGCCTCCATGACCTTCTCGAATTTTCAGTAGCTGCCTGCAAAAGCAAAATAAAGACCCACTGCCTCTAGGTCTGTGTTTGGCTTCGTGCACTTAGCAAGGTATTGTGGCACAGTGGTTGCTGTGTAAGAATCCTCTTTGCCCAGCCGTCACTACACAAAATTACTAAGCAGACCAGATGCCTTTTCTTTACCTAGAACGGCAGCCCTGATGTGAACATACGGTGCATATTGATTGTTGAATGGTGTCCAGAATCCACTAGCAGCAATTCTGCTCCCTTTCTGAAATCGAACTTGGTTCTAACAATAGTCAAAGTTTTGCCTGTGGCAGATTTTTTCCTTCCTTTTGATTTACGCATCTGCACACTTATACAGTCCTAATTCATTTCTTCAATGGCCCTTCAGCTGTTACATTTTTGCTTGTCAGAGTGCTCTTTTAATTTCCCCCCACCACCACCCTTTTAAACATATAAAACATCTAATGAAGAAATAATGATATTTTCTCATGTCACTGACTATTTTTCCTGTCAGCTTTGATATACTTGTAATGTGGGCGGACATATTATTTATGACCAGGCAAATTAAATATTATTTCACTTTTTTTCCTAATGCAATCTGTGTCATCTTCCAGTTCCCAATTTCTTTCCATTAAAGTTATTGTCTTTGCTGTTCCACTCGACCGTTTGCTGTTGGTTTTGTAACAGCGCTGCCAGAAGATGCAGAAAAACATAATGGAGAAAAGAAATGGCATAATTTGCAGGAGATACTTTTCTCATCTCATTTAAATGAAGACAGTTTGTTCCTGAGTGTCAAAAACATCAAGAGCAACAAAAATATGGAGATTGTAATTTCTTGCACTAGGAATACTTCCAAAGGTTTGGAGATTCTGTCTGATTCTAGCAGCTACTAAAGATGTATCCAACTTTCAGCATAAAATAACTTAAAACCTCAAGTGCTTGAAATCTGGGCCTGAACTTTTTAAGTCTTTGGCCCCAAAATCTTCTCTCATCTGCTGCCAGACTGTCCTCAAAACTGGAACAGAAATCACAGTCCCTAACGTGTTCCTTTATCATTTAGGTGAGATGGACAAGGGGATTGTGTGGTGTGTATGACACAACCTGTCACATTTGATCTCTGTTTTTACATTTTCTGGTCCTTCCACAGCTGATGGTGTGAGATGAGACCGTCGCATAGGACTGTTTGTGCTTCCAGCATCTGTCCTAGCAATAAGGGGCTCTTCAGAGGCTCCTGAGTGGGTTTTTTTCTCACTCAGAAGAGGTGGAATTAACCCTCTATCCTGAACTCATTAGCTCTTTGTTTTTTCTTTAACCAGTTAAGACAGATGAGCACTTAAGAGTGGATTCATCTTTTCTCTCTGTGCTAGTCATTTATTTTATGATGAGTGGAATTGCCTGTCCTGGGTTATGATTCCTCTATTGACTACAGAAGAAGCCCACAAAACTAGCTGAATCTTGTGAATCAACTCTGGAGTGTATGGACTAACGGGGGAGAAAACTCATCCATCCTTCCTGCCTGCCCTATTCCTATGTTCAGCCACAACAGCTACAGCACTAGTCTCCTGCAGGAATAAGAGGTGAAGTCTAGCAACCTTGAATGCTGGAAAAATAAAGAGCACCTAACTAGGTTTATCCCAAAATATTGTTTTCCCATAACTTGTGTCTTTTCATATTTCTTCCCAGTTGTTTCCCATGCTTCCTGCATATTCACTACTGTGTTCTGCAGAGGAATTTTCTCTCTGCTTTCTTTTCAGAGTCATGAGTTTCTATCACAGATTCTAGCCCCTTGCATAGAAATCAAACCCAAACAGCCTTATATCCCCTTTCTTCTCTCTTTCCTTATTTTTTTTTTCTCCCTCCTCAACACCTCAGCAAGGCTCCCTGCTAATCTCTTCTTTTTCAAAGATGAGAAATCTAGTTTTTTCTTTGACCTTTCTGAACAATCAGCATTTTGGAGTCCCCAAGATGGATCCCTATTATCTCATCTTTTGGGCTGCTGACAGTGATTAAGCAGGACAAAGGGAGTGCTCAGAGCTATGGAGTTTCAATCTGTCCTTAGGGAGTATCTGGATATAAAAGCGATCAGAGGGGGAAATCGCCAGCCAAAAGAAAGGTTCGACCTTTAGAGAACATCCTTGGCTGGTGCTTTCTCACCTTTCCAAATACGCATAAAGTAGGATTTGCAAAAATAGGTTTCTAAGTGCAGCCACCTGCCTCTAGACAAATTCCCTGGAGGGCTGCTCCCAAAGCATGTTCCACTGAAATGAACACTCAGGACTTTTGAAAATGAGGTCGCAAGCAAAAATGTAATTTTAAACTATTATTTTTGCTTATGATATATCTAACTGTCTACCCATCCATCCACGCGCTGTGGTCTCTGCAAGTTTTTCTTCAGGTTTAGATTACTGCCGTACAACAGCTCTGAGCAAGGGATGACTAATACTTCAAACCACTCATGATCAATCTAACAGTGGAGCTGTGGCTCTTTAAGGTGCAATTTCTTTACCAGCTCCTGTTTCCAGCAGTTGCTCATCTGCTGCTCGTGTTTCCCTAGGATAAAGAATAAATGTTCCCCACGTAGGGCCTGGTGAATTAGTGGCAGGGAATTACCAGGAGCTGAAAAGCTTTCCCATCCAGCCCAAGAATTCATATTGCAGTAGTTTGTTTCTGTGGACTTTAAAGAACAGCGTACATGCAAGAACCTGTTTCTCATGTGCTCCTGTCCTCTCACACAGACAAAAAAGGGCAGGGGAGACCTTATTGTTCTCTACAACTACCTGAAAGGAGGTTGTGGAGAGGAGGGAGCTGGGCTCTTCTCCCAAGTGACAGGGGACAGGACGAGAGGGAATGGCCTCAAGCTCCACCAGGGGAGATTTAGGCTGGACATTAGGAAGAAGTTTTTCACAGAAAGGGTCATTGGTCACTGGAACAGGCTGCCCAGGGAGGGGGTTGAGTCACCTTCCCTGGAGGTGTTTAAGGGACGGGTGGACGAGGTGCTGAGGGACATGGTTTAGTGTTTGATAGGAATGGTTGGACTCGATGATCCGGTGGGTCTCTTCCAACCTGGTTATTTTAGGATTCTATGATTCTATGAAAAATAAATGACCAAACAAGCCAAGAACAGATTTATAATATAATTTTATCCTTCCTTACTCCTACCCATCTTGTCCACTGAACAGAGGAGGGAACTAAAGTGCAGACAAATCACGTGACAGGACCATGATGATAGTTTATCTTAAACAGATAAGATGGTAGAGGGATATGTATAAAGAAAGCTGATCACACACATAGTTACATTCACACACACATACACAGTGGGCTGTCCATGCTGACAGACAGAAAGAGGGAGGGAGATGGAAATTTCTCACTGTTTCCTGGTTCAGTAGAGCATCTCTGCCAAGTGGCTGCAAGGGGAGCGAAGACAAGGAGGGAAATCATTAAGAGAAAGTTAAAAAATGCTGCTTTTTTTTTGTTTTAATGGGCTAAAGTATGAAGAATGGCCTTTGTGAATGATTCAGTCATTTATCATTATTTCATTGGCATTGTATGAATTATAAATTTGAGACTATAATGGAGTAATATCTCATCTCCTTTCCCCCTCAATGGGCACTGGATGAACGGCCAGGTAAGCTGCACTTGGGCCAACAATATTCTCCAGAAGAGTCACTGTTCACCTCAAACTGCTCTCCTGAATTTCTTTTCAGTAAGTGCATGTTGATCTTTTATCAATCTTTTCTGATGTTAAAATTAATGAGAACTTAGAGAATAACTTTTATCTTTTTGAAGAACACTTAAAAATGTTTCATTTCTTCTTATTTTTCTTTTTCTATTGAAAAATAGAAAAGGTGAGGGGCAGAAACATAAAAAATGGTAGCTGAAGCTAAGAAATATGGCTTTGCAATTTATCCAAGAGATAAGTGCAGTCACAAACTCTGGTACAATAGCTCAGCTGATGGGTGGTAGCATTCTAAACTGATATAACTCACCAACATTCTCTTGGGGTATTTGTACTTGGATAGACATATGAAGTTGCCTATAAAAGAATGGGTTCACAGTTGTGATGTAGATGAGATTTGCTCCCTTTAAAACTGGGATTGTTTATCCTGAAGAAGAGGAGGCTGACGGGAGACCTTACCGCTCTCTACAAGTACCTGAAAGGAGTTTGTAGTGAAGTGGGTGTTGGTCTCATTTCCCAAGTAACAAGTAGTAGGACGAGAAGAAATGGCCTCACGTTGAGCCAGAGGAAGTTTACACTGGATATTAGAAAAAAATTCTTTACCAAAACAGTAGTCAAGCACTGGAAGCGGCTGCCCAGAGAAGTGGTGGAGTCTCCTTCCCTGGAGGTGCTCAAAAAACACAGAGACATGGCACTTCAGGACATGGTTTAGTAGGCAAGGTGGGGTTGCTGAATGATCTTAGAGGCCTTTTCCAGCCTCGATGATTCCATAATTCTATTTCAGTTGAGAAAGTCCTGACTTCTGCAGTATTCCTTTTGTATCCACAGAAGGAGAAGAGTCAACTCAAATGCACAAACAGGGTTAAAAAAAGAAAAAAATATTCCTGCTGCAAGACATTCAAGGAGTTGTGAAATGTGGTTTAAGAGGTAGTTAGTGTGGTGTTTACTTAGCGACCTATCAGGATCTATCGGAAACTAACAGTAGCCATAAACAGCAAAGGAACAGTTTCCATCCATTTTGATTTCCATTTATATTACACTTCGTCTGTGTCACAGCCAAACTAAGAGGCCCTAATAGAGTGGCTATTATCTAGATACTATTAATTTGGGGAAAACTTTTTTCAATTTTCTGTGCTACATGTTTATTTCCGTACCTCTTCACTACTCACACACAGGTTTCCCTTCCTCTTGCAGAGCAGTTTATCACCTGCTCCCAAATAACCCACTATGGACACAGATTTCTGGAGCATTTGAGGTTCTGGGAACAGAAGTCACTGATGCAGGGTGTGTGAAAAGGAGAATTCTGTCTTAGGAAGAAAATTCCACAGTGTACCATTAGCAATTGCTGTAGAATTAAATTTTCTTCTGAGAAATACACTGAGCCTGCTTCTCAGTTTTGTCATCCTCTTGCTTGAAGCAAGAAAAAGACGATAGAGGAGAAAAACATGCTAGGAGCCTTAACCCAGCTTTGTGATCCTTGAACCCCAGGGCTTTAAAGAAGCCTAAAGTCTGCACTGAAAGAGGTCATTCTACTCAACCTTTGTTTCTTAAGTACATTGCATTTACACAGAACTCCTGAGCACATCCACGCAGATGCTGATAAAAGGCTAGCAGCAAGAAAGATTATTTTGTTTGAATTTGAGGTTTTCTAATAAATACACCCGAATCTAAATCCTGTCCTTTCAAAAGTCAAAGGGTTAAAACTTTTCATCAAGGTAAGGTATTCCCCAGGCAATCTGCATTGAGGGCTCTCTGAAGCAAAAGAACATTGTTGACCCAGACATCACTAACTTCTGAAAAGTTCCATCTGCTGATAAACCTTTGTCCTTTTCCTTTGATTAGCTTTCCTCTGGCAATAAATCCTATTTTGTTTTGTGCTGGGGTCTGGCCAAGGAAGTATTTCTATTAACCTGGAGCAGCTGGGGAGTGGCTGGCTCTTACTGACAGAGGATTGTAGGCCTGACTATCCTGTAATGCTAATGTTTTTTCCTCTTGAAGTCCCAGCTAAAAAGGAGCTCCATGCTCCTTCTGTGGTTATTTTGCCAGCCTCAAAGCTGGCAGAGTCATGTGGGCAGGATGTCATTAGCTTAAAGATGACAGTCATTAGAATTTCCATCTAAAATCTGTTCTCCTCACAACCTCAATGTCTGTTGTCTTTGCTGTGAGCTTTAATTTATCCATTCATAGAGTGGGAACACAATCCTGCTACTTTCATTACCCAACTGACTTTAATTAAAAAAAATCTGTAACACCTCCTGTCTCGGAGGGCTTTAAGTTTGGTATCCTAATGTCAGGGGCCCTTGAAACTGAGGGAGGTGGAAGTCAGCCGTGAGAGCAGCGATTTCCACGTAGTGAGATTTGATGGGCTACGCCGCATCAGTGTGCAACACTCATATTCACATCCATTTGGAGCCACCTGTGAGTCTCCTGATCTTCTGCATATCTTCAGCCTAAAAGAGGAGAGAGAGCCTACTTTGACTCCCTGATGCTTTCTGCTCAGTTACAGCATTTATTCTAAGCCTTCCAGCCCTGAGGCTGTGGAGACTTGCAAAGTGCACTAGCCTCGTTACCAAGCACCACAGCAAAAAGCCCACTCTCCATCTCTACCTTTTGCCCAAGGTCTGTGATATTCCTCCATATCTCACAGGTGTAAAGCGAGCACGAAATATGCACAGTGAATGTTAAGAACGCTTGTCCCCAAAGGCAAACTCTGTAGTGACTAATCCCTAGGAGACTCTGGGATTTTGAAATTGGTATATTTTCTACTTTCTGTTATCTCTACTCCCTCTGAGCCTTTTGCTGTGTATTTACTGTCCCTTTACCCCTTTTCTTATGCTGGCTCCCCACTCTGCATAGCCAGTGCCCTCAGCCAGCAGCACTTTATCTGCTTCCAATGTAGCATGTCCTGGAAAGAATTATAGCATTGCCTTTCTCTCGACAGCTAGGTCATCTCTCAGTAACATACAATAAGCTGTACTTGGGCCAAAGGAAATGGGTTTAGCCTGGCGGGTAATTAATTTTCTCAGGGTTCAGTTTCCCACAATGAAATTGGTCTCCGTCTGATCAATTAGAAGAACATTTCGCGAACGAAACTGATTATGAATCATGGGTTTCAGTTCAGTTGTGGAAAACCTGATACAGGACTGTTGGAGCAAAAAGTTGAGGGAAGCTTCAGTCCATTTATCCCAGCTACTGCTGAGAAATGAAAACAACACATGCTCACACATCCTCACTCCTTCAAGAAGAAAATGGTGCTGAGACTCGGACAGATCACAGTGTAGGGCTAAAAATGGTCCTCACATCTCCTCATCAGTTGTCTCCCTGGACAATGAAGATTATCCACTGGCGTAATGTGGTCCTGAGGCCATCCTTCTGAGCTCTGGCATAGCTTAACTCTGGCAGATCATCTTTCCTTTTGCCTTCAGACATGCAAATATAAAATGAAATAGAGTTTTAGGATGAGGAGCATCCACAAGACATCTTTAATTTAAATATAATGGTTTTGGACAATCAAAGGATGATCTTAGAAAGCTGAGTTCTCTGTATTACAGTCAGCTGCTTCTTCCCATTTTCCTCTGCAGGTAACAAAAGAGACAGCAGCCTTTCCAGCTGCAATTTTGTTCTTAGGAGGGTGACACATTTCCATTTCAGCCAAGAACAAGCCTACAGGGTCCATCTTACACAGTGGGAATAGTTACCTACTTCAGCAAGGAGAACACGCTTCATCCCTGTTCTTCTTTCTGCTCCAAGTACCCCCCAGCACTGAGAAGGACTGTTAGTTGGTTCAGACAGAGTCCAGTTTAAAAAGAAATGCTGCTCCTGTGTCTTTAAAGCATGCCTAATATTTTACTTTGATGGAAATAAATAACTTCAAGTCTTCAAATGAAATTTTGCTGAGGATCTTTTCTTTCTTTCTACTGAAAAAACATGACACTAAACTTTACAGTCATCTCAAGCCTTGAATAGTTTTTCATTTGTGTCAGATTAACCAAGTTAAAATTCCCTCTCACGGACTCGGCATTTAGAGGTATTATACCAGAAGCAGCTTAATAAGTTTCTCTTAAAAAAAAAAATAAAAGGGGAATAAAAAAAAGAAAAGTATCTCGTAGCACCATGCAGAGTAAACAAAGAAATTCAATTTCAGAAAGCAGGACCTGCTAAAGGATACATGCTGCACCCAGAGATGAGGACCAAGGCTGGGCCTTCCGGCGAAACAAGCCTGCGTATGAAATATTCATAATCTAAAAATGCAAGCAGTGATTTCATCTGTTTTTATACAATAAAGTGGGTCAAGCCCAGTTAGTGCTTGTGCAGGACAGTCTCTAAACAAAGTATCTTAATAAAAAGGTATTGCAGAAAATGGTTCTCAGAGGATGGAAGTGTAGGATTTTATATATTTCCTATAGTTATATACATATATATTTTATAAAGCTCCTTTTTTCCTCTGTCTCCCAATCATAGACCCCTCATAAAGAGAGAGCTGTATTTGCACCTTTATCTTAATTTGTAGTTGAAATATGTAATCTTTTTCCTGTCTCATACGCTGATCTTTATTCATGCTGGAGAAGTGCATTTGGAAGGGAGAAAAGGGAGTCTTGTGCTTCTTAACTGCTTAGCAGTTTCTGTAGGAGGAAACTCTACAAGGTTGGGTCACACCTGAGGCAGTTTATCTATTCTTAATGAATGGAGTCTCATTGTGCCAGGGAAGTGGAAGTGTTGATTGAGCCTTTTAGTAAAAAATATAATGTTGTATACCTTCAAACTGACGAGCAAGACCTCAAACACAAAGACAGAAAAACGTGACTATTATACTGCTACAAATGAGTGCAGAGAAAGCACTGTTGCTCCTGCAGTAACCCCTGCTGCTGAGGAAACACATACAGATACTGTCGAGGAATGCGTAAAGATGAAATTTCCTAACTGAACAATAATACCTAAAATAGTACTCTGGCTTCAGGCTCTCAGAGATAGTGCTTTTAAGATGCGGTGGAAAACTGATGTCCTGACCTCTTGTGGTCACTAAATATACAGTGCCAGGTTCTCCAAGTATATGATTATTTTCAACTCACTGTCTCCTTCTTCAATTTTTGTTTTACTGAATAATGTTATCTCCAGCATTTCCTTCATGATCTCACCAGTGCAGAAACCTACTCAGTGTTCCTAATTCTTTTATAAAAGGTAGACTGTGATACAGCTGGGCATCACCAGCCCTGACAAATTCCAGAACACTCTGCAATACAGCTGCAGGCAATGAAATAATATTAACATGTGAGCTGTTGTTCTGCATTGCTCTGATTAGATTAGATATTAGGAAGATCTTTTTTTTCCTGTGAGGGTGGGGAGGTCCTGGTCCAGGTTGCCCTGAGCAGTGGTGGCTGCCCCATCCCTGGAGGTGTTGATGGGCAGGTTGGATGGGGCTCCAAGCCCCTGATCCAGTGGGAGGTGTCCCTGCCCGTGGCAGTGGGTGGAACTGGATGGGCTTTAAGGTCCCTTGCAATGCAAAATATTCTGTGATTCTATGACAGCTGTTTTCAGGCATTCCTTAGAAGCAGGACTGCCTTTTAGGGCCTGTGAAATAATCCTTAAAACTAATCTGACAGTCAAAGTTCAGAAGTAACAACAACATCTCTTAGAATGAGAAGATACAGGCTAACGGTAAGAATTTATTTTTATCATTACCTTGAAATGTTTCAGGACATATTCAGCAAAGAAATGACCCTTGAAGAGCTGACATAAGTAGTAGGGTGCAGTATTTTTTGCATGGGTGTTGGCAGTCTAAATTACGCAAGATTCAAGTTTCCAATATATCTTATGGTTACTGTCTGTGTCTAGTGAGTTTTGCTGTAAAGAAATGATGGGGTTTGAGCCAACCATCTGGCATGACCACATGGGAAACCAGACTTTGATTCACACCTCTGCAGGCTAGAGTCAGATGCGGGGAACATTCAGGACCTGACTGCAAGGCTTAAAAAATGTCATTCGTTTCACTCCATCTTTGCCTGGTGCCATGGTAGAAATACAGATACAAATATAGTTGGGCATGATGACCACTGAAATTTAAGAAGAGGCTGAAAACTTTGAGGCAGAATAGCTTGCGTTGCAGGAGGGGGTTTAGAGATGTGCAGAGAGAAAAGTAGTATCAGTTAGTTGTTAACATAATTGACCTACTGACTTTTGGGCAGGCTTTTAGTTCTTTTGTAAAGTAATCCCTAGTTTGGGCACAGTTACCTTGTTTCCATAAAGCTGTAGGATTAATTTATTTGGATGAAGAAGTGAAGTAGGGGTAACTGAGTACTACTCATGTGGGTAATTATTCAGTAATGCTTTTTCTTGTAAAACCAAAAGCTTGGCGTTCACTATGACTATGATAAAACCCAAGTCCGACCTGAACTTCCTTCTTTCTCTCCTGATAATGCCCCATCTCTCATGACTATCAATGTACTCTGTGATTCTTGTCTCATACTTCTTATGCCCTGAATTTCAGAGAATGGATGGGATAATTCACAAGGTGTCTGGTATTTGAGTAAGATACTTGTCTGGATGAGACCGCTGAACGACTTAGCTAATGCCGCTCGGGTTAAGAGGATGTTGATAACTGAAAATCCAGTCCAGCAGTTTATTGGCTTCAAATATGGAAAATGTGTGGCAGAGTGAAACTATCACACTGGTTCCAATGTGCGAACACAGCTCCTGCTGTGTACCAAACAAGCCAAGGCCAATGGCATTTCATTTCTGGAAGGCCAGCTAAGAGAGAAAATGATAGTAATGCAGATTTGTGGTCATAAAAGTCCATGTTGCTGCTGTGAGGTCATCATGGGATGAGGTGCAAGTGCTGTAAATGAGGGAAGGAAAGACAATTTCATACCATAACGCATTATGCACAAACAGTAAACAGATACTTGCCCTCTGAATGTTTTTGTCTGAGATGGATAATAAAGCAAAAATAGTCTGCAAGACAGAAGCAGAAACCTGTCTCTCCTTTAACAATCTGCACTCAACTGTGTTCAAAATAGCCACTTGGCAACAATTTTCTCAGAGGTAAAAATGGTGTGGAGTGCCGAAAATAAGGGCACAGCTATAACAGAGGGAGCAGAATTGAGCAAGTATGTTATTTTTTTTTTCAGTTTTGCTCCTAAAGTCAGTCCAGATTGGTTTTGTCACATGCCAATCATGCTTTGGTTGTTGCTTTGAGAATGGAATGTTTTCAATATTGCAAAGAGTTGCAAGGTGGTGACTCATGTGCAGTGCACAACCACAGTCTTAAAGATGAATTTAACCACCATCTCCTCCTTTCCTGCTGGAGTCTGGACACTGGCTTTGTCCCTAGGGAACCACTGCAGCTCCTTTGCAGAGGCAAAATTTGATCTGCGGCTTGATGAGTTAGAAGCCCACTGCAATGTCCATGGTCTGCTGAGGAGAAGTGAGGAAGACTCCAAATCTTTTTCATCCTTCTCTGAATAAGAATTGAAAGAAAACCAAAATACCCACAGGGACAAGGAATTGTTTTACAGATTCTATTTCCATGTAGTATCTCAAGATATCCCTGGCATATTTGGCTTTTAGTATCAATTAAATATTTCTTCTGGTTAGAAGCTTAAATTAGATACACGGACTGCTTAGAATTGATTAGAAACTGAGGTAGGGATCAACCCATGGTATGATTTTTATTAACTAGATTCAGCAGTGAAGGTGGCGCAGGATAAATGAGGGAAACCTAAAAGAATTCCCTTTTGGTTGCCAGGACATCATAGTGATTTGGCATCTTCATCATCATCCGACAAGATGCAGGAACAAACAAGATGAGGCTGTGGTTACAGTTCATTAATGCTCCTCATGTGCCTGGTAAATCCCCACCAGCTTCTGTTGTCCCTCACACAGTGCAGAGTGATTCCTGACCAGGTCGTCTGGGTGATATTTCAAGTAAGAACGGAATAATTTTGAGCACAGTTATCTTCTTTACAATCTGTGGTCAGATAACATCCCTGTGGCAACCATTGCAATTGCCTGTGTGGAAAAGTAATGTTCAGAAAGTAATTTAATGTAATGGATTGTTTAGCTTTCTTTTAATTAAATGTAGCAGCTGGAAATAAGGAGAAGACAGCTTTGTATCATCAACAAGTTCTCTAATCGCAGTCATCCTCCATAGACACTCCTTAGTGTACTGCATTTTTAACCCAAGTTTAAAACCCACTTAGGCACCCCAAAATATTTTTTCCACCTTCATGAATGTTGTGGGGGCATGTCTTGTTTTGGTTTCGTTTGCACTTATCTCTTTTCCTAGAAGTCAATCTGCAGATGAGAAATCAATATCAAAGTAGTTCAGCCAGTTCCAGAAATCATCTCTTGAAGGAGTCCAGCAGGCAAACAAGGGTGAGGAGTGCTAAAATTCCCTGGGAAACAGTCCTTTTCAAGTGACTAAAGGAAGAGCCTCAACTGTTTATTCCCACCAAATGATTCCAGCATTTTGAAGGTGACTGAACACATCGATGGGCCTTTCAGCTGAGCCCCTTTCATGCAAGCACAAAAGACAACTTGTAGATCGTATCAATACAGTTGTGACTCAGATGGTCATGGCAGTTGTAATGTTGTCACGCACATTCTGGGAGTAATAGTGACTTCGAAGTAAGACCATTTAATGGCATCTTTTGCTCCCTAATTTTGAAATGAAAGTCTTTGGCAAACGTACCAGCTGGAAGAACTGGGGTTTTCAGTGTAAAAGGTTCAAAATTCCACTAGGTTACAAGAACAGGGCAATTAAAATGTTAAAAGTGCTCGTTTTCCCTATTGCATTTACAGTGCGTAGTTCAGTGACTTGCTCAGATTTAAGCATCCATATTGCAGGTGTCTAAAGGCAGGTGACGTAAATCCACTCTGTGCAAGCCAGATTCCTCTATACTTGCCTAGCTTTATTGATTTCATTTTTGCCATTCACATTCCCTTCCTTCCTCTCCATTTTAAAAGGGTTTTCTATGTACATGTAGAGGCAGTAGCTTTTGCATGATTTCACTCAAAAATCTTGGTACAAGGAGATCACTGAAGGAAAGACGTTTCCTTCTGGTTTGCCCCCAAAACTGGCTAATTGCCCAGTACCCAAAGCCACGGGCAAGAGACACAATAGGTCAAGTCAGACCCTAGCACACTCATACCTATGGCCACGGAGAACAGCTTGCACTTCTGTTCTCGTTTGCATCCCTGTGGATTTACTTCTGGCTGTGCACGAGGCTAAAGACAGGTTTGGAAGCTGGGCCAAGACACTGAGAGTTTGCCAAACAACCCTTTGTCTGGTGTGTAAATCTATACCTACTGCAAAGTGAACAAAGCAATGAGGAAAAGACAATGCTGACTTGCAAATTTGTCAAAAAGGCTTTTAAGATCCCTAGTGGGGTAACTTGCAACTGCTAAATATACTCAAGAAGAAACACAAGCAGATCATTTCTTTCCTCAGTCTCACTGCAGCACTTTACACTTTTCCTCTTGAGAGGAGAAGAGAATTCTGGCATTGGCAAAGGGAACACTGGGAGAAACAGTAGGCTTAGTCTATTTGCTGTTGACTTCACCATGGGTCCCATCAAGGATATTTTCCAGTTCTCTTGTCTTGATCCTCAGGGAAAAAAGAGTCGAGAAGGTGTGGGAAAGGAAAAGGAAAAGTGAGGGCTTTCAGTGTATAGAGATGAGGATATTTTGACAGAATGGGTGATGATGGCTAGGGAAAGGGGGGAACAGGCAAGTAGTAAATGAGTTTGTGTTTCTGGCTGCTGAATAGCCCCAGGAGGTTCCCAGCAAGTCTGCCGCTTTTTTATTGGTGTTTTGTGCCGGAGTTATAAACCCTTTAAATTAGTCTAGATCATTAGGGAAGCTTGGCTGATCACTGATGAAAAAATATAACAATTAAAAGAAAGGGCTGGAAGAGGAAAGCAGGGGGAGAGGGAGCTGGGGGTGAGAGATTTTAATACTTAATAACAAATATTAATAATGGTGCTGAGTTGGGGACTAATTAAAAGTTTCTAAAAAGAGAAAGGAAGAGAGTGGAATTAATATGGAGTGTTTTATTTGGCAGCTTCCATGAGTGCCTGAATAAGCCAACCTGGCTAGGAGCACAAGACAAAACGCTGGGAGTCGAGCAGTGCTCTGGTGATAGTTAGATCTAAGCCATGGTGTAACACGGCTCAGCAGACTGGTCCGACTCCTCTTCATGGCTGTGTATTTTTATGTCTGCTCCATATTCTGGGACTACAAATATTCATTCTTCCACATGGAACAATGGGACTGGGGAGGAGGAACAAAGGAAGGAGTTTGAAGAGTGGAAGGTGTAAAATTCTCTGCAAATCAGCGTGCTTTTGGGAGGATGATATCTAGGTGCCAGTAGCATAGATGTGAAAATCATTCATGCAGTGATTTTTGCACAGATAGCCTGGGTAGGAGTCCAGGAAAAAAAGATCCATGAAGGACTTACAAGTACAAGTGACTCAGAGAGCGTCTTGCCACACGGTTTTCTGGAGGCTAGAAGAGCTTTCAGAGGAAGAATCAGTATTCACTTGCCTTCTTCCTATGCTGCTCTTATCTATTGGCTGATGTCAGGGCAGGACAGTAGTTTAGATGGATTTCCATGGCTGTTTTTGTTACAACCTGTCCTTCTATCAATGCCATCTTTAAAAACACCTCTATCCCTACAGACAGAAATGTTCCCTAAAGGAACAATCTCACAGGTCTGCCTTTAGCTGTGTCTGGAGGACGGGCTGTGGCGAATGCTAAAATAACCAAAGCAGTAACTATTGTGTTTCATTAACCAGTCCAGCAGCTGCATGACCGACTGTCCTGGCTCAAGCAAGCATTGGGTAGGGTCATTTGTGTGCAATTTCAGCTAAACTGTTGTCTGGCAGTACTGCTGCCATCTTCTACGTTACATTCTTCTGGATGAAAAACCTGGCTGTGGGTGAATTCCTACTTCAGACACAATGTTCCTTCCAGCACCTAGCTCCTTTCACATTCTCATCTGTCCAGGTAACTCTAAGTTTTAATTATGGTTGCTTTTTGCTGTTGTTTATCTTAATTAAGTCTGTCTTGCTGACTTTTTCAAGGGAGATTCTGTCTGAAAAATGCCTTCCTGACTTGAGTTCTGAATAGTGGAAGGAGAGATATGAAAGCCATCAGCACTGGATGTGCCAGGCAGCTGCATCCTTAAGGCAGCAGAAATGGAATAAAATAGGGACTGGATGTGCAGCAGGACTGGGAAAAAGCTCAGTTAAAATGGGTCCATCCACCTGGAATGAGCACAGAGCAAGAAAGCCAAGAGGCTGAATACCTGGAAGGTAGAACATATTTCCCAGAAAAATTCCTCTGTATGATCTTATCTGGGATTTGGCTTTCCCCCCCTTTCTTTTGTAATGCAACACCTGGTAAATTCAGACTTATAGTGCAAACACCAGCAGAGTCCCCCGGTCAGTAGACAAGCACAGGCTGAAAAGCCCACAGTAGCCAGAGACAGCTTTGCCACAGGTCACTGTGTTGCATTATTTTAGCCCTGCACAAGAAGAGCTAAAGTGCTTTTGGTGGGCCTGTGTGTGGTTTGGCTTGAGAACTCTATCTTGGCTCCTGATATAGCCCTGAAGCATCCAGCAGCAAGCTTTGCTATTCTGCACCAGGGCTCTGTCTGTCTGTAAATACTTCTATTTCAGCAGCCTCTCTCCAAATGTGACAGATTTGCTATGAGGAACCTGGCAGCAAAGATTTTTTCTCCTCTCTCTCTCTGACAAATGTATAAAAAGTATTAGCTTTTCATGTTCTAATTTATGGTATAATAAACTCCTCTCTGCCCTGGCCTCTTTCAGGGATTGAAAATGAAGCGTTCCAATTGCCTGCTTTGGAGAAACCCTACCAGACTGTTGGAGAGGGGTTGGAGAAAGAGATGGGGCAGGGGGTGGAATTGGAAGGAAGAAATGGGGGAGGGATATAGGGGAAAGATGGTTGTTGGGGCAGAATGAGGAACAGGGTTCCTTGTAAAGTTTACACAGCTCAGTTCCTACTGCTGGAAGAGCTTCTCCAAGTGACTGAGAAGTATCTACATTTAGACCTTGGAGGGGCATAAATTGCAAGAAGGGATTGGGTCTGGACATCCTCATTCAGGGTGAAAGGGTAGGGATGCATGAATAGGATGTGGAAAGAAAGAAGGACTAGGTTTCCCTTTCAGCGAAGGATTCATTTGACAAGTTCACATTAAAAAAGAAAAAAACTCAATGGAATACAGAGGACCTGTGTCCATCCCGTGTCAATGTCTGTGTGTTCTTTGTATAACTGCAATGCAGAAGCAAAACTCCCAGTCAGACCCGCTCATTCTGTAACCACAAGTCTGCTTCTCTTCCCAACCTTTTCCATCTGTTTTGTTTGTTACCTTTATTCAAGAGATTGCCAAGAACTAAAAAATTCATTTGTCTAGTTAATGCAATGGGCACTGACAGGTGGGTTTGGTTGGTTTTGTTCACTCTGTCCCATAAATAATATTTTTCCTAAGTAAACAGATTTGGTTCTGGTATTTTACCACTGGGTAGAGAGATTATGTTTTCACAGATAATATATATACATCTGTGATGTGCAGGTAGCCTTACATCAGAGAAGGCTGTTGTATGGTGGGCATCCAATGTCTTCATAAGGCTGAGAAAGCACATTAAAAATTGAGAGGAAGGTAAGTCTATCCAGGAAAAATACTGCAGCAAACAGAAACGTGAAAAAAAAAAAAAGGTGAAGAGTGCTGACAATCAAAGTTAAGAACGATGGTCTACAAGGGCCTCAGCTTGATCCATTTTCAGATCTGTTCAAGTTAAGTGAACAACCTAAGTCCCCAAACCAACCAATTTGAGTCTTAAAGCTAAGTCTCAGACCTTTCTGAGTTCTTGAAACAGATTATTGATCTTTGCTTATGTCAGTTCCCCATTCATTGAAATATTTATGGAACCTCAGCACCGAGTTGTGGGTTCAAAGTTGAGTGCATCTTTCCACCTCCCTTAAGGAAAACAATGAGATGTATAAGAGTGTCTGTAATGAGAGAAATAGTCTGTGTTAGCATCTCTACTAGCAATAAAATTCTTAAGATTCTTGAAATCCCAGCTTGTGTTAGGAGCCTGTCCCATGCAAAACCCAAGCATGTTATCATGGTGCAGAAGCAGAGCACAAATACCAGGACGTTCAAAGCTGCACTCCTCATCTGCAAAGATAACTATAACCCTGCTCACCCTTATTTCCCAGAGGATGTAGCATTTTCTAATGCCATGCAGGTGCTGAAAAGAATGCCCTGCTCTTTTTTTTTTTTTTTTTTATTATTCAAACAAACAACGTGCCTGGGTCATCGTCACTAGACCTTCTGCAGAGAGGGTCCCATCCATCAGTCCCCTGGGACAGGTTTGCTGTAGGATTAGCTCAGGTGAAGGACAAAGAAAAGATATCTGCAATGCTATGGGATGGATTTGCTCAGGCAAGTGATGGGGGTTCATATGTGTAGGGTCCTGTTGATGGATTTCCTATAAGATCTGCCTGAAGATGAAGCAAAGTTGAGCCTTGTTGGAATATTTCTCACAACAAACTACGTTGTTTGTACCCACAGCCACAGGTATAATAATCTTGTTGTAGGATTTTCTTGGGTAGGACAAGACACTATGAAAGACTATAAATAAAAACTTAAGGACATTTAGCACTGCAGGACTTTTCCAGGAGAGAAAAAAGGTCTCACAGACCAGCCCCAGTAACTCTGTTCAAACTGTTGTCAAACCAAGATGACTTGTTGCTTATGGAATTTCTTGTGATCATCAAACCAGCTGAAAGTCTGGCTTGAGTAATTAAAATGCTAATTGGAAATTCACCATTCATCAGAGGAAACAGCAATGAATTTCTTTCTATTTTTTTTTTTCCTCCAGCATTTTCTCTCTAGTGGTGGCAGATGTTGGGGTTGTGAATTCATTGTCTGGCAGAGACACAGCAAAATCCTCTTTCCAAACTAGTTTTATGTATTTTTGTTGATTGTCTGCTTAAATTAACCTTCTCTAATGAGAGGAAGATACGCAGGGTATGCCTGTAATTTACTGGCTGTGAAATTAGTTAGTACGGATATCATACATCCTGGTGGGTGATGGGGAATAGAGAGTTCTGAGAGTAAGCTGGTAAAGGAGATGATGTCATGTATCTTTAATGCTTGGTTCCTAATGGTGTGGAGGATTATTCTCTCTGGCTGTGTGCATGCTCAGGACCATTACAGACAAAGGGTTGGAACTTGTCCTCTCCCCTGAGAAGGCATTTACACCTGTGAAAAGTGATTACAATGCCATCACCCAATTTACACCCAGCCTTCACCACTGTGAGTAGAGAAGCATCACACCTCAGCTGGCACACATGCCTCTGTGAGTGCGTATGCACAGTGTAAATGCATTACAGGGCACCTCCATGTGGAGGGTGAAGCTGACTTGCTTCCAAATTGAAGCAGAACATCTTCAGGAGGATAAATTCAAGGAGACATATTGGGTCTTCAAATAAGAGCCCCCTTGATATCACCCTCGCTTGGAGTTATTGGGGGAAAATCTGCATTTCTCTCTCAAGAAGTGATTTTGCAGGCAGATTTCTGTTTCTGCACGCATAATTTGGCTGTGTGTATGCCTATCACTGTCCTCTGCTGGAGAAATGATACTCGTACAGGTTTCACTGATGGCTGTAAAGCTTTGCAGGCTTCTAAAATGTCTGGTCACAAAAGTTTGCCTGTAATTTCTCAACTGACTAATAAAAGAACTTGTGGCTGAAATCCACCAGGAAAAAATAGATGACTTCGGATAAAAGAGTTTAAGCTTCAGGTTTAGATATATCCTCCTCCCCACCAGCCGCTCCCCCACATCTCCAAGGCTTGCACTTCAAATATTTGGATGTAAACATCAGACTTCAATTCTTTCACTTGATAAGAAGGTGATGTATGAGTTATCTTTCACTCAGCACAGATCAATGTGCAAACAAACAAACAAAGCCTCTCTCCAGACACCACACAAAGACTTCCCCCGGCACAAAACGACACAGTCCAGAACGGAGCACGGAGCGTCCTCATCGTGTGTTTTCTTGCTTGGTTTGTAAACTAGGGAAGGGAGATGAGATAATTGCGTGGCTGCCAGCTTCCAATCTTTTAGGGCTAATTTATGGTAATAGGTGTTTGAAAGGCTCTCACCCCTCAAGACATTCATACACACCTCTGCTTTCATGAAAAAAAAAAGGAGATAGACTTCATTTGTTTTCATGCTGAGCAGGTAATCTGGATATTGTGTGTCAGATTCAATCTGAAGGCTGGAACAGAAGGACAAATCAAAACCTCCCTCCTCCCCTGACACATTTTTTCCCCGTGTTTGGGCCGCTGTGATAATGGGTTTGTGCCTGTAGGACCCACTGGGGGTTGAGAGCCCCTGTGTTTGTGTGTGTGTGCCAGATGTGTTGCAGTTATAATGATGCAAGTCTCAAAGAAAATGAGGTGTGCTGAAGTTCTTGCTAACAACATCCGTTGCTTTAATACCAGATATCATCACTGTTTGTGAATCTTGCCATGTGTTGGGCCTCAAATCAGATGTATTTACAAGCCTGTATTTTAAAAAGGTAGAATGGTAGCACTATTATTTTGGGTTGTGTGTGTATTCTTTTAACATATTTATCCCAAGGATAACTGTGGGTTTGAGTTTGCTTGGGTCTTGGATCAAAAGGCTAAAGTTATATGCTGGAATGTGGGAAGATCTGTATCATTCATATCTGTGCCTATATTTCTCAGCTCAAATGAAACAAAACACATAAGAAGTTGAACAAACAAATGCACAAACAAAACCGAAGCCAGACCCCCAAATCCTCTGCTGAATTTGGAATGAGTGCAAATCTAGGTACAAACTTCTAATCCACTTTCTCATTCTCCCTAATTGCCATTTTTGTTGGACAGGTATCTAACATATGCCAATTGTTGGCTTTTTTATAAACACAGTCCTTGCCCAAAGGTAAACAAGACAAACAAAACACAAAGCAGAGGATGGCTCTGCATTACAATTTCTCTGGCAGCAAAGGCAGCTGAAGAGGATCCTGCCCTTCTACAGCCGGTTCCTTTTTTTCCATGCTGCAAGCTGCTCTCCCAGCAGATATGTCAGTGTAACTCTGTGTAGGGGCTCAAGTTTTTAAAGATTTATTCTTAAACACTGTCCAGTGTCAGTACAGCCTTCAGGCACTTGCCACCATATGTCTGCAGCAGTAAATTGAGTTGCAGTGTGAGAAAGCACAGCCAGGGTGGAAAACTACACTGAACTGGTTTTGCACCTGAGAAATTACAATGTGGTAGAGTGAGCTGAGCTGGTGCTGTGTTTATCTGCACTCAGCCAGCCTTGGCCACAGCAGGGAGATTCTGTGAGGTGAGGGGTTTCAGCAGTTGAAAGATGGGTGGAATAATGAGGGCGGGGGATAGGGTCAGTGAGCCTAAAATCATTGCTGGAAGGGTGCGAGGTGTTAGGGGAATGTTGAGATAGTGATTTGAGAAGGAAAGAGGTGGCTTTTAGAAGGACTTGTTGGGATGCTCAGTATAAACAGGTAAGAATGGAGCTGGGTTTAGGGTGCAGATCCTTTCTGGATTTGGTCTGTCAGACCAGCCAGGGTCCTGGGGCTAGCTTGCATCTTTTCTATCAAGAGCTGGAGGTGTGAAAGAAGAGGGATCCCTAAGAGAAGATTTGTAGCACAGAGGTGTAGCTGAGGGTTATGTGGAAGAAGGCAAGTGATGGTGGGGGAAGAATGACTCCTCGTTGCAGGCTGAAGGAAGGAAGGAAGAACTTCTTGGTGTTTCTGGTAGCAATCAAAAGTGTCAAAAGGAGAAAGAGGGACCACAGGGAAGCAACTGTGCTGACTGCAGCTGTCTGTGCCCCAGGAGTGGCCTCTTTTTCTGATCCTGTCGTTCCTAAACTGTTTTGTAGGCTGGGGACCATGATTAGAGAAGTCCGTTGGGAGCAGGTTTCTTTTATCGTTGTGAACTGAGAACTGAAGAGAATCTGTGAGAGAGAGAGAAAAGCAGCCCAACCAAGTAATATAGGCTGCCAAGCAGCTCCTGCTATATGTGAAAGAAGTTTCTTCTTGCCTTCACATTGTAGGGCTTATGTCACTATTTCCTCCTCTTTGCAAGTTGCTGGCAATCCTTTCCTTTTTGCTGCCAGCCCAGACACAACTTGACTGGGACTGTGCTCCCTGCTATCTCATGTTCCTCTGGAAGAAACCAGCTCCTTCTCTCTACTGCTCTCACTTTTCCTCTACATGCTGCTTTCTTCCACACAGAATTACTCAAGTGACACTACTTCCCTGTCAGGAATCTCTACCAAAAGTTACACTTGTAGTTATTTTTGTAATTGTGATATGACTTCATATAATCCACACCCATGAAGAACCCAGACAGCGGCATTCTGAGCTTCCCTGCTCTGTTTTGTGGGTATTTTCTATCTTGCTCAGCTCTGATAGTCACTAGTCATAAGTGGGTTTGAGAGAAGTTACTGTCAATGTAGTCAATTAATTCTGTTTGCCTCTGTGACTTTTGGAACCTAAGAGGAATGAGGTTTGCCAAGTTGTACATCATCCTCTCTGTTCTGCATTTATAACACAAAGGAGAATATGGTCTGAAAGGGATACAGGTTCACTTCTTCAGCATCATGAATAACAAAAAGGAAATCCACTTTTTTCAGACATGATTTAATTCCCCCCCTCTATTTTTCTTTTTAACCAATAACACAGGAGTTAATACGGGGGGTAAGGAATTAGTTTTCATTCAAAGCCTTCACCCATGCCAGAAATCTTGAAGAAGGAGGCAGAGGACTGATACTACTGCTAAATAATCATATTCCTCTGCTGGTGTACACTGGCTTAGTTCTGACAATGTCAAAGTAATTGGCATGAGATGTGAATCAGGTCGCATTCAGCCTGAGAATGATATCAGTGAAAATGTTCTAGTAGGAGGTGAACATCAAAGGAGAAAAAGGAAATCAGAGGAAGGTGCAAAATAGAATTACTTTACCCGTAACATCAGTGTTCATGTCCTGCAAAATTACTACAAGAAACAGCACGATACTGAGCTGAATGAAACAGGTCTTCTTGTTCCTGGGAAAATAACTAGATGAAAACTTGAAAGTCTTAAGTTTCTGCAAAGCTCCATTCTGATTAGGGCAATAGAAACATTTCTGTGAAGTTTTCATGTGTCCTTTCTGGTCATGTTGGTATTTTAACTTCATTTTAATTAGTGGAAATGTTGTAAGAAAGTGTATTTAAATCTAGGGGAAAGAAAAAAATTATGAGAAAACTTTAAAAATAACTGCAACTTCTCTTTTTTAAAAAAAAAAGAAAAAGGAAAAAAAAGAGGATTTATTAAAACTGACCCTTTCCTGCAAACAGTTGTGATTTCAAAGAAATGGACTTCTGCAAAGAATAATAGGCTTATTGAAAAGTACCCAGGCAGCTCTTCTGCTGTCACTGAGCCATGTTGTCAGTGCACCTCTGTTTTCAAGGCAGTACACCTTTTCTGAAGAGCTCTGCTGTCTGTAGAGACAAGTACCCTCTCTGGGCTCAGTCCAGCACCAACCTTGAGAGTCAATGCACGCATTGTGTGGATCTCTTTTCACAAAGATCTGCCTCTATTCTTGCCTTGTTCTTTCATTCTCCTAGTGCAATGTAAAGGTCACTCCTCATAAAAGTAGATATTTGCTCTTTGTGTTTGGAGGGGGGGGGGAAATTATAACCCTTGCATATTACAGAGGGTTTCGGAGACATTAATGGACTCTGTAAAGTTCTTGACCATGAATTCCTCCTTTTCTACTGTCAAAACATGGTCAGAAATGTTGACACCTCCCTGCAGGCGGGGATGGTAGAGAGGGGTTATTTTCTGGCAGTGTTCCTGTTGCTTTCACATCATCTCTGTGCTTGAGGCTGGGGTTTCTGCTGTGAAGCTGCAGCATCTGCTAATGTACTTTCTGCTTGCACTGAAGAGTTTATAGAAGGTGCTTTCCTTGGTCTCACACTGAATTTCCTCTTAGGCACACTGAGTTCAGGTTGTACTACATGCCTATTGTAAATTGGATAACTGCTGATCAATAGACACTTGTCCTGAAGATGAATGACTGTATTGGATATGGGGCCTTGTTGGAGAGGAAGTTAAAAAGCTGAATTTGGGGCTTAAAATAAAGTAACACAAATAGAGATGTCCATTCTGGGTTGGTAGTTTATGGTGTTGCCATTTACTGGTGAGTCCTGCTTTATGAAGAGGCTGTAGGGCAGTTCAGCCTGACTGCAAACTGGCAGATATAACAGGTGTGGGAGGAAGGGGCAAAGTGCCTGGAAAAGGTGGTTATTCAGATGGAGCAAATGGAAAGCCACATGATTGGAGCTTGGGACTTGGGTCTAGCTTAGCTTAGCATGTACACATTGGGTGGGGAGCTCCCCACACAGGCTGAACTGGAAGCTGTAGAATCATAGAATAACCAGGTTCGAAGAGACTCACTGGATCTTCGAGTCCAACCATTTCCATCAATCACTAAACCATGTCCCTCAGCGCCTCGTCCACCTGTACCTTAAACACCTCCAGGGAAGGTGACTCAACCACCTCCCTGGGCAGCCTCTGCCAGAGCCCAGCGATCATGTTTGGTAGTGGGGGATGAATAGTGGAAATCAAATCCCCAAGCACAGAGCTCTACTATTGAAATGACAGGATTTACCCTGTTAGTTAGCAGTTACAATGGGATCTTAATTTTTATGTGGGTCAGCCACTTCTCAGGAATATTTTCAAGAATTTGCTTGTCAATGCAGGAAATTATGAATACAGTAGACTAAGTTTCCACCAAGTCTGATCAGTCTTGAGTTTAAATAATAACATTTCATCTTATTTAATGAACTGTCAGCCATCTCCTGAGGAAGACGCTTTAATGAGTGGAGAATCATGTCCAATGCTTATTTATCTAAGTCAGGAGCATAGATCTGATAACGATCTCTTTTCATCTATGTGTCTGATTCCTATATCTGTCAGGCCACTTCCTGATCCATACAAAGGCAATTTGCATAAGAAAGAGGAACACGCTGAATGGTCACTGAGTTTTATTCTTCACAGCCCAGAGGACTTCAGCTTCTTACCAAAGTAGTCAGAATGTTAGCTCAGAGTGAGCTTAAAGGAAGAAGAAAGTGGAGGAGCTGAAAGGGAAAGAAAGGACAGAAAGATCAGGGCCAATGTTCCAATTCTAATTAGTTGGGATGCACTCAAATGGGCTGCACAGTCCAAAATATAAAAAATTGAATCATCAGTTACGTAGTTCCCATGCTGGCTAGCAAGCAAGAAGTGAAAACTCTATGAGAAAAGAGAAGTTTTGTAACTGGCACACCTGAAATCTAGTGGTCAAATCATATAATGTAGAGAAAAAGCTGTAAGTAAAAGTGGAAGAGGTGGAATTGGAAAGATACAGCCTTCAGTGTAATTGATGACACAGAAACCAGGCTTCTTCAAAAGAGAAACATTCAAACTGTCTAACTTCAGATTCTCATAAAATGTCTAATTAAAACAATTAGTCTACCCTGGAACAGTGCATGGACAGTTGCAGGTCAATGTTTTTCTCCATCACCTACAAAGGGATCCAAGACAAACTAGACTTTAACTAAGGGAGCAAAATCAGGGCATACATTTTAGTGAAGTAATACCACTATCACCTCAAACAGTAACTGAGCCTAGAAGCATAGGAATGATGTTCAGCAAGCCTCAGTTATCGTCAGGAGAGCAGAAAGGGTTACTCTGTAAGCACTATTCACATTCATCCCAAGCTCTGCTAGTGTGTAAGGGGAGAGGCACTAGGGGTCTTCCTGTGTGAAGCCTTTCTCCTGAACCCCTGTGAAAATGTTAAAATAACTTTTAAAAATGCAATTTTCCAACAGCTCCTGTCATGTGTGACATTTCTTGCAACCCTTCTGCAAACAGAACTATTACATGGAATAAAGGTAAATTGCACAATAGTTGTTGCTTAGGCAGTGTCCATTGAGTAGTAGGAAAAGGAATTTATAGGGACCTTGAGAGGCTACCTAAAGGACCTACTTGAGGACCTACTTAAGGCTTCCTTCAGCCTTAACTGACTTCTGGGCTCTGACACTACCACTAAGCCCACCTCCTTCCACCCATGAATCTCTGGTTTTGAATGTTTACCAGACCTGACTGAGCAAAACAGCAGATTTGAATTCAGCAGCCTGGTCTGAATCCAATAGCAACTTAGCTCTGAGCAGGAAGATGGATTGAATGATATCCTAAGGACCCTTTTGACCTGGATGATTCTGTGACTACATATTTTGTAAGGTAATACCCCAAACTTATGCACAATATTGAAAACAAAGCAATATCATGATTTGAGTGGGTAAGTCATGGGAGTGACTTATGCCAGTTTGGTGCTGGTCTTTCTTCTCTTGCTTTCTTCCAAAGGCATGAAATTATAGCATGAAATTCACATTGTCCTCCATTCTAATTCCAAAATCCCTTAACTAAGGAATTGCTTCTTTACCTCCCTTTTTTTAATCTCTCTCTTTTTATTTTTTTTTCTTTTTGTTAATATGTTGTAAGAACTTTCTGGACAATTTTCTCTATTCTTTTCTTACCAGATGTTTGCATAGTTGAGAATGATTCAATATGGGCAAACAGAGGACCATAACTAGTAATAAGTACATTTGCTGTCTCAGAAGCATTAATTTTCAAAAGTTGAGAAAAATTACAAGCAAAGTTGATTAGAAGAGAAACTGCAAGCAGAGAAAATGCTGATTGCAAATTGGGGATTCTGTAAGAGCAGTTTATTAGATAGCCAAAACCCAAAACATCACAATTTCTTATTAAATAAGTAGAGAACTTTGGCTGGTATCCAAGCCTTGATCTGTTACAAGGGAAGAGTTACTCTCTGGGAACTCTATATCCATCATAAGAATTACACATGAAAATTCAAGATGGGAGATGGAAAACTTGCACCAAGACCCTTTGCAGAATCAGCTGAACTTCCTTTTGGACTGCTGACTTCAGTTGCTAATAAACCTTTGTGATGGGTTGACACTGGATGGGTGCCAGGTGTCCACCAAAGGTGCTCTGTCACTCCTTTCCTCAACTGGACAAGGGTGAGAAAATATAACAAAAAGCTCGTGGGTCGAGATAAGGATAGGGGAGTCATTCACCAAATACCATTACAGGCAAAACAGGCCAAACTTAGGGAAATGGGTTTAACTTAGTACCAATCAAAACAAAGTAGAACTATGAGAATAAAAATCAAATCGTAAAAACACCACCCCCTTCCTCCCTCCCTTCTTTCTGGGCTTAACTTTTTTCTTAATTATGTTATCCCAGAGGTGCTGCCAACATCACTGATGGGCTCAGCCTTGCCCAGCGATAGGTCTGTCTCAGAGCCAGCTGGGATTGGCTTTATCAGACATGGGTGAACCTTCTAGCAGCTTCTTACTGAAAACACCCCTGTAGCTCCCCGCAACAAAAACTTTGTCACACAAATGCAGTACAACCTTACAGCAAGCTAAAGTGATGGTGTGAGTATTATATAGCAATATTATTTTTAGAAAGGACTAGAAAGTTGTTGCTGTGTGCTAGGCAGCATGGCATCAGTGTTAAGCAAAATAATGGGACCACATAAACTGATGCCAATCGATAAAGTATCAAAGGGTAGAAAGAAAATCAAGGTTTATCAACATGTTTTTGTGGAAAAAAATATGTTTTCAAACAGAACTAGTTTTATTCTTTGAAACTGCAGTTTTGGTTGATAAAAGTGTGGAGGAACATAATGGAATTACAACAAAAGTCAGTCCCAGCCCCCTGGTATTTTGTGGTGCTAATTTCATTATCGATTAAGAGCATTTACACATCTGAAATTGGATAACCACCGGTCTTAAAGATATTGGATAACCTGGAAGAAGAAACAAACAAACCAAAATAACCCAACAAGAATATTTCTAAAGGTTTGCAAAGTGATGACTACCAGAACTGCTGCTTTTCAATATTTTTCCTCGATGATTTGTGACATTTTATAAAACCACCACTTGGTGAAGTAAAGCTGACTTAGGAACTATGGGAGTTCTCTATAGGGACCTGCATGGAGAGGAGGTACTGGATATCGAAAGGCTCTTCAGTCTGGAAAAGGCATAAGCAGAATCAATGACTGGGAGCTGAAGGCAACAAATTCAATTTAAAAACTAGGAGTTTTCCTTTTTTTCAGTTACTTATTCATTGATTTGCTTATTTAAATAGTGAGGGAGATTAGAGCAAACTATTAAGGGAAGATGTAGGATCTTGATCACATTGTGGTGGGGGAGGAAGCTTGCAAAGGCCAAAAGTTAATCACCATAGCCTACTCTGCTTGTCAATGAAGAGAAACAGACTCCTCCAGCTCACAGAAGCCAAATTTCTTCTTTTAATAATCATGTGGAGATATTTTCTTTTTGCTTTCCATTTAGTGCAAGGGGAGTTTCACTTAGCTGAGTCTTAGCTGGGACCTACCATCCATGTCCTTTCTCCTGAGTTTTGCCAATGATGGCAGTGCAGTGTCAGGAGAAGATGGTCTCTCTCTTGGGGTTTTCTCAGTTAGTGAAGAAAATTACAGGGAGAGGGTTTGTCATAAGAGCTGCTCTCTGGGTACCTCCTGGAAATGGCAGAGAGAAAGAAGTGATGGGACAAAGAGAGAGGAAACATCTGGCTGCATGTTTCAAATGACCAGAAATAAATCTGAGCTCAGTTGAGTCCAGTCTGAAACTTGAATTGTGTTTTTCATGCTACCACCAGAAGAGGTTTGGGAGGGTCACTTCTTCCTTTGCATCTGGGCACCACTTGGGTGCATATTAAATTAAAAACTGAACAGAGAGAAGGAAGCTTCTCTTCCCTCTTGGACCTAAAATGTTTGTGTTCAGTACATTGCAGAGTTGGAAAACTTGTGTCCATCTTGCGCCTGCTGCCTCTTTGGGGCAAATGCTAATGACCTACTGATGGGAATGTGCCTGTCTCTTCATTCTCCGGCTGCACTCACTGCCTTCCCCACAGAATGCCATTAATCATGTCAGCTCCCCTTTCTACAAGAGTGGCTGGTTTAATGGGAAACTTCAGCCAGCGTCAATATCCTGAGGGGAGTAGGAAATGAAGGGAAGAGGAAAGCATGTTACAGAGAGGTAGCTAATGGTGAAAGTAGTCACTTTCTGTTCCAGAGCGGGGATTTGGTAGGGACAAGTCAGACAGATTTACTTTGCAAGTCCAGAGGCAGTGGGGATGTCAATTGGATCTGCAGCGCTGGAGCTGGGAGAGGTCTCTGGGAAGCAGAGGGGATGAAGGATGGTGTGGTGTGGCTGAGATCCAGAGGTACTTGCCAGGGAAGGTGGAAGGAAAGCCAGAGCACAGGTGAAGCACTGGAGCCTGAAGCATGGACAGGAAAGATAGTCAGAAAGAGGCGAGTAGAGTGAAACCTGCTATGGGGGTTCAATGCCCCTGGAAGGAGGGCAGGTCAGGGGTGTGCAGGAGAGGGAACCAGCTTGCACAGATCTAAAGGAACTGCTCTTCTCAAAGGCAGCTTCTTGTGGTCATTGTGGCTTTCCATTCATGTGTTTTCTAGATCTCCCCAAGCTATTCCATGCTTTGTGGCAAAGACTCTTTCCTGCCTAGAGCTGCAGGGCTGCACCATCTGCTGCTCCCATCTCTCCTCTGAGGTGTGTTGGGACACCATCGAACTAAGGAATCTCCATGGTCTGGAATTACCTGCCAGAAAGCAGATGGAGGTGGGACGTGCTTGTGCGTTTCTGTTCCCATGGGTGTTCAGGTTGCTCTGGGAGTGTGAGGGAGGTGAGGTTAGCCCAGGGTTCACCACTGACTTAGCCTGCTTCTTTTCTTCTTTTCACACTTCCTTTCCCCCGTTTCCTCCTCTTTCTTCCTCCTGTCTGTTTTCCTGTCTGTTCCAATGCTCCTTTGACAGATTGTTATTAGAAACATTGCTGCATATTAGCTGAAATTAAGTTAAATGCTGCCTTGTAAACCAGTATGTGAGTGACAGGTTTCTCAATGTACCAAAGCATCCATCTTCTCATCCTGGCTTTCACAGTGCCATGATATTTTAACATGTATTTAAGAGTCTTCTTTTTTTTTTTTTTGCACACATTTACCAGCTAAGATGAACAACACTTACACCATCCAGTATGTAGAGAGGATGAGATCCCTGGAATCTCCTCCCTAGGATGTTTGTTCTGCAAATGGAAGCCCGTAATGATGAAGGGTTATACTATGAAGAAGGTGATTGTTTTGGCCCGTAAAAATACACTTCTTCTGAGAAATCCAGCCCCAAAGACCTGGCAGTCCATCACGCAGTAGAAGGCAATGAGGGTTGCAGAACGCAGATAGCACAGGCAGTGTGGGAAAACCCTCCATGTATGAGGTGAACTGAACCTGTGGAATTTATTGGCTCAGGATGTTACTGAAATGAATAATATAGGAGGAATCAAAGAGTTTGCAACCTCATTGAGAGCTATGTCCAGACAAAACATGACACAGGTTGAAATTTATAATGACTAAATCTCTACAACATAATATAATTATCAGACAGGGTTAGGCAAAAATGACCTCCCATGGGAAGAAATGCACAATTAAATATGTTAGATCTGAGATGATGAGCAGGTATGTTAAACCTTCTTCTGAATCATGCAGTAGTGAATTTTTTATCAGAATTGCAGTAGCAGATCAGACAACCTTTTTTTACATCACTTCTTGCCATTATCCTGTGATCTTCTGTGACTAAATATTTTATTCCCTTTCACATGGATATTTTTACAAACAATATCTCAGAGGTCTCAAATCTGATTTCACACTTGCTTGTGAATATATAGGCTCAAAAAGGCTCTTTGTCTAGCAGTTTCTTGGTAACTGATCAACCTGGTATATCATTACTTGGTTGAATCTTGGGTTCCAACAAATTGATTTCCCCAGTACAAATTTCATGGGCACCATTTGTTGCACTTCAGCATACACAGAGCTCCACTGGAGATGGAGAAAAATTCCTATTGACTGCAGACAGATCTGATACTTGTTTTTCTTTTCTTCTAAAGTTTCTCGCCCAAATTATTTTGGAAACAAGAAGTCTCTCCAATATATATGAGAGATGGAAATGTTCCATGCAAGGTCAAGGATGGATGCACTGGAAGTGCAAGTGGAAGAAACAGCTCTCTTATACTGTCCCAATGCAACCAGGTTGCTTGGCACGAGGACCACGATCAGGTTATGCAACTGGGACACAAGTCTCGCATCAGGTGATGCACTTGGGCCAGCCTGTGGCTGATGTATAGGATTTGTTCCCTGTCTGCATGTTTGCTTTCTTTTGAGAATATTATATCCACCTCTACTGCAACTAAAAGGTTGTTTCGTGTAAAGAAGTCTTCCTGATCTTCCTTTCTCTGTGGCTCCTCCCCACAAACACTAAGTCCTTGCCAATGGTGATGTTTTTGTTAAAAGGGTGGTTTTCAGCCTGCTTCCTGCCTCTGAGTCATGACATGTGCCAAATGAGCATGACAACACAAAGTCCTCCTGTCATGCAGCCTTACAGCAACAGTGAGCGTCGTGATCCCAGATTTGGGAGCTGCTTGTCTAAGATATCAATCAAATAAATAGCACACGTACAAGTCATCCTCTCCCTGGGTATTAGAGATGTATCCCATCCTGTCCACATAGCAGTGTAGAGAATGTCATTGTTTTGCTATTCATACCCTCACAGAAGCCACATCCAGACAACACTAAAAATGCCCTGCCAATTAAGAAAAGACCTCATTTTCCCAGGCCTGTTTTCCATACCTGTGGGCTCAGTGCATTATAACATCACTTTCCTCTTCTGTGTCTGTGTATGATTATGATCGAAGCAAAGATCCGCAACAGAATGACAATGTGTCGACTGGAGCAGCAGGGAAACGTGCTCTGTAGGAGATATTGCCCATGTTCACAGTCGGCGTCAGAACCAGAGAGCCTCAGGCTGACCCTCTGCCTGCTCCCTTGCGCTCAGAGCGTTTTCACAAATGCTGCTGATTGCAAACTGTGACTGTTCTCTCCAGCAGCAGAGGGCCCAGGTGTTGTTTTATTTTTAGGTGTATTTTGGAGTCCGCTGCAGGCTGTGAACTGGCGTCAGCAGAAGGACTGAAAAGCAATGAAGTGCTGCTCTTCACTTATAGATGTCATTTTCCTCTGCATAACCTCCCTTTCAGGATTCTGGCCTGTGAGACCCTGGCTAGTCAGTACGTGCAGCGCTGCAGCTGTGATGTGTGGGAGGAAGAGGGGAGCGTTCAGCCATCCTTACAGCGTTGCCCATTTTACCAGAGACTCACGTTGCTTTGTTGGGTGGCCACAGGAAAAGGGGATTCACTACAGCCACTTTCCACACTTTTCTCCCAAAATATTTCTCCCTAAAAACCCATTCCTCACCTCTGATGCCTGCATCTGTGTGGATAGAATGCAAGGGGGTAGGATGCAAGAACAGGGATGTAGAAGCTATGGGTAGGGACAGAGGGTTCTTAGGTGAGGCTCGCTGCCTTCCAGCAGCCCAGTTCTACCGTCTTATTCCTACTCTGCCCCCACATCTGCCTGTTCAACAGATCTAAGAACAGACACATTGTGAGATGTGTGGTCCCCAGCTAATGGAGAGGCAAGAGGGATGCACTCACAAACAAGGTGTAAAGCCAGGCCTGAGTCTCCTCCTCCAAAACATACAAGGCTTCACCATCTGCCCCTGAACTAGAGAGGTCAACGAGGCAAAGCTAAACCTGTCAGGATTGCTAAAAGTCATGCGTGGCTTTGGGAGTCACAGAGTGGATGTGGCTCCTTTCAGATTTAATTTCCTAACGGATGCAGCTCTAGGTGTGAGCAAAGCAGGTACAGCCTGTGACAGCAGGCTGCTCACAGCAATAAAATGCCTACAGCCTTGCTGAGAAACTCTCTTGTGTCAGGCACAGGGTGGTTGCTCTGGGTGAGGGGGTGTTTGGGCATGAGTGACTGCCACAGCCTCACAAGGAAAAAGGATGAGTCCTTACACACAGTGTTCCTCACTCCCACCTTTCCCTGCTCATCTTCTGTGCAGTAAAAATCCCTTGTCTGACTTTTTCTAATTCTGATCTCAGGTGTGCTTTTTGAGTCTTAAAAAACTTTCTGGCACTGGCTTTAATCCTAATATATTCTGCAAGAGCTGCATCTCTGCTGGTAGGATTTTTAGCCTGATAATCAGAGATGCATGTAGACACGTTTCACATCTCCAGAACAGTCTGAATAATAGTTCCAAGTGATGAGAAACAACACCAAATGTTGCTGCTAACTCTGAGAAACAGCAGGGAAAGCCCAAATCCCAGATTATGCACAGCCACAGAGAGTGCCGCAAGACATTCGTGGGAAACAGCATTTTACATTAGAGGTCACTGGTATTTTCGTTATTGCAGGGAGGTAAACTGAGGCATGAAGAGCTGAGAGCCTGCCAAAACTAAGCATCAACATGCTGCTTGCTGAAGCCTCATGCACTGAGCTACTGACCAGGCTTCCTCTGCTGTTCTCTCTTGACAGTCATAACTTGTGACTCATTCTTTCTGTTGGCTGGGCAGTGAGTCGAAGGATCACCAGGATAACAAGCTGTTGTAAACACTTAATCTGATGGTTTTGAAGCAGAGAGGAGCACGCTGAGATATAAATGAGCGTGGGGTTTTATTTGATACACAGTCACTTGTTCTCTGAAACCTGGGATATACGTGCTTGTCTGTGGTCCATCACACAGAGTATCTGAATGAATGGTCCTTAACACCTCCTTTCAGTCATTTTTGGTTCCTTGCCACAGAGGAAGCTTTTCCCACATCTGCTGTGTGAAAGACAGCCTTCCAGTTCTACAACTGCTATGTTTTGGCACCTCGTTTCTTAAGTAAAGATCTCTAGTATCTTAGCCGATCCATGTCAGCCAAGGAGGCTTCTTTTCAGCAAGTGATTACACAGGTAATGTTGCAGGACCCCAAATGAATGTCATAACACTCTTCTGGGCTTTCAAGGGGAGGCAGCCCTGTTTTCACCAGGCTGCCCTGCTCCCTGGATAAAAACAAGTTGCTATCTTCTTTTACAAGGGTTAATTTCTTTCACTATTCCTTAGTATCTGATTGCTTCAGCCCAGAAGAGGTTCAGAGGAGTCATTCAGATGAAAAGTGGGGACGTCTATGTAGATAGGATGTCTTCAAATAGGGAAGGTGGCGTTGCTGTCAGCAGCACTGTGGTTGTGTTAGTTTTCACATTCTACACAAAGTGCAAGATAAAGGAATGAGTAAAGATACTGGGGAATGAGGTAGAAAAAAAATGAGTTTAGGGCCATGAAGATTGACGCGTCTTTCTGCAGCACTATCTTGCTGGATCCTGTCACATTCACCACTTCTCTACAACCTTCGTTCTTAACAGCATTATTTTAAAATTTAGAGCTCTATCGCTCCTGGTATTATTTTTAACGACCAAGTGGATCAACTTTCATGATAGTGACAATTTTTATGTTTCAATCCACCCCCAAGGTCAATTTACCTTCACTGTTTTCCAAACAAATCACTTTGCTCTAGGGAAGTCATTTTGTGAAGAGTTTCAAAAATTTGAGTTAGACTGAAATCTGTATCTGTCAGGCTGAGACTTGCAGTGGTCGAGAGGGGAACCTCAGCTTCACTCCTACCTGTGCTGGCTGAGGGAACGAGCAGGCAGCTGGGCAGCAGCCTCTTTGGACTCTCCAGATTGTGAGTTCCAATTCTTCAGTTCAATAGCTCCTCCAAAACACCTGTCATTAGCCAAGCGATGGATGCCAGCTTGAATAGCACATAGTACTTCAGGGGAATTAACTGATTATTACTCTGCCAAGGGGGATTCAGTAAAGGGAATATTTATTTGCCCCAGATGGCAGAGTGAGTTAGCAGCAAAGACAAAAGGGAGGCAGTGCAGGTTCATGACCTTACTCAGACACCAACTTTTACTTTTCTGCCTTGAACTCTGTAGTTGCCCTGAAGCTTATTAATTGTTCTCATCCTCAGCTCCCAGCTGGAGCCAATTTAGGAGATGACAAGAGGGGATTGGTTAGGAGAAGTTATGAACAACTTTCCCAGCACCCTGTGGGAACATTAGGTGAGATCAGATTTAGGTTTGGCTTGGCTTATCTTCGCTTAGCTTAGCTTACCTTAGCTTACCTTAGTTTAGCTTAATTTAGCTTACCTCAGCTTACCTCAGCTGAACCCCTGCTGTTTTAAGGAGGAGAGAAGATTCTGTTGGTTCACCATGATTTCACAAGGAAGACTGAGACCCTTGGGGCTTTGCAAGTTGAAGAGAAAATAGGTGAGTAACCTATAAAGTGTGGAATGCTTTAGGAGTATGGAATTGCTAGTTAAAGTGTCATTGCACAGGATGTTGGAGGAAGCTTTGAAATGGAGCATAGTGAACTGAAAGAATGGGATATGGTAACTTCTTCGTGCTCTCTTTCTACTTGAGGCTCCCTACTAAGTGATGACTTTGTATAATTAAAATGAACAAGGTAAATGGCAGCAATCTATCTTCACAATCACAGCATTTTCTCCTTCCCTTTGTTGAAGTGCTTTGTTCATCTCAAATTAGGTTTTTTTTCCCTTAAAAAAAAAGAAAAAGTAAAAAAATAAATAATAAAAAATACAGAAATAGAAGTTGAATGGGTGCCTGCAGGGGCTGTATTTTTAGCAGCTCATCAGTTTGCAGAGAAGCTCAGAGGTTGCAGATTCTAATTGCCAACCTGGAATGTGGAAAGCAGGACAACCGAAAGAGTGTATGTGTTATGGGAAGAGTGATGATTTCAAAACAAGGAAGGAAGAGATAATTGGCACCTTTGCCACCTACAAAATGTGGTGGGACATCATGTGGTGAGGCCATCTGGCTAGTGTTTGTGGCACTAGGGCCTGGTGAAGGACTTTTGTGGAATTCATCTGCAGGAGGGGTTTTACCTCTTCCTTGGCTGGAACTGTGATTGTTTGTGTCCACTCTGGAGAGGCTGGGTTGGGATATTTGCAGATGGGAGATGTCAGATCCAACTGAGATACTGGCTAGGAGAATGAAATGAGCAAGTAGAAAATGACAAAACAGATACAACAAGACGGTAGAACAGTGGGTGATATCTGAGCACATATCCAGGAGCCAGGTTTCTAAATATAAGTGAGGTGCAAGCTCTCTAGAGCCCTGAAGAATTAATCAGGTTCAGTTCAGCCCTGGATGTATGCCCAGGGAAGGCAAGAT
Source organism: Phaenicophaeus curvirostris (assembly GCF_032191515.1). Taxonomy (NCBI): domain Eukaryota; kingdom Metazoa; phylum Chordata; class Aves; order Cuculiformes; family Cuculidae; genus Phaenicophaeus; species Phaenicophaeus curvirostris. Next base: position 5,515,931 of record NC_091411.1, read on the forward strand.
GTGGATGTCTCTTGTGAGAGGGAGTGGCTGACTTCCTCTGGTGGTGTTCTTTCAGAGCAGAATCATAGAATAACCAGGTTGGAAGTGACCCACCGGATCATCGAGTCCAACCATTCCTATCAAACACTAAACCATGTCCCTCAGCACCTTGTCCACCCATCCTTTAAACGCCTCCAGGGAAGATGAATCAACCCCCTCCCTGGGCAGCCTGTTCCAGTGCCCAATGACCCTTTCTGTGAAGAATTTTTTCCTAATGTCCAGCCTGAACCTCCCCTGGTGGAGCTTGAGGCCATTCCCTCTTGCCCTGTCCCCTGTCACTTGGGAGAAGAGCCCAGCTCCCTCCTCTCTATAACTTCCTTTCAGGTAGTTGTAGAGAGCAATGAGGTCTCCCCTCAGCCTCCTCTTCTCCAGGCTAAACACCCCCAGCTCTCTCAGCCGTTCCTCATAAGGCCTGTTCTCCAGCCCCTTCACCAGCTTCGTTGCTCTTCTCTGGACTCGCTCCAGAGCCTCAACATCCTTCTTGTGGTGAGGGGCCCAGAACTGAACACAGGATTCGAGGAGCGGTCTCCAATGCAGGAGAGACTCTGCCAGGACAGAGGAGGAGATGCTTAGTCTGTCCTTGAACCATCAGAATTAGGCATGGCTGCCATCCTCCCGTACCTCATTCCACACCCCTAAATTTAGCTTCCATGCTTTGCAGCTCTGGGTCCTGAAATGGATGTTCTAGAATTGCTGACTGTGTGTTGACAGGTCAGCTGATGGCTTGTGGGATGTTGGAGCCCATGGGGCTGGAGTAAGGAAGAAGGCTGTCTTGCATTTTGCTTGGTATTCTGGCAGGTTTTTGGCTTGCTTTCCTGATAGACTACTTTCATCTCCCCTGTCCTACTTCCTTCCCCACAGAGGCTATAACTAAACCCACACTTGTCTGTGGTTCCCTATAGGTTCTTCAGATCTTTGGAGCATTTCCAGGTATTCAATAAAAAAGATGAACACATAGGTAGACCATCTGATACTATGAACATTTAAAAAACAAGCTATACAGACCAGACTATGTTAAACAGATCTTGCTTTGGCTGCAGTTACTGTTGTCTGGACTTTGCTTGCAACCTGGTTACAGGCAGACAAATAACACTACAAAATCCATCTTTCTTTGCCTGAAAGACCCAATCCTAACACCAACGAAGCAAGAGATGGCAGAAAAGGCATTGCTGGTAACTGCTAATTTGCTGAGGTAACAATTTATGGGGATAAAAATAGGACAAATAAATCAAAAACCATGGGTGTAAAAACATATGTAAGCAGTGCTGTGAGCAAAGAACTTGATGGTGAAGCAGAAAAAAGCATGTCTGTGGCTGATTGCAAATCATATCTGGTGTGCCGAGTGAACTCCAGATGGAGCTAGTTAGGTCATCCTTCCATATGTATGAGCCTGCTAATATCCTTGCTATCTGGTTACCCCACAACTGGATGATTCAGAGCTAACTTTCCCCGAACTCTAGATTACAGTACAAAAAAGAGGGACTGAAAAGACCATTTCCACAGCTCAGCAGTGTGTGTGTGGCAAGCGCAATCCATGCGGGGGCAATAATGCAATGCACCCTGGCCCATACTCAGCTCCATTTTTCCCTCCAGCAAGGCTGTCTGTGTGAACACAACCTTGATGCTGGCCTTTGGGATGCTACCGACTGACAGATTAGTCATGCTGCGATGGTTTGGCCGCTTTTGGCTGCCTGCAGGGCTGTCACTTTCTTCTTCTTCAAGGAAGAGCCAGTGGGCTGAGGAGGCTCTAGTCCCATCTGCCAGCAAAACCCGCAGCAGGGAAAGAGCAGCAGCGAGGGGGGGAGGTGCTGGAAAGGGGGAGCAGTGGATTCGCTTGATAATTAGGAAGGCTGCATCATCACTTATGCAAATAGGGGAAAGAAAGAAGCTTTGCCCAGCAGGCTGCCTGAGTGGAAGAGGGAATATAAAGTTGGAGCTCTACTCCATGATGGAAAATACCTGGACTGCACAAAGGAACTATGATCACTCACATGCTTTCCTTCTCTCCAGAAAAGGCATAATCGGGAGCTATTTAGGACAACTGATATCCAGTCAGAGTCTGGCTGTTGTCCTGTGTTGTACGCTCATTCCAACCAACACAAGGAGACTTGGGCAGATGCAAGCTAACTCTGGTTATTCTTGAATCCATCGTATCCCTCCATACATCTCAGGTCTGTCTCCCTGCCCTTCGGCAACACCAGGATTTTGACATATTCATGTCCATGTCTTAATTTCTCCATTTGCTCAGAGGGGCTCTAGTTTGGTGGTAAGGCAGGTGTGTGCAGTACAAGGCCTGTTGCGTACAACTGAGCCCTTCTGGTATCTACCAGCACGAGCTACCCTGCTGACTGCATGGCAATTTTTTTTCCCCTGTCTCTCTGGAAATGCCTGGAGAACATAGCTCCATTACTTTTAGTGGGAAGAGGGTTGAGCAATATTGTCATCTTGCACCACCAACATCTTCCTGTGTCTGATACCATCACAGATGTGTTTGTGTTCACTGTTTTCCACTTGTGCTCATTCAGCTTGGCAAGACATCTGCCTGCCTGGTGCAGAGAAGGAATTCAAAGGAAAGCTGCTTAGCAGCCAGCTGTGACTCCCATCTCCCTCCATTCTGCTGGGCCGCCATGCAAGATGGTAGCAAGCTTTTTAAGATTTGAAATGTATGATTCATGGGCTCTTTGCCCTGGAGGTAGAACTGGACAGACCTTGAAGAAGCCAGTTATATGAAAGCAACTGAAGGCTGTCATCTTCTGTCCATCATCCCACTGTTTGGCAGGTGAAGTCCTGTGCAGAAGGGTCCAACAAGACACCTTTGATGATAGGGAGAACGTGTGGAATAACAACAAGGAAATCCTGACAATCATATGATTCAGCTCCCTCTCAACCTTATACATTCCAGGCTTCATAGCAGAGGCCTGTCTTGCCTCCCAATTTTTAGCTGTCAACAGTTTTTTGAAAGGCATGAACAAAGACATTCTATTTCCAAAATACAGATAAGCAAACCACAAAAGAATGACACAAAGTCCTTGCTGCCATGAGAATGCTCTTCATGCACGTGTGCAGGATGTGAAGTTAGGGCTGGGCAAGATCCATAGTTTGTGCACTTTTTATTCACATTAGAGACTGCAAGTTCCTCCGTGAAGCTCCAGAGCTTCTCCTGACTGAGCCTGTGTTAGTTGTATGGATGGTGGGGAACTCTGGAATTATGATGATGCTCAAGGCAGCATTGACCTGGTGTTGTGGACATCTTCAAGTGATCCAGAAAGTTTGTTTCCTAGTGATGTACCTTAGCTGTATCTTAATAAGATGAAACACCTTCTTTCTGCTCTGCTGGAGGTGGGAATTCTCCCAGCCCTGGCTTATTGTCAGTTCAGCAGCCTAATAAAAAAACCCCCAACATTGTCTTGTTTGCAGGCTTGACAGGTTTTAATGCAGGGCAAAGATAAACAAACAAGTGAAAGTGGAAGGCACAGCAAAATCAGTGCTGCTGATTAACTAACGAGGGGTCTCGTCAGAATTCATACATCTCCAGCAATTTCTCAATCTCAGTGGAGCTCTGCTTGCTGAATGAGGAGTATCTCCTCACCACAGATCAATAAAGCAGTGCCAGATCATGTTTCTCCCCACCCCAGCTTATTCCCCCCTCCAACACAGATAAGCAGATGTGTTCACAATGTCTTATCCCTCTTTCTTCTTTTGCTGGCAAAGAAATTGAACTCTCTTGCTGCTTCCAAAAGTGGAATCTGATTTGACTGACATGAGGGCAGGAAAATCCTAGATAATGTCACATCGATAGCTGAGAGTCAGCCTTCATATGCCCCAAATGACACAGCTAACCAGGAAGCCTGGCACTGGTGCAGCTTGGGCTACTTTCCTTCTCTGAAGCTGTCTGGCATAAAATTAAACTTGTGCAAATAACAGTTTATCTTGTCTAAGCTGCAATGACTCAGTTGTACTTGGGCTATGGCAGCTAGTGATTGATTTAGGGTTATCCCAGTCATGGGCAAATTAAAACATGTAGCTGCACAGAGCAGAGAGTGATGCCTGAGCAGGAAAACAGTTCCTCTGGCAACACTCTTAAACAAATCACAACTTAACGTTTCTCCTTTTGTCTTTAGTGTGGTATAACAAAGGCACATTAAGGCTGGATGGATTTTGTTCACACCAGAGACTCTTCCTACAAATGAGGAATTCACAGAAGGGTTACAGCTGTAGAAAATGAGTCTTTGCCTGCTGCTTTGTGCCTCCTGTCCCTCATCTGAGCAAAGGTGGAGCTGGGGAAGTGGCAGAAGAATCCCACCAGAGCATTCTGCTTCCTGCTGAGAGCCACTTCTGGGGGAAGGGGAAGCTGATTGTTGCCTTGATTTCCATGACTTGGGAACGCCTTTTATCTGAAGACACCATAGAAAAGGTGCATTTATGTAAACATTAAAAAGTGAAATCTGTGGAGTCCAGGGCAATCCATCTTTTAAATCTTGCTTTTATAGCATTATTATGTGAGACAGTCTCATAAAAAGCTCTCTGTAGATGTTATTACATTGCATTGTGGCTTTGGAGAGTGAGCTGAAGAAGCTGTGAGTTTGTGCAACAGCACATGTTAGCATGAGTTATAGCATGTCAGGGGCCCCGTGTTAACGATCAGAGAACCTATTCAGCTCCTTTAAGGTTAATCAACTCGGCATTTGTGTCAGGTGTAATGTCTAATTAAAATGATAGAAGGGGTGTGAATGCCTCCTGGCAGAGGAGGGAAATGGCACAAAGAGGCAGCATCAGTGCCATATTGGTTTGGAAAATCAATAAGACGAGCTCATTTTATCCCAGTGTATCTCTGCATTTGCCATTCAGTGGCTCATTTGAAAAAGTGCCAACTGGCTGCCTGGGAGCCTGGAAGTTGCATCGTTTGAAAACACTTAAAGATGATACTGGTGGGGAAAGGAGAGGGCATAGGTATCGGACACAGCTTGGGAGGTTGAGAGAGTGTCCTCACATAATGCAGGATGAAGGCAGCCCCAGCTAGGAAGGCTTGGTGGGCAGAGACACTAGTGGAGAAGGAAAGAAGAATGGAAAAGGCTGACTGAAAGGGGAGGACTAGAAAAGTAGAAAAAGCGAAAAAAAAAGATTGCTTGGGCTGTAAGAAAATGGGTCTTTTGAAGGAGAGACGCATAGAATTGTAAAATGGTTTGGGTTGGAAGGGACCCTACAGATCATCTAGTTCCAACCCCTCTGCCACGGACAGGAACACCTCTGACTGGATCTAGTTGCTCAAAGCCCCATCCAACCTGGCCTTGAACACCTCCAGGGATGGGGCAGCTGTGACTTCTCTGGGCCACCTGTTCCAATACCTCACTACCTTCAGAGTAAAAAATTTCTTCCTAATATCTAGTCTAAATCTGCCCTCTTTCATCTTAAATCCATTCCACCTTATCCTGTCCCTGCATTGCCTGATAAAAAAGCTCCCCCCGAGCTTTCCTGTAGGGTCCCTTTAGGTACTAGAAGGCAGCTATAAGAAGCATCAACCTGATGGTGCAGAGGTAAGGGAAAAAGAAAATCATCTCTGGTACTCCTGTGTTCCCACAACCTCCAGCTAGTAAGTGGTGGCAGTGGTGTAAGAGAATAACTAACCTATCTATGGTGAGAATTGGAAAAAAAAGCATAAACAAAAAACCTGGAGAGTAGTTTTTAATCTGTCAGTGGTTTTGCTGATGTAAAGTAACTTTCAGACAAACTGAAACACTGAGGAAAGGTTTGTTGGATATTTTCCCCTGTAATTTCTGGCTTTTGAAATCTCAGGAGTAGGAGAAAATTGTATAGATGTCTTTAGATTTGCTTGTTTTAAAATAACTGTGTAAATAATGGTTTAAATTTCTTCAGGAAATAGTTTTTAGTGAGTTTATCCTTTTTGAGGACATAGCAACTCTTCCTTTCCTAGTTGCGCAGCCAGCTGGACAGACATCCACCCAAGTAGCTGCACAAAATGTGTTAAAGCTGGGGATAAATCAATAACTTTCCATCTATGTAGTTACTTCTCTGCAAATATAAACATTTGCTCATTATAACCACACACAGTTTCATCGCCACTGAATTTTTAATGAAAAGAATTGATAATTTATTCACTAGCTTTTTTTTTTTTAGAAAAATTGTATCTTTTCTTAATGATTTTACTCCTTGTTTCGTTACAAGAGCTTACTGCTTTCCTCCAGCCTATATTTTCAGTGCCACATTCTGGAGTTCAGATACAGCCTGCCTATATTTAGGTATATTTACCACATTGTTTGAGAAGTATAGTCGGCTCCAGAAGAAAGAGAGGGTCCTCGAGGTGTCAGTTTATAGAATCACAGAACATTTTGGGTTGGAAGGGACTTGAAATATCATCCAGTTCCAGCCCTCTTGCCATGGGCAGAGATGTCTCCCACTGGACAATGTTGCTCAAAGCCCCTTCCAACCTGGCCTTGAACACCTCCAGGGATTTAGGTCTTACAAGGTCTGAACTGTCTTCTGAACAGTTTGCCTTCTCCTTTTTCAATCGACACAAGTACAACACTGGACTCCTAGATTTGTTGTTTGACAGAGGTGGGATAAATATGGGCCAGAGAAGGAAATTTAAGAAGCAGCACTCAAATGACTTGGTAGCATTTTCACCGTGTTTTGAGAATTCCACTCAAAGAGTTCAACTTTCCTCCTTCTCTCCCCTGCCTCAAGTAAAAGGCCTGTGATACTGCTTGGATGACTCATGTTTACATGCTCTGAAATCTCAGATTTGAAAGGAAATGTTCTGGGATTACCCTGATTTACGACCTTTAAGTGCTCTATGCAATGATAGGATCTCTACCTGAAAGCTCTTTAAGCAGAAATTAATTTATGCTTGACAGTGATTAAAGGAGAAAGTGAGAGGAGATGGAAATTAGCAAATCCATCTCTATTGCTGAGATCCCATTATGATTATAAGAAGAGGTGAAAATCAGCATTATGGGTGTCAGCTGCAATCTGGTGCATTCATTTAGCAGCCCATCCTACCTGGGAAATGTCCTTGTATGGATGGATATACCTGTCACACCAGCTTGGCCTGAGATGAATCAATTGTATAGGTGGTGGAGCAGAGATGGAAGGCATTTGGCGCAATATTAACTCCCCTTTTGAGTGTGATGCAAGTACATGAGGCAGGGTCCATCAGATATAGTCTGGTGGGAAGGTTGGTCTTGCAGACCTCTTGCACAGAGTTATTGGAAGTGACATGGTCACAGAAATGGAGCTGTATTCTTCTGGCCAGGCAAAAAGATGTCCAAGGGACAATCTCAATGGAGATATGGATCAGTCCTTAAAGATATAACACGTTCTTCCTTTGACAGTCATGGCAACATATTTCTCTTGATATTTCAAGAATTAATTTTAGCTGTTAGGATTCAAATGAGCAAGTGATAAATAAATTTGCTTATAAAGAAAAACTGGACAAAATTGCAATATTTGAAACTTTCAGTTTGTAGGAAAGATCTCTCATCAAAGAAGTCTCTAGAGCAGTGGAAAAGGAAAAATTACTATTGACCTCAATGATATGAAAACGTACCCTATGGTGGAACATTTTAGTTCTGACACAAAGGTTATCTCAGTCCTTTTTCCTAGTAGCTGCAACCATCTTGTTTGAAATGGTGTTAGAGATACCCTCTGAAACAAGGAAGAAGCAGTATTGCTGGCTGTGAGAAGAGTATGTATAAATCTATTTACAAATCTCTTTCACTGGTAGGCATGGTTAGCACAGGTGTCAAAGGGAAAAACAGAGTTTTGACTTCTTAGCCATAAATACTTGGTTTGGTTTGTGCCACTGGTGCTTAAGGCTGCTCACACATCATGATGTCACAACTGACCTCTGATAGAAGAATCATCTCTTCGTAATAAAGAGTTTTTCAAGCTAGATTGACAGTTCCAGGACTGCTAGAAGAAGGGGAAACGCTTTTTCAAAGCACTGGATTGCTCTGCAAGACTCATGATTCTTCCCCGGTATTTTTAAATGGGGGAAGAGAATTCTTTTTTTTCAGTTTATCTTCTTTTTTGTTTGGCGAGGATTAAACTTAATTTTGAGTAGGAAAAAGATATCACAAAGCTTTAGGCAAAGACAGAATATGTTATAAAATGAAAACGTATTTTTCATTTGGTTGGAGGCTTGTTTGTCTGCTACCATGTTAATAGGAGGGGAAAAAAAGAGAGGGGGGGATGGCTCATTTCTTTCACTAGTCATCCATGGCACACCATCTAATTTCACAGCTCTTTTCCTTGCAAAATTTACTCAGATTGTGAAAGACTTGGAAAGAGCAATGAAAAGCCGTTTGGGAAGGGCTACAAGGCCCCTTGTTCATTGTGTGCCCACCACTAGTTCGCAGTCATTGCTGTTACTGCTTATTTGTACTTTGCTGTGGCCTCAGATTCCCAGTCGTAAAGCAGAATCTCATTAGAAAAGAATGAGTTAATAAAGTAACAAAGGTCTCTGACCTCTTCAGCAGTTTCATTCACCTGTAAAATTTTTCTCCCAGCTCCAGAAGGAGCAATAAAGTCAATACTTGTTAATGTGTGGTGTAATATACTTCAATGGATATAATACTCCATACGTTCAGTGGCCAACTCCTCATTCAGGCTCAGGTGCCAAAATGCCTGGTTAAAACACTATCTCCCGTCCCCTCTTAAGATCCACAGTTTGGAAAGACGCCTCAGCACATCTCCAGCAATGATTTACCCTCCTGCTCTATTCAAGAAAACAAACTGATTTCAGCTTCCTTGTTTAACAAAATAAAATAAGATCAGACACAAATCCAACCTGGCAGGATGAAAAAATATATGTACATATAAATAGAGAAGTTCTCCTGCTTTAGAGCAGGAATATGAAATTACGTTGTAAATTAAATTACAGAAAGGGGGAATAATATGAACTGAAAAAAAAATATATTAGTTCCCAGGCTGAGTTTCATTCACTGGCTCTCCTGGATTTCACCAGACCCACAAGGTGGGCTGAACTGCCCTCTGACAAACACGGGGGGCTGGCTAATTAATTTATTCCTTCTCCTATAATAAACAGGACCAATAAAGGACAGCAGAAAAACAGGAGGAGGGGGAGAAATCTTCAGATTAAAGCCTGGGAGAAGAGCATGAGAACCATTACACCATTTGCAGGAGAGATGCAAGGTGGTTTGCCCAGAGACACCCTTAAAAGCTGAATTGTGGGGAAGGGAATATTGAAGGGTTATAACTGCTAGGTGGGAGGAAAGGGAGAAAATTAACCATGCAGATTAATGCAGAATTGATAGGGAAGGTTGAGCAAATTAATAGTCTGTGTGGAGGAAGATTATCCAAATGCAGTTATAGAGAAGGGGCAGATTAGGCGGCAGGTGCTAAAGGTGTTTGGAGAGGCTGAGATGAACTTTTTGTATGTTTTACTCTATCTGCTGCTTTGTGGGGAGGGGCAAGAGACTGCCCCAGCAGACTGCTGGCAGAAATGAAGATGTAATTCTTATGGATTCTTAGAAGCTATATCTTACTTCTTTTGAATGCATGTTTGATTCAGGTAGAAATGAAGGTATAATTTTTATGGATTCTGAGAAGATATATGTTATTTTTTTTGAATACACGTTTGATTCAGTTGGACTTGAATTTCCCTGTAGAACAAAGGGACTCCTATGAATGCTTGATTTGGGATCATAAATAGAAACATCTGATTTTTGAGGAAGCCGAGCACCTCAGCAGAGATCTGCAGAGCTTTTAGCACCTACTATGTTCTAGAAATCAGGCCAAACTATTTCCCAGTGGAGCTGCCAGAATAGAAAAAAAAAAGAGGGAATAAATGGATAATATTTGAATGGATTCACGGGGAAGTGGTCAGCTCCTAGAAAGAGGTGCAAGGGACAAGCCATCTTCTAGTGCTAGCTTCAGTGTTTCAGAAAGTTCACAGTGTCTGCATGAAGGTACAAATGGGTCAAGGTTGCTGTTCTTGAGTCATGGCAAAGATTAGGGTTGTGAAAAGCTGATGATTCTGTGTAGGTTTTCTTCCAGTGAGGAAGAAAATTTACTTTGTTTTTTCAGTTGTTTCTGTGCTGGAGAGCAGCCTGTGTTTGTTCCAGAGAGCAGAAACACCTGATCAGCTTTTCTGCATGGGATGCACCTGGAGCTCCAGCCATGGGAGAGGGAGATTCAGTCCAGGTGGATATCTGCTTGGAAACCAGTCCTTGTTCCGTTCCATCCCTTTGCTAGCAGAGCAGATGGGGAACAATTTCTGCAGCCCTGATTAGAAGAAAAGTTTTGCCTCAGCTAGTCTTGAGTCTATATCTCTAATTCTTTGGTTCAGTTCTTGATGACAGCTGATATCTGCCCAGAAACTGAACTTTCCAGTCCCCTGTGGTTACCTTTGTGCTTCCTGGCTAGAGGCTTGGCAGCAGTACAATAAGCTTAAAGGACTGCAGAACAGCCCAAGGGATGGAAATAAGAAAGACAGCAACTTTTTCCCCAGGGATATGTCAGGCAAAGGGGCTGGCACTGTAGCTACATCCAGAAGAATAAAATGAAGGAAATAGATAAAAGAGGCACAGTGCGTCCTACAAACAAGAACATGTGTCTGCATTTATTAACATTTCCAACACGGATTTAATTCTCAGCAAAGTGCTCCTGCCTACACGAAGCCCAAGCGTGTTGCAGGAAACCTCTCGTTAAGTTCCATACAAGCCATCTTTTTAGTGCATCCTCCAGGGGAATCTTCAAACAGATTCTGTAATTTCACTGATAAATGGCTCTTTTGCAAAACACTATTTACATTCCAGCGTCAGAAAGGCTGGTGACTTTTCTTTCCCCCACCCCTTTCAACCATCTCCTCCCAGTGCCTTCAGGGAAGGATCTCTCACCCACTCCAGGGAGGTAATAAACCATCTGTAGGTTCTGTAAAGAAGAAGAAATCTCGTGTACTGGATTTCACCATGAAGAAATGTAGCTGTAGGAGAACAGTAGTGATGTCTTAACTGGGATCTCCCTGGATTCTTCTGGAAACAAGGAGACATCGCAGTCTTTGAGACGAATCTGGGTGTTAGGATTCAGAGAACGTATGTGTGTGTTTTTTTCCTTGGCATTGCCACAGGTTTTCTGTGTGGCCTCAGGCAGGCCACTTAATCTCTTTGGGGTCTTCCATTGGTGCATGCAGGGATGAAGACAGCAAATTTATTCCATTTGTTTGTCCTGCCTATTCTGATTACAGTTCCCTGGGGGCAAGGATTGTCTCTCATTAAACAAAGCAGCCTGTACATGGGCATCCCAGCTTTGGTACAGCCTCTGGGCATACTGAACAACAAAACAACATCTGAAAAACAGTCTAGACAGTAAAATAGTGTACTAGAGAAACACAGTTCGGTCACTGCTTCCCTTTTTCTTTAGTGCTTAACTGGAGCTTTTTTTCTTTTACTGGTCACTTACTCTATCTGCTGACCTGTGTTTAGGAAGGACAGAGCTTGGCATTATTTACATCTTTATCCACCTGCTTAGAAAAAAAGAATTAAAATATACTAACAAAAAGAAAATGCACCCCCCTCAGCTTCCTGGCAGTTCAAGTTCTTTCACTTCTCAACACCAGTTGCTTGTGCAAGACCCGAACGTGTTGGATGAGTTGTAACTGAGCACTCCACCAAAAAAAAAAAAAGCGGTGAATACAGTAGAAATACAGACACTAGTTTTCATGAGGTACTTCTAAGATCCTTTGCTAAGGTTTTTTGTGCTCCCCTAATGTCTTATGGCCAGCATAGCATCAGCATACCTGATTTACAGACCAGATTAATTATGCAATCTGCAGATACCTTGAGATGCCTGTTGTTGCTAGTTGGGAAAGCTGGCTGCATGCCTGCATCACCTCCTTCCTGGCCATTCCTAAGGACAGGCTGACTTCAGGAATTCACAATAACCAGCATACTCCCCCAAAGCTTTTTAGCTTAAGTTTCAAATTTGCATTTACAGCCATCTGAATTGAGTTTCATTTACCAGATAATGCTCTGAAATGAAAATGAATCAATGCATCAGAAGGAATTTGCTTGCTGCCTGCTGTTTTTCCAGAAACATAGAAAGCCAGGTCTTCAACTGGTATAAATCAGGCTCTGCAGATTCAACACTGATTTTTATGAGTTGATCCAATCAAAGAACATCTCAACAGTTGTGTATTAGTAAATCCTCTCCTTTGGATTATTACTGGTTTTAAGCCATGAGACGACACCACTTATTCCCCGCACCAAAGAAAAAGCTGCAATTACAGACTCAGAAAGCACTGGACTCTTGAGGACGGCATCACATCCCTGGCAGAAAGTTGGTTTATTTTTAAATTGGTTCCTAAGGAAACCAAGTTTCCACAGTCATGTTCTCTGTCTCTTCGTCTGTCAGTCCTTCCCAAGCAACTTTTATATATATATTAGGCAGTTTCAAACACATTTTACACAGTAGGAAAGAAAACAGTTATGAAACTCCAACCTGTTTTGTGAAGCTGGCAGTGAGAAGAGCCTGAAAGTGGTGCTGCTCTTGACTGATGCAGGAGTTCAGCAGTTACCAGTTCTGTCTGTAAGTCATTTAGATAATGAACCCGCTGCCTTCTGCCCTAGCAGTACATTAAAGTCTAGAGTAATTGGGGTCTTTTAGTCACTCAGGGGAACCCATGTTACTGGGCTGCAGGAGGAAAAGGAATCTTAGCTTTATTCCCACTGCTGCTGGAAAAAACTTACTTATTTGATAGATCACAACAGCACTTAAATTCCTAACCAGGATTTGTGTTTTGATACAGTAGCTTCTGCCTTTTTCCCAGCTGCTGAATATCCAAATGAGAGCTCAGTATGTGGTTTAAACATCTCTTATGAGAGGATCCTATTACACCAAGGCATCCAGTGTGTGTTGTTTTGAGAAATTTTCCTAGAGAAGGACATCTGATGGACTTTGTAAGGCTAGCAAATCGCTTCTAACTGGAGAATAAAACAACTCAGAAAGGGAATTCAACCTTTTTTCTTGCAAAACAAGAGGCTTCAACCCAGTTATGTTTTGTGAAATATGATGGAAATGTTTAACATTAGTTCCAGTGCAAGGAAACACCAGGTGTTTGGTACCTTGAAAGAAGCTGTGAAATTGAATTTGTGTTCTGTGGACTTCTTTACTAAACAGACTGGAGGGGAGGAAAGCATCAGGATCTGGGGCTAGTGCTGGGGAGACCTTTGAGCCGATAGGAGAAGAATGAGGCTGTGCAACTGCATCTACTGCTGCTCCAGCTCTGTCACAGGGGGTGCCCTAATGCAGAGGGGTCTTCAATCCTCATACAATTCTGCTAAGTCAGAGCCTGCTCTGAATGCATTTTCTCCCCATCCTGGCAGCCATTTGAGAAATGTCCTTTCTCTTCTATTAGTCTCAGTTTGTTGCTTCCGTGACCAAACTGGAAGGACACGTTTGCCATGAATGAACTCAGGACAGCTGTGCTTTTTCCCTTTCAGGTCAACTGCTTGTCCCTGGGGGGCAAGAGAAGTAGGGGGGGTCCTCCCTGGCAGGAGGCAAAACCTGATCATTATCTGTTAATGGGGAAGTCAATTAAAAGCCTACCATTGCAGAATGCTTTCTGATGACTCTAATTATCCAATAATTGTATTATCTCATTCAGTGGTGCAACACGGTGCAAGGCCCTGCAAAATGATGTGGGTCCCTGAGTCTTTGGCAGGCAACTTGTTGATTACAGCTGTTGGTGAGTCTCTGTGTGGCCCAATGGGGCTTGGCAGGTGTGTTGTCTACACAAAGGGGGCTACATGACTGTAAGCATTGACCATTCCTCCCAAAATTTACTCCTCCCTCTGTGAGGCTGGAGGGTTTTGTCTGTGGCTGTCATCACTACCTGCACATGAATTGTAAAACTGTCCCTTGAACCCTGCTTTTGCCTTGAATGTTTGATTCTTTGGTGTTATTCCTCAGCATGGATAGTGATGGAAGCAGGAGATGACTTAAGAGCTGCTGTCCCGCCCCAACCCGAGTATACAAGACAAAAATAGTGAGCTTCAAAACCTCTCTCCTGTCTCACATCAGGTGAAGTGGGCAGGTCTCTTCTGAAGCTGCTAGAGGCCTAAGCCATCTGGCCTGCTTCAAATACATTGTATGCTCTAAAAAAATATTGTGACCATGGAAGAAAAAAAGCTTTGCATCCTCTTTTTTAGCCAGTAGTTCAATAATTGCAGCATCTTCCTGATACACAGAAGACTGGGTTCAGTTATTACTTTTTCTTCTGAAAAGTCAAATAAGTCTCCTTTGCCTCTTAGGATATCATCCTACCAGGGCTTGACAGTGAGGAGAAGATTTTGCTTGCTTCTTCTGGCAAAGAGAAATTTCCAGCTCACAAGCATGGCTGGCCATAAAGTTCCTTAGCACTAATTATTGCAGGTCTCACTGAGACTCATGTTCAGGAACAGCATGACAATAAAAGCACAAAGACATAGGCTGTATATTCATAGTGACTAGAGCATCTGTAGGGAAAAAAAGATGTAACTTTCAGTTCCTGCTGCAAAGAATATATTTTCTTTTAATAATAGAAGAAAATACAAATCCACCTTTGAGGTGGGAGGCACCACCTAGCACTCTATTCCAACACTTTGAAGGGAAGGAACAATTCCTCCCCAGGCTTTTTGTTTCAAGGGAAGGAAGGTACCTAAATCCAGCTGAGGCTTCTGGGCTGTAAACTGTGAAAATAGGGGGAAGTAGTTTCCTTGCAGATCAGACTAAATGTCTAGAGAGAACTGGGATTTAAAATCCACCTCCAAGACTGTTATTACTCCCATGGCTCTCAGCACCACGTACTGCCCATCCTCAATCCCATTCCTGGCAGGTAATTCCTCCCAGACATTGTATAGGAAACCTACTCAGGTACCACAGCATCCTGGACTACAGTGTCTTGCTGACATCCCTTTGTTAGTGCCAAACCATTAAATTGTGAACAAAACACAGCAGAAATCTACCCACAATAATAGTAATAATGGTCCTAATAATAACAGCAGTGGCACCACCTTGATCTCCTGCAGTGAGTTTTTTTGTGGAGAATTTCAAAACCTTCAATAAGTATTAAGAAGTTGTTAAAATGCACTGTGAAACTGGCAGGAATGATTCCCCTCCAGCAGCTGGAAAAGGGGCAGAAAGATGGGTTATTAAGCGGGATTTAGGATGCAGGAGAACTGGTTTCCCAGAGACTTGTCCTTTCCCTTATCCTCTTTCCCATGTATTGCTGGCATCACATTTGCTGTCCTCCATGCTGGCGCTTTATGATATGAAATTATTTTCCAATATAGTAAAAGCAAGTTGATTCCTAAGGAATATTCCTTTCCGTGGATTTCTGGCTTGTGCTATGTATGTGCTCATGGGGAGATTGCAAGGGAGCACAGCTGAGCTGCTTTGCAGCATTAGGACAAGCAGTGAGGAAGAAGCGGAAGCAGCCCAGCCAGAGTACCTTGCTGTTACACCTCCCCACAGCCTCTCTCTTCCCAGACAACCTTGCCGCAGAATTCCCTCCTAGTGGCCGCTTCAACCCTAACTTTGTATCTGTTAAACCTCAGGTAATTGCTTTTAGATGGGTGTAATTAAGAAGCCATTAGTGTAAAGTTTCATTTCAGTTTATACTTTGGTCTCCATTTGAGCAGAGAAATATGAAATTAAGGTATTAGTTCCTTTCAGAGAGATGAGTCATGAGCTAGTAAGTTTCAAGAGCTGTTTCTCAGCTGTAATGATTCTGCTTTTTTCTTTCCAAATCTTCTTCTCCTCCTCCCAAATTTTTGCTTCTGGAGAATTCCTTTTAAAAAGAATAAAAGGGGGAGGCAGGCTGAGTCAGAGTGAGGAGCTGCTAATAGAATGGCAGCTGGAGGGGTGCCAGCATTTTTGTGTGGAATTTCCCCAAAGCACCCAGGGATGCATGTTGGGATGGCACCTGGGCACGTATGCAGCACGCAAGGTACACATGGCACATAACACATGGCCAGGAAGGAGGGAAGCAACAAGTGGCTAAGATGTCCAAAGAGAGAACGAGGAAGATGTCGGAGTTTTCCAAAGCAGAATAGGGAGGAGGAATGTGAGTTTGTCCAGGAAAACTCAAGGTATCTGATGTGGGGAGAGTCCAGCCAAGGTGCAGCAAGAAGCAGTGCCCAGGAAATGAAATGCCTCCCTAGGGCTGCAAGCTGGGAGGCTCACAGTGCTGTGAACAGGAATCCTCATCACAGGGCTTAGCCAGTGAGGTTTTCTTCCATATCTGCCCTCCTAGCCCGAGCCAGGAGCCAGTGGCCCTGCCCATTTCCATAGTCTCAAGCCCTTTCAAGCTGAACAAATGCCTGACCTTCCCCACTCTCCATTTGCTGCATGCTTCATCACCACTCTTCCCCTGCAGAACATCATCTGTGTGTGTCGATCTGCTGAGCAACTCTGGCTGTGCAACAGCTCCCACCAGCCCAACCCGAGTGGATAGATGTGTCCTGGAATACGTGGTGAGCAGCTGAGACAACCACAGGGAGAGCAACCCTGCGAGCAGGTCCCTTTTCTGACAGTGCAGTGCTCAGCTCACAGCGTTTCCAGAATTAAATCAGTGACAGTTGGAATCGTGTATACAGTTAATCATGGCTTAATTAAACTGTTCAGTCTTAGAGTGGAGGGTGCTGAATGCAAGGAACGGAGAAGGGAAGAGATGTCCTTAGTTGAGACAGTGAAATGCTACTGATCATCAATAATGCATCTCAGTAATGTTCCTGTATGAATTGGAAATGCCAAGCAATCAAAGGCCATATGTATTTAGCTTAGATCCACATGATGTCCATGTATTTTTAATAGTGTGGCATCTTTGAAGTGTGTTTATGAAGCACAGCGTTCCTCTCCGTCGCTGTGGAGGAAAGAAATTGCCCCTGCCTGACAGGCATCCTCTTCCTCCCCTCCAAAGGCTGCTGTGAGGATGACTGCACACCTCTCCTGGCAGGCAGGAGTGGGGAGACGCACGTGCTAAATCCCAAGCAGGGATGGCTCTTCTTTCTGTCTAAGGATAAAGTCACTTATTAGAAGTAGGTGTAAAATCAATAGTCTAATAGGGAACAATGGATCATTTCTTCAATTAACCTATTCTCTATAGTAATCTAACCTAACCTCACCTCACCTCACCTCTATCTTCTGTTGGTTTGATTATTGCCAGTACATCTTTGGGATGGGGTTTCCATACCCATTTTCTAGATGATAAGGAAACGGGAGACTGGGGATCAGAATATGACTCTGGGAGCGTTCATCTCCAGGTGAGCATCCTGGGCTGGTAGCTGAATTTACACATTTTGAAACTGAAAAGGAGAGATAAAAGAAGGGAAAAAGAAAAAAGTAAGTCATATGCTTGCTTAGCAGGACTCTTAAAATGTTAGGACAGCTAACAAGGGAAGTGGTGGGCTGCTGAAGCCTTTAAATCAAGGCTAGAGGCTATTTTTTAAAAGATGTGTTCTCATTCAGCTGGGAATTTTTGCAATATTGCCAGCTCATGTCTTTAAAATGAAGAACCAGATGCTTTGTGCTTCTGTGGGAGCTTGAAAGTTTAGGATGAAATGGAAATACACATGATTCCTGTAGCTGTTTCTGTTTGGTTGGTTTGTGTTGCTAATGTAGCAAGACTTCAGCTTGTAAGCGTTGCTGGGGAAAATACTAGGTTAGGAGATGTTGAATATACTGAGTGCCTTTACATTTTCTCAGTGTTTCTGGAAGCACTTCTACCAGAATCTAAGGTGCAGGAAGGGTACAAACCTCAGACTGGCTGACAATCCCACCTCCGGCTTTCCTCCCTGTGGCTCCTGGGGGTTCCAGCAGAAACATGGGTTTTGTCAAAGCCAGAAAAGCTCCCAGAAGCTGCAAACGCTTAATTCCAGAAGATTCTTTTGAGAACGTTAACAGAAATGACCCCGCTGTTGTAAAGCATTGATGGGGACTGAGCTCTCTCACCTCAGTTAAGACACTGGGGATACCTCTGTGTTTTTTCCAACTGTCTTAGGTGCTAGCCCCTTGTCCTGCATCTAGTCTTGCCAAAGGGGATGAAAAGACACAAATCCACCAGACGTTTCTATGTGGTTCTCCAGAACTCACCAAAAATTAAAGAAAGAAGATGTCAGAGGAGGGTAGGGAGAAGGGAAAGAAGGTGTGTTAACACAAAACTGAGTTTCCTTCTGTTTTAGACCGTGAACCTGCTAAATTGCCTATTGGGTTATGTAAGAGAAGTCATTGTGTTCGTGTTGAAAGGGCAGCCTTGTACCAAGGGCTGGGGACAACACTTGAATTTTTAAGTAGCCAGGCTGTGCTGGGGAGCGGGCCCCCATCCAAACCCAACCATCCTGCTGCGTTCCCGGTCATGTTGCATGTAAGGCTTGGCACATGAGCAAGGTCATTTCACATATGGACCTGTGTCAGCCCAGCCTGTGCTTCTGCTCTGTTACCTCCTTCCCCTCCTCTCTCTTTTCTTCCCATCCCTTCCCTCTGAATCACAAGCACCCGCGCTGCTGGCAATACAGGAAAATTAACAAACAGAATATAAATTTTACATGAGTTCCTGAGACCAGAGAGAAATTAATTTTATGTTGCCTTTTGATAAAGATGTAGCCCCCTTCCTCTGACTTCAATTTGTTGGCTCCCCAACCCCCCGCCACCACCCTTCACAAACATGTTTTCTTGAAGGTTGCAGTTTCATTCTTGTGATAACAGAAGTGCATAAATAAATAAATAACCCACTTCAAATAACCCCTAGCTTGTAAATAGGAACAGATAGAAGAACACCACCCACAGAAGAACAAAAAAAGAATCGAATCAAGTCAAATCACAGGCCAGTTGCCTCTGGTTTGGATTAGCTGGATATGTTCTGTGCACAAGCTTTAGTCGCTCCCGTGCCAGTCCCCAAAGGCTTTGATTTCCTAGGCACAGTTTAGAGGGCATGAAGGATGGGACAAACTCAATAATCTCTGGAAAAGCTGTTGTACCTAGATTTGGAGGAAGGAGCACAAGCTGCAAAAGAGGGAGGCTCAAGGTCATTGCCAGGTAGTCGTTTTGCACACAGAAACGTTACCTAGGGCTTAATTTCTTTGCTAAAGAGGTAGTGGGTGGTATTTAAATCCGTGTTGGCATTTAGGAGATTGGGAGAAAGGATGTGCAGAGAAGATAGAAAATTAAGGTATACAGAGAACCAGTTGCAATGCTCCAGTGGAAGCTGACGTAAGAGTTTGTCCCTGAGCCTTTTCCAGTTCCTTTGGCTGTTTTGTTAATCATGTCTTATCGAAGCCTGTTCAAGTATTGTACAAACAATGATTAGTACCATATATTTTTCCAGGACTTATCAGCGATTAGAGCTAAGTTAGGAACTTCTTCTTAAAACACATATTTGAAAAAGAAGCTAAAAAAAAGTGTTAAAGGGCAAAATCCACTTCAAATAATTTAGAGTTTGAAAATACATTTGAAAGAGAATGAAAGGAAAAGAAACAATTTAAAGAAAAGTCCAAGCCGTGTTTAATCTGGAGCACTACATTTGCTTAAGAAATGAAGTTCTCTTCTCAAAGTTATTTAACCTCTTCACCTATTTTTTTCTTTAAGCTGATTGTTAAAATGAAAATGCTGATGTGAAACAAAGAAAAGCTTAGTATAAAAGACTTTAAAAAAATCTTGTAATGAAGTTTTTAAATGTTTAAATATTTCCAAAATCCTTTCTGCTCTCTTATTTTGGTCCAAAACGTCTCACTAAATTTGATCCTAATTCACTATGATTTTCAATTCTTTGAAATTCAATGTTTCCATTTAAGTTTCCATTAGTTTTCAAAGTGTGCCCAGCTCATGCCAACACCTTCTGTGGCACAGAATCAGCTATATTCTGCTTCTGCTCTTTTAATGTGCATTTACCTTCTGCCCACAGATTTACTTCTTTGCTTCACACTGTTTCTACAGATTGTCTATTCAGTTATTTTGCCAAATAGTGTCTCACATCTTGTCCTTACACCCCTCCTTTCTGTCTTTGGTGGTGTCTGGATCTTCTCTTTATAGCACCAGAACTAGGTCCACAGATCCATCTTTAAGACACTCAGTCATGGATATTGGGCATCGTTATGGACTTCACTGTCTTTGAGGATTTCTTCCAACTTTATCTACTGGGCTGGCAGAGTTTTCCACTCCAGAAGCTGACTCTCCAATTAATGCACTCCTTATATACCTTTCCTTTCCTCTATAGATGGCAATATGACTTCTGCAAATCAGGTTTTATATATATTTTTAGGAGCAGAATTTAAAGGCCACTTTGCAAGGCAGAAAAGATTAGAGTACGTAACAGAAATGGTTGACATGTGACTTTTTCCTGGAGACTTTGCTTTGATTTTTCTTGAATTGTTTTTTGTCTGAATTTTTAATATAAAGAGTTAGGCAGCTTGCCACTCTCTATGTATGGAAAACATAATGCTCTTTGATGTTCTCAGTTACTGTGTCATGTTTATATGCTCTGACAGTCTTTGAACTGCAGCTCACTGCAGACAATGGGAAGGGATCCTTAGAGGGGTGAAAAGGATTTTGAAAGAGCCCTGTTTTCTAGTCCAGAAATGGCAGCATTTCACCAACATCCACAATGATGTTCGGCGCCTTCGTATTTGACTGGCAAAGCTGCATGACTGAGCCCAAGGTGTGAGATAACCCTCTGTGCTATGTCAACACTTTGAGTTTTAGAAAACATTAGAGCTATTCAGAAACAATTTGATGTAAATAAAGACAGGCACACTTCTGGAGCTTTGTAAAGTTATTGTCAGCTATTTAAAAATAAAACAAAATTCAATGAAAATAAAAATCCATAGTTCAGCCAAGCGCTGATCACAATGACAGGAACTGCTAGTAAAATAAATACATCCCTTCTGTAAGGGGTTTTGTACATATCCAAGAACAGAAAAGTGACAGGAGGCTGTTGCAAGGAAATTAGGTATGAGCACACCCAGACTTTTTCTAGCTGAACACTAAATAAACACCTGAGATCTCTTCTGATGCCACCCAGAAGTTGTCCTCCTTACTCCTGATTGGCACAGTGGCACTTAAAAAGAAAAAGCACAGCACAGTGTTCTGTAGATCCCTCTGCATGGCTTAGCACTTTATTTAATGAGCTTCAGGGCACAATGCAAAGTGTATTAGTTCACGCAGGTCTTTCATTAAAATCTACAGCCAGACCTTTTATGTAGTCATTTAAATGGGCTGCTTCTCTTCAGAGATCCTTTTGAGGTTTGTTTTAAAAAAATGCCCAGATTCAGCTGTAAAGCAAATGTATCAAAACACGCATTATGTCGTTATTTCTGTGAGAGTAACAGCTAGAAGACTCTTACCATCACAGTCATGGCCCTGTCATGCTGGATGCCATGAACACAGAGCAACAAAAAGCATAAAAGCACAACATTCTGCCTGCCTGGGCAGCTGCACTGGGCTGATGTGCAGCACAAGGGAGGGGAACACACCGGCAGGACGGCCAGTGCTGGGTGCCTGTTCCCCTCAGCATCAGCGTCTGGGTGTTGTTACATAGTCATATCGACACAGAAGGGCACAGATGAAAGTTGTCTTTTCCTTCCCCTTATTGTGCGTTTGGGATTCTACAAACGCACAGGGTCTTTCTCCATTAGACCATCCCTGACTTCATTGATTTGGTAGAGATCTGAAAGCTGAATTTTATTCTAATCCCTAGTACGGCCAGCAACGTAACTTTCCTGTCCACCTCCATCCTCATCATCTTCCCAGGGGTAACCTGCTCTTTGTGACAGAAAAGAGTCTCCTAGGTCCTGTTCAAAAGTCAATTTGGAAACCTGGCAGGGGGACTAAGCAGTCAATTCCATTTCCTTCTCCTCCTTCCAAGCACAAAATCTAACAGACCCCTTCAGAAAAGACTCCCTGTCACAGGAAAGGGCTCCTTTGTATGCGAGTTGCAACGTCTATTTTTCAAGATAACCTTTATTTCATGTACTGAGTGTTAGCTTTGCTGAAAAAGAGAAAAGCCGAGATAACTCCTTCACCTGTGGAACATTATTACGCTTTCTGGAAAAAAGAAGAATGAGTTGTTCTGGTGCATAATAATGGAGGTGGAACGAATCAGGCAGAAGCAGGTGTTGAATTGCACCTTTCTCTCTTTTCTCCCCAATCGTATATCTTTGCAATCTCACTCTCTTTTCCCTGTCTGTCTTCCCGTCTCCAATACAGGCTGATTTTTCTCTCTTCCTTCTCTCATTACCTTCAAAATCTCCATTTTTCTTGCGCACAATGTATCATCCTCTGGGACTCATCAACAAAACCCCTGACCAACAGCTCTATTATTTGTGCTTTCTGTTGAGGTGGTCTCTGGAGACCTGCCCTGCTGTGTTTGGTGTTGTACAACCAAAGCCCAAAGCTCTGACTTCTGCAGTGAAGACTTTCCAGTCTAAAAATTTTGTAGTTTGCATTTGGCTGCAAACTGCTCTGTGGGAATATTTCCCACCCGTGAAGAGGTTGTTCTTTGGGTAATAGGTAAAATATGAATGCTTCATTGGAGTACTCTTAATTCCAATGATGTTTCCAAGGCAAAAAATATTGAATCAATTTTAAATCAAAATGGATTTTAAATTTTTTATTATTTCTGTTCTTTCCTGCTCCATTTCCCACTTGTTTTCACTTCTATATTAGAATCTTAATTTTAGTCTGTTACATATCTATATAACACCCAGAACTGCAGTACTAAACTTCATTCCAATACTATCGAAATGAAACGTTTTAGTAGGTGGCGGCATAACTTCTGAAGAGAAATATTTCAAAAGCGTATTTTCTGATTTGGTCCTATCTGAGACGTAAACTAATGTTTAGTTGCTAGATTTCTCTGGAGACAGAACGCCTGTTTTCTCATCAACTTTAATGATGAGCCCTAAGAAATCCTGAGTTTGATCAGACAGAACAAGGCGCATTCGAACGTATCTTCTGAATTGGATTCTATATTGCTGTGTGACAGTGATGTATGGAAGAGATTCCCCCTGTCCCTTGGTGCACCCCATCCTCCTTGTGAAAACATGAATCCTGTCCCAACTATATGCTTAATGTTTCATTCAACACATTATTACAGTAGAGAAAAGATGTTAGTTGCCACAATTATGATGGGCAGCAAACCTGACCGGACAGCAGCATTTTTAAGTGTCCCATCTTTGGTATCTACAGTGAAAAACCATCAGGTCAGGGATGCAGGAGGTGATGTGGGCTCCTGCATACACATTGAAGGGATGGAAGACATCCCAGATGGGATTAGGACTCCAAAGGAAAACCTGAAATAAAATTAACAGCCTGGGAAGCAGTCATTTATCCTCTCGCTCTGGAGTGCGGCTGCGGTGGGTTGTGGGAAACCTGGCTGGCTTTATGCTCTAATCACAGCAACGTGTGTTTGCAGAGCTGGCAGTTTCTCATTGACTGGATCCTACTGGCAGGGGAAAAGTTCTGCAGCGCACGCATCAGTGAGCTCTGTGCAGCTCTAAGGGCTCTGAAAGTTGCTACGTAGAGTCCGTGTTGCACCATAAATTACAGGGTAGTTATTTCTTAGTTATTTAGCAGTTACAGTGTAATTAGTTCCACTTAATGCCAACTTTTGTCAATACCTCTTCCATTAGCCAGAAAATTATAGCTGAGTTTTGAAGCAATGGCAATATATGAGCTTTTCTGAGCTTGAACTCGGAGAGTAGAGGAGATGTGTTGTGGGGAGGGAATGGGGCTGTTAGGTGAATTCCAGGTCCGTCTTCTCTCTTCTGCATTCCTATGAGCTTGCGTGTACTCACATATACACATATACAAACCACATATTTCTTCTTCAGGATCAATATTCCAGCCCAGACTTCAGAGAGGAATCAAACGGGTCCCTGGAGAAGTTTGCTTTGGCTGCTCAGAAACAAGCAGGCAAACAAACAAGCAAATAAACCCCAAGAGCTGCCTTAAGATAGCATTTGTTGCCTATATTTTGCAAAGAGACTAATTAAAAAGTATGCCTGAGATTCTGGGGGATCCCAGCTTTCATTCAAAGAGGACTTGATTTCCAGTCTGCAGCTGCTTTATTCTTGGTCATCACAGGAAGTCACACTGCTTTTTTTCTCCATTTTCTTTTCTTTCCTTTTGAGACTCTAGACATCATTAGGGGATTGACATCTCTGAGTTTTGTCAGTGCTTTGAACAGGGCCAGGATTTTAGTCCCTGGTCCAAAAGTGGTAAAAAACAGGGAACTGGGCTTTAGGAGAAACACGGAGAAATGTTTCCCTCTGTCCTTATTCTCTATATAGTGAAGGATAAGGCAAGCTGGCTTTGAGGGTGCTATTCTTCCCCTTAAAACCTCCCTTTAGGGCATCAGCAGCCTTTAGGAGCAATTTTAGTGAAAGATCCATCTACCTGTTTTGAATTTCAAGACCATATGAGAGCAGATTGCACAGCCTGACTATTGATTAAGGCACTAATAATGGAACAATTAGAAAACTGCAAAATAAATTCTTTTAAGATTACTTGGTAATGGAGCAGATCCAACTAATTCCCACTGTGTTTGTGCCACCAGACCAGGTCTAGATAAATACCTAGAAGTACAAAAGGGTCAGCATGGGTCCAGATTTTTTTATATATATAGCTTTCATTATTCTAGCCTCTCATACATCACTCCATATAATTTTCCCCTATAAGCACGCTGTGTTGATTCCACACAGGGCCCTGTATATGCTAAGGCTGGTCCTCGAAGAAGAACTAAGTATTCAGTTCAGGAAAAATTATCAGGCAGAAAGAATATAATGGTAATGTCGGTATTAATATATCCTCCAAACATATAATGAAGTTCCTTCAGTTGTCTCCCACCCCTCTATGTCCACCAGGAGGCCAGGGACAATGGAGCTCCTCCTGCTATTATAATATAAACAATAATAATAACAGCAGTAATAAACATTTGCATCACAGAATTTTTACAGATGAACAGGAATTTCAAAATTAATGTGCATGGCTATTCAGCAGTGATTGCCACCTCCTCCTATTATGATTAATAAGACCAGGGGTTTATGAACACCGCAACTGAAACACTGAGACTAACTGAAACCTCTTCTGATAAATCCTTGGAGATTCTATGCATACATATATATATATATATATACACACATGTACACAAATCCCCAACTATGCTTGAATAATGAAGGACTGTAAGAAAAATCATGATCTGAGGAATACCATAAGCAAAAATAGAAGATAAACTCCTCTGATAAATAATGTATTGTAAAATACTCACTCAGCTGAGTCCATTCCACCTTGCCTAGGTTTATATCCATATGGAGTATTCCTTCTCTCTGTGGGCAACCTCTTCCCAAATACACTGAATGAAATATATGCAGGGATTTGTGGCTGTTTCTCTTGCATATTTCAGATCACATAAGATAATTTTGCCCCACAAACTCCCTTGCCTTAGTCATCCAGGAAAAAAATAATTGGTGTTGTTAATGCTTGGACGCACCACATCCTGAAATACTGTAGCATCAGCAGGGATTGGAACCTGTGGGTTTTTGGCTTATTGGAGTGATGTCAGCTGCCAATCGGCATGGATGTTAGCTGAGTCTCAGTCCACATGGGGATAAAAGTGTTTTGAGCACATAAATTAAGCAGAAGGTCTTGTGTGTTGTCTGGCTTTAGGGTTACGGCTCGTTGCTCTAGCAGAAGTCAAAGACTGGGGAAGGAATGCTGAGAATGATTTCTTCAGCAGTAGCTTTAGTGTCCCCCATGTCTGACACTGCCTAGATCCCCAAAACAAGCTCCTAGGGCTCACTTGAGATGGCCATGTCCCACTCAACCTTTGCCAAGGGTGCTGCCCACCCTTGGGGATGGAACTGCAAGAAAGTGACAGTCTAACCCATATCTGGCCTTTCCATTCAACCTACCCTGTGAAACTTAGTTTCTCTAAACTACATTTGCCATTTCCACTCTCTTTTCCTGAATAAATACAATCATTGTCTGTGTGGGAGTTGATTATTATGGCTTATCACCGTTTCTCCCATAGAGAAACTTGCTGCCTACACTGCTTCCTCTCACTGTCTTCTGCTTTACTGTTTTTCCCTGGGATGAAGCCTGGCTGTCTATCAGCACTGCCCCAGCCTCCTGCCACCCCAACCAAAGCAGATACAGATCTCTGCCAGCCAAGCAGCAGGAGCGAAGAGGAGGATTAAGAGAGTGGTGAAGTTAAGATAAGCATTTTGACAAGTGATAACAAAGAAAGGAGAAACCATAACAAACTCCATTTGGCCCAGGATAATTTCTGCCTCTGGGCAGAGGCTGGAAGGTCCTCAATGACGTCAGGAGACTTTCTAACAGCATCAAGTGTTTGTCATCTCTTTTTGTCTCTCTCCTACGCAAGTCCATGCCTACTGACACCGAACCTACATCCAAGCTTTGCTGTTCCAAATCTGGCAGGTGTTGGCTGAGCACGGGGAGGATGGACTGAGTCATGATCTCCATGCTGCATCCATAACTTCTAGGGCTCAGTGTTGGAAACAAATATGAGCTACCACCCACAAAAGTCTTGTGATGGAGACTGTGAAGTCACAGCCCAGGCATGACTGTGAGGCTGGGGGGCTGTGAAACACCTCTTAGCCTCGTCATTCCTTGGAGATGCAGTCCAGCCATAAGGGATTGGAAGTCAGTCCAGTGGAAATGGGAATGTCATGGTTAGTTGGTAGGTAAATCACCGATGTGGGTCTTCCAGGGTTACTTAGAAACATGCATGCAGCTGAGTAAGTTTTTCAGGCTGGCCAAGAAGGAAATCTCTGGTCACTACAGGTCTCTGTTGGGGCTGCAGTTTGGGACTCTGGGAAGCATAGAAAAGACCTGCTGCCCCTGATCAATATTAAAAGAGGAGAATAAGGATGAAAGAAAGAAGGGATGATGTAGGAGAGAGCAGGATGCAGCAGAGAATATCAGCAAAAAGAAGGAGCAGAGACTGTGTGTTCTTAAAGAATCAACAATACGCATAGAAAAGGGAATTACCCAGGGGAGCAGAGTGTGTGTGTGGAGCTGAGAGAAATGTTATGGAAGAAAGATATTAAGGCGAAGCAACTGATATTTGAAATGTTATTTGAAGAGAAGTTTTAATCTGATAGGGTGCAGACAGAGAATTAATGGATTTTCAATGAGTTGCACAGCACTTTGGGACAGTGCTGGGAGCAAAGCTAAAGTTCTGCTGCTGGAGGTCAAAGCCACATTCCTAGTACAAAGCAAAACGTCAGAGAAGAAATCAAAAAAGCAATCAAGAATTGAACTCTACTAAATTCCATAGAGATGAGGGACAGTTCTAAAAACAAAACCCAAAACTATAACTCCCATCCCTGCTTTATTGTTAATTACTTAAAATATATAAGTAAAACTAATATTGAGGCATCTTTTATGTCCTTCAAAATATGAATGGATAACAGGCTGGCCATGCCAGGCAGAGAGGATGCGTGTGGCAGGGACTGGCTGGGTTGCCAGAAAGAGCAGTGTATTTGGGGAAAAACCAATCATAAGCCAAAGCCTGCTTGGCAAAGTTGGTTGAGAACCACTGTGTCTCCCATTTGCCTTGGTAGCCTGGTTGGCTCAGTAGTTGTTCTGGAAAGCAGGAGATTTCATTTTGTAGACACTGTTCTTGAATTGGAATGGAAGGGAAAAGGAGAAAGAATGAATGAAGCCAGAGAAAGGAAAGAAGGAAATATTGTGCTCATAGAGCAGGAAGACCCTTATTCAGATAAATACCAATTTTTTTGAACCTCCATCACTGAACTTTTGGGATTGCACAGAACTCGCTGGGCCATCTAGACATCTTATCAGGTCTGTAGCTATTCTCTTTTTTTTCTTTATCGGCTTGTTTTATCTTGCTTCCCTGTTACTACTTCTTTTCTTTCTGTTGTTCTATTCCTTTTACATGATCAGGGGCTGAAGGTTTCTTGTGTTTCCCAGAATCCCAGTTCAGACCTTGTTGGTCGAAACTGGCAGGGGTCGTAAAGGCAATGAAACAGCAAGTTGAATCATTCCTATTATTAAAGTCTTTCTGGGAAATGCTGACCATTTGGGTCTGTAATCTGTTTCTTTACCCCCCAGAAATCTCATTTCACCTCGGGAAATAAAGCTTGGGTCAAAACCCTACAAAGGAAATGATCGCATTTTTGGCTTTTGTTTTTTTCGAGTCAGACAACTGCATGGAGTCAGGAGACTCTAGGAAATTCCTGGTGAACAGGAAAGCTGTAGCATGAGGCCTAAGACTTTCAGAAAAGGAAAACTCTGTGGAGAAAGAGCTGTCTTAGAGAAGTCCTAACAACAAGGTCTTCAACTGGTATTTGCAGTCAGCCATGACACAGAAATGCATCCAAACCCATGGTCTCTCATTTCTTAATTTTTGTTTCACATATTGATGCCATGAGTAGTATTGTTTATAACAAATAAGCAAGAGAAATGTCTCTTAGTAGCAGGCTGATTTCTTCATTGCATGTGTTTTAGTATTGAAAGATCCCAAGATTTTTTTTGAGACTATGCTACTCCCAGTGTATTATGGGAATGCAAAGCACTTTTTAATCAGGAGGGACATCTAGGTTGCAGACATCAAAATTTCTTCTGTTCAAAATGCTGTACTATTACCTGAATGAAACCAGAGACAAAACTTCAGCTGATATCATAGTTTCAGGAATCGAGAGAAAATTAATTTCTAAAGCATGAGACTGAGCAATGCATTTTCCTTCGTGTTTTGATTTTTTTAATCAATTTTCATATAAACTAAACTTCATCCCCTCCTTCCCCATGTATGTCTGGAAGAGGATGGTGTTAGGACTGAAATGCTTTACAGGACACTCCATTGGGGATGTCTTGGCTCCTCTGCAGTCTCCTGCTGTAATCAGTTTTGTATAGGATATTCACTGTCACTGTGTCTGGGTCTAGAATTAGGAAGGCAAGATCCATAGAGGTTCAATGAAAGGTGCAGATCACTCTTCAGAGCTGCAAGTCACTGTCCTGTCCTTGGCAACTGAAATGTCAGCAAAGGAGCACAGTGTCTCAACATTGACTTACCCAGATGAGACTATGTGCTTTTCAGGTTTGTCATTTATGCCTGTGAACTGAAAGCCTAAAATGGGAAACAGACAGTGGGAATTATTGAGTGACTCAACCATCAGCATTGACAGTTGTCGTAAGATATCTTCTTACTTCAGAGTCCATAAAAGGACAGGTCACTCCAGTGGACAACTTGGAAGCCAAAGAAATGGTATCTTTCTTGAAATTAAGTTGCAATATGAACGCTAATTCCAATTCATCTCTGCTCCCTGGTTTCTCATATGCATAAAACTCCCCTTCTTCCTACCTTCTTGAATCAGAGTGCAAGTTCTTTCAAGGCAGGAATCACACCTCTCATTTTGCCCATGTGTGGCATCATAACACATTTGTGTCAAAGCTGGGCTAAAAAGACAGTCTTTTAATATAAGCAACTGATACCAATATGCTCTTACCTCATTACAGTAATAGAAATGAAAAGATGGGGCTTAATCTCAGATCTAGATTGTCCAGTCCAAACAAACCACCCAGATGTGATGATGTAGAGCTTGGAAGAGTTACATATACATCATCCCATCAGGAAAATCTTCACTCCACCCCTCTGCTGCTGGTTCCTATTTCAGTATGGGGATTGAATTAAGTGTTAGAGGAAGATGGTTCTGTTCTGTAGTGCAAAGAATGTGTGAAGCCAAACATCAGGCAATAATAGTAGCTCCCATTCCTGAAGCTTTTCAGAAAAACATTTACAAGTAGCTCTTTTGGAGCTGTAAAGGTATTTTTCTCTTTTTCTTCTTCTTTTTTTTTATTTCCCTTTTCCTTTACTACAGTGAAATCTTTAACAAATAATCATTTTACACTGTACAGTTCATCAATAAAAGCAATAACACCAGGTTATGTAATAAATTAAATATGATGTGTAGTTGAAAGTAATCGTGCTTTCAGGCATCAGCTTCTTGTCACATTAAGGGCTCTGGCAAACAGGTTTAATATTCGTGGAATGAACAGAATTATTGACAAGCAGAGGAGGAACTAGACAGCAAGTGAGCATCATATTAATTTTTCAGAGGCCGATATTGCTTTTCCTGCTGACATTGCAACAAACTTTAAGAGCTGGCTTTTGCGGTAGAGTCGTTTGGTAGTGGTGGCTTGTTTTATCTGGATTTTTTTTTCTGCCTTTCTGTCAAGTTTAAACCTTTTGGAAGGGAGGAGGAAAGAGGGAGAAAAAAACTGGTGGCTCACAGAGTAAGGGTAGCTTTACCTTTGGGTTTATTCTCCTAGATAACTCAATATAGGTTTAGCTTAGATTAATTCCATTTCTACCTTTCACTATATCAATATATAGTTTCAGTCTTTCTAACTATGGTCCATAATTCCCATAAAGTTTTTAGAAGACACTAGGATTTACGGTTTTCCCACTGCCCCTTGGTGTAGAGAGAGTCTGGTTGAAATACTGGAGATCCTTTAGGATAAAGTTACTAAGTATGGGCAATAAAATTAAAGCCGAAGTTACAAAGAGAAGACAGCTGGATTATCTGAGCTTCCTGATATTCGGAGCTTCTGGGGGTCACACAAGAATAGAAATCAAGAAGCCAAACTTCCTGAAGTCCAAGTCATCCAGTTTCTCTGAGTGTAGGAGTGTAGAAAGTGATGACAATTCACCTTTTTTTCTAAACGTTTCCAAAGTGCTACAAACAGAGCAGAAAGAAGAAAAAAATAGGGGAAAAAAATTAGAGGAGTGTGAATGGCCACTCTGAGGCATGTGTTTTGTCTGAAGCAGAGGTAAAAATAACCACTGACATTTTTCTTGTCTCAGATTTGAGCCCTAACCACCACATCCTTCCTCTGAATGTCTCATGCAATTTGTCACCCAAGAAAGATGAAAAGAAAAAGGTGTTAAATAAAATGACTAGTGTGTCTTTCTGTTGATGGTATACAGGGAATCAGAGGAGAGGTTTCTGCATTGGGGTGGTCAGTGCCTACTTAGATTAGAGTTGTCTGATAGAAGATGTCATTGACGATGCTCACAAATAGCATCTGTCTTGAGATTTCTGCATCCCTGGGAGAAACAGTGTGCAAAGCTGGACTGCCCTTTACAGTGCAGGTGGGGTGTGGGCTTGAACTTATCTTCAGCATTTCTAAGGCAATGGGTGAGATATCCAGTCCTGTATGCAATTAGATGAAAGGATCCTTGCAAGAGGCAGTTTGGAAATATTGTCCTTTGTCTGCATCAGGGTGGTTGACTCTTTGCTTTTGAGCATTTTTCACAACTCCAAGAAAGATGGAGAGGAAGGAAATGGGAGGCAGGTGAGGGCAAAAGGCAGTTCTAGGTGGGTCAGTGATGTTTTCATGGGCTCTGTTCAACCCTTTTTTCTCTGCTCTTTTATCCCTATCCAGAACTCTGAGGGCTTTAATACAGCTGGCAAGGCAGGCAGCACTGCAGCGAGCTGGGCATGCGTTTGAGCTCAGAAGCATTGTCACTTGATTGGCCTGAAAAACAGTTATTTTAGAAGGGAGATTGTTTTGCTGTTCCCATCAAATAACACTCAGGTCAGGTTTGTTCATCACAGTGAGCTTTCATAGAATCATAGAATAACCAGGTTGGAAGAGACCCACCGGATCATCGAGTCCAACCATTCCTATCAAACACAAAACCATGCCCCTTAGCACCTCGTCCACCTGTGCCTTAAACCCCTCCAGGGAAGGTGACTCAACCCCCTCCCTGGGCAGCCTGTTCCAGTGCCCAATGACCCTTTCTGTGAAGAATTTTTTTCCTAATGTCCAGCCTAAACCTCCCTTGGCGCATGTGGCCTAACTTTTGGTAAAGACTTTGGATATCTGCAAAAATCCATTACCGCTGGAGATGGCTTCAACCATAGATTCCTTTCAGCTGTGGAATGTGCTAGCTCCCTCTTTCCAAAATACCTCAGAATGACTTTATTTCTCCAAATAAGGTGTGTGAGAGAGCCAAAGAATAGTCGGGAGAGAGCAGAACCATTCACCTTAACCAGAACCAGGATCAAACCCAGCCACCCCACCCACTCCAACAGATGAAATCAAATCAGAACTCTAGTAAGAGCAAGATTTTTCTTTTCAATGAGAGGTGAGGGGAAGTGTTGTCTCCAAGACTGAATAGACCACTGGGCTGACAGAGTCCAGTAAAAAAATACAACTGTGTGTGTGGTGGTCTCAAGAGCAATAGACACAAGACTCCTTTCTGCTTATGAACAAGTTCTTCTCTTTCACTCCATATGTAAAGGGAACAAGAAGTGTGAGGTGTTAAAGCACCAATATGTTATTAAGGTACATTTGGAAGTCTGGAACAATAATGGGACGAAGAGAAGAAGTTACAAGAGCAATGTAATAGAGGAGCACCCTTTCAGTAACGAGCTGTTTTACAAAATGTGGAAAACGTTAGAATTTCAAGCATCAGCTGTGTGACCTAACGGTGCATTATCCTCCTAAAATACCTTGGAAAATGTTGTTAGAGGTAAGGGACAGAATAAACACAGGAGAAGCATGAAGCTATTTTTATCTGAGGCAGAACCTATCTGCAAAGAGCTAGAGGGTTGAAAAAAGGATTCAGGCAAGGACTACAGCTGCCAGGATGGGGACTGTGTCCACATACAGGCCATTTCCTAAGTGATGTTGGGATGGAAATTTCCTATCCTTACAGTCAGAGAAAGTAGGGAGTAAGCTGGTTAATGTGTTGAACCTTTGGGTCTATCGCAGCAGAGCACAGCTTAGTAGCTTCAAAAGCACTCAGTACCCAGAACAGGGTTGAAAGAGTCAAAACAGTAGCTGCAGGAAGCATCTTTAAATTCCAGGCTGAAATATTAATAATGAGAATTGCAAATAAGGTCTTTGAATTGCATGGGATGGACACTTTATTCCAAGAAGCGCCTGTTGTCCCTTCCTGCATAAGTGCCAGTGGGACAGTCAAAAGGCTGGATTATAGTGGGTGAATAGCAGAGGATGTTTTCTAGTCTTCTATTTTTTTTTAACCAAGCTTTTCAAAGTTGGTGCTTACACCTGTCTTTAAATCTGCTCTGTTTTTCATCAATGCACTACACAAGCATTTCACTGTCTTTTTCATGGGACCAGAAGAAACTCTATCATCCCCAACACCTGTGGGGCAGAGACAAGCATGCAAAGAAATATATGTATGGCTGTCAGGCTCTGAAGTGCACGAGAATCCCACTAGGTCCTTAACTACCTATAAAAAACTGACATGATTTGATTCCCCCAGAAGTCAGTGGAGTATCAAGAACATAACATACACGTGGGTTCCTGATATCAGTGGGCATACTGTTATCCTAAGGTGTCTTCTCTCTGACTGCTGAGTGGAAAGGAGATACAGTATTTCTTTTGTAGTGATTAGAATTAATAATGGATTTTGTTAAAGCAAAATTAAACAAAGCACAATCCTTTGTGTTAAATCTTGCACAAGCAGTACTCCCAAGTTTCTTCCAGATTTAGATATATTATTGTTAAAATGAAGTAATATTTATTTTTATCCTCACGCTTTACCTTTTCTATTTAACCATGTTGCTATTTTTGAGTTGAAAGCATTCACACAAAAAAATGCAAATCCCAAATTTCAAAGGCACCTTCCACTTGGAATTGGATCTATTTTCGTCCCTGTGACTATCTTGCACAGCTCTAATTGTCATGCCCCACTCTGAAATCCACAAAGCAGTCCTCTCGTCAATGTATTTTTGGATTATTGCTCATTGTGATCAGCCTTTTGTGTTCCTAGTGATATGGGCCAAATTTTGACATGAAGTGCTGAGTCATGCATAACGTGGGTCTTATTCATGTCTCAAATAAATCTTCCTTTTTTATTGCCCTGTACCGGGCCCAACACATGGTATAGTCTCCCCTATTTCCCAGAGAGACGAAGGAAAAACACCTGAAACACATCAAAGTGCTGAGCAGCTCAAAACAGTTCAATTAATTATTATTACTAAGTGTCATAGAGAAAGCCAGCTTGCTATTGTAGTTTCTGTGCTCGTTTGTTTTGTCAAGAAAATGAGCACTTAAAAGAGTCCCAAAGAAGAAAAAAAGAAAGAAGAAAAATCTTATTTTGAAACTGAGGTTCGAAACTGGTCTGGGGGGTGAAATATTTAATTTCTGCACATGAAAATAATATAGTTATGCCTGAGCTGGGATTCAATGAAAAAAAAAATACTGGGAGATGATGATTAATTACTTATTATAGGCATTTTTAGGAACTGATGGAGAGAGAAAAGGGTACTTGATGTAATGAGTTGGAAAATCCAAATTACCCCATCTCTGCTGTAGGACTCATTTTCTGAAGTGTTTTCCCCACATCCCATGCTGCAGTACAGCCCTTGGTCTGACTGTACGAGTTGCCTGTATATTTACACAACAAGATCATGGCCAGGCTCCCTTGCAGTGTGGGTCCCACTTCAGGCAGCTACCAAGGCTGATAAAAAAAGTCTCACACCTTACACATGAATGGATCTTTAAGTCTCCTGCAGCTGAGATGATTTGAGGGATCACTGTTTTTCTTTCTCATTCAATTTCTTATCTGATCATTTTATATATGTAAGCACCATTTGATATTTTTCCTAAGAGAGGGGATGTATTTTAACCAGATAATGAAGAAAAAAAGATGGAATATTGTGGGTAGAATCTACAAATTCTCCACAATAGCATCCTACATATGAGGTGTCCTCCCTTTGTCTGACTAGTCTTTGTGAACAGCTCTTCTTGTCCTGAATGTCGGGATGTTGAATGCCAAGTGCCTGATATCGCTGCTGCTGCTTTGTGCTCCAGCTCCTCACACAGAAAATTTCACTGACCTTCATGTAAAGGTGCATCGAGACAGGTGAACCAAGCAGGGGCTCCTGCCTTACCTGCTCTTTAACCCATAAGCCAGGCTACCCAGTGAATTCATGCAGAACAAGCTCCAGTGGATTTTTGTTTTCTGTTTGTGCTGACCAGCTGCTTCACAAACGGTTGGGTTATTTTAGTTTTATTGCCATGATCATTTGGCTCCCTTGGTGCTATCTGTCACCTACAGATGAAAATGAAAAGCTTTGAAAATCAGGTGACAACAATCCAGCACATCCACAGAATATGTCTGTGTATATGAGGACAGGGCAAAGCAGGCTGCCGTAAGTAAATTGTTAAGCACCCTAGAAATGGAGTGCTTGACACTGGAGAGAAAGTGTTTATAAGAGAAGTGGAGAAACACAGCCTAATGTTCTTCTATTTTTTATAACTGGAGACCGCATCCCCTTGAAGGTGGAAACTTAATTCTTTAGTGGCCAGGGCTTATGGTGAAGTGAGTCTGTCTCTACTGCACACAGAGTGGCATCACACGTGGATTTTCAAAGATTAGGTATTGAATCATAGAATCACAGAATAGTTTGGGTTGGAAGGGACCTTAAAGATCATCCAGTTCCAAGCCCCTTTCCCACGGCAGGGATGCCTCCCACTGGATCAGGGGCTCCAAGCCCCATCCAACCTGGCCTTGAACCCCTCCAGGGATGGGGCAGCCACAGCTTCCCTGGGCATCCCAGGCCAGTGCCTCACCACTCTCATAGTGAAGAAATTCTTTCTTATGTCTAGTCTAAACCTGCCCCTCTCCAATTTTAACCCATTGCCCCTCATCCTATCACCACAAGCCTTTGTAAACAGTTCCTCTCCAGCTTTGTTGTAGCCCCTTCGGGTACTGGAAGGTCACTATAAGGCCTCCTCAGAGGTATTGAGTTAAGCGAGGCCATTTGACTTCAGTTCTCAGCCTTGTCGTGGAGGCCTGTGGAAAATGGAATTGTTTCTGTGGATATAAGAATTCAGAATTCCATGGAATATCCTTAAAGCCATGCTAAGGCGAAAATTTATGAAGATGCCCACAGCCAGAGTCACAGCAGCCTCTTGGCTGGCACTTGACATTATCAGAGATCCCAGCACTTGGCATCATTAGAGATCCCTTGGTAGTCTCCTCCTAGGATAGCAAGTGCTAATGATGATTTGCTGCCTGCTACCTGTGAAGGTAATTCCTGCCATCTTTCCTCATTTCCGTGTCTCCTTCATGCACAGATGGAAAAGGAATAAGCAGCCTGTGCAGAAGCTGGAAGTGTAGACCTTGGGCTCAATGCAAGTGTCACACTAATTTTATATCAACATAACCCCAGTTCTTCTGGCAGAGCTGCTCTTGGTTTCTGTCAGCACACATGAGAGGAGAAGTGGGGACTGTCAAATGAGAACTGTTCAGGGACAAACAGGTGGGGGTCAAATCCCATATTTGTGTCTGGGTGAGACCCTGTGTTTTTGGCTACTCCACTGACCAAGTTCAGTGGAGCTAATCTTGATTTGTGCTGGAGAAAGAGAGGGGAGGATTGAGCACAAGCCGAATCCTAGAATAGGAAAAGGCCACTGGAGAATGAGACAGTGCAAGCAGGAAAAGTTAATGCCGTGGCCTCTGTGATTCTGTCTTCGCAGGTCCCTCAGGCAACATAACCATAAACAGCCTCTTCAAAAATTGTGAATATTATGCTCCTTTCTGACAGCTTTTTCCCCAATTTCCTTCTGCCTTTACAAGTAGCTGAAGAAAATAAATATTTAATGACCTATTTCAATATTTTAATGTAGGTTTCTTGGTTAAAACACCACAAATCTCTCCATGAAAGGACGACAATAGAATTATAAAGTAATGAGCACTGCAGCAAGTGTGAAGTTGGTTAGAAAGGGGAGAGGAAAGAAAAAAGGCAAGGCTGCAGAACACCAGGCCATATCTTCTTCAGGTGGAAATAACCATTCTCAGTGATTTCAACACTGACTCACTTCAGGCTGGACATTAGGAAAATTTTCATGGAAAGGGTCATTGGGCACTGGAACAGGCTGCCCAGGGAGGTGGTTGAGTGGGGTGGACAGGTGGACGAGGCACTGAGGGGCATGGTTTAGTGATGGACAGGAATGGTTGGACTTGATGATCCAGTGGGTCTTTTCCAACCTGGTGATTCTATGATTCTAAGCTCTTCATTACTGGATAGGAAAGACCCACACAGTTTGCTGTTTTACCCTTCACCAATCCTCTGTGCAGAAGCACATCATGGTTTCCCTCTTCTGTGACCTGGTTTGGACATGTTTTCTTTGATCAGGTTCCCCATGCATGCTGCAACATGGCTCTAGCAGTTCAAACGAGATGTTAGCCAGAGAGACTCAGTGGAGCAAACACAGCTCATGGCTCAGCTTTCCAGCTCCCCAGGGACAAAGATCCCTGCACTGCTATGGGCACATGAGAAAGAGCTATAAAGACATGTTACCCTCTGACCAATGCAGCCTAGTGGTGATTCTCCACTCTCAACATATGATGGGATGATTGTAGACCTGCACAGCCTAACCACCTCTTTTCCATCACTCACCCTACCCTAGGATGCTGTTCTTAGTTTGTACCAAGATGGATTAATTTTGTTCAGTCAGCTATTAAGTCCTTTATGTGGCACTTTCATGAAGGTCATGTTTTCACTCATCCTGAGTGAACAACAATCCTGATGAGATTGTTCTCTTGCATGGGGAAGGGAAATTTACAGTGTACCCAGTGTAGTATCTTAGTGGTATCCACAGGAGGAGTAGCAAGAAAATCATATCCTTATGGCTCTACAAGCCTCACACCTTCCTGTATGTCCTCACATGGCAATTGCAACAAATAACTCAAATTTCCAGTGCTGGGCCAAGGCTACTTCATTAAACAACGCTCATCATGCAGGCAGGAGTGCATGGATAGAGTGTCAGTGCTGTTCTTCTGAGGGAGACGTGGGCTGCAGCCCAGAAAACGTGGCAGTGAGTGGCCTCTGTGCAGAGACGACCTGGGAGTAAAATCTTGGACTGGTAGCTGCAGTTAATATTTTATACCTCTCTCTCCCTCCCTTCTCTGTCTGAACTCAGCAGCAGTCTCTAGCCAACATAATTCTTTGTGAGTTACTTTCGTTAGCAAAACCTTTCACCCTATGAAGATGTTCTACTTAATTAGTAAAAGTTCAATTTTTTTGTCACCGACAGAGCCCCATACATCACCGTGTCTGGAGAGTCATTAGCTGTAAAATTAATCAGGGTGGATAACGGCTGAATAGAGTCAGAGTCCTTTGTGTTCCTTCCCACACCTCTGCCTCCAATGTGAGAACCTTTTCAAGAAAGGGAATCCAAAAAGCATCTCCAAATATCCAGGAGACCAGTTTCTAAGGTAGCACTGGAGCAGGGAGTATTTCTGAGTCTGAAGTGGAGGGGGCAATAAAGCAAAGAAGGGTACAGGAAACCATAAGTCTGTCAACTTTGTTCCACCTTGGTTAGACCCATGAAGAACTCTAGCTGAGGGACTCTGAAAGGATGCTCGATGGCTGGGATTTTCCTTTCACCCATCTCTTGGAACACATCAAATGTACTCACTAGTTCACTTATTTGTGGGCAAGATTGGTGTAAGCTTGGGTTGTGAAAGAAGGGCTGAACAGAAGGGTTTGCCACATACCGTAGCTTGAGAACTGAGTACCCCAAGAGGGTGTCATAAGGAAATCCAGGACTACAGGAGAAATTTAAACAAGTAGATGATTTAGTTTATAACTTCACCTGTTTCAGTACTGTACCAGTACTGGGGTTATCTAAAGGGATAGAGCCCATCTGTGACTGAATCCAGGTGAGGAATGTTGCTCTAAATTGTGTTGAGGACATTGTATGCTTTGAGGGAATCTCTGGTTAGGTACATTAGCTTCAGAGACATTTTACAAAAATAATAAAAGTCTGGGTTGTTCCTATCTCCTGAGCACAAGACACTGTACATATGTCAGTCTCAAATCACCTTTTCCTGCTCTGGCACATCTTAAAATTAACAGAGAGATATTGACAGCTAGTTTTGATGTTCATAGGGATAGTTTTTATTTATTTATTGGTAGTAACAGCAGCAGCAGTAGTAGCAGTAGTAAAGGAGAATTTAGAGTTTGATTGGTTTGATAATTTATAATTGATAATGATGATGCAAGTGACTGCAAGCAAGTTGATATTACTTATAGTTTTGCAAAACTGATCACAGGGCCTCTTTAAAAGCAAAATCCTCATGATGTATTTTATTGTGGTACAGAACAGGACTGGGGAGGGGGGAGGGAGGAAATACTTTGCTTGCACAAAAATACGTCTTCTTACTTTGTAATTTTCCTCCTCATAAAACATCTGAAAAGAAGCCATCCTGGGGATGGGTTGCCTGGGCTGCTGCACTGCCTCCAGAACTTGCCAGTTCTCTGCTGCCGCCACTGATGTTCATAACACTCTATCCTTCTGGAGTCTTCTTTAACTAACAAGTGGTTCAAGGCCGCTAGCTCTGTCCTCACACTCCTGTCGAGTGTAGTTAAGTAAGTGTCTTAACAAATGGAAAGTGATTTCTCAGCCACATCCCTCCTGGGTACGAGTCCCACACAGCCACAATCACAAATGCTGAGGCCTTGTCCCTAAGAATGAAGCATGTGTATCTCGGCAAACAATTTTGTCCTTGGTGTCTGATTGATTTATAAAGCTTGTTCTCAGTGTGCTTGTGAAGGGATAAAGTAGAAAAAAAATGGAGCCTTATGTCTCGAAACCCAATATAATTCCTTGCAGTAAGATATCCTTTAGGAGTAGTGTCTCTGCAAAGCTTTGGAGCTTTTCTTGTTGCTTTCCCAAGCAAAGCAAAGGGGTAAAATAAATGCTTAGGATTCACACAAACCTATATAGATTATGCATTTTTCCCCATCCGCCTTTACTTGTAGTAATAAAAGGAAAGAGTAATTTCTCTTAGGCTCAATAGAAAGTTTTTGTTTTCCATTAAACATAAAAAAATCTTTTCATCTTTGGGAATCCTTAAGCTTAAGATAAATACAATTTGGATAACAGAAAACACTGTTTTCCTTTGAAGAGAGTCTTCATTTCTAAAATGCCAAAGTACGATATTATCTTTCTTACTTGCTCTGGTTTCCAGATTAGCTATTTGAGGAAGTCAAAACAAATTTGTTAAGAGCTTCTTGTGCCCTGAGATTACTTTTTTTAGCAAAAAAAAAAAAAAGATCTTTAACATTATATCCAGCTGTATTTATCAAGATTTTTTTCCAGGCTTTTCCTAAGCACATTTCCTTCTTAAGCTTTTATTAGCAAAGATTGAAAACTTCAGCTTCCAAATGATGTGGACTTTCAGGCCAGGTGATGGCTTAGCAATGTCTATAGTGTAATGAACCCTCATGGTCAGTCTGCTGGCATGTTGATATTATCACATATTCAGGCAGAAAGATGCTCCAATACCACATCATAGATCCCATCCTTAAAGTGAAGCAGGTGGACCATTAGCACTTTAAATGGTGTAGATCATCACCAATGATTTAGACAGAAGAGTGAAATGGTATTCATTCAGGATTATGACCAGGTAAAGACAGCATCACACTGTTTGTTCTGTGCTCGATGTTCAGGAAATGAACAAATTTACAGATGGGATTAGTGTGATCTATAGAAGAGAGGTCAGCAATAGAAAGCAGTACCCTAAACTGCATGAACTGGAGGCCAGATTAGGATTTAAGTGGAGGGGAAGACAAAGGAAATACAGGTACCCTAAATAAAAGACAAGTTGTAATTTTGTCTGAATTCTAGAGAAGTGAGAAAAACAAGACTTCACCTCTCAAGAGCTGCTCTATCTAGACTTGTGTATCTAGACTTCTCTTTGGCATAAATGAACAACCTCATGCTGCCAGTTTGAGACTGGAGAGAGAGAGAGAAGGTTCAGGTACAGGGCTGTAGTTTGCTTCCTCTCTGCTCCCTTACATTAGCCCCAAATATCCCCAGTGTGCATCTTTTACTAATCCAGAACACCAGCTATAACAGCTTCTTCCAGAGGTGCCCTGTGGCCATTTGGTATTTGGTTAGTCATGATTTTCTCCCCCATGAACCAAACTCTAGCAATGTGTTTGATATTTACTTTGAGAGCTGATAAAAACATTTAAAAATGTCTATATCTTGGTGGCAAAAAAAAAATGATGTTTACATATAAATATACACAAAACACAGTGAAAGATTTACAGATTCCTTTCCCTTCTCCCACTCTGTTGCAGTCAGTACCTCTCCTGGGCAGAAGAAACCTGCAGTGCCTTGCTATAAGTATATTTTACTTATAGAGAGTGGTCTCTGGGGCTTAAAAATCAGCCTGTGCTTCAAGAAACACATTTCCAGCCATTCTTGTGATGGCAGCCTCTGTGACTTCAGGTAAACACTTCCTCTGCTGCTTTTGGTTTTTCATTTCCCATCTCACCTGTTCCCTTGCTGAATAAACATTTTAGGATAGGGATGATCTCTTACGTTATGGGTTCACAGTGCTAAGCACGAAGCCTTGATCTCAAGAGAGATATAAGGGGTGCTGGTGTAATCCCAATATGGAAAGCAAAGGCTCTCCATCCTCTGTACTCTTGTCTGAAGCTGAGGGAGGAGTAAGCTGGTGCTCTTAAGAGGCTTGAAAACTAAACCACGCTTAGTGTTTATGAAGTGCTGAACTTCACACTACAAAATAGACAAGCAAATGTAAGAACCTGCTCCGCTAATTAAGATCCAAGACAGGAACTAAAATGGGTGCTAGCAAAACATCCCCAGGTAAGCTAGAATAACTCAGACAGTTATTAAACTCCATTAAGCCAAATAAATGTCAGCAGAAGATGATTTCTGAAGAAAAAGCCCCCTCTTTGCTCCACTTCACAGACCAGCATTGTGTAGAAATCACAAAGAGAGGGATCAGGTTTTTCCAAGTGTTTTCCAGCTTCATTGCAGCATCCGCCCCAGGCACAAAGTACCCAGACAATTTGATCCAATTTGTTATCAAAATGCATCAGACTCTTCCATAGTCTCTTTAGTCTCCCAAGTTCCAGGATGAAAAGCCTCTAAGTGTAACACTAGAGCAAAAATGGCTCCAAGGCAAGCAGGTTAGGATGAATGTGCTTTAAAAGCATCTGTTAACTTTGTATCTCTTTTCAGCAATAAAAATTACTTCACACAGTGTCTCCAACCCCCATTTATAAAGCTTTAGTACTTTGGTGGACGGGAAGAAGGAAGCCTGGAGCATGCAGAAGGGGAAGGTAGTGCACAGCACTGGGTATGGCGTATTTTGTAGTAATCAATTAATTTGATGGCCTTTTCAGATTTTTCCCTACAGATTAATGTCTATGCAAAAGTCTAGCCCTGTGGTTTTCAAAGCATTACCCATCCCCTGCTTCCTCACAAAACATAGACCCCCTGGGAGGATTTGCTTCTGGTGCATTGGCTGCAGCAGGCTTGCCAAATGCACATTTGCCTGATGGGCTGCCTCTCCATCCCACTTTTAGTTTTCCAGTTGGCTCTACCTGCTTTGTAGTGGCTGAGGACCCTCAGGGAGTGGGGAAGCCAAGCTGGCCAGGAGCTCTTCATCTTGGTTTTGCCAGCTGAATGGCACAAACAGGCATGAGGGGGACTGGGATGTAACTGGTGATGTGTAACCCTCAAGGGATGAATGTGGCACATTCAACCCACAGGAAGATGTGATGAAGCAAAAGAACCAGACCATGGCCTGGTCCACTAGCTCTCTTGGAAGGCTTGTCCTTCAGCAAGCAAACATTTCACTGCATAGCACCAGCCAGGGTTCAATGGGGAGTCACCCTTTCCTGCTTCAAATATTTCTCATTGCCATTTTTAACTTGTTCCCCACCCAAGAAAAAACACCCCAAGAGGCTCAAGTGCCCTTTTCACCGTTCTTTTCTATTGTCACTATTTTCCCCATTCCCCTTATTATGTAAAACAACAACAAAAAATAGACCCCATCTTAATTATACACAAGCATGTGAACAGCACGAAGGAGCTGTTAACATAATCAGCAAAAAGCACCAATTCCAACAATCTTTCCCAGGGTCCTTTGTAGATTGTGATGTTGGAGCAGTGACTATTGAGTGGTGCTCAGGGGTGAGGTTCTCTCCAAGCCATCTCTTCCTCATCCTCTCACTGTCACCTGCACTCCTTGGTCACCCCAAACCATTACTCCCCCACATCCCAGCCATGACCTTGACTCTCAAGGACACTGTTCACTCTCCTCCTGCCTCTCCCTGGTCTCCCTGTGCACCCTCACCCGCCTGCAGATGCAGGATGCTCGGGGTGGAGCAGGCACTGCCTGCCAGTTGGCAGGTGGAAGGAGCAGGCTGGATGTGGTGGGGGTTGAACTGTTGCCATTGGAGATGGCAACAGATGGTTCCTGGTGGAGGCTGCACTGGCTAATTCAAGGCTTTGTGGTTTGAGACAGAATCCCAATTATTTCCAATTAGGAGATTATAGTGACAGCTGCTTTGAACAGGGCCTTCTCTTGTGGCTGAGAAACCTGCGTCTGCTTTTAGCCGGGCTTAGATACCTGCATTTCTACCATGGGTCACTCAGCCTCTTTTTATACAACCTCTTTTTCTTCTACCTCTTGCTAAGCGATTCTTCCTCTCTTCCCACACAACACCACCTCTCATGAGGAATTTGGCAGTGGAATCATCCTTATCTCTCCCTTAGCAAAATCCATTCATTTTCTCCTTTCTATAAGCAGGATTTAGTTTTCCCTCTTCTCAGTTCCCCCATTACTTCTGCCCACCCTGTGATGTATGGGCTGTGTCAGGCAGTTTGGCCTGACCCAG
Organism: Phaenicophaeus curvirostris; assembly: GCF_032191515.1. Classification (NCBI taxonomy): domain Eukaryota; kingdom Metazoa; phylum Chordata; class Aves; order Cuculiformes; family Cuculidae; genus Phaenicophaeus; species Phaenicophaeus curvirostris. The sequence goes on from NC_091411.1 coordinate 5,559,676, forward strand.
CCAGCCAAAATCAGAGGAAAACCCGGTTTTATTTTGCCTGGGGAGAACTCATCACAGAAAGTGTCTCATTTGGGGAAATTAAGGATGAAGGAAAGCAGAAGAGCTAGAAATTTATTCTGTTTGAATGTAAAAAATACATTTATCTGCTGCTGTGTTAAAGCGTGATATTTTCCTTCCACTTTTCTTTTTCTGTTGTCCCACTGTATCACACAGTATGGAAACAGAATCCAGGACAAAGGGGCATAAGGCCCTTTGTTGGCTTGAAAATGCTGTCTGTGATAGAAGATAGACAAGATGATGTTGAACAACAAGACATGTTTCTCTCCATTCTGCCTCATAAATGCTCATCAGAGGCAAATCTAATCTTAAAAATACAAATTAGACAAATCCCCTGGAAGGAGAGAGGGGAATTTGCAGGTTTTGCCATTATTTATCTTTCAGCTAAATCTTTGTTTGTTTGGATACTAAGTCTGTTGAATCACAGCAGGGCTAAGCAAAGCAGGGGCAGACCCCGAACTGCACAACGCAGAGTCCTGGAGAACCTCTTCCAGAGGCAGCAGTTTGGAACCCGCTGCTTCTGTCCTCCCCAGGCAGAGGGTCAGGGCTCTCTCCTGATCTTCCTTTTCTATTTCCCTGACCAAGGTGCAGTGAAAAGTTCCTGTTTTCTTCAAGGAGTATTTCCAAAAGGTGCTTTCTTTTATAGGGGATAGTGCAGTGCCATTTGGTTAGACCAAATCCATTCCAGGTTTGCGCTGTGAGCACCAAGCAGCGGCAGGACAGCTGCAGGGCAGATTTGCAATCACAATTTCCTTCTTGGCTACAGCAAATCTACTGCTGGGACCCCTTTCAAGAAACAATTGTCCTCTAAATGTGCTTGCAACCAGAGTGGACAGCATGAAGCTGGGGACGCTAGCCATAATGAGCAAGAGAGGATGCCAAGTCCTCCCTTAATACAGACAATGTAAACAGCAGTGCTAGGCTGGGCATAAGCACCTGATATACCAAGCAGAGACGCAACTTAAAAAAGATCTGCTGGTGTCAAATCCACTGACATCAGCAAGTATTTTGACAGCAGGTTTTGGCACATAGTATTTTTCTTGATCCGCACATGGTCATGGTCTTCATCATGCTTTCCATTTTACATGGGATTCAAGAGGAAAGTTTTTAGCCTGGGATATTTTTCAGTGGGTTACAAATCAGCGAAACAATGTGATATTTGGGTGACAGTGCTGTCTATTAATCCACATGGAGCACTTAGATGCTGCAGAAGATAAGTGCCTCATAAATACTGATAAATAGATTAGATTAGACCTTGACAGCGTTTCATGCAAAAGGCATTTTTATGTGCAAAAATAGTAACATTGTAGAGAAATGGTTATTATTTGAAACCTTTGGCTAGAGCTTCCATAATTGATGTTGTTGGAGGAAAGAGGAAGCTAATGGAGAAGAGATGCCATGACTACCCTTTTGTCATTGACTAATTCTTCCAGCAACCAGAGTGACATTACCAAGCTTCCATTTAGATCTCAAGGCAAGTGGCCACGTTTTGCAAGTAAGCACAGCTCAATGAGCACCGAGTCCATTTGAAACTCTCCTGCAAGTACTGACTGTCATATCAGGGAGGAGGGAAGGAGAGAACTTTTGAAAATCTGCCCTCTCTTTTGCATCTTGACTGCATGGAAATCTGGATCATGACACGGCTCGGAGACCAGCTTAGAGAACTGTCACTAGCTGAGGATCTAGACTTATGCATAACCCCAGTGGAGGTACCTTCCTTGGCAATATCAAAGGCAGCAGGAGGAGAAGGATGTGAGGTTCCAGGTATTATCAGCTAAACTAGGGCTGATCACAACTTGAGTTTAACCAGCTGGTACCTATTCCTGCCCACTCAGGAACAACTTCCCAGTATGTGGGAGGTTCCTCCAATGATGTTGATTTGCATCTTTCTAAGATATACAACTCTAGTCTACATGAAATGAAGCCAGGCCCTGAATCTTAATTTACCCACACAAAAAAGAAAGATGGAAAAGCAGAAAAAATATGTGAGTGATGTAGGAAATTTTTGAAACAAACATCAGCTTTGTTCCTCAAACATGTTAAAATTAAGTAACCACATTACTCCCTCGGCCCCTGTTGTTCCCGTTGCATTAGGTACAAAACCCGAATGCTTAAAAGCCAGGAGATAAATAATTAAGAATGTCATACATCATTTATTGCCTACATAAAATATATAAAGGGTGAAATCCTAGCTCATCCAAAGGCAATGTCAAAGTCCTTCTTGACTTTAGGTGAACTTGGATTTTACCTGAACTGTTTTGTCAATACAATGGAATGTGTGTTTTAGGACATCTCAGCAGTCTTAATTCTGCCTCAAGAGAGATACTTTTATATGATCACTTGTAGAATTATAAACAGAAAACAAAACCCTCTAAAAAAAAATCTGAAACACTTACAAAATGATTGTTGATTTGAAGAACAATGTTATGGATTTTTTTTTCATAAAATAGGCACATATTCACTGATTACAAATGCAGTATTACCTAATATTAATGGAGATTAGGAATATTTTAGCTAGCTAATCATATTTGCCACTTATGAATATTCCTTAAAAGAAAATGTTTGTACACCAAAATCAATGCAATAAAAATACCACATGAAAGAGGGGAAACAAAAAAGAAAACAATCCACAGGTGAAGCATGAGGTTGTTTTGCGAAAATAAAAAGTGCACTTCTTTGTACTCAACCTAAAAATATAGATTTATTATGTGGGCAGTATAGGGTTTCAGGAGTCCTTAATCATTCATTTCCTGGCTTTTAAGTGTGAGGGTTTTGCAAATGATGTGATAAGTAAGTACATTGTTGTCACTTAGCAACCTTAACTCGTTTCTGAAGTGAGTTGTTTGTTTCTGTAATAAATGAGACACTCAGATACCATGGTGATGAGCATAGGAGACCTTGTATGCTTAGACAGAGTGCTATCTTGATAAATATGATATTGCTTAGAGGTATAAGGCCTTGACAACTGAGGAGGAGCTCTTCTCTCTTGTCCACACCATGGAAACATGGTCACTGGCTGTGTTTCAACTGCCTTATGCGGAGCACAAAAAAGCTGTTCTGAAGAAAAGGCTCATTGTCCAAAAAAAAACAGATAAAGGAATTTTGGCCTTAGCTATGACTGGAGGTCACCTCTGTGTCCAGCGTCCAAGATCCTAGCTGTCCAAGTGTGCCCTTGATAGGTTTGCAACCAACTCTCAGATGCTTTCGTCATTATCACCAGCCTTCAATGTGAAACTTTATTCTTTGCATCCAGCTCCACACTCCAAAAACGCTGTCTTTTCATCCCCAGGAAGTCCTGCTAGAACTGCACTGGGCCTTCTTTTGTCCCCTAATTACTCCTTTATGCACTTCTTCCCATGTAACACAGCTATAAAGCCAGTTTAACCAGCTGGTAGAAGATTGCTGGCCTCTGGGATGCCTGCTGTGATAAAGAACCTCCACTGTGGTTCCTGCAGATGGGAATTGATGCCAAACCTTGAGGGCTGTGTCTGGAGACAAAAGGGAAAAGACAAATAGTATGGCTGAGATGGAACTCCCTCCCTCAAATTTGAGCTTCTGGTTTCTAGGAGTAAATTAAAGCATAAGGGTTAATAATAAATGTCAAGATAGATTCTAGACAACTCTGTTCCCTCCTAAAACTGCATTTGCTGTATAAGACTCCAGTAAAACTCTGGGCATAGTCAATCCTGTTTGAGCTCATCAGATTTTTCCAATTCTTCTCTTCCCTTACTCCTTTTCTGTATTTCCTGACTTAACACACAACAGATTTGTGTTGTTGTTATTGCTGTGTTGAGTTTCAATTAATCTTTTAAAGAAGGATGAACCATATGAACTTCCTTTTGTTTTTAGAAATCCCATCCATATTCATAATCCACTAATCATGTTTGATAAATCAGAATTCATTGTGAAACATACGAACCCTTCATGTTGCTTCAGTTTTTAATCTTGTAGGAAAATCAATCATCTATGCAATGCATTTGAAGGGGCTGGGCTGGGCTGTCTTGGGTGTCTCGTTGAGTCAGCTTCCTTGTTTGTACAATACTGCTTGTGCTTCTGAATCTAAGCTATCAGCTAAAAACATAATTAAGTCTTCAACACTTCAGTAGCAAGAGGAATCTTCACAGCACGAATAAAACACCATCTTCTCAGTGATGCTGGCCTGAGTTTGCAACTTGTCTAGAAGAGCAGCTCTGAACCTTCACCTCATTCCAGTGTTGTAACCACACTGGAATCTCAAGATTTTATTCTTCCAAGTCAGCAGTAGTAAATATTTCACCTGCAGTCAAAGGATAAATGAGAGATTACTGTTTGAAGAGATCAGTAGGGTCAGTTATTACACAGTGACTTGTTTAAGCTGTGTACGGCTTGTGAATAAGAGTGATAAGATGGTGTTTCTTCCCTCTGTCATCTACATGAGTAGTATTCATGTTTGTATGTTTCTGTTTGCAAAATGGGATTTTTTGGCAACACCTAGATAAGTGTTGAAGAGTGAAGAAGAAGAGTGAAGAGTTGAAGTGAAGAAGAGCAACAAAGCTGGTGAAGGGGCTGGAGAAGAGCAACGAAGCTAGTGAAGAAGCTGGTGAAGGGGCTGGAGAACAGGCCTTATGAGGAATGGCTGAGAGAGCTGGGGGTGTTTAGCCTGGAGAAGAGGAGGCTGAGGGGAGACCTCATTGCTCTCTACAACTACCTGAAAGGAGGTTGTGGAGAGGAGGGTGATGGCCATTTCTCCCAAGTGACAGGGGACAGGACAAGAGGGAATGGCCTCAAGCTCCGCCAGGGGAGGTTTAGGCTGGACATTAGGAAAAAATTTTTCACAGAAAGGGTCATTGGGCACTGGAACAATCTATCCAGGGAGGTGGTTGATTCACCTTCCCTGGAGGTGTTTAAAAGACAGGTGGATGAGGTGCTGAGGGGCATGGTTTAGTGTTTGATAGGAATGGTTAGACTTGATGGTCCGGTGGGTCTCTTCCAACCTGGTTATTCTATGATTCTATGATTCTAAGTGTAAGATGAGCGATCTCATTTTTTTTTTTCTTTTCCTAGTGGTCAATTAATGCTTACATTTGCTTTAGAGGAACCTTCACATGAGTCCTGTGATCTATTCTGTCTGCTTCTCTTGCTGCCTACTCCAACATTATCTCTTCTTCCCCACCTCCACGTGGCAGCTAGGCTGAGACAAGAGGCAAGCAGCCCACAATGGGAGAAGAACAGTGACAAAGTGAAGATCTCTAGATGGTCGACCACCTCTTGTGGCTGGTTCCTGTCCATATACTGGAGTCACTCTGCTTTTCCCACATTTTGGGCTTCCATGCTTTCCCAAAGAAATATAGCTGTTATTTGCTGAAGCAGATTCTAAGCCTGCCACGCTTAATAATTCAGTGGTGAACTTTAAAGCTGAGCACAGGTTGAAAAATAACTTGCTTTAGTAAGTACAAAATCTCCATTTCTGCTGCCTTCGCTTCTCCCTCCTTCTCTCACCCGTGGCCTCAGCAGCCCCCTGCCTTCCAAACACTCACTATTATTATGCGGTGGAGTGAAAAGGAAAAGTGGATTGGGGGAGAAATTCATTTCTTCTCTGTGGGATGTTTATTGTTTTTTCTGCTCTCAGCGGTCCAAGGTCTCTGTCGTTTTATGTGATATTTTATAATAGGAATGGTTCTCATAGGCACCAATGAGTTCATCTGCAGAGATGCGTGGAGCCCAGAGATTTAAATTTATACCTCCCTGATGCCAGTGTAATTGGGACTCCCGGGAGAGGAAACCCTGACAAGTGACACAAATAAACCTTGCCAGACCCTTTTCAAGACCTGTAGCAGCAGTAACCCTGGGAGGATTCCCATGATCAAATTACCCTTAAACAAATGCTTCTGCAGTAACTAAGGGTGTAACAGCTGAAGGTCAACAAGGTGTTTGTAGAACATGTTTTCTTGGTTCATTTCCCATTGCCTGCTCCCATTCAAAGACTGTGAGTTGCGACACTGGTAAAATGGAACTGGAAGAAGATGCAAACCTAATTAAAACTCGTTACTCCAATTGTCTAGCAATACGTTTATTTAGGCCTTCTCTACCCCTGTAGCTATTCAGGCATAATTACACCAGCATCGTTTCCCTGAATATAAATGAATAACATAAAGTACACACAGCTTCTCTCTTGCGAACTGAAATTTGGCAGTGTCTGTGGCATTTGTTTGGGGAGCCGGTGAAAACATTTTGAAGATGTCTTCATCTCACTGGAAAAGAGGAGGTTAAGAAAGATTGATAGTCAGGCAGATAGATACGCGTACAGATATATCCATAGATATAGATACATAAAAATGATTTACAGTTTGCTTCCTTTCTCCCAACTTTTTGCAGTCTGAACCTTTTTTTTTTTTTTTTTGGTGGGGAAAACAGCAGTGCACTGCTGCAATCAGATTTTGACAGCCAAAGTAACAGCGATCTTTAGATTCAGCCTGTGCCTCAGGAAACCTTATTTGCTGCCCCCCTTGTGACTCCAGCCTGTGTGACTCTGGGTCAACCCCTTACCTGTTTCCTCTTGGCTTTTTATTCCTTTTCTTCTTTTTCCTGATCAGACTGTAAGCTATCTGTGGAAACAACTAATTGTACAAATATATGTTGTTTCCATGTAGGAGGAGAAGTAATTAATACTGATGTAAATGTCATTTAAACAGCTGGAAGAGAATGCATTTCAGGGCTGCAGTGCTTTAATTGTTTGTTAAAAGAAGAAGAGTCTCCATAACTGACTCACAAACTGTGCTAGTGAAAAAAAATTGTATTGACCTTTTCCAAAACACAAACAGCCCCTTCTGATAAAAATAGTAAGACAGGCAGACATTGCAGATGTAATACAAAAATCATGGGATGAAATTCTTCAGGTTGGATTATGTAGAAAGTTCAGATTTGAAGACCAAAAGAGCTCACAAGTATCTTTAGTTCTGGATTTCCTCTCAGATGCTGCTAAGTTTGAAACCTAAACTACTTATTGGTTAGCACAGAGCTCTGTTGTAAGCCCAATGCCTGACAGGATCTGTAAGTTCAATGAAAGCTTGATGGGACCCAGGAACTTTAGCAAGGTGCTTTTAGAAAGAATTAGTCATGGTGTCAAGGGAGTCTTTAATTTCTTGCTCATCATTTATCACTGAGTCATTAACTAAAGCTCACGTTCCTGGATCTAGCTCTGTTGACAACTCATCCCTTGGGTTTTCATTGCAATACAGGCCAAGTCCTGGCCCTGGATCTCCCTGTCATGTTCTAGTCATATTTGTGTTTGTCAGCTGAACTCTTCCACACAGCTGGAAGAACAGCTTGTGCCAACGTCCCATTCAGCATTCAACTCCCTGCAGCTGTTTTTGTTCCTGCAGTAAGGAAGAAAGGGATCCTTTTTGAACTTTGGCTCTGTGTCCCAGTGCATAGGAGGAAGATCTCCAGCCCTGGTCCAGGCCATGTATCTCAGTGCAAGGAGACTCTGAAAGACACTGTTCAGGGTTTAGAGCAGTGCAAACTGCCCCAGTAGGTGTAGCCACACTGCCAGGCAATGCACAGTCTGCCCCATAGCTCATCAGCTCCTGTTTTTCCCAACATGCCTAAGTTTTCCTAATATACCAGTTACTCAGTGCCCTAGGTCATTCTGTGCTGCTGTTAAAAATTGAAATCGCGGAATCGGACTTTCATATGTTTCCTTCAACTCACAATCACCAGAAGATGATTTAATTGCATGAGAAAATGTTCTCTTTAATCTCTTAGAATTAGTCATCTCTTCCTCAGTCATCTCTCTGTATTTTTGGTTAGAGAGACTGAAAATCTTAATATATCAGTGACATTTATAACACATGTTAATATTATAAAACGTCAGTGCTCTATTTGCAGAAATGAATACTGATGTGATGGGAGTATTTTATTATTGCAATGACTTATTATAAATATGATAAAACTGTGTCATCCTTTTTTTCCAAATAAAAAGTAAAACCACCTAATCATTTATCTCAAGGTTACTGCTCTGCTACCTGCTTAATTTATTCAATAGTGCTGTTAAAAAAAAAATACATCCTGCAATTTATTTTAACATTGTATGGTCATTTGATGGATGTTATCATTTTCCTGCATATTTGTTTAGGATTAGAGTGTGACAATGAGCACAGAAACAGGACTCCCATAGTGGCTTCCTATGGACACAAAGCCAGGTGATGAAAGCTAGTTTTAAGTGAATAATTAATCATTACTAGAGAGTGAAAAGTGGCTTGATATCATGGCATCTCCGTTGCTCTCTCCAGGGCTGATGGCTATTGAAACTGCCATGCCTCAGTCCTACCAGCCCTGTCAGAAAGTAATGATTTTGAGGTGGTTCCCTGTCTGATGTCCCCCTGGCCCTTAGGTTTATTACCAGACCCACAGAGAGCTAGAGGCTCTGGGTATTATCTTGGATGAGTCCATTGCATGGGCTATAATATCATCCTACCAATTCATCCTTATTACTACAGCTAGTATTTAATGCAGTGAGTAAGCTGAACTATTGGCAATAGGTAGTTACGCTTCCAGCCCCAATAATAAAGTGTCAGATTCCCAAATATTCAAGAGATTATAATAAGGAAGATGATACTTTGTGGAAAAGATTAGTAAATAATTAGCATCTCTATATCTTTCTCTTCTATCTGTTTGACTGTTTTATTTTCCTTACTAATTTTTGAAAATCATAGACCCATAAGAAACATCTTTACAAAATATAATATATTAATATATTTAAAAGAGAAAATGAGAAAACTTGATATGATTCATACAAAATACCATGACTCCAAGGGCTGAGATTGTTCAGAAGACCAAGAAATATCATGGAGTCCTTCCTAAGTTAGAAGCAGCTACCATCGTGAATCGGCACATTTTTGGTCCCTGAGTTAACACAAAACACGATGAGGAATCTGTTCCCCTGGGGAGAAAGCGCAGAGAGGACAGAGATTGCAGCATTACAATCATGCTGTTGCTATGGTTAGTGGTGTGCAAAACTTGAAGAATGATTTTTTTAACTTTCAAGTTTTTTTCTTCTCCCCTCCCTCCCCTTCTGTGTATGTGCTAGTGTCACTGCAATGGGAAGCCCAGGATTACAGTTCTTTTAAGACTTTTGTTTTAGTTATCTAGTTGGAGGAGTCAGGAATGAGCTGTTGAAGATGACTGTCATGCAATAGATAATAAATCTTGGGTGAAATTTAATGAGTGGGTGGTTTTAGTGGTAGGCATCTAAAATGCCTAGAGAGACACCCAGTCTGTTTTTTCAGGGGACATCTCTGCTGCTGCTGAGACCTGGCAGCATCATTACATGCATGGGAGGAGGTGACCGGGGGGGTTCAGGGAGCATAAAGGGGCTGTGTGGAAGGAATGAAAAGCCGAGGAACCAGAGTGACTGGAGCCTCTTCAGATGCCACTGAACTAAACAGCAGCACAGGACAGAGAAGCTTTCTATGCTGCTACTTGAGTGAAAAATATCTGTAAGCTGACTCTGCTCAAGTGCTCAGTAATTTGGTGTGTTGAAGAAAGAGAAAGAACTTGCTGCTGGTGCCCAATTCAGAGATTTCTTGGAGAGGATGACATGAAGTGACTATTCCTTGGGGCTCTGTTGGTGGGACATGGTAGGCTGTATCCTGGCTGTGCCAGGACCAACCTCCTTCCCATGGAGGACGAGGACTGCTGAAACACTGCCTGGGTTATTAGGCTGTCTCAATAGTGTGTTTGTGATGGTTCCCCAAGGACTCCAGTCTGAAGCAGCATAGTCACACAGCAGTAGAAGGCTTCTCCCTCCCAGAAGTGAGCTACAACTGCACTTTAGCTGGAGACAGAACAACAGCTCTTTAAAAGAAAATGGTGTAGCTTCTCTTTTAAATATTCCACTGAGCTCTTGAGGAGGTCTGCAGACATCTGCAAGGCTCTGGATGCTAAAGGAAGTAGTAATGAGCCCTACTGATTCACAGCACTGGCCAGCCAGTCTTGTACCAGCAGAAAGAGAGTGCAATATGTCCTGCGTTTGCAAAGCAGGACACAGGAACCAGCTAATCTCATAATTTTCTTTACTTTCTTTTCCTTTTCTCAAGCCTTGATGAGGGACAGGGAAAAAATACCTTCCTTCCCTGGGTTGCAGATGGCTGTGGGTAAACTTAGAGTAAGGAAAGTGGAAAATTATTTAACCCTGAAGAAATGCCCTGTTGAAAAAATGTAAATCAGCATTTATTCAGATTATTATTCCTAATTAGACCTACAGGAAGGCCTAATCTCCTTCCATTTACACTGCTCTCAAACAAGATGCTCCTGATATCATATTGGTGTGAAAGAATTGCTCTCGCTGCAGACTTTCATAAGGGTCTTGTTATTGGTGTTGAATGCATCTTTAAAACAAGGTGTATAGAAACACCCCTCTGTGTAGCATCCCATTGCACTCAGGAGCTTAAAGAACCATAGGAGATAAGACTGAAAATAAAGTCTCCTGAGGCATGGATAGATGCCTTCAGAGTCCTCAGAGACCACTGTCACTTGAGCTGTTGAAACCTGGTTAGAGATCTGTTTGTAGGTGCACTGCAAGAGGGTTGGAGAAAGGAAGAGAATCTCTAAGTGTTTTTTATATGTCTATTATCTATCGATACATCTATACATCCATACCTGGCTGCCTAGGTATCTATTAGTTCATTTCTTGGCAGACTTCCTCTGGACACTTGTCTGACTTCTGCCTTCAGCAGTGATGAAGCACCCACCTTCCTTCTCGTCCGGCTGGTCCTGGCGCTCACTCACACAACTGCTGGGTGAAAGTCAGCCTTGTCCTGACCTGAGCTGGGTTTTGCTTGCATTTCTCCTGCAAGTGAGGTTTTTATAACTTCCATTTCCTTAAATCTCATGCTTCAGGAGCCAGCCAGTGGAAGAGAGATTGCGTGAGGGAAGAAACTCCCTTATGTATGTGCTGGGATTTGAAAACACAGCATGGATGTTACACTGGAGAACAAAGCTGACTGGAGGTCACCCAGGAGATGCCTTTAGTGAGTTCCAGAGAGAAAAGTGAGGTGTGATGGTGCATATAATACCAGCAAACCAGCAGACCCTGAAGCACAAGAGTATCTTCAAGCTGGTGTTACTCTTGAATATAGAAAAGTCTGAGACTGAATGACTAAAAGGCAAAAAGCTACAGCAAAGGGTGGCTCATGGAGGGAGAAGCATGGGCTAAAGGTGAAGGGGAGCCTGTGTGAGATGGCAATGGGGGAGAAACCATTATAATAACAGAAAAGAGAATTAGGGAATTAAATGAGCAATCGGAAGGCATGTCTGAAGGGCCTTAATGCAAAGGTAAAACTGCCAAATCCATGAAATTGCTGGTAGAAATGAATATTGTAGGGAAGGAATTCCTGCAGAGGAATCCTCTGCAGCTGAGGATTTTTCAGAAAGAAAAGCTGCATAAAGATCTAGAGAAAACCAGAGCCATCTGTCTGAGGCAGAGAAGAGGGATAGAGTATGTAGGACCAAAGCAGAGAGATGCAAGATGGATTTTTGGAATGAGGAGAGCCTGGGAGAGGAGGACAGACAAGGGGAAACACTGGCAAGAAGAATTCACTTGAGGGAGGGGTAATGTGATGGACAGGGACAGCCTGCCAGGCCTTGGTACTCTCTCCATTTGAGTTTGTCACTTCACTGTAAATTCACCTTAATCTATCCCTTCCACACCTTGCTGAGTTTCTTAAGGATGACTCATTAACAAGAAAAACAATATAGAAGAAGGAAAACAAAAAGCAAAAGAAAAGCTACAACCACTTATTTCTGATCTAAAATGAAAGGACAAGCTGTGTTTTCTATTTGGGCTAGAAAATGCCTTTCAGAGCTCAGCTGGCATTTAATTTGTTTATTCTTTCTCAGGACTCTTGCTTGCCTCTCTCTGCTCCTGTTCACAGTTGCTGCTAAGTGGAAAACAAAGCCAGTAATGGCCAGGTTGGAGATAAACTTTCAAACCCACAATATTGGAGCACGTTCAGAAGGAAACCAATGAAGGCTGCTCAGGTATAATTTAGGAAATGGCTGGAGAGAGATGGGCATTTGGAGTTGAAACAAGAACAGGAAGACCATGAACTTTGGAGCAGCAAGAAGATTTTCTGCTAGTTCAAAGAAGCCAGTGGTGCTATCTCAGGGATAAAGATGGGTTATAAAAACATTCCCAGCTGTGGGATGGAGCCCAGGTGAAACTGGCTTTCTGCTTCCTGGAGGTGTGACCTGTGCATTGTGGCGGCAGCAGGTGGCAATTAATGATGAGAAGTGTATGAGCGTATCTGTAACAATGAGCCTTAGCTACTAAACAGCACCAAATGGGACTTATTAAGGCTATTAAATCAGCTGTGCAGTATTTTCTGTTTCACAAGAACAGCAGAGGCAAGATCTGTGCCCTTTTTCAATGTGAGGATGTGCACGTGGGCATCCACGTGTGTTCGCAAGACCTGGAAGGATTGCAGCGCACCGAGGCTACCTGCTTCCCAAGGCTACTTTCTGATTTCAGGTCTGATCTGAGGAGGAAGGGAGCAGGAAGCACAGCGTCCTTTGAAAGAGGAGCATAATTCCTGCTGGTCTTGTCCACTGATACGGGGACACTGAGGTAAAAAAGATGAATGCTATCTGCCAGCTTACCCTGCATGTCCTCGTTCCCTTGTGCATGCTCCCTTCTCTCCACCTTAGACACTCCAACTGCTTCCCCACATCCTGGAGGAAGCTTTTTTCCCCAACCTCACACTCTAAGCACTTACAGATGATATTTTCCTCCTGGATAAGGAGTTTCTGATTATTCAGACTAGAGGTCAACAGATCAGCAGGGCCTCATGGAAGGTTGTAGTGGGTGAAACCAAGCAGAGATGAGTGATTATGAGGACAGGTTAATCAAGAAACCATCTAAGAGAAGCAAAAGGTTATCAACCGTTGACACTAGAGCAGATCACTTTAAAATGGAAAATAAGTGTAAACTATCTTTATGCTTCACCTGGACAAATTAAATTTGAGAATGGATATGTGTGCAGAAATCAAATGAAAGCAGTCATTGTTTGACTTCTGGGAAGCACTTCCCAGGCCAGGAATCACTGATATCCCATGTATCTATTTATATTCCAGCCTGAGATTTAGGAGGCACCCATCACTTAGCCAAGCTAAGCCTGGCTAAGCCAACACTGTGCCTCCTGGCAGAAAACTCGCTACTCTGTCTTGTCCTTGTCTTGCCTCTGCCTGCCTTGTAGTGTGAGTCTCTGCAGAGTAGCCAGGACGCCAGTATCTCTTTCAGTTTGGGTTTGCACAGCCTTTCCTCAGGATTCAGGGGACTTGTTTGTATTAACGTAATTGGCAAACACATTGTTCAAATATTAGCAGTGGCAGCAAAATCATTGTGTGGGACCAGTCAAGACAAGCGGTCCCTTCACTCGCAACAGTTAAAACCTGGATGCTGCTGCCAGGCATGTTAGGCGCTGAATATGATCCAGAAAAGCCGTCCAGCTCTGAAGCTGGCTGAGCCGCTCCAATCTTAGTCATTATTAATTTGTCTGGGGATAAAACTACATATAAAGCCCACTTTCTGCAACTGAAAGCGAATGACAAAGCATTTGGCATTACGTTCAGCTGCCTCTGGTGAAGGGATTGACTGAGGCAGTCCTGGTGCAGAAGCAGAACTATGGGAGCTGTGCTGAAGGAGCCTTTGCACAAGGTTTACTGCATCTTCCCCTTCACCAGTTCCAGCTGTGCTGTCCCGCGAAGAGGTGAAACAGGAGGGTTGCATAAGGCTGGAGAAAGTTTGAATCAGCAGCTCCGACACCACAAGAAAATGTCCTAATGGCTTTGCCACCACACTATGATTGTGTAAGATGTGAATAAGGATGTTTTCCAGATTCTTTATTGAATAGGACTTCATGGGAAGCACCAGTGAGCCAAATTCCACAATCTCACTGAAATCAATGGCACTATACGCCAGGAATGAACTGGGTAAATATTTTTACGATGATGCCTTCACTGATATATTTTTTGCCTAAAAAGTGGAATGAAAGTGATCATAAAGCTCAGTTTATACTCATATATGTGTATATATATATGGGCATGTGAATAATGAAGTTCCTATAGGACAATAAAAAGGAAGAGAGGATATTTTAAATTATTTCTTGATAAATTTAATGTAGCAAACAATATCACATCAATGACATGATGAAGGAGCTGGGGTTGCCAGGTCCACGTCTCTGATTTAGGCCAGTCCAATGGTTGATGAAAGTAAGAATTTGAGTCATTAAGTATTTATCTCCTTTCTGATGCTGTGAAAAGGAGAAATACCAATAAGATCACAGAGATCTCCAGCTTACTTTCATGTAAAACAGAGTGATAATATGGTGGTCAAGGCCAGGCTGGATGAGGCTTTGAGCAACCTGATCCAGTGGAAGTGTCCCTGCCCATGGCAGGGGGTAGAACTGGATCATCTTTAAGGTCCCTTCCAACCCAAACCATTCTAAGATTCTATGATACTGAGGACTAATAGGCATGCATTTACATATTATTACCCCATACATAATTGTTCCAGACATCTTCTGCTTCACCCCACTGACCAATGGTGCCAACTTTCTTTTGTCTTCCAGGTGAATCTCCAGTTCTCTGAGGTGTGTATTAAAGAATAGTCATTTTATTGTGTAAGTAAATATATAGTGCTTTTTTCCTGTAGATGCAGCTGAAAAAATCCCAACCTCACAACTCCCTCCCCATCCTCATGATCCCAGTATATCCTACAGATTTAAAATACAGAGGACACAAAGAAGAATTCAAAATGTGCTTACAAAAACCTCATGCATTTTTTTCAGCTGTTCTCATGCTGTTTGAACACGGAAGGCTGGAGTTACTCTGGATACAGTCGATGTATCCCCTACTATAACTCTGTTGGAGTTGAGATGAGCTACATAAGCAGACAATTTGGCCCATAATTTTTCTCACGAACAGCAATTTAAAAAATAATCTCTGAAGGCAGTGGGTGTTTGAACACTGTTATCTCTGCTCATGCTGATGTTTTCCCTCACAGCTCCATCCTGAACCAAACCGCGTGCACCCTTTGAAGCCTTGGTGATAGTGCAGCCTGGAGACTGAGTGGCCCTCTGCCTTGTCAGACCACCCAGACCACACTTCTGCTCAACTAGGTTGAGACTAGACTCCAATAGGAAGACATCCCTCTACTCCATCCTCTCACTTCCATGAAAACCTGACATTGGATGTCCGAAGTTGCTTCTATTTCAGGTATATCACAGTAATGCTTCATCTTCCCTTCTTCTATGGGTAAACTGAGGTATGGAGGGGACATTTGTTGTACATAAAAAGATGTCTCTATAATAGCAACAGACATTTCAACCCCAAACCGCACATCCTGCTCATTGGAATAATTCTTTTCTTCAACCCAATCTTTAACTTAAAGTCTGTCTTTGACTGAGGAGACAACAACCCCTCTGTTTTTTTTGCAAAGTGTTTGTGTTAGAACTGAAAAACCCTGGAGCTTTCGGTACATTATTGTGTTCATTTAAAATTTGTTAAAATTAATGGAGAAAAATATGAAAAAGAGTCATTAAAGGAAGCTTTTTCTTTTAATATGTATAAACTCAAAGAGATTTATGAACTTAGCTTTTTTTCCCCACACACAACAGTTTGGTTAATGAAGTATTTTGTTGTTTATTTACCTTTAGAAATACCCAAGGACAGATTCACAGCAGGGTTTATGTCATTCCCCAGGAAGCAGAAAGTTTGTGGGCTTAGGGAAATGTTTTTATTTAACATTGTAATAGGGTATAGGTCTGTTTCACATGTAGAATTTTGTCCCACAAAGATATTTCAATATACCAATACAACTGATAGCAGAAAAACTTAAATATAAACACTTTTTCTTTGCAAAATGGTTAAAAAATTGTTGAAAAATGCTAAAAAGTTTATTTTAAGTTAAAATCCAGATATGTCCATTTGCCTCATGATGTTGATATTTTGGGGCATATTATTCTCTCCCGTGGGCTTCAGAGTAGGGCTTATATATGTCTACTTCAAAGGAAAATATGAAGGAATTTCTTTGATGTTGATATTTTTTGAGCTGATTTTTTATATTATTGTGATTAAAACCAAATACTTCTTTACAAGATTGCCTAAAAAGGTGGTAGATACCCAGTCCCTGGGGATATTCAAGGTCGGGTAGGATGGGGCTCTGTGTGGCCTCAAGGCTTGAACATGTCTCCGATCACTGAAGGGGGTTGGACTGGATGACCTTCATAGTCCTTTCCAACCCAAAGCATTCTATGATTCTATGAAAAATAGAAGAAAAGAGAGACAGGAGCAAAAAAGGAGAAGGGGAAGTAGTGCTAAAAACAAAAATAAGGGAAAGGATAAAAGGAAAAATGGAAATGGAGGAGGTAGAATGGAGAAGATGAATGGTGGGCTGAAGGAAGGCAAAGGAAGGAGAGAGCTGAGTAAGGACTGATGAAAGAACTCCAGAGCGATCAGTTTGCAGGTGCATCTCAGCAGGTTGCCTCTGATCTGCTCTCTCAGGGACACAGCATGTTACCTGGTCTAATTTATAAAGGAAATGAAAAGGAAATGGACTTGTTGTAATGAACACCATTAATTCACCTCTTCAGACTTCATTGTTTGAGCAGTGACTATCAAACTACTCAATTGTCATTTGTCTATTCCATTCTTCTCTGTTGCCTGTTGGAAAAAACTGGTGAGCACGTACGCCCCCGAATGGCTGCACAGCCGCTAATTAGCATATATATTGTTTGTCGTAGTACAAATTTATAGCAAACAGCAATATTTTACACTCCAGTAAAGTTAATAAATGAGGCTTTAGGCTATAAAAATTTCATGTTCTTTTGTGCAAAGGTCAATTATAAATAGTTAAGCACATATTCATCCAAAAGCTCTGGGCTTCAGCACCAGAAGTATAAAATATATTCTGGTCAGTCCGCTTGCCAGCTGGACAAATGCCTGTCAAAGAGCCTCTGAGACACCTCTCTCCAAAAGACCACTCAGCAGTAGAGTGCTTTTGGCTGTGAGATGACTGATACTTAGAGGAGGGAGGTGTTCTGAAGTGTTGGAGATACAATAAGGTCACACTGGGCCAGGCCAGGGGAGACTTTAGTGACTGGAGTTGTCTTCTCTGAGGAGTTCTGGGGTTAGAAAATTAGGTGTATTCTCTCAACAGCTCAAATGATTCTGCAACACAGAACACAGGAAGAAGCTAAAACTAAGGAATATGAAAACCCTTTCTAATTTTCAAAATAGAGGGAAAGTTGGGTTTAAAGATGTCTTTTATTATGGGAGCTACATTGTGTTCAACACAATCAATACATGAAAGAGAGGTGCCCTATGTTTTAAAGGGAATCATCTGCATATGAGTGATGTAAGGAGTCTTTTGGCAGTTATGTTCATTATTACTAATATTATGCCTTTATAATATAGCTGAGATAGTGAGGCAATATCCACTGTATGAAGTGACATGGGAACATATAAAGATAGACATCTCTCCTTGAGACTAGGAGCTTATAAGGTAGGGGATCAATGATATATGGATACATCTACTTTACAGTGCAAGGAGAGAGAAAAAGCATCTTTCCTGTAACAGCCTTCTCGAGAATGGAAGCATTAAATCATAGGTTTGTTTTTTTTTTTTTTGAGGGATTCTGGGAAGCTGGTCTGTGACAATGTGACAAGGTAATTCAAGCAGAGATTACAGGATACACTAAAATGAACACAGGGTGCAGTAGGCTTCTTCCTAGAGAAAGGCACCATGAACGAGAGCATCTGAAGACTTGACACTGCAGGATTTAGGCACAGAGAAGTCTGGAGCCCAGATCATGGAGGAACCAGTGTTAAACAAACTGTCATCCAGCATTTGTCATCAGTGTTAACCAGGTAACCAGGCAACAGAGAGATATGTAAGAAGCTCACTGCATCATCCTCAGTGAAGGGATGTGTTTGGAAGGGATGAGAAAGGGCTTAAGAGCTCTGTGATTCATAGGATCAGCAACCTGTCATCAGGGGCTGTCAGGCTGGCAACTCAGGGGACATACACTTGCACACGCAGACTTCATAAGATAGATCAAGGGTGAAGTAAGAAAGCATGGAAATGGACAGAAGAAATCAGCACAGACGGGAGCTGTACTGAAGATGCTAAGCTTTAATTATTGCCATCACTAGCTACCTCTAAGCAATTCCTGCAGCTGCCCCAAATGCAGTTGTTTGCTTTGGTTTTATGCTGTCCCTCTATAGGGCGATGCATCCAGTGTGTCTCAGTGGAGATTCCTTCTGAGCTACAAGTCATATTCAGGCACAGGTATTGTTTCTCCACAGCCCAGAAACCACTCCAGACACTACCAGCTCCAAGGAAGCCAAGGAGACCCACTGGACTGTGATGAAGTTGCTCACAGCAGTGAGTAAGGATGGAGGAATAAAGACATTAAAAAGGACTGTTGACATCTTGAGACTGACACGTCTTCAGGCTTGAGCAAGGAGACCTCCAAATTGGAATGATTTTGTACAGGGAATGGTTTGGATTTCCTATACAAGAAGTTTGGCGGGGAACAGATTGCTGTGCAGAGAGATAAAATCAGGAATGCTTGGCACATGGAGAGATGTAGAAAGGTCTTGGGACAAAGGAAGGGGTACAGAGAAGGGGTAGGAGAAAGGAGGGGATACATCATGCCACTGGAAGGGCTGTTAATGCTCTACATGCATGCAGAAAGGAGAACTTGGCAGTCAAAGCTTGGCTTTACCACTCACTTTGTTTTTTTTTTTTGCTGAGTGAACTAGGAAGCTGGTCATGTGAACAAAAGGTGTGCAGAGTTACCAGTTCTCAGCTCTCTATGAGGTGGAGCAGTGAGGAGGCACTGTAGGCACTGCAAATTTCTGCTTTGTGCTTGAATGAAGTTGAATGAAGCTGAACTATTTCCATCATAATAGCCTGTGAATTTATTTCCCTGCATTTCTACCTGATCCATTTTTTCTGCTTGGCATTAAGGGAACTCTGCAGCAGCAAGCAATCCAGCAGAGAGCGATAACAGGATTGGAAAGAAGTAGTCACCCAAGGTCACCAGAAGCCTTTGGATGCTTAGTGCCAGTGTGGCTCAGCAAAGGCAAGAAATGGGCAGAGATGTTAGTTTTGCAGAAGGCTGGTTAGGATATAAAAGAGACCAGGCCTGAGCTGGGCTGGTCAGGAAGTTTCAAAGATGTATCTAGCACCCAGAAAAGGAAGGGATGCTGATGTCTGCAGTTGGTCAGAAGGAAGCAAAGCTCAGCAAAGAAGGCAATCCAGCTGCGACTGTCATGTTGGCTTTGCTTCATTTACAATGCCTATTAATTACACAAGGTTCATGCTGGGAAGAGCTGGCAAGGTCCCTTCTTCAGTCCTTCTGCATGAGCTGGTTTTTTTGTTGTGTTCTCAGGATTTCAGCCCTAGGTTCTGGAAGGATTTATTAATTGACTGTTTGTCTCAAAGGTGACCCAAATAAGACTCAGGAGGTCGATGAAGCTAGATGCTGGTTGTCTTGTCTTTCTGTGTCCAGGCACCAGTTCTCATTGAGCATTTCTCATGCTTGGATGTTTTTACGGTCCCCATATTCGTCAAACTACAAGGTCTCCTAGAGCCATAGAAGTGCCCTTTTTTGAGACAAAGGCACTTTCAGTGGTCTGCAGTTTCAACTGATGTGTATTTAAACTTGCCACTGGTGGTGTGGGTCAAACCTGTGTCCTGGTAGTGCAGAAACTAGCTGGTTTCCAAAATACTGAGTGGTGGACACTGTTCTGTAGCAAGGGCAGGATGGGAGTCACCAACCCTAGCAACCTGGAGGTGGAAGGAGATGTTAGACGAGGGTACATCCAACTCTGCTGCTGTTATTTCTGTCTTGGAAATGAGGTTGTGGGTCCACACAGGGGAATGGAAGGAGCCTAAGGGGTGCGAGAGGGGGTATCCTGTGATCTGCATCATCTCCTGTAGCTCTGACTGTGGTTATCTGAGTGGTTGACAGGTACAGGTTAGTTGTCTATGTTCTCACCTGGATATATTAACACCCCAGGAGTTCAAAAACTCATATAGATTCAGAAATTTGAAAGCTCAGGCTGGTCTAATCAAAGCTTTCAATGTTATTATCTCTGCTAGTCAGAGGTAGATTCCAAACACCCTCAGGAATTCACCTTTAATAAACAGTCATGGGGCGAGGAGGTGGAAGCATCCAGCAAGGCCCCTGTTATTATTTTTTTCCCCTTGTTCAGTGCCGGCCTCACTCAAATATCTCTGAGCCGTAGGGGGCTGCTGGTGGAGATCTTATTGCAATTCATTTCTCATCCAAATTAAAATCAACACCTTCAGTTCACTTTGCTGTGCTGACTGAGTGTTTTTGCTGGAGCAGAATAAGGCCAGTGGTCCTTGGCAGTGACAAAGATGTGCACTGGACACTGGAAACTCACCACGCAAGAAAATAAAAGATCACTGCTCTCTCGCAAAATTAAAGCTAGCTGAAATTACACCCTCGTGTTCCCACTGAAGTCAATAGTATCTTGGAAAGCAACATGTTTGCTTTCAGGCTAAAGGTTTCCGAGGATGCGATATAACAAGTGTCATCTACATCTGAAGAATGCTAAAGTAGAAAAATATACTAGCTCTATGTCATTTGGCAGTAGGTATGGCCAACTAGGCTGGATCCCTCAGATGTTAGTCAAACCATTTTTCTCCTGGCAACAACCCTTCTCTGAGACCTTTGTCTGTTCTGTGTCTCCCCTTGGGCTCTGCTGTCTCTCCTCCAGTGAGCTGGATGAGAAGCAGTAACAATTTCCAAATGTCTGCCACAGCCACAGGTCCCTTTAAGGTCCTGATGGTGTCGGCTTAATTCAGTTTCCTCGCTGTAGCAGGATTTGTCCTCTCCAGGCAATGGTTGGGATGTGGATGGAAGCCAGGCTGGTAAAGCCTTGATCTGAGTAATTCGAACTACTTGCAGAATTCATTTGACTAAACAGCTGAAGGGAGGTTGGTAGTTGTTCTCAGGCTTATTTCAAAATCTTCTATCACCATCATCTTCTGTCACAGAGGAAAATGGCCTCGTCATTTTTGATCAGAAAGAGTCAGTAGCGCAGCTCATCTTCAATGCTGTTGAGAAATCTGAATCACTAATTCTCCCCTTAGAAACCTCCTTTCACTTGGGAGTAGAGGCACAGGCTCCAAGGTTTATTTTATGTTTTACTATTTTATTTCCATTCTTTCTTTCTTGTCTTCAAAAGGTGCTTTTCACAATGCAGAGGGAGGATCTATTTCTTAGTTTAAGAGGGCAAAAAGTAAATGTGGAACAATACTTGACAAAATAAGCCTATAAGGGAAAATCTTCCAGCAGTTTTGCTTTTTATTGCGAGTTATTATGTACACCCCCTGCTCTGACATTATTTTATAATCTCCACACAGTAAAAAAAATTAAATCCAAATACATTATTACCTCTTTGGCTGGCTTGATGATGGACACATCAGGCAGCGTTACCCACAATATGTAAGCAGCTGGTGTCCCAGTTGCCTTCAACAACTGCTCTTGTCCCCTGGTCTGACTCTGTCACCTCATTTCTTCATGCTGCAGAGCCTATTTACTTGGCCAAGAGCTGGGAGCCTCCTAACTAAAGAAAGAATTTGAACCTATGAAGCTATTTGCTGTCAAAAATATACAACCGCTGGCATAAATTTTATTTCTTATTTTTATTGACCCATTTCACACTGCTGAATTCAATTTTCAAAGCCTGTTAGGGGCAGGTGTGCTCCCATGTCCTTGTTAACTGGCTAGACTCTCTGGAGCTCCAGAAGAACACAACCAGGCATCAGGGCTCAGGCTTCTGGTTTCAGCTGCTGCACATCTCTTCCCTGGAGCCCAGGAGCGCACAGCCTTGGAGCCAGAGCGAGAAAAGCTGGCAGGGAGGAGAGGAAAAGACTGGAACACACTCTAGGAAAAGGAATGGAAGTAAGACAATAGCAGGAGAATTTGATTTGCAGTGGCAGACCAGGGTAGAAAAAAAAAAACAAGACAGAAGAACAGGAGGTTAAGATGATGTTAACATAAAAAGGGTAATGAAGGGACATGGAAGTTGAAGAGCAAAGGTTTGTGGGAAGGAAGGAGAAAAGAGAGAAGGCCTCCCTCCAAAAAAAAGAATCTATTTGAATAATTAGTCTGAGGGAGACAAAGAAAGAAAGAAAAGTATAGCAAAAAGAGTTTATTTATTCCTCCTGTAGCTGCTGGGTCCAGATTGTGAATAAGAATTTGGGGGCTGTGATTTAGAGGTTTTTCTCATTTCATACTTGAGTATCAACCTTTTGGGCTGATGCTATTGGTGGCGGCCTGATAAGAGTTCTCCACAATTAGAATGGAGTGGTGTCTGCTGAGAAGGTGCATTTCTTTTAAAGGTGTGCTCCTCTTTTCCAGGGCAAGCCAGGAGACTGCTCTGTGTGTGCATGAGAGTCATCTTGGGCTTATCTACGTTGTCAATAACACTCCTGCTTCAAGGGAAATACCCTGCATCCAGCTTTGGGTCTTAATAACCCCAGCCAGGTGATTCATCTTCATAAGGCTCAGCCTTGTAAACTGCCAATCCACTTGCCCTTGCTCAAGGCAAAGCGCTTCACAGTATATTCAGAGCTAAGCAGATACTTAAGTACCACACTGATTTGGGGCCAGCATGCCTAGCATCACGGGACTAATTCCTACCAAAGTAACAGCTTAAGTTTTCATGTAGGAGCTTGTACAATCTATTTTTCTGTTACAGACATTGCAAACATCAAAAAAATAAAAATAAATGCAGTTGATGGAGCAGCAGGGATGGAGGGAGAGTCTTTACATTTTTTTACCTAAATTCTGTCATTATTACCTTATTACTGAGACAAAACTCTCTTAGGAAGCTTCTGAAGAAAGTACATGAACCTATTTTACTGTGTTTTAGCAGGATCAGGTCCATGGATACACCCATTCCTCGCCCTCAAGACCCTGAAGCCATCTAGGCCTGGGCAGAGGCTACCACCTTCTGCTTCCTCTCTTGAAATCTCTTGCCTGCCACAGTTGGAAACTGCTGAAATATTCTCTCCACACCTCCTCTGAGCTCCCTACTGTTAGAAGCCTCTTCGGATTTCCAATTTAACTCCTCCAGGGACGGCATGCCTGGAAGGAAGGAACATAAGCTCACTAAATGAACCTCTTAATCACTGTCATTTTAGCCCTAAAAAACCCAGCCAAAACAATGGAGTGGTTATTGCACACAAATGGAAGTCCAGAAGTAAGTTCTCCTTTCATCTGATCACATCCTCTTGAGAAATCTTGCTTGTTAAGCTTTTTTTTTATAAACCGTATATCCTTTGATATTTTTCATATTGAACAAGGTGAAAATTCTAGTAAAAATTGTTTTATTTCTGTGCAGATACAAAAATAATATACATACCAGGCTTTGAAACCTTGAGTACACATAGTCACAGTGTGCTCAGGAGGATCCAAACCCAGGACATGTCTTGATAGACCAGGCTGTAACCTGCTATGAGTTTGGGCTAAGACTGAGAGGGGTTTTGTCTGTCACCTGTGGTGGGTGCAGACTAAGGTTGAAGAGCAGTACAGATGCACATTTCCAGCTCGCTACTGATGCAGCCATACTCATGATGGCATTCGTGTTGTCCCCAGCTCCCAATTGGTCAAAATTATGGTGCATCCAATATGAAGTATCATAGTTAGATGAACCTGAATGGGTAAAGTCTAGTCTAATCTCCGTGTTAAACTATCATAACATATTCAGGGTCGAGGAGGCAGATACAACCCATCTTTCTATTCACTGTGACCCTCACAGGATTTAATTATGTTCGCATTTGGCCTGGTGATCCTATGCACACCTTCTGAGTGAACTGCCTGTACATTTATTGTGGTTCACCTGGGATTGTGCACAAACAATGGGCATAGACATTTTCTTCTTGCTATTTGTTGTCGTAGGGTGAGTCTCGCCACGAAGAAATAGCTCTGCTTGGGAGAAAGTGATCTTCGAAGAAAAGACTGAAATGAAATAGCAGAAACTCCGCAGCTGCAGTGACGTTACCCGCACACCAGGCATAAGAAGGAAAGGTATGAATTGAAAACTGATCCCTAACTTTCATCTGTGTGGTGTGCTTCCTATATCTGGGGAAGGTTATCCCAGATTTGTGAAACAAAAGAAATGTAAAAAATTCCCACCATCCTCTGCTTCCTCTCCCAGCTGGATTAAAATTGTGCATTCAGAAAGCAAGCCGAAATGGATTCCATTTAATAAATTCTGTTTGAAAGCTGGAAGGGGGTTTGCAGCCAGCAGAGGAGGGAAGCTCTGGAACAGCCTTCAGCAGGAAGAGTGGGTGGCAAGCAGCAGCCTGACTAGTTTTATGATGAAACTTGATCAGTTTACGAGTGGCTTTATGTGATGTAGTTGCCCGTGATAACAGGGGACTGGATGTAATGGCCTCTGGGATCTCTATCCATTACTTGTTCTTCAACTGCAATGAAGTTACAGGTTACAATAAACATAGTTCAATTCTTTACATGGAAGCTAGTTTAGTTTACACCAGTGTGGCCAAAGTCAAGTCTGGCAACCTTTAATTTTTGTAATGTGTGATAACACTTCAGTACTCTCTGCCCACACCTAGCTTCCTGATAATACCAGTGATGTCTTTATTCTGCAATGTCTTTTTCTATTGTAGAGATGTTAGCAATGGCCTATCTGGTGGCCACATTCAAATATATATTTTTCCCTTTGTCTGGCAATAAAAGATACCTTGAAAGAGCGAGAACAGTGGTGAGAGTGTCAGGCGGGGTCACAAGGCAGAAGCGTTCCACAAAAGGGAACAAATCAACAATGAGAAAATACCTCAAAACTGTTTCCAGAAATAACAGCCTAATTAATGCAGCTTTTGTTTGCTCAGTGGCTGGACCTCTTTTGTCTATGCTTGGGAATAGCTGCTGAGGAATATTAGAGGGAACTTGACTTTGTTTCTAAGCTTTACCCATAACAACCTGCTTTGATAGAGAAACGTGTATGTCAGGGGGACAGATACACAGCATGTGAGCTTGGGTTGTGTCAGAACTAACCAGCGCAACATGAACATGGGATAGAGAGTAGTAACAATGTACAGTGTATTTTTTTATATATATATCACAGAGGGACAGTGTGCCCCCACTCAAAGCATTAGATGGACTACAAACATCCAACAAGAAAGACACCCTGCAGAAGCTTACAATCCGAGTAAGTTATGACACAGAAAAATAATTCCGTGAAAAAAATATTTGGCAAATAAATCCAAAGAATTAATTATCTCAGCTGTAGGAGGATAACTTACCAAAGGATAAATAAGTGTAATAAATCAGAAAGAAGCAAAATTAGCCTAATAAACCTTTGGTGAGATGTTAATTCTTGCACTGCACAGGTACAATAGTGACCCTGAGCATGGAGAGTGACTCAGAGTGGATGTACTGGTCTAGACATGTCAGAGTTGGGGAGGAAAGTGGGAGCTGAGGGTTTGTTTCACCTCTTTATGAAACTCTCACAACCCATTGCTCATCCAATAACAGATGTGTTAGTGTGTAACCAGTCTGTTCCTGATAGGAGAGAGACACTGAGTTCGTAGATCTGTCTGTTCAGCTTTGTAAGGCTTCTAGCTTTGTAGGTTTGTGTTTGGGGTTTTTTTTTTCCCCCATTTTCTGTGCCCAGACAAAATGGCATCTGTTATGCTGCTGTTTCTCTAGAAGTCTTCAGAGATCTGCTGTGCATGCACTGCTAGGGTAAATGGGTAGTGCTGGACTCATCCCTGTGCATTTGAGAGTACCAAAAAGAAGGAACTAGTTTTATAACCCTATAAAATAAATTTGTCCAAGGAGCACAAGAAAGCAAGATGAGTTGCAGAATTTTTTTTAGATTAATTGATCCTATGGGCTACAGCTCAGGTGTACAAAAGTTCATGGTTTCTCCTGCTGCTGAGTATTACCAAGAAACACCTCTTCATTTGTCATGGGAATGGCATTGGGGTGTCCTTCCATCTGCCCCTGCGAAGAGCAGGTTGGGATAGGGAACGTGCTAGGTCAGGACTCTGCAGCCACAAACTATAGCCAAGGAGTAGGGAATGACGTCCCCAGACAGATGTCTTGCTCTTGCCAGCATGCACAATAGCATGTTTTGTGTGCACCCCCACTGCTAGTGAGGAAAGACTTGAAGTGCTGTCTAAAATTCCACTTTTAAGAAACCTCAGCAGCTGCCCAAGGACACTAGTTCACTTAATTGCTGTATCAGTACATTCAAAGATACTCACTATCTCACTATCGGCCCTAGCGAAACATGTATTATCCATTTGTCCTTGAAACCAGCCATCCCCTTGCGAAGTGATTAAAGTAGTCTTGTGCCAGATGAACTGTGCACGTCTTTTTTTTCTCCTGCTCGTCCCCAAAAGATATCATCCCCTCTGCCTTCCTACTAGTCATGACAGAGCTTCTTCCTTGCAATTTATTATGTTTGCACTCATTTGTTTTCCTTCAGACAGTCTTTGAGACAATGCATCCAGTGACCTCTGGCAAGGGAATGGGAATAGTACACTTTTATCCTGGCACTAGGCAGCAGCAGTGACAAATAGGTTTACTTTTCTGCCTGACACTGGGGGTTGTGAGTAGGAAAGGGGGGGTTATTTGCCTGGACTTACTTATGCATCTGAAATATGCTTTGTAATCTCTCTTCTTTGATGCTATTTAAAATATATATTTGAGCTTGTCTATTGCTGTCTGGGAATGCAGAAAGTTTTGCCCAAACGGATGGAATCTTCTGGTGGGAAATAAACTTGTCATGATATGCCAGGATTTTTTTTTTTAAACAGCTAAATATGCATGTTCAGTGTGTATGGATATACTCAGCTATGCTAGGAAAAGGAACAGTAGAAACATCCACAACCACACTTCCCAGCACAAAAATATCCAGCCGTTTACCAGTGAAAAGAGATTAGGAGATGTGCACAGCCACAAACACTTCTCAGAGCCTGTGGGAACATCTTGGAAAGAAAGTATTTTTTCCCACTTCACTCCTCCTAAGCTGAGCAGAAATAGCCCAGCAGATGGGGGCACTCTGGGTGACTCCTGAAAGTGCAAAATGATAACAGTGATGATAAACGTTTTGTTGTTGTGTGTCTTATTAGCACCCTTTCCCCCCAGTGCACATAACCCCATCAGCCTTTGGGAGATGCCCAGCAAAATGGCACAAAACCTAAAGTAATGGAGAAAACTTACGTGGAATTCAAAATACTGGCCCCTTTCACAAAGCCTGTAAGATCTACTGATTAAAAGCACTCTCTAACAGGTGGGCATTGTTGCCTTTATTGCATTCATCATTTATCTGAAAATCAAGGAAAGTTTATAACACTTGAGGACTTTTTCATAAGAGTCCACGTAACTATTTCTGAAAGGACATTATTATGTTCAACTATTCATTTTCCATTCTGGTTGTGCTAGTTGCTGCTGTTCTGAAGATGAGTTGTACAACATTGAGAGCAGCTTCTCTCTTGTGAGACCTCATCTGGAGTATTTTGTCCAGTTCTGGAATCCTCAACATAAGAAGTTGATGGAGGTATCGGAACGAGTCCAGAGGAGGCTACAAAGATGATCAGAGGGCTGGAGCACCTCCCCTGTGAGGACAGGCTGAGAGAGTTGGGGTCATTCAGCCTGGAGAAGAGAAGGCTTCGAGGAGACCTTATAGCGACCTTCCAGTATGTGATGGGCCTACAAGAAAGCTGGGGAGGGACTGTTTACAAAGGCTTGTGGTGATGGGACTGGGGGCAGTGGGTATAAACTGGAGAGGGGCCAGATTTAGACTGGTCATAAGGAAGCTTTTCTTCACAATGAGAACGATGGAGCCCTGGCCCAGGTTGCCCAGGGAAGCTGTGGCTGTCCCATCCCTGGAGATGTTCAAGGCCAGCTTGGATGGGCTTTGGGCAGCCTGATCCAGTGTGAGATGTCCCTGCCCATCACAGGGGGCTTGGAACTGGATGATTTTAAGGTCCCTTCCAACCCAAACTATTTTATGATTCTATGATAACATACTGTTCATCTCAGTTTAGTGCACTATCAGAACAGCATTTTGACTGTTCCCATGTTGCTGCTATGTCCTGACCTCAAAGGGATGATCTCAATGTGGCCTCCTCAGAAAACTGCATCTGTGTTCCCTCCTCCGCTTTCTCTTTTGTAGCTGATGTTATCTTGTGTTATCTTAATTACATGCTTTAAAGATGCCTGCTGCACAGATCACTGATGGAGTTTGATGTTTGTTAATATCACGTTGCATTATGAAAATCTGGTACATTAAGACCTTGGTGTCTTTCCAAATTACTCTGAAGATATAAAATTCTTAATAAGCAACGCACTTTAACTAATACAGACTAATATGTTGAAAAGGGAGGGGGAGCTTGGAAATATGTTTCTTTGAGGGTCTGTAAGTAAAAGGATTTAAAGAGCCCTGGATCAAGGCTATTCAAAGTCAGGATTTAATGTCAAGATTAGGGTTAGTATTGGTGGGCATTGTAGGTATCAATTTGTGGTCAATTCAAATCAACTTTCATGCTTCTATTTAATTTTTCCCCAAACAGTAATTTGTCCTTAAATGCAAACACTTAGCAAAATCAGGTGCAGATGGTTGTTTTTATCAAATGAATGCTGTTTTATCACTTTAAAAGCTTTTGTTTTGAGTCAAGTGAAGGAAGTGGGCAGCAATCCCTTGTTTTTGAAAGAAGAAGAGCATATGCTTTTTAATTTGAAGTGTAGCGCTAATAGCATTATCCACAGGGGGATAGGCTGTGCTGTTGTGAATTGTGGATAATGCATTTATGCTCAAATATCCTTTATTCCCTTCTGAGTGAAAGGATTTAACAGCATACTATATTACCATGCCATGGAGAATATAGTTTACTAAGAGTGAATTTTTTGACAATATCAACTCTGGTTTTGTTTTTATTTTGTTAATTTTTAAGGAAATTCTTGATGAATTTGCAGTGTTCTTATAATACTTTAATGAAAAACAGTCCTCAACCCACCATAAACAACAAAAGAATGCTGTCAAGGGGAGATCTGGAGATAATGCAGACAAGAGCCAGGGACAATTTCAAAAATAGCTTTCTTGACACATCCTTTTTTTTTTTTGCATTTCTCAGTCTCTGCTCTCTTCTCAACAGAAGCTGGTGCTCATGCTACAATGGTGCCAAGTTGAGGATGCACCAAAATGGAAAGAAGCAGACTTGAGACATGCAAACTCAGTCCATTTGTGACTTTGTGTAGCAAACTCCTTTTCCCTAGGGCTGCGAGACAAATGGTTTAATAACCCAGAATGCTGTGCTCTTTGCTTCAGCAAAGTTGACTCTCTGCATTCAGCTTTATTCACAGGTATCTCCAGCAACCTTCTGGGAAAATGCTGAACAAACGGAGATCACGGCTTGGAGGCCTGGGGCTGGCCTTGCATTGTTTGCTTTTTATTGTAAGGCTTATCTTTCTGTGTCATATGGTTAAAAACTGGAGCCTTGCCTCCAAGATAGCAGTAGCAAGGCAAGAAAAGCTTGTGCGCATTTGTCTTCGGGGCAGTTATATAAATGAGTGTACTGATGCAGTCCTCAACAAAAATGCAAGGGAGAAACTATGAGCAAGAGAGAGAAAGTCCTAACTTCTTTCCCATCATGTGTTTTTCTGGAAATGAAAAATTTGAACACTACTTTCATGCTCTTTAACCAGAGAACTGGCTGCCTTCCAGTAGCTGTGTGAAGTGCTGGACTGGGTACTTCTACTCTGAGACAACAAGCATGGCCATAGCTAACCTAGCAGGAGGTACATTTGGAAAATGAAACCATGTCTTGAATTCAGTCTCCATCTGCCCCAGGATGTTGAGATGTCCTAGTAGTGTGAGGGACAGTAAGTGAAGCCTATTAGAGATATCAAAATGTAGTCAAGTGACGAAGGATGAGAAGCTCAATGGAAAGAAGGCACCACAGCCCAGAGTGCAACGTCCAAGTGAACCGGCAAAGGAAAGGTTATTGAAATGAAGCTGTACTCCAAGTGCTCACGCACTACTTATTAGCAGGAAATACAAGAATTAACATTATCTCCCAGGAGAATTCATCTGAGGCCATAGCTAAAACCTGAGCTGATTCACTGATGTACAGCTACTCCTTCAAGACCTGTGTAGGACAAGACAGGAAGTCCATCCTGCAGCTCCACTTGAAGGTTTACAGAGAAACAGTGGTTTGGTGTTCATAACAGTGCTTAATTGTGAAGCGTGGCACTATCTGTGTCTTCTTCAGCAAAGTAAGGATTATTTTTACCCAGTTTTAGCCATGTAGAAGTTCAAGGCGTCTAAGCCAATGATCCAGCCCTCCTCTACACACTGTGAAGAGAAAGGGAGGCATCTCCAGAGAATGAGTCACTTTTTCCTATGCGCAGTGTCTACAGTGGGTGGGATGACTCATCCTCCAAAGGTAACAGTCTCTCCTTCTGTAGCTTAACTGACTAGTTTCAACTGAAAGTCTAACTTTTTGGTGGCAGAAATAAACCATCTTCACTGTTACCTGCATTTGTCTGAATTTTTTTTCAAACTTCAGACCAAGGTGAAATGACTTGCTTCTCAGTACATGGCTCCTTCCAAGGGCCATTTTGTGCTTTCTCCTAGGTTCTGCACATCTTTATCCTTAAAAAATGGAGAGGAAATGGTTTGCTCAGTTTTCACGGAACCAGAGAAACTAAAGCCTGTTGGAAACACAAAGAGAAGTCACTTGACCCACCCCTAACTCCCAGGCTGAAAGCTGCAGTTAAGTTTTGTTACCCTTGATGTTTCCTCGTTTCAACAATATCTTCCACGGTAAGTAAGAAAATTTCAGTAGTCTTCAATGGGCTTTCATCCAAGCCTGAGAAGAGAGCAATAGAGAAAATTCAGTTGCAGAGGCAAATCAACAGAGTGGAAAGGTAAGGACACAAGAGAGCTGAAAGACATAATCATGAGAGGGGGCGGGGAGAGGCAAAAAAAAGAGCAGTGAGGGAACACAGAGGCAATGCTACGTGGAGAGAGGTCTGGGCAGAGGCAGAGGGACAAGCACATACCCTTGAAATACACATTTCTCCAGCACTGCACATCACTTCCATTTGAAAATGCCTAACTGCTCTTCAGCTTAATCATTGCTGCACTTTTGGGTATAAGATGAATAATTAAGCCTGGGAGTAGAATACAGCAAGTGTTAATAGGGCAGAAGGTAGTGCAAAGTCTTTTACAAAAAGCTGTGCTTGCAGCACAAAGTGGCTGCTGTTCTCTGCATTCCCAATCACAAAGTGAGGAGCGTGAAAGTACTAAATTTAATGAAGTACATCTGTATTCATTCTGCTGGACTTTTTTCCCCTGCATTTGATACTACTGCTTGCTAAATAATACCCAGCCTCTAACATAGGATGAACAGTGTAATTCTAAATTGTCCTTCCAGATCAAACCAGGACAGATATCCTGCACAGCCCTTCCTTCCATGTTTACACCTGTGGACTCCCACAAACACAGTCTTCTCCCTTGCATACGTTAATGTTTAAAGAAAATATCTGATGCCTTAAAGAGACAATTTAGTCTGAAGTGGCAGTGTTTTGGAGTTCATCCTCTTTGATGAGTTCAAAATTACTTTCTGTTGCTGTCAGAAGACAAAAAATGGAGAAATAAATGCCCACTCCAGACTATGAGAGGCAAAAATTAACCAGTGTTGAAGAAGACACCAGACCAGCTATGCTGCTCAGGCATCTTGAGGTGCTGGCTCATGCATACAGCAAGGAAAAGCTATAAGTGGAATAAGGTGCAGCAGTTAATCCATATACAATGCAAGTTCTTGTGGTTTGCTGCTCTGTCTACTCTTCCCCCCCCCCCCCCCCCCAATCTGATGAGTCAGTCTTTCCCTGAACACACTTATTCCTCAGACTGTGGACCACAAGGCAAACCAAGCAGTTGCTCAAAAGAGAGCAGATAATATTTTAATCACCTGAAAGGTATTCAGGGACGGTGTACGAGGAGTGTTCATTCCTGTGAGAGATCAGACTGATGTCACACTAAACTGTAAACACAAAGCTCCCTTTTTAGTTCTTCATTTTCCACATGCATCCAATTGAACAGCTATATAACTTAATCAAATTACGCAGTAAAGGAAGAAAGAAAGATTGTTATTTTGTTTAAATACTTGGATGATGTTTGGGAATGGGAGGTCATGAAGGTAAAGAGGCAGGTCAATAAATAGAAAGGAGGAAATTATTTTTAACCGTTGTAGATAAGGTATTTTTAGAGCAATCACCTGAAAGCTCCCTGAACTGCACAGAATGATAAGCACTGCTCAACACAGCAGCAGTAAAGGGAGATGAGCTGCAGCCTGGCTCAGACTCATGCTCCTTGCTTCTTTCAAGTGAATTTTGAGTGTAATGAGTGTAATGACTATTTTTTTCCCCCCTTTTCCTTTTTCTCCCACCCCCTGTCCTTACTGCTATCACTGATTGTGCCTGAGAGGGTCTGGCTCTCATATGGACATTTGAGGAGGTTTCCTGTTGTTGTTAAGTGGGTATTTTTCCCCTTCTTTTGTTTGTTTTTCATCCTTGTCTTTTTGCCCAGTCTCTCACCTTTGCACTCAGTGAAAGAAATGAAGAGCCAGGCCTCCATGGGCAACCACGCATGAGAAGAAACTAGAGGTTGACTTCCAAAAGGGCTAGAGGACCCTGGGGCCAGATGGATACACCTCTAGCTGAAACATCATTGAGGGAGGCCACACACAGGGCAGGAATCAGGAGCATTGCCCCCATCCATCAGAGTCCTAAGCAAGAAAGCTCCATGCAGGAGGTAGCAGACACAGAAAAAGCTGCCTGAGAAGTCTCTGTGTGTTTGTCTGTGGTGAGAGAAGGACATCATTGGACTTTTAATTCCTCTTTTGGCCCTTTTTGCACACTCTCCAACCCAGTTTTACCAAGTACCTATATCACACACTGTCAGCAAGCAGATAGGTATCAACACCTTAATTTTTTTTCACATTCTGGACCATTTTTCAGGCAAATTTAGGTGCAGGAAAATATCTTTGGATCAGCATCAACTTAAACAAAAACAGGCCTCCTACATACATCTCCTACTAATGTTGAAGTCAAAAGAATGGGATGTACTGGCCACAACGGTTTGGTTCTTTTTAAATCTCTGCTCCTCTTAGAAAAGGCCATATCGTCAAGATGGTTCAGCAAAAATCAAGCTGTGCCACAATGCGTATGATATGAATTCAAAACAGGTGTTTTCAAAGGTAAGGGAAGATGTCGGAGTGTCTTTCTCAACCTGAATTAGTATTTTCCCCTCCCAGATGTCAGGCTTTTGAACGTGTCGATATGTTGCCACAGTCTGGAGAGAGCAACAGTTTTGGAACCACCTTCCTATCTGCTATCTTAAGCTTTTTGTCTTACTGTGTCTTCCCTGGCCACTCTATTGAAAATGATGGTGTCTCTGCCTTCGTGGTTTTCCAGAGCAAACATAATAAGAAGGAATTTTTCTTTCATTCAAGGATCAAAGCAAAATATCGAAGATGCCAAATGATAAATATTTGACTTTGAAACATGAAAAAGAAAGGAAGATCAGCATCAAGGGAATAAATCTCTCAGGATGTCCTGCAGTCTGAAAGTACATTTTGTATTGCTAAGACAGGAGTTGTGGATGCAGTGTGTAAAGATGTGGATTTTACAAGAAAACAGAATCAGCCAGGAGACCTCTGGGAAATCACAGATTGTGTGTATGCTTTATGGTTTGTATAACATTAAAAGACTTTTTTTCTTAGAGATATTGATTCTTGTTCTTTTAGTATTATTATTATTTATTTTTTTGCGCTCATTTCATTTTTCATATCTCTGTCTTTCAGGTTCCTTGTTTGAATTGGTCCTATTTATGTGAAACCGGTTGATAACTCATCTCTTCTCTCTCATGCTCTCAGTAATTACAGGTCTCTGAGGAAAGCTGGCCTTCTGTAGAAATTTTGTAAAGGTTTTGAAAGATTCTATTAGAAAAGATTTGGATCCTGCACAATTATCAGTTCTGAAGGGTGCTTTGCCCACCTCCTCCAGTGGAAGTGTTATTGATCATCTCACAAAAGGAAGGCATGTACTTACAGAGAGAAAAGTTGAGGTCTGGTTGTCTTTTCAACATCAATGAAAAAATTGCATCTAATGTTCACCTCATTCACCTCAACTCCACTGGTCTGCACTAATTAAGGTGGAGCAAGCCGTGCTGCTTAATAAAGAACACTGTAATTCAGCTTGTGCTGGCCAGTGATTGCAACAAGAGGAAAAACTCAATAAGTGATTCAAAAGACAGTCTTTGATTAACAGAAATATCTGGGGCTTTTGTTCACTGATTGTACAGCACACACTGCAAAACCCAGCCACTATCAATGCCTTAGATGTAAGACTCAAAATACCTTCTCTCCCTTTTAAGATGGGCTCTGCCTTCTAAAATATTGCAGATGACCATCATATTCTGCCTTATATTTTGTAAAAACACCTTTTTACTTGGCCATACATGCCACTGTCTTGCTCCAAGGTCCTGTCCCCAAGGCAATCACATTCCACACAATAGCTGACTCCTTTTGGAGCAATCACCTTGTTCCCTCCAAGTTAAACATAGTATAGTTACAGAATATTTTTCTTCCTAGGTCTATTTTTGATATCTGTATGTATACAAAGTTTGGATCCCTCTATCTAGGACAGTTCTTTGCCACCATCAGAACAGACTTTGCTCCTTTACATCTCTACCAGCAATCTTCAAGACGTGTCCTGAAATAAGTAGAATATCTTCTGTGCCACACTAGCAGGGCTGCAACACAACTCCTTTGTTACTTCCACCACTTCCAGGAGAAAAACTATAAACACAAAATAATATCCTGGAGCAGCTGGAAGCCATACAAGGGGAAGACCCAATCTGGTTGCTGTGTTATGTTCTGCCATCACGGCTGATTCCCTCTAAGGAGCATTAGGACACCAACTTTTGCAGACTGGCTGGAATATCAAGGTGGGAATTGTAAGCACATGGAGCAAACCCACAGGTTTTTCACCCCGCAGCCCTGTCTGGATCAGCACTTTACAGCTGTGTAGACAAGAGGCAGAGTAATTAAGGATCACTCCTTCTTCCAAGCCCCCCAGGAACAGTAAGGAAGGTCTACATGTACTCAGCAAGGCCAAATTTTCACACCCCATTAGCCCAGATGAGATGAACTTCACTTGTCATAACCAGATCTGCTTTTAAAGCTGACCAATTTTTTTCCCCCAGATGAACAGTTTTCTCTTACAGCAATGCAAATTCAGTAAAATATAATTTTTGTTGACATTTTTAATGGGAAGTTATTGAAACATTTCATTTTTTTTTTAGCATTTGGCCAGTTACGTCTCATCTGGAATGAAGTAATCAAAACCCAGCAAAGAAGCCCTTGCCTTTTTCAATTATTTGCAAGAGTTTCCCTTCAAGAAGACTGTCTTGAGATTCCTAAGCTGAAATATGATGGGATGTTGCTTTTAACTCTAAACTCTGAGAACAGCAATTTAATTTAACTTTAGATTTTCCTCCTCAGAATGAAAATATTCTTCCAGAATGCTGTGTTTCTAGGGAGGAAAGGTGTCGTGTACCAGCTGAATCATAGAAAAGATGATTTGACTCAAGCTTTTTAACAAATTAACAGTTCCTTCAACAGGACTCCCTCTTATGCAGTCAAGGCAGAGCAGAGAGGAGTTGGTACAGGGAGCCCTGCGTGGTTTAGGCTTTTTATAGTGTCAGATTTCTTCACATAATGCATTTTGGGTGAAGTTTCAGGTTTATTTTGTACTTATCTGATGTCAGAAAAGTATATATTAAGTCTTAAAAAAAGGGGGGGGGAGGTTTTTTAATCAGCTTATTACAACCTTCCATGTATAATAAAGCACTTACATGGCAGTAAACCTGAAATCCTACAGGAGTTCGTCGTAAAATGACAGATTCAGGTCAGAGCTGTTAATGAACAGCCAGATTGATGTGTGATGCATAATAATGGGAGAAATGGCATTCTTGTTTTACAGGAGAGTGCAGAGAGGCAGAATATGCCAGGTCCATTAGAACAACTGGATACCCTGGAGTTCAATGCTTTGCCTCTGGCCAATACCTTATCTTTCAGAGAAATTAGAGATATTCCACAACTGGTGAGTAAAGTATCTACACAGTACATGTGGTTTAGGCTCCTTAACTCCCTTCACCCTGGCAGCAAATCCCAAATTTCCCAGCTGACTCTTGCTTCTGTAGGTACAAACTTTGAAGACCACTGATATGGGCAGAGTATGACCAGAGAAGTGCTGCAAGAGATCCATTTATTTTCTTCCTTTGCTTCTGCCACTGAGCAACTATGTGACCATAAGCAACTCTCTCAACATCTACTTCTGGCTTCTTTCTTGTTTTAAACAAATATTTTTTGCAGTACAAGTTTCACATGCCCATGTTATCCAATTGGCTCTTATTCTATTTCTTGTTCTAAATTTGCTAGTCTTTATTTTCATTAACTGGATCCTATAATAAATGTACAAGCAATGCTGACCAGAAGGAAATGCTGCTCATACTATAAAGAATATAAAAGGTAAAAATCTCACTTTACAAATGGAATATGCAGAGTGGCAAAAGCAATGGCTCTTGCTCTACATTTCCTGGGAAGAGAGGGCAGCAAATAAACACCCTAAAACCAGATAAAGGACTGGTTCACCTTTATGGGACTGACCCTCGAAAGCCCATTGGGAACTTTAGCTGGTACCACATGCATCTTCCTCTTAATTAGCACTTTTCCAAGAAGGTTCTTAAAAATCAGATCTCCTTTTTCTTATGTTTCAGTAAAATGCCAGCTACTCTGGGGTCTTGGTGCATGACTGAGGTCCCCCAGTGCTACATCAGAGATATTAATTCTCATTAAGAAATGATGCAACTGATATTCACTTTGGGCATGCATTGTGCACTTCACTGGCTGCTCTAGGGTGCATTGTAAGTGTTCCTCTTGGTCTAAAAGTCTCTGTGTATGCTCCATCACAGCTGTCTAGTCTTATTGAACCCAACCCAGCACCTAAGATTAAAAAATGTAATTCAGGCTAGCAAGTTGTTTCTTGATCTTGGGACTCCTTGGCCTTTAGAGCCCTGAGATCTGGGATTCCCCCAGAGCTCAACACACATTTCCAGTTACTGAGAACTCCGAATTTCAACCAGAAAAATATATAGGCGTGATCTTAACTCATATGATTTTGAACAGTCCCTCTGACTTTCATGCACATGCCACACACGCAGATGCTCAGTACTGCAATCCATTGTGCTCAGCACCTTGCAGGACTGAGCCCTTCACTAATCCTTCTAAACCCAAGCCTATTGACTTTCAAAGTGATCCGTGAGGGTTTCTTATCTACATTTCCTGAACAAGCTGCTTGCTTAGGCTGAGCCTTTTTTGCATTAGTCTTCAACCAGAGTTGATTTTGAGCAATGAACATGATTAGATTTTCATATCAAGAGAGACTGAAAGTACAGAGATAGTTCCAAATATCCTACAGTAAATCATGAGTGAATTCCCTTCATCTAGTAGCTTGTAAAAACACAAGATATCAGAATTAGTACCTAAACCCAACCGAGGCAATATCTGCATTCTGCTTTCTCATCCTGGAAGGAATCCGAAAAAAACCCGAGTCGAAGTGTCTTAGAGAAGTTTGAAAACCAGATCTCAGTAGTTAGATGCATGACATTTGTATAATATGATCCTGTCATCACATTGCAGAACAAGATTCAGTCCTAAATTACACCACAGCCCAACTCAGAGGGAGATGCCACACACTGTCAAGAAGCCTGCCCCAGAAAACAGGCTGAAATAAGGATTGCTTATCTCTAGAATATTTCTATTACAGGCTTCTTTTTGCACCAAAATCAGGTAAAGGCATTTCTTTCAGGCTTGACTTAAACATTTGGGACGTCAGAAGTCTGAAACAAAATCCACATCATGGTAGCACATCATTATCCATCTTTCTCAAGGTCACTATTAAGCCATATGAGAATGGGGGACACAGATAGCACGAAACATCAATGGAAATAAAAGCATATCTCAAATAATAATTCCTGCCCTTCATACATAATAATCTCCTCCTCTTCAGACAATGGTCAGTCTTAACACTGAGACTCAAGACAGACTCTGGTCCCTGTTCTGTGCAGGTTTTGCCATAGCAAGCTAGTCTCTGTCTGTCTTGGGCTTCCCCTTCTCACCTCTAAAAATGAGATTAGCCTTAAAAACTGATTGCGTCTATTTAAATGACAAGCTTGTATTAATTCTTTGTATGCACAGGACCAGAGACAATGAGACTCAGCTTGTAACCGAGATCTCAAAATATAGATTAATTGATAAATTAATAGGTATCTATTAGTAAGTTTAAAGATAACTAATATAAATACATTAAAGGTTAACTAAAGACATACTTGTATCTAAAAATGCAAAAGTTCTAAGTTGTGTTTCTGTCTTCCTGATGTCACATGAAGTTTCTTGGCTTTCTCACTTGAATTTAGCAGCACCATAATCCAGAAGTTCTTTCCTCTGTTCCTGGCAGCATCTTTGAGAACTCTTGATCTTCAGCTTGTCCTTGGCACACCTTGTTCAAGGAGATCTGTGAGTACTTTGGAATATATCACAGTCGAACTTATTTTTCCTATTTAGACAAATCTATGCTCTAGCCAACATGACTGACAGTATTAAAAATAGGGGGGAAGGGAGCAGATCAGGAACTCAAAAAGTAGCATCTATCCCATGTGTTTCAATCAGAAAATCCTGACTTTAAATTTCTCTATTTTTACACCCCTTTAAAATTTCTGTCAAAATAATTCAGTTAGACATTTTCTACTGGAAGCTGTTATGTTGTTAAAAACAGAGGCAGCTCACAAAAAATTATCATTGGCAAAAGCATCTCTGAAAATCCAGAATGAGCCTGTGCACTTTCCCCATTCCTTGTTCCTTCCTTGTTCAGTCCAGTTTGGTTGACTTTTTTAGTGGCATTAAAATATTATTTTAAGCTGCACTTGCGTGACGTGTGTTATATACAATGGGGTAGTTTTGTTCATTACTGAGCCAAAAATTACAAGAGGAGATGATGAGGGACAGAAGGAGCTTGGGGAGTGAAAGGAGCTCTCCCTGAACAGTGAGGTCAGTAATCCAGTTTCTTCTCTGCCTGCTTGTATCTGTTCAGGTTCACCTAAGCAGATCTCGCTCCTCTACAGGTTCTACTGCTGTGATTATTTTTTTCTAGAAATACCTTTTGTAGTTCTCCTGGGGAGGGACCCATGGCCTATTTTTTCTAGGTCTCAACACAAGGTCAAATTTCCTTCTTGTCTGAAAAGTAAGTACTGGAGGCCAACAGGAACCACCTAGTGATTGCATTGCTGTAGAGATAAACACTTAAGATGGACACACAGAATGGTTTACCTGGGACTGTTCCTGTAGATGTCTTCAATAATGCTAAACACTGTTAAGATGTTTAGCTAGGTACACCCCACCTCATGTGTTCTGTTAAACTTAATCCAGCTCAGACAGAAAGATACTCTTATTCTAAGACCCTCTCTCACCACAGTGTCTGGTGGGATCTTTGTCAGAATTCATCTGACATCTGAGAAAGCACAGAATTCATAGAAAAATGGAATCATTTAAGTTGGGAAAGACCTCTAGGATCATCCCGCCCAACCCCACTGTACCTACTAAGCCATGTCCTGAAGCACCACATGTTCATACTTCTTGAACACTTCCAGGGATGGCGGCTCCACCAATTCTCTGGGCAGCCTGTGCCAATGCTTGAGTTGGTGGGCTGAGGAGCACCACTGCTCACCTATTTCTTGTGGTCAGGATTCATGTGGAGAGTCTTGCACGTGAGAAGGTTGTTTTGCACATTCAAGGGGCATAAAGTGATACTGTGTTTTTTCTTACTACGCAAAAAGAAAGTCATATTTGGTGGAACAATATATTTGTACAAAGCACGTCACTACTGTAAATTGAAAATTCAGGAGGAAGGACTGTAATTTCCAATAGACGGGGTTTTTTTAGAGTTTTTAGTCCTCACCATTTTCCATATTTATTTAATTTACAGAAGAAGATTGATCCTGATGACATTAAAGGTAAGATAGTTCTAGATTATGTAAAAAAAGACTACTGGAAGAAATCACCAAGAAAATGTGAAGGGGTGTTAATTGATAGATGGCTTTGAAAAAGTATCTTGGACTAGAAGGTCCATCAAGTCAAATGAATTATTTCAAACTTTCCAGGGTCCAAAGAACATGGAAATGTCTTCTTCATGACCTCCTTATGCCTCATGTCATTTGTCTCCTTTTTGCCTTTCTCTTAACATATTGCTGACCACCCTCCCATCTATTTTCCAACAAGAAACTGCCGCATCTAATCCTTGTGCCATTTTTTTCCCTTTCAAAAAGCACCAAGGTGGATTCATCAATGAAAGCTCTGTAGATGGAGAGAGAAGCACATAGTTTGGATTGCCAGTCATCATTTCTCCTCCAACACTGGCAAGTGAGCAGCCAGGCTGGGAAACCTGTTACACCCTGGTGCAGGAGATGCCATCTGCCAAATGTCCTCCCGAGTGGTGTTTTAGCAAGTGGGCTAAAAAGAACATCCTGTACATGGCAGCTGAAGTCCATCACAGCTGTCACAGGAACATACGCACACAGCCTAGCCTGGAGGTGGATTCTGGCTCTGGAAGATGGCTGGGCAAGTGGCCAATAAGCCTCCCTTACTTGCCCATGATTTCCTCTGGGGAAAGGGATTCCTGGCGTAGCACGGCCAGAGATGGCTCTTGGGAACAGGACAGCACCAGGGAGCACTGGCATTCAGTCATTGCAGCTGCAGCTCTCTCAGAAAGATGCTAACTCCATTAATTGAGTTTGCAAGGGCCTTGTGGCCAGTCTTGATTTCTTTGAGGTCACTGGCATTAGTTCTGCCAGCTCAAAACCAGCAGATCTCATGTTCTTTTATGCAACAGCAAACAGGCTTTCTGGGAAGGGGGAAATAAGTGGGGAAATAATCTCTTACTTATTTCCCTAGCTTCTGCCTACGTTACTCGCTCCCCCTCCAAGAAGACATTCGTCCAAGAAGACATCTATGCTCCAGGATGGTGGTTGTTGGGGTTGGAAAGGATGTCACTGGACCTAACTGCAGGGTCACTGGGGCTGTGCCCTTTGCCTCAGAGGAGGCCAAAGCTGCTGAGGTCCAGATTCTTTCTGATGATTTCATGCAGTAGTTAATTAATGCCCTCCCCATGTTTCCATGGCAACTCCATGCTGTGCTCTTAGCCCTGATCCAAATGGGCATTCTGTACACTTCTGAAGCTGTAGCATCAGCATATTAATAAGACTTGCTGACGTCCTTTGCTTTCTGCCACGACGGCTGGTTAAGTCTAAATTTGAATAACTTATAAAAAGCACATTTCTTAGTAAGCTCCCAATGCATTCTCCTATGTGACTTGTAGCAACTGATCCTAGAAGTCTTCTGCATTTGAAAGGAAGAAGCAGGTAGATCCTGCTGCATCTGCTGGTTTTTGCCATGTTTTGCCTTTGGGACATCTAGTATCTGGTTTTAATTGCAGCAAGGGTTAAGAAACTGCCATGATTTGGGAGGACCATCTCTGTGTTAGCTGGGCTGGACAGTCTTATGGATTGCTCCCTGACTACTTCTTGCACAGAGGAAGGAAGCTGAGTTTCATTCACATACAATCAAAGAATGGTTACTCTTATTTCAAAGAACGAGGGCCCCTTTTATCACTAAATTCTACAACAATACTTACTGATCGTGCACTTTACCAAACCTAGTTTTATGGGTGAAAGTATTCTCTGGACTTGACTTAATCTTCCTTTATCAATTACTCTCCATTCTAGTCATTGTATTGTAAAACAATTTTTTTTGTGACCAAGTGAAGATTTTGATATAATTACCTCAGAAGCCCATTAACACCACTGCTGTGGCCTCTCTAGGGGGATCTGAACTGCTCTTATTGAGACAGAAGTATGCCAGATGCCTCCATATCTTCTATTGCCCTACAGGACAACTAGCCTAAAACAAATCTGTGGGATCTGCTTCTGGATCTGGCTGTCACAGGTTATCCCATTCCCTGGAGAAGGACTTGTGGGACTGAGCAGTGAAAACAGAGCTTGTGCCCTGCTTGTAGCAGACATTTCTTTTCTAGCATCAAAAGCAGAGTCCAAGCCATATTTGATTGGGTTATTTGTTTTGGTTTTCCTTTTTCTCTCTCTGACATAAACTTGCAGCCCAAAATTGTGGCTGAGCAAGGTAGGTTTTCCCCTACCTTGGAGGGCAAGGAAACCTACTAGAGACAGTTTGGCTTCATTCCATCACAAAACATCATCTAGCCATGTTGCAACACGGATCCAGATTGCCATGTTGATGTGTGTTATGTTGATACCCTGGTGCCGTGTTGCACCACCAAGTACTCCCAAGTTAAGTTCCATACTCTGACAGCATATCCACACCAAATTTCCTTCCGTGTCCCTACACTGGTTTTCCATGCTCCAGCTTCTCCATTTGCATCACGGTAGAAGTGCTAGCTCCTGTTAGACAATGCCTCTCTAACTCCACAGCTGTCTACAATTGTTTGAGCTGGACAGGAGCAATTTAATATTCCATCAGTGCCCTATGTCTTGCTTAAGGTTTGTGGTGTTGCCCTCCTTGCTGAAGCCCAAAAACACTGAGGGATGATCATTCCAAAGCATCATTAAAGATACGTGAGAGCAATTTATTTGATCCCTAATTGTCCCACAAATACTGGGCAAGATTTTGCTAATATGTTGCTAGTTACCCACGAGATCTGAGATGTAATTGCAACTTCTTTGGCTTCTAGTCACTAGATCCAGATACTTATCCCACAGGAAAGCAATTTATCGAATTAATTTCAGTTTGTCTTAGTACGCTCACTATTCCCAGCCGTGAACAAATCCCATCATTGAATGCTGACTGTATCTCAGGCCATAGGTTGCTTATAACCAGTATTGAGTATTTTTAGAGCAATAACTACAGTTCTTTTGAGCATTAGCTCTTTGGGTCACACATGTAAATTAAACAGTACATTTCTATTCCCTGCTTGGATGGATGTAACTGTCTGGAACATTATTTTCACTCATAATTACAAATTTGACATTCATTTCCCATGAATCCTCTCTACTATTTGTTTAAAACTAACTTCCATGCATACTGTTGCTGGTGAATTTTCTCTTATCAGAAAGCTTGTGCAGGAATCTTGTAACTATAAAGAAACCTTGTTCAGTGGTGGGGTCTATAAGCATAAACTTCTGCTATACAGCAAAAAGATCAATCAAATGAAAAACAAACAAATGAAGAAACTGGGAAAAGTAGGCAGCCTTACAGACTCCTGCATGAACTGGCCAGTAGAGACAAAAAGAAATCACAGTGCAAGACAGGGAAAACACAATGTTATCACCAACAGAAATTGATGAGCATCCCTAGAATCATCTTTGTTGTTTAATTCAGCCAGGTCTTCCTCAGATACATGCACTTTCCCACTTTTTGTAGACAGAAAGGGAGTGATGCGTGCTTTTGTGGTTAGGATTCCTTTTTGCTTTCTTGCTTACTACCTAAATAGGATCGCATATTCCCCGAGTTGCTAGTTCAGCAGGAAAGATCAGTGAACATATATTTTCTCTAAGATATCTAATTCTTTCTCAGTTTGGATGTATCTCATCCAAACCCACACAAATTAAACTAAACCTGAAGCCAAATTTAATTGTCAAAGCCCCTGGTATCACATGAATAACAGCACAATGCATTTAGCTCTTTCTGGAAGAACTGATGTTATTCTCAGAATCTGAGCCAAAGTCTCCAAATAAGAAGGTCAATATTTCCACAAGACTAATTTGAACTTGACTGAATCAACACAGTAAATCTTGAGCCAGATTTGAATCTTGGACTTAGGATCAGGACTGTCCCTCCTGCTTAGGACTGTTTTCCCCCCAGATACTCCTCCAACTCTAGAAGGCAGCAGGATCAGAGGTTTATTTCTCCCTTCTAGGAGGGCAGAAATCATAGTCTTTCACTACCATTTCTTACAACCAACTTCAACTAAAAAGCAGGAAGATTAAAAGCAACACCCCACTACTCACCTCCCACTGTGTTCAGATTTCATCATCAAGCTCAGCTGATCCTGCATTTGTATACATCATTCAATATATTATTATTTTTAAATCTAATCACGCACTTCACAAAATTTTACCCACCTCTTAGTTATTTTAGTTGTTTTTTTGTTAACACAATCCTTTTTAATTTGGCTTCCTCCTTGCAAATTCAGAGTAGGTTTGGTTATTATTTT
Organism: Phaenicophaeus curvirostris; assembly: GCF_032191515.1. Lineage (NCBI taxonomy): Eukaryota > Metazoa > Chordata > Aves > Cuculiformes > Cuculidae > Phaenicophaeus > Phaenicophaeus curvirostris. The sequence continues at coordinate 5,604,156 of NC_091411.1, forward strand.
CTCCCCTCCCACCCCTCCCTTTTATTATTTTTGCAGATATTTTGATTTTTTTTGCAAAGAAAGTGTAAGTGAAACATGGATATCACTCACAGCCACAGAAAATTAATAAACTAAAAGAGATATATTTTTCCTTCCCCAAAGAACAAAAGTGACTTGTGTACCCTACTGTGTTTCCAAGCTTCCTTGGAAATGTATTTTCTTGCATTGTGCTTTGGTGTTTGTGGTCATGAGGGCTTCCCGCTGTTACTGGAAAACCCAGAACCTGAAGCATAAAGCCAGGTTTGTCTTTAAATCTAGGTTTATCAAAGTGACACATGATTTTGGTTTCTCTGTATAAGGGGCTCCAGTGAAGTACCTTAAAGTTGAGTGAAGATTTACAGGTGCTGATCCTCAAGGGGTTAAGCTCCAACATCACTGAAGACAACAGCAGTCTGAAGCAGGGCTTGAACTCCAGTTCAGCAAAGTAGCTGTAAGAACCTGACATCCCACTCTTCAGCAAGTTCTGAGACTCTCCCTCTGGTTAAAAGTCTTCCAAGGTGGAAATCCCAAAGTGAAGACACCTGAGACCTGCACCCACCCACCCATCCTCCACCTTTTACATGTTTTCTCATCAACAAGCTAGTTTTGCTCCCAAAGGACTGTCATCACCTTCTGGCATCCAGTAAAACTCAGTACAGGCTGTGTGAATAACTCAACATAAAGCTGGCATAAATCTCAACAGAAGAAATATCTTTTATCTTTAACCATTTACTCCCACTATAGGAATAATGGCAGTATATTTTACATTTACATAGAACTTTTGTCTGTTTGTTTGCTTTGATTTTTTTTTTTTGTCTTGTTGTCTTGGCACCTGCATAGCAGAAATCTTTACAGTTCATTACAGACGTTTGCCCCTCTCTCTGCTCCTCCCTTTATTTACTCTGTTGCCCCCGAGGACCAGCAAGCAACACCCCCAAGGTCAAGAGAGAGTAAGGTGTTACCCTTTTATGACGGATTATAGAAATAACAAACATGCCTGACAGTTTTATACAGCTGCTAGAACGGGTTTAGTTTTCAACAAATGAAGATTTTCCTCTTTAGTTTCTCTTTTGTATATTAATTACATCTTACAAATCTTATTTTTCTCCCCTTTCTTTACTTTCCCCCCACTTTTCTTTCTTTTTTTTTTACTTTTTTCTCTTTTTTTTTCTCTTTTATTTTTTTTTTTTTTACAGCAAAAGGATCAATCACCAATATGTCCACTGAAAAGTCCGGGTTAGCAGAGTTTGGCTGTCATCTGGTCTGACTGTTTGAGGATCTCGGTGTTGTACAGGTCTAGAGCGTGGTTCACACGGATGATCTCGCTGTTGGTGAGTTTCAGGCGGTGCTTGAGCATACAAGAGAACAGATCCAGCTGGGGCTTCCCTGGGGCCACAGGAGGCGCCAGTCTATTGATTCGGTCCCGAATATCCAGCAGCAAGAGCATGACGGAGGAAGAAGAATAGAACTGCCCACCTTGCGTGTACGACTGGTTGACCTGCTGCACAGCACTGCGCAGTAGGTCCGCATTAAAACGCAGGCTGTAGCCATACACCTGCACATCTGAGATCTTGATGTAGAATTGACGTTTGGTGGGGTCAGAAAGGTCCACGGGCCCTTGGCCAGTCTCATTACGCAGCAGGGAGGGCAGCCGAGTCCGGCTGCGTAGGTAGATGTGGACGGTCTCGAAAAAGGTTTTCCACCGGTTGCCCAGTAGCAGGGTCCAGTTGTAGCACTGGCTGTTTTGGAGGCGGATTTTCTCCCAGCGTGGGTAGCCGTATTCCCCAAAGGGCATGTTCCAGCCCTCGCTGTGACTCCCGCTGAACGGGTTGACGTAGACAAAGAACATAGGGTCCAGGCTGCTGTTGCGCATCTGGCAGATTCGCATTGAGATCCCAATCACCATGTGGATGAAGTCCATCCGGTTCTTGTTGCTCTTCAAGGTGAGGGACATGCGTTTGCGCCACCTGGGGTCAAAGAAGGTGTCCAGGCGGATCTCGTTGCTGATGAAGGTGGTGTGCACATACAGGCGAGAGTCCATTTTCTGCAGCAGGTACTTTAGCTCTAGGTCCTGGAAGTCCAAGTCTGTCTCAAAGCTAATGAACTGCTCGCTCCGCTCTGAGTCTACGTTCTGAGGCTCGCAGCGACCCCGGTAAAGCTTATAGCCCTTGTTGCATGAGCCACAGAGAGAGATGTTGGCAAGGCTGCACATGGCACAGCTGTTATTACCCCCGATGATGCAGGGGATGGGACGCTGGCACAGGCTGGTGCCACCATGGCAAACGCAGCTCCGTTGGCTTTCTAGAAAGGTCCCCCAGAACCCATTCTCATTGCAGTAGAGCAGGGACTGGACTCGGGTAAGCCACTCCTGTATTGTCCTGCAGGTAGGAAGAAGAAAGCATTAACATTGTAGAGCCTCACAAAGTCTTTGGTGTTGTCATCTTACCGGAGCCACAGTGTTTTCAGGATATATTGGAGGCAGAGCTCTCAGAACACTGATGCCCTGCTGTGGCATCTGGGAGCTACTGAGTCTATTTCTAGACTGAATCTTTCAGCTAATGTTTACTCCTTTAGTGAAGAACAAAAGCCCTCTAAGAAGTAATTATAAGTTGGGACTGGTTATCTGAAGTCTCTCTTTTCATGCTGCTCCAAGAGCTGAGACTGGCACAGTCTCCTACCAAGGACTGCATCAATGTCACTGTAACAAAGTTCAGTCATAGGAACAGAACGGATAAAGCTATGTCACAGGCTGAGGTGCTACCAGACTTGGCTGGTCAGCATAACTCCTAGGTTAGCAGGAGAAATCTCTCTGTATCATTGGCAATTCCCTACACACTCCAAAACCAGACCAGTAATGGGATGAGGCAAAGCTGGTAGTAACCTCTGTTCATGTTGCTGAGTACAATAACAGCAGAAAAGAGAGTGAAAATCAGGGTGCATAGAGACAAAACTGCTAGAGAATCTTCACCTTTAAAAAATCTAATGCTAATTAACCTCCTCTTATAGCCTCTCCCCTTAACAAGCAGCCACACTTGCCCATTCTGAAGCCCCACCACTCCTGTAATTGCTATATCAGCACCCTCACCTCCACGTCCTGCAGCCCTGGAATGACTCGTAATGAACGACACTGTAACCTATGTTTGTTTTTTGTACGCTTGCCATGTTGCCTTGCTGTGCCCATCTTCCCCCCTCCCCACCACCCTGGGAAATCTCAGCACAGCGACTCCTTTCTCAGCAGCCTTCAGCAGGATGCCTTGTTCAGCCGCCTGCTCCCTCCCCTCCGCCTTCCCCCCAGCTAATGAATACTTCATTGTCTCCTCTGGGCAAAAAGTTCTTGGTAGTGCTGCTGTGAGAGGACTGGCTAATGACAAATTAGAATTCAGTCCCTGTAGAATGGGAGGAGTGATTATGGACAGAGGCTCTCAGAGCTGGATTAGTGAAATTCATGGCACCTGCATCGCCTGACCTCCGAATAATCATTAAGCTGTAGGCTGTATCAAAGAAGGCATTAAATGATACAGCAGCAAAGAACAGCAAGATGATTAAGGGGAGGGAGCAAGTGAAGGGATGCGAGTGTGAAACCGAGGAAAGCGCTGGAAGGAAAGAAATCATCAAGCAGAAAGGGTAGGGGAAGAAAGAGGAGGAAAATGTTCAGGTAAAAGGAAAAAATGAGAGAGAAATGCAGTGGGCAGGAGGAATAAGGATGGAGAAAAGAGGAAAACTGAAGTAAAATCAACAACTGAAAGATGGGACAGGCAGGAATGAAAACGAGCAGGGAGAAACTGAGTCAAAGGGAAAAAAAATGAGACAGCGAGGAAAAAGGAAGTGCATTAGCAGGAAATTTCTGAAGCCTTGGATGTGGTGGAGAGACAATTTCCACACTCCTCCTGCGTACAGTGTTGCCAGGGTCTCTTTGCCTTATTCACAGCTAGCAGGAGTTCTACTGCTACTGGAAAAGACAAGGTTGGCTGGAGAGCTTGGGGGCAAAGCAGTGACCTCTATAAATATCTGCTGTAGAGGGAGACAGTGACAGCCCTGGACCCCAGAAAAAGTGCACAGGGCTTCTCCTGGTTTCTATGACAGTTCTGCTTCAAAGGGGAGGGGACGGCACAGCACAGCATGACTGCCAAACATGCTGCTGACAGCAACAAGCATTCTCAAACCATCTGTGGGGACCGAGTCTGTCTTCTGCTCATAGGTGAATTTTTGCTCACTTTTCGAGTAAAACAGATATTTTTTAGCCCATCTGAAGCCTCGCAGCTTCTGTTTGGAAAGCCAGCCAAATGCACTTGAATTTAGCAAGACACCCAGATTCCAAGTTTCAGTCTCCCTAAGGTGCCGTGAGTCCTTCTTGATTCCTCCACCTCCTTGAAAGATTCTTTCTTTGCTTCTAATCCCTAGTCTAAGCACAAAGATGAGGGATGATGAGTAAGTGGATGAACTAAAGCCAAAGCAACCCTCCAGTATACACTCACTGGCTGGCTGGGGTCAGTGAATGGTGAATTGCTTAAGAGAAGTGCAAGGTTCCTGCTTCTTCCCATGATTTGGCTTGATGATGATTGTAAAATCAGAGTTCAGTTTGCAGGGAGTATCACCTGCAGCCCCAAGCTGTGTCCCTAGCTCCCTCTGTAATTTCCACCTAGATAAAGAGAAGCCCAGTAGCATGAAGAATATGAAGGGCTGAGGCAGCAGGCTGGTGGCAGATAAATGCAGCTCCATCCTCTCAGCAGCCCTACCCCAGTCCCTCAGCGGAGGACAGTATTCCCCTGATTTCTGCAGCTCTTTCTACAGTCACATTTGTTGCTTTTTGTGATACCGGGCTCCCAGATGAGGTAGCAACAGTTGCTTATAGGACTAAATGTGGTTTCTGGGGTGGGTTTGATGAGTATCCAGCACTGTCAGAGATATGCCTGCGTTCGCATGCTGCCACCATTTCCATACAGCTGCCAAGAGCCTTGCACAGCTGCATATGCAAACAACAGCCAAACACACGCTGAGCAAGTACCGTGCAAAGATCTCGATTCCAGCTCTGTGCAAGCGAACATGACTCTCCTGCTTTCCTCATTCTTTCACTTGTGCATGGGATTCCCAGTGTACTTGTGGAAGACTGGCCTGATGCTTTACAGAGGTTTTACGTGTCGATAATACCATTGGGTTCATGGGGAAAGAACTGCCTGGCTATACAGTAGTGGACACAATAAAAGCTAGAGTCAGATGACCATACCCTGTTTGCCTTAGATGTGCACTGTCTTAGAGGAAAAAAAAATATATATGCTATCCTTCTCCTACACCAACACTCAGCAAAGCAAAAGAGGAATCCAAACTAGCAATTTTCCTGCTCCCCGGATCAACTTAGTAGAGGAAGGGTGAGAGGAGATCAGGAGAAAGAGGGTTTTCTTTAGTGGGGGGGTGTGTGTATATATTTGGTAGCATTCAGGAAAGACACAAGTAGGACAAAAAAAAAAGGCTCCCCACCATCTGCTGATGGCAGCAATAAAGGACGTAATTAAATGAAAACACAGAATCCTGGGCAGAGCTGGGCATCGGCTACTAACTTGACAAGGGGAAGTGGTATAAATCACCCCATTTTTTCTCACTAGTGGGACAGGATAAAAATATACGCAAGACCAGTCACAGCCCTTCAGCTGATGGGAGGTAACTTCTTCAACACACGCCTGTGATGGCTCAAACTCGTGTGAGCATAACCAAGAGATGTCAGGACACGAGGAAGCTGAAAAGAGCCACTGTTTAAAAGCTGAAAGCCAGTAGCAGAGTACCCATTTGTTTTCATTTTAATTATTTTCCCTTTCATTAAGGGGTCATCCATTTATCTTTCTCCCTCTTCATATCATCACAAAAGTTATTTTGCCTGATGTTTCCTGCGTCTGCCAATTCAAAGTATAAAGTACTACAGCATGTGAAATTAAAAAAAGGAAAACTATGTCTTCAAAGGTCACTTTCAAGCAATTTTACATTCAACTTTAATATCTTATATTCCAAACTAAAATAAAATTAAAAAAAAAAAGTGACATCCAGTCAAAGCTGTGAGTGAGAGTTATTTTGCAGGATTTTCTTGCTAATGCTTGCTGGAGACATGCAGACTCCTGGCAATGCTGGGAATTGGGAGCCAGGTAACCATGCAGAGCTGTTTCACCATTTAAAACCTATCTCGTGTGACAAAATAATGTTTTGCTTGGGCTTTCGGAGCAGAAACAGAGGTCAGGTTATAGAGAAAGGTGATGAAAAATTTTCATTCTTCCTGACTTTTCATCCTTCAGGATTAATCAGGTCTGGGGAGGGGAAGAGGCTGATGGGTGTCCCTTGAGATAAAGATGTGGCTTTGTTGTAGATGGTGTCTGAGATGATTAGAAAACCAAACCATCCCGAAACAAAACCAAAGGACATATGAACCAAACAAAACAATGACAAAAAATGATCAAAACCCCTATCCAGTAGGACAGATTCGGGTTTTTTTTTAATTGCAAGAAAAAACATAGGGATTTAACAAGTTTTCCTTTGCAAACTCACCTTTTGCTTCCCAACCAGCACTAGCTGCTGTGGAGCTACTTTTGGGCTTTCTGTATGGAACAGGGAAGCAAAAAATGCTACTTTTATTCTCAGCAGATGTGAGATATATTCCTAACTAATGACAATTTGGCTGGAGCCCAGAACATGTATCAACCCCCCTCCTCCTTTGGATGTTGTTTATATTTTACATCCAGAGTTTTAAAATGTAGCTATAGGTACTCATTCAGCCTTTCAGCTTTAACAACTAAGAATTTATATATATATACATATTATTTTTTTTAAATCAATAAACTCGCCTGCAAAGATGTGGGGTTTTTTGAGCAAAAGCAGTGTGGAGCAAATATATACATATATTTCCTTCTTAGCTGTTGCAAAAGGTCATGGGGAATCAGCCTAATTGCCAAAACCTCTATGTTTTCTTTCTTTTGGAAACATCACTTCTTCGTTTCCCTGAGGACAATCAATAGCAATCCTATTTCTTTTCTACTTTGCTTTTGAATTTATAAAGTAGGCTTACTATTATGTGTATTAAAGAGAGAGAGGCTTGCTCTTAATAGAACCTTTCTGTCTTTTCAAAACCACTGGTATGCTTGATAAGCATCTGTCGTTCTGTACAGTAACAATTAGAAAATTAGAGCAGTTCCAAGCCCTGTGAAAGGTACAATGAAATGCATACGTCTCCCGCTATCTTCCACTACATATCTGTCTGCCGAGACCCTCCCTTGCCTAGCTACAAATGCAGGATGACAAATAATAAAAGAAATTATAATATGCCTGGTGGTGTTGACTTAAACAGATCAAGCACATCAGTCAGTTAAAAACTCAGCTGCCATCATCCATTTTGTCCTCCTTCCCCCAGATTTTATAATCTTAGTTGGAGGCTCCCTTTCTGCATGGCTGAGTTTTTAAAATAGAAGAAAAATGCTGAAGACATTATTATCTGAAAGCTTTGCTGCAACATGGTTGGCTGGATATTTGCTCGCTGCTGCTTCACTTCGTTGTTGTTGTAGCAAAACTCAAAACACTGCCTGGTTGTGCTTGTGACTCCTCTACCAGTTGGCTTGTTCATGGCAACTCAGCCAACTGGCAGGAACAGGCCAATTCTAGGAAGTTCTCCAAAGACATTTTTTCATCATCTCTTAAACTTATTAGATATTTTTCCTCATCCCTAGTAAATCTATCAAGTCTTTGTCCAGAAACATGAGATTGTTTAGTACTTAAAGAGTTGTTAAGCCCTGGAAGAGTTATCTGAGCTGCACAGTGGTGAAATGAAAACTCAGTGTGCTTAGCAGCCAGCAGGCTCGATGATAACAGGAGATAGCAATCAATCAGTTAATTTGCTCTTGAGACTGAATATTTAGGTAATGAAGGAACTGAAAATCAGTTCCTCTACAAATGTTAACTTCACCTGACTCTTCCAAGAGAAATATGGCAGAAAAGGCATTTAGACTCATTTTCTCCAACATTTTCAGTGTTACTGCACTCCAGACAATGTAGAAAGAAACAGCACGAAATGTTTGTTAAAATCCACAGATGTAAGTCTTGAAAAGTGACTGGAAACAAACTTAAACTCTGAGGGCTGAGCCAGGTCAGGGCTGAAAGGAGCCAGCAGGAGGTGACTATTGGATATCAATAGTTGCTATAGCTGTAATGGAAAATCTACTCTCTCCATCTCTAATGACATTGCTAGGCTCCTGATCAGTGCAGGTTTGCAGATACACTCTGCATTTTGTAGAAGAGATGCAATCTATTCCAAGCGAAATTAAAGCTTCTCCTTCACTCTGGCAATATTCATTGAGAAGCACAACCCAAAAATGGTCTGGAGCATCTTGTGCTCCACTCATCCACTCTAACAGCAACTGGAGGCTTAAAGCACGGCTGTGGTACGTGATGCAAAACTGCTTAAGAAGTAGTTTAGGCTGCCTGGCTTTCTGATATCAGCCCTGTAATATTCTTGCAGAATACTACAGAATAAATGCATGCCCTTCACCTGGGTAGGTAAAACCACAAAAAAAGGATCTGAGTATGCTTAGGTATGTGGTGAAGGTTACTTACACTTCCAGCACTTCGATCCGCACCTAGACTTTACCATTTTCCCCAAAACCTTGACGTTAACACTACATATCCAAACACCTAGGCTGCTGGTTTTAGGTCCAAGCCCAGACTCAGTCCCATCAGTCACCCATCACACCGTACTCATTCACAACGAAGGGTGAAGGTACCTTTCTCTAGGCAGCTGGTGGTTAGGATTGTGCCGACACCGGACACTGAGGCCAAAGAGTTTGCGGGCAGTGCGCTGAATCTTCTGGCGCTGGGCTTCCAGGGAGCTCTGCAGCAGCTTGTAGCGGTTCTGCAGATCCCAGTCGTTCCCCCAGTGCTGGTGGATGCTCCCAATAGTCAGGAAATGGTTGCTAGGTAGCCTTTTCATGAAGGATTTAAACTCATCTGGAACACACAAAGATGTGGAGGAATACAGAGGCTTCTGAACTAGAACAAAGTTACAAAGATTTTCATTAACAGAATGGAGAAAGAGAAATAGCGTATGAGTGTTCTGCTAAAGGGAGGTGATGTCCGTTAACCTGGGAAGCCCACTAATTCCATGGTTGTTGCTGTTTCTAGATGCAAAATAAAAAATGGAGAGTATTAGGGTGAAACAATATGGGTAATGTGTACAAAACAGAGAAAAAGGGATCAGATTCCCTGAAGTATGGGAGTTATCTTAGGGGTTATGAACAAAAAGCAGGGAATTGCAACCACTGGCAGTTAAGGAGTTCTCATTTAAATTGTTTTTTAGCTGTTCCTAGAATGCTGTTTGTTGATGAAGTCAAGTCACTGAAAAAAAGAAAGCGAAAAAAAGAGGGAAAAAAAAAAAAGCTTTAAAAAATCCCCAGAGGAAGAGTTTGGGTTGTGTTAATATGTCCTGCTTTCTCATTTTTTAAAAAGAACATTCTGATTATGTTTTTCTCATTTAACTTCATTTGAAGTTAAAATGAGTTGCTTTATGTAACAATGAAATAACATAAAATTGTTTGCAGGGCTAAAGTCAGAACAAATGTGCCAATTTTAGCCAAAGGAAAAAATCTAATTGATCCAAAAATACATTGTTAAATGTTGTTTTGTGATCACTTCATTTCCATTTGATTTTGTTTGATAATGAAAAAAACATTATGTAGGGTTTTTTTGAGGGTTTTTTCATCACAAAACATCTGATAGTGTTCCTGTTTATGACCACCCCTTTCTTCCTAATGGAGAAGTATAGTTCACTTAGACTCTGATTACCAGGCTGGGACATCCTTGTAGGGAAAAGACAGATGGTTTCAACTTTCTCAGTGGAAAATAACATGATTTTTGATACCAGAAAACTATATTGGACATACTGTGACCTTGAGAAACATGAGGAGTGGGCCAGCAAGAACCATATAAAGTACAATAAAGATCAAAGCTCTTCACCAGGAGAAAACAACCCCACGTATCAATATATGCTTGGAAACAATCACCTAAATAGCAGCTGCTGGAAAGGTCCTGGGGGCTATGGTGGGCATCATGCTGAAGGTGAGTCAACACTGTGTTCTCACTGGAAATAACACAAACTGCATACCAGTACGGTGGGGGAAGTTAACATTCCCCTCTTCTTGGCACTACTAGGGCCACAGCTGCATTTCTCTGCCTAGCTTTAGGGATACCCAGTTAAAGACAGGCTTTGAGAAACTGGGGAGAGCACAGCTGAAGGCTACCAGGGCGGTCAGGGACCTGAAGCAGAAGTCCTGCAAGATCAGGTGGAGGGAGATGCACTTGTTTAATCTGGTGAAGGAGAGGCCAAGGGGCAATCTAATTACAGTCTACAACTGCTCAAAAGTTATGTACGAAGCAGAGAAACTCTTCCTATTAGAGGCAGATGATATTACAAGGAGTAACAGACAGTTTGCAGCTTGAGCATTTCAAATTATTTATTGGGAATCTTCCTCCCTTGGAGGTAATGCAACACTGGAACATACTGCCCAGAGATGCAGAAGAATCACTTGTAGACTCCACTAGACAAAACCATAACCAACCTGATCTAGAGCTGGTGGTAGTCCAGCTTCTAGACAGAGGTTGGACAAAAGCCCTGCCATAAACCCCACAAAGAATCCAATAAGAAAGGTAGCTGTCTTTTCCTGTAAATTATCTACACTATATTTCCTTCCTTCCAAATATTTTTTTTAAACAAAGCAAACAAAAAAAAATCAATCATCCCATTTTCAGAAGAAAAATATGACAATGGCCAAAATAAAGGTAAAAAATGCAAGCATGAAAAAACTGATAACTTTACAAAAAAAAGAAATAATCCCTAGAATTATTGAAGAAAATCAGACCAGATAATTTGCAGCCTATCATACAAAGCTCATATATATTTGCGAAGCAGAATTCCTGTTATTCACCAACTTGCTGTTCATGCTCAACTGCCTAATAAAGAATATCCATGCATTAGTCAGTACCATCATTACATAGACGGTAAATGGATGTTCATGTCCTACTCATCACATGGTGAAACTGAGCACCTCATAAAAATAATTATCATCTTTGCACTATCAAGATCGACAGGACTGCTGCTCATCTCCTTTCTTCCCTAAATGTAACTGTGATTTCCTTTTTTTTTAAAATCCATCTCTCAGGTTTTCCTTCTTGTAAAGCTGCTTTCAGTGCCCTTCTCCTCCCCAAAACTGATCCTCTCCTGTTCAGTGGTCCTCTGAAACTATCATCATGTATAATTGCTTCTGTTGACCATGCTGATTACTCCTGGTACCTTTCAGCAGTAAAAGCCTTGCATTTGCCTCCCGCCCCTTATAAATCAATTTCCTCAAAAGCCTGTTTGTGCAAAAGACCAAGCTCTTTTCCCTCTGATGATGAATGTGCTACATTTTTCATAGAGACGGGTAAGGGAGAAATTTCAGTGCAGTGTGCACATTTTGATACTGCGGTGCAATATTAGGGGAAAAACAAATGAACAAAGAAATCTGGCAAAATAACAGCTGAATGAGGTTGTTTTTTAAAAAAAGGGGGTGGAAAAAAAAATAAAATACTTTCTAAAACGAATAGTTTCTTCATTATTTATTGATAATTGGCCCTGGAGGCTGCAAACAAGACCGTGGCTGCATTGTGTTAAGCCTTGTAGCTTACAGGGAACAGCTAATTCTTAATCCACAGAATTTCTAATTAACTAATAAGGCACTGTTCATTTGGTTTTAATTTATTTGTACAGAAAATGTTGGTGGTGGCTAGAACTACATCTCCCATAATGCAAAACGTCCCCCTTTTTGCAGAGTCCCAAAGTCCCTGCAGGGAGTCCCATGGCAATGACTGATCATCACAGGTGGCACGGGGCACAGGGTCCAGCCTCTGGAGAAGAATGGTGGCATCATAGAGAAATGACTATGTCAAACACCTCTTTCAAAAATGAAGCTTTCATTTTTCCAGTGATTGCCTTTTCAGTTAAAAAAAAAATAATAAAAATTCACATTTTCATTAGAAGCAATAGTACGGAAAAAAAAAATGCAAAAAACCAAACAAACCACCCCATGACTTCTAATCAAAAAGCTGTTTTAAAATCCAGAATCACGATCCTGATGTAGATTTTTTTGCCAGTCATACTAAAATGCCAAGAACAAGGCGGTGTTATTTTTCTCAATTTACACATGAGCAATGAAGCACAGGACAGAGAAAGCTCGTGAGCTCGTTTCAAACAGCATCAATTCACTGCAGCCTCTTCAACTTTGAAGATACTATCCCAAATCACAGCAACTCTCGATTTGCCTCGCGTGATTTTTTTTTTTCAAATTGATGTAGGAATCCAACACAGATCAGAAACACAATATAGATCTTTTAGGCTATCAGCAGCTTCCTGTGCAAATGGTATTTGCTTTCAGAGCACTAGTGTGCCTTTCAGCCCACTTTATTGGAAAAGCCTTCAGATGTCATTAGAGATTTCTTTTCTGCTGCTCGTGATAAAGAAAATCCTCTAGTTATTGGGAATATTTATTAAAACAAAGCAGCAAAACACTAATACTACATTCTTTTGTGATAGCAACTTTCATCTCAAAGGATAAGTTCACGCATGATGCAGCAAAGTGATGAATGAGATGCAGCAGCTTTAAACATAAAGATAATCACTCTGTCTAGCCCTGAAAAGCCTCCAGCCCTGGGTGGAATATGGCTACAGCACAGCAGAGAATTGCACTGCAATGTGTCACTGGTATAGGAAATGAAAAACACCTTCCCCTGTTGAAATCTCAAGGGAAAAGAGACTGAATACAATTATCTACCACAGTCTTTGCTTAGATCAAGTGCAACAGGTACAGAATGTAACAGTAAAACAATCACTGTGGGACTGTAATTCTCTCTCTACAGGGCTCTCACCTTCTAGATGGCTGGGTTGGATCCACTGGGAATGTAAAGGGCTTTCATGAGTGGTGGCCAACATGCAGCTCTTGAGCACCTTGTGTGAAGATCTGATGCCAGAACGAGCAACTAACAACACTGAACTAGTGGCAGAGCTGTGCTGGCAATCCCAGTTTGTATAGAACTTAGCTAGCAGAAGCTTCTGAAATCCACATTTGGGATTTGCCCTAGCGTACCCACGGCATCCACGGAACTATAGAAAATCCAGAAAGCAACTGACTTCTTCTGGAGCTGCCCCAGCTTTGTGACTCCCTATAGTGTATGGGGGGCCTCTTGTCTAGATGGTCATCAGCATTGGACTACTAATTACTACTCTGCCTTTGCTCAGCTAAGCACGAAGTTGACAGTGTGAGTTGGACATAAGAATCTGTGCAACAGCAGACATCAACAAGGTCCACATACTGAAATATGAAGCAGTACTCAGCAGCCTGTTGAGGAAACATAAGCCACTTCATTTTGACCATTAAAGGGATTAAGGTGATTTTCAACGCAAAGAAAGAAGTTGCTGCTGGAAGACTTCTAAAGAATTCTTCGATGCCTTGAATGGAGCTAGATGTTCCCTTCCTATTAGTCTTCTTTCCTAACATGGAGACCTGGACAGTTATGAAAATAACCATTAAAGAATGTGTTGGAAAGTATCCAACTAACACTAATTGGTGAGAGGTAGCACAGGGATAAGAAGTCCTTGGTTAAATTGTACTTAGTGCCTGTGTGGCTACAGGGTAAGCAGACCACTTGCTAAAGGAAAGGATGCAGTTGCACTGATAACATTCCTTTCTTTCCTACCTCAAGCCTTTGAGAGTGATGTTGCACACCTATGGTGGGTGTTACCAGCATCAATGTGGAACTAATTCCACTGACGACCCTAGCATCACAGGGAGAAGAGACATGTTCACACCAGCAGACATCGTCACTGTAGGAGAGAGAAGTCATTTTCCCTTCTCCTCTCTATTTCAAATGAGGTGTCATCTGGCCTGTGCACGCTCTCTGTGAATTGCCTTTCACCAAAGCAGAATAAATCATTCATGCAAATCTGCAAAGCAATTTCTGCATCATTCATATTGTGGAAGTTTCTCTGTAGAACTGTTAAAGAGAGATTCTGAGCTGGTTTAGTATGAAAAACCAGATTTTTAATCAAACAAATTCTTCCATAGAAAATATCCTTTTATACACAAAATTAGGTGTGGTGCGTGTCTTTGTCTGTACATGCATAGAGAAAAAATACACTCCTTCAAGGCTCAGATCATGGTTTTGGGCTCAATATCCTCTATTTTTTATCCAAACTGGAACATTATATTAAGAGAAGAAAGGATTCTTAACTGGTATAATCCAATCATAGAATCACCAGGTTGGAAAAGACCCACTGGATCATTGAGTCAAACCATTCCCATCAAACACTAACCCATGTCCCTCAACACCTCGTCCACCCATCCCTTAAACACCACCAGGGAAGGTGACTCGACCCTCTCCCTGGGCAGCCTGTTCCAGTGACCAATGACCCTTTCCATGAAAATTTTTTTCCTAATGTTCAGCCTGAACCTCCCCTGGTGGAGCTTGAGGCCATTCCCTCTTGTCCTGTCCCCTGTCACTTGGGAGAAGAGCCCAGCTCCCTCCTCTCCACACCCTCCTTTCACGTAGTTGTAGAGGGCAATTAGGTCTCCCCTCAGCCTCCTCTTCTCCAGGCTAAACACCCCCAGCTCCCTCAGCCATTCTCATAAGGCCTGTTCTCCAGCCCCCTCACCAGCTTCGTCGCTTTTCTCTGGACTCGCTCCAGAGCCTCAACATCCTTCTTGAGGTGAGGGGCCAATACGGCTTTATTAAAAATAAATCAATCAGAAAGCGTGTTTTGCTGGGTTACCTGAATTCTCCAGATCTTTATAGGCTTCTGTCCAGGTCTTGGCCATGTTTGCTAGCGTGTACTCCATGATCTGGATGTCAGTGATGGGGCAGTTGCACTGCGGGAACTCCTCCGCGCACTGGCAGCCGCACTGGCTGTTCCGGCAGATGTACTCCCCCTCGCCATTGCACATGATGTAACTCAAGGCAGACTGGACAAACTTCTCCTGCAAATACTGAGGGAAGATGATCTGGAGACCTGGTATAGAAACAAGAGACAAGGATGTGAAAAAAAAAAACATCAAAAAAATTATGAATTCGTCATTTCAGATACCTGTTCTTCTTTTCAAAACCTGTTTCATTAACAGCTTGGGAATGTAATGCCGAGGAATTAAAAGCTGCCAGGATAGTTCTCTCAGAGCTGTCAGGAGTGAGGAAGGTAGAGGGTAAAAATTGCATGTCTCCAGTGCAAGTAGTTAGTTACGTGAAAGCAGAGCCCATCTGCTCTGTGACAGAAGGGTGACAAGTGACTTCCCCCTCCCAACGCCCAGCATACCCCATTCTTCCCAGTCCTGGATCCCAGTCCAGTACAAAGCATCAGAATGGAAAGTACACCGTTCTTCCCAGTCCTGGATCCCACTCCAGTACAAAGCATCTGAATGGAAAGCCTCCCTTACTCCCAGGTTGTGGAGGTTTTATACTTTGCAGTCAAGCGCTAGTTCTGAAGTGATGAGCATGGTGCTGTTCTGTCCTGTTTAGATAGAGACTAAATAGGCTTGGTACCACAGAAACAAGAAAACTACATACTGAAAAAGAAAAGAAAAGAAGGAAAATGGAAAAAAAAGGAAAATAATACAAGCTGAGACTTATAAAAGACCCTTGCAGAGTTAAGTGCCCAGCTCCCACAGTATAAATACAGGAACTGGGTACCTGAGTCTTTTCAGCTTGCTCCCTGCTAGGAAGGCTACTTGCCAAATCCTATAAAAGTGCAAATGGATTTAGTGCCAATGATTTCAGTAGCGTTCTGAAGATTTACATTAGCTGAGAGGATCTATCCCCATTCTTTTTCTCCATAGCAAGTGTTTGTGTATCCATCCGTCTGTGCAGGCACTGGTGTAGGTGCACACTTGCTTAGGCACCAGAGGACACGATAACAGTTTAAGCGTTTGTCTGGTGTACATATTTTTCCATCCTGTCCTTCTCCAGCCCCCGTCTCCAGGCTCCCTACAGATGTCCCTGAGGATTCACAGTTGTTTCCTTCTACCTGGGGAGTCCTGCTTGTCAGACGCTGACAGCATCTGCAGTGCACAGGCAGAGACAACAATAACTCTTTCACAGGAAGCCTGGCCTGATCGCCATCCTCGTAAAAGGCCTAGGGATTTTGGAGTGGCAGATAAAGGAGTTTATGGCCTGAACAGCAGCACTGAACTCTGGTGTAATGAAGGCACGAGGGTCAATTACCCATCTGTTTGTGTTTCTGTTGCACTGAATTACTGTATCCATAGCTGACAGCTCATTGGAGTGGAATGAAAATAAGACAATAATTCAGAGGATGAGAGTATGCAGGAAGAGCAGGAAGGGCTGTGACTCCTTTCAGGGGTTCAGGACCATCTCTCTAATGGGTCATGTCCACCTCAGGCAAGAAAAAAGCAGTGGGCAGTGTCCCTGGGGGCCCCATTAGCCTTTTGCTTTTTGTTCCAGAGACACCTCGGCCTTCATGAGGTCCCTCTGGAAGGCCAAGGTTGGGGGGATCAGGAAGCTGTTGAAGGCACAGGGACCTCTGTTTCCTCCCTCTTTCTGCTAGTGCCAGAGCATGGTCTCCAAGAGCACCATGCCCAGCGGCAGTGGCTGCTTTGTTGTCTGACCCAGCTCGCAGCCCAGAGTGAAGCAATGGCAGGGTGACCACACAGCAGCCTTTAGCTGGACAAGATATTTGTGATGCTTTTACAAGGGAAAGATTTCAAGCCTGGCAGTTGGAGGCACTCTGTGTAGATCCTGCTGCCTTTCTACAGCGCTGCTGCAGCCAAGGGAGGCAACCTGCAAGGAGCTGGTGACATTCTACAGCATCCCTGCAAACACCTCAAAACCAGTCTAACAGGGATCAGCATTTTGAGGTCCCTTTGGTTATTTTCAAGATCTTCCTACATAAAAAGCTCAGTTTTCTTCCTGCTGTCTTCAGGAAGGACTGAAATTCAGTCTCTTTCAGGGTATTTACCTGAAGCAGCCACCACAGAGGAATGGTCCCTTTTCAAACCTTCACACTGACATTAGGGATGGTCTCACCTGCCAGACTCCAAGACTTTTCTTCAGGACAGGAAGAAAGCACAGCACTATTGGAGAAGAAAGAGCTACAAATGGGGCTTGGAAAGCCTGAAGGCTGCTGTATTCACTGAGCTTGCAAGGTCACAGGAGAGGGGAGCTGGGCTTCCTAATGTTCACAGACTCTGTTTATTTGTGGTCCAAGTCGCATGAACAAATCTTTCCACTTTTTATTTCATGGAGGAGCAACCTGCCATGCCTGCGCCTCCAGCCTTTGAATGAGGCCCAAATGCCCACAGGCTCTTTAGCTCACCATATTTTCTCTTTGAACTTTTACTTGGATAAAAGCACTGACAGGCTGTCTGGTCCCAGCTACGAATGATACTGGCTTGGGAGCCATTGCTGGCGTGGAGAGGGGTGAATTTAAGCAATTAAAGTTCAGGGAAAACACTTCCCATCGCTGGGGGCATCCGTTGTGTATCTCAGCACATGCACAAACACTAATACCCTGTGACATCCAAAACACAACATGGTCCCATCTGATATCACAAAGTGCCTCACATGGATGCTTGCTTTTTTGTCCATAAAACTCACGGATTCTAAGAACCATCTCCAGGATAACCTTTCTCTTGTAATAAATAATTTCATGTTTAAGAGGTAATCAGCCCCCCTGCACACTTAGCACCAATTCAACAAAACACTTAACTTTAATCAGGCAAGCGGTTCTGTTGGCATCCATGCAGTTAATTGTAGCATTTAATTAGAAGCACATATTCAAATGTGTGCTCAGACCACAAACACAAGTGACACACGAATCCAGCTACTCATTGAAACACAAGTGTGCATACATCAAACACAGCGCCCTAACTTTGAAACTGCAGACCTGCTGCAGGAATTACATGTGACTCAGATCTTCCAACAGAAATTTCCTTGTGGGAGAAACCTGTTTTAGGGCTAACAAAATATAACCATGCCTGCTTTCAGATTTGTACTTTGACAGCTATATACAAACACCCACACATTTATTATACCCATACAATGGCAAATTCATACTAAAATTTTTAGTTCTGCATTGAACATCCTTGTGACCAGATCCTGTATTTAACAAGATTTGGGCCAATGGCATTTCACTCAGTCCTGGTATCCTCTTCCATCATTCAGATAGTTATTTACCATGCCCAGTGACTAAATATTGCTGAAACTGAGTTGATTAATCATGCTTGTGCTTTATCGATAGCTGTAATAATTTTTAAAGGTAATCTTCACAAATGTGAGATTGCAAGAAGTCCATGCTGATTGAGATCACTGCTCTGGGTGCTTCAGTTGCCACCTTTAAAGCAGCAAAGCTGTAGTCCCAAGGGCTGAAACAGCACATCAGGTTTACAGAGCAGCTTGCAGCCAGCCCTGCTAGCTGGAAGAGACCTTGATAAAACATGCCAAGGTGCTGTTTTGTTCTGCAAGAATTTCTTTGAATATTTCAAACATTAAAAAGAGTAATTTTTTTAGGCTTTCAGTGTTGTCTACTGATAAAGCAACCTCACATCAGCAACCAGGCAAGGGGGTAACTTGGTCTTAAGGGCTGAGATACCAGATCATTTTCATGGGGAAAACACCTTAAACTAAGCCAGGGTGTACAATAAATGGGTGTATCCTCCACAGCAGCCTCAATAGCTGCTAATACATGCAGAAGGCAAGTTTGCTGGTGGCAAATGCAAAGGAGAATATCTTAGTTTTGAAGGTAACTAATTGATCAGAAGGAGGAATTCTGTTACTCTGTAAAACATACGATTTTTCTTTAAAAATTAAAACAGCACAAATTTGCTATAGGTTTGTCTCAGAGAACTACAGGCAGAATATGAAGTGTCTGATAAGGGAACATGTCCTTAATTCACCTAGAAAAACTATTAGAGAAAAATGTTTGGCTTTGGACTGTATATAAAAGGCTTCCTGCATTAAAAGAGGTAAATTTCCCCAGCTCTAAATTAGAGCTATTTGAAACATTTTCCACAGAAGAGTTCTCTGTTGAAAATGCAGTTTCATTGAAGCATTTTCTGAGAGCATGTTGACTCCAAAAGCACTTTTGGAGAATACATTTAGACCTTTCCTTGTCATGCTTCCTCATTTTGTTTCACTGAAAAGCTGAAATGTTTTGTGTTGTCATTACTGCTCAGCCCATCTTGGCAAAGACTTTAATATTAATTGTAATGCAAATGTTAATACCCTCTTGCCATATTTGATGTAAGAAACTACCTAACATGCAATATTTCCTGTTTAATGTTGGAATGTTCAGAACAGCACAGAAGCATTTTACCTTATTGAAATAGTGCCATGTTGCAATATTGGCATATACCGTTACACTGTCCAAAAGGATTCTTGTCTGGAGTTTTACTATCCTGAAAATTTCCAAAGTTTTGCTTTTTCCACCCAAATTTTCAGCTTTCAGCCTAGGACACTTTTCTGGGGAACACAAATTCCTGCTCCCCACCAATCCACTGTGGAGATGTTAGCATCATTCCTTCCCATGCTCTGGTTCTTATTTTCCAGGCGACTCGTGCATCAGCTACACTGGAAGCGTATGCGAGTGATGGACTGGTCCACAATAGGATGCCCCCAATCCCATGAGGGAAGGCTCCCCATGCACAGGGGAGGGAGCCTGTCCCCACGTAGCACTAGGAAAAAGGGAAACCTCCTGAGCTAGTGTGATAAATGTACCTGCATGTATCTAGTGCAGGCATCTGACAAATGTACTAGGTCCACATGGATATTGGTTTATATATTAATGATGCTTTTTTGCCATGTAACCACTGGTGCAGAACGAGACACCTTACACTGTCTAGGTCCTCCCTAAATCTCCAGTCTGGCTGACCTTCCCAAACCCTATGCAGGCATGAAGGTAGCTTAGCTCTGGGTCCCATCCACTGTACCTCCTTAAGGGCATGTCTTTGAAACCACGACTCTCGGGGCTGGGCAGCAGCAAGCAATTTCAGAAACAGAAATTCTTCCTGTCACGAAGATGCTGCTCTTTTATTGAGCCAGCCTTGGAGCCAGAGTGACACAAAGGTAGTAACATGGATTTCTGTCAGCAGCTCATGCACTGCTGCTAATCAGATCAGAGGAGACTTGGTCATGATCCATTACCAACAACCCTGTGACTAATTCCTAATGAGGCCTCTCAGAGCAGAGGAAGGATCCAGGGTAATTATCCCAAGAACCACACTCCAGATTAGGTGCAAAACACTCAGGTACAGCTTTAAAGGTCACTTTGTTCTATTAGGAAGAGTTCTTATCTTCCCTGCTTCCCTTCCCTTGCTGTCTCCCTTGGCTTAGGGCTGTCCTCTCTCTGAGCTGGGTCATTCCATGACGCCCAGGAAACCCATGTGTGATTGACCCCTGAGGTCCTCTGCCTGTTTCCACCACAAATTCCAAACTCATCCATTTGCCCTCTCTCTCCTGATTTTTTTCCCCCTTTTCCTCCATGTCCTTCCCCCTCCCAGGCTTCTTTTTTTTCTCCTGTCTTGTGGGATCACATAGCCAATAGAGATCTATTGATTTACTTACTTACCAGTTTGCCTGCCTATAAATCAAGCTGTCTGCTTATTTAGCTGTTTACCTAGTTATACAATGTGTCATCCTTGGGTTTTCATTACCAGCAGCCACTATCACAGTATATAAAAAGCCTTAAATTGTTTATTGTTAATTAGGTAAGAAAGAGAACAGAACTCAGTGATTTAGATAATCACCTGAGTAGTGAAAACAACCTGCCTATTATTTTTAAGGGCAAATAATAACAACAATAATAATCTATCCACAACATGACTCAGTAAATGAAACCCAGATTCTGTGAAACCAAGATTAAAACAGCACTTGCCAAATTATACTCAAAGCGGAAGATATAATGTAGCCCATTCATCTGAAAAATTAAAATTTGTGCAAGTACAAGGATTCCAGAAATAAAACCATCTGGGCAAATGAGCAATTAAATCCCACATTTCCTTATTTTGTCAAAATCTTGGGAATAACCTTAGTAAATTACATGCCCAGTGAATTTCCTCCTTCTACTGAAGTTGACTTCTTGCTAACCAGCATGTATTTACTTATTAATTCAGTCATGACCTCTATCTGTTGACTTCTGGACTAGCTCCTCAACTGGGACTGAAGCCATAGCTTCTAGCATCCAAATAAAACCTCTGACTTTTCCCCAAGATTACGGTCATTAGAGAGGCCCAAAAGCTGATCTGCAAACCTCTTACAGAAATCAGCAATTTGGGAGGGACAGAGAGAAACGTGAATAGAATGTCTTTTCAACATTAATGGAAAAGGTCACATTTATTTGTACCAGTGTATATAATACAAAGAAGTCCATCAAAATTCAATGGCAGTGGGCACCTAGACACTCCTCTAGGGTCCAGTTCCTTGCACTTTTAGCACGGGCCCTGTCAAATCCCAGCTCTGCTGTGCTGAGCATCATATGATGGAACCAAAAGCTACCAGTCCTGCTTCGGGGAACTTAAAAGAAAAAAACATGATCACAGAGGAAGGAAAAAGGCTAGAAAAACCCCACCGCCCTTCTCTCATTTTGTCCCCCCATTTCATGCCCTGTGTTACCATCTCCCTCATTCCTCTGCCCTACCTTGCAGGTGGAGTTTGCTCTCAGTGCTTTGCAGAAGGACAGAACTCACAGAGTCCAGATTGTCGTAGCTGTTACAGCCCAGGGGGCCAGTCCGAGTTTCTGTTACCTATTGAGGATGTAGAAAAGAAGAGTGTTCTCTTTGACTGCATTATCACATCTTCCCCAGGCAGGTTCAGACCGTGTAATACAAAGACTTCTTGTCACCAGCTGAAGCAATTGAAAACAGAGCTTCCATAAATGGGAAAAATTGCCCCATGCTGGACAAACACAGAATGTTTGGCATTCTCACAAGCTGAAAAAATAGTGAATTGTATCTGCTTTCTCTATGGTACTGCATGTTATTCTGGGCTTGGCAATGAGGTCCTACAGACTGATGTTTCTCATAGAGGATCTCCATTGGAGAACATTAGAAACAAGGAAAGAAATTATTCCCTGGCTTCTCTTATTGGAAAGCAAGATAAAAAGATGGATTGCCAGCCCACAATGGTGCCTACTGCTCCTATAACATATGTGCACACCATCCTTGTGCTAAGGATAGATGGAGGCACAGATGACCTGTGGTGCTGTTGCTGTGGTTGTTGCTGTTGGTTTTCAGCCACACAGGAGAGCTGCCCTTCCTGAATTCACAAAGGGTGATTATCTGCTGTCACTGTTTCAATATCTCAATCCGATTTCCCATCCAGAAGGGAACAGACTCAGCCATGAGACACCACAGAACAATAACAGGAGCTGAAACCTTTCAGAAATGGCTAACAATGATGACTCCATCCTCATCGGCTTCCCTGGAGTGAACTCTGCAACAATAAAATCCCTCCCCAGTATAGGATGATTGCTTTCAGAGAAGGCAGCCTTTGTCTACAAAGCCATTTTCCCTGTTTTGTATGCTCTGAGCAGCTCCCTGTCCTTCCTGCTGCAACCCCCAAGCTGTCTCTCACTCTGTTTCATTCCAGATGCCTCAGTAATGCCGCACTGAGTTTTTCACCTTTTCTTGTAGTACATTCATTTGAGATGTTTGGCAGTCCAAGACCACAAGAGGAGGATACTTCTAGGGTGCACTGGGTTTCACAGACCTGCCTTTCCCTTGCACCTTCCATCATCTATGTAGACTATCCATTCCCTCTCTTCTTTCCAGAGGTCCCTGCCAAATATAGTGAAAGTATCCTATCTTACATAACCATCACACTGACTGCCCACCTCATTCCAGGTATTAATAATCCTGGGAAAATCAATTCTTCAGAAAGGGAACAATTTACCCTGGGAAATCAGCATGGGAACAAAACACCTCATGATCAAAAAAACTCATCACACTGGACTGACAAAGTCCTGCCCCAAATCCTTATAGTATTGGTATGGACACAAAATCAGCTTCTCTTCCCAAGGCAAGATACAGTACCTTGATTGCTCCGGTAGAGATCTGGATCTCATGGAGCCTCCTCATGGTGCCATCACGGTCTACAAAGTAGGAGGATGCAAGCTGGTGCAATGCTTCAACGCTCTGGGTAGCATTTCCCGACTTTCTGTCAAGGCGGCTCTTGTCCATGTACATGGTCAAAGCCTCCTCTCCTGCAGCAGAAAGAGAAGGAGATTTCAGTAAGGCCCAGGAGATTGCTGCGTAGGGTCATTTTAACAGGAACGTATGATGATTGCATGTTGCACCTAAAGGAAAGTATAACACCTAAAGCACTCTTAAACGAACCCACCCTTCCTCACCAGAACCTTAGTGTAGTATGTATGAACCACCTTCTCTAGTCAGTCAGAAAGACCAGATCCACTGTACTTGTAGATACAGTTCACTGTATTGAGTAGCTATCATTTTGGACATTTATTGGCCAGCACATCTTTACCACAGCTGTTGGAATGGATTCAGACCATTTGTCCCACTTAAGGAACTGTCTTCTCTGTAGGCAGTGCCTCTAGAACAACACACACCCAAGGGGAGAAAATGCTGCTTGCATGCAATTCTTTGGACTCATCTCAAGAAGGAAGAAATGATGATTTAAGTTGCAAAACCACCACCATGTTCTTGTTCTTGTTGGGTACAGAAGACAAAAAATTGCTAGTTCTACTTCTCTGACTGAAAGTGATCATGCAAAACAGTAAGGACTAGGGGCTTAGGGAAGGAGGACAATCAGAGAAAAGAGCAAATGAGAATGTTAAGTTAAATCAGTGACCCATTATGCTTTTTTTCCCTTCCCCTTGAGTCTCATTCACTGAATTTAAGCAGAGACAAAAAAATACTGGGCAAGAAAAGAGACAACAGGTGATTTTGAGTGATCAATCACAGAGAATCTGGGAGTGAAGCAGGTAAGTCTCGATGGCACCAAACATCATAAACAGTGACAGAAATCTGAATCTAACCAAAGGTACATGAAGAGGACATGAAGCTGAGAAGTAATATTTACCTAGAAGCTCAATTTGTGCTGTTTGAGCCAGATTAAAATCCAATTCATTCTTAACATAACACTGACATTACAGAAGTACAAAAGTAGAATAACATCCTGCATTCTTAAAGTCTGAAGTTCTGACTTTAATAAATTAAGAGAATATATACCTAGGGTAGGAATGTGCCACTTCTACATAGCTCTCTCCATGAGAGGAATGGTACTTGTTCTGATTTGATAGATGAACCACTGATGAATATATTGCCTCTGGAAATGATAGCATGGTCAAAAAAATGCAGTCCCATTTCTTTAGGCCAAGAAATATTCTGTTCATCATTTTTGCATTTCTAAGAGAACAAGCACTTTTCTTACGAATCCATATTAGCTGAAATAGTTGCATTTTTCCACTAATTTCTTTTCATGCATACACTTAAAAAAAATCCCAAACAACCTAACCCAGTAAGCCCTCCCCCTTGCTTTCTATGGAAACTGCCCAGCTTTTATTTGGAAGCCAAATGCCTGAAAACAAATTACAAATATTCTGGCTGAAAATCAAAATATTTTTATTAGATTTCAGTTTTTCAAGCAATTGATATGATAAGGATTAAGCCTCTGGCTTTGAGATGAAAAATATAAATTTTTGGTGGAAAGTAGATAATTTTTGTCAGAAGAATTTGTCAAAAATCTTTAAAATTAGCTTTATGGGAGCAGAGTAGAATTTGGCATGTAAAGCTTTCCCTCTATAATATTTGGTTAAAAACAACATACCATGATATAAGTCATGGTAATAAAGATATCATCATAGTTACTTCTTACAAAAACACTTTTCTTTGAAAAATGACCAATTTTGATTTTATTTATCATTATTACACACTGGGTGCTGTGCAAAGTTCTTGGCAGGGATTAAGGCTCTGTGACATCAGGCTTCATCCACAGAAACAAAAGAAAGTTGGTTCCTGTCCCAGAGGGTTTAAGACCCATGTTTCTGACAAGACACAAGAAGTGCACAGAGCAAACAGCCCGTAAAACACAAGGTAATAAGATGACTCTGATTAGCACAAGGAACAGTGGTCACTGCACACCAGCTGCCTGGCTGCTGCCAATGCTTTTTCAGGTTTCATCTTCGAGGACAATTTTACAGTTTATTTGAAGGAAGGTCAGACTTTGTGACTACTCATGAGACAATTTGTTTGCCACCAAAAGGACATCTGCACAGGAGTTAGACGAAAGGCTTGGGGAAGATAAGCTGGACTAGAGCAGAAGTATTTTGAGCCAAAAGTTTTGTATCTCTCGTGCAATGGAAACCTTTAACTTTATGGAGACCCAGAGGACATAAATGATGCTTTGCCACCATCTCCCAGTGTTGTGGCCAGAGAGGGAAGACCTAGGAAAATTCTCCCCTTAGCTGCAACTGTCAGATCCCAGCATCAACTCCTCTTCAATGCCACCAGGAACTGGTAAAAAACAGCTGTTTCTGGAAAAGTACCCTTTCCATTAATAGCCAAGGCACAAAAATTAGGACCTTTGCAGTCCACATTAGTTCATTTTAGCTAGAGGAATGCTCAGATTGGAGATGTCTTGGACAGGAAGCAACCAGAAAGCCTGGTCTGAATTGCATCAGGCAGTAACACTGGTTTCAGATCACTAGGAGATGCACCATTAGCTTTCCATCTCTAGACAACACAGAGCAAGCAACAAGCGACTGAGAAAGCTCCCAGGCATCAGAAAGAAGAAACCTATATCTTAGGGCAGTGGAGAGCAATTCCCCCACAAAAGCTGTCATTTTTCCTCCCTGAGGTGTTTGGACTCCTTCACTGGGAGAAAGAGGAAGGAAACAGGAAAGTAAAGCCCATTAGACGCGATGCTTTCCCTGACAGGCAAATACTGTAACCCTAGGAGTGAAAGGTGCTGAGGAGAAATATTGTTGCTGGAAACACATTTTGTGTACATGTGTGCAGACCTGGAAAAGCACAATAACCCCACAGAGTGCACGCATGAGAAAGCAACCTTTACATCAAGAGAGGTTAATAGACTTTTGTTGCATTATTAAGTCTTAATTTCTCGTTTATTAAGCGGATGCTATGTTCAAAGTTGTCTTTCCTTTAGGGCTTTCCCTGCAAATTGGCTCTCAGCTCTGTGTGTTCCATCCCAGTGCAAGGATGCCCTCAAAATGACCCTTCAACAATCCCTTTGACAGAACTAAACTGGAGCAGAGCTAGTTTTTTATTAGGCTCTGGGGGGACCTGGCTGCTCTGTAGGTTGAAAGGCATCAGAGCTACTCCTCAGGTGGCCAGGTGTGAAAATAGCTGCCATATTCAGCCTGACCTGATCCATCACCCAGCCTCCTGGGGTCCTTGCAACAGCTGGCATTTAAAAGCAAAACAATTTCCCATGTGTTTGTCACTCATCTGCAGCGTAATAAGACATCAAGCTAAGTTACAAACCACTGTAGTCCAAAATAGAATTCCTGTAAACTTCCTGAGGAGACCTGAGGTCTTGGGAGAGCAAGGCAGCCAGGACATGCCTGCTTTTATATCCCAGTGGTCTTGTTTAGCCCACAGACTGTGATTAGAGTGTGTCCTCCTTGCATAATGCATGCTCATCTACATTTTCTCTGGGACTGCCATTGCTAAGATAAATCCTTCTTTTCCCCCTCTACCACTGCTCACCGTGCTCCGGGCTGATGGAGCATTTAGCACTCCTCTCCAACACCAGTTCTCGTTACGGGTCTCTGCATATTTAAAATTGTTGTGTTGTAAAACCAAGAGAAGAAATAAGCTACTGTGAATTATTCACAACCTAACCCAGGCAAAATTAAAAATATATTTTACAATCAAAGGTCTTTCTTAGCCTGAGTTTCCACAGATGTGAGCAGCAAGAAGAAAAAAAATGGAAAGAAAAGTAAAACCATAAAAGCACTCTCAACGTTTTACTGGGTTCCTACTTGGCTGGCTTGGGCTCCATAAAATATAGTCCTGAACAGTGATTTCTTCAATAAAAAGGAGTTTATCTTTACACAGACTTCATTAAGGCCCAATGCAGGCAGGCAGTCATACTCTTCAGAGCATGGAAACTTGCTTTCTCTCACATTTCTTGCTGATGGAGCAGATGGTTTGAGTGCCTTGACTGGAAGAGCAGCCTGAGGTTCTTTGAAGGCTATTTGCCACACAAGAGGTCATTTGACTTCAATGGAACCACTCCAATTTACCTAGCACCTAATTTGTGCATGAATCCTGTGCACACATCTAATCTCATCTACGTCTCACCCAAGTGTCTGCAGAATGCTTTGGGGACAGACAGATGGCCAGAAATACCTCGAAGTTCACTACAAACTTTGCAATGTGGCAAGGCTGAAGGTCAGGTACATCAGAAGAAGCAAGAGCAATAAACTCTGTACTAAAATTAAGACCCTTTACCACTGCAGAATCCCTCTTACAGACAGTATTTCTCAAAAGAAAGGCATTTGAATGCACACTCCAAATGTAAAGAACGGTAAAGAATGGTAAAAATCTACAAGGGGGGATGGAGGAGAATGAGCAGTAGGTGTCAAGAGGAATTGTTGATTCTCACCCCTCCTGTTTTCAATAGTAAGTACTCAAGTTGTTTATGCAGCACCAAATCAGTGCAAGCACATGGATTAATGGCCCTATGGTACTCTGTCTCATGTCATCACTGACATTCTGCTTGCACACACAAGCCTCTCTGCCATCTTTGTGTATGCATCTTGAATTTTACTTAACTATTGTTTTTTTCAAACCTCTACTTTTATGTTAACGCTTTCACTTGTGCATTCAGCACAGACTATTCGGAACCATCCCTTCCCCTGCTGCACACATTCTCTGCCCAGGTTCTTGAACTCCCTTTTCCTAGAGCTCTTTAAAATTCTACCAGTTTCTGCAAGAAACGACGGGTTTTTTCCTCCTACATTTGGTTTCATTCTGAAAAAAAAAGAGGGATCAACACAATCTGTTGTCAAATTAAGGACAGGGGCATAGGAATGACAGACAGGCTCCCTAGCTAAACGAAGCATGTTTATCTTGACGCACACGGGTACACACACACCGTTGTCAGAGAAGCACAGGTGCACACCTACCACAGATGCCGAATTCACATGCATCACGTTATGAATTCATTTGCAAAGGCTATTCATACTCTGGGGATTTTCACACCATCTGATGATGAGAAGGGCTTTGGTTGGGGAGCCTGCAGCCTGGCTCTGTGCTACCAGCCAGCCTCCATGTGGCACAGACAAGGTTTGCAGGGCTATCCGGCGCCTTCACCACCCACCACCAACACAAGAAACCAGGCTGAGTTGCCACCTACCTCCCAGGGTGGCAGAGATGAGGATGTGGGTGCCGTATTTTTTGATGATGGTATCAATGAACTGCTGCGTGGTGGGTCTCCTGCCCAGGAGGCGGATGCTTCTCTGAAACTCAGGCATCAGGGGCAGTGGATTGTGGAGCAGGTCCCTCCGCTCGATGGCTGTGTTCCTCACCTTCCAACGGGCAAACTCCCTACGCGACAAGACAGGAACACAACAGGGGTGAGGCTTTGAGTCCAGAGGGGCAGGAAGATCCACTGAGGGCAGGGAAGGATGATGGTGAAGGGGACAATCCTGTTGGACACCCCCACATGGACACAAACGTGAGGCCACAAGGCTAGACAGAAGGGGAGAGGGAGGAGAAGAGGAAAAGCAAGACATTAATGTACAGTAATAACACACTTTGACGATTAGGGTCTGAGCTGATGAGGAGGCAGTC
Source organism: Phaenicophaeus curvirostris (assembly GCF_032191515.1). Classification (NCBI taxonomy): domain Eukaryota; kingdom Metazoa; phylum Chordata; class Aves; order Cuculiformes; family Cuculidae; genus Phaenicophaeus; species Phaenicophaeus curvirostris. The sequence continues at coordinate 5,633,003 of NC_091411.1, forward strand.
TCAGTCTCCAGAGACATCTGGCAGAGGGCTGCATTTCCCTACAAAGAAAGCAGCACAGTCCTTTCACCCTCACACATTTAGGGGGCCTTTCATCTCTCCATAAAGCATCAAATTCTGGTTTCTGTCACCAAAAGAGCTGGCCAGTTAGACTGTAGAACCAGATCAGTCTGATCGTGGCTGAGTCCATGTCCACAGCCCTTTCTTTTAGCTACTGCTTTTGTAAAGCAAGGCTGAAGGAAACACACTGTCTCCAAACATCTTAATCTTTCAGCACTGGGGAGTACAGCAAAAGATCACTTTGAAAAACAATATGCTTGATAAACCATCTAAAAGGATCGATTCAGATATAAACAGAGGCCAAGATGAAAAGGGAGGTTTTGTTTCTTTCTTTCTTTTTTTTTTTTTTTTAAAAAAAAACCAAACCAACAACATAAAGTGATTTTCAAATCCTTTTCTTTAAACCGATAGTGACTGGGAAAAAATAAAGCTAATATTTGCAAAAGCAGTGCTTTATTGCAGGTATCCATTTTTAAATGACTCAGAAGGGAATGCCTAGAGAAAACCTAGCACATCTGCGATCTAAAATCAGGCATCTGAAATACATCACCAGCTGAGCACCTAAAAGATGAGAAACTTATTAATGTCCTTCAAAAAATATTGAGCAAGGCTTTCTTAAAAGGAAAGTATATTATTTCTAACCACCCTCCTACAATGCACCTGCACTACCTTAAGCCATGTCCCAGATAATTGAGTCACAGGCTTCTCTTGTCACTTTCCATTCACTTATTCCTGTAACTCGGTTTTAAGACAAAAATTTCATTTCAATAATAGGAATGACAATACCTGGCACTGACATGGCACTTTCTATCAAAGTGTGTCAACTAGCACCAGTAATCCCACTTGGCTGGTAGAGAACTTGACATGCAGGCAGATTCAGGAGATGCTGTAAGTCTGTTGCAAAACCAGGATCACAAACCAATTCCTTTTAATCCCAGGTTAATTCTACACTCACTCCACTTTGTGTTAGGTTATTTTACTTAATGCAATTATGCATTTATTTATTTTGATTGTACCCCATCACAACCCCCCAGGGTGCCTAACAACATTTGCATTGATTAAAATAGCAAAGTGCCAGCTTTTTACTTCAAAGTTTCTCCTTATACCTGAGCTAACATCCTCTTTGTGTCTCCTAGGCTTTCACAAGCCAAGTAAACATACCAAAGCAAAACACCACATCTTACCACATCCTAAGTCTCATTAGTTTCAATCTTTGAAACCCACAGAAACACTGGTCTTCCCTAGACAAAACTCTGTCAAAAGGCAAAAAAAACACCCTAAATCCAACCCCAAAACCCCATTGACTAAGGTCTTAATACCACAAGTGGAGAAAACAGACCACTGGCTCTAAAATTGCCTGCAGATAACAAGCACATTAACAGTGTCTATGTATTCACTGTATGGAACACAACATATTTTTTCCCTGCTGTGCAATACTCAATATCTGTGAAAGACATATCTGAGGGGGGTGACACGGTTGCTTTTAATGATAGGCAGAACCTTAAAACTAAAGACAAATAACTTCTCTGACAAAACAGGGAGTTTGCTCTAATCATCCCTGATTAGAGTGGTGATCCCAAATTTGTCTATACAAGGAAAGCCTCTTTGCAAGAAAAAACGATCCCTTCAGGGATCAACAATTAACACTGTATGGGAAGGCACAGCTCTGGATGCTAAAAGACAAGCAAGGTTTTACAATAATAGAGATTCCCATGTTCTTATCATGAAGGTTATAACCAGTAAGCATAAGAAAAATGCCATCTGTGCTTCCTCTCTATAGAGACAATTATTGCTCCTGTAAAACTCAAGCAGGCTTACTCTCAGATTACTGCTTCCTGCAAGCATTATCAATAAAGACAGGAGGGATTGGAGCTCCCCAGAGCAAGCATGTTTTCAGAAAGTGCTGGGGGAATGCTTCATGCTCCCTAAGTTCAGAGAGTTTACTTTTGTTACTGTCAAGTTATCTATTGCAAAGCAAAGACCATGAAGTTGAAATTTGCAGCTGTTCAAGTAGGGCCCTATTGGTGTATCAATACTCAAACCCTAGGAGAGCCTCCATTCAATGTGTGGAGATGGAGAGAGCAAGCAAGATACAATGAGGACCATGCATGGGTAATAGAGGTGGGAGAAAGTAGGAACAGAGAGTGAGAAATTGGTAAACTTTGTTCAAAGGAAAACTGGGTTCGGTTTTTACTTCAGGGCCAACATCAGTTTTTGCATCCTCTCTAACACCACTGACAGGAGGCAAAAGGTGGAATTTAAAAGAAATTATTGCCAGACCAACCTTGCCTGCTGTCAAGGGACAATTCCAGTCACCATTCATGCAGCAGGCAAGCCCTTAGCAGAGTCCACATCTAAAACATCATAGTGAAGGAAACTTTTTCCACTCAGTTCTTATGCATCCCAACCCTCCCCAGGGCTTCCAGTTCCTAGGGCATATCATTGAGGTGAAAACCCAGTTCTATTATACTCTCCAAATGCCTGGATGTGTGGCATTCATAGCTGATGAGAAAAGCTGAGCAAATACGTTATGATGAATAATTTATGCAACTAACTTAGATGTTTATCTTCTGCTCATAGAATATCCATGAGCCAGTTGCAATTCCCTCTAATTTATGCATTATTTGAATTTACTTGGTGACATTTTTCAAGCCTTTTTTTTTTTAATGTGGTTTTGCACAGTGTTTGCCTGTGTTCTCTCTCTGTGTGCTGTTGATTGGTTGGGACTGGTCAAGCAAATGATATGGTATCGTTAAGCCTCCCAATTAACAACCACAAATATATTTTAAACTTCGCTTCCCAAGTTCCACAATATTTTACATTGAATATATTCCAGATGCTAGCAATCTTCCATGCAACCTACAGAACTCTCTGCCATACGATGCATCCAACATCAAGATTATGGTACAATTTTGGAAGATAGATTTCACATTAATGGATATGGCTAGTGAAATCACTTGGAACTGAGGTGATTAAAGAAAAATATATTTGCAGGGAACAGCACAGCTCTAGCCTTAGGGAATCATCCAACCTGTAACTCCTGGACTCTGTGAAGAAACACCTTCAAGAACAGACTTTCTGTTAGTTTTCAATATTGACTTCATTGTATTCTTTGCAGAAGTGGCTACTATCGGCCAAACCTGACTCTATGGCACTGGGCTAGGTAAGCGAACTCTTGTCTGGTTGTCACCACTGAATCCTTGGATCTGTGAATCTTTGGAGGACCTACCAAGGATGTGGATTCATGGATGATGTGTGCAAAATGACACTGAAACCTTTCCTCTCAGAAATTATTCTTGGATGCCATTTCTCTGGTCATTCCTTCTCCAGACCACCATGACAATCTCAATGCCACTGCCTAGAAAGAACAGGTGAGGCCTCTGCAGGTCTCAACACACTTTATAGAGAGAAATATCGCGTCACTGCTTGCTCATTTTGCAGATGAAGAAGTTGCAAAGACTGGACCAGGATTATGATGGCACCCCATGATGTGGTTAGCATTAGCACAGAATCCTCTGACCTTCAGGGAAAATCCCTAGCAAGGGCCTGAACTTCTGCCAGTGGGGAAGCTTTTAAGAGCTTCGGAAAGATAAACTTCTTAGAAAGGAGGAGGGAAAGTCTGTATCCCTGATGCAGATATAGGATAAGGAGAAACTATGACCTAACGTCTAAGTAGTAGGGGGGAGGATGTTGTTTATGCTCTGATGTCTTGCCTGTGTAGACAGCCCATGCTAATGGGGAATGTACCCAGGAAAACGCCTGTCAGGTCAGCAGAGGGGAGCCTGCTCTCTAATGTCTGGCAAAAGCATTGAAGAACTCATTCTTGTAATGGCTGGAAGGGGTAGGAAGTGCTAATGCCTGAAGCGGGAAGGGAGGTGAGATGAAATAGAGGGATGAAGTACTGTCTCAGGGAGGTAGATCTATTTCAGGCCTTCCTCCCTGTCACAGTAAGGGGATGCATTTTATTTGTATACAGCTATATCTGAGAAAACACTCATCCCTTCAGAGTTTGTGTTAATGAGCTCCCCATCAAGGCCATGCATGTCAAAGATAGAGGGAATCACTAGGGATGTCTCGACAATCATTAGTGATATGACCCCTCCAGGAAAACAGAAGAAAAAAAAGGATTAAAATGCTGAATAAGGAGAAAAAAAATTAAAAGCCAGGAATAGGTACATCACCCAGACCCCCACTGCACCAGCAGATAGGCTGGGAGAATCCAAGGGCATGAACTTTTCTACCCAGGAAGAGAAGTCTGAAAGAGAGAGACCGTCAGAGCAAGTTAAATTCCCCATCTTCAAACGGCCAAGACAACCAAAGGATGTAAGTGAAGAAACAAGTTCAGCATAGACCTTGGGGGCTGGCGCTTGCAACCACAATGAAATTAAATGCATTAAACAATCACTGAGACAGAACGTTTGAAAAGGGAAAAGGGCAAAAAAGGAGAGCACAAAGACACTGAACAAAGCGTACAACTGTCATGCTGAGCAGAACACCCCAACACCTCCGGCTGCTGGATATATCGCCCTCAGAGCCTACAGGCCAGTTTGTGCATCCCACTCACAGTGCACATTCAGCAAACAGGACCAGTCCCATCACTCCCTGGAAGCTGGGAGAGAAGGCGGATCAAACTTCTTTGTTTGGCAGTTCTTTATCTTTTTTAGAGATCATAGCTCAAAAGGCATCAACTGATTTGGTGATGAGCAGAAAGAGGCTTTCCAAAGACAACACCCTCTTCAGCAACAGCGAGACACAAACATTTCTTTACATCCTCTACCTGGCATACTGCATACAGCAACTCTGTGATGTCATTAGGATCCCTAGTCAGAAACAGGGAACTTCTAGAGCCTTCTTGCTCTCTTAGATTTTTCATGCATGTATAGTGGCATCTGCCTAGACAGCTCCCTGGCCCTTGTTTTCATCCAAACACTTCATAGTCATTAAGACAGGAATTTTGGACACCTCTATATATGTTGCAGACAAGTGTTATTAGCTCTGAGAACGAGTCTGAACTAAAACAGGTGTATTTTAGACCTTGCCCAGGTAAAAAACAAGTTGTTAGCATCAAGCGCTTAGCCCAGAATCTTCCTAGATACTACTACAACAGAGTTGTTAGTTCGGCAGTTTTGTTTTGTCTTTATTTTTCTCAGTCTAATTGTCCCAGGCACAGGCTGCACAAAGTAATAGTTATCTTCAGTCCTCAGGGTGATAGCTCTTCCAGCTTACTGTGAGCCCTTGACTCCACAAACAATGCCAAGGGGGCAGGATAGGAGCATGACAACAGCACTATAATGCTTATCTTTTACTGCCAGATCTGACTTAATGTGAGTCTGTACAGGATATCTGTGATTGTGGCGGGGTCAGTGATGTTTTATTTCTAGTCTGTGCCCTCAAAATGCCAGACAGCCCCAGGCTGAGCAGTGCAATATTCCTTTAGCAGTTTCCTCTGCAGCTTGGCCTCTTCTCTATCTAGGCCAGCATGAAGAAGTCAGTCTTCAAAGCTCAGCTTTTCAAAGGACCTACAAGAATTAGTTTCCTGTGAGGGTTTGGCACTCGTCCCCCCTAATCTGTTTAAGAAAACTCCAGTCCATCGATTCAAACTAGTTCCAAATTAGACAGAGGATGAAACTCTGCCATAAAAGAGAGAAAAAAATACAAAAATCTAATTCCAGAGCAGTATGAAAAAGAAATCACTAAACCTGAAAGTCTGACAGCATTTTGCATAACAACCAGGCAAGCAGACAGGCTGGCATATGACAGGCGACTAAGATAAATAAATTGACTATTGATCTATTGATAAATACTGTGCTGCCTGCAGCAGTTTTATTCTTACAAGGGCATTTACCTGGGTAGGGCTGAACCCAAGGAGAAGATCCATCAGCATCTGGAACGTTCAAGAGAATCTTATGGAAGAAATAACACAACGCTGTTGGACTGCTCACTCTTTCATCTGTCTCCATAGAAGAATGGAAGAACCTCCCGTTCTTTCCTTAGTCTCTGCTTTGGCCGTATGCTTGGTGTTGCTGAGGTGTCTGAAAACTCAGCTACTCCCCCTTTTCCAAGCAACGATTTCAGCCTGTAGGATTTTCCTGTTACAAGCAGAGCTTTGTTTTCATCTCTGATTTTTTTCTTAAAAACCTTAAATTGTTCCAGGGTTGAAAATGTGGAGGATTATTTGAAGGAGAGGGAGGTAAATAATAGGTCCAGAAAAACATGAAATTAGCAAGAAGTAAAAGGAAAGAAGATTACTTTGAAGTTAGTTGGCTTTCCAGTGACCTTGAAAGCACCTTAGTAAACAGATTGTTCCAGCACTCAATCAAAAACCAATCAGATAGACATGACTGACTCTTGTGTTCTTTCTTAAGATGGGACTATACTCGGGATCTTTTAGAAGGCAACATGTAATTGTTGGGTGCTGAAAAGATCAATGTGTGTGGAAAAAAAAAAAGGAAGCTGGAATAAATTTCGTACTAGAAAATTCAAGCAGGTTGATTCGACACAGGTAAGAACAAGCTAGAAGTTATGTCGTTAAATTTGATCACTACTAAGTTCATTTATTATTGAATTTGATCACAGCCAGGACACGGCTATGATTCCTAGCTCTGACCTCAGATCTAAACATAGTTACCATTAAAACCAGCAATCACAAGCAAGCATAGCAGAGTAGGTTGGTATCCCTTCAGCTGAATGGAGTCACCTCCAAGTTACATGTTTATGTAGATAACACACAGTAATTTCTAAACTTCTTCCACACAGAGCAAACTCACCAGCTACCTTCACCTGTTATCTATTGATCTGTTCCCATATTTCACCCAAGTCAGTTGCTACAAGTCCCTTTCATCACATCCATCAGGTTACACTGCAAAGTCCTTGTGGGACATTTGTTCCACTCAGCTCTCCCCATACAGTTCTTTGTGCAGACTACGTTGCAAACAGCACGCACCTCAGGCACTCGAGATACCCTTTCCAACACCAGCCTACTTAAGCCTTATCTACCCTGGAGACTCGTTTGTAAGTAGTTCCCATTACTGTTAACACCATTTCAGCCGTTTTCAGCATTGGGCTGACAGCGCTTCTTCTAAGCCACTACAATTTACATAGTGGGTGATGCCAGCTGCTAGAAACCAGAGTGACATTCCTACAAGAGCTCCCAGCATTGTTAGAGCCACTGCAGCTTAACTAACATTATCAACAATAGGAAATGTTCTATTCCATTGTTGTTTTCTTCTTAAAAGGTTGCCTAAACCAGACATGGTTTATTAAGCCACTGAAGAAACTATTCTAATAGGCTGCAGGGTCCTGTGCCCCAAGCACCGGAATGGACAGTGGAGACACCTATTCCTTCACTGTGAATTATGATAAAAACCACAAGAGATGCAGCCAGAACAATTCTCCAATAAAATACCTGAGGTAGCCTAGAGAAAATCATCTACAAAACAGGCATTTTGAGTTCTACAGTTATGACTACAACACTGATTTTTTTTTATTTTTTTTTTCATAGCAAGGCCTCCTGGATTTCTGTTTGGTACAATTTTAGGTTCTCTTCTCCACCCTTCTTCCTGTTCCCTTCTTGTACATTCCTTAGCTCAACACAGGATCCCTTTCCAGAGAGCTGATGGCATACATCAACCAATTAGACCTAGTCAGCAACAGGTTGGAAAGGAAACTAAGACACAGAAAGGTGAGACAGTTGACTGAGGCTGTATAGAAGCATGGGGCAGAGATAGGAAAAGGCCCCAGACTGTTCAGTCTTGCACTGTAGCTGCTGAAAATAAGACAACCACCAAGAAACAAAAGAAAGATGTTTTCACATTGAAGTGTTCGTTCAGACTCTAGTAGGTTAGAGGATTAAACTCTTGATGAATTCTCTCACCGTATGGCTGAATAGTACATGAAAATATTTAAATTTGCTACTTTTGAGAGCAAATTTTAAATGGAAGACAGGCAGACATCTTAATTCATAGAGCAGATAACAGATCACCCAAGGGAAGACTGGCCCACACTAAGTCATGGTGAGCTCTTTACCCCATGTAGCCTCAGCCTGATAGACCAGCCCTGCCCCAAAATTCACCAACTAGACTGAGTCAAAATTGCCCACTGGTGTTCCTAAGAGCACAACAGCACAAATCAAAAGCTGTAACAAAAACATAGTTTGGAACAAGTCATTTCATTAAATTGCACTTGCTTCATTTCCTGGAGATACAGGTGCGGGGATTACAGGGGTTTTTTTTCCTAATTTTAGCTGTAGCAAGCTGATAACCTTAGCCCGTGACATCACAGCCCCAAGCTTTGCTCTTCACTTATCATGATTCACAGTTAACTTGGATGAAAAAACTGTGAGAAATGTGGACATGAACCTTAATTTCCCACTCTACAACCTAAGATACCTGGCTACTGCAATACTGGCAACTTAAGCACACCATTTGCCAATACTGGAAAAGCATCAGAAATTCAGTGTTGATGTCCTCTTTTTCTAAAAAAGCCCTTTTTTTTTTTTCCAACACAGCATGCAATCATGTTACACAACTAGAACTCTTAGAAGATGAAGCCATTAACCCCCTCTGGTCAGTTATTCTACTTGCTTGGCAAAAGCTCAAAAAAAAAAGTACCATTTAAATACAAAGTCCCTTCTGCCTCCTACACCCAGCTGTGCTCTGGAGGCATTCTTGGCAGAGCCACCTGGGCACAGCTACCATGCTTGGCTTGCAGGCTCAGCAACAGCAGGCAGTGATGGGAAAGTTGTCCCCTCTCACCCACCCCCTCGCCCCTGAGTCATTCTCAGCTGATGGAAATACTAACTATCATGTAAAGTAGGTGCTGGTGGGCGGCTTGGATGCCTAAAGATGGTCAGTTGGCAAAGACGCCAGTTTACATCAGGGATCTCTTGCTGCAGGCCAGTTGAGATGTTTTTGTCCAGGTTAAGTGAAGTGAATAGGGTCCATACCCTACCCTGCCAGAGAATATCCTTCAGATGGAAGAGAATGCTCCAGGCTGCATGTAGAGAATATGTCAGGAAACCATGACTTGCAGAGATCCAATAGGACAGAGAGACGAAGCACTGTCTGCACCTAAAGGCATACCCAGATCCAACACATTGTCATCAGCTCAGAATAACCCAGGAGATGTGATGAGGGCTGGCATCCTTCATTACCCATGCTGTTGCAAGGGATCTTGCAGAAAGCGTTCACAAGCACATGGAGGAGGTACAAGAGTGCAAGTGAACAAAATTTGTTTTGTCATCATAAAATAAAACCACTCTTCCCTCCCACACTGATCCTTGCTACTTTATTCCTATAGTGTTGTGACATTATTTCCTCCAAAGCTGGTGTAGGAGAAAACACTGGCTCTTTCGCGCAGTTCCTTAGTACACCCATCTCTGTGCCTTCACAGCAAGAGCTGTGGCTCAGCATCCCTTTGGTTTTCAAGCTGTGCTGTTGCGTTCAGGCCACTCGCCAAGGGCTGCTATTTTAATGGTAATATCCATACAAGGTGGCTACATGCCAAGACTTCCCTTTCAACATAGGATTCAGATGTTATCTGGGCATGAAATTACTCGCAAAAACCATAAGGTGAGAGGTGAAGGGCTGAAAACATTAGGCTGCAGACTATAGATGCAGCAAAATTCAAGTCATCCATAATCAGAGACATTTGTGCTTTGTTCAAGATTAAAAAAACTGTCCCCAAAAGGCTGTGACATTTCAGAATTACAGTGAAATTGAAGAAATTTTCTCTAGGAAAAAGGTGACCCATTTCCTCAGACTACATCCCTCTTTAGCAAAAAAAACCCTGAATACAAGCAGTGAGAAAGCCTTGAACATTCCCTGGTTGCTCCAAAATCTCATTTCAAGAAAAATCAGTTTTGATGTATGTAATTTTCATTCCTAGTCATGCCATTTCAAACTCAGACATGTTTTGATGGAGGAAATAAAAAGACTACAATAAAATAAAAATTCACAAAGTCTTGAAGAAAGGCAATCATTTTGCATGCTGCAAAGTGGCCAGAAATAAAAAGACAACCATGCTTTTTATGCAACACATTTCATAAAGGAAAAACTTTATTTTTGTCCTGTCCTATGCAGGGAACAGAGACTGGTGAATGCAAATGTTTTTGTTTCCTTGGATCCGTTTGTGAAGCTTTGAAGTACTTGGTTAATCAGGCACATGCTTAGCAATTTCCCAATCATGAGTCATGTTTCCTTTAGCTGTTATTTGTGACTTTGATACATGGATCTCAAAGCACTTTTAAATAAATGTCTTGCTGTAGAGAGAAAAGCTCAAGCACCAAGAGATGAACAACTTTTCCAAGGAAGACATCTAGTATATAGCACAGCCATGAAGAAAATCAACCCAGATCTGAACAAAGCATTTCAAAGCATGCAGCAATGTAGCAGGCAGCTCATCAGTGCAGAACACATCATCTGAAACCCCTCTTCCTCCCAAGCTCCTCTCTATGTAGGCAATTTATAGGGAAGCTAGCTCAGTTGCTGTATTCAGGAATGGATTCTCTTCAGTAAAGGCTTTAGGTCCCTACCCAGAACTACCTGGCTCTTGCTTCACTCCAGTGCCTTCCTCACCCAGGAAAGCAGCGGTCTCCCTGCCACCCACTGCCTCCATCAGCGGGACTTGTCCTTCCATTGTTCTTTCAACATCACATGCTTAGAAAAGAGCATCTGAACTGCTATAGCTTTAAATTGGAGAGGGGAAGATTTAGATCAGACATTAGGAGGAAATTCTTCACAGTGAGGATGGGGAGGCTCTGGCCCAGGTTGCCCAGAGAAGTGGTGGCTGGCCCATCCCTGGAAGTGTTCAAGAAGAGATTGGGTGGGGCTTGGAGCAGCCTAGTCCAATAGGAGGTGTCCCTGTCCATGATAGAATTAGATGATATTTAAGGTCCCTTCCAACCCAAACCATTCTATGATTCTATGATTTCACAAGCAAGAACTAAAGCAAGTAGAAACAGAACCATTTAGGTTGGAAAAGACCCTTAAAATCACCAAGTCCAACTGTTAACATAACACTATCAGACAGAGGATGTCATGAACAAACTTGCTGCTCTCAGCAGGTGCCCATTATGCCTGTGACAATAAACACTCCTGCCCACTGTCTGCTGCCTGCTCAGGGCTTGGCTCTGCAGGGTACACCACTTCCCACATTCGACTCAATAAGGCTAAGGGTAGCAGCGGCAACATGCAAACACAACCCCACGCTGGCCAGAGGCAGAAGTACATGTCTTATATTCACAATGGCACACAATTTCCCAAATTCTAACCCTTCTGGGAAGAAACAAAAGCCATGCGCTTCAATATATGGAGTGAGCTGGAGTCATACCATGAGGGTGGTGGACCTGTTCTATAGCAAGAGTGATAAGGATCAAATACACGCTCAGGGCATTTATCTTCTACAAAGTAATAGGACCGCAAAGGCTATGAAATCAATCTAATGAAATGCAAACCACTTCCTTCAGGAAGGTTATGTTGATTGCCAACTCTGTTAATGTTCAATTCAGCAAAGAAGAATGTGTTGGACGGTCTAGGGAAGAAGGTTGAAGATCTCTAAGGCTTCCAGCGGTGTTAGTCTGTACCACTTCAGGTTGCGTGTGTCTGTATGCCTGCAATTTTATGACTATACCATAGCCAGCTGGTACAGGAGACAGTTTGAATATAAAAAGGACCACCAGAGTGCTTCCTTAACTCACTGAGCTTCAAGCACACTTAAAATAGCTGAGAGGGGTTGTTATACGCATGCCGTGGGCATAAAATCTGCAGCATGGTGGATGGAAAGAGTTCAGCGAAAGGGCAGTACATGCAAACTGCTAACTGCCCTGCAATGCGCACAGAGCCTCATGACCACCTGTCCACACGAACCATTTAATCCAGCTACAAAGCAGAATCCACTCGCATGCTAAGGTCCAGATGTGAAATTCAGGTCCTGAAGAAGTTAAGAGCAAAATCTCTTTGACTTCAGTATCCAACATCATATGCAAAGGTAGTCTCAAGGCCCAGCACATCTCTGGGCTGTCAGCAACACAATTCAGGGTTTGGAACAGAAGGCTGGTGTTGAGCCTTGCTGCTAAGCAAAGAGCACAATCCCCTTCCCTAAATACAGGGCACTCTCCTGTAGGGCAGTGTAAGGCCAGCTGCAAAGATTTATAGCCTTACCATTCAGGGGCTCTTTAGGGAAAAAGAGAGGTCAGCTGTGCAGGGAGGATTGGGGTTTTCTTGTTTTCAGGAGGAGTGGTTTGGGATTTTTAAAGTTTAATAGGAAGTGAAATACAGAGTGAAAGGGGTTGTTCTTTAGGAAAGCCTCTTAGATCTCATTTTCATTTTGGCTTGGCAGGTATATGATTTGTGCTTTTATTGTGGCTCAGGGATCCTTTGCTGAGTCTGGATGGGAGCTTCTCTGAGACTGGTTCTCCCTCTTTTGCCAGTACCATTTTCTTTCAGGATAGGCTTTTTTTTTGTTTGTGCTAAGTTAAAGTTAGGATCTCTCTGAGGAAACCTAGTCTGGAAGTATCAGATACCACAGAGAAGCAAAAAAGACCTCCCCTCATGGCTGTTTCAGAGGGTGAAGACTGGACCAAGTTAAAGCACATGGTACGCTTGCTAAAACCATACATATGGCTGAATAAGGGATTATGTGCTATTGCACATCTGAGACTCTGCTCAGGAATAATGAACTGGACCCCAGAATTTTGAGGCACATGCATATTTATATATTTATCTGCTGAACAAAACAACAAGATCTGCAATGCTTTTTATTTGCCTTCTGGGTTTTGAGATTTAAAGACTCATATTTTCTGGCTTTTGTTTGCAATCCTTAAAGACAGCATCTTCTTATTTTTTTAAATGGAAGTTAGGAGTTATACCATAACATGACTGAAGCCTGGAGTACTTAAAGAAGACAGGGGGAAAAAGCTTGTATGAGTCCCTCAACTCTTAAAAAACTGGAGGACAAAAATATCTGTGCATTGTGGTAGCGAGCTGGTCCCAAGGTCTCCTACTACTCACTAGAAACCTCACAATTCCCAGTGCCCAAGCACTGGGAAGTAATAAGAGGGATCAAAGTCTCCCTCCTTGACATGAGCTAGGTAGTTATCCCTTAGGGTACAGCTTGACCTGCTCCTGGACTCAGACAAACTGCTGCTCAGTCCAGCAGGATGCTTTTTATCACTCCTTTCCACAATGTGGCACTCGGATTTCTTCTTCCTCCTGCTCTTTGATGGAATTGCTTCCCCTCTTCATGCTTCCCAGCCTCCCTTCTTTGTTTCTCTCCCCCAGCTGCTGCATTGTGCTGGGCAGTACAGATGCAGGGTCCTTCAAACTATATTCCTGTGGCAGGATGGAGAACCTGATTGATGTAAGTTCAGAGCAACGGCTGCTGCAAGCGTGACGGGGGGAGAGGGCAGTCCTGGAACTGCCTACAGTGGGAGGAATCAACGACAGGGCCCTGTGCAAGAGCATCACCCAGAGGCCTCCACAATAAGTGCATGTTTATCTCACTCAATATTGCCTCTGCAGCAGACCTGGTTGTCCCTGCTCCTCTCACTGTTGCTTGCAAAGCCCAGCTGCCTGCGACTTTGCTGATCTCCGCCTATAAGAAGCAGCGACTCCAGATTAAAGTGTCTTTTCACAGCTCTGATATTGCTCCTCTTAAAGCCTGTGTTCAGTTCTGGGCCGCTCACCACAAGAAGGATGTTGAGGCTCTGGAACGAGTCCAGAGAAGAGCAACGAAGCTGGTGAGGGGGCTGGAGAACAGGCCTTATGAGGAACGGCTGAGAGAGCTGGGGGTGTTTAGCCTGGAGAAGAGGAGGCTGAGGGGAGACCTCATTGCTCTCTATAACTACCTGAAAGGAGGTTGTGGAGAGGAGGGAGCTGGGCTCTTCTCCCAAGGGACAGGGGACAGGACGAGAGGGAATGGCCTCAAGCTCCACCAGGGAAGCTTCAGGCTGAACATTAGGAAAAAATTTTCACAGAAAGGGTCATTGGGCACTGTCAGAGGCTGCCCAGGGAGGGGGTTGATTCACCTTCCCTGGAGGGGTTTAAGGCACAGGTGGATGAGGTGCTAAGGGGCATGGTTTAGTGATTGATAGGAATGGTTGGACTCAATGATCTGGTGGGTCTCTTCCAACCTGGTGATTCTATGATTCTATGATTCAGAAGGAGATGCCCTGGGTATTCTCGCTTCCCTGAGCCTCACCCTGCTGCCTGCCCATCTCCCCTTGCCCCCACTCATCCCTGTGTTTGGAAGGGCAGGTGGTGGCTGTATTTAAAGCCTCAGTCTCCCTGGGCGCTGGACCTTTACAAGCAGCGCCCTCATCAACAGTGCTGAGTTTCACCGACTGATTGTTTTCTGATGCTGTTTGGCATTTATACTGGCTGCATAGAAAACTTATTATAAAATCATGTTTGTGTTCCATACATTATATCTGTGTCTCACTGCGGCAGGAGAACGAAGCATGACAGAGTCAGAGGGGCATGGCTGATGAAAGCCTCTGCCAAGGTGACAGGGGCCAAGCTGCAGTGCGGTCGCAGTCTTTGCAGAGATGAAAATAGGAGCCCCTTGATCAGCCCCAGGTTAACCCGAGGGTAGTTTAGCTGTTGCAGTTCTCCTGACCAGATCTGTGCCACACGCCACAAATAAATGTTCTAAACTCAGATTAGTTTTATATCAGATGGCTGCAATGGTCCCTGCTGCTATTAAAAATCTGTTAGTCTTTCCCCTGGATAGCCCCAGGCTAGTGTCTGCCATCAAGTCACACCTGTATCAAATCCAACAGCCTGTGGTAGAACAAGAGAGAATTATTATTTAGGTTTTCAGCTGTTACTTGGGTTCTGGGAGCAGCCAAGGGCTGGGCGATGCGGCCTCATAGAGACCACCTGTACTATCCCAGAGATTCAGGACTGGAATTCTTCAAATGGTAAAACACTGTGTCTAGCTGAGTGGGAGAAGGGAGGCTGTGAACATGGAGGGTCTTTTTAGTCCAACATTCCTTGGGTTGTGGTACCAGGTGCTAAATCCCCCTCTGTCTTTCCATCATCTTCCATGTAAACAAACAAAAAAAAAAAAGGTGTCCTACGTGTCCTAGGTATGGCAGCAGCAGAAGAGACACACTACATTGCATATGCCACAAAAATAAAGCAAATCCTTTTCTAACCATGCTTTTTCCATCATCTACCTAGCTACATTTCCTGAATGCCTCCCAGCAAGGCACAGATCAGTATGCCTGGTGGCATTCAACCTTCCTTCCCTAGGCATCTCTCCTGGGGAGAACTAAACACATTTAGTAGTGTTTTGTCAACTACTTGACACAAACATTCCCAAAACAGGAAAGTTGTCACAGGAAAAGGTCAAGTAGGAAAACAGAGAAAGCATCACCTCTGGAGAAACAGCTAGACATGGTTGGTTGGAATTATAGCCTTCGTCTCTCCAGAGTTGTTTCTGGTATTAAAGAAATGCATTTCAGGAGGGGGCAGTCCTCTCTCAACCCCGTCTCTGAGCACAGACAGATCTGCTGGATTCTCCCACCCACTTCTATTGCTTATTTAAGAGCAAGTGGTCCCCGCTTATTCACGTGTTGTGGATGCTGGTGGTGCAAGAGGCTTCACATCAGTGGGGCTGGCCATCTGTAACAATCTTCATGTATCTCTCCAACTCATCAACTCTGTTCCATTTCAGTCTCAGCTGAAGTTCTATCTTTTTTCTCTCCTCCCTTGCCTGTGACTCTCTCATTTTCTCCCTCTATCTTTGCTGCTATTTATGATTTATTCTCTGTAACTGTCCTATTTAATGCTGCAAAATGGTTGGCAAGATGGTTTCTGTGGATGACGCTGTAGAAAGCAAAGGGATCCTGTCATTTACCCATCACAACGGAGCTAATTAAACACATCCCAGCATCGTGGGAGATGGAAATCTCACACCAGCACCCTGGTTACCAATATAGTCAGGAGGACAGTGTGAAATGGCCATAAAGCGTTGGAGAAGCTGCCAGGGAGGTGCTTACAGGGACTTCCGACTAAAGCAAGCAACCTTCAGGATCACACTTGGGGCTTGTCTCCTCGCAGTGAGCTTGGAGCATCACCTTGCTCCAAAAGGACAGAATGCCCTTTCCTGGAGGAGCAGCTTGGGATGTTACACATGCCATTCATCCAGGGTGCAGCATGCTCTTGAGAGCCCATGAGTCCTACAGCCTCACCGTTCCTGGAAACCCTGGGATCTGCAGGAGTCGGATCAGCAAAACATGATGAGTCTGTGAGGCTTCTTCCTACATTGGGATTTTTTATCACGCAAACACCACTGTGCAGCTGGTTCTGGGAAGGCCTCTGCCCACACACTAAATAAATTCTGGTGCGGCGCACTGCTTCTCTATGGAAACCGTACCCTGCATTTCTCTCTATAGGATTTTTCTCATTTCAGGCTCCATAATAAATTAACGAGAAGATGTTTTCTTTACACCAACCATAGGAGAGACTCTTTTCTGTACTCGATTAATCTTTAGTGATCTATATTAAATATTTATCTGAAGAAACGAGGCCTGTATTGCAGCAACATTTTCTATTATGAGACTTTATCATATCAAAAGATATTTTCCTGGCGCTGACACTTTCGTACATACCCACCCAGAATTTCTGATGCAAGGGCACCCTTTTTTTTTTTTTTCCTTTCTTTCTCTCCCAGTGACCTTTTCCCTTCATAACAAGCTGATGATATGTTAGAATTTACTGGGTTATAAACATTTTTTATCGAGTAGGAGGAAGCTGGGTGATTTGGCATCAGGTTCCCTAATAAAACCCAGGGGAGAGGCTGTGATGTTTGACACCAATAAAGGCATGGAAGAAGTTGCAGCCTTCTGGGATGCTGGTCACGATGACAAAGGGAGTCAGTGAGTGTCAGTCATGTAGTTTTGCTCTGCTGAAGCACTTTTGGAAGGAGGCCAGCTTGCTGGCATGGGAGAGAGAGCTGGGAGGGACCTGGTAAAGAGCCGTTCTGTTCTTTCCCAGTGTTACTGAAATTGTGTGATTTGCTGCATGGAACAGGGAGCTGGGATTCCTAAACCCTCTTTTCCTGCAACCGTGAGGTGAAGAGATGTCAAAAAGTTCAGGTATCTAAGAAGGGATGAGGACCTAGGTATTGAGTTCAGACATTGGTCCTACAAGAACATGGAGAATGCAGATCGTAGTTTGATCTTGAATCAGTGGATGAATTTTCCTGCCTCAGACAGACCTGGCATTGCCTATGGATAAACAGAATTATAACTATTTTTATTGTGGTAGTGTTAAAAGGAACCCAGACACAGGACTCTGCTCGTGGTGCCAGGTGCTGAACAATAATGCAGAAAAAGAGATGGTACAAATTCATCAAGAGCTCGCAACCTAATACGTCTCTGCCTCTCAAGGGAGCACTGATTTAAACTGGTCAATAACTAACTCATTCCACAAAAGCCTGAGTAAATCATCTGATGACTAGATATGCACACATTATAAATGTTTAGTTCTGATAATATACGATGGAGATGTTATTTCGACAAATAGCTGGTGAATAATATATTTGATGAACTGCATAATATTTTACTAATGATTAATTGATTCATTTGAAACAAACAAACAAAACCCAGCCTTTTCCTCAGCTATCACAAGAAACCCTAAGTAATAGCTGCAAAGAGCTTTGAGATCCCTGGATGAGCTGTGTCTGCTATTCCTCCTTTTATCATTGTATATTTCTAGTGATTTATTACCTGGGGTAATAAATCCATGGCTTATGTTACAGACAGCCTCATTTAAGATTGCAACAGATCCTGTTCAAATGATCCTAACTTGATAATGCCTGCTGAAATCTATAGAATTTGCAACTCAGGCAGTTAAGTATCCAAACAAATTGTTAAATAGCTTTTTTAAGTCTGGACTAAGCTTATCTGAAACATCATCTGCTTTTCCTTTCTGGAGCCAGAAGCATTGTGGTTGGGGATAGTTTCATCTGGGCCAGTTATTACAGGGCAGTGGTCTAGAAGATTCAGTTGAGGATTGCCCTGGCTGCAGTTCTCCCTCTCCTTCATCCCATTCAGAAATATAATTTCTGTGAGTTCACAGGGAAGATAAAGGACCAAAGAGCAAGAGCGCTTCCTCAGAGCTTTTCTGCAAAGGCGGACTGATTGATTACAGATTGGATGCTGCTCCAACTTCCTTTCCTAGATGAAAAATTGAGAGCTCTTAAAAATTGAATAAAATATGCCGTTCTAAGAAGGATTTCCACTGGCACGAGCACAATAGGAGGTAGTAGTGAGTTGTTCAATATTTCTGCGTGTACTGGATAATCCTTCACTACTCAGTCCCTTTGCACTCTCCCTGTGGCACCTGATGATAACTCATCTGTAATTGGTAAGGGCTTCAGTTTTGTGTCTCCAGAAAAAGCTTAAATCGCTCATGTTTGGGAGAGCTCCAACTTCAGTTGCAGCTGGAGCCGTCCAGGAGATTATTCCTTTTTGTAGCTATTTTCAGGGCTGCAGAATCTGGCTTTGTTCCATACTGGAAGAATCTGGAACAGCTTGTAATGTTTTCACTAGGCAAAATTTTGTCAAAATAGCTCATTTCTTAGTTCTCTCTCTTTTGCCATAGTCACTAGTAACCAGAGAGAAAAAGGACATCAAACTGTGTTCAATCCAATTCATCAGCCTGAAACACTGTACTACTAAACAAAATAAAGCATTTTGACAAAGCCTTGCTTTGACGAAAATATTTTTATACCTTACTGAGACAATTTTATTACACCTGAAAAACAAGACTTTACCATCCTGTCATTTACCTTCCACCATCCTTGTAGAACTACCACAGGTCTGCTCTACTTTTGGTGCACAAACCCCATGCTATGAGTGAAAATCCCACCCCAGTAGTACGAAGACTTGCCAGACTGACAGAGAGCTGAGCTGCTTCTATTCCAGTTAGCAGACAGCAGTTGTGAATATAAAGCCTTTACTTCTGGATGTTCATCCATGGTTGTACAGAAACAGTCACCAAGGGAGCTGATATGGTCAAGCAGGGAGATAAAGCACAGCCTTTCTAAAAAGATGCGATATAAATATCTCAGTCCCCAGCAGGGAAAACAATAAACTTATTTGTATAACTCTTCTGCAGAAGAAAATTAAGTCCAAATACAGTCTGCAGTTATCCTGTAAGCTTATTATATAGTAGCATTCAGCCTCTTCCACATTCTTGGTTCCTCCTTTGTTATACACTAGAAGAGCTGGTAGGAATTTTTCTGTCCCCTACTATAGAGCCAATTCACAGAGAGGTATTCTTAGGTTTCCTTTAACCCACCATGGACCACACAAGATGCTTCAGCCACCCCAATATCTGTGTGCACCTCAAACATCAATGCTCTTGACTGCACAGAAGCTTTTTGAACAGCTACAAGCATGGTACGCTCTGCTATCTCCTTGCCTCTTTCAGTATGTATGATTCTTATACTGTATGTGGACAGCCTGAGTGAACATCTATGTGGAAGGCAATCCTCCTTCATCTTATCACACCTGCTTCTCTGTCTTTGTGTGTGTGCAAATATTCCAGGAATAAAGTGCTCCTGGGTGGTGCATACATCTGATAGAAATATTGGAACAAGTTGCTTCAACATCTGCAGCCTTTTCTCCCCTTTCAAATCAATTAAGCTCATCTGAGATTATCCAAGGATTAGCAAAACGCCAGTTCTGGCATTGCTGACTTATTCACACGTGTCTGTTCGGTGTGCAATCTTGTGGTGGGATGGAAGACTCTGGAATATATTTCTCTCTGGGTTTGCAATGCTATTGCTCTGTGGCTTGCTTTCCCTGCTTATGCATGCTGACGAGATTTACTATTATGAATTGCCCCACAAAACTACCTTCAAACTCAAATTTAATAACCTAAGTATTATGAAGATCAATATTATGGCTATTCTCATTCATATGATTAGCACTAATATAATTTTGGGAGATATTTATGCTGCAGTAGTGACTAGAGACCTGGATTAAGAGGAGATCCTCAGCATCTATACAGAAAAAAAGACACTGTTCTCTCCAGCTGCGTACTGAAGTGCAATACTCAATCTCTGAGTCTCCATGGGTTTGGATATTTTATGTAAGTTATCTAATAAGATAAAAAAACAGCCTGACAATCCCTACAGCCATATTGGTAACTGTTTGAAAATCATGAGTCAGGCTCCAAAAAAGAATTAAGAGATTGGTTTTAAAATTCATGAGACTTTTAAAATCTGATAAACTTCAGGATTTTTTTCTTATTCTTTTTTGCCTTCTGCTTTCTGAGTATGTAGGAGTCGTATTATCAAGTTTCCCTCTGCAATTATGAGGGCTGTAAACTTACTTTAAAAATTGAGTTGAGACTCTTACACAATCACAGGACTCTAAAAGTGTGGGCTTTGAAGAGACACGAAATAGTCTTGAGATGCAGTTCATCATGTGACTCGGCAACACTCGCCTGCTGAATCGACACAGCACAGATTTCCAATATCAAATATTTCCAAGAAAGAGTCAGAAATCTTTTACTGGTGGGAGGGAGGAACCTGAGACTTTCACAGTCTGCACATGAATGATGGGAAATGAGAGGAAAACAGGAGGAAGAAAGCAAAAAATACAAGGAGGAGAAGAAGACAAAATGTGAAGGTGGTGAGGCCACACCTTGAATCCCGTGTTCAGTTTTGGGTCCCCCCTATACAGGAAAGACATTGAGGTGCTGGAGCATGTCCAGAGGAAGGAAATGGAGCTGGTGAAGGGTATAAAGAATAAG
Source organism: Phaenicophaeus curvirostris (assembly GCF_032191515.1). Lineage (NCBI taxonomy): Eukaryota > Metazoa > Chordata > Aves > Cuculiformes > Cuculidae > Phaenicophaeus > Phaenicophaeus curvirostris. The sequence continues at coordinate 5,653,828 of NC_091411.1, forward strand.
TCTTATGAAAAGTGGCTGAGGGAACTGAAAATGTTTAGCCTGGAGAAGAGGAGGCTGAGGGGAGACCTCATCACCCTCTACAGTTACCTGAAAGGAGGTTGTAGCGAGGTGGTTGCTAGTCTTTTCTCCTAAGTAACAAGCGATAGGATGAGAGGAGATGGCCTCAAGTTGTGCCAGGGGCGGTTTAAATAGTACATTAGGAAAGAATTATATACCAAAAGAGTGGTCAAGCACTGGCAGATGCTGCCCAAGGGCAGCAGTGGTGGAGTCACCATCCCTGGAGGTGTTTGAAACACGTGTAGATGTGATACTTTGTGACATGGTTTAGTAGGCACAGTGGTGTTAGACAAGTGGACAGGGTGATATTATAGGTCTATTCCAACTTTAATAATTCTGTGGTCCTATGAGAAGATATTAGTCTGATGGGAACTATTCATTGAGCTTTAAGCAGGGATGAAGCTGAGAACCTTCTTCTCTTATTCCTGTCTCTCTTGCTTGCTCTTAAATATGCAACATGCAGTTCTCCCTGTGTTACCAAACTCTCTTACTAGCCTTACCCAGGCTATGTGCCTGCACGCCCCAGGGAAAGCCTCAGACATTTTGGAGGGGCATAAAAGGTAATTTTCTTTCTGGGTTTTTGCTCAAGACCTGGAAGCTAATACTGAAATACTTAATGCTGAACACTCAATAGGCAGGTTTCCCTTTGCAGGGAGGAAAACAACCAGTAAAGGGGAAGAAAAGCAAAATGAGGTTGGGTAGGGGTGCACAGATAGCAAAAATATTTTTGCCCTCTTGACAAAATGCTCAGTTTCACCTTGTCCTATCTTTCACACCTCTAGGTAGCTGTGGGGAGGCAGCGTCCCTCACTGGTTAGCATTTGCATGCTCTTCCAAGCTTGAATCCCCCAAGTGCACCATGATGGTCAGCTACCAAAATCAGTGCTTGAATGCAGTTTGTGCTCCAGCAGACCTGCCAGTTGCTGCCAGTCCACAAAACCTTTGTTTGCAGCTTGCAAAGGGGGCACTTTCATTGCAGAAATAACAAGACCTCTAGCTACATCAGCAGGGGGATCAGTGTCAGGATGATTCTATGAGTTATCACCAAGTCACTCAGAGTCCAGAAACTGTGCCCAGCTACAAGTTACAGAGGAACAGCTCTTCCACTGGCTTTTCACAATACTCACTCATGGGAATGAGAGGCGGTTGCAATATCAGACACATTTGAGCCTTGAGACCCTAGTGTGCTGACTGAAAGCATAACCTTAAAATAAGGTTCTTCTTCAATGAACCTTGTCAAAGTTCTGGGAGATGGAGAGCGTCCATAGGCTTCTCCTTAACTGGTCTCTAAAACATCTTGTTTCTCCCTACCCTTACTAAAACTTATGGCAGGAGAAAGAACAGCATGAGATTTCAGGCCAGCTGGTTGCACACCACACAGGCATCACAAAGGAGTTCTCTCAATCTGGGCTAACGAACTCCAGGAGGCACAAAACCTCCTGCTATAATCCCAGATCATTTCCATGTTTCTGCTTAAAAAGTACTGTGCACCATCAGCACAATTCAGCCTGTGGGAACACAGTGGCAGCTCGCTGGCGTTTGCCACCTCTGGATGCTGGCTGGGCACAGGCAGAGGCTGCGTCAGTGTAAAATCTAGCTCTGCCAGGCTGCATGGGAGCGATCTCCAACAACGAAGGGCACGCTGCTGTAATTCTGCCACAGCACAGCTTTTATGGAAACAACCCCTTTCGCCAAGGAAGCACTTTCATTGTGAGCAGAAGCACAAGCAGGACTGACCTGATTGGGAATTTGATGTAATGACTTCCTCTCCCGGCTGCTCACCCCTGTGCTGGGAGCCGTCTGCACATTAAAGCAGATGTTGGTTGCACTTGGGTCATGTTTCCAAGCTTTCTTTTGCAGCCAGAAGAGCTGGAGACTCTTCCCTCCCTCCCCGCACTCGTTTCTTAATTAAAGCTTAAATTCTGATGTCATCACATGACTGTAGGAGCAGAGCCCCAGGCAGGCATTTAGTGCTCTGTGTTGTCAGCGGGACTTTGATTTAGAAGCATAGCAGATACTTTAGAGAATCCCATCCCTTTGCTATGCCCCAGCCTGGCCCTGCTTGCAGCTGCCATTGTCAGACCTCAAGGTTTGCCTTTCAGAGCAGGTCGGAGGTTTTCCCACACCTCAGTATAGGTATATATAGGGAGTAGAGTATAGGGACGATGGGGAGGATCTGTTGGAACAGAGTGGCTGGAGGGCTAGGCAGCTGCAAGAAGTCTGGCAGGGAGGGAGGAGGAGGAGGAGGAGGAGGAGGAGGAGGAGGCAGCATCTGAGAGAGCCTCCAGGCCAGACAGCTCAGCGGATTCCGCTGTTAGCTGCAGTTCCCATTGCTACACCTCTTCTCCCTTCCCTCTCAGTATTTCTCACCTGATGGGATGCACTTAACCAGCAAAAATGACTCCTTGGTGAGGGGAATTTCATTACAGCTTCCTGTAAATCCTCCGTGGTCACTATGGCAGTAGCAGAATGCTGTGAATTACTGAGGATGTGACATTAGGTCTGATCACCTGAAACACAGAACTTCCAGGTTTGGTCACCAGCAAACAGCATCCCTAGAACACAGACCTGGCAGCCTAAATACTGCCTCCACCCCACTCCAAGGAGCAGATCAGGTACCACCTGCCCAGGGCTCTCTGTAGGGGAAGCCAAGGCTGCATCAAGCCACCTGGATGCTGTGTTAGCTCCTTAACCAGATCCATGTGTGCCAACCCAAGCCCTTCTCCTTCCCTGCTAGAGTCAAAGCCAATTCCTATGTTTCTTTTCAGATGTGTCCTTGTGGTTTGCACCTGCACTTAGTAGTTTAACACAGGAAACCATCCTGGATGGCTCCAGCTGCCCCGGTGGGACACATCTTGTTCCATTTACAGAGATTGGTGGGTGGCACTCAGCAAAAAAAAAAAAAAAGTGGAAAAAAAAAACTTTCTGGAACCCAAGGGAAACATTAGAGGGATCCAGAAATAGAAAAACTCCTATAATGGGTACAGTCATGCCATTTCCCAGTGCTACTGGTGCCAGAACAAAATTATTCCATGTATCTAACAGGATGACTTCTTTTTTTTTTTTTTAATGTAACCGCTTCTCTGTTGAAATAAGCATCTGTCTGGTTTAAAAGCAGAATTAATAATCTGCTCAGAAAAAGAGTGAAGTCTTCTCCTTGGCTTGTTAGCCTTTAAAATATGCTCCCAAGCCACTGGACCATGGTCTACTGGTCTGAAGAAATCTGAGATGGACGTGCAGAATCATTGCTTTGCATCATGCTGTGGAGCAGTGTTGGGAAGCCTGCTGGCCAAAGGCCTCTGCTTCTCATGCTGAGGGGAAACGTTCCCCCCAGCCAAGCAAGGTCTCAGAGGGGACTGTGTAGACAGCTCCCTCCTAGCCCAGGAGGATGCAGATCTCTTTGGAAAGGTTCAATGACTAAAAATATTTGTCTCTGCTGCTTCTGGGATTTATTGGGAGCACAGTTAAATATTTCATTCTGGATTTAGGCAGGGAATTTTTGTGCTTGAGCATGCAACCCTGCAGAACTGTGCTAATGCTCAGCTGATCCAGCTAAGAGCTTACCCGGGTCAGCAAGCAGGGCAACCAGTTAGTGATACGCCTTTCTAGGCACACAGTTCACGCGCACGCTTTTCTCCAGAGGAAGTGGCCTGTCCTAACCACAAGCGCCCTATCAGAAGATGAACTTATCAACTGCATTGCTTCTGTGCCATTCCCTACACCCTGCGCATGCGCTGCCACGTCAAGATGAGTGTCTGCCCTTCCCCAAAGCTTGGCCAGATGTTCTGTTTTCATATCTTAGCAGCTAAGAGCATATCAAAGGCTGGTGCCGTTTATATTTCTGTTTGCCCTCTCTTCTCAAGAATATCAAAGAGAAGGAGAGGTGTGTCCTTCTGTCAAGTCCTGCAGCTGCCAGTGATGTTCGCAAACCCTCGCCATCTGAATCCAAACGCAGCCAGAGCAGCTGCTCCTCCAGCCCTGACAAGGGCCAAATTCCTTGTCTGCTCAGCCCAGCACTCCTAGGAGTAAGCACTGCACAGCTCAGCCCAAGCCATTCCCTGCCATCCCCCGCTCCTGCCTTTATTCTGCTTATGCAAATATATTAAAAGCTTCTCATGTGCAGGGAGACACATTATGCAGGGAATGTAACAACACTAGTCCCTGAACTGCATCAGGAATGAAGGTTGTGGCTAAAGGAGAGGCTACGTGATGGAATTGGCTGGTTTATGTCCATCACTGAATGGCTCGTATTTGCCAGGCTGCTCTGTTAGAGCTGGTGAGACAGGAATGTAAATTGTGGCTCTCTTGTAAAGTTGCATAAACTTGTAGTAATGTCATTTTTAGATTAACATTTACATTGAAGAGAACACTAGAAGTCTTCATTGTTTACATGCACTATGGAAATAGATTTAAATTTTTGGTTTACACACATTTATTTACAAGGCATTTCCTGATTACAAACCAATGTACATCACTCGTTTACATGCATAATGTAAACTATGGAGATTTCATATTTTTTGCCATGCAATGCTGTACGGATTTCCATTGCTCATTCCACACAGAGGCAAGAGCCTCCTTTCATCTCAGCTCCCTCTGTCCTTCAATTGCTGCGTTGCCTCTCCTAAACCAGCCTTGCCTCTGACTGGAAAACATAAAAGTTGATGTCCCCTTTAAACAGATAGCATAAAAACCTAATAGGAAAAGCTTGTCAGCAGAACTTCAGCATGACTAAAAAAGCCAAAGCAAAGATTAAAAGCCTACCAGTGCCTATCAATTTGTACCAGTGCAAAACATCACCTTAATGCTGTTTGAAAAGAACCTTCACGGTGCTTTTCTTGGATGCTTCAGGCATCCAAACAACTGGAACAGGACTGAAAACTTGCCAGGATATGTGTGTGAGAAAGGAACTATGACTGCGCTCATGTTGTACAGTTTGGCTCAGCCAGTTGCACCGAAGTCTCAGCATCCAGCTTTGTTTTGAACAAGAATGAACCTTCCCACAGCAAAGCTGCAATCCTACTGCTTGTCTTGGTCGTACCTCTGTTGCCCAGCAGCGCTGGGGAAATTATATTATTTTTCCTTACCCAAAGATGCTAAAAGCTGAACTCAAGTAAAGTCAAAGCTGAACCCTGGGGAAAACTTAGCATGCATTTTCACAACCACTTGAATACAACTTTAATCCATATTGCTGCTGAAAACAGCAGTCTCACCAGTCCCCCTCCTGCCTCTATCCACACTGTCCTGTCCCTCTACTGTCACCTGACCATGCAATGAATGAGACCAGAAGAATTATGTAGTTGAAAATTAGGGGTTTTTTTTTAATTTCTTTTTCCATTATCTTTTGTCTTGCCAGATTATTTTTCTGCCAGATGAGTTCCTCGGTTGTAGAAATCACAGGTCTGTGTGAAACTTGCCTGGAAGGTCTGGTCAGGAAAGGCAAAACTTCCATAGTAGAAGCTGCTAAAAATAGTGAAAGTAACCTCGTATTCATGAGCCAAATTGTCCAAGTCCTGCGCCTGAATGTAGGAGTTGTATTCTGCTTTTGCTGAGAAATAATAAAAGCTCAATGGGGAGGCCCTGGCCCTGGTTTCCCAGAGAAGCTGTGGCTGCCCCATCCCTGGAGATGTTCAAGGCCAGGCTGGATGGAGCTTGGAGCCCCTAATCCAGTGGGGGGTGTCCCTGCCCGTGGCAGGGGGATTGTAACAGGGTGACCTTTAAGGCATCTTCCAACCTAAAACTTTCTATGATTCTGTGATTCATAATGCTCCCAGACAGGGCAGGCAGCTGCATAGATGCCGGTGCTGTGTATGCAGGTCCTGGGGCAGCGGGAGATGCTGGATATGCTTGAACAGGTTCTCCAGCCAATAAATAGGTGAATTTTCCTTGAAGTCAACAGCTTCCCATATTTATGTCACGGAGAATCTGGCTCATTGTTTTTAATTTGTGGCACTATAAAACTTAGGAAGTTTTGTGAGGCAGTTTTGTGAGACCAAATCTTTTTCTCCTTCTTTTATTTTTTTTCCCTCTAAGGGAAAATTTAAGGAGCGAACAGCATATGCATTTCTAAGTCAATTGTAGCCTGTGCTACGTGCACAGCAAAGATCTTCACTTCATGGTAATTCTCTTCCTCCTCACCAAGGGAATGACACATTTAGAGAGCACATAGCCTCTCAGATTTGTGGGTTTTCTAGGACTAAATAAAAACCTCTAGTGCGGCCAAATGCATTCAGCAGTGTGAATCCCTTTATGAGCACCCAGTTTAGTGTCCACTTTGAATTGCAGAAAAAGGGTAATCACAGAAATGTGGGTTAGATGGGACCCTTGGGGTCCCTAAGCCAACCTCTCACTTGAAGCTATCACCAGCTCTTGAGCACATTAGCTGTGGCTTTGTCCAGCCATGCCTTGAAAACCACCAAGGATGGAGCAAAAAAACCCACATCTGTTCTTTTCCCCAGGCACCATCCCAACCAATTTATGGCTAGCTTGTGCAGCCAGTTACTCACAACCTTTCCTGTCTCAAGAGCTATATTTCCTTTTTATATATCCAGGGACCTTACTGTAATAAGCATACATAAGAATCAGTTTTGTCCTGTCACTCTGCAGGCAGTGGGAGAGGACAGGACTGGCTGGTTTGTTGTCACATCCCCCACTAAGTTTTGAATCTGTTGGTGCGTTTTGAGCAGCCTTGGCAGAAGTCTCAGAAGTATTGTGTATTTGCAGGTTTCACGAAATTAGGCATCCTCTAAATGGTCCCACTGCTGGAGAAGTTGCAAGGCGAGCAGATCTCCTTTTTATACCCCAGGGTTTCCTTGCTTTCTTACACAGAGAGCCAGATTTTCTTGTCCCTCCTGTCATTTCAGAAAATGGAATTAAACTCCCACATGTGGAAAATCCACATTTCTCCTTGCACATGCACATTTCCCTTCTAGCCCCGTGTGATCATCCGCTTTATATTGCTGCTGTCCCTTACGTCCAAACACCTTGCAGCATTTAATTAAGTCTGCCCAGCAACGCAGAGCAAACAAACGCCGTCATCTCCCATTCTCAGAGTGGTGGGGAGGGAACTGAGGTACTGAGAAGTGAGCTTACCCACAGCCACATCATGACCCTGGGGCAAAAATACAGATGTTGCCTGCATTACCTCTCTGCCAGTCTAACTCTGAGCCCCTCTTGGCAGAGCAGCATGTCCTGTCCTTGCCTTGCTGTAGGAAAGTTGGCAGTCGTAGCCTGTCCACCTGGCTGGACAAGACCATCTCACAACTTGCCTTTCCTGCCTCCTGTGTCTCACCTCTGATATTGAACAACAAAGCCTCATTATTTTCTAGAAAACATGTGTTTTTCTAGAATTTGCTTAAACTGAGCAGCATCATTAGCACAATGCCTTTGTTTCAGTGCTTCTGCCTGGCTATTTACATAGCGTATCCAAGTGCTCAGTCTACTGTTTCTTTTGCTTTGCCTTGTAGCTAAATAATCAGTTTCTGGGAGAAGAAAAAAAGGACAACACAATAATTTACTTCAAAGACTTGGTCTGAAGCTGCTAAATACTGTCTTCTGGTAACCGGAATGTTTTCTGGTCTGAGCAGTGCCCTAGTCCCAAAGCCAAGCTGAGCTTCATCTGTTTTCCAGCTTTCGTGCAGTACCCAGTACCCAAGGCTCTCATGACTAGGAACAACAACAAGGATAGTGATAATGAATATTCAGACATCCCACAAACCACTCTCAGCATCTGCCATCCTATCTGCATTAGCATCAGAGTGCACAGATAATGATCAAAGCAGCATTTTCCTGCCAGAGGCCCCCCTAAACCAACCTTATTAGTATGAATCAATGATGATTAATGTGCTTCCTTAATGCAATTGTATCTACCCCTACTGTCCATGATTTAATATAAAACATCTCCCCCTGTGCATGCCTTCTTACTAATACCACATGCAAGGTGCAAACCTCAAGTGAGCGTACCAGGAAAACCAGTGGCCCAAGCTTTGTGAGAAAGAGACCTAAGATCTGCTAAAATGTCATAGATAGAAGGAGAGAATAAGTCTTTGGAGACTGCAGTGGTGAACTGCCTTTCTGTGCTAGGATGCCACATCTGGATCCAGGGATCCTATGAAGAGATAGCAGCAGATATGCTGTTCTACAGTAATTCTGCTTATGCAGCACATAAAATAGCATGGCTAACTGGAATGGGTTCTTTGCTTGCTGCTGACAGACTTCTGAACTTCAGCTGTGATGGAAGGAGGAGCATTGCATGTTTTAGTTTGGTGGTGCTTCCTTTGAAAGTCACCTATAAACATGAGAAAATGCTTCATTTCACCTTATACTGCTACATGGCATAGACAGAGGCTTTATCTCTGAGGGTTTTCAATGTAAATGACATGGTCATAAATGTGCTGTGTCCATGCTCCCACACATCAAGGCACTGGGGAAATCACGACTAAATAGGCAACAGTGTTTTAATTAGGGGTGGTGAGGTCCTCTTGCCTGATTTCTACATCCACTCCAAATCCTTCATCACTGTGGCTGGTTTGAGGAGCGCTGGTATGGGCCTCAGGAGAAAGAAAAGTGGTCAGGTGAAACCTCACTCAACAAAATCACAAGCACCCAAAGGAACTGTCTGACTGAGGGACAAAGGACAAACCAGCCAACCAAAAAAATTGTGGGAGAAAGGAAAACTGAAAGAGAAGACTACACAGTAAATTCCCATGCTCCAAATCATCTGCTTTTCTAAGGAAAGGAGTGATATCCTTAATGTAGAATAAGTGCCTCCCTTGGGCTAGTCTAGTGCAAAGAGCAATTGAGAGACATCATTTGGGAGGAAAGAAGCTTCTATGTTGGAATTAAACAGTTGACAAAATCCCAACAGCTTCACAGATTCTCACAGTCAATTTAAGGAGCCCACAAAATGAGATTTTACCCCTGTGGGTTTCAGTAAAATGATATGTTCTGGAGGGTGTGTGTGCTCAGAGTCCACTCTTAACTGGTAGAATTGGCTGTGGTTCTACTAATTCCTCATTGCTAGACTGATTTTGACAATGCTTAGCAAATACATGAGCCCAATTTTTAAGCGACCATTTCTGTCAACAGGGCCAGATATTAAAAATAAACATCCCTTCAGCCATCTAGTAAGTCTCCTATCTAACAGCTTCACCTGCTTTGCTGAAGCACATGAGGATTTCTTCTCCTCCTCAGCTGACATCAAATGGAGTAAAAGTCAGTCCCAGAGAGTGTTTCTAAAGCTCTCAACTCCCAGTGGCCCGTGTCTGGGTTCCCCCAAGCCCCCAGCTTTGTCCTTCAACTTAGTGTATGGTCTCTGGCAATGAGATGCCTCCTTATGGGGCATTTCAGTCTTTCTACATCATCTACGTTCCTACTTCCACTGGACCCTGCTTCACCTCCAGTTTCTTTTGTGAATAACGACTTCTCCAGCATTATGACCAGCTGGCAAGACCCTTCTTAGACACCTCCCCACACTCACGAGCCTCCTGTGCATGCAGAGTGCTGCTGTCCATTTTCTGTCGTGGTGGAAGAAAGAGAACCTTGTGTCCTCCCCTTGCTAGAAGTGTCATTCATAAATACTTCAGCAATATGCAGCAGAAATGGAGAAAAACAAATCCCTTTCTACTTCCCGTGTATACAGTTCATCCTGAACTGAGATAAGCCTCCAAATCCTTAGCAGTTTCCTACAAACCAAATGGGAATTTCTTCCTTACGGCATAGGAGATAAAACTAGAAATTGCTGGCTTCACATACAAGCAAGATTTTAGCCCTGTTACGAAGGTGAGGAAAGCAGAGCTGTGGCACAGGCTGCCTGCTCTGGGTGTGAATTCTCTGTCACGGGAAACTTTTCAGGAAAGGTTATCCACAAACCTCTGTCAAATGTGACACAGGTATGGCTGAGTCTGCCTTGGGGAAGAAGCATGGATTAAATGACCTCTCAAGGTCCTTCCAGACCCATTTCTCTATGATTCTTAGAGACAGGATCCCCGGCTTGATGAATCTCTGGCCTGACCTACAGTGACAGTTCTTAGATGTGTCTGAACACATACATTGCATGCATTTCTCTGCCAGTACAGCCCCTGTAGAGTGCTGCGGTGGCATTCAGGGCTGAATAGCTCTTTAGCAAAGGGCAGAGCCACTGCCAGAGGCATTGCATGGGGCTGAGATCTGCACTCTGGATCAAAGTGTGCATTGTCAGCCAGGGCAGAAGGAGAATTGGGGATATTCATAACCAGGAAGAAAGTCTTATTGAAAAAGGCTTGTTTTCTCCACTCCTCTATGCAAGCAAAGACAGTGAGACATCCTTAGTGGAAGTGTGACAGCATAATTTCTAGTTTTGGGGGTTCTCTTCTCCCTGAGCTGTTTTGAATTGAGAGGACAAGCCAGGACAATATTTTCACCCATGCTAACCTGCCCTTGCTCTGCAGGCTGGTGGAGGGGGGTGGATGCTGCACTCCCTGGAGGCCATGGGACAGGCACAACTCATTTTTCTTCCCCATACATAGATGGTGTCTCGCACATCTCTGTTACTCTGCAAGAGCTTTTGGCTTTTTGCCCATGGGAGAACACCGAACGTTGCCCATCCCCCCATCATCATGTATTTGTATCTGTGTGCATGTTGCCAACAGGCTATTCACTAACCCTTCCCTACCTACTAGTTTGCATAGTTGTGTTTGCAAGTGTCTTTCTGAAACACAACAGGACTATATAATTATGTAAATGCGCACATGTCTGTGAGAGTTTTGCAGTCTCTTTGGGTTTTAGCACAAATCTCATGACATTTGCTGGCTTATTCCCCTTTACTCCGAAGTGATTGCTGCTTTAATAGGAGGCTTATATGAGCACTCCAGCTTTTCATGTTAAAATAAAAAAGGAAGTGTGTTTCTGGATATCACAGCTGGCAAGAAGAGCTTGAAACAAGCAACAGCAAAGGCTTCAAAACCTAGAAGGCAAGGGAAAATTCAGATTCTGCCTATTCTCTGTAATTTTTTAATTAGAAAACTTTTAAACCAAGATCATGGTTCTGGAGACAAGTCCAACTCCTACATGGAGATGATAATCTGCAAAGGTCTGAGGTAGGCAGCACATCATTAAGGCGCACGCACAGCAGTGTGAGAACTGACATACTGATGTGTGTTTTGATATTCTTATATCTATTCTTGCCCGTGTGAACCTTAAGCTATTGGCAATTCACATGAGTTTGGTACAGAAGCTTGGTCTGCCCATAGGTACATTGATTTGAAAAATATGCTCATGAACCTGCGTATGAACTTATCTGTCACCACAGGTGAAGTACACCCACACCCTTGGTTCCTTTTTATCTTGATCTATGTTGTGCACATTGCTCTGGTATCACAGTGCCTTCATATCCCTATCAGAGCATTACATCTCAGTCTTTGAAGCAATTTGCATTGCCAGCTTAGGACCATGAAGAACCAAAGAAGCGTTTCCAGGTGGAACAGGGACAATGATGCATCTCCTGTTGACTACAAGCCTTGAGCCCATGGAAACTGGCTGAGTACCCACCACCTACAACTCATCCAAGCTACAAGTGCTGTAGGAAACCAACGTACCTGTATATTTTATATCTGGTTGTAAATCCTTGACGATGTCTTTCCACAAAGGATAAGTAGCTCCGTGAGTGATGGAAAGGCCCCCTGTCTGAAATAAGCCAATCAAATTCTTTGGAGACATGTTGATTGGTAGCAGCTGGGTCCTGGTGGGAGGGCTGTACTAGTATATGGTCCCATATAAACAGGAGGTAGAGGAACTCAACAAGCCTCCAGTTCATGCTTTTCTGTCTGCCTTTTTCCTCTCATTCTTGCTCCATTCTGTGGAGTCCTGTTGAAAAAGAGAGGGAAGAGGAGGAAGGAAAGAGAGAGAGAGAGAAATGAAGGGGAGGAGAGGGAGAATGGAGAGAAAGACAGAGTTTAAAAATGGGAATCACTTTGATCCTTAGACAACTGTCTGTCAGGGTTAAAATAGATATGAAAAAAACAAGTTTTAAAAGACTCAGTCTGCCTGTGTTACAGCTTAGAGTATTTGGCACTGTTTTATTCATGTACCTAAGTGGTTCCTTTAACCTCCTGAACATATATCACCTTTGAAATAACCAGGTCCTGACCTGAGACATCCTCACCCCAGCTTTTCCATCATTTCCTTCATGAAGTTCTCTGCAGTGCCACAAAGGCGAGTGAAGCTGGGTGCAGAAGGTGGCTGCACTCTAGGCTACAATTACCCCTTTATTTTCCCTTTAATGCTGTGCCAGAGAAATGTGTCTTCTGCTTTCATGTCTCTCTGATGATCTGTAATTCATGCTCCACACAACCTGAGCAATCTATAAAGACCCAGGTCTTACTTTAAAGTGTTGCCAAAAATGAAACAAAACAAAATAATTACCCGGGCTTCAGTGACCAGCACATGCACACACACAGGGACACACACGACTATGAAATCCTGCCAAATGAAAGGAAAAAATCACCTCAGCCTTTCCTGCTGAGGTGTTTGGGAGGGGTGTGCCTGGTGGAGGGAGATGCAGTCTGTTGTGGTAGGACCTCAGGGCTCTTCCCAGGATCAAGGCTCTACAGGGTGACATACTGAACATGTCTAATCAGTACAGGAGATTCACTAAGGGGCTTTAAGGGGTGCTTCACACCACGTGGTGCAGGACACACTGTCACCCACGTGATGGGAGAACGGCTGCCCCACTGCACTCCTCCATCAAATCATGGCTGTGGACAGCCCTGCTATGAGCCAGCTCCTCTCCCCGATGTGTTTAACAGCTAAACAGACAAGACATATGATGAGTGGGAAGGGAAACGGAGGGGTGAAATGCCTTGCCAAAGGTTAGGCAACAAGCCATGGATACAGCTGGAAGAGAGCCCTCATCTCCTGACTCCCATTTCCAGCGTTTCAGCCATTAGATCATCTGCCTCCGCAGTCATACTGTTGGCGAGATGCCCCTCTCTGAACGAAGCCATGTGCTCCGTTGGTGGAAGGTGAGTGGCTCGCTTAGCTGGCATCCTGCACCTGGTGTGCACCCCCTCCCTTTCTGCTTCCTAACTGCAACAGCAGCCCAGCGTGTTGCATTGCGCTCCTCATCGCTGGGAGTTGCTCGTACTGCTCTGGAAAAGTCCTCTGTACGCAGGATGATTTCCTCCTCCCGCTAACCTCCTGTCCATCTGGCTGCCTTGCTGAGTTTTGTGGAAGATGTGCCAACAGGGTGGGTATGCCTAGGCAGGCAGAGTGTTCTTGAGGTTACATCCCCCACCCTGGGAGCACAAACTGGTCCAAAAGTTGTCCTCAGGACAAGTGATACCCACCTGTTTCTGCAGAACACAGTGCAGAGAGACTATAGCTACTGTTCAAAGCAGGAGAAATTAAGCTATGCAGAGCTCTGCTACAGTGAGTTTTAGTGTCAAGGCTTATTTGTACATCTCCAGAATCCTTTCTGGTTTTGAATCTGAGTCCATCATAAACTCACTGACAGTCTGCAGTTCCCAGAGAGAAAAGGTTTTGCTAAAAGAAAGGCCAAACTGAGGTGTGCTAGAGGTGCCAGGCACATACACAGCCCTGTGTGTGAACAGGAGGCTTTGGCTGCTGTGAGCAGCGTAGTATAGACCAGGGGCCATCAGCATTTATGGTCAGCGTGGCCACCTCCATGAGCTTGTCCCAGGAGCACAAAGCTGCAAACCCACAGCAGCAAGCATGCACGTCTTTTTGTGTGGGTGGATTGGACCCAGGAGTGCAATGGGGAGCACAAGTGTCGAGTGCGTGTGCGCGCCGGAGCATGTGGGAGTCTGCACGTGTGCACAGCATGTGTTTGTGGAGCTGCAGTGAGCTCAGCAGCACTTGACAAAGCAGAGTTGTGTAAATCTGGTTAAAAACAACAGTCAGCTGTTGTATTACATGAAGAAATGAAAAAAATTAAGTATGGGCAAGTAAATGTTCACTTTTTCTGTTGGGCACATATAAACTTCTTGCCAATTGTGGACAGAATATTACTGTTATTAAACCTAATGGTACCTGTAGCTGCTGACTGAGGAGGTTGTTCCTGTTTTGTAGGTATATGTTTAGTATTAATTTTTTCCACCGACTCCTACTTCATCCATAAACACGGCAGTTCTTGATACTTCGGTTCCTTGCCCCTCAGAAAGAGATATTTCTACTTTACCTTACAAAACCAGGATTCAGGGTGTTTCCAGCCCCACACTGAGTATATCCCAAGTGGGCTACGGCACAGCTCTGCTTCCGCTCACAGTGGTCATGAACCCAAGGTGACTTCTGGGAAACATTCCCAGCTACATCCCACCCTTGGCATTTCCAAATTCCAGTTTGGGAGTTTATTTCTCCTGCTTCTCCATCCAGGCTACTTCTCTGCCTTGCTGCTCTTTGCAATCTACACCGTTCCATCACAGTAAGCAGCTGCAAACTCAGCATATTTGCCATTAGGAGAGTATGCAGATTTGCTGCTAATAATGATCACTTGTTCTGTACACATTGTCCAAACTCGCTTGGTTGTCTGTTCATTAAACTCATCCATAACTGCTTCCTTCATCAGCCAGTCTGGATCAGTTTTCCTTTAAACATTTCACTTCCTATTGAATTTCTATTGCAAAGAGAGAAAGGAGGCTTTTATGTACCAAAGTGGAGTGGCAGCTCATCTCCAGTGCCCAGAACAGTGCAAGTGCAAACTTAAATATGAGAAGTGCCAAAAGAAATGGGTTTCAGAGAAACCCCAGTGTGTCCTCCCACATGCGAGTGTTGTACATTGGGGAAATATCAGCTTATAAAAGAGATGAGATATTCCTTAATTCCTCCCATGCACCTCTTCATCCATCCTTCCTTTCCTTTTAGGTCAAAGTTAGAGTCAGGATGATTAGACTTGTGATGGTTCTCAACCAAAGGTGAAGACATGGGGAGAACATGCCTTGAGATCACTAGAAGAAATAGGCACATCTCCAATCTGGAAGCTGGCTGTGAGTACCTGTGCTGAGAGCAGGGAATGGTGCCTGAGGCAACAGAGGATGGTAGAATGCATTTGGGTCTAGACAACTATCACACCATCAACTTTAATTTTTTAGTAGTATCTTTTTTCCCCCTGCAGCTGCTGTAGAGATGTTGTTTCACATTAAAGATTAATACACACCACAGGGCTGGTCCCCATGGAAGCTATAAAGCTTACTAAAGTGGGATCATTTTGTGTCTAAGGCAATATTGTGAGGTGCATTCTATCTAACTCCTAACAAGTTTGAATCTGAAATTAATTTGTTGGGTGTCTTTATGGGGATCCATTGATGTGAGGTATGTTCTGAGGATTTTGCAAAAGGTCAGCAGAAGAAAAGGCAGGGAGGTGATGTCTTCATGTACACAGCCCTTGGGTAGGAGACTCCAGGCTAATTAAAAGCTACATCTGGCACAGAAGCCATCTCTGCACTAAAGGGAAAACTTGGGGGAGTCAGACACTGGGTTTTGATTCAGGAATCCGCATTCTGCTCAGTTCTGCCCCAGATACCCTTCATGATCTTGGGCATTGACCTTAAATGCTTTTTTTGCCTCACTTTCCAATTATCAGCATAGAGACACAACAGCATTTGTTTGACTGCTTGAACCAGGAACTTGTTGGAGAGGTCATCGTCTGGGTATAGCACCCAGCAAAATACTGTCCTCACATGTCTCACTAGGTGTTCCTATCCTATGAGAAACTAATGACAACCACCTCAAGATGCCAGCAAATTCTATAATGTAGCAGTTCAAAAAATCCAGACTACAAAGCCCATTGCCACTCAGGAGCACTTCAGAACAACATAGTGATCGGGTCCTTCTGATTCGTGTCAACAAACATGATCATGTCATTGTCACATCTGTTAATAAAGCTGATTGGTGGGTGAGCTAGGAGATAGGTTAGCGTTCACAGTAAGTAAGCACTGGGAGAAGAAATGTGTGATTCTGAGTCGGTTTATAGTCTGTTTCCAGCATTGTCCATCATGAAGGCACATCCATCAGTGCAAATGGAGACTTTGGTTACAATGCCTTTTAGTTTGCTGGGCAGTTTAAGATGGCCTTATTCTAAGCTGCATTGAGCTTGGAATATTAAATGTTCCTTGTCTTATGAGCCTTTAGGATTCTTGGAGGAAAAATAGGCAAGTACTTTCTGAAAAGTGCAAGTTGTATTTGAATGTACACTTAATTTCATCGTGATTGATATCTGTGTGTTAATTATATTCTATTTTAGGCAATACCTTTGCTGTCACAAGGCAGCGCCTTTTATCCAAGGAGTTCAAATTGAATTAGAGACATTAATTAAAGCTCTCAGCACTCTAGTAAGGCAGGCAAGTGCTGTTACTCCCATTGTTTCTTGAAATAAGAAGAAAGGAATAAAGCTCTGTGTCTACTTAGCCACTTAAAATGTAATTTTTATACAGTGAGATAGCTCAGAATGATAGATTTTGCACAAAATGATATTGCAAGGCCTGCTTCCTATAAGGGGGGCTGCACAGCCCTAGATCACTGCAATAAATGGGAAAGCAGAATGCAAGAGCTCTGGTGCTCCATCGCTTGCTATAAACACACCACTACTCCTCTGCCTCCTGGGATTTTCTACCTTTCTTCTAACCCCTGCACCTTTTGTTTATCCTAGCTATTAGATTTAAATTGATTTTGCACACATCCCTTCTGTTTTCTTATGCTCATTGTTGTAAACTATTGCCATCAGAAATGCAGACTCAGGAAGGAGAAATTACTGAACACATTATTTGCAGTAAAGAAATAAGTCCCCTATCTCTTTAAGCTTCATGCACCAATAATTCTTTCTTGTGTCCCACATTTGGTTCTTGGCAGTTTGAGAGAGGTTTCTGCCTGCTGCCATTTACCAGAGGGAAGAGGCTAACAATTGCTGTTTGTATCTGAAACACTTCTGTTCTGCAGCAACTTCACACGCTGCTTTGGGATGCTGATAAATTAGTAAAAGACTAAAGTGTCAAGGGAGAGATGAAACAGCTTATGTTAGTTTAGAGCTCGACCCTGTAAAGTGACAAACGTCTGACCTCATTTCAGCAAATGATTTAAGCATATCCTTAATTTTAAGCACAGGAGACACTCTCTTAGATATTATTCAGCTATCCTCTACAGCCACATACCTGTTAGACAGGTAACTACTGCACTACACCTTTAAGATTAACTCACTTTAGGTCACTGTGTGCAACTGGAGCAATATCATTTATGTCCTGCACCTAATTCAGAGATGGCCCATGAGAGTGCTGGGAGGCAGTTACTGCCTGTGAAGCAGCTTTAACTGGCCTCAGGAAAAGCTGGCCAGCAAGACAACCAAGCTGAAGACATCTTTTGCATGTTAAGGTCAGGGGAAAACAGGGAACGTGGATGGAAAGGTATGGGAGATCCAACCTGTCATGGTTTGTTAAGTCATATGAACTTCTATGGATAAATCTGAGCTCCAGGAAAACAGAATCTGGTCATTTCTGCCTTAGATATCTTTGTAGCTCAAGCTACAGAGGCTGATATCTGACTGGAGTCAGGTATGGAGCTGCAACTCAGCAGTGGCTGTGTCTTTTTGGACGACTATGACATGCAAAGTTGTAAAATCCCCAATTATTGTGAAGCTATTGCTTTAGGGAGATGAGATTTCTCTATTTCAGGCAGCAATGCCTGAAGCCCGCCCCAAATCTTGGCAATTCGGTGCTGATCAATATAAAAATTTGCATTTATCCCTTAACCATTTCAGTTTAAAATATGTATGAATGGTTAGATCTGAGGGACAGCCATCAGCTGAAACAGTTTTGGATGAGGAAAGGCAAAGAGCGAGGTTAAGAAATACCTCTCCAAAAATGCAAACACATTCCACGAATTCACTTCACTTTTGCCAAACTGTTGATGCTGAAAAAAATAATGATTGGGAGATGTCAGTGTTTTGGTTGAGGGATCATCAAGGGGAAATATTTCCAAATCCCCATTTGAAACCCCTAGATCTTTTTCTTTTTCTGCTTTTGATTTGCCTTCCCAGCCCCTTAAGAGAGAACAGTGATAAAAATATCCTGTTTGACCCCAAATGACTTAGAGGAGGAGAGGTTTTCTCCTCTTCAGTTTGTCAACACTTTGTTTACAACTTGTCAGAATATTCAGTGAACCAAAAACACCCCACAAATCCGTTTTTTATTACTGCAGTTCAACCAGCAGCCTAAAGGGAGCAGGTTTTCTGCAGAGAGTCTAATAACTCCCTGCCTATAGAGAGGTGAGAATCACACGGGTAACAACTAGGTATCTGTTTTCAGCTTATTTGTCCCCGCACTTCATCTAATTATAAACTACTAGTTTTAATATGTTGAGGATGAGAGGTGGCTGGTGAGGGGGCTGGAGAACAGGCCTTATGAGGAGCGGCTGAGAGAGCTGGGGGTGTTTAGCCTGGAGAAGAGGAGGCTGAGGGGAGACCTCATTGCTCTCTCCAACTACCTGAAAGGAGGTTGTGGAGAGGAGGGAGCTGGGCTCTTCTCCCAGGTGACAGGGGACAGGACGAGAGGGAATGGCCTCAAGCTCCACCAGAGGAGGTTCAGGCTGAACATTAGGAAAAAAATTTTCACAGAAAGGGTCATTGGGCACTGTCAGAGGCTGCCCAGGGAGGGGGTTGATTCACCTTCCCTGGAGGGGTTTAAGAGACAGGTGGACGAGGCGCTGAGGGACATGGTTTAGTGTTTGATAGGAATGGTTGGACTAGATCCGGTGAGTCTTTTCCAACCCGGTGATTCTATGATTCTATGATACTGAAGAACTTTGGCAGACATACAGCCTCCACCATTCACTATCAGGTGATGCTGGACAGAAGGAATTGAATGTTGCTAGTCCTTATCATAGATCTACTAGCCAAGGTGCCAAAGCCACCGCTCTGTAACCCAGAATCCACAGACACTTGATTCAAGGCTCTGCTTAGAAAGAGGATCCACCTAGCAATGCACAGTAGATTGGGAATTGAATTAAAAGAATCTTCTGCATGTGCACGCAGATAAGTGATGAAGACCTATATTTTGAAGATAGTCATGAAGAATTTGATATCGGAACAATATCGTGCTAGGTGCTGTATAAAAGGAAACCAGCAAGGCGGTCCATGCCCCAAAAAGCTTGCAATCTAATTAGAAGACCAAGGACACCAGATGGCCAGGGACAGATCAGAGAACGCAAGGGAACAGTGAGATAATACCGCTCAGCAGGCTGTGGAGCAGTGGTGTCAGCACACCAGCAGCCCTACTGTTGGCAAGATTTTGATAGCTATTGTCATAAATGAGAGTTATAAATAGGGAGGCTGGATAATGAGCTAGCTTTGTAGATGTTTGTGAGGAACTCCTCTCATTTGTGAAGTGGCAGAGAGAATGAATATAGATGGTAATAATAATGATAAATTGCACGTTTCTGGGCTGCTTATTAAAAAAAAAAAAAAATATGGTGGGTGGTGAGAAGTGATTTCTATTAAACGCCGCCCTGAACCTGAAATTATTCCTACTATTATTAAATTATTGTCCAAGCTAGTCCAGTTCTCCATAATTTCATTCTAAGTTACACAAAAATGCAACTCTGTCTTCTGTCTTCCTCAGTATTTATACACCTCATACCAAAGTCCAGTAATCTCATAAGTGTTTATAGGTCTTTATCCTTGCAGCAGCTTTAGGAGATTGTGAAATGCTACATTTCCCATTCTGCAGAATGGGAATTGAGACACGGGATAGAATAATGCCTTGTCCCAGATCAATTTATAACTGCTTCAGGAATTCAACCCAAATATCTTAAGTCTCAGCTCAATGCTACGTCTCCTTGCAGTACCCTTCCTACGCACCTTCATGCTTCTGTTCCAGAATTAGCTAAGACTTGTCACAGAGCTGTTTAGGATTTTTTTGGATTGCTCATTTTATCTCAGAAAAATGCCAATTCATCAGAAGCAAAACGCTTTGTAGAAATTTGTTGATTTAAGGGGGAAAAAAACAGCATTTTCATAAAGTCAGCTTTTCTTTGGAACAGAATGTGTTGAGTGTTCTGTTTGGAAAGGATCAGTTCAAGATTGTGTTTTGTTTTTCATTACATGTTGAGTAATATACATTAAAAATCAAAATGAAGTGTTTTCTTAAACAGCGTGTTTTGACTGAGCCAAAACAGCTTTTGTAATTTATGCGTAAAAGGAAATGTCCAAATTCATTTTAATACTTTTCTTGCATTTTGGAAGGAGAAGCACCTGCAAACCATACACAATAAACTGAACAAAAATTGTACTATTCGCTACAGATATTACTGGTAGTTTAGGAGAGCGAGTAATCTGAAAACTAAGTTCAAAGAGGCCCATATCAGAGTCCAGAAACCCAGTCCATTCTGTGCTGCCTTTCTAATATATCCCATTGCAACAATTCAGACCTGTAAGTAGACCTTGTAGGAAGCAAAATCAGTGCCAAAATGGTCCTAAAGAGCATTAATGTAACATTCAGTCCAAACAGTCAACAGTTATCCCACACTTGATGCTCTTTGCCATGTTTTTGTTGTTCTGAAGCTCGCTCCTGCACAGGGACGTTACCACCACAGCCACACAGAATGATCCTGCTCCATACAAACTGGGAGAAGTCTGTCTAGAAAGCTGCCTGGAGGAGAGGGACCTGGGGGTGTTGGTTGACAGCGACTGAACATGAGCCAGCAGTGGCCAGGTGGCCAAGAAGGCCAATGGCATCTTGGCTTGGATCAGAAACGGCGTGACCAGCAGGTCCAGGGAGGTTCTTCTCCCTCTGTACTCGGCACTGGGGAGACTGCTCCTCGAATCCTGTGTTCAGTTCTGGGCCCCTCACCACAAGAAGGATGTTGAGGCTCTGGAGCGAGTCCAGAGAAGAGCAACAAAGCTGGTGAAGGGGCTGGAGAACAGGCCTTATGAGGAACGGCTGAGAGAGCTGGGGGTGTTTAGCCTGGAGAAGAGGAGGCTGAGGGGTGACCTCATTGCTCTCTACAACTACCTGAAAGGAGGTTGTGGAGAGGAGGGAGCTGGGCTCTTCTCCCAAGTGACAGGGGACAGGACAAGAGGGAATGGCCTCAAGCTCCGCCAGGGGAGGTTTAGGCTAGACGTTAGGAAAAAATTCTTTACAGAAAGGGTCATTGGGCACTGGCAGAGGCTGCCCAGCAAGGTGGTTGAGTCCCCTTCCCTGGAGGTGTTTAAGGCACGGGTGGACGAGGTGCTGAGGGACATGGTTTAGTGTTTGATGGGAACGGTTGGACTCGATGATCCGGTGGATCTCTTCCAACCTGGTTATTCTGTGATTCTGTGATTCTGTGATTCTGTGATAGGGTTTGGGAAATGCAAGCTAATACTGCATATTTTGGTATGCTAGGAAGCTGAGGTTACCTTATGATCTTTGCAGATAATATATCTTCCTGTTTTTCTTGTCCGTCAGAAAGAAGCTTAGCTTTTGGCCAAGATCTCTTCTGCTCCTCAGCCCTTAGTGAAGGAGCAGAGCGGGTTAAAATCCACAGGCCATTGCCTCTTTGGGTTACAGCTCCTGCTGCTTAGATAATGACAGACCTGCCTGCCAGGACGAAAAGCACCATTTAACTCAGCCTTTCCTATGGGCATCAGGTTCTGCCACCATTCACACTGTTTGAAGCCAAGAGAACCAGGGGCAGCTGAAGAGGGGAGGGAAAAGGGACCCCAAGTCTTGGCAGCTGCAAATTCTGGCTCCAGGCAGATCCTCCTCCATAAAAATCTCCCTGTGGATTCAACCACGCCAGCTCCTGCAGCCACTGCCTTAGAGATGCTCCAAAGACAGGGTGAGACCTCACAAGGATGGCACAGCTCAGGCTTCCGCAGAGGAACAGAGCTGGAACTGGAGCTAGCGTGAGGATAACTGGACGCTGACATGAGTTTGACACCCCTGCCACTGCCTGGTGGATGCACATTGCAAGAGGTGTGTTAAACAAATTCCTGATTTAAATATTTAGGATAGATTCCTTTAGTGCATAAGACACTGGTCTGAGGCTGAAAACGCTCAGGTTCAATTCCTTCTACTGCTCCACCTGCCCACATAGAGGAAATTATATGCACATGAATGCACAGGAGCTTAAATTCAGGCTAGAAGCATGAGCTAGAACATATAATAGCCCAAGATAACACTATTTCATTGACAGCTTCTCAAAGAGAAGCCAGAAATCTTGAGAGTAGGTCTTCTGCTGTTAGCATGCATCTACGCAGGCTCTGCAGTTGCAGGTTGTGCTGGAAGGTCTACTGAAGTCAGTGAGCCTTGGGGTAGATCTCAGTGCAAAAAATATAATCAAATATCATATTAACTCTTAATTTGGAACAGCATATTAAATTAGAGGCTCAAATTAACCTGAAACTGTATTCATATAATAAGAAGATTTAAAATCTGTGCATTAGGAAGGTGGGAGAACTCCTAGCTAAAGCCGTTCTTACCAGGCTTGAATCCCAGAGACAATCTACCTGCAGTGCTGCATTTCAGCCTGTTCCCTAAGCCTGGGATTTCCACTGAAACAGGAGGATGTTTGGAAGATAAAGCCATCTCATATTTAGCAGTATTTATCTGTCAAACACAGAGGGCTGTTACTAGCTAGACCCCAGCCAGTGCCAACTAAAAAATCCCAGAGGATATTGAGAATCTGCACTGACATCTCACCATCACAAATAGCCTCTTCCATCAGTGCACTGATCCTTCAATACAGATTTGCTAAAAACTGAAGGAATTCAGTCCTTTCAAGGATTAAAGTCCGAAACCACTCAGGTCTGAGCATCTCAAACATTAAAGCAGTTTGGTATCCAAGTTTAAGACCACTGCTAGCTGTGAGTTTTATTTATTTCCTTCTTTGAGACTGTTCTGCTCTGTGCTAAATCCATCTTCTGACCACCTGGAGCGTTTGAGAGTCTTGGCTGTGATGCTTGTCTGTTTAGATAGACTGTAAGTAGAGCTGGTCAAAAAATTTTGACAGAACAGTTTTTCACAGGAAAACGCAGTTCTCTTGAAATTGCATGGGAACGTGTCAATTTTGACAAACTTTTTTATGTTTAAAATGTCAAAACAAATCATTTTGATTTTCTCTCTTCATTTCAGTTATACCGAAATGCTTCATTTTGAGGAAATAAACACATTATTTTTGTGTTGTTTCAATTAATTTGTTTTGACATTTTTACCTATTCTGTATTGTATTGATATATGTTTAGAATATACCATATATCACAGCAAATATTTGATGTTGGTCTGTTTATTACATGTGTTATCATAATACAATACTAAATACTTCCCTAGCATTTCAGTGCTTCAGCACCACAGAAACAGAAGATATTGATGCTCTCAAATTATTATTGCTTTCGAATTTTCAGGCTGTAAGAGCTTTGTGGGATCATGATTCTCATTCAAACAGGAGTTTTTTTTAAAAAAAAACAAACAAAACACAACCACAAATCAAAAGGTGAAAATTTCCCAAGGAAACAGTGTGTCCATTTCCCAAGCAGCTCTGTCAGCTCAACAGCTGCAGAGCACAGCTCCGCTCCTCTCTGCAGCAAGAAAACCAACTTCTTTGCTTGCTAAGAAAAAAAAAAAAAAAAGAAAATACAGATTTTCCTGGGTGGAATTTGTGTGTAATGTTTTCATGAGCATCAGGGACTTAAAAATCTGAATACCATTGACCTCCTGGGGCCTTTGGCTTCCATATCACCTATGTATTTTTAAAAGATATATTCCACCTCATTCTTGGAAGTCTACCTGATTTTATTTTTTTTTCTCCTTTTAAACAGTATTTTTGCTCCTCCGTGCACGGCAGGGGGGATTTGCTACCGGTGAATTTGCACCATCAAGTCTGTGTAGGTGGTGGTAACAGTGGATTGAATAAAAAAGGGCAAGGTGAGTGGCAAGAGGGAAGGAGAGAACGGCAGCGCGGAGCAGAGCCTGTAATGAGGCAACTCTATTGATTCTTCATTTCATGGATGAAAATGTCCCCAACGGCTCCTGCGAATTCACTGCAGTTCAATAAGAGATTGAGGGCAGCGGGTCCCAGCTCCGAGGGCTGCGCTCTAGTGCTGCCAGCGCCTGCGTGCGGGGCTGAGCGGCGAGAGGACCGAGAGCCCATTTGAACTGGACGCACAGAGAATAATATAGACAAAGGCAGGACCATAATACGAACCAGGGCACGATGGTGGAAGGAGCATCGCTTTGCACAAACACTCTCATTTCCCTTCTCTTCCTTTTCATTAGACTGAAAAGAAAGTTTAAAAGGTAGGAAGGGCTGATGCTTCCCATTACAAGGCTGCCAGCATTCCTCAGAGCAGGGGGTTGGTCCCCATCACCACGCAGGGGCAACCACGGTGTTTTGTGCAAGGGAAATAAAAAGGAGACGCACCCCTACTCTTTGGAAATTTATTAAAAGTAGAGGGAAGGGGCTTTTCCATCTGCTTTTCCACTTCCAGGGACATGCTTCTACCGCCATGCACTGCAGTTTGAAATCTGAATTCCTGCACACAGCTGCTTGGCGTGTACCTCTGCATGCAGATGCGCCTGGTTGTCTACTGTGGCTCCGGCTGGCCTGTCACTACAGATTACAGCTTTCTGCTAACAGCGAGTACTGCTGCAGTCTGAGACTTCCATTAAAGGCTGATGTTTCTTCCTCCCCGCCCCACAAATGGCTCCATCCCAGCCAGCATTTCAGTACGTGTGGTCTCATCTCCGGGTTGGGAAAGGAGCAAAGTGCCTCAATTTGTTCCCACGTTAGGCAACAATGGAACAAGTTGAAGGTAGAAAAAGATGTAAAAATGTTTGAGGATGATAGATTTTGAAAGTTGTGCATTATTTACTTGAAAGTTGATCTTATCCCTTGTCATCAGCACATCCATAATATTGTAGCCCCATACCTCTGATAGTAGCAGTACAACTGAGCACTGAATTACCCCCTGGAAGAGTCCTTGAGGGACATGCTTCATTACTCCAAGCCACACTGTGGAGTTCCTTTGGAAAGGAGGAATGCTCCTGCAGGGAGAGTTTGCCCATCCATGCCAGACACTGCAAATCATTAGCCCTTCATTGCCAGAGGATTTGAAGGCTGCTGACAGATCAAAAAGAATTGGCGTGGACGCTTGACCTTTCTCCATTGCCAGGAGGAAATCATTGACCAGGAAGAATAGCACATGCTCTACTAGGCTCTGCAAAGGGAAGGAAGAGGGTCTGGAAGAATTCAGGGCTATTTGTAAAGAAAAAAACTTCACTGGTGCTTTCAGCACAACCTGTGCAGTTGGCCAGCATTGCTACCACTGATGGGCATGCCGAAGGGGTGAATTCCAGTTTGGCACATGCCAGGTGCCATCACAACTCCTCCTGCTCCGAAGGGGACATTGAGAATGGGGCTCTGCCCAAAAGATGCTGGAAGATTCCCACCTTTGCTGGCTGGGAACAGGACAGAACACACTAAACTCTAGTTTAGTTTAGTGTCCTGCCAACGGGAGACAGAAGTTCCCTCCACCAGCATGCACACAGATTACTGCTGCTAGATTTTTCCCCGCTGCTTGATAGATACCACACGCCTCCCAAACTGATTCTGTCTGAAAGCAATCCAGAGCAGGCGTCACATTTTGTTTCTTCAACAGCCTGACTCCCCAAAAGACCCCATGTGATCAGCTGGCCAAATCCAAATCTGAAAAAACACCTCCATGACTGGTCATGATTAATTAATTCTACTTCGACATTCCCCAGGGCACCTAGCAGCTAGTCAGAGTTGCTGGAGAAAGAGACACTACTGTGGAAAAGGAACAAGGAGACTTTCCTCAACTGCAGCCATGGAATTAGATAATAAATAGGTAGACAGATAAATAATTTTCCATGAGTGGTAAATCAAATACAGAACAGAAATAGAGTTGGTTGCCTTATCCCTGTGAAATCAAAGGTGTTTGGAAGGAGTTTCCAAAGAAAGAAGAGTATTTGGAGCCTACTGTGCTTATGACAACATAGCCTGAAGTTATCTATCATGTCTAATATGACTTTTTACACTAACAAACAATTCTTAGACATTTTTTTCTTAGTATAATATTCTTGGACCAAAGCAGTTCAAGGAAGCTTTCCCCTAATTTACATTTCTTTTTTTCTCCCTCCTCCTGCCTGAATTGCAGGCTAGACAACATCTTTGTTCCCATAGCATCAACATCATTTTCCCACACCAGCTGTTGTGTGTTTGGCCTGCATCCCTCAGGGAGCTATAGGTATCAGCCTAACGTATGCATTCTTCAACAGCTTCTCCTATCTGTCCCTTAAATGCCTCTCCTCCCTAAATCCATACGTGCTGACAATATTTGTCCACTAACCACACAACAGACTCTCCAGTGGCAAAAATGTTATTCTGCAGGACTTGTGGAAATCGGCAGGAGATCCAGCAGCATCCCAGGTTCAGGTAGGACCCTGTGATGTGCAGATCACCACCAAGCAGATGGCAGTCTAATCCCTGCCAGCACGCGAAGCCCAGTGTGCAAAGAGCACCCGTAACCCCTGTCTGATTGAATATGCATGTTCACATCTGATTTTACTCGAGCATTAGAAGTCCCTGTGCACGAACTCATTGAGATGAATAAAGTGCGAAACACCGAGCTTTGGGGTCCTGTGACAGCAAAGAAGAGAAACCTGCTGATCTCCCTTTGCTGACACATTTCCCAGTCGGTAAGTCTTTGATCTCCATTTGGTCTCTATATTCCTGAAGATAACAGGTGCCACCTTCAGATACTTTTATGCTTTCCTCCTTAGACCTTCAGTTTGGACCCTGTTCCCACCGCAGTGAGGGTTTCGGAGCTTGCAGCTGGTTCTTCTGCCTTCCTGCACACCCTCACCTGGAGTGTGAAATCAGTTCAGATCGTTCCTTTCCCTCCCTCTTTGCTACTCTCCTCCTGCACCCACCTTGCTCCTTCTTTATCCATCACAGCGGGGACAGTCAAGACACATTATTAACACTTGCCACTTTGTCAGTAATCTACGGGAGAAGCAGAGGAGGAGAAAAGAGGAAAGTGTGCAAAAAATGGAGAGTAAGAAAAGTCGAATTAAAGGAAGAGTAACAAAGAATTGAAGGTGTGAATGAGAAAGTGCAGGAGTAGAAGATGTATGAGAAAAATCTAATGGGTGAGAAAGAGATTTATAATTAATCTGCAGTCTAGTGAGAGGGCAGGGGAATGCAAGTCAAGACCATAAGCTTCCCTATATGCTCTGCTACTGATCTACTCTGTGACTTCAGACAAATCCTTTTATTTCCTCTTTTTATCTCCCACTGCTCTGTACCCTTTGAGTATAAGTTATTTGAGGTATGAATTGTCTTTAACTGTGTGTAGCATAAAGGAACTGCAATCACAGGCCCTAAAGAACCAAGACATTATTTTTAACACATACTAAAATTATGCACAAAAAAGTGCTTGGGGATTGACTGACAATGTTTATTAATTCAGGCTGAATCCATTAGATAGTTACTGCAAAAAAAATGGGAAGGGAAAAATTTAAAAGAATCAAAGTAGATGGCTGCATTATTTTGTAACTTAAATGCTTCATATTGAAATGTTTACAAAGTGGAACTAGAAGGAAATGGAAAAAAAAACTAACAAAAGTGAAATAATGCAGTTGTGAAAAAAAAAACCAAAATGATGCATTTCTGTAAAATTTAAAGTTTTGAAGTGATTTTCCATTTTCATTTTCTTCTTGTCCCACATATAAAAAAAAGGATTTTCAGTCTTCCTCCCACCCCAATTATATTTGAATTGCTAAAATTATAATAATTTTTGCTTCATTTTTTGTTTTAGATACAAACTGAAACACACACAAAAATCATTATTGACCTATCCCTACAAGGAATTACAATAATTGTCTGCCAGATTTTCATAACAACATCAGGGATCCCAGCAAGGCTGAGTTTCTCCTAGTTTCTTAAGCTGATGACTTTCATAGTCTTTTGCTCACTTCTAGCCTAAACCTGCATTCAGCAGGGAACTTGGTGAAATAATTAGATATACAGAGAAACAAATGAGCAAAACCTTGTATCAAAAACAAGAGAAAATTTCCCAAGAAATAATATGAGAGAGACTAGATTTACTTTTTTCTATTACAACTTGCTGCCTAATGATGTTTTCTTTTAAGACATTCACAATATCTTTTTTCCCTTCTATTTCTCTCAATTCTTTCTTTTCACTTCTCTTGGTCCTCCTTTTTTTTTTTTTTATTTAAGCACCACTATCTCTAACATGCAACCAAATAGACGTGAGGCCCCTACAGAAAACCAGAACGTGCAATGTCCAAGCGCATCTGACATCAAGAACCAAACATAGCTCTCTACAATCAGCCATCCCTGATTCAAACCACCGAAGTGCACTCAGAATGAGATACAGAGACGCAGGAACGAGAACAGCACATAGTGGGGATCCTGCTCCTCAGGAATCACCTGGCATCCTATGTCTGATCTCTCAAGCATAGGACCCTGCTCACAGCCACCCACTGCAATCTCAGTCCTAGAGGTATATAGGGAAGCATGACCTGCTTAGATTTCTGCATCCCATGGATTTTTTTTTTTTTTAAAAAAGGCATGTATATAGGAGCTAGGCATCTGAATATCTATGTTTCTACAACATCACAAACTGTGTTCCTGAGCCACAGACACTGCATTTGTATTAGTTTGCTCTGGGAGTTTCTTCAGGAGGAAACAAGCTTCCACTTCCACTAAGAAGAAACATAGTTTGGGGTATATTTTGCTTTATTGACATTAGTTGTGGGCAATATGAGCAACAAACCCTCCAACAGCTTATTGTCCTTCAGCACTGTCCCAGAAGACACAGCACGCTCAAACACTCTGTACATGGACATGCAAAATGCATTCTGAGCATCTTGCAGCAAAAATACTGCAATATTGAGCTGGAAATCAGCCTTCATATCCTTTCAAAAGCCTGGAATTTTAAAACCACACATAAAAATAAAATCCAGAGTGTATCTCATCTCTCTTATTTGATTTCCTCAGCTCCAAATCTTATTTACGGAGGTCTGCAGACAAGTAGCAATACTGCACAAGGGCAGCAGAGTCCCCAGCCCTTCTGTCCACCCCTATTGTGGCACCCAAGGGAGGGTCACGCCCCCAGCACCAAAGCAGTGTCCCTGTTCTCTAAGACATGAAGGGTTTGGGGACTGTACATCACCATCTCATGCTCTATCCAAGAGTTCCCTTGGAGGAGCAGCAGCGAGATAAATATATGCCACGGACAAAATTTCCATCTTCAAACTTGAAAACAAAGTAATGAGAAGCACTGCAGGAGAAGCCACGGGTAGGAAGGACTTATCAGCCTCTTCTGCTCTTCTTTTCAATGTAAGCAGCTTTATCATTAATTGCTATTTACGGCAAATGCTGAAGTTGGTAAAAGGACTAATAGGCTGCACTGAAACAGCAGTTTTGATCCAAGCTTATTAAAGGACAATGCACATACACACGTGCATGTGTTCGTGTATGTGTGCTCACACACACTTGCACACTTCATTGTGCATATTGTATAAGTAAAAGCCCCATATCTGCATGCAAGGGAGAGAAAGAGATACAGTTAGCGTATTCTTGCCTTCTATATTCCAGTAAAAGGCCAACTTCATTAGTAGTCTTAGGAAATAAGAGAAATTAGTTCAGATCAGACTTCTACACACTGAGCCATTTTGCTGGGGTGAACAGCAGTTTGATGCAAACCAAAGCTGCTTTTTCCAAGCACTGGAAATGTAAAGATTCACTACTGCTGAATATCAGTTTTCGGGGGGCCTACATTTCCTGGGGACACAGGTTGCTGAATTCTTAAAACAGTGAAGAGTTTTCCTCATGTCAAATTTGGAGCCGAGTTCCCCGAGTGGTTCACATTCATGGTGTGAGCTGGAGGGCTCAGAACCGCAGCACCGACTATAAGAAATTCAGCTCCTGTGCATGGAAACACATGAATTTAAAAAGGTTTTCTGAGATATCAGCCTAAAGTGACCTGCCCAAGGTCATATATAACACGTCAGTGACAGCATCAGGATTGAACTATCTTGCTACAGTGCTGCTTTATTCACACAGTGCTGTTACATCCCAAAACAGCCACTGCTCCCAGTCCGCTGCTACCTTCCACTCCTTATCGCAGTCTCCTTAGAGACACATCTGTCCTATGTTCTGTAAACCATAATATACCTATAGTCTTTTATTCACTATCCATCACCATGCAATTTTATTGCAGATGCCTGAATTATCCAGCCTAGTAACCTATCTGCTTATTCCTGCCAGCCAGTCTCCCTTTCAATCCTTGCCTCACCTTTCAGCCTTGTCAGTGTTTTTAAGTCTTCCAGGTACTTGAAATTCAGGGACAATTCTGATTCCCCAGGAGAAATCCAGCAGAATTTCACTGAGGCCAGGCTGCTGGTCTCTCTCTAGCTCTCTCTTTTTTAAATGCGTATGGTTGGAAATCAGAAACTAGCTCTGGTCTCTGCAGTTTGAACTAATCCTTCAAGAATACTAACTCACAACTGCCATTTTAAAGCTCTGATCTCCATTCTTGTCATCTATAAAATTTTATTCCCCTCCCTTCTCTGCTCCTTTCATCAGAAATCAATCTTCCAATAATGCAGGTAAACTGCAATCCTACCTCACAGCTAATTTTTTGCACGCACCTTTCTCATGCATTTTGCAAAGCGAAAGCTCCCTTGTCCATCCTTCTCCTTTCCAGCCAAGCCTACAAGCACAGTAATCATCACACCTACACAACATCTTGTCGGCAGATTTGCACTTGCCCATCACATCCCTCTCTTGTTTGCAGTCCGGAAAGCAAAGGAATCATTCGCCCCAATGTGGTGATATTTCTCAGCATTCATACTTGCCTTGTCAGTGAACTTGGTGTTCCTACCCGCCAGCTCTTTCCTCCCTCCCTCTCAACCCCAGTCACACATATCTCTAGGAGCTTTATTTCATCTCGAGTACACACCTTTCCTCACAGCCACCAGCTTTTCATCCTTCCCACCTTCCTCAAGGAAACACAGTTTTCTCACCCATCTCAGCCCCAGCACAGCTGACCGTGGAAGAGCAGTTTCCTCTCTGCTCGCTTAGTGATGCTTATGGCAACTGGCCCTCAGTGTCACCAGCTGAAGCTGAACGTCCCTATCTATTTGTATATGACAGCTTGTTCTTTCTCCACCTAAGCGTCTGTCTTCAGCAACAGGAAAATACGGCTGATACGAGAGGAAGAGTATGGGGAAAGGCAGGTTCCTCCTTCCTCTCACCAGCATGACCTCAGTGAGGGTGCAGAACCATCTCCAGGAGGTAGGATTGAGTCCAGCGTGTGGCAGTCAAGGTGGACAGTCATGTAGGGGAGGCACAATCATAGAATAACCAGGTTGGAAGAGACCCACCAGATCATTGAGTCCAACCCTTCAACCTTCAGACCCTCTGGAGCATGGGGCTGTGAGGAGAGGAAATGGGACACTAATGGGTTCCTTAACTAATCTCTCTCCACTCCGTCCCTCCTACCCAGCTAACTTGGTTAAATCTCTAGATTTAATGCACCCAGGCATTTCCTCTTCTGCATCCTTCCAGCATAAGCCCTTTATGGCACATTCTTTAAGGTAACATTTTACAAACACCTGGGAGGCTGATTTTCTGAGTGTTCAGCATATCCCACTGTGATATTTAAGGTCCTGCTTTCCAAAATGTTCTGTTACCTTGCAACTGACTACTTGTCAAGGCCAAGCTTTAGCTCCTATCCCTGCAAACTGAAATGCTTCCACTGCCTCTAATAGGATTTGAATTGATTCCTGAGCCCTGTGCTGCACTTCCTCTGGCGCAGAGCAGAGGTGACAGCATTCCCTGTTTATTTTCCTCCTCCTCTGCCTGGACTGCAGGCCCTCGAGGGCAGGGAGCTTGCATCTGTACAGTACCTAGCACTGAGAGACTCCAGGCTCATCTGAGCTCTGCACCATCCTGCAGATAACAGTAGTGATAGAGGAAACTGAAATGTGCAGCTCAGGGTCGTTGTCGCTGCTTATAACCATCCATTTTATGTCCTACTTCAATATCTACTGTAATCAGTGAAATTACTTTTGTAGGAGTTGACACAGAAGAAGAGATTGTTGGATTGATATTCTATCTGGCATTGATGAAAACCTTTTTATAATACCTTAATCCAGCACCCACAGAAGCAATTTGCTAATCTCTTGCTGACTTAGCTTCTAGCAGGCTCGACCATATCCAGTCATATTACCTGGCCAACCATATTATGTTCTTTCTATGCAGAGAGAAAATGTCCTTCCTGACCCCAGAAGATGGTCAGCTTTTGCTTTGAAGCATGAGATCTGATTACCATTGTCCCAGATTGCAGAGCTGCAAATGCTATTAATTGCTACAAAGTTATGTAGCCTTTTACACTTCAAATCCATCCAGACTTTCATCTCAGCAACATCCTGCAGCAGGGAATTGTGTAGCTTCACTATACACTGAAGAAAGGACTATTTCCTTTTAATTTACTTTAAAAGTTGTGCCCTTTAATTTTGATGTGCACCCTTGTTCTTGGACCATCAAAGCATTAAAATGTTTCTGATCGCTTTTCATTCTAACCTTCATATACTTTTGTACTGGAACCTGAACATCCCTTCTTAATCCTAGCTTTCCCAGACTAAATAAACTATTATTTCCAGGCCTTCTTTATTTAACTTGTAAATATTTGTAAAGCAATATAAAATATATTAATATGGTTCAATTATAACATCATTTCTATTTTCCATCCTCCTTTTTAATGTCTTAAGTATCCATCTAATTTGCCATCAATCTCCATTGATTCTCCCTCTGATGATATGTTAGTCTTTATAATATCCTGGGGAATATTTCTTCTGCCTTCCTGACCAGCATTTTGGAACAAAGAAGCTGAAATCCAGCAGATCATAAACATGATTCACTCTACACTCAGCATGTGTATGGATTTGCAGTTGCTCGGGCTTTGATCCTGGAAATACATTTCGTTATGTCTGTGGGACTCTAATTAAGAATTTGTCTATGTGATTCAGTTCGCAGGATCAGGCCCTCGGCAGACATGATCATTCAGGGTGAACAAAACTTGAGTAAGTCTTTGAAAGCGAGCCTATATTTGGTATTCTTTGAGCAATATCTAAGCACTTGTTCGCGTATCCTGCAGAAGAAGGGGCTGCATGGTGTTTAGACAGGGGGTAGGACGTGATGTCTGTGCATTCACAAAAAGGGGAGAGATGGACGATAGGACGTGGTTACTTGCTCCTTCTCTTTCCCATAGA
Organism: Phaenicophaeus curvirostris; assembly: GCF_032191515.1. Lineage (NCBI taxonomy): Eukaryota > Metazoa > Chordata > Aves > Cuculiformes > Cuculidae > Phaenicophaeus > Phaenicophaeus curvirostris. Next base: position 5,687,162 of record NC_091411.1, read on the forward strand.
AAGCTGGGAACACCAAAGGAAGTTAGGAGATACCAGCTCTAAAAAATCCCAAACAAAATACTTTTGCACCCAACTCATAACTAATTCCATTACTGCAACATTATGAAAGTCAAAAGCACAAAAGTCTCAATAAACAAATAGCCATACCCACAAGAGCCAGGCTTTCTGGTGACATTGCACATGGCAATCCCAAGACAACTACTGGCATTGCACGTCCCACAACAGCTAAAAAGGCTTTTTGCAGAAGCAAAGGCATCCATGCCTTTCTAGCATCCTACTGTTTTGGCTACCCCACTTTTCGCATTTTTGTACTTAATAAGGTCCAATCCAGCCCCATCACCAGAACACTCCCTTCTCCACATCACTAGCAGATACCTCAAAAAACAGATCGAGTTCCAATCACCGTATATATCATTAACTCTTCTTTCCTGAAGAAGCAAACAAGGATTGCTACATATGTATCTCCAAATGCACAAAAAGGATTTTATCAAAATACTTGTGAGAACTCAAATTACCGCTGTTTGGTTACTTAAGCTGGTACCGTATAAATCTTGTGGGAGAATCCTAACTGATGTCTCTTCCCTGACTGATGAGGTCTGCCAATTCGCTGGCTTAAAATATGGTAGCGCAAACCACCATCATCTTCAAATACTTTGTAGTTCTGTTTTAGGAGTGTGGAAATGGCAGATAAACACATTATTAGCATTCTCAGGCATAAAACAGTGAAGCCTGGAGTTGTTTTGCAGAAATAACTCCGACTTTGGATGACATGACATAAGCAATTCTAGGAATAGCTGCTGGTCTTAAGGCTACATTACATGTGTCTTCGGTGCTGGTTTTTTATCTCCATCCACAATTTTAGCACAAACACTATGCTGTCTTTGTTAGCCCTTTCCCTTCAACTTTCTCAGCATTTCTCAAGCATTCTTCAGTCTCACCGTGTACCACCTAAGCTCGCCCTGAAACCGCACCTTCAGTTTTGACTGCAAATCTCCTCCAGCACAGAACAGTGCCAGAATTGCCTGGAACAACTCTAGCATCCTCATATTGTATGCCAGGAGGTGGTCTTAACCAGGAGGGACCCATAGCCACATATGTACCCCAGCATATGTCTAAGGGCTTTGCTTACCCGCTCACCATCTGCACCTGCTTGAAGAGCAGTCACATGCAGAAAGCAGCCAGGCTGCTCCAGCAGGCATTGCCTGCCTCACTGATGTTTATTCCAGTGATCCCAGAAGTCCAGCTAAAGATTCGCACCTGCTCGTCATGGTTTTCCTGCCTGCCTTGAACCATCAGCCTCCACCCTAGGGTCGCAGTTCATTTTCTTCCATTCTTCCTTGGTCAGTTTTAGTTTAGTTGTAATTTTCTAAATATTGCTTCAAATTATTGCACAAAGTTCTTTTATTTATTCTTCTGATCCTGGCAGCTATGCCTAGAATGTACTGCCTACATAAGGCAATGGTTTTAAAGCTTGCCCTCCCTGTCTTCCACCCTGCTTAGCAAGTCAGCATCCACAACTGCAAGGATAAATTACGACAAAGGCCTCCAACGTTAGCAGTGTATCTGACAACCTCATCCACAGCTCCAGCACAATAAAGAGATGGCTTAATGGGATCAGTTGTGCCGACTCAGAACTTCTGGCCAAAACTGCATCCAACTTCATGATGGACACGGCAGAGTCTAGAGCACAGGCCAGGTTCTAAATCACACTCTAAATCAAACCCTAAGAAAGAGATTCTGGCTTCAATAGGCTGTGATGATTTACAGCAAGAGGTTCCAAGCTTTTCACAGGTACTGTATGGCATAGATATAAAAATCCAAGCTATAAGAGGACCTGTTGTAAGGCTTCAGCCTTCATCTTCTTTAAAAGCAAGGTGAAAGAGTGCACTTTCTATCAGGATAGCCATGAGACAGGTCCCAAGCACGAAGAGACTGCAAGAACAAGAGCTACCCAGCTGGAGATGGGGCAGTACAGAAGAAGAGATGGGAGCATGACAGCTCCCACGCTCCTATACTCCATTTTGATTTCCAGTGAGAAGTGCTGGAGCAAAATGTTTTTTCTGGAGCTTCTCTTATGTGCAAGAACCTCTTATAGCTTGGTTTGCAACCATTTGTGTTATTGCTTGGTATGGGCGAGCCCAGAGCTGGCTTTGCTCTAGTTTGTAAACCTCTGAGAGGAAAGATATCACTCGTGATGGCAACACTCCATTGAACAGCGTCCATTGCTAACACACAGAGAGAATTTGTTGTAGGGCTTGAAACCTATATTGGTGCTCCTGGCACCTGAGTTTCTCTTTCTGCCCAGCATTGGTGTCACCAGTTTAAGCAGTGAACAATAACAATGGTATGTGTCGGGCAAAGACTATGAGGACAGGCTGAGAGAGTTGGAGTTGTTCAGCCGGGAGAAGAGAAGGCTGTGGGGAGACCATAGAGCAGCTCCCACTACCTGAAGAGGGCCTCCAAAAAGCCGGGGAGGGACCTTATACAAGGGCATGTAGGGATAAGATAAGGGAGAATGGCTTTAAATTGGTAGAGGGAAGAAGATTTACATTAGACATTAGGAAAAAATTCCTCACTATGAGGGTGCTAAGACACTGGCCCAGGTTGCCCAGAGAAGCTGTGGCTGCCCCATCCCTGGAGGTGTCCCAGGCCAGGTTGGATGGGCCTTGAGCAACCTGATCCAGTGGGAGGTGTCCCTGCCCATGGCAGGGGCATTGGAGCTAGATGATTGTTAAGGTCCTTTCCAACCCAAACGATGTTATGATTCTATGATTCTCCATCCTCCTCTGGAGGCCACCATTTGAAGCTGGTTTAGATGATTTGCTCCGATCAGCTGCTGCTGCTGCACTGACTTACTATTATTTCTATTGCCAGTGTAAGAGGCGATCCGTCAGCAGCACAACCAGTTGTTTTTCTGAAATAGGAGCAGGGAATCATGTGTATAAGAGCTCAAGCACTGGGGAATGCTCTGTCAATACCTAGAGCTGTGTCATCACCAGAGCCGCAGGGGCAATGGTGCTGCAGTGGGTACCACTCTCACCCCTCACTGCGCTCTGCACGGGTCAAGCAGCAGGCACAGCAACAGCCTGGTGCTCAGCTAAGCTCTGCCAGCTGCACCTTGTAGGCTACAATAAAATGGATGTAGAGCACATGACTTCAGAAGAACAAATAGCAAAAATAAATTAACGTCTTTCTCCTGTGATGCTGCTTGCAGGTCCTGCCTCAAGGCTACAAGAAAACTGCTCACTGAGTTGGGGGCTGCAAAGCTGTAGACATGTTGTATTAAACTCGCCAAATGAGGCAGAGGGATTCCTGAGCCTGAATCTTCACTCCTTTTCAAAACAACATGTTTATGCCACCTTCACTTAGGCTCTGACCCAGCATCCCTGAAGTAAACTCGAGTCCTTCAATTGTCTTCAGCTCCATCTAAATCAGCTACTCCTTCGATTTCTGCTCTTGCACCCATTCCTCACTCCCACAAGTCCCACCACTTTTTCTTCCCTGAAACACTACAGCTTAGCCCACCAAGTTAGCAACATCTATCCTACGCCTACTCTCGAACCCTGGGGAACATCACTTCATTTGCGTGCTCCTGCTCTGTGCTGAGAGTATTGAGACTGAGAGTATTTGACTCTCTCCAGGCAGAAGAGCCCAGCAGATACATCCAGTTTCCTTCCCCAGGCCTCTCTGGTCAGTGATGTTTCCCTTTTCTGCACCAATTCCAAGCTGCAGCCCCATCCAACCGAGCTCCGGTCCCAGCAGCAGGGGCACAGGGAAAAAGTCCCCTGGCATCCAAGAAAACTCTTGGGTATCACATATAACTGGGAGGAGATGCTCTGCTCTCCCTCAGCTCAGCATCCTTCAGTAACTCAGCATCCTGCTCCAGGCAGCCATTTTCCAGGCAAGAAGAGCCACCGCAGGATCAGCCCACGGCCCGTGGTTCTCTTTAGAAGCCAGACATCCCTGTGCATGGACGTTCTCCCTTTCTGGGAAGCCACCCTGTGCGGCCTGGAAGGAAACGTGCCAAGGTCCTTACGGTTGTTAAAAACCTCGTGATACTTTTGCAAGAGGGATGGTGTAAATCAAGCCACAGGGCACGAGCTCCCTAACTCCGCGTAATTTATATTCTGCCTCGCTAAGTTCATCTCTGCGCTTTCAATGCATGAAGTGATTTTTCACTTCCCCTGTAGTATTTGCTGGCACGGAAAAGCTGCTGGGCTCTGTCCCAGAAGGAGCTGCATTTCATCACCGGGTAAAAAAAATAAAAAAATAATAAAAAATAAAAAAGATTCCTGCAGGGATCGGGTCAGATCCTCAGCAGAACTCCCTCACGCTCCAGGATCCGGTCCAAACCCTTTCAGCTGCACCTGAAATCCTTGGAGAAGAGAGCCCTGTTGTTTATTAACCCCCGTGCTGCGCGGGGCAGGGGATGGAGGGGATGGAGGAGGAGGAGGAGGAGGAAGTGGGAGCAGCGGGCGCTGCGCCCCGAGCCGCGTGGAGCCACAGCGCCCCCTCCTGGCGCAGCGCGGAGCGGCCGCGGGGGATGCGCGGAGGCAGGATGCGCGCAGGATGCTGCTTCACCGCCCTCCGCATCCCTCTACCCTCGATTTTTCGAACGGGGTGTAAATATCGTGGCTCTTCGCCTTAGTTTCTGATCGCCGGCGATGTGTCTTTAAATTATTTTTTCTCGAATTTTTTTTTCTTGCCTTCTTTTTTTTTTTCCCCTCTGCATCGAGCTACAAATACTGCACTGACAGAGCCCTGCGTAAAGTCTAGAAATGCACATCTATTTCTGGAGGTGGGCACGGACGCGCCAGTTCTCAATTTGAGTCGGTTTCTGCAGTGCGATGCACTCAAAGCAGGCAGTGGGACTTCTGACTGAGCAAAAGACGGAAGGATTTGGCTTTGAACTATTTCTGTTACACAGACAGCGATGATTATTGTTGGCTGGCAGACCCATTCCCACGTAGTGCTTTGCATCGGCCTTACGCAATGGAGTAAGCAGTGGAGGTGAGGAGAGAACACAGATACACTCTCCGTCATCTCTTTTGGGATACCTTTTACCTACAGCAAACCAATTCACCATACGTTCTTCCTCTCCAAAGTTTTAACACGGACTTTAGTCAGCCTCCTTATATTCCTGCAACTGGAGGGTTGCATAGTTGCCTTGCTGGGCCTTATGGAAAGACAGAAGAAGAGGAAGGTGGGGGGCAGAGGGGAGATGTTGATCAAATATCAAACCCCAGTGACATCATCTCCCCTGCGTATACTATGCTGTTTCTGATCCAAGGGGCTTGCAAAGTCGCAGGAGTATTTCTGCTGTACGGATGGGAGGGTTTTGCTCCAAACCAGGACAAGACTGAAGTGCAGCCTTGCGCTGTGTGTATTTCCGTTATAGATGCATATGTGGGCTTGCTCACATACACACGCAGAAAAAAGCAACGCTAACTCTAGAGGAACACTTCCCACACTCACAGACTCCAGCTCTTGATCAGAGAAGGCATGATGGGTATGGGCTGGCCACTGCTCCCCCCCAGCCATTCCCCCAGTCCCCTGTCTGCTGCTCCCCTGCCTTTCCAGTAGTGAAATAATTACTGAGCCCCAGGAGCACAGAAAGAGCAGTAAAACAAACGCAGACACACAAAATGTAGCGAGCTTTTTCTGCTGAGTCGCGAAGGGCTTTGGAGTCAGATAAACCCCAAATCAATGCCTGGAACTAACTACAAGAGAGAAGGCGATGCTGGAGGAACAAACCACCTACTGAGAGATCTGCAAAGAGGGCAGCATGTCTGTGCTCATGTGAATGTCTGAGTGTTTGATTCACGTAATGAGAATATCAATGCAGTTATTTCTGCATGTTACGATGTGTGTTTGTGTGTGGATCAAGTCTCCATGCCTGAGTGCCGGGGAACTGCGGGGCTGCAAAGCTGGAACAGGCACTCGCACCCGTGTGAGAACGAGACCGAGATGCTGTATTTAAGCATGGGGTGGACTGTGCCAGTTCGACAGCATGTGTTTTGTGTGCTTAGCATGTACAGGCATGCGAGGGAAACCACAACTGCATGTGTATGTGGTGCGTGGGAGGGAGACAGCCCGAGTTTGTCTGTCACTCACAAGCAGATCTGATCAATCTTTTTCCTTTCTAAGGAATTACAAAATATCTTTTCATATTTCTTACATCAAAGACTTATCTCCTCTTTACTTTCTACCCTCTTCCTCTCACCATCCCCCAAATACTTCTGTACAACTCTTGGGAAAGCAGCTTTACTGCCAATAACAAATTGTTATTATGCACCCAGATGAGCAGCCAGAGTAAAGCATGAAGGACCTTTCTGTCCTACCTAGTGCGAATGCCAATCACAAGGCTAAATTCATACACGAAGACTGCCAGCATTTCATCTGCTGCTTGTTTCTCTCCATGAAGAAGAGAATGCATTTAGGAAGCAACACCCCACTCCCATGTAAAAGCACAAGGAGACTTTCCAAAGGCAAAATACACACTCACAGCTACAGCCACCCACTCTTTGGATCATCGTGCGGTCTTTAGACCCAAGCCGTGATGGACCTTGGGGATGATGTAATGGCGTGGAGATAATCTCTGCCCCCCTATTCCCCACGGACTGGAAAAGGCAAAGTTATGCTCCGCACCAACCTCACAAGCAGCGCTGAGAGCTGAGCCAGGGGAAAAACCAACCTCCTGCGCTGTAGGATGCAGCCCCCACACTATCGCTGCCCTCCCTCCGCTCTGCCGCTGTCTCCCAGATCCCACTAGAAGTGGAGGCAATCAGCCCAGTGTGGGATTCGAGGCGACAGACTTTCCTTTTCCTCCGCGATTTGCTTGTCACTTGCATAAACAGAGCAGGGGATTAAGTGGAGATGACACCACCTCCTCGGGGACGGTTTCCCTCCTCCCTCGATGTATCGATACTCCGGAATATAGAAGGAGTCTGGGGCTGAGCCCCTAGAGCATCCTCCAGGGGCTGCGCCTTTGCCCAGTAGGAACCAGTCTCCCCAGTCCCGACAAATCTCGGCCGCATCCACACTAAAGGGGCTGCAGGACTTCTGCCACCCAGTTTTCGCTCCCTCAGCAACTCGGGGCTGCGACACCGAGGGGAAGGAGAAAAGCCGCGGGCGCGTTACACAACGCGGCCGCGGAGGGACCGGGGCATCGCTGCGGCTGCTCGCCTTACCTGCTGCTAATGTCCCTCTCTGGCGGAGATGTGGTCGCCCGCGGGTTTTATTCGGCTCGGTAGGAACTTGTGGGAGAGCTTCTCTGTCCAGCTCGCATACTGAGTGCTGGGCTGAGAGTGCAGGCGTGAAAATCCTGGGTCTCTAGCAGTCCTTTTCATGCTCAGACAGAAAATCCTCTTCCTTGATCCAGATCGCGGGCATTAAGGGCAGAGGCAAAAAAAAAAAAAAAATCCTTTTTTTCCCCCCTCTCTTTTTTTCTTGCTTTCTTTCCCCCTCTTCCCTTATTCCTGTGACCCCCTCTCTTCTGCTGCTCAGTTCGTAGCCATCAGGGAAAGGAGCAGAGGCAGCAGGGAGAATGGAGAGGGGGTTAGAAATAAAAATGAAAAGGGCTCCAGGAGAGAAGCGAGAGGCTGGGCTTGCCACCGGGGCGGAGCTTGGAGCAGTCTGGAGAGGATGAATGGGGAAGAGGAAAGCAGGGAGGAGCCCCAGCCTGGCCATTTTATTCTAAGAAGTGTTTTGTACATAATTAGAGAAGGGGGAGGGGCGGGTGGGAGCAGAAAGGAGGGACTTAAGCTCCGGCCAAACGGAGCCTGGGCCGTGGGAAGGGAGAATGAGACGGAGGGTCGCTGTGGGGGGAATCTAAACTTGTTTGCCCTTCGGATTTGGATAGGAAGCTGCAGCGGGACCGGTTGCGATTCCAGACAGCTCCCACCCCTTTAATATATATATAGTATATATTATTTTTTACTCTCCCACGGGATTTTTCTCCTCGTCGGAACCAGTCAGCACAAGGAGGGAGGCACGGGCAGGCGGGGGCGAGCAGGCTGCCCCCCAGTTCAACTCCACACTGGGTTGGGGGGAGAGGGGGTTCCCATCCTTCCCTAGGGAAGGCACCGCCCCCCCCCACCCCTCCGCCTCGCCGCTCGGGCGCGGTTCAGCACCACGGACAGCGCCGGGGGCTCCGCGAGCAGCCGGACCCGACACCACCCAGCCTGATATTTCATAGAACCACAGAACCACTAGGTTGGAAAGGACCCACTGGATCATCGAATCAAAACATTCCCATCAATCACTAAATATTTCACATCCCTGTGAAGAGGCAATGAGAGAAAGCAAGTGAGATGATACCCTTCAGGCATCCGAATGTCTTATAGACCTAGAGAAAAAACTCAAATATTCCCTGCAATTAACACCTGGCACCTCCCAGCCTGGCTGCATAAGCAAAAAGTCCTGCTGCTGGGTGCAGGGAAGGTTTGGGATAGGGAATGGAGATGCCCCAAAGGGCATGATCCACCAAGGCTCATCTCACCAGCATAGGAAGTACTTTTAAAAATTCCTGCTGTCGTATAAGGTTTCTGGACCTCTCAGAACAGTAAGTCACTACCTATGCTCAGCTGACAGAAAAAAAAAAAAAAAAAAAAAAAAAAGATCAGCTCCCTCATGCAGGGTATGTGGCACAAGAAGGGAGATGCCCTCCTTCCATCCCTCTTGTCCGGCCTGCAAGGACACTCTGTCCTTCTCTCATCTATCCCCTGTGGCAATAGAACATTGTCTTAAACTAAATCTTAAGCAAATCTTTCCTACACAGAATTAGAAGCTGTTTGGTTAAACTCCAGGCTGTTCTGATAGGGCTGAAGCTTAGCTTATCTCAGTTATTGTGTACCCAAAGCTGCTGAGTTTTACTTTTTTTTGCAAGTGACTGTTCAGCAGCAAAGCAAACCTCCTGGTGAGCCACCCCTGACTCTGTCACACTGCCTCAAACAAAAGGCTGAAATAATTCTCACAGATTCCCCTGGTAAAAGGCCATAGAGGAATGGCTCGCATGACAGCAGAGAAGACTGAAGGATCAGGTTTTATACAGAACACAAACAAGTGCTTTGCACTTGTTTAAACAAATGTTTGGGGTTATCACTAGTATGTTCTTTCATTGGTGCTCTTAGAATTTACCAGAAATGGAAGATAAATCCTTCTGTCGTACATGAGGTTCTTTGAAATCAAAGCAAAGTCTCCATGAAGAAGTTCTGTAGTCACAAGGGATTTATCAATTCAACTAATGCAACAGTACTAGGTGTCTTTCCTCACTACATCTAGAAAGGCTATGGTACGTTTGGATCCAGCAGGACCCGACACAACCCAGTCTGCTATTTTATATTCCTGTGAAGAGGCAGGGAGAGAAAACAAGTTACATGATACCCTCCAGGCACCCAAAGGTGCCTAGAGGACAACTCCCATATCCCCTGCAATGTAACACCTACTTCCAGAAAGTCAGGGTCAACAAACTCTTGGGATCAGAGTCCTGCCTGAAAATGAGAATTGTTGTCAATATCATAAAAATATAATAAGAGGAAAACATAAAACAAAGTGAAGAGAGTTCTTTTGCTCATAATTTTCACGTCCTAGAATATTTTCTTTCCCCCCAATCCATATACACACAACTGCTCCCTCTTCCCCAAATCTTTTACTGTCTCTGTATCAAAAGAGGATTATTTGGTGCATTGAGTATTCAACATGTTCTCTTACAGTATTGTTGTGTTCAATGAGCTTTGCTCATCTGAATGGACACTCACTGCATAGTCCACTGGTTTAATTTGCTGCTTTGGAAACCCAAGCAGGTTACAGCATATTTAGCTACGTGTCTGTTCTTATGTGTCAAAGATAAGGTTTCTGGATGCCATTTTTAAAAACAAAATTATTTCACTTCAGTAGCTTTCTCTTCTCAGTGGTCTCTTTTTCAGTCTTGGATATTTCAACTCACCTTCTCCCTGCAATGAACAAAGCTTGGATCTTCACCCTAAATCAGCAAAGCTCCATTGAACAGTAATTTTTATTTCTTCTTCCAGTAAGTTTTTTTTTGAGCCATTAACAATAGCATGTCCAATCCTCACCGGGGTTTTTTTGCCCTTCTTCCATGAGTTATCTTTAAAGCAACATTTAGATTTTATTTTTTTAACTCTAATATTCAGCCCATGAAGAAAATAGAAGCTAGTCAATCAAAGGAGAACAGAAATCCAAAACACGCAGTATAAAAAGTCTCCCATTTGCAAATGTTAACTAGGCAAAAAAAAGAAAGAAATATGGCAGTGGTGAGAATGGGGAGCCAATAATTTGAACTGTCTATTAGAAATTCAGGAAGATTTTACATGAAACAGACCTACAAAGCAGAGAGAAGTGTCCATGTTGATCACATAACAGCTGTCACAAAAATAGGCAGATAGGTTTACACCGTGTGCTCCTAGTATGTTGTGGGTTAACTACAACGTTCAACTAAACACTGCACAGCCGCTCATGCACTTCCCTCCATCTCCTAGTTCTAGTGGGTTGGGGTAAGAGGAAAGGACAAGTAAAAGAAAGAAAACTTTGGGGTCAAGAGAAAAACTGTTAATAATTGAAGGAGCGGTTGAAGATGAGGAAACAAAACAAAACATATGAGACAAAGGCAATTAATTGCTCACCACCTCTCACAGGCAGAACTATACCCAGTTGGTTCCCATGTAAAAGATGGCTAACCTAACTAAAATCCCACTTTGTACTATTGAGCATATTATATGGCATGGAATATCTCTCCACTTATCTCAAGTCATCCACCTCACTGTGTCCCTTCCTAGCACATACGCCCACCCCAATCCACATACCAGGGGAGCAGAGTGAGAAGCAGAGGTCTTCATGCTGTGTGAAGGCTTTTCTGCAATAGCTAAAAGGTCAATGGGTTAACAGAATTGTTTTGGTTACAAATCTAACATACAGAACCATATCAGCTGCTATAAAGGAAATTAACTCCATCTCAGACAGGCCAGTACAAAGTGCCATTATCTGGTTGCAAAAGGAACTGGACGTGCCAACTGCACATCGTGTTTACTTCATTTATATTTGTGATTCTACAGCAAAAACTCACTTCAGAGACCCATGAGCTGGCAGAGATAATCAGACCCTACACCAATTTCTTCTCACACTACCAGTAAACTTTTTTCTTTCCACATATCCTGTTGTGCTGCTTTCCTTGAGGATGCAGAAGGTATTCTTTTCAAGGTTTTGCAGAATTCGTTGTTTATTACAGGCTAAAAATGGATTAAACTTGCTTTGTGAGCATTGTTTTGATATTCTGGTGCTCTCCTAGTCTCTTGTGAAATGTATTTCCTCTTTCTCCTCCGCAAACAATATCACAGTAAGCAGTGATCTCATTTAGACTGTGCTTTGTGTTGGTTGCATTGATATCCAGCTCCAAAGCACCAAATATATACATTTGCTTTTGATATCCCTTAAACATATAGGTGGGTATTTCACTGTTCACATAGTAGGATGGGTGATATGTAGAGCTGTGTGGCCAGACAAATACCAGGCTGTTTTGATAGGAACAGGAGGAAGTTTTCGGGAGGAAGCCTGAGATTGGGTTCGGTGGCCAGGGCTAAGAGACAAGGACCCAGCAGAGTCCGTTTCCACCATCCCTAATGCATAATTAAAGGTTTACAGTCAAGGCTTGAGCAGAGGTTGGGGAGAAGGCTGGAATTCCCTGCAGAGCTAAGAAAATAGGTTGACAGGTCCCAGCAGAGTGGGAAAACACTGTTGGGAATTGGTTTTATTTCAAGAGGAGCTTCTGACAGCTGGTTCCTCTGCATTAAACCAGAGATGCTCCATCTTTGTACTGCCCCCAAGTTAACATATCCCAAGTATGTCTTTTGAGATAAATCCCTTTCCAGCATCAAACTAAAAAGGAAGAAATGCCACAGCATCAGAATTGAACTTCATCAGTCCTAGACACTCATCTTTCAGGATACTTGTTCTGTGTACCATGAGGTTGCAAAATGAGATTTTCAGTCTCCTAAGATCGAACTTTCTGATGACCTTGCTTAGTATTTTTCCTACTGGTCTTGGGTAGGAAGCAAATGTCTTGTGAAAAAGAAATAATAATGGTTTGTCTCAGTGAAGATTAAAATTAGACAGCAACCACTATAAGCTCAGCTCTAGGAAAATGCAGTGGGCAGAAAGAAATGTGAGAACTGGTTGTTTTCCAGCTCACAAGATTATTTCCCAGCTGCCATTGATATGAAGGTTCCTGGCCAAGGCTAAGTGATGCAAAATTAACGTTGAGATCCATTGAATTCATGGAGAAATAGAACAGGCCAAGCATTTGGCTTCCAGTATTTGTCTAAACATTCTCTCCATTTAACAGAAAGGGGTAATTTTAACTCTAAGGATGTAATCTTCCTGTTATCTTAGACATTATCTTCGACATGGGATGAATTTCATTCTGGAATTTGTGCACTTTATGCTGACTCTAAAGGGAACAAAATCAGCAGCTTAGACTGAATTTCTAAATTTTAGAAGGATGAAACTAGAGGAGTTGAATGCTTTCTTCTAGAGCTTGCTGAGGTGCAGAGAAGAGCAAGCAAATGAACCCATACCTGCTGATTTTCCCACCTTAGTCACAAATCCATCCTCTTTATTAGCATTCTTTCATATTCACTATTGTTACTATTGTCTGGTACCAAGTATAAGTCATCAGTATTCATCACCTGCAGCTTAGTTTTCTTCTGAACTTGGACTAAGGCTTTCAAAAGGGAACTGCTTGTAACACCCAACCCCTCATGGGCTGCACACTGCACAGAAGGCTTTAAGCCTCACTCTGCCTCTATCCGCAGTCATTCAGCACTTCAGACTCAAAAAAACACTGGCAGATGAAATCTGCATGCAGTCAAATGCAGAGATTAGAATGTTCAATTGAGGTTTTTTCCTTATTCCTTGCTCCAACATATCTATATTCTTGCATCTATTTCACTACTCTCAGAACCCCAAAACCATTCACTGCAAAGGAGATTGCAGAGCAGTAGGCACTGATATCTCAATGCTTATAGAGTTTAGGTATAAGAAAGATATCTTTGTTTGATGAGCAGGGTTTGCAGGAGGAGGTGGACAGCCACTGTCATTTGTGGAGTTTCTAAGCTAATCCTGAAGCATGTCAATGAGTTATAAAGAGTCAGTTCTTCTTTCTGTTTTACCCAAGAAAAGCCAGTGCCCATCCAGCAGTGCTGTGCTAAGGTCATAAGTTCGGATGTTGGTACAGAATGATGGTACTATGCACAGTATAAAATTAAGTCATAACATGTATACACATCGAACTGTAAGACTATTAAATTTATACTCATGTATTGTCACTGTATGGGTAACTTTTCAGCTTCTGAAAGAGATGGCCACCTATCACAAAAATGGGATAAATTACACTTTCTGGAAGCTAAGGGTCTAAAACGCCACTGCAGGGTGTCTAGAATCTTAAAATAATTTCATGAAAACAAACTTTTCATCAACAGTAGTCAAGGTCATAATGGACTGTCACCACTATCTTTGCACAAACCAATATACCTGGCAAGTATTGAATCTAGGAAGAGGAATAAGAAGTAATCTTCATGTTTTTTTTCCTCCAAGTATCATTATTTGGGAGAAAATCTGAATCACTACAGAACAACATCTTTTAGAGTGTGCTGCTACTCTGAGCTAACTGCACCTTGTCTGAGGTGTGTGGAAAGTCACCGAGGTCAATAGGAGGTTCATACTCAGCACCCTAGAAATGGAGTTATTGTTACTATACAGTAACCACATGCCTTGAGCAGTTATTTCTCATATATAATAAGAACTTCTCATCTGGTTAAGAAAAAGTTGAAATGATCAATTTTTGGGAACTAAGTTGACATGCACAGACTAAGTGCTTTACAAAAAAAAGACCCTGCATAAATATAGCCTCTCAGGTTATTCTGGTTAGTGGTCAGAGCAGGAAAGGACAAATCAAAATACTCAGGACTGTTTCCAGAAACAGATTCAAGTAAATCAAGAATGAGCCATAGCATACCCTGTCCAGGTGTCTAGGACACAGATCTTCATGTGCAGTGTGAAGCACAGCTGCCAGACTGTTTAGATGTAGCTTTTACACAACAGTTTCCCAAGCAGCATGTTAAAGAGTGTGTATAAAAACTCCACCTTGTTTATTTTGTTTGGATGCTTCCCAAAGCAAAGACTGCTACTTATTCTGTGTATGCACACCCCTCCCTGAGCAGTCCTGAACTCAGCTGCTACCTTTCCCTGCTAATGGTAGCATTACTAACAATGAGCTTTGCCTACATGCTTCTTCACCTCCTGCTGTCCAGACACGCTCTAGTACCAGCATGTTTCAGCTTTCCATACTAAACACTTAATTCACTGTATTTCTTCAGGAGTAAGTTGAATATTAGACAGAAATTCAGTCCAGAGGCTCCTGCAGGTTCTTATTTTGTATCTTTTCCCTTCTTGGTATCCATTTGTCAGTGGCAGCTCTGAACCAGCCTAGATGTCTCCCCTAGAGCACTGTCACCTCCAGCATCCCAGTGCTGTTCTAGTGGATTCATACTCTAGGTTCACTCTTTAGAGCTGACACTTTCTTAGTTGCCAGCAATGAACTCTGCATGAAGACATTCAAGACAACGTAAAGGGCTGCAGCTGTCAAGTGTTTCTTTATGTAGCGTTCAGTTCTTGTTTTCAAGATTTCTTTTGCTTGTGATGCCTTCTCCAGAAACAAACATTTCTTTCTCTGCTATTTTTAGATCATTTCCCTCCAAGCCAGTCATTGAACTCCTTCCATGTCTCTTGAGTAAAATCATTCAGTTCACCTCTGGAAGGAGTGATCTATTGCGTAAAATGTTTAGAACCAAGCTAGACACCTGGTTTCTATTTTTGGCTTGGCTGCTTGAAGGCAACATAATCAAAGGGTCACTTTACTCTTTGTTGCTTCTGCTTCCACGTAGGCAATACAAGTGATAATACACCGATCTAATGGTCTTGTCCTGTCAAGACTATTGTTGTTTGTGTAGCTTTCACCTAGATGCCAGAGCTGAGCTAACTGTGGTTACCCACCCAGTTTTTTGTCCACTCAGCAGCACAAAGGTCTGAGGTGGCATCTAGGAAGCGTTAGTATTGACAACACCTTAGTTTGCACTCCTGGAGTGACCCATACCAGCAAGATTAAGGCATCACACAAACGCTAACACGCTCTACCAAACTCTCACTTGTCTTTGTAGGTCACCCTGAGGGAAGTTGCAGCCTGCCTTGCAAACCTCAGTATTGCAACAGGTGAAATCAAACAGAATCAGTAGTCACCCAGTTGTTCAGCCAGTTGTTTATGAGAGAGAGGGATGCAGAAGAAGTATGTTTTACACAAAACCAGAGGCAGAACTGGGAGAAACCTGGACATTCTGAGCCTCAGTTAAACATCTTTAATCTCCAAATCGTCCATCCTTACACATGCGCAGACAAAAGCCACTATATAGGGGCAAAGTAATTATTTTTATTCTCTTTCTTTCCTTGCTACTTTGCCAACAGTCAATCAATACTGTCATTAAAGCTCTGAGAATAGGTTCAGTTGGTTAATCTGCACCTTAAGTACAACAGAGAGAAAGGAAAACAAAAACCTCTCAGCCATGTAGTTCTTCCACTGCCATCACCTGTACCTTTGTCTGGAAAAGCACGTGCATCCATGGATGTCTTGCAAACAAGGCACACAGGCCTGGGTTTTCAATAGGTATTTAGAGCTTAGGAGATATTTTCACCAGTGACAATTTGTAGGTAGGTCAGATTTAGAGGATGAACTGTCTGAGGTATCCTTTAAATAGCTGGCTTATTGTATACTTAGCGTATTCCTTTAACAGGCTTATGCCATCATTAAGTGTTCTATGGAAGAAGGGAACTATTGTGCCAGTGTAACACCAACCTAATTAGCTTTGCTGAGGATTTATTTAACAGGTTTATTCTAACAAGTTTATTCTTTAAATGTCTGATAACTGATTTGTTGTAACTCTTTTTAATGAGTCTGTCTTCTCTGTTGGGCTTAATTCTTTTTGCAGCTGCTTGGTAAGGTTTTACATCTACACAGAAAGCTGATTGTACCATGTTTAGGCTTTGATAAGCTTTATTCTTATAGAGGATATTCATTTCAGCATACTGAAGCAGGTGGATGGACCTATATTCACGTGAACAGGAACATGTGGAAGAAGGAACTTTTTTTGTATTAAATTTCAGTACAGTGCCTTTCATCCCAGTGACACCTAAGCAGTCTTACAACTATCACGTTCAAATCCTATTCTGAAAGGAAAGGCACCTGTTGAACTCAAGTTTCTAATCAGACCCACAGACAAAGCTCCTGATTGGAGCCAAAAAAATGGTAGAGGGCAGATAAAGGATTGTGGACAACATAACCCCAAGCATGGTGTGATCCTGCATGTGGCCACAGCAGCCTGATGTTCCCTGGGTGACAGAGCAGGATGCTCCCTAGACTTCTACAAGAACAGTATGTTAGGACATAGGGTTGTTCTGACCATGCTGAAGGTGAGATAGAATTAAATCATCTGACAGCATGAAGTATTCTGTGACAGCCTTCTCCTGCAAAAGGCTGAAGTGTGTCAGAATGTGTATAGATGCATTCTCTCTGCTTTGTTTAGTTCCAAACATCCCTGTTCTGAAGATGCTTTGGAAACAGAAATTTAGTTTCACTCTAACAAGACACTGCTTCTGTATTCCTTCTAGAGGTAGGAAAACTCAAGAGCTGTCAGAGCATTCATCAGAACTGCCCCATGGATCACTAATAGATTTTAGCTTTCCCAGCCCAGTTTTATAAGCTCAGGCTTTGTGTTCTCACACAGGAAGAGGCATCAGCTTTTTATAGACTAAAAGAGGAAAAAAAGCGTTTATGTTTTGTCCAAAATATATCATCATTCTTCAGACTCAAATAGTAGGAATTGCAATTAATAATACATAATTTGATTAATTTTTGAGCATTACCCATGTATTATACATAACTAACTAGGAAATATGTTTAATGGGGTTTGACCCACATTGTTAGACTATGTATCACTTGACTCAGATCTTAGTGGACAAACTTCTATTCTGATGAGCCTTTTCCCCAGTCACATTCAACCAGAATGTGCCTCAGCTACAGAGAGCACCATAAAATTGATGTCTGGTGGCAGAAATGTGTGTCATCTTTGGAATGTTATTTTGCACAGCAAAGAGAAAAGAAGGTTCAGGGACAAGGCAACACTTCTGCCTCTCAGAAGCTGTGAATCTGCAGTAAGAATGAAGTAATGTCTGTGCAGAAAGGTAAGACTGAGCACAGGTATGTGCCTGTGTGCACACAGGGAGACAGAAAGCCTCAATCTTCTAGATTTATTTTGTAACACATGTAGGATAAGGTGGAAATATTCTTATCATTTTTATATATGAGAATCTGACACTGAGGAGACTTATCTGTAAGGTAACATAGAAAAGATGCGTCCAGACAGCAAATTTAACTGTTGCTTCCAAAATCACTGGGCTGTTTCCTAACCCCTGGATCAACCTTCTTCTAATGGAAGCGGTCAGTTCACAGTGCCTCAAACCCCACAACTCCATATCCTCAGAAATAAGTGAAGAATTACCTAACATGGCTTTGTGTATAAATGACATCCAGAGGCCCTGAGCACTACCAGTTGTTCCCTTTCTTACCACCTCAGCTCTGGCTGAGTTTCTTTTGAGGATCTGCTAGACTTTACAGCTTAAGAGAAAAAGGAAAATAGAAGATTTAAAATTACCCTCCACTGAATTTTTCAAGAGTTCTCAGCATGAAGGGAAATATTTTCACTACATGACAATATATCCATTTCCTGCTCTTATATTTAAGATTTTCTACCCTTTAGTCCAAATGGGGAAACATCTTTAATACCAGAGGGCTCCAAGAGCAATCCATCAAAACCATAGCTTCCCCAAACAGGCCTTATTCACAGGAGAAAAGAAATGTTCCTTCTCAGCACTTGATGTAAACACACGAACCAACCAACAGCTACAGAATAGAGACAGATGTACAGTCTCTGACAAAACGGTTTTTCATTCAACAATGTCAGCCTTTTGACAACAAGTTCTGCAGAGAAAAGGTTGCTTCAACAAAACCTCTCAGTCACAGAATTTTACTAACAGTAAAAACAAAGAAAGAAACATCTGCTCTGGCACCATGGAATGTACAGATGAGTCCAAGAGGTCAGAGTCTGGGACTCCCCCTTAGTTTTTACCTAGCTCTCACCTGGTCTCCATGGGGTATTTGCCCAAGCACTGAAAGAGCACTCCTTGAAGCAGAGTCTGTAGAAAAGGACATTGTGGATCAGCCTTGTGGGTTCAGTACCATGTGGTACTGAAGGGAGGTACAGAGATGGAAATAATCACAGTTCCCATGCCCTTTGACACTGAGCAATGCATATAGTGTGACTGCAGTGTGATTTCTGTCCCTCTCCTCTCTGTAAACCCCAGGTGAGGGCCAGCATTGAGGAACAGCCACATTTTACCTCTGGAGTACGTTTATATCTATAGCCATAGCCCTTTCCCTTGCAGATGTATTACAGAAGCAATTTGAGGCAGGCTGAGGAGAGGGGATCTGAGGACCATAGTCCCACACCACCAGCTCACTCAGTGCTCTCTAGTCCTGTTATGACAAAAAAAGTCACTCAATTTTAACCATACTGACTTCAGTTAGTAATAGTACCATTTGTGCAGAGTGTTGACTGAGGTTTTGTTTTAATCTTTCTAATTGAGTAAGGGAGCAACCTCATCTTCATAGTCTATAAGTCAAGCTGGACAGCTATAAGTATATTATATAAAAAACTCACATAAGTGAAAATAATAAAAAACAGCAACAAAACCCTCTTCCACCACACCTCCTAAAATTTCAGCATTTTTTTACCACCCCTTCACCTGCAGTTGTGTGACTGAGCAGTAAACGATGACTGTCCAAGCTGACCTCTATAAGCTTAGATCTTATCTATCCATAGCAGCAAGGCCAGCTTCTTCCAATCAGCTTCAGTTCTGTTTGCAAGGATAATAAAAGAAAGATATACCTTCACTTCTTACCAATTTAACACTGTTGTTTAATACAGTAATTCTGTGAGTATGTGTGTTGTGACTTACTTAGTGTTATTACATACTTTTAGGGCAGCCTAGAGATTCAAAAACAGAGATAAAAATGCTGTTATCCAAAGGACCCCCTTGCCCACAAAAATGTTTATGAAAATCGTTTTGTTTTCCAGTAATTTGATTTTCCTTTTTATTAAACGGCAAGGTATTTTATAAGGAAAGTAGAAACATATTTGCATGCAAGGACCACCTCAACCAGATGAGGAGAGAGTATGGAATAACTTTTCTGCTGCTTTATGAGAATAAACATGGTCTTGGAAATAAAGCAGTGGGACTCATCTATTTTTTGCCTAATGGTGATCAGGTACCAGAGAGGCTTAGAATCCAGGCTGTGAGGGTGGGGACAGATGTTTGAACACAGGTACCAATTTCAATTTTCACAGCTCTACCACCTGAGCAACCCCAAGCATGACTTCAGTTATCTCCACTTTTGCAAAGCAAGAGACTGCAAAAAACGCCTCCCTTTATTTTTTCCACCTGTTTTAGAGAAGGGGCTTTTAATATTGCCTGAATTGACACTATAAGCTCCATGAGGTGAAGCTCTGTGTTGTCAAGACTTTGTCCACTTGCTTCATTTTGATTACATGAGAACAGCTTCCTTCATTTCAAAAAGAAGAAATCACCCATTCATACCTCCTTACACCAGTAGAAAAAAAAAACCAAAACAACAAAGCTTGCTTAACAAAAGAGAGGGCACGCTCCATCACTCCAAATCCGTTTGTTATTGCTGGGTTTAAAAGCCATATATTCTTAAGTCATCATTGTTGAATAGCCTCTTCGTTTGAGAATATTTTAGATTCAAAAAATTCTGACTATTCACACAAAAAGCTCCTCCAATGTCTGAACATCCCCCAGTACAAGAAAGCACCAATCCTTGAAAGATTTCTGAATTGCTCTCATATTGCAATTAATGAAAACGTTTTTCCTGATATTTTACATGAGTAATTTTATCTGTTTCTGCATGAAACCTTGAGAATGTTCCTAAGGCTTCTCAATGGCTGTTCTTTCTGCCTTTTGAAGGTTAGTCAGAGCAGGTAAAAACATCAATATCGCCCCACCTGGTGAACTGGACCTTGTCAAACTTCCCAGCATTAGAAGGATGAGGTGTGCAGAAATGCTTACAGAAGCGTAGAAGTAACAATTGTATTGTTATTCTTTTAATTAATGATTAGTTAATGTTGGACTCCAACTTCTGCATAACTTCTCTGACCACTGCACTTTCAGTGACAGACCAAAAGGAGTTGAAAGGGAAACGCTGTGTACTTAGATTGGAAAATAGTACAGAAAAGTTACTAGAGGTAGCTAGAAATACTCTATCCTACTAGAAAAATAATGGTTATACAGCAAGTCTGTTCAGCTTTCTAAAGAGAAAGCTCCAGAAGGAAATCCATGCATTGACATCAGTTC
The DNA here is from genome assembly GCF_032191515.1 of Phaenicophaeus curvirostris. Classification (NCBI taxonomy): domain Eukaryota; kingdom Metazoa; phylum Chordata; class Aves; order Cuculiformes; family Cuculidae; genus Phaenicophaeus; species Phaenicophaeus curvirostris. The sequence goes on from NC_091411.1 coordinate 5,707,712, forward strand.
CATGTTGCTCAGTTCTGGTAAGTTCAAACATTTCAACAACTACAACACTTCTCCACAATCTGTGAGAAGTACTTTTGGAAAAATACAAAACTAACTTCAACAGAACAGAATATTTTAGACTTCAAACTTCCAATTCTTCAGAACAGCTACAGAAGATATTATTTAAACTATTCCATTATGAAAACTTACTTAAATAATCAAGTTGCTAAAAGATGAACTATTCAACTAATAATCACAGAATCATAAAATAGTTTGGGTAGGAAGGGACCTTAAAGCCCATCCAGTTCCAGCACTTCTGCCATGGGCAGGGGCACCTCCCACTGGATCAGGCTGCCCAAGGACCATCCAACCTGGCCTTGAACACCTCCCAGGATGGGGCAGCCACAACTTCCCTAGGCAACCTGGGCCAGGGCCTCACCACTCCCATCATGAAGAAATTCTTCCTTATGTCTAGCTTATATCTGCCCCTCTCCAGTTTATACCCATTGCTCCTCATCTTATCACTAGAAGCCTTTGTAAACAGTCCCTCCCCAGCTTTCTTGTAGCCCCTTCAGGCACTGGAAGGTCTCTATAAGGTTTCCCCAGAGCCTTCTCTCCTCCAGGCTGAAGAACTCCAGCTTTCTCAGCCTGTCCTCATATGGGAGGTGCTCCTGCCCCTTGATCTTCTCTGTAGCCCTTCTCTGGATTGATACCTGGATTTAGATCTTTCAGAAAGTAGTTGGTGTTATTTTGATTGGGTTATTATAAACCTCATAGCAGTGCACACTGCTGATTAAGTCCTTCCTTCCCACCCCTATGTTTTGTCAGAATGTCTTTGACAAGCTTTGCGCTTTTCATTATTTTGTAAATACAAAATCTCAGATTTTCCCTAGCAGATGCTCCATCCTCCTTTCTGACTCCATTCTTGGGCTCTAAACACTGCTGAAATGTCTCAGGGATTGCCTCATTTCAGAGGTGACAATTTCCTTTTCTGTAAAGTTCGTTGAAGGTCCTTTAATAATTACCGTCATGAGATAAACTTTGTGCTGCATTCTTGGGGGTATGGAATTGCCAATATCCAGAGATCTTGAATTGCTTTAAAGTGTTGCCAGAGATTCCTTTTCCAACACACAAACCTTTCAGTCAGAACCAATTCCAGGGAGTATCTTTGTAGCATTAATTTGTTCACAATTCTATGTCATTTCAGTAGTGGGTAAGGAAAACTGTGCTCCTTGCCTCAGAATTAAAGCATCACAGGGCAGGATGATCTTTCAGCTAAGAAACAAGGCATGTGACAGTGAAGATTGTCCTCCCACCAACCTGTAAAAGGGAAAGTGACATTAACTCCTGTCTGAGGAAGTTGCATGGATTCTGGAGAGAACCCTCCCATGGATTCAGCTGTAGAAGAACAATCCAGCCCAACTGGCTTTTCCACCCATTGTACTTCCTAAGTGCTGATTAGATTCTGCAATCACAGATCGATTGATAATTTCATAAAACTAAGTGAATGGTTGTCAACACTGTAATCAGCCCAGTATGATGTGTATATATTGACCTTCAATACTCTACACCCTAGATCATGTGTCAAAGATAAAATGCCATTTCAAAATGCCTCTCCCTCCCACACTCCCCAGGCTATTGCTCTTTATGGACCAAGTAAGCTTTTGTTTAATTGGTTACAGCAAACAGAAATGAATTCTAACAATCCTCAGCCTAACTCTAGCAACTCCCAGATGGCTGCAACGAGGAGGTTTTGCTCTGCAGGTAGCCCTCAGGAAAAGTTTACTGTAAGTCTGCCGTAAGGGAAAATATACTCAGCCTTCTCACTCTGCCACTGAGGATTGCATTTTCCTTGTGCTTTAGCAATGGGAATAAAGTGAGAATCATGGGAAAATGTCTCCATGCCTTTTCCACTCACACTCTGGAGCTGGCTAGTTTTTTATTCTCCAGTTCCTCAGCATGCATTATGATGACACGACAGACACAAAGCTATTTCCCTTCCCCCTCTCTTCCCATCCCACCCCTAGGACCTATGCCCGTACTTGACTGAGTATCAATATTAGCCAAGAAATGGGAAATGAGGTAGGTAATTAAATTACAAACAACCACTCAGAATAACTGAAGTCTTTCAAAAGTATTGATATTTTCCTTATCTGTTTCCATTTTATCAACATTTCACCCCAAACAAATTCAAGGATTTCTAATTACTCATCTGTCTACATATGCACTTCCAGGAACCTTGTGTTGCACAACTGCTCCACAATTACCTCTCTGCTTTACTTTCCAACCACTTGGACTTTGGCATAAACACAGCATGAAGTGTGAAATTAACCCATGTTGTACATCATTTGGGATGAAGAGTCTAAGTAATCAGCAAGATAATTAATAACCTGCTAAATAATTTGCACACATAATTAAGTATAGACAATACGTAAGCATGCATGCTTCTTATGGTTTGTGTTGTATAGAGCAAGATCAGAACGTAAACTGTGTTTTAAGCCCATCATTGTACAATTTGCCTACTGTGGCTCTTAGATAACCATTGTAATGATCTAATGTAGTTCCCTATATTATTCAGATAAAATTGTTCCATTAATATAAGGGAATATCTTCTGACTTTTGTTATAGAGCCACATGCACAGAGGACATGCCCCATTGTTGTCATCATAACATTTCCCTCCCTAGAATCATATATCCAGGCCTGTATTTCCTTAACAGAGTTGTCTTTGTGGATTTATCATCATTGAAGCTACTTCAGAGGACATTTTCCACCTCACGGTTGCTGTGGGAGAGGACAAAGGAAGAGTTATTACAGGGTGACCTGGGACTTTCTACAGCAGGAAAGTATAGACTACCTGAAGGAATGTTTTTTTTTGACTTCACTTCTGAGAAAGTTGCACAAGAAAATGCTCATTCACCAAAATAAGGAGGAGGTATTCATCTCCATGACCAAGACCAGCAGTGCTAGGTACACAAGGTAAAGCTGCAAGAATCCAGAAGGCTTCTTCCAGATGTCAGTGAGGATGGCCACCTGGTAGAAGGGCATTAAGTATATATACACCTCACCTCAAAAACTGCAATGGATAAACAGGGGCCTTACATGATTCCTTCTAGCCTTCCAGCAAAACATTTATCACTGGAGGCAGGGCAGCAGACAAGGTGGCTAAGTGGCACAATAAGCAAATCCAGTCTCTCAAGAGGAGCATTCCGTGCAGTTTCTAGCACACTTGCAGGTCTCCATCTGCGGTTGTGCTGAGCCAGGGTTCCCTTAGGTGGGTGTGGGGAAAAAGAGCTTTGGCTACATTTTTCTCCCCCGAGGCTGATGTGATATATTAAGTGCAGGTGACACTTGGGTCAAGTGAGCACCTGTTCTCCTGAGGCCTCAGGGGAGTCTTACTAACATGGGAAGAATTTATTTTAACAGCTAGAAACTGGGGGAAGATTATCACAGCACATTCTCTCCCTGGGAGTTGTAAGCTGCTGGAATTCACTTCTCCCCTTTGGGATGCTGCAAAGAATAGAGGAAGGGTCTCTACCAAGAAAGGCAGAAAAAGTTAGAGCCACTTTGCTTGTTTTATCTGAGCTCACCAAGTCAGGGTGGGTTCCTACACCATCACCTACCCAGTCAATCAAGAAAAATACCTGCATTATATGGAGGAGTCTAGCAAAGAGTCCTAAAGGTCAGTCTGGGTTCCAAGGGATGCTATAGCCTCTGTTTGTGACCAGCTGGTGGTATTATAATAGTTTGTGTAAAATAAATTGTTTTTCTTAGCCCAGCATGGACATGCAGTGAACAAACCCAGCCTGGGTTTAGCAGCATTACAAAGAGTGCAAGGTCTAGGCTTACATAGTCATGGAGATCGGAGAATACAGCTGGATGTAACCCCCAGGGAAGGGGAGTATTTGGTCACATCAGAACCCTGCACAGATTTTCTAATCTCTTTGTAGGAAAAGGGGACTTGAGGAAAGGGAAACAAGAATGGGGGAAACTAACTCTTTTCCCACTTGTCTTTGAAATGTTGATTTTTAGCACTTGTCTGAAAATTATTTTCCTTGAATTTCCCTTTAATGTTGTTTTTGTACTCAAAACAGTTTTAATAGTGAAAAAAAAATCACAAAACAAAATACAGTACTTCATCTAACCCTAAATGGAAGTAATTTTGCTGTTCTGGTTTGCTTTTTTACTTTTCAATTTGCTAAAAAAGCTGTTATTCACCAGCCCTGCTGGAATCACTGCTCTTCTCTCACTCCTAGTGCTGGTACTACTGGCATCAATTCAGTAGATGAACAGAGGATTTCTGTCTTCTAAAGCTGCCAATCCTGCACCTTTCAAAAATGCCAACTGCACTTTCTATGATAGCAACAAATTACTGTGCTAGCGCCAGCGAAGCCTGCAAGCCCACAGACAGAGCCAGAAGCAGAATCCAGGGTGAGAAGCCTGAGCAGCTCCATGGAGATCAATCATGTGCATCTTGCTTTCCACAGGAGTCAGTGGAATGCATCCCAGTCTCTCCTGATCCCTAGATGTAAGTAAGAGCTACAAAACCAGCACTTTCTCCTCAAGAAGTGCATTCAGGATTTGGCCAAAGGACTTTGCTAAACAGGAGACTGGTTTATCCAGCTGTTAGAGAAAGCTTGCAGCAGCACGTCCCTCCTCTGCGTGCTCAAAGACAGGGAGGAGGAAGGAGCAAAGTTTCTCATGGTGACTTGTGCCAGATGAACTCCTGCAGCACTGGTGAGAACGCTCCTTGAATCCTGTGTTCAGTTCTGGACCCTTCACCACAAGAAGGATGTTGAGGCTCTGGAGTGAGTCCAGAGAAGAGCAACGAAGCTAGGGAAGGGGCTGGAGAACAAGAGGAGCACTGAGAGAGCTGGGGTTGTTTAGCCTGGAGAAGAGGAGGCTGAGGGGAGACCTCATTGCTCTCTACAACTCCCTGAAAGGAGGTTGTGGAGAGGAGGGAGCTGGGCTCTTCTCCCAAGTGACAGGGGACAGGACAAGAGGGAATGGCCTCAAGCTGCGCCAGGGGAGGTTTAGGCTGAAGATTAGGAAAAAAAATTTCACAGAAAGGGTCATTGGGCACTGGCAGAGGCTGCCCAGGGAGGGGGTTGAGTCACCTTCCCTGGAGGTGTTGAAGACACGGGTGGACGAGGTGCTGAGGGACATGGTTTAGTGATTGATGGGAATGGTTGGACTCGATGATCCGGTGGGTCTCTTCTAACCTGGTGATTCTATGATTCTTCCTTGCCAAAGGTTCCCACTTCAAAGGAGCAGCACCCTTCTAACAGCTGTGGCTGCTTTTTCTTCAGCAGAATGCCACTCAGAAATGGCTGGCTTCCACAACAGAAAATAAATCACTTCCAGTGACAGACTCATGCAGGAAGAGTCACTATAAACAGAGGAAAGACAACTTTCCATCCCTGAGATTCCCTCAAGAGCCCACCAGCACTCAAGGCCAGGAGGGATGGGCCTTGGGCAGCCTGATCTAGTGCGACATGTCCGTGCCCATGGTAAAAGGGCTGAAACTGGATTGGCTTTAAGGTCCTTTCCTACCCAAACTATTCTATAATCCTTCTACTTTGTAAGGTCCCGACTGGTCAGGAAGAAATTCCCTACACGCCTCCAGAGATTTTCCCTCAAGGCAATGTGATTCCCCTCTCCACTCCCATGCACACACCCAACCATTCCACAGATACTGAGAAGGGATAGCCGTGGTAATTAAAAGGTAGCAAAGCTCTGTGTCTGCATGAATAGGGGACAAGTCAATACAGTTCAATCTGCTGCTGAATTGACTGCAATCAATTTCTCTTTCTGCCTGTCCAAGGCTGCAGCTGTAAAGTACTCACAATCTGATCAATGGTGACCTTGAGAGCAAGGAAGGGAGACAAAGCCACACTACAAACAGAGGGAGGGATGGAAAGGAGCCTTCAGAACAAGCAGAAATGAAAGAGAAGACAGAATTTAACCCTCTTCTAAAGCAAGGCAGAGGTGCTGTTTGGACAATTGTGGCACACTCCTGCTGGCTGATGTGTGCATGTGTTCATCAGCCCTCTAAAAAGAGCAGTAATCACCAATCCCACTATTGGCTGTGTCAGGAGAAAGAGGAGGATAAACCAAAGAGTAGGATGGTTCTTGCTCAAAAGATTTTAGAAGTGATACTCATGAGATACTACTATTCCTTGTCATAGAATCACCAGGTTGGAAGAGACCCACCGGATCATTGAGTCCAACCATTCATGTCTACTACTTCCATCCTGCAGGGAGGTCAGGGTGAGGAAATTCTCAGAAACAGGCCACTGCCAGACATCCACAGCAGCCTAGCATCTCTGCTTTAACTTTAGGACATCTGTATACCTCAGGTGCAAAGTTGTCCAAAGAAATAAAACAAGACTCTATCTTGTATTTCTCCCTCACTCTCTCTCACACACGCTTCTGACCAGCTCTAACCCAACCCAATCACCAGTAATGAATTAATAATTAATCAATCACTACCTGATTTCATTTTCAGCCTGCAAGTTGAGAAAAAAAATGAGATCTTAAAATAATACTCTGCAATGGGTTGTGTCTGTCTCTGGCAAATGCAATTTAACTGCCTTAATGAAATGCTAATCGGTAGAATATATATATAAAAAACCACGCTGACTACTACTCTAATTAAATTTCCTTTCTCCAGATCTACAAGGCTCATTGCAGAAAAAAAAAAAACAATAAACAGACTTAAAGGCTGTCCTTTTCAAGAAGGGGTAAAATTACAAAGAGCTGCAAAAGGGTTCATTGTGAATAACACCATAGTTGCTCCTGGTCGTGTGTGTGTTGTGTGTGGTGTGTGGCATAGCTAAATAAAAAATTATGCTTATAGAAAGCTGCCTGCTCCTTTGCTGATGGACTGGAGGCGCTGATCCGACAATTAAAGCATCGTCTCAGTAATAGCCATAAATAAACAGACTCACATTAGAACAGACTCGCAATAAAGATTATATTAAAAGCAGAACAAAATGAGAGGCAGCACTGAATGGGAAAGGGTGAAGTGTAAGTCACATTGATCTGCTCTGTCTTTCTTTCCGAGGACAAGGAAACAATGAGATGTCCTTACTGTGGACCCCCTATGCTCAGCAAAGCTGTCACAACAGAAATGAAGGACAGGTCTCTAACAAGAAGCGATGGGTTTGTAAGTGGATTTTAGTCAGAAAAAGTGAAAAAGGGGAGTAAAGTGGACACAACCAGAACCAATTAGAAATTTTCCCTGGGGACTTGTACAGGGAAGCACCGATTGGTCAAAATCCAGCTTTTGCCAGGCCAGGGTCAGTTCTAACTCATCTTCTACAATTCATAGAAGTTTTGAGTTGTCAGAAGCGCGACACTGTCAAAGTGCCAAGATGCCAATTTTCAATTGCAATAGGTTTTCATATAGAAATTGTAGCTCAGGGCACTAAAAGGGCTTAAGGGAAAGTGGGAGAGGGGAGGAACAAAATAAAAAACACAAACCACTCATTTACAAACATAAAATACCAGCTGACCTGACACATATATTGGCCACTCCCCACAAATTACTGACCAGGGAATGTTTCTAAAGTTAAAAGCCTTTGTACTCTTTTGGAGATAGGAAAGTGCTGACACTCTGAATATTCTCCCAAGCTGAGAGAGCAGTATCCTCTCCATAACAGACCCACTTCAGCACAAACTCATCCTTGACATTGCCATTGGCAAAGCATCACCTACCTCTCATACAGCACCAGGTTCTTCAAGCAAAACACAAGTAACATTGGTAGCTTGAGTCCAGGGGTCCACACAGACAGCAGATTTCACACACTCCCCCACTACTGCTACCTTTAAAGCCAGTTTGTCAGCACAGCACCTTCCTACAGCCTCTAAATGCCTTTGTAAATAGCCTTTCCAGCTGAGTATAATTACCTTAATTAAACCCCCACCTCATCTTTCTGACTGGAAAGGTTCATGTGTTTGTCTTAATGATCTCGTTAGCAGCAGGCTCAGAAAGTCCTTTGACTTCTCTGCCAGTGGGCTGAGAGCTGAATACTCGTCATGGGGGAGGTCACACAGGTGTCTCTGCTTCTCTGGTTGGGGGGATGAGTGATAGGTGTCTCTTTCTCTTCTTTTCTCCTTTGCTTCCTCCTCCTTCTTCCCTTTCTCTCATCACTGATTTCTAGCCAAGTCTTTCCTCAGTGGGATAAGAACCTCCCAGACCTCCAAAGACAGGCCATGGGTGTGTCTTGATGCCAAGGCAGGTGGATATATCGGCTATTATCTATGCCTGGTTGAGGAACAGATAGGAAGATACTCTGGAGCAGCCAGACATCTCTTCACCTCTGGCCTAAATAAAAAAATTCAGTTTTGTCTCTGCTTCCCAAGAAACCCCTGTTGGTTCATAGAAAGCAGAAAATAGCAACATTTGATATGCATCCTACTTACCTTCTATCCACTTTGCATGACTGCAGGTATGAGAAGCTAATCACTGTCCTCCTCAAATCTTTGTCACCAGCCTCATGAAGTCCAGAAATAGGTTTGTTCATTTAAATTTGCTTTGTGTTAGCTAATGTGACTCCTGGGCAGCAGTTTATTCTAAAAAGGCCATTTTTGCTGCCCACTCCCTAATCCTTGTTCCACTGCTGGACAAAATCTAATTGTCAAGCAGAAAGGGTGCTTCAGTTTTGGGGCTGTAGGCTGGTAGGAGCTAAAATGAGGTAGCAGCATGGTCTGGCTTGAGTGAGTCTGGGAGATGAGATCCTGGCTGTTTCTTTCTCCTTTCAGGGTGTACAGACACCAGCACTGCTTCTTTTTCCTTGCTGCCATGAAAATTGCCTTATTGAATTTTTAAATAAACTGTGCTGGTTGGAATATCTAAAGAGCCTTCGCACAGACCCTGACGGGATTTTTTTTTCTTAAATTAAAAATCTTGGCCTCAGGCAAAATGGAAATGTCTTCAGATTTGCAATCAGTGCTCATGTAACATATCTGAAATGCAGTTTATAAACTGGTGATTTGATGGGATTTGTTCCTGGGGGCCGTAATTAATGGATTTGCAATTCTCGGAAGCCAGGGCGCTATGACACAAATTGCCACCAATGACCATTACAAGGCACGAGGGTGTGGGGAATGGGAAAGAACAAGAAGAGAGCAACCCAGTTCTAATTGCTGAATTGGCCATGGGAGTCATTTTGTTGTCTCCTTCCAACCTCCTCATCATCTTTGTGTTTAACCCACCAAGATTTTTAGTTTGTGCCAAGGGCAACACCTTAAAATTGTTCCCAAGTGGAAAAGTTCTATGAACCCCAAAACTAACCATCCCTATGCACCATCTACTTGATGGAGATGGGAGATGAATAGCTAAACAACCGCTGCTAAAGGCTGAATGGGAATTGTCACAAAGAAGCTGTTGAGGAGAAAAAGGAGAAAAACTTTGTCTGGAGGTAGGTCTCCTCACTCACTGAGCTGGATCATCTGATTAACTAAAGCCAAAGGGAAATCCTCCTAGAGGAAGGAGGAAAAGTAGTGAGGAAAAGTGATGAGACCTTGCATGCTCTTTCCTCTCTTAAGGATAAACTCCAATGGCCTTAGCTAAGGATTAAATAGATGACCCAGTCACCAATATCCTTGGATTAAATAGGGAGAGAATAGTAGAGGAAGGAGGCAGTAAGTTAAGGCTGGGGACTGCATGTGAAACAGAAGAGGAGAAGAGGTGACTAGAGAGACGCAGTGAAGCCAGAGCTGTGTGCAGGAGAAGCAGATGATTGAAGTAATTTGCTGAGGCCTCATCCAGAGCATGCAAAGACAAGTGGTGCAGAGATTCATCAGTCATTGCAAATGCAAGGCTAATGCAAGCTGGGAAAGCCATACATCATTGTGCAGAGCTGGGTCAGAATCAGACACTTCGGGAATATTAACTCTGGGAATGAACCCCTTGACTGCAGCTCTTCCTCCTCTGCACTTCCACACCAAACTCAGTTGTCTCCTTATCCTGGTGGGATCATCTCACCTGGAATGAGCATAAAGGGAACGTTCACTGTCCCCATGGGCCACATAGGTCCCAAGGCATGAAGCACTTGGAAACTGCACCATGCTACAAAGAATGTGCTGCGATCAAACACTTATAATTCACACACAGATATGTCCTAAACACATGACCTTATTTTTTTCTTAACATGGATAATCCAAAGGTACCACTGATCTCTCCCAGCCCACACTAGTTCAGTGCCAAACTTCTTTTCTCATCCCACAATATTATGATAAATTTACACATCACCTTTATGACAAATACCAGCATCCAGCAGGATGTGTGCTAGGAACTGCATCACACCCAAAACCAGGAAGAGTAAGAGAAGTGGAGCAAGTAGGTATAAGTGCCTGTTGGACCTGGTAGAGTCTGCACGGGTATCTGAAAAGGTTTGCAGCCTCAAGGCATAGTCAGTTATTCATAGTTGAGTTTCCCTAAGGCTGATGCTGCTTCATTGAGATGAAGCAGGAGGAACAGGCTCATAGGCAGATTGTGCAATGCTTGTGAGGTCAAAAGCAAAGGAGCTGCTGGGATATCAGAACTAAGCTGCAGGGCAGGGAGAAGAATGTGCTTTTGGGTTGAGAAGTTGCACACTGCTCTGGGAAAGGGGGCAGGTCGGTGCAGAGCCAGGCTCCACAGTTTAGGGCAGGCCTGGGAAATGTTGATATTTGCTCTGCCTCTCCCCCAAAATGGTAAATGATTCTTATCCATCATTATTATGTCACTGTGCATGGAGCCTAAGGGTTCTGCAGGGTCAACAGGTTGATCCACCCAAAGATGAGCTGATTTCTTTCTCACAAAAACCAAGCTGTTGGGATGTTTAAATCTCTGGAGTCAGAAACAGTTTGGAGTCTTGGTAGCCTGAGAGTCCAGTTTTCAGTATCCATCATTTTTCTAACTGCTTCTCAGCATGTGAATACCTAAAGCTCCTCTCAACCCAAACTGAAAATTCACTGAGAACTTTTTTAAATGGCCCAATTTCAATATCATTTTCCACTCAAAGATTTAGGGCAGGGGGAGGTTGCTGGAAACTGCCCAAAGGTTATATCCTGTGCAATGAAAAAAATGATAGTTTGCAACGTCTTTCTTACTCTATAGCTTAGCAAATTATGGGATCGAAGGGCTTTTACTTTGCTTTGTCAGTACATGGCAAAATGAAAGAAAAAGGTTTATTCTCAGCCTAAAGAGAAAGTTTCACTTGACCAAAAGATTTTGCGTTTATGCATTTAATTTACTTACTCTGAATTTGCAGAGGACTTGAAGTTTCAGGTTTGCAACTTGCTTCAGGACATGAACGCTTTTTAAACTTACAGAAATGTTCACAGATAACCCAATGCAGCCGTAGGACGCCAGAAGATCCTAGGCTGTTTCTGTTGCATTGTATCTCCCAAAAATGTTGTGACAAACTGGCAAAAGGTCCCTATGGGCACTTTGCCACTGCCTCTCAAAGCCTCTTTTGCTTTGGCTAAAGTGCTTTTCCAGTGGCTTGCACTGGGTGCATGCAACTGGCTTCATTTCACACTGCCAAGATGTATTTCAGGGCAGTTTAATGCCTCCCTATGATATGTCCTTAGGAAATATTTCATCTCTTCATTGAATCCTGAAGAAGGTTGTGTTTGGTTGGCAATGCAGTAGCAAAATCCATTGTGACTCATTTAAAGCCACCATAAACTGAAGAATCCCTTTTCCTTGTGGTAAAATGACCCTAAAGTATCAACATCATTCCCAATGGGACAAGATCCCATGAACCTGTGGCTGCAGGACCATCCCAAAGTCCATCCCCATGAGATGCTGAACAGCAGACACCTCCCTGACTTCCAAGAGAACCGAGGGTACCCAGCACCAGCCTGGATAGGTCTTTTTCTGGAGGGAGGGACAGAAGAAACGTAAATACATGTGCGAGAGAGAGAGAGCACGAATGAAAGGGAGAGAGACTCTTGGAGGGCTTCATCATTCTCCTGTCTAGAAGATATTTCTCTATTGACTCTATTTAAAGTCAGCCTCAGGCTTGCGAGCTTGGAGAGCTTTTAGGAGATGAAAGAACTCACTCATCAGGCAGAGTTTTTTTTGATTACTTTTTTTTCCTCTCTCCCCAGCTCTCACAGGTCTGTTTTAAAGCCATTTCAGCAATTGTTGAAAACTGTCAGACGCCTTTGACAGATCAGTACTTTACCATGGAATTTGCATGGCCTGTTAGCCAATCAAAATGCAAATTGGGGATACATTTAAAACACAAGTCCCCAATTTGTCTTCAAAACATTGCTGGAAAGCCATGAAAGCAATCTAGATGTTCCTAGGACTGCGTCATGTCTTCAGTCTCAGTTCTGGCAAAGCTGCTGGTTTTTGCCGGATGGGAATGTGTGTGCGTGTAAATGTGTGTGTGTGTGTGTGTGTGTGTGTGTGTGTGTGTGTCTGCTACAGGCGTTGTTTCCAATCTGTGAGTATAAATCTTCCTCTCTGACTGAGTGAGATTTATAGCTCAGCTACAGGGTTCCTGGCACCTTCCAGCGCAGCATCTCTCTTTCAGATCAGAGCGAGCTTGGGGACAGGGCGTGGAAAGAAGATTGGACACTCAGGCTCTTCTTTTGCCCTGCTTCCCTTCTCTTCCTTTTCCAGATGGCATTAGGGTTTAGTGACAGAGCAGAAGCTTGTGCCAACAGCTCACACTGCGGCAATAATGAGAGCCATTTAATGAAGGTTGAGTCAACAAAAACATGCTTCCCTTTTCAACAAATAAACACTTTTATTCCCCCTCCTTCTTTTTCCCACTAGGAGCTTTCTGCTAAGGGAAATTGCCAGATCAACACTGCAACAGATGAACAACTGTGATTTACCTCCAGAACAGGTACAGTCGGCATCATGGTGACACAAGCCATTGTGTAGTTGGCTGTTCCTGTCTCTCAGCTCGGGCAAGCAAACCTGCCTCTGAGCTCTTGTCAGAAGGTTATCCATCCATGCTGGTCTGAGAACCCAGTCTGAGCCTGCTTAACTGGTTTTCTCAAATTTTCCAGTAGAAAACTATTTTTTCCTACTCCTTTTAACCCTTCTGAAAGAAAAGATCTACTTTGAATGCAAAACAATTTATTTCCTCTGAAAATACCTCTTCCCCCATAATAACCCTCCAGTTATGATTTAGAGCCACCTTGCAAAGGTGGTGTGAGTGGTTTTGTTTTTAATGAGAACTTGAAATGCTGTACATAAGACAAAAAGCTTGATCAACCCATTCTTCAACTGGAAATGACGTTGTTCCATGAAGACTCATGCACGAAAATTTACCTATATTCTTTTCTAAGTGGGTCTGGGAGAAAAATGCCCTGTCATCTGTTATCTAGCCATGGAGTTATCTATTTGATCAGTTGTACTGGGATCTGCTGGCATTCTTTATGAACCATTTCTTACCTGCAGAGGCCTAGACATGAGAATTTGCAGATTCTGCTGCATGGGTCACCTTCTGGTATTACTCAAAGCATGAATGTTAAGCTGGAAATGATCTTCCAGTGCAGTGAGTTCATGCCAAAGAAAAATTCTTTTACACTGATTACATTTGGTTAATAAAATAAAATAAGTAAACCTTTGCTGCAAGATTATTTAGAGTGATTTTTAAGCATTCCTCCTCCACAAATGGTTAGTTTTACGTTCCACTCCTCCCTTTAATGCCTGGATTCCCCCTTTCCCTGCAGTCTGCTTCTTGTCTGGCTCACTGAGGCAGCCAGATGGTGTAATTTGCAGGTACCTCCACAGCACTTACTTGTCTGACATGCCTGAACTGATCGAAACATGCACAGAAACATTTGAAACCTCATTTAAGGGATCTGGATCAAGTCCTGGAATGTGATAGATCCAGGAGACAGACCAGGTACAGTCACCCCTGAAGCCTGCACAGCACAAAAATCCAGAGGAAAGAGTCTGTGCATGCACATCTGCACTCAGAGCTGAGATTATGGTTGACCAATTACTGTAGATCTTTATAGGACTACTTTCCAGTAAATAAATGCAGTGTGGTTGTTCATGTACGGTGTCTCACAGCGTTCCTGTGTGTGCTTGTGTGTATACTAGTGAGCATGCATGACCCCCCTCCCATTCACGTATGTCTCCATGCTATATATGTGTGTGTTTGATGTGTATACATCTCCTATTGAAATGTCTAGTAAATGCAGCAGGGATAGCAGGACGTGTCTGGCATTCATAGACCATACCGGGTTTTGAAGCCAGAGTGCCTGCAGAGAACATGTAAGCAGCAAAAAGCAAATGCCCATGTGTATAGAGGAGGACTCTGACTGCACGTACAACATTGTTTAGCCCTCACAGCCCATGGGTAACTGTAGGGAGCTGAGCTGTACGATTGATGACAAAAATATCTGATGTTGGCTAGTTCCTCCAGTTTGAAGACAGGCACCTGCAAGAAAAGACATGTTTCAGCCCTCTTGGAGAGTGCACACAGGTGCCCATGAGAGGAAGGTGACCTGCATGTCTTAAGGTCAACAGTATTCAAACACCAGGATTCAACAATTTCACTGTTTCTTTTATGCCTTTGTGCCCTCAGTGACCTGAGCACCATGGAAGTGTGTCAGGAGAGGTGTTTATAGAAAACGCACCTCTACAAATGAAGATTTGAAAATATTTTCTCTCTTCTTGGTCTTCTCCTGCTTCTTTCTCTAGGAATATGTAGTAAGATGTCGGACAACTCTGGTGTGGGGTCAGTGTGCATGATACCAGGTCAGCATTGAGGGGACTGGGTGAGTGGTTAGGCTTCTGGGAAGAGCTGCCACAGAAACTGGGAGTGAAACTTGCTGGAGACTCTTATGAGGAACAGGTGATAGAGTCCTGGGCTAAAATGCCTCCTAACATACAAGAACAGTTGGCACTCAATTTCTGCATCAGTACTTTCCAGGGGAAGGTATCTGCTGCTGCTGAATAAAATCTACTCTGGAAATTTGTCTGTGAACAACAATATCTTTGCAGTTAGGGATACAAGAAAATAAATGAACACCTGGCAAGAACAGAATTAAATCAAACACCAATTTAAATATGATAGAAAGACCATCAGGGATAAAATTGTATTTTAATGCTGGACTTTAGAAAAAAAAAAACAAAACAAAAAACCTTCTCATGCTTCAGCTGGGGACAGGAGGATCTGAGCAAGGGGACAAGACTCTTGTGATGAAAGAGAAGAGGCCAGCTCGTGCATGGTGCCCTGTTGTTGTGCTGGTTCATGGTGGCACCCTGTCAGCACTTTGCAAGAAGGAGCTCAATCTTTCTTTTTTACGTGGCCTGACAGCTTTTCAGAAGAGATTTATACAGGGACAGATCAGAATATCTGTCATAGCAAACCACCACGCTCAAGAGAAATGAGGCACTGCGAGCCTCCAAGCTGGGACCTCACACTTCTGAGGGGAGAGGAGATCTCGTTTCAGGAAAGGGCACAACCATGGGTGCTGTTGACACCCCAGACCATGGGGTCCCTGGGCGACATCGGTACAAGGAATGTACTCTGGGATTTATCTGGCTGTGTACTGATATCAAGAAGTTACAATTCTGCATCCCTGCAGGTTAGCGAGCCTCCCTTTATGATCAAGGCAGAGCAACTGTCACTTCTAGGGCCTAATTAATCTCTTTCTAAGGCAGATGTCTAAAACAAGTCAGATGAATTGTGCTGTGGAATTGCTTATTTCTCTTTCCCAACAATGAGGGGAGCTTAGACAGCTAGCTTGGCTGAAGACGATTGTGCTGGAGCTGCTGGAAGTCAGAAGAGATGAACCCCAGCCCTGGTGTGCAAATGGGCCACCCCATAGTGGTGAGGCTGCCCACAGCCCCATGAGCCTGTTGCTGGTTCCATCCCTGCAGTATTTCTCAGCTAAGGCACACGCAGCAGCGGAGCCCCGGGAGCAGCAGAGCATGCATCTCATGGGAAACAGGTGGCATAAAGGGCTGCAAGGAGTTGAGATACAGCCGTGCTATGAATAGCTTTAAATGTGCTCAGAGGAACAAAACGGAGAACTTTTCCCTGATAGGTTTAAAGGAAAAAGTCGTGCAACATATCACCATCAGCATTAGGCAGCAAGTCTGCTTGGCTCGCCCCCTGAGCCACTCTGCTGTGACAAAGCTATGGGAGCATTTTACAAGGACAAAGGTTGCTGGCTGGTGAACAGCAGCGTATTAACATGGAAATGACAGCAATCCATGTCAGAGCACGTTGCCCATGCAAATCTTTCTTAGGCTATTAGCAATATGTGGAACGTGTCCTCAGATGAGGGATGCTCCTGCAGGCACTGGGTGACTGGTTCGTGGCCTCACAATGCTGTGTTGCCAGTCTCACTGGAGCATACGTACTATGTGAAATAACTGGGAGGGAAAAAAAGAGGGGGGAAAAAAGCAGATTGCAATTCAGACCCCTGCTTTCTCAGTGAAGCTCCTCTGGACCCCAGCTGTGGTGTAAATTGAGATTCCGCATGAATGCTGTTGCCTGCTTTCACTGCTCGTTGGGTGCAATTTACTTGTCTTATCCGATTTACACTATGCACTCAGGTTTGGAGCATAAATATACAAGCTCATATAACTATGCAAGCATCTTTCCTCTGTCTCCCATCTCTCACACTGACTCAGATCCATTCCATTCAGGAGAAGTGATTTTAATCTCAGCAATCCTCCTTTTCTCACCCACAGCCCTAATGATTTCTGCACTGAGGTCTTCTAACCACAGCAGTAGAGTTTTCCATTGGATTTCATTTTATTCTCTGATTTGAAGGGTTTAAGTGTGAATTAAGTGATACCAAGGCTTCGAGCACAACCCCCCTTCCTAGGGGTGAATTTCAGCCTAAATGAAAAGTGCGTGCATTAGGAATGCACTCCCCAAGCATGAATAAATATTCTCAGGGAGCTCCTTAACAACATACAATCTTCCAAGCAACAGGTTGCTTTACTAGGATTAACAACCTGGAGGAGAAGGATTAATATAATTGCTACTCCTAACCAGAGCTGCGGAAAATAATCACAATGAAGTTAAATAAAACCTTTGAAACCTGTCAGATTTTTTTTTCCTTTTAAAAATTTTATTATTTATTTGTGCAAATCTTGCAGGAACTTCCCCAGTGTCAAACAGGATGTGCAAGCGTTCAATTTCTCTTCCCTATTTGTCAGACAGCTTTTTAAGCTCAAGTCAAAACACAGGGCACTTTTAGAAAGTGACATCCTAAGCAACCTTCCCTCAGCTCTGTTTCACATTTCATTCCATAAGAATAAAAGAAGAGCTTTGTCAGATGAAAGTCCAAGCTCAGTACCCTAAGTTCAACACTGGCAAAAAAATTGCCACTAGGAAAGACTGTATAAACAGGGCAAGTGAGTGGCAATATTCCTCTCCTATTATTCCTCAGCCTCCAGTGATCAGCAGCGCAGAGACTCCCTGAACCAGAGATGTTATCTTTGGGTTTAATGCCCTTGATGGATTTTCTTTTTCCACGGAATATCTAATAGCTTCACAAAATGCACAGTCAAGCTGTAGAACTCCGAGTTTTGTGGATGCCAGAAGTATACATGGGTTCAAAAAGTAAAGCGTGAAACCACATTACATTTTCACCTTTTGAATGTGCTGTCAAGCAAACACACTTTGACAAGGAAATGTCTTCTCAGGAGACATCATGACTTTGATATGGGTTGTTTGGTTTGGGTTTTTTTTAAATCGGTTACTGGAATAAACATGTTCCACAGCAAATCCTGCAAGAAAAATGTTTTTCTGCAATGAATAGCCCTGCTGAAAACAGCTTGCAGCGCTCTTCCAACCTATCCATGAGAGGGCTGTTGTCAGGGCTGGTACCTTATTAGAGTCACATCAGATGTACTACATGGTATTTGTTCTGCTGCCCAGAAGTGGAACATCAGGAGCCGCTGGACTGTGACCAGTTGAATAATTTTCAACAAATACATGGAAATAAACATAATCATCTTTATCACATTAATCACAGTCTCACAGGAAACCTTCACCTGGATTTCAATGAATTCAGAGCCAGTTTATTCATTATCCCCAATTCCCTTGAGGTCCTGGGCAGCCAGAGCAAAACTCACCCTTGTGTAAGAGCCAGTGCAAAGCCAAAGCATCGCCTGAATGCATAGATCTGCAGTCTGTGCTCTTTGTATTTCTTCTCTGTAAGGTTACGTGGTGATGAGGTCTTGTAGGATCTGAGGAGCCAGACACTGCTAAGGCCAAGCAGCAGAGCACCAGATCTGCGTTTCTTAAGCCTTTTGTACCCTATAGTTATTTTTCTTCCCTGTCAGGCTGCCAGGACCCTCTACACGTTACATAGGAGCTAAGGAATAACCCCTTCACTTATATAGGAAGGTTTCCAACTCCCACCAAACCTTCCCACACCAGGAAACTTGTTTTAACATCCGCTTTTGCTGGTACAGAAACGGCAGTGGGAAGTCAAGCCTGCTGGCTTCAAGAGGAAACGTAAGCCCCCAATTATGCAGCGAACACCGTGGGCTCTTTATAGCCTTCCAAGTCTCTCTCTCTTTCTCTCTTGTTCCTTGCATATTTTTGTGCACGTTTTCCAAGACTCTGCACTTCTAGTCTGAATTGCTTTTGAAACTGAACCTGTTACAAGCCTCTCCAGGTCAAATCCCTATCTGTCCCCATCACCGTTGTTTGGAGCTTGTGCTGCTGACAGTGGCCACCCTCCCTCTGGGGCAAACACACGGGCAGTCCTTCCCTTCCAGCCCCACCACATATTTCAGATCCATGTAAACAGACCTTCTGTACAAGTAGCTGAAACCTTTCCAGCCTTGTACTTGCAGAGAAGAGACAGAGATGCCCCCTCAGGCAGAGTGAAAAGGGCCCAACCGACGCTTTGATGACAGCACAGTAAAATTCCCTGGGCCCTAAATATTTTATCATCATAAAATAAACATAGATCTTCACATCATGAAATATACATTAAAAATGTTTAAACATGTTAATTATTAAACCAATATTGATTCATATTGGATGAAGCATTAACGGGTGGAGTTTGGAGGAGGAAAATTGGCAAATGTATTTAATGTTGAAAGAGTGCTTGCCACATATCAATATTCATCAGGTCTAACCACTAATAATCATAAAAGTGACAGGCCAGATTTATGCCTCCTGTGCATGAAGGCAAGTCTGCACAAAAGGACAAACTAAAATATTAAGATGGGAGGCACAAAAATTCAAATTTCTTTCCCCAGCTCATCCTTGTGATTTTATGGATAAACTGGGAGTTTGCGTATAAGGGTCTGAGCAAACAGTAGGAAGACCCTGGTGGGTTTAATTCAAAGCAGGTTATTGGAAAGATATCATCAAATGCTCGTAATCATCACTGCTGTAAGGCTGTCTTCTGATACAAGGGCCATCACAGTGCACAAGAAGTTAATCGTTGCTCATGTGCCCTCTCTTTGGATATTTATTCAGAGAATCTTGGATGGATTTTCTGAAAGTGGGAGAGTGGGAAATGCATCATGTGCCACCTTTAGCATTTGCAGGGTTGAAGGTGAAGCTTGAGTTGAGGAGTTTTATGGTGCAAGCCAGTTATTTTGATTTGGGATAGTAAATATTTTCCCCAAAGAATACCTTGCTGTGGAGTCTGCAGGAATTCCTTTGCAGCATTTCTTCCAGTGGAAGCTGCAATAATACCTTAGGATCACAGCACAGATAGAAAAGGAAGGTATTTGGGGACTGAAATTTCCAGTAGTATGGAAGACCTGCCAAAGGTCCTTAGTTCAGTTTATCTTTAAATGCAAATGTCCACCAAAAACACTCCAGGAGAAGGATGTGAATGATGTGAATACAGTCTGTCTCAGGACTTTCCTGGCACTGCTGTGTGGGTCTTTTTTATTTCACTCCCCACCAAGACTTTTTTTCTTGATTTTCCTCCAAGTGAAGTTATAGCAATACCTGGCTCCTCAATCTCGAATACTGTGGGACTAGCTGAATTTAACAGTACTTTTGCAAATGCTAGTGTCTGAAAGAACTGTAGGATTGCAGAGAGTTCATTGTATTTAAAACATTTTCTTGAGAACAGTGTCTCCTTTTTTTGGTCTTTAAACAAAAAGCACAGTGAGGTTCAGTGACTGTGTTCAAGGACTCCAGTTTAAATTTGTTCAGTCTACAAATCAAAAAAGAAATTTGTTTTCTTAACAGCCACCTCTGCAAACGTGGTATTGTACCACAGAGTTAACAGGTGCTCTCTGCCTTGCATGCCAAATTAATTTAATGCTTTTTATCACTGTGTTGCTTTGCAGGACTAACACAAGTTAGAAGCAGCAAGTGCATAGAAACCTTTTCTTCTGAGGTGATTGTTGAGGTCTTATGACTACTAACGGACAGAGTCATGCCAAAGGAAGTTAAATAAATCTTTCTTTTCCTTGCTGCAACTGGGTCTCAATGTCAGGACTGCAGCCTGCCTGAGCTGCTAGCATAATTTACTGCATATGAGTGTGCAAGCTGTTGCACAGAAGACAAGGGTGGGGAAAAAAGAGAGGTGATGAACACAAGATGGCCACTCAATTGACCAACTACAGTCCTGGAAAGAAGGATCTTTTAAGCCTTTTAGGTCCTCTCCTTTACCCACTAGCCCTTATTGCCTTCAGAATAGAACTATAATTCCTTTTACTACAGAATATATGCCAGTATAAAAGCAAATGTCAACCTTCTTCTTTGGGACAACATGTTCAAAGGCCAAAACCTTTAACATCTGGCAGCTGTAGTATTCTGTTGAACAACAGCTTTATTGTGAATGTTTATTCGCCGGAGAAATGCTTCTGAGCCTATGCATAGAGATTATACACTAAATTGTCCATTTAATTTCCACTTACTGTGAGATTCGGCATACATTAAATACTATTTGATCATTAAAAGCATGTTTATGGACTCTAATATTGCTATCAGTGATATGTGACTAATACATAGTAAAGTGCATTTTGTCATGATCGGTTGATTTCAGAGCAATTTGTCAACGACAATTGTTAATCTGGGGGCTCTCTTCTGCTCTCTCCTAATGCAGCTCCGAAAGATGCATCTGGAGGGAGTCCTGATATGATTGTGTCCTTGTATAACGTCCTTGTTTAAAACAAGGAGTGGAGTGATCTGGTCATGGGGAGACCCACATTATGGGATGGTCAATGGCACTGATTTCCTGAATATCACTTGGTTCACCAGGGACTAAGGGAGTTTTCTTGCTTGAAGATTGTTCATGTCTCCATTGTCCAGCTAGAAGACATGACATGCCTCAATCAAAGCCAAGCAAAACCTTTAAAAAGTGCATTATTGCCCTAATTTCCTAACATAATCACGCTGTGTTTGGATATGCAGATGTGTGAGAATACCTCTATGTACTCCACTACACAGTTCCATCTAATAACTTTTAATGTAACTGAACAGGTTTAATCAAATATGATATAGAGATTAAAAGCCTCCAAAATATTAAGTTCTCACAAGTTTCATCAAAAAACTGATTCTGTTGGAGTTCCTAATTAACTACACACCCAGGAATTCAACCACAGGATACATATTCATGGAAAACAAGCTTCATTTCCACCGATTACAGAAGTAGCTGGCATCTTGATGGGATGTTCTCCCACTGGAAAACATCAATTTGTCAAAATCAAAACACACTACAGGAACAAACACTGATTTCAGTATAATTTCAATTTAAAACAGCTGTTTAGTCTGTGGTAACAGAATATTTCAATTTTTTTCAATCTTAAAGAACTGTCCTTCACTTAAATATGTGTGATCCTTCTCATACACAGGAAAAAAAAAGCATGTGTATTTGATGGGGGTGGAACTGTTGGAGATTTGTAAAACAATATTTTTTCAGGATTTTCCCATTTTAGGTAATGGGAAGATGTTGACTTTTCAGTACACCTTAGGAAAAAAAGGTTAAAAAGATGGAATATGCACTGAAAGAGAAATTCCAAGTTTTGACCACAATATTGAAAATCCCTTCTGAGTGAATGACCAGCTTATCAGTGGCCATATCCAGGGAAACTTCCTCTCAGAGAAGCTCTCCCGTACTCAGCTACGCCATACAGAGCAATGAGCAACTAAATCTTCATCAATTATTTACCCACGTCATCCACATGATATCAACATCTAAGAAAAGAAATCAGAATTCAAGCAGAAATCAGAGGTGAGTTCTACACCTCTCTTTGTCTTTGTCTTTGGTTACCTGATAGTCACATTCCACTGCCAAGATTTTAGTCTCTTGAAGCAACGTCCCTCTAGCTGATGGGTGGTGGCAAGGGAATGCAGACCTCTTGCTTCACGGTGGTCTTCCTCTAATCCCTTCTATATGTCACTGCAGTTCAGTGTTTCCTCTCCCTTAGACCATTCTCATCCAAGAAAACCAAACTACCTGTCTCCGTGACCTGCACATCAGAAAAGACTCACCCAGGACTGCTCTGGGTGCATGGAAAATGTTCAGAGGTGGGGTCAATAATGAGGAAGCCCAAGCCATGTGCCTGTCTATTATTTAGGCAATCTGCAGTGAAACAGGTCAATGGTCTGTAAAGAAAAAAGAGGCAGGTTTGTTTAGCTTGGGGTTACCTAGAGGATGGGGATCCCTATGTGCCAGCTTCCTCTGGCCATCCAGTTTGGTGACGATCTCTCTTTTTGCGTGGTTTCCCTATTGAGACTGTAGTTTTTAGGTCCAGACTGTGTTGGAGCCTGAGCAGCAGTTAGCTTACTGACAGCTTGATCTCAGCTGGAATCGGTTGATATTGCAAAAATAAGCTCTAACAGGCACCATTCGGCGTGGCATGCTCACTCGTGAGCTGGGATACAATGACATGGGACACGCTTTGCAAATGTATCTGTCTTCTGGGCCTAACAGCAGCCACATTGTTTGGGGTGTAATTAGGAGGTCACAGAAATGCTGTCACTGATGGCTTTCTGGCTGCCTTTGGAAAATGTTCTCAACACACAGCTAATAAGCAGGTTTCTTTTATACCACTTTGATAGTTAGGGACAGCAGGAGGAAGACAAGAAGAAGGCCCAGCTCAGCACTATTATTCCTTTAAACTTTGCTTAGCAAATGATTCTGAAGTGCTCAACACAATAACTCCCCCTTTTAAGCATAGGTTTTCCACTCCTCTTCCTTTTCTAGGCTCTAATTTTAAGGGAGCACTTTGGGATTTTAATAACAGAATTATACACTTTGCCCACAGGTCTTTAATCTCTCGATGTTTATCCCATCAGTTGCATCTCTGGTGAGCCTTTATCCTAGGATGTTGGTCTATTAAATTAACAGTATTTCAGAAGAAGAGAAGCCATTTGCAAGCAGTAAATCACAAGGCAGTAGCATTCACTTAGCTATCTTGCCGTTACATCACTCAGTGTATTATACACTGTTCTATACACTCAGTATATTACCGAGTTCTTCATCTTCCCTGCCACCCCCGCCCTCCGCCTCCATGCTGTCTGCAAAATGCACAAACCTTTCAGAGGCAGGCGAATCAAAAGAGAAAGAGACAGATGAGATTCACGCAAGCAGAGAACTGGGAAGGTTTCGAGGGTTTGGATGGCACTGCTGGATTTTGGCTGGGGTTCCTATTGAGAAGAAGGTAGAGCAGAGCCCTGCACATCAGAGTATGTCGAAATGTGCCAAAAGCAGCGACTAACAATGCCCAGCAAAACCTCAGTGTTAGAGTGAACACAGCAAACACGGTGCTTCCCACCTACTGTTGAAGAGAAACCATCCTGGGGTGGAGACAGCCCACGCTGAACCATGTATAGAGGAGCACCATGGTGCAGCAGGATCAGAGAGAGATGCATATCCTGTATGGTGAAGGAATAAAATTAGTTGGAAGGGGGCTAACAAAATGGAAATAATAATTATGTTTATGTACAAAACCCAAATGCCTGTGTGTACCTGGAGTGGCTTCAGAAGTCTTATATCTTGGTCTTAACTGAAGGGGATCTTCCTCAAGAAAGCAACATGCAGTGGATGTTTAGAGATATTTTCAGAGCTCAATGCACTGTAACAGAACTGCCAGCACAGAGAAATGTTCATTTTCGCTCCTTGGATTCTACCCATCCGACAAATGGAGTGGGTTCATTTTCATTGAAACATTGAGAACTGCCAGGTCCCTAGCAGAAAGCAAGCCTGGTGCATCTGCAAGCAGATGGGAAACATCTCCATGCAAGCATTTATGAGATACCTAACATAGTTTTTCTCTCACAAAAAGGAGCAAACAGATGAAAATCTAAATGTTAAGGGCAGTGTGAACCAATAATTTTCAGAAAAAAATTTGTACACAGCAATCTGTTGCAATGACTTCAGTTTTATTTCCCTGTTGACTTCTTGCTTCCTACCCTTCTTGCTATCACCTTTTACAAAATATTCACTCAGAAATCCCATTTTCTAAATCAAAACTCTCGTTAATCCAAACCAGCTTAGAAACACAAATTCTGGTCACAAAATCCACAACATAACATTCTGGAAAAATTGTCTTCCTGCCCTTTATGAATTATCACCTAAAAAAATACAAGCTCCTGGTTCCCCTACTGGAACATGCCTTTTTCTCTGCATCCAGCTGCCACACCTTGACTAGCCACTCTCCTGATTATGTAGATTTTAAAGCCCAAAGACTTCAGCAAGGTGTTTGGTCCCCCTCCTCCCCTGGGTAGACCGTTTAGGTTCCTGTATTTATCTACATGTTAAGCAAGGTGACTGAGGTTGTGCTAATCCCTTCCAGCTCCCTGAAGAATGGGCTGTTGCACGCTGTATGCAATGGATAATAGAGATTGAGGTGATGCCCTAGCTGAAGTTGAACACAGGTTATGAAAAGTGATAAGACTAGACAGATAATTTATCCTGGCTGGGGAGGGAATACAACATGCAGAGCATACTTACATTTTTGCTCCAACGTGGAGCAAAACCAATACCGTTCAGCATTGCCTGAAGCTGCTTCAAGTGAGGGAACCCCAGCTTCACACTGGAGATTGAGCCTTGTTCTCCATGCCTCAAGTCTATTCTCTAAACACCGGCATTTAAAATTGTCCTCTCTCACTTGGTTTGTTTGTTTGTTTATTTGTCTCTCTCTCTCTGCTGCTTTTTGAAATTTCTCTTTGGATCTCATAAATCTTCCTTATGGAAATATTTTTGCACTTGGTCTATTTCCAAGAAATGTTTAGATTTTGATAAAGCGGGCTTTTTTCCATGGGGAGATATTTGTCATGATTTTTCTGAATGGCTTTCCTCCATGAATCTTGGCAGCTTAGGAGTCCCCTCCAGTAGGATATAATTGGAAGTAGCTGCTCTGCGTGATAGCCTGGTTTTCAGAGTGGCCTCCAGTTTAGTCGCTGCAAATAACTGTGGGCAATTTTGCCTATGCTTAATTGCAGCAAGATTTTTTCCTCCAATTTTTAAGTCTTTCATTTTTAGGCAAAAGCAGAGCTCAATTCTTAGATGTCCTCCTCTAAAAACCCTTCTTACAAAGTGTAAAGATGATATTCTCTGCCACTGACAACAATTTTTTTGCTCACAGAATGGAGATCCAGATAACGCTGGGATTGTGAGGCAATATGATCAGCAGAAGAAAGACTATCTCTTCGTTAGGCTGACTGATAAATGTCTGGCGCTGCCACAGAGCAAATGCATAACTAATTTCTTAGTCACTCTTTTTCTTGGTAAATTTAGCAGTTTTTCAAGCTGAATTAGTTTCAGTATTACAAAATGTAAGACTAAAGAGTACCACAACCAGCATTTCAAGGCAATGCCACGTGTCCAAAAGAGAATCAACCCTGCTGGTGTTGTAACCAAAGAGTGTTCTCCAGTCTGTCCCCCAAACTCTTTAGTCATAATGATTCCACTATCTTCCTAAGCTACTTTTTTTCCTAGCACTTCACTCTCAACAGTGTCAGAAAGCTAATCTAAAATATCCTTTATAATGTAAGACCATATCTGAACCACTCCAAAGTTAAACTGCCTGATTTCTAGAAGAGCACAGATGAACCTCAAATACCAGATCTCATGGTAGTACCAGTTGTCAGCCCATAGGAACCTTTGCAGGAATAGGAATAGCCTTAATGCTGTTCCAAAATTCCTAGGAGAAGACTTTCCCAGGAAACTGAGCTACAGCTTTTCTGTGCTCTACCATCTGCCCTTGCTGGAGATCTGCTCAGTTACTGGCGTCCTACGAATACATCAATAGGAGACAAAACCATTAAGAAACCAGCAGAGATCACTTTAAAATGCAAACAAAGCAGAGAAGTGAGACACTTCATGCCACATCCTGGACTGCTGTAAATTAGTGGAACTCATGTATTTCAAGCGAACTATGCCAATTTGCTCCATCTGAGGACTCGGTTCTTCATCATTAACTCCTCCAGCATTACACAGACAGGTTTCAGAGGCTTTGAACGACTTCCTGATTTGAGTTTACAGCTGTTTCAGTAAGGCTTTTGGTTTATCCCATTCATTTATAATTAGCCTGTGTAAACAAAAAGAACAAAACAAAAATGGCTGAAAAAAAAAGGAAGACCAAACAGATGCACTCACCTTTCCTCCACTTCAGACAGACTTTAAGTAAGAAGCATTGCTGAAGTGGAGACCTGTTGGGATGTGTTTCCTAGTTAGGCTAAAGATGGTGGTTGAGATCTAAGGCTTGAAGAATCTAGGTTCAAATTAATGGAAAAAAATAAAATAATCCTCCAACTCCTACACAAGTGTTTTCTTTTTCATTAAATAAATATTTCATTCTTCATTTCAACATTTTTCAGTCATTCTGAAATCCGACACAGATGTCCTGAAATACCATCAAGAAAGGTAATTCTGACCATAGTTCTGAGCATGTAAAGAAAGAAAATGACAAAAATATCAGGAAGAAAACCTGCTCACCTACCATTGCTCATCCATTTTCACCAATGTATCCAGATCAGGACAAAATTACCCTAGAAATCTCACTGTAGAAAAACAAACTTCGTTTATGACTTTTCTATCTTTCTAACTGTTAAATATATTTAAAACATGACATCAGAGAGGGTCATCTCATAATATTTTTCTGCTTTCTTTCAGTCATGAAAGAATGACAGAAGTTAGGAACAAGCATGAAACTGTAAATCAAAGATTACCACTAGTAGCAATAATATTCCTGTTAATCATTGTAATATAACTCCATTTAGGAACCCTGCCAAGGACTTCGGTTTAGGTCCTGCTCAAGGTGAGGAAGCAGGTGGCAAAATCATTTTCCATCTCAACAAATTTCCCCATTCCCTGTTTGCAGCACACATCAACCTGGCCCTTTGATCTCGTACATGATACTCTGCTTCCCTGGAGAATTTGGGGCCAGATGCTCTAACACAAAGTAGCTCCGTTAAATCTCTATTGCCTTCCACAGGGTATCGCAAATTCAAATTGCCTGAAGACTTCGCTCTTGAGAGTCGTTGGAGTGAAGTAGGGAAAAGGTACGAGTTTTATCAGGTTTTGCAACAAAATGCCAAACAGGAGTGGAAATAACAGTGGGCTTTCCCTAGGAATGAACATGGTGCTTCAGCGGATAACAAAAACAGCTGAGGTATAAGAGCTTATGAAAGTTCAACCACTTGCAGGGGAGGAAATATCAACCTGTTAATTATAATGTTCATTCTTGTCCAAAAGGGAGCTTTAAGATGAAAGGTGAGATCCAAGGCTTTTTACCTCATGTTTGACACTGCTGGACTCAGTGCAATACCAGCACCATCAGCATTACTGGTCTTCCCAGGAGATGGAGCCACAGGGAGACGGAGATTTCAAGGGAGAAAACACAGGGTGATTTCCCCTCTGAAGGTGTGAGGGACGCATTTCACAGTGTCTACTGTCTCCATAACCATCAGAAAAGGCAGTAACACGCTGGCAGTTGTGACTCACTGTTGAGCATCCCAGGGGAGGGACATGGTTTCTCAGCCCACCTGAAGGTTTCTTTAGTGTGATTTCTCATCACCTCCTCTCCAGATGTATTCTCTGTCTCCCACTTTGCTTGTTACTTCTTCAGTCCTGAGATCTCTAGCTAGGATTTGTGAAGGTGCATTTTACTTGGTTTGATTGTAGCCTTGTCTAAGGGCTGTTCTTACCTGGAGAATATTTGTATAAGAGGGAGGTTGTGCACTCACGCATGCAGCAGCCTTTCTGTGCATCCATAGCAGTGCACCCACAAAGAACTGTGCTGCATGTGTTTCTGTGTATAGTCACACATCAGCATTCCCTGTTTTATACAGAAATTAGGTACATTATATCCATAGGTTTGTGCAGCTCACTTAGATCTGCATGGGATTATATGTGAGAAATGCATATGGCAAATACAATTTCCTTGCCTCAGGGTTCACAGAGATGTATCTTCTCTTACATTTGCATTAGCATGTAGAAGCTTTGCCATGAAGGTAATTTGTTCAGGAGAATATATGTTAACCTCGCTGGCTGGACAAACAGGTGGATGATACAGCATGTGTTTGGTTGTATATATAATTTCATACAGTGTTTGCTTACATATACACACAGTCACTGCGTGTGCTTTACTTCATTGCCTTGGACGCTGATGTTAAACCCATCTGTAAAGATTACATCGTTGCATTTAGCAGTTTTCCAAGTGCAGACAGCGCTGAAATGGCTTAGGGCCAGATCTTCAGCATTCCTCCACCAACTCAAGCACAACTTTAGAGATATTCTTCAAGTTAGCTTGTAGCTCAATCCTCTCCCTTCACAGCTTGAGCTTTGCTGCTGTATTTTTATCCACTAAGGGGGCATCTGCCAACAGTGGGGCTGTGCCTGTGCAAGCCTGCTGGGAACGACAAGGGATGGGGAGCATGGATACAGCCACTTGGGCAGTGCCTGTTCCCCCTTCAGCTGCCACTTCAGCAGAGACATCGCAATGGGCAGCTGAACGCTCCGGCTGCCTTCCCACTGGGTCCAGCTCAGTCCAGGCATAGGGAGCGAGCAAGCATGCAAAAGCTATGGCATGTGCAGTGCTGCACGCTCACCCCGTGTGCATGTGAATGCACTTCCCTCTAGTGGGCAAAAGCACTGCAGAGATGTTCTTGCAGCTGCAGAATATTTTCTGTAGCTCAGGAAACGAACTCTTGTGGTTTTAGTGCTGAAGGTCACAGGTTATACCCCAGCTGAGGACATCAAAGCCTTCATGGTATATGGCCAAGGGTTGACTTAGCTTCACCGGCATAAAGACATGCGTGAATCTTCGAAGTATGTACTCAGCTCTGCCTCTGCACGTAATCCCCAGGTGCCACATCGGAGCCGTCGCTGAGGATGGCATCAGGTGAGATGTGTCTCTTCATCGCTAACGGCCAGGCTGACAGCCTCCACGAGGCTGCTGGAGCCTTTACAAAGTACAAATCTCATTCTCTCAAATCAGCCTGAGAAGTGAATTCTGAAAACACGGGTTTGATGGAGAATTCCAGGATATTTTTGATCTAAGAAGATCAAAACAAGCTTATTGAAAAATTCCATTTCATAATGTCAAAACGTTTCATTTTGAGCATGTCAAAACATTGCAACCTAAATGTTTAATCAAGAGTCATGTGTGTGTGGCATATTGCTATTATTTCCATTCAATTTTAGGGGTATTTTCCAAATATTTTCCTTAATCTGAAGCAAAATCAAATAAAAGGGTAAAAATATCAAATCAAAATATTTTCTTTTGATTGCAAATTGTTTCAGCATTTTTGTACTATAAGTGGCTCTATGCTTGAAAATATTTTCAAACACTTTTTATTCAAACTGTCCTTTCAAAAGAAAATTTTGAACCATCATAATTTCAATACAATTTTATCCCTCTGTTGTTCTCAGCTGGTTCTATGGGTTGTGCATTTTTTATCTGTGTTGAATTAAAACCTCATGGTTCCTGGCTCACAGATTGCTGGGCTTGATAGACCATCGTGGTTGGAAGATTTAATCAGAAGGCTAAGAGTCCTCCTTCACCCAGTTCCTCTGCTGTTTCAGATGGAGGGAGGTGGGAGTAATGAATGCTGATTGAACATCGGCTGGGAATAAGCCAAGGGGAAAAAAAAGAAAGCCCCATCACTCTTGTGTGATTCAATTACCTCCGAGAACTTTTATTCTCTTGGGGATTTATTCATATGTTCATGATGAATTCAATTTGTGAGGGAATGTAAGGGACAGCAAAGGTACCTGTGTGATGCTGCTGTGAGATGACACGGTGGATGGAAATCAGGCGGCCAGAGGGAATGGGTCAAAGTCTTTCTTGCCACGGTAATGGGAGGGAAGGGACTGAAGAGGCACCGAGCATGAGAAGCAAGAAATTGGTGGCAAGCAGAGAGGTGTTGGTGATGCAGGAGAAAGAGGCGACTGGCCAGAGAAACAGCAGGAAGAAGAGGATGCCAGGGAATGTAACTGCAAGGGATGCTGCCATTTCCAGATGCCTGTTTTAACCTCCAGAATGCACAGCCTAATCAAAATATTGTCAGATTTGTGTCAAATTTTATTACAAATCAAAACATAATCCTGGCCTGG
Organism: Phaenicophaeus curvirostris; assembly: GCF_032191515.1. NCBI lineage: Eukaryota > Metazoa > Chordata > Aves > Cuculiformes > Cuculidae > Phaenicophaeus > Phaenicophaeus curvirostris. The sequence goes on from NC_091411.1 coordinate 5,738,169, forward strand.
AGAAGAACAGACGAATAGAGAGACAGATTCTAATACCTTAATTTGACAAAAAAGAGAGAGGTTTGGTTTTGTAAAAAAAAATATAATTATCTGTATTTCTGGAAAAGCTGAGTGGTGGATGTAAGGTTTTTCCCCTGCTACTCATACAAATTTAAACAGAATTGTAACTGATTGGAAAAAAATCTGATTTTTTTTTTCCCTCTGAAAGATTCTTCTTTTTGCTAACAGAATTTTGTTGGATTTCTAAAGCATTTTTCTTTGTGTTAATAATTAACATTTTAACATCACAAATTTAAACTTGTATTATAGCAAAAAAAATTCCTTTTCTACTAGATCAGTTGCAGAAGGGCTTCTCATCACAAGCACTGTCCAAACACAATCACTGGGAAATCTTCCACCTGCCTTGGTCAGAACAGGCAGAGATAATTGCCTTAAATTTTAACATTTGTCTTTTTTATGCACCAAAATTCAAATACCAAATTACCCCATACCAAAAATGTCAAAATATTATTGGGAAACATCACAATACTTGAATTTTATGAACATCTTCAACTCCAACAATGTCAAGCTATTATAATGAAAAGTGAATATAGCAGAGAACATCAAACAATATTTGTTCATCGTTTCAATATTAGTGATGTGGTTAAAGAGTATGACTTCAACAATATCATCAAAATGAACAGTTTTACCACAGACAAAGTAAAGAAGCCCCACTTCAACAAAATGAAAAGCAAAACTGTGTGTTTATGTTTTCTTCGGCTGAAAATGTGGTGGAAATTGAAGCATTACTGAGACACGTTTTTATTTCCATAGAATCATATTTTTGTTTCAATAGAACAATGAACATCTCATTCTTTTTAATTATAGACCAAACCTACTCTCCTAAACCTCCAATAATCTTGCTGGAGATTGCACAGGGGAGAGGAGATGTGGGGTGGGAGGAATGAAGCAGCAGACAGCACGATCCAGCGGAGACATGTTTTGAACTTTGTGTTTGGCTTATTAATTCCTAGCAACTTGCATGACTCCAGTAGATGTTCAAAGACAGAAATGATGACATGTGGTCTAACCAGTTTTGCAAACTCCATCGTTATGAGTTGTAGGACTCCAACAGGGTCTGTGAATGCACCAGGGAGGCCCCCGTTTTACTCTCTCACTGAGTTCTCACGCCAGCAGCTGGTGATGGACCACCCCTTACCTGCCTCACTGTCTGTTCCAGCAACAGCGTTTACTTGTTGTTCCCTATCTTGTTGAATTCAATCAAAGCAAAGACAGGCTCACAAAGATGGACAATAAAATATTTATAGGTTCCTTCCCTGAGAAATAGGTTGGCCCAGGGAAGAGAGACAAAAGTGACGAGCGGAGTAAACCAGAGAGTGAGCAGTGTGAGGACCTCAATGAGAATGGTTCAATTTAAACAGGAAAAAAGAACAGGACAAATCTGACCTTAAAATGACTCCTTTAAAAACATGATGGTTAGACACAGGAAATGTAAAGCTTTCAGGATAAGAACAGGAGCATGACATTGATTTGGACAAAGAGCATCTGAGAGAACAGAGGTTTTGTCCTTTTGGAGTGGCAAGGAAAAGTCTTGAGATACTGGAGGTGGATGGAGACAGCTCAATCTTGCAAAGTCCATCCAGATTTTTAAACTTGACATGGTGCCAAATTGCAAGAAAATAACAAGTGTTCGAAAATTCCCCATAGAACTGAGGTGTTAAAAAAACCTACTGAAGCAAATAACATATCTGAAGTTGAATGGACATCTTATTTCCATAAAATGTGTTGTTTCTATTATTCAGTAAGCAAAACTGTGCACTAATAATGCAATTCAAAGTGGAAAGGTTTTAAAAAACTAACAAAAATGTGAGACAATGAAGATGTTGAAGGAGCTAGTTTGACACTGTTTTCCCCAGTTTTCTGATATCAGGTTTTCTATCCAAAACAACATTTTAACAAAGCAATATGACTTCAGGAAAGGTTTCAACTTAATCCAAAGTCCAGCAAAGCCCGGATCCTTTGTGTTTGTTCTAGTTAGCCCTGATGAGTATTAATTAGGTACCTTCTGACCAAGTGATGTACATCTCCCATGGTTAAATTGATAGTGATGGACACCTTCCTGACTCCTTCCAAGTGAGGAAAAATTGTAGCTGTCTCCTTCATGTGTTATTCAAGAGGGCATCAAAAGGATCTCACTAGCATCAGACACAGACCTTCAGACCTTCAGAGGCTGTTGGGAGAGCAGCTTTGCTGTGGGGAGGAGCATGGCCTTTGTCTACAACTTGAGTGACCAGCTCGAGGCCAAAATGAAAGAAGTGAGGATGGCACATGGAGTCTGGATGATATGACAAAGAAACTAGCATGAAAGGTGAGAAGAGAATCTGAAATAGTGAAAGAGCAATGAAAAAAACCTACTAATATTTGAAAGGCAGATTTATATTAGTGAGAAAGGGAGAAAAAAACACCAGCCTGCCCTCGTTGGCCTGTAGATGCTGCAAGTGCTGGGAGATTGCTCCTGAGGCACTTCAAGCCCAGTTTGGTGCTGGCTTCGTCACACACTTATTGCACCCCTCTCTCTGAAATGGCAAGTGCTGCCCCTCATTAAACGTGCAAGTGCAGGCAGAGCAGTTTGATACCAGCAAGGTCTCTGCAAATTTATTTTCTTTTGAATGCAAGAAACATCTTAAAAAGGCAAAATTTTATTTCATTCCTCCTGTTACTCTTGTTATATTTTTTTGGTTTCGTTTGGTAGGTTTCCCAAGGTTTTTTATTAGTATTGTTATTATGCACAAACAGAACTGCCAAGGGAGAATCTGAGCAATTCTCTCAGAACTGCAGATGAAAGTAATGGGCTTCTTAAAGACTTTATTTACATTATTGAACACAGGGAGAGCAGAGGGAGCGAGACAGACATGTTCACATATTAAAAGGACAGCTTGCCTATCCTTTCAATATTAGCCAGTGGACTGTCACATCCCCTCAGCTTAGTCCCTTCCAGGTGTCCTCCGCTGGTAGATTTAGAGATGGAGCATGGGTCAGTCCCACTCTAGGGCAGACCTTGTCATTGAAAGTTTTTAGGCTTGAATTTCAAAGTGTCAGTGGCTTTCCTAGAGATCTAGAGACGTAGAGAAACTGGGTACCACTCGCTTTCTTTTTTCTCCATCATTTCAAGTCTTCCTCAACTCTTTCCCAGTTCAGCAACAGGCAGCTGAGATTTTAGATCCTAAAAGTATTCAATCTCAGAATGACTGTCAAAAAAATTGCGTTTTTATATCTCCTAGGACTCCTGCAGCCCCCACAAACACAGAAACATTCATAAACTTGTCATGAGAACTTTTCTGAGTTTGATTTATCATAATCTGGAATTATGGCATTTTAATTTCATTTAAAGTGGTTTTAGCTAGCTCTGTGAACTCTATTTTGAATACCTGTGCAGTGCCTGAAACAGGAGATTTAAAAGCACTTCAGGAAAGTTAATGAATTGCGCTTGCTGAGAACTATGTCAGGAAGCAAAGTGTTATAATTTATGTTCTTCAGATAAAGAAATCAAGACCTGGTTTGGTTAAAATTCTCCTTTGAATCTATCCTTTGAACCTGTGGCAGAACAAGGAACAGATCTAGATGTCCTGTGCATGGTCAATTTTCTTCTTACTAAACCAGCATCAAAAGTGTTACTGGAAATAGAAGATATTTTATATTGCAACATCGACTGCCCTTAAACTCTTCTGGATTAGCTTTTCCCTTGCTACAAACTGCTCTTGCTGCAGATAGTACCACAAACAACAGTCGCAGCCATCACAGGGTATGAAAAAAAAAAAAAAATCAAAAGACTGCTCTTCTCTGATATGCACTGAAATTCTCAGATGATGTCCTGGCTTTTTAGGACATGGCTCGCCGCCCTAAAAATTCACAGACTGGCTGAAGATTTTAAGAAGAGCTGATGTCCAGCAGAGAGCCACCCGCCGACTCCTGCCTTATGCTGCGACGAAAGCCAAACTTGGCTTCCTCCCACGCTGCTGTTGTTCCGGCACTGGGGACGGGGCTGGCCAGATGGCTCCTCTGTGCCAGAGACCCCGCGCTGGCATTGCCGGTGCAGCACTTGGCTTCCACAAAAGCTGGAAATACAATTAAAGTGCAAAAAGGGTGAAGAGTTGGGTTGACACAGCGGATTTGATTCATCCCATGGGTAAATCAGCCCAGTTAGAGGTTGATCTCTGCGCCCATTATATATTAATGTGTATTTTATATTCAGGATCTATTTGCTGAATACTGGTAGCACCGAAACACTGCAAGCAGTTGTACAGCCTGACCTCCTGATATGGTGAAAAAAAAAGAAAAAAATTCAATAAATCATGTTTTCTGTGCTTATGATTCAGTCTAAAAGCCGTATTCAGCAGACATCCAGAAACTAATTTTATTTCATGGAAATGTACCTGTCTTCCCTACCATAGAGAAGTTCTTTCCTTTCGTGTTTATTTTCAGCTTTTTCTAATAATGCTTTTTGGTTGTAAAATAGCAAACTGTCAAAAATGAAAATATTTTCAGTAAAGAGACAGTTTTCATGACTTTTTACATGAAACAAAAACATTATTCCTTTTAGAATTGCCAAAATTTCCATTTTCTCACTTTGAAACAAAACCTTCCAGATTTTCCCTTTAAAATTACTTATCCATTACAAACTGAAGTAGCTTTTTTAGAAAATGCCCAAATCAAAGCCTGGTATTTCAAAATTATTTAAATTTTATTTTCCAAAGCTCAGTTTTGTATGAACCTTCTCATGGTTCTGGCTTTTCATCCTGAGGATGAGACAAGGTAAAGGAAAAAACGGTTTGCAAGACAAGGAAACCATTTTCTCCCTACTCCACTGAAATATTGTACTTGCTATAATATGAGGTGACTGATTAATTCTCTACCTACAGGATAGGAACAGCCTCCTTGGGCTCCCAGGCTTTGAAAGTCAAATCCAATGGGTTTGGAGGTTGGGATGTGCAGCACTAATTGCAGAGAGCTGGGCTGTTCCTACCACCCACTCCTATGTGAAAACAGTAATACAAACCAGCCCCTGCACTAATTGTTTTCCTTCAGTTAATTATGTCCCATTAAGCTTAAAAGGCACAACCACACCAAATCTTGTCTCTCCCCTTGGTGGCAGTTCTTAAGGATGCTGAAAGCTATGTCCAAGTATAGTGATGGAGCAAAAAGAGCTAAAGAATTCATCCGACTGGTGTAAACAAGTCAAACAACAAATACGTCTGAAAAAAATTTTTAAGGGTTATTGCTTCATCTTCCACAGCAGAGAGAACATAACTCCAAAAACAGATCTAAGGATTTGGTGGAAGGTTCAAAGGAAAAATATGTTCAAGACCAGGTTGATAGGGCCTTGGATGGGGCCGCAGGGAGGACCCAGGAAACTACAGGCCTGTCAGTCTGACCTCAGTGCCAGGGAAAGTCATGGAACAGGTGATCTTGAGTGCTATCATGAAGCACATGCAAGAGAACCGGGTGATCAGGCCCAGTCAGCATGGGTTCACAAAAGGCAGGTCTTGCCAGACTAACCTGATCGTCTTCTATGACAAAGTGACCCGGCTACTGGATGAGGGAAAGGCTGTGGATGTGGTCTTCCTGGACTTCAGCAAAGCCTTTGACACAGTTTCTCACAGCGTTCTGCTTGAGAAACTGTCAGCCTCTGGGCTGGACAGGCGCACACTCTCCTGGGTGGAAAACTGGTTGGATGGCCGGGCCCAGAGAGTGGTGGGAAATGGTGTGAAATCCAGCTGGAGGCCAGTGACAAGTGGGCTTCCCCAGGGCTCAGGGCTGGGTCCAGCCCTGTTCAATGTCTTCATCAATGACCTGGATGAAGGCATCGAATGCACCCTTAGCAAGTTTGCGGACGACACTAAGCTGGGTGGAAGTGTCGATCTGCTGGAGGGTCGGGAGGCTCCAAAGGGATCTGAACAGGCTGGACCGCTGGGCTGAGTCCAATGGCATGAGGTTTAACAAGGCCAAATGCCGGGTCCTGCACTTGGGGCACAACAACCCTATGCAGTGCTACAGACTGGGAGAAGTCTGTCTAGAAAGCTGACTGGAGGAGAGGGACCTGGGGGTGTTGGTTGACAGCCGACTGAATATGAGCCAGCAGTGTGCCCAGGTGGCCAAGAAGGCCAATGGCATCTTGGCTTGTATCAGAAACGGCGTGACCAGCAGGTCCAGGGAGGTTATCCTCCCTCTGTACTCGGCACTGGTGAGACCGCTCCTCGAATCCTGTGTTCAGTTCTGGGCCCCTCACCACAAGAAGGATGTTGAGGCTCTGGAGAGAGTCCAGAGAAGAGCAACAAAGCTGGTGAAAGGGCTGGAGAACAGGCCTTATGAGGAGCGGCTGAGAGAGCTGGGGGTGTTTAGCCTGGAGAAGAGGAGGCTGAGGGGAGACCTCATTGCTCTCTACAACTACCTGAAAGGAGGTTGTAGAGAGGAGGGTGCTGGCCTCTTCTCCCAAGTGACAGGGGACAGGACAAGAGGGAATGGCCTCAAGCTCCGCCAGGGGAGGTTTAGGCTAGACGTTAGGAAAAAATTCTTTACAGAAAGGGTCATTGGGCACTGGCAGAGGCTGCCCAGGGAGGTGGTTGAGTCACCTTCCCTGGAGGTGTTTAAGGCACGGGTGGACGAGGTGCTGAGGGATATGGTTTAGTGTTTGGTAGGAACGGTTGGACTCGGTGATCCGGTGGGTCTCTTCCAACCTGGTTATTCTGTGATTCTGTGATTCTGTGAACAGCCTGATAGTGGGAGGTGTCCCTGCCATCACGGAGGGGTTAGAATTAGATGATCTTTAAGGTCCCTTCCAGCTCAAACCATTCTATGATTCTATGATTCTATGATTCTATGATTCAAGGATATGGGTCCCTTTGAATGGAAATGTCAAGGCTTTCCTGCCCACCAGGACCCAACTCTGTCAACCAGTGACCACTTTCTTTACCAGGAAAGATCCTCCTTCAACACTTGCTCTCACTGCAGTTCTTTTGTGTTTTCACCTTCTTCCTCAGCCACTGGATTTAACCCTTTTCTGCTGGAGGATATTGCATTTACAGCAAGAAGTTATTGCAATCAAAACAGGGGGATTTGTTAAAGTGCAGAGATAATGCTGTAATTCATCATTTGTAATTTCCCTAAACTGGACAGCAGGCCAATATCCACGTGCTCCCTGCTCAACCTTTTCAAATGAACTGGCCGTTTATTCCCCAAGTTTAACAGAAAACAATTTACCGAGCCTGCAGCCTGCGACGTGGCTAAAATGTTCCAGACGGAGAATGTGTTAGTCACATCTATGGCTGAGTTAATTTACAATTTAGGATCCCGGGAAGGACAGACATTGAGCAGAGCTGTACCCTGTCAATCAGTCTCACAGAGCGAGCTCCCTCATAAGAGTGCCCTCGAGATGTTTTAAGTGCTTTCAATACCAATAGGCCATGTTCACCTCTCACTTATGTCGGCCACTCTATTGGCATCAAAGGAATCACTCATGATTTACACCCATGTAAGTAAAATCAAGCTGTTCGAGCACACCACCGTGTCTTGATAAAAGCACTGCAAACCTCCTAATAAGAGCTTTCCTCTGAGCAGTCTTCCAGCAAGATGGAGCCTCCTCTCTTCTCAGTCCTGCTCAGCAAATCCAGGAGAGCTAATGCCCAGTATTTCCCTGCCAGTACAAGTGAGGCAAGGCAATTCCCTCCATAGGCTCAGCATCAGCCATATTACATTGAAAAATAGTGTACAATTATTTATCCACAAACCTCTTCTAATCTAGCAGAAGCGGCTGCAATTTCCATCCATGGCATAGGGGATCTGGGGCAGGGAATAAATGCTCTATTTCCAAAATTCACACAAAATGTCTGAGTTCATGCACAGAACTCACACAGCAGAGCCAGGGTTTGGACACAGGTCCTACGACCCTGATCTAGCAGATCGTGCTGCCTCTGTGTCTGCTGGGAACTGTCAGATATTCTGCAGGCTCTCATTCCTCTTCTGACTTGCTCCAAACCCAGGGAGAAAACAAAGCATTCTAAAGATCTGCAAAAGCCCTTTCTGTGTTGCCACCTCCACCTCCAGCCCCACTAGAGAAAAGCACTTGGAGGCAGGAGCCGCAGCCTCACATTCTGAGATTGTTAATGAACACGTTTTCTGCAGATAATTATAGGGACTGGCATATTGAAAGCACTTAAAACATCTCATTCTTTTAATTCATTAATTATATTGCAATTACACAATTCTCAGGCACTCACTGGCACTTTGGAAATCAGCCATTCTTGGGAGATAGGGCTGGTTTAGGAACTGGTGAGAGGGGAGAGGAGAAATGTGAGAGAAGGGGTGATGGGAAAACTAGGGGTTCTGGGAAAACTAAACAAATGTACCTCATAGGTAACTGGAAACCAGTCCAGCCAAACCCCCATTCCCATGAATTCCAGCGATGTCTGGTAGCCTTGCACCTATGCGCTACTGCTATTACTAATAATATTGTTATTCTAGACACGCTGCTCAGATATCTTCTTAGGATGGATTTATTTCCCTTTCTTACACCAAAGTCCCAGCTCTACACATGAGGACCTTTTTCTGATACACATCAATATGTTATTGACTTGGCCTTACATGATGCCCTGTGGACTGGATACCCTAGTACTTATGTGGACCTTGAAAGGTTATTGTAAAAAGTCAATGTAGGCGGTCACCTTAAGAGTCCCCTTCTATCCAAAGTTCTTTTCTACCCCTACTCAAAAGGTGCAACATGGGAAAAGGATATTCCTGAGCTGTCCTGATGTTTCCTAACTGACAGACCACTTTATGGAGGAATTTATTCATCCTAATAATTATCAGTTCCTCCCAAACGAGGAGCAGGCAAGTGAAATGTTTAAAATCAACTTTTATTCCACCACATGGACTCTGAGTGCAACTTGCATCCTCAAAGCACTAAGCAAATATTAATAAGCTAAGGAGAGCAAACCAATCGCTCACTCCTCAGAGAAGCAAGGTCCTGCTGTGAAGCTCATAGGGGATACAGGCCTGCAAGTGCAGCCTCATCATGCTTGCGATACAAGCATCGCCTCCCCTGTTGCATGGATGGGCCTCACTGAGCACATCACAGCTGGAAGCCCCGAGATGTGTTCCAGCTCTGGATCAGGATAAAATCTGGCTCTGAATCCCGTGATTTTCATTGATATTCTCCAGCACGTACTTTGTGTGGGCAGGCTGGAAGCCAGGAAAGCAGGGAGCATCAAAAAGCTCGTTGTACAGATACAGCCCAGCAGTCCCCAGCACCAAAACCCAGGGGTGATCTCAGGTGTTCAACCCACCAGGAGTTCAGGCCAAAGCATCCCCCTTAAGAGGACAAGCAAGATCTGCATGCAGCTTAAATAAGTGGAATCAACAGGAGGGGCATTTTCCTGTGTGGCTGGATCTCAGAGGGCTTTGGTCAGACTTTCTTGTTGATGTGGAAAAGATAAAAACCCATCCTTTTGTCTGCAGGTGTTTCAGGGAAGGCAGCAGCAGGCAGAAGGCTGCATGGGATGTAAATGTTCTCTCCTGCAGCAGGGCATGGGCAGAGCAGGGAAACACTGCAAGCAGGAGGGTCACTGGAGTCCAGTCCCTGAATATACTGGGAATTTGCATTCCCCATAATTCTCATCTGTTTCATGCGATTTTCAGAGAAAGGGAGAAATGGACAGGAGAATCGAGAGAGAGTATTTGGTGAGGGCTGATCATGACTCTCTCTCTTTCTCTCCTGCTCTCTCGGGATATTCGGCCTCTGACTGAATTGGCTAATTCTGTATTCACCAAACACTCCGCTGGCTGTAGGGGGAAAAAAAAGAGAGAAGAAGAAGAAAAAAAGAAAAGAAAACCCTGATAGGAAAACCTGAATGCAGCAAGCAAAGAAGGGGGGGAAAAAAAGCTTTGCTTCCACATTATCTTCAAGAGGGGAAAAACAAAGCCTGGAGAGAAAAAAGGTGCTGGGATTTATCAGCAATGAGGACTTGGCTCTGTGGTGATTCAAAGCCAATTTTCTTCCCCTGCACATCTCAACCTGACCATGCCTAAGCGCAAAATAAAAAGTCGCAGATATAGGTGTGATGTGTGGCATACATGTTTAGCAAGGTGGCTTCTGCATTTGAAGCCACATGAGAATAACCTTAAGGATAAATATATACATGTGTATATTTCTCAGGAAATGTAGCATTAGAACTCCTGGTAGTTGCTGTTTTGGCCTCATTGGAGAAAGAAACATTCACTAAGCATATTCACAATGCAAATGGGGTTCATAACAATTCGTTTGAGTCTGAAACCAGTCATACCTCCTCCTGGAACAGGGCCAACACCTATATTTAAATCAAAAGGCTGAGGGGAGCTGACACTGAGGTTGGTGCTGTATTGGTGTGTTTATTTATAGGCAGTTGTGTGCGTTTTGTGTGCAATAGGAACCTCAGCGCAGCAGGGGACACGCAAAGTGTTTGTGGGTGGCTGCGTGCTGGCATTTCGCTGTGGGTTTGCTGCTGCTGTGCCTGGTTCCATAAGTGTGTGTAGGCTGGGCTTCTGCTTTGCTGATGAGGCTGAGTGTATTCCTGGGGAGCGTGTGTCTGTGCATGGGCTGGCACGCAGGAGGCGAAGGAATCCATGGCCAGAAGCCTGCTGGGGTCTGCTTTGCTGCTGCCACCTCTGCAGCCTTGCAGTTTGACAAGAGGAATGCTGACACGCTCTCTGCAATGCCCCAGCTATTGGACACCCAGCAGGAGCAATGACAGCACCCTGGGGTGGGGAAAGCTGCCACGAGGAGAAAGAGCCAGCTCGGAGGCTCTCCCTTCAGGTGTCGAAGCAGCCCAAGAGCAACACAACACCTGACATAGCAAAATACCTGTCCTGCAAAGCATTGCTGGTCTGGAGCGAGTCCAGAGAAGAACAACAAAGCTGATGAGGGAGCTGGAGAACAAGAGGAGCACTGAGAGAGCTGGGGTTGTTTAGCCTGGAGAAGAGGAGGCTGAGGGGAGACCTCATTGCTCTCTACAACTACCTGAAAGGAGGTTGTGGAGAGGAGGGAGCTGGGCTCTTCTCCCAAGGGACAGGGGACAGGACGAGAGGGAATGGCCTCAAGCTCCACCAGGGGAGGTTCAGGCTGAACATTAGGAAAAAGTTTTTCACGGAAAGGGTCATTGGTCACTGGAACAGGCTGCCCAGGGAGGTGGTTGAATCACCTTCCCTGGAGGTGTTTAAGGCACGGGTGGATGAGGTGCTGAGGGACATGGTTTAGTGATTGATGGGAATGGTTGGACTCAATGATCCAGTGGGTCTTTTCCAACCTGGTGATTCTATGATTCTATATGAGTTATACTTGCCCCTTGCAGCCTGCATGCCTAATTCCTGGCCCAGTCGGACTGTAGCTCTCTAGGAGACAGCCTGTTTCACTGGTTTATTTCTTCCTTTTTTTTTAAATTTAATTTTCTTTTTTCCAAAGTCATGCCTGGGAGTTAGGAGGGGGAGCCTGCAGGACACCAGGGCAGGCACAAGGCTAAAGCACTGAAATTGCTTCATAAGCCACTTCACTGAAAACACAGAAAGCTCAAAGGCTTCTCTTCTGCTGTTGAACTCTGATCGCTCTTAGTGAGGGATATTTTCCCTCCAGCCCTTCCGGGGGTGGCTGATCTCCGGTGGGGAACTTAGATGAAGGCATCAAAACAAGAAATCTTCTAGACTATGTGGCAAGGAAAAGGAGTGGCATCAATCTGATAAAGTGCATCTGAACCCGCCTATGACCCAGGGTGACTTTCCAATGATTGCGACTCGTAACATCCGTTACAAGGGATTGCCACAGCTGAACCGAGACAGAGTGTAAACTGAGATGAATTTGATCATATCAAAACTGTTAGTCTCATAAAATATGCTTCTCTTCCTAAGCTGAGGGTGACACATAAAAACTGTCTGCAGCAGCAGGAGCAGGGACTCCAAAATAATTGTGGTGGTGCTGAAAGGGTCCATACAGTGGCCTGACTGTGGGAGCCAGTCAGCTGATTGCCATCTGAAGGTCTTTATGAGAAAAGATGGGTTTTCAGCTAAAGAGATTGGCTCTCTTTTTCAGAGAGTGTTTTGTTCACTTAATGTTTTTAATTATTTCTTTTCCTCAGGCAACCACAAAGCCTGAGGATCAACAAGTCTCTGTTCTCACCAGTGCTCAGGCAAGCTCTGTGAGAGTTTCCATTTGTCTTTTTCTGTTTTTTTTTTTTTTCCTGGAGTCTCTGAACAGATGTATCTCTATCAAATTTGGTTAGGTTTTTCTGACAAAAATAATTGTTGTCTTTTTTTTCTTTTTTTCCCCAGTGGGAAGTGCTGAAGATTATTTTTCAATGTTGTTGAAATATTTCAGAAGAGAGCAAGAAATAGAGGAAAAGAGAGGAGAAAAAAGCCACAGTATTTTCTTACCATGTCAGCTACTTAAAATCTAAACTGAAATCTGTCCTAAACAGAGCCTGGAGACTATGAAATCTATGGTTATGTCTGCCTCTATCTACCCTGCACTGTAGGCAGGATATAACCAGTTTTATAAAGGAAGAAATAGAAATATTCAAAAACCTGAAATTTTAAAGAGATTTGCATTAAAAATTCAAATTTGAATGAATAAATCCACTAGCTCGAAAGACATGAGAATTTTGCCTCTTCTTTACCTATAACTTTGCTTTTGCCAGGATAGATTTTATTCTAGCACTTCTTAACAAGGGATTGGGGCTGTTTCCCAGGGTTGGATATGCAACAACATCTACAGCAGCAGGGGAGGTTAATTCAGAAGCAAGAAGGGATCGTGCACAGGCTGTGATGGGTGCAGGATGCTTTGTAAGAGCCCCAGCAGGGTGGACAGCTGATGCCTCGAGGAAGGGTCTCTGTCCTGGTATCCTCTGCTAAGGAACGCATACATAAATGGGAGGTAAAAGCCTTAGTGGGTTCAAGGAGAAAAGCTGTGCAGCACAGCTGAGCACAGAGGTGCGTGGTGTTTTATCCATCTAGAGCAATTTTCAAGAAACCCAGAGACAGTTCTTCCTTCCCACCCTCTACGGATGAACACACACAGGGGAATGCAGCCCCCAGGTATGCAGGCTTGCTGAAAGCCTGATGCCTTTCTTGTGTTTGAGAGCTTTTCTTTAATTGAGTTTCTATCTCCCAATGCCTCCTACCACCTCCTTGGCCAGAGAGAGCTCTGGAGGGGTCATTGCCCCTATCTAGGGGTGCAGAAACTGCAGGAAGCCCTTCAACAGCCACCAGCTCTGCCAGAGTGTGGGTGATTCAATTTTAAGTAACTTATATTAATTGTGAGGCATTTTGTGAGGCTTTGTTCAGGCTGGATTAACCTGGAGAATTACTATGGAAGGAATTCTGTACCAACCTGAACAAGACCAGGTTGGATGGGGACTTGGGCAGCCTGACCCAGTGGGAGGTGTCCCTGACCATTACGGGGGGGTTGGAACTAGACGATCTTTAAGGTCCCTTCCAGCCCTAACTATTCTATGATTCTATAATCCTTCTGTGTAATATCTACCCGAAAGTTTCAACCAAGTCACACTGTTTCCTGGACAGACCTACCTTATAATAACAGGACTCGCAATGGTGGAAACAGATAGGCACACAGTAAATCCACCTGTAAATGTGCATTTAACTCTGTAAAGCTATTCCAAAGAGCCTAGTCTCACAGGCTGGTAACTTCGTTACCTCAGAAAGAACTATGAAGGCAGAAAAAAGCTTTCAAACGTAGGCAGCCCTAGGGTGAAGAATAAATACATGTCATACAGATAGGGCCTGGCACAGGAATGATTATTATCATTGCAGATACACAGGGTTGTTGTTTCTTTAAACCTGGTTTTTTACATGCTCTTGCCTGTGGAAATCTACTGCACTTAGGAAAGGAAGGCAACACTTCCAAAGGGGGTAATTCAACACCTCTAGAGTTATAATTGTTTCCAAATGTAACATCTTTATCCTATAACACAAATAAACACTTGCTGGTAATGGTGTGTTTTGTTAATTACAATGATTCTTAAAATCTGCCCTAAATATGCATTATATTACAGCGACAATATTATAAATGAGCATCGAGTGACATTCATATCATCTATTAATAGCTGGAGGGTTTTGGCAGGTGGGATTCTGGGATTTATGCAAATGAGGAATGTGTTCTATTATAATGTCAGTGGATCTCCTCTGTAAACTTCTACTGTGCTGAATTAATGTCTACAGTGCATTCCCTTTTTTTTCCAAAAAAAAAAAGGAGGAAGCCACTTACATATATTATAGGGGGATAATGAATTATTATTATTCAAAATGTAGGTTTGTTGCACTAATTTGCATATAATGTTTAATTTTTACAGAATATTTCATTCTAATGCATGCAAAAATGATCAAAAAACTCTCCAAATATGCTAATGTAAATTCTATTGCAACTACATTGCAGCCTTGATTTCTAGGACTTTATTATAAAACATTAAAAAAAATAAAGCCCAACATTAAGATAATCTTTTAAAAATATGGCAATTGTTCTGATTTAAGTGCTGGGTGAAACTCCCTGCACATCTACAATTACTGAAAAGCCTTTGACAAAAATACCTTTGTTCGGGTGTGATAGAAATCCCAATGAAATTAAGAAAAAGTCATCCGGGGATGTAATTGGCTTTTTAATTTAATTTTTCAATGGGAGGTGTGTTGAGAGCAACTGATGAGCAGCTCAGCTGGGTTCTCCTGGATGTGTGGGAGTGTTCTAGGAAAGCCCCAGACCCAACATGCCTTGAAGGCTGAGTGCCTGGTCTCTGTTAGGATCAGTGTTTTCCAGTCTTCATCAATGGAATCACATCATATGCCTTGAGACAGACAATTAGGACCCACTCATTAGCTAAAGATACTTTAATATGTCATCATGAGAAAACGCTTCCTGGATCTTTGCTAACAGCTGATGCTCTAGGGTCCCTATCCACTCTTGCTATACCTGGACTGCTAAGGGCAAATGCTATTAAATGAAACCAGGCTCTAGGACAAGTGCTGGAATATCCCTTACCTGTACTGCTCACAGCTGTATTCAGGCAGTGGAGCACTCAGTATAGGTCTCCTCTGGACTCAGGTGGTGCCCTTGTTTGTCTGCAATTCAAAAGTGAGAGCAGAGTTTAGGATTACCACCAGGTATCATTCATGGTCCTTATTTCTTCTCTTATTTCTCATACCAAATCTTTCTTTTAAATCTTCCTATCAGTTATAATGCTTGCAATTAAGTACCCTGTTCTGGATTTACACTCACACACGCACATTGGAGGATGATGTGATTGAGAGCAGCCCTTGATTGAGAGAGTTGGGCTTGTTCAGCCTGGAGAAGAGAAGACTCTGAGGAGACCTTATAGTGACCTTCCAGTACCTGATGGGGCTACAAGAAAGCTGGGGAGGGACTTTTCACAAAGGCTTGTAGTGATAGGATGAGGGACAATGGGTATAAACTGAAGAGGTCCAGATTTAGACTAGACATAAGGAGGAATTTCTTCACTAGGAGACTGGGGAGGCACTGGAACAGGTTGCCCAGGGAAGCTGTGGCTGCCCCATCCCTGGAGGTGTTCAAGGCCAGGTTGGATGGGCCTTGGGCAGCCTGATCCAGTGGGATGTGCCCCTGTCTATTGCAGGGGAGCTGAAACTAGATGATCTTTAAGGTCCCTTCCAACACAAACTGTTCATGGATTCTATGATTCATCTAAGGAATACTGAAATGATCCCTGTCAATCCATATCTAAATGTCTTCTCCATTTTTTTGCCATAGAGTTCACTGAAGGGTCTATGTTTTGAGAGCCTATCTTTAGACATCTGCTGCTGAAAACCTTCTCTCTATGTATATAATTAAAGACATTATTTTACAGCATTCACATTTTTACTATCTGGCATCATTTCTGTACATAAAACCTTTGGTACTTCCATCTTTCCCTTATTGCATTACACTTGTTTAAGTTCGGTAGTTCTTATTCTGGGAATAATACCAGCGGCCATTCTGCAGCCACAATTATTAAGCTAGGGCCTATAAAACGAGATGAGTTTTGGATTGCACCTATAAATGATGATATGTGGGTTTCTAATGCTTTTCAGTGACTCAAAGTCCTACATTAGAGGAACTCCACAGAAAACAACCTGTACCCACACTCTGGGCTGATAGTGAAGGTCAGAAAAGCTTTCTTCTGGGCACACTTATAGCAGAGCAATGGGAGAAAAACATCACGTGGAAACAATGCTACCTGTTCCAGGCTTTAGAGGAGCACTAGGGAACAATACGTGGGAAATTAAATATGCTGATACTCACGTTAGTGTTGTAAACAAGAGTGTGGGAGAAGGAAAACAGGCTGCCTCGCATGACAGTGTCTGCGAGTCTAGTGATCATAAATGTTAAACAAGTGATGCACTATAATGATATTTTTTGAGTTCACAATATGGATTCTATTCATGTCATTGCTATCACGAACTTCTGTTTTCATTTATTTGGAAAGGCTGTATGCCTAAAGCATACTAAATATACCTGGGAGTGGCAGAACACATATGATAGATTTAAAAGGGTTGTGGGTTTTTTCTGATAAAAGGAATGTTTTCAGTTTTTAGCTGAGCAGAATATTTTAATATAGATTATTTTTTCCACATTTGAGTATGCAAATCAAGAGGTTTGTGTTGAAAGACTAAAAAAGAAAGAAAAGGAGTTGAAAATTAACTGACTTCTGACTCTCTTCCTATGTGAGACTTTCTCCTCCAGATCCCTGAGCCCAGCCCTTGAACGACCTAGCACTGGCCACTGTCCTCTTGGAGCCCTCACCTCTCATCCCTCACCTTCACTTCCCAGGAGAGTGGAACACCTGGAGAGGAGCAGCACTCACCACCTGCAGGATGCTTCCACCCCAGCACTATTCCCTTATTCAATCATTAATAAAGCAGTAGCTTGGGATCAGGTTTCTGCTCAGCTGAGGAAGAGTGGGCTGGGGATAGCTGAGCATAGCTGGCTGGTGCTCTGCCCTGTCCTTTGTTTTGAGAGCATCAGCACTCTCAAGTGCTTTGAACAGATAATCCTGTTTGCTTTAACCTTGCTGTAAGCATTCCTAGCTGCCTTGCTTTTTCTCCAGGCTGACAGCTTCTGGCCTAGTACTCCAGGCTTGTTTTTATCTCCCTGAACTCTGTTTGGGGGCAAACACATGTGGAAATAGGGGTGTGCCTTGCTGATGGGTGTGGGGAGGGGGGACTACCAGCCTTGCTGTGCCAGGGAGCATCAGTGTTAAAGTGATTAATTTCTCTTCTCCATTACTCTAAATTAGCTAAACAAATCCCTCGCTAGGGCTGTCATACTGATGTTCAGCATGCAAATTGTTTCTAATGAGTGGGGCACCGCAGCTGGTGGCGAGCTCATAAATCGATCGGTTCTGACACTTGGTTCCCACACTCAGTGGACAGCGTGAGCAAGGAGGCAGTGGGGCAGGATGCAAACACCCCTGTGCAGCCCAGGATGAGCTCTGCCCAAAACACTCCTGCATACAAAGGAGAGAAAATATCTTCTGGCCTCAGAGATGTTAGAAATTTTTATGGGCAGAATGATGAGGGGTTGTTTTTATACAAATGGAAATTACTCATCTGTGCTTTGCTAGCTAAACCCAAAGCACAGTGCCCTCAGTTTCATTTGATTTCACCTCCCTGAGTGCAAAATCCTAGCAACAAAATCTATCCAACCTTCTCCAGAAGATTCAGTGAAAGGGGGTTTTCAGTAAACACAAATGGCATTTTCAGCTGAACATATTTCCATGTATTTTATAGAAAACAGTGGTTTTTACATTAATGGTTAGATTGTTTAAAACAAAAACTTTTCAGCTAAAAAGTAAGAGCATCTTGGTGGTCACTTTTTTAAAACCAAAATATTATTAATTCCCATTGGGAAACAAACAAATAAAACCTTTGCAGCCAGCCAGATTTGTTCCTCCACTGGTTTCTTGAAGGAGTCACTTCTTTGACCTGCAAACCACTGAGCAACCCTGGAAGGATCACAGCAGCTTCTCTGTCTTCCTTGCTTTTTCTATCCCCTCAGTGGACTTTCACACATATTCTTAGTAGAACTTCAACCTTCGGCAGGATTCACGCATGTGCTCCAGGTCAAACATGCAATAAGCTCTTCTTTCCATAAGTAATGATTTCAGGATATGCTTTTGTGGCTTCATATTCAGATCACTGGGTGTGGTAGAACAGGAGATTTTCAAAGGATGCAGATAAGCACCAAGTGAGAATTTCAGGTGCCTGAGAGCATCAGCTTGTGATGCAACCCAGGTGTGCTGCCAGCTTAAACACCTTTGAATGTCTTAGTATGTGTCCATTGGCATTTTTTGGCACCTATCGTCTTTGGGTATCTACCTTGAGTGTATTGAAATGCCGTATTGGGTTAACAATTGTTCTTGAAGTCGTTTTATTTCTTTTCTTGAGTATCCAGGCAGCAACAGGGAATTTATGAAAATATTTGCTAATTTTTAACGTTTCACTCACTTCAGCATGAAGATTCATACCAGGAAGTATGTTATTCATTATTCATTAATCTTTTTCCTTTTACCCCCCTGCCTTTCCTGTTCAGAAGCATCATGTGTTGCACTTGACCAGCCATAATGAATAATGAATTACTAGCAAACAGTCTAAAACAAACAGTAAAAGCCGATAGGTTGAAAAATTATTTGTCCAACCTATTTGGTGAATACTTACAAATAATAAACCGATTTGTATAAATCAGGATCAGTTCATGACAAGTTTACTAACTGGACTAAGGCTTTGGTTCAACAGAGCATTAAGCACATGCTGGAATCAACAGGATTTTCACTTGTGCATATAATTAAGCGGTTAAAATGTTAAGTAACTTGTTGATTCAGAGCCTGGTGTCTTAATGAAATAGCTTACAGCAAACAGTCCCATACTTCTTAATGAGCCCAATCCACACTGTTTAATCTTTGGACGAATACTAAGAGGAAAAAAGCACAGTAGAAAAACCCATAACATTTCAATATTTGTTTCTCACATAACTCAAAGGCTAACCCACAGTAGAGTGGCACTCAGGCTCTCTGTGTTGACGTCTGAGGCAGCCTAGATCACGTTTCCTATCTAGCATATTTTTGATGCTGGTTGAAACTCATGAAATATCTCTTTGGACTGGTAGAACACAGATCTGTGCTTGTTTAGCCCTGGGGCAATGAAGCCAGGTTCCTGGTAACAGTAATTCCTGGTTCTTCAGTTACACAGGCAGCCTGTCCTGGAAAAAGAGTCTGTAAGGCACCGTTATGAGAAGTCAGCACACGAATCCATCAGCCCTGGGGGAGTTGATGGTTCAAAGGAAATGTTGCAGGTGCTTTGTCCAGCACATCCACTTTAGCATTTGATCTGAGACCCCCAGAGCTTTCTGGCCCTTGAGATTGTGTTGAAGCGCACAGAGTAGCCAGAGCCTTGTAAGGAACCTCCGTTTTACCATGTTACCTAACAGAGATTCTTTGTTGCTTTGAAATCGTCAATGGGATTTTAAATATAAGAGAGAAAAGAAGACAATGAGCTTTACTTTGGTTAACGTACTTCAAACAGACAAAGTTTTTTTAAGAAAAAAGTAATTGCCTTTTTTCCCCCGAGTAATTGCTTTTTAAAAAGGTTGAATATTAACTTTTTTTAGGAGAGAAGCTATGACCAGCACTATTTATTAACTGATGTACCTGTTCCTGTGTAATCCTGTTGCCATGAGTACTGGTGTTATATTTATTAATCAATCTGTCAGAAATGGTTCTGTCAGCAAAACCAACGCAGATTCCTCTGGATGATAACCATCTTCTAAAGTTTTGAACTCTGTTATTCAAATTTTAGAAGAAATAAACAACCTTCTGAAGCAAATATCATAATCATTAACCATTCATTTGTTAGAAAAACTCCATGGAAAGATCTGGCTGACTTTTTTTGGTCTCAGTGGAAACAACTAGAAATTCCTGATGTAGCTCCAGGTATTCCTTTGCTCTCAGGGAACCCAAACAGCGTTATCTGGCAACAGTTCAGAAGAAAACTCATATTTTATTAATTTTTTTTTCTCCAATAAAAATTTCCATTACAAAAGTGTTATTTTGAAACCTCTGGGAATATATATATATTGTACACACACACATGTGCACAGACGTTTTTTTCTTCTGAGTACCTAAAGACCTTTCAGCAAACTAGCAAGAACAGCCAGGTCTGGACAAAATAAGAGTCCATTGGGACCAGTGTGAGATCTGTTCCTAAGCCAGGATCAGCCACTGTACTTCAGGGAGGAATCCAAAAAGAAATTCATGTCCTTGTGAAGCTGTGATTAAACATTCAGCATTACCAGTGGGAAAATCAAAACAAAACAGCAAAACTTCATTTATTTTCGTATTCTGTTCAAATACAGAAACCTTTAGCAGCAAGGAAGAATTCTGTATGGATTGTTTGGAACCAGAGTATGTTCTTCTCATAGAAGATGCAAGAAGGAGAAGGATTATGTCCACTATAAAACAACAGCTTCATATCTGATAATGGCTCAGCACATTCCTGAGAATCCCAGCAAAGTTGGAGGGGCCTTTTACATTCCATCCATCTAGATAAGAAGTCACATTTCCCACATTTCCCGTGGGGAGGGCATGTTTATTTAGGAAATGTGACTCTGGAAGCCAACAGATGGCAGTCATAGAGCTTCTCTGCCAAGGTGGCATTGCCAACACCATCACCCCTGCCAGCTGGTAACCAGGCGTTAGAGGCAGATGTAACCAATTAGCAGAGATACCCGCTCCTCAGCCACTGGCTGTGTTTGTGATGCATGAGACCAATGCATGACAATGAAGGAAGACTTGTCCAAAGTCCTTCACGGGCCACCAGCAATATTCTTACAGAGGGAGCCACGAGCTGCTTGAAGAGGCCAGGGCAGCTGGACCAAATCTACTTTTCATTCAAAACAGCCATTTGTTTAATTCCAGTCTTTTCATTTAAACATGACATTTAAATAAAGTTTTTGTGCAAGGTGGAATTTCTGGTGAGAAATGGATGCTGATTAGCAGAAATGGTTATGTTAGAGAGGTAGGAAATGCAGTTTAAAATGCATGCTCCAACCCAGAACTGCAATTTGGGAGTTCACCCCAATGGCTTAAACAGTCTGTTGACTGTTAATGGCTAATTCCATAGAATGTTAGTCCTTTCACCAGAGAGAAATCAATCTACAATGTCAACACAACATAAATGTCCATGTCTTTTGAGGCCATATCCCGATAACATCACTGCAATTGCTTTGTACACCCAAATTCCTTCAGAATTCTCTTTCTACAGCAACAACACAGAAGTTCCCAAAATGAACTTACAAAGTCCTCTTACCTGAAAATGGTTCTGTGGCAGAGCCTTTGGAAAGTTGGACTCGATGATCCCGTGGGTCTTTTCCAACCTGGTGATTCTATGATTCTATAGATGTGAACTTGGCAATTGAGCAAATCCTTAAAAAGCCACAATTTCATAGCACTTCTGATATCCGGGCAGACAGAGATGAGGTGACACCAATTGCTGGACTGTCATGAAAAAGAAAGAGCAGGTCATCATGCCATGCAGTGTGACACGGAGAATTGTGGCTGTGAACTGCGAGCTCCCAGGGACAAGAGAAGCCCTTACTATCTTTGTGCATCATGAAGCACAAAATGGAGCCTGCTCTCAGTTGGGTCCTTCAGCTGCCACAGTAAAATAATAACATTCAGACAGAAAACTCAGTGCAGAACTGAGCTCAGTTTCTGTCAGCTGCATTGAGGGGGGAAAAAACCACCTGAAAACCCTGCAGGAACTGAGGATTTGGCTGTGTCTTTTAGCAGGTGTTACCGCTTGAAGTGGTAACCACATGGTGCCCATGGAGGGGGGAACCTGCTGTGGTGAACCCTAAAGGACTAAGCTGAAGGACTGCTCACGTGAGAATTTGCATACACACACCATTTCTAAGCACGTTGCTGTCCAAGCTGGAAAGAACTCGGAGCCCTAAAGAGTTTTATAGTGGCAAATAATCATGGGAAAAATCCTTGCAGTGACCGCAGTAACCTCTTTTACATTCCCAAAATCTAGCGGCAAACAGAGCGTTAACGGACTCAAGAAGGGTCTAACAAATTCTAACCACCTGGTTTATAAGAGGCTGATGAGGAGCAGCTGGCACTAGTTAGGGTAATAGCTGAGAGGAGAGCAGGAATGGGTCACCACATAATGGACTCTCTGTTGGGGCAGCAGGGTAAGGCTTTGTCTCAGTAAATTTATCAGGCTGAGGATTAGTAGGATCTGAAGAGGGCAATTACCTAAAGAAAGAGAAAGGATTTCTAAATACTGCTGGTCATTGAGCTAAGAGATCTTCAGGAAGGATTAGAAAAGATGAGGGATTATCCGGGAAAGCAACTGAGCTTGTTGAAAGGTTGTTTTCAGGGTCTAAAATGGCTCTCTGACTCACTTGGGTATGAAAGCTGTTCCCTCTTTGGGGTATATTACACAGATTGGGAAAATTTTAATCTGTCAGTTGTGTATACCACCTAGCACAGTGGGCTCTGTGCTGTGTTTGAGAGACTTAGAGCAATGTGAAATTGCCATTATGTTCTATTTTAGATGTTTTTAAACACACACACTCACAAAATTAAATTCAATGTAAGTGGAAGAGATCTGAATCTGACCTCTCTATACTGCAAAGTACAACTGGTTAATCCATTGGAGTCAAAGGCAATAACCTTATGAAGTAAATGGGCTCAGAATATGATCTGTTGTTAGTGTGCTGGGGGTTGGGATTGTTCTGGAATGACATCAATGTACTAAAGAAAACAGTGCCAATTAAGTACTGTGAATCAATTTACATGCCCATGGTGTTACCTTTGACATACGCTTTCAGCAGTACCCTTGAGATGACTGTTTTCCCTTGTGATGGACAATTTCGAAGTGTACATATTTAGATACGATGAACTTGAATATCATGAGGAGGTGGAGCAGTTATGTGCTGTAGTAGATGCTTTCCAACCAACAAGTTTTGTTTTTCTCTTTCCCTCTCCTTTCTTTCTTCCTGTCATAGCAAATGCAAATCCTTGTATGGCCATTGCGATGCAAGTTTAAGCCATAGGCCATTCAGTGTGACAACAATGTGACTATACTGAAAAATAGGAGACCTGAGAATTTCCTAACAACCTGTCTGGATTTAGATTAGAGCACAATGCTGTCAGTAACATAACATTCTACTAAATCATTTCAGTAGAAATGCAGCCTGCTATATACCTACAGAGACTTTCATCATTTTGTTCTTGTATGGCAACGTACCATTGGCACAAGGTTCAGCTTTAAGGCAGATCTGGAGATAGCAAATGCTGTAGCATGAGCTACGCAAGTGCCTTAAATTGTTATTTTGCTCTTCTTTCTGCAGCTGGGAATACATGGAGATCAAGCCAGTAGGGTGTGAAAAGGAGTTTGAGGTGTAACATAGGAGGAGAAGGAAAATCAAAGACTGGGTGAATTCACTCCCAGACAATGTTGTAGGCTCATCTTCTCTATCCCGTTTCTGTGCCCAGGATTCACTGGGTGGTCAGAGCTGGCATGGGTGAATTCCTATGGACTTCTGCTGGGGACGGGAGATGGGAGGGTATAACCTCAACACACCCACATGTGAGCTCTTACGGGAAAACCTTGTGTGTTTGTTGGGATGAGGGTAGAAAAAAGATGTCCTGGGTGAGGTGCAAAGCTGTGAGGCTCCCTCGTACCATCCCTATTCCAGGCCCCTCAGGAGAGTCATTACCTCCAATTTAGTTTCCTGAATGTCAGCAGAAAGGCAGTAATCATTTGTTTGGCAGAGGCAGGGCAGGCCAGGATGTCGCTGGGACTTGTCAGGGTGTCACTTCATCTCTTGTCTCTTGCACACTTGTTAGAGACTGACAGTGGTTTGCTGTTACCATTGCAGGGCCAATTATCCCTGCATTGCAGAAATATACTCCAGTGGCAGCCCCCTTCCTCATCCACTTACCCTTCCACTATGGATGATTAAAATGATTTTGCACACACACACATGTGCAGCCACTCCAGTCCCAGCTGTGCATTCCTCAAACCTGTCACCATGGGCGGGAGTATTGTAAAGTGGCAGGGAAAGACGTATTTTTTATATATATATATATTAGAAATCATGAGATATTAAAGGCTTGTGTTTCCCCCTGGGTTTAATTACACTGAATGCATTTAAACTCCTTTAATAGGCAGTAAATCTCTGAAAATCTGCAGAATAAAGATGGTTCATCACCTTCCTGCAAGCTAGGGGAAATGCAGCTCTTCATCCCACAGGGGTTTCTTTGGCATATAGAGAGGGGGTTTCTACCAGCCTTTGAGTCTTGATCTTCCTCACCCTGCACCAGGATGCTGGAGGGGTCTGAAGTTCCCTGTCGCTGATCACTTTGCTTGCATCCAGGGTTTGGAGAGCCTGCTCTGGATCCCAAGATAGTCAGGCAGACAGGGCTCTCCTGTTTATGACCAAACCAAATTCCTCTGCTTTGCATCTGTCATCCACTAACACTTTATATCTGCCTGTCGGCCCAAAAGATGGGCCCAGCATTGCTTTCCAAGCTCCATGACTTATTTCCCCTGTCCTGACTACATGTAACTGATATCACCCTGATGTAAGTTGAGATTATTGTTCAGGATAAATCTTTCTCCACTTCACAGAATCACAGAATCACAGAATAACCAGGTTGGAAGAGACCCACCGGATCACCGAGTCCAACCGTTCCTACCAAACACTAAACCATATCCCTCAGCACCTCGTCCACCCGTGCCTTAAACACCTCCAGGGAAGGTGACTCAACCACCTCCCTGGGCAGCCTGTTCCAGTGCCCAATGACCCTTTCTGTAAAGAATTTTTTCCTAACGTCTAGCCTAAACCTCCCCTGGCGGAGCTTGAGGCCATTCCCTCTTGTCCTGTCACTTGGGAGAAGAGGCCAGCACCCTCCTCTCTACAACGTCCTTTCAGGTAGTTGTAGAGAGCAATGAGGTCTCCCCTCAGCCTCCTCTTCTCCAGGCTAAACAACCCCAGCTCTCTCAGCCGCTCCTCATAAGGCCTGTTCTCCAGCCCTTTCACCAGCTTTGTTGCTCTTCTCTGGACTCTCTCCAGAGCCTCAACATCCTTCTTGTGGTGAGGGGCCCAGAACTGAACACAGGATTCGAGGAGCGGTCTCACCAGTGCCGAGTACAGAGGGAGGATAACCTCCCTGGACCTGCTGGTCACGCCGTTTCTGATACAAGCCAAGATGCCATTGGCCTTCTTGGCCACCTGGGCACACTGCTGGCTCATATTCAGTCGGCTGTCAACCAACACCCCCAGGTCCCTCTCCTCCAGTCAGCTTTCTAGACAGACTTCTCCCAGTCTGTAGCACTGCATAGGGTTGTTGTGCCCCAAGTGCAGGACCCGGCATTTGGCCTTGTTAAACCTCATGCCATTGGACTCTGCCCAGCAGTCCAGCCTGTTCAGATCCCTTTGGAGCCTCCCGACCCTCCAGCAGATCAACACTTCCACCCAGCTTAGTGTCGTCCACAAACTTGCTCAGGGTGCACTCGATGCCTTCATCCAGATCATTGATGAAGACATTGAACAGGGCTGGACCCAGCCCTGAGCCCTGGGGAACCCCACTTGTAACTTGTAACTTGTTTGTAAACCCTCTGGCCTTTAGGAATCTTAGCCAGATTATCTTTACCTTCACCCTAGCCAACCATACCATCTTTCTGGCTGTTTTTTTTTCCCCTCTTTCTTTTTTTTTCTCCTTGCCACTTTTGTAAAACAACTTAAATGTCATCTTTCTGCAATTACCCACCGAAGAAAGAAATGAATAGGAATGTTCCCACAGGGGTCCCTGTCTTAAATGAGGCTTTTGTTGTTATAAATTGTTACTCAAAGCAGTACAAGCCTTTGGAATCGCTCACACATTCCTGGTGACTTGATGCATGTGGCTTTGAATTCAGAGAGCTTGTTTGGAGTCTGCTGGCTTTTCTGGAGATATGAAACTTGAAGCATAATTCACATTAGCAGCAGCAACCCCTTTGGCTTAATGCTGTCTGCCACCTCACAGGCACTGGTGAGTTTGATTTGTGTCCACCACAGCCTCTTTGTCCCTGCATGCCCAGTGACCAGTGGTGCCTTCCTTGAATCTCCCTGAAGCAACAAATTCAGTTACATGGCTTGAAAATGTTCCTTAATGCCTTTGAATCCCAACCAGCCTGGATTAGGATAGATGGTTCCCAATGCAAAAATTGCTATATTGCCTAGTGATTAAAGCAAAAAGACTTGTCTTGAGGAAGGTCCAGGTGTCTCTTTCCTACTCTGTTGATGATTTAAGCCTCCTTTGTTGAAGGGCTGCAACACCACCCCTCCCCACATCTCAAGCTCCCCATCAGAAATGTAAGGCAGCGGACATTCTTCCCAACACACAAGGGAAAGTATCAGGAGATTTAACATGAAATCATTTAAATCCCTTTTTGAAGGCTGAGAGAAACCTAAATGTTGGCTAAGCTCCACAGAGAGCTGCAATCCTTGCTTGCAGCACCTGGACAGAAAATATCACACAACGGCTAAGCTTTGTGATTGCATGACTGAGAAAGAAAGTTTCTTAGTTTATTTTTCCCCCCTTCTAGCA
This sequence comes from Phaenicophaeus curvirostris, assembly GCF_032191515.1. Classification (NCBI taxonomy): domain Eukaryota; kingdom Metazoa; phylum Chordata; class Aves; order Cuculiformes; family Cuculidae; genus Phaenicophaeus; species Phaenicophaeus curvirostris. The sequence continues at coordinate 5,764,862 of NC_091411.1, forward strand.
AGATTTAGGGATGGTAGGGTAAACACAGAGCTTCAAGCAGGGTTGTGGAGAGAAATCTCAATAGCTGCATGAAGCTGAGCAGTCACACCCTTACGTGAGCTCCCCCATGCATTGCTCTGGCCCTCAGGATGGTCTGCCCAGAAAGCCAAGACCCACAGACTATGTTGGCTCCACAGCAGGGACCAGAAGGTACCCTGGAAATGTGGTTAGCAATCTTTGCCTACTGTTGCCAGGTCATATATATATATTTATTCATTTTCCTACTCCTGAAGAAGGGACCAAATGGGTCATGAGTGCAAAACACTGATACAGCCAGAGCTATGATACCAAGTTAAGCTGCCAGCCTGAATTAAACTGTATAATGAGGGTGTCAGTCACATTTTTAAAGCTTAGGGAGGTGAGAAGGAAGAGAGACAGCCTGGCTCTGTCACGCCACATGTACAGGCACACATCCGTTTCTCCTTCCTCCCTTTGTGTCTCTCCCAACTGCAGAAAGAAAGAAACAAAGCCTACTGCATCTTCCCAAACAGATCATAAAATCAGCATCCTTTGAAAAGGGGCTAAAAAAAAGATATTAAACTTTAAATACCATTTCTTTCCATGCTGCTAAGCAGCTTATTTATCACAGCGTGAGCGCACCTTAAGAGCTGTGACGACAGAAAGCTCCGCTGGTAATTACTGCAGGGAGCCAGCAGGCATGAATGAGTCACCACAATGCCAGTGTGCAGCAGACAAGGTAAGGGGAGACAGACAGACAAGGAACAAGGGCCAGCCAAGTATGGTGCCTTGAAACCCTCTTGGGAGGAGATGCTGGTACATCTTCTTGCCCCTAGCCAGGAGCCAGCTCACCAAACAGACTGATGCTGTTGCAGCTTTCTCAAAGGAGCATCCTCAGACACAGGTTACCTCTTCAGGTATGTCCTGACTTGACGCAGGAAAATGAACCCTTCTTGTGAAAAAGGTCCTCAGCTGGCTTGATCTGTGCGTGCATCCAAGCTGTGCCCTTCAGAAACGGTGCTGAGCAAAGATACCCTTGGTTTGTCGCTGGCTGTCCTCCCTGCTAGCAGGCATGCTGGCTTCATCAGCAAGATCTGTCCTCCCAGTCCCACGTGTTGCAGGGTGTGGAGCGACTTCAGTTAAATGAGTGACATTGGAGTGAATCTAAGGCGACAAGCTGGGTCTGTTGGGAAAGAAAGGCAGCCCAGCACCAAGAAACCTTCAAAACTCCTGCCCAGGAATTTGAATATGTCCCCTCCTCCTGTGCAGGGCTGAAGTTGACAGCACGGTCAGCTCATGCCTTGCAGCAGAAACTGTAACTCCAGAAAGAAGGGGGATCATCTCCCCTTGCAGCCTGGGAGATGCCAGTAAGTTCCATCCTTCCACCACCCTCCTGCTAGGGAAGTGATGACAGATGTCATCCCCCTTTTTTTTTTTGGCTGTAATTGGATGCTGTTCCCAGTGTAATTTCTAAGGTGTTTTAGGAGGAATTTACCATTGCAAAAAAAGAAAAAAAAAGCAATTACAACATTATCAGAGTTTGGTGATGGATGCTGCACAAACATGCACAGACTAAAATTTCCTGGGTCAAAGAGCTGATCTATATAGCAAAGACGTGTTACAGAGCAGAGAAGAGAGATAGCATGGGGAACTGAGTTGCCCACATTCACCTCCTAGTATGGTAACAAAGGTGGGAGCAGGACTCGGAGCTCCTGTTTCCTGTCCACCAGGTTTTCTGGATCCAGGCCCAACCTGCTCCTCAAGAAGGTAATTAAATGAGACATGGGCCCTGAGCAGTGTCTGATTTAGCTTCGCACCTGGTGGGCTTAGTCACCAGCACACAGCCTCATCTCCATAAGAACAGTGCCTGTTACCTGTGCTCTGACACATCAAATGTGGTCTTAAAATATCCCTGGGTTTCTGACTGAGCTCCTCTGGGATTTTTCCAGATCTGTCTCTCCTGCCAATTGCACTTAAATGATTGTGTTCCCTGAGAGCTGAAAACTTTGTGTTCTTTCATCCCTCCTTGCAAGGCAGCTCTGGGCTCCTGTCCTCCCCACCAGTCCAGTTCCACGTTATACCCTTCTGCAAGTCTTGGCAGTGTCTTTCTGCTGTGGCTGCTCCCAGGAGCAGGTCTTAAGACTGTAGAGACACAGAGGTAGTCTTTGGCAGCCAACCCAGCAGGAGCAGATGGAAGTGTGAAGTGCAGGAGGAAAGCTACAAATGGCCCAGTGTGAAAAACCTGATGGTTCTGGGCTTGCACATCATGATCTCTTTCAAGCTGTGAGACAACACTGGCTTCTGAAATAGGCTATTTTAGGCAATGTCTCATGGTATCTGGCCCTATTCACACATTGGCTTTCACCTGCATGTGGAGATCACAGTTCACACCACAGTAGCCTTGTGTTCTTCTCTCCACTGATGAGTTAACATACAGGATCATACCGAGTATCACCCTCAGCAGCAGAGAGATGCGGTTGTCGTCTGTGTCCACCTTTTCCCAATAGTGATCTGAAGTAGTTTCCTAGTGCATAAAAAGGTCTGAGGCCCACAGATTTCTCCCCATCCTTCTGCAGAGCCATGACCTTCAGGAGGTTCAGACAAGTGCAGAGCCATGTGGCTGCTCAGCTGGACTTGTTAATGGTTGTCCCGCTTCCAACAGAGAGGCCTGAGGGGAAGATGGCTTTGACTCCAGAAGGGAAACTGCTTTTTCCATGGATAGTTATCAAGATGGTGGCTCCATGCCATCCCTTCAACCTGAGGTCCTGACTGGACTTCCAACAGCCCCAGCAGGAAGAACTTGGATCTGGCAGTGCCAATAAGGAGGTCCAGCTGGCTTTTTGGCCAGTAGCCCTTTGATGCTCTGATGGTAATGCTGCCAAAAGGTGGCTTGGTCTGGATGAGCGAGGAGAACAGGAGGTGGGGAGGCTTGAGTATGGCACCCACCAGCCTCGGAGATGTTCCATCACTGAAGTGAAATGGCCCTGCGACATGGGGATGCAAGAAAACTGCACTCAGAAGCCCTGAGGGCAAATACAAGTTCCCTTATGACCTTCAGAGCTCCCCTGGGATTTGAAGATGATCTCTGTGATCCCAGTGTAGTCCTTTCCCAATTCAGCCTCTAGAGAAGCTACGAAGTCCTGACCCTGAGGTAGGTTTCCCTAATTTCTCCTGCATTTCAGAACATGTGAGGCCATCTAAAATTGTCCATCTCCTTTCCCTGCTTCTGCGTGCGATGGGACAGAGTAGGACAGTGATGCAGTGGGCAGGAGGAAGGGGCACTTTTCCCTTTCTGATGTCCCTGGGACCCTGCAAGGAGAGCTGATGCTGCATTTTTCCCATGCGGCCACCGGAGGGCAGCTCGAGGGAGGGAGCCGAACCCCAAACCTCCCCAAAAGGGTGGGATGGAGGGAGCAGGGGGGATGCTGGGGTCCTGCAAGGGACCAGGATGAGCACACAGAAGGGAGAGGGCAGCAGGGAAGCTGCTTTAAGTGCTGGAGAAAGTTCAGCACGGAACTGGATTTGTGCAGGCTGAAATAGTTCAGCTCCCTGTTAGGAAAAGGAATTTTATGCCTGTGAAATGAGGAAACCAATTAGAGACATGATTTAAGCGGTCTGTTTTAGTTGGAGAATTTAGGGACCTGGATGGGGCATCAATAAGAAGCTGCCAGGATGCCGCGATGAAGTCCAAAGTGGTAAAGGCACCTCCTAAACAAAACCTCTCTGAGGGATGTTTGTAGCCTCCAGCCAGGTCAGGGTTGAAGTTGTGACAAGGCAAGTCATAGCTACAGCTGACACGAGCTCGGTTTAGAAATAAATCAGGTGGATCTGACAGATCCCTCAGGACACGAGGGTAAACTCTTCCCCACTGAAGTTGGCAGGGCCAAGGGATGTCATGTTAGTGACTGCAGGGCCTGCCTTTCTCTGCTTGAAAGTGGCTTTGATAAAAGCATCTAGGCCAAAATATCCATCTGTGGTTCACGATCACAACTGCCTCTGCCCTTAGCATCACTGTGGTGCCCTGCAGGAACAGACCAAGCTGCTGTACGAGAGCAGGACAAGCCACCGGGATGGCTTCACCCCAAAGAATTCATAATTGATCCATTTAGATTGACCTCTTTGGTTAAATTTACCCGTTGAAGGAACCCTCAGCATTTTTATTTCCTCCTCTGAAATACAGAGGGTGGGTGGCAGGATCTTGTGGCTTGGAGACATCAGAGACATGGATTTTGAGCAAGGCGTAATACAGTCCCACGTTGCTTGCTTGCAATGCAGATTTCTGTACTATTTTATTGCAAGTGGGAAAGGCAATGAGGGTCTCTGGTGAACTGAATTTTCCCTGCTTTGTTTCCTTCTGTGATTCCACTTCTTCCTCTCGTTTCCTCTCAAAAATCCCAGTGGCGTTGCCTTTCTATTTTTTTTTATACACAGCAGAGGCTGTATTTCTGTGGTGGGTGAAACACAGATCATCTGCAAAGTGCCTAAGGACCCAACAGGAGGGGGGATACTGCATGAAAGTAAAAGCATGACACCAGGAGAAAAAAAAAAACCAAACAACCAAACAAACAAAAAAAAAAAGAAGACTTTGCCATTTGGAAAAGAAGTCAATTTGACCTTTCTTTTCCCTGGGAGAGACCAAGTCCCAGGTTAGTGGCATGAAGGTTAGTGCTATGCTTATGGCAACATTCAGAACCAAATAGCATTTACTTTCTGTGAAGTCACTTGAGTTGAAAAATGTAAGGGTGTCTAGGGAAAGAAGTCTAAAAGGAAGATAAATGCTATTGCAAATGACTTTGGGTGGGATCATAGCCACTAGGAAATGCTGATTCCCTGAACAAAGCCTTAACTTTAATTTTATTACTGATACATACTTCTTACGTGGCCACAAATATGTTGCCATCACTAAAACAGGCATCATCTCACTTCTTTCAGGAGTAGAAAATAAACACTTTGTGAGCCATGATGTACTCACATGCTACAACAATATGAACTACGTAAATACCTAAAATAAATCCATTCCTGTCAGCAAATACCCAGTCTATCTGAAATCATACTCATCAGCTCAGTTTCCAAAGATAGATGGTTCTGGACTAACCTCATTTCTCCGAGGAAATAATTTGTTTTTTGAAAGAGAGAAAGGAACACTAATGTATTTAACCAATCCTGATTTCAGTGTATTATTTCGACAGAGCCATATTAGTTTTATTAGTTTTGCTGAGAAGTAACATAAGACTTGTAAACTAGTCTCTTCTAGTGGTTAAAGGAGAGATAATAACAAATAAAACTGAAATAAAAGATGGGTTTTTTGGAAGCTAGTTAAGATTTCTTCATGAATGATCCTGGATTGCAATTTTTCAGCTCTGATCAAGCATTTGCTTATCGGGAGTCGGGAGGCAAAGTTTCACAGAAGCAGGCAGGTATTGCACAGGGGATTTAGCTGATCTCAAGGGCTGGAGTAAGGGGCTGGCACGAGATGCTATAATTCCCACTGTTACATGTGTTGGGACTGGGAGCACATCCTCTGCAAATGTCATGAGAGGAGAAACATCAGGGTGTACAAGCTGATCAAAGGAGGACTGTGAATCGCCAATGAGTTTTGTCTGTGAAAATGTCAACTGATATCCTAGGATGTACCAGGCAAAGATTTCCCCAAAGAGATAGGAAGATATTAATGCCATTATGCAAAGACCTAATGTTCTTTTCTCAGGAATAGAGCGTGACAGCTTTGGTCACCCAAGGTCAGAAAAGATAAATGCAACATGGATGGATGCAGAGACCATTTGAAAGGTGCTCTCTCTTCACTCAGTTTTGGAAACATGACTAGAAGAGTTTAGCTTGTTTGGGATTTCATGGCTGAGAAGAGATGATATCTTTCTCTTGGGCAAGGGAGTGAAGATCCAGGAAACAGTGAATAGTAAAAGTAACAGTATCAGCATGAACTTGATAAATTAAGGAAACTGGAGTAATCAGACAAGTGATGTTAAAAGCAGAAAGCAATCTTGATGCTCCTTCAGCAAATTATGAACAATACAGATTGCAGCTAAGGCTAAACAAAAGTGTCTTTTACAGTCTATTCTCGAAGAAAATTAAGATCTTTCATTCAACTATATGGTCATCCATGCTACCTGCTGAGACAAAAAGCAAATGGGGGTGCTGCCTGCTCTGATGTCAGCCCTCTGCAGCCCAAATGACTGAAGCAACTCTGAACATAGCTGAATACCTCTCTTTCCTTTATTTTTCAACAGGTTGGTCTACCCTGGTCTCCTTTGTCATCTGTGTGTCCAAATGAACAACCTTTCTATAAATCCTTCCATAAATATGTAATCTGTATTGCATCAAAGTCTCCTTTGGTATAATCTCTGAAAGAGAATTTCACATGAGAAAAGTATGGTCCATTCTCTTGACATTCAATGCTGCATGGGTGTTCCTTTCAATCTCACTAATGCCCAATAAGTAAAGGATATTTTTGACAAGTCCTGACTAGTCTGGCATACGCAGAAAAGTAATAAAACATATTTCAAAAAGAGAACCGTTATATTTTCAGATCACAGTAAATCTTAACATAAGCCATGTACAGTAGCAACTAGCTCTTTCTTCTATGCCATACAAATGTAGATAAACTTCATCTCCTACCCAGCAGTGCCCAGAGAGACCGCATCAGAGTGATTCTGGGAGAAGGCTGCCTTTGTTCAGTATTTTGGAAAGGAACAGCCTTAAGGGCTGTGGATTGCGGTCTGTGGCTTGGAAAAACAAGAGGTCTGCAAGAGCAGTTTTACTTCCCAGAAAAAGAGCTCAGACCTCCTGTAGGGCCTTGGAGGAAGACCTAAACTACAAGGCAGCATGCAGATCCTGAGCCAAAGGCAACCACTGTAATTAAGATGGACTATTTGTCTGCTGCTTGGAAGAAGATGGCTCAGGCAGTGGGTCAGCAAAAGCTCCTTGGAGGCTGGTGTGACCCCAGGGTGGCTTTCATCTGGGGCTTCCCAGAAAAAAGAACAGATGCATATTGCTTTTTCACTGCTGATTCAGCATCCCAAACCTTGTCAAGCATTCGGGCTTTCAAGCCATTTACATCCAAAGGCGATTGGAGAAATCGTTTGACAAGCTTCATCCCGAGATGTTGGCAGATACCCAAGACCGACTGTTACTCAAAGATTATGTTTACAGTGAAATGATTTAGGGATTGAGGGATTATCCAACATGGGCCCACAGCCCAGCACCTCCAGAAGTACCAAATACCTAATGATTCCTGATGGCAAGAATCAATCTTCAGGAGCTGAGATTCTTTTTCTTTATTTTTTTGTATGGGATAAACAAAACCCATTCTGTTCAAACAGTCTATCTACAAGTCATTAATAAAGGCAATTGACTGATTTACATCTGGCATTACAGAGGTCAGAACAATAAAACACGACTATATTTTGCAGCTAACACAAACTCTCTACTATCCTTTATAAAGGTTTTCAAAAGCCAGTGCAAGAGGAGAAAGCAAGGTGGGACACAGCAAAGAGTTAGATGGGGAGAACCAGGAGTTGTTAGCGTTGGGGGGGATACCGCAGGAGAAATGAAATGGTGCATTTCTAACAGCTTGGAGGGTTTTTTGTTCTTTACTTTGTTTGAAATGTTTATGACAAAAAGAACAGGGCTCTGGGTTGTTTAGGAGAGTGCCACTGTGCTATTCCTATTGGAGAGCAGGTTTTTTTGTTTTGCTTTTGAAGCTGGGCATGTCCTTGGGTATTTCCCAACGGAAACCCCAGTCCTGTAAGGAGATCTGATATGAAGTGTCTGTAGATCAAAGTTAGTGTGAGTCCAGTAACTGAGTAACCGGAGAAATTCTTAGTGATAAAAGTTTCACTGCGATGTTTTGTAGTGCTACCAAGCCTTTGGATTTTGACACGTTCTTTATTTCTGTAAGTATAGCTCACTGCATCCATTTAAATGGGAGCACTCTAGTCCTCTCAAATACCCAATTAGCAGTTGTTTCTTCCAAGGATCTGAAAATATGGAAAGGAAGCAGGGAGCAGATGCCCACACCAAAGGCCAAACTTCTCCATGCTCAGAAACCAGAATGATTTTAATTTTTTAATTTTTTTTAATGCATCTGGTCTGATTTATTTTTGGGTTTGGAATAATCTGACCTTAAATAGATGTGCTTGAGCCAGGAGATGTCAGGGCCAGAGCCTGAAAGCTAACGAAGGCCCAGATCCTACAAGCTGGTGCACACAGCTGCACTCAAGCTGACTGCAAGAAAAAGCCGACAGACCCATATAGTTTGTTTGTCTGGATTATTAAACAGAATAATCAGTAGCCGGTGCTAGATCTTGAGCTGTTTCCTCATTGTAGAAAATCATAATTAATAAATTACTTTACCAGCCATGTTCCTCACATTTCTTTTTTTAAATACCATATTGAATATTGTGTCTTTTCTATCCCCATATACCTCCCCCCCTCCCCAAAGCAGAAAACTACTCAGATACCAAGCACACACATAAAATCATTGTGCTGCAAAACCCCCTTCACTTCCCATGTACCATTCTGATCGGAACGCTGGTTAAATGCTAGACAGCAGGTCACAACCATTTTCTTAAACTCTAGGGGCACCAAATTTTCCTGTGCATCCCTCAGCCTTTCAGGCTGCTTCCCCTAATGATGATATTGATTTTGATTTTAGTTTCATCTGGTTTTAGTCTATCCCAGTGATGGACTCCCACTGCTCCCAACGGGAGATTATTCTATGCTCTGACAGACCTCACTGATAGGAATCTTTTCCTGACATTCGACTTAAGTTTGCTTTTTGTTTTGTTTAAACTTTTCATGCTTTGATTGGATGAAGCACTTAAAGCCAGGAGTTAGGGGTTAGAGAGGGAGGGGAAGGGAGGCCAGAAGAGATGAATTGCCAACCTGCTAAAGAAATGTGTGAAAGTTTCCTCCCGAGGCCTGACTTTCTGTTGCAGCTGTAGGTTTTACAGAAAATATATTTGACCAGAATGCTTTGTAAGGAAAAGAAAGGGAAAGAATCATTATTTAGAGGAACCTGAGCCCAACAGGAGACATTTCGAATACTTTCTACATTGGAAAAAAGCTCATTAAGACGTGAGCTTTAGGTTAAATTTATATACGTATTTCGTAAAGAATTTTAAAATCATGTGGAATGGACTATGAATATTTATGTGGATCATTTAGCAATTGCACCCCCCATACTCCTGTACTGCTGTAAGTGCCAGATCAGTCAGATGAGCAGACCACCTAGGCCACTATCCTGTCTCTACAACTTATTAATAATGATGCCAGGGAAGAGCACAGGAACTACTCCTCTCCCCACAGGCCATCACGGGAAGCAATTCTTCTTTCTGCTTTTCATGCATGCATTTCCCAGACTGGGAGTCCTTGTAATCACTTTTTCCTACCTCTGATTAGACTGGGCTAGGATCAGTGGCAGCACACTGAAGGTCAGGAGATGAATGGTTTAGAAACCCTCTATATTGCCCATTTTAATGCTGACTGGGGCCGCCAACGTTGTGCCTAAAGGGATATAATCTAAGTTATTTTGCACAGCTATAAACTCACATCAAAAGAAGTCCGACACAAGGATCTCCATGCAATCTACTGTGTGAACTACTGAAAAAAACCTACCAGGAAAATTGTTTGGTAGAAAAAAAAAGTTCATAGGACATGGAAAGGGCAGAGGAGGAAAGATGTGAAAATCCTTGAAGTTGAACTTGAAATCCACTCAGGACAGGAGTCATGTATCTTTTTAAGGCCAACTAAGTTCATTAGGATGATTGCAGCCTGACTTGCTGCAAAACACAAACGGCAGGAGTTCACCCTGTGATTCTCTCATCAAGCTTAAGAACTTGTGATTTTAATTCAAAAATACAACCTTTGGAAAAGTTAGCCAGCTTTACAAAAGAGGCTGACTCACCAAACCTCTTAAGAACCTGCTCTGATGACTAATTGCTCTTATTGTTATAAATGAGCCTCTAATTTGCGACATCAACACTGACAACCTCAAATTCCAGACACCTGATCTTGGTCTTTTATCTGCTAGAAGCTACTAAAGAAGTAGGCTTGTGCAAAAGAAAGAGAGAAAAAGGTGAGATGGAGTAAAATGCAGCTTGGTGACCAAGGCAGGTGTATTATGAAGGTATAGGTGGAAGAGGAAGGGAGAGATTTATGTTAGGATCGTTAGGATTTCATGATCTTTTTGATCTTTGGGGGAACTGGAAGTCAAAAACAACCTCTCCTCAGTGAACATGGAGGAGGTGGAAGGCACAGAGCAGCAATGAGAAAGACGCTGAGATGTAGGGAAAGCCTAGGCAAGAATGCAGGGGGGGTTGAGAGAAAGCAAAGGAAGGTGGTACATTAATATGGACTTGGATGAAGAGATTTGGGCTGAAGAAGTAAATCAAACGTGGTAACTAATCAAAATGTGTTGACTGGCAAGCAAGTTGCAAGTGTAAACAAGGAGCTAGAAAAAAGCTAGATGCATTATGTGGCATCTTCTGTCTATAATTCTATACTTCTAGTTAATAGACCTAAATACTGACAGCTCAACTTGAAACCAGCAAAATTCAGTGTTGTTTTGCACAACAATAACAGAGAAATATGATTCAGACAAACATATTTTTTTCAAAAATTAACAACTAAGACCCAATTTAAAAACCTGAACTTAACTAAGACACTGTAAATCACGATTTCCCCTCTCTTCCTAAGCAGTTTATTAGTCAGCTGTATAAAAATACTGCTACTAATGAAAGAAAAATTGCTCATATATTCTGATTTTGTGTGATGAATTCTGAGGTCGCAAAGGGTCTATTAAGAACTGGAGTTGTAACAGGTGAGTTCTGGCAAGACATGTTAAATCCACATTGTTCAAAAACTTGCTTCCTTTGTCGAGCGTTTCTGTAACCAGCTATAACTTTGTCCCCTCTAAAAACCCTTTAGTAAGACCAAGCATATAATTTTGGTGTCCTGTATGTATCAGCTGCTGCTAAGATCAGAACTCCTCGTTGACCAGTGGGAATTGAAGTTCACACCCTGGGTCACAGAAAGGTACTTTCCTTTAGCATTGCAATAAACTCTCTATATTGACCTAAGACCTCCAACACTCCAACTGGTTAACAGCATCCATAAAAATAAAATGTGGCTACAAAATATCTGAATTTGAGTAGATTTGCTAGAATTTTATTAATTTATAGAAGTTGAAGGTTATGCCATATGTCACTAGAAAGTAATTTTCTCTGAATGTGCAATAAGGGCTTAGGTTTGATTTATGACCTAAATATTGCAAGATATTAATACATCTCCATGCCAGATGGTAGTGTTCGTGTGAGGAAATGTACCTTTTCTATCCTAAAATTGCAAGAATTTTCTTTAATTTACTAGGATAAACTCAATCAATGGCATTCATTAATTTTTGAATGCTGAGCACTTACGTGGAATGTTCCCATCTCTCAAACAGATAGCTGTGTTATTCCTGTATAAAATACATTCAAAATGTTTCCAAAAACTGCTTCAGAGACTATATATATATGGTACTCATGGGTATATCTACTAGGGTTGTCCAGACTTGACAGGCATTTGGAAACAGACAATGTTTGGGACCCTTGGGATCCAATTTAGATGCTGTTGGGGATTACAGCTGCAAACAAATAAAATGGAAATATATATTCAGAATCTAGTTACAGAAGCTAACAAACACCCCAGGCAGGTTAGAGGGAAGGGGTCCTTTACAACTCCAGAGGAAAAATTCATGAGAAGGCTGTACAGCTGTTTTAAAATATACTGATGTGGTTTTGTGAAATGCAAAGATACCCCAAACTTTGTTTTCTAAGGACAAGAGGTAGGTTCACTGTTTTCTGCTGTTTGCTCATAACTACATTAAGTCCAGCGATTTCCTGGAGAGATGTTAATATCTTATTTATATACTGCACAAACAATATGTACTTTTCTATCTCCAGAACAAAAGCTACACACCAGAAATTCTTATATTCCCTGGCTATCAGTGCATAAAATCAATCCATATGCCAATTCCTTTTGGAACGACAAGTACAGACTAAATAATAAGGGTTTGTTTCAAATAAGTATTTCCATCCCTTAGGAAACTCCACTCTTTCAAAAAGTAGTTTCAGCTTGAATCAGATGTTAATATGACAGTCACCTGACCCAAGGGTGGCACAGTGTGTGATGGGAACTGAAGTCCAGCTGAGGAACGCAAATCTAAGGGAAGAACAGAAATGCAAAGCACCGATAAACAACCGTTCCCACATCCTTCCACAAAATCCATTTTAAAATTGTTTCAGTGCAAAACACAGTAATTTTGATCTCACAGGTAGCGGTGTTCATTTCAGATTCACCTCTCTTCTGCTCAGTGGCATTAGCTCACTCTAGGCAAGGCTTTATCACAAATGGAAAATGTGGTCCAGGGATATTATATAATTTCAAAGGTTACGTGGGCATTGTTCAAATGCATACTGCTGTATGTTTAAACTTTTCCTTCATAGTTTATTTATGCCCTCAGTCACTTTACTGCTCTAAGCAAGGAGCCACAGTCAGATCCACGTTCACGTTTCCTTGGCGGCCACTCTTGTTTCCAGCACTGGGCTTTCAGCAAGTCTGATGTTCACCTCAGCACTGCATGTTGCATTTTCTCCCTGCATCCTCACAAGGGGGTATCTAAAAGGTCTTTGGACTCTAGGAGTTCAGGAAATGTTTTAAATGGATTAAGCTCACAGTGAAAATGTGGACCAAATGCCTTAAATGCCTTGTGATTGCCTGCAGGGAAGCCAATGGACATTCAAACAGTGGGAGTGCTGTCAAATGACAGAGGAGGTGGGTTATTATTTCCCCTACCCTTCCCTGCAGTCTCAGACCTGTTATTTCAGGGCAGAACAGTCAGCACAGCAAGCAGAGCCTGTCTCCCCATCTTTGCTGGTATTTTAGATGCAAGACACCAGGTGGCTGGAGTGATGAGTGGCTGTCACAAGCTGAAATGTTTGCTGTCTGGAATGAGAAATAACACTCTGAGAAAAGTCTTTCCCCTGCAAAGGTCCAACTCAGACCAGGCAGAGGTGTGTGGGGAGTTATACAGATCAGCAGCCAAATTCACTCCTACTTTCTGGTTGTGGTATGGACAAAGGGATACAGCATCAGCCAGGGCTGGGAAGCACTGGATAAGATGTTGCAGTTACTGCTGAGTTGAGAAGGAGCATTAGCAGCAGAAGTGAGTGACTGATGGCTGGTTTGTCCTGAGCACATGTCAAATGAACAACCTGCCTCCTGTAAATTGTTTTCTCCCTGCCTCAGCCAAGGGAGGGCTGCTATTCTGGTGAAGTGACAGATGATGTTACCAGTCATACAACTAAGAAATAATGCTCTCATTTTTAGGAATATGAAATGATGTGTTCTAGTATCCAAGGATAATTTCTTACTATTTAATCTCACTTGCCCATGGTATATCTCCTGCTATCTATTTCTCAAGTTTTCCTGTTAGGTAGCAGACTCAAGTCTTTTCTGTAGTCCTTTTTACAAGACATAAACAGGGAAGTATAGTAATTCTGCAAAAATACACACAAATGCAGAGATATTCATGCAATACTGCATGTGCCAGTAACATCCCAGAGTCATTGCCGAGAGCTGGAGCATCATTGTTGCCTTGGGACAATTGTGGCAACAATGTGAGGGCAAATGAGAATCTGGTTTCACAGACATTTAGAGCTGTATTTTTCCACTTAGGAAAAGGGGCACACAATTGTCTTTTGTCATTTCTGTGTGACTATTCATTTTTAGCTGGGACTGAGATATTTATATGCTAGGTGCTGTACGTAAAGAATGAAAATAAGATGCTGTTTCAAAGAGCTTCCCATCTAGGTATAAAGCAAGAAATGCATGAGAGAGATAGGAATGCAGGGAAATAAGAAGATGATGTGGGTCAGTGTGAGAGACCGGAGCCAGAAGAGTAATTATCATGGGTTTCGCAGGCATTAAAATGATGAGTTTGATTTAGGAAGTGTTTTGGGGGAGTATGATGAGATAGCCTTGTAGATGCTTAAGAAAGTATGAGGAACAGTATGGAATAAGCACAAGGATAACTAGTTTGAAGATGGAAGAAGTGGGCGAGGGAAGACTGGCACCAGGGGGCAAGTGAAGGTGAGAACCAACCTTTCCAAGCTGACTGACAGATGAGGGAGAGGATGGGTGAAGATGGACTGTGAAAACAAGTCTGTGCAACATATGTTTGAAGTGATAGAAAGAGGGTGCCACCAAAGAGGAGGATATGGAGGGATGACACGCTGACAGCAGTGGGCTGGGAAAGGGATCTCTGCATCCATATCCTCAAAAGATGTGTGAGTGAAGCCAGGCTGCATTTGTTAATACCAGAGGAAAGGGCAGGCCCTGCAGTCATTATGAGATATGAAGTGAGAGGCTGGACAAAAATTTTGGCTGCAAGGCAGAAGAGGAAAGGTCACATCTATTTAGAGATGTTATAAGGAAAAAGGCTTCTAGAGGCACAGCCTGGATGCGAGTCTTCATCTGATGCCCCAGGTTATGGCACCAGCATGGGGATGCTTACATGGCAGGAGCTAAAAGGCAGCAAGCAAGTAAAGGGGTGAAAAAAAAATTCTTAGCACTAGCCTTTATGACACTAAAGTGATGGTTAGGCAGCCCCAGGGACATGTCAGAGATTTCCTGGTATAGTGGTAGAAATAGAGAAGCCATTGTTATCCTGAAGAAACAATGCAGGTGGTGTTTATCCAGTATAGAAATGACAGCCTTACTAGAAATTGCATAGCACTGATTAGTCTTTGGATAATTGTTCATCTTATGCATTGTAAGTTTCTTGTTGGCTAACACCCAGGACTCCTCAGACTAGCTTTGGCATCCCCAGTCTAAGCTGTGATCATTTTCATATTTCACATGTCTTGGCTTTCACGCAGGCACATGGCATGTATAAAGTTTTCTTCTGAAAGTAGCGGGTACATCTAAAACAAGGATCTTCTAACAGTTTTGCTAAGAGATGGAGTTTTACCTGAGGTCCCCATGAGCCAACCTGGACCTGGCTGTGGCTGTGGAGATGGGTTTCACTCTCTGCAGATGCTGATAGGTGTCATTATACGGATTGATGAACCAAGTTTTTTATTTCTCTGTTTTTCATTATTCAGTATTTGTTTGTAATAGGAACATTTTTTTTACTATTTTTTTTTACTGCAGGCAGAAAAAGAGATTTTCACAGTGTGGAGTATAAGAGCTCCATAAATTTTTCACGGAAAGGGTCATTGGGCACTGGCAGAGGCTGCCCAGGGAGGGGGTTGAGTCACCTTCCCTGGAGGGGTTTAAGGCACGGGTGGACGAGGTGCTGAGGGGCATGGGTTAGTGTTTGATAGGAATGGTTGGACTCGATGATCCAGTGAGTCTCTTCCAACCTGGTGATTCTATGATTCTAAACACAGGAGTAGGACATCCCATTTGATTTCCCTCTATCTCTGGATACTCACCCTATGACCAAACTTTTCTCAAGGGACCAGTCCAAGTTTTCATTTTCATTTAGTAAGGACCACACAACCTGGCCTCTCAACAGCTGGATCTCAGCGGATCCTGATCAGATCCTTCCCAAACATGTGCCTTAAAAACATTAACAGAGCAGGTGGTAACCAGAGTTTGTACACTTCCACCCCACCTTCCAGAGCATCTGGTAAATAACAACGAGTAATGACTTAAAAACAGCTTTCCTTGACAATGAAAGTAATATTTTGTTTTGAAAATATTCTGTGCTCAGAGAAAAGGCTGAAATAAAAACCTCTGTGCCCATAATGTCTATCCTTTCCATGTACTTGGCCTCAGTGTCACCTGCTGTCCTGGAGAACCACTGTGGCACACTTGCTGCAGCTCCCAGCTTTGTGCTCTTGACAGCTTTGTCCTTTTCTTTGTGGGTCCAGTCTTTTAACAGATCAGTGTCTTTTGATCTCACTCCTCTCAGCATTGTCAAAACAGCCTTGTCAAAACAGCTTTGTCACTGGGATTGGGAATGAGGAGCCCTTCACAGGTCTAAACCTCCCTGTTACATTTGAGAGTTCACATCTTATCTGGGCCACTCTTTTATATCTCCCGTCTTTCTTTTTCTGTCTTTTGTTAGTGATGAATTCCAGCAGGGTGACTTTACAGAGGTGCACTGAGGGGCGTGTAGTATTAATGAGTCATATTGCAAATATTTCCCTACTTTCCCTAAATGTTATCACTGCAGCGTCTGACCACCTCAGGAGACCAAAGCGTGACAGGGAAGCATGAAACTGAGGGTATATGGAAACTATGTGGTTTTTGTTAAAAGTCAGAAAGGTTGACTGAGAGACTTGAATGATAGGTTTTATTGGTCCTGAACCAATAAATCTTAGTTGAATTAAAGTTTATGCTAAAAGCATTCTGTTTTCACATAGTTAAAATAATCAGGATAAGCCACCACTATCCAAGGGTGTATTATGACTCCCTCTTAGGCAAGAGGCATCTAGAGAAAATATAAAGGGAGGAAAGTGATAAAAACTTTTCAGCTCAGTGGGCAGGGTTTCAGAGGAAAGGCTTAGGAATTTAGCCTTTTTCTGCAGTTTTCCACTTTCACCAAGACTCAAGAGAAATAGGAGAAATTATTTCTTCTCTGTTTCCATTATAAGGAGCACATTTTTCCAATGTAACCCTTGGAAAAGGTATCATCAATCACTGCTCTTTTAATCTGGGAGTTGTGACTTCCAAGAGCTTGATGAATAGGTCCAGAAGTTACTGTAGTTTGTGACCTTCCTTTCTGGACAGATGGAAGGAGAAATTCTGAATTTCTTATACTTTATTCCTCTTTGACTTTGATCAGGAGTCATAATGTACAGAAGATTTCGAAAACAAACTTAGCTGGATATTGGCATGGAGGAGAAGAGGGTTTGGCTGAAAACTGTAGTATTTGTCACCAAAAAAATTGAATAGAGGAATAGAGACTTCAGACATGGCTGAAGAGCTGCTTGATTTTGGGGGTAAAAAGAGGTATAAAGGTAATATCTTCCAGCATCTCAGGCTTCAGATTTGGTGTCTTTGATGGCAGAAGATGCCTCTGACCTGCAATTACTGTAGTGTGTGAGTGTGATCCTGCTGTAATTCTCCAGGCTTGAATCAATCATGCCAGCAAAATCAGTGCTTCTTTGATCAGGGCAGCTCGTTGTCCTGCATGGCTGAAGGTATAAAATCATCAGCCCTCCTTTTCAAAGTAGAATGGGCATTCATAAATCAGGCTGGCAGACCATAAATTCATTTATCCAACAGAGACACGGTCAAACGCAACTCAGTGGTTTTTTTTAAAGGCCTTTGTGCAATACTGGAAATAAACAATGGATGGAGGGAGTGTCAGGAGAAGAAGAAAGTGGCATCTTTATCCTCTGCTGGTCTGATGTAGGGTGGCCTTTCTTCACTACTTGGTGCTGCGAGGCTTTGCTGTGGCTGGGTCTCTTATAGCTACAGCACAAGCTGTAGCCAAAGCAGAGGTGGGGTTGCAGCAGGGACTTCTGGGTCTCTTGGCAAAGGACTTTCAGTCCAAAAGAAACCTACTTGGCGTGACTGCTAAAAACTGCCTCTCACAGCTGAGTCTCAGTCAGACAGGGGACTTTGAGGTGTCCTCAGTAAGGGATATCTCAGGCTGAGCAGCAGCGACTCTCCCAGGCTGTGTTTCTAGGCAATGCCACATGTTTGCATGTGGATTTAGAGTTGCAAGATGGGAGAAAGACCACCAGACATCCAGACTCAAGTCTCAGCCCAGTCTATAAAAAGAGTCATTTAAAATGCCTGCATGCAGGCATGCAAAGCACAGCAAATGAAATCTTTCAAGTGCATCAGAACAAACCTGAGACACAGAGTTTCCATGGCTGTTTCCCCTTCCCTGCTATCTGATTTCCTATGGCTTGATATATATATATATATAATATAAATTTAAACAATAGCACAGCAACTCTGCCGGTTGCTTCTAATAAAATAGCTCTGCTGAAATAATGCAGTGTCTGAGAGATTGGGTGTAATATGGTTAAATGCTTTTACAATCCCCCATTAAAGTAAGTGGATAGAAATTCATAAAATATTTATAGCATTAGAAAAGTGTTCATTCACAGATCCATCCAGAATGCGAAGCAAGCCCAGAGCTGCAAGCGCTGAAGACAGATGTTGATACCATGATGTTCCTCTTGCATGGAGAGAGAAGATGGACTTAGGTTAAATCACATGGCTGAGAAGCAGGAGGCTGGAGATTAAATCCTGTGCTGCAGTTTGTTTTAATCCCGTTACTAAACCAAGCAGCGCTCCATTTCCCTGCAGAGTATGACAGGGAATAACAACCCTGAGCTAGCAAGGATACTACATTTCTACTGTTCCAATCATGAGTCCAGGGGCATTAATGAGACCTTGCAGTGGTAAAAAGAGCTATGATTTGAATCTATGTTATGAGAGAGAGGTTGGTTGCTTTTGAGTCAGCGCTGAGATGACCTGATCTCTCGCTCAAAAGGCGTCTGGCTGAATGTCTTCCTGTCTGTGGCGAAGGTAATAGCAGAGCTGGCTGCATCCCTCTCTTTGGCAATTACACTCAAGTCCCCTGGGTATTAACATCAGCTGGCTCTCCTCCAAAGGCTACGGTTTTAAAAGAAGGAAAAAAAAAAAGAAGTTGTGTCTCTGGAGTTGTTTTCCACCTGAGGAAAGTACATGTCTGTCTTCTTAGGTTGAATCCTGTGTCTGAAGCCACAGACTGCTCAATGGAGCGCCTGGGGAAAGATGAAAGGGCTTGGAAAGCTTAAGGACCATAAAAATAACTGCAGGATTAGAAGAAGTGGCTATGAGAGGGACTAGGATGAACTGCCTGAGTAGAATTAAGTCAAGACCTGATGTTAATCCAGCAGTTTTAGGTGGAAAGCAGCTTTGAACTCTTCAATGAAGCCATGGATGAGGTTTTGACAGAAGTAATCTACAGCTGCAGAGAAATAATCACCTTGACAAGTGAAGGGAGGGAGGAAATATTCTGTTGGCGAGGAAGAGGTGGGAAATGACCAGTTCAGCACCCCTGTGTGGCTGTGTCTGAGGTGTCACATCAGAGGGAACTTACGAACACTGCAAACACAACTGTTCCAGACTCATCTCTGTCATTTGGTCTCAGAGAAACTCCTTTGGAGGGAAGCATGTGGGAGAAATTAAGATACCTGAGGATCCCAGGGGCCATTATCCCCGGGTTGAATTCCTGCAGTAAATATCCCAGCTGTTTCCAGAACACACTGGGGAAACAACCCAGGACAAAATGTCCTGTCTCCTCGTGCCAGTCTGTTTTGACCAGTTGTCATCTTTACATCTCCTGCAATTACCAGAAAGCTCCTAGCTGGTTCCTGTTCATTAGAGATCTCAATTCTTGTTCACGCCAGTTTTACCTTCGTGTCACTCAATTTGACTTGATAGCAAAGGAGACGAGAACCTGGGTTCCTATTTCTCATTTTGCAAGAACAGTTAAATTAACCCTGGGGTCAAAGCCAAATGCCAGCCTGTCTGAACTTCTCCAGGATTCAGTGGCTGTTCAGCAGTACTGCTGTAAAAGTACCCAAGCTCACTTTAAACTACCAGTACACTGCTCAGAGTGGGCAAATTTATTCTACTTTTTATTTTTTCAGTGCTTTGTAGTCCTCATTGACCTCCAACCTGCTGTTATCTGACTCTAGAAAGCTTAAGTTTCCTCAGTATACAGACCTTTAATACAGACATCCTCTCAGCTGGATGCTGTGGTTAGGACTTTACTGACTATAAACTACGAATAATTTCACCTGTCTGAGGAGTTTGTCCAAGTTTCATTGAAAAAGCAGTCTTTTACTTCCCAGCCTGCACTCAGTTGTGGTGTTGCTCTTCTGGTTCTGCAATTACTGTATTTCATCTCAGAGTCTGCTGCACATCAGAACCGAATCTCTCACTGGTCAGTAAATTAGAGTGAAACAGACCTTTGGGATCCATTAGGGAGAAAGTGTCAATCTAAGGTTATTTTTCGCTTAGGTTTGCTTCCAATTTTCTTCACCTTGTTTTATCCTCCAGCGTGGCAGCAAGTTGTGTATGTTTATTAAATGCACTAAATATTCCCTTATAAATATGTATTTATTTAGTTTGCTCTAATAAATGTATATTTACAAAGGCATGTTTATACATACGTGTATAAATATTAGTATAAATAAGTATCTATTTATACATTAGCATACTAAAGAAATACAGCTATTAAATTAATTAAATATAATTAAAAGCTTACTGTTTTCCATCATATTGGCATCTGATCTTTCTTATCCTAGCTCTGAACCGTTACTCAAACTTGCTTGCGTGTTAAACCTTCATACACTCTACATCAGGGAGTTTCTCTTGTGCTGTACAACAGTGTATCTGTCTGAGAGGGAGCTGGAAAGTCCATCTTCTGATTTATTGCTGATGTAGAGCAATAAATTTTCTTTAAGGGAAGCTCAAGGATGTAGATCATAGATGTGGGAACTCTGGATCAATACTTTTTTCTTTTCTCTTAGATAGGGTGTAAGTAGCCACTGATCTGCTCTCACCAGAGCAAGCAAAATGAATCATCTCTCTGTGTTATCTTCTTCAAGTCTGTGCTACTACAGAAAGACAAGTCCAAGAAGCCCGAACATTTTTTCCCCCTAACATTTACAGTGGTTTTTTTTTTAGCCCACACTTCTCAGGCTCACTAAATGCTCAGCAAATATGACCTGTTCACTGTGCAGGAAGCCAGCCCTGTGGCTTGTGTAGCTGCTTCTTCCACCTAACATGTGAAGGACAGCATTATAATCATTCTATCATCTTCTCTTCAAAGATGAAGATGAAACAGCATGTTCCCAGCAGCTGAAAGAGATGCTCTAGTTAAAACCTGTGTGTGTGAACTCAGAGAAATGGGAATCCCCTGCAGGCTTCCCCAAAAAGATACACTTCCCAAATGTCCTTGCTGTAGAATAGCGAGTCCTCCGTGCCTCAGGCCAAGGAATGGACTCTGCAATAATACATTATATTCATATCATTCATACAATTTTATTCAAGACTGTTTTTCACTACCTTTGTCTTCAGGATTACGAGACCACCAAGGGATTAGATGAGTGATAGCAGAGATAACAGAGATAACATACTAGGAACCTTTTATTTAGAATAGCTATGATCGTGTTTTTTAGATCCTGGACATCTCCTGTCCAAGGATTTAAGGCCTCTTACCAGTGCTCGTTAGCTCATAAAAATGATGTGTTGTGTTATAATCGTCACAATCCTCTTGCTTGGCTAAAATGACATATTAAACCCATGCTTGAGCCTGGAATTAGAACCTGCAACACAGATGCCTCCTGCTCCCTGTCCTTCAAATCTCCTTATTGCAGCTCATGTCCTCTACTTCTCTGCCCTGTAATGCAAGAAAACAGGCACCCTCATGGAAATTTGCCCTAGCACTGCAGTAAATCTGTATAGGGGCATGTGGTAACCTGCTACCTGCTGTCAAGGGCAGATTTACCCAGTCAGGATGGGTAGTTCTCCTTTCTAGTGTTAATAGGTGTTACCTTTGAAGGACCATAGGCACTTTTCATATACAGCAAATGCAGAATAACCTCTATTTTTTTCTTCCTTCTCTTCCTTTTCTCACTTGCAGATGCTGGCTGCACAGCTGGTAAAATAGATAGGTCTTTCTAACCCTTTCATGCATGCTCGGAGAGTCCAGGTAGCTTTATAAATATGGTAATGGTTTCCAGAGCATGTCTGGACTGGAAATAAGACAGAAAGCCACAGAGGCTGGACTTGGAGAGATAACTGCAAAAACAGCTCCACTGCAGGAGAGACTAAATCCACACTCCAGGTCAAATTAACTGTCTCCCCTCCGGCCCCATTAGTATGAGGAAAGCTCTTGTGCTCACCTGTTTGCTGATTACATCCATGAAGAAAGCAGCAGCTCTTGTTTAGTTTATTACCAGAAGGCCCAAGCTTGTGATAAAATGCATTGACTTATACAATGGGGAATCCTGCCTGGCACTTCAATGCAGTTGTCCTGCTGAGAAAATTACAGATAAACTCTTAATTTATTCTCCTTTTAAGGAAAAGGGGAAAAAAGAGAACAAAAAAACCCCCAAACTCAACACTGCCTTCTGGTATGTGCTCAGGAACAGTTAATTTTTATTAGTCTGCTCCTGAAGACTGATTCCCTGCAGATACCATCCTGGGGTCACTCTCATCAAGGACTGGGCTCAAAGACTTTTTATTATGGTTCCTCCCGCAGAGTCCTTTACCCCAGAGGCTGGTCTATGGTGGCATCTCACTCTTACTTTTGATGCCTGATCTGGCCAGGTCCTCTTCTTTTTTCAAATACACCTTTTTTCTTCCCATTTAATGAAAACCTGAGCTCTTCAGCTGCTGGTGTCATGATGTTTTGCACTTTGCCATGCTTTCTTGATTTCTGCAATACTCTTTACCCAATAAGGTAACCAACACATGTGCGTTATCCCTGTTCTGACAACAGAGCAAAAGTTTCTGTGTCTGGGCACCTGCCTGAAAACACAGAGCAAGTCTGCTGGTCAGTCCAGCTGAATAAATACATAAAACACAGTCGGGCCCTCCTGGAGATTCTAGCTATAAAGAAGACTCTGAATCTTTCCAAATTTGAATGGCCTGGTATAATATCTTCTAGGAATTTTAGTTCTATTTGTGCTGCAAATGCATTCAAGTAATGTCCTGTAGATCCTCCTCACAGATGCATTTATCTAGGGGTAAAAGAAAGTATGGAAAAATTATAGCAGAAGAAGAAAGAACTCATCATTTCCTAAGATTTTCTCTGTCCTATAGGTGTACAGTACAGAGGTTCTCAAGCTTTTAGATTTATTTCCTGAGGTTGGAAGAAATAGCTGGAAGCCCTACTCCGTGCAGTATTGCTCTAACCTCCTCTTTGTTTCTGACAGTGATGGATTTTACCTTCTGCATGTAAAACATCTTGCCCTCAAACATGCTTTCCCTGGACAGCCAAGAGAAAAATCAAACAGATGTGACCTCTCTGTCCACAATCGCTGCTTTGGAGGACTAATGCCCAGCCCCAGACAGTATTGTCCACCATAATCCTTCTTCATGGAACTCTTGGAAGGAACATGAAAGCTTTAAGGAGATAAGAAGAAAATATTTAGGAATAGGGGGTCAGTTTTATCCTCTTCCCCAGCCCACAGTGAGTCTGTGTTCTCTATACCATTGAGCTCAATGCCAGCAAAATTGTTCCAGTGCCAAAGGCTCTATGCCCACATAGGTACTCTCAGGAGGAAGGGAGGGCTGGACTTCAGCTAAGTTTTTGTCTGTCTCTATCTATGTGGTTCAGCTGGGGAGTTGGCACAGGTTCCCTGCCCAGGAGTGCTTGCTGAAGGCTTTCCATACATCCTGTAACCTGGTGATTCATTCCAGTTGTGCTGTCTGCACAAATATGCCACCATTTTCCACTCTGATTGTTGGGAGAATATGCTCAGCAGAGGCATGATGCCTGTTCACAGATTTCCTCCTGCCGAAGTTAACAGCATTCCCCTCATCAGCCTTGGCATCTTTTCTTCTTTATGTGCTCCTTCGAACAATGTATTGGGCTTGTTTTTTCCTTTCCAAATCCATGACAGCTATCTTTAATTAAATCACAATTCCCCAAGTGGTTTCCCTCTTCTGTTGTTGATTAGCGTAGCCAGTATCCATAACCCCTCCTCCTGCTGCTGGAATCAAGACTTGCAGGTCTCACATTTCCCAAATCTCTTCTCCATCTTTCTCTAAATACTACTGCTACCGCTAATAATGATAAAAG
Organism: Phaenicophaeus curvirostris; assembly: GCF_032191515.1. NCBI lineage: Eukaryota > Metazoa > Chordata > Aves > Cuculiformes > Cuculidae > Phaenicophaeus > Phaenicophaeus curvirostris. Next base: position 5,788,689 of record NC_091411.1, read on the forward strand.
CATTGTATGGAGCTTCTCATTCCTTTGGAGTCCAAAGGGCTTTTCAGACCATGAAGGGAGACAGGCTATTCACTCATCACCTTGCAAAAAGCTGCCTTCACTGTGGAGAAACACAGTATGTGCCCCGTGGTGGAAGCATCGCATGACAGGAATGGCTTCTTGCTCAAAGCTAGGGGCCCTTATGCTGTGATCCCACCGTAAACATGTCTAGCCAGCTTGTGCCACTCCGTGTGCCAAGGTTATGGATGAAAATAAGAAAAGCAATGGCTTGCGGGCTTGTTCTCACAAGCTGCTTTTGTACAAATAAAGAAGGGATTGCTGTAAAGGTTTGGTACAACAGCCCTGGCTAATACAACTGCCATCCCTCTTCAGGTGAACCCAGTACCCCTAGTCGTGGCTGAATGCAGCCTTTCACCAGACATTTTCCTCTGAAAGGCTGATCCTTTTCTGATTCAGCCTGTCTCCACCTCGTACCCTGCTGCAACTGTTTGCTTAATGCTGTGTCTGAAAGAAAAGCATCAATTACTGAATCACTCACCTGCCCTCCTGCAGCACCATGGGCTTTGTAGCCTGCCACAGCCCTCAGTCAGCTGTGGCTGATGCTAATTAGGTCATAGCACAACTGTGGCTCAGGGCATTATGAAGGACATTATCACTGTATTTTAACCGCATTGGTATTTGTCTTGATATATTTCTTTCCCTCTTCCACTCCTTTCCTTATGTTCCTTTCTTTGACATCTTAATTCTAGACCTCCACAGGATCAGTTCTTAGAAGGTTTTTCTTCTCCTTTGCAGATATATTTTGCTTTGTTACACTCTGGTTTACTTCAGAAATTTTTCCTTCGCTTCCATATTTTTTTTATTCTTTCAAAAGATATAACTGTCAAAATGGAATCAAATTCAAAGCAATTTTTATTTGAAAGACTTTGATTGCAGGAGAAGGAGGAGGTTAAATGTCAATGAATACATTGCTCTAGCTTTTGCGAGAAGAATTTCAAATAATTGTTGCATATATGCATATTTTTATATATAAAAAATTATCAGCCCCCAGAATGCTTACAAATTTCTTTGACAAACTTGACAATGGATGAGAAACAGCAGAAAAAATACTTTTAGTTTAGAGATGGGATCTGAGGACACCATGTGTGGCCCCATGGTCGTTCCCTATTTGTGAGGCTGTACAGGATAAAGGAAAGGACAAAATCTTCCCTAGGCAAAGGGATGCAGAACAGGAGCCGAGTCTCCTGGATGGGGCAGAGAAGGCAGCAGCCCTGCCAGTGTCCCCTCAAAACACCTGAGGAGCTGCAGCCCTGGTTTGAGTGATGAAATGAAATGTCAAGTCCAGAAATTCAGACTAGTTCCCTAAACTTGTTGCGTTGCTTTAAACTACGCAGTCCTTTATCCACCGCATACATCTCGGTGGCATTTCTTAATGTGGCAGCATTGTGTAGCCTTGCTGGTGCTGAGCACAGCCAGATCCTGTCTCTGCCCTAGAGGAAAGAGCCTGGATTGTGCAGGCAATTTGGTATCTGTATTTGCAGCATCGCTCTCTCAACCTCCCTGTCTCTGCTGTTTCCTGGGTACTTGACTAACGCCTTTGCTGGCCTCTTGATCCCTGTGTATTTGAAACACTTCTTTTCATTTAGCTTTCCCTTCACCACTACCACCTTCTCCTGCTCTGCTTTTGCTTTTCCCTCTTATGCTGTTTCATGCTGTTTATTGCAGAAGTCTCCCTATCTGCTCAATTGGTAATATCTGTTCATGCCTCTTTTTTTCTGTATATCCATAGGGCAAAACTGTAAAAAATCATAAACATAAAAAATAAAAAACATAAAGAAATCACAAAGTTTGGCCCGTTAAGGTGTGTGTGTGTTGGGGGTGGTATTGCAATTTTTCTCTGCCCAGCAAAAAGCCACCTAGAAATTATGGGGAACCAACCATCAGATGACTCTTAGCTCCAGACTCACCAATTCCAAATGTCCATGATATTACAGTAACAAGAATCAAGCCTATCTAGGGTGCTGGCAGCACTTTGTCCCTCTCCAGATTTAAGCAAGGAGGAGCAAAAACTATTTCAGATTCTCAAAAACAACAACAAAAGTATGAGTCTAAAAATGCACAAAGGTTTGGCATTTAAATATCACAGCTGTAGCCTTCTTAGAAATACCAGAGATACATAATGAATTATAGATTGGGCTGAGCTGCAAAATTCAACCCTGCTGCCTGTCCTTTGGTGAAGTTCTGGTCTGACCCAAGGGGTTGGTTCAGGTCTATCTCTAATTCTGAGTTCACTCCCACTGTGATCCCTGACTTTTCCTGCACTCTCCCAGGTTTAACTCTGAATGTTAATGAACTGGGAGGCATTGTCAGGCAAAGGGAGACAATGCCAGGGCTTGAACATCTGACATGTGAGCTCAGGCTGGGGTTGTAGTTCCTGAGACTTTTTCCACTCTTTTTTTCTGTTGTTTTGCTGTCTCTCTCCTGCTCCAGTAATAGCATTGTCAACACTCCTTAACAGGAGATGTTCAAATTTTGAGGTGTCTGAGTGCAGTGGTGTGGGGCAGCATTCAGCAGTGCTGAAGCTGAAGATGCAGAGTGAAACAAGGAAGATATCCAGGTCCAGCAGTCTCAATATCAAAGTCCCATTTTTTACTACATCACCATGGTATACATACTTATTTTATTTGTTTATATATTTTGCAGAGACACCATGACCTCATGGCATCTTCTGTGCCTCAGTATCTTGCCCATGTTCTCTTTCCTCAGAAATATCCCAGTGGTCACAGGACAGAATAGCTGAGGTGAGTGATCCTCTTCTCCAACCCCTCTCCCCAAACAGACATTTTAACCCAATAGAAAGGTCATTTATTCTTCTCCTGATGACACTGGCTTTTTTGCTCCTTGCCATCTCACATCGCTGTCTCCTCCAGCTTCAGCTGTACCCTCCAGCATGGGACCACGCTTTCATCATCTCTTCCTTGTCTGAAATTCAGCCTTCCCACAGCCATGGGAAGCATCATAAAGGCTAACTGGGGCTGGGATGAGGGGAGAAAGGTGAAAGGCAGCTGCTGGGGTTTGGGATTTATGGCAGGGAAAGCATGCTTGTCAGCAGAGGGAGAAGGTTATCACTCCGGAGAAGCATTGTCTAAGTGAAAATTGAAACTGTCAGACTGACTGTGCTCCCTGCTCTGTTTCTGCTCTGAGATTTTTAATTATTATTTCTTGTTGGGTTTTTTTATCCCTTCTCTCTTAGTTCCATTTGAAAAATGTTGTCTGCAGATATAAAAGCAGGATAAGTCATTTGTGGCCTTCAAACTTGCCACCTTCTCTATTCGTCCTCCTACTGTTCCTGGGCCGTGCACTCATTCCCCCTCAGGACCCTGTGCTCACTGGCTTTTGGGTCTTATTTTCATTTGGGAAAGGGTTTGTATACCTTTCTGCTGGCACTGACTGGTCCCTTCTACTACCACTGGTAATGTTTGCACAGTCAGGACAAGACTGAACTTGGGATAGAAATGTTTTCATCCCGCTTTACTTCCTTATGTCTCTTCTCTGCTTCCTCAGTGGGGCAGGGGAAGCTCAGGGCATCCAAGGGCCACAGCAGAGCCTCTTCCTCTCCTCTCCAACCTAGATGTGGCTGATCAGTCTGTCAGCTGATGGGACATGACAGGCAGTTTCGTTGCAGGGGAGGAATTGCAGAGCCGTACAGAAGTCTGATCATGTCACGGAATCACAGAATTACACAGAATCACAGAACGACTTGGATTGAAGGGACCTCTGGAGATCATCCAGTCCAATCCCCTTGCTAAAGCAAGGTCATCTACAGCAGGTTTCACAGGCTCACATCCAGGCAGGTTTTGAATATCTCCAGAGAAATCCCACAACTGCCCTGGGAATGCTGTTCCAGTGCTCTGTCATTTGCATCTTCTCCTTCGAGATGCTTCGCACTTTAAACCACTGAGGCTTTCCATCACTTCCTCCCCATTTTGATGCCACATATTTATCTCTTGTTGTTGGGTCCTGATGCTTAAGCATCAACCCTGCATGAGAAAGAGCCACAGGATGCAGGTGGGCTGTGCTATGATTCTACTAGCATGTCCAGCTCACAGATGCCAGCTACTAAGGTACTTCTAAAATCTCTTCTGCGACACTTAGATGATGTGGAGGTGTCAGTGGAGGTGATGTCAGAGTGTCAGTGAGCAGAGCTGTGACATAGGCCAGCGAAATCTGCTCCATCTTGGCAGCGCTGCCTACAGGTCTCGCCTCCGGGAGCCCTCATTTGTCAAGCAAACGGAAAATGCAAACAGCCTGACCTTCCCAGGACTGGTGACAACATCCTCAGTCCCAGACTAGCAGGTGGATTTAATCTTCCTTTGATAGGGCTCTGCAGGAGAACGGCGTACTCTCCAGAACTGCGATGCTGTTCCTATCAGACAAGCACAGTCCCACCAGGAGTTCATTCCCCCTCTAGCTGAATAGCTTTGCTTAGCATTGTTTGGGACAGTAAATAGAAACGGAAGCGTGTCAAGACTGGGAAGACACGCTGCTTTAGTATTCTTTTTGTTTTAAAGAGAATACTCACACAAAGACCTCATGCAATGTTGGAGTTTGGGGTTTTTGCATGGTGGAGATTTTTTGATTTCAGAGTCAGCCATTTGGTGAAAAGCTTTGAGAAAACAGATGAAAAATCTGGAAAAGCGTAAGAAAATAGGGAGTAAGATGGAAGTAAGAACATGAAGGGCGTCCAGGATGCCTTGTAAACTGCTCCAGCCCTTTGAGATAGACTTCCCAGGAGGAGCTCATAGTAAAGTGCAGTGAGCTTGGTGGGCTAACTATGCAGAGTCTGAAATTGAAGAGCCAGAGAGGGAAACCCCTACTAAGGTTTTCAAAGGGCTCAAGCAGATTTTATAGGATGATTTCTGAGCCTGATTTAACTTGTAAGCATTCACATATCAAGCATGAGAGTTTTATCACTTGCAGGCTGAGGTTCAATGTACTGAAGACACAGGACATTGCCGCCGTTCCTGGTGTGCCCATCTTTTGCATAGCATTTTTCCATAGTCATTAAAATCACATTCATAGAAGTGGAACTGAGGGATAAGATACAGGAAAGTAAATTGCTAGTGGTCCCTGACAAAGCCACTGCTGATGTCAGTAATAAGTAACAAGCCAGACATGGTGTCTTGTCCTCATGCCTGCCTTTTGCAGGCAATCTCCTCCTGCCCGACACTGCCTGAGCATTTTGTTCAGGAGAAACCTGCAAATCCTTCCAGGGCAGGCAAGCAGCCTGCCACAACCCTGCCGTAGAGGACTGAGGATCTCCAACAAAAAGAGAGACAGTCAGATGCACAGATATCACATTGTGTCCCCTCAGATCTGCTGAGACTCATCCTAACAGAGTTTTCTTTTTTTTTTTTTGCTTTCTTTTTGCATTTCCACTTCCCATTAAGCCTCCTCAGCCCTTTTATTAAGGTTTATTTTTACCTCAGTGCAAAAGGTTAGGAGCACGTGGCTCTGGCTTTGACTGCTTGGCATTTTGTGAAGATTGTGTCACGTGGTACTTCCTACCTAGCCAAAAATAACTCCCTGCACACAGGAGCTGCTTACCTGCCTGCAGAGGCCACTTATTCCCAACTCTATTGGTTTTGTTTTAGGGGGATTGCTAGGAATGATGCGGCAGGGAGTGAAGACCTACCGGGCTTGAAGCCTGAGGGATGGGCACAGGCAGCATGACATGTTATCGGGGGGTGAAGTCATAGGATGGGGGGGAATGCTTTTAAGATGAAAGAGAGTAGGTTTAGATTAGATATTAGGAAGAAACTTTTTACTGCGAAGGCAGTGAGGCCCTGACACAGGCTGCCCAGAGAAGCTGTGGATGCTCCATCTCCAAAGGTGTTCGAGGCCAGGTTGGATGGGTGTCCCTGCCCATGGCAGGGGGAGGAACTGGATGGGCTTTAAGTTTCCTTCTGACCCAAACCTTTCTATGATTCTTTATTGCTGCTTTTTCAAACAGCTGGTCCTCATCTTTTCCTCCCTATCCCTTTTCCATGGGAGAGGAGAAGCAAGGAAAAGGCAACGTCTCTGAGCATCAAGTGGTTCAGTGTTTGAAAAGAAAAAGCATGGGAAGTGTTGGAGAAAAGGAAAGATTTATTTCAGTGATGAGCAATCGTTGGAAGGCATTTGGAGTGTCCTGGGAAAAATCAAATTGAATTAAACCAACACACTGCTGAGGGAGGGCCCTCCTGAGCTCAGAGTCAGGTCCTCATTCCCTCACCAGGAGGATTAGGGACACTACGGCTCCCAGCAGTGGGCTTTGTCACAGCAGCTCTTCCTTTCAGAAACAAAACCAGAGCAGGAAATGTAGATCCCTAACTTGTCTTTGGTGCCTGCTGGGGACTGACACCCAGTGAGAGCTCATCCATAGACCTGCTCTGGAGGTTCCTTGCTTGCTTTCCTTCCTCCTCCAGGGAAGATGCAGTTCAGTGACTGTCCTTGGCCTCTGCATGAGGCAAACAAGCTCAGAGCAGGAATCTGCCATTCAACACAAATTCAAGTGAAAAAATGACTTTGCTGTGCCTGCTAACCCCCTGCTCATCCAGAGGCACTTACACACCCAAGGTGACTTGGCTGTTTCTTGAGAGCCCCCCAAGCATCTGCTGTGCTCTACCACTTTATGCTAAATTACAGATGTTACAATTTTCACCCCAAACTAAACTGTCCAGGATAACAAACTCAAAACACAGCTGAAATGAATCAGTTGGAATATATTATTTTCTAACTCGTTTCTTTTGAATCTTGACTTTTCTTTTAGTGAAAATGAATGACACCTCAAACCTGTATTTTCTTCCATGAACATCAAAATAAATACTGACAGCCTTGTTTTCTGCAAGCCATCTCTTTTTGTGTTTTGGGTTGGATTTTTATTTATTCTTGAACTGGAAAAAAATGCAGTAAAGTGGTTTTTTTTCTCCATTTTAATAGTTCTTTGCTTTCCAATCAGATAAGAGAAGGAGAAGTCTATTTAAACTGAAAATTCCTAGTAAGTCGCATTGCTTTTAGTAGCTGATATCCAAAATCAACTCTTTTGGTTATTCAGAATCCATGTGGCTAAAGCTCAGAGGAAGGAACGAACTCCTTGCTGAAGATAATGTGATGCCTTTCATTGCACATCCTGCATCCTACGCTGCCTGATTGAGGGGATCCCATCCTGCTGGGTTAACACATGCTCCAGTTTCTTGGAGTGTAGTGAACAGAATAGCAGGAATGACAGAGCTGGAGGTGTCTGCTCTAAATAGACAGTGGGGGGATTCATTTTCTATATTAAAGTATTGATTTTTCATAAACTAAGAGCACAAAACGCCATGGAAAACAATCAAGTCCCAGTGCACAGAACCGAAAAATTAGACAGCACTCTAAGCTTTTGTGGCTATAGTTTGTGCGGAGACTTCTAGTTAAAAAAACCTTATTTATAGGCAGCATACTTCAAAATACTGGAGGTGTGGTTCTAACACAGGGAAAGTTTGTTTCCTCTTGAATGGGATGCTGTAAATCTCCAATTCAGCAGATTCAGACTTACGAAATGTCTTGTATGTTCTGCTTATGGCTATGCTAAACAGATCCTCAAAACAGCCTTTCATTTCAGCATTTCAGCTGTTGCATTATCATCTTGTGATGGGAAATGAGATACGCAAAAAGATAAAGAGACAGCACGCAATTTCCTTTACTTTCTGCCTGCTTTCCTGTAGAAATACTATCTTCAATCAGAAGTGGAGCTAGAGAAGTTCAAACCTGAATTAAGGTGTCACCTGGTTTCCAGTGAAAGTGATGAATCACTGGAAAATGCTTTTCAGGGAATGTGGTTAGATTGCTCATCCTGAAACTGGTGTTAAAGACTGTATGTCCCTGCTTAAACCATAATTCAATTGAGGTTCATGCTGAAACCAGTAAGTGGAAGAAATCTATGGCCTTGGTTATACAAAGAAGCAGAGCAATAAATCATAGTTTCTCATGTTTGAAATTTATGAAACCATTACAGTCAGAATTTGTTAGTTTTCAAGTTTTGGTTCTAGATAGTTTTCATTTCAACAAAAGAGAACAGTTAGGATTTTGGCATTATGCTTAGATGTAAATTAAGGCACTGTCAAACTGGGGTGGAAATCATGATCTGGACTCCTTAGCTTTGCAATGCTCCTCAGCTTTGTTATCAGCACAGGAGTGGAAACCTGGATCTATTTCTAGGAGGCATTTCTGTAGGAACTAGCATCTTACAGTTTTATTCTAAGAAAGGACCAGATCCCCAACCCAAACCTAAATACTCTCTAGACCAAGAGACATAGCTGGGATATTAAATAGGATGTTTTCTCCAGTTTCTTTCTAAGACAACAAGACACACTGACAATGAACAAAGGAACAAGCAAAAATTACTAGTGTGAGTTTATTCTACAGAAATCTGTCTCACCCATCGTGTCATGATCCAGAGGGTGATAGCAGGTCTGAGCATCCAGTGGGGAAATTTCCAGTAGCAGCAAAGGGACATGAGTGATGTGAACATCTCAAACATGCCTGGAACAACTCTTACATAAATATGTATTTGAAAGGCCCTGAAGGTTCTTGAGAAGGCAGCCAGTGTCCAGACATGCGCAGAGTTACCTGAACAATTCACACATTAAACCAAATGCACTCCAGGCATGTCAGGCTCCCTGTGCCAGGTCACATCTGATTTATCCACACATGCACAGCAGCTGTTTGTCCAAGACTTCTGGATATTGGACACCACCATTAAAATCTGTTTATTTCCTCTTATTCTTTCCCTTTGGACAACTTTTAAACAGTAGCAGGGAAAAGGGACATTTTTCTTTGGAAATTAAGATGCCTGTCAGCCTGAAATACTGGTGTCCTCATAACACACAAGGTTGGTTTCTTGGGGCAGGTGACAAACCTTGGGTGGGAGATACCCAAGCTGAAATCCCATGTTTCTGTGACCAGGATCCAGACTGTAGGGAAATGTTTGTTTGGATTGGGAGGACAGATCAGGGAAATAGTTTAGGTAGCAGAACCAGTGACCCTGGTAAACTTTCACTCCTGAGCCTTATGGCTGTGTCTTTTCCTATTAGATGTGATTTTAAATAAACATGAAGGGATCAGACAGGCCACAGATGCAGGTTTCTAAGCAACAGAAACAAATCCACATCTGTGTTTATAGGTGCAAGCAGGGCATCTCTGGACAGTTCCTAGTAAGTTTGGGGTTTTTGTCTCTTCTTCTTTCAGGGACACAAAATTTAATGTAGACCACCAGAAAGAAAAACAATAAGCAAATAGATTTCTTTCATGCGGACTGATAATTGTAGGGGACTGCAGGAAAAAGATGCTACAGAAAAGGTGTCCTGATTCTCAGGACTGATGTGATGGGGCTACAGGTCTGTTTGTTGTCATCATAGTCATTTTGGTACCTGTCATTGACTGCCTAGGCCAAGAAAGTCACTACGAGGAAGGTGGCAAGAGGCAGAGAGGTGCACATCATGATCGTGCACAAGTGCAAGGTAAGTGGGGAGAAAAAGAAGGGTACCCGACTTTGCAGAGCCTCAAGGCAGATGATAAATGATTGCACAGGACAGGATATGAGCCAGGACAGAAACACTGTCTCATGCCCTGAGAAGGTACCTTTTTGTTTGTTTGCTTCTCCCATGTTCAGAGAGATGCTTGCTTGCAAGTGTTGGGAGATTTAACTCTGTGCAGATGGGAGGAAATGATTTTCAAACTGCCTGTTTGTAAGCTAGCTTGAAAATGACAGCACTGCCACTGCTTCTTTTGTTCTAAACACCCAATTAAACTGGCTGTTTACACCTTCCTGCCAGATTCCTGTCTCCCAGCTGAAGAGAGCTGAGCAGCTAATGAGGCACAGCACAGAAACCAGCAGAGAAAAGGCAGAAGATTTCCTAAGAATTGCAGACTCAGCCTGCTCTGGTGGAGAAGTAGAGGGAGATTGGGGTGTGCCAGAGTGGGAACCTGCCCAGACCCTTGGGGAACCATGACTTATGAGGAACGGCTGAGAGAGCTGGGGGTGTTTAGCCTGGAGAAGAGGAGGCTGAGGGGAGACCTCATTGCTCTCTACAACTACCTGAAAGGAGGTTGTGGAGACGAGGGTGCTGGGCTCTTCTCCCAAGTGACAGGGGACAGGACGAGAGGGAATGGCCTCAAGCTCCACCAGGGGAGGTTCAGGCCAGACATTAGGAAAAAAATTTTCACAGAAAGGGTCATTGGGCACTGGAACAGGCTACCCAGGGAGGAGGTTGAGCCACCTTCCCTGGAGGTGTTTAAGGGACGGGTGGATGAGGTGCTGAGGGATATGGTCTAGTGATTGATAGGAATGGTTGGACTCAATGATCCAGTGGGTGTTTTCCAACCTGGTGATTCTGTGATTCTATGACAAGCATTCTGTAAGCAGTGGGCAGACGCGGCAAGACTTCTGCTCTAGGACATGGAAATAGAAGCAACCATGCCTACACCCTTCCTGGCCCAGGGTGCAGCCTGTTTCTCACTAGTGGACATTATAATTTTGGGATGGAATTTATTTTTTTTTTTCACATGTTGTCAGAAGAGTAAGGAGATAAAAATAAGAAGAAACAAAGGGATGCTGGAATCAAGGTGGAGGTGGTCATCAGGGTGCTGTGGGATGGAAGAAGCAATTTTTGGAGCAGATTAGAAAAGGGTTCACTCTCTAAATCTGTGACTTAGGGCTCTCTTAGTCTTGATTTCCCCAGGAAGAGATGCAAGTCATCAAGTAAGGGGAGGGAGGAAAATCAGTGGCATATCCTGTACGTGCCTCAGTTTTTTTTCTTCTGAGAGAAACAGGTTTTGTTCTAGCAGTAGAGACTTGGTCATCAGAGCAGCCAAACTGCCTAAGCAAAATGGTTGCTTTGATGCCATCAGAGGTCATTAACAGGCTGCTGTTCAGGATACTCGATGAGTGTTCTTATGTCCTAGGACTAGTGTGAATGGAGTCAGGTGTATCAGTTTTCTGCAGCTGCAGGACTTGATGACTATGGCAACCACCTGAGAAAAAGATGTGCTGGAGAAAGAGTCCTGGTGGAGGCCAGAAATTACATTTCCCAGACCTGTGAACTTCTGAAGCAGGAAGCCTAGCATTTTTTCTTTGCTGAGAATGATAAGGTAAGGCTGTATTCTCCCATCACTTTGACAGGATAACCTATGTTTTCAAGGTACTGACTTAAACTACTAGCAACGTGCATCACAGTAGACTGTCTGTTATAATACTAATCCATGCCTGTTTGCTGGCTTTCTTGGTGCCCAGCTGATAAGGCAAAATTTATGCTGATCTTTTCATAAAATTCTGGTTAAGGCAGAGCCTGATGTTATGAGTTACAATGCCCACTGGCCTGTGATTTATGAGGAACAAATGTGAACATTGCATCCCCTATCTTAAGGACTCTGTTATAACTTAGGTGTGATGAACTAAGATGTGTTTGCTCCTTTTTAGAGAGAGTCAGAGACCTGCAAACAGGGTAAAAACAGCCCCAAAGGGAAAATTCTGCTCAGTAAACTTTCAGATGAGCCCTTGAAGCTGCAGCCTCTCTGTGTGTGGGGAGGATCTCAGATGTTCTCTCATCCTGAGGCTATGTGAGTCTGATTAGGTTTGATTGTGTATACTGCAGACATTATCGATCAGCCAGATGATTGATGCGTTGGTTGTTGTCAGTGCCACATCTTTGATGTAATTGCATGAATTATTTGCCAAGGCCAAGCACTTTGTCCTCAGAAGTGTTAACTGTATAATATATACATGTGTCTATATTTATAAAATACCTTTCTCAACAAAGATTAAATTATTTCCAAAGGTTCTACAAGCCTCCTCTGGATTGTGGGGAAGTGCAGATCTATAAATCAGTGGATTGACACAGATGGAAACCTGAAAGCTTACATGGTACGTGATGAATTCTTTCCACTTTGACACATTCCCTCTGAGGTTATGAATGGTTGAAACCTTATTGACATTGGGTTTACCCTGCACAAAGCATGGTGGTTTGGGTCCCAGGGATCAGAAAAGTCCATAGTGAAGGCTTGTGACCCTCCTCTGAGCAACTCAGCACAATGTTTATCCTTGCAAGCAATGGCAGTATGTATATAAATATATAGATATTATAGCTGAAGTGGCACCAGATGGATAATTGCAGCCCCTGAGTGCCTAATCTACTCTCCAGGACATGGGCAGTTTTCTGAGCCAACAAAACTTAATTGAACTTTCCGTTCCAGCTGGAAAAGGTTATGGATCTAGCGAGTGCAAACGGAAGGCAGGATGAAAAGGTCAGATGTTCTGTTCTCTTTGTAATGGATTGACCGGGGACATGTTTTTATCCTTCTCGCAACCACTGGATTGTAAAACTTAATTAGCAAGTCACTTGTCTCCCCTGTCTGAAGGCATGTGTATGATGATTACACATAGATCACATTTTATGGACATGTCATGTTTTCATTTGAGAGTAACAGCCTGCATGAGGGACATTTTTGCCACATATTTACATCAGTAGTTCAGAGAAGGGCCAGTAGGACAAAATGTAGAGCTATCCTTGACATCAGATATGCCAGTTCAGCTACCCACAATCTCAGCTGATGGAACCACAGCTGTTTAAACTGGGCTCTCGCCCACTGGTTTGGGAGGTGGGAAAGGAAGTGTGGCAAACATAGGCAGAAACAAGAGACATGGAGAGGAATGGACAAACAGACAAGGAATAATATGACATGGCGAGAGAGAAAATACAGAGAAAGAGGTATAAAAATGAAAGTATGTTTGTGTGTGGCAAAATAAAATAGGTAAGCATACAATTAAAAAATGCAAGGATATCTGAATTCAAAGGAGAGACCTGCTGCCCGTACAGCCTTATTGGAAACTTTCTCAGTTGAAAAGTGTGATTTCATCATCTGAAAACATATCTTTCCTGTCTCCAAAGGGGTAAGAAAATAGAGATGCTTGCTTGTATTAGATTAGACATGAAGAATAAAACATCCAACAGTAAAGAAAATTAAGGACTGGAATAGATTGCTGAGAGACTGGAACCACTGGAGGGTTTTTAGGACAAGTTAAACAAATATCTGTCAAGAAAGATTTAGATGTAGATGTAGCTGATCAAACCTTAGGGCAGGAGTCAACTAGGTGACCTCCTGAGGTCACTAACTTTCAAATTTATTTTCTGTGATTTTATGTAGTTCCACTTTCTTGGTAGTGAAGCTTATCTCCAGAGCATCAAAAATGGTCTCAGTGAGTCAAAAAATCCAGGTAGAATGAAATCTGAGTTAGTCATACACACACATAAAAAGTCACGACTCAAATAATGGAAGTTTCTTTCACTTACATTTCAATTTGGAAAGGGAGGAAAAATTTTAAAAAACATTTTAATTTTTCAGTGGGACAATTTGGAAGTCTATTATTTTCCTCTCCATCTAATAATATTTTTCCTTATTGACATTTTACCTATGACAAGGCAATAACTTCTTCAAGTTTTATCATGCCTTGTAAGAAATCCACTTTTCTGGAAAGCTTTAACACCTAAATGGAAGGATAAAGAGAGCTGCACTTAAAACTAAGTGAAAGATCAGGATATCCAAGGGCTAGAGGGAACCTCTCACAGTCTATCAAGTTCTGGGAATTAAGACCCCGGTGCAACACAGCTTATTTATCTCCGGAGCTGTCATATGTTCCATAGATTCTAAGCATTGTTACAGTCAAATTCTTCTTTCTTTTTCCTTTTCTCTTTCTGTGTTTAAGTGTTTTCTAGAGGTCACCTGTTGTCCTCATCAGATGTGCCAAGACACTTGTATCCCAAGCTCCAACTTCCTTCTTCACACCTCCAGCATCTCTCACGTTCACAGAACTGGGAAAGGAGCCCAGAACTGTACTGTAGCTCGGACTGTTAGGAACACACATGATAAGAAACACTGGTGGAAAGCACAGTCTCTGGCTGGCAGCTTTGAGTGTGAATTTCTCCACTGTGTGAGTCTCAGGTGTTAGGAAGCTATTTCCACTCTTGTGGCACATGTCAGTGTTTAGGCACACACTCTTCATGGGAGAGGTGTCTTTGGCATCAGCAGTCTGGATGAATTTGGATTTTTCAGAGCAGCAATTTAGTTCTTAAAGCTTTGGGACCAGGGTTTTTTATTTGAATATTTCTCTTTTTAAAGAGCAAGTTAACCACTTTATAAGTGGGTTGTTGCATTCGTGAGTCTCTTCCTTATATAAAGAATATGAATTGATGTAGGGATGGCAGAAATAATCCAGGAAACAAAGGTAAAATTTCCTGCTGAGAATCTCAGGAGGGAAGTGGTGAAGCTGTCAACATAACTGCACAGAGAAGATAAAGAGACAGGAGAAACAGACTGAGCATATCTACAACACATCAAACAACACCAAGTCAATCAAAGCATCATTAATCTATTGCACTATGAACTTTTGTCTTGGGTGCTGCCAGATCCATCAGTCAAGGGCCAGCAGTAGAGAAGGAGCATAGCAGGTACTGGTCATGAGGGACAAAAAAACCCAAGAAACCTTTTAAGCCTTCTGCTCTGCCTGGGAATCTGGACAGACAGTTTGGTAGATTCAGGCCACCAAAGAGAATTTCTTAAAGGACATTTTAAGGAGTGATAGCTTTGCCACTGGATGAATCAAGGCAGAAGCAGATGCCCTGTTAGTCTAAAAGCCTCCAGAACTGCTCTTCACTTGCTGCCTTCTCCACCACAGCATTATTTCATGGTTAGGAATGTGATCCCTGTGGAAAAAAAACCTAAAACAACAAAATCAAACAACCCCCACACTCAGCTTTACTTGAAAGTCTAGAGAAAGAGTCAAGATCAGACATGCAAGTCCTAAAGAAGTGAGGAAATATCAGTGATTTTTCTCTGCGAGCTCTCCCTTTGGATCACTTTAATAACTTGAGATAAGAACTATGCTCTTGTGCACATCAAGAGAAAGACTGCCCATGCCTCATAGACAGTTGCATTTTCATCCCTTGATGAAGAAGCTGAAATGACAGTTTCCAAAAAAGACATCAGCTGTATTACACTCAGTAAAGAACAACGACAACCTGATTATGGTCAGTCAGTACATAGTTGGGGAAGAGACTTGTAAGCAAAATGTTCTTACGTTGAAATTAAAACGTTCTAACAAAGCCCATTGGATGCAAACTTATCAGACCTTAAAATACGTGCTTGATTTAGAGAGGTGTTATAGTATAAATAGAATGAAAGGGATTTTTACAAGTTAATGAGTGAGAGACGAGACAGTAGATTATATGAGAAGTTCCCAGGCAGCGATATGTACATCAACGGTGATGTGAAATCTACTTCAAAATGGGATATGAATATTTCTGGGACAGTGTAATGCCACCTCCTGCACATGCTCAGGTTGCAACTCAGGCTTGAATCTGCTACATCAAAATGGCCAGTGATGTTGACAAGCAAAATAAATGTAGGAAATCACAAATCAAATCATCAACTTCTTCATTATCAACATCTCTTCTGCCATTAAAATTTCTTTATCATCTCAGCCACAGTTTAATTAATTGCTTGGAGGTTATCCAGCCCAGTTATCTTGATCACTTAAAGACATGTCATGAAGACAGCAAAAAGGAAAACGGGGAAGAAAAAGAAAGAAAAACACAAAAATAACCAAATCAAAGAAATGAAACCTCCTAATTGTCAGAGGTAGTTTGTGATACTGATGGAGGCATATTCAGGGGACCAGGCCCAGGCAGAGGAAGACTCAAGTCTCCTTTTCCATATATTGAGATAATGGAAGAATATTCCTTTTGAAAACAAGGAACAGTCCCACATTTATCTATTTTTTGTCTTTTAAAAATGATAGAAGTTGTTGAAAATAATCTTCCGTTGAGTCCGTATTTATTACAGCTTTGATTTTGACGCTTTTTCTTTCCCTTCACATAATCTTGTGACTGAATTTCTTTCTAAAGTAGGTGGAAATTTCATTAAAAAGTCTTGTAGAGGAGAAGATTTGACAATCTTTGAAACATCTTTTGGCTTGTTGTTTTCATTGTTGTGGCTGCTGCTGCTGTTGGGAACACATTTTAAATTGACCTTATCCATAAAAGTGACATTTACATGGCATAATTCAGTGCTGTGGAGAGATTCCTAAACTAAATGAATACATGAGGCAACGTAGCTATTTAGCAGATGACTTCGAGTTGATCTACCCTTCTGAGATTGTGTTTAATTCATATAATATTGATGCTGATGTGTAAGAATAAGTCACTCCCATTTACTGTAACCTACAATATACACATAGATAGTATGAAGAGGATGATATGCTTTAAGATCAGACTGTCAGTTATCGCAGTAACTCTTGTTCCTCTAACCACATCTTTAAACTTGTGAGGTCTCTCAGATGGAGAATAATTTCTGTAATCACAGCTCCCAGACTCTGCCACAGCTTTGCTGTGTTCTCAGCTTTTGCCTCCGGACAAAATTCCTTCATCTTTTAGTGCAAACATTTCTCAATTTATGAACTGGGAATAATAATTCATTATTTTCCTCTACAAGAAGAGGTCTGTGAAGATTCATCCAACCAATGTTAGCAAAGTGCTTGGAGATCTCTGGATGAAAGCTGCTGCATAAATGCATAGTATTATTGCTGGACCAGCAAATGTTATTACTCTTCTTAAAAAAAAAGTATGTAGGTAGAAAATAGCCAATCTCAATATTTATAATATTTCTGCTTCCTCATAAATACAGAATTTCTATAATCCTCACTGGAGCTGATGGTTATTTATCTGCATTTGAATTTTAATGAATAAAAAAGTCATTTTTTTTGTCACAATTCTTTCAGCCCCGGCTCCCTGCAAAGTTCTGCTTTCCATTTCAAAGAGTTCATTTTTTGTTGACTTTTAGCACTTGGACAAGACTGACTAACAACCCTAGACCTGAAAATGCCACTACTAGCCCACACCCTGAAATGGCAAGACAAACTGGTCCTGCTAACCCCACCACAGTAATTGAACTGTGCCACGAAGGGATAGTCCATCACTCATCCTAGCTGAGGACCCACAAAATCCATATCACAGCTTTGTTGCTTTGGATGAGGATGGTCCTTTATGCTACAAGAGAAAATGCAACACGTCAACTGTTGGCTGAACATGGGAGAGCTGGGGCTCAGTTCCTGGTTCTCACATGGGCTTTCCCTGTCCTCTCTAGTGGTACCTTTTGCCCTGTCTGGGTTTTCTGGTAATGTCTTCCTCTTCCATCCTGCAGTTTTGACAGGGTAGACACCTGAGTAGGAGCTGTCTGTGTCCACTGGTGACATGAGATCAGCTCTACAAGAAATACGTAGTGAGTTCAGAGAAGCCTCGTGCCTTGTTGTGTGTGTGAACTGCAGCTCATGCATGCATGTGCAGTCAAATTGTGTCTGTGGGCCTTAAGTGCACCCTATGCTCATTCATGTGCACAGAATAACTCCTGCACAGACCTGTGACAAGCCTCACACTTCATTTGCATTCACCCATCTGTAAACAGAAGGATTGACATTTTCCTATAATTGAAGATATTAGCTGATTATACCACTGATGTGCTAATGTGGGGCATCTTACAGTCAGCAAAGGACATCTAAATATCTACACAGACAACACAAATGGTATCAAAAATACATAAAGAAAAAGTGATTGCAGATGAGACTGTACCTGGGTTCCAAATAAACTTTTCAGAAGATTTCAGAGGCACATTCCTGTCTGGCAACTAGAAGTATAATGCATGCTGATGTCGTTACCAATGACAAGAAGTGGGAGCAGCACGTATTTTTAGGCAGGCATTTCAAACTAGGAAGCAAGTCCAAATAACAGTTACATACTCACTTTTCTCTGGAATAAATAACAACCAAAATATGGCCAAAAAAAAAAGACCTTTGTACTCTTTGTTTATGTGCAAGGTGAATCCTTTAAGGTTAATCTTTCACTAGAGTGAAGAGATATAACATCTTCAAAGTCAGAGGACTCTTGCAAGGCTTAATGGCTACCACTCAAATGTGAAATTCACTTGTGTTTCCATTATCTCTTCTCATAACACACTAGTTACAAAGAGCAACAATAATTTCAGCAGATGAAGCTTTACAGTGTCCCAGTGCATATGAAAAGTATTGTCCTCACTACGTGGAGGAGAAAAGCACAGAGAGATGAAATGGCTTGCCACAAAATGCACAGGGAGTCATTGTTCAAGTTGGTTTAAAACCCATGTCCTCTGATAGCTCATTCTATGTTTCAATAACCAAAGCACTCTTCTGGTTACAGAGCGTAACTGTGCGACCAGGGTAATTTTTGAAGTGATGTCTCTGAGATGAGGGCTTTATATGTGGCATTATTCATTCCTATTGAGACCCAGTCCCTTACTCGTATTCTTTCTGAGTTGAGTGTTCTGGAGTGCAACCTGGTCAAGCAGAGGATCTGTTCCATAAGGTAGATTCCTTGGTTTTTTTTCCAAGGATATCTGCTTCATTTTCTCTCTACGGGACTTTATATGCTTAGCACCAAGCAGGTCTTCCTTTTCTTTCTTGTTTGTGTTCAAGGTGTGAGACAATTTCTCAGGCAAAGCTTTCAGTGTATTAGAAAATCACTCCTAAACTGAGGGTGAGGCAGAGAAAGTAAGTTGCTGCCTTTTGAGTTTTGCTGATTATTGGAAGCAGTTTTAATATGTAACAGTTCCACCTACACAGAAGCTCTGCTAGGAGCAAGACAAAATTCTTGGCAATTGATTTCTTTTTCCTACTGGAAGATGGCTTTCTAAAAGTGGAAAAAATATAATGGTGGTCTGTATTTCTGTTGTGGAAAATACATCAGATTTAACTCTTCAAGCTGTGGCAACCCTGCTGGTGAAATCTGTTGCCTCTTCCCTCTTGCCATTCACGCAGCTGCTGTATTTGGAATTACTCAGTGGATTACTCAGTGAGTACAAACACTAGCAGTTGAGTGTTACAGTCTGATGGTTTCAGTTATTATACAAGTCTGTGAAGACAATTATGAGTCCAGAAGATACATTCCATATAACGAGGAAGAGGCTCTGACATTCCCAGGAAACTGCTGACTTGGTGCAGCCACACAGGTCATTTTTAAAAATACAAATCAAACAAAGGACTCCACTGTTTTGGGTGTGAAACAATGGTTTTATTGGCTAAGGCAATAAAATATGTCTTGAGATCTCTTCACCCAGCTGCCTGTGTTCACGAAGTTCGTAGGAATCTCTGTCCCCCTTTTTGACATGTGATCAACATTGGCCAGTGGGATCCAGAGTTGAGGGGAGGGACAATCTCATTGTATAGACCGTTTTTCTGAGAAAAACTGTTTAAAAATAAGAAAGGAAAAGCTCTCATTTCCAGTCAGATACAAATGAACTAGAAATCTCAGTGTTTTTTCTTCTAAGAAAGTTCTTTTGTCCAGCAAGTTTGCAACTCGGTAATCTTAGTTCTAACTGTTGGCTGAAGATGTGGTTGACCCAGATTTGGGCTTCGGTCACTAGTGTTGTATCTGGAAGCAGAGCATGACTCTAGAACTCTAGGTTCACTTCCAAGCCACGCCACTGATTTGCTACCTGACAGAAAGGATGCTATTTCATCTCTGTTCATCTGCTGTATTTGATTT
This sequence comes from Phaenicophaeus curvirostris, assembly GCF_032191515.1. Taxonomy (NCBI): domain Eukaryota; kingdom Metazoa; phylum Chordata; class Aves; order Cuculiformes; family Cuculidae; genus Phaenicophaeus; species Phaenicophaeus curvirostris. Next base: position 5,808,332 of record NC_091411.1, read on the forward strand.
TTTTTTTTCTCTCTGACCAGAAGATAAACCAAAGCTCAGTCAAGGCTTCTAAGAGTTTCTGTATCATTATCACTAACAACAGAAAGTGACTTTGAACAAGAAGGGCTTCCAGAGCTTTGCAATAGCTCTTGCATCCAGACTTGCAGAAATCTGTGATGAATAGCAGATGATTGCTCTTTTGGAAGGACTGGGCTTGCTTCAAGTTTAATCAGTAAACAGCTTCTGATTATTTTTTTTCTGTTCTGTAAATATCCCTCAGTGTTTTTGAGGTGACCATGGCCTACTGCCTCTTTCACACCATGAACTCGGCCAAATGCATGACACCCTCCTCCAGTCACACACGCCCACTGAATTACTCTGGGAAATAAATGCAGCAAACACTGCCCCGCAATTCAGCCCTGCAATTCAGAGCTGTCATCTGAGGGTGACCAATGACTCCTGGATTTTGTTGGATGGAGAGGCGGAATTTGTCCTTCAGGGACAGTGACCTTTCCTTGCCTTGTGAAGAACTAATAATACTTCCTAAACAAGCTGCTCTACAAAGCGATTACAAGCAGATGGGCACATACAGGCAGATTTTTACATGTCCAGAGATTCTCCCTGACCCTGTTATGATGAAGGGGATTAAACTGAATGAGTATTTGGTTATTTTGGCTATTTTTACAAACCACCACTGACTCAATGTTTCAATATAACTTCATATTGTCATAGTGTTAAATATGATTTTTTTTTTTGTATGTCAAAACAGGGTTAAATTTACATTATACTGTTTGGAAAAAGGTCCAGGTAGTTCTTTCTTTATATCAGACAATTCATATATTCCAACTGTTAGCACTCAGGCAGATGATTGTCTCGTGTGTGTCTAGCTCCAATAGTAACATGCAGAATATAAAATCCCAAATAGGATGAAATATAAGTGCAGGTACGAACACTCACACCAGGCAGTGGTTCCTGATAGGTATCCATCCTCAACATGTGCTACTGCAAATCCAACAACTCATGCTGGGAGAGTAAGTGTCTAATAACAAGCCATAAACAACCAAAGTCTCAGTCTCTGAACCTCAGGGTCTTGCACCACATAAATGATACTTGAGATTTTGCCTAAAAGGGAGACCAAGGGCAGGTTCTCTGTGAGTGAGGCTGTAGAATATTTAGGAAGTTTGAGGCACTTCCCAGCCCTCTTTTCTCTGATATTCGTGGTGGACGAATTCCAGTTCAGGAGTGTGGATTTCCTGGTAATCCACAATCATTGTGCCAACTTTCCAAGAGCACCACAAGCTACATCCTTTCAGCGATGCCTTTGTGTGAATTTGAACCATTTCTGAGTCACTTATGCCTGATTGTGGCAGCAGAAGGAAGAGGCCTGTTTCTGCAGCTCACTGTAGACAGTTTGATTTAATGTCTGATTGCATTTAATTTGTGGCAGCAGCCCAGATGCTATGGCCATAGGTGCCTAGAAAATCATTAAGCAAATGCAATAAGACACACGGAAACCTAAATCAGAGCCCAAGGACACCTGCATCCTGAGATATTGTCTCATAGCTCCGGGACATTTGACCTTAGCCTTTATCCCTTGTTCGTGAGCTTTTAGCAAGTGATTGGAAAGGGACCAAAAATTTGCAGAAGGGATGTTTTCTGCAGAAAATGGACTGACCTATTTTTCATGCTAACAGTGTGCTGCTTCTTCGAGCTGAAGCTTAAGCTGTGAGTATTACACAGCTGTGAGGTGACAGCCTTTACTCCTCAGGTAAAACTTAACAATGGAAGAATTGTACTTTTTGGGCTGTAGAGGTGGGATTGACCTAAAGGTGAAAGGCAAGGTCTTTACACATGTTGAGCAGCATTTTGCCCCATTCATTAATATTTTAGAAGGCCTGGAGGCAGTAAAGCACATCTCAGTGTGAATAGACCAGGGCCTGAAAGAAAGAGCTGTTCTTATTGCTGAGATCTAGGAGATGTAGTTGCAAAAGGCTCCACTGGAAAGAAGTGGACAAACTAAAATTAGTGTCAAGCAAGCAAATAGAAATATTCCATTTTGAAAATATAAGAAATCCCTCATATTTCAGATTTAAAGCATTTCTTTCATCCCGCTTTGTTTCAAACTGAACCATAGAACAGAAAAGTAAGAAATTTATAAAACTTGCATTCATTGCCAAATCTATCGATTTTTCCCCCAAAGTGTCACATGGTTGGAAGTAGAATCTCTGTATGTGCAGGAATATGATGCTGGAATTGAACGCTGAAGGTCCTGTAAGGTTGACAGATATGCTTCATTTGAGTAGTTGGACCCTGGCTGTCACATTAAATCATGCAAAAATACCCCCAGAGATGCAGGGAAAGAGTATCCACAGGCTGTTTGCTTGGATTAATCAGCCTGCTGGGGTCTGCCACAAGGGTTTGGAGGTGTTCCTGAGGTTTGCTCTTATTATCGTATTGATTCCTTTCTGCTTTTAATCTGTTTGCTGCAAATCGAAAACTCAGGTGAAGTTAGTTCTGCCTTAGTTTTCATCTTTCCTTGATGCCCAACAAATCTGTTTCCAAATGGGAACAAAGAATGACAGGGCCTCTTACTTTCTCCAAGCCGTTTTTCCATTTCTAGCAAAAAAAACGTGGGCCTTTCAGAGGTGAAGAGTATTGAGGAAGAGCAGTGTTTGGTGTTTCTACACTTCCACATTCACTCTGTAACTCAGCATCTTGCTCAAGCCCAGACTTCTGGATGTCTTGAAGACCTTGTGCTCTGGAGTGACTAAATAAATTCTTTGAATGGAGAGCTGAAGCATTTCATGTGCATGGACAGAGATGTGAACATGTTTGAATTTGAGTGCCTTTCTTACAGAAGGTATGGATGCTTCTGGCTCACATTTTAAAGCATACTGACCTACAAAACCCAGGCGTGATCCAGGTAGTCCCCACAGGTAAAACTCAGTGGATGTGACTCTAAATACATAACTCCAGCAATTTTTGTGGAGTAACTCATGCTATATTGGAAACACAGCTGAAGACGCATCATAGAATCATAGAATGGTCAGAAAGAACATGAAAGCCCATTCAGTTCCACGGGCAGGGACACCTCCCACTGGATCTGGCTGCTCAAAGCCTCATCATCCAACCTGGTCTTGAACACCACCAGGGAGGGGACATCCAATACTTCTCTGGGCAAGTAGAAAAGGTTTTTCATGTATATGGAAGAGGACTAAGCAGAGCAGGGAATTGTGTGTTCCCATGCAGACCTTCCTTTTCACAGCAGGAAACCCAACCAGCCCACAAGGATCTGTATGGCAAAGGGGTAAAGCAGCTTTGAAAGGCTCCATGCCACCTGTCAAGACATCTTCAATAGACATATTCCTGCTAGAATGTTCACTTATTTGAGGCCTCACCTACAAACCTACATTGCATAGGATATTTCTGGTTAACTACATGCAGCCAGACCCCCAGCAGAAGAGCATGAACAGGTTTAGGCACTCAGCTCTCTGCTGGTAGAAGAACACTGAGCCTAACCATGCCAGGGGTGGTAAAACAGCTCCTGTCACTGGTTCACAATCTCTCTTTAACGTTACCAGAGACTTAAATAGGACTGAGATAATCTTTGAGGAAAACAGAAAATACTGTAACAATGAAGGTTGTAACATGGTTACAAATGAGAGCTACTGCTCCCCTCTGCATTTTGAATTCCTGGGATAATTCTGCAGAGCTTCATTACCGGAGTATAATTGTGTTATAGAACTCTAAATCACCCTGCTACACTTAACTGGCAATAACATTAAGATAGTGCAGATATTCATTTTAATTAAAACATAGCCTCAAACTATTTCCCTGCTCTAAGAGGCAAAACTTTTTCCTCCTTTTTTTTTTCTTCCCCGACACCAGAAACTTTCATTTGTTCCCAGTGTGTCTCTGTTCACCAGAGGGTCCAGAACCAAAATGCAATTAAGAAGCACCTTTCTGCAAGCCATCTCTTTCCTGTGAGCTGCATTCTCTCCATAGGAATGACTTTGCTGCAGGGAGGGGGATGATTTTCATTGGTTATCCTCAGTGTGACCTGCATCTGTCTAATTCCAGTAGAGCATGGATGATCTAAACTCAGTATTTTATCTGATTCATGCTAGTTCTAGTTAGCAGATGCATTTCAGAGCCGACCACCTGGCCAACCCTTGAAGCCTTCAGAGGGTATTATGACTAAAGCCAACCAAAGAGAAGAGATGATATGTTAGCGTCTGCGACAACCTTCGTTAATAAATCTTGTTCTCCATATCGATGCTGCCTATCACCCACCTTAGCAGAGATGCAGCCCAAGGCCCCTCCTAACAATCAGGAACTACAGAAGTGTGATTTTGGAGAGCTCTTTTTGAAGGGGTAATATGATCAAATAAGATGTGAACAAGCTGAAATACCTTGACATACCAGCTGCTGAAATCCCAAAATCACAGTGGGAAAAGAAATGCATACCAAACTGTTCAAATTCCTCCTAGATGTGCAACAATTCTATTCTCAGTTCTCTTTTGCATGTAAACTTCAGCACAACTACTCTTACTGTGGTGATGAGAGAATTTAGTCATGAAGAGGCACCAACTTAAGCCAGCTTCAAGTCAAGCTCTTCTAGTGTAAACTAGACCAATGTGGATCATGGCTAAGCTAGAATACAGCTTTACTCTCCAAGATCAGATAAAAGCTTTCTCAGGCTGCACCTACCCTGTAGAAGGCTCATCTTATCCATGACCTTGGTAAGAAGGGTATTTTGTCTTTGGGAAGAGCTGTGGATGTTTCTGGCTGCCTGTGGAGCCTGAAGATTCCTTTGTGCCTATCATGACTGCTTTGTCTCTCAAACCAGTGTCAGTGCTTCTGAAAATAAGAATTTATAAATCTTAGGAGAACTGAGAATGTTGTGTTCTCAGTTGCAGAATGGATGATATTAGAGATGAGAAATGACAATCTTATGATGCCTCGAGGTTTCCATTTTCAAACATTTTTAATTTCTCCAATTTAACTTCATTTAAATTTTACTTAGAGGTAATTGGGATGAATTAATATAGTTACAATTATACAGAAATCAATCCATTAATGTCTGGAAAATCTTTTTAATATGGTATCAATTTCATGGGCATAAAACAAAATTCCACCCACTTAAAATAGTAAATATAGTTCAACTTTGGATAATAACTATAAAAACCTTCTAAATTTATTCTAAAAAATCTTTTTTACCCAATAATTGTTCTGGGTGATTACTGTTGCATCTAACAAACATCTGTAATCATTTTGGCTTAGGGTCATTCTTTTCATGTTGTTTATATCATCTCAGACTGTGGTGATCAAGACTTAGAGTTTAAAATGTTATTTCTCTACAGATAAATCAAAAAGTAACTTAAAAATCAGTGCAATTTAGTGCCACTTATTACCCAGTCAATATTGGCAAATAATATACTATTGATATATTATTTCCATATTATTACAAATATATCATGGGTATTTTGTTCATTTTGAAGAAGATAGGAATGAGTAAAGGGTCTAAATTGCATTGAATAATTCTACTAAAATGCTTGGAGTTGTGTCCTCTCTCATTTAGCCTCCTTGACATGACCTCCAACTTGAGTTAGCGTCCTTTCTAGGTAGTGGCTTCTGGCAACAGTGGCAAAGTTTATGGAGAACTAATCCATAGTGTCAAATGTATTGTGCTGATTGGTAAGAAAACTGCAAAATTGAAAGAATATAGAGGAAATTTACCTTATGGACTGGAAATGATTGGATATCGTCTGATTATGAGGAACCCATTTTTATGAAGATGAAAACTCGGTTGACTGCTCAAGGGTAAAGATGCTGTATGTGTTAAAAAAATATTAACGAGACTCTTAGAATATATGTTGGGTCCAATTAGGTTAATAATGCATGGAAATTTATCAGAAATGCAAGCCTTAACCAGAGGGCTTCCAAGTAAGGCATTTTGGTGCAAGAAAACGTATAAAACCATTCTCCCTGTGTCTCTTTGAAGTGCCCATCACTTGGATTTGAGTGACATGTAGCAAGGGTTTGTGGAATGCCAAATATCTCAATCTAAATTATGCCTGGCATGTTTCAGATTTGATAAGAAATAATAGGCAAACCTGATAAGATTCGCTTTGGAATGCTATCTAAAACTCTTCCAAACTCTCTGAACACCTTATATTAGAAAAGACGGCAAGGTCTACATATCATTTAAATACAAGATTTCCTGAATGATTGCTGATCCTTACAGCTATGATGGGTAAAGCATAAATACTCACATTCTTGTGGGTGTGGGGATGCAGGCGTGTGTGGGGCATTTCAGCAGCTCCTTTCCAGAGGGGAGAAAGGCAGGAATAAAATCCTGTTATGTTTTCTAATATTCAGTTCAAGCTTCCAGAGGTGTCTGTATCAGCTATGCAAACTGCTTCTTAAATCAACAGAAAACACAAGAGTCACATTAGAGATACTAAAAAAATCACAATTTCAGTTCTCATAAAATTATTTCATTCTTCAAAACAAAACCCCACGCAGACAAAACCAAGCTATTTAGTTTATCACAATAACTAGAATTTTTCCCACAGAAGCTAAAACACAAATAGATGGTATTTTATTCGTTTGAAAGCAATTGAGCCTAGGGACTAATCATCTGAGGATGAAATAGAAGAGTAATCATTCTGAAGCAATTGTAATGGAGGAACAGCATCATAACTGTGCCATTTGCTGGGCCAGACTCCTCTGAGAACTGAAAGTTCTGGGAAATATGATTTTTTCCTTTTTTTTTTTTTATTTTTTTTGCCGGATGTGTTGGTTTTGGAAGATATTTATATGGAAAAAACCTATTGTGTTTTTGAAAGCTTCTGATCAGCTCAGCCCACAAATGGTCACTAACTGGCAAGTACCTCAGAGTGAAGTGAAACCCGAACTGCACTTGGAATTGTTGGATATTCTGATAAATGTAAACATGCAAGGGAGAAGATCATAAAATGCATTATGGTTTTGAACATACAAAGTTATAGCACTGCGGTAAGCTGGGTGTTTCTCATTACCTACCACCACCATCTTATTGAAACTTTATGGTTAGTGTGGTTCCATGTGTTGTTTCACTGATCCCCCTTTTTTTTCCCACATCACTTTCCTTCTTCTCCACTCAAAGACTGAGGGATTATAGAGGTTGAATGGTATAAAAGCACAGACATACATCTCTTCACCTGCTTGGGTGACTATAGAAATCATCCTTGTGGAGACGGGGCCATTGCTCACAACCTGTTCTGCACTCTTGTCCTCTCTAATACCTCTCCTTTGGCCCTTAATAACACTTGAGATGACTCAGTAATTTCCTGGCTCTATCCACAGATCATGGGCCTTTCAGCTACTTTTAGGAGCCCTCTGTTCTTTTTTTAACCATTCTTCACTGCCTGGGATATGACAAAATCCCTGTGACTCACAGTAGGACTAGTTCTGCTCATTTTAGTAAGGCTCTGTCCAGGAGAAGCTGATTTCTGCAGCTGGCACTGGGTATATTAAGATGAGATCAATCAAGGTGTTTACAGTGATTGACTACTTCTAAGTGCAAGACCCCTGTTGAGCTCCAAATGAGAAGGGTGAGCGTGTCTGAGAATAGAAATACAGACATACATGACCTCAGGATCTCCAATGTTTTGCATATTTCGATAACCTACTTTCATGAAGAAATATGAACATTGGAATTCTTTTTTTCTTTTTGAATGAACAATATGGCTGTCTGGAAGCAATATTAATCAATAACTAATTTCATAGTTGGACAACTGTTTTTAATGACTTTGTACTTTTGATGCATTGTTACGAAAGGCTTCGGATCATTCCCATAAGAACTTGTCAAGGAAAGGGCAAATTCATTTACTTGTCATCATCTGAGAGCCAAAAGGCTCATTAGGCTAATTAGGAAAAGAATCATTTGGGTTTTCACTCACTCAAACACAGCAAAAACCTCTTGTTCCTGATTCAATGAAAGGAATTTGCCATACCTATCGAAATATGGGTGCTGTGAGTGCATATAAGACAGGTGAAAGCTATCACAAGTTGGATTTTGTAGCTGAGGTTAAATAATTCATTGCCCATGTCCAAAGTGACATCTGCCACAGGAAATCATCAGGCTTTGGCAAGGATTATCTGGCTCTCAAACTCCTGTTTCTAAGAGACTGAGAAACCTTTGTCCGATACAGCTGTGGCTCAGCCAGCTATGCACGAAGCACCTGCTTGACCACAGCCATCCACGAAGCACCTGCTTGACCACAGCCATCCACACACAGCAGCTGTCTCAGACCAACAGCAGACCCAAACAAACATAGACCAAGAAACTCTTGTGGATGACAAAGCACTGAATACAAAACACTTTCTCTGCCAGGGTAGTCTGAGTTTATTTTGTACCAAATCTCCCAGCTTTCAAATGTAAATGCGATATTTCCAGTACCTGAAGGGTCTACAAGAAAGCTGGGGAAGGACTTTTCACAAAAGCTTGTAGTGATAGGATGAGGGGCAATGGGTATAAACTGGAGAGGTCCAGATTTAGACTAGACATAAGGAGGAATTTCTTCACTAGGAGACTGGGGAGGCACTGGAACAGGTTGCCCAGGGAAGCTGTGTCTGCCCCATCCCTGGAGGTGTTCAATGCCAGGTTGGATGGGGCTTGGGTAACCTGATCTAGTGGGAGGTGTCCCTGCCCATGGCAGGGTGTGGAATTGGACGGGCTTTAAGGTCCCCAACCCAATTCATTGATTCTATGATTCTATGATTTTTGCTTACCTTCTCTTTTCTCTCAATCTTTCATGCATACAGTTTTCTACAGTTCCGTCTTGTCAGTGCCCAGAGGTGGCTGCATTTCAGCAGTGGTGAGGAACGACCAATGCAGCCCTGTCACTGCTCGTGCTCTTGTTAGTCAAAAATTACCAGCAGGAGAGTTCATCCGGCACAGACAGAACAAATTGGAGGATTCATAACATCAATAGTAAGTTGTATCCCTCCAACGCCATACTTAGCTAAAGTAATTTTTTATTGTCATGGGTGTCCTCTGGGTATTTTCTTCCTGTTTCTTCCACTTCAGAATTTGGATTCCCTTGTAATTCACTAAGTACCATCTATGTACAGCAAGTGACTTAATCATGTGGTGACACATGCCTTAAGTTTTCACAGAATTGTTCAGGTTGGAAAAGGCTTTTAAGATAGACTCCAACCATACACTTTACACTGCCAAGTCCACCACTAAACCGTGCCCCTAAGTGCTGCACCTACACATCTTCTAAATACCTCCAGGGACAGTGACTCAACCGCTCCCCTGGGCAGCCTCCTCCAGTGCTTGATAACTCTTTTAAATGAAGTAATACTTCCTAATATCCAATCTAAACCTCTCCTGGCACAACTTTAGGCCATTTTCTCCCATCCTGTCACTTGATACTTGGGAGAAGAGACCAACATCTGCCTCACTACAGCCTCCTTTCAAGTAGTTGTAGAGCGCAATAAGGTCTCCCTTCAGCCTCCTTTTCTCCTTTTCAAATAGCATCACAAGAAACAGAGACAGTGTATTTTTTTTTACCTAATCACGGATAACACAGAGTAACACAGATAAACAATGCCTTTATTTTATGGGTAAAAAGGATTTGGTCAAAAAGCCTCCCCAACAGGCTTTTCTAGCAAGTTATCAATGCCAATTTGCAGCTTCTTAACCAAAATTCTACTCAAATGGACTAAATAGCCCTTTTTTTTTTCCCAAGAGTAGGGAAGATATTAATAATAGTTGGCAACATGGATTTGTATGTTGTTTTCAGTACTCTCATCTCTGCTAGGTTCTGTTTCTCTGATTTCCCTCTGGCATCCCTCTCTAGTGATCCATGGTTATGTTTTTGATCCACACTCTCTAGTTTTTCTGGAGCACAAAGGACAAGCTAAACACAGTGCTGAAAAGCAGGTCCAGGCAGGTAGACTCCAAGCTGTAAAAAAAGAGCAGTCATGCTGGGGGGAGGGAAGAGGGTTGATGCTCTATATTTGTTCCTCTCCCAATTCCACCCTTAAAAAGTGAGGTTGATGTTCCAGTAGACACTTCTCTGTTGTCTGCTATAATGGTTTTTGCTTGCATTTCATCTGGGCAAAACCAGGATCATGGGAAGAGATGAAGGAAATATTCTTTATGAAAATACCTAATTTGCAGATATATGGCATGTAGGGGAAGTGATTAGCATTAATTTTCAGCTCACACTCAGCCTGTAAATAATTTGAGCTGGGACAAAAATACAAAGTAAAAATAAAGAAACAAAAAGAGATGTCAAAACATTTTCTCACATTTCTGTTTCCTAAAAAAAAATGTTTCCGGTTTTCCCTCTGAAATAGTAGTTTCTTTTAGAAAATGGCTTGTATCCTGTATTACTTAGAAAACAAAACAAACAAGCAAATAAACAAACAAAAAAAGACAGGAAGAAATGCCTTAAAATAAAAGTAAACTTTCCATTTGGGGTCAAAACATCTTGTCAAATAACCTTGAAGCACTTCTTTTCCTCCATGATTTTGCTTCAGTTTGACCACTGAACCAAGTGAGTCATTATTTGCAAAGCTCGAGATCCTAGTGAGTGCTGACACTGCTGACTGTATCAGGGATGCAGGATACGGCATCCTGTATCCATCAGATTAAAAAGAAAATGCATTCTGTCTATTTTTCACCCCCACCCTCTTCCCACTGGTTAAATGAATGAAATTAACTCCACAGCTTTATTGTCTGAGGCCAAGAAAAGTTAATGGAACCGCAAGAACCGAGACTGATAAATGCCCTTGTGATGCTTTGCAGGAAACCAGCCTGCAAGGAGGGCTGAGTTCAGCAAAGAGCCAGGCTGTGGCACACACAGTGAACCACCCTAGGAGCCGTGGCTCAAAACAGGCTGGACGACTGGGCTGAGTCCAATGGCATGAGGTTTAACAAGGCCAAATGCCGGGTCCTGCACTTGGGGCACAACAACCCTGTGCAGCTACAGACTAGGAGAAGTCTGTCTAGAAAGCTGTCTAGAGGAGAAGGACCTGGGGGTGTTGGTTGACAGCGACTGAACAGGAGCCAGCAGTGGCCCAGGTGGCCAAGAAGGCCAATGGCATCTTGGCTTGGATCAGAAACGGCGTGACCAGCAGGGCCAGGGAGGTTCTTCTCCCTCTGTACTCAGCACTGGTGAGACCGCTCCTCGAATCCTGTGTTCAGTTCTGGGCCCCTCACCACAAGAAGGATGTTGAGGCTCTGGAGAGAGTCCAGAGAAGAGCAACGAGGCTGGTGAGGGGGCTGGAGAACAGGCCTTATGAGGAGCGGCTGAGAGAGCTGGGGGTGTTTAGCCTGGAGAAGAGGAGGCTGAGGGAAGACCTCATTGCTCTCTACAACTCAAAATCTGCCAGGAGAGGTTTAGGCTGAAAATTAGGAAAAAAATTTTCACAGAAAGGGTCATTGGGCACTGGAACAGGCTGCCCAGAGAGGTGGTTGAGTCCCCTTCCCTGGAGGGGTTTAAGGGACGGGTGGACGAGGTGCTAAGGGACATGGTTTAGTGTTTGATAGGAATGGTTGGACTCGATGATCCAATGGGTCTTTTCCAACCTGGTGATTCTATGATTCTATGATTCAATCATCAAAACTTCTTTTATCCCCTGCATCTATTTCCATACCTGTTTGCTAGTGAGGATAATTCTGGTGTTAAATGAGCAAACTCGGTGGATCTCTGTCAAGCTGCTAGTAGAGGGGAGCATTCCTTTTGCAAACAGAATATTGTTATCACTAGCCTCATTTGATTTATCAGTCTAGTAAAGATCATATCACGCAACAACATTTAGCCATGGAAATGAAATTGTTTTCAGCCCAGAAGGCACTGTGAAGCAGAGGGAAGTGCTGGTAGTTATGCCCAACACATCACCTGTAATGTGTTTAGAGAAACCCAGCCCTAAAACTGTCAGGCTAGCTTGGGTTTCCTGCTGTAAATCCTCATTCTTTCCTCTCCCATTCCTTTTAAATGCAGAAAAATGCACAGCCACTCTGTTTCATATTCAAATTTAGTATCTTCACACAGTTTTCCCCTTCTTTCCTGGTACTTTATTTCACTGAGAAAACTTGAACATGAACAAGTAGGACAAAAACCAAAACAAACTCCCTTTCTTTAAGGCTTTAAAACAGTGTGATGAAAAATAAATTCTTGCTGCTAAAATATGGGCACAGGATATCTGTGTGGAAATAAAAGTAACATTTACCCTCTGTGTGCCTTCACACTCTCCAGCTCACTTTCTCTCGTTTGATTTCTTCAGGTCTTGTTTTACATAAACTTTTTATAGGTGATGGAGTGAACAATAAAGCTCGTAACAAAGCGATCAATAAACATTACTCAGCATGGGTTAGATGTGATATTGGAGACTCCATGGCTAGGTAAGGCAGGGAATAGTCCTCTTCCTTATCCCTTTTAAGCAGGAAAAGGAAAAGCAGATCTGGATTTTACATCAATTCCCATCCTTGTCTTTTTTTAGTGGCTCTTTAATCTCTGCAACCTCTTCTTGCAGGATCAGAGCATGCTAGGATGACATGGCTCCCCATTAAAGGGCTTTTCAAACCTTCTATTGAAATATCTGTCATGTTTTACACACTTCCAGGAATAGATCAGAGCAGTTACAGGTGTGTGGGTAAGCCTGCTGTATTGATATTGTTTAGTTTTTAACAATACAACTGGGCCATTGGAAGGAGTTGTATTATTTTGTTGTGTCAACAGTGGTAACTACACTAAGGATGATGTGGACTCTCCTCTCAGTTTAGACTGAATTCAGACTAGAATAAGGGCTGAACATGTACTGCTGTCAATGTCTTATTTTTAACTAGTAACAACAAAATTCCAGATTCCGTTAAATAAAGAAACATTCTCCCCAAGCTCAGAAACTTTGAGGGATACCTTGAAACTGTGGTGATGTCTGCCTGAGCCTGCAGACAGCCCAGAGCAATAGCTCCGAGTCAGCCGAGTTGCTCCATCCATTGCAAAGGTTTGTTACCTTTGGGATCGGCTCCTCTGAGTGTCCCAGCCAACACGTAGGAGGCTGACTGCCAGGGGTGGTATCACTAGAAAAACACAAGGTCAGCTCCTCTGCTGTTGGAATGAGATGAAGCTTCCCTCTTGAAGATTTGCTTAGGCATAGGAAAGAGCTGTTCTGTGAGGTGGGAGCACCTCTAGGTCCAGAAAGGGCAGAAATACAGCAGCTACCTGTTTCATTCCTGTTTTTTCCCATCCTGTTCTCTTCTGCTGCCATTCCTTTGACATCACAGTAATCCGTAGCTGGGTATTTGTGTAGCACTTCACACAATGGGGAATGTAGGACAGAGTTAACATTCAAGTTTTTGTCTTCCCTTGCACTTCACTAGCAAAGCTGGAAGATGCCAGTGCAGACGGTGCCATTTGGAAATCACTGAATCCCAAGAAAAGCCAGACTCTTCCCAGACCATCCACTGCTCTAAGCAGGACTAACAAGGGTAGCATGAGTATATTGTGGGGAGGATGTTGCTGCCAATGTAAAGTAACTGTGTCAACAGCATTTCCGAAGGATATTTTTAGCTTACAGATTCAGTATCTTTTGTGGGCTACAGTCAGACTGACACAATAGACTCTTAATGACTTCTTGGGGACTTCATTGTCTTTTTCTATACACAGCTTATTAATGTGCCCTCTATGCTACTCAAGGATGCAAGAACCAATAATGACTTCAAAGGGGTCATTGTGGTCCAGAGCATCTGTACATAGGAATAAAAAAAAGCTGCATAAATACGCACCCACTAATCCATGGCACAATAGATTGTAATCAGTCTATCAGGGTAGAGATTATTTTTTTACAGCATCTTTTCATCCAAGTCATTTTCAGAACATCTTTTCATTCTAGCGCTCTATAGACATTATAAATGGATCATCTTAAGTCCTTTGACAGATCAGGGAGGAGCAAAAGTGACTTTAGTGGCTGGAAGCTGGGACTAGCTTGTGGCAAACAGAAAAGCAGATAAGAAGTCTGATTTGTCTTTTCCCCAGGAGGTTCGGTAATAATTCCAGAAAACCAGTGTTCTCTGGGCGATTGAAAGAGAGGGTACATTCCTAAGAAAACCATGTGTAAGAGGGACAGTGTCCTGAGAAACAGGCAGATAGCATCTCCAGCAACTTTCAGAGCAGTCATTTGATCAATGTGGAGCCAATAGCATAGGGATAGACAAAAATTATATGAATAAATTACATTTGCCTGGATGTACATCATTGCTGTGGCAGCTGGTTCAGCTAGGGGTTTCCTAGAGACAGAGGAATCCTCCCAATACCTAATTAACTCTCTGGTGACAAAAGGCATTGGTTCACCAAAGTGGTCAAAGACAGTGGTTTTAATATATTTGCTTTTATACTGTGTGTGCTATGTTTAAACTGTGAATGCTACCAAAGGAGTTATATGCTGCTGCTCAGCCAGGTACTCATCTTTTGGTTTTTATGTTATAGGATTAACGAAATATTGGAATGACAAATCCTTGCTAAGTAAATGACTAGAAAAGGTTATTATTCAGTGAGTATATAAAAGATTAAGGTAAGAAGGAGTTGCCTTCCCTTAAAGTGGAGAAGGAGGGGAAACATGGAGAACCTCTCATTCCCTGTAACAGCAGAAAGGAAAACTTTCAGGTGTTGGCTTAGAAAATCATTATAAATAATTAATATGTGAAAACAGAGCAGCAAGTCCAACAAAACTGTTGCAGGCACCTTTGCTTGCTGAAGCCTCTGTGTCCGCTATTGAACAAAGAGAAAAATCCACTAAGAGCTCTGGATGTCCTGGGAAGTTAAAGCTTCCCGAATGCCAGGCCATGAGGAGCAAGGGTCACAACAGGGAACACCTCCTTTCCCCCACTGCTTGCTTCTGTGGAGCTTCAGTGTCTTCCACAACACCATACTGGAGGGATTTTACAGAATGGTACCTGCAGGCTTTGTAAGGGAAACAATTTCTTCAGGCAATCAGAACATGGACCTTATTTGTTTTCCATTTTGTGACAATCTTTGATAAACTTTCCAATCTATGCTTGACATGCAATGTGATGGAGCAAAGTAGTTTTTACTCATCCATATCTTGGTCTCTGAGCATGAGTTCTGGAGAGACCTGACTCACAGAATACATACAGTTTCCTTTGGAGGTGGCAAAACTCCATAATGTGTCAAATTCCTTAGCTTTAAGTTGCCTAGCAGAAGGAAAATTCACTTGAGTGAGAGTGTATGGCAGATATTCCTGTGGAAGGCCACATCACAGAAATGAAAAGGTTTTTAACTCTTGCTATCACCTTGTCCTAGCTACACCCCGATATTTGATGCATGAACATCCCCTTTCCCAGGGAAGGAATCCTTACAGCATGCGGCACCTGGAAGCCACCATGAACATCTCACTGTGGGCATCTATATCCAGGGAGATTTGATCAGCTGTGTAGGTGAACTTCTGGAAAGCTCACAGACACTCATTTCTTGCAGTCTGTCTCTCCCACAGAATATCTACCAGCTGCTTATAGAAGTTTTTTGTGCAAAATTATCTATCTGACTATTACCACAGCCATCTTAGAATCATAGAATCATAGAATAACCAGGTTGGAAGAGACCCACTGGATCATCGCATCCAACCATTCCTATCAAACACTAAACCATGTTACTCAGCACCTCGTCCACCCGTCCCTTAAACACCTCCAGGGAAGGTGACTCAACCACCTCCCTGGGCAGCCTCTGCCAGTGCCCAATGACCCTTTCTGTGAAGAATTTTTTCCTAATGTCCAGCCTGAACCTCCCCTGGTGGAGCTTGAGGCCATTCCCTCTCGTCCTGTCCCCCGTCACTTGGGAGAAGAGGCCAGCTCCCTCCTCTCTACAACCTCCTTTCAGGTAGTTGTAGAGAGCAATGAGGTCTTGGCTATTATTGTTTGTACTACAGTACTAAGTAAGCCCAGCTTCTCCATAATTTCAGCCCAGGGAAATGACTGTGCTCTGAAGTTACTAGGATGGGGACTCTAGCAATACCTGTGAGCTGCAAGAAGATTTTGCTGCTTTTAATCGCACAGGTATATTACTGAGATTACCACGGTAGGGTTCTGGGGCTTTTGTTTTGGTTTAGTTTGTTTTTTTAAAGGTAAAATACCCAGCTGCAGTTGTATTCCTGCTCCACACAGGGTAGGTGAAATTCAGACCCTACTTGAAAGGAGAAGATTTGCCATTGACTTTGGGACTTTTATGTTCTCCCATCTCTGCAGTTGACTCCAATTTAGAGAGGTTTTCTGATAGACCAATTGTACAAATGGCTCCAGTGTATTAGGAAAATCTTTCCATCTACCTTCTCTAATCCTCCCCCCTAATATTCTCTTGGCACTGTCCCTCCCCATAATCATCAATATATTTATCCCTCCCATTGTGCTATTATACACCATGTAGCTTAACTTCAGCGGATTCTCCAGCCCTGCTTGACTCCTTCATAAACTGCCTTTCCTTGAAAAAAAACAAGCTAAAACCTAATCCAAGACAAAAGATAAAGGAGGGAGCAGCAATCAAAACCATGGAGTGTCCTGCCCTCCTTTCCCACACCCATTGCCTAAGTCACAGAGCAACTCGCAAGATTGTACAGTGTCCAAACTACTTTGGAAAAAATAGCAGACAATTCTGTAGAAACAGAGCAAACTTCACCCCTGCTGAGTGCATCAGAAGGGACCACATCACAAAAAAAAAGTCAATGTTTTTGCTTTTGCAATGGTTTTCTCCAGGCTACTGTATTGCAGAGGAGCACAGCAGTATCCTCCAGCTCTTGTCTTAAATACCATTGTAAATCAATTACCTTTCAGACCATAAACTTCGCTTAAAGAGACAGAACACGAGGAGACATCTCCTGGTAACAAAACCGATTATATTGATGCTCGAGCATCTTCAGTTAAGCCCCTTTTGCATGTGTCCGCGTTTGTGTCTTGTGACTGGGGGCAGGTGGAATGTGCAGAAGGAAGTTGTCTTAAACTGTATGGTTTGTAAACAAAACACAAACATATTGATAGCAAAGTTAATCTCCAGAGCACAGGCAGCCAGCCACTGTGGGGAAAAGGCTGGCTGAAGGACAGGCTATAAGCATTTCCACAGAAAAGCCATGAGTGAAAAAAACCAGCTGCCCCCAAGCACCGCCCTTTAGAAACCAGACATCTCCCATTCCCAGACAATTTGTAAAAAACAAACACAAATCATCCAATTCATTCCCTCATACAAATTAATATTTAATGCCCAAATAATGAATCTTTCAATAAATATTTAATGCCCAGACACCAACATATATGGCAGAGCAGACCAGGGCCTCTAGCAATTTAAGGTAATTGAATTTGTACAATAGTGTCTGTTGAGAGGACTGGATAAAGCAAATTGGGATGTGGCAGAAACAAAAGGATCTTGTCATGGTGACAGTGTTTTGGGTCCTTGTAAGCTCTTTGCAGAGCAAGCAGATGCGTGGCTTCTGTGGAAATAAACCTGGCATCACATTCAGCAACATTGTGCACTTTTTTTGTCTTATGCCAAGGAGTTGCTACCTGCAGGCTGGGTTCTTGGGGAAAAGCACATTTGTCATGTCCAAGCAGCAGGTGCAAGGCTGACTGGTAACATCTCAGGAAGCATCTGTCCACGAACAAACTCATTCAGAGATTTATACTATCATCTCTGCGTGTGATTTTGCAGCCCTGAAAGAGGCCTTTTTCCATGGGTCAGGTCTCTGTATTCCCACTGCTGTAATGGTTCACAGTTTCTATTTAATCTCTGTACTGCTGCTGGAGAAGATGGACCAGAAAGCATGTTCTGCAGATCCTTTTCTTCTCCCGGATAGAGCATCCAACTTGTCCAGCAATTGCTCTGTGAACGACTGCTGTGCTAAGCAGGTACCCATTTTCCTTGATGCTGCATTAACCCAGGGTGAAATCCTCCAGCACAGTAGTGAACTCTGATGACTGGACTAAGTACACTGAAATAACAGCTACCTAAGGGAAACTAGAAAATGGAGAAGTGCAGCTATTCCTCCATCTTTTGGTAGAGAAGGTCTATTTTTCACTCTGAACAGGCTACACTGGCACAGCTGACTGGATTCTTTAGGATCAGCTCTTAAGACATTTCTAAATAGCCCGATGTTTCTTGCTAAGAGGATCTTGAAAGTGGAAATAGCCCTTGAAAAAAACCTTCTTTGGAAGATATTTTGACTTGGACTGAATAAAGCAATCTAACTTCTCCTTACAGTGGGGTAAGGCAACACCTAGAATCATGCTGTTTGAAAAGAAATAATTCCCCCAGCCCCATTTTGAAAATAATCTATGCTAGAAGCAGCAGGTGCCTTGAAGACAGGGAGCTGTCACCATGCTTTCTTCTCCCCTTCTTCCAAGGCAAATCTTCTAACAGATCCACAGATTCAAAAGCTGCACATGCAAGGGCAGTCAAACCTCTAGTCAAACCCTGTATCTCCTTAGTTAGCCCACCCACACCAGAACATCTACTTTTGGACCAGGTCAGAATAAGCCCTTACACCTTCAATGGGCCATCAAGCCTGGCACATAGACATAACCAGCGATCCAGGGTTGCCACCCACTTAGCAGCAGTCCCGTAATTCTGTGCAATCTGACACGCTTGAAGAGGCTTCAGTTCCTCAAACACAGTACCACACATCATTCACAGTGGGATGCAGCTGACATGTGCCCCCATTTCTGTGAGAACCTGCATTGTTCTGGTAATGCATCTCCACTTGCTTCTCTCACTGTATTCTCCCCCATGGAGAATTTACTTTCTATCCATGAAAGGCGGTTTCCTCAGCATTTCACTATCTAATGCTCTGGGTGGTAAAGAAACACCTTTCCTGATTGAGTCTCCAGCTGCTGAAGTGGGAACATTAAGCTCTCTGTGAGTGTTGAGGGTTCTCTGTGATTCACAGAATAGATATCGCTAGCAGGGAAGTTTGTATTTCCCCAAGCAGTTTTGAATCTCAGATGAAAGATGAGTGGCCAGGGATGTGAATGCTGGTTTTGGGTAGGGCTGGCTGGTGAGAGCAGAAAGGGTAAATGTTGGGATGCTGGTTTAGAGTTCTTTCTTAGTGTCCTCAGTGAGCAATTAAATGTGGAAATGTGCACTCAGATGCCACACATTAAGACTTAGCACTTTTCAGCTGAGGCTTCATGCCTGATGTGCTGTGAATACTTTCACTATGGCAAATCTAAAGTATTTCACAGCAGCCTCCCCTCTACAAAAGATCTGTGTTGCATCTCATTTACAGTGGTCTCTCAAGCCACATGTAGTTCCTGCCAAAGAGCTAGCATGATAACTTAGTGGCCACAACTTGACCCTGTATCTGAGCCTCATTCTCTTTCCACCTGGGAAAGAAACACAAATCAAAAAGCAAAATCCATAGCTGCCTTGGAACCCAAACATGAAAGCTCATTATGCAGTTGGTGATATACTATTGCAAGCTGGGTAGGAAAGTCCTACAGTGCATAGTCCTTTCTTGACCTCCAGAAGTAGTGGAAGCTGTTTAACGTGATCACCTGCATGGCTAATGCTTTCTGACTTAAACAGACTCTTCTTCTGCAGTATAGAGGTCTCTAGCCCTTACCCTGTAGACCGTAATGGAGCCAAATGGAAAAACAGAGAAACAGCAGACTTCTAGGACTGTGTTTGCATCTGACCCTGCCCCATATTGCAGTAAAATTGTGTAATCTTTGACTAAAGTGCTGAATGTGACAATACTGGGATGTTGGGGAGTGTCAGTGGACTGTCAGGTACAATCAAAACTTGTGCCAGAGGGGCTTGGTAAATAAGGAAACAGATTCATTAGGGAAAATCAAATTAAGTCCTCTCTCTGGAGTGGATGAACTGGAACATTCTAAAACAACTGAGAAGAATTTGCTGCCTGAATATTGGGAAGCTGTTTGTAACCATTTGGAAATTAACTGAAGAAAACCAGCTTAAGGTACAGCTTCAGGGCAGCAGGCTAAAGCACGTGCAAGGCTCCTCCTTGACTAAGGGTCCACTAGAGATCAATTAAACCAATTCCCTGCTTTCAAAGCAATGGAGACCATTTATTCCCCGTAGCAGACAAATGCTGCCTTGGCAGCAGATAACCAAGTGGATTTAGTGCATGCTTTTACTCCTGATACTTTCACCAGGCCTATACTATCCCTGCACTCTGGCCAGACGAAGGGCTTCAGTCTTCTGTACTGTCAGCTCATCTCCCCTTTCATTAGCCTGTATGAGACTGTGCCATCTATCCTTGTCCGTTAAAATAAAGAGGACTTGAGTTTTCTACATTTGCACCTGCTGCACGCTCTGACCCTCGCAGAGCGTTAGTGCTGTCCACGCTTTCCCTTTCCATGCATGGTCTTCCCCTCTGATTTTTCCATCTGACAGGTTATGGAGAACGCCTCCAGCTGTGACTCTGTCCTCAGGACAGTCCTCAATATCCTGCCAAAATACTTAAGAAGCAGATATTTTTCAGATGCTGTAAATTTATGGAATTTTGCTGATTTACATCAGTTGTGGATCTCCTGATGAGTTTTGATCCTGATACAACTGTTTAAAACACCTGCCCTCTGTCTGTTCATTGGATTTTGTTTCATCCCATTGTGTAGGGCCCAATGTAAAAGTGTCAGTTTGGGATCAGGATCCATAGTTAAGGAGAGTGAAAAGAGGTGTCTCTGCATGTGGCACGGGGCTGTTCTTCTGCATCTGTCCCATTTCCTACAACTCAGTCAATCACAGAAACATGAGACACAAATGACTCTCTTTGCTGGCATCCCAAAGTCATGCAACAGCCTCAGTGGGAATTATCTTCAGTGGTGGAAAGGGACAATTACCCAGCTAATGAAGCACATTTTCCTTTTTCTTCTCCACCATAAAGCTGCACGGAACCTAACTCTCCATCCAAGCGCAGAGAAAGTGCCGCGCGCCTGCAGAATGGGCCCCCAATCAGTAGTGGCAAATGCACTTAACATGCCTGCTGGAAAATGAAATGACTGATACCATGTAATTAGGCCTTAATTATTTATCATTTTTGTTTAATTATTGCCACTTGGAAGTTAACAGGTTATAAAACTCTTGGGCTGTGTTTATTAAATGTTGG
This sequence comes from Phaenicophaeus curvirostris, assembly GCF_032191515.1. Lineage (NCBI taxonomy): Eukaryota > Metazoa > Chordata > Aves > Cuculiformes > Cuculidae > Phaenicophaeus > Phaenicophaeus curvirostris. Next base: position 5,829,437 of record NC_091411.1, read on the forward strand.
TAGATTATTAGCAAGTAAGTGCTATTTCTGAACGTTAATGAAATATCTTTGAAAAGCCCATGGCCAGAGGCACTCCAGCAGTGCATGGCTATTGCACAGGGGAGCTACAGGAACACAAGGTTAATTATACCTCACAGGCAGGGCCGTTGGCAGCAAGGGAAGGGCAGAAGTCAAAAGCACCGTCACCGGTCTGCACCCGGATGGATCTCTTGCTCATTTGCCTTTGCCTGATATCATCTGTTGCACGGGTTGGTAAATGCTTCTGCTGCTGAACACAAAATGTCCATGCTTGGATCTATCCTGAATGTCTTGTAGTGGTGGGATAGACTTGATATTAGAAATGAAAAATCTTCACTGAAAGAGTGGTGAAGCACGGCAGAGGCTGCCCGAGAAAGTGGTGGAGTCTCCTTCCTTGAAGGCATTCAAAAAACATGTAGACATGGCAGTTTGGGACTTGGTTTAGTAGGCACAGTGGGATTGGGCTGAAGGTTGGATTGGATGATCTTAGAAGCCTTTTTCCAAACTTAATAATTCTATGATTCCATAGGGTTGTGCCATCACTATTGTTAAAAAACGTAGTTTGGCATAACGTAGTCAGCACCTCTCTCTGTGTGCTGGGGAAAGGAAACTGAGCAGCAGAAGATGACAAGACAAAATAAATGTCCTCAAAATGTAATGGTACATTTCACAAAAGAGAACGTATGGGAGATGAAACCTGAATGCTGCTGATTCTTACTGCTTTTAAGATTTTGAAAACTGAACTTGAAACACAGTGATAATGATCCAGGAGCCATAAAGCACCTGTTGTATTTCAAAATGTGTCCCTGAAAAAGGAAATAATTCCCCATTTAACCACTAAAATAAGGAGCAGTTTTTCCTCTTCTGTGGACACAAAGATGTGACATGCTGTTCTGTGGAAGCTGGAGCTTATTTGAACTTAAGTTCAACCTACAAATACCATAGACAAGTTTGCTGATTCAAGCCCATAGTACTGACCAAAGCAAAAAAGGAATCCTGCAGCAGAGCAATGCTTCAACCTTATTCCCCCTACCTTAGGCTCATATCTCAACCAAGGACCCAGTCTGTCTCTGCTGAACATAACACTAAGACTTTCTGCCTGCCTTGAAGTGAGTTAATCCTTCTGAGCAGCACCAGAGCTGCTTTCCCAGTTGTTCTTTACCACTTCAGAAAACACAAGTTTGGCAGGGATGTCTCTGCACTGATCCTGCCCTTCAGTTCTTCCTGCACTGTCTCCACCCATGGTCCAGGAACAAACTAGTGTCAAGGGATTTGCCTGCAGACGCCAGCACTTCACCTGCTCTGCTACTACCAGCTGCCAGTTCCTAAATTATAAATGGAAGGATATTTCATCAGAGCATTAAAGGGTAAGAAGTGTCATTTTGTACTAACCAAAACTTTCAGGAAGAAGACAGGCTGTAAATTATTTAGGGAAAAAGTCACATTTTATTTTGCTGGAGACTGTGATGGAGAAAAGAAGGTATTTTTTCTTCCCTTTCTCTGTGGGGAGAAAAATTGCTGAGGAGGATGAGCTGCTTCTTTACCTAAATGGCTCCTAGTGACCTCTCAGTTCTTCTTAGTATTATGGTACTTCACCAAGCCATTATTCCTGGGTGTAAAGTGAAATGGATGTCTGGTCTTCCTTTCCTTTGGAAAGATGGACTTAAGGAGTTGCAGGGAGGTTTTCTTGCCCCTGCTGTCAAAACAGGCTTTGCGTCCGAGCAAACATAGTTAATTGCCTGACCTGGAGCACTTCTGCTAGGGAAGAGTTCAGCCTTTCCTCTCTGGAGCGTCTCAGCCTCCTTCAAGCTGGTTCTTTCCCTTTGCACGTGGGTAGCCATGAATAATGTTCACCCTCAGAGATTCACCAAAACGCTCTTCAAGATACCTGCCTATGTCAGAATATCCTACCTGACTCTGAAAAGCGTCATTGCTGTGAAAGAAACTGCGACATTTCTGTTTAAACTGATTTCACAAACAAGGATGAGGTTCCTCTTTCATCCCTTCCTTCCTTCTACCTTTATCCCCAGGGAACAGTCCTCACTCCCTCCCCTCTGCAGGACACTCTGAGGCTCCCTTCTCTCCTGCCTGGGAAACACCTGCACATTCCAGGAAGGTGCCAACCTCGTAAACATGAAAACCCTGCTCTGTTTTCCCCACGCACCCTTCAATGAGAGTTAAACGCAGAGATTATTTTTAAACCCAACCAGCAGATTAGCATCTAATTTCACCATCTCTACACTGCTGGTGAAAGACGAGCTGGGGAGAAAAACGTTCCATTTTTTCCAATTTCAACTCCGCACCGGGCTAATTAAGAAGCTGAGGTTAAAAAGCTCATCATAAACTGAACAAGTTCCAACCCAATTTCATTAGGATGCCAGGGCTTCATTGATTTAGGCAGGATTAGCTATTGTGAAATGGAAATGATGCTATTAGATGCATCTCCCCCTGCCTCCTGCTCCCCCTCCCAACATCCCCACGCCTCCCCACACATCCACCTCTCGTGCCGAGCCTGGCTGGCATGCTCAGCCGAGGCACAAAGCTGGCTCGTTTCATTATGGAGAGTTTAAGCAAAAGAGCCAATCAGCGTTTATTCGTCTGGCTGCAGCTGGAGTCAGCTCATCAAACAAATTAACAGGATTTTCATGGAGGGTTTTGGCCAACACACCACATTTCACTTGAAGTTGACTAAACAAACCTGAGCTGTGTTTCATCAGAGGAGAGAGCAGGGAGGATGAGAAAGAATGGTGATGTGACACTTACTGGGGAGAGGTTATCTTCTCTGTGCCACTGAAAAGGGACTGGGAAGGTGCAGCCATTCTTGGCCTCTGCCCTGGTAGGGGATGTCTGGGAGAGAAAAGTTTGAGGCCAGGAGCAAGAGGAAGGGGCCAGGTCTCCTCTGGAGCAACAGCAGCTGCTTAAGTGTCTGCTTGCGAGTTACAGGGAGGGATTTGATCGCTGCACTGAGGCTCTCACCACTGCTTTCTGCACCTTCTCTGGCTCTTCACTCTTCTCCTGCCCTTCCACCCACTCCATCCTCTCCTTTCTCCCCACATGCATTTTCATCCTGCAGCTTTCCCACAGTGTGACCTCTCGTGTCTTGCTCCCCCACTGCAAATACAAGTGGCAGCAGCAGGAGTGAGGACAGGCAGAGATCAGAAAGGTCCTGTGGGAGAGATCCCAGTGTGGAAGGGCAGGATCCAACCTGCTTGCTTCTCTGTGGCTGAGACGGGAGGCAAAGAAAAGGCAATTTACTGAGGAAGGAGAAGAATGCTTTCAGGGGAAAATCAGAGAAAAAGGAGCACCGGGCTGAGGGAGGGGAAAAAAAGGGAAGTCAACATATATGCAAAATTTCTCAAATCTGTGAGAAAGTGAGTGTAAAATATTCCTGAAAAATGCAAATAAGATCTTGGCCCAGTGGTTAGCTATGTATATACATAGGGGAAAGCTCATTTAGCACACAACAGTGCTATCACAGATATTTATACACATACACACACACACTTTGAGCTGTGGTTTGTGCATTTATTGAATAAGACAGAATGAAACTAGTTCATGAAGGAGAGTCCTGCCAGGTCAGCTTCAGTCTCAAAACTGGGGTAAAATATTCACCTCAATACGATCCCATTCAACTTAATTTTTACGGCTGGGCTGTTGGCTCCAATCCAGCACACAGAAGTGTGACCATTGAGGGATACACTGCAACTCAGACCTGCGGCTGTGGCTGAGAAGTTGGGAGAGTACCACCAAGATCTCTTCAATCTCATTACATCTAACAAATCTATCTGCTCTAAAACTTCTCTCAGTCAGCTTTGGAAAAGTCAGAGTTCAAGCCCTCAAAAACTGGATGATTTATTATTCATTTATTGTGCCTAGAATTGCTGGAGAACTTGATAACTATAGCATCTAGGTCTATTACTTAAATATAGTCTAAGGTTTTCATTCAGTTAGTCCTCAGGAGAAAAGAATGGCTATAGTTCCTTGTGTTAATTGGCTTCTGGGACAATAATAGAAAATTATTTTGGGGAGGATGTCCATTTTTAACTGAATCCTGGAAAATCGATCCCTCCTGACCAAAAAGGACTTAAAGAAATTGAACACTCCCAATTATGTCAATTGTCCTCCACCAATTATCTCAGGAGACTCATTTCTCACAAGCCTTTTCGGTTTAATCTTAGCAGACCTGTTCTTTTTCCATCAGACAGTGCAAGAACATGGACACAATTAGTGAAACCAGAAAGGCAGCTCAGGGAAGTGCACCCAGCATATGGGTGACATTCACAGTTAAGTGCCTCAGGGAGGTTATTGAGACAATAAGTCCACTGGGTTCCTTTTTTTAAAAAAAAGGTTACTTATTTCCCCATGTAATAAAAGCATCAATTGCCATGCAAGCCAGAGAACGAGTTCTCAACTCAGTCAGCCAGACCTGAGAAGGGTTTTTTTCCTTCTCCAGTGTAAGCTATGTGCAACCGGCATCATTACATATGTAATGAAATATTTAGGAATCAGGTACAGGTGAATGATTGACTGACAGGATTTCTCCAAACCATTGTATGCTCATGCAGGATATCAGAATAAATCAGTCAATATACCTGGTCAAAATAGCAGAACAGATTAAACCTTTGTGTCACTCCAAGATATGAAGGAGCTTTGATCTGGGAAAAAATGTATTATCTGCCCATCAAAACAGTGCCATGTCCTCCTACAGAGACTTCTGTCCTGCCTTGTGAAGACACAGGGTAGTCTTCTACCTTCTCCCATGTCTAAAACACGAGTCCTTAGCTATTTTATTTCCAGATCTCCAGGAATGTATCCTCTGTTGCTGTGCAGCTGTATTCTCCAGGGATATTCCTTGCAAGATATTTTCTTGTGTCTCATTTTCTATTCTGAATTTCTTTGGGTGTTTGTCAGTTTATAAAAAAGAAATAATAATATTAAACACGTTAGAGAATCTGAGCCTTATTTTTCTGCATTTCCAGAGCTTTTTGTTGCTCTTTTCTTTCTATAAATGTGTCTGAATACAGTATTTCTGTGTAGTAATTTCTCAGCTTTACCAGTACTCTTCTAGATAGAGAGAAAATAAAAACTCTAATGGTAAGGTGGTTCCAAATTTCCTGGATTTCTCTTGATTTCTGGTTTTCACATTGATCCGTGCTTTGCAAATAGACCTCTTTTTCCTCTCCCCTCTCTCAGCCTCCTGTTTAATTTATAGCTTAGTCTTTATGGGTCAGGAATTTTATCTAACTAGGTGTTTTATACATGGCCTAGCCCAACAAGGCCTCAACCTTGATTGCAGCCTCTAGACACCATCACACTACAGATACTAAATACTAAGTACTTCCACGCATGCTGCTGGGTGTTGAATAGGACATCTGTCTTGGCTCATTAAATGCAGCACTCCTCTGTTTTTCCAGGGAAAGTTTCACCTTGAGAGAGACCTCCCCACTCCCACAGCGAGGCAGAAAAAATGAGGAAAACGTAGCCAAGGCTGAGTTACAGGCACCTCATATGGAGGAAAAAACACAATATGGAATCTTGGTCCATTCCCCCGCCTCTCCTTTTGCCCTTCCCCTTTCTCTAAACAGCCACGTTTCTGAAAGAGGAATTATCTCCTTCAAATCAAAGCAGAGGGTAACCTGACTATTTCTTGTGGAGAAGTAATAATTAAGGCACTAGAAGGATGCAATCTGCATACATTATTGCAAGTTATGCCAACAGAATGTCAACATTTGTGTCATAAGTAATCTTGAGCAGCAATTACTCTGTGCCTTGGCCTGGAATCCACCGACAGACCCAGTGGTACTAATTGTAGGGAAACTTCTCCATTGGAGGGTGGACAGAGGGTTACAGGAAATTATCAGTGTGGAAAAGAGATCACCTAACTAGATCAGTGTGAATCTGTGGCTGAGGGAGAGCCCAATATCCTGAAAGTGAAACACCTGCCTCTTGCTTCAGAAAAGATAAACATTAGGTAAAATAAGTCAGTGACATGCTTGTTTTCATCTTGGTCCACTGGCAATGTTTTCCTGGCAGGATGCAAATCAGGTGGGAAGATCTTTGAAAAAAGTAATTACAAATACTACAAGTCATGATTAAGAGATCCTGATTCCTCATCAGTAGGAAAAGACACCTTGACAATAAGGGAAAAGATACATTCATTGAATTCTGTAAGATTTCTCAGCCCTGTAAAGTTAAGAATTAGACTCAGGATTTTCTGGCAGTACAGTCTAAGTCTCCACTGTAAATAAAGCTGCAGATTTGAAGGTTCTTTTAATTTCCTTTCTTATTGATACTACGTTTTGATATCACTCACTTAAAACAATGTCTGATGACACTAAACACAATGCTATGCTGGCATCATAGAAAGCAGGAGAGTTCCTAACAAAACACTTCCCTCTGTGAAATTAACTGGGAAATGTCTTTTTAACTTTCTCTTAGATATAGTATTATTAACTGATAAGTGCATAGCTCTGTGACGTCTGAGCTCTATTCCTCTCCCAAAGAAAAGGAGAAACGTGCATCCCCATCATGCCTCCAGTCACTAATAACTGTAAATGCTCACACTCACCTGCAGAAAAGGAGACACAGCTTGCACCAAAACTTTCCATATTTCCCTTTTCCCAGCCTAGAACCTGAAGTTGGAGCTAAAATTTTGCCTTATGAACAATTCCTGAAAAGCTGTCAACAGGGATGGCCAGCTGGTGTGAAATAAAACGAAACCTTCATCATCTTCATCATTTTTGAGGGACAGTTGGAAAATGCAATCTGTGGTGTTTGGAATGTAACTTTTGGTAACTTTGGATACAACAATGGTCAATGTCTAGCAATTTTAAAATACTTTAACCAATTTTATCTTTTGTTAGGCCTAGGAGAAGAAAAAGCATAATGAAATGCTTTTTCCCTTCTTACTAACTTCTCATACCCTAAAAAATCTATGAAGAATGACCAGAATTTTTATTTCCAGGGAGAATATTAATGAATTTTGTACATGTCCGCACTTTGCTTCCATATGGTACTCTTCCCTGCTTTTCACCTGTATATGAGGGACATATAAACTGTGGACAAAATTTTGGTTAGAACTAATCCTTTGTCTGCCCACTCTGTGCTGACTCCAACCATTTTGTTAACTTGCCCTGCCTTGCCTGTTGGTTAAACAGAAAGCATCATTTAATGCTTATTTTCACTCCATATCTTCCATGAATTTGCCTACTATCTTGTAGAAAGGCAGGAATCTTCAAGACATCCCCTCTGCTGTCATTCACTTCCCTCTTCCCAAAGCTTTATAACTCGACTCTCTGACTGTCTCTTGATAGCACGTGCCTCCTGCTGAGGATGCTGGCAGAGGAACTCTCATTTATCCTGAAAACCTGTAAGTTTATTGAGCAGGATCAGGCCCATGAAGAGTATCTTCTTGAGTTATTACCCACTGGTTTCCACGGTCTGCTCTGAATGGTCTCTGATCCCCAGCACACTGAGCTCCCTGTGTTTCACACACACCCTCAAATTGGAGCTTTCTTGCCAGGTACAGCAACGCTCCAAGGTCCTCACGCCTCCCCAAGGCCTGGAGCTCACAAAAGTTGCATTTTGTCTTAATACTCTGTCATTAAGTGGAGTTAAAAATAAAGCCTGCCAGAGCCTCGCAGCCTGCAGGGAAAAGGATATTAATTACAGCAGGCAGAGAGTGGAGAGGAGCTGCCTTGAGTGAGAAGTCTTCCTGCTGAGCTGTCACCTTCTCTGTGTCACCAGCAGAGCTCTGCTTCGGCGCTCACACAGAGCAGAGGTTGGCCCCGATACCTGTGAGATGGCAGGACTGGAGGAGCCAGCACAGGGATTTCATTGCTGGCTCTGACATGCTCACTGGCACTAACTTCCTTGCCAGCAAACCAAACCTCTGTGCAGCTTAACACAGGGACATGGAGGGAGGGATGAAGAAAAGGCAGTGGTGGCAGCTACAAGGGGAGAATCTATTCAGGGACCCAAAATACAATTCATTGCTAAAGGTTTCCATGCCTGAGACTTCAATTATAGGGATGAAGTGGGTCATTAAGGTCAGTGGACTCAGCAGAAAATGGAACCCAATTTTCCACCAAGAATTATGAAAAGAAGATTGAGCTGCCAAGGGAAGACAAAGATCAAAATATTAGTATCATCTCCATCTCATAGCTTCTTAGCAAAGGAGATACATAGCATTACATTTGCTATTCTTCTAATGGATAAATAGACATGAATATATCCCTTCAGAAGTTATATTTTTGTCCTGAGTACTCGACTTTTTACATAAAGTATATTTAGGACGGATATCTTCAGTATTTAAGTATGTGTTTATATGTCTATATTCATGTCTATTGCATGTTTAGAGGGAAGGTGTCTTTGAATAGGCCAGTACTTAGTTGGGTCACGGAAGAGACCAGATGCCCAGCTGGATCTTCACCTGGTACAGTGGGTTTGTAGGATGGGGAGTGAGGGCAATGGGGAATGGCCAGTCAGAGCACCCTGCGTTTCTGACAACTTATCTCCGTAATTTAAATAACCCCTAAGCTTTTCTGGAGGAGACAACAGAGGGAGGAAAATAATAAAATGAAAGAAAAGCCGCACCAGGAGTCAAGCATCATGAATTGCCATTTGAAACTCTTGCTGGGTGAATCAGTCAAGCTGGCAGTGGAAGCCCTTCTGATGGGAAGACTCCCAACACCATCCGCGGAAGGATAACGGCAGGGGAATGGTGCCGTACAGATGCTGCCATGCTCGGATGTGCTGGTATCTACTTCTTCTTTGTCAAAGCCTGACTTTGCCCAAGAAATCCTTTGAAAGAGAGATGTGTGCACCAGTGTCTAACAAACTTGGCAAGGACTCTCCCTCTGTTAGAGAAGACTTGAAAGTTCACTTAGAGGACACTACACCATCCTATCCCCATCTGCAAAAAAAAGCTCTTCACCACTCTTTTCAGAGCACTGTTGAGGAGAGAGGGAAATGAAAAAGAATAAGAGAGTTAAGGCACACAGACTGGTCCTTGAAACCAGCAGGAAAGAGGCAGTGAAAGAGCTTAATTAATGGCACATCAGAGTTCCCCAAGATGCGTGTCTAACGAGGCCTTTGCCTGGCACTTTAGCTTTGCTTGTGAAAAGTTAATGCAGGCAAAATGTAAGCAGAAGGCTGTGTGAAAACAGGAGCCAGCGTGAGCAGATACATCCTGATTTAATTCTCTCCTTTGGATGACAGCCCTGTGTGACTCCTCCCCACTACCCCCTTCTCAGGGACATGCTTATTACAGCTATTTCAGAGGGAAGAAACAACCAGCCAAAAATATAGGGAGAGATCCACTTTTATCACAAACAGCAAATGAATAAAGCAGGGTCAGAGTGTTGACTTAGAAAATTACAGTCTTCCTGGCTCGTGAATAAATCCAGACGTGGTACCCTATGCCATTCAGCTTCTACAGAATTTAATTTAGAGCAATTGATTTATTTGCTGTGGACAGGTGGACTCTATAAAGTATTTTTAGGGCAGAATTTATGGTGGGCTTTATCGTACAGTGAGTAAAAGAGCAACAAGAGTCTGACAAGCCTTTCCCGATTCCCATGGTCTCCCCATCCAAAGCAAGCATGAAATAGTTGCAATGAAACACAAGGCCAGCCAACACTGGTAGTGGAAGGGAGCCAAAGGAGTCTTCAGGTGAGGAAGGCTACGGTTAGTGGGAGTTAGTGGGGAAATTATATATAACGCCTTGAGACCAAGTGGGTACATCTGTTCCACCAGCCCTGCCCTAAAGGTCTAGGTTTTCTGTGCATAAAAACCTCACATTGTCAGAGGGATGATGGTGTCCAGTTAAGCTCGGCACTTGGATGAACGCAGAAGCTAGAGCTGGGACAGTGTTTGCTTGCTGGGTGGGGTACGTCCTTAGGAAGACTTTTCCTTAGAAACTCTTCCTTCCTTGTAACCTTCTCTTGAGCTTTACATTTTCAACTGTCAGGTTTTTGTGTTCGTGCTGCAGTTAGGATCAGGAGATGCCCACAAGCCTAAGCCACCTTGATGTTAAAAAAAAAAAGAAAAGACAGCAAGGAGGAGCTTTAAAAGCAGGAAGGTGTCCTTCGACAACTGCTGATTTCAAGGATAAATTGTTAGCCATTCCTGAAAGGCTTTTTGTTTCAGAGAGCTCAGGGCACTTCTTCTTCTATACCCTTCCTGGGTTTTGCTGGGTCTCCCTAGGACACAGCAGCAGGGCAGGTCTGTTTCCTAGGCTGTGTTTTGCAGCTCTTTAGGGAAGCACATAACTGAGATAAACAACCTTGGAAATTCTTTGCAGTTGAAAGGGTTAATTGAAACAATCAATAAGCCACAATACTCTGATTTCTGGGCTTGATTGACTTTGAACAGCAGAGCCAGTGTTTGGATGTGACACAGGCACAGCTGCAAAAACAATTGTTTCGTGTGAGTCAGCGAGAACCAGTGCCCCAGTGTGTAGAGGCAGCTGCTGTCTTCTCAGTGAAACCTAAGGCTGGGAACCTGATTTTGCTGTGCAGTTTGAGGTGGCAACACTTTTCCTCTAATTTCTCCATTGAGTTGCATCAAATCATTCTCCTTAAACAGCAAAGGCTAGAGGAGAGCATTCACCTTCTGTCCTGGATTGTAAGATCATCAGTCGATCTCCAAGTACTTCTCCAAGAAGGTCACTGCTACTGTCACCGTTGCAACAGAAAATCCAAGTGAGCTGCTAGGTGATATTTAGCAGTTTGAAAAGGAACAAAAAAGAAGCCTGGCAGATTCCAGACCTCTCATTTTCTGCACCATAGACTATATCCAAAACTAAAAACTGGAACTATGAAAGCTAGCCAGCGACACAAAATTAATTTTATACTAATTCTAAGATTTTACAAATAGAAAGGGAAAAAAAAACCTCAAGACATGCCAAGGACTGAAACATAAGGACACTCAGACAGCATCTATATTTCTTCAAGGTCTCCAAGGAGCTGAACGTGCCAGTGAGGGAGTCTCTGTCCAGAGATTTATAGAGTGAAAGCCAAGTAGAAACATGGCTGCAAAACACTTCCCCTCTTCTGGGGCCATTACCAGCTTTCACAGCCAACCTGTTCCCACTCCAGTGAAGTGGCCCCCTCTGTGAACCCCGAAACCTGAGCCTGTTCCTGCAACTGAGCATAGGTGAGCAAGTCTCTGACCTCCCTCAAGCAACCAGGGAGGACAATGTACTTTTTAATGCTAAGGGGGAATCATCCCTAAACGTAGGAGCCTGGAGGTCCCAGAGCTCCCACCTTATCACTGTGGACCCCAAAAGAGCTACCTGTTTCACAGTGTCTAATAGTTTCAAGAATTACTGAAGTTTACAGCCCTGGTTTTGGCCTTCCCTAGCCTGAGGGTCGTTGTTTCATTTAGTTTAGAGAAGACTCACCCAGAACAGAAATTTTGGCTGCAGAATACTGGTATTTGTGAGCTCGGCAGCATGCAGTGACAGTAAATGTGACATAGAGAGCCCAGACGGGTACAGGAGACACAAAGCATCTGTGTGAGCTCTTCAGGAGAGCAAGAAATGGAGAACAAAGCACTAGTGTGACCTGAGAGCAGACTGCTCATGAGTGTTTTTCAATTACAACAGACTATCATAAAGGGACAATGTTTTCTTATTTACAATAAATTTCATCAATTTATAAATCTTTCCCTTATTTAAGAAAAACACACAATACAATACAAGCTCCATCTGGCTCTATTTAGACTCTGGGTCTTTATGTTTGTACAGCCAGAAGCCATCAATTATTGTGTCAAGCCCGAAGATTTCAAGACCCTGGACACAGAAAATGAAAGGGAGGGAGGGAAGGCAGGGGGCAAAAATGGGAGCCTTGAAAAAGTTGTAATTAGTTGTGTGGTAAATGATCAACCTAGCAGTTATTAAGCATCCAAGCTTACAGAGTCCACAGTGCTTTACTGGCTCTTTTGCAAAGCTAAAGACACAAGGACACAGATACACAGGCAGGGTGCTGAAAAGGGGCTCAACAGGATTTTCCTCATTCCTTTTGGGAGATCTGCTGAAAACCAAACACATCCTTCTCCAAAGGACAATGTTAAAGACACCTATTTCTAATTCAGGGACCAAAAATTCTTCCAGGTAGCCCCTTTCTGCTTTTTCAAGAAGCAAGATGTAGGTGAGATTTGATGCAAGAACCTAAAGAGCAGGATTTATAGGGCACCAGGACAACACTTTGAGCAGAGGACTGAGGAGGATGATGGCTGAAGGAACAGACACTGAGATGTCCCCTCTCTTCCTTACCAAAAAGGAGTTCACAAGACCTGAACTTTAGTTTCAAACTTCCCTCCTGTGATCAGCCCATTGAGAGACAGCAGACTACTACAGCTGAAAACAAATATGCCTCTAGTTCCTGTGTTAGGAGACAAGGCTCTAAAGGTTTGTCATTAAATACAAGCCACCAAGGCATAAAAAAGCTTGTTACACTGACAAGTAGTAAAACAAGCTAGTGGACGAGTTGTGGTTATCCCCTGACTGTCAGCTGGAAGAGGAAGAAGGCACCACATCCATATCTCCTGGACACTGGAGGTGAAGAAAGGCTGTGCTGCAAACCTTTACTCCTGGCTTGCTCAAGTGCACAGCAAATGTGCATTTTCTCTCAGGTGCACATTAAGCACAGCTGAGCTTCGAAGGGAGTATCATTAGCATGGTCAGCCATGCAGTTCTCTCATTTTAATAACAATCTGGTGATTCATCCATCCCATTAATTTAACATTAAAAAAAAAGTGTGGGTCAGATCCTCTTCCTTTACCTAAGTTAAATAAAATAAAAAAAATAAATAAATAAAATTTTGCTTGGCTTTAACCAGAAAAATCTTACTACCATACAAAAAATGCATTTTCATCCACAGCTATCATTTTACCAGTTTGTAATATTATGATAATTGCTTTCCATGTTCAAAACTGGGACACTTAAAAGCATGAAATTGAATACTAAAGACCTTTTTCCCAGTACTGATCTGTATACCAGCAACAGGGAGGGACCCTCAGCCCTGCACCAAGACCCCATTTTGCTGGGAAAGTCTAAGCACAGAACAAAAAGACAATGCCTGCTTCAAGGAATTACAGGCTACACGTTACAGCCCAGCAATGAGCATCACCATTATCAAGCTAACTGCAGGCATCAAGTATATAATAAGCAATACACATATACTGAACTTTCCTAAGTGCATATTTTTTCAGAAGCAAATAGCATGAAAACTGAATCATGAATGGTGTCATTTTGCAATGTATTTTTGTTCTCTTAGAATTTGATTCCCAAATTCTTTCCTCAAAGAGAAAGTTGTAGCATTGGAAATACTTGCAGGTGTATTTTTGAACAAGAATAGGAATGCTTGGGTGAAATGTTTTTAACTGCAGTCCTAGAAGCTATGAAACCTCATGGGTTGGGTTAACCTAAGCTATTGTTTTGTCCCTTATTCAGATGTGTGAGTTGGCTTTGCTTAGATCACCCCAAACTACTATAGACCTAAGGTTTTTTTTCAGTAAAGGTAGTTAAACATGTGGATTATATTTTACATCATGATACTAGAGTGTCTACTTTGAGTTGCCAATGCCTTTAAACACCTTTATGTCCTATAAGTGCAACAGTAGAAAGTCCCCTTCCTCAGTTTCTGCAGCCAGAGCAAAGAGAGAGAAGGTAAAAGGAAAGCTGTCCCTGTTCCCAGAGGGCACCGCAGAGAACATTCTACCCCTAGAACCGAGGCTTTTCCAGGACCACCTCTGAAGACTGAACAGCAATTACTTAACCTGACCCAGAGCTGCTTCAGTGTGGAAGAGCAAATCATGCTCTGGAGTCTCATGAAAAGATTAAAAGAATAGCGATTGTGCCACACCAAATGTGACAGAGGCTTCATGCCAGTATAAACCCTTCCTCCCTTTAGTTTTCTCAGCCCCAGGACGTATCTAGCTATTGTGACACATATCAAAAGAGGGGGCAAGTCAGTTTGGAAGGGGGAGTGTTTCACATGCAAGCACTAAACCCAGACCATGAGATGATCTGTACCATGTAGTGCCTAACACCTCGATCAATCCGTGTATTGCAGAGAGGAATGTAAACACTGCAAAAATCCCTGTGATCACCCAACGACAGACTCACTTCTCTTTCATGTGGTTTGCTATGGGATTTTGGTTTGCAGGGCTGTGCCCAAGGAAGAACCACAGCTCAAAATCTACCCAAAGAAGGATGTTTTCTAAAAATTTCTGCAAAGCAGAAATATGTGAGCCCTTTCACATCACTGTGTTGTTTTTCTGTTCTTTCAGCTGAATAAGAACTGCTGTGAATTGTGGCCACTGTAAGCAGGTAAAATGAAAAGCAAATAATGCAACAGCTACACTAGGTCAGGCAACAGGGGTAATTGCAGAAAATGCCAAAGAGGGAAGAAACATCTCAGGTCAGAGATACACCTTTAGATGTCTGGGTGCACACAGCATGTGTCCCTGGCAGGGCACAAGTTGTCTCTATGGCCAAGTCTTCATGTTTAATCTGTCCACGTGGGAGGCTTTGAGGAGAATAGAGGTCAGAGGCAGTCAGGGGGTGCTGGGTAGCCACCAGGATCTGTCTCTAGCTTTCTGCAATGGAAAGGAGGGTTCTTGCAGGATATAAAAAGAGGTTGATAGACTTTTGAAACATATTTTCTGCTAAAGCGCTCATTTCTTTTCAAATCAGGCAGTTGGGAATATCCTGTGATTGGTAGAGACTTTTCCTCTCCATGCCTGCTTGCAGTCAGGGAAAATGAGACAAGGCTCTTGCTCAAGGTTTATGCTTTTCATTTTTACCTTCTTGTGTGGCAGAATGGACTAGTGGTAAAAGCAAAATACATATTAGAGCCTCTGGTTTGAATCCTATTTCTGCCTCAGGTGAACTCTGTTCCCTTCTTAGCATGCATGATTTAACTTTTTAATGCCTCTGTCTCTCCACTCCAGAAAATGATGGAAATAACTGTTACAAAACGCACCAGAGTTTTCAAACAGAAAATGTAAAGCCTTCTTTGTCTGGATAGGAGCAGCTATTTTCCACAATGATACTGGAAACTAGCATGCAATTCTGGTACCCTGTTCCAATATTGCCTTGCCTTTTCATGTGTTGATATGCTGTGACAGCTTGTTTTATGTTTATAACGCAGGTGTTTTGTTACTACATGACTCAATCAGCATGTGGTTATAGCAAACAGAGCGCTGAGGTACTGTTCTCTAGTGACAAAACCAGCTCCTCTTCTTCTGTCATCTCAGGGACCTTTGCTTTTGGGCTCTGACCAAAGCCCTGAGCCACAAGAGACAAAGCCAGTGGCCAAGCATGGCATGGATGGGTCTATGTGTGCCAGACACCATCACCACGGGACCTTCTGACTGACTTACCTGCTATAGCCTTAACAAATGACAACCCCAGAGAAGCCTCGCGACTCTGGCTGTCTCTCCTGAATTTTGTTGAGTCGAAGCACCAGTCTGACCATGTGCGAGTGGACAAAAATTCCTCAAGTAAGAGCAATTGGTATGAAAAACACGGACATAGAAGAAACCCTGGGGATAGGATGGAGCAGAATGAAATGAAGAAAATCAAAAGCTATAGAGCAATGGTATAGACAATTCCAGTGACACCACAACTGGAAGACATATTGATATTTAATTTTCCAGGATCTGTTGGCTCTGTACATAAAACCCTTTTGGAGATATTTCGGTTTAGGTAAGATCTCTGAGAAGTGAAATTTCCCTACCAGACCTTTTTGAGGCAGATTCTGTACATAGTTACAACTGCTTAACTCCTTAAATTCAGTAAGTTTAACTCAGAGATGACTGTATGTAACAGAGAACACATTTTGGCCTGTTGACTTTAATGCATATCCAGGGTTGGTCAGAAGTAAAACCCAGCTGCCAAGTCGCTGTTATAAATGTTGATTTAGTGTCTGCTTTGCTATATAGCATTTGGATTCTGCCTCATTTGCTTCCCACTCATAAATGAGATTTCACATATTGTCCTTTAAGTTTTACC
This sequence comes from Phaenicophaeus curvirostris, assembly GCF_032191515.1. Lineage (NCBI taxonomy): Eukaryota > Metazoa > Chordata > Aves > Cuculiformes > Cuculidae > Phaenicophaeus > Phaenicophaeus curvirostris. The sequence goes on from NC_091411.1 coordinate 5,845,476, forward strand.
TCTAGAGCATTTTCTTTTATTACTCACGCTTCTGGGGATTCTCACTGAGCATGAGAAAGTCGACTTACAGAGAACACGGGGTTTCTCTGCTTCAGTGTTTAAAATCCTCTGACTGTCCCTCCAGTCACCACTTTCCTCTCCTTTTTTTTTTCCGTGCTCAGGCTTTTGAGCTATAGAAGTGATCAATTGCTTAAATTATTGTAATGGTTTGCAGAGGGAAGGGGGAGGGGGCATGAGGGGATGGAATTAAAAAGTGTCCCTCCAAGCTGGGAACTTGGTATTAAAAATCTCAGTCAAATCCATTCTGAAACCGCTGAGCTAATAAATCTCACAAACACGGCTTTACAGAGGAAAGTCTAACTCAGTTTTAAGTATGTACTGCAGGTATTACTGCAACATGACTAATGGTGAGTGAATACTGCAGAAAGATGTCTGTGTATATTCATTTGAAGTCTTGAACAAATTTGCTTTGAATCTCCTGGTCTGTTTCTATGGCTGCTTTCCACAAATACTCTAGCAAATGAGCTTTACTAGTGCGAATACTCATCAAAAGTCAATTTGGAACTCAAATAGCTTGATATTTTCCAAAAGTGTATTCCAAATTACACACATGAACATGCAGTTCAAAATGGATGCTGGTTCTGATGTGATTAGTTACACAACTTGCCCAGTCGGAGATCAGAAATAATACAATACAGCTCATGTAACTATCCAGGCAGCTTGGATTTCAAACTTTGAATGTTGGATATTTTCAATGAACTGTTTGCGAACAGCTTAGTAGCCTTGACTTCCATCCTCCGAAGACATTTGTAAATAGTCATTTTAGCAACAAATAGCAGTTGGGAATTTTGCAATTTGTTGAGTGCCCAGCTTGCAGGAGGAGAGGAATACTGGATTTTTCTAATGAATTGCTGGTTATCTGTCTACCTCTGAATGTCAGGAAGCTCAATACTGCAGCTCCTATAGACAGAAAACCAGTAGTAAGTCATCACATTTTCCACTGAAGTCAGCTGAAAATTCATGTTCATTGCGTGCTGCTGACTGGCATGTGCAGAGATTTATCCCATTTCCAATGGGAACATGGAGAACTCACCTTGCAACCTTTCCTTGAGAGAAACAGCCGACCATGAATCACTTAACTAAACAGGCAATCCTACCCACGTCGCTCCAGTTTAGGAGCCTTGTGCCTTCAGACTAAGGCTGCTGCCCTGTGGGTGTGTTGGCATGCAGGAATAGTTAGTGGCAAAGAGTTTCTAATGCTGGCCCATCTCGGGTCACCTTTCCATCATTTTTTTTTTCTTACAGATATTATTCCATATCACAGGCTCCATGTCATGTACCATCACAACTAGAAATCACAATACAAATTATATGGGTAGAAGTGAAATATCGATGACCATGGATTTACCAGATGACCTTTTCTCTCGCTGAGAAGGGTTTAAGGATCCTTGTGCGAAAAGACACTAGTCAGGGAAGGCTGGACTCCTTCACATTTCACAGTGACAGGGTGAAGAGAGAGCTTTTAAACATTATCGGAAGGCATTTGCTGCTGTTATTAGATGAGAATCAATCCCAGTTCTCAATGTCACCAGTATGGATTTGCCATATCATGAAGGATATCCTTACCTGCCCTGCAGTGACAGGTTGACCAAGGCTGGTGCTTGCTCCCTACCATCCATGTTTTCTCTTCTGTCTCAGAACAGGCTTAAAGCTCTTGAACTCTCTGAGAATGGCATATTTGTCAGGCAAGAAAGAGAAGACAGAAGACAAACAGACAGCCGTGGTCCTAACTGGATCGAACTCGGGGAGAAATGATGTCATTACCAGCCTTGACGGTTTTCCAAGAGGAAACTTCCATCGTTTACCCATGAGCTGCAGCTCTGGCTGTAGTAAACACTGTTTTCCAGCTAATAAAATGAGGTACAATTTTTTACATGCTGTTTGTGATGACAGCGTAATCAGTCTTGCTGGGAGCAAGGCTCCAACTGGCCAGGAGCTGCAGAGAGCCCTGCATGAGGCATCCAGCTTCCTAAGTTTTAGGTTTATTTCTTTAGGATTTTATTTTTCCTAGTAAAACTCTCTGTGAATCTTCCCCCTTCATTTATTCATTTATTTATTTACTCATTGAATCTAGATTTATTCTGCTCCCTAGCAATTTCAGGTAAACAAAAGGAGACTCACTTCTGGGAAAAGGCTGTTAATAGCCTCACTGAGGGAGAAGCAAATGTAACTTTCCTCAACAAAGCTGCAGGGAGCATTGCTGCACACCCAGCAGGGTCTCAGGGGCAAAGCAGGTTGGTTAGTGAAAGAGCACGCACAGAGTTTGTGAGGTTGGTTGCTTTTTTTTCCCTTTTTTTCCTCTTTCATTCCAAGAAATACTTGCAGAAAGCAACTCAATGGGGATGTGAAAATAAACCAGAAGTTCTGCTTCTGCTGAATTTAAACTGAAAGAAGAGGGAATGATTCTGCACTTACTCCCATGTGGAATAGTGTGGGGGAGTCCCATTGTAAATCAAAATGAGGTGAGGTAGATTGTTATTTTTTTTTCAAATTTTTCCCTCCTCTATCACTCTCTTTTCACCCCTGCTTATTTGACTTTGTTTCTTCACATTATGGATTAGCATCCTTCCTCTGTTTCAGCTACAGTGTTTCCCAAGAAATAAAATATGAAAACCTGTGGTGCATTGTAGTGGCCATACACAGTCTATCTCAAATAAAAGAAATGAGGACTGAGATTCACTGTAGAAATTTGGAGAGCAGCCGTTCCCTACTGCTGAATTAAGTTTGTTGTGTTCTCATGCATCAAATGAAGTCTGATCCAAAGATCACCGATGTCAGTAGAAAGATTTCCGTTGACTTAGAAAGGCTGGAGATGGGGGCTTTGGATTAGGGTTGTGATAATGACCAGTCATATTTCCCAGTAAAAAAAAGTCAATAAAACCCTGAGCAGTCAAAGTCTGTCATTATCACCTCCAGTCTCCATCTGTGTTGCCACTTGCCCTCTCTCACACACAGTGGCTAGAGAAAATGTAGATATTTCTCCCTCTAAGAGCCTTGTACTAGGATCCACGAGACATGATTTTCTCTCTGGAAATTCAATTTCTGAGCCCCTTACAGTCTCAAATGACCAAATGGAAAAGACAGTAATTGCTGAGAAACTTATTGACTTTTCCTTTTTAATTAATCCTAAGTGGAAGAAAACCTGCAGTTCCCTGTCCAGATAGTGTATGTAAGAGAGGAGGAGAGAAGAGAGAGAGAGGGGAGAGAATCATAATTAAAATAACTCAAATTAATCTTGGTGAGTGCTTCTGCCACTTCAGTGCTCTGAGTATAAGGGGAAAGCGTCATTTTAGTCCAGCCTTTTTTGTTTCAAATGTCAGTTTGAATGAGGATGACCAGTCAGCAGTCGTGTCCCATCTGAAGGGAGGCTTTTCTGATCACTACAGCATCTGTATCTTTCCAGCCACTGTAACAGGTCAAAATGTCTCACATTTACTGTCTGTGAGGTCTGAAAGCGTGTTGTGTTCAGCAAAATGAAAAAAAAAAACAAAACTGATGTCTGGGGAAGTGGGTGATGGCAGAGAAGCTCCCCACTCATGGATGAGCTTCCTCAGTGATCCCGGGCAAGAAAGAAGGGATAAACTCTCTTGGTTCATGTCATGAATGTGGGCTGAGCACATCCCTATCAGCACAGCATCAGAAATCTTAGCTAGGTGATGTTTATGAAAACTTAAAGTTTTATTTTAGTCGTGCTGTAGTTCTGCAGCCAAAATAGCCCGGGCAGATGTAGCTCAGCTGTCACAGACCCATATTTCTGTGGTCACAGGGTGACACATTCACAGCAAATCCTGGACCCGTAAGGTTTGATTGACAAACAAAGTGGTGAGGATGACAGCAGGAGGAGAGAGACGAACAAGAAACTTCCACAGACATTACACACACTGGATCATCTGGCAGCTCTCAGCTCTTTAGGAAAGCAGAAGGATCTGAATTTTGGCCTGTGAAATCACCAAACTGGGCCAAACTGCTTGACTTTGAGTGATATCTGTTGGTGACAATAGAGGTTGACCTCAGGAAAAAAACAAATTATCCTGGGAAGAGAAACCACTGCTCACAAACAGCACCGACTTGTGTGTACCACAGAAAAGAAAGTTTTTTCTCCCTACCACTCCACTGCAGACAGCAGCTACACCACCACCACCCCCAATGCCCACAACAAACCTGTCCCAAGTGCATTTCAGAACACAGTTAAATGACAAGCAGCGACTCAGCTGACAATTAATCCTTTCTGCTGGAGAAGGGACCTCCTGCTATGTTTAGCCTCCTCCAAAGAAAGAGCAGCCTCTTAGAGAGAGAAAAATAACCCAGAGCCTTCATCCTGGTGCTTGACTTGCACTACACAGCACTCGGAAGGAGCAGGACTCAGCAGGAATTTGCATGCTTCGCATTGCAAGTTTGTATTCTAAACCCCTGGCCTCGTTCCCCGACTCGCAGAGCATCCCAAGCCAATTAGATTACATAACCAAATGAAGTCAATTGCAGATGAGCACAAAAAGCTGCTGTTTGATCTGGGTTCAGAGAAACACCCTCCATCTAGTAGTAGAAGCTAATGAAGGCCGACAGCTCAGGAGGAAGGAGCGATGTAGCTGTGCAGGGCTGGGACTTCAAGGCCACCCCCAGCTTCCTTGCAAGCAAAAGCGTGACTGGACAGTGAATCTGCAGTGCCACCCGTGCCGCGCAAGTCAGATCTTCAGAGACCTCTTCTAGACCATCTTTTCCACCCCTGTGCCCCTTCCCCCTGCAGTGTCTCCCCTGCACACGTCTCGGTTCTCTCTGAGATATTTTGTTTTATTTTAGTTTTCTTCCTGCTCGCTGAGAAGTTTTTGCTGGGATTAAAAAGGCATCAGGCAAATCATCGGTATGAAAGAGACAAGCTGAGAAGAGAGCAGATTAACCCACTCTACAGAGAAAACTCCTCATTTCTGGAGTGTTTGTTTTGAAAATGTCACTTCAACGGGTCACAGAATTCATGAATAAAATCCCATCCTTATTTCCATTCAAAAAGGAATAAAGATTTATTACCTAGCCTCACCAGGAAAGCAGTATTGACCCACCGATGAGTCAAGGTCTACAGCATTGCATGCAGGATTATTTATTGCTTTTAATTACCATAAACTAGCAAGGAACTTGTTTTAATAGATTTTTATTATTATTGTTTTATCGTGCTGTGGAAAATGTAAATGCAGAGAAAAGAAAGAGTGAATTGCCAGCAAAGCCTCCTGAGAATATGTGGCAATGGAATGAAAGACAGCTAGACACTGATGGGTTAAATAAAAGGTCACTGGCACTCGAGATCTTGGCAGCCTGTTGGTAAACTTGCTTTGAAGCATCATTAACCCCATTTTACTGATGAGAAAAATAGGGAGGGAGTAGCCCTAAAGATCTTTTAAGGTAGTATCAGGGATCCCCAGGGGAGGAAATTCGGTATCTAAATATTAGAAAACTTTGTCTCACATGATTGCTTCTAGTTTGCAAACTGGAACTGGTGAACTCAGAAGCGCGGAGAGACGATGGTGCTCAGAATGAAGGGAAAGTTTAAGGTGCAGCTGGTTGATGCAACCCTCTGACACCATCATGGGATCTGCAGACGTGAGCTTAACAGGGTAACCCAGGTGTTGCCCACTGGACACCCCTCGCTCAGAGGAAGTAAAGACCACTGCCTCATATCTACATTGCATCCATGTGCATGGGTGTTTCTCAGAAAAAAGAGTTCTTGTCGGGCTGTGTTTGAATGCATTTGTGCTGCAGGGCAAGAGAATAGTCAGCAGACTAATGTTAGTCATCATGTTACCTGCTCTGTCTCCTTTCACACATCCAGTTTTCCTTCCCGGCCAATGGTGATGGGAACCTTTCAGTCGGAGAAATGTAAGGCAGGCATGGTGCAACGGCAGGTGATTGACAGGCAGCCTATGATAATGAAGTCCATTTTTATTTTTTATCTCTTGTCGAGGTACAAGGACTCGGCCAGTGTCCCAGGTAATGAGTGTTCCCTCTCGCTCTCCCTCTCCCTCGCTTGGATATGAAAGTGTGTGTAGCCATGTGTAGCTGTGTTAACACTACATTACTAAAACCAATCCCAGGAGCCTGTTACTGCTGCACACCTCACCGACTCCAGCACTTCCTCACGTTGATTTGCATTCATGCAGTTTGTGTAAACAACACTGTTCAGGGAATATAAATAACTGCAGCCAGGAATGCAGTTCAGCTGTTCAGCCTCAGGAGCTCAGCAGCATCCCTCAGTTGCTGCTACAGGGCTGGAGCACACTGCCAAAGGGACAACCCAGCTCCCAGAATGGAGGGTGCTGCTGTACCCCAACATTTCTGCCTCCATCCCCAGCCCAAGAAGCCAAGGATGCCCAACTGCTGACTGGTTTTCAAGGGACCTTTCCATTCTGGCATGGAAAACTGATGAAAAAGCCTTAAAACAGTTTTCATGCATTGTGTTTCAGGCTGTAGTTACCAGAGCTCTCTCTGGGTGTTGATGGAGAAAGATAGACACTTCCAAAAAGTGATTCAGATTCCTGGCTGGCCATGAGATGGCTGACACCTCCCTCAGATGTGGGGTGATCACTGCCCACGTTAGGTGAGATAAACCCATATCTCTCACACTCGTGCCTCTCTCCTCCAAAGCTCAGGATTTGTAATGTTTAGCCCAAATTCAGTTAAATAAAAACCCCAGTGAACATCCTGCTCAGAGGTATCACAAGAAAAAGTCTTCAGTATGAAATCAGGTAAAACTCTGCCTGTTTCAAATATGCTTTGACCCAAGCTCAGAGATCTAAGGCCCAAAGAAATGCTCACATGCACGTGTTTGAAGTGAAGCTGCTATTGATCACCATGCCGCAGGGAGAGCATACTCATACTTGACCACCATAATTTCCTCATGATGTATTTGCTTCATCTCTCCTTGACTTCTGCAGGCAGGGGCAATGTCTTTAGAAGCACCACCTGGGAACTTCATGTTAATTAGTCATAAGCTTACATAAAACTCTCAGGTGGAGGCAACCAAACCAGATCAAGTAATTTTTTTTTCACTCAGAGTAAGAACAAAAACAGCTAAGAGCACTAAATATTAAAGAGATTAAAACTGAAATTTTCTGATCTTTTAAGGATTCACATAAAGCCTGGTCTGGAGCTGTAATATTGCATCCAGATTTGGATCCATATAGGCTCCTAAACTTAGCCTGGACGATGGCATAGTGAGGTTTTTTCTTTTGAAATTTAAAATTCCAAGAAAATGTTGGCAGAAACTCCACTGATTTCTAAAGTCTGCATCTTTGCTTTGCATTTAGGCCTTTCTCAATCCTTTTATTTTTTTGCCTTTTTTTAGCTGAGCTGAAGTAACTCAGATTAACAACACGCACTCTATTTAATTGGCTTCATATGGTTCTATTTTAACATTTGGATTAGAATAATATTTCAGAAAATGACTGCTATTATTTTTTTAACAGATGGTGAAAGATCCACCAACATAGGAAGTGAGTCACAAGTTATACTGTAAATAATAAATAATAATAATAATAGTTCTGCTGACAGTGTAACAAGGGCTCCGATTTGCTATCACACAGGAAAGCTAATAAATCAAAGTGGAAAGCGCCTCAGAAATCTTTTGTTTTAATTAGCAATGAACAAATTCATTCTGCCAAATGCTGAACCCACTGGAACACTGATGGCTTCTCATTTTGCTTGGGAGACAATTTGAAACAGTAAGGAGGAGTTGGAGGGGACAGCCAAACTATAATGAGAAAATACAGTACATGCATCTCCAGCTGGGCTGCTTTCAGGGCCATTTCACAAGTGGAGAAGTAAAAAAAAAAAAAACACTGAAAAAATAATAGTGATTACAATAAATTCATGCATGTCCCCAGAGTGATGGCCTTTGCTTAGTACCAGTCCCTCAGTACAGTCATTTCCCTTTGAAACACCCACATGTAAACGTTGTTTCTCATCATGCTTGCTCCTGGTTGGATGCTACACTTTATCATGCGGCCACCTGAGTGGATTTGCACATATTCTTCCCACACAAGCACCACACAGGCTCAGAGCTGCTGTGTGCTGTGCACACCCTGCCACAAACCCCTGCACCCTCCCAAAGGGGCTGAGGAGAATCGAGGTGGCAATAAGAGGATGGCCCCCAAGAGAAAAGGGAGGTGGTTGAGTCACCATCCCTGGAGGTGTTTAAAATATATAGGTGGACGAGGTGCTCAGGGACATGGGTTAGTGGCAGATAGGAATGTTTGGACTCAATGATCCAAGAGGTCTTTTCCAACCTGGTGATTCTATGATTCTAAGTTCAGGGCTAAAGGAAATGCTGTTGTGGCCCCACTGCAAGGAAAAAGAGCTATCGTGCAGCAAGCTCTGCTCTACCTGAGTAATGTCTATACATCACAGCTGGTTCCAGAGACATTCAGCCACATCATTGAAGAGCATCTAATATATCATTTAGATCTAATGCTCTATATAATATCTTTGGTAGCTGGACACCGTGGTAATTGATTCTGTAGACAGAGGTGAAAGAATGGATGTACATACACGAGACCTTGGCAGAAAAGAAGGTTTGGCAAACTAACAACTCTGAGTCTCTGCCATGCCCTCATTTCCTCCATGTCTGTGTGACTGTCACTGTCATGAATAAAATTTTTACAATTGGTGAGAAGTTTGGTTGACTGTTGCTAGCAGAGAAGGGACCAAATACACCCAGTTCTACCCTCTCCTGCTGTTGGATCACAGTCACACTGTGGCTTTCTGAAAGCGGGCTTAAAAAATGAGATCTGTTTTTTGAAAAAGCTGGATTTTCTTTCTTTGCTCACATAACAGAACAAGGAAATGCAGGGCCAGATCTTAACAGCTCTGCTGCCAACTTCTCCTGGTGAAAAAATGGTCTCAACCTTCATCCATGAAGCATTTTTTGGTAACGCAACCTTCATTCTCTCCCCAAGATATTGCAACTTCAGAAATTACTTTGTGTATGAAGTCAACATGAAAAGGACTTCATCACTTCAGATCTCTCTAGTTCTGCTTAGCTGCTGTTGGTAGGAGTTACCAACAGCTTCTGACCCACCTTTGCTTGTCAGAGTTCATTCCATTCTTTACCGTGCTGAGAAACTGGAATAGAATGGAGATTGAGCAGAGATGCTTACTGCCCACAAGGAGCTGTGTGGCTGAACTGTGGCAAGCAGCCGAGGCAAATGTGACCCATGTACCACAAATATCTGCAGCTTCCTTTTCCAGGCTACAGAGCAACGTGGAGCTCTACCACGGGACATTTCCTTTATTACAATTGACTGACGTCTCTCACATTGCCAGAGATTGCAAAGGACCCTTCTCTGAGTCAGGTTGTATGATATATTGTGGCTGCCTTCTTACAACATTTTGTAGACAGAGAAACATGAATGATTTGTTCTCCTCCTTTGCTACGCATGTAAGCATCTCTACCTATTCCACCATTTGCCTCTCTGTCCTGCTACTTTACATCTGTATAAAACTACCTGCTGCCATAGTACCTGAGTGATTCCTATATAAAACTGACAGGAGAAAAGAAGTCTCAACAGACTTAAGAGGTAAAGGAGAGGAGGAACAGCAGTAGCCAGGATGAGATAGGGTGCAGGACAACACCAAGCTGCCGACGCCTCATTATTGCACAGGTGTGCCAGTCCCTGCTTTGCTCTATCTGTGCAGTATAACTCAACTCTGAACGCTAACAAATTCTCTGCAATTCACTCTGCAGATTCAGGTTGGATGGGACACCAAGAGCTCAAGGCCACAATGAGCTTGTTATCTCCTTCAGTGATTGAGTGCTTTCGATTTCCCTACTGGGGACTCATTCTGACTAGATGTAGGTGACATTCTCTACATCTGAGTTAATTACCTGGACCCCCTTCATCATCAAGGGAGAGAAATAACACACCTATGGCATGCCTCATCAGAGTTATTAGATGTGTCCTCTATGCACATGCAGGGTGTAAGCAATCACCGTCCTGTAGAGTTGCTGAAATGAAGAGTATCATACACTTGGAAAAACTCACAACAGTTGAAGCCTGTGCCAGATTTTGATGCTTACCCTTTCCTTACCCCAGAGCCTATCTCAGAAGGTATCTGAATTTCGAAATTCCTCTCATAATTAATTCATAGTTAATCTTGAATAGGTGTGATTTTAATAATCATTCAGTAGATCTAATACTGCAGAATTGCCGCACCATTGAACTTGAAATTACATGAAATGAGACAGCTATTTAAATAATGGCCTCTTCTGAGCTTAGGTGTTTGGGGTTTTTGTTACAGAGATATCCAAAAGCAGTAAGTTCCTGTCATGATGTTATACCATTTCAGCAGCCATGTAGTCAGCCATTAATCCATTAATATATTTTAGTGAGTTACAGTCTACCTGCAAAAGTACTTGCCTGTTTATGTGCAGTTTCACAAATGATATTCAGAAAGCATCTGTTCATTGCTTAGAGCTTTCTGTTGTAGAATTAAAAATCATAGAATCATAGAATCATAGAATCATAGAATCATAGAATAGTTTAGGTTGGAAGGGACCTTAAAGATCATCTAGTTCCAATCCCCCTGCAGTGGGCAGGGACACCTCCCACTAGATCAGGCAGCCTAAGCCTCATCCAACCTGGCCTTGAACATTTCCAGGGATGGAGAAGCCACAACTTCCCTGGGCAACCTGTTCCAGTGCCTCACCACCTTCACAGTGAAGAAATTCCTCCTTATGTCTAGTCTAAATCTGCCCCCTTCCAGTTCATACCCCTTGCCCCTAGGCCTATCACTACAAGCCTTTGTGAACACTCCCTCTTCAGCTTTCTGGGGAGATACCATAGTATCTGAGAGATATGATAGTATCTGCTCTTTGTATTTATTCATAAGCTATAATGAAGTAAAATATTGAGCTTTAAATGGCTTTGTACATTATTTAATGATCATCTCAATTAGCTGTACTTCCCCTTCAAATATTTTTAATGAAACCATGTGCTTCTGGTCCAAAGGTGGTGATAACATGTGTACAATGTGCACTAACTCAGACATTGAGTAACATGTCAAGTAGAATACTTCTGCTGTAGCTTTACTTATTTAACTGAAGCCAAATCTGAAATAAGCCACCTGTTCTCAAGTTTTTTGAATCTGGGGCTGGCACCGATAGGTAGATTTCTCTTCCTCACCCCCTCCCCACCCCGAGTCTCTGGTACCCATCCATGCTCTTGGCCCTTGCGTGGTGTTTAGCAGAGCGATGTCTCCCCGTGGGAAAGACTCTGCTGTTGAGTTTGGGAACATGGCAGCAGGAAGAGAAACAGCACAGGAGAGAGCCTTGGCTTACTGAGATTTTCATCATCATGTGCCACCACGCGTGACCCCTTGTAGGACAAGCCAAGGGGGTTTTCTGAATCAAAATCTGATTTGATAAGCGGAGGGAAGCATTGGTTTTTATAGCCCTGTCGAACATAAATATTGATTTTTAAGGCCTAATCGTCTGCTGCGGCTGAACTTCATCCAAGGGGTTTTTTTATTATTATTATTTTTGTAGCTTCAATTGATCGGCTGGAGAAGGGAGGAATAACAAAGAAGCAGAAAAAGGGCTGCAACTTAGTTTTCTCGTGTTGCCCAGGCAAGGTTGCTGCAGCTCTGTCACTCACGCAGCCCCCACTCTGCTGGGATGCTGCCGGCAGCCAAGGATGTGCTGCTGAATGAGCCCTTGTCAGCTGCCATCCTTGCTGGCTGGCTCGCTCATAGCTCCTATTTAGCTTCCTCGCTGGTTCCCTCATAAATATTCACACCACACAGCCAGCAGAAGACATTGTTTTTTCCTTAATTTCCATATTCAGCATGACATCAAAAATTATTCAGAGACAGGTTCAGCAGGGGCTGTGTATCCAGGGAAGCGGACAAAGAGAGAGCGAGGGATATGTGTTGGGTGCAGTGGGGGAAAGAAGACAAGAGCACACAGCAGTGAGGGAGACAGGGAACAAGGTGAGGAGCATGATGGAGGTAGAGAAAGAGAGCTGGGAATTATCTTGGTCGAACAATCACAGCAAAATGAAGCTGTTCCCATTCATAACCCAGGCAATCCATGTCCTCATCAGGAGGTTTTCATAAGTGATTAATGGTTAATTTGTTAAAATTCAATGAAATCTTGTTTCCTCTCTTTAAATTAGAATTCAGGGAGAGAGGGAGAGAGAGACGGTCCCAGCCATCCCCTGCTGCTTCTTGACAGAATATAATTCATCTGCCAGAACTGGCTCTTGCTTTCAAAGGATTACAATAAAATAGAAACATAGCCCGGGGCAACAGCCATGGAGCTCTGGAAGGCTCAGTTGAGTCAAAGGGGCAGAGGGGAGACCTCGAACCCCTGAATGTGTTGGCAGGCAGTCTTTGGAATAAAGCCAGAATCAGCATGGTTGAATCATGGGCAGTTCAGTCCTACACTGAATCCTAATCTCCTGCCATGGGACATGATTTCTGCTGTTTGCATTATGATAAGGAAGGACCAGGATGAGCCTCTAGCACTGAAAATGCATGGAGGGGCGATTTCTATGTATCACATCTGCAAATGTCTGGGAGACATGGGCACTACTTTACGAAGCAGAACAGAAGGAGCATTTCATGGGCACACACACACACACACACATTGAAGACTGGACTATTTTTTGTTCATTTCTGCTTTATTTCATTACTGAGACATCTTACTGATGATATGTAACCAGTCCTTAAATAAAGAAAAATATATATAATTGGTTGTGAGCCATTATGAAGACAACCCTACTCTGGCTGTCAGATTAATTTGCTTCTATATAAAATCATTAACCTCATGAGATATTTCAGTGTAACTCAAGCCACTGAATCTGACATCAGATGTTATGTTCCAAGCCACAGATCTTGTCCTTATTTGCCTGAGACGGAGGACGTCAAAGATTCATAGCTTCCATTGAAAGAAAGAGATTTAGTCAACAGTATTTTGGTAGTAGATATTGCAACAGGCAGTTCAGTTCCTTAGAACCATCTTCTAGACAGTCATCCAGGCTGGAGAGAAAGCCAATGAGACATAGTAAATTCTCCACATCCCATGGTAGACGTTCTAGCAATTAATTAATACATTTTAAAAAAAAAAAAAAAAAAAAAGAAAACCTTCTTTTTTGCACTCAATTCAGTTCTGTGTCAGTTACCAAGTATGTGATGCTGTTATGTTGTCTGCTAGACTGAAAAAGAATTATTTAGTGAATTTTCTAAGCATAAATGCAAGAGCTTTTATCACTTAAGACTTTAAAAATATTCTGGAAGTATCTTCATTCTAATTTTCAAAGAAATGCTAGAGTTTTTTCAGGTTTTCTTCTGTGAATTTAGAAGTATACAGAAAGTTTAATTGTTTCTGTTTGACTGTTAAGCTGAAATCCATCAGTGCAAACTCCTAGTGAGCTTTCAAAATTCCTCTTTTTTCCAGGGACTAAGTTTCAGCAGAAGTTCAGCTACTAATTTTTACTACCTTATTTTCTCTGAACTGAAATTTCTTTATCTGGAAATTCTCTATCCATTCCATTTGAAAGTTCAGTCTTACATACATCTTCCTGAGGGATAAAAACTTGGAGAATACTTTATCCCCCGAGAAGTCGTGTTCAAGGCCAGGTTGGATGGGCCTTGGGCAGCCTGAGCCAGTGGGAGGTGTCCCTGCCCGTGGCAGAGGGGTTGGAACTAGATGACCTTAATGGTGACTTCCAATCCAAACTATTTTATTATTCTATATTTTTATACACTAATGGCTTAAGATAAACTTGTGTTTGCTTTTATGCAATGCTATCGCTGTGTAAAGGCCCAATGCATTGATTTAGCACAGTTTTTGGACAGTGAAGCCCTTCCAAGACAAGGAAAGGTGAAAAAACTAGATCCCCAGTTTAATGGCTGCAGAAGTATACTCTGAAAAGTGTTGCTTTCCCAACCTAGAGATGTCACGCTGTCTTGCATTACAATTTCCTATGCTGTTATATCCTGTAATTGCATTTCCCCAGTTTTTCCTGCCTGTGTTTTTTGCTGTTTCTTCTAAGACTTGTGACAAGAGGTTCTAATCAAGATTGAGACCCTGCTGTGCCAGACACAAAACAAAACCTTGTAAGACCCAGCCCTTGTCCACACTAGGTTGAATGCTGCAGAGGAAAAGCAGACAGAGGGTTGGAAGGCAATCAAGAGGTCTCAGCAAACTATTAAACTCTGTAACTTCTGCCCTACATCTCTGTGATGCTGGATTACACTGAATTGCACACGTGTGAGAAGCAGTACGAGGATTAGAAATGTAGAATGGAAAAGGACTCTGTGAGTGCTCAGCATAGGTATCGTGTTATTTGAGTCACAATATATTCAGTCTCTGAACTGGGATTTAGAGGCCTAAAACTTCCAAGCTTGGAAATGACCTTTCATCTTGTGAAATGTTCTGGCTTTTGTGTGTTCGCAGCATCCACCTCAACTCTGCATTTAAATAAATGTTTGTGTTTAATGATTACTGCTTATCTCCTCCATACAGTGTTAATAAGAAATTGAAAATATTTCTGCTGTGCTGCATGATCCATTGCACCTGGGCATCAACTTTCAAGAAATGACATTTCCTGAATGCTGCTCATTAAGATTCAAAAGCACCTTGTGATATGTATAAATCTTATGAGCCTTAGATTAAAGATGGATACCTGAATGAGAGGCATGTGGAGTGATTCTCCAAAAAGGAGCAGAGCAAGAAAATGTCAGAGCAATGAATGCCATGCAAATATTTTTCTTTCCAGTTCCTTTTAGACAATATCCCCATTGAATCCAGGGAGAAGTAAAACATTATATCCAATACTTATCTCACTCAAACTGACACAGAGATACTGAATTCATTGGAATTACGCTGACTTGCACCAACACAATAGCCAGTCCATCATGCTTATTCAAATGTAAATATTTTCCCCCTTCTTTGACTCAATCAGAGTTGTTTTCCACCTGGAGTATCAATAATGAAATATTTGATGTATTTATTTATTGTAAATTCTCACTTTAATCAAGCGATTCTTCAGTGGACTTCATTTAGTGCTGAAGTAATTGTTTTACTGATACTTCAGCATAAAGAGGTTGGGCAATTCCTGATTAATAAGTTTCAAAACGTCTAGAATGTGCAAGCCGAGAATCACTCTTAAATATCCAGTCACATGAATGACAGATTATCTAGGCTGTGCAGGAGATATAAGCATGTCAGTGGAGATCGTATTAAAAACTTGATCATTTTTCTCCTGTTTGTTGAGGAATCCACATGGCATTTACAGCAGAGGTGGATTTTAAGTGAGAATCCTCCTACTTCCTCTTAATGAGTTTTCCATTTATTGATATTTGCATTATTCAAATCAGTGACAACAAGGTTAGAGGCTTCCCACCAGTTGTTGCAATAATTTGGCAAAGTTTTCAGAGAAGAGCAAAAGGAGTAAGAAAAAATAGAAGAAAAAGCAGTGCACAGGGCTCGGAAATAATGGCCAATGGAGGATGAAGGCAGATATCCTTTTCAATGCAGGAGGCAAGTGCCCCAAAGACATTGAAAGAGATGAAAGGAAGGAAGTTAGAGGATGTGTAGTAACTATGATTCTTCCTGGCCAGGGTTAGGAAAATTAAGGGAGTCAAAAGACATAAAAGACGACCCAGACAACAGCAAGTACACACTGGTGCTACACAATCACAACATGGTGTATCACCAAGAAGAGCCCCCTGGAGCTCAACCTGATTGCATGTAGATATATAAAACAAGGAGCCTCCCTAAGCCCAGAGATCATCTCTGCTGACAAAGTGCCAAGTTGTGGAACTGAGACATTTGCACTTTTGGCAAATACCATGTTTTCAACACACTCCTGCAAGGGTGCAGTTGTTCTGCAAAAGCAACTTCATCCTTTGAGATAGGAGGGAAGAGGAATTGGATGTTGCCATTCCTTGGTGAACTCCCTTCGAGAGTCTTGAGACTCCTCAAAATGTCCATGTAGAGGATAATATCAAAGGAGACTGAGGTTTTATCTTTCCAGTTGATTTTCTTCAGAGGTTTCTTTTGACAGTTTGATGGTCTCCAAGAAAAACTCATTAAAAGTTTCCTCTTCAATCTGTTTCTACTGAAAGTCCTGACCCTTCTTCATTTGCTATAAATTTAGCTTTTGGACAGAATCTGTAATACAGCGAGTCATGGACAAATGGCTGGTATCGCTGATGCCACATGCCATTTTGGAAGAAGAAGTTGTAATACATACAAAAAGTATGTCAGCAGTGAACTAGCCTTTTTAGCAATTTTGGTAATGCTGCTGGACAAAGTAAGATCATTTGGCAGTGTCCAATAACTTGTTTCCTTTTTGTGGGTAAGAGCCTAAGTGTCAGTCTCATCTTTGCTCAGCTGAACCACTGTCTTATCACAGCTCTTATAGTAGGCTGATAAGGCAAAACTGATGTGTCATATGGCCAAACCTTGTATTGCAGCAATCATCCCATTCCCTGTTTCCATCTCTTCTCCAACTCAAGCAGAACAGAGCCCATGCATCATTAATTTATGTTGCTTGTCAGTCTTATCTGTCCCTGGGCATTTAAGACAGCAGAGAAACAAACTCTAAAACTGAAATCCCACATAGACATAGTGGTACAGAGATACTGTCTCACAGAAAGGGAGACAGGTTTGCTGGCTCATTAAGACTATTTTCCTAATGGGAGTTTCCTCCATGGTTTTCATCGTCTTGCTTTTCATCCATTAGGATGAAATTTTAGCTACTCAATACAATCAGTCTGATTTTGAAGGCATTCTCACATATTGCTTCACTACTTTCCGGTGGTTGAAGAAATTAGTAAAGAATAATTAAATATTGCTAAGAATCCTCATGACTAGTGTCATCTCCATCATCCCACTGTTTCCTGGCTTCTTGGAAGGGGTGGATTTGAATATGTTGAAAATGTTAGAAGGTAGGGGGCTGAGAAGCACATGCATGTTGCTGTTAGCATCATTATCTGAGCAAGCATGAACACACAGATAGACAGCTCAGGCTGATAGACACACTGCAACTGGCCCTCAGATCTCTAAGAGAAAAGCAAAGAGTCCATCACTTCCCACCAGTCTGTTAAGCAGCAGGCGAATAGAAAGGACATGGAGAGGTCAAACTTTGCTCAACTCAAGAAATAATATGTATAAGGATGAAGAAGATAGTTTCTAGCTTCAAACTGCTAGGAGATGACTGATGCCACCTGAGAAGAGAGCAGCAAAGGCTCAGCGATGCCAAGATAACACCCTGGCTGAGACAGAAGAGCCTTTAAATGCATTTCTTGTGCAAGTCTGGCCAAAGCTCAGGGAATGGAGATAAGAGCCTCACGGGTGCAGAGGAGACCAGTCTGCAGCCACGGCAAGTCCACAACAGCAGTTCAGTGAGGCAAAAGAGGAGTAGCTAAAAGCCACAGAGATTTCAGATCATTATCTCTACTACAAGGTTGCAGTTGCTAAACCAGAACAGAGGTTTCTGCCAGGGTAAGAGGATTTAAAGACAGGAAAGTATGCATCTACCAGGAGTCTGCTTTGCATTCATAACTTGTCAGTTATCCCAGAGGGTCCTAAATCACTGGAAAATTTTTCTGGTCAGGAAAAGAGATCTAGGGATCTACTGAGCCTATGCAATTGGATCACCGTGGCATGAGCTGCAGGCTGGGTTCCTGGACCCCAGCACTGGTACTATTAACATGATACCTGCACTGCTGGGGTTTGAGGTAGACAACCCATGGGAGCTTTCCCCAGCTCTCTTGATTCCATTTCCTTAAAACTCTTCAATTTAATCCAGAAGCATCCTGCTCCTAGGATCGTGCATCATTTGTTTCTACAGATCTCTACTAACACAGTTTACCCTGGTAGCTAACAACTTCCCTTAATCTCAGCACAGCTTTGTTCTAAGGAGGGAGATGCAGCTGCTAAAAGGAGTCTCATCTCTTAACCTGCCTTCCCACTGCTGGAGTGTGGCTCTAGGGTGGTGGGGCTACACTCACTGATTTTCAGCACACCGAGGGCGTGGGACGGAACAAGAGCACCTATCAGACAGTGGCACAGGAGCAGCATCGCTGAGAGGGAACTTGCACCACTCACATCTCCTTGACAGCAGATGGGGCACGGTCTGGAGGAAGCTGTCACCACATGGGTCCTAGCTAATGTGGGTTTTCATACAGCAATGAGAGACCTTTTAGGTAGGGTTGTTAAATTCACTGTGAACCAGAAGATATAATAGATCAGGAAAGTGTGGGGAGGGGCAGAGGGGAAATAAGTGAGAGCATACAAATTAAAAAGCAGCATTTGAAATCTAATCAAATATTCTCTCAATTTACACACCACCCCTGCAGTGCTGTGCAGCTTTATTAGGTTTTTATTCCATATTCTCTTTTAAAGTGACATTTACATTAATTTACAGTACTAACATGAAGCCCTATTTAAAAGCTGAGAGTTTTTGTAACTTTTTTATTTTTCAGCAGCTCTCCCTGAGTTTCTAGCTGACTAATAAGGAGTCTTTAGTTTTATTTCATGTCTGCAGGAGTGGATCCGAAGTCTCTTCAAGGTGAGCTCCTGCTGTTTTTGTTAAATGTGGAAGGGAGACCATCTTGGTGGGGTCAGGTGGTAATTGGCTGTGAAGCAGAAATGTTCCAATCCCATAGTCCTCCATACTCCAAAGTGCCTTTAGTGCCTGTAATCAGTGCTGAAGTCTATTCCAGCTTCAAATCCAGTGACCAGCTGCATTTGGAGGGGATGCACTGTCATCCAAGTGTCACACAGAGAGGTCTAATTTTGCTTTGAACTGGTGGGATTTTACTTGAGGTCAACACAGAGGAAGCTGTCTGGAAAAATGGGGTGAGCATATGCACCCAGAATAGGCATTTTAAAGTTCATTTCCCATCATTTTCTTGGCTTTCTTTCCTTTCTTTTTTTTTTTTTTTTTTTTTTTTTTTTGGTGTTTGTTTGTTCATGTTTTTTTCCCCAAAATGTTAACGAGTTTGTAGCAGTGCCCAGTGCATTATCCAGGAGCAGGAAAGGCGCTGACACCTTCTTTCCTTGGCCAGAAGTGAAATCAGAAGATCCCTTCTGCTGTCCTAGGGTAGGACAGATGTGCACTCACAGACTCAAATTCTCTTTGCTGATCCAATTTGTCCCCTTTTCCTACAATTTCTTTCCATTTTTTTTTTATTCCCTAATTAACGCAGGTAATGAATTGCATATGGCCACAGCATTTACTTCTCTGTGTGAAATCTGTAGCAGCTGCATTGTTTATCAGTTCAATATGTTTACTACAGATGCCATTTCTGTGTGACAATTAAGTTGTTTAAAATCTCCTTTTCCCACCCGCTACGTCCCTCTTTAGCCTTTCCGTCTTCTTTCCAACATGCATCACTGCAACCTTATTCCTTTCCCAGGTTACTGCCACACTCCAACTAAAAGATCAAATAAAAGAATCATAGAATCAAGGAATGGTTTGGATCAAAAGGGACCTTAAAGACCACCCAGTTCCAACCCCTCTGCCAGGGGTAGGGGCACCTCCCACTGGATCAGGTTACTCAAAGCCTCATCCAACCTGGCCTTGAACACCTTCCAGGGATGGGACATCCATGACTTTGCTGGGCAACATAGGCCAGTGCCTCACCACGTTGAAAGGAAAAAATTCTTCCTAATATTTCATGTAAATCTCCCCTCTTTCAGCTTAAAACCTTTCCCCCTCATCTTATCACTACAGTCTCTGATCAAGAGCCCCTCCCCAGCTTTCCTGCAGCCCCTTTCCGTACTGGAAGCTGCTGTAAAGTCTCCCCAGAGCCTTCTGTTCTCTAAGCTGAACAACCCCAACTGTCCCAGCCAGTCCTTGTACTGGAGGTGCCCCAGCCCTCAGTCCATCTCCCTGGTCTCCTCTGAGCTCACTCCAACATGTCCTTCTCAAGCTGAGGACTCCAGAACTGAACGTGGGGCTCCAGGTGAGGTCTCACAAGGGCAGAGCAGAAGGGGAGAACCACCTCCCTCAACCTGCTGGTTACACTTGTGATGCAGCCCAGGATATGGTTGGCAAATCTGACAGAGATCTGAACCTTGAGTGGCCTTTTAAGATGCTGGAAAGTCTGGAAATGTTACTACATTCTGATTTCCACCAAATGCAAGGTAAACTGACCACCGAGGGTACAAATTATGGAAAATGAGACCCACAGCCTTTTGCATGAGACAAATAAAAATTGATTTACCTCCTTTCATTTAACCATGAGTGGATCCTACACATCTTTGGAGAAATATTGTGCTCTTCAGACCTTTTCAAGTATAATGACATCTGAAACGTACATACTTTACCAGTGCTATTGAACTGGACTGTGAAATAATCTTTGAACTACGTCAATATGGCAAAACACACAGAGGGGCATGATTTACTTAGGCCATAATTAAACATTGAATTTGCCTCTCTTCTGGGCTCAGCTGAATTCCCGTCAGCAGCCTCTACAGCAAATTGTTGCAACCTAATGTCCTATGTGTTTGGATTTTGTTAATTTATTTCCTGCACCTCATTTTCCTGGAATGACTGAGGTTATTTATGGCACAGCAGCAAACACTTTACATTTATGGGGGGTTATGAATTTCAGTAATGGGTTTTGTAGCAATTTAATCTGTCCCAACTATGAGGCATTTTACAATGACAATTAAATTATTATTAAAAAAAATAAACCTCAAATGACATTCTTATCACTTATCAACATATCAAAAGTTTCACTGTGTTGTATTTGTGGGCTAGGTTATAAATATTCTCCTGTACTTTTTAGAAAATCCTTGCTGCAAACTCCAAGTGAACTTAATTAATCTCTACAGCTTGTTTGAAAGGAATATTCTTTACACATTCCAGTGTCAGTGAAAAAAATATTATTTTGAAAAGTCAGTTTATTATATGTAAAAGCATATGCCAATGCTTAGTATTTAAGACTTAAATTTGATGTACTGCATTGACTCCTGAAGAGGACAGCACCCCATGGGGTGGGAGCAGTAAATTTGCAAGTTTTCTTGTCCTAACCTCATGGGGGAAAAAGCTTTAATTTCCATCGGTCAGCACTGTCTATGAAAAATGATCAAAAAAGTGTCAAGTATGTTAATTTACACTCCATTAAATTAATTTTAATGCTGGCCTGCTGAGTAGCTAATTTTCAAAGCTAAATATCTTGGCTCTTTCAAAACAATTTTTTTCACCGCCAAAATACCCAGAATACTTCGCATCTTTTGGGAAACCTGAGGACTTGCATCTTCTTCAAGATTCAATATAGATGGACAACTCTGGGTAAGAGAACATAAATTCCCCCTCTCCAACTCCCCACCAGAGAGTGACCAATGAAAACTTTCAATATAAAATACTCCTCAAAGTTATTTTCAAATCTCTGTCTGAAAAAATGACCCCTAATGCACTGATTATGGTAATGCCTAGAGCCTCAGACTGGGACTATATTTTGCTAAGTGCTATATAAAATATCAGATGGTACCTATTCTAAAGAGCCTGCTACCTCAGAAGACAAGACAGACAAAAGGCTGTGTATAAAAAAAAAGTGGAATTGCACCTATCTGCAGATAAAGCAGGCTACTCTAATCATCATAGTGCTGATCATCGAGTGCTTGTGATCAATTCCTTTTTCAGCTGCCATCTGCTCCAACCCCCCAACAAGCCACAGTTATGGTTTTAGGCAAGCCAAGGCATCTCTCCATGGCTCCGTTCCCTCTCTGCACAACAATGGCAATAGCATCATCCATCTCAAGGAGGAGTTTTGAGGATAAAACTCACAACTGAGTGAAGGCAGTCACAGAGGCTGCATACAAAGTCTGCCCTCAGCTGACCACATTTCTAGCCACAGGAGACCACTGTCTTTTAGATTTCTATGTGTATGTGTGTGTTACATGCTGTAAGCACTCATCCCCCCTGGGCAACAGCCAACTTTCAGCTATGAAGCCTCAGCAATATCACAGGACTAAGTGAACCCTTGCTCTCCTTCAGGAAAGCAGTCTGCACTGAATACAATTCTCTTCCTGCCTTTAAGTATCCCACATCATCTATGGACGACAGTATTCACTGATTTTGGAATGCATGGAAACTGTTTCCTATATGCATCACTTTGGATCCAAATTTTCCTCAAAATAGATGAGAAGCAGAAAAGAGCTTTAGGTCCTCAGCTGAAGACCTCATCTAGTGGTGGATAATGATTTTCCTTAGTCTTTTCTATTTTACTAAAACAGGAGAGATCCCAGATTTGATAACAAATCGATGCAGCTTGGATACTGCAAATGATCAGATCATTTAATCTAACTTTCCCACCCCAGCATACAGCCATAGAACCTGTTTTTCAGGCAGCTGAATTTTGCTAAAGTGCAATCTGCTGTTGAGCCAGAACTTCATTTTTTTGAGCCTATATCTTTTAGCATCCCTGGGTGATCCAGTACCCAATAGTCTGCATGAACAGAGGAACTAGAAACTTCGCTTCCACTCACAAGGAATTAAAATCATATGTGCTGTCAACCACAAAGCCTGCTGTTTCCTGGGACCTGTACAGAGTCCACTGGAGACACTGCAAATCTTAGTATTGTTTTAAGCCCACCCTGGTGATACCTCTCTCCATTGGGATATGTAATAGAGTCTTCACCGATTTGTCTTTAAGCAAGAAAACATTACCTGTAAAGAGAAAAATCTGCCTGTAAGAAAATGAGATTCCCTGAGGTAAGGGAATCATCCACCTTGATAAATCAAACTGCTCCCCTTAGCAGCTGAAAGTCAGTCTTGCAACTCATAAATCTTTTGAAGGCATCCTGCAGGTGTTATGAAGAAGCATCCCAGCACCTGCCCGGGTCAAGCGGATTTTCCTGCTTAATTAAGAAAGCTATTTTGTTTTCCCCTCTTTAATTCCAAAATGGTAAGTAATTGGGGTATCAGTTTACAGAGATCAAAAGGTCTGATTGCTAGTGAGTAGCCCCCAGGTTAAAGTCAGCCACGGAAGCCTTCACTGGTGGCAAGGAGAGAAATGTTTACCAGAGACTACAACACCTGTGGTTCAAGCTTATGACTCTTTCCCACTGTGCCTTTGAATTCAGCTACATTTTCTCTATTTAAAAAGTTGTAACAAAATTATAACTAAGATCTAAGGGAATTAAAGCAAAACTTTATAAATGTTTTGTTTCCAAACAAAAATATTCAGGCACCTTCGGAAGCTTTATTCTCTTTTCACTTATGATTTTTTATTCTACCTTCAGAAGCAAAAAACATTAGCAGGAGAGGGCTTCCTCCCTCAGGCTTCATGGTGAACGGATGTTGTTTTCAAGATGGCCCCATGCAGCTCACCAGCAACAACTTCAATGCTCCTCAGATTTCAGTGGCACCGCATGAGAGTCTGGAAACACGCGCTAAAGGCTGTGAAATATGGTTTGGAGCAATGTCCTTTTTTCACTCTCCAGGTACGGAAAAAAAGAGTTTATGTTTTCTATGCAATTTTCCTCTTTTGAATGAAACTTTTTTTTATATTCTTGACGATCCGGATAGATTTCAAAAATCAATTAACAGTTCTAGCAAAACAGTTACTGGGGCAAGGCATGCTTGTCCTTTAGAGGATTTGGGAAGGTGATATGTCACTTGCAATGAAGAATTCATGACAAGTTCTGAAGAACAGTCAAAAATCCACACACTAGAGTACATCTTTGCTGCAAACAGAAAATGATAGCATCCACATGAAGACTTTCTTCCTCAAAAACAAAGGGTGAAAGAAGGAAAAGACTTCTAGAATTCGCATAGTCAAACACAGAAAAAAAGGCCATTCTTAGGCTACACTTATTTTTTCTCAAATCCATCTGCACCAGGAGAATCAGTGCTGTCATAAATACATTCTCTTTGGGTCAGCTGTGGATCAAGTTGAATTTGGAAGAAGAAATCTTAGGTCACAAATAGGTGATCTCATGCAGCCAAACAGGCTCCTCTCCAGCTATCAGTGCACTTAATGGATCTGGAGACAATACATGAGTGCTTCTCCCACGACCTGCTACAAAACCTGATAAGAAATTAACTATGGGTTGATGTAAATCCTGATGAGAATTAACCATGGACAAGAAAAGGGTTTTTTCTTTCTACAGCAGCATCACAAAATAGGCATTAAGTTAACTTAAAACTAAGCCAGTCAGAGACAGTTGAAACACATGGATTTGAAGACAACATATGCTGTT
Organism: Phaenicophaeus curvirostris; assembly: GCF_032191515.1. Taxonomy (NCBI): domain Eukaryota; kingdom Metazoa; phylum Chordata; class Aves; order Cuculiformes; family Cuculidae; genus Phaenicophaeus; species Phaenicophaeus curvirostris. Next base: position 5,869,744 of record NC_091411.1, read on the forward strand.
AATTCTCCCTGTTTCTAACAAGTTACCAATTGCTACAGGTAGCATGCAACAGGTTTCACTTTGGTAATCTGATTTTATGTGAATTGTTAAAAGTAGTTGTCCAGGCTACATTTATTATTGACATAGAGAGACAACCCTAAAGTGTTGCCCATCCATTTTTATAAACCTTTATTAGAGAAGCAGTCTGCATCTCCCTTGACTACAGAGGAAGCTTAGGAGTCTGAGCAAGGCAAAGGAAAGGTAGGTATTTATTCCATTAGTTTAGTAAAAGATTGGAGAAAACATTAATTCCAATGGACCTGCCCTAGATTTCCATGGTTAAGTATCTGTGGTGCCAGGTACTAGCATTTTTATGTTAGCAGTAACAATAAAGTATGATGGAGAAGATGCCCTGATGGAAAACAGAGCATCCCTGAAAAAAAAAACCCTTCATTTGTTGTCCAAAATAAAAAAATAAATGTTGATTTCTATGCCCAAGTGTCCTGAGGACTGGCCATGCACAGCTGGGGCTGTATGAATTCTACAGGCTGCATTATTGATCCCACAAGGGTGGTAAGAGATAGAAGCCTTGATACCAATTATTTGTACTTCATTCAAATCGCTCCGATTTCCCTGACCTCAGAGTTTTGGCTACAGCCAAGGAGGCACAAGAGGTTCATGGAATAAAACCACACTTCAAAATATGTCCTAGCTCGACAATTCTGCAGTGCAGGAATGGTAGGAATGAGGAGAATATCAGAAAAAGGCAAAAGCAACTTATTTTGCAGATACAAAGAGCATAATTTCAGTTCTTCAAGCATTGTCATTTTTTTCTCTCTTCACTTTAAGTAACTGAAAAAAACCCATTGTGTCGCAACTTTCAGAAACACCTCTTGGCAGAAAGAATATTGGACTTGCAAGGAAATAAGTAAATCGAAATTGAAAGCAAGTTTCTTAATTGTTGAGACAAATACTACTTGTTCTCTCTTTCTTTACAAATTTTCTCATTTTAACCTCATCGATAAAACTTGTTTAGTAAAGAACCCCATGGAGGAAACATCCTGGCTCCTCAGAAATCCACATCAAAACTCCCTCTGTCTTCAGCAAGAATAGGAGTGACTAGTCCCTTTTCAAACTATTTTCATTTATAGGATCAAGAAATCTCAGAGGTGGATTCTACTGCATTCAAATTTCTCAAATTAGGGACAGATTTTCAAAGGAATTTGCTTTCAATTTTGTCATGTAAGAAATATCTGGATTGCTTTAAGAGCACAGCATCCCACAGAGGACACGGAGATTCTCATAACCAGATATTTGCAAAGATTCCGCACATACGGCATCCTCAGTGCCCCAGGTCCTTGCAGAGGTGCCTAAATAAAAGCTGAGCTCTTTTGAAAGCACAGCCTATATTTTATAATGCAAAGCCTTCACAGCACTTTAATATCAGAAATTTATTAAGACCTGTTACACCTTTGTAAAATAGGGTCATATTTTTACTCTTCTAATTTTACATATAGATAAAATGAGATACAGAGAGGTGAAGCTGACGTGCTTAGGATCATAAAAGAACTATAAATTAATGCTGAGTTTGGATGGGAAAGGTCAGACATCACAACTCCCACTCCCTTCTTTAAACATTGGACCCCTAAAGTCTGTAAAGAATCCTTCAAAGTGATTAGAAATCAGGTTTTATTCAATTTTCCCTCTGTGATTCATCTCACAGGCTGTGTGACCTAAGAGTTTCATTCAGGTTTTAGAAGAGACAGAACGAAACATTTATTAATAAATAAAAAGAGTTTGGAATATCTAGCAGGACCAAAGTTTAAAGATTATAAAGATCTGAGGCTCTTTAATAAATATTAAATATACATTTTTCACCTCATATTTGGCCAGACATTAAGTGCAGTGTAGAATTACAGGGACAATGAATTCTGAAACCAAGAGACCTTTATCTTTGTTTTGGGCTCCTTCTAATAAGAAATGTGTCTATTCCCTTCAGTTCATGCAAATGTGCAGTTACTCTGATTAGCGTGAAGAGCACCAAATGGCAACGGAAATCAAGGAAACTAATTATTTCCAGCAGTCACTTCAAAGATGCTCCACTGAAAAGAAAGACATGTCTCTCACCTCTTGGGCCCTATTATGTTCTAAACTTTGCCTAGCCCTGCTGACACTCCACCTCTGCTTCAGACAGATTTGATGAATCATGAAAACAGCATCATTTACAGTTCAAGGTACCAAAGCAATTTTCCATTGGCACCTATTTGCCCTTGCTGCTGCAGAAGAGAAGTGTATGGAAAAACTCCAGTGACTTTTCAGCAGTCAAGTAATTTCTGCAGGGGGGGAAAAGAAAAGCCATAGCAAATATTCTCTGAGAGCAAGTACATATGGGTAGACAACACATGCTGGTGCCCAGGTACACAGGCATGTTCCGGTGCTCGCTGTCTGTGGCAAAGTTGGTTTTTCAGTTAAAAGGATGCACAAGAAGGCAGGAAAATACAGAAAAGGGGAGAATGTCAGCAGGTTTTGGTGGCAGAGACTGCAAGACATGAAGAGGGGGGAGTTCAAGCCGTGCTTTGAAGTGATTCTGAAGGTGTTCCTCAAACAACTCATTGGTAACAGGGTAAGAGCTTGGTTGAACCAGATATTAGGAAGAAATGTTTTCCTGTGAGGGTGGTGAGACACTGGACCAGGTTTGTCCAGAGAAGTCACAGATGACCCATCCCTGGAGGGGTTCAAGGCCAGGCTGGATAGAGCTTTGAGCAGCCTGATCCAGAGGAAGGTGTCCCTGCCCATGGCAGGGGGTGGAACTGGATGGATTTTAATGTCCCTTCCAACCCAAATCATTCCATGATTCTATGACTGCTGAGTTAGGAGCAGCTCATCATGTTGCTAAGAGCATCTCTACTCAGGCACTACTGGCTATGGAAACCAGCCTACCTTGACCATGCTGGCGCAGTACAAGATCTTACATCATGCTTTTATAGTTACTGCACCCTAAACCCTGATCACAACTTATAAATAAGTTCATGCTGTTTGCTTGAATCCTGTGATACTAGCTCAGGGATCGCTGTCAGGCTGGAGCAACCATCCTGTGTCTCTTCATCATTTCTACAGTCACAAAAGGTGTGAAGGTCTCCATGAACAGTGCAGGTGGCTTACACTCCTCTTTTCTCTTTTTTTTTTCCAGGATAGAGTAGCAGGGATGGCCTATTAAAATCATACCAACCCTCATTGTTATTTCAGTCTTTCTGTAGCAGACAGTTGTTCTCATTACTTAATCTAAGGAGGCTACCATTTTATGTAGAATTAATTTCCTTTCTGGAACTGTGTGAGCAGAGTTGAATATATATTTTCCCCCAAAATGTCACAAGGGTTTTTTTTCTTAATTATACCTCAGGACATTTCACGATTGCTTGAGAAATGCTGCAAAATCTTTATTGATTTTTTTTTTCCTTTCTCTGGTAAAGTCTTCACAAGATGGTGGTTTAGTATTGACAGGTGTGAAATTAAGGGAGTTTCACAGTTTTATAGGAGAAATAATCTCCGTCACTGCAAAGGCTAAATCTCAGAATGATTTTAGCTATCATTTTAATGAGGGCTGATACTTTCCAGTAAAATTACATAAAATTTCACAGTGGTTTAATGTTGCACCTTTAACAAAATTTCTGTGAAATACCTCCTGATCTGACACCCTGGCTTTGACTGATAAATATCAGCTTCATCCACTAGCCACTGGACTCAGAGCTAGAATAAGTCCTTTAATGAAGCAAAAATAAGCAGACAGAAACCAATGTGAGCTCAGAGTCCCTTCCCTCTGCTTCCAGATTCCCACCTTTCTTGGAAGGCTAAGGTGAGCTGAAATTTTCCTAATTTTAGAGATTGCATGAAGTTTTTCATCAAAAATCAAATTTTCACCAAAAGACCTGGATTCTATTCCTGATCCTGTCATAGACTGTGCTGCTGTAACTTCAAATGAAACCATTAATCTCCTTGTATTTCTGTTTCCCCAATAAAATGACACAGTTGAGCTTCCTTTCTCCTCTTTCTTTGTCTTTATGATTTATTTGTTTCACTTCTCTGCCATGTTTTCACTGTGTATTTGAGCTGGAGGCTGTAAATACTTTTCATAACAAAGATATGTTCAGCTTCAGATTTGAAGATCATATTAACAGATCTGGAACAAGCACGGTGACAACGCCGGTTAGGCGCCAATTGACTTAGATCATCTGAAATCGGCTAACTCATTTTCTCATTTAAGTAATTTGCTTTCATTATATTAATAAAATGGCTTTAAAATGCATGTAAAGGGAAATACATACAGGAGGTAGATTCAAATCCCAGCACCTAGCCCAAAAGGGCTGATTCTTTGATTAGAGATGCCTAAAGTCTTTCTATTACTTTTGAATTTTAATCCTCATCTCTCTGGACTGCTGATTTTTCTCCTATTCACTGCCCTTAAATCCAATCTAATTCCAGCATACATCAAACCCTGGGGTAGGTTTTTATGAAACTTGGCTGAATACATTTTCTTATGTTGTAATTTTTTCCCTTTTTTTACTCATTCCTATTTGCTTAAAAATAAATAGTATCTTTTCTGTAATTCCAGGCAGAACACAGAACGCTTGCCCTATTACACTGCAGCTGAATTCTAAGTATACAATTATACAAGGAGGATCTTTAGATAAACCAGCTTGAGGACTTTTGAACATTAAACTCAAATCAGATAATGGCTTTCATCTTGTGCACTGCATTACAGTCTGCTGCAACTAAAGGAAGGCTCAAGGAAAAAAATATACCTTTCTGGGTATGTCAAGGTAATAAAAAAAGCACATGCAAAATCCTCCAAGTACAAGAGGAATGGAAAAGATTAAATAGATAGTCTACGTTGCTTGTTACCAACAGCTTGTTGGAATTTCAGAGAGTTGGCCTGGCAGAGCCTACACCTGCCTTTTCATGTGCTGCTGAGGGCTAGAAAAAAAAAACCAAGAAAAGACTAAATATTCCGGGTGAATGTTGAGTCCCAGATCAAACTGCTAATAGAGTATTCTGTGTAAAACAAACGAGGCAATTATTCCACTCAGCTATGCTCTGGTAGGGCCTTAATTGGAAGAGTGTGTTCAGTTTGAGCTCAGTGCTTTATTATACACACACATATATATATTAAAAAAGACCAAAACGGGGTGGGGGAACAAAGAAGCAGCTCATAGGAACTCATATGCAAAAAGATTTAGGAGACTTATACCGATGAGGAGAGCTTAAGGACACTGGACACTTGAAGCACTTGAAGTAAAACCCTGAGTTGAAGTAATTATTGTACATGGTTTCAGCTGTGAAATGCAGAGGTGAGACAGAGAATTTGTTCTCATGGGGATGACATTTAGCCCAGGGAATCGCAAGCAGCATACATCTTGTGCATCAGATAAAGATCTTTTCAGTTTTATTCTGGCAGCGTAAGACACCCATAGCCTTTTTTGTTGGCCCATCCCTCTTCAGCAGTGCAAAGCAAACCCTATCACTGCACTTCAAGGTTGTACACAGGTTTGCTGTAGTTGTCTTTAGTCTTAAAGACTTTCTTTGAGACCTGTTGGGCGTGTGCTAGCACCTGCACTGGGCAGAAATTGGTAATGATCTGCTCAAAACTTCCTCAAAGTGAATTCTTCAATACTATCTACTCTTCTTCCCCAAGAGGATTCTGTAGGGTGTGAACTTTCAGCTGGTTCTCTGGAGATAGCATAAATCCTCTAAACCAATTCAGGAAAGGTTTATGTCAATAATTTCATAAGAGTCTGAGTAAACCAAAGCTATTTGTTGCCTTGGATTGCACAATTCCAGGTGAGATATATCCCCCTCTGTCCTAACAAACACAAGGAACATTTTGATTTCACAGCATCCTGTGGATAGCAGGTTTTCCTGAAGGCAGATATGATGCTGAGTGTTTAGCAGCATAAGGGAGGCAGTTCAAAGTAATCTCAGTTACTTGCCCAAAACTCTTCCCAAAGCTAACTCTTTTTCTAATTTCCCTCTTTTTTTTAACTTTTGCCTCTGTCACTGCAATTCCTAACTATACTTATTCATCAATGACACTGATCTCTCAAGCTACCCTATGGAAGATTCACTCTTGTGTGGTCTTAGCCCTCACTGAGAAATGGGAAAATCCTGGAAAAACTCACAAATAACTTTTTCCCTGTAAACAAACCCATATGTCTCTGTAAAAATTTGTTTTAAACATGTAAAATTATGAGCTGCAGAGAGAACTGAGCAAGTGCATCCTGGCCACAGTAAACGTCCACAGCGCGTAGCTCTCCATCTCAGGCAGACAGGAAGGTACTTGCTGCCCATCAGTGAGAGCAGCACACGTGGTGGCTGCAATCATCTCATCCCAAGATTGTCTCATTACATCTTTACAGGGTCAGATGAAGTTGCTTGTGAAGGGCTATTCCTACCAGCTGCTGCAGCAGGGAGTCTGCACAGCCAGCTTAGGTGCATATGTCCACACTGAGCGTGAGGAGTAAAACCAGGGGAGGTGAAGCCCCAGCTCCTACACTGACTTGCTGTTTCACTCAAAAGAAGTTATTTCCCTTCTCTTTTCCCCTTCTCATTCTCTTTTGCCTTTTGGATGGAGTTTGCTACACGTAGCCACTGTAAAGACCAGGTTGGCCTTCTCAATGGCCCTTAAAATCCACAATCCCTGCAACTCAGGAGTTGCAAACAGCATTCCAGTCCTCCATACCTGATATTTCAGAGTTAAAAACCTAAGAAGCAGGATGTACTGGGGCCTTCCTTCATATTGTGAGTGGAAATTAACAGCAGCATAGCTGTTTTATTTGTAACAATAACAACATTTCATGTAAGGTCTCCCATTTCACACGATCTGTACAACATAAGATGATCTCTCCAGGGAAGATGAAAAGAATTGTAATTACATCTGTGAAAGAAACAAAAACCTGAAGAGGGGTAGAAAATAATTTGCCATAAGGTCTGTGGAAAATCTTTAGGAACAGAATACTGGTTCCTTAGGGAAGTAACGGTGGATAGGGGGACAGATGAGTTATTTGTTTTGTTTTCATTTCATTTCATTGCATTTTCACCCTGTAAGATGGCCATGGAGATTTAAAATGTAATATAAACATATGCACTGGAAAAGATTATTTTATAGCTATTAGTAATACCACCAGCAACCGGATGAGGAAAATTATGGCTTAAAGATAATCAGACCTTATGCTTCAGTGTATCTGTTGATTGCTTATGGTGGCCAAGAAGGAGCACATTACTTCCTACCCCTCAGTGCATAACTGGCTGTGGCTGTGCTACTGCAATAAGACATTTACTTTATTCTACAGCATCAGCTAAGAGCTACTCTTGTTAGGATATTGGGCTACATAGTCCAATGATACCACACTTCCCTTCCAACATCAAGAGAAAACTAGCTAGGGACCTCTCACAATTATTATACATATGAAGATTTGGTCTACTAGATAAAAATCCTTTCCCTCCAGCTGATATCCATCATGGATGTTTGGCTGATGAAGCACTGGAAGAAAAGCAGCCAGACAAGGCCTCTGTACCTACAGGACTTCTCCACATCATCATTCAAAGATTCAGAACTACCGAAGTCTATCAGGTCCAACCATTTCACTGGGTCAGGCTGCAGGACTGCAAACACTCGTCCAATCAACAGCCTGGACAAGGAGTCGGATGAGATTAGAAGGTGGCTGTGCTGCAGCCTTGGTAGTGAATTGGAGTATGGAACAAAGGGAGCTGAATTTTCCCCTATTTTTGACATCACTGGCTTTTTAAATATTGTGGAGCAAAAAGACTCTTTTTCAATGTGTAAGTCTCTCATTTGCCACTTCAAGACCCAAAAATAAGTATAAACATCTGTCATATTTTGTTGAGGGAAAACAGAAGCACAGGAAAAGGAGGTGAATCCCCTAAAGAATGGAAAAACTGAAACCAAAATCCACTTTTTCTCTTTCACAGTCCAGGATACTGCTTTCCTTTACCGCTCTAAATGGTTAACTCAGTTTCTATAGTCTCCTCAACGTCAAGCTTTCCTGCTGTTCTTTGTGGATGGCCCTCCCAATCAATTATGTCAGAACAATCACCAGTATGGTATAATAATGTATAATTTTTCATCTAAATTAAAATGTACTTAGGAGACCTTCATTTCCCTCACATTTCATTGCATTCATCAGAAATACAGAAGGAAAAAAATACCTCTGAGCAAAGACTGTGAGTTGTTTACAAATGCTTCAAGACATGGATTGTTGTTCTGTAAGGCCCTCCTTTTCCCATCACACAGGAGATTTCCCAAGCAAACTCCAGAGAAAGAGATAGCAGGGTAGAAGGGCCAACTCTGATCTTTAGGAAAACAATTTGTGTAGAGACAGCGTTCCATTTAAAAATCTCGTGGTGCGCTGTAAAACAGTAATTGCTATCTATCTAGAGACATTCTCATTTCACGTCTCTCTTAGTGAATGAAACTGCAAATTAATTACTATCTTGTGTATGCATCAAAGACCAATGCTGTGCACAGAAAACAACCAAGGTGAAAATGAGGCCATATTTATTTCAGTCAAGCTGTTTAACTATAGGTGAATATCATAATAGTCTCACAAGTAGTTTATACAAAGTACAACGTCACAGCATCACCAATCAATCTTCAACTGACTCAGATATTTTCTTATCAACCTATTCACCAGGCTGTTCGTATATAGAAAGATATAGATATAGGGGGGTTGGTATTAATAGAATGGAAGGTGGTTTCTGAATTAATGAATAACACAACAGTTCTATAGTTGGAACTTAAAGCAAACCCAACAATTCTAAAGTTAGAATTAAAATCAAAAGTCTTTTCCAGCATATCTCATTGCTCTTAAATATATTCCCACAGTGTAACTGTAGGTTAACTACTAATCCAACAACCCAACCAAAAATGCGTAACTTTGCTGCAGTTTGTGCTATGCCTGAGTGTGTGTAGTGCAAAAGTGCACCAAGCTCCAGAGCTCCTTCACTTTGCTGGTCTCTTGAACCTGAGTATTCTGCAGTTTGCTCCTTCTTTTCAAAAACTTTCCCTCCTTTTGCCTGTTCCCACCTCTGCCTCTGATTTTGCACATCTTACACAAAAATATGGGTTACCTGGGGTGTCAGTTATCAGAAACCCTATTTTCAAGCATAATATTTTTAGAGAGACTCAAGTTATCTCAAATGCAAATGATAGTCCTAAAAATACTGTGCTGCAACCCTAGAAAGGGGGCTGCCATATATCACGGTTTTCTTGGAGGTGACATCTCTGTTCTAAAAAAATTTTTCCAGGTGATTTTCGAGGACTTCATATATTTTCCCAAACAATGAGAGGAGGTCAGACACTGGCAGTCAGGCTTTTACTCACCCAGGAACCCCACGCTTAACCACCATGAGGTTATTGCTGTCATTTTTTTCCAACCAACTTCTCACTATAAATGACTTAACGGTATCAGTGTGGGCTTACAGCAAAACAATATCATTGTAAACACTCTGTCCAAAATATACAGGGGAAAAAATTGCATTACAGTTAGAAGAATCAATTAGGTTGTGAATGGGCGTGTGGAAATTTCAATTCTCTCTCACACAACTACATAATCAAGGGAATGCTTTGATTCTAAAACCAGTGAAGTGGCTGCATATTTCAATCCTCAATTGTGTAGGAAAACACCAAATAAGATATTAATATTTTTTTCACTCATAGAGAAAAAGGCTTTTTCTTTCCCCTTTGAAAATGAATAAGAAAAATGGAAGTAAATTAGAGAATCTCCAACTCCCCTTGCTGAGTTAGTAGGACTAATGGTACAATCACACTACTCAGCAGTGTAAGTAGGCAATTGGCCATGTGGGGCTTAAAAACTCTAATTTCTATTACAATAGCTTCCAGCATCTTCACTGGACACAGATTTCTTTTCAGAAGCATCCAAAATGAATGGCTCTTTTCTTAAAAAAAAAAAAAAAAAAAAATCCGGAAAAAAAGAAGCAATAGGATGCAAGAAAGAAAGAGCCAGAGAGTGAATGCAAGTTGCTTAAGGTCACATCATAAGGGCAGAAGTAGAAACTATTTCATGCTTTCACCACTGGGCAATGCTGCCATGCAGCAATACCTGGTCTGGACAGGAGAGCTGGGAAAAATCAGAACTGCTTTTACCATTTACATGCTGATCTTACCTTTTTTTTTCTTAGCTTTATTGGAATGATACTAAAGTATTTAAAAAGAAAAAGAATGAAAGAAAAAAGAAGGAAAAAAACCACACAGTGTATTTGAGAGGAGACATGAACCATTCTGTCTTTGTCTGTTTCACCTGAAATATTTATTTGTACATATTGACAATGAGCATTTACAGCTGTCTGCTGAGGAAATATTACCCTGAGCTGCTTAAACCACTGTGCTAATCGACAGTGAGGTGGATTGGCAGAGGTTTCACTGCAAGCTCCTTGAAAACATTCTCCAGCAGTGCTTTGTAGATCTGTCTTCCCCAGAGAATACAAATACCCCTTTCATGCCCCTGCTCTGGCAGAAAGAAATAGGGAAAAAGAGACTGTTGGTGGGTTGATGCCTATCATTGCACCCATCCATTCAAAAGCAGTATGTAATCATGAGTGATAAAGAAGACCCAGTTCTTCAGAGCAGATAAGCTTTTTCTGCTCTCTAAGTTTGTATGGAAGGATCTGTTCAGAGCAAAGGGATGAAGGGGATTATCAAGCCTGATCAGGTGTAGGGATCCTTTCTGTTTTCTGATGACTCTACTTGGGCTAAAGGATTCTTCCACTGAAGCTTCCATAGTGAGAATCCAAAACTGGCTGTATATCACAGGTCTACCAGCTCTACTCCTTTACCCCTTGATGAGCATCACTTACAGACACAGACATGGGCCACAAATGTCCTCCTTTTTGAGGTAATCAGCCTATTTTTAGTTCCAGCTCCACTGCATTATCCAAGCACAGTCTTCAGGTTGCATGGGGAAGCAGCCTCCAAAAGAATTAATAGGTTTTATTTCCACCTTTGAATAACAGCTGTGACTGTGAGTCATCTCAGTTGCATGTGGCACCAGCTCAGAGTGGTGTTGATAACTCTGTGTGTGCAGGAGAAAATTTCTGAGAGGAGGGAGAAGTATGACAAATCCCCTTATACTATCAGTACAGACCAGGCAATGGCCTTTGCTTATGCAGATCATAATCATAATCATTATCTTTTATGATGAAGTACTTCAGTATTATCGGGCACAGGTACTTTTTTGAAGTGGTTACTAGCACATTAAATAAGGACTCTAGAGCCAGAAAACATTTAATAAATGATTGGTTGGGGGAGCACTTAAATCATAAAATCTGCTCGTGATAACAACATGGCTTCAAGTTTGAGAAGACAGAATCATCCCTGACTTTCAAGCAGTGCTGAGAATAATTGGAAGAACAAGGCTATTTTCCTTTTAATGTCTCTCCAGTCAATGTCCTCCTGGGGAAACATCCTTTTGGACCGTGGTCCAAGTTAGCACTTCAGCACTTGGGTAGCTTTAAGATGTGCATTGACTTCAAGCAAACGTCCTGCTAAAGACATCAAGGCAAATATATCCAAACAAGTCCACATAAAGATGCAAGTGGGAATGAACCAGTCTGTAATCAGCATTTTTCACCAATGTGAATACCTTGTTCTCTCTCCACCTCCATGGTGGGACAAGACTCTGAAACTCTGAGCACAGACTGTTAGAGGTGAGATCCGCTGTGCTGAGCTGAGGGGAGGAATTTGTCCTATTACATTAGTTGCCTGTGTAGGCAACATGTCCCCTTTCATTGCTAGTAAGTGATCACGTCTCCTCAGATAGAAGGGCTGATGAAATCAGTGCAGCTTCTGTTGTTTCTGGCTCCAAGGTTAATTTTATCAAAAGCAAAGCTCCTTTGACTGCTATCAGCAGAAAGGAAAGTAAAGCTCTTTTTATTACAAGGATATCAATAGAAGCATTTGTCTGACCTCCCTATCACCTCTCCCCTCCCCACCCCCACTGGCTCCAAATTAGGGACGGGAGAATAGAGCTGATAAAATAGGACTAAGATAAAAATCTTAATATTGCAGAACCCATAACATAGAAAGTAGGAAGAACCACAACAGCCCAATTTTGACCTTCAAAGATGGCTCAGAATCAAAACCATATGGCTGTGTCTGTTTTACCCATCCTGATCTCTGGAGCAGGTTACGTGAAGAAAACTGATGTCCTAAATAACCAGGAGTTTTAGTTTTCTGAAGGCAAATCCACCCTTATGGTGGAAAGTTTTTCCCAGGCATAGGATACAAAAGATAAAACAAACAGTGATTCCTGATGGCTTTTAGCATCCCCATCTCTGAGTCTGGAAAAAAACTAGGACCTAAGATGAGCACACCAGAAAACTGAAGGTTGGAAGTCAATAGCTGATCTCTACCACTACCTCAGAGCTTCTGCATTCATTTCCCTGTTTTTTCTCCATCATGGTCTAGAGGAATAAATGAAGGCAAAAGAAGACATGGAGAAGTTGACTAATTTTCTGGGTTCCTTATGGATTCTCAGAAAAGCAGTTTAAATAACTGCAAGAGGAATGATAGCAATACATGTAGCGATGTGTATAAGATTACTGCCCAGAAAGGGGTGAAAGGATATCATATAACTAAGGCACTGAAGTAGCACTAAGAAAATGTGTATTCAGTGACACCGATTTCTTCTGTGATCTTAGAGAAATCTTATTGGGTCTGATATTCACTAATGCTGAAGCATTTAACATCATGGGAGAAGTGAAAAGTGAGTGTAAATGTAATATATACCCACTTCATGGCCCGTTTATGCTGCCAGAGTTGTGGAAAGCAAATTTAGTGCAAATGAGAATCACACATTTTTTCTTTCTGTGCCTCAGTTCTGCATCTGTAATACAGAAGTTAATAAAACTGTCTGGCTCCCTCTCGCCCTCACTCTTTTTTCCACTACTTGTCAGCCCTGTTTATCTGGCCTATAAGCCCTTAAGTGCAAGAACTGCCTCTCTCAATATCTTTGCACAGCCACTCGCACCAGCCAGCTTGATCGTAGCCTGGTACCTTTGGACGCTGTTGCAGTGATCCTGCTAATAACAAATTCCTTTCAACCAGCATAGGGATTCCTTTTAAAGTTGGGAGAATGCCTACATGACAGAAGCTTAGTCGGGAGTCTTTATCCACTCTTTCTTTTCCCCTTTTCCAGGTTTTTTTTTGACTGTTCTAGGATCTAAGAGAGACATCTGAAAGCTGAAGAAAGGAAGCGACTTGCTAACAGGTTGACACCCTGCCAGCAATCATAACAAACCCTGAAATTGGTATTTTCACCCTCATTTGGATGATCAGGTGTAAATATAAATTTTAATTATTTACATAATTAAGTCAGTAATTTGCTGCCCATCAGAAATGTTTGACGATATTTTGGTGCCATCTGTTTCCTAATTGAACTTAATCTCTAAAAGATGTTACAAAAATATCCACAAAATAATACTGATAAACAGAAAACAATTCCTCCTCTTCCCCCCGTAATTGCTGCTGTGTTCAGTATTTCCTGGGGTGAAAAGCCTGGGGTTTGGATGTGCAGAGTTCTCATACACACGAATCATGTAACAATAGAGAAATAAATGCTTAGAAGGAGTGTGTAAACTAGCAAGATGCAGAGGGAAAACCTGATGGCAGGGGTATAGGGCACTCTGTGAGTGATGCCCAGAGCTTGTGATGGCCCTCTGACTTTCAGCCTCATCGAAGATGCCATAAGGCTCCAAATTCACATGTGGCACAGGCCTAAAAAGACAACATAAATTGGTAAGAAAATGTTTGGATGCAAGGACTACATTTCTATGCAGATTTTCTTCTTCTGTGCAGCAGATCAAGGAATTTTTCAAAGGCAAAACACCGTTTTGGGGGGTTGGGTCACTTTTCAGCAGCACTGGGGCTTTCAGATACTTCAGGCAAAAAATTATAGAAATGAAAATAAACTGGAATATTCAAGTTGCAAACAGTAACAGGAAACTAGTCCCCACCTCTCCTTTGAGTACAGAGAAATATTGTGCAGACTGACTCTCGTTCTCTTTTGGTAAATCAGTTTCTCGGTTTGTTTTGAACACAGCCTTTCCAGGATCTGTTTCTGGTTTTGATCATGTTGATGATTTCTGTAACTAAGCACTGGGTGGCAAACCAATCAGAACACATTCATTGTTAAAAACGCATCAGTTTATCAAGCTTCAGAAAAGACAAAGATCAGGTCTGGTGCAAGTCTGGCTTAAAGATTTAGGTTAGTAGCTACTTTATCCCTTGCCTTGTAGGAACATAACCTTCTTGCCAATTGAGTTGTCAAAATCAAGGATCATCTGATGGCTCCCAACAGACCGATATAAAATTGGTGTACTCAAATCAATTGGCTTTGTTGAGATTGAACGAAGTAGCTGTCAACCACATATGGTGCCCATTTGTTCATGTGGACAGACTCCAGACACCGCACCAGTGCTGTTAAAGCCAGACCTCCTTCTCACAGGTGGCACGAGATTTTCATGGGAAAGACTTGTTGCCTTTTCTTTGACCACTTTTATGGTAGGCAGATGGGGAAGACGAGAGAACTGATGAATTTTGAAGGAAAGCACAAAAAAATCCTGTGTGTGTATGTGTGTGCTTCTGCTGGTATGTTCCAAATGGACTCTTATTATGATGGAACACAGAAAAGATCAATATTTTCTTCTCATGTTACAAAAAAAAATCATCACCTTTAGAGAATTATTAAAACTGAGTAGCTAGTGAGTTTGATAGGAAAGGCATGTCACCATCTCTGTAGTCACATTAACCTTCTAATTCCTTCCCTTTTAATCTCTCCTTTCAATTGTGCATGAAGAAATCTGTTCAATTTAGTCTCAGCCAAAGGGCTTTGGGTTTTTTTTTTTGTTATTTAATTTTCATGAGTACCAGCAGATCTGGTTTTCAATTATTTGAGTTTGGAAAAAAATGTACTTTCCTCATATATTCTTATCAGACATTTCACACTTTGATTTCTCAAAAGTAGATCAGGATGGGCTTACCAAACTGTCTTATTTTGTAGAGGTAGTTGTGACATAAAAACTAAGTCAAGTTTGAAGAAAACTGGGTAAGTGGTTGTAAAATTAATAACACCTAAACCAGGAAATTGTGACATTACAAATGATGGCATTTTCTCCCAGTCTGAATATTTTAATGTATGTTCATAAGCAATTCCCTTAATATACACTGGCAAAGCAATTATTTAAGTTTATCATTTTAAAATTATTAAAATAATATTTCATCAAATATATTTAAGTCCCAATAAAATCTATCAGGCAAGCCAAGCTTGATTTTTTTCTACCCTTGAGTCCTTCCAAACTGTAGATTCTGCCAAAATACTGTAAGGTTTTTTTTAATATAATTTAAGAGGCTTAAGATAGTGTAAGCCCTTAGAGTAGTTTAAGAGGCTTACTGTAAACTTCCTAAAACTGCAGAGCAATTTAAGCAGTTAGAACACCCCTAAGGTCCACACCCTCGCCTAGAGTAGAGTGGCACAAGCCCCCTGGTTTCTAAAGAGCTTCAGCAGTTTTCCTCTGTCAGGAATCTGTCTCTAAAACTTCAGAAGCCTTAAGCCTCTTTGGGCCTTGTGTGCACAAGGCAAACAGGCACTTCAACAAGCCCTTGTCAAAACAGTTTGAGCTGCCGCTGCTAGTACAACATCTTGAGTGCAAGCACAGCAGACGTTGTGGATGGTTTGTAAGTGTTTAAAATAGATAAGTTGTTTAATGACCAAAGTACTGAAACTAGCACGATCCATAGGGTTTCTTCTCATGAAGAAACAGGCACTAGAGGTTGCAGAGTGCTTGAAGGTAGAGATCTGAAACATGAGACTTGCTGTGGCTACTTGCACCAAACCGTATTTTAGAAGATACAAGTTACCTCCTACACCCGGCTCTTCCTTTAAAAGCACAATATAATGGAAAACTAGCTCAGCTTGAAAGCAGTTTCTCAGAGATATTCTGGTATCCTCCCATTCTCTCAAGACAGCTCTTCACTGCATGTAGGCAGGTCGTGTTGAGGGCTTTCAAGTCTCAGCACACTCTGCTTGGGCACCAAGTTACTCCTGGACTTGCAGGTCCAGGGGGGTTTTACTTAGCTCACCTTGACTATTTGCAGATCTTCACATGCAGCTCCCAGAAGAGATACTCAGCTCATCCTGCACGTAGTTAATGGTATTAGTAGACGTCTGTAAAGCAATAATGGAATTTAGTGTGCCCATCACACATGCATCCTCCTTGAGCTTTGATCTGACAGCAGCACGTCCACGTAGGCCAAACTCTAATATTCAACCCAGTCTTGTGGAAGGTCAGGCTGAGTCTTACTTATGGATTTAGGCTTTGTCACTGAGATTCAGCTCATTGCCAAATGGGAATTTAGACTCTAGAAAACACTGATTCAGCTATCCAAGTCATACCTGGATGTGAAATGCATTAATGAAGAGAACAAGGACCTGGTACCTAAAAAGACCTCAATCCATGCAGAGCTTCCAGGCTTTTCAGTCCTTGATTCAAATTTCCTTTAATCAAGGAAGAAGACTGAGAGGGGACAATTAGCTAGGGAGCAACTCATCTCCTGTATGATCACAGCTGATTATAGAAAATCTTTCCTGTTCTTCTGGAGAAAATCCTAGTGGGAGCCAGCAAAGAGCTTCACTCCACGCACGCCCAGAGGCTGGATGCCAATTCAATTTCAGCCAAGAACTACAGCCATTGGAATGACAAATGTTTCCTTAACACTCTTATTAAATCCTAATCTCAATCTTATTCATCATTATTAAGCCTTGAAATTGGGCTGAATATTTAAATGAGGTGAAATGAAAAGACAGAGAGATGTTGGGAAGATGTGGAGTGGGGGGGAAGAGAAAGATTTAAAAAGACAACTTGAATTCCCTTCATGTGTTGAAGAGTAATATATATAGATCAGGAACTGATTGAGGCAAAAGATTTTTAGATGTAGCTATGAAGGGGGTGGGGAGGAGAGAGAAAGAAATTACCTATTAGAATCTAGAATTGTAATATTAGTCATTCGCAGACTTCTTAGTAAAGTAGCAGGGTCACTAGGAGAAGGTTTTTGGAGAGCACAGTCTAAGGGCATATAAAGAAAAGATAAATTGAGGGATTAAATGTTCCAAGGTGGTTTAAGTGATATCAATACATGAATTCACTGGGGTGTCTGTTTGGTCTAGGGTAACTATGATGATGAGGAACGGTGGGTATCAGCTGGCTCTATGGCAGTGAACTCCCGTTGGCTGCCTCACACCACAAGGGAGCGTGAAATGCCTCAAGCACACACTGTTGACATTATTCCTGAATTATCCATACCTGTTACAGGAGAATCAGCACCTACACTGAATACATTCCCAACCAGGATTTCTTATCACAAAATTATTCTGATTTTCGAAACACTGGAACAGGATAGGTGTTTAGATTTAGCTGATGGAACCAGACCTTGAGGCTGACTTTCTCCACAGAGGGGCCAGGTTAAGGTCTCAGCTTCTCCAGCCCTCTGTAGGTCTCACTATCAAGTCAGTGCCAATCCCATCTTCAGACAGTTCTGCTGATGTAAGGGAGATCACAATCTGCCTCACAAGGAATGGATATTTTTTGCATTCAAAATAAATATTCAGATTTGGAGCATTTCATGAAGCAGGGTGACCCACACCATCTGCTCCTTCTGAAAGTACTTGGAAAGCATGAAGCTCTGCCTTTCAAATCACACTACATATATATCATATTTTTTCTCATTGTTCGTTTTCTATTTCTCCTTTATTTTTTTTTATCAGATGGGACCATGTCAGAGGAATAATTCCTGTTCCCTTTTTATAGGCACTGCCTACTTAAAATAATTCACCCAGCTCATTGAAGATTTGTGCGTAGCCACAATCTGTATCCCAAAATGCTAAAACAATCTATTTAACCTTTACGCCAGCTAATGCATACATTAGAACAAGAACCTATATATGAACATAAAAATGTGAGAAATTGAAACTCACTGACATAAAATCAAAGAGCTTGGCCATAAAAGGTGTCACTTTTATGTGATTATCTTGCCAATATCTCCATGTTGCTAAACTAAATCAAACTGCAATTTTTCCCACATGTATTGCATTTAATGGAGTCCGCTAATGGCAGCGATTCCTTATAGATCTCTATGTAATGGAAGAATGGTTCCTTGTGCCATAATGCTGTGGAAGCTGAACCCCCACACACAGAGCTCCGTATATCTAATGAGCTTGACCTTATATGACTGACTGTGTCAGGCAACAGCGAGCACTGCTTTTGCTAAGCCAATCCTTCAGGAAGATGGAAAGGAGTTTCAAGGAACTTGCTGCTGCCAGAAACTGGATCAAAATATGCCCAAAGACTCCAGCTTTCTTTTCTTGCTGAGCTGGACACTATGTGCTGATGAGCTCAAGAGTTGTATTCATGCAGCCTATCGGCTACCGGAATATTTGGTCCCCAAATTTTTGCAACAGGGTCTGTCGCAGAGACACTGTCCTTTCTTTGGTCCAGAAGAACAGCCTCACTTGTCTGTAGAAGTGAAGATTATTGTGAAGATTGACCAAATATACCCACAACAAGCTCCTTTAATCCATAGATGTCAAAAAGAGGTGGAGGGAATTTACTAACCAATTTTATAGCCAACGAAGTTGAAATCAAGTGGTTTCCCCATGTTCATACAACAAACCAATGCAGAGTCAAGGGACAGAATTGAAGCAGCCTGTATCCTTGCCCCACATTCTTGTTCATAATTAAGGCTCTCTCCATGTACCTTCAGCTTTTCTGCTGTCACATAGCTACACTTGGAGAAAGCTGAAAACACAAAGTGGATGATGTGCAGATCACTCTGTACAGTCCATAAATGGAGAGGGGCAGGTTTAGACTAGACATAAGGAAGAATTTCTTCACAAGGAGAGTGGTGAGACACTGGAACAGGTTGCCCTGGGAAGCTGTGGCTGCCCCATCACTGGAGGTGTTCAAGGCCAGGTTGGGTGGGAACTTGGGAAGCCTGATCCAGTGGGAGGTGATCCATGCATGGCAGGGGGGGTTGGAACTAGATGATCGTTAAGGTCCCTTCCAACCCAAACTATTCTATGATTCTATGATAATCTGTGAAAGCCATGACCAGAGCAGGTAATGCTGCTCCCATAGCTCATCAGTGTCCTGTGCCTAGGAAGTCCCCTACACCTCAACACATGATGTCCCCACAAGGCTCACTCACTGACTGAATATGCATAGTGAGAGCAGAGCTGACAGAGGGACCTTGCTTTTTGTCCTGTATCAAAATGAACACAGGTATTTGAGGCTCGCTTTCTACTGGCATTATTTCTTACTTCTCCCTGAAGAAAACCTCTCTCCTGAAGCCTGTTTAAACTGATGCAGTGGCAGCCCAGATTAATTCAACATCCACATGCTATTTTTTAAAATTATGTTGTTAGGAAGATTTTACTCACTGTTGTTTCAAAACCCCTAGAAACACGAAAATTCCATTTTCTCTGCACCTATTCATCTTCATTAGCCACGTGCTGATTTTTTTATTCTTTTGCTGCTGGTGGTAGAAAATCCAAGCCAATGTAACTCCCTTTTATTTCACTTTGGTATCAGCCAGAACTGGAGATTTCTATGTTCTGTACGTGACAATGTCAGTGTCTGTAAATGTGTATCACTCTGAGTGGGATTATTGCTATTACTTTAGCAATATTCCTGTTCAAATTGAATTGTTTGTTTTCTGTGTTGTTAAAGCATTAGATTATTTATTTTTAGTTGAAATAAGCAACATTTGCTGTCCAGAGTAATATTGCTCAAAAATATTTGTATCAGGGGAGTAGGAGGAAAGGGGATAAGAAACAAAGAAATCAAAGCTATGCACTCGTTAATTGTTTTCAGAAGCAAGATAGGGAGGGGTTTGGTGGGGGAATAAGGACTTGAAGTGTGATAGTAGCAATTTTAAACCTGGGAATTTCCAAACAACTATTTCATGGAAAAATTAAAATTTTGATCATTTCTGTGCATCACAAATTATCATCAGTTTTCAGCTTGCAATTGAAAAAGCTCAAAAAATCACCATCAAAAGAAACTCTTCTCCCAGAAGTTGACAAAAATGCATTTCCCAGAAGTCAATGTTCAAGTAATTATTTTGGTTTAAAATACTTTCAACAACAACCAAAAGAACCAACCAGCATTAGCCTGGATTTCTCACCAGATTGTAACATATTACATCATACGACCCAGAGACACTGACTCAGCAGGATTGCACAGCAATAAACACTTTCTATTCGCACAGCTTACATGAGCAGCAAAAATAGACTGGTTGGGTGTCTGAAAACTTCATTGCTTCTCAAGGTTGATTTTCAATCTTTAATGAATTGATTAGTCTTTTTTAATATGAACGCCACTTTCTATGCCATCTATCTCCACCTCCTATTGCTAGAGAAAAAAATGTCAATGTGT
This sequence comes from Phaenicophaeus curvirostris, assembly GCF_032191515.1. NCBI lineage: Eukaryota > Metazoa > Chordata > Aves > Cuculiformes > Cuculidae > Phaenicophaeus > Phaenicophaeus curvirostris. Next base: position 5,890,240 of record NC_091411.1, read on the forward strand.
TATTTCTGCAGGCTTGCAGAGTTTGGTGTGTGGGAAAGAGTCACTTGCCTAGGATTTGCATTTGATGTTTGTCCAGACCCTGCTACAACATTATTTGTTATCCTGGAGAGATCTTCTGTCCCACTCCAGCCCTACAGCTGTCCCTATGGTCACTGGTATTTGGGAGTGCAGAAAATCTCACTGCGTTTGTGATGTTAATACAAGTTTGATATGAATTTCCTGCAGTCTCCCTCTGATCATTTAGTCACCCCATGGGAAAACTGAGTGCAAAAACTTCAGCTGTCCTAGTTTTCCAGATAAGCCCTCTTCCATCCTCCCACCGCACCCCACATATCCCTGCAGAACAGAGAAGCAGCAGCTCTAGCCCAAAGGTGCCACAAAGGAAATGCATTTTTTTCCCACTATTAAAACTGAGGAGAATGTATGATTTTTCCACATCCCTTGAAGTCTGTTTGGTGGAAGCGTGGAAGAGAGATTTGAGGGTACCAGGTTATAGGACTCCTCCCACAGAAGATTTAATCTACGGATGAGGTCCCAGGGCAGCAGGACAAAGGGCAAGGGCTTACAGACACAGGTAATCCTTTGTGTTTTGTGAGAGGGATGGCCCTTCAGCACAGGGAATGTAGTTTATCTGCATCCTGAAAGGCACTATGTAATTTTATGGTGTCATAAAAAGGATTATTATACTAATAGGAGTTAATAATTCTAAAAGCTTCATGACCTCTTTGGTCATCTTGGCTCAGCTTCAGCCTGGGTGGTTTTTTTTTTTCATTTTGTAAGTTCAGTTGGCAATGACCATTAAATATAAAAGGCCAAATCTTCAGTTGATGTAACTCAGCCTGACTCTGTCCAAGTCAGCTGAGCTCTGCCTCTGCATACTGAAAGCTGAACCTAACTGATGGACTTATGTGATATTTTGCAGAGCTGAAGTTGGGAAATGTAAAACTCTGACATGATTTACTCTACCCTGGGATCTCAGACTGCGTTGTCCTACTTTTTGTCCTCTGCAGTGTCTTTCAAGCCACCCTTGGGTGTAAATGGGCTTCTGAACTGAACTGAGCTATCTGGAATAATCATCTTAAAGAAACAAATAACTACACACACTGGTGGTTTGTTGGTGCTGAAAAAGAGTTGCAGTTCAGCTAACGTTAAGTGCCAGAGTCCTTGTGTGTTCTCCTATGAGCAGATGGGAGGACATAGTTGATATATCAATGTAGAGACTGCTTGTGCTCCACAATACCGTGATTTTTTACTGCCACATATTGCTTGGTGATCGGGCATATCCCCATTAAGAGGTTAGTCTCAGTTTCTGTATGCCAGTATGCAGACAGAGCGACAACTGGATTAAACCACTTCCTACCATCCAATGTGCCACCCTAATACATTTAACCCAATGCATTCAGTCTCCTGGTCAGTGTGGCTTTAGGAGAAAGAATACAGCAGAACCATAAAGGTGCCTCCATTCCCAGTTCCAGAAGCTGACCTCATCTCTCTTGCTCTCAATTTCTGGGCTGAAAACACTGTATTGAGCATTAGGTTTTCTGTTCTAAAGAAGAGGGATGCACTGAAGTGCTCAGAGGCAGCTCCCAAACAAGGAGAGGCATGGCATTATAGGCAAGAACTGTGCTTGGCACATCACTGCTGCCACTCTCACTGCAGGACATGTTGGGTTCTCTGTTTCACCATGTTCTCCATGCACATTCAGATGTTTATATAGCTATATTCAAATACATACATGCATACACACAGACATACACATACTTACATATTTGTATACACACCAAAAACAACACTGAAGATTTTTTTGTTCAAATTAGAATCATAGAATAGTTTGAGTGGGAAGGGACCTTAAAGATCATCCAGTTCCGACCCCCCTGTGATGGGCAGGGACACCTCCCACTAGATCAGGCTGCCCAATGCCCCATCCAACCTGGCCTTGAACACCTCCAGGGATGGGGCAGCCACAACTTCCCTGGGCAACCTGTTCCAGTGCCTCACCACCCTCACAGTGAAGAAATCCTTATATCTAGTCTAAATCTGCCCCTTTCCAGTTTATACCCATTGCCCCTATAAGCAGCTGACTTGAGAAGATTAAATCAGTTGCAATGCCCAAGCAGCAGCTTGACCACTGTGATGTTACTCCCAAAATATGCTAATACAAGATCAGACTCAGGCCCCACACTTCTCTGAGAAAACCCTCAGGAAGAGTATTGATATTGGTGCTTTGTGCTGCTACAACCTAATCAGCGTTACCTCTTAGCCTGAAGAATCCGGGCTCAAAATAGTCCACTCCAGTGTCTTTTGATTGCAAAGTGTTTCAAGAGAGAGGAACTGTGTGCAAAGGACTAATAAAGCTAAGATCCACATTACATTTGCATTTACCACCGAGTTTGCCTGCATTTTGCATCTGTTCAGTACTATAACAGCAGTTTCAGAAGTGTGGTGCTCCTTATCTCTGCTGTGATCAAAGGGTCCTGAGCACTGCATCTGTCAGCAGACCTTTCTCCTCACCCAGGAGCAGGGGCTGCTGGAGTTGGGGAGGGTGTGCAGTAAACCAGGGAACAGCTCGAGGTTCCCTGGATTGACAGTAAAGAAGAGCACGGAGGAGAAAGCAAATATTAGCCTGGATTTCAGCGGCCACAAGTTAAATTGGAAAAACAAAGAGGAAAAATTAAAAGGGATGGATGTTACTGCTCCTGAATTGAGCAGCACTGAAACAGCATCTCTGTCTCTTTCCTTTTTCTCACTCCTTCTGTCTGTGGCCTGTACAAACAATTCCATGTATATGTATTTTTGGCACAAATCACAGTGTCCTCTGATTCTTGACTATAATTGTAATAATGGGTTTCAGAAAGCCTGCAAGTGGTTCTGGGAATTGTAATAAGGGTTTTGGACAGACTTGTTGTTTACACGGTTAGTGTTTGTTGCATATTAAACCAAGTTTAGCAGAATAGCTGGTGTTGTGAGAAACTGCAAAATACACAATTAAATGCAAACTAGAAGAAAAACTCTCCTTGAGAGGCAGACATCCTCGTATTGTCATCCCTACCCTCCAAGCAGGGATTAAAGCAGACGCAGATGGCTAGTTTTGTTGTGATGGTATTCCATTGCATTTGCCTTGTCTGAATTTCCACTCCTACAATCTTCTCTTAATTTACCATGAGAAAAACATGTATTCGATCCTTTTTGATTCGTGTTCTACTCATCTCTATTTATGATTATCCTTGCTTAAAGCATCCAGCCATGCAAAAGCTTCACCAAGTCATGCAGTTCCCATTACAACCAAAGTAGAATTATTCTTAGCGATAACATCTTTTTCCTGTGTTTTTTTTTTCCAAGATTCTTAATCCCTATCCAGTCACATGACCAGATTTCCACTTTCTCCCTTGTGAAATCATTTGATAGTTTAATAGTTTTCTAAAAATTGTGGCCAAAAGCCCCCAAGGTCCACCTGCCTTAGAGCTGGCTCCAAGTAATTGCTGATATATGTGACCTTGGAGCCTGGGGATGCTGGATGGAAAGAGGGGGCCTCAGAGATTATGCGAAGAAATAAGTGATTTTGTAAAAACCTGTAAGAATTTTCTTTTCTTTGTTCGTGGTCGTGACAGAGACTCCAACCCACAGAAGGAGACTGCTGGAATCCGCAGGATTTTGCACCTGACTGAGCAGGAGGAATTGAGATTGTGCTCAGACCCAAAGCGAGGTTTCTGCAGCAAAACCTGCCAGGCTGTGATAGGACTAAGGATGGAACCAAGCACCCGTGCTGGAGCTCAGTGGGGACAATGCAACCCACAAGCTTGCTCTGAGCTGACTCACTTCCAGTCTCCTCTGACATGGTTTCTGCATGGCTCAGAGCTGCTACTTTTCTCAGTTTTGAAAGGGAAGAGGAAAAAAAAAATCCAGATAACAATAAATAAACCCCATGCATGTTCCTCTTGGCTGTGTTTTCCAAGACTGCATCTCAGTTCCTCCCCACCCTAAAGCCAGCCGCTGTCAGATCCCTCTCAGAGAGCATCAGCCACAGCCACCGCTGCCTTCCCAGCGGCTGCACACTGCATGTTGATCATGTTTCTTTCCTTTGTTAACACAATTGCCTTCACCTTTACATAAATCAGATTTAGAGAACACATTGCGTCTCAGAAGCCTTGGGACACCTCGAGGCCTCTCAGTTCAATGGAGCTCATTATGGAAATCAGCTAAATGCTGAGCAGAGAGATAAGTGCTAACTGTTTACCAAACCCCTCCACCAGAGATATACAGCAAGAGCTAATGGGAGTTCATTTGCAGCCTTACTCAGTCATTCAACCCTCTTTATCTGCTCCTTCAACTAATCTACAGGGAGAGACATAAGTTGGCAAGAAAGATCTTTCTGTGTAGCTCCTCTTAGACTGGTAGAATAGGGAGAAGGGGCAAGGAGGAGATGGGTTATAGAATCATAGAATCACAATCCAGGGAAGAGAAACGAGGCTGGAGAACAGGCCTTATGAGGAGCGGCTGAGAGAGCTGGGGGTGTTTAGCCTGGAGAAGAGGAGGCTGAGGGGAGACCTCATTGCTCTCTACAACTACCTGAAAGGAGGTTGTGGAGAGGAGGGAGCTGGGCTCCTCTCCCAAGGGACAGGACAAGCTCCACCAGGGGAGGTTTAGGCTGGACATTAGGAAAAAATTTTTCACAGAAAGGGTCATTGGGCACTGGCAGAGGCTGCCCAGGGAGGGGGTTGAGTCACCTTCCCTGGAGGGGTTTAAGGGATGGGTGGATGAGGTGCTGAGGGACATGGGTTAGTGACTGATGGGAATGGTTGGACTAGATGATCTGGTGGGTCTTTTCTGACCTGGTGATTCTATTATTCTATGATTCAGCCTGATTCATGCAGAGCCAAGACAGAAAATCACAAGTTGTGAATGAAGATATTCCTGCAGATACCTCCTATGTGTGGAAAGAGGCCCCCAGATCAGCAGCTACCCTAGAAAACCTGGGTGTACCTTTAAAGCATACATAAATTACAGCCATCTCTAAACAGGCATATTTTTTTGCCAAAACATTTTTACTTAGGATGGTGAAACTTTAAAAACTGGGGAATGGTTTTGACTTGTTCCTCAACTCGATATTTTTGAAGTTTTAGAGATGTCAAAACATTTTGTTCTGACATTTTCTCTGAAAAATGCCAATTTTCCAGTTCAAGATAACTTTCCATTTTTAAATGATTGCAGAATTATTAATGTCACAATTTTAAAATAAACAAAGAGATATGCTACCTTTTAACTATTTAATTATGGAGGGGAGAGAGCTGTTCAAATACCAGACAAAAACACTTTCCTCTTTGAAAAAGTGAAATGTATCTTCAGATTATAGGTTTGCAAAGGTTTCAGAGATGTCACCTTCTTGTCTTAATTCAAGAGAGGAAAACATTTCAAGCTCTCCATAATATTTTTGAAAGAGGAAAACCCTCCCATCTCTAATAGACTCCTTTTATGGATCAACTCTATTCAGAGATTCTCATTAACCGCTGTCAATGGCTATAATTTTTGTCCAAAATGAAGTAGTCAGGGAATGATATCTGTCCCTGACACATCACCTTCTACTGAAGGAGTGTAGTAAAGGTGCCTGTTTTTTCAAGAGTAACCTCTCTCATTAGAATGCAAGCAGACTTTCCGAACTATAAATCATTTTTCTTCCTGTTGTCCCATATTCCAATACTCTGACCTTTTCAAATTCTTTTCAAGAGAATAGTTCAGTATTAGGTTTGTTTAATTTTTTTTAATATATATATGTATTTTTACATCTTGTAGATTGAACTGCATATCTTCCTGAACTCAGAAAACCAAAGCCGAGCTTTTAGCTGCCACTTCTAACCCCAACATTTTGAAATGGAACATTACTTTAAATTCAAGACAAATTCTCTCCTCTATGCCTTAGTAATTTCATGCAAGTAGAGAAGGACAGAGAGTGGGAAGTGAGGTGGTTTTGCAGTATTGTGTATGTTCTCTAGGTGGGTAGGCTGGACATCCTTATGTTTTACTGGTAATTTTGTCTTTGCATTCAGAAACAATTTTCTCTTCCAAGAGCTGCAAGAGTGATTTATAGACAACACACATAAGGACAGACACCATAACACCAAACTGCCACTACCTCCAAGATGGAACATGACAGTTATTGACCAAAATACAGCAATGCTTTGCAAGGGTGAACATGGGGATTACTGAGGAGTCCCAAGTTTAATTTGAAATAGAAAGAGGACTTAAATGGGTGAAAACAAAGTCGCCTGCTTCAAAACTTTACCGAGAGGCTGGACTACTGTTCTTAGTTCACTGAAATATTTTTGGGGATTCTCAGTGCACAGCCCATGCTTAGCGGGTCCCGGCAGTGGGAATGAGAACTGATCTGGCTGAAAATTAATCCATCATGAAATTCCACTTGGGGCATCAGCACTTCACCATTCACCAACTGTTCCTTGCAAACAGTTCATATTGTTTAAGACAGAACATGATTAACAGCCCTGGCAGCTGGGCTTTCCCACTTTACGTTCCAGGAACAGCTGATTCATTTTTACTAGGAGTTAATTTGTATTATAAATGTCTTTTATTACTTTTAATATATCTTAAGTCAGTAGAACAACTGCTCTTTGTCATTCCTTATATCTGTTTTCCAGCACAAAATAAATTTGGGGAGAAACTACTTACTTAGTGGACCATAAGGTAACTCCCACTAGGTGATTAGTTAGATCTTTTACTTCCAAGGACATTTAGTTGCTCAGACTTTAGCATTGTGCACTGTGGGATCAGGAAAGAAGCAAAATAAAGACATACACAACTGCATATTTCAGTGTCTGCATTTCTACTGACCTGCTGAGCTTTGCAAAGCATCCCTAGAAAAATGCACAACTAAAACTTCACCTAAACAAGCAGGCATTGTTGCCAGATGCTTTGAGGCCTCCTTTCCCCTACCACCTTAGGATTTGTTCCCAAGGCTCATCAAAGCTGCTCTTCCCAGACTGGGAGTTTACATCAGCATTAGCTGTGCCATTAGCTAAAATCTTCAGCACAAATGAGGCTTGGGTCTAAGCTTGCGATCAGTTGTTGAATTAAAAACAAAGAAACTTCTAGAGGAATCAACCAGTCAGATTTTTTTTTTCCACTAGACAGAAAGGCTGATAGGACTAACTACAGATATCTTCCAAGACTGATGTTCTAATTTCTGCAGTGTTTCATGGCGACCTTTGGTGCATTTCATGATCTCGTCCTTTAGAAAACGCTATATTGCACCTCCGTCATTGTACAAATAACATCTTGAGATTATAGCCTGCTGTTAATAAATGTGGTTAATCATCAATAAGAGAGTTTCAGCTATTATACACTGACGATGTAATTTTATACCTCGCCAGTCCAGAGAAATCGGTTCCATCCCTCTTACATTTCCCAGATAGATTTGGGGCCTTTCAAGGTTAATGTCACTAAATCATCAACTAATTTTAAAGAATCATTTGAGTACCTGGAGAGAACATGCCCTTTTTGTATTTTTAAGTTAGGTTTTAAATACTTGACTTTATACAATCTGCTGGGTTTAGAAGGAAGATTGATACTGTTGATACTGCACCAAAGCAAATATACAATGACCTTGATAAGTGATCTATTTTATGCATAAGTTGTACAGGTTGCAGTAACACCACTAAAGTAGTCAGTCTCAGACTGTTGGATCTTCTCTCATTAAATTCCATTTCACAAGCAAGTCAATTGTAAAAAAAAAAAAAAAAATATTAAAAGTTAACAAATAGTCTTGTTTGAGGGGAGAAGAAATGTCTGTACAGTTCAGCTACAGTTTGCTAGCTGACTATGGGCAGCCTGTCTGTCATAGAGCTGGGAGCTCAAGGTGTCTCACCTTGCCTTCCTCCTAAACCATGCTGTGGCTGTGTGAACATACTTAACGTCAGTCAGGGACAAAGAACTTCTTTAAGACACATGAGAAAGTCTGTATTTGTAGGCTTTTATCATACAGAAATCATAGCAAAGAGGTGTTCTTCACCACCACAATCCATTTCTCACATTCAGCAAGCAGATCTAGAGTGGCAAAGATGGCAGGGGGATGGACAAGGCTTGGTTTTGTTTATTTTGTGCAAACATTTTTGATGAGTACTTTGCTAAAATGGGTGAAGGAATGGTTGCAGGTAAAAGTAGATGAGCTCAGCCAAACCCCAGCAACAGACTCAGAACAGGGCTCAGATCAGAGACATTGCCCATGGGCAAGACGTGGACCACTACAGAGACAAGTTTTGCCCTAGGCAAATGATGTCAGTTGCAGCAGGAATAAAAGGTTAATTTTGCCTTGTCCTAGATTATACATTAATTGTTTATAAGTGTCAGATAGCTGTAAATACAAGGCATAACATATGTAATAAGATGTAATATACAATAAGACAAGCCTCCCTAATATTTTGGGGAAGATGCATGTTTATTCTTGCACCTGTGGTGCCAATGAATTAAAAATTTTGTAGTAAAAAAAAAGTGAATAAAGTACTTACTATCAAATTCCTAGAAAATTTTCTAGGTTTAGAATAACCCACAACAATTTTTGTGAGCTTTAATCTGCACGTTAGAAGTATCAGTCTTCCAGGAAACTTGCTCATATCTCCCACCAGGCACTGCAGTGAATAATAGGAATGAGAAAGCTTTTCTCTTCCAGGTCTTGGTGACTTCCCAGCTTAGAAGAAAAAGGATTGCCTTTATAATATTTTGTTTGCAAAATGTTGTGAATCTGATCTATTAAACTTATTTGCAAATTGTTTCACCACTTCTGTAAACAGGATATGTAATGGGTGAATAGGGACAAGAAAACTGGCAAATAACACAATCAAAATACTACGACATCAACTGAAAAAGTCACCTGGCAAATGCTATTTGACTAGTTCCAATGTGATTGTCACAGGCAGACCCTGAAATCTCATCCAAGCAGGAGGAGCACATGCGGCGTGATTGCTGTCTATAGGGTTCCAGGTAGCCGCAGGATGCAGATCAGCCCAGAGAGGTAAAAGCCAACTCTGGGCACCTTTTCTGAAGGAAATTCAGGCTCCTTTTTTAGAATATTGTGGGAATAAAATATCTGCTTGCAGAGTTGCTGTTATTAGTCACTGGCATTGCTCATAATGTGCTAGGTGCGGTGCTGAGGTAAAAAACAGGCACCAGCATTTCCCTCGCTCTTCTCGCTGAAGGATTGCGAGGCATGTAATTTGGTGGCTAAATGCAGTTCGTTTATCTCCTGCCTTTAGCCAACGAATTTATCACACACATTAATATCGAAAGAGGTTAGAGTTCAGCGAATGAAACATTTGTTTTCTTCTGCTCTCTCTATAAATAAACTCCCCCACTTACGTGGCAGTATTTTCACCAAGCAAGCGAGAGAAATAGGCACATTTAAGAGATAGTTCTGCTTGTGTGGTGGGGGAGGCTGTGTGCATGTTAAAAGGCTCCCACAGCAGACCTCTCTGACTCTGCCTGCATTACATCTCCTCCCCTTGCCCCCCTTTTTGTTGGCTCATAGTTATTAGTCAGCCAGACATTTTTTATCTCTTGGAAAGATACTTTAGCTCATATCCAATGTAATCATCTCAGGGGCTTCTACTTTAGTCCCCACAGGCCTGGAGAAATGACATCTCTATTACTGATTAACAAAACAATACAAAATGCTAAGAAAAATGGCTTTATTCTCAACCTTCCATTAACTCCTACTGTGCCTGTTTGATGTGGAAGAGTTTGTTTCCCAGTTTCAAGCCAAGTTACAATTTTTTTCTGTTCTTTGCCCCATGTAATGCAATTGCTTAAATGAATCAATATTTTATTTGCGACCCTAAAAGATAATAATAGAGCATTGTCTGCAAGATAGAACAGTGCCAATTTCATCAGTGTGAAACTTCTCATTCAATAAAAAGATATCTTTTTTTGTCATTATTATTTTTAGTTTATATCCTGAGGAAAATAGATACCAAAATATACAACTTTCTCTCAGGACAGAAAGTCTGCTTTCTCTTCATTGTACTCTGTACTCCTGAGGATCCATCAGAGGTCAGAAACATTCGCTCACAACTAAAGATGACAAATATACCAAAGGAGATTTGGTAACATACAGGTGAGTGGAAATCATGCATTCCTTTAAAAAAATATTTATATATATAAATAAATCATAAACTCTTGCATGAACCTTATCAGGGCAGTAAGGTGGGTTGTTTTTTGAACAGTCACTGCCTTTAGTGACCATTCTAATTAAACCATGTTCAACATCAAGTCAGTCCCCTCTATTGCCATAGCCGCTTGCTAGCAGGGTTTTTGCATAGATCTGCGTACCCATGTCCCACCCTGCACCACTGAAACAGGCACCACACTTCTTCCACAGTCTGAGGTATTGCGTTCAGTAATGCCTTTCCAGCAATTTCTTTTGATACAGTTCTTTGCCAAATACATGGATGGGCTGGTCATATCCTACTCAAGAAGGGCAAGATTTTCACTCATGTACAGCCTTTCAAAAACCTTCGCCCAAATTTTTAGGAGACAGAATTTCCCAAGAGGCTGAACCACAAAGCTTAATGAAGGGAGTTTGTGATGGTTGTTCACAGGAGCATTCATCAATTATTTTTTATAGCATATGACAGGGTTGGTCCCGTAAGAAGCCAGCCTAGCCTTTACCCTATGGGTCAAAACCTTAGCAGGCTTATAGCATATTTTTTGTGTGGTGGAAATGCTCTGGAGCCTCAGTACTAGACGAAGACCTTATTGTACTACAAAGCAAAAAATGCAGAGGTATGCTATACAAAAAGTGCAGCCTAAAAGACACTCGCTCTGCTCTCCTGACCACCTTAGACACTATTCTGGTTTCCCAAGGAAGAAGGCCAGCAGTTTCACAATTACTGAGTATCTGGGCACTGCAGTGCTGTCTCAACTACAGCAGGGAGCAAACTATAAATAATCTCTAATCCCTCCTCCCTTGGGAGATCTCCTTTCCCGAAACACTCCCTTGTTTCAGAACTTTCCATCAGCAGGGGCAACGACTTAAAATGTTATAACTAGATTTGGGAAAAGAAAGGGTAAATACTTATTTCAAGCTCTTCAGTGACAGAGAAGTAATGAGAGTGACAGTAGAACCCATTAGGTACCTTTATTATCAACACATGGTCTTAAAAGAGGAAAGCTGGCTCAGGAAAGTAGCCCAGCAGGCCACCACCTAACCTTCCTGTCAGGCTGGAAATCAACATTTTTTAAACGGTCCACACACAAAAAAAAATTGCAGAGTTTCATATGGAAAAGATTAAACCATTAAGCAAGATTAAAATGTCTTGCATGTCTCCTCAGAACTTTATCAGCTCACCAGTGTATGTTATAGTAGAGTGAAAAAAATACAATGTTGAATTGGAAAGTTTAGCACAATTGAAATATATCCTAAAAGTAGAAGCGAAAAATCCCTCAGACCTTTTCAGAAGGACTTGTTTTGACATGTTGTTGTCAAAATCGTGAAACGAACTGTTACTTAGGAGTGTTTTTGAAAGGAAACTCAGTGCTGAAAATGACAAGGAAGTTTTAGTAAATGTGAATTAGAGCTCAAAAATTGGGTTCCAGTCCCCACCAAACAGCTCTATGAACTTCAAGATCTTCCTATCTTTTATGCTCTCTCAAAAGTTAAATCTGGAGGAAAGACTTTTTTTTTTTTTTTCATGTCTAACCAATGCCTAACCAATGGCAATTCATTCTTAATTGGAACCTTTAGCTATAAATCATATAATGAATCATAATATTATACAGGTAATCAAATAAAGACATATGCAAATCTATGGTGATTGAAAAGAATATTTTCTTTCGTTCATTTTGTAAAACATTACGTATTTCTGGTGAATCATGCCTCTGCACCTCCTGCTAAATAGTCCTTTTTCGCCATGGAATTCAGTTATCTTTTCACAACATGCCATTATCCAAGACGCCAGTTTAAGCCAAGTAATGTGATATTATCTGTCTACAAGTACCTGGACTGCAATCATCAGTCATCTGAACAGGCCACTAAACAAACATCAGGTTGAATAGGACCAGCCCACTGTCACCACCCTCACTGTCCACATGCTGGACACAGCTGTCGTCACGCCTTGGTCTCATGCAGAAAAATATTCTCCTCAACAACTGCTAATGCAGGAGGTTTTGATTTTAAGTACTCTAAACTGTACATTTAACCATACATCAACTTGAAGTCTAACACAGCTTCTGTTAGCAGCTAGGATTGTCCATGACAGAGACTGTAAAACTGCAGAAAATTTCTGTGTCCTGTAGCAATGGATTTCTCTTTGGATGATCGATGTGGGCAGGTCCATACAAATAATGAATCACAAACTAAATGGCTAAGCAAATAAACAATGGACTTATCAAGGATACAACCAGTGTTGTAAGCCAGACCCTATAGAGCAAGAAGATTGGCACTAAAGTGCCACATGCTTCATTTGTTTCTTCATTTAAAGAGGGGGCCATAAGCTTTAGGAAGGAATGACATTTATATTAAGAGAAAGAAAAAGCAAAACAAAATTAAAGTCTCCTAAGGAACACAGCAAATAACATTGCCATTCTTGAGCAGTCAAAAATGGAGAGTCCATCGTATAAAAATCCTGGAATAAATCATAGGGAATAGGTTTTTTGTTAACTTCATGGAAATTTTATTTTAAAATAACAATACCTATTTTTTTTCTATTTTTTGAGACTATACAGGATATTTATTTTATATAAACAGGCTATCCTACACAGCTAGGAGGCTAAATATGTTCCTTTTTCCCATTTCCTACTTTCCTCTTTCCCTTTTTCATTTTTTCTGAAGCTGGAGTTCTAAGGAAAATCCTAAAAGCTGCAGAACTCATTGTAAAATTGGAAAAACACATGTCCTGGCACACATCACATTTGTTCTCACACACAAGACAGTAGCTGCCTCAGCGGATATCAGACTTGAGAAATGCAAAGGCAACGTAGAAGGAAAAACAGCACGATCCTGTCATCACTCCAGGCCCTGCAGTTGTCCTGCAGAGACATGGACAGCAGCTCTCTCTGCATGGATCTCCTCTCTGTTCCTGCCACTTCATTTGAACCATGGTCCAGGATGGACTGTGTTGTGCCAAGGCAGGAGGGAGCCATCCTGAGTTAAGAAGAGCTGCTTGCAAAACAGCAGTGCTTAGTGCCAGCGGATAGCATGAAGAGACAAGCACTAATCCTGCATCTTTCTAGTTTTGGAGAGCTGTGCAGCCTGCAGCAGTTGTTTTGGGATATGGCTTTGGCCATCCACAGCCAGCCCCGGAGTGGGAGGGGAGCTGCACCACCTACACGCGTCCCAGGGCTGGATGTTGAGGGGCCTGTAGCTGCCTCCTCTGAACTGCGTGTCCTCACAGTCTCATTTCCGAAGGGTGTTATTTCACTGCTGCCTCCCAGATAATGTAACTGAATCATTCAATTGAGCATAAAATAGAAATTTGGCTTCTTATCTTCTGGGAAACCAGCTTTACTATTTTCTTTCTGCAAAATACATTTTTCACTATCTTATCTTCTAATAAACAATTCCAGCTCTGCAGGCTGCAGAAATGTTCTGAACACATTTAAGAGACAATTTTTTTCTCCCCTTTCACTCCCCCTTCTTCCCTCCCCCCTTATCCCCCCCCTTCCCACCCCTTAAAACATCTGTTTTAAAGGCACATTTTTAAAAGAGATCCAATTTGTATTCAATCTTCCTTTGGTAAAGGTATATATTTTTCATAAGCCTGTCCTCTGCTTTTGAGGCCTCTCTCCCTTGGTTTAATTTTCATCCCCATCTCCCTTTCTTCCCCTGTACAGAACTGAAACACCAACTCCCCCCCGCCCCTAATGCTTTCTCTTGTTTTAAGAAAAAGGCAATTCAGTTTTAAAAACTGTTCTCCCCTCCCCTGGACCTGCTGCACAGCACTTGCCTAACGGAAACTAAACGTGTCAGCGAAAGGTCAGCTATGAATTTTTAAACCTTTCTATCTCACTCAGGCTGACATCAAAAGCATTAGCTGTAGCACTAAATCAGGGAGCGAGAGGGAATTAGAATATGCAACAAGTCCTGCTGCAGAATGTAACACGGCAGAGGATATTCAGGGTATCCTTGGGCTGGAAGAAGTAGCTGTGCCAAATTTCAGCATCAAGGCTGATTTCTTGCTCTCCTTGTGGGCAATCTCACCAGCTAGCTGCCTCTTGCAAGGCACCAGTGAGAACAGGGCATGGTATGGAAATTTAAGAGACGCATCATACAGTGGTGTCATTGCTGGAAATTGAAAGCTCATCTGGGAGGTGATTTTGGGACCTTCCAGTACCTGAAGGGGCTACAAGAAAGCTGGGGAGGGGCTGTTTACAGCTTGTCGTGACAGGACGAGAGGCAATGGGTATAAACTGGAAAGGGGCAGGTTTAGACTAGACATAAGAAAGGATTTCTTCAATGTGAGACAAGTGAGGCACTGGAACAGGTTGCCCAGGGAAGCTGTGGCTGCCCCATCCCTGGAGGCGTTCAGCGCCAGGTTGGATGGGTCTTGGGCAGCCTGATCTAGTGGGAGGTGTCCCTGCCCATGGCACGGGGGTTGGAACTAGAAAATCTTTAAGGTCCCTTCCAACTCAAACTATTCTATGACTCCAGGTGGATTTGTTTTGAAAAGAAGATATCTAGATTTGCTTAGAAGGGATCAAAAGCCACAGCTACAGGGCAGAAATCTGCCGTTTTGCTGCTTCCTCATGGGCTGGTATTGAGTCCTCATAGTTTGTGTCTCTTTTCCATAAACAAGTTGCATCCCAAGCTTAGAGTGCACAGTATCACCCTCAACAAAACACATGGGCGCAGTTCAAGAGGTGATTTATTATTCATTGATCATTTAACAATTTGGCAGCTGAAAGCAGAACTTATCCCATCAGGACTCCTGCGTGCAAAACAGTCATTATTATATCATGTTTTAGGGGGAACAAAGGATGTTCCCACTGAAAGAAAAAGTCAAGTTAAAAAAAGCTTGGCACGTGAAGCCTGCTTTGGCCTCTCTGCAAATCATTAAATTGGAGTGCAGGGACGTTCAGGAACATCATCTGGAAAGCCTGGCACTAAATGCATGTGATATCTGGCCTGGAAGCCTGTCTTCCCCACGCTGGGACAGGCTGATGTGGCTTATGGCTTTCCATTTGCCACTGCCAGCTTGGGGTAAACTTCCAGCTGGCCCTACTGAGCCTAATATGAACTGTCACCAATCACAACAGGACAAATTCTGAACATCCAGCATCACAACTTTGACACCTCTCCACCATTTCAGCCCCTATCCCTTTTCTAGCACTCCATCATATTTTATTGTTTCTTTTCAGACTAGTTCTCCATTCCTTTAGAGGAGGATGTGATGATTAGAAGAGAGTGGAAGATTCCTGATTTTAAAACAATAAAAATTCATAAAAACTTTAAATGTTTAATGGAAATGTGTTTATTTTTAATATAACACATTTCTCATTGTTCTCCAATGCATGACACAATTGGCTTTAGCTTTTTATTTCATGTCAACCTTTATATCAGAGAAAATATTAATTAAGGCATGCTTGTATCCAGCATTTCTAAAAATCACAAATCTATTTCATGTTGCATTAGAAACTTGAAAATTATTGAATTATGTCCTTGTCTCTGAAATAACTGGGGGATGGGGAGAGGTGTAACATAACCATTTTCTTGAAAAACATATTGACTTTTTCCCCTTTCTGGATAGAAACAAATTCCAATGTGTCACAGTTGAACAGAAATTCTGTTTTCCAAACAGCTTCAGTTTCCATCTGTCCATAGTGAATAACTGTCCATCCATCCACACAATCTTTCAGCCTTATTCCTCATCCAGCTTTTTCTCTGTGTTTACATCTCTCCATCTGGCTACCCGTATGCTCTTTGATATCTCCATTTACCCTTCCATGGAGCTAATTTTCTACCAGCAGAACATCCATCAAAGATCTGGGGACCAAACATGCATCTATCCACCCCCTCTAGAAGTACCAGAGTCTTTCTTGATACTGAGAGATCATATCTGCTCATGCCCTTCTGTTTTTTTGGTTTCCACAGTACTTTGGCAGAGTGCCTAGCTTTTCCTAGCTGAAGATGGCCATAAAGCCATTAGAGTACCCCATGTTGTTCCATATTTAAAATCCACATCAGATCATTGTAATGGTCCATAAAGCCTCCGTAAACCTGTGTAATGACCTGTTTCAAGAAACATGGTATCTTGTTCCTAGATGGCATAAGGCCAGCCCTTTAAAAGACTGTCACTACAGAATACATGTCATAGAATCATAGAATCACCAGGTTGGAAGAGACCCACCAGATCATCGAGTCTGTGTACTTCCACAAGAGTGACCCCATGCACCCACCCAGGTGACGCACCCCATTGCCGAGATGCTCTATCCTGTATTTCTTCTAAGTCTTTTGCTTTTCTACCTAGCTGTAAAGGAATAACTTGTCTTGAAAGCAGTGGTGGACTGCAAGATGTCGTGAGACTTCTTTGAGTCATGCCCCCAAAAAGCAAGAAATAATTCCTACCACCTCAACCAGTTCAGAGTTATACATAAATCCATGATACGTAGTTCAGGACTTCTGCTGAACTTCTAAATCATCCCCTGTCCCCATCTATATTACAGCTTCTGTGCAGCACTTCTATTTTCCTTTTGAGCAGATGAAACCTTACAATTCACTGCATTGAGATGTATTTCACTGTACAATGCTCTATTGTCCTGTTCTCATTTAGAGACTAGTTTGCTAATGTGAATAAAAGGACCAGGATAATCGAAGATCCTAGTGGATTTAAGAATTTGAATCTCGGTAAGATAACATCTAACTGCATTAAAATTCTGTCAATAGTCCACTCAAGAAGAATAACACCCAATTAAACCTTCACAGAGAAGAAAATTCTTATAGGAAATAAAAATTGCAAACTTATTTTTCTGAATTCCACTTAGTTTTGCCTCTTTATTTGCATATTCATGCTATAAAGGCTGAAATATTGGGGGGCTTTCTAGTTCTTGTTCACCTTCTAAAGATCTCTTTCTTGACACAGCAACACTTTTTATTTACTTAACAGTAAAAAAGTCGTGTCTGTATTTGTGAGCTAACCAAATTATGCTCAAGCAAAATATGATTTTAAATCTCAAACCAGGGAAAATTAGGGGAAAAATGTCAAGTGCTTAGGAAATAAAAAAAGATCTGTAACATATATTAATGTGCAATCCTACACAAAAGGGCAAAGTATATGCTAGAATACATAAGTCAGAGAACAACCCGGGTGGCAAATGAGTTGTTCTTTTCACTAGATTGAGTATCAGTGAGATTTGAGCTGCAGTGCTACTTAGGGGGAAGGTGGGCAAAGTGGAGGGAATCCAAAGCAATGAGAATGATCAAAAACCAAAGGGGAAGGCAGACAGACTTCGAGTTGCTTAGCAGAAAATATAAAGTAAGAATCAGGAGGTAATCTCTTTCCAAAGAATAAAAGGTTCAAAGAGGAAGATATAGGACAAGAAGTACTGTCCTTAAATTGCAGCAGATATTTTTACGTTCAGTTTTAGGAAAACATTTTTCTCATTCCAGGAAATGAGGCTGTGGAACAGGTTGCTTGAGGATGGTATTGATTCCCACCACAGGAAGTCTTTGAGAACAAGTTAAACCAAAGTCTCAAATCGGAACAGTCCAATTCTGTGCTAAGTCAGGGAGCAGAACGGATAACCTCTTGAGATCCATTCTATCCATGCTTTCTGGAGGTCTGTGACCTATAGAGTTTTTAATCTGATCCCTGTATGGTTTCTCAGGACTACTCAAGATACCAATTGCTTTGTGTTGGCATCCCCAGCTTTACCAAAGCTTCCTTTCCATTGTAACTGAAGCAGTATTTCTGGATACTCCCCTGAAAGGCTTGTAAAGCTCTGGTAAACACAAGGCATGTTGGGTATCCCATTTGGTTCTGACACTTTTTAAAAATCTAGTTATTATTGAAAGTTACTGGGCCAGCAGTTGTATTATTAATATTATTATTTATTATTTATGAAGTGCTGAGTGTGTGCTAGATGCTTATATGATTATACAGTGAGTTACACTGGAGTTGCACAGTATACTGAGTTATGATGCAATGTTATTACCTGCAGCCTTTGCATGAGAATGACATTTTTCATTTATTGTAGCTGGCTCCTTCATCGTGTGATGGTCTGAAGGGGATCAGTGAATTTTAAGTCATTAACACACTAGACCTGACACAAACAGGAGGCAGCGTACCTGCATTTAACAGGCAGAGGCTAATGTTGGACCTCCAAGGAAACTAGACATCCTGTTGTCACACAACAAAGCACAAAAGCTCTCAACCTATTGTAAGCTGTTGGTTATTTTTACTGGCCTGAAGGAGACAGTTAGTGTGCTTGGAAATGGAGAGTCTTCATTCCTTGTGGACTTGGATGACTGGGCTTAGCTAAGAACCTGCAGCAAAGACTTCCATGCACTCATTACACATTACATCCAAATCTGTTCCCTTTCACATCAGTACTCTGTCTACTGTTGTTTGAGGCAAAGACAGACTGTTTCTCTACGAGACAGAAGAATACATCTGCTTAGATTTTCTGTATTCCATTCAATGCTTGCCACTGTATTGCTATGCACTGGCTCACACAGTTGTGCTAATGGGACTAAATTTTCAAATCTTTTGATCTCTCTTTACACAATATTTATTCTTGCTTTACACAAAGTTAATTCATAGTAATATTCCTGAAACTTTGGAGGCACACTATTGACTTGCCTGCAAAGACAGCCAGGTGCAATAAACAAGATTTTAAAACTATCGGCAGTCAGAGAGAGGCATCTTTATTCATTTAAAACTACCAGTCATATTTTTTTAATCATCATCAGATCAGTTCTCATACCCACACTATAGGAGTGGCACTTTACTATGTCCATACCTCCAACTGCAGTTTTAATCAGAAGAGAGACTGCTTTCTGGTTTAATGAAGTAAATGAGACCTCTGGTAATATTGTCTGTGTAATTGACATAGTTCTCTGGGAAACATTACACTTTATAATGAAAATACTGTATATAATTAGGATCTAATAGGAAGAAAATAGTAATTAGGCAGAATTAACTGAACAGAAGCAATCAAGCAAATAAAGGTTATTCTCTGGAGAGGACCCTTCGGGGTTCAAATGTGTACATCCTATGATTGTAAAGAAGTCGCAGTAATTAACAAGAGTCTTTTCATTGCATAAGAATAGGCTCGCACTGGCTACTGGAATGACCCCTGCAAATCAGAACGTGTTATTTCAGTCCTCTGTTTTCACAGGCGCTGGAGGAAGGAGGTTGTATCCAGTACTGTATGCACTTGGACAATGGCTTTAGCAGAGGTTATGAAGGCATAAAGACCTTTGATTTTGTTCTTGCTCCAGTCTTTATGGGCCCTCACTGCTTTTCACTTTCTGCTCTTGCTCATCAAAGTTTCCAAAGCAGCTTGCTGTACATGAATTTCACAGTAACACTAATCCACATAAGATTTCACAGTAATAAGCAGATTACACAATGGTCTAGGACTGATCCTTTCCCTGGAATTACCAGAGTAAGTCTAGCCAGTTACTCGTAAGCCTGAGCCCATTCTCACCCACATAGGAAACCTCCAAGCCTGTCCTATGAAGTTCTTCAAGCCCCAGAGTTCTGTAGCATGGTTGTGAGGAGGAAATGAATGTTCCAGCAGTCTTAAGAGCATCTCAGGCTCCCATGCACGTGATCCGAGCAAGAGAGACAGCAGAGGGTCACGCCTAGTCCAGCTGAAGCCATGCAAAGTCATCCTGAGAGCAGCCCTTCCTAAGCACAGTGTGGGTGCTTCACTCCCATACCTAAACTGACAAGGTGGGCACAAAGAAGACAGACTACGGCCCCAAGCCCATTTTGCTTCTAACCACATACACAAAAGGCAAAGATGATTCTGTTTTGCCCTAGAGTAAGGAATTCAGTAGTGTTGAGCTTTGAGTCACTGCCATAAAAGAAAACAGCCACCAGTCCAGTATAGCACAAGCAGACACCAGTACAACAAGGGATGTTTCTGATAGAGGAGCCACTCACCTGCTCTGGGACCAGGATAGTCACCCAGACACTGCCACATGAGCATATTTCAGTTCCTCTGTGAGTGCAAAGTGGGTATCATTTCAGGTGACAGCTTCTTAAGGGTTCCTTCCAAGTTATCTACGTGAGGCTGACAGTCACACTCAGACAAAGGAAGATAGCAGAACCAACCAGGGATCAAAGGGAAGATGGTGTTTTTGTTTCTTCCCCCCATACACTTCTCTCTACAGAAGTCAATCAGGAACAAAGGTGAAACACCTGCTTTTTAGGTGAGCACAGGAGGCTGAAGGCATAGCCATTGATGACCAGAGGAGAGAGCTTTAAGAAATGAATAAACAAACATGATTAATCCAATACTTCTCTTAAGCAGAAATCATAACTAGACAAAACAGATGAGCCCATGACTTACTTAAAAGCAATTTCAATTGCTTAACAATTCTCCTTCCATTCCTATCTATTTTTCTACTTTATTTATCTATGCATTGATCTTTCAAGCAAAGATTTACTACAACTATCAACATAACACTTAGCATAAATTAACAACAAGAATGGCTCATGGATTTTTTGTTTTTATTCACATAGATCAAAAGTGAAGTTCTCACACGGCTCCCAACTTGGATGACATTTTCTTAAATTACACAGACTTTTCCCAATGAATTTGCTCTCTCAGCCATTAAGATGTGTTGCACCAACCACAAACTTTTCTTGTCTCAAGACTTATTAGATTAGGAACCATTTCTCACCTTCCTCCCTTCTAAAAACATCAGGTGTTGTCCCTTAGGAAGGTAAGTAAAGCATGTTTCTTTAATGTGATGCCTTGTGTACTGTCCTATCTCTGATCTTTCAGGTTCTTTCATTTGAACTTAATTCCCCATTGATGCAGGTGTAGATGCACTGATTTCAGTGGACAAAACTGCTCTGAGTTGGACATTAGCTCTGTTGCTGATATTCTGGTTGAACTTGGATAAACACTGCTTCTGTCCTGTGCCTCAGTTTCCCTACCAGTAACATGATTGGGATAAGTGAGCTAACAATACCCTTAACAAAATTTAAACTGTGACCAAATTAAAAAGAAATGGGAAAAAAACAGAAAATAATAAAATAACTTTAAAAAAAAAACCAACAAAAGCAACAATTGTGCCGAAGAGTTTATGAAGCCCCACTTTCTCTGTCCTGCTCTCTTCTTCTCTAATGTAAATAAACTCCAAACTCACCCTGTGTCCTCTGTGGACACTTCCAAGTTCCACTCTTCCCAGCTGCCTAATTTGAGGAAATTTATAAGAACGCAATGTCTTTATAATTCCAACATCTCTCTTGGAGTAGGTTAGGGAAGGGAATGGACTCACAACTTATTCCAAGGGAGACAAACACATGCACAAAAATGATTGCCCACAAAATCTTTGTCAAACCAAACAAGTTTTTTTTTTGTTTTTTTTTTTACTTCTTTCTGAGGTATTTGATGAAAGGCAAAAACAGTGGGAGGGCAGAACCTGTGGAGTTAGAAATATGTTTATGAAATCATTTCATTTACACTCAGATTAAATTTTGCATTCTATTTGTAGGACACGTAAGTCTTGAAAGAAATGATTTTCTTGTATTTTTTTCAGTATTTTTGTAAATCTGTAGAAGAAAAAGCCATCTTAGACCGTTGATGTGTTATGTTTTGAGCATGTCTCTAGTAATGCTTTCTCTTTGCTTCAGAACATTTCTGCCCACATCTTTTCCTTCTTTTTAACAGAATTATTCATTCAAATCAGTTCAACTTTGTTGTTGCTGTTAGCCCAGACCTGAAAGCCCATTTTTCCAACAAAATTGCCACTTCTTAAAACTTTAGATCAACCCCTAAAAAATAATGCTACCCTCCACCCCTTTGTGACATCTCTGAGACTGATGCGCAAAAAATATCCTACTGCAGCTAAGAAATAATATTATTGTCTTCTGTTATCATGGGAAAAGTATGATCCAGATGAGTACCTAATAGCCACTTGTGCACACAAAAGTAAGATAAAAATCCTCAGCAAGTTCAAAGTTTGTAGTCCAATTATGTTCTATCTTGCAGGTACTCTATAGGGGGTGAATGTAATGTCCCTCAAACCATTCCGTATCATTGCAATATCTAACAAATCCTTTGGCACTCCAGCAAGGAGTTCAAAGAAAAAGTATCATCAGCTCGAATAATTACTGCCCATATTAAGTGTTTTAATATTGCAGCTAGATGTAAAAGGCAAAGGACAATGGCTCAGACACAAAGAGCCTAGCAAAGTACAGCCTGGGGAAGGCCACAGATACCCAACATGTTGTCCTTTTCCCTGTTCTGTTCTCTGCAATATTAAACCACTTAATCCATAATTGCCCAGGCTTATGATGCCTTTGCTTTGAACTCTCTCACAGAGTGCCATAGGATTTGTCAGATGTTTCTAAAACAAAGTCTACCAGGAGGCTGAAAGGTCTCCTAGTAGCTATGACAATGGTTTAATGGAATATAATTTCCAGTAAAGGGAACTAATTTAATATTTTCACATATCATGTAAGCAAGGCAACAGCTGAGAGAAAGGAATGGAAATTATAGCAAGAGGCAATCAAGATGAACAGTGCTGTAAAATCATACCTCACCAATGTGCTCTAAACTTACTGCAGGAACTTGCATTTTCTTCGCAGTGAGGACATTTCATCTTAATGAGAAGGCACAACAGTCTCCGAGTCCAGCACAGCTGGATTTCTAACAGGCCGTGCCAGTCATCTCCCAGATGACACTCAGGAAATCACTTCTTTCCCTCCATCCTCCTTTCACATTGTCTTGTCTTGTTTTCAAGGCTGAAAATTTCTGCAATGGCCACCCCCTGACATTGCTATTAACGGCATCCTTGAGATGAGGGGTAATGGTTTTAAACTGAAAGAGGGTAGATTTACATTAGATATAAGGAAGAAATATTTTACCAATAGAGTGGTGAGGCACTGGCCCAGGTTGCCCAGAGAAGCTGTGGCTGCCCCATCCCTGGAGGGGTTCAAGGCCAGGTTGGATAGGACCTTGGGCAGCCTGATCCAGTGGGAGATGTCCCTGCCCATGGCAGGGGGGTTGGAACTGGGTGATCTTTAAGGTCCCTACCCAAACTATTTTATGATTCTATGATCATCTATTCCTACGCATCGTGAGCACATGCTTGTAGGGTCCTCATGTAAATTTATGCAGGAAGCAGGTATGATGAAAGTTGTTTTTTCAGTTAGAAAATCTGTCACAAGACGTGTTCTATTGGTGATGTGTCTTGTGGTTTGGATTTTCTGTGTTCAGGCAATAACAGTTTTGCCACCAAAAGAAAAACTTGTTATTCCCCTGTTATTTTTCCCTATTTATTCCTTAGTTGTGGTGGCATATGTTGCTTCCTCTTGTGTGAAATGCTTTCTACTCTCCAATCTTTTCACAGAAAAGGAAATCTTCCCTGTGGCAACTCTCAGGAGCATTTGCAAAAGTTCACATGGTTTCAGAAGCCTGAAGGGCAGAAGTGTTTTGTATGATTCAGCTGCCCAACTAAATAATTGCTTTTCGGCATTCTACAGATGTCCCACTCCTGTTCTTTGAAGGAAATATGCTGAATTATTGAAATAAGATAGAGTCAGGATTATGAGAGGAAGTACCATCTTATGATTAAAGCATTAGCCTTGAATTCAGGAGATACATATTCGGTTTCTGATTCTGCCACAGATTTTCTGAGAAGCCTCAGGCTTATCACAAAAGCTGAGATACATTTCTGCCTAACATGAGCTATGTAGACTTCTTACAATAAGTTGTCTAGGCTCCTGCTACAGTCAGTGGAGTGCAAGAGAGATCTCCAAAGAGAGCTTCACCCCACCCTGTGATACATGACTAAGTTACAATAAATGATTCACACTCTGGAGGTGTTCCTCTGCCTAATGCTACCAGGAATCTAAATGATGAAGTTGTCCTACATACCTTTTAGATAGGTAAATTTAGATGAGATGGCTTCCACCCTTTGTCTCATTCTGTGCCTCAGTTTCCCACATGTTGATGGCAATGTTGATGGTGACGCTTCCTTTCTTTGGCCTTTAGAATTTACTGGATTCTAAACATTTCTCTGAATAAAATAGCAAATTCTGGCTTGACTTCAGCTGAGTGTTAGTAATACAGTTCTATAAATAACACAAATATTTGATTGGGGTTCCAGTAACTACAGCATCTGAACTCCACAAACATAGCATAAAATCAAGGAGTGGCTAGAGAAACAGGTCTTACTTGCTTAAAATGTTAAGAGAAATGGGTGGGAAATTATCAGGCTACATTCATTAAACATCTGAAGTATCACAGGAAATTGGGATTAAATTAGAAGAAATTATTAAAATGTAAACGCAGTTATAACTTTTATGACAGTGAATATATGTACAATAACTCATCGCTGGAGCAGGTTGAAAAAATGTTCTGCTGGAAAATTTTTTTCTGACAAAAAAAGGCATTTTATTGAAATCAACCTATCCTGAGGAATATGTCAATTTAAGTGATATTTTCCTCCTAAGAAATAGAACTGAAATGAAATGTTCCCAATAAGGTCCAGCTTTATCAGAACAGAATGTTTCAAATTTTTGGAGATTGAAATTACTCCATTAAAAATATTTTATGCAGAACAGTAATGCTTAAAATATCAAAACTGGAAGAAAGTACTTGGCACTGATCAAAAATAGTGCACTGAATATCCAGAAATTATGGTTCTTAGAAGACTTCTTTTGGAAGAATTTCCTTTCTACCTCATAAAAAAAAAAATAAAACCACAACCCAAAATCTGAAAGGGCAGAACTCATATAATATTCAATATTGCTTGTGCTCTGCTGCATGAAGCATTTGACTAGAAGCAGATATATCTTCATTTTTATCTGTCACCCACTGTTTT
Organism: Phaenicophaeus curvirostris; assembly: GCF_032191515.1. NCBI lineage: Eukaryota > Metazoa > Chordata > Aves > Cuculiformes > Cuculidae > Phaenicophaeus > Phaenicophaeus curvirostris. The sequence goes on from NC_091411.1 coordinate 5,915,243, forward strand.
AATATATGGATAAGAGAAACAAAACAAAACCTTGTATCATAAACACTTCTGTTGACATGTTATTAACCAAATAGCTACTGAAGATCACAGCTGCCATTGATACATTGGGCTATAGGAGCCACCTTCAGAGGCAGAAAGATGATTCTTGTTATTCCTTCAGGGAAGGATGTCTCAGCTTCCTTCTCAGAAGCAAATAAATCTGTTCAGTTTTCTCATTTGTGGTTTCCTGTTTAAGGTACCAAATTTCTGCAGAATCCCCTTTTTTAGCATATATGTAGCATTTTGGACTCCCAGTGTCCCCTGCCCTTCCCTACTTGGCAATTCCCTGAGGATCAGCCTGTGTTCTGCTGTAAGTACAGTACTCCCCAAGGTTTCTAATTCACATTCTTCTTGGTGAAACCCCTGCAGCACTCAAGCAAGAGAGAGCTCAGACGTCTCCTGAACTCCATGTTTGACAGATTCCAAAGACTCATTTCATCAGCTGTTAATCTCCCACAATCCTCTAAGCTTTATCTGTTAAGACTGAAGCAAGCAGTGCAGCTTTGCCATACTTTAGGCTTGTTATTAGTTTTCATAATTTTTCTCAGAAGAACATAAGACTAAATCAATCTCCCATCCCTAATATGTTGATAATCGTTTTGAAATATTTAAATCTTCTCTTCTGAAAGCTTCAGTGAAATAACAATCTCATGTCTCCCCTGGTGCCTTCTTGGCTCTTATTTTGATGTTCCCTTTTCTCCTATCAGACTTCCCCAGGTTGCTCAATTGCCTCATGGCCAGACACACTACTTTTTGCTCCTGCTTTCCATCCTGGAATTTGCTTCAAAATTTCCTTTTTATCATTACATTTCTCTATCTGTTTTTTAATACTTCGCCTACCTTCCTATAGTTGACTTCTGAGGTCTTCAGGTACCTACTGACTACAGTAGGTGCCTACTGCTATAACGATGACATGACGAATCTCTTGTCATTTGGACATTCCTGTATCAAATCCTGTAAAATTAGAAATGTCTCCCCATGCTGCAAAGATCCCGAGCCATTCCAAGGATCAGACTTCCAGCAGGTCCAGACCCATAAGAGAGATAAAATTAAAACTGATACGACTTTAAAGGCAGTGGAACCACACTGCTCTCACTTGCAAAATGAAAGGAACCTTCTTTGTTTCCAGGCTGTGCTGAACCACACTGTTATTACCTACTGTTAGCTTACATTCAAAGTCTGCTTGCCATTACATGCATCTAGATTAAAACTCAACCTGCTACATCCATCCAAAGGCGTTAAGTCACATCTACCTTGGTGTTGAAAGGAGCTCGCACAGAAGTAAGCTGGTTTGAGTGACCTACAGGACTGAAAATAGCCTCTAGACAAGCTCTAAAGACACTGCAGCAAGTAATCAGTGCTACTGGACCATAGTGTTTACCTCTGATATTTATTTTTCCCTGATGTGAATAACTGGGAAAGATAGGGAGCCGTGTCTCGTGGCACTATATCCCTGATACAGTAACATATTGAGCTCTCATGTGAAGTAATAAGAACTGAATTTGTTCAGCACGTGAGAGATGCAGGCCCCAGAACTCTGTGTAGCACCCGCCTGCTTATAGAGATCAAGGCAAGCAGAAAGGCAACAAGATATTTAACAGAGGAATCTCTGCATCCCATTGCATACTAATTAGACACTAGACCTAGATACACAGGGGAAGCAGAGGGAGGAAAATCTCTTGGCAAGACAAAGTTGTATTTCAATCTTTCACCTTCACTGGGTAATGGGATGTGATGGAACATTAAAACAAACAAACAGCTTTTGGTGTTTACAAGAAATGTTTAAATGGGAGATCACGAGCCAGAGGTGCTCCACGGAACATCTGGAGCACTGGAAAACAATGTGATTACGCAGATGAGTCACATTCATTAGGCTATAAAATCTCCAGTAATGAATGTACAAAAGGGACTTTCATGTCGATTGTCATCTATAGCCAAAAAAAAAACCAAACCAAAAACCAACCCAAACCCCTAGATAATAAACTTGGCAGTTCCATCCCTGCTCCCCACCTCCCTTTTCCTCCTCCTTTTTGGAATGAGATTCCCAGTGTAATTACAAAGCTTCGTGCTTGCAGCTCAAAATCCATGTGCTGGGCACAGGCGCAGATCCGTGTGTGGGCATTAGCTGGGGAGAGAGGGAAGCGGGGATATAACGCTGTGTTATATCCACACTGCATGTGGGTGTTACACCACTCAAGAGTTGCTGGGACAAGGCATTCAGCATCTTCATCCTACCCATACACCAGACATCAACAGTGGTATGGGAAGCTTCTTTTCCACATGACTCTAGGTGATCTCACGGACAGCGCAGATATCCCTTAGGTAGGAAAAGACACAACTTAAGGGGCACCTAGGGATATCTACTGAGTGAGGCATTTGGTATGACCTAGTCTGGCATTTTAATGCTCCTATATTTCATCCTTTAGTGACTTGTTAAGACCTGAATATGCATCAAGATTGAAAAATGGATTCTGTCACTAACTCATTTCCTGTGTCTCACTGGTCAACAAAGAGTCAGATGTTTCAGTCAGGACCACAGGACTATTATCATAGCAACCAGAGGAGAAAAGATTCTCTCAAGCTATTGGTACAGTCTTAGTGAAATTTCTTTTAAGAGGTCCCCTAAATGTCTGGGCTGCTTCCCTCAATGCTTGGCCCCAGACATGTCTCTAACCAGCACATCAGTGATAGCAGATTTTCCCCAAAGCAAGGTTAGCAATAGCTTTGACAGATGTTTCTGGATCTTTTATCACATTAGAATTATTGGATGTTGTCAGCTAAATCAAACAGCATCACAGCCCCTCTTTTTAGCTCATTCTTGAACACAGATGTTTTAAAATAACCCTCCTGTGGGTTTTATCCGTTGCTGCTGCCTGTGTAACATATCACTTCTTGAAAGTCCTCATTACTTGAAGGATATTTTTTTCTAAAGGCCCATTTGTAGAGTTGGCATGTTTTTATCATTTCCAGTAGATCTATTTCCCCCTAGACCATGCCTGTCTGGGGAGATCTCATTCAAGGACAATTGGGCTTCAAATTGGGAAATCAGACTGCTAAATCCCTTAGTTATCTTTGAAAATCCCATCCTTGGAGCTTAAGTCTGATGAGACTTCATCTGCTTTCTGTAATTTGCTGGTTTTCAGCTCCATTTCTGGAAGGATTTTTTTTCCTCATCAGCAGAGGACTGTGACCTTTATATAGAAATGAAATCAGTTCAACAGAGTAAACAATAATTACATTTCTATAGGAGAATATATTTTCTATTTTCTGTCTTAGACTGAGGGTTAAATAGATAAATCATTGCTATTTCTTTATTTTCTTTGCCTTTTGAGGAGATGCAGTATTACCTGAGCTGTTTACATATTATATTTGCTCATTCTTGGCCCTGTGCCTGGAGCAGCACTTAGGCTATTATGAACCTGGGGACCTTTCCCCAACTTTTTTCCCACTGGCCACATGTCACGTCATTTCTTTGCTTCTCACCAGTTCCTCCTCCTTATCTGTAAAACATAGAGATGCTGTTAGCATGCATTAATTAATATTTATAAAGTGCTCTGACATCTTCACGCAAGTACAAAGCTTTCTGATAAGAATGCAAATGTCACGTATGTTACTTGCACCTAAAGGCTTGAAATATATGCCAGTGGCGGGTCCAGCATCGCATGATGTACTGGGGCTCAGAGCAGAGGCACCGTGGCAGAGATCTCTAGCCAAGCTCCACAGAGTGAGTGTGGGTGGCTGTGAAACTACTATCCTGTATCAGCACGGGCAGATTGGAAGAAATAAAGTAAAAACGTCTCCTGAAAAAGCAGTCTCATTTTTAAATAAGGGCAAATCAAGGGACACACCAATTTAAGGGCAGAGTTAGTTGGAAAGAGGCTGCTCCTGTGCTGTGAGTATTCCTGAGATTATAGGGATGAAGAGTGATGTATTTCTGTGTGAATAAGGATGGAAACTGGAGACTGAAATAGGGAAGGAGAACAGGTCAGAAGCAGGTGTTTGTTTTGCTTTTCCCACAGTTGCTCACTACAGCTTCAGAGTGAAAAAAATGATAATATGTTTTTGTTCACAAAGTAGCTAGCTGTGACACTTTTGATGATTTCAAAATGTTTGGGACAGATACAGTTTTAGTATTAGTGAATTGAAAAACTTCTCAAAATGTCTATCTTCCTGGGAAAAAAAAAAAACCAAAACACAAAACCAAAAACAGAGTAACCAAATCCAAATGCTCTGTTAGCTGTTACCCGCATGTATTCATACAGCCCTTATACAGTGCAGTGCTTCACCAAAGCCCTGCCTGCCATTCCCTACTGAGTGTTAAATCATCCACCAGAGAGTAACACTTAGAGAGATTAAGTAGGTCCTTTCCACATCATGTATATACCCAGAATTAAACAGGCATGTCTCTTGGACAGGAGATCCCTGGCTGTCTATGACCATCTCCTTCCCACCTGGCAGCAAGCACAAGCTTCCAAGGCACCTGGAATTCAGCTACCACTGTGCAATGGCCCTTACAAAGAGTCCTACACCCTCTTCACCATAAAACATAGACCACAATGTCACCACACCCCACAGGGAACGAATCTGGGTCTTGATATTCAGACAGGTTTTTCTTAAATAAGTGTCAGAGGCTGCTGTTAGAAGTGGGTGCCGAGGAGAGAGACTCCAGCCTCCTCAGGGCAGGGTCTTACATGTACCCAGACATCGGCTCACCAGTGCCTCAGCCTAACATCGCCGCAGTGCTCCCCGGGATAGCAGACTTGATGGATTTCACACTTTAAGGCTTTTGCTTTGAAAGAGCCTCAGCTTTTATCTTAGCAAAGTACAGCTTTGTAACCTAAAAATAGTCTGTCCAAGCTCCTTCCATCGGAACAGCAGAAGATGAGCTGGTGACTCTCAATTTTTGGTGCTTCTCTATCAGAAAGATGAAACATTTTCCCTGTAATCCTCCCAAATGGAATGTTTAGGGTTTCGAAGGTTACTGGAAATTTCCCTGGCAGCTGGTCAAATATGTGATCCCATTAGAGCTTCTTTGATGAGGAAGTGTAGCTTGACTCAGAGAGAAAATGAGGATGGGAGAGGAGAGCATGTAAAGAGAAAAAGAGAAGTAGAGAGAGAAAAGGAAGGGAAAAAAACCTCCATGAACCAAGAAATGTAAAGTACCAGAGTCCGTCTCTTCTTTTTCACAAAGGAAGACAAGAAATTGCATCCAACAACTCACATAACTGCTCGAACTATGATTATGAATGAACAGGAAGCAGTTCTGCTCTCTCTGTTGAAGAGAATGGGATCACGGGGATGCCCTTTCTGTTCTCTGAGAGGCCAAAGAATGCCAAGCAGTGCTTCTTTCCTACTGGCAGGGCTCATGGCACCAAACATAAGAAAGTACCTGGCAACCTTAGATTAAAAAATAAAAGCCTTCTGGATCCCTGGCTCTGTGCTAACTGCTTGTCGGCTCACTTAGCAACACAGGTGCTGCAAGGTGCAGACAGAGTCAGAGCAGCTTTTCTTTGTTAGCAAGAGAAAAGGACAAAGAATCATGTTTTACAAGCTGCATTGTGAATCTGTGAATGGCTTTGCAGTACATAATGCACGGGGTTTGTTCAGGGTGTCAACAAACATCTCCACATCTTGGTGGTACAACCACTCCAAACAGCTGAGTTAACGCTGGATGGAGAGAAGGATGCGGGTGCTTTGTGGTGGGGGCTGCGATAGCCACGTGCTGATCAGCCCCAGGCTCTGCAATAGGCACGGGAACTGGGTCTAAACCCAAGCTCTGGGCTGCTGTGGTCCCACGTGCAGGGGACATGTCACAGGCACGCACATCGCTGTTATCCATCAGGATATACATCAGGAGATGCTTGTATTCCTCGCAGGTCTGGCACGCTAGAGTCAAGGGAGGGTTGGATGCTTCCCTAGGAGGGGTGTTGAATTTCAGCAGCTGCCTTTTTAATTTGTTGCTATCCGCCTTACCCACAAGCAAGAAATCTAAATTCTTAGTATTTCTATTAGAGCGACAAGACATCAAGACTCCTTCCAGCATTTTTTTTTACCTAAATGGATGCTCATTCTCTTCACTTTGTTATTAACATGGAATGCTTTGTTGGTAAGAGTAAGCAATGCAGGTTCAGATAAAATAAAAAACTATTTCTACTCCCTCCCTCCTTCTTGAGGGTGACAGTCTGACCTGCCATCCTGCTCCGAGGTTACCCCCTTCTACTCACAGCCACTTCCACCCACCCTCAGCAGAGTACACCCTCTCCAAACCCACCAGCATAACTGCACCTGTAACTGTTTCCTAAACTGGTTTCTTCAGACCAGGACAGGATGGAAAAACCTCTTATCCAAGCTGTCTCAAGTGTTTTGTGTTCTGAGAAATAACAATGGGTTCTTTCCTGCGCTATGCATGATCATAACTCATAAAAACCCAACAGAGCCAAACCTACCTCCAGGCTGCATCCTTCCAGCTCTGCTGTCCTCAGGTAAGCAATGCTAGGGCAGATTTATCCCTTCAAACAGAATTTTGGGAAAATGGGGCAGATGGGATGCCAGCTCATGCTCCCATCATAATGGCAGCTCGACAGTGCTACAGGGAATCAAAAGCACTATATGCTTGTATTAATTAGCAGCAAAAACTCCTATGACCCTGAACACCCAGAAGAAGCGGATACAATGAGCCAGTACAGACTGCTTCTGCATAATCTCTTTTCAGATCAGAACCCCAATTTAACTAGGAGCCAACGGGGTACTTCACATTAGCGCCAGCCCGCACTGGTTTAGCTATGCCAGTGACATGAGGAATGCATAAAATGCTGCAAATAAATCCCCAGCTTCAGGAACAGGGTGTCATTCCAAGTGGCAAGCCCTGTTCAGTGCGGATTTACAACCCCCGTGGATGCATGCACTGCCATCTGCTTTCTCCAAGCCCCGCCAAGCAGCCTGCGTGAGACGTGCAGCCTTGGTCCCTCTCTTCGAGCCTCCCGGAGTGCTCAGAAGGCTTCACACCAGGCATGCTGCTCTGGTTGGCAAGCTCAGCAGCTGCAGGTTAAAAAAAGGATATTAAAGTGGGTTATCTCTTGTGTTAAAAAGGGGGCTAGCATTTCCGAGGAGGAAAAAGGCTAAACACAAGACTGAAAATAGTCTTGTTTTCTCAAGTCTGTATGTCAAAAATCTATCTGCATATGAGTTCATGCATGCAGTTTATCCATTCATGTAAGCCCCTCTCTGCGTAAATAAGACTTTAATATGTGTGAGTGCCTGTGTCTCCTAAGGGACTGAGTTTTAATGGCCAGATTTAAAATACAGTAGCCAGTTTCTTTAGTTGTAGGCACCCAGTTTGGGGTGCCTCATGTACGCCCTACCACAATTGCACCCTATCACACTCATTCACACTCAGTCCTATAAATAACAGCATCACCATGGCAGAAAATATCTTCTAATTAGCACCCCAGACACAGTCTCCTGGCTTGCTTCCACTCCTTCCCATTGGCACAGAGACGGTGTCTCTTTTATTTTTTTCTTGCAACATTCCCTTAAAGACCCATTGATGTCTTGTTGAGACCATTTGCAAGAAGGAGAAGGAAAAAAGAAAAGGCAACCCATGGAAGGTGTCAGATGATGGTAGGAGAAATATCATGAATCTGCCTTCCCCTGACCCACGACTGAGCACTGCTGCAAAAACAGGCACTCAAAAACATCAAGTTCATCACTGTTATAGCTAGAAACGACCTCTCAGATGATGCAGTCCAGCTCCCTGCCTCTCAGGATGACTCCCTGGTGTACACTTCCTGCTGTTTTGTCCAGCCTAATTATCTATCCCTGCTGTTAATGGGATGGAGCACCAAACTCTTCCAACTGTCACCATCTTTCAGGGATGTTTTATTGTACTTCCCTTCCTGGTGGTTTATATAGCTGAGTTTTGAGACTACAATATTTTAGGCCCTCACATTTTAGACACTAAAAGACAAGAAGTGTCCTGACAATCTCAGACTTCGATGCAACATAGAAACAGTAGCTTGAATTGGAGATCTTTGTGCATTGAAAGCAAAAGCAGACTTTTTTTAAGAGAATGTTAAGGAAAAGGTTTTGCCGTTCCGTGGTTTGAATTTGGGGTTGGATGTTTCTTTGTTTTACAAACACACAAAGCACACACAAGTTCATGTGTGTGTCTACAAATACAAGCACACACATATATACCTATGCTGCATGTGTACCTATTTATTCACACACACTCTATCATCTGTACATATGTGAGCACACGCCTAGGCTTGAATACACACAGCAGCACAAAGTCTCAATTTCCATGTCCCAGTCTGGCAAGTAGCTTAGTTTTTCTCCTTTCATTTCCTTTGTGTCCAGAGACCGAAGCAGGCTGAAAATCTGTCATGTCACAGCAAATCTCTCATAATATCAATAATACCAGTCTGGTCTAAACTTCTATGCTGTCCTCCTTGTGCACTGAGCGCCTCTGCCCAGGCTTCACATTATGACATCTGGCATGTGTCTTTCATTTCCAGCCTGATTTCCGAATGAAAGGAGGCTTATGACTCCTGTTTCAGACTGTCTTTTTGTCAGAGTGGGCAAGAATATGAGGTTTTGAAATGTTTCATGAAAATAAGTCGTCAGGTAAAGGAGAGAATGTTGTTAATGAACCTCACCCCATGATTAGCCAGCAGATCATGTTCACACATGAGGGATGCTGCAAACATACCCACCTCAGAAAAATATTCAAGACTTTGTCCATGAGATCAACCTCATGAGATTAGGCTCCCTTCATCCCTTTGCACACAGAGCCATCTCCAGCATTCTCCTACTAGGCTGACAAGCTCAGTTCACCTTGTTGTACTGTCAGGGAACAATTTTCACACTTGCAGTGAGGAATAAAGGTCCTCATTCTCAGCTCCGGTTGCTCCCAAGTCTCAGAGAAGATCCTCTCCCTCTGCCATCCCCACTCTTGGTTTCCAGGACACGTGCTCTTCCCTTATGTCAGGAAGTTCCCCACCATCTCCCTTTTGCTTGGCCTCCCTCCTGGCCCACATGCATCTGCTTCAGCATCTGTGTCAGGGAGTTGCTATAATTACAGTCTACCCTGCTCCCACCCCCACTTTCCTCCCAAAATTCCTCACTTCAGAAGTTCATGTAAATTTGTTTTGCAGTCACACGGTGCTTCAAATTAAACTTAGAAATGTCTCTTTATAGACTTTTAACTGCTCCCTGCAAAAGCTGCATTGCAAAGTAGGCGATTTCACTGCTGTTTCAGGGAGTCCTGTGGCATAAAAAGGCAGGTGGCACTTTTCTCAAGAGGGAAGGAAGACTCTGCGGTCCATGTTCATGGACCATGTTCATGACCATTGGTCATGTCCAACATCATCAAGCCTGGGATCTGGAGGCCATGAGTATATACACCTGTATGAACTGTACGAGAGACACTGGAACAAGTTACCTGGAGAAGCTGTGGATGCTGTTTCACTGGAAACATTCAAGGTCAAGGTTGGATGGGGCTCTGAGCAACCCAATTAGTTGAAAATGTCCTTGCTTATTGCAGGGGGGTTGGACTAGTTGACCTTTAAAGGTCCTTTCCAACCCAAACTGTTCAATGGTTCTATGTTCAGGACTCTCTTTTTCCCCCCTCAGGAATATCATCAGTTCTTGACTCAAGTGTCTGTCCTGCCATACGGGTAAATCACTAAGCTCTTCCATTCATTTCTGTGGTAGCAAAGGATGCTAACAGCCTTGCCTCTGAGTCCTTTCTTTGCACCTGTAACAAAGCAAAGCTTTGATATTTGACTTATTTGTATCCTTAAGACACAGGAAGGTGATGAAAATGAAAAACCTTCAGTAACTTGCACTCTTCCTGGTGAAAGGAAAGACAGAAATGGTCTCAGTAATAGCTAAAGAAAGGGAAAGGCCATTGGTTTACAATCCAGTGCTCTGCTAACCTCTCTGAGACTTCCAGAGGCATTTGGACCACCCAGTGCCCCTTCCTCTGCCATTCCCACCAGGCACGTGGCTTTCGCTCTTTGCTGCCAGGAGTTGTCACTTCCAAACTGAAACCACCAGCAAACCTCAAGCTGTTAATCACCTGCAGCAGAAGAGATTGTGTTCACACAGCAGTGAAAGAGAGACATGCAGCACCTAGCAGGGACTCCCAGGCAGCCAGCAGGTATTGCTCTGCCTTTAGGGCTACCCATCCCGATTGCAAGCGCCAGCTCTCCTGGCTGGTCCTTCTCCATCCCTGGCTGAGGCAGCAGGAACCATGCGCTGAGTCTGCTTCTGCTGGGAATTACACTTTACATATCTTACATCTATCAGTGTAAAAATAGGATGTATGAATAAAGGGTGTTAAAATTGCCACCTCGGTCTGATTTCTCATGCTCTGTAATATAACATATGGCAGTGACTGAACTCCCAGGGAGAACTTGGGAAGCAAGCGGAGACAAATAAGTTGCTTAACTATTTCAGTGCCCTGGGCACACTCTGTAGTTCTACAGGAAATGTTGGTGTGAGCAAAGAGTGGAATATGCACCACAGTAAATGAGGGCGGCTTCGTTGGTCTCATCTGCACATCAAGCATGAAACTGAGTGCAGTGCCCTGACCCCAGCAAGCTGGGTTACAAGTAACAGGCTAATTGCAAGAGCACCAGAGTGCAGTGTCACCTAATTTACCTTCCTTCATATTTTGTCTGCTTTTGCAGTTGAGAGCTGCCCCCTCCAGAGAGCAGAGGGCCTCAGCAAGCCTGCTCAGCACATTGGCTGTGGCATTGAGGGGGTTAAAAGGAACAGTTGGGCCATCTGCTTTGTGATAATGAATCTCATCAGAAAGGGGTTAGGATAAGGCAAATGCTGCTACTGTTTGACTTGCAGCTGCAAACTAGAGATGAAGCTGCCAAACCCTTCCTGTGCAGCGCAAACAATGACAAGAAGGTATCTTGGTATGTGAGCAGAGCCTGTCAGCAGTGGTTCTGGGCCAGGAGGGTCCTGCTTTTGCAGCTGGACCAGTTGCAGTTACAGAGTTTTACACAAAGTGCTTGAACGGTGAGGCACCGCATCCCTCAAAACTGCTGATTGCAAAGCCGTAAGAGGAAGAGGAGAGAACAGTTGCACAGATTCAGTCAGACCCCTGTGGTCAGGATTATGTATCTCAAAGCAGTGTTTGACAGAAAAAGGTAACGATGGGTCGACTTTCAATAGCACAGTGTCACCTGGTCACAGATCATCCCCTGGGTGCTGCAATGAAGGGAAAAGCATGGCTGATAGGATGAATCTGTCAAACTGGAGAGAGTAAAGACCAATGAGCAGCCCATCCAAGTGCTTGGACCTTATCTGCGTGAATGAAGCCATTCCTGTGACCAGACTAGAAAAAGGAAGAGGGAATTGGGGGCTTTGGCCCAACATCATATTCCAGAACACTGACTTATGGGCTTTTCAATTTCTTTTTTTTTTTTTTTCCCCTGTTTGAGTTTGCCTTGTCAGGTTTAATCAGTAGTGTTTGTAATTCAGGTACGAAATTGATTTTTTTAAAGTACTCTATCCCTATTCAGTCCACGCTACCGTGTATCCTTGCATTAATTATGCACAGATATTGATGTTTTTGTCAGACAAGGGCTAATGTCACTATATTCAGAACTTGCTGCTTCCTTGTTAAAAATGTTTCAGAATGTGGCCTTGGGAAAGATACTGCATGTCACTCTCAGGATCAAAGATAATCTGGCAAGGAAATGTTCTGCTCATCCTGAAATTCAAATACCTCTTGTCCCTGTTCTACCATCTTTCTTAGAAGGAGCAAGGTAAAGGTTGGTGAGGAGAGAGGAACCAGAGGATCCTCTAAGGAGAATTGAGCTGTCAGCACTGTTTAAGCTAATAGGAAGGGACAACAGTTTTAGGATGCACATTGTAAATGGAGACAAGTAAAAGCAGCAGTTCACACTTCATGGTCGGTGTAACGGCATCCTGGCTGCAAAGGTACCTTACATAGAGTTAGGAGGAATCGGTTCTTTCTCTCCAAGGGCTGCAGGTTGTCTCCTACTGCATGGGGAAGGACTAGGTTGTTGGAAGCCATCTAGATTTTTGTATGCATCACAAAATCAGTGCAAGTCAACAATATGATGTCCTTGGGGTTGGCGGGGAGGGGGAAAGAAGAAGAAAAAAAGAAAGGAGCCAGAACTCATTTTAGAATAGTATTAACAAGAGTGTCTTATGAAAGGCACAGGAGGTAATTATTCCACTCTATTTACTGCTGGTCAGATCTCAGCTGGAATATTGTGCACACTTCTGGGCACCAATCCACAAGAAAGATGTAGACAAACTGGAATGAGTCCAGAAGAGAACAACAAGGATGATTAGATGTTTTGAAAATGTGATTTAAGAAAGACTGAAAGAATTGGGTTTGTTCAGTCCAAGAATGAGAAGACTAAATTGGGAACATGATAACAGTCTTTCAATATATAACAAGTCATTAGAAAGAAGATGGTTTTGAATTTTGCATACTGGGGAAGAATAATAACAAATCAAATTAATTTCAGATGGAGGGAAAAAACGTAATAATTCTGAAGACAGTGAAGTAATCAAGCAAGTACACAAGTAAGTCAAGAAGGTTTTAAAGCACCAGATAAACAAACATCCACCATGCATGCCTATAATATGCTTGAAGCTGCCTCCATTAAATGGAAAAAAAAGAAGGAATGCTTTCTCTCTTCCAGCCCCAAATTTCTCTGTTTCCAAACCCTGATTCTTGGTTAGTTTGACACGTTCTAGCAAGATTCTCAAAATCACTTCAGGACAGTTGTGTTCATTGCTTTCAGATGCATATCGTGAGCACCACCATGTATAAACCAATTTCAGTAGTCACTGAACATTTTGCTTTGGGTTGGGTCCAGAGAACAGGTTCAAACATGAAAGGTAGTTGATTTATTTCAACCAACAATCAGTTCTTGTCAACTATTTAGTTTTCCAGGTCTTCAAAATTGGGCTAAACCTGGTTTGTAGGCAGAAGGGAAAAGCAGTGCCAAGAGACATATTTATTACTTAGAGATGGAAGCTTGTTGCACTTTGTATCTGCTGAAGTAGCCATAAAATCCAAGTTTAATAACCCTGTACCTGCATAATAAATACATTTGCAAGAGCCTCCCCTGGAAGCTGGCGATTGTGGAATATCTTGAAATGCTTTGTTAGGCTTGCATTTCCCAAGGAGCTTAGGCACCTGCCTCAGCATCCACTATCAAGCCCCACAGTCCTGTACGTAGGCCTCCCTGTCAATGAAATCTCATTAGCATCACTTTGCCAAATTAAATGGATTAAAGTTGGGAAGCAGCTGGAGCGCAAAGCAGTCACATTGACTGTTGCCTTAGGTTAGACTGAAATTAGGTGGTTTCAGGCTCCCTCTCGCATTTGACATTGCCCACAGTAGCCAAGCAGTACAGTGGCTTTGCTTCTGCTTCACAAAGTAAATGGCTGTGTCTGTGTTGATGGAGCCACTTCGTGGCTGAGCGATGGTCATGCATGGCAAAGATCAAACAGTAGGTGCCTTTTTGTGGGAATCTCGGATGCCTTTTTCATGCAAAGGGAAAAGCTTCCTAGCAACTACAAGAGATTTATTTTTTTTCATCGGGACTGCTAGATGATTCACAATTTCATGTATGCTCCTTTAAGATGGAATTTTCATCCTGTGTACAGGAACATTACTGCTTTGCTTGGCTAGAATTTTGTATCAAGTATTCTCATCAAAGCTTCATCTCTCCTGGTTAGCTCAGCTGTTCCAGGTGAGAAGTATTAAAACTTTAATGTTTGAAGGACTCCAGGGGCTGAATTACTCGGAATGAATAAACATTCCTTTTCATGAGACTGTAGATTTGGGCTGATAAATAACAAACACTCTTCTGCCATGTCTGCAGACAAATCCAGACTGTGATACAAAGCCAAGGACAGAGAAGTGGGAAGGGAGGGGGAGAAAGGCGTGGGGAGATGGGGAATAGCTCCATTAATCCATCTGAGTAAAGGACAGAGAGAGAAAATGGAGCCTTTAGAATTAGCACAAAGGCTCAAAGGGACATGTTCAAATGGCCTAAATTCTACCTAAATCTCTAAGTCCCTAAGCCTAATGTTTCCCTATTGACTAGGGATATGTGAAGGCCTATAACCAGCCAATAAGAAAGGTATAAAGGCTTAGGTGGAATTTAGGCCACCTGAATATATACAAAAATCTTCATGAAGATGTCCTATATGGACACCTCCTTTACCTTTCTGCTCTAGACGGCAGTGAGCCCTTGCCATCTCTTGAAAAAATGTTTGTTGGGAACACTAAGATGTGAATCATCAATCCTCTGCCTCATGCAATGTTTTCTGAAACAGGAGATATTAGTCTGTCTTAGGTCTTTAAGCACATTGTTTCCCTAAAAAGATCCAATCTAGAATCATAGAATCACCAGATTGGAAAAGACCCATCGGATCATCAAGTCCAACCACTCCCATTAATCACTAAACCCACGTCCCTCAGCACCTCACCCACCCGTCCCTTAAACACCTCCAGGGAAGGTGACTCAACCCCCTCCCTGGGCAGCCTCTGCCAGTGCCCAATGACCCTTTCTGTGAAAAATTTTTTCCTGATGTCCAGCCTAAACCTCCCCTGGCAGAGAAATCTACTCCATTTTCTATCTGGGTATCCCCAACTTTTAAATACACATCTTCTGCAATTGTGATTCACTATTAAGAATGCCCAGCTGGGAAATTTGGATTTCAATGCAAATTTCTGTAAGCCACTCAGATCTGGAAGTCCTGGGTGGCTCCATCTCTAGCCTTACCTTTCTTCTGGAGAGAAGGCTGGAACACCTCCCACATGAAGAGAGGCTGAGAGACTTGGGCTTGTTCAATCTGGAGAAGAGAAGGCTCAGGGAAGACCTTAGAGCAGCCTCTCAGTACTGAAAAGGGGCTGCAGGAAAGCTGAGGAGGCACTTTTGACCAGCAAGTGCAGAGATAGGATGAGAAAGAATGGTTTTCAGCTGAAAGAGGGGAGATTTACTTTAAATATTGGGAAGAAATGTTTTCCTGTGAGGGTGGGGAGGTCCTGGCTTAGGTTGCCCAGAGAAGCTGTGGCTGCCCCATTTCTGGAGGTGTTCAAGGCCAGGCTGGATGAGGCTGTGAGCAGCCTGATCCAGTGGGAGGTGTCCCTTCCAATACAAACCGTTCTATGATTCTATGACCACCTTCACAAAATGGTCAAGGTGGAAGCACAGAAGGTTGTAACTCAAGTGGAAGGAGACATTTCAGGTATTGGAGGAAAAGGTAGAAAATGAGGAAGCTCTTATATACTAAGGTTTCACCCTGTCTTCTGTAGCCTGCCTTTTACCCAGCCCTTGCCTGAGATCTATAGAAGAAGCCCAGCCTGGAATAAATAATTTCTCACTGCAAGCACATGGATCATGGTCTGGCCCTCGGTAAAAAGTCGTCACCAGACCTCTTTCCACCTTTCCACTCTTGCAGGGAATAAGAAAAGAGAAAATGTTCCTGAAATTAATACAAAGCCACCCCTCTTCCCCAGGGGACATCTTCACTGCTTCCTATTCACTAGAATTTGTGGACAAAGAGTGTGAAATTGAATTCAAGAGTCCACACTGCTGAACACAGGCAGGGAAGCTATGTTAGGGGAGTATTAAGAGATAAATCTTTCTTTTTTTATTTTTTTTATTTAATGTGGAGTCTTTCCCTTCAAACCATTCCTAATCCCTTGACTTTCTGTTCATGAATAGATTGAATTTTTCACGATGACATTGCCTAAAGACAATGAGCGATTTCACAACAAATGATTTATGTACTGGAATCTAGAGAGATTTTTGCTCATAAAAACACTCTAGCCATTTATCTTGATCTCCTGATATATCGGAGCCACGGCTGTATGTCTCTAAATTAACTGCAGATTAAACAATTCAAGCTGGTTGAAAAGTGTAAATGCAAGAAAAAAACTCAAAGAAGAAGTTCAATCAATTTCCATGATTGGATTTTTATCAAGACAAAAATGTGAGCAGTTTCCATTGGCCATTTCAGGATAAACAAGCCAGGAGGTAAATAGACTCCAGGCATCTGTGAAGCTATATCATGTGTGCAAGGGAGTAGGTTTAAATAAAGCAAACAAACTTGAGTTTCTGCCGGGGTAGGTATCTATGTCTGTGATGCTGAGCAAAGTTAGTTTGCAGAAAGTTTGGGGGCTTTTTTTTTCTCTTCCTGACAATTGCTGGAAAACACAAAAAGACAATGACTGCAGCAATTCAGGAGCATGAAACACAAAACAAGAAATCAGAAGAGAAAGAAAAATGGGAACTCTGCAAAGAAAAAAAATAAAACAAAGAGGAATCACTACACTGCGTATTCCAACTCCTCAGGAAAAGAGAGAAAAAAAAGGCTTATTTCTGCAGATCTTCAAACAAGCTTTCTTGGCATCCAGGGGCAAAGTGAATATGCAGCTCAGCTCAATTTGTCTTTTTAGTTCAATGATTTTGAGTCTAGTCTGTGTACAACCCTTTTTCACTCATTTGCATTCAACATGCCGCAGATGCACACATGCTTGTGGGTCCAGCGCTTGATTCTGTTCACCCTCTCTAATTCCATGAGTTTGGTTTTCCTTCACCCACAGAATATCAACACCTGCTCCCCTTGCCAGTCACTGCTGCTTTTATTAAGGTGTTGTCTAGACAGAGGGCAAGGCAGGGGCGGCTTGACACAATCAGTGCATCTGAACTGCTTACAGCCTTTCAGCTTTGTGAACTTTTTTACCCTATTAAACTCTGATATAATCATCAGGAGAGATGTGGCCTCTGCTCTGTTCAGATGTGCCGAGCAGAGCTCTCTAAAACACGGTTTCGCAGAGGAAGGAGAGCAGCAAGTAATTTTTCTTTGCTTTGGTGCATGAGGACTGCAGTCTGATCTGGCTCAATCAAGTTCAGCTAATTTGGAAATGATGAGTAAGATGGAGCAAGCTGCAAGACAGTATAAGCAGGTCCCAAAGAGGGAATTAAGGTACATAAGTAATAGAGGCATGAAATCCATACCAATATGGTGTGAAGGTTGAAAGGAACTCTGACACCAAGTAGATAGGGAAACACAACTGGAGGAAGACTATAAGGCAAAAAAGACTGCTTTTTATGCCATGTTTCTCACCTGCTTCCTGCCCTTAAAGTCACTGGGGTTCTGCAGCAATTTCTACATCCTTCCAGGATATGAGTGAGCACCAGAGAGCCAGAGTGTCTCTCTGTGCAGGCAGGAGTGAGCTGGTTAGTGGGGAAGTACAGCAGTGCCCTCCACAGGAGAGCTTTATACGGTGTAGATCGTGGGGTCGACTAGACAACACCACAGTATGCAAACCTATCTCAATATGGTTGCATTCCTGCTAGTATCTGTGAAATTGGACTTTTTGTCACCAGCACCTGGTAAGAAGCACACTCAGCCCCATGGCTGGAGCCAGGTCTTTGGTTCTGAATTATGGTCTCGTTCATTGTGAGTGGCTGTGATGCACAGCAAAGGGACAACTGTGTCATTCCTAAGCATTCATTGCTTTCTTCACAAGTGAATATGCATCCCAGTTTACATACCAATCCCTCCACTCCACCCAGGCAAACCTTCCACCCCTGCCAGCTCCTGAAGGAGAATGGCAAGTAAAAGGTCAGAAACAAGCATGGAGTTTAGCAAGCCAGCAAAAGAAAAGGGACTCCTACCTGGGAGATATTATCTCTTCCCTTCTTTATTACCATTCTCATTTATCAACACAGAGAGGGCAGATCATAGAATCATAGAATCACCAGGTTGGAAGAGACTCACTGGATCATTGAGTCCAACCATTCCCACCAAACTCTAACCCATGCCCCTCAGTACCTCATGAATAGAGACCTCTTTGAGAGATGAATAGAGACTGAATAGAGACCTCTTTGTAATCACTATCAAAGCCTTCGGGGCCATAATGCTGTCCTAAGCTGTGAACCAAGGTGTTTGATTTGAGCAATGAGAACGTCCAACACTGGGACAGGCAGGTATGGTACTGTACTAAGCACCAACACCTCTCAGGCTGAATATTTCTCACTCCCAAGTGTACAGGTTTGGTAACACTACGCTCAGATACCCAGCAATGCCCTCTTGGCCTTCACAGGTTCCTCTTATGCACGGTCTGTGCTCCTGATGTTTGAAACTACAGAGAAAAGTGGCTGCAACTCATCATGGCTACAGTGAGAAGGCAAAGCCTTTCTACACCTGGTCTTAAAGAGCCAGCTGGGTTTCTCTGTGAGCTAAGACGGTAGAGAAGATGCCAATGACTGTAGACATGGACTACACCAATCTTCAGAAGGCATTACCTGCAGCAGGTATGCAACCTGCAGCCAGAGTTGTTTCTGCCTACTGCAGACTGGGGATCGAACAGCTATTCGTGACAGTGGAAGTGACTTGCAGGTCCAATTTTCTTCAGTTACTCTGCATGCTGTCCCCCATTCCTCCTCCTCTCCATCACCACCTTTGGAATTATGGTATCTATACAAATTATTTGTTTCGTCCTAAGATCCAGTTGCACACCTAATGAGGTTTTTTTATTCATGGTTAAATTTTATATTTAAGCACACTCAAGAAAAGGCAAGATGTGGCTCAGGACTGGCAGCAGAAGAGCTGTAGGCAGACACTTGCTGCTTAGGCTGAGCCTTGTCTCCTCATATTTGATATTTCAGGGGGCAGTACTGCAAGGGTTTGGGATCTGCCCTGATCCTACTCCCTCTCCCTCCCATGTGCATTCCCCAAGCTTCCATTGAGGGTTTAGTGCTCAACCATCACTGGGCACACACACATCAGCCAGACTGATGGACTGTGCAGAGTAGGTTTAGGGCTGTCGCATCACATCACCACAGGGCTCCTGCACAGCACACCTTGCTCTTCCCCACTGTCAGCAGTGCCAGCAGCCCTGAGATGTGCCCGCTCCGGCCTCGGTCTTGGTAGAAAACAAGAGCACCCTGACCTCAATGCAGGAGACTTTAGTTTCCATATGTTTTTGCATTCTACTGAACGGCCTAATGATGCCTTTTGTGAGCCCAGACAGAAAGAAGAAATGCCTTTAAAGCAGCAGAAATGACAGAGGACGTAAAGTAAGCGCACTTTCTTCTTCTTTTACACTACTTGGGGATGGGAAATAGACATTTCAAGGAAGGAACTCAGAGACAATTGCTCACTGCAGACAATTTAAAGCCAGAGTCACTGAGACTTAAGACTCAAGCAGAATAGATGACCCAGCTTCTTTATTGGTGGCCATGAGTTCTTCCTGGCACGGGCAGAGAAAGGGTTAATCTTTCTCCACTAACCAGGAGAAATTGGTTGCTGGGCTGCAGCAGAGTGAAAGGGGCTGGAGAGGTTGGGTGCTATGAAAGGGATGTGCTTCAGGTGGCTAAGGCTGACATCTAACATTTCGAGCAGGGGTGGAATGAGCTCCAGTGACTGGGACGTGGATTGCTTTCTCTGTGGAAAACCTGGGTTTATAACTCCACTCTAGTTGTCTTTCTGCTTTATGTACGGTTTTAAGGAGGTGAGATAGCTTTCATTTGATTCCACATTAAACCTTGGCTAAGTGGTGCTTAGACGCCTCCCAGCTGGGGAACCTTTTCCTGCTCTTCCAATAATGAGGAGAGCCAAGGGACTTGGGCAGATCAGGGTTTTTTTATTCATATACCAGGACTGAAACACGCTGTCTCCACACTGGCTGAGTCAAACTGGGCTTTGCCTGTGTACTGGCAGCAGCACCATACAGACCCAGGCAGAAGGTCTCAATCGTGCTACTATTTATTTGGGTTGTTAATATGAGCCCAGGGAGCTGCTGACTCAGAGGCAAAAGCTGAGAGTTGCAAAAGCTGGATCTCTCTCTCTGCCTGAGTGCAAAGATATTGAGGGAATTGAGAGGTTTCCGGGCAGACTAGAAGGCAGAAAGGAACATCCTTGTCTAGCAGAAGGATTTTCTAGGCATTTGAGGTTTTCAAGTAGCATCAAACTAACAGTACCACAGAAAGAACAGCAGCAACAATGTAGAGTTTACTTAAGCATTAACAAAATA
This sequence comes from Phaenicophaeus curvirostris, assembly GCF_032191515.1. Classification (NCBI taxonomy): domain Eukaryota; kingdom Metazoa; phylum Chordata; class Aves; order Cuculiformes; family Cuculidae; genus Phaenicophaeus; species Phaenicophaeus curvirostris. The sequence continues at coordinate 5,935,341 of NC_091411.1, forward strand.
CACAGTGCTGAGGTTCTGGAAATGTTTCCCTTAAGTTCCTTCTCCTGTAATCTGCAAAACATTATTGCAATTGTCACATTTATTTAATAAAACACCAGGTTCTGTTTACACTTTAAAATATGCAGCCTTTTTTTTTTTTTTGCTTAAAAAAAAAAAAGGTTTTATGCCGCAGGAGTCTGACTAACACAAATGGAAATAGCATGAACCTTGCCCATTAGCAAGTGGCTTTACTGCAAACACAAGCAGCACATTACAGGAGCTTCAAGTAATTCTATGCTCAAGCTTTATTGAGGAGGAGGAGGAAGACAGGGATTATTTGCAGGACTGCGGTTTAGCTCAGAGAAGAGTGAACTCAGGTGAAATCGAGCCAGGCTGATGAATAAGATCTGACAGTAGCAGAACAACAAACTATACTCAGAGGCTGTGTTATACATTGCCTTATGGTAACTTGATTTAATAGGACAGTTTAGTTTTTTTCTGAGAAAAACTCAGAGCCAAGCCCAGAAGGAAACAATAAAATGAAACAAGGGGAATCCTAGTTTTAGTTTTCTTCCATTTGTGCCAGAAAATACAATCCAAACCAACACTATAGCAGGGTCTGGCTGGAAGCTCTCCACTGCTTCTCCAAGGAGAATCCCACGCACTGCAGTGTCTTCACTGCCAGCCTGGCCATGGGTTATGATATAACTGGTGGGGCAGTTATATTTCAAGGAACTTTCAGGCTGGATGAATCTTCTCTGCCCAGAAATTAATTTATAGAATAAGGAGGAGAGGCCTCTTTCAAGGTCTGCGCTCCTCTAAGTGAATATATAATGATGAAGTCTATATATTTATACATCATCCCCTGCAAACAGGGGCCTATTTAGGACAAGATCAGACTACGCTTCTCCTGGCAGGGGTTGCATTAGCAATTCATTTCATAGCATAAAAAGAGTGCATGGAGACAATCATCCATAGCCTGAATAAAACACTGGAGAAGAAGCCAAGAACCAAGGGATGAAAAGGATGATTCCTTTGAAAGTAAAAAAAATAAATAAATCTATATATATAAAAGAAAGATAAAATATAGTTCCTATAGAAGGAAAAATCTCCTGGAAAAGCAATCAGAGAGATAGGGAATCTGAGCTGTTTATTATTCTGGATTAGTGAAAGGAGAGGAAAAGGAGGAATTAAGCATATATTTCCTCTCTCAGTTGATGGAAACAAGACTAGTGAACTCAAAGTATGTATGAGAAGAGCTTGGGAAGGAAAACAGAAGAAGATCTTATCAGAGACACGTAAAAATGCGTATGTGTGCACTTGTGCACATACGCAGCCTGGAGGTGATCAGAAAGAAAATGAAGTAAAATAAAAAGATTTAGAAGTCCAGGGATCTTGCCTGGAAAAAATGTATTCTGCCTCGGGGCTACACAGACTGGAAGATGAGGAATTATGGAAAGTTAAAATGGGAAGGTGGAATACGGGAAAGAAGGAAGAAGAGAAAAGGAACAGACAGAGGACGGGAATGGTATAGTGAGGACTAGTTTACTTTCTCTAATAGCCCAGACCTTTCCAAGGTGCATGTGGGATCACTCACCTGTCAAAAGCTGTAGCTTGCTTAGACAGAATGAAGCACAAGCCCACTAGCATCATTTGTTTTTTTCTCTATTCAAAGGCCTTGTTTACATGAAGGCCAATGATGGAACAGCTCATGTGGGTTTAAATTTGTGTCCGTCTCACAAAAAGGAGAACAAAGAACCCAGTGAGGGTCACAGTGCTCCATAATCCCCTAACAGGAATCATTTTAAAGCCAAAAAATCACGCATGCACTCACACACACAGAAAAATGAAGGAACCCAAAGTCACTGATAACCTTCTCTAAATTCCCCTCACGGCATTTACCTGCCCTCCAAAAGAACTCAACCCTGCACACCCAAAACAGTGCACCAGCACTCTACAAAGAGCTTTAACTTCTGGTTAAGGTGTTGGAGCTATCTGTTGTCATTGCCTTCACTGCCGACCTGAGTGATTGCCATCCAAAATTTTCTCCAAACAGACCACAGAGAGCTGCCTCCTCCAGTCCAGCCTTCATTTCTGCCTGGTCCTGGTTGTTCATGCCAATGAGTCTTCTGAGAAAGCTGCTAATTAAAGGCATGTGATAGTTAAACTTTTGCTAATCAAGACAAATGAATCAACTCTCGAGTGTATGATAGTGGAGCTGGATCGCTCCTTCCCCCATGCTAGTCAGCCTTCAATTACAAGGCTCAGATATTATCATGAAATATTTCCCCTGAAGCCCCATTCTGCAGCTCTTGGTTATGGTTCTCCTGATTCGTGGTGTTTATTTAGCGCTATGGGGGTGTTTTGTCAGCAGAACACGCCAGCGTATCCAAATGTTAACGAGCCCATTAAAGACAGACAAGATGTAATCGGACCAGACACTCTGACTGGCAGCAGGACAGACCAAAAATTCAGGGAATAATGTGTTCCTTTCCCCAGTTGCTATGGTGGTTAGATTTAGGAGAAAAGCTCCAGGGCAAAGCACATAGGCCAGACCGGGAGCCTGTCCCAGAAAATTATAGTGAATGAATCAAGGGAACCACTGCCTCTTTTTAGAAGCCTAAAAATAAATAGGAAGAAAACTCCTGGAGGTCTGAATGAAAGGAGGATCAGGCCTCAATTTTCACTCTTTTCCAGAAATCAAGGGACTTTGCAAAATGCAGATTGCATGAACCAAAGCAGAAACTGAGCTACTGAGTTGGAAGCAAACTATCCTGACCTCTATTACACTTCAGAGTTGTTGATTTAACTGCTGTATTTTCAAACATCTAATTTGCACCCTCAGGTCACCAATATAAAGCTGCCAGACGGAAGCAATTGGGGGAAAAAAAAAAAAAAGAGCAGTCTGGGCTAGAGCAGAGAGAGGGAGAGATTTAGAAAAGTAGCAAGACTTGCTGTAAACTTAAAATCTGCTTGTGTGCATGACCCATGCTGCTGCTGAATCAGTGCTTGCTTTGATATTTTTTTGTTACAGATAACCTACAGATCATATTTTTATGACTTCAGTATTTATGAAGAGAGCAAGTAAGCGTGCTCATGGAGCCAAGACCTAATCCAACCCTCTCCTAGAGCTCCTCTGCCTGCCCTGGACTAGGCATGGGCTCATCTTCTCGCAGCACCCATCCAGCCCAGCCACGGCCTTCAGTGTTGGGTTGTGTCCTACCAGGGGCAACTGGCTCCTGGGGCTTTGCACGAGGCTACTTTTGCCTTGGAGGCAATGGAATCGCAATCACAGGCAGAGCAATCTGCCTTTGTGTTGCTGCCTGGCAATAGGATGCAAAATGGCTTTCTCACAGCATCAGGTCTCTATGTGGGTTCTGTCGCCAGCATAACTGTTGCTTCAGTGTTGGTTGTGAGTGACTGAACAGGAGCCAGCAGTGCTACAGATGGCCAACAAGGCCAATGGCATCTTGACTTGGATCAGAAACAGCGTGACCAGCAGGTCCAGGGAGGTTCTTCTCCCTCTGTGCTCGGCACTGGTGAGACCGCTCCTCGAATCCTGTGTTCAGTTCTGGGCTCCTCACCACAAGAAGGATGTTGAGGCTCTGGAGCGAGTCCAGAGAAGAGCAACGAAGCTGGGGAAGGGGCTGGAGAACAGGCCTTATGAGGAACAGCTGAGAGAGCTGGGGGTGTTTAGCCTGGAGAAGAGGAGGCTGAGGGGAGACCTCATTGCTCTGTCCAACTACCTGAAAGGAGGTTGTGGAGAGGAGGGAGCTGGGCTCTTCTCCCAAGGGACGGGGCAGGATGAGAGGGAATGGCCTCAAGCTCCACCAGGGGAGGTTCAGGCTGGACATTAGGAAAAAATTCTTCACAGAAAGGGTCATTGGGCACTGGCAGAGGCTGCCCAGGGAGGGGGTTGAGTCACCTTCCCTGGAGGTGTTTAAGGCACGGGTGGACAAGGCGCTGAGTAACATGGTTTAGTGTTTGATAGGAATGGTTGGACTCGATGATCCGATGGGTCTTTTCCAACCTGGTGATTCTATGATTCTATGATTCAGCTGCTTGCCACTGTTTTAATGCTGTGTTTCAGCCTTTTTCAAGCTTGCCAGAGAATGGACCCTATCATCACCACTTCTAAGTCTGCAAACATCTTTTGCTCATTGTGGTTGTTCAACAAACACTCATTACAAACATATTTCAGTCTCTGTTCCATGGGCTGTTTGGTTGTGAGTAGCCACTGCAATCAGTTATTTGAGCTGTAAGATCAATGAGGTAGTCACAACTTCTGTTTAGTTGCCAGATCATTCACATTTTCCTCTTTTAACCCTGCAGTCTCTAAGTCAACCTGTGGTTTTACAAGGAAATGGGACATTAATCTGAATATACAACCTGTCTGACTTAAAGATAGTTAACTAGTAAGGGAGGTAAAGAATAATCTGTCAAACTATTCTTCCACTTTTAGGCTGTACCCTGACAACATGAGTTTGAACATGAGTTTGACAACATGTGTTTAAGGGAAGGGTGGACGAGGTGCTGAGGGACATTAGTGTTTGATAGGAATGGTTGGACTCAATGATCCGGTGGGTCTCTTCCAACCTGGTTATTCTATGATTCTGTGATTCTATGAATCAGCTTAAAGAAGGACCATCGTTTTGGAGACAACTGAATAGAGGCAGAACCTCCAAGATGTTTTGCTGAGAAGGTAAACACTTAGATGAGCCATGTCCATGCTTTGCACGCTGACATCTTCAATGTAGACCTGCTAGAAATGGAGTTTGGGCCTCTTCTGAAAGGAAGGATCGTATTAAGACATGACCACCTGCCTCTCCTGGAGCTTTGGTCCCATCATACAACTGTGCTGCATGATCCTGGATGCTTTAAATTGCACATCCAAGCCAGCAGCCAAAAAGAACAGTTAGTGCCACTAACAAAAACAATTCTTTTGATCTCCTTGACATCGGTGCCGCAAACATCCCTCTCCAGTGCATTCTTGCATAAAACTGAAGCTTCTTGCTGCTCAATCACACTGCTTTTAATAGCTTTCTGAATGCAAACATCCACAGTTTTTATTTCAGTTTAATCTGCCAATTTTTCTAAGTCTTTATCACACTTTATCAAACAGTGTATCAGTGTGAGATATCCAACCCCCTCCCCTCAGGCACCTCTGAAATTGAAATCCCAGGAAGACAGCAGCTTCTTTCATATTTTAATTATTTTAACATTTTCCTTTAGTGGCCTTTGTATTATTATGGCTTGTTTTTCTCTCTGGAACAAGGCTGTGATCCCACACTGGGTGGGAAATTTGTTTGTCTAGAGCAAAATAACAGAATGCCTCTAATGCATTAGATATGGATTAGAGAAATTATGTTCGGGAAATATATAATCTCCTGGTAAAAGGGGGGAAAATAAAAAGCCTATTTCATTTTGGTTCTAATTTGTTTTTCCCCGATTATAATTTTTAATGAAAAAGTGTGTTTTAACCACATGAGTGCTGCCTAATGCGCCAAGTGTTAGGTATAAACTGCATCTCCAATAATGTTTCTTCCTTCTTTACCACTGAGGGCTCTGATTCAAGAAAACATTTAACTACACACTTAAATCCCTCCTTCCTGTAAAAAACACTCATGTGTAGAATTAACTTTAGGTATCCTAGGACTCACTCATGTGCTTAAAGTTTGAGACACTGAAATATTTCTCAGGTTTCAAGTTGTCTCCTGATTTAGCACCACATAATCTGGTACATGAGGCATTATAATTGACATCAAGACTCACAGCAGCTTTGTCAGGTGTCAGTTTGGCCCTAATATGATGCAGCCCAGGCACGATATCCTTGCCTCATCATGCTGGGTGTAAGTAGGCAGAGTAGCAGAGCTTATTCCCAAGCCCAGGTGAGGATTTTGCTTATTATTAGGATTTGTTTCACCGCAGGGAATGTTGTTTCCTGTGACCTGCCACTGTATACTGGTCAGGTATTACACCTGAAGACAGGACAGACCTAATTAACACAAGTCCCTGCTCTGTGCCGGACTTGGGCTTTGTGAGAACTGGTGGTCAGATCACGATTCTCACGCTGTGCAGCTGTGACCCTCCTGCCTGCAAGAGTCCAGCGGTTTGCAGCAGCGCTTTTCCTGTCTGGTGGCTGAGCCCTAGCTCAGGCTCCTCTCTTTCGTTGAGTAATCCGATCTGTGTCCACTGTTCCTGTGTCACTGTAGGCTGAAAGGTACCTTGAAGCCTCAAGCTGCACCAGGGGAGGTTCAGACTAGATATCAGAAAGAAATTTTTCAGAGAAAGGGTCATCAGGCACTGGAACAGGCTGCCCAGGGAGGGGGTTGAGTCACCTTCCCTGGAGGGGTTTAAGGCACAGGTGGACAAGGTGCTGAAGGACATGGTTTAGTGTTTGATAGGAATGGTTGGACTTGATGATCCAGTGGGTCTTTTCCAACCTGGTGATTCTATGATTCAATAATGAAAACAAAACAATAGAGCAGCAGGAGACTTACTTCTCTCTACCACTAATCCTTTCCCTAAGGCACTTCAGAATAACCAGGAGGAAGCAGAAGGACCTGTGGCTGGATTCACCTTTCAGCCCATCCCCATCTGAATACTGCTGTGGCCTGAGCCCCACTTGGAGGTTTGTGCACGACTTTTCCCATGGATGAGATTCTTTTCCATTGCTTTGTTAATGAAACCATACTGCTGGCCCCCATTTATTCACACACTTGCTGAGATGTGTTCTGCAACCCAGCCCAGCCCTCCATCCACCCTTCCATCAACGTGACTGTCCTGAAACATTCTTCAGGTCCTCAGTTTATTAAAAACACTTATAAAAATAAAAAAATATAACTAAAGAGTCACCTCTATTAGGCCTCTTGGGTTCTCCCTGAGGCAGACTTTCCTGCATGTCATTCATGAAAACTTTTGAGTTAAAGTGTAAAAGAAATTGAATTTCATCTCTTGGAGCAGCATATTGCGAATTCAGTCATCAAAGATCACTGCAGCCCTTTGACTTCAAACACATAGGGAATCCAGTGGGACTGGACAAACAGCAGGAATCCAGGAGGAAGCCAGTGAGTTTTCTCTTCCACAAGCTGGTATAAATAAGGAGTGAGAGCACTGAATTATGCTGGATTAGGCACTTGCAAACCTAGGCAGGAGAACACAGTCAGGTCTGGGATCCAGGATCCTCTAGAGACAAACCCTAGAGAAGCAAGGTTGTTTCCTCCAGCCAGTTAGGTTAGGTTTATTTTGATCTTCAAGTGCCGCCATATTCATTTAAATAACCTTTGATACTGTTGTAATGAGTTGTTAAAAAATTGTCCTTGTTAAAGAATTGTCCTTGTTAAAAAATTCCAGTGTAACCTGTAGTGGTCCTTGCCCCTTGTGCTTAGCTTCTGAGCTGTGTCACCCTTGGCTCAACTCCTTGGGTTCCCAGCCCCTAAAGGAACTCACTTCTTCTTATAGTAGCTGGTGTAATCCAGAGCAGCTCCTCTTTCCCAAAGGAGAGGGATCTTAGCCATAAACCATGAGCTCAGGAGGTTTTCAAAGCAGCAATCTGCTCTATTCTCATTCAGGTTTGCCTCCCTAGCTTCTGGATTGGTTTGGAAGATCTGAGCCTCTGTGTTTCCTAGGGTCTGTTTTTAAATTCCATTTCTTCCATTTTCCGGCAAAACACTCCATCTCATAGAGCTTTTCCAGTAAATAGGCATCTGTTGGCACAGAGAGGCGAGGTCCATTATTATTGTATCTACTCTGGACCCCAGCTTCTCATTCTCATCCAATAAATCCATTTGAGAGCAAGGGTTTTGATAGACGCTTTAACAGAGCTCTCTTGAACCTGACCATGTTAATGATTTTTTGGGGGCTGGCTCTGTGCCAGTTCATGCGGCTCATTAGGTTCTTTTTTACCTTGTTGTTCTGAGCTGCATCTTCTCCTCCTTCTTTCTCTCCCCCTCTCCTGTACAGTGAATGTTGCTGCTCTGTGCTGCCCAGCTCCAGGACACTGGACCCCAGCACTCAGCCCCTGCTCATGCACCAAGATCTGCTCTGTTGCTCAAGGGGCATGAAGGCTCCCAGTGAACTGGCAAACACCCTCAGGCCCTGCCTCTGACAGGAATATAAAGACATTTTGTCTCTACTGTGCATGCTGTTTATTTCACAAAGCACTGATTGACCTGATCTTAACTGGTGATGGAGAGGGGGAAGGGTAGGAGTGCTCTTCTTCCTTGACAAGACACCAGTGCTGAGCTGTGCACTCCTGAGATTGCTGGCTCAGCCAGAGTTTTCCAGCTGTGGTGTCTGGGGAACCAGCTGCTGGACCATCTCACTGCAAATGAGCCCCTCTGATAGCAGAGTGCTTCTCTCCTCATAAGTAGTAAGAGCAACTAAAATTTTCTGTTCAAATAATATCACATCATCTCTCTTTCTACTTTATCCTGCTGGGAGAGCCATGATGAAGGAAACAAATGACATGAGCTCAGGATGCTGTACAGGGAACCAAAGGAAACAAAATCTGATTTTGAAAGGATATAATGTTTTGACTTCCATGATGGAACAAGAAATTGTCCATGGATTTGCTGTGGTCCAGAAATGGAACTTCATGCTAAAAAGGTATTTCATGGAGCTTGAGCTACTATCTGATGATGGAGAGCTCCCAAGCCAGTCCTCATTCTCCAGATGGCTTCCTAGCACAATTGCGCTGATAACACAATATATCCTGGTCACAGGTATTGAGATTAAGCCATCATCAGCCAGTATAAATGCACATATAAGTGGGCAGGATATAGTTCCAAGGGCTTCTGCCAAACCAGTTCAAGCAGATGCTGGAACAGCATTGGATCCCAGGAAACAGTGTTCTCTGCAGTGAAAAACATCTTCTGAGGAGAAACTGCAAGGTGCTTCTGTTAGTCCTCTGTGCATGGGTTCAGGTGTGCATCGGCTACTATGGTTTCCTGGTGAGCCTGAGAGGACAGAAGAGTTGCCATGCTCATGTTCCTCAGGTGCACAAGTCTCACCTCAGTGAGTTACTGAGATATAGAAGGCTGGTTCAATGACCAACAGAGATCTACTTTTTGGTTGTTTGGGCTGAAAAATCTTGATATGAAATCTAGCTTCCCTAGGCTTTGCAACTCCAGCCCCACAAATGCTAACAGGACCACTAAGCTTTCTGAACACTCAGGTAATTCTTTTGAAAACCAGATTCCTACAGATGTGATCCTGGATTTCCTGAAGCTATAATCCCCTCTCAATAACTTCCTTGAGCATATGGACTTTCAATTTAGGTAAATGCTTTCACTTTGCTCTTTTTCTGGCCACCAAGGCTGTGCTAGCACTGGATGTAAGCACTCCAGTAAGACAGAGACTAAAGTGATCCTAAGAAGCACTAACACGAGCCTTCAGTGAGGATGCAAACCATGTTCTGTGACATTTAGGAAAAAATCCATCATTGCATTATATACACAGCATTTTTGTTTTCCACAGTACCTCTATATAGCTGTCACCTGTGTGAAGCATTTGTAGCTGTTGGATCCACAGTATTCAGCACTGCCACGGTGATACCCACTACAGGTCTTACAGGGTAGCTCCTTTAATTAGAAGAAGGGAAAATCTCTTTTCCTGTACTGGAGTTTATTTCACCACTGAGTTACACTTACAGCTGCTGGTTTTGCTAAGGAACAAAAGCCTGTATGTCAAAATACAGGGAGAAAGAAAATGCAGTCTTTCCAGCCAGAAGCCTGACAGTCCAAGCACTGATCAAGATGATCAAGGATGGACTTTGAGACTAGTTTTATGTCTTTGTCATTTTCAAGTGTGCAGTAAATTTTCCTCCAGTACATAACCCACTTAGGATGCATCTCTTCTTACATTCATCATTCCTAAGCTCCCCTCTTGTATATTCCATTGGTAATTGCCCCGCATACGCTTTCTGCCATTTACCTATGCAAATTGCTCTTCTCATGCTAATTACAGGAGCAGGGGGTTATTGTTACTGATGGCCTGATGCATGGAGAAGAACGTTTCACTGTGGTATGTCAAAGGCTGAGATTTATCCTTCCCAATAGGTTTCCTTTATAGTGAAAGAAAGACAAGCTTTTTAGGGAAAACCCAGTTCCTTGCATGCTGCAGTGAAGCCATCTCTTGAGTTTCACCAAACTCTCTGAATACACCATGGACTTGCAGCTTTGCTGAGAGAAGATTGCAATTGCACCCCTCCTGACTCTGTACCTGCTGCAAAGCAACAGAAGCTCTGATAACCCTGAATGATATTAGGACTTTAATCCCTTCCAACAGAAGAGAATTAGAAACCCACTGCACGATCCAACACCACTGCTTCACGTATTTACAGGAGACATCTCTCCCAAGGTTTTTGAGATGATGTCTTGCTTTAACCCTCTAGGGAAAAGCCACTCTAGGACATTCTGTTCTAATGAATTTAATTCAGGACCTATATCTGGATTTCCATTTTCATATTACAGTTGATCTGTTTTCAAATTACTGCCCCAACCACAATGCAAGTTCTGATTATGCAGTACCCACAGGGGCAGAGTCCCTTTGGTTTACACATTCAGCTTTCCAAAGGAATTCACAATGCTAATGCAATCCTATAGGCAGTTTTAAACATTCAGGACATTCCTGCAATTCAGAGCAGAGCTAGCTGTCACCCACTATAGCATCTCACAGTCTGTAGTGATGAGCCTCAGGCTGGGTCAGATTCTGCCAGTTTTCCCACAGATCTGGAGAAGTCCTGCTGATTTTACTGAGGCTCAGCTCTGTTTTATGCTGAGGCTCACATCAGAGTTTGATCCATTCAAAATTCCATTGGCTAATTTCAGCTTTTCAGGGTCATGTCACTCTTTTGGGGTTCAGCCACGAGGGTTGGAGTCATTCCAGAGCACCTGTGGTATTTTGATAACTTCAAATACTGCTAAGTTCTCATATTTAAATATACAACTTACAGACAGGGGCAAAGTTTAACTCACTCTAATCAACTATAAAATGAACCCTGAGCTCACAGTTACACGTTAAAGGAAGATCTTTTTTATGTTGATCATTAACTGCAGTAGGGATATTCCTTCCTAGAGGTTTGTTATTAATGACTGCTGAAATTACTGATTTCAATTAACTACGTTACATTTATATTGAAATACAGTTGGTGCTGCTCTGGGGGCGTATAAATACTGAAGCAAAAGCTGATGTCTCCTCTGTTAAACGACTGCAAGAACAAACAGGTTGCACAGCACCCCTTTAGCTCTGCATAGCCTGGATGCTCTACCCTCTTTCTCTCTCTTTTATTTTCTCTTCCATTTCACTTTTTCTCTCCTTCTTTCCCTCTCTGTTAAGTGCATCTCCCCTCCATGCCGCCATCTGATTGTGCTCACTGGAATGACAATGCCCCCAAGGACTTACACCCTCCCAACCCCCTGGCTCAGTGCCTTTTGGTTTTTTGAGATATTGGTGTCATTGCTTTCTGCCTCTGTGGCCTTTTTCTCATTCAGGCCACGTTGCCACTGAGGGACATCCAGTGCTAAGCCACCAAAATGGGATTGCACAAACTCTGCACGTTAATTAGCTCAATGCATCTCTCTGCTGGGGAAGGAAGGAGGGAACTGTTGCTAATAGCAGACATTTTGAAGGAGGTTATGCAGAGCTGTGGGGTTCAAAGAAAAGGAAATGAGGGGGAATGGCCCAGCTCTAGCCTTTTAAAACTAATTCCAGGCTTCAGAGCCCAGAGAGTTTATTATTGAGGGCCTCTCTTTTCTTTCTCAGTACTTTGTGCTGCACTTCGAGATCCATGCCCACACTTCTCCCTCTCCTCTCATCACTCAGTCTCTAGTATTAAGTAAAGTGTGAGTCAAACCCTTGCTTCCTACAGAGTCAGCACTGGCACAATGTGGGCTGGACCACACTCAGTCTGGTAGTGATGCAGAATCTCCTGACGTCCCCCAAAAGAGGTCCTGAAAGCTGCGTTGGCACCAAGTCCTGAGCTCCAGCTCACAGATGCCAGCTGAGGTGCTGGACAAGAGTTGGAGAATCCAGCTGTGGGTCTGTCTCTGTGACATGCACCAAGCCCCACTGCAGCCTGCTTAGCTTATCCAGGCAACAGGAGATGTGTATGTGTGCATTGGGTCCCACTGGCATTAAAGGCCTCTGTAATTACTCTCAACGGTTTCTATTATGTGCAAAACTGTCATTAACTCCCAGTGGTGTGATTGCCCTTTATTGATAATATAGAGCTCAGCAATCCGCAGCCATGGCTTATTGTACTTGCTCATGGTGGAAGGAAATGAACCTGCCATCCTTTCTCTCACATCTTGCTATTAAGGTGTAACAGGCACATGAAGGCTACGCCCACCCTGACCTGCATTTGCCCACATCCAGAAATCACTCATGTCTGCCTGAAATGATACCCAGTGGCTCTGCTTAACTCCTTGGGCACCTCTGAGCTCCAGGCCCAGAAAGGAGAGCTGGGAGGGAACAGCCGTAGCCCTCGAGGCCATGGGGTCTACACAACATTGTAGAGCTTTCTGAAATACTTGTGGTGAAAACAGGCATGGGTCTGAGAGGTGATCTCCCATGAGATTCTGCAAAAACACCGGGCAGATTTGCACAGGCTGAAATTCAAAGCTCTGTGGTCACATGCAGTCTGGTTTTCTCTTAGCATAAGAATATAGAATCATAGAATCATAGAATCACCAGGTTGGAAAAGACCCATCAGATCATCGAGTCCAACTATTCCTATCAATCACTAAACTATGTCCCTCAGCACCTAGTCCACCTCCAGGGAAGGTGACTCAACCCCCTCCCTGGGCAGCCTCTGCCAGTGCCCAATGACCCTTTCTGTGAAAAATTTTTTCCTAATGTCCAGCCTGAACCTCCCCTGGTGGAGCTTGAGGCCATTCCCTCTCATCCTGTCCCCTGTCACCTGGGAGAAGAGCCCAGCTCCCTCCTCTCCACAACCTCCTTTCAGGTAGTTGTAGAGAGCAATGAGGTCTCCCCTCAGCCTCCTCTTCTCCAGGCTAAACAACCCCAGCTCTCTCAGCCACTCTTCATAAGACTTGTTCTCCAGCCCCCTCACCAGCTTCATCAATATGAAGGTGTTCCCACCCTGTAAATACTTCTCATTACCTTTAAATGAGAAAGAGAAGCAGCTGTAGGTGCATTTTGCACCATCAGCCTCGGTGATGCTTTGTGGCTGAAGAAGAGGAGGTTGAAAAAGGCAGGGGAGTGACTGCTGAGACTCCAGTCCCTTCTGGATCCAAGTCCATCAATCACAGGATTCAGTAAAATCTGACCTGAACCCAGATTGTGGCACATACTCCAACACAGGGACCACAAAGCATAAAATAGAAATCAGGAGCAGAGGCCGCTGGGTTTTGTTGGAACATTATTACTCAGTCTTGTTTCCAGTCACTGCATCTGTATAACAACATCACTTCTATACCATGTAATTAGACACTTAATTTATTAAACAGCACCTGTAGTAAGCAGAGAGCAGGAGATATACTTATCTTCTGACAGAGGAAATACGTTATGGGGGAGTGTATGCTTTCCTGACTCAGCCTGAGCTGCTTCCTAACAGGCAGGGAACTTGGGAGGAAAACGTTCTCTTGGTGTAGACATTGGACCAGCCCTCAGGAGAGCCAAATTCTGCTTGTGCTGCCCTGCCACAGGTCTGCTGTGTGGCCTCAGTCAAGATGCTCAGTCTTGCTGCCCCTCACTTGCCATGTCTAAAATGAAAACAATAATCTGGCCTTTCTCACACACATTACACAGTTTGTTCTGCTTTATTTCAGCTTTTCGAGAGAAAAGCTGTGCATCTTGCTCTGCTTCTGCTGGGCTCTGAGCACACTGTGCCCCCACATCTCTCCATGCTCCCCAATAATAAGTGTCTCTCTTTTCAGCAAGGTCAAAGCAGCTGATTTTGCAGAGTGCCAGGAAAAGGCAGTGTATTCTTTGGTCTGAGGCTTCCAAGGTGAGTCAGAGAAGCAAAGTAAGTGCCATCATTACAGATCCTTGGGAAGAAATTGTGTGGGTGTGAAATTCAGCCAACAAAAAAACCCAACCCAACAACCTATTTCTGATAAAGATGAGAATGATGATAACCTGCTTACTTGTCCATGGGAAAACACATGAGACCCAGGTTTCCAGGCTTCATAAGCCTGAGGCTAAAGAAAATGTTAGCTCTTATCGAGGCCTAATGTACTGACACCACCACGCTGTGTGAAGCAAAACGTCTTCCAGTGATTCCCTAGTAAGCCCTACTGAACAGCTTGGCTGCTACAGGCTTTGGCTGAAGCCTCTTAAATTCAACCTATGGTTTTGCACTGAGTTCAGAGGATGTTAGGAGGTCGCTGACACACAGGAGTCCTCCATGCCCACAAGAGCAGCTATGTCCACTGAGAAGGGTATGTCCTGGGTGCATGAGAAACCAAAGCTCCGTTTGATCCTGGGTCCTGGAGGATATTCAGAACATAAATCATTCTCATCCGTTCTTCTTATATCGTGTTAGCAGACCTACATGGTCACAGCTGACCATGCTGGGTAAATAATCTAATGTAATTACAGGGTAAAGAAATGGCAAATTCTCTTCTAAACCAGAGCAGAGCTTGCATCTATTATTTATTAGAGGCAACCAGCAGAAGAGAGCAGGTTACGTGGTAATTACTTTTTGACCTCCTGGAGGTAATTGCATAATCATTTGCAGAGAATTGCTATTACAGTTGGGTGAATCCTGCAAGCCATTTTATGTGAACAGACATTTGAATTTTTAAACCAATTTCCACCTAACTATGGAGTTGTGATAAGGTTGTCCACCACACCAGTATCTGAACAGCTTTTTTCCCCCTGCCTGTTTTGGGGGCTTTGTGTTCTTCAGACATTAGAGTAAATGAGCTAACTGGCAGCAATACTCATATCTATTTGACCAATTGCCCAGATAAGCTTAGGCCAGCTTTTCAGCGGTTTAAAACTGCTCACAGGTTTTAGATCTGCAGAGAGAGGTGTTTCCATCTCTGCTGATACCATCAATAGGTCAATGTCTACAGAGTTTTCTCTCTGGAGTGAAAATGCTGGAATTCTCCATGAAAAGGCAGCCTCTGATGTGGCCACCTCCCCAGGACAAACAGCCTTTGAAATAGGATCCAAAGGTGATGAGCTTCTTGCTTGCCTTTATTGGATTCCCAGGTGTCCAGCAGCTCAAAAGCTAGACTGCCAAAATCTGGGAGCAGGCAATAACAGGATATTTCCTAGAAGCTTTACTAGGTTTGCCACAGCTTTAGCTCCATCCTGAAACAGGGATTTGTGACACACAGGATGACTTAACCTCTGGACCTTCCCTTTTCTCTCTCTCCATCAGCTACAAAGGGAGCCAAAAAGACTAACTCAGAGCAGATAACCAGAGTTAGGCAAGAGAAATCTCACTTTGATTTCTCTTTTAGTCTACTTTACCTCTTCCATTTATTTTATGGGTATCCCAGAATGAGATCCTATGAGCTCCAATATTGGTTGTTCTTAAATTCTTGAAACTCTGAAATCACTTTACTTAGGATTGGACTGTTACCACTGGGAACCCAGCTGGAGAGGCAATATTCAAAGCTCATTGCACGATCTTCTGTGGCACACAAGTCTTTTTCTAAGACCCCTCCCAGTCTGTGACTCCCTTCATCTTACATTCAAAAGCCAGGGGGACCCTGAGGGGACATCAGAAACCCTCCAGATAAGTTTAAGCCTATCTGAAGTTTCTCTGTATTGCTCACCCTGCAATAGTTGAGACCATACTGTTTTAAAATTTATAGTGTAATTGATTTCTTTATAAATCATTCAGTTCTTATTATTTATTAATTCTTCTGTCAAGGTTAATTTGAAATACTTCTAAATAAGGCTTCCCAACAACACCTTTGTTTACGAGATTGACAGCATGCCAGTACACGCTTCTCCATCTCTTGCAAAGGCAATCTGCACAGACTCATATCCCAAGAAAGGTGATCCCTCTTCATTCCAGAAGAAAAAGATGCAATGCAAATCACCCGCAGGTCCTGCAGTTGTTTGTCATTAATATTGCAGAATCGGACTTCTGTTGTCTGGACGGGGTACAGATTAAACTGTCATGTGTGAAGAGGAGTGTGGTAGACAACTTGCTGCCATAACTTTTCAGGCAGTCAGCCAAACGGCACAACAGGCACGAGTTCAGCTCGTATGTGTCTGAAATGGTAAAGAAACAGTGAATCAGAATTTCTCAGATCATCTGAACTGCAGCAATTATACTTGATTCTGTTGGAGTTGAATGTAGACAGACAAATATTGATTGGGCGCTGCTCATTGAGAGGAATCACTAAGAAACATAATATCTAGAAATAGAGGAGTTTAAGGTAAAAACTGCAGGTGAGGACCATCAGGAATAAAAAGAGCTTGAATATGCACGGTGTCTTCTGAAGATTTGGGTAATTAGTCAGGAATATGCCTTTAATGTCACCTTCCTTCTTTGTCTGTTTTAGCCTCTGAGCTCCAGACAGCAAAGCCCAGATGCCTTTTAATATCTGGGAAGCACCTGATGGTACCATAAGAGGAGTCATAACTGCAGACATTTTGCACTGCTCCATGTGGTTCAGCGCTCTCATAAACTGCTGACTCTTACAGCTGCTGTCTCGTGTATGAATAGAGAGTCTTGGCTGTATGATTACATTTAAATGACATCCGCCGTGTGTGTTTTCTTTTGAACTGGTAATATTTCAGGTTTCTCTTCCATGACAACAGTTCTGCAGCTGAGGACGGCAGCCCAGGTCCTTGTGTCTGTGCTCCCCATGCGGGGGCTTAGGCAGGACACCGCTGGAGCATGACAGGCTGAAACTTGCATCTTTTTCCCATCTATCTGCAACCTTCGTGTGTGCAGCTTGGATGATCCCCTTAATGTGTTTTTTGTTTGTTTTCTTCTAACTGTAGGGTGAATTAGCACAAACCTTTCTCAGAGTTTTGACTCAGTTTAATGAACAGGAGTAGAACTAGCACAACAGGGGCTGTATTGTGCTGAGGTGTCCCGGTGCATCCAGGCTATGCTTACTAATTTCTTCTTCATTATGCAGCAAAAGTGCACTGAGAAGAAATTATTTTGATTTCTAATTCACTCTTCCTCTACTTAAATTCTATTCATTAGTACAGGATTTTTTTAAAGGTACCACAGCTCTGGCTGGCATCAGCTGTTGAGATAGATTCACAGGTGACATAAATGCAGGATTACACCACATAGCTGTACATTTAAATAATTGAACCTGAGGCCACATGGATGAGTGTGAGCTGGCATGCCGTGCTGCCCAGGGTGGGGGTGAGGTGAGGACACGAGGAGGGGGGCAGCATCAGGCAGCAATGTGAGAGACCTGAGGGGAGCCAGGTGGTGTGTTCACAGGCTTAATTTAGAAACCAAACTGATCTAGGAGGAAAGAGATTCCCATTCCAAAGCACTTGAAACAGGGCAGTGGATACTCCTGCCAAGAGGCTATTCTCCCAGAAGGCCTTTCCTGACTCAGAAGGAGACCTTTTTCTTCTCAGTGTTTTACTTTTGCCTCTCATATTTTGTCTTTTCTGTTCAGGGTTTTCAAAGTGTACTAAGGAGGTTGGGAACTACGCTCCGTGGGATGTGGATGTCTGGTCCTTTTAAATTTTTGGCTTAAAACTTTGACACCTTGAAAGCAGGAAAAATATCTTGCTTTATGTTTGGAGAGCACTAGGCACCGCTGGATCTTAGTATGAGAGGTTGCTGGGCATTGGATAGCACAATTAAAAAAAAAAGAAGTAATTGTAGTGCAATGCATTTAGACGTTTGACTTTTATACATAAAGTTTTACTGATACCTAGAATTACGTCCTTTTCCCAGAAATATTTTATTTAAAGAATTTCACAAACCACCAAACAGGGCAGTCACACAAGGTGTTTGCAAGTTATTCACCTGGTACAAATAAGGGCTGAAATATCACAGCATCCAATGAATAAATTATCTGATGAGCATTACCCTGCTAACTCCATGCATATCTCTGCAGACGAGTTGTTCTGATAACCTTGTGTTTCCTACATCGCTGTCCCTCACCCCTCACTACCCCCTATTCTTCCCATATAAAGCCCTCTTAGATAAGAAGAAGAGATGATTATTAAGATGGGAGCAGAAGAGCATCCACCAAAGGAATACCAATGAAGCAATACGTTGGTGCATACATAAACTGAGCCCTTTTCCAATAAACCATCAGATACAGGCAAAAGAGTGACAAACAGTAAGTGATTCCTGTCATCAGCAGAATTCATGTGGGAGCCTCTGGTAATTGGCATTTTCTCTCTGCAAAAAGAAAAGAGATTTAAAGATTTGGTGACTGCCGAACAGTGCATTACAGGCAGCCAACATCAGTCTGCAGTGACCTGGATTGGCAGCAGCAGAGCGACTGAGGAGAGCAGAAATGCTTCTATAGAGAGTGGAGAACTTGCCCAGAGAGTGTGTGATGAGCTCAGGCAGGAATTTATGGTGGATGAAGAGCCATTATTGAAGACAGCTTTGTAGACTGGAACCCTGGACTAAATCCAGAGCTATGGGTAAGTGGCTGCAATGCCACTAACATTAGATGGGTTTGACACCAGCTCTGAATTAAGCAACCTGTCTCCACACAGTAGAAGGGTAAATGGCTTGTGGTAGGGGAGCTATGATATCATCTGGAGTCAGTTTTAATAAAGTCTTACTGATAAAATCCCACTATGTCCACCTTTTTTATCACTGATAGAGTAGTCTAGATGCCTGAGAAGAAAGCCTGAGGTATTCCTTCTCCCACAATTCACTTGAGAGCTCTCAGTTTTTACTTGGGCAGTAGATATACAGCTTCTCTATAGGAAGGGGAGAAGAGCAGAAACTTCCGAGATAGCCCTGAATACCTCTGTAATCTCTCCAGCCCCACACTGAGTTCAGCTGTTTTCCGAGCGTGGCTCCAGAGGCAGGGGTAGGGGAAGGGTAGGTAAGACAAGGATATGTTGGTAAAATCACTTTATGGTGCCAGATCTCCAAGGATAGTAGTATTCCTTATAATACTTACTTTCCTCATTTTCATTACCTCTTATTTCCAGTAACTTCATTTTATAACAGTTATCTCCAGTGGCATCAGAAGTCGCTGCTTCTTGTGTTCGTCTGTCTCTGTTTATTTTGCTAATATTTTTTCCCTTTTCCCCATTAAGTTTATTCTTAGTTAATATTACAGTGAGGTAAAGAAGAGCTGTCTACCTGAAAGCTGACCTCTTTCAACCCAATTCTTTTTCTTCATTTTAATATTAAAACAGAAAACTGAGAAATGGAATGACTGGATTAATTTCTCTGTCTTGCCGCTGGCTGGCTGTGTTAGCCTGGTCAAAATTCCATCTCTAGTGAATTTGTGGCTCTAAACAACCTACTGTTTCAATATCACTGTAACAGGAATACGTTCAATAAACCTGATCTAATTGTTTGCATGTACTTGCTCAGATTGGGGGTGAGGCTTTAAACACTCAGTAAGGAAGCTCATGTACATACTTCAGCTTCAACCTTGAACCCTGGTCATTTCTCTTCCCTCCCAAGCATGCCCACTTTGCAGTTCTCTGTGTTCCTGAAATAACTCTAAATCACACATTGTAGGGTGAAAAAAGATCATAAAGGAACAACAAAGGATCAGCAAACATAAAATAGAAGAATGGCAGCCTCCCCACCTTACGCTGCAAAAATCAAAAGGAGTTTTCAAACAGCCCTGTTTCCAGTCAGCTGGAGATTTAATTCACACAGTAATTTACTGTGTCTGCACTTTTTCTGTCCCCCCTTTCCCTTTCTCTTCTTTTTCTTCTCAAGAGTTACTTTTTTCTTGGCCTATATGAAGAGGAACCTAATGACTGAGCCTTATACGCAAATAAGCTTTTCCCTCCAGTGTGTGCCGGGCACAGGGAATGATAGAGGAGACTAGTGGGAAAAAAAAAAAATAAAAACCTTTTATTGCAAAAAGCTTTTGTGTTGTAAGGTAATTCTAGTGTTTCCAGAAAAGGGGATCAGTTCATATAGAAAATTATGCCAACTGAGATGGTTCGAGTCTGCAATTTTCTTTGCATGCAGCTGGGGCCAGTGATGGCTCTGAATTTGTGGGTGAGGGATCCAGCCCCGCAGTTCTGTTTTCAGGGCAGTTCTCAGCAGCTCTTGTTTGTTAACTGTTTCCTCCTCTGCCAAGTGAGGTGCTTTCCTGGCGATTTTTATCAGATAATGGCTCAGTGGGAAACGGAGCAGAAGAAACATTTTCATAATTGATGGCTCAATTTCAGTCCTGAAAACACTCGATGGCTTTTTCAGCCTCACTAACACTGGAAATTATTAGAAATTATAAACTGAGATGTGGCTGGAGCATATCGAAATGGACAAGCACCAAAACCCACAGGCTTGATGGGTTTCCACTTGGGGGAGGGGAAATGTGCAGATTCTCGAAGAATTTCACAGAATTTAGCTTGAAAATAACTTTTTCTGGAGGGGGAATGGGCGTAGAAGGGCAAAGCTGCAGGGCTGCATTGGGATCCTTTATGAAGTTTGATATGTAAGGAAAAATGAAGTTAGAATAAGGATTATCAGAAATTCCAGATTTTCCACAGGACCTGGTTATCCTGAGAGAGAAGAGGTCTGACTTCTCTCACTATGAGAGCTACTGGATTTTGCACTCAGCTCCCAGAAGATCCACTATGTTCTATACCTGTTCAAAAGTATAGGGAAGGAGGATCAGAGAGAGAACCTGCTGTTTTGCTTTTGGCAATGTGCAATTCTTAGTAAAGTGGTTTTGCTGTTGCAGGTGGTTTAATACATTGAACACATTGACTGGGTTTTATTTTCAGAAGGCTGAAACAAGGGTTGAGTGGGACCTTTGAGAAGAGAGGTACATGCTAAGACCTAAAGGAGATACATATATTTACTGAACTTACGAACATTTTGTTTCCCCAGTCCCCAGGACATGCACTGGGATCTGTGTATCATTCCCGCACAGCATTGTAATCTGGTATAAGGAGCAGCAGATCCCCTAAAATAGTGAATCCTTAGTGTCCTATAACCTTACTGAGAAGGAAAGAAATCCATGCATCTTCCTGGATACAGCAGTCCTAGAATCTACTACTTTTAACCAAATAAAACTTAAGATACAGATTCATGTGTTGCCCTAATTTCACTGTACTGGATGTTGTACTTGGGGAAGAAGTAGGGGTTACAATCATTTCAAGGACCATCTTCTAAGATTCTCCACTAGTGGAGATATAGTGATAAATTCCTGCAAGAACAAATACATTTGGGCTCACACAGAGTTGGGTTTTCTCTCCTGGAATTTCTGAACAGAGGAGCAGTTGAAGAAACAATACGTTTCTACTTTCCATGCTAACCTGAAAATTCATGAGCAGCTTCTTGACTGCAGCTGCACTTGTACAGTTGCATTTGCTCTGCAGCCACAGCTAAGTTTTAGCCTTTGTATATCCTGTTCTTTCAAGGACACACAAGGAAGGGAAGCTGCCTGCCTCCAGGCATCTCTTTCTGAAAGGCAAAGTCGCTACAGAGTACCTCAGCATGAATATATCCTTCCTCAAGGCAGAGATTTTATTGCTGTTTTATTAAATTGCCACAGGACAATATCACTACCCTGAAAATAATGTTAAGAAAGTGCATGTAATAAATGTGCAAGGCAGCCCTCTGCTGTGGTGATGTTATTCTACCATGCACACACACCATGCCATATTATTGTGACTAGAGTCAGCAAGAGCAGAGCTGGTGAAGGTTCCAGGGATGTTTATAAGAACATCAAGGCTACTACATTATCAGCAGAAACTCCATTCTGGAAATGGCTTCGTAGTGGGAATCACCTCCCTTTCTGATTTCTCCTTACTCTGATAGCATCTATTAATCCATCTCACCACTCTGAACATGCCTCTCATTGCATTACTGAAGGAATACAGAGATTAAGTGCTAAGAAGGGTCAAGGTATGTCTTAGTTATGCTACTGAAGAACGGAAAATACGGTTGCATGTGAGGTCCTGGGAAAGAGGTGTCTTCATGTCTGGTTCCCAAGAGGATGCCCTGCTGTGTCCTGTTCACTGGAGGTAGAGATAGCATCTCCAAAGAACATACAACCCTGGATGCCACTGATTCTATTCTCCAGACCCATGGAGCACACGTAACGAACACATAGAAAGACCTGCAATAAACCCTGATACAGTAAATCCATAGTTAATTCAGAGTTTTTATGATTAGACGCAGAACTTCTTAGTTCAGTCTTTCTGTATAGACATCAACCCCAGGCGTCATCGATTACTTTAAAAATGTTGTGTTTTTTCTTTTTTTTTTTTTTTTTAAGTGGATAGCTGCAAGCTTTACTTTCTTTTAATGCAAATGATCTTATTTGGACCTGCTGACATTAGAAACCATTGCATGCCCTCTGAATCTAACACAGAGGCAGAGAAAATAGAATATTGCATCAGCTTATTTTATGAGAGCTCTTTAAACTGGGGAGAAAAGAAAAAAATAGCAAGAAAGAAAAAGAAAGGAAAACAACTACAACCATAGGAGAGGATTTGCTGATTCTCTGTCCCCTGACACTCCTCCTTCTATCTCCCCCCCTTCCATTTCCATCGCTTCAGGGACTTACTACAGCCATGGGATTAATGGACACCTAATGCCATCTCTGCTTTACAGCCTGGAAAGTCTCTTGTCTAGTTTACATTGATTTTTCTTTTCTGATGCATTTGCAGAATCTGAGATACCGATGGCGGGAAACATAGATAAAGAGGGAAGACGTGAGAAAGAGATACATCCTGTGCCTCATGATCCCAGTACTGAAAATGCTTCTAGACTTTGGAGCCTGCAGATGCTTCCAGCAGCAAATACTCTTTCCTGCCATTGTAGAGGACACAGGAAGGGCAGCAGTTATAATCTTACTCTGATGGGCTGGTGTTATCCATCACTCAGAAACAGATAGGGAATGCATTGCCTTGCAACAATTCCCAGTGCAGTGAGGTCTCTCTTGTGTGATTTGGTACAATGTTCCTTTTTTTTATTGTAGTTCTATTTTTATTATAATTGCTATTAACAAGTCTAAGATAATTTCCCAGGATCTTCCCCATAAATGTCTGGACACAATGGTTATACTCACGTGGAAGATAATACCTGTCCTCCCAGCTGTGCAGAAAACATGATGTTAAATGCAGAAGAGCAATGGGTAAGTCTCACAAGTCTGAATGATATCAGAAATTCTAAGGAAGGGCTAGAACTAGGGGGTTTGTGAAAATAGATTTTTGCTGGGTCACCACCCTCCCTGTGCAGTATTCAGCAACACATCATCCCCAGTGAATCTGCCCCCATCAAGGAGAGGTGCTGTTCTCTATCAAATCTTACCTCTCTACTTAGGGAAAGATGGCAGGTGGGAGCACAGACTTGCTTCCCCATTTAGTGGTATCGCTCTTTATCCTAACAAAATAACGAGGCAAAGCAAGGCTTTAAAGTACTGTGCACCTATGGAGTGAAATGACCTGCAGGCTTGTAAGCAGGTTAGGTTAGATCACCTTTGGCAAGAAGACTAGTGGGGTAGAAAGAGCTCCATGAGCCTACTTGCAGTCACCAAAACTTCACCAGTACCGTTGCAGTACTGTACAGCTCTGCAGTATTAATTTATTAGCAACATGCAGAGGTGTCACCCATCAGTAACAGAGAAAAGATGGATGATCTTTCAGTTAAGATGCTAAACGCTGCTTGAAGCCAGGCTGGTTTTTAGCAATAGTGACAAAAACACAGAATGAACAGAAGGGAAGTGCCATCCTGTGACCATGTCCCTCTCTCACCTTCAGCATCTTTGAAACAGAAGATGGAGGAAAGCTTAAGACTAACCAACACCAGCTGAGGTCCATCTTCTACTGACTCAGTGTATGAGTGAGCCTTCTGAACAGAGTTCTTTCTTAGTCTGCTTTGTGGTATCTTTAGCTATCTTAGAGATTTCTTAACAAACAATTTGGACTCCCTGTTAGGTACCAGTTTAAGTGTGTAGGAGAGATAGGAAGGAAGACTGATGCCATCTCGTGTCATCCGCTCTTTGCCAGGCCACTCTCTGCAGGCGAGTGACACCTTGTATTTCAGCAGCAGCAGGAGCAGTTCAACTTTGAGTGGTGCTGCTGCTCAGGTGGTGTTGCTCAGGTGGCATCCGAGGCATCTCACTTCATTTCAGCTGCCCTGTAATGCAGCCTCTTTTCCACAGTATCCTATCATATTGTGCCGGCATCTCAAGGTAAGTGGGTCACAAGGCTTTTTTTCCCCACTCTGAGCTCCCACTTCCAAGCAGTTCTTCTCACTCTGCCATGAAAGGGAGTAAATTGTTGTTCAAACAAGTGTGACCCTGTGCTTTGCTGTCATCAGGACAGCCTTTTAGAAGACATTTAATGCTTAATATGGAGCTCTTGACAGAAATGAGCTATTCCTTGCTGGGCTCCTGACAGACTGCTGGAGAGTCTCAGGAGGAACAAAAGAGATATATCGGAAAGAAGGTTTTCTACTACAGGCAAGGAAAAAAATAGGAACATGGTTGTTAAAAGAGTGAAAAGCAGGAAAATGAAAGGAACCCTAGTGATAGGTCCTGTTTCCCATCTAGCTGAAGAAAGAGATTTGCAAACATTCAGATTAATCTTGGGAAATAACTGGTATCTGAAGTTTTCATAGTAAGAAATTACGTGTTGTCACCGTGATTATTTATTTATTTTTACTCTAGTTCATAACTAGATTAAGGAAATTAAAAGGAAAAATATCACACAGTTCTGTTGGGAAGACTGTGAGGAGCAGATCAGTGACTGAAGAGAAACAGTATGCATGTCTCCAAAGCATTGTTTCTTTTCCAGTGCATATTTTCACATATAAGGGAGCCTTGGTTTATTTGCTTTGTTTTGCAAGGCTGGGTTTCATCCTTTTTTCAGGTCCCTATTCAAAAATCACCTGTTTGAGGTGGATCCTGCAAACCTCCAGAGTTTCTTTTCTTCTGCTTTTGAAATTCTGAAAATTCATATTTTTATTCATTATTCACTTCTTCCATTGTTTCACTGTGAGCAAGAAGAACTAGGTAGTGATTTAGCTGACTGACTGCGCAGTGCCAAGAGCAAAGAGGCAGTTTTCCAAGAGTCCAAAGTCTAAAATCTTTATTATCCTATTGAGTGGTTCCTTAAGGATAAACCAGTGGGAAGGAATCTTTTAAAGGACTTGGTTGCCTTATTACTATTCACTTCAATGGCAGTTTGACCTCCAAACTCCTCAGATATACTTTGACAATTGCAACATACATCCATGCATTGCTGGGTTCAGATACAGTAGAAGGAAGAAATTACATTTTTAATGAATGTGATTTAGTGCAATGTGTTCAACACCTGACTTGCAACTGCAAAAGCTGTGAGGTGGTCCAAACTCTCCACCAGGGGTCATGGCCACAAGAAAGGCTGGATGCTGAAGCAACTGGTATGGATATGCAGGTAAGTGTGGTTCAAACTGGTATCCCTTCCCTGAAGTCAAGGGAATGATGCTGAATTTCATCTCTTAATAATCTGACCTTGAATCATCAAAACTTTCTGAAAAACTCCGAAAAACTCTTCAGACGTTTTCCATATGAGAGTAGACGTGTTCAGAGATTAAAACATTTGACAAGGTTCAGATGTTCACAGTACCATGCAGGGAGAGCAGGTGAGTCTCAGAGGTCTCCACAAAACTGAACTTAGTCCAGGGAGGATGAGACCATCAACGGCAAGTAAAAAGGGTGACTTTCTGACAATAATCCACTGCACAGAGTGTTAACCTGCTCTCAGCTGCCTATTGTAGATACAGAGCAGGACAGACCTCAAGGATGCCCCCCCTAAAAAAATGAATGAAGACCATAAAAGCCCCTGCCCTAAACAATGAACGCTTTTCCTGAGCACTACAAATTTGTCGTCCTTTCACTGTGCGAGTCCTCCATTTCAGCTCATGCTGTACCACTCATCAGACTAGCCAAGCCCAGCTGTAATGCTCTAT
Organism: Phaenicophaeus curvirostris; assembly: GCF_032191515.1. Taxonomy (NCBI): domain Eukaryota; kingdom Metazoa; phylum Chordata; class Aves; order Cuculiformes; family Cuculidae; genus Phaenicophaeus; species Phaenicophaeus curvirostris. Next base: position 5,961,355 of record NC_091411.1, read on the forward strand.
TATTTTATTTTTACCATGAAAGCACCTCAGAGAAATAACCAAGGATCAACACCCTGTCACGTTAAGCTTCTAAAGGAAAGAGAACAGAAAGACTAGACTGTGCCCCAGAGATCTTACAATTTAATTGAAATTCCAGGAACACACCCAGATTTGAGGAAGAGCTCAGTTTATTACATTATTCTGTAAACCCCTTTTCTCTTGTTTGTCAAGAGAGAAAGTTTTCTTCTTCATCTCTGTGTTCTAAGTAGAAACCTGCTTTCTTCATTCTCCTTTTCCCTCTCCAAACACAAAAGGAAAAGAGAATGAGAGCTGAGAGCTGATTGAGTGAGCAACAGCGGGCGAAAGAAATGAGTATTTATCAATGTTCTTCTCCTTTTAAAGCACATCAATTCTGAAGCTGCTGACAGAGGTCTTGCTGTAACTGCTGGAAGAACCTCCAGGAGCTAATAATTTTATGTTCAGGCTTATGTAAAACCAGTTTTGATTAATTATTGATGCAAAGTTAGGAAAATGAACATTCGCAGTGCCTTGCCACAGCCCTATCAAATAAATGAAGCTGTGGCTGCTGCGCAGCGTGCTGCTCGACCCCCATTCCAGTCTAACTGCTCTGTGTTAGCAGGAGAGGCCTGAGCTCCTCATGACAGACAGCATGTCCCCTCCTATTGCAATGTCCTTTGGAGAGCTTGTTCTCAGGCTCCTGAAGTCTAGGAGAAGCCGTACCAGGCACTACCAGCTTTCCTTATCCCCCTCAGGCAGAAGTGGAATATACGACATTTCACATGATCACTGAGTTGGGCAAATATGCCTCATTTTTTAACTTCTGACTTAAGATAAGTGCCTGAAATCTTCATCTTATTTCACAACTTCTTTGTGGAGCTGGCTGGGGCTCAACTGAAGGCACGATGTTCCCGTGCCCAGCAAGGGACTCCTGTGGGTTGCTGAACAATGTATCCGTGCGCAGAAAGCAGTCTTGGCAATAACTGCTTAGCTGATTCAATTCAATTCCATCTAATTAAATAGGTTCAGCAGCACAAAGACTGCAGAAATGGCTGCAATCTCATGCTAAACACGCAGCTGCAGAGCTGCAACACATGCTTGTAAAAGGTGCTAGAAGTACTTTTAACCTTCTTTTAGGGAAAAGCCCCTTGCAACATGAAAATCTCAACAACACATATATCGAGGAGATAGGGTACACTAAAACTTCTGGATGCTGACAGTAGGAGTCAGACCCAGTGGAAAATATGCCCCTCTGGTCTGTACACATCTGTATTCCCACCCCATGTTAGACACACACAAACCTCCTTTTCCACTCCACCATACCATTTCTTGCCTGGATCCGTCTTCACTGGTTTGTGAGGGGCTGTAATGATCACAGTGGAAGCCATAGGGGCTGGAGACTGGAATTTTAACAACTGCTTCTGGGTAACCAAACAGCCTAAGTCATCTTGCCCATTAATGAGGATGTCATATAGCCCTGCTCTTCACTTCATCACTCTCGTGTCCTTTCCAGAGTGATGCCATTTTACATCCTGCAGCCTTTTATAAGCTCCTGATGTCCAATACAGATAGTCTCTTCTTATCATCTTTCTCTTTTTCTTTTTAGCTCTTCTGGCTTCCCAGAACCATTTTCTAGGGCTGGCTTTTTTACAATGGTTTCAGTTCTTAGCTCTTCACTCTTCCAATTGTTCTTTACAGATATGGAGGGTGGGTGACTTAAAAGCACCCTGGCTTAATTCAGCTCTCCTTGAACTCACTGGTATAGAAAAACTGAACTGCACATTTCCATTGATTTCAACAGGAGAAGAGTAAGGCAAGAGCATTGGGCTTTAGAAATTCCCCCCCTTGATGTTTTCCCATCACCCTGTTCCCTGTCATTAGCACGCTTTGTACCATAGCTCCCAGTTCTGCTATAAAGTGTGCTCCTATTTTCATTCTTTTTCACGTCTGTCCATCTCCATGCTTGAACGCGTTTGAATTTCTTTTTGTGAATTTCGTAGGACTGCAGCCCTGTCTTTTGGACCAATTACCGCTGCTTTGTAATGGAGTTTACCCTGAGTTATTCTCAACCAGAGCTTCATTTGCCTAGGAATATATCATGCAGTTATATTATGGAGATATCACCTGCAGCCTGGGAGGTAAGTAGCAAAGTTTTCTTCTCTTGGACAGTCAACACTATTACCCTCAGAACCAGAAACAACTTTTTAATGAGAAATTTTCAAATAAAGCTTTGCTTGCCATTATAATTAGCATGAACTTCATGTATGCACCATTCTGTTAGAGGAAACTAGATTGAGGCAGGTTATAGATGAATTTTTTTTCTTCTCCTTCCCTTTTCTAATGTCAAATTTTGTAGTCAAGTAGTGGAGAGTATGTTTTTAACTGAGCTATGAATGATACCAGAAGCTTTGTACTATACCCTAGGAGCAGTAATAGCCCATTCACACCCATCTCTCTGAAGTTAGATCTGAACTCCCAAAGGCCAGCCTGGAGATTATCCTGCAAAATTGCCCTGTGAGATTTAGCCTGAGAGGCATAGAGCGTTCCAGCCAGCTGGAAAAGAGCCCAAAGACCTGAAGTTAAACCCCTAGTGCAATCCCACCATTGAGGAGTTTTGTTCATGTTCCATACACTCCTATGCAGCAAAACAATAACCTAGCTGGACCCCAGGCAGAGACTTTAATGGGTGTAGAGGCTTGAAGCTGCACCAAGGTGCTGATGGGCATGGTTTAGTGTTTGATAGGAATAGTTGGACTCGATGATCTGGTGGGTCTCTTCCAACCTGGTGGGTCTCTTCCAACCTGGTGATTCTAGGATTCTATGAAAAGCCACCACCAGTGCCATTCTCATTTGCTGTTAGCATTGAATATAACCCAGACAAGAGATTCCTTGTCTGAACTCAGGTGCAAACTCATAAAAATGGCTTCTGAGGTCTTATTGATCACTCCTCTGCAGACTGTTGTACAAGGCATTCTTCCCAAGGCCCAAAATTATGTCTGAAATCAGTTTAGGGAATGAGCAAGTCTTTTAATTAAAACAGTCTGTTATGATGAATCTGTTATTACAAAGTCTTACCTATGTAAAACATTAATAATACAAATTTCATTTGTTTATGTCAGCACCAAGCATTAATTTTTAATGGCGAAACGTATGAGTTATGAAAGGCGTTAATGCAAAACAAATCACCAACTGAGAAAGGAAAGGAAATCCATTTTTTAGGGTAAGCAGTGGGAATGAAATATTATTGTGGTTCTAACCAGGGAAAAAAAAATTTCTTAGGGCTCCAAGAGCAATTAAAAAAATCCAGTGAAGCCTTAGGTTTTGTCATCATGCTTAATATCAGTTCTATATCCAGAAAAGATTGTGTCCATTTCATCCAGCCCGTGACTTGACGCCATCTCTGAGGAAGCCTTTTACATGAAATTATTCTCATTGCCGTGCAACTGCTATGGAAGCAGATTGGATATGTTCTGCATAATAAACATCTCACTCCACGAATGAATGAGAACATCGGGAGCCCAGAAGTTAGTTATGATCACTTAGTGGGCCAAATGCATCACAGATGTAAATGCGAGACATTCTGTGTGATTTAGTAGTCATTCCTGCTTACACCAGTGATAAATTAACTCCAGGCATTAATTGCCAACTCGTTCTATAATTCTGCAGGATAAATCGATACTAGGTTGTTTTCAAACTGGACTCTAAGGGAGTTGGTTGTGGTGGGCTGACCCTGGGTCCCAGGCAGAGCTACTGAGAAACTGTAGCTTTTGATAGGACTTTTGCTTCTGTGGTACCTGTCGTCCTGACATTTAACCCTTACTTTTGCAACAGCTTCACAACAGGGAAATGCTATTGAGCCCTGGGCAGAGAGAAAATAGAAAAGCCTCAAGTGCTTCAGGACCAAGTCTTACTGGTACTGGGACAGCTCTTTAGCAGGGATTAGGATGTTGGGTTAAAAGAGGTTGTGAGCAACACAACCCCTGGTGCCTCTGGCCACAGCAGCCAAGAGCATCCTTTACCACATTAATAACCTCCCTGATTTACATTGAAAGTGTCCAGACGTATAGACTGAGGCCATGTGTCCTTTTCTTATCAGCGTGCTGTGGGAATTGTGGCTGTAAGGGGTTTGCAGAAGGCCCATGAAGCATAGAAATAGCATCCATGTATAGAATAGACCGATCAGGACCCAAAAATGTTGTCATAACAACAGTCAGTGGGCTGGATGTTGTGCTCTGCAACAAGGAGGAACCTGGACAACAGACTTCAGAGGTGGGATATAGTAAGAGTGCAAACAGGACTCAGAGATCAATTGGCTTCTGCTCAAAGGGCCTTTATGAGCCACATGGGGCACTACCCTGGCACAGCATAATTAACATATCATGTTGCTGCCCATTTAGCTGTAGCTGTTAAAGGACTGCTACAGAGCTAGAGAACGGGGATATCATCTGTATTTAAGCTTCATGGAACTGGACTTTGCCTTTTTTCACTAGTTAAGACTTCAGCAATATGTCTTGTAGCTTCCATCTCTCCCACACTCTTCCTTTCTTTCTGTCTGTCTTGTCTCAGTCTAAATAAATTTGCTGATATTAGCAATAAAGCAAGAATTTAGTATCATCCTACAGAGTGTGATGACAAACTGTCCCTTGGTTCCATCAGTTCAACAGGCCTGAAATACAGGAAGGCATCTAAGGGGGAAGAATACAAGATGGACTTTGCAGATATAAATTGAGTAATATTGGATTTCTCCTAATACATTTCAGAGCTGTGTTGTGTCACACCAGCTTCTCTCTCTCTGATGCTAAAGGATCTCTGTTAGCTAAGCAATCAGTTCTTGTTGGTGAAACATTTAGAGCAGGCTACAGGGTTTCTTCTCAACAATAGCCCTGACATTACAATGTGCAACACATCCACATTTCATGCCTCCGGTTGAGCTACACCACCCAGCCTGAGGGTACCAGAACCCTATCTGGAAGCAATTTCAAGTTGTTTTCTTCCTCCTAGCAACAATGTGTTAAGTAATATAAATACAAGAGAAGTTATGGTTGAAGCGGAGAACTTGCTCTACCAGGTATCAAAGACCTGATAGGGCTGCAGATATCTGGGACCTGTGATGCTGTAATCTGTTATTCCTTCTCCCATACACACATTTCCCCTCGAGTCTGTAAGTATCCATTTGGCAAAGTAATAAAATAATCAACTCTCAGTCTTTCTCTCCTTTTGGATACTTAGCAAGTTCATTTTCAAAATTCATGACTTAAGAAATGAGATTGAATTTACCACTCAGCATTCAAAGAAATATCAACCTTCTTTTCCCTTCCTCTTGAGAGGATGAATCCAGATCACTCTGAAAAGATTTCTTGTAAGTTCTTGGTCTGGCACTTTTCATGATGTTGCATTCATATTACAAATTAAGTAGGCAATTGCCTCTATGTCATCCTCCTGCCCCTTGAAATTAAAGGCAGAGGAGATACAAAACAGAACACCTCTTTGCATGTTCTACCACTTTAGGTGTTGACTTTGACCTTCAACATCCTTTCATTTGAGACTCTGGCTAATTTAAATTATACAAAAGAGGACAGGGATATCACCTGCATGTGGTGCAGAATACAGTAAGATATGCAGTAAATGATATTTGCATTTTCCTTAACAATGATTTGCACATAATCTGGTTGCTAGCCATCAGTTCTGTAGATCATAGAATCATAGAATAACCAGGTTGGAAGAGACCCACCGGATCATCGAGTCCAACCATTCCCATCAAAAAAATAAAGAAAAAGTCTCATGGCCAGTCCCTGAGCCAGGCTCAAAGATGATAGGCTCATCTTTGTTGCAGGAACAGCATCATAAAATGCTGTTCAACAAGATGTCTGTCATGATAAAATGATATCAAAAGCCCAGTGGTCAACCAGCAAATTGAAAAGACAAAAACTTGCTTTTTGGTGGCACTTTCCCCAGAACTCCAGATGCAGTGGAGGATTGGGGGAAATAAGTATTTTCTGGCCTGGGTCGCTGAAGCTACAGTCTGCCCTGAAAGGCAGCACAGAACTGTGATAAAGCATGTGTATAATCAATAAAATGAACTTGAGATCTACTTGAAAGAGAGAAAGGGTCAGTGTTGATAACCTTCACAATTCTTTTTATTTATTATTAATACCTGCTTGCTGGAACTCCAGCAACAAGAAATACAGAATACTAGGCAAAAGAGAGACTGCTCTCTCCACTCCCATCATCCTTCTCTCTACCCAGCTGTTTTATTTTTCCTCTAATTCCACCTCTTCCAGTCTACTGTTATCAAATCTCCTGGGACTGTGGCTAAGAAACAGTGAGTACCTTGGGGCAGAAAAACACAAGTTCCCCAAACAAGTTGTATTCAAGACACTTAGAAGGGCAAAAACAGCCAGGAGAACTGACATCTTTTGTGTGAGAATTCTCCAGCACCTTTACTGCTGGTACCGAGTAAATTGTTTCAAATTTTGCAGCACTATTACAAAACAGTCATGAATGGGAATTTGAAAAAGGTTGTTTCCTCCTCTTTTATCTCAGATTAGTACTCCTCTGGTCAACCTTTCGCCATGGCAGGACAATTACCTCCAGTTCTACGTCTTCTGCTTTCACTGGTACCAACTGTCAGATCTATGTTTCCCTCCATCAGCTCTTTCATACAGGAGAAATACTCCTATATAAGTTGTTTGTCAATAATGATCTTCAGGTATTCTTCATTTCATTGTAGCCCAGAATGATTTATTATAGTTATTTCAACTGTCCTTACTCTTTGGTTCTCAAATTATTCTCTTTACTGGTTACTATTATTATTTGTATTATTGTAGCTTCTACTTGCAGACCAGAACAAGAGCTTGTTTTGCATTTTTCCTGTCCACATTCCTGTGTGGGCTGTTTCTTTGTTGTTTCACTGAGGGACACTGTAGGTCTAGACTGCAGTTTTTCAGTACAGCATGTGTAGACACATGTATTCAGGATTTCCTCACATGCATGCTTTATGATAATAATATCATTTGGGGCATCTGCAATTTGAACTGTGAGTGGTTAGGTTTCTCCCCTTTACTCTGTCTTACAAGACATTGCTTTTAACACACCCTTCTTGTTTTCTTCTATCTGACACCCTTTCCTACCTGATACTAAGGTATCTTGTGTCATTTCTTGTGAAGAAAGGAGGGCAGCTTGGCCAGGAACCTGTCTGCAATCAAATCAGCTCCTTGGACTTTTATTCTTCTGTGACAGGGGTAGCTGTAGACTTCCTGGGCATCTAAATTCACTCCTACCATATTTTGCTGTGTCTCGAAGTTAATTCATAGCCTTGTGAAAGCCAGGGGAAAACCCCATTGCCTTCAGTTGGCTGTAGACCGGACCTAACTGGCATTTAAAATTGCCAGCACACAGATGAAAAGCTGTTTAGCCAACAAGGAAGACACTGAGATATCAGATGCCGTTTGCACTTGAAAACATAAAAAGCATCCTTTCTTTGAAATGTGATCTGCTCATAATGTGATTTCAACATTGCTATCTATTATTTAGTACTCACTTTTAACTTGAATTTTTACCAGCAATTTAAAAAAGTACTACTCAGTTTTAATCTCATAGAAAGTTTAAAGCAATTTTTTATTAGTGCATAACTCTAAAATACCGCTTTGGAATGAAAAATTATCTCTCAAGCACTTACTAGATATGCTTTACTTTACTGTTAGTTAATCTGACAGTGTTTTATTAATAATCAGCCCTTTTTGTATTGCTATTATGCATTTTTTTCTATTAATGCAGTTTATATCTTTAGCATCATCACCATTATAAAGAAGACTGTGAAATATCTCTCAGATACGCCGTGTAGGAACAAAGTAGATAAATATTGCTAACAAATAGCAGGCACTATTTTGTGTTGAATTTTCTTGCCGTTAATAAACAATGAAATATTTAATAGCCATTTTAAGAAATATTTTTATAGGTGGAAATCAGATTATGATATGGTCTACGTCCACCACAAGGGAAGAGGGAGGGAGTGGGTACTCTTGTTTTATGATTTTTGCATCCTTGCTTGTAATTCATTGTTTGAAACCAGCCCACAGCTCACTGCCTGTGCTCACCTTTGCTCAAGTGCAGTTCTGTAGCAGGAATAGAATGGGAAGAAGCGTTTAAGGCTGGGTGGACGAGGTGCTAAGGGGCATGGTTTAGTGTTTGATAGGAATGGTTGGACTCGATGATCCGGTGGGTCTCTTCCAACCTGGTTATTCTATGATTCTATGATTCTTCCTCTGTTTTAGCTTATTTATCCCTAGGTATAGTGCCTGTCTTCATTCTTCATTCATTTAAACCCAGTCCAGAAATTAATGATAAGTAGCTTAATGACCATGTTGAATTTAATAAGCTTATGCAGGAGGTCTGTGGTGTGTCTGTTAGTTTTACAGAGCACAACTCAATTCACTTCTCTGGTGATTTACACCAGCCTAAGTGAAATAAAAACGGGCTACAGAGATCCAGTCTGAATACAGGGGCTTTCAGCTTGTCATTAACATGAACATCTGACCACTTCAGTACATTTGGGTTATTTCATTGTCTACAGTGTTTGCAATTGCTCCCCTGGAGTATAATCTGCAATCGGAATTAACATTCTGTTTACACCTTCTCCCAAGTCATTAAGATTGATGTGGGGTAAAAATGGTGCTAGCATTGATCCTTTTTGCCATTCTGCTGGACAGTGTTTTCAACTGTACTTACTGCGTCACCAATTTCATACCTTTCTTTAGTTGTTTGGCTGGCAATTTTCCATCTCTGTCAACATTCTGCTTCGCAGAATTACTTGCGAAGTGCATCTCGTGTCTCATGGAAACCTAAATAAATGCTGTCTCCTTCCATGTTCACATTCAGAAGGATCTTACCCCTGACCTCACATTGATTTGGACCCCCGTACTGAGTAATCAAGTGCTGCTTTGCACCTCCGAATATCTGATGGGACATAATTTGCTTACAGTCATGTATGAGGCCAGGGGAGAGCTAAAACTCAAGTAGTTTCCTTGCCCATCCATAGGAACAGAAATTGGGCAGACTTGGGAGTAAATGCCAGTCTCTCCCATTTCTCCTTTTAAGGATAGTGCCGCCTACGGGACCTAATTTTGTTCTTGCAGTCTAAAATCAGAAGTGAAACAGTCATCCAGCCAAGAAAAGTTTCCCAATTTCTCTGATAAAATCCTAGGGATTTTTCATTTTTTAGCAATGTCAATAAACCATATCTCCTTTGAGGCACAAGACTCACCTGGATGTTGTTGTGCCCATAAAGGGTGAACTCTGTTATAAATATTTATTTTAAAAGCTGATTCTGCAGAGGCTAAACTATCTGCCATTACCTTCCATGGAAACCCTCCCATTGACTCCAATGGGGGATTATTATTAAGACTGAATTCTTACCACATGAGACTCATGAAACTGTAAGCTTTCCAAATCAGGCATATGTGTAAAACCAGAATTTGCATCTTGGGAGCATGAGGTGAGTTCTGCTGGGCATTTTAATGCCAAGATAGATAAGTGAAATTATAAATGGCTTGAGCCAACACTTCATTAAACTCGCACAGAGATTTATGGACCCTCAAGAGCACAAGGTTTTTTCTACCTTTGAAAACATCAAAGAAAATCAGAGAAATAACTTTCCAGTCTAATCATGACCCAGAGCCCTGCTGAGCAGCCTAAACAAGAAGAAAACATACCAACACAAGTGGGAACTGGCTTCTGAAAGGAAGGTTTGATCCAAAGAGCTGGATGATTGCTAGAAGTGATCAATAAAAAGGAATTCCACTGTATTCTATTTAAATATCCATTTTATCTCTTCCTTATCAACAGCTCTATTGACAAGGTCTTCATTGCTTCCCAATTTTTAGTCCCAGCTCTTTGTATTTTTCTGTGAAAAGCTGGTTTGAAGAAAGGAGTTCAGCAGCTCAGCTGTGTTATTTGTAACTCACCTATCCCTGATTTTATTCCTTCTCTAGTTTATTAAAGGGCCTGCTTTATCTCTGTTATAGCACCTACAAAATTTACTGCATGCTTAAAGCTCTTATTTATTCAAAACTGTCATTGATTTGGTCCACTTCAATCTCACTCATGCCTTCCACTTCTTCATTTATTTCAGGCCGTCAGCAGCCTGGAGAGTGCTGGTAGGGTAAACAGCACAGAGATGAGCCCTTCTGCCTAGTGAAAGCACTGAGGAGAGGCTTTTTCATGTTTGCTCAGTAGAAGCTGGACAAAAATGTTCACCTGTCACTCAGAAGCCTCATGGATTCTTCATGGTGTTTATCTATTCTGTCTCACACAGGACCAGAACATCTCTTCTTGGGTTTCAGCCTGCAGGATGTGACTCGATGCTCCAGTGGGTCTCTTCCAACCTGGTGATTCTGTGATTCTATGAATGTCAAATTGCATCATTGCTCACAATTACACCACTCATGAAAATTCACAGCAGAGAAGGTAGGGTAGGAAAGCCTTCTCTCTTCTCTGCAAAAGGCAGCTCTGTTGTGGAGAGGCTGTGGTACATGCACGTGGAGCAGGGTCTGTGAGCTCTCAATACAACCACAAAGGGCTCAGAGATGGGACCACACAGCAAAGTCAGTGCAAGAGCTGCCAGCACCCTGCCCACTGCGTAACATCCATTGTAAGATCTCAGTTCGCTGTTCAAAAACATTATAAACAAATAACACCCCAAAAAACAAAGCCCTGGAATCTGGATGCAGAAGAATTTCAGTAGGCATTCACATATAAACCCTTTTCCATCCCTGAGTAGGACCAATGATGCTGCCTCTAGAGTACTGTGTGCAGTGCTGCTCGCCCCAGCTGAAAAATGACGCTGCAAAACTAGAGTTCATTAAAGGCATCTGAGGAAATTCCCACATGAAGAAAATACTCAGTTCAGTACAGGGGCAAATTGAAAAGGAATATGGGAAAATTGTATGAAATGACAAACAGGCTGGAAAGGGTGGGCTAGGAGCTCTGTTCTCCATGTCTCATGACAGGAGAAGAGAGAGACAGCTGATGGGACATTAAGAAGAGGCAAATTCAAAATTGATAAAAGAAACCATTTCTTCACAGTTTGTTTCACTGCCAGAGGATATCCTATGAGAATGAGAATTTAACAAGATTGCCTGGGGACTGCCCACTCATTTGGAGAAGGAGAACGCCCAGAATTAGAGCAGTTAACGCTACAAACCCTTGGAAGAGGCTTCACACAATTCTCTTAGAAAACAGTGTGTATTAGAGAATAAGTGGGAGGGAGTGGGAAATGGATTATCCTACATCTGTTTATTGTGCAGTGCTTATATCTTCTTTAGAAGCATCTGGCAGTAGCCGTAGTCATAGGCTGATAGCCGCAGTCATAGGATGAGCTAGGGTGATGATTGTATTGTTGCCATTTTCTGGTGTCCCTTAGTTCTTCCTCTTCCTTCCTCCACCTGGTTAAAGCTGATTAAAACTCCTGAAATTAATTTCACATCACAATTCAAAACTGTCTTCATTCTGAAATGTTAAAAATAGACTCATTTTTCCTTTTATTTTTTTTTTCTCAGAAAACTACAGGGAAATATTTTAATGAAAACATTCCCTGCAAATACAGGTGCTAGTAAACAAAATCTGCCAGCATACAGTTGGAAAATGCTTACTTTTCAAGGGTTTGGGGAAAGACTGAATATTTTAATAAAACAATTGTTTTTAATAATACATACACTTTTTTTTTTATATAAAAAGGCTGGATTTGTCCTTTTCTTTTAAAAGATCCTGAAAAGTCCTGTTCAAATCAAGTCTCAAAGATGAGTTCAAATCGCCCTGAAAGGGATTAGCACAGCAAGGGAACAACAGCAGGTCTCATTCCGGAGAAGTCACGAACTGGGGAGTGGGATTTGACAGACTGAAAGATCTATCACAGGTTGAGGAGCGGAGGAGAGATGAGGAAGCCAAGCCCAGCTCCTGCTGTCAGCAACATCAACAGAAAAATCCCTTTTCGACAAGATCAGGAGCAAGACGCGCTGTCCGCTCCTCCAGGGTAGCTGATGGGTGTTGCAGAGTTAGCCTTCATCCCTTTCCCATCACTGGCTGTGCAGGAACAGCAAAGGGAGACAAAGCGCTGGTGGATTCTTGATTAAATTGATGAGATGAGGCCACTGGCAGCAAACGCATGTCTCTTTCTCAGTCCCCCAGCACTCTGAAATAAGCTGCTCCTCCCTCCATTCCTGTTGAGCTCTGGAGAGGGGAGGAATGCAGCAGCACTAGCACAGAGCCTTTCATTAGGCAGGACTGGAGAGCAGGCTGGGGTAGGTGCTCAGCCATTCTGGAACAAGCTGAGTTACTTCAGGTTTCCTCTGTCTGCTGTTATGTTTTTTCCTTTGGTGCAAATAAATTGATCCTTTCTTTTTCCCCTTTTGGCTGAAACATCTGCTTTTAATGCTCACAAACAATAAATCCTTTCCTTTTTCCCCACTTACATGGGATGTAAATCCACACAGAAGGAGAAATGGGGGGGGGAGAAAGGCTGCATGCTATCTTCCAAGCATTATCATAATGACAGTGATTATAGCTCAGTGCAGCCCTGAGTGGCAGCAAGGCTAACCTACCCGGGATGAGCTGACCTAATCAACGTGCCTTTCATTATGAGCACCAGGGCCTCCAAAATGTGTCGGTGGGCTTGCAGGGGTGCTGCAAGTTGGCTTGCCCCCTGTTGTCAGTATGGCTGACAGATTTCTTAAGGAACAGTGAGGATGTCTAACACCTTCCCTCTGACATAGAGAAGTCAAATAAAATAAAATATTCATATGTAAAATTGGCTGCAAGCCTTATCTCGCGTGCACACCCAATTGCACCTCAGCAAGGCAGTCCCCTGAGAGCGTAAAATCCTGAAACCTGAGCATCCAGAGTAGGCTATATCTATCCTTCCCAAAAAAGACGCCCTCTTGGGTGTCTACACACACAGCCTGAGCTGCCTCCTGGCTCTCTCCCATCTGCTCACTTGCTTCACTGCCTGGAGTAGGGCAGCCCAGCCACCAGTAGAGCTTGGAGACCATCAGTTTATCCTTGTGGGTTGCTGACACATGTCATAAAGTGTTCAGAATGTGCTACCTCTAGGAAAGCACCTTTGTCTCAAAGCTCAGGCTGTTAGCTTGCATGAGGTACTGCTTATTCACAGGGGAGTAGGGAATGCAGGCACAGCTTTCTTCCTTTTTGCACCCCTGCAGTGCTCTGTTTCTCTTAAGTACAAGTGCCACCTCCTCTAGTCAAATTCTGCCTCCAGCAAAGGCTGGACAAAAGGTCCTACCTGAGATGCAAACACAGAGGAAAGCTGGGATGGCTTAGCATCTGTGCAGGTGAAAAATGGGAAAGTGTGTTCACACTTTCATGTTCTATTTTGTTAGGTATGAGGTGAAGATTTCACTTGCTTTCAGAGGCATAGGGATGTCTTTTGCCCCTGGGTGCTCATGAAGAAACCCATTCTTCAGCTCCACACCTGCACAGTCCTATGGCATCTCCTGAAACTTGGAATTTTGCAGCAGCAGGGCTTAAATTTCTCCATAAATGTATTGACATAATTTTGTAATTAAAACCAGCTCTGTGCACTTTGACTTTACTGCTTTGCTTCTTGTTAAATGCCTCAGCACATCTAGGTACCACTGTGAGCCAGCAATAGGACTTCAGGTCCCCAGTTTACCTGTGGCAAAACGTAAGTTTACCCTCTGTCAACACTGCAAAATCCTTGTAACAGGTGCAGAGCAAGTTATCTGCACCAGAGAACCACTGCAGAACAACCACCACGGTCTATTGTCAGCAGCAGGTCTGTTATTCCCACTTGCATTCATTCAGATGAGCCAAGACATCAAGGTGTGAATCAACAGCCCCCCACCAGCTTCAGTCCATGTGTGAAAGCAAAGAGATAAAGGTATTATCATTAAAGAATACAAACCCACCTTCCAAAGCCACATGCAAGTGAGCTAGCTGTATTCAGTTCTGGGAGCCTAATGCTTAAGTCTCGAAAGTCGCTTTCAACTATATTTTCCCATTTCCAACAAAAATAAAGTGTTACAACTACAAGCTGTTCCGGCAAAGCCTCCTCAACAGATAATCGGATTTACATAATTGGGTGCTGGTGGGACTTCAATAAATCATCAACGTGGCAGCATGTTTATTATAGCCACACAGAGTCACTGCTCTTTGCAAATACTTCCTGGTGCCCAAAATACACCATGTGCAACTGAGGGGGAGACAGGTCTGTGGCTGTTTCTTGTGGATGGGAGAAATACAGACAGACTGGCGATGATTGCTGCTGAGGATGTATTCTATATCAGGAGCTGTGGGCTTAGTGGTTTCATAATGGGCTGAGGCTCCTTTGACCTGACCATAGGTTCAGGTCTAGCCTAGGTCATTCATAAGACAAGCTTCTGGGAGACAGCTGTGTGTGAGTCAGCTTAAAATCAGTTACATTTCTCATCTGCATTAATGAGCCTTGTTTTGATACTTCTGTCTGATCATCTCCATGAAAAGCACAAATTCCAGAGATGGAGAAAGAGCTTCACTCCAGTTCACAGGTGAGACTTCTACCTCTAAGCCATATATCAAGAGGCAAACTGCCATCATGATGGAGATCTATATCTGAATGCAATATTGTATTGATCACTCACCTTTCACAGAATCATAGAATCATAGAATCACCAGGTTGGAAAAGACCCACCGGATCATCGAGTCCAACCCTTCCTATCAAACACTAAACCACGTCCCTCAGCGCCTCGTCCACCCGTGCCTTAAACACCTCCAGGGAAGGTGACTCAACCTCCTCCCTGGGCAGCTTCTACACTTATGTGCACCTAAAATGAGCTGTGATCCAGCTGTTCCTTCTACATATCTAAAAGTGAGGATAAATCATTCTCCAGCATGGTAGGGCTAAATGCTGCTGGTGTGTGTGTATGGAGTATGCCACATGCCAGGGACAAGCAGGGAACAAAGGCGATTTGTGAGTTGGGAAATGGGATTGCCAAAAAAGATGGAACAGAAATGAGGTTTTAATCCCCCAGCCCAATTTTCCCTGGTACTGCCTGTCTGAAAGAGCAGGATTTTATCAGTTTTGTCCACAGGGAACTTTTCTGACCTTCAGTTTGCTGGAGTCTGGAAGAGCATTGCACTTCTCGAAGATGTGCGAAGACAAGTTTTCAACATACACAGATGCTCCTGTGAGCCAGCCACAGCACAGCACAGCCCACACCAGAAGACACTACGTAGGCTGAACTCCACTGAGGAAGACTATGCATATCTTACAGGTCCTGCACATTCACAGGAAAAAGTATATTGACATTTTCTGTGCTCTTCATTGCCACTGAGCTGACAAAGTAGAATACCTTTGGACCTGTGTATTTTCCAGACTAGATGAAAACAACCTTCCCTATTTGCATTTGTAGGGCTCAGCAGCTTAAAGAAGAAAAGAAAACTGTGTAAGACCCACAGGTTTACTACAAAGGAGACTGACTTGAGTGTTTGCTCAAAGATTTAGATTTAGTTTTATTGTACAGGTTCTTCCAAAGTGTTTTCTATACCTGATTTCCCCACTAACTCACCCCCTCTGCCTGCCTGATGGACAATGCCAGCGCTAGCATTGTCTCAGCTGCCAAAGTACCTTTGCCTGGGACTTCATTTATCTGTATCACAAGCTACCAGCAGAAACCTTGTCATTGCAATTTTTCACATATTTTCTTCTGCTCTGTATTTTTTTATCTCTCTGAAATCTCAACTGCCCAGCTTGTGGCTGTTGGCTATTACAAGACAAGAACAAACCTTATTCTCAGTCCTAAACAAAATGATTAAGGCAAAAGAAAACAGTAACAACAAAGAAAAAGTTCATATTTGGAGTGATAAGCATCAGAGTTTCTATCTGCCCTGGGTCAGGAGGGTCAGGGGAGTGAGAAAGGACATAGGAGAGGATCACACAGCTGCTGTCTACTCTGTGAGAAGTTTGAGTGGTGGCTTTGTCTGATGTATTGGCAGGTGACGGGATCAACAGATTGCTGTGTCCACGGTATTTCTATCACGTACCATGGCAAATTTCACTTAGAGAGGTTGCATCCCAGCTTAAGGCGGCCAAATCCACCATGTATACAGATAACAGATAGGGGACTGTGAGCACTACAGAATGTTTTGCAGTGGGTGACCCTTGATGAGATGTTAAAGAGATGTCCCCGGTGCACGGGACCATGTTTGACTAATATAAGCTATCTAAGAAAGCCAGCGAAGCAGACTGAGGCAACTCTTCAGTTTTCTCCTTTATTTTCTTCCCTTCTCTTTCCTCCACTCTCTTTTTTTGTTTCTTTTGTTTTTCTCTCTCTTTTCTTGTAGCATTTCAGCTGAAGAAATGAGGTTTGTTGTTTCACTGGCTGAGTAAACTTTGAGGGCTTTAAGGAAAATAAATAGTAAGTCTTGCTCACCAGGGGGATTCTTCCTCATGTCTCAGCTCCAGTCACAACCCTAATTTAGAATCTGCAGCCAGTTAATGAGCACAGAGGAGACACGGGCTTGGTGCAGAAGATCTCTGTATAAGCACAAGCACACACACACTTCCAGATGTTTCATCTTTTAATAAAGATTGGAGCCTTGTGAAAAGAAAGGCTGTAGATTTTAAAATAACAAAGCAGCCCATGAGAAGGCTACTCAAAGCGTTGGTGTTGGGTTGGGGGCTTTCATTTGTTTATTTGCTTCATCCTAAAATACTATGCAGAATCCAGCCCTTGCAAATTTTGTATTTCCTTGCACCGAAAGTGGTATCCAAAGGACTGAGCAAAATCTGTGTATTAAATCAAATGTATTTTCATGCCCACAGCCCCTCCCCACTGTATCCTCTCTCCACACACTTACACAGACACGCAACTCCTTTTCAAAGAAAGGCTATAATTTAACAGCTAATGCCTTGCATGAGTACCACCCCTTCCCAAATACTCCTGCTTCTCAGTTTCTATTCAAATTCAAAGTCTGATTAATTTAGCTCTACAGTCTTGGAAAAAAAGAAAGATAATATTTGAAGTAGCTGCTAGTGCTTCTTTCCCCTCTTTTAGTTCACACCCAGGCAAAGTCAAGTGTAAGTCTATTCTTTCTGCCTCTGCAGATACAGAGACAGTTGGTAGCCCAAGAAATTTGATTCCAGAACTGGAACATCCTATTTTAGCCGTGCGATGGGTTTTGATCCTCAGGTGAGCACCCAGAGATATGACTGAAGTAAAAAGCAAAAGTGAAGCACCCTCTGCATTTACACCAATACAACAGGTCAAGACTATGGCTTGGGACTTATCCAGTTTTCTGAGGCACATCAAGGCCCAATTAATTGCCTGTGAAATAATTAATTTGTAGGCAAGACAGGGCTGTAATGCAGCCTCTATGCTTTTGTACAGCACGCTGTGCCAGGCATTTGCCTACTACGGTCACCAGTAACGGCCAGCAAGGAGGGACATGGTTTGTTTTTACTTAAATATTGTCGTGCACTTGATAATGAGCAGAGGGAAAGGCCTGGTTAGGAAATATAGCAAGCTTCTCTGCCCCTCTCACAGCCAAATCAAGAACTTCCCAAGCAGAATTAACGTTTTGTGCCTTCACTTTCTAACACTGAATTGCATCGAGGCGGGGAGACCTTTTCATAATTGTTCCAGCACTCTTTATGCTTTACACTGGGTGTGCCAAGCCCAAGCTGTGGGGTACAGCAGAGAAGCTGATCAAAATGAGATACAGTGAAGGGAATTAGGGGGAAAAAAAGCAGCATCATAATCAACACCAGGTGTAGGCCAATTAAACAGCCGTTCCCATGTGCTCACAGGAGGGCACTCACTCACAATTTACCCAAACAAATCCATGCTTAAAAACTCTCAGGAGTTTCACAGAAAAATCACATTTCTCTTCAGGGCTCTTTAAAAAATATTTGAAAGTACTTTTGTCTGTACACACCAGCTTTGAACACCAGAAGCCCTCTCAGCCCAGGAGAACCGATCAGCCCGGATTAGAGTGCTGGCAGATGATTTTTCCTTACAAAGAAGTCAAAGAGTCTTC
Organism: Phaenicophaeus curvirostris; assembly: GCF_032191515.1. Classification (NCBI taxonomy): domain Eukaryota; kingdom Metazoa; phylum Chordata; class Aves; order Cuculiformes; family Cuculidae; genus Phaenicophaeus; species Phaenicophaeus curvirostris. The sequence continues at coordinate 5,979,400 of NC_091411.1, forward strand.
CTTCCCACAACACTCCCTTCAGTTGCCCTCTGTAATCCTCTTCTGATATTCTTAAGGGGGTGTTGGCTTTTGGCTCATACTTTTAAAAGGCATCTTAGGGGCAGCTAGGTGTTTGAGTCTGATTTATTTATAGGATCCAGGCACCCAGCTCTCAGGCTCCTTTGAAGCCCTCCTAGGACCAGTGGTATATTTATTCCAAGCACAGTTTTCCTTTGCTGTCTCATTGTTTGATGTACAAGAAGGTGCATGTTGAAGTAGGCAGTTTCACCATGTCCCATCAGGACCTACTGCCCAACCTACCTCCATCCTGCCCAGAGCAACTGTCCATGTCTCAGGGCCTTTCACGGAGACAAGCACAGTAACCCAAACCATCAGTGCCAGCTATTAAGTCAACCTCTACCCACAGCAATAAGCAACCCACATACTGCTTGGGTGCACATGCACCTCAGGCCAACCTCACTTCCCCTGCCACAAACAACTCCACTTGTGCCACCTGAGTGCAATCACTAGTCATAATCGTGTTTGTACCAAGAAATCCTTTTTCTCCGGCATGCTGGAGCTCCTCTACTTGATTTGGCCTATGGAAGCATGGGATAAATTTTGAATTCATCCCTGTTACTGTCCATTGTAGCAATCATTAGTGTTCATACAAGGTACTTCCAGTCCTCCTGTGCCTCCTCAGGATTCCTCCCATTGGTCCTTCCAGGAGGCTCTCACAATCTACAGAATACATGGAACAGATCACTGAACATGTAGCAAAGGATTTTCTAGGGTTTTGTATGGCTCCCTCCTCACCTGACTGCCAAACAAGCCCTAGTGCTACAGGCAAAGGTCTGCGGCACCAGCAGGAGCACAACCCACAGGTCACATCTGTAGTGCAGCCAAGTAAGGATGCGACAAAAGGAAGCTACTTCAGGCTCAGAAAACACCCCAGTGGGAACCAGACTTAGAGATAGGATTCCTCCACCTACGATCCTGCTTTTCAGTTGATAAAATCCTCCTGTGTGGTCTTCCGTCAACTGTAGTTGAACCCTCTTCCCCTTACACTTCTATAACAATAAATCCCATCATCTCATGCTGACAATTGATTTTGCATGTGTAACTAACAAGTGTGGCAGGAAAAGGGTAAAGTGTCATCCTCTGGGTCTAGACGTGAATTTCAAGGCTGCCTTCAGCTATAAACATTTATTGATTATTCACTTGGAAAGTCAAATGCAGAGAGGGATGATGCTTGTGTAGAAACCTTGGCAGGATGCTGGCTACAGATGCTGGATTGCCTTCATCACATTAGCCTGATGGCATCTGAGCATGTCCTGATCTTTGGCTTTGACCTTACAATAACTGAAGAGAGGTCCTGGACCCCATCACAACAAAGCAGGAGCTTTGCCTGAGTGCAAGAGGAGACGCACACCCCTCCCCTCTTTGGATTCCTCCTGTTGCTTCTGGACTTCAACAAAATTACAGAAGACAGTCATCTGGCTGTTGTACTGCTTAATGCTGGTCGTCATCTCTGTTTGAGGTTGTTGATTGTCATCAGGAAGACTGCGGCTGCCTCTGCCACTTAAAATTAGGATTTATCACATCAAACGTCATAATCTTTTTAGTTTTTATTTTCAAGGGATTCCAGATTTAACTATATCATCTCAGGGGGAGGAAGCTGGAAAGAAAGTGTGTTTAGCATGAATGAAACTGCCTGGAAGCTCTCCTAAGAGTTTTACATTTTAGAAACAATGTCAGATTAAAGAAGCAGCTTTCAGAGCAGCAGAGCCAATGTAGCTGGGCAATCAAAGGATTCATGTTGCAGGTCTCAACATCCCTTTAAAATTTCTGATGTCTTATAAGGGTTGAGTTAACACCACAGCCTGGGGACGTTATTAGGGCTGCTTCTCTCCTTCATCCATCTGTCTGTTTCCATGAAATCCAGAGTTATTTAAAACTTTTGAGAGTTTGACCCATCTGCCACGTTTGTTTGACTTAAGCCAACAGGTTCAGAGATTGTTACGTGGGGTCTGATAGATGCCTGGACACTGTATCACAGCTTTCTCAATTCCCTTGGAAACTAAGCTAAAACTCTTGGGTTCAATCTCTACAACCTCCTGTTGTGCACAACCATTTATAATAATATCCAGTGAGCATCTCTAGCTCCTGCAAAATGCTAACACATTCAGTTTGTGCCAGGGTTGAATAGCAACCCATCCTGCAAGCACAATTCACTGTTAGCACCATGCTCTGTTCACGGAGAAAACAATACTTGTACAGCTTGGAAAAGACGATCCTTCTGAGCTGAATCTGCAGGGCATGCTCAGTAGGGCTATCTCTGTCACCGGGGACGAGTAAGATGACAGATGTTATATGAGGCCGAGGCTGAAAGAGGAGAGAAGCAATATATATGTATATCTATCAAACAGCCTGGCTTGTGCAACTAATAACACCAGAGATTAGATCAGTTTTACTAATGCTCATTTCTGCCATTTCCTTGGGTTTTTTATATTCCCTTTGGCTCAGAGTATGTAAATAGACTGATTACCTGCTTCTTGATTCTGTTTCCAAAACACCACCTTTGTGTTGCTTTCGCTAGGGAAGAAAATAATTGATGGCGTAAAAACAGTTATATATATCTTTTTATTATTATTTGATGGCAGCATTTCCATCATTGTTATGATTGATCAAGCTTTTAAATCCTGTTCAAAACCTACATCCTTCCTCAGTTCCTGCTGCTGTCCATGTAAGTACTAGGAGTTCATATCCAGCAATTCTTTTCTCCTTCTTTCTGCCTATTCCTTTGACAGGGGCTGTCAGAAGAGTTTTCTGTCTGCTTTCCAGGGCTGAGTAACCGGTTCATTATAAAGTCAACATGACAGGTTGTGGAAAATGGAATGAACACCTTTCCATAACCACTGTATTTATGCAAAGAGAGATCAGTCTTCAGTGGGACTGCTTATTTTTGCAGATGTCCCTGGGCTGGGAAAACAGCATGGACCAGAGACAGTGAAAGGATCTTTGTTGTCAGTGATGTAGAAGATTGCAGCTCCAGGGAAAAAAGTTGGACATTAAAAAATAAAATGCATGCTAGAAAAATTTGAAAAGATTAGAGAGAAAGCGTCTGATCTAAATGGGCAAGAGCAGTCGTGTCCTCAGACAGCTGTCTCAGTTTGCCTAGCTTTGAGTTTAAGATAATTGAGGTTTCATCAATCTGAGAGCCGTGGGAGAAAAAAAAGTAATAAAAAAATAGACAAGGGAGAGACAAGTTCTGAGATTCAGAGGTCTCCACTGGCAGGGACAAGGTTGTGGCAAGGTCAGGTGGATTTGGGATCCCCTACCATGCAGTTTAATTAGAAACAGTTACATCTCTATCAGAAAGAGCTTTCCCTTTGCAATGTCACTGTAATGTCCTGAGCCAACGTTTGCCTTGAAAAGGGTGGATAAGCAAATGTACATCTGTGGGCAGGCTGGGGAAAAACTAGCAAAAGGAAGAGATTTCACCTTCCTCTTATCTCAGCAGGTTCTTGCTGGCATTGACCCTTCTCATCTCTCTAGGGCAACATTGCAGTGACCACTGTAGACTGAAGTCCACAAGCATCTTGAACCCATATACCAGAGATGACTAAGGTTAATAAGCCACAGTAAAATCATACACATAGGTCTGATTTTGGGACCCATTTCCCTCTCAGCAGGCTTCGCTCAGATGTGATTTAAGAGTTTAGCATGTATAATCATAGAATCATGGAATGGTTTGGATCGGAAGGGATCTTAAATCCCATCCAGTTCCAACCCCTTGCCATGCGCAGGGCCACTTTCCAATGGATCCGGTTGCTCAAAGCCTCATCCAACCTGGCCTTGAACATCTCCAGGGATGGGGCAGCCACCACTTCTCTTGGAACCTGGGCCAAGGCCTCACAACCCTCACAATAAATAATTATTTCCTAAGATCTCATCTCAATCTCTCTTCTTTCAGCTTAAAGCTGTTTCCCCTCGTCCTATCCCTTGCTCCTCCCCAGCTTTCCTGGAGCCCCTTTCAGTACTGGAGGCTGCTCTAAGGTCTCCCCAGAGCTGAATAACACCAACTCTCTCAGCCTGTCCTCGTATGAGAGGTTCTCCAGCCCTTGGATCATGTTCAATACCCTCCTCTGAGCTTATGTACATAATGAGCACTTTTCTTTTTTTATTTGAAGAGTCCCTCCAAACTCAGGGAGCAGAGAGGAAGGTGCAATAAGGATCGCTCACATTTTTCAGAAGTAGAGAAGCACCTAACACCTAGCAGGATTTGTGCCCTAAGCATGCTGAGCACACACTCGGGCTGAATATCCAGCTGCCTGCAGAGCACATTGCACCACTGGAAACAGGGTTGTGGTTATTCAGGGAGCCTGAAGTTCAACGTACAGTGAAATCTTAATTTCACAGGGATTTCACAGCTGAAAACATTCTCCCATTACAAATAAATACATAAGAGTTAAATCCGTGCATCAGGCACAATGCACACTTAAAGAATGATTCCCCCAAACTGGAGGGGAGAGGGTCTGTGCACCCACCACGGGGTGAAACCAGAGTAAGAAATATGGCTCAGCAGGACAGCCTGCATTTCAATAATGTCATCACATATTTTCTGGACCCATCTCAAGTTGTTTATATCTGAAATTGACACATTTTATTGGGTCTAAGTAGTATCATAAAAACAATAAAAATCAGCCCTGACATTTTCTCCTCCCCTGCTGTCTCAGCCACTGCAGCCCTGACCTTCTCCTGTTTGTATCCAGTCCATATTTCAAAGGCAAAGAATCTCAAAAACTTTTTTGGCTCTCCAAACTTTGCTTCTACTGAAATACTGAAAGACCTTTAGGGGGGTTAAGATGACCATAAAAAGTGCTACTTCTTCAGCAACCCCGAAGTTTCACTTCATTTTAAAAAGAAGTAAGAGGAGATCTTAACCAAAAAAGAAGATGCAGAAGCATGTGTGGTAGGAACATTATCTATCTCAAGAAAAGCAGTGTGGATGACCCGTGAAATTAGGCTTTTATCACTCCAGAACATGACTAACTTTATCACGTAGACCTGATCACAAGCAAAAGATTTTAGCTAGTGCATAATAACTTCTAATTCTCCCCATCCTAAATCCCTTAGGAATGGAGAAATCGGCTCTGCCTGATCACATTCATGCGCTTTAAAACCTATCTGGTAGGGCTACACACAGATCCCATCAGATAATACAAGTCAGACAAGGTTAGTGTGAGCAAACAGGCACCATCTGAACTCTGGGTGATCTGAGATACAGTGAATGGTGATTGTGTTTCTCAAGTGTCCACTGGGCCCCTTAGCCTCCAACACAACAAAAAAAGAGCTTGATGTCATGGGGACCAGTGGGGTGGACGTAAAACCAAGGTCACTGGTAAAAATTCCTTGGTAGCAGATCCATACAGACTCATGTATGACATAAGAAAAGCAGTCGTCTGACATCCATTACTGCGATCTCAAAAGATCACTGTCATTATTCTCCCCTTTTGGCATCTTATAGCAGTTACAGAGCACCGAGATCCTCTGGCCAGCAGGATCCTGTACACAGGGCCAGAAAGCACAAGGCAATCCCAAGTATTGTGTTGTGCCTGATGGCCTGAGCAGGATAAGCATTCTGCCTCCTCGAAATTATGCATGTTGTCTCAGCTGGACACAGTTTTCTTCTTTACTCTCTCACCTAAAAATACTGCATAGTGAGAGAAATCTACTTTTTCCTACCCAAATGCATAAATAGCTGCATATCAGCAGTTTATGACACAGGCCTTCTCATATTCAACCTGTACGTCTGCTGTAACATCTGTAAAACCCTCTTTGTCCTGCTGAATCTTGTTCTGCAGATACATAGCACTGCTGTTTAATCCTTTCAAACCAGTTTCTTTACACCAAGTTTGTACCAGTCCCTGACAGAGCCACCCACAAAGGGTTAAATCAATATAGCAAAGAGGATGCCTATAGGCAGTCAGTTCATTTCCCAGTATCAAAGATATTTATACTTTCTCTGTGTCTGATTTATTGAGATAAATATGTTGAGGTTGTATTATTAGTAAGATAGTTGCAATCTCATGGAACTACTTGCTGTAATACAGAATTCATGAGCTCCTGGCAACAGACTGCATTAAACCACTTAACAGAGGTCACTTCTCCAAAGTTTAGACATTTACATTCTAACCAGCAGCCTGGCTGCAAGCAGCAATTTATCCTCAGCTATTCAGACACTGGGAGGCTGCTGGGGTGCAGATGACGGTGACTATGGGACTGGAACACCCCACCATGACCTGCAGGACAAAGCCAAGAGGAAGACTTAGTTTACACAGACCTGAAAACGATGTTTTATTACCCCTCTTTAGTAAAATAAGAAGCTGTATCCACAAGGTTAGAAAATAGCTATTTAATGTGGCCTCCAAAAATAAGAGCAGAACAAAGTGAAGGCGCTGTAAGAAACCACAGGTGCTCAGACTTATAGAGTGTATTATTTTTTTCTTAAATCAGTGTCTTCAGGGACTGCAGCGATAGCCAGAGCACCAGAAACAAAGCCAATAGTGCCATCTACTCCTTTGCAGACAAGGAGTAAGTCCTGAACCAGTTTCCCAAAACAAAGGCTACCTTGGAAACCCACCTACAGCCTGCTTGACTGGCAAAAGGAGCTGCTAAAACAAGGGCATAAAAGGAGAGACAGAAACCATTTTGCTCAGTGATAAAGCAGGAAGACTCAGACACAAAGGTACACACACACACACACACACACACTTCAGTGGCTAAAGAAATTAAGACTCTAGACTTGGCAGCGGCTTTGAGGACATACACAAGAGTTTGCATTTCTCTCCGCCAGCAGTTTTCATTACCTGGCCCTCTGCTGTAGATGTCCCAGCTGGGAGAGACACTTCAGTGCTTGAGTTTCCCCCAACGAGCACTGCCAGATGTGCCCCCTCTGGGTATGACGGCTCATAATCTGCATCCCGAGCATCGTTCCCACACCGCCTCTGGCTGCAAGGCCTGAGCTTTCTCCAAAGTTGCAAAGACAGGATTTGTTTTTTCCTCAAAAAAAAAAGAGATCTATTTGTTGGGGAAAGAAGAATTATGGGGCAAACTGTAGTAATAAAACACTATTCTAAAGCCTGGATGTTTTTTTTAAAAGAAAAAGATTAGTTCATAAAAATGCAACTGGGTAAATAATAGGTTAGTCCATCACATAAACACATTTTAAAAACAACTTTATTGGATGCAAACCATCCATAGCAGCTTGACTTATTTATCATTTTCACATATATCTATAGGCTCAATGAATTTATTAAAATGTTATATCCCATAATCTGCCTGATCAAACTCAGATAAATCGTTGTAGTTTGAACATCTTGTTAACAAGCAATTAATCACAGCCCAGGAGTGCAGCAAAGGAGCTAATTTTGATATTTACTTTTCTTGGTGGCATAGGTAAAGCATTTTCCAGAGCTCTTGAGTCCTACTTGAGATCAGTAGAAGTCAAGCATGAAATGTAGAGATGCTCCCCTTCATGCAAAAAAAAATCTCATACAAGCACCTGTGATACATACAAGAGTAAAAAACCCTCTACAATTTCCCCTTGCACATCCTGACTTCCATGATCTGTTCCCAACTGTTTTACTGCTGATATCCCACTTCCCAGCATCGCTGTGGTTTGAATGTGTTCAAGTCAGTGGATGACCCATACCTTCCTGATTCAGTCTTCTCCAAATTCTGTATACACCAAAAATACCCATGTGGATAAGATGCAGAAAGCCAATTTATATCTAGGATCAAATGATGCTGTGGCATGCAGAGCAAATCCCTATTGTCTTGACCCTCACATATTGCTACCAGGTTAACTACTGGCTTGGTGCAACCATATTATTTAAGATTTTCTTTCCTATCTCTTTGTTGTTTTATTTTTTAATAAAAAACCTGCAAGCAATCTCCTCTCTGTGTTCTAATACTGTAAATAATTGATCATACTGATAAAACATTTTGGCTGGACCAAAGCTAACATTTACCCTCAATATCTTCAAAATCAATCAAAAAAACACTGAGGAGCCCAGCAGGAAGCCAGTTTCACAGCAGCCATTAAACTATCATTGTGGTCTGGGCATTTGTTTGAATAAATTGTTTGTGTTTGTTATCATTTCTTAGTAAAACTAATTAAGGAACTAATTGATTGTTTTGTTGTTCTACTAATTAACTCCATATGGTGCACATCTCCATGGAGATACTGTATGAGTTATTGAAACTGCAGTGATTTAACGCGTCACAATTGGATATGGGGACAGTTCTTAAAATCTAAGCATCCTTTCTATTCCAGTCTCCTATTCAGACGTACTTTCTGGCTTCTCTGTCTCTCTCTGTGGTTATAAGTGTTGTATGCATCCAACAATATAAAAACAAGCAATCTGGACGGCAAGCCAACCAAAGAAGATGGAGATGTGGACAATTATCATGAGAGGACTTAATTCTGTGAATAAATGAGGGAAATGTTGGCAACTTTTCTCCTTAGCTTTCTTCTTAGCTTCAGGCTAGTGAGAGTACAATCTTTAGGTTCATTCAGTAGTCAGCAAACAAAAGTAGGTTCTTAAAGTCAGTAATTCAACAGCAAACTAGCTCCTCCTACAGCTTATAGAGAAGCCATCCTCTATCTACTTAAAAAACTGAGAAAGATTAGCACATAAATAAGTTCTTCAAGAAATCTCCTGAGTGCCCTCAACCATCACTAAAATCAGGACCTGTGCAAACAAGTCTCAGAAAAGCAATTAGCGGTGCTATTTATGTTATTCTACAGGCAACACCTTTTCCGGGGATTCAGAAGATGCAGGTTCAAATCACGCCTTCGCTACAGTCTCTTCATGCTTTATATTATGTTTGTACAGATTGACCATATGGTATCTGAAGATCCCGAACATCTGCGAGCACAAGTTATTCATGTTCCGGGGACAGGGAACCTGTTCCTATATGTCCCTGGCTATTTTTACCAATTGTAAGTCACAGCCTGATGCCTGTTCTTGCATCACAGTGGTAAGAATTGAATCCAGGACTTCTGATTTTAAAAAGCATTAGGTTCGTCTCTAAAGTTTGAAGGCAGAGATACCATTCTATCAAACTAAATTAGTGTAATTATCCCTTTTACTGAGGACAAGGCAGCAGTTGCTAAGACAGCCCTGTGGTCAGCTCACACAGATTCAGGTTTTACACACTAAACAAACCACACGCTGAAAATTAGGTTCAGAAACTAATTTATACTGCAAAGAATTTTTTGGTGAATAAATAAACACAGCATGGGGTAAATATTCAGAGCTCTCTTTATTGGCTGGCTTTGATGAGAGTGGCTGAATAAATCCCTTCAAATTTCATCCGTAGTTGAGCTTAACGATGATGAGAGACTGGACTGGACATAGAAGAATTGCCGTAGTATTTCAAGGTTTCAAGCTGTCTAGCTCAGATATAGAGGGCTGAGTGCATAAGCACCATGTTAAAATTACTTCCCTGGGGTCTGCACTTGATGATGCGAGAAAGCTTTTGAGTTCCAGTGATCCTGAAAGCCACACTGGCATACGCTTTAACTTCCAGCAGAGGCACCTATGTCTGCAAAGAGGTGGATGAAAAGGCATCTCCTGGTCCACTGAGTCTGCAGTGGAGCACCTGGACAAAAAAAAAAAAAATCTAGTTTGCATACTTACTCATGTCCTGAGCAAGAAAAGGAAGGAGTTAGATGCAGAATACTAAAAGCCTCAGTTAGGCTGGTTAGACATCTCTGTAGCCTCAGTTTGCCCAGTGCTTGAGATGCTTTTTCTTGAGTCCAACTGTCTGTGCATTCATCCTCTCCCACCAACAACGTCAGTAGATGTTGGCCATTTTTAAGCTAGCTTGCCAGAAAGGTAAAGCATTTTAAAACACAGTGGACTCCTGCAGATCTTGTAGGGATAGGTGGCTGATTCATATGCCTATGCAGAGATCCTATGCCTTTACTCAGGAAATATCTGCAAGATGAGATGAGCTATGTTATTGGGTAGCACAGAATTCATATACAGCAGAGCCACTCTGAAGCTCTCAACTACGAGGCTCCAACAGGAACTCACAGCATTTTGGACATCAGAGAGACCAATACACATGGCAGAGGAAAATAGGCACCCTCAGTGCTGTGCCTTTCCAACTGCGCTCTGGTTTGTTTTCAGGTAACACTCTCTTTCTTGTCAGTGGAGGAAAAACAACAACAGAAATGCAACCCAAAGCACACGCTAAAACCTCAAAATCCTGAAATCAAATCCTGAAGCATTTTTCTGTCAGTGCGTATGTGTGTCTATATATGTGTATAACTGTAAAGAGAAAAGCTCAGGCTTTTTAAGCTGGGTTTATGTTTGGGAAATTTTAGGAGCGTAATCTGACCTAGATTTCAAATGCAAGGGGCTGGCGTTGTTCCACCTTCGTTTTGCATCCCTGAGAATATTCATTCCTGAAGCTGCCTCATTACCCAGGACTAAGTGAAGGGAAGTAAGCAGAACACACAGACTCTAACACGTGGAGGACTTGTTTCAGGCTTATGTCTTCTCCTGTGTACTCTCTACAAGTCCGTGGTTGCTGCTTCTACCTTTCAGTCTTCCAAAATCCAACGACAAACCTATGAGGGCAACAACAAACCCGAACAGCATACTCCATCCTCAAGTCTATCTTAATCTAGCTTGCTTAAATAAGGAAAGGTCCATAACCACCAGAACACTGCCTAGAGACTGACACAGATAGAGAAATAAAAGCAGGGAATAAAAGAATACTTTTTTCTTCCTTGTACTCTTTAGTATTCATCCCTGACCTACTTTAGCCTTAAGCGGTGCGTTGTGACTGATGATTGCTCTCCTCTGGCCTTTGTTTTCAGCTTTCAGATTGTTGATATATTACAGAAATGATGTTGTCTGAAGCAGCTCGGCTGATCACCAAGACAGCAATCAGCTCACCCTTGGATGAGCCATTGAGACAGTCAGGCGAGCGGCCGCATTAGCCTGTCAATTTTGGCTCTTCGAACAGTTAGAACAATTTTGGTGAATTACAAGCAATAGAAAATCACTTTAGCTGCTCATTAGCTGGGAGACAGGAATGATGATAAATGCTTGGGGACTTTGAACAGGCTTATGCGCACACAGCCTCCCTCCACAGCAAGGCCTGTTTAACCCTGGTGTTGCTCAGAAAGTAGTGGTAGTAACAAGCCAGCTACCTACTAGACTCTGCTCATGAGCTGGCAAAACAACCCAAACTCTAGCAGAAGCCACAGCTTCCAAAATGAAGTAGCTATGGGATTTGTACCTCCATATCTTCCACTGGACTGAAACAGTAACTCCATCTCACTGCTGTGAGCAATAGGCTGATATGATCTATGCAAGGTATGGGGACACAAATACAACAGATTTTTGCAGGAACGTGGTACAAAAACGTTGTTCCCCATGGTCTGATATATTCATCTGAAACACAGGGACTTGGGTAGGCTTATTTAATTCTGTCCACACAAACATGACCCATGCTTTAGATGGACAAAAGCGTGTACTGGGTAATGGAGTTGAGAAGGTCTGTGGAAGTGATGTGATTGCATTGCTTGCAGTTGCTTTCTCATGCGGAAGGAGACCACTGTAAATACTAACAAGGAATATAAAAGCCTCTGTGCAACTGTTCTGTAAGGACGTAAAGTCCTGTGTCAGTATTGCAAGCTGCTGACAATGCAAGTAAGGGCATGTTGCAATGTCCTATACACAAGTTTTGGAGGTTTGATATTAATAGCTATGGAAAAGTAACTCAATCATAGTTCTTGAATTGGCAGTTCCAGTCTGAGATCCTCTCACAGGTCATATCTTTCAAACCCAGAGCTGAATTTTAGATAAATAGGAGGGGAAAGGATGGAAGGAAAAGGCAGTAGCAGGGGAAATTCTGGTGTTATAAATGTAGAACTGCAATAACCTGAGTACTCAGGTGCTTCTAAGTCACTCATTCACACATTGGAAGCTGCTCAAACATCAATGTGATAAACCTTGTGCCTGGAAAGAAGGAAGGATACTGGAGTGACAAACTGATGAGGAATTTCGGAGATGAGGAAAAATGGATCCCAATTTCATCAGGGGTACATAAGGCTGCTGAAGATATCCTAGCAATGTGGGCCCAGTTTTGAATTGCAGTACTACTGTGGTATTGGTCCCTCACCAGTTAACACCCATTACCTCGCCTTAAATAAATAATGACTGTGAGAGGGACAACCATGAATGAGGCCAACTTTATAGCTGAGTCTACAAAGCACCAAGTACCTGTGATGAGGAAGCTTATTGTGAGGACTGAATAATCCAGATCTGGCCCTGAAATTCTGAGCATTCATAGACTGAGTGAACCTCTAAGCACTTTGCCTCTTGTCTGTTGCTATTTCAGGCAGCATGCTGAAGAACTGGTTCCTCCCGCCATGTCGTTGAGAATGACAAAGCCTCTCTACAGCATTCAGGAGAATTGGATGGATGAAGGACAGGCAGGACAAAGAAGCTGATATTTTGAGGAGCTGCCTTTATTCAGATCAGGTCTTTTAACTTGCCCTCACACCTTTGTTCTGCTGATTTAATGAATCCTTCCTCCACACCTCCCCTCTATTTCCATTTGTGTGGATCAACCACAGCAGCAGGAAACCCTTTAATTGGCAAAAACATATGCTCAGCTGAAGAGGTCTACAGGTAAAGGAGCACATTCAATGAGGTCCTTTCAGCATGTAGGAGAAGAAATTGCCATATCTCCTCTACTAGTATTAACAGGACCATTTCCTGCTCTTTGGGTCTGGATTCTGAGATATCCACAGGCAGTGCTGCTCTATTTCCCTCTTTTTATCAGGGAAAGAGATGGCACTGGAAAGGAAGCTGGCCTGGGAACTAGGAGATCCAAGTTTGGTTCCTTGTTTCACCCTAAGCTTCCTACTGGTCTCCCAGTAAGCTCCTTAAATTCAACACTTGGGCATTGTTCTGTGAAGTGCTTAAGAAAGACTAAGGAAACTAAGTCCATTACCTTTTAGTTAAGCTTAAACTCTTCATTCAGTACATCAGTCTGAAAATGTCACTTGGACATCTAAGTCATTCAAGACATAGGGTTTTTAACATAATCTCAGATCTATCCCTTTACAAAGCTGGACCTTAGAATGACTTTTCACAGGTCGTTCTCTGAGATATGATGGCAACAACACTTCTATCGTGCTGGAATAATGTGAGATTACTGTACTTAAAGCCTGAGGCAATGAATGTTTCAATGAGCCATAAACAGCTCAGATCTGCAGTTCTTTAACTGTGGTCCACAGGCTGCAGTCAGTGGTCTGCAGCTGATCTCGGTGTTTAGAGTGCACACCATTCGTAAGACAAGCTTGTGCCACATTTGCAACCAAAGTAAAAGACCCAACCAGAAAATTCATAAACTGAAACAAAGAGATAAAATCATGCTTCGGATATTGGTAGCTCCATGACAGTCAAAAGTAAGGGAATGAGACACACCTGGAAGACAGCCCTGCCAGGGAACTTCACTAGCTGACATAACGAGACAACTGACAGATGGAGGAAAGTGATACACAAGATAACTTGATAACTCAGATAACTGATGGACTGAGACAACTTTATACTTGTGTTGATTAATACACTGAGGTGTCATAAAAAGAAGCAAACCTGATACATTAGTCCATCTAATACAGAGATGTGACAGAAAAACACTGGTGTATCAGGACTATGAGCCTCCCAGTTGAGCTGGTGTTTGTGCCCATAATTGTTACTTTCCAATTCTACATTCAGATGGACAGAAGCCTGTAGGAGAATATCAAACTTCCACTAAGACCTTTTTAAATAATAATTACTCCATAGCAGTGCTGTGAAATCTGTTATTAACCTGAGGCCAAAGGCCACTTTGTTAATCAGTCAGGGCTCATATTCTATCAAAAGGAGCTAGGGCTGATTGCTGGTCTAATCATAGGGTGACAGCAACTGTCAGACGTGACATCTCTACTAGAATAAAAATGACCCTAAGGGCCCAGTTTTGCTGGGAGGGTTACAGACAGTGTTTCTTCTGCAGAGGGATTTGGGGCTGGACATGGCAAAGTCATAACTCATATATGTGGTGACCCTTGGGTTCTTGGAGCAACATTTGCCTGCCTCAGGTGCTACAACAAGTAGGAAAGGACCAGCTCTGCAGGGTAATGGCATAGGAAACAGAGAGCAATGAGTATCCTCTCAGACACGCACACTTTCAGATGGTTTTCAGTGCCTCGTACACAGTTCATTACTGAGAAATGAGTGCAATGAAAGCAGAAATCAGTGGTATGCTTCCCCAGTCCAGTTCCTTTGCCTTACACAGCCCAAATGAAATCCTTTCCTTCACTGATAGCTACCAGAAACCATGTGCATAGCTTAGATCTCAGATAAGCTCTTCCAAGAAAAGCAAAAACCTGTACAGGAGTGCAGGATGAGGTAGGAATGCGTAGGAGGTAAAAGCAAGAGTGCAGTGCCTGAGAGCTCTGAGAGGATAGAGTTATTGAAAAGCAAGAAAAATGAGGGAATAGGACTGGAGGGAGGTAACTGAATTGTGAAGGCACATAAGTGTGCAAGTGAAGGAGGGAATGGACTAGCTACTCTATTACAAAGCAGCTTTTTCCCTTGAGACAACACTTTACCACCTGCCCTGGGTAAACTCCACCCAGGTTCATCAAGCAGGGACTCTGAAGGGAAGCTACAGCAGCTCCAGGTTCTTTACTTTCAGCTGCTTTATTGAAATTCTTTCCATCTCCCCTCATCTTCTGCTTGTATTACCGGATTATTGAGTCTTATATTCATCTGTCTCTAAAAGATTAAACTGTCCCCTGGAAAAGGCCATCACGTCCTGGAGGAGGAGATCCCATTTCCACTCTATCCCCCAAGAAACAGAGTTTCTGGAAAGTTTTTCAGGTTGATAAGTTCCCGTCATTATAAGAAATCTTCTGACTGGAAATGAGAGCAAAGCCTAAGTGACAGATGCCAGCAAGTTTCTATACCCCATGGCACAAAATTCCATCTGCATCTGAAAGGGAGCGTGGGGAAGTGAGGAATCACTGCAGCCCCTGGCCAGCAGGGCGCAGCTCAGCATCTTTGCATGCTCTGTGGAGCAGGGCTGACTTGCTGAGATGCAAATTGTGGGGCGGAAAGGATAAACACAGTTGTGAGCCACGGAGATGTGGGGACTGATTCCTATGGCTTTTAAAAAACCAAGCAGCAGGTACTTCACATAACACATGCAGGGGTCATGAGGACTTAGCTACACTGCTCATTTTGTCTCCCTGGGAGCTGGAGCTTTAGCCATGCTCTGTATTCCTGCCCTTTCCCCCCAAGACTGTCTCTGTAGCCTCCAATCTCTGCCTCTTATACACAACAGCAATTTCCTTCCCATTGCTCAGGTCCAGTCCCTGTCAGTCATCCATGACCTCCTTCTTTCCTCTCCCCTCCCCTCCCAGGCCACACACAGCTCAGTGTTTGAGTTTGACTTTTTTTCCCTTCTCAGGTCTAGACCGTTGCTCAAACTCTCACTAGCATTCTCACCTTATTCCCGTTCTTGGCAGCACAGACTTCACACCCCGTCCCCTGCTTGGCAGGTCTGTTACCAAGATGCCACTGACAACCATCTGCACCCTGCCTGCTGCTCTCCTCCCTCCTTGCCCTCACTCCTGGTTGATCTCCATCATTCCTTAGCACTTCCAAGGTCTCAGCCCAGTGCTCCTTTCCTGAAGGACCCACTCAGCCGTGTTCCCACACCCAGTGCAGTGCAGAAGGAAGCACAGTTTCCCCACGTGCATGTCTCCACTAAACAGGGCAGGCGACTAGAAAGCACAAGGTGTTTCCATATTTTTCCCTCTTGTGTTTTGTCAGCAAGCAGTGAGGCTAAAAAAACAACCAACCACAGCTTTCCAGCTGAACTTTCAAGCTCATACTTCTCCTCTGCCATCAGCCTTCATGCCACAGGCGAGTCCAGAGAAGAGCAACGAAGCTGGTGAAGGGGCTGGAGAACAGGCCTTATGAGGAACGGCTGAGAGAGCTGGGGGTGTTTAGCCTGGAGAAGAGGAGGCTGAGGGGAGACCTCATTGCTCTCTACAACTCCCTGAAAGGAGGTTGTGGAGAGGAAGGAGCTGGGCTCTTCTCCCAAGGGACAAGGGACAGGACGAGAGGGAATGGCCTCAAGCTCCACCAGGGGAGGTTTAGGCTGAACATTAGGAAAAAAATTTTCACAGAAAGGGTCACTGGGCACTGGCAGAGGCTGCCCAGGGAGGGGGTTGAGTCACCTTCCCTGGAGGGGTTTAAGGGACGGGTGGACAAGGTGCTGAGGGACATGGTTTAGTGATTGATAGGAATGGTTGGACTCGATGATCCGGTGGGTTTCTTCCAACCTGGTGATTCTATGATTCTATAACATATGCAAAGCAGCACCCACCCTCCACAGCTTCCCCACTGTAAGCCACAAATCCAAATAATTAAAAGCCAGACTCATCCACATCCCAACAAACATTGCAGTACACCTTTGCATTTGCTTGGAGAGAAATGCTAGAGGTGCACAATAGCAGGCTGCTGTTGTGACTTATTACTTTGTCATACTGTAAATATTATACAGGCCATATGGATTTTCAATACCTGAGCACCACGCTGTCATTAATATCAAATGTAATAAGATATTATATGCATGACAATCACAGAAAGGAATTGCAGAGCTCAGAAACGGCCTGGTGGAGCCATGCACGGTTTGTTTTTGCCATGAAAAAGTCAGAGGGAGCCATAATGAATCATTTAGCTGATGAATTTTATCTCTTTTTCTGTTTGCAAACTATCTGCCAGCAGATTGTCATTTTCTCAAATGCGTCCATTATTTGGAACTCGTCACTGGACAATCACTTATGTGTCTAATCATGGGCCATTTCTGAAGGATTTGTTGTGGGTGTGCATCACACTAAACGTGAGCTGATTTGAGAGCAATTCCCCAGGTCCTGTAATGTGTTTTTCTTTCCTGACTGCATGAGAGGGTTTGGAAGACACTGTGGATACTATGGATTGTGAATTAGAAATCTGTTTAGCATGCCTTTAGCAATATTATTTGAAAAATAGCTAAAAGTTGATCTGGGCAATATCCAGACTGCTCTATTGCAGTCAGGGTTACCCTGGCTGCCAGAGGGGGATGATAACACCAGTGGGCTTCTCCAACCCTGCTCTACACCATGCAGCCTGGATGACTGCTGTGCAGAAATCAAGGGCACAGCTTGCCTTTCCAGGCATTGAAACCCCCACTGAAGTCCACACAACACTGGCTGCTTTCCTGACTAATGAGGCTGAGACATTTTCTGCTCGATACTCCTAAATCCAGCAGTCTTGGTGACAAGGAGTTTCACTGAGTTTAAGCTTGCAGGGCCAGTGCTCACCTAGAGATGGAAAACCATTGCTTTGTTTCCTGAGCGTATTTTTTCTGATTGGAAGGAACAAATTGCAAGAACTTGGTGGAAAGCATCTTCCTTTCCCTGTCCTCCCTGTTCCTTTCACAGATCTATGCTGGCTGATGACAATACAAAGACAGTGCCCTTTGAAAATATATATAGTTTCTAGGGAGCTTGCACTGACCATTTGCATAACAGGCTTTGCTGAGCACGACACGAATAGCTTACGTGCATTTGATCAGAGATTTAGTACAGTGCCTTTCACAAGAGTCAAAGCGCAGCACCAAACAGGAAAACAAGCCACTCACAAAGCACATGGATAAGCACATAAAGCAAGAATAAAAGGAGATTAGACAAGGTGGGGACAAGGTATAAAAGAACTTGAGTTAGGTTTTAAATGAGTTAATGAGCCCAGTCGGAAGGGAAATTTCTAGCAGGCTACAGAGCACAAGACAAAAGGCTCCAAGTGTGGAATTTGAAACCATTGACAACACAGTCACCAAGAATAAATGTGTCGGTGAAGGCACAGAGGAAACCCAATGCCTGAACAGTAGCAATAACAATCACAACTCCCGTTCATTTTTATCAGGTGCCTCCTAGCTGTAGCTGTCAGATGGATTTATAAAGAAGATCAGCTTTCCCCATTTTACACACAGGGCAACTGGGGCACAGAGAGATGGTGACTTGTACCAAACCATAAATGGTGAATCCAGAGAGAAATCCATGTCTTATAAGACATCCAGATCTGTTCTTTATTGTCTGTGCCAACAGTGCCCAAAGTGGCCATTGAACAACCTGTAACTCACAAGGCTGCATTAAGTCCCCTGCTGAAGGAAAACTGTCATCTATAAATTATTTTCATTTAAAAGGTTGACCCTTGAGAAACACTGGGCACCATAAAGGGTCTGAGGTCCTACATATTTGCAACAACTGCGTTAAGTCATACAATTTCTCAGCAGAACACAGAAACAGTCAAATAAACAACTCATTTCCGATGGGGCCGTTTTGTTTCCCTCTCAGCTGCTGGGTAGATGCAGGTCTGCTCAGACTGCGCCTAATTGATTTGCTCTCCTGGCAGAGTTGCAGGTGCAGAGAGGAGGGCACGGGCTGTGTAGATAAACTTGCATCTGCAGGAAAGAGGGAAAGAGAGGGAGAGAAATTGCCTTTTTGAAACCAGTTTCCCATGACAACGTTAGAATGGTACAAGATAAGGATAGTCCCCCCTCCATGAAATACAATAAAAATAAAATATAAAAAGAGAATAGCAACAAGGAGAAAAGCTTTTCAGTCATGTTAGAAAAGCCATTACAAGTAGCAGGACAAGCCTCACCGTACCATGTAAAGCTCTATACAGCTGCCCACAGTTCAATCATGAGCAGCTTGAGTGATCTGGGCTCTTCAATAAAACTGAAGCTAAGGCCAAACTTGCAAATATTTACAAAGCTCTCGGTGAACCATCCACTATTGCCTGGCTCCATGAGAGCCTCATTTTCTTCTGTCTGGCTCCACCTGCCTGACCTCTTCTGCAGCTTTCGTTTGAGACACCCATGAAATCAAACTTCTCTCCCAGTTTTCCATCACTGTGACTGGTGTGGCCAGCTCTTGTTTTATTGTTCTTCTTCGCTGCTTTGCCTAAATCTTGCCTGCAGCATCACTGGGGAAAAGATCGGTCCAAAAAATAGATGGTGCTATATTATTAAATCATAATAATTTTCAAGACTGAGGTCTGGAGAGGAAAAATGTCTTTAAAAGATTTGTTTATGTTGAAACACCATAGCCCTTTGCTTACCCTCCTGAGAAACATTTGGATGGAAATAAAGACAGAAGAGACGACTTCTGCGGGGGAGAATTTAGTCTGGCAGAAAGACTGAAGATAAAGAATGCTTCCTCTCACCCCTTCCCTCCTAGCATCAACAAAGTTGTATACACATTTCAGCACTAAATGCCTCAGTTTCCCTGGTCCTATAGAATAAACTGGTCCTGTAGAATGCATTAAGATCACCGTTCTAGATCTAAGTAAAGGTGATTTGTAGGTAGTAAAGTAATACAGTCAACAAACAGCAATCCTCCTGCAATCTGAGGGCTGTGAAGGAGCCAGAGGTTCTGCTGGGGCTCAGTGAAATAAAAACAACTTCTGGAAATGTCTGATAAACAAAAGCAAGAGATCTTAGTGACTAAGTTAATACATGAATGAAATAACAGTTTGGAGCTGGAAATGAAACCCAGATTTTCGTAGCTCAGAAACAGGAGACATCAGAGATGGATTTATCTTAAAATGGAAAGACATACAGTGACAGAACCTAAAAATAAAATCTTATTCTTATCTGTGCTGAATAGTAAACGATTAGCAGCATCCAGTTGGAAACACCACTTGGGCTATGACAAATACACTGACAACAAAATCTGGCAAAAACCTAGGAAAGGAAGGCAAAATCTGTACTCTGTCTGCATATAAACTAATGCTGAAACCGCTAGGAAGTGTCAAGAGACCCCTGAGTAGAGGAAAGGCTGCAGAACTGAGCTGTGCATGAGATTTCTTTAAAAATAATTGGAAAAACTAACTGCCCAAGAGGAATGGCCTGAGCGATATGCACCACAAACAGTGAGTACGCAAGACCCAAAATAAACAGCTAAGAAAGAACTCCAAGCTGAGAGTATCTTTCCCTCAGATTCAGCAGCATGGATGCAGTAGCCTCGTAGCCCCTTTGTGAGCAGTGGCTACTCCCTGATCCTGCCCACAGCTACACCGAGGAGAAACTTGACACACGAGATGTCAAGGTTAAAACTGGCAATCAATAGCTACAGCCTAACTTAGATATTCATTTGATAATGAGAAAATTCACCTCTTCATGTGTCAATTTCCTCATATGTAAATTAAGAACTATGATTAGACACCAAGATAATGACACTTGGGCAAACCAGGGATATTTTTAAATTAATTTCCTTCTGCTACATACACCTGAAAGTTAAAAGACAAATGGATTTAGCCTGGTTTTAATGACAGGCGAGTATGAGTTTTAGGACAATACAGACTTGGTTTTCAATGTTTGCACAAATTTGATAACTATAAGGAAGTCAGATAGCACCTCTCATTTCCCATTCAGTAGAGCACAGAGTAGCCCTTATGCAGATTATTGCAAGAGTGGAGTTTGGAGCAACCAGCAGCTTTAAGAGGACCATGGCTGGAACAAACACATTTAAACTTAGTGTGAGTTTGCTGGCCATAAGAACTCTGATATTAATAAAAGCCCTTAATCTATACTTGGTAAAACTAGCATGCAGAGCAGGTCAACTCTGTAATTCACCAAAGTGATCAAAGAGGTGATACTGCCTTTGGTCATGGAGTGGGATAACTATTGATCGACTCTCCGCTTTGAAATGTGTTAAACAGCAATTTTCATTCACTCTCATAAAATATACTTGTAGCAGGGCCTGAAACAGAATTTAAGAGACTATCTACAGAAGCCACCTTCCAGTTTGTTACAGAGGTATATGAACCACAAACAGTTATAATAACACGTAGACAAGACAATGCATTGTGCCATTATCAGCCACTGAAATCCTGTTTCCTCCACTAAAATTTCTAATTAATTACCAACATATATTACAGAGTGAGAAAGCCTTTTACTAGGAAAGGTCACACCTCCTGCTACTTCATTTCACCTTGCCTGCTTGCCTGGGAATATTCAGCATCTATCACAGCATCAAATGAGTTCCTACCTATGTCATATTATTTACAAAACCTTTCACACAGCTCCAATATGCTGGGACTGCAAGTGATAATAAACTCTATCCTGACATATCAACGGCTCAAGGAAATTTTCTGTTGCAATTTTCAACACAAAATGAAACATCCTAGCAGGAGCCAAAGCTGGAGGAATCTGTTCAGAGAGGAATGATTTCAGGTAATTTATCGTTATGAAATGAAAATGCAAAAACCATTGAAGTCTCCTGAAACGATACAAATAAAGCCATGCTGTAAAGTCCATGATCAGTGAGGGTTTATATTCAGCAGTACTTGGCCCAATAAAGATGGAGAAACTAAATTACTCTCCATATATTTCCATTACCTTTCAGGGTGTTAGGCAGGGAGCTTTTCACTACAACTAGGACACAGTGCAACTTCCATGACAGTTCCCTCCAGAGTTTGCCTTTGCTATTAATACTGTGAACAGTAAACTGGAGAACTGAATAGTATATGTGGGGTCAAATGAGATATTGAACTACTGCTCTCAAAACTTGTCCATCAGAATTTTGCTCATAGTTTCTGTCTGCCCTAGGCTTTGCTGAATACAAACACGGTTGGGGAATGTGAATAGAGGTTAGCAGAAGTTTTCAGAAACTGTAAATTGGTCCAGAAGTGTAGTCCCAAGAGGAAAAATTTACAAATTCCACATAATAAGCCTGTTGCAAGTAGAACAGAAGGTCTTCTTAGCTTGAATAAAATGTTTCTGTTTGACCTGACTGTGAAATATACTGTTTTATTGACTGGGTAACTCAAGATACAAACTGAAAGCTTTCTTATAGAACTCTAATCAACATACTGCTGAGCTGGTAGGCTTCCCAGTACAAACAAACCTAGCTCGGACTTACACTTTGCATGGCCATGCTGAAGAAATGCTCAGAAAAGCTAAGGTACTTGAAGTCCCATAAGGTCAGCAGCAGAATTCTAATTCAGGGAGGAAATGCTTGTTTCAAAGACTGCTTTGTGGGAAGATGAACATGTTGTTTCTGGCATTCAAAACTTCACAAATTCAGTATGTCCTTATTGGACCATCTCTGTTTCTTGAAATTGGACTGTTCTTCGATTCCTTTGTCAGTCTTTGACTGGGAGTGGCTTGGGATCGGAAGAGCAGATCGCTTTTGAAGATGCCAAAGAAAAGGTACTTAAGAAAGGCAGCATGAGGATACCAAACTAAAAAACCTGAAGTTGTTACACATCAAAAGTAGTGTTCCTGCAAAGTGCTGCATGGAAGGCTGGAATTGCAGAAGTCATGGCAATTTCGGCTTGAGTTTTAGGGACGTGATATTTCCACCTCTTTAACTTGTACTGCACCTGGTCTCTAACTGGTGCTGTTACATTCACTTGTCTGCTCAGATTCCAGCTGTCTGATGACTGAGGGAAAAGCTGGAGGCTACTCAAATGGCTCTTTAAAGAAACTTCCCTAGACCAGACACAGATGAGAACTGAGTTGTATTTAAGAAGATTTTATACCATGAGACTGATGGGTCATTGGTCTAATTATGGAAAGTTTTGAACCTCATGAGAGCGATAACTATCAGATTCCCTGAGACTTGCTGAGTGTATCTAGGTAGAAATTATGCCTTTCTGTCAAAAATCCCTGTGCTTGGGCTGAGAGTGATGATCTCTGCACAGGGCAGCAGATGACCTTAATGAGACAGACAGAACACTAGGTTGTATAGAGGTCCCCATCCAGTTTGCACAAGCAGAAGGTCGGGACAGACATGTCCATCTTGCATCAGGTAGAGCCCAGCCATCAGAGGTGCTCATGACTACACTACTCTATCAGCCCCCTACCTTTCTCCCACTGTACCCCTTGTTCCTTCTGAGGTCAACGTGCCACTCTGCCATCTCTAATCCAGGAAGCACAGGTAGACACTGAGCTCTACTTGCAAGATGCTGCACAGGGCTAAAAAGTATGAACATCACTCGTCAGATGCCATGAGAAAATACTTACACAGGGAAATGAGAGAGGGCACATCTGAGCATTTGGTGCAGGCTCCAGAATGGTGCTTCAACCCAGCAGCATGCAGAATGCTGGGATGCACACAGCAATAAAATATTTAAAGATGAAGAACAACATAGGCCTTGGCTGAAAGTCAGCTAAAGGAGGACTGGACAAACCCTCTGATCCCTGAGTGATTTAATTAGATGAAGTAAATCCTCACTGGAGCTTGTTTGGCTTTCACTCTTCAGTTTCATGCTTGGAAGTTCAGATCTTTCTTTCACAACACGCTGAAAGAGGATTTTCAATTGATTGGCTCCCCCAGATACTTGGAAAGAGGTGTGATCACACTAGTGTCCTATCTTCATTGGTAACCAGCAGCATCTCAGAGAGTTAAAATGAGGTTTAAAAGAGAGATAAAGAAAAGGCACCTGTACAAACCCCGTGTTTCCAGTCAGGCGCTCTGCAAGTTAATTCAGATGACACAGCATAGGATGGAAAAGTTTCTTTTTCATTCTGTGTCTAATGCAGATGAAGGGTAATACATATGGAACTTGTTTTTCAGCAGCAACTTGAGAAGTAGTCAAAGTTTTAAATCTAGGGCAAGTAAATCATGCAGAAATAAAGAGAAAGGACGTGCAAGTTGTAGTTGTCCTTCTCTATCACTGAGCATGCGAGTGGTGGGAGGTCAGAGCAGAGGCTGCAGCCAGCGCTCAGCACTGCAGCACGTCCTCAGCGAGCAGCCCCACTGCCCCTGCTGCCAACTGCTCCCAAGTCCCCTCCTCTTGGTGCAGTGTCACAGTTACTGCAATGGTCTGGGGAAAAAAATAAAAATAAGGAATTTAGAGAAATCTAATCATGTGCAGCATGAACAGCAATGTTGGGAAGAAAACAATCATTTTGGAGTTCAGCTGGCTTCATTCTGGCTTCCCCAGTGCAGGGAATGAGGGCAGCATATGTCTGGGATTAAAAAACAAGGGATTGGGCAGAACAGGTGAGGCTGAAAATGTCAGAACTTATCAGTCTGAAAGTCTTGGAAATATTATTCATATCCCCAAACTTGTAAACTTTAAGATATTTAAATAAAACCCCATTAACTCCTATATAATTAGATGAAAATCTTTCCTAGATGCCATTCATTTCTCTCTGCTCCAAAACTCTGATTGTACTCAGTGGGAGACCTTTTGGTATGATAAGTAAATAAAACGGTCAGGATTTCAGTTATTATGGATAAGTCAAAAAAGGAAAAACTGGTTTTAGAAGGAAATGTGCTTACACAAGCTGGGTAGACCACACTACTGCAGATGACAGTACATTTAAAAATAATCTGAACACCGCTCTTCCTGCAGGATTGAAAAGCCTGCCTAATTTTTTTAAAATGGTTTATTAAGGCTTATTCCATTTTTAGGCATGTCTCCAGCTGCTGCTTCAGCTGGTCCAGGAGCCCAGCAAGGACCTCACACATCTCCTGTGAACACCTGCCTTTATAGGACCTCCACTGGTTTTGCAAACAGTGGAGGTGCTGGTGGGTAACCAAGTCAATCTGAATCCTAATTACCAGAGGATATGTCTGTACAGAGAGCTGGAGAGAGGGATGAGGCAACTGTGGCTGTTGATGCCTTCCTCCTTACAGCAGCAGGGCTCTGTGTTGCCTGTCCCTTTCTTAAATAAGCATCCTCCTGTGGTGTGAAGCTGTAGGGGCAGTTATCCCAATGGCAAAGAAATGCAGAGAATCATTTTCCTAGTTCAAATCTGCTGGAAAAAAGGAGTTCATTCTTCAGTGAGAAGTCAGCTATCGCTTCTTGCTTTTTTCACAAATACATTCAGCATTTTTTCCTGTGTTTACCAGACTCAAGAGCCTCACTGGGAGTACCTCAAGAACCCCGAGGGTGGGGGGGAAAGTTAAAGCCCTGTTGCAGCAATTCTGAAAGGAGAGACAGACTAAGTGTTGGCAAACTTCAGTGGGATAGCGCAAGGTGAAGCTCACCAGAAGAAAAATCAGGAAATATTTGTGTAAATACTTCCACAGTGCCAGCCGCTCCTGTCTATTCCCACTTGCTGTCTGTGAACCGAGAGCATCTGTCCACATCTCCCTGCGCCAGAAGGATTACCACAAAAAGGAATTTACATTCTGTCAATTAAAACACCATCAAGCTAAGGATTAAAGTCACAAACACACAAATTGGAGACTGTGCCAAGGGACTCTACCCATCTATCTTGCATGACTTTTCTAGGTACATGCTATAGAAGCATTAAAGGCACCTTTAATCTGCTACATTTACATGCACGGCATTTACTTAGAGCAGTGGCCAATGAGTTGTTAACAAGCACAGGGCAGGCACAAACCAGGATTGGCATATGTCTCCCTCTTAGACTGCATGCACAAGTTGTGCTTTCCATTGCTCAAAATTAAATGTTCATAAAGTGTTGAATATCACCGTGACAGTCACTAAAACACTGCCCTCAAACCTTGCAAAAGTCCCCTTATGCGAGGGATCAAAATAAAAGCTGACACCTATCCTACCCTGAGAGGACATCAGGCTGCTGTGTGTTCCCTCAGCACTAAGTAAAGGACTATGCACTGGCATTTATTGCATTCATTCATGCTAAATTTTTGCTTTGGGTTAAACCTTTTGAGAATGAGGATGCAAGCTACGAATGGTTTGCAAAATACCCAGGGAAAAAAATGCTTGATCACATAAAATAAGATGGTGATCAAGGAATGGGTTCAACCCCTGTACCAGATCGCCCGTCAGAAGATGAATATACCAACAGTTTCATGTTTTACGGTGTGAGCTAACCCTGCTGTGTTTTGCATTGACTCGAGGTGGAGCAGATGGCAGGAGGATTTCCACAATGCAACCAAGCTACATTTCCAGTTCAAATGGCAGCGCTGGGCTCCACTAGCAAGAAACAAGGAAAGAAGTTTGAAGTTATTCTGTATTCCGGTGCAGAAAGAACAAAACATTTTGATTTCAGTCTAAGTTACCTTCTGGGTATATTCACTGCACAAAATGGCCTTTCTTCCCCAATGACCGCGGTGGCAGGCAGCACAAAAATGCAATGGAAAAGAATAAGAATGGCACATTTTGTCTCATAACTGTCCTCATATCACATGCTTGGCAAAGAGAGTGTAGAAGAAAAGTCACTGTGCTGGAGCTTGAAAGAAGTGAGTTTAACCCCTGATTCTGTAGCCAGCTTCCTTTACTGTGTGCAAGACTACAGTTCCTCCTGTGTCAAACAGAGGAACAATTCTTCCCTTTTCTTGGTACATTCATTGTAATTTTTTTTTTCGTGGGAGGAACTGTGAGAACTTTGTGTACTCTGATCAGGAATAGCATCTCTAGTTGTTATCTTAATACTCTGTAATAAATGAGACTGTGAATTTGTGGGTGCTGGGGTCTATTTCCTGGGCTTGTCAAGCTAGCGCAGTAGTTTTCACCCTGCTAGCCCCCAGGCCTCACAGCACAGTGTCTTCTGCAGGAACAAATGGAGTCTAGTTACAGTTAGAGAAGATTATAACAATTTGTTCATAAGTTTGGCTCTGATGGTACAAACAGAGAGAGAGGTAGTGGAGTATATGGAAGAGGCTGAAAATTGAGAGTCATTTGACTTTGTAATTCAATAATGATGAAGTGGCAGCAGCTTTCCAAGCAAAAGTTGAAATTTGCGCTTTTCAGAGAGAAACTGAGGAAAAGGAGTTGTGCACTTCTCCAGAAAAGCTTGTCTTTAATCTGCAGCACCTCCATTTACCTTAGTAAATGCCTCTTAGTTGGAGTAGAGCCTCCAGCCATGTCTGGGGAAGGAGCTTCAGGTTAAGTGGTGCAGAACAGGGATAAGTCCAAAACTGAGGCAGGAGAAACAATGAGTACTTCAACAGGCACTGAGCAATCAAGCTGTAACTCAGCTGTGAACAGCCCCTACTGCCACGAGGAGTCTTGTCTGCACTGTCCTTCATCTCCCTCTCCTGTGCACCCATTCTTGAATTTACAGGACTTTTCCCTCCTCCTAAGCACTCCTAGTTTTGTATCTCGAGCTTTGTCCATCAAAGGTACATGTGATTTTTACAAGATCTAATGCACAATCACCCCTCCTGGAGCCCGAAGGTCTCTAATGATTAGAGGCTGAGTCCAAGTCCAAATTAGCTTGATCTTTCTAGATCCTTCCAGCAGCAAATCATAAGACATAGCCCACATTTCCAAAGTCCCCAGTATTCATATTCCCTCTGAAGGTATCTCTGTCTTTTTCTCATTTCTGCCAACCACAGTGATGAAACCAAATAGACACTGGTGCAACTACTGGGAGGAAAAAAAAAGCATCTTCCCCCCTTCTTCTCTTCTCTGTTCCACCATTGTGCTTCCCACATGGGTGAGAGCTGCCTGCCAGCTCCCTGCTTTCCCTTGCTGTTTTTTTCCTTGCTTCTGGTTGCACCAGCGCCCAAGAGCTCTCCATTGTTATGATGAATGAGCCACTACCTGCTGGTGCGAGGGAAACGTCTCCAAACTTCCCACTGCTTTTACGAGCACCGAGCTCAACAGCAAGCCCAATCCACAGGCGAGAGCAAAGCAACTAAACCGCGAGCTCCCCGCTGCTGCAACCACTAATGAGCCACTTACTTGGCATGAGCCCTCCTGCTGGCGATGGCACAGCACCTCGCTGCCAGCTCCCAGCTGCCAGGCCTCGGGAAAAGGGAGAGCCACGGAGTGGGGGGAGTCCAAGATTGCCCAGGCAAGGCACGCAATGGTAAAACTGGTATTTTTTCAGCCACCATTAGAGGTGCCTAGAGGGAACGGATTGGCTCTTCTTTTCCTTCCTTATTACTGCATCAGGAAATAACTTTAATGAGCTCTTTGAGTCTGAGGAGCAAAAAACAACACGGATTTCATCGCTGTACACTAGGTCTGAGCGCAGGGCTGCAGCAGTGTGCGTGGTGTCCATTTTGCACCTAAGCACCTCAAAAGCTCAGTGACATTGCATCAGGTCACTTCGTGGCAATAAGTGGTAACGCACAACTCAGGAAAGCAGAGCTATTTGCCCTTCTCCTTGCAAGCCAAACTTTCACAGTAACAGGCTGCTAATGTCTCGGAGTTGTTGGTCCCTGCGTGTGGGAGACAGCTTGTGCCTTCAAGCTGCTGTTGCCTGGAGAAAGACATGAAGGTGAAGTTTAAGTGACTAACTCCAAATGACCTTGCAGAATTACACAACCCTGCTAGGGGAGGATACAAGTCTCCCACTCCTGGCCTCTTGTTTTCCAGAAAAATTGTCTTTAAGCAAAAGATTATGGCCCAAATTAAATCACGTGGAAAACACATGCCAGCCCCCTCACTGAATTTTTGAATGGAGTTGCACTAAAGTACCACTAAATTGAGCAGAGTTACACCTTTTTTCAGCTGTGAGATCCACGGAGTTTGGACACGCTTCTGCTACCAAAGGCAGTCAAGCTGTAGCCATTTACACCAGTGTTGGTTTTGGCTTACTACATCTACATTAGTTCTTACTACAGCATTACACGATATTAGGTGCTTTTCTCAAGCAATGAGTGATGAAGACACTTTCAGAGAACTTTATAGCACTTCCGTTGACAATTTTCTGGGTTGGATGTGCATCTCCCTCATAGCAGAGGTCTCTGCACCACAGATGGCGTTTTACATATAGCTATAAAATGGCATAGTTGGAACTGCAGCATATGTGCCTTTGCTGTGTCTCCGTATCCCATGCAAGTCCACCGGCTTTCCAGCTAGCTCCCATTTTGCATACATCAGCTTAGCATTCAGCAGAGGCAGATGGGATGCTGCCCTCTAGTTCTTCCTTCAAATCATAGAAAAGATTGCAGCATTAAACTGGCGAAAAAGAAAATGAATAGGACCTTGCTCGTGAACATTATAATGTTTCCCTCCACTACAAAGCCACAGCTTTGCAATGTTATAAAATTGCTGCTATCTCTTTCCCAGTCCCCCCTCAGAATAAATTGGCAGCTCTCACTTTCATGGGTTTCCATTTAAGAGAATCCTGCAGGTTCTTTGGTGTTTTATGCTTGTGAAATATTTCCCACCTGATTCATTGAGGATTATTATTAAAGTGAATTTAGCACTGACTAAAGCTCCTGGATTGTCAGTCCCGGGAACGTGATGTTCTTTTCAGTTACAAACTATTACAGCAGGGAGAGGGGAAGATTGTTTTCCAGAGGTGCTTGCTGGCGTGGCCAGTCTGACCTCAGCTGGGAGGAAGGGCAGAAGGCCATTTCCCACTCAGACACTCTCCTCCACCAGCCCTTTCTGCTGTGGGTTCGTGCTGTCATGGAGATCATAGAATCATTAGGTTGGAGAAGATCTTAGAGATCATCAACTCCAACTGTACTTGTCTACTGCTAAATCATATCCCCAAGCACCTCATCTACCTGCCTTTTAAACACCTCCAGGGGTGATGACTCTACCACCTCCCTGGGCAGCCTCTGCCAGTGCTATCCAGAGACAGATGACTGTCTTCTTTGCCGTGCAGTTTCCTAAGGAAGTTACTTTCTCAGCTTGTAGTGGCTGAGGGGCACTGCTGTAGAGAAGATCTGTGGCCATGTCAGACCCTGATCCTGATCCAAGAGGGTCTGGGAAATATCATCAGAGAATGATCCCCCAAGGGCAGTCAGAGCAGAAGAGAAGAAAGATTGAGATAGAGATGTGAAATTTGTTAACCTGGCTTAATCTCTAATTAAAATTACCTCAGCTTATACGTAGCTGGAAAATACACCAGAAGTGTTCTGAAGGGAGTTTGGAGAGATGTCAGCAAGTTCCACGTTTCTCCAAGCCATCCATGCCACAATAATACCAACCCAAAAGAAGTTACATTTTCTCATCGATAGAGGGCAAGGCATGAAATCCCTCCCAGACCAGACAGCTTCTCAGAGATCAACGTGCGCAGAAGACCCACAGTTCAGGCTCCTGGATGCCTCCAACAGTGCTTCTGTGAGACCACAGCAAAGAATGCATCCAGCAAAGCCACATCATGCCTTGACAAGCCTTTGCATCCACTGAAGTCCTTAGAGATTAAGCACTATTGAATTCCTGAATTCCTCTCTTCTACAGGCAGGGAGTTTGCTGGCAGTGTTTTTGCTGGCACATCCAGTCTTCAAGCCTCTCTCCTGCACTGACTCTGCCAGGGATGATGGTTGTGTTGCTGAGAGCCTGTCTTACAGGCTTGTCATCCCTCTCTTACACAAAGACAAGCATAATTTTACTCCTACCTTCAGGTTTAAGGGTGAAGTTGTAGGGGATATAAACAACAAAAATGCTCTGTATTTCTTAATATTTTCAGTTAACTGCACAGAATACTTTAGGTCACACTAAAATATTTCTGAAGGGGAAGTAGAACTTCCCTACTCCTTTATTTTTGATACTCAGACAGAATCAAGATACAGCCAAGCTGATGCAATGACATCAGCTCTTGGTGCTGTCATCTCACATTGTTTGGCAGTCTTTAATCTTAAAACACCAGCATCCAGAGTCATACAATAAGGCTCAAAAGCATAGGAAGACAATGTGAGTGTCTCTTCCTTTTCACCAAGGAGAAAAATTTTATAATTGTGACCATGTGGGCCCTTCCAGGCTTTGAAAAAATATGGCAACAAATTTCTGGGTCTTTACCTTTTTCAGTAAAGAAATAACTTGTGATTTTGGAGCCAATCTTGAGTTTTAGAAGCATTTTGCTTGTGATTCCTGAACGCTCAAGGTTGGCAACATTGACCCTACCCTATATTCTAGGAGCACATGACAAGGCGACTTGCTATATCAGCTAACTTGTAAACACTGTAAACTGTCTGCATTTATGTTGAATAATCACTTTTGCAGGGCAAGCAAAATCAGAGCTCACAGAGCTCAAAAAAAAGAAGGAGGGGGCTGAAATCAATACACCCTTAGTTCTCTCGTCTCAGCAAAAGGAAAAAAGAGAGTCTCGGGCAGCTTTTTAACCATTTCACACTCTAAAGAAGAGGGGAAAGTACAAGCCGAACAGGCCTATATATGTCTCGTCACAGTTGTTAACATCACTTCTTTGATCTGATCCAAGATGTTGTGACAACAGCCTAAGCCCATGTCCAATAAAAATTTTAAAATATGAGACATATATAGTAAAATATTAAGACTCACAGCAAGTGTAATGAAATGATGTAGTGCCTGGGTGAAGATGAGTCCCTGAGAGCCAGGATTCTCACTCTGCAGGAAGCAAGAGATGTAGCAGTCCACCCCCAAGTGCCCATGTCTTGCCTGGTGTATCCTTTAACTGGAATGGCAGGGCCACCAACACATCCAAAACAGCAATCAAGGTGGCCTATCAGCCTGCTTATCTCTCTGTCCCCATCCTATTTCTTGTACTAATGCTGAGCAAATACATCACTTCTTCCACCTCATCAAGGAGGCTGATGCTACATACGAACCACAAAACCTCTGCATCTGCATCCCAGGCTTGGTCCATCCTCCCTGGGTGCTTCTTAGTCCCCAGAAGGTGCCAAAGCTTTGTGGTGCTGCAAGCTGAGGAAATCAGGCCAAGGCTGCCAGCTCAGCTCCCTCGCCCTTAATGTATGCAGGTAGCCGACTGGTCCATATGATGTCATCCCAGAATTAGCATGGTGATTAACAGCTGGCTTCCTGCCATTCTAATAGGCTCTAAATACCTCTCCTAGGAGCTCCTAAAAGACATTGGATTTTAGAAGGCGTGGGAGAATATATTTTGTATTCACGGAGTCTTCTTCTTACCCATAGGACGTTCAGTAATTCTCAGTAATTGTCCTACATTCTGTTTTTAATGCTCATTGTTTTCAAAAAGCTTTGCATTGGCAGATGCTCCTGCAGTCTCCATCCCTTGGTCCTGGCTCCCCATTTCCCCCCTTAAATTATTGATCTTTAGCCAGAACAGGATTTGTCTTCATTATACGTGAGCTGCAATCACCACAGATATTAGAGCAAACTCGTGGCAGCAGATTGATTAGTTCTTTGCATATGGAAGTAGGGGGCCCTCCCGCAGCTTTATTGGGGATCCCCAGAGCCGGTTGTTCTGTATGGGACACAAAAATGGAAATTAGATTTCAGTTAAATACATCAGAAATTAGATTAGATGTTATTACTTCAAAAAGCCAAGCTCGGGGGAGAAGTGCACCTCAAAAGACTAAAAAAAAAAAAAAGAATTTGTATGGAAATACCAGTAGCATCACTCCTTGCTTCAGTGATTTCCAAGTGGGAAAAACTTGAGTTTTACTTCCCACCACTCATGACCAACAAATCTAAGAGAAATCCACCTCAGTAAGGTGCAAAGATAAACAGCAATAAGAAGAAAAACTCATTCACCCTTGGGAACTAGAACTGCAAAAAGCAAGTCTGCACTCCCCATAGTCCTGGATCATTGCTGCTGCTGGTCTTTGCTTGTTGGGAGCAAGGAGTTGGAAATGAAGAGCTTGCTGCAGAGAGGTGTTCTTCTGTTGGGACCCATCCCAGCTGGTGTGTAAGGAAACTTTAGATCCATAAGGCCTCTAGCTAGACTTCGCTAAATAGCCTCTCTTCTGTCACAGTCTAGGACACCATGAGCACTGGTGATGGTGATAGCAATGGCCATGAGGCATCACCGCACACAGCACCAGATAAAATTTACAAGAGAAGTTTGTATGAGACATGGTATGTGGAGCCTACTGTTCCACATGTGAGAGGCACGTTGGGGAATTGCTGAAAGTTTCCAAAGAGAAATATGACCTGGGATTCACAAAGAAATAGGATGGCACCCTCCTGCAGCCAACCAAACACAGGAAGAGCTCAGCAACATACAAGCAGCTGTGGGGAGACCTGCAGCAAAGGGCAAACAAGCTGCACATGAAACATAGGATGTTTTTTGAGTCTTACATCAAGAATGAGAAGAAATGGCCTTTTCCGTAAGGAAGTCCAAGATTTTTATCATGATCAATCATTGGAAGAAAATCTTATGAAGTTTCGTTCTATGCTCGCTTAGCCCACAGATTCATTCTCAAAACAGGCTAAACCAAGTCCTATCATAATCTTGTATCCTGATTGATGCTTTTTTTTTGACTTGGAAAGCTATAGTCTGGGCAATGCTTGTTAATTAAAAACACTGTCACAGACGTCATTTTCCAACCCACCCCCACTTTGACCCCTTCAAGCTTTCCCTCTTCCCATCCCTTAGATACTTCCTATCTCTCACTTTTAAAACAACTTGTTTCCATTTCAAACCTTTTGTTGGCTGTCAGACTAAACTGAGATAAGATAAGGCGGTCTAATTACTCCGGTTATTTTAGATCGATCTGATTCCAACGAATCACACTCCAGTTATTTCAGAAAGCTGCAGGTTTATTTAAGTAGAAATTAAGCTATACAGTTAACGTTTCTATTATAAGGACTCTTGCAAACAACTTGGTAATAGGCTGTTAGCACTTTTATATTCATAGCCTTTTTGGCCTGGAAGAACAAGATGATTAACATATGTAAAAGCTCCAAATGATCAGCATCCTTGATGCTGATCCAAAGAACCTCCAAAGAGCCATTCCTCAGACATGTCCTTTTATAACCCAAACCATTTAATTTACATATTCATTTACATATGTCCCACAACACTTTAAAAGTTTCTCTTTGGATTGGTTCAATGGCAATTCATTTATATTTATCTCACTTCCACATTTGTAACATCATTAGAGTCACAATGAGTTTAAAATACTGTAACAAAATCCTTGGTGTCAGAACAGCCCCACCTTAGAAATGTCTTATTAAAATTCCTCATCACCCCGTCTCAAAACATCTTCTAATCATATTCCAGTGCAACAAATTAGCAAATCGCAAGGTTGTAGCTCACGTTATCCAATTAAATGAAAATGAAGGACTTTAGCTTTGTCAAAGACAAATTATTCCTACTGCTCTTTTCAGCCAGCTTCCTCTCCCATTTCTGGTTTCTTTATATCTCCACAGCTACCAAAAACATCCTACAAGCAGTAAAGACACATTGCTTCAAGGGCAATGCCAAAGCAAGTTTCCCAAATGTCCCATTTTCCCTTGCCTTTCATGGACCTCATGGCAGCCCTAGCATCTGGCAGATGTTCACTCTTGATAGAACATCCACCACAATGAGGTCCTGGTCTGTGAGCAAAGCGTCAAGGTGATTCAAGATTAACAATAAACTTTCACTTTTTCAATTCTCTGTCCCTAAAATAGTTCTCATCTTTTGTCAGTCTTTCCTATTTATATTACAAGCTCTCCAGAGACATTTTATTTAGAAGTCAGCACAATGGAGCCCCAAATTCTCTCATGAACATAGGTGGTACTCCTTTCTTAATCATAATGATCAGCACCGTCACTGACCCTTTCATACAACGTCCCAATCTCACTGTCATATGCAGCTGTTATTTTGGGAGCCATTTCACACATCTAAGGTGATTAAATGGCTTTCATCATTTTGGCAGTCAGAAAAGTTGCTACCATACAAGGACAAAGTTTCCCAGGAACAGGAAAGCTACTCAAGAACCTTCTTCTCATTTTCCAAAGCTAACAGTGTCACTGACAAAGGCATTTACAGGTTCTCTATGCAATGGGCTAGAATTAACGAAGGGGGTGAGTCATTTTTCATTTGCAGAATTTTAATGACTGTCAACAGCATTTGCATTCATTATTCCTCCATGACATACCAAAGACCTGGGGAAATTTTTGCACTTAGAAGACTACATCACTGCATTACCAGTTATGTCGAGGTCTTAGTATTTATTTGAATTATTCTTGGCATGGTTTTTCTTCTCAGTGCAGTATGGAGCATATAATTACTGAAGTAAATAGATATCCTCACATGCATGTTCCTATAAAATAGTGTAAATATACCACAGAACTGATCATCTCTATAACATAAATATTTTTCCATTGAAGGATCATACAATTTCATGAGTAGAGTTTATTTTTCCATTTGCAGCCAAGTAACTGTGTGGCTTGTGAATCAAAGTGAAAAATCCATAGCCGGGATTTTCAAAAGGAATAAAGATACGGAATATGGGTTTTTCATGGAGGATTTGCTATATCTCCATTGAAAACTTAAATTCCAGAGTTGTAGATACCTGAAATCAGACACTTCCTGTGTGTCTCCAAGTATTATACAAACATGAAATGTGAGATATTATAAGCTTTATTACAAGTCACTTCTGAAAAGTCATAGCCTGGCAGCCAACTGAACACCAGAGGCAATACTACCAAGAGGTTTCCCCCACATGTTCAACAACCCCATTTTAAAGAGGTTGCTCATAAGAGTTCAGTCCTGACAGCCAGTTCAGTCCTGGTTTCCCTGGTGAGAATGATGACAAATGAGTCAGTCCATGCCAAGCAAGACAACAGCTTTCGTGATTTAGGTTTTCCATCAATAAGAAGAGCTCAGAAGGCAACAAGTTGTGCCAGTAGGGTCAACAACAGATTCCAGAGTGCTGTGATTTTTCATTATTTGATAAAATAGATAAACCTCATCCAATACATACCCAGCAGAAGGTTAAAACCCTCTGTGAAGGAATTAAACACTCATGCTCTCACATCTGTGAGTGACAACAAGTACAGGTACCTTATCCTGGTCCACATGCCAGCCGCTAACTGCTTTTGCAAACAGAAATACCCTCGAGCTTCCTACAACTTTAGTGGGAATTAACAGATAGAGGCAAGAGTGGCATTATCTAGGGAGGGAGGAGGTTGGCAGGTATGAAACCCTCCCCATGATGCAGCTTGGGGCATATTTAGCTTACATAATGGACAGCGGCAGTGCTGTTATCATAGAATCACCAGGTTGGAAAAGGCCCACTGGATCATTGAGTCCAACCATTCCCATCAATCACTAAACTATGTCCCTCAGCACCTCGTCCACTGGTGCCTTAAACCCCTCCAGGGAAGGTGAATCAACCCCCTCCCTGGGCAGCCTCTGCCAGTGCCCAATGACCCTTTCCGTGAAAAATTTTTTCCTAATGTCCAGCCTAAATCTCCCCTGGTGGAGCTTGAGGCCATTCCCTCTTGTCCTGTCCCCTGTCACTTGGGAGAAGAGCCCAGCTCCCTCCTCTCCACAACCTCCTTTCAGGGAGTTGGAGAGAGCAATGAGGTCTCCCCTCAGCCTCCTCTTCTCCAGGCTAAACACCCCCAGCTCTCTCAGCCGCTCCTCATAAGGCCTGTTCTCCAGCCCCCTCACCAGCTTTGTTGCTCTTCTCTGGACTCGCTCCAGAGCCTCAACATCCTTCTTGTGGTGAGGGGCCCAGAACTGAACACAGGATTCGAGGAGCGGTCTCACCAGTGCCGAGTATGGAGGGAGAAGAACCTCCCTGGACCTGCTGGTCACGCTGTTTCTGATCCAAGCCAAGATGCCATTGGCCTTCTTGGCCACCTGGGCCCCTGCTGGCTCCTGTTCAGTCGCTGTCAACCAACACCCCCAGGTCCCTCTCCTCCAGACAGCTTTCTAGACAGACTTCTCCTAGTCTGTAGCTGCTCAGAGTTGTTGTGCCCCAAGTGCAGGACCCGGCATTTGGCCTTGTTAAACCTCATGCCATTGGACTCAGCCCAGCGGTCCAGCCTGTTCAGATCCCTTTGGAGACTCCCTACCCTCCAGAAAGGACTACGGTGAACCCACTTCATGGGTGAGTCTGAGCAGAGGATTGCCATTTCCACTCCTCAAATCTCAGCATCCCTCAGAGACAGGGAGAGCAAAATTGGGACCAATAGCTACACTTGCCTCTGTACCTTCAAGGGAACTTTGATGGATTAGTTTATTTATTTTTATATCTTACAGTAGAAAAGCATGAACATTTACTGATAGAAAGCTTATTTTTCTCTGGTTTCAATTCTAGCTGTAGCAATGCTTTTCTTTTATGTTGGAATATGCCTTCCAGTGCAGATTTTCAGCAAAATAAACCTGAGCTACAGAACTGACCTGTCACAGATCACTGCAAACCCAGCCCAGATTTTAAACCCATCACAAACCAGTAAAAGACTCCATATTTTATCTTTTATCCTTTTAACCACAAATATAATTTATTTCGTTCTTTGGTAGGACAGTGAGCACAGTAACAGAGTAGAGAGACCATTTAAAACAGCTGGGGGTGATCTGTAATCCCTAGGCCAACACTACCTAATTTTTCGTATGATATTTACCCTCCCTTGAATTCCTGTTCATCAGGTTCTATGTTCTGTTGACATTCCCCTACTAATTAGAGAGACATTTTATGGTACCAAAGAGACAGTCCTTCCTTTCAGTCCCAGACCTATGAATTCCCTTATTTCTCATCTTTATTTGATCAACAGGTAAAGAAATGACAAATTAGTCATTTACAATTCTCCAGATGAAACTTACATCTCTGTGTGTCTCTAATGAAGCTAGCCTAATGTGTCATGAATTTCTGATGCTATCTTTCAGAAACACTTGCAATGCGAAGCTTGTCTGAAACAATGCACCTACAAGCTATATTTTATAATCTGCCTTCTCATATAGAAGTCACACACACATGTGAAAAAGCACTTAACAGTAGTTATCTCTACTCTATTGAAAAAGGAACTTTCCAATTTTCAGTTATGTTAATACAAAACCTAATGTCCTGTGGAAGCTGATGCGAGTTGTGCATGCATGAATTATTATCGATTTTTCTTGCAAAGACTCATCTCTGGACTACAAAGAGTCTCAACATAAAAGTTAAGGTGAAATACTCTCTAAAATGTTTTACACACAAGGAAACTAATTCCATTCTTCTGTGGTTAAACTGACAGATATTGCTATGATATCTACTTAATCCTTTCTGGATGAGTATTAGATTTTTCTTGGCACAGCATCTTGTACTAGTGAAAATAAATAAATAAATAAGGTAAAAAATGCTGTTGCCAAGGAATTAAGCAAGAAAACGTTGAATGTTATTCTTGCAAAAGTAGCTCAAATAAACTATCAATGTACAGGATAAAGTGGAAAATGCATGAGTCAGGCTAAACCATCATATCTGCTGGGGAGAGTGCGAAGCCGTGCACCGCACCCAGGCTCTGCCTGGAGTAACCGGAGAGCTATCCTGCTGGAAACACTGTCAGATGAGCTACCTTCCAGGACTGCAGCTTTGTATTTTGGTGGTGACTCAGAGTTTAAGCTTGTCAGAAAATAATTATTCCACCTACCCAGGTAAAACATTGATCTTTACATGAAAACCCCTAAACTGTATACTTTTGCACATCATGTACACCAAACTGGAGATTAATAAATGATGCTACAGTTCTTCACAGGCATTTTTACACTGTCTTCATTGTGCTTTCATTCTCCTGTGTGTGGTATACTCAGTGGATGGACTGCATCTCCCCCAGCACACTATAATTTCATTTCCTGGCAGTTTTCCATTGTTCATCATGGGGAGTTCCCAGATGAAGTGAATCAAGAGTTTTGTGTTCAAGTGAAGAGTCCAGACAAAAGAAGATACAGATATGGAAAAAGAGAAAATAGCAATGAACTGATTGAGGATCAGCACATTCCAATTTGTGAATAAAGAATTGATCCATTTTTGTTGTCTGCAACTCCAGACTTGGAAGTTACCTTCTCTTCCTTCACCACTGCTCCATCAGGAAAGCTACAGTCAAGATGAGCTTTTTCCTCAGCCTGCAAATGCCGAGAAAAGACTTCATTTTCCAGTGGTTTCAGCCTGAATGGAAAAACCTGTTTCAAGACTCACTGGCTGGGGAGGGAAGATGCTGAGACACGAGCCATGCTAGAGACAGCAGGAAGGAGCGTGTAGTCCCTGCTTGTATGTTCATAACAAGTCTGCTGATTTATTGACATTACTAACCATTTGCACTGCTGTAAATTAAATCAAAAGCGGACTTGGAGTTAATACATGGGGGTGTAGATCCCGCAGAGCTGTCAGTATTTTGTTTTTTCCTCCCATATTACAAAGGCAAGTAACTGCACAGGGTCCCCGAATACACTATCTTCTGTTCACTACAAGGAAAATGAATTCATCCTGATCACTCCAGTAAACACTAAACCCGCTAAGGCACATATTTAATCAAATAATTAGAAGAGGTGCAGGGAAAATGTGTGCTGAAAAGATAATGTTGCACTTTAAAGGATTCATTATTGGTTATTACATTTTATATAGAATGTCATTTCCTTTAGTAGTTAAAGAAAAGGTGAAGGAAGAAAAACAAAGTCCTACAGACTAAATGCTTCAGCTCCATCTAAATTATAGACTGCTAAGAACATGCCTGAAATTGGAGGTGCCACCTTTTAAAGAAGCACTGCCATTATGTTGCTAACGTGGCACTATCTGATTTCTCTCGTTTCAAAAATTATTCTCTGCATTCAAGCACTCAAGCAAAGAGAAGCATAAGCATTCTGGCAGAGCATTTCTGTCCTATAGCCCCAGGAACCAGCATCCCCAGCCTGTTTGCAGAGCATGTGGAACCCACAGGAGCATGCAATGCAATCAGAGGGCAGGAGACAAAGCTGTATATCACCATCCCACACGGGAAGGCACTGGAGCATAGAAGTGCTTCGCAAAGACCCAAGAAAGATGATAAGAGCAAAGCGCAAGCACATGAAGCACAAGAAAAAGGAGGAAGATACAGCAAAAGGTGTTCCTCACCATCATGTCAACATCCAGCAGTAGGTTTGATTTAACATGATGTAAATTAAAGCACAACCCTACCCACAAAGCCTCTGAAAATCTTTCCCTGTGCTTCACAAACTGCTGTTCTCTTCACCCTCAGCGGAGGAGTATTTTAAAGCCAGAAGACTGACAAATAGTTAAAACCACCTATTGAAAAGTGTCTGCTGCTGGTTCTGCTGTTAGTATTGAGATTTCCTGTCAGCCTTCACAGAAATTCTTTGGGAGTCTGACAGGATTAAGGGGATTAATACATTAAAGCATTATTACAGCTTTCACAGGGGATTTTCAAAGACTTTACACTGTGATCTATTTGTCCTGTTACATAAAATGAGCATTAATAGGCCGATTGAGAAGAATCGCTGCAATCGATAACATTAATTTTTGTAAACATATTCTGCTATCAGAGTGAGGAGGTGACCAGCCCTCCCACAGTGTGTTGCTTAAAATAAGCTGCATAAACATATTTTTGGTGTATGCCAAAGGTTGGTCTGAGTGTTACATCCTACTCCTGACAGGGAGAGATTTGTTAACATTGAGTCACAAACCCCAACTTCTCAACCCCTGTGGTGTCCTGGCTGACTCATCACCTGGATTGCACATCACCTGCTATTCAGAGACCCATGCTGTGACTGTATTGCCAAACAGCTCCATTTGGAGGACAGAGCTTTTACCTTAATTAAATGTTCACGGGTAGGTGGGTGGTTGTTAGGTGCTGGGGTCCTCCTAGTTTCCTGCTGAAGAAGATCATCATGC
This sequence comes from Phaenicophaeus curvirostris, assembly GCF_032191515.1. Lineage (NCBI taxonomy): Eukaryota > Metazoa > Chordata > Aves > Cuculiformes > Cuculidae > Phaenicophaeus > Phaenicophaeus curvirostris. Next base: position 6,019,901 of record NC_091411.1, read on the forward strand.
TGGAGACACCTGACTGCCAAGTCTCCTTCCCTGCCCCAGTCCTTCCCATGACCAGTTGGTTCTTGCATGACCAGATCAAAGGGAAGTAACTGTAATGCTTCCATTCTCCAAGTCAACTCACTCCTAATTTATTTCAGCTCATAAGCAGCACTTGCCCTTGCTGATTTTCCAAACTATCCTCACATGGGCAGGGTCTACACTCCCCCTCAGCACTGCACTCTCACCCTCATTTGCATTTCTCTAGAAACAAATTAATGCCATCCCTTAGCATAAATTTTGATGTTTTGTTGAGAAAATTTCCCCTCAAAACTTTTCAGAGGAAAAAATGTCATCATCTCTCCCCTCTAATTTCATTCCCTGGCTGCTTCTTGTAAGTCTAAAATATTTAGGCATAGAGAGATAGATCCTCATCTCTTGTAAATCAGCATAAATTAGTACAGGTGAGAATCAGGGCAGCATTTTCCACAGAGTTATCTTCTAAAAGAGATGGACAGCCTCTTTAGCTGTGGGCTCTGTTGTGGAGAGGAGCTGGGTTCCAAAGCTTCTCTTTTGCCCAGTGCTTTCAAGATAATATAGAAGGCATGGTCTTTGCTTATGCTTGTCCTTGACTTTAGACAGTACCTAACTCAACTACCCCCAACTAAACTAGCAACTACATAATTCACAGACCTTAAGGGATCCATGAACCTCTAATTTAGGACAAGAAGCACTAACTGTGGCTTTCGGATCAAGACCTAAAATACGGGAAGATTAAAGTTGAGAATTTTGTTTTTGTAAGCCAGACTAGGTAGCCCATTTTCAGTGAAATATGATAGCTATTTTGTGTCTAATTTCCCTAGGCTGTTCTGAAAATCCAGGCACTATGAAATCCCTCAAAGACTTAACAAGGGTCAGTCACCTCACACCCATTATCTTCTCAAAGTGGTTGCTTAGCCATTGAGTCTAGTCTCATTTAAGAGCTATTAATGAGCTACTTGCATCAGCGTGATGTATATTATTGTATAAATGTGATTGGCAATTTTTGGTTGCTATGAAATGCAACGTTGGCTATGTAAAAAAGGCTTCACACTGAGATTTCAGCACTGCCATGCCAGGCAGAAAAGAGTATGTTATCTTGCAACAGGTTAACAACTTGTTACTAAAGCATTGAAGCAGTCTGGTGGATGGAGGGTTAAAACTAATTTGAAGATATGATGTTGGGAATCAAAGGTATCCATGTGGGGAGAGACTGCAGCTGGGACAGAACTTGTGTATCCAAATCAGCATCTTCTCCCCTGGCAGCAGTCTAAGAATATGGGCTTTGTCTAAAAGCAGGAGACGCAGGCACGTGATTAAGTAAGTATTGGAAATGGCTTGCCAGCTGGTTAATGGAGAGTCAGGGAAGTCTCTTGGATCTGATCTGACCATAGGTAAATAAAAACACAGTTTTCTTTTATTTCTCTCTTCCTTTTTTCATGATACTGCAACTGTTGTAGCTGTATCTTTCTTTAACAAAATGTTTTTTCAATTAGCATTTAGCTTGTTTTTAGTTTATATACATATATATATATGGCCCATTTCTCAAAGTTCAGTCTCAATTCAAGTCTCCAATGTATCTGGATTGCAGATGGGGCAGATTGTGTCTGTGACAAGGTAGGGGCTGGCTCAGGAGGGGATCACATAAGGGGCTGCAGTGACAGCACCAGCTGGGACCGCTCCTTGGCTTGGTGAATTCTGTTCCATCAAACCCCAGTAGTTTACTCCCAGCCACAATTCTCTTCTTTTAATGTTGTAGCTCAGGAGAAACTGTCATATTTTTACCAGATTCAATAGGAATGGCAGTGTGTACAAGTCAGGGAACCTTTTCCAAGTCAGACATTAGGAAAGCCTTTCTACAGTTTCCCTGCTCCCTTATCCCACCCTTCATCCACTAAACCAAAGTGCTTTGCAATACCTGATGTAGGCAAATAGTTAAAAAAAGAACTCTAGCAAGTGGTTGCTGTTATTCCTCTCAGTATTGAGATCTCCTGTCAACCCCTTCACAGAAATACTTGGATAGTTTGACAGGATTAGGAGGATTAATATATTAATGCATTACTACAGCTTTTACAGGAGATTTTCAAAGACTTTAAAAGTGAGATCCATTTGTCCTGTTACATAAAACGTACAGTAATTGTCTTAATTGCTCCATTGTGACTAGGTATTGCTGCTCAAACAGTGCTGCATCTCTAATTGCGTCAATTGTTCTGGGATCTTGCAGAAGAACAAAAAAACAAGGTGAGCCAAAGATGGGACTGCTCTCCAAAGATTTCTCTCAAACTGCATCTCTAAACTGGACATAGGGAAAAGAACTGATTCTGTAATCCTAAACAATCCTGTCCATGAAGACAAAGCAAATAGTGTACGAAGGTGGTCACAAGCATAGTTTTTCACCCAGAATGTAGACATGAGTGTAAAGGTGTAAAATTGGTATCAGAGGTACAGCTGGGTGGGTCTCCCTTGCAGTGATATTTGATAGACAATTACAAGTGGATAGTAATTGAGGTAGTTCTCAGTAAAATATCTTTTGCACCCAAAAATGCTGATTTGCCATGGAAACGTGCAAACATCTTTTCAGCTCCATCAGGAAGAGAACTTGTACAGTTACTGAGGACTGACCCCAGTGTTGACTAGGAAAGGCAGCTTAAGTTACTGTGGGAAATGACTGGTAGGTGAGAACACCAGGAGAGCTGGATTCTTCACCTATTCCTAACCTATTCTTCACCTATTCCATTTGCTCTTCATCAGAGACTTTCTCATTTAGAGAACAAAAATTTGATTATAACAGTGAAGTGATTAAAAAAAAACCTTCTGGAAGAGCAGAGCTCCTTCCTTTTCAGAGATTTCAAAGCAGCTGAGAAAAACAGATGAAATTTATAACATGGTCACAAATAACATACCTTGAGTTTTCTTATTTCAGTGATTTCTCAAGTTCTCTGGCATACTGGATTTCACCTGACTAAATGATCATCTGGATTTCAAAATCCACAGAAATTCTGATGAAAATGCCTAGGGGTATAGTAAGAGAACAGGAAAAAAGTGAGATCTGCTGTGTTGGAAGAAGAATTTGTCAGTAAGGAAATAAGAGAGACTTAGAGTCAGGAAGAATTCTAATCTAATCTGCTGAGGTCCTTTGTCTGACTATGACTTCCCCTTCCATAAAGACAGCAGGTTCTTGTTTCAAAAGCATATAAGATCACTACACAGGCAATTGATGCTATCCCCTATGAAAGCCTTTCTGCAGTTGGAGAACAAACAGCATCACACTGATTTCTTTCCCCCCCCAGATTCGCTGCAATGGAAATTGTATTTCTCAGCTTGCCTTCCACATCTAAATTATTCTTCGAGTTGTTATCCATTCCATAATGTACACTGAAGTCACTTGCACAACATCTCCCCATCTGAACTCTTGAATTGCTTTGGTCTTTGGGAAGCGGGGGTAATATCTCCTGCAAACACAAAGCCTTTTTGCCTTACCATTTTCTTTAACTTTCTGTTTACAGGCAGGTCAGGAGAAGGGAATATTCTTTTCCTGGGGTTTCTGCAGGAGCCATGCTCACCAGTTCTCTTCGCCATCTATTTAAATGTCTGCATCTGCTTTAAGCTGACAGAATCCAGCTGTGGCAATGAGTTTGCCCCCTGTGTGTGACTTTGTTAGCATTCAGCTTTGTAAAGAAAGGAGGTGAATTTGCCAAGAAGTTGACTGGGGAGAGGCTTGAGGCTAAGGTTTAAATATCTGTCACTAGATCATAGAAATAGGGGGGAAATATAGATATTGATGGACTGTTTGCATTTCTGCTCATTGTAGGCTTTAAAAAATGCTAATTTGTGGGTTTCAAGCCTGTTAATAAGCTGTCAGATCAAGATGAAAAATTATATAAAGTGCAGTAATTGAAAAAAAGGAGAAAAAAAGCACAGAAATTAAAGAGAAATCTTTGTCCTAATTTGATTTGTGACTTCATTGTAACAGAATAAAGCAAGTCTAGATATTAACAATTCATTTACATAACCAACTCCAATCAAGCAATTCAGATAAATGTGCATTCACTTCTGGAAAGGTGGGAGGATTCATTTTAACCTATTAACACCCTTCCTTTCATATATGTTATTGACTACTTTCTTCCATTACCAGATAAAGTTGTTTATTGGTGAAGAAAACAACTTCCTGGATGGCAGGGAATGTAATTTTCAAAGCTTCAGGGTTCCATCAAGGCATTAGTCTTGGTCTTCATACACACACACAATAAAAAAAAGACAGGCTTTGGAAACTAGAAAGGAAAGGGGATGCAGTGAAAAAGCAGCTTCATCTGCAGTCTCCGTTTGAGAGACGGGAAACTGAGGTACAGAATAAGCTGCTTTTTTATGAGCTCTCATGGGAATTGTTTGGGAAAGAAAAGGAGAACCTAGTCTGAGCCAATCTAAGGGGTCTCTACTACCACTTCTAATTTTTCTTACATTCTTTACCTTCATACTTAGGTGCCAGTGACAAGATTTCTAATAGAACTTGCCACCGTTTAAAACAATTCATACCTTTTACCACACAAGGCACATATGCCTTATTCTTGCTTGTCACATGCAAGGAAGCAGAAGCAGAGAAACTTAAGTGGCTCATCTGAAGTCAAAGAAAAAGCCCTGAGGCACAATAAGCCATGAGGACTGACTGGTCCTCACATCCTCTATTTATACTCAACTTGCTAACAGCAATGTGCCATGCAGGTTGCTCGTTGCTTACGTATTCCCTGGTCATAATTAAATCTAATAGTTTCGTAGTTCTCCACTGAGTAATAAAACAAAAGGCAGTCAAATTCCCAGATCCTCCATTTACTGGTAAAGGTAAGGCTGTCTTTGTCTACATACATTACTCAAGTCTAATTAGAACTGTAAAGGATTTTCATGACTTTGTAGTTTTCCCTACTCAAAAGTAAATCCATTCTTAATACCACTGAGAGCATATTTTGAGAAAGTCAGAGAGAACAGAGAATTAAAGGAAAGCCTGAGCAAAGATATGGGAGAGGATGCCAGGTACAATCACTGAAGCAAATAAAGTGAATTAGTTTGGGAGGCAGCTAACCATTCCACTGAGGAGAGGAACCGGAGACAGAATGGCAAAGCAGGGAGATCTGAATGGTGATATAAAGCTAGGAGAGACAGCATTAGGGTGTTCTACAGCCACGTGTTTTGTTCTTATTTACATGACTATGAGATCTAGGTAACTGAATGGACATGAAGGTTGTTTCTACGCTATTTGTGTAGCAAAGAGAGGAATTTGGTCTCCATTTTGTCATAAAGGCTTCAAATTGTCACAAAAGACTGGATTTCTTTTTCCTCTTCTGCCAGCTGTCAAGACTCATGGGTCAATTGAAGGCTTAAGCCACAGAAAATAAATTTTCCAAAGCCGCTCACTTCCTATTCATTTACACACAGTAATAACACATTTGTTTTATAGCCCCTCTGGGATCACTTTGATGCTTAGGTAGCATAATTTCCACCAAAATTGTGCACTTCTTGTGTTTTCTAGTGGCCAAACACCTCCCTGGACCAGCCAGTAGGACACTCGGTAATGAGAGCATGGCAGTTACAGTCCCCGTGACATCTTATTGCTGTGATACTGTATATAAAGAAGTAAGCAGTGATACCAGCAAGACTAACTTTGGATCCTGCACTTACCACTGTTCTTCACATAGACTTATCAAAAAAGTTGTAATGTCTTTCCATGAACTATTTAATGGCTAAGGTACATGATTTTGCCATTTGAGGTTCATTCTGCAGAGGACAGAGTTCTGCATTTCCATGCGGGTCTGCCATTCACCGTCTTTGAAAATGCCTTGAGATACCTTTTGTGGTTGAAGCAGTGTAGTTTGAGGTAATTCTGGAACAGAGAATGAAATCACATCAGGGTGAACTGAACCGGCCACCCGTAAGATCTTGAGATCACCTATTGATTTAGGGAAGGGATCGTCTCCCTGTACTTGGCACAGGTGAGGCTGTACCTCAAATACGGTGTTCAGTTTGGGGCTCCTCGGTACTAGAAGGACATTGAGCTGCTGGAGTGCATCCAGAGAAGGGCTACAGAGCTGATGAAGGGTCTGGAGCACAGATCTTTTGAGGAGCAGCTGAGATAACTGGGGTTATTTAGTCCAGAGAAAAGGAGGCTGGAGGGAGATCTCATTGCTCTCTGCAGCTCCCTGAAAGGAGGTTGTAGCAAGGTGGACATTGGTCTCTTCTCCCAATTGGTTAACAACAGGATGAGACCAATAGGCCTCAAGTTGCACCAGGGAACATTTAGGCTGGATATTAGGAAAAAATTCATTTCTGGAAGAATGGTGAAGCACTGGCACAGGCTTCCCAGAGAACTGGTAGAATCACCTCAGGACGTGGTTTAGTAGGTGGTGTGGGCTGACGGTGGGATTTAAAGGTCTTTTCCAACCTGGATGATTCTATGATTAAAAATAGAAAGTCGGATACTTCTGGGAGTGCAGGTCTAGGTCTCAAAGGCACCAGCAACTATAAACTCCTCGTATTTTGCATTTAAGTTCAATACACAATTCACTATAAGGAGACGTTTTCTAGCTGGGTTTACTGGCCTAACTTCAAACTTTCAACTAAGTTTGGGGCTTTTGCAGACTTTTTTTTAAGCTTCAGATAGTTCAAAGCTTTTCAGCAAACCAAGTGTGAACGTGATATTGAACAGTACACAGACAAGAGATGTGGTAAGGCTTTGACAAGCTGCAAAGAGCACAGGCTGCACCTGCAAGGCGTGTGGCACCAAGAAGGCATCACCCACCTCCAGGCAAGGGGAGACCACCTGCATGGGGGAAGCTGCTTTAGCCAGCAAGGTCAGTGCTGTGGGGCAGAGTTGATGTCTAAGACATAATTTCCGTGTGACAGCTTCATAAGAAACACAATTTAATGTTGCACCAGATCCATAAATGTCATAAATAAAACATTAAAAAACATTACTCGGTATGAGCCGAAATGCCCTGGTTTAAAAACAGAAAATCAAGCTGCTGCAGTTCTCTTTCCCTTATTAGAAAAACTAATAAGGTTAACATTTTCAAGTTGAATTTCTTATTATGCAGAAGCTGCATTTTTCTATTAAAAAAAAAAAAAGGTAAAAGTCCAAACCCAAGAAAATTTTAGTAAGTTGATAATAATTTAATTAACATGGATTAACTGGTACAGACACATGACACGGTCTGCTAGAAGATATTCAGCCTATAGGGAAACCATTGTCTTTTTGGAAAACTGGCTTTTGCAGCGGGGCTGGGCATTGTATGCCTGTCACTGGATTCTTAAGCAATCCTAAGGACACCTGAACTTCATTATTATTGTCTGTTTGGGAAATGAAGAGGGAAGGTTTGTTTTTTTCTTCCACAGCAAAGAGAAAGTGGAGGCCAAAGAGCACTGAAGGTCTGTTTTGATGGATCCCCATGTTTGTGTCTGTAGCTTCCTCACACACTTCGGAACTTCAACATCCAACCAAACAGGCTTTCCTGGGCTTAGTTGCCTTCAAAAGCACCATCGTGCCTCCACCCCAAGCCTGGAATCTTCTGAGCAGTGTTGGAAATGGCTTATTGAGAACTCACTTGTCCACTTCCCCGGCAGCTTTGTTAGCATCCATTCCTCTGTATCCAGGTGGAAAAAGCACAAAGGAAAGTAAATAATAAGGCTGAGTTCATCTCTAGTCTTCTTGTAGCTCTTGTCATAGACCACTGCTTATTTATTTATTCTCCTTATTGTCCTGTGACTGAACTCCTATCATTGAATTGTCTGTACCTACGGAATCCCTTGTGAGGCAGGAGAGATGGAGAGAAAGGGGAAGGGAAAGGAGAAGGAGAAGGGAAAGACAAAGGGGAAAAGAAAGGAGAAGAGAAAGAGGAAAGGAAAGGGGAAAACGGGGAAAGAGAAAAGGGAAGGGGAAAGGGGCTTGGTGATAGGGGAAGGAAGGAAGAGGAAAGGAGAAAGAGGAAAGGGGGAAAGGAAGGGCAGAGATGAGGGAAGGAAAAAGAAGGGCAGGGAAGGCAAGGCAAAGCAAAGGGAGAAAGAAGTACACGTTGTGAAAAGCAATACCCAGGACTTCAGCAGCAAAACAAAGCTATCAACTGCAGAGGAGAAATACAAGCTTCAGACTGTTCTCTGGGAATTCTCTCTGTACATTCCTCACCTGAGAGGACAGGTGCAGTGGGGAGAGGTGTACACGGTGCACAGGTACTTGGCAAGGGAGGGCTGCAGTCTTTTGGAAGCACTGGATAAACATTCCAAAATCTATGCAGATATTTACACCTGCGGCCCAGCCCTGAAAAGCAGCCACAGTTCACAGCGAGATCATTTCACCCGCCACTGGACAACAATCACGCCTGGGGTAAAACAGGCAGCTCTACATACTGATAGACTGCAAAAGCAGCAGTGCGTTGTGCCAGTGAGTACTTTGATTTCCCCAGACAACTACCAAAGACCCCTGCGTAGGCTATTGTCTCGGCAGAGATCCACTGGCTGAGCACTCTCTGAAATATATTTTCACACTCGCTTTAATGTTGTTCAGCGAATGGCTTCATTACGCTTCTCCAGACATTTTCCAAATGTGTCTATCCCAGGTGGACTCAAGCTCTGGAAAAGTTATTTTTGCCTAAAAATTCACCCTATTTATAACTCTGCCTTCTATAGCAGGCAAAGTCCTTTTTGCTAGACACTCCGCCTGGCAGGCCCAGCTCTCTCGCATACACTCGTTATGTATTTTTTTGTCCTCTCAGTTTTCTCATTCACTGAGCCACAGATAATTATTGAGCTGGAAATGATAAAAGACAGGCCAGTTAATATAATGAAGGAAAAAAGGAATAAAAATACAACCAGTTTGTTCATCAGGCAAACTGCACCTGTGCCTCAGCAGACAAGCTTGTCTGTCTTGAAGATGCCTTTGTCTACCTTCCATAGTGGAAAGGAAGGAATAGTCCACCCACAAGTTTCTGCGGACTCTTCCAAATAGTTTTCTCCCCTTTGCTGAGGCACCTGAATGATTTTCATAAAGTTTGACAAAGGGAGTGCACATTTTCCTTGCGGAATATCAGACTGCATCCCAAGGAGAACTTGTGCAGAAGAGATGCTGAGATGTTGAATCCTCTGTCTGAGGATCAGGTTAGAGAATGTGCCCCAGGAGACGGGTCTTGGGAGCTTCCTGCAGAACCAGAGCTGAGGTGGATTGACATGAACCAAGGACAAAGAGTGGGAGAAAAGAGTTCTTTCAAATAGCCAAGGTATAGGTGTCAGAGGTGGCTCAAGTAGGACTCTATGACTATGAGGTCAATTTGCTGGTGATTCCCATTCAGTCAAGGCTTCCTTCAAATAGAGTATGAATCAAATAGGGAAATCTGTGGCTTGAACAATTCTTGATAAGTAAATGTTAGAATACTCTCAGATTACAGCCATTTTCCTCAGATTTTAAGTCCAGATGATACCAACGCTTACAAAGCAGCGTGACAGGGAGGTATTTCTACATTCCTGAGTTTACCAGCATTCTTAAGATTCCCTTTCTTCAACACCATAGCCATTTTTCATTGTTAGCTCTCACTTCTATCTCACTCTCACAGCAATGAAAGCAAAATTGTGGCTCTAAAAGGAGTGTGTGGAGTGGCTGACTGTTCTTCTGTAGGTGAGAATGTTCAAAATGCAAGAGAGCAATAGGGCAGGAATGAAGCTCTTTCCCAGTCTTCTAAGCTTCTGACAACACACAGAGTTGCTGCTGTTCACGTCTTCAGGTTCTCTCAGCTATATCCTCTCCAGCCTCTGCTGGACAGGGGTCTTGTCACCTTTAAGAGACACAATCAGAAGAGCAGTCAGCACCCACAGTATCATCACAGAGACTCTTGTCAGCAGTTCCACTAAAACTGCCCAGGTTTTCAAAGATATCACTGTCCCCTAGATAGCCAATGTTCATGGCTAGTTATTCCTGTGATGGAAATCTCAGAGCTGGTGAGTGAATCTGGACTATGTTCAATTAAGCTTTCTGTTCATGTAAACTAGCACCACTCCATTGCAAATTCTTATTTGGTCTGCTTGTGGTTTGCTGCATGTGATTCATTGTGCTCCAAATCCATCAACAGAGAGGTGGAGTGAAAGAGAAGGAGAAGGATCTTGGGAGAGGAAGGGGACAGATAAAGGTCAGTGTTGTGTATTACAACATGAAGGTGATTTTTACCCTTTATTGTTCAGTGCGTTTGCCATCAGCACAGATTATTATTTGGGACTTGGTTTGCTTTCAAATCCAATCACAAATGACTGGGTGTTGTAATATAGAACAAAGTGTTCATACCTGATAAATCCTGCTTGGCTCAAGTACCTGGCTCAGCTGAAAGCATGCCAGCAATACTGAGAACAATTAGTCAAAGTCCCTTCTCTGACCAACCATTTATGCAGGTTCAGAGGGAATATTTGCAACACAGAAGTAATCTTAGTGATTTCTGCTCCCATCAGCTGTAGACATGGGTGTATTGCAGGCTCTGGATCCTCCAGCATTTTGATAGCATTGCAAGTCTGGATTGAGAGAGAGAGAAGACTGTTCTCTGCATTTTGCCACAGCCTCCTGTGTGCTTGACCAACTGAAGACACAGAAATACATAGATATGAACGCAGAATGACCCCTATTCCCTGTACATCTTGTACACAGCTGCATGATAAATTGATTTTAGACTTTTTAGTATATGTAACAAAATGAATATCGTAGAACAACACTACATTGCCCAGAAATTACAGATTCACAGTAGAAGATCACCATTACTATGATCACCATATGTTTCTAGGTTCCCAAATGACTTGTATCTTAAATTCCCTTGCATACTTTAGAGTCAGAATAATCCATGCTTATAGGTACAGTATATATGTGCACTGAAAAATCATCAGAATCGCAGAGGCAGATTAGTACCACAGTGCTGTAACACCTGAAAAAAATAAGAAAACAAGTGCCTGAAAAAAAAAAGTGCTAAAGTGCTAAAGCTCTGTCCCTTCTATTGTGCCAGCCTCTCCTAAAGGCTGCTAGGAATGGCTGAACACTTTTTTTTTGTAGGCTTTGGGTAGCATCAGTCTTTTTGGCTACCTCCTATACGTGCTGTCTTCATAGTTGTCCTGTTTCCTGTTTTTGCAAGACTAAGGTGCAGTTTCTATAAAGAAACAAGTTGCGTTTGTACACAAATACTTACCACACAACACGTGCATATTAGCATTCAGGCCTTTACGCTTCCCTGGTGATAAATATGCAGCACAGAACCACATTTACAGCTACAGGCGTTGAGCACGATGGATCTCCATCCCAGCCCTGCAAAAGGTAAAAGGTTGAAGGATTTATAGTCACTCCATTAGAATTGCATGTAGTCAGGCATGTGTGTGGCTGCAGGTATGTTCACAGTCATCACAGAATCGTAGAATAGTTTGGGTTGGAAGGGACCTTAAAGATCATCCAGTTCCAACCTCCCTGCGATGGGCAGGGACACCTCCCACTGGACCAGGGTGTTCAAAGCCTCTGTCTTTGCAGTCAAGAGTTTTCCGTGGTATGCTTATATGCACACCTATAATGCATGCATGACTTTCAGCCTGATATTCATAAATGCAGTGGTAGTCTGGGCAAGACATCGATGCATCTGTCTCTTCACCCTGTACAGTCTGACCTACAAACATAAAACATACACAAAACCTCTTCCTAAATAAACACAAGAAGGAAAGCCATACTTTCCCTCTCACATGGATATGCACATCTGGAACATTTCCCTACATATTTGCAGCAGACACAAGCTTATGTGTGTAATGAAGTCAATGACACGTAGGATGCTAATTGCTTTTGCGAAGCCAGGTGCCTGCAGACTCGACACCTACATAAAATATCCAGATCACACTGGCTTTTTCTGTTCATAACTCTCCTGATCCCCTTTGCGGAAAGCAGGGCTGCATTAAGAGCTCTCACAGAGCAGAACTGATATTGCCAACCAAATTGAAGACACAGTTTTGCAAGATGTTTAAAAATCTAACAAATCTGTAGCTAACATACAAATCTCCAGAGAACTGGTAGAACAACATCAGATTCATTTCCAGACCTAGAATTTTGTGATGGGTAGCCCACTAGTTATTTCAAGAATAATCAGCTGCAAATGTTCAGTTTAAGGCATGCTCAGTCTTTGGGTCACAAAGAAGATAAATACTTCAACATGCCACATCTTAGGGGCTTGGATTGGCATTTAGGCTGCAGAATAGGTCTTTAAAATTAAACAGAGAGGCATCGGATAGAAAAACTGCTTCAGTTGTCATTTTTATTATGCTTAAAGGAAAGGTGGGGCAAGGAAAATAAAGAAGTCTCGGTGATCACAAGATCAGCTTCTGTAGACAGAAAAGGAGAAACAGCAGGTTAGATGACTTCTGGGACCAAAATGGAGAAAACCTGAACTTCCACTGGCTGGTCTCCTCTGCCTCTTGCAGAAGAAGAGTAGGGGCTGTGTGGACACCTCAGGCTTTACTATGCAATTACTGCCTCAGGCTGTGTGCCCCATAGAGGCATTAGGAACCTTCCACAAGCTTTTATTCAGCCTCAATCTTATTTTATCAATACCATTATCTTACAGCAGGGAACCCCTCATTGTCCCTTAAAACCCCTGATATTACTTCTTTGATGCTCTCACAAGTGCTTTTTGCAATGAAAGTACCACTCTCTACAGTATGATTGTGGTGGGGGCTTATTCAAACAAACAGCATGAAGAAAACCTATCCCTCTTTTACTTCATTTTCTAGCTGCACATTGCTTTGTCCATACCCATGGTGGGCACATTCGTGGGCTGAATTTTTCTTTTCACTTTACTTTTTTTAAGTTTTCATTTGTTTGACTAGTGTCAAATTGACCAAGGAGCAATTGAGTTCCCAGCATGGCTTATAATACTCAGCAGTGTTTTATCCTTTCACTTAAGGATCAAATGCAATAACTAGGGGCTGCAAAGGTGGGGAAGGATTTAATGGATACTAAAAACACAGGTAGTTAGCAGTGGGTCCTGGTGGCAAAGTGATCCAGATGCCAAAAATAGAGAAAACCAAAGGGTGTTTTGAGCTGCCAACAGGGTTTGCTGTATGGTTAGCATTAACCTGTGCCAAAGCAAAAGACATCAGAGTTTCAAGGCATTAGTGGATTCCCACAGGGATCAGGAAGTAATTTCTTTCCATGCATTGCACAATTAGTTCAGTGAAAAATGGCTTGGGGGTAGAGGTCGTTTTCCTCTGAATCATCACAGATTGGCCACTGCCAAAGGCAGGAAACAGTGCAAAATGCTTGGGTGATCTCAGGAGATACGGCAGTCCTGTGCTCCCACTTAGTGCAGAAGCCCAAGCTCTCCTGGTAGCTCCCCCAAGGAAAGTGGAGTTTAGTGCAATTTCCACATGTATTTGTATTCAATAATTGATGAGCTCAGTGAGTTCTTAGCAAAGCAGCTGCTTCCAGCCATTTCCCTTATTTAAATGTAATTGTTTGTTTAAAACTGTAAAATGAAAGCCCGGAAGGAACCAGAGAGTTTGACCTACTGTGCCCACTGTAAGAGATCCACAGCCACAGCAGGGATTTTGCTGCTCTGCAATGATGGCCCTTTCAAAAAGTTGCTGCTAAGCCCAGAATTGAAGCTCTCCCCCTTTTTCTAAAGGGGTCTCCATGGCCTCTTGTCCAGTCACAGCCTGTAACACCTGTGTAAGTGCTCCTGTTTTATTTAATACGGCCCACACCTGCCCAGCTGTCACATAGGAAGCTTATTTTGCCCTAATTCCAGACAAGTGTCTCAGACAAGCAAAGAGATTTGATGTATCATGAAGTCTATTGGAGCCTCTTTGTCTCATCCTAAAAGCAGTATCTAATTGTGACCCATGTCAAGTGGCAAAGGCCAGAAAGCAAGGGATGGACTCTAGATACTTCCCCTGTGTGATCCGTGCACTGTAATGAACACCAAGAAGCCTTGGTGGTTACATTCCCCAAGCTTCCAGCATCTGCAACTTTAAGGTGAGGCTTGTACAGAAAATATGTTTCTTTACAACCCTTCCACTGCTTCCTGCTGGCACTTCTGATGGGCTGGAAATACCAGGAGCATACACAAAGTCAGAGATATTTCAGTTCCCTGCCTTTCACCTGGGTTTAAGAAATACAAGGTCAGATAGAAGAACTGCATAAAAGGCAGGAAGGAGTTTCCTCTCCCCATTTCAGGGACCTGTTTCACATTCAGTGTAGGGTAGATATGCAGGTCTGCAGCACTCTCATCCATCAAAACACAAAGTGCACTCAGTGTAGCAACTACCCACATCCATGTCCTTTACCCGGTACTTCAGACTCGGACATCCCAGGGAGATGCACTCATATACCCACAGACTCGCTACCCTCTACTGTGGCTCTCACAGGGACATCCCAGCAGCACTTGGCAGCCCAGGACTCTCTCATGTCCTTCCCTCCCCTTCCTGGGGCAGTTCCCTCACAAAACACCTCCTGATCCATGAAGCCAAGTGGAGTGTTTGCCATGCAAACCTCATCCAACATAGTCTGGATGCACACAAACATGTTTCTGGGCTCATTGCCTTTGGGCAGAGAGAGATTCAGGAGCGAGTAGCTTCTCTTATGAAAATTTAGGCATATCTGACCTGTCCAGGAGGATGAAACATGCTGTTTTCTTTGGCCCTGATCCTGCAGAGACTCAGAGATCTGTTAATTTTATGCACCGCAAATCGTGCCGCCACATCTGTTATAAAGGCAAACACTTTTAAAGGCAAACACTTTATCTTGCTCCTCATCCTTGTTTTGCAAGGGAGCTTGACCGTCTTTACGCTAATGCCTCCTGGACTGAACATCCATGTCTATTCCTGAGCATGTTTGTAACTGAGATAAAGCCTGGCTGGGAAGGCAGAAGCACATCTGGCTGCAGGATGCTTGTAGCACCTGAGGCAAACCCCCACGTATTGTGTGCATGTGGTTAAACCTGCACTGTATGCACTTGATAGCTGGGTATCAGCTAGGTATATGGCTATGTAATTATGCCGCAATTAAATTTAATAGCTTTGCTAACAGCTCAGCTGCAGGAGAGTTTGTCTAAGAATTTTTGTACTGGGATTGTTAACCTTTTGATGGCTTCACACATCTATTTGTATTTATATATTTTTCCCCTAGAATTAGATTTACAGTCCATGCAGAAGTTTCGAAAAACATTTTTGTTGTGATTTTTTGTTTATAAGCCGGCGTTGCTCAGTGCAAAACTTATCAAGCACCACATGTTGCACACATGGAGTGAGTTCTGTGCGCTGACGTCTCTGACAGGAAAGTCTTGGTCCCATGAGTTGGGTAGCCATCTGGAAGCACAGGGCTTAGCCTCCCTCAAACACAACAAGGAAGGTCTGGGTTTCTGGCTTTGAGATGTTGCAGAGGGAGGAAGCAAGAGAAAACGCTGTTGAGGTGTTGCATAAAAATCTACATTTCAATTTGAGATAGGTACTTACCCATCACCTGGTCTGTGCTCTCTCATCTCACGGGCTGTGACAATACAATTGAGGACTTTAATTCTAAAGATGAAGTTTAAAGCAAACCCACGTGCTGGAAAGAGCCACCAGACGGTCTATAGCAGCAACAGGAGCAAGAGCAGTAACCCAGGCTTCCATCAAACAGGATGCTCTCCTATCAAGGTAATTCATTGTTTCAGTAGGTTCTCCAAAGACACAGTGGAATATATCTTGTCTTCAAGGTTCAGAGTTCCATGCCAGTTTAGTATACAGTGAATTTCCATCTTTTCCTTGTTCAGTTCACAGGACTCTATCGATCTCTTTATTTTAACCTTTTGTACCTTGTAAAGTCTATGTTTACGCATCCTCATTTCTCTCTATTTATTAGGAACAATGATTTCTGGTTTGCAGATTGGAATCTGCTTAAGCTTTCACTGTGATTTATGAAGTCCTATTTCTCCTACCATGCCAGGTTTTGTTTTTCTGTTTTAACTTGTTTTCAGCTTCATAATGATTTTTAATCAGACAACAATTAACGATGCAAATAAGAGGAATGGACACCGAGGGATTGTTACATCTACTGTATTACAGTTATTTGGATTTTAACAAGTCTGTCCTCTTTTATCTTACATCAGTTGGAGGTCTGTTGCCACAAGTGTTTGGCAACATGTTTAATAGTCAATGCGGAGGAGAACAGTCAGTGGACGTGGTACGGTCCATTGAAGAGAGCTTTGTGCTAGAAGTCATGATACATTAAGTTTTTATGCAAGTGGTGTTTATGGGCAATGAAAGATATTAGCCTTTACCCTATCACTACATAATACTGAACAAGAAGACAAGGGTCAGGTCGTCGGCTACAAGAAATCTTCAGGCTACTAATACCCAATGCAACAGCCTTTATTCAAAAAAGATAGAAGCTTTGGCAAATATACTGAAAAAGAAGGAAAAAGAAATAATCTTTTTACCTTAACCCCACTATTAATTTTCACTTTTATTCATCGTTGCTATGACATTTCTAAGAGACTACTGGAGTATTAGGAATTAATCATTTCAGGGAAAAAGAGGAAGTCACTTGATGACATGATTTGTTTCATGACTTTAACTATCTCCTTGTAGAAGAAGTTGCATCTCCCAAGCCATTCCTTAGCATATGACTGCCCCAGAGTATGGCACGTGTCACCTCTAGTCTTTTCAGTAATGCAAACTGTGATAAGGAGCACCTACAACACTGGTTTTAAAATCTCCAGTGTGGTGATCTCTGCTTGAACTGCGAGGCATGGGTGAACTGGAAGATATTTTCAGTCTTCGTATTTGAGGCAAACCAAAGAAATGCTCTGTTCTTGCTCTTTGAGTATCTCTTCTAATTGAAGTGGAGTTTTTAGAGGCTTTTCTCTTCAGTCCCATCTATATAATGCAGTTTTCCATGAAATGTATAATGAAACGTCAATAAATCACTAGGTAAAATAAATATGCAGATATTTTAGTCATGAATGTTGTGAGAAGTAAACCTTTTGTAATTGATAATTAATGTCTTAAGGATCAATATCTGGCAGAAGAACCTATAAAGTAAGTCAGAATCATCTACGACTGCTCAGGAATGATTGATGCTTTAAAAACAAGCCCGAGCACCAGCCAAGTGTATAAATTACAGCTTTAATATAAGATAGCTACCCAATGACTTGAAACAGGATCTGCTAATGGCAGACATCGGCCATTTGGCATTTCATGAGCACTAACACGTTCTTTCATCATTTTGAGATAGACATAGAGGGAAGAGTCTTACACCAGCTTGGGATTGCATTGCACACAATTCAGAGATAGACTGTCTTGCTTCCTCCTGCCATTAGTAGTACTGGGAGGTGCTGTAACTAAAATAACAATGATACAAATCCATGGAAAGAGGGTGCAGGAGTGGGTCTTTGGGATGTATTCCTACATGTGTGCAATTAATTCTGATAGCCCAGGCAGTGGCTGCTGCAGCCCACAGAGAGAGCAGGCTGCAGTAGCTCTTGTTATATCGTGAATCCAGGTGGGAACTGATATACAGAGCAAGTAAAATAATCGAACTCTCTGTTGAAGCTTTGAAAATAGAGAATGAAGCTAGACCTCACTGCTGAGATTATCCTGTCCAGTATTTTTGATAAATCTCTATTCCCTCTGTGTGTGGATATAGATGTTAGATACACTATATGTTGTCTCTACATTGATACACGCACAGTAACTAAAAGGACAAATGTAAATACACAAACAGATTCAGGCAGCTCAGATTATGTGCTGAGAGACCCAGTTATCATAAAAAGACCAATAAGAAAAAGAAGAAGGATGTTTGACTGCTGGAATGACTCTTGTTTCCTTTTCATTATTCTTAATAAAAGGAGATGGTGCCGAAAAATTGTGTTTCCTTGGTTATTTTTCCCAGGAGATACTTTATAAAACACAGAATATATAACATACTGTGTTGCAAGCAAATACCTTATTAAATGAATATAGTTAGAAAGAAAGAGTAACAGAAATGAACAGTAATATTTTCCCTCCTTTACACTTAGTAAAAAGTGCAATAGATCCTGATACGGATTTAATAGCAGCTACCCTAAGAGTGGTGAAAAAGCAAATCTCACAGCCATGGTGTGTATAAGAACATTTTAAATACAAGTACTGAATCATTAGCAACCAAAAAGATATCGTAAGGCACAGAGTCAACAGCAATAAGATTTCATCCTATTCAATTACGTTTTCTTTTTTCTTCTCAAGGATTTTAATCACCTTCAAAAGGAATCCTCCCCCCCCTTGCTGCTATCAGGCTAGCATCATTCCATAACTCCTGTAAAAACAACAAAACCTGTAGGGGAAAATAATTTTTTTTTAAGAAAAAAAAAGAAACCACCAAAACCAACCAGAACTTTTATTTCTTGTTGAGTAACCATATTCCATGAGGCATGGCGAGCAGACATTAAATTCTCACTCAACTCAAAGGCAAACCATTATTCTGTAATTTTGTATGTAAATAAGATGTATTAGGAAATCGCTCAAGCAATTAATTAAACAGCTGTTACAGAATAAGTGATAAAGGAAACAGGGGGATGAATATGTGGAATTTTCCTTGCACAGGCATCAGCATGCACTTATTTATTTATTTTTTACTTGCATAGATGTGCATTACAATTCCTGCATACCTTGGTATCAGCTCTAAGCATCATCAGGAGGATGTTTTCCCATGTTGTTGGATCCTGACTTCATTGCTGCAGCAGGAGGAGTGAGGAATAATGATTTGGAAGGGGCAGGGGTCTGTGGTTGTTGTCATATGCAGCTGATAGTGCGTGACCATCAGCCTGCATGCATGGCCTACATTTTAGCTGAAGGAGGGACTTTATTAACTTTCTGAAGCAATTTTTTATCTCTGTGAGGTATGGTGACCTGGGAATGATGCATTGGCCCTAAGCCAAATGTTAGCATCATCCTTACTGTCTTCACACGGATGGTTGTTTGGAGAGAAGCCTTTCACACAGAAGCCATGTAGTAGGGGAAGCAGTCTTGGGAGAGTGAAACTCTCCATGCCAGACACCAAACGTTGTCCAAGTCTCAGTGACAGCTGAGATACAACCAAAGCAACGCAAGGCAGACAACAAGGGTCAGTCTGGGACTGAGGAACGAATGAGACAGGACAGATGAAAGGTAAGAGAAAACTGGTACTGCAGAGATGAGATTTGACAAAAATACACGAAAGGTCTTAAGCTGTGTAAAGATCCCAAGTCTGATATTCCCAGATCTGTTAACAGAGCAGGCTCAAACCCTCAGCAGATCTTCCCTAAGTATGGTGTGTGTAATACATTTCTGACATGTATTAGGAAGAAGCCATAAAGGCTGGCCAGCATGAAGGGAACCACAGAGAAATGAAGCTTAATCCATATTCTTACTCTGCTTGCTCTGCTAGTCCCTCTTTCTTTGCACAGCATTTGGTCTGAATCCTCATTTGGAAAGATTCCTCTCACCCTGAAAGGTCTGTGGCTTACAGGTACGCTGAGGATGTCTGCTCCTTTCTGACAAAAGCCAAAGCAACTGAGGGTGCTAGTTACGGTCTTCTGCTCCTGTCTCGTACGCCTGCTGTTCCTCACTGATGGATCTGGGCTCAGACTCATCTCATGTGCACATGTTTAGCCCTTTTAGGTATGAGACTGTGGTTTCTTTTTCAATAGTCTTTCCATTTCAGTAGCAGGCTTGGCAGCAGCCTTCACAGCCACTTCCATTTGCAGCCTGTACCACTGCCTCGCTGCAGGTCTGCGATGGATGCAGTCCAGCTCTAGACAAGCTCCAAATTGAACAGAAGCCTTCCAGCTTGCAAACTGCTCTTGTGAGGAAGGGCGACAGAAATGCCTTGTTGGCCTTGAAAGGTAGAAGAAGTCTAGCAATAAGCAGGTGTAAGGGATTCACTCCTCTACAGAGGTCAGCGCAAGGCAGTGTATCAGAGCCTCTCTCAGCCTTTGACCATTTCCATCCTTTCAGCTCAATAGAGTGAATGCGCTGGGTGAGAAGCTGTAAACTGAACCTTGGGTAGAGATGTCTAGGGAAATGGGGCCTTCAGACTATCCCCAGCAATTTGCTTAGTGCTGAAACCATATTGTGTCACGTTCCCAGCCTTATTAGAAAGAGCTCACTGTTTCTCCAGGATCAGAGCCTTGAAGAGATGAAGGATTGTTCTGGCTAGCCAAGGAAGCAGTTTTATTTTGCAACATTTGGCTTCCAACAGTTCAACAATAGCAAGAGGTTAACAATGTGGAACTGGGTCTCTCTTAGAAGAGGCATTTCACTCAGTCACCATGCACATGTCACTGTTGGTCCTCAGGCAGCTTTTTCCTCTGCTCTCCCCCTTCACAGCTGAAGGGAACTTATACACCTGTCCCTTGGCAATGCCTTTTAAAGGTGGTGTCAAAATGCACTG
This sequence comes from Phaenicophaeus curvirostris, assembly GCF_032191515.1. Classification (NCBI taxonomy): domain Eukaryota; kingdom Metazoa; phylum Chordata; class Aves; order Cuculiformes; family Cuculidae; genus Phaenicophaeus; species Phaenicophaeus curvirostris. The sequence goes on from NC_091411.1 coordinate 6,040,341, forward strand.
GATTTGAATCTGAAGTCAGCAACAGATTTTTGTCACTCTGCTCTGGCCTCATGGCCAAAATGTTCTCATTCCATTGGAAGATCTGGAGTCCTTCCTTGAGTCCCATTAGATTGTTCTTGATTACAAACCACTATCTTATCTTAGATGAGTTTTAAGATCTTACCTCTCAGACCTTATTACTAAAGAAGGACCTTGAATATTAAATCAACCTGCAAAACGAACCCTCCTTCTATACCACAACACCACTTTGATGTTTCAGAACAAAAGGTGATCCCAACACGTTTTGTTACCACCAGCTTATTCCACCTTCACTTTTCCTGCTAGAGATGTTGCACTGTTCTAATGTCACCTTTCCAGGGACTTCAGAAAGCATGAATTGAGCCTCAGGACAGTAAACATTTTCCTGACAAACTAAGCCTCCTGCCTGTATCGCACAGAGTAAAGCAGCTGTAGACTCAGTAGACAACTGCTGTGTCATGAGGAATCACTCCTGCAGTTGGATGGAACTTCACTGTCAATTTGAGGTTAGTCACTGTCAGTTTGACCCATCTGGTAAGCTTAGCTCTTGCAAGAGAGGAACCGACTTAAGCAAAAGTAGTGAAGAACATGATTTCACTTGGTCTAACAGAGTCTGGGTTGACCCTATCTCACTGAGATGCCTAAACTGGGGACCCAGAGGTCTTCAGGTCCCTCTATAATGACAGAGAGGAAAAATGTTTCAGAGAGTGGTTCCCCAGAGCCAGTATCACTCTTCAAGTGGTACTCCTGAAGGGTGGAGTGCCTTCTCTGTGGCTGCCTTCAGAGCCAACAAAGGATGGTCAGGCTCCACCAGTAACGCTAACACAGGAGCTGGATTTAGGTGCCTCAGTGCTCCCAAGTGGTTTGAATTAGTGCCAGAATATGGCATTGCAGCACCAGGTTCTGCTGCCCCACTGTGCCATGAAAGGAGGCATCCACAGTACTCCAACTTCAGTCTATTACCTCCTGGCTGGCCATCTCACTGAATTTTATAGGGAAAGCTTCAAAGGAAAACTGGATGGGTTTTTAGCATACAGACATTGGGTTAGGGGAAAAGTGTGACTTGCAGCTTGAACAAAGGGTTCAGAGTTAAAGAATCATGATCAAAGAATTGTGGCCTCTGTTGACTCCTTCATTAAAGGGACAGACCATGTCTCCTGAAAAACAGACCTTTTTTGATTTTGCAGGGTGGCAGCTTTTCTGATTTTTGTGTCTTAGCCACAAACAGGCAGCCTGGAGCACAGAAATGCAGGAGGGAATAGGCTCCTTTGGGTAGCAAAATATGAGGATGCACCAGTCCCAGAGCATCTCACATTGCCACATCATTGTGGTGCACAGGCTGTGTCCTTTAGACCATGTCCAAGTCCACCATACACAATTGAACCACTTACTACACTCACCATGTTGTTCTTGACTAGGAAGAACTTGATACCAATCTAATTAAAGGGGGAAAAGCAAAGAGCAACCATGGGGAAGAGTTGGCTTTTCTCCTTGCTTGGAAATGTGAAATTTTCCTTTTGCATCCAGAAGTAGGAGAAAAGGGATGCAGCACAATCCACGACTCCAGAATGACTCAGAAGGTCATTTGCCCAGCAGACCACCTGGCCTCTAATTAACAGCTCCAGAAGAGAGAAGGACATGGATATTTTCTTTTTCTGTCCACTCTGGACAATTATTCCAACAGCTGTCCTAGACGTGGCAGATTTAATAACGGCAAATGAAGGACATTTATCTCCGAAATAACTGTTTTGATAAAAAATGGTAAAATCAATGAATTCATTACTACACACTGACAGCAATACTTGGGGGTGGAAGGGAACAAGCTTGCGCTGTTATAAATGATTGCAGTCTGGTGGCATTTCAGTGTTCAAGGAGGTGTGTGTGTAATGGAAACATTTGTGGCCTTTATCTGGAATTGTCGAATATGCAGAGCACACTTTCTGCAAACACCGCGACAAAAGGCTCTGAACCACCTCTAATTTCTGATCTACCCTCATCAGCAGAGCTTGTGGGAAATTATAACCAGGAAAGCAGTCACTCAACACTTCTAATCTGCTGAGACAGTGAGGGAGGCATGGATAGAAATCGCATATCCACACCTCCATTCTCACCAGTGCTAAAGCCTGAATACACAAACCTCCAACGTGCACAAAAGTTAACTCAGCACAACCCAAATTTTAATAAAATGACTGATATTTTTGGTTCTGGTAGGGTTACCCACAACATCAAATGTGTAAGTAGATATTCCTGCAGAATATAACTTTCAGGATCCTTTTCAGCATTTCATTTCTTATCAGTTCCAGTTTCAAAAGTTTTCTCTGCCCTGTTGAAAAAATGCGAGTGAGGAAATGTAGAAATTGTTGGCTTCATTGCAAAATTTTTTTAATTGTTATTGGAAAATTCCCTCAAAATACTTGCACATATAGTTTTGCAGCTGCTGTCCGTAATTTTTTTACTTTATCCCCTCTTCTCTCTTTTTCCTTCCTGAATTTGCCACTCAGAAGAGAAGGAGCACAAGTAATTATATTAACTCAAAGTTTCGTTTATTTTTCTGCATGTGGTGAGGAAAGTAAGGATAAAATTCTTTGTAAAAACAATGCAATTTTAAGAAAGTTTTTTTTTTTTTTGACAGAACAGAAAAATCAACCAGCTCTGTTGCTCATTTGTAATTCTCAGATCACCCAAGTTTAGGCAGAAGCTGAAGACTTTCATGTCTCACAGAAGGGAAAGGATTTACCCTAATTTAATTTGCCATTACGTGAGGTCAGAAACATATGCTGGAAATGCCGTATATTGTGATCTGTCACCTTGAGGCCTTCCAGCTCTTAGGCTGTATAGAAATAACTCAAAACATTCAGCATTATAGGTTCACAGAGTGGTCTTTGTAAGCAAGCACCAATGGGATTTATGGATGTACCTTCGAATTCCTTTTTCCTTCTGAAAAGCAGAGGTGGATTTTTTGACATGAAACTGAAAAGCTGTTGTATACATTAGCAAAAGTCATTTAGTCCTTGCTTATCACAGCTGTGATGCTGATCGCTAGCTTGGAAACTCCTCTCTTTTTGTCTTGTTTTGCTTTTGATCCTAATATTTCTTGATGGGGATTTGTAATGACTGCCTCTCTAGGCTGCTCACAAGAAGCCAGGATGTGATGTGAGAACTCTAAGCCTGCAGATCTGCACAGCTACGTTGCCATCAATGGACTGGGGCCACCTGACACCAGCTGAGGATCTGGCCCATCACCTCTAAACAGAGAACCAGCAATGGACTGACTGGGCCAGTTGACTGGGCCAACACGGGGCTGTACGGAGGAACACGAGAGCTTAGATGTCACAGATCAGTCTGAATAAATCCATGCTGTACTCACCATTCATTTGCCCTAGAAAGAACAGCCTCGTCAGAACATGGTGTACTGGCAAGAACAGCAAAGCATCCGACATGATGAATAATGTTTACATTGTGAATCCAGATGTCATTTTCCATCCTGTAGCTTTAGAAACAACAGCCTGCTACTTCTTATTAAATCAAGGGTAATCCATTCACTTACAGGCCCAATGATAGCTGTCTCTGCTAATCTCCACTCAGGGAGCTATATTCATCAGCAGGAAAGGCTTGTGTTTCTAGCAGCAACTGGAAGCCTAGTGATCTTCAGCAATGAAATTTCAAATATCAATTAGTAGTTTAAAAGTATAGGTCTGTCAGTGCAGTCCTGCTTTTACACAGAAGTTTTCTAACAGTAGTGTGACCTCCTGTGTCCTCAAGCACACAGACCCCAATGTTATTCATTTCTTTCAGATGCCTTTTCTATTTACTGGCAGTAAAAACCTCTGTGAATCTTTTCAGTGATGATTCTCCCAGTGTCATACAGCACTTCAGCCAGTTTAAACCTCCTGTAGATGGATCTGACTTCAAAACCAGCCCTGCTTTGGGCTGGAGGTTGGACCAGATCTTCCTGAGGTCCCTCTCAACCCAATTTTTTCTATGCTTCTAGGAGGGGAGTGGTGATAATAGCTATGATTAAAATGCCGTGACCTTGAAAAACAATGACAAGTTCTCTTTTAACACCTTTATGCACTTTGCTTTTCCTAGTTGGATTGAACCACTGACATCCTTGATTTGGCCCAGCAATTATGTCAATGTGCACCTGCCTTCCTTTGTCTTTCTGCTGAAGTGTAAAAAAGGTTATTTTTCCGGGGGAAAAAAAAAAAAAAGGAAATTTAGAAAACAGAGATTAAATAAACAAGTATGTGACCAATTTATTACGAGATATTTGCACACAGCAAGTTCTGGTCACATCTATTTTCAGATTCTAGTCCTTCGCTTTGGGGCTTTTGGACTGTAATTGTGTTCAGTCTTCTATTTATACAATGAATCTATAATGTAATTTCATGAGGTACTGAGATGCACTGAAAAACATATGAGCACTAAGTTGCTCTGCCTAATCCATATGAAACAGTGTTGGAAATCAGCCTGGTAAACATGGCAAGAGAATGAGCAAGGATTTCATCTGGGGCTCTGACACTAATCTAAAAAGGATTATCAAGGAGATAGCCTGAGATGCAGAGCACTTGAACAGAGAGGACAACGAATCCTATTTAAATGAATGCATTGGATTGCGGGTGGCTTGTAAGTGATTAGCACACGGACTTCATACTGACCAAGCTGGTAGGAGTTCATCCCTCACAGCCACTGCACTAGTTATGTTTACTGCTCCATTCACCGAATACAAATAGAGGTTGAAAGAAACAGATGATTTTCAAACATTAGCTTTTAATAGGGACAGCATGTCTGGCAGGATGAAAAGAATGAAAAGCCCTTGCTGTTCACAGTTGTAATCCACCCCCAGATGTCTCGCTGTCATTTCTTCACAAGCTCCACCACCTGGGGAACACACACCAACATGAACGGATACTAGGACATCCAACGCTCCGTGCTTGGTGCCCCAGCAGAAGGCAGTTCTTACATTGAAGTTCACTCTATGTGCTTAAGGTGGTAGTACTTGTGACCACACTCCTCTGGCTTCCCTGCTCTATTCTGCTTGTCTCATTTGCTCTTTAAATTGTATGTTGTTCCTAATAACAGATCAGTGAGCAACTGTCCATTTGAGGTGATGAAAAGCAAAGGTCAGGCCAGTAAAATATTTAATTGCAGCTTTAACTTAAAACATGAGAATTACACCTTTTGAAACAAAAGAAATAACTCGTTCCCTCCTTTTGTGGCAGAAATCTAAGAGCCTGCTGATTCTCTCAGTCTCATCTGCTTGTCTTCCTCTGGCAAATTGAAGGTTTTGTGTCTTCTGGCCTTTGTACTATAGGATTTAGTTTCCAAGTACCAAAAAAGTGTTTTGTGAGTTGTAAGATGTGCAGTCCTGTGTTTCTGTATCCTGCGTGCCTGAAGACAAGTGTCTAGCAAAGATCAAGAATTTATGTGATGTTTCAATAAGAACTGAACAAATCCATGCTAATTCCACAACAGAGCTGTCATCCATCCTCTTACTGCTTTCTTTGTGTTTGGGCTAAAACTAAATCATGCATGTACTGAAGTCCCCTAAAATCTTCATAGGTTACTGGGGCATCATGCAATGAGCAAACAACTTAAATACATCCTCTTTAAAGCCTGAGAGCTCTCTGCAGGCCATGGTGTTCCTAACAGCCCTGAGCATTACTGCAAGCACATCTGCCTAGAGCACAACCACTTCATAATGATGTGGTGATTTCCTGAACCCGCGCATAGGAAGATGGAGAGCATAGAGGCACTCTCACTAGTCTGTTCCACTCACACTATTTTTCTTTTCTTTTTACTTACATTGCTTCTGACTAAGGCTAATAAAGCTGATGAGATGGGATATGTAATAACTATACCAACAGGTTTCCAACTTTCATAAGCCTGGTCAAATTCTTTTGCCAGTTTTGTTGGGTAGCTTTATTTCCACACACAAACATTCCCATATAATCATTTTTATCAGCATGTTTCGGTCTATGGTTGAATTAAAAATGTTAGTGGATGATACAGAACATTCCTCGTTTGAAGTGAAGCTGTCACAAATGAATCAAAAGCACCTTCTCCTTTTCTTGCACACTGTACAATGGGGCTGTTATGTACACCACAATCATTTCATAGAATCATAGAATCACCAGGTTGGAAGAGACCCACCAGATCACTGAGTCCAACGATTCCATTATAAATTTATAATATCCATTATCCATTATAAATTTGTATTTGATTCAATAAGACTGGAATGAGTTCCAATAGGTTAAATATCTCAAAAGCCAAGGTTCCTTCTTTCTGGAGTACATTTGCTTAGTTCTCTTAGCTTTCCAAACATAAAAGTAATCATAAAATAATAACGTACCCAGGGGATTTGAAAACCTCACTGAGTAGTTCATGGGATGTATTAAACCATCTACCATGGTTTAGAGCAAAGGCCATGCCTTTCATCCACTGGAAGATTAGTACAAAGCAGAGAAGACATTCGTAAAACCGAGGACCAAGCCCTCAAGTTGTGGATCATAACAAACCCAGCAACATAGTACTGATTTGTGCCAACAGAGAATCTGGCTCTTCGTATTTAAAATAGATGTAAATATCTCAGAGCAATAAAAGTGAAATATGCTTTAGCAGTACTTTAAAAAGAGATTTCAGCAAACTTTATGTTTAAATTTCCTGGTTGATTAGCCCACAATGGCTTCTAATCACTTGGGAGAATTTTCAAAAATCAAACTGGAATATACCCTGGACACAGAAGCTGAGAAATTTGTCTGCAGTTCATGGGAACCGACTTTTATTTTTTAAGGGGGAAAGAAATCCTTCATCTCATTTGCAAATAGCTATTGCATCCAATATTGAGGATGTGAAACTAGCAAAGCCTATTGTTTGAGTGAAAGCTCAACACTTCATTTTCCACTCATCTTACAAAAGATGTGTAGCCCTGTGGAAAATGATAGAGTAACATTACAGAAATTCAGTGATAGATAAATGGGATCTTTTGTGTTTATGTTCTTGAGCAAGCCCTTGTGATTGGGTGGTTTCTGTGTTTGTGTATGTGTTAAAAGATGAGATATGGATGCATCTTATCAGCCGTCGCACAAGACTAGACAGAACTATTTAAACTCAGATTGGCATTGGGTGTAACCACAACATTTGTTTTTTCCATGGTGTTCCTCTGACTTTCTCTGCAGTTGAAGGTGCCCAGTAGCTCTGAAGACCCAACTATTCATGAGGCACGTCAGATTTTCAGTAGTGGAGAGATAATGCAGACATTGCTGGAAAAGCTGCCTGCACCTCTGACTGCCCATCTGTAAAATGTAACTAATTTCATTCACTGGGGAGAGCTGGGAGGATTAATTGGATTTAGTGGCCACAACGTGCATTACATTGGTTGGGTGGAAAGAGGCTGATAAGAGTTGAGGTGCAAATTTCTCAGAGGTGCAAGGAAAAAACTGACCAAGGAGGAGGGCAATTATTTAAAGAGTCAGTGAAGCAAGGAAAAGACAATTAGCAGTGGTATCACCCTAATTCACAACAATTTACAACAATGAGGCTGAGCCATTCTTCCCATCAAGACCAGACTGCATAATTCCTTGACCTTATTACAAAACATAATTAAGAAAACATGAGTGAAAAAGCTGCTTGTCCACATGGGCAAACAGAAAACTGAAGGACACATGAAGGAAATGAAGGACAACATTTCTTGGGATCCTGGATCTAAAAGAAAATAACAGTAGGCCTATCAAATCGGGGTGGTACTCAATGTAGCTTTCACAATTAGGTTACAAAATTTGAACCCTACAGCCTTCACCCTACTTTCTGCCCATCAGGAGTCTTTCATCTGGAACTTGTTTGCAGAGATTCCCTATGCTGGCATCCAAATGAGCAAAGAACCACACAGCTGGCTCATTCTCCTGCATAGCACAAGGTTAGTTTTCTTTTTGCCTCTATTCCTGCAAGTTATCTTAGATGTTAGCCCCAAATATCTCCTGCAATGCAACGTGGAACAGACATTAGAGAAGCAGATAAAATATCAGGAGTAGCAGCATCAATACCTTCTGAGTAGATTAGAGGCTGGAGTACAGCTGCCACTTTCTTGATCTTTCATTAGCACATAATGTTATTAATTACAGAGTTAAAGGAAAGGGTAAGGAACAGACCTCTAATGAGATTGCAACTGTTTAATATCATGGACTTTCTGTTTGCTTGTGTGCCTGTTTCTTTTATGTGGGGTGTCTGTTTTACACAGGAGGATGTTTTTTTAAGGAGTATGTGGAGAGGGACCTAGGACAGATCAGTTTGCAATAAGAAAAGGACACCTACCTGACCCTACCAGCTGTAAAAGCCTCCTCTATGATTTTGTGTTTAGATTATTCATGATGTCCAGGAAGCAGCAGACAGACAAGTGGCACACTGCATGTTTAATTCCTTAACTCTTTTAAAAAGAATATTTTTTATTTCATCTGTGAAGTGTTCCATTCTCCAATAGAAACACATGCAGAAGATTCCCTATTATGCTGAGGAAGAAAACGTTAATCAGCATTAAAGGGCAAGAGATCTTTGATAATGCCAGCTTTGCACAACACTTTTCATATGTGCATCTCAAAGTCCTTTATAAATCATATGAAAATCATTTAAGGAATTGTACAAAAATGGAAAGTTGAAGCTGGAGGCCAGTGGCAGAGCTGGGAATAAAAACCCAGATCTCCTAAGCGTAAGGATGCATCCACTCAGTTGAGAGATCTCTTTCCTGCCCTTCACACTTGTACATCAAAGCAACACCCCATTGTGACATGCTGGTGCATGAGCTAAGGCTGGTGAGGAAATTTTTAGTCATGTGTCATTGTTTGCTGCATAACTTCAGAGTTTTCACTGATCTGTGCAGGTTCACATTGCTGAGTGGGATAGGGTAGATTTCAGCTATTTCACTCCATATAATTTTTCAATCAGACAGCCAGGAACTCTGAATATTTGTCTGACAACATCATTTGGGAGAACCCTCATATATTGTTTTCCTGCTTCCATATTGACAAGGAAAGCAGTCTTGCCTACCTCACACCAAAATACACAATTACCTGTATCTATTTGCCACCGTTCAATTACCTGAGGGGAAAAAAACAGACTTATTCATTGTAAAGCTGTGCTAAATGTTAAAAAAGATTGAATAAATTTAAAATCTTCCTTTCCACTTGATCAGCAACACCCTCAGGACTGAACTCCGTTTCTCCATCACATCCTACAAACAATGCTTGTTAGGCTCTTTAGAATCTTTCAATGGAAATAAATTTTTCCACATTTATCTCAAAGGCCATTTGGAGAGACCCTATCCAGGCATATGTTAAAAATGTGGGAATGGTCACCCCCAGCCAACGTTAATATGGTACAAATCAGTCTAACTTTACTGATTGTGGTGCAGCTCCAAAATATATACAGGCTGAATACCAATCTCCTCGCTTTTCAAAGTTGTTTGCAAAACATCTACAGCATTGCACACATAATTTATAAAATTATTGATTTTTATTACTCATCTTTATGCCTACCTTGTTCTCTGTCTGCTGTCTGATCACTGTCAGATGTACTAGATTGTACTCATGGATTGGACCGGAGTTGATGGGATTAATTGATTTGATTACATAGAGTGAAATCAGTGGATTTCACATCAAATAGAATCAATAATCTGAATTACATTAGACAGATGAGCAAACATTGGACAGGATCATTGCTTTGGTTTTCATGGGCTGTTACAGCGGTTGAGATCAGCGGATTGAATTAATCTGTGTGAGACATGGGGACCGGTTCCATTTGAATCGCACTGGTGGACTCAGTAACTCCAATTCCTTTTTAACTTGAGTTTTTACTGATCTTTATTATAATAATTATACCTAGCAGCAATCGCCCTCTCTGGTACACACAGAAAAGTTCATTATATGACACAGAGATGAAGTGGCTCATTTTCCCCCTGTTCTAATTTGGTAAATGGTGATTACAGAGGTAGGAGCTTAGCAAAACCCAATGAGCCTTGATACGTTAGTTAGATTTTTAGCAAGTCATCTTTACTGAGACCTAACTGCATGTAGCCAAGTAAGATGACAAGTCCAAAACTCTTGCCTGCTGGTAGTGTTGTTACTCTCTTGATTATCCTCCAGCATCTGGAACACTTCTGTGTTAGAAGGACAGAAAAAAGGGCTATGGCATCACACCTGATTGTCTGTTTCTTGTCCTTAATCAGAAATGTTGAACCGCTCTCTAATCCCCAAGAGGAAAATGAATTCATTAGATTTCCTGTTTTTTTCCACTCCCGAATGCTAAGTGTCTCTTCTTTTTTCTCTCTCCTCCTGGGGGAAATGTGTGAGGAACTAATATTTAGAAAAAAATGTTATCGTTTGGCAATTCCCATATGATGCTGAATTCCGTCTTCTGCATGAAACTGCAGTCAAATGTCACAGTAGCAGAGGGATAGGACGTTAGCAGCATTTCCTTTGAATTTAGTGATCAAAACCAGAAGATTACTTGCCTCTTTCCCAGCTTAGTGACAAAAAACTTGGGACTGGTCTGTGAAAGGAGAAGGCTGACAGAGTTGGCAACAAGAAGAAAGTTCCATGGGTCATGACCAAAGCTGTCATCGGAAAACAAAAGTTCATTCATGTTTTCACATATGTAACACTCCGAGATTAGGGTGCACAAGATAGGATTTTAACAGGAAATCAAGAAGTGTTGAAAGAAAAGACTACAGCCAGAGACTGGCTTCACCTGTGAAAGCCCTTCAAGGTCAGCTCTAATCTTCTGAATTTATCACACATTCTGTCCAGCAAGCACTTCTTGTTAAACTGATTTAGTTTGTACTGAAAAATCTACATTATTGCTAGAAGAAGGCAGCCCAGACTCTTGCTCTTTGCTCTCTTTTTCTGCTCTTCAGATTTTCTTTCTGCCTAAGAAATGAGGCCAGAGACTGAATCCACCACTGGCATCCCTGAAGCTAAATAGATTTCCACCAGGTATGGTGCTATTGGAACCACCACTGACACAGTGCGTGTATGAAGGAGGGACAAGCCTATCCTTCAGGACACCTGCCTTTCTCTTCTTACCCTACCTGACTGCATGGGCAAGTTGTTTAATTCTCTGTGTTCTCATTGCTCAATAACACATACACCAAAGGACACTGTGGCAAAGAACAGAGGATAAAAGCAAAATAACATTATCTGTAAATGCAGACAATGCCAGTGTCTGCCCTTGCACCTTTCCTTTACTTAAACTGTGAACTTTTTATTTACAGCTGTAATTTACAGCTGTAACTTATTGCTTATTTACAGAATATTACCTTAAATTTAACTTGGGGAGACTGACATTTTTATGATGGAAAGTGGTTGTCCATGATACTTATGCACCACTGGACAAGGACATTTCCCGGTCTTTGTCTGGAAAGGCAAACTGGATTGGGCTGTTAAAGGACAGGGGAATATGTCTGGTTCAGAACATGGAATACAGAGCAGTATTCCACAATTTAGCTATATACAATGCTTACCCAGCTTTATTGAATGCTAGGGGATTGCCTGTGTTTAAAAACACCCTTATGCAGAAAGTCAGATTCATATGTTAGGCACAAAGTATAGAAAAGCTGCAGCATTCAGCTCAATAATACCTCAATAAGTCCAGCCTGCAACTCACCAATATTGCTAGCTAGTGATTGAGACCTAGTCTCTCTCATCCCCTTCCTCCCTCTCTCTATTGCTCTCCCCTTCTCCCTGACTCCCTGGGAAAGCTGAATCTCATCTGTCTGCAGTTAGCGGAAACCAAGGTAGCTGGACTTGCTGCTGGAACAGAAGAAATATGTGATGTTAACAGTTCATTGAGCTGTGAGATGAACAAGCTGGGTGTTAAAAAGGAAATCCAAGCTAAGAGTATGTTTTTGGTGTTAATAAAGTTGTTTCCTTTTGTTGTGTATTACCAAACTGATTCTAGAATGGTTGTCATCCGTTTTCTTCCAGAATTAGAAAACAGGACAAACTTAAGTTATCTTGGACTCATTTATCCTTGCTAAATGGTAACTCTCATTGCTACATTATGAGATATTTTCCTCCTCCATCTTTTGCTAAAAATTCTATCATGTCTTCAGCTGTCACTGCCTTTTACAACAAAGTCTTCTACAACAGTTTTGACACTCTCACCAGTATCCCTCTTTAAACATGAAACAATAAGCTGGAAAGCAAGAAGTGAATTGACTAGGAACAGACACAAGAATGCTTTCTAGTTAAGGGAAGATGCAGAAATATCTCTTCTGACACGTGAAGGTGCTTTGCTCTTATATGTGATGATGGTGTGTTTGGGACCCAGACATGTCGCTAATGATGGAAAAGCCTTCATTCAAGAGCAACCGTGAAGACAAGTGAGAAAGGCACGAGGAGCTGGGTGTACACTGTAAGATTGTAACAGAGAAAAATGCACATGGGTGAAGTTTTCCTTCAAAGCCATGGTATTCCTCAGAATGTGATGCCTTAGAGAAAACACCTTCTCCCCTTTATTTCCAGCCCTGAGGTATTGCCATAAAACCCATGTTGTTTCCACCTTTTTTGAGAATTAGCATAGGTAACGAAGGTGGGGGGTGAGCTGCTCTTGCCAGATGTTTTTGCTCTTGCTCTATGTGAGCAGATGTTGCATGCAGGCTGCTCTGTGCTATTCTTGGCAGGAGCTATCTCAAATAAAACTTTGCACTGCACTTTTAGATGGAGAAGAGTTTTGGATGTGTTTTTTTCAGGAGCATTATGTGTGGCAGTTGCATAGCCTGAAATGATTTAGAGATCATCTATGTTACAGTAAGACCATTTGGCGTTTACTTTCATGAGCCACAATGGAGACCTCATGCTGCAGTGAGGTTCGTCTTGAATTTGTGTTTCGCTGTCACAAAGCCATCATCATCTGTTTTTGCTTCCGAGTTTTATCTTTTGCTCAAGAGAGAAGTGCCATATATTATTCACATCACGTTAGTGTTCACAACATGTGAGGTGCTGGACAAATGCATTATAAGAAAACAGTCCCTGCTGTGAAGAGTTTACAACCTAGGCAGATGAAATTTAGAGGAAAAGAGATGTAACATAAAACCAAAATGAGATAAGAAAACATTCAAGGTGTCATGATTAACAGATGTGTTGTTAATTCTCTTTTTAATAGTTCATTTTATTGGCAGAGAAGGTTGAAAAATTTTCAAAACTCTCCCTCCTTCTGCTAAAGAAGATTTACTGTGAAAACACAAAGCCAGTTTTTGCTCTATTGTTTTAATTAATTTTTATTTTCAGAAATGTTTTTCATCTTTTAAAAACTCTTTCATTTTTAAAGTGCTTTATTAAACTCTATTTTCAAGAGATTCCATGTTGGATTTGTCTGTAGAAGTCAAGATAAATTCACCTACCATTATACTCCCCATTGATAATTCCTTTCTCTTACAATAATTCCACATTTTGTGCAGCACTGACACCAGGTACCATGTCATGTGCTCACATCCTTCATCCCATATGTTATAGTTGCCTTGTTTTCATCTGCTGGTCATCTCCAGACACATCTGCTGGGTATCCCTGTGCTTTATTTTGACTGTTTTCTATCGTCATGGTGGATAATCACTACCCCACTTAGAGCATCTTTCTCCTTGCTCCTGCTGGCATTTGAACATGCCTTTTGCCTGTGAAGACCTTTTCACACATAGCAACTGAGCTTCTTTCAGGCCTGCTTTTGCCAACCACAAAACTTCTTCCCATCTCCCAGGAGAGCAAAAATATCCTTCTTCCTGCAGAAATACCATTTTCTGCAATGCAGGTCCACCCGCTGCCATGCCATCCAGCCCACCCTGGGCTGCCCTAGGCAAAGAGGAGTTTGGAGAGGAGTAGCAGAAAGAGAAATGGATTTACACCCAGCAAAACCCTCCTTTGTTACAGCTCTCCTCCCTAATCCCATAGAGAAAGCCAAGGATTCTTCTCTAGTTGTGTGACTCCTCCTGTCCCCTCAATTCTTCTTTCACAGGCTTTGTTAAACATCTTTCAACCCTTGTTATTTCCGCCCTCTCCAGGGAGTCCTCTTGCTCTTTATCCTCCTCTAAAACATGCTCGGAAGGTAGACATCATCATCTATGCTGTGAGTTGCTGGGCTTATCGTCCATCACCCTCTCAAACAGAGATGGAGTTTGGTTTCCATCAGCCATTTCTAAAAATTTCTTCTGACTTACCTGTAAAAACCACAGATCTAGTGGCTCAGGTGCTCAGTGGATGCATAGTTACTTACGCCAGCGGGATGTACAGCTACCAAATCAGAAAACTAATGTCTTCTCTCACCCTTGCGTTCATTCATAGTGGTGCAAACTGTTCCAGAGCACGTAAGAGCACTAAGCCATGGTGCTTAATAGGAACAATCACATTTCACTGATTAAGTCTCCCATTTAATTCCCCTCCAGGTCTCATCCCCATCACAGTTCAAGCCTGTCCTAACCAAATGGTGATCTGTCGCTGCCTACCCATCACCAGAGCAGAGCTACGAGTCCTTCAGTTGCACTTACTATATAAGCAAGCTTATTTTTGTGTCTTTCCACTCTGCTCACCAGTTCTGAGGGATTTGGTGGCTCCTTTGGTGGCTGCACTCTATTCCATACCTCTGTCATCTGCAGAAATATGTCTATCGGATACTGGCTCTTGGAGGAACTCTCACATCATGAAGACTACATGCATGTATCTCTTAACATAAGCACGCACATTTATCATCAAAACTTCAGAGCAAGCTGGTAGCTTTGTAGGTAGCAAATTGTCCATTTAACTATGGAATTTTAGCTGGCTTTTGCTAGCAGGTAGTTTCTTTTATGGCAGCTGATCTTCAGTGAGTCCTTGAGTCATACAATTGCCTTTGTGAAACTACAGCAGAGAACATTATTTTCCTCACTGCCTTTCTGTTCAGTAGCAACATCCTTGAGGTGTCCTGTAAAATCCTGAAACGCAGTAGCGTGTTTGCATCTAGACAGGAGATGGCAAGTCCAAGTGCTCAGCCACTTTGATGTGATTTTTAGGAGCAGGGATTATATAGCCAGTGCAAACATGCTCTTTTTAGGCTATTCATATTTCATTAAAACCAAACAGACTGCATCGCTGTAAGAAGCAGGGGAGAATCACTGTTTTGTGTCATGTTGCAGAGCTGAGTACAGACAGAGAAGGGTGAGCTGGGCAGGCACTGGTTATTCCTTTTCATGGGAAACTGCCTTTAGAGGAAAATAAAAGTATTTAGAAGCAGTTGAGGTCCTCTGGTGTCATTTCTTTTGGTTCCTTTTCAATGAAATGTTATAGCCAAAGTGTTTTCAGTTGGTCAGAATGTTTTATTTTGAACAAGAAAGGATAACTTCTGCATTTAATGCTAATCTTAATTCTTTTTATGTGGAAACTGTACCATCTATAAGAGCAATGGAGCTTGACATATGCTAAATGCTGCAGGGAACCTTCCTAGCAAAAAGAGCGGTGTGAGTGGAGTTAACTGCAACTGAAGCAGTTCCTAAGAGTGAGAATGAGCCTGAAGAAAGCCTATTTCCAACCTATTTCAAGCTTTCTCATTGTGTTCACATCAAGGAAAAGGTGCAGTTCAGTCTGCCCTAGCATCTTCAGTCCCTCCACTAGTCCGCTCCGCATCCCTGTGTTACCCTTATTGCTCTCATTGGGAGTTTTCTCTGGTTGCATTTGTTAGCTGATGCCATGCTGTTTGAGTTTGGCAACAGATATTCACCTCAGTAAAACTAGGCTCTGGTTAAATCACTACTTTGTCCTCTCCAAAGGAATGCAGTAGAGGAATTTTGTGTTCTCAGGTTCCTGGGTGTCACAGTAGGTTGTTGTTCAGGTGGTGGTTTCCTATTTGCTATCAAGAGCTTAATTTTCTGCTTCAGCTGAGGTATATTTGCAGGGCATTGTGGCTGGACTCTCCTTGCTTTGTTTTCTACCAGATTTCTAGATTTGCTTCCTTTGCCTCTCCTCCAGCTTATTGCATTCTTGTTGATATGAAACAGCATTCATCATCTTTGTTGTTTTTCTCTCTCTGCTTTTCAGCACCTCCACTGTCATCTCTGGTTTTGGTTCTCAGACTTAATTCTCTGCGCTCTTTTCACAAGTTATAGTTGATTATTGTTGCCACTTTTAGTGTAACATTTACTTTCAGATGTAAACTCAGGTTTCGCATTCAGGAATTATTTCTATTGGAAAAATGAAAAAGCTATTGAAATGTAAAACTTGCTGAAATAAATCACAGAATAATAATAATAATAAAAAAAAAGTGTTGAAGATGTTCTGTTTCATTTATATACTTCAAAGTACACTTAAAAGGAACAGGGGATGTTCCAGGGAACTATCAGCAGATGGCAACTCCACCAGCAGCAAGCTCAGTGGGAGCAAGAGGAAACTGCTCTGCTGCTTTAAGACTGAGGTAGCTATTTTTCTCTAGCGCATAAATCTATAGATTATAACTATGGCTTGACAACCTGCCACTAATTAAATTATAAATGACATGACAAGAAAGAAACCCTTTAATATCACTGGATAACTTTTTGGGACACTTTTAGTACATTTCAGCTATGCTCCATTTTCTGAAGCAGAGTGACATCTCCCAGTGTTTATATTTAAAATAGTTGGAACCAGTGAAGAATCTGACACATCTCCCTTCCCAGAGAAACTAGGGTGATTGCAGAAGGAGTCTCTGCTAACAGCCTGGGTTCATTCCTCAATTCCTTACAAGCTTTCCCTGTTCAGTAACCCTGCCGGGACTGGCCATAATCCCTCCACGAGCTGCAGCTGATTTAACAGGCAGGGAACCTTCTGCAGGTGGGAGGGGAGTTCTGCCCATCATCATCCATCTCATGCTGGAGAAGAAATAGCCCTGTGCCTAAAAAACAGGTGATCCACTAAGGCGCTTGCAGTTCCAATACATTAACCACTACCCATGGTGGAGGCTGTAAGAAATAAAGCCTTAGGTTCAAATAACACAGGTGAAGCCCAGAAAGGTTTACTTTAATTAGGTTCACCAGTGAGGTCCATTATCTTTGGCAGAGATAGTCCACACTCCCTTCAGCTCTGAAACATCATAGTTTTCATCTCCCTGATACACTTTTCAATGAGTCTCTTGCAATGCCACACATTGCCCAGGTTTGCTTTCTAGCTCTGTGCTCCAGGTCATGGAATCATGGAATCACTAGGTTGGAAAAGACCTCTTAGATCATTGAGTCCAATCATTCCTATCTGCCACTAAACCATATCCCCGGGGTCACGTCCCTGAGGTCATTCAGAGCTTCACTGCTGTCCCTGCATGTAAGGAAACAACGTGAATTTCCATGCCAGTGCCTCACCAGAGCCCATGTCCCATCTCTGGGTACTTGCAGAGCCACGTGTCACCGTGCAGATGGTTCGCTGATAAAGCAGATTCATTGCCTCCCTTTTTCCACCTGAAAATGACATAAATCATAGCAAATTTTTTTCATTGATAACTTAATGCTGCAGATGTGAAGTGTTTGGGGATGAATAGGATTTGGTGTTTGCTAATGACAGTTTAATGTCTTCATCTTCTGCATTAAACTCTGGTTAATTAATATTCATTCAATTAGAAAACACAAAAATAAATTATACAAAATTAAGCTTTACACAGGAAGCAAGTGACCTCATTTCTACTCTTTTCAGGTGCTAATTAGATTAGCCTCTTTCCTATAAAGGGGGAGGCACCAAGCCCCCCTGTAGTTTTAAAGGAGAGCCTTGTGGTTGGCTGTTGATGTGCTCACCTGGGAGTCCCTGGTTCCAGTCTGCCCTGAGCTGGTGGAGACTGAAAAATACAGCCAGGTAAAGTACAATGATGCTCTTTGCTAGTCTAGAAAGCTTAGTGGTCAGTGGAAAAACTCTCTCTGATAGGATATTGATGTTTTTATGGAGCTGGGTGTTACTGGGAGAGAAGATATGTGCCCAGCTGGTGGCAAGCTGGGAGGAGGTGTAGGATGTCTTGGTTCTAGTTTGGTTCTGCCTGCTGGCTTTGGTTGAGAGGTTCTTCCTCCCTTTGTTGCCTTTTGTTTTTAATTTTTTTTCCCCCTGCTCTGAAAGGATTGTCTAAACTTAGAGTCCTTTAGGAATGTGCTTTTTTGGAGTTGAGTGAGTGGCTTTGGCTTAGAGAGAAGATGTAGTCCTCTGGGATAAAGAGGTGGTCTGACAAGCAAGGCTAGAGGCAAGATAAAGCAAGTCAGTCTCAGCTGTCTTTATACAGCCAGACTGCAGGGGTCCTAAATAATCACAGTTATCAGTTTATCTAATGTAACTTTGAAGTTGTCCTTCTTTGAGTCAGGGGTTGTGCCAAATGACCTGTAGAGGTCCTTCCAACTTCAATTACTCTATAATATTTTGTTCCTTCTACTTAACTAGATCCTGAAGCCATGCTTGTCTTCTGTTGCAAAAAATCACTGTAAAAGGCAGTGAGAGACAGCAGAAAACTCCGACTACTTAAAGACCTACTGTGGATTGTTGCACACTGTGCTGGGGGTGGGGTGTAAAGGTTTTATGCTGTTGCCTGTTTTACAGTACATCATTCATCTCTCTCCTCTTAATCTGGTACTTCCCAGTAGCTCTGAATAACAATTCACTTTTAAAATGGGGGTAGGAGACAGTGCGGTGTGGTTGTCTGTGTGACTAAAATTCAGAGGTTATATCTCGTCTTCAGAGATTGTCAAAAGGAGAAAGCATCATTGGATAAGGATGGTTCAATCACTAAGTGTTCAGGGAATCAGGTTTTTGTGTACTGTTATGAAGAGTCAAAAGTAGTGCAGCCTATCAGTGGCACTGCAATAAGATTGCTCATGATGATTATTGTTTCCTTCAAAGGAGGGATGGTATAACAAAGTGATAAATACTTCAGAATTATTTAAAAAGTCACAACACTTCTGATATGGAGATACAGGACACAATTGTCTTTCATTATATCATCTCATCCTGGAGAGAAATGAGATTATGCTTAGTGTGAAATCTCTTATTTTATACAGGTCATCATAAAGACAACGATTTGCAAAGGATACGCAAATGGGCTATAGTGTTACAGCCACAGGCACCTTGGCAGAAAGGAGGATATTTCATGGAAGAGAGGTCAATGATGCTAGGAAGGAGAGCTTTTCCTTTTTCTATTCTGGTCCTGCTGTGGCCCTTTACAATAGAACTCGATAGTTCCACCACTGCCTTACTGTGAATTGCTGTAAAGACTGACATCCCACTACCTTTTTTCTCTTTTACTGCTTCTGCATGTTTCTCTTGTTCTCTCTACTGCACCCCCTCATAAGCTAAAATGTCTTAATCTTCAGAACCTGTGCTTGGTTTCAAGCCAGATTCCTGCTTTCCTTGGCTCATTCCAGCTATCACAATAGTTGGCACCAACTGTTAAGGCTGTGCTTGAGGCCCTTATGCAGGATGTTTCTTATGGGAGATGTTGTGGGGCTTATTTGTCTGGTGTAGGCAACGCTGAGAAGTGTGAGCTGCTGCAGTGATTCACTGGAGTGCTTTGTATTCCTCCAGGTCACTCAGACTGTCTAATTTACTGTGTCCTGCTAAGCTGCAAGGGGAGCAGGGAGGCCCCCAAGCATCAGCTTTATAGAGTTGTTTGGGTCATAAGATATTCCCCTGGTCACAATACCACTGAGCAGCAGAGCACTTCTGCACATCCTTAACTCATAATGCATGCTTCAGGTCTGTTGAAGCCAATGAGATCTGATTCTGTGTGCTCAAGTGATTTGCTAAATTGATGTGCTTGTCTTGAATCTGGAAGTTACTTAACTCTCTGGACCTGGTGTTGTTTGTAATTAGTACTTCTCATGGCTTGGAGATGAGCTTGAGGTACCTGGGAGACAGGCAAGGCAGTAACAAGTCTGCCTTCATTAAAGGGTTAAAAAATAGAGCAGAGTTCTCAGGTTGTTGGATTATCCTTGATTGAAATCACGTGGGCAAAGGGCAGGACATTCCTGATCAATTGTTTTCTGCTTTAACAAAGAAAATATGATTGTCCATACATATCCCTCACAAAACCTCCCTCTAGAAGCCTTTGGAAGATCAGAGACCTTACTGTGCATGATTTGTTTTCCAGGAAAACCTTTCATTGCTGCAGTAATATCTGCTGGAAGATAGCTAAAAAACACACTGTGCTTCTTAACATCACAGCTCTGCAGGTTGTTTCTCCCTAGCATTACAGGTTTTCCTTCCATATCATGCAGACAGTATCTTTCTTTTCTTCTGTGATAATTCACAAAACTGGCAGTTGTGTGTCTGTTGCAGGGACACCAGCATCATATTCCCCAACCCAACCCACTGCTGAGTCAAGTGTTTACACTTGACAAGATTAATCGCACCAGCTATTTGAAGACTTTACTGAAGTCTTTCATTTCACTGCTCACTTGGGTTGCTCAGGAAGATTAGAGTGATTGCTGATGGCTTTGCAGACTGCTGCAGTGGACACTGAGTAAATATTTCAGAAAGCACAGCTGCAATACACTCCAAATCCAGCCCTTCCAATGACAAGTCTTACCTAACCAGCCCAGTCAGAAGGAGAAACACCAAAGCTTTGACCATCAATCTTCCTCTTATCCTTCTAAGGACTAGAATCATGTTTAGATAGCTCACAGCGACGTACCCTGAGTTGCTGGTGTTTTCTCTATTGTGCTTCTGGGCAAATATTTGATCAGAAGCTGGCCATGTACTTGGTCCCTTCCAACCCAAACTATTCTATGATTCTACGAACACCACCAAGGAGGAGGCAGCCACAATTTCTCTGGACAACAATTTCTGCTCCAAAAGCCATGATATTTGGGGTAGACTAGAAGGGATCAATATCCCACTTCAGGTTTGGGTATTTTAGGAATCTGGGTAGTGAGTATGAAGAGTTCCTGATAGTACCTCATGGCACAGTTATTACCTCAAAATAAACCTTTCAAATCTGAATTTAATATGGACTATTTTAACAGCAAAGTTAGCAGAGGTGCTCATGGCACCAAAGCCCAGGGCGGAAATTTAGGGAAGGCAGTCCTCAAGCATAGTGGGTAGTTTTAGTCTTTGTGGAAATTCATATAGCATTGCCTGTTAGCCCAGGAGAAATTCCATCCCTGTTTCTTCCATGCCTTTTCAATGGGATTCAAATATGGCAGAGATCTCATTTTAAACATTCTGAAGGAAATCCAGCTGTTTTGTAAACTCTAATAGTTTCCACAGAACTAACTGGCATCTTGGCATCTATGATGATATCTAAATAGATCAAAGATTTTTCCAAAAGTAAATAAATAGAATTTTTTTAGTATGAATCTTGGACTGTACCAAAAGTTAGTCTTCCTCAGATTTCTGGAGCCTCATATGATTTCCATATGTTCTTCATATGTTCATATTTCCATATGTAAGGGCTCTATCACCTTTCAGTTAAGGTGTCCCTTCACCTCTTTCTGTCTCACAGCTGAAAAGGTGTCTTTTATAGTCTAGATCTGAGGCCTAAACAAGGAGCACTGCTGAGTAAAATGACCTGACTCCTGGTATTCCACATCCCCAAGTGGGCTCCGCTTACTTCTTTTCACATCTATCACTTCCTCAAGCACACACACACTAAGGATACTGATAATGGCAAGATTTTCATGCTCATTTTTTATTTATCTCTGTTTCCTTGGCTTCCATCCAGTCTGAGAAGTCCCACTGAAAAAAAAATAAAATAAAAGCTGTTGTGTCTGCAATGATTATGGGCCATCAGACTTGATGTCTTTTTCAAATTATGACCAGTCTTCAGAGGTGGACGGATCTGTGCTCCTGTCTGATGCTTATGGGCCATGCATTCCTACAGGAGAAAACAGGGGGAGGGCAGGCTTGGAAGTCTGTTTTTTTCCTTGGGTGAAGGGGACATTTTCTAAATGGGATTTTATTACAGTGACAGTTCTGAGTGTGAATCACCCCATTTATGTGATATTTCCAGCAGCTCCACCAATTATGGCCACCTTTGCCATGAAGAACAAGGAAATTAGCAGCAGCTAATGGACTGACAAAGCTTTCAGTGCCAAGTTGCTAGCATATGACAAGGCAGATCAGTCCCCGCCTGCCTCTTTTCTTATTTTCTTCACTGTCAGATATTTATTGTAATAGTTGAAAGGCAGCATTTAGCTAGCATAGCACTTTCTATTTAAGGTGCTGTGCAGAACAGGCCATTCCACAGATAAAGGTAAAGGTATGTTTGAGGATGATATTGGGACTGAAATGGAAATTGCCTTAAATTGGGTTGGCGAGCATCCTTATTATTCATTGGGATGATTTAAGTCCCTGTTTTAGAAAAGAGAAAAAAGCGTAAAGGCAGGGGGAAAAATATTCTAAAACTGAAACTGTTCTCTACTCGCTCATTAAATAAATTCATAACCCAGCAATGCCTCAGGGAGTCTTCACAGCGACCTCCAGCCTGGTAAGGTTGCAAAAGGACTCTAAGGGTGGTCTGTCTGAGAGCAGATCTAGCTGGATCAGCTTCTTGGAGGTCTTCTGCAGAGAGGATCCTTAGGGATATACCTACTGAATTTAAGGACTGGTAATGGCTAAGGAAGAGATCGCACCCTTTGCCTCGAATTCTGTTTGCAGGTGGTCCGAGAGGCACGATAACTGTGGTATAAGATTAATTTGAGACTGTCCTGTGTTTATGGAGGTGTAGTGAATTCTGTGGTACGTACTACTGCGCGATTCACTTTTGTGGAGCACTTTGCAAACAACGTAGGAAGCATAGACTTATAAAATGGTTTGGGTGAGAAAGGACCTAAAGATCACCTAGTTTTTCAGCTCACTGCAGGATTCCCAAGACATGAATATATCTTTTTCCTTTCCAGTAATTGCTGGTGCTTCCATGTCAGCTGCTTAAGGATTTTGATGAAGACCAGAAAGGACTGTCGCAGCATGTTCTGGCTTCTTGCGTGGTGTGGATT
Organism: Phaenicophaeus curvirostris; assembly: GCF_032191515.1. Taxonomy (NCBI): domain Eukaryota; kingdom Metazoa; phylum Chordata; class Aves; order Cuculiformes; family Cuculidae; genus Phaenicophaeus; species Phaenicophaeus curvirostris. The sequence continues at coordinate 6,063,295 of NC_091411.1, forward strand.
CTAGGATTTTACCTAATGCATCCACGAAAAGTCTTTGATAGTATCAGACTCCTTAACACTGACATCTTGTGCCCCTATTCAGAATCCAGGATTCACAAAGCACTTTCATGTGTACGTGCCAGGATTACATGTCACACTTCTGAATTGTAACCAGCTTGGAGACGTATTCATATGGTATTGCAGGTGCTGTGGGGCAGAGATGCTGTCCCAATATTCAGAGCAGAAAATGAGAACTACAGTATCTAACTGCAAATGAGCAAGAACTGTGCCTATCAGTGTAATTACCCTGATCTGTGACCTTGAGGGAGCTGAGGTTCTGTTAAGTAGCCCCTGGGAAGGGTACTCTCCTCTCAGACTGAGCACACACACACAGATTAGCTTCTGCTGTTATCCTAGTTTCTCCTTTTTTCTTTTTCCTATAGAAAAATCTTTGTGAGGTTTGTACCTTTTAAGCTTCCTGGGCAGCAGTCTGAAGAAAATCACTTTCACGTCCCTTTTATGGCAGGATCTCAGACATTTCTGGGTTCCTCTCCGATGAACTGTGGGCAGCTGTAGTGTCCTAGTGTCACCTGTGGTGGTCTGCTTTTGACAAAACCTTATAGTTCAGTATATTCATATTCCCAATAGCCATTTACTCTGCAGCTTGAGTGTCATTTGATGGGCTGATGGTGTTTAGGGGCCTGAACACACAGTCTATGACTAGCACTGAAGGCAAAACAGAGCTTGATGCTTTCCCCTTGGGCATGTGGATCTTCACACCCTGCTGAAAGTCCTCTAATGGCTTAGCTCAGACTTGACTTAACTCTCCACCTCCAAGCAAGGCCAGGCACAATGTTTGCATATAACAAATGATGCCTCAGCTGCCTGATGTCTGCACTGCAAACCAGAGCTGCGTCCCACCTACCTTATATCCTTCTACGCTTCAAATAGTCCTTTCCATTTTAAAGCATGCTTACAATATCCTGTCAGTCCCACAAGGAAGAAAAGAGTTATGCAGAGCAGAGGCAGTGTCTGTGCTTGGCAAGTAGTGTAGCCCTATAGGAACACCTACAGAGAACAAAACAGTTGATGCAAAGGACAAGCACTGATGTTATAAGCATTTAAGAGGAATTGCTTTAAGCTACCTCCAGTCTGATCCCAGTCTGACTGTTTATTAGTGTTCAGAGCACACTAGGAGCATGCCTCATCCAAAAGTAATTCGGCTCATGCACACCAAGACTGCTTCACAATGTGAGCTGGACTGTAGTAAAAAGAAAGATTTTATATTTAAAAGTACACTTCTGCTCTGAACCAAAATGCTGATATAGATGCGTACACACAGGCAACATATAATTGACTAAAACTGCAGAGCAAACTTTAACAGAGCTCTGAACAGGACCAGATATTCTGGTTGTCTTCTCTTTCAATTGGTAGATAATACGCAGTTCATCCCCAGAATGTACAGTACTTCATGGTTTCCTTATGATCTCTTCCAGTTGGGTCTAAAATATATATATGTCCAGCTGAGTCTAAGCTGATGTATGGTATGGAGCCATGATGGGGAGCTAGAAAAAAAAAAACAAAAACAGTTGGGGTTTCATATAAATAAAAATATATGCACCATATCAAGAGGAAATAGAAAACATTCCACAGTAGCTTTTGCTGGGAATGTCATTTATAAGCATTTGTCAGAGGATTACTTTCTGATTTGTCTGTGGTAACTGTTCATTATACAACAACAACAAAAAAATGCTGTAAAAAGGATTGGACCTAAGTGGGACCCAGATACCTCTAAAGCTGTGTAAAATTGGAGTCCATATTTTAAGTTTGAAATCAGGGTATATAGATGGGCTCCTGGATCTTCCTAACATTGTAACATATGCTGTGGCCCAAAAAGAACTCAAGTTACTGCTAAAAAAAAAAAAGAATTAGCAAGTATATCACAAGAAGCTGTGCAGAACTGCTTTTTTTGGGTGTATTTCTTCTAGCTTCTCTGTCTGTGGAAGCCACATGGGTACAATTCTGTTTCAAATAACCATACCTGCTAACCATATATAAACCAACAAAGCCTGGGTACAGATATGCATTGCTCATGTAAGTTGGCTTCTATATTAGGAAACAGATGTGTTCCTTGTAGGCTTCCTAGGTTAATTAAATATCCAATGCCACTGTATTACATATAACCCTGGTGTGACTGTCTTACACCACACTGTTTCTTCTCTAAAATGCTAACGGTGCTATGCCCTTCCACATTAAGATCAATGTGTACATGCTGTTTCCAACAGGATAGCAACTTTATGTCCCACTGGAGTGGTTCAAGAAGGGCTATTCTTGGAAAGGAGAGAGGTAGAAATTTATTCTTTATCCACATCAGCTTGCACATGCAGCTTCAGTTACACTTGGTTGTCTGTACTTCCCAAAGGCTAGTGTTGATTTGTTCCATGCACCCTGAATTCATTTATAGTAACCTCCTGGAAAGTTGAAACCAGAGGAGACCGTGTCTGAGTTTTAGGGTCCTCAGCTGAGGACCTTTCCATTCTGATGCCTTGTGCTCACAGGGAACAAGCTCAGAGCTGCTTTTTTTTGAGGATTATTTCAGTCTCAGGTGATTCACTTGCTTTAGGGCCTTTGGGAATATCTCTCTTTACGGTGAGGTTTGTGTGCAGGGCTTTAGGGATGTCTTAGCAGGCCAACACATGCCCTGAGGGTCCTGAGCTCACCCTGGCCACCGCTGCGAAGAACCTTACGGCTAGTGTTATTCTGGCTGCTCTCAAATCCAGTGTCAGTGATATGAATCAACATTGTCCACGTAAATCTCAAATCAAAACTGCAACTTTCAGTTTGCTGCTAATTGTTTGGAATTCTTTGAACTCACGTCTATGGATGGCACTTAAAACTGCTTCTGCCTGGTACTCCTCATAAACAGATGGAGCGTTTGTTGACGTTTCTGTGACAGCTTGAAAACTTGTCTCCTACCTCTGAGCTGAGCCCTTTCTGCCTTGTCCTCCATCTGCCATCTCATTTTAAAACTAGCAGAACAACTCGAGTGAAGCAATTCCGACTTTTTCCATCTGTGCACAGTTAATTAAGAGGGTAATGAGAGCTCCGAATGAACAAGCCCTGCATTAATTCAAGATATGATTAAGGGAAACATCCAAAAATGAAAAATATATATGTGCCGGCATACATACTTTAAAGTCTGAGGTCCTTTTGTCTGTCCCTGTACTTGCCAACATTATGACTGTGGATGGTTAAAAAAAAAAAAAGGAAAGATGACTATGAAAAAATTGAGACCTTATTCTGAATGTAAAATCTCTGTATAAGCAGCTCAGAGGTGTAGGGACTGCTGCAACCAAGGCTCTGTGTGTTGGGTTCCCCTCTGGAAATATCTGTGTGTGAAGATGAGTGCTGGGTAGTGGGAGAAAATGATGCTGCTTGCTTTGTTTGGGATTTGAAAGGTGAGCTGCAGAACCAAAGGCCTGGAGAGATGCACCAGCTGAGGAATTACCCCAACTGAAATTAATTTAAAACAGATAGTTCTCCATGATATTTGCTTTTGCAGCCATCTCTGTGTGTTTTCAGCCAAGAAATATGTGATCACAAGAATCTACCTTGGGAAACTTTACAGCAAGCCAAGTCTGTCTTGGCAGTTACTCAATTAGTAATTCCAGCCTAGGCTGGGAAGAGGGGTATATGGTCTAATTTTGTTCTAGTTAGACAAAAGAGGCAGCAAGAAGCACAGCCAGGGACTCAGGAGTACAAATTGCATAGGGAGTGAAGCAAACTGCTCCTGCAGAGTTTAAAATCGGGAGGAGCTCAGCCACTGGGGGAAGATGGGACTGCAATAATGTGGAGGGTGAGGCAGGACAGGTAAGAAAAGAGGACGTGAAGGCTTCAGAGCAATGAAGAGAAGTCTGCAGAGTAAAGCAGCAGCTGATGAAGCTCTTCCTCTGTGCCTTCTGGCTCCCTCCAGTTTTATAGCTTGAATTTTGCTTTACTGGGGGTGGAAAATGAGTGGCACTGAAGAGGCTGAGTGAATACTTGTTTGGGTTTTCTCCCTTTCTTGGTTTCTTGCAGCAGCAGGAAACATAGAAAATATTTCTAAACAAAGCCTTAAATTGACTGTTTGCATTTTGCCTGTGAAATTTCCTGTGGCTCACAGATTGGACTCGCATCCTTCATTGCTGGGAAGGCAGAGGCATTAGCAGAGGTTTGGCAGAAATCTTGGATGCAGCGGCAGAAAGGGGCTCAGTTTCACCTGCTAAAGGTGTTATTAGCTTTAAAAAAAGTTTTCTATGACTCCTGGTGCTCACTCATTGTGAAGCCTGACAGATGCCACCAAGAATAACCCTTTAAATCCTGCCCTGGGTGCTGTTTGCCAAAGGAGGATTTGCACAGCAGCCTTGGGAGATGGTACATTTGAAGACTTAATGGCATTTACACATGGATCCTGAGGAGACAGCCAGAGTGTAGCCTTCCAGACCAAATGATTACACAAAGGAACACAGGGTAGGACGTAAGCTATCAAAATGTTTATTCTTAGCTCTAAAGAATTTCCAGAGTGCTGTAGGAAGCAGGGCTAGAAGGGAAATCACGTTCTAATCCCCTGCCTCAAAGGAGCATCAGAATTGTCATTCCTGTCAGGTATTTTATCTAACGTATACTCAAAACCTCCCCAAGTGGGAATTTCATGCCCTCCCTGGACCATCCTTTCTGGTGTTTAACTACCCTTGCTGCTAGAAAGTTTATCTTAATATCTAATCCCAATCTCCCTGGCTGTAATTTAAATCCATTACTCCTTGTTCTCCTCAACATGGAAACCAAATTCATTCTCCTTTCTGCACAACTGTTTCTGAAAATGTGTATCTTTCAAAAGAGGTATGTAGAGTTCAGCCTGCAAGGAGGAGCAGGGACACAAACTCTTGCACAAACACTGTCCTTGTTCCTCAGAGTAGTCAACACTTGTAGCCCAGGACCACAGCCAGACTGAATGTTCCACCAGTTTAATGAGGTTGACTAAAACAGTGTAAACCAGGACTGGAAAATTAATTACCCAGAGAAGTGGGACATTAACCTGGGGTTGCAACCCAAAATTCAGCTGTTATACAGTGCGTATTCCTATTGCTTGCAATTTGACTTGGGTTCTGCAAACTGGTCTTCGGGAACACCTGATTGTTGGGACTTTTTGCACTGCGATCTTCAGGAGCTGTGCCTGGGAATGAGGACATGCCCCGTGCAGGTATCCAGACCTGCCACCTGATCCTAGTGACTCAAACACCATTTCTGAGGTGATATCCCATTTAACAGAGTCTTGAGGTGTTGCATTGGCTTGCATTGAATGTGCATGTGCATAGGAACACCAAGCAAAACTGAAATTGTGGTCTGAGGTATAATTTATTATATTATTGAGAATTTATGCTAAATAATCAAGTAATTATTTGTGTGTATGTATATATACGCAGGTCAAATAATGGAAACATTAAGGGTTTGCTACCTAGAAGCCCTAGACAAAATCTCTGCCTAGGCAGACCAAATACAGGATGGTGGGATGAATTTGTCCAGCCTCGTGGGGTTTATAAGCACACAGACACAGGCATTGATCCAAGCATAGTGAATTCCTGGGATACCCGAACTCTCAACACCTGAGACAATCTGTCCAACTTATTGGAGCTTCACTCAGACTTTACTTGGTCTAATTTTATGGAAAATAAATTGTTATAAATGGATCTCCTTTTTCCACTGCAACATGGGCTCTGCTCTGAGATCTAAACCTCCACAACAAACTACCCTGATGAAACTTCCCAGCTGAGTTTTCAGCATTTGAGAAATACCTTTCATAAGGCTTCTGCTTAATGTCCAGACTTTCAGAGGTTAACCTTCTCATTGCATTTGAACAATAAAATGGACAAGTATTTCTTGCTCAAATCTGAGGAAAATGAAATTCTTCCCCAGGGTGGGAATTTGTTATAAGTTTCCATTTTAAAAAAAAAAATAAATAAAAAAATCCCCCACCTTTCTTCCAACTAAGTCTGAGACTCCTTGAAATAAGGTCTAGTAATGGAAGTGCTGACAGTATCTTAACTAGAGCAGCGTGAAAGGAGTGATATAATAGTTTATTTCAGGTAATGCCATGGTGATTTTTAATTTACATAATGTCAAAAATGCAATATGTGAACTTTCTGAAAGCAAAAAAGTGGTGATAAAAACATCTATTTATTCCTCCTGCCTCCTTGCAGAAATGAGAGAATGAACAAAGCCACAAGGAAAAACCTCAAGGCCGTGGTATTTGCATGAAGCATGCTACACATAATGTACCCTAGAAGTGTTTGAAAGAGAAGCTGACCCTGTAGACTTACTCTTGTCTCAAATCGTTTGCTAGTTTAATAGCTTAACATTTGCAAAATGATGTTTAGATTCCTCTCCCTTCCTAGCATTAAAATATAACTGGCACATAGTGAATGAGAGCGATCTGTGGAGGACTTCCAGGTCTCAAAGTCGATTCTGGTAACAGTTCAGCTTGTTCATGCTGTGGATGTGCAGTGTTGCAATCCGAGGGGCTTGTGGGGTCTGAGAACTCTCTTAGAGCTTGGGGTTTTATAGATTTGGGGCACTCTTAGGTACTTAAAGTTGGATATCTGCTCTTTCTGGGGAAACAAACTGCCCTTGTTTCAGGAACAAGTCGTCAAAGTTGTGTCCTCCAGTCCCCAGCTGTGCACCTGTGAGGAGCTCTGGGTTTGGAGTATTGCATGTGATCCTTACCAGGCTTCCTTCTGGCAGTGGACAGGACAGGTTTTGCTCTGGGAGCTCAGCCAAGGTGTGTGCTGGTGCATGGAGGTTTTGCCTCAGTGAGTGGCAGAGGGACACTTAACCTGCACCCTTGTCCCTTGAGCCAATGGCTATTTGGAGGACCTTAGCATCTTAGTCACAGACTTAATCTGTGATGTTCCTGGAGGTTAGTAATAAACCTGTCAATCCTAAACTCTGAAATAATCACATTGGAGTTACCAAGAGGTTGCTGTGAATGGAAGGATACACCAGCTCCTTCCTAAAGAAATGAAGCAGCAAATCTAGAGCGTGATTAGCACTCAGAAAGCCTTTCTTATCCCAGGGTAACAGTCTGGCCATTCTTCTAGGAAGAAAATGCAGTTCGGCATAACCTGCCTGCTAAAATCCCAGTTCAGAGTTCCTAATGTAGAACCACTGAGTATCTTCTTGACCTGGAGTTAACTTCCATAGCCCCTTCTGTTAGCAGAACTCCATCAGACGCTGTTTACTCATATGTTATTTTACTTATTATGAAATGAGGCTTAAAGATCACTGAAGTAGATTGGTACAAACGTAGAAGAAAGCATGTCCTGCACGAGAGCCTTTAGGTGGGAAGTATAAAGGGAGGAACAGTGCCTGAAGGGAAATGGGTGATGTGAGTCACTAACATCTCACAGGAGCAATGCAGAAGTCTTCCAGCTGGTATCAAGTTCTTAAAACAGTGTTTTAGCTGATTTTCAACATGTCGAGTCCTTGTACTAGCCCTCCACACACAAGGTAAACTCCAGCTTGAGCTATTAACACAACCCAGTGTGACACTATAGAGCTTGCAGCCACTAAAGCAGCCTAGTGTGACAAAAAATTTCTGAGAGCAGCTAATAGAAATCCTGCATGATAAAAGAATCCGCAAAGTAAGAGAATCCCTTGTGACAATATTATACTTTGAATATCAATCATAAAAATAAAACAAATAAAAGTCAATTGTAAGGCCCAGGATACCATAAAATATGAGTTTGGAGAGAGACACTTAGAAGGAAAATTTACTTTAAATCTGTGTAACCACCTTGAAGCCTCACACATTTACAGTTTTAATCTAGCACATTAGTGAGATTACTACATGGGTTTTTTGCAATTAAACTGCATATTTTATCACTTCTTCTACTTTCATGCTATATAAACTTCCAGGAAATTACAGGCCTATAAAATATTGCCAGAGCCCTGCCACTGTGGGAGGCAGAAGAACAGAGAGACAGAAGCAGTGTGGGCGGCTGCTTCCTTTTTCCCCTAATTGTGTCATTAGTCAATAAAAGCAAACCTTTGTAGAAGCAGTCGTAGGATTAAGATACATGCACACAGGGAACTTCAGAGCTCAGGTTTCCTGCAGGGAGCTTTGTGCCTGGAGTCACAAACACTTTCCAAAGAAGGGGGAGAAGAAGTCTCAGGTTTTACTGAGGAGGAAAAGGAGATGGCAATAGTAGCATTTGCATGATTTATCAATAGAGAACCTATGAGCCAGTCCTCTCCTTTGATGTTAGGCTAGATCACTGTCTAAGAAAGAACTTTCTGCTCCTCAGCCCTTATGCTCACTAAGTGGAAATGTTCTTCTTTCTGCTGATGTTCTCACATGGCTTTTTCTCCCTCTCCTTTTATGCTGAGCATCAGCTTATCCAGGTATATCTTCTGTTATCACCTTTTTGTTACCTCTGAGTTTTCTGTCTTCCTCAGACATTCATTTCTAGTGAGTGCTTAGTTTAAATCTGAGGGGTTTCTTTATCTACTGCAAAAAAACATGCTAGCATCAACCTTTGCACTTCCTTTCAGAGTTTGGGAAAGCTATGCCTTGCTCATATCAACCACAGCTCAGCCTTTCCTGCTTGGACTACAGGTGGATGTGCTTGTTTCCCATTTTGCACCCGGTGCCAACCTTTCAGAGGGTGCAGGAGTGCAGCAGTGTCCTCAAGTCAGTCTTTTTCCAGTCATTAACTCTTGAGTATTGTGCTGGACCACACTTACGTATGTCCTGGAGAGCAGAACAATCCCAGATCTGGTTCACCATGTTGATCTACAGGTCTTAAACTCTGACTCTCAGAAATACTTTCCACCTCTTCCAAAGTATTTTCAGACATGTAATGGGACTTGAACATTTCTACTGAGTCATACACTGCAAAAAGACAGATAATTCTCTCAGCAGAACGGGATGCAAACAAGAAAAGGGCAGATGCCAGCAATTCTAGAGATCAGGGCACCTCTGTTGTAGGAAAACAAATAAGAGCTGAGCTTTAGGCAAGGTTTCAGTAGCTTTAGAGTCTGCCTGGAATCTGATCCACTCAATCCAGCGTTGCTGATGCCTCTAGCATCGTAAACTCGGCTCCCTTAAATGTCACTTTGGAAGGTGAACAGATGGGAAGTGGAGCTAGAAATACATAATCATGTTAGGTTTCTTTTAACAAAAAAAACTTTTTTAAAAAAACTTTCTTCCTCGCAAGCCCTTCTCTGCCCTGTGTTCTCTTCCTTCCACTCTTTTAAAAAGCAGGATTCTGATCTGTTGCAATTAAGCAGATCTTTGTCAATTCAAGACAGCAGCTGAAAGAAAGACCCAACTCAGTGAATGCTGGGCATTTCACTGAGATAACAGGAATATTCCACCAGGCTCAGTCAGCTGGAGCTCCGTGCCCCTTCCCAAGTGCATCTTTTGAGGCTGACCCAGTAGTAACCAGAGTTCTGATACGGTCTTGTTTGACACAACCAGCAGCCTGGCAAGCGGGAAAGCACCAAGAACTGAAAGCAGAGCATTCCTCAATGAACAAAAGAAGATTTGCTGAAGCATCTCTAGATGATGTGCAAAAATCTCTGTGTGCTTGTGTGTGTAGCCAGGAGGTGGCTTGCTTTTAAGACTCCTGGCAAAGCTGTTGCATATAGATTATGAGCCTGCAGATTTTAGGAAATAATGGGCAGAACGCAAAGACTTTGCTTCCTGACAGAAGCAATAACCAAATTCCTTCATCTTATCAACTTACATTTTCAAAGCTGACAAGTGATTTGGGAATCAAATGCTCCAGCAAACTCGCAGCTATATAGCCTAAAGAGCTATAGCCTGTCTCAAAACCAAACCTATTAAATGCCTTGCACGGGAGCTGCTCCTCTTTTGTTCCCTGCAAACAGCAGTTGTGCCTCCTCCAGAACTCCTTGCAGATCTGAGATCAGACCCACTTGCTGCATCAGATGCCTACATGGAAGAGAGAAGAAAAGACTAGGAAAATAGTGTACAATAATCAAAAATATTACTTGCAAGTCACATCCTGTCTTTGATTTTAGGTACCTTATTTGCCCTGTTACAGCAAAATTAGCTATACAAGTGCATGCCCATCTCATGAGTTGGGTACCCATCAAATTCTTTTGTGTACAGGATGTGCTCCGAAAGAGCTGTGCAAAAGCCTTGGAAACAAGGAATAACAAATGTCTCCAAGTTCACACCCCTCCTGTGTAGTGGTTTGCATCAGAACTAGCATACTGGCATTGCTAGGAGCGGGGGGGAAAAAAAAAAAAAAGTATCGATGCACCAGGTAAATGTAAAACCAACATCCTGATGCTTTGTCTGGGACAAGGGCTGCCTTCTGTGCCAGGCACCGCTTAGCACCACAAAGTTCTGCTCTGCATCTGGTGTCCTAGGTTGACACTGCAAACAGGTGGATGTGCCAAAGGATGTGCTGGGAACACAAACTTCCCACTGTCCATTTGAATATAAAACATAAACCCTTCCACCCCATCACAGATTCATCCTCTTGTGATTCCCAAACCCCTCAGATCACCCTATCTTATGTTATAGAAGCTATCTGGGGAGAGAACTGGAAGGGGGAATAAATAATGTAATTTGCATAGTCCAGTATCATTTGCAGTTTGAATAGCACTCTTTCCTCCCACAAGTCTACCTGTGTTTAGAAAAGTTGTTTCTGCAGAGGGGCTAGTTGTGGGGGAAGTTTGTGGCTTTTTTCTTTTTTTCCTCACTGATTTGTCTCCAGAGAAATGAATAAAGCTTTACAGATGAACATGGCATAAAAGAAAGAGCATATGCTGTACATGCATTTAAATAGCATTTATCTTACTTTTCACTGACGTACTGGTGAAATATGTTCTCTTTGCTTTCAAATTTTAGGGACGAACAGATGGTAGGAAGCTTAGTTTTGGGTATTATGTCCATCAAAATAACCTGTATTGCAAGTACCTCTTACTATAATTGGGGAGCTTAGCTGCAGGAGAATCTGGACTCTAGAGAAGTCCCCTGCAGCAGAACTATGCCAAAAAGAAAGGGCTGAAAATTGTCCTAACTATGTATACTAAGAAAAAAAAAATGTGAAGTCGCACAGTCTAATAGTGTGAGTAGAAATGCACTCAACTTTTTGGCCCTGTGTTTGCTATGAAACGAAGAAAAGCCTTAAGAACCCAATTTCTGATCTTCTAACTCTCACCATGTCCAAATGCTTTACCACACCTCCAATAGTATTCAGTCAGCACTGTAGGGACAGATGAAAGGAACTGAATCATAGAATGGTTTGAGTTGGAAGAGATCTTGAAGATCATCCAGCTCCAACCCACCTACCACGGTCAGGGACACCTACTGGGTTAGGTTGCTTAAAATCCTTGTCCAACCTGGCCTTGAAAACCTTCAGGGATGGGACATCCACAACTCCAGGCAAGGGAAGAAAATTAAAAAAAAAAGAGGAAAGGAAATATTTGCTGATGATTCCCATTCAAAAGGAAAATCCCAAAAGGCCAAAGAATGTCTCACCTATTTCATCACTTTTGGGTAGTCCCAAAAATTCTGAAATTCCTAATGTAAAATGAGTTTGAGTACGTGATCTGCCTCAGCCACCCAGCTCTGAATAACACGAGCTGTACTGAACCTGTAGGAGTGGAGGGATTCTGGTACTGTATGAAAACCTGCAGTTAAACACTGCAAAGCAAGCCCAATCCTTTGCTTAAAGCACTGTAGAAAAGGATAACTTGGCCCTGGAATTAAATAAGCTTTTGGGAAGGAGGATCATGTAAAATATGTTTATACCATACCCAGCGTGATGGGAACCTCGTCTGATGTGTGCCTCTAGGAAGGAATTGCTTATGTACTGCTGTGTTTGTATAGACATGAGAACGATCTCATTATGGGTTTATATATAGACAGGCAAATTCTGAAACATTCAAAAGCTGTCTTGCACATTTTTAGAGGATTTGAGTTTTGAGGGTGTTTTTTCTCTGGGGTTTTTTTTTTTGGTTAGTATTTTTTTTGTTGTGGGGTTTGTTTTGGCTCTGATCTGTCTGTTGTGCTCCTCAGCACTTTTCCTGGTTCAGTGACTCAATTTCTAATCTTTTTGGTCGGTGTGTGTTTTGCATGAATTTAATACCTGGTGAGCATTATCCCAGCTTTGTGGAGGAGGGTCTCTTCATGCTGCTGTTTTATTCCTGCAGCTCAGATTCAGGTTAGCTAATTGTGCAGAGGGAATCTTCCAGCAATGTGTTTAGGGACTTAAAAATAAAACAAAATAAAACATCTCAAGAGGGAAATGTATAATCCCAGCCACCTTGCTGGAAGGGTGCCCAACACAGCAGCATTTAAAAAGTCACCATTTGCCAGTAATAGCTGCAGACTGACAACAGTGGCTTGGTCTTTTCTCCCTATGCTTTGAAAAATAAATACATGCCTTAAGGATGCTAAAAAATAATTATGGGGTGCATACTTCAGACGCATCCCTCATTTTTAGAGATGTCAGTCGCTTTAGTCCCAAAATTACAATGACCCTCGCATTATTTTTCCATTAGGATTGTTTACCTCAGAGCTAAAAAAAAGAAGAGTGATAAGTTGTCTACATACCAAGAAAGAATCCAACCATATTTTGTTTACCTACATAACTCATTCTTTTATTTTGCATAGACTGTATCTCACATATGGGCCCTGTTAGACTGAGAGCTATCATCCTCATTTTATTTATCTACATACACTGAAGTGTGTATTTGTTTAAATTAAAACTGGGGGCTCAGAGACCCGTAAAATGTTTAAACATGAGCACTGTTACAAATTGTCTGGTGTGTATTTACCAGGACTCCCCGCTGCTTGATACGAAGTTACTTAATTGTGCTTGTTTGCATCATCTGTTCTATAATGCTAACAGCATTTTATTCATGTAGTAGGAGCCTATGTTTTTGCATAAGGAAGAGATTAATTTTTGCCTGTGCTGGAGCAGGTTTAAAATGCTATTTTTTTTTTCAAAAGAAGGAAACATTTGTTCAAATTTCTTACAATTAAATACAGAAAATATTTTGATAGATATTTTCTTAGTCCTGAAAAAAAAACTGTGGAAAATTTTGAAACAAAATGAAAATTTTTCAGATCTTATTACAAGTTAAAAAAATAATTTTTCATCCATTTTTTTTTCCTCTGCTGTGGTTCTGATATTATGAATGGCTGTTTTAATCTAGGGTGCTCTCTTATCATGGTGTTTTGGATGGCTATAAATGATACAGTACCAGATTTAACTTCCTTTAGGGATAATACATTTAAGAGGGCAATAGCAGGAACTACACCTTAGGATTTATCTTTTTTTTTAAGGGTGTTACACGGATTCTTGATTTACTTCTAAATAAGCTTGGCCAAATGGCAAAGATACCACCTTCTAGTGCTTCCTTGAGCTCTGAGATCTCATGAATTGAGGTCAAGAAGGAAGCTCATCTTTGTTCTTTCTGTGGTATACATATGTATATTTGATAATCAACGAATGATGAAACTATTCTGCTGCTTAAGTCCTAAAATTCAGTGCTGTATGGCTCAGATTTGGCTGCATGCGACTGCACCAGAGAAAGCTCTCACCACCTCTTTTAAAAACATACAGGTCAAGCACGCTGTAATGTATGTTCAAAGGATATAAGGATAAAAGCTGAAGCTGTTTACAGCAATCTTTGGCAGTAACACTCAAAATTCAGGGAACTGTAATGTGCTTCCAAGTTCTAATCCCCATCCATGCTGGATTTGCTAGTTTGGAGTATGTGTACCTAGGCTTGTGTTCAAGCAAATCCACGCTCACTCTGTGGGTACAAACGGAATGCACTTTGCATCATATTTTGATAGAAGGACACCCTTACTCACGGAGCTTCTTCCATTAGAAAAATGTGATGTAGGACCTAAACTTCAAAGGTAACATTGGGGAGTATAAGGGCATAGAAGTCTCAGGCAGAGAAACGTGGCCCAGGCAAGGCACCTTCCCTCCTGCAATCTCCCACCTACAAGAAATCTGTGCTAAAGAGTCTCTCTCTGTGTTTAGTAGTCTCCAAAGTTTTCTCCTTTATTGGACCTGTCTGCTTCCTGTTGTCTTGGAGAAGCTGATCCCAGCACAGTCATGACAGTCCAAACTGGCTTTACCATATCCATACGCACACGCAGATATACCCGTGGCTACAAAAGACCTCCCACAAGTACCTGGAGACATTTACCAGCTCCCAACTGGTAGCCAGACCTGCACCACCTCCCAAAATCCACATCTGGCTCCCTTGCCTAAGGCTGGCTGGGCAGTCAGTCTTTATTCTGCAGCTCCTCTTAACTAGGCTCCACTCTGATCTTTTGACCTCTAATTTTTGGAAGCTATTCAGCCTCTTTCTTCCTAATCTCTGGGGGCTGAGGGTGGAGGTTACAGCTGTAAAGGCTTTAAGGCAAGGAGTTTTGTGTGTAGGCTTTGTAACCACATCAGTCATCGTAGCAGAAATAGGTTGTGGCAAGAATTCCGATTTGAAAGCCACAAAACCTAAACTGCACAGATTTCCTTGTGGTTCAGGAGGGCCCAGTTTAAATATATACTGCTCCACAGAAATAAAACTGTTTCCCATCCTCTGAGGATCAAAGAACCCCAGAAACACGAGTTTTCACCACTGTGCATTAGTACAAGTGTGTGCTGTGTTCCTCTGTTACTACCACTCTATCCAGTCTTTGGGAAAAGCAGAACATTGTCCAAATACATTTGGACAGGTTGTGCAAGAAGCACAAGAGTTTAGTTGTATCTGGATTAAATGGGGAATGCAGTGAAATCACATCTGTCAAAAGTTCACAGATTAAATGTATCCCTCTAAGAGATGATAAAAACATTTCCCTACTGTCAGAACAGTTTTTAAGCCTAAACGAAGTGACATTGTTCCTTTAAAGATTCCTTATCACTTTCCTCCCTTGAAATATCTTAAAAACCCTTCTCCTTAACATTTCAACTGCATAACTTCGACATGTCAAGGTTATCTATAATTTCTTCACTTCCCTTCAGAAGGGCTTCCTACCTACACACTACATCATGCATCTTTTATTACTACCTTAACGTATTTATAAAATATTGATCATTCCTTCCAAATGGCTTTGCAAATGAAGCCATGTGGCATGGTGTTCCCGTCAATTAGCAGCGTGTTCATCTGTTTACCAAAATGACCCCATAGTTAGCTGGTCCTGAAAATAGACCTTTTAAATAAGCTTTTGCATGTTTTCTGTTCTTGTGCTGATTTTTGCCTTTGGTAATATTCAACAAATACCTCAAGTAATTTTTTTTTTTTTCATTCTGTGAAGTTGCTCTCAAATTACACTGCACTAACTGGGGACAGAATGGGGTTAGTGGAGTTACTCTGTTTTTCTCCCCAGTAGCAGAGCAGAGCACAGAGTAAACTGAGCTGAGACTTTCATTGCAGCAATTGGGAACAGCCCAAGCTTGCTCTGGAGAACCGAAAACATGGTAAGGTTAGTTTCCATTGACACCAGCAGAGCTGAGTGTTGAATTGAGAACCCAATGTGTAAATTAACACCTGGAATTAATTTAGCATTACACTTGCTAATGAGAAAATGGAAATGCTAGTTTATAAAACAAAGACACACGCTATTCAGGGGGAAGAGTAAGTGATAAGGAGGACTTGTTGAAAAACTCAGCTGCAACCTCCATCATAAGGCAAGTTTGTTGTTAAATTTAATGGGCCCTAGGTGTTGATTGGTGAAGTAGTAAAATGAACTGTTAATTTGCTGTTCTAAGAGTGGAGAAGCTAAATTATGCAAATTGCTTTTAAAACTAGTCTGCTCCCAGCATACAGTATAACAAGGTAACATGGCCTTTTCCACACCATTATTTTTAGGACTTTTTCCCCATTGTCATCATTGGTAAATCTGAAAGTTTTGAAGTGCTGCAAGGCTTTAATTTCCTCTGATCTGCACCCTCACCAGTGCTGCTCTGTTAGGGGCCACTGTGCTGCGTCAGCTCAGAAAGGGGCTCCCTTTTGTCACCTGTGTTTGAGAAGCTACATGAGTGAGATTTTAAACTGACAGCCCAAAAAAAAGGCAGTGATGCTTGTTGCTTTCAGAATGACACACAGAGAGAGTTCACGCTGGGAAAATGAGCGTGCACCTTAGTGAATATGCAGGCTTCATTCAACTACTTCACAGCTGCAACTGCATGGCTCAAAGACCAGAGTGAGAAGATGTCAGCATTTACACTTTATAAGGAATGAAATGTATCCTGCCAGATCTGGTGTTTCCAGTGCAGCTATGAAAACATCAACCCTGGTAAGCTCTAAATGAGCACCTGAGCAGATGAAATGCGCAGCGCATTAGAATTGGCATGCACAGGGTGACTCGTAGAGATTTGCTGAGCATGATGTGATAAATAACAAGCATGTGCTGTGGATGCACAAAGAGCTGTCTCTCAGAATAAGGCTGAAAAGTATCAGATCTGATGTGTGAGTTGTCCTGGCCTTCTCATGCCACAGTCATGATGTTGGCACCAACCACAATACTATAAACTCTGAAATTCTGTCTGCTGTGTTTCCATAGAATCACCAGGTTGGAAGAGACCCACCAGATCATTGAGTCCAACCATTCCTATCAAACACTAAATCATGTCCCTCAGCACCTCATCCACCCATGCCTTAAACACCTCCAGGGAAGGTGACTCAACCCCCTCCCTGGGCAGCCTCTGCCAGTGCCCAATGACCCTTTCTGTGAAGAATTTTTTCCTAATGTCCAGCCTGACCCACCCCTGGCAGAGCTTGAGGCCATTCCCTCTTGTCCTGTCCCCTGTCACTTGGGAGAAGAGCCCAGCTCCCTCCTCTCCACAACCTCCTTTCAGGGAGTTGTAGAGAGCAATGAGGTCTCCCCTCAGCCTCCTCTTCTCCAGGCTAAACACCCCCAGCTCTCTCAGCCGTTCCTCATAAGGCCTGTTCTCCAGCCCCTTCCCCAGCTTCGTTGTTCTTCTCTGGACTCGCTCCAGAGCCTCAACATCCTTCTTGTGGTGAGGGGCCCAGAACTGAACACAGGCTTCGAGGAGCGGTCTCACCAGTGCCGAGTACAGAGGGAGAAGAACCTCCCTGGACCTGCTGGTCACGCTGTTTCTGATCCAAGCCAAGATGCCATTGGCCTTCTTGGCCACCTTGGCCACTGCTGGCTCCTGTTCAGTCGCTGTCAACCAACACCCCCAGGTCCTTCTCCACACAGCTTTCCAGCCAGACTTCTCCTAGTCTGGAGCTGCACAGGGTTGTTGTGCCCCAAGTGCAGGACCAGACCTGCTCCTGCTCAGAGCAGGCATCAGTGTACCGTATTTCTGTTGACTTAGCCAGAGTTCTTCTGGGAATGGTAAAAGTAGCATCCAGATCAACATCTTGAACTTTCTGAGTTGGTGCCTTTTGAAGTATGTGGCTTCTCACATTTATCTAGTTGCGAAGCCCATATAACCATTCCTTGTCTTCCCAGGTCTCCTACCAGTTTCAGGGACACGCAGGCTCAACAAACACTTGTGTTACAGAACCCCAGGAGTGCTGTCAAGCAGGGTTGAAGAGGGGGCAAAGTAGGGACGTCAGCATTCACCTTAGTAACCTGCATCATCCCCCACAAGGAATGAAGCGGGTCTTACAGCCAGGAGCCATTGTCACAGGGCATTTTGCAGGCTCCTGTGGCATGTTTTTTGTGACTTCTTTTGGAACCATAATACATAAAGCTATTTGGGTTTTGGTATTTTTTTTAAAAGAAATATGAACTTCTAGGTTCTTCGGGGAGAAATTAGGTATAGCACATTGACTGCAGGCTAGTGGTTTTCTAGCTGTTTCAAACTGAAAGTCTTTGCAACATAGATGAAGACTTTTTCAATATCCATCAAAAAAAAAACTTCCAAGTGAGCAATATTTCTACCAAAATGGCTGCTTTTTTCTTTTCAGTGGGTTAGAGTAATTTGTGCTGGTAAGCGAGCAGAATTCCGCATCTAATATTGACACGGAGGAGAGGTATAAAAGCTATTACACCCAGCACCAATAGCTTCTTTTTTCTAATCAAAACAATGTCAAAAAAGTAAGAGAATAGAAATGAAATAAGCCAGTTCTTTCCAATTCACCCATCCCTATAAACTAAGTAAGAAACTGTGATGGCATTTCAGATATTTGGAGCAACCAGCTATGAGGTCTTGCAAAACCCTGTGGCTTTCTTGTGCGTTGTTTGTTTCAGAGTTTTTATTATTGCTATTATCATACTCACAACTGTTAAGTGAATCGCTGAGGAGGTTTCAGCTGAATATCCAGCAGAAACATGCCTAGGGCAAGAACAGGGGTTTGTTTATTTAACTTCAGAAACAAGGAAGGGAGGAGGGAATCTCTCTCCTATGTGTCTGTCTATAGATAAGTATTGCATATCTGTTTATTTAGCCAGCATCTATCCCCTCCACACATCTTTGCTCATCTGCCCCCACTAGACCCTCTACCCACACACCTTTTGCACCTTCAGGTGAGGCACTTCTGCCAGGGTGCATCAGGCGCTGCTGAGGGAGCAGCACAGCTCATGTCATCCCCGTACAAGGAGAGGAGCTGCTGGGTTTGGAGGAGAGCAGTGCACCTCTGACCCTACTCGCAGCTCCTCAGCTCTACAAAGAGCAGAGTCTTTGCAACCTCTGTCCTTGACCCCTCACTTCCAAAGGCCCACCACTGCCTTTACATTTACAAACTCTTCTCTGCGAACTGAGCATCCCTTCCCAGCCCTGGTGGAGGGATTTGTTTTCCCAGACAGCATTTCTGTTTGTGTTGGAGGGGGCAGCCCTTCGGGGGAAGGGAGGAAGGCCAGGACTGTGCCTCAGAAATAGTTTCTATTAGGGGTTCCTAAATTCTAACAAGTTGCTGTTGAAGAATAACTGAGCTGTGAGGTGGTTGCAGTCACAACCCTGCTCTCTGCTGCGTTCCACACATCAGACCAGGGGGGAGATGTTGGGATGTTCAGGCAGTGGCTGCTTCAGAGGAAGAAGAACATGAATTCTTTGTTATTGTTATTTTATTTTCTTCATCATTTATGAAGGGGTTTGTGTGCAGTGTGGTAGATGACTCATTTTGACCAGTTAAGACCAAAGCACCTAGAGTGCAGCCATCCTCAATATGACTGCAGCTATCTCCATTGAGGCAAAGACTCTTTATATTGCTAAGAAACTGCCTGTGAGAGTTGTACTTTACCAGTTACATCAGCAATGAGCTGATATCTATAAGGAAACAACTGAAAACTCGGCTTCTCTCCTCAGTGATGTCTTAAGGTCAGCCTGAGGCCACAGTGGCTTTTCAAAGACTGTGAAAGGAGCTTGATTATTTCATGGCTAATTATTTCATTTCTGTTCAGGATGTGGCTCTCTCCTTGATGTTGTCCCTTACCAAGGGTAGGGATTGTGCAGGAGGTGACAGGAGTTTCCATATTAGCACAAAGGAGATTAGCAACACGTGCACCTGGCATCATTTGGTGGTTAAGGGGTCAACACCACATACAGGAGGGATATTGCGCCTCAAGCTACAGATCCCTCTGTTGGAGCACACCAAGCTGTGTCTTGAGTAGCGTCCCACCACCTCAAGGGTCCAAACATGATCCTGACTTGCAGTGCTCTGCAGCTCTTTCCCAGCTGGGTCTGAACAAGTCTTATGAGGAACGGCTGAGAGAGCTGGGGGTGTTTAGCCTGGAGAAGAGGAGGCTGAGGGGAGACCTCATTGCTCTCTACAACTACCTGAGAGGAGGTTGTGGAGAGGAGGGTGCTGGCCTCTTCTCCCAAGTGACAAGGGACAGGACAAGAGGGAATGGCCTCAAGCTCCACCAGGGGAGGTTTAGGCTGGACATGAGGAAAAAATTCTTTACAGAAAGGGTCATTGGGCACTGGAACAGGCTGCCCCGGGAGGGGGTTGAGTCACCTTCCCTGGAGGGGTTTAAGGGACGGGTGGATGAGGTGCTGAGGGACATGGTTTAGTGTTTGGTAGGAATGGTTGGACTCGATGATCCGGTGGGTCTCTTCCAACCTGGTTATTCTATGATTCTATGATTTTTCCATACCAAGTGGTCAGACTCCCACACTTCATTTCTTCTCATTACATCTTTGATTAAACACGTCCCTTTAAGTACACCTGCTGATGTCAGAGATTACAAGAAGCAGACTCAATGTTAATATTCTGGTACAACGGCTCCAAGAAGCACCTTATCTTGAGTAGCTTCATTAGGTTCAGGTAGGTTTCTCAAAGAGAAAAAGACCTCCCAATACAGGTGGAGGACACCAGAGTTCAGCCATCAGCAATAAGCATGAACTGGAATGCCCTAGGCTGCCTGGAAACATATGTTAGTTAACATTTCATTCGTTATTAAATACAGAGATTTTTTTTTCTTAAGTGAACATATAATTGCCCTGTTGTTATTTTTATATGCTGATACATCACTATAGTAACAGTAGTATTATGTTTGTTCTACTTTAAATTAATCTACACGTAAAATAGAGGGAAAGCAGAGGCTAACTGGGGGATTTTTTCTTAACAAAAGCAGAGCTGGCTACCCTATGCAAGGCAGACAGTGCCATGGCTAAGCAGGCTGGGTGGTGCAGACTCTGCCCTGGATCATCATTGAGTGATCAGGGATGTGGTGCCTGAAGCTGCTCAAACAGCTTTTTTTGGTCTCTAAAGCAGAGCTTTCCATCAACAGTGTCATAGCTCAAGGGAGCTGTATGGAATTTGGGCTGTTTATTATCCAAAGGTGATGTACCTTGTAAAAGGAGAAAAAGGACCACATTTAGCTGCCTGAATTAGGAGCCTCAAGTATGTTCCATACTCTCTTGACCTTAGCTGTCTGTGGGTATTTAGGCATATCCCTCACTCAGTGGGATGCAACAGATAAAATGCCTCTTTCCTTCCTCCTTCCACCTTTTCTGAGGGACAAGTGGGACCAGACAGCCAGGGACACTTCTTTGTGCAGTACCTGTGTCACAGCATGTGCCACTAAAAAGCAAACCACTTTCTGCCCGCACTGTAAATATTTGCCTCCTGCAGGACACAGGAACAATCCTGAGCACTGGAGAGCATCTGTGGCAGCAGTGACAAGACATTAATGAATCTCTGCTGATAAGCACTATTTACCTGTTTTGCCTGACCTCCAAGTGATAAACCAGACACACAAAACAAGACATACTGACATCTCTTACTGCTCTGCTCAAAAAAAGCTTTTTTTTCTCCTCTTGGGTGCATTTGCTTGTGTTTTTCCTCTTCTAGTTTAGTTCCATGTCACTAAAAACATTTTACATGGTGGTGGTGGACTGAGTTTGTTCTGTCTCGCTGCCTGCCCTGCCTCGGTCTTTCTCGGGGTGATATTTCCCCTTCCCTCACAGCTTTTGATGGTCAATGTGTATGGATTAAGCTGTGAAGGAGTTGGAGGAGGCTACCTGCTTTCTTTTTGTCTCAAATCCTAGATTAACCAGAACTGGAGATGGAAAATCAGCCCGAGTGAACTTGATTAGTGGCTGCTCAGAAGATCTGAATTTCACATACAGTGTTGTGCAGTCACTTGGACTGTAATCCCAGCCCAGCACTTAATGATATAAACAGTGCTAATAACTCTGGGTCACCTGTCTGGGGAAGACAGATAAGGAATTAAAAATTATGCACATTACCATAGGTAATCTACTACCAAATACTGTTTAGTAGAGACCTTGATTTCTATTTCATTCCCCTTATGTTCTTGCCCTGATTACACAGCAAATAAATTGGAAATTCAGAATTAAAGGGTCTGCTAATTCAAATTGATCTGCAGCTTCTAGCACCCCATTCTCTACAGAAGGTGTAAATGGATCCTGGTATCCACCCTAAGACAGCGAATCTGTAATCTTCTCTGCTGCATTGGCAGAACTGGGGGGGAGAAAAGGCAGTTCTCAGTGGCACCAGGAAAAAAAGAAAAGTTTGCAGAGGGAGCAGGTGATGTTCTGCTTTATTGTATCAGACAATTATTTGCTAGCAGTTAATATCCACAGTTCTATTTCTGTTCTTACAAACCAAACAGTAGCTTCAGCTTGAAAGTCAAGCTCAACATTCAGGACAAAATGCCACCCATTACAACTGTTGGAGGGAGCTGAACGTGGAACAACCTCTACTGTCGATCTACAGGAAGAGGTGGTGCAGGACCCAAACCTGCAGGACAACCAGCAGCCTCCCCCTCGCTTTTATACTAAGGTGTGGTAGCAGTGCCCAGCATGGGGAAGGGACAGTTTACCAAGGCTTTTAGTGATAGGACTAGAGGCAATGGGTATAAACTGGAGAGGGACAGATTTAGGCTAGACATGAGGGGAGGAATTTTTGATAGGAATGGTTGGACTCGATGATCCGGTGGGTCTCTTCCAACCTGGTTATTCTGTGATTCTGTGAATTCCTTTACTATAAGAGTGGGGAGGCACTGGAACAGGTTGCCTAGGAAAGCTGTGGCTGCCCCATCCCTGGAGGGGTTCCAGGCCAGGTTGGATGGGGCTTGGAGCCCCTGATCCAGTGGGAGGTGTCCCTGCCTGTGGCAGGTGGGCAGAACTGGATGATCTTTTAAGTCCCTTCCAACCCAAACTATTCTATGATTTTATGGAGGAGGATGGTTTGTTTCACAAAACTGACCTGGTGAGAAAACCAGTCCCAGCACTCTACAGTGACTTTTGTAAACATAACTGTGTCCTCTTTTCTGTGGGAAGAGAAGAAATAATGAATAAATAAAATAGAGGGAATGAATGAACATATTTAAATGCCCAGGAGCAGAACTGATCAGCCTTTGCTGTGCCATAGGAGGATGCCATCTGGACTTTTTCTCCTGTGTCAACACACAGCAACATACAGGAGGTCTCAAATGGGACAGCCCAGCTTGTACAGCACATCTCATTGCAGGGATGTTATATATTTTTTTATTATATCTCCTTCTATGAATATAAATTGCTTTGGGCCAGATGGAGTCACCTGCCACTCCTTAAGTGAGCCTAGGTCATGCAGGGGAAATTGGAATGGCACAGATTATTTTTGGATCTGACTTCTGAGCCCATGTTACAGCTGCCACCCACCATGCTGGGAACCGCAGATTAGAAGTGGCCTTTGAGCAAAGTGAAAATAAAGAGAAAGCAGTGTTGTTACTGTAGATTACATTTCTCTCTGCTGCTAGCCATGTGACAGACAGACTGTGTTTCTCTATTTGTACCTGGAACGCTCCAATTTCTCCCGATAGTCTTAAAACCTTATTTTTAAATCTTTCTTTTGACACTTACGCAGTGTGACTTGATTTGATAAATAAAACCCTCTGGTGCTGTTGTTCAGGTCTGAGATTAAACAGCTGATGTTCTACATAAGGAAATGCTTTTGATGGGTGAATTTAATAGCTATTGGTTACTAGCAGGACTAAGTTAATTGCAGATGGTTCAATTCACAGGTGAATTGCGGTAGGACCGCACATCCAAGTCTGAACTCAAAAACACCCCTTGCTGTGGATTTCTCTGCTGAACATCATATTTCACGCTGTTTGTGATAATTTGGTGGCATTTCATTTATTAGAACAGAACACACAAAGTTACTTTTCCACTAACTCAGAAATGACACAAACTGATTTTTAAAATCTATCATGGAAGATATCTTTTATTGCAAAAAGAGACATAACTGAGTCATCCTTCTTGCTGATTATGTCTAGTTGGTGAATAATACTGCAGTCTACTGTACAAATTTTACATCTCGAAGTATTTAAGGCACACTTGGTTGGTATAGTTATCTCTTCATTGCAGATGTGGAAACTGAGGCATCTACAGAAGTGCCGTACACAGCAGAGTGAGGGAATAAATGCAGGATTGGACCACTTCCTATCTCAGCTTGCTACTTGAGTTTGTTGCTTTATTCATGGCATTAATAATTATTTGCCTGGCAGTAGCTTCTAAAGGCCCCAAAATTGACCCAACTCAATGTGTCCTCTCTGGGCTCAGTCTGTGCCTTAAGACATTTCTGGTGCTGTAGGAGAAGTAGATAAGGGAAAGCAAAGAATGACTCACTAAGATTTGTCCTTGAAATCTGGATATATGGTCCCGTGTCCTCATATCCTGCAGCAGCAATCAAGACAATAGACCATATATTCCAGCTCTTGGCCTTCTTTAATGTAAAAGTAGTGGATTTAATATAACCTTATTTCATTATGTAAGTCTAACATGTTTCCATCTATTAATTTACTAAATTTCTATGTATTGTGGCTTGTGTTGTTCTTCGTATACTGACTCTGCAGTCACTTTCAGTGCAATATCTTCCCTGTATCTGTGCAGCTGGTTAGAGAATTAGAAATTATCCACATCCCAGCAACGCAGGAACACGCGTACATTTACAACCCTATTTAAACTCAGGCTGGGAAGGTTAAATGCTCTGCAGTCTGTATCACTGAGATACAGCAAATTCCTTTGAAAACATATGAGCTTGTCTGATTCTGCGAAAAAATGTAACAGTATCAAAAACATGACATACAAAGGTCAAAGCAATGTTGATCCATGAGAACTATCTGCTACAGTCAGCTCTCTCCTTATGTCGGTTTTGATGGAGGTACTTTATATTTTTAAATGCACATACGTATGCATACTTAAACATCTATATACCCTTAAGGCTTAATTTATTACATGTCATAGTTGTTGCTTTTGGTGCATGTCATGATACAGATCTTTAAATCTCTACGTGTTTTGAGTTGAACTAATTCAGATTTTGAAGCTCACTCGAGATACGATCAGTTTGATGCAACTACCCTGGTGCAGGTCATCAAATGTCTTAAATCAACTTTAAAAGTAAGTAAGCTGAGGATAAGAGGAGAGAGGTGCCCTGCACTCTATCATGTGAAGAAGGAATAGGTGATCATGGAATGGATCCATGTGTTTCAGCTCTTGTTGAGCTTTTGATGATTTTCCATCCCGTTTTTTTGTAAGTTCTACTGTGAGCTTAGAAGAGTTTTACTTTCGTATTGATTTTCCTGGATTCAGTCCCCTAGTTTTAAAACTACTGAAGTGGTAAAACATCTCCTGGCATTAAGAACAAACAAACTCGGCTGTAGTCATGAATGCTATTGATCAAAGATCACTTAAACTAACAACGTTACATTGCCATCACCCCTGTTAACCAATTTGCTTAAACTGTCCACATGCACCTGCTCCAGTTCCTCTGCTTGAAAAGACAAGGCAGGATAATACTTATGGAAATTCTTGTGATATAGGTAATATGAGATGGTTATGACTGTATAGATCTTGGCAAAAGTTCTTGCTCAACAAAGCTCATGCTTGGTCAGTTCCTGGAGATTTTCAACACAAATAATAGCTTACAGTACACAGTTGGTTTCCTGGCCTCTCGCCTGAACCCTTCACAGTTTCCATTCTGCTTGTGGATTTCTGCATTTATAAGCACTTTCTTTTATCTAACCCTGAGAATCCATCATGTTTTATTTACCCTTCTTTTAGCTCTACTTATACATTTCCAGCTACACAAAAATCGATAAACACATTGCTAATTTTATCTGGGGAAAAAAAAGAAAATTTACTAGAGAATTAAACACAGTTGGTTTTAAAGTCTAGGGTACAGGGGTTTGTATTGTCTGGGGTGAGGGAGGGTTTAGTTATTAAAACCCACTTTCTTTTCTTTCTTGGCAATCAAAGATTGGCAGGTGCATGAATTTTAAACATCTATGTACCTGTGTATCAGCCGCAGAGCCAGTATTTTTGCAAATGGTTTGATTTGTACATATTTTTATAATAGATGTAAAACTAAAAGATATCTCAGTTTTCTAGGGCAATTTGTCTATGGAACCCTGGAAAAGAGGCTGTTCCTAGGCTGGCCATAAGGAAGTTTCAGAGGGCCTAATCATAGCCTCTAATGGGGGAAAAACATGCAAGTTCTTGATACTAAAGCAGCACCTCGGGCCAGGGACTATTTAACTAGCCTGGAGAATGGAAGGCTCTGAGGAGACCTTACAGCAACCTTCCAGTACCTGAAGGGGCTACAAGAAAGATGGGGAGGGACTGTTCACAAAGGCTTGTACTGATAGGACTGGAGGCAATGGCTATAAACTGGAGAGGGACAGATTTAGACTAGACATAAGGAGGAATTTCTTCACCGTGAGAGTGCTGAGGCACTGGAACAGGCTGCTCAGGGGAGTGGAGGCTGCCCAGTCCCTGAAGGTGTTCAAGGTCAGGTTGGATGGACCTTGGGCAGCCTGATCTAGTGGGAGGTGTCCCTGCCCATCCCAGGGAGTGGAACTGGAAGATCTAAAAGGTCCCTTCCAGCCCAAACTATTCTATGACTATGCTTTTAATACTGCTCAGAGGTGTTGGGTATGTTGCAGACATATTCAATGCCTCTATTTCCTCATATGTTTTGGCAGGTGTTTTTATATTGACTAATTTCCCAAGCAATAAGAAGATCCAAGCATTGCTGTGCTTATGTCTCTGCCTTGTCTTTGAAGATACTTTCTACCTTTCCTTTACTTTTGTTTGTCTTGATCCATGCCATGCTGTATTTCAAAGGTATATGTTTTTTTCTTGTCTGCACACCTAGAGAATAGTGAATGAACACACAGCATAAATTTAAAAAGTAAGTAAATTAAGTTTTCCAAAGCAATCAGTCTGCCAGAAGAATCTTTCAAAAGCACAAAAAAAATATACAGGGGGGAAATAATTCTCAGTCCATTTATTTGATTCGATCATAAGTAAAGGGAAAAAAAGAAAAACACAAACAAAACCACCTGTTCTTAATTCTGAATGGAAATGCACTTTAGACTAGATCCTGGAAGATGTTGAGCTCTAATTATTAACCTTTAAGCACTTTCTGCACCTTCATCCTCAAGTGAATTCAGTGGGAACTGAGCATCCGAAGTACTTTGCAGGATTGTGCCTTTTGTCAGGAGACAATCAGCAGGGCCTGGGGAGTTATTTGGAAAGAGATACTTCATGTGCTGGCATGATAATAACTAGATCGAAGAGTATCCCCCTGGAAGTAGGTGTTTGCTTTAGATCTCGTAGACATTGTCTTAATTGTACACTAAATCAGCGCAGGATGGAAGACAGCTCAGCCACAGGCGGCAGAGCAGACTGCTCTGGTCTCTGGTGCTACTGTGCATTATCAAACCCAACCAAATGCATTTGAAATAAGGTTGATGTTTTGTGCCATAAACTATGCAGGGTTGTTACTCAGAGTGATCTGTTAATGCATTTCTGAGCTAGATTTCCTTTCTTCCTTTTTTCATTTTCTTTTCTTTTTTTTTTGGTGGATAATAATCAACTTTAAGAGGGTTTTTAAAAGGAAAAAAGGTTATTTCACTGGCATCAGTTTTTGCATTAAATGTGCACTTGGCCAAATGCCAAAATATTTAATATCTCTGCCATCTGTCCCAGCTGAGTACAATTTAAGACTTATTGATTTTTTTTTTTTTTTATTTTGGCTTGAGACAAGGTTAAGACTTTAAAAAAAAATCAGGATCTTTTCCATGGCATTGTGATCTTTGGCTAAGACAAAACTGCCTTTTGATGCGCAGCTGGTACCAACTGTCTGGGGGTATAAACGATCTTTTTGGAAATGCTTTCTCCTCTGGACCCCTAAGACTGTGTACATCACATCTTCAAGGGTGAGGAAGAGAGATGATGTGCAGTGGGTTGTTGCTTTTGGTGTTGCAACACCGGGACCAGTTCATTAATCATAGAATCATAGAATAACCAGGTTGGAAGAGACCTACCGGATCATCGAGTCCAACCATTCCTACCAAACACTAAACCATGTCCCTTAGCACCTCGTCCACCCATCCGTTAAACCCCTCCAGGGAAGGTGACTCAACCCCCTCCCTGGGCAGCCTCTGCCAGTGCCCAGTGTGTCAGGGATTGTTGTTTTCAAATAGATCTGGGACTTTCTAGTCCACCCTTGTCCTCCTCCAAGGCAAGAACAGCACCAGGGAGGCATTTCAGGAGCACAAGGGGGTCTCAGTGGAGATGCTCCACTGACTGTCAGCTTCTTAGAGGAAGAACTGAGCTTCTTTTTGTGTAACAGACCACAAAACAGGTTCCTGGGTGATGACAGGGATCTCTGGGCAGGAGCCCAACAGTGCTAATAACAAAATGCTTCAGCAGTTGTTCAAAACTTTCCTTCTGAGTGGTGCAGAGAATGGGGAAAGTGTCATTTCCTAATGAGGAAAAAGGCAAGCCCTTTTCTAAACCATGGGGCTGATGGCCAGGTTTGCATCTTGTAGCTGCAAACCTGTGCTATATATAATAACTTAACATTAATGGTTAGATTCCCACTTTTCTCAATCACTTTTTCATCAAATCCTTACCAAGGGACACAGAGAGACAAAAAACTTCTCAAGGTGCTGTAGCGATCAAGGTTCGGTCAAGGGCCAGTCCCTCTCATTTTATCCTTGCTCACTACCTGTTTTAATGACCTGTTTTAGCAAGTCCTGCGGCTTGAGTTCAGCCACAGAAACTGATGGGAGCATTCAGAGTTTGATTAGCTCCAGTTTTACTCACATAACTCTGAGTTACCACCTAAGGAAAATGCTACGTATGTTTTCCAGCAATTATTTGTACGGTATCTGCTCTCCTTCCCATCTCTGTAGTGTAATCTGATGCACTTCCACGGGAACTTGTGTTATTCAGCTAAAGTACTCTTCCAGGAGCCCAACCACGGTGCTGTGCTATGGTGTGTAATGTTCTTGTACCATTTCATTATTGTTTTAACCTTATTATGTTATGAAAACCTTTGTGTGGTTTAGTGCTCTGGATAAGTGGTGCAGGTCACTAATGTACCTCTAATCTGGTAATAGATAATTAATAACGATTACAGCTTCACCATATGATCCCACTTCCCTTTGTGAACACTCCAAATCACTTTAAACCCTATTTCCAACCATCTGTTTAGAGGCTTGACTGTAAATTATGCCTTTGCACACATCACCCACCAAAGAAGCATCACCCCCCGCTGACCTTCAGCTCAACTGATCATATCGTGCAACCATGGGTCTGTCATGAGGATTGCACGGGTCTAACACGGTCTGTGCTGGTGTTCTTAAAGGGAAGTAGTTAACTAATCTACACTTAATCATTTCTGGAAGCATATGCCATTCAGATTGTGTGAACAGACACGGCCAGCTTGCTGGCTTTGTAAATGAAGTCAGATGCTTGTTTGCAGTAACATCTCTCTTTTGACTTCAGTTGAGCTGTGCTGGTTCATACAGGCAGCTCTAACTCTGACTGCTGTTCCTCCACCAGGCTGAAGCCAGCAGCCTACAGGTGTGGCTGTTTCCCACATATTTGGAAACTCAATCAGGTCATCTGCAGCTCAGATTCTTGCACAAGGGCAAGTAAGATTTTTCCATCAGCGTAAATGCATGTAGCACTAATACTAACAAACTTATCAAGCCGTGCATTGACAACACAATCCCCTGTGGCAAGAAACACATGGCATACTTTTCCTGGGCAGACCTGAGCCACGGTTGTTTTTCATTGTTACTGCAAGATTTCTTTAAAAAATATTTGGTTTCTAGTCTCTTTTCTTTTTTTCCCCTCACACAAAACATTTCCCTAGGCACAAATTAAAAATGACTGCAGAGTTCTTTGATTGTTAGGAGAACTCTGGGCTGGAGCTTTATAACTAAGATGGGTCTTTACCATAAATCAGAGGAGCCCAGCCTTTATTGCAAGGCGAGCCATTTGCTTCCGGACAGAATCAGAAAAGAGCTATTTTTCCCTGAAAGCCACGTATATGCTTTCTAACCAGCTCTCCTGGAGAGCTCTAGATTTACTGAGCATGTAGAGCACATTAACTCTGCTCTTGCATGTACATCCAGCAGTTTGCAGGCACATAGCTCTTTACTCAGGGGAATCCTTGCGAAGGGGCATGGCTGGAAGCAGGCTGCCAGTGCTATAAGATCTTGTGCTTAACTAGGGGACCCAAGCTGCACATCTCACTCCACATACAGCTTAAGCAGTCGTGCTGTTTCCTACCTTCCGCGGAGGCTCCTGGTCTGGTCAGTGGTGGGTGCACATTAGCAGCTTAGTAGGGAAGGTGCTGGTGACCGTTCTAGGTGAGAAGGGAGTATGTTCTAGTTGGGGTGAGCTGTCCTGGCAGGCTGCTGTCTTTCTCCTCCATCAATATACTTGTGTTTGTCACTGGTGCAGAGAGAACGGGAGGGCTTGGGGAGAAAACACTGCAAAGCTGCATCAGCAGAGCAGTTTGTCCACCCTATGAGCCATGTAGGTTTCGTTGGGAGCATCTCTTGGACCCGTGCAGCCAGGCATCTATCGGTGAAACGTGGAACATTTATCCCAGGTCTTCAGGCTTTTAGCCCCAGTTAAGTGTAGTAGATAGAGAAAAAGCAAAAGTGCTTTAACTTCCCAAAGCTTTATCCATCTAGTGATGACACATGGTTCTTTTTTGGAACCATGGAAAGAGACGCATCTTGTCCGCTTTCTTTCTGAATTCCCCAATGAACATAATGCTAATTTCAAGTGGCCACAAGAATTTCTTTGGACGAAGATCTGAAATATTGTGGATTGCAGTTTACATGATAGTGTTCAGACAGCCCGTTACCAAGTACATTACTCCTTAAATAAAAATGGTCTGTGTTGCTGTGAAGAAAAGTTCTCCACCAGCCCAACAGACAGGAGCAGCACATAGAGCACCAGTGCAGGTTGCCCCTCTGCTTGCTGTCACAGGAGAGACTGGTTCTAAGGCCTTTTTCTCTCTGGTCTGTGTAATCCTGGACTTGTCAACTTAGGACACTGCACTAAGCTAATATTTTTGTGTGGAAAGGGCACTGAAATGGGGCCACCTATTAACCTTTCAAGTTGTAGATTTTTCAGTGCTAGGTCCATGTGTTTATTTTATCATGTGGGGTTTAGCCTCTGGGGGAAAAAAGAGATTTGGTATTTTGTTTTGATTTCAATCAGAGGGTAAATACAGCAGGCCAGATTCTCTGTTGGTTTTATAACTCCTCAATGCGATCTCCTGGAGGTCTGATAGGATTGTTTGGGATGTCACTCAGGCTAGAATATGTCCCTTTAGTATTTCATAGAATCATAGAATAACCAGGTTGGAAGAGACCCACTGGATCATTGAGTCCAACCATTCCTATCAAAATTGTACAAATTAATAATTTGTAAATTAATTAATAATTTGTACATTTTTGTACAATTAATAATTGTGTAAATTAATTAATAATTTGTACAAAATTGTGCAAATTCCTATTTGTACAAATTAAAAAAAAATTTAAAACCCTTTTTTGTGATTTAATATCCATTCTGGAGCTTACTTTTCCAAATGTACAAATATAAAACAATGAATGTTCTTTAGAGACGTTCTGAGAAGTCTCTGAGACCGAGAAACTCCATGGGCTCCCCGCAGAGGGAAAACTGCCCCCATCTTTGGCAGCAACCATATGAAAGCAGAGGAGAAACGAGTTCTTTATTCTCCTTTCTGCTTGCAAGCATTGTCTCTAAAGCATTAGCCGGAAATCCAATGTGGATAGTTCCATTTAGTTTCAATAGAAAGTCTGTAGGAAATGTTCTAGGAAAATCTGTTGAGATTTCTGAGTATAATGTATTACGGCCTTTTTAAAGTTTAGCAGACAGGTAAGAGGCAGAAGAAACGTGTATTTCTTACATTACAAATGAGGCCAGGGTCATGTGTGTTTACAAATTAGCCCTTTATTAAATTCCTCTTTAACAGGGCTTTCCTTAGCTCCTGTTGCAATTAACAGACCTGGACATGAGAGGCAGCAGTAACAGCAGCCCATTAGCTTACTGTATATGTGATTCTCATCGTGTCTGGAGAGACTGACTTCCACTAGCAGTAACTAGCCAAGCAGGAGGGCTCCTTCACTACTACTGCTCTAACATATTGATAACCTCACTGGTAACCCCATTGATCTCATCTTGGCTCACATTATAACATAGTGTCATTAAAAGCTCTAATTTGAAACATCAAGATACTACCAAGGATGCGAGGGCCAGGCTGTGGAGTCTTACCATCAGCTCGCATTGAGTGAGTTTAGGTGTCGCATAGACATTGTCTTCAGAAAGTACAGGCTTTGCCTCTGGTGCCAGCTCTTTCCAAGCTGCAGCCTTTTTTTTTTCCTCCCCTTGGATATCTGAGAGGTCCTCAGCGCTGGTGCATCCCTGCATGCACAGCACACTGCTATCGGCTCTGGGTTTTTTTCTGCATAAACAGCAGCAGGTAGCTCCTGAGATCCTGGCCCTTTCACCTGCTGAAGGAAGTCATTTAGCTCCAAATTAATATTTTTATCCCAGAAGGGCATCAGAGGAGGTGGCTCAACCTGCAGAGTATTCAGGAGACCTGGATTCACTCCCCATATATCCTGCTGGATTATATTGGTCAAGGCACATCACCTTGCCATGCCGCACTCGTGAAACTTGGTTAATGACACTGACCCTGCAGAGAATGTGCTGTGAGAATATCCAAGACCTAGCAGGATTTTTTTTTTATATTGTGATCATTTAAACCATGTCAACCTTGTAGCTGTCAAACAGAAGTAGGGAGCATGGGAAGCACCAGCTGCCTCCAGCATGACTGTGAGTTGGCATTTAGTGAATGAAGAGGCCATGCATGTTAGGGTAATCCAACTCCCATATGCCCTCACACTCACCCTCATTTATCAGTCTGTAAATTATTCACTACTCTGTTATCTTTGCATTTGGCTAATCAACGCTTTGGACAAGATAAGTGTCTCACCAGGGTGCAAAAACACGCAAAAGCTGCTCATTGCCTCTGCTGGCATTTACACCCGTGTATTTGGACATATATTTGTACAACTCCCACTGCCCACCAGTTCGTGCTCTGCTGAAAGGTTGTGCGGGGTCTGCATCAGGTGTCACCTTCAACCTCCCCTGCGCTTCACCAGAACGTGGCCCCACGTATCCACCCACTCAGCTCAGCCTTGGAGTAAAGCAGCGCGGTTCCCATTGAAGCCAAGGGCCAGGCAGCTGCTCTGTGCCCAGGGATGAATTTGGCCCATTATTTACAAATAATTTAAAGCAATTCTGTAAATGTTTGTGTGCCCGAAGGTCTGGGGATGATTTACAGCACTCTCAAATTGCGTAGACCCTTGATCCGGCAGTGTCATTCATGGTAATGGGATGTCTCAGCTGTCCAAACAGAGACATGTTTTAGATGTTAAAAATGTTCTATGATTGATTTTCTCTGTTTATAGTAAATGCCTTGATTAGATTCTCTTGTAGGTGCTTCAAAGGCAGACTCCCACTCACAGTCTCCCCATATTATGAAATCTAGTTCTTTCTTTGCTATACTTTTTATTTTTCAATCCCTTAAATGAATTTAGTGCTTGAGAAAGGTGACTGATGGATGGCCTTGAGGACTGAGGCGTTCTGAAGCAGCATCTAGGAGCACTGATCTGCTGCCTGACTTCCAGGCAAAGGGGACATCTCTGAAGGCAAAGGGGCATCTGAGACATGGATCCCCTTGGGATGCAACGGGTGCCTGAGCCTGGCACTTTCCAGCCTTCACATTGTGTTCAGCTTCATGCCTTAATAAAATACAGTCAAATGTCATCTCCCTCTTACATAAAGAGAAATGTGACTGTGAGGAACAAGGTGATTTGCTAGAGGTGGGAATGGACAAGAGATGCCACAGTGGGGTACTTAAATCTTAGTTTACTCCTTCCCTAGATCTCTGGATTCCTATTAAAAAAATGCAAGATGGGCTGAGGTATTTTCATGAAGTCTGCTCTGAACTGGATTGAGACCATCAATTCATTTCACATCCATCACTAACCGGCCGTTAAATGCAATCATTTTCATTCTCCCTGTTGGCCTGGTCTGTAACCAGACCAGAGACCTTGAAATGCGAACTACGCTCTATCCTATTAACAGACCCCTGAGCCACCAAATCCCCTGATAGTCCGTCAGTCCGTCCTTCCTTCCTTCTGATCATGGGATCACATCTACTTGACGTGTACAGTTGGACAGTATAATGCTAAGAGCTTGTGACTTAGTATGAAACGCTCAGCCTCTCACTAATGAACCTCCTTTTTTTAGTATTAGTTAATTTGCAACTTGCCCTTTGAATTTTACCTGTTCCCCCTCCTCAGCTGAAATTATCAGCTTTCCTTCCCCACTTCACAAACTCTTTCTCCTGAGCCTTTTCACTGGCGTATATAGACATTTTATCCATAATGCCGTAATGTCATGGACATTAAAGCAAACAACTTGAGCCCATTATTTCTCTTGAGACTGCTAGAGATACATATAGGACATGAAGCAGCAGAACAGAATATCACAAAGAATATTTCATTACATTTTTATTTTCTAGATTTAGTTAGTTGATTGGCAACAAGATAAGATTTCTCCCAGAACCAACAAATATAGGAGAAGGGAATGGGCCTGTCATAATACATGCTTGTATTCATTTGATTTAAAGTCAGGAGTGTTAGAGGGGTTGTACTAGGCTCAGAGAAGATTATTTCACTCCAGAGATCAGATCACATGGAGATCTCGCAACGCTCTGCCCCATTTCTTTCAAGAACACCAGTTTGCATATCAGGCTGCGATACCACATTGATCTAGGTCCTCCATGAGAGGCAACCTAGGTCTTTTCACTGGCCACTGCATTAATACTACATTTTTGAGCCTCACTGTAATGTATCATGCAGCTGCTTCTCATTGAAGTTTAGCTCAGAGTTGTCTATCACAGCTGTCCTGCAGAACTATTTTCTTTATTAGACAGGAGATGTTATCCTGATTAAGCTTTAAGGTTTCCTATTTCATTAGTGGATCAAGTTGTTTCTACCTATGTCTCTAACCATAGAAATCACTCTGCTTCTCTACTAAATGAGGGCTCATGTCCTTTCATACCCTTAAAAATAAATGCAAGACATCACTGATCTTCGTTATTTAATTCCCAAGGACTATACATTGATTGTTGAATAAAAGCTGTCAAGGGTGAATTAATAACCCATCTGTCCTGTTACAAACCTACAAATTAAGTTGAAAGCGACCTTAACTTTTGGATAGGATTCCATCATCAACTGTCTTCCAAAGCAAACCTCTCTCTACTGTCGCCACCTCTACACCATTCTTACTTTGTTTGGATCAGGTCTAACCCCAATTTCTGCTGAAACAGAGCCAGGCAAGAGGCATTCTGAATATTTGCAATTCTCTGGGCACAGTGATGTACAGACTCAGATAGTAATTTCAGGCACAGAGAAGGGTTAGGAAGCACATAATAGCCCCAGTCAGCTAGGTGCAAATCCTTTAAGAGCCTAGACTTGTTATAAGGAAGTGCACGGTTCATGTAAGAATTAATTCAGGGTCATGACGAAGCAGAAGGAAGTTACTGCATGTTTGAGTAAATTTGTGTGTGAGCCTAGAAGCGCTGCTTATATTCTTTAATATCCCTTTGCAATATGTATTTTGGATATTGCATTTTAAACCCATTAAGTGTGAGAAACAGTTATACACGGTACCTAAATCAAGAAAATAACTCCTGTTGCACAACCTCTTTCCATTAACTTATTTGTTTGGTGAATTTTGGACTAATGAAAAGGCATCAGCTTGGTGTTCCTTATTTTAAGGAACTTTATCAAGTAAAGATACGCAGCACAGTTTCTCCTGTGGTGCTTGCCGACCTTTGTGGTTTTGTGCTGCCCTGGGCTAGCAATGTCTCAAAAAGAATTCACTCTACTTTTTCTTGGGACTTACTTTCCTGATTGCACCTCTCCACAGCAGAATCAGCAATGACTGTGGTTTCTTTGACAAGGATAATACAGACCTCAGAAACGAAGAGAGCAGCATTCACTCACCACCGTCTGGAAATATATTGCAGTCTCCTATGACATCTCATTGTTGTGTCAGACTTTTGTGAGTTTGTTCTATGGTGTTTCTCTCTGTGTTTCTCTCCAGCACACATCATCTCTCCTCATTTCATTTGCTAAACATCATCATGACTATATTTTGTTTGTAGACCGCACAGTGTGGCGTTAGATGTGCCAGCATCACCAGCACTGGTTTTACAGATGGGGAAAAGGAGTCAAAATTATACTGAAGTTACACAGTGCCATTCTGCAAGGTCATAGGAGACACAGAAGTAGACACAGGTCTTTGGTTCACTATGACCAGGTGGAGATGAGATGAAGCAAATGCATGTTGACCACGATAAAATTGGAATTGCTGGGTGGATTTCCTTGTAGGAACCAACAGCCAGGGGTTCATCTAATCTTTCCGCAGTAGTCAAGCACATGTTGGTTGAGTAGGAAGAGTGAGTCACATTATAACTCAACTGTGCTCATGGTCATTTGGTGCCAATTCTTTTTCCAGCCTGAGCACAGCACGCTTGGCTTACCTTGCTGCTTGGCCAGGCACAAGAAGCCAGAGTAGTCAGAGTGGGGAGAGCACAGGTAGTGTCTCCAAATGGCAAATAGCTTCTGATCTCCTTGAACGTGCTGTCACTCAGGAGTCTTGTCATGGTGGCTGCCTCGGGCTGTTGTACTGCCTGCAGGGCTGTGCTGAGAGCCCATGGGGACTCAGCAATGTGTCTTTCCTCCTCAGGCAGGAAGGAGGTCTGGGTCTACAGGTGGTACCAAGGCTGGAGAATAAACTGACTAATAATAAATAGAGACAAAAAAAAAGTCTTGCTTTAAAGGAGCACTCTGGAAATTATGGTGCAGCCAGACTATCACAAGATATTGGCCGAGTGTATTTAAGGTGTTACAGCCTCCATAGCTGGATGCTGCCACTTCTTCATGGAAGGGTAGTGGTTGTCTATGGGACTTTTTACTAGTTCCACGCAGGAACACAAAACCAGAGTACTTGTACAGTCAGTTATAACACCTCACCTGTGAAGGTCCATAACTGCTTTTTATTACTAATTTAACTGCTGGTGAAGGTCTGTCCATCTCCTTAGGGCAGAACTAGGGCTTGCCAGCTCGTCACAGCAGGGTCACAAGAGGACACTACCTCTGAATCAGCTTCAGGCAGGACATAGAACACACCTTGTCCTTACATACAGGAAGTTTGCGTGTAAGTTCTCTGAACCCAGGGTTTATTCAGTTTGACTAGAAATCTTGTGAGAACAGGCCTTCCTAAACTTCCCATCCCTGGCTGCACGATGTCATTTTAAGCATGAGGATCTGCCGTGCCAGGACAAGATTTGAAGGATGTGCATCCAAATGGCCTCACAACTGGGAGATGTTCCTGTAGCAGAAGCATGTTACAAGCCAGTCATTCTCTTCCAACAGGAGCTTTCTGCCTAAATTAGTCCCTTCTGTGTTACATACCTGTCCCACGACATGACAGCATTACGTAATGGTCCTCGTCGTTATTTATTGTCTGTGACTGAACATCTTGCTTGTGGTTGGGCTGGAATTTGGGGTTTTGCTGATGCTAGAAACCATGATGGTTTGTTCTAGTATTTTATTTCTCTGCCTGTATCCATTGCTTGGGCTGCCCTTTAGAGTGAATCCCCATTTGTTCCCTAAGGGTCACCGAGGCATGGTGAGAAGGCCAGGAGTTTTGTGCAATTTAAAATGTCACATCAAAGTAAGGAATTTGTCCTAGCCCGGAGACATGGGCTCAAGACTGCTTATACTTCATTCTTGATTATCTCGTAGGTCAAGGTCTCTGCTAGCAGCAACAGCATTTAGAAAGCTCTTCAGGCTCTGCCTCTGCCACTGGCCTTCGCTGTAGCCTGAGGCAGGTCGCTTCATTCTGCAGGATTTCTGCTTCCCCTTCCACCTTTCCTTCATTTGCTTGAAGAGTGTGTGCTTGGGGCCAGGCAGCATTTCTAAGCAGGTATATCTCACCTGCAGCAACAGACCCCTGATTTCATTCAGGGCCTGAGTTACTGTAGCACGGAAGAACGAACTCGTTTCCACCTCTGTCTCTCCCACAAAGTGCTTTTGTACAAGAACGAAGAGGCATTTAATGAGCAAGCAATGCTGTCCTGCAGTCAATGTCAAAGGAGAATGAGGGACATGATGTGTCTATTACGAGGTGTGCCTCTCAGTTCATGTGCATCAACACCGTATTTTTGGAAATAAAGGAGCAAGATTCTTGTCTGGAGTCCCAAGGTGTTCATACAGCAGCAGAGCCTGTAGTCCATGGATCTGTTGGAGCAACTTGCAATAACATTTGGAGCTGTAACAGGCATCAAAATATGCTGGAGGAAGCAGGATTAATAGAACCCAGTGGGAGACAAGTTGCACCGTTATCTGCTGATGACATGATTAGGACTTCTCAATAGAAGCATAGGTGTGTTCCAAGGGGGGCTCATCATCTGGATTAGGCTCTAACCATCATTCAATCATAAAATATTTTCAGGTGTTGGCAGGTTGAAAATAGATTTTTTTTTTTAAGGGAAGATTTCAAGTCAGTTTGAGCGCTCTTAGAGGACTGTTAATGCAGAGGGAGGTCATACTAATTGTTGAAATCAAGGTGATATGAAGCCAGCTGAAGAAACACTCGCAGTCCCATACTGCAGTTCCTTTTATCACAGCAAGACCCAGAAGTCCCACTCAGAAAGCATTCAACCATGTGCCAGCTCGTGCAGCCACCTCCAAAAAGGATTCTTCAAGGCACACAGTGCATTACAAATTGATAGCCACATGAACATGCATTCTAACCCCCCGCAGTAAAAGTAAACTCTGTTTTTTTAAGAATTCCTGGCAATATTTCTCTGTTTCCTTCCTGAAATCAAACAAGAAGTAAGGGAATTTGTGGCAGTGAAAAAAAAAATATTATCTTCAGCCTTATTTCAAGTCTTTCCAAAACTCACATGCTCTGTATCCCCTAATGCTGAGAGGAAGAATGATACACATTTACCTAACGTGATCAGTGCTAGGTACACATTTTAATAGACAGTGAAATGTGGACAGGAATTGTGCAAAGACAAGCCTATATTATTAGGAGGTTAAATATTTTGATAGCTTAACCAAAACAATACTGACAAGACCCAGAGTTCTGACTTGCAACCTGTGACTGAAGTAATTCAGCAGACTGGAACAAGTCTGCATTTGGGGGTTTGATTTTACTTATTTTTCTGTCTTGGGGTAGTACAATTTGTACATAAAAACCAGAGCAGTTCTCTGGAAGAGTGGTCACCCCTTTCCCTCAGTGGAAGCTAATGGATCATCTGCCGATTCATCAGGAGCCAGGAGATAGTCATCTTAGTGTAATATCTTTTGTCTTTCTCCACCGACACCACATTGATGGGCAATTTTTCTAAACAAGAGCAAAATTGCAGTGCCTGCTTCTCTGTCAATAAATTCCATTATTTCACATGGAGGTTGGTAGCATAGCTGGAAAATGCCAAAGTGATTACATTGAGGAACTACAGATATGTCATCTGAGCACTCTATAAATCTATGGGCAAAGTTTGATAAAGCACGTTGATACTTCATCTGACAAGACCCTGTGTAGATTTATGGGCCTCAAAGTTGCTCGTACTGTCATCCTTGATTCAATTAATGCAAAAGCACTTCCCATCTTCACACTTCTTTCTTGTTGGGCAAAATGTGATCTTGACATTCTTCCCCCACTTTAATGAGCAAAATATAGAGTGATAGAATCATCCAAAGAACAATAGCATGTTTCTGGAGCTGGTAGGATAATGCAATCAAGTGCTTTCAGGTTAACGTGCTGATCCATGGAGGATTTCCTTCAGTGCTGGGGTGTCATCAGCTTTCCCCTTAATCTTTTGTAGTCCTAATTATGAGCAGAAAAATTAGATGGAATTGTGACAGGTTTAAAACGCATTGTACTTATTGTTTTAAAGTTTCTAGGATTGTGGCACTGAAAGACAGGGAGAAAGAATAGTTTCTACTTTAGTACAACTGGGATGTATCTTGGGGGTAGAAGTTCTTCAGTTATAATACCAATGGCAAGTTGTGTTGCTATCCTGCATTTGTTTTCTGGAAGTGACAATTTGATGGGAGAATAGATCTTGTGCAAGGACTGTACTGGATGTAGCTTTTGAGGAATTATTGTTAAAAACTTTTTTTTTTTTTTTTTGGAAGATAAAGTACTTCTGTGTGACAAGCATGTCACAGCATGGTTTGGTGAAGTGAATGGTTACAGTAGCCTCTGTCTCCTGCTCTTGGTTTACAACATATAGTTATAATACTGTGCTCCTGTAACGTACTGTGTCTTTTTCTTGATCTGATTTATTGCAAGAAAAGTGTCTGCCTAACGCTTGCTGTTGCATTGACGGCCCACTACTATGTCCCTTAAAGCCTCAAAATCCTGCTAGTGTGAGAATTCTGGACTTTTCCTGCTGGGATGTAGTTAAAGGAGCATTTGATGTAATATCTGACATTGGTGTGTGTTGCAGTTTTATGTAGAGGTAGTGTCTTTCCACGGAGAAATCATGTAAAGCAATCACCCTGCTAGGTAAAGATAATTTGCTGTGATTCCTGCTCAAAAAGAAAGAGTTTCTCCTGGCCGTGCCTCGTTGAAGTCTGAGGACTGAAGTGACACTTGAGAAGTGCACAGGCTTCATGATGACCCCTGGGGCAGGGACAGGTTCCCCCTCTAGCATCATTGCCATACTGTGGAGACTGCTCGCTTTCCCCTGACATTGTGTAACTCCTCTCTGCTCCCTGACAGGAATACAATTTACTGCAATTTACTATAAATCCTCATAAAAGCCCTTCTCTTGTGACACACTCAGTCAGAAACCCTAAAAATGACTGACAGGTTCCTCATAAATATTTATGATCCCTAAAAAAAGAATGAAGGAAAGAAAAGTTAAATTCTTTCCTCAGTGAAGTTTGATGTTGGAGACTTTTCTGCAATGACCAGGTCTACCCTTCCTCTGGCTTGAGCTGCAGGAGCTGGGGCTGGCAAAGGAGAAATGGCCTTATCCTGCCCAGGACAGCTGGCCCTGCTTTGCGTAACCCTTATCCCCACATACACAAAGGTGCAGAGATCCCAAACCTGCCAACTCAGCTGTGGTGATGGAGCTGCATCCCCATACACAACCCTCTGGGAAGGCAGCATAAAATCCAGAGGGAGTGTGATGAGACTAGAAGTGCTGGATGCCTTTAAAGCCCTAAGAATTTTCCAAAAGTAGGTAAAGATACTTTTCTGACTGCCTTTGCACAAAGCTACTGCACTTTGTCATTCTACTCTTCTTTTACCACGGGGAAAGAAATCACAATCCAAAGAGGGTCCTTCAAGGCCAGGTCTCCCAAGAGAAATTAGCCACAGGCATTTGAGCCCATCCCTTAAGTCCTATGGGGCTGATTAAGAGCTTATATCCATTTTATTTTGCTACTTTGACTTCTGTTCTTGTTCAGTTTATAAATAGTTATGACATTTACTGCTTTTAGTTCAGGAGGAATAGGTTTGAACCAAGCGAAGTATTGGTCTTTGCTTTGCAGAGTCAAGCCAGGAGAGGAAATTTGGATGTGGTAAATTAGGAGAATGTTCCTCAGATGAAACTGTCTCCCAATCATAAGTCATGTGACAATAAATTTCAGTTGAGTGACAACAATATTAACAAACTGAAAAAAAGATTGATGTGCATTGCAGGTCCATGAATGCAAAATAAAAGGGAAAGGCTTGCTAGCCTGTGATAGGTAAAGTATAAATATGTATCACTTGGTTCTAAAGTGAGTTATGATTACATTTTCCTACTTGTACCTGAAATCTGTAGAGGTTATTCATCTTATCCCTATATCAGCCATGACAGTTATAGCCATGCGGTGCATACGGCATAGATACCTGTTCAGCAGATAAATCAGCAGGCACGAAGGGACCTGTTGTTATCAATTTGATCTTCTGAATAAATATACAAATATGTGTACAGTATTGTTGTCACTGAGAACAATTTCCCTTCTTCTTGCCGATACATTTTTAAGAGGTTGTTCCAAGAGCCACTTTCCGACAATACCAGAGGGAGACGGAGGGGAGCAATGATCAGGCAGGAGAGCCAGATTTATGGACTGTTGTCTCTTTTCTCTTCTTTCTAAAAAAATCCACTTCATTCTAGCATCACTTTTCCTCTGCCTGCATTGCTGGCTGGATGTAGCATGCGGGTAGGGAAGAGAGGCGATGGGGACAGTTACGGTCAGTGAACATATGTTAAAGGAAACCATTTCTGATGAGCCTGAGAATGGTATTGCCTCTCAACTGGTGTTAAAGAGCTAAAAGTTTTATGGTGCAGCGGAGGCTTGAGTTTAATCCTGATTTACCACGGCAGTTCAGCAAGGAGGAGAGACTCATGCAGGATTCAGCCAGGCAACTCAGATGCCACTGGGACCTACTTGCCGTGCGCAGGGCAGAGGAGCTGGGGAGGGGAAGCCAGGGGAGATTTCTTCTCCTTCGCTCGCAAGTCAGATCATAGTGACAAATACAAGGATGTGGAAATGCTGGGACTATGCCACTGCATCTCACTGAGCAGCGCCTGAACAGGAGTTATATCGAA
Source organism: Phaenicophaeus curvirostris (assembly GCF_032191515.1). Taxonomy (NCBI): domain Eukaryota; kingdom Metazoa; phylum Chordata; class Aves; order Cuculiformes; family Cuculidae; genus Phaenicophaeus; species Phaenicophaeus curvirostris. The sequence continues at coordinate 6,105,769 of NC_091411.1, forward strand.
TGTTTGGATACGTGTGCAGGAATAGAGGAGTGTTATCCTGAGAGTCCTTGCTCATCAGCCCCATTTTGGCCAGGTTCCTCCTCTAAACCATTCCAGGTGCCACTCGTGGAGATAGGGTGGGAGATAGCTTCACAGCCCCAGTCTCTGTTATCCTTGCAGAGGTACCGTGTGAGGTCATAGGGTAGCAGACGCAGCAGCTTCTCCCATCATTGGGGTACTGGAAGATCCAAGCAAAATAAGAAGGCAGTGAGTGACTTCAGTGCCATAAAAAAGCATCTGCATGTGTGCATTGAGCTGAGTCCTAAGGCCCAGGCTAAAAAGGCTTGCCCAGCTAGAAATCCTGGTGGGTACTAAAGTTAAGATGTTGGATTCACTCTGCATTTGTTGTGATGCATGCGTTACTCCAGTTTTGCAGATGAGGCAATGGAGGTTAACTGTGTTCTCCTGCTAAAAGTCTCAGCACTATGTAAACCAGCTGCAGCCACACAGCCAGTTCTTTGCCCTCATTTTGTCCATGGCACCAAATATCCATGAAGATTATGACAATATTAAGTAGTTACCATCCTTGACAGCTACATCCCGTTCTCTTATTTTTTCTAAGTCTGCTAGAAGGAGAGTTACTCTATGCAGTTACAGTTTTCAGGTAAGGCTGGAATGCATTTTCCTGGTGAGGCGCCTCAGTTGCCTAGGGGGGAAAGGCTCCTGTCTGTTTTGTTTTTTAAACTCTATCTCTTCAGGGGAGGCTTTCATTACTTAATTAGTATCATTTGTTTAACTCGCATCACAACTGTGCTCAAGGTCCCCAGCAAGGATAGAGTCTCAGATTTGCCAAGAGGTAAAAAATATTGTTTCCAAATGAAATATTACTTGGATAGATCTTTGATAGTTACAAATCATAACCTTCAGGCTCCATCCTATCTTACAGAACTTATCATCTCAACTTCCCTGTCAGGCAGCCTTGTATTATGAGGCTGTAACACCCATAGCCAGACACCAGGCTGTTACCTCAGATACTCTCTGGCTCAGTACGCACCCAGGTTATAAAGTTTTCTGACCCTCTCTCCTTGAGCTACAAAACCAAGATTGCACCTTCGTTTTTACCAGCTGCAAATATTTCTTGAAGTATGGCAAGGCTTTGATTTTTATTTCCCCAAGGAAACCTCAGCATTTCCTTAGGAAAGTCAGAAGTTAATAAAGATGTGTTTGATTTGGAAATGAGAAGGCAATATGGAATTGCTGGGGAGCCAGGCGTGTGAGAGATGAGGGAAAAAGCAGCGTACTCGACTCTGAAGACGGCTGAGGACGTCACCTGCGAGGCATCCGAGATGCTGCATGCTGAGTGTGTTTAATGACATGTAGGGCGAGTAGATGAATTGGATTGTTTTTTCTAAACCATGATACTTTAATGGAAAACAAGTTCTGTCCTTCAGCCATAACAGCTATTCCTATTCTTGAACTGTGAAGGAGGAGGAGTGAGCAGGAAAATGCCATATGAAATTGTTAAGCTAAATTCAGAGACGGTACATTCTGGCCAACAAGGAAGATGTAACCGTATATCACAGCATTCTGTTAACGAGGATTCATTTTTAGCCCAACTTGTCTGTGATGAAAAACCTTAACATTTAATTTCCATACAGCTAGAATTAAGGTTGGCTTTAACCTCTGTGTTCCCTAAGCATTAGCTTCTTGCTATGGTGTAAATCTCTCTGCTCAAATAACAATACAGAAGCCACCCCCCTACCATAATAAGTGGGTAATGCTGACTCATAACTCATTATACTGCATAATTCCAGACCACAAATGTGCAGTTTCCATTGCTGGGAATGCTATTGGTAAAAAAGTACTGTTACTTCAGTAAAAGATTTGTGACGAGAGACAATTTGTAACAAATCAAGACTTCTGCATTCGTAATAAAGTGGTGGTAAAAAGGATGTAGGTAGATACACTTGGTTTGTATCCATAAAAACTGGAAAAATTCTATTTTCCCTCAAATTTATTTCCAACTATATTAGTGACTTACATTGCCATGGCAATTTAGGCACCTGGGTTGTGTTCTCCAGTACCAAAATACCTTAGAAAATTTGGACCTTAGACATTACAGCGATCATTTTGCAGTTAAAGCTAAAGCAATCAGCTACTAAATGAGATATAAAGGACAAATCTTGTGTCCCTGTGACACTCGAGCGTACTCTAAATCGCCACATTCACTCACCTGCAGAGTTCTTTTGCATCCATGGAAAAACAGGACTCAAAGCGACTGCAAATGAAAAAGGCAGAAGCTGACATGCACATTGATACAAATGAGCGAGAGATGCAGAACAACATGTTATTAGATGTGTCTCCATTTCATCCCTGTCCAAATGAAGGCACTGGCTCCTTCAAAGCAGGGGTGCAGAGTTGGTTTGAAAATGTTTATAGGGCCTTGGATGGAAAATGCAGAGGAATTGTAAAGTACCATTGCAGTAGGCCTGCCTGGAGAAATTAGGAATCCTAGTGTCAATTAGAGCTGCGTGAATAATTCATAACAGATCATTTATTAAAAGAATGCTGCTACTTTTTTCTGTTTGCAAATTATCCATAAGCAGATGGTGATTCTTCTGGATTGCGTTTATTATTCAAACCTATTTGCTAAATTATTTGGAGGAGTAAGCTCTGCTCTGTCTCTTTTGGGAGGAGTTAGCTGGGCATATTTAATGGTCAGAATTCACCATGATCATGTTAGTTTTCATTGGACATATTGATCACCTGGTGTGTTCCTGTTCCTGACTGGATGTGTTAACATTTAGAACAGGGACTCCAGCACAAATATTCATACGCTGTATTACGGCTCCTTGTGCTCCCCCATCTGTATGTCGCATCGACCCGCTGTCTCTCTGTTCAGAACTTGCCTTTGCATAGAATTATTCAGAAATGTTTAAATCAGAATAATTATTCCTGAATAGCTCTCTCTGTGAGCACTTATTCTATAATAAGAGTGCTGTGTACCAGTTTAGTTTAATCTGCTTGAAAGTGAGCTAAACTAAACAGGAATAAGGCATGCCAACTGCAAAAGAAAAGATGCCACAGAATTTAAATTTAGAGCCTATCTCTTGCTTTTAAACACAAAATTCCTTTTCTGGGTCAGAGGCCCCTGAGCAGCTAAGCCGTGGAAGCTGGAGGGCTGCAGAGGAGGGAGCTCTTTGCAAACACTCTGTTCAATGCATCCACTGTTAGAGAGCAGATACGCAAAGGAACCTTGAGTCTGACCCCATACAATTGGTCTCTAGTTATCCAAATTCATTCCCATGCACATACAAACCCTTTAGCTCAAGTGCTCTCTATGTTTTGGGGTTGTGCAGCTCCTAGCACAACACTCCCGGGTCCCTGATGTGCAGTTGGGCTAATGAGTCAGCTAGCATCACACATCAAGGGCAGAATTTGGATTAGAGACCAGCATCCCATGACCACCTCCAAAACTTAGAATTCTACCCTCTGAATAATATTACTTCTCAGTGGAAACAAACAGAAAGAGATAAAGACTATCAAAACTTGGTGGATAAATATTCCTTCTGCATTGCAAACCGTTGCTTACAGCCAGTATTTGTTGGGTAATGATCTGCTTTTAGATTTTCTGAGACATATGTTCCATCTCTTTGACACCATCTCAGCCTTATCTCTGCTCATTTTTTCTTCCTTCCTTAAATCTCCTTCTTTACCTTTAAAATATGCTTTCCCCAAGCAGTTGCAGACATATCATCACTATTGTGCTCTTAGCATGCAGCTGAACAACTTGGGAAGCAGAGGGAGGCTGCTCGTGGCACACTCTGCATCCTGGATGCAGCTGAAGAACTGGGTGCAGCTGACCCTCTACCTTAAGCACCACCAAGTGCAGTGACACTGCATCCACTCAAAGAGTTAGAACAGAAACTAGTGGCAGGGCAGTGATTTTTTAAAGGAGCATAATAATAATAATACATATAAGAAATGAAGACGCTTATCCAAAAAGGTCTTTAAAGTCAAAAGGATGGATTTCATTTTCTCCGACTCAGCAGGAGAAGGCTCCTTGTGCAATCACAGGTGAGATTTTCACAAGTGCTTAAAGTACTTGCTTTTCAGTATGAGTGAGGCACCTGACTGCTGCAGTGATATTGCGTGAGGTGCTTCTTGCCAAACTGCTGAAGTTTGGTACCTGGCTTTACCTGGTGAGCTAAGGTTCATTTGCAACCAAAGGATGGAGAGAATCTTTATTAGGTGGATATCTTAGCTAGAAGAGATTAATGAGGCCAAGAGGAAAGATGTAATAAAAACAGGAAAGGCTGCCTGGAAATGTGCTGGACATGCATATACATAACAGGATATTAATTTAGTGCATTAAGAAGAATTCACCCCTTCTGAAAGCACAGAGTAACTCACCAATACTTCTGTATCAGTCTTCACTGGAGACAAAATTATGTAGATATTGGTGGAGTTCTCGGGAGGTAAAACGAAGTATGTTCTCAGAGATAAGTTGTCATAAGGTGTCATTTGATAGGAATGGTTGGACTCGATGATCCAGTGGGTCTCTTCCAACCTGGTTATTCTATGATTCTATGATAAGTGAGTTTCAAAATAACAAAACTTTGAACTAAGAAACTTGAAAGCAAGAAATTGCCACAATACTAAGGGAACATTGGCAATTAGAGAATAGTAATTTTAATGCATGACAGGATGGAGATCATAAGTACAAAACAAAGTCTTTGGTAAGTCCCTGTGCCTTGATCCTCTTGCCTTGATCCTCTTGCCTTGGTTCCCTTGGAGAGACGCAATGCCAGGTGGGCTCCTGCACTAGGCCAGGGCACAAGAGCATGGTCCTCACTCAGAGAAGAATAAGCAAGGATCCTTGGCTCAGGTATGCCCTTTGCATCCCATTCTCTCTGTTCCTACCTCATCCCTTTTTCTGCACTGGTTGACCTGACTCCAACACGCTGAAGCCCCATTAAGGTGTCAGTATAAAGCTTCAGTGTGATGCAAAGCTTTGTGCTGACCTTCCAGACAGAGAGGAAATATTCCACCCCGAGGCATCACACATGGTTGAGGAAATGCCTCCCCAGGGACAACTTTGAGCCGAGCAGAGCCACGGCTCTCCCTGTCCGCGTATTTTCATCAAGATGTTTCCAGACTGCAACAGGGAGTTAAAAAATGAAGTTCTGCAGGTCACTTGCCAATCTTCCCACAATCAAGTCCATAAAGAACAGCAGCTAATGTTTCTTCTGTGCTTGTGTTTCCTGGGAAGAGTATGTTAATATAGCCTGTCTTTATTAGCCTATCTGAAATGATATTTCATTTTACCAGTTTTTACTACACAATCTCAATAACTTGAACTTGTATAAAGGCTCACTGCTCCAGGAAAATACATTACATTTTGGCTTTTAAATCCACTAGCTCCTATTTACTGGTATTAATACTACACTGGGAAAGCTGTTTCTTTTATTTTGGTCTTAAGAATATTCTTTTCTGGTAGCTCTAAAATCAAATATTTTAAAAATAAAATGTTTTCAAACAGCATTTCTGTGTCCTAGAGTTAATCACACTCTGCATGTCATTAAGGAGTCATTTGCAGTGCTTGGGAAGGGGAAAAGGCAAAGGAAAAAAAAAAAGTAAGTAATAAAACTGTTTCATAATCATTTATGAACCTAAAGTGTCCAGGGAGAAAGTTTTTAATAATAAACAAAATACCTAAATTAGTTTCCATTTAAAGTTTAGGCGTCTTTAATTTATAAACACTATTTAAGCAGAGAAATGTTGATGAGAGCTAGAGTAATTATTCGCATAAGTGGAAATGCAAAACTTTGGTGCCTCTACACAGTTCATTCTACTTTTGCTAACTCCACTGAGCTTTTTTTAAGCTCAGCTCACCCAGGGAATTGCTGCCTGCATGTTTATGTATGTACTATAGAAGATACTTTTTTTTTTTTTTTTGCCAAGCTAGCACAGGCGTTTTAATCTTTCACTCATTTCAGCATTATCATTGTGAAGGAGGATATTAACGGTCAGGCACTTCTCTCAGGAACGCTGGTGTAAAATCAGAGTAAATGGGCTGAAGTCAGTAGAATTTCTCCCCTTCTTAAGCATCCAAATGCAGCCCTCAATGCTCAAAGGATCTGGTAACCTAAGATCACCTCGTGTTTACCTTCATCTCTCTCCTACTGCACTAATCAAAATGGGAGAGAGGACGTTGGCCAATAACAATTTTTTTTCCTATGCTGTATAAATGCAATCCCTGCATTATTATATTGAAGCTGGGAACCTCTAAGCAATTACTATCCAGCACATTAGTGTCCATGTACTAAATGCTAAAGTGTTTATTCAGTGCATTGCAGGATCAGGTTATTGCTGAGTCTGTCCATCATGCCAAGAAATTATTGCCATAAGTGCTTTAAGAGCATGGCTGGTACAATGGAGATATAACCAAGCTGAAGGACTATGGTGCTCCTCCTCGATGCAGGGAGGTCAGGCGTGTCTGTATTTAGAAGGGATAGAAAAAGAGACTGCAAAAGCGTTCAGATGCACAAAATCTCATCATCAAACACACATTGCTGTAGGAACCAAAGGAAAAAAAAAAAAAAAAAGACACAACTTCATACTGAAATTGAGTGGAAATTGGAATAGTGAAGGAAATGTGCTTTCTGTTTCAATTCCAGATGCTCATGCAGTCTTTTGCCTGGGATTAAGAGGTCACTTATTGCAGCCTTAAAGGATAAGGACTCAGCTAGATAGGAAAATCAGCATCTGTTTATTCTGTAAATGTTTGAATATGAATTAGGTCTTCCTTTTCAGAGCTTCGCTTATTACTTTTATTTACCAGGATAATATCGGAAGTCTAATTAATTCTTCCCACCTCTTTCAATTCTCAGCGTCTCAGTGCTTCAGCAAAGCTGGAACCCTTTAGAGTTTTCTATCTATTGAATGAAAAATCCTTGTTTATAAGGATGGCTATGTCTTTATCTTTTCAGCTGAGATTGCCTTAAAATGTACTGGAGCAGAGCACACAGATAATGCTGGGGGAATAATCATTTCTTTCTTTTTTTGCATTTGGTTATCAACTAGTGGTTTATTTCTGTAATCGTCTTTATCAGAGCCCTTGCTACATAGTGGTTAATATTCAGGAATGATACTTCTCTCTTTCAAAAGTTAGAAATAGCAGTCCCAGTGAGACAAACTTAGGTCTGGGGCTGTTAAGTGACTTCTCCAGAATCACTCAGGGAGAGATTTTTAAAGCTGGGTCCGACAGGCATAAATGTGACATTCAAAAATGGGTGTCTAGTCCCCAGGTGCTTCTGCAGACCATTTCTGGGGTGAATTGCCACTCTCTAGAGGTATTTCTGGAGACAAATCTTAGACTAAATGCACCTCTAAAAGGGCTACAGTTGGATGCGATGAGTACCAGTCTATTTATCTGGGCTTCTTCTTCATTGACTAAGCCAGAGGACCTGATTTGGGCTAAAACATGGGCCCACAGTAATAAGCCTTCGCAATTGCCTTATTTTGCTCTGTTCCAGCCCATTTCCAATCACCGCATTCCAGAGACAAGATAGAAGGCAGCAATTTCTTAGGGCAAAGATAACAACCAACATTTCACTCAGCCTGCAGCAGACACCGGTAACTCCTGGGCTGTGTTGGGGTGGTACTAAGGGTCGTCCTAAGGCTGTCGTGCATCCCCAGGAGGAGGAGGACCATGCGGTTGGTGCTCATGGTGATCCACTCCACTTTTCTGGATCAGGGACCGCTGTAACCTCGCGTGTCCAAGCTAAGATGAGAGCCCTTCCTCTGAAGCCCTGTCTGTTTTGACTGTAGGCTCTTTAAGTTGGGTCTCTCTTGCAATACCCACACATCTCGTCCTGAAAAGTTTCCACAATAACGGCCCTTATCTTGATGAGGGACTCGTGCTGTTCTAGTGTATTGTAATAACAACATCATTAGAAAAGGTCCATCAAATCATCCAGCCCAAGGATAAACCAGATCTCCCTCTGTGCTAATTCAAAAAGGATTTTGTTTATTCTTGATTATTTCTGTTGGTGATGCATGTATTACTGGAGTTTGTTCTGTTTGCTCACTGCACTCTCTCTCTGCTGCTAAAGCCTTTCTTTTTGCATTTGACCTAAATATTTCCAGGTTTTAAAACATTTAGGTAATTCCTAGTGACTCCTCTCAGTTTTTATGTAAAGCTTTTTCCTCGTTATGTCTCTCGTACCTCCAAAATTCTCATTTGGTAAGAACTGCTTGTTAATAACATTGAAGCCCAGGGACGTGCACAAGGGGACCAGACATTTCTTCAACATAGCACAGGAAGTTCTGTGTTGATTATGCATTTGTTATTGATAATTATTAATTATATGCTGGTAATTACGGTGCACTCTTGTTTTATTATTGGTGTGCTATGCATCTTACAGAGGCAAAAGCCAGTCTAAGAGAAATGGGTGACATTAGCTCAGCACAGTGATTAATAACTTTCTGATGATGTTGTATATCTACTTATCATTGAGCTCTGAAACACACAAGAAAGTCCTATGCAAGCTTGCGCACACTCTGCTTGGTACATGAAAGGGTGACTTTACCACTGAGATTGGGCCACTTTCAGAGCCAAAAGAGGGAGGAAGTAATTAGTCCCCTTTAATTAGTGGAGGTTGACTGGGATTGGACTACTTGGATTTTTGAGGGACTTCGAAGATGTGCCTAAGCATACACAGCCAGCCAGGCTGCCTGGAGCAGGGACGATGAATAAAGAAAATGCTGTTCCTTCCCTGGTGCCCAAAGGTTGACAACTAAACAGGGATCACCTCTGAAAACCTTGATCCTTCTTCTCCCACATCGCTTTGAGCACTTCAGTGCTGGAAACAACCTCGGATCACAGCCTCAGCCGTTGGGGTTGTCCTGCTTTAGCGCAGCTTCTTCTCCTCCACGCATTCTGAGCACTGAGGGCACGGGAGTGATCCAGACATGCTCAGATGTGCCACTGACAGATGCACTTGGTGAGCACAAACACTTAGGATTTACACCAGCATCCAAACTCTTCCCCTGATGTTTCTTTAACTTTGGTTCTGCCAAGCAAGTATCTGTTTTAATTTGCATCTTTAATGCTATTTAAATGTACGGTTAAGTAGCCTCTTGCTGTCAAATATGAGATACTTCTGAAATCTATATTCCATCCTGGAAGTGACAAATGTTTTGCATCCTGGGGGGAAAAAAAAGTGACAGGCGATAGAGGAGGAGATCAAGATACATGCAAGTATGTGTCCCTGTTCCTCCACTCAGGGTTTAATCATTTCCCCAAGCAGGTTGACACAATCAGGATGATGGCAATGTCCCATTTCCCAGAGAAGGGACAGAAGGGAGGAGGGACCCCAGCACTGGGACGGGATTGATTGAACTCTGCTTGGGGAGTTACACTTCTGAAGTGGCAAAAAATAAATAATAATAAATGAGTAATAAACACCCCGTTTGAATCTTTAAATGAATATCGGATTTTAATTATAAAGGTTTAATTTTCAGAATGGAACAGCTACTTTTGCACAATTACTGTATGCAACTTTTAATTAACTTTCAAGAACTTTCTCTTTCTTAAAACAAAATCTAATTAATAATACTTAGGGAACTATTAGCATAAAATAAGTCCTGGAAAAGGGTAGAGAGTATAAAACATATTGTACAAAATTACTTGAGAGAAAGAGACTTGCTCTTATAATTCTGAAAACAAAGCCAAAGCTTCCAGTTTTCATATTCTGGTCTATAAGGAGCTTTTTGATGAATGAAAGCATGAGAAAGACATGGGAATCATAAGATTTTAAACCGAAAACACTTTTGTGTTAATCAGCTGTTGCAGAGACCTGTAAGACTAGGACTGATGATCTGCTTCACTTGTCAAAAGTTCCTTTTTGGGGGGAAATATGACACAGGTAGATAAGACAGATCCAGGGAGAGAGCGAATGAAGGGGTAAAGAATGGGTTGAGAACCTATATGGTTGTTCCCCAAAGAGCCCTAAACGTAGCAGCAAAGAGAGGAGTGAGCCAAGCTTCATTGGTTGGGCAAGAGAATGCAGGTGCTGTGCTTGTTTGTAACCTGCAAGCTGGGTGGGTGGGGATGGAGTGGAGCTGTGAAATCATGAGCAAGAACAGAAGAAGGGAAAGGAAAGCTTCCTGAGGCATTGCACAGCCCCCCATAAGGAAGGCTGGATGGACTATAAGGGTCTGTATATGCAAAACGCGCCAAGCAGAGCAGGCTTGGAGCAGGAGGGGGAACAGTGATAATATTCTTCTGATCCAGAACATCCTACTGCAGGAACCAAGAGGGAAATTAAATGAGGGCACGAAGACACAAGAGGGGCAGCCTGTAGTAAAACTTGTTGCTTTAGTAATGGAACAACAGTGAATGTGAGTCACTTCACAATAATATTCTGCCCAGGCCTTGTTCCAGCTGGGTTTTAAATCAACAGTAGATACAGCTGTCAGTGTTTCTTTTATGAGATTGCTCCAACACAAGAAATCCTCCATGGTCTAAACAGCGTGGTTTGAAATATCTGTGTTTGAGTGTATAAAAGAGGCTGAGCTTGTCTAATCTAGCACGCTGCCAACATGGCTTTGACTCAACTGAATTAAACTCAGTTCCCTGAATTAAATTGAAATCTAAAATTGCTGGACATGTTGTCCTTTATGGTCGGTTCAGCCAAAGCAAGCTTCCACCTCCATCCCTCTTCAGGGAGGGGAGGAAGGATGCAAACCCAGAGATCTGAAGCATTCCTTTTAACAGAGGGTGTGGAGAAACTTGATGTTTGCAGCTTCTTTTCCTAATAAGCTCTCTGGCCAATATAGCTGAAAAATAAATCAATGAGCAGGGACAAAGTAACTGTAGCAGAATAAGTAAAATCTTGGATTGGGGACCTGCCTAAAGACCTCAAGGGCAGAAACATCCTGTTCTTTGCACGCTGCTTTTGCATGCCCAGTGCTTGTGCCTAGGCTGATCCTAGACAGCACACGGTAGCAGAGCACGAGCTGAATCCTCCAGCCTTCCTCTTCCTCTTTGCCTGGCCAGCAGGCAGACAGCCTCTGCTGTCACGTCTGAGCAAGTCGTACCAAGCTCCGTTACACCAGGTCCTGTATCACCTGGTTGGTGGTGCCTGGGTTTTCTTAAGCTGGGGCTGGCACGCCTGCTGGCCGGACTCCACCATGTCAGTCACTGGCTGATATGGGTTATATTGTTGGGACTCCATAGTCTTTGGCTAAGGGTTTTCTATACCGTGATGATGTCTACTCAGTGTCTCTACCCCTGGAATGCATCCCATGTTCATCAAGCACTTAGATCAAGCATTTGTTGTAGTGTTGGGCACCAAGATTTCACCTCTTTGCTCTTCTCTGCTCTTGTATTTTGGAGTTTGTCTTTGATGACCAGTAAGAGAACAGGGCTGTAGGCTTAGGTATCTGTTGTGCAACAGCCACAGAGGGAGGCAGAAGGTCCACAATGTGCCTGACACCTTGCGCTCACACCAGAGGAGCTGCAAGTTCCCCAGAAAGTTAAACATGCAACAAGCCCCAGGGGCTCTCCTACAACCACAGTACCTTGCCTGAACTAGCTTCAAACTATTTAGCTTGGGTTTTGTTGGAGGCTTTTTGAATTGTTTCAGTACCTGTATTGAGAGCCACAACCCAAGGGAGATAATTTGGAGCTCACTCTGGTCTGTTTGCCCCTTCCAACACAAGCCACAGTCAAGAGAAGTGAGTGCAGTGTGTAGGTGCCCTTCAACCAGAATGGGAAGAGGATAAAAGAAGCAAAGAGGGGAAAATACTGACCTGAGCAAGTTCGCATTTAAATCAGTATAAAAAATGATGTGGTCCAGAGCCCCCAGGCGCATGGGGCATATGCTGGACCGCACTTATTACTCCTTCTCTAGTGGAATTGGAATTAGAAGGTATGATTTTCTCTGGAGCTAAGAAAACATGTCACAAAAGCTGCTTCTTTTGTATTCCAAGTAATTTTACTTTGCAAGAAAAAAAACCCACCCCAATCTCTTGAAAAACAACCACCACCACCACAACAACAAGAGAGGGGGGACAAGGAAGAATAAAATCCAAACGAGTTTAGATTTTTGCATCCCTGCTAGGATGTTCCAAATATAACCACAAAACACAGTTCTTAAGCCCATATTTATTACTGTACAAATCTAGTTTAAAAACAGCTCTACAGGGGTTTCTTCAGCTGTAGCGCTAGATCAGAGTAAAAAGGACATCATGTTCCAGGCAGAACTGTAATGCTGCACTGACCTCCAGTGGAATTTGAAGAGATATTCCAATGGCAGAGGCTTCTTCACAGTCCTCTGGAGCCAAATCTCGCCTTATTTCGGAGCTTTATGGGGGCATCACATTTGTATGGGGATTGGGGAATTTACTGTAGATTCCTGGATGCTTAGGATAAATATGTTAAAATACTGTGAGCGGATTTGTTTCGAATAAAATTTCCAGTCTAAGTGTAGCCTCATCAGATTTAAACTTAAATATGCAGGTGTTAAATCGAGCTTTCCAAAATCAATCAGCTTGAGGGGCTTTTAATTGATGGAGGTGCAATTTTCCTCCACTTTTCCATTGCGGAGAATTTTTAAAGATGGTTAATTTCAGTTTTCCCTTCAGAAAACCTCTTGGATTGGTCAACTAACCAAAAACCCTAATGACAGTTGCTACACGACGTTTCCTCTCAGCGCTTAGTAAGGGATTTCCAAGGTGAGACAAAGGTGATCAAATAACCAAGTGGCACTTCTCAATCTGTATGTGCATGATTGATTGCCCCGCTCAGATATTAGAGCAGCACTGCTTGACACGGTGTCCTTTGATGTCCTGATCAAAGAAAAAGATGTACATAGTATGCCCAAGAGTGCCCTAATTTAACAATTCCAAGGTCAAATGAAGGAAAGTGTGGCATCTTTTTGCTGGAAATCTCTAACGGTGGTGGCGGCACCTCTGTTGTGCCAGGAGCTGTACGTAGGTAGGATAAAAAGGCTGTCACTGACACAAATAGCTCACAGTCTGAATATTAGAAAAACTCTTCAGCTTCAGTTTTAAAAGACAACCTTTTCTGAAAGAAGTCCCTTTCCCCTCAAACAGCTAGAGGGCCCTTCCAGGTTCTTCACGACTTTTCTCTGAAGAGCAATTAGAGACCTATTGTTCAAAGTGTGCTCAAGGAGGAGGCAATGAGGACTTCAAAGGAAAGAGGCAGAGTTTGATAAAGCTACTCTAGGAACAAGCAGGGGGAGTCAGACAGGCAAGGGGACCTGAAACAAGGAGAACAAGATAAAGGAAGGCAGTGCTCTGGGTCTGGGGGTTGTTGTTAGGGTATTTTTAAACGAGATGAGAATATGCCCACCCAAAATATTGAAATGAAGTTTAAAAAAAATGTTGTGGCTTTCTGTTGGTTAACATTATTTAACCTTTGCTCCAACCATTCCCTCAATCTTTGCCTAAATTTTAAATGAAAATTACAGTTGGGCAGTTGAAGAGTCTGATTTCCTAAAAATCCTCCTAGGTTCTTCACGGTATTTGCTCTGCGCCCATCTGCATACCCTGCCCTGTGAAAAGCAGTAGGAAGCAGGCATGTGAGGGGCAGAATGGCAGCGTATCATTCACTTTTTTACACCCCACCATGCCAACAAGATCTCGTTTTCACTCAGAATCATGTAACTTGGCACTTGTGCTCCCAGGACACGAGCATTTTTAGAATTCCACCCATTTTGCATATCCTGCTTAGAATCATAGAGCAGTTTGGGTTGGAAGGGACCTTAAAGCCCATCCAGTTCCAACCCCACTACCCTGGGCAGGGACACCTCCCGCTGGATCAGGCTACTCAAGGCCCATCCAACCTGGCCTTGAACACCTCCAGGGATGAGGCAGCCACAGCTTCCCTGGGCAACCTGTTCCAGTGCCTCACCACCCTCATGGTGAAGAAATTCCTCCTTATGTCTAGTCTATATGTGTCTCTCTCCAGTTTATACCCATTGCCCCCAGTCCTATCACTCCAAGCCTTTGTAAACAGTCCCTCCCCAGCTTTCTTGTAGCCCCTTCAGGTATTGGAAGGCTGTGGTTCATCTGAAGCAGGTACCACTCTGTTATGTGATTCTATGCTGCCTGTTATAGTGAAATCCTGTTCCGTGACTTGGGCTCTTGGTTATTGCTTTACTACTATGGTTCGACTCGATGATCTGGTGGGTCTCTTCCAACCTGGTTATTCTATGATTCTATGTATGTACACACGATCACTCAAGTCCACACACACAAGGAAAACCCAGAATTTCCTTGCTGCGGTGGCAGCAGAGGTGTATTTCCTTGGTTTGGGTTTTGGAAGTGTGTTTTCTGATATTTGAAAGCAAAGCAATTGGATACAAACTGGTATCAGGAAGACTGACAGCAAGGGAATTTCAACCCAAATTTTGCCGAAGTTTGAATCATATAAGAACAGTTCAGTGACGTTTAGAAAAATTATAATCAACTGACAGGAGTGGTTTTATAATGAGAGGTGTTGGGCAATTTCAGTAAGTACAAATGCCACTCCCCTGTACAATATACTCTGAATGTGATTTAAGATACACCTCAAACTACTTGAATCCATAGTGATTTTTGTTCTGCTGAGAGACTGATCCACCTCTAACAGTCTTCAAGAGATTTTTTTTTTCCCCCCACTGGTATTGCACAAGCAATAGAAAATTTCATATGAGATTTCTTGATATTAGTAATTTCACGGAGCAGAAGAGTAATGCACAGCAGGTAGAGATGCTGCACATGTAATATACTGTGTGCTTACTGGGATTTTTTTGTTCAACAGACAGTTTTTGTTACTGCAATAGGGTCAGTCCAGCTGTGACTTTTCACAGAAATCCTCTCCATATGGTTAGAGCAGCCTGAAACACCTTCTCTTTCACTCTGGATATAAAACCAGCTGCACTAGAAAGGCCTTGTCGCTGGGTGAAGTCCCATTGAATGCTGTAAAAGGGAGGTACTTGTGAATGTCTTTGGAAGCTGCCAAGCTTTAATACCTGTGGTGTATTATTTCCTTGGGAATGCATGAAAAATGACAGTTAGTGAAGCAAAGAAATGGGATCTTAAAAAAGAAAAAAAAGACCAAAAAAAAGGAAGAAAAAGACTTAATTTACCTTCTAATGATGATTCTTTGCAAAAGTCCAGGGATCCACAATTTCTAATTGAAACTACAAATGCATAAACAGCCTCATTTGGGGTAAAATTTACCTCCACGTAGAGTTGTGTGTAAGGTAGAAGGAATCTTTCTGTTTCGAGCTCCAGCATGGGTTTTAGGAGACCCGAGTGCAGTGGGTCCATAGCAGGACTTTGTTCAGGGTGCTGCTTCTCCCCACTGCCATGCTGGGGCTGCTGCTCTTGGGAGGGAGCTTGATTCAGAGGCATCGCCTCAACTTCTACTTGCTTCTCAAAAAAGAAAATGTTTCTATGTTTAATCTGTTGCCACGCTTTTAGCTTCTATTTGCACACTAATTGTAATGCAGCAAGTGTAGCAGGCTCATATAATCTATCATATCTTAATTAAAAGGTCTGCAGCTTTCGCTTGGACTTTGTTCATTTTGGTTCAGTATCGCCAAACTAAAGCGGTTGGACATTATTGAAAAAACATGTCTTGATGGCACTGAACCAAGACTCCTGACAAAAATCTTGGCAGAAAACTTCACAAGTGTGACTGTTCATCATGCTTTGCAATAGTTATTTATTTCAAAATGTCAGAATCTTCCACAGAGCAGAAATTCCCATTCCTTTCTGTCTCTATTACAAAGTACCGCAGCCTACGCTCCCCTACACCCAAACGCTCAGGCGCTGAGTCTCTAGGAATGCATAGATCAGCAAGATATGCCAAGAGCTACCGAAAGGATAAACAAAGTTACTCAAATTATTCTTACAAAGCAGAAAAATATGGATGTAATTTCATAAAATTATTTGCTGAGTGCTGAACAATGAGACGAGCCCTCCAGCCCAAGTACATAACATCTCAATTATCCAAACTCTCAATTCATTATTCCCACTTTGATGTCATCACGCATACAAGTATATTGCTGTAATTCCTTCTATCGTGTGGCATTACATTTTATTTCACTAAGGGAAACAGCATTTTTGGGATGGAAATTTAACCTGCCAGTTAATAGGACGTGTAGATTGTGAAAACGGGGCAGGAAACAAAGTCAGAGAAGTACTTTCTTCCTCTCAAAAGGCATGTGATTTTCTTATTTAGATATTTCTTTATTTGCTTTAGTACTTTAAAATTCAAACTGTGTTTATTCTCAGACTCCCAGTTAACAGCGTCAGATTAGGTGATAGCAGGTACTGTGTTCTCCCATCAGCTCACAGCCTCCAGTTCCAAGGGTGGACTTCTTTTGAATTAACTTCTCGTTAACGTTCCGATGTTGATGCAGAGCTAGCTGAATGGGATTCCTGTGATCTGAGTTACAGGGTCAGACTGGACTATCAAGACAGCCCTTTGCAGTCTTACGAGCAGTTCTGGGAACTGGCAGAACTGTTCCCAGTTACAGTGACCTATAGATAAACAGCAGAACTATTTATAGGAAACAAGTTTCTCTTGCAAGCACATCAGGAATCTAATCCAAAGAATTAGATCACTCCATCAGAGAGATAAAACAATATCCTGCCACGTATGCCCAATCAAGAGCCATCAAAACAACTCTGAATTTTGTGACTGCTTGTAACAAACTGCCCATAAACAAGCCGCAGACCCAGGCAAGAACTTCAGATAACAAATGAATTTGAGCAAATCTCAGCAACAGCTCCTGGGCAACTTGTGAACAGAGAGGAAACTAAATTAATCAGATAAATGATTTGCTCAGCTCTGGTAGAAAATGTCAAACACTTCAAAACTAACCTTTTGGCAGCAGGATTGCTCTTCCTGGATCTATTTAAGATTTCTGCCGTTTGCATTTGTCAACAGAGCTAGGAAGCAAGTGTATTTCAATAAGGATAATGTGCCATTCTTAACACGTAGGCACAGACCTTCTAGCTACCTGCAGCAAACGTGCAAGCTACACTGCATAGATGACACCAGCTAGAGCTAGAAAGCCAAATGCTGCTTCCTGGGCTAAGGAGAAACACTTTCAAGTAGCTTGTAACCAAGCCTGAGAAGAATTTTTCTATTAGAACTCATTTTTCTCTAATAAACTTTGACTGCTGTTTTCCTAAGGGATATTTCAATGAGATTTATCTGCTCTATGGAAGCATTCATTTTGTATTTAGAAATTAGGCACAAAATTTATTTTTCTTGCTAGATCCTAGAGTATTTTTATTCTGTAAGGTTGCTACAGTGCCAAGAAGAGCAATAGCCTAGCTGGCCCGTGTTACCTTTCCCTTCAGCAGCAGGGCTCCCCAGCCAAGCCTCAGTTCCCATGCTGGACCCCAGGTGCCCTCCCTTCCCTGGCACAAAACTCTAGGGCTGGTTGCCCACCCAGGAAGCTTTTTAGATTTTTGTTGCCGTTTTCCTCCAGAGCCAAACCACATGTCATGTAAACCTATATTAAAACAGTTTCACCTAGAGTAATTGTGGCTTTCAAGCCAAATAAAAATACTACCAGGAAACTTTTCTGTATTGGCACAGACACTGTAAAAAAAAAGAAAAGAAAACAAATATATTTTGCAGAAAGAGAAGCAGCATTTCCTAGCACAGCATAGAAGTACATCTTGCTTCATTTCAAACCTCCTAATCGCCAGGAGCAATATTCTCCCTCGTACAGAGGAGCAGCCAAATCCTGTTCCTCCCTCGTGCCCAGCGCGAGCTAAGATGTGAAGCATGCACTGTATTATGCACTGGATTTTACACTCATGCTTAAGTTTCAGCGAAGCGAGTGCTTTGCTGAATTGGAACATTGATCCTCACCCTAGTGGTACAAAGCCTTTTACTGCTGTGGGTGGATTCACTATGACCACAGGTGAGGAGACCTTGTTATGCACTCCCAGGTCTGCATCGTATTGATTTGTCTGGCTATGTTTGGAGTGGAGTTGTCTCTACCAGGTTGAAGTACAGGGTGTTCAATGTTTATTGTGTTCTTAACAAAGTCTGTTATCAGCAAGTTTGAAGTTTGTTGCTATCTTCTGGCGTCTTAGACTAATCACAGTAATGAAGGCATTGAATGGATCCCTTCTCAGGTGGCATTTACCATTGTTTGCTGCAGATAACATAAAGCTTTCTGATTACAGTCGGCTTTTATCACTTCAGAGCAAATCTACTCCACTGAAATGTGCTAATAAAACCCACGGAAGCAACAAACTGGAAAGAAGTGTTACAGCAATAAAGGAACACAAGGGAAAATGTACAGCTTTTGCCACTGTTATCATTTTCAATTTATTAAAATCTAACCATTTTTGTAATATGGAGCTATTGCTAGGGGTTAATTTAATCTTCTCTAATACCAGGCTCGGGTCAGTTTTCAGTGTCAATTTAGATGTAATGCATATTTCTGTGTTAGAATTGGAGAAACACCCTCCGTGGCCCCATGACCATATGCTTTCAACAATCCAAGTATAAATGTCCAGCACTTTACACGTCCATTTTATGAGATTAGCTCCAGCCTTTAAACACACAAGTCCCAATAAAAACGTTCAGCGTTGTAGCTCCAAGGACAGAGTGGGCTACTTGCTGCAATAGAGAAGCACTGAGTTATGACCTGTTGCAACCCATCCGCCTGCTGTCTGCGCTCTACTCAGCTGACGATCCTGTATTTATCTACTGCCTTCACTCTAAAGTGTCCCAGAAGCAGAACTGCTGGGCTAAATCCTGAGATCTTCATTCAGTCTTTGCTGAAGATAGCGGTTGTTTTGCGTGTATGAGGGTAATGTTAAAATCAGTAAAGATTTTATGCTGCCACTGGGGAGGCTAAAGACACCAGCCAGGGCAGGAACCTGGATGAAACAGAGGGGAAAGTAGATCCAAATATTTGGACCAATGCAGGAGAAGGACAATCAATATCCTCCATTTCTGCACATAGGAGACAAGATATATGAGGATTTCATCTCTATAATCTCACAAAATAAGTAATATCAAACTTTATGTCTGCTTTGTACAAGATACACTGAGCTGGCTGAGATTTCGATACCTATCTTTGTGTTCAAGTTATCTCTTGCAAATCAAGGACATCAAACCTCTTCCATATCCCACCTCCCTGATGGTTACCTGGTTCAATTCAATCCTGCTGTCCTATGATCTCTTCTGGTTTTGTCTTTTCTGAAAGATTCAGTTCCTGCTTTTTCTCTTTTGATGTGCTTCCATGCAGTTAACGCATTCACCTTCAATAGGGGCTGGAGTGGAAAAGCAAGTTACTAAAACACGCTTCTCTTCTTTGGAGCCTTGTAGACCTCTAGATTTCACTGAACATTGTTCAGCCTCCGTGGTTAGAGACTATACATGCCTGGATCTCTTAACGTCTGTATGTCCATAGTGGGGTATGTGTTCCACAACCCACTTCTTGATTCATTACGACTTTTCCAGCCTTCATTTTGTTTCCTTAAAGGTGATGCTTTTGGAAAGGGAAAAGAAATTGGGATAAAACAGATATTTCACAGGCATGGGACAATCAGAGATACCAAGTCTCTTCAGGCATATAGAAAGCTGAAGAACACTGAGCAACAAGTGCCATGTAGAAGGAAACATCCATCAAGCCCAGAGTCTTGATCTTTCACAGTTGTCTCCCTTGTGCCTGCAGATATTGAAAAGACAGACTGGTCCCACCATCCCAGTCCTTATTCCATCCCCTCCATGCTTGTGTTCAAGTAGCTCATAAGCTCTGGTATGCTCTGCCTGGCATAACTGGCTCCCTCTCTTCCAAGGGCACGAATGCAGAAGTTGAGTCTTCGAAGGATCTAGTGATTTAGCCAGGTCATGTGAGACTGAAGAGGCCAAGATTAAATTTAAATCCAAAGAACTCACATTCTTCTCTCTCTGGACTCTGAGAGCCCCAAATGTGGAGCCAGGAATGCCAAAGTTAGTAAATGGAAAGGCAACATACCTGCAGTACTTTGTCAAAAAGTACTTTGTACAGAGATCACACATAGTTCCAGCAGTTCCGAGAGAGGCCATGCAAGATCTAACAGACAATTGAGTTTCAAGTCAATGAGTGAATTAGGTGTTGGCACAGAGACTTCAAGCTTCATAGAGGGCTTGGGGTGAATGAGAAGGGTGGATGCAGAACTCTACCATAGCAGAGAGGGATGGAAGGTGTGTTACCCATTCCCTCTGCCACCACGGCTCCTGGCACAAACATCTGCGTCCCTGTGCTGTTTAATCCCAGGAAATGCTGCAAGATGCTGTTTGTGTGGCTGGTGTGATAACGACTGATGTACTGTGCAGGACTGCACTGAGTTACACCGGTTTGTATTACACTGAAGTAGAGTGAGGAAAGTATCAGTCCTCTGTGAATCTCAATGACTGAGGCTGTGCGAGAGCATGGCAGAGAAGTGCCTTTGAATGCTCTGCCTGTGAGGTTGTGTGTCTTGTTTAGAGCGTGCTAAAAGGCATTGCTTGTTGCTGAATCAAGATTTCCTTTTAAACTCACTCCAGTAGGTTTCCTGTGTTTGCCTCAAGCCACCAGGCAGACATTGGGGTTGCTTCAGTACTGCAGATGAGATTGTGTGGGTCAGGAAGGGCTGTCCAGGATGGGGCTGAAAAGTATCGAGCGGTCACACAAGGTACAGACTAAGCATAGGCAAAAAGGCAGAGATGGACTTAATTAACTCATCCTCTGTTCTGTGGTACGAAACACAAAGCCCAGGAAGGCACGCTGGGACCAGGCACAAAGGGCAGAGCAGGCAGGGCAGACCTGTCCCTTCACTGGGTGCTCTCCCAGTTGCCCTGCAAGAAGCACTTCGGGAGCTGCATTGTGAGCAACTAATGAGATTAATGCAAATGGATATACTGAGTTATACAACATATATATGCCCTTCACACAATGACGGACACCTTCTGCTACAGTTTATTTTTCTAGCAATCATCAGTAGCACTAATAATAATTAAATCTCAGAGGCTGTAATGAATAATACATAGGAGCATTCTGCTAGCAAAACAAAAACACTTTAAAAGATTTTCTCCTAAGCTAACATCAGTGCTTATTTCTTGCAATGATTTTTTTCTTTATAATGTATTAAGCACCTTTAAAGTTTGCAGTATTGAAACATAGATAGAACTGAGTCACTGATGCACAAAATATCCTGGAAACAATTTAAAGAAAAGCAGGCACCACTAAGCTGATCATTTTTATTTGTGCCTAACCAGCAGAGATGAGCAGCAGTCATAGCTCAGGCTGGAGCAATGGACAGGAATGCAGGGGGGCTGCAAGAAGTCTGAGCGTAGCAGGGTTTGAATCCTTCTCCTTGACCTTGGACATGTCAATTAAGGATGAAATTCATCTCTTCCTGAAGTTAGGCATCCAGCTGAGGTTAATCAGTGATGCTTCTCAAAGCCAAGGAGAGGACAGCACTAGAGAGAGCAGCATCTTCCACGATGCATGGATATGCAGGATAGTTTTGGTGGGTTTTGGTGACTGAGGTTACATGGAGTGATTTGAGACAAGTGTTATCTCTGTAGGTACCTAATGCATCAGTCAGGCCCCAAATACATGCTGCTCAGCACAAGCCACACTGCAGCTGCAGTCCCACAAGCAAATAAAAGTCCTTTTGCCAAGAGAGTATCCCTTGCTCCTGGAACTGCAAATGACAGCATGTTCCCTCTTAGCGCTGTGTTTGCAGAGCTGGAGGAGAAAAATGACCATGTCTAATGCCCCTTCTTACACCAGTATGTAACAACTTCGTCACTCTCAGAAAGGCCTCCAAAGAATCATCACTTAAAAAGCAGGCCCCTAACACAGTCGTTTCTCATGGAGCAGCGTGTTTGAAGGCTGAGAATATGTTAGATCTGGCTCTGAAAAAGTATCTGTTCCCCAGGTGCGTTGGACACTCAGGCAATGCAAATTCATGCGACAATGTGTATGTTACCACTGGACTTACTCAGACTTGCATATCTCTAGTATGCAATGTAAGTACCCAGTATGAGATGTAAGACACCTCATAAACAAAGGAGTGAAAGCTCATGGCCATATTTTCTTTTCAGGTACTGAAGGGGTTAATGCATCACATACCTCAGTTGGATGTGGATGTCCTGCTACTTTATAAGTTGAAATTATGCCAATTCTAAGTAACCATTGGATGGTTGCTATGAACCATATACCAGTCACCAAAAGGCTAACCAGCAAGGTTCAGAGTAGCTGGTTTACTCATTGGACTCCACCAAATGAGTAAATTACAGAAGACAGCAATACCATTCAGATCAAGAGAGATGGATGTGGAGCTGGCAGTAAATTAATTGCAAAAATAGATGATCTTACATAGTACATTCAGAAATTTCTAAGAAGAGAACAGCTTGCTTGAGTCCCGATGCCAAAGAACAGCAGAGTGAAGGCAAATCGAGTGCAGAGCTCAAGCAAATAATTGGAGCTCTTCATCCAGGTTTCAGTGTGACCCAGCTGGTTGCCTCCATCACGCTGCTACGGATAGAACAACTCCGAGATGGAGCTGCTACAAGGTGGGGCAGCTTCAATGGTGTCACGCAACTTCACTATTGGTGTAACCACTTAGAAACACTATGGCCAAGTTCTCTGATGGAGTTATACTGCCAGGAGGAGAGACATCCAAAAGAAAATATTAACATGAACCTGATCTGAAGAGCATAGAAGGGACAATTTTCCTCTCTGATAGTACATCAGAAAAAGGAATAGCCAACTCAGAGAAGCAACTGGTTTAATCAGTATAATCAGATATCACAAGGATAAGCACAAGATAAATAACCTGATACCACAGCTACGAGCACTGCATGAAAAACACAATACCCTAGCAATGAGCTCAACATAAATAACCCAATACCACAGCAGTGAGCTCAGTATAAATAATCCAATACCATGGTGATTAGCTTAGCATGAACACTGTGATACCACAGCAATTAGCCTGGCATAAATAACCCAAATCCCAGCAATCAGCATGGCATGAATAATCGTATCCCATACCAACAAGCACAGCATTACTAAGACATTGAGAAGACAAGCAGAAGAACACTGAGATGTGTTTATTAATACAGTTAGAGGTACAGAAATACCACTTTTGGAGCGTTCCCTGTTCTTCGCCATGCAGCCAGCCACAAAACCAGATTTGTGGGCAGTGTATTTCTGAAAGGGAGGAAAACCAGTGGAGGAAATGAGATGGGTTTGGGGTATTTTTAAGCAGGTGGGATGAACCCTGGCCCACACAGAGTATTCTCCAAAGCACTTGCTCGTTCTTCAATTCTGCTCCCAACAAAGTCAGTGCGACTGGAAAATTGCAAGAGCAACTGCACCAGAGCTGAGCATCCTCCAAGGATTCCCAGCAGCTCATGAGCTGCTCCCTGAAGTGCTGAGCACGCAGTGGCCAGCAGCCTGTGAGTGGGATGCAGGTGAAGGAAAAGGAACAGTGGGATGGGTGCAGTGGAGTTGAAGTTCAGTTCTTCCTTCTAGGGGTCCCCACTATGATATGGCCACAAATCCCACCCCCTGGCCCTGCTGGCTCTCCCAGGTCCTCCTCCAGTTATGGATTTTGCAGTGTTACCACCTGGAGTCCACTTAATGTATGAATGTTGAATTTATATGTAAGTCACAAATACATCTTTTTATGCACTTTTAAAAACCAGAAGCATAATTACTAAGGTCAATATATAATGTTTATTTCCTTTATAATAGACAGTGTAATTTCACTTTAGGGCAAAGAAACTGTATGCATAAAAATAATGACAAATATTAAAGTCACCAAAATAATGGAACCGGATCACTCTACTAATCCTAAATTTAAATGCATTAATGATCCCTGTAACATTAAAGGTCTGATAAGCCAAATTAGGTTTCTTGTAAGCATAATTAATCTTCTTTTTTTTCAATGAAGATATTACGAGGGAGTTAATTTAAATCCCAAAGGCATTTCTAAAATTGAATTATATAGATAAAGCAAATATTTGACCTTTTACTGATAATTACTATAAAAATCAACATGCAAATGAAGCTTATGAATACCTTTCCTGAAAGTGTTATTATTGGGGTAATAAAATCCTCTATAACCAAAACCTAATAATTTAATAACTTTAAAGACAGGTAGCCTTTGCCTTCATCTATAATTTGGGAGTATTAAATTACAATGTCTGGGTCTGTGTTTATTAACAAATAATTGAATGGAATAAAACATAGATGATTATGTCAAATGCACCAATTATCTGGCTTCTTTCATAGGTCATTAAATTTATAAGACTGCTAGTTTTGGTTCACCTTCTCTTCTGAAATGAGTTTTTAGTGTTATTAAATGGTGGTAATATTTATTGATTTAAATTTCTCCCTGACTGGAAGGTGCTTTTCTGTAGTATTGAATCAGGATATTGTTAAAGAAAATTTCAGTTCAATTCAATGGAAATGGCATTCCCTCCATTATCACGAGTGGAAGCTTCTAAAAATCTCACCGAGCTGGAGACTCATTGCTGGATGAGTTCAGGAAGGATTCAGGCTGTTCCAAGGTGCCGAAGGGTCTCTGATGGAGAGCATGGCGAGGATTTGCAGGATTAGACTGCAGGTCATCAAACAAGAAAGAATATCACACAGGGAAAGCCGGTTTTGCCAAGGTTTTGGGTTAAAACGGAGGTAGCTAATGACCAGGACAACACCTCCATGTGTTGGCACAGCACCTTGCACAGGGGTATTGGCTGCCAGGCATTGGTCTGTTGATTATTGCTGTTTATAATCACACAGGCCTGCACAGACTCTAAAGTGCAATGGGATAAATCCAGAGTAATTTCTCTGAAATCTCTGACAGTCCAACTTTGTGTCTCATTCTGTCAATTATAGAGGCTGGTTGCTGCTTGACAAAAGGAGCATTTTCACGCAAGGGCCAAGTTCTTATCACATGAGAGATCTTAATGCTTTGACTTGATTGTCATCACACAGGCATTACGGCTTCATCCTTTTGTCCTTGAAGATCTCTGAGAAAGGTGTCCTTCCCTGCTGGAGTTCCTCAGCCTTTGTGCTTGGTGAGCAAGCTACCCTGAGAAGGCTAGACCTAGAGAAGCAGTGAGTGGGCTTTGTTTTGTAGGAGCAAGGGAAAAGCACTGAACTTTTCTACAGCTGAGTCACTATTGTCAGCCAGGGTTTTATTAGCTGGGAAAAGAAAGTACAAGAACAGAATCTTGTCACTAAAGCCTCAGCTGATAACAACTAGGTTGAAATCTAACCTCAGTGTAACCCATAAAACTATCAAGCTTCCTATTAGCCAACCTTTTGGCACATAGATGGGTCAGGAAACAAGGGAAACTTTTTCCAATACTTAGCGTTGTTGCGTTCAGGCCAAATTTAAGGTCCAAAAAATGCTCATATTATAACCCTTCTGCCCTGTTTTCCTGCTAAATTAAGGACTTCAGTCTCCAGACTTGTCCATCAAGACAAAATTCAAGCAGAAAATTCACTTTAAAAATGTATAAAGGAAAAGAAATGCTCTGCTGAACCTGGCTGCTCACCAGGGTGAGACAATGCATACAGTTATGAGTGTGGAAGTATTTCCAGTCTACACTGAGGTCTATTGTGATGAGATCACTCTGTAGCAGTGCCACCCAACTTGGGCTGAATGTGCAGTGAGTAAATGAGCTGCTTTTTCCAAGGCCAGTGAAAGGAATTTTACAACTCTAATAGTAAGCGGTTTCATATCAAGGAAAGAGTGGTTGTATAGCCATGACACTATTTCCAGCTGAGCCAACTGAGTCGCTTCCATGTTGAGTTTCTTAAACACCATCTTGTAATTTGGCCCCTCCTTGATTTTTATTGTTGTTGAGTCAAAGAAAGTACCTGCCAAGACACTCCAACAGTTCTCAACATAGATGCTGTTCTGCTGACATCGTGTTAGGTGGGAATTTCTTTCCAGGAGAGCAGCTAGACCAAATGGGTTGCTTTTGTGAAATTTTACCTCCAGATATATCCTCCTTATGCCTTTGTGACTCCTAGAGCCCTAATCCCTCCTCAGAAATTCCAGGCATTACTGAAACAACAGCAGTAACATTTCCTAAAAGCTCTCAGTATGCCTTAATACCCGTCTTCAAACTTCTTGAACTGCTCAGAGTCAGGATTCAGTTATGAAGAAAGTCAAAGGAGTGATTGAAGCTTCTGTGGATAGACTTAAACCCATTTTAAACTAGCTGACTCAGGTGCCTGCAGCAGTCTAGCAGCACAGCTCGAGTCTCAGTTCAAGGTGTAAAAGCCACCTATGATAGAGTTGGTACTAAGCAAACTATCCAATGGCAAGCCAAGAGGTGATGTAGTCACTCTGGGGCTCCTGATTTGCTGTGCTATCAAGCAGTTCAGAGCCCGGGAGCCCACAAAGCTCCTCAGTCCTTTAGGCGCTTTTGAAATACCTGCCTAGGAACACATAATAACTTGCTTTTGTTCAGATCTGATTTTGATTTAAATAGTGCTGATGGAAGATGCTCTTCCACTACCAATTTTAATCTGTTCAAGGTCATTGGAAGCCTGCAGAGAAGCATCATTCCTTTATCAAGAGACTTTCCCGAGACAACATTAGCCAGTCTATTCTATCTCAAGCCCCTAGCCTTTAGATATAATTGCTTTATTAAATGTCACAAATGCTCATTTGACTTAGATGGTGTCTCTCTCTCTCTCTCTCAAAAAGAGAGAATGTTAATTTAGACACAGAAAATGGCCCATTTGCTATTGAATTCAAAGCAAATACCCTGTGTCTGACTCTAAACACAGCCTCTTCTGTCGGAGTGTTTGCAGTAAGGGACATTTAAATGGCCTGAAACAAAGTCATTTTCTTTGTCATTATTACACTGGAGTTTTCTATCTCTCTGATTAGATTAGAATTGAATCTGGTTGAAAGAAATTGAATTTGTACATTTCCCTAATCATACAATCTTCAAACACTGAACTTTCTAGTACCAATTAGTCTGTCCTGATCAGAACGAACCTTCAGAGATGTCCCTATTGATGGGAACAAGGAATGAAAAGCTGTTGATGAAAGTGATGATCAATTGATAAACTGCCACCTGCATAAACACTCTCATGTTCTTTTCAGGTGATTGCATCCCTGGCATCTTCAGAGCTTCTCTGAAGCTGGTGACTACTGAAATATATGCTGTTCTGCTCTGTATTTGTAGAAAATTCACATCCTTCATTGTTGTGGTCATGACCAGACTGGACTTGCTGCATCATGATAGCCCTGACTTGCACTTTGTTGAATTCTAATATCTTCACCCAGCTGGGCTGGGCTGTAGGGAGCTGGTTTAGCATGCTGGGTCTTGTAAATCCCTTCTGCAAGCAGGTAACTGTCCTTGTATGCCTCTAGAAATTTCATTGAAAATTCTCTTGAACATTCATATTTAAGATCTGCAATATACATTTGTTGTAACGCTTCATTTTCTGGATGTAGAAATCTGTTTCCATCTGT
The DNA here is from genome assembly GCF_032191515.1 of Phaenicophaeus curvirostris. NCBI lineage: Eukaryota > Metazoa > Chordata > Aves > Cuculiformes > Cuculidae > Phaenicophaeus > Phaenicophaeus curvirostris. The sequence goes on from NC_091411.1 coordinate 6,133,288, forward strand.
CCCTGTTTCCAAACTGGAAAAAAACCTGAAAATTTTGTACCTCCACATATGATAGTTGCCTCTTTTCTTTTTTTTTGGGAAAAGGAACCATCTCTAAGTTCAGACTTAAACAATTCAGCTAAAGATGGCAAAAGGCAATTCAGTGACACACAGAATCATAGAATCATAGAATGGTTTGGGTTGGAAGGGACCTTAAAGACCATCCAATTCCAACCACCCTGCCATGGGCAAGAACATCTTCCACTGGATCAAGGTGATCAAAGCCTCATCCTCCGTACCCTCCAGCAGTGGTTATGTATGTGCACACATGTGAGCATGTCAGCAGCCCATGTAATGAAAGATTTTATTGAAAGATCAGTGCCACCTGTGACCCCACTATGGGGGGCACCACCAAGAGCAGGAGAAGACACTGTGGAGGGCTGATCAAAGGAGCAGGGGGGGAAAGCGCAGGATTGCTACAGATTAGGGAATTATTGATAGGAATTTAATGGCAAGTATTCAAGGCAAAGGAGATGGTTTCTGACAGCCAACCAGAGTTAAATGACTGCTGAAGTGACATTAAATTAAGCTGGTTTTGACACAGGTGTTTTTACTTCTATGTAAGCGGAGAATCACCTCAACGGGGCTGGGGTTTTTTCAGGTGAAGAGTGGAGACATTAAGACAGTTTTAGTGACTGCTCAAATGGAATGTGTTTTTATATTGAGAAGGGTTGTTTCAAGGAAACATATATCAAAAGGGAAAAAGAGATTTCAGCAAGCAGAAGCACTGTTAGATCAGAACCTGAGTGATGAAGTGCACGATCATTGTTAGTGGAAGAGTGAAAATAAAATAGGAGAACTCCAACTTTGAAACATTTGGCTTCATTACTCTCCATTTCTCAAACAATCAGAAATGCCTCAGGTCATTTTTGCACAGGTTTTTTTCCCCTCCTCTTTTGAGCATTATTCCACAGGGCCACTCTGCAATAGCTCACGTTTATGCTGTCTTGTAAACCAACATACTCTGGGAAAGGCTCTCCTTTCCCCAGCAATGAGATGTAGCCCTGTCTGGCCTGGCTCTTTGGCAGCATATAGTACAGCAGTAGTATTTTAGCTAAAGAACAACTGTCCCACATGAAATGAGCAGCTAGGCTCCATCTATAATCAACAGAGAGAGGGAAAGGCATTTCAGAGAGTGAGTCACCGTGAGACCTGTCTAAGATAAGAGTGCTCAGTCTTCATCTCCACAGACTAAAGGAGTGTAGATGAGTGGCATAGTGGTAGATGGAAATAAGCAGATAAAACGAATCCATTCGAAGTGGCTAACGCTTTCCAGATGGCTTGGGAGATAAGCAGAAGTCCACAAAATTGGAGTCTGAGCAAGAAATCACTGAGACCATTGAATAACCTTTAGCTTTTCAGATCATTGAGGATCGGGGACACTTGTAGCAAAGTGATGTGGTCTTTGCAATGCCCCAAAGGGCAGGATGCATCTCTAATCCTTTGGGAAGCCTGAGCGCAGGCTTGTACAGCTCATTTCTCACAGGAGACTGCTAAAGCAGGCGGCACCAGAGCATCTAGTAGCAAAGCTCCTAGTTTCCATTCTTATATCCAGGCTCATCATCACCCCAAGAGTTCATCCCACGGATTTTACACAGAGGATTGAAGTTTTCAGCCTATGCTCTGCCTGATACATTCCTCCAATTTTCTGCTGGCAGAAAGAAGGAATTCTGCTCAGCTTTCTATGTGGTGGCTTCTAATGCTGCTTCTCCATCAGGTCTCTCTAGGAGGGAGTGCAACAGTGCCCTTCAGAAGGAAGGCTAGGATAGCTTGTCCCACATTGTATCTCAGTGACGTGTCAAATGATCTCCACGAACTTCCCCTCATGAGAGAATTATAGTGACACTCATTTTTAGTATCAGTGGCCTTGCAGAGGCTCCAGCTCAGAAGCTAATGAATGGTTGCTCGAGGAAGTTATTTTTTGCCAGCTGTTGGCAGTAGTTATTTTGCCTTTAATTGTGCATTCACATGCCTGGGTCTGATAATAGTGGCTGCTGTGGAAAAATGCAGTTTCATGAATAATAAATGGTCCCTTGAAAAAAAAAACCTACTCTGTTTTAGATACCAGGAACCCCCTGATCCACTGTTGTCAGCTTTGCAAAGTCTGGTATTCACCAACGCATTCAGCATCTTCCTGAATAATGATAATTCATCTGTGTTCACTTCACTAAACTATCATATTTTATGAAAGAAGTTAATTAAATGGTGATTTGCACTTCCGCTGAACATTAAACATTTAATGCAGATGCTCCAGTCATTGCCTGAGCTCTAAAGTGGGAAATGGCTTCAAAACTTCATATTTCCTTAAGAGGTTTAATGATGCTAGATCAGGCTATTTGCATACATACATATACAGGCATATTTTATACCAGTACTTATTGCAAGCAAACCCAGCTTTCTTCTTACCATGTTCTCAAGAATATGAGGTGGGACATAGAGATTGCAAGTGAAGGGTTCTCTCTGGATGATTTGCCCCTGCCACCATTAAATTAATGGGCTCATTAGTGAAAGATTTCTAGGAAGGCATTAGAAAGGAACAGTTATCTACAGCAGGTTGCCTCTCCTATAATTTATAAGAAATTAATTGGTAATAAATTAAGAATTCTAAAAATTAATTCTTGTACAGCAAGAGTGGGGCTTATACACATTGCTTTCAGCTGAAGTGTCGCAGTAAATCCTTTGCAAAGTAAATAATTGTTGGGATGGGGGAGGAAGAAGAAATTAATATTAATATGCATTGGAGAGGATGCCACAGAGGTGAAATGTAAGGCAGCCTCTGGATGGTGTGCAATGAGTGTTCTTGCTTTCTGAAATATGATTCTTCGTAGGAGGTAGTAACATAAAACACGAGATACTGCTGGGTGTCTTCTATCCTTCATGCTCTGGGTGGCCCTGAGAAATTACTCTGCTCTCGTTGAAATGGTTCTGTCTGCGTAGCAGGTCACATTAAGGGTCAGGCTTTCGTTTGCTAAGCAAGTGGATCGCTGTCAAACCTTATCTGGGTTTGGTTTTGCAGTGCTACAATGATCATTTCTGTGCAGAAGTGGTGTGCGAGTGGACTCTTGCTTTTGCAGAACTTAGCAACCTGCTAACCTTCAATAGAAAAAAAATATTGGAATTGCTTCAGTTTTGCAACAAAATGTGTGAAAGTGGAATAAAAGTAGCACACTTTGAAGTGAGAAAGAGATGAGAACGGAGTGAAGATCTTCCAATACATCTTCAAGACCAAAGAAATTTCATCTTCTCCGTGCCCAATAATCATTAAAAAAAGAAAAAGTCAAACTACTTCTTTAAGTAGTTCCATTAATAGCACTGCATCTCCTAAGTGCCAAATTGTTTGGGTCTTTCCCTCCTTCCAAATTTGCAGAACCCCAGTTGGAAATATAAGAAGCTCTGACTTGTCATTCTACCCCGGGATTTTCAGGTCTAAATTTCTTTTAGCTATTTCACAATAATCTCTCAAAAAAACAGAGGCTTAAAGCAGCTATTGTTGCATATAACAAATGCACTTACAGTACCATTTATGCTTTAATGTACATTAATTTTAGATTTGCTGTCCCTTTTCCAGCTAAACTTGTGCCTAGAGTTTTTTTTTAGACTATGAAATATTATTCATACATATGCCATGCATTAAGTTAGTAGATGAATATAGGTTTGAATTCAATTTGTTTTAGCAAACTACTGTTATAAGGAGTCTAGTGTAGAGTGAATTATTATCCAGATTTATGCTTAGCATCTGACAAAACGTTAAGCTAGTTTTTCAAGTATCCACTAATTCTAAATAAAGGCGGAACCGTGCCATTCCTCCATGGCAGTTCCCAACGCCAGTTTCAAATTCCATCACATTTTTTACTTGATGTTGTTCCTGCTGTTGATATCTTCCATTTCCAGGTGTTTCAGCAGAGGTAGGATTTATTCAGAGCCTGATCCATGCTGGCTAGCCTGTTGGGACAGAGGTATGTTAATTTTCAGCATCAAATCAACTCAAAATCATGTTCTCCTCCTCTTCTCCCATGCCCTAAATGCATCTCAGGGCAAAGGACCTAATCCTGAGTGACTGTGGGCACACAAACACAGCTCTAAAGGCTCAGTATTTCTCAGGATATAAAGCTCTGCAGCGTTTTAGGCTGGGGTAGTAGAGCAGTTCCTGCCAGGTGATGGCCCACAGGAATCGTAACAGACTGGACCAAGGGACACGTTCCTCCCAAAGGACACAGGGGGAAGCAAAGGAACTGGTGGGTATTCCCCAGCATTCAGGGACTGAAGGAGAGGGGCATGCAATAGCTACCTCCCACTGAAGGATATTATCCAGTATAAGAAAAACGGTGTCTTACCAGACCCTTTCTCCTCAGCAGGCAATGAAAGGAAAACGTAGGAGGATAGTTTCTTCTCAGCCAGGGAATCACAGAATCACCAGGTTGGAAGAGACCCACCGGATCATCGAGTCCAACCATTCCCATTAAACACTAAACCATGTCCCTCAGCACCTCGTCCACCCGTCCCTTAAACCCCTCCAGGGAAGGTGACTCAACCCCCTCCCTGGGCAGCCTCTGCCAGGGACCAATGACCCTTTCTGTGAAATTTTTTTTCCTAATGTCCAGCCTGAACCTCCCCTGGCGGAGCTTGAGGCCATTCCCTCTCGTCCTGTCCCCTGTCACTTGGGAGAAGAGGCCAGCTCCCTCCTCTCCACAACCTCCTTTCAGGTAGTTGTAGAGAGCAATGAGGTCTCCCCTCAGCCTCCTCTTCTCCAGGCTAAACACCCCCAGCTCTCTCAGCCGTTCCTCATAAGGCCTGTTCTCCAGCCTCCTGGCCTCAGTCTGGTACCAGCCTAAACCCCAGGGCGCTTGGGTGAGCTTTGCTTGGAATGTAGATTTCTTTACCCAAACAGATGGTGTGTCAGCGCTATCTGTTTCCACTAGGAATACGAACCTTAACCTTGCCAAAATTGGGATGGCATGTTTCAGGTGCAGGGCAAGGGGATGAGGACAGAGTAGCTGCCCATCACAGGCTTTGGGAGGAGAGATAAGAATCTAACACTTCATTGACACATGAAGACGAGGCAGCTGTCCAAAGGAGTTCAAAAAGTGATGGCTTAGCTCCACATCCCCTTCCAGAGATCAAGTTCTGCCTGCGAAGCTGTCTTAATCTCTTACCAACCATGGCAGCTCAGGCAGTAGAAGACAGTTCTCATGGTTAGCAGTTTCAGTCCCTGCTTGAAACCTCTAAGGAGGGAAACGGTGGATTTACGATAAAGTTTTACTCAGGCCCTATGCACAGGACCATATCTTCTCCTCCAGAAGGAGCCAGGCAGCAGCATAACACAACCCACGCACCATTCACACCATTAAACTGCTCTTATAGTGGGCCTGAACATCTGATTAAACATTCACCAGGCTGAGCTCCAGCCTCATCCTGGAAAGAAGCCACCAGCACATCACACCAGCATTACAAGATTTACAAGGAGCAGATGAAGTAGAGTCCTACAATGGTTCATTATAATTAACAAAGCTGGAATTGCACTGGGCTTTGAGCTGTATATCAAGGCTAAATATCTCATTACGAGTATAAAATATTTATGTCTCGTGGTCTTTATCACAAATGCAGGCTTGCAGTTAGAGCATCCTGGTCCAGAAGATGAATTCCAAGGAGAAAATGAACTGCTTGGATTAAAAGGCTGGCAGCTCCACAGGATAAAATTCCTTACTGCATATGACCCCAGTGATGGAGAGAGAAAAGACAGCAATGAATGCACAGCTTGGGGCTGCAGAATTATGGTCCGTGTAGGCTAACACTCTCCACTTTTCCCTCTTGCTGTCTCCTTAGGGCCAGATCAATCCCTGGGCTGTCACAACCGATGGCAATTTGTGCTTTTACTTCATCAGAGGCTGACAGGCACTTCTGGGTCCAGCTTGAGCAGCACTGGCAATTGCTGGTGCGTGCATGCCCATAAGTCTTTCTGTGTAACCCAGCCTGCTCTCCCTTTAACCTGAGCATCTTGGGGGATACTTCCAGGTACTGAGTGGAAGATAGGACTGATTGAATTTCTTCCCAATCAGTGTGCACCCCAGAAGGGTGAGGGGTATGCATCACTCAGAAGCTTTGTTGCAGGTCCCTCAGGCTTTCCTTTTCTCTCTCCGCTGGGAAGGATGTTCCTCTGTGAGCACAGCCTTCCTCTGGTCAACATCAGCACCCTGTGTGCTCATTCCCAGCAGGGGCAAGGCTTCAAAGCCGCTGCTGCTGGTGATATGCAAAGGAGAAATGAACTTTTGTAACTCTTTTTAGTCTTTTTTTTTTTCCTGGAGAACAAAGGTCAAGCCCTGGACAAACATTGCAACTCATTTTTGTTGGCTCAGCAGTCCTTCACTAAGGACTTGAATAATTTGGAGGTGTGAATACTGTGGCTGGGACTTCGAAGAGCTGCTTCCCTCCCTGCCACAGGCTATCTGTGCGTCTAGGCAGCTCTCATCAGCTTGAGACCCTTCTCCTTCTGTAGACAGAGTCAAATGAATGTCCTCAATTCTTGCCTTTGCCTGTCCTGCTGGTGTGAGGCTAAGCAGGCAATGCCCCATAGAATCATAGAATCATAGAATCACCAGGTTGGAAAAGACCCACTGGATCATCGAGTCCAACCATTCCCATCAATCACTAAACCATGTCCCTCAGCACCTCGTCCACCCGTCCCTTAAACCCCTCCAGGGAAGGTGACTCAACCCCCTCCCTGGGCAGCCTCTGCCAGGGACCAATGACCCTTTCCGTGAAAATTTTTTTCCTAATGTTCAGCCTAAACCCCTCCTGGTGGAGCTTGAGGCAAGCCAGCCTTGATCTCCACTGAGACCTATGGGCTCCACTCTAGCATGGATAAACAATTTTCCTCTCTACTACCCGTTACTCCAAATTTGTAAATAATTCCTAGACTTGCTACAAAGCTCAGGCATGAAGGGTGCGTCACACCAGAAACCGCACAGATATGCAGCGTACTGGCAAGGGTCTTAATGCAGTGACTGAGCAAAGGATCCCCTATGCCTCCAGTTGGCCATCTACCCAACAGGCAGAGACGTGCTGGGTAGGAGTCACACTGTCCCCTGCAGCTCCCCCTGCGCCTTGCTAAGGTCTAAACCCATAGTCTTCGAGGGAATGACTGTGCTGGCTGGAAGAGGGTGCATGCTGGGGGTCAACCAAGGAGGGAGGAAACAGGACTGTGAGTCAGTTCTAGCCGTATCAACTCCCATTAGTGGGAGTAGCAGTACAATGGATCTCAACCCAGCTGAAGGAGGGCAAGTTGCATGGATTGCTTTGCTCGCACCAGCTTTTGCAAGTGAGGCACTAAACTGTTCAACTCAACAACATTTACTTTCCAGAAGCTGGTATAGCTGTTGCAAACATACTCCAAAAAATGAGGCAATTTTTAAAATTCCAATTAACAGGTGAACAGCTTTTGACAGAAAGAAGTTAGGAGCATGGGGGCACATTTTGTATACTTAGGACATTTATTTGGGAGATTAGCACCTCCTGGTAAATAGGTATTAACTAAAACCTCTCTGAATTATGCTTCTAATTACTTTTTCATTTGCAGTGGGGTTGTATTTATTACAACAAGCTTCTTGTATATTTATTGTATTATGTATCACAGTGAGACTCTAGATGTTGAATGTATGTGCTAAATGCAAGGGCTAATAAGCGTTACAGTCAGTACAACTGCAAAATCATTGATAGGAGTGAAGTCATTTTAGTCAAACCCCAGAACTTTTCTCCTGCATTAAATGCAAGTAATATTCTAGGTGCTCACCTTCATTTCCATCTTTATAAGCTATTGCTAAGTCATCTTTGTTAATTATATCTTTAATTTTTTAGCCTATTGCCCAAAATGCCAGTCCTAATGTTTTTCCCCAATTATAATCTCTCTGTTGGAGGTACAGTTGTTAGTTAGATCAGCCTGTGCCTCTGTGGACAGTCCTGAAGGTATTGATTTGCTGCTACTTTTTGAGGTGGACTTTCCCCTCCATTATCTGTAGATTACATCAATCCACGTTTCTAGGCTTGGTTGCTGTTTATTATGGTCAAGGCAACCTTCAAAATGACCCAAGAAGCAGCTGTGGACGGGTATCTAGCTCTAAGGAACCCATTCCAGATTTCATTCTGTAACATATTCAGTCTTTACCCAAACTCCACAGAGCCAGGATGGCTATAAACTGCAGTTAAATGATTGTGCATTTAATGTTTTGCATAAACATATAAAGTTTGTCTCCAGAAAGCTATAACAAAGGAAAGCAGACTGAAGCCAGGAAGTGTCTCGTTAGCATGTGACAGAAATTTTGATCAGGCATCTTTAAGGAGGATGTAATTAATTCTCCATACACAGCTGTGTGAGGTTCTTGGGGCCAATCAGGAAGCAAAGGGCAAATAAGTTGGAGGGGGAGGTAGAGAAAGGTTTTCCTTCTGTGGGAGAGGGGCTGCTTAGAGTTGTCCTGGGTGCTTTCATCAATTTTATGAGTATTATGGTTGGCCTGCAGCAAGGACCTACCTGAAACCTCACTTCAGCTGATGGAAATAGGTAGGTCATGTCATTCTGCTTCCTTATTGTATGTATTCAGCAAAACTGTGCAAAAAATACTGATAAAACAAGTAAACAATTTGAAAGCTCTTACTAAACCAAGGTTCTGCTCGATACTTGATGCTCCCTGTTCTCCGGTGGGTCTCTTCCAACCTGGTTATTCTGTGATTCTGTGATTCATTACTGCTCTTTACACCTGTACTTTTTGTGCTTGCGTGTTCTGCCCTGTATTGCCTAGAGCCTCTCTGGGTCAGACAGAGCCTCTGATCCTTGTTTGTGAAATGCAAACTAAACTTGTGGTGCTATAGAAATGTCTTATTATAATAATTCTCTGTGGCATTGACTTCTGATCGTACGGTGTGTTCTCCAAGCTTTGATCCCAAGGAATGCCAAGCTCCCCGAGCTACAGGCAGCGTGGTGCCTCTGATGCATAGTGGTGGCTGAGCTGTGTGTGCGCATGTGCCTCTGCAGGGCTTCCCATAACTGCCTCTGGAAAGCTGCTCCACCACGTATGTGGTGAGCAGAATGAGGGTTTCCTTTCCCCTCTAGGAGTGGGCAGAGCTGTGCTGTCTGGTTTCAGTGCGATCCTAGAGGAAAGCTGCAAATGTGTGCAGCTGCTCCGGAGATCTCAGCTAGAGCTTGTCTTGGTCTGAGCAGCTTCTTTTGGAGTCTAAGGTAAAAGGTTGCTGTGTTATTCTCCAAACTCATTCACTCCTATTTCTACTCCAATGGAAGCAGAGCTTCAGCGTTCATGGTGAAAACACAGTTTTTCTGTTTTAAACGTCCCTCTGTATGTACCTTTTGCATTTTTCCTATATGAAGTTCTTTTCATCTGAATGAAAATAAGTGTTTGAGTTTATATGCTCAGACTTAGGCACTTATATTAGTTATCATTTCTGGTTTGGATTCACCTTTCATCGTTGTTATTGCCCTCTTCACACTCTGCCTGAGGCCTCAACGTTACAAGAACTCCTAGTCCCTGGGGATTTCTATGAGCTATGACTCTTCCAGCATCTGGGACTCTCCCACCCCAACAGATTTGCAAGTACAGAGACTTTATTTTACTAGCTAATATTGCAGAAAAGAACAAAATGTGCAAACTAGTGAGACTGTAAACCAAACCCATTAAACCTGATTATTGTCAATTTGTGCCTGTTACCTGTGGCTTGTAGAAAGTTCTCGCCTGTGGTTGACTAGCAATTGTTATTTATGTCTTTATGAGCTTGTACCAAACATATGCTTAATGGTTCCTCTGTGGTGTTTTTTTTTTTAGCTGTGGTTTTAGTCTCTGTTTTTGTAAGACATTGTGGCCACAGCAGTCGCAAACTGCGTCTTCCCTGCAAGGTCTACTGACCTTTCTCTAAGAGGTCCCTTTTGTGACAGGCTTGGAACTTTTGTCCTCCTCTCTAGGATCACTTTTGACTGATAAACTGCAAGGAAAAATACAACAGTGAGGAAAATGCTTACAAGAAGTCCTGGCTCAGGGCTTGACAAGGTGGGATGAAGATGAGACTCATTAGAGAGGACTTCTAGACCTAGCCATGATCTGGGCAACAAGAGAAATATTCAACTGCTCCAGAGCCAGTTGAGGTTGCTGCTCTCCCCACAGGAGAAGACAAATTTGGGGTTGTTTTTAAACTGGGTCTTCTAGCACTTGAAATTATTTGTATGCTGACTGTAGATGTGGGACACCACATAGGAAAATGTGCCTTTCGGGGATGATTTGGGAGGACTTTGGATACCATTTCCTTGAGGTGATTGCCTGGAACCCCTGTTCTGCTGCCATTTGTCCCTAGAGGTGCCTGAACCCCTTGGACGAGGGCTTTGGTGTTTCCAGAGGTCTCTTACTGTAGAAAGATACTTCTGTGCTTACTCTGTTTCCACAGCCAATTGTATCCAGAAACTAAGCCTTTATTTCAGTCTCTGAGGAAGGTGGCATTTCTATCACATACCTAACGAGACTGGAGGAAGATTGTATTCTCACAAAATGCTGTCTCTGTAGTCGGAGGAAAAGGTTCATGGTGTGGCTCTCCTGGGAGAATTGGTGTCCTAGTGCAAGAAAGGAGTCCAGGAGCTCTTGTGCAAAGAAAGCATGGGACCTGGTGGCACACAAACTGTACCTGGGCACTCAGGCCTAAGGGTTTGCCAGCAGTTGTCTGATTTCTGGAAACTCTGACGTAGGGAATACCCCAAATTCATCAGGGGAACTCCCTCAACTCTTCTCTTAAGTCGGGGATTAGTGATCCTCCCCTGGCCCGCCCAGCCAAACCTGGCAGGTTCCAAACCTCTCCTATAGAAAGTTTTTCATGGCAATCACAATGGCTGCTCTTTTTTTAACTGGAAAATGAGCGTTTCTGCTCACGTTTTAAACTGAGTAAGAAATGCAAGCTATTACTTCAGTGCCTGTCTTTCTCTTATGGGGCTGGACGAGTGTTACCTTTGCTTAGCTGGTAGAATAGATATATTCCATAACTCTTCAGGGAATTAATATTCATGTTATTAACTTTATCTTATTGCTCTCAGTTCCACATCTTTTTAGTTTAACAAGCAATTGCAGACTCAAAAAGATGAGCTTGGTTGAAAATGCTGCACCTCTCTTTGGGGTCTGGGGACTGGGTTTTGCCAATTAAAGTGGAAATATGTTTGAACTGCGCAGTGGAAAATCAACATCCAAATTAGCAGCATGTTAGAGTAAAAATACCACACTAGGAGGACTTTGCTGGAGACCAGTGTAGTCCCCACATCAAGGAGGCTGTCTGGGGTAGCTGGTTTTGCTCCCTTTGCATAACACTTGTCCTTGAAGAAGCTCATGGCTCTGACAGGGGCCAGAGCATCATTTCTGGACAGTGCTGCACCTGGTGTAACTCTGGAAGAGAAACCCTTTTGGGGTCAATGCAGTGGAGCCACAGCAGGTCTCTGCAGAGGGTCAGGTGCAGGTGGACTGAAATAACAAGCCCCCAGCACCTCTGATAAATATCATACAATAATTTGGGTTCAAAGTGACCTTGAATATCATCAAGTTCCAACTCCCCTGCCATGGGCAGGCACTCCTTCCTTCCACACCTTCAGGTTGCCTTCCTCTAGATCAGCCAACCTCTGTTTGGGGGGTTTGGTTGATATTTTTTTCCAAGCAACGATATCCTGGGAGAGATGTCACACAGATGTGAGCCCCATTGCTCCAGGAGGCCCAAAGGTCCAGCTCCTCACTTTGTTATGGAGTAGCTGCAGATTTCTGCTAGAGGCATTCCCCCAAAAATCCCACTTGTGGGCCTTCTTTCTAGCTTATTAATTTAATAGGTGCCTTCTTGCCTCCTATCTGCTGCTGAAATAGAATGTGTGACATGCTGGGAATGGTCTTTAAAGGAATGAAGTGGTGATTAGAAGAATTTCTCCCACACTTATGTTGGAAGATACCAAGGTTCAGGTGATCCTTTACTGTCAGCTCAGCTCCTCCTCCCTCCCCAGGAATGATTGCCTCTTTGGAAGACAAGACAGAAAAATACACCTCTCTTGCCTGCCTTCTCTTGAGGTTATTTTCTAACGTGTTTACGTTTTCAGGCCCTCTGCCCTTGTATGGATTTCTTTTCAAGAATGCAGTACAAAGCTCATCAGGGGAAGCTGCAGTAAGATCAGGTTATTTATTAGAATGGGCAGCAATAATCAATAATAGATGATTTGGAACAAGTTTAAAGGTTTTTAATGAGCAACTTATCAGAAACTTGCTCCTGGAGTATATTTGTTGGTGTTTTTACCCTCAACCCCAAGCAGTGGCTGCTTTTCTTTTTAATCTCTGGGAAGTACTCAGTGATTTGAATATCCTATGAACACCTGAGAGACGCTATTTTTTGTTTCAATTAAGAAAACAGATAAATCAAACCTTTGAATGAAGCATCCTGTTAGCCTTCGCAGTAAAGGTGGGTTTGCTTTGCCCTGCGTTATTGCGTGGCACTGAATTTCACAGCTAAAGGCCACATTGCAGTTTTAAAGTGTTTTCCCATCTGTGATTAGAGTTGTTACTCCATCAGTGTCTGGGTGTCAGTGCTGATGTGAGCTCTTCTGTCCTGCTTTTGCTAACCTTCAACGACTTTCACTTCTGAAGCTGATATACTCGGTTCATTCCATCTCACCACCCATATGTATGCAATTGCATAAATAAAGAAATAATAAGCCTCCACACCATTAAATTCAGGGAACTGATGCATTTCAAATGCAGAAAACAGAAGCAAGAGAGAGTCTTGCTAATTTTTACACTAATTTACACCAGAGGGAATAAGAAGTCTCTTAAATCAGATGCTAATTTTGTTTACTTAACTTCCTAGTCAGCACAATGACCTTTCATCCACAACTAAGAACAAATTAGTGCAGAAGTTCTTTGTGGGAGACAGGAGCACTTGCCTCAACCTGATACTGAGTAATACCCAATTAAAACTATTTCCAAACAACACTGTCTTCCCTCTTATAAGGAAGTTTTGGATAAAAGAACAAAATTATATGCCTTTTATTTGCCACTTTACAGAATCTCTTCACATAATGCAAACAACCCTAACCCTAATGTGTCTGATAGAGGATTTGCAATGCTCTCGGCTATCGGTAAGAGGATAAGAAGCTTATTATCATTTATCAGGGGAGGATAAAAGATCCCCTTGCTAGGACGGGGATGGATTTCTGTGTTTATTGACAAGTGGAGAAAGGAGGGTAGGAGGGAGATATTTGGGTAACAAAGCTGTAAGCCCACAAAACCCCCATCTTTCTGTCAGGTGGAAGAATGGGAGATCCTCGTGTTTGGTAATGGGATAAGAGACATTGAGCACGCTCTTTGGTGAGATAAGAAGCTCACACTGAAGTAGAAATGCTTTTTTTTGGTGTCAATACCTCCTGAGGATTAGGAAGCAGCTAAGCGGCTACCTGGGGATTTGTGAAGGAAACACAGAGACTCGATAAAGCAACAGCTCCAGAGTGTATGTGGTGAGAGTGACCAGCCAACCACAGCTCTTCATTCTTGGATAGATGTAGCCCCACAGGTTATAGAGGGGGAACCAGCTTCTAAGTCACAGCTGTAAGAAAGCAAATGAGATGGCAAATGCCAGTAGTGCCTTTGGTCACTGTGGATGTGACACAGTGCTGAATGGGGGACTGTGCCTTCAATCTCAGAGCACACAGCACTTGAAAGATATTTGAGATAGGAGCATCTCCAATGCCATCCCTTCTGCCACCTGGCACGCTGTCCAGCCCACAAGGTCTCTTCTCTAAAGGAAACAGAGCTATTTGTGCTCACCTGGGAGACGGTGATGAGGCAGGAAGAAAAGCAGAAATCCAAGTGTTCAAAGGATGCCTATCGCTTCTCCACCCTGGAGGCAACATTTCGTTTTCCTAGCCATGCTCTCATTGTCAGGTTAATGTAAATTTAATATGCAGTGGTGGGCAGAACATTTGATTCACTGTGCTGTAAAGGCAGCTGTCCACGACACCACATTCAAGTGCTTGTTGGCAAAAAGAAAAGTGAATGCAGCAGCTGGTGGGAAGTGGAGGAGAGTGGCAGGCACCAACACCGCTCGGTGCATCAGGTGCTGAGATGCTGCAGGGGCTGGATGGGCATCGGAAGGAGGTTAAAAGTCAAACAGATCTAAATATTAAATCTGTGGCACAAGTCTTGTTTAAAATGGGCTCCTTCTATAGCTGGAGGCATATTTTAGATATAAATAGCTTCCTGCTGCAGCTGGAGTGGTGGAGGGGTGACCTCTAAGCCAGCACCTGTGCTGTGTTGGTGGCACGCGATCATCTCTGGCACCGGCTCCCCTGCTGCGGCTGCTTTTTCCCAAGTAAGTTGCAGCGTGTGCCTGGTTCACACAGAGACCTGAAACTCCAACTGGGAACCTGTGAGTAAACCTGCCTGCCACGCTTGGGGTCAGATGGAAGATTTTGGTTTTTCTTCCTCAAATGCACACTGGGGCACGTTGCTGAGGCTGTCTCAGATGTGGGCTCAGCAGGATCTCTCTGCTCAGCTGCGGTTCATGCTTCTTTGTTGAGGCTCAGCTGGAGTGAAACCCCATCAAATCTCCTTCACAGACTCAGGGTGCAAACTGCTCTTCCCTCCTGTCTTGCATGAGGCTGCACTGGCTAAAAGCAATAATTTAGATTTTTGTGGGTTTGGTTTTTTGTTTTATTTGGGGGTTTTTTTCTGAAAAAAACTGAGGATATTAGCTACACAGTCCTAGAAACACTAAATAAGCAGTTATCTAATTCCTCTCTTAACACTCTTGCAATTTTCCACCAAGGAGTCACAGCTGCTGTTGCATCCACCTCTGCCAACAGAAGTATCTTCTGTGTTCCTCCTCTCAGGAGCCACGAGAGGAGTCAGGTCACAGCAGCAGCAGCAGCCTGGGCTTGTGATGACCCTGAGCACATACCTGGTGGTCAGGCCAGCTCCTGTTTTCCCTTCAGAATGACTTTATCTATAAGCACAGATACCATTATAGCAGTACAACTCCTGCTGCTGTGGTTCTCTAAGGATAGAAATGAGACAAGGCTTAGACGAAGTTAATATGACCTTTTTAACCTGTTAATGCCCCCGAGGAAAAGGACAAGAAGCTATCCAGCATACAAGCCTTTCTTCAAACAGTGCTATGCAGATGAGGCTGTGACATCTATCCCCAAAACTTCTTGGCTTAAGCACTTTGTGTCAATCTTACCCCCTTCCCAGTCTGTGCCACTGTGACTGCCTCCAGCTAAAACATCCCAAGGAACTTCAGAGAAAACAGTGAGAGAGAAGAGATCATTACTTTCCTTTTTCATCGGCAGTTTAACCTAGTAACTCTGTTTGCTTGAGCAAGGACTTTCAAGGTAGCAATGGCTTTTGGAAAGGGAAAAAAGAAAAATAGTCTTTTTTTTTCTTTTAAGTCAGTTTCTTCCATGCTTGTTAGCTTTTGGCAGCTTCAGAGTCTGTCACTTAAATTAATTTTTCAGAGGTAGTCATTAATTGTCTTTATTTTCAGGAGACCCTGGTGGTTAGTGCTCAGAGCTGAGCTCCACAGCTTGGAGAAACTTGGATTTTCCAACAGAGTAGGAAAAGACTGACTTGTGACTTGGGAAAGAGAAACTACAGACACAAGTGCAGCGTGGGGGCTGGTTTTCAGCTTTTGAGTAGCTTCTTCGGTTCCTGCAAAACAAAACTGGGCTTAAATGAACTGTGGTGAGGACTGAACTCACACTTAAACTTGTGGCAGAGAAGTGTGAGCGAAACATGGGATCTTGTACTAAGCATAATATGCTGTATATGTCACGGCTCCGTTTTGGTCCCAGATGGTGACATCCCAGTGCCACGTTACATCTCCTCCTCTTTGGAAGCTGCTTCTCTCATTAGGGCCTGGGGACCATGAGTGAAGGTACAGAGGGAGATTATTTTGCAACCAGCACTAGCTAATCCTGTTGTATTTCTCTTTCCTTTGGAGTCTGGATGAAGAGCTTGGGAGCTGTCTGTCCATGCACTGCACAGATCAGCGGGTTTCTTCCCTGGAGGAACATCCACATAATCCTCTCTGTTGCAGTAGAGCCAAGAAGCCAGCACAGCCCAGAACCACTGCCGGCTTGCAGTGCCCAAAGAGTTCAGAATGGAGGGTTAAATCCATATTCATGACTCTCCCTCCCACCGTGCTGCAGATCCAGGACATGGGGTACCTCCCTCACAGATGGGAGGGCCAGCAGGATGCTCCTCGGATCCAGATCCAGAGCTCAGGCCCTTTCAGATAAGGATTTAGGTTTGGGCTTCTGTCCAGTTGGGTACAGGCAACAGATTCATGCCTTGCTTATCCTCCCCTCGACAAATCCTCCAGCTCAGAGGATAAGGTCCAAACCTAACTAGTTATCAAAGGGATCCAGACACCAGCTAGCCGAGTGCCCTTTCTGGCACGGGCCAGCATTGTGCTTTGGACTCTCTGAAGGATGGCAGAGTGGCCATTGTGAAGCAGCTCTGGGGGCACTGGCGACAGACCAGCCTGCCAGTGCATTTATCAGTAGTGGAAACTCATGCACTAAGTCTGAGGTGTGTAAGTTCTTCATGGATATTACTCTCTGAATTTGGTGGGGTTGTTTATTTTTTTAGAGCTGCAAAATGTGTCTGTTGGCTTCAGGCTGGAGCAGAGAGGGAGGATGCGAATGTGTCCCCTCCGAGCTCAGTTCCCTCTTGCTGAGTGCCAAAGTTTTATGGTAAAACTCCCCTAAATCATAGGATTGTTAAGGTTGGAAAAGACCTCTAAGATCATCTAGTCCAACTGTCAGCCCAACCCCGTGTTTTTGAACACTTCCAGGTATGGTGACTCCACCACTTCCCTGGGCAGCCAGTTCCAATGCTTCACCATTCCTTTAATAAAGAAATTTTTCCTGTTATCCAGTCTAACCTTCCCTTGGCACAACTTGAGGCCATTTTCTCTCTTCCTGTCGCTTTTTACTTGGTTAAAAAGACCAGCACCCACCTCACTACAACCTCCTTTTAGGTAGCTCTGGAGAGGAAAAAATCTCTAGGTTTTTGGTATCTGCACGAGGGCTTGAGGACTGGGGAGGGATCTGGTTTGGAAGGAGCTCAGTGAAAGACAAGAGGAGGAAACCCCTACCCTAACCAGGAATGGGAGGAGAGGGGAAGCACATTGTGCTGCTTTTTAAAGACCCCTCTTAGCCAGCTGCTGCCCTGTGGCTAGAGGCTGCTGCCGAGGCTCTCCCTGCCTGTGGACGATAAGGGAGTCCTTGTATCCCCTTTCCACATGAATCTTTCCCTCTGGAGCTTAACTCCAGCAAAGGAATGATTTGCTCTTACAGCCTGTTAATGAATTTCTGAAATAAGGAATTAATTACCGTCTGTCTAAATTAGAGTTGTCCTATCCTTTGAGATCCATCTTTTTGATTCTAATTAATTTTAAAAATTACTTTTAGAGTCTTCAGTAGAGATTCTAATTTATTTTACTCTAATATTATTTCTCTGATAAGCAATTTAATTTTTAGATCGGAATCCTCCTAATCTCAAATTTGTCACACAAACTCTGCTCTCTAAGATACTGTTTACAGCTTTTTGGAGATGATAGATCATGATGCACCAATCATTCCTTCTTCTTTTTCCTCTTTAAACACCTGAATCTGCGTGTTCAAAGGAGATTAATTGAAACCTTTCACTGTGCTGTGCTTAGGAAGGATCCTTAATATTTCAGAACCAAAAACAAATATTAGGTATAAAGCTTCTCTAATTGCACTTTTTCATGGAGAAAAATGCATGTCTAATTTGCTTTTTAAAAAGAACATTTGCTTTATGGGTATTTGCTAGAGTTTGACAGTTATTTAACTGGCTGTTTTTATTAACTCATGTTCTCGGCATCAAGTGCAATTGCAGCTGGAGAAAATTCAAATATCAATTTTATGTTCTTATCAAAGCTGCCATCCCACAGGCTGCAATAAACTGCAATAAACTTCATTCTGACTCCTGAATATGTCTTGCTTGAGTTTTGGACTTCAGATCATCATTTTTGTTTATTGTGAGGATTCCAGCACCTCAGCTGAGACTGCAGCTCCCAGCGTACCAAATGCTTCCCTCACCTTGTCTTCAGGACAAATAGAACAGGTTGTGAAGGGCGAGTGCTCAGCCAGGCAGTGCTTCTCCTCCTCTGCTGGGTGGCAGTGACAGCACAGAGTCCCAGTGAGGACAAGGATGGGTGTACTGGTGATGCTTGGAGACCATAGATTCACCAGGTTGGAAAAGGCACTCTGGATCATCGAGTCCAACCATTCCTATCAAATACTAAACCATGTCCCTCTGCGCCTCATCCACCCGTCCCTTAAACCCCTCCAGGGAAGGTGACTCAACCCCTCCCTGGGCAGCCTCTGCCACTGCCCAATGACCCTTTCTGTGAAAAATTTTCTCCTAATGTTCAGCCTAAACCTCCCCTGGTGGAGCTTGAGGCCATTCCCTCTCGTCCTGTCCCCTGTCACTTGGGAGAAGAGCCCAGCTCCCTCCTCTCCACAACCTCCTTTCAGGCAGTTGTAGAGAGCAACGAGGTCTCCCCTCAACCTCCTCTTCTCCAGGCTAAACACCCCCAGCTCTTTCAGTGCTCCTCTTGTTCTCCAGCCCTTCACCAGCTTCGTTGCTCTTCTCTGGACTCGCTCCAGAGCCTCAACATCCTTCTTGTGGTGAGGGGCCCAGAACTGAACTCAGGATTCGAGGAGCGGTCTCACCAGTGCCGAGTACAGAGGGAGAAGAACCTCCCTGGACCTGCTGGTCACACCGTTTCTGATCCAAGCCAAGATGCCATTGGCCTTCTTGGCCACCAGGGAAGGGCAGCAGCTGTGAAAAGCTGGGTCTCCATCCCGATGGATGGTGTGCAGGCAGGCACACAGCCCTCTCCCCAGCAGTGGAAAGGATTAACCAGGGTCAGGTGTTGAACAGACATTGTAGCCTTTCCCTCACTATGGGCATTTTTTTTTTCTGTCATACCTACCTAAAATTTGGCAGAAGGCTTAAAAATTTATCAACAAGGGACGGAGGCAACCTGAACTCTTACAATGTCTACCAAAATTCTGGCAAGCAAAGCCCTTGAAAGGTCTGATAGTCTTTCTGGTGATCTGGGGAGGAGCTTGGGTTCTTCTTGAAGGTCTCATTTGTGAGAAGACCACTGATGAGAGTCCTGCTCAGCTGCTTCTCTGCAGTCCCTCCACACCCCACCTTGGGGTACGCTACAGACTGTTTCTTGGCCCTGGCACGTGTCGAAGAGCACTAGTGCATGAAGCAGATGCAGTCGCTTGGCTATGCATCTGTTCAATGTGTAGGGTGTCCTGTAAGAACCTAACTTTCTACGTTTGTATGCAAGCTAGGGATGAAACTCCTGAGTCGTTTTGGACAATTTTATATTATAGTTTGTTTGGGTTCTTAAGATTTTTCTATTTGTATTTTTTAATTCCCACCTGTGTGTGGTATGGATCTTGGATTCTAAGAATCCCAGATGCTTAGCAGATGGTTAGCTTGAAAAAATAATCAAAGAGGCAGCAAAATTCTGTGTTCATGAGCTCCTATTTATTTCAATCTGGTGTTTTGCCTCACAACAAGACTAATAAGCAATTACTCTAGCATCTCAAATGCTTATGCAGTGTAAATGCATCTGTCAACCAGATTCAACATCATCAATAAAGCTGCCAAAGCTGTTCATAATTCAATGATATATGCTTTGAGCATCTTTTTTGAATATAATTTAAAGATTGCAGTCCTATGATTCTGACATTATTTTCTATGTGTTTAAAATACCTCCAGCTGGAAAGATCCGCGTTTGCATCGCATAATCACCTCTGCCTGTGTGGACCACTGGAAATGGTGCCATTTGGCTTGCGTGCCAGTCTTACTTTCTGGATCATCCCTGACAGGGCTCCCACAAGGATTGTTGGGGCTGCAAGCATCTTTCTGGGATTTGCACTGTTTCTTTTCTCCTTTGTTTTCTGGCGAAATTCACCCTTGTGCAAAACTCCATCAGCGTGCTGTAAGGCTTACGTGCTGTGCATGAAGGAAACTTGTAAACTGGGAAGGTGTGCTCTGCAGTACCCTGAGGGGGATATTTTATATATATGTGTATACACACACATATGTTTTTGTTTTGTTTTTGTTTTTTACAGCCAGTGGTTGTTAGGAAATAGGCTGATGTGATCAGTCCCCACATGTATATACACACATCTTAATTGCTTTTCTGGATTTCAACCCAATTTGGCAGAGATGTGCTAATATGTTCTCACTAATGCATATGAACAAATCGTGATGCACCTCTACAAACTGGTACTTTGCTTCAGTTTTACATTTACCTAGTGCTCACAGGCACTGAGTCTCCATCGTGCTGCTCTCCAACCACTTTATACCCCTCTCTTCTTCCCTCTCCCAACCGCTGCAACCTCCTTCCCTTGCTCTGCACCTTGCTGTGCAAAAATTGTGTATCATTGTACAGTATCAATGCTTGTGGAAATGGAATCATGCTGCAGGAAGACATAATATTCATGCCTCGGGTGAAGAAAGAACAGCCCCACATGCTCAGGTGTTCATTAGATCCTAATATGTCCAGTGGGGAAGGGTTTTATGAGTGTCCCAGCTGCGGGAAAAGCTTCAAACAGATCTTGCAGTTTGCCCTAAGACACAAAGCTGTGGGAGATGATCCTTTATTAGTGTCGGTGCTGGTGGGGTGATACTTTCAACCCAGGGCATCATGTTGAGAAAATAGCAAGTATTTTGTATGGCAAATGTCAGTCGGTCCCCACAGGTTGCTGGTCTGGTGTGGGGGGACTAAGACCTGCCTGAGGTCCTAGCTTTAATACTTTCCTGATGCTGCAGCAGGTAAACTTGTAATTACCCACTGGCTGTGCCTGGAGATCTTGGTGATGCTGAGCTCCATGGTGCCAAGCACCATGCGGACCCGTGCTAAGATCAGCATCGTCCTCCTCTGTCCCAACATGAACAAACAGGTGGATGAAGGCAGGGGTGGAGTGTTGCCTGTTGCTGCTGGCAGGCTTCGAGGTGGACTGGCTGTGAGCACAACTGGTAGCCGTGCACAGCCAAATCATTAGCCATCCTCCTGGTTTGCCACCTGCCTACTTGTTGTTTTCTGATCATGCTCACCCACTCGGGGAGTTTCAGCTTCAAGAGGGTGGCAGGTTCTCATTTCTGGATGAAACGAAGAAGGGCTATCAATTTGGCTTTGCCAAAAGTCCTCCCTGGGAAGCGCTGCGCTCCACTTGCTGCCTGAAGGATTTTGCACGCTGCTCGTGCCATGTTCAGAGGAGCTGGAGAGCTGTGGTTTAACTCCCCCATCCCAGCGGTGCCGCATTCCCACTGCTGGGAACGATGCCCAGCAGCTCTCGGGGGCCGGTGCCAGCGAGACCAGTAATTACCGCTGAGCAGGGTTTGTCACACTCGTGTCTTGGAGCTGAGCTTTCCAGTCCCAATAACTGGAAGACAACATCTCACCAGATCTGGATGGAACCTGCTCCACTTTCCACCCAGGATTTCCCTCTGAGGGACAGAAACAAACTTTTTGTCACTGTCTAATGGGATTACTGTCACTTTCTTGTTTACCACCTTTCTGTCAGGGTGCTCTTAATTCTTATTTTTCCCAAGCGTGGTGCACGTTTATCCAGCTTCAAGTAGAGCAGATAATCAGTTGGAAAAAAGTGACGCACACTGGAGTTTGGCTCCTTCTTATCTCTGCTTCCGAATTCCCACAGACCATCTTGGCCATAGGCTTTTAGTGCAGCTCCGAGGAGGGATTGACTGTTCAGGATCATTTCCTATGAGTTGAAGCCCTCTGTTTGCTTTGCACGCTGCGTATGCTAATCTGCTCTGCCTCTGTTTTCTAGCTATCCACTGGTGTGAGTTTCTCTTTCTTTTGTTTTGTATTGTGCCTTATGCTGGAGCTAGTGGAATACAGATTTCTGAGTAAAGAATCACAATGTTTTTTAATTTATTTTTTTTTTTAAGTCTCTATGTGAATAAGAATCTGAGTCCACCGATGCAGGAGGCAATCCTGCACGGTTTAATTTCTCTGCTCTCTCAATTGTGGCAGTTCCCGAAGGGCAAAAAAAAAAAAACCAAATAAGAAAAATAAAGATAGTTAAAGCAACACCCTAGGAGCAGTTGTCCAAGATTAGAAAAAGCAAGTGTTTTGAAACTGGTTCTTCAGAAAAGGGAAAAGTTATGTCTCACCTTCAGACAAGACAGACCAGGGAGGGTGTGAAGATCTGAAAGAGGAAAGCTGGGTGCAGGACACGTGCATCTCTCACGTCTGCAGATGAGGCTCTGTGCGACCCTGGTTTTGTTGCACATGCCTACAGGATTTGATAGGTGTCCGTGTGTCTGTCCTCCAGAGCAGAGCCCATCTGACTCAGGTTCTGGGTAGTCACAAGCTTTCTGGGGAGGACCACGTCTCCCCATAGCCTCTACCACCCCAAAACCCCACAGACAAAAGAGGTGAGGAGGGCAGGGCAGGTTTTAATGTCACCAGCACTGCAGAGGTGCTTGGGATGTTCACCCAGGGACTGTCTAATGCACAGCTGCTTTATCCTCACTGCCAACCCTGTGAAATTTCCATTTTGGAGTGATCATATGGCAAAGTCTTCCCATGCCATCCGAAAAACATCCTGGCTGAGGTTTACGTGAAGTAAACACTTATCGTCCTAACATTAATTCCTGGGGTTGTTTATCCTGGAGAAGAGGAGGCTGAGGGGAGACCTCATTGCTCTCTACAACTACCTGAAAGGAGGTTGTGGAGAGGAGGGAGCTGGGCTCTTCTCCCCAGTGACAGGGGACAGGACGAGAGGGAATGGCCTCAAGCTCCACCAGGGGAGGTTTAGGCTGGACATTAGGAGAAAATTTTTCACAGAAAGGGTCATTGGTCCCTGGCAGAGGCTGCCCAGGGAGGGGGTTGAGTCACCTTCCCTGGAGGGGTTTAAGGTACTGGTGGATGAGGTGCTGAGGGCCATGGTTTAGTGATTGATAGGAATGGTTGGACCCAATGATCCAGTGGGTCTCTTCCAACCTGTTGATTCCATGATTCTACGATTATCACTCACGAACAAGCCTGATAGCTTTGCCTGTCCTTAAGCTGTGTTTGGGATTTTAAGTTCCTAGATTCTCCAAAATTTAGGTGCTCATCTGATGATTGCTGGGAAGGGGTCAGCTGGATTGTGTGCATCTCAGCCCTGGGCTGGTTTAGGGAGTGTTTTTTGATCTGTTTCCCTGTTGTTTTGCAAGTGGTTCCCTTTGCTGCTGGCTGTAGGTCCTTCTGTTTCCAGAAGCGTTTGAATTAGTCCTTTGGAGCCTTCATTAAAAATAGACTTAAAGTCCAAGTTTGCCAGCAGCACCTTCTGCCTCGCTCTGTGAAACCGGTGAAGCCGAAGGCTTCCAAAACACTAGCCCTAAGCAGCAGATCTAGTTGGGCTCACGAGGAATTACAGGATTATTTTAGACTGCATATTTTCACACAGGAGATCGCATTGCATAACTTTACTCCATTTTATGCTTTCACAACTAAGAATTTTTTAGGAGTAAGTGAAAAGGGAAGGTGGTTTTGCCCTCCAAGCAAGCTCCGAGCCGAGCACTCAGCTGTTAAACTCAGTCTGGTTTTATAGCCAAGAGGTACAAGGAAAAAAAGATGACAAAAAAATCTGAAACACTTTATGAAGTATTTTACAGAAGAGTGATGTGGCATATAATAACGTGGTGTAAGTGTTTTACTGGCACTTATAAGTGGTGTAGTCGCCACACAAGCTCGTATTAATAAAACCTTTAATCAGCACCATATTTCTAGGACAACTTGAGCTAAATCCTGTTGCCATCGCTCACATTGCTGATCCCCAGGGAGGTGGTGGGGCTCCAGGCTAAGGTCCCAAGAGGCTTCCACGCTAGCACTATGCAAGCTAATGGGCACGATGGGCTGATATCCCCACCCTACAAACAGCGCAGCTGTACAACTTCAATTTTCCCTGGACGGGGATAATGTTCTTGCTCACTTTCACAAGACAGCGAGTCTTTGCATTTAGGCAAAGTACACGGTTTCTTTAGAAATATCAACTCAAGTAGGCTTGAAAGCTGCAGTTTCTGGTGGAGGAGCAGGGGTGATGGCCATGCAATGCCTCAAGTGGCATCACAGCAGCACATAGTGGCCCAGGACTTTGAAGGGCAGAGGATTTATTTAGATTAGAGATGCTCCAGGGTTCTCCTCTCCATGCAGGAGAGTGTGGAGGTTGCTGGTGAGACTCCGCTCTTGGTCTTGCTGAGGTTGCTGCTGATAAGTCTCCTGGGGGACCTGTTGGCGAGTAGAGCACTGCTGACAAGCTCAGCCAGGAGCTACAAAATCACTGCTGAAAAGAGGAGCCCAGAGAGAAAATCAGCACACTGCAAGAGACCTTGAGGGTCCAGGGAGAGCAGATCATTGCAAAGCTGCTCTGACTGCATAAAACTTTCATGATGTTTCTCAGTTTCCCTGTGTCAAGTCTCAGTGTAAATTCTGCACTGTTTGTGGAGGTTACCAGGCCAGCTCACTTCATATTGATCCTTCTCTCTGCATTATCATCAGTCGTAACTAAAAACAATCAAGGAGTGTGTGCATGCAAGCCTGCATTCAAGTGGACATAAATACAAATATCCTTCCTGTTCTGCAGGCTGAATTCTATCAAACAAATTGTTTTCTGGGTGGAAGTTCGCCCTGTTTCTGCTTAAAGTCACATTTTTCCAGCAGATGTAGTCGAAATGTCAGGTTGTGGGACCATATGCATCTCTCTCTTTACGCCAACAAAAAACAATCAGGCTCCAATCAAAACCTGTCCCCTGTTATCTTGACAGTTGCTGACAATGATGGATGGAGACAGGTTTAGAAGATCAAACGCGAGACAATCTGTACTGCTTTTCAAACCACCTTAGGCTTTTAAGTGCCAATATGACATCTGGTGGACTCAGTAACACGAATCGCACTCTAAAACACCTCCACTGTCCTCACCAACCCTTATTTGGCATTTTTATAAATTAATAGCTTTCTCCGTGGTATTGTAACTTATTATCCCACCCGTGCATTTTGTGTGTTGCCCCGTTAGGGATCAGTCATGGAGTGAAATTATAACCACATAGTTCTTTTTTTTTTCCTTAACCACCAGTGACTTGTTATTTTTTATTATCTTTTCTGCCTGGAGCAGTTTTAGAACAAAGTAACTTTTAGACTCGCAGTGTTTTTTTAATGCAATGTCTGGAGATACGCTTATTGTGCTTTTACGGGATATATTTAAGAAATGTGTTTACTTATGTTCCCATCTATAAAAACAAATCCTGCCATGGCTTTAGGCAAGCAGAATACTGGTGGAGACTCTCAGATCACCTGCGTGTACCACAGGCAAGACTGGTAGAGGTTGGTGGGATGGTACAATCTCCTCCTCCGTTTTTTCATGCCTTGAGGACAGGAGAATTTGAGGAGGGTTGTGGGACCAGAGTTTAACACCGAGCTGCAAAGTGATGCTGTTGTATCCGTTTGCCAAAGGAAACATGGGGATTACAATGCAGATTTCACAGCAAGAGACACTGGAGGGAAATCATGAGCAAATGGTCTCAAATTACGCTCAGGGGAAGCGGAGAACTTGCCTCTCCCATTTGCAGCAAGATCGGCACACAATGGAGTTATTTAATTTCATATTACATGACTGCTGGAGAATGTATAATTTGCTCTGATGACTCGAGGCAAAGCAGGTTGGTTTTTCACATCTTTGACATCATTTTTCAAGGCTGCCGACATCATTGCTGCCTTGAGGTCTAGTACGAGCTGAGAGCTCGGATACCTGCCTGTGTTTTGTGGGAGCTGTGGGCACAGTGGTGGGATGCTCACGCCAGGAGAGGGGCAGAGGATGGACTTTGCACCTCTAAGATTAATGCAGAGCCAGGCAAAGTGACAGAATATGTGTGGGCCCTGTGCAGCACAAATATCTTAATGAAGCTTTAATGAACTGCAGCTCCAGTGCGCTGCTTCTTGCTGAGCCGCAAGCGGATGGAGGAGGGCAGCAGCGATAGGGCGGCTCCTGCGCTTCTCGGTAGCTCTAACAAACCACTTTGCCTCTTCTAACCCTTAGAAAGTTTCTTTCTATATATACATCATCTTTATATAGCGTAAAGATTTCTCCCTGTCAACCAAGAGATGCTGTGGAGGTGTGATGAAAGGCTCAGGCTCACCTAGTTAGTTTGTACAGCCCACCTCCATCCCAGAAGTCACAGCTGAAGCTCTTGTACCCCCACATTCCCCTTCACCTGTGTGGGGGGGACATACCCCAGCTAGCATAGATGTCTTCTCCACACACCCCACTTTCTATCTGCCCTGGTGGCTGCCCGAGCAGCTGCTGGGGTTAATTTGTGGGTGGGTGCACGCCCAGCACTAGCACAGAGGGACAGGGAGAGAGGAAAACGTGGTGTTGCAGCCCAAACCCAGCTCAGACTTTCAAGGGAGGGATGTTAAGATCAGAAAAACTGACCTATGCCTTTTCACAAATCCTTTCCGCCCCCACGTGAAGCTCCAAGGCTCTGGGAAAGTGCAATATTTCTTAATGCTGAGCAGCAGGGGAGACCATAAAGACTAAGACGTGGCCTGTAGGCAGTTGAAATTTTCCACTTTTCTGAGTATTAATATCATGATTACACTGTCAAAATAATGTCCGGGCTCTGGCCACCGTATTACCTATCCTGAGCATGATTTACTGCTGTAATAAATTACCCTCTAAGCCAAAGAATTAAAAATAATTTGCCTTATATTCTGGTCCCCATTTTATCCCATTCCTCTTCCCTTTCCACATGTCCTCTTTCTCTCCCTCTTGTTCCTTCTCTGGCACTTTTTCCCCCTTTATTCTTTCTCAGGGTCCACTTTCGGATTCTTCTCCACTCCTCATGCTGTACTTGGGATTAACAGACCTGGTTTCTTGTCCTTCATTTTCTCCTCCAGCTGTTTCAAGCTGCCTGTGAGCAGCGCTGCAGCTGGGACCAGCTGAGCAGGAGGTTTCACCATCCTCCCAGAGCTGGGGGAGACAGAAACTTGGGGGAATGGAGGAGAAAAGCCCTTCCCACCTTGGCTGTGGTCACCCTGTGCAAGGAAGGTGATGGAGATCCTGCGGGTTACGCTGCAGCAGAGGTTGGTGAGGACATCAAGGTCACAGCTGGGTTTTAGATGGACTTTAAAATGAGGTACACGCCTTATTGCTCTAAAATAATAGTGGATGGCCTTCAAGCATGAGATACAGTGGACCTAAGGGTAGTTTTGGTGGCCTATGAATTTTCTGTATCTTTTCTGTGTGGTTCTGCTTTAGCAAACCATCTTTTCCCAATCTACCCAGCCAAGGGGTCGGGCATCCAGTCCTTGCGCAGGAGAAGGAAAAGGGGAATCTCTTGGGGAAGAGGTGGATGAAGAAGGACAGAGCTCACAGAAAAGGCTCAAAGTGGTCTTTGGGGTTTGGCCCAGAAGATTTGGCACTATGAGATGTTCTGAAAGCTATTGCACCACAGAACCTGTGAAGAAGAGTGGCTGATACAGGCTTTATTTAGCTCCAGAAGCAAGAAAGAACATGTTCAAAGATACAAATGTACATGCATATATGAGTGTTTATACTTATGGATGCTGGGAGGGACACAGAGATTGAGCCTCCTCCCAGGACATAGGGTATGAGCCAGCTTAGCTCCATCACTGCGGATGTGCTTGGCGATGGTGAACCTCTTTGGGCTCTGTACATGTTGCACTGAACGCAGCAGCTCTGAGACAGTTTATCAACAGCAGAGTAAGAATCAGAACAACTTGTCTGCTCTTACTGCTTAGCTGCTCTGAGCAATCCCAGCTAGAACAGCTTGAGAGACTGGAGGGGTTTTTTTCACCCTTTCCTTTAAATAAATGGGCATTTTCTTTTTTCTTTTTTTTTTTTTTTGAGCTGCTAATGTTCGTTTCGCGTGCAGGCACGCGATGCCATTTCTGTTTGAGAATGCACACAGTGGAGTGCAAAAATAAAGATTGCATCTCATCCATAATGCATGGCCCAGCAACCCGCTTCAACAAATTACCCAAGTAGATTCTTCTGATGGGGTTGGGGGGGAAGAAAGAGGGGGGGAAAAATATTGTAGCAAGTATCTTTCTACAGAAATGACAAGATAAACTCATAAAAAATAGGCATGCAGAGCTTTTCTCAAAAGAGGTCAATTCAAAAATTAAAGATAAAGGTTATGTTGTTACTGAGAATGCAGGATGGGCCAAGGGCAGCAGAGGGACTGGATGGATGGGGAGAGCCCAGAGCCGCCTGCAGAGGTGCCCACGGGCTCGATTTTGTGTTGTTGGGAACTTAGGAGAGGAGTGGCTTCTTGGGCAGATGGGTAGGAAAAGGGGCTGCTTGTTGTTTATCGCTTTCAATTTACTGGTTTGCAAAGACGTGTTGCAGCTCTGCTGTGATGCTCTGCAGACAGGAGTGAGCTGTGCAAAATACAGATTATATGTGTGAGGAGGGGCACAGAAAGGTGGGAATGGGCCACTAAAGTGACTTGAAATCTTCTTTGCCACCAGCCCTGGAGCAACCTTGGCTTCCCCAACTGTTCCAGTTGCTGCTTTGCAGCCTGAAGAAGCCGGAGGATGCAGCCACCATTCCCTGCGAGGGGTACGTTCTACAAAGAGATGCTACAGCCGTTCCCTCTGGAAAAAGAAGCGTAAAATGAATGACCCAGCTCCTTCCCCGTGTGTTCGTGCCTGCTAAATCTGAATGATTCACTGCAGGAGATGCAGTAGCCCCCTGCCCTTCTCCGAGAACGCTTCCCTTGGGAGAGATGCACCACGGTTAGTGCCTAGTGTGAAGCCCAGGGGCTCAGCTGTGAGTCCAGCACAGTGTCAGCTTGATGGTGGGGAGGGAAAAAAGGCATTTTAGGAAAAGACGGGATTTGGTTTGCCTTTGCTTCACCCTGGAGGGTGAGGCTGATAGTTGCACCTTGATGATAATGCTTCTGCATCATTATGATTCAATGTAGAGCACGTTTTAAGACTGTTTGGGATTACTCAGGGTTTTTTTTGGTTTTTTTTTTCATTTGAGCGATAATGTCAGTAAGACCTGGCTCCAAATCTCATCTTTTTAATGTCACTCACACTAATGAGCCCTGGCCCGATCCAGCAAGATGTGTTTGGGTTTATTTCAGCTTTCTGCAAGCAGGGGATGGGCAGAGCCTCGGTGCTGGAGGGTTGGCGGCTGCTGGAACGTGCTGGTGGCCAACACCAGCTCCCAAACTGCAGCCCTTCTTCCCTGCCAGTACAACCTGCTTTTGCCATCTAGTGGCTCCCCAGAAAGGCTCAAAAATGGACCTGGGGAGCCAAAGTGGAGGGACAGGGTCAGGAAGGGAAAGAGGGGTGAGAAAAGTATCGGAGGTCACCTGTGCTGTTCAAGTGGCTTTTTTTCCAAGTTGTTACAAGCATGAGACCAGCGTGAGGCTTTGGGGAGGGCTCTGCCAATACATTAATGGTTGGACTCGATGACCCATTGCATCTTTTCCAACCTAATGATTCTGTGATTAAGGTTAGTGGTGGAGCTTATCAGCCTGTGAGGCCCAGCCAGAGCGCAGCATCCCCCGTGTGATGCGGCTCTGCGATGCAGCTCTGCTCCACTGCCTGTGTTTGCGACGTCCAGAGCCTTAATCCCCTCTGCCAGCAGCACAACTCCCAAAGATGCTCCCATGGTCCCTCTTTAACCCACTCTCCGAATCTGCCCGGAGGGAAAAGCTCTGGCCACTCACAGCTTCATAGAATCATAGAATCACCAGGTTGGAAGAGACCCACCGGATCGTCAAGTCCAACCATTCCCATCAATCACTAAACCATGCCCCTTAGCACCTCGTACACCCATCCCTTAAACCCCTCCAGGGAAGGTGACTCAACCCCCTCCCTGGGCAGCCTCTGCCAGTGCCCAATGACCCTTTCCGTGAAAAATTTTTTCCTCATGTCCAGCCTGAACCTCCCCTGGTGGAGCTTGAGGCCATTCCCTCTCGTCCTGTCCCCTGTCACTTGGGAGAAGAGCCCAGCTCCCTCCTCTCCACAACCTCCTTTCAGGTAGTTGCAGAGAGCAATGAGGTCTCCCTTCAGCCTCCTCTTCTCCAGGCTAAACACCCCCAGCTCTCTCAGACGTTCCTCATCATAAGGCCTGTTCTCTAGACCCTTCACCAGCTTCATGCAGTTTGTATCCTCAGGTCAGGCTTTGGCTGCTTGTAAATCAGAATTTTGGTGTCAATAGTGCGTTGACGCTTTCTTTTTGTATTTTCCTTTCCATATTGTCATTTCAGTTAAATTTGGAAGCGATGATGGGATTTGCTTTCAGCCTGGTTCAGGAGTGTTTAAAATAAACCCAAAAACATACCGAGAACACATTCCCCTCTGCTTGACCTCTCAGGATGGAGGCTGGGGGAGAGCATTGTGCCCCATCCCCAGAGCCACCCTTTCCCTCTCCCAGGAGGCTGGGGAGGACCCAACCCTCTCCCCCCAGCAGACAGCATCCTGCAAAGCCGCCCTCGCAAAAAAAAAAAAGTAACTGGCAGCTTTTATTGAGATTAAAATACCACACAGATCTGCTGCGCTTTTGTTTTTAAACGCTTGAATGCATTAGCATTGATTTATTTTTAATACAACCAGCCACCTGTGATTTTTGAATATTATTTCTATTTGTGCTCTTTAGCAGAGGTAATTACGTTGTTTTTGAGCTGCGACCGCAGCCGTGCTGCCCCGGAGGGTGGCTCGGGGCTGGCAGCAGCACCAGGTACTTGTTTGTACCCAAAAAGTGCTGCTCTGCCCTCAGCAGCACTAAATATTTCCTTTATTCACCACTCGGATGTAGGTGCACGTGTTGTAGGGGGCTTAAAGGGAAGGAAAAAGCCTTTTTTTTGTTTTTTTCCTTAATCTCAACAGGCCTTCAGCATCCAATTTGAGAAAGACCACGGTCTGTTACTGCCTGGGAAGAAAGCGATGAAGTTCAAGGTCAGGGAAAGGCAGAACCCGCTGGGCTCCTCGTACCTACTGGAACGCTCGTTCCTCAAGTGCGCTCTCAGTAATGTTTCAAATCACCTTGCACATATAATGAAAGTACGAGTGGGAACTCACTAGGCAAATGAGCCCCTCCTTTAATTCCCTTTTGCTTACACTGCTTATTTTTCTCCCGCATAATTATTTTTAAAGGAAAATTTAATTTTGTTTAATGGGCACAAAGTTTAACACTCCATAAACTTTGTCTTCTGCAGCCTTCCATCTGGTAAGCTTATTTTCTTTTTATTTTAATTATTTTTAAACCAGCCCAGTAAATTGTGTGTGTTTAAGAGGCACTGCACATTAAGATGAAATATTTGAGTCTCAAAGGATCATCTGTTTTTAAAGAGGTAATGATATACTACATTTTTTTTCCCCCTGATTAACCAAATCTCTGTAGTGAATCTGTCCCTTTGACCTGCCCAGCGCACACGGAGCTGTGTCCTCTGTTGTGACTTGGATGCAGTAATCGGAGCAAATCAGAAGGAAAAAAAGGTCCAGGAGAACAGCTCCAAGAGGGCACAGCAGGGACCATTAAGAAGTGAGTGACAAATCATCTCAGGAAAGGGAAACATTTAATTTATTTATTTATTTAAGTACAGATGGGGGTAGGGGGGTGGGGAAAGGCTGCGAGAAGACCAGGAGCCACGGGTGTACTATATATAGATGTACAGCTGTTTCCTTCAGGTGTTGTAACTCAAAAACGTAGGATGATTAATTTTGAAAGTTGAAATGTATAGCAGATTCTGATTACATCTGAGTGTCTATAATTTAGCTACTTAGTAAAATTAACTTGACGTTTTTAGTGAGCTGTGAGGACAATAATGTGTGAAGAGACTGAAGAACAAGTTTGCACGCTCTTCCCTTACCTCCCACTTTTTCAATTTGCGAAGTTTATTTTTAACTTTTCCAGGTTTTCTGGCATCTTTCCTCTAATCCAGACAAATGTGTTTGCCTCCCCCTGCTGTCAGCTAAAGACGACAAAGGGTGGCTATCTCTTCCCTTGATGGACTTGGAGGTGCAAGCGCTCAGCAGCTTACCTGGAGATGGAGGTTCAGGCCAGCTCAGGTAAGGACTTGTAGGCTGGGAACTCCAAGGCGCATAACAATTCTCAGAGTACAACGCCTCCAGGAAGGCTATGGGACTTCTCATTAAATCCATTTTCATACTCCAGAGAAGGGCTCTTGCTATGAGCTTGCAAAGAGGAGGGAGCTGACCTCTTCTCCCAAGTGACAGGATGAGGGGGCTCTGCCAGGGGAGGTTCAGGCTGGACATTAGGAAAAAATTTTTCACAGAAAGGGTCATTGGTCCCTGGCAGAGGCTGCCCAGGGAGGGGGTTGAGTCACCTTCCCTGAAGGTGTTTAAGGGACGGGTGGACGAGGTGCTAAGGGGAATGGTTTAGTGATTGATGGGAATGGTTGGACTCGATGATCCAGCAGGTCTCTTCCAACCTGGTCATTCTATGATTCTATGAAATGGGCACCCTGAAAGCGCATGGCTTTTGCTCTTGTGCTTTAATAACAGATCATGTGCCCAACGGTTGTATGGGAGCATGGAATATGACAGCCGATCCCACTGTCCACATCTGTGACCTGGCAACCACCTGGAGCTTAAGAGTGCAGGGCTACCCAACCGGAGGATGCAACAGCTTTGTTCATTTAATATCAAGCTGCAATAACAGAAGAAAACTAATTTAGAGCATCTTTGTGGTATTCAGAATTACCTGATCAGCATAAGTCTGATGGGAAGCTCATCTGAATGAAAAAGAGGAGCTACTGGGACTTGTCTGAGCCTCTCTACACATTGCACGTGTACTACCATACCAGTCAGACTGCCCAGCCCTGGGACAACTCTATGGGTGCTATTAGTGGTTTTAATTAATAGCTACCTCTCCCAACAGTCACGTTTCAATCAGCACAACTTCATTTTCTATGAAAGCCTAGTACAAGCTGGTTATTCCCTAGAGTGCAATATCCAAGGACCCACTCTAACCTCACCCCTGTGCTGAGATTTCCCTGCCCCAGCGCTGATCTTCTTGGATGAGGAGGGCAAGTTATCTCGTAGGATGCCCTTAACCGTGACAAGCGCTTCTCCCACCCCTCACATGATGAGGAAGGGATTCATAGAATCATAGAATCACCAGGTTGGAAAAGACCCACCAGATCATTGAGTCCAACCATTCCTATCAAACACTAAACCATGCCCCTTAGCACCTCGTCCACCCATCCCCTAAACCCCTCCAGAGAAGGTGACTCAACCACCTCCCTGGGCAGCCTCTGCCAGTGCCCAATGACCCTTTCTGTGAAAAATTTTTTCCTAACGTCCAGCCTGACCCACCCCTGGTGGAACTTGAGGCCATTCCCTCTCGTCCTGTCCCCTGTCACTTGGGAGAAGAGCCCAGCTCCCTCCTCTCCACAACCTCCTTTCAGGGAGTTGTAGAGAGCAATGAGGTCTCCCCTCAGCCTCCTCTTCTCCAGGCTAAACACCCCCAGCTCTCTCAGCCGTTCCTCATAAGGCCTGTTCTCCAGCCCCTTCACCAGCTTCGTTGCTCTTCTCTGGACTCGCTCCAGAGCCTCAACATCCTTCTTGTGGTGAGGGGCCCAGAACTGAACACAGTTCACTTCACTTGAACTTGGGAAACAAACCTCAAACGTGGCTGACGTTTGAAACAAAATAACACTAACAAATTTGTGGCTATTTTTCATTTTAATAGTCTGAATTTAAGTAGTATTTTCAGACCTAGCATTAAAGTTCCTAACAGGGCAATCAGAAAGCTCAGCATGAGGCAGCTTCTAGAAGAATCTTCCAGATGTATTTAAAATGCTTTAAAATATTGAACATTTCTCACATTGCTATAAAACAATGGCAACTGGCAGATTTTTTTTTTAACGTACATTCTTTTTGCAGTAGAGAGACAGTTCAGAAAGTGGATCACATTCTTGGTGTTTTTGTGACCTGTTTGACTACAACAACAAAAACATTTATAACAAGACAAGTACAAATATAAAATTTCAAATCAGCCAACTTTAAAAAAAGTCTGGATTTTTCTTCAATACCTCCAGTACCTTGCTTGTAATAAATATTAAAAACTATCTTTTACATTACAGAAAATGTTAAATATGTTATTTACCAAAAGAATTCTTTTTTGTCCTCTTTATTTTTTTGGTTTTGGTGAAACGCTGATTCCATTAAAAGAGCTGAACAAACATTTTTTACACCAATAAATAGTAAGGCAATAGGAATCACAGAACCACTCTTTACCAGTAGAACTGCCTCCTTCAGAGAATCCTTTTTTTGTTGGTATGGGAAGGTGATTTTTGATTCTCAGCTGGTGGGACCTGGTTAGAAAAACAATAATTATTAGTTTTACAGTACTTCAAATGCATACAATTTGTCCCCATATCTGGGCCATAACACTGCAAAAGGATCTAAAAATAGCACTTTTAAATTAAAGTGATAAGGCTTCTGTGAGCAGATTTTTGTGTCCTCACTTTTTAACTCAGAGGCAGATGTTCAAGGTGGCCCTGACGACGAGGATACAGGAGAAGAGATTCACAGGAAAGGGTAGAGGAAGATTTAAGGAGGAGCTGGGTAGCATACAAGCATTCAGAGTGGAGTGGTGTGAGGGGAAGAGTGAGATTTAGGAGTTAAGAAGCGTGTTACACTCTTCTGGGAGTAAAGAGAAATCAAATCTGACCAGTGATTACTCAACCACTCACACTAATTTAATACACGGCATTAGCAAATAGCTGTTTACAAAAGCCTTACCCGTTGTGCCTGTATTTTAAAGAAAAGGCACCTCTTGCTATAAACACGTATCCAAACTTTAAATAAGGGTGTCTTTTGTGAACTTATGCAGCAGACAGGTTATTGGACTGTGATCTGCTGAAAATGAACTACTGAAGGAGATGACAGACATGAATAGTAATCTGGGGAAAGCATCAGAAAGGAGAGGGTTTTGCTGTTTACGTGGTCAGTCATAAAACTCTAATTTAAGCATCAAACATTGCATAATACTTATCATGCTAAAATGCTGTTACCCGGAGTTGATTTGGTAACAAACCTAAAACAAATCAGACTAATTCTGCAAAATACTACTGTCAGCAATGTGTATTTCTAATCAGTATACACCAAGGAATGAGATGCAAGCAAAAATTTTACTTACTTCCAGGTTTCCTCTAGCCTTCTTCAAGACATCATGAGTTAAAACCACTGGAAAGAAAGAAAAGATTAAAAAGAATACAGCACAGCCTTTCTGTATTCTCTGTATTCAAGTCTTAAGATCAAGTATTTAATGCACGAACCCACATCTACACAACGGGCAGCGACCAGGCCCCTACCACTACTTCAACTTCCTTACTCACCACAATCCAGAACCATTCCTCCCTCCGGAACCCCATTCAGAAGCTCAGGCTGTACAATAAAAGTTGCAATGACCCAAAATTAAGGGTCAACACTGTACAAGGAGACAGAGCTAAGGAAGAGTGGGAGGAGTCACCCAGGACCCCAGGGCAGGTCCAAAGCTGTGCCACCATTGGAATACTATTTCCTACCCCCAGCGAATCTTTCACCTCACACATAATCTGCTTTTCAAATCCAAACGTCAAGAAAGGGTTTTTAAAGTTGTTCTGCCACACCAAGAACAAACAATACAGTGAGCACATACATAGCTCATCGCTACATTTAACGTCACAGATAAAACAGCCTCTGTGATACTGATGACCTGGTTCCCTCGATTTAAGTCAAAGGAATATTTTCTGTTAATTTTAAGAGGAGACAGTGCATGAGGCAACTACAATTAGAGCTATGCCATAGCCTCCTTGGGCTGGGGGGGCAGCCAGTAGGAGACGGAAGAAAAACTGCAGCAGAGAGATTATGGGGGACAGTGGGCTGGGAAGAGGACAGATGGCAGAAGAAGTCAGCCAGCTCCTCCAGCAGTTCAAGGACAAAGCAACCTAGAGATGCTGTGGGGAAATCACATCAGTAGCTTGCTCTGAAGGGTTCCAAGTTTTCTCTATTCATCTAGCTAGTTTGCCTTTGTGGGGACAGCGCGCGACCTGCGAACGGAGGAGGGGATGCTTCTAAACAAAACTGATATTTAGAAATGTCAGGTTAAATATGTGATTCTCTAATCTCTGTCAGCTCCATAACTGCAGAAAAATACCACTCACAAGTACCAATTTAATATTCCAGTCTCAAAAATAAACAATTTAGCCATAATAAAGATTTTTCATTACAATAATAAGAACCCAACAACACCAAGGGTAGAGCTGTCACGAAATAATTATACCCTTGGCAGATTACTGCAATTTGGCACCACATTGTTACATGTTCAGGGGTTCAGATGAGGTTTACAAGCAATGAGTTCTCTTGCCAGAGAAAAAACAGAAGATTGAGCCACAAGAATGTTCCAGTCTCTGCCTCTAAATAGATTTAGGAATACTGAACTAAATAACAGAGGGAACTTGAGTACCCTCAGCGGAGTGGCCAGCTAAGAGGATGTTTGGAAGACAAGGTCACCTACTGCGATGCCTTTGCTTTCTTGCTAGAAAAAGGAAGGAATAACAAAAATAAGTGTAAGCATTCTAAAAAATCCAGCAGTCTCATATTTTGTTGTATGCTCGGTCAGGAATCTGTGTACAGATGCAATTTGGAGACATTTGTGAAATGGCTCTTTAAGGCAGAGGTAACTTGACATCCATAATGCCCGTAATCAATGAAACTTAGAGAAAATCGTATCTAGGTCTTTCTGGGTAGCAGAGTGCTCTCTACTCATAAAGAACTCTGCTAGTAAATTCATTTCACCTGGCAAACTAGATTTTTCTAAATCAAAAACATTAAATTCAGTACAGGAAGAGAATTTAAAGGATGTGACACTAATAGCGAAGCTGCTGCTAGCCAGGCAATACTTTGCATTAAAGAGGTTTCAGAAAATGCAGGCTTCATTTTAGTAGGACCTGGTTCAGATGAGGCTGAATGCCCTGAAAAGCAAAATAAGAGGAGATGTGCTGTTTTCTTTTTGAAAGTATGTGTGGGTAGAGTGGCTGTGGCATAATGTTTTGGCCATAAGGTTCTGCTCCGCTGATTTATACCCTGCCCAGCCCTACTGCAACTACCCAGTACATCTGTCTGAGACGTCACTGGAACAAAGGAACTGACCAACCTAAAGCAGTAAATCTACCCCAGGGACATTATTTGGCCAGACATAATAGAATAGCTTTGATTTTTACATGACAACTCCCAAACTGAGTTATTTAAATGTAAAACCTGAACAAAAGATAATTCTGGACTTAATATAAGTAACGTATACTTACACTTCTTACAGAAGTGACCAAAAATCAGCCCACAAATGCTTAAAAAAATAATCTGCAGGCAGACGATACATGTACCTTGGACACAGAAACTGCAGGCTATGGAGCTAAAAAACAGTTATACCTCTACACTGCATTTAAATGACTAACTAATGGTATCCTGGCCATTTTCATAACTCTGCATGGTGCGTAACATTTTAGAGTCTGCATGAATGGTAACACAGGTGCCATTCTAGCACAGACTAACGAGTCATTTTGTCCCACATCTTAATAGAAAGTAAGGATAGAAATATATATATTTTTAAAAAAAGCAAATTAAAGCCTCTGCCTGCAATACACACATTGCCATAGCAAGAAGGTAGAGAAGAGGTCAGCTCCATTCAGCTCTCTTCTGTTGAGTGATTAAACTCTAAAGCAGAGGAGATGGATCACTTAAAACAGACACCTGGCTTAATACAGCCACAACATAGTCCACGTCCCACTTGTTTTCATGTTTCCACATAATTTTCTAGATACGGCTGCTAAAAGTAAAATATCATATCACATCCTAATTTTTCTTTAAAAAATGACTCATAGGAAACTTCTGTTTCCCTTGCTGCAAGCCTTCTGTTCTCTTGCACTTCTTAGTGTGGCATAGAGTGTTGACAAATCTTTGCTGCTACTTTGGCTTTTCCCTCTTTTCTCAGACCTCGAGTGTTATACACAGACACCTCAGGAAACCCAAAAGCCTAATTCAAGATTTAGCAAGACTAAGGCAAAATCATAGTTTTGAGAAGGACAACATCAAGAACTTTGGCTGAAATGATCTACAGCATCAGTAACTTTGCCTCTGTCAGGCACTGCTATAGGAAAGAAAACTCTGGCAGTAGCTGAAATCAGATAACTCAAGTAATTAGTGGCAATTAGTGGCAGCTGCATGGATTGACCCATTATCAGGGGGTTGTGCAAACCATAAACTATTACTCATGTTGTTCTAAGCGCCTTTTGTAGTTCAGCAACTTCTTCCCATTTGAATGAGGCTCTACCAGTTCCACACAGCCTGAACCTCCTGAATTGTCACTAATAACTGAGGACGCACAAGGGAACACCAGTTCCAACAGCAAAAGAAGGGGTGCCTATAGTCATTTTGTCACTTCTCCAATTGTAGAAGTAAGTCACAGACTACAAAGATTAAGAACCAGTCATAAAGCCTACACTTACACTGGTCGATGATGACTTTCTCCATGTTTTCCTTCAGCTGGTTTGTGGAGTGCAAGCGTTTCACTGTGCTGTGTAACTTCTTCTCTTGCTCAGACAGTTTCTTACGTAATCTAAATATTTCTGCTTTCATTCCTTCATCCTAAATTAAGAGAAGAAAATTTTACATTAAAGCATTACAAAACAGTAATTGGTACATTGTTAACAGCTATGTACTTTCGTACAAGAGCTCTCAAGCCTCCTTAGATTATAGATCACTGAATGCCTGTCCTTCCACATTCACATCCCCAGTGATGTATGATTCTACCACACCTGCCAAGAGACAACTACAACTCTTAGCTGGCTTTTAGTGCAATTAATTTTTCTGCTAGTCTGATAAAAGTCTTAACACCAGTGCCTATTTTTGTTTTTAAACTTCCACTCCTCTCTTCTTCCTCCCCATCTAGAAAATATAATGAAGGCCACTGTGATGGGATCAGCAAGTACCCTGGCTGCCAGGTTCAGAACTTTCACCTTCCTTCTGTAGGGTTCTTTTAATAGTAGATGCTGTCTTTGTCAAGGGGCTGAAAGGCATTGTACAAATCTCCTGGACACTATTATCGCAAAATTATTTGACAGCATCATTGTTCGCAGTTCAGTTTTCAACACCAGTTCCATGTTATGGAACATACAGTTTCCTGTATAGAATATACCCATAAGGATACACTTGCCAGACATCCCAAACAGGGAACTGAAATATCGGTGAAGTATATTAGACAGCACCGTTCATTTTTACTGTTTTTGTGATTTTACGCTTTAAAGGATGCTGGAAAACAACAAAAAAAAATGTTATTAAAATTATTTATACATTTACTTTTCTGAACTTGTTTTCTTCCCAGCAATATCGTGCTTCCCTTAAGAAACACATATAAAAACCTCAGTGAAAACACATTAGATTTGGTTTAAAGCCAGAGTTTGAAACAGTTTCATTACTGAGTGGTGGTATTATGACAGTATAGATAATTCACTCCTCATTCAGTTTACTTCCATTCATTTGCATACCGCAATCCTTTTTAGTTATAATGTTATAAAACTTGTCACAGGCTTTTGTCACACTTTTAAAAAAGGCATCCTATTTTACAGCTTAGGCATCAAAAATGTAAAAGGAAAATGTAGCTCAGATTACATCAAAGTTGCTGAAGTTTCTATTGTTACTATGTATACATAATCAAATAGAATTTGGTTCTACAACAGGGAGCCCAAAACTTTTCTTGTTGAAATGGAAGGTTTGCCACCTGCCTAGGTTTCCTGAATATCATGTAACAGGGTTACAGATTACATCTTTAATATGAAGTAT
Source organism: Phaenicophaeus curvirostris (assembly GCF_032191515.1). Lineage (NCBI taxonomy): Eukaryota > Metazoa > Chordata > Aves > Cuculiformes > Cuculidae > Phaenicophaeus > Phaenicophaeus curvirostris. The sequence continues at coordinate 6,173,278 of NC_091411.1, forward strand.
TTTGTAAATGAACACCCCAGTATACAATACAATCAGGACAGAAAGCCAGCACAAATTCAGCCTTAGCCTTCAGCGATGAGACCTAACTAAATCCATGAGCCTAGAGACTGGGCATCCTGGGTTCATGCTTTCCAAAAAACTTTCCCAAACAACACGTTCCTAACCAGTGCATCGTCCTTGATGCATTACAACAGTTAAAAACCACCCCAAAAAACCCCAAAATGAAACGCAGTAGTACCTGTGTGCCATGAGTACCGTGTGCGGCTTTCAGTGGAAGGGAAACTCTCCAGAGCAGTTTCAGTAACCGTGCAGCCTCTTCTAAAATCTGCTGTACTGTGTGAATATTTGAGGAAATGCTGTGCGGTGACGCCTGGTCTGGTCCCTGTATCATCGGATTAGAGACACGTTCTAGTTTATGCTTAAAACTTTATGAAAATGTAATCATAATTAATGATTTAAATCCAGTTAGTATGACTTCATATTTAAAAGATGTACACAGCTATGGTGTGCCACAAAAGCTAATTTGTTAGCTTACAAGACTGCTGAATTATGCATTATCTGAGAATTTCAGGAAGGGAGGGAATTTATCCTAATCAATAACCATGATTAATAATAGATTATATTTACTAGATTTGCTGTGCCACATGGTAATAGTTGGCAACTCTCTTCTTTCTCCATTCGCATTTTGTGTCACATTATTTGAAAGTCAAATGATTACAGACATCAATTTAAGCAATATAGATGTTTCTTCCATAGCAGACCCTTTAAACTGTTCCATTAAATGCTGAAATAACTATCAGGACACACATAAAATGTTTTCCTCTGCTGACAGATTAGAAAACCAAATTGAAGAAATTGCATAAATGTGAAATAAAGGAGGGAAAGAATGCAAGGGGAGCAAATGAATTACCAAAGCGATGGTGATGCAGAAGGGGGAAGGGTAATGAAAGAATAGCACTCCCAGCTCCTGCCCCATGCAGCATATCATTTGAATACTTATTTAGCATTGTTATCGAACCAGAATCCTCCTGTCACATAAAATATCCCATTTGCCAAGTAGTTTGAAACTTCAGTTATGTAAAGCTTGATAGGAAACTGCAAATTGTGAAACTTACTGCTTTTATCTTTACACCAACAAAACAAGTTAAAAACTTACCGAGATTACTTTTACAGTCATTATCAGTATCTTAACTAGGTCATTTGAAAAGATATGATACTTCAGAAAGTCTTAAGTGTCATTCAGACACCATTTTACTGTGTGAGCACACATGTCGTAACACAAAAAGAATTTTGGAATTGCTGAAGACTGCGTCTTCAGTAGCTTTACTAATTTTAACTAGAAAAATAAGTAGTGCAAATTTACCCATGCAGTTAAGACCTTCTGGTTCTTGAAGAGCAGGGAGCACACTTCTTACAACATTTGTACAACCCCAAAACCTCAGGGGTGAAAAGGACCTGCATTAGTCACCACGCTTACTTTCCCACTCCAAGACAGGGAAGCATTACGTGTAAACTTTCAAACATTCACATAGTCTGTTCTTAAAAGCACCTCCAGTAACAGTGTCTCTGAGCACCCTCCATCCCAGTCTCTCACTATCTTTAGCACTGGTATGCCGATATAAAAGCCAGTTCCAAGCCTCTCCTGTTGAGAGTTAGGTTTCGTAGTTAATTATTAGCTGCCAAGGACACATAAAGATTGTTCCTTCCCTTTTGTTGAAGCTTGTGGGTAAATTTGTCTTACTCAACCCACCCCCAATGTGCTATCGTCCACTGTATCCAGAAACTAATAATATTAAATAAGAAAAAATTAGCATAAGTAAACACTACCTGCCCTCCTGATTCTAGAGGAAAAGGACTGACACTGTTCAGTACAAGGCAAACATTTCATTGATTTTAGAACTGTTATGTTTAAGACAACAGCAAGAGCACCACGATTGACATCACCCTGTCACACGTAGAACAGAATAGGCCAGATCAGACCATTTTCAGTTGTAAGGGACCTACAACGATCACCTAGTGCAATGGCCTGACTGCTTCAGGGCTGACCTAGTTAAAGCATGTTATTACATGATGCAGGAAGGATGATACACTGTGTCTTAGAAGGCAATATTTGATTATTAATGAGATATTTGAGTTTCTAGACTAGCTGCTGATATTGCGACTGTGTTCCAACTGATACCAGGAAGTGGAAAATATTAAAAAGCTTGGCTAATATGAAACAATCTTCATTAGCATACATCAGTCATTAGTGTACACTTATCACCTGGTGTTAATAAAAAGGCTGAATACAAGTGGAGAACTTTATCGGCTGTATATCAGATTTCTTTTAACCGTCTCATTTTTCCTAGGTTTACACCAAGCTTTTTACAAGAAAGCCTCCTTAAATATTTTTATCCTTATGTTACTGATACATACCCCTAGTTTAAGCCTTTTCTAAAGCATTTTAGTTTTATCTGTGGGGGGCTGTTGTTTTTGTTTGGCTTTTTCACCATTTCCAGTGTAACAATCACTGGTTCCCACAGTAAAAGTAAGTTATTTTCATCTCATTCCAAGTTGCAAGCAAGAGTGAGATTGCTTATTAAAGAACCAGAATTAACTAATTTCTCCATATCCTCATTATCCCAGAACCACAAATAGGTGCCTACACCTAGATGAGACTTGGACTGTCAAGGCTGAGGTGTCCCAACAGAGTGCCTACTGCATCATTAACCCAGTTCTTTGCTTTTAGAACCTACACATTTTGCACCTCTAGGTAAAATTCACCATACTCTTTAACAGCTTACCCTATTTACCTTTATTCCAGGCTCCTGCAGTTTCATACCAGTGATCTCTCTTAAAGAAATCTCCATTTCTGCTAAAACCTGTTGACCTTCTGAAATCTGTTTCCGCAGGGCATTATAATCCTCAATCAAGCCAAGAACGTGGCGCCCATTTTTGTCTGCCCACATACGATGTCCAGGCACAAGGCGAGGGGTACACACCGTACTGGAAGACGAGGTGCTACTGCAGTGGGAAGTGCTGTCTAGATCATCTTTAGAGGCATAGTGCGTACCTGGGACAGAAAAATAGTTTAATCAGTTTTGACCTTATATGTTGAACTAATTGACACTAGACTTCTCTTAAACAGCAAGCCTGGGATACTGATAACACACACATTTAAGATACTTTTGGACATACCTGTTTTAACAAGTGAAACACAGTGTCCGTGCTTCTGTGGCTCACAAGTATTCCTGCTGGTAGCAGGGCATTTGCAAAGACATTCTATACATAAAAAATGGGACAAGAAAGAACACATCATTAGAACTTAACATTGCTTAAGAGACTTCCTCTCTCCGTTTCTGTTCCTTTCCTTTTTTGATGCTGCTGCTTTTGGACTCAGGAAGCAGAGAAACACAGCTAATTTTCTAGTACTACACCATGTATCTTCCAGTATTTACCTACATTTAACTTTTTAGCATCTATCCAAAGTTCTAAATATCTCCCAAAATCAAGTACTGTCAGAAAATCTAAAAAACATCCAGGTGAAAATATTTCCATCATCAAATATAAGCTGCCCATTAACTCCACAAAAAGTATGGCACTTTTCACAGCTAAACCACACTTAAGATCTGTTTTCTCCCCTCTTCAAACCTTCCAGATACCCTAGTACTTCTGAGTAAAGACTGATCACAGTACATCTAGAAAGCTAACAAATTCAGCTGTTGACATTCCAAGGAGTCTTTCTGGTTTGTGTCAAACTAAGCTATTATAACTATTCATCATTTTCTCAAACACATAACAAGCTCCTCCAGCTCTTGCCTACTCTGCCTGATGCAGACCAAAAACAACATCTAGGATTCTATCTAGAAACTAACCAGGAACAACTGCGGTTTTAGGATACTGATAGTACAGATTCCCCATGATAGGTGTTCCACACCAACTAGATCATGACTGGCCCTAAGGAACCATTCTCATATGACTGTAATTTGGTGTTAAAGTATAAAGTGCACAGGGAATGGTAGAAACCCACGTTTTCTGCTACATTCTGTGTCTTTCTTGTACAGAGTAGCGTGGAGTCATTCTCACTCTGTATTTCATCTGAAGTAAGATTCTGATTGGACATGATGCACCCACAAAAGTAGCAAGGTGGTAAAAAGCCCTGTTGTGTCTGAGCTCTCACACTAATCTCTGGCTGGTGCTGTTTGCTCTGTGTGGTACACAAGGTTTAGGTATACATGTTCAGGTGAAGTGCACGGACCCAAAAAGGCCATTATTATTGGTTCCCACAGCACAATGTACACCTGAAGTGGCTTTATGCCATAGTACAGAAAGCTGCTACTATGCAGAGTACTTCAGCAGCAAGGAAGCACTTTCTTGTGCCCTCTGTATCCCACGTCTATCTATATATCTCACCTTGAGTGTAAACACTCCATTTTCCCTGATTTGCCAGAACGAAATCACTTAACAGTGATTGGAATAAAGGTAAAATATTCCTCAAGGGCAAAAAGGGGTCAACTAATTTATATAAAGACTGTTTAGTGCACTTATTGATCATTCTTGAGTAACACATACTCGCCCTGAGGAAACACTATAGAGCTCTGCATTAAAAAAAAACCAAACAGGTAAGCAAAATGTGTGACAATATAATGTAGGCATCCTTCCATCCTGGAGACTGTCTGCAAATGCTTTTCATGAATGAGAAGGAAATGATGGTTGGAGGCTGTAAGACAGTGCAGTGTGCATTTCACCTCCCCATGCACTAATAGCTCTAACAGGAAAGGGATTTGAAAGGCTGATGTGCAGCTCCCAAACGTACAGCTGATGTTGCATAAGGCTTTAAAAGCATTTTTAAAGAACAAAGCACAGGTTCCGCAGGGTAGCAAAAGGATGTATGGCACAGTACCATTCATTGCTGCATAATGCTGAGATCCTTGTTTGAAAAGAGAGTTGATATTCACAGCTGACGCCGATCCCACTTCCTCTCTCTTTCCTTTTGAAAGCTGTTCCTCTAATTTTTCATGCAAAGACTTGTTTGTCTCTATGCTTCTTTCAAGCTGCACTCGCAAACTCTGTATTTCAGTCAACAGTTCATGTAAGTCAAGTGGATTATTCTGATCTTTTCGGAATTCTTCTGATGCATCACATCTGGGATCTGAGACAATTTCAAAAGAAACATTTAAGACCTTGAACAATTAAAATAATATTAGCCATTATCAGAATGCTGAGCAAATAAATTATAGCCAGTTTTATCCTCAATATTAAGAATTAGCTACAAACAGCATTAAGATAATGGTTTGACAAAGAATCATGCCTTAATTGCTTTTATCCTTGAAAGATTTAAAGAGCCAAAAATTATTTTTTACTTTATCCATAAAAGCTAGTAAGTCTCATGCCAAAAGAAAAAAAAATAAGAAAATTAAGAAGATTTACAAAACTTGAAGTACACTAATGCATAGTCTGGGGAAGGAAAAAGGAAAAGAGTAATCTTGGAATGTGGAGGAGGGAAGGAGTAGAACTGGAAGTGTAAATTTTATAAACAGAAATAAAAAGAAAACAGTAATCACCTGGCAAACAGAGGAACAAATCTGAACCTGAAAAAAGCAAGGGTTGTGTTTTGTCTTTTCATAGCAGGAGGTCAGCACACAAACAATTCCATGTTTTCTTTCATGCTGAAATCAAACTGTTCTACTGACAGTGGGTAGGGGATCAACCGCACAAGGAGAATGCTGCTACTCTCATTAGAACACCAGTTCTGTGAGGAGATTTACTTTATCCCTGAGCCCACTTTGGCGTAAAGCCTTGTGCCAACAGGGCTCTTGTGCTGCAGCTGGGCACAAAATGCAGTGAGGGCAGGGTATATTAAAGTATCATGAAGAAAAAAAAACAACTTTTACAAGAACTCCCAATGGGAAATTCACTGGATCCTGTAACAAGCATGTAGCAACGAACAGCATTCCATGTTTTTACCTAGCCATACCAACAGCCATGTGCTGGTACAGCTTCTTTAAAAGGATAGGAAGAAGGCATATAAGTCTCTTGCCTAGCCCTCACCTTTAGCAACAGAAAAGTAGACAGGAAATTATTAAACACCTCATTCAGAAAGCAGTGCCAGCATTTCTTCCCAGCCCTAGGGAGAGGACACTACCCCCAACTCTTCAGACAAGAGAAAGCTCAAGCTACCTAAGCACCACCCATGAAGATGGTACAGCAGTATTTAGATGACAAGTAAATATCTAAGGCTTATCCAGCCTGAGCCACTGAATTTTCGGTATTTGCTTTTAGTTTAGCTAAAAAGATAAAGGAAACATGGGTATGCCTAGTCAGAATATCTCACATATCTCAACCTCGCAGTTATGCTCCTAAGTAAAAAGCAGCATTTTATCAAGTTGTCCATTCTACTTTGCGTAGCAGACACAAGTAGAGACAAAGAAAAATCGACCTAGCCCTGCTGTCCTGTGGCAAGGTCATATTCAGAGAGGGAAGGGTTGTAAGGGCCAAGGGTACAGCAGTAATTGTCCCGTCATACCTGTCCTCTTCCTTCTTGCTTCTTCCAGCTTTTCGTAAACCTTGATTTCAGTTCGGAGTGACTGCACTAATTTCTCATTTTCAGACAGCTGATGTTGCTTCACATTAATTTCCGTTTGCATCCTGTTAAGTCCCAACAAATGGCTAAGTTAAAAGTTAAATTCTTACATTTTGTTTCAAAATCTAAAACCCTTTCCCTCTATAATTCTTCTCTTGCCTTTTGAATATATCTATGCACCTCATTAACATTACACAGCTATGGCTAAAGACACACTTGTCACATTGACAATTTTCTGCTCTAAATGAATGTCTAAATGTGGATAGAATCAATACCTGTTTAATTCATTACGACTGCTGTAGATTTGACATGTCAGATATCTGGTTTCATCCTCCTTTTGGCCTATTTGTTTTTGCAACCTTTCATTTTCTTTCTTGATGCATTCATAATCCTCATGAAGATGCTCAATGAGCGCATTCTTTTTAGAAAGAGTTTCTCTCAACTTTTCATTTTCCTTTTGTTTATCTGAAACAAGAAGAAACACAAGGTATTTGCAATGCTCACAACCTACTTTTTTAACAAAAAACAACTGTCAGAAACTTACAGCCGCTCTTGTGAGTTTTAGGTTTTCAGTATTTCAATTTTCTAATGACTTTTGCTAGATGCATTGTCTGTAACATGCAACATTTAACCCCCAGGACTCACAAAGCTTCAAGGAAATCTTGTGTACAACCTTATGTGTCAAATGTCCCTAGCACCCCTTGGAATTGGGTCAGAAGGATCATATTCAACAACTAGAGTTAGCAGGGTCCCAAAGAAGGCACAGGAATTTTGACAATCCTCATTAAAAAAATGGAATTGATTTCTCTTTAGGGAGAAAAGTGGAATTGTTCTAAGGCAAGTTACAGCCATGTTCCTCTTTGTCTCACAGAAATTCCTTTGTCTTCTCTTTCCTATAGCCCTGCTGATCTGCAAAATGCACCATTGCAGTCCTTCTTCCCTTCTCTAGGGCACCCAGGAACAAAGGGAAAAGCAGCTCACAAACTCCAGAGATATCAACATTATTTTAAAACACAGGGGCAAACATGCTCCACTCATTGTGATTCTTATAAAAAAACAAAATTTGATATTATCTGATCATATTGTCAAATGTGGAAACAAACTAAAGTGGGAATACATTCATTAAAAAGGTAGAACTTGAACAGACTGATAAGCACCAAGAAGTACTAACACAGGTGACCAAATACATAACTGTGAAGAAGCATCAGTGCTTTTACACAAGCAGTCTGAGAATATCAAGCCTTATAGTAGTGTCTTAAGCTGCTTTTACAAACCCAGTTGATGAGCAGGCAGATTTCTTGGGGGAAAAGAAGAGGGAAGACTTTTAAAATTCTCTTTAAACAGACGTGAAAAATGGGTATATTTAAAATTAATCTCAGAGATCGCAAACTCTTCCAGATGGATTCCCCCAGTTCTGCTCTCTTCTAAAGTGTTTCCCAACAGAAGATGACTCGACCCACCCAGTCAACCTCGTGCCGCAGACTTCTGAACCTTCTGAACTCTGCTGCACTGAACGGTTTAGTTTGCAGCAATAATGTGATCCTACAGCTATTTTCTTTTTTTTTTCAGAGAACTTCAAAATGGAAGCATTTGGAAAACAGGAGCATGGAATTTCAGAGATGGGAAGACTAGTTAGGCCAGTTTAATGAAATAATTTAATATTTTATTGTTTCCTGATCTGAAATGAGTTGCAGCCCATTCCTGTAAAGCACAGTTGCACATTTTTACCTCTGGATCCTTTTGCTAGCACTGCATTCAGAACTTGATTTTGCTTCCTCAGGAAATGTATTTCAGAAGTCAGGGAATTATGCTGCTCTGAGCCATGGATAAAAATGTTTGCAGAACCTATAAATATATACATAAAGGATGATTTATGAGTCATCTCTAGGTCATTAAAGATTAAGCTTTCCAGAGAAGAACAATTTAAAAAATTGCAGGAAAACATGTTATGAAAGATATTTCTCCCCTATATATTTTGAAGGTTAACCCTACAGGCTAAAAGGCAGTTCAGATTAATGCCAAGTAATCCGAAGCCCTGAATCGCAAGTACCTCTCATTACCGGCAACCATTACCAAAATTGCAAAATTATCCCTGGCAATCTCTACCTATCAGCTAAAATTCCAACAGGACAAAATGCCAGAGTATTTTGTGACATTGCTATTCTTCAAAAAGAACGCGAACTGTAGGAAGGTTTACCGTGTATTTCAGTCTTGCTCTGTTCATGTTGTGTTGTATTCAACGACACCATTGTAGAGGATCACTACATTCTACAAACTGGCTGAGGGTGGTAACATAGGCAGGAATGTAAATGGAATCACAGAATAGTTTGGGTTGGTAAGGACCTTAAAGTCCACCCAGTTCCAAACCCCCTGTCACGGGCAGGGACACCTCCCACTGGACCAGGTTGCCCAAAGCCCCATCGAACCTGGCCTTGAACACTTCCAGGGATGAGGCAGCCACAACCTCCCTGGGCAACCTGTTCCAGTGCCTCACCACTACTACAGTGAGGAAATTCTTCCTTATGTCTAGTCTAAATCTGCCCCTCTCCAGTTTATAGCCATAGTTTATAGTCTGGTAATACACATGTTCCCACACCAATCTAGAACACAAGGCCTGAGTCGCTGTCTTTGACTACAAACTGAGTACCCATTTATGATCACAGAGGTGAAGATTGTTCCTGCTTAAATTTAGGTATCCAAAATGAAGATAACTGAGCGTTGATCAGTGTTTAGATAACCAGTGTTGATCAACCATTAACAGTTATGGGGAGAAACAAGTCCAGAGAGTGACTCATCCAGTGCATCCTCTCCACACCTCTCTGCGGATGAGACGCCCTGTTCTCCAGAGACATACTTCTCTCCAGTGCCTTCACAAGAAGCTCTGGGTAGCCAGTACAGAGTTAGATGTCTAACTTTTAGAAACTTGAAGGGTGATGAATCCTACTCTGAGGATCTTATTGTGCTAGTCATATGAATATAAGTGTTAAATCATGTAGCTAGTCAAACTCCAGCCTAGGCAATCCTCATAATGCACTGTATTTAAGCTACTCATCCCACAGTGATGTGTAACGTTACAGTGCATTCTGAAAAGTGCCACCTTCCAGTCTCAAGGTGACTGCCTCTGAAATGCAAGTCAAATAATTGTTATTGCCCTTTATAACCCGCTTATAGTCAGTAAAACACTTCAGGACCCTCTGGAATTAACACTACTATCAAAAGTATTTTTCAGTTGATTGGTTATCACTGTATCTCCTACACTTTAAAGCTTGAAATATCCACATGAGTGTCAACTATTTGGTTAATAGAGAAATAACCAGCTGGCAAAAAAATTAGCTGGATGTATGAGGAGGATGCCTTTCAGCTCCGGCAGTTCAATTCAATTTGATGTGCTGCACTTCCTCTGAGTAATCTCATTTTATTGTAATCCCAACTGAAGCTTTTACTCACTACCTAACTGGGATGTAGTGTGCCATGATACGCACCTCTTGTCATTACTGAAAGACTCAAAGGCTCTAGAAGCCTGGCACTAATGGCATTTTACTATCTATATGTTAAAGAGTTGAGGTAGCTATGTGAACTCAAAAGGCTTTTCCCTTTCAGATTCTAACAAAGCAATTCAACTTGAAGTGGCAAGGCTTGATGGTCTCATCTTGATTCTAATTTAATTTATTGCCCATCACCCAGCTTTATCCTATTTGAAAAGTTATGCTATCATACTCCTACTGAAAGGCTTTAGAATATAACTATTAGTTATCTTACATAATAAGGGATAATGTAGAGCCAGTGGTAACACGGCCAACAATCCTGCAATTTGACCCACTACTGAGACTGCTACTTCTGTGCAGAACCCTGCTGACATCAATTATGCTCTCTGCAGATGCAAAAGTCCATCTAACCAGGGTAAAGTGGAGCATCAAGGCCCACAATTGCAATGCACTTGAGTTTTCATTATATTTTGTGCTGAAAAAGTGAGTGCTAAGGAAGCACACGTTGAAGGTTTCAAAGGAAGCACTGACTGAAAGACAGGAACTATTGAAAATCACAGCAAAGAGGAAGGGAATATTCATTCTCAGGTAAAGCAAAATAAAGGCATACTAAAGCTGACAATAAGCCTGAGTAGATACATCAGTGACTTAAGGGTTAAAAAAAGAACAACAACAAAACCCCCTTTTAATGTTGACTGCTATTAATCACATTTGAAACCTAGGAAACTCAAAATTAAACCTTTGATTTTATTTTGAAGCCTAACATTTGAAATGATTGAAGCAATTATTTTAGTTCTACTTACTTCCACTGCAAACCTCAGCTCTGTAGTAACAATGCACTCATTACCAACACTTGAGTCGTTTATAAAATACTAGAAGCCCAGAGCTATTTAAATACTTAGAAAACCTAAATATTAAAAACGGCAGGGCAAAAATAGTGGGCAGATGCATGTATAAACATCCATATAAATTTATCAGACAAGAATAATTCTATGCATTACCTTTGGTTGAGCAAACAACATCACAAGAATTTAACAGGCTCTCATCAACAATAAAGAATGTTACAACTTGGTTTTGTTTTTTTAAAGGAATACAAACTAAAGAACTATTATGTTAAAGGAAAAAAAATTGTTGTGAATTATTATGTCCCAAAGCTAAAATCTGCTTCAATTTCACTTAGGAACTTCTTTTTATAATGAATGTCAAAAAAGGCCCACCTATTAGAGAAAAAAGCAGCATCATTACTAGAAGAGGGAATACACACAAGTGAAAACATGAAAGAGATTTGCAAAATGCAAAGAACCAGGAAGCACTGAAAGAACATAGTAACAAAAGGAGCTGCTTAACAAGTAGTTGCTTTTTTCTTTCCCAGTTTTCTCCTCTATGCATTGGTAGATGCTCTAAGGCAAGAAGAAGACAGATGGAAAGCCAAAGACAGTTTATAAAGAAAATATACTTTCACTGCATTAAAGGATGCCCTTGCCAGAATCTTTATGAAGCTGTAAAAGAGTTGGAAGTGTTTCAGTGTGGTTATTTCATGAGAACAGCAGGCCTTTCCAGCAGTGTAAATACTTCATGAATGAAAGGGATGCTTTTTATACACCTTTCCATCACCGTAAACTATTCCTGAAAGCAAACTGCCATTTGCAGGTAGTCTCCATTTAAACAGCAAGAGAAATGGATCATGGGGATGATGTAAAACATAATGAATCCAACGTCAATATTAGTGAAACGGAGTAAGAGGAAAGCATGTATGTATTTATTGCCTGCTTCCACTCTGAGTAATATTGCATATTAATCAATTGTCCCATAGGGGAAAAGGAAGGAAGGAGAGCAAGAACAGAGCAAATTGTGGGAAAGTACACCTGGTGCGGTGTGCTTGGAAAGGCACTACAGAAGCACCCTTAGTGAAAGCCTGGCTGCCTTCTTGTGAAAAGTTTTAAACGCAGAGCTTGGCTTTCAAAGATGCTGAACACTAGCAACAGAGAGCAGTGACTCTGAATTTGCATACCTATTTTTAGTATTTTCCATCCACTGCTTTATATTAGAGTTTGGAATGAAAACCAGCTCTACGTTAAAATTTCCATCAGTTTCTGTCAGGTATTTCTCATTAAAAACTCACGATGTCATTTTGTGTAGGACACATTTATCACACCAATCAATTCAAATGACAAGCTGAACGCCACGGCCCAGGCTCTGTCTTACAGATATTTTGTCCCTGTATGTAAACACAAGCTGGTTTTAAAGCAGTCATAAAATTGCAGAGAAGGCATCTTCACCAGCCCTGTTAGCAGTGGTGCTGTATTCACCACTCTGGGTAACCCAGAGAGGGGATAGGAAAGCTAATTCCACAACATCCCTACTTTAGATCCATGGCAGCAGTGTAGTTTAGAGCAAAGCCTCTCCTCCTCCATTCATACTGAGTTCAGGTCCCACTGAAATTATTTTGATAAAATGGGCTTTCCCTCTGCAACTGCCCCTGGCTGGATACAGCAGAGAATTAAAAGATGACAACCTAAAACCCAAGACCGTGGTAACAATAATGATATCCCAAAGGGGTAGGGAGGGGGAAAGGTCTGCTGGTAACAGAACTAGAAGGGTCTTTCAGTCCTCCAGATTAAATTCAAGCGTGGTATCACCAGTTGTCATCAAACTCCCTGCTAGCACTGCTCCCTTAGCAATAGGCACACTTGTAGGTTTGAGGCTGTGTGGGGTACCTGTATCCCATATAAGATTTAAGCATTGGTACTGGGTACACTCCAAGCAACGAACTCAAGGAAGAGGCACATTAGATCTGTATTTATGCTGCTTTACAAGCATGGAAAAGCTATGTCTGCTGATGATGCCTGAGAGACAGCAGTGTTCAGAGAAAGGCACATCACTTTCCAACTGTAAAGGGGTGTGGCTTGTTCCAAAAAGCACACAAAAACATTTCCAGCAACATTTGATCCCTCAGGCTTTAAGCAGGAAACGTGGATTTAATGTGTCAGGAAATAAATTCTTACCTTGATCTGGCTCCTTGTCTGTCACTTGTCTCTCAAGCTGCTTCCTCAGTCTCTCATTAGTTTTTATGGAGTATTCTAAGCGTTGTCTCAGGATTCGAATTTCTTGCAGATGCTCCATTAATAACTCTAAATACACCAAGAGACCACTTCTTACTTAGAGTAAATGATTGTATTCCTTTACACTGTGTACTCCTGTCAAATCTAACGTGCATTAATACTAAAAAAATTATACAGAGCTGTTCCAAATGACAGACAGTAAATATCCAACTCCACAACTGCCTTTTTCCATACAAATCGTGCAGTGAGTGAAAATTCCAGCTCTGCATTTTAACCTGAAGAATGCTAAAGTTTTAATGCCTTTAAATTTCTTCTTCTTACAGAATTGTAGTAGATAACAATTTTACCTAATTAAAACATTCCCCAATCTGGGAAACAAATCCAAAGTTCTGCAGTGCAGCTTCACATTCAGGCTCACACACCACAGTATACATTTTTCCTTATAACAATAGGAAGCTTACCAGAGTAACTCAGACATAAATTTGACTTTGACTTACACAATGCATACAATAATAAATAAGTCTCTTCTATCAAGTTGCATTACTGTACCTTCTCTTTCTTGCTTTGCCATTCTACATTTTTTCTTCCATTGGCTGTAAGTTTCAGCTTTACTCAGGAACTTATCTGTTCTAACTGTCACAGTCTCATTTGTCAGTTTATCCATGTCACACAGCCCTGGTTTACTCTGCAATATTTTTCTCCTGAACAGTACATGCTATCTCAGCTATTAAATTTTCATCGTTGCCTATAACAAACTACTGCATCACTTGCACTTAGTGAAACTATCCAGGTCAAACATGACACCACTTATTAATTATGCAGCACTTACAATTCTCAAGGAAACACAACACTGGCTTTTAAAAAATTAGAAAATCTCTCTTTTTCAATGTAATAATCTCTTGACAATTGTCTGTTTTCCCCTTATAACTTGTCTATTTAAAGACCGTCTGGAGTACAGTAAAAGACGATAGTTTAAAACAACACAGACACAAAATATCATAGTTAATTTTGTTTCAAACAGGAGGCAGTTCAAATGGTTGCCATCTCTACACGCCTTATTACCAAAATTGCAATGATTATGCAAGATACTGGAAAGCTGAAACAGACAAACATTCTTCATTATTTCTTAATTAGTTCCCTTGTGTCTTATTTATCACATTTTCCCAATATCTAGTGAATCTTCAGTGGGAAAAAAATCACCTGGGGGAAACTTGTTTGGCAGAAGCGCCAGTGTGCCATGCTGTCCTTCCAGGTCAAGCCTGTGCTCTGGTGATCCAAGAGACGACTGTTCTGACAAATCAAAGTCAGACAAGCTATGAAGAGCAGATGGTACAGGTGATTCATCCTTCAGTTGCTGGTACCTTGTGGTGTTCTTCTCGTTATCCCTTTTCATAGAATCATAGAATCATAGTATCACCAGGTTGGAAGACACCCATCGGATCATCGAGTCCAACCATTCCCATCAAACACTAAACCATGCCCCTCAGCGCCTCATCCACCCATCCCTTAAGCCCCTCCAGGGAAGGTGACTCAACCACCTCCCTGGGCAGCCTCTGCCAGTGCCCAATGACCCCTTCTGTGAAAAATTTTTCCTAATGTTCAGCCTAAACCTCCCCTAGCAGAGCTTAAGGCCATTCCCTCTCGTCCTGTCCCCTGTCACTTGGGAGAAGAGCCCAGCTCCCTCCTCTCTACAACCTCCTTTCAGGTAGTTGGAGAGAGCAATGAGGTCTCCCCTCAGCCTCCTCTTCTCCAGGGTAAACACCCCCAGCTCTCTCAGCTGTTCCTCATAAGGCCTGTTCTCCAGCCCCCTCACCAGCTTCGTTGCTCTTCTCTGGACTCGCTCCAGAGCCTCAACATCCTTCTTGTGGTGAGGGGCCCAGAACTGAACACAGGATGTTTTAAGATACAAAAATTATTTTATTGCTTTGGAAGCATGAACGGAGAACTTGGTGTCAAATGTATCCAACACAGGTAAAGCCGGTGAATATGTGTGACAGAAGGCAAGAAACCACTACACATCGCAGCTATATCTCAAGACTGAAATTCAGACCTCACTCAAGCCAGCAGGAATAATCAATGGATCTCCAGCCTAGGGCTCATATTGCAGCGCGAGACAGTCACCTCCATGATCAGGGGACCTCAAGATGCCTTGAACAGGCAGCTGAGGATTCCTGTAGCACAGAAGAGCCTCAGGCTGGCATAAAACCAACATATGCAGCATAACAACACCTGCTCTCTTCACCTTCAGCATAAGAGTGTTTTGAGAATTGTACTTGAGTGATCCTGAGCCAACCCCCAAGGTCATGGGAACAGAAAGGTGCCTGACTCTCCCTCCTAGCAGCCGCAATTAGGATTACATCTGAACATACACAACAGTGTATCATAGAACATTTTGTTTGTTTGTGAAAGGAACGATCCTGGTAGCATGATGCTTCCCTTCATTATCTCAGCTGTTTGCTAAGGAGGGGGGAAAAAAAGCCTTTCTATGGATATTTTATGAACAACGTGGATATTAATGAAACAGGCAACACAACCAAAGCCCTGCCAGAAAGCAAAGCTGGGGAAACATGGAGCTGCAAACACAGAGCATCCTTACCAACTTATCAAACAACTGACAATCTGGCAAACATTCAGTTGCATTCTTACCTTAGAGCCAATTCATAAAGTACAGTAACTTCTGTGCCTACTGATTCTCCTGCAAAGTAGAAATATCTGGTTAAAAATAGATATTGAGAATTACACTCTTTTCTCCTCCATTTTAAACTATCTAAATATAGAATGGTAAATTAATGAGAAATTAGAAAAGTTAACAGATACTCAAGACACTGGGTGTTAATGTCAAATGCTGTACATCAGCAAAACTATTTATAGCCCAGCAACAAAGCAATAGCTTTCTCTGGAGTTAAAACAAAATGACTAGGAATCACAGACATGAGGTTTTCCAGCCTTGGCGTTTTTGTTAGCATACATTTGTAAAACATGGTGCTATATGGCAAAAGGATTAGAGGCACATGCAATTACTTCTTCAGTAAAACTGATGTAAAACAATTCCATCTCACTTGGATTTTGTCCATCCAGAGGAAGGCTAACCAGTTATCTTTAATACAGAGGTACACACGGGATTTTGCCTGCAACATTCTCCGTGAGATAGTGTATGAACACAAGCACAACTCAGAGCAAGAGGCCTAGACTCAGACACTGATCTGAACAAGGCAGAGAGAGCTTCGTGGTGTCACCTTGGGTCCCTCTATTTTAATTTTTTTGTGCAATTAAGCAAAAGCAGCAGGCAAGAGCTGCACAGCTGAAACTTCAGGGGAATGAATTGAAGGTCAGGATGGAAATGCAGAGACAGAAGGTTGTTTATGCTGCTTCTTTACAGTCAATTCTTAGTACGCTGGATGTTCTTTATAACCCTACAAACATCATTTTATTTTAATGTGTGATTCAACGCAACACCATTGTGTTAGATATATTGAATTGTCTCGGTTGTCAGTAACTTTTCACAGTATATAGGATACCATCTG
This sequence comes from Phaenicophaeus curvirostris, assembly GCF_032191515.1. NCBI lineage: Eukaryota > Metazoa > Chordata > Aves > Cuculiformes > Cuculidae > Phaenicophaeus > Phaenicophaeus curvirostris. The sequence goes on from NC_091411.1 coordinate 6,189,911, forward strand.
TTGGTTTGGGGCATTTTTTAAAGGCATTTAATGTTTATTCACTACACAGTCTTCTCATTTGTGATGCAAGGAATCTCTGTAGCCACTGAAATCATTGAATACACTCAATCTTTTATTACACTGCTATGACACACTAGCTCTAACACCTTTTTCTCATATACAGCTCCTTTATATGAGCAATCAAAACTGCAACATGCTGCCCCTGAGAAGCCTTCGATGGAGATATCCATTGCTCAGCCTCATAGTTAGCTGGGATGTTTCCTGACACAGAAAATCCTGAAGCCTACTTGTAACTAAACTTTCACTACACTCTAACCACTATATTCTGAACAGTTTAAATATGTACGCGCTAAGATAAATGACTCAAAATGGAAGGTGTCGATACAGACGACAACTACAACAGTAAAATCCAGTCTTGTTGGAGCACTGAAATTTATCTTCCAAGACAATTCTCCCTATAAATCGTTTAAAAGCAACCAAGAGGAAGTTAAGGCTTCTTTCTCATTAAAAAGAAAAAAAGCAACCTTCAAATTTCAAGAACGTCACTATATCTCTGACAATAAGCACAAGACACTGCTACTTACCATATAGGACTTTCCCTTCTAGCTTCTCAAACAATAGTACACTTTGATTCAGTTGTTCACGGAAGCCTTCAGCAACATAATAATCTACATCACTGGCTTGAAGCAGTTCCTCAAAAGCTTTAATAAGGCTCATCAGATGTTGACGGTAAGCGACACAGCCACTCTGGATCTCTTTAATTTGTTGACGTTGAAAGGAGAGTTCTCGAGCTTGTGAATGAACTAATGAATCATACCTAAGAAAATGAAATTATCTTTAAAGTAATTTCCTGACCATAAATAACATTTAAATATAAATAAAAAGTGAATTAAACTTATATGCCTGAGCTATAATTTTATGTTACCCAATTTTCTTTTAAAATGCTTTTACAGCCACAACAAGAAATACATCATCCCTAACTGTTGAATTTTGTATTTGTGGACATAATTTGTGGGTTATTATCCTTCACTTAACTGCTTCATTTATAAGATGAGCAGAAACTAAAGTGATGACTTGTTTGTCTGTCTGGAAATAAGCCGAATGGCATGCAAAGGTGTCAAATTAAAGTAAATCACAGAGAATACATGAAAAGAATTTTTAAGAATCCACATTTTTTTCCTGTCTGGTTGGGGATTTTTTTTGTTGTGGTTTTTTTTAATTCGCTATGGAGGAACAGATGGAGCTGTCCTTTCTTCTGAAACTTTATGTATTTCCTGCCAGGAGCACAATATTGGACTTCCTGAGCTGATGTTTTCACCCAGTGAGAAAACTCTCCATGTTTATGGCCAGAGACATGACCCCGACAGCCACTGTGGTGTCAAAACTCTCGTACTCCACAAGCCACGATATGAACTTCTACCCAGATCAATTGAATTTATTCTACTCTTACAAACAGAGACATCCCCTTTACCCTGCCACTGTCTGTATCACAGATAGACTTCTACAGAATCAGACGTTAGCAGAGAGAAAAGGATCTGAAAAGACACAGAGAATCAAACAGTATACGGGACATAAACAAAAGCTGTGGCAGTGTGGGTTGTTACAGAATTTTTATTGTCATTTGTATAGGAAGAGGAGCATAACTCAGTTTCGGGTCTGTCACTTGTGACTCATGCAGTTGTCCTAGACAGTGGTGATAAAAACTTTACAGCAATCCATACTGTCTCATTCCTTAATTTACACAGCTAGATCTTGCTTTGTAAAATGGATGAGGTGTATTTTCAACATATGTAAATTTATGTGTACTATGTAGCACCACTGTATTTTATGACAGTAATACTAGAAGAAACACAATAGTCCGTGCTGGTAGCTGCTCAGTGTCTCCAAATATTTCTACTCCAGCATTCTGAAGAACGCCACCGAGCCAAATATCTTTCCTTGTTATACTTCCTGCCGTTCTGCAGGCCCTCAGGACACTAACAATAACAGAAGGGGGAAAAGGAACAGGGGAAAAGGTTTGGTCTTATGGTATCCCATGGCATCTATTCTACATCTGTGACTATGCTGTATACATGCTAGCAAAAATGCTGCCCCTAGTCTTCCACAAAACCCAAGGCTGATACTTTCCAGCCTCTCGTAACTGATTTTCCAGCTTATGAGCTTATGCTAAAAAATGTCATTCATTAATTTCTACAGATACCTACTTTCACATCCTTCAGAGGAAGGCATTACACAACCCAATGCAAAATAAATTATAACTAGAGCATAAACTTCCTATATTATACATAAAGTACAGTCACACAAACAGAAGGGCTAGCATGAATCCCTCAGCCAGTTGCCCGTGGAGACATTTCTGTCTTAAGTGGGATGTTCCATTTTCTGATACTTGTTACCGGAAAAAACAGGAGATGCAAAACCGTAATACTGTGATTCAAGAGGTCAGCCTGTCTCACAGAGTAACTTGAGGAGATTGGACTATGCTCAAGAGTGAAGGTCTTGCAGCAAAGCGAGCTGTGGAACTGAGATGCAGCGAGAGACACAGGTGCCTGGCACCAAATTGTTACAGAGGATGACATGAGCTTATCAGGAGCAGTTCTGTTGTAAGAAAAATACTAACTTGTACTTCAAGACACCTTTTAAATAAACATTTCAGTTGCTTTATGCTAATGTCAGTGAAATTTAGCCTTTTCTATAACAACACGCTCATATGTTAATAAAATTATCTTCCTATTACCTTCCTATGTTATTTGGCATTTCTGTTTACAAAAAGGAACCTGAAACAGTAATAGCTTTTACTCACTTGGATGGTGACTTTTCTCTCAGTTTGTTCTGAAGATGATGTGATTCCTCAGGATGCATACTTGCAATTTGCTCTTCTTCAAGTTCTGCCTCATTTGCTGATAGTAGGTCCTTAAGGTTGTGTGCTGTCCCCATATCAGGTGCTTTTGAAGACTCTGAATTCCTGTTTTCAGTGTGGATCTCACAATCCATCAGCTGATGGGCACTAGAAAATGTTTTGATTTTTTGCATAGCTGTATCTTGCACTTGTACAATATGTTCTTCCCCAGGTAAGGCTCTGTCACTCCAAACTATATTGGAAACACCACTCGACAAAAGAGGGTCAGAGTTCTGTAAATTAAACACGAACATTTTGTACTTTTCAAGCTCAGATTCCATTTTCTTAATTCTTTGTTTCAATTCTTCTGTGTCATCTATGACTTCACAGTCATCAAGTCCATCTGTACTTGTTACATTCAATCTGGGAGAACGCTGGCACCTGGAACCTGAATATGCGGTGGCTGAGTCAATGTCCTCATGTTCCGTGGAATAAAACTCTTCATTTATCTCTTTTAATGAACGCTGAGTATTCACGTTGCTAATGATATGATGATTTTGCATTTCTGAAAAATAGGAGGCTTGTGTATGAATTTTAATATTTCTTTATCTGACATTCTGTTCTTAACAGCACTAGAAAGAATTCATTTACTTCTATAATAACAGAATAAAAATGCAGAATAATTATGAACTATACAATATTAGTTTGGGACATCTGACCCCTTTCTATGATTTGCCTATTAATTCAAGTTGCACATCAAATATTTCAAACCTCTTATCACCTTTGAAATAAACAATACTCCAAATATACCCACTTTCGTTCCCCAAATGATTGAAAATTACTTTTGCTACACACAGTCCTGAATCTGGCATCGATAAAACCCAGACGTTTCCAGCCACAAATACAATAACCTTAAACGTAACACACTGAGATATAAAACTAGACTCTATGACTTTAAATGGCTCTTCCCAAAACTTCTAATTAAATATTCTTTTTCTCCTCATTTCAAAAATCTATACAAAATCAGCTGGAGTATCAAGTCAGTGGAATTTTAGGAAGATTATCAACAAAATAGTAAAATTTGAAAAGAGAGGGTTTATAACTTCTTTTTAAAATGAGTTCTAAACAAAATCCAGTGTTAAATGTTCAGCGTTAAAGGTTTTACTGGCACTCAGTTGGCAAGCACGGCACAGCTCAGTTGACTTTGCTATAACTAATGCAGTCACCCCAGATTCAGACCAATAAAAACTGTGTATTCCTACATATATTCCATGTTTATAGTTCTGTGTATGTCGAGAGCTCTATGTGTAATTATCTAAAAAAATAGTTATTTTCTGTTTATCAGTAAATTAAATTTTATCTTTCTATTAGTTCTGCAAAAGATCAGTACGAATTAGAATTTCTTCTTTGGGAGCCACTCACTGATCTTCCAGAGGTTCATGTTTTCAATTTGGTTTCCTTGGAGAATTCAAATGCCCAGGTTCAAGCCCTAAATCAGTACAAAATCCCAGTGGAGGTAGAACTGGTTGCATATGAAGGACCAAATGAAGCCCAACCACAAGAGAATAAAACAAAATATAACCTAAAAGCCAGAAAAAAAAATGAAGCTGCAATACTGGGATATCAACATTTAAGAAATTAAGGCTAGGTGACATTCTCTGTATTACACGTGTTGCTGCACACCGTTATCTGTGTCATTCTAAAAGTGACAGAATTACAGGACAGAAATGCTTCCAAGGAAATCCCTGCACGTGAATTCAAGAAGACACGTGGAATAAGAGAATGCAACACTTAAGTTCACAGCTTCTTCTCAGCTGCTGCAATAGCACCGATGGCAAGAAAGGTTGCAGGCTGAGATGGACAGAAACCCAGACACCAGCTGAACTCTTCAACTTTGCCATCCTGATTGTGTGTAAACCTTCCAGGTAATAAAAATTATAAATAAAAACAGAAGAAGAAATATTTCAGACTAGAACAGCGGTTATAGCTTTCAATTAAAAACTTCCCTTTAATTAGAGGAGAACTAATAAGCTCTGAGTGCATGTATGTGTCCACATACACAAACAGCACACAAAGAGCATGATTCTGCAAACAAACTGACTGGCTTCAGTGACACTGCTTATATAAATAAAATTAATGTTGTGACAAACAATTATAAAACTGGCCATATCCTCTGTACACTGTATGTTAACCGGGCTACTCAAGCCTTTCTGAAAAAGACTAATGGATGATGCAGAAACACGTAAAACACAATAATAAGCCTATTTACATTTTCATTAAACTATTCCATTAGGTTTCAACCTAGTTGAATGCCTTCAAATAATTTAGATAAGCAAAATTCCATCATTCAGTTGCTTCATTCCAATAGTCCATAACTCGATGCAGAAGCAATAAGTAACAAACATTTAATTCAGAGAAGAATTTAGAAGCGAGGACATTAGCAAGAGAGATCTGAGTAAGGCACATAACTCATTATCTTACTGGAAACGAGACTTGTAAGTTCCTGCAGTCCTTCTGAAAGCATAACCTTTAAAAGACCAACTTGGATTCTTAGAGTAATTAATCCATACTAAGGAAAAAAGATTTAAAATCCACAAATAATGGAAAGGGAGACAATTACCTGCCGCAATTTATAATTTTGCACAATTCAGAGGAAACTAGAGTTTTAAATTTTCTTTTTCTTTTCATATATTATACCATAGAAATTCTCTACCTTGACAGTTTTGCTCACTTTTGTCCATCGCATGTTCATTCTCACCCCCTGTACCTCGATCAACACCTTGCAACTCCACCTGGGCCTCACTATTACCCAGCTCGGGCAAGGAGTCACCTGGAGAACAGCGGGGAAAGGTAAAACAGAAGTCAGTAAGTGACTGAAAAACAATTAAGTGGGGAGAGTTACAAATAAACAGACAAAAAACCCCAAACTCCCACTCTACAAATCCAAACTTGGTTCTCTGACAATGTGGAAGAGGAAAATCATGTGAAGAAGAACAGCTATGCAAAATATAACACAAATATTACTGATCATACGAAACAGTGTTAGCACATATTTTTAAAATACTTTCATAAGGGTAACAGCTAAGAGTGTGAATTACAAAGGCTTCCTACCAACAAAGATAAACATTTAAAGTCACCTTTACAAGGTAGCAGTTATCAACTTTCAGTGTATTTTAAAATGTTTTATGTTAAGCTTAGAGAAAAGGCTAAGAAGTTTCTCCAATATGACCACAGATTATGAACTAATCTGCAATCTCCCATTGCATCAAATCTCACAATTACCAAACACACAGTGCAACTGTTATCCAGAGTAAAGAAATCAGTGTGGCAAGGAAACCAGTGGAAGGATTGCAGTCCTAACAGGCTCTGATTCATTTCAGGATCCAATTCAGAAGTCCTGCCCTTCTCAAAATTCTCCATGGATTTTGCATCTACCAAAATTAATCGCTATAGTCTACCATGTGAGTATTTACAATAAGGTTGTGCCACAACTCTCCTTTACCACAATAATATTACCATTAACAACAAAGCCTCTGGAACCTCCGCATTTGACAGTGGCTTGCTTGCTACTTGACTGAATCTTATTTCTTCTATTTACACCTCCTCTCTTGCCCACATATAATTTACATCTCTACTGTTTTTAATCTAACTGCTAAATGCACTTTCTTTTTTTTGGCTGCTCCAAATCTTTATATAACATCTACTGTTCTTCGCCTTACATTCCTTATACCTTCCTGATCCAGATACTTTGTCGACAGCTGAGTTGAAATTAACTCAGTCCCACTGGAAATGGACACGGATGACTTGACTTATCAGTGGAATATTGGAAAAACTTATTTATGCCACATAAACAAATATAGTATTTTCATATTCTCCTGTCTCCATTGCAGACAGTTTTCATGACAGTTGCCATGCTAGGAAGGAGATTTTTCATTTACCTAACCAGTGACATGTATGTGTGCGTGTGTGGGCACCCTGGGAAACTGTCCTTCATTATATACACTTTATGCCATGTATACAAAGCACTTTCCATTCCATACAAAGCTGGTTTACATTCTAGTGGCAAAGATAAGAGGTAAAAAAAGGTGTTTTTCAAGATCTGTATCTGCCTACCCAAGAAAATCACAAGACTAAGCAGCATTGTACATATGTAAAAGCTACCTGCTTTTACTTTCTGCTACAAGAAAAGAAGCCACCATTTCAAGCAGCATTACAGGTCATTATGCCTGCTCTGTATTTACCTCTCACTGATGTGCTTTCCTCTGCAGGCTCTTTTTGAAGGCTTTCAGTTACAGGCTCATTCAATAGCTCTCCATTTATCTGTGGCCAAAATGCTTTGTTTCGTACTTGACACGCTTTCAGACCTTCACAAGGTACCCCGGCATGATGCTGTAGTTCTGAATCTGACTTCTGCACACAGGAGTTCAAAGACACATTTCTTAAGGGCCTGGATGATTTTAAAGGAAGAGGCAGACGAGACTTCTTGGGCTGGTAAGCAGGATCAGTCTGAAAAGGCATGGATAAAATAGGGAGTTGGGAGCTCACATGTAACAGTCAAGTAAAGGAAGGATAATCAAATATTCCAGGAAAAATAAAAACTTTCCAGTAAGATCAGCAAGCTGTCACATGAAATAGTTCTGAAAATGAGATTCCTTGCAATGTGGAAAACAAACATTCAGGGAGAAAAATAACCTATCCCACTCATTCAGTTTTCCCCAAGTGCTGCTTATGATTCCAGAGCCACGCAGTGAATGGCTTCCAGTTCACAAAGCAAGACAGCAAATTCACCATTGATTGGAAAAGGCTTTTAATGAGTAGGCGTATTCATTAACCCTGAATCTGTGTATGCCCTAGGAAAATAGTTTCTCACGCAAATTGACCTCTCTAACTGCTGCTCCCTAGTCTCCTGATTTATATACATTTATGTCTGACAGTCCAGAAACTGTTTCTTTTACATCTTCAGGGCTTTTTTTTTTCAAAGTGCAGATCCTCCTAATTTTTTCACAAATTCCTCAACACATTTTCCTTTCTTCATGGAATCATTGAATGGTTTGGGTTGGAAGGGACTTTAAAGCCCATCCAGTCCCACCCCCCGCCATGGGCAGGGACACCTCCCACTGGATCAGGGGCTCCCAGCCCCATCCAACTTGGCCTCCAGGGACGGGGCAGCCACCTCTGCTTTGGGCAACCTGGGCCAGGACCTCCCCATCTCCATAGGAAAACATTTCTTCCTAATATCTAACCTAAATCTACCACAGATAAACTCTTTATAAACAAGAATAGCTTCTTCACCCATTTGTGCTATAAATTGCTTCTGCAGGATTCCCGTTTCCTGCTATAACAGACATTCCGTCATTGGAGCTGGGGGGAGAAGTTAAATTTCTTAAGTCATTACATTTTAGCCTCTCAGATTCTGAAGACTGCATAAAATAAACGTGTCCTTGTTTAAACCAGAGAGCATAAACCAGTGCTATCTTCAAAAAGATAAAACCATGCTATATGTTGATGAGAGTTCTGGAATTGTGTGTAATAATAATAAAAATCAATAATGGCACGTTCAGATAGATTTAGTTTATTTTTTTGCTGTTCATTTGCTCCACCAGTGTCATAAGTCCTGTAATTTCTTCTACCACCCAGTGTATTCTGAAATACCTTTCCACATTCATTTCTTAGCAATTATAGTCCTTACACAATTTAAAATAATAAAAAGCAGGTTCCATTTTCCTAATGATGCACTGAATTCCTTTTGTACATACATGAGTACCATATCATTTGGAGGCTGAAAAATAAATCCAGGCGGCGTGAACTTCCTGCTAGTTTTACTAACCTGCTCTAATAATGCCAAACGATTTCCAGATGTCTCGAGGCTGTTGCACAGACAGATACGTCACCCAGATTACCCCAAGTCCAGCTCAGCTGGCTACAGGACATTATTTATGAGAGCCATTCAGAAGCAAAAGTGATACTGCATTAGTCCAAACATGAAAGTTGTTAAAGCAATTGACTCGGGGACTGCACTGAGGTTGCAACTGATTAAACTAGAGAGGAATCTGGAAAATGATGACTCTAAATAGTACAATGGAATTTAATGGAAAAAGCAACTTGGAAAAAGATCATTGCAGAAAGAACCCCAGGTGTTCCCGGTGGAGGGCAAGCAGTCTTTACCTGCCTTCAGAGATTGTCCTTCATTCCGGAAAAATAAGACCAGCAACTCAAAGACAGCATTAGCACTCTTAAGCAAGCCACCACATGCAGATCTTAACAAAACAGCCAGGTCCTCAAATTCTTCCTTCCTCTACTACCCATCTTTATTCGTCCCAACTTCCACCTGTCCTCACCTCTCCATGTGTTCCTGGAGGCAGCTGATCTGGATAGCACCAACTCAAACAAGAGAGAGTGCACATCCACCCCTTTCTGTCTTGGGCCAAGGCATCCCCAAGATGCAGGAATGGTTGTCACAGCAGCCACCCTGCCAAACAAGACGGACCAAGCGCCTAATGCACTAAGTATGTTAACATCTCATTTCCATTATCATCCTCTCTCCTCTCCAAACATAAAGTTTTTAAAGGTAGAAAATACATCACCAGTAAGAAAAGCTTAAAAGACCAAGAATGTACCTGGATATATCGATGGATTTTGATTAAATGTAAATTGTTTAGTGAAACAAGACATAGGTTTTGATTTTCAGGGTTATCATAACCTATTGCTAAGACTGGCATGAATTTTCTAGGGTGTTGCCAGGGACCAACTGTACATGCCAAAATCTTTCCAAACAATACTGAAATGTTTATGTACAGAACAAACCCTTACCAACATCTCTGGGCTTACAAGCCCCTCTTCCTTCAGAAAAATGAACCCAACAAGAACAAGCCAGAATAAAAATGAGTTGTTCCCAATTGCTAGTCACAGAAATCTCTTGATCACTAAAGTCATGGAAACCATTCTTCGCAGAAGGTGCTACACCATTCTCTTTTAGCAGTGCACAAAATCAAAACTGATACTTTCCTTTGTCTGCTTTTCAAGAACCAACATCTTCAAAGAGTTTTCAGCTTCACTTCCATAACTGCTACTGAAACAATGCACCTAAACTCTTCAGCAGACATTGGTTTCCCACCTCTTTGTTTGGGCTTTCAGACTGCCAGCACACAAAAAGCTTGAAAACTTATCCAGCACAAGCAAATTGCACCTGTACTCACAAAACTGATTCTGTGCACTTAGGTTCCCAACAAAGATGAAGAACTGCCGCCACACTTTATAAAGTGTTTCTGGTCTTATTTCTTTAAGAGCAAGACACAATGATAAGAGGATAATAAAAGCCTCAAATGAAGATCCAGGTTTGTTGAAACCTCCTATTAACTCCTCATCAGCACACTCACAATAATTATGCAAGTCTTCCAGTTTCTAGAATGCATTTGCCATTTAGATTTAATAACGCCCTGTTCAGAATGCCCCGGTTCTGCGTATTATGAAGATCTATGCAGAGAAATAAGGCAGTACAGAATCAGGCCATTATGCCATAAACTACCTCTTTCTCCAAAGCTATAATATTTACTACTATCTCATCCCAGTGAGGATTGAAATTCAATTAATTAATGTTCTAAAGCACACTGAAGTATGTGATGAAAAGCTCTGAACATTAAGAACAATTATCTAAAATATATTTAGCTTACATCTCTTTTCCTAATTTTAAAAATTACACAAAAGCAAGATTTCATATTAGAAATGAAACATATTTTTCTCTTTCATACATCTATTCCCCAAGTACCAGAAAGAGAATCTTAAATAAACTTACTTCATTTGTTCCCCTTGCAAAAAAAAGTCTTTCATGCTGTTCACCCTCCTCATACACATTTTCTTGCTGATGTTCTCTTTCTGCATTTAATCTTGAATATTTTGGTTTTTCTTCTGAGGTTCTTTTTTTGCCTTCGTGTTTGAATCTCATGACATTACTCTCTAAAGTCATTGTTTGTGTAGCTGCATCTTTCAATTCCACTTTCAACAACACAATACCCTTATTAATCTGTGGTACTGCATCTGGATAAAGCTTCTCTTTCCCATCAGAAGTTGATTGCAATTCTACTTGCTGCTTTAAGAATTTATTGACCTGCTTGAAATGTTTGAGTTCAGCTCTTAGTTGAATAATCATTTGCCTAAGATCTTTTTCATCCTTTTTCTCTGTATCTTCTTCCTCCGTTGTGTTCAGACGATCTAACTGTTCATTTACAATTTTCATTTGCTCTTGTCTGCTGTAGTCAGGAAGGAGAAAAGAAAAGGCATGAATTTTGATTATTCTTTAAGCAAAAAAGAATACCTTCTAAGAAACCTTTTTGCAGTGTCTTGACGTATTAGAAATTCCCAGGAGATTCTGTTTTGCTCACTAATGAATTACTCACTAACAAACAGAGTCTTTGAAACCTCTTCACAACTTGAGTTATATCATAAATTACCTCATCAATGTTTTTCTCTTGTTTATAACTATATATGCTCTGCTGCCCCTTCTCCATTCAAGAACAGATATTAAACCTCTTGGTAACTAAATGAATTGCTTATTTAACACAGCAATATAAGGAACAGGAATGGATTTTCTAGAGTTTACACTCTGATTTAACTACCTTAAAAATAAAATTCTAACAAAACACAGGGGACTCTAGATGCTGAGTTTTTCTGAAAATGTATCCCTTCATGCATTTCTAATGTAACAGGGAAGATGGAAACTGAGAAAGCAGCCAAAAACCTGCAAAACCAGCTCACTACAGGCCACCAAACTCTCCCACAGATAACCAGTGGTCCATGGACAACAGCCTGGAAAGCAATATTTTAAGTAAAAGTGCAGCCAAATAAGAGACATTCAAAGCACAAGCCCTTAGCTTCTACAGATGATTTACTGCATCCAACAGAGAGCTGTTAGTGCCACCAAACATATAACCCAGCATTTAAAACAACTGCATTTGCATAGTTAGCATTTGAAACCGTAGAAGCTAACTAGGCTTTTTACATCATTCTCTGGCATCTAATGTCATTAGTGAGAATTAAATCACGCAAAGCACAGGCTCATCACCAGTCAATCTGGTCATTTATACTAAAACATAGAAAAGATTATACACTAGAGTGGTAAAGATGATGGTGCTGGAATCACTCATTAGTAGACTTTTAAGTAAAGTTAACAAAAAAAACAATGTGATCTATTTATCTTCTAACAGAACAGTATCTCCTCATTTACCACTAACGAGTGCTTTGATAACTAAGACCATTTATGCCTGTTGAAGAGTTTTAAATAGTAATGTAAAAATACAGAATTGCTCGAGTAAAGTCAAGTGTGGTGCGCATCGAACACAGAAAACAGGATTTGACTGGTGTAATTCCACAAGATATTAGGTTACCAGCACTGCTGAGCACAACATATATGGAAGATCGTCCCCATTGCTCTCCAGAAACCACTATGGCACTGAGGGGCACTGAAAAAACGTCCCCTAATGCTGTACATAGTCATTAGACTGTGGGGAGAACTAGAAAAGGAAAATGGGGAAGATCGCCAGCAGGAGATGAAGCAGTATAACCATGAAATTGGGAGAAATTAAACTGGTCAGGCTTCGGTTCCTCAACACACTCTTCTCTTGCCTGGTATTGTCCAGTTTCTATGGAAATGAGCATTTCAGCTGGGAATTGATGAAATCATAGTGTAACACACACAGACCTGAAAACCACTGCTTACAGTAGGGCTTACGGAGATTAGTTAGTTATGCAAGTATATTCTCCAGTATGAAAAGTGACCTATGTTCTTATAACATGGTTCATCTCAGCGTGGTCCTACAAGTGACTATGCTGAATAATGGATGAGTAAACTGCAGAACATGGGCACAGACTCCCCAAACTGCTGACAGAGAGTGAACCTCTGTCCAAGCAGTTCAGATGAAATGGCAAAGGCCACAAAGCATAATGTCCAATCAACATTAACCCCGTACAACAGTCACTGTAACTCCATTTCCTTCATCTGGGAGCACCTCCTATACAAGGACAGGCTGAGAGAATTGAGGTTGTTCAGCACAGAGAAGAGAAGGCTCTGAGGAGCCCTTAGAGAGACTTTCCAGTACCTGAAGGGGGCCTACATGAAAGCTGGGGAGGGGCTGTTTACAAAGGCTTGTAGTGATGGGACTAGGGGCAATGGGTATAAACTGGAGAGGGGCAGATTTAAACTAGATATAAGGAGGAATTTTTCTTCACTATGAGAGTGGTGAGACACTGGAACAGGTTGCCCAGGGAAGTGGTGGCCGGCACACCCCTGGAGGTGCTTGAGGCCAGGTTGGATGAGGCCTTGGGCAGCCTGATCCAGTGGGATGATCTAGTGCCCATCACAAGGGCGGGTGGAACTAGATGATTTTTACAGTACCTTCCAACCCAAACTATTCCATGATTCTATTCTATGATCCTCAGTTCCTTACACATAATTTTTACAGCAATGTAATCTCATCCCCACCACCACATCACCTTTCTTTGGCCTCCGCTCTCAAATGTTTTATTTAAAAAAAAATTACCACCTATTATCATCCAAGCCCTTTAGCACCCCTAGACCCCATCCTGAAAACAATCAGTGCCTACAGTAATGCTCTGTATAGCAGTAACTTTGGAGATTTTTTTCTTGTAATGGTTTTTTCATAAGGATTTCTACTGATAGTATGTTTCCTAATTACTTAATTGCATGATAGACTAAAATGGCTCTGAAGGCGCCTTGCCAATCTCTCAGGTAAATTAGACAGTGCCATTATCTAAATTCACTTTAGCAAAATCACTTCATTCTCTTCTCAAACAGAAATACTGTCAGAAGCAGTGCATATTCCTCAAACTTACGTAGATTCCAGTACAGATGTTTTATTTTCTCCTTTAAGAGATGTGAGCAAATCCTCTTCTGTTTCATGATCACTCACTCCTGTTTTGCAAAAGTTTTTGCCACTTGTATCATGTTCAAATCCAGACTTTTTTGGACTCCCAGAATGTCTATCCTTGCAGAAACTCTCTGAATTGCCTGATGAAGTCATCTGTTAAAAAATTGCAAACATTTTCTTATTACACAGGAATGCAATGTACTACTACATTCAAGGCTGTAATCTTTTTGTAATCGGGTTTTGTAATTTCTGATGCTTTTTATCTACATTAAGAAGCATCCACAGAGATTTCACTTCCTTTTTGTTAATAGAAAAACTAATTAACATCTATTTCATATGATAAATTCATAGTGATCAGTTGTTGAGTATTAAGATTTTCCTGCAGCTCTTTAGCTGTGAAGGCTTTGAGCAACCTCATCCAGTGGGAGGTGACCCTGCCCATGGCAGGGGGGTTGCAACTGGATAACCTTTAAGGTCCTTTCCAATCCAAACCATTCTATGACTCTATGAAACTTCTGGAATGTTTTTATTAGCTCATCTTTGAATCACCTGTCATTACAGCACCCAATTCTATCCTGGGGTCTTCAGATACATAAGCCCTGACAAGCAAGACAGGCTGCAACTTGAAGTATTTACAAACTACCAATTTTTTGCATGCAACCCCGTAGATGTATTCTAGGAAGTTTGTATTTCAGTTCTCTCCAGTAATTCCAGCCCCATTTAAATCCATGAAAGTCTTGTCTATCACACATATGAGAATTCAGACTAGACAATTAGACAGTTTCCATCAGTAGACATCAGCAGGGTCAGGAGAACAGGTCTTATAAGGAGTGGCTGAGGGAACTGGGATTGTTTAAAGTCAAGAGAAAGTTTACTTATTTATAGCTTACCTGTTTACCCAGCTCAGAAGGAATATCCAAAGATATTTGAAGGCACACCTAGTAAACAGAGAAAACATTATTCTTCAACATTGCTAATCAAAATGCCCCACTTGGTTACATATCTTAGCATGTTATAATTTTTAAATGAGAAATGTTCAACTTCAACTGCACTCTTATGATCCTCTAAGGTTCCTTGCAACCTGAATTATTTTATAATTCCATCATGCTTTATCTTACACCGCTTTTGAATACTAGGATAAGAGGATGGCAGATTCCTGTACGTATGAAAATGCAGTCAACAAGTCACCAAGACATCAAGTATTTAAATCCTGAGAAGAATCTACAGTATTTTTTCAGCAGTCATAGCAGGAAGTGAATCTTACACAATTCATACTACAGGCCTGACTGCAACACAGACTAGAGATCAGTGTGTGTATGTAAAGCAACACAGTTTTAAGGGACTTTGTCATCCCCATTAAGGAAGACTATGAGTACTCAAGCAAGAGAAAACAAGGACCACAATGAAAGCTACCCTGACTACAACACCCTAGCAGCAGAAAAATATAGGAAAAAGCTTTCAGAAAAATGTTAGGATAACAATTAGCTGAAAGTAAAATCAAATAACAAAAGTATGCTTTGTCTGCAAAAGACTTCGTGTTCTCAGAAAACACGAATCTTTACAAGCATGCAAGGAGTACTGTAACACAACGTACCCAGAACACACTCCTACCTGACTGACCCTCTCAGCCAATTGACTGTTCTGTACCTTCCTGTCAATGTCCACATCCTCGGTCTGCGTCACAGGCTCCTCCATTACTTCAAGACACTACACAAAGTATGGAATGATGTGAAAATGTAGCACACAAAAAAAAATACTGTGATATGAAACGTGCATAAATAAGTCAGTGATATGTCTTAAAAGAAAAACCAAAAAAGCCTGTAATACAAAGTAACAAACACTGAATTAGATTTTTTCAACAAGATCAAAGGAAATTAATCTAAAAACCAGGAATGACTTGTATTAAATACATTGAAACTTTATCTTATACATTCCTTCATTTTCATTTAACTCTTTCTCCTCAGAATTGACAAAAAATATAAATATCACTTAACCTCTTCCGGCACAGGACCTCTCTGTCTTCAGTTGTGTCCTCATTGTGCCTATTTTATTTTCCAATTTCCAGAATTTATTTTCATTTGCTACACAGTTTAGGCTTTTCTCCAGCATCCAAGAAATAAATGCTTTTAAAACAAAGCCCACGTGGCTTGCTGTACACTAAGAAGATTTACAGTATCACTGAAGGTTACAATCTGCTTTGTCTTGCCTAAATTTGCCGATTTGTAGGAAATGGTGCCAAATCATCTTTTTCTCCCTCTTTGCCACAGAACCCAATCCATCTCCCATCACTAATATTTCCTGAGCATAGAGGAGGACTCAGCATTTTTAGCAGCAGAACCCAAGCTCCTGACATCAGCACTAATGGCAGCAAGACCAGAATCCCTTTGTTTTTCTGGGTGTTATATCCCAACAGAGCTGTGGCAAGAGGCAAGACACACACACATTGATCCTCCAAGCAGCAAAGACGGCTACGGAGCGAGCTTCATTACACACAGCTCATGGGAGATTGAGATGAGATCTCAGGAAGAAATGTTTCCCTATGAGGGTGGGGAGGCCCTGGCCCAGGTTGCCCAGAGAAGCTGTGGCTGCCTCATCCCTGGAGGTGTTCAAGGCCAGGTTGGATGGGGTTTGGAGACCCTGATCTGGTGGGAGGTGTCCCAGCCCATGGCAGGGTGGTTGGAACTGCATGATCTTTAAGCTCCCTTCCTACCTAAACCATTCTATGATTCTATAAAATTTTCATCTCATTTACAACTCACCTTGTCTATTCAGTTTTCTCTGGCAACAGAGGACAGCATTTAGCCTTGACTATGCTATACTGATCATTAGAAAAACTCACTTATTTTACTACATTCAGTAGTCACAGCCTATCAGCCAGCAACCTGAGTACAGGAAGAGCCCTTCACCCCACTTTGGGATCCATCATGAGTGGCCTGCAGGTACCACATTCCATCACTCCCCTGTGATAAGACCAGACTGGACATTTATATCACCTCGTTTTATAGCAATATTTCCCAGTCTAAAAGAAAACAAGAGTTATCTAAGATGTGTGCTGCTAGAATCTTATTAAATAGGAGAAATGTGCTAGAGTGATGGTAAATATCAACAATGCTATGCCTAACGTGCCTACACCACAGGTAGAATACAGCACAGTGGATTCAACACCTATATTAGCTAAAAATTGTAACCTTAAAGCGCTTCTGGCAATAACTCAGCACTGCTGGGTGTAACAGTCATATTTTCGTGCAACTTGGGCTAAAGAAAAAATTACCTTAAGACAAGAAAAGCAGAATCCTGAGCATAGTTACAGAAAATTGAGATTATAGGTACAGAGACTCAGATGACAGACTGGAAGGAATGAAATCGGTGTCTAGGGACCATAGATGTGATATTTATAGGTTCAGATATACAGAGCAGTGCTGAGATTCATGGCATGAAAAGAGAAACCTGCTTCCCCGGTACTGCATGCTGGAAAGCCTTGGCTCACAGCTTGTCAGTCCTATTGCAGACAAACAGGACTCTGCAGAAAGCATTATTTTTGCTTCCTTAGAGTACTGGGAATTGAATCCATGTGTGGGTTTTGATTTTTTTAATTGAATATGCACAGACTGTATGCATTTATGTGTGTGTGTATGGATATATATATGAAATAAACGAGAAAAGCCTTTTTATCTTCCAATCCTTACCAGTATAAGAAACTCTAATGGTTTTAAATAGCAATTTTAAAAGGCAGAAACTGAGTGGTGCAGTATATTAATATATATGCCTTTTACAATCAGAAATCCATATTGAAAAGTAACTTCCAAGACAAGTTTGGATTATTTAGGTACTTCCACTCAAACTTGCTTTTCTAGGACAACATAAAATAAAGACAATCTGAAAACTGGAGGAAGACACAGATAGGACTGTGGTATATAGCAAGGGCATGCATTATAAAGAGATGTTTTGTTGTAGTTATGGGATGCCTTAAGTTCAATAATGTTAGCAATTATAAAAGAACTGTTAAGGTTTTATCTTCCATATATAAGGGCAGGTCAAATCCTGCATTTGTGTATTAAAATCGCATTTATTTGCATATATAACTTATCTACCCAATGCAACTACCTGTTATGACTCCACATTTTTTAGTATTTGCTATTCCCAGGCCAGTATTTGGCTTCGTAAGTGATGCTACTCAGAATGAAACTATTACACAATACCTACAGGTTATGGCATGTTACCACAAATGACCACAGTTTGAGCCTGGTTCTATGGTCCTGTGTCTAAGAGGCTGAAAAGAAACTTTCTGTGCTCCAAGGAATACAATATCAATAAAATATTAAAAGAAAGTAAGTGTCCAAAGGCCACAAAAAAAGTCTACTAAGAATAAGCTGACTTTTTAAAGTATTTCCTTAGAGACTGCAAACCTTGAGAATGTTTTTCCTAAATGAACCACTGATATGCTTCGTTTGTAAAGATCCCTGGAGCCCTGAAGGCTGAAATCACTGAGGTTGC
The DNA here is from genome assembly GCF_032191515.1 of Phaenicophaeus curvirostris. Classification (NCBI taxonomy): domain Eukaryota; kingdom Metazoa; phylum Chordata; class Aves; order Cuculiformes; family Cuculidae; genus Phaenicophaeus; species Phaenicophaeus curvirostris. Next base: position 6,208,121 of record NC_091411.1, read on the forward strand.
TTCTCTCGGAGAAAGCAGATGTTCAGAGGACAGTACAAAAACAACCTTTTTCTCTCCTCCTTCTCCCTCCCTTTCGAACATGAAGCAATAAAACAGAGTACTCAGGGCTGTCAGACCTGTGGGAGATGCCCTGCAGAGGCACCAACATGCAGATTCATCCGATTTGGGCCCCGGCTTTGTGAAGAAAAAGGAAGATGAGTTCATTTTAAGAACCTGGGGAGGATGCAGCTTGGATGTCTGTCTAAATTCCTCTTCTAGCACATATGTTGGTGTCATCTCAGCACTACCTGCCAACAAATTCTAGCCCAAAATACACATAAAAATAGAACTTGGAGAGTTGTGACAATGGTTATTAACATGCCAAACACACTGCTGTCACTATCCATAACCCAAAATCCAGGTTGCCGTTTATTGTCAAGCCTTATAAAATGGGGTACCCTTTAAATTAAAAACTTTTAATTACATATCCTTGCACTTTTGAGCTCCATTTTCCTATTATCATTCTGGCATAGGTTAAAATACCATATTTTACTTTCCTATATCCTTAACCAGAATTTTGAGGTTTATCTATATTTTGCAAGCTTCCCTCTCTGTCACAGACAGCTTATTAAGTAGCCCTATGCATTCTTTTCACCCTGAAACAAACGCAGGAGCACACAGTATCTAGTCATGACAATCTTAGCACAGGGCAGGAATTCCTTTGGCATTAACTGCAGCATCAGTAGGGGAGCAGCACCCTCTGCAGGGTCACAAGGCAAACTGCTAACAATATTAATCTACCGAAAGTGCATGCACCAAACTGATTGCCCACAAGCCTTTCATGCAAACCTATTACAGTAACATGTAAATTCATTATTTTAATAAAAGCCACGGTAGCCTTAAAGGTCAATCTATCACTTAAAACATATTTCAATTAAAGGTAGCACGAATGTGTCTTAAAACTCAAAAAGCAAGAATATTTCTTGACTTCTGATGACTGCTTTTAGTGGATCTGCAGCACATATGGTAATAGACACGACTCTTTTTCCAGAGTCCTGAAGAAAAACCACCAATGCCACAGTCCCAGTTCTAGAACCAGGCAACCCCTACACCTAAATGATTCAAACTATTTCTAATTTTTTGTTCTTTTGAGTTTAATTCTGAAATTAAATACGAAATTCTAGTACTATCACTATTCCTTTTATATTTTTACCTTCCTGTTCAAGATGGTGTATGAGAACAATGTAACTGAAAGCAAAATCCACAACAGAATATAAAGAAAAGCCATATTTCAAGTAATACTCTGTAACAAGCTAGAAGGTTCACTAGAATCTACAAAAGCCTCCTCAACATCCTTCATCATTCACACTGAACGATTCTATGATTCTCTGTTGTGCTAACATCTTAAAGGTGTTTACACATTGATTTAAAAAGTTATTACAAGGAATTAGCAACCTAAGCCCCAAGGGTTTTACGCTAATTCTGTACTGATGAAAGTGATTCCACAAGGTATATTAGATGTGAAAGTAGATTCACTACTTCAACACAGAACACCTACCTCACTGTGGTTTAACATTTGTTGTGCTTCCTTCCCTTGAGAATCTGTCTTGCGAAGTCCAAGCTGTTCTTTCTTAAGTTCTTCATTTGAGGACTGCAGTTCCTTAACCATCAAGAGAAGATCACTAACCTAAATAACCAGAGGAAGAACAAGCAAAACTGGTGACATCCATACTAGTACAAAATGAGATGATGACATAAAAATATCTCCATAAATACAAACTGCAGGCTTGGAAAGCCTGGGCTTCTATATGTGTTCATGAGGCAACCTTCTTATGTATAAAAACTTGATTATATATTTGTGAGTTAGTGTTCAAGAAATCTCAGCTTGTAAAATTGTCATTTCCAGCCATGATATCAAGTTGAGTGATCGTTTCACAACTCAGTAGCAAGAAGAAACCTGAGGGCACCTCACACCAACAGGCTGATTTGTGAAGAAACATTTTAGTTCGAGGGAAACCAGCATTAAAGGGAGAGAGTGGCATTCAGAAACAACCAGTTCTTCTGTCTCAAACACCCTTTCAAAGCCATTATCAGTCTGAGTAGTTTCACAGATACAAAATCTGAATGGACAACCATATTCAAAACTCATTACTGTCAGAGACTCATGTAATCTCTCAGGAAGGCAATGTCTGTAGAAGAAAGTGAAATCTTTTTATTAGACCAATTAATATATTTGTAAAAAACAAATCAACTTTCAAGCATACAAACCCCCTTTCAAGTAAGAAATGGTTTAAAAAAACATCTTTTGCTAATGATTGTCCCTGAACCTACTGAAAGGAATACGTTCGGATCTCAAACCACAGAGATGAGAACCTCAAATCCTTTCAGAACTAACCAACTGCACCTAAATAATGAAAATGCTTCTTTTTGTGAAAGACTCACCAACTACAAACAAAGCAGATTTAAGCCCTTAGAAACAAAATAATAAAAAAGATCAATACCTTTTTCTTAAGTTCTTCAAGAGACAGATGGTCTGTCCGTAGGCTTAAGTGATCTTGCTCTCCTAAACAGATACTCATATAAGATGTTTGATCTCCACAGAAAGATAATGTTTCATCTGCCAAAATAACCAAGGACAAGAATTATTTAAGAAATTGTGTTTGCAGGAAAATACAGCATAAAATGCAAAGACAGGACTTTCCGAATAAGAACCTACTAGTACACCTGTGGGAGGCCAGTTAAAATGTTTCATCCTCCAAAATAAGCTTTCTGTTTCATTGAACAAATTTCATCCTCATATTTCTTTGTGCTTCTGACACGTAGACATGCTGTATTTTCTGGGGCTGTATTTTCTGTGGTTATCAGCATGAGTTGTGGATATAATTCTGAATTATAATTTGCATATTTAGCATTACAATGAGAAATAATTTTTAGGAAGGATAAGTAAGGCATGAATAGTTATTCTGTTTTAACTATATTTCTATGAACACGAACTCAAGGTCTCAAGGCGAAAAGCCAGGTTAGACAAAGTTACTGAATTTATTTTGCTTTTGGGTCAAAAGCCTGCATTAATTGAATTGAAAATAGCTACTTATTCATTTCCTCCATAACTGCAGGAATGATATGTTATGTTTCAATAAACACCTGTTCCTTTACAGTATAGATGACAGTTAATGCTATAAATATATCTCATTAGATAGGGAGAAAGCATCTCTAAAGTAGGACAAAGAAGACAGCCAAATCCTACTCCCAGCTCTGAAATCGATCCCATGGCTGCTGCAAGGACACAAAGCTTCACAAATGATTACTAATTTTCAGAGCCTTCATTCTTAGCTGCCTCACCCTCAATACAACTGCTCTTGAGAACCGAGGAGTATCCACAAGACCCCTTGGCCTACCCTGCTTGTTCATCATCTTTGTGCTTTTGAGATCAGAAACTCAAATGGCAGAAGCGTACCGTTCGTCACTTATCACAGCTGTCAAGGGAGTGATGCTAAAACTGAAAATCTAAGTTTAAAAGGGTAAGTGAACAGACTTTACTGTTATTCATCTAACCCCTATGGAATAAAACAGATATATCTGTACATATGCAGTAAACTATATTTAACAATGTCCACTTACATTATCCTTCCCTATGTCTAAGTACATAACAAAAAAAACCACAAAGTAGTACAACAAAAAGCTAGAAGATAAGCTATATTTGAAAGCTTTACTATTTCTGAATTATAAAATATCAAAACCTCTGGACTTTTTTTCTGTCTCTGGAATTTTCTTCTGTTCAGAGGAGTCCAGCCCTCTCCTGAGACACAAGCTCCTTACTAAAGTGTTGTGAAATAATTACATTCCACAGTCACAAAATGATCCCATGGTCACAGGTTTATTCACAGCCAAGAATCTCCTACTTCTGCAGAAAACCATAAATTCTACGGGTTCAGAATTGGAGGCAGCTTGAAATGATCGTTGCAGTGGAATTGCCATAGAATTACTAACATTTGCTGCATGGGAAGACAAAAGCAGTCCCTCTCTTTCCATCTTGATTGCTCAAAGACAATCTGTTACAAAGCCCCCAAATAATTTTCAGTATAGAAAGTAAAAAAGTTTTTCACACCTTTCTCTACTCTCAAAAGTTTCTTCTTATTACAGTCTTCCCAGTTTGCTGGGAAGAAAACCAGTTTTCTTTTGTGCAAGAAGATCAAGAAAAGGCAAGGGCTGCACCTGTATACAAACCTTGTCGGCTTTTAATGTCCTTAATCTGATCTTCTAAGACTTTCTGCAGCTTGCGATTAGCTAAAACATCTTCTTCTAGTTGTTTCCGCAATGTGAAAATGTTGTTCAGTTCTGTCTGCAAGCTATTTAGACTAAGAAAAAAAAAAAAAGAGGGGAAAAAAAAATTCAATTTAAAACACTGTTGTGCACCTCAGCATCTTTTATACATCCAGGCTTCCATCAAGAGCCCATCTGACATCAGCCATCGCTTGTTTTCATTACACAATTACATTACTTTGATGCATAAGAATAAACAAAGCCCTACCCAGAAAGGTGAGACTAAACCTTTCTGAATATGTCCTTTTCTTGCTGTCTTGAGCTGTGCTGCTTGTAAGTCAGCTTAAACATGACAGATATATTCTACTGGCCAACTTATGTATAATTCTTTTTAAGGAAAATCAAAATTACTAACTTCTGGAAAGTAAGGCAGAAGAATATCCTTATCACACAATACTGATGGCTCTGTGTATTCCACTATACGGTGACCATGGAAACTTTGTTCCCTTGCTGCAGACCTATACTATACAATCTAGTGCTCCATGGGAAAAAAAAAAAATCATGTTTCACTGAAAATATAACCCAGACACAACAAAGTGCTTTATTTCTTCATTTATCCAATAGTCTGTAAAAAGACCTTTTAAGGTTTAAATTGTCTCAGTTATCTCAACGGGGTGTAAATGCCAAAACTTACAAATGATAATTTGTCATCATGAATTAATTCTTTAGGCAGTTTTCTTCCAAAGTGAGCACTGAAGCTCTTACTTTAACACAAGTCCCTGTCCCTCAGGCCCCCCAGTGTCAGCACGTTCCTAGATCTGCCCCATACTCTTCAACATCAAGATAGTTCAGATCAGCTCGTGAAAAGAGTTAAATACAATAAACACTGAAATTGTAATAAAATCAAATAAATTGGATTTAATAACAAACAAATAACAAGGTGTTACTGATGTCACTATTATTTGTTTTCACATTTACATCACTCAGAACCTCAGTGTTTTAAGATCAGTTAAGCTGCTGTAGATTTTCCAATCTACTGCATAAAAGGCCAAAGAATTCAGGAATCTTCATAAAAAAAATTCAATCCATCTAACAGGAGGCTTTGTGGGAACATAGAGCACGTTGTACTTGCATGAACATAACAGCATATTGTCAAAATGCAGTAATTAAAAACAGCATGTATGAAAAGACTCTCGGCCTGTGTTCTGACAAGCGTGCTGCTGTCAGTGTTTCCTGCACAAGAAACCATTGCTTTAACCAGTTCTCCCTCACTCAAGAGTGTCTTTGAGGAGAGAGCTCTCAAATCCTCAGCAAAAGTTAAGAATAAAAACAAACTAACATATTCATAAAAGCTAAGCAAGCACATCTTCTCCTTTTCATGAGTTAAAGGTTTTATAACAGAAAATGATTCTCTGCTTGAAGAGACAAGAAATGTCTTGGTCCTGACATCTGGTAGCTTAGTTTGAAAAACAATCATCCAGGTTGCTTAAAATAAATAATGCCTAAAAGAAGATAGGTCAGCAAGAAAACAGATGTTTGCCTGAAATCCATGGCACTGCTGATGGCAATGACACAAATCAGGAAGCTGGATTTATCTTCAGCGCTCATTTATCAGTTCCTCAGAACTCTGGGGGTTCAAGTCTATCTTCGTGAGATTTACAACACAACTCAACCTGCAAAACTATGAGAAGAAATGTGAAGCCCTGCCTCCAACTTCCAGCTCGGCTGTTCAATCATTGCGCATCACCCGCAAACTGCTGCACGACGTGTGCTCCTCTGTGCGTCCTCTAACTCTGCATCAGAACTAATGATCCTGCTCCTGACCCCACAGAAGTTAATTGCAAAACTGCTATTACCTTAATGATTATAACTACAGTTAGAATGTTCCTCATTTGAAAGATATTCTAGGAAAAGCTATAATAGTAGCAGAGCTGTGGTACTTTGTTGTCACTGAGTGCCGACAACCACCTTACCCACAGAAGGTGTTTCAATGGCAGGTCACTCCCTCTGTAGGAAATACTAAAACACAATGGCTTCTCCTTTCATTTCATGATTGTTCAACAGCAAAGTCACAAAAGCCATTGCTTTTTTTCCCAGAGATAAGAAATAATCTCTGTAATCTGTCATCTATCACTAGTTCTAATGAAAAAGGCTTCCATAAAAGAGCTTCTGAGCTGTCAGGCGCAAGACATTACCATTAATGCCCTTCATTCAAACACCAGATCTCATCTACTTTAGTGCTACTCACTTTACGGTTTCCAAACTGTAGTGGCCTGTAAAGCAACTGCAAAATACAAACACACATTGCCATAAAGTTGGCAGGCATGAGCCATTGCCTTCAGGCAGGAAAAGTCAGGAGCCAATACCTAATTAAGGTATTTGTAATTAAAACAGTAAATTTTTAATAAAATATTTATTTTACCTAACGGCTAAGAATTTTCTTAATTTTATCATAACAGCTCCTCCTCAAGAGATGCCAAGCAATAATAAGACACAAAGGAGGCCACAGATTAGTTTCCAAAATGTTGAGTTCTTTGATTTCAAAAGGTTAAAACACACTTGCTCCTGCCATATTTCTGAATGCTTTGCACTGAAAACATACTATGCAAACTTCAATTATTCCATTTTGTTTAACCTTCTCCAAAATCTTACTGGCTTCTATTATTATCACAATTCCCACAGTGCTTTAGGAGTAAACCACGGCAAATCACTCAACACCTAAATGTTCACTGCGATTTTATTTTTCTCTTATAACCCAACACAGGACGTGTACCTTTCGATAATCCAGCTGCTACTTCGGTACCTAAATGGAAATCTCGTTCATGTGAGATTCCAATCCAATCAGAAATATTTTCAGAAACATTTAAGTAATTTAGACAATATAACCTCACTTACAAAAATACTTCTCTGGTAAGGAGACACCTACAGTTAGTTCATGAACAACTGGATGGTATAAAACAATCACCACCCCAGTTAAGCTGCAACTTTTGCCCTTTGAGTTTATATTATCCACCAAAATAGGTAAAGTACTTACCTATCCGATTCTTTGAAGGTCTTCACAAGCGTAGAATAAATATTTTGTTCTTTTCTTAAAGCAAGGATCAGCTTTTCATATTCGGCTTCTTTATTTTCCTAAATTAAAACAAGAACACACTAAGCTTACAAAGTCATTTTTAAGTTTGTGTGTCTACAACTATCTGTGCATCTGTGTTCTGAAGAAAATGTCAAAGAAGTTGAAATCCAATTTTCTTGAACCAGGTGTTTGCCCACCTCTAAAGATAAACATGAATCTGGAAACTATTCCTGATACTTTAAACCAGCTGTTATTAAGGGATGCAAACAGTGTTTTACTATTTCCTACCATAACTGAGTCACATATCTAAACAGCGGTTCATCTTCTTTATCACAGTCTAAAAAGCCTTTCCTCTCAGCAACCCTCCCTTAACAACTTGACCACACAGGATGTATGGCAGGCAGCTGTTTCAGAGGAGGGGAAGGGAGAGAAGGGAAAGGGAAGCAGAGAAACCCAAGCCCCAAGCACACATCTCAGAACATCGTCCAAACAGTCCTCTCTATATACTGGATAAAACTGGCTTCCTTTGGGGAAGGGTTTCCTGCAAATTCTACTCCATTTCTGGACAAAAAGGACTGTATCGAGCTGAGAAATATGGGATGAACATGTCAGAGACTTGCTCGGCGATTCAGCTTTCTGACCACTCAGCTGGGTCACCACAAGCTGCTGCTTTACTTGTGCAAAGAAAAGAAAATTGTTCACCTGTGGTCTTGCTCACAGAAGGTATATTATTATGATTAGAACACATCCAGATTCTTATGTTACATTCTCAGTAAGCATCCACTAATTTTCCCAGATATTTTCACTCCAAAACTATCAAACAGCCACTTTTCAGCAGGAGGTAAAAAATGCAGCTATCTAAAGGAGTATTTGCTTGCACTTATTACATAAAAATATCCACGATATCAGCCGTCTGGGAGATCCACAGCAAATTTAGAAGTATTAATGTCAGACACACATACTCTGCCTCTGTTGGAGAGGAACTGTAGGCCTCGTTGCTTCCCTTAGTTTTCTTGTTTTGACTGAAAACTGAGAGGAAGAACAAAAAAAAGTGCCACAGCTAAGGAGGGATGTGTATGGCTCTGGTATGACAAGATAACACTGGAGAGCAAGAAGGAAAGGTAATTCTATTTTCTCCATATTAAAGCCTCAAGATTGGAAACTAAACTCTCAAGAGATCCTAAATCATTAGTGAACAGATCATTAACACGGAGGAAATCTACACTCAGGAGTCTTAAACAGCTGTTATTACTCCAATCACAATTCCTAAGGAAGGAATTGCAACAAAATTTCAGCTATGGAAGAATCTCGTTAATTCACACTAACGATGCAGAGACTCTTGTTAATTTGAAAAATTCAGTATTCTGCAAAGTAAACAGCACAAAAGCAAGGACAACTGTTGTTTACTTTTAATTATTTACATTCATACTTCACAGTATGCTGGCAAATATGTTAAATAGTATTTTGCAAGTGTAATCAAGTTTTGATCAAATTACTCCCGTTAAGGTAATCTGCATGTCAGATCTTGAGGCAGAAAGAACAGCTTCTCCACCGAATGCTACAGGCTCCTTGAAGAAGTGACCTTGCCTTTGTACAAGTGCATCACGCTCAGCTACCATCACTCCTAATGGGAGCTGTATTCTAACAAATGTTTCCAGATTCCAGCGCAATTTATACCTTAAATACTGTTCTGTACATGAAGTGCAAAATACTGAGCTTCACATCAAGCTGATAATATAGATGAGGAGAGGAGGAGCTCACAGCAATGGCTTCTGCTGAGAAACACAAAGGCAAACAGATGGAGGTGGGTGATCCAGACTCCATTAATAAAAAAATCTCACCAAAGAAACATGTAAAAAAAAGTACATCTTACAGCCTGAATTCAGGAGTCTTATCCATGTGTTGGAAACTCAGCCTCTCAAGAACAGCCACTAGGCATAAAATACACAGATTGCAATTTAACTTGGAAAAAGTTTGATCACAGCGACACTGATCAATGACGTAGAAAGCAACAGGAAGGAATAAATCTTTTGACTTAATTTAGTCAGTTAACAGGCTGTTAAAAGTTGTAGTGAACTCTTCCATATGTCTGATACAAGCCTTGCAATTATTCCTGAAGACATTACAGAACCATATCCTAATTAAAAGCTCCCTCTGAAGCACTGGCAGAGCAATGTCACTCTGCAGAGTTTACGGTACACAAGTGAGATAACGGTTGTCACCAATTGTTCAGGGTCTATGACAGCTGTGTTAGCAAAACAGTGTCACACATAGAACCCTGCTCCGGATCCCTGTGTTTCTCTTAGAATCCACGAGTTAAGTTAGTTCCACATTTGCACCAAAGTCTCAGTAAGCTCATGAGACCCCCCCCTAACTATTTCTTCCTGCATAATGGGAGTCATGAGCTGTTTCTTATGTCTTCTGTATCCAAATGTCACAGACTACAGTCAAATTATGAATTCTGAACCCCACAAGCTAGGTAGAGGTTAGTAAAATCAAGAAGAAGTGTTCTTGATTTTTCAGAATCTGTAATAATAAGGATGGGAAGATACAGCACAAATTTCTCTTTCTTTCCTTTTTTTTCTGTACACTATTACTGTCATTTCTAAATAAAGCGTAGGAGTGAATTATTCCAATCAACTCCCCAACGGTACACAAAACATAAGGCAGCTCTGTAACTTAAATAGACCATAATGCTGTGGGAGTTAATGAAACATTAAACCTCTTGACACATGGTGTGAGGGAAAATGTGTTAGAGGAGATAGCTGCAAGACATCCAGGACCATATTGCAGTGAAAGATTTATATTCCCGTGAAAGGAGGCAATCTAATACATTAAAGTCTATATTTAAGTCTGAAATACTATTGCTAAGCAGCAGTGGTGGGAAACATAACTTATTTTCATTAAAGGTTTCTGAAATTGTAAGCAATGAAAGTAAAAGGTTTATATCTCCACAATAAAGACCTTACTGGCAAAGCCACAAGAATATCTGGTTGCCTCACTGAATACGCTTGCTTACAACAACCCTCAGGATTATTTCAAAATCTCTGAAGGATGAGAGGATGAACAAGTGAGAGAGGCCACAGCCTGCACCTCACCAGAATTTGGTGATTGCTTCTAACACTGCAGTCAACTTTACGCATGGTCTACCATAAATGAAACAATCGCTAATAAGGTTAAAATTGTAACAGCCTACTGAGTCAAGTATCCAAAGACAAAAATTACTACATCAAAAGACTCTGTTAGTGACTTTTAGAAGATGTCATCTAACCACAGAAAATGTCACAAAGCTGTCGCAAAGGCCCCAAGGAACTTACAGCCCTCTGGGTCATATGTGAAGCAAGACTATCAGACTACATGCAGATTTCCAAACACCACTTCTTCAGGCTAATTCCTTTGAGATGAAATTCCTGCTAATATGGAAACAGTGAGATGCACCAACCATGTCCATTCCCATCACCAGGCCACGCTCAGTGTTACAGGAAAAAGGCATCACGTTTACAGGGTGTGAAGACATGGATATTGACAAAAAAAGATTGCTGTTTTCAGCTACAAGCTAATCTCATCAAATCAGAAATTGAACTATCACCTCGTTTATGTGTTCACAACTTCAACTTGAAGAGACTGAAAGCAAGGACTACAATACCCTGATCACTAATAGAGAGGATTCTTGTATAAAAACAGTCAACTACATTGCTTTTTATAATCACAAGACTCAGCAATACGCACACTGGATGCATTTCAACAGCTGCAACACGTCTGCAGTAGTGCACAATGGCACCAAATCCCATCCTCGTGACACCCACCACCTGCAATGTCGTGGCTGTATTGGTAACTTCCATGCACTGACTACAATTTCTTCAGCTGCAGCAAACCAAGCACCCCAACTGCATGCACACAGCATTCTTCAGATCTTTGTCTGCACAGCATTAATTCCCAAAATACAGGAGTAATTCTAACCAAAGCCAAATAACGTGCGGATCACAGAGGAATTAGAAAGTGCCCTGTGTCTGCAGAAACTCCAGATTTGCCTTGCAGTGTATCAGCGAGTGACATTCCCTGCTCTACCCTCAAGTGGTATAGAATCATAGAATCATAGAATAACCAGGTTGGAAGAGACCCACCGGATCATCGAGTCCAACCATTCCTATCAAACACTAAACCATGTCCCTTAGCACCTCGTCCACCCGTCCCTTAAACACCTCCAGGGAAGGTGACTCAACCCCCTCCCTGGGCAGCCTGTTCCAGTGCCCAGTGACCCTTTCTGTGAAAAATTTTTTCCTAATATCCAGCCTAAATATTAGCTGGACAAAAATTAGTATATTAGCTCCCCATCCCAAAACCAGGCACCACAGGAAGGCTACATACATTACAGCAAAACCAAGATTTTTTTTTTTTTTTTTTACACTTAGAGAAATCAATTTAGAATTAACACTGATATCACTGTAGCCTATTGCTGCAATATACACTGTGTGTAAGATTATACATGCAATGCAGAACAGAATATTCTACATTCTATACTCGACAGAATACTCTACTTTCTATATTCAACAGAATGCAGATGCACAGCTCAAGGACTAAGCAAGAGCCACTCTGTTCAATTTTGCTGCTTTTCTCAGTAACAAAATGAATTACAAAAGTTTAAAAAAACTGTTTTAGATAAATATATTTCTAACAAATGCTCCAACAAAAAAGCTTTATAAGTATAGGAGCATTGGTTGCGAAAGACAAGCATTGAGCAAAAAAACAAAATTCATATATGAAGTCCATCACACTTCTAAATCCCTTGACTATAAAATAGATTTTGTTCTGAGACTTCACAGATACCAGAGTCAGCAGTTGCATAACTAACCTAATTATCAGTGCCCTCACACACACTGTCTCCAGCCCATGACAGTGGCTCAAGAATCCAAACTCTAATTAGAAACTGTCATTTATTTTCCCTGGCCTAGCTAGGGCACCCAGCGGAGCTTTGGATGTTGGTTGCTTTAAAATTCATCGTTACATTAAAATAAAGCAAAAAGGTATGATGAAAGAGAGAAAGTTCTGCATCTCTCAATTCAGTTTCTTCAACTTTAAAGATCAGTGAGGCTAGAAGAGCTCGGTCTCTGTTCTCTCTGGTGGGGAGGATCCAGCTGTGCGTTTGTTGAGAGTTGGTGCAGCACTGCAAAGTCATCAAAGAGTTCAAGGCAACCAATGAGAGCAGAGCTCGGGATAATCCGTGTCCAAAAACTTATGATTAATATGCCAAAGTGGGTTCTTACAGGAGATACCTTCCACAGAGGTTAAGCCGAGAGGACAATGGGTTGTGATTAGGTATTGTTCACAATCACTAAGTGAACCAGCAATAGAGAATAGCTTTGATTAGAAGGTGGGTACTGGGTCATTACTGTGCACAGCTCCGCTTGCCACTGTTCTCTCTCCCAGTTATATACCTGTACTGGAAGTGGGGTGTAGAGGGGAAAGTCAGTGTTTGATTTTCAATAATTCTGTATGATTTTCCATCACTCTTATGGCCTTCGTGACAGAAGTTACGTGCATGCACTGCAGTTTGTTTTACAGAGGTAGAATTTTTACTCAGCTTTTCACAGACTTTGTGTTCTCTGCATGTATATTTATATATTCTCTTAACATACTCAGCCCTGGCACCTTGGCCAACAGTGATGCAGCTCCTTTACTCGAAGTTCATCACGTAACCCGTGCCTCAACGCATGCTTACATCTACCCTGTTTAATAATAGCACCCATAACATATTAAGCATCTCATCCCTAGCTTGTTCAGAGCGTGACACAAGATATAGCACTCATCTTTCCTTTGCCACTGGCTCACTTTGTTTTAAACATCCTTGAGAAAACTCTCATTAATGACTGATGCATTATTAAAGAAACAAATAGCTTTCTCCATCATTAGTATGTATTAGTCTAATTCTTTTTACTTCGCCTTGATGCTTTTGGAGACCTTCACACACCAGGCTCCAACCAACACAAAACCAGACAAGTAATGCACCTTCAACATCAACTTACATGTTTGCTAATTTGTACACAATAAAACAAATGCACTGATGGAGTCAGCAAGGGATTCAAAAACTTCTTAGCAGCACCTGACTATTTTTTTAGCCAGCACAGAAATGGGGGTAAAGAGGGAAAGAATTAACTCTACATTTCAAGACACTGAATTTGGATCTCTCATTTCAGGTACTAACAAGACTTTTCAATTTATGGCATACAATAAAATAATGGGCATATATTGTCCACCCTTTTTATATATATATATACTTTTATATATCTATATTTCTGTGCTGTTTCCTTTCTTTGCTTTAAAGTATTCTTCTTCTTGCCCTAGACATATCTTCACTGCTCTCTGTATTTTTTATCCTCAAACACCATTTATTTCCTGCAATCAGGAGCTCTGTGCAACCTTTTTCCTTATCTATTCACAAATACACAAACTCTCCTCTACACCTCTCTCCAGAAACACAGATACCATCCCACTCAGAGCAACACATCTAGCCTAATGATCACAAATCTTTTACCTCTTACTGGCAGGCAGAACATTTTACACCCTTTCTGAGAGTAAAGAGTTTAGAGATGCCATACTCATCAGAGTACAATACTATATACTCATGAGACCAGACCAATACCCCCAAAATCATACAAATCATATGACACAATTATTAATGAAGATATTGTTGCAATTTTAATAAAATATAACATTTTGTGAGGGTATTGATCTGAAGGAAAAACAGCCCCTTGCTACAGAGGTGAATTACAATGTATACAAGTCCACACCTTTGAAGCCAAAGTCAAAATCCTCTTCAATCTGAAGTCAAGGTATTTATCTGCACGTGACCAGAATTATGGAAAACTCACCTCTAACTCCCTGACTATCTTGATGATTGACTGTTGAGACTGTGCAGCACATTTTTCCTTTACTAAGCCCTCATTTTTCAGTTCAAGTTCTTCATTGGCTCTTAGAAGATTCTTGTACTTATTCAAGAGTTCCTGCAATTCCACATCCTTTTCTTTAACTGTTCCATCAAGTTTCTAACAAAAGAGAACAATGAGACAGTTTGACAAAATTTACTCTAGTTTTATATTGTAAAATAGAGAAACAAAAAAAACAAAAAAACCACTCCAGAGAATATCCAAGGATAACGTGGCACGTGTGCTTTACATACATGGCAAAAGAAGAGCTCAACTTAGCATAATGGAGGCAAAAAAGTCAAACAGAAGCTTTTCCTTCTATCCAACCCTTTATGTATTAAAAAAAGTCAAGGAATGCACCTTGGTCTCCAGGTACAGAGCAACCTCAGCTATCACTCTCTGCACGGCTAGTTGAATCCCATCAATACTTTCCAGGATTATGCCACCAGCTATAAAAAAACCTAAACAGGGGAACATTAACATTCAGGCAGGTCCATTCTCACATACATTATTTTGAATGGGTTCCAAGAAAAAAAAAAGATAGAATATTACAGTATCTATACCTATTCTTCAACTTCGAGTTTCTGCACAATAAACTGAAAATCACAGGCACTTCAGAGCTTTTAAAGTATCTCACCACAACAGTGAAAATTCCACATAAGTACTAGTAAAGCTTTCTTCTCTCTCTGTCCACACGCTTCATAAAACTCTAACAAGAAATCTTGTTGAATGCCACACTCTCTATAATTATATGTCTGTTCTGCAAATACGTTATTATGAAAAGTGAAGGATTATCATCAAAATCAACAGTAATTCCAAATACAAATGTGATTTTGTAATCATTCCTCATATAAAATCAAATGATATCTTTCAATTTTTCATTTGAAGTCTACCCACCTGAAGCAGCAGATCCTTTTGATTGACATTGTCTGTTAGCTGCTTGATAACTAGTTCTTGGCTCTGCAGTTTCTGATTGCTTTCACTCAAAAGAATATTGTAATGATGTTCAAGTGCTTTTTCTTTCTCAGTCATTTCACCGTGTAATTTTTCTAGTTGATTCCTAAGGTCCTACAAAAAAAAAAAAAAAGAAATTGAATATTTAGCAAATCAACTTCAACAAAAATTTAAGACTAACAACCCACATTATTAGCTCAACTTTCTATTGCCTTCAGTTACTCATATCACTGAATAATTTGGAGAATTTAAGCTAGTTTCTTTGCCTTAGTGTCAGTGAACACAAAGAAAGAAAACTCTTAGATGAGATGTCACTATTGTCTTCTAAAAATCTAGGTTGTTATTGTTTAAATGCTTTTCATACAGAATGCCTGGACTCCGAGGCTGTAGCGTGCACGTAGATGTCGCAGTCAGAATGAACACTCACTTCTGAGTCAATTTACTCCCTTAGTAGAAATAGGAGAAAATTGGTTACGGGTGATTCAGTTTGTCATTTGCTCTTTTTCTCATCACAGCATGAAAATTCTTGCACTAACATTATATTACCGGTGACTTTTGCATCAAACAAAAGGTCAGAAATGTTAAAACATTTTCTTTTGACAAGAGTACCAACTTCAAGCAACCAAACAGATCGGTCTCATTATTAGAAGCTGTGAATAGAGCTTGATTTTGGTTCTGGCTTTGTTAATTACTTCCTGCAGCTCTACAATTAGCTGCATCACCTCCATATCTTAGCTGCCCATCACAGAAACACATACTTCTCATCTACTTTGCTTCTAAAATGTAAAAATGACCTGTCAATAGCCTTACAAAGTAGAAAGACCAAAGGACTTTGAGATCTCTTAGAATCAAACACAACTATGGCAATGGAAAAGCAGGATCTGAAATATAGTTATCTATGGACCACCTGATAAAGCCTTGGGTTCCAGGCAATAACATCCAACAACTCCCTTTCCTTACATTTTGCTACGATCTGGGGCAATTGCTAAATCAATGAAAATATATATGAAATTATTAGCATGTAATTAATAGTCAGTCCCAAATTAGAGTGGAAAATAGACAAGACGCAGGGCAGCAGAAAAATCCATAACATGGCTGCTGTCTTTCCAGCTTCTCTCCCATCATCACTCTCTGTGTCACTTCAAACTCTGCCGATTTGTGGAAAGTTTCAACATCAACAATTAAAGGATGTGGAGCTTCCACAGACATCAGCCTCACTTTATAAGGTTTTACTCTGCAAGAAGATCTAGAGCATTTACTGCATACTGGGAAAAGAGAAGTAGAAACTGGTAACAAAGGAACTGCTGTCTTAAATTAAACTGTTAAAAGTTAGAGGAGACATTATACTATCTAAACTTTTCTTCAGACCCAAAGAACCAGGTAAAACTGCCTACATCTTAAAATAAATGTTTTGCATTTACTCCCAAAAAGGGCCCATTTGTGAGGCATCATAAGCCCTTTAAATAGTTTGCACATATGGCAGTCACCTATAAACTTTACATTTACCTCCACTGGGATTTGAAATTCAATAGTTGTTTCTTATTCCAAGTAAAAGAAGTAGTACTAGTGACACTTTAATTGCAATCTCTTTACAAACTGTTTTATGTCCTTTTCTTGACTTAATTACCTCGCTTCATGCAGGTTCACATCAAATCCTTCACATCATTTTACTACTTCAGTGTTTTAATTCTGTTGATTTTGTGCATTAAATACAAATTGTCACTTATAATGTCTGTTGGTTTACTTGCTTAATTTTAGCTTCATCACCAGGATTCACTGAAGAAATCCCTAATAGCTCCTCAAAAAATTCAAACATTATTCAGTTTCAAAGAATGACTAAGCTTAGACCTTCAATTCTGGAAACTAATAAAATTATTTTTTTCAGGACCCAAAGAACTACTTGCTTGTCTAAGAAAACTGAAGAATTGCAGAACCAGGTCCAAGTTTTTTGTCTGTATCCACAAACTCTCAAATATGTTTCTATTTCTTCCCAAATACTATGAATATAAACTAAAGTGCAGCACAGCTCTTTTGAACATAGTGTAACAGTCTGACAACTGCAAAGTCTTTTGGCTTCAGGTTATGGAGTTCTTCAAGAGGTCACATCAAGCCCCTTCATATACAACATGGGAACTGGAAGCAAAGGATGAGCTGCAGTGTTACGCTTTTCACTGCATTGCAAAGTTCACTCCTTGGGTTTGTATTTTTACATTGGTTTTATACTACTATATCACTGAGAGGCTTTAAGTGAATACATGATCTTTTGAGTACCTAAACTTCAAACGAACACTTTTGACCTGTCCTGTAACCTCAAGTGACCAATCCCCTGTGACGACTCTTCATGAAAACCATGAACAGCTTTAAGAAGAAAAGATGACAGACATGCACAGATAGAAAAGAGGCTGCTGCAATTACAGAACTATCACCTAATCTCAGCCATCTTGGCATGTATCATTTGTCAGGTACAAAAACTGTGACTCTGCCTTTAAAGCAGCAAGAATATTATGGCCAGGTGTATGGAAAGAGGTAGGCTGACCAGGCACACAACTGTGGAACAAGTGAAAAAGCCTGCAAGAGGCTTGCAATTTGCTGATACTTCGCCTCTACTGTTTGTGCCCCCAGAGCATCCTAAATCCTTCCCCAAATAAGCTAAAGTTGAGACTGAAAATTACCATCTTTGCATAAGCCAGAGTTCTGTAACACACAGAACTATCCATCACTACAGCAGGTTGCTTGAACTCATTGACCACTCAAATTGTCTGGAAGAAAAATCTATCGGTTTCTGTACATTGAGTTGCAAGGATAATATAGTATCTACTGTTCTCAGAGCATAAACTCTGCAATTCCCTTTGCCAATCTTTTTCCCCAGAGACTTTCCTATGATTAATGATAGTTGAACTAAGAAAGATGAACGTGAAACACTATAATGTAGAAGACTGGAGCAGCTGCCTCCCCCTCCTTGTCAGATGGAAAACAGGTTGGTGAATAATTAAGTTGTGAAGCTCCAAAACCTCCCTCTCAGGCTACACTGCAGGTAGGAAGCCTAAGTAAATTCTGACTAATGAGTTATTCTGCATTTCCCCAACCAACTGATCAAATATGAATACCTAGTAAATACACTGTAATTGTCTACATTTAGGCCTGCAGAGAGAATGGATATTTAAAGTGTTTAATCCTGTAAATTTGAACAAACTCTTCCATCAGGAAGTACAGAATCTGTCTGTTACAGACAGAGCAACATGGTGGGGACAAGCAACATTAAGGGTAAGTGCATGTTATTCCCCATCAACTCTATGCAAGAATACAAGCCCAAAGTTTCTCATTTTCAAAGATGTGTTAACTCCAGCTGGAGGCCAGTGACAAGTGGGGTTCCCCAGGGCTCAGTGCTGGGTCCAGCCCTGTTCAATGTCTTTATCAATGACCTGGACGAAGGCATTGAGTGAACCCTTAGCAAGTTTGCAGAAGACACTAAGCTGGGTGGAAGTGTGGATCTGCTGGAGGGTCGGGAGGCTCCAAAGGGATCTGAACAGGCTGGACTGCTGGGCTGAGTCCAATGGCAGGAGGTTTAACAAGGCCAAATGCAGGGTCCTGCACTTGGGGCACAACAACCCTGAGCAGCTACAGACTAGGAGAAGTCTGGCTAGAAAGCTGCCTGGAGGAGAGGGACCTGGGGGTGTTGGTTGACAGCGACTGAACAGGAGCCAGCAGTGGCCCAGGTGGCCAAGAAGGCCAATGGCATCTTGGCTTGGATCAGAAACGGCGTGACCAGCAGGTCCAGGGAGGTTCTTCTCCCTCTGGACTCAGCACTGGTGAGACCACTCCTCGAATCCTGTGTTCAGTTCTGGGCCCCTCACCACAAGAAGGATGTTGAGGCTCTGGAGCGAGTCCAGAGAAGAGCAACAAAGCTGGTGAAGGGGCTGGAGAACAGGCCTTATGGGGAACGGCTGAGAGAGCTGGGGGTGTTTAGCCTGGAGGAGGCTGAGGGGAGACCTCATTGCTCTCTACAACTACCTGAAAGGAGGTTGTGGAGAGGAGGGAGCTGGGCTCTTCTCCCAAGTGACAGGGGACAGGACGAGAGGGAATGGCCTCAAGCTCCGCCAGGGGAGGTTTAGGCTGAACATTAGGAAAAAATTTTTCACAGAAATGGTCATTGGGCACTGGGAGAGGCTGCCCAGGGAGGGGGTTGATTCACCTTTCCTGGAGGGGTTTAAGGGACGGGTGGACGAGGTGCTAAGGGGAATGGTTTAGTGTTTGATAGGAATGGTTGGACTCAGTGATCCAGTGGGTCTCTTCCAACCTGGTTATTCTATGATTCTATGATCTTAAAGTGATGCTGAACCACTGCTTAGTAGCAGCTCCTGGAGAAATGAAGAACTGGAAGAGACTTGTTTTAAAGGTGACTGAGGAACAAATTCTGCCTATTGCTATAGAACTCCTAAGAGTGAGCAGTCTTGTGATTTGCATGATCAGCTCACATAGAATCATAGAATGGTTTGGATTGGAAGGAACCTTAAAGACCATCCAGTTCCAACTCCCCCTGCCACAGACACAGACACCTTCAACTGTATCAGGTTGCTCAAAAACTCATCCAACCCGGCCTTGAACACCTCCAGGGATGGAGTAGCCACATGTAGCAGTTTTAATTAATTTAGTTTAACCTTATTCCATTCTAAGACAGCAAAGCCCAAATCACCTCGACAAGCTGGGTTCACAACAGAGCAGAAGGACTGATTCTGGATCTCTATGGTCTGGATTTTTTTTTAAATAGATATACACAAAAATCGGGGTTATCTCAAATACAGTATATGAAGAGTCATTGAAATTCCCCTGTGAGTGCATGAAGAGCTAAGACAGCAGTTCATTACACATATTGAGGGCATTTTCTACAGTTTAGGCACATTCTAGCTAGTGTTACTCTAATAAAATTAAAACACTGAAAAAGAGGTATCTGAGCATAAATAGAAGAGAATTTTTAAGGCTGTCTCATAAGTAGTTTGCATCAGATCACTGAAGTGGTTTTCCATTTGTCAAAGAGCAAAGTATCACAGCATATTTTTTTACTCCCACATATCTACTACTTAATGGGCAACATTTCACAGGCAACGTTGCTACATCCAAATGTACTAGTGACTCCAAAATTGAAGCAGCTGTTCTGCAAGGAGCAGGAAATAGGTTAGGGATATAATTTTTATAAGACTGCTCATCTCTTGGCAGGAATGCTTTTCCCCAAAGAGGTAGTCATTTATATGAAAAACTTGGACATAATGGAGTCAAACAGGCTCCTGTAATACAATACAAGTAACTTTGAATCCCCTGGCAACTCCCTACTCAGCCCTATTTTTCCTGTATTTCCTATACAGAGCGATATTCTAGCTCCCCTGAAAGATTAAAAAAAAATCTGAATAGAGATGACAGTTAAATATAAAATAGTTTAAATCAATAAAATACCTTTTTTGTGGCTGTTTTACTGACAGGAGCGATCTGTTCTTTCTCTCCTTAACCTCAACACCCTGAAGAAATTTCAAAGCACACCAAAGATAGAGATTTTGTGACAGCAGCCTAACCACGGCTGACAATCAACCCCAACTGCAAGTTGAATTGGGGACAGGAGACATAACTGCTTTGTTTGTGGGTAAAGGGATCCCTCTGCTGGTTTTAAGTGATGCTGCAGGGACAGCAGTGCTCTACCTAGGTCCTTATTTAATAATTGAAGCTAAAGAGTCACTGAATAAAGACAAGCTCATTTACTCTTTTATGTAATTTAATATAGCAGGATACTAATCCCTAACTGAAGAGGATCAGACTCTGCACACGGGCAGGACTCTACTCATTATGCAAATGCTGCCCTAACAGAAGCCATGGTGAGAAGACTTTAGAAAGTCACTTTATGTGACAAGATGCAGGTGAGAAGCATGTTTAACACCAAACACTCAGCAAAAAGGGCATCCTTTTTTCAAAGGAAGAATAGAAGAAACCTGATTATTCACTTTGTTCCATGAGCTGCACATGCTAGAAGCAGAAATGTTTGCCTGAACACCTTCAGCAGGGTGAAAAACTAAACACAGCATGAAGAAAGCAAAATTAATAAACAGACACAGCACATCATTTTTATGTTAAACTGTGATCAACTAATCCTGTGCTACAGGAATTATATAAGCAGAAATTACTAAATATACAGCTCTTTCAGGGACCCTGCTACGACAGCAAAAAGCAAGGTGAAGTGTGGCTTAAAGGTGCAACAACTGGCTACTTCTGTTCTGCATTAGAAGAAAGTTATATTTAAGTAGTGTGATATAAGATAAGGCACAGACATGCCTTAAGATAGGACAAACACAGCAGAAATACAAAATGTGCATCGTTATGCATGTTCAGACTCTCCTACCAGAAAAACTGAAACCAATAGTAGCCATTTACCACTTATAACAGCTAATGATTTTTTCTAAGATCTAAGACCATCAAAACTCTATTTATTTTAAAATATCTTTCTTTGTAGACTGTACCATAATCTTCCTCAATCTCAGCCACAATCTATAGAACTCTGGCTTCTGGCAAATGCATTTACCTTTCCAAATATTATTGAAACTAAAAACCTAAATTTGTTAGAAAAAAAGCTAAATTATTTTTAAACTTTATGAAGTAAAGGAAAAAAAGTTATAATAACATTAATGGTTTTGTCGCTTCTGCTCTTCTGTAGCTGTGCTTCATCCAGCTCCTTCTCCATTTTCTCTCTTTCTAAATTCAAATCATTTAGCTCTTGATCGGTTCTTTTAATCCTCCTTTGTAGTTTACGATTCTCAGCATCCTTTGTGAGGTTTTCTGAACGCAGCTCTGCTAAGAGGGTCTCTTTTTCCATCAAGAGAGCTTGGTAATCCTCAGCACCCTGAAACACAAAGCAGCATTCAAGTTCTCTTAAGAGTATTTTGTAGAGACTGGAAGTCTTTACTCTTGTCGTGCCCAAACCCACTCCCCCACACCCCTTTCCAGTACTTCAAATTGTGGCACAAAAATGCAGTGAAATGAGAGTTATTTACACAACAGAAAAAAGGTTACATTGAAAATTTTCCCAACTAACTTAACACAACTTTCAGTGACATGCAGCACAGGGAAACAAAGTCTTAGATAACTATTAGATACAGGTTGACCTGCCAAGGCATCCATAGTGCAAAGGAGATCACATTATTATTGTTGGTCCCTCAAGCTCTTATTACATAAAGGTTTCTACTTTGAGGTCAGTTTGAAACTAGACTAGGCCATGTAGTTCCCAGGTCATAACCATATTTTTGATATGAAATAGCAAGTCTGATTTGTGTTCTTCCCCATCACACAATGTTAAAACCAGCCTCCTTGAAGTTCCCAACACAGATGGTGGGAACACTGGGCTATGCAACATGATCTACTCGCAGAACTGCCTTCAACTCAAGTTTGTAACTAAGGAGCAGAGGAATGAGCAGAAAGGCTTGTTCTGTCACCCACCATGCAATATGGATTCCGTGGACAGGAGGGATTAGTTGCACACTTTTTAAACCTACAACTTTTCAAAAAGAATAAAGCGTTCAAAAATGAAGGAGCTAAAATTAGAGTAATATGTCAAAGCAGGACTTCCATGGTATAAAAAGGAAACACAAGCTATAGATTCACACACAGGCCAAAATGACCTGAAGAAGTAATCAGGTAGACTTTTTCTCAATAATTTGATTTGGGAAATCTTTTTCATAAGAAAATTCAAACATTTTAAACAACATTTTGAACTGATTTCCATTCCTCTGCTTCCAAAGACACAAAGCACTAGTCACTGCATGGAATTACAGAGAAGGGACAAGCAGAGATGGGAGAAGGCACATTAGTTGCTTGCTTCTTACCTTGAATTTTTGCACATGTGCTTTGTGAGTTGCCTCTCTTGCCTTAGCCAATGAAGCATTCAGATCTTCGATTTCAGAACAAAGCTCTTCATTCTTTAAGCAAAGTAAAATTAATACTATGCGGAAAGAGTTATTTCCCAGGGATGGTGATTTAGTAATAGCTATCCCATCTCATTATCCATTCATCCAACTACACAAAATAAATACTTTAAAGAACAAAAACACCAAAAACATCACAATAAATCTTGTATAAAGAAATTCTTGCCCTCATACAACACCCACTAGACTGCCAATCACTCAAGTATTTCCCATTCTTCCACAAAATCAAAATTTCAGCTGGTGTTGACCTCTCCTATCTTTGTGACAACTCCACTTACTCAACAACAAACAATACTTCTCATACCCTTTAACTGGTGCTCAAAGCTGATAAAGATCAGCGTGCAACTGAAAACATCTTTCCTCAAAGTTGCTCAAAGTTCTTAAGGAAGAAAGTATCAGTTAAGGATCTCTTTCCTCTCCCCTCCAGCCCAAGATGCAGCGCACTAGATAAACTGAACTGTTTACATATACGACAGCCGTGATTAAGGACCCACTAGAAGTGTCCTAATAGTTACAGCAAGATCAGCCAACCCCTGCCACATACACAATGCACACGCTCCCCTCCCAATGACGGTTCTACAAACGAGCAGATCATAATCATCATACCTCTTTTTCCTTTGCTTTTAATGCAACAGTTAGCCCTTGAATGGTTTTATCTCTTTTCAAACCATTCTTCTTTTCAACAGCAAGCTCATTTTCTCTCTCTTGTAGCTCTTCTTGAAGTGACTAAATTAGATTACGTGAAAGTTGCATTAACTTCCCACTAAGAGATACTGTAACTGCACATTAATAAGAACATTCTCTCAGAGTTCTTCTATCTTATTACTCAGATTACTAGCATAAAATATAGTCCCAAAACGCAAGTCATCATCTTAAATATGTGCCTGGAATATAGTATAGGAAGTGTAATCTCACGGGTTGGCCATGAGTATCAGCTTCAATATTTGATGAGCGTGCTCTACTGAAAGTTGCTTCAAAAACAAGGTGAGCCTTCCTGCCACCTAACATACAGGATAATTTACCAGAGAACTTGCTTTGCTTCTTTTTGAGTCAAGGCCTCTCTGCATCTATCAATACATTACAGAAGAGTTCCTAACGTGCACTGTAAGCAGTCAAGGAAACAGAAACAAGGTTAGAACTTACCTGAATCTTTTTTTCAAAGGAATTTCTCTCATTCTTAAGCTCCATTCTAATGGCCTGTAAGAACAAAACAGTTGTTATATTCAAGCAATTCCATTCTAAACACAAACGTAACTCATGAAGCATTAAAATGAAGCTAAATAAGTTTAAAAACCTTTGGGGAAAAGAGAACTCTAAAATTAGTATACACCTCAAAATTCTAGAGCATTCAACATTTTGGCAGAGATATATTGAATCTGTTCCTCCCTGGAAGTCTACAAATCTCCCTGGGCACAGTAAGAGCCTCTCCAAATTGATAAAATAAAAAACCCACAACCATCGAACCGCACAACATGGCCTTCCATGAGACAGGACAACCACACTTGCCGAGCTAATAAAAATGCATTTTTCTGTGACATTTATCTATGTCAGCAAGATGCTTTTGTGAAGGGAGGCTTTAATTTGCACTTTTCCTTGGGGGCAGGGGTTACAGATTTTTTTTTTTTTTTAAGTATCCATATATAAAAACGGAGCTGTGCAAAGGGATACAACAGAATTATGTCTCCAATACTGCATCCCAACATCATCATCATCATGATACAGTCCATCCAACTCCAATTAAATTATTAAAGATGACACTGTCCCTGTTCTCACCTTGACACACAAATATTTTTGTGAAACCAGGGTAGTTTAATTGCAAGAACATCAGGAACTCAAAATTTTCAAGTTCACTAATCAGTGCAGTCACAGAAGGTTCTCCTGTCTATTCTTGATGTAAACAAAAATAGTATTTAGGTACTGAATGAAATTCCAAAACAAAAGGGAAGATTTCCCAGAGGCATGACAGCCTCCATAATTACTTCCTTAATTCTGCAGCTTTAAGTTACCGGTTGAACAATCAATGGGGAAAAAACAGACAAGCCTTAAGACCCACTCGTACTTTTCAGGACACCAGTCTTCCTTGTTTAAGAGCCACACGAAATAAAAGACTGATTCTTAGCACTCTTGTCGCCTAAAGGTTAGACTTTGACTTCATTTCATGAGGTTTTTTTATGCCTACCTCCCTTACAACCTCCCAAAAATTAACTCTCAATTCCCATTCTTAATTTCTACAGAAGTTATGTCACCTATTGAGGGACCTAGTCACATCTAGAATATTTTAATATATACTTGTGTCAAGCAATTACACAGGATCTATAATAAAATGCAGGCATACAGTCAATGGAAAACATGATCACTCACTGAATGAATGGTAAGCATGGATAATAAAGATCAATGTTGACCACCAAACCACAATGTAACCAGTGAATGTTAAGGGAATGGAGAAGGGAACAATTGTGAGGAGTATTTTTAAAAATTGGCTTAAGTCACTCACATACCGTCACGCACAAAACCTTTAAAATCCTAGACCACATGAGATTTGTAACACAGAACTGTTCAGTTTCCTCACCTCTATCTCACTATCTTTTTCATGCCTCAAAGCAATGGTAAGTTCTCTGATTTTTGCTGCTGATAAGCTCCCATCACAAGATCCACTCTGAGCCTTTTCCTCTTCAAGGTGTTGAATTATAGCTTCTTTACTTTTCAATGACAGATTCAGTTGCTCTATAAGTCTAAAATTATAAGATTTTTAATATTAATCTTGCATCATCTACCACCAATTCTCCAGTCATTGCAGTAAATCTTGCAGACAACTCTCCTAGGTGAAGACTCCAGACAATACCTGTAAAGCTTAGGGTGGTGCTTCCACAACCCATTCTCCCTCCAGAGAAACCAGAAAAGATGCCGTAACTTTAAAGCAAGCAACAAGACAGGGTTGAGCTTTCTGCAAAGTGCTCATTCTTATTTTCCTCCAGTATCATTTCAAATGTCAACACTTAAGCTTTAATATTTCAGTCTCATTGTCCTTTATAGCACACATAAAAAGCTTATCAACCTATTGCACAATCTTAGCACATAGAACACCATACCCTTACGTGCCATCACTAAGTGCCTCTCAAGTACCTAATTTTATTTATATTTGTACCTCAGCTGGTTCTCATTTCGCATAAGAAAAAAAAAAAAAGTTAGGTCAGCACTACCTTCTTCGGTCAATACACATTTTGACGCTTCCAGTATTCCAACCGAGAACAATAACACTTGAGTTTTCTGACAAGACATAAGGGTTACACGTGAAACTTTTCTGGCATGAGATGCCAGCTGTGATTCTCTCAGTATTTTGTAGCCTACACGGTGAAAGTATTTTTTTAACCCAATACGAATTCCAGATGTGCTAATCCCAGACAAGTTTAAAGCATTGTACATTAATATTTGATTCACTTCAACAACTCAAACAGTCTCTCCTTCCAGTAGCACTATGTCTTCCTGGTCATGGGAATATTTACACTGATCTACCAGCATGTAATTATAGAAGGTCCTGCCAACAGTGGATCACAAGGAAGGGGACAGGGAGGGAAAAAGGGAAGAAAAAGCCCCATTTATCATACTCCACACTGCTTTCACTTCACTGATCCGCTCCTGACAATTTGTTTCCACACTTTAAGCACTGCTTAAAGCACCTCTGAAAGAGACTGGTTTTATAACTTCTTCCCAGCTCAAGTCACTCAGGAAAGCAACTGCATTCACGCAGACAACTAATGGACAGAAAGAGGAAGACAGGAAAGGGAAAAGAGGTAAATAACTTGCGTCACGTTATAATTATGGTGGTGGCACATGAGATGCAGTATTGAAACCTATTACAACATTTTCATAATTTTATTCCACTGTAGATCTCAGAATTGCAGCTTTCAACCTACATGCTTATACGAAAAACTGCCTAGAAAACACTGCAAACCTTGCTCTGGTTCTACCATCATAAAAAATCTATGAAATGAGAGCCTCAGGCCAACATGACGTTCTGTTACTAGGGTGGAGCAATTATGCAGTTACACAGAACCATAAACTGGAGGGTTCAGGCACAAACAGATACAAAAGGATACTCCAAAGTATAAGAAATCAGGATGATCTCTTGATCTCTACTTTGGGCTCACACTCCTAAACTAAAACTCAGCTTTACTGGGAAGCTTGCCAGGCACGTATTCTACCCTACATATCTTAAAAAAAAAAAAAAACTTCAAAGTATTAAGGTTCGAGTTTACACTTTTCCCCCACCTAAAAATATTGAACAACTCACCCACCTTTCTTACTACCTTCCAAACAAAGCAAAGCCAGCACTTCGCAAAGCACAATCGAAACCATAACACTCAAACACACTATGTTTCCCTTCCCACTAGATTTACCAGCCTCAACCGACACATCACTGGGACTGAAGAGTACATAAACACCATAAAAGCAGCAAGTGAAGACAAATGGTAGTCAAGTTCTATTCAGCAATGGTTTCAAGACAGCAGCAAGCAGGTGAGCCAGCAAAGTTACAGAGATGCCTTAAAGCACGACATGCTTGTGTCACATGCATACGGACTCTGTGCTGCGGTCATTTAATAGCTGAATAGGAAAGACAGCCAGTCACACTCACTCAGGTATCTGAGAGTAGGATCAAACTGTTAAAACCTATCTCCATGCCAGCTCTTCACATTTTAAACAGTAACGAATTCCAGTGGATAGAAACATCACTGGAAAGAGTTCTGACCTGTCTTTCTCAGCTTCTGTAATCATATCCAGATCCTTTGCAGGGGCATTCATAATTGAAGAAAGTTTCTGCTCAGCAGCTATTCTCAGAGCTTTCTCCTTCTCCGTCATTGCAACTGCTTTTTCCACCTCTTCTTGGGCAGCTTTAAGATTCTGTAATTAAAACACACAATCCCGATGCCTATAAGAACAAAACGCTCACAAAATTTTTCACATACTGAAGCTTCTACCAAACATATGTTGGTATGTTTAATTCAGCAACTTTTACTGAGTAGTTCAAGCACTTTGCAGATGCTTTTGAACCCTTTGTGTCTGCATTTTCAAGACTAATCCATTTTCTGGGGTACATACAGGAAAGACATTTGTTTCAAATAAATAAAACAAATATCCTAACTGACAGCAGAACTGGAAACAAAAGCACCCCTATGTTATGGCTTTAAATTTAGCTGTCATAATTTGGCTTTGTCCCACTGTCCTCTCACTATCATAATAAATAGCTGCACTTAAATTAAAGAGGTTAAAGAAGGGGTTTTTTTTCATTCAGAGATGAAATTAATATTCA
Organism: Phaenicophaeus curvirostris; assembly: GCF_032191515.1. NCBI lineage: Eukaryota > Metazoa > Chordata > Aves > Cuculiformes > Cuculidae > Phaenicophaeus > Phaenicophaeus curvirostris. The sequence continues at coordinate 6,236,579 of NC_091411.1, forward strand.
GAGGGTCACTGTAGCTAATCGGAACTCTTCCCAACACCATTTATAATATTTTACAAGAATTGATAAAGTACAAACCAGACATTTTTCTCTTGGAGAGCAATGGAAACAGATATATTACCCAGAGATTCCGGTCAACTTCCTCTGGTGAACGAACTCATGGAGATGGGGAATGCCAGAATAAACACACTTGTCATATACTACATAAAATTTGTTTCAGATCCTCATTTTTATATCGTAAGCTTTCCTGCTGTGCTTACTGAACTTTGCTTTCTACGAAACAAAAGCCTCCTCACAACCCAAAAATTACTTCATCTCTCTCCTTCAAGCCAATACAAAACAGCATCAAACTCTGAAGGAAATTAATCTTCATTAGCATTACCTGGTTTTATATAATTATATGATGCTATGTAAACAAGACAGTAATACTGCTCTGCAGTGTTTACATTCATAAGCATATTAAAATTGTCAGAGGCCAATACTGTCTTCAGGCTACAGAAAATACTGTATCACCATAAGATTAGAATATTTGCCCTTCTGCCTGTCAGATGTGGTAAACACCAGTCTGACTGGCTGGTTTGGTACGGAATAAGTAACTTAGGAAGTTCTCTACCTACCCAATAGCACAAAGAATGCTTTGAGAAATCCCAGTTCCACTAAACTGAGAGAAAGGTCATGGAGATTCCTCCCTCCTCCTCCCTGAAGGAGGTCGCTGTTTTATGAATACTGCTAAACCATCCTGATTGAAAATGGCATCAGCAGATTGCTACCAACATCTTCCATGACCAATTCATTCTTTAGAGATGGGAGAGCAAATATTGGAATACATCCACTTGTTCTATTTCTATTTACTTACAGAAAGAGCACAAGAGGTTTGCCCTCCTCACAAACACAGCTACAATATCCCACACCTACAGATAAGCGTCTGCAGTTAAGGATGCAAAACAATCATGAGCTTATGTATTTCTAAAATGGAACACAAACATTTCCAGCAGCCTATTCAATATCAAATTTGTTCTTTACAAGAAACTGAACTCCTTGCTTCTGAGGAAGCGTGTTATTCACATAATGTTTTTTTTATTTTGCTGTTACATTACAAAATGAGGAACACGTGAAGCAATTCCCCTGTAAAGATATCAGCAATGGTTCAACAATAAATACAGGAATAAATTGTCTCAACCACAGACAGCAAGGAACAGGAGAATGTTCTGAAAAGAAGCAATATAACGACATTAGAAGCCAATAACATTTGGCAGATAAAGGTCAATCTAAGACCAGAGAGTGAGGCACGCAGGGAAGCATCCACTAGCTGACCTGGCCAGAGGCTGTAGGTGACCTCTCTCAGCCTATAATGAAAATACAAGAGGAGAAATATAAACCTGAGATTCCATGCTTTCAATACTGGAACACTGAGGTCACCTATAGAGATGGGGAAGGACAGAAGTGCTTACTGACTGGTTTCAGGTCTTCAGGAAACTTAGGGCTTTTCAACAGAAGTGTTGAAAATCCAGTCCCATCTTCCTATAAACCAAGACTGTGTTCTGAAAACACAGACTCCTCACATGAGAATCGAGGCATTGTGCTGAATATTCCTAAATGCCACCAAGAGGTACAAATTTCCGGAAGAACAGCTATCCTCATATTTGATAGTTCAATAGAAGCTAAGAACACTTTCACTGTTTTTTTTTCTCACCCACTTTTTTTCCCCCTGTCTGGTTTGCAGTGCCTGTTTTTCTAGGAAAGCTGAAAAAATTTTGAAAATATAGGCAGATCACAGTATCAAATCTCAGACAACATACAAAACCAGTACCAATTACTATTGCTTCAGTTTCAGCCACTCACCTCTTCCAGAAAGTTTATTTTGCCAGTTAGCATTTCTTCCAGTTCTTGCATCTTCTTCTGTGCCTCTTCCTTCACGCGCTGTGTTTCAGCATCACCACCCTGGGCCAAGCTTTCAACTGCCTTACTGGAAGACCATAATATAAATAGAAATACCATTGTGTATCAGGGTGGAAAACACTTGGCAAATAGATTATGCACAAGCATCTTCCACTTTACCTGTACCTGCTTGTCACTTTAAGGATAAATACTAACATCTACACACTCTACAGCAATTGTAGTGGTACAGACAGAGTTGCACACATAAGCCTTGTGACACTGAATAAGAAGCATTTTGTGTGTATGAAGAAAAAGTGTATTTCCATCATATTCTTAAAGCTTCCAAATATAGCATCTAACCTTCCATAGAGCTGGGATCAAACTGAAGATATGTAGCTGCTGAGACTTCTTCAATTGCCTTTTCAGTAGCTGTTAATAGCTTCTAAGAAAAGAACAGCTCCATTCCCTTGCTAATCAAAGGATGACCACTTGTTTATGATTTTGCCCTAAATTTTCCTTCCTATTATGAATCTGTAGGAGGTTCCATTCAAAGCTTAGCAATACCTTTTCTCGGCTACCTGGAGAGACCAAACAAAACTTAATCCAGTCCTCAGGATCTGCCTGAAACCAGGACTCTCTGAACTCCAGACAAAAGGGTAATTGGTAACAGTTCAGTGCCACGTGAGGAAGGCCACATAAAAATTCCATCAAAACTGAGGCTCGTGTAGCAGTCAGCAGCTGTCGGTCATTGTCAGCCTAGATTAGTTTTGAACCAGACCATCGAGAAGCAAGCAGTTTAACTGTCTATTGCCAGTCCTACAGCCACCCATCCCTTCCCAGACCATATTTCACCTTGCCGACACTGAAAGACAATGCACCACTTAGCTATATTAATTTAGAAAAGATATTCTAACAGAAAAGCAGGAATTTTATGCATACTCATTTTCGTATCATTAAAACCCACAAGATTCATTCTAGATAAATTCTGAACTGCTCTCTCTGCCTTCCTGAGACGTGTTTTGTGTAATCCAACACTGTAAAAAAGTCCAGTTCTTCATCTGTTGGGACAATTAAGCTCTCAGCTTAACTTCTACAACACAAAGACTAAGCTGTTCCCAACCGGTGAGTCATTTATTTACCTGAAAATTCAGTAGAATGAAGGGTAATAATAAAGTCATACCATACAGTATAAATACACTGATATCACTGTGCATTTAAAAATTCACACACGTAACTTCAGTAATGAATGAAGCGATTTCTAGATAAGTGCCCTTAAAATACTACTTTGGTCCCTCATATTCCTAAAACATCAGGAAAAAAAAAGTAGAAACAAGATCTTGGAAGTCCTAAGTAACAGACATGGACAAATACATCCGTACTTACGAGGCTTTGATGAGTAGTTTCTCCCTCTCCTGCAGTTCACGCTTCAGACTTTCTATCTCGACTTTCAGCTCAATGTTCTAGGACAAAAGAATTAAAGTGTCAGAGAGAATTCAGAGATCATCCTACCCAACAGTTACAAACAATGTGCAGATGACTTTCTTTTAAAACCTGATTGCATCAACTACCGAAGTTTTTAACAATCTTAAAATTATTTTGTTATAGCCTGAGAAAACTACTCGGGACATAAGCACACACCACAGAGAACTACTTGGCCTGCAAGATGACAATACACTAACACTCCAACAAAAAAAGGCTCAAAAGTTAAGTAAAACAGTAACTTCCCTACAAAACAAACTCTTAAAAAAGACAAACAGTTGTAGCAAATTATTCCAAACACATACAATTTTGTATATTTCTTCAGTGGGACCATCAAACTTCTGCTGCATTCGCTCCTCCAGAAAGTAGATACGTAGCTTCAGGTTGAAGTTCTCTTTTTTCAGATCAGTGATTTGCTGTGAAATAAGAAGAAAAACGAGCAAATTATGTCATATGCTTCAAACAAACAAAGAGTGAAAACTACTCTATTTGGTTTTGCTCTCCACAGTGCAAGATTAGAATTCAAACCACTGGACAGAGCTAAACGCACATACAGGTTTGGGTTATATACACACACACACATAAATACAATCAAATTGAGAGGGTGTCAACAACAGCATATGATACCCAAGTCAAAACGAAAGCCAGGGAGCTGCAAATACTCCAAGTCCTTCAATAGGTTTCTATCTTCTATAGCTCCAACATGTATCACAGAACATATTTTTCTCCCACCATTCCATCCTAGCCATAATATTTTTTCCCCATTTCCATGTCTCACATGAACAGTAAGAAATCCCATGCCAGGTTACTCCTTGGTTTGGGGGGTTGGGTTTCTGTTTTGTTTTCGTTTTAAGGTATATATACAGACACAACGGGACACACATAAACCTTGTCTGTCTGTGCACCATGTTATGATTTAGCTCGTGTTTACTGTTAGTGCTGCAACATTCAGACACTGGCACTTAAACAGTTATAGAATAGAATTGTTTAAGAACAGACAATACATGCTGCTGTGCAGACAGTGCTCTTTAGAATATTTCTTCTTAAAGCACTAAAACACTGTCTGACTTTACATAATAAGAATCCAAGAGACTTTTTTAAATCTAAAAATATTAAGTCGTTCTTTTTTCTATAAAACAGAACTAAAACAAAATATAAGACGTCATGCTGAAACAGAAGTATCTTCTTAGCAAAACCTTGGGATGGCGGCCTTACTCACAGGAAGAAAAGCACACAAGGCCTGGGAGCCCAATCGAACACCAACAAAACCTTCATTCCATCCCATATTTCATAGTGCAATTCTTTGGGAAAAAAAATGCTTATGATTTTTCACCTTCCTAGTAGAAGCAGTAACATAGTTGATGGTTTCATTAAAGAAAGCAGCCTCCCTCTAAATTTATTTTTAAGAGACTAAGCATAAAACATTCATTCAAATAAGACTGTTCCCTGCCAGATGCTTTCAGCAAAAGGAAATCTAATATGTAACAGAGCTACTAATAAAATATTTATGTAGGCTTTTCCAGAACAGTAAAGTACCACTTGTAAAAATTATTAGCAGCACAATTCTTAAAATATTTGGCCTGTGAAACCCAAGATTATTTTCTGTAACTGCCCTAAGAACCTGCATCTGCAAACAATTTTTCAGTTTAATAATCTTTGCCCAGCAAGATGCCTCGTCATTATTCACAGAAGTAAATATCATCCAAGCAACTGAAAATATGCCTGACTACACAGATTTTACATCCCATCCACAGGTCCTGAAGAAGCTTGTCTTTGGAAGCTGCAGCAATACAGATATTTATCTTTGCTTCCTGTAATTCCAATTGGATGACCACACACAGTAGCAGATGTAAACTTGAACTATGCAAGCTGTAACTGTCTGAAGTGCGATGCCTCATGAGGATCATGCACTACCTTGAGTAACTGGAATAACTGTTTTGGAACATTCAAATTGACGTAAGCATGGAAACAAAGCAACTCTGTACTTCAATTCAAGTCCCAGAGCCCAATACACAAACATCGCTCAAAAATGAAATCCTTATTGAGATTAAGCAAAGAAATTAAAGATTTCTTAAATGAAGCAAAGCTGCAGAGCAGGGCCCGATCCTGCACGTCTTGCTGGCAAGCTCAACACTATGCATGTTCAATTGCTGAGAGCAGACTTTGCAGCGTTTGGTCTGGTTCATGGGATTTAAGCTGTCAGTAGATCATTCCTCACAGTCTCTGTTCATTCAGAAGAAGTCCAAGTGCCAAAGGCACTTGTCAATTGTTTCAGTTAAACTTTTAGTTAGCCTTCAGGAAAAAACAATCTCAAAAGAACTTGTCATCCGTTAATTCTACTCACACATATTTCAGTGGCAATAGAATTAAACCAAAGAGCTTAAGGGTGCTATTTTCAACAGGCAAACAAAACAAACTACGGAATCATAAACGAAGAAGTGAAACAAATGTTGTCTCTGACAGGCAGTTTCTCAGAGGGAAGTTAATTCAGGCAGACTACAATTAAAAAGTTATAGCTTAATAAAAGACAGCATGCAAAATGTGAACGAGTTCACACTACAACGGGATTTTAATGACAATCCTCTTGACTTATGCATTTAAAGACTCCGTCTTAATTCCTTTACGCATTTTGATTTCCGTATTTAAAAAAGCAATGAAAGAAGAGAAACAGCAGACACTTCCTGAAAGACCAGGACGATGCAATGCACTCTACACATAGCATTCCACAGCAGGGACAGCGTGGCAGCAGATACCACTGCCTATCTCAGTTTAGCTCCTTCTCAGGTCTGCACAGAGCCACGACTTTGCAGAATGGCATCTGTCAGCAGAGGCTGTGGTTTTGCAGCCTAACACAGTTTTTGCCAGCAGAGGCCACTTTATGAGACAGCAAAACTAAGAGTGGGTTTGGGAAGATAAGAAAAAAATGCACAAATTATCATTATTCAGTTCCCTAACTGGATACCAATCATCTTTTCTATTCATGAACACGTTAGAAATCATAACAAGGTCCTCAATTAAAGATGACTTTTATTTTGCCCATGTAAAAACATGCTCTACCACATGGTGGTTCCTCCCATATTGCAAGAAAGTGAAACACACCATAAACACTAAACAAAAATTTACACCTCCAGTATTACCTAGCTCAGGATCTTCTCCAGGCCTAAATATAAAGGACCTTTTCCATACAGATCCACCCTTTAGCCCATTCAAGGGTCACTACATCCATCCTGTTCTCTCCAACCTGCCAGGCAAGGAGCCCGCTCTCTTCATTATTTCCTTCTCATATTCCGTATATATAACATAGCCTCAAAAATCAACAAATCCATGCACACACATAAACCATGTCCAAGCAGGAGATAACTGGAACTTCACCCACCAATTCAGACTTTTTTTCAAGTGGGACCAGTACAGCTTTACAAGGTCAGCCCAAAAGTGCATCTGAACACAGCAACTATTGGCTGTTGGGTAAAGAGTAAAAGGACAAAGAAAATGAATGCTCCCTTCCCAAGTTCAACCTTCCAGCTACCAGCAGTCTCAACACCTCAAAATTAGAAATTAATAGAAATATCCGAGTTTCATTAATTCTTCTTCCTTTACATGAATGGATTTTTGAGCTTTGTTATCATTTTGGTGTTTCTAAAGGCCTTTGAGAAGTTTACAGCTCAGTTCAACACGACGAGTCTGTACATATCAGGAAATCAGAGATCACTGGGGAGATCCCTTCTACTCTACATCATATAGAACAAACAACAACAGATATTTCCTCCCTCCTACAACTTTTTCCCCCCATGCAAACAGTCACTGCCGATAATAAATCATTTTGCAGAATGTTTATTCTAGCCTGGAGTCTTTGGTGCATATCACATTAAAAGATTTTAAGCACGTACTAATGCCAAAGGCAGTGCCTTTCTATCCCAGCCAATACACAAAAACAAAAGAGAACATAAAATACAGCCTGTAAAAAACATCCTTCACCAAGGCTCTCCAAAACAAGCATTAAATCCTGAGCAAGGGGCACAGCTTTCTCATCAGAAGGATGTAAGGCTACAGGAAACTGAAAGAGTTCAGAAGAAACACTCCCTTCAAATGTAACCATGCTACAACAGGTAACAGCAGTTACAGAAGCACACTAAAAACTGCAGACACTCAACACACCCTGAACGAGGCAAACCACAGCCTTCATCTGTAGTATTTATCTCCAAGAGTTTTGGTTACTTCCCCTCTACAGTTTCTCTTCACAATCATAACTTGAATTGAACAAGCTAATGCTTTTTATAGGGGACTTGTCCTGTAGCACAGATATACCCCAACCAAATCACCATTCAGCAGGTACAAACAATCGGCTTCTTCAATTTAAATAACCACTACAATTAATACGTTGAAAAAAAAAAAAAAAAGTTTTCCTTTATATTCTAATAAGTGCCAAAAACAGCTTTATCTACACAATTGTCACCATGATACTAGCTAGATCTTTACAACAGAAGCACTCTCATACTTAATTATAGAGGTAAAATGTATGACACAGTCAATTAATTAAAACGCCAAATTCTGTTCTAGTCTAAAAGAAAATAAACTTGATGCTTCCTTGAAATAAATCAATTGCAGACTGCAAACCAAATTCTTATGTTTCTGTCATTGCATGAACTTTTGAACAGGGGGTGCCTTTTTTTGTTTCACACCTTAAGAAAAGCAGTTGGCTAGTCTCAACAACAATTTTTTGCCCCAACTTTTGAAAAGAAATACTTAATATCTGAAGCGCATAAAACCAGCTGGTTATACCTGCAACATATCTGTGTTAATTAACACAAATTAAGAACCTGACTCAGAGTGGCAGCACTTTAGCCAGCACATTAGAAGTATCTTGGCCATAAATCTGTACGGAGTTTTACATCATAAGTCTGCTTACGTTTTCATAGTCCTTCATGGTCCGAGCTCGAGTTGGTGAGACTTTCTCTTCTGCTGCAGCTGGTAACACTAGACATTTAAGAAGACAGAAAAAGTTTAGACAGGGGAATGTCTAAGCTAAGCTTCAATTTGGAAACAGCAAAGCCCTACGCTAATCTAAACATAATAGAAGTACATCTTTTGGGAAGGGAGGAAGGCGATTTTTTTGCCCCTTATTTACACTACATGTTAGTACCACTAAGCAGTTATGATCTAGATTTCTTTGTGGTGACAGTAAGTTCTCTACCACATCAGGTCTCTAATTCCAATATCACCCATTTAAACCAAGATGCAAACTGAAATTAAGCTATATCAGGTATACTTTCAAGAGTAAATCCTCAGAGCAACAACAAAGGACTGCCATGTTACAATTAAGTCCTATCATGCTATTAGAAGGCAGTTCAAATCTTTCAGTATCTTATTGGTCCCAGGACCTGTGGAAACCATGGACACAGGAAATGGCTGGTATGCATGTTCCCAAAATGTGCCTTCAGGACGGATTACATGTACTTAATCTCCTGTTTGCACACACATTTTCTACCAGCCACATTTAATGGGATTGCACTACTTCTTTCCATTCGCATCTGTGAGAGTAAACTTTTAATCAGAATAATGAGGCTGTATAAAACATGCAGCACTTATATCATCTTTAATACAAAGAAAAGAGTGCTGAGGACTCAGACTGCCTCTCATACTAACTACAAGAAAATATTTCATTTAAAATACTTCCAAAATTGCTATGCAGAGCAGCCTTTAAAATAATCCAAAGAATACCAGCCAGTGGTTCATCAACCTTGCCATTTTAACTACTTGCACAAGACAGCTTTCCTGGAGCACATGCAGAACACTGTAACTTCACAGCACGGGTATGTTTCTTATATTTGCTTCCTCTCATAAGCAATAGATCTTCCTGCCAAACCATCTGATTTGTCTTAGTTTCAACCACCTACTTCATCCATACAATGCAGCCAGACAAGTTTTGTTGCTGGGTACAAGCACGCATAAAGAGAAATCTAAAACATATGCCTCGAATTCAAACAGTTAACCACACGGAGAGGAGGTTTCATACTATTGTTCTCCTGCCATTTTACTTTAAAGTAAGTGTTTCAAGGAGTCTCCAACGCCTGAAGATGAAATTAGTTATATGATAGATAGTTAGATGAAGATAGTTACATGGCCATCATAGAGAAAAATGTACTGAATGACAGTTTCTGTTCCGCAGGAACCAGACAGGAAGGATGCAGAATGCACGTACAGCTAACAGCTCAGATACTGAGCCTAAAGCAGGTCTTCAAGCTCGAGGTAACTGTATATATCAACTGGGAATGGAAAACCTGACAAAGTGCAGCATGCAGCTTCCCTAAAACCAAGCAGCACTGCCTTGCAGGATGCTCCAAGCATTTTTAAGTCCAGGCTCCAAAAACCACTGATCATCTGACATTGGACTGGGAGTCACAAGGACCGCAGACAACAACCAACCACTGTCGTTTCACGCTCGGAGAGAGACCTCACAGTTGCATCACTGAGAAACGTATCCTGCAGTTTTCCCTCGGGCTTCAGGGCCCGCAGGGAGTGCTGAGCCCCCGCTGACGCAGGCTGGGGACATCAGGCCCAGCCACAGCTCCCTCCCCGTGCCACTCCTGCCCACCACTCGCCCTTACCTTTGCTGCTGGTCTGGCTGGCCCGAGGGTCCCCAGGAGAGAGGTCTGGCAGCTGGGAGATACTGAGGAAGAAGGAGGAAGACACCACTGAGGAACTGAAAGCTGGGGCATAGGGAATGGGTTGCCACAGAATCATAGAAGAGAATCATGGAATGGTTTGTGTTGGAGGGGACCTGAAAGCCCATTCAGTCCCACCCCTGCCACAGGCAGGGACACCTCCCACTGCATAAGGTTTTGCAAAGCCCCATCCAGGCTGACCTTGAACACCTCCAGGGATGGGGCAGCCATGACTTCTCTGGGCAACCCATGCTTGTGCCTCACCACCCTCATTGTGAACAATTTCTTCCTGATGTCTAATCTAAATCTTCCCACCTCCAATTTAAAGCCATTGCCCCTTGTCTATCACTCCACGCCCTTGGAAAAAGTCCCTCCCAAGCTGTAACCCCTTTCCGTATGGGAAGGCTGCTCTAAGGTGCCTCCAGGAGTATTGTCTTCTCCAGGCTAAACAACCCCAGCTCTCCCAGCCTGTCCTCACAGAGGAGGTGCTCCAGCCCTCACATCATCTCCATGGCCTCTTCTGGACTCACTCCAACAGATCTATGTCCCCCCTGTGCTGAGGGCTCCAGAACTGGATACAGGGCTCCATGTGGAGTCTCACACAGCAGAGCCAAGGGGCAGAATCCCCTCCCTCGCCTGCTGGTCCCGCTACTCTAGATGTAGCCCAGGACATCCACCAACATGCCCAAGCCCTCAGTGCAATCTCTGCCGAACAGCGGTGGCTGGAATCCCCTCTGTCTGCAGCCCTTCTGGGAAGATTTATCCATCTGGGAAGATTTATCCCCGAGGGACAAGATGTAATCCAGAGGGACCTGGACAGGCTAGAGAAGTGGGCCTGTGAACCTCATGAGGGTCAACAAGGTCAAGTGCAAGGTCCTAGACCTGGGTCGGGGCAATCCCCAGATTCAATACCGAATGGTGAGAGGATGTGATTGAAAGCAGCCCTGCAGACAAGGACCTGGGGGTGATGGCTGATGAGAAGCTCGATATTAGCCTCAGAAACCAACCATGTCCTGGGCTGCATCAACAGAGGCATGGCCAGCAAGGTGAGGGAGAGGATTCTGCCCCTCTACTCCTCTCCTCTGAGACATCATCTGGAGTGTTGTATCCAGTTCTGGGATCCTCAACATAAGAAGGAGATAGAGCTGTTGGAACTGGTCCAGAGGAGGCTACAACGATGAACAGGGGCTGGAGCATCTCCCATATGAGAACAGGCTTGGGAGAGTTGGGGTTGTTCAGCCTGGAGAAGAGAAGGGTCCACGGAAACCTGATAACGACCTTCCAGTACCTGAAGAGGCTACAAGAAAGCTGGGGAGGGACTGTTTATAAAGGCTTGTGGTGATAGGACTGGGGGCAATGGGTTTAAACTGGAGAGGGGCATATTTATACTAAACATAAGGAGGAATTTCTTCACTATAAGGGTGGGGAGGCCCTGGAACAAGTTGTCCAGAGCAGTGGTGGCTGCCCCATCCCTGGAGGGGTTCAAGGCCAGGTTGGATGGGGCTTGGAGCCCTGATCCAGTGGGAGGTGTCCCTGCCCCGTGGCAGGGGTGGGACTGGATGGGCTTAGAAGTCCTTTCCAACCCAAACTACGATCCTCTCTCCGTGTGAGGGGGGATCCACCCTGCCCCAGCCCCGGTCTCGCCGCACAGCCCCGGCGGGGATGGTGCCTCGAAGGCTGCTCGCTCCCCGAACCCCTCGGCGAGCTCATCCCCCGCCAGGCCCCGCGCAGACCTCGCCCTCGGCCTCCCCCCAGCGCCCCCGTCCCCACCTGGCCTCCAGCGCCACCGGCAGCGTGGGGTCGTCCCCGGGCAGCGAGTCCATGTCGGGCCCCGCCGCGGCTCCTTTGTGCGCGGCTTTGGCGGCTTCGCTGGAATTCAAACAGCGGCAATCGCTTCCGCCATCTTTGCGTCGACGGGGGTGAAGCCGCTGAAGCCACCGCGGAGGAGCGGCGGGGCGGGCGCAGTGGAAACTCATAGCGAGCCGCCATCTTTGCTGCGGGCGCGGCTGAAGTCGGGGCTGGCGGGCGCCATGTCGTCTGAGGGCAGAGCGGGGCGGGCATGGGGAGAAAGCGGGAAGACGCCATCTTGAGTGAGGGAAGCGCCGGCGGCGTCCGCCCGCGGCCATGTTCTTTCAAAGGGGGAAAGGGGGGGGGGGGGGACGCCGGGTCGCCATCTTTACTGAGGGCACGGCTTTGCGCAAGGAGCTCCCGTGTGGCGGGGAGTTTCGCTGCGGCGTTCAGGGCGCCCGGCGGAGCCGCTGAACCTGCGTGCTTGTGAAATATCTGGGTGTTCGTAAAGCGGAGAGCCGAGCGCTGCAGCTGTCCCGCTTTTTTTTGGGGCGGGGGGGTGGAAACCGTGCTGGGTTGAACGTTTCAGAACATCTGGAGAAGTGAGGCTGTGACCTCGTGAGGGCCTGCAGCCGGGTCGGGGCAATCCCCGCTGTCGGTGCAGGATGGGGGAGGGTGGAGAGCAGCCCTGAGGAGAAAGACTTGACAAGAATCATAGAATCGTAGAATAACCAGGTTGGAAGAGACCCACCGGATCATCGAGTCCAACCATTCCTATCAAACACTAAACCATGTCCCTCAGCACCTCGTCCACCCGTCCCTTAAACCCCTCCAGGGAAGGTGACTCAACCCCCTCCCTGGGCAGCCTCTGCCAGTGCCCAATGACCCTTTCTGTGAAGAATTTTTTCCTAATGTCCAGCCTGGGAAAAAACTATTCTTGATATGAGCCGGCAATGTGTGTTCACAGGCCAGAAACCAACCATGACCTTTGCTGCATCAACAGAAGTATGACCAGTAGGGTGAGGGAGGGGATTCTGTCCCTCTGTTCCTCTCCTCTGAGACCTCATTTGGAGCGTTGTGTCCAGTTCTGGGATCCTCAACATAAGAAGGAGATGGAGCTGTTGGAACAGGTTCAGAGGAGGCTACAAGGGTGATCCGAGGGCTGGAGCATCTCCCACTTGTATGGGACAGACTGAGAGAGTTGGGGTTGTTCAGCCTGGAGAATAGAAGGCTCCAAGGAAACCTTGTAGCGACCTTCCAGTACCTGAAGGGGCTACAAGAAAGCTGGGGAGGGCCTGTTCACGAAGACATGTAGTGATAGGACTGGAGAGGGGCAGATTTAGGTTAGGTATGAGGAGGAATTTCTTCACTATGAGGGTGGTGAGGCACTGGGACAGATTGCCCAGGGAAGTTGTGGCTGCCCCATCCCTGGAGATGTTCAAGACCAGGTTGGATGGGGCTTAGAGCCCCTGATCCAGTGAGAGGTGCCCGTGCCCATGGGAGGGGTGTGGAACTGGATGGCCTTTGAGGTCCCTTCCAACCCAAACCATTCTGTGATTCTATGACTCTTACCTGTCTAGAAAGCACTGGATAAGGGCTGTCCACAGGCCATGGTAATCCTAGTTTCATTATTCAAGTTGTCATGATGCCCTGATAGCTCCACTTCTCCAGGTACCTTGCTCCACTCTGTCCCAAGAAAAGCTCTAAGGCTGTGGAAGGTCCTAGGCCAATGGTAGCAGCCATTGCAAGCCCTGGATGTGTATGGTCACGATGGGATTCCCATTCCTATCTTCCTGTTTTATGTGTTCAAGTGGGTGACGGAGCAGCTGTTAGTGCCCCAAACTGCCAGGAAATACCAGGCACTGCTTAGCACAACTAAGCTCTTAATCTCATCTCCTCTCTCCTGGGACACACTCCTCTGAAGTGATAGGTGATAAGAGACGGAGGGAATGGTCTCGAGCTGCATCAGAGGAAGTTTAGACTGGACATTAGGAAAAACTTCTTCACAGAAAGGGTTATCAAGCACTAGAACAGGCTTTGCACTTGAGTGTCTCTTGGGGTCATCAGAGACTCCAAGTCCCTTTAACTCCCCCAGCGGCCCTCGGGAGACCTTTATCACCTTATGTGACCTGGTCCCCTTTTGCAGTGGCTTCACCTTCTGCCAACCTGAAGTTATATTTGCAAAATCAGGTCTGCCATATGGCACCAGGAACTGATCAGTCAAGCCTGAAATGGCCTCACGTGGCTGCAAAGCAGACCTTCATCAAATGAATGAGTCCACTTACTGAAAGGATAACACCAATTTGCTCTTGTTTAAAATTACAGTAAAGTATTTCATATTTGATGTGTGCCATTAAATCAGCATTCATCAGCCACGAGAGCATCTCAGGTCATTCTCTGCTGTGTGCTATGGGCTGGTGCAGCACCTCCGGGTCTCTAGAGCCACAGTTCATATCCCAGCCTACTCCATTTCCAAAGGAAATGAGCAGGGCCCTCCTTGCAAAGTTCATCGCTTTGTGAAATGTTGGTCTGATGGACAAAGGCATATAAATATATAAGTGTACATACACACAGACATGATGGAACGTTTCCCTGGGTTACTGCACTGCCCCGCTTTTTAAAACCTGCAGCAGCACAGAGCTGGGAGGGGCAGAAAGGGCTGGGAAACCCATTGTTTAAAAAGCAGTTAACAACTTGCTTTCCGATAATCTGCTTAATGTTGTTTAACCTTATCTTAATTAGTAGTACATTTGGAGAGATTAAGCTAAATCCTTGCGCCAGGAAGCTGTGCTTTCCTACTTTACAAAGCAGCCTTAGCACCTTAGAAACAAGCCGCTAAAGGGAATCTAGGAAAGAAATACTTATGGTGATGTCATGGTATGGAGGAGTTAACCACAAACTCCCAAGGAGCAGGATGAAAGCCAGCTGTTCAGTGCACTGGGTCTGAAGCACGATAGTGGCACAAGGAGGACAGATGTCACCGTTAGCTGAGCATGGGTCCTCCTTGCTGTTCTCAAGTCCTTAACTCTGGCAACCTGGTTCAACATTCAGTTACGCCTCCTCCTGTTACAGTTCAGTGCAAAATTCCTCCAAGCCTAAGTCATACACAATCAAACTGCTCTGCTAATGCAAATCAGATCTCTGTAAACTCCCTGGAATTACACCAGCGTGGCCCTTGCTTGTTCGGATCTGGCTGAGTTCAGCATTTGAATGAACACTTAGTTTTAAGTGCTTGCTGAATTGATGCTGACTTACCGCTCTTCAAGTATTTTGCATAATGAGGGCCAAAGAGTTAGACATAACACTTATCAGAGAAGAGTAGCTTTTAGCATCTATATTTGCTTCTGTGGCCAAATTAAAAAAAAAAAAAAATCAATTTCTTAACACTAACAAATGAGTGAAAACAATACAAGTTTTCCAGAGGTCCTTTTGCAAACACTATCAGAGTTGTTCAAAACTCCCGATGCCACAAATGTGGATTTAAGGATATCTGACAGCATAAATTTCCTTTGAAAAACCCGTCATGGCCATGAACAGAAGTCTGCTACAATATCCTCTTCCAATTTCCAGCTTTGCTCCGTAGGTTTCATTTGTAAGGACTGCACAAATCTGATAAAATAGGTCCGTGTGAATATTACAGACAACAATGGGGAAATACACATTGACTGTCTCACCACCAAACATGTTACTGAAAGTGGCAGAAAGCTGGAATGGGTAATAAGCAGATACAAGAGATCACAGGGCTCCTTTTTTAAATGGATTATCCCAGACAGAATGTCAACTGTACTTATGAATCTGATCATAGAATCATAGAATAAACAGGCTGGAAGAGACCCACTGGATCCAACCATTCCTATCAAACACTAAACCATGTCTCCTAGCACCTCGTCCACCCGTCTCTTTAACACCTCCAGGGAAGGTGACTCAACCGCCTCCCTGGGCAGCCTCTGCCAGTGCCCAATGACCCTTTCTATGAAATTTTTTTTCCTAATTTTCATTCCTAAACTTCCCCTGGTGCAGCTTGAGGCCATTCCCTCTCATCCTGTCCCCTGTCACTTGGGAGAAGAGCCCAGCTCCCTCCTCTCCACAACCTCCTTTCAGGTAGCTGTAGAGAGCAATGAGGTCTCCCCTCAGCCTGCTCTTCTCCAGGCTAAACAACCCCAGCTCTCTTAGCTGTTACAAAACATTTTGTGTTATGGTTCTCATTTCACATACAAGAGTATAATGAAGGAATAATTCTCTTGGAACAAATGTCATTACTGGGATGAGATCAGATCCAATCCTTGAGGTTTCAGTCCAAGTGTGGTTGCTATCACTGGGAAGACTCCTGCTGAACTGTAATGAACAAAAAACAAATGCGAAAATCCAAGTGGCATAGATACAAATTATATACATTTATTTTTATTCATTTTAAATAACATTCTTCTGTATAAATTCTGACATATATTCAAATCATACTTTTTTTTTTTAGAAATGCATTGGTAAGCATAGCTTATGCTTAGGAGACGTCTTATTTGGATGTCTAGTAAGACTGATGGGTTTCAGTTGGGAGCACGAACAACTTAAGGCCCACATTTTTCTTATTTTAATCCATCCCTCTGACAGATGAAGAGCAGAGTCCTGTGGGAGCTCATGTTAAAACTTCACTTTGAAGAGAAACGTATTTTTAGGATTCAAGCTTATATCCTTTATTTAAAGGAGACTGTGCAAACTTTCTGCCACATTTACATTGTGTGTAACATTGGAGATAAAGATGCTATATAACAGTGGTTAACTGGCTCAGGATACCTGAAGGATGCTGAATACATCCCCTTCTCTTTCTTAAATAGTTTCCAGCGTGCTAAGTTTACTCAGCCTGGTCCAAGGGAATTATCATTCCAATGGATGACATCTCCTGACAGCTCCCCAGGGCTAGCTCTCCACACAGTTATTTCTAGCTACAGTGGTTCATAAGATTCAAGATCATCTATCCACATTAACCCAATCACATTTTTGCATGTCTTATGCACTCTGTGCTTACCAAATGCTCTCCTAAGTTTTGAGCCATCCAGGCTGCCTCATGTCTTTGACACATCATTGCTTTTTGCCCTTTATCTGCTCCATTATACCCTCTTGCCTTCAGTTACTTGACTGTGGAACTGAACTCACTCCCATCCAAACCAACTGGATCCACAGGGCCTTCACAACTCTGAGGATCATGCCTTGAGAGCTGGTTTCCCACCTTCACCCAGCCCTCACCTGCCTTGTTGTACCTAGCACAGGTGTTTTACCCCTGCACCACTTCAAAATACAATGCCTGGAGAAAGAACTAGCTCAGCTTCTCCCTCACCTCCCATAGTGCCCAGGGGAGAGCTGCATGATAGATGGAGAGAGCAAGGAAGATATAATCTCTACCGAAGTCAAACGTGAAACTGTTTATTCTTTCCTTGATGAGGCATTGATCTCCTTTTATAAAACATTCCTCTGTGCCAAAGGGCTAGTTGGCTGGAATCTTCCAGCTGAGTCATTTTACCATCTGACAAGCATTGTCCCGGTGCCACATCCTTGCTGTGCTCCTGTCCCTTCTAAAGAACATTCTGTGCTTTCCCTCTGCTGTTCAAACTGGGCAACCAGGTTCCCCCTGCCCAGCCAAGCTTCCCAGAACATCTGTGGAGGCAACTAGATCCCTTCATCCAGATGTGCAACCTATGGACATGAGCACAGCTGTACCACCCTCCCTTGCAGACTGACTGTAGGGCATCCTGCCCTCCTCATCTGTTGAAGCCCAAGGCTCAAACACAAAGCGTTTTGAGTAATTTGGAGGTCAGAAGCAGCCCAGACACAAACACCTACCAGGTGCTGTGGCAGGCATGGTCTAGAAGAACTCAGCGTCTGACCCCACGCTCTGGTTTTGCAGATGGTCATTATTTCTACAGTGAGACAAAAAAAATCAAAGCCTATCCCTGTTACAAAGCAGCCAACAGTCACATCAAAACTTGAGGAAGAGATGTTTTGTGGCAAAGATTAAAAGATCTACTAAAATATTTTGGAAACATTGAAGTGAACAATCTGTCTATCACTTTACCCGCTAGCATTCACCGCAGAAGCTAACACTTCCTCAACTGCCTTTCCCAACCCTATCAAGTGACCTTGTGCATCGCTACATCAGCACTCCTCAATAATTACAACCTTTAGGAAATTTTCTATTTTTTTACCACTCTGCTCTTAAAAAGCTGGATGAGTAACTCAAGGATTAGCAATATCCAGATTTCTCCTTCAGTCCTCCCCCGTTTTACAACTAAATGTAACACTGCTCTGAATCACATCAGCCAGATTTATTACCTGAACTACGAGACCTCACCCAGGCCCACAGCAGGCAACAGGAGCATTTCCATCTGCTTAGCCCTACCTGCAATATCACATTCTACCTTCACCGCTTCCCTTTGTTATCCTCAACTATTTCCCTTCTTACTTGTCATGCCTCATCTTTAAATCAAGCAGCAATTTTTTGAGGCAGAAATGGCATCTTTGTGGGTGTATTTAGAGCACCTATTCTTCCCCCCTCCCTCCCCCCTCCAAAAAAAATCTCCAATGGAAAGAAAAGCCTCCATGCAGCACCAGAAAGCAAATAAATAATCACCACATTCTTCCTACTATTTCTCATCTTGAGAAACATTTACTTTGCTTGGCTCTGAGGATGCATCCGTCAGCTCCTGCTGACCTTTAGCAGGTACTTCATTTATCCTCAGCATCAGTTGCTTGCAAAGCACCAACACGCACAGCAATGCAGCTTTAGTTCTGAGGTTGGTCATGAGTCCAGTGAAATATTTGTTTCACGCCCTGCTTAAACGTGATGGTATTGATTTTGATGGGTCAGACCTGGCAGCTCCCCGGCACAGGGAGAACACGGCGCCTGCCTCACAGCAGGTACCAGTGAGAGGCTCAGCAGTGCAACCTCCCTGTGCCCTGCTGCCCGTCAGCTGTTCTTCCTCTGCTAACAGTCCACCAGTCTCCCACAAAAATCAGGGGAATCGAAAACCTAACATCTTCTGTAGTTTTTTTTTCAACAGCTGATTCCCCACCACCACCTTGTGCTACATGAATTTCCTGAAAGCATCCATACACTTTCAACTTTTAAGCCTAGAAGCACAGATCCGTTCCTGCCAGCTCTTTGGCTGAAAGCTGTTTCCACCCAAATCCAGGAGATTTGCCCTTATGAGGCCGGGAGGCTGCGCTCAGCCACCCAGCACGTCCCCTGTCACTCTGTCAGCACCAGAGAGATGGCCATGAGATCCATTCACACGATGAGCAGCACTTGGGAAAAGCTCAGCCATCGAGATCAGGCTCTGAATGCATTCATGACAGTGTATTTGCATTTTGTATGAAGACTTAAAAGCAAGTAACAGAATGGTACATCCGATTTTTGGACACCTACTAGGCCCTAGTCATGGCAACGTTGGTATTCACTCTACGTTTAAAGGAATGGGAAAATTTGACAGATACGCGTAGGGAGCACTCACATTTTCTCTAAAAAAGAAAGTTATCAATGATGCTAGAAGAAAAGCTTTAAGCAGTCGGTGTTTGCCAGAGTCCCAGCTCCAACAATATTTCCATCTAATTTACAATATTTTTAACAATCCTCATGTTTTTTGTCCTTTTTAAACAACGTCACTAACCGCTGTACAGTTAAAATCTAGATGATAAAATGACCGGGGCAAGAGGGGAGGTTGGGGAGGGACTCATGGTTTTGTTGTTGGGTGTTTTTTTGCTTGGTTGTCTTTTTTACAAATTATTACAAATACAACCTCAATAAGATATATTACATTTTATATACAGAACACACCATTTCTATCAGGGTAGGGTATTAAGCCTAGCTTTTATTTTTACATGGCAACCCTGAGATATCTTGTCGTCTTCCCTTGCACAGAAACTATACAAGTTCATTAACTCCTCCTAGAAAAAAAAAGAAACAATGGATTGCTATGATGTAATAGCATCACCACCCTGTATAAATACTCAGAAAGGGAAAAGCTTAGTCTCCTCCCTAACTCAAATGTTATCACTTTTTTTTCTGTTTCCCTGTTTACTGGAAACTGATAATGGTGACTTTTTTCAAGTGTACAACTCGCTCCTCTACTTGCCTCTTGGTAGTACAGTGAAGAATTATTTCCCTTTTATCGTCCTCCTTTTCAAATGAATTATATCAGGAACTAATATGAAGCCTTTTCAAAGGTCTGCTTCCTGAAAATCCACTGTTAATTCATGAGCTACTTCTCAAACTAAATGATGCAGACACAAGGATGCTGGAAATCAAGTAGCTTCTGACTAATCGTGGGGTGCTGCTTTCTCCACCTCACCACCTCGTCACTAAAACAAAAATATTTTAAGATCAGCACAATCCAGTCTCTAAGAACAGTGAATTCTATAGATCTTTATGGAGAACAGGACACCGAATGCATTCCACCGTATTACCTGAAATTCGGATGTACTACACTTTTTTTCTGTTCACCTGCAAGCTACAGCACGCCCAGCCTACGAGTATCTGAAGAGCAAATTCCTCCACGAGGAGCCTTGGCACGGATCCTGATACCCCTTCAACAAGCCCTGTAACTTTCTTTAAGCCAACTCTGGACCAGCTGGATCACTTCTTCTAAGCTTTATAATTATGCATGGGAGTAGTCAGCGTTAGCTGTCCATTCGGTGCGACTTCGTTCCCATCGTCTTCCAACAGCCCCGAAACGTCAGCGTTGGGGATGCTGTCGTGGTAGCTGCTAAAACTGATGTTGTCCTCTTTGAGTTCAATGGTCCAAAAAGGAGCATTAAGTTTTCTATTTTGATACTCACGGTACATGTAGACAGCACCCACAAAGCCCATTAGTAGGACCACAACAATGATGATAACTGTCAAAATAATTATGTTAAACTGAGTCCATGAAACATCTGCAAAAGCAGAGGTGCTATTGTCAGAGGAACTCATAGGAAGTATCGTCTGAATAGTTGTTGGCGTCAATGTACTGTTTATCACTGCAGTCGAAAATGATGTTGCCTTGCTGGCGTTTGGAGCAGAAGTTGTAAACTCCCTTGTCTCTGGGCCAGGAGTGGTTTCTACAAAACAAATAAAAAAAATATTAATAAAAATACACTAAGCTGGAATCAAACACAGACAGAAGAGATTGGAAACTTATATCACAGTTATTATGGAAATAAAGTCTATGCTGTTAATGCTGGTGTTTTTTTGAAGTAAATGGTTACTTAGGGTTGCATTATTTTCTTTTTATAAGTAATTCCACATGCCCAGTGCTCACTGACTGCATCATTCCTGTGAAAAATGAGTGAAGGATGGATCAGTGCAGCAACCAAGATTCAGTGTTAGACACAAGCTCCTGATGAAAGCAAGGCCACTTGGTCCAGTTCATAATCCAGGCCATGAAAACGGGGCTCTACCAAGCTCAGCAAGTTTGGACGTTGAACCTAAGGAAGGCAGAGTTTCACTTTTGTCTCTGTGGGCTGAGAGGACACAGCCATTCAAAGAGCTTAAACCTTTCACAGTCGGGACACAAGATGCAGGATTTATGTTCACAATATGGGATTTATTTCTGCCTTACTTGTACGTGATAAAAAATGAAAAAAATGAGCCATCAGTACTCAGCCATCACAGTGTTTAGCAACGAGTTTCAGTATTTACACTGCTTTATGTAAAAGGGCAAAATAATCCCAGTTCTGCTTTTGAATGAAAGAGTCATACACAAATCTCATGGAAACCCTCCATCCGTGTAACCAGAAGCAGAACGTGACCAAATCACAACAGAAAAAGACTGTGAATGTTCTTACAAAGCATTCAAAAGACAGCAGAAGCCAGCTGGGATCCTGTTTTGGTATCAATATGTCTGCACACAAAGGATGAGAACATGGTAACTGCCAGACTATGTCACAAGCACCATCTTCCTCTGCAGCCTCTTCCCAGCCACAAAACAGCCAAGAACTTCCCTTGCTTCCAGCACACAAGGGATAACTGCCTTCTCAGATCTATGAGGCAGCGACAAGGTAACACTGGAAATCTCATAAACGGTACACAGATTCACTAAACCTTCTTCAAACTGGTTGATCCTCAGAATGCACCATAAAAGCCTGAGTATTAGGCTCCCAAATGTAACTAATAAAGTGTTTTCTGCACAGGAATAACATGATCTATTTTAGATTCTTGAGTCCAGGCAGCAGGAACCCTCCAGAAACGAAGCCTCAATCAATCAATATGTTCTCTGCACCTATTGCTCCACTGGACTCTCTGCACCCTTCTTTCCCATGCTCTTCCATTTCTCCTTCTGCCATCAGAAATGCAACTTCATTTTAAACCTACTTACAGCTGCAGCAATTACAGCTGATAGTGCTGTGCTGTATTGATCCAGCTCTCCTGAAAAGAACGTCTACTAATTATGACTGAGGAGAGTCACTTCCGAAGGACTAATTTTGCACTAAGTTGCATCTCCAGTGGCAACAGGAGCTGTAAATATTCAGCAAGACTCCTTCCACGAGCCCTAGGGGGAACTCTCACGAGTTAACTGGGGATTGTCATGTTCCCAGTTCAGGTGATAAAGAAAGAAACTCCTCTGGAGGGGCTATCACACTCCTAATTTTGGTTCCGGCACAGAGTCCCTCCTCCCTGCAGCAGCTCCTCTATTCGCTGCAGGTCCTACCTTGGGTTAAAATAAGGATAGTTGGCATGTTAGATGCCAGAAGGCACTTCTGTAAGGAATTAACAGGCAGAATTAGATCACTTTAAGTGGAAAGAGGGGAGATTAAGATATTAGGAAGAAATGTTTTCCCGTTAGGGTGGGGAGACACTGGCACAGGTTGCCCAGAGAAGTCACACACGCCCCATCCCTGGAGGTGTTCAAGGCCAGGTTGGATGGGGCTTTGAGCCCCTAATCCAGTGGGAGGTGCCCCTGCCCAGGGCAGAGGGGTTGGAACTGGATGGGCTTTGAGGTCCCTTCTGACCTAAACCACTCTATGATTCTGTCAACTACGCAGTAGGAAGCAACATGATAGGAGCAAGAAGTTCCTGGATACAGCTCTGGGAGAAAGGCATGAGGAATTCAGTCATCCTTTCCAAATTCCTTCATCAATACTCAATTCTTGGCAAACCCTGCCGGCAGCTATAATTAGAAAAAAGCAGAACAGAGACAATGGCTGATTCACCAGCAAAGAAACAGGATTTTTCTGGGTTCTATTTATGAGTCAGCATCAGTTAAGTGCTGGCAAGAGGGACATGGGTGAAAACATTTCCTGGAACTAAGAGCAACGTCATGGTGAAACAGTGCCGGTCTCTGACCGCTGACTGTCGCCTTTGGGCCGTGAACAATGACGCCTGTTTCCGCTTGCCAGGGCCGTGCCAGCCCTCCAGATGTCCGAAAGCAGCTCCTTGAGAGCAGCAGCTGTTCAGTCAATGGGCTGCTTTGGCAGCATTGACGTGAACGTCATATCCAGCTGCTTGATTGAAATGCAAAGCTTCTGCTGCCTTCTGCAATGAATGAGCACCGGCAGGAGCCAGGCCCGCGCCAGCAGCCCACGCGCCAACACTCAGGGAAGGATGTGATGCTCAGCTGGGTGGCACAGTGCCACCCTGCATCACTAAATCCATGCTGCTATGCTCCACCATGGCAGCAGGAACACTGTACACCCAGAGGTCAAAAACTATACTATTGGTCATCCTATATATCCTTTGAATAAACTCTCCATCGGCCTTGAAACATCAAAACCTCAGTCAGGTTTAAGAGTCTGAACAGTCCCTGTGGATACTCAAGGTTGGATTTAGCTTTGGCTGTTCAAAACATGCTGATTCTTTTCAGCTGCGACCACTTAAGAGTCTGGGTGATGATTTCATTCTCCAGGCCACTCAAAAGCACTAGTGGTTTATGAAATCTTAACCTAAAACTAGTTTCAATGCACAACAGTACCTCAGCATGTCAATTTTTAGGCAAACTGCGTGTAAGAAACTGTACACCTTTTTAATTGCTTAATAAGAAAAGAAAAAAGCACATGTTGAAGAAATAGGAAAGCTAGAAGAGCATGCCCCAGATCCTTGGAAAGGACACAGTCTTTTCCTGCAACAGGGAAGGCTACAACAACATCATTGAAATAAAATGACTGCTGAAAACTACAAGCAAAGCCATACACACGGATTTTAATGGAGCAAGGTCACATAGCTCTTTGCACAAAGACAGAGCTGTGCAGGGGGAGATAATGGATGACCCAGTGCAAAAGTGCCATTTGCAGCCCTGCAACTGTACCGTTACAGCTAATGAGCATTCAAGTTTTTTGTATTGATCATCTCCCCACGCAGAGAAGGACTCTGTGATTACACCTCCAGAGAGCAGCATGGGAGTGAAAACCACATTAAGCTCCTAATGGAAGACCTGAATTAAATCTCTGTTGGTGACAAGGACGAATTTGGGCTCAGATACCTTCCTGAGCTCTGGGTTCTATTATCTATCATGTAATGTTTTCATGCATGGAGCTGGAGATCCACCTTGTGGACCATCCTCTTGATAGCCTCTGAAGGAGCATCAGCATCTCAGATGTGAACTGACTCATGAGAGACCTCGAGAGCAGGTACCAGTAAACATTGGTGTTAATTCACTGTGCAAGTTTAGATCTCATCTTGCTGAGATCTGACTTCCCCATTTAGAAAGCAAAAATAAAAGAATATCTAAACTTGGTCCAAACAGTGATTGTTTGCAGAGCATCAAGAATGACAAACTTATTATAAACACCCTTTCTAGGGAACCAGACAGTGCCAACAATGGGCTAGTCAATAAGGACAATTCACTGGCCACGAAGAGATCGAGTACACCAAACAAATCTAAAAACCTACCTTAAAACACACTGCTAATTGGTTTTGCTTTCCAGCTTGTTTACTAGAGGTGCCAGCCACAGCCTGGGAATCAGGGTGGTTACTCTAAACCCCAGATTTCAAGGCCAGTAGTCATTAATGTGTGATAAATGTCTGGTTTTCTTCCTTGTGCCACAGCCCAGAAAGGATATAGAATCACAGAATCACCAGGTTGGAAAAGACCCACTGGATCATCGCGTCCAACCATTCCTATCAAAATACTAAACCATGTCCCTCAGCACCTCATCCACCCGTCCCTTAAACACCTCCAGGGAAGGTAACTCAACCCCCTCCCTGGGCAGCCTCTGCCAGGGACCAAGGACCCTTTCTGTGAAAATTCTTTTTCCTAATGTTCAGCCTAAACCTCCCCTGGTGGAGCTTGAGGCCATTCCCTCTCATCCTGTCCCCTGTCACTTGGGAGAAGAGCCCAGCTCCCTCCTCTCCACAACCTCCTCTCAGGGAGTTGGAGAGAGCAATGAGGTCTCCCCTCAGCCTCCTCTTCTCCAGGCTAAACACCCCCAGCTCTCTGAGCCGTTCCTCATAAGGCCTGTTCTCCAGCCCCTTCACCAGCTCCGTTGCTCTTCTCTGGACTCGCTCCAGAGCCTCAACATCCTTCTTGTGGTGAGGGGCCCAGAACTGAACACAGGATTCGAGGAGTGGTCTCACCAGTGCTGAGTACAGAGGGAGAAGAAACTCTCTGGCCCTGCTGGCCACACCGTTTCTGATCTAAGCCAAGATGCCATTGGCCTTCTTGGCCACCTGGGCCACTGCTGGCTCACTTTCAGTCAGTCTGTAGCACTGCATAGGGTTGTTGTGCCCCAAGTGCAGGACCCAGCATTTGGCCTTGTTAAACCTCATGCCACTGGACTCTGCCCAGCAGTCCAGCCTGTTCAGATCCCTTTGGAGCCTCCCAACCCTCCAGCAGATCCACACTTCCACCCAGCTTAGTGTCATCCACAAACTTGCTAAGGGTGCACTCGATGCCTTCATCCAGGTCAAATGAACCAATCTGAACAATTAACAGTATATTCCCTCCCCAGCTTTCAGGTAGCTTGTGCCCACTGGAGCAGCACAAGCTTCAACACCAATTGGAAGAGCACGTTTTACCTATCCTGGTGCAGTTGGTCCCCTCAGGGTCTCGGATGTAGCCGTCCTCACACTCCTCGCAGTGAAACCCAGCAGTGTGGTACAGGCAGCCGATGCACTCCCCGCTATCCGGTTTGCACACGCTGGGTGACCGCGCTGGGTCCACATTCCCGTTGCATTCACATCTTACGCAGATGCTGTCAGAGTTGTAGTAGCCGCTGTCACACTGGTTGCAGTTTGGGCCGGTGTAGCCGGTTTTGCATTTGTCGCATCTTGGAGCAGTTTCACCAAGCTCTAAAGAACACAGAAAGCAAACCAGGAATGTGCCATAGCCCCCACAGAGAAACAGCTGCTGTCAGATTGGTTCTGTGGGACCTGACCACAAATCACTATGACAAAAATCAGCAGCTAGCGTTGCTGCTGAACCCATCTCAAATTTTAAGCTGAAAATGTAACTTTTGACCCGCAGCATTTTCTGTTTCTAGGGGGAAAAAGCTTTGGGGATTTCTGATGCCTTGTACCAGCATCACAGAGCATGCTTAGCACGTTGCTAAGCAAACTGAACATTTCCATCTCAAAGAGCCAATTTCAGAAAGCAGCTAGAACTGTATCAGGGATGTTAGCAATTGGCAGGAACTTTTTGGCCTACATGAAGCCAGAGATGGCTTCATTGCAGAATTGATTAAGGAAAAAAAAAAAGTGTCTTACGCGTGTTTATTACAGCTATGACTTCTCTCAGTCACATGAAAACAGAGCAGAAAGACTGGGAAGTCTGGAGTCCCATGGAGATATTCAGGAGAGAGCTCACAGAGGTACGGATGGCTACATGGCACTGCTGCCCATCTCCTGTACCTGTCCTGCCTGCCACAAGCCCAGCAGTTTCACCCCAAAAACTCTGCAGGCTTTTCAGAGCAGCCTGCAGCCTGTAGAGAGGCTTTTCAGATACTCTCCCCTGTGCAGCTGCTCTCACAGGCAACAGAAGCACCAGGGAGGCGTCGTGGCAGGCGCTGCTTCCAGCAAGGTGCCTGGTTCCTACAGACTAGAGCTTCACAGGCTGTAAAACGCCTCGCTAGGCTGATGTATCCCCAGTGGCAATTTAATTGAAGAGAGTTACATTCGTTGCCTGAGGAATTAGACCAAAACAAAAGCCTTACGTATTCGGCAGGTGCCAGTCGATGCCACGGTGGAGCATGGGCAGCGATGGCAGGCGTGGGCAGGGTGGGCACTTCTGTAGAAGCCCTCCTTGCAGAGCTCACACTGGTTTCCCTTGGTGTTTTCCTGGCAGTCCAGGCAGATGCCTGGGGAAGAGAAAGGAGCACAAGCAACCGTTTGGCAGCAGGAACTGGAGCAGAACATTTGGAGCAGGAACTTATCAGAGCTCACAGGTGATTTTGGATGCCCTCCGGCCAAAACATGATCTTGGCCTCTTATGACCTTGTGATGGTTGTCTCCCCCTCCACAAGCACAGGCACATAATATGAAAAAGTAGGCAGCTCCAGCAGAGACTCAGAGCTCATCACTGTAAAATGTCAGTGCAGGTAAACGCATGCTATCAATATTAAATAGTTCTCAAGCAAAGGAGTTTCAGTTTACATTTGTGCCACTGAGATGGAATCTTGATGCTTCAAACCCGCTACTCCCAAGAGAGATCCCTCCAGGTTATGCCTTTGCCCTTTCCTGCGTGCAGCCTCTTCCTGCGCCCCAGAGCTGGTGGTCGGGGTAAGGACACGTCCTGGCTCCTTCCCATCAGCGCAGTTCCAGCTCCTCCATCCCCATCACAGGTAGGAGGCAGCAGCAATTACTGACCTTCCCAGAGAAACAGAGGAGAACTGGGGGTTCAGATCAGCCACCTCCCCTTTCTGGGGAAGCTTCCAAATCAGAAAAATCAACATGCTGTGTCTTAGCAGATTCCTAACAGCCTCTGAATTGAATTTTGATGCTGTTGTGACCACAGAAAGAAGAATGTCCCCAGTTATCAAAATGTAGCCCCTATCAGAAGCCCATCCATCAACGGGAACATCCCACAATACAGCAGGCTCTTCGTTGAGGTAACAGTGACCTGAGAGAAGCTTTTATGATTAAACCCCATGTATAAGACTCTGAAAAGGCAACAGCTGCCTTCTAACAAACCAGGGCAGCACAGAGCAGGTTATTCCCTGCATAAATAAGCATAGAGAGGAGATTTGGTGAGCTAATCTAGCAGTGCTGCAGGGGTATGGTAAAGTCTCATATCAACATCAACCACACAAAAACTCCTGAATTAGGTTAATGCTGACTGTTAAAAAAAAAAACCACAGTGGATTTTCTTATTATTATTGGAACAGTTTGGCTCCCTTGCAAGCCCAACACGCTGCGTGGCTCCTACTCTTCTCTTTCCACAGTGATGACTCCGCAGCTGAGCATCCCTGAGCAAGCCTGGTGCATCCTTGCAGCTGACCCTCGTGTCCAGGGCAAGAAGCAAACCTTGGCAGCTGCTGCTTTTGGGAAGCAGCCGATTCACACGCACGGTGGGGCTGGCAGCGTCCTGATGACTAAGGATACTTGCACGGTGTCTGCTCCCACACAGTGTTTGCTCTTCACCCAGCAGCCTGTCAGACATGAGCCGGTGGTTTTTGTGGAAGAGATGTCAGGGTTAGAGGGAAAAATTATCCGCTGGTCTCGGTTTCTCTAGTTGCAAACCTCAATGAGATCCCTCAGCGGGATGACTGGGACAGACCGGCTCGCGGAAGGTCGATTTGCCCCATCAGCAGTGAGGGTGCCTTGACCCGTGCTCTGCAGGCATTAATGGGGGTATAAATCTGGAATCACACCTGCATTTTCTCTACAGTCGTGGTCATTTCAGAGCCAATGTCTTTCCCACTGGTGGAAATTACTCCCATTTATCTAGGGCAACCTTGCAAAATGGCTGCGTTTCCAATGAGTCAGCAAGTGGCTCACCCATGCAACACACACATGGGTTTGCAATCAGGTATTGCTGCGGAAAGCCTTAATAATTAATAGCACTTCCCATCCTGATAATGCCCTCAGGAAGGATCAGACCTCACAGTACCCCAGTGGGGATGAAGCAACCAAACTCACTGCGCAGCACAACACGGGCACAAGGGTCGTGTCGAAGGAAGCGCTGGTGCCTGGGGAGCTCTGGCTGCCCAATTTCCAACCCAGTCATTTTAAATATTCCTCCTGGTCAGAGCAACATCGCACAGAGCTGGTGGCAGAGCCGGCAGAGGGAGCCCAAAGTACAGCATTAATGCAAAAGAAACCTGAAAATTTGACAAAGACTCCACACAGCTGATGGAAAGCCGGGGGAGGTCACACAAAGTGCAGTCTCTAGAGAAGGCTGAGAGCGCTGCGTTACTTATTAGGTGTCAGATGTAATTTTTAATCGACGCTTCTCTGTTCTGGTTTTGTTGGGTTCCCCCACCCCCAGCAATAAATAAAGCAGATGGAGGAAAATTTTTAAAAAGGGATCTCTGTCAAATCAACAATAGGTCATTAACCAAAGAGAGGGTTTTTCTGTGCAGTATCGTGGTCAGTGCAGGACAGCCCTAGCAGAAGGGCTGCTTGAACAGCCTCATCCCAGAGGCAAGGTCTGGGCTGGGATTTGGTTTGTTTTTTTTAAAATCAAGAGCAGAGGGAGCACTGAGGGAGAAAAAGGAAGAGCAGATTCTCTTACTCCTTCACAAAACCCACACACACCCAGCTCCAAGTCAGCAACACAGCTGATGCACACAGAGCTCAAGGCACAATCTTATATCCTTCAGTAACAGTAGGACAGAAGCGCACAGAGTTCAGCAGAGGAACAAATGCAATAATTCATCTTCAAGGAGCGCAGATCCAGTGCCTGCAGCTATCCTGACTCTGAGCAGGATGAGGGCATCGGCTGGGCACAGCCAGCACTGCAGCTGCCCGTTCCTCTGCTGCAAAAACACAGGCCACAGGGAACAGGTGCTGGTGCAGAAACTGCCCACAACCACCATACTCACCGGGCTCTCCCTCTCTACCAACTATGTAAAAAAACCTGCAATGCCTTCTAAATTATTGCTCCTTCCTAAGCTCATGGATAAAATATTAAAGAATTGCATTTCAGCCTGGAAGTTTTGATGAGAACTTGGATTTCCAAGTGTGAGCTTTGTTGCTAAAGTGGGGATTGCACAGGCAGTCACATAACATTGCTCCTCTGGGATCTCTCCTTTCAGTGGAGATGGGAAAGCAATTAGGTTCTCCCCTGCCCTCCCATAAACTATTCAAACACAGGTGCTTCAACATTTGCACTCCATCAGCATCTGTGTGAGTGAGACAGTCAAAGAACGATCAAGGAAAACAAACACAGCAAATTCATAAAAAGAGGGCAATATTAATTAGGTGCTGCCAGTTTTTTCCAGCAGTAATCATGTTATCTGTGGCAGTAACAGTCACCTTACGTCAGTGCTGCTACAGTATATGTTTCCAGGTAAACAGCAGTTAAACAAAAGCTCTTTAAAAGCCCGTGTTGTGTATTTGTGCAAGTGCAGAGAACAATAGAGCACTGATTTCCAATAGAGACTACAGAATAAAGGCTCTGCATTGCATCCTGGGGTACGTATGGCAGCCTTTATTGACTTCTTTGAGGAAAGGACTAGCTCCAGCCTTACTCCACATTTTCATTTAAGTTTTAAGGTGAATATTCTGGCTACTCCAGGCATAAAGATGCAGGTGAAGAAGATGACAGCAGACATCAGCTGAATGAAAACGGAAGAAAACAGAGGCAGAGCGGACAGGTAAGGTCTGCACCCACCATGGTCACAAAAGGAAAGTTACCTGTTAAGCTGTCACAGGTGTTGGAGTGGTTGTTGCACTGACATGGCTCACAAGTAGTTTCGTTAAACTGGTAGTATCCATCACGGCACCGGTCACACTTCAGGCCCATGACACCAACTTTACACTGGCATTGCCCAGAGCTGCACAGAGAAAAAACAATGAAATCTAGATGTACAGGGAGGCATCCACAGTACAAACCTGTGGTCAGTGCTTTGGACTCCCCTTCTGGAGCGGGGAACTCTGCACAAAAATGCCTGCTGGAAACTGGACATGAATCCCATGGGCAACAACTACCAAAAAGCGGTGAGGAGTTCAAGGAAGGCCGAGTCTCTGCTAAACCAGTTGCCCTGACAGCACTTCCAGCTAGGCACCAGAAACCATCACTCACTCTGAAAAGCCTTGGCCCAAAGCCATCCCTTTGCATCAGCTCCCAGCAGATGCTCTGACAGCCCCACTGGTCCCCCCGTCTCTGGTTCCAGCTTCATCAAACACAGCACCGGGTCCTGCGGGACACTGGGACACCTGTCATCACTACACCTGCACGACAAAAAAGCACCCACGTGGATAATCACCTCCCCTCCACATCAGTACCAAGCAGCACCTCATGGATTTTTGGAGTGAGCAGATGATTCTCTGCTCATCACCTGCTTTCCCAGCTCCCCCCGCGAGCCAGCGCAGCAGCTCAGGTGTCTCGCTCAGGTTTCAGCCTGGACAGACATCAGCCACCCACACTCCCTCCGTGATCTCACTTATCCCTTCCACACAACATCCCCACAGCCACCCAGGCAAAGCCCTTCTCCCCAGTCAACTTCTACCTAGGAAGAGCCCACGAAAGGCAGAGAGGGTTTTCCCTTCCCCTGAGGTTTCCATTGAAGGGAACTTCAGGCAGGAGCCTGTTTACTTGGGCACAGAGGCTCCAGCGCAGGGTGGAGCTGTGCACAGTGAAAACAGAGGGTATTGGTGTTAGCTGGCAAGAGCAAATACCAGAAAGCTATAAAAAGCAGAGGTTACCCTCATTCCTTTGGCTTTCCATGCCAGCCTTTCCACACAGAGGCTTCAAACCTATTGCTTTCACAAGCAACTTGATATACTAGCAGCATTTAGGTTCAGCTCCTGGAGAAATAACAAGAATGGATGAAATGCTCTGTGCCATCAACCCCCCAGCACAGTGACTGCAGCTATGGCTCATCCCACCAGCACACGCCGGAGCCAAGGATGAGAATGTGCCAAAGCGCCTCTCTGCGTCTGCGATAGCCCTGGGGTGACCTGCAGGAACCCTCAACATCCATGTGCTGCACAGGGAAGCCAGGACAGCCCCCCATATAAGTGTAGTTTGGTCTCCTCCAGGAGATGGATTGACTTGTAGCAGGTACCATCCACAGAGCTCGCTGCTGGATGCAGTCTCCTCGTAGCTCTCCCCCTGCAGAACCTCCACCCTATTCATCCACTTCTTTAATTCAGTATTTCAGGGTTTGGTGTGTCTGCACAAAGATAATCTGTTGTCTTCCCTTGTTCCTCCTGGGGAAGAGCGAGCAATTAGCAATTTGCTTCTAAAAGCCCCTAGAAAAATCTGCTGATTAAAACTAATAGGGGCTGAGGCTCCAAATGGCTTGGATGCAATATCGATGAGTTGATTTTAATTAATATGCAGTATGTTTTGGGGAAGACATTGCTTCTGCTCAAAATTAACATAATTTAGTATTTCTGTTGTTCATTTGCTTGCCAAAGGAAGAGGAAATACTCAAAGACACACCAAAATACAGAACTCAGCCCAAGCGGCTGCACAATTAAATAGTTTCATAAAATGAAATTTCAGGCATATTTTATGGACTGATTACAAGAAGGAAAAAGAAATATGATGTTGCCTTGCTCTCCAGACCATTATCTGGAATTGCAGCAGGCAGATGCAGAATTCAAAGAGATGCTGTTAAGCAGCTCAGTGTGTTTGACTTTTAAAGAGCTTTTCACAAGACCTAACATTAATCCAAATGTTGCCAGTGTTTAAAATAAAAGCAAAGAAAGTACTTTGGTTTTATTTGCCTCTGACCGCTACCAGACAGATATTCCTATAAGCAGGCAGGGGGCAGGCAGGCAAAGCCAAGCCGGGAAAAGCAGTTAATTTGGGGAGGATGTGATATTCAGCCTGGAAAATCATCTTCTGGAGATGTGACCTCCAAACAGGGCTTCACAGGACTCGGCATAGAGCTGTCTCCCTCCCAGGCTTCCTCACGCAGCCCAGGGTACCTCATTTCACTCTTCTATCCCTCGATCAAGCCTTTATCTCAATGACACCCTCCTCATCCTCCCAGCCAGTACCCTTCATCCAGGCTCCCCACTTCATGTTTTCTAAAGCAGATTTATTTCTCCTATAACTCTGCTGGAGCTCAATGCAGCATTTTCAGGCAGTGTCCCTTGATTTCACTAGTTAGCTTAAAAATAACAGGAAAAAAAAAGCTATTTTTGTTTTTTAAAAAAAAAAAAGACGGTTTTGGAAAGTTTGGGTTTAATGCCTCTCAAGCAGATCTTTTCTCAACATGTTACACATGGCGCAGCGCCAAGTTCTGCATGTGCAAGAATTAAATCACTCAGCAAATATAAAGCTTTGCCTGTGGTCATTGCTTCCATAGAATAAAGCCCCCTTACAACACTTCTTTTCATAGCTCCAGCCCAGTAAAGACCGTCAGACACTTTTTAAAGCAAAGGTCAATGATATAAATGCATTGAACCCACAGAAAAAAAAAAAAAAGTCCAGTTAACAGACCAATTGTGGCCATAAAAATCCAGAAACTTTAAAAGAAAAGACCCACAGTTTAATACTTGCACAGCAGGAACTGAACTGGGGTTCAGCCAGGAATTTTGTTTTGGGGTGAAGCAGGAGGAAGGGAAGAGCGAAACATTTAGATGCAGCAACATCAGTTGCTCAACTCCATTTCACATGATTATTAACTCCACTGAAGCCAGCCAATGTTCAGCTCTCAAAAGCATTGATGGAAGGACATACTGGGACAAAAATCAGACTTCCAGTAACAAAAGTCTCCTCCAGCCTAGGTTTTCTACTAGATTTTTATTAATATACTTACTTTAAAGAGCGTGTAGGTAGTATATATCACCATCACATCATCCATCAACTTTATGTACATTTCCTAATGATTAAAACCATCACCAGCACGAGGGATCCTGGCTGGAGGAGCAGGCAGTGATTAGCCAGCTGGCAGGAACAGGGGCAGCCCACATGCAAGGCTTGAATCAACACCGAGTGCGCTGACTCTAGAGGGGTGAGGGCTGCGTGCCAGGCTGGAGACCCCCCCAGGGCAGGAGTTTGTGCAGCAGAGACCTCATTGCTCTCTCCAACTACCTGAAAGGAGGTTGTGGAGAGGAGGGAGCTGGGCTCTTCTCCCAAGTGACAGGGGACAGGACAAGAGGGAATGGCCTCAAGCTCCGCCAGGGGAGGTTCAGGCTGGACATTAGGAAAAAAATTTTCACGGAAAGGGTCATTGGGGACTGGAACAGGCTGCCCAGGGAGGGGGTTGAGTCACCTTCCCTGGAGGTGTTTAAGGCACAGGTGGACGAGGCGCAGAGGGACATGGTTTAGTATTTTATAGGAATGGTTGGACTCGATGATCTGGTGGGTTTTCCAACCTGGTGATTCTATGATTCTATATTGCCCTCAGCCCTTGGGCTTCATGTTGTGCCTTAGGAACTGCTGTCTCAGTGCCTGCAGGGCAACAGCCCAGAGCTGGATGGCACCCGCTGGCACGATGAAGCCACCCAGGACAGCAGCAGGCACTGGGAAGGGGGTTGTAAATAAATGCAAACTGCTGGGCAAGGGGGAGAGCACCCTACACCCCAAAACAGGTATGCAAAAGCCAGTCAGATTTCACTTCCATCCCTACCCTTCTACTCCAGTCAAGGGGAAAAGCCATAGGATTTAGGAAATCCCATCACCCACCAAGTGATTCCTGACAATGGCAGCAACAAAACATTCCCCAGGGTGGGATTTTATATGGACGGCAGCTCTACAGACAGAAGTTACAGAGATACAACACCGAGCCCCATCACTATACTGTGCATCACCCTGGGTGCTGTTAAACGGGAGGACTGCGCATAGTTTTGACCCCATTTGGAAGTGTCCTAAGAGCAGAGCACAAAGAACAGGAAACAACCTCCAAAATCCCATCTTGTGCCTGGCCTGAATCATCGAATCGTAGAATTACCAGGTTGGAAAAGATCCATCGGATCATCGAGTCCAACTATTCCTATCAAATACTAAACCATGTACCTCAGCACCTCATCCACTCGTCCCTTCAACAGATGCATCATGCAGATCATTTTCTGCCAGGTCTGATGGCTGGGGAAGGACACACGGATGGGATGAGCTCCATCTGGAAGCTCAGGGAATGCTGGACTGCTCAGTACAGGAAAGTGAGGCCTCATCACAAAGACGAAAAAAATAGCATTAAAATATCTGTGATCCGAGAGAGATCACAATGTGCACTCGCATCTGCAATGAGTCTCCACTCCTCCTCCACAGAAACATCCTTAAGTTAGGGGGGACGTGACAGAGAAGATGGATGGGAAGACGGAGGACCATAGCCTTAAGGGCTGATGGGAGGCTTGCTGTGCACGGTTTAATGGTGTAACAGAAAACCCTTAGCAAGCTCTAATCGTTTATTTTCTTCTTTTTTTTTTTTTGTTTTTTTTTTGTTTTCCAAGGAGGAGGGAAGGGAGAAATTCATTCTGAATGTTTTCCCAGCTGCCAGAAAAACGTGGATGCCCAGCTGCCGTTGAGAGCCCAGGGGCTGCCTGACCAAGTCAGAGACAGCCAGAAAGACGCAGCACGGAGCTTTTGTGCCTTTACTTTCAAAGCATACGAGCCTGGGAAGATGTTGGGGCAGAGTCAGACAAGAAGGGAGCTCCCATGGGTCTCAAACCAGAGCATACTATGGGGATGAGCCACGCGAAACCCCATATGGCTTTGAAGGAGAGCTTCGCCTAATATATTTACCATCTTCATCTTGAAGCACAGAGCATACGAACACATCCCTCACACCACAGCATCTCCCAGGACCAGGTCATTTGCCAGGACCATCTCCAGAAAAGCCTCCGAGAGGCCACGCTGCCTTAGCAAAGGAGACAGCTCCTGTCAACCTTTCTGCAACCTGGTGGCTTGCCCAGCTTCACCTGGCATCCCACCTCATCCCAGCCACTGCCTTGTAAACCTCTGGTAACAGATATGCCCATCACTCATCCCGGCAGGGCTGGAGGTGATCCTGTGACACATACAATTAAGATTAACAACAGCACTCAGTATGAATGAGGAAAAATGTGCTGCTGAATTACAAGCATCTGTAAAACAAGCCTTATGAAAAGGCTCTGTCACACTGATGGAATAAGACAAAAGGATGCTGCACAAGATTAGAAGAATTCAGAAATATGCTGCTGAAAATGGTGCGTTTCTCCAGCGAGCCTGGCTCCTTTTGTGCTGATTTTCTGTGATGTGACAGCAGCCAGGGGATAAATCATTCTTACATTTTTCTAGGCAACATAGAAAAGTTAACATTTGAAACCTAACCGCTCCAAGACACTTCCATGGAAAACCTACGCTGTTAACACTTGCCTTGAGAAAACCCAGAACCCTCATAACCCAAGTGTTGATTTTCCTTTAGGTCAATTAATGTGACTATCAGCACGCAGGGAAGCGGAGAGCAGGAAAAAGCCCAATGTAGCACATGGTTGCATTTCACTTCCCCACTCCCTTGGCTCCAAGCGAAGCCACCAGCAGCTGAATCACTTTGGTGGAAGGGTTAGTGTGACCACAGCCGAGCCCTGCGCCCGCCACCCTTCTCAGAGCTGCCTTTGTGGAGGGCAGAAGAAGCAGGGCTTTATTGCAGCAAACATTGAGCCATTGTGCGCTGCATTCCTCGCTTTGTGCTGGGGGACAGCATCTGTTTATATGGCAGCCCTCAACCAAGCCGGGACACTTCACAGCTCTGAAAGACCATTTTATAAATGTCAAAGGGCCACCTTGTCTGGCCACTGCCGCCTCCACAGCCCCATCTCCCCCACCAAGGATGCCCCGGGAAAACCCAGGAATCTCCAGCCTGGGGCTGTGGCATCTCCTCTGGGTGCCCTCCAACAACCACTCGCTGGGACCTCAGGGGCTGAGGAAGGAGGAAATGATGGGAAGAGCACAATGGTCCCTGAAAGCAAGGTTGGACGGGTTCCTCTGTGGTTTAGCATGAGGAGAAGCAGCAAAAGCCAAACAAACCACAAAATCTCAACCCCAAACGGTTGCTTCCCAGAGCACCCCTCAGAGATCACGGCAATATGAGGATTGTGGAATCAGTGAACAGTTTGGGTCAGAAGGGACCTTGAAGATCATCCAGTTCCAACCGTCCTGCCATGGGTCGAGACACCTCCCACTGGATCAGGTTACTCAAAGCCCCATTCAACCATAGAATCAACAGGTTGGAAAAGACCCACCGGATCATCTAGTCCAACCATTCCTATCAAACACTAAACCATGCCCCTCAGCGCCTTGTCCACCCGTCCCTTAAACCCCTCCAGGGAAGGTGACTCAACCACCTCCCTGGGCAGCCTCTGCCAGTACCCAATGACTATTTCCGTAAAAAATTTTTTCCTAATGTCCAGCCTGAACCTCCCCTGGCGGAGCTTGAGGCCA
The DNA here is from genome assembly GCF_032191515.1 of Phaenicophaeus curvirostris. Classification (NCBI taxonomy): domain Eukaryota; kingdom Metazoa; phylum Chordata; class Aves; order Cuculiformes; family Cuculidae; genus Phaenicophaeus; species Phaenicophaeus curvirostris. Next base: position 6,273,816 of record NC_091411.1, read on the forward strand.
TTCCCTCTCGTCCTGTCCCCTGTCACTTGGGAGAAGAGCCCAGCTCCCTCCTCTCCACAACCTCCTCTCAGGTAGTTGTAGAGAGCAATGAGGTCTCCCCTCAGCCTCCTCTTCTCCAGGCTGAACAACCTGAATATGGCCTGGAACACCTCCAGGGATGGGACATTCACGATTTCACTGGCCAACCTGTGCCAGTGCCTCACCACCCTCACAGGAAAACATTTTTTCCTAATATCTAATCTATACGGGGCAGGCAACCTCAACACAGAAGGGGACTCATCAATATGGAAGGCCCAGAGATGAGGCTGGTCTCCGCTGGATCCACTGGTTTAGCACAACATACACCCTTCATCTCCCAGATCTCGACCTCCAAGGAAGAGGCAACAAGTGCTGCCCGAAAACAGGGTGGGCACCACCTCCCCAAACCAGAATTCAGCCACAAGAGCTTAAAAAGGCAAGCCAAGCTATTTTTTTGAGGGCAGTCAATGATTACCAGAGCAGCAAGTCTGCAACAGACAATACTAGAATGGCAAAGCCTGCTGGAAAACCAGCAAAATAACAGGATTTCTTAGAAGCTGTAATTACTGTAGGGGAGATAACAATCTGCCTTTCTCTGCCGCTGTGTTCAGGCACTCATTCATTTCCCATCCCTTTCTGCAGCCAACTAAAAATGGGTGCAGGTACAACATTTACCCGCTTGTAGGGGAAGTGAGGAAGAGAGCTAATCGGATGTAAACGATGTAAGAGTGTGTATTAGGAGAGAGATTTAGATAATTAAAGCACACCGAAAAATATGCTCTAACCAGGCATTCTTCTGCTTTCATGACATCCACATGTAACAACTTCTGCTACAAAAAAAAAAACCCTGTTCTCTGCAGAGTGATGCTGACAAGGCAATACTGGGTAATAATGAGCCACCGCATGTGCTCAGCTGATCTATAAAAGGGAGAGCAGCCTCTCAAAATAAGGAAAAAGGGAGGAGTGGGTGTTTGGTTTTGGGGTATTTTTGGGGGGCTCCCAAGGTCTTGCCTCCAAAGAGAAGCAGTGCCCAATGCAATTCACTGGACTGCTAAAATACTGCAGGATGGAAATAGAGTTCCCACGCAAAGAAGAGACGATTCAGAAGTGTGATGACACTCTAAAGACAGAAAATGAACATTTTCTCCATGCAAAAGGAGAACTTCACTGCCTTTCCCCTAAATAACCTCCTGCGGCTGGGATGGGCAGAAACCCTGGGAACACAAGATCTGTCTCATCTCAAATCATTGCCATGAGCGCCCTTCCTGCCCAGGCTGGCAAAGCTCCACAAAAACCTTGAATTTCAATGGATTTGCATCTTTTCTTAAGAAAAGAACCCCCAAATTCTGTCTGACATGGCTTTATACCTCATGATGCTCAAGATGCGCCATCTGCAACCCACCTAGGTGCTCCCCAGCACCATTAGGACCAACGCTCCTTATTCCTTCCCCACTTCCAAGCCCTCTTTGCATCTTTTCACATTCCACCACCCCTGCAAACCCAGGATGTGGCCCTCCCTGTCCAGCATCCCCAGGCTCCTTCAGAAACCCCAGCCCCTATTTAAAGGCCTTAACAAAAAAAAAAAAAAACTTTCCAGTGCTGCCGACCTCACTCTCACCAGCAATGCTCTTGCAAATCCACATAAGGAAGGGTCATAAGATCAGCCTCTCCAAAGAGAAGCCCACCACAAAGGAGGCATACAGGGATGGAGGCTGCCTCGGAGCATCCCTGCTTCAAGGGACAGCGATGTATAACCGCTCTCAGAGATGCTCTCCCTTAATTCTTTTTTTAATAAGACAAAGCCCAAGATCCCCTGGAGGGGGCAAAACATCTCTGAATTAACACTTTGGCATTTATAGGCATGTTTTATCTTTTTTTTGCGTTTCCCCTTTTTTCTTTTTAAACGGAAATGAGTGACAGGAGCTCTCCTCAACATGACTTATGCTGAGCCTGCGGCACAAACTGTGCATGACCCAGGCTCACATGCTGCAGAGCTGTCTCCCCAGCCAGCAGTAAAGACAGGCTGCTCAGCTAGCAAAGGAGCAGAGCCTGCACACTTGGGCAATGGGTTTAAGCACTGGACACAAACCAAAGCTAACATCATCTCCAAGTAGCATGTTGCAGCCTCTGCTTCCCATTGCTCTTCTGCTTGCATGGAAACTGAGGCACAGGAAGAGTGAGCAAATTAAGTTGATTCGCAGACTCCAATTTGCATCAGTTTTCATTAGGGACAATGACAGCATATTATGTGTGTTTGGTTTAGAGCTTTTTGAGGGAACTGAAAAAAACTAACCCAGATTTGATGCTTAACCCAGGTTTAGCTTAACAACAAGGGAATCCCTGAACATCCCACAGCTGCCACACCTCTTGCTTGCTAGCACAGATAATGGTGCACCAGGAGTTGAAGGGTGCATCGCATTGTCTTCCCAGAACACAAAACCTCCCAGGGAAATAGCAATTGAGGGCTGAACGCTCGTGCCAGGCAGTGGCATCTCACAGCACCTTCTCTGCTTCACATCCCAAATTGTGGGGCGCAAGAGCTCCCACAGTTACTCATGGGCTGAACAGGCCACCCCTGCAGCTGCAGGGCCACGCTTTGCAGAAAAGCCTCAAAGCCCAACTCACTGAGCTAGGAAAACCTTGAATGGATGCCCTGCAACAGGTCAATCGGGTCAACAGTATCTCTCCCTCGCCGCAGCAGGGCAGAGGAAAGCCCTACACGGACAAGCTGTCAGAGCCCCAGCCTGCTGGGCTGCACCAGCAGCGATCCTCAGCCAGTATCTACCCATGGCTGCAGCCCAGTGTGGGGCTGCCCAGTCCTTCTAGGAAGGCGAAAGTAAATAACAGTTAAAAATGCAGAGTCATTTGAAATGCCCTCCTCTCCAGCAGCACAAGCTGCCTCAGCCAGGCTGCGCTCTGCCTGCATGCGGTCCTGCTCCGTTAAATAAATCACCCAGAGGACAGGTTTACAAGGAAAATTATTTCCGCGTGCATTTAAATATCTGTGCCTGTACGGCTCCTCACGCTGGTGCTTCACAGCGGGGAACAGCTTCCCCTGAAGCAAACCCCTTTCCTCTCACCCTGCTTCCCAGGCAGATCCCCGCCACGTCCCAGGGCTGCCGTGAGGAGCAGCTGCTGTGCGGGGCCACGAGTCAGCTGGGGACACAAATGGCATCTCAGGAGAAGCCACAACACGGGACAGGAATGTGCCAGGTGCTGCAGAGATGCTGCAAAGAGCCTCAGCGTTCCGACTGCTGCCGGTGGGGCTGGGGACCACTGTCCCCTCTAGACCGGGTTTGCTGCCTCTGCCTTGGCTCCTTGCTGGCTGTAGAATCATAGAATCACCAGGTTGGACGAGACCCACAGGATCATCAAGTCCAACCATTCCTATCAAGCACTAAACCATGTCCCTCAGCACCTCATCCACCCGTCCCTTAAACCCATCCAGGGAAGGTGACTCAACCCCCTCCCTGGGCAGCCTGTTCCAGTGCCCAAGGAGCAAGAGATGAGAGTGCAGGCAGAGGACTGCCCAGAGAGAAAAGAGAAGAACACACAGCGCTGAGAGCCTGGGAAATACAGGCTGGCCAGCTTGGGCATGGTGACCTTTCTCCAGGAACATCACCTTCACCTTTGACTCCTCCACCAGGTAGGGTCATCCCTTCTTCCTCAGAGAAGTACAGATGGACAATAGAACCTTCAGCTAAAGTTACCCAAAAGTTGGTGACAGATGCAGCTGGTGGGGGTCAGCTCCTGGCTGGGGCCACATCACCATGGGCTGAGGCCACCACCAAGCACCCTCCCCACCCAGGCACATCCCTGAGGCTTCGTAGCGGGAGCACAGCCCTTCCAGCTCAGCCCGTGCACCCACATGAGTCACCGTCCTCATTCTCCACTACTCCGTGACCTTGACTATAGCCCTTGAAACGTCAGCTTCTTTCTCCACCCTTCCTCTATGGACTATGGACGCTTCCAGGCCACCGCTATCTTTAGCAAGCATCTACAACAGCATCCAGCCCAGCGAAATGTGGTTTTATCTGTGGTTTCTAGGCGTTACCGCAACATGGGGAACACACTCCCCCTCTCTGAGATGTGTCAGCCCTCTCTGCGCAGCCCAGGATTGCATCCAGCCCCACAGCAAACTCCAGATTCAACTGCACACAGCTTTTCATCTGACAAAAAAAAAAAAATAAAATCGCCCAACCCAGCGCACAGAAATCCTCCGCCATCCCAGCAGGGGATCTGCGTGGATCTCCCCAGATAATCAAATTTCAAACACCACCCAAACAGACCTTTGATTAGCAGCCATGGAGTCCATTCACAGCGACAGCATGTCAGGTCAATGTTCACTCCCAAAATCAACTGTCTGCCTCGGGAAAGGGATTTTTTTTATTTTTATTTGATGGTCTGCATTTGAGGTCTAGTTAATAAACAGTGAATTTGGGTGTGCCATCTGGCCAGCCATCGAACATGCCTCGAAATAATACTAATAGTCATCACACGATGGTGCTTTAAAAGGCTGCTTTACAAAAGCCTGGGGAGGTTGATTGAAACCTATCCGGCATGGTTTGTGTGCCCCGAGAGCTCAGCCTTCAGGCAGTCTGCCTCTCAAAACAGCCGCTCTCTAAAAGCTCAGAATCCAAAGTCATGCTGCTGTTTTACCAGGAGACTCATCCGAACAGTGGTCACTTAAGCCAGCACGCCAGAATTCACTTGTGCAAGTTAAGAGTCGGGCTGGTGCTTTAAAAATAAATAAAGAAATACAGCTTATGGTATTTTTAATGTCAACAGAACAGAAGCTGGCTGCTGGTCTTGGGCAACACTTGCATGCCTCATCCCAGGCTGAGGCTGCCCGGAGGGATATCCATCACTCATCCAGGTACTCAGCAGCAGGTAGGCATCAAAGCCAGCACTCCAGATCCAATGTTTCCAGCACAAGAATAAAAAAAATCTCATTCCTGGATTCACATACGCATCCCCTTGCAATGCAGAGAGGCTGTTGTCCCAGACGTTGTGACAGACCCCAAGGCAGGGATGCACCCCGGAACCCACACTCCAGACACTTCCCCCTGGCCATCCCGGCCACAGACAAGTGGTAGATGTGTCTTGCCCTGTACTTCAGTCACCCACAGCCATCCTGCTTTAAGGCAACAGAAACACAACACCTCCCAGGTGCATCTACCCTGCTGGATTTTGCATCACCCTCTTTTCCCATGCGCTTTGCTATGTGTGAGGCTGCCCATCTTGCAGCAACACTGATGCCCCCAGCCCTACAACACAGACGACTGACCCAATTTTCCTCTCTTTTTAAACACCCAGAGGTCATTTCTGTCTGCAGCAAACCCCACTGAGCAGGGGAGAGAAACACAGAGTGATCTCTTAACATCAGTCCTCCTCCCCAGGTCTTCCTCCAAATGTCACCCTGTGCTGATTCTTCTAAATGCCTGAGGATCCAAATCTCCCATGTCCCTCAAAGCTGTAAAGTGGTGGTGAAGAGGAGAAGCTAGGGAGGTCCTCTCCTATTTCTGTGTTCGCACACATTGTGGTTGGGTGCAACGGCTCACTACATGCATGAACTTCACCTCGTTCTCCTTCACGACTCAGAGCATCTCACCTGAAGCTCCCAAGGGCGTTTCTTGGCTCTCTCCACACAGTAAAATATGGGGAGACATCACTCACGTCTGCGCTTTGCCCGCTGTGTGGTTACTCAGAGTCAGGGTGACAACGCTCCCTCCCAGTCAACCCACTTGCTCCAGCAGCTCCTCCCTCCTCTCCAGGCCCTCAAAAATAGGATTCACCCCATCTGCCTTTCTATCCTATTGCCTTTCCAGTAGATCTGACCAAACTCAGAATTTCTAGTCTGTGGCAAACCTTGATGCTTCAGGACACATCTTCCCATACCTAAAAGCACCACTGAAAAAGCAAGTGATAAAACTCTACACTTTCCACCCCCAAGAATGCCATTTTTTAGTAAGAAGGTCACTCTAGTCAATTGGAGCATTGCTTTAAGTTCGGATTTTTTGGAGCTTATGTAAGCAGAAAAATGCAGCACTGAAACAAAGAGGAAGGACATCGACACAGGGTTTGGCTGTTTGGAAAAAATAAATGTATAAAATAATTACAAACAGCATGTCCCTACAGAACACTGCGATTCTGACTCAGCCCCAGCCTTGGCAGGAAAGTGCAGGTGTTCAGCACACACCAAGCCTGGACCAAACCCTAAAAGAAAACAAGGCTCGTGCCAGTGCAAGGCAGCCACTGCAGAAGCATCCACACACAGGTATCGCTTCCCTTGGAGGGCCCCAGAGAATCATAGGAGCACAGAATCATTTAGGTTGGAGAGGACCTTTAAGATCACCAAGTTCAACCCTTAATCCAACACTGCCAAGCCACTACTAAACCATGTCCCTAGGTGCCACATCTATGTGGCTTTTAAACACCACTAAGGATGGTGACTTCACCACTTCCATGGGAAGCCTCTCCCAGTGCTTGACAGCCCCGTCCATGAATCAACACTTCCTAATATCCAGTCTAACCCTCCCCTGGTGCAACTCGGGGCCATTTCCTCTCATCCTATCCCTTGTTACTTGGGAGGAGAGACCAGTACACACCTCACCCCAACCTCCCTTTCAGTGAGCTGTAGACTGATGAGGTCTCCCCCAAGCCTCCTCTTCTCCACACTAAACAGCCCCCAGGTCCCTCAGCTGCTCCTGGAACCCTTGTTCTCCAGACTCCTCTGCAGTTCCACTGCCCTTTTCTGGACATGCTCCAACACCAAGGTCAGGCTGACAGGCAATTAGTCCCCCAGGTCCTCCTTCCAGTCTTTCTTGCAGAAGGGTCTGAGTCTCTAGGAATGCATTTGTTACCGAGTTTTTGGTGCCCAGGAAGGCTGAAAATTGCTGGAAGGTGGTTTGCTGAGGGATCTCCTACAAGGAGAGGCCTCGCAACTCACTGCCCTGCAAACATGAGCAGGGGACCCAGAGGGTCTGGCTGCTGCTCAGACCATTCTTTGCATGAATAAAGAGACACCTTCAACTTAGCAACAAATATCTAAGGACTGACAGAGCACTGGAAGTTGGAAAAAAAATTACTGCATGATAGGTTTTAAAAGGAAAAATGTGAGGGTGGGTAAGGCAAAATGAAGAGAAACACATTCATTATACAAGAGCTCAAAAGCATCAGCTACAGAAACTTTCTTGAAACAGAAAAGGAGAGGAGGCGGCAGGGTTAAACACCAGGCAAGTCAGGAGCCAACACTTCTGCTGGGCTGCCACTGCTTTCATGATGCTCGGCAAGGGCAGAGCACAAAGCTTCGCTTGCCTCTGGTGTAACAAATACCCCACTGGAAAACAAACCTCTCCAAAGCTCCTCTGCTCCCCTCCCGAGCTCAAGCGGGAAGGTAGTCCCATCTGATAGGGACTAATGGATGCACAAAGCATTAGAAGAGAGGTTACACTTCTGTACAACTCAGAAATGCAAGGTAACTCCCTTGTGAATCGCTGGTGCTTTTGCTACAGCCATGGGTATTTTTGTAATCCAGATCATGAAAGACAGGAAGAATACATACTTCATGAATTTTTATAAGACCAGCTTCCTTCCTGCTTTTCCTTTCCTTTCTTTCCTTCTTTATCCATTTTTTTTTAAATACTAGCACCAGCTGACAAGATCCATTCTTGTCCGATCTGTGTCTCAAATCCCAACATCCTCAAATCCCAACATCCTCAAATCCCAATGCCGTGCACACAGCCCCCCTAGGATGCTCCTCAAAATGCAGCTTTACTTACTCATCACACTGGGTGCTGCTGGAGCCGGTGGGGCTGCAGCCACAGGGATGGCACCGCTGACTCTTCTGCTCCAGGTAGAAGCCCTCGGCACAGCTCTCACACCGCAGCCCCGTGTAGCCTTCGAGGCAGGGGCACTGCCCCGTCGTGGCATTGCATTCGGCTGCACTGATGCTCCCCACGGCGCTGCAGTTGCACAGGTCTCCTGCAAGGGCAAAAAGAGGCTGAAACTGGTGTGCAGGGGGCACGGCACCGAGCAAGAGCCCAGCATCACTGGCTTTGTTTACTTGCTCCCTTTGCTTACCCCAAGCTAGAAACACCATAAGGATGATATTTGCATTAAAATGCTGAGATAAAATAATACTGGGATCGCCCTGGGGTTCAAATCTCCATGGTTGTTTCAAATATCTCTCTAAAAGAGAGCTAGAAGATTATGGGTATAACGACTTAAATGCATATAGAATCACAGAATCATTACAGTTGGAAAAAAACTCTAAGCTTCTCCAGTCGAATGGGCAGCCCAACACCACTGTGCCCACTAAACCATATCCCAAAGCGCCACATCTACACATCTTTTGAACACCTCCAGGGATGGTGACTCCACCACCTCCCTGGGCTGTCGGTTCCAGTGCTTCACCACTCTTTCAATAAAGAAATTTTTCCTGATATCCAATCTAAACCTCTACCAGCACAACTTGAGGCCATTTCCTCTCATCCTACCACTTGTCACTTGAAAGAAGAATACATATATGTGGCTGTATATAATGTCTTTATGTGGACACACACATGGATACCCACTCCTGACTGTCTGGTTACAGCACTCCAGGAGCTGACAAGTACTCACTGCTGTAATATTGGGATAAAATCAGCCACAGGTGGCAAAATCCTCCATTTCACACCTCAGGAACACCCCTTTTTTTACTAACAGGTTGTTCTTTGTGACACAGAACATACACAACACACCAGCATGATGACCGCGCACCAGCATCTCCCACCCCTGGAGAACGGATGCAGAACTTCGCAAGTTGGAGCTGCCAGAGCAGAGGAGCTCCAGGCATCAGGGCCAAAGGTAGGGGTCCTGATCTCAGCTCCCTGGCAATCTGCCCTCGGGGGACCACTGAGAGTATGAAAACAGCTTTAAATACTGGGCTGGTGGAGCTAGGGGTAGGTTGGAGACCTCCTAGCTTACCACCCTTCACTGCCTAAACCACAACGCGCCACCTTCAGCCCCATGGTGACCAAGGCTGGCATGGGGGACCCCCACTCATGTGCCTTGGGGATGCTCCTTATTTAAAGAGATTACAGAAAGCCCAAACCTAGCAGCTGCTTTTTTGCAGAGGAGCAAATCTTTTGATCAAGTGATGAATTCCCAGAGTCCCTGCACATTATTTCTTGTAGTACTTTAAAGTACCAAATGCAGCGAAGAAAACAACTTCTCCCAGCAATTTGTTTCTGCCAAGAGCTTTATCTCCATTCCTTCTTTGCAAAATATTTAGTGTCTTAATAATTTAAAGTCTTTTCCTGCCAAGGGTGAATTATAAACAAGTATTATTTGCAGAAATAGTGCATAAAGCATCGGCAGATTTACACAACCATTGGTATTTGTTATTCCCTGAGAAAAGCCAGTATTCAGGGCACTTCACAGCTAGGGGAGAGGCCAGGTTCCCAGCCCCAGAAAACCTGACTTAAAGTTCAAATCATATTGAGAAGACACAGCAGTAATGTTCTGTCAGCTCTAGTATTTCAGGTCTTTTAATATTTCCATTGCACACTTGTGTCCCAACGCAATAGAAAGAACTTCAGCAGATGCCTGGATCGGACCACACTTAAAACCCAGTGACTGAATAAAGGTTAATTTACGAATATATGAGTAACCTGCTGGAGACCTGAGTCTTTTTGGAAACACAAGCCATAAGGTCTCCCCCAGCAGCATTATCAGACTCCCCAATATCCTTGTCCTGGGTGCATTCACCAGGGGAATGCAGCGGAACAGAAGGGCCAAAGGGGCAGATTATAGAGCAGTTATGCAAACACTAAATGAACACAAAAACACAATTACAGCTTGGCTACTCAAGGAATGCTGCAAGCCAGGTGGAAGGAAGGACACCCATCTTTCCAGACAGGGATCGTGCAAAGCCATACGAACTCTAACCGACAGACAGCAGCACCCAGCTGTTGAACAGTCCCTGGTGCTTTTACTTTCATCTGTTTTCTTCTAACAAAGACACATGAGTTATTTGGCTTTGTTAAAGTATCAATACATCCACAGTACCCCCGCTGAAGTAATTTTGTACCCATACACCTGTGAAACTGCATCTAAATTTTCTTCAATCTAAATCAGCAAATAGGACAAACACCTCAAGATCTGCAATCATCCACTCCAGCATCCACTTCACATAATGAACCAAATTCCTATCTCAATTATCCAAGCAGAACTTTATCGACTTGGCCACTTGGGCTTCTCCCTCGCAACAGGAGCTGCAAAAACTTGTTGTGCAAAAGCACTTTGGAGTTTGTCAAACATGAATCAAAACAAATTTACCTTTCAAAGCTCATTATTTTAAGATCGTGCCATTAGATCAGATAGAATCAACTAAGAAAAGCAGCACTGTATCAGTTCTAATGGCAATAGGAAGTGCTGAGAGGATCCAGCACAGCAGCAATGAGCTGCCCCATGCAGGGACCATCCTCATGCTGCAGGAGCATCACAGCCAGAGCCACCACTGGCTGCATGTCAACTCCATCCCAATGCTCCAGACACATCAGCCAAGAGCTGAACTTCTTTAGCTGGAAAGCGATGGGTGCAACAAGCCAAATCCCATTTCAAAGTGCTGCCACCCCGCTGGCAAGAGTTCCTGCACACTGATAGGGACCATCCATAAGCACTGCCCCACTCCTATCCTCTCCGTTTGATGGACATTGCTCGCCAGGAGCCACCGGAATCCAAAAGGACACATGGGAGCAGCCAATACCTGGGCAGATTGCTGTGAAAATTAAATAACCTCTTGTACTGCAAGAGCCTGAAAGGGCTGTGTAGAAGCAGGTTTTGTGAACTCAACTGATGAACTTGTTTTTTTGGCCATGATTGCACTATGGAAAAAAGGAGCACTGTACCCAAATCTATTACACTGACAGGAGCGTGGACAACTGATGCTGACAGCATCTTACCTTCCAAGAAAGTCAGTCGTGGTGAAAAAGGAAAAATCTTAAGTCAGAGAAAAGGAGCTGAATATATTGGCAAGAGCCTCACATTTCTTTTTCCCATTTTTGAAGGACCTCAGCCCTCCATCAAAAGGGCTTGGCCATCACCACACCATGGTGCAACTCACCGGGAACATCATCGCTACCTACAGGAGCCCTGCGCACGCTGGGTGGCAGCCAGAGGCGAAGGCAGGATCCAGCCAGGCCCCGCTGCCTTATCTGAGAGATACAAACAAAGAAAAAGCAGCTGACTTCAGCTGCATCTTGGCAATGGCACCAACTACCAAAGCGGGTGTTCCCTTCAATGGCAGCGCTGGCTGTGCACAGAGATGCTTTTGGAAAGTCATATGCTTTCCAAAAACACACACAGCAACTTCACAGACCTTTTTTTTTTTTTTTTCTTTCCCCTTGCAGATCTTTGCCATCAAAATTGCACCATCAGGTCCAAACCTGGAGGGAGCTCCACCTCAGCAATGCTGAGGCCACCAGCTCTGCATACACCGATTCCCTGGGAGAGCGAGAAATGCTGCAATAATCTAAAATAACACTGGCAAAAAAAAAGCAGCTTTTTGTTTGCAGGCTCGGGGAGCGCCGGCTCCAGCTGCCTCGACAGCAATGGAGGAGGCTGGTTCTGCTGCCGGTGGGGGCGCGGAGCTGAGCCCGTCTGCTGCAGAAGCTATCAGGAAGCTGCAGAATCACCCCCTAAGTGTATGATAAAGCCAAACTGGGCAGATACAGAAGACATCTCCCAAAAAGGTCATTTCCTTGCAGGTCCTGCCTCCTCTGAACCACCCCAGAGATTTTTGGGGAGGGATGGCGGCTCACTTCAGAGGAGCAGCATCTCGCATGGTCCTCTCCACCCACCCCCGAGACACCCTTGCTGCACCCAGCTTGCTCGTGCATCCGTCTGGCTGATGCAACTCAAAAATGCCCTGAAGCCCCTTTGGTTGGGCAGCAGAGGGGAATCAGACAGCAGCATTAAAATCCATCGCCTAGCGCGGCATCAAGGTTTGACATGATGATCTACCAGACTATGAAAACCCGAGGCTTAATTTAAAAGACACTTTGTTGTCCTGACAGCAGCCGGGTTCAAGAAGGCAAGAACGGTCCAGAGCCAGAATGGGAAAGCAATAGTGAACATCTACCTTAGGCATCTGGGAACACACCAATGAGAAGCACGACAGGAGAATATCAGGGAACATTATCCTGGCTCCTGGCCAGAGCCTGGGTTTCTGGAGCCTTTATTCAGTTTTCTCAAGCAAGTATTTTGCTTTTGAAGGTAACCTTCAAAAACACCTTGCGAAAAGCTTTTGCAAATGCAAAGGAACAAACAAGAGTGGATGAATCCCAGAGCTGCCTCACACTGGGATGCTCAGCTGCAGCTGGAGGTTTTGTATTGAGGCTGGGATAGCAACATCAGCCACAGGAACCACGAACAGACACCTCTCAGGGATGGGGCACTCCAAGAACCAACTCCCACCTCTCCTTGGCTTTCTATAGTCACCCACCCTTGCTCTGCCTCGGTTTCCCCATCTGCAGGGTGTTCATCCACCCTCTAGGGCCCTTAAGCCCTGCCCATCTCTGCCTCTGTTTCCCCATTTCTAAAACACGAAGGTTTCCCTTCCTTCCCCATGAAGCACCATACAGCACCTCAAAGCGCTTGGCTCTTGGGGATAAAAACCACAGCCTTTGCTCATGAAGGTGTTGACAGGCTTAATTAATTAACAGCTTGATGACACTTGGAGATCCCAGAACAGCAGCACTACATAAGCAAGTACTACTGCCCCATGTTACTCCTTCAAGCATAAAACCACACAAACTCTGCTTCCTTCATGAGCAGCATTTTACCCTTTACTTGTTAATGCTCAGAGGTGGGGGGAGTAAAAGCAAAGGTTTATAGCTTTTTAAAGCAAGGGACACGCTGCTTTACAGAGACAGATTTAATGCGCAATTCCAGTTAGCTGCAACCCTGAGTAGTTATTATGCATAACTTATAGGTTTCTAATAAACTGAAGAATAGCTATTACTATTTTTTATTGTATTGGATACGCACCACCGCTGTAAGCAGTGCCAATACAACCAAGCCCCTGCTAGGTTTGCAGCACCTCGAGAGCACGGTGCCCCAAGGCACAGCCCTTGGCTCCCAGAGCTCCCAGAATGGGTTGGAAGGGACCTCAAAACTCATCCAGTTCCAACACCCCTGCCACGGGCAGGGACACCTCCCGCTGGATCAGGTTGCTCAAAGCCTCATCCAACGCCTCCAGAACACCTCCAGGGATGGGGCATCCCCTTCAGCCCACACTAGCAGGTAGGGATCTCATTCTCCAAATCCCACCCTGAAACAAACCTGTGCCTTGCGAACTCCAGCAATGTCCCAGCCTGAGCCAGTTCTGTGGTGACCATGTCCCTTTATCTCCCATCCCCTTCTGGTACTTCAGTAAGGCTCATTCTGGAGTAAAATTAATGTCTCAAGTTATTTTTCCACATCTTTTCAAAGCTGCAGTGTTTTAAGTCTTCACATGTATGTTTAGCATGATTCCTTCTCCCATCCAAGCCTTTCAGTAGATGAATAATTTAAAACCAGGTGAAATATTTACAAATGGTAAAAGAAGAAACCACTCTGAAACACACAAAGATGTGAAACTACTTGCTGGGGACATCCTGAAACATTGCAAATCCTGAATGAAGTCAGCTACTCCCTGAGATCCGACATGGAAAATCCAAATGTACATTTTTTGTTATAAGCCAGCACAGTCAAAAGAGCAAAGTGTGAAGAACCAGGGATGCTATTTATTGCCCTGCTTCAAAAACATCCCCAGGGAGACAGTCATTTTCCATTCTCTGGACAGGGAGACAGGGAAAAAAAAAACCAAACAACAATATATACATAGATAATCTGGAGGTACTGTTAGTTTTTGGGGGCGCACAAGAAGCCAGAGGTGTAGTACCAGCATGGTTTGTGGCACGATACTGAAGGGCTGGCTGCAGCAGGTACCAACGGGTGTCCCACTGGATTTAAGGCAGCAGTAACAATGCCAGCCTTGGGGCATCTCCTGCTATTTGTTGGCAGAGGCAAAGCCAGATGTCCTCACCTCCTCTCTCCATCGTTTGCACCCTAATTCCTCCTCCTGCATGCATGGCTCAAGGTAAACAGCCCCAAACCCACTCACTTCTTAATTAGCAAATTGCTTGTAGTTACACTGGGTTTACATCGATGTACTCTCACTTCACACCTGTCTGACCTCCCAAATATTCAAACTGCACCAATTCAATATCCCATGCACCTGCACAGAGAGGATGAAGCTGGTGCGTGCACTGCACACCACAGCATCCCATCCCATCCCTGGAAAGGCTCCACTTTGGTATTAATTCAGCAGTTTCCTCCCCTTTCCCCGTAATTCATTCCCAAATTCAAACCCTGCTTTCTCTCCCTCTTCCCTCATTTCCCCTTCTCAATCTCTCCCCAGGCACCATTTCTGACAACACAGGAATAAAGGGATCAGGCAGCAGGTTTAAAAATCTAGCCAAGGCCATTTCCTTTCCCTTGTAATTAAATTGTGGAACTCATTGTCAGGGGATGTTCTGGAAGCCAGAAATACCTACGGCTTCAAAGGAGGGCTGGACAAGCTCACAGAGGACAGGTCTGCTGGTAGCTGTTTAACACAGGGATCTGGAGAAAGCATCCTGATGGGAAAGTCCCTGAGATGCTGGCTGCAGAGAGCCAGGATTATGTCCTGTCCTCTTTGTATCTTCTGGCCAGTCATGGATGAGTGAAGCTTTGGTCTGACCCAGCCTGGCTGTTTTGATTTTTCTCCGTTTCCACTACTCGGGGATGGTTGCAGCTCCTTTTCTCCCCCATACATACAAATCCCCCTTAACCAGTGAGACATGGCTATTTCCACTGGGATTTTTTTTCTTACTACAGCCAAAGATGCAGCTGTGCTGCACCGCTGCTCCCCCCTCCTCTCAACAAGCTATTTTCCCTTAGCCCCGAGGAGATATTTCATCCTCTCCATATGATCCACCAGGTCAGGACAGAGCCATCCCAGCATGGGATATACAATAACAAGCAGCTACAAGCTGCTGTCTGTTAAAAGAGAAGGTCCTGTTTCTCCCAGCCCTTATAAACCAACGTACTGAGCTCTATCCCACCCCTTCCACATCTCTGATGTCACTATCTCTGGTCAACTCTTGCCCTAGACCAGCTTTTGCATTCAACTGTATTGCTCCTCATGTGGGTAGTGGAGCGGTACCAAGCTGATGCCACAAACACAGGGGATGTTATTGCAGTGTAATAAGGCTTTTGTCTTCACCCCACAGCCTGCAGCAGATCTGAAAGGGTACAGGTTGGCTGAGGTGTCCCACAGGGAGCTGAGGAATATCTACCATGGGCTAAGAGCTCCTGCAAGACTGGGATCAGAGATGAGCTGGTGCACTGTAACTTCTTAAAGAGAGGTACACTGCCAAGTCCCAGGCTTCATCCACATCTGGACAGCACTCCACACAAAATAATAGTCAACTCCTGCATTATAAAGAGTGCACTAAAGTGCTCAGACCTGCAATTCACTCTCTTGAGGCTGCAGTGCAAAGCCAAAGTGATAGGAAGAGGATTGCTGCCTACCCAAGAGAAATTTTATACACATATAGGTGTCTTCTGTTATTTTGCATTCATTTTATTACTGTAGGCATCAGATTCAGAGCACTTACGGACTCAATCAAGCACAGGGCACTGCAGAGTCAGGTATGCTGCTGGTGAAGAAAAGATCATCATTCACATTAATGCTGTTAAGAGCTTTACACGAGTCACTTGTGTTGTTCCATAAAAAGATTGTATGGGTCAACAGAAGGGAAAATACAAGGCTTTCTTAATGCTTATACATCACTTGTAATATCGTTAAAATATTAAACATATTTGTAGAGGAAAATTAAATCAGATTAAACTTCACTTTTATCACTTGGAAAGAAGCACAAAGCCAAGGTCTCAGCTCTCTAGGTCATCAGCAGCCACACAAGCACTTTTCATTAGTGTGAAGCAGGTAGACTCAGTGTTTTAGCCTAACCCTGGCTCATTTCAGATCACGTCACCCCTCTGCCTTTTCTTTTAAAAGGGATACAGCATCGCTCCCTGCTCCATTCCCAGCCCTCCTGCCCACCAGCCATGAGCAAAGCCACCACTCCTCTCCTTTATCCAACCCACAACCAGAACACTCAAGCCTTAAATAAATGCAGAGGCTGCTTACTCCTGGGATTAGTTATTCTCATTCCTTTCCTGCACCTGCAATGAAACAGACAGGCATTTGGTTTCTGAAGAGTTCCTGAAAGCTCCTCCATGCATTGCAAGCACTGAGCAATTTTGTTGCTTCCCCTTCCTTTTTGATGCTGAAAGAGTTAGCAACTTGCATAAGGAGCTCTGAACTGGCACATTCCCCAGTAAACGTGCATCAAAATCAGACTCACAGGTGTAGAGATGTCTTGGGAGACAAGGATCAAACCCTGCAAACACAGGCAAAAAAAATAGTAGAATACTGATTCTCATCAACCTCCTGTTCCTCCTGCACTGGGAGATGCCCAGCTCACGGCATCGCCAGGGCTGAGAACAGGGCAAAACACCCAAGGAGCTCCCACTGACAAGTCAAGAGGATGCCAGGAGAAGCAGGAGTGGTCCAGCACTTATTAAGAACTAGGTTACAATGTGGGAGGCTGCACAGAAGGGATTACACAGCGGCAGCTAAAGAATTATTCCTCTGTAACAATAAATTTTCATTTGCAGTAGAGACCCAGAGGCTTTGTCTAAGCAGACTGTGTATAAAGAAGAACGTGGCCCTAAAATGTTTATGATACAAGAAGCTACAGTAACTTCAAACAGACGCAAGAAATGCTTGGGGATTAAAACTTCAACAGTTAAGAAATGGATCCAAGCCTTTTAATTAACTTAAAAATAGTTTTGTTAGTGTTTTACTTTTGTTGATTAGATTTTCCCACTAATATTTCCACAAGTGTCTGCAACCATATAAATATTCCATGTTTCTGTTTGAAAATCTCCGTGTTTTTTACCACCCAGGATGTGACACATGCAGCCCAACTCGGGGTTCAGAGATAAACAGGATGAACTGTAACTTCAGCAAATACCCCCACAACAGCAAACAGCCTTCTGGAGCACCTCTCAGGAAAACCAAGCGTTTCATCAGCAAAAATGCTTTAGCTCAAAGATTAAGACACCTCACACGGGACGGGACTGGGAATTTATTAGAGACTAAAATTGAAGTCTGCTATCGACCACGTCCTGGCAGAGGAAGGGATTAAAAAACAGCTGCATGAATAATATGAACTATAATCATGTACTGAAGTCTCTGTGTGCTCAAATCCCTGTAAAAAGTAATTAAAAGCACAAACTTTGCTTAGTGCTTTAGGGAATTGTAGCTAGTGAACGAACACGTTAATTTATATAGAAGCTTTAAAGGCGTTACAAAGGAAAACCCTAAGTAAGAATCGTCCTTTCAAACATTTGTATTTGGGCTATAAAGTTGTGTTGCACGAGTAACCAGCAGGAGAATTGGAGTTAGGAGAAGAGTTGGAGATTTTCTAGCCCACATGTGGCTGGAGCAAAAGGGAGGAACCCCCAGATATATTTGCAGCTCTGCTGTGACACTGGATCTTTAAACAGAAGGCTGATAAGGCCTTTTCATGCCTATAACTTTTCATATTATAAGAATTAATCTCTTTTCTTTCCCTCAACACAGGTGACAGTTAAAGTTAGTGCTCCTGCTAATAAAATGTGCAGGTGACGCTAACCCAGGTTCAGAACCCTGCAGAAGGTTTGCACCAGTCCTGGGGACATATCCGATTCCTTCCTCAGTTTTCAAAAGCCAGAAATTTTTAGATGCTTCTCTGCAGTGAATGCCCAAACCTTTCAAGAGCTACTTCCATACAGCCCTGAGACATCCTAATGTGCTGCAGCGTCCCAGAGGGGAAACAGCATCACTGCGAGTTAAGCAAAGGAAAGGATTTGTGCATCTTTCCTGCTCAGCGACAAGCTACAGACTCCTCTGCGTGACATCTCAGCAAGGGCACGGTAAAGCCTTTGGTTTAAATAACAGTCAGGTTCACTGCTGAAGCTTCTGCCAAGAGAGTTAAGCCAAACTTTCCATTCCTGATGCACTTGACAGCATCCCCTCGCCCAGCTGCGGTCAGAGGCACTGCCTGACAACCAACTGCAGATCATCCTCAGCGGCACCACCGGGCTGCAAGCAGATGTTGTACTGGGACAGCCTTGTCTGTGCTGCCTTCCTCCTCCTCCTCCCCAGATAAGCCACTGCAGATGTCTCCTCTGAGTAATTCACACCCTGACAGCATCAGCACTCCCCCAACACCTCTAGCAGGATCAAGCAGCACAAGCAGGCAGCTGTGGAGTTTTAGACCCCATCTCTGTCCCCCCTCCTAGGGATGAGTTTATCCATCCCATGGGTGCTGGATAGGAACCTGCAGGAATGAGCTCACACACTATTACAAAGGGGTAACAGTAACAAGGTGCTCCACTGGGGCTACTGAGTGGCTACTCGAGCATCCTAACCAGTGCTGCTGGAAAGCGAGCAGAGTGGATAAAGGAGCTGATCAATGCAAAGCTAACAGGAAAGAAATATAAAAGCAAAGAGCAGGATATAAAATGCAAAAGCCAGCAGGCTAGTGAGAGAAGAGAAACGGAAACCCATTCTGCAAGACCCACCTTGCACTGGTACAAAGACAACTCTGCACGAAACCATCTCACTGGTGCCCAGCCAGACCCACCAGGAAAGCTTAGCTCAGCGTTTGGTGCCCAGCGATGCTCACTGCTGAAACAGCACCGACCGCTGGACCCTGCTGAAAGCCCCACGACACTGTCAGGTCTGTAAGGTAGAGCTCTGTCCTTAAGCCACCTTCCTTTAACATGAATTTGTTATAAATGAGTCAGATACTGTTGATGTTGGTACAAACTGGTGCAAAACTCTCAGGCATCCATGGGCCCCCATGGGCTCTGCCTTATTAAAAGCATCGTAAGTTCCCATCTACCAGCTGCCCACACAGGATGGTGGGTGCAGCCACTGGCCTCATCTCACAGCACCTAACAGGTCTCCCACTGAGAAACAAGGACATCCAGCACATGATGAGGAAAGGGCAGGGGTAACATTCCAAACCACCACAGCTCATCTTGCTTTAGATTATTCCACTAGAGGACTTTGTTACTTTATCACCTCATTTCCCTTCGTGCTGCCAGCTCAGACCATCACCCGTTGAATATCAAGATGCATTAAGGCAGCATCCCACTGGCAGGAGAGTTGCATGCTGGGAAGTTAAACAATGTAGGTGATTTCTCCTTGCTTGAATTAACAAATAAAAAGTTCCTTGCAAGGAATTCCACTAAGATGCAGATTACAGTCAGTAGATACTTTAAATATAGAGCAATTAGGAAGGCATCACCAAAGCCCTACACTCTCCAAGCCTCCATCACTGTTATAAACTAGAAGTCAGGAAGTGCAAATCTTTTTCAAACCCCAAAACCCCACAAGAAACAGGCACAGGAGGACTCCTTTACACCATAAATGAAGCCCAGGCTTGCTTCCAGCTCTTTATCCAAATGCAGAAGTTGTTTGTTCCCTCATCCCTGGGCAGGCCAGGGCTCTGCTCCCAAGGAAGCAACACAGGTCATAAAAGCAGGGACTTCGCTCAGCTCGCAAGGAATTCATCTGTCCAGCTACAGGAGCTGCCTCCTGCCCGTATATGTGTCTGACACAATTAAGTTACTTTAAACCAAAATACCTTGCTGCAAGGCACGCAGCCCTGGAGAGCCTTTTCCCCTCTGGACCTTGCCTGCTGACAGTGCCTGCAGATGCAGTAGCTTCTCTTCTCCTGAGTCACCACAATTAATTCCTTGTGCTCTCAATGCCAAATTAGGCTTCAGCAGGAACAATGTGACTTCCACCCTCCTCCATCCACACTGCCGTGGACCCAGTTAAGTATGAAGCATCCACTGAACTACCCACCCCAAGAGCTACGTGGGTGCAGGTAAGTGGGTTTTGCAGTCATGGGCCATCCCTGCCCAGGTTCACAAGTGCACTCACTGTGCCTTCAAGAAGAAAAGGGAATGGCCAAGTTCAAAGTGCTGTAAAACCATTTTTTGCTTAGTACAGAAGTCGTACAGCAGGTGATAACACATCTGCTGCAGCACCCTCAGCTGCCGTGGCTGAAATCTGCACCCAGGGGAGCCGAGCCGCTGGGGACTGTGACAGCCCACGTCCCTCCATGAACATACATCACAGAACCAGCTGCAGAGCCTGGACCTCTGGGGAGGTTTCCTAGTGAGACGGCAAATATGCATGGATGATCACACTGCAAAATGCCTCTTTTTTTTGGTAGCAAAGACATAACCCAATTTCTTTACACCAGGTATAGCCATGGCATAAGCAGGTGCTCCATCAATACGGAGGGAACTGCAGCTTTCCCTCACCACCAACACCAGGCAGAATTAACAAAGCTTGGTCCAACACAGGGTGGATGTGCTAAGAAGTCATCCGTTTTCTTTCTGTCATTTAAAGCTGCCACTCTGACACTGGGAGGAAAGAGAACAAAAGCACAGAGACGATGAACAGTAGCAGCACAGGCATGCAATCAATCCATAATTCAATACGAAAATGCTGGGAACGGTGTTCTCCACTGCAAGACGTCAGCAAGAAGCAGAGGAATGCTCTGAATCTCCTGGAAGCAGCAGATGCTCCCTCTGAGGGCTGCCACAGCCACCCAGCCAGCTCTGGGGCACATCAAGCTCCAGAGAGGGCCTTCATCTTTGCGGGCAGTGCAAGTATCACCCCCAGGGTTCCCTCCAAGCAAGCAGGAGCACTTTCTAAACTGCCCTAATCATTCCCCAAGATGTGAGATGTCTTCAACAGGAGATTCTAGACAACCATGAGAAGTGGAAGATGGACCAACGGGGTTCACGCTGCAGAAAGACAAGAAGCAAGGTCAGACCCTGAGCCCCACCTTCGGGGCAGGTCCTCCTCCAGTGCAGCCTGTAGACCACGGGACCAGGCAGAAGTGTGTGTCCCCATCACCAGATAATCCCCCCCAGCTGCCTAGGTGCTCCCATGATGGACCACAACACATTTGGATGAACAAAAGCCAATGACAACATGAGAAGGTCTCCTTAAACCCTTAAAGATAAAGTTGCAGAAGGGATTCATGCACATCTTCTCGGCTGGTTTAGCATAAAGCGACGTTCTCCACACACACACAGGGCAAGGGGCTGCTGCACACAGCTCTGCATGCAGGCAGTAAAACACATTTTTACAACTTTTTTTTGCTTTTTTAAGGAAGAAGAGAGGCACACTCACTTTGGAAGGTTTTAGGCTATTTTATGTTTAAGCTTGTGGAGCAAATCTGGAATGAAAACTTTCATCAGTAACTCCAGCAGGTGCCCAGGGCAATTCCCTTCAAAATTCAGCTCCTTCACCAGAGGAGCAAAAGGACAGACCCTCTAACAAAGGCTTCTTTTATCTACAGAGTTATAAACACCCACTGAAAGTGTTAATAAAAGAAGCTTTACATAGCCTGAGCTAAGATCCCATCCACCTCTGCTCACTGCATTTTCAAGCCTGGAGATCAAGTGAAGCCCCAACATCACAGCATTCATTCCCAATACATTTTCCTAAGTTTTTTCCTACTCTAAATAAACATCTTTACATGCATGCTTTTATTCACCACAAACAGCAAAGAATCTTTCTACCTCTCTCCTTCACTTTAAAGGCCGTGCAGAAGGAGGGAAAGGGGACTTGAAGAAACAAAAACCTCTTGACTGTTTGAAGCCAACGAGACCGGGTTCTCTCATTGCTCCCAAACTCAGTTCCAAGTTTAATAAAAGTGTTTTGTCTCCTTGCTTAATCAGTAGAATTACCACAGCAGAAACTCCAGCAGGGGAGAGGGATAGCACGAAGCATGAGTAATCACAACTGGTTTCGGGCAGGTTTTGCCATTCGAGCCCTGTTTCCAGGCTATGACAACACAGCGCTATGGGCTAATTTGGAGTTACCATCACTCTTGCCAGACAAGGAATTGCAAGTTATAATGTGCTGCAAGTAGGGAACGCTGATGGGATGGGGCAAGGAAACCACCTTTCAAGCTGGGAAAGAGGTTTTCTGCTCCTTGAGTTTTATTCCTTTATTTCATAATGCAATTTTGTGCTTGCACTGCTACACTTTGCACAGGACAGTGCTAGATTTAGTGAGATTCCAGCTCACATCGGGCAACTTTAATTCCCCCTTTGAGAACTTGTTTCACCTTTGATTTCATCCAGCACCACCAGAACTGGTTTACAGATACTGCAATGAGACAAAAGTTGCTGGCAAACCCTAGGAGAAGGTGAGCTTTCAAAGAGGGAACTGATATGGGGCCAGGGCACGTCATGGAAAAAAAGACACCTGCACAGAGAAAGCCATCACTCACCACTGGAAATGGGGAACTGCAGCAGATCCGGTATCACTGGGGACTCGCTGAGCCCAAGCAGACATATCACAGTGCATCTAAGCTTACTCTGAACCTCTCTCCATCAACTGCAGGGATGGAATAAATTTAGAGGACAAATCCACCCCATGCACAAGAGTGCGGGGCCAGATTCCACCTGTAGGGGATTACTGAGGGCAGCCACCAGCCCCTGCCTCCTGCTCACCTTTGCTTTAAATCCCCGAGCACTGCAGCAGATTAACAACTTCAATCAAGGCTGCACAACAGCTTTTAATTTCTCTCTCCTGAGTCATCACGCTGCTGTTGACACTGATGGACACTGCAGCTCCATCCAGACTTGGCTCCTCCCTCAACTGCAAGGTATCGCCTGTATTTATCTCTAGCAAAGGTTCACCTTCAAAAAGTAAATGTTTCCATTAAACAGCACAAGTTCAGCAACCACAAACAGTGATTTAAAGACAATTCTCTGAAACGTTCACAATAAATACACAACCCATCCACAGCACCAGAGTACAACAGGTACCAGCCCTATCCTGCAAAACAGCCAAATCTTCTTTAAACAGGCAAAACCCTTCAAAGCGTGACGGGGAGGATGGAGGCAGCCAGGCACAAGGGTTTCAAGCAGCCTGTGCAGCGCTCCCCATCTCACCCACTGCTTAGGGACTAAGCCTGAGCCAAGACACTGAACCTACACGACTGCTTTGCAGGGTCAGATCTAAGGCCCCCCAGCAGCACTACCCCACTCGCATCCTGCGACCCGGCTGGCATCACCAAGGGATAATTATCCTCGTCAAATGCAGCGTGCTCGGTTTGGGGTTGGCAAAAACAAGCCTAATACCAAGTCAGAGATGCTCAAAACCACAGAGCTTCCTCTGCAGCCAGTTGGTAAGCTAGAAGAGGTTTGTTGACATTTCTAGCCTGACCATTTCCCAATTTTTGAGGGCTTTATAATAACTGCTTTGGCATTGCAACACCCCTGCAAGGGGCTGGGAGGAGAAGCCTCCTCTTCCGCCAGCACTACTGCTAAAGAGAAAACCTGCAAAAAGAGCATCCAAGTCCCATCTGCAAAGTGGCATCCAAAAACCTTCCAAATCCAGGAGAGCTGCAGGTACTCAACACAACCCTGGCAATGCACGGAGAGGCTCTCGTTTAGTATGGCCGATATTGAAGATATTACCAGGTATTTTATTTATATATATAGGTGGGAGAGGTATCAGCTGTAAGACAAGAGCCACCCAGCTCATGTATACATGACAGTGGACCCAAGGGAGGTCCCTAAGAAGAACCACAAAGTGATGGGTGGTGGAGCACAGAAAGGAAAGCATCACCTCCCCAGCCCACAAGCTTGAACTCACCATCTACACGCCTACTAGGAAGCTTTTAAGGGGTTTGTAAACCAAAAATGGGTGACAGCCATTGTTCTAGGCAACTCCCAACACCAAACTGGGGTTCTGGGGGGAAAGGGCATCCTCCCCAGGCATGGCAGGACATTTACTCCCTCCATCCCACCCCAAAGCTCCCCTTCTTCTGAAGGGAAACCAGCTCTTCTCATACCCAACAATCCTTTGGAGATCAGTCCATTTCTTGTTTATTTTTCATTTTAAATGGATTAGACATGCACAAAAGCCTCCCTTGAAAAGCAACAACCAAGATGTGAAAAGGATGGGAAGATCCAACTGTGAGGCATCAGCACTAATCCACGTCAAAGGGCACACAGTCAACAACTGTAAACTTCCAGGAGCAAAAAAATACTTGGAATAAAATAGTTATGCACAGATAAATGTTTATCATTCATTATCTGGAGTCAAGCTTGCATTTCTCAATAATACAGCCAAGCCAAAGCAAGCACATTAATAATAAAACATCTTTTACAGGGAGCTACATGCCAGGCATGCAGCCTGCCCTTGAAGGGAGAAAGGCTGCAGGCAGGTTGAGGTTCTGTTTGCTTTTCTCTGATAACAGGTATTTAGTTTTCAACGTCACTTTGCTTTATCATAGCCTGAAACCCAGCCGAGCAGCCCA
The DNA here is from genome assembly GCF_032191515.1 of Phaenicophaeus curvirostris. Taxonomy (NCBI): domain Eukaryota; kingdom Metazoa; phylum Chordata; class Aves; order Cuculiformes; family Cuculidae; genus Phaenicophaeus; species Phaenicophaeus curvirostris. The sequence goes on from NC_091411.1 coordinate 6,298,322, forward strand.
GCTCCACCTCCCCATCTGCTCCCCATGCCAGCTGGCCCTGTGGCAGAGGGGATGCTGTGCAAGACGCGGCGATGCCACGCGGCCCGCTGGGTCCCTGCGATGATTCAAATTGGGGGGGACTCCAAGCCCTGCCACAGAATTGCTGGAAAAGACTGATCTTGACACAAGATGAGGAGGGGAGTGCCGGGAGATGGGACGGCCACGTTCATGTCCAAGTCACCCAGGGAGCTGAAAATTGGGCAAATCCCCCCCCAGTCCTTCCTCAAGCACACAGACCTGGAAAAAAGGCAACTGGCCACGACAAGGAAGGGCAGAGCACGAGCTAGGGAGGCTCTGGCGAAGATGTGTCCCGTGTTGGCACAAAGCAAGCAAACATCCAGCCCAGGCAAGTGCCGACAGGTTGGCGTGCTCCACTTTAAGACAAATAATACTTTCGCTTTGATAAACAACCTAGAGCAGATTCTCCACCTTCTCTGGATATCCTAGGATCCTAATTACCTCCTAACCCAGCTCCCCATGCTGGTCTAGGGCAGGAAGGGGTGTAGAGGACCAGACCCCCCCCTCTGCAGCCTCTGCCAGCTGCAGGTGTTGCATAAGGCACATTGCCCTCCTGCCCCATCCAGCACCACAAACAAACAGCACCGCCAAGGTGTGGATGACTCTGCTCCATTACTCATGCGTCTGCAATCAAGACGTTTCTCAGAAAAGCAACACGGTTTGGAGGAGCTGCACCCAACAACCCTGCCTGCTCCCTCAGTGCTCAAAGCGGTACGCAGCCCTCCCAGTTTCCCCTCAAATAACCGGCTCACTGCAGTGCTCAGGTTAGTGCATCTCCCTTTTGGGCAGTGGAAAAACACCAGAAAACAGCCTATAATATTTGCTTTGTTCCCACTGACAAAGGCAAGAGTTATAGCAGACAGAAAAAAACCCTATATATATATATATATATAATATGTATATTTATATATACCTTTGAAATAGAGGGCAGGAGGAAAATGGAGTTATTGAAGTTTTTCATGGACCAAGGAGCTTTGAAACACTTGGAGAGAGGAAACATAGTGTCAAGCTTAAACTGTTTTCAATGGAAAAATCCATTAAAGGAAAAGGAATCTTTGGCAGAAAGATATGCATTTTGCTGATTTTGACAAAAAAAAAAAAACTGTTCAGAGGAGGGGGAAAAAAGCTTTCATTTGCAGGTTTTCAGCTAGCATCGCTTTGCATCTTTACAGTGCAGTTCATGAAAGCATCCTCACAAACTTGTTGCTGGAGCACAGTGTGCCTAGGGGAGATGTGCCTGACCACGCGCCGGGTGTGGGCAAGGGTTAGGAGACACCCTGTGCCCATACTATGAAAATGAGCAGGTGTTATAAAAGGCAGGGATGGGGAAATAAATAAATAATAATAAAAAAATTAGCTTCCCCCCACTCTGTTTTGCCCCCAGGGAAGGGAAATGCTGATCCTCCAGCTCACAGATGGTCCTACTGGAACAACCTTCTGGTTTCCAACCCACTGGCCACATCTAGTCATGGGGAAGGATTTTAGAGGAGGTATGAAGGACATCAGGCTCCTTCCCCACCAGCAGTGCCGGGAGCATGGGATGCGGTGGGTACTTCCCAGGATGAAACGTCACCTTTGCCCGCTGCTCCCTCCCCAACCACAACCACATCTCACATCGTGAAGAAGGAAGCTGCAGGTCCAGCACACACCTCCCTGGCAATTAAGGTTATTTTCTTAGTATCAACCAGCCTCAGTCATCCTGTGACAGCCACAGAAAATATTAATTATACACCCTCCGATTTAAACAGGTTTCTCTCTCATTCAGATGGCACCAGGCATGAGTCACAGCCGAGCTGGGATTCATCAATGGCACACGAGGAAGAATCAAGCATCACCTTAACAGTTGTTTTTTCCACTATGTATCTCCCCGAAACATCGCACACAGCGATGAATTTAGAGTAATAATGCCACCAATGAAACGCTCAAATTAATAGCAATAAAGTGTAAATGCTCCACGTGGTAACGGCAGAGTTGTGCTTGGGAAAACACTCCATGGAAGCTTAAAACCCAGCACAAGATGAGACCACTGGGAAAAAAGGCAACAAAACAAACAGTCCATTTCAATATCCTTTTCATAAGGAACCGAAAATGAACCCAGGAACACATCACAGAATAATCATTTAGCACAGATCAAACAGCAGAACTAGCACATTAAAAATACATGCAGCATTAATCAGCTACACAGAGTTATATGCCATCATTTCCATAAATAATACGGGATCAAAGCAGCCCAAGCAGCACTATCAGTTAATATAGGCAGCCAGTCAGTCAAAATAGAGTAAAGCTGGCTGAAAACTGCAATGGGATAATTCACCAGGAATAAAGCAGATTCATTCGAGAAGTGGCACGACCAGTTTAACAGGTAAAGGTTACCGGGAGCCTCTTAATTATACAGAGGTGATGCCACAGAGAAGAAAGAAAGAAAGAAAGAAATGGTTGATGCAGCTTAAAAATACATTAAAAAAAAAATGAGGAATATCAGTGTATAGCTTGTCTATCTATAACTGCCCCAAGGAGACAAGGTGAAGGGGAGAGGTGGGAGGTCCAACCCTGCTGGGAACATCCCCAGTGACTCCAGTCCCATGTCTGGCTGGCAATGGCTGGAGCAGGGGGTGCTGACTAAACTGGAGCCCCTTCCCCAGCTTCAGGACAGTGCTGGAGGAGCTTTGTTTCACCCAGGAGAAACATCCTGGCTGCAGAAACCACCCTGCCTGCTCGCTCGGGGTGAAGGCTCATGACCAACGGCCTTTAAATATACATACCTCTATCCATGCATAGAAAATGCCTGTGTCATTAAGCCTTTTGCCGAGAGGCTGCAGAGCCATTTAGCTGGCTGGTTTTTTAAACAGGCATGTGGAGCAGCGCGAGCTATAAATAGCAGAGATGCTTGCCTCGTCATGTTTCTGGTGGCTGATAAATAAGGACAGGGGCAACTGAATTAAAAATGGGAAAATAAGCAACCTGGGCTGCGGTTTCAAGGCCGAGCTGCCTCAAGAGCAAAACCTTCAAGGTTTGCCTTTTTTCTTTTTCCAGGCAAAAAGCAAACGCCTGCCTTTCATGCTCAGACTCTGAATCGCTTGCATTTACAAGGCAAATTTTAATTCATACAGCAGGTGTTCAGGAAAAAAAAAAACACCCTACTTCAAGCAGCACAAGACCAAACTAAGGCTTCGCATGAGTTCATGCAGCTCCAGGGAGGCTCCAGATTTATTGAAATAGGACCCGTGTGCATATGAAGCAGGAGCAGAGACCCCAAAAATCTTTCCCTGGAGGGGGTTGCGTAGAGTTAGTGCAGAATACGATGATTGTCCAGCATCACAACCCCACATTAGCTCGTGTGACGAAGGGCGATAGGAATTTTGCATGGGAAGATCCAGGCGAGGATCAGCCGGAGGAGGAATTCAGCCTCCAACACAAAAGAGCCGCTTTGGGCAGCTCCAGCGGTCCCTGGCTGATTAGCGCTCCGGCAGCCTGTTTAGATGGTCTATTCTTCGCAGGCAGCTAGGCGCAATCCAGAAAACCACGTGAACAGAGCATCCCCCCCCTCCATATTCCGTGCCTCTTGAAATAACTGGTGAAAACAAGGGGTGACAGCCAGGCTGCCCCGGACCCAACTCAGCTACAGGATCCCAACCATTTAGGATGGGATCAGTTCACACCATTGGATAAGCCGCACCATTTTTCCAGCATCCCTGGCTGTAAAGAAGCAGAAAGAGGGGATGAGGAGAAGAGCAGTGAGGGGAGCAAGTGGCTGCAGAGGAGCCACAGACGGTGCTGACGGGAGGTCTCCTACAGAATTAAGGAAAAAAGTTCTGTCCAAACAAATGAAATTCAATTGTTCCAAGTCCAGGACATTTTGTTTGAAACAATTCCAGACTGACAAGCTTTAATCCAATAAAAGACCCCTCCAGACAAGCCATACAGGGATTTGGGGAGCATTTTCCCCTGACGAGGACCTGGCAGCTCCCAACTCCGCCCTGGAGATGGATTTAGCTCTGAGCACAACAAGGACATTGACCCTATGAAGCAGCCTCAAGATATGGAACCCTCAAGCGTAATGGAAGCTTAAACAGAAGCAGTGCAAGAAAGCATTTTGTTTCAGTCCGGCCCAACCCAAACGTCAACTTAAAAAAGCAAATAATTTCCTGTGAACCAGAAACCCTGGGTTTCAGCCCATTTAACGAGAACTGAACTGCAACCAGTTCTGTTCTCCTGGGGTGGTGGGGACACATGACCCCCACAGGGCTAGGCAGATGGCTGGATTGCAATCCAGGCTTTAGCTCATAAAACATATTAATATCCCCAACCAATTAGGAAGTGCCAGACTCTGCCCCCCCGGCCCCCACTCCCTGTTGAGCTCAGGCACACGGCACAGGCCAGGGCAGCAAAGCCTGTAGGTTTCCAGGACCTCCAAAGCAAGAACAAGACCTTGCTGCAACCTCATTTAAGAGCTCTGTGAAGTTTCAGGTATAGTCTAGGTGCTGCACAGCAATCCAGATTCTTAGCGTTATTTTCACTGTTTTATTTTTAAGCGCTTGTCTGAAGTAAAGCAGAAGGAGCCTTCACTTCCAGCCACATGGCTGCAAGAGAAATCCCTGCTTCCAGCACCTGGCATAGGCCTGAGTTTACTTCCAATGGTAGCAGATGCATCACACCACTGCTAAGATCTCGGCTGCTTCTTGGAAGCACCAGCGAGCACCTCAGATCGGCAGCAGCGCTTCCTGACAGTCAGCTGGCGTTAGCTCTCCAAGCATTAGCAGCAGCACAATGACCTGGCCCAGCATATTTATAGGCCACGGGCTCTTGTCAAAAAAACCTGTGAAATCTTTCCCCTGACTTCAGGAGACTTGCGTCCGGGGCCTCTGTTCCTCAGGGACAGCTTGTTCTGCGCTTCTCTGCCCACAGCCACAAGGTGTGGGAAGTCCTGGATGTCCCCGTCCTTGCGCTGCTCATCTGCACACAGCTCGTGAAGACAGACTCGGGCACAGGTTTGATGCCCACCACCACCACCCATCTGGGAAGACCCCAAGATGCTGCAGCCACCTCCAAAAAACATGGTCCACTCTGGGATGCAGCTATCCACCCCCTGAGATTACACCTTGGTGCAGCCCATGAGATGAGCTCTGCTGCCAGACCAGCACCATCGCTCCTTAATTGTGGTGGCACCTCCCCTTGGGCAGAGCCCGGTCCACGCCAAGAAGCAGGCAGCACCCTTGGGAAGAGGCAGGGTCCACCTGCACCCTGGAAGGGTGCTCCAGGAGCAAACCCAGCCACCAGCAGGGAAACCCATCCCATGCATTTCCCAGCTGTTTGCACAGACACAACCTTTGCACCCCATGCAAACCCCAGTCTGTGTTGCAAGAGTTCCCTCCCCAGTCACACTCCAGCACCCCAACTGCTCCAGCTTCTGGGAACCAGAACCACCCTTGCAGAGCCCAGAGAACCACTGGCATTGGCAAGTGGGACTGGGACCTCCCGTGCCCACCACGCAGCTTCAGGTAAACCACTTCAGTCAGTGTTTCAGCAACTTCACTGCAGGGGCTGGCAGCAGCCTCCCCACAGGCTGGCATTTGGCTATTGCCAAAAGCAGCCAGATAAATAATTTCAACACCACAGTAGCAGCCCTGTTTCACATGGTATTTTCCAAGAGGCAACTCATTCGGTTGTGATGATGTCCAAATCTCAGCCATCGCTTAAAAGGAAAAAAAAAAGCAAAACCCCAGCACTGCTCCCTCCCGAGGGAAGCTAACAAAGGAGACCTAGCGTGCTCTGCAGGCCCTCTAGAAACATCCTGGTTTTTTTGAGTACCACTAAGTGCAAGAATCTCAAAATCTTTAGTCAGGACAGTTGGATGCATCTGATTCAAGAATGACTCAGCCAGGAGCACGGAGGCAGGGAGGAAGGCAACAGAGTGACACTTTCTGCTGTGGGCAACGTTCCTTTATTTTAAGCTCAAAGATGTAAATACCACGATTTATCACTTGATTGAAAAAACCTCTCTCTGGCCTGGCTGCTCCCATACTGATCCCAAGTAGCACAACCATATTCCTCATTCTCAACCTTCAGGTCTGTCACTTAATTTCCATTTCTTTAAAAAAAAATTAAATCCCGCTGACATCATGAAAGCAAGTTATCTCAGGAACCACATTGAACACAATCCCAAGCCCTCTAACAAGCGAAGCTTAAGCTGCCTTCCCAAGTGATGAGCAGGAGAGCCCCAGCTCAATGTACTCAGCTCCCCTAGGTCAGAGGCAAAGCAGGGGCACTCAAGGAGGTACCTGCATATGAGCTCAGCACCGAAGCGCAGGACACTCGCTTGCACCTAAAGAGATGGAGATTTTTAAGGCAAAGTCCATCACAAACATTTAGTCTCACCTATCGTTCAGCTCCAGCCATGGAAGCTCAACCTGCTCAGGCATTAAACATTTACACACATCCCCAAGAGACTCCTGAGTAACGCTGAGCATGGAAAAAAAAGCCGACCACGGAGCAAACCTGCCTGAGGAGACCTCGACTGAAGGGCTAATGGCCAGACAGGAAAAAGGAAGAAGAGGAGCTACTCAGAGCTGCAAAAGGGACCAGCGCTGGCAAGATGTCCCAGAACTGCCTTCAGCAACATGGCTGTTTCTGTCCCACCAGGATTTGAGAGCTACTAACCCCTTGAAGAGCACAGCCCTGGTGTGGGAGGGTCTGGAGGTTGATGGCCTCATGGCTTGGGCCAAACCCTTTCCGATATAACAGTGCTGCAGGGACACCCCTGGTGCGTCCACATGGTGCCTCTGGCACACGCAGAGCGCACAGACCTTTATCCACACACCCTGCACAAAAGAAAAACCCTCCACCTCTCCAGCTGGATGGTGAAGAAACAAAGCCAGTACTCATAACCAGCTCCACTCCTCGTCCAGCTGCCTCTCCTGTGCCCAGCCAATTAGCCAGGCCACCTTGCATCACCTCCAGGGATTTGCCAGGCTCCTCTTTCCAAGCTAAACCCATCAGCTAATCCCACCCAAAGCTGTGGCTACCACCCACAGGGGAACTCTGGCTGGACTTCCTCCCTCTGGGCTGTGAGCATCCCCACGAGAGATGATCCAGGCTATAGGCTGAAGACCCACGAAACATCATTCCACAGCCTGACTCAGCTTTCATCCATTTCCGTAGCAGCACAGACACCTTCCCGTGATTAACTGCTCCGAGAAGCCAGGGCACCTGCATTTCCTGCCCTGTGGTTGCAGCAGAAATTGCTTGTTGTCCGCTCCCGTGACATGCGGAGGTGAAGAGCAAGGCTCAGAGTCACATTTGGGAGCACTGCGGAAACCACAGGGAGGAGAGAAGGCAACAGCTTGCACGAACTGAAACACCTCGTACAGTCTAAAGATGCCTAAAGCTAGAGTCTGAGCGCAGCTTTTCTGCTGACCCAGCCATGGCATGGGGACAGTGAGGCTGAGCAAGGAGCTTCGGGCTTTTCAGCCCACCTATCTGCTGTGCGTGGGGCTGGAAAAGCATCAGAACAGTGTCCCTTAGATAGGCCCATATTGTTCAACGCTGCCCTACAGAAATGGGTGGAATAGAGGAGTTTTGTTCTCTAGGCAAGGAAAAATCCAACCAGGACTACGCTGGCCACAGCAAATGCATCTCTGTTCCAACACCGAGCATCCATTTGAACCACAGACACCCCGGAGTCAGCTACCCCAGCAAAGCTCCAGCTTTTGCTTTAAAATGAGACTATTTTGTATAAAAGCAAGAGGCAGAGTCTCCAGCGGGTGTTACAGGCTTTGGAATAAGGCAGGAGATACTTCTAAGCTTGTCTACACAAACACAAGGATTAGCAATTTACTTCTCTTAAAAACAAAATCTGGGATTTTAACAGGATCACAGGCTTGGAAAGAAAAATAAACATCTTGAAACTGGGAAAGGGAATAGAAAGAGTGGAGCAAGCAGGCAGCTTGGTGGTAGCTGAAATGCTTCTCAAATCAGAAGAGGAAAAATGCATTGAAGTTGGAATTTAAATCTTGGTAGTGCTGAACAAACACTGAACATGGGGAGTCTTATACCAATTTCTTAACAGTAATAACACCATCAGCATTAAAGGAAGCCTTTCTAATAACGTGCATGAGAAAAGGCCCATTTGTTTCATGCAATAAAGTATATAATGCACTAATTCCCTAATGAATTGAAGAAGTAATGTTGAAAACATGCTTGAATTAAAGCAAAAGGAGGGGTTTGGCTACACCCACAGTGCCCACTGGCTTTACACTGTGCCCTCAGTACTTAATGGCCTCTGAAAGCAAACCTCTGTGCTCGACTCCAGCGACACTCAGCAGGCAGGGCAGCACGGAAAAGCCCCCCACAAAACCCACAGAGCCCAGCTCCCACCCCCCAAACTGTACCACCCACTCACACCACCTCCGCGAGCGAGGGGATCACGCAGGGGGATGCTGCTGAGCTCAGCATCTCCTCCTACTGCCACCTCATCCCCGCCAGCTGCCCCAAAATCCACCCAACCTGCATGCACACCAGCAATCCCTCATCAGCCAGGGTTAATCTCAACCTGCTAACGAGCAACAAATTAGTCTGTTTGAGAAGACTCAATCTGCCCATGTGTTCCCACCCTGGCCACCACCACAGCGTAAAGGCACCAGAGTGCAACCTGGAGATCAAGTGGCTGCAGCCGTGAATTGGGACTTTAAGGCATCAAAGGGTGATGCTGACCTTCACTGTCCCACACCCAGGGACAGTGGGGAAGAATTCTTGTCACCAGTGTTCCTGTTTCTGCAACAGAGGTGAGCGCAGCCTGCGGAGGATCTGTGGCTGTGCTGGGATTAGACATAAAACCAGCTTGCATCCCTGACACCTCCTGTAGCAGCAGACATAAGAGCAAGCTACAGCACCATCATATATGGACATCTGAGAGCATCCCAAAGGATCCCACCTCATGGCTTGCAGTACCCTTGCATGACACTTGTCACTTGGCCCATACTAGGGGGATGATCTCCATAAAGGCATCAGAACATACGATGGGAGATGCGATACCTCTGGTGATGGCAACAAACACAAGTTCAGAAAGGGATGCAACTCAGGGCAGGTATGTGCGTCCCTCGTTTGGCCCCAGGGGCCACACCAGGCTGCATGGACCAGGTGAGTTGCTGAGCTGATGAGCTCTGAATGTGGCACGATAGAAAAAACAGCTTTTGCTTTAAGAAAACTCAACCCCTCCTATCTTTATCAGCAATTGCTAATCTTAAGCCATTCTGTCTCTTCCGGAGAAAGTAAAGACACAAACCTCAATGGAAAAAAAGGAATTAAAGTCTGAAAACAAGAGACTCCAGATATTCAACTGATTACATTTCTAGCCAAATAAAACAGGTTGATTAATCCACTTGTTCAGACTTCTAAAGCCATCAGAACAGCAGAATATATCACCGTCACATTACAGGAAGCTCAATACCCTTAACAAATGCAACATCTTCCAAGCAAGGAGAAAAAATAAATACCATTGAAAGGAAAGAATCAGTTTTATAGCACTTGCACGTGCCTGAACATAAAGCTTTGGACGTGTAGAGCAAAGACAAGTTCTCTGGTGAAATAAGGGGACAAAGCTCCATCCATGGCCTCCAGAAGAGTTTTGTCTACTTAATCTATAAGTAAACTGGAGTTTCGGCTTTGAAGACCATCAGTGTTTTCATCTCCCGGCACCGTCACTCAGCGCTATACCCAGCGAGAGCTTCAGATAATGGCACAGCCCTCCAGCCCACCCTTCACCTCCTCCCTCCTCATGCTCTTCACTGATAATTCCGTTTATTCCCATTGCCACAATACTCTCCTCAGCTCTGTAAAAGCCCCCAGCTGATATGAGGGCAGGATCAAGCCTCAAGTGAGCTGCACCAAGACACGTGTTTCTCAGAATATAGAAAGCCCACAGCTCTTTTCTCCCCTTGCACGCCCATCGTGAACCACACGTGCTTTTCCCAGTGCCCAGCAGGCTGTAAACGCACCTTTAGGTACAGGTAAGAACACGGGCTTTGGTAACACCATGTTATTCCTAACCTTATTCCGCTGCCAGCACACAGAGGTGGGATAAGAAGCCTTTTGGTGCTCACAGAGCAGCTCTGCCTCCAAGTTACCACCCAGAGATGCTCGAGGCCAGCATCCACCCTGTTGGACGCTGCCCCGATGCCACGGTGATGGGAAGGGTTTGTCTTCAACCCCTCCATGGGGAGCACCGCACATGCTAGGAACAGCTGTCGGGAAGGATGCTTTGGGGAGCCAGAACCAGCACCCATCCCGCTGCTCCCCAAAACACCAGTAACACTACAACCACCACAAGGTTTGGTGCCCCCTGCGATGCTCAAAGCCAGTGTCCACCCTGCTGGATGCTGCCCTGACGCCACGGTGATGGAAGGACCCGTTTCCAGCTTCTTCTTGGAAGCACTGGGAATGGTTCCTGGGAAGGATGCTTTGGGAAACAGGACCAGCACCCACTGTGCTGCTCCCCAAAACACCAGTAACACCTCTGGCACAATTCGGTGCCCCTGCGATGCTCAAAGCCAGTGCCCACCCTGCTGGACGCTGCCCTGACGCCACGGTGATGGAAGGACCCGTTTCCAGCTCCTTCTTGGGAAGCAGTGGGAACAGCTTCTGAGTGGGATGCTCTGGGAAGCCAAGACCGGCACCCGCCCCACTGCTCCCCAAAACACCAGTAAACATCTCCGACACCATTCGGTGCCCGTGTGATGCTCAAAGCCAGTGTCCACCTTGCTGGACGCTGCCCTGACGCCACGGTGATGGAAGGACTCGCTTCCAGCTCCTTCTTGGGAAGCAGTGGGAACGGCTCCTGGGGGTCCAGGACTGCCACCTGCCCCGCTGCTCCCCAAAACACCAGTAACGCCACGGCCACCACAAGGTTTGGTGCCCCTGCGATGCTCAAAGCCAGTGTCCACCCTGCTGGACGCTGCCCTGACGCCACGGTGATGGAAGGACTCGCTTCCAGCTCCTTCTTGGGAAGCAGTGGGAACGGCTCCTGGGGGGCCAGGACTGCCACCTGCCCCGCTGCTCCCCAAAACACCAGTAACACCTCTGGCACGATTCGGTGCCCCTGCGATGCTCAAAGCCAGTGGCCACCCTGCTGGGCGCTGCCCTGACGCTACGGTGATGGAAGGACCCGCTTCCAGCTCCTCCTTGGGAAGCAGTGGGAACGGCTCCCGCGTAGGATGCTCTGGGAAGCCAAGACCGGCACCCGCCCCGCTGCTCCCCAAAACACCAGCACCCCCCCAGCCTGGCTCGGTTCGGTCCCCCAGCCCCTCGGGATCCGCCCCCCCCCCAGTGCTGCCGGGGGTCGCTGCCCCCGCCTCGGGCCCCGGGGGTGCGGGCTGCTGGCGGGGGTCCCGCTCCCTGCCGGGGGCCCTCCCGAAGCGCCCCCCGAGCCGCGCCTTTGTCCGCAGCCCCGTCCCGCCGCTCGCTCACCTGCGGGGCCGCCCGCCGCCTCCTCCTCTTCCCCCTCGTCCCCCTCGTCCTCCTCCTCCCCCGGGCCCGGCGGGGCGCTGGCGGGCAGGGCGGGGTGGCTGCGGGGCGTTGCGGGGCTGCTGTCGGCGGGGCCGCCGCTGCCGCTGCCGGGCTCGGAGGTGGCGGAGGGCAAGGCGGCGGCGGCGGCCAGGAGGGCGGCGAGGCAGAGCAGGGCGAGCCCGGGCGCGGGGCTCGACCGACGCCTCATCCCGCCATTCATTCATTCATCCATCCATCCATCCACCCATCCATCCAGGCGTCCCCGGCTTCGCCCACCCGGAGCACCGGGAGGGGAGCGCGGCCGGGCGGCGGCTCCCGCCCGCCTCAGCCGGCCATGCCGCTGCCTCCCCGCCGCCGCGCCCCGGCAGGGCTGACAGGCGCGGGCCCCGCCCACAAATCGCCCCGCAGCCAATCAGAGACCGGATCGCCCTACCAGACGGCTGCCCGGAGCCAATCGGAGAGCGGAGGGGCGGGGAGAGGGGCGGGGCTTAGAGGGGCAGCGCCTGGGGGGGGGGCACCGTCCCCAGGGACCCCCGAGACCCCCAGAGCGGGGTGGGCGGTCACAGCTCCCCCTTCTTTATTTGGGTGTAGAGATAGAAAATACATCATTTTAAAAATATTTTTATTATATATGTCTTAGTATTTTTCCTATTTTCCCTATTTTTCCTATTTTTCTTATTTTTCCTATTTTCCTATTTTCCCTATTTTTCCTATTTTTCCTATTTTCCCTATTTTTCCTATTTTCTCTATTTTTCCTATTTTTCCTATTTTTCCTATTTTTCTTATTTTTCCTATTTTCCTATTTTCCCTATTTTTCCTATTTTTCCTATTTTCCCTATTTTTCCTATTTTCTCTATTTTTCCTATTTTTCCTATTTTCCCTATTTTTCTTATTTTTCCTATTTCCCTTATATTTCCTATTTTCCCTATTTTTCCTATTTTTCCTGTTTTCCCTATTTTCCCTATTTTTCCTATTTTCCTTATATTTCCTATTTTCCCTATTTTTCCTATTTTCCCTATTTTCCCTATTTTTCCTATTTTCCCTGTTTTCCTTGTTTTTCCTATTTTCCCTATTTTCCCTATTTTCCCTATTTTCCCTATTTTCCCTATTTTTCTTATTTTTCCTATTTTCCTTATACTTCCTATTTTCACTATTTTCCTTATTTTTCCTATTATTTTCCCTATTTTCCCTATTTTCCCTATTTTTCCTATTTTCCCTATTTTCCCTATTTTCCTATTTTTACCATTAAAACACCTCCCACCCCCCTCCGAATTCTACCCAACAATGAAGTCGTCGGTGGGGGGCACAGCTGGACACAAAGCAGCAGGGTTCATCCTTGCTGGAATGATGCTCCCATACCCATCTCTGGAGGCATCAGTGGTCTCCCCACATCCAACACTGCCCCCCCCCCCCCGCCACCAGCCACCTCCATCCATCTGTCCCATCCCACCTCCACCACCCCCGCGCCCCATCCCCACACCTGCAGGGATGCTGTTCCCCTTTGTGCTGCTCGTCTTCGAGGTTGGAGCCGTTTCCCACCCAATACGGATGCAACTCGGTGACGATGAACCCTGAGGGAGCATCCAGGCTGCCTCCCACCCATGGTTGGACAATGGGAGTCACCTTGGCCAAATCCCTCCGTCCGGAGGAGCGTTCGGCAGCGCAGCAGGGGGAGGAAGAACAGTGACACATCTATTAATTATCCCAACTGGGCGATCGCTGCTTCACACGCGTTGAAGCAAGATACGGGCGTGTGCCGCCAGCCGGCCCTGCGTGGTGGGGAAAATGCTGCTCTGAGCAGCACAAAGGCACGTGGCCGCACACCCGGATGTGCTGGAGCCACTGGATGGGCCCTACGGAGCCGTATGGGCAGCGGGCATCCCTGGACATCCCACGGGACGGTGCTGGGGGGCACAGTGGCTCTCAGCTGTCCAGTCCTGCCCATCGGCGTCTGGCACTGCCAGGCGAGTGTCTCCGTTGTCTCTTGTTCCTGCAGAAGCTGGTGGATGCTGACGAGTGACTCCTTGGAATTAGGCAGCCCCACCTTCACCCATCAGGGGGACAGGACAAGAGGAAATGGCCTCAAGCTCCACCAGGGGAAGTTCAGGCTGGACATTAGGAAAAAATTTTTCACAGAAAGGGTCATTGGGCACTGGCAGAGGCTGCCCAGGGAGGGGGTTGAGTCACCTTCCCTGGAGGGGTTTAAGGGACAGGTGGACAAGGCGCTGAGGGACATGGTTTAGTGATTGATGGGAATGGTTGGACTCGATGACCCGGTGGGTCTCTTCCAACCTGGTGATTCTATGATTCTATGACCCGCTGGTCTAAGCTACGAGTCCGTCTCTAGTGCAATATTTAGGGGTTGCCTACAATGGAAACACTGCCCAGCAGAGCTGCTGTCAATTATTCTGCAATAACTCACGACTCTTCCCCCATATCCATCCCCTTCCCAGAAATAAATGGGACTTTATTCCTGCATAATAGTATAATTATTATTCCCCAGCAGCTTTGCTGCACCATTTTCCCCATGGAGACAAACCCTTCTGAGACTTGCTTTTTATAATTGTTGTCAGCCTGTCATTCCCCACGGAGACGAGGAGTTCCTCCGATCAGGGGGAAGGAATACAGCTGGCAGAGAGGGAGGATGGCTTGCTGATCAAGCCCTTCCTCCAGCGATTCACACAAGGTTATTGTCTATGCGAATGGGAAGAAAGAAGCTGAGCGGATGAACGATTGTTAAGGAGAGAGTTGCCTGGAACAAAGAAATTCCTTAGTTTTAAATAAAAGCTGTGCAGCCTCAGCCACCAAAGGGTGGACTGCGCCCATCTCTCAGCTCAGGGCTGGTCTCCATGGAGGTGCGAGTGCCTGCACAGCACAGGCTGCCAGATCTGCTCATAGTTTTCCAAAAGACGATATTCTCCCTTTCTGCTTGGGAGGAGCAGTTAAGCACATCACAGTCTTTCATCTCTTTATCCTCAGGTGGCCCCATGCTGTCACCCCAACACAGGATGGAGATGGGAAGATCCTGCCAGTGTCAGATGTCCTTGGGGCATCCTTATCCCAGTACAACCCATGGGAGAGGACTGGCCATCTCTGGAGGATGGGAAAAAGGCTGAGAAAAGGCTGTGGGAGATGCTGGGCAAAGGGGATGGAGGATGTGGCAGCCGACTGACCATGAGCCAGCAGTGGCCCAGGTGGCCAAGAAGGCCAATGGCATCTTGGCTTGGAGCAGACACGGCATGACCAGCAGGTCCAGGGAGGTTCTTCTCCCTCTGTGCTTGGCATTGGTGAGACCGCTCCTCGAATCCTGTGTTCAGTTCTGGGCCCCTCACCACAAGAAGGATGTTGAGGCTCTGGAGCGAGTCCAGAGAAGAGCAACGAAGCTGGTGAGGGGGCTGGAGAACAGGCCTTATGAGGAACGGCTGAGAGAGCTGGGGGTGTTTAGCCTGGAGAAGAGGAGGCTGAGGGGAGACCTCATTGCTCTCTCCAACTCCCTGAAAGGAGGTTGTGGAGAGGAGGGAGCTGGGCTCTTCTCCCAAGTGACAGGGGACAGGACGAGAGGGAATGGCCTCAGGCTCCACCAGGGGAGGTTCAGGCTGGACATTAGGAAAAAAAATTTCACAGAAAGGGTCATTGGGCACTGGCAGAGGCTGCCCAGGGAGGGGGTTGAGTCACCTTCCCTGGAGGGGTTTAAGGGACAGGTGGACGAGGCGCTGAGGGACATGGTTTAGTGTTTGACAGGAATGGTTGGACTTGATGATCCTGGGGGTCTTTTCCAACCTGGTGATTCTATGATTCTACGTCCCAAGCACTTGTCAGGGACAGCTTCAGCAGGACTCGCCGCTCCCCCTGTTGATATCAAATATTGTTGCAAGTGCTCCACACCCCTGAACACCAAACCCAAACCGTCCCTAGCTGGACCCCAAAACATGTGCACCCAAAAAGCCACTTTCCACTTTCGAGGAGGATCAGCCAGGGATGGGAAGGGCGCAGAGTAGACCTGCGCTGGCACTGAGCCACCAGAACATTTGTGCTCCCCTTCTCTTCTTGTTTTCAATTTGCAATGAGAAGGTGAGAAATACACGTCTGAGCAGGACGGATCTACAGGGAATGAGGAGGGCTGACACAAAGCCTGGGTTGCAAGCAGGCAGCCCAGTCCCCGTGACTGTTTTTATCATAGGTTTTGAGGGTATTGATATCCTCCTCGGAATTGTTCCTCTTCCATCAAATCAGCAAGATTTTCTTCCCCAGTGGGAAGTTTCCATTAGATATTTAGCAACCAGTTCTTTTTCTGACCTATTTGCAAGCCCCAAGCCACTTTCTCCACCACCCACTGCTTGAAAGCTTTGATAATTCAATGAGATGTTAATTCTGACACCCAGCGTAACTCAAAAAAAAACCCTCTTCTTTTTTTAATTATCATTAATTGCAATGCAGGAGTAATGAAGTCCCTACACAGACTTAGTTTTCAAAGCACCTAGCAGCATTTTGCCGCACAATTCCCATTAAGTCAACATGCATTATGTGGTTTCTGACAGTCCCGGGTGCTCTGGGGTAGGCAGAGCCCAGAAACGACGGGGCTGAGCAAATCTGCTGCAGGAACCCAGGAGCAAAGCTGTCTCAGCATGGCCAGCACGTGTAGGTGTTAGCATACGGCTGCTTGAAAAGCACATTGCAAAAGGGCACTGTCACTTTTAAGCACGTCAGGATCATCTTTCAGGGCAAAATTATGCTCTAAATGCAGAGGATTATTAGCGAGAGCCCATGTGCTTTATCAGGGCACGCAGCCGGTGAGCCTGAGCCGCACTCAGTGCTGGAAGCTTTTCACCCTTATTTAAGAGCCTGACCCAGCAGATCCTTGAAGAACTTGTCCTTGAGGGGAGTGTCCTCCCCTCTCTTTGCAGGGCCCTGTCAAACATTGCCCTGATTTGAGGGAGATCAATATAATCTTTGGGCTGCCCTTCCTCAGTGATTATTTTCAATGTTCTACATGCATATTTATCTTTTTTTTTTTTAAATCAAATAAAGAGCACTTGGGATTTGAAAGCCCCAGGAGCATCTCTGCAAACCTGTGCATGGGACACAGCAACTGAGTAAAAACACAAGCAGAAGTCACAGCTTTATTGTTACTTCTGAAGCCAAGTAAACAGTGTGAGTGTTGGGAAGCAAATGATTTTTAAAATGCTTTCTCTTTTCATGACTGGGCCAACGTTAGCAACGCAAAGATGAAGTCAGATTGCAGAGCTCTGTGTCTTCATCTCTTTCACCATGTAGTTTAAAATACCTTCTATGTGGTTGTTCTGAAACGGCAGCTGTGCCTTAGCTGCAGTAGATGCGTTGCCTACATTTATCCTCTGATTTGAATATAAATGAAAGCAAGTGAATTAAAATTGGAGCCTGGAAAGTTGTCTCTGCAGGCGCATGGCTGCTGGTGATGGCGCTTGGTGAGCAGAGGCCAGGAGCCCCACCTCGGTGTGTGGGAAGAGCATCCGCAGCATCGCTGAACCTTCACAAGGCAACAAATTCCTCCTTTGGGACCCAGGTGCCTCATACGCTGTGCTCACGGGGAATCTACCCTTGTATATGTCTCTAAAATAATGATGTTGCTTTAAAATTGCCTTTGGCTGACTGCTCTCCCCATGAACTCCATCACAGCAGAGCAGTGCTGAGCATCCCTCCCTACACACCCCCAGGAGGAGCCTCATCCCAGCTCCTGGGTGCAGCAGGGAAGAGGGATCCCTCTACCCAGGCCATGAGCCATCCTACAGCCTCCATAGGCCTCACACACCTCTTTTTTTCTTTGCATAAAGCAGCAGCAAATGTCTGGTGCCTTTCTTACAACTACCCAGACAGCAGCAAAAGTCACGTCCCTGGCCAACGGGGCTGCAAAATGCCGCATGCCACGGCAGCTGCTGCTTCTACCGTGAGCATAAACAAACCCAGCATTAGCGCAAGTCTCTCGTCATTTCAAATAAATGCAATTAGCAGCCAGACCTCCCTCTCTTACAGGGGGCAAATATTGGCAGCAGGGAGTGGAACATGGTGGTGGTATGTGCACCGCTAATAGGTCCCAATTCTGCACACACTTAGAGAGCAGCTTAACTATAAGCATGTTGAAGTCAGACAAATGTAAAGCTAAGCGCCTTTTCACATCAAAAATGTCCTACAAATGCAAAAGACCAAATAAATTGGCTACTGTATATGTTTATCGCTGCCCTCCAAGAAGCCGAATTGAAAGAGCTGAGCAGGGAGGGACAGGCTCTGCACTGCTAACTCTGATCATTCAGACACTACAATTTCTCTTCCATGAACAAATGTGTCACTTTCAAATCTGTTTTTACCTCCGAATCCAATTGTCCATCCCAAATTCCCCAAATTTCAGGAGCATTGATGCAGGGCAAGGATTGCATTTGCCCTGTTAATTGGAACAGGGTGCCTTGTGTGCCGCTGGAGCTCAGTGCTGTGTGCAGCCTGCAAGGGTGCAGCCCAGGAACCAGGGGATCACACGCGGGGAAGGTTGAAATCAAATTAGTCTGAGTGGTAATATCAAAACTAATGTGAGCGATTTGTTGAAATGAAATGCTTCGGAAAATAATTATCCTCTGAAGGTCAAAACGGATGGTTCAGATTCTTTCCCCGTGTCAATGATTTCCTATGTGTGCTCACAAAATGGTTTGATTTCAGCAAAACCGCGCTCACCAATAAAAATTGCTTCCACTGAAACCCTTTCCAGCTTTTCCGCTGTCAGAAGAGCTTTGCTGCAAACCGAGCTCCCTGCAGAGCTGCAAACAAGCACAAGACCCCGGGGGCAGGTCTGTGCTTGGGGGTGCCAGCCCCAGAGCATCTCTTGGAGAGGGTGCCTCTCAGCTGGCCCAGAGAAGCTGGCAGGGCTGCAATCACACCCATGTGCACCAACAAGCAGCTGCTCTGGACTCTTGCACACAGATTCTCCTTCCCACTCCATTCTTGCACACACATCTCACAAGTGTGCACACACATAAACATATACAGCCTGTCCTTGTTGCACACCCCAACTGATTCTCCCTCCACTATGTACACCTTGTCTCACACTCAGTTGGTTTTTTGCCTCTGAAACAGCCTAGAAGAAGCCTCCAGATGGTTCCTCTTCAACGCAGCCCCCACAGCGTTCAACATCACCTCAAACACCTCAGTCCCTGGCTCCAGGGATGCTGCACTCCAGACTTTGAGGGGCATCACTCCACAGCAGATGCTCTCTGCTCCCCTTTTTATTTCTAGTTCTGTGAATATGGGGCACAAAACAGGGACAACTCTACCAGTCAGCATGAGCAGAGGAGCATCCCTTCAAACAGGATTTAGAAAAAGAGTGTGGGGAGGATTTTTGTACTGCACATTCACAGAGAAGAGCAGCAAATCCTCTCGTCTGACGGCAGATCGTGGAGGCAAGTCCTCGAGCGTGAGACACTGAGCTATCAGGGATTATACAATTCCTTTGAAAAAGGGTTTTTCTTTCAGATCCCTTTAGCAAATCTCCTGCTATTACCCTCCCTAAAGCACTGGTAACACTTCCAATCTCTCTTGCTTTCTGCCACAGACATACTTTTTCCCTTTCTCTCCGGGGCTTGGGGTTTTTTTTTCATTGAATATTGAAAGCGCATTAATGCCTGGGACATAGGGTGGGAGGGGATAAGAGATTGTCTAAATTAAACAGTTATTCCCACATTACCTAATGCAGGGGGCTGGTCACACTGTGCCAGGTGCTTTCCCCAAAGCCCAAGCTCCCTCCCAAAAAACTCAAGGCCAATTTTGGAATTTGACTGTTTCCATGTGTTTGTTTTAATGAATCCCCACGAGGCTCCAGCAAAGCTGGGGCTCATCCTGGCTCGCAGTGGGGACCATTGATTCAGTATCACACGAGGAGCGGGACAGGAGCATGACATTGGAGTTGGGATTAGGCTGGACCGAAGCCCAGGTAAGCACAGTGTTTGGGATGAGATGCTGTCACTATTTGACCATTTCAGCTGTCAAACCCTGCATCTCTGCATGATTTAGGAAGGTCTTCATGTGAATGCAGGACAGAAGATCTCTGATATTCACAGAAGTGCAGGTGGGACGTTAAGTGACCATCTGGGCTCTCTCCAGGCAATCCATCAGCTGACAAAGCAAGACTTCTCCTGCTTCTTCATCAAGCACTTGGGACTGAGCTTCGCTGCTAGTAGAAGAAGCCACAACTAGGCACTGCCACATCCCAAAATCCAACCATTCCTTTGCTGAATAGTCTGCTCTTCGCGCATCCCAAGATCCAACCATGCCTTTGGTGAACTGGTTGCTCTCAGCACATCCCAAAACCCAACCGTGCCCAGCTGCTCTCAGCTGCCAGGAGCAGAGGCTGCAGGCGACAGGGTGGATGTAAGGAGCCTGGGAGCCGGCAGAACGATCGCCCGCGTCAGTGGGAACAGGGCCAGGCACGGCAGCGAGCGCGGGAGCAGAGAGGAAAGGGCCTTCCTATTGTCCAGCACAAAAGAGCAGATGTACGCCCAGGGTAGGGAAAATCCCACCCTCCGAAAGCCAGATCTGGCGTTTCCACTCGGAAGGGCTTCAAGGCTGTCATTACAAGTATGTTCTGCACCAGCGCAGCTAAAACCCTTCTTAAACTGATTGCATTAATTCAGGACAGCTACTCATCCACCCCCTTACAGCAGCTTATCTGGCCATAGCCTGACCAGCCGCTCCGCACCTGTAGATGGTTGTGTCAAGGGGGTCACTTTTGCTTCTCTCTAATTTGCTTTTTCTTAAAAGCCAATAACAAAATAAAGCCTGATGATGTTTTTTTCCCCCCTTCCTCCTGAGTTAACATCCTTCATCAGCCCTGCTCAGAAGCTGGATAAGCCCAAACTTATGCAATAATGCATCCTTGGATGCTGCTGCAGTGCTGAGTGTGTCCATACAATCTTTTTAATCCAACGATCTCCATATTAAACCCTAACCATTAAATGCCACCTTGTGCCTTAGCTAATGCATCTTTCAGAAAAAACAGTCTTCATTTCAAGACACTGAGAATGAAAAAACCTCATCATTTTCCCTTGGATTTGTTAAAAAATGTTGGACCTGTTGGGGTTTTTTTGACAATGAAGGTGATTAATTTCCAGTTTGACTTCAGCTGGCTCCTGCTCCCAGCTATCCGTCTGTGTTTTCTGCCCCTTGCTAGACTACAAAACCTGCAATGCCCGCTCTTTTCTCCCCGCAAATGTATTTCTACACTGTCAGCAAGCCACCTTGCAACCTCTTTTTTTTAATAACACAGACAGATGGAGGTCTTTAAGTTCTCCCCCCTGTAAGGCCATTTCTGCAGTCCTTCAATCATTTTTGTAGCTTTTTTCAACACTCCCCAACACCCTCTCTTAAATGCAAACACCTGAACTGGATGCAAAATTCCCAAATCAGTCTCCCCAGTCCCATAAAAAGGTAAACCCCTCCCTGGCTCCTACTCACCATTTCCACTCTCACACATTCAAGAATCTCGTTCAGTCTTTTGGCTAAAACATCACACATTGCCAGGAAGCTTCCATTGTGCTGGTGCTTCAATACAACCCCTCCTTCGAGTCCTTATACCAGCCCAAACTCCCCCCTTTGCTAAGGCTGGAGCTCCTTCTTCCTTCCTAGGTGTTTCTCACTAAACTCCTCCAAATTCACACTTATTCAGGCCATAGTAGTGTCTTCTTGTCTTTTACTGTAAATACATAGTTTGCTAAGTGTCGGATACTAACTTATAACCCGGAAAAAGGGAGATTTTTTTTTGGCATCAGATGTTACAATTCCCCTGTTGTCCTTTTCCTCTTGTTCCCTGTCATCACCAGTCCTGGGTTTTGCTGCTGAGACATCTATCCACGACTGGGCTCAAGACTGCAGACCCTTGCAGAGCAGAGGATTGAGCCAGTTGGCCAGAGCTGGCTCATCTCCAGGTACAACATGAGCTGATATGACCTTGAACGTGTGCTGGGCAACTCGATGACAGTGTTGGGGAGCACGGCTGGCAGCCAGCACAGCCCCAAGC
Organism: Phaenicophaeus curvirostris; assembly: GCF_032191515.1. NCBI lineage: Eukaryota > Metazoa > Chordata > Aves > Cuculiformes > Cuculidae > Phaenicophaeus > Phaenicophaeus curvirostris. Next base: position 6,319,911 of record NC_091411.1, read on the forward strand.
TCATGCCATTCCCCTGGGCAGGTTTCAAACCAGATCGGCGCTCATAAAAAAAGGGAGATTATCGGCACGGGCACTCAGTGTGGCCATGCTCTTCCAAGAAATGCAGCTGCCAGCAGAGCTTCTGAGAGCTGAAATGCCTGAAAGTCTTCTCCCTTTCTTTTCCTTTACTATTTGAGCATTGCAGCTATAGTGTATACACGCATTTTTCCACTTGGGAACAACTGTCCATCAACATCCTTCAGGCTGAAAGCTACTTACAGGCAGCATCATGGGTCAGTTTTAAAGAAATATAAGAATATGCTGGAAAAAAATGTTTCTTGCTGGAGAGCTGCTAACAAATCCCTCATTTTTAACCAACAGGTGATTTCTCCGTGGCAAACATCACTGCTGTGGGAGGAAGATTACTAGCCCGGATGAGAAATAACTAAATCCTCGGGAAGCGATGCAAGGTTTAGCCTCCATCCATCTCTCTGGGGCTGCGGGATGGGCAGGGGGAGGCAGGCGGAGGTGGCAGCAGACGACCACTGCATGTCAGTGTTGCTCCACGCAGCGTGAACAGCTGTGCAACATCTGCTTCTCGTGCTGCAGCCAATCTGCTCTCATCTAAAGCACTGCTGCATTACTAGGGGCACTGGGGCTCGCAGGATGATGTGGCAGCACTTCCCAGGCAGAAAGACAGTCTTGTTTGCATAGCACAACTGGCCAACAGTGTCCGGCTCCTACTGAGAGCTCAAGGGGTGGGAGTCACATCCCCAGTCCCGGAGAAAGCATCCAGCTGGCAAGCAGGAACCCAGGGAAGCACAGCTTTGAGCTGCAGGGCCACATCTCACCCCCTTGCTGAGCCCCAGACAAAGCACAGAACCCTCTAAAATCCCACCATGTGGTCAAGTCAGCACAGTTGTAAGGATGAAGGATCATTAACATTCCCATTCCTGGTTTCTATAGGGGCCAGGTTAGAAGTCAAAGCCCACGTAGCCCTGAGCAGGCACTCTCTGGACATCACCCTTGTTCCCAGAGCTGTGCTGGTGTAGCACCACCAACCAGCATTGCCATGACCTGCTGGTCTGCTGCTGGGGACCCCAGTGTAGCAGCCTCCCTGCATGGTTCAGCTGGTGTCTGAGGCAGAAAGGATGCAGTGCAGAGCATCCCACTGGGACTGTGCACGGCTGCCCATGAGAACCCTCCAGTAAAGCAGGAGACAAAATCCCTACATGATGAGTAATTATTGCCAGAGTAAGTGGTATGGAGTACTCAAACCTCCACACCAGACTCATGCAGTTCTTGCTGAATTCAATAGTAACTAATGATTTTTACTCCCCTCCTTCCCCTCCAGGTCCTGTTGGAGAAAAAGTCTATAATTTGAGACCTGGATTTTCCTTCCATTACCTTGGTAATATATTCCTTGTTGTGTCCATCACCTCAAATAAATATACATTAAAGGTGTGAGGAGAAAGGTGAAAAGTGGTGTGGCTGCCGGAAGAAACACGTTGTCCTGGGAACAAAATGTGCTTCCCACCTGCAGAATCAGGTCTATGATTAACCATCCAGGTGGCCAGGGCGGACCTGTGGTTTCATGAAAAGGGGAACAAAGGTAATCATTTTGCACTGCTTTAGTAGAATAACAGCACTGACAGTACTTCAAGAAAGGGTGGAAGCAGGGCTGGATACGTGTAGTGGAAATTCAGCTGTCCAGAAGCGAACAAAGCTCTTGTTGACTCTGGGGGTGTTGAATTCAAAGGCTGCAGATTTGTGGGCTGCATGCCTGGGTCCTACAAACATCCAGGAGGGTTTGCCCAGGTGTTTTGCCAAGCATGAAGTGTGTCAGTTCAGCTCGGGAGATGTCCTCCCCCTCATCTAGAGGCCATCCTCTAAATCAGCAATGCTCTCTGTGCTTCACAGGAGGTGGGAGAATTTCCAGCCTTACGAGGAGTCCTGAGGATTTATTTGTCAAATATCTCAGTGGTAGCATCTGCTCCCACGAGTTCTCTCATGCCTGCAGGTGAGATCAGCTCTGCTGTATCTCCAGGGTGAACTCCCAAAAGCAGCCTGAACAGCAGCCACCACACCAGGGACATTGGCACAGGGACACAAACATGGATTCAGGGGAATGACCAAGAGCACTAGAGCTTGTTATGTGGCATCATTCATTGCAGAGAAAGTACAGCACTTGGCAGAGACATTGCCCTAGAAAGCGTTGTGATGCACTATCATGGTCTCAGCCTCAAAGGCTGTGCTGGAAGAGGGTTAATCAGCTCTTGTTTTTAATTTCAAAACCATTTGCTAGTGCAGTATCCACAAAATGCTGCTGTGCTCCAGGGAGATGACAGGCAAAATCCTGGCTTGCTTTGGGTCTGAAACCAACAGGGAGCAATGAAGCTGGAGCTCTGAAGGCAGATGTAATATGTGACCCTCTTCTGGTCAGCCCAAGAGGCTCCATGACCTGCTAAGGATGTGCCAGGGCATATTACTCACACTGCAAGTATGAGCAAGCAAGGAAGGACGGCCGTGTAAGGCTGTAACACTGTGTTAGAGGTTGAAGGCAGAGACATGGAGAGGCCATAGAGATGCTGGGGGAGTCCCCACACACACGCAGGGCTCCGTGCATCACCCAGCACCGGCAGCATCCAGTACCCCAGAAACTCTTGAGCAACTGCTGATGGGCAGGACTGCAGAAAATTAAGCCCTAGGCATGTAGTCTTGCAAGTCTTCCTCAGCTGGACTCACAATGAGCTCGACCTGCATGAACCCTGCAAACATCAGCTTTACACTTACACATGACCTTGCAGACTGCTTTACTTTTGCTAGGGAGCAAACAGGAGGCCCCAGCCTGACAGCTACTGCAGTACCAGAGTGGTTTTGAGGATCAGATGCGTGTTTTGGCAGCAGCTTGGCTCACTGCACTCTCTAAGCTGGATCTGAGCTCCCCCTCCCCAGCTTTGTGCTAACACAACATGGATGGTCCTTGCAGCTAAGAGATACACTCAGTGACTCTAATATAAACTCAGGCAATATTCCCTCATCCAAGAAGTTCTATAAAGTGCATTCCGTATGATGCTCAGTTCCTTGCCTATGCAAGGAATATCCATGATGATGGTGCCCACGGCATCTCGCCTGTACCTCTACAATAGCAGAAATGCAGCTCTGGTTTCAATAGGTGCAGGTGCTTGGAAAAAACACTTAAACAGAGTCATTATTCTGTTGGACAACACAAGCGTGTCAAAATGAAAACATCAAAAGATCATGGCCACTTTACAGAAACACCATGTCAGGGACTGAAAGAGAAACACATTGCTCCTACTGATTCACAGAATCCTCTTCCCAAACTTTTTGGAAGGAGTTATCTTGGGATTTTCCATTTTGAAGCAATTTTTGATATCTAATTTTAGAATATAAAATAAATCATCATGAAAACAAAAATGTTTTCAATTATTAAAATGTGTTTGACCAAGCACAAAATATTTTTTCCAGCCTAACGCTCACAGAGAATTTTGAAACTTTCCCATATCTCTCCCGGCTGGAAGAGAAATCTTCGCCGGATCTTAAGTATCCAACCAGTCTGCTCACATCCCAAAAAGAACCCCCCCTTTCTGTAATCATGGGCTCCTTCAATCCTCTTGCAGTACACATATTCATTAATTCAAGCCAGAGACAGTCTAGCCACATGCTTCTGAGCAAATCCAACCTCTCCTATTAGCAGTCAGTGTTTGCAGCACTGCCTTATATATTTTCCTTTGCTAAGGACAGGATCACGTGTTATTTCCCAGCTCTTTTGGAGCGGTCTCTCCACAGTTACCTTCTCCTCCTCTGCCTTCCCTGGTTGTTCCCACCTCACCTCCCATCCCTGCCCCTTGCAAAGAGCCCTGCAGGAGACAGGCACCAGCCAAACAGCTCCACCATTTTTTTCCTTAGTCCCAGAAGCAGAAACTTTTGTTGTTAAACCTCTTGAAAAAATAACTGAATATGAACACCATAGGAGGAAAAGCCTCGTTTCAAGATCTAAGCAAAGCCAGGATGAATAATACAGACCCGCAGGAGAAGGGCAAGGGAAGGGGGAAAGGCAAGAGAACACAAAGGGAAATGCTTCATTAACTTCTCCTGAGGTTATATGCTCGGTTTAAAAGCTAATGCCTCCTCTGAAAGGGTACAATGCATCAGCTTGCAGCCCAGTTCATTACAGAGCTGTTCTGTGCAACCAGGGACACTTCCACCAGGGCTGTGTTTGAGCAGAGCCACCTGCCACCACAGAGCCGAGCTAATGATCTGCCCCTCTGTTATTCTCTTCATGTTTTCTGAAATCACCCAGCTTTAAGATCTCATTCTCCATTATCTAGGAATATATCTGAAACTAAGTAGCTGCAGCTTTTGGGGGGACAGTTTTCTCCTTGTGCTTCCCCGAGTCCTTGAGAACTTTCAGCTAGACTGAGCCATGTGGACCGAGGTAAGTCTCAGTGTGGCATTGGAGAGGAGCAGGTTTTAGGAGAACTGAGGTGCTCCAGGGAATAAAGCACCCTGGACAAAGTCCCCTGGGGCTGCCGGTGGCCTCCCTCTTTGACAAGTACATGGCTGCACAACATTTCTCCCTCTTGGCTGTACCCAGCGGGCACCAAACATCCCAGCACAGGCTTTTGTTATGGCTCCAGGCAGCTGGTTCCTGCAGGATCCTGTCTCAGAGCCTATTTATTCCTTGTCTCTCAGACAGCTGTTTACATTTTTGTTTGTGTGAATAATCTCAAATATGAAAGCTTTGCTTTGCTTTTCACCCCATTAGATAATATTAATTACTGCAACGAGCCAAGTAGCTTGGAAAAGGGGGGGAAAAAAACACTCTGGAAAAGTTGCAGGCCTTGCAAGTATTTAAGGGCCATCTGCATCTCCTCCAAAACCGTAAAGACAAACGAGAGAAGCAGTAGCACATACTTACTCAGTAGACATCATGGCAACATTTCTGCTCCTGTCTCAGCCAAGAACTAGCATCAAAAATGTAAGGATTGCTATTCTTCAAGCCCTCTTCTCTGTTGGGAATGTAGCAGAGGTTCCTTGGATGCACGACAAGACTTGACTTCTGGAAGAAGTCACCTGGATTTGGGGGTTAAATGCCAGCTCTGCCTCCTCCCTCCCAACATATCTCACCTTGTGGCTTCCCCATGCTGCACATTTTGTCCTAGAAGCTTTTCCAGCAACATTATGGGTTGTCTGGCCATCAGAAAGATGCTCGACTCAGGCAAACAGCAGTGTCCTTTGGCGGGTAGGGATAAAAACAGAAATGCAGATGTCTGATCCTTACCTACTGCCCCTCTGTGCACCTCACTGGGGATTTAGGTACAGTCCCTGAGAGAAACATCTCTTCACTTCACATCTGGACACAACAATATCTTAGGCATAACAAGGAATGACTGAAATCCATTTTATCGTGAGCAGTGAGACAAGCTGCTTAAGAACAATAGTAAATAACAATAAGTTTATTAATAATTCATCTGTTTCAAGCAAACATCTTCTCCAGGCAGTCATTCCTGCCTCCTGCCTCTCTTTGATATTAAGCAGGGCTACTTAGGCCTGTCCCTGGTTTTTCGTTTGGATACCAGCCAGCAAAACCTCCAGGTGGATGACCCTGATTTACAACCCAGCCACATTTGCAGCTCTATTTACACTGAGCTGGTTCTTCTTTTGTGAATTGCCTTTCAGGGCAGTCATCATTTTTGAAATACAGGAAGGAAAGAGCAACAATTGGAGGAAACCTAAAGTGAAATTCAGTCACAAATCTTGTATATTAATTCCTGTTCCATCCCTTTACTTCCCCAACACTTGCCTTGGGAAGTCATTACTGGCATGTTTTTTGCCAGAGATATTATATTGCTATAAATGTCAGAGATGTGAAGAACAATGCTATCTATTAGCATGTAAGAGAGTATTATTGTCTGCAAGTTACTAGGTTCAAAGGCAGCATTGTGCTTGGCAAATTGCTGTCTGCAGCGCCCAGCAAACACATCTCCTAGTGCTCAGCTCAAGAGCTGATGCACACAGTATGTGGAGACCGAGGTTCTCATCCAGCCTAAAACACAGTGCTCAATAAAAAGAGAAAATTAGGTAGGAAAACTATACAAATATCTCCAATACATTTTTGTCATTCTTTTAAGTTATTACTAACTTGCCCTTTGTAAGTAAACTCGGCTTCTAAATCTTTCTTTCTACTCCTGTACTAAAACAATATGAAAATGAGAGATTTTCTAAACATAGTCTGAATTGCCTGCTGCAAACACAGAGCTCTGCTCGGTCCCTGGGAAGCAGCTCATTTGAACCATCCGAGCATCTGTCCGTTGACTGGAGGGTGCCCTCACCCCCTAAATGTGCTCCTTCTGACACATGGTAGAGCGTTTCCAGCTGCTTCTCCAGCACAGGCTCGTAGCTGCTTTCCATTTCCAGCCTCTCACAGGAGCTCGGGGTGGGGTAACACAGAGCTTGGGGTGTCCCTGTTATACTGCAGAGCATGTGCAACGTGGCTGTGCCTTTGCATTGGAATGTGACTCACATTGGAACATCATCTTGTCACACTCTAGGGTGCTATGTATAAATACTACTCAACTCCTACCACCTTGCTGCCATCCATTAAGCTCAAAGCATTTATGAAAGAATTGTGAATGGTGTTTTTTTCTTGCAGAGAGGAGACTCCATTTTCCCAGTCCAGTAGCTCCACAAGATCTCTGCTCCATGGGCCTCCTTTATCTTGAACCACCCAACTCTCCCTTACCCTTCCCACCGCCCCACTCCTCCTCCGCTCCCATCTGCTTCTTTCCATCCGACTCATTTGACAGAGGGAATTGTATTTGTGGGAGTTGTGCCTACACTGTAGATTTGAAATTTGACTGTAAGACACTTGGATTGCAGCTAAAATCCTTGGTGTGAGAAAAGTGACGGTAAGCAGCCAGTGTAGAGGTTGGATGTCACAGGAGAAATCACAGGTTTGCTGCCAGCTTTGGCCACGTTCCTGTTGGAAACAAATAATTTCGGGGGGAAGGATGGATGGGTACAAACCTACATGCAATGCCTATGCTCAATGATTTAGCAAAAGGTCACAGCAGCACAGATACCCCCCAGAACTGTGCTGGCCCCTCTCTGCACCACACAGCGTTGTGGGTGAGCACGGTTTCCATGCAGGTGCTGAAGCTTTTGCCTGTAAGAATCTGGATTAGAAAAGAGCAATAACCCCAGCGCCTTTGCAGCAATAGGCTCTGATGCAGAGGAACTGAACCAGCTTTGAGGCAGGAACTTGGGGGAAGCCAACACCGAGCAGGTGGTTAGAAACTGTGTTAACAACCCCGTTAACAAGCGCCGCAGATTAGACCAAACAACGGCTCATCAGCATTCAGTCCAAAGGCCGCAGCCTGCAAAGGGAAGAGAATAGAGGAGCAACAAGAAGGAGGGGAAATGAAAAGAAAGCAGAGATGGGAATTGGTTTTAATAATATTGTTTCCTAATTACAGCACGGCACAGAGAGCAGATGCAGTCTGCTTTGGCGCAGCAAAGGAAGTGCCAAAACCACAGTGAGTGCGAGCGAGCTGCTAACACAAGGGAGAGGGCAACAGCACCTGCGGTGGCAGTAGTGATGTAGCATGGGGGAGTCCAAGCATCCGACTCGGGACTCGTGTCACCCCATATTGCTGCTGCACAGCACCCTGCTGGTGTTTCTTTTGGGGCTACAAAAAGCAATTTAAGGCCTTCTCTTGGACTTGGTCTGGAGGCGTGCTCATGAGGTTTGCAGGGAAGAGGTAACACCTTCCTTGGAGCAAGTCAGGCATAGGGTGAGGGAGGAGCACACGCAGCATCTGGTGTGGAGAAACATGCTTCTCCAGCAGCTTCGTGTATTGGGTATGGGAACACCTCTTCAGCCACGGAAAATCCCTCCTCCCAACACAGCCAGAGCCTTTTGCTTTCTTCATGATGTCCTGAAACCTTGATGATGGGAACTCAGTGTCATTATGGCAGCATGAGAATCCAAAATGACTTATTGCACAGCTGGGGCTGCGGAGCAGATCCCTGAGCCTGCCCCTCATGATAGGTGGGTAAGGATGGGCAGGTATGGGGCCACACCTCCCCAGCACACTGGGAGGCCTGGGGCCCATTCCTCTGAGTAGTGTATGTAGAGGAAGAAGACTTCAAACTCCTGAAAAACTCTCCTCCAGCTTGGCACGGCGTCTGTAAGTCCCTACACTCATGCGAGCTGAGCGCAGAAATCCACAGGATGAGGAACACTAATGCATGTTTTGGTCCCAGTCCAAAATAAACGCCGGCTATAATAACCCTCACGGGAAAGCCAAACAGAGGACCCCTTTGTTAGGGACAACTCAGCACGTTACGCTTCATTTGGGCCAACAGCACTTCCAGCACGAGGCTCAGGGCACCATCTGCTTGATGTGGGCAAGGTGGGCTGAGGCCAGAAACCAGAGGAAAAGGGGAATCTCGGGACAGGGAGGTTCGGATGATGCCGCTTGCGTCAGCGCGGCCCGTAAAGACTCGAAAAAGCTTGGAAGAAGAGGGACTGACTGGTATGTTGGGCCCTTTAAGGTCTCTGCTGGAGGTAATGGTTTCTAAAGGGAACAGTAGTGGTGTCTCCTGTCCCACTCCACTCACAAAGAGGTCCTGCCTCAGGATGCCCCATCTCTGTAGAGTTCCTGTCTGGTTCCTTTCAAAAATAACATTAGCGGAACAACAGGGTTGGATGAAACCCTGTGGTTCTTTGCTGTGGCTGAAATAAACTCTAATCATTTATGGAAGCTTCTTTACTGGTGTAGCTGTGATGAAATGATTCAGAGGAAGGTCCACCATGACCTGAACAAGACAGGAGGGAGGCATGGCCTGCAAACTCCTGCATCAGCCGCAGCAAGAGTCGGAGGATACAAGGTGGTTACAGAGAGCTGTGCCTCGTGGCCTCCACCTGGAAGGGCTGCTGATGAGTGGGAGCAGCCCCAGCTGGGACATCATCTGCATGATGGAAAGGGGCTGTGCTGGCTGGGCTGGGAGGGGCTTCAGGAGGCAGGGAGAGATCTTGGCTGCAGGCAGAAGCTGCTCTCCTCTTTGAGGTGTGTGTCAGGTGAAGGGTGTCCTCGCTGTCCCAGCTACAAGGTAAGGCCGTGCAGTTGGGGTGAAATGGTTGTGTTTGGGTGACTGCAATGCAGGGGGTGGTAGGGTGAGGGTGGGCTTCTCTCTCTAGCTCGGGAGATGCAATAACACGTCTCCTTTGATGTTATCACTGAACCTGGGAGGTAGTTGCCAACAGATAATGGTGTCCCGAGTATTTTATCCCAGTTCCTGAGGGGCTGAGGCAGAGATAACCTGAATGCTCCAGGTACCTGTCTGGGTTATTTTGTTGGCCTGTGTTTTGCTGGCTGAAAGCCAAGAGAGTACTTGTGGGGTTTAATCCCTGTGTAGAATCAGAAACAGCCTTTCTGGAGCAGGATCCCAACAGTGGCAGCTCGTGGACTTCTGGGGAGTGGTCTCTGGCTTCTGCCCTGGCAAGTGCCCAGAAGAAGGTGGCATCAGAAGGGCCTGAAATGGAGCCCTCATGGCTGCTGCAACAGAGGGAAGAGATGGGGCTCTTTAGGGGAAGAACCACAGCTGTGTGTGGTGGTTAGAGGTGAATTGCCGCAGCTGAGTTGAGCTGGAGTCTAACAGCTGTTTCTGAGTAGTTGGAGTGCGATGTGTCCTGGGGAGGTGGCTCCTGGCAGCCCTGCTCCAGCCATCACATCTCTGCAGTGTCTGTAGGATTGCTTGGGGTAAGCACGGGGCTGGTTTTGCTGTTGGGACTGATGTCGGGTTGCTGAGTCTGGGGTGATGTGTGCTGGTGCCAGTACGAGCCCTCCTCCAAACACAGTGGGGTATGGAGGGCTCAGGCTGGTAGGTCCTGGAGGAGGATGGGGGCAGAGGGGCAGCTTGGTGGTTGGAGAACCCTCCTGCCCTGTCTGAGGGATTTGCTATGGGGATGTAGGGAGTTTGCTTCCCCTGTGGAAATGCCCGTCCCTGTTTTGCACCTCTGAGACTGAGTCAGCGATTGTGGTGCCATCGAGGTCAAGGATGGTTTCTCTATCATCTTCACTAGTCTGTTACCTGCAACTCTACGCTCATTAACATGGAAAGTTTCCCTACTTTGCTTTGTTTTAATATAAATCCCTGCTGTTGAATGAGCCATCAGACATTAAGTTTAATCAAATTTATGAAATTGGTGGTGAAGATGTGAACTTGAGGCATCCTCAACTTCTTTTTCCCTTCTTTCTCTGCCTGCCCTACTGGCCCCTTGGCTGTGCTGGCACCAATGACTGCAGGGCTGCCCTGCAATGGGGGTGTGAGCAATGCTTTTCCTCCGGTTATTTAAAACTCCCACAGCTCCTGGCCTGGTTGTTGGTGGAAGAGGATGGAGGGGATGGCCAGGGTCCCAGGCAGCAGTTGACATGGTTTCTGTTTAACAGGAATCACCTTCCAAATGGGCTTTTGGCTCTGGCTTAACTTATATCAGTCCTGAAAATGTTTTCTTATGTTTTCTTACATTTTATTTTACTTATGAAACGTGCCCAGTTCTTGCTTTTTCTAGTTGCTTGGTTGGCTTCCGAGGACAGCAGTTCCTTGGGTCTTGAGGGATGCTCTCTGTGTCTAAAATGGCAATAAAAGATTATTGCGTGAATGCAGAAGGGGTTAATGCTCTTGGGTTGAGGTCGAGTTGAGGCTGCTCACCTCAATCCAAACCAGGAGGTCTTCCTGTCAGGAGCGATGCAGTTTCTTCAGTGTCAACGTGGGAAAGCGATAAGGGGAGGCCCTCTTCCCGTCCAGCTAATGATCTGCAGTAATGAGAACTTGGCCTCAATCTGCTCTCCGAGCTGTGAGCGAAGGCAGGAATTAAAACGTCCGGGCCCTGGGCAGCTCGTGCGGCTGGGTGGTCCTGTCCCAGCGGGGAGTGCGTGCCGGTGGCGCCGAGCCTCCTCCCCACTCCAGTGTGAACGTGGATGAGGAGGGACTGGGAATTTTGGAGTGCAGTAGGGGGTCTTGATGGGCGGGCTGAGCTTGTCGGAACTAAGCCCTCCTGTTGGAGGTGGCACATGGCGGGAGCCGGGAGCGATGCCCTATGCAGCTGGTGAGTAGCTCACACCACCGCTCCCCAGGGCTGACTGGTCTCCCAGCAGGCATACCTGCTTCCTGGGCTTGTTTGGTTTTGCTTTGCTTTGCAGACCTTCAGTTTGCTGCTTTTCCAGTGAGGGTTACTAGCTGAAGTGGGTGTAACTCTCAGGAAGGTGGACAGGGAGGTCCCTGTGGACCAGGGAGACAGGAGAAATGTGTCCCTGCAGCAGCTGCCTTCCTGTCTTGCAGCATCAGCTCAGACTGTGGGTGGCAGTGGCTCCTGAAAGCTGCCGCATCCCTGGCAGTGGGTGCAAGGAACTGGCTAACCTTGGTAGGTTTTTTAAGTTGTTCCCAGAACTGGCTTATGAGGAACAGCTGAGAGAGCTGGGGGTGTTTAGCCTGGAAAAGAGGAGGCTGAGGGGAGACCTCATTGCTCTCTACAACTACCTGAAAGGAGGTTGTGGAGAGGAGGGAGCTGGGCTCTTCTCCCAAGTGACAGGGGACAGGATGAGAGCGAATGGCCTCAAGCTCTGCTAGGGGAGGTTCAGGCTGGACATTAGGAAAAAGATTTTTCACAGAAAGGGTCATTGGGGACTGGAACAGGCTGCCCAGGGAGGGGGTTGAGTCACCTTCCCTGGAGGTGTTTAAGGGACGGGTGGATGAGGTGCTGAGGGACATGGTTTAGTGATTGATGGGAATGGTTGGACTTGATGATCTGGTGGGTCTTTTCCAACCTGGTGATTCTGTGATTCTATTGGTGGATGATAACCGAGGGTGTAAAGAGGTCCTGACTCTGTGGTAAAAGAGACCACAGAGCCTGTGTGATGCCTCAGGCATGCTGAAGCCCTACTAATTAATTAACGTCTCATTGCTCAGTGAGATTTGGAGAATGATGCTCCAGCCTAAACATGTGTGTGTGATGGATTGTGGTGTCTTGTTAGGGGGATCGATGGGTGAAGCTCAGAAAAGAGCCACCTGTGTTGTCCTGCTGGGATCTCAGTGCTGTGTATGCAAGAGAGGAGCTGCTGGCTGTGTGGATCTAGTTTGACACAGTGTGTGCATCTCTTCAGACCCCTTAGCTCTGCTTCTGTGTGATCAGAGAGGACAGTGCCCAGATCTGGGGAGCAAGAAGTGCCCTGGGGGTTGGACTGGAATCCTCAGCAGTAACAGCAGGAGATGCTGTTTAGGGAGATGATCTTAAGGAAATCGCGTGAGAACTGATCTTCTCCCTAAGCAAAGTGCCAGTGGGTTTTTCTAGGTTGCAAAAAGCCTGTGGCATCACCAGCAGATGAGACACGCAGGTTTTCTGTGCGCTTTTTCCCTGTGCCCTGGAGATGGCAGCAGAGCACTCCTAGCTCCCGGGCATCTCGAGCGTTCAGATATGCTTTTAATCTCTTTCTGGTCGAGGCTGCTGGAAAGCTGGAGTATTGATGGCTTTTTAAAGTGCTTGGTGTGCTTGTGATGTGCTGGTCGAAATACAGATTGGCTCCTACGTCTTAACCATTCATCAAATTGTGTTTCCATTGATTTTTTCCTGTGATTGTTTCTTTTCTGAAGTTCCAAGTCTGATATTAGAACTCAAAGCCAGAGGCAGCTATTAAATCATCTGGTCTTACTACCATACAGCTCTGTCCTCTGGGCTCTCTATTGAGCTGACATTTGATTAAAGCAGGTTTTCTCTCTGCAGGCTGTGTTATTTTGGGGAAGCAAAACTACCTGGTGACTTCTCTTGCAGGGTTTGCTTGGCTAAGCGTCTGGCACAACATTGTCACTGATACATGCAGCCTTTGTTGTTAAGCCTGGGTTTCTTGGTTGGGTTCATGAGAGATCATGGTAGATCATAGAATCAGAATGGGTTGGAAAGGACCTTAAAGTCCATCCAGTTCCCTGTGATGGGCAGGGACACCTCCCACTGGATCAGGGGCTCCAAGCCCCATCCAACCTGGCCTTGGACACCTCCAGGGATGGGGCAGCCACAGCTTCCCTGGGCAACTTGGGCCAGGGCCTCCCCATTCTCATAGAAAAGAAATTCTTCCTTATGTCTACTCTAAATCTGCCCCTCTCCAGTTCACAACTACAGATGCTTGAGTGAAAATCTTCTGGCCCTTAATGGTACCGGTGAGGGGCAAAACTGAAGAGGTAAGATGTGGGATGTCTTCAGGGGTGTGTAGGACCTCCCTGAAGTGTTTTAGCTCAGTGTTGTGACTGTGCAAGTGCAAACATGTCCTGCTTCATCTGCTTGGGATGTCAGGTTCCCAAAGTGATTACGGGTTTCTTGAGAAAGCACAGATAAGTGCACAAACTTGCTCCAAGGCCTTGCAAACAAGAGCTTTCCAGGATGTAAAGCTCTGGAGGTGTGGACTCTGTTATTTGCTCTACCTCAACAGGTGTTCTGAGGTGTGAATATATGTATTTAACCATCATGAGGTTATGCCAAGGGAGGATTGGCTGCAAATGTGTCTGTTCTTGCATGGTTTCTCTAAACATCTGCTATTGGCTCCTGTTGGAGACAGGACAATGAATTAGAGACCTCTTTGCTCCAACTTTTGAGATCGTGCTGCAGTGAACAATTACAGCTGTAAGCTGGGGAGCCTCATCTGGCCCAACACTGGGGATAATGTTCCCTGGAAGCACCTATAAATTTCCGATGACAGGTTTGATATGATGTGTTGATTGCACTTGTATATCACCTGGGAGGCAAGGATCTTAGCTCAGGAGGACCAAGCCTCAGTGGACCCAGCATCTATCATCTCCTGTAGAGATGTATTTAACTCATTTACAGGTAGTGCTGTGAATAAAACTACCTGCCTAAAGCACAGGTCTGGGTGAGTCTAATAGCCGCCAACATTATCGATCCCCTACCCTGCTACACGTGTACTGCTGAGGGAAGAGAACAATATTTCTATTTTAAAAACAGGTTTTAATTTAAACTGAGAGCCAGTCCAATAAAAAGCTGAGTGTCTTTGTAGCTTGAAATGATAAAAGTGAAAACAAGTAATCCTTCTTTGTGGTACAGCTTTCGTGTTTGGTTTGAAAGGATCTAGTGTTTCGTAGGACCTATTTGTACAGGGGGAAGAATAACTTTTTGGTTCAGTTCCTGGCTAAAGCAGTCTCTGTTTTGATTTGTTTTTTTTTTAAAACAGACTTAAATAGTTTTTGGCTTGAGTTTTTTATTGGAAATTCAATCCTCTTATGCACAGATTTTTTTAATTGTTTCTATGAAAAACAGCATTGAGTGGAAGAGTGCTGTTCTAAGGTGTAGAACGTGTACAGCTCAACACAGCAGACAGGAGCTGTCTGTCTGTGCACCAATTCGGGGTGGTCAGAGAAGGTAACTGAGGAAAATCTAGTGGCTGTCAGTAAGTCTGAATTCATGGCATGAAGATCTGTGCTTCCAAGGTAGGGGAGAAATGTTGAGATCCACTGCAATGTCTCACTTGAGCTGCACCACAAGAGGGTAACCCAAGGCCACAAATCCTCTCCTCGTGCCTGGGAGGAGCTGGTAGGAGCACTGGGAAAGGATGACATGCTGGAAAATGCAGCCATCACCTCCCTGGTGCAGAGCAGGACCTGCCAGAGTTGGGAGGGCTGTGGCAGTGTGTTCGGGGGGGAGTGTCTGCACAACTGCAGGCAGCAGTGCTAATTGCAGGTGGCTTTCCCAATGGGGAACAATCTGTCAGCATTGGCTAAATTCATGCTGGATGCTTCTCTGTCTTGTGGATCGAGGCTGAGGATGCTGCTGTCAGTCCAGGTTAGTGCTATGGGACTCTGCCCTGTAATTAATGTCTGCCAATATCCAAAGCAACAAAGTGGCTGAAATTAAAAGTGCGAAATGCATTTCCTACCAGAACTAAATCAGGTGCTGTTGCTGCAAGTTTTAAAGGAGGTTTGAGGTTTCTGTGCAGTCTTACCACATCTCCTACGGAACATGAAGGCTCTGGTCCTTATGGAGAGGGCAGCGTCATGAGGCCCCTGGCCACCCTGAAGCCCCTCTTGCCCAAACCACACTGCAGCAACAGAAAATGCAATTAGATATTTGGTAAAACTCCTCTACAAAGGGTGACCAAACACAGGGCAAAGTCTGGGGACTTGGCGAAGCATCCTAGGCTGTTTAATGTCCCATGGAGCCAAATGCCATAGTCTGCTGTCCAGGTGGCATCCGCTGTTTCATAGTACCCTCCTCCTGCTGCATTGGGGGGGCAGCGTTTGCAATGTGAATGAAGCAGAATGTAGAGCTGAAATTGAGACTAAAGAAACATTTCTTACCTCACCAGTTGCACTGTGAGTGGAAATGACCCCGAGGAACCAGACAATGGTTTCAAACTCTTCTGACATCACTCTGGAAACGGGTGGAGTAGACTGAAAGTGCCTTAAAACTGGTTTCAAACTGTTGGATTTTGAGACTGGTTTGGAAAAAAGCGTGTCTGCTTGTTGGAGGTATAAGTTATCCCTGTGTAACAGCCACACTCCTGCTGGGAAGGGGACTCCCTACCATGAGGCTATTGCCCAGCAGCCCCCGTCACGCCAGGCTGAGCTGTGCTGGGGGGCTGTGCCAGGGAAGTCGCGTTCATGACCTGACTCAGAACAAGGCCTTGTTTAAACAGTAGCAGGAGCTCAATTAAAATGGAGCCGCTCTCAATTTAAAAGTAAGTAATGGCAGGAAAAACAATCCACCATGAGTTAAAGAACTGAGTCAGGCCAGCAAAGGCCAGTCCTGAAATAGACCTTGAACAGGGCTTGTTGAAAATGCTTCCATCAGAACAGCTTCCTGATGGAGAATTTGGCATTTCTACTCAAAGCAATCTTTCAAGAAAAGCATCTGCTTCTGTGGAAAATTTCATCTTTTTAGGTTGGAAAAATGGAGCATGTGAAAACAGAAATCTTTCAGCCCAGAGATGTGTCATGCCAGTTTTCAGGCAGGCTCCACCTCTGCGAGCTTCACTTCTCGTTCCTGTGGTCTCTCACTCAACTTTACAGAAAGGGAACCCCTTCTAATTATTAATTCCACCCCTCCTCATTGTCCTGCTGTTCTTAGCAACTGTAGTACACACTGTTAAAGCCTCCCCCGCAAGGGGAAGGACTGTAAGGTCAGCTTTTGGAGCATTGTGGCAGCTCTCTTGGGACACCAAATGCTCTCCATACCCTGTCCCTTCTGACATGGGCTTCTGGGAAACCCATCTCCACCCCATACTGATGTTTCCTTCATCCTGGGAGGTGGCTGTGACTTGACAGCCAGGCAAGACTACTCATTCTACTGGGCTTATTTGAACCTTACTGAATTATTTTGCAGCATAAGGTTTATTTTCCAGGTGTTTCTGTAACTCCTGGCTGTCTCCTTCCTCATTTATGTTCCTGAATACTCAGCTCCTGTTGGGAATCTAACATACCAGGTGGAGAATTTGCTTACTCAGGTCCATGCAGCTGGGTCAGAATTAGTCCTAGGACCTGTGTTTGTTGAGTCAGTAGATGTTACCCTGCAAAGCAAGCATTGTTGAGTTTGCTTATATTTTATTGTGCCTTCATTCAGTAGCAGTGAGAACTTACTCAAGAAAATGGGAAGGTGTGGGAGGCAGCTGCATTACCAAGAGACCAGGTTGAGAGCTGAGACAGGGTACTGAGGAGGGCTCAGAAGAAGCCTCTGCGTTATGAGTTATAACCCTTCCAATTGTAGTGCCTAGGATAATCATGATGAACGGGATGAGATCAGCTTACATGTGTCATGTGGAAGTAGTTTAAAGCATATAAGTGGTCTAAAAACTTCTGTTTCATAGTACCCTCCTCCTCCTGCACTTGTTAATTGTGCAACCACACTCCATAGCAGTGTTTGTTGCCCTTCTATTGAAAGCTGATGCTACTGCTGGAGCCAAGGTATTGAGCTCCAGCAGTGCCACCAGTGTTTGCTGTGTTGGGCAGTTCCTGTGGCTCCCAAGGTGTCTTCTGGTTTGTCAAGCTCATTCCAGTTCTTATTGTCACTTCTGCCTGTTTTTCCCCTTCCCGTTATCAACATAGGTAGATGATGCTTATCTGAGGGTGCTTGGATGTCACATGCCTAAGACTATAAAATGCTTTGAAATCCTTAGGCAGAAGGGCTTGCAGAAATGTTGAAAAGAAATATTCTTATGGCAGACTACTTGTTATAAGGTGGGATAACGCAGGTCTGAAACGTTAATCTGATATAGAAGTGCTTCTATTTATTTTTTTAAACATTGCCTTCAACACAGAAGGCTGGAAAAAACTACGGCGCTCTTGCAAAACCCAGATACTTACATTCACACTGAAGTGCTTAGACTTGAAAATAGTGGGGGGGAAATATCTTAAATTCTATGTTTTCCTGCGACCACACTAGCAGCAGGCTGGTGGAGGCTCTCTGCAGTCAGCAGAGGGAGTTCCTTACACTTGTGTCCATCACTTGGAGAGCTCTGGTCAGAGAATTGCTTTAATTTCTGGCTGCCCTGTGCACACAAAAAAGCTTCATGGAGAAGTGGAATTTGTGCATCTTTGTGGCTCTTTGAGGCCTGGGCATTGTCATGAGATGTGGTTGTTGTTCACGTGAGCGAAGGGCTGCAGTGAAAACCTGCCTGGACCTAGGGATAAACGTGTTTTCCCCACGTGAACTTTATGAAAGGACTTCTCAGTCCATTTAAGAAAACAAAAAAGTGTTAGGAGCAGAGGCTTGGCCAAAGCTTGGAGTGCCAGTGCGGAGACTGGAGGGAACAGAAAAGCCTCAGTAGAGAGCATTTTCTAAAAAAACAACCCTGGTACAGGCGAGGCTTGTGTTTCAGTATGAGCATGGGGTCTATTTACCAACCTTCCTCCGCCTGTAGAGAAGCGGAGAGGTGTGTTAAAGAGAAAATAGGAGAGCACCTTCTGTCCCAAGAGCTTTTTTTCTGGTGTCTTGGGCTATATAGTCCTGTTAATGCATAGGCACGGTACTGCAGACTGGCAGATGTATAGTTTAACATCAAGGCTGCGTGACAGCTCCCATGGGAGCCAGCACTGACCCCAGGGCAGGAGCGGCAGTGATGGAGAGCCCTGTGTGCAACTCCCTCCATTCCACTGGGATGGTTCATGTCACTTTGCAGGAGACAAGGTCTGACCCGAGCCCAGGGCCACTTCCCTCTCTTCCCCCCGGTGCAGGTCTGGGTCTTTATAACAAATAAATTGTATTTATGTGCCGAATTCCCCTGTAATTCTTGGGAACGGGTGTGCTCCTGTCAAAAGCAGCCTGTTCCAAGTAGCCAAAGCATCCTCTAACACTAGGGAACTATTTGCTTTTCCTCCATTGCCTGGATCTTTGAGAAATGAAATTGAAACAGACGGTACTGGCTTGACAAACTGATAATGTCCCAGTTAGCTTTATTTCTATGTGCTTCTTGCAGCCTTAGAGCACCAATTCCTCCATCCCACATCCTGAGCACGGTAGCCCTGAGGTCAGGCTCTGTCATGCTGGGAGCTACGGTCCCCTTGGCAGCCAGCAGCATACAAAGGGCGGATGAGAAACGGATTCAGTCCAGTGTATTGGCATTTGTGGGGAGTGGTTGTATTAAAAGTACTTGCTGTCAACCTAGCCATCGCTTATAATTGAATTTTATTTTTCCGTGTGCCTCCCGGCAACAGCAGCTCTTCCCAGGCTGCTGCTACCAGGGTGCTGGGTCTGGGAAGGCAGCGCTGTGCACAAGAGATACGTGGAAATGGTCTGAATTGGCTCAGGAAGGGTAATGTGGTCCCTTCCTGCTTGTCTTTAGTGATTCTCAGGCAAACCAGCAGAAACGTTTCCTTCCACATACTCGCTGTCAGGCAGTAGTAAAGACTGTGCTATGGCCAGGTAGCTTTTGATGCTCAGGGAAAGTGCATCTTGTTTGGGGCAGGCAAGTTTGCAATCACTTGGTTCTTTGGGGGAAGGTGTAGGGAGGCTGGGATTTGTTGCTGTGCTGCATGACCTGCTCATCAGCAAAGCACCAGAAAAGAGCGTTCAGGTTAGTGTGTTTAGGCCTGGAATTAGCTTTTTTGATTATGGTGTTCTTATGCATCATACATACATAAAAAGCAACAAAATGCATGGTGAGTAGGTGAGTTCAGAGCCTGTTTATAGTAATGAAACTGCAGAATGCAGACAGGGGTTGGAACAACCCTTTGCAATTGCAATCTGAAATGCTAAAAAGCGTAGGATCTCTTTGGCTCAGGGCAATGAGCAGTGTACGGGGTGACCTTGCCCCTCAGAAGTGTCTTGGACACACGGGTGCCACTGGTTTGCACAATGAGTTACATGACCTGGGCCAGCTACTTATTTTCTGTTCTGAGGAGATACGCTGAGTTTTGGGATTTCTCAAGTCAGAAGTCTTCTACAAGTTCTGAGTTGCTATTAATCCATAGAGCCATAGAATGGCAGGTTAGAAGGGACCTCAGGGATCATCTGGTCCAACCTTTTTTGGTGATCTATAGTTTAAATGGGATGGCCCAGCACCCTGTCAAGCTGAGACTCAGAAGTGTCCTTTTTAAAAGTGTCCTTTAAGAAGAAACTTTAATTTTTTTTAAAAAAATCTTGCCCCTAATACTGAAACTTGTAAAGTTGTAAAAACTTAAATGTCTGACCAAGATTTCCTTGAAATAATCCCCACAGGCATTTGAGATGTCACTGTTGTCTAGTCTGTATATCCTAGACATTACTAGTTCCATCTGATTGCATTTGTATGTTTGCAAATAGAATAATCTAATGACCTAATTTCTGAAGGAGGCCTGTTATTTATTAACCGTGATGTAAATTCTACCAGCATCAGAATAAAACACATCAGGCTTTTGAATTTGTTATTTTTAAAGATCCAAATCTCTAGAGCAATTAATCATTTTTTTCTGACATACTGAATTCAGTCATGTGTTACAGCAACAAAACTTCATACGGACAGTTTAGGAAGCAACATCAACTTGTCAGCAAGAAGGACAATTCATGACTGTCTACCAGTAGCAACTGGCAGGCGTTTGGACAACTGTCCCATGGTTTTACAAACATCAGCAAATTTTGTTGGCAAAGTGTATGTAGGCAGAACATAATATACACTTTTGCTAATATATATAGAAAAAATCTAACAAAATATAATCCCCAGCCAGGAATTTCCACTTATTTTCTGTATCAAGAGCTGGAGGGTCTGTGAAATCTGGCCTCAAAAAGAAATTGCATTGGATTAATTTTTCCTTTACAAGGAAGACAGGAGGAATTTGAGTTGGTTTGGATGCATGAGTCTTCCTAAGCTGTGGGTTATCAGCTCTGTTAGTTCAGTTATACCAAACTAGTTTACCACTGATGTTCTTGCAGTGAGGAGGGCTCTCAGTTACAGACAGGGACCATGCGAACAATGCAATGGTGCCCACAGTCAAAGCGTACAACGATAAGAGCAAGGGCAAACTGAGTATAGAAGCATCAGGAACAACAGAGCAAACTAGTTTTCAGAAGCAGCAATGGTCTTGGCACACCAGCAGCCTGGTTGTTTTCTTGGGCCAGGGTGAGATATTGTGGCAAAAGTTTTGATGAGCAGGAGAACGTGATGCTGTTTATGGTGGAGCTCTAGAGTGTCCTTTAGAGTGCAGGGAAGTGGCTTTGCTTTGGTGCAGTAGAGAAAATCAAGATAAATGCAAAAGGAAGGATTACAGAGGGGAAAAGGCAAACAGATTGAGATGTCTTTACAGTATTGTTCCAGGCAGATATGCAACGAGGCAAGACTGCCAAGACCAGAGGAAAGGCAGTGGCATGGATCTTGCTGTGAGCTAACATGTGGACCTAAACGGGGATTTTGACAGAGTGGAGATGGGGATTTCAGCAGGATAGGGGAATATAACAGGCCATGTTCTTGGACTGGTAAATGTTATATGGTTCTTAGGCTTGAGTCTAGTCTGGGAACAGTGAGCAAGCCAAGTGGGACAAAGCAATGGCCAGATTCTTGGAAGGAGGGCTGGGAAGTTGGTTAATAGCAATCAAAGTCACAGTGGAGGCTCTCTGGGAATGGGGCAGGGGAGAGATGAAGAGTATTATCTGGAAAAAGGCTGTTTTGAGGAATATGTAT
Organism: Phaenicophaeus curvirostris; assembly: GCF_032191515.1. NCBI lineage: Eukaryota > Metazoa > Chordata > Aves > Cuculiformes > Cuculidae > Phaenicophaeus > Phaenicophaeus curvirostris. The sequence continues at coordinate 6,341,066 of NC_091411.1, forward strand.
GTGCCAGGAGGCATAGGTTGGAAAGTGAAGAAGCCTAAAATTGCTTGATGTATTCCACAAGACAAGAAGATATTAAGGATTAAATCTTGGTGGAAGTGATTATGAACTGTTCTTCCGCTCATAAATAGGTTTGGACTGAGCTTTAGCACAGGAGCAAGATGATGAACTAGGAAAAGTGTGGGGGTAGTGCTGGCCTTCACCCAGATGCACACAGACCAGGCTGAGAACGCCCAACCTCATAGTGCATTTTCCTCGCCCATCAACAGGGGATTTGGTGCACGGTGGAAAAAGCAAAGGCCCACAAGCTTACTGCCAGTAGGCAGCAGGCTTTTCAAAACACAGCTGGGAAAGAAAGCACTAATGCAGGGATGGGGGACTGTATAATGCAGCTGTGTGCGCAGTGCAGCTCCATGATATTTCTCCAGCGCTCTGAAGTACCTTTGCAGCCAAGGAGGAGGCTGTACTTACTCTGCAAGGCTGCTTCTGCATGAATGGGTGCAGTTTGAATGGGATACGTGGGCTGTATGCATGGCATGTCCTGGCTGCTACTTCCTGACCACAGATCACACCCTTTTTCCAGCATAGGGATGCTGGCCTCTTTCTTCTAGTTGGGAAAAGAGACATCTAAACTACTTAAACTTAAGATGTAAAAGAGGCCTCTATAGCAGCAACTTATGATGGAAAGGAGGGATAGAAACATATGGCCTCCAGTGTCGTCACATAGATCCCAGAACAGAGTAATTTTTGTCTTGTGTCTGATCAGTTGATTGCTGTAATGTGTTGAAGACTGTCTTATGAATGACACAAACACCAATTATCCTGATCAAACAAAACAGACTGAGTGTAGTAAGAGATCAACTCAGCTGAGCTGGGAGCTGCTCAGTGTCCTGAGACTCAAAAAGGAAAGACAAAAAAAAAAAATAGAAACTAGATCAAACAAATAGGCATGTCTCCAAAAAATAAGAGAAGGAAAAATCATTGTAAATGAGACCAAACAGACAGCTATTCTTTGCCTACTGCAGAGAGAAGTTAATGTTAAAAGATGCAGGAACATATCATAATTTCAGCATGTCCATCCAAACCTGCATGAATGCAGTCTGCTGTTTCATTTAATGCTTTACAGTCATTGATGGTGATATGGGCTCACACTAGATGTATTTAGATAATTGTCTGGGATAAAAGTCATCCTAAAGTACCCAGAATAGTGCCAAGGAGGTCTTTGAGCACCACTTTGTTCTTGGCTCCCTTAAGGACCCCTGGGTTACACAGAACTCAAAAGGCAAAGCTAGTACTTGGCTTGAAAAAAGTAGAGGGAGGGTGAAAGAAATTGGGAGCTATAGAGTCCAGTAGCCTACCTCTGGTTTCTGGAACAAGGCAGGGGCCTGTGACTGCCTAGGGGATAACAAGGCCTGGTCATTTTTCCAAGTTACTAATTACTGTCAAGTAATATCAACTAGCTAGGGGTGTGAAGAACCTCCCATGTTCCAAAGAGGTCAAGGACAGTGCAGTGGTGTGCTTTCCAGGTTTTAGGACCACTTTAAATATGTGTTAATCAACTGTATGGCAGGATAGGACATAGTCTTATAAAAGTTGCAGGTAACAGTAAAGTGGAAAGGCTTCAACCATGTGGGAAGATGAGATTCAGCTTGATCCATCCTAAGGAGAAAGAAACCATTCATGTTTATCTAAACAAGAGTCAGTATATGTAGGAACAGTCCACTGCGTGATTGCAGGTTGGAAGAACTTGTCACTGCAGTCCTGCAGTAAATAGTCCAATGTTTCTGTGAATCACAAACAGCACAAGTCAAAAAGATACCCTTGTAAAAAGGGAAGGGAGTATATCAGGCCCTGTATGGGAAGAGTACACCAGAGCACTGTTTCTGTGAAGCCCTCTCCCGTTCTACGTGTTTGGATACGGCTTCCATAAAAGATTGGCACAGCTTTGAACTTGTGCTGAAGGAAAGCTAGGCAAACTAACTCAGTCCTGAGGCAAAGGAGAAGAATGACCAGAGGTGTTGTCTTTGCCAGAAGGTCCCCAGAAACCACCAAGATGGGAGAGAAGATAAAGGGGAAAGATCACAATCAAAATTGAAAAGAGTTTATGGAGGATCTCTAGATGAATAGGCTCTTTCAGCCTTCATGCTGCTGCTTGGTGGGAATGTTGTGACACGAGGAAGCCACAATCTTGCACCCAGGGCTCAGCTTTTGCTTACCATGGTGCTTGGCCAAGAGGTTGACAGCGGTGGTTTCACCTGCTTTTCATCCAGTGGAGTCCTGGCAACGTCTAGGACATAATTCCCCACACCTGTTGCTTGGGAACTTCTCCAGATCCTTCCAGGTTGTGATGAAGCACGTCTGTTTTGTTCTTTTCCAAGAGATGGAGCAACTTGTGATAGATCTACATCTGCTGAGAGACAAGTTAATCTGTGTAATGTCAATGGTTGTCATGCAGTGTTAACAGTGCAAAACCAGGTCCCAACGCAAATGCAGTTCAGGGAAGCAAACCAGCCCACTCATAGTGTCAGCTTCTTTCAAATGTAAATATAGATGTATCACTTGAATTATTTTGGGGTTTTGTGAAGCTGAATTTCAGTGTAAAATCTATCAGTTTCAGCTCACCTTTGCTCAAATCCAATAAAGGCGTTGAAATATTTGTTCAGAGTTAGGGAAAATAAGAGGTGGTTTTTGGGTAAGCATTACAAGTAAAAGTCCCTTTTTCAGTTGTACCTGTGAGGCTTTTCAGATCTGCCCTTCTAGTCCCAGAGATAAGCAAGGCTAAATGTAAAGTGATGAATTTTGAGAACAGTAATATTTTTTTTCTTTTGCATGTTTTCTTTGCACTGTAGAAGTTTATTTTCTTGTGAAAGTGGAAACAGATTAGATTGCATTTCTTCTTTCTTTGGTGGATGTTTTTTTGAGGTCCAACGTAAACAAGAGCTCATTCAAAGTAGCCTCTGCTGTATTCTTAAATACAATAACAGTTAGATAAGACCAAATTCCCTCACCCACAGGTAAGTATGGTGTGCCTGTTGTTACCAGTTAGTGAGATCTGGTCTGAGCAGTTTGGAGGTTTTGACCTCAAAGCTCTGCTTCTGAGACAGTTCCATGGGTTTTTGAGGGAAATGTTATTTTGCAATACTGCCAGGAAGAAAAATTATAGTCTCCTCAGAGAATTAACTGTTCTGGTAGAGCCCTGGACAGGGTCATGCTGATGTTGTGCAGATCTTCTCATGTCTGTTTAACAACAGTAGAGATGCCATCCTGACACTGCGGAGTGTCATCAAAGATCTGCTGGCAGCCAGCTTTGCAGTGACATAGGACCTCATGAAGCTCCTGCAAGTGTTTAGGGATGATGGTGCATCTAGGGCCTTGTGCCTTTATCTGAGATTGCAATGTTAGCTTATGTGGGGTGCAGGCTGGTGGGTAACTGGCTGCAAAACACAACTGCTGTGTCTTAAGTAGTAAAATACTGTGTGCAAAACTAGTGCTGTATGTGTCTGAAATGTCTTTTTAACAGTGTCGAGCACTAAGAAAACCTCTCAAAGTCCCCCAAAAGTCTTGCTTTGTAGAGCCAGGGTGAACCAAGTAGGTGTAGGGAGTTTATATTTTAACACAGATTAAATATTTCAGCCTTTGGTAGCCCTTCAGGCATATGCCAGCTACTTGGAAACAGAGAAGCTCACTTTTTCCTGTGTTCCTCTCTTGTCCTGTGCCTCAAATTCCGGTTCACTGATAGCACAGCCAGAGGTGCTTTGGTTGGTTTCTAGCAAAGATAGCAATATATTTTCTTGTCTATGTATTTAACATTACAGAATCACAGAATAACCAGGTTGGAAGAGACCCACCGGATCATCGAGTCCAACCGTTCCTATCAAACACTAAACCATATCCCTCAGCACCTCATCCACCCATGCCTTAAACACCTCCAGGGAAGGTGACTCAACCACCTCCCTGGGCAGCCTCTGCCAGTGCCTAATGACCCTTTCTGTAAAGAATTTTTTCCTAACGTCTAGCCTAAACCTCCCCTGGCGGAGCTTGAGGCCATTACCTCTTGTCCTGTCCCCCGTCACTTGGGAGAAGAGGCCAGCACCCTCCTCTCTACAACGTCCTTTCAGGTAGTTGTAGAGAGCAATGAGGTCTCCCCTCAGCCACCTCTTCCCCTGGCTCCTCTACTGCCTGTTCTAAAGTGCACAAACACAGACCCTATCACCTCTGCAGTCTGGAGCCTTAATTTTCGTTATCAAATTCACACTGAAGGGAGAGGAGGTGGCACCAAGATGCCTGACTTCCTTGATGCTCCTGGATTGTAGCCAGAAGGCCTCAAAAAGCTATCTTGCTGCATGCCAGGCAGCCAACAGAAAACCTCCTGTCAGCCCACTTGTCTACACAGGGAGGGTTTATCAAGCAAATTCCATAAGGATGCCTGTAAAAAAAAAAGCTATTAAACAAGGTGCCCAGAAGTGTATAGATTTCTAATGTTTTGCGCTTTACCATGCACCAGTGATGCTGGCTGCAAAGCAGACCTCGTTGTCTTTATCTGAACACTTATCCCATCTCCTGTCTCTGCCTTATAGAAGGCTGCTCTCTGCGAGGGTCCAGCCGGTTGTCGTCAATGGGATCACAAGGGCTGTAGTTTGTACTGATTCTTTCCCTGCTTCCAGTCTCTTGACAGAAACCTTCTAGGCTGTAGTAGGACAATCTGTCTCAGAGAGCTGGCATTTGCTTATTGAAGCCCAGTTCTTTCACGACAACCTATTACTTTTCTGTAGCTGGCTAATGGTGAGCAGAAGTGCCCAAAATGTGGCAGAAGAGGAGAACGTTTTTTTAAAATGACAATGGCTTTAAGCTCAAATTGTTCCTTCACATGAGGGCTTTCCTGGTGGATTTCTATTCTTGAACCTACTTTTTTAATTGTCTCTCTGGTGGATGGTGTTGGAGCATTCCTTGGCTGCAGCCTGCGAATCCCTCAAAATCCCTTGATCCCCGCTGTCTAGTTTCAGACTTGTTTATGGAACAGAGTCTGTGTAGGTATTAATGGCTGAATTAGCAATGGAGGAGCAGAAATGTATCACAGTGTCAGACTGGATTTTCAGCAGTACTTGGCATAGGTAAAAAAAAAAAATCATGTCCTCACGATTGCCTCCAGAGTGATCCAGGCTGGAACATCCTCTGAGCAGAGGGGGGCTAAGCTGGGTAGCCTTAAATATAAAAAGTATGATTTTGGCTTTGGTATCTTTGCAATTATCCATGTTGACGTGGCTGTGGGACCTGACAGCACAGCTTTAGTAGCTTGGCTTCTGTTGTCTGACAAGACAATGCTATAAGTTTCCTCTAGTCTTGCACCCTCTCCCCTCGGTATGTGAAGCCAGTAGAGAAATGCAATGTTAACTGATGTGTTGATGGATATCAGAGTTGTTTTTCTTTTATTTAATCCAGACATTTCAGCCTCCCTCTGTCTCACGGAACAGCATGTGACCATGCATAGCTGGTGCCTTGTAAGAGAGAGATGATGTGCTTGGGAACAAGTGAGTTTGTGCATCAGCTGCCATGGGCTGTTGACACGGTATTGCTGATGTATCCTGTTGATAGACCCTGTGCGTTCCTAGCCAGACCAGTCAATAAAATTAGAGAGGCAAGCTAATGCAGGAGGAGGGGAAACCTTTTCTGATCTGATGACAACACAGCTAAAGCTTGAGCTGCTGTTCAGATGTGTGATGAAATAGCTGTGGTCTCTGATGTGTCAGAGAGTCTGTGGCCTGCTGCAGGTGGTGTGATAACTGGGAGAGATGTTTGGTTGATTTGGCTGACCCCCACAATGCAACTGAGCAGTCCAAAATGCTGTCATATGAGCAGAGGTGTTCAGTCTGTTCATGTTCTGATTAGACTTAACTAGAACTCCCCATCACCATGGTTCTGTTTTGATTATCCTGAATCTTAATGCCATATGCTAATTCCTGAGTCTGTGTTCCTCAGGAGAAGAATTCAGCATTCCCCTACAGGGAATCATCCTCTAATAGAGCATTCTCTGGTATTAAAGTAGCACCAAGACAAAACCTGTAGATGCCAGCAGACCTCAGTCAAGACCCAGAAGAGTCTCTAAGTGCCTTCCTGCTGAGCGCCTCTCAGATCAGAGATGGCCACCTCTCTGCAAACCCTTCTCCTCCTTCCTTAAAATAATGTTGTGACTACTTTGGATAGAGAAGTTCCTGCACACCTCACTACTTCTACGTGTGATGTTTTCATGCAGTTCATTTCAGCCTGGCCTATTTTGGGTTGCCAGGTCAAAAGCAGGACAGCCTCCCCACCAAAGGTCCCTGTTAGCAAGGGCTTTGTCAGCTATAACGGGAGGATGCCTTAGGTGTCCCCGACCTCTCCCACTCCAAGCTTCTTCTGCACAAACCCTCTTTTCTTCCCAAACTGAAAGAACTGCCTGATGAGGGCTGTGGGGATTACCTGGCTGTGGGCATGAGCTGGGTGATATTTTGAGCAGGGGCATGCAAGGGCTGGGTGCGGTGAGGTTGGGGTGCAGGCTGTTTGCCTGGGAGATATATCGGGGCTGTGTAACTTTGCAAGGACCTTGCCATGTTACACAGCAGCTTTGTGGCTGAGCAAAAATAAATGAGTGACTTATCCCACTGCCAAGGACCGTCAGTGGGAGGTCAGTGTTTGATATTTCCACACCCAGAAAAGCAGCCCCAAGCTAGAATTACAGTACAAAATACCCATTCAGACCTCTCCAGCCTTCTGTTTTCATTGACTTCCATCCCCTGCTTGTACACACAGAGTCCCTTCCTTTCCGAAAGAAAACAGTATTGCTGATAAGGGACACTTATCTCGGCAAGTCATTAGAGAACAATTGAGCTTTTGTGTTTGCATCTGATTCCTGTCACAATGTTAACAAACTCCTAGTATGGAAGCTTTATTTCCACTCTAAAGATGGCCCTTAGGGTACTATGTGAGGTGCATTATATGTCTCATAAATACTTTCCACAGATGTTTCTTCCATCCTTAAAAAGAAAATAAAAAACTTCTTAAGACTTCAGCCTTCCATTTGTTCTGTAAAGGATTTTTAAACAATGATCATTGGCTATGCTGCACATGGATATTTACCCTTCCTGTACTCTCTGCTGAGATATTACTGGCCTTTGTTCCTTTCAAATAATTAGCCAATGCTGGAGTTTTATCTCCCATTTTAGTGGATTCCTATTAAAAACTGAACACTTTTCCAACCTAGTGATTCTATGGGGATAAGACCTCGAGATCATCAAGCCCAACAGTACTTGTCCGCTACTAAATCAACCCTGTTGCAGCAGTTTAAGCTTAGTGTGTGCTGGGGCACGGCACGTGCCATGGGTCAGTATGCTGGGACTATGATCCAAGGGTCCCTTAGGATGGAATCTCTGCCCCAGAAGGACTTTTTTTTACTTAAGTGAGGTGCTCACTGCCTTTCAAGGTAGTGTCAAACACAGGATTTCATGGAAGAAAGGATTTTCACAGCAATTTCCAAACTATGTTGACCATCTGTAACTCTGTGGAGCTTTCTGTTGAAGGCTGGGCTGCTTTCCAGGTGCCAAGGGCAAAAATTCTGTGCCCACTTGGGAAAGCAGGTCACATAAGGGCATCAAAGGAACCAGGAATTCTCAGGGATGGATGTGGCTTTTCTTTGGACTTCTGGTGAGATGAGAACCATGCTTAGAAAGTGCAGCATCTCCACTGTAACCTGAGGCAGAGCAGAGCTCTCTGCAGCTCTCCCCCATAAACCTGCATCCACGTGGAGCAAAAGCCAAGTGTGTCCAAGCTGAATGAATGACAAGTTGGTTGTAGCACTGGAATAAGAGTGTAGGAGACAGCTCTCCCAGCATGGTGTTGAAACAGCTAGTCTGTATCTCCCTCCTGCAGCCAAAATCTGATGCAACTCCGATTTTGATTATTTACGCCAAACAAATTGGAGTGGGCTGTAACTGTCCTTGACAAACTAAAAATGAGCTGGCCTGGAAAATGTTCTCCTTCCAGTAGGATTTTTTTTTTTTTCTGTAGGGAAAACTCAAACTCAGAATATTCCAGTTCTTCTGTGTCTCTATGTTGTGCTCTTTTGCTGCTCAACAGGCGTCCTTGCTCGCAATGGGTGTTCCCCAGTGCACTCCTATGTCAGTTTGTGTGTCATGGGAGCCCCAGGCAGTAGTGTTGTGCGGGATGCTTTGTGCCTGGGAATGTTGCCTGTTGAGGAGCAGAGGGATTTTTCAGAACTGATTACAACTTCCCATGAGAGATTTCATGTTTTGGGTTTTGTTCAGAATTTTTTCATGTTCCTTTGCAAGGAAAGGTCGCACAACTCTTAATCAGAAATGTAGTATTCCACTGAATAAGTTCAGATGGATTTTCTTTTCTATTTTGTTTTCCTTTGCTTGCCACCTTTTAATTAAAACAGGCCGGTTTAAAACAAGCTACCCTTTAAAGAAGTCCTGTTGACATATCCAGAACATCCCCCATCTTTAATCCTCTTAAAATAAAGATTAAGTCTGTGGCCCCTTCCAGTTACCTGCCCAAATATGAGCCTTGCAGTGTACTCAAAGGTTCAATCATCTGGACAGCTTTGGTCAATAGAGAATTTCCAAAGCTATCAGTAAAGTGTCCCCAGTCAAAGGAAATTAGAACACTAAATCTCTCGGGCACTGAGCCTCTTACACTTCTACTTGGGGGTCTCCTCCATGAATTGTGCTGGCTCAGCAACATGCAAAAGGTCTTAAAGTGCTGTGTGTCCTATCAGCGTGCACATCTGGCTGGTTAGCCCCATAGACCTCTATGGTGATTGTGTGTGTAAAGGTCTGGAAGATTTAACTAGTTTCCTCTCGTACCAATCATTTTTCCCTGAAATATATTTAAAAGCATTAATAATTTTAAAACATTTAAGTAGTCTTCAGAGGGATTACTTGCACGTCATGGCATGTAGGCTGTAACTTGCAGAACTCTTCATGAAGAGTTACGTCTCTTTTGGCTTTGCATTGGAAAAGGGAAATTGAAAGTGTAGTATATGACAGACCAGGGACTGTCCCAGATGACTTTCTCTTGCTGTCCATCTGTGTCTCATCCAGCTTGGTGGTGTCCTTTTCTGTCTGTAGCTAATTGCTGCTGCTACTCAAGCTTTAGAGTAGTGAACCTAGAAGAAGCTGACTTTAAAAAATAGAAATATTATGAGATGTGGGGTTTCTGTTGTTCTCTGGTAGACTGTTCTACTCCTACCCCTGCATCCCAGTTGTGTTCCAATCCCTTTTTCAGCAAGGGGAGCTCACCCTCTGACTGCAGTGGGAGCCAGACTTGTTTTGTGGGCAGTAGTTTCTTGCGGTCCTCATTGGAGCTCAGTGGATGACTTGAGCTGAAAGACAGGGGTGCACATCTACAGCTCTCAGAATAGTTTTGGTTTTGTCATTTTTTTCTTATTTCAAAAGCATCATAAGCATTTTATTAACTTCTTTACTAATTTTGCCAGAAATGGCTTTAACACCCTTGTACACACTGCACTGCGTTAGCTGTAATGACTCTTTACTGTCATATAATCTAATTACAAAAATGGAACAAATTCTGCCAAGGGCGTGAAGCCAGAACACAGAACTCCAGAGTCCTAATCTCCCCAGCTTTATGTCCTTCTCTCTTGCATCTACTTTTTTCATCTCCAATGAATAGAAGACTTCATCTTCTTAAACTCCAGCAGGACAACACACATGTGGACCGACTCTGCCACAAACTCCTCAGTAACACTCTTGCTGTTTGGGGGAAGTAAATATGCGAATTTCAAAAGTCTTTCTGTGCAGAGAATCTGTTTGGATTTGCACAGGAAGTGGGGAGCAGGCATATAGGTAGCAATATTAATGAAGTTTTTTATAAAGACTTCATTCAAGGCTCTCAAAGAAAATATAACTCTTATGGGACCCACGGTTTATCTGCCAAGTCCAAGAACCTGGTTGGAATTTAAAATGTATATTTAAAGGTCTCTGAAAAGTAGGAGATTAGAAGACAGAGCAGCCTGGGAAAGGCACATGGGAAATTAGTGCCAGAAGAGACTGATCCTTGGGGGACTGAGGTCTGCAGCGGGGTGCACAAGCCATCAGAGTTAATCCTTCTCTTGACTGGAGAGTAATAGAAAGAGGAGACAACTAGTACGAATCTAGTCACAGCACCTTAGCGTTGCGCCATGTTAAAGTGGTGAAGCATACACAAAAGCCCTTCAGCTGATGAATACGTGCTTTTTGAACACATGCTTTTGCAAGACCTTGAATTCAGACCCCTTCTTCCTTTCTTCTGTGTGGGAGATGGCTGTGTTGGCTCATTTGCCGCCTTAAAAATGCTGTTAAATAGTTTTGGTCCATATCTTTCATTTCCTTGAGGTTGACTGCTTATGGGATTGGTAGAAAAGAGCATGTGTCAGTCAAGTAAACTGGTCAGAAAGAGCACACTAAGGGAGGGAGTGATGTCCAGGCTGTGGGCAGCCAGAGGCAGCAGCACAGCGTTTGTAACAGGCCTTTGCCATCCCTAAACTCCCCAGTGTGTCTAAATCCTCACTCTGTGGAGAGGAGTATCAGTCTGAGAAACCTTTTGATTATTAACTGGGGAAAACTAGTCTGATAGGAGCACAGAGGTGTCCGATCATTCTGCCCAGGATGGAACGGCATGTTTCAATGGTCTTGGAGGATCATTGCTCAAGAGGGTTTGTTTCCCCCCAGCCTTATTTTTTTTTTTCTTTTTCCTGGGGGCAGTAATCTGTCTCCTAAGCTGCACTAGACAGTGACCAGAGACCAAGGCCTGCTTGCCTATCCTTTGAGCTCCACCAGAGCCATGGTTTGGTTTGCTCAGATGTAACACCTCTGTCTCCTTTGCCACGTGTACCTGTGGCTTTCTCAGAGTCTCTCTCCAAGTCTTGTGCTGGAGTTTGGGGTTTGTCTTTGTGTTTGTCCTATGAAAGGCAATGTATTTATTTACTATTTTGGGACAGATCTTATTAGCTTGGACAAGAAGCAAACAAGCGTGGGCCTGTGAAATATCACTTTGAGACTTGGCTGCTTACAATAAAAAGAAAACACACGTACTACAGCCGGACATCCGGGAAATGCATGTGAGATGCTGGATGTGCTTGTGCCAGCAGGATGGTCTCTGCCTAGAAAGCTTCAACAGACAATGTGCAAGTGCGCTGTTTCTGATGATGCTACTCTTACCTGGCAATGATTCCCTCTGTATCGCCCCTGTGCTTTGAAATCCTAGTGCCAGCAAAGAAGGGTAGTTTCAAAGTCAGATGGCAAGAGCATAAAGCTTTGCACTGACCTTAATCTTGTTTAGAAAAATCAGCAATGCTAATTTGGAGTGAAAGCAGTCTCTGTCCCTGGGTCAAAGACCCTGAGAACATAGGAGGACTTGTAGTATAGATGTGTCCAACCTCATGCTCCAGTCACTAGCCATAGCAGGAGCACTTAGGGAAGAGGGTAACCATATTAATGATAATTTTTCCCCCTTGTGTGTTTTTTCCAGTGACTTTAGTCTAGGGTATTTCTCAGTTGATGTTTTTTTTTGTTTTTTTTTTTTTTAGATTTAACATCCACTGACAGATTTTTCTAGTTGCTTTTTGTGTTGTCCTGTAACAATGGGTTTCACAGTTTAATTGCGTGCTGTGCTTCACTGTGGGGCTGCTTCACACTCTGTCTGACTGCATTCATTTTACCAGGGCTATGCCTGATTCGCAGACCTGTATTGATGTCATCAAGCTTGTTAGTGTGTATACTGGATGTGACACTTTAGGTACATCAATAGCAGTTTAAAGTGGTGGGAAGGATCCTCTGAATGCTGAATCTATTGAGCTCAGTGTTTCTTTTACGTAGTGTAATTTCTCTATTCTACCTATTCTGCTATGTTTTCACCTTTGTTGGCCAGGTGTCACTGTTCAACATAGTGGCTTTGTTGACATGTTGTTGAGAATCCTCTTTTCTCCTACCAGCCTTGCAACCTCGCTGTTAGCAGAACAAATATCTGTTTCCACCACAGAGGGATCTGCAGGAAAATTCTGTCTGTTTAAGCTGATGACAAAACTCTTGGGGGTTTCAGCGTGACCTCCATGCTGCATTTCCACATGATCACAAGATTATTTTAGTGGCAGCAGGACTGCTACCTGGAGAACAGGATCAGACTAACTCAAAGAATTTGTCAGGTTTTAAATAGTAACAAAAAACGGGGCTCCTGGGTTTGTTGATGAGATCTCAAACAGCACAATCCAAAGTGACTCTTGAGTTCCCATTCTTTTGTGACCTTCCCACTGAAGAGCTGATCCTTATGCTCTAGGTCAATGCAAGAATAAATATCATTGCTTACGGAACAAAAACAAACAAAAAAAGACCCCAACAACCCCAAAACTCAAAGATGTTTTGCTGCCTCATCAAATGGATAGAAAATTTCCAAAAACACATAACTGGGAAATAGATAATGGAATCAGTGAGAAGGCTGATCTAGGGAGCTAGTCTACAAGGACAAGTCAGGATTTTTCTTTTTTTAAAGGCTACAGTAAACTTGGAAAATGCCTGCCCTGATGAAGAAGGTTTTTCTTGGTGACTCCAGTGGCTGAAACACCCAAAAGAGGGTGGATATTTTGGCATGCAGGACAAACAGAGGCTAATAGGAGCAGCAAACTTGTGACTCGCTCCATGTATAAACTGAAGGTTTTTCATCCAGGTTTTTTATTTTAATAGCAAGGCCACCAAGCCAGCTGAAACACATCTGAGGTAAATGTCATGGAATAAAAGGATCAGCTCAGGACAGCGGAGTGGTGACCGGATGCCAACGCCCCGTGGTAGGTACCAAGACTAGAGGCTTGTCCTACCAGTGCTTGGATTGCCAGGCATAAAGGAAAGAACAGGCAACTGCTGCTGCTTTGGCAGAGAAGGAACAAAAACAATCACTAAACACTCCAGCCCTTCGGACTTTCTTCATTTTTGAGTATATTTTGTTAAGTTTCCATAGGTTTAGAAACTTGAAACAACCTAGGGCCCCTTTCTCCCCCGCATCCCCAAAACTCAGCTACTTTTTACTATTTGGCTGGCGAGAAAGGAAGCGATTTCAGTAGGAAATGGTTATTCTAAGACATCTAAAAAAGGCAATGGCTTTTAGCCAAATTAGTAACATAATGCAACTTGAATGTTGCTTTTTGTGTCATGCTTCCAGTGCTAACACAATAACAAAGCACTATGACTATGTGGAGCTGCTGGTCTGAGTGTAACTGTACTCGCTGCTCAGCTGCTTCACCTCTTTTCCTCTCACAGCTCAGGATGTCAGGCTGTGGAGCAAAGTTAGCATTTCTCCACTGGCTTTAATCATAGCCAAGAGAAAGGCAAGTGGATACGTATTTCAAGGGGCACCTCGAGGCTCTGAACCTGCTGAAAAAGAGCAGCTTTCCTCTGGAAAACAACATAACAGTGAGAGCCACGTATGAAGAAAATAATTTCTGATTTCTTAAAAATAATATTACAAGAAAATCACTTCTGGGGACATATCTGTGCTTCTAACTGTTGTTAAACAATATCCAGGATGCACGGCATAAGGGAGAAGCTGTTGCATCAAGGGCTGTGTGGCTGGCATACAGATGAGCTCTGACAGCTTTGCTGATTCAAACTCCAACCCATTTCTGAGGGATCTCTTTTTCATTCTGTTTTCTGAGACAAAAGCGCAGAAGAAATTTGAGGTAAAATGAATATTAAAGAAGAGATTGAACCCAGGTCTGTCAAACTGCTCTGTCAAGATAGAGCCTGATTTTGCATATATCTAAATAAGATTTTAAGCTCCAGTTTCCTGGGGTTTTGTGTGGTTTTTTTTCTTAAATATATATAAATGAAGGTGTTTATTGCTGAAGGAAATGCAGGGGAAAGAGCACAATTTTTTTTGGCTTTCTGTCTGGTCTCCACAACAGTGAGAGACTGTGAAAATACAAACAAATCTTTATTTCTGGGCTAATTGCTCAAAGCCAGGAGCTTGCAACAAGCTGAGAATAATTTGATGCAAAATACAGTTCTGTCACCGTGTTTTCACACTCCTCATTGCTCCATACACCCCTGTTCCTTCCTTCCTGTTAGTTCTTCCCGTAGTCCTGTCCAGGCTATTGAAACCTGTAAACTCATCCAAAAAAACTACTGAAAGACACAAAGCTTTCTTTTGACTTAATGAACTTCAGGTACACGAGGCCTAAACTAACACACTCTTGCTCCCAGCCCATCTGTGGAAACAAATTCAGACAAATATTCAAATGCTGGTTTGGAAGTCCTCAGTAAGAGAGAACGATGGTAGTTGCGTTGGGGTTTTTTAGGGGAAAGTCTGCCTTTTCCCTGGATTTTCACAGGCTGGACTTGGAGCTGATGCCTTGCTCCTAGTGTGCAAGAGGCTTTCGAGTTTGATGCCAACCACCACTCCAGAACCCCTGCTGCTTCTTTTAACTACTTGCACTGGGGGAATTAAAAATAAAGTAGGTTTCCTCTCTGTCAAAACACTTTCTGATGGGAATTTTCTGAACAGCCCCTCTAAATCTTTCTCTGGATCGTGGCAGAGAAGTGACTCTGAAGCAGGAGGGCAGTCTTAATATTGGGTGTTATTACAGGACAGACTTAAAGTTATTTAGGTACCATAGGAGGTGACAGAAGCATCCCTCAGATTCTATTCCCTTGCTTCTTCCTCCAGCCTCCTCCCAACCTCAATACTCTGTTATCGTCCAACGAGAGCACTGGAAGGACCAAACAGGAGTTTGAAATCTATACCTGCTATTATAGAATCATAGAATCACCAGGTTGGAAGAGACCCACAGGATCATCGAGTCCAACCATTCCTATCAAACACTAAACCATGTCCCTCAGCACCTCATCCACCCGTCCCTTAAACACCTCCAGGGAAGGTGACTCAACCCCCTCCCTGGGCAGCCTGTTCCAGTGCCCAATGACCCTTTCTGTGAAGAATTTTTTCTTAATGTCCAGCCTAAACCTCCCCTGGTGGAGCTTGAGGCCATTGGCTCTTGTACTGTCCCCTGTCAAAACACTCTGCCATGACTCGGATTTTCCCCTTTTCCTATAGTCTGGTGTTCTGCCAAATATTATAGATGATCTCATTGACTTCATGGATTCAAGCTGGGAATTGCTTTATGGTTTAGAATCCTTATTCTAAATAATGCTTTAAGAGACACTTTTTTGCTTCTGCTTTATTACTTTAATGTATTAAGTTGGCACAGAAGAGGTGGAGTCCATAATATCCTGTTCCTAAGGAAGGAGTTGCAGGCTAACACTGAGCCACTGTTCCAAGCATGGCTTATTTACTTTAATTAGAAAGTGTACTTGTTAAGTCCTCAATTAATTAGGTAGAGCAGCACCTATTGAGAGCAGATGAAAGAGCTACTGTGTGAGAGGGAGGAGATGTGGAGGTTGAAAAGAGAAAGCTAATACCAGCACTAGAAGGTAAATGGAGTCGGAGAAGTCATATTGTTCAGGTACAGCTCTGGATCCTAAATTGTCATCACTGTTCGTAAACTGGCTTCAAGTATGGCTGCTGGTGCAGACTTTGTGGGATTATTTGAAGTCAATCTGAGATTTTAAAGTAGATCATTGACTACGACTTCAAGAGGCATTCACCCTAAGGACCTGCTCTATGTTCTGTGAAACATAGTATGCTCTAGAGACTGAGGCCAATCAGGAATACCGTGACTAATCCATAGGTTTTTGTAAGGCAAAAACCAGCAGAATAAATAGTAGTTTGTTTTAGAAGAAAATAGTTTATTCTGGTTTAAAAGGCATATGAACGTTTCCTGCTGTTTCATTTCCTTTTCTCTCCTTTTGTGTTTTTCTGTGAATTGATATATCCAAATTTTCAAAGCACACAAGTTGAAGTCAATTTTGAAATCAAATTTTCACGTTATGAATCCAGAAGCACACTATTATTACCAGATGTCTAAAAAGTCATAAAGAAGTTTCCCAAGAAATGAGGAGACTGAAACGATACGTCATGTATACTTCTTCCTTCTGACTTCTGATGGGCTGTGGAACTCATGTGTCGGGTTTGCAGGATGCTTACATGGAATAGAAGGTTTGGAGTTTTTAAGGAGGAGTTGAATTTCTTGCACAAGATTCCAAGAATTGGGGGTTTAAGCAATATGCTGAGCGACATGAGACTTTTGATAAAACGGTGCAGCGTTGCCAATTTTAAACTTAAACCCATCTCCCCATCTAGAGGTTCACTTGAACTCCAGCCCAAAACCAGTGGAAGAATTTTGTGAAGCTGGGCTGAGCCTTGGGACTGACCCTTTGCCTGGCAGCCTGATGTTTGCTGTAGAAGGTTGTGGTTATTTCAAACAGTGTGGCTAATCAAAAATCTATTTAGTGGCGGCTGCAATACTCCCCAAAAAGTTCAGTGTTGACAGATCAATGCTTTGGTGCTGTAGATGGATAATAGGGCTTCTGTGATCCTCTGTGCACATGAGGCTTCTCTAAACCTCTCCTGGAATGTACATGCAGGAATGTTTCAGAGGCTTCTGATGAAATTTTATGCTCTAGTGATGACTACGTAGCAATTTCCAGGGAATTGTAATAACATAATAAAGCAGTCTTTTCCAGAGGTTGAAGGAATCTTTCCTTAACGTTTCTGAGGTTTGCTGTAATTCCCTGTCTTTTCCATGTAGGAGTGCAAGTGTGGTTCCACGATGGATAAAGGCAGTGTTCGTGGTGGGCAGCAGGAACACTGTGAGCTGCTGTAAGCCTTTTCCCTAAATCCTGGAAAAGTCCTAACAAATAAATTTGTGTCATGGCAGAGGATTAGGTAATGGCAATCTTTGGAGCCTGACTCTGCTCAATATTCATTTCACTCATATTCCACTCTGCAGTGCCTCTGAGAGCAGAAACTTAGTGAGAAGCAGAAGCTGTTGGCAACTATGCTATTGAAATGATTACTATGAAAATATAATTATTTGAGGGTGAGGAATGGGGTTTTTATTTGTTGAAATGCAAGGTTATTAAAAATCTGTGGAGGTGCTCTTTCTGTCCCTGAGTATAAGAAGGGCTTGCTGCACTATTCCTGCTGCTATTTCTTTTTTTTTCTTGACTTTGTGAATGTCAAAACAAAATCTGAACACTCAGGTCTGAAGAACCTCTGCTGCTTCTGTCTTGTTCCATCCTCAGCCCAGCTGCTTTTGCTCTCCTTGCTTTTTATGCCCCTGTGTTATTGATGCTTCAGCCCCTAAAATACTGCCCTCTCTTTATTCTCTGTTCCACCAGTCTGTCCTGAAGCATTTTTATTCTGCATCTCCGCTCCCTTGTATGCAATTTAACTTAAATAATAATTGTGACTTTAAATGTAATAACTAATTCACATGTACTTTTGTAAATCATCCTGGGAATTTCTGTATGACAGACAACTTTGGGACTGTAATGACTGAGGTTTCTGAGACAGTATAGTTATTAGAAGAATACAAACCTTTCATTAATTTTAATGAGGACCAGAAATCTGTGTGTACATCTCCAAAATTGCTTCAAAATACTAAACTGTTAATATGTGAACAACCCTGTTAGCGCTTGGATACCATCATCTCCTGAGCTGATGCTGCTGTTCTGGAGAATGATAGAAAATGCCAAAACAAGGTTTGCTTCCTTTGTGGAAGAACCACCCATGATGTGGATTTATTGAGCAGCTTTGATGGCCCCACCAAATGGGAGAGAGATGTAAACTGAATTTCTGGGCACTTCAGCCCAACAAGATTTCTTGGGCTTCAGGCATCAGCTTTGCTTTAAGAATTTACTCCAAGCTGAAGCCAAAGCAACAGGGAAATGATCTTGCTGCTAATGCAGGTATAGAGCCTTCTGTGTAGGTAGAAAATATCCCCACCACAGATATTTCTTCCCCTGATGCACTGTGAAAAATAACTCAAAGATGTGTAACTGGGCAAAGAGTTCTAGATGAATAATTTACACACTAAAAGTTGTTCACTTTAGGTCAACCAAAGGTATTTGAGGATTTTGCCCAACTCCAAGTACTTTTCTTCAGGAGAAGGAAAAGTTGAAGCAAACCCAAGAAGCTTTCTCCAGCATTTGTACGCTACTTTTTTTCATTTTGGAATCTCTCTGAATCGTAATTTGAGAAATGATCATAAAGTTTTGGTTCACGATGAAATACCTGGGGCTTTACGGTACCTGGTGTTGTCTGTTCTCGGCATCAGTGCTGGCTACAAGAACAGCTTGACTTCTGCCATCGACCTGGTGCAAACTACTAGGAATCTTTTCCCCTGGCTATTCCCCCTTTCTGAAGGAGAAGCAGTTTTTCATCCTTGCGTTAATTTGATATGACAAAGATGGTTTTACTTGAACAAATGCTTATAGAAAACAGACGTCCTATATGATGGCACTGCTGACTGATTATGGTCCTGAAACTACTTTCCCAAGGCTTTTCATTGCACCTTTGGCACCAAAACAAGGAAGCCTGGTGAGGTTCTGCCAAGACCTATAGTAGCTACAACCGTGTACACATGCCATAACTGTGGCGATGAGAGGCAGAACTAACTACATTTTAAACTCTGCATTCGATAGATTTAATTTTTCTATGTTACCCTTAAAGTAGCTCTATTTTTTTTCCAGTAAAAGTAAGCCTATTCGATTAATACTGAATGCATTATTAAAGCAATCTGTAATTCCTTACATTGATTTGTTGATTTATCTGTATTGAGGGATTCAAAGAACAGGGGAATATTTTGGGGGGTTTAGAGTAGTTTTATATCTTTGGTGCCATCCTGAAAAGCTGCTTTCATTGATGTACCAAAGCTAGACCACTTAACTTGTATAATTAGTCTCAGCTATATTCAGCTTGGACTCAAATCTCAAATGTTGAAATTGCATGCTGTGCAGGGTTTTTGGGAGACAAAACATCTATTCATATTTTCTTAGATGAAGGAACTGCAGTGCCTTTCCAAAATGATAATAAGCAGATTGAGCGGCTGGATTTACATTGTTGGGGAACGATTTCACATTCAGCTTTGCCCAGATCTCACGTACCAGGCTGGATAAAGGAGATACTAAAAAGAGATTGTGTAGATTCAGCTACAGATTTAAGGGAGTGAAGTCTTACAAAGGTTATTTTGTTCTTTCTGCTTGTTTTCAAAGGCCAGCGGCAATATCTGAAGATACATTTTGATCAAAAGCTAGAAAATTAGGCCCATTAAAGTACTGATTGAGGCTTAGTACTGAAATGACTGTTGTTGGATTTAGAGACACAGTGTGACTCTACCCCTTTCTGCCATGATATTCACAGCAGAACAAGTTAGGAGTGCTAGTGCTGGCCATTCTGCAGCAGAAATTTCAGAATAGAGGTAGATACCCCCAGGCAATGAGCTACTAAGTAGTGGGGGAAAAAAAATAATAAAAAAAAATCCATCTTTAACGGTGCCAAAATGCCAGAGACTTTGAACGATGCTACTGTGAGAAAGAGGGAATGGCCTCAAGCTCCGCCAGGGGAGGTTCAGGCTGAACATTAGGAGAAAATTTTTCACGGAAAGGGTCATTGGGCACTGGAACAGGCTGCCTAGGGAGGGGGTTGAGTCACCTTCCCTGGAGGGGTTTAAGGGACGGGTGGATGAGGTGCTGAGGGACATGGTTTAGTGATTGATAGGAGTGGTTGGAGTCAATGATCCGGTGGGTCTTTTCCAACCTGATGATTCTATGATTCTATAGCCTCCTTTGCTCCCTCGCCCTGTCGTGTGCTGAGGGGTGTCACAGACAGCCACTCCTCTAGATCTGGCAGCAAAGCAATGGGTACTTGGTGTTTCCCGGTGAGCAAAACCCAACATGTTGGCTGGGGGTCTCAAATAAGCCGGTGTCAGTTGTTATCTGCTATGTTGGACTCTATCAGTTGCTCTTAATTACTCACCAAGTCACAAGGGGGCACCCATGCCTAAAGCTTTAATTATTCATTAAGATCCGAGTGTTTTATGTCCCCAGCAAGGCTGGGTCTGCTGCTTTCAGTGGGGGCTGCAGCTGGGGGGAAAGGTAGGGACTTGGAAATCGGGACTTGGCAAGGTGAGAACATTTCCAGTCCCTTTTTGTATGGAATAGAGGAGGAATCCTAAGACACTTCTCTTTGGAGGCTTAGCTAAAGTCTGCTAAAGCCACGAAACATTGTTAGAACCATTAAAAAAATACTTTTAGGCACTGTGCTTTATTTTTTTTTGCTCTAGGCGATGATTGGATCCTTTCTAGTTCATGAGAAGTGCAACACTGACTGTTACACTAATAAAAGGCAGATCTTGATAATTAAAGACAGGTTCATATTTCTTAAATTTAAGGATGGAATTAGATCTCTAGGATAAAAAAGAAGCTTTCTAGTGATTATCATCTTTTGAGGTTTATGTAGCAACCTAGAAGTTTAGAGTTTTCACGTTTGCTTAAGGACTTCAAAATACCCATTATTAAGCAGGTACTTAACTGTGGATTGAGTTATAGTCTTAATTTCTCTGTTTATTTTCAAAATTGCTGATTAAACCCCTAAAATTGCCAAACGCCTTTATCCCCATAAGAAATATGATGTTCTGAATTTCTAAAAGTGAAAGATGAATAGAGATCCTGGCTGTCTTTCCCCACCTCCTCCCCATTCTCCTCTCTGGGCTGTGCTGGTCCCACACCTGCATTGCTGTGTCCTTTCCAGTGATGCTGCACATGTCCTTACAACTGCAGCTTTAGAAACTCCTCGCACAAAAGATGAATCGCTTCGGCAGTGCTGGCAGCACTAGTAGTTCTTTCCTCCCCTGCTCCAAGCACAGAAAGAGGTTTTCCCACTTTGATCAGGAAAAGCCTGACCGAATTGATACCCCAGGGGTCACGGAGTGGGAGGCAGGGACAGGAGCCTTCAGTCAGGGTTTCCATGCAGGGGGCCTCCCCATCATCTCTCTCTCCCAGGCACAGACAGCCAGACGCTGCTGCTCTCCCACTGCTGCCCGTGAGGGTCTGTACAACAAGGTAAATGACCCTGGAGGAAGTATTCTGTGGGAAGAAATCCTGGCACCTAGCAGTGAGAACTTTGCTAGCTGTAGAAGCTGGGTGCCTAGGGACTCGTGTAACCCCACAGTCCCACCTCTTTGCCTTCTCACTATTGTTCTCACCTGGCACACGTAGCAAAAGCAGAGGTTCCTAATTGCCTTTTTTTTTTTTTCTTTTTTTTAAAAGCAGACCAGTCTAATTTCTGCTGAGTGAGCAGAAATACCCATTAATTTGGAACAGGGAGGGAGGAATGTGTAATGGGCAAAGAAGCATGGATGAACTCCATACTTGTCTCCACAGTAAATGAACCTGCAATGAAGCCAAAAGCCCCATCACAGTCTCTGGAGGAAGGTACAGTTCACGTCCTCCTTATGGCACGCTCGCTGTCCACAGCAGCAGAACTTCTCCCTCTCAGATCCACAAGTTTGTAGTAGGGAAATGAGCACTAGGTTTATATTTCAGTGCCTTTCTTTTGTTGGTGTTCTTTAAATATTCTGGCTACTGTGAACAAGGTTTTTCTGGGAGAGTGGGTCAAAGCTAGAACTATCAGCTTCTATCAGACACGTTCCAAAAATAAATTGGCAAATTTGTGGTAACTCATTATCTTCAGCACATGGCTGCTGTCTGTAAAGCCTGCCAGGCTTGCATGCATACTGACTAATGATGTTAAAACAGGGAATAGCCACTGTGATATGATACTCTTGAGTGGCCTGAGAAAGTTATAATGTGTGTTTCTTTCAGTTCAGTGCACTAAAAAGAAAATGCGCTGGTCTGGGCTTGCCTAGCTTGTCCATGTCTTAGATTGTTCTAAGATTTACTTCGTTATAAGTACGGGAGGTGAGGTAGGATGTGACACTTGTGGCTTATGCGATCTGGGGTCAGTGTCCCCTCGGGGTTCTTTTTCCCTCTTTTCTTAAATATTTCAACTGCGGAGTCTTCAGTGCTGGGAGCGTTTTCTTTGCACTTGTGCAGCCTGAGCACAAAGAGGGCCCCAGTTGGGTGCCTGAGGTTTCTATAACATGTCAAATAAAAGAAAGAGGCTGGACATGACCAGGCTTTTTTTGGAACAATATAGAGGGGATGTACTCTGGTGTATGTGCGCACAGGTCTTAAGGAAACTAATAACTCCTGTCGATGTGTATGGTATAACAGGGTGCTAAAAGAAAAAAATGTATGGCAGTTCAAAGGATGTGAGGAGATGTGTGTAATAGGAGAAGGGTTAACACAACAATGTGGAAGTGAGGAGAGGCATGTGTTAAATCAACTGGAGTTATTGCAAGTCCAGGAAGAAGGTGTAAGCTCTATTTTGAGCCTCTTGAATCCATTGTGAATGTCTCTTGCCATCCGGTATGATCTCTGAACTCCAGTAAATCCTTGTCAGAGCTTGTTCTGGGATGCTTGAACTAGGAGGAAGCTTGCAGATACTGCAACTGCCGAGCCTTGTATTGAGGAAGCACCTGGGTCATGTCAGGCTGAAGCGCAGAAAGTGCGACCAGTTATATTCTGAGGTGGAACCCTGGATCTGGTTTGAGCTGGTGGATAGTTGCTTCAGAGCGTGTTCAGATGTCCCAGGGCAGTCCAGAACCAAATGGTGTGAAATGCTGTTAGTTTTGCCTTCCTGCTGTGTTTGGTGAGGGTGAGGATCTGACAGCCTGGGAGGAGCCCTCTATCCAGCATGTGAGGTCCTATGGTAGCACCAAAGGCTGGCAGTCAGAGGCACAGAATGTGGAAAATTGAGCTGGATTTGCTTTGTGTGAAAATCTCTTTCGTTCCAGACCCTGTGTTTGTCTGGTGGCTAAAGGGAGGGCAGAAAGCCAGGAGGGCGCAGGGATCCTCTGAACCTCAGTCGAGGCATTTATTAGGGCAGTTGTCATCTTCACGCTAACCTGGTCAAACCAGGGGAACATCCAGTTGGTTTGGGGGTAATTTGTAAGTTGGGAAGAGGAGCACCTTGGCAATAATGTTGGAAATGACATTTATCTTAGCTAGTCACTTCTTTTCCTTCTGGAAAACTACAAGAATGAGCCAGATTACTTTGTTGTTAGGACACCAAGCTTTTCTGCTGATTGCATACAGGAGAAAAATGAGGAGTCTCAAATGGTAGGATTATTAAAACAATGCTCAGTGTTTGTCAATTGATGTTTTATAAACAGAAAAAGCAATTAGGTAATGAATAGGAAAAGATAAGGGATGTGTTAGGATATCAAATGAATATTTTGGGTATGAGAAACCCTTATGCACAGGAGAATTTTGGAAGGGGTCTGGGTGCAAATGTGGAGTACTTTTGGAAAACCAAGCTGTTTAAGCCATTTTATTCTGGGATCACAAGTCAGGTTACAGAATTGGCAACACCTTGAACCACTCATTTCAATATCTGTGTTTACAAACAGCGATTAAGGATTTTATTTCCGTTATGCCAATAAAAGGTGGCTTTTAAAAGCCTTACTAATCACAGAAGATCTAAAAGCCCTTTGTCAAAATACAGGTCTGTGTCCAACCTGACTTTAGAGTGGGCTGTTGCTCTCATTTCCCCTCCTGGCTTTCCTCCTGATGCAAAGTGGTTTAGTTATCCAGATCCCTGCACCCAATTTTTCTTTCTCATTTTCCTTGATATTTTAAATATAAGTTAGGCAGGACATTAATGTGTTCCACCCCCTCAGATTATTTAAACCTATCTTGCTCATGTTTCAGTCAGGTTTAGCAGAAGTGCTCCACTTCGGAACAGGATCGTGACATGCTAACCTTGTGAGGGCTCAGATGAAACTTGCTTGTTTGACTTTTCCTCAGATTCAGTGACCTGGTTCTTCTATGCTCCCTCTCTGCTGCAAGGAGAGTGAAGGACACTTGAAAGGGAAATCTTTGAAACTTGCCCTACTTTTTGGAAAGTTTCTCCTAACTGTTTGCATTGGCTTCTTGTTTCTTACCATCCCTTGTTTCACTCTGCAAAAGGATTGTGTAAATAGAAAATAATAATATAAATATAAAAGTGTCTTTATTATAGTTGAGCTGGAAGGATTAGTGGCAAATTCTTGTAGAGTAGACACTGTAACAGCCATGGTTACTGAGCAACGAGCCCGAGCTGGTTAGGCACCCTTTTGCTGGACACTGTAAAAGGCTCATCCAAATTAATCCTCTATTTCGTGCCACAAGACAGCCTATTGTACATGACAAACATAAAAGCATACAGGAACCTAACATTAAGAATTATTCCCAAACTCCCAAGCTTTGTAACTTGATGCATCAAACCATTATTGTAAAATCTCATTTGAGAAGGGTGTTCAAACCAGTGGGCACAGCAAGGGTTGGAAAAGTGCACTAAAACTCCATCCCAGATCCTGAATCAAAGAGCAGTTTTTCAGGGCCGGCTCTCTGTCCCAGAACAGGAGCAAGTGGTGTCAGGGTACAGGTTACTGACTGAGCAGGGATTCTGCCATCTGCTGCCAGCAGCAAGGAGAGGTGTGGGGAACGGGCAGGACGTGCTCCACCAGGCTGTCCTGTTAAGGCCAGGTTGGACGGGGCTCTCAGCAGCCTGGTCCAGGGGAAGAGATCTCTCTGCTCATGACAGGGTGGCTGCTCCATCCCTGGAGGTGTTCAAGGCCAGGTTGGATGGGCCCTGGGCAGCTTGATCTAGTGGGAGGCGTTCCTGCCCATGGCAGGAGAGTTGAAACTAGGTGATCTTTAGGGTCCCTTCCAACCCAAACTATTCTATGACTAGACAACCTTTAAAGGTCCTTCACAACACAAACTATCCTAGGACTCTATGCTCTGTGCAGGTACCAAGAAGGCTTTCCTGAACTTCCCAAATGCTCTTTCTGCTGTGAGTCAGGAAGCTTTGTGTTGGTGTCTAGTGGGGAGATGCTTGGTAATGCCAGTTTCCAGATGGCCTAAGGTCATGTTTACAATGTTGTGATAAGGATAAGCGATTTGAGGCTGATTTTGTTTGTCTTCTGGCTTGCTACTTCTTTAATAGTTGTCTTTTCAAATCTGACTTGTTCATTTTTCCTTCTAAAATACTACGAACACACCTTTTCTCATTCAAAGAGAACAAGGATACTCGCAGTCCCGGAGCCTTAGGAAACTTCTACTATTGCACACTTAGAAGAATTAGTAGCCCAGCATTTCTGATCCTTAACTCCTGCCCTGTAACCACTGCTCCCTACTTGAGGAGATGCAAGGACTAAACCAAACTGTGACACTTTGCATTAGCTTCACCTGTAGGCTGCCTCCCAAAGCACTGCATGCAGATGCTCTGCTGGCTTTGGCACTTCGAGACAAGTAACAGCATTAGGATTTGCCTATCTCTTTTGGGTGACTGCTTAAAGTCTGTCCAATCCCACTCTACAGTGCTGAGACAGACTTGCCGTCGTCTTGCAGATGTGGAGACAACGATTCCTCTTTCTTGCTAAACTACTCAACATCTGGTGATCTTGTTTTGCTAGAGTATCTCTTGGGGAGTTGCAGGTATAGGTGACCTCAGTTCTTAGCACCTTTGGCATGTTTGTGTTCAACCAGGTCTTCTGCTGCTAACTAGAAATCACAGCAGGTTGGATTTGCCTTCCGAGACTCAGTCTTCCTTGCTTTGTTCCTCTGCCTGATGCCTGGGAAGCCCACTGCTTTGCTAAGACTGCTCTGGGAGATCTTAGATTCTGGCTCAAGTGGGGAAAGGAACCAAAGCTGGCAAAACCGGTCAGTTGTGGCTTGTGCAGTCCATGTTCTGCTGCCTGTTGCCAGCAGCATGCTCTCCCTGCATAGCATGCCATATTATTTCCATTTCTGCTCACTGTGTTCTTCTCTGGCACAAAGAACAAAAGCAGGTTGGTATGGATGGGTGAGAATGCACAGCTTTGTTATTAAAATGGAGACTTTTCCTGCTTGGACTCTTGCATTGGAAAGAGCATCCAGTGATTAATCTCCTCCTGGCTTTGTTCTATTTATGACCAAGGAATTGGCTCTTGGAGAACTTCCTGTTTTTTGGAGGGACTTTGTAAGGTTGGTTAATCTGTAGTCATAGTGACTGAAGTCAGAAGAGTTTCTATAGTGACCAGATGGAGATAAGATTGCTAGTGGTGGCTGCTGAAGATGCTGGATGCCAAAATTGCAAACAGACCAGTTGAGTCAGAGTTCTGTGGCTCCACAGTCAGTTTGGACCTGAACGTCCTCTTTGTTTTGCTGAACAAAAACCAAATAAACAAAACACTGAAGGCAATTAGCTTTGTTTGCTTGCCTTTGTTCCCTCTTCTCCCAAATCATTGTAAAATTAGGAATAATGCCAGCGAATTCTGTAGCTATTCAGTGGACTGAAGCTGATGCATAGGAGATGAGAAACAAGTAAGTATAATACCGCTGTTTTCAATAACCATCCCATTCAGTTTTAGCTTTTATTCCATTTAATTTCTCTGGTCTGTATTTAAGGAGTTTTTTTGACTACCATGAGAGTAACAAGTATCTAGGTGTTCATATAATACTTTTCCAGGAAAGGTCTCTGTTTTGCCCAGCACCAGCACTCTCCTTTCTTTGGAATTTGTCCTGCAGCCTCTTGGTTGTGTCTGGGGTGGCAGATGTGCCACCTGTGAGTCAAATACCAAGGGGATGTGCTGACCTTCGGGCCATGCCGATAAGGGACAAAATTCCAGGATGTACATGCCATGAATTGCACTACATAAAAGGGTTAATTCTGACCTCTCCCTTCTTACAAAAGCTTTTTTGTGCATTGGCTGGGGGGCAGCTCCCACCAAAGCTTATCGTGTGAACATTGAGGTATAAAACAATACAGTAAGGAAACCCCCCCGGCTGCTGGGAGAGGGACCAGTGCTGAATCTGCATACGTGGCATCCGTGATGTACGGTGCACGCACGAGGCAAAGGCAATATCCCTTGCTGGAAAAAAAAAATAAAAAATGCAAGAGTGGATTTTCTGGTTGCTGGAAGCACTTAAACTGATAGTAAACCCACCTGACCTTGCTTTCCCCATAGCCACATCCCTCGAGTACCACACAGCCCTTGGAATTCTGTATCTGGTCCTTAATGACCACATGGGAGAGGTGCAAGGTGCTACGTGTGAGTGTGAAATGTGTTCCCATGTTCAGCTCTTTACTCTCACAGGTCCTAAAAACTCCCTTGTGGTTTTTTGCATGAATACGCTTGCTCCATCCTAAGTGAGGGCTTTGCGGTCCAGCCTGTTGTTTGTGAAGAGCACTGGGAATCACTGCACAACCGTGGCTGTGTGACCGCAGTGGAAGGTGACAAGTGTTCAGGGCCCTGGAGCAAACACAGCCCAGTTGGAACAGCCCCTCAGGAAACATCTTGTGATTTGTGGCGGTAAAGCTTGGGGGCTTCCCACGCTATTAAAAAGACCATGGAAGCAAATCTTTGGCTAGATTTTTTTCTGGTAGCTCCCTGCTTTGTCTCCCCAGCTCTGTACTTGCCTTTGCCCATGATCATGACCAAGTCCTTGCTGCTGCCTCTGCCTCATCCCCCTGGTTAATCGGGCTACTCCCTGCCTTTCCAAGCCTGTCACAAGGCCATGTTTGCGGTTTTTGTTGCTCTTTGTGAGCAGTGCAGTGGGACAGGCCATAAAACACTGGTAGCGGTGAGGCTGATGGGTCCCAATAGCAGCACACTCAGCCAGTGCCACGTGGCAATGCCCTCAGTCCAGCATCCTTCCAGAGAGGTAGATGCTCAGTAGCCTCCTTGGGCTCCCTGGGAACACCCCAGCTGATGCTTTACCTTCTCTAACCCTTTTAGCATCGCTTTAGGCATACGGCCTTTGATGTGACTGCAGCTGTTGGCAGCGCGGAGTGTGCCCGGAGGGCAGCAAGCTGCCCGCAAACACCATTCCTTCAGGATGTGCCAGCACAGCCTGACAGCAAACAGGGTCGGGCTGAGACAGACCAGTCCGAACATTTGCTAATTCCTAGGAGTGTTGCACCTCTATCTGCAAAGCTTTCCTGCAGCTGAAAGCTGCTTCCCTCGAACACCACTGTCAGGGGTGTGTGGGAGGGTGAGGTGCACACACACGGTGTGGCAGCTGCATGAATGCACTGTGTGTTAGCGATGCAGAACACGGGTATTAAAACAGCAGAGATGGGAGCAATTTTAGACCTATTCTGTGAGAAAGACATCTGAAAAGGAGAACTTGTGCAACTCTGTGGGGGATAAACCCCACCCCAAACAAACCAGGTCAGTACTGCTGATGGGCTGAGAGCAACAGCTGCCCCAGCAGTGTCTCCTTTCAGCTGTGACAGGAGATGAGCAAGGCATGGATTCAAGCCCTGGTCCATTAATGAGCTGTCCCAGCTGAGGCTGGTTGATGCCAGTTTGCTACCTTCACGTTGTGTGGTTATTTCTGGCCAAGGGACGACTAAGCCTTCAGTGGGTGTGCAGTACGTCAATAACTATAATTAAGCTTTTGCGGTTCTCTTGCAAACTCTGAAATCTGTAATTTTCATCGTGGTCCCCTCCTAGTATTGCTGGGGGAGGGAATGGGCTTTGTTGGACTGACAAAGAATAAAAGAAAATGTAAAAATCAAAGCTAGAAAATAAAATGCTGATCAGTGCCGCTCGCAAATATTATAATTCAGTGTTACTTCTATTTTAAAGGAGGAGGGAAATGGAAAGCTTGGCATTTCTTGCAATCTTCCAACTACTTTGGGGAAAGTTTTACCCAGAGATTAGTGTGTTCCTGTTGTTTAATAATGGCATGTCAGGAAAAACAAAAAACAGCTCAGGATGAAGGGGTGAAGAGCACAGAGAAGCTTTCTCCACAAGGTACCGTACACAGGACAGGTGTCTTTTCACAGTACTTACCAAGCGTAGAGGTGCTGAGGGGAGGCTCTGTGGACGTGTGGCATTGTGAAGGTGTATTCCTGGGCTCTCCTTGCTTTGCTACTCACTGTTATTGGTATGGAACAAGTTACTAATGGTCTGGTCTTATTTTCTGAAATTGAAGTGATAAGTACAGCTCCAGAGATTGCTGAGCCCAACCCTGTTTGCTCAGGCATCTTTCCAATTGTACCTTTATGTATTTGAGTCTTTGTGTGGGAAGGGAAAACTGCACGGATGGGTCATGAATTAGGAATCACAATAACTGCGAAGCGCTTTCAGGATGCTATGATGAAAGACACCAAAGTGTTTTTCATACTAACAACCTGTTTATTGTGCGTTTGATGGGGATGGCTGGTTTGGGTGTTAGTCCAAAGAGGGCAAAAGTGAGAGCTGTGTTACCCACAACAGTTAAACATCAGTTAAGGACTGAGGCCCTGTTACCTATTTGACAGTGAGGCAGTCAGGTGCACTACATCAGCATTACAGAGAAAATACTGTACCTGTTTGCTGCCTGGGGCATAGCCACTGACAAGAATATTAAGAGTATTGTTGCTTATTCAAGACTTTGAAGATGTGAAATATTAAATAGTCTCATTTATTCCGTTCTGCTGATTAGTGCAAGTCTGGCAGTGGGTTTTGGTGTGGTTTGTGTAATAAGTGTGGGATTTGATGGGAAAAGAGCCACAGTCAGAGTTGTTCGGAGAAGAGCTTTTCAAGATACACTGAGCAATGGAACATGGTTAAAAGTTGCCCTTTTTAATCTAAATGAGAAATAGTTTAATGTTAGCTCCTAAAGAAGAAAAGACAGAAAAAAATGGTATAACAGAAGAAAGGCAGGTGTTCTGGCTGGCTGTGAATCAAGATAGCACTGATAAGTATAAATTTTGTTTGCATGTGAAGCAAAAGTAGAAGTATGGCAAGTTTGCCGGTGGAAAAGTTTGCTCATGACACGCAAACGAGATGTTCCATATGAAGAGGGATTTGACGGTTTTCTGAGAAACTGAAGAGTAAACAGTGTTTCTCCTTGCGTTTTGGAGTGCAGAACTTGACCCTGAACTAACCCGTGCCAGTGACAAGGCTCCTGTTCAATCCTACAGACTTTGGGGGAATGGGAAGTGGGAAGCAGGATTAAAAATGTCTTGATCTGGTCTGTACAATGGCTGCTCTGTAGTGATGCTGCTGGATACTGCAAATAAGGGTTTATCCCCTTGGCTACGTTTCTGAAATATATAAGGGCCAAATTCTCTGTGCTATTCCCCAAATACCAGCCGAATGCATGCAAATTCTCCTCAGCTCTGTTGCTGTGACCGTGAACGGTGGAAATGCAGGATTCTTACTAACTTTTCTAACATTCACTTTTGCTTTCTGAAAGCATAAAGGGGGTTCGTATTGAGTGTTGACAGTGTTGATGTGTGTGTTTGTTTGCAAGTATATACAAATCTGCTTCTAGGGCTCTCCAAGGCAAGTGAGGGACGCCCAGCTGCAGTCAGTGACACTGTCAGTTCATCTCCAGAACAAGTTTGGTAGTTTAAACCCTCTTAAACCACATTAGGAAGGCTGATACGCTGCCTGCTATGGAGTAGCTAGTCCACGAAAGAGTTTTCTGGCAGCAGTGAAATGCATCCCAGTGACTCTCTTCTGTAAAAACTTTAGTAGGTATCTTGTACAAAAGGATTCAGAATTCATTTTTTTAAAACAAAACTAGGAAGAGTGGCTTCATAATGTAGGACTTGAAACAATAGATACTTTTGATAGGAAAAGCCTAACTAAAATAGAGCCTCTGTACTCCATCCTAATTAACAATACGGGGTGCCGACCATGCTGTGCACGCTATACTCTGATCAGCTGCCTCGGGGGAGCTCACACTGGAAAGTCAAACGTTGCAGAGCTGTGTGGGATTTGGTCCAGGTGCGTAGTTCAGGGGGATTTGCTTTTGGCAGAGAAACCTCCTTCCACAGGCACGTTGATGGGATCAGAATCCCTGATGCTCTGATTATTGCTTTAGTGAAGGGTTTTATGAGTCACATGGAACACACCCCAGGAGACTTAATGCGTGTGAAGGAAGAAGATCAGCAGTTTGTCACAGGCCAAAAGCAAATCTGTTACTAGTAGATCTTCCCTTTTTAAAGGAACTGTGGACCAGAAAGGCTGGAGTTAGCCATGAGTCTATACAAGCAAGAAGTCCTGGTGAAACCACAGGATGCTCCAGAGGCCTGAGAAGTCAATGCAAGTGTTTCTGTTGCCCTTGACAGGCTTTGGATGAGATCTACATGCTGGGAGAGCTAGAACAATGCTGATTGAATTTTATTCTGTATTTTGCTTGTTGGAACAAGCGCTTCTCACTCAGCAAATTTGGCCTTATCAGGGTTGAGTAGACTGCATCCACAGAGTGTGTTTAATGGGAATGGTGATGGCCCACCCCCTGACTTACCTGAGCCTTATGTCCAGGGGTTCCAGAGCTCATGGTCTTTCATGGAAGGTCCCACGATGAAGCTGCTTTGATGCATTCTATGCAGAACAGTTATATTTAAATTACAATAAAATTTTTTTTAAAACCCACCTCCCCTACTCTGAAAACAAGCAAGTAAACAAAGTCCCCTTCCATGAAAGCCATTTCAATTGCTTCATTTTATTTCCCTCTTCTCTGTGCAGAAGGGGGTTTATTTCACCAGTGGGTGAATAAATATTGACTTTTTTTTTTTTTTTTGGAGTTGGAGGTACGGAGACACAACCAGGTCTCTTATTAGTTCTTACCCAAACATCAGTAAATACAGCCTTTCTGCAGTGGCTCCAGTTTGGAGAGCTTTACCAAATACTGTTGCTATTGAAGTGCAGAGAGAACGAGAGTGTGCAGATGTGAAGAAGTGTGTTTGCTGGAAGGAAGAAAGCCTATTAGCTTTGAAGCAGATTTGTATACTCTTGGTTAACATACTGAGTATGTCAGAAGAGACCTCTGTGAAGGGCTGTGTTTCTGCTTTATATGTTAACAATCCAGGAGAAGTACGAAGAAATCAAGCATTGTTCTGCTCTAAGTGGCACAGATCGCATTTCAGCCAGTGCAGATAAAGTGCTAGGAATTGTCTACTATACTCCAGAAGATGTATTTGAATTGCATGTTTAATCAAAAGGGTTTTTTTCACGTAAGTCTTTACAGCCAGATAAAACTGAACAATCTCTAATGAACTGTGCATCTGGACGGTGGCAGGTCATGAATATAAAAACTGGTTGGGAAATAGATTTACACTTTCTCCTGTAGGATGGGCTGCTGCCAACTGCATAGTAAAGCAATAACAGCTCGCTGGCAGTGCTTTATGTCTGGAGGTCTTAAACCTCTTTACACATAAGATGATCTATATCACAAGCTTCACTCTAGAGACAAGAAAATAATGGCACAAAAGCAATGGTTAAAGTTGCTGCAGGTCACTTTGCAGGTCACTGGAATAGTGGAAACTAAAACCAAGCTCTGCGGAGATCTAGGTTAGCGTGTGCTCCTTTGGATGCTACTGCCTCCAGGCACAGAAAAGCCTGACAGGCTCAGTCCAAGACATCCAGGACCAAACAGCCATTAAGAAATGAGG
This sequence comes from Phaenicophaeus curvirostris, assembly GCF_032191515.1. NCBI lineage: Eukaryota > Metazoa > Chordata > Aves > Cuculiformes > Cuculidae > Phaenicophaeus > Phaenicophaeus curvirostris. The sequence continues at coordinate 6,373,484 of NC_091411.1, forward strand.
TAACACTTTTTTCCCACTAACCAGCCACATCATTGTTCATCAGAACAGGGATGAGCAATGGCTGCAGAAATAGCTGAATGCGCAATTGCTAAAGGACCTGGTGTCATAGCAGTAGATTATGTCTTAAAGTTAAGCAATTCCCTGATAAGGGTTGGTTTGTGTCTTAAAGTTACTCTCGAACTACCCAAATCAAGTTACAGTTAATTTCATGCTGATACTTCAGAACTTCGTAGAGTACAAGGTGGCTGTCTCATCCTTCTCACTGCTAATGGAGATTTTTTTTGGTGTTGTTAGGGAGCCCACTGTGGGGCGGAGCCCATGAGATGCTCATCTCAACTCTGTCTAGTCTCACTCTTCCTTCATTTTGCCCTGGGCTTATTTCCACTTCAATTTCTTCCTGACACAAGGCAGGTATGATTTCCCTTTGACCAGTAAACTGCTCCCAAAGGCCTGCCCACCACCAGTACACTGAGTTATGTTTCCTTTCCAAATATCATCAGTTCCAAAAAAAATAAAACTTTTTCCTTGTAAACCCCTTTTTGGTTTTGTTTTAAATAGTATTATCTTAAATGTTGGTTGTAACAAAAAGTCGGTTTTATGTCTTCTGAGCTTTTTGTCCTTCCCCTCCCCACTAAAACTGCTCAGAATCTGACCCATGCTTAGTTTGTCTTGCACAAAATCTTTGTACCAGGCACTTGCATGGTAACACGCTGTCTCTCGAAGGCCAAGACCTTGCATTGATTTCTGTCATTTTGAACTCAGCCTTGAAGTCTGGTGGGTGTGCAAATGGGCTGCAGCTGCTGTAAGCACCATGTTCTCATGCATCCGCAGAGCAAACAGCATCTCTTCTCTGACAGGACATAGCGTGACTCAATAGTCAGTACTTTCCAACGGTTGTTGCCTGCAGATACCTAACTTGTTGTTCAATGTGTTTGGAACAGATCAGGCTCGCTGTTCCTATCCACATCAACTCTGCGTTGCACGTGCAGGGACTCTGGCACAAGCACTGATCTACACCCACCTCAGCGCTACCAGAATATCCGCAAAGCAGACACATCACTCTAGGAGTGGACAGAGCTGCCTCAGACTCATAAGTGCTGTGCATGTATGACTTGTAGAATTCAGACTTAAATCTTATCTACTAGTTTATGCTTCCTGCTGTAGTCATAGGCTGTTGTCCCTAGTATGCAGGAAATTTAGATCACCGGGCGCTCTTATGCACTAGTGTAACATCCATCCTTGCACTCTCAGGGTGGTTCTGTTCCATGAAGAAAAGATGTGCTGTTTCTTTAGAGAAAGATCACGTTACCTGCATGCACCCAGGATAGCTCACATCCATCTCCACCAGCTGATCAGGGCCCTTTGGCACACCAGCAGGAAGAGCACTTGTGCCTGCTGATGCATTACTGCATTTAACTAGAAAACCTCCAGCCTGGAAGAATTGCTGCTCTGTGTGCAGCAGCCGGGGGTGGGGGGGTGGATTTTGATGGCAGATTATATCCCACCACGCTCCTCTGGTGATAAAAGCGGGGGAAAACTGCCTTGACTTTCTCCTGTGCACTTCAAAATATAGCACGGGATCGCCACACTCCACCAAAGGTGGCAGAACAGCCTGGTCTGGTGGAGGATGCTGCCCAGGACTCTTGACTTTTCTGTAATTTCCAGTAGCACCAGTGACTGAATAGATCCTAAACTAGGGGCAGACTGAATACAGCTTAGGAGGGAAAATAAAAGGGCGTTAGCAAAATCAGGCAGCCTTTGCCTGTTATCTTAAATAGAGATAGTCGGGATTTAGGAGCTGTGGTAACCTTCTTATCAAAGCATGCTGATGTGTTACTCTGTTGTGTCTTACCTATCAGTTTAACATCAGCTGAACAATTTATTTTACAGCCATCCTGTAAAACTCTGGTTCTCAAATAAAGTACATAGAAGCGTATGACAGAGTTGTAATCAGCAGCATTTCCTTGGGAAGGGTGGGCTTGGACTTGTATTGCTGCTTAGTGTTTCCTTTCATTCCAATGGAAAAAAAAGGCTCGGTTTAATGATTAACAACCCTTCCTACCTCTCGGCTGGCTGGGCAGCCCGGTGCGATATGGTATAGTTGGAAAGCATAGAAAGATCAGTCTTTGCCAGACATGGCATCCCCACAGCACTGGTCAAGAGACAAAAGCCTTTAGTGTTCCCAAAAAGAATTTAAAACATTTTACATCAAACAGTTGCAGAAGTTCAAACGTGTCACCGCTAGCCTGTGGCACAGGCTGGGATAGGGTTTGTTAGAAAGGCTGCAGAGTGAGAGGGGGGAAAGAGCACTAGGGGGTAACTTGGTTACTTACATGATTTTTGAGCTTTTTCTGCATGTTCTTCTGTAAATTAATAGTCTCCATAGTGCACTGGGAACAAGAAATATAACCCACAGCAGCTTTTGCATCACAGAATAGACATCAAATGGAAGTCCTCAAAATTTGAAGTGCTACATGTCCTGCTGCTTGGCTGAAACCTCCTGTTCTTGCACTGGTGGCTGAAGCCAGAAAGAGAAAATGAACAGGAGTATCACCTAAGCGGACTTCAGCTTCTGCTGACCATGACTCTGCCATGGGCAGAGAGCCTTCTCAGCAGCCAAATGAAGTTCATCAGCAGGTTTCTGCTCGTGCGCAGGTCCTTAAAGGGACTTTAGGCCAGGCCTGGAGCTAGTGCCAGTCACTCAAATAGAGTTCATGACTGTGAGAAATGCTGATGCAGTTATGTTAAATATAGGATCTGAACAGCAAAGTTGTGGAGGGATTGGGAAATCCTGTGCAGGGAATTACATACTTGGGAGAGCATCTAAGCAAAGCATGGAGCGTGTAAGGGCTGGTGGGGCTGGGCCGCACTCAAAGGTAGCAAGAGGAGGCTAGAAATGGTCACTTGAGAGTAAATATTTCAGTGCTGCCCCCCAACAGCAAGGGATCAGTACCGGCCCCCCTGCCTACAGCCTTCTGAGAGTTTCTTTCTGCCAAGGCTGCTGATACTTGCAGCGAGGCATCCCTGGGAGCTGGAGACTGGAACAGCCGTTCCCTCCCATGCCAGCTAGCTGCATTGCCGTGGTCTGGGAGATGAGTCCTGTTTCTGTGGATGGGTAATCTTCTGCTCCTGTGGCATTTACCAGCCTTCTCCAGTATCCCTGCTTCATGCAATACGTATTCCTTGGCCATACCACATGGCTGCTTAGCCATGTCCTCCCATGATTACAGGGACTGTCACCCCTTCGTGGCAGTGGCACTTCCCACAGGGTGGATTCGCTTTCCCTATGGCTCCAGCAACTCTTAACCAGGTACCAAGTTTAGCTACTCCTCAGCCCAGAGGGCAGTGAAAGGCTCTTTATCCCATCTCTCCTCTACATGTTTGTTTGATCCTTCCCCACAAGTTTTTCCGGTGCCTTGGGTTTCACGCTGCCAGTGCCTTCTGCTGGGTCCTGCCATGGTTTTAAACGTGAATAGAGCATTTATCTAGATATATCTAAATATATCCCTATAATTCCATGTCAATTCTGGGGGCAGTGAGCGATTCAGGATATTTCTCTGACTTGTGCAAAAGTAAAAATGATTGAACTGTAATTCAGTGTTGTTTTTCAGGCCAAGCCAAACCGGGAGGACAAGCCCAGGTTAGTGTCTGGGATTCCTCTGGTCCTTGAAGCTGGGCACTGTGAGTCATGTAGTGCAGCAATAATACGTTCTTGCCATGGCTCCTAGATGCCTTCACGCTTGCGTTTCCAAGATGAGCAAAGAGACTAAGTTATATTAATAAGAGCCTTGATGCTTAACCAAGGTACGGATCCTGAGGAGGGGTGGGTACTGATTCTTCTGGAAACTGGCTAAATATGGGTGAATATTTTAAATGCTGTATTTATTTAGGCAATAATGATATGCTGCATTTTTTGTAGAGGTGCATTTTGTCAAAAGCAAGTGTTCTGTTCCCGGTGTGTGGTGGCATTTCCTCCTCCTCTCTACTTTTCTAATTTTGGCTAATTAGACTAGAACGGTCAATTTCACCTTTTTTTTTTTTTTATTTCACTGCTGCAATGATTTACTTTGGTCCATTTAATGTTTTTAAATGGCTTCTATTTAAACTTGGAAGGGAAGAAAAATAAATCTGCTAAATATATTTCTACTCAGATCATATGTTGTGGCTTCTCTCTTTTTAAAGAATGAGGTCTAATTTTTGAACCTGAATTCACTTGGCACTTGTCTTGGCTTCAGCAGCGCTGGGTTTCCTTTTGTTTTAAACTAATTCCCTTTTTCCTACAGCTGGGCTACATTTATGTCTCTGTGCTAGTAAAGCTTTTATGCATGTGTTTGGTTTGAAAGTGTTGATCTGAGCAAAGCTAAGCACGTGCGGAGGGTTTGAGGATGGGGCTCCGAGTGCATTTTAGGGACTGAAGCATTGCCAGTCATTTCCAACTATCCACGCGCATCCCACTCACAAAGACTTCGCAAAAAGATGCAGCACATCTTACCCTTTCAGTATGGGAAGCTGGGGCCTTCTTCTTTCCTGGGTAGAGCAGGGTTTTTCAGAGGGGAAGGAAGGCTACAAAAAAACTTACAGCTTTTGGAGGAGAGCAGGAGGATGCAAGGTGTATTCAACTGGCATTTTCACAAACTTCTTTGCAAAGTGTTTTTTTAATAAATGAAAGTTTTGTCTCAAATACTTAGGCTTGGCTAGAGTATTTGTCTCGGTGAGGAATGCGTAACTGAGAAACACAGAAAAAATCAGCTGAGAGAAAAAAAAAGCTAAGAAAATTAGAGATTTTATGCTTATCTGACAAGCTACGTGGCTGCATTTTGTCTGTAAAATCCCAACTGTCAAAGCTGGTCTGGATGGGTCATCAGAGCTCCTGCGCCTCCAGAGGGTTTTGGGACAGATCTGTCTGTGCACAGGAGTTTCTCACAAGTATCTGGGTGTGTAACTTAGCTGCACTCTTCTAAACAGGTTTTCTTGTGGACAATGGACTATGAGGCTGTTCATTATCCACCCCAGTCATAACATTGCTTGTTCCAAATATTTTATGATGGTTACTTAAAGCTTGACCTGTCATAGCAAGCAAGGAAGAAAAATGCAGATGCTTCAAAGCAAAGGCAGGACTAAAATCTTATACCTATAGAAACTGGGATATGCAAACCCACATTCCTGGCAAGGAACCACAAGTCAACTATTTTATGTATTAAAAGAGAAAAGTCCTTAGAGTGTATGGTAACAGAAGACGTCAGGTGTACGGGAGATCTGATTTAGAGTGAAAACAAGTTTGGGCCGCATTCTGAGGTCAGTCATTTTATTAAAACCTGCATTGCTGAGTCAGTTCAGTGAGTTTTTGAATTATCTGCTCTGAGCATAACAGCTCTCTAGCTTCAGGTTCAGGTGCTTGGTGGGTTGACGTTGATCCTACTTGCAGCTGTGTTATTTTCATGGGGACTGTGCAAGTTTAGTGCCCATATCCAGGTTTGAGGTGTTTCTTTTAGCCTAGAAGGTAAGCAAGGCAGAAAACATTCTTTTTTATTCTTTGAACCCAGCTTGGATAACAATACCCGGGCCTGAGGTGATTTAGTTGTGCCTGATCCTTTCCCCTTCTCAGGGGATAAGGTGGCAAGATGCAAAATACCTTTGTGGAGCAGACCCTGGAGTGGCTCCAGCTTTGATGCTCAGACCTATGCTGGATGCTCAGCACCTTGCAGGACCCGTCCTTTGCCCCGTAGACCTTGCAGCCCAAGGAGCTGCAGCCTGCCTTCCACCCTGCAGCAGCAGGGACCATGTAGCTCTCCACCTTCCTTCCTCCAGCTTCATCCCTTGCTGTGGGGTGCCCGGGGTGCCCCCCTGCCTCTGCATGCCTTCCGAGCAGCCCAAACCTGCCCCTCGGAGGCTGGATCTCTGCTCATTAGCTGCTGTTTGCTGAAACCGGATACCTGGGGCACCCCAGCCAGCCAGCGGAGTCCCCTGGCTGCAGCTATTTAAAAGGACAAGGGCAGCCTTAGAATTTCCACCTCTTTCACATCCATGTCCCTCCCAGTGCCCGGTCCCAACATCTCTTCTCTCCTGGATCCCTGCAGCATCCATGACCCGAGAGTGGAGCGACAGCCCGAGGGGGACCTGCCCGCACCAATCCTGGGGAAGGATTATCTGAATTTGGGGGAACCTCAGGCTTGCCAGAAAAACTTGGCTTGCTCAGGGCCCAGGAGCCTGGCAGGCGCTCGCTGCCTCCCAGCGCAGGAGAAACCTTGAGACTGAAGGGGAAGGAGGGAGAAAAGGGGTTTAGGGTTTTGGTTTCTTGTCCCCTTTTCCTTTTTTTTTTTTTTTTTCCAATTATTATTTTTTAAGAAGTAGAAATTGTCATAAGCTGCTGGGACAAATGAATGCCAATGAACACGGGGCTGCAAGGAGACGGTGCACAGCTTCTCACCTCGCTGCAAAGTAAGTGCCCAAGGCAGAGATGCTGTGCCAGGGGGAGGGAGCAGGGCAGAGGGGGCACCCAGGGGTACAGGGAGGAGGTGGGAGGGCTCGATGCGATGGGCTGCCTGAGGGAATCCCATAGAGCTGAGGGGCTTGCTGCATCCTGGTGAGGACAAGAGGGACCTGGAGGTCACCCTGGGGTATGCAAGGTGGCTCTGAAGAGCTGGAAGAGGAAGGGGCGCAGGGATGCAGGTTTTATTCACAGGCAAACATCTCCTCTTCTGGCAGATCTGGCGAAGTGGGGTCTGATTTGCTCTAAAGGACCTTGCATAAGAAAACTCACCTCACCCTCCCTGCCCTCCTGGGGTAGAGCTTGCATCCCTTGGCGGTGGCAGGAGATGAGGGACCGGAGGTGACCTGCACCCAGTCCCCTTCTCTGTGGAAGCAGGGCGGGGTGAGGAGAAGATCAGGGATGGCAATGGGGTTCTCCTGCAAGCTGAGCCCCCACCACAGGCTCCCAACTGCCTCCGCCCAGCACTGAGCCCAGGGAAAAGCCCTGTCAGGTACCTGATGTCACGGGTCCTTTGCCAGCCCGTGGTGAGGTGGGAGAAGCCCGTTGGGGCAGAGGGCTCGGAGCCCAGGGTGAGCAGCAGTGTCTATGAGCAGCCTTCCCCAGTTCAGGGGCCTGTGTGTTTCCTTCTCGGAGCTTGGAAGGGGTCTTCGCTTGCTTCTCAGCCAAGAGAGTTTTTCTTTTTTTTTTTTTTTGTTTTAATTATTTATTTACTTTGATTATTTTTTGTAAGTTCATCGCTACTACAGAGGAGGGCAGCAGAGAGAGGCAGCAGAGACATCCTTAAATAATTTTCATTTCTCAAAATCTGCCTTTTCCTCTTCTCTCTAAGTCCAGAGGAGAGATCCTTGAGGGGGGGTGGGAGGCACATCTGCACTGCAAATAAAAACAATAATTACAACTACCAACCAAACAACAACAAAAAAGTAACTGCCAAGAAAAAAAAATAACACTTTAACTCAAGGACTTTGGAGATCAGAGGGAGATCACAGAAATTGTGCTATTAATAAGGAGGAGGATAAAAAAAAAAAAAAAAGAGAGAGAGGCAAGAAATCCAGCGACCATGGGCCAGCCCGGCTTCCTAGCGTGTACTTTCTGTTCTCTCTCCTTTTTCCCAAGGTAATTGCAGTCTGCCGAGAGGGAGTTAAATGGGATTAAAAGATCTGTGTAAGCAAAAGGACCCAGAAGAGAAGGAGGAAGGAGTGAGCCGTCCGGGCCAGGGGGTGTCTTTGACACAGCTGAGCCCCTTAGAGAGGCAGAGAGCTGAGCTCCTGGGAAGGATGCACCCACAAACCCGCCTGTCCCCCTTTTTCTGATGGATTGCCGCAAAAATTGCCCGAAAGAGACAATGCACTAAACGTGATGGAGCCGGAATCAGAGCCGGTCTCCAGACTCAGAGCTACAGCTGCAGGCAGGGGGTGAGTACAAACTCCGGCTTCTCCCGGGTGGGATGGGGGGTGCCGGGGATCCCGGGAGGGCAGCGCTGCCGGGGCTGGGGTGGGGGAAGACATTCCTTCTGCCAGGGGATGATGTGAAAACTCCTGAGCTGGAGAGAAGAATGGGCTGGGAGGCCACGCTGGAGCGGGAGGGTGGGAATGGGGCTGGGGGTGTGCGGGGGGGAAAAAAGGGGGTGTGAGATCGGGGGGCTCGGGGCTGGGAAAGGCAGAAAGAGCCCCCACCGCGTTCCTACACGCTGGGGAAAGCATCTCCTAGGCTGGGAGCTGGTCCGCTGGGGTTGCACCCACGAGAGATGCAGGAACGGGGCGATCGCTCCCTGCTCCCCCAGCAAACCTCCACCCTCCCCGGGGCAGGGGGGCCGCTTCCCCAGCCCCTCCTGGCAGCGAGGGGGGAAATGCTGCTCCCTGGCTCTGTCCTGCGGGCTGGTGGGGGCACGAGTTACCTGGGGATCAGCGCCGCAGTCCTCTGGAAAGCCATGGGAAGAGCTGAGGCACAGCCAGAGAGGCAGGCGGGTGCCTGCTGGCATGTTCTTCATGTGCTCCGTACACACACACAGCGCACAAATCCTTCTTTTTATCAAGATACAAAAAAAAGAACCACAGCGCACACCCTGCCCGTCTCCTTTCTCCCACAGCCGGGTCCGGCTTTTACTCTTTTCAGTGTTAAATCTGTTGTTGTGGTTATCATCATCATCTTCCATGGGGGGACAACAAGGGGTTAATCCCTCTGGTTGCGTTGTCGGATGTAATGATGATTTACCGACACTCCCTTGGAAAGACTGGGATTCTTCTGCCTGGCAGTTTGAAAAAGTTGTGTGGAGGATCCCTCCGGGCTCGGCTGGGCTCGGGAGATGGGGCGAAAAGGGTGGAAAAGGGGATTTGGGGGCACCCCCCTCTCCGCCCTGAGGGTCCCCCCCAGAGCTGGCAGCCACCCCTTCGAGTCTGGACGTGGATGAATGTGCAGTTTCCTTTGTAGGCTGAGCGCTCGCTCTCCCTGCCTGCATGTCTGTGTGTAAAGTTATGTGGAGAGCGCAGAACTGCTCCCAAGGGCTCCCCTTGAGAGGTTCCCTGTGTGTTTGTACACTCATGGGGACTGTATTTCAGTGCTTTAGGGTTTGTTTTCTTACCTAGATGTGGAGATGTGGCTGTGGCGTGTCTGGAGGTGCTGGTAACTGCAGCGGCATCTCCCAGTTGTACCTTTTTGGTGTTGAGCATGGTCTGGACTGAAATGCCTGCCTGGGATGGAGTGAGGGTGGCTGTCTGTCAACACTGGAGAAGTCAAAAGGGGAACGGACAGATAAAGATTCCTTTGAAAGACCAAGAGCCCACGTCACAGGGAGGGGAAGGGCCCCGATGATGGGGAGATGCTTGGCAGGAGGCATGATCATTTCATGGAGCATCAACTTGTGAGCAGGATGGAGGAGCTGGCCAAAATTGTGCCGCTGATGGGGACAGGGAGATCCTTCTTGACTCCTGGGGCAAGCCAGACCCTGCTGAGGCTGTGGTTAGGAAACAGAGACCCGGGAGAAGGCAGTGTGCCTGCCTGCTCGTCCTTCTTGCATTTCTGTGCCCCACGCTAGCACCGCGTGGCTGCATGGGGCTCGAGGGTTGCAGTGCCATGGGAAATCTGCGCTTTGGTCATTTCTGCTGGCTCTGAGTATGTGTGCCTTTTGTTCCCAGGATCTCCTCTGGCTTAAATACCTCACTAGCATGCTGCTGATCCATTCCCTCCTCAGCAGAGGTCGCTTGCTACCCTTCTCATTATCTCCAGATGGTCTTTTTGCCTGGCAGAGTTGAGTGTTGTGCATCCTGCCCTTCCCACAGCTGGATGTTCCCGTTGGGGCCATTAGTTTTGGAGGGGGTCCTCAGAGCTCAGAGCTGGCTTGTGCCTGCACTTGCCAGGCCACCCTTGTACCACCAAGCCTTTCTCAGGGTGGGTGAGGATTGTGCTGCCTGAAGACAGCTCGTAATATGAACCTTCTGGTGTATTCCCACGTGGCACTAGTGGTCCTGCTTGTCCCAGCACTCCTGCAGCATCCTCTGGAGTGGCCCTGGTGCCTTGGGAGCTGCCAGAGGTGTGGGAGACCCATGGATAGGAGTACAAGGACTGGCTCACCAGGGAAGGAGAAGCCGTCGCAGAGTGCTGAAGCCTTTTCCTAGCTCAAGCAGCCAAAGCTTGTAAAAACAGAGGAACACAAAGTTTTACGGGCTGCAAGCTTAAAATGCCCCTTTTGATTGTTTCTTTCAATGCACTTTTAGTGAGCACAGGCTCAATAAACCACAGAAGAAGGTTTTGCACTCAGCTGTGCCTTGAGAGTGTGTCCGGACTGGAGCACTTGTGCTGTACAGCTGTGGTTGTGCCACCTTGACCCCTTCCAGCTGCACGCTGGCCATGGACAAAGCTTGCCTTGATTCTTCTAGAGGCCTCCGCTGTGTGCCTGCTCGCTGCCACAGCCCTGGGTTCTTGGTATAATGCCACTCTGGTGCTGCCTGCCCCGTGTGCTGGATGAGAAAGCTGCGCGCACGGTGGTACAGCACCCATCTGGTCCCACCAAGGTGGGTCAGCCCTTAGGAAAGCCTGAAAGGGCTGGAGGAGAGAAAAGCTCCTGTTTTATGAGGAAAAGCACATTGCATGCAAGCCAGGCAGGTGATCTTGGGACAAATTATGGCACTGCTGGACAAATTCAGCAATGAGAGTAATAGGCAGGGCAATGGTGATGTGTGCTGCCTGCCTTGAGCAATTGCAGAGCCTCCTGGAGCTCTGTCCCAGGAGGGAAGGGCAGTATCACAGCCAGAGTGACAAGCTGAGGTGCAATGTCAAGGTCCCCCCTCTCCTGCTGTCTTGATGTGCCACTCTGAGTAAGTCCTTTTAAGAAAGCTCCAGCTTCATCCACTTTCTGCAATGGATTGAGGGGATAAAAACTGCCTTGCTTGAAAATGTTGTTTATGGAGGCTACGCTATAGACCAAGAGTGCCCAGAGCTCATGTTGAGCGGATTTGTAGGAAAATTCTGACCAGAGACAGAGGCAGAGCATCTGGGATTTCTTCCCCTCTCTCTTTGCCAATTTGTTGGGGGCATAAGTAGAAATGATGGATGCTTAGTGAAGTGCAAATGGAAACAATGGGGAATTCTATAAGTCTCTGCCAAACCCCATTCACCAAATAAAGGAATGCAAAAACGTTTGTTGGAAGGACAAAAAAAGGAGTTAGATGACAGATCAGGCTTAGCACTGTTTGTCAAGGGCTCCAGCTACTAACTGAGAACACAAGGGCCGGTAGTGAGTGTTGTTGCCTCACACTGCAACAAAGTCAGTAACCCAGACAGACAGGTGTGGTGAGCAGAGAGGAGACCAAGTAATGGGTTGTCAGGAAAGATCCTCTGTTGTACAAAGTTGCTGAGAGCGTATTTGAGTCCTCACAGCCTCGTCAGTCAGTCTTGTATATACCAAGAGAGGAAATAAGTTGTCAGCAGCAGGAGCTCAGAGCTGCGCAGCCCTCTGCCAGCTTTGTGCCCTAACTACACAAGTTCTAGTTCCCAATTAGGAGGACAAGAACCAGCAGTATGAAACCCGTCAGCCCTCTGTCTGCAGATACAAGCATAAACTTTTGAGAGTACAAGGTCTTAGTTGTCTGCAGGAGGGAGGGTTGGCCACACTGGCACTTCGTCTCCACGCTCTGTGCTCTGCAGATCCACCTTCCCCTCCTGGATAAATCCCATGAGGAGATATGGGTGCTGCGGGAGCACGTAACAGGCTTCCAGATGTTCCTTATGCCTGGCTGATATGCATGTTTTTAGGAGAGCAAAGCTTTGAGACCTCCTGCTGCACCATTGCCAGGATACCAGAGGCGTCCTCATAAGAAGCAGCAGCTTTTTCTGGGCCACAGTGGCCAAAGCCCCTAGACAGACCTCTGCAGGCACAGCACTAAGAACATTTTCATCCTGAATTAAGATTAGATTTGGCAGAAATGGTGCCAGAGAAACCCTGGGAATTTCTGGATTTACATACACACTCCAAGCTCTGGGGCAGGGTGGAGAAATTCAGACATTCCTGTTCAGGATCACCCCAAGGATGGGTTGGAGTCTGACCTGAAGAGTTTCCAGCCCTAGAGAGTTTCCCTATTTGGGCTACTGGAGTCTCCAGTAATAATGGTGGGACAATCTTTGAAACCCTCCACTTTGTACCTTGCTCAGAGTGCTGTTAAAGCTCAGGCACTGACATCCAACGTCATCCTTTATCCTTATGGCTGCATGTGTGATGAATTTCTAGTTGACATCAGAAAGTCTGTTTTGATAAATGTTCCCAGGAGCAATGGGTTGGATTCTGGATATTGTGTGCTTGATGCTGGGTGATATTTTTGAGTAGCACTTCTAAACATGAAAATCGCATAGAGGGTGCTGAATTTCATGTGTCCCTACTTAATATTGACAGTTTCTAGATCACTCTTAGATTTCTCAGTATGGACCATGGAAATGTATTTATCTGGGCCATATCTGCTTGTCTGCTTTCTCCTTAAAAATGTAGATGCTGAATGGGGATTAAAAATTAATACCATTTCAGTCATCTCAGACAGTCTCCCTTAGCATGCTGGGTTTGGTGCCTGCATACACCAGACAAAAATCTTGGACTGGAGATGTAAATCGATAGCTGGTTTACGCTGCAGAAAAGGTCTGTGCAGGGTCAATAAGGGGACATCTACATAATTATACATTCCCATTGCTCTCTCCAGAAACCAAGCCTGAGAGAAGAAATACTATAGCTTCCAGGAGCCCTGAAAAGAGAGAAGTCTGCTCTGCAAAGGATGATACTAGTACAGAATAAAATTTCTGCTCCAAAAACCAGGGAGAGGAATTGATGTTGTGGTGTAATTTAAAGCCTCAATTTGTAGGCTGTGATTTTTGTCTCCTATTGACTATCAAAACTGCTTGGGAGTCTTATAAAATATCACTTTCAGTCATGTGCAAGGGATCTTAAGCAACATAGACATTTTCTCCTGTTAAGATGCATTGTCTGTTATATAACTAGAAATGTAGATTTCCCTTTCTTGAAAAGCAATTTCTAGCATTCAGCTGGCTTTCTGGTCTTTTAGACAGAAAAAAATACACCTGAATGAAGGGCTGAGGGGATGAATGGTTTTACCACCTGGCAAAAATGTTTGCAATCTGAAAGATACTACAATCACTACCAAGGCTGAAAAGTGTTCTTGCTGGTCTTAGTACTTCTCTGTCCCTCTTTATCAGTTTCTTGCATTGCACTTCTGGGCACTGGTTAGTTTCCATGGATCGATACAGGAGTACGCAAAAAGCAGCAAAGCAAAATGAAGCTGTAGGCAGTAGTTTCGCTTTGCTGTAAGCGGAATTTGTCTCCACTGGAAGACTTTGAGGTTAACCTGAGCTTATAGTTATTATTACACTAATTTAGGGGCACTGGTGAGACCGCTTCTCGAATCCTGTGTTCAGTTCTGGGCCCCTTACCACAAGAAGGATGTTGAGGCTCTGGAGCGAGTCCAGAGAAGAGCAACGAAGCTGGTGAGGGGGCTGGAGAACAGGCCTTATGAGGAGCGGCTGAGAGAGCTGGGGGTGTTTAGCCTGGAGAAGAGGAGGCTGAGGGGAGACCTCATTGCTCTCTCCAACTACCTGAAAGGAGGTTGTGGAGAGGAGGGAGCTGGGCTCTTCTCCCAAGGGACAGGGGACAGGACGAGAGGGAATGGCCTCAAGCTCTGCCAGGGGAGGTTCAGGCTGAACATTAGGAAAAAAAAAATTTCACGGTGAGGGTCATTGGGCACTGGCAGAGGCTGCCCAGGGAGGGGGTTGAGTCACCTTCCCTGGAGGGGTTTAAGGCACGGGTGGACGAGGTGCTGAGGGACATGGTTTAGTGTTTGATAGGATTGGTTGGACTCGATGATCCGGTAGGGTCTTTTCCAACCTGGTGATTCTATGATTCCTTCACATGGTAACTGTAGGGGCAAGCCCCTTATTCTGGTATTCATAAGCCCTATACAATAAAAGAAAGAAGTTACTTTAGTGGATGCCTCTTGATAGAGGCTCTGTAGAAGAAGCAGAGATAAAGGAAAGGTGGGGTTTATGGCTCTATATAAGGAGAAAACTCTTCCTTTACTATTGCTACTCAAGCTGCTTATGCAATCCTGTCACTGCAGAGTTGTAACGGAAAAAGAGCCTGCATTATAAAATCCTGCAGTAATTAAGAGCCCCATCAGTCACAGGTCTGCCATTTGGAAGCTGCTTTTGCTTTTTCCATTAAGTTGGTAATTTTGCCAAAGTGTTTTTCTTCAGTGTTTTGGCATTCGGCCTTGCTCTCAACTCTGACAGTATTGGCTGTGCGAGGGGTCCAGGAGCAGGGCTGAGGCCAGCTGGATCCCACACTGCTCATTCGTCTCCTTTATAGCCCAGTCAGTGTCACTGGAATGAAATTACGTGCTGGATTTTCCTCTAAGGCTTGTTCCTCTCCTTGCTGGTCAACAGGAATTTTGAAAGCAGGTTTGGGTTGTGAAGGTACCCCTCCAAAAAGAATCTGGACCTCACTTAGGTGTGTTGTGTGCAGCATTGTTTGTATATAGCTGTACAAATCATCACCAGAGAAAAGGTGTTTTTAATGCTTGGAATTCCTGCTGTTCTTGGAGTTCATTAGTCACCTCTTCCCTTCATCATTTCATGCTCTTTTCAGGCAGTCATGCCCAGCTGTTGATACCTGGAAAGGTCTTTGGTCCATGCATACATGGAATTGTGTCCATGTCTTAAAACTCCATTGCTCCTTTGGAGGTGAGCACAGAAGCACAGGTCTTTCTATGAAGTGGATATTGGCCTCTTAAGTCATGGAAGGACTTCTTCTAGAGGTAGCCATGAAGAATCATCCTATTCTGCTTCCTTTCCTACCTCCACTGAATGAACTGGGACAACAGCTCTCCATGTCTTCAGAGCGCTGTGTCTCGTGGGATGAAGTGGGAAGAAAACCAAGTCTCCCCAGCTGGAGATCTCTTGAGCATAGTGAGGGTTTCCTGGTTAACATATGGCTACAGAACATGGTGGAAGATTACTGTGATTTGGCTATTCCAAGCTGTTGTTCCTCCATACAAAAAGTAAAGCAGTCCCAGAGCTCCTGAAATGTTCAACACAGTGTCAGGGTGATGGAAACAGTAATGAATGATGTGGTTCATCTCATTTGTTTCCCAGCCGATGTGGGGCCACTCCAGTATTTTGTCCCTTCAAGCCTTAAAATATTAGTTAGTGGCTGGATTCCTCCATGGAGTTTTACATTCAAGGCCAGCTTTCCCCACTGATGTGTAAATCACTGTGGCTTCATTTTAGCTGTGGGAAAAGGTCTCCTGCCCTAGGTAAGGGTCTGGTCCAGAGTAATACACTGTCTCAGAGGATGTTTTCTTGCCCTAAAGATGAGCTTGATGGCAGGAGAAGAGTGATCTCTAATCCCATTTGATAAATTATTTGTCTTTGCCAGCTCTGAAAAGAGGAGCAAGCTGCACTTTGGCATTGCTTTGCATATCCCAGTGTTCATACTGTCTTGGCTGAAATAAAGAACAACCTGTGGATGTCCCATATTGCTTTCTTCTGGCTGAGGACCTTCTTTAGTTGACATCTTTGTCTCTGTTCCTCCAGCAGCCCTTGCTGATCAAGCTGTTAAATATCATCTCTAGAAGTTGAGGGAATTCAGTCTTCAAACTTTCCACTGACTGTTTTAGGCGAGCTTAACCGAGGAGTTTCCTATGTTCGTTACTTGGCCACAAATCAAGGAAGTTGGCGGGGGAAGAGGAGAGCTTCAGCTACCTTTCTGGTAGAAGTTTCCCTCACTGCTGGCACTTCAAGGCTTAGTTTAGCTGACTGAAAGGTTTGTCCAATTCCCTCTGAGGCATGAAAGGGTCTGTGAGTGCACTGCAGTTGGGAGTCTGCGGTGCTCGCTTTCTACACTTTCCTACCACACTAAGCTAGTAAGAAAGTCATTAGTGGCAACAGCATAGGTTGCTGAGTTGGTTAGGAGCTACCCCTATCTTTGCATCTGAGTGTAAAAAGAGGAATTGATGCATGTAGGATTTTGTAAGTTTAGAATGCTTTCAAACATGTAGTAAAGCAGTAGGGCTCCAGATTTATTTGCTGGGATACAGGTGACTTGTCACTGCAGCCCATTTTCTATTTGCATCCTCACAGACCTGCACCCTGGCATGTCTTTTGACCTTCCAATTTTGAATTATTTCTCCGTTCTTTTGCATTTCTTATGTTCTGTCCTAGAAAAGAGGAGTGCCAGAGAGCAGCAGTAGTGAAGGGACTACTTACCTGGCACTGATGACCCTGCATCTCAAAACACTGGTCTGATCTCTGTTCAAGGCTCCATCAACAGCTCTTAATACCAATGGGAAAGCCTTCCACTCAATTCAGCAGCTTTAGATGACTTTAAATTAGCAAAATGAAATCTCAGCCAGAAGCAAGTGCTGTTGTGCTGAGATCCCGCTCTCAATTGTCCAGAGACACACAGATACTGCCACTGACTTCACTAGACTTGGGATCAAGGAGACCCTTAGTGGAGGGGCTACTTTTTGTTACTAATGTTGTAGAAACTCATTATTTTTTTCTTCTTTTCCAATTTTAGGGGATTCTGCTTTCTCTTGACTGTATTATGTTTTACCTGGTTCCTGGGATTCACACAGGGAAATTCTGAAGGTAAATTACCCTTTTTTATTTTTCCTCCCCTCTTTCAAACAAAATAAAAAGTGAGTGCTTTGGTATCAGTTTAGGGCCATAATTTAATAATGTCTGAGTCTGGTGTGCAGAACTAGATGCATTTGTTGCTAGTCAGTGCAGTACTGGTGATATAGAAGATGCAGTTAACAGCTGGCAAAAGAACCAGTTTTTTACAGGTGATTACGTGCCTCACAGGACTTTCAGCAGTGCCTGTCTGTCTGGTGGAACTGGTGGGAATGAAGTGCTTCGTGTCTAAAATGTCACTGGCATCTACCTGCACTTGCTTGTACTTAACTGCTTTTAGAAAGTGCCCCTTGAGGCAGGGGCATTAAGGAATTAGGAGTCTCTGGCAGAAGGGTTTTTCCCTTGGCTTGAATGCAACCCGATCAATGCCTGTGCAGGCACATAGGATGTTGCACATATAGAAATTATGTGAGTTCTAAAAGTAAAAACAAATTTAAGGGAGGAAAATCCCACGGAGGCAGTTGACAGTAGAATGACTGTGTCTGGCTCAGCCCTTGTGCTATAGGGCATGGACTGTACAACGTCATCTTATCATTACACCCCTTCCAGTACCTAAAGGAGGCCTGCAAGAAAGCTGGGGAGGGACTTTTTACAAAGGCTTGTAGTGATAGGACCAGGGGAATGGCTTTAAATTGGAGAGGGGCAGATTTAGACTCGACATAAGGAGGAAATTCTTCACAAAGAGGGTGGTGAGGCCATGGCTCAGGTTGCCCAGGGAAGCTGGGGCTGCCCCATCCCTGAACTGTTCAAGCAAGGTTGGATGGGCCTTGAGCAGCCTGATCCAGTGGGAGGTGTCCCTGCCCATGGCAGGGGATTGGAAGTGGATGACCTTTAAGGTCCCTTCCAACTCTAACCATTCTAAGATTCTTCGATTCTCCAGGCATTCCCTTCCCAGTGTTGCTGAGGAGAGGAGAAAAGATTGGGATGCAATAACCATAGAATCATGGAATAGTTAGGGTTGGAAGGGACCTTTAAGATCATACAGTTCCAATGCCCCTGCTGTGGGCAGGGACACCTCCCACTAGATCAGGCTGCCCAAGGCAACCTGGTCTTGAACACCTCCAGGGATGGGGCAGCCACCACTGTCTGGGCAACCAGTTCCAGTGTCTCACCACTCTCACGGTGAAGAAATTCCTCCTTATATCTAGTCTAAATCTGCCCCTCTCCAGTTTATAGCCGCTGCCCCTCATCCTATCACTACAAGCCTTTGTGAACAGTCCCTCCTCAGCTTTCTTCATAATCAGTGACCCCACGAAAGCAGCTAGAAAGTTTCAGAGTCAACAAAAATAAAAATAAATTTCTTTTACAGTTGATAGCGGGAGCTGAGTTTTCTAAAACATCTGTTTGTAAAGGCGCCATCATCTCCTCTTAAAATAGCAACACCTCTCTTCCACATGCATGTTTTACATGGGTATATGCTGGAACTGAACAGCTTCTTCTGCAATCAGCAGACAACAATAAGTGGACTAGCAGACTCCAGGGCTCTCCTTTTAGTCTCCAAAACATGAAAGAAAAATAGAAAGTTGGTCAATGCTCAGCTGTAAACCAGCCCATAGAGCACTTTTTACAGGGGGAGAAAAATACATCCCTACCATCAGCAATTTTGAAAAATGTAATATTTTCCAAATTCTGCTTCAATGCAAAAGAGGTGAACATCTGGCTGAATCACTTAGTCAAGCAGTTTTCAGAGTGAGTTTTATGTCAGCTCATAAAGAGGCAGAACAAATACTGTGTCTTGGCGTCTCTTTTTTTCAAGTCGATTTTAATGTGCTTTTTAGATTAATCTTTATCAATCATTTTCCTCCCATGGTTATTAAGGGATGGTGCCATGTCTTCTACCATCAATCTAAAGGAGACTTTTTCACTTTACACTTACTGCATTACCTTAGTGTGATAGATACCTCCTCTCTGAGACACTTTCTCTGTGATACAGTGATTTTAAAAACCTTGCTGTGTTTCCCCACATCCAGACACAGGCTGTTCTTCTGGGTACCAGAAAGTAAAAACTGTCAAGGAAGAAAGGCTGTAAAGAAACATTGGTGACCCGAGACTGTATTATCACCCTGGATTTTTAGACGTGAGGTTTATAAAAGCAAATAAGAGCTTGTTCATAGATCTGTGAGAGGATGAAATTAAGCCAATGCCGTGGGCTTTTGAAAACGCTGCAGTTATTACTATAAAGCTCAAGGGTCTTCATTCACACTGGAAAATCAGGAAACACAGAGGATGATTTTTCCATAAGTGTTACAAATCCAAAAGATCATGAGGTTCGTGAGTTCATCTGATGTGCACTGACTAAGGGGCTGGGCGGTAACTTCTGGAAATGTAGCATTTATTCAACCCAATTTTAGCTGTGGGCATCACATCTCAGCTGTTGGAATTGAGGAAGCTGCAAGTTATTTCTCTCCTGCCTTTTTGGCTTCTTTTTCTTGTAAAGCTTTTTTTGCGTGGGGGAAAGAAAGAGATGGGAAGGAGAGCAATAAAACTCTTTATTCCCTATATTTGATGATCATGTGGTTATTCAGGAATCTCTGTGCATCTCGCTTCATGCACAGAGTCTGCTAGAAGTTTTTCGCAGTTGCTCAAATGTTGCAACAACCTGGGACCAGGCAGCTCTGAGTGAATGGCTTTTTAAATAAGGTGTTTTGATGGAAAAAATCTACAGAGGAAAAAAAAAATTAAGGGAAAAAATGCTTTGTTGTACTTGGAGCTACTTAAGGAGGCAAAATTACCTTGCATTTAACATTAGTTGATGACGTCCTGTCTTCCTGGGGGTTGTGCCTCACCAGCTCATGGCAGCCAGCATGGGATGGGGAAGCAGACGGGCAGGGTGCACAGGGGAGTCCTGAGCTGTATGCCTGGACCTGGTGCTGGAAAATCCACACACAAGGTCTTTATGATGTCTGTTTTAACCAGGTTTTGTGTAGGCACCCAGAATTTGGCTCTGCCTTAGTGGGTTTTGAGGGAAAGGAGTGGTTGGGTTGTGCTTTTTCCCTTTTCCTTAAGCACTGTTGGATGTAGTTGCTAATGAGGCAGTTGAATTGGTATTGAAAACAATAGCAGCATCCTATGAGCAGGGAGACATCCTTACTTCTTTGCAGAGCAGCTACCAAAGGAGGAGCTCCTGGAGTGTAAAGGATCTCTGCCTAGCAGAGAGACACCACTGTCTGTATCTGGGAGAGAACCTAAAAATCCATGTAGAAATTAGAAGCTGGAGTCTAGCTCCTTATTTTAGGTGGTAAATTATTTCCTTAGGGCTAAACCCTATTGACTTTGAAGTCTGTGGCAAGGGTCCCATTAGACTTCACTAGAGCCAGGCTTTGGCCTTCACAATGCAATGGATTCTGGAGATTATCCAGTATGAAGATACTGCTGTGATTCCCCCTTTCAGTGAAGAGAGGGAAGGCTCTACCTTTCCTATGCATGTGGGCAATATGGCAAAAAAACAATAGGGGACCAAGGTTTCCATACTATGGGAGAAGTAACGTTATTTACACTTGCACATGCCAGTAAATTATCCTGTCTTGCATAGAGTGGGAAAATTTCCATCACATCTGATGCATCTTCTCCAGTCTCTGTGAGAAAATGAGTCAAACTGCCTTTAAAAAATAGAGGTGGGAATAAAGCTGAGCTCAGACAAAGTAAATATTGATTGACTTGTTCTTACATACAAAAATGGCCAGGGTTTTTGCCAAAGTCAAGGAACAGAGGTTTTCTCATTATTCTCCTCCCTTCCTGGCCAGTAATATTACAGGCCTCTGGCTGGCTTGAGTCTACAACCTGTCTGGCCAATACTGAGGATTGCTTTTAAGTGCCAGTTCCCCAAATATTGGGTATTGTGCTGTATATTTAATGTCTAAGGGTGAAAGAGGCTAGGTTACAAGGTCCTTTTAGAGAAGGAGCTCATTTTTAATTTGTGCAACCTTTTATTTACTTTTCCTCTTAATCTAGGAAAGCTGCAGTCCCATGATGTTAGCTGACATGCAACAATGTTGGCACTGTTGTGTTTCTGATTGTTAAATTCTTAACTTGCGAGGTCAGCGTATGGACTATATATCCCAGGCTAGCTTCCCAAATGAGCACTTAAATAAATGTGAGTTAGCTGGTGGTCAAGTAATGGGGATTGCATTTAAGCAGGGAAGAGGGAAGGAAGTACAGTTATCCTGCTCGTTTCAACAGAAGTAGTGAATGTTCAAGCTGGAGTAAGAG
This sequence comes from Phaenicophaeus curvirostris, assembly GCF_032191515.1. Lineage (NCBI taxonomy): Eukaryota > Metazoa > Chordata > Aves > Cuculiformes > Cuculidae > Phaenicophaeus > Phaenicophaeus curvirostris. The sequence goes on from NC_091411.1 coordinate 6,394,368, forward strand.
AACAAGCTTTTGGGCATATAAGCACCTTTTTCAGGTCTGGACACGTTCACCTTTGCAGCTCTGCTCATGTAGACCTCAGCATCTTCCCCAGTGAAGTAGTTTAGCGGAGTCTGCCGCCAGCTGGCTCCAGTTTGTGTTGCTGTTGCCTGCTAATCTTCCTTGGACTTGGAACTGTGAGTGACTCCTGTTAGACCTTGGGGCCAGAAGCCAGAGGATTCTGCTGGTCTGTCTATTGCAGACTTCTGCAGGAGTCAATGGAGAAAGATAGGTGCCTCTGGACAGCACTTATTCTCGCTTGAACAAGGCACCCAGGTCCAGGGTGACAAACACTGGCAGAGCGTCCTGCCACTGTTACTCAGTGGCAGTCATAACTGATTTCTCAGCCTATCACAAACCCAAGTTTGGTTCCTCCAACTCATTTTAATAGTTTAAGGCTCTAAGATGATCTGCTGGAAGAAAAATATTCCCATGCTGAGAACCTTAAGCGGTTCAGTGAAGTCTAGGTGCAATCTTTTCACACTGGGAGGCACCTTTGCTTTTCTAAACCCTCCAGAGTCTCAAAGATCAAAAGCTGCTTCGTATTAATTTGGAGAGAGACAGATACAAGACTTTTGTGCTCCCTTTGAAAGTTCTGTTCCTTGCCTTCTGGGGATATAAAATTTTGCAATCCCATCTTAGTCTGTTGTTGAAATTCCTTTCCAGCTGTGTGGTCAGTACTCGGAATTAAATCTCAGAGAAGTGGGCTATTGGTGCTCAGTGGGAAATTTCCTTGTGGTGAGGTCAGCTCCCTCTAGAACCTCTGGAATTGGTCCCTGGTGGAACAGAATGCACCGTGGAGCTGTTGTGTTTTAGCAGTTGCTGGTGACCAAGCTAAGTGCGCACTTGCTTCTCGCACTTCAAGCAGAACAGCTACGTACTCTCCACTCTGTTTATATGAATATATATGTGTGAGTGGATGGTGGGGTTTCCTGCATCCTGTTGCCACTTTGCATGGAGCGGTTAGAACACATCAAGCCCTTGGGTTGCCCAACCCCTCAAATTTTCTTTGTGCTTCCCTTTCAGATGTGGATGTTCTTCAAAGACTGGGCCTGTCAGGGAAAAGGCCATCAAGTGGATGGTCCTCATCACGTACAGTTCCTCAAGGAGTCATTCCTTTCAAATCAGGGGTCATCTTCACTCAGCGAGCACGTGTTGAAGCACCAGTCAGCACCATCCTCCCTGCAGGCTCCAGCACTGACCTGCTCCTGGTGCTGAGTCTCTGCTCCCACCGCGTCAACAATGCTTTCCTCTTTGCTATCAAGAGCAAAAAGAAAAAACTGCAGCTGGGAGTCCAGTTTGTGCCTGGGAAGATCATAGTGTATGTGGGCCACAAGCGTTCTGTATATTTTGATTACAATGTCCATGATGGCCAGTGGCACAATATGGCCATCAATATCCGTGGCCAGACAGTCACTTTATTTACTTCTTGTGGGAAGCACAGAGTACATGCAGATTTGCATTTTAAAAAGGATGGAGCATTGGATCCACATGGATCTTTCCTCTTTGGGAAGATGAACCATCACTCCGTGCAGTTTGAAGGTGCCATCTGCCAGTTCGATATTTATCCTCCTGCCAAGGCAGCTCATCATTACTGTAAATACCTAAAAAAACAGTGCAGACAGGCAGATACCTTCCGGCCAAACCTGCCCCCCCTCATCCCTCTCTTGCCCAGGGATTCCAGTGCCTCCTCCCCGAGTACCCCACAACATACAGAACTCTTGCTGCAGGGTCTAAAAAACCTGACCACTGTAGCCCCATCCTTGGGTTTTGGCAGGGTCACTGCACCCCTCAAGACTCAGGCTTCAGGTGCAACAACCGTAACATCGGTATCATCCCCACCATCACTGCCAAGACTGACAACCAAAGCCACAAAGGTCACAGTGGCCCCATCTCCTGCTTCATCAAGTACTGGAACACAGCCACCCACCCATTCGCTCCCTCGAGGGACGGTCAGGACCCCGAGGGTGTCTCAGCCTACTCCCAGCACACATGTGGAGAGAACTCCCCTTCCCACCGCCAAAAAGGCCCCACCAGCAAGCTATAGTCCTGCCACAACTAGCGGGAAGGAGTCCAAGCAAGAAACCAAAAAGAAGATCAACCAAAAACCCACCACTGAGTCCTCTGAAGCAACCAGTACTATGAAGCCAGTGAGGAGGATGACTGATAACACAACCAGCAACATCCACTTGATCACCCTAAAGCAAACCCCACAGCACCCAAGCAGCGGGCCCATTCCAAAGAAGAGCGTGCCGTCCCCCACCAGGAAAGTGTATCCCAGTACTGTCCCCCTGGCGTACACAAAACCACCCCCAGGGTCTGCCCGTCCCACCTCCAGAGCCAGGGCACAGGCCTTCAACCTCACCACCCCAGCTGCAACTGACGGCTATCAAATCTTTGAACCCTTTGGACCCACTCCCTTTCCATTTTTACTTGGATATCCAGGAGTGAAAGGAGAGAGAGGACCTCAGGTAAGTTCAAGCTCTTAATGCGACCTATTTCCAGTCGCAGCTCAGTAAATAAACAGACCACAGGTTATCTTTTATGGAAACCGTAACCTACTATAAAGCTTAGTAGAGTGTGACAACTCCAAATAGCAGCCAAGCGCTGTTACGTTTCTGTTTATCACAATTCTAGCATTTATCTCAGTCTAAAGTTGACTGCTCTGGGATGGTGGCTACTTAAAAGTTTGTGATTAAAGTTGCTGCTTAATGGTAGATTTAAAGAAAAAAACCAAACCAAAACGAAACCAAACCTTCTTTTCATCAAGTTGCTGGTTAAAATTTTGATGACCCGGTTGGGGCTGTCTTCCACACCCCTGGTTTTTCTCAGGGCTGAGAGGGCAGAACTGTTGGCCACCTTCTGAATAAAACCTGCATCCTTAAAAGCATGTCACAAATTAGCTATTAGCTATATAATACTGGTTATTCATTTGTCCTGTACCTGAAATCCACATTTCTACCAAAGTACCCTCTTTCAGCAAATGCAACTATAGAGATTACTTCAGGATTTTTTTTTTTTTAAACAGACTTGCCTCTATTTTTGTGGTATAAGTTAATTCATACTTTTTGTTCCTTATAGCCAATACTTAAAACATGCAAAGAGTTTCCTTTATAAATTTAACTACTGCATTCCACACACAGTAACCACTCTTAGAGTGTATGTCTTGGCTATCATAAAAGTGTATACACATTTTGTAATGTTAAAAGCAGTCAGGCCACACTAATTATCTGCTACCTTTTTTTTTTTTTTAATGCAAGAATGCAAACAGGATCTTTAAACTGGCCAGCTTTTAGGAGGATTTGGTGTTCCAGCTGTAGCCTCTTGCTATATTGTGTACATGAGAGAGAGGTTGTACATGTAAAATAAGTTTCTCCCAGACGGAATCTTTAGGTGCCAAGTTCCAGCCTAAAGCAAATTTTTACAGCTAACTTCTTAAAATAGCAAAAGAAGGGTTTACAATGGAAATATTGAGGCTAGCTTCAGGAATGCAATCCACAGCACTCGTGTCTGCAGATCTGCTGCTCATTGTTGCAAGCAACACCTGAAGTGGGATGGTTGTCTTCTGCCCAGCCTTCAATGGGCGCTTACGTTCAAGGTTTGCATTTCCTGCCTGTCCTATTTCAAAGCAGTGTGATGATTTCTCTCCTTGTAATTCAGGTGGGCAGTCACCAAGGGGAGTGTTTTGTTGGAAGGTTCCCATCTCTAGGAGAGGTGAAGGAGCTGCCCCGGGCAGGGGGATGCAGCACAGGCAGCCCCTGCACTCCTGCCGGACTTTACAGGCGAGCATCCACGTTGTGTTCTTTGTACTTGGAGAAGTTTTGCTACAGCTCTCAGCAGACAGAATGAGCTTCAGAGATTTTGTCTTTGGGTAGTCTTCTGTGTTTCATGGAGAATCATTTCAGGGATATTTCCAAGAGGAGAAATTCAGCAATTGTGAATTTATCTTAACGCGCTGCGTATCTGTAAGGGGTAAATCTGGGTGGCCTGCTCAGAGCCCACTGGAATCCTGACCTTTTCTACCTTCTTGCCCTACAAGTGCCATGAGGGTGACCGTGCTCCAAGCCCCCACTCCCCTCTACAATGTAAAGAGCTTATTATTGAACTGGAATGGAAAATCCATCTCAGCTTGTGAATCATAGCAAAGACAGATTCAGGCTGTGGAGGGCTGAAGGAAGAGATGGCAGGATTTTTCCATCCCGTCTGAGAACAACTGGAGTCCTGAATTGAGGGAAAGGAGAACACTTTGAGGCTCTGTCTGGCCTTATCCTCTTTGGCTGCTGGAAACAGTCGGCACTTTGGGAGGGAAAGGCTACGGCTCGGCTGGAGCTGGCTGCCATGCGGTGCTTGATAGTTCCTGTGACTCACTCGGAGATCTCTGTACCACACTTCGTGGATGTCTCTGACGTGGGAAGAGAAAGAGGAGAAAAGACCGGAATGGGGATGACATGTTGAGAAATTTATGTAGCACTTCTACAGCCAGATGAGCATGTTTCTGAGCAAGTGCTGATAAATATTCCATGCTTGAGTAATTACCTGGCGCCGTCCTCGTGTTGTTGGGCAGACATCTCTGATGAGGTCAGTGCAGCCCTTCCTGCTCTGCTTCACAATGTCATAGCCCAGCACTTTCTTTGGATGGGGCAAGTTATGGGCTGGGAACATCATTCCCTGAGTCTGACACAAGTGTGGAAGGGTAGGATAAGGAATTAGTTTTCCCAGTTGTGTGTTGCCTGATATGAGGTCCCTTCAAGAAGGCTGTCACTCTGGGCAGAGAAGTATGTATGGGAAAACTGTCTTCTATCTTCTCAGCAAGGATTTGGACCACCTTGGCAGTGATTTAATTCACTGTTATACCAAGTCCAGAGGAGGCCACAGAGATGGTCTGAGGGCTGGAGCTCCTCCCATATGAGAACAGGCTGAGAGAGTTGGGGTTGTTCAGCCTGGAGAAGAGAAGGCTCCAGGAAGACCTTAGAGCAGCTTCAAGTATAGAAAGGGGCTACAGGAAAGTAGGGAGGAGCTATTTATTGAGGTGTGCAGGGATAGGATGAGAGGGAATGGTTTTAGGCTGAAAGAGAGGAGATTTAGATGAGCTGTTAGGAAGAAATGTTTTCCTGTGAGGGTGGTAAGGCACTGGTCCAGGCTTTCCAGAGAAATTGTGGCCGCCCCTTCCTGGAGATGTTCAAGGTCAGGTTGGATGGGGCTTGCAGCAACATGATCCAGAGGAAGGTGCCCCTGCCTAGGGCGAGGAGTATGAACTGGATGATCTGTCAGGTCCTTTCCAATCCAAAGTATTCTATGATTCCACGATTTAGGGTCAGAAGTATCTGGCAGTGGCCTGCCTGGCTGGCTCTCCGCTTACAGAGGAGAAAGGACCATCTTTCATCCTGATCATCCCAAAATCAGATGTGATTGACAGTTGGGGTGCAAGGCAGTGATGATGCAGGCATTGTGGTCTCTGCAATTCTCTCTCTGTGAATGTGACTGCAGTTTCTGTGGGGTAATCTTAGCTGTGTAGAAGGCCTCCTTCCCCACAATTGAAGGAGATGTCCACCTGATTAGAGTAGTGTAAGCAAGGGCCTGAAAGGATCTGTTTACCTAGCAGGAGATAGTATCACCCTCTGTGGATTGTTCTGTCCTGAAAGATCACCCCAGTGCTTCACAACAGGAAATGGAGATGCTGCATCCCACATGCAACTCATGGCAGAGCACTAATTCTTTAGGAATGTTGGGTTTTTCTGTGCGGCTAGAAGAGGGAGGATAATATGCTCTTAAAAAAAGAAAAATTTCTTGGGAACCATTAATAACCACAAGCATTTGGGATCTCAGCTCTACATTTCTTTTGGAGGGGGGAAATAGCCAAAAGAACACCCAAACATCATGCTAAGTCAGTAAGGCAGCACTGACTCAGCAGCTGGCGAGCATCCCTCTGAATCATCCCTGCGGCTGCCCGCAGCACCTCTGCCGAGCCTCGCTCGAGATCTCCCATCCCTGCACGAGGCCAAGCGAGCCTTTGCTCAGCTTGCAGAGCGCTGTGACCCCAACACGTGGCTGCAAGTAGTCTGGACACCTACAAAAGAAAAAAAATATGTATTGGGAAACAGTGCTTTGTTGCCAATATGTCAAGCCCTCAAACTATTCTGAGGCGATGCCGTGATAGGTGTTTGAATCCTTCCATGGATGTGGAATCGTTTGTCTACACCAGCATTGGGTACGATGAGGTGATTTTGGGGGCTGCAGCCCTCTCTCCTGCCCGTGAGCACTGCCTGCTGGGGTGTGCATGCCCTGTGAAACTGGTGAGGCTGCAGCAGGCGCCTTGCCCTGGCATTGCCAGGGTCTGTCTGGGTTGTACAGAGTGTATCCCGAATGGACTTTTCTCTTTATAAGGTTGTAATCTCATCTTTTTATAGGCCCTGTAAACAAAAAGCCTTATATTGACTCTTGACAAGGTTGCCTGAAGGTTCTTTTTAGAGCAAGAAAACCATACCTGATGCTGAATGTGCAGAGGTTTGGGCTGAGTTCACTAAGAGGCTTTACAAGCACTAACACGAGAGCAGGGAAGGATGGGGCATGTTTCATAGGACTCCCCAAGTATCCAAATTGGAGGAGTCCCCGCGTGGCTGTGCCAGCAGCCTCCAGTTTCCATCCACACGGCGCAGCCAGGAGCCCCAGGTTCAAACCCTGAAGGCAGCAGCCCAGCCAGAGGTGTGGCCGTATCCTGGCAAGCAGCTTTCTTTCAAAGGCAGATGTTTTTTTGAGCGTGTCCCCCGTCTAGACTGCTCCAGCTGCCATCTTCTGCACGAGCAGTTTGACTTGGAGCCCAGCTCCCTTCATAAAGAAGCAAGCCCTGCCAATTCAATCAGTGGGCAGGGGAGAGAGGTGATGGGGAACGCTGTTATAAAATATGAAGTGCCTCTTTCCAGTCCTCCTTGTACCAGAAAAGGCTGCTCCAGTTGACAGTCTGTGATAAATGATGGAACACACAATGTGTTTGAATGTCTCTTAATGAATGAGTCACATTAATAAAAAAAAGAAAAAAGGGGATCACATGCTTTGTATAATACATGGGAAAAGTTTTAGCCTCTCCCATACCATTGGATCCTGGTTTTTTTGCTAATTTAACCAGAACTATCCCCAAAGGGAAATCTGTTTGCAGGCAAATGACAAAGCATCAGTGAGTTCTATTTGCATAAAGCCAAGTTCATTTTGAAGAGCAGTAGTTGAAAGTATGATTGAGATAAATGTGCTGTGAAGGAAGTAAGAATGTATTGTATAAATGTACATAGGTAGTTTTATGAATCTTTAAAACCAGAAGGTGAGTGATACAATATGGGATCCCTCTATTTCTTCACACCCCTTCAGGCTTCCTTCCAAGGTCTGAGATAGCTGGAGAGTCCAAAGTGCCTCAGGCAAAGACTGTTCCTGAAATGTCTCTATAGAAAAACTGCTTTCATCAAGCTGGAATACTAACATTTTGCTACATATTGTGCTGCCACTCTATTAGGAATCCAGCTGTGGCCAAGGACTTTTCTGTGATAGGTGTCGTACAGACCTAGAATAAACATCTCTGTCTATTGCAGAAATCATATTACAAGACTGGCGTTCCACCAACATCTCAGTTTCTGCCAGAATTATGAGGGTTTTTTCTTTTCAGACTGGTTGAAACCCAGATGTGTCCAAATCGAATATTATAAGCCTGCCTTGGAAAAGAAAGTAACAAAAGTGCTGGGTATTTTTCCCCCAATAACTCCAGATTTGTTTTAGGCAGTACTTCAAGCTGGGTTTTAGTTTAGGTTCTCTTTCCCTCTCTGCATGGTGCCTGTTAAGAGTGGTGGAGCTGGAAGGGGTTGGCATGTCTTTTGAAGATGAGGCTCCTCTGCTGTTCTGAGCAGGATATTTCTAATTCTAGTGCTGCCTCTGTAGCTGATCAGTCTCTCTATGCTCATGCTTTCCAGGCATGCAGGGCTGAACAGTAGATTCATGACAGTGGCCTTGCAAATCAAATATGCCTCATCTTCCTCTGGGAAGAAAACAAGACGGGCTCTCTATCTGCAAGGATAACATCCCTGTACAGAACTTGATGCCAATGTGGGAGAAGATTTTGATGCATTTTCTAAATTCACTTTTAGGCTGGCTTTTCCCACATACATTATTATTTGAGAAAGAACGTTCTCTCTTCAGTCCTTGCAGTGTTTTGCACAGTGCAGGATTCCCAGCCATGGAACACAGCTGTTTCTGGGATAAAGGAGAACTATGCCATCAATGCTGAGCAGGGATACAGAACAGGGGAGGTAGAAGTACGATTAGAGAGACCCTGAAATATAGATGCAAAATAAGGAATGTGAGCTGAATTGTGTCCTGGTTAATCATCAGCTATTTGTTACTAGACAGAGAGCTTGCCCCTGGGGAAGTGATTACAGGAATACTTTGCTGTCTGAGCAAGTTCATTCAGTCGTCCTTCAAAAGGAAGCTACCCATTTCCCAAATCTCCAGCACCTATTCCTGTGTGGATTATGATTTCCTTGAAGCCCTCTCCCAACAGGTTCAGCCTTGCTCAGGGTTTGAGATCTGAAGGCTCCCAGCTCCCAGCAGCATCGCTGCGGGCAGAGGAAGCAGTGTGAAGAGGGTCACGATGTGGGAGAGGCAGAGGTATAAACCGGCTGATCTTGTCAGCAAGAGGAAACGGTGAGATTTCTCTTGTCCTCAGGGTCCGATGTATTTCCCTTTCAGACAACTCACCTTAATTTTCCATTTGCAATTTGAAGCTCAAAAAGCTAAGAGAAAAGGTCCCTTTGCGCCAGAAAGTTTCCCAGCAGCAGCTTAGAATAAATCCTATAATCATTCGGTGGGATCAGTCATCATTGTTAATGCTACCGTGGGAAACTGAGAAGGGTTAAACTTTTATGTGGCTGCCATTAGCTGCTTCACAGAACTGTTCAGGCTGGTTAACAGTTCAGCTGTTTGGCTTGAGAAGAGAGAGTATCTGCTGCTGCCATGTTTTTCCTTGATCTCTGATTTTGCTTTGTGTGATAACAGGGTGTGTGTTCTCTGCCATCAGTTTGCAGAAGGGAGCAGGCAAGGAGCCAGAGAGACAAGAACCAAAGTGCTAGAAACGGTAGCTCGCTGCAGGAGGCTCTCAGCTTTGCCGATCTCATGGGGCATCTGTGCAATGGAAGGGCAGGAGCAGAGAGGCGATATCTTCTTCCAGCTGCCAGGAAAAGGAAACCTTTCTGCTTCCTGGAGCCCTTCTCACCGCTGCCTATGGGTTTCCCCAGGGATACTCTGAAGAGTACAATGGAAAGGTCCACACAGGCTCTATGTGATCGATTTAACTCTTCCCTGCACCTCTGCGTTAGGCACGAGGGTGGAGATGTTTCAGTGAGTGTAGGGATTGCACAGGCATTACCGCCAGGCGGGCTCGTAGCCGCTTGCTGCGTGGTGGTTCATTGATGGACGTCTCGGACTCTGTGCCTTGCTTGGAGCCTTACGTTTTAAGTGGGACTGCATCCATCATCTGTAAGTAGCTGGGCCCTGATCCAGTCTCGTTCTTCTCTGGCTGCCTCTGCGGATGTGCATTTTTCTTCATGCGTATTTCAGTATCACTCTCCCCAGGCAGAGCCAGTTGTCTGATGTGGGCTGCTCGTCTGAGAACTTGAGCTGGATGATATAGCACCATACGTACAGGGCAGAGGAGAAATGAGTCACTGGGAAGGCATAGTACATGTCCCATCCAATCCAGCTACCAAGGAACCATGTGAGAAGCTAGAAGGCGATCTTGTAGTGTCATGTTTCACAACCTACCTATGTTCATTCAGCTACCCCAGTCCTCTTCCACCTTGGCTTGCCTCTAATTTAGATGTGGTCAAGCTCCTGTCTTATGCAGTTAGCATAGTGGCTGACGCCTTTTAACCCTCCTGCCACATTGGGATTCCTCTTGCTCTTAAGGATGAAAAAAGGTAAAATAAACCAAAGAGATAGGCATTCCTGAATTATGTGCTGTCCTTCCTGTGCTGTTCTAGCTAGATATCTTTCCTTTAATTCCGTTTTCCTACTCCAGTGCAGGTATTAACACTCTCCTTATGCTTGTTAACTTCAGTTTATTCTAAACAGCCCATGTTTTTGGAGAAAGTTTTTGTTCAAGTGGCCAAGTACAATTGCAGCTGCTGTTAGCAGGAAGGTGGAAAAGGTCACCTCAATTCTGGTATGCAGGGAACACAGTTCTCAGCTGCATCTTCATTTCTCCTCATGGTAGATGGGGATGGGTCTTGATGGAGAAGATGTTAAGAACTTGAATTAATCTGTAAACTCTATTAACTGTCATTGCATGAGTTGCTTCGGATTCATGATTTGATAGTTATCTTCCCAACTAAAAGCACAAGGGGATTTTTTTAATAAAAGGTTGGATTCTGGAGCATAATTGTACACAAGGCTTAAAAAACCCTACAATCATGTGTCTATTTGCACAGCTGTATAATTGCATTATGCACGGGGCCCTGAGCTGGCACAATGGCAGGTTAAAATGCTGTGTGTATTGCTAAAATGGGGGTCAGCTGTATCAATGAGGGTTGTTAATACAAGGACCAGTAATACTGTGTTAGCCAGCAATAAGCATCTTGTGAAGGGGTCACAAGAAGCATCCCAGGCTATAGAGTCTGGAAATCTCCAGGACAGGCAGCAGTGTTGGGTAGAGTAGAAGGGAGTGATATGATGGTAGAAGACCATCCCTGTGTGTCTCAGCGTGGGGCATTAGACTACTCTATCCTGTGTAGGCTCTTGCACTTTTAAAACGATCCTTTTCAGATTATCTTTACTACACATAGAGCTAACTGCAGGGGGAAAAAAAAAGTTATGATTCATTTGACATCCTGACAAATTAGTAGCACAGAGAGACCTGCCCTGGGCTTTGCTTACTACTCCTCTGATTTTCTTCTGCTGTACCAAGTTTGGCTGAATGTGTTTTTTGAGAGATTGCTTTTATACAAATTAGCTAGTTGCTTATATATAGGAGGGTGGGTAATATTAAGCAAATGTTCATGTGTTACCTCTCTGGTTCAAAATCTTATCCTGTGCATGAAATTTAGGGTAGGGATTCTCCAGGGTTTATTTCTGTTCATCATGCACTTGATGACCCCTCAAAACTGCACTGGAGATCATGAACTTGTTGCTCTTCACATTATAGAGCCCGAGTAGTTCTGCCTGGCAGCCCTTCAGCAGCAACAGGATCAGCCTTGCAGCCGGTTCCACTTGGGGTGATAGTGCATGTGAGGTCCTGTAGAGATGACCCAGTGGGGAGGGACCAAGGTCAAGATGGGGCCAGGGTGCAGCCATGGGGCTCATGCTGGCCCAGCTCCACGCAACGCACCCATCTTCCCCGTGGAAGGTCTCCTGGGACCTGCTCTCCTGACTGCCACACAGTTGGACAGCTTAGGCTGCCTTCCAAACATCCTCCAGTCTGCTGCTCTGCATCTCTTTCTCCCCTGAACGCAATGAAAACTCATCTTTTGTAGCAAGCTGCTAGAATATAAATCCTCTGGGAGACACTTTAATTAACAGTTATTCTTGTTAGACATGTTTGGCTTGAGGAAAAAGAAGTTTTGAGGAGTTATTAGGAGTTGCAAATGGCTTTCCAGAAATCTGAATTCTCCACTCCATTGGAAAAAAAAAAAGGATAAATTCAAAGAAGTTCAAACCTCATTGGTTAAGTATTTTTCCCTAACCTGTTTTACATCAGTGCACAGCTGGGCATCTGGTATCTCCACATTGTTCTTGCCCTCTTCCAAGAACCCCCACAACTCTGACATGTATGAGTTGACCTCACCTATATCACAGAGCTGTATTTAAGAATTTCCAACATTGACACCAATTTTATCACATTTTATAACATGCTGCTTTAAAATATGAAGCACTGGGATGCCATTATGTTGCAACTCATACAGGAACCTGCAATACCAAGAGCTGTACATCCTCAGCTGGTATATATTACAACACAGCATTTCTCCCTTGCCAAGGTGCTAACACGTTACTTCTGTTGCACGCTCGCATGTAGCAGGAAGCTCCAGAGCTGAGAGACAGTTGTGTTACCCCTATATCACAGCGCAGGTCCAGAAAACTGGAAGCGTGAAACACAGCTGTGATCATGGGAATGTGCTCCACAACAGAAAGATGTGAACCCTCTGTCTCTACTCTATGGAAGTATATGCTTCTGCAGATGTTATTGTGCATGGCTTTTATCCCTTACGGTAGTAGCATAAATTTAAGGGAAATTTTGGCTGTGGTGTCCCAACTGGCCCTTCTCCCCAGGTCTTCTCCAAATGATTGCGTTATGGATGTCCTTGAAATACTGGCAGGAGCACCATTCTGCTCTAGAACCGTCATTAACACTTGTTTTTATTTTTCTAGGGTCCACCAGGTCTGCCTGGCTTACCAGGACCCCCTGGCAAGAGAGGTTCCCGAGTAAGTGCTTTAATAATTTCTCTCCATTTGTACTTGTATCTGCCTGTCCTGCTGTTCCAAGGGCTGTTGTTGTATGTTCCTATGGCTGAGTAATGATTGCTTCAAGCCCCATGGCTGAGGTCTGTCTGTCTTCCTTTCCATGTGTTCCTGTTAAAGGTTTTCAGAAGATCACACTGGTGATTTGCAGCCTCCCTGAGCTAAAGTTTAGCATCAGTAAAGGCTTGGGATGAATATTTCTAAATGGCTGTCAAGAATGAGCTCTGTCTGTCTCATTTTGTTTCTAGTGTCCATTCCTTCTTGCAAACCCAGTGCTGGATGTTAGCTTTGAGTGGTCTTTGTTCCATCTCTCACTCTCCCCAGCTTCCAAAATTGCTTCCTTTGAGGTCCTTCACTGTCACTGTGCCTTCATTAGTGCAATGATGATCTAGGACCAATGACAGTATGCAGGCTGAGCTTTTTGTTCCCCAGACTGAGCTGCTCTCTGACTACTTTTCAGGGTCTAAAGCAAAGTGTCTGAGCTGTTCTACAAGGTCCATTGCAAATTCCTGAATTTCTTTCTCCCTACATTAAATTCTGATGCAGATCTTTGAACACTGAGTGCTATGCTGAGGAAACATCTGATGCTGAGTGCTGCAGCTAGCTGGGAGGAAAGCTTTTTGTGTTGGCCTAGCTGCAGGAATAATCTCCCAAAGCTGGGCAACGTGCCTGACCTGGATGCACTTAACTGTTGGCACTGTTTTCGTGGTAACAAGGTGCTGTCCCATAAGGTATGGTCATGGAGCCCATTTCCTAAGCACTGAGCAGATGTGGGTTGGGAATCAAAAGATGCAAGTGTCTGAGGCTGGAAGAAGGGAATGTTTGCATCCGTGGTCCAGGCAGCATCCTGACCTGGCAGCAGAGGGAGATTTCCTCACACATACTTGGCTAAAACTCAATTCCATGTAATGTCTTTAAAGAACAACCAAAAGGCTAAGAGCTGGAAGGCTGTGCATTCCCTGAGGACACTTGTTACAGACCTGTGAGATCTTGCAGTAACCAGTGAAGACAAATGCAGCTCCTTTACACAATAGTAAAGCCCAAAAGGTCTGCAGGACCCTCTGTATCCTGGGGATGGGTATAGACAGAACCGAACACTGATTTCCACTGTAAGTGTAAGGCTTTAGATAGCACCAAGCTCATGTGTTTTATAGACAGGACAATCTGTTCCACATTAGATATGTTCTTTAGGGAAACGTCAGCACGACTTCATACAGCTCTGATGTCTTCCAATTACAAATCTCCTGAGCAGCACCCACATCATGCCCAGAGCTTGCAGTTCTTAGCAAGTTCTCAGGAAAGTTTGTTCTTACCCCAGCTCATTACTCACAAGAGGTGTTTGGTGTTACTTCTTGCAGCCATGTGGTGGGCAGACTAGACTATCTGTCTGCAGATCCCAGTGCATCGCCTTCCTGCTGTGGAATGACCAAATTTCTCTTCTACACCTGAATTCCCCTACCTACATAAGCTTGAGTTTTTCTAAAGAAAAAAAAAAAACCATTGTGGAAGTTGTCTCTTAACTTTCTGTGTTATTCCACAGCTGTAGCATGTTCCATCCTATATTTAAGATGATTCCCTGAAAGACAATCAGCAACAGAAAGATTTCTGTGTTCAGTTCCTGCCAGAGGTGCTGAGAATTGGCCCAGGAAAGAGTTCCCAGTTAGGAAGTGCTCAATGCAGCTGAGCCTGCCTTGGCTCAGACCTCTGCAAAGAGGCTGTGCTAATTTTGGGAGGGGGCAAATGGGTCACACTGGAAATGTCTGACCTGGAGCACTGGAGACAGAACTGCTCTGTGCATAAGTTGTTTGGACTTCGCAGTGTGTTTCTAGTAATTTTTCTTGTGGCTCTTTGGGGTTTAAGGATTTCAGCACAAAGAAGCAGAGCTGCTAGAAACTAAGACAGGTGAAGGGGAATCTTTTGGGTTTGTTGTGTATGAACCACTTAAAAAATAAATGTGTCAGGGAGTACGTTCTACCTCTGTCTACCCTGATCCTCAAACAAAGCGGCCACACAGTTTCTACACCAGCTTAGCCCATGGTAACCCATGAGGTGTCCTGGGAGGCTCCAGTCCAAGACTGGAGCTCCTGAGGGGAGGCGGATATTTTGCGCAACTTCGTAGTGCTCAGTGCCAGGGGAAAGGATGGACCTTTCTATTGTCACCAATGCAGCTTATGACCTAAAGCTTGAGACAATTGCCCTTGTTGTAGCTTGCATAATTTCTGCATTATTAATGTTTATACAATTACTTGGCTTATTTGAAAATCTAGTCACAGAATTTGACTCATGACCTTCTGTCGCTGTGAAGCCCACAAAGTGTTTCTCTTGCTGATGTAGCACAGTATTTCCACTCCTTTGAATCCCATATTGTCTCTGGTTTATTTCCCTTTCACATCTCTGTGTTGATAGGAGTAAATGAAAGCTCTGATTTGCTTTTGTTTTGAGGGTGAGATTGCAGTCAGTGGTGGTTTCTGAGTAAAGCTGGCTGATCCCATGATTCTGTCTCCTTGTTTCCCGCAGATAAGTATCGCTAGACTTGCCAATACAGTCTGAATGCTGCTCTACCATGTCAGCAACGCCACCTGGTTTGCGGTAACAAATGCCAGTCTTTGTAAAAGCACGACAGAGTCTGTGCTCAGGACACCTCTTGGCATTTAAGTGCCACCCAGGGTAGTGTAGCAAAGTGGTTAGTGGCAGTCTTCTTGAAAACGACGATTTCTTGATTTTTAAAAGCCAATATCTGTTTTAGGAGCATGGAATTAATTTTGCACCCTATCAGTCAGCATCAAGGACCCACTGGGACACATTCAGACTACTGTTTGATAGGAATGGTTTGACTCGATGATCCGATGGGTCTTTTCCACCCTGGTTATTCTATGATTCTACTGTGCTCTACTCTCTGCAACTATGAAGGCAGAGAGATAAAACAAATAAAAGCTGGATGTTTCTTCTTCTCACTGTTGCATAAGGGACTCCAAGGGGAAAAAAAATTAAGTGTTGTGGTGTTGACGACTGGAAATGATGGAAAATAACACTTTCTCAGCTTGTGTTTGATAAGAATGGTTGGACTCGATGATCTGGTGGGTCTCTTCCAACCTGGTTATTCTATGATTCTATGATTCAGCTGCAAACCTGTACAGATACTGCTGCATTAGTCACATGCACTTTACAAAAAGGTTTTCTCTTCCTCTGATTCCAGCTAAGATGGTTTTCAGCTTTTATGTCTTCATTAAGACATAAGCAAGAGATCTGTCCACATTGCTTCTCCTCAAATGAATATACTATGTGTCTTGGCAGGTGACTGTGTAAGACCTAAGGGAATGGCAGTTTTAGTAATGAAGGGTCTCCTTGGGTTTCTGAGATGTGAAAGCATTTTGCTGGGCATGCAGTGAGGACAGTTTTTCCATGGTTGTGCATGAGCAATGGCACTCGGGTGCATGCACAGCAACCCACACAGGGCAGTACTCCAACCCTGCCAATGACCTTTGTATTTCTTCAAACACAAAAGTTTAGTGGGGAGGCACTGAGCGAAGCTGGTTTTGCTAGCAGAGCTGTGCTAACAAGCTCTACAAGTAACTGTCAACAAAGGGCTCCTGGTGGAGCAATAACTTCGGCACCATCATAGCTTACTTCTGTCTCACCCAGGACTCAATTAGCTCCACTCCCATTCTGGCTACATGAGGGGCTTTTGCCAGCACATCTGTGTTGATCACAAATTGTGACTGGCTGGTGGAGTGAGGACAGTTTAATTAAGTCTGCAGAAAAATACTGTGAACCGTGGTACTTGGTCTTAAATGCTGCCTTCCAGGCAAGTGCTATGCAAACCCTAGTTATCTGTCCCCTTCTATGTGAAGAAGACAGCAAGTCAATGCGTGGCAGACAGGAGTCCAGTTGTTGGCTTCACTCCCAGGACAGCAAGAAAAGAGCTGTGGTCAAACATTCCAAAACACTTAAATAATTTAGGAAGCCAGCTCCCACTGGGAGCTGATCTCCCTCTTTAAAAGGTGAGCAAACTCAGGTGCAAGGGGAGTGTTTTCTCTAGGTCCACACAACAGGTCAGGGACAGAATTGGGAATAAAAATCCTGGCATGCTGCAATTGCTCCTGTTTTATTTAACCTCTCTGATACAATCACTTCCTGATGCTTTTAGATGCTCTTGCCATCCTTCTGTGAACTTTGAAAGACTGCAAGGTCCCACTGTAACGTGACCCTGTTAGATTTGGTCTGTGGTTGCAAAAAATCTCCCTTTCCTTCAAAATGCGGGGCTTCCCTCCTAAAACAAGCAAGAACATAGTCAGCTGTAGAGGTTCCCCTGTATCCTCATTCCATTAGGAAGATTTTCCAGTTTCTGAAAAGAAATGTTTAAAGAAACAGTTTGTTTGGCTTCATTTTAAACATTTAGCTCATCTTTCAGCAAGCCAGAGGTCAAAGTGGGATCTGTAGGTCAAGAGCAGAAGAAGTTGCTTTGCACAGTGAAACCCCAAGACATAATGAGTTTTGAATGAGTGGTCATTCCTCTGACTGAAGCTTTCTAGCAGTTAGCAGGAGTTTGGAGGATTTTTTTTCCCCCTTGTGAATGCTGGAGGGCTGGGAGGAGCTGTGCACAGTTGGACTTTTGTTAATTTTTGTGGGCTGCAAACCAGTAACACATAGAAGTGCTTCTGTGAGCAGGGTCCCATCTCCAGGCACGTCACCGAGATGAACTGGATGGCACAGTGTAGTTCTCAAGTAGCATCATTCACGTAAAAGACATTCCAGAGAGATTACAAACCCGTCACCTTTGGGAAACCCCTTCTCATTTGGAGAACACATTTGGGGATTGTTCTGGCCTCCCTGCTGCTGAGCCTTAGGATACTGCTGCCCCACGGTAAAACTTTCCATGGAAATTCTCGTGCAAGTCTTAGAAGTTTTCAGATGATATTTTGCTTGCCACTATATTGGATTGTTTCAGCAATTATAAGGGAGCTAAGATGGGTAGGTAGACAGGCATGCTTGCAATTAGGAAAACATGTTTTGGGTTTCTTTTATCCAATGGTCTCAGTATTGTCCCATCCTATGTGCAAAATTAATGTATCGATTGACATATTTAGGAGAATCCCCATTCATAGGTATGAGTGGGAAACTGAATTAAATCCACTATAGCATAAGTAAAATATAACGATTAACTATAGAACTACAAAGCAATTGCCTCTTGAATTGTTTCCCCCTAGAAAGAGGGCTATTTCTGGGAGCAATAGTTGGAGATGAGTGACTTCTGGGTGCAGCAGAAGAGGAATGAACTCTGGAACAGGTTTTATAGAACAAGGGGTGGTTAGCTTGAGGGCACGATGACTGTTATTGGGGTTTGCAGATTGGTGCATGGATTAATTTGTAAGATCTGCCTGTTCAGATTTTGTATTGCTAACAGCTCCTGAGGCATATGCAGTCCTGTACCTGTTGTTACTCAGCCCATCTAACTGTACCACTCTGCATCTTCCTCCTCTGCCAAGAATGTGGGTGTAATCACAGATTCAGGACTAGCCATGTTGGAACACATCAAGATCAGTTATTTTCTACCATTTTTTAGGACTTCTGCCAGACTACGCCCTTTTCTATCCACAGTTTAAAATGTCTAGCGCGAGCCCCAGACTTGGTAACAGCAATTCCTTGTGTGCCAGACCGGACTTCCCACTGTCACTTAATCAGCAGGATGTGGCTGGTTCTCGCTAGGATAAGATCAC
This sequence comes from Phaenicophaeus curvirostris, assembly GCF_032191515.1. NCBI lineage: Eukaryota > Metazoa > Chordata > Aves > Cuculiformes > Cuculidae > Phaenicophaeus > Phaenicophaeus curvirostris. The sequence continues at coordinate 6,412,607 of NC_091411.1, forward strand.
TTTGGTCTCTGGGAACAGGATGGGTCTGTGACCTTCCTTTGCCTGGATTAAACGCTATGGGTCTCATTGAATTGAATGGTAAAAACTCCATCTTATGATAAGAGCCTGTGTTTTTCATCATCATGTGTTTCATCACTGGATACTGGGACTAGATCCCTTCTCCCTTCTTCCCTCCTTTTAGTTAAGCTTTTTATGGTTGTGTTGCTGTGTTTTGGTTTAGTGCTGAAAGAGCCCGCGCCAGATTTTGCTGGAGGTGTGATTAGTCTCTTATCCAGGAGCTTCTGACTGGCAGCTGAGCTGTTCCAAGTTTCCTCCTGGAAACTATCATTTTCAGCTAGGAGTCACACTAAACCTTGCTGTTCCCTCCAGTCTGACACGGTTTTAAGCCTGCCCCAGGCTATGGTGGAGCACGGGTTTCAACTAACTGCACTGAAATGGGCTTTGAGCCAAGTTGCCTGACTCCAAAGTTGAATAACAGCTGAATTCCCTTCTCAAATCTAGCAGCAGTCTGAATTTATGAACCCTGTTCAAAGCTACCTAGATTATTGCTTACGTGTAGGAGCTTTTTAGGAACTCATCTTTTATAGAGACTTTACTGTTCTGATTTCTTCTGTCACTTAATATTAATTTTCATACATATTTCAGTATTGGAAGACTTGGGTTGAAGCCCTTTTGCTACCATAGGCTTGTTGAATTGCCTTAGGCAGCACGTTCAGTCTCTGTTTTAGTGTCCCACCCAATGAGGTGAACAGATGATGCCATAGATTTGTGTGAAGATGAATTTATGTAAGACTACTCAGTGCTCAGTTACTCTTCATACAGCAGCTATATGGGTTTTCAAATGACGAGTTAGTACTCAAACACCTCAATTTTAATTAAAGTTGTTTCACTGGAAATTCACAGGTAGGCTAAACAAACAGAGAATTGCAGGCTGGAAATTTGGAAAAAAATTAAGAATGGGATGTTAAATATATTTGAGTAAAAAATGCTATTAGGTGAAGTTCAACCTTGGCCTTTTAATGGAATGGCCTCTTTACAGCAGAGTAGCATGTGCTGTGAAATAGCACTGAGCACTCAACAACCATCTGGACCATGGGATGCAATAACTAAATTCAAAAAGCAATTATTTTCTATTGCAGTGCATGAAAAATAATACCAAATAGACATCAGCATACTGATGCTCTCCTGAAAGTGTGCAAGGGCACTGAACTTGGATAGCAGTCTCACCTTTTACTGCAGTGATTTTCCTTGGAAATCAGACCCTGAAGATTTTGGCTCCACATAAGCTGAAGAGCTCATCGGAAATACTAGGGCTTACTGGGAAAGGTGTCTTGAGTGGCTTTTTATCCTCCAGCCTGTACTCCTCCTAACTAGAGGGTACATTAATGTGTTCCTCACAGTGGTGTAAAGCTCACACACAGTCTTGGCAGAACAGGAGCCCTTAGAATTGAATCTTCAGGTTGTTTCATCTCCCAGGAACGTGTTCAAGAGGACTTAGAGCTGTTATTCTGCCTGAAAGGTTAACAGATCTTCTGTGCTGTATACAATCCTGGGATAAACTATTCTTCATTGCTTATTCCAGATAACTCCTTAAATAGTCTTCGGAAAATATGCAGGGTGGTTTAAAATATGATGTATAAGGAGATACTGTTGTAAGTGATCTGATGTAAATGCTCTGACAGAGTCATTGGCTTGTGAGACATATGCAGCAATACAGATTTAAATGGTTTAAACAGGGGCTTGCCCCTGGTCCCTCCGTTTTACTGTTTGTCCATTCATTCTCTCTCTAACCTCCTAAGGCAAAAATCTGATTGCCATGTAGGGGAAATGAGTTCATTCCAAATAGCTGAACAATTTCCCTTTAGTAATTACTTCTGTTCTTTTCCATTTGCACTAAAATAATTAACAACCCACCCTCAATTCTGCTCCTGCGCCTCTTTCTGATGGGGACTCTGCAGAGTTTTGACTCCCCTGACCCCAAGGCACTTTCTGTTCCTGGTTATGGGATATTTTGTGTACGCAAATTCTCTCATTGTCACATACATCTTGTGGTGACAGACACACATCCCCTTCCATAAAGGTCAGTGGAAACCAACAGCCCAGTTTCACCACTCAGGCGCTAACGAGGGTCCCGTTTAAGCCACCTCCCTGCTGGGTTTGCCCACAGCACAGCCTGCAAATTTCTGCTGCTCCCGGGGCAGATGCCTACTGACTCCTTTTGACTCTGTTTTGTGTTTGTTGTGTTTTTTAGGGTCCCCCGGGTCCACACGGAAACCCTGGCTTACCTGGCCCTCCAGGACCAAAAGTAAGTATGGATTGCTGAGAGGAGCTTTTGCCTTCCTGTTTCAGCAGGCGTCCCAGTGGGGGAAGTACAGACCTTTCCGTTCTGTTCCATACAGAGCGACGAGTGGCTGAAGCCATATCTCCCCTCCCCTCTGCTCACACACAAGCCCTCCAGCAGCACAGCCAAAACCTTTTCCTGTGCTTCTGAGAGACCCTGCTGAGCACCTCGGTTCTTGGTTCTCCCTAATTTCACAGGCTGCCTAATTAGAATCCTGCTTAAGTTCTGCTTGTGCCAGGGAGCAAACTGCGATGTTGAGACAAGAGCAGTAGGATCTTCCCACTCCAGAACCTCACCAGGTCTGGATTTCTTTCCTTTCTTATTTCCCTTCTCTGGATTTTGCAGTCTACTACTCCAGCTCTGGGTCCAGGCAGTGGCTCGGGGCCTGGCAGCACCCACCTTCTTCCTTCTCCTGAAAAGCCATCATCTCGCCTCCCTCTCCAGAGTTTCTGGGAGCCCTGACCTCCATCAGTCCAAACTGATGCCATTGCTTCCTTCTAGATGTCCTCATCTCTCCCATGAGGCCTCTCAGACCTCTTCCTGCAATGCCAGGAGCTCTATGTTTTGTCCTTTTCTCCCATACATGTTTTCCTACGGGGTGCTGCAGCCAGGCAGGAGCTCGAGCAAGGTAGAAGTCACCTCACCACAGCTGATCCTCCTCTCTTTCCATGGGACTTCAGCACAGATGCAGCTCCAGGTGGGAGCTAATCCAGTGTGCTACAAAACCCTTCAGAAAGATGTTTTAATTCCCAGCTTGTTCGTGTGTGTGAGGCCACGTGTTACCTAAAGACTGGGAAGTTCCTGGGAAGTTGGTTTGGATTGTTTTGGTGTCATTGTTTACACAGAAACAGATTTATATTTTCTAACACTTATCCAGGACTAAAGAATAGTTGAGTTTTGAAAGGTAATGCTTAGTAGAGGTTTTCACTGCCAAGGAAGCTGTAGGATGTCTCAGCCAAATGTAGAGAAAGGTAAAAGCAAGAGTCCTTTCTTTTCATGATCTCATCAGTAGGCAGAGATGTTATAAGCACTATTGATGCTCTGGGAAAGAGATTCTGGAAACTTGGCATGCTGCCTCTATGTGATTAAAAATTAGGCTCTGGAGACATGCTGGTGAACAGCAGCTGGTTTAAATTCTAAAGTATAGTTATATGGCCTGAAAAGTGAGGCTGTAAAAGTTCTGCATCTTAGCGTTCTGCATTTGTTCTCCATCAATGACTTCCAGATCAAACTTGTTGAGTTTTATAAGTCAAATCAACGTTCTTTTATCTAACTTCCAGTCCTGCAGTATCAGCTCGATCCAATCTGCAGAGTCAAACTATGTTTCTATGCTATAGGATTTTTTTTAAGAAACCCACTTTTAGCCTAATGCCTTGTCAAAAATCATCATTTAGCTCTAAAGCTGTACTCTGCTGGTCTCCTACTAGAAATAAAAGCTTCACATAAGCTTTTTTCCCTCCATGTTGAGGTGCAATCTGGCAGCAGGGCAGCCCTCAGCGGATGGATAACTGCAATGCTCTATAGCTGAGATACATTGTCATCAGTCTGTGCAATGTATTTTAATTTTGTCCAGCCATCATTTGCAGGATTAGGCTGTTTTACATGATGTTTAATCAGAAGAAGTAGTGAGCTTACAATGGGATGTGAGAGCTGTAACTCAGCCCAGGCCTTAGCATAACTTCAGCTCTAGCAGGGAGAGGCTACTAAGCTGTGGTTGCAACATCTTTGTATGTGAAGCACCTTTTTGAAGGTGTGTATCATTTTTGACTTAATGAATTTTGGGGTTGTCCTATGCAGGGACACGTGTTGGACTTGTTGATCCTTGTGGGTCCCTTCCAACTCAAATCATTCTATGATTCCTCTGGTGTTACACCAGATCCCAGAAGATGGGCTTTGCACAATAGTTGGTCTTCCAACCCCTTCTATTTTAAATGCCTCTACCCTTAAGCAGCCATGGCAAGCCTACAGCTGGCATTTGATATCTTCTTAGTAGACCCAGCCCATGTGGAAATTATGGACTTGTGAAAGCTGAGCTTGGGCAACAAGGCAGAAGAGCCCCAACCAGAACTTCTCTTTCCAAGAGCCCTGAAGTGGCTGCTGGACTAGGGCTTTCCTAGATATCAGTTAATACCATGGAAAAAACAAGCAATCCAAGAAAGGAAACTAAAGTTTCCCAAAGAGATACAGCTTGGAAACAATTACTAACACCAAGTCATTGTCACTTCAGAAGTAACCCAGAATCATAATTTTTATCAACTGAATTAACAGAGCACTCATAAGGTCAGGCAACCAGCTGCATACAGGGGATGTGATGTGCTATCGCAGCTGGTGGAGATACATGGGGTTGTGCAAGCCTCTTGTCCAGTTGTTCTGCATCGGTGAGCAGCTGTGTTATCAGACTGCTGCATTTCTGAATCTGGGCAGTCTTTCCTTATTCTCGTCACTGGAGCTGAGCACTTGTAATTCCTTGTGCTTAGGAAGCTGATCTTTTGCACAGAGCTGTAGGTAGCTGTTGAGCCAAATTCCTGCTGATCTGCTTGGGCATGGTTCCACTGACTTCAGTGGCATTACACCCGCTCGTGCCACCTGAGAATTTAGCCCTTGGTGCTTTTCTCAGGAATTTATAACGTGCAGCTGCTTAAAGGGGGCTTCTTGCTACTTTTCGCCGTGTTTGTTGTCCTTGGCACTTGCAAAATTGCTATTGCATCTAGTTAGCAATGACTGATTATAGTAGATAACCTCTTAAATGGCTGTAGACATATTCTGGGCTGGGGCTGTGGCTGGCTGCATGATCTGTAAGCTGCTGAGTGGGGCAGGAGGGGCGATTTTGCTAATGACTAGATGTAGCTCTGAGGATGCCCTAATAAAGTTCAGGACTGGAGGAGAGTTAGCTGCTGTCAGACAGAATGTTGTTTTGAAAGTCATTACAACAGTTGGGTTTTCATCTCTCATCTGGAGGCTTTTGGCATCAGATGTTAGTATGGTTTGCTTATTGCAGCTCTGGATAAATCTCTCTTGTTTATAGTACTAGGAAAAATTGAATTTTCCTTTTAGTGAATGGTTTTAGCTCCAAGATAGTTCATCAGTCTGACTCACCAATGTTTAAAATGCTCTTAGTGGGATTGTAAACCTGGGGTGTTTAAATTGCATAGACTTTTCCCAGGTAGGGAAAAAAACCAGAAGAAAACAATTTCTTCTTTAACAAGAGGAAGTAGTGTGTTAAATCAGTTGGGATGGGAAAGAGAGAAGCTTGTGGGCAAGGTGCTGTGGCTTAGGCTAATTCCCATTTTTTGGATGCTGTGTGAGAAGAATTAGGTAACTAATCCACAATTTAGCCTTCAGTATCCAGGCATCTCTTCTCTCTGGTCCTTATGTCACCTTGCTGATTAATCTTAGGGAAGCACGGTCCTGCTTGAGGCAGAGTTCTCTGCTTGTGTGATGGTCTCAGCAGCATTGAATGCAGAACCATAATGTAAACACAGTCTTTGCTAATGTGATCTGGAGCTTCCCAGGGTACATGTGAGAGCCTTGTATTCCTTTACATAGCTCTAAGTCGTTGTATTGAGCACATGGCAAGATTTAGGGAGGGCTGATGGGTGTCTATCTGCTGCAATAAATGAATTTTGCAGAGTAGAAATGAATACCCTGTGATCCTGTGGACTGCTCTAATCTGTTCTAAGCAGTTGTAGCACCCCCTGACTGCTCTGAAGCTCAAAGAGTGGGAAAATTGCCCTGATAACAGCTGCAAGCAAAGCAAGATTATCTGCATGATTTCATTTACTCTTCAGAAACCAGGCAGTCTTCATTCAGAATTTGTACGGATGCATCTGCCTTGAATCAGCAGTGCTCCCTACAGTCCATAGCCAAGTAGTCTCACTCCCTGAACCTTGCAGCTTGTGGTGGATGGTGGAGGAGGAGAAGGAGAAGGGGAGATTTACACTCTGTGCAAGGTGGGAAGTATGTGTCAAAGGTAATCACAGTGAAGCTGCATGGAGAAGCTGCTCAACAAGCTATAACTAGACCTATCTGCTGCAAATGAGAAATGCCGGTTAATGCATGCTGTTACACCTTTGCAGGGTCTCACCTTTCCTCCAAGCACTTTACTTGACAACCACTGAATAACCTCACAACTGTCCTTTGCCTGGTGGTTGGTTTTGCACCCTGTGCTGTTGATGTGGCACACAGAGTTTGCAACTTGTTCATGATCCCTGGGGCATTAAAGATCAAGTGACTGATACAGGGATACCTGTGTCCTAGCTGTGCCAGGAGAGATGTTGTACAGACCTAAGTTGCTTTGTATGCTAAGCCCTATTTCTCCCCTGCCAAAATAATCTGGCACACTTCAAACGTCTTCTAGTTTTTTCTACCTCTATCTCTCAGCCTGTTAGGTCCACACTGCCTTTCCACCTTTGAAGAATTTGAACAGGGACTTTCAAAGGAATCTAGTGGAATTGGATGTTCAAATGCTACTGAAGTTCCAGCCTTTGTTCATCAGAAGATAGTCTTAAATTACAATTTCACCTGTCACTGTTGTTAAAAAGTGAAATAAAGAATACTGCCACTTAGGATAGAGTGCGCCTCTTTCTTCTGCCAGCCTGGAAGCCTCACAATTGCACTGGCTGTTGATAGTGTCTAATTAGTGTAACTTTCTCTACAGTTTCATCTGTTCCCCACAGTTAAAAAAGCAACAGCATCTCTGAAGTTGTTAAGAAGGGTGGTTTAAGCACAGCAATAGGCTTGGTAATTATTTTTGTGATGATAGGTGTAGACAAGGAAGAGATCACAGCTGTCTAGTTTAATAAGTGTCAAAAATCCTGACATTGTCTTCTTCCAGTTATCCTTTCTTTAGTCAATTTAATACTGTCAAATGCTATTTAAAACTCCATGATTTAGCAGCAACTCACCAAAACCAGCCCCAGCAAAACAGCTCTAACCAGGGACTTTAATACATTTGGGATGTTGGGGCAAGAGGGAGATAAAACAAAATGTTTTTCTAATTCAGAGGCTTGGTGGAAGCAGAACCACTTCCTGGGTCGTTGGATAACATCATGATTTTTTTTTTTTCATTTCAGGGTCAGAAAGGTGATCCTGGATTGTCACCTGGCAAAGCTCGCAATGGACAGAAGGTAAGATGTTGCCCAGAGTGCACGAGCATCAAGACCACCCTGTACTTTAAGCCGTGTGCATACACACGGTGGGAGTCCGTTCTTCAGCCCCGAGCATCACAGCAGCTCAGGTAGACTTAGAAATGAAAATTAAGACTTAGTCCCCAGGATTCAGGACTGAAGAGAGTTAGCTAAGGTATTGACCACAGTGCACGGAACTGCCTGCTGCCACAGCTTTTTGTTATTCAAGTATTTATTTTATGCACAATCTGCAATCCAAACTTACGTCCCTGATGCTTAAGCCAGATGTTTAAACTAGCACACATGAGATAAAGCCATACCTTACCATCTCTGGGCATGAGGCTCTAGAAAGAGTCAATCCTCGCATAAACAATAAAAAACTTGAAGGCAAAGGAAAGGATGCTCTTGCTGAGGAGCTGAGAGACAGTGCTTTGCCTCACTTTGCATACACAGCCTACAGCAGATTAGTACTCTGAGAGCAGCCTTGCTGTTGCATTGGTGGAGAAAATGAGGCTTCTCAGACCATTGCACTGCCAACACGTAGACCCTGCTGGGTGATAACCAGAGGCCTTTCCACCAAGGTCTGCTCAAATCAACAAAAAGCATATACATGGGAAGCGTAGCTGGATTCTGGATTCAGCAATTGTTAAAGATCAGAGTTCTGCTAATTCTTTTCAATAAATTACAACTCCCTTTTTTTAGCTGTTTCACAGCTGAGCAATTTTTACTGAGGCAACAAGGCCTCACAGAAGTCTTGAAATGAATAGAAGAGCAATCACGGCTCCACGGCATCCACCTCAATTAGCTCTTTAAGTGGTGCCTGCACAATACTTCATAACTTATGTCTAGGGCAAGAAGCCTGGTTCTCTTTCTTTCATCATAAGCCTTGCTATAAATGCACAGCTAATAGAAAGCATCAACCATAAAGAGCTTAGGCTCTTCGTTTGAAACCAGATGCCTCCGTGAAGCACAGCGAGGTGCACAAAATGCAAGATGGAGGGTGACGCTAGAGAACATTGAGAAGGCTGAGTCTGAAATGATGCTTTTAACTTAACGGCACGAGATGCCTTTTGAAATTTCTGGTACGCTACATTGGAATGGCATCACATGGAAACCATCCAGCCGCAGAGTCTGGAACCATTTTCTCACAAGCATGCTCAGTGTAAGAAAGGGAGAGATCCAGATAGCTTTTAGCTCATGTTAACAAGGCTTTATTCCTGTTTGCAGTAATAGAAACAAGGAGTTTCCAGCAGGAGTTTGGAGCAATGCCTAATTTTCAGGCTAGATACTCCAAATGCATTATCAGTGAGCAGGCCCAGCACAGCTTTAGAGACTCTCAAAGAGTTTTTTATCCTAATCAAAGGACACTAAAATGAGCTTTTACAAACAGATTGGGTGTTAGAGAGATCTTAAAAATGTGATTCTCCATTCCTACAATGATTTGGCTATGCCAGCTGGGATGTGATGCAATCCCTTTTCGAAAGTACCGGCCACTGAAAAAAACCTCCCACCAGCAGTCCGCAAAAGTTCAAGCCATGTCCTCTAGGCAGGTTAAATAATTATACCATCAGCAGCTTCTGAACTGGGTTGGTGGGCTAAGCCAGTGCAGCAGCTGAGTGTGAGCACAATCACAGGATTCAGCAGGAGGTACCTGTTCTTACTGCGTTTAAAAGCTAAAGTTTTTCTTGCCTTGGCAGTTCAAATGCCTGTGGAAAGGTGGACAAAGCATGTGACTGAGTTAGATTATTGGGGGAAAAGAAAGCGTTCATTCTGTTGACAAAAAGCTGGACTCTAGCAGCAGCTGCTATTAATTAACTGGGTTTATTATTTGTATGAGCTGGTTAGTAGGGATGTTGTTTAAATCTACACTTATCCAGTCTGTTTTTGAAGAGTTGCAATTATAATCAGAAGTATCAACAGTTGGCAGAAAAATTTCAGTAACAGTACACTAGGAGTAGGGAAAATGTTGCTGAAAACTAATTCTACTTGCTTGTTTCCTGCAGGGAGACATGGGCTTACCTGGTTTGACGGGGTTCCCTGGGCCGCCAGGTAGAAAGGTAAGAATTTTCCCAGTGAATTAGATCATTATTTTAAAATTTTCTGCTCTAGCTCCACCTAAAAGCTTTAAGTCCTTGTACCCAGTCTTATGCCTGTTTTGCAAGTATATAAATTGGGTTATAGGCTGAAGCAACTGCCTGAAGGTTGTACCAGCAAGACTATGTAAGGGTATGAAATGAAATTCCAAATCCAGATTTCTGTTCCTTCTTTGTATTTCATGTCCCACTGCACTGCATCATCCCTCTGCATCCTGACACTGGGTCATCATCAGTCTGGTTCAGGCAATATGTTAACTACACCGATGTACAACCAGCATCAGTATTCAAAGGTTGGATTCAGAACAGGTTTAGACATTCCAAGAAAACTTTGACTGTTTGTCCTGGTAAAGCTTGTCTCAAACAAAATATCTGTACGCCTTTCCTCTATTTTGCTTGGAGATGGACAGCACTAGTCAGGTTTTGCTTTGTTTGCTTCCATGTTGATATTTCACCAACATTAACATCGCCGACCACAACCCTCTGCCTAGAAAAGGATGCATAAGGATAAAGCATGAGATCTATCCCTCCCTTCATGTTACAGCAGTGTATGTGCTCATGTTCACGCATGCAAGTCCGCAGAGCAATACTTTAGCAATCTTTACCTTCTGTATATCAAGGACATTTCAGTTGAACTTCCAGTTCCAGGCTGTGTTGATCGGCTGGTTTGCTTTTTAGGAAGCTGGACCTGTTGCGGGGAGCTCTTTAATAGCTGGGCTCAGTAGACGTGATTCCCCAGCAAGCTAATATTGACATAGCTAAGCTGAACAGTTAAAATTAGCATCTTGTTTCAATCATTTCATCAGTCAATGGACCATTGAAGGTATATTGTCCCTCAGGCCAATTAGCTGCACACAAACACCTACTCCGGTATGCTGTAAGGCTCTGGGGAATGAAAGAAGCTGTGGAGGAGGCTGAAGGAAACCCTCCCTTTCCATGACTGTTTTTTTTTTGTTTTATATCGGAATCAAATTGCCAAGAGTAGAGGCTGAGTTTGTTTTTCTCAACCCAAGGCTGGTCATGCTTGGGGTGCTGCATGGACCTAGGAGCAATAGAGTGATTAATTACTGATCTTTTGCTGTTACAAACAAGTTCTAACAAATTGAGTGCAAAGACGACCATTTTCCTGATATAACAGCTCATAAAACAAAACCTTGTGGTTACGATCAGTAAAATGCAATGTCAGGAGTACAAGGGCTCATAGTGGAAAAAGTGGAGAAGGAACAGGAGATTGAACAAACATTCCTGAGTCCAGCACATGGCCTTTGCATCTGATCTCAGCTCCCCCAGGACAGGGCAAAGGCAGTGGTATGCTTCTGTTTCTTCAAGTAATGAGCAAATTGGATGCTGAATTTTTTCCTTTGGTGCAGCCTAAAAAAACCACCTCCCAGTAGCGCTAGTCTGGCAATGTGTTTGGTGTAACCTGGCTTTTATTAGCATCCTGCATTTAGAAAAATTTTACAGCTGTTAGAGAAATGGTTGGAAAAAATACCTTTTTTTTATCTGGATTCCCTGCTGGCATTCTCCCTGTGAAAACGTGCTGGTGTTTGGCTCAAGGTGGGCAACACATCTTGGCTACCAGAAAACCAGCAGCGCCTTGGAAATGGACATCCCTGCTGCTCATTCGGGGGGGGGACTACGAAAAGAGCTCTAAGGGCTTTGATCTGAAAATGCCGGGTAGAAACTTTGAAATAGGCCAAATACTTCAGAAGGGGAAACAAAATACTTTTCCCACTAAATGAAACGACTGGCTCAGCAGCGTGAGCTGGAGCCACAAAACAAGCAGCATATGGTTTTGGATAGTCCGGCTCCACACCACAGTGCCTGCCTTGTGACTGCAGAGCTCTGCTCTGTGTCGGAGGAGAAGCTGAACTCAGAGCATCCCCAGTATCACTTTGCCTTCACCCATCTATGAGATATAGTATCTCCTTACAAGCAGGAGGCGTATTCTCATCCTCTTCACAGAGAGCAAATGTTGCTTTTGGTGACCAGCAGTTCTCAGGGATAGTCGCAGTACTTGGCTGTCCCCTCTGCCCTTCCCTCTTGTGCCTACGAGGCATCTGTAGACTTTGGCTTCTGGTTGGGGGCTGCAGACTACAGCTGCCTTGCAGATGCATCCCAGCAGAGCACTGCATCATTTTTCCCAGCCTCAAACGCTGTGGAGGGGAAAATGGTTGTGTGAAGTGCAAGGCTGTAGAAGACAACAGCAGTGAAGGGAAAAAAAGCTTCGTTAAAGTCACGCGGAGAGTAAAGACAGAGCTGGGAATTGGTCAGTGCTTCAAAACCCGTCCTGTCACATGGATCTCATTCACTGTCCTTTTTACTCTTCACATTTTCTATCCAAGTGCAGGTTGATCCTTTTTAGCTAGGAGACTGTGGTTTATAAATATCATCCCAGATGAGTAAATCCTTCGCTGGAGTGCAATTTCCTTTCTAAATCACAGCCCTTTGTGTTGAGCACCCTGTAATCATCAGCAAGTGTTTGGATGAAAGAGCAAATGCAGTTGTTTTCCTGCCCTTTGCCCTGTCATTTTAGTGCTATTTGAAGAGGATTTTTGCAGGTAAATGCTTGAACGCTGAAGCCAGCTTTAGCATACACAAGCTTTTCTGTTTTCTCCTAGCTATAATTAACCTGAGACAGAAATAACTGTAGTATATTGTAAAGAAGCACATATTTGAAGCTTCTCGGTGTTCATTATATTATAGTGAGGAGTATATTTAATAGAATACAACCATAGCAAAGAGTCTATGTATGTAACTTAAGTGTCATTCACTTACCATTATAGAGATAATGAAGCAGTGCTTTGGTGCAGACATCAGCTCAGAGAGTGATTTGAACATCTCAAGCTTAACTACTTGCTCTGGGTGGACATCATAGGCTCAAAACGCCTCTCCTGCAGGACCCTAATCAGAGCAGAATGACTCAGAGCAGCCAAGCCAGGCACCTCTTATAAGTGGAGAGAGCGAGACATCTTTAAGTGTTTGTATCAATGAAAGTAGGTGCTCCTGTTGTCTGGAGACAAAGGTAGTTCCTGCTCCAGGCTGTGGTTGAACAACCCGGGCAGAGGAACCCAGGAGGAAACCCTATGGTCTCTGTGATAAATCCCAAGGCACATCTGGAGATGTAGAAGCCAGAGCTGCTTCTGTTGGCAGCTCTCTCTGGAAGAAGTCAGTGGTGAGCCAGAACAGATGCTCTCTGTTTGCACAACACCCTGCTGGTCCACACTCCAGGGACTTGTGATACCAATACTGGGCCTTCCACACCCAGGTGTGTCTGGACTTTCACAATGTGCTTCAGGACAGACACCCAGCTGGGGCGGAACATCTTCCCTCTTTTCTGCTGGTGGTGAAGATCTACTGAGAAGCCAGGGAGAGGATAAGGAAGAGAGGATCTGATGGAGCAGATTCCTGGAGAGGGGCAGGGAGTTCTGTCTGCCGGTCCTGCTCCAACTGCTGCTGAGGTTCTCCTGGTTAGGAACCACTGGTTGAAATACACTAGCAGCATTCAGAGTAAGGACCTTGAATCCTGTGTTCAGTTCTGGGCCCCTCACCACAAGAAGGATGTTGAGGCTCTGGAGCGAGTCCAGAGAAGAGCAACGAAGCTGGTGAGGGGGCTGGAGAACAGGCCTTATGAGGAACGGCTGAGAGAGCTGGGGGTGTTTAGCCTGGAGAAGAGGAGGCTGAGGGGAGACCTCATTGCTCTCTCCAACTCCCTGAAAGGAGGTTGTGGAGAGGAGGGTGCTGGGCTCTTCTCCCTAGTGACAGGGGACAGGACAAGAGGGAATGGCCTCAAGCTCCACCAGAGGAGGTTTAGGCTGGACATTAGGAAAATATTTTTCACTAAAAGTGTTACTGGGCACTGGCAGAGGCTGCCCATGGAGGTGGTTGAGTCACCTTCCCTGGAGGGGTTTAAGGGACGGGTGGATGAGGTGCTGAGGGACATCAGGTTGGACTCGATGATCCAGTGGGTCTTTTCCAGCCTGGTGATTCTATGATTCGATGAAATAAGGGCCAGCTGGTAGCCAAATGGTCTTTCAGGTCAACCACTACCTTCTCAGGAGGTGCAGCTCAGTCGAAAGAGCAGACCATGATCCATCAGCAAGGTCAAGCAGGAGAGAACTGGTGAAAAGGGAATCAATGTTTTTCCAGGCCAAAATGTCTGAAGTAATGAGCAAAGAGGAATGCAAAGGGGAGTGGGTAGTAGCCAGGATGGCTGAGAGCATTGCATACCTCCGCCAGGGAAGGCTTAGGCTGCAGGTCTAGAAAAGCTCATGGGAAGAATAAAAAAGCCGTTAAGTAGAGGTGTGGACCTGGAGGCAGAAACAGGCCTGGGTTCATTTGGTGAGTGAAGCAAAAGGCCATGTCCTTGGCCAGAGCAGGGTTTGGTTACGGTTTCCAGAGCAGGGGGATGCTCCCCTGTGGGCTTCCCAGACGGGAAATGTGTGCTAGGAGCCCTGGATGGGGACGGGGTGAGTAGAGACTGAGCTACAATTACCACTTGTAACCCACCCTGAAAGCATTTTGTTATTTCTGGAGTATTTGTACAAGGATTATTTCTTGTTTATTTTCTCTCTCTGTTTGTTTCAAGTTAAATATTCTGCCCTTCTTTTTTTTAATCTTGCTAGTAGCTCAGCTACTTTGTAACTGAATTTAATCTTCTAATCTACTTTCTTTCCACTTGATGGAAATGAGTTTATTTTAAATAGCTGAAGCAAGATAAGGAGCGGGGGTAGATCTGAAGTGTTTGTCACTTGCAGAATTTACTCACTGTTTGAAGAGAGCTCTAGGTAAACCCTGGAGAAAGCAAACTAATAAAATATATATTGATCAGTCTGCAGTCAAGCCTTTGTCCGCTCCAGCGTCTGCAGCTCAAAGAAAATAACCTGAAAAATCAAAGCAGGTTTATGAAAGACCTGTGAGAATGATTTGAAGCCTGTAACATTTGCCAGCTAGCAAGGTGGATTAAGAAACTCGTTCTAATTAATTCAGCAGAGAAAGAGAGCAGGTCAAGAGACAGCTTGCTCATGATTTTAAGTAGCTTCATAATCAAGAGCTCTGGATCTTGTCATACCTTGCAATAATTAGATTAGAAGAGCTGGAAGCTAGACAAATTCAAGCTAAAAACAAAACTGAAGTTTCCTGTGACAGTAAATGGCTAGTTTGGTGTTTCCTATGGCATTTCTAGTTCTAAACCAAAAGTGAGTGCTCTGAAATGTGAATGATTAACGTTTTGTAGTCCTCCAGCTTGCTCATAGCCAGCATTTCACCCTATAAGCCTGTGGTTTCCTAAGGATTAAGGACAACATAGCTGAAGGTGTAGATTACAAATAGACAGACCTGAGTGCAGATACCGCTCTAAGTCTCTTGGTGGAACAAGTTCTTCCCAAGTAACCCCCAGATGGACTCCGCTGGGTGCCAGCTGCTGCTGCCCCACCATGTTGAAGCAGAGTCTGGGAACATCAGCAGGGTGTAGGTGATGCCAGCACAGAGCAGCACATTAAAATTTGTGTGATTACGTAGTACTAACCCATATCTACAAACCTGCTTCTCCTCAGAATTTAACTCCCACCTGCAAAGAGAAATTCAAAGCAAAACCAGATCATTTTATTCTTCCTTTTATTATTCCTTTTTATTCTTCTTCTTATTCATGTCTTCCACCCTCTTTCAACAGGGATATAAAGGCTACCTGGGACCACCAGGTCACCCTGGAGAACAGGTGAGTCTTACCAATTTCCAACACTGGACCTTTAAAGAGGGATGGATTTAGTGACTCTGTTGCTAGTTTGGATCCTGTACAACCTGCTCAGTGTGGACAGCCTGGTCCTTCCAGGGGCAGCTTGGGACGCACAAGATGTGCTGTGAACTCCTGTTCTGCCAGCAGCTGTGCCCATACACTGACCAACAGCAGGTTGGTGGGAGGAGACTGCCTTGGAGTTTCTAAATTTAATTTCTAGTTTTTATTGCTCCACCAGGTGAAGTTTACGTGGTGGAAGAAATACCACCTTGCCCTATTCCTTGTTATTTTTCCTGTTGCATTAGTTTCACCTGCAGTTTACCAACCACATCATATTAAGTACTAACATGTAATTCCCCTCCCAAAGCCCATTCCCCCTCTGCCCATTTCTCCCCTCTCTTTATTTGGTTAAGTCTGATGTTTGCAGTCCAGAAAAAAAAAAAAGGCAATGAATAGCAGGCCCTGTTAGCAATGATGTTAAAGGATATTATACATGAATCCATTTAGTTTTGAAGAATTTTGGCAGTGCTTCCCCACCAGTAAAACGGTTCCATATGCCAGATATAGATGCAGCCTTACACCTTCTCTTAGCCTCCTTGTTTCAAACTATCTGCTGCTTTCACTGCAGATGGAAGGAGAAACAGCAACACTTTGCTTAATGTATGGATCCTATTGACTTGGCTTCTGTGTGTTTTCCCCTCTTGCTAATTTATTCCACTGTTTACCTTTAATATTTTCTTCCTCTCTATAAATTTGCATGAGGTTAAGCCATTCCACCCTCTGTTTTTCCCAGCTCAATGAATGAAGCAGCTAAAAAGTCTTTCCAAGTGTGGCGTTCACCTTACCTTCTGTGCCTTTTCTTTTTTCTTTCCAAAGGGCGAACGAGGACCAGCTGGAAGTCCAGGTGCCAAAGGTTATCCTGGCAGGCAGGTGCAGTAAATCTCATCATGCTGTGCACAGACTAGAGATTTGGGTGTGCAGGTAGCTAAATGTATGCCCCGCTAAAAACGTGCCCCACTAAAGACAGTGCAGACCTCTAGAATATGTCTCAATATTTTCCCTCTTCACTCCCCAAGGTGCTGTATCAATGACACAGCCCTTCAGTTCTGGGAGGCACTATGGTTAATAGGAAGTATTTTATGCCTATGATAGATAAAATCTGGATTTCTGTAGCAGATTCTCTCAAATCTTTCTTCATTATAACAATGGGGAGGAAGCACAAAACAGCAGAGCAGAGCAACCTGCAACCTGCTAACCCTTCGCTTTTAGGCACACTTGAACAAATTAAAAAATTTCCAAATTAACGTCAAACAAATTAAAAATCTGGGGCAGAAGGCAGCATATTACCAAAATAAAAGATTTAGATGAGCTCTCATGAGTAAAATTCACTAGCATAATTGTATCTATATATACACACACGCAGTATTATACGTGGACCATATAAATCGTACTTGCAGCTGCAAAAAAAAGTGATAAAAGAACATGAAGTCTTTATTTTCAGTCTGAAAAAAAAATTGCACAAAGACAACTTTAGAAATGGAGGAGTGTGCAGAGGAAAAGGGGTCGAAATTGGGCACTTTATTGTCTCACTGATGTAAGATGCTGAGTACTAGAAAGAAAACTCAGAGGAAGAATTTGTAAGACCCGAAATGGATTCTGTTGGAGGGCAGAAGATCTGGCTGTGTAGGGTTTTACAGCGAAGTGAGTTTGTCGTTTAGTTTTCTGAAATGGTCCCATTAATTTTGGAAACTACCATGTTCATATTTAAGGACAAATCTAAGAGGCCAGACAGATGTCAAAGAGTCTGCCATGAGTCTTTCAGACCATTACCCAAATGTGCAGGTCACTTGCCTAAATGTGATCTAGACGTGCAGAACAAACCTGCATTCCCCCTGCCTCAAACTATTTTAAATTTGAAATTAAATTGATGCCTCACTGAGCAAATTTTATGTGGAATATACAGATGCTTGCTGGAGAGTGCAGATGGTAGAACTGGGTGAGAGTTTTATGCACCTGACTCAATGCTCCATTCATACTCTGAAAGGCTCTTAGAGATTTGCATGCCAAAGAATCTTCTAGGTGTGAATGCGTGTTAGATGACTAGTATCAAGCAGTCCAGCTCCATTGGTCATACAAGGTTAATGAAAGCTGTTTAGCAATTCACAGCAGTGTTTGCCCATCAGATAAGCAGGGTGAAATTTTTGCATTCGACATACAAAGAACAAAAGCACTTTCTTAAAATATGGTTTGGGTCAGGAAAGTGCCTTTTTTTTTTTTTAAGTAAGCTTTTTTCAGCAGGTCTGAATGCTGTGTGTATCCAGCATCAGAGCTGTTTACTGAGTTTTTACTACTTGTTACTCCTGTCGGCTGTCCTGGCTCTGCAGTGTTACGGGAGGGAGAGAGCTTGGCTCTGCTTTAATTTGTGAATTGCAGGCAGAATTGTTAACTTCAGCCCAACGGCTGAAATCTTTGGCAACGATGCATGAGCCAGGCAAGAGCACAACCTGACTTTTAGATCCCAGGCTGTGTGTGCTGTGCTGCCAGCTAAAGAAAACATGGACTTAGCCTTTCCCCCTGCCCTGCTTCCAAAAAATCCCAACATTTGGGACTAGAAAAAATTGACCTGGAAACTTTGTAGAGGATGATAAAATTGAAAATTTATTATGCATTTTTTACAGGATTCCTTTTCATACTTTAAGTGAGCAGCAATAGGCATAGAAGTAGAACAGGGAACGTATTTTCAGCACTTTCCATTTCTGTTGATGCTGCAAAGGGTTAGAGATATTGCAGCACCTTCACTGCTAAGCGACTTTCTAAGCTGTAGGAATTAAATGGGCTTTCCCTCTACTTCAAGGCCAGCCCGTGTGCCCTAAGCAGGTATTGAAATACACTTGTCATTTGCTATGCATGTGTTCAGTAAAGCAGGAAAATTAATTGAGAGCTGCTGGGTACAGAGCATCTCTGTACATCGCATCTGAAGTGTAACACAACCTCTGTGCACACTGATGCATCAGCTTTTTTAGTCTTTATGGTCAGAAATCTCTACTTCAGCCCCGGGGAAAATTCACTCTGTGCAGCAGTCTCAGGTTTTATGGAGTCCCAGCTCCCCAACAATGGGAGATTTGTTATTTGTATCATTTTGTCCTTTTTGTCCTTTTTCTCCTTTGTTGATAGGCCTTGGACTCAGCACTGAAAGCAGAACCATGCAGGGATGGTGCTGGGATTTGGCACTGTTCATTGGGTTAAGTTAAAGCCTGTCTACATTTGTCTTTGTTTTTCCTTTCTGTTCTAGGGTTTACCTGGCCCCATAGGGGAGGCTGGTCCAAAAGGCAGTCGGGTAAGCAGCCTCTCATTTGTCTTTTCTCTACTTGTTTTTACCAACGTCCTCTCAAGAAACATTATGCTTAATTTTGGAACCCGGAGACCAGTTCCTTTATTTTGTGGGACTGAGAGGATTTGAACTACACACTGCTTGTTTCTTGAAGCACTGCTAAGTTTTTTACATTACATATGGAATGTACCAAGATCAAAGTTCACCAATAGCGCTGATGATACAAAACCAACCCCTTCAGAGCTCCCATTGCAGGAGACGAAAGAATGGCATACAAATTCCTACCAAAGACCAAAGGCTGAACTTTCTGAAAGCCCATCTCCCAAAGGCTTCTTTAGTTTCAATAAGTGTGGTTCAGTGGTCTTTGAGGATGCTGAATGTGGGCTCTTTTGGGTATTGAGCTGGATTTGAGAATGTTTTATATCATTATGCAGAACAGCAAGCCAGCGTCTTGAAGCCGTGTGGAAATACAAACATTAGTATTTCTGTTCTGCCTGCTTTTGCTCACCAAATTGAATTGCTGGATGTTCATTCTCTACTGCATTCTCTTACTTTTAATTTCTTACCGATTAAGATTTGTTAAACACATTTGGATCTTCTCCTGCAATTAGAAATCCACGATGTGATTCTGAGTCAATAAAATCCCCCCTTTCTCTAACGCATGATACTTTCTCTGTATGCAGTAAATTCAACCAGCTGGCTTTCATCATTAGGAAAACTGCAAGGCATAAACAGATGCTGTCCCTGTAGCTGTATTCCCGCGATGGGAAGGGACATGGCATGTTCAATGTCTTGCAGGACAGGGGAAGATCTGAGATAGCACAGCTTGTTCACCTCGCTTCTGCAAGTGATAGTTTTCCCTGGTGCATCTGTTTCACTGGCCTCCCCAGGATCTCATGTAATTATCATGTGATAGATGTGCAGATGCAAGACTTGAAAATTATTTTCCATTTTTCACCTCTGAGTGCTGAAATATTTATAACTACGCAAGAAAGCCATTTCTCGGTTCAACTGCAGTCAGTTAGATTTGAGTACTAGAGAGAGCTATCTGCATTTTGTGGATTGAGGGAATCAGTTGTGGGCTCTTCTCTACCACTCACATCTCTCACCTTCTTATGAAGAGTGGCTGAGGGAACTGGGGCATAGAGAAAAGGAGGCTGGAGGGGAAAGTTTACCACTGTCTACAGCTATGAGAAAGGAAGTTGTAGTGAGGTGGGTGCTGGTCTCTTCTCCCAAGTAACAAGTGATAGAATGAGAGGAAATGGCCTCAAGTCGTGCCAGGGGAGGTTCAGATTATATATTAGGAAAAAATTCTTCACTGAGAGCGTTCAGGCACTGGCAGAGGCTGCCCAAGGATGTTGTTGAGTCACCATCCCTGGAGCTGTTTAATAGACAGGTAGATGAGATACTCAGGGATATGATTTACTAGTGGACAGGTACGGCTGGACTCAGTGATCTCAAAGGTCTTTTTCAACCAAACAATTCTATGATTCTATTTTCTCTTATGTAGGAAGTAGTTCAGGAGTTCCATGGTTTGTCCTGAGTTTCAGGAGGAAAAAGTAGACCATATTGTTTTAACATGGCTGTATTTTCTGGCTAGGTGTCATCCCTAAGGGAAGCGATGGACTGGTGACTAAATTTGGTGGGATTTGACAGTAAGAGACTAGTGATGATGGAGAAAGAAAGATGAGAGAAAATCAGTGTTAACACTTGACTCTTGTAACGGTGAGGTGCCACTGAGGGGGCTCCCTGCTGAAATTCACTTCCTATTGATTCTGCATGTTTGGCACAAATTAGTCGTTCGCAAAGGACCGGCACACAAGGTGACTTTGTACTGACTGCTGAGCAAAGAGGATTAAAAACAAGGCTTTGATTGTTGCAGGGGAAGGGAAATGTACCATTCCTGTCCTGCCTGAGCAGGATCCCAAAGCTGTAGAGAAATGCCGCACATTTGAAAATGCAATGACTGCTGGAGAGTGTGAAAGGAGTAGATTTTACGTGAAACGTACTGGTGCAAAGGAGGCTCCTTTCCAGTTGAGTGTCAGAGGATCTGTACATATGAACGAGTTGAGCCTTGTACACTAGTCCTAGGAGCCTGAAATGGCATGTTCAGCCTCTCCCTGCCCAGGCAGGGCTCCTGGTGCTTGGGTTGACAAAGTGTTTGCATAGGAGTTTGCAGGGAAAGGCTTTAGACAGAATCATTACTGATTTGCTCCTCTCAGCAACAGAGTGGCCTTGCATACCAGGAGATGTTGTTTGTGTGAGAACGGGCTGCAGTGTGCAACCAGCACGTGATGCAAGACAAGAAGAAGGGGCTAGGTACCACAAGGCATTTTCACAATACAGTTGGAAATTAATGTCCAAAGCAGGGGAAGAGCCCTTGAAGAGATGAAAGGAGATGTAGGCATGTGGATTAATATTGCTATCACTCTTGCTAACCTGGAACTAAGCTCCGTTTCCCCCAGGTGCATTCAGAACCAGCCCAGGTAAGGTTTCTTCTTGCTGGCCTCTTCCTGCCTGGAGTCCTCATGATCCCTGGTGTGAGGGTATGTGCCCTTGGACTACATCGTGGAAGCCAGCACCATGCAGTCCATGGGCATATACACTTGCCTCAAGGTTTATTTCATCACGGCTGCCATTGACCAACGCTGGAGGATGCTCTGCTGTTCAGGAAAGATAGACTGATTGGTTGCTAATGGAGAAATATATTTGACTACTTGTTTTCTTTTTTCTTTAGGGATATATCGGTCTCCCAGGATTATTTGGGCTACCAGGGGCTGATGGAGAACGAGTGAGTATTTTGTGAAGAAAACCTTGATGTGTTGCTTGAATACATTTCTTCAGGGCCTGTTGTAACCTTCTCTGTCCCTTGTTCCAGAGGAAAGAGGCAAGCATGGCTAGTGTTTAACCATGGCTTTGTTAGCCTGTTTCTACCCTTGCATGAAGACCCGTGTCCCTGTATGATGCTGATATTCAGCTCAGGAAAACCTAGGCTTCAGACAGGGTCATCAGACCTCACTGTTGAGTGAAGAGGAGTTTTTCTGTATTTTCCTTCACTTAAAAACCTGCCTTCCTCCTCCCCCTTATTAGTTCATCTTAGTGGGATGAGGCAGGCAGGAGAATGTACATGGACGTTCCCTGCTCCCACAGGAGTGACATCCCAGCCAACGTCCCAACATTTTGGGTTTCCACCTGGAAGTGTCTGGTAAGAGCCTGGCTCTTGGAAGGGACAGTGTCTGGGACTTTCTGAGAATGACTTTTCTTCCAATTGCATTGAGTTGGGCAGTCAAGACCAGGGCCTGTGGACAGGCAGCTCTGGCTGCTGCTCCCATGTGTCCTCCCTTCCCTCCCATCCTTTCTCCCAACCCAAGTGTTCAAAGCTTTGCAGGACCTCCCTTGCTTTTTTGCTCTTCTGCCCTACATCCCCTCACCTGCCTGACCTCTACCCAACCAAAGACCCCCTCTTCCCACTGCAAGAGCTTCTAAGAAAGGTCACTGTAAGATGAAGGCTGTTTTATTCCAGCTTTTTCTCCCTCAAATTGAAGCTCCAGAAACAAGAGAAGCCCCAGGAGCATGTGGGAGTGAGTGTGTGTGTGCCTGCCTGGGAGGGGACTACCCTGCACTCTAGAGTCGCTGATTTAATGCTTGTATAACTAAATAAGAAACATAAACAGAAGTTCTCCAGTGAGTGCCTTGGCGGTGGCCTTCATTCAGTTCCAGACCAGTAGCTTAATGACTGCTCCTGCTAAGCGCAGCTTCAGCCCGTTGCCCTGGGTGTGGATGCTGCCTGCGTGTGTCCTCGGGGAGGGCCGTAGTTAGTGGGTGAAGGTTAATTGTCTTCTGCTCTCGCAGCTGACTGCAAGTAGCTGACATTTTGATTCCTGAACAAAGCTGCAGTTATTAGCCTGTTTGCATTCCCCTTTCTCTTCTCGTTTTCTTTTGTATTGTTGGTTGGCTGTTTGCTTTCTCAACCAGACCTATTATTTTTTTTTTCTCTGTGTGTTTTCCTTGCAGGGGATCCCTGGAGTTCCTGGGAAGAGGGGCAAGATGGGTAGGCCGGTAAAGTTTTTCCTCGTCTATTATGCAGATTTTGTTGAACGAAACTGGAAACAAAACATTTGGCTTTTGGCTGGGTCCCTTCATATCTTTTGATGGGAACAAAATGGGGAGATCAAACAAAACTTTTCCATATCTCTTTTCTCAAGCAG
This sequence comes from Phaenicophaeus curvirostris, assembly GCF_032191515.1. NCBI lineage: Eukaryota > Metazoa > Chordata > Aves > Cuculiformes > Cuculidae > Phaenicophaeus > Phaenicophaeus curvirostris. The sequence goes on from NC_091411.1 coordinate 6,435,440, forward strand.
GAAGAAAACTGAAGATACAAATATTGTTCTCTTCCTTTCTTATGTGCTCTGTCCACTTCAGAGGCATTTTCATTCTTTTTTGCACTGTCTCCATGCTCCCTTGGATCTTACACTTCTCAGATTCTCTTCTGTGACATCTCCCCTTCTGACCAGTCTCTTCCCTGAATGCACTTTCTAATTCCCCACAGTGACTGCAGCACTGGAAGCTCTGTTCGATTTATTGCTCTGTGCTCCCACCAGTCCCATCACGCTTGCCTGTTTTTGCCATGATTCTCTCTGACCCTTGGACCATCCTGATTTGTATAATGCAAGTGCACTTTTGTATAGAAACCTTCTTGTCCTTAGTAGTGGTAGGGAGTTAAAATAGATCAGATGGAGGCATGTTCGAGGAGCAAGGAGACCAGGTAGATTTGAGAGCTTGGCCAGGAGGAAGAGATATTTGCAGGCAGAGCTGAATACAAGGTGGAGACTCAAAACTGCATAGAAAAGGGTTTGTGCTGATGGTAGAAAAAGCAAAATAAAAGCAGGTAGGAAAAGTACTGAAGGGAGTAGAGGAAGCAGAGAAAGGACAGAAAGGAAAGGCTTTCTTACATCAGCCTTCTTCCAAACAATTCTGTGTGCTTCCTTCAGCAAAACATTTAAGATTTTTGCTTCAGGAGTCAGCGGAGAGATGAGGCACATCTGTGCTCTGGTGTGTCTCATTGCCTTTGCACCTTGTCCTTCATGTTAGCCTGAGTTTCTCTCTTATCTCCTGACATTATTGCATTCACAGGCTCTTTGTAAAATGTCCACTCACCCACACATGGAAAAAATCCAGTGCTTTCCCCTTGTCACCCTTGCATGCAAACGCGTGCTTTCCAGGAGTCCCACGCCTACCGCTTGCTGGTGTTCTCACTGTGAAAGCCATGCAAACATCCTGACCGTGCTGCATTCATCCAGGCTGGCTGTTCTCTCCCTGGAATGGGGGAAGGTCAAGCAGGATCTTTTTTGGGGGGGGGGTAGTGGAAATCAATATCAGATCTTACAGTAAGCCACTAGTTGCACCAGAAACCTCTGTGATGAATAATTGCAGAGAGCCAGGCGATGTAAGGATGACTCATTGACCAGAGTAAAGCAAACACAGCAACTGTCGTTAGGTACAGGGTTCCTGCTCTCTGCCTTGTTTCTGCACAGAGGATGCTGGAGGCTCAAAGCGTTCCAGCTGTTGTTTGGTGAGCATTTGTAATCTTCCAGGCAAGAGTTTGTGTCTGGCGGTCACTGTTACAAGCAAGGGGCTCCCCTGAGATCAGCAGGGAATCTCTAAACCGAGGAGCCATTTAGGTTGGGATCTAGAGAAGGGATTAAACGGCTGCCCGCAAGCACCTTTGTTCTGCTTGGCTCTTTCAAAGACTTTTGGCTCCATCCCCATTTCATATCAGGTTTAATACTAAATCTTGAATGGGCCAATGCTGATGATTTGTACTTCCGAGTGTGAACAAAAAGATTAAGTGACATCCAGAGTTTTTCAGGAAGTCACTGGGAGAATGGAAAGTAGGAACCAGCTGACCTGGTTCACTTCCCAACACTTATCTCCTGGCCTGTGCTGTCTCCCAGATGGTTTGCAGTGCTAGAGAGCACGCTGTAATTTTTCTGGTCTCTTGCATCCCTACGCTGCTAGGTTTGCTGGTGTGGCTGCTGTTCCTGTTCTGTTTCAGTGCTGTCATTGCGATGGAGAGCTCTTGGAAGCCCTTATTAGCTGCCATCCAAAGCTGGTAAATGCTCAGGAGAGCAGGGAAGGTGTTGGTATGAAATATATTTCTCTATGTTTGGGATGAGAGACGGCAGCAGATTAAGTGCTCGGCAGGAGCAGGGGGCTGTGGGAGCTTGCATGTGACACCGTGGGCCTCCGAGAATGATGTAAGAGGGAATGATTAAAATAGAAGAACTGGACGTGAGTCAGATCTTGAAACTTTTCCAGGGAAGTTAAGTTTTGCAGAGCTGTGAGGAACATGGTGAATCTGTCGTGGAAACAGCTGGCTTCACCTCCTGCTCTCCTTTCCCTGCAGTGTATCAGCAACGTAGGAGGCAAGTCCATGGCTAACGTAGGGGCCCTGGTGAACTCCTGAGCAAGCAGAGGGTTGGGGATGTGCTAGAGAGAATTATGATTGAAGTACAATGGACATGGGAGGCTGAAATAACACAAGTCTGTGTGTCTCCGAATCTGCTGCCTGTTTTAGAGGTAGGCTGGAGGCTTGGAGCTAAAGCAACTGGTTGCTTAAACCTTTAGTCTTGCAAATGCAGTGACTGAAAAGAATGGTTTTTCTGGTGTTTTTATGAATTTTTATGGTGTTCAGTTGAGCAGCTGGCAAAAGCAAGAAAAATAGCCCCATTGCTGTAAGGGCAAGAGGGCTGTGGTCCGCACCACACTGGTGAAAGGAATGAGAGAAGCTGTTATTCCCTTCTGTCTTGACATGCATAGGCGATATATCAGTCCTAATTCATCTTTAGAAAGGATTTGTACTGTCACTGAAGGTGATAACCCGCAGGAAGAGGAGATAGAGCTAGTTATCATTCAAGGAGTGCAAAGCTGAAAGTGATAGGCTTTTCTTACTCTGTAAGAGATGGGAAGCTATGATCAGAAATGTATCCACTGCAGATTATATTAAACTTCAAATAGAGTGTAATATTTTCAGAAGTTCTTAAGCTCTGTTAGAGAAAGAAGCTTAACGGGGAGCTTTCAGGGAGTGTATCCAAAGAGGTCTAAGCTCTTTTTTTGTTCATATTTGATATCAACGGGTGCTTGTGTCTTTTTTTTTTCATGTAGAGTATCAATACTGCACCAGCTGTGCTATCTTATGCCTAATTTTTGCTCATAATGTGATTTATTAGTAATATTATTTTAAAAGGGTTAGAAAGGAAGGAGCAGAATTTAGTTCCAAGGCATACTTACTAATTCTTGGGTTTGTCTGAGGTCTCTTCAAAATTTAGCCAAACACGGCTGAGGTTTCCCTATATTTGAAAATCTGTTGGTGCTGCTGGTCCCATGCCAGCAGCTCAGTTGAACACTCAGAGCCTCACTGTGTCAGGTACCATGCAAACACCTCATGAAAGAAAAGCCCTGGCCCAAAGGGTCCATCAGTTTGGATTACTAAACAGCACAGGATCAGGACATCCCCAGGGCTGGAAGTTTTAGGGTAGCAGAAGCATGAGCGAATCATTAATACCATAAGCAGACTTTTGGCTTCCCTGCCTGTCTAGCTGTGCTCATCATTACTGTTCTTTCTCTTGCCCTCCTGCAGCTCATGTTTGTGAGGGATACGCAGCTGTGTCCCACCAGCTGGCAGGCGGCGCGATGGGGGTTCCTGCCTGCCTGCTAACCTCAGGTGAGGGCAGCAAACACCCCGAGAGTGCAGGCTCTGCCATCAGGCTCTGAGCAGCCTTTGGCAAGTGCCAACGTGTTGCTGAAGTGCAGCTCTGAGGAGATAGCTTGACAGGTGGAGAAGATTGTGTAAGTAGCAGGCACAGAGGAAGGTTTTGCAGTCACAGTGCTTGGCCAGGAGGGCTGATGCCTCTGCCTGCAAGAATAGCTGGAGTCTGCCAAGACGAGGTGGAGAGATGCTGCGTTGCTTGGTGACTGCACAGGAGGAGGAAGAGGATGATTTCTCCCCATGGGATGCAACTTCAGACAAGCTGTGTGGCCATGTGAAAAACAGGGGTAACGCACTCTACCCTCCTTTGAGCCCTGTAGCTGAAACTTAGCATGTAAATACCAAGGATTACTGCTCAGGTGCCAAGGAAGAGCTGCTATAAAGTCACAAGAGAATTTGAAGTATTAGGGATCACTGCATAGGTAAGTCCAGAAGTCCCCCTTCCCTCTGCTGTCAGCCACAACATGCAGGTTTGTGAGAGCCAGCAGTGATCTGGCAGCCACCCTAGCGTAGCCTCAGTATTTGTTGTGAGCATCAATGTGGGGGCAAGCTGCCGAATCTGGCATCCCTTTTCTCTGAGCTGACCACAGGCAAGGTTCCCCCTGCCAGCTCTCAGCTTGTAATGCGGCGGCACCTTCTTGCCAGGCTATTTTTCATCTCTACTGTCTTCTTCCATGTTGACTTACAAAGTTAACGTCTCAACTCCTGCCTCTAGTGAACACCAACTCTCAATATATCCTTTTTTCTTCATCTGATAAGTTGTTAGAAGTGCACATGATACTGCCGCGCTCCCCACCAATATGGGTCAGCTCTTGCATCATGTGAAAAGACATTGCCTTTTGCGAGACAGTAGATACAAAAAGCAGGGCTGCCTTTACGTTAGGAAGGTTTCATTTTACAGCTTCCCCCAACCTTTTGACATATGGCTGAGATAACTTAGTGGTGAACGTAAGTGTGTGGGCCTTTGCCAAGTTACACAGTCTCAGCTGTTGTCCATGCAAACAATGGGGGGACGAGTTTTGCCATGTGTCTGGAAAGGCTGGCATAACCACAAATTGCTGAGAAAATAAATTTTGCCTCTCTCTGTAGGGAATAAGATGAAAAACATCTCCTCTTCTTTGCTCAGTTTTTGCTTTGGAAGCAGCTGAGATCCTTTCTTGCATTTGGAATGAACTAAGCGCGAGTCTCCTGCATTATACAAGCAGAAATCTGGGAAACTGGTAACATTTTGAAGTACCTCTTCTTTAACAAATAATTGACTAACTCCAGTTGACTTGAATGGGCTCCCTGGGGGCACAAAGGCGAAGCCTATATGGCTTTTCTCATAAGAAATGTGACTTAGGCATATACCCTAAGAGCTCTCACCTACAGCACAGAATATCATGGCTCATGTGGGCTGTTAAGGATCCAGCCATGTTCCCCTTGTCACTGAGAGCCTGTAACCTACCAAAAAAAAAGGAGGAGGAATGGAGCTGTACTTCTCTTTAAACACTGAGAAACATTTTAAAGAGATATTGGAATTAAAATTGAAAAATCTTGAAAGAAGTAGGAATAAATTGTGTTTTCCCACTTAGCCAGCGGGTAGTTCAGTGTGTCGGTCCACAAGCCGTTTCCTAAGATTTGGAAGAAAGACGTGACAAAGGAGCAGAACTGCAGAAGGACTGGGTCTCTGGGGAGACTTAAAGGGGACCTGCAGGAAAGCTGGAGAGGGGCTCTTTGTCAGAGAATGCAGGGATAGGATGAGAGGGAATGGTTTTAAGCTGAAAGAGGGGAGATTTAGATGAGGCATTAGGAAGAAATGTTTTCCTGTGAGGGTGGGGAGGCCCTGGCCCAGGTTGCCCAGAACAGGGGTGGCTGCCCCATCCCTGGAGGGGTTCAAGGCCAGGTTGGATGGGGCTTGGAGCCCCTGATCCAGTGGGAGGTGTCCTTGCCTGTTGTGGGGATGGGGAACCAGATGGGCTTTGAGGCCCCTTCCAAACCAAACCATTCTGTGATTCTATGACTGTCAGTCCCACACCCAGCTGAGGATGGCATCTCCCTTCTTTGCAGGGATGAAAGCTGTCACAGGTCTAGACTGAGCAGAAGGCAAAGGCTCCTGCATAGCTGTGTGAATTGAAGCTAGTGAGGAGACACATTAGGAGCACAGGATTTGCCAAGCTCCCTTTAGGGTGACTTTTGCTGCTCTAGGAACCAGCACTGGGTCTGAGCCAGCCTGCTTGCCTTCACGCCCACCTGTGGAGGGGCTCATGTCTGCTCTCTCCACCAAGAATGCTCTCAGAGGCATAAGCTGCCAACATAAGCTACGCTTGTTTATTTTATTCTCCTTCTTTTTTTTTCCTAGTGAATGCCTTCTCTCACCCTCAACCTTGCTTCCCCACCACTACCCTTTTTTGTTGTTTAAATTGTTTGACTTGCAAGCTCCATCCCTGGGGAGACTCCTGGGCAGGGGTTCACCTGGCCAGAGCCAATTGGCAAACAGAGTCTTTCGCAGACAAGACAGGAGGGCTGGTTGATTTGAGCAGCTTCACCTTCAGCCAACAGGAAAATAAAATCCTATTTTTGGAGAAGGATTCTGTTGGCGTGAAGACCTGCCCGGATTCCTTAGAGCAGCAGCTGCCAGACTGCCTCCCTTAGTCCATCAGGGAAAGTGTTTTAAACTGAATCAGATGTTGTATACATACAACACACCCACCCACGTGCATACACCTGAAAAAGCCTTGGGGAAGCAAAGGACTCGGTGCATCTCACCAGTCTCCTTCCTTGAGGACAGCAGTTTCCAGGGACAAAAGACAAGAAGTGGTGGTGTTTGCTTGGACCTGGAGCAGCCTTTTGGCTGACAACAGCAAGAAAGGGCAGGCTGTTCTGTTTGTTTTAAGGAGAGGAAGAAAGGAAGGGGAGGTGGAGGGGGTTGTAATCCCCTGATGCAGAAGGAACTGGTTCCAGTGTCTGTCTGGGTCTGGTTGTTCTCAGCAGGAGCATCCCGGCATATGAAAGGATGCCCTTTGCAGGGAGTGTGGATGAACGGGAATTAAAGCGCTATTGTAGGATCTCAAAAACAAAGGTTTAGTTACTGATTCAGCTTTGGACTTTTTAGTGTTACCTGGGATAAATTAGCTTGCATCTCCCTCTGTCTCATTTCTTACCCTAATTGTGGTTCCACAGCTTCACCAAGTGCGGTGAGGACAAACTGTGTAACTGCAGTAAAGCTCTGCTTGAGCGGGGACAGGAGGGCACAGAAATACCTGAATCTTTCTTAGTGCAAAACATCTGCTTGTATGATTTTTCTCTATCTCCTCTTCAAGCTTCATCTTGCTTCTTTTGTTGAAGTTCTTCAGACAACATGAAATCTATTTAGCTGGACTTCTTTTCTCTGCCTTCTCTCTGTATTTCTCAGCTGTAAGGTAGAGCCAATAGTTTTGTGATGCCTGACTTCAGCCACCACAGAGGAGCACCCCGCTGGCCCTTCACCAACAGAACTTCTTAGTCAAATGTTTTCCTCCTAGCTCTTGTACCACTAGCTGTCTCTTTCTAGTTCTGGTCCTTCTCTGCATGTCCCCTCCCTCCCACAGATCAGGCAGGGTGTGTGGGCTCAGTATTTTTCCCTGGAGTGTTTTTCTTTGCCATACCAATTCCTGACCATAATTTCCAGAGACAAGTCTTCCCAGAAAAACAGCTGCACCCTGAAAACCAGGGGATTTTCTGTACCAAAAACCCCTCTGCACTTGCTTGGGGAAGGTCAGGAGACTCTGAATGTGTTGGGCTCTTTAATCTCTTTCACAAGTCTCCTGTAATGGGCTGCCAGTTGCGACCTTCCTTGTCCGCCAGCACCATAAAATGAGTTTCCTGCCCCATCTGTTCTCCCTCAGTTTGAGCTCCTTGGGCTGCTGAAGCAGTGCACAGGAGAGAAGATGTAGTGTTGCCTACAGGAATGAAACAAATGGATAACAAAGTCTGCTTGTAATTCCTAGGCTGCTTGTTTTGGTTGAATAGTGCTAGTTTTGTTCCTAGGGAATATATCTGTCCTTTAGGCTCAGGCAGGAGGCGAGAGGCACTGAAAAAAAATAGCTTTTACAGACACATGAGATTCAATAAATTAGGATGCTGTGGTCACTGGAACTGTTATTGTGGTTTAAATTGCTACTGCTTACCCTATGGAAAGAAAGTGCTTTCTTTTTCATTACGGGATGAGAAGATTGATTATTTCCTGCTGTGCACAGGACTGTGTTGGGAGAACTTTCACAACCTGGTTTGGGTCTTTGGAGACTGTATGGATGCTGAAATGTTCTCCTTTGTGCCACAGCCACTAGCCTAGTCTCACTTAATGTGCAAAAGGTTGTTAATACTTGTGTTGCCAAGCTAAAATATTGGGCTACAATGCCTGGAGTTAGTTGAACTGAAGCCGCTCTTTCCATTTATCTCCTCCACCGAGTTTGTTTTACAGCCTGAGCCAAAAAGCACCATAGGACCACCCATCACCCCAGAGACCTGTGAGCCCAGGCTGGGAGAGGTGCTCTCTCCAAAAAAGCAGATGGCATGTTAAAACCAATCAGGTGTTGGCAAGGATGGGGCTTCACTGCTGAGTCTTGTCTTGGGCCTGGCTGTTATAGCAATAATGTCAGTCCACGCTCTGGTTTTCTTCACCATTTCCTACCACTTTGACCATTTTTCATCTGATCTTGAGGATGGGCAGAAACCTTTGCTCTGGCAGGAGCCGTGTTGTGCTGTGAACAGGTTTTGTTGTTGAATCTCTTACTTACTGGGTAACATTGGCCAAGTGACCTCAGGTACTTGGCTCTCTGCCTTCAAAATAGGAATAATCTAGTTTTTTAAAATACTTGGAGATCTGTTGTGGGAAACCCTGTGTAAAAGCTAGATTAAGTCTATTACCAAGTGCTTCAGATATACTATATCTTTAAGCAGTGAGGTTAGTATGAGCAGCTAAGGCATAAAAAGAGATTAGCAGGAAACATATGAATTTAAGTAGTTCCTTACCTGGACACTTTTTCTGGCAGAAGAGTGCATTGCTTATATCATGTTGGAAGAGGTTTAAACCAAATTTAGAAAACGCTCTTAGTCTGGAGAAAACGTTCATCTAGATGATATTGCACTGCTGTAGTTGCATCGATGTACTTGTATAATTCAAATTAGAAAACCCTTACCACATTGGCAAGACTTTAGCTTGACAGAAGACAATTCAGCAGCCCCAGGGCCAGGCTGCTTAGTGGCATCCATGGTCATCTGTGCCTAGCCCTGCCCTCTGAGATTAGAAAAGTTGTAGCTGGGGCATTTCTGGAGGCTGTGACTGAAATCTGAAGCAGTGTAAGTACAGTATCAGTCTATGCACACTCATATTTTCCTTGGCAAGCTGCATGACTGTAAACAGCAAAATATTCCAAGGCAGTCTTTTTTTTTCTTCTTTCTTGCCTGAGCAATGATTTTTTCCTACGTATGTCTCTTCTGATCTTATTGATTCAGCATGCAGCAGGATTACTTTTCCCATTTTTCATTAAAGAAAATTGTAGACCCCCGCCTTCTTGTTATATTTGATGTCTTTGTCTCTAGATGGCACAAGGCTTTTTCCAGTGCTTGCTTACCACAGCTTCTTGGCGTGTGCACAGGCTTGAAAGATGTAGTGCCCAGCTGGAAAAAGGCAGACAACTTTCCCATTTGCAGTGATGTCCATAAAACAGAAGTACTGAATCAAAGCAAGTAAGCAATAGCTTGCATCTGTTCGTGACTGTGTACTGAATGCTGTAGGGAATTGATACAGAGGAAGTGAAATTCTGGCTTTGAAGTCAGTGGCAAATTTTGGTTGTCTTAGATAAGAGTTCCATCTCTCACCTTAGGTTTCATCAAGTATCTTTTTGCCTAGTTGTGTAGACCAGGAGTTGTAAACCCTCAAAAGTGCAGGGAGGTCTTGGGTGGCATCTTTGACTGGAGACCTTCCCACTGTGGTTTTCTGGTTTGATCTGCTGTGATCATTTGAATTTTCAGTGCTGCTTGATGGGTTCTAGATAGCATGTTGCTATGTGTTGTCGTATTTTAATTCCTTCAGGCTTCTTTTCCAAGGTAACCAGTGTTTGTAACGTGTGGGTGTTGTTGACTATCCAATCAATTTAAGGTATACAATTTCCACCAAGGAATTAGTCTCTTACAACAGAGGAGCAGGCAGGAAAAGAGAGCGTCCTTTGGACTCAGGAAGGAGCATCACCCCCATCTGCTCTATCCCTGTCTCTTAGCTAGCCCAGAACATGATTGTGTTGTGCTTTGTATCTCATGGTCTGGTGGAGCCAGAGAAGAGTGTAAGGCAGGTTTACTGTCACTCCTAGTCTGAGTCAGAGGTAACGCACCTACTAGCAGTTGCAGCTTGTTGGTGTGTCTCTGAAGTACATCTTCTAGTGTAGCTTCATCTAAGCAATACTGCTTACTCTCCAAGACTGCTCCACTGTAAACAGAAGAGGGAGTAGAGGTGATTTGAGCTTGTCTTCGCAAGTTCCAACTCTGAACTGAAGCACTCTGGGTAGAAAGTCTTCTACATGCAAATATACGCCCCTGTACTCGGCACTGGTGAGACCTCACCTCAAATCCTGTGTTCAGTTTGGGACCCCCTGCTACAAGAAGGATGTTGAGGCTCTGGAGCGAGTCCAGAGAAGAGCAACGAAGCTGGTGAAGGGGCTGGAGAACAGGCCTTATGAGGAACGGCTGAGAGAGCTGGGGGTGTTTAGCCTGGAGAAGAGGAGGCTGAGGGGAGACCTCATTGCTCTCTCCAACTACCTGAAAGGAGGTTGTGGAGAGGAAGGAGCTGGGCTCTTCTCCCAAGTGGCAAGGGGACAGGACAAGGGGCAATGGCCTCAAGCTGCACCAGAGGAGGTTTAGTCTAGATATCAGAAAGGACCATTTTTTCACAAAAAGGGTCATTGGGCCCTGGAACAAGCTGCCCAGGGAGGTGGTTGGGTCCCCATACCTGGAGGCGTATAAAAGGTGGGTAGATGAGGTGCTCAGGGACGTGATTTAGTGGCAGATAGGAATGGTAGGACTGAATGCTCCAAGAGATCTTTTCCAGCCTGGTGATTCTATTATACTATATTACTTAGTTTTCCATCCTGATGCCCACAGTCAGAATAGGGTGAAGAATAAAGCAGGATTTTAGCTCTGGCTGAATTAACTGAGTGTAGAACTCAGAGCCTGGGGTTAGGTTCTGTGTATGCCGCATCCATGGCCAACTCCTCTAGCAGACAACTGTTTCCCTTTTGGTTCAAAGGAAGTGGATGCTGTGTCATGCTTTATCTCACTTCATCTTAAGGGACATGCGACAAAAAGAAGTGGAGAATCACCTCAAAGCACCTTCTGCTGCAAAGTTCAGAGTAGCCTTGAGGCCACTGATGTTTGAGCTTGTCCCTGACAGCTCTTGGCAGCCTGGTCCCTGCCAGTCCTTTGCTGAATGAAGTTCAAGCTCAGGGGAAATTTGACTCCGACCCATCATAAACTCAACTGCTTCCTCCTTAAAAGTATAGGTGTAGTGACTAAGAGGGTTTGCTAACCACAGAGGTTGTGTACCCCTCTGCTGAGCTATTTCTTAGGGAGAACAGGACATACAGCAAGTTGCTGTACCATTTGTTTGTACTAGGGAATTGAGGGGGCTTTGGGGAGCACAGGGTCAGTCTAAAAGTGTGAGAGAGAACGTGTCACGCCACCATGTTCTGGCTCTGGCTCAGTACCTCCACTCCCTTTTCTATAATTGTTTGAAGTCTTCCAAATCTGTATCAGATATAATGAGATGATGAAGAAGTCTTTTGTGGTGACTTTTTCATGTAGTAAACATGGTCTTTCACAGCTCTGGGGTGTGGACTGTAATGAGCTTGGAACTGTTTGTTCCTCTGGCAAACTGAAAGGTCGTGAATGCATTGGAGTGAATTCACTAGACATCTTTGATCAGCTCCATTAAGCATCTGCATGGGCTCCAACAGGCATTACGCTATTCAGCCATCCTATGAGAAGCGGGTATTGTTAAAATGATTGTGTTAGTAGGCAGGATGAAATAATTCAGATTGACAATCCACTATTTGAGGATAGTCATTGCAATGAGGTTTATAAACTTTTCCAGAACACAAGGAATTTGGGATTGACTTTTAAGGAAGCATCCTATCAATAGGGTATTTCTTCTTGAAAGAAGACAGATAGCACTGTATCTTCAAATACAGAGTCTGAACTTCTGAATGTGGGATTATTTTTTCACGTATAAACTACACAACATAATCTTCAGGGCTGCATATTCCTTCTTGGACATACTGGAGTATTTGGGTGAACCGAAAAAGAGGACAGAGGCACTAATTTCCACCCCTTCTCTTTTCTATGAACACTCCCATTGTCTTTCTAAATGGTGCTGCAAAAGCCTTGCCTGCCGTATGAAGCGCACCCAGGGCTGATAACTGGTGCTCAGAAAAGGCAGAGCTGACTGAGGGCTGGACGTAGCCTGCGAGACAAGGTGTGAACAAGTCAGGTCCAGCAGCCTCAGTAAAGGCTGCTTTTCACAGCATGACCAGGGAAAAAGCCTTTCTATCCCCTCACTGATTCTTCCTCTCAAGATTCCCATTAGTTAATGTGCTGAGTCTTGTAAACGGTACTTCTGGTTACCTTTCATTGGCCCCAGGAGAGAGCAGTGAATCAGAGCTCTTGGCCTCATAGAGCTTCTCACTGTGCGGATGTGCTGGTGGATCAGGAATGGTTTGCATGAGAACAAGAAGGCTAGATGGCCCAAACTCCTGTGTGAGCTGCTGTCTTTGAAATTGCTGCACTGAGGGCAGGGGGAGCAGTTTTTAAGCTGACTGTCTTTATGCAAGGGTGCGTAAATAACTAATACTCTTGTTTGCCTCCTCTCCTCAGGGTTTTCCTGGTGACTTTGGGGAACGAGGACCTCCAGGCATCGATGGGAACCCAGTAAGTAGATAGCTTTTTCCCTCCTTTCTTTCTCTTGCAGTAGACACCACATTGTATTGTGTTGTGTGAGTTAGAGCTGAAAAAATCTTCTAAGCTTTGGTGGCTTCTAGAATTTTGGTTTTGTCCCTCCTGAAAAACAGATGTGCGTTCCTGCCCTGCTCAAGCGTGCTACAAATTCCCATGTTCAACTCAACATCCTGGAACTGCCAGGTCATTACGTTGCTATTTGCTTTCTGTCTCCATCTATTGTCTTTCTCGCCCCTTGGTTTTGGTAGATGCTTTCTCATCCTGTGGATACAACTAAAAGAAAAATCAAGAGTGAAAAGGTAGGGATGTTGCTCCTGATGAGCAGGCAGTGGTTGGACTATGTTGTCTATACCACAGGACCTGATGCAAAGCCTGCGACAGCTGCAGGAATCACCTTATTGACTCATGTGCTCTGGATGAAACTTTATATGAATATAGTAGCGAGACATGGGCCCATAAGTCAGAGGGATGTGCTGGTGGATCAGGCACCACAGATGGCTACTTGAGTGCTCATTGAACCCTCAGAGGGGCAGGCCAGGTACTCAGTTGTGAAGTACATAGAGAAGGAAACATGGTCCTCTCCTTCTCCCCACATTTCATTTTCTGATGCAGGCTAGCAAGCTGGTACCACTTGGTTTGCCTCTCACGAGCCTTTAGAAGTAAGCTTCTAAAGTACTCCAAGCTCAGCATCTTTCCTCATCTGAAGTGAATGTTAATACTAGTGCAAGAAGTGCTAGATTCCCCACACCGGTCTCTGGGAGCACTGCCCTGGGCCTCAGCCAGCCCCAGCACTGCAGTTGGAGAAATCTCCAGGCTCCTGAGTCCTTGGCCTCACTCTGGTCTTCATCTGACCCCTGTTGGCTTTCTAAGAATGGGATCTGTCTCCTGGGAATTGGGTCAGGATGGTCCCAGAGACTGTTTAGGCAGCTGGATGCTGATAAGGTTTATTTTTCTCTGCTCTTGTAGCACATAATACCAAACAGTTGAGTATGTGCTGTGTTTTCCACTACTTACAAAACACGTCCTTGTGGATTGCAAAAGTTCTCAGATGTTTTACTTATTCTAAATTGTTTTCTGAATGACTTTGTTCGTTCTCCCTCAACTAGCATGTGAGCAATACTGATTCATCTTTGAAATTCCTGCTGTCTTGGTTATTCACACATAATCACAGTGCTGCTTGTGGTGTCTGATGGAATGATTTGTGTGAAGTAACCCACTCCACATGTGTCTTCGAGTTCCCATTCATCATATATGCAGCATAAAAGTTATTTTCACAAGCGACTCAAACCAGCAAGCCAAGCTCAGCTACACTCCAGCCTTTGTGGGAATTCAACACAAGAGTCACAAATGCAGTGAACTGAAAGAATTAGATTCCCAAGGAATAATTCTGCAGGACTTTTCCCATCTTTCAGTCAACTTAAGCCATGGGTCAGAGTGGAATCAGTAGTCCCAAAGTGGAAGACTTTCTAGATTGTATTGCTATTTCCAGCCAGCCCACCAGGAAGAGCAGAGGTCAGAAAGACTGTTTTTTCCAAATAACTTGTTTTGTTTTCTTTTAAATTTGGAAGTTGTTTAAGCCCCATTCAAAAGTTGTGCTCAAAGTTAGCTGAATGCCGGTTCCCAGAGCATCACAGGGAAGCAAATGTCCTTTCCGTTAATTCATCCAGAAGGATTGCTCTTCTTTCATCTTATCAACAGCTTTTGAATATTAATGTGCCTTGGAGATTGTAGAATGAAAACAGACTGTTTCGGCTGACTTAAAGGGAGGTTCACAGGGTCACAAGTGGAGTCACAGACACAGAAAAATGCCAGAAAGTCTGTTTGCGGAACACACAAATGTGCCAGCTTTGCTAGGTGGAGTATGCAGCTAAACTGTAGGCAGGCAGCCACAGGTCCTGAGCTGCTCCATCCTCTGTTTGATGTGCTGAGCACTCACGCTGCTGCCGTCGCATGGGGATGGCTAAAGCCAACAGCCTCTAATCTCCTTTCCGTCCCCTCCAGACAGAGCGAAGACTCTTCCAACCACAGCAGCCTTTTTCCCTCCTACCAACTTGCTGAGAACTGTTGAGCCATCACATTCCAGATTCTCGTTCCCGGAGCGCTTTAGCCACTCCAATTAGTCACTTAATCACAGGAATTAGACATGGGAAATAGCTGTTGATTCATCTCCTTGTCTCTTGCTCCAGTGCCCGGTTTATGCACTTAAAAAAAGGAGAATAGAGCTCAATTTCTCTTGCAGGTCAGAGACCAGCCTGTTATTACTGATAGCCAGGAAAGAACACCTGTAAGTCTTCCATTTCCCAGGCCAGGGAATGGCTCAAATTAACAGCTCTCCCAGGGGAATGTACCTTCTCCTCTCCCAAGAGGAAATCATCTTGCATTAGATATGAGGCCCTGTGCTTCTACATTTACCCTTTCTCCTGAGAAAATACCCACATGACACAACCCGGAGACCTAGGCAGTCGCTCCTGTAGCTGGAGGGACCAAGAGCCAACCATCCACCCAGTCTTCATCCCAGACATGCTCAGAGCTTACTTGGAAACCCAAGCCAACATGCAGCTCCTGTGCTAAGCCTTGCTGGGGATATTCCTTCTTCTTGCTGAGCCTAGTAATGCCAGGCCTCAACTAAAAGCTGGAAGCCAGTCTTATTACAGTAGCTCTGAGGATGTAGAAATCCCACCCGTGAGGAACAATAGCTCCACAGATGTCCCAAGTATGCAGGAAAGGAACCGGCCATAAAAAAGCAATTTTAGGCTGGTTGAGATTATGAAACGCTTTTTGTGCGTGCTTGCCCAATAGTCCTTTACTCTACTCCCCATAAAATAAACACACGTAACCCTTTACCCAAGGAGGCTGAGCACATTTAGTCGTGTTATGTCCCCTTCTCTTTCATTCTTTCACTAGGCAAATCTTTCCATAAAAGGGGAGCTTTGTTGCACTGAAGGGGACTCCACCAGATGTGCACCATAAACCCAGCTGGTCTGCCAAAGAAAGTGGCCAGCATGATCCAGAGCAGGGGTAGTGTTTTCCGAGCCAGTGGGAAATTTAGTATTTCCAATGCACTTGTTTTGAGAGGCCCTGTTGGAGATGGAGGTGTGTAAGAGCAGGTCCTTTGCCTGACAGCAACACACTGTGACTGTGGCAAGGGAGCAGGTGATCTGCTGGGGGAGACACAGGGGTAGGCTGAGCATCACATAAGGGTTGCTAAGAGTTGCTAAAGTACTTGGGGACCTAGACAGGTAATTTGTGTGGATCTGACGCAGCCTCTCTGCTGTGCTTCTCCTGGAAATGCTATCAGGCACCTGCCAGCGCTCCTGGCACTTGCATGTCTTTGGAAAGGTGGCACAGAGAGAGTTTGTGGTGAAGCCAAGAATTCATACCAGCCCCACAAACCCAGGTAGCAGTCTGTCCCTCAAAATGGTGTGCTCTGACGTGCTCTTGAAAACCTTGAAGAGGAGCTGGTGCTTTCCAGAATGCCCTGCTCAAGAGCAGTGAGAGATGGCAAATGGGCACAGAGCCCAAGATGAAATCTCTGCAGTTCATCTCCTGCTTTCTGCGGTGTGATTAAAAGTGACTCAGCCTCCAAGAAAGTGCTGGGTTCCCTGCAGAGAGCCCCCTGCTCCAGGGACAGAGGTGCTGGGATGCCTCCTTGCAGATATGCTGCAGCCCAAAGGATAGGGGCTTTTTCTGAAAATTAAAGGAATGACAGGAGCCCAAATGGATGAGACAGAGTGAAGAGGACTCTGCTGGTTCCCAGCCTCAAACCAGCTCTTTGATAGAGGAGGAGCAGCCTCAGAGCACACTCTGTGCCAAACACGCTCCCAGAGCCCACCAGCCACCCCTGCCAGCGGGCATACCCCCTCCCCAGATTACCCAATTGAACTTCCTTCCAAATCCTTCTTTTCTTATGACTGTTGTTTGGTTTTTAATCACTTCCAGAAACCTCACCTTTCCCAATGTTAAGCAGCAGCTTTCATCTTCTTTCCACTCTAGCTTTGCTGCCCCATGTCCTTTCCCTGCTCTGGTCCCTCTCCCTGCCCATCATCTCGCCTGGAGCAGCTTCCCACCCGCTCACTGAAATGCTTCTTTTATCCAGCCTGCTCCTGCAAGGGGAAGTCAGCCTTGCAAATAACGGCTGAACAACAAGTAGCCCTGTGTCTGGAGAGGCTTTGGAGCTCACTAAAATGGGAGCTCTGGATTACTTTAGCTGGGGAAGGGGCTGTGAGGGGGGGTGGAAGGGAGGAGGAGGGATGGTCTTTTCCCTTTCCTCAAGTTCTTGGAACACTGAGCTGCCTTTCAGCCTGTTTGTCTACGAAGTGTCCATAACCATGTTGGTTTGTCTTCCCTTTTAGGGAGAATTGGGAGCCCCAGGTCCTCCTGGAGTTGTGGGACTCATTGTAAGTACGAAAACAAATGGAGATCTGGCTTCTCGGGGGCCTTAACCCTTTCACGCTGCATAACTAGCCACAGATTTTCTTCTTCCTGTGGCAGAGCAGTGAACAGGACGAGTGTTTGCATGGGGAAGTGTAAGGTCTGAGAGGAGGTTGCCTGACAGACTGGGAGGTGGAGAAGGGCAAATCTGTTCAAAGCAAAAGGGAACAGATTAAAGATTTGCTGTCAGTGCCCTTATTCCTAGATAACTCGCCCTTTTGATAACATTTACAAGGGTATTTCTTCAAAGATGCAATATTCATTCCACATCAGGATCTGTTGTCTCTTAAAAGACAAACCCCTGTAAGCAGTAACCTAAGGACACAGTTCTTGCTCACTGGAGAGACCTCAGGCAGGAACAGCCTGTCCTCTGGGTATACAGGAATTTTGCACGCACTCTTGCCATCCCATCACTAATCCAGGTAATTATGTACAGAGCCAAATTCCGTGCTTCATTACACTCTTCCCCATCAGGAGATAAATGGCTGTAAGGATGGGTGGCAACTCATCCTCTGGCAGCTGTGCTGGGGGTTAGTGAATGCCCAGCTGAACAGATTATGGTTTATTTTTAGATCTCGGTACTTGTTTCAAGTTATTTCCTTCCATGCACAAAAAGTGGTAGGTTCTGTTAGTACTACAGCATTCCTGTAAAATGATTCCTCCTGGGCTATGATAATCTGTGAAAACTTGACTTGCAATGAATGGTTTAAAACCTTCCCCTTTTGCCTTTCCTTTGTTTAAATTATAGGAGTGTGTATGTCAGCTGAGATCGTAGCCTCGATTGCCCTAGACTTTGCACAGAGAGCACCAAACCCAGAAACCTTAGGGTCCATGAGGAAAAGCAGAGAACTTGGTGGAACAAATGTACCTGTCTTGCATTTGAGGATTGGGGCACAGGTGGAGCAAGGCTTCAGGAAGCTTTTTGTGGAGCCAGGAATTAGGTCTGTGTTTCCCCTGGATAGTGGAGGGAGATGAAAGGAGGTACTCTAGCCATAGCAGTAGGAAGGATGTACTCCTGACAAAGAGCTGTAAGAGAGAAAGTGCTATTTAAAAGAATCCAGTTGAAGGTATTGTCCAAATTGGATCATATTTCTCCTAGCTTTAAAAAAAAAATCTCTTAACCTTGTTGCTGTTATCTCACAGAGATTTGTTTGTTCGAGGTGAAAGGTCAGACACAGTAAATGCGATTAAGACCCTTTTAGAGATGATGGAGTTCAAATGCTGTCTGTCCTTCCCTCCTAGCTGACCCAGCCAGTGCCTTGCTCTCATGTGCTTGGGATAGATCACAGGGGCCAGGAAGGACAGGTTTACCTGAAGCTGATCTGAAATGAGGACAGGCAGTGTGTGGTTTCTAACCTGCCTTTGAGGTCGCGATGGTTTTGTCTCACGCTGTCTGCAGCTACCCAAGAGGTACCAGATATTATGTGAGGTACAACTAAACCAGGTTTATCCCTGACTTCCCCAAGGTCTGACATTTCATGTCCTAGCTCAGGATTCAGCTCCATCACCAGATATCTGAAATCTGTCACTTTCTCTGTCTCAATCCAGCATGTCAGTCTCTACTGACATCCCAGCTTCTAATGTTTTTGCTGAAAAAGGCCAAAAGTAACAGTTTTTCGTTTGCTGCCAAGCCTGGTCTGTCTTAAATTTTAAATATTCCTTCTCCTTTCCCATCCAGATGAAGAAATCATCATCCCTGTTGAAATATTCTTCCTAGCTTTATTTTTAAGGCAGAAATTGGTCCTTTGCAATGCTGTTTTTGCAGGATTCACTGCAGCAGTAGCAATCAGCTGCTGTCTTTCCCAGTTAGCCTGTTGGTACTGCTCTGAGCAGATAAGAAATATAAATTGGGATTCAGGTCAAAGTGGCTCAGATCTTGTGTTCCAGAGTTATACGCAACTCTTGAATTCAGGATGCTGAAGCATCTCTAGTGAGATTGATCTGAGAGTGACCTCCTCCATCCCCCTGGGGAGAAAAGGCCACATCTATCCTGCCTTCCCCGCTCTGCAGGACAGCACCAGCCTCATTCCTGCAGCACAGGGTTCACACTGCAGCAGGGCCAGGGAGAAGGCAGCAGGGTGTTTGCTCCAGGCTGGCTCCCATTCATTCGCTTCCTTCCTTCCCAGCTACAGCCACTCCTGGGGGACCAGCCGAGTTCCTGGCTATCTCCACGCACCCTGCAGGTGTTGGCTTTGCTGTTTAAGAGAGGATGAAGAGCAGAATTAAATGTAACTCAAGCTTCTTGCTCTTCTAATTAACTGTGCGGGCAAAGCTCTAAGTAAACGCATTTCTACAAGAAGCCTTTATACTGGGAGGTATGAAAAGGGCATCTGTTCAAGCAACTGCAGCCCAGCGCTCCCGGAGTGGCTGCAGCCCCACGACTGCCAGCCAGAGAAGCGCTCCTTCAGCAGAGCCTTCGCTGTTTATTTACACATCGCAGGCAAGGCTGGTGCACCGTATCACTGACTCCCTTCATGGGCAGTCAAAGCCTGTTTAAATGCCAGCCACTGAAGGCTTTCGTTTATACATGCACGCACAGGTTCTCAGAAACCGTGAGCTCGACTGTCCTCCTGCACTACACTTTTCTCATACTTGTCCCAGTGAATGATGCCATGGTGACTTCTCACTGCAGCAGAATGGCCACACTAATAAGACACCCCCGTCCTTACCTCCTCGCTTTTCCTCTTTTCCTCCCTGTATTGCGTTTAGATGCAAGACCTCAGTAGCAGCCCAAAATTCTTCACTGTTTCCCTTTTTGGTTTTTGGGTCTGTGTCCTTTCTAAGACATCCTCAGATTCCCTCCAGAGAATCTGGAAATATTGTGGTCGATTCTTTCCAAGAACATGAGTAATTTCCCAAGAATAAATATACTCCATGGTTGTCTTACATCACCTCAATATTTTACTGTTTCAAATAGCGGAAAAGGGAAATTAATCCATTCAGAAGTTTGCAGGAGCACACAAAAGAATTTTCTCATATCCACCTCACACAACATGCAGTTATCTCTTGGTTTTGCACCTAATGACTTTATAATTTTCTTTCTCTTACTAGGGTGACATGGGCTCTGTTGGACCAATAGGCTATCCAGGACCAAAAGGCTTAAAGGTGAGAGAATAACTGAGCTGTTCTTCCATGGCAGGGCTGAAGATTATACTGTTCCTTCCTCGGGTGACAGTGATGATCCTGAGAGAAGGGATGGGTGGTACTAATGCTTGCCCATTGACCCAGGCACAGGACTGTTGAACACAACATCCCGCTGGCAGTCTGCAGTAGGTGCAAGTCACTGGAGAATCCCAAGGATATTTTCCCTGTGCACCTCCAGCCCACAAAGGGTGTTTAAAGAACGTGTGACAGAGCGTGCTTTGGGAGCAGCCTGGCATTTGAGCTTGGGGCTGTGCCACTGGCCCTATCAAGGACATCAGTGTCACACACCTGAGCAAGTCTTCACAGTGGCTCATTCTCACTCCAGACTTTCTTTTATTTCAGGGGCTGATGGGAAACCCTGGAGAACATGGACTGAAAGGTGATAAGGTGATCTGAATACTCCCTTATTGCACTGTGTTTTAATTTTGCATGTGAAAACCCCTTTTTGATTCTCTTTCTTAGTCAGCACCATGGTACTGTTTCTGAATGACTCTTTGCTCCCTTCCTCCCATCCTCCCTACTTTCTTGGCACTCCAGGTTTGATTTTTCTTTCTTTTACGATATCTGCCCCTTTCCCCTTTCCATAGAGCTCCAGTATAGGTCAGTTATGCTCAGATCCTCTTCAGAGCTTCTGTTTCTTGCTGCTGCTGATGTTTTTTTCACTGGGCTTGTATCTTTTTATATTGGTTGTTTGGGGGAAACATGATTTGACAGAGCAGCACAGCTCACTGGATCAAGCAAGCCAGCTGAATCCCCAGGAAAAACCATTCTGCGTTAGGTACCTCTGCTCCTGTTTGGAGGTTACCTCAGTTCAGTTTCCTGTCTAGAGGAAATTGCCTTATGCCAAACTGATATAAATCACTTCAGAAAAAGAAAAAAGGAGAGGGGCATTGATTGCAATGATTTAGTGCTGCTGGCACAAAACCACGCAGCTTGAGCTAAATCAGCATGAAACTGCGTGTGTAAATGTCTCACTGTCATGAGAACCATCCTCCTACAGATACTTAACCATAGGGTTTATTTAGTCTGAAAGAGTGGGAGGTGCAATCATTTATTGTTTGCTCTCATTGCTCAGGAGGGCAATGGAAAATGACCATTAAGCGTATTCTCCTCCTCCTGTCTGATGTTTTATTCTTTTGTTAGGTGTTTGCTTTTAGAGAATGATTTAGCAGCCCAAAACTGCTCACCGAGGAAGTAGCATCAAGCCATTTGAAGCCTCTCTCCATATATTATAGCAGCTCTTTGTGTCAGCTCCTGTGTCTGCGGTTTCCATTTCTCTCCTGTATCACCTTTTCACTTTTGTAGAGAGGAAGGACAGCACAAGAGAAGGACTTTTTCTTTAGGACAAGCTTAAGAAATTGTAGCTGGTTTCTTGACTCAACGCTAAATCCCAGAACCCACAGAGTTATCTGTTTACTTCTTGGAAGAAAATTTTGAATATCTTAAGAATCATCAATGTTTAAATCGTTGTTTAGTAAAATCAACTTTCCTGGACGTTACGGTCTCTTCACTTGACAGACTGCTCTGTTTATCGTGTGTTTCTTGAGCCACTGCTGTCGCAGTAACCAGCTGGCTTGCAACATTTCCTGGAGCAACAATACTCCCCAGTGCAGAGTTATCCACACTCCCACAATAACCCCGTGCTCAGCCTTGCAGCCTCCCTCCTGAGGTGCAGGAAACCTTTTGTGTCCCTCTCTAGCTACCTCTCCCACAGCATTTTCCTTGGACAAAAGAGATTTCCTGGCTTTCATTACAGCTCTTTGCTAATCCAAGACTGACAAACCATCCCTCCTGCTCCAGCATTCTCTGTCCCTAACAAGTTTACTTTTGTTTAAATATCCCGGGTGTTATCAAACACTCATATCAGACCAATGATGATTTCAGGAGCAGAGAGAGCTTCCAAACAGTTTATACATATCTTTTCCAGCAGTCCAACAGCCAGAGGGTTGGGAAAAACAAGGTAAAAGAAAATCAGACCTACTTAAGCACTGATGGCCACAATTCTCATTTCTTCAGGTAAAGGCACGTAGCTGGTGCTGTGTTTTTTAGCCAAAGCAGCCGAGTTTGCTGCACCTGTTTATATGAGTACAGACCAAGTGCCTCAACTCTCCTTACATTTGGGGGAGGATTTGGCCTGAAATAGCTATGTGGTTTTTTTCAGTTACTTGGTTTTCTGATTTGGTGGTCTTGCTAGTTGGTCCGGGTTATAGTACACCCCTTCTCCAACACATTAGAAGTATGCTGCATTCATTTACTTCCATGTTTCTTTGGTGAATGGCACCTTCAAGGTTTTTAATTTTCTTTCACTCTGATTTGATCATCAAGAGCAAAACCACTCTTCCCTTCTTACAGCTTGTTTACATTTGTATTTTAATTGTTTATGCTCTGGTATGACTGAGAAATATAAATTGTCTGGTCTTGTTGCTTTTACTCAGTTTATAGTAAGAGCAAAGCTCTGCCTTCAAGGATCTTGTGGTCTAAATGTGCATGTGGTAGAAGAAGGGGACATTTATGCCTTTCGTGGTACATGAGGGTTTCTGATTCACAGAAGTGGCTGAGGAGGAGGTTACTAGAGCTGGGAAGTATACCCTGGCCTCTTGGACCCTCTCCTTGCCAAGGTCACCTTTCCTCTTGCTGCCTGCCTCATTTAAATGAAAATGTTTTCTATCTACGCCTTTACGAAGAAGATGCATCATAAATCTTTCTTCACCCCCCTTGGTTTTGCCACATGCTTTTTAATTCAAGATGATCTTAGAAATATCTGACTTAAGGAAATTCCGTACATAGGAGAGTAGAGGCAGGATCTCTGTGTTCACTTACTGCCCGGTTGAGCTTGCGTCACAGGAAGGACCCTGCCTAGAGGGACTGACTTGTGTTGGAGGCTCCGTTCTGTAATCTCTCCCAGTCAATGTTAGCTTCTGCTACTATTGCTATTTTTAGGCTCTGACATCTTATTTAAAGGCTTTCTCTGGTGGTTTACTTTTTATTTTCTGTCCATTAGATTTTGACTTTATTGTAACCCTCTATTGTCTTCTTCAGACAAGCTGTCTTGCTGCTATGACCAGAAACATAAACAACCTCCCTGATTTTTGTAATTCTTCTCTACATCTGTTAGCCTGAAAGTTTGCCTCTTGTCATTCTTGAGCTGCCGTCTGCCAACTGTCCAAGTATTTTTTTCTGAGACTGTGAGTGGGCGCCTCAAATGGCTGGTCCATCTCTGAAAGACCTGAGCCATGCACTAAGTTTGTTGAATGTGCAAGATGAATGAATCCAGGTGCTAGCAAGCACAGATGATGCCAAGGCTCAGTCAACAGTAGTTGTCAGCCTTACTAAACATGCCCATTCCAGCAGCAAATCAACACCTTACACCGGAGAGTCCCAGCCTACCGAAGGCTGAATCTTGTATGAAGATGTCAGCTGGATTTCTGGAAAACAGTTTCTAATAAACCCGTTAAGAAATGGAGACTTTTCCCAAAGGGATGTGAGGGATTATTGCAGAAGTGCAGTAGTCCCCTGCTACATGGCCAGAGGGGAGGAGGATAAATATAAATGTACTGGTTCTCCTCTCCGCTCCTCCACCACGATTTTCAGAAAGCTGGTAAATGTAGTGTTAAACTTCATACTTAAAAAAAAAAAAAAGAAAAGCCCTAGACATTTGGCAGCATCTGAAATGCTAGGTCAGCAGAGAGCAGCAAACCTAACTGCTCCTTGATGACAATAATCAGTAACATTTCATAATTAGCAATTTACAACAGATGGGAGCAGCCCTAGTGGCCTCACACCTTCTGTCTGCCACCAATTGGGGACTAGCCCAAGTCTGAGGGGGAGTAGGGATTTCAAGTGTCCCACATTCTCCTTGGCAAGGGATGGTCTCTTTCCTCCTGTCATAGTTCTGCAAAACTTGGTCTCTTCTGCATGACCACGTAGACTTGCCTGTGCTCTTTGTTACTCCCCTGGGATTCCACGGGGCTGTGGGAGCAGTTGTAGGTGCCAGTGTCACAGGGGAGTACAGCTCATGCCTGGCATACTCCATCAGCTCCAGGCTGCAGTTCACATTGCTTTTCTGAGGATGTGTTGATGAAGATTTAATTAGATGTCTGCAATCTCCTTTTAAACTCATCTGTCTCAGTCGCAGTCCATGTGTGTGGTCTTGTTACAGATTTGCCTTATGGTAGCTGAGGAAAACTCCCTTTACTCAACAGCAGACAGATGGGATGCTGATAGGACTTAGGCATGATGACAGGGTGGCTGGACAGTGCTCGTGGGCAGCAGGCATGTAACTGAGGCTGCCACCTCCATCCACCTGGGAGAAGGTTCTCGCTGCAATGCTGCATCTTTCAGAAACGCTGCTACTACTCCCCTTTGCCATGACGGGAATAGGAATTCAACACTGAGAGATGTTTTCCCTTTCCATGAGAAGGTAGCTTTCAAAGTTTTTGGACTTTGAATAAGGCAACATAGGAAACAATATTCTACAAGATACAAGGTGCAGCTCATTAATCCCAAATGTATGTGTCATGTGGTGGAGGCCAGGCATGAGCATCCCCCTCCTGCGGCAGAAATCACCTCTTTGTATCCAGCAGCTAGACAGGCAAATGCAGAGCGCTCAATGCTAGCCAACGCCATCTGCATCCACTATAAATCTTGATACCGCAGAATTTAATGATGTTTTTTACAGCTTCAGTTTTCCCACAAAATGGATCATCCTTCTGTTTCCATTTCTATGTGTTCATGGAGGCAAGGAGGGGAGGCAGAGAGGGCTGCATCTGCTCGTACAGGGAGAAGTGGAATTAATGCATAACCGTGGGATAAAGAGTGGTCTTGAGAAGACCATGTGATGTGATGAGCACAGAGGAAAGGTGAAGGAAGTGGAGGAAATCCAAGCTACTTGTTCACATAAAGGAGTTTTATGAATGAGGACATCTGTAACTTGTGAAGGACACAGCTCAGTAAAATACCTCTAGCAGATCTGCAGTGTTAGCTTCCCTTGTATCACTAAGCAGAAAGTCTTGGGAAAAGAGATGCCAAATTGAGAGCAAACTGTGGTTTTTGCACAGTGTCATCTTCTGCATCCTACAGACAGCAACCCTGCCTCACACTTAGAAATCCATCCCTTCCCTCCCAGCCCCATTTCGGTGCGATGTGATGTTAGGAAGGGCCTCAGGCTCTCTGAAGCTGCTTTTCTTTTTATAGGTGAAACATGAAACAGGCGATATCCCAATGGCAGAGCCTGTTTGTAATTTCAGATTGTACATTCCTCCTCCTCCCTGTGAGCAAAGTCCTTGCAGCCCCTTTTAATCATCTTGGCATCATATTTTTTTTTTTTTTAAATAACAAACATGCCTGACCTCTTTCCTCCTTATTTTTTCCCCTCATGTTAAGGACACACACCCTGAGTTACAGTTCCAGATTTACCACACTCAGGGCAGGTAAAAGGGGATGCCCTGGCCCTCAGTTTGGGTTTAAGATATTAATGGCCATGGCAGATGGATCATTCATGCTCTGATCTGATCAGCTAAAGATAAGAGATGTATTTTGTCTTTCCTGCCTCCTTTTTACCCTAATGCCCATTTCTCCAAGCTGTTTGAAGACTCTTTTCTCTGTCGTGCAGTCACTATCCCACTTTGTTTAAAAGTTAGTGTTGTTTGTTCCAGCCTTTTGCTATGCTCAGGAAACACTTTTCTCATTGTAGTCATTTCTTAATGCCCGAGTATTTCTTCCACAACAGCATTTCAATTGCCACTTATACAGTCCAGGTAGAAAAGTGCTTAATTTTTTAAAAACCATTTTTGAGCAGCAGAGGTGACAAAGACAAGGAGTTTCCAGGGCAAACGTCTCACTTGCAAGAAAAAGTGTTTTCCTGCTGTCTTTGGCATGAGTCAAAATCAGACTTGCCTGATGATTTCAATGTTTGAAGCCTTGGGCTAGATAAAATAAATTTTAACATTCAGAGAAGATGAAAGGATTCTGGCAATGGCAAGAAAACAAGCTGGATCGTACGCTAGTTTTTTTGCCACCTCTTTTGTATCTAATACTTGAGGCTGATCTGAACTGAAGCTCTGCAAATAGCTGATTGTTTCCATTTGGTTGCATTGCTCAAAAAAAAAAATAAAGTTAGATGGAAAATAGCTTAGAAGGAGAAAAAATGTTGGTTATTTGGCTCAAATTAAAATATTTTAGGTTAAAAATTAAATGAGTAAAATTAGTTTAACTTTTTTTAAAAGCAACATTTCAAATGTGGTCTATAAAAGGATTGTTTTGAAGGTGGTTCAGTGAAATGTTCTGGGAATATTTACCAAAACATTTAAACAAATTTAGTATGAATCCATGAAATGTTTCCATAATTGAATCTGCATAGTTCTTAATCATTTCTCTTCAGAAATAGTTGTCTCCAAAAGGTATTTCCCAACCCAAGCCTTAACCATTCACAATTTCATTATCCCCTGCATGTTACTGACATAGTTAGAATTATTTCAGCTCTCTGATAACAAGTGGGTGGGTTTTGCTTGAGTGGAAGTCAACTTCCTCTGTCAGCTCTTTGTAGACTTTGGCTCTGTAACAGGAGTCCATATGTCTTCCATGTGGACTATGTTTAAATATATAGCTCTCTGCTCTTGTAAGGCTTGTTCCCTACTAGGAAGCCAAATTTAGACGCACGAGCTGTGCATGGGACAGAGTTCCTCAAGTAGTTATTTCTGTTGAGTCTTGTCATTGTACCAAGTTTTTATAACCATTCCTCCTTTGACTTCCAAAGTAGAATTGTCCTTTCTCTGCCCCATCATTGACTTATCCATTGTTTAAGTGAATCTCCAAATACATAAGCTTGGAAGGGACATCAGGAGGTCATCTGGTCCAACAGCCTGCTCACAGCATGGCTAAGAGGCAATGCAAGATAACCCACCACCTCTAAGGAAACCTTCAGGGATGCCTATTTTTACACAGAGTCAGAATCTGTTAGGATATTCCAAAAAGGGGAAGAAAGATAGCTTGGCTAGGAAATATTGTCACCAATAGTGTGCTCAAAGGCAGAGTCCCCATCACAAAGAGCACCTGGGGAATCTCAGCCTAAATATTAGCAGTGAGATAGTACTAAAGCAGGACTAGAAGTAGCTCTTGTTTTCTTATGGAAAAGGTTTGATCTTTGATGCCAGCACTGTGATATGCTCACAGGAGCCTTGGAGATTGTTTGCTTTTTTTATAAAGCCTTATGAGAGAACAGGTCCATTCATTAAGAACTAAACTAGCTCTTCTGTTCAGATAGATTTTAACACTTTGCCACCTTCATGGTTGCTGTTAGCCAAAGGAATATAGTCTCTCTCCTTGCAGCTTTTATAGAAACACAATGCTTGGGAATTCATATTCTTCCTCTCCTGTAATTTCATTTCTTACTTTAGAATCAATGTTGGGAAGTACACACTTCATTCAGGAATGTTGTTAAGGTTAATATGATCTACAGTTTTGATCAGTTCAGTTTTGAATGGCACTGGCCATGAGACTTCTGCTGTACAATGCACCACTTAGCATCTACCTGTGCGTTTGGCCATGGCTGTTGCCTGTTTTAACTCTCTGATGATGTGTATCCAGGGTGATCAGGGAGCAGCAGGTGTTCCAGGAGATATTGGCTTCCAAGGAGACAAGGTAATTCTTATTCTTTTTCCATAATTTTTCCCCCTTATGTAGTAGCATGTATGGCCTCCAGCCTTCTCTGTTCATCCTAGGCCATGAGGAGCTGGAACTAGCTGTGTCCTCCTGTGAAGTTCCCCTCTGTGCATAGAATCGTTGAATGGTTTGGGTTGGAAGGGTCCTTAAAGATCATCCAGTTCCAACCTCTCTGCCCTGGGCAGGGACGCCTCCTACTGGATCAGGGGCTCCAAGCCCCATCCAACCTGGCCTTGAACCCCTCCAGGGATGGAGCAGCCATGACTTCCCTGGGCAACCTGAGCCAGGACCTCCCCACCCTCACAGGAAATATTTCTCCCAAAGGTCTCATTTGGGGTACACTGCACCTTTCTAAAATTCACACCAATATATGCTTTTTGTTGTTACTCATAATAAAAGCAGTTCTACTGGTGGCTTTCTATATGAAGGGCCATATCTTCAAGCAGAAACTGGAAGTGATGGGATGGGATTGACGGGGATATGTGTGAATGTGTGTGGTCCGGCGGCTGCAGACTTGGAGGTTTTGTCTGCTCAGTGCAGCAACTTAAACCTTGACCCAGTGAAGCACTTAACACTGTGCATAACTTCTAAGCAAACGACTTCTCCCCTGTGACTACAACACGATACCGACTACAGCTGACTAATGCTGCGCTTAGCCCTGCACTGGGGCCTACATGGCTTTGAGCCACCACTTACTGCAACAGCATTTGTTCTTCAGGGCTAAATTCAGCCCCGGCTTTAGCAGAAACATCTCACTGACATGACTACAACTGTCCTAGCTCCTTGCAGGGCTGAGTGCAGCCTTTAGAAAGTGCTCCTCTCTCTGCTGCAGAAGAGTGGGAGCGTGGGGAATTAGTATTTTTTGATGCTTCATTATGTTTCCTGAAAAAATGCATCTGTCTCTCTCTCTCAGGGCAGCCAGGGTTTGCCTGGGGTCCCTGGGGCACGAGGGAAAGCAGGTCCCCTGGTAAGTAACCAATCATCCTCTGCTTCCTAATCTCCGTCTCTAAAGGTTCAGTGTCCAGCTGGAAAGACAGCTTGGCCAGGGGTGAGATATTCCAAATGGGAAAGCCAGGAACCAGCTCACTCTTCTCTGTGTTTTTCTGATTTCTGTAGGGAAAAGTCGGTGACAAAGGTCCAATTGGGTTTCCAGGACCACCTGGCCCTGAGGTATGTCCCACCACCTCCTTCTCGCGTCTCCCCTTTCTTTGCTAACTTCTGCAGCATTCTTTTTTTCAGCAAACCCACACAATAACACCTCTCTCCTGTCTAATTTTGCCTCTGCAGCAGTTATTCAATGTCTGTAACTTGCCTCCCTACTGAGAATCAGCTCTCTGATAAACATCCATGTGGCATTTGAAGACTGTTAGAGATGCCTATCTCCTTTCTCCAGTGGAGGTTTTCAGCTCTCGAGCCATGTACAGGCAGGTCTACACGGGGTTTTGATTAGGAGACATATGCATAGAGCTGTTGCTAATTTGTATGGAAATCAAGAGCCAAATGCTGCCTCCCACGTGGGCACCCAGCCCGACGGAGGGAGAGGACGGCTGCCACCGCTGCTGCTCACATGGCACCTGAGCTCTGATACATTTACCGGCCCAAAATTGGTTTGTTGTGGGGTCAGAGCCTTTGCTAACGATGGGCAGGGGAGTTGCTTTAGGACAATGGGCATGACAGGGCCACAGAAATGCTGAGACAGAAAAAACCTTCCTGTATTATAGGATTTACTCTTATTTAATGAATTGAGACCCACTTTTGTTCAAAGTGGGAGATGGAACAAACTGCCCATCGTATACCCTCTGATCACTCTGCACTCAGATTTCCTGATCTCCAGCTACCATTCCAAGCCATTTTCTCCACAATCTTCCAATGCAAGTCCTGTATGTAACAGCTTGTTCTGCTTATGTTCAGAGAGGTCAGTCCCCTAAGATTGTCTCTAACCTGGCAAAAGCCCAAGGCTGTCTCCCAGCCACCAGCCAGACTTTGTGGACACAGTTTTTTCTACTCACTATTTCGCTCTCTGGCCTTGGAAGTCATTCTTCAATGGCTTTTGCGGGACAGAATGCTCACTTCTTTAATCTTGCATCTCACTTTCCTCTTACCCTCCTCTTTTTAGTATAAGGCTTCACTTCTCTGCTAGGGTATGATGGCATATGAGTGGTGATGAGATAGGGAGGAGCAAGATGGATTCATGACCCATTCTGCATCTCATAGCTTCCTGGGATTTCCCCCCAGTTTTTGCTATAGATATTGTGGAGGATTTTTTCATTTTTTCCCCCACAAAATTCAACTTAAAATAGAAAAAGACCCTTACTTTCCTCACCAATAATATTGTCACAGAGATGCCTTAAATGCAAAATCAGCTTCTGCAACACATTGTCATTTTTATCCTTCACGAGCAACCCAACAACATCTGTAAGATGCTAGAAAGCCACTTCCAGCACAACTAATGGTCTGTTTTCCCTTCATCAGTGCTCTGGTATTTCACTGGATCTGGATGGGCTCTCGGTCAAGTGCTGCCACTTAGCAATCATTCTTTTTTGTTGCTATTGGAAATAACCACAGATTCCTTTGTTTCCTCAGCAAAAGACTGGTGGGTGGAAAGGAGTCACTGCCTGGCTGAAGGCAGCAGCTAATGAGCATGTCAGCACCTTTCCTAATTCCTCGCCTGCTTCCCTTTGTCGCTGAGGCGTGCAGTTAGTTTCTCGGAGCAGTGAGATTATGCGCTGACTCATAAAGATTAATTAAAACACAGATTGCCATTTTTAGCTGTGTGATGACAGGGAGGCCCTCACAGCAATAAATCTTCCAAGAAGATGGACCTATAGGGAATGGCTGCGAAAGGCTGCTCTTGAATCAAAGCGATAGCGCTGCTCCCATTGTCTTGCTTCATTCCCTCTAGAAGCCTCGTGCTGGTGCACACATGGACACTGCCAGCCTGTGACAAATGGCTCGGGCCTTAGCCTTTAATTAAAAGTCTTGCGAAGGTCTTTGAATCTGGCTGTAAAAGGCCAGCTATGTACCCTGACTGTTTCTCTTTTATTATTCAGGGCTTCCCAGGTGACATTGGCCCACCAGGAGAAAACGGTCCTGAAGGCCTGAAGGTGAGTGGAGGAGAAACTGAAGTTCCGTGTGGGGTGGGAAGCAGCCAGGGAAAACAAAGTAGTGGGAATGGGGGAGAAAGCAAGCCCTGGAGATTCCTAAATATTGTCCTGGCCAGCGTTTCAGCTTGGTCTGTTTGGCTTGAGGTGCCTCCAAGTACGGGGTTTTCTTTTTTCAATTTTTTTTCTGTAACAAAATTGACATTGGATGATGTCCCATGGCTGTGAAAGAGACTTTCTCATTTTAATTGCCCTTCTGAGGTTACGTTTCTATTTTCTGAGCTTCTTTTCCTTTGGCTCATTCTTAGGGAAAGCCAGGAGCACGAGGTTTACCTGGGCCGAGAGGACTGCCTGGACAAGAGGTGAGTGTCCTCAGACCAAAAGCAGATGGGATTTAAAGAATAATGTTTAATTTTGAAGATTAATGCATGCTGAAATGGTGCCTGTGACTTGAAATCCTGCAATCCCTCTGAATCTTTAAGCAAATACTTATTTACATTCAGTGCTTGGAGACTTGCAGAAGAAGAGTTTTTGCTAAGCTGCAGTCCTATCTTTGCTTCCCGTCACTGCTGGCATCTGCTGACCCTCAACTCTGCATTGACTTCTTTTCAAACCTGTCCCCCACACCTCCACACACACACAGAAAGGGTGTTAATGTGCTTTTCCCTATGCATTCCCCTGCACACGCACACCCTGACCTGGCTTTTGCTTTCTGCTCCTTTTAAGTGTGGTTTCTCACAGCTGTGAGACCTGCAGTCTCCACTTTCTCCTACACAGCAATATCCTTTTGTAAAAAGGGTGCATCCATTGAAATTGCTGTTCTGTGATGATTCGTTTATCCCAACATCTCAGAGCTTGCAGCTTTCACTTATCACTCGGTGTCAAAACTTGGAAGCTTCATTCCACTTGCAGTCACTAAGCTGTCATTGATTTAATTGTCTTGGACCTGCAAATACCTTCTAGCAGCAGAGAAGGCCTGAGTACCCTCTGTTTATCCTGTTGTAACCCCAGTGACTTCAGTGTAGTTCCTTCTCATTTAGGCCAGTGTAAGCTGTTAGTCCGCAGTCACGAGATATCGTGCAAATAATACTGACTGCAGGCATGGGCAGGAGTTCATTCTGATAGCACTAGTAATTCTTAAGTTTTTCTGGGAACTCTTTTGCTTGCTCTCTAAATGGGATTAATGAAATTAGCTCATTTATTTGCACTGAAATAGAAAAAAAATATTCTAGGCAATTTACAAAGGGAATTGAGGCCTTGCATTCCCAGTTCAAGCAGGCATGACCAAACTGCCTTCAATTTACCCTTGTTAGTGAGTATAAAAGTAACACTGAAGACATGGACATGGAGTTTGACATGAGCTGTGCTGACTTTGAGTGTGCACCAGACCACACCACTGTGCCTTTACTGCTGCTGTAACCCAAGATGGTAGGTCAAGGCTGTGGATTACACCTTCTTTAGAAACGTGACACATTGTGGATGGTTTGTCTGAGCCCATTGAGCTGGATTCTTGAATTCCAGTCCCATCTTCAGCCCATCAGCTTGCGCCACTTCATTACCACGGCTGACCACCTAAATGAGAACAGCCAGAACTGTAGCTGCCAAGGACGCTTTTAATTTCTCTCTTGGCAGTTGATTTTAGACACTTGAGATAATTTTTGTGAAGCTTAATTGAAGGTCTCCTAGAAACTGTAGATCTGATCCTATCACATTAGAAATTGGTGTAGAGCCAGGCGAGAGGACTGAGTCCAATTGCTGTGTGAGATTTTGAGATAGCTCCATCCTGCAGCATGTGTAGCCCCATTTGAAAGCAAAAGGGAAACCTTCATACCATTGCCAAATGGTTCTGTGAGAAATTTTGCAATACCCTTTTAGTGGGAGAAAAAAAAAAAAAAAAGAGAGTAGAGAGCTCTAGAGCATTCATATCTCTGCCAGATCAAATGAAGCAGCCTCCTGTGAGCTTTTCCATGGGCCAAAGCCAGCCCACGATAGGCCCACTCAGCTGGTGTCAACTATGGTCAAATTATGGATGGCCTTTACTGGCAGGCTTGACTTCAGATTTTTTTTTTCCTGAGATTTGGGAAGGACATGAGAAACCTCAGAGATGCTGAGCTACCTGCTCTAAGATCCAGAAGGACTCAGTTGTTAAAATGTGACAGCTGAGCACACAGTCTGTATTTAATGGTTGCTCATACTGCAGTCCTTTCATTCTTGCTGCACGATGAGTCCAAATTTTGTCACTACTTTGGTTTTTATTTTAATTTCTTTTCTTCTTAGGGAGATGAAGGACCCTTAGGACCACCAGGAGTCCCTGGTCCAGAGGTAGGTTTCAATCATCCACTCGATTACTCTCAGCTCTGTTGTCCTTGCAATGAAATTGTAGTTAAATTAACACAAACCTTCAAAACTTCTGGTTTGGAAAGAAATCTGCCCTTCTAATAAATATTGTATTGTCCAGGGCTTGGTCCAACTGCTTGATCCAGGATGGCTGGAGGTCAAGGAATTGTCTTGCACAGGGTGTTGAGTGCGACCCTAATTTTATAACTTGCTTAAAGTCTCAGAACTTGAAAAGTTCTCTAATGTTAAAATAGATAAAGCAACATAAAGCACATTGACTGGAAACCATCTCCGTAACCAACTCTGATGTTTCTTCCTTGATTTATAATATTTTTAAATGAATAGAGGGGACAGCAAGGAAAAAGACCAGACAGTGGAGTACCATCTTTGAATGCTCAGGCTGCTACAATAAAAATGTTGGAACTAGAATAAATCTAGCTGAATGCTTCACATAATATAATAAAATAAAGAGCACCAACAAAGCACTTGGCTTGGTTGATTATAGTCCATGCATAATGTTTCTGTTATGATGTTTAAGTAATGGAATCAAGCGGATCAGAAATGGGATGAGACTTGGAGTAGCTGTCTAGGCACGTACCTCATGGATCAAACCTGGTGTTGCTCAAGACGTAGAGCTTCCTTCTTGTGTTGCCTTGGCCTCAGTAAGGACTGCTACATCTCTAGGACCTGGAACTCACTGGGAGTATTGCTTGTAAGCTGCACAGTATAGGTTCACAGAAACACTGCTCTGACCAATCTTTTTTATATTTATTGTCCTTCCATGCATTTCAGGGTCGATCTGGCCGGAAGGGATTTTCAGGAAGACCTGGTCCCGATGGTTCCAAGGTAAGGAAAGAGTTTGTTGATGGTCAGAGAAGTGGTGGGTGGAAAGGAGGAAAAGGAGAGGGAAGTTTGATAGGAATGGTTGGACTCGATGATCTGGTGGGTCTCTTCCAACCTGGTGATTCTATGATTCTAAGTGTCTTTTCTCAACTTTACCATGCTCCAAGCCTAGGGTATTCATTGCAGAGAGAACAAGGGGAAAAGAGTTCTCTTTTTCTCTGAATTTTGGGGTCTCTGCTTCTGCTTGGTTCCATCAGGAAAAAAAAAATGTCATGTGCTTTACTATAAACAAGTGTGTTACTCCTTTGCTATTAACCACCTCCCCTCCGTCATCTCATCTTATTTTCCATTGCTTCTCTATGGTTTTGTTCTATAACAACGTGCATCATTCCTGTCTCTGCTGCCTAATTAGCAGCAGGAGCCATCCCAAGGCAGTCCGCTCCACAAACCTACACTCAGAAAGAAAGAGAAAACCCAACCAAAACAACTTCTTCCAAAAGCAGATAGCAAAAATGTGGTCTGGCAGCACATCTGGAGTATCTGCCTACTGAGAAAATACAGCTGCCGACACCTGGAGACAATAATGCTTCGTGGTGAGCCTGGCCTCTGGATGGCCTGTCCAGGGCACTCCACCAGCCTTCAAGTGCTGCCACGGCTGTCTTTATCCCTGTTGAGTTTGAAGTTCTCCTCCTCCTTTTCTCTTCACCCCTCATTTTTTTTCATTCTCTGGATTTCTCTCATTCTGCACTGTGCAGCTTTCATGTGGATGCTCTGTGCGACGGGAATATTCCTGTGTTTGAGATTGTGCAAGAACAAAATCAGGGTGCAGCATTGCCTAGAAATATTTGGGCTGTCTTTTGTTCTTGTGACACTTTCATCAGCAGGTGAATTTTCTAGATACTTTCTCCTTTATCAGTTAGGAACTACACCTTTCCATGTGTCCACACTCTTCCTTACCCTAGATGCTCCTCAGATCTTTGGTTAATGATGGTGCTTTCCTACTCTTTTCCCACTGCTGACGTGTTTCTGTCCTCGTTTGTTTTACTTAGTCTCCCAGATTAAATCATTGTGGGTCAGAAACACCCCAAATTGAGGCTGGAAGTGACAACTGTCCACAGGGAGCCATTAGAGTTAGGGTAAGGTTTAGGGTTAGTGTCCCCATGGAGAGCTGACCTACACCCACTTCAGGAGCATCCCTGATGAGAATTCATGCTTTAATAAACATGGGATTAAAGCAGCCAGGAGTAAGTTATGCCACAATAAAGCAGGCAGCTTACATTTTAATAAGTTTTCAAGAGTTAGGTTTTGGGAAGGCTGTTTTACTACAACAGGACCGGCTGCTTTTGGGGCATTTCACTGCAGAACAGCAAGTGTTTGCTCCGTGCTTGTGTCAACTGTGTTTTTTGCTTTGAATTATCTTTCAAGTCACAGCGGGTCTTGTAAGACGATGGGTTTTGCGAATTTTCCACAATTCACACACAGCAGCCCAAGTCACGGGTGTACGAAGAATCATGTTGTTCTGATGGTCTGACTGGGAGCATCATGTAACCTGTGGGCCTTGTCTCTCCTTGTTCTGCAGGGTGAGCCAGGAAACCGTGGCCGACCAGGGAAAGTTGGTGAACAGGTAAACTCTTTGTTTTCCTTGTCTGTTTGATAATCTCCTATGTACAATGTCTCCTAGGTGACCAGGGTGCAAGTAGAGGATAGTGGCCAGGTTCTTCTGCCCACCTCAAACCTGCCCTAGTCCTGGTGATCCAG
This sequence comes from Phaenicophaeus curvirostris, assembly GCF_032191515.1. Taxonomy (NCBI): domain Eukaryota; kingdom Metazoa; phylum Chordata; class Aves; order Cuculiformes; family Cuculidae; genus Phaenicophaeus; species Phaenicophaeus curvirostris. Next base: position 6,471,084 of record NC_091411.1, read on the forward strand.
CTGGGGTGCTCTTAGTCTGGCTGAAGCTCTGGGTGAACAGCGCTTACAGAAGCCATGGTGTCTATCCAGCTGGCATGTTTTCGATAGGCAGAGTGCTCTGATAAAGTCACAGTTCAGTGGCAACAGTCCAGCACGTACGACCAGCTTTGCTTTTCAAGGAGGCAAGGCCATGGCTGGGGAAGAGATTGTGAGTTTCTGTGTATTCCTCTTATTCCTAAAAGCTCAATTTTGAGGCTTTGCCCATGTAGGTTTTAAGGGTAGGATCCTCTGGTTTGAGTGCTGTGCTGCTTTGACTCCCACTGGATTTTTGGGGAGCAGAGTAGATAGAGGCTGAAGAAACCAGACCTTGAGGAAGAGAGCCACTGGGCTGCATTTTGTTGTACCACAAGACAGAACATTCTGCCGGGATAGTAGGGGACATGCATCATTCCTATAGGCTTCAGGGGAACCACAGGCATGAAGGAAAAAGAAACAATTGTCCCCGTTTCTGTGATTGAAACCAACCAACTTGTCCACCACCAGCCCTGAAATTGCAGCCACAGAGCCTCCAACATGTTCTCTGCATTCCTACATGACCACACCAAGCTGGCTGCAGCAGCTGACCCTGGCAAAGAGGGTGTTTCTTCTCAGCACAGCTGTCCTTCCTAGCACTTTCCCTGCTGAATGGTCAGCAAGTTCAATTTAGTTTAGCTTGTCAGCCTCTTCTTCTTTCTGTCTCTACTTTCCTCTACATGCAGCTGCTGGAGATCACTTCTTCCAAGGATTTCTGACCAACCAAGTCCAAAAAGTCATCCTTCTCAATACGAGCAATCTGATGAGTCTTGGTATATATCAAGGATAGTTGTTTCTGTTTGGAAATCAGAATCATTTCTGTGTTATGGCTAATAATTTACTCCATGAAGAAGCAAAATTGTTCCATACATCTGAGTTCTAGTTGCAGCTTTGTCAAATTCTGGACAATCTCAGGCAGCATCTTCCAGTGCTCTGTGCCTCTGTTCCCCTTCTGTGGAAGGCACGAGCCAGCTATGAACAGTGCTTAGTAACCTCTCCACAGGTGGCACCTGTGGATTCTGTTGTATTACAGGTAAAAACAAATATTTAGAAGTGCTTTGAGATCCTTAACAAGACGTTGTCTTGAAGGACAAAGCATCATTAGGATTATTATTCTTTAATATCCCTCAGGATTGACCTTGGATGAAAACTGTAGGCAGTGCTCCCCAAAAAGAAAACACAGCTGGCCTCTGCTGACACTGAAACCGGTACAGTAGTATGAAAGCTGCCTGTATTATTCCTAGCCAATTAGTCTCTGTCTAAAAATATCACCCAGAAAGAATTTCCATTTCCAAACCAGTCAAGTCATTAGAACAAAAATGTCACACCAGACTAGTCAGAAATAAGCTCCTTTCCTATCACACCTTTGCTGAACAATGCTGGAGTCTTGGGATTTTGGTCCCCCCTCCACCTAAGCTTCAGCATTTGGTGTTGGGGCTGGGTTGGTTTTTGCAGAGCTCTGGGAGGTCAGGCTACCAAGGTCTCTTTGCACTAAGAGACACCTTCACCTCACCCCTCTTTTCTTTTGTGGAGGCCTGAATGTCTTCTGTTCCATAGGCACGATAGGAGCAGTCAAACTTCAGACTTGCTGCTCTGCCCTCCATATGGATTCCCTCTGAGTGGAAACTTCAGTGTAACAGCAAGAGGAAAGATCAGCCATCCATCTCATTGGAGCTTCCTTCCCTTTCTTAGGGACATCTGTTTAGGCAAACGTGGGAGTTTCTGTAAGGTTTCCAGTGACACTTGAGGTCTCATTGGAAAAATGAGGCTCTAAGCCACAGGGCAGTCTGTGTTGCATTGTTTTTCCATTGGAAGGACACTGACTGGGGAAGTTCATTCATAAGATGCTTGTGTTCTTCATATACTGGAAAGACTCCAGCTGCTGGACTCCCCTGTAACCTGGAAATGTGTGATTTAACCCTTCCTTGCCAGTAGATGGAGGCAGAACAATATGAAGAGTACAGCGCCTTTTGCCCAGGCCAGCAGCCCTCCTATTCCAGGGCTGGGAATGCAAAGCAGGAGAATGTCACCAAAATATCCACGTTAAAGGTCAAACGGCCCTGCAGAAGAAGGGGTACCCTGAGCAGACAGGACAGCAAACCAGGGAATGGTGCCACAAGCCCATGGACGCCCCCTGCTCTGCACTACAGACTGAAAATATCAGTGAAGAGTTGTGCCAGCTGAAAGATTGACCTACATCCTTAATGGGAATGAGGAGATCCTGTCATATCAGGAACTGCCTTTTAATCCCTCCTCCTGTACAAATGTCAGTCCTGCTCACTCACATGGTGATGTTAAGGTCAGCCACTCGCCTATCGAACCATGGTGGAAGGGCTGTCACTCAATAGTCCTTTGGGGGTATCTCTTCGTTTGAGGGACAAGCATGTTGCCCCAATACCAGATATTATTCTGAAATAATTTGTCGAAGGAAACCAGTGCCATCAGTTATTTCTTTAATGGATTTTCCTTGTGGTGCTCTTGCGAAGGAGGGACGTGCTGTAATGTCAGTTTTGCAGGTGGGGTCTGACATGCAGCACTACTGATTGACTTGACCAAGGTCAAATGGGTTGCCGAGAACCGAGCAGGGAATTGCACCCGCCTTTCCCACGCCTTAGAGCAGTGCTTTTCCCAGTGCATTTATCTTCTCCTCTGGAGCATCCTTCTGAGCTGCAGACCATTCAAGGATTCATGGGCACTGTAGTGTACGCAATCTCTTTGATCTGACAAGGTATTTTGTCAACGTGTCTCCTCCTTTCATGTCTCCACCTTTCCTTCCTTCGCTTCCAGAGGGCAGTGGAACCCAACACAGCCCCAGGCTACAGCTGAGCTCTGGTGCACAGGGGGTTAAGTTGCATGGCTTTTCTTTGCGGGTCAGAGCGTCCTCCCTTAAACTGTGATATTTACTGTTTTACTTTCCCTTTCTTTCATCTGAATGGGAGGATTGTACATTTACTCCCTCCCGTCCTTTGTCCCTGGTTTGTTTTGTTTTGAGTTCTAGCGAACCAGTAAAACAGAAAGGCCATGATCGGTTCCTGCTGGGAGCGACTGGCGGTCCCGTCCCTGGGAGACCCTGCTCACGCTGGGCTCGCCTTTCGGTTGTTTCTCTCAAATGGGCTATGATTTATGCAAGGCTTCATTGCTGACTTGCTCTCTGTTGATGCAGCCAAGAGGGGGGGCTTAATTATGACAGGGCTGGACAATAAATGGGGAAAGCCAGACAGGAGTTAGGAATTACAACCCGCCAGTCCTCCCCCTTTCCTTCCCTCAAGCCCCCAGCAACTTTTTAACAATCTCCATCCTTTTCCGCCATGCCCTTGGCTGGGGAATACAGCCGACTGAATCATGAGCGACACGCTGAACTCCCCGTCTAATATGAATGTTTTACATTCTTTCCTGTATACTGTGGGCCTTTATCCGGGCAGCCACTGCTGCTGGGACTTCACGTGCATCATTACACACACTGCCTGGAGTCGTGTTTGATGCAGGGCTTCTTTTCAACCCTGGGAACCTGGGAAAAGTATGTTATGCTGCAGTCGTTGTAGGATAACGGACACAATTCATGTCTGCTTTGATTTAATGTTTGCAACCGGTGGCTCTTCTGGTTCTTCAAACCTAAATCTTTTGCTGTTTGTGTTCCATTTAGTGTTTATCCCATTTTGGCCGGTGAAGAATATTGTTACCCAATCTCCTCCATTTGTTTCATATACTCCCAATAATTTACTGAGATTTATTTTGCCTAGACATATCTATCTCGATTTGTGTCTGCTTGCAGACACAGCAATGTTAGTTAATTTAGCTCAGAGCAGACAGTATTGGCTGCAAACTCTACAGAACTACTGTGCTGGAAGCCCAGCCACGTCACAGGCTCCCTGCTCTGCCATGGTCACACCATGGGATACTCCTCTTGCTGGGTATGCGGGGAACAGTGACATCTTCCCTTGAGCAGGAACATGGAATACCAGCACAGGTAGAATTTTCATAGAATCATAGAATCACCAGGTTGGAAAAGACTCACCTATCATTCCTATCAAATGCTAAATCATGCCCCTCAGCACCTCATCCACCCATCCTTTAAACACCTCCAGGGAAGGTGACTCAACCCCCTCCCTGGGCAGCCTCTGCCAGTCCCCAGTGACCCTCACCGTGAAATTTTTTTTTTTCCTAATGTTCAGCCTGAACCTCCCCTTGAGGAGCTTGAGGCCATTCCCTCTTGTCCTGTCCCCTTGTCACTTGGGAGAAGAGCCCAGCTCCCTCCTCTCCACAACCTCCTTTCAGGTAGTTGGAGAGAGCAATGAGGTCTCCCCTCAGCCTCCTCTTCTCCAGGCTAAACACCCCCAGCTCTCTCAGCCGTTCCTCATAAGGCCTGTTCTCCAGCCCCCTCACCAGCTTCGTTGCTCTTCTCTGGACTCGCCCCAGAGCCTCAACATCCTTCTTGTGGTGAGGGGCCCAGAACTGAACACAGGATTCAAGGAGCGGTCTCACCAGTGAAAATCACACCAGAAATTTTGGCTGTGCTCCCCCTCCACGCTGACATTTACCTGTGCAGCGAGTGCAGTGCTTGCCTCTACTCTGCTCGTGCCGGCAGTGCCAGCAGGATTCTGCACAAGGGGCTGAGTTTGTGCTTGGCTTGCTGCAGTCGGGGCTCTGCAAACCATCTGTAGAGCAACACCAGGTTGACTGGGAAGCACAACCAGTACATCGCGCTTCATGACCCAGATTCCATAGAGACTTTTTAGGGTGGGAGCTGATGCTGCTGTGAACGGTGTAGCAGAAGTAGTCAGGCCTTCAAGCCTGAGTTTGTATATCCAACACCATATCCCAAGCCCCTCAGTCTTGTTCTGACTGGTAACAACATTTGACGCAGGAGCAGGGTCCTCTCTTCTTTTACACGGACCAACCTAATCAACCCAGAAATGCCCAAATGTGCATCTTCTCAGGGAGAGAGAGAGATCTATATTTTCTCTCAGAAATTGGAAATGAAGGCACAGATTTATTCTTTCTTGCTTTATTATCTTATATTTGGCTAGCAATGCATTTTTGTATTTCATCTCATTGCTTTGCCACTCTCTCCTCTTCCTTCTTCATGGCCATAAGCTACTGGAAAACTCCAGTAACTGGAGGCAGTTATCAGCTGTGTACTTGTGTCTAATTGAAAGGATGATTGGTTCAGCAGCCTTCAGCAATGCCACCCAGTGGCAACCTTGCATATGCAGATATTGCAAATTTGTCTGCTCTCCCTTTGGTTCCTGCACTGGGCAACCTGCTGCTGAGTCCAACACTGTTTTTTTCCAAGCACTTTTCACCTGGAAGTTGCTCCCATGCCAGAATGTGAACATGGCCACTCAGAGCGGAGACTGTGTTGCTCCTTCCTGCAAGAGGGGAAGCGAGCTGAGCACTCAAGTGGGAGATGCTTTTGTTGAGCCCATCAGCATGCTTCATTGAGGAGCTCCTCTCCCCAGTGATGTTCAAACGATGGCATTTAATTGCACCACATGAGGAGTGTTAATGCATGAAACCTCCTGGTGTTTGGAATCATCTTCAGCAGCTGTTCCATTTAAAAGTCATTGGAGAGTGACCCGCGTTGTGTTTTATGTCTCTGACTGAGTCTGCTGAGCCTCATACGCATGGGAACAGCAAGGAGGCTGGTTATTTTGTTCTACAGCTTTACACTGTGAGCTTAACTTCACAGATAGAGGCTATTGGTGGCAGGAGTTGCATAACCTGTGAGTAGGCTGCTCTGCTGGTGCTGGATGCTCCTCTGTAGCTGGGTGGTATCACTTTATGCTGCCGGTGGAGAGGTGTAAACAGAACCACAGCAATGCACGGACTGCAGAGAGCTCCTCCTCCAAATGCACACATCAGGCCAGATGGAAAAAGCAAAGAAGACGGAGTACAGAGAGAAAACTTTGACTTCTTTTCTCATTTTTCTCCTAGAAAGGAGATAGCTGGGTGAAAAGTTCTCCCTTTTCTGAAACCATTCTCCAGAAGTTGCCTGCCTAGTGTAACTTCTTTCCCATTGTGTTTGCTCATGTTAAATGTTTTCTTGAGTGTGTCATTGGAAAACCTACTTTATGTGGTGAAGTGAAAGGGTGAGATGTGTTTGCATAGAGGAACTTTTACAATTTGTTATGAAGATTTCAAATTATTCTAAAAAATAGGGAGAGTAGGGTGATATCAGTAGAGAATCCATCTCCTTTCTCTGACCTGCTCAGCAGACACATCCCAGTACCAATCAGACTGTTGCTTAAAATTAAACAAGCTGGGGCATGGCTTCATTTGCTATCACCTTCACCCATGGAAACTGTGGGCAGGTCATGAAGTGTTTCCACAGGAGATGAGTCCTGTGGATGAATTTAGTTACAGACTCATTGGAGGAACTAAATAGAGATACCCATCACCCAATGACCCTTGCTGGGACTAGGGATGAGACCATGAGAATCATGCAGTGAGAGAGACAGTACCCACCAGAGCAGAGAGGATGGTCCCTTGCATCTCTAGTGCCAGAAACCCATTGGAGTTGGTAGGAAGGCTGCTGCATTTTAATTCTCTGGAATCTTAGCTTGCGATTGAGTCTCTTTCCTTCTTCCTAATTAAAAGCAGTATTGTTTGTTTCTTCATTTTCCCAAGCTTTGTTCAATCCGGAGCTTAGACTGGGGTTTTTTTCAAAAGTAGTTTGAATAGAGTGACAGATCTGCTGCCCCACTGACCCCGCTGGCTGTGTCCTCAGACCTTTATTTCCTACTGATATCCCTACAGCATGACACAAAATTAGCTTGCACAAGGGTTTGAGGCAGCTCAGATAAAGCCAGAGGACATCTACCCAGTAGTTAAAATGATGGCCACTCTCAGCCTCAGTGCAATGCAGGAGCTCCTGCTATCGATGTTCTTGGGGACAGTGTGCTGATGTTTTGGGAAATGCTTGCAAAACAAAGCCACACTATAGACTCAGCCTTTCTACGAAACGTGCTTAACTCATCCCCTATACTGTGTGTTGTGGCTCTTGCAGATCCTAGTGCTGCTGTTCCAGCTGGCGCCTAAAGCAGAACCAGCTGTGGAGTTAGACGTTCCCATGGCTGGGAGCGACTCTGTCCACTCTGGTAGCCAGTAGGAATTACTGAGCAGTAGACAAGGGATGTTGTGCTATTTCAGCCGGCAAGGTGAACCAAAGAAACCATTTACTTTCTCAGCAAATAAAATTGTACTTTTTTTCTTTCCTCAGGGTCTAATGGGTTTCATTGGTCCTGTAGGGGAGCCTGGAACAGTGGGAGAAAAGGTAAGATAGCTTGCAATGAATTGGTTGCTATAAGTTTTCCAGGGTAAAGGAGAATGGGGAGGGGGAATACTGTGGAGATTTAAGTTCTTGTGTCAGTGCAACACCCAGCTGGGAACGCTGCACATCCAGGGGGTCTGAGCTAGTCTTGGGCCAGGCAAAAAACATCCACTTTGTATTTAGGAATTAATATGCTCTTGCCCTCTGAGGAGATGCTGTCGAATATTCTCTGAAAATTTAAATTTTATTCATTCATAATCTAACAGAAAGTCAGTCCTGTTTTTTTCTGGGAATGAGGGACCCATCGGCCCTGGATTCCCTGGACTTCTCCCTTAACTGGGAGCTTAGGTCACAGACAGATTTGTGCAGAAGTTTGCTCACAAGCCCACGCTGAGTTGCTGATGGGGTCACAGAGGACCAGGGCTGAGCCTGCATTGAACAGGAGGTCTCAGCAATTCCTCAGGTGTAGAGAAGGTGCAAGAGTGCAGTCACTTATCTGAGCAAAGGCTGGTCCAAATATTTTCCTTTTTATTTGATGAGTTCCATCCTGTCTGGCTGCCCCTGTGGTTGCATTGAACACACTACTAAGGGCTGATGCCTTCTTGTGTGCAGTATTTCTTTCAGGAAGAAAAATGGCTTTATTTTCCAGAAAAATGTAAATGGACATCAGTTTGTTTTCTATTAGAATGTAAAATTTTATTTGGGGATAGCTTCCAAAGACAAATCATCTATGTCATTCTTTGTATCCCAGTTGCAGACTCCTGGTTTTCATTGGTGGTTTAATTATTCACAGTCCGGCCATAAAGATAGTAAGAAGCATAGAATGATGAGTTCCACACGTCAGTTCTCTCGTGCACTTTTATTACTTCAAGCCCTGTCCTCTGGGTAATGATGTCAAGACTCTGTGACAGTTACGCTGTGTTCGCTGCAAACGCCTTTTATTGCCTGTCTGCAGCAGCCTTTGGAAAACCCGTTGTACTCGATGGGGCGGTAGCAGAATAAGGGTCATTCCAAACTGTCAAGGCACACAAGAAGTAAAAGACACGATGTGATGTGGGCTGTGTTTTAGAGAAGGAAAACAAAGGAGCAAAGAGTCTGTGGTGTGTCCAAGGTGGTTACACACGAAATTGGTGCCTGATAGAGGTGCCTCAGTGGCAGCTGCAGTCCTGAACTGAGAGGAGAATAAGGATGTGCCAATCAGGAAATGTAGGAAGATCATTTTCCCACTCCAGTAAATTCACATCTGGCCCTATGACTTCAGTGCCAATGACTTGACCACATGAGCTATCCTTATCTTGCAGGTCAGCTCTGTAACACGATGATGTTATGTTGGTGTTCAGGCAAGCCTGAGCTGCCCTTTGAAAATCTGCCCTAGGAGATCCTCAGCACAGCTGGGGTTTCTGTCAGACCTCTTCTCTACAGGATAAACTTACAGATGACAGAAGTAACTATCATCAAATCAAAACCTCAACCAGGCCTCCAGTTGGCATAGCATCCTACGGCTCACTATGCTGTTGAGAGCTAAATGAAGTGGGAAATACGCTTTCATTAGACATAGCTGAGTCAGCAATCTGCATCCCAAGAGCTGCAAAACTTAAGAATGAAGCCAGTAGAATCCAAAGATTATCAAACAGAACAATAGAGTTAATGCATTCTTAATAAAATCCATGCATTCAGTGAGAAATGTGAAATCTTCACATTGGTTTACAAGGTCCAGTGGGTGACAACACAAACTCTGGGGTTTGTTTTCAATAAGCTGCTTATAGCCCAGCAAATTTTTCCCTTTACGCTTTAGCTGTTGGAAGGTAGGTCAGCTTTTGGGCGTAAACTACTTGGCAGCATTTACTGACTCCTCCTTCCTCATCCCCCTGAGCACACAAACGTGACGCACCTAATTCCCAGTGCCTTACCAGGGGCGCAAGGGAGAATACAGGCAGTTGTGGTGGGAAATAGCAGCATCTCCAAAAAGAAGGAGTCGTCGTCCCATCGCTATGGCCGTGCCTTTGACTTGCATCGTCGGTTGTGGTGGTGCTCGTGGAGGCTTACACCTTGTCTCCTGTTCTTGGCTGAGCTGTAGGGTTACGGATGTTAATAAGTTAATAAGTGATCTTTTGGTACCTTGTTTGGGTTATTTATTGCCAAAAGGTGGTTTCTTTTATAAGGGCTGAAATCTTTAGAGTGAGCTGTGGAGGCATCTGGCTCTGACCCCCTCAAAATGCAAGCCTGCAGACCATTGTTGTTTGCAGTGCAATCTCAGTATGAGCCACAGCATCAGGTGTCCCCTTCAAAATACCTACATCTCCTTATGAAAGCACCAGCCATCTATTCCAATTAGCATCTCTGTTTTTTTTCTAGTTTGATTCCCTGCTCTCAGCAGGGCCTCATGACCACAGCTTTCAAATCCATGCCTCTAAAAATGCCAGAACCTGTAGGGATTATGATGCTGCAGAACAGAGAGGAATGCCTTGCCTTTGGTGGGAAGGGCTGGGAATCTGCTGGGATCCATTCCTAGCACTGTCTGGAGCTGAAGGTAGTGAAATGCATTGCTTGTAAAATCCTCTCTCTTGAGATATGGAGGATTAGCTTATTCTTACTGTAGTCCTTTAACTGCTCTGATGAGATGGATGCTTGAAAGAAGTTGGTGATTATTCTGCACTGGAAGTCTTTCTGGTAAGAAATCTGATGGCATAAACTACAATTTGTGGGTCTTCTAGTTGTTCCATTGCTCTAGATCCCCCATTGCTGCCAGTTCAGAGTGCTTGTTAACAAAACCCCTCACTCTTCCTCATGCATCTGTGTCTCTCCTAGGGTGACCGTGGCTCAGTGGGACCCCCAGGCCCTCCAGGAGTCAAGGGGTCGATGGTAAGGAGTAAGTCTGCATTCTCTCGCTCTTGCTGCTGTTTCTCCCCCTCTCTCTCTGTCCCAACAAACAGCACAGCTTCTCCTGGTCTTTGGATTGCATGAGAGTAGCTACAAATTCTTCCTCTCTCTGTTGGAATGAGGATGACCACTTGACTGACTGCCTAGTGAGGTGCAGCCTCTCCTCAGCACTCGTGTTCAGTAATCTCCCCTTCAGAGAAACACCGGCTTTCAATGTGTCCTACAGCTGTTATGTCAAGTAGAGATAACTCGGAGCTACAAGCTACAGCACCTGAAGGACTGCCTCTTTCCAAGCATCCTGGATACTGAATGAACAGGGTCCAGGAGCAAGGATTTCCAAACCTCTTTTGTTCACAACCCACCGAGCTGCAAGGGATAGCTGGAGATGTGGGGCTGCTTGAGCAGTCTGCTCCTAGAGTTTTTCCATGCTATGTGCATTGCCGTTAAGGGATTCTCGTTTAGGAGTTTGACGGAGGGAACCTCAGCAAGATCTTGCCTTGCTCTGATACTCACCTCCTGTGTACCATGATGCAAGACCCAAAGACAGGTTTCCAAATTCAGCCTGTTCTCTTCTGGACTGTTCAGAGAATCTAGCTGCTTATGTTGCTAGTGAGGTTGGAGCTGGGCTTTTGGCAGCCTAGCCTTTCTCCATCTGCCCCTGAGCAATTTCACCCTGACAAATAACAGATCTGCCTGACCTTATAAGCAACCAACAATGCTTTTTATCCTGTCTTCCCACTTGGAGGAGAAAGGATGAGCAGATCCTGAAAATTCATACCAGGTGTGTTCTTCTACTTTCCCTTTTAGGGGCACCCTGGGACACCAGGAGCAGTGGGTTTTCCCGGGATCCCTGGACCACCGGTAAGTAAAGGCTGTCATCATCATGTAATACTGCACATCAAAAATCAGCATCCTGTATCCTGGGTGTTCATGGGCTGAGTCAAGCAACTCAAATCAGTTTGATTTGAGTTTGATATGAACAAGGGGTATGGGGAAAGAGATGGGACATGGGTGAGAGCACCATGGGAAGACATGCTGAAAAAAAAAATTGATGCTTAGTCCAAACTTCTGTAGTTCATTTTCCTAGTAGGGAGTCCAAAACTCACAATCCAGCTTCACTTTTTTTAGCAGGACATGAGCTTGCTGGCTCAAGACATTATGCAAGGCCTTCTATTTCTGCTAGGAATTGTTGGCATTATGATGATCACAGCATGTGACACGGTGACTGTATCATGTGGTGACAACATCACGCAGTGATTGCCTCACGTATTTTCTGAGCCCCTCGCTGCAGCGAGCGGAGCCTCCGAGCAGCTGCCCCCAGATGCACCCTCCCTCTCGATGGGCTCATCAGGTACAGAAGCAGCTGGGCTGGAGTGTGCAGCTGGTGTGGAGGTAGATTTTAGCATGGCTCCAGTTTCCCACAGCCATTATTTTGACAGAGCTCCGGCTCTCCCAGCAGCACAACTGCTGCTGCGTGTCATTTGCTGGAACCCACAGAAAGGCAGCTCTGGCCTGATACAGGGAATGGATTTTGCTCAGTGTGTGAATTCCCACAGTGTTGTTAATTGGGAGGGAGATCACAGTAGTGAAATGCCCAGACCGTGCCAAAGGTTTGGCCTCTGGAAGCCAAACTGCAGAAAACTTGGGGATGCTCTGAGCCCACCGGCTGCGGACAGCTGCTAGCTGGGGAGAGATTTTTCCAGTTGCAAGTCAATGGAGGTGAGGAAAAGAAAAGGTATGAGGTCCAGCAGCACCTCGCTGTGACCTGTCCCTGCCTGAAAAGTAGCAGCAGGGCACTGGCCAGGCCCTTGTAATAAAAGGAACATGATGCTGCCCCCAGCAGTGAGCTGCTCTGCAGCCCCTCAGGTCAGTCCTTGCTGTTGACAGAAGTCCAGGAGGCATCTGGATATCTCTTGATGTCCCTTTTTGAGCAACTTTCCCAGCATGGTAACTGTGCATGACTTGAGGGTGGCTGGAGCCCTAGGCAGACCCTCTGCTTACTCCATGCTGCAGGCTCTGGGGAGAGCAGAGTGCAGCCTTGGCAAAGTGGGCTCTGCACTGGCCCTGTGGCAAAGAGCTTCCAGTCCTCAAGCATAATCTAGTGCACCACTAATTAGTACCTTTAGCTGAGGCTGAGTTTTGTCTTATTTCAGTGAGGCATGATGACAACAGTGTGAGTAGAGGCGTCATCCCTTACTGGCGATGTTGAAACCTCTCTGCAGAGCTCTGGGAGCTGAGACTGTCCCCAGGTCCTTTCGCTTCCTTCAGTTCCCTGTGCTCCTGCAAGCAAATAACTAACAAGTTCATCCAAGCAAAATGTTTTCCCCAAGGCTGCATATTAAAAAGTCATAATTCAATAAGTCAAACTTCGCCACAAAGCAAGTTAATCAAATAATCCCCTAGTATCAAATCCCCACTCATTAATTCCAGCTGTTTTTACCCACCATTCATTATTCACTTTTCAAGCCAGACTTGAGGCATGCTGTTGTTGTTTGTTCTAAACTGTTAAACTCTTTGAGATTAAGCTATCCAGTGAGCCTTAGCAGCTCCAAAGGGCAATTAATTCAGTATGGGGTGATTGGGAACAGGAAGCAAAGGTATAGTCAATGGTAGGAAACTCTGCCCTTAAGGCTATGAATTCCTTTTCCCTCTTCCTGCTGACCGTTACCATGCATCTTCTGTGTTAATACGCAGTTTTGAAACTAATGTATACATATAGGTATATTAAAGGTCACTTAACAGTTCCTTGAAATTCCCAGCATGGTATCTACTTGCTCCTTCAACATTTTGCCATCACAACAAATATTTCTGTGCTTGTACTTTCATAAAGTATTTGGGATAGGCTGAGACTTCCAGGAGGATATTCCAAACACCAGCAAAGAATTTCTTTTCAGTATGTGTTTATCATAAAAATCTCTATAAAGCAGGCATCTGACACATCTCCTGCTGCTCTGTGCCAGTCACTACTGACCTCACTAGCAAAACTGAGATTTACTGTGATTACAAATATAGTCACAGTCAAGTAACTTTTCCATCTTGATTGAGAACAGCTAAGCATTTGTATTCTGAACTTACATGCCATGCAGAAACATACCTCCAGTCCAAAAGCAAAACCTTTATTAGTGGCAGTGGTACAAGCAGTAGGAAGATCACAGTCCGATTTTGTTCTGATCCTTGGTGGAGTTTGCAGGGTTGACAGTTAGTAAAAGCTATTAATATATAAATAGCAAAACTTGATGTGGAATGTTTGAGAAAGTAAGAATGGAATGTGTCATTTTGAGTTTTTCTTTTCTGACAGCAGAAAGGCACTAACTTTAAATATGAGTTTTTAAAGTTATAATACAGAAATAAGTCCTGTTAATTGAATGTAACCTTTACATTTTTAAGCTGATGAATATTCTAACAGAAAAAAAAAAAAAGCTGTTTGATTTTCTCCAGCATTTTCTGCGTGCAAATTAACAGATCAAGTGTTTACAAATCTGGGTTAAAAGAAAATCTAAACCTTTCTGCAAGTGTAAGGAGAACAGGATCATCTGCAACACCAACAGTCCAAAGGAAATGAGCATCTATCTGCCAGTATGAATATTTACACAGCACTAACAGGGCAAAAGTTACATGAAGATAAAATCAGTATTTGGCTGGAAAGGTCAAACTTGAATACCTAAGATGAGGTGTCTGATTTTGTATTTGGACAACTGAAAAACAGATCCTGGTTATTATTATTTTTGTACAGATACTGAGCAACAGCTGCTTTTAATAGCTTCGGAGGGAATTCTGGATGTTCAGCTTCTCTTCAAATCACACCACTTACACAGACAACAGGCTGCAGATATTTAAGCATAAAAACCTCAGCCAGGATCCTTGGCCTAAATGTTCATAATCCAAAGACAAATAGTGAGTTTAAAAAAAGACCATCTCTAGACAAGTAAATATGGTAATCTCTTTGGCAAGAGCTTAATGAGCCAACCTGCTGGTCAAGAGTCTGAGGCCCCTGCAGATCACGCAGGGATGTGGGGTCTTACCAACAGCTGCTGCCTTCTTCCTCCTCCATCTTCATTTTGTTTTCATTTTTCCCTTCCAGGGTCCGTCAGGAGTCCGTGGCGCGCCAGGGATAAGAGGGATGAAAGGCCGCAGGGTAAGCGCTTTCCATGAGCATTTATCCCTTTCCTCTTTCAGCCACCAGAACTGTAATCTAGTGGACTAGTTTGGGGATGTGAAGATGAGCAGCAGTTGTGGCAGCACCTCCACAGCCGTGTTTCTGCTGTGTACAAAGACTGTGGACACTGAAGCAAGATATTACCGGAGTTGTGCATGCAAGCGATGTGTATGAGCAGAGGGTAGAGTTAATCATGGAAGTGGTCCAGCTTGTCTTTTCCAACCATTTGTTGTCAGTCTCAAATGGGGTTTACAGACACATCTGATGTGGATGGTGAAGATATATTCATTTGAAGGTGTATCTGGGCTGTGGAAAAGGGTGCATGTGGAAGACCAAAAAAGGTGTCTTTGCTGCCAAGGTGTAGAGAGCAGATGAGATGTGAAGTGTTGTGACTTAACCAGAGGCAGATAAAGCAGGAAATATTAAGCCATGAAATACAATTAAGAGACAAGGCAGGCAGGAAGAGTGCTGACAAGGAGCCAAACAGCCTAGTTTTCCCATGTCTTCCCTTTCAGTCTCACAGGATTAATATCTCCTGGCAGCGTTCAGCAGGATTGTGAGAAAGGTGTGTTTTACGTTGTAGATCAAATTATAAGCGCATTCTATGTCTTCCTATGGGTTTTTCCAGCCCATAACACATGGCTCTGATTTTATCTGTACATATCTAAACAGTACAAGAGTGTAAAGCGTGTGTGAATCCTCACTCTGCCTGGAAAAAGCAGACCCCAGCTTCACAGCCAGCATCACTGACAGTGCTACAAGTACGTGTTACACTGGATACATATTTCACAAGCACTCTGTGTCAGTTCAAGTATAGTTCTTCCTACTCTGTTTGGGTGACAGCCGACAGCAGAATGACCTCTAAACCGGCCAAAGCTGCTTGTTTTCCTGCCTGTGACATCCAGCTCATGTCCCACTGAGCTACTCAATCTTCCTTCTTCGTCAACAGGACATTTATTGCAGGAGCATCCCTGCTTTGGGATGTTTCTTCTTTTAACTGCTTTACAAAATATTAATAGTGAGCGCACGTGGGTTTGCTGAAGGTCCCAACAACAACATACTTTGCTTTTCTCCCTCCAAGGATCTTAAGATATCTATTTCCATATTTCAGTTTCAAAGATGTAGGCTGGAGTAAACTGTACATTTTACCCACCCCCAGTATCTGCTTCTACTGCAACTCCTGCTTGGGGAATTCGGGGCAGCCAAGGATTGCATATGTTTCCCTATACCAGAGCTAATACTCTCTTTGAATAGCTGGGGACCAGCAAGAGGAAATGGAATAACCAACTAGAAAGCTTTATAACCGCAGAGTTATGTACCCTGGAACTGCTTTAAAAGCGCAGCTAAAAGGACACCAGTAATATCCAAGCCCAGCAGATGCATATCAGGATTCAGCTTTTAATTTGTGGCTGGGGAAAACAGCTTCTTTGCTGCCGTTCTCCTTGGTGTGAAGGCCCATGGATCTCATTCCTCAGCTCTGCTCTCGGAGGGTCCCCTAGGGAGCGAGGTTTCTCTGTGCTACATCGCAACAATTAACTGAGCTGTCTGGAGCATCCGTGATAATGACAGGTGAGAAACAGGAGACGCTTTCACAGGAGGCTTTAGATGGGTGGTGGAAAACTACAGTGCAAAGCTGAATGGGAAACACCTTCTGAATAAATCTAGGCTGCCAACTGTGTGGAGTCTTGGCAAGATGGGTCCTTGAAGGAGATCAGACATTTCTGCTAGTGCCTTTAATGTCTACAGTGGTAGAGAAGGAGTCCCAGCACTGCATTCCCCTGGCTGCCAGCTGGGGATGCCAGCCACATCCCGAGCACTGAGCCTCTCCTTACAGCAGGCAGCCGTGTGCAACTGCAGCGTTTGGCTCTTGGTTGCACGAAATTCACTTGCACAGATCTTCTTTGGCTTCTGACATCTGCTTTGGCCTAAAGTCCTCTGTCTGCAAGAAGATTACAGCTGACCAGGCCGTATAGCTAGATATGGGTATAGCTAGATCCAGAGAGAGGGTGCCAAAGTCTCAAAAGAAATCTTTGCAGGACATCTACTTCTGCCAGCGCTGTCCATCCTCAAAATTACATGGTAGAGATGTTCAGTTTCACAGCCTTGGGTTGTTTTTCCTCTCCAGATGTTGAGTCTGGCAGACCCAGTGCCAGTTGCTACCCCTAGACATTCCTCCGTTGAGGAAGCCTAGACTTCAAAGTGCATCCCAGCCCTGAAAACCAGAAATGCAGCAGTGGCTCTACCCCTGCTGGCTGAGAACCCTGCAAAGAATCACTCCAGGAAGCACAGAACATGAACGTAGAACAGGAGATAGTTCTTGGTGAAGAGATTGCATTAAGGTCTCAATCTTACCCTGAGGACACCAGCATCAGCAAGGAGTCAAAGAAGGGTAAGCCCCTGCCAGTAGGCACTGAGCGACTGGATCTGCTGCTGGTGCCCTGCACTGATCTGGCCCTCAGCACTCACTGCTGGACGGTGACATGGGGGAGATTTAGTGTATTTGAGCAATGGAGTGATATAATTCCTACAGAATTTGTGAGATAGGCAGTCATCCCTTCTAAGATCCCCAGCAGAGAGGAGGAATCTGGGCTTTGCTCTGAAATCCTGCAGCTTTCACTGAATATGGTGTGGGAAAGTCAGTATTGTTAAGGACCAGCAGATCTCCTGCATGGAGAATTTCTGGTTTCTATATCTCTCTCTCACGTTTTCCTTCTCTTCATACCCTCAGAAGATATTCCAGGCACATAATATTCTTTGTTTGCTTAGTTTGTCCTGGTATTCCCGCTCTTGGTTTTCTCAGGATGGGGAAATGATCCCCCAATTGTAATTTCAGACATTACCCTCTGTCTACCCTAGTTTACAAAAGCGACATAATTCAATTCAGAGTGGAAACATGAATGCAGCCTCCACCAGATGTTTGTGGATTCCATGAGCTCTGTTTGTGGATACTTCATTAAAGTAATTTTGCTTTTGAAGGACACGTAAAAAGCAAATATGGTTTTGATTGTAAAGAACAATGGAGACATTTTGGGGTCTGCATTTATGTTGTGATAGCTTTTGTATTGTCAAGATACAAGTACAAATTTTTTAAAGATTGTAATGTTCTTTTAGTTATGACAGGGCTTTTGTCACTATTGTCCTTCCCAAATCTTTGTGTAGCCCACCAGACTGATTCTGAACAATCTTCCACAAACGTGGTTTCCCTTCTCCTCTTCCCTAAGGACAAGAAACTTGGACCTGAGAGACCAGGCTTATTTCCCTTCGTCCATACGCAGCTTCGACATGTGCTTAACATTCAGCTAATGACAGCTATGCACATGTTTAAACCTAATTATTTAACAAGATCAAAGTTTAAATTTGGAGGCAGCTGATTCAGCAAGCCCCTCACCCTATCTCACTAAAACTGAAAAGCACATTTTGTTAATCAGCTCCTTGCAGGGTGAAAATGTGTGGTCTGTGGCACCCTCTATCAAGGATATCAATATCAAAAAGCCCAGGTATTGACTGAGAATCTCTACAAAAGGCTAAATATCAATTTGAGCCATGACTTTGCAGCTCAGATCACCAAGCTGCACCTGAAATCTTACCCTGTTCTTCTGACCAAGGTGTCTGCCAATACTTCTGACATTTTACCCTCTCACAAGAGGGGATGCTGAGTATTGGCTCAGGCAACCCAGAGGAGCTTTTCAAATCCCAAAGGATATTTCTCAATATGCCATTCAGTCATCAGCTCCTGCATTAACTATTGCCCAGGTGAAGCCTGCAAAGGCAAGATAAGGTGTGCAGACCTGCCCTGCCAGCCTTGGACCACTCTGTGTGGATGAGGACCACCATCTCTCTGCCACACAGACATGATGCTTTGCAGCATCGCTCGCTGCAGGACTCTGTCTAAGCAAATGCTAGGAATCTATCTAAGCAAACCTGAAAATAGTTGTTTTTCCAGGCCCATCTGAGAAGTTGTTCATGGAGAGGAATCAGAGGTATATTGGTTTGCTCCCAGGGATTGTTCTAGTTGGCTGAGAAAGCATTAGACGTGTTTGAGGAAAAGTTAACTACAGATCTATGGCCAACGATGTCTCCCTTCAGCTTCAGTCAAGGCATCTGTTTGCTTTTCATTTGGCTGAACTGTGATAGTGCAATAACAATGTTTGGATAAAGGGGTAAAGGGAGAAACTTTGTATTTCTGGAAAGAAGCTATTGGCGGCTTGTTTGTGCTGCTGCTTCTGCTGTTCAGAGGCTGCTTACTGACTGTCTTTGAGCTTTGAGTATCTATTTGAACAGGAGGAAACACAGCATTGCTTTGCAGAAACACCTTGTTCGGTATTTAGCTCTGTTTTGCTGGAGTGTTTTCTACTCTGGCAGCTGGGTAGATGTCTATTGACTCACAGTTAACCTGAGTTGTAAAGCCTGGAGCTTATTTCCTTTGCATTTGTGAGCTGACAATGCTCATATCTAGCCAGCATTGTAACGTTTTATTTAGACTGGGATGGTTGATAGTGCTGCTCAGAATTGCACCTCCCTGAGGGAGATACTCTCTTGGCCTGTGTACTCACCAGTTGAGCGGCACTATGACCTTTTTTGCTACCATTGTTGGAGCCTACATTAAAAATAACTTAAGATGATTACGGGGTCTGAATGTGACTGCAGTTGAGACTTGCAAGGACTTAACACTATCTTTCCACTGCATGGTTTATTATTTGATAGGAATGGTTGGACTTGATGATCCGATGGGTCTTTTCCAACCTGGTGATTCTATGATTCTATAGCTCTGGGGGGACCTACACAGGGGCTGCAGTGAGAAATGTGCCTGTGTGGGACACTGAAACTACAGTGTCTTGCTGCCTGCTGAGATCCAGGACTTCGGTGCAAGTGTGAGTTACTGCAACGGGGACATCGGTGTTTGGACGCAGGGTTGTAGAGCCGTGATTTCCCAGCAATATCAACTTGGCCCACAACCAAAAGGGGAAAGCCCTCTGTTTAGGTAGCAGTGAGTGATGACAGTTGGTTTTGCGGCTCATGTTCTGCAGTGGGACCAACTAGGAGCCATCCCCTGTTCTGCGACTCCCTGCATGACCTCGGATGAGCTGCTTTGAGATGGACCTGGCAATGCCTCCGAGCTGCATGTTTATGTCCAACTGACTTTGTTGAAACGGTTGAGCAGATTTCCAAATGCTCCATTAGGCATGAACCTGTATCTCTCTGAGCCTCGGCTGTTCACGTGCAAAGGAGTGGACAGATCTCAATTTAACCCTCCTTTTTTTTCCTGTTTATGTTGTAAAACTTCTTGGAGCTTGCACTGTTTGTACAGCCCTGGCCCAGCGGGACCTCTCCTGAGCTGTGTACTAACACACACTAAAGAAAAGCTCCCTTCCCTGTTTCATGGACTCCTAGAGATGCTGGCAACAGTGATAAAACTATGCCTCTCACTTCACCCTCCTTACTCCATTCTTAGGATGGGTCCATGCTGGACGTGCCCTTAGGATGATGTTCTCCAAAATGCCTCTCAAGGCACTCACCCGGGTCCCTCTGCCCTGCCAAGCTCAGGGAGGAGTGTCTGGCTGTTCAGTTCATTTTGAAGCTCCGAGAGTCCAAGGGGAGCCCAGGGAGCTGCGATCAGCCCTGCCTGCAAGGCCAAACCTCTGGGGCTGCAGGGGGAAGGCTCCGTGCTATGCCTTATAGCGTTTGGCATAGGATGCTCCCTGGAGAGCTGCCAGGACCTCACTCGCTCACCTCTAACCAGCGTTGTCAGTAAAAGAGAGCTTTAAAGATTTAACTAATTGACTAAACTTAGCCTTTCCTGTCAGGACGAATTAGGGGAAGCCTTTATCCTGGGGTTTGGCCCAGAAGGCTGGAGAAGATGAAGCTTGCCACATGCATTTGCAAAAACGGGGTCACTTTCTCCCTCTTTAGGTCAGATGCCGATGAGATGTATTGTGATGGGATTAGGCAGGTGACTGCTGTAAAGTGAGATTGCCCTGGCAGATCCTGCAATGCCGGTGATAGGGCTCCGCTGGAAGAAACGAGGATACCGTAAACACTTTCCCAGCCAACCAACCAGCCCTACTGGGTTGGACCGCTGAGAACACAGCTATTGCTGCCCTAGCTGCAGTGTAGGGTGAGGGCTGAGGGCACCAACAGCCTCTACCCAGCACTGGCAAAGGGATCACATAGGGCAGAATAGGCCAGATGCATCCTACTTTCCCTCCCCAGCATCATCTAGAATGGAGATCTCTAACCTGGGTCATAGCTGCTGTTACCATATCCCACTTGCCCCTGATCCCTGCTCCCTCCTTCTCTAGCACCAGGGCTGAGCTATTGAGTCTTTCCCCTCAGCACTTCTTCCAAAGTGGATAACCCCATCATCTCAGATGGTAACGATGTAATTGCACGAAATAATTAACGGCAGCTCGCTCAAAGTGGAGGGGAGCAGCTTGTTTCCCAGGGAGAATGAGATGTTGTGTGGCAGGGTGCCAGTGCCATGCACATGCCGATTCCTGTCTTCCCCTGCGCAGCACCCAGCCCAGGGCAGGTCTGTGTTTTGCTGGGTTGCTGGGCGTCCCTGTCACTGCAGGCAGCTCCTCCAATGCCTCCAAGCCTTGATCTCCCACTACTCCAACTTACAGTGCTTTTCGGCTTGAGCTTGTCAGTGGCTCTGCTCTTAAATGACCTTCTGGTTTATGTCATTGCACTTTGAGGTTTACAGGGACATGGATTAATAAAACTTTTGATCTTTACTGCTCTCTGATCTGGTGGCCAGCGTGAGCTGGGGCACTTGGTGTCTAGGGCTGGTGAGAGCTGCTATTATATCTTGCAGCAAAGCACCAACCTGTGAAACATCCCATTTGGTTGTGGTGTTCCCATCTGGTGCACAGTCCTCCTCTGTCCTTGAGACCAGGCTGAGCATTCTTAAGAGCTGTGTCTTACTGGTATGCAATACCAACTGGTGGTTATTTAATCTTGGTACGCTCAGCAGCACAGGGTTTTGCCAAGCGCAGTATTACACTGCAATGCAATTTTTTGTATTATTTTATATTGACAATATTTGCCTGCTGTAATAATTTGGCTACGCTTCCTATACATCTTCTGCTGTTACACTGCCTTTCTTTGTGAGACTCTCTCTCCTGCCTGTCATACTGGAGTTGCTTTTCTAACGCATTGGCTCCCTAGCCCTGTTATTACTTTTGGCACTCAGTTTGCATCCCGATTAAGTATATTGGCTCCTGTTTTCTCTATTTCCGTGTTGGCCTGCTCTCAGGATTCCTCTTACCACTACATTCTAGCACTGCTCTGTGTTTTTATTTATTATTTACATTGCAGTAGCGCCTCAGAGTCCCAACTGAGCTCATGGCCTGATTATGAACATGACGTGCGTTAATAGAGTCTCTTGATAATGCCCTTTTTTACTGTTTTATTTTCCCTGACTGTGTCTCTTTACTTTCCATTAGTGTGACACATTTGTTTCTGGGGTTCAAATGGTGCAGAAGGCTGTGCCTTTAGCTCTTCTGAGATTAGCTTGAAAGCTACATCACAGAGTCCCCTCTTCAAGACTAATGCTCTCCTCACCTAGCACTCTCTGGAAGATCAACGACAACCCTTCTTTGAGGATGCTAGAGCCGTACCACAAGCTGTTCCATTTTGGCTAATCACATCCAGGATTTTTCACTATCTGGACTCTTGTAGGTTCCATGAACGTCTGCAACAGCAAGCGTGTCCCATACACCTCCTGAGGTCCTCACGCCTGCTGCACGCGTGCACTCACGCAGGAGCAGATGCCAGGCGTAGGACCAGACATGCCAAAGCAGGGGCTGCTGGTTGCACTCCTCCCAGCATGCATATGCATGAGCACCTGCCCAATCTGTAACAACAGCCAGTTTTTTAAATAGCAGGCAACTGTAGGCTTGGAGTTCTGCTGCCAGCAAATATATCCCGCTCTCTGGGAGCAGTCTCGGGCTCAGGACAGTTGTGTAGGTACTGTATGTTGGGGGGTTGTGTGCCTCTGTATATTTTGTGACCATGAGACAGCATGGTATGCCAAGAATTAAGGATAGGGGCAGTTGGGAAAGTAGGATTTCTAGGAAGGAAGAGATTTGCTTTCAATAAGGCTAGAAGTGTAAGTCTGTTCATTGCAAAATTGTAGTCACGTAACCATTATCTGAAAATAAGGTTGTTCCTGGCCTGCTTTTC
This sequence comes from Phaenicophaeus curvirostris, assembly GCF_032191515.1. Lineage (NCBI taxonomy): Eukaryota > Metazoa > Chordata > Aves > Cuculiformes > Cuculidae > Phaenicophaeus > Phaenicophaeus curvirostris. Next base: position 6,493,625 of record NC_091411.1, read on the forward strand.
TCCTCTGGCTTTGGTTTTGTGGTTGATAGTTGATTTAAAAGGACTAAAAAGTGCTTTGATGCTGTGAACTGGTAATGGTGAGAAATGAAGCAACAAAACACAGAAAGGATCTTTTGAGTCCTGGGCTCTGAGCTGCTGTGCTCAATCCAACCATGTATAGGTTGCTTAGACAGGAACAATCTCATGGACTTTGCTTGTGGCCAAACCTAGAGCGACTACTGTATTTTCCAGTGAGACATATACTCTATGTTCTTATCCTTACTTCTCTTTTACCTTTTTCCAGGGTGACAGAGGGCCTGATGGACCTGTAGGAGAGCCAGGGTCACGAGGAGTCAAGGTGAGGGCCAGTGGGTGACCAGGTTGGTGAACGCTGCTCTTGGCTGTGTTGCGAAATGCACTGGGCGTGATCAAGGCTACGTCTTCCTCCAGGAACAGGGGTTGTTCAGTCGCTTCATGAGGATCATCCAGCAAGGATGAGTCTTCCATGCAGCTAGGGTAACATCTGTCCAATGTGGGCATTAGGGCCCTGGCTGCTGGGGTGTGTGACCCTGAACAAAGAGGACAACAAACATAAAAGGGCGTCTTCTAAAATAATGGAGTCTTCCTCAAGAGCAGGTGTAGCTTTAACTGGCAGTGAGTGCAGTTGACTGTTACAGCTGAACGTAGCACAAAACCCAGAGCAATTTAACACGACTCATAAAACGTGACCTAAGGGAATCAAATCTCTTCTGATGTACTTCATGTTAAATACATCAGGACAGGAGAAAACATGAGGCGGGAGATGCCTCATGCAAAGAGAGCCTGCAGATACCCTGCCTGAGCAGACCCTCATCCAAAGTTCACTTGCTCAACCACAGGTTTTGAGAGGTGTGCATGGGAGAGTTTCTCCCTTTGGCAGCAGCCTCATGCAAGAGTGGCATGGCAGAGCTGGACCCTTGTCCTACCATTGAACAACACAGACTCCATCCCCTACGTGGAACACGTGGCCCTGTGAATGCAATTTGGACAGGGAATCTCCCTTATTTCATGCCCTGACAGGCAGGGCTTTGCCAAGTCTCCTGAGGATCCCAGCCTCCTCCAAAGCCATATTTACTCAAAAAATCTTAGGTCATGCAACCCACTGCCCAAAATCCCTGCTGGATGGGATGTTTCTCAGGGTAGAGTGCTGGGCATGTGGCCTCTCAAAAGTTCAAGGGAGCTAAAGGGGATATTTGACACACACAAATGCAAGAGAAGATGGGCTGGGGCAGAAGAGCATCACCAATACAGTTTGCACTCTTGCCAACATCTATTTGTCTCTTTGTTTTGCAGGGCAGACCAGGGGGGCCAGGCAGGCCAGGGCCGGATGGGCTGCAGGTATGTCCTCTGTGACAGCCAGTGCCTGCCAAACCTGGCATGGTGTCGGTCCTCCACATGCCCACAGTGGGGCTTCTCCTGGCCAAAGCACCACGGGCACCTCAGCGTATTCCCAGCTGCTAATGACCGTAACTATGTCTTCACAGGGCAAGATGGGTGAGACCGGGGAGACAGGAGCACGTGGCTTCCCAGTAAGTGTCCATCCTTTGTGCTTCCTTTGATAACCTCTTTTGCTCAAGTCTGTAAGCTTTGGGTTCTGGTCCAGGAGGAAGAACTTGGACAGTGTTTTACAGGGCCACCTCTCCACTGCTTTTACTGGAGAGTCGGAGATGCACATTACTGCTGAGATGCATGAAAGATTGCAATGGGGTTGGAACTGACCTTAGTGGTTTTAATTTTTCTAGGGTATCCAAGGACCTTCTGGACCTCCAGGAACAAAAGGGGCTCCAGGCGACCCGGCAAGTGTCTTATGACTCTCTCTTCATCTGTCTTGCCTTGCCACTCACAGACACTTCATTTCTTTGTCTGTCTCTTCTCCACCACTCATTCCTGTTCCCAGCTTCTCTGTGCTTGCCAACTCCAGCACAGTCAGAGATGTGAAAAACTTGGCTGGAGTCCTAGGAAGCATGAAGAAAGACAAGGTCAGACCCCTGGAAATCAAAAGGGGGCCGTGGACCAACCAAGGGGAGTGCAGAATACAGCCTGGGCTGGATTTTGGAAGGGACATGAGAATGGAAGGGCAAGGATGGGTCTGGGACAGGGTCAGATGTAACAGGAGGAGTTGGGCTGGGCTGGAAGGTAGAGCTGGAGGGACATCAGGAGGGAGGCTGGTGGTGTCAGAACTGAGCCTGTAGCTTTGGGGACGGCACTGGGAGCTGACAGGTGCAGACACAGACCTCAAGGAAGGCCAAGAGGACCACTGAGCAGGAAGAGGGGTCATCTCCTGCTCTCTGTGTCTGTGGGGACTGACCTGGACTGTGAAGGGAAAGGGAGGTGTTTTCAAGTTGCCAACTGCAGTTATTTCAGATGGGAGCCAGAAGGATAAAGGGTCTTCTGAGCTGTTGTTTGCCTGTTAAGGTGCCTCAGCACACCCGTTACTGGCCTCTCCATCTCACCGGCCACCTCTTGCACACAGCATAGCTCCACTGCGGGAAGGAACTGGCCCTACAAAAATGGAAACAGTTGTATGAAAATAGCCTTCTCTGTTTTTCAGGGTCCACAAGGACCACAGGGACCACCTGGGCCTTTGGGAGAAATCGGCCATAAGGTAGGTCTGATCATTGCTCCTATTTGTTTTCCCCTTGCATCATGAGTGGCAAGGCTGAGGGAGGAGTAAATGTGCAGAGGCATATCCTCCCACGCCTGGGGACATGAGTAGGAAGGATTTCCCTCAAGGCTGAAAGCCAGTTCCAGAGCATAGAGTGAAAACCAGTAATTAGAGCATAATTTTCCTCACAGCCTATAGACACACAGTACATGTGCAGATCCATTTTCACAGCTAGAGAAACATTTCAAAGCCAACCACGGTGACAAGCGCGTCTCAGGCATGGCTCATGGGTCTACGACCACATCAGGGGCCACCTTTCTACACCAGGGTATGGAGTCAGGGACCAAATACAATAACAATTCAAACCAGAAACTGGTCTCTTTGTTCCCTCTCACTGGTGCCATTGCTGACAAGACACAGTTTTGTCAGCCCGCCTGGATTGCTATGGCAGGCCCAGCAAAATCCAGTGCAGCCCGTGGAAGAAGCTCAGAGAAATGCCTTTGCTGCTGACTGTGCTTTTGGGTTACCGTTGCCATGAAGCAATGGCAAAAACACACTAAAACCAAAGCAGCAGCCGCTGCCAAACAGTGCCCTTATGGAGTGCAAGAGTTGCCTCTGTGGTTTCCCCCTAACTCATCTGCAGTCTTGGCTTGGTTTCACTCGCCTTGAAGTCTTGGCTGCTTATACCAGATGTGCCAATTCCCCTTAGGTAGCTCCTTTCCAAAGGTCCTGAGCTGTAATATAGATATGATGTTTCACTTGGTTGCAAAAACAGCAGCAAAGGTAGCTCTTAACTCAGTCTACTGCAAAGCGTATGAGTCACGAAAGTTTCCATTCTCATGGCTGCTAGACTGGATGGAGAGAGCTCTCAGTGTGGTAAACCACACTGGGGAGCTGGAAAGCTGCTACCAAGCCACTCTTGATGTTGCCAGCCGAGAAAGTACAGAGCTTTATTCAAATGTATGACTCTTCTAGGAGCCTTTCTCTGCACTGGCACCTCTGGAGGAACCAAAGCAGGATTTTTACTTTCATTGGAACTTGAATTTTCTCATTGCGTGACTTGACCATTCGTTCATTAACCCAACATGCACCCTGCTCCCTCCTCTGTTCAAATCCATTTCAGCAAGCCAGGAGCTGCATTTATTCTTTGGGCAGCAAATTGTTCCCTTGACTATGTGCTCTTTTTTCCTTTATTCCTAGCTGCAAAGGGTAGGGTGATTGTTGTCTGGAAAGCAAATATCATAAGTAAATAAACCACTCAAATCCTTTTAAGACAAGCTTTACTGTCTTGTCTTTAGGCTTCATTTACATATTCTCATTCCCTATGTTTCCCAAAGGCACTAGGCAAATGCACAAAGATGAAAGCTCCCAATTGATCTTGGTACTAAATATATCTAATGAACCTGACCCCTCTATCGCAAGGCTGCACATGGCAGCTGGACAGTGAATAAGAACAGTTTGCAAGGTCATTCTCTCATTTTTCATCTTTCTGTCTTAGTCCCCATTGTTTTCAAGGTCAGGCACTCATTTTTGGCTCTCTGAGGGATACCAAGCACCCCAGCCAGGGTCTATGCTCAGAGAGGGCCAGGTTGTCTCATCTGCCAGCCACTTTCTTTCAGCTGGTTCAGCCTGGCGACAGCCCTGGGCCATGGATTTCTGGCCCCAGTTCCATCCATGAGGATGTTTGCTGACCCATTACAGCCAGAGAAAGTGGATGATGGATGTCAAGGCTAACCTGGCTAAAGTTCACGCTGAAGGGTTTGGTATAACCTCGCAGTTCTTGGCTCCCTTTAGCTGTCCTGGAGCAGGCAGCATCATTGCACCCTCTACCTCTCCCAGGAGCGTGGGGCCAAGGGCTCAGCTCAAAGCTGCGTCGTCTGGGGCAGTTGCTCCCACAAAGGCAGAACAGTTCGATCTTCCTGCAAACCGTGAGGCTGCGTTAACACTTAACCCTAACTGAAATGAGACTGGTGGCACCGAAAGTGTGCTCGCACCAGTAGTAATGGAGAAGTGTGGTTGTAGGGGGCAGGGAACATGAGAACAGCTGAGCAGTTTTGTTACCCACTGTATCAGCCAACCTGATAGACCCATGCGAAAAGCTCTCAAGTCTAATTCTGGACCTTTTCCCTTCTTTCCCAACTAGTCTCTGTGCCGCTTCCCAGCATGGTTACCAACCTTGGAAAGCAGAGGGTTTGGAAGGAGTTAGAAAGAAGTGCTAGGCAAAGAAGGCTGGGGGGCTGGGTGCTTCAGGGCTGGGGGGAGAGGGGGCATGAGAGACAAGCTGAGCCCTTCTGGGAACCAGGCATTGAGAGGTTATTGAGCCTCTTTGGTGCTACATACCCTGAGCTAGCTCCAAAAAGGTAATTGCATTGCAACCAGGGCTCCACTGTCCCAGGAGAGCTCTGCTGAAGGAATTACATCTTTGATCTTGCTTTCTACTTGGTTACAATGGGCTTTTTTATTACCTTGGGGTTTTTTTTTCCCAGGGACTGCCTGGCTCAATGGGACAACCTGGCCTTCCAGGTGAACCTGGCATGAAGGTAAGAAAAACCCTTACTGTAACTTCTTTTGTACTTGTAGGGAGATAATAGCAATTTCTGTTCCTGAAGGAACAGGTAACGTTGCAAGTTCACCCTCCAGCAGCCAGAGCAGACAATATATCCAACAAAGGATAAAGTTTAAAAAGTAAGAGAAGGTTGACTTTAAGCCCTTAGTTACAAATTCCTGGGGCTGTCAGTGCTGTGGAGAAGTAGCATCCCAGGAATGTTCTACCTCGAGAGCTGTGGAGGGCCTTGGAAATGAAGCTTGAGAACTTTACAGATCCAAACTCTGAGTGGAGAGGGAGTCCTCAAGACCCAGAGATCCAGGCAGCTTCTAATTTCAAACAAGAAGAGTCTTAGAATCATAGAATCACAGAAGAATTTAGGTTAGAAAAGACCTTTAAGATCATTGAGTCCAACCCTTAGAAAGATCTCAAACTTGAAAATACCCTCAGACAAGGTCCTGCCACAGTTTCCAAGCCTCAGCGATGTGGGGACTGAACTCCTCTGATGGTTATGGGGGAAGGGTGCTCTTCTCTGGAGCCATGAATGCTCTTTCTTGTCCACGTGGAAAGGCCTATAAAAACCATCTCTTTGTTTGAATAAGATCCCAGTGCTGAGCAGCTCAGAGGGGTTTTTATTTTATCCTAACCCCATTTCCGCTTGTTTTGAAGGTTCACTCGTATGTGGAGAACTTTTGAACAGACTCTATGTGGGGATTAAATGCAATTTCCTCTTTGCTGTTCTTCACTCCCCACCCCCAGCCCCATCCTTTGCCATGTTTTCCTTGGCAAATCTTCTGACACTTCATTGGACCTGCCATGTCTTTGGTGTCCTGATACTGCATGAGTGTTTTAGCTCACGTGCTCCTGGCAACCCTCTTCAGGAACAGGACATGATGATTTACACCAATACCCCTTTACCTGCTGTCAGTGCAACACATCATTGCTGGGCAGTCAGAGAGTGAGAGTTCCATGCTGCTCCTTCTGCAAAGCTGGGAGGTGCTGGGATATGCTGAGTTGCTTTGAGTAGTCATCGCTTGCAGGCCAGTTCATAGAATCATAGAATCACCAGGTTGGAAGAGACCCACTGGATCATCGAGTCCAACCATTCCTATCAAACACTAAACCATGTCCCTCAGCACCTCGTCCACCTGTCCCTTAAACACCTCCAGGGAAGATGACTCAACCACCTCCCTGGGCAGCCTGTTCAGTGCCCAATGACCCTCACCGTGAAAATTTTTTTCCTAATGTCCAGCCTGAACCTCCCCTGGCAGAGCTTGAGGCCATTCCCTCTCGTCCTGTCCCCTGTCACTTGGGAGAAGAGCCCAGCTCTCTCCTCTCCACAACCTCCTTTCAGGTAGTTGGAGAGAGCAATGAGGTCTCCCCTCAGCCTCCTCTTCTCCAGGCTAAACACCCCCAGCTCTCTCAGCCGTTCCTCATAAGGCCTGTTCTCCAGCCCCCTCACCAGCTTCGTTGCTCTTCTCTGGACTCGCTCCAGAGCCTCAACATCCTGCAGAATAAGATGTGTGAATAGGTCAAACCTTTTTCTCCTTCAGCCTCTGCATTTCCTGAGCTCTTTTCCTTGCAAAGTGGTTGTCTTGAATGGGCGCACAGGAGAAGCAGCTGCCCAATGGCCATTGTACCCCCAGTGCTAAATTGCAACCTTGCAGTCTGTCACCAAGATCCATTTGTTTGCCAGCTCCAAAACCTTCAGTTCACTCATTTTGGTGCCATCAAAGATTAAGGTTCTTCTCCAACCTCCTTAGTCATGCTGAGGCTCAAAGTGCTGTCGGCTGTCTTCTCCCTCACTCAGGTGGTGTCTGCAGCAACACTGCTTTGCACCCAGCGTTGCTCCTTTTCTGCTGAAGAGCCATGCCAAGGGAATATCTCCTGGCTCAGCAGCTGCAGGCAGTGCAAATCGCTCCTCAACCCTTGTCCTGTTGAGCAGCATCACAACAGAGCCTGTGAGGTGTGTGCTGGCCTTCTGTGAGCAGAGGTGCTGGTGATGCTGATCTGTCCTTTGGAGCCCTTGCAAACTGAGGTGAAGGTGTTTGTGTGCAAAAAGGAAATAAAAATTCAGAATGAGGGGTGTCATGGGAAGTACTTCATGCTCACTCGCTGTCGGTAACTTGTCTCCATTTTGTGGCTTCTTTTTAGGGTGATCCTGGCCAGTTGGGAGCCCCTGGTGAGCAAGGCCTCGTTGGCCAAAGGGTGAGTATGGTCACCTCCTGGAAGGGCTTTTGTGCTGTATCAGTTCCAGAGAGGCTCTGCTCGCTGTTCATCCACTGCTGAGCAGACAGAGCCTGCTCTGGCCATCCCTTAACTCTTATGGTCCTTTGTTTCTTCTGTGGGTGGTGGAAGCTCCTTCCTCACACAGCTTGTCAGCTTGAACTCACCAGCCTACATGAGCTGCTCGGATGCTACAGCACAGCTTTGCAAAGTGCCATGACAACCTTGCGTATGAAAGGGACAGTGTGGGAACAGACCCCTCCTGTTCACCAGGAGGGAGCCTGCAGTCCGTGCGGGGCAGGGAGAGGCTGGAGCAGAAGGCAGGCATTAAGCAGGGAAACACTGGCTACACTATTCACACGTGGGAGGGAGCCAGGGGTGGGATGAATGCAGGGATTGAAGCCAACAGCGGCTCTGGTCCCTTCTCAGGACTAAGGTCAGTTGTTGGAGCACGATGGGGAAGCCCTAGGTTACATGAATGCAGAGTGAGCCTGCTTTTCACCACAGGGAAGGAGGTCCAGAATAAAGCAAGAAAGAATACGACTTAGAATAAAGCAAGAGGTTGAATTCCTGCTCTTGCTTCAGGAAGAGCTTGTTCAGCATTAGGGTTTGAGATAGAACACATGTCAAAGTGCAGGGCTGGGCTCCCATTGCTGCAGCCCGACTCACTGCCACGAGTCAGCTGCAGAAAGCACGGCTGTTTAGGCACAGCCTTATGGTGCTTGTTTCTGTCTTGCAGGGAGAACCCGGACTGGAAGGAGACAGCGGGCCACTCGGGCCGGACGGTGTCAAGGTAAATCTCAGTCTCATGGCATGTTTCAGTGTTCACACACCTCCGTGCACTCAGACCCTGATGGTTCCCAGGGCCATGTTGAAGCCAAGGGGGTTATTGGGTCCTCTCTGCAATAAACCTCTGCCCTGCTCCGTCTAAGGATTTTTTTTCTGCAAGCACAAATAACAGCGTTCTCCTGTTTCACTCCTCTACTCACATATTTGGCATCTGACCAGATCTCCAAAAAGGTCAAGTTCTTCAAAATCTAATTTCCAACAATTTGTCTGTTTTATTTGAGTCTTTACAGATTAAATTTCCAGCTAATCAGGAATTCCTGAGCCTGGCAGGGGAAATCAAGAATTGTCCATTACTCTCTCTTGCCCCACTGACCAAAACAATGTTTCCAAGTAAAGAAACCAGATCCCTTTCTCTTGGCAAAGCCCCAGGTGCTCGCTCAGGGCTTGCACTGCACTCTTTATCTAGCTGCTGTGCGTTTGCTACCATGCCTTTGGAACAGGACACTGATTTCTGTCCCTGCACCGCCGGCCTCTCCAAACAAGCCAACAGTTTTGTTCCATGGAAAGAAAAAGCAGCCGGTTAAACTATTCGCCATGTGTCTCTGTGTCTGCTTATCTCTGAATGTTGCACCAAAAGACTCTTCCTTAAAGACAGTCAAGACTTCTGTATTCTCTTGCCACCGCTAACTGTCCCTAAGAGCTCTTGAACCAGACTAGATCTTTTCCACCTGAATGTGTCTCTGGACAGTAGAAGAGCCACTGCTCATTGCAGATGGATTTGTTTAACCAGAAGAGATGTTGCAGTGCTCTCACCAACACAAGTGCAAGTGTAAATGACTCTGTCAAGGCTGGTTGGTTGCACAAGTGTAGCTGCTGCTATCAGTAGAGAATTGGACCTTTTGGCTATCTCCGTAAAATTTTGTGCCATCAATTATAAGAGCAGTGATTTGACGTGATACCTACGGCTCAGACCACGAATCCTTCACAAGGGCAAGATGACACTGTTTCACAGAGTGTTTATTTGAGCCCTGGGCTGATTCCCATTTGGCAGCGAGAGCCAAGCAGCTGCTCCAGGCAAACCCATCCTATTAAAAATCTTTCAGCATCCTGATCTCAGGGCTTCTGGGTGAGGCAAGGGAGACTCTCAGATCTTGTCCACCAGTCTCATTGACGTGGGAGGTTCAGGCCTTATTGCAGGAGAAGCAAAGGAGTTTAGATTACCCTGTGTAATGGGGGAGTTCCTTCTCCTCCAGCCAAGAGACTTTAAAAAAAAGAAACCTGGTTTTGCTCATTTTGCTAAATGTCAAGTGTATTATGACTCATCCTCATTCATCCTTTTGCTTGCAGGCTTTCTTCCTCTCAGACTCCTGAAATATCGATTATGTGGTTGGTTTTTTCCTTGCAAGAGCCATGTACAGCGACCCATGTGTTGTGTGGGTATGAAAAGCTCCAACCTTTCTCTCTTCCACAGGGAGACAAAGGAGAGCAAGGCCTGGAGGGAGAGAAAGGAGAAAAAGGCAACGAAGGACTGAAGGGAAAAGAAGGCCCTCCTGGATATCCCGGCATCACAGGTGTCCGAGTGAGTCTGCAAAACCAGCCTGCTCACCCTGGTAGCTGGTTCATGGGTTTCCTGTAGGAACTGGTGCTCTCCTCCCCAGGCTGCACGGTCAGCCTTGTGTCTATCTCAGATCATGAGTGTTACAGGTATTGATCCACCACAGCTCCCGCCCTCTGGTTTCCAAATTAGCAATTGCATATAACCCAAAAAGCATCAGCAGAGTGCTGCATGCTCTTGTCTAAATCCCTGTATACAAGATGACTTTAACTTTCCCGATGGTAGCAGTGTGACTTGTTGCAAATGTTGTCATGAAATATACTATTTTTGTGAAAAACTACATCCAGGAGATGGTTTGGTCTTTCAGTCAGGATACACAGTTGAGATGTGAATCACTTCTCTGGTCTGCTGTAGGCTTCGGGATGCTGTGCCTCTCCGCTGCATCTGTAAAGGGATCACCTCTCAGGGAATTGGAGAGGGATAGACAGAGGACTGCAGGGAGCTGAGTCTCCCCTGGCTGCCACAACTGGCCTTGGCCTGGAGTTTGGAAATGGCCAACTTTTGTCTTCTATCACTTCTGTTTGATAATTAGTTGCCTACTTCTGGTTTTCCCTCTTAAATATAGAAGACAAATAGAAGAGGTCAGCAGGAAATTATTCCTGAATCCTCAGTGAATATCCTAGGCATGTCTGGTAAGCTTGGAGGCCTGATCTCAGTGCCATAGGAATCAAAAATGTGATTCTGGCTCCAAGATGAGAGCTGTGGGGCCAGAGGAGTCGGGCAGGATCTGGCTTAGGACTCGCTCGGTGGTGCCAGATGGAGGATAGCTCTGCCCAGTGCCCCAGTGGGCTGCTCTGCAAGCCAAGTCAGGCCCTTTTGCTTGAAATGTGGAGTCTAGCAGCTCGATGACATGATCTATTCGTTGTAATTATTGTTGTGGATCAAAACTGTCAGGAGCCTGGACTTGTGAGGCTCTTTCTGTGAAGTGACAGCCTGGCTGAGTTGGATGCAGCCAGCCTGGCTGGAGCAGCTGTGCTTGCCTGTAGCACAAGGCTTATTCCTCATGCAGTTATCGAACGTGCTGGCTCGCACCCCACACATCTCCAGGAGAAATACACGCAGCCCCAGCACCTCAAAAGGAAGGAGTAGCCCAAATTAGACCAAGTTCAATGGCAGCTCTGACATCCCTGCCCGGGATGGATGTGAAGCAGCAGGGCAGGCAGGTACCTCTGACTGCTGGGTAGATGCTCAATGTTAAAGCATGTTCTTTTTCCCTTTGGTGACGTTGTGGCTGGCTAAAAGGAGGGCAGGGAGAAGGGTGTGAGGAGATGGAAGTAGCAAAGGGGCTGGATTTGTGTTATTTTTGGGCTGAGGTTGGGATTTGAGCACTGACTCGATTAGAAAGTGGAAACATTGGCTTAATGGTGCAGCGCAGCACCATAAATGTGCAGAATAAGGCTGTAGTCCTGCCCCAAAAAACGGCCATCGTTGGCCACGGGTCCCTGTACCCATAGGGAGCTCTTTGAAGGACTGGGACCACCGCACGGGCAAGGGGTGGTCCCTAATATCTTAGCTCCCTCCCAGCTGCAGGCTGGACAGCCACCCTCAGCGCCCAGCCCTCTGTGTGCTGTACTTCTGGCTGGTTCATGTGTTTATATTGTGCATGTTTTAAGAACCAATAAAAATACTAAAATCATGCAAAAGCCATATTAAGTTATAGAGTATAAAATATAGATTCTCTCAGACTCTGTCCCTGCTGTTTGCCAGCATGTCCCTGGGAACATGATGCAGTTTTCTGTTTTATTTTTTTTTAAAAAAAAGAGGCAATAGAGCCAAGATTCCTGCTCATAATCACTCCCTTTTGTTTTTTTTCCTGCAGTGTGCTATATTTCCATCTACTATTTTAATGTGCTTCTTTGTATATCCCTATGCCTAAACTCAAGCAGACTTTTGGAAACCCAATAGGCTCCAGATAGCGCTGCTTCCCCTGCCAAATGCCTGGCTGTTAGTGTTTGATGGGAACGGTTGGACTCGATGATCCGGTGGGTCTCTTCCAACCTGGTTGTTCTGTGATTCTGTGATTCTGTAATATATAGGCTGGTGTTCCTGTGGTCACTGAGCTAACTTAAAGCTGGAAGTCCTCTGAAAGAAGTACCAATGATTTTTCTTTTTCCATTTTTTAATTTGTGACTTCTGTCTCATTTTCTGTGGAGAAAATGTGCAAATATTGGTGGGATTTTCCTTAGATTATGGTCAAGATAAAGTTTACAAGTCAGAGATGCAAACTGCTAGAGGTAACAGCAACCCTGTTTTCACCTGAGGACTGGAAACTGGAATATCAGACATGCCACAAAAGCCACCACAGACATGTACAATGAACAGAGGGTTTTAAGGCTGCTGGACAAAGGTAGCAGAAATCTTGTCAGGGAAAAATCCTGGTAGGACAAATGCCAAGGTTGCACAGTGCCAAACTCCTGTCCAGGATTTGGAGGGTGATGTGTAAATTGCCTGGGGAAGGTGTGGAGGCACTTGCATTGCAGGGAGGAGGCGTGTTGGGTTTGGGTGTGCTGCAAATACCGTGTGTTTACACATTACACATGTTGCATATGGTTTCAATACATCTGATGTGATAGCGTTACACTGCCCAATACTCAGTTTAGATGGTTTTAGAGAACTTCATCTTTAGCTATTGCATCTCTATTTGTCCCTCCCAGCATGACACCCAGGAGTCCTTACATCCATGCTTCACCGCATTCCTGACTGGATCCACAGATTTTTCTCTGAACTAGAGATGTTTGCTTCTGCTCCAATATTGTTGGGATATCCTGCTCAGCTACAAAGTGGATAGGGGAGATGTTGATGCTTCCGCGCTGTTAGTGGGAAAGACACACACACAAGGGTCTGTCTCATTACCTGTGCCGACAAACTGACCTCCATCTGGGAGTGGGTAGCTCATCTGATTCTGGAAGAGATTTGTATTAACTCGAGGGAACTGATACCCATCTGCAGTCATAGAGACAAACTTCTACTCCTTGGCTTGGCCCTATGTTGCTCTCTTCCTCGGCACTAGAGGAGACCCACAGAGTCATGCCCTCCAGGAGCAACAACAAGCCTCTGGACAAACCCTTTTCATCACAAATCCCTGCAGCTACACTATTTCTGGAATATTTTTCCTTACCACCAAGAACACATTTCGTCTTAATCTTTATTTTGCTTATGTCTAAAGAATGCAACACTTCAAGTGTCATCTTGGCGGATGTAGGAAATTAGGTGACCAGTTGTTCAAATTATCTGTCTTTATTGCTGTTACGATTTGAGCCTATTTTTCATATTCTGGCCTGGGGCCGAAGGCCTGGTGCTGGCAGCACCCTGTGTAACCACAGAGCAGGTAGAATCTGGGGATCTCAGCAGGGCACGTACGAGCTCACCCACCACATGGTGATGGGCCGTGACAAAAGATGGAAAGATGTTTGCAGTTCTTTGGTCTGCACAGTCATAGAGCTCCTTGGGAGATGGCATTTGAAGGGATGTGCTGAAGCACTATCACAGTGCTAAAGCTGGAGGAAGCACAAAGAGTCTGTGCTACCCTTCTGGGTCACGCAGAAGAGAGACATTCTCCCACTGATCCATCCCTACAGCAGGGACATGTCTGGCGTTACTCAGCAAGGTTTTATTTTCCAGAAAGCCATCCCAATGCTGTTGCATTACCAAATGAGAACAATCAAACTTCCCTCGGTGCTCAAGAAACATTTTTCAAAGATCATCAGCTTTAATTTGGCTGAGCCATTTCCAGTATTAACATATCTGAAAACTGGTTTGCACCGTGGTTTTAAATCTCAAACAGAATCAGCAAGGAGGCCACAGCCAAGTCTCCAGGGGTAGTTTGTACATGTTTGAAAGCCAGTGGATTTCAGCAAACAAACCTGGCAACTGAGATGGTCCATGAGTCTCACAGCTGTGCCTGGCAGGACTTGAGGCAGCTGGAGCTGAGATACATGAGTATCCTCTAACTTTTGGTCACTTTGTCTGAGTTCACACTGCTCTATTCCATTCAGTTTCTGCTCAGCAGAGGGATGGGCCAGTTGTCCCTCTGATCCTAAGAGAAATATCAGAGCACCTGAAGTGTTAGAACATGGCTGAGTGCAAGATCCAACTGAGGTTTCAAAAATCGCATCAGAGATGTGCACCTTTCCTGAGCTTCTGTCTCACATATTATCTCCTCCCAGTGGTTTCCATCTTCCTCTAATACAAACTTTTTGCCTTCACTTGATCTTGACTCGCCTTTGGACTTGGCCATTTGACCTCTGGTTGGCTTGTTTGAGCACTGAGAAGTTGATAATCTCTTTCCCTTGCAGAGCACCAGGAACTAGTTGGGCATGTCTGTTCAGAGAGACTGGTTGGAGATGTAAATCCTCAAACCAACAGTGCAGGAAGTGGGAGCAGAAGTAGTTCATGTGAGAATCAGACTTTCCACATGGGCAAAGCCAGACAAGGCTACGTCTCTGCAGTTTGTGGGGAGACTGGAAGATACAACAGCCCGTCAAACCGTGGTGAGGCATCAATCAGCAATGCAAGTGTCATGGTGTAGTTTGCCAAAATAGAAAGCTAATTTGTTTGCAAACCTGTCATTATATGAGGGGATGGTGCCACAGAGCCTGAAAAATCTGAACAATGTTGTTGGAGAGTTCTATATGTTTACAAAGGATCCAGCTGCCAGTCGATCCTGCTCTTCACAACAGAGGATGAAAAGAGTTAAAGGCTGAAATCACTCATATGCAACCATCAACCTGGACACAGACAAGTGGTCCCTGAGAGTTAAACCCCCAAAAGTGCTCCCCTCTTCTCCTTCTCCTCTCTGCCTACAGAAAATACAGCATTTCAGCCCTTCCCTCAGAGGACAACCGATCTGCCCGTGGCTGTGCAAAGACCCAAGCCAGTTGGCAGGAGCAAGGTGGTGGGTTTCCAGCTCCTCTCCGTAGTTGTGCACTGTAGTTTTCATAATGTGCTGGTTGTCGTACAAGGCAGACATCTGATAGCAAGGCTTTTACAGTTCCAGGAAAGCAATTGGAGAGCCTCTAGGTAATGAAATGAAACATGCTCTGAAACAAGAAAATCCCTCGTTGTTCAGCAAAACTGGGAGTTGAGTTCTTTTCTTTTTCCACTTCCTTTTAAACCTGAAATCCTATCTGCAGTGTCATTCAAGCCACGTCAGGACTGGGAAAGCTTTGAGCCAGACACTTCAATGGTATAAATTGCCATAAACAATTACATCAGGGAAGATCTGGCTGCATGTGCCGGCCGTGCTGAGTGGTGCAGATGTGCACCAGAAGACCAGAAGAGCTCTCAGGGCTGGTAAACCCTTTCACTCTGATGCAACGAGGTCAAAAGTCCTTTTATTTGCTCTCCAAGAGGGTAAAGTGACAGAGCTGGGCTGGGGTGAAGATCTAAGAAGGTTTTTTGAGGGAACTCACAGTGCTTTTAAAGGATAAAGACACTATCCAGCCCAACAGAGAACACTGGATGAACTTGTGGCTCTTGGCTCCAGTGCTGCCATCTCAGTCACATCACTCACCAGAGCAGCAGCAACTCCATGTGCAACATTGGATGGTTTCCTGAGGACAGCGTCTTTCACGTCGTGTTATTGTTTCTCTGTCATCTACAGGCTACAGTCCTGAAGTGGAAGGAGGACTTGCTGGCCAGGTTGAACCTTCTGCTCTGAGCTGGCAGGGTCACTCTAGAAGCAGCCCCCTGTGGTCACAGCTGAGATGGGGCTGGTTTCTGGGTTCTGTAATGCCAGGGTAGGCAGGATCTCATTCTCATCTGACAAACTGCTTTATTACAAAGTTGTCCAAACGTCACTTATAGCAGAATTTATCCCAGAGTGGTTTTTTGCTCTTTGTTCTTTTCTGTTTCCTGCCATTGGAAACATGATCCAAAGACTTTTCTGCAACAAAGCGCCTCGCTCTGCCATCGCTGAATCCAGCCATTCACTCCAAACACATAAGCTCAGCAACAGCTGGCAGCACCACATCAGTTACATGGCATTCAGCTCCCTGAAAGCACTGAGGCTGCTGAAGGACAATCCTGGAGTCACTTCTGGTTTTAATCTCTGCTCTCCATGCAGGAATCTATGCTTTTTTTGATAATGTGCCGAGATGTTTTTTCCTGGAAAAGCTGTTTTTCGTACCCTGGTCTGTGGGCTGTCTGTGGAGCTCTTAACTGAAAGAAGTTTCTTACACTCCCTCAGCTGGAGGGCATGGGATTACCCTCCAACTGCACAATGGAAGGAGTGGGGAATACTGGACTCAGTGTGCAGCGAAGGGCTGTGACAGTGCCAGCGGTAAGAGTAAACTCTAGGAAATCAGTACCTTTGCTTTTAATCTTGTATCAGTAGAGGCACAAAGTAGTGAAGTGACTTGCCCAGAGCCATGGTTGTAGAGGCAGAAGAGAACCAAGGGCTCCCCAGCCTCATTCCTGTGCCCTGTGCAGTGGGTCAATACAGGCTGTATCAGCAGAGCTTTCCATGAGACAAGTGTTTGTGTCAGAGGATACAGACCCTTTGCTGCAGAGCTGAATGTCACTTGGGCTTGTGCATGGTCTGCATCCCAAATCACGGCTACCTCTTCCATGTGAGATGTGAGGGAACATAACAGGACGTACTTTTCCTGCCCTACAACCCGATCTTTCCAGTAGCTGCAATGTCAGCAGAGTCGATTCCTTTGTTGGAGGCCAGATTCTATAGCTGAAGTTGCCTGAACTTGGCCATGATGTGTCATTGTGCAACAGCCTTGAAGTATCATTACTCGTGTGGGCAAAGAAGGTATTTGTCTTGCATCAAAAATCAAAGGGGAATAAAGTTGCTCTGGAATGTAGTGAAACGTGCTTAAGCTCTTTGCTTTGAATAGGGCAGGAGCAAGGGTCAGGGCGAGTGCCTCTGCGTATCTGCAGTCCACAGGTCTCTCTCTTTCCCCTCCCAGAAGCAATGTTGCCATCCTTGGCCAACTCTATTCTTAGCTGCAATCAGCTTCACCAGTTTTTGCTTTAATAATCAGTGCATTGGTGTTGGTGCTGGGTTCTGCCTCTTCTGCAGAAGTCTGACCATTCCACTTCATGGAGAGGTACATGGATTTTGCCATTCAGGAGCTTTTATTTTGTGGATTTTCTTTCCTCTTCTCTGTTATTCTGGTATTTGTGACTCAGCCCACGAAATTCACTGAAACTTTTGGAGTGGACCACAGTTGCCTGTGAGCCTAGGGTATCCTGCAGGGAATCACAGAGCTCTCCCAGTCCCCAGAGAACTGCTTCTTGCCGCAACCGAGGTTGCTTTCCTGCAGTGAAGGGGCCATTCATGCTTGCAATAAGTCAGCTAGCCCTGCCTGGTCCCTCTGCTGCTTGGGAAGGCAGGCTGATCCCAGCTGGTCTTCATTTAGAGTTAATAGGAGTCAAAATGAGCCAGAATCTGAAATAAATCCCATTGACTTGGCACGGTTTCTTTCCTGACTCAGACGAAGGAGATGCACTTTTTATGCAGTTACTCCAAGATTCTCCTCCTTATTGCAAGCGAGGATTTCATTCCCCTCCTCTTCCACAGCCCCAGGGCATCCGTGTCCCTCAAAAGGAAGATATTAACTCTTAGTGTTTGGGGGAAGAAAACAAAAAAGACACATGTAGTGCTCGTTAGTGTAAATCAGAGTTATACCCCCCAAGTGCTCTGTGTGTTCCTTTCTTCCCAGTTCTCAGCTTCTAGCACTGGCTAATTCTTTGACGCATTTTGGTGTCGTCTTATATGAAAGCTCCACAGCTCGATGGGGATGAGGGCTGGCACTTCTTACCCACTTTTTGCCTTTTGGTGGCACCTTTGTCTCTGATGCTTCCTTAGAGACAAGGAAACAGAGGGAGAGGGATGGGGAAAAAAAGGAATTTTCCCAGAAAAAAAAAACTGGGGGCAGTTCAGGGCTATCAGATGAAACCAGACCACCTCGGAGCACACAGGAGTGCTTTGTATATGATTCTTTGCTGCTGTGACTGCTTAGAAAATACAAGTTAAATCGACCTCATCATCCACAAAACCAGAAGTGGTGTATTTCAGAGAAAGATCTGCAGGCAGATAAGAATTTGTAGTAAAGCAGAGAGTTTGGGATACAAGATTTTGGTTTGGATTCCTCATTTGAAACTGAGACACTCAGCCAAAAGGAAAGTCCTAGTGACACTAGCTGTGGTCTTTCCATCTTTTTGTAGGATTTCCCCATCTCAGTTGTTCTTTGAATTCAGCCAGCCAGTTCGACCAGCGCTCACCACTCCAGTTTTCACAGGCAGGGCATGAGACCATTACTTCCCAGTGAAGCCCTCTGAACCTTACAGCACAATCAGGTCTTTCTTCTCGAGAACAGTTGAGTCTTTCTTCTTCCCCCATACTCATTCAGGAGCTGCTGCCCTGACTCCTCCCCTTCCAAACTACTGCTAGGCAGAGTGATTATGAAATGTGTTTCTTATAAATCTGAAACATTTATGTCTTCAAATGCCCGGCCCCAATAATCCCACTAATTTCCTGAGTGTTTGTGAACTGTCCTCCATGGGGGGAGGCATCTCTCGATCAAAGTTTATTAAGTAGATGTTCTCATATGGAGACATTGCTGAGCGGTAGGAAATTATATGGAGCTTTTTCATTTCCCTTTAAACAAGCTCGCTGGCTGGGCCCTGAACAATATGGACATGGTCATCCTATGTTTCATGCTTCCTACGTTTATCGCGGCTTTAGCTTTTCTGCCCTTTCTATGTCTAGTGCCTCAAACCATCACCGTTCACTTTCTCGTGTCACCATCGATACTTTCTTTTCTTTACTCAGTAGCTGCATTTTCGCTCTTCTGTTTCTTCCTGCCTCATTTCTGGTAGGGAGGAGCGACCTCAAGCCTTCACTCAATGACACCCCAAAACATTTGAAAATATCCTCCTGCTCCACAACAGCCTTAAGTCATCCTGAACCTGCATGAAAAGCAGAAACATGTTTACCTCTGAAGCACCAAGAGCCACAGGTCCCCTGGGGTCAAACCAGGAGTGCGAGTCGTGTCTCAGTAGCTGCTTTCCCAAATCTAGCGCATGCAGCAGAGCATCACCGAACATGGGAGAAGTTTGGGTTTAGATTTTAACACCATTCGTTGTTTGGCTCCGTTTGGAGCACATCTCTCTGCAATTCATTCAGCTTCCTTATTTCGTTTTTCTAGACGTTGTTGTCATAACATAGATTTCAACTGTTGATGTCTTGTGAATTTATAGCTGGGCTGCTCATCTCCTTGCTCCCAATAAACCCTACTCTGTGCCCCGCAAAAGACTTGACTTTGCTGCCAAGGTCATCAGCAGCTGAAAGCATCTTTCTTCCTTATAAACTAATCAATTTGCATTGGAAAATAGACCATCCATCTTTTCTCTTTGGGGGAATATCTACAGCCGTATTCAAAAAATAACTTGGTCTCACTGAAGCTCGCAATGAAATTTTGAACATGCTAGACCTAAGATGATAATTTTTTGCTTTCCTGGGATATTTTGGCATACTTGAAGGTGTGTGACTTTGTAAAACCGCTGCTATCCTCTCCCCCTGGTCCCAAAGACAACCATCTTCTGAAGTGCCAATATGCTTCCCTAGCAAAGAGTTCACTATATAAAAAGAAATCACCATTTAAAAATAACCCCGCTCACAGAAGAAGCTTGGAAAGAATATTTGTGTTCTCGGTGGACCAGTAACCCAAAGCATACAACAAAATGTTTACAAACCCTAAGAATAAAAGCATCGAGTGTTTAGTATTTTGGCACACTAACCAAACTGATTTGAATCCAGCAAAAAGAACTTGGAATAAATTATTCTTATGTATAGGCTTTTGTACATTTTCTGCCCTTCTTTGCCGTCTCTGCTAAATAGAGTAGGAACCCTAGGAACTTCACATTTCTGTGGAAGAGATGCCAAAAGATGCCAGACTCCTGATATACTTTGGAGATCCTGGATGAAGTTACAGTCTCACTGAACTTTATTTTTATCCTTTTTCTTTGTTTGTTTTCCCTTTTCCGGCCCTGGTTTTTCCATCTCTGGACTGATGAGTCAGAAAAAGGGGGAGAAAAGGAATCTGACCTTTCTAAAAGGCTACCAAAGTTGTTGCTGGGCTTGTTATTGTCTATCTAATGCGCGGCATGTGACAGTGCAGTGATTCCTAGGAACTGTGCAAACCACTGGCATATGTGCCCAGTGAATGTCTGGGATGGCAACAAACAGGAACCACATCTGGAACACCACAAGTAGAGATATTGCGTATCTGGGAACACTGGACAAGGGTGGAACTGCCTCTAAATTCATCTGGGCAAAATTCCTGCGCATTTGGAGAAAGCACATCCAGGAAAATCAGACATGTGGTAGGCTTCCCGCTCACCAGCAGAACTCTGCTGGCCAAAGTCCTAGAAAGCATGCTGGTAGAGCACAGAAATATCCTTTTCTGATAGAGCTTACTCCGTCTGAGGAGGTGACTCAGGCTGCAAGATCCAAGCCACGTATCTACTGATGGTGTCACCAGCACAGTTTGACCGATTTATTTATACGAGCGAAGCTTTTAACTAGCAGATGAAAGCTAACACAGTACAGGAGGATCAAGGAAGGTCTCCATAGTTTGCTGTGAGTGACAGCTGGTCTCACTATCACTGACCAGAGTTGAAGATGCTGCCAATTCTTGTATTCTCCAGCAATGAAGAAAGAGCCACACCCCAGCTGGAGGAGGACCCAGGGGAGCCTTCTGGAGCAGACGAACTCAACGAGTCCAATGTGTCACAAGTTGAAAAGCTGGTACAGGGTATTTATTGGAGCCCTTAACTGTGTTCAGACTCCACTAATGGAGAAAGGCAAGCTGAAGGGACCCAGAGAAAGCTGAGATTGTGTTTGAACACGACACGGTCTTATGCAGATCAAGTTTATTTTCATAAGCAGGGCTTGCACTGTCAAAGTTGGATTTATGTTTTGCTTTCTCCGTCTCCCACATGACTCTGACCCTATATCTGTACTTCATCATTGCAGGTACAAGCATGACCTTGAATGCTGGCAGATTTTAGAAGCAGTGTGGGAATTTTTTTCTCAGATGGGAAGATTTAAGGCCTGAACCTGTCTTCTCAAAAAGCAAAGACATTTCCCAGTGCTGCGTAGAATGAAGTTTCAGTCATTGCTTCCATAGGAGATGTATCCAGGTGGAGAGATCCAGGCTCTACTTCAAACTCTTCTGGAGTAGCTGTGAGATCCTTCTGACCTCCCTGTGAAGGGGGTCAGTCTGCCCTTCACAATGACAAAAGGGTACATCTCATCAATGAAGGGATGTCTGTATTTTATACGGACACTGTAACACATCCTCACCTTGGGGATGAAACTGTAACTTGGAAGAACTTGTTTCAGGAGCTGTTACAGCAATTCAGGAGGATATCTGAATGTGCAAAATGATTCTGCCAGAGAAGATCAAGGCCGTGACCATCAAGTCGGGGCAGGAACAGATTTTGGTTGAAACTGGCCAGGTTGGATGAGGATTTGAGCAGCCTGATCCAGTGGAAGGTGTCCCTGCCCATGGCAAGAGGGTTGGAACGGGATCATCTTTAAGGTCCCTTCTAACCCAAACCATTCTGGGATTCTAGAATTCTATGAGGACCTTGAGGGACTTGGTACCATATCTGGTGGTGAGCTAGCTACAGAGCTGGATGGGGAGGGCCAGTTTCCAGGCTGATGCTTTCATTGGTGAGGATTTCTCTGTTCTCGTGTCAAAAGCATAAATCACATGGGTAATGCTGGAGGCTTGGCACCCACAATTCATCACGTATTGCGGCTGCTTAGCGTCTGTGGGAAAATAATTCCAAAAGTGCTCTCTTGGAAAGTGGCAGCAAAAAATAGCAAACAGAAACCCCGAGCAGTGTGGAAGAGACAACAAAAGAAGAATCGTGTGCTCCTCAGCAGGGACTTGTGCTTTGTGAAGCTCTAGTGGTGTTGGCAAGGTGGGCTCTT
The DNA here is from genome assembly GCF_032191515.1 of Phaenicophaeus curvirostris. NCBI lineage: Eukaryota > Metazoa > Chordata > Aves > Cuculiformes > Cuculidae > Phaenicophaeus > Phaenicophaeus curvirostris. Next base: position 6,515,379 of record NC_091411.1, read on the forward strand.
GAAATGTTTGACTTAGGTAAAACAGAGTTGTTCCCTTTGGGGCAGTGGAGAACTGGAACAATTCTGAACAAGCCTGAATTGCTCCTTTGTGTTAAGAGCAGGCATTTGTGAGGCCCATGTTTCAGATCAGAGTGAAAACCCTTAGATATGGGGAGCTTTCTAAGTTGCTTTTGTTCAGCTGAGACTGATACTTTCCTGCAACGTGAACTGTGGTGAAAATTATACCTTCTTAACTGGGAGGTGGGAGAGCAGAGGGAGAGATGCCGTGCTGGTGTGCAGATGCTGTTGAAAAGTTTGTCCCCGCTGCCAAAAAGCATGAGGGATTTTCTTCAGTGATACTTTTGCTTCTTTCTCTCAAATCTAAAATACGTTGTCTGCCTTGCAGCCAACAGGGCCAAACACTGAAAAAAAATGAACTCCTTGGGTTCCCTAAGGAGCTCATCACAGCTAATTTCTGTGTGTGAGGATGAGAGGCAGGTTCTGCTGCCTGTAAGGCACCTGTGCTCAGCACTCAAAGTGGGCCAGTGTTTCTGTCTCTCATTGCTGGGGCTCCCACTTGAAGTTTTCATCCCAGTCGTGATGCCCAGTCGTGAATATAGTGATTTCTGTGCGCTGTGTGTTGTAGTCATGATGATATAAATAGAGGGAAGGTTTTTGTGCTGTGAGCAGAAAGCTGTGCGTGGCAGGTAAATAGAAAATGAAAGCACTGTCTGGTTTTTCAAGGTAGAAATAAGGAAAGTTGTTGAGGAAACGGTTCTACTGACAGTATCCTAGAATCAGATAAAAATTATTGATATATAATTCCATGCCTTAGTTGATGATGAGAGATTCAACTCTGTAAAGCAGCAATGCGCAGGTGGCAGCTCTGTCTGCAGACCAGAGGAAACATTTTGTGGGGACCAGGGTAAATGTGTTTTCCACTTCTCATCCCTTTCTGTAGCAATGGCTGAGTAGGTGCCATTTTTTGTTTTGTTGGATATTGTCTTCAAGGAGCACTGCTGAGATCCCCCTTTTGCATCCTTGAGGACAGATGGCCACATCAGGTGTTGGTTTTCCATCACCCTCTTGTCTTTGATGTAATCTGAAGATGCAAAGCATCATTTTTTAACCATGTTGCCCTATAATTACCTGGGCACAGAGATCTTTCCACCTCTGAGCAGACAGATTTCCTTCTCCTTGATGTTTTGGAGCAGCTAAAGAAGAAACTCAGCCATACTCCAGCTGTAGTACCTGTGAATTGTGGTCTTACCTGCATGGCTTCCTAGCCTCCTTGCTGGCTCCCATGGAAATAGGGTAGGATGGGTGAGGATGCTGTCAAGGTTGAGTGAAGCAGGGAAGTGCCCTGGGAGTTGGGGTTGTTCGTGATGGGACTTCTTTTCTTTCTGATTCCAACAGGTCTTTTTTCTCTCCTAGGGGCAAGAAGGGAAGCCAGGAAAACAGGGGGAGAAGGGCAAGCCTGGCCAGAAGGTAGGAACATCCCCCATTGATACCATCTCCTCCTCTGGATTTCTCTTCCTTTGCTCATTTCCAATATTCACCTGTAGAAGCAATTTTGTCCTGCATTGACCTCAGTGCTTTTGTTCTGCAGGGCAGCAAGGGCTACCAGGGACAGCTCGGCGAAACAGGATCTCCAGGGAAGGAGGGGCCAAAGGGGAACCAAGGCCCTAAAGGATCCCGAGGTACCCTAGGACCTATGGTGAGAAGAGCTCTGCAAATGGTTCAACACAACATGCAGAAACATGCAGTGGTGGGTGCAGGCCTGAATGAAACAGAGAGCCCAACAGAGGCTTCATGGTAGAGAAAGTGAGATTATGTTAGGTGGATTTAATTGACCAAAACAGCTTAAAGCTTGCTCTGAGCAGCATGGGACAGACTCCATAGTGACAATTGTGTTGGTGCCCCGTGAACCCAGCTCACGTTGCGTCATGGAAGTTCTTCGCAACTCCCCAGATGGGCTGAAATATTGGGGATATGTCTCAAGAAGGGAGTGAGCTGATAAGCTATTTTTTGCTAAGATCTTCCCCTTTGAGACTGTACACTCATGGCAAGAGCTGCTTTCAAGTCAAATTGTGTTGTTATACGGAACTCTGCCTTGGACTTCTGCCTTGTTTCTACACCCACTCTTGATCTACTTATCTAAAACACTTGCAGCAAAAAGAAATATAACATGGGAAAGGATTTGAGTTGTGGACTGACGGTGAGGCTTTCTGATAGAACAATGTATGGCTGAGAGGGGAGAAAGTTAATTCACTTTTTGGGCGTGAGACAGATACAATGGGACAGCAGCAGTAAGCAAAAAGAACCTCTTCATGTGTTGCAGGCTGGTAAGGAAACTTCTTGCACTGTATTTTGTAGAACTTAGTACAAAACCAGGAGTTATTTATGAACCAGGAATTGCAGTGATGTTTCAGAACAGTAGCAAATCAGTGGTGGAGTAACGATTCCACTTAAAGTGTTTCCATGCACTAAAAATTAAGGCCTGTCTGTATACCCTCCCTTCATATTCCTTGTCAAAACCTCCAAAGCAGTAAAGTATTATCTGAGCAACAGTCTATTAGACTGAACACATCTATGTCTTGAGGAAAGGGCTTTCTTCCACGCTAAATGGGATTATAAGGAAAGCCTGAAATTCACTTTAATCTGATGATCTGATTTAAACCCTTTGTTCAGGCTGCTAAAGATACAATAAACAGCTCTTGCAGTGTCCTCATCACAACCCAGAAAACTTTCTTGGCCTCAGAACCCATGCCAAAAGGTTTCCTCCTGACAGTTTAGGATTAGGTCACACATGAGAATGGTCTCGCTGATGGACTTTGTAGCCCAAAGCTAATTTGGATATAAAGACATCCAGAAGGGCAGATGTAGAACACATACTATGAAGGCATTTCTGGTACCAAATCTGAAGGAGGTGGGAAACCTGCTTCTATGGGCTCAAAGAAACATAGAGCAGACTCCTACCATCACTCCCCATAAGTAAGAAATCAAAGCCAGGCAAGAGCATTATAGATGGCTGCAGCAAAGCCCACCAGCACCCAGGAGAACTTCCATGTGGTGCTGAGCTTTGCTTTGCATAGCCCAGTGCATCCACTTGTTGTAGGGTAATACCCATGGGCTACTCTCACAATGCTTTCTGTGCTTGCCTCTCCAGGGTGCTCCGGGAAGGATGGGTGCTCAAGGGGATCCTGGCTTAAAGGGTTACCAGGTGAGTTTTTTATTTTCATTCTTCCAGCTTCTGTCTGTTCTCAAATGCAACAAAACTGCCACTCCAGGTTGCAAAACCATTCTTAAACTATAATTTATTTCTGATCTTGAGCTCAGTTTAGTTCATTCTGTAGCCTCCGTTTGCACCGTGATGTCTTCTCCAGCTCCACTTGGTTCACCTCTGCCATGACCCGTGTGTTCCTCCAAAGCTGGGATGCACAACACAGGTTTTGCGAGATCTGGCAGGAAACTAGGGAGGATCTTCAGTCAAACAAGTCTTCCCTGTCTTCTTACATGGTGTCTGCTCTCCACAGGGACATGCAGGACCACCAGGACCAATTGGACCACCAGGGCCAAAAGGGGAAAAGGTAAGGTCACAGAGTGACATAGAAGTGGCATAGAAGCTGAGTTGATGCAGAGGTAATTGCCCCGTTGCCATAATACCCACACATCTGAGCTCTCCTCCTCTGCCTGCAGCAGAGGCAGAGGTCCCTCCTCCATAGCACAGCCTCCTACATAACTCCTGCTGCAGCTTTACTGCTGCAAAGCAGTACTGGGACACCCATGCCTTGAGCACATGCTTTCCAGACAACCCATGCCCTCGCGCTGGTGGCTGAGCCAGCCGGCATGCATTCTGGGAACACATTTTTTCCAGCATCCCCAGAAATTCTGCTCAATCCCCAGGCCTAAACAAATCACAGAATCACTAGGTAGGAAGAGACCCACTGGATCATCGAGTCCAACCATTCCCATCAATCACTAAATCATGCCCCTCAGCACCTCATCCACCCGTCCCTTAAACGCCTCCAGGGAAGGTGACACAATCCCCTCCCTGGGCAGCCTGTTCCAGTGCCCAATCACCCTTTCCGTGAAAATTTTTTCCTAATGTCCAGCCTGAACCTCCCCTGGCGGAGCTTGAGGCCATTCCCTCTCGTCCTGTCCCCTGTCACTTGGGAGAAGAGCCCAGCTCCCTCCTCTCCACAACCTCCTTTCAGGTAGTTGGAGAGAGCAATGAGGCCTCCCCTCAGCCTCCTCTTCTCCAGGCTAAAAAAACCCAGACCAGTAGCTTTCTGTGATCAAGTCAGAATAACACCCTGCACAAACTAGCTGATCTTCAACAAGCTGCCCATCTGGGCTTAAATCAGCTGATAGGGGTTGCAAGTGAGGCACAACTGGTCTCCTCTCCATCGCCCTTGCTCCATTTTCCTCATCACCTGCCTCCCTGACCTCACTCATCCCTCCACCCCACTCGCTGCCACTGGCCGGAGTCAGAGCCCTCTTCCCAGGGCACCTTCGCCCTTGTGTTTTCCCCCTTTTGCTGAGTCAGCGCAGCCATAACCAGTTCAGGCTGGAGAAGTGACTCACGCTTTAATGGTTTCCTGTCGGCCGCGCTGGCTGCTGCACGCTCCTGGGATGGCCCAGCTGGTGTTGGCTGGACTCGCGGTGCTGCTGGAACCCCTCACGTGAGGCAGCCATGCTCCCTCCCTCGCTGTGGGGAGGGAAGGGATGGGAATTGGGACTGCTCACTCATGGGGTCCCCACGGAAAGGAAAGATAACTGCTCGCCATCACTGAGAAAGCTTTCGACTTTCGTCTGCACGCAGGTGTGATTGCAGCTGTACACATGCAAGCAGGAGCTTCATTGCTTATAAGAGGAGTTTGTGGGACAGAGACCCCAAGGGCGTGTCTTTGCTGGGGCTTTAAATGTGTCCTTTCAGCTCAAGCTCTGGGTCTCAGGACACCCTGCTCGTGCTGCTGTCTTTGCCTGGAGACTCCTGGTGCAGCAGTGAATCAGTGCTGGCGGCCGGGAGTCAGTGGGGCAGGGTGAGCTGTTGTGTTCTACTAGGACATTCACATGCCTCAGAAACCTTTGCTTTGGGGATGAACTGTGGCCATGCTGCTGTTTCTCTCATTTCCCACTGCTGAAACTCATCCATGGTGCAGGGACAGCTGGTGGTGTTCCTGCTGTTCCACATCTCCATCACTGTGTTGCTGAATTTCCTCTCTACCCCTGGCCTTTCTAACACAGCCCCATCCACTTCCCAAGCTTCACCTCTTGACCTTCCAGACTTCAGCAGCGTTCGTCCTCGAGTGTATTATGAGTAGCCACGTGGGAAATGGCAAGTGTTAACCAAGCACAACCAGCCCAGGACAACACAAGAGCTCATGGCCAAGCACATTGTCAGCTGAGAGCCTGGCCAGAGGTTTCTCACAGTCCCTCTGTTGAAACTTGATCATCCTGCCAATGATTTGCAAGTCACGACTACGAAAAGCAAACTCAGCCATTGGCCTTAGAGCAGAAGAGTAGAAGATGTGCAGATATGTCTCTCTGTTGTTTAAATTGCAGCTGTTGTTTTATTTTAAAGCATTGCAAGTTGCTATTTTTTTGAAATCTCCCATTATTTCAGTAGCAAATGGTCCCCAAATTATTATCTGAAATGTTCAGTGAAGTGCTCTCCCCTTCGCCAATAAAGTGTTGTCCTGCAAATGAACACTTGAAGAGCATTCCCTCAGATCTATCATGGCTCTTGTCTTAGCGGATGACAGCAATATTGATTTTAAAATGAATTCTAATTGCAAGTGTCTGAGTCAAAGCCTGACAGACACCAAAGCATCTAATGCATCCTGCTGAGAACTGTCAGATCTGTTAATGACCATTGGCAGCCGGATCTCACTCCCACTTTCCTGGAAGGTTGGCAGGTCTGCTGGCACCTACCTGGGAAGCAGCTCCAGCTGAATGAAGAGGACACAGCATTGCACACTGAGCCTCCAGCACTATTTCTTTGCGGCATCCAGGTGCTCCACAAAAGTCTTGCATCTAATTTTAGTTATCCACCATTCCTTCTTACCTCTTAAGAGTTGCCTGGATCCCAGCCTAAGGACAGACAGATTCCTTCCCTCCAGACATCTGTAACCTCGCACACCCGTGCAAACATGAAAATGGAAGCCTGAATCTGAGAAATGAAACGGAAATGAAAGTGGGACTGCGACTGCTCTGTGAGCTTTAAACAATGTGGCAAACTGAGCTGTGCTAAGAAGGAGGCTATAGAATGGTGGGGAACATCTTCCTTTTTCCAGAGAAGAAAGTGGCTTGGTGAGAGGCATTATTGTGGAATCCGGCTCCCTTGTGCCCTACCAGCCAGCTACTCCGTCGCATTTAATACATTTACAGCTCCTCAAAGAGGCCTTGCTCAGAGCAGACGCCTGCACTTGGCAGCTGCTTAAAGCAGTCCAGATGGGATCCTTTTAAAAATTACAAACTGATGTATCTCACTTTGGGACAGGAGCCAACAACAACAAATCTTCCCTTCTTCTCCATGCATTTTTCCATTTGTATCCCAACATGTTTACTTTGCTGCCCTTTACTCTAACTTTTTTTCACTGCAACTTTCAGAAGAATTAGCACAGACCTTTCATCTCCCTCTTGAGCAGCTGAGGCATCAGGAAGTCCTGGAGGATCTCAGTCTCGCAGTCCTCAAGCTGACCAGGCTGCAGGATTTTCTCAATCAGAAGACAAAGGACAAGGTGGGAATTAGACTTTAACGAGACACAAAGCCACCACTTAGCTTTGGGGAGAAAGTCCCTAAGTCTTGATGCTCTTCAAGAGTCCCCAGAATTATGAGCATGCTTTGAGTTCATCACGCTCGTCTCAGCTCCCAGATGGCAAGGTGTTCACATCCTGTTTGGGAAGAGGTAATCAGTGCCAAGACTTCTGCACAGTAACACGTATACTGGGATTATTTTTTTTTTCCTGAGACTTGAGGAATGGTGGCTTGCTTTCTTTCCTAGCCTACAGTTGTCCAATAGTGGTAGAAAGCAAACCAGTTGCCAGTTATTCTGCTGCTGACTTCAACCAGCACGTTCAGTAGTGTTGGAAACTGTTGGCAGAGCCTGTTAGGCATTAATTTCCTTTCTCTCTACTCTGCCACCCAAATTTCTCCATCCATTTTGCTCATTATCATATTCTTAAGCCGTCCTGGCACAGTTTTCCCTACGTATTTCTTCTACCATGATACCTCCTCAAAACCCCATGCTGGAGTTCCCCACCAAGAGACAGTCTCTTAAGGACAGTATAACCATAACCTGTCAGTATATATGAAATCCTGGCAGCACATCCAACGTGTCACAGCAGCAGAGAAAGAAAATGCCACTGTCATCCAGCGTGTAATGGAGAGGGATGCACTGAGCTCTTTGCTGCCTGTTGAGGTTAACTGCAAGAGATTTTGCTAAATCTTGAGTCTCATTCTACCAAGCTGTAAATGTCAATACTGGTGCTCAGCCCATGAGAAACAAGTGTGGGTCGACGTCTCTCTCACCAGTGGCACAGTCCTGATTCCAAGCCATGACCCAGATCCTACAGAAAAGAAGCTATTGGCTCCATTATCTGAGGTTTTTTTCAGTGAGGGTTATTCACTGTGCCAGATGTGTCGTTACTAAATACCACACACAAGCAAAGCACCCCAATTGCCTTCTCCTAGGGGCAGGATTGCTGAAAATTTGCCAAAGCACCCTCATGCTCAGCAGCTGCAACTCAAACAGAAGATGAGAGTAGCCCAGAGAGAAAGTCAAAGACAGTCATACCAGAAAGGGCTGATGAGAGCACTGAGAATTACAGAAATCTGTGGAAAACTTGTCTCTGCATAACTATGGAGGTTTGGATGTTCAAGGCTGTAGGAACACCCCAACAATAGCAAGTCCATTGTTTTATAACTCCCTGGACCTCCTCTCTGTGGTATCTGCAGCACCAAAGGAGCTCTGAGCCACATTCATCCTAAGGATCCAGAGTGCCAGAGACTCAATGATCTGAAGTAGCCAAAAACTGGAGGAGCTGGAATGTTGGTGTCTTCTATGGGGAGCAAAGAAACAGCCATCTCTGAGCTAGACTCACAGAATCACAGAATAACCAGGTTGGAAGAGACCCACTGGATCACCGAGTCCCACCGTTCCTACCAAACACTAAACTCCAGAGAAAATAGGACAATATGGCCCTGAATGATTTATATAACAGAATTAAAAAAGATAGCATCTGTGTTAAGTCTTGAGAGATCTCTATAGATGTTTTAGAGAGACTTCAGTTATTAATAACCCTAGTGATGTTATCTACCAGCCAAACCATGAGCTCCTAGCTCTTGCTGTGGAACATCCCATCAACAAGTGGAGCTGATTACACAGTGAGCACGTAAGTGGCTAATCATCTCATCTGATCAATTGTAAAACAAGCCCACAATGGTGTCACACAACCAGGGAGACCATCCAGGCCACCCTTGTTCCCAGGACAGCCCAGGCAGAACTCAATGACAGTGGGGAAATGCTTGATTAAAGAGTTCAGTTTGACTGTCAGCAATAAAATTCAAAGGCGGAGAGTTAGTTCCCATATTGTCTAATTACAAGCTTCTTGCTTCATTTTGGGAATTGTTGAAAATATCCTTTTGCACCTGGTTCCTTTGGGAAGATGGTTAGACCAGCAGAAACAACCACCAAATAAACCAGGAAAGCAATATGAAGAGTCAGTGTGCTCCAGGCTATGAAACAAACAAACAAACAATTATTTAGACCTTCTTCGGGTGAAAAGCTGCCAAATTCAACAGAGGCTTTGCCTTAGGAGCCCTTGATATGGAAGGATTGGATTTGGTCCACACAGAAGCATCTGCCACATAATCTGCTGTCTATATTAATACTAATATTTTTATTCACAGGGAGAACAAGGTGATGACGGGAAGGTAGAAGGCCCACAGGGACCACCTGGAGACAGAGTAAGATTTTGAATCCTTTCTCTAATCAGTCCTGGCCTGATTTTTGTAGGTGGATTAGTTGGGTTGCTTCTTTGCTTTGTAGAACATGCACAGGCCATTGAGATATTGCAGATGACAGATTGTTTACAGCCACCTTAAGTCTTTGGTGTGTTGTTGTAGGGCCCCGTTGGTGACAGAGGCGATAGAGGGGAGCCTGGAGACCCTGGTTATCCTGTAAGTCTTATTCCAAATACATGATTCAGAAGTGTTTGTCTTGGGGAGGTGCTTCCAATCTGCATCAGCTCACAGAAGGTCTACCCTTTGCCCTATAGTCACAATCCATAACCCACTGTTGTCCCTTGTCGACCGCTGTCCATGGCTGTTTTTCAAACAAGGAATAATTCAGATATCTTTACCTGAAGTGGCACAAATTCTACTGATGGCAAAAGCAGGTCCTGCAGGCCAGCATCTCACAATGATGTGCACCTGCCTGAGCACACTAGACTGAAAAACCGAGCAGGACCATCTTATCAGAGGTATTTGTGCTTATCAAGGAAATACCCTGGGGAGGATGCATACCAAAGAGGTCATGTCAATGCTGGACAAAATTCAAGACTGATGTTCCCATCGGTAGTTGTGGCTTTAGACTCGTTCATGGGAAGACCTCTGTTAACTTGGAGGTTTGGAAGCTTCCAAAATCTTAGTGGAATTTCTCTCAAAAGCAAGATCAGGGTTATGAATTATTCCCTTGTGCTCCTGATGCCCCCTTTGCAGGACATTTCCAGCTGATTGATGATGATCTGCAAAGGCTCTGTGGACTGCATCTTACCTCTATCCAAAAGCAGCTGGTCGATCAATCCATTACAGTAACAAATAAGAGAGTTTAAATTCACCAGGATACTGCTGCCTTATTTTGTAGGACAGGAGTCTCCAACTGTTCATTTACATTAGTGCTGTGTGTATTTAGGGGTGTGTTAGAAAGCCTTCTCTACTGCTTAGATGGTAAATAACAGTTCCTCTTAGCTATTTCTTCCCAATGCTTATCCATGGCACTACCAGCAAGCTTCAACATTTCTTTGTTAGCAGAATGCAGATATGTGTATCTTCTCCTGCCCCGTACAGCATGTAACATCCATTTTTATTTCCCATTGCCACAGAAGTACCCAAGAATAAACACATTCCCTCTCTGTTTTTTATTTAAGGGTCAAGATGGGCTTGATGGAGAAAGAGGAAAACATGGACAGCAAGGCTTACCTGTAAGAGATGCTGCTTTATTGTAAGCTGCCCAATGTCACATGCATATGAAAAACAGATGCTAAAAGAGTGAGAAGTGGGGAGGGCTGAAGTAGAGGATGTGTGGTGAGCTGTGAAGCGAAACGTCTGCATTTCCACACATACAGAATATTCCATAGAATGGATGTTTCGAGTCACGTGTTGAGACTACTAAATGAGTGATGGAATAGGGGAAGCTCCTAAAGGTCTCCAAAACTATCTTTTCTAAGCAGTCCAAGAGGGACCAGAAATCTTAGGAGATGGGCAGTGGGAGATGACAATGACAGTGGAAGGATCTGTTAGGCAATGATTTCACATGCTGTTGGTGAGAGCTGCTCCAGTGTGAGCTAAGACCATTATTAGTCTGCCTGGATGGTGTTTCCTCTCAGTCCAATACATTTATGAAAGACTAAATTAAATCTAAATTTAAGGGCAGGGCTTTTTATTCCCTTGCTATATATGGCAGTGTCTAACATATATTTGAATATTGCAACTGTGTGTGCAGCAGCACGTTGAACGTAGCTTGCATTAGGAAATAAGGTTGAATCAATTCCCATTCTTTGTAGGACTGCAGGGAAGAATGAAAGATTCTGGTTTGAGGTAAATTCCTAGTGCTTCGTCACATGGCCTAGAAATGAGTAGAGCTACTGCATTTCCCAGTGGATGTAGTTGATTCTGAGGAGCGATATCCCTTCAAATGTCAGTGTTTCAGATGGAAGCAAGAGCTTTGGATTATCTTTAGTAAAGAGCCATTAAAAACATGGCTTAGAAATGGGCTGATGAAGGAGAGCTCTGTAGGTGTGTCCTTACTTACTGTTTCTTTGACATTAGTCCAGAAACTGCCCCTGACTCTAATACACACAACAAACCTGAATGACCAGAAGAAAAAGTAGAGACGTGATGGGGAAGAGACCAGTTAGGGTAGTGAAACATGCTCCCTGTTTTAATTAGAAAGTTACCATAGGTAACTCTCTAATATCTGACACCCAGGCAAAACCAAAAAAAGAGCTGCAGCACCCCAAAGGGAGGTGTTACTAGCACTAAAGATGTAGTCACTGTATAAACTCGTTCTACACGTAGCTTCTGCAGTACCTTTCTCAAAACAGGCTCCTTCCTGCCCACTTCTGAGCACTGTTTTCCAGGCGCCCTCTGGAATTTAGCAAATTATTTCCACAAATACAACCACCACCCAAGTCAAGGGTAGCATTGCTTCTTCTCCAACTGACACCCTGTTAAATGCTCTCTGGAGAGAGTTCCTTGCTCCTTTTTCCCCAGGAGGCCCGTCTGAGCACAGGCTGCTCCCCTGAATTGTTTCCATACGGTCAGCGTTGTTAGGGCACAAAAAAAATGCTGTTCTTTGTACTTTCTGCAAGATACTGCCAGAAGAGAATTTCAAGCAGATTTTTTTTTGCTTGTGTTTCATAGGGGGATCCTGGACCACCAGGCCAGCCAGGAGCAAAGGGATCCAAAGGTGATGTGGTAGGTTTCAGCAGGGTGGATTTATAGTGTCCCAAGTTTAAAGAAAATGTCTAATTAAGAGGACTCTCATGTTTTTGCCCAGCATGTGTGATTTGGCCTACGGTCTATGCCTTGAAAGACTGTGGAGAAGCTGGTGGGAGGGCTGTAAACATGTATTTTAGTGTCCAAGCCCAATAGTGCGTTGGCTTTACGGAGCTGGAGAAGATCAAGATGATTACAGTTCCAGCATGATGGGTGAATCTTGGGCAGGTCTTTTGTTATTGCCATGGGCTGTGTCTCTCTCCTGTAACCCTGTTTGTGGTGCCTCCAGACACAGCTGCCTCATCTGTCCCTGAGGAGCTCTGGGCCAGGCAAACATCTCTCTTACTCGAACCGTAAACTTTGCTGGCTTGAAACCCTCCAGATTTTCAGCCCATTTATCCAGGCAGATATGTTTCTGGGAAGAACCTCTAACTTCTTGCCCTTATTGAGAAAGAAACACGTCACACATGGGTCTTTCAAGGTTCATTGGGGTACCTCATGCCTACTCCTGCCTCCACATCCTGTCTATAATGACAGCTTGCTAATTATTCTCACAGATCAGGGACTTTATTTGTTAGAACTTAAGTATGTGACCTCAGTGCTCAGCAAATTCCTGCTCCCTTTTAGCAGATGTAGGGATTTTTAATCTGGCTGTGCTGGGGTAATGCCAGAAGATAGTTTAACCTACAGTAGGTGTTCTTGGCAAAAAGCATATGAGGCAAGAAGATAAATAAACTCTACCCATCGATGGACAATCTGGAACTGCCTTTGGGCCTGATGAATAGCAGAGAAAGCACCCCCAGGAGTATTTTTTTCATGTTGCTGGCCTGCCTGGTCCTCTGCAGATGGAGAAACAATGCACAGAAAATGCAGTGCTTCAATTTAAAAGTGCTTTAGTACATGACCTCACTAAGAGGGCCTTTGTGAAGGTGATGAGGCTGAGTTTTCCATTCATTTTGCAGAAATTAATCCTTTTTACAGCTAACGAACCTCAGGAGTATTTCTTTTATGTCTTTGTTCACAAAGCAGCATTGCAAATTTTAGACACAAGATTCCCTTTTCATTTCCCTTAAATGTTCCAAAATAGAGGGAGCTACCTCGAAGAGCAAAGCTCTTGCATGATGCCACGGAGAAGACTTGCTGTGTCCCTGGTCCGGCACTAGCTGTCAATGAACTGAGGACGCAGGTTTTAAGCATCTTGTTCTAATGTTTGCCAGTGCATTCAGTCCTTCCTCGAGTTCGTCCTGCTTTATTTGTCCTCATCTGCTCTATATTAGGAAAAATGTAGGTCCTTGCCTTCTAGCTATTCATTCCTGTCCTAGAACTCTCAAGACATATGAAGAATCACTTGTAATAAAACCAAATAGCAGTTCATTCCCCAGTGTTGGAGCAACTGACTTTATAAATCTCCTTTTTATAAAGAGTTTCTTTCCAACCATCATCCAAAAGCACACCCTGAAGTCAGGCTCCCAAGTGGAGTTGTGCTAGAACTGCTGCAATTTTAGATGTTTCTCTTTTTTTACTTGCAGGGTCAAAAAGGAAAACAAGGAGCACGGGGCAATGCAGGGAGCAGAGGCTCGCCGGTAGGTGAAAATTCCATTTTCTGCCCTAGCAAATGGTGTCCTGAAGCTCCAACACTTACAGTGTTCTGATTTTAGGGCATCCTTGGGCTACCAGGTCCTCGAGGAGTGGTGGGAAGGCAAGGTCAGGAGGGCGCCCCTGGAGTGGATGGAGTGCCTGGGAAGGATGGCGTGCCTGGGATGCTGGTGAGTTTGCAGTTGTAACATTAGGAGCTGGAAAACTAAAAGGTAGCACAGGACAAATGGATGTAGTCCAGCACTAGTTACTCCAGTTTACAGGTACCCAGAGTTAACTATATGCTCCTTTTCGTATCTTACATGCACATCGAGGAAGCACCTGCCTTGGCATGGCCAAGTCTGTAAACAAACTAGTGTTTCCAGCCTGATAGGTACTTGTGTGCACAGATTTCTATATACATCTCTGCAAATCCACCTATTGTCCAGATGCATCGTGCTTGCTGAGGACAGAATTGCATCATTTTCCTTTTCTCCCCAGAAGCTGCGCAGAAGTGGAAAGAACATCTTCTTTCATAACCTCTTTGGGTTTCTTTCCTAGGGAGAGCAGGGTGATGATGGGGAAGAAGGTGTGACAGGGATGTCTGGCAAAAGAGGCAACCCTGGTGTACAAGGACTCCCCGGGGCACAGGGACCACCAGGATTCAAGGTGAGTACCTGACTCCTTAAGATAGTGCTACAGGCAATCCAGTCTGTGAGCCTGTTGTCTCTAGAGCTTGGATTCTCCAAGGTCTAACAAGGTCTCAGCCATCTTTTACTTAGAGGCTCAATAGATCTCTCTCCTCATCCATTCATCCATCCATCCACCATCCATCCATCCATCCCAGCAGCTGAATGTCCCAGAGACTTTTCTTCCTTTGTCAAAGATCACTGAGCTCAGGAGCCTGTAGATACCCACACTACGAACACTTTAGCCTTCTTTTGTTAGAAACCTGACTAAAAAAACATAGCCTTGGAGAAGTTGCAAAGGAACTGCCAGCCTGTAGGATGTCCAGGACGGATGACTCCATGGGAAATTTGGATGTCTTCTAGCTGGTGCCCTGTGAGGCCTGAACTACTAAAGGGAAATCCGTAGTGCTTTGGTTTTAGCATATATTTACTGGATTGGAATGGCTGGAACCAGTATGGCTTGGACATCGCTCTGGGTGGAAGCAGGGACAAGCTGCTCTAGTGACCTTGGAGTTTCTTCCTGATCCTTGCTCTGGTCCAGGCTGGCCACATGATAGACTCTGTAAATAGGAAAACTCCAGCTAGGTTTGGAGAGGCTATCAGATCTGATTTAAATTATGCCTCCCATAACACATCATTCTCAAACTGTCACTTGCTGCCCTCCAGCTGCCTTGGGTAGAATAACAGGCTGTTACCAGAGGTGAATGAAAGAGCCTTGTGTCATTATGACAGCCTCCTACCCTGGCTCCAGGGCAATTTGTGGCTCCTTTGCCAACTGCTCAACCTTCCTAGGTTCTCACCACTTTTGCTTCTTTCTCCCAGTCTGCCCTAGATTGAGTAGCGAAGGTTTGTGTTGCTCCTGGTGCTTTGGAAGGGGAAGAGGTGGGAAACAAAGTGTGGTGCTGGGTCTCAGAAGCAGTTCTCTGGCCATCAGATTGTGGAGATGGTGCTGGGGGAATTGTTGGCTTTGCAGCCTCGGGATTGAAGTCCTTCAGCTGAAGTCTTGGCATGTATTCGACATTTTAGATGGATTAATCATCAATTTCTAGCCTGCTGGGGGAAAAAGAGTATGAGAAACTACGGGGTAGGACAGACAACACACGAAGTGCAAACAGAAGGCATTTCCTCCCCTTGCTGTCCTTAGCCCCCAAGCAGCTGGCACAGCTCTGCTGAAGCTCCTGCTCTGCATGGAGCTCATGAGGGGATGCAACTGTGCCCATCTCTGGTCTCACGCTGTGCATCCTCCAATAATCTGCCTTAGCAGACCTGAGGCATCTCCTGATGAAACCGCATTCCTCCTCCCAATGAGCCACTCTTTTCCAGTTTTCCATCTATGGCTATTTCAGCTGAGTGTTGTTATATTTAGCTCCCGTCCTTTGAAATTACTTGAATTCTGTTATTTTTAGGGTGAAAGAGGATTGCCTGGACAGACTGGCCAAACAGGGAAGCGAGGATCACCAGGAGGAACGGGCCTTCCTGGAAGCCCTGGCGATCCAGGACCCAAAGGACAGCCGGTGAGTGATGAACTGAGCTGATCAGACCTGACTCCAGGCTGTCTTCTGCAGGAGAGGGTGCAGATCCATGGGTTGGGATAGCAGGCTGGACCCTAGGAGGGTCTTCTACAGGGGAACCCATAATCAACTTGTGTGTGAGTGCAGGAGCATTGGCACAGCTCTCTCCAGCATGAACAATTCCCTGCTCCTCACTGCTCACTTGTGCACGTGTTCTTCAAGGCAACGTGACTGTTCACGTCATTCTCACACTTGTGGTTACAAGGTCACGGCACATGCCAGGCTGCTGAGCCATCTCAAACACCCCTCAGCAGTGGAGGGAGTCAATGGGAGAGCAGCGCATGGAGCCTGCAGGAGGTGTTGAGTGTAGGAAATGAACTCCAAGCCACCCAAAAGGTGCAAAGAACAGCCTGCAGCCCTGATGGGATGTGCAGGAGTTGCAGGAGCAGGCGTCATCATTGCAGTCTTGAGGGTAGTGGAGCTGCAAGCTCTAAGTACATTATGGAAGAAACACTCTGAACCCTTGGTCAAAGCAGAATTTAAATTCCCACACCTGTCTCCAAGGCAGGCCCCTAATCCTTACTGCTTTTATTTATTGTACTGTTGGGATAGCCCAGTTTAGCACTGTTGAGTCACACTTTATCAACCTGATACTACATGGAGAATACTTAAGCTGTTTAGACTGGGAGCTTTTTTAGGCCAAAAGATGCTTTCACAGAGCCTCACGCGGCTTAAAATCTTTAGAATCACTTTTCTTTTAGAAATTCCCAAGGGGGGACCTTTGCAAACCTCTCCTGATATGCTCTCTATCTGCTCAGCATCTTTGCACCAGTGGGATCTCCAGCCATGTGAGGCACGGGCATTGTGCAGCCATTCCCCTTCTGAGACAGACTAAGCATCCCAAGAACACAACTGCCATAGGAGGGTCTAGCTAGGCCACAAACATAAAACTAAAACGAGGAAAAGAGAGATTAGGAATAATACAAAATAGCTTTCCCTTCCAGGATCCATAAATGGGCAGTGAAATCAATTAGTATCCTTAGAAAGTTTCTTACACTCCGCTGAGTCCAACCAAGCCCTTTCTTGCCAAGCAGTTTCTCACTGCCATGGCAGGAAAAACTTCCTAACTGTGAGGTCTCTAGATTGCCTCTGGAATAGCCTCGTAATAGAGGTGGTGGAAACCCCATCGCTTGAGTCATTTACAACTGGGCTGAACACGACATTGTAAAACATCCCATAAAATACAATCCAGCATGGGTCACACAGTCCTGCCGAGAGTCCAAACAAGCCTTTTCCATCTCTGATGTTCCTTAGACTGGAGATGAATCATCTGGTGTATGTTTCTGACCCATTTTTTTTTAACGCTGAATCATTTCGCATTTTGACATCTGAGAAGCCCAGAAATATCAGAGGACGTACATCTCAAACGTGGTGAAAGGCAAGTGTTTATAGAAGGACGTGCTACCCAGTGTGGGGTTTTTTTTATTCTTAGAGTGCATGTTATGTGCTAATCCAAGTTTGATGGCCTTCCAAATATTTTATTATTATTTTTCTTATGAAATTGAGCAAAAATCTCTGCAGGGTTGAATAAGAAAAGAATTAGAGGATATGCATGGTTTTCTTGAGTTTGAGCTGGAGATTGTGTTGTAGGAACATGCGCTTTTTTGACAGCTTGAATGAGCCTAGTTTGAAACTATCCTGAGTAGGTCCAGTTGGTATTAGAAACAAAATAAGAGCTTGTTTTAAAGGGCTTTGAGGCTGCTTTTTAGCATGAATTTCTAAGATCAGTCTAAGAGTAGCTGGTGTCTACACCCTGCTTCTGTTGGCTGCAGTCCAAGCTAGAAAGCATCTGCTAGAAGTAGTGTAGGTGTGCGTCCCATTTTGGGGGCGAAAAGGCTTAGTCTATGAGATCCAAGTAATCTACGAGAACTTCTGGAGTTGCTTCTAGCTTGATGTATTTGTAATTCCTCCTTCAGTTTTCTTTCATACTTATTTCTCATCCATCCTGCTTAGACTGAAGAATACTAATGGGCTTCTCTTTCTCTGAAGCTGCTGAACTCTTGGTGCATCTTCGAGTGACCCGCGTTCAATGTGAACTGACGGTTGTTCTTTGTTCTTGTATTTCTCGTGGCTGTTATTTGCAGGGAGACTTTGGTGAGGCAGGATTTCCCGGGATCGCAGGCCTGTTTGGGCCAAAGGTAAGAGGCTGGTTTGTGACCAGTTGGCTTTCTAGTGTCTACTGGGGACAGACAGTGCAATATGTGTTGCAAATGCTTCATTAGCAGCTCCGCAGAAACTATTCAAATTGAATTGTGATTCCAACTTTCTTTAGTTTATACATCTTCATTTGTTAAATGAGTGTACATTTAATTATCATCTGTTGAAGCTTATTCCTGTTAAAACTGGAAGGTGGCAGAGGGAGAAGGGCTGTCCTATAGACCTCAGAGCTTGTTTCCCCACCTGAACATCTTTCAGGCATTTATATTTTCTGCATCAGTCTGTACCTCAGACACTGATATTCGTTCTTAATGTTGAGAGCCTTGACTTGAAATTTGGACTCGTTTTTATCAGCATATAATTTTCCTGATGAAGGGGGGACCAGTTTGTTTTCTGTAGAAAGTAAAAGGCTTGCAAAACAGGAGCAGGAAATGATTTTTTTAAAAATTAGACCTTCTTACTCCAAAATACAAGAGGCAGCATCTCTGTCCTTGCAGCAAATCTGTAAACAAGGGGCATAAACATCAAGTGTGTTTATTTAGGGGACCTGGCATCTCATTTTTGCCTGCAGGGCCCCCCAGGAGATCTTGGTTTCAAAGGCATTCAGGGACCACGTGGGCCGCCTGGTCTCATGGTGAGTGGTTTTTCAGTTTGTTGGGTTTGTGAGGATTTTCTTCCTTCCTCCATCCTTTATTTCTGTGAGGCTACAGAGTGCTATAAGTAGCACAGAGCACTCTTCAGTATGTGCCTGGCAGACAAGCTACGGCCGTGGTACCACCTCTGAGCCACCCAAACACATCTGCGGGTAACCATGTGTGCACGGGTCTTCTGCCTTGGAGAGTCGTGGAGTGATGAGTGCTGCACAGACCACTCCAGCTACACTGAAATCTTTCTGTTTCTGGAATTTTTGAGGTTTTACATGGATTGTGACAACCAAACTGTGAGGGCTTGTGTCTTTGGACTTGCGTTTTGAAACAGTTTTTCATTTCATCTGCAGCAAATACCACAATCATGTTGCTGAAAAGCAGCAAAGAGATTTTTTTGTGTCTTTACTGAGTCTGCTGTGATAAAAGCAACTGTCATTCCCATGGGATGGTTCACGCATATCTTTTCTTTTCCAGGGAAAAGAAGGAATTATTGGTCCGCTTGGCATTCAGGGTCCCACGGGAAGCCCAGTAAGTATCTGCTTTTTTTCCTTCCTGTATTTTTTAGAAGAGTGTAGCATTTGAGATCCGAAATGCTTGAGGCCAGCATAAGTAATGCCCAGGTCTTGTTGTAACGAGGGAAACAAAATGGTCTTTAAGAAGAGCAGCTTGAGAGAAGCGCAGGTTTAGTCTCCAGCTGCATAGACAGTTCCAGGGAAATTATTATCTTAAAAGTGGAGAGCACCTCCACCTAAGTGCAATTTTCTGATAGATTGGCTCAAACTACAAGCCATGAATGTTATTGCAGGTTTTCAAAAGCAAGCTGCCAGGTTTTCCAAAGGTCTTGGCCTGGGGG
Source organism: Phaenicophaeus curvirostris (assembly GCF_032191515.1). Taxonomy (NCBI): domain Eukaryota; kingdom Metazoa; phylum Chordata; class Aves; order Cuculiformes; family Cuculidae; genus Phaenicophaeus; species Phaenicophaeus curvirostris. Next base: position 6,534,575 of record NC_091411.1, read on the forward strand.
GGGAACAAAAATCACAAGAGGGGAAGAAAAACCACCCTGATAACTGTAAACTGGGAACACCTTGATTCTGGGAAGTGTTGAAAATCCCTGCCGGCCCGAAAACACCAGAGGCACTGAATACAGACTAAAGTTCAGGTCAGTTTTTTGTGAAAAAAAAGATCATAAAGTTACTCAGCATTCAGTACAGAGGCTGCTACTAGCAGAGATGAAAACTAGTAAGTTTAACTCAGACAGGGCTAAAACATTCCCCATTGGCTAGTTTTTTGCTGTGGGATGGATGAGCCAACACGACAACCTGAGCTGATTTGTCTAGAGATGTATTTGGGTCCTTGCAAGGAGCTTCTTGGTGACGATGCATCCAGGCAGTGCGGCTTGCTAGCACTCACTGACGGCCGCCTCATGTGCTTTAACAGGGGCCCAAGGGAGACAAAGGCAGCCGCGGAGAAATGGTAAGTGCTGTCCCATGCCCCTGGGTGCCTCCAGCCGTTAAAAGGGCCCCTTTCTTTGGGTAACGGAGGGTCACACTGAGCTCCAGGGCACCCACATGGGCTCTGGCTCAGTGTGGTGTCATCATGGTCCCACCAGGGCAAGACATGCTTAACTGTGCACGTGTACACACACACCCGCGTGTGCACTTATACACCCACTCTGCTTTTAATATTTCCATTTACTTAACCCAATTACACAGCAAAAGCTAACACTTAACAAACGACTGTGGTGTCTTCAGGAACAAACAGTGAATGGCAGCTCAAAAAGCCACAGGCTGTCCCTGCCAGGGTCACAGGACCTGTCTAAGGGGAGGTGGTGCCCAAATGCAGCCCTCAGAGCTCAGGGAGCCAGTGCCAGGGCACCTTCTCACCTCTGGTCTGCTTCTTGCAGAGGCTCTGATGGGTTTCTAGACCTTCTCATAGCTTATTGTTATTCTCACCATACAGTGGGTATGTCAGGTATACTGGATACTGAGCCACGGAGGGAGCATTTGCTGGTGCTGGAGCCATCAGCCCCCTTTGCTGCAAAATCCTTGCTCAGGCACCTTGGGAACAGCACCTTGCTGTACAGGGCATTTTTGCTTTATTAATGAGCACCTTCTGACAGCTTCTTCCTTTTTTTTTTTCTCCCCCTTTTTTCTCCCCACAGGGTCTGCAAGGTCCAAGGGTAAGTATTTGAAATCAGTTTTTCTGAATAAATATCTTTTATCTAAATACAGCAGTTGCTTTCAGCAAGTGTAAAGCTGCAGGATGGGTAATAGTGCGTACAGGGAATTTGATAAGTGCCTGGGGATGTGGCATTAGTGATAGTAAAGGAGCTAAAGACTGGAAACAGGAGATGAAGTAGGAACGGACCAGGTGCAGACAGATGCACCCAAAGTTAGGAGATGGACAAAATGGGGCCACCTCCTGTATCCAGAAGGGTTTGAGGGAAAAGATGCTGGAAAACATCAAAAATCTGGAGGATTTCAGCAGGGAACAGACTCATGCTCTTGACAACCACAAGAAATGGAAATACAAACCGAAGACATTTCACTAACTGATGCCCCTCTCTCTTTAGGGTCCTCCAGGCCCACGAGGACACCCTGGCCCTCCGGTACGTATACATGGAAAGAGTTCAAAGACTTTACTGAAAGAAGCTAAAATTATTGATGTGATACTCTCCAGAGGGAGTGTTCACTCACTGGAAATTATAGCTTAGCCCCATTCCTCGTGTGCAAAAATGTGCATGTGAATGGACCAGTGTTTCTTGTGCTTCAGTCTAAGCCATCTCCAAGTATTTTATAGAGACAACATTGTTGCTTCTCTCCCTCATCAGCATTGAGAGGCTCCAGGGGAAAGAGGATTTGCAAAGGAAGTGAATGAAAATATTTGCAATAGCGACTGCCCATCTTTCTGTCTGATGCCCCTTTTTTTGCTTTGATTTCTAGGGACCGCCAGGAATTCCAACCTCATTTGTAAGTTGCCGTTTTCTGTACATTTGTTAATGATGATAATAAGTCCTGCAGAGCCAAGGCGCTGATGGGACATCCACAAAGACCTGCTGGGATCCTGGAGACACACACTCAGGTCCAGCAAGATGTGCTGTGTTAGCAAAGCAATGCTTGAATTGCAGCCCTAGACCGAGAAGCATTTGCTTGCATCAGGACATTTTCAACTTCTACCAATCTCAGTTACCATCTTTTTTCACCCCACACTAGCAACAAGATGGCTTTGGGGCAGCTTTCCGGACACTAGTCGACTCAAACACTGCGCTCAAGACAGAGGTAGGAGAGTATTTCTGAACTCATTGGTCTTTGCTGGAGCTGGAGGCTGGGAATAGCCATAGCGTTGTTTTTTCTTTCTGTGTGCTTCAACTTTATACATACAAAGCTCTAACCTGTTGCTGTTGTCAAGGAATAACTAGGGTTATTCCAAGATGCAATTAAAGGATGTGGTTCTGTTGTGTTACTTGTTTGTGAAGGTTCAGACTTTGCCACCACGACACCCAGAGCTTCAGAGATGTCCTGTTCAGGACATTACAAGGGCTGTAGCTCACTCGATCCCAAACAGCTTGGGATCTTTAGCCCACTAAGTTTACCCACAGATGAACCTGAAACCCTTGTGGTTACCGCCCCAGGTGCTCCCCAAGACACACCTAACTTTGCCTCCTTTTCTCCCCAGGGTTACCAACATCCAGACCTTCTCATGCTGGACCACGGAGGGGAGATCTTTAAGACTCTACACTACCTCAGCAACCTCATTCAGAGCATCAAAAGACCCCTGGGAACCAAGGAAAACCCTGCACGCATCTGTCGCGACCTCATGAACTGTGAACAGAAGATGAACGATGGTAGGAAGCCCTGAGTTTGCAAAGGCTGCATCCTCCATAGGGCATTTTCACATGGCCCAAACAGGCCTCTTTCCCTGGAAGCAGCAATGAAGACATCAAAATTTTCCTTTCCTCAGTCACAGAAAATTTTAAGTGCGCTCGTTAATCCCTGTTTTTTCAGGTACCTACTGGATTGATCCAAATCTTGGCTGTTCCTCAGACACTATACAGGTCACCTGTAACTTCACCAGTGGTGGGCAGACCTGTCTCAGCCCTATCACCGTCTCAAAGGTACAAACTTATCAACCTCAGCACGGCATTTCCCATACTACTGTTATGAAATATTTACCTAGGGATGTGTTGTTCCAGGACACTGGACAGTGACCATTATGGCACAGCACACTGGTTTCTCCTCGAGGTGCAGTTGGTGTAGCTGCAACATTCAGAACTTCTCTCATGCAGTTAAAAGAGACCATTATATACATACATATTGTTATAGACTCTTGTCAAGACAAAGCAGTATGTTTGACTGACCCACAACCTTACCAGAGGCCAGTAATTTTGCAAACATACTGCTCCCAAATGCTTTGTTGAATTAGCTTATGTTTAGGTCACTCTTGCATTTTGTTTTCTGCCATTTGAAAAAGTGAGGTCAGCTTAAATACGAGGAACTCAACATGAGCCAGCAATGTGTGCTTGCAGACCAAAAAGCCAACGATTTCCTGGGCTGCATCCAAAGAAGTGTAACCAGCAGGGTGAGGGAGGGGATTCTGCCCCTCTGCTCTGCTCTGGTGAGACCCCACCTGGAGCCCTGAGTCCAGCTCTGGAGTCCTCAGCTGGAGCACCTCCTGTACAAGGACAGGCAGAGAGAGTTGGGGTTGTTCAGCCTGGAGAAGAAAAGGCTGCAAGGAGACCTTAGAGCAGACTCCAGCACTGAAAAGGGCTCTAGGAAAGCTGGGGAGGGGCTCTTGATCAGGGAGGGCAGGGACAGGCTGAGGGGGAATGATTTTAAGCTGAAAGATGGGAGATTTACATTAGATATTATGAAGAAATGTTCTCCTGTGAGGTTGAGGAGACCCTGGCCCAGGTTGTTCAGAGCGGTGGTGGCTGCCCCATCCCTGGAGGTGTTCAAGGCCAGGCTGGATGGGACTTGGAGCCCTGATCCAGTGGGAGGTGTCCCTGCCCCTGGGAGGGAGTGGAACTGGATGGGCTTTGAGGCCCCTTCCAGCCCAAACCATTCTAAGATTCTACAGAAATTACGAGTTTCCAATAAAGTTAATGCTACAGGATTTTTCTTGAGGAAGTGCCTGTACCACAAATACCAATAACAATATCTGGGTTCATCTGCAGATGAACTAGAACGTGCTGCTCTGCAGAAGCATGTATTGAATTGAAATTCACGTTATTTTCCTCATACATAAGGACCTGCAGTTTGTTCTGAAAAATAAATGACCAGCTGTGTCCCCATGAAAACCTTCCAGATGAACCTGGCATCCAGCCCTTATGCCCACACTGATGCCAGACCCAGTTCTGAGCTTGGACATCCACGCATGGCCCTCTCCAGACCTAAGCAGAGCACGGGGACCGCCTTTGCTGTCACATCTTGCACTAACCATGCCACCAGCCCCACTCAGCCCCCCTGCAGGGGTTTGCCCTAATGTCTCTGTCACCTTCACAGCTGGATTTCGACATCGGAAGAGTCCAGATGAACTTCCTCCACCTCCTGAGCTCAGAGGTGGTGCAGCACATCACCATCCACTGCCTGAATACCTCCGTCTGGCGGGAAGGCTCATCTGAGAAACCTTCGGAAAAAGCTGTGCGGTTCAGGGCCTGGAACGGGCAGGTGTTTGAGGCAGAGGGGCAGCTCAGGCCAGAAGTGGCAGCTGATGATTGCAAGGTATGTTGCTGCGAAAGAGGGGAGAGGTGGCGAAGCCACTCGGGCCACAGAACAAGGTTTGAGTTAGACGTGTGCTGCTTATTCCCCCTACAAAAAGGGGAGAAGGGTCTAGTTCACCTGTTCTCCACTTTAATTTTCCAGTCCAGGGTGCTATAGCAGCTCCTGTTAAGTAGTTTACCTTCAAAGATCTGAAATTCCTGTTTTTAAATTACAAATTAAATTAAATTCCAAAGTTACATGTCATGTATAGCAGCAGGGTGGGGAGAGGGGGAATTGTCACCTGGAGGTGGTGGCCTTGGCTCTTGCCTGATGCCACACCGAGCCACTAACCGTGCATCTGCATTTCGGGTTCACTGCATTGGGTGTTTGTCTTTCATAGAATAACCAGGTTGGAAGAGACCCATCGGATCATCGAGTCCAACCAGTCCTATCAAATACTAAACCATGTCCCTCAGCGCCTCGTCCACCCGTCCCTTTCAATGCCCTTTCAAGCTCTGTTTCCATCAGCTGAGCCTGGATAAAGGGTTCCCCAAAATGCTTTCTAAGCCTCACCCCAGACCAGCTCAGCCCAAAGGGCAGCCCCTTGTCTCACACAGGGCTTTTCAGGCTCATAACTTAGCAACACGCATTCCTTTCCAGTAGGATTCTTCCCCTGGTTAAGCAGCTTTTTCTGTCTTTCCCTCCTCCCTGCACAGATCAAGGATGGACGCTGGCATCGGACTCTCTTTTCATTTCGGACACAGGACCCTCAGCAGCTACCAATTGTCAACATCTACAACCTTCCCCCATCCGAGCCAGGAAAGCAATATCACCTCGAGGTCGGCCCCGTGTGCTTCCTTTGAACAAAGCCGTTGAAACTGGGCTCTGAGGCTTTGACCCCGTGTTTGGCCGATGCCTTAGCACAGACTCTCCCACCTCTCTGCCGCAAGGACAGCTGGGCTGTATCTTTTGGGTCAACTCTTGCTCTAGCCTTTGGCTCAAGGTCTCAAAGAACCCGGGATCTACTGAAATCAGCAGATTGTTGAAAGGAGGAATAACAAAGGACGTAGGGGAAGCGGGTATCAGTCGGGACGTGAACAGTGAAAAGGGATCAGGGGACTAGATGTTGCAAGCAGTTCCACACACAAAGCTTTTTCCATGACCAAAGAAAACATCGAGAGAAACCTCAAGCAACTTGCAGCGTGTGGTTTCCCCCACCCCACCCCAATTTGTCTTACCTGGTTCCTGAGTTACCAAATGTTCTTTCCATTGACAAGTAATTAAAAGATAGAGCTTCCCTCTCAGAGCTTGTCACCTTCTGGATGGCCACGTGCTGCATCAGGTCTCCCAGGCGGAGCTGCAAGTTGAGTCTGGCTGCTCTGTGTACAGGAAGCATTTTGATGTGCAATATTAGAAGAAACAAAATATATATATTATATTATTTAAAGCAAAAAGAAAAAAAACACAAAAAAAACTAAGTAAGTTCCTCCTTCCATGGGTGAGTTTAATCAACATCCCTTCTCACGCGTGGTGTTGGGGTAGGGGAGAGTCCCGAAGCCAAGAGGGGGGAATGGAAGGAGGAGAGGGAAAGAGATTGGTGCTAAAGTAGAGAGAGAGGATGGGCTCGTCTGATTTGTTTCTACCTCTCACTGTGAAATCTCTGGTGCTCTTAAAAAAGTGTGTTATTTTATATATATGATTTTATTTAAGGTTGTGAAGGTGCTACAGTGTCTCGCCACAGACCCAAAAAAAAGCCCGTAGGACCATCTCTCTAGGAAGAGAGGAGGTTACGATCGACAGCTAAATCGGAACAGTCACCTTTACAGGGACCCTTTAATCGCCATGGATGTCAATTGTGTGCAACAGCTCAAACCGCGTCCAAAATAACTTACAGGATATTTTAAAAACAAATTTCCTTTTTTTTTTTGTTTTTTTGGTTAATCAGCACTTCACTGCTTTGGGAGGGGAATGAGGGATACAGCTCATCTGGAGCCTCAGAGAGCTATTTTCGAGTCGGTTGTCATGTAACAGTTTTGTTGGAATCGCATTGGCCACACGTCTGTGCGGGCAGCGATTCCCTGGTCTAAGCTCATATTTAAACCCAGCTCTGCAACCCTTCTGTCTGGCCCCTCCACCAAGACTGACATGATGGTACGTTGTTTCAGAACCCAGCCGGGCTTGGAGGGGTTTTGTTTTGTTAAGTTTTGTAGAAATTTAGTCTCTGTATGTAAATTTGGAGGATTTTTTTTTTTTAAAAAGAGGATAATTATGGTAATCTTTAATTCTATATAAGGAATAATATTGATGTAATCGGAGCTGTACTGTATCAAAAAATGCTTCAGTGCCTGTTTGTTTGGAATGTTCATGTCTCACATGGACGATGGATTTTATTTTTTTGAGGAAAAAAAATATATGTGAGTCTCTCTTTGTGTACTCTTTTTTTTTTTTTTTTTTTTACTACTGCCTGCTGGTTGGTTTCCAACAACCGTCGGAAAAGGTTAACAAGGTCTGTCCGAAATACCTCACCCTGCACGCATCCCTGCATCCGCTCAGACATACCTCACCCCGACCCCCAGGCCAAACTCACCATCGCTCATCCATCACCTGCTTGCTGCCTTCCCGTGCACACACACACTCCCACACTTCTTCCTTTCTCATCCTCACCGGTTTTGTGTGTTTTCTCGAGGCTGGAGTTACCATTTGTTCTCATTACGGCTTTTTTTTCCTTTTTTTTTTTTTTTTTGGACTTTAAATAAATATTTAAAACTGAGGCAATGAAATGGGACTGGTATGGTTTTGTTGCTTCTTCATGGGAAATAGCCGTGGGTGTCAACGTCAGTGCAAGAGTCCAGAGAAACCCAGGGGATCCCAACCCACATCCCAAACCCCTTCCTCTGGTGCCAGTCACAGCATGACCTGTGAAACATAGAATCATAGAATCATCAGGCTGGACGAGACCCACCAGATCATCAAGTCCAACCATTCCTATCAATCACTAAACCGTGTCCCTCATCACCTCGTCCACCCGTCCATTAAACCCCTCCAGGGAAGGTGACTCAACCCCCTCCCTGGACAGCCTCTGACAGTGCCCAATGACCCTTTCTAAGAAAATTTTTTTCCTAATGTCCAGCCTGAACCTCCCCTGGTGGAGCTTGAGGCCATTCCCTCTCGTCCTGTCCCCTGTCACTTGGGAGAAGAGCCCAGCTCCCTCCTCTCCACAACCTCCTTTCAGGTAGTTGGAGAGAGCAATGAGGTCTCCCCTCAGCCTCCTCTTCTCCAGGCTAAACACCCCCAGCTCTCTCAGCCGTTCCCCATAAGGCCTGTTCTCCAGCCCCCTCACCAGCTTCGTTGCTCTTTGGACTCACTCCAGAGCCTCAACATCCTTCTTGTGGTGAGGGGCCCAGAACTGAACACAGGATTCGAGGAGCGGTCTCACCAGTGCTAAGTCCAGAGGGAGAAGAACCTCCCTGGACCTGCTGGTCACACCGTTTCTGATCCAAGCCGAGATGCCATTGGCCTTCTTGGCCACCTGGGCCACTGCTGGCTCCTGTTCAGTCGCTGTCAACCAACACCCCCAGGTCCTTCCCCTCCAGGCAGCTTTCCAGCCAGGCTTCTCCTAGTCTGTAGCTGCACAGTGCAGGGTATCTCACAAGGCTGGGATCCCAGTGGCTCCCCACCAACGTACATCACCCACCAACCCATTCTTCATCCACGTCCCCATCCTGACACTGAGAGTAAGAGAGAAAAACATTAAAAATTTTAAAAATTAAGAGCCCAGTTGAACTTTTCTCATTGCCGAAGCCCAAATCGCATCTCAATCCTACCAAGCTGACTTTGAAACCCAACTTTTTCTTGCTTAAGATGTTGCCTGGCCCCACCCTCTGACTAAATCCTCGTGGCTGTCTCTGGCGCACACATTGGCGCTGGCAGCGAGGCCACCACCGTGGGTTTGAGCCAGGGGAGGAGATGCGGGGGTTTACACCACGCTGTGGGAGCTGCCCTGGCTGCATTGCATCACGGGCAGCGGGAAGGGGCAGCACCGTGTTTGCTCGCCCCTTCCCGGCAGCGCTGCTGTGGCTGGGGGGGCCAAAGGACATCCCCATCCCCAGGGCCACAGCAAAGCTTTGAGAGCACCTGAAAAAAAACCCAGCTTAGTTGGAGCTGACCATCTCTCACATGAGCCAGCCCTTCCTTGTGATCAGAGGAACAGCAAACACATTTATTAAATAAATCAATGCACCTATGAGGCCAAAGGTGGAGGAGATACAAGAGACTCTGAGAGATTCTAGTTGTTTCCCTGCCTCATACTACACCAGGATTTATTAAACTAGTCCCTGCCTCTACCAGTTATTTTAGATTACTTGAATTTATTGGTAATGTCACCAGCACGCACAGCCTGAAGGCCACTTCATCGATTCAAGGCTGGGCCAAGACAGCAGCGAGCACAGTAAAGCCACCAGCACAATACAGGGAGCTCAGCTGGAAAGGACAAAAAGAAAGCCAAATTTCATGATTAAGGGATCCCACCAAGCTGCTGGGGCAGGGCTGGCTCTAATACCAGGAGAGGGAAGGAGATAATGGGTGGTTTTGGTTTGGTTTTGGTTTGGTTTTAAATGGTGCAGCCTGTTGTAGAACGGTTTGGGTTGGAAGGGACCCTTAAAGCCCCCCCAGCCCCTGCACCAGGCAGAGATATCTGCAACTCAATCAGATTGTTCAAAGCCTCATCCAACCTGACTTTGAATGTTTCCTGGGATAAGGCTTCTACCACCTCTCTGGACAAGCTGTGCCAGCATCTCACCTCCCTCATTATAAAAGAATGTCTTCCTTATTTCTAGTCTAAATCTACCCTTTTTTTAGTTTAAAACGGTCACCCCTTGTCCTATTGCAACAAGACCTACTAGAAAGTCTGTCCCCATCTTTCTTATAAGCCCATTCAAGTACTGGAAGTCTACTATAAGACCTGCCCAGAGCTTTCTCTTCTGAACAACCCCACCTCTCTCTGATCAGTTTTGTGGGTTCCTCTGGATCCCCTCCTACAGGTCTACATCTTTCCTGTGCTGAGGTGTTCCCAGCTCATTCAGGGGCCTAAATCCTGCTGTGTTCACTGAGCATCAGAGCCAGGTTGTGGGGATTTGTTTGCCCCGTGGAGGAAAGTCACAGCCAGGTGTCATTTGGTGCCCCCAGGGCCCCGCTCACAAACACACCTGGAGCCAGCCAAGCACTTCCCCACGCACCCACAAAATTAATTGTCATTTCTGAGAACAAAAGGCTGCCCTGGTGAAATACAGGGGCTGGTTTTGTGGTTGGTTTTTTTCATCATCATTTCTGCTGGAGAAATCCAAGCTTTTGCAAGCTTTATTTCCTCCACCTGCTATTGCTTCATGCCTGAGCAAACAGTCCAGCGGCTAAGCAAGCACATCAGGGCTGGGCACAGCCGGCTGTATATAAGGGATGAAGTCAAACCTCATCCTGTCAGAGCAGGAGCCTCTTCTCAGCCGATCAAACAATGCTGGCCTCCCTCGCCCTCCTCCTGGGGCTGCCGCTCGCCCTTGCTGCCGAGGCTCCCAGCTGCACGCCGCTCGTCCCAGTCACCTTCGAAAATTCCAGCCTCCCTCAGGTAAGCTCTTCCCTCAGCCAGGGCATTCATCCTCGCCTTTCCCATCAGCATCACTAGCAGGTACGGGTGCAGGAGGAGCTTATGAGCCCAGCTTGACTCTTATCTCACTGCCTCTCCTGGAAAATGCTTATTTTCCTGGAAAAAACCAGACTGCTGCACAGGAGCACGGGGATGAGGTGAAGCCTTGCAGCTCTGCGCCCATAAATTCATGAGCAGAGGCTATTGAGATGCTCTTGCTTCCATCCCCCCCACGTAAACCAGGCTGGGCAGCACCATCCCCAGTGCTTCACTGCTCTATTTTGAGTCCTTCAGGTGATGGAGACTTGGTTCATGAGTCTCCATTCACAAAACCCTCCTCTCCACAGATCCAGGGACTGTGGATCTACATCGCCGGTGCCTCCAAGTACCCACCTCACCTGGAGGAGCTGAAGGGATTGAAATATGCGGCTTTTATAATCTCTCAGGGCAACCACGAGGATGAGTTAAACGTCACTGAAATCATGAGAGTGTAAGGAAGGGGATTTGCCCCCTCATCTGGCTGCCCCATTCCTGGGGACGCTTCCACCACTGGTATCATCCTCCAGGATGAAACATCCTCACAAATTTGGAGCTGGAGAGCAGCTATGCCATATTTATTTAAGCTCTGCAGCCTGGTTCAAGTTCTGAATCCTTTAGGTTTGGTTGGGGCTGTTTGGGGGGTTGTTTGCCCCATCTGACTTCCGTTCCCCACAGGAATGAAACGTGTGTGGTAAAGAACAGCAAGATCCAGGTCGTCCGGCACAATTCCACCCTGGTCCACGGTAAAGCCCTGACACTACACCCACACCCTGTATCTTCCCATTTTTGCTCCCTCCCAAGTATTTGGCACCCAGAGCCCCCAGCATGAGGCCATTTTCATAGAATCACCAGGTTGGAAAAGACCCACTGGATCATCATCTCCAACCATTCCCATCAATCACTAAACCATGCCCCTCAGCACCTCGTCCACCCGTCCATTAAACCCCTCCAGGGAAGGTGACTCAACCCCCTCCCTGGGCAGCCTCTGACAGTGCCCAATGACCCTTTCCATGAAAAATTTTTCCTAATGTCCAGCCTGAACCTCCCCTGGTGGAGCTTGAGGCCATTCCCTCTCATCCTGTCCCCTGTCACTTGGGAGAAGAGCCCAGCTCCCTCCTCTCCACAACCTCCTTTCAGGGAGTTGGAGAGAGCAATGAGGTCTCCCCTCAGCCTCCTCTTCTCCAGGCTAAACACCCCCAGCTCTCTCAGCCGTTCCTCATAAGGCCTGTTCTCCAGCCCCCTCACCAGCTTCGTTGCTCTTCTCTGGACTCACTCCAGAGCCTCAACATCCTTCTTGTGGTGAGGGGCCCAGAACTGAACACATTTTACAGCTGAAAACATGTTTGGAGGCGAGAGGGAACAAATTTCCCCCACCCCGCGCAATGGGGGCAGCAGCGCTGTGCGACCCAGCCAGGCCCCACCAGGACAATTCTCCAGGGGCGAAAGGGATGAGAAGCCCCCACGGCACCGCGGGCTCTGCCTGGGCTGAGCCCCGGCACAGGGTGAGGCTCGCCAGTGGGGGACCCTGCTCTCTTCATGCCTTTCAGTCAGTGAGGAGGTCAATAGCATGGCCAAATTGATCCAAAGTGACAAGGACGCACTGATCCTGAATATCGTCCACGACGAGTACGCAGGTCTGAGCATCTCAGGTGAGTGAATCCTGTCCTGGATCCATGATGTACCCGGTAGGTGCCGGCATACCCACCCCTCACAGGCGGGGCAAAACCCCTTCACCTCCATCCCCAATACGGAGAGGGGAAAGATGTGGGTAAGCAGGCAGTAAGGTCCCCATCCACAGCACGGGGACCACCGAGAAGAATACCGTCCCCTAAAATTCCCTCTTTTTTCCCCTTCTCTTTTTACCGTCCCGTTTCTCTGGTAGCACGGACATCCAATGTGAGCAAGGAGCAGATGGAGGAGTTCAAAGCCCAAATGCACTGCCTGGGCTTCACCGAGGAGGAGATGTTCTTCATGTCTGAAAAGGTCTGAACCCTTCCCCGGGGTGGGAGAGGAGTCCTGGAGGGGATATAGGATTGGTTGCCCCCTGCAACTCATCCTTCCCCTCTCCGTTCCTGGCTCTGGGGACAGTCTGGGGGCAACAGGGCACCCATGGCCCCTCTGCTCCTCTCCCGCAGGACGCTTGTCCTCTGCCTGAGGAGATGACAGAAGACGGTGACACAGAGAAGCAGCAGGTGGAATAACCCCCACGAGCTGGGTCAGCTGCCCCATTCCCATCCTCCTCCAGCCCCTCCATGAGGACACCCCTGCCTGTTGGCCCCGGTTGGACTCAGCTCAGCCTCAAGACTTAATATTGAGGTTTCATTTTTCCCTCCTGGATCAAGCACTCAGTTTCCCTGTTCTCTCCAGAATCCAAAATAAACTCCTGTATTACAACCACCCGGGAGATCGAGCATGATCTCCACCTCCTGCCTGCAATGCCACATCTCCAAACCTAACGAGGAGCATGAAAAGCCTAGGAAGAAAAACCCACAAGGGCCAAGCTCGTTGGGGATGTTCATCTCTCCATCTCACCTGGCCACCCTACTCAATGGGTCCCCTCAACCGTCTCATCAACCCCAAGCCCACAGGGAGACCTACAAACCTGCTGCTGACCCACTCGGGTCTCCTCCACCATGACTCAAACCAGCCATGGAGCTTTCAGCACCCAAACATCCCACCCTGAATTGAAAAAGCAAAATCCTACAAGCCTCCACCCACCCTGGGGGTTTGCACAGGGGCTACAGCGGGGTGAGGTGACACAAAGGGGCATCACACCTTCCCCAAGGGTCTCTGAGCAGGGGAAGCAGGCAGGGAAAAAACTTACCCAGGGTCAGACCATGGGTCTCGGGGAGAGGAGAGGAAAAGGCAAATAGAAATAAAGCCAGAAAAGCAGGAGCTGCCCTGCCCAAAGGCACAAGAGATGGGAGCAGGACGGCGGGATCGGGGGTGTCACCACCGCAGGGACACGTCCAGCAGAATGGGAATGACCCCGCAGGGCTCTTTCAGCCTCATTTTTATGATCTGTTTTGGCAAGGAAGGATAAAACACCTTCCTGCCCAAGAAGAAGGTGCTTTTTGAAGCCCCTCAGGGTCGGGTCTGGCTGCACCAGGGTGAGGGGCTACATGGTGCCCCATTCGCAGAGCACGAGGGAAGGACAGTGGCTGCTCACGGGGAACAAAACAGGGAAATTTAGGGCAGATTTGGGGTTTAAAGGCAGCAAGTGCACCACCCCCATCACCTCCAACCACACCAGCGGCACCCAGCTATCGCTGCTCACCACCGACAGGCGAAGCCAAGGCAAGAGCCAAGCTCAGAGCTGGGCACACGGCTCTGCTCCAGGGAACGTCCCCAAAAGGTGCGGGTTGCGTCACCACCGCAGAGCCAGCAGCCTCCCATCCCATCCCCCCTTGTAAAGCTGCAAAAGCAAACAGTCGAGCAAGCGCGTCCGTCTGTCCGGAGCTCACTCGCTCCTCGGTTTTGGTGGCCATGGCCGCGGTCAAGGTTGCCACCATCCTCAGCCTCGGGGCTCTGCTCCCCACGGCCACTTTCCCCTGTGGGACTCTGCGTTCGGACAACACCACAGCATCAAAGGTAGGACAGACCCAAGCCCCTGGGGAGACGCACCCCACTTCTGCAATGAGTTTGTGGGTGCTCTGTTAGCCCCACTGTCCCATGGGATGGGGGAAACGCTCTCTTGCCCCTCTGGCATGCCTGCAACAAGCAGGAAACGTTTTCTCCCCAAAACACATCAAATTACTCAGTTTTCCGGCGGTCCCCATAGCAAATCCCAGAGAATACATCAAAACAAAGGAGGCTGGCTGGGTATTTTGGTGCAAAACCCCCCACGGCAGTGCAGGGCTGTCCTGGTTCTGCTGCACCGCGCAGGGGCACTCGCAGTCAACACTGGGCACCGCTTCCCAATCTTCATATTCAGCTATTTTCTCTCCCCCTGTCATTGCACAGGTTTCATTTTGTTGCTACCAGTGCAAGCGGGAGAATTAATGGAAAGCAGAGGTCAAAATTAACCATTTTGCCAGTGGGAAGGTGGAAATCTCTTCCTCAAAACTCCCCCTACAAACCCCAAAGCTCTCACTGACCTGCCTCCCTCTCCCCACAGCTCCTGGGGACGTGGCTGTACGTGGCGGGGGCTGCCCAGTTCCCCCAGCACCTCTTGGAGATGCTGCTCATCGACCACGGCCACCTCCACGTGGAGCCCCACACCGGGGAGCAGGAGCTGCTCGTCACCCAGCGCGTGGCTGTGTAAGACAACCCTCAGGTCTCTCTCCCCAGCCCATCCTCCCACTTTCTGCAGCCCCCACAGCCATTTCAACACCAGATACGAGCACAGTTCCAGGCTGGTTTTCCCCAGAAGAGTCTCTCCTGGCTGCTCCATGCATTCTCTTCCCTCTCTTCTTCACCTCTTTGTTCATTTATTTCAACAGTACCCCACGTTCAGGCGAATTTTGCAGGACACAGAGGTCTTGCAGGCATCAGATCCTGGAGGTGTGAAGGACATAGGCAAGGAGAAGACCTCTCAGGAGCAGAAGACCTTCCCAGAGGTCCCTGCGCCGTGGCTGCTAACTCTGCCACGCATCAAACGTCCCCCAGGGTCAGATTTTAAGGGAATGAATATTTTTTTGTGCCAACACAGGCAGCTCATCGCAGCTTCGGTTATTTTGGGGTGGGAAAACTCTGAGCAGCAAGGACCCTTCAGCCAAGCAGTGGGAGGTCAGACATATGCAGACTTATTTTAACAGCAAGAGCAGTTAATCCTGCAGAGGAGATGGACTGGCCAGGTTCCCACCCTATGTTTGGGTTCCAACCTCATGTGCGGTTCCAGGACCAAGTCCAGAGCTTTGCTGGCCCTTTTCAGTGTGTGTCAGGGGTCTCCACTCTCCTTCTCCACATCACACCCTTTCCCCTCTTTCTCTCTCTCTAGGGGGGACCAATGTCTCGCCAACAACTCTACTTACTTCAAAATCACTGTTGGTAACACCACTCTGGTGAAGCACGGTGAGCAGCAGCCGGCACAGCCCTTGGGGTTATCATCCAGTCTGCTTTTTTGGATGGACAGAGACACTCTAAGGGCTCGTGTAGATGTTTTACATCCTCTGACACGTTTTATTGCTGGGTTGCTTTGTCTGTATGAAGCCTTTGTGGCCTCCAAACAGCTGCCCAGGGCCAGGGGCACCCCAGCTCATGGGTCACGCATGAAATGCCAGCTCAAAGCCCCACAATCAAGATCATAGAATCATAGAATCACCAGGTTGGAAAAGACCCACTGGATCATCGGCTCCAACCGTTCCCATCAATCACTAAACCATGCCCCTCAGCACCTCATCCACCCGTCCCTTAAACACCTCCAGGGAAGGTGACTCAACCACCTCCCTGGGCAGCCTCTGCCAGTGCCCAATGACCCTTTCCGTGAAATTTTTTCTCCTAATGTTCAGCCTAAACCTCCCCTGGCAGACCTTGAGGCCATTCCCTCTCGTCCTGTCCCCTGTCACTTGGGAGAAGAGCCCAGCTCCCTCCTCTCCACAACCTCCTTTCAGGGAGTTGCAGAGAGCAATGAGGTCTCCCCTCAGCCTCCTCTTCTCCAGGCTAAATATGCATTAGAACCCACAAAGCGAGGCTGTTCTGGGAGCAAGGAGCAAACCTGCTCCCATGGCAGGGCAAGGAAGGAAAGCCACTAAAGTTATCTCACACTGCCTTTGGCAGTGGCATTTACGGTGGGTTTTGGCTCTGAAATCATTTCCTCCTTGCTGAGGAAAGGAGGTGAGCCATTCGGAATGGGAATTGCAAACCCTGGAGCCACAGGTTGCACTGACCTAGCCAAGTCAGCTTTGCTGCAAGCAGGGCTCAGGTTCTCCCCAGTTTTATGGCCCAAAAGCTTCAAGGTTGGGCAGACGTGGTCATACCTGAGCCACAACAACCAGTGCATCGCAACAGCAAAGACAGGAGCTGGGTGGCCTTGGCTCCTTCACACCCCAGGCCCACATTTAAGAAATAAAGTACAAATAAAGTCAGAGCCAAACAACCCACATTGGATCCCAGGGGCAATGAGAATTGCCCGTCCCCAGGCTGCAACTTATTGCGGCTGCAGAGCTGAGTAGCTGAATATTGTGGCTGTTCTCAACCCCAATTCTATTCTCTTGAAGCCAAGACACATCAAACTGTGGGGATGCTGATGAACCTTAGCTCTGAAGACACTTTACTCATCCAGTACCAACTGCAGAGGGAAAGGATGTATTTGGGGCTGTATCTCTACGGTACGTAAACTCCATCTTAGAGTAGAATGGTTTGGGTTGGAAGGGACCTCAAAGCCCCTTCAGTCCCACCCCTGCATGGGCAAGGACACCTCCCACTGGATCAGGAGCTCCCAGCCCCATCCAACCTTGACCTTGAACACCTCCAGGGATGGGGCAGCCACAATGCTCTGGGCAGCCTGGGCCAGGGCATCCCCACCCTCAAAGGAACAAAAAAATAAATCTTCCTAATATCTCATCTAAACGTTCCCTCTTTCAGCTTGAAAGTATCTTAGAGCTATCATGGGACACCCAAACACACACATAAAATCACGAGCTACAACCACACAGCAACTTGATTTTGGCAACAGTCAGTGATTCTCCTGAGTTTCCAGAGATCACGAGAGTATTTACAAATCACATTAAAACCTAAATCTCTTGGCAGAGCAGAAAGATCTAAGTTAAAGACAAAACCGACTTATGCCATAGATATTCAAAGAACAGGCAGCAAATGCAATTCAGCATTGATATCATTGCAAAATCTCAATATTTTCATGCCAACCATGATTTTTCGGTACTTACCTCCCGGGGCAGAGCACGTGGCTTTGCAGCACCTGCACAGGCAAAGCCGATCAGATCTACCCACAACACCATAAAGAAGTATTTTAGACCTTGATAAGGCTTTCCATTAACTTCCCAAGCTGCAAAGCAGTTGCTTACAAGGGTTTGAAGAGCAGAAAACTTCTTCCATACTCAACCTCAGTCCCTCCTGATTCCCCAGGAGGACACGACTATCCTGCAACCCCTTTAAGCAGACAAGGCTAGAAATGGTTTGGTTTGTTCAGGTTTATTCACCACAGGGATAAGAGTCATCACCTCCACAGCAAGTGTCGGTGGGAGCAAGGGAAAGGGAGGCAGCAAGGGCAGGGACACGGTGCAAAGGGCTGTGCGGAGGCCATCAGCCTAGATTTAACCCCTAGAAAACACTTCTCTTTTTATAGCCCGAAACCTGAGCCTAAGTACAGCCCACCAGGAAGAGTTTGAGCACCATGTCAAGTGCCTGGGGCTGAGTGGAGAGGAGATCGTGTACGCACCGTGGAAAACGGTACGTGGCTGTTTGCAGGTGGGCGAGGGGCAGCAGGGCCACCACAGCCCCCTCAACCTCAGGCAGGGCTGCTGGAGCTCCAGCTACCAGACTGGGGGCTCGGAGAGAGGCCATCAAGGCAGTGGGAATTATTTACAGGACTAAGGAAACACAGGCTTGCTTCAACAGGTTGGAATCGTAGAATCGTAGAATAGTTTGGGTTGGAAGGGACCTTAAAGATCATCTGGTTGCAACCCACTACCACGGGCAGGGACAACCCACTGATCAGGGGCTCCAAGCCCCATCCAACCTGGCTTTGAACACCTCCAGGGATGGGGCAGCCACAACTTCCCTGGGCAACCTGTTCCAGTGCCTCCCCACTGTCATCATGAAGAAATTCTTCCTCGTGTCTAGTCTAAATCTGCCCCTCTCCAGTTTATACCCAGTGCCCCCAGTCCTATCACTTTGTGAACAGTCCCTCCCAGCTTTCTTATAGCCCCTTCAGGTACTGGAAGGTTGCTATAAGGTCTCCTCGGAGCCTTCTCTTCTCCAGGCTGAACAACCCCAACTCTCTCAGCCTGTCCTCATATGGGAGGTGCAGCAGCTCTCGGATCGTCCTTGTAGCCTCCTCTGGACCCGTTCCAACAGCTCCATCTTGTTCTTATGTTGAGGATCCCAGAATTGGACGCAACACTCCAGATGAGGTCTCACCAGAGAGGGGCAGAATCCCCCCCCTAACCCTGCTGGCCGCGCTTCTGTTGATGCAGCCCAGGACACGGTTTGGCCTTCTGGGCTGCAAGGGCACTTTGCTGGTTCACATCAAGCTTCTCATCAATCAGAACCCCCAAGTCCTCGTCCGCAGGGCTGCTCTCAATCACATCATCCCCCATCCTGTATTGAAACCCCCCCAGACTCCCAAAAGCAAATACCTGCACCAAAGCATCTCCAGTAGGAAACCTGGAAACTGCCTGCCTCCACCTGCAGGGACGGGATAACTAACGCATGGAATTCAGCCCCAAAATTCCTGATTTTGCCCACCCCTGCTCCCTCCCCCTGAAAAGAGACGGTGAGCTGAGAGGGTTCACACCCTGGCTGGCTGTAAATGGGGTGCAGGAAGATCCCTGAAGCCAGTCCTTCTCCCGTCCCAGCACTGGGATGTCCAGCACAGAGGCTGCTTTCAGGCTGGGGTCCAGCCCTGAGGTCCCAGCCCCATGGGTCATCGGGAAAGAGGCAACATCAACCACTCCCACAAAACCAGACTTTTGCTTTTAGTTCTTCTATCAAAACATTAACCTCTGCCACCTAATTTAGGACATTTTACCCTGCAAACAACCCACCCTCCAAGCTAGCTTAACACAGCTTCCTTTTGCAAAGTAGGGCTGAAAAAATACCTTACTTTTTCCTGTCTCATCCAGTCCATCCATTCCTATGGAATCCATCCATCCATCCAGAGCAGGAGCTTCTAGAGGTGTCCAAAAATCCACCCCAAACTGCCAGATTGGACTCGATGTAACCCCTGAAATCCCCCAGCCTCAAAATACTTCTTCTAGAGCTCTTCCCCGCAGGTTCAGGGAACTGGAGATAGGGAGCAGGCACAGGTTGAAGCCCTCACGGTGGAGCGGGGGCAGCTCTCCTCTCCCCGTTGGGCGATGGGCAGCACCTGGGAGGTGTTGGCAGCTGAGAAACCACATCTGAGTAAAATGAAACCAATCAAACAAAGGTGGAACAGGTTTTGGGGACCTTTGTCATCAGGCTGGAAAGACTGACACGAACAGAGCACTAGGGCAGAGACTCAAATATGCTCCTGTCAGCCTGAGGCAGAATTTAAATCACACTAATTCTGAGTGCCTGGATAACACAAGCTTTTTACTTATTTCTCAAGTAGTTTGAACCCCCCTTTCCTTCAGAGCGTGCTTACTGACCCCCAGCACAGCACAGCTTTGCTCCAGACCCCTGCTTTCCTCCTAACAGCACATGGCTGGAAAACGGCACCAACAGTAGCTCCGTGCCCAGATAAGCAACATCTGTGATGGGCAGTGAGGGAACGTCGTAGCTTCTCCAAGCTCTCCCAAACTCAGATAAAAAGGGGGAAGAAAAATACTCCTTCCTTCAGTAAATTCTCTCCTGCTGGTGCACTGACAGTTCCACTTATTCCATTATTGTTTTGGAAGGAGCTGTGTCAAGTGGAAGAAATTGAAAAAGGAAAGAGCCCGCGCGCAGAGCCTGCGGCTGCAGTCACAGCATCACCTGCTCTGGGTACCCACCAGCCTGGGAGCATGGAGAATTGACACCGTGGTCATAGTGTCACCTTCTCTGGGTACCCACCAGCCTGGTAGCGTGGAGAATTGACACCGTGGTCATAGCGTCACCTCCTCTGGGTACCCACCAGCCTGGGAGCGTGGAGAATTGACACTGTGGTCACAGCGTCACCTCCTCTGGGTACCCACCAGCCTGGGAGCGTGGGCAATGGATGCCACCTTACCCAATAAATGTTTTCCTCAAATCCGATGCATCGTGTTGCTGAGCTGCTGGAGAGCAGGGGGTCTGAAGAGATCAGAAACAGGGCTTGCAAAAAGAAATTGAACACCCGGGTCACCTTGTGTGTCATTCCACAAGGAGCGGGGAAAGCCAGCATTGAGCAATGAGGGATGCAAGACAATGTGATACACGGAAGCTTTTTCAGCGCTGACTCAGTGCGCTCAGCTTTGCACCAAGCTTGCAAGAGAGCTCAGCTGAAAATCCAGTGCTTAAATGAAGCAGTAATAGGGGCTAACCAGAAGAGGGCAACCATTAACTATTTTAAATGAGTGTGCCAAGCATTCCATGAGTAACTGGGATATAGAGAAAGCTGGAAACTTCTCAACTGTAGAGTCTGAGAGGAAGAGGGTGCATAGCTAGAAGCAACCACCCAGTTCTCTTGAGACCAGCTTGACATCCAGAAGAAGCCCAGCTGGGGCAGATGCTCCTGCTCAGACTCTTTGGGCTGGTCGAGAGCTTCCACCCAATGTTAATCCACAGCAAGGTTTGCAACATAATACGATGACACCAACATATTATCCCACCAGAGAGGGAGGGGGTTCTGGTAACCCAACCCGGGATGGATTTTTACTTCCCAAGAGGAACAGGTCATGTGTCCTTGTTTCCCAATGAGCTTGGCAGCCAGGAGGTGAGAAGGTTCCAGTGCCAAGATTCACGTGTCTCTCTGTGCCCCTGTGCACCCCTGCACTGTCGGGGACCTCAGGCCTCCCGTCTCACACCCCCAGCCCCAAAGGAAGAAGGCACTGTCCCTCTGTGTCTGCGAACGCAGGGGGAGTTTAAAAAGAAACTGCATTTGCTGCCTGTCTGAAAAGTAATTCAGTCTCAGCTCTAACCTAGTAATTAAGCACTGAAAATATCTCTCTTCCTTAAAAAGGAAGAAAATCAGAAAAGCTGGAGAGCACAATGAAGAGGAGTCCCACTCCTCCCTCTGCAGCAGGAGGGTGCCCCATCCCTGTATGGGAGCATTTGCTGGGCAGCATCTCAGTGTTGAGCACAATTCCTGTAGAAAAAAAATGAGTTTTACAAGGTCCAGTGCATCCAACTCCCTCCTGGTCCCAGGGCACAGGTCCCTACCCAGCCCTTGCTTCAGAATCTTCATCAGCTCGCGACACAAAACATATCCCCCTGCCTCGAGAAGGGGAGGGGAGGGCAGCGGTGCAGGAGGAGATGCTGCCAGCAGCCTTGAGTGCTGCAGTTCGGGCTGCGTCGATAAGCGTCTCAGCTGACGGAAGCTGACGCTGCTGGGAAGCCGTGGCTCAGATTACAAGGACCCAGACTTTATAACTAGATTTATAGCTGAATAAAAGCCTTGTATTACAGTCTGAGGCATAAGGTACTAACAAATACAGCCCAGCCGTTGGCGCAAGTCTTGTAACCGAATCGGAAGCCCCTTGCACTACCAGCTACGGCTACAGAATGACCTTCAGGGAGAGCTCCTGGCTTGGATTTTATTTAAAAAAACATCATACAAAACCTTTCTTTTGAAAACTCTGTAAGCCAGGTTCCTTTGAGGACATAATCACACTGCGGAGTCTCCAGCCTTTCTGGGAAACTCACTACTTGGAAAAGGGAGTTACGGATACTGCACAGACGAGCAAAGTCCAGCAGCACCCAGAGACAGGTTAACAGTACCTGAACAGCCCTGACTCGCCCCTGCCATGGCCAGCCTTGATCTCACGATTGCTGGTTTTTCCCTCCCAGGTCCTCATAGGGAGAGTCATTCATTCCACTTTCCATATGAGGATGGACAGAGAAGTTGGGGTTGTTCAGCCTGCAGAAGAGAAGGCTCTACGGAGACCTTCCGGCAGCTTCCAGTGCTGAAAGGGGCTGCAGGAAAGTTGGGGAGGGGCTCTTGATCAGGGAGAGGAGGGATATGATGAGGAGAATGGTTTTAAGATGAAAGAGAGGAGGCTGAGATGAGATCTTAGGAAGAAATCTTTTCCTGTGAGGATGGCAAGGCACTGGCTCAGGTTGCCCAGAGCAGTGGTGGCTTCCCCATCCCTGGAGGTGTTCAAGACCAGGTTGGATGGGGCTTGGAGCTCCTGCTCCAGTGGGAGGTGTCCCTGCCCAGAGCAGGGGTGGAACTGGATGGGTTTTGAGGTCCCTTCCAACTCAAATCATTCTAGGATTCTAATTCTCAGTGTCAGTGTCCTTGGTGAGAATCGCCCCAGAAAGAGTTTGGCCACAAACAGCACCACTAAACCATGTCCAGAAAGAAATGCAGACGTGGTATCTCTTTGACAGACCTTTATTAGCAGACTGTTCCCTACATGAAGAATCCAAGTTAGATTTGCATTATAACAATTTGTGGTTATAGCTACAAAGATGGTTGTCATTTTGCATTGATTTTTGCATTCTGATATTCATTTTCCCATTAGGCCACGCTGGTAGGAAGGAGCCACTGCAGAATTTATGACAGGTCTCAAGAAGGAGGGGTGGAAAAAAAAATCATATCACTACTCCAGACTGGCTAGATTTTCGTGTGGCTAAATGCTGACAGCACTGGATTGTCAAGGCAGAGCCTCACCTGGAGATGCTCTATGAAGCTCCAGAATCTGTCAGCAAAGAAGCAGCTGCTGAGTGCTAGCAAACCATTTTCAGGTTTCTCACACGCTTGTCCACAGTGCCTGCTTGATGTGAAGACCATCAGCTCAGAAGCAGGCCCTGCCAATTCAGCCTCAAAGCACAACGGCAGCAGCTTGTGTCCAAGTGCAAGTTTCCATCCACCTCTCTGGAAACTTGTATTTTTTTTAGCCCCTGAGATTTCTTCCCTCCCCCCTTACCTAAAAATTCCCCAGATTGCTCTCAATTAGCGGGTGTGACATTCAACATACACGGACCTTCTTCTTCCCAACTTCACCCATCCACCTGAAAGCCTTTCAGCCACGCACAGAGGCAATTCCAGACTAAGGCGAGCCTCACAGTGCACTCTCTCCCTCCTCCCCAGGTACTGCTTCCTCAACAGTTCCCTTCTATCCTATGGCTTCTTGCTACAGAATTTCTCTGGGCTGAGGTCCTCCAGCAACAACCACAGATGTGAGAAAGGCAGCTCAAGCCCCAAAGGGAAGGTACACAAGCAACTTTAGCATCCCTCCCCACAACTCAGCTGTGATATAAGAGAACAAAGAGAACTTTTTATAACAGGAGAAATACAAGCACAGTAACAATATTTAAACAAGTCTATAAAAATAGTCTGACATAACTCTGTTCAAATAAATACAAAATAAATATGCTTTAAGCAGTAAAACAGTGGAATGCAAATGCTGGTCCATTTTGCCCAAAATGGAAAATTGGATGAGGATCTCAAGCTTTGGTGGCCAGATCCTATCAACTGAAGTAGCCCATAACACAGTCAGAGAAATTTTAAAGCCTCCTCTTTCCCTTAGCCTTATGTAAAGCACCCTTTGAAAGAAAAGCAAGCGTATCTTCAGGACTGAAAGCTCGCCAGTCCCAGTGACAACCAGCCCCTCTCCTAACACCCCTTCCCACAGCAGACATGCTCCTGTCTCGGGGACTCCAGCCCACTAATGCAAACCTGAATGTCTAGAGGTCTAAAGAGATAGATAGCAGCATAGCCACAGGGCTTGGAAAAGGTCCACGAGCTGCCCTCGGCACCAGGCAGAATGGAATTCAGCGGTGCATGCAACGCTGCACAGGGGCTCTCGTGTCGTGCTTGGGAGCACGACTGCACAGGAGCTGTGAAATATTGTCTTTTGTTCACTAAAGCCATGCATCAAGGTGCCAGTCCACCCAGGGCTCTCCTGCCTTCCCTTTTCCAAGCCCCTGCTGAGTATAAGACAAGCCAATCCCAGCATGCAAAGGATACAGGCATGCAGGCTCTGGTCTGCTGCTTCTGTTAGTAAGTGCATCTTGTTAGTGGATTTATGAGACACACTTAAACCTATAAAAAATAAATAATCCTAATTCTTCATCAGGCTGGCTTACATAACCTTCAGCCTGACTGGCTAAACCACTGCCCACCAGCCCTCAAAACCAGTATAATTCAAAGTTACATTTCATGTCAAGTCTTGGAAGCAGAACATGAATGTCTCCTACCCACAGGAATATATGTAAACAGAATAACAAGCCCAGTGTGGCAGCAGCTCCTACACAAGGTTTGTACAAATTTAAACAATGGGTAGGAAATTAAACTGAATGGAAAAAGAAGCTCTCTGAATGGAACAAGAAGCTCTTTCAGCAAGTCAGAAGGTGCTCATCTGCAGGCAAACAGCTCTGTACACGCAACACGCTGAAAGGAGACCTGTTACCCAAATCTTTGCTACTCTGCCATACCGCTGGGAGCTGACCTCAGCAACCCATGCTTTAAGATTCTCCCAGGAGTTCACCTCCTGGCCTCCCAAAAGGCCCAACAAAAAGGACTACGTGATGGTCTATGTGGTGCTCTTGAGTAGCAAGATGGCAAAGGACACCAGATCCTCCCCCTTCCCCTTACTGACTCACACACTATCTGAGATTTCACAGCTTTGCTTAGTCAGCTTAGTGTCAACACATTCACAGAATGAGAGATGGCCATACGTCTTGGGACTGCACCCCAAGATTTCAGAGTTCAAAGTCCTCAGCATCTCCTGGTCACCGTGACTGCACACCCAGAGTCATCTTCAAGTTTTCATAAACGACGTAGCTGATGCTTACAGCTGGGATCACCTTCATAAAGTTTGGTGCCAGACCACGGTAAAGACCAAATGCTCCCTCTGTCTTCAGAATGTGTTTAAAGAGTCCTCTCATTGTCACTTCTGGGGCACCCTCCACCGAAGCTGTAATAGGAAAAGGCACAATAAATAATGCAACACTAAGATAACATCTGTCTCACCAAGTTCTGACTCATGTGCTTCTCGTGGCTGTTCACAGACCAAAGATGCTTCATGCGGGTTGGAATCTAACTTCTCAGCCAGCCACAGCCACACGCTGCACCATCACAGCCACTTTCCCAAACTGTTGTGCGGATGCCCTTAGCCCATAACTCTTGATCTGGGCAAAACAGAACCTCTGTCCTGGAGGTGCTTGGCCCCAGATGCTAAAGGCAGCACAAAGTCCACTGTCCTCTTGCAGCACAGCAAACAGCCTCCTGTTAAGCTGCACAGGCCCGTTAGGGCTGTTGTTGCAATGTTTACACCAGAGGACCTTTACCCTGCTCAGAGAGCATGAAGGGAACTCCCACAGTTCCCAGAAGTTCTCACCTTGGGCCTGCATGCGTGTCCTTACAAGAGCCAGTGGGTAACTGGCCAGCTGCCCACAGGTACTGGAGATGGTACCACAAGCCAGCAGAACAAAAACTCCAGGGTCAGCACTGTTGACAGCATAACGTTGCAACCAGGCATTTTTTAGTGTCTGGAAGGAACAAGCCAGATGTTAGCAGTGAAGAGGCTATCAAAAGAATATCACATTACATAAAAGATCAAGCATAAAGCCCCAGAAAGCTATGTGCAATTTCAGTCAGAAGCACCAGGCTCCTCATGTTTTTAAGCTACTCCTACTGTAGTGCCTGGGGAAAAACGCTTCTTTACTTTTCTGCTGCAAATTTGTCATTAATAAAAAAACAAAACAAAAAAACAAGGGACCATGGATGATGTTGACTAGAAAAGGAGAATCACTACTGGATAGTCTTTTAGGCCACTTTGGCTACAAGTTCACCTGTGACCCTTAAGGCTGACCAGGAAAGTTCTGAAAAGCCAATTAAGCTCCTATGGTAGCCACCAGGTCTGGCATTGCTAAAGCTACACGAGCAGCACAGCCCTACAAAAGACTAAAGGCTTCATACCTCATAGACTGCCAGGTCGATACCAGCGTACGGAATGATTCCTAGCATGTTGGGGATGTAGCCTTTGTAGAAGGCAGCCATTCCTTCCTTCGAAAGGATGTTTTTGGCACAATCCAACATGCCCGAATATTGTCCCGTCTTCCTCAGAGCCATCCTTGTTTTCAGAACCTAAAAGACAAGAAGAAATGCCTTGAAGGTCTACAGGAGAAAAACATACAGACACTATTAAAAGTGTGATGTTCAGCATTACAGCATGTGTCACGCAAGCAGCAGTACTTGTATCATCTCTGAGAACTCATTAATTAAGCTATGACAGAGCTGGTGTTCCACCCATGTCTTCCCCATCCGCTCCCTGCCATGCCCCTCACTGCACTGCTCACCTCCATGGGGTAGATGCTGCTCTGTGCAATGGCCCCAGCCAGAGAACCCGCTAACAGCCGCTCATGAATCCTCAGCATTTCTTGGTCAGTACCGATGAACCTCTTGATCTGTAGAAGACAAAACACACATTGAGGCTCACTGACTTCTCACTGTCTTCACTTTCAGTTTTTCATTCTGCAAATCCTTCTGCACTCAAACTTTGTGGCCTTTTACTCACCTGCTCATAGGCCATGAACTTAATAGCAGATTCCGGTGCGATCTTCAACACATTGATGCCATTCCCTCGCCACAGTGACCTTGGTCCACCCTCTCGGATCATTTGAGTAAAACCGCCAACGATGCACATGTTGTTACTGCGGGAGGCATGAACCTGGAAGACAACGCGCAAGCTTGGCTTAGTTCCAGACCTGATTACGACAGTGCGATGTTTTTCCATAATCCAGGGACAAAAGGGCACTTTTTTATTTACCCAGAGATTTGCCAAGGCCTTAATCCCTTCCAGATAACTTCTACAATAGGAAAACAAGCTTCTTTTCTTTTTTGTGAAGCCCAGCGTTAAATAATGAATCTAATCAATATCTCCCTCTGGAATGGGAGGAAACAGTAACGGGCAACTCCCATACATTGAGTAGGATCAGTTACCCAGGGTAAACTTCTCAGGTGGCTCAAAAGCAGGTGCAGTGACAAAGCAGGCTAATATCAAGTTTTTCTAACCCTTCTAACACTGATAATACTTATATTAACGACAAGCTCTGCCAGCTGACCACCACAACCACTTCAACTCTCATGGCCTCAGGGTCTCTAATGGGAACACAAGACTTGGATCTGTTTCGCAAAAACCCACGTTCTCCAGTGCTGTAAACCACAAAGCTCTCTAACTATTGACAGTTTTCACGTGTCTACCTCCCAAAAGATTCTCCATTTTATATTACATCACTATTTTTCAAAGCTTTTTAGACTATTTGAATGATATAAGAGCAATGAGATTAATCCTTGCCAGAGAGCTGTGCCATATTGATGAACATCATCTCCTCCGTATCCAAGAATATTAAAGGGATCTGCCCAAGTATTTAAACAAACTGGAACTGCTCCATCATACCTGCATCAACACTTTCAAGCGGTCCAAGGGAGCCGTACAGGTTCTGGACACGGCACCTGCACCTCCACCTGCAACCAGATGTCTCCACCACATCCCTGTCTGCCTCTCTTCCACTGTGAACTCATCAGGAACAGTCAAATTCTCTCCTACATCAAAGATCTGCAAAAAAAATAAGGTGTTGAGGAATGTTTCATCAGCTAGGGATCTTGCCAAAGTTGTATTGCTCTTTATCAGTGCTAAGTGCTGAAGCCCTGGATGTGCTTATTCCAAGTCAGCAGCTTATCTAGAGCAATTAACTGCTGTGTTTGGCCACAGGAACCGCACACCACAAGGGGAACCTTCACACTTAAAGATTTCTGTCCAAGAAGCTGGCAACTGCTGAACATTTGTCTGCATTACAATACCGTGGATCGTAGCAAGGAACAAAATGATCAACTGTGGGCAGCTGCACAGCAAAAGAGCTGGACCTCTCCGGAACCTCCCAAGCTCACAGGCAGTTTAATCTCGTTACATGCTATTTACACATCCTGAAATATCTCCAGAAAGGATGGCTGCCTGTCAAATCAGTTTCTAATCTTAACAGGTCCTGAACCAGCAAGGGCTGGTCATTGGTATGAGCTCTAAGAGGTGCAGGCCAGGTGAACACCCTCATCATTTTGCAGAACATGCAGCCGTTATCACCTGTGCCAGAGGCTTTAGAAGCTGTGCCAGTGATAGGTAGGATGATAACAGGACAGGAAGTAATTTGGCTTCGAGGTCTACAAGGCAGCTACTGAACCACGAAGAGAAAGATAGAGACTGCTGATAGCAGCTCCTGGGGGTCAGTACTCTAAGAAGCTGAGGAGATACCAAGACCCATTGCGGAGAGGCCATTTCTTACCGTAGAGTGCTTCCAGTACAGAATGATTTCAGGAATGTTCTCCACTGGGTGCAGCAGGTGATAGTCTCGCCACTCATTCCAGTCAATTGTCATTGTCCCATTTTTATCCATGCTAAAAAGATTTATCATTACATGAATACAGACTCCCACTTAGTTACAAATTCCTCTTCCCGTTCCCTTTGATTGTTCAGGCTTACACAATAAAAAGCTTTGCAAAGCAACTACTAAAAGACTTCTAAAGAGACACAAGACAAAGCTAGGAAATCTTCTGTTCACCAAACACTGCAGAGAAATAGAAATGGGCTCCCTTTTCCTTCCTCTCTTCCCTTTAAATGACTCACAGGAGTAGTTGAACCCCCTCCTACCAAACTTCACCCAACATAACTGACACTGAAGGGAAAATAATACTTACTAGGTGACAGGACCCCAGAAGTGTCCCGTCCTTATTCTGACACACAGGCAAACAGACAGAGGGAAGGTAGCAGAGGAAAGAAAGAGGAAAAAAACAGCACAAATAAGTGGTTGTTAACATGTTAGTGCCACATGCATAAAGCACTCAATTTTCAAAGAGCAACAGCAGAGTCCCTCTCCAAAGCAGCAAGCTCAGGGCAGCAAGACAATCAGACAGGGATGCAAATCAGCTCAGGTGCAAGCACGTCCCCACAAAGGGTCACCAAGAGAAGAGATTCTGAAAGTAACTCTCCATAATGCATTACGACCATATAAGTCAATTCATGGAAAAATAAAATCAAAATGAAGACTAATAGGCAAAAGGGGAGGAGCTGAAATCTCTGGAAAGTGTGTGCAGGGTAGAAGGAGGAGATGAGTTCCATGTCCCTACACTTCCTTTTAACCCACTTGACAGTAAAATGGAAGAACCAGCTGAATCCTCACCTCTTCAGTATTTTCTCAGCCTGCTGTTCAGAGATCTTGACTCCCAGGTCACGAAGGGACTGTACAATCTCCTGGGCATCAATGCGGCCTGCAAAGATAAGCCAGTGAGCTCAAGTATAGGTGTCACAAGCTAATGCCTGTAGTAGTCTACTCATAAGCACAAGAAAGGTGTTTACCATCATTCTTCTTATCCAAACTCTTAAAGACCAGTCTCAGCTTCTTTTCATGATCTTGGAGATAGTGAACAAACTCCTCAAAATCCAGCTGTCCATCCAGGTCCTTGTCTCCAGCCTTCACAATTTTCTGTTCAGAAAACAAATAAAAACCCATCAGTTCCTTTGTTCATTCAGACAGACCTGCTCCTTCTTCCACCATAACTAAAGATCATTTGCTACACAACCAAGCCTTCCTCCAGAAAGCAGCTGACAATCATAATTCCTCAAAGAAATCTGATCAAAGCAGTAGTGTAGCAAAGTCACCTGATGCCAGACAACTGTCTCCCAATATCAGTTATGCAGATGGAATGCCTCACACTTTTATCATGGATCCTCTGCTAGCATTATGTGTCTAATCTCAATCCTGCATCTTGATTAACACCTTACACAGCCTTTATGGAGGTTCCTGTACTAAGTTTGAGGCAACAGATTCATAAAAGTGAATCACTAAACTTCAGGTAATAAAAAAGCCGGAATGGGAGAAGGAATTTCATGCCTCCTACGATCCTTAGAGAAGTAAGCTCCCTCTGGCAGTAACTAACTCCAACCAGAAAAAGCCTGTCCAGCTCAAGTGGACACAGCCAAAGATAAAAACCCCTATGAACTGGTTTAGGCACCCTGGAGCTATGTGCTTTAATTATACAAAGTTTCCAGCAGATGCATCCAGAACAAGAACAGGTTCTTAGAAGGACAAAGCTAAAATCAAGATCAGACTCTGTGCCAGACATCTAGGACAAGGTAAATGACTAATTAACTCGCTGCAGCATGGGGCAATAACAGATGGACTGTCCTGTCGAAGGGCACACAGCTACTTGTTGACAGGAGAGGTGATCTCCTGGCTGCAAGAATGTGGCTCCGGGAGTTCCTATTCTCATTCTTGTTTTCAGTCACTTGCCTTTGATGGCCTTTTTCAAGGTGAATCAGTGAGCAACACTAAATTAGGTGTGATTCAGTCTACTTCATCACCTACATTTTTTGTTTTAACTCTAGTAACACTTATGCGAACAGCAGGTGCCGTGTGAAGGAAGCCCTGAGCCAAGATCAGACACGGGGCTAACCCTCTGTTCAACAATATCTTGTCAATATTTAGGCTTCAAAACATAATAGGCAAGGCTAAGGTTATTGTGATATTTCCTCGGAGCCCAAGTCCCCTTCATAAGCCTTAAGTCTTTGTTTCAAAGGCATTTTAAATGACTTCAGTACTAAATACCTCACTATCCCTCTCTCACCCCACCAAGTGCTGTCACCCTAGCCTTAATGCTGGAAGGATTATTCCTAATCGCTTTATGAACCTTAAATAAGAAAGTGCTGTCCCAGCTGCCATGACCTTTGAGGTGTGCTCAGTATTCTTAACCTGCAATTTATCATATGACTGTTGTAAAGTTCAGCTATGAACCCACATTCAACTTGGAGGCTAAAGATAGACCCACATCCCTCGCCTGTCAGCAGATCGGCCTTCAACAGCTGAATCAGGGCTTCCCTCCACGCGGCAACCCCCAGCCAGCTGGCAGGCACCAAGAATTTGGAGGCACTGTAAGAGAGAGGTGACTGTGCAACTGCTCCCACTCTCTCAGTGTGCCCCTAACAACCAAGGGGATGTGCAACGAGCGATCGTGACCAAAGGTAATAAAAGCTGCCTTGCTTTGCCAGCCTTCTTCCACCACAATCGCAAAGCCAAACTGCTGCAAGGCTGCCAAACAGCAACCTGCAACACACGCGGGAAGGGTGCAAAAGCCAAGCTCCCAGCATATTCTCCAGAAATACGAACAAATGCCTGCCTGCAGCTCTTTGCCTTTAACAGCAAATACGAAACCCCCGCAGACAGAACTGCTCATTAACAGCCACGCTGGCTGCAGATGTTCCTATAGTCACCTACGTAACACACTGCGCAGGCAGCACGCTCTGAGACCCTAGACATCTTAAAGCCTGCCAGTTTGTGCATCTGCACAGAGGTACAAAATGCCTCCCCAGCTCTGCTGTTCAATAATGTGAGCTCTTGACAGCCCTGTAATGAAAATCACAGCAGCACGCTGAAAGGAAGGGCTAATAGAGTCAGACAGAGCACTCCACAGATTTATTGCATCGCTCTTCTCTGTGAATGGAAATGCTCTTGCACAACCTCCCTCAGCTCAGCTCACCCACTGCTGCTGAGCCATTCTCTGCTCACAGCACAAACCAGTTCACCTTCACCAGGGGGCGAGACCTGCACCAGCTGGAGCAGACATTGGATTAAACCACTCCCAGCAGAAGGGCGTAAGGAAGAGGATGTGAAGTGTTCTACTTAAGCAGACCAATTAAAGCAGAGGAATCCACAAGTTGGAAAACCCCTTTTTCTATTTAACTCTGCATGGTTTAAACTCAACTGGTTTAAAAAGTCAAAGGCACTGAGATCCTGACAGATTAAAGCCAAAAGAATCAAAAAAGTCAACTCCACGCTGCTTCGGCAATCCCTGGCAAGGGCAAAAGAGATTCATCCATGATCTGACCTAGCTATTACGACAGAGCCAACATGAACTTCTCCCCCTCCGACCAGCCACTCGGGGTGTTGGAGAACACCCCTCCATAGCTCGCTCCCTCCCATTCCTCCCTGGAGGCCATACCTGCTTCCACTGGCGGTAGGTGGTGAACTCCTGGGAAGGAATGAGGAGGCTGAGTCGGAAGATGGATTTGAGTTCAGTCGGCAGCCCCTTCGACTCGAAGTATTCAAACTCCGTCTGCGACTGCCCAAGCACTGGCACATACAGACAGAGGCAGAGCATCTTTCTGAGCCAGAGACCCAGCTGCCCTGCTCAGACCGACCGGGAAGGTAAGTAAAACTGAGTGATTCCTCTGAGCTAATTTCAGTGCGTAGTGGAAAGGAAATGCCGGCAAGTCTTATGACACATGCCTATGAGCGAAGCCGGCTCCAGAGGGATTGGCTGTACAAGCCCTGCCCTTCTACTTAAAAGGGAAGCGGGTTGCTGTAAAGTCCCACCCAGCTGCCAGACACAGGAGAAGGAGGCAGCATGTGAGCTGCTCCAATTGCTCAACCCCAGGCTCTAATTAAGCTCAGAGACCTTACATCACACTCACCACAAGTTAACTCTTGCTGGCCTTCTGTTAATCCAAGGGGCTTTGGCCAACAGCCAAGGTGCTCACTTACTGCTCCTTACATCCCATGGGTCCTTTGTGGTACTTTGCTCACCCCTCCAGGGCTTTACACAGACAGCACAGTAGGGACCAGTCTTGATCACAACCTCTCCCACCACATAACACCCGAGTACTCTCAGTCTTCCTCTTCCCAAATTTCTTCCTCTAAAACACAGTAAAACACCTACTTACTGCTTTCACACGTTTTGGATACCCAGCTTAGGCAAAAGCCTGGAAATTCCACTTTTCTAAGGTCACTTTGCTATGCCAGTTGTTTGCTTTTGCCTGCAAGTTCTCCTAAAACCACTTGTGCCAGGTAGGAGCAGGCAACCTCTGCGTATCATGATCTCTCTCCTCTGCAGCTCTACAGAGTTACTGATACAGGAGCAATAAAGCCCACACAGAAGGTTTGCCACAGTGCCAGATACCCAGAAAAAAATACCAAAATCAAGGGCAGGCTTCAAAATCTCCACTAAGCATCCACACAGCACTTATATCAGCTGAATAGTTTTTCCTCCTCTTCCAACTACAATTAAACATCACAGTTGGATATGTGCTATAATGAGAAGTGTCCTGGGCAGAACAACATCTTCCAGTTTCTACCATTTACAGTATAACTACTTTGTAAGTGAGTTCCTGATCTTTCATCAAGAGCAAGCCGGGCTGCAGAGGGAGTGTGGCACACGCATCATTTAACGCGGATATAATTGCAGGCTTCTGAGCATCGATGGGACTGATATATTGGATAACACCCAGCTCTACAATGGAAGTACCAAACAAGTGCAGCAGGTAACAATGCTGCTCAGTAGAGGTTTACTGATCGCTAACATGCATTTCGAAATAGTTATAGGTTTGATATGTATCAAAGAGAAGCTATCGCACAAGGAAGATGCAAAAAGCCACAGCCAATAATCAAAACATCATAATCCTGTCTGCACTTGAAGTAACACAGTATGTTTGCTAAACTGGCTTAAACCAGTCCAGCTAACAGCTTTCCCCACCAGTGCGGACACAGCAACATTTTCTTGTGTTTGCTCTGTTGAAACAGACTGCCTGGCCAGTGCAAAGTCGAATAAGCAATCCTCTCCTCAGATGCTAATGCACAAGGGGCCTTGTCATAGCATTTTGTTCTTTAGATTTAAAGAAAAGCCAGGGTCTGTAATAAGCTGTTTATGGAGCTGTGTGTCAATCACATAAATAGGGAATATTTAATCTGGGGCTTTATTTCAAGGATTTTTATCCTAAAAAGCTTAATAGATCACGACTTGCAGCAATTTGGTACCCTTGAGAGTCATGACCTACAATGGTTTCCTTACCCCCCTCCCCATCACCTCGTCTACCATGGCACTACCGCTACGTTACCTAACCAGGCTTAACCTACTCCCTGCTGACGTCTCTCCACACGAAAACACTTTCAGGGACTTCAGATCCTCTTAAAGATCAGCTGCAGCAGCTCTCTACATGCGTGCCAACAGCCCACCCCAGCCCTCTCACCAAGCAGAGCCTCACAGCAAGCAGCACCCCAATGCCAAAGGCCACCAGCCAAGAACAAGCGCCTGCAGCAGCCTGACCAAGAGGAGCAGCTCCCCACCAGTCCCAGGGAGTAAGTGAACAAACCTAACTCAGAATTGTCCCACCAAGCCTCAAGATCCTCCACAGTCCTTCCCACAAGTTGCCAAGCATCATTACTGTAGCTGCTCAGTTGCTATGCCAACGTGATGCAGATTTTCCTAATAAACTCTGTCTGGAGCTGGCAGCTAGAGAGAAAAGGCAAAATCTGCACATTTTAGGAAAAAAAGCCCTACTACCTACGTCAGAGGAAGGGAGAAAGGTAATGAGGCTGAGAAAGCTGATTTCAAGCAGGGTATTAATTACAGGACAGCAAGCTAAGAAGGAGAGACAGATTATGACTGAAGTTTATACCAGAAATTCTGGCTGTAACGACAAAGGGAACTTAAATAGCATTAACAAGGTTTTAGATTTCACCTAAAAGAACCCTGGTAAATGAGCTGCAGCGATCAGTGCTCCTTGAACACAACTCATCTGGAGCGGCCACCTGGGTTTTGGCACACAGTCAGCCTCACTTCCCCAGCCCCTGACCTGTGCCCAGGGCCAGATCACCGCAGGCAGCAGCACACCCACCCTAGGGCTTCAGGAGTGAGCTATGGACAGCACATCCGCTCATTAGCAGTGGCTATTCCTGATCACACCAAGGACAGGGTACAGAGCTCTTAATAAAGTCAGCCCTTTCAAGTCTCCCTCCCTGATCCTTCTTCTGTCCGTCAATCATCCTTCTGTGAATGAAGCCAGAGCTGGACCTGCACGCTTGTGGTTGACCTGAAGCCAGCTTAGCTAACATCCTCCTGTGCCAAAGGGAGTGCTAGATGAGTCCATTTTTTTACTCCAAAAGGCTTGCTTTTTCTGCCATCAAGGAATCTGCAAACTCATTGTCCATTTTATTTTTAGGATCTAGTTCTTATTTAAATGCTGCACATTTCAACACCCTACCATTCCAGTGTTAACCTTTCCGAGTCATTTGTACTTTTGTAGGCATCTGCTTCATCCCTGATTTACTAGATCAGCTCCTCAATGTACCTTCCAAAGGATGGGAGGACGCAGCCATACAAGGAGCAGGAAAGCATGCCGTTTAATTTTGAATTTGCTTGGCTAAAAAAAAAAAAAAAGTCTCTAAAAATATCAAGTGCCAGTAAGCGTCACAGCCACATCACATCCTCCTTCAGAGGCAAAACAATGTTCTGGGAGAGGACACCATGGGCCAGAAAGAACCATTATCACTCAGAGTTTTCACTAGGTTCTGCTGACCTGGCCTTTTATAATTTCAGGAAACTAGCTTATAATTAATTGTACAGTACAGAAAGTCCCCACAAAGCATAAACAAAGTGTGAAGTGTATGATGAGGGGGAGTTAATCATTTAAGAGACCCCAGCAGAGAAAAGAGCTGCAGCCAGCCAAGGGTGTGCAAGGGGAAGGAGAGAGGCCAGGGAGGGCAGACAACACCACATTTGATATAAAGGCAACCAGGAAAGGTAACCTGTTCCTTTGACAACACACGATCCAAAGTTACAAGTCCAGATGGTGACATCAGGGACAGATCATACCTCTCTCCTGTGTACACACATCCAGGGGCCAACACATCACATTTGCAAGCAGTATTTTCTCCTCCATTTACAATAACAACCTCCTGTCGAAATCGGTACCTTCAAGCAAGGATCTGAGCAGAAGCATGTCAGCTACAATGTGAAGACTGAAGAGCCACAGCTAGGAAGCACTAGGTCTAATTTCTCAATACATGTAAATTCCTTACAGTAACCCCAGTATCAGGTGTGATATTTTGTGTGTTTTATCAGATATGTAATAACAGGTGTTTTTACAGAACAAAGTAGCACATCAGTCAAGAGGCTTCTCCCAAGGTCACAGGGGTTCACTGGCAGGGAACAAAAGCTGTGTCCCCCACATTTTCTTTCAAAGCCAAATCATGCTGTTTGCTCATGGTGGTTTATAATGTATCCCTAAGGCTGTACTCGCCTTTTTGCAACACATCTCCTTCAGACAGGTAATTAGAACACAGATATCTGATCAAGCACAAACAAGTCATTGCAGCTTAACAAGTTACTGGCCACCAGCTGAGCCGTGATGGCTAGATGCAGTATTAGCCGGTCTGAATCGCAAGGTAAAACGTATCTGCATAATCCTCACCAGAAGAGCTTTACACTGCATTTTACTTTACAACCAGGACAGGCTAAAATTACACAGTCAAAACCTCTGAGCAGATGGGCAGTCACTTCCTAAGCTGCAATAACTCCCTTTTACCACATCCTTATCCCTCTAGGTATTTCTTCATTAGCCAATTTTAGGGTTCCTATGCAGCAAAACTTCCCAGGGTCATACAGGGAAGAGGAGATTGGTACCAGCTTTCAAAGACAGCTTCATTCACAGGTGTGAACAGATGGACTCTCCCTGACTGAGGGACCATTGTTCCCCTGGCAGACAGATTTTCAGCCCTACGCTTTCAAGGTTTTCATCACAACCTCCTTCAGCTCTGAGACTCTGTCCTTCTTCAACCCCTGTGGGCAAAAGTCCTCCTCTCAAAAAGCACCTGCTCCTCTTTTTGAGAAGGATGCACAGGACTAACTGCTAACGACAGGGATGAAGGCAAAAGCCCCAGCAGATTTTTTCAGTCCGATTCAAGCAGGGAGTGGCTTCTGCTCCCCAGAATACAAAACGCACCCTGCCTGTTTCCATTCACAACGGCAGCAGAAAGGATACAACTTGAACCTGCTCGCCCCCTATTTTAGAGGGAAAGCATACAACAAGAACCATTCCCAATTCCCTGTAAAATAAACTGGATCCTGCAAGTCTCACAGAACTCTCAGCCCCTGCTGCAGCCCTGGAGCATTATCACAAGCTCCCACCACTCGCAGAGGTTATGCCTGACTCCTTCTCCTTTAATCCCATGTCACACTCGGTCTCAAACCACCCGTAGTCAGAGCCGACTGCACCATCCTCAGGAGAAACGGGCAGTATTCCCTCCCCATCAAAAATAAACCAGAACTCTGCAACTGAAGCCCAGGCATTAAACTAAGCAGCTTTTGTTTGCCTCCCCCCAGACAAAGCCTCACCATTTATTCTCTGCCAACTGTGCGCACCCACCACCTCCCCTCTCTCCCACCCTGCAGGAAGTTCCCATCCTCATACAGACTTCAGCCTCTCCCTTGTGCCACCCCGCTCCCCAGGGACAAGCTTGACTCTCTTCCGGGCTGTGCCATTCATATAATACAGCCAGTTACTCATTTGCTCAAAACATGCTAGCTTTTCCCGAGGCTTGTGAAATTACCAGAGACTGACTCCGGAACACTGAGATCTATTTGATCCTTTGCTGGTCTCCGGCGCAGGGGTGGGACCCATCACTAAACTGCATTATCATTCCTGCCCTCTCAGTTAAGCTTCTTACAGGTTGCCCAGGAACCTTCCAGACCCCAGATTCTCCCTTACCCCTAAATTTCCCCCCTTTGAACATCATGTCTGAAAGGTTTGATCATCTCCCCTCTCCAATGTAATTCCCCTCATCCCCCAACATTTCCCTTCTAACAGGAACACGCATTGGACCCTGCTCCCTTTTCCTGTTCCTCTCCCCCCCTCCCCAAACACTCCCCCCCCACACACACACTTACTCACACACTCCTCCTGCAACACCCCTACTCCCGGCAGACCCCACACTCCGCTGTCATGTGCGCCAACCCCTCCTCAGGCCCCTCAATATCCCGTTACCTTTGGAAAGTGCTCTGCGGGTCCAACCACCAGTAGGATAGTTGGTCTCCTTTCAGTGGGATCAGTCCCTCTGTCCTGTGGCTTCCCCAACATCTTTGGCCCTTTCTCCCCGGGGCCTGGAAGTGGGGTGGTGTTTCTGGCCTCATCCTCTTTTTCATTTGCAGGACCTTGGCATATGGCCCTGGGAAGGAAGCTAGACAGAAAATGCCAAAGGGTCTGCAGCATTGCTGCTCCAGCAAGCGTCCCAGGCAGGGAAACCCTGCGCGCTCAAGAGCTGCCTGCTGCCAAGGATGATGTGACTGCACTACCAAGCACCCCCAAGACGGGAATCGGCACAGCAGCCAGCGGGAGGTTCAACCCAGCGACTCCACAGGCTCAGAATCTTTACAGACCGCTCTTGCGGATGCTTCCTGCCTTTTGAAATTGCTGCTACTGCAGTCGTGCCTGGCCTGACAAGCAGCTCATTGTACCAGAGCCTCAGAAATCTGGTGGCAACAGACAAAGCACAAGACCCCTGGCACAGAGAAGCCGAGATGCTGAGCTTTGGAGACTGCTGGGACAGAAAAGCCGAGACGCTGCGCTTAAGAGGAAAGCTAAAAAGAGAAGCTTCCGAGAGAAGCTTCTCAGAGCTGCCAATTAACCCATGCGTCCCAGCTCATCCTAACGGCACATCAGGCGAGCAGCAAGGCTGAACACCCAGGCTGCGTCCCCACTGCAGCAGTGCCCAGCCAATCCTGGCTCCCAACACTGCGGTGCTCCGGAGCGAGGCAGCGCGCGCAGCCAGGCGGGAGCGCGCCCTCGGCGCAGGAGGCAGCCCGCAGAGGAGCGCGCCTGCCAGCTCCATCAGGCCGGGACGGCAGGGAGGGCAGCAGGGTGGGCATTCAGTGTGCAGACCCCACAGCCCCGAGGCAGTTGTCCAGCGCGGGATTGTCCGAGGCGTGTACGTACCCACTGCTTCAGCTGCAGCTCTTTGTTAGAGCAGCAGATGGTTCTCCAGAGAGAAGCTGGCTTTTCCCAGCCATAGCTGAATTAACCTCTAACTGCACCCTCTCTCCCTGGTCTATTATAGTCTCATCCGTCATTACAATAGCTCTTTGGTGCTGCATTGTGCTTCACCATTTGGCTTTCAGCGCAACGCAGCGACACACTTGCACAGCATTTATGGCTATTCATCTATGCACGATCTAATGGGCTGTGATTAAGCCATACCCAGCAGAGCGAGTTCTGCCAAAGGAGCCAGTAACCGTGTCACCAAGGCAGGATTAGCCAGAGCAGGACTACAAGTATCTATCAATGTATAAGCACAGAATGTGACACCCCCTAAATTCCTACAAGAACACATTTCTTCTGCCACCACAGCAGTACTTGCTCACCGCCCCGGCTGGGCTGTGGGGGCTCTTGGCCTCCTGACCCAGCACTGCCAGGAAAGCCAGCGGAACCCCACAGGCACAACGGCAGGTCGGACAGAGCAAGAGGTCATTTTCCATCTTGAAGGACCACAACTTACTGTGTAGTCCTAGATTCTTGCCTGCCTTTTGCAGCTACAGACAGAGGGCACTGCGTGCCTCGCTTGCCAAAGTACTATGACTGCTCTGTGAGAGAACATTTGGGTTTTTTAACATGCAGGATAACGTACGAAACACAGCTTCCAACACCCAAGGCTCCCTACTCACAGCAGCGCAGCAAGACCCACACTGAGCAGAGGACTTCTGCTTTCAGGTTTTAATTTTTGAGAATGACACTGTAAGAAGCTTTTGGTTTACAGATATTAGGTATGAAAATACAACACAAAAACTGGAAGGAACACAAGCTTTAAGTTGCCAATTTGCAAGTAAAGTTGAGAAGAACACTCAAAACATCACACTTGTGAACTTGCTCATGTTGAATTCCTTTAACCAACCGTGGTAATGGAAAAACTGAGAGACAAGCACATAGAAGATATCACATTAAAAAAGAATTCTTCTGCAAATACATTTCAGAATTACTTGAGAGGAGAAAAATGGTGTTTAATCATAAGGTCTATATACAGTGTGCAACCAAGCTTTTTGCCTTAAAATTTGACACACACAAAAATAAACAAAAAAATGTACAGAATTGAGAGGGGTGAGGGTGTGGGGAAAGTCCCTCTCAAGGCACAGTCCAGTTCTGGCTGGGATGTGCTCAGAAGCCCAGGCTCAGATACAGGTGAAAGAGTGTGAGGAACCCTTGTCATGCCTCAATTACCTTGAGCTGCTGCCAGTCATCACAAGTACAAAAGTTAAACTACTTTCTAAAACACAGTGAATCAGATCCTTTAAGATAATGTCTGAAAGTTTAACGCTCTCAAGCACAGGAGGAACAAAGCAGATTTAAAGAACCGTACCCAGTTCAGAAATACCAGCTTCTCTTAGCCTAAGGCTGTTGTTTCACAAGAAGCAGTGCACTGATCTGAAGCTTACTGCTGCTAAAAGTTTGTCTCACACACCCACATCGGCTCTGCACTTACCTTGCTCCCATGCTCCTCCAACAGCCTCATTAATCCAGCCAAAATTCCACAGCTAACCAGCTGAGGCCCCTCATGGATGGGGTCCAGAAAAGCCTGCCTGTAGGAAGGGCACCAGAGCTGCCTGTGGAAGCTGCAGGCAGGTGGGCACCACTGCTACGGAGCGACTGGGCACCACACGGAAGACAAAGCACGCGAGTGGGACTTGGGATTGTCCTCAGTGGCCAGTGAATTGTAGCTGCTACTCATAAGGACCCATTACACCAGCTGACGTTACCTGATGCTATTTCTTACAGTTCCTCTGCACAGCATTAGCTTTAGTGGCGTGGGCACGGCAGGGACCCCATCTTCCTTTGTTGATGCAGAGATTGCACAGGAAAATAATTTGTGCAAGAAATGACATGCGTGGGGTGCAATTTAAGCAGAAACTCAGCAATGCTTTCTTGGCCTTTGTCCTCACTAAAGGAAACCTCAGAGGAATTCTGTCACCGCGCTAATCCACACAGCTCCTCGAGAACAGACAGATTTTCTAATGACATTTAGGGAAAAAAAAGCATTTATTGCAGCGAGTGGGGAATTTTATTAGGTCAGAATAATAAACCTAGTAATGGCAAGATGATTATAGCCAGAGGCAAGACAACTGCCCTCCTACAGGGAATTTGTAGGACAGCGTTACCCTACCAACGCCACCATGAAGCCAATCATTCACACATAAGAAAAGATGCAATAAATACTGTGAGTCCAGCCTGGACAGTGACACAAAGGAATGGGCAAGGAACAGAAATTCACTTTTTCTAGCAATCACAAACACCTAGGCCAGGCTGAAATAGCTTTGCTAACCTAGGCTTTATTAGGAGACAGCCAGCCCTCCAGTTCCTGCTGTTTCCACTAATCAAGCCCGGGATTTTGAAGGCCTAAGAGCACCAGGACTGATCTGAAGGCTGACTCTCAGCCAGCACACTAGTCACTGGGGACAGCAGGTGCCCAGGGCAGCTGGCCTCAGCATCCAAAACAGACAATCACCAGATAGCCAGAGGAGAAGTCAGGTAATCTAGCCAGAGAGACAAAGGAGAAAGGAAAGAGCAAGAGTGACGTGTTTTGCTTCATTAAAACAATGTTTTCCTCAGTACTATAAGCTGTCAGAGGGAGGTTGTTTTGAGCAGCAAACCAGAGGTATCTTGCCTCCTCTTTAGCCATATCCCGCAGAAAACATCTGAGGACCTGCTCAGTTTGAAACTCCAGTTTTCAAACAGGCATTTGTCCTTTCCAGCCTGGCCAGAAACTCAGCCCATTTGCTTTAAGATGGCTTCTACAAGACTTTTGAGTAAATGCACTGCATCTTCCAGCTAGAATCTGAGCCTCATCACTGAGCAGCTAGCTAACATGTAAAAAATGTGGTGGGAGGGGGAA
The DNA here is from genome assembly GCF_032191515.1 of Phaenicophaeus curvirostris. Taxonomy (NCBI): domain Eukaryota; kingdom Metazoa; phylum Chordata; class Aves; order Cuculiformes; family Cuculidae; genus Phaenicophaeus; species Phaenicophaeus curvirostris. Next base: position 6,576,349 of record NC_091411.1, read on the forward strand.
AAGGAAGAGAGGCAGAGGAAAAGGAGCTGCACTGGGAGCAATGACCCTTCTCTGATGCAGGAAAGGCTGCCACTGCGGTCACCGTCTCCAGTTCCTTGGAATCAGAGGAATCAGCAGTGACTCATCTCCTTTGGAAGGAATCCTGGAAGCACACCAGGAGCAGTGCCTACATGCCTGCCATCCAGAAAGAGCACCCAGCCCACTCCAGGTGGGACCACCACCAGGGCTTCTTTCATTACCTCTTATCTTTTCAAATGTCACTTCTAAAAGACTAAAGTGTAAATACTTGCCACTTTTTCAAAAGCCAACATTAACCTGGCATGGTGCTTCTTGCACGATGCTATGAAAACTATAATCATCTTGGCCACTCCTGCTTAAACACTCAACTTTGTTAATACATGAAGGTGACACAGCATAGTTCACTGAACGCTACAAAGAAACCCAGGTCACCTCGTTTCAGGAACCCTGGCACAATTGATTAGCTATTCTATTTGATATATTAAGGCAACCAGTGCCAAATACAGAGATGGCCAGGGAGAGGGAAATACACAGCCATTTCACAGAACAGCAGGTTTCACTGAAGTCCCATTGTATTCCATGAAGAATCAGGGACTGACCAAGAGAAAGGGCACCCTTAGTACTCAGAAATTAGAAAATCAGCTTCTCACTGCCCTAGAACATTAACCAGTAAAACAGATACCAAGAAAGGATGGCCGTCCAGCAGCCTGGGCCCAGGCTTGCTCTCACCCAGCCCCTCTCTCCTCAGCCTAAATGATATATGTTCACATACCTAACAGCTTTGCCTTCCCAAGGAACTCATGATATAAGAATTTCAACAATTCTCTTACAGCAGCACTCCACAATGTAAGCCACTCTCACTGCCAGAAGCCCCCCTGCAGCTCATTGCACGGAACCAAGAAACACCCAGGACGTCACCACTGTCTTCCTACATTGACACTGGTTATCACAGCTACGCTTCTCTCCCCGAGACAAAGTCTGAGGCATCATTAAAGTGCACTCCTGTCCCACATTCAGCAGGACAAATATAGCAACAGGACATGAACAAGAACAAAGACTCATTTACCATTTGCTGCAAGTAGGTCTGAAAGAAAAAAAAAACCTCCCCCTTCTCCTTCTCCAAACACCAAATCATGTTCTAATAAATGCAACTGAGCACAAAACTGCAGCATCACCATCATGTAGGGCTCTCAAAGAGAAGGCCAAGTCCCTATTATGGCTTTTTTGTAATTTTATTAACACTTGTCAACCATTTAAGGGTTCTGCTCAATATTCACCCAGATTTGTCATTGTTCTTCTTTCTTCAAACAAAAAAATTATAAGAAACAAACCCAGAACTTCAGTATTCTTATTATGTGCCCATGTCTCAGTAATCTGACTAATAATCCAATGTAGATCAGGACAGAGATATTTTCTACTACCAACCAAAACATCTTGACTTGGTCAGTAAATAACGCCCTGCAGAACACATGGGAAGACCAAAACACTGCTGCACATTCTGCACAGGCACAGTCAGTTGCTTTTCACTTGGGCTCTGGGGATCCTACAGGCATTCACCCACTCTGGAGTTCAGAACACGCACCATCCTGCAGAAAACTCAACACTGCGAGGCCACATCAGTGACAAGCAGGATGCCCCTCCGCAAGAGAGAATGTTTAAAATTGATATGCTCGAGCCAAAGCTGCCTACACGTCTCACAAAGGTTAGCCAGTATCCTTCATTCATTATTATTCTGCAAAGAGGACAAAGGTCTTGGCCAAATAAACTCAAGAACCACCAGGCTTCTCCGACTTGGTGCAAAGGAGGGAAAGAACAATCCTGGGAGGACATCCTGAGATTGCATCTCTGAGAAGTTATATACCTCCTCCTGTACACACATTAATATAAAGCAATGCTTGCCTAATCCACAATTGTTTGTTTATATGCCAGGAAAACTTATGCAAGAGTGAGCTTCTCTTGCATACGTCTGTGCCTAAAAACTCACATCCAAGCTACCCCTTTGAACACAGCGTGGACGTGCCCAGCCAGTTTCACACACTAGGGCACGTCTGCTGACCAGAGACCAAGTTTGAGTAAAGACTTGCACCACTACAGCGTGAGATTCTCCAGCATCCCTCTCCTTCTGCCCTCCCATAAGGCCTCTGAGTGCGGGCAGAGTGACAAACGCCGGCAGCCAACATGCCAGCCACCCTCCTGACATTCCCGGTCACAGCGCACCCTCCAGCCCAGCGAAGTTCTCACTTGGAGGCTGCTGGCCAAGTCTATTAATAGCCCACACTGAACTGAGAAGTTTCCTTGTGCCAAAGCCAGTCCCTCTATTTCTTCTCAACACAGTTGCACCAGCTGTCAAGAACTCATTTGACTTATTGCAAAGAGTTCTTTTGCATCTTCAGCATGCCTAAATCAAAACAGATAAGAAAATTCACACCAACTCACCCACTTACCATAGATTTGAAGGCTTTATCTACAACTCAATCATTGACCCACAGTTCTGCTCTTGCACCAGGCTTCCCAAGTGTATGAGACTGTGGCTGTCCTGAAATCACACACTTCATAATTTACAACAAGCAAGAACACACCTGGCCCCCCTACAGACCCAGCAAACCAACCCTTTTGCTTGCTATTTTAATGCACCTTAAACATAGAAGTGTGAAGTTACTTAACATGTTACTGAAAGCAGTTTCACCTTGAGTTAAATTGGTTCAGAGTATCCACATTTGTCAGGAGTTGGGTGGTTGAGAAGCTGTTGGCAAATACCTTTCAACAGGATGAATATCAAACTAACTCTGCTTCACTTGTTTGATGTGACCTTGTGTCGCTCCACCCTTCATGACAAATCACACAGACCCAGCTAAAGGCTCCACAACTGCCCCAGCAGGATTCAAGATATAAACCATAAAGGTGTTTTTTAATGTGCATAGGTTTGAAGAGATAGTTCAGTCTAGATTACAGAACAGTATGAGAATTTCACTCTGTTTATCACAAACAGACTCCTGTAACAATAAAAACTCCGGTCCTCCTTTTGCAAGTGACTGTGAATGGAAAACAGGTGAAAACATCACATAGAAGATTCCCTGCTTCCTCTGCCCCTTACAGCTGCTCGTACATTGCACATAATGTAACACAGAGCATTCAAAAGCCTTGGAGAATAAGCTGGTTACAGAAGTAAAGAGTCTAGAAGGAAGAATTAAACAACGTCATGATGGAAGATAAAGTATTGATCACAAATAAGATTAAACTTCATCATTGCGATAGAAGAAATTTCTCAATCCATCCATGGAGTCACTTGCGAAAGAGCTAACTGATCAACTACCCTTGAACAGCATGCATAGAGCATTCCCTGACAAGTAAAAGAGTCCAGAGATGTAATTAAAAAGCAAAGCCCTTCAGGAGAGGCCTGAAGCACAGAACACTGCCAGATCTGGCTGAAGCAGAGCAGTTACACATCTTCAGTACACATGAAAAGCAAACAAAAGAACTCAAGTGGAAATTTGGACAGGCTTGGAGATCAAGGAGGAGACACCAGGCTAAGAGAGAAGCAATGAAAGCAAACGCGGAGACTTCAGCAGAATAGTTTCACACGGGGAATCTTGTACCAAGGAAGCAACAGGCAGTCACACATACAAAGTGAGGAGAAGAAAGTGTCACAAGGCAAAGGAGGACATCATCATTACAGCAGAGGCACGTGGACAGTTGTGACTTGGGAGACAAGGGTTACGTTGTGAATTGGTCCAGTAAAAGATGCTCAGCACCATCTCAGAAGAGGTAGCTGCAGACGAAGTTCACCACTTCAGTCTGTCTCTAAGCAGCTGGCATGAATTCCACCAGTTCAAACTGTCTGGAACTTCAGTAGCAGAGATGAGCTTTTAGAATAGCGCTCCAGCCCTGCAGTTTATTGGGATCAGCAGGAAAGCAGTTATTTTAGCAAATACACAAATACTACCATTATACATCCTTTCAACAATACAACACCTCCAGCTACAAAGAAGGAAACAGTTCCGGTTCCACTACCTATAATCTCATTGAGTGCATATTTCCTGTTCCATCAGCCTATATAAATAGTTTTGTGAGGGAAGACAGAGTGCAGTAGCGACAGGAGATCAGCTATTACAGAGGCAGATGTAGTTTAGCAGTAGGAGACTACACCTTCACAGAGCAGAACAAGAAAGCCTTTAAATGCTCTTCATGTGGTTATCACTTTACTGCTCAAGCAAAGTGAAGTACACAAATTGCTTCACGCTGACCAGTGCAAACCAGCATTTCTTCAGAAGGCACGCTGATTCGGCACACCGCGTTGGCCAAATGGTTTGAAGATAACAGCATAGGTCAAAAAAAAAATACATCGTTTACACAAGCAAATTCCACCTCAAAGGACATCTAAGCACCACCCCCATCTCTCCCTCACCTCTAACACAGAAGGCAGCAATCTTCCAAGAATGCTACAAAGGTTTTTATCTCAGCAAGAGTTCTCAAGCATGGAAAGAGTCAAAATATTGCTCATTTTCTTTTCAAGCTGCAGCCCAAAACTATTATTGTTACCAGATGGACTTATAGCCTACTGACACAAAAAGCCCAGCAACTCGCAGCTCAGATTGGCGATAACCTCACATTCCCTGTCTGATATTTCCTCCATCCATCTCCAATAGCAAAGCTACTGTTGCAGGGAAGGAAAAATGAAATGCACCAGAGCTACCAAGTAATTTACTAATCACAAACAATCCATGTGATTTATGCCTCAATCAGTTTCCAAACACCATGACCAATACATTAAAACAGTTTGTCTTGACACTTAAGCATTTTTCTTGAGCACTACTTCACAGTAGTTATCCCAGGCATCAAGTTGTCATTATTAGCTAAGGATGAGACAGAAAAAAGAATAGCTTATTAATAGAACTGCCTGGGAAACAGGAAGTTTATTTAATTTTCCTAAAAATGACACAGTGCGGAAGTTTTCTAGGCAGCTCTCCAATGACTTTTCTCCTATGTTTAACCGGAATGTAAGAGTTTTGAACTCTGCATCCTCGTTTTTGACAGTTGCTTTTTACACTGCTGGAGGGGATGCGTCGCAAACTTTGTTCATCTAACCAGCCGCCCGCTTCCTGTGCGCTGGAAGAGAAGGCAGAGCAAGAGAAGGGCTGAGAACAATACTGACAGAGAAAGGCTTCAGCAGGACAGGTTTGTTAAGCAGCATCCAGCCAGCGCTTCCCGACGACAGAACAGTTCCAGTCCTTGCAGAACGGTTCCTCTCTGCCGCTCCTGCGTGGCAAGCAAGGAAACTCTCTGCTGGGAAGTAAAAACGCATTTTGTTTCATTGTGCATTCTGTTAGCCTGCAGACCACCATGCTGGGTTGAATAACATGCCCAGGGAAAAAAAAAGGGAATGCAAACCTAGACAGGCATGCAGGCACAAGCAGAGAACATTCTGGTGGATGAGGGATTCTTGCCAGAGGTGAAGGATTCGGCACCCACAGGTGGCAGCAGGTCAGCATTCCACAGGGCATGCACAGGTGATTTATATGGCACAATCGGATCTCATTACCTAAACGCACCCTGCAGAAAATCACCATGGCACTAACATTATTTTTAGAAACAGCACAACTGAGCCGCTCACAAGATCCTCCTAATGCCAAAGGATTCCCAAGTTTTAGAGCAGCAAGGCAGATGCCAACCAAAATGTTAGAAGCTGGAGACTGAAAGTTAGAAAGGAACTAGCAGCTCTGGAAAGGATGGCTGCAGGCAGTTGAAGCCCTCAAACAAATGGGGTACCACTCCCAGAGCAAGAAGAGAAAAAGATTAGATATCTTTTCAGTGACTGAGAAGTTATCCTTAAACTTCTTCCTTCCTGCAGGATTGAGGCGCTCCGAGATGGCCCATCCCTGACTGCACCCCTGCATTTATCTGCTGTCCTCCGGAGACACTTAAACATTTTTATGGCCTTGCATATAAAACCAGGCAGGGACAAGCCCATTACCCCTAGCCATACAGATGTAAATTACACTAATTACAGTTAAATGGAGTAATAGGATCTTAGACTGGATGATCTTAGAGGTCTTTTCCAACCCTTAATGATCCTATAATGTTGCAGCTAGAAGCCCAGAATGGTCTTTGTACAGCATTACAAAAAAAAGCTGCACAAATACCTACAAACTCCTACGTTTTGAGGCATTTCAAACCCTTTAAAGAGGACAAGTGAGTCTGGCGTATATAAACCACCTTGGACAACAAACTTGAGCCGCAACACAGTGCCAGCAGCCCGATGGGGGAATGGCAATGATGCAACGAGAACTGCACCACCTGGCTGCATCTACCCCTTCCAAAAAACCTTTTACAGAGGGAGGTAAGCACGCAGGCTTCCTAGTCCTGGGACCTGGAGAAAGAGGGCTTACTTTTATGGTTCTTCCTGTCCAGGGGATAAGTTTCCAAGCTTAAGCTACGCGGTTAGGTACCGCACGCGGTGTAAACAAGCCGATCCTGCCGGGTTTAGCGTTGAACTCAGCGGGGCAGCTCTCAGGCAAGCACCAACACTGCTCAAACGCTCCCGGTGCCGAGCGGTGGATTCTCTCACCGCAAACCCGGCCGCGCACCGGGGAGGGATCGTGACGGGGGTACTGAACATGCCGCTACCACCGAAAACGGTCAAGTCATATACATCGCAAGCAAGTGCCGGCTGCGGCCGCCGACCTCGGCTCTTCTCCCCGGCCGAGACCCCGTTAAAGCTCTCCCAGGGCAGAGGGACCCCCCGGGGCCCGCTCACCAGCAGGTCCAGCTCGGTGCGGTGCAGCCCGAGGCGGCCCAGGCCCTCGGCCAGGTCGTGGATGCAGAGCGCGCCGTCGCGGTTCACGTCGAGCTTCTGGAAGAGCGCGCGGAGGCGCCGGTCCTGCTCGGAGGCCTCGCACAGAGACCGCCCGCACGGGCCCGCGCCCCCGCCTCCCTCCGGTGCCGTGGCCGTCCCGGCAGGCCTCGGGGAGCCGCAGGGGCAGAGCACGCCGCTCACCACCGGCGAGGCCAACGACCGCCGCGCCCCCGGCATCGCCCCGGCACCGGCAAATGGCGGCGCTTCCGCCGCGAGGAGCCGACACGGGGCGCTTCCGCCTTCGCGCCGCGCGCCGCGCCGACCAACCGCGGCGGCCCCCGCGCGGCCGGCGGCCAATGGGAGCGGCCCGTGCGCCGCAACGACCAATGGCAGCGTCCGAAACGCGTGACGTCAGAGAAACGCCTTCATCGCCACCAATCGGAAGGGAGGGGGCGGGATGGGCCCCCTAGATCAAGCTCCCATTGGTTGAACCCCGCGAGGAGGCGGGGTTAAATCCCCAACCTGTCCAATCAGAGTGGGAAGCGGCAGTCAGTTTGAGTGTAACGGACGTGGCGCATATCCGGTATCTCTGTGTTGACGGACGGGAAAAGAGCCCAATGGAATGAGAGCGGGGAAACGCAAGGGCGGGCCCGGCCCTTTTGCGCAGGCGCAGTGGCCGCCGCGCTCTCGTCCCGACGGGCAGCGAAATCGACCAATCAGAGCGCAGCTCTGGCGGCGAGAGGTGGGACCTCAGGCTGACGGGCGGGGGTGCTGACCAATCAGAGCTGGCGGGGAAGGGGGGCTGATTCTGGAAGCCATTACGCCAGTGTCGCAGGGCGGAGGCCGTAGAGCGGGGCCTGCCGGGCCGCTGCCGTACGCAATTTGCGTACCGTCGGAGGTGCCAAGGCGGGACGGGCCCTGAGGGGCCTCGAGGCCCCGTCCTGTCCCCGGCCCCGGGGGTGAGCGGGCCGGGGGGCCCTGCCCGGCCTCCTCCAGCCCCGCTGGGCTCCCCTGCCCGGCAGGTGCCCCCCAGAGCCCTCTCCTCGCTGCCCGCCCTGGCCATGGCGTCGCCCCCAGCGCCCCCGGCCAAGAAGAGGAAGATGAACTTCTCGGAGCGCGAGGTGGAGATCATCGTGGAGGAGCTGGAGCGAGGCAAGCACCTCCTCATCAACCACTTCAACGCGGGCGTGCCGCTGGCCGCCAAGGCCGCCGCTTGGCACGACATCCTGCGCCGCGTCAACGCCGTCGCCACCTGCCACCGCGAGCTGCCCGAGGTCAAGAAGAAATGGTCCGACCTCAAGACCGAGGTGCGACGCAAAGTGGCTCAAGTCCGCGCTGCAATGGAAGGGGGAAGCGAGAGCCAGAACGGCAACGGCAACGGGCAGGAGAACGAAGACCCAACGGGCGCCGCGACCGCCCCTGTGATCCTCACCCCCATGCAGCAGCGCATCTGCAACCTGCTGGGAGAAGCCACCATCATCAGTTTGCCGAGTGGGGACTGCAGCGCGGGTGATGGTACCGAGATACCCATCACCGCCTCAGCCACCACGGTCACCTTGACCCAGAGTGAGTGCCGCGCCTGCTGCAGAGGCTCTGTGCTGGATTTCAAGGTCATCCAGGGAGCCCAGGCAACCGGCCTGGGCCCCACGCAGGGAAAGCCTCAGCAAAAAGAATTCCCTGCATCTCTGTAATGAAAATGTCATTCCCAATATGTCCTCATGCTGTAGGGGAGTGGCTGCAAGACACGAGAGTCGGTTTTGATTGGACTCAATGATCTTAAAGGTCTTTTTGAACCTAAATGATCCTATGATAGCTGGGCTTCGCCTTAAGAACAAAGGAAGGCAGCATCCATTGCACCATGCAGATTGTTCAGTCCCACTCTCTGGGAACAAAAGGAGGGGGGGAAATAGCTCCAAGGCTGACTTCCCAGTCTGCCCCAAAATGCAGCTGTTCTTTTGACAAGTGATATTCTGAGTCTTTTCTTTGCCCTCATGTCAGTTGGTGAATGCCGCTTGGGAAGATTATTGTGAACTGGAGGTTAAATTATTTTGTCTAGACAGATGAGGCATGCCTGATTCCTTTAGACTGTACAGCCTAGACGGAAGCTCAAATGAAGGTGGAGTAGACTCAAATAGGTCATTTTGTGCATTGCTGTTCATTGTATGTTATCTCACTGTGCAGGCAGTATTCCTGTGATACTCATTGAATAGCCCTGTAGATAAAAATCCCCGTATCACAGCTACTTCTTACCTCCTTTCTGTCCTTTGTTCTCAGTTCCTGCAGAAACAACCTACCACAGTCTGGAGGATGGAGTCGTGGAGTACTGCACCACAGAGGCCCCCACCACCGTCACCGCTGAAGCGCCCTTGGAGATGATGGCGCATCAACACGAAGTGTCTGCAAAACCCCAGGAGCTGAAAAGCCGCATTGCCCTGAACTCAGCCAAGCTCTTGCAGGAGCAGCGAGTGACCAACTTGCACGTGAAGGAGATTGCCCAGCACCTGGAGCAGCAGAATGACTTGCTTCAGATGATCCGTCGCTCGCAGGAGGTGCAGGCGTGCGCCCAGGAGCGACAGGCACAAGCCATGGAAGGAACACAGGCGGCACTGAGTGCCCTCATCCAGGTCCTCCGCCCCATGATTAAGGACTTCCGTCGATTTTTGCAGAGCAACACACCCAATCCGTCAGTCACCACTGACCCCAGCCAGACAGGGCAGCAAGATGGCATAATCCAGTGAAAGAAACACTAGTGGGACATCTTTCTTGGGTAAAAACCTGCCTGTGCTGCTGCTGGACCCAGGGAGCAAGGGGAGCTTTCTCTTGTCAATGTGAAGTGGCTCACCTTAGTCTTGCTGAGCCTACACAGCTTGCTTTCTCTGCTAATCTTATGCTAATCTGCCTTTTCAGACTCATCATACAGAGCAGGACATGTTATAAACCAGGAACTTAACATTGGTTGCTCTAGTTCCTCAAACAATAGATTTATTAAAAAAAAAGACAGTTATTTTTTTATTTCTGTTTGGAAAAAGAACTCTCCTAAGTCTGACACCTCCCCCACTCCTCTCTCTCTCTCTCACTCTCTCTCGATCTATAGACTAACTGACTTCAGACGTGGACTGTTTTGTTGAGATCTCACAGTGCTGCATCTGCCCAAGTACAGCTATCATAAACTGTAGTGCTTGGTACTTAATGCATTTCTGTCCTTTGCTGAAAGTATTTACTGGAAACATGGTACCAGGTGTGATACAATCTTCTCTCCGCACCAAGAGTTCTGGATACCACTCTGGGAGCGTGACATCCCGCCCATCAGTCCACCACCAAGCCTACATGCAGTTTAAATCCCACCCACTCCCTCTGAGAGTATAAATGGGATTAAATTATGCATTCAACTCATGTTCTGTCTGTGTGTGGTCATGAAATTTCACTCTAAACTTAGCAGATGTGGTGAAAATTTCATGTCTTGGTTACCAGATCCTGTTCCGGGATTTGTATCAGAAGCAAGGTGTTCCTTTTCTCAGCGTAGTAAATACCCTAGGGCCTGGCTGAGTTTCAGGTCAGTGAGACAGGTGAAACTCCAGCTCTGTCTCCACCTGCATCCATAACACCTTGATCCATCAAAGTGGACCTGGGCTGCAGAGCATCAGCTATGCAGTAATTGCTAACATTTAGGAGTTTGTAGTTGAGTGAATTTTGAAGTGCTGTTCAGTTCTGGTGGTGGCAAAGGTGTTTGTTCCATACTGATCTGGTGCTGGAAGCGACTACAACCATTCCTTTTTGGTCTGGTAGCTGACTCCAAGTGGCATCTGAGCAACGGGTCTCGCTGTTTTCTTACCATTATACAGGGTAAAACAACATTTGAAGCCACTTTTCTTTGAGGCTGTGGGGCTTGGACCTCAGTGGGAAAGCTTCATTTCACAGGATGGTGAATGCCTTTCTCACAGACTTGGAGTAACTTCGTACACTTTTAGATGAAAAGCTCCACTTGTACATGCATGGAGAAAAAGAAAAGAGAGGAAGCATAACTCTTCTCCCCATACCTTGCAAAGTGTGTCACATTTAACGGGCTTGTTGCTTGCCAGAGATTACTTTTGAAATGGAACTTGTTCACAGCTGGTATTTGCTTGCTGTTAGGTCTTCTTTAGGGCTGAGACGCGGTGAGTAACAACTGATGAGGGAGTGAATTTGCACAATCAAATTAAACCTTTACAGCCTTTTACAGGGGATGCTGGTGGGGGACTCCTGGTTAGAGCAGTAGGTGAAGAGGCCACTGCTGCCTGTCTCTGACCATTACTCATCTCCTCTCATCTGTGAATCCAACAGGGGAGAGAAACATCAGCGCACAGAGAGGGGCTGGGCCCCTGGAAGACTCCAGACCCTTTGGCACTGACGTCTCTGTGCTGAGTCTTCCCACCTTGTCTGGCGTTGCACCACATGAGTAACACTCGCCTGACTCTTCCTCAGACTTTGTGAAATCAAATCGATTGCTCAATTGAAATTTATTTTTGAAATGAAAACAATGTCCTTTGTGTTGGTTTACCTCATTTGTGTAATGATGTCTCCTTTACAAATATGAATTGTAATAAAATATACATTTTTGGTAAACAGGCTGTTTCAGTTCATCAGCAAAAACGAATTCCTGACAAGTTTGCAGCACAGAATCCTCGCTGAGAAAGGGCCAAAGAAGCTTGTGAACAGTCACTTGTGAACACCGCAGCTTTTTCTCTTGTTAATGAACTTTGTGGCTGTGTATCTGCATAATTGTGGCCTTTTTTTTTTTCAAATAACAGCTTTTACAGCCTTACCTTGGAGCACCAGTTCTTCCACTGTGTATGACCGATTGCCAAATTATCCTCATCTCCTAGCTGCTCAGAAGATGCCACAGGAGCCTAGAGTGATGGATGAAGCACCAGCCCTTGGTGTTAAATCACAGTGTGCATTTTTTTAGTGACTAAGCACTTAAACTGTGCTCCTGTTTCATAGGAGTAAACGTCTTGCCCTTGGAACCACCCAGTTTTCTTGTCTTTTCAAGATAAATACAGAGCTTAGTCAAGCCAGCAGCAATCAGGTACAAGTTCCGCGTACACGTTTTTGTCTCATTAAAAAGATGTAGCAACGTTTTAAATACAGGGTGAGCACTGTGAGGAGGGGCTTAGTTGTTGCTCACAACGAGGTCATCAAACTTGGGGAGGAAGAAAAGTGCCCCTTAGAGTTAAAACCAGGAGGAACGGATAAACTGGGCACTTAGAGGGTGAGCGTGTACGCGAGGCATTCAACTGAAAAGGGAACTGGTGCCCAGTCAGAGCAAAAGCTACAGAGCAACATCTATGGATGTTCATCCATGCTCCTCTGCTGTTCTTTTTGTACCTAGAGATTTGTATTCAGCATCCAGATCAGGAAAGAGCTACGCAGGGATGTTCTGCCTCAGGGTACCTCAGAGGTGAGGGCAAGCAGCTGGGCAGCGAGCGGCATCCTCCATACCTGCTGGAGGAAGAGGAGTTTGGTGGAGGTCTAGTGGTGGGTCAGAAGATAAACTTTGCAGCAGTTAGAGGCAGTGGCCATACTCACTGCTTCAGGAGCAAAACTCTGCTCGTGATGTGTGCAGCTCCAGCATGGCTTTCCAGGAGATGGCACTGCGCAACGGGGCGAGGCTGCAGCGCAGTCCAGCACCGTGCAAAACCCTGGCAGGATGGTCCCAGCAATGACGCTCATCATCCAGACCTTTTGTAATCCTGCCTGCTCCTCTCACTGATGAAACTTTCCAAGACTGAGAGCCCAGAGAGAAAGAAATTTCATTGGGCAAAGCCCCGCAATGAGGAACACTGGTACTCCTAAAAAAGTCAGGATGCGTGGGAATGCAAACTGGGTCTCTCAGCTTCCTGCAAACGCAGGCAGAGGACACCGAGATGTCGGGAGCTCACATCTCTCTTTGGGATGAGATCACTGCAGAACCAAATAGGCGGGCACAAGAGATGAAAACACATGAATTCTTTAATTATAAACAAAGGGAGAGGGTTTAGGATTTTTTTAGAAGACCCCTGCATAAATATGGCAGTATCCCACAAGTACAGGGCAGTTCTGGGAGTGGATCCCTGCAAAGGGACACAATGAGATCACCCGCATACTTACCCAAATTATCTTTACATCCTCCAGCACGCTTTTAAAATTTGTCAAGCGTGTTTTGGCAAAGCATACTGGATTTTTGTGTTTTTCCTGTTGCCATCTGAGAGGTTATTGCCAGCAGGTATTGCCAGCACCAGTGTGGTCTCTTAAGTATGAAAACTGAAGCATTTAAGATTGCTTTCCTTGAAAGCATCTGACAAGAAGCTTCACACAAATGACTGGCACAGCTTCCCGGCCGTGTTTTGTGAGCAGGAATGAAGCTGGCATCACCTGCCAACTGGGTTCCCCACCCCTTGCCTCCCAGCGCCACGAGGTGATTAACCCAAGGCAGAAGCCCAGCCCCAGCAGGGACAGTTTCTGTTCCCTCTCCCACTTTCTAATCCCAAATTAGAAGTTGCCGTGTCAAGTGGGAACCACAGACCTACAGGTGTTTCTGTTGTGTTTGGGGTTAACAGCAGCATTTGTGGGGCTACAACCAGAAGTTGGAACCAGTGGGAGAGCCCACAGCCAGCAAGCTGTTTGGGACGGCGCTGAAGGCAATGCCTGGGATACAGACACAGGACAACCCTTAATAAACACAACAAGCCTGGAGGCAAAGCGGGTTCCAGTCTGCAGATCTGAGCTGGAGAAAACCAGCTCCCATTCCACCAACATACCTCCCGGAAAGAAACTGAGAGTCCTGCCGCACATTCCCAGGACACACTGGAGCAGATATGGAAACCAGTAAAGAAAAAAAGACAGGCAGCTGGATTTTCAGGTCTGGCCACATGTTTGGGGAAAGGAATCCATCTACTCCAGATTCCTCTGCTCCCTTTATTCCTGTGGATAACAGGATCCTGCATCCTGGGCGGGCCAGAAACCCACCGTGCAGATGTGTCCTCTGCACATCCAACAGGAAACCCAGCCTGGCACAGACTGTGAAACAGTTCTGCCCTTTGCGATGATGAGTTCAGTTAAATATGAAACTCGTGAAAAACACAAGCAGATCAAAGTAGAGCTTGCAGCCTGTCATTAAGTTAAGCTGAGAAGACGGAAGTTTGGCATAACTTCGCACCATAGGATAATCCTGTGTAATGGGGATGGATACCCATTCCTCTGACAGTGTTCCCAGCAGCCTGCACGCTGCAGCTGGGGCTGTGTCCAAGGGTCTTCACCCCCTGCCCCGTTTCGGGAGCTCCCCAGCTCTGGGAAAGTCACCAACCCACCACAGACAGACGGCCTCCAGCCCCTTTAAAGCGGAGGCATTGCAGGTGCTTGGCCACTAGCAGGGTAAAGAACACCTTTAACGCATAAACTGTGGTGTGATAATCTTTTCTTTTGGGGTGACGAGGCTGAAAGCTCATTAGAGCCATTATAACAAGAGGTTACAGGTGTAACAGAGCATTACTGTGTTTGTGCTGTTGCAGCAAGGTGTATAATTTAGTTTTCAAACTTTAATCATTTGGCTGTCAGGACAAACAACTTAGCATGATGATGTTTTCCAGGGGAAGACGCTGATGATGTAGTTTACAGGGCTGGATGGTTTTTCTCATGTATCTGGGATTCCCGTGGGATATGAGATAGGATTTGATATTTCACCGAATGCATTACAGAATCTATCTCGCTTTACCTCGCTGGTTTTTGTCCCCTCTGAATTTACCTTGCCATGTATCTCCCCTGCTAATTTATCTCAATCCTTGAAGCAGGGATGGAGGCAAAAAAAAAGCCTTCTCTGTTCCTGCTTACTGGCAGTCCAAAGGCAAGCAGAGCGCAGAGATCCCAGCTCCTGGCCGGCAGGACACACCTTCCAGCGATAGCAGAGGTGAGACCCGGACTTAACTGCAGAACCCACGCTGACAAATATCCCAGACCGATAAGACAATGCCCTGAACCAGCAAAAGTCAAGGAAGTGACGGTGGCACTGGGGAGTGGCATCCGCGAAGACATAGGTCAGGGAGAGCATGGGGCAGGGATGTGGCTGAGGTCACTGAATGGAGGTGAGGTGGGCACGGTGGGGCTGCGGTCACAGCATCAACAGCATTTCCAGGGAGGTTCTTCTCCCGCTGTACTCAGCACTGGTGAGACCGCACCTCGAACCCTGTGTTCAGTTCTGGGCCCCTCACCACAAGAAGGATGTTGAGGCTCTGGAGCGAGTCCAGAGAAGAGCAACGAAGCTGGTGAGGGGGCTGGAGAACAGGCCTTATGGGGAGCGGCTCAGAGAGCTGGGGGTGTTTAGCCTGGAGAAGAGGAGGCTGAGGGGAGACCTCATTGCTCTCTATGACTACCTGAAAGGAGGTTGTGGAGAGGAGGGAGCTGGGCTCTTCTCCCAAGGGACAGGGGACAGGACAAGAGGGAATGGCCTCAAGCTCCACGAGGGGAGGTTCAGGCTGGACATTAGGAAAATATTTTTCATGGCGAGGGTCATTGGGCACTGGAACAGGCTGCCCAGGGAGGGTGTTGAGTCACCTTCCCTGGAGGGGTTTAAGGGATGGGTGGATGAGGTGCTAAGGGACATGGTTTAGTGTTTGATAGGAATGGTTGGACTTGATGATCCGTTGGGTCTCTTCCAACCTGGTGATTCTATGATTCTATGATTTGAGTCTAGGGGAGCAGAACCCATATATATCAGTGCCCTGTTCACACACAAGGTCCCTTAGGGAATGGATTGGACTTGGATTGGAAAATAACACAAAAGCAGTGATGGAAAGAGCTACCCAAGAACCACATCCCCTCCGTGGTGCCTCGTTGGGGGACAGACTAACTCGCCCACCCCGAGATCAGCAAAGGACATGTTCGGAGGAGCACTGCCCCTTTAAATAACATGAATTTGTACAGAAACAATTATGCAGCGCAAACACAGAAAAATCAACAGGGTGAATTTCGATCTAATAAAGATTTAATCTCCGAGTCATAAGACTGCATTTGTTAGGAAAATATACATACCCCTGAGACTCCAGCTATGGTTGCTATATTACAGACTGTTCAGCAGCTCACTGGGCATTTTTCCAAATCCGTTTATTTTTAACATCAGTCACATTATTCAATTAATTATAAAAACACTGAGGTTTTCAAGAGATGTTTCTGATAAAACTGCAGAGTTTTATGCCTAAGAACCACAAGGATTAAAATCTCTGTAAACTTTAGCATTTAGGGCTGTTGCTATAAACAAAAGAAGCCCTCGGAGGAGGTTATTTATCAGAGTGAATCATACCAGATAACACACGGCCTCCTCCCACACCACACACAGAAACATCGTTTGTCCTTTACCTAGTGATGGAAGTGAAAGATTGTCACGTCTGTCAGTACTATGCTCACGGAATGAGAAGTGTGAAAGATTGGACTGGATTCTTCAGATGCTTCCAGCATTTGAGCATCCCAGCTCAGCAAATATCAAATATTTAGCAGGCTGAGCTCTTTCCCAATAAGCTGAGGAACAGAAAGCGAAAAAACCCAACCCCTCTCTAGCAAAGTCTCAAGGCCTTGAAAATACCAGGTATCCACTGATGGAACAATTCAAGCCCTACCTGTAATAGCAGCCTTCACAAACCCTGCTGTAGGGGAAGACTGGTTTCTCCGGCAAAGGTTTCACTTCACTGATACAAAATGTTTTCCCAGTCCAAAGTCTGTGTACCTGCTTAACCTGGTAGGCAAGAATCATAACAACGCATTTGGCTTCATCCAGTTTTAACTTTTATCCAAGTACGTTGCTGTGTGCTTTTCCTAGCAATTTTTTTTTCTTGAAGACTCATATTGTAGTAGAATTATTCCGTAGCTCTGATTTTGTCCGCGTAGATGGCAAACATGAAGTGCAAGGAGTCTGGGCATCAAAGCCTGGCAAAGACAGCGAGGACTGCCAGGCTTTCATCCAGGCTTTACCAGACATGCAAATCAGTCATGGGAAAGTTACCTCTCATATGAACCTCAACTTTTCTGCCACAGAGACTCTTAGGTACCTCCCTAACTTTAAAAAATAGGCAAATCATGTTTGTGGTTGCAAAGCCCTTCAGGACAAGGAGAGACATTCTGTTCTGCCTGCCCTTAAACGATGGAATCCTGCCTAACCAGGGCTCCCAGCCACAGCCCAGGACACAGCAGCAGCACCTAATAACAGGAGGGAGCCGTTTCGGCGAAGAGATGTGTTTAACCGGTTGCCACATCTCACACGGGGAGGCTGAGACTTCGGCTCCCGGCCCTGCCTCGCGCTGCCCACAGGGGTGTGTGGTGCCAGGACCTCTCTCCCGCTCCAGCCTGAACCACAGCTCGTTGCATGGTACCCAGAGGCGAGTGGGAAGAAGCCGTTGGAAGAGATGTATCTGGAGAACTGTGTCCAGTTCTGGAGTCTCCAGTATAAGAAGGGCACGGAACTGTTGGGACGGGTCCAGAGGAGGCCACAGAGAGGATCCGAGGGCTGGAGCATCTCTGTTACGAGGACAGGCTGAGAGAGTTGGGGTTGTTCAGCCTGGAGAAGGCTACAAGACCTTAAGAGCAGCTTCCAGTAACTGAAGGGGACCTACAAGAAAGTTGGAGAGGAACTTTTTATAAGACCATGTAAAGATAGTACCAGGGGGAATGGCTTTATGATGGAAGATGAAAGATTTTGATTAGACATTAGAAAGAAATTCTTCACGATGAAAGTGGGAAGGCACTGGCTCAGATTACCCAGAGCAGTGGGGGCTGCCCCATCCCTGGAGGGGTTCAAGGCCAGGTTGGATGGGGCTTGGAGCCCTGATCCAGTGGGAGGTGTCCCTGCCCCTGGCAAGAAGATGGAACTGGATGGGCTTTAAGGTCCCTTCCAACCCAAACCATTCTAGGACTCTACAGAATTTACAAGTTTCCACTGAAGTTGATGCTACTGCTTCCTGAAGAAAAATTCAGGAAGCACCTGTACCACAAATACCAATAACAATATCTGGGTTCATCTGCAGCTGAAGCAGAATGCGCTGCTTTGCAGAAGCATGTATTGAATTGAAGATTACATTATTTTCCTCATACTTAAGGACCTGTCAGTTTGTTCTGGAAAATAAATGACCCGCTATGTCCCCATGAAAACCTTCCAGATGAACTTGGCATCCGGCCCTCATGCCCACGCTGATGCCAGACCCAGTTTGGGGTTTGAACATCCACTCATGGCCCTTTCCAGACCTAAGCAGAGCACGGGGACTGTCTTTGCTGCCACATCTTGCACTAACAAGAGGTCCGCTAACAAGAGATCCGCTAACAAGGTTTTGAGGTCCCTTCCAACCCAAACCAATCCATGATTCTGTGCCCCCGGGAGCTGCTTGAGCGGGGACAAGGGCAGAGCGAGAGGTCCTGGCTGTCAAGGGGACGCAGTGAGTCTCTCACAGCTGCCTCTCCCACCACCTCGTCCCATCAGCTTCGTCCCACCAGCCCAGGCTGCCACCCCCAGCCAGCCCGGGGCTGCTCGGCCGGCGGAGGGGCCCTGGGACACCCTGGGGGTGTCAAAGCACACGAAGGACCCACAGCCCCGCGGCCCCGCAGCTCCCCCCTACCCTTCCCGCTCCCCCCCGCCAGGGGGCGGGCCTTGCCCCAGCCGGCAGCCTCCGCGTCCAATCAGCGCGCGGCTTTCCCCGCCCCCCGTGCAGGATCAGCCAATCAGCGTCTCACTCCCTTCGCCCCGCCCCCTCGCCGCTCGCCCAATCGCGAGGCGCGGCTCTCGCGCTCCCCTCCCCCGTCCCCGGGGAGGAGGGGGTTACGTAGTGTCGGGTCGCTATTCCCGAAGCGCGGAGGTGGCGTTGCGCTGCGTTGTGGCTCCCTGCGGCGGTGGCGTAGCGGGCGCAGTTGGCGTAGCGCTAGCAGAGGCGGCTGTGGCGGGGAGCGGCGGCGGCGAGGAGAGGCGGGAGGTGCGAGCGGGGCCGGGCCGGGACCGGGCCGCAGGGCGGAGGAGGCGGCCGGGAAGAGGGGTGAGACCTCCCGCAGGGCGGCTCGTTCTCTTGGGGCTGGGAGCGGGGCTGAGACCCGCAGCGCGGTGCATGGTCTGTGAGTGGGGCTGAGACCTGGCTGCAGCTCAGTGCACGAGTCGTGAGTGGAGCTGAGACCTGGCTGCAGCTCAGTGCATGGGCTGAGAGCGGGGCTGAGACCTGGGTGAAGCTCGATGCATGGGCTAGGACAGGGGCTGAGACTTGGCTGCAGTTCACTGTGCAGTTCATGGATCCAGGAGGCTGGCTTAGACCTGGCCACCTTTCAGTGCATGGCTCAGAAAGCAAGCTGAGACCTGACCACAGCTCAGTGCATGACCCACAGGTGCCAGGGGACGGGTGTGTGGTCCGTGGGGCACAGAGGTAGATTGATACCGCTCCGCATCTCAGGGCAGGTTCCATGGGGCTGGAATGCAGGCTGAGTCCCAGCAGCAGCTCGGTGCAGGGGCACAGGGGCAGGTACAGCCGGTGGTGCAGATCCTCCTGCTGCTGCCCGAGCAGGAGAGGGGCTTTAACCCCACACTTGGGCAGCAGGAGCTTTGCCTGCGTTAGTTTGCAGTCATTAATTCTGTGTATCGTGAGGATTGTTTACTGCCCGGTGTTCATAACCTCACCCTGTTTAGATGCTAATCAGTTCTTGGCCTCTCTGGCCTAGGTGTTGTGTAAATGAAATAACCATCTCAAGCCCCAAAATTGAACAGTGTGGGGCACGGCTTGGTGTGGACGTGGTACTGGGGGAAAGCAGCATTCTCGGTGGGCCCAGCCATTGGACAGCCAGATGACCTGATTTGGTTGTTACGCTGTGTAATCTGGAGCAGACTGCTTGTTTTTCCTCTGTGCTGCTTTCTCCATTTATAAGATACAGGTGCTAACACTTAGAGCTGGTCGGAAATGCAGAAGAGAAACAGATTTTTGCATTTCTGGAGCCGGCTTTTGCTTAATCCTGTTATACTGTGTTGATAGATCTTTTTCTTTAAAGTGCTTCTAAAGATGATGGGTGAAAACAGGGCAGATTTTTATTAGCTGCTTTGCAAAACAGAAATTACGAGGGGGATGACAACAGGGGAAAGAGGATGTTGGGGCCAGGCTAATTGGGGCCATACCTCTTAAGACTGGTATGAGTCTGGACTGAATATTATCCATCCAAACAGGTTTTAGAGGAGGAGGAGGAGCCCAGGACTGGCTGGGACTAATTTACTCATTTCCCTCCCAAAGGCTGACCCAAAGACCTGTGTCAAGTAGTTGCACAAGAGGAGGAGGAGGTAGAAGCTTGAAGCTCTCTGAATGTGCTGCCCTCAGACTTAAGGCTGCTTCGGAGACTCAGGATGACTTCCCACGAGAGATGCTTTCTGGAGGGGTTGTGCTGAAGACAGAGCACTGCAGCCTCTGACTGGGACAGCTCCTGCTGGTCTGGAGCTGAGACCGACTTCTCTCCTTCCCTTTTCCCTTGGAGATGTTGCAGAGATTTAATCTGACCTCTTCCTCCTCACCTGAAGCCTGCCGTGGCGATGATCCCACAGCCAGATCCGACCACCAAAGAGAAGAGAATTGTGCGTTTGAAGCTGGGCCGTCGTTGTAACTGAACTGGAATTTACTCCCTGCTTGCCCTCCTGGAACGAGTGCCGTTCCTCTGCTTGTCTGTGTGTGGTTTGAGCCGCTCCTCCCTGGTCTTGTTTGGAATTCCTGGGCTTTCCACGCTGAGTTTGCCCATGGCTTTCCTGATGAAGAAGAAGAAATTCAAGTTTCAGACAAGTTTCACTCTAGAAGAGCTGACTGCTGTCCCCTTCGTGAATGGGGTTCTGTTCTGCAAAATCAGGCTGCTAGATGGAGGAGACTTTGCTAGCTTATCTACCAGGTAAGAAGCCGCTCACAGATTTGCTTCCTCACTGTGCTGCTTTCCCTGGTTATCCTTCACTTGAGCGGTTAAGCATATGGCTACCACTTGCTACCCCTTGATGGGATTTTAATAGTTCTGTTGTAGGGCCCCACATGCCACATAGTTCTTGGAGCGATGGAAGAACGTAGCTGGAGAGCTCTGAAACTGGGTGGTGTTGGCTGATCAGAGCTGGATTGAATTTTTCAAGTGAAGGGGGAGGTCTTTCCCATGAAAGGGTCTGTGTTTTGTGGATTGTTGCATACTCTTTTTTTTCTTTTTTTTTTTTTTTCTCCTTGCCTAAGTTCTCATGCGCTGTTTCAGACTCTGCTATACTGCTTTCATGCCTGACTTGAAACTAAACTCTGTAAAAACTCTTATCTAAGCAAATCAACCCTTCCTAACTTTGCTCTCTTGCTTTCCTTCCAAATTACCGTTCTTGGTAAGAACGGAAGTAGCTTGCTTTGCATTGCAAATTGCTGTGCAAGGGAAAACTACTGCCTGGAGTCAAAGTTGTCAGTGTTAGACACAGTTTATCTCCTTGAACTGATGCCGTTGCCCTTCCAAGTTCATAGTTGCAGTGTTTCTTTTTATGATTGGTCATGTTGGGGTTGTTCTGCTGCACATCGTACAATGCCCTGGTGTACTGGCATTCTTCTGACTCCTTCAGGCAGGTCTGTCCCCACTCCTGCTACTAATTGCTAATAAAAACGTGCTTTGTTTCCAACTATGCGCATGGATTATCACCAGCAGTATGCAAAGGCAAATTCCATAACAGCCCAGACTTGCTTTCTTTCTGCCTTAAGATGTAAAAGAAACCTTCTGTAGCTTTCGAAACTTGTTTTTTTGCTTTCCTGAGTGGCTGCTTAGTTTTAAAGGTACAGGATTAGTTTGTGCTAGCTGTTAACTGCTTTATCCCAGAGCTAAAGCCTTGCTTAGTTTAGTTTTCCTCTTTGTGGTGCTGCATACAGAGTTTTCTCATTTCAGGAGAGAAGACTTTTATTAGGCAAGCGTAACGCATTTTTGGCTTGGCAATAGAAGTGGTGGGACATTGCTTTAAGCAGGTATCGTGCAACCTCATCTGAAGTCTGTAACAGCCATGGGCAAGGAACACCTCCAAAAATGGCCTTTGAATTAATTTCTCTTTTGAAGAAAATATATCAAAAGAGCTTTTTCTTACAGTGTTCTCCCCCGAGGCTAGATCCTTGTGTTGGGTGGAAGCAGCTTATCTAAGGAATTCAAACAGTATGTGAACTTGGAAAGAAATTAACCCCTCTGCTTCCTGGAGTCAAAATAAAATGAGTTGGACTGGAGGGTGTCTGAGAAAAAGCGCGTGCTGAGAAATGTGGATCTCCCTCTCCCTGTCGTCCCTGAAAGCAGCTTCTGGGAACTGTGGCTGGGGTTTGCTGATGCCGCCAGCCGTTTGGTTTGCAGTGGGTTGTTTTCCGAGCTGGCTGGTGTTCAGCAGTTCTCTCAGCGCGGTGCATTGCAGATGTGTTCCAGCAGCGAAATCATCTGTAATTTAAACCAAACACATACACTGCTCTCAACCGGCTTGATTTGTTATAAACGAGCAAAGGAGAAGTAGCCTGCTGGGTTTGCTGCTTTCCTTAACCTGTCTGTACTCTAACTGAAAGCACATGGTAACCTGTTCCTGCTTGAGAAGTTACAGGTCTCGGTGGTATTGAGTCATTTGACCTTTTCCAACTATTCCCCCCTGTTGCAGTTAGAGAAACTTCAGGAGGAATGAATTTCCAGGAGCGGTGAGAAGAGTTACCGTGTGGGGAGGCTCCCAGATGATGACTGCAAGAGCACAGAGCAGAGCCAAGGCATTTCCTTGACCTTTTTGATATTCTTTGGGTCTGGGGAAAGATTAAAGGGAAGGAGGTGCTGTGTCCGTGTTGTGTTAGAAGTCTGTACATCATTTAGGGTCTATGACTGTTTCTCTGAAATCAGCCGCTTCCAAATAGATTGCATTTGAGGTCATGATGTCTGTCGGGTCATCTTATGTGAACTGCTTGTGTAAAAAGTGTCTGGTATTTGCTCTGCAATCGATTTGGGCTGCTCCTGTGGTCTGTGGCAATCAGAGGTCTGCAGCTATGATCGAGCAGACCAGGAGCTCTTTTCTGCCTGTGAGTTTTCAGAGAACCGATCTGAACAAGGTGGCCCTTGTTGTTTGGAGTCTGAATGGGGAGGAGAAGTAGATATGGGAATCCTTCATAGGACACACTACATCGTTTTTATTTTTGTGACCTGTGATGTGGAAAGAAGAGTGTTCTCTGACAATGTAAGTCTCCAGAGACAGATTTTTCAGGTTATTGCCAAGTAGGTCTGTTGTAAGCTTGTGAACATCTGTGGCGAGAGATGGAGGTGTGATCTATCCAATGAGTTGCTGGGTGGCACCAACTGAATTTGACCTGTGAGCAGAGCAGGAGGCTGTTCTGCCAGCTCTCATCCACCTGTCCTGGTCCAAGTCCACCTCAGGCTGGGCTGCAGGAACCTGCTGCAGCCTGGTGCTGTGTGCAAGGAGCAGAGCCCGGGACAGGACCCCCCTCCCAGGCTGCCAGCACTTGCATCTCCTCTGCCCCGGCTGGGACAAAGCAGCCTGGCTGGAGGGGAACCTGTCTGAAATACATTAAAACTTAATGCTCTTAGGAATTTGAGGCACTCTGGAAAAGGTCCAGCTCCTGTCAGCGCATTCAGCTTTGGGATCTGCCTCTTTTGGGCTTTCTGGCTTGTTTGGGTTTTTTTCTTGCAGGCAGGCACCCTTTTTCCACGCTTGTTCTGCTCAGGCTTTGACTTAAACCATAGATATTTCAGTGACTGAAGTTGCAGCTGTAAATTTCTTTTCGCCCATCCTTTCTCCTCCCTTTGTAAACTCTCCTTACACTTTGACAAGGCTTCTGAGGATAAGACTCACCCATTTCAGTTTATAGAACTCTGTGTGAAAAGCATCTTTTGTCTGTGGATCTGTTGCCCTGCTGTCGGATTACAGAAGCTCGTCTGCTGAGCCAGGTGTAGGCCAGGCAGGTGCTGTATTTCCCTACAGAGAAGTACCGGTATATCCCTTGAATAGTATTAATCCAGATACTAAAATAGCACAACGGCCAGTGAATTCAGTTGCCTCCCAAGTATCTTTAAAAATAGCAGGCGCAGAGCAGTAGGGATGTATTCATGGCAACCGTTTTTGTGAAGCAGATGGGCTGCTGCGTTTTGTACCAGTTTGCAGCTTTTTGGGGGGGTTGTGCGTCTTTGTTCCTAGAGAGATGATTCGATAAGCTCACTGGGAGGTTTCGGATCTGTGGATCGGTGCAGGCAGGAGCCTGGATGTCCAAATAAGTGCCTAAAGCTACAGGCTGATGTAGTTTGTTCATGTACATCTTTGGGTAACACAGAAGAGGAAGACTTAATTAAATTTCCCCCTCCTCTGCTTGCAGTGTCAGTTAATGTTGAGTGACAGCCAGATGCTCTTCGCTTTGGTGCTGATAGATTCCTGGCTGCGTGTTGGCAGCAAGCGATGCCGGTGTGTGATGTGAAGGAAGTGGAAAGCCAGGTGTTATCCACAGACTCCTGACACTTCATCCTACATTTTTCTGTTAGCGTGCCAGTAGTTTCACTCTGGAATTCCTGGATTTGAAGGAAGGGATTGTACTCTGAAAGCCCCAGGCTGACTCCAGAGAAAAAACTGTTTTGCATGAGTTGAGCAACTCTCGGGGCTTCTCCCACCTTCCTCATTGTCTGCTGGAGGCACCTCAGTCTGTATTTCCTTTGGGATCGTTCTTTCCCAAGCATATGCAGCATTTCTGCTTAGTTTTCTCATCCTGGCGCTCCTGTGCCAGTTTGAACGAAAGAATACGATTTGCCTTCTGCAGCCCAGCAGCCGTTTGCTTGCAGGCTCAGTCTGGGAAGAGCTGACCCTATTAGGGTGGTCCGGCCTCGAAGTATTTTAGTGCTGTAAGCCTGAACTGAGAATGCTCTTAGCCTTGCAATTTTTAATCGAGTAAGAGTAAATTTTCTGTGCTGCATGAGTGTTTTATGTGCATAAGGATGTATCCAGAAAGGGAAAGAGAATGCTGGTATCTGGGGAGGCACTTCATACCGATAGCTGCCTGCAAACCGAGGTCAGCTTTAGCCCACGTGTGGCTTTGTCACCCTTAGGTACAGACCTAAAGCCACTTGCTCTCCTCAGCTGGCAGGATGCAGAGCATTGGTGTGTCTTAGTGATATTTATACCTTTATAATTTCTGTAGGACATAAAGAGGGAGAAGTGTTACCCTGCTAACACTTGGCTGGTGTTCTAGGTTCAGGAATCTTTGTGAAGGGAGCTGCAGGTTGTACCACCACCAAAATGCAGCTTTGAAATCAGTTAGAAATCAACTATAATAAGTAACAAATTCACAGAATCATTTAGGTTGGAAAAAACCTTTAAGACCATCAAGTCCAACCGGAAAACCAACACTGCCAAGCCACCCCTAACCTAAGCACCACATCTACAGGTCTTTTAAATCCCTGCAGGTATGGTGACTCCACCATTTCCCTGGGCAGCCTGTGCCAATGCTTGAAAGGTTCACTCTTTGCCTAAATAGACCCTGTGCCTGATGTTACAGAATCCTTCAGGTGATTAGGTTCACCACATTTTGGCTCTTTATGCTAGAAAATGTTAACTGTTTGGTTAATTGGAGACTAGAATCCAGCTGAGATCTAAATCTTCACCACTGTCTGCCTTAAAACAAAGATTAGTTAACTAAATAGTTTCTTCTGAAATCCCTGTCCCCAGGAGAAGAAGAAAACCAGCTGTACTGAAAAGAGAGGATTGCAGACTGAGCCCTTGATTTGAGCAGGAATGCCAGAGTGTAGTAGAGCAAGGAACTTTGGTTGTGGCTATAAACAATTCTCCCAGTTCCATATTTTAGGGTGATGTGCACTTGTCTCTATCCTCTGCGAGAGCATGTGGTGTGATAATGTATTTTAAAAGTGCTTTTGCTGCAAACATGTCTGAAAATGGAGACCTTCCCTAGTATTCAGATTGAGAGAGTAAGTTTTAATGCTGCAGAGAAGCTTCACATGCTAATAAATTTCTTTCTTGGCTGCAGCCTCAGGAGTGGGCTGTGGGGGTGCTGTTGGGGGAGGCGTTTGAATGCAGCCTCTAGAAATGATTTGCAATAAAACATAACCTAATTAAAGATAATATTAAGGCATAGTATGTGCGCTGCTTGCATTCTGAAACCAATATGGAGAAATGAGACAGCAAAGATGAGAAAAAGGGGTTTCATTCCAGAAGTGTAGCTAAATGCAGGTGAAAGTCGTGAGAGCAGAAGCAGTGGATGAGGTTTAACCTCTGGTAATTTGGGGGTGTTGGAAAAAGTGCAGAAGTGATATTGCCCCACAAGGTCATAGAATCATAGAATAGTTGGAGCTGGAAGGGACCTTAAAGCCCATCCAGTTCCACCCCACTGCCATGGGCAGGGACACCCTCCCACAGGGCCAGGTTGCTCCAAGCCCCATCCAACCTGGCCTTGAACACCTCCAGGGACGGGGCAGCCACCGCTGCTCTGGGCAGCCTGGGCCAGGGCCTCCCCACCATCACAGTAAACCATTTCTTCCTAAGATCTCATCTAATCTCCCCACTTTGAGCTTAAAAACATACCCCCTCATCCTGTCCCTGTCCTCTTTGATAAAGAGCACCTCTCCAGCTTTCCTGTAGTCCTTTTAAGTAATGGGAGTTCTTAAGCTGTGCTTTGAATTTACAGACCATTTCTTCCACCCTTCCTGGGTTCTGGCTGCTGCCGCTGAGGGGTCCAACGCAGAGGCTTTGGGGTGGATTGATGTGCTTCACGCCGGACTTGCCTCTTTCCTGTCACCGGTCACTGCGTCAGAGCCTGTCGCAAGACAAGCAAAATTACATTCAAATTTTCCTGCCATGGGGGCTCTATCCTGTTGAGTAAAGAACATTCTCTGTTCACGCTCTGCCTCCTGTTCCGCCTGCTGTTGCTCAGGCAGGGGCTGCTTTGTTGACCAGAGCTGTAATCTAAAGCCCTGTAACTGATATACTGTGTGTACAGCATCAGTAAATATGTTCGGATACAGCCGGCTTTCAAACTTCCTCCTGATTGCTGATTCTGAGCTGGCATTGCTTTGACAGCTAACTCTTAGCAACAGCCTTATCTGTGTGACTTCAGCAGCCCTTGGCTCACAAAATTACTCATTGGAAATTAATGCTCTGCTTTGAGACAGGGGCCCCGTGGCCCGCGTGATTTACAGGGTGGCAATGCTGTCAGCTCTGGCCGAGGACAAGGGGAGGTAGGAGAGGGTAAACCCTCTCCTTTAAACATGTATTTATTTCTGAAATACAGGGGGAAACCTAAATGGCTTCTAGTCTGTTTATTCTTTGTGCTCTTGAGCTGCCACCAGTGTTGACTCTAGCTTTGTAGCTGTATTTCTGAGGAATTCATGCATGCCTTCGGGAGCCTGTGGTCTCGCTGCACAGTAGTTGGTATTTTAATAGGCCATAAGTTGCCAATGGCAAGTTGTTCTGGTCCCAGTTTCTAGATAAATGAGGTAGGTACAGATTTATTTCTCATTATTATTTTATTACAGGAAGTTACATCTGGTAGTGTTTCAGGAAAGAACCCAGCGTCTCCCCAGATCAGAAACCTCTCTCACTCCAGGGCAAGTCTGTGTGCTCGAAGCCTAGGGTAGCAAGCTCTCGCAGCATCCACCTGCGCTTCACTCCGTAGGGTCTCATCCGTGCAAGGACAGACGGATGTGGCTCTGAATGCAGCCTCCCTTTTTCAAACAGGATGTGTTGTGCATCCTCTGTGGGCTACTAGCTCTGCACTGGGTGTGCAGCTTGCACTGAAATGGGTCATGAATTATGTTGTGTCTGGGCTCCTTGTATGGTAGAACAGAAGCCTTTTGGGTTGCCCTGGACCAACATTTGGATCAGCCCATTTCTTCTGTAACAGCCTGTGACCTTCTATTGATAATCCATGCCATAAAGGTGATTATTTCAGGTGTTATTTCTGGTGGCTGGGTGCATAACCTCACCCCAGAACCAGTTGCTTGCCCTGCTGGGTGAGGGGCTTTTTATTTCTTGCGGTTTACTTGCATCATGCCTTTGTGTGCATGCTGGGAGACATGATGCACATCACTGTCGTAACTTCAGACTTTGGCACCATCATCTCTCTGGTACCACACAGTGGGACTCGGCGTCTTGTTTTAGTGCCTGGATTTGAAGGGCACTTCCCACTAGACAAACAGTTGTGCCTGTGTTCGCTGGATGAAGAGCCTTTTTGTTTGGTGTGTTTTTAATCTGAGGAGCAAGAAAGGGAATTGTTCTGCAGGGTGAGAAATGCTGATCTTCATGGAGGTCATTTTCGCGTGCTTCTTGTGAGTCTCCTGCGTAGCTCAGTGGATAAGCTGAGATGAGGAGAAAGAAGATGGAGGAAAGGGGATGGGGTTGTGGGGATGAGGAAGCTCATGGAGACTAGAAGGCTGGGAGGAAGCAAGTATGGAAGACACAGGATGTTCTAGATAAGGAGTTGCATATCCAGTCTGTGTAACGGATGCTTTCCCTGTGGATAGAAAGTAGCTGAGCTGGCAAGAGAGCAGGATTATGCTTTCCCTTTGGCTGAATTTATCATTCCTCATTGGTGAGGAAGAGGCCTTGAAGGAGGTCCCGTGTTGCACTAGGGGATGGGACTGAAGCTAAAAATACTATGTGCCGTGTTCTAAATAAGAAATGAACACTGTTGAGCCTGAAAGCACTGATGTTGCTTACATGGGAGGAAGGAAGACATTATATGGATTTATTGCCCTGGAAGGGCTGGAAAGCTGCAGCGCTAATTAGCGATGCAGCTTTAGAGACCTACAGAGACCATCACCCCGGCATGTGGCTGGTAACAAGCCTGAAATGTGTGCTCAGAAATAATCAGCCCAAGCTAGTAAACTGTCTTTTGGGATCGCAGCTTCCTAGAGCTGCACTTTTGTCTCAAGGATGCCATTCAGTGTACAAAAGTAGGAAAAGACATCTGAGGTCTTGCTTAGTACCTTTCAGAAATTTCCAGGTATTATGCTCCAGTCTGACTTTGTAATGGAAAAGCAGATCAGGCAGTAGGTACGTGGCTGCAGGGTTGCAGTTTGAGGTAGTTGCATGCCTCCATTTTTGCTTCCAGAATAAAACTTTGTATGGAATGACGGCAGCAAGATGTTTCACTAATGGATGTTGGCTTAATGATCAACAGAGGCTCCCTCAGCCAGGTGCCGCAGGAAAGACCAGTCAGCATGTGCCTCCTTGCACTGCTGCTGGAATCTTCATTCCTCCTGAAATGCAAGTTGCAAGTGTGAGGAGTGCAAAACAGGGAGCCCAGACTGATCCATGCTGAAGGCTTCCACTTGTCCTGTTCTCTGTCCAGTCACTTTGTTTCCAGTCCATAATGATAACATGGCTCATCAAACTAAAAATGAGGATGGCCAGAAGGGGAAGGAAAGGCTTGTCTGGAAAAACTCAGGCTTAGAGAATTATTTTTTTCCCCTGCCTTGTATCAGGCTCTTTCGGGCTTTATCTGTGCTTGGAATAGAAAGGTGAGGTTGGCAGTGGTTTCAGGACTTTCAGTGGATTTTTGTTCATGCACATGTGCGTATAGGTTGGGGAGAGCGTTGCTAGCTTGGCTGCATTTTCATCATTCTTTTTTCTGTTTCTCTTGCTCATTTATGTTCTTCCCATCATCACCCAGGCTGCACCTGCATGTCACAGACTATGAGGGAGGAATCTAAGATATTTATAATTCTGCAGTCTTTCCAGCTTTCCTAAAGCTTCTGGACTAGAGCAGCAGTTTTAGTCTTCGTGCTTCGACATAGCCTTGTTGTTCCAGGTCAGCCCCAGCTCGTGCAGCGTCCTGTTTCCATCCACAGCAATAAGGGCTGTTCAGGAGGCAGTCTGCTTGCCTCTGTGACAGATTAATTATGTAGGAACCTCTCTGTAGGAAAGCTCTTTTCCTGGCTTCTGTCAGCGGCCTGTTACGTTTTATCTCTTACTTCGGTAACACCAGGCAATTGCATCTGCATAAATGTTGAATTCCTTTCAAGGGCAGTGCTGCTCATCTTATGCCTTCAGTAGCCTGCAGTGCTCCCTGCCACAAGGGAAATTCTGTCTTGTGGAGGAGTGTATTTCCTATAACTGTTTCTTACATTTACTGCTTTGTTGAATAACCTTTTTCTGCTGTACAGGGAGTAGCTGATGTGTTGTTTGGCTACTGTTCTCTGTAAAACCCGTTTCTGATGTAGGTTTTAGCAATGGCTTTTCCTGCCTTCCGTGCAAATACGTCTGTTGTTTCAAAACAAATCTGTATGTTGTCTTCCCTCCAGAAGTGATGCACACACATCTCCGATGTTGTTTGCTCTCAGTAGGGGACAATCAAGGAAATGTGTCTGAATACAGCTGGTTGTGACAAGCACAGAGGAGGCAAAACTTCTCTGATCCTCAGAAACCTGTTTCTGGCAGCTGAGCAGTGGGAGCCTGTGCTCACATCTCCCAAGTGCTTCACCTGCACCGTCTGCTGTTGCAAAATGCAGAGCTCTCCCATATTCTGCTTTTAACCAAGACGTAGTGTATGAAATTACCTTTCTCTGATTAGGACAAGTTGCATCATGAGATATTGGCCTTTATTGAGAACTGTATTTTTCTGAAGCTGTGGGTCCAGAGGAGCGAAAGCAGCTCTAACTGCTCTGTCTCAGACCCTTTTCTCTCCCTTCCTCTTACTGGCTCTGGCACCACGGCATCTCACCAGGTCTGACACAGTGTGGAGTTGGGGCAGAAAGGAAGGGAGAGAGGGGACAGGCAGCATCTAGAAGTTCCAGCCCATCACCACCAGCATGGTGACAAGTCAGGCAGGCGGCAGAATTTGCTTCACAGCCTCTTGTCATCTGCAAACCTCCTCTGCTGAGTATCTTTTTCTGCTGCCAGCAATAGATGTTGATGGTGGGGACAGAGGATCAGTGTGAATGTGTTTGTACCTTGACCTTAAAAACAGTGACCTGGTTTGTACTCTTAAAAAGAAACCATCATAAAGCACCTGTATTCATTGTGGAGTGAAAAAGCTGCTGTCAATATATAAAGGGCTTTCTCCTGATCTGTTGTATTGGTTTTGACTGAACGTATACCGTGTAGAAGTGACTCAGAGGGGTACGTGTCTGGACAAGGTAGGGTGTTACCTCTTGGGTAACTAAACCTACTTTTAGCACCAGGGTTGACTTCAGGCAGCTAATTTACTGAAGGGCTCGTCAGCATACTCGAGCCAAATTGCAGTGGCGTTACATCACACGGCATTGATGAAATTATTCCAGAAATGAACTTGGCCTGGTGTACAGGTTAATTTACACTACAAAGGCTTCACTGGTACAGCTATATTGGCAAACTCTGCTGGTTGAAACAGGGCTGATATTGGCAAAAAATGTCACTTAACTATTCTGGCATCAGTATATCTTCAGATGCCTTATCTGCCTTAGAGGCAAAAAGATTTGTGTGTGTACATCACTTGTGTGAAGGATGTAGTTCCTTTTCTTGTGGCAATTCCTATCAGTTTTCATTTTCCAGATTTACTGTACCAGCAAAGCCCTGGAATATTGAGTTGACCCATGTCTTGATTTTTCTCATTTTTGGGAGCACGTGTGGATTTTTTTTTAT
This sequence comes from Phaenicophaeus curvirostris, assembly GCF_032191515.1. Classification (NCBI taxonomy): domain Eukaryota; kingdom Metazoa; phylum Chordata; class Aves; order Cuculiformes; family Cuculidae; genus Phaenicophaeus; species Phaenicophaeus curvirostris. Next base: position 6,607,752 of record NC_091411.1, read on the forward strand.
TAGTTTGTTTGTTTGTTTTGCAAGGTCTCTTTTCTTTAAAAGAACAACTTTGCAAACACAGCTTTCTTGCTTATGGAGTTGTAGTCATGTCTTGTACCCTGTGCGGCAGGGACATTATCAGAGCTCTCCTTGCTAGAGTTTACGTTGCTGCCTTTCTTTACTTGGAGCTTAAATTTAGTCAGCGAAGAGCAAATCTGGAATCTCTCAAGATGACACCTAACACTTAGGGGACAAGGAAAGTTTATAAATATATCAGCAACACATAATCAGTGCATCTTCATTTTATGTCTGCAGTCTGCCAGAAGTGGAAAGGCTTTCTAAGCTACAATGTGTTACAGAATATGGTGAGTTTATCTACCTTAATCCTGTAAGCATCTGTACAGAACAAATCTTAAGGTTTTCCTGAAGCGTTTGGGAGCTTCTGAAACTTTAAGTTCATCTGTCTGTTAGAACCACAGGGGAAATTTGAATTGTGATTTGGCCAAAGGGCAAATGGGCCCTGGGAGGGTCAGGATTTTTCTTCCTCTTAAGTTTCATGGCTTTTGCTATGCAATCAACTTGATAATGAGCCTGAGCACCTTCTCCCTCTGTGCCCTCAGTCCCCTAGTCACATGGAGGTCTCTCAGCTCAGATTTGCTCATTCCCTGTAACTCCAGCTGACTTGGCTGGCTGCATAGGTTAGAGTTCAGGAGCCCTTCATAGTTGAGCTGTTCCCATGCCTGTTTTACGCATAGAGCACCTGTGATTGTTCAGTGGTCATAGCTGTGGCAAACCAGATCTGAAAGGTGTTTATGCCCGGAGTTAGATAAGTTCTTCCAAGTGTGCTGGGTGTGAGCTGCAAAGTAGCACAGAGCACCCATGGGACTGAGAGGCACAACATCTCTGAGACAGGCTGGAAAGTGCCACGCCAACGTACAGCGAGCTCCGTGTAGGAGCTGGTGGGTAACCTGGGCAGACCCGAGTGGAATCTGCAGTGCAGACCTGTACTTGTTTCTTTTGTAACTGAAATCTTTCTGAATTTTCGTAGGAGAGGAAAGCACCGGCAGTGAGCTTGGCAACCTGGCACATGGTTTATTCTTCACTAATCCAGCTCCAACGTAGTCTATCGGAACAATAGAAGTAGGAGTTGGTGTGGTGACTCAGCGCATGATCAGAGTTCAAAAAAAAGCAAATACGTCTTTCAGTGTTCAATACGCACATTATTACAGGCTTGTGTTTCAGTTACTGAGTCATCTATCCAGTTATTCCTTTCTTTACACTTAAGAGTATGGTTGTTTACTTGTGATATTTTTGCTCCTGGCACACATCCCTGGCCTCTGACCAGAAGGAGCCCGTGCTCTGTAGATGTGGCAAGAAGTCCTTGGATATGAGCTGCTTCGAGCTGGTCTCTCTTCAGCGAAGAGTGTAACATATTGCACAGAATTTATTGTTACAGTCCCTTCTTGTCCTTGTTTTCCTGATGTCTGGCTTTTCTTCTCTGCTTTGAGATTACAGAATGTAAATTATAAATACCTTGAAGCAGACTGGTCTTGCTGGGCATGTCCTGTCTGCAAAGTGCTATGTATATGTCCCTTGCTCTGCAGCCAAGTCTTTTAGAATTATTTCCCCTTGTCTTCTCCCTGCTCCACCCTTACCTACCCTTCCAAAACTCATCCAACTTGTTCCATAGCATAAGTTTTAAAGGGTCACTATTCTGGGACTTTCTTTCCCCATTTGGCACAGTTTTTGTCATGCAACTTCTGCTGTAGTTCTCGGATCACCAGCTGCATGCTATTTTTTAGTAACTTCCATTGTTTCCTTATGGTATTTTTAACATAGTTCATGTTAGAAGGAGCGTAAATGTTTGAAGACATAAATAAAAGGAATGGTTGGAAATACTTTTTGTCTGAAAGGACCCCCTGTACTTAGTTGTAGAAGCGCCGGAGAGTGTGGTAACGCAGTGCAGCGATCCGGACTACATGAGGTGGACGGCACTGGAAGTGCCTACAGGACATTCTTCGTGAGGTGCAGGATTTCATGTCTGTCACTTCTAAAAGACACGTGTCTGGATGCACATGAATGCAGTCCAGACATAACTGAATTACTGCCTTTCGCAGAAGCTGTTAAAAGCACCATGAGGAATGCTGATGCTGGAGGGTTTTCTGCTGGTGATTGACTGCCAGCCCCATTCTCCAGTAAGTATTATCATTCCCTGGCTTGTACTGGTGGACCTTTATCAAGATTGATCGCTGCCTTGGAGGGGACTGTAATATGCAGTTCAAAAGCCATGCGTCTACGGAAATAGGCTTCTGGAAATGAGGTTAAAGCCATAAAAAGTCGATCACTTGCCTGCTAGGTACCAGCTTATTGTTAAGGAAGATTTCTAAATCTTTGTGTGTTCTGTTTTTATTTCATGCTTACTGTATTTTTGCTCCAGTTCTTTCCTCACGTACCCTTCAGGTGCTTGTTGCTGTCATCTTCCCTCGTCCTCCAGTTAAACACTATTGACTGTTTCTTACTGAATTTTCTTCCATTAACTTTTGCTTTCCTGTATGGTTACTGCTAATCCTTTTTACTGTATTTGCCTCTTCTCCAGTCAAATAGGGGTTATGCAGGCTGCACTGTGCATAAGTGGAATCTAGTTTCCTATGCTGACTCTCCCTTACTTCTCCTTTACCACTCACTCTTTCCTCACCTCTCCAAGGGCCAGCAGACAGCAGGAGTGGATGGATGTGAACTGAGCAAGCATGGTGAAGGCTTCCAGAAGCGTTAGAGCTTGTCTTGTTCCCACTAGAAAATGCTGGATTGTGCAAAGGCTTTATTCTAAAAGCATTAGTGTTCAAATTTGGCATTTAGGGAACCCATACGCATCTCTCTTCTGGTGTGAATGAAGAACTGAAGTAATAAGTGTAAGCTGATGGCAGGAGGGAGATGTGGGTAGGTGTCCTTCTCCACCACGGGTCATTTGAATGGTTTTGCTGGGAATTTAGAAGTCAATTTTGCTAGTAGGTGGTGGATGTGATGACCTTACTGCTGAACCCTTGTTTAAAACACTTGCAGTGAAACATCCAAATAAGACTTGTTTCAAATGACAAAGGCTCGCTTAGTTCTCTTAGTGACACAGTCTGCATCATCTGTCTCTGAGCCATTTTTCCATCATAACTGCTAATGTCTACTACACAACAACCAGCACTTGTCAGCTGGAGAATACGGGGTTGTTTGCAGTGGGGGAGACATCCAGCTCTTTGGGCTGGCAGTTGTTCTGGTCCATGATGTCAGCCCTGTCAAAACAGAGTCACTTTTTTGTTGAGAGCTACTTGCAGCCCTTTCTTTTCTTCTGCTCAGGGAAGGCAAAACCTCTCTGTGTAAATCATTTGCCATAAAGCACTTGTATGCATGTAGGTTAAACTGTCTTGGATTTCCATGTCTTGGGTATCCAGCTGGATTTTTATGCTGCTGTGTGGTACTCCCCAGGAAATACGGTTTATCCCCTCTTGTTCTTGGGATACATTTCCACTGTGCTTCCCAGAACCAATTGCTGCATCGTGTGTGCTTGTGCTTTCTACTTGCGTTTGGCCTGCACGAGATTGACAACAGGATAAAAATGATGGCAGCCCCAAACCTTTACTAACGTGATACATTCCCAAGCTGAGGTTCGGTTGGCTGGCTGCCGATGGTGCATCTTGCTTCACTGTTGATTTCTTTCCTTTTCCTTGCCAGGCACCTGGATGGCAAAACCTCAGGACTGCAGTTTTCTTCAACGATATCTGTGCTGCAGTGTAATGCCCTGTCCTAAGCCCGTTATTTGGGGTTGCCTACAGCTTTTGGATCGTACATCTAAACCAGCTAATGGCTAAATGAAGGCTCACTCTCTATTATATATGTTTTCAGCCACCTTTGTATTTTCTGTGCTTTGTAGGCAGTGATTAGGACCTTTGTTTGTTGCAGGACCTGCTGTGTTTGTAGGATGGTGTAAATTTGGCATGCTGGGAGAACTGTGGTGTGAATACTGGTTGCTGATCCAGTTATCTTCTGTCAGTTTTGAAACAGGTTTTTCAGGGACGTTTCCTTGCCCTTACCAAAGGTCTCTCTTATGGCTTTGCACTAGATAACCTGGTTAAAATAATAACTGTCTTCTTCAGAGCGTAACATAGGATTGTTCCAGACTTTGCCAGGCTAAGGGAGTGTCGGTCATCCTGCTGTAATTCAGCTTTCGGAAGTGCTCAGGTCGGCTTGTCTTAATGGTGGGTCCCTGCAGCTGAAAGCAAAGCTGTGTCAAGAAATGCCATAGAAGATAAACGGTGCTGCCTTCAGATGCAATCTGATGAAATAACTTCAATTTCTCCCCCCATCTCTGTGACTGAGAGGATTGTACCTGCATTGCTGAGGCTGTGTTACTTTCCTCCCCAAAAGACCCACTGCTGGGGCCCCTTTAGGGCTGCTTTTCAGTCCCTCATGCTTAAATTAATCCGAGCTGGGACTTGGCTCCTGGCTCGGCCTCCTTGAAATGGTTTTATCTTTGCTGTGCCTTATCAGATCGAGACGATGCTGCTTGCTCCTGCTCTTGCTCCTGCGTGGGGTGGTGAAGCAGCAAGGAGGATGTAGAGTACGGATGGCCACAAGCAGGCAGGAGGATGAGTTCTGCTTGAAGGCTCTGGCACAGATCTGCAGCTCAGAGAGGGGGGACAGTGAGCGTGTGGATTGTGCATCAGAAACAGGAAAGCTTGCCCTCCACCTTTGTGTAGATGACGAGGAGGGAATCTGAATAAGGTGCTCTTTGTGTGTGCTTATCTCTCTACTGTCTTGTTTAGCCTGAGGTTTTCCCACATCTGTTCCCATGTATGAAACATCAGACTGAAACACATTGCTCTACTGAAATGTTTGGCATTAGGAAGCTATTTTTTGTTGTCGCTGCCCTCCCAGTATGCTTGTGGCCTTTTTATAATGCTTCATACTTCTGTCTAACTGACTACTGCCCTGAAGAGTGAAACATCTGCTTTTGTAAATGCTTCAGCAAGGCAAAACTGTTTCAGCGGGTTGGGTGTTTGAAGCATGATACCCGGTTGGGCACAACTTAGCTTTGAGTCTGTAAATAGAAGTTTTAATCTCTGTTCTGGTGTCTCAGTAGCTAGGTTTTCATGTGGGATAGAGGCTCACTGTAGCCCAAGATAGCATGGGTCGTATACGTGGTCTTTTTTCTAGAAGTGTTTGCTTTAGCTAACTTGCATTCATAGTGAGCTTTGTGGCTTTCTGTAACAGTGCTACTCTGTCCATGGCATTAAAATCACAGTTGGCAAACATCTCTTCTCTAGAAACTCTTCTGCCTGCCTCCAGAGGTGCAGTAAAGCAATGCATGAGATCTGAACCCAAAGAGGCCACAGTGGCCTCACCAAGCACACGTCAACTTCTATAAGAGTGGGTAAACCAGTGGGTCACTGCTGTGCATCTTTTCCATTGCTTGGATTCATACCATGCTGTGGTGAAACCTCACCTAACTGATAAATGTGGTAAATCTTCACTCCAAGGGTAGAGGGGGAATGCTGTAAACTGTCCCTTCTGGCTGGTGAAGGAGCTGGAGGTAGGTAGCAGCTCTAGGCTTGGAAGACCTCAAGAAGCTCTTTCTGGAACTCTGCTTTTCACAAAAGCTACCGCAGGGTTGCATCGGTTTATTCTGAGGAGGTATATTTAGGTCTTGAAGAGTAATTACACAGCTTTGAAAGGTCTCCAGTCAGAAGAGGGCAAAACTTAGCTTGGCAGAGATTCAACCTTCTGGGAGTCTTTCTGCAAAATGGTACAGACAGCTTTTTTAAAATAAAACTTCTGAAGGCTCATTGAATTGGCACCTCGTACCATGCATAGGTCTGATCTATTTCTAGCTCTCCAGATACAGACTAATGCTTAAAATGAAACACTTCTGGTTTAAAGCTGTTAGTTTCTGCTTTGCTTTTAGGTGCCTTGTGATTAGGATGGAAGGAAACGCCTCTTGGTGTAGCCCTCACCACACTTCTTGTGTAGTTTTGGTTTTCTGTGTGATGGTTCTTAATTGTACATTAGAGAATACTCAAGGGCTAAATACAAAACTGCTCCTCATCCAAGTCTACTTTTTTTTCCCTATTTTGGGGTTCTCTAATTACCAGCCTAACGATAGCTTAGTGGGAGGTGGATAGACAAAGCCCATTGCCTTCCCACATGCCATCTTTTGGAAATGTGGAACTGATTTTTTTAGTTTAGTTTGAAACAATGGTGCTGTCGCTTGCTTGTCTAACGATATAGATCCAGCCCCCACCCTTGAAAGCTGAAAGTCTTTTACTCTTTTAAAGTAAAAAAGAAAGTTGAAAGTCATTGTTGAACGATTGTGAAACGTGTGACTGGAAAGCAGCTCTGAATTTTATCTCATGAACTCCTTTCCCCCTGTGCAGACTCTTCTGAAGTCTTAAAAAGCCCCAAGCTATGAGTGCACCTGCAGCTTGGGTTCGTGTTCACAGGTAACATAAGCCCCTTTTCCTAATCCCTTGCACTGTGTGGCATCTACAGCAGTTTTGGAAAGCCAGCATACACCCTTAATAAGAAGCAGAATTTCTGTTAGCAGAGCTTATGCTAACAGCAAATTAACAATGAAGGAGCTCTATTACTAATCAGTACTTTTTGCCACGGTTTGAAGTAATTAGCCTTCATTGGACTTAGCAGCATCCAGCAGATGCTTAATCATAGCTGCATTGTAATACAAGCAAGAACTCATGAGTAAGGAAACTCACATGCAAGAGCAATTCTTGCCGGTCCCACTGACGAAGCAGCTGCCGGGAGCCATGCACATGCGATGGGTGTTTGGGAGCTGGAGCTCCGTTGCTGAAATATTTGCTTGTGGCAGGGGTTAGAGCTCTGAGCCGCATTTGTGCATGGGTTTTGCAGCAATGGGCTGTTGTACCTGTCTGATCTGAACACTATTCACTTGTAGCTGCCTTCCAGGATTCAGCTTGAAGCTCTGGTGTCGTTAGCAGAATTAGCAGTAGCCTTCTCTCTAGAAAATAGTGATTCCTTTTTAAAGACGACTAATGCTGCTAAAATATTTGGTGTTTTCTGCACCCCATATACCTTCCTTATGTTTCTGAAGCAGCTGTGTTCACAAGCAGTTTTCTGTTCCATTGAATTCCTCTTTTCATCTGTGTTTGAGTTTTCCTTCCTTTAGGTTATCCAAGATACCTACTGTTAAGTCAGTTTTAAGGCACCTAACATCTGAAAGTTAACTTTGCCTAATCTGGCAGGCTTGGTGAATATTTTATTATAAGCAAAGCCTTTTTAATCCCTCTGAAAGTGTTTCTTGTCCTGTCTAAAGGAGCTAGAGTGAGCTGAGTGGAGCAATGAGAACCAGATCTCATCTTGAATTAATCCCAGATTCAAAGGTATTTTCGGCACTTAGATCTCTGTTTTCAATGACTTCAATAGCTTGCCTTGATGCTGTCTGGAAGGAGTTTAAGTTCACTGCCTTGAAGGAATTGCTGCCTTCTGTTTTCCCACGTTTTAAACAGGGATGATCAGCCCTTATCTGCATTACAGAGGATTACAGGTTTCAGTTATTTGTCAACTACTCCTTTTCTGTTTTCTCTGTTTGCCTTAGTGGCACATTCAGGTCCCACAAAATGGCTCAGAGGACTAGCCAGATCCTCCTGGGTCAGGATCCAGGACCTGCTATCCATCCTGTTGGGCTCATCTTGCAGTTACAGAACAGCTTGTTGGTCTGTGCACTGACTTCTGCCCCTTTTTCCCAAAGAGGAGAGTTGAGGCGGCGCTGACCGATCGTTCTCCGCTTTGCTTCCAATCTCTGGTCAGATGGTGGGAAGCCACCCTTTCCCTGGTAAAGCAAAGTTTATCAGGTGCCCTTGCCCCTTTGTCCTGTGCTAAGAGGAGAGATAAGAGCGAGATGCAAACTTGCTAGCTCATAGCTGTCAAAAGTGCCGTCCCTTCCCTCCCTCCTGCCTCATTACTTTGAGAACTTAATTGGCTAAGAGCCAGACTGTGAGCTATAAACAGACCAGGTCCTGCAGAGGATCAGTGGGGAACCGGAGCCCCATGGAAGGACCCCCACACCTCGTTTCCGGCCTCTTTTGAACCTGTTTCCTTTGAAGGGGGAACTCGAGCTTCCCCTAAAGCCTCTGCAAAAGTCAAAGCGGTGCGTGAAGCGATTCCTGTGTTTGGGAAGTCTGCTTCTCTTCCCTCTGCAGGTTCAGGCTACACTGGAGCTATGTGTTTCTCCACTCACCCTGGACATCAGGGCAGGCTGCTCAGAAGCTGTGCAAGCAAAACCATCTCCTCCCTGGCTGAGACTGCTTTATGGGTTGAAACCCTCCCTGTGATGCAGAGCACAGTGTTTGCTTGGCACAGTCTTGTCTGTGTGCACCCAGGAGCATTTCCATGTGCGTATTTTGTCCTCCTTTGAGCTGGCCGTCCTCACTGGCTTAGTCCCAGGATAAGGAGCAGGATGGCTGCCTGGAAAGGACAAGCCATCCAGGACACTTAGCACATTTGCACATCGTAGGAAGATATGTTTGCAAACCTTCAGCCCAGTTCAGTTAACGAGGTTGGGTCTGTCCAGGCTGGATGGTGAATGAGCTAAACCGGCTAAGCAGGAAATGTCGGAGAGCTTGTGAGAGTTTTAAAGGCCAACTGTGTTGATGGGATGATTAGTCTTTCCTGTTACCTAGGTGGGTTTTAGCTGTGTTTGCTAGTGAAAAAGCTTGATGTTAACGTAACCCCTTTCTGTGGTGCAGTTTCAGGTGATGTGGACCAAGCTGTGTTGTAGAGGATCTTTGCAGGCCAGGTCACCAGTCATTAAAAAAGATAATTAATAGTTGGAATTGATGGCTTTGTACCTTTATTTGAAGACTGTATGGGTTTTTTTCATTCTTATAGAGAGGAAGTTCAGGAAAACTGTGTCCGCTGGAAAAAGAAATTCACCTTTGTGTGTAAAATGAGTGCCAACCCAGCCACAGGACTCCTGGACCCCTGCATCTGCCGCGTATCTGTCCGTAAGGTGAGCATCCAGCTTCTGCTTTGGGCAGGTAGTACCACCAGTGTACTGGTGTTGCTTACCAGCTGCTTTTTTGGCAGCAAGAGGAATTGCATGGACAGCGGTGGGAAGGAAAGATTGTTTTGGTCAGGATGTGACTCGAACAGAGCCTCTCTCCCCATCAAGGATGCTTGAAGGAGGGTGGGAGCAACCAGGGTGGTGGTAACCCTTGAGGGAGGGAGCTTGAGAAATCCTGAGAGTAAATTCCAGGATTGAGTAATGACTTTCCCCCTGTCTCCCCGACAAGTATAATAATTGCTTTTCCTGTTTGTTTTGTCTCCCATTATAGGAGCTGAAGGGCGGAAAAACCTACTCAAAGGTAAGAGCACAGGAAGGGCAAATGTGGCAGAGTGATGATGGTCTTGTCTTCTGTTAGTCCCATTAAAAACCAGTGGCTGCTCCATGAAGCAATCTGGAAAGACAGTCTTTAGTTCTTAGTTAAAGCCTGTGTTAAATGATTTCCCGAAAAAATCAACTTGCTGGGACAGGATCCAGTTTGCACTGGATGTGGATTTGAGAAGCGGGGGTTGGGAAGATGATCTGCGTGTCCTCAAACTTTGGGGAAGTTCTGAGTCAGATGTGAACTCTCTGGCTTCTGGCAACGTCTTGCTAATAAAGAAACACAGACTCGAGTTCTGTTCTCCAGAGCAGAGCAGCCAGCTGTGGCTGGGGTAGTCATCTCGCGAGGGCCAGCAGAAGCCTATGGCAGAAATCACCACCTCTCAAAGCACAAGAAACATTGAGGCAAAACCCAAACTGGTGAGCAGGGGTGCTTCGGGTTGTTCCCCTCCTCTCCCCCCATTTTCTTGCCTCTACTATGGAAGAGACAATGGGCCACCCCCTTCTCCTTGTGCTGGATCAAGAGACAATGTTGGCTTAGAAGTGGAGCTCATGCAGAGCCCAAAACCATGTTTGTTTGAAAATGAGTCACTGCTGCTAGTTTCTAATAAACAGATGTTCAGGTCACGCACAGCCTTGTAAGAATTTCTTCTAATCGATATCCTTCCTGACACCGTGGAGGCAACTCACTTTGACGAGTGAACTGCACTCACTCCGATGTGCTGCTGTGCTGTGCGATAGAGAGCAATGTTGCTGCCAACACCATCGTTCCTTTCTTGTTGCTAATTAGGACGTGATCTCTAGGGCCATCAGTTTCTCTTTCACTAAATTCGCGCTGGGGAGAGGTTATTCTTCTATTCTGCAGAGCTGCCTGTCCAGGGAGAGCAGTATAGCTGGAGGAAAAGACATGTATCTGAGACAAAGTAAACATATCAGCCTGTTCCTCTTGCGGTGTCCATTCTCAGGCTTTCCATAGCATTTAGAAATGGAAAATTAAAGGAAGCCTGAGGGCATGTCTCCATGGTGGAGTTAACCTGGGCTCTTATTCAGGCTGTGTTTTAACCTACTTCCCTTTTACTCGGTCTTCAGTAGCGTTTAGTGACAGTTTGAAAGAGACCCAATTGCTCCAGCCCAGAACTGGAGACCAAATCTCAAGTACTTGTCATCTCTTAGGCTGCTATCTTGCTTGGTCTCCTGTGAAGATGACAGATGTGTTCTCCTGGAATTCAACAGAACATGACCTGAGCATTTTGGCAGCGCAGAGATGAGAGATGTCACACCAGGCAGGGTGATTAAGCCTTGCAGTCTGGCCCTATGGACGAGGATTGTTCCAGGCAGGTCCTTGTGGTGGAACTGACTTGGGATTCATAATGTTTCTAGCAGAAGTGTGTAGTGTATGTTCGTGCAACTATTTTCCCTTTATAAATGATGACTCCTCACCTTTTTAAACTACATATATTCAGCTGGAAACTCCTCCAACTGTGGCAGCAGATGTAGAGGAAAATGCAACTTGTGAATGCCCTCGTTACCTGGTCCCGGTTTGGCTGGGACCGAGAGCTGTGAAGCTGTTTATGCTCCAGGCAGAGTTTCCGTAGACTCACGCACCTTTTGGGTTGACGTTAATGTCACTTCAGTGTCAGGGGTTATAGAACGGAAGCCAACAGGAAGGACTGATAAAGCGGAAAATCTTTCTCCGAGATGGAAGAAACGCCATCAGCTGGCTGGAAAACCGAGGAAACTATTCTGAAAGGTTACAACTGAAAACATCCTTTTGTTAAAGGATCCTTCCTCTATATACTGGGAGTTTGCTTCCTGAGAAAAGCTTCTGACCTCAGCAAGATGTATGGGTCATTAGAGGGATCTCCTACACTGTCCTTTAATATGGATCTTCTTGGACAAGTTAGTGCTGTGGTTGAGGAGGAGGCATCTGGGTCTGGGTCACTCCTGTGCCATGTTCTGCTGGCGTGGTCATGCCATGTTTCCTCTGTCCTCCAGTTTTGTCACACTGATGGATTGCAGCTCCCTCTGTAGCTTTCCCCTGTTCTGTTTATCTCCGAGATAAAAATTCACTGTGTTTTTCCTATTCATGAATATTCAACGAGCAGTGTAGCCCTTGGCTAGAAGAGGTAGAGGAACATCTAGGCCTGGAGAAAGACATGCATTAAGGGAATTCTTAAGGAAGAAAATTTAGGGTTGGTTGGGGTTTTTTTTCCTGCTCTGTCCCACACTTTTTTCCCTTTGTCATCAGCTCTCATTGCTCTTTGAGACTGGAATGGAGGAAGCAGCCATGCTAATCTGGCTGCTGACTTCCCCTGAACCACGTATCTTCCACAGGCTGTTGCTTAGAATTTTGATTTGGAACAGTGGGAGCCAGGGTTCATATGGCAGTGCCTGTGGTTTGTACTGTAACTCACTATCAGCTTCCACAGTTGACAGAGCACCACATTCCCTTAGGATGGTGCTTCTGTTTGAGGTTCCCAGTTCAGATGTATCATCAGGCTGTCAACACCAGAGCAAGAGAAACGTACTGCAATGCACAGAATAACAGCAAGGTCTGAGATGCTGCTTCTCTACCTTTTCTTCGTGTTCTTCTGGAAGCTGACTAGTACGTTCAAGTGACGCAGACTTCCCGTGCTTGCATGGTTTGGCCATGGTTTCGGTACGGCATCTCTTTCTGATTAGATTAGATTAGACGAGACACGACTGACTGCTGTTACTGAAGCTCTGCATAAAAGAAGCTGTAACTTTTTCTTTGAAACAGTGGATTAATACACCAGGAATTAGAGCAGAAAAACAAGAGTACTCTTCATCGTGTTTGTCTTTACTCTACGGGCATCAGCACCCTCTTTGAATTTGCCTGTGATTTTCACCTTTCTGTCACCTTCCTTCTTTGCTTCCTCTTTGTTAGAGGGGGTTTAGAGAGCTCACAACTAAATCTCTTCAAACATTTCTTTTCCCCTCTGCCTGTCAAACACATCACTTGCTAGTTAAATCTCAGCAGTGTTGAGGAGACTTTGCTCCAGGAGCTCCCCAGCCCAGCAGCCGCCTCTGGGGTTGAGGCACAGGCAGTGCTGCGAGGCTCTGGACTTGCAGCTTGCTGTGCTCATAGTCTCAGTGTTGTTTTTCAGGACGGTGTCACTTTCCTCTGTAACAATATCCTTTCATCTCCCCGTTCACATGCTCCACTGCATTCTGGGATGGCCCGATACAAAGAGTGCCTTATTATGTTTGTGGATGTGCGTTTCTGTTTTTTCCACATCGTTGACCTAGTGCCTTCCATGTCCTTGGTTATGCAACGGCCTCAGGCTGTTTAACGCTGTCCTGGCCACCACCACTACTGCACATCCTTCCTCCACACAGGGCTGACTTCCTGAAGGCCTCCAAGTGTCCTTCTGGGTTGGGATTAGGAATGTGACCCTGCCCATCCTCGAGCTGAGGGAGGGGGATCTTCACAGCCATGACTCCGTGTGTACTGGCTCCTGTTTCTGCCCTCACAGATGCACTCTCTTCCTTTGGTCTGTGTGACACCATGTATCTCTTTATTGACTGATTTTTGTTCTCTCCCCTTCCCCTCCGTTGTTTTCTTGTCTACAGCTGGGCTTTGCTGATCTCAATCTGGCAGAATTTGCAGGCTCTGGATCCACTGTCCGGTGCTGCTTGCTGGAAGGATACGATACTAAGAACACCCGGCAGGACAACTCCATCCTAAAGGTATTGCAGCTACTACTGCCACAGTGGAAATCCTACTGTTGATTCAGAAAGATCACAGCCAGAGTGCAGTGCCAGCCTGAGAGAAGCTCCTGTTATGTACAGAGACAGGATTTTGCTTTTATGCGGCTAGTCTGGCTTGGGAAGCTTCCCTTTATCAGATTTGCCCTTTGATATCTTGGTATCCGTTTGGCCAAAGCAATGCCCCTCGATAGCATTCTTTGTCATCAAAGAAACCACACGCGGGAGGGGGAGGTTCTAAATGTATGGTCAGAGCAGACAGGCCGGTGTCCTGCTGAGCCGCTGCAACTTTGAGTTACTGATGCCAGTGATATGGGACACAGAGGGAAATACCTTGCTAAATCCCTGAAGCTGATTTTCTTTGGAAAATTCTTGCTAATCTTTACACCTAGCCCTTGACCTTCTGGCTGTTGTGAAGTGAGGAGCTCACTGCAGCATGGCTAATGATGTGCCTTGTCTTCCCTTTCCAGGTCACGATCGGAATGTCCCTGCTGTCAGGGGACCCCTGCTTTAAAACGTGAGTTTCTGGGTGCTTACTCCTTTCTGGGTTGACCAGAACACCTGGTTCTTTTGCCATTCTCTGCTGAAAACCAGAATTGATGAGGAGGGGGATAGATGCCCTTGGTATAGAGTTACGAGGGAAAGCTTGAAATGGTGGTCTGGATTGCTGAATCAAGCAGAATAGTTTGTTCTGTGCTCTTGTTTTCCCGGCTTGGTTATTGGTTGTGCCAGTATTTTCCCTGCTAGTGTCAGCTGGGTTTTGCAAACTTATGGACATTGTTAACAAACTTCATGTTTTGCATCAAGGACAAAATTTCTCATAGCTTTGGGGTTGGTTTCACTGCCCTCCAAGAAGGGAAAGGTCAATGAAGAAAACAGTCTTGGAAATGGATGCACTTCAGCACATACCACACAGGATAAAGATCTTGGATTGAAACAGCAACAAAAATACTGCAAGGCTGAAACATTTTGATTCTCCTGTTTTTTCCACAGAGACCCAGGTTTACAAGTTGTATTAATTAGCAGAGAAATTGTAATCATGTACTATTTTTTAATGCATTGTGAAAGGAAAGAATCAGTACAGTTAAGCTGTAGAACAGTTTTGCTGCTTAAAGAACTGCTGGGGGATCAACTGAAAAATATACTGGCAATATGTACCTTCAAGCTGCAGTAGAACATCACAGGACTGCAGTGCCAGCCGTGATGTGCTGTAAGGTGTGTGACTGCACAGCAGGGCTGCCAAGTGCTGCTATGAGTATTGTGTGTTGACTCCAGCAGTAAGAAGAAGAAATCTTTACCTTGAGGCCATCTCTTGTAGTAGTGGTATTCTGGGATAAAAGGTCTAATTTTAGGAGCCAGCTTCAAGCGTATAAATTAGCTTGCATTCTTGTTACAAAATGCTGCGTAATTTTGGTCTGTTTATTTTGTGAATGGCTTTTCATAGCGCTGCAGCATTTTCGGAGACTTTCAAACCCTAATTGCGGTGTCATCTGATTCTGAAAAATTTCTGCTTCAGAAGGAAGTGCAATAAAGAAGTTTGGGATGCCTTAAACCATCGTTTTGTATCAGTAACAGATGTTTTAAATCTAGGGGGCTAGGATATCTAGCAATAATATGCCTGACCAGAATACCTGTTGCTCCTTCACTGTGGAAGCAAGTCCCACTGTTGGAGTGCCTGAAAATGATCCAGAATCAGATATGTGTATCCATTTAATACAAGTACGGTCAGTCTGAAAGTCAAACCTCCTAATTTTCATAAAGGATTTCTGCAGTCATTCCTGTTTTTACCTTATGTGTTGACAATGTGCAAGTGTCTAAAAATCGAAGCTTTGCACATAGCGTAGTCTTGATCAGTAGAGCTTTTGAGAAATGACACTCATTAGAGGATTAGGCAGGAATTAAACTGTGCTGGGAAATCACTTTCAAGCCCTGACTTTCTGCAGAGCTCTGATGAACCTTCTCCTCCTGGGTGCTGTAGAGGGGGCAGAGCTGCCTGAGCTGATGGACCCATGTGCTGCTCTGACAGCTGCTGCGGGAACAGCTTGCTTGATTAAGGCTGTAGAGGCTTTATTAACCTGCAAAGCAGAGTCCCCTCAGTACCTGAGTGCATGTAAATCATTGATAATGTGACTAGGGAGGGATTTTTCCTGGGGAAGGCATGTTGTGGGTTTCCTGAAACCTTTGTGGCTGTGACTCTGCCAATATAAAATACTCTCAGTGCTTTATTCTTTCTCCCAAAACACCGCAAAGGTCCTCTCATATAGCATCTTTCCTCAGAGACAGAAGTTTTTCTTTCTTGCTCCTCATTTAAAAAGCATAATATGATCCATTAGTTGCAGTTCAGGCTTCAGGCTACAGGGAGGTTAGGGCTCGAACAGGAATATTCCCTTTGCCGTGCTGCGCATGCCGTGGCTTCCACCCAAAAACACTTCTGGAGGAAGGGAGGGGGCTCCAGGCGCTCGTAGCTCTGCCCTGTAGTCAGCATTTACAAAGGGATGTTGGGAACACGCAGAATAACCAGAAAAAATAATTTTGAAAGCTGGAAAAACACTTCAGTCTTGCTGAAAAGAAGTTTAATCATCGGTTAAAAAATTGAAAGGTTATTTGATCACTGTAACTGTACTCTCATAGGGTGATGGGGTTGCTGAGATTGAAGGTTTCTTTTTGACCTGAGTCAGAAAGGTGTAGTGAAAGGGTGCTGGAATTGAGACCTGGACAAGAGCAAATTGTTTCCTGTTTGTGCGCTTAGCTGGGCACTGGACACGTGTTTGGGGAAAGGGCAGCTCTGGACAGTCTTCTGGAGGGTAGTCCAGGCTCTGAACCTCCTGTCCTGTATAAATTATTGAATGGTCCCTTTTTGCCTTGATTTACCTCCGAAGTTTGCTTTTCCTTGTAATGCAGTTCAGATGAGGTATGGAACACCTGAGTCTCACACGTAGGAAAACAAAACCCAATGTCACGCTGCATCGTGAGTCACAGAGGGCTGCCAGCTTCCCTCCTCCCCGTGAGGGGTGTGTGCAGGCAGGGGGACCCTCTTGATGGAGGAGCAGAGTGGGAATTGCTGGTGTGATGGACTGATTCACAGCCTTTGCCTGGCAGTCTGTAACCTCTTTTGCTTCTGATTTACAGGCCTCCTTCTACCGCCAAATCCATCACCATCCCAGGACAGGACTCTACCCTGCAGCTGACCTGTAAGGGCGAGGGAACCACAAGCAGCAGCAGCAGCAGTTCGGCTACGATTGGCTCTCTGCGTCAGACCAAGCCAAGAGCTGCCATTCTCAGCTCGGGTATGAATACTTGGCTGTGCCTGGACACTCTTTTGTTTTTCTCAGCAGTTGCAAGCACAGTAATTCTTTAATTTTTCATGTTTCCCCACACCCAACCTCACCCCTCTGCTCATTAAGAAAGTTGAGGAAAACAAAACCATCCATGAAGTGCAGCTGAGGAGAGGAAGCATGAGTCTTTGCCACACATTTCTGTTAGTGGAGATAAAGTAATTTGTTCTTTTTGCTGAGGATTTAATAATTTGTGTATTACATTCATCCCTGCTTTCTATTGTGTTCAGTGACATTTAACTTCGTTCTCCACTCAGCTGTTCTGTTGCTCAGACTTATCTTCCAGAAAAGTTCCTCTGAAGGTTTTAGAGGTTGGTTTGAGGTCTGATGGCCTTGTTCCAGCTGCTGATGCAGACTTCTTTGCCTTCTGTATGAGCTCGTTTTCAAGGGCATTGCATTTTCCCATAGCCTTTTGTTCTTTCCAGCACACTCCAAATGTGCAGGCAGATACACTGCGCCAAAATAGCACTCTAGTCTCATCACCTCAGTGACTTAGCACAGCGTGCAAGGTCTCTTCTTAAAAAGCTGGTTAACATGTTACACTTGTGCACTTTTGGATAAGTTTGCTGCAAGAGAGACGAGCAGGGATGATGGCAAAATAAGCAGAGGTTACACTGAGGTTTCTGTAACAAATTCAGATGTGATTTAAATGGCATGGGCTCTCCCCAAGTAATAGAAGAGGGAAGGTAGTAACAGAAGAAGCACCCAAATGGAGGTTGTAATACTTTACTGCCAGTGACCATTTGAATCTTTCTTGGTCTTGGCTTAATGCTTTTAACCATGTAGGGCTTCAGGTACTACCTGTCCTAGATCCTTAAAGCCCTTCTGAGATGCTTGTAAATTCAAGTGCTGGATGCCAGAATTAGTCATAAGCGTGACAGAGAAGCTTGTTGTTGTCTCCAGTGCTCCCCAGCTGCTTCTAAGAAGCGGTATGCCCGTTTCTACAGAAGGGCTCCACCTGCAGATTTGTCCCTTCCTTGCTCTGGCATCCCAAGATCAGCCTCCAGTCCAAGGTGATCAACAGGCAATGTGCTGGCTTGTTTATGGTGTAAGTGGAATGCTCTGTTGTTCCTCAGCAGGTGTCCCAGAAGAACCGGATCAGAACCTGTCCAGCCCGGAGGAAGTCTTCCACTCAGGGCACTCACGGAACTCTAGCTACGCCAGCCAGCAATCCAAGATCTCCGGTAACTATTAATCCACACGGCTCTGCCAGCAGTGTCCCCATCCCTTTTCCTTTCCTGCAAAAAGCTCCTCTGAGTTATTTGCGTCCAGCTCTCTACCCTGCTCCTTATATCAGAACCTCCTGTTTAGTCCCTGCAGAGGAGCTCGCAGATGTGTGTCTAAACCTCTGTCTATGGGAGTAGAAAAGCTGGTCTGAAGCTGCCCTGCCTGTTAACTGTGCTGCCAGGACAGGAAGAAGATCTGGTTTGTAATCACTCTGGTTTTGCAGGTTACAGCACGGAGCACTCCCGCTCTTCTAGCATGTCTGACTTGACCCATCGCCGCAATACCTCCACCAGCAGCAGCGCGTCCGGGGGGCTGAGTATGACAGTGGAGTGTCCTGAGGGAGAGCGGGACCACAAACTAGAGAAGCCACCTCGCCCTCCCAGACCAGCCCTTCTGCTGGATAGACCCTCCCGGTAGGTAACTGAGGAGCAAAGTGCCTTCTCTGGGAAGGCGTAGACAGAATCTGCTCCTTTGTCTTTGTGCAGTGGTAGATCGGATTGTAGCCACTGAGAAAGAAGCTATTGCCAAGAGAAGTAGGAGTGGGTCTGAAAGGGTATGTCTTGAAAAGCTGAGTAAGTTTTCCCTTTATTTTCTCTCCCCAGGAGGAAAAAGGATTCAGTGGAGAGTCACCCAACCCGAGTGGATGACACCAGGATCGATGCTGATGATATAGTGGAGAAAATAATGCAGAGTCAAGACTTCACTGATGTCAGCAATACTGAAGGTGAGAGGATGGGTCTCAAAAGGCAAGTCTTGGCTGTTCTTTTAGCAAGGCTGCCAAGCTTTTACAGTCAGATCAGATCTGCCATGGACTCCCTTCTCCTTTTGACAGCAATTTGCTTTCAGTGCTTGCTAGGTGTTTCTATGGTAGGTAAACAAACCGTGTGGATTTGAGAGCTGCACGCCCATTAGCAAATATCACTCGCTGCTGCTCTATACGCTACAGCAGAGGTTGCACAGGAGCTCAAACAAACAGGATGAGAAGTAGGAAAAATACAGATTCTTCAGTGCAGTGGAAATCAGTTACATCACCTGTTTGCACTGCTCTAGTGGCCTTCCTCCAGGGTCAGTCAGGCCAAGGGTATTCATTAAAGTAGGAGAGCACAACTGGAGGGGAAACAGCACACGTGTCTGTAAAAAAAGGTGGGAAGATAGCTGTGTCACAGCATGCTGGTGATCAGGTCTGTCTGAGAGCCTGCGAAGGGGTTTTCTCCATTGCAGTCAGATCTGTTAAGAGCAGACTAATAATACCACTCCATTTGTTGTAATCTTCTAGTTTAGCTGAGAAATCAATCTTGGGGTTTTTATCTAGTTGTGGTTCTTTGATAAGTTTTAAACATGAGCCTAGCTAGTTATTAGTGCTGTTAGTTTACCGTTAGTCATCTTAAATCATCACATATGGCAGCATTCTTATCATATGGGGATTTACACCTCGCTCAGCATGGGTTAAACTAGACTGAATGTCGCCACCTCTCACCAGCAAAACAGGCTGAGTTTCTCTTCCAGTGAACCTACAAATCCAGCTTGGGCCCCACATCTCATCTCTTCATATGAGTTTAAGCTGACCAAGAACTTGCTTCCGTGGAATTGCCTTCAAAGAAACAGCTGGAGGAGTATCACTGAATTAGTTTCTCTGCATTTAATCTCCCGAAGCGTAATGCTGTGGTTGATTTGTGTACGAGGTTCCCTTTCAGAGCAAGAAGAGGATTTCCCAGGGGCTTTTTTTACTGTGGGAATACCAGAATGCAAGCACGTGCATTCCCAGAAACACAATTATTCCTGTGTTGACCGTTGTGTAATGGGGCTGGGAGGGGAGCACCTGGCAGCCATCGGTAGTTCTGGATTTTGATGTCTTACTTCCTTTTCTATCTGCAGACAGTAACCTGAGGTTGTTTGTGAGCAGAGACGGAACGACTACGTTGAGTGGTATTCAGCTGGGAAACAGGTAGGCTTCCTGGAAGGCTGGCAGGCAGCGGGGCTCCAGAGAGATTAGTTAGCACTTTGTACCCAGGAAACTCACCTTTTGCTACAAGGGAGGTTCCTAAACATCATATGCTACATGGTGGCTTTGTTCCCACGTTAACGCCCCTGGGATTCCTCTGGTGACAGGCTGCAGCTGCACTGGAGTATGAATACAGCTCTCAGCAGGAGCTCAGAGGGATAATGTGATCCTAGTTGTGAGATCCAAGAACAGAAGTAAGGAGTAAAAGGACAAAATGGTAGAGGTTGGTTCCTGCTTCCTCCTGCGCCTGGCTGAAGGCAGGGAACTTTGCCTCCTGCTGGCCTGCACCAAAACTGCAGCAGCCTGATTTTTTGTCCCTTTTCCCTGCCTCCTCCATCTCCATTGAGGGCTGGTTCTTTCATCAAAGACTTCTGGACAAAGAAACTTTTTCTCGCCACAGTAGCTCTTAGTACCACGTCTTGGCTAGTTGCATTTGAGCCTTTATAATAACACCTTTTGAGGTTAAACAGAAGCAATAATGGTAATGCAAAGATCTGTCAAGCTGGTGACAAAAGTGTGAGCACAGCAAAGCCAGAAACGCTGGCTCTTTGCACAGGATACACCCCCTTTCCTCTGTCCTTTAGAAGGATTCATGTGTTAGGCCCAGCTTTTTCAAGTGCTGTAGTGTTAGCTTGCCACGTCGCTGTCTGGTTTGTGTTACAAGCGTTGACTTCTTGCCAGACTGACTCGTTATTTTCAGTATTTTGTGGGGGATTGGAGCGCGGTGTTTGTGAGCAGAGAGCTCTGAATAAGAACTTGCTTGCTCTAAGTGACTGCGGAAAGTAACCTGGCTTTCTCATCATCTTCCCCTCTGCTTCTCCAGGGTCTCATCAGGAGTTTATGAGCCAGTGGTGATTGAAACCCACTAAATGTGAAGAACAGGGTAGAGCTGTGGAAACAGGACCCCTACCCAGTCTGCTGCCACATGGATGCCAACCTTTACCTCTCTTCATGCAGCATTCCAGAAGGGATTTCTCCACACCCCTCCCCGTACATTTGCACTGCAGAACTACTCCGAGACCACTCCGGATCATGCACTTTCCCTGCGTTGGCATTACCCTTCTCCACTTCCCATTCTTCTGGTGCCTGCCTTCCCCCCGTTTCTGATCAGACACAAGGTGTCTGTTTAGCTTATCCTTAGTCCTATAGGATGTTGCTTATCTGCCTCCCTCACTCTACCCGTTCGCTTGCAACAGGGGACTTCTCAGCTTGTTTCTCCCCAAAATGTTGGGTTTTATACCACTGTGAACTCTTCAGACCACTGGGGGAGGGGGAAACCATTCTAACCAAACCGAGAGCTGCTTGTTGGTGAGACGGTGAAATGGTCGCTTGCAGGATGCTTTATTCCATTGACTCTGCAGGGGAACATCACCTTTCAAGGCAATGGTTTTACTGAACAAGGTATGCTACAGTGTGCACTTCACTTCCTACCCCCAAATCCCCAAATGTTCTCTTCCCTTCTCATAGGAAATATCTCCCAAAAGTGCATTTCAGAAAACTACCGTAATCCAGATGGGAGTTGATAAACAGTTAAATGCTAGTGCTTGTTATACCACTGACTGCATTACGCCCTTCACTGCTGGGCATGGAAGGGCAGTGTTCATCTATTAGCATTAGCAGGAGCACTTTAGAGGTTCCAGATTTTACCTGGAGGAGGCTTCTGCTTGCTGCTCCAGGAGTGTTAATCCCTGTTTGCTGGACTGATTCAGCAAATAGTCACTGTTAGAGCTCGGAATACAAAGCCTCTTTTTTTTTTTTTTTTTTTTTTTGGCTCAGGAAGGGAACTGCCCTTCTTGGACTGTGAAAAGAATCTGGTTATCTGATAGCCCTCCCCTTGGCCAGAGCAGGATGCAGTTGACTGCAGTGGTCTCTCTGTTGTGGTGGCGATTAACAATTGCCTCTATTGGCCTGGGCCAATAAGGGAATTGGTGTTGGTTGGTCTTTCTTGCCCTGTCTGCAGGGATCTATGCCTGAGCTGGTTCCTTTTGGGGCTGGGGAGAAGCCACGGTCTCCATGTTCGAAGGCAGAATGAGTGTTTCTGCTGCGTTAGCCGCAGCAGCCATTACCTGCTCTGTGGCAAGTGAACTCTTCTGACAAGGCTTCAAACTGTTTTTGGGTTGATCTTTCAATAGCTCTTCTTTGGGTTTGGTTTCTGCAGTTGTTTCACGCTTTAGCTGCCTCTTTTCCTCTGTGTGGCAGGGATGTCAAGTCCTTTTGAGCTCCCGCTTGCAGATTCTCCTGGCAGGTGAATTGCCAGCAAGGATCTCCGCAGCCGTGGGCCGTCAGCAGGCTGTGTTTGCAGCCCTTCCTGTACAGAGACTCTCAGCTGATAAGCTATTTCTGTGTAGTGCCCTTTCCTCTTTTGCGGGTGTGCTGTAGCAGCACTCAGCGGCCGCGCACTCAGAGCGATGCTGGGCATGGCTGGGAACGTGCCCTCCTCCGACACACGTGTGCGTGCACACAGAGGCCAGCACTCATCCCATTCGGCAAAGAAAGACTTGGAACTGATCACGTCGTTCAAATTCTTAGTTATTGTAAAGCCTTTTTTAAATGAGAGGGAAAAAAAGGATTAACTGTGATCTCCATGGCCAGAGTGCGTGCAGATGAGCTCCTGGAAAAGGGAATTTGGCAGAATGAGAAGCAAGGAATGAAAGGGCGTTGATATATAATTTTTCTTTGCCCTGCAAGCTGAGGAAGGCTGCATGGGGAGAGTGCTGGGCACTGTGGCAAAGCTGTACAGCTGCTTACTCTGTTGCAACGGTTTCTCTCTTTGAGTCAAGAGGTTTCTTTTTGTATTTGGGCAGACCACGTATAGGATATGGATCTTTTTCACCCTTTGCCCTCAAAGGGAGTTAAAAATTTGGTTTAGGGTAAGAAGGGGTACAAACAAACACCTTGGCTTGGTTTAACGTAGGGAAAAAATATTGGATCTTTTGTGTCTGTCTAGAACAAACGCTCTTTCACGCTTGCTGGTGTTATTTAGTGATCTCTTCATTCAGTCTGGTAGGTTTGGCACTCACTGGCAGGCTGGTGAGCATCCTGCCCTGTTCCCAGGATGATGCATGTCTGCAGGAAGGGAGAACTGCTCGCTTTTCTCTTTCCCTGGGGCTCTGCCAGCAGGGCAGGCCTGGCCCAGCGCTCGGTCAGGGCAGGGTGAGGGCAGAAGCAGGCTCAGGCAGCAGCGAACGTTCCTGTCCTGTGCAGACGGTCCTGCGGAGCCAAGGGTCCGGCTGCTCCCCAACACCTGCTGCTCCCCAGGGGCCAATGAAGCCCTGTGGGAAGCTGGGTCCAACCAGGACTTGAAAGGAGGAAATATAAGCCAGGAGAGAGGCCAAAACCCAGCTCGCTTCTGCTTTACTTCTGTTCCCATGAAAAACAGTGGCAGTCACTGTCAGAGCAGTTGGGAACCCAGGGCTTTTTGCTGGGCTTCTGTTGGCAAGAGTCAACTGCTCTGAGATGCTGGCAGCTCGGCACATCACAAAATCCTCAGTGGGACAGAGTTTTCTTCCCAGTGAAGCAAGAGAAGAAGCATTTGAGCTTTCCTGAAAGCCGGTCTCATTATCCCAGGCTGGCAGAGGTGTAACCTCCATCACGTAGCTGTGGCCACCCTGGGCACGTCTCTGGCTTCTCTTCCAGCAGCTTGGCACATCACTGCTTGTGGTTTTGATAACTGTGTCTCATAGGGTATCTCTTCCTTGTCTCCACGTTGTTATTACCTCCACAGTTCCTGGTCTTTTTGTAGCTTTTTAGCTCACCTACCCCTCGTTTTGAATAAGCAGCCCTAGTCATTCAGCCTGGCACAGCACAGCTTGGGCTGGAGCACCCAGAGCAGACTCGAGGGAGGAAGGAGCAGCCTGTTCCTATTTCTAGATCCCACGCGGAGGTCCCCCTGTACGTCCATCACGAGCGATGCCCAGCAGACCCTGGCCGGTGGTGGGCGTACGAGGTGGTGGTGATAGAACTGGGGTCTCTCATCCCACAGACTCGCTGCCGTCTCTTGGGAAGCTGCGTCTTGTGAGCACTTTTTCCTCATGGCATCGCTGCCGTCTCTTCCTTGTTGGACTTTGAACATTTAAGAAGTGAATCAGTTTCCAGACCCAAACCGCTGGCTAGTTTTCCTTTTAGGTTTTTCTTTTTTTGTTGTTGTCGTGAAGTTTATTGAATTTTTTTTTTTTTTGTAAACCCAGCAGGCTGGTGTTTTTTGACTGCATTATTGTTTCATTGATATTTTATTCCTGGGGGGGGTGGGGGGGAGGGGAGGGGAATGCTCCTTCCCCACATTGTTCCCCTTCTCAGGGGATTCAGAGGTGGCTTAAACAAGTAAAAGGACCTTATTGGCAAGACTCTGCATCCCCTGGGTCTCTGATGCTGGCGAGCAGGGCTGCTCATGCTTGGCTGACCCTGGAGAGCAGAGCTGGCTCTCTGCTCCAGCCTCGGGGCCAGGAGCCACGTCTGGGCTCTGCTTTCCCGGTTTCTGGACCTTTAACCAGTGGAAGCCCATTGTGAAGAGTTGGGAAATTCAATGTAACTTTTTTACTAACTTTTTTTTTTTTTAAACAGTGTAAACTGAGTGAGTGCCCAAAAGAATAGGCTTAGTTGTGACTTGGTGAAGGAAATGAGTTTAAATTGGAAATTGTGGTTGGAAAAAGGAGAAGGATGTTGCTCCTCCATCATCTTTTATATGGTTGGCACTTTAAATGGGGGCCTTCGTGCTGTCCTGACCCTTGGTCCGATGGGCAGCAGGCGTGTGATCTCTTCCCCCGCCTCATTGCCACATCATTTTGCCCCTGCAGAAAGTTAATAAGCCCTTTTAAATGTTTGCTTCAGTTTTTAGAGGGTTCCAAACCGGGCCGAGACCTGAAGAAATACCTTATTTCATTTGCATCTTAATAGGAGGGGTTGACGTTTTATTTATTTTGTCGTTGCTGTTTCTTTTTAAACTGGTGGCTGTGCAGCTGGACTCTGCACATGCTGTTGTGAACCTCTGGGAAAACCTCACTCCAGGTACGCTAGAGCACCTAGGTTAAAAATCCCTCCTGGTGAGGGGTCCCCCTGCTCTCCCCTCCTTGCTGCCTTACCCGGGAGCTGCAAACGCACCCTCTGCCCCTCCTGCCCCGTCCCCTGCCACCCCACCTGGTCTCTAGCTGAACGAGTTCTTGCTCCGGTGGCCGAGCCCTGTGGACAAGGCTGGTCCTGGGGACAAGCTCCTACAAACACTCTGCCTGGTCGCAGGTGTTTGTCCTTGAAAAGCCACTTCCTTGCTTTGAGGTGGGAGGGTGACGAGCGTAAAATTCCCCCTCTCTTCCCTCCGGAGAGCTGGGTCATCCATCAGCCCACCCGCACCATCCGAACACGATGCCCTCCACAACTCCCTGCCCCACCGGGAGGGAGTGGACATGGAAACCTGGGAAATAAATAAGGAATTTGGATGAAGCTCTGAGCAAGAGGCATGGCTGAGCCTCGAAACTTGCCTCAAACACAAGGAATAATGGGAGAGCCCATATTTTTGTGGGGGGAGGGAGGGGAAGGGGAGATCATGTTTTATTTTCTTGAAAGTTAATTGAGCTTGGTGATCTTCAGATGAGGCGCGCACTTGATTTATATCAGATTCTATAGAGAGAACGGTGATATTTTTGGAAAGGGAATGGGTCTATGCAAACTTCCAAAATTGCTTGAAAGATAGTTTAACATTTTTTTACTTTGAAGTCTAAAGATAAATCTAACTTTTTTCTTAAAGCAGAAGTGCGTTTAGAAAGAGAAGCTACTTCCACTGCTCTATTTTGATGATGATTCTTGGAAAGTTTGGGCTGGAGGGAATGACTATTTTTCACCATTTTTATCCTGCTCCTCTAGTTTTTTGTTTTTTTCTAATGGAATGCTGTGCCGTCTTTGATTCAACAGATCGTGTTTGTATTTTCTGTATCTGGTTCCTAACGTAGAGAAATAACAAATATATGAGGAAATCAATATAATGTCAAATGTTGTTATGGTTTGGGGGAAAAATAAAGGGTTTTGGTACTTCACACTGATTCTTCTTGCTTTGTTTCTTGTTTTAAATTTACCTTTGGTTCAAAAATATTTCCTAAGGAGGCAGAAGGGTGGTATGCAGAGACCTGGGAGAGGATTGGTTTCGTCACCCAGGCTTTCCTTGGCGGCTGGGAATGGAGAACCCTGCCAGCCCTTCTCTGTGGATGGAGGAGGGCTGGAGAGGAGAGCTGGCAGCACCACTCACGTCCAGTGGAAGCAGTTGTCTGCCATCCAGGGGAAAGGTGGCAATGTCCCCTGTTCCTGAGCACGGTGTCCCAGCCCTGGCTGTGCTCAGGGAGGGTGGTGTGGGACCAGGGGTCTCGGACACGGCTTTGCCTTCCCCATCTCCCAAAGCCCTGTGAGCACTGGGCAGCTGCATCTTCGATCCCAGGCAGGGTTTTCCCCTCTCCCTCAGCTGCCTCCCCTTTCTCAGACGATCCCGATCCCTTGTGAGGGAGCTGGGCTCTTCTCCCAAGGGACAGGGGAAGGGACGAGAGGGAATGGCCTCAAGCTCCACCAGGGGAGGTTCAGGCTGAACGTTAGGAAAAAAATTTTTTTACAGAAAGGGTCACTGGGCACTGGCAGAGGCTGCCCAGGGAGGGGGTTGAGTCACCTTCCCTGGAGGGGTTTAAGGGACGGGTGGACGAGGTGCTGAGGGACATGGTTTAGTGTTTGATAGGAATGGTTGGACTCGATGATCCTGTTGGTCTTTTCCAACCTGGTGCTTGTATGATTGTGTCTCTTGCTTTTCTCTTCCCTCCAGCCGCAGCCCGTGGGGCTGGTGTTGGATCAGAGCCTGAGCCGGTTTAAGGAGCTCCCCCGGTTCTTGCTCCCCAGTCCCTTCCCCGGGGCTGATGCCGCCGGTAACACCCAGCGTGCCGGAGTCCCGCCCTGGGACTACAACTCCCGTCATGCTCCGGGGCGGCCCCAGGCTGCCTTCTGATTGGCGAGGCGGGGCCGGGGTGCGGAGCGCTGATTGGTCAACTCTGTCGGCGGGTGGGCGGGGCTATAAGGCCGCACGCTGATTGGCCGGCCCTCCCGGAAGAGCGGCGGAGGCCGCGGCCATGGTGAGTGCGGGGCGCCTGTGGGGCGGGAGCGGGGCCCGGCTCTGGGCTCTCCGCGTCCCTCCGGTTTCAGGTTATAGAAGGGTTGGGGTTGGAAGGGAATTTAAAGCCCATCCGGTTCCACATGGCAGGGACACCTCCCACTGAATCAGGGGCTCCAAGCCCCATCCAGCCCGGCCTTGAACCCCTCCAGGGAAGGAGCAGCCACAGCTTCCCTGGGCAGCCGGGGCCAGCGCCTCAGCGCTCTCCTGGTGAAGAAATTCTTCCTTATATCAAGCCTAAATTTGCCCCTCTCCAGTTTATACCCCTTCCCCCTCGCCTTATCGCCACAAGCCTTTATGAATAGTCCCTCTCCAGCTTTCTTGTAGGCCCCTTTCAGGTATTGGTCCCACAGGTACTGGTCCCTTTCAGGTTTCAGGTCCCACAACCTGGGGCTGAGGAGTTTCAGGCTCCACAGCGTGCAGACCCCACTGTGACTCTCTCCCTTCGCAGGCCACAGTGACAGACCAGGTGGTTGGATTCGGCTTGGTCGCCTTCAGCCTCGTTCTCTTCGTTTACTACACCCTCTGGATCATCATCCTGGTACGGGTCTCCCCTGGCTGCTGTAATCCCACTCACTTCATGCTTGCGTGTCAGCCTGGGCTTTGTTTAGGTGCTGTCCATGTGCCTGAAGGTCCCTGCCTTGGCTTCTTCCTGGTTAAAATTTCAGGGCAGGGCTTTCTCTGTTTGCTGGCACAACCTCTGCCCCTTCTGGGTGCTTGTGTCCCTGCCTGAGCAAGATCAAACATCACTCGTCCTGCTGCTTTTAGACAAGCTGACCCGATTGGTGTAAGATACAAAGCTCACTCAAGTTGTCAGCAAGGTGGTGTGGTTGGTGTTCATGTTTGCAGTCCTAAAGATTCCTAGTTATGGTGGGAGATGACAGAGGGAAACTAATAGAGACAACTGTAGCCATGTCTTGAGCATGATAGGGAGGAGTTTATGGAAAGCAGAGTTCTGGAAAAGTGATTGTGAGCCTGGTAGTTTGCCCACTTCCAGGGAAACGTCAGCTGTGGTTGTTAGTGGCTTTCTTCCTGGAAAGAAAATTTTCCTTGTGAGCTCTCCAGGTGTGAGAAGCCTGGTTTGGCCTTGGGCCAATGTCTGAACAATGTCAGCTTCCCCTCTAACCTCCGAGAGTTTTGAATTCCCTTCTTGCATCTGCTTACTCTGCACACTGATATGTGTTCATGCAGCCAGACTGTAGTCCCTGGAGGGCGTAGGTGTGCTTGCTGCTCTGTAGGAATTCTTACACTGCTCTCTAGTGTCCAAAGCTCCACAGAGGGGTCCTGGCAGGATCACGCCTCCGTAGGGCAGAGTCTCGGGGATGTGCAAGGAGACCTGGGACTGCAAGACCCCTGTGCTGGCCTCGTGTAACCACACCCCTTCATCTGCTGAACATTGAAACCCTCGCTGCTGTGTCCCTGCAGCTGCAGGCTGAGCCACATGCAGCTCCTTTTTTTAGCTGTCTTCTCACACCTGATATTTCCGTCCTGCTTTGGAAACCATGAGGTTGCAGGTGTTTGGGACTTGCCTGGGTGTTTTTCCCAGCTGCTGAGGCCCCTCTTTGTCCCCTGCAGCCCTTCATCGACAGCGACCATGGGATCCATCAGTACTTCTTGCCTAGGGAGTACGCCGTTATCATCCCTGTGGTAGCTGGGCTGATCCTGCTGCTATTTATAGGTGAGTGTTATTTCTGTTCTAATTAGAAGCTTCTAAATTAGGAAGAGAGAAGAGGGTTGCTGGGGGCGTTAGTTAATGTGTGAGGCTTGTGATGTGCTCTCTGTGGCCTCTGCCACCACGCAGAGCTTGGCACGGGCTCTCAGAGCGTGGGTGGGTGTGTCTCTGTGGCTGTTTGAGCCTCCAAACAGTGGGATTTTCTCACCAAGGTTCTGTTTCTCACCACAGTGTGTTTTAAAAGTGTCTGTAATTAGAAGTTTTCTGGCTGAATCTGATCTCTCTCTCTCGTGGTAGGCATTTTTGTAATGGTCGTGATGTGGAAGAGCAGGAAACCTGCCAAGAAATCGGATTGAAGGCCCAGCTAAGAGATGAGGAGAAGGTGCCCACCCTGCAGTGTCGTAGCCAGGAAAAGACTTTGCCTGCAGCACCTCCTCCAGAGTCCCCAGCGCTGAGCTGGCTGTGCTCCCCCACATTCCTTCCTCCAGAGATGAAGCCGTCTGTAGTTTACAACTTACTGACCAAAGGGAAGCAGAACTGACCTCCGGGGCTGCTCAAGAGAGGTTCCAGAGTCCCGGCTGTTTGGGACCAGCTCCCCAGCTGGGGCTGCATGTTCCTGCTGGGCTGTGGCCCCTGCAGGCTGGAGGAGCTGGGAGGTCCCACAGCTGGAACTGCCAGAGCACAAGTTGAGCCCTGGCCCCTGCCCACTGCTCAGTCTCCGGGCAATCCTTCCCCGCCGCTTATACTATGTCCAACAGCTTCTTCCTCTGGGATTTTTTAAATGTTTACACGTGGTTTGGGGCGGGGTGTTAATTTGGTTCAAGTTGGAGTTGAAAGAAATGAGACTCTAGGCTTGGAAAAGGCAGGCTGGCGTTCTCCATCTGCCTCCTGGAAGGGCTCATCACAAAACCCGAGGGCTTTTGCCTTTCCAAGGAGGGACCCCCACGAGGCTGTGCAGACGACACAGGGGCAGAGCCATCGCTGTCCTCCACGTCCCCTCCTGCAGCTGCCCAGCCGAGGGAGTGGTGAGGAGGTGTCCTGGCTCACAAGGAAGCGTTTCGCTCCACTGCCCTCGGGTGCGGTTCCCATCGCTGCTGTCAGCTGCTGGCTGGGTTCCTGACCCCGGACACGGCTCCGTGGGCTGGGGCTCAGCGGGCAGGCGTGGTGGCACCGTCCTCCCCCTGGCAGTGGGAACCTGCGGTGGCCCGACAGCTCTCCCAAGACCACAAGGAGCGGGATCACCCTCAATAAAGGTCTGTAAGCTCTGCGTTGCTGTCCTCTGCTTGTGCCAGGGGGTGCTGCTGTTTTTCTGGGCTGTTCCGCTGATATTCTGGGGTGTTTTCTGCTGCATGGCCCTGGCAGTGCCCGAGGCTTGGCTTGGGAAGGTGCTGCCAAGGGCCCTGTCCTGCCAGTGGGACCTGGCAGGGAAGTGCCAGAGAGAACAGGTTTCTCCCCGTGCTGGGAGCGCTTTACCCGGCCTAGGGTGGCTCCAGCGAAAGGCGGATCTGGGGTGCTCCAATCCTTCCTGCATGTAGCAGGAGCTGCCCCTTCATAGAATCATAGAATGGTTTGGGTTGGAAGGGACCTTTACAGGCCATCCAGTCCAACCGTCCTGCAGGGACAGGGACATCTTTGACTGGAGCAGGTGGCTCAGGGTCCCATCCAACCTGACTTCGAACACCTTCAGGGACAGAGCCTCCACCAGCTCGCTGGGCGACCTGTGCCAATGTTTAACCACCCTCATTTTGAAAGGTTGCCTCTCGTCTAAACCCAACCTCCTGTAGTTTAAATCCATCATCGATTGTCCTGTCGCAACAGACCTCGCTAAAACGTCTGTCCCCAGTGTTGGGACCAGTGTCAAGGTTACTTCTCATATTTCTTTGTCAACAGTGGGATTAAGCAAGGTCCGATACGTGGCGGCGGGGAGCTCCCGCTGGGTATGTGTCTCGGAGGTGCTCTGAGCCTCAGCCCCATCGCGAGGGGCACCCCTGGAGCTGCTGGAAGGGGCCCAGGGTGCTGAGGGGCCTGCCTGCCTCAGCCCCGCTCCCGACCTGCTGCCGATCGTTGTGCTCCTTGGGCTGTTGCTGCCACGCTCGAGCTCCCCAGCATCTGGCTTGGTTGGCAGCTCGCGGTGCACAGAGGTGAGAAAGGGGCTTGGGGACATGGGGGGTGGCTGCAGGGCCCCCAGGCTGCAGGGAAGCCGAAGAGGGCAGAGCAGGAGGTGTAGAGAGAAATGGATGCTGGGGTTGGTCCCAGGGCACACGGCGTGGGGACCAGGGTTGGGACCAGGATGGTTGGTCCTAAAAATGTGGGATGGGAGGCAGAGTCTGTACTGGGGCACACAGTGGGTACTGGGCTCGGTACAGGATGGCTGGTCCCAGAATGTGGTGGGTGGGTGCTGGGGCACATGGAAGGGTGCCTGGGTTCATACTGGGACACACAGGTGGCTGCTAGGGACGGTACCAGGGCACGGGAGGTGGGTGTCTAGGTCCATACTGGGGCACAGAGGACGGGTGCTGAGGACAGGACTGGGGCACAGGTGGGTGCCTGGGTCTGTACCTGGACGTGTGCGTGGCTGCAGGGGATGGAACCTGAGCACGGGGGGGTGTGCCAGGGACAGGACAAGGGCACGTGGATGGGTGGCTGGGTCCACACCGGGGTGTGGTTGCTGGGATGTCACTGGGGTGCAGGGATGGGTGCTGGGATGTCACTGGGGCACAGGGATGGATGCTGGGATGTCACTGGGGCACAGGGATGGATGCTGGGATGTCACTGGGATGCTGGGATTGGAGCACAGGGGTGGGTGCTGGGACATCACGAGGGCACAGAGATGGGTGCTGGGATGTCACTGGGGCGCAGGGTGGACGCTGGGATGTCACTGGGGCGCAGGGATGGGTGCTGGGATGTCACTGGGATGCAGGGCTGGGCGCTGGGATGTCACCGGGGCGCAGGGCTGGGCGCTGGGCTGTCCCCGCCGCGGGTGCCGGTGCCCCCGGTCCCAGCTCGGCGCGGGGGGCGGTCCCGGCTCCGCTCCGCCCCGCAGCCCGGGGAGCGGGACCCGGCGGCGCTGGGGCTGCGGGCGCGGTGAGGGGGGGGGGACACGGGGACATCCCGGGGGAAGGGGGGGGAGGGGGCGATGGGGACGGGTCTGTCCCTGCCCCCGGCCCCCGCTGAGCCCTCTCTGTGCGCAGAGAGCGACCCCCCCGCCCGGGGGACCCGCCGGGAACCGCGGACCCCGAGGATGAAGGCGCTGGTGAGCGGGGGATGGAGGGGGGGAGTGGGGGGGTCTCTGCCGGCACCGGGGGCCGCTGCTCCCCAAGGGATTCGGTGCGGCCTGGAGGCTGGAGGGACCCCTGGGCCCGTGAGCATCTCTGGGAGGGAGCGGGGAGCAGGTACCCAGCGCTGCGGCCTCGGCCGGCGTGCCCCGACACCCCCGCGAGGGGCTGATGCTCCGCTCCGTGAAACGGGGCCACCGGCACCCAAAACGGGGCCACCGGGATCTGAAACGGGGCCACTGGCAACCGAAACAGGGCCACCGGCTTCCGAAACGGGGCTCCCAGCATCTGAAACGGGGCCACTGGCTTCCGAAACGGGGCTCCCAGCATCCAAAACGGGGCTCCCAGCATCCAAAATGGGGCTCCCAGCATCCAAAACAGCACTCCCAGCATCCAAAACGGGGCCACTGGCTTCCAAAACGGGGCTATCAGCATCCGAAACAAAGCCACTGGCATCCAAAATGGGGCTCCCAACATCTGAAACGGGGCCACTGGCTTCCAAAATGGGGCTCCCAGCATCCAAAATGGGGCTCCCAGCATCGGAAACAGAGCTACCGGCATCCAACACAAGGCCACTGGCTTCCGAAACAGGGCTACCGACATCCCCTGCGAGGCTGGTGCCCGTGGCCAAGCGTGGAGGAACCTCTTTGCTTTGCTTCCAGGTCCAGCTCTTCCTCACGCTGGCGTGTGTGTCGGCAGCCACCGTGCTGTACGTCCTGCTGTGCTCCCACGCCTGCCTGCAGCCCTGCTGCTCGACGCTGGAGCGGCCGGACAACCCCACGGCACCCACCGTCCTCACGTTCCAGGGCTACGGACGCGTCCCCGATGGGAAGGTGCGTGAGGATGGGGCGGCTTGACCCACCCGTGCCTCAGTTTCCCCTTCCTTAGAGAAGGGTGGGTGGAGCTGCGGTGCATCCAGCTGCTGCGACAGGGAAGGGGAAGCTGAAGGGTGACGCTGCGTCTCCCCACAGCCGCTGGAGCGGGGTCTGTGCCGCCGCTGCGCCGTCGTCTCCAGCTCGGGGCAGATGCTGGGCTCGCGGCTGGGAGAGGTCATCGATGGACACGAGTGTGTCCTGCGCATGAATCACGCCCCCACCGCCGGCTACGAGGAGGACGTGGGGACGCGGAGCACCGTCCGGGTGGTGTCGCACACCAGCGTCCCGCTGCTGCTGAAGAACCAGCCCTACTTCTTCCAGCAGTCCCGGGACACCCTCTACGTCATTTGGGGGCCACCGAAGAAGATGAGCCGAGAGAAGGTGGGCGCAACCTACCGGGTGCTGTTGAAGGTGATGGAGAGTTACCCCCACCTGCACGTGTACACCCTGACCGAGGAGAAGATGAAATATTGTGATGACCTCTTCCAAAACGAGACAGGGAAGAACAGGTACCTCCAGCTCTCGAAGAACCCCCATCAGGTCCCCCTGCCGTGTCACCCATCCCCCGTGTTGGGCACCCGTAGCCCAGCTGCAACGTTCCAACCACATCCACGCGGCTGTGGTGCTTTGCAGGATTAAATCTGGCTCCTTCCTGAGCACGGGCTGGTTCACCATGATCTTGGCCATGGAGCTGTGCGAGCAGATCTACGTCTTC
Organism: Phaenicophaeus curvirostris; assembly: GCF_032191515.1. Taxonomy (NCBI): domain Eukaryota; kingdom Metazoa; phylum Chordata; class Aves; order Cuculiformes; family Cuculidae; genus Phaenicophaeus; species Phaenicophaeus curvirostris. The sequence continues at coordinate 6,641,096 of NC_091411.1, forward strand.
GGCATGGTCAGCGACAGCTACTGCAGGTGCGCAGGAGGTGGCACGGGGATGGGGTGGTCCAGTGTCCCCGTGAGTGTCACACCCACCCCGTTTCATCCCACCAGGGAGAAGAACCACTCGAGCGTGCCCTACCACTACTTTGAGAAGGGCCGGCTGGACGAGTGCGGGATGTACCTGATGCACGAGCGAGCTCGCCGCGGCGGGCACCGCTTCATCACCGAGAAAACAGTCTTTGCCCGCTGGGCCAAGAGAAGGAGCATCATCTTCACCCACCTGTCCTGGGCAGGCAGGTAGGGTGCCACTGATGGGGTGAGGTGGTGGCGTGGCTCTCCTCCTGCACCAGCGCGTCTCTGCTCTGCTGATGCCGTGGGTGAAAGCCTTTTTCTGAGCCCCGAAGTGGGGAGTCTCTGTCTCCACAGCGGCAGGGCCAGTTCCCCCAGCCGGTGGCGGGGGCTGGGACCCCATGTGTCGGTGCACAGGGGGACAGGAGTTGGACCCCCAGAGCCTCGCTGGCTCCAAGTGCCTGCCCGGATGGACCCAGGGCGACCACAAAGGTTTTCTGCCCACTCCACTGGGATGAATATTTAATGCAGGATTAAATATTTATGCTGCGGGGCTCCGGCGGGACACAGGGCGGGAGAGCTTGGCCCCACCAGGGCCGTGAGCTCGTTCCTCTCGCAGGGATGAAGCTCCACCGCTGTCCTTGCCTCACTCATGCCCTAAAACCCAACACTGGAAGTGGGGTGCAGGGAGCCGAGTCTGGGCTCCCCCATCCTGCTGCCTTCTGCTGCTTCAGACCTTGGCAGGTCCTTGTGGTCCCCTGGGTCCCTCAGGGGCCACACACACCCCAGGGGCTCCGAGTTGCCTTGTCACAAGTGCCCTTGGATTCAGACCAAAGCAACCGTGGCCATTAAAAGCATTTTTAACTGGGGTGGTGCCTCGTGCTGTGGGACATGGGGGTGGGGGATGGCAGCTGGTGGCTGGGCCGCAGTGTCCTGCTCTCTCATATTAGGCTATAAATAAGATGAGGAGGTGACAAGGGGGTAGAGCTGAGCCTGAGCACGGAGGAGGGTGCCAAAAGCTGGCAGTCAAGATTATTTGGGATCCAGCAGCTGCATCTCCCCAGGACCGACTCTGGCCCTGGTGTGGATTTTATGCTGGGTCCAGGTTGATCCGACGTGGGCACCGGTGCAGCCCCAAACTGCATGGAGCTGCCGTGGCGGCTCCGAGTCTGCGAGCGATGCCAGGGTTGGGTGGGTCTGGGGGTGCTGGAGGAGCTGGGAGGGAGCAGGAGGGGCAGCAGGATCGGTGTTTGCACCCATTTCAGCTGAGGGCAAGCCAGGAGCGAGTCTGTGGGGACCCAGGGGTGCCGCCAGGCCAGCTTCCCGCGGGTGATGCAAACAGAAGAGCCCACGGAGCAATTTTTTGGGTGCTCCAGCTGCGCAGCCCCGCACAGAGCAGGGCATCACTGGCACCGCAGAGGCAGAATCCAGCCGGGCAGCTTCGGCTGCCACAGCGGGGGCCCCGGCAGCAGTGGAGCCCCATCCTCGCTGGACGGAATCCCCTCGAGAGGGGCCCCGAGCTGCCCGGGGGAGGCCGTGGCATCCCAGCGATGTGGCAGCGGGTCGGGCCCCACGTGCTGCTGTCGTCCCCCGTGTCCCCATCCAGGAGGAGGGGCGCTAGGACCCTGCGGCGCTAGGACTGCTACGGCTTTCCGTAGGCCGGGCGGGCGGCGCTAGGGCCCCGCGGTGTCCCCGGTCCCCGATCAGGCGGCGCTAGGACCCCGAGGGGCCCCGGGAGGCTCCGTGCGAGGCGGCGGCGACATCAGCGACATCAGCGACATCAGCGACATCAGCATCCTCAGCATCATCGTCGCCGCGCACTGCAGAGCGGAGCGGCCGGGGGGCCGGGCCCGCTGAGCCGGTGCGGGGGGCGGGACGGCACCGGGAGCGGCCCCCGCCCCGCTGCTCCGGTGCACGGGGGGCTGGGGGGGGCGAAAGGGAAGGGTTGCTCTCCGCTGGGATGCAACCGGGCTCTGGCCTGGCCGGGTCTTGCAAAGCGGGGCTGTTGGGGGGGGCTGCACCCCAAGAACAGAAGGGGTTCCATGCTGGAGAGTGGGAGCTGCACCCCAGGAATAGAGGGAGTTCCATTATGGGGAGTGGGGGCTGCACCCCAAGAGCAGAAGGGATTCCATGCTGGGGAGTGGGGGCTGCACCCCAAGAATAGAGGGAGTTCCATGCTGGGGAGTGGGGGCTGCACCCCAAGAGCAGAAGGGGTTCCATGCTGGGGAGCAGGGGCTGCACCCCAGGAATAGAGGGGGTTCCATGCTGGGGAGTGGGGGCTGCACCCCAGGAATAGACGAGGTTCCATGCTGGGGAGCGGGGGCTGCACCCCAAGAACAGGAGGGGTTGCATTCCTGGGAGTGGGGGCTGCACTCCAGGATCCAGGGGGGTTCCATTCGAGAGCAGGGGCTGCACCCAAAGAACATAGGGGGTTCCATGCTGGGGAGCAGAGGCTGCACCCCAAGAACAGAGGGGGTTCCATCCCGGGAAGTGGGGGCTGCACGCCAGGAACAGAGTGGTTCTATGCTGGAGGATTTGGACGTAGGAGTGGAGGAAGGTTTGCACCCCAGGGGGGCTGTGGGAGGCTTTTCCCATCCCAGGATGGAGGGGGGGTTGCATCCAAGGTCTGCTGGGGGAGCAGCAGCGCATGGGGGTGCGAGTCTGGATCAGCCCTTCCCGACAGAGCCGCGATGTGACCCCTGGTGCCACCATGGCCGTGCCTGCTGGGGGGGCCCGGCAGCCCCCCGCACCCCACGGGGCGCAGGAGGACAGGAGGGACCCCCTTACACCGCTCGCCACCCTCTGCAGATGAGACCCTCACCCAGGTAAGGTTTGTGGGGTCCCCCATGCCCTGAGCACCACGGAGGGAAGGAGCCAAGTGGGGTGCAGTGGCCGGAGCAAAGGTCCCAGCGGGGCTCCCCAGCTTGTGCACTGCGAGGGTCCTTCACCCCAACACCTCTGGGTGGGTTGGCACCTTCCCAGCCACCAGAACCACCCTTGAGAGCCTTTTTTTGGGGTTCCCAGTTCCCCCAGGGCAATTAGTAAAGAGGCTTCCATTGGCTTTTCATTTCCAATTGCTCCGAGTACACCAGGAGCAGTCGTGACTCACTTAACGAGGACTTTAAAGAATAAATTGGGCCAGTCCATTCCTGCAAGCCCAGGCGAGCGGAGGTTCGAGCGGATCCCCCCGGGGGGGAGCACTCGGGGTTCACCCTACACACCTCGGGCCGCAGCGCTGGAGACGTCCCTGCTGGCTTCAGCTGGATTTAAGCCCACGCATGGGCTGAGTTGCGCAGGTCTCAATTCCTCTCCTCCCAGTCCAAGCCGGTTGTTTTAATGGGATTTCACCGCGTGAGCTTCGGGTTTACCCTCCCTAACCCTGTGGGTTTCAGCGGCTTCAGCCTTGCTGGCGGGGGATTATCCCTCCCTGGAGCCCAGCCTGCCGCAGGGATCTCCCCGGCACGAGCCATGTTGGGTTTGGCTCCTTGGCATCATAGAATCACCAGGTTGGAAAAGACCCACCAGATCATCGAGTCCAACCAATCCCATCAATCACTAAACCATGTCCCTCAGCACCTCGTCCACCCGGCCCTTAAACCCCTCCAGGGAAGGTGACTCAACCCCCTCCCTGGGCAGCCTCTGCCAGTGCCCAGTGACCCATTCTGTGAAGAATTTTTTCCTAATGTTCAGCCTGAACCTCCCCTGGTGGAGCTTGAGGCCATTCCCTCTTGTCCTGTCCCCTGTCCCTTGGGAGAAGAGCCCAGCTCCCTCCTCTCCACAACCTCCTTTCAGGTAGTTGCAGAGAGCAATGAGGTCTCCCCTCAGCCTCCTCTTCTCCAGGCTAAACACCCCCAGCTCTCTCAGCCGTTCCTCATAAGGCCTGTTCTCCAGCCCCCTCACCAGCTTCGTTGCTCTTCTCTGGACTCGCTCCAGAGCCTCAACATCCTTCTTGTGGTGAGGGGCCCAGAACTGAACACAGGATTCGAGGAGCGGTCTCACCAGTGCCAAGTACAGAGGGAGAAGAACCTCCCTGGCCCTGCTGGTCACACCGTTTCTGATCCAAGCCAAGATGCCATTGGCCTTCTTGGCCACCTGGGCCACTGCTGGCTCCTGTTCAGTCGCTGTCAACCAACACCCCCAGGTCCCTCTCCTCCAGGCAGTTTCCAGCCAGACTTCTCCTAGTCTGGAGCTGCTCAGGGTTGTTGTGCCCCAAGTGCAGGACCCGGCATTTGGCCTTGTTAAACCTCATGCCATTGGACTCAGCCCAGCGGTCCAGCCTGTTCAGATCCCTTTGGAGCCTCCCGACCCTCCAGCAGATCGACACTTCCACCCAGCTTAGTGTTGTCTGCAAACTTGCTAAGGGTGCACTCGATGCCTTCATCCAGGTCATTGACAGAGACTTTGAACAGGGCTGGACCCAGCACGGAGCCCTGGGAACCCCACTTGTCACTGGCCTCCAGCTGGAGTTAACTCCATTTCCCACCACTCTCTGGGCCCTCCAGCCAATCAGTTTTCCACCCAGGAGAGTGTGCGCCTGCCCAGGCCAGAGGTGACAGTTTCTCAAGCAGAACGCTGTGAGAAACTGTGCCAAACACTTTACGGAAGTCCAAGAAGATCCATCCACAGCCTTTCCCTCATCCAGCAGCCGAGTCACTTTATCACAGAAGGCCATCAGGTTAGTCTGGCAAGACCTGCCTTTTGTGAACCCGTGTTGACTGGGCCTGATCCCTGGTTCTCTTGCTTGTGCTTCATGAGAGCATCCCAGGGCTCACCTGGCCTCTGCCCACGGTGTTTCCCTTCCCGGTTCGCGGGGTTTGTCCTCGCCTTGAAAAGGAGACCTGGGGGTCCGGCTGGGCACCCAGCCCACGGGGCTCTGCTCCTGGTGGCTCATCCCCTATCCTCCCGGGCCCAGCGATCCAGGAACGGGAGCCCGAGTGCCCAGCGAGGTGCTGGTGCTGAGGTGACCACGTGCCTTGCAGGTGCTCGCGGGACGCCAGCGACCACTGCACGCCGAGGGTGGCACGGAGACATGAGTGGCAGCACGGTGAGTGCCGGGACGGCAGCCTGGGGACAGCAGGAATCTCCCTGGGGCCACCGGGCATCCCGTTGGAGATGCCAGTGGGAGCCAGGCTGGATGCTGCTGCCTGTGGGGTGGGGGCCGCGGCTGACGCTCTCCCCCTGCCCGCAGAGCCAGCGCGCCGCCGCCCTGGGGGTCCTCTTTGCCCTGATCATGTTGCTGATCATCTACAGCTCCGGCAGCGGGAGCGAGGTCTTCCCCTACAGCCACCTGCGGGGCAGAGCCCGCCAGCCCCCCAACCTCAAGAAATGGGGGGTGAAAAGCGGGTACCTGCCTGTCTGCGGGAACAAGGTACGAGCTGGCTTGAGCCCTGGTGGCATCCAGCCAAATCGCTCTGCAAGGGATGGTGATCCCTCACCCCCTGTCCCAGACCCCTCCCTCCCCATCAGGTTGTGGTGACGCCAAAAGTCATGTGCTCGCGGGCTTATCATCACCAGACGCTGACTACCCGCTGCCACCAGTGCGTCATTGTCACCAGCTCCAGCCACCTCCTGGGCACCCGCTTGGGCACGGCCATCGACGGGGCCGAGTGCACCATCCGCATGAACGACGCTCCCACCACCGGCTACGAGGCTGACGTGGGCAACAAGACCACCTTCCGCGTGGTGGCCCACTCCAGCCTCTACCGCGTCCTCAAGCGGCCCCAGGAGTTTGTCAACAAGACCCCGGAGACCATCTTCATCTTCTGGGGGCCACCTGCCAAGATGCAGAAGGGCCTCCTGAAAATCATCCAACGTGTCAGCGCCTCCTTCCCCAACATGACGGCCTACGTCGTCTCCCCTGGCCGCATGAAGCAGTTTGATGACCTGTTTCGAGGGGAGACGGGGAAGGACAGGTACCTGGGAGCCCCCTCCTGCACCGTGTTACCCCCTTTTCCAGGTCCCTGAGGCAGAGATGGCTCTTGGGATGGGCTGCAGCACCAGGTTGGGGACCCCCAGGGTGGATTGGGGACGCTGGGATGGTCTATCACCAATGTCACCTCCCCCCTGCCCCCCAATTCTCCTCCCCAGGGAGAAATCACGCTCGTGGCTCAGCACCGGCTGGTTCACCATGGTGATCGCGGTGGAGCTGTGCGACACCGTCCACGTCTACGGCATGGTGCCCCCCAACTACTGTGGGTAAGGAGAACCCCCCCGAGCCCCTGCCCTGGTCTCCCAGCCCTGCCATGGGGCTTTACCCCCACATTTCCCCCTCCCGCAGCCACCGGCCTCCTCCCCGCCACCTGCCCTACCACTACTACGAGCCCAAGGGCCCCGACGAGTGCACGACCTACATCCACAATGAGCGGAGCCGCAGGGGCAACCACCATCGCTTCATCACCGAGAAGCGGGTCTTCGCCAGCTGGGCCGGACTCTACAACATCACCTTCTCCCACCCCACCTGGCCCTAGGGGCTGCCCCCCACCCCTAGCCGGACAGACCCCTTGGAACCACGATGGTTGGGGGTCTCCTGCATCCCCCCCCAAGCAGGGAGCAGTGGGAACGCAGCATCGAGGTGCCACCAGATGCCTCCATGGGACCACTGCCTTTGTGCACAGTGGCTTATCGCACTTGGGATGGGGGTTGAGCTGTTTTTTGGGGGGACTGGGCAGCCTGTGTGGGGTTTGGGAGTGTCCCCCACCATGAGCAGGAGGTGCGGAGTGAGATCCTGCCTGATCCTGGTCTGGGCTTGGAGCCTTTGCGGGGTTCAGGGGTTCTGTTGCTTTTGGGACTCCCCTCCTGCTCCTTTCAGGGCTCGGTGCCCCCAGCCGTCCCCAGCGCCCCGAAACTGGTCCACGAGCATCCCCTCCCTCAGCAGAACCCCACGGTTGTACGATGGGACCCCGTGGGGGTGACACTGCCATCCTCGATGCCCCAGCACCCCAAAACCACACAGCCCCTCCCAGCACTGCTGCACATTCCGCCTACACTGCCAAAACCTTTTCTAACTAAGGATTTGGGGGGAGCTTTTAGGGGCATTTTTTTTTGTTCCTCTCTGCTTCTGGTGGTGGGGTTTGTATTCAGGTTTCCCTACAAGGAGCGAGCGGGGGCTGCCAGATGCTCGTTAGGGGTAACGAAGGGGCTGCCCATGGCTGGGTCCTTATCACTTGCTAATTGCTTATAAATTATTTAGAAGCGGGCACGTAGTGGAGGTGCCAGCAGTGCCCCTTGCTGCCCTGCAGTCAGGACTGGGGGGATTTTGTTATTAATTTCTCAGCAGTGGGGAAAATGGCTCAATACGGCATGTTTGGATGCTGAGCCCCGGTAGGGGCTGCATGAAAGTGGGTCTGTGCCTCAGTTTCCCTCTGGCTGTGGCCTGTCCCTATTGTGGCTGGGGCTCTTGGAGGGGCTGAGGCCACGGGACACCCACGTTTTGTAATGGTTTGTACAGAAATAAATATTGCTGCAGTCTGTTGCCTTGGGCTCTGGCTCCAGGCTGGGTTTCTGGGGCTGGGCAGCGGGTGCTGGTGATGCCATCGCAGGGCGTCTGGGGCTCCGCGGGCCCCCCAGACCCCGGTGGTGCTGGCCCTGGGTGTTTGGGGGTGTGTGGGAAGGGGATGAGTGTGGGGGCTGTGTCTGACTATAGGGTGACCCCGGCTGTGAGCCATCCCCTCGTCTGCTGCCCTGGAGCGGGGGGCAACTGAGACCTCCCCAACTCATGTCACCCCCTGACAGCTGCCTGGGGTCACGGGGCTTGCAGCCCTGGAGGAGGAGGAGGAGGGAGGAAGGGCAGGTAAGGCCACTGCACACCCCAGGGTGGGGGGCGAGCTGGGGTGGATGGGGACAGGGATGGGGACAGTGGGAAAGGGATGGGGACGAGGATGTGAACAGGGATGGGGACATGGGGATGAGGACAGGGATGGCAACAGGAATAGGGACACGGGGATGGGGACATTGGGAAGGGGACATCGGGAAGAGGATGGAGATGGGGTTGAGTGCATGGGGATGGAGATGGAGACAGGGATGGGGACATTGGGAACAGGATGGGGGCATGGGGAAGGGGATGGCAGCAGGGTGGGGACATGGGGAAGAGGATGGGGACATAAGAACAGGGATGGCAACAGGAATAGGGACACGGGGATGGGGACATTGGGAAGGGGTTGAGGACAGGGGGATGGGGACATGAGGAAGGGGATGGGGATAGGAGGATGGGGACAGTGGGAAAGGGATGGGGACGAGGATGTGGACAGGGATGGGGACGTGGGGATGAGGATGGGGGCATGGGGACAGTGGGGTGGGGACATCAGAACAGGGATGGCAACAGGAATAGGGACACGGGGATGGGGATATTGGGAAGGGGATGAGGATGGGGATGGGGACGTGAGGAAGGGGATGGGGACATCAGAACAGGAATGGCGACATCAGAACAGGGATGGCAACAGGAATGGGGACGCGGGGATGGGGACATTGGGAAGGGGATGAGGACGGGGATGGGGGCATGGGGAAGGGGACATCGGGAAGAGGATGGAGATGGGGTTGAGCGCACGGGGATGGGGACATTGGGAACAGGATGGTGACACGGGGATGAGGACACAGGGGCAGGGATGCAGCCGTCTGTGCCCTCCCAGGGGCTGGGTCTGGAGGCGCAGGGACCCCCGGGGCCGCTCGCAGACCCCCAGCCCAGCAGGGCGAAGGCTCCTCTTGCACTCGGGGAAACTGAGGCACGGGGGGAGCGGGGGGTGCTGCACCCCGGGGAGGGGGGGGGGAGGTGTCGCCACACCCCGTGGCGGCGTAGGGGTTAACCGCATCCCTCCCCCGGCTCCCCGGTCCGGCCCAGGGGGCAGTGATGCTGCTGGGGTGGGGGGGGGGCTCCCCCCGTGCCCCCCCCGGCCCGTGCCCGGGCACCGGCCCCGCTCCCGGCGTGCACCGCGGCGCCGCCGCTCTATATATAGCGGTAAAAACCACCGGGCAGGACGGCAGGAGCTGCCCCGACACCCCCCCCCGACCCCCCCAGGTTGGTGGGTAACCCCCGCAGCGGGGCTGCCGGGCTTGGGGGGCGATGACGGGGGTGCAGAGGCGTTTTGGGGGTGCTGGGGGCGCTGCATGGGGGCTTGCAGGGATGCTGGGGGGCATTGCACGGGGACTGAGGGGCTTGCAGGGGTGCTGGGGGGCTTGTATGGTGACTGGGGGGCGTTGCATGGGGGCTGAGGGCTTGTAGGGATGCTGAGGGGCTTGCATAAGGGCTGAGAAGCTTGCGTGGATGCTGGGGGGCTTGCAGGGATTCTGGGGGCATTGTATGGATGCTGGGGGTGTTGCATGTGTTTTGGGGGGCTTGCATGGGTGCTAGGGGCATTGCATGTGTTTTGGGGGGCTTGCATGGGTGCTAGGGGCATTGCATGTGTTTTGGGGGGCTTGCATGGGTGCTAGGGGCATTGCGTGGTTTTGGGGGGCTTGCATGGATGCTGGGGGGCTTGCAGGGATTCTGGGGGCATTGTATGGATGCTAAGAGCATTGCATGTGTTTGGGGGGGCTTGCATGGGTGCTAGGGGCATTGCATGGCTTTTGGGGGGCTTGCAGAAGTGCTAGGGGCATTGCATGGCTTTTGGGGTGCTTGCAGAAGTGCTAGGGGCATTGCATGGGTTTTGAAGGGATTGCAGAGGTGGCGGGGGCATTGCAAGAGCTAATGGAGGCTTCCAGTGAATACCGAGGGACTTGCATGGGGTCCTGGGGGGCTTGCAGGGGTGCTGGAGCCATTGCATGGGCTCCCGGGAGCTTGCAGGGATGCTTAGGCATTGTGTGGGGGCTGGGGGGCTTGCAGAGGTGTTGGAAGCATTGAAAGGGTGTGGGGGGCTTACATGGGGTGCTGGGTGCATTGGTGCTGAGCACTTGGATGGGTGCTGGAGCCATTGCAGGGGCATTGGAGAGGCTTGCATGGGGTGCTGGGGGCCTTGCAGGGGGGCTGGAGCAACCCAGTCCTGGGCCTGGGGTCCTAGAGAGGAGCTGGACTCTGTTGGGATGGGGTGGGGAGGGATAGATCAGAGCTGGCGGTGGGATGAGGTTGGTGGGAGCACCCTGGTGTGCATTACGCAATGGCCTTTGTGGGGGAGTCCTGGGCTGCCCTGCAGCCCCCTCCCCAGCCTTGACCCTCTGGGTGCCCTGGTCAGCACCCCCTCCCCATCTCCTTGGGACCGGGCACCTCCACGCCACCCTCACCCTGCACCCATGGGCCCAGCGCTGTGCTGGATCAGGCCTCGAGGAGGTCAGTAAAATGGTCCTAAGGTTCAGCACCCTGCTCTGAGGGACCCTGGAGGCTCTGCGCCCTCCCAGCCCCTGGGGACCATTCCAGGGCCTCAGCCCCTCAGCGCAGGTGGGACGTGACCCGGTGCCGCTTTCAGCCCAGCCATACTTAGCCTCTGCCCTTTCAGTGCTGTAACACGACCTTGTCAGCAGCCACGGGCTCGCTTGGCCATGGGATGCCCCATCCCAGCACCCCGTCCAGCCGGTTTGGGGTGACGTGTTGCAGCCACCTAGGTTGGGTGCTGTGGGGCTGGGTGGGGTAGCCACAACCCCCCTTGGGATGAGGGGGGTGCTGCAAGCTCCCCCTTAGGACACCCCCTAAAAGAATCAGCCCACGGGGAGCTGGGGAGTTGCTGCCTCCATCACTGGGTGTTGTGGTGACACCGGTCAAGCCAAGGCGGTTTCTGGCTGCCAGGCGGCACCCCAGGCACGGGGATGTGGTCAGGAAGCCGGGAGCGTCACCACGCGTCACCCGGTATGGGGAAGCCCTCACCGCAGCCGGGTGGGGCAGGTGGCTGCTGGGAGCCAGGTACGTGATGGTCGTGGGAGCAGAGGTCCTGGGCTCCCTATTTTAGGGCCAAACTGCGGTTCCTCCAGCCTGGCTGTGGAGCTGGCCATGGGAGAGAAGGGAGAGCCGTTGTCTACCTGGACCCCAGTCTTGGGGACCTCTGTGTCCTAGCTGAGGTGAGTTATTCATCCTACTCTTCTTTCACAGCCTGAAGTGCTCCCGTGCCTGGACCCCAGCAGCATGTCGACAGGTGAGTGCTCCAGCTGCCTCGTATGCATCGCCTTGGGCCTCCATCCATCCATCCATCCATCCATCCATCCATCCCCCCTGCATCCGTTGTCCTTTGTGTCTGTCCTCTTGGTCCCCTGTGCATCTCCCTGTCCCCCTTGTATTCACCTACCCTGCATCCGTCCCCTTCCTCCTCCTTACACACATTATGGTTGGACTCGATGTTCCGGTGGGTCTCTTCCAACCTGGTTATTCTATGATTCTGATTCCCTCTATCCCCCTTGCACCCATCCCGTTTGTACCTTGCATTCATCCCCTCCGTCCTCTTTGCAGCCCTCTCTTCCATCCCTCCTCTCTGTCCCCTCCTTGCTTCCCTCCCCTCTCCGTCCCCTGCGTCCCTCTAGCCCTCCACGTGCCCCACGTCCCTGCCAGCCACTTGGCTCCGTCCCCAGCCCCAGGGATCGCCGAGTGCCGGAGGAGTTGAAATTTCAGCCAGCTGTAATCAAGAGATGGAAAAGGGGCCCCAGAGCGACTTGGCTTTATTTTTAGCTCGGCGTTGCACCCTGGCATTGCCCCACCCCGCGGCTGGGCCACGTCCTGCAGCTGGCGAGGAACCCTGGGTGCTTGGCAGGGGACAGGGCACTAGGTGCCACCTGCACGTCGGCCACCAGGTCCATTCAGAGACTGGCAGGGCTTGTGCCAGTCACTCAAGGTGGCCACGCCAAGCTGAGCCTGCCACAGCGCCGTTAGCCCAGTGGGGCGACGAGCCGGCCGTGGGAATGGATGTGGCCAGTCCTCCCCCAACAATGGATCCATGGACAGTTGACCATCGCCGGGACACCACACAGCAGTGGGATTCCAGCCCCACGGCCACAGCGCCGTGGGGTCTTTGCACTCAGCCGTGACCAGCCCGGCCGTCCCCACCTGCCCAGGTGATGAAGACGTGGGACACGCGGCTGTTCCCCACTTTGCCTTTATTCCCCGTGGGCCTGGGGTGGGTTCTCTCCATCCCTAGGGACACCTGCCTTGGATCTTGACCCTTGGGGACACCTCGATCCTAAACGTGCTTTCTAGCTTTTGATAAGTATTTATTTTCTTTCTCTCCTCAGAAAAACTCAAGCACCACAAAATCATCTTCGTGGTGGGTAAGTTGGTGTCTAGGTCCTGCTGCTGGTGCGGTCGAGGACACAGTGCAGCCCCATCCCTTCGCGCTTCCAGGGTTGGGGGGCTGTGGGGAGCAGCTGGGACCTCGGCTGTCCCCAGATGCTGTGGGGTGGCTGGTGGCTCCAACCTGGCTCCTCAAGGCCATGGTGTGGTGTACTGAGAGCAGGAGGGCACCTCTGGCTCGGCGTGGGGTGGCAGCATCTGAGGTGATGTGGTGGTACCGCGTCACCTGGGGGACGATGTCCTGGGTACCGCCAGAGTGGTGACATCCTGGGTGCCATTGGGTAGTGATGTCCTGGTCGCTGGTGGAGCGATGACGTCTAGGTGCCACCAGGTAGCGATGTCCTCTGTGCTGATGGGGTGGAGATGTCCTGAGTGCTATTGAGACAGTGATGTCCTGGTGCCTTGGGGGTGGAGGGGGTGTTCTGGGTGTCATGAGATTGGTGGTGCCCCTGTGCCAATTGCCGTCAGCCCATGCCACCCCCAAGAACTGGGCATCTTCCAGCCCATTCCAGGAACACCTCTTCCCATCCTTCTGGCACTGGGCTCAGGGACGCTGTCCCCATCTCACTCGGCTCTGAGGACTCCGCTGCTGCTACTGCCATGTACTCCTCCAGCTTCTTACCTGTGACTTGTAGGTGGCCCCGGCTCAGGGAAGGGGACCCAGTGTGAGAAGATAGTGCAGAAATATGGCTACACCCACCTCTCCACGGGGGACCTGCTGCGGGCAGAGGTCAGCTCGGGCTCGGAGCGCGGCAAGAAGCTGCAGGCCATCATGGAGAAGGGCGAGCTGGTGCCCCTGGTGAGTCCACACAGGCCACCAGCTGTGGCACGGCGGGGCCTGCAGGCAGGGGTGGTTCTGGGGACATCAGATAACCTGGTGATGGTCAGCACATGGCCTGGGGACACCTCCATCTCTACCACCCAGGGACTGGGGGGGGGTCACATTGTGCCACGTCAGCCCTGGCAGCTGACCCCCTCCCCAGGACACGGTGCTGGACATGCTGCGGGATGCAATGCTGGCCAAAGCAGATGTGTCCAAGGGTTTCCTCATCGACGGCTACCCCCGCGAGGTGAAGCAAGGAGAGGAGTTTGAGAAGAAGGTGAGGGCTGATGCGGTGCCACCCGCCATCCAGGCAGAATGGCTCCATCCAGCACCTTTCTCCACATGGGTCACTATCCTGGTGGCCCCCAGACCCATGTGGAGGGAGGCAGATGGCATGGGGACATCTGTGACCCTCCCCTCCCCACCCCTCATTGTCACCACATCCCCAAAACAGACCACTGCCAGCTTCTAGTTACAGCTGTGTCCCCCCTGCATACAGATTGCGCCCCCCACGCTTCTTCTCTACGTGGACGCGGGGAAGGAGACGATGGTGAAACGCCTGCTGAAGCGAGGCGAGACCAGCGGGAGGGTGGATGACAACGAGGAGACCATCAAGAAGCGTTTGGAAACTTACTACAAGGCCACCGAGCCCGTCATTGCCTTCTATAAGAGCAGAGGCATCGTTCGCCAGGTAAGTGGGAGCACGGGGATGATGCCGGCACCCTCCAGCACCACGGCTCAGGGCATGTGTGGTCCAGAGGGAAGGGAAGTGGTGGATGGGGATGATGAGGAAAGGGGAAAAAAGTCAATCCTAGCTTGTTTGGGGTGGACTTGACCCCTCAGAGCCAGCTGGACTCTCTGGTTCCTGACACAGAGACCCTTCCCAAAGATGATCCTGCACCCCTTTCCCCTGAATTCCCCCAATGTCTCCACCCATGGCCAAAATCCAACCCTGGAAGAGCTCCAGTTGCGTCATCCCCTCAATAACCCCCCCTCCCCGGTAACCTCTCTGCACCCAGCTCAACGCCGAGGGCTCCGTGGAGGAGGTTTTCCAGCAGGTCTGCTCCCACCTCGACCGCCTGTAGCTGAACCCCCGGCCCCGCTCCCCCCTCGGCACACTCCAGCAGAGACAGCGGAAGCGACTTTATCCTGTTTTCGTGGACAGAGCCGCGCGGAGGAAATTTCAAGGACATTGTGTTTGGCTCTTTCCCGTCTCTCCCCAGTAAAGTTCACTTTAATGAGCCCAGACTTTATCTTTTTCTTCTGTCGCAGGAAATGAGTTTTTCTTTCCAGAGATTTTTCTTTCTCCCCCCTCAGCCCCTCTGGAGCTGATTAAGGGCAGGAAGCGGGTGTTTATCCCACCCGGGCAGTGGGATGCTGCACTTTAAGGAAGGGAAGGGAGCATCCCGGCCACTTGCCCTGACTTCCCAGTCTGTGGCCCACGGGGAGCCTGCAGCTAAATCCTGCAACCGGTCCCGCTTACCCCAATCCTATCCCGCTTGCTGAACCCCCTTGTGCTCTGGGTGTGTGTCCCTGGGGACAGGAGCAGCATCTGAGCCATATCCTGCATATTCCTCCCTTCCCCTCAGCTCTCCTGCTGGCTGTCAGGGGCTGGAGGGGGGCTATTTCGGACCCCGCTGCGGGTCCAGCCGTGCTGGGATGGGGATTTCCACCACTTCCCTCATTTCTTTTGGCTGTCAGGGTTTTGTTGGGGTGTGCGGTGGCTGCAGTGTGGTGTTTGGGGGTGGCACAGCATCCTGGAGCAAGATGGTCCCTACCCTATGCCACCTGGCCTCCCGCTGCCATAAGTGCCACCCGGGTGACAGCCCTGTCCCTGGGGGCCAAGGGATGTGTGGGGGACACCAGCCTGGGTGTCTTGGTGGGTGGTGAGTCTCGGAGCCCTAGCAGACAGGCGGCTGAGGATGCTGGTGTGAGGGGTTGGGGAGGTGGGAGCTCCCACACACCCGCAGAGGGGCTGCAGCAGGGCTTGGGGCTGGGGTTTTACCAGCCAGGGGGAGGGCAGGAGGCGGCAGGGCCCCCGCTTGCTCGCTTTTGGGCTGTTAGGCACAGAGCCAGGGGAGCGGAGGCACCAGGGGGGCGGGGTGGCAGCGCTGGGGGCAGCTGAGGCCACAGGGACGGAAGCAAATGGGAAAAAACAAAAATCTTCAAGAAGAAAACCCAAACCTGCGACGTCAGCTCCGTGTCTGGGGGGTAAAGGAGCCGGCGGCAGAGGCTGGGGCGCTGCAGGGAGGCAGCCGGGCAGGAAGGATGCGGCCATCAGGCCAGGGCTGGGGTGCTGCCAGCACAGCCAGGGGCAGCAGGCGCTTGCCTCGTGCTAGTGGGGACAAGGGGACAGGGGGGGACAGGTGGTTTGGGACTCTGTGGCTTAAAGCTGTGCAGCAGGGAGCAGGAGCATCCATCTCCCTTGTGCCTGCATCCCTCTTTGGGTGGGCTGTGAGCGTGCCTCAGTTTCCCCAGGTGATGAGGAGAGCTGTGGGGCTTGGGATGGGGGACCCTGAGGTGTGCAGACACCCTGCCCTGCTCCCCAGCGCTGCCCCTGGGTGCTTGGCAATGGGTTTTGGCTGGAAAGCTGTGAGCTGCAGGGGAAAGAGATGATGTGCTGGGGCTGAAGGGCCTGTGTGGGGCTGCTTGTGGTGTCCCTGCCACCCTGCAGCCATCTGTGACCTGGTCCTGGTCCCCATGGCTGTCCCCATCCCCGCACCCGTCCCTGCGGTCCCCAGGAGGTGGCAGTGCTCTGTCATGGGAGGGTCACATCTCCAGGGACATCCTGACTTCCCTGGTGGCTCCCCGTGCCAGCTCCTCTTGCCTGGGGCTTGGGATGGACACCCCCCATCCCATCCCATCCCATCCCATCCCATCCCATCCCATCCCATCCCATCCCTCGGCCTGTGTGGGAGGAAGGGGGCAGGGGGGTCCCCTAGGTGCCCCCAGCCCCCCCCAGCTCCCAGCCCCCTGGTGCTTTGCTGCGGGTCCCTCAGCCTGCCAGCCCTGTCCCCAACCCGCCCAGGGGGCAGGCAGGAGAGGCCCTTATCTGCCCCACAGCCCCCGCGTGGGCATCCAGGGCCTGGGGGACAGTGACTGTGCTGGCTGCGGGCAGCGTGGGCTAAGTGTCCCTGTCCCCATTGCTGTGGGGCAGCCTCCATCACTCGGGGCAGCCCCTGTCCTCATTGTTGTGGGGAACCCTCCATCCCCATCACCTGGATCAGCCCCTCTCCCCATTGCTGTGGGGCAGCCTCCATCACCTGGATCAGCCCCCTCCCCATTGCCGTGGGGCAGCCTCCATCCCCTGGGGCAGCCTCCATCCCCATTGCCATGGGTCAGCCCCGTCCCCATTGCCGTGGGGCAGCCTCCATCCCCTGGGGCAGCCTCCATCCCCATTGCCATGGGTCAGCCCCGTCCCCATTGCTGTGGGGCAGCCCCCTCCTCCCTGTGTGGGTCAAGCTGTGTGCTTGGTCACGTTTTTTGGGGGCTCCCCCTACCCGAACCCCTATATCCACCCCTCTTCTCCCCACTGCCAGCTCGGGGCGGTGGGGGGGGGGGTTCCCAGGGGTGACCCCCTTGGCTCCCACTGCCCCCCCTCCCCCCCCCGGTTCTCGGGGCGCTGCGGGGAAACTGAGGCACGGCGCCTCCGGGGGCTGTCGGGGGGGCATCCCTCCTCCTTCCCCCCCCCCGTTCCCCCCCGGCAGCAGCCCCCCCCGCCGCCGGCTCGGCCCCACGGCCGCCAGCGGCATTTCCTCCGCCCGCGGACCCTCCTCCCGACAAGGGAGTCGGTTTCCTGCCCGCCGCCGCCCGCACTCGGCGCTGCTGCCCGGGACATGCGGACATGGCCCCCCCCGCCCCGCTCCTGCCGCTGCTGCTCGCGCTGCTCGGCCGAGCCGGTGAGTGCCGGGGGGGCGGCGGCAACGGGGGTCCGGCCCCGGGCTTTGGGGTCCTGGATGTGGGACCCGCTGGGGCTCCATCCCTGGGGTTTGGGGTCCTGGATGTGGGACCCGCCGGGGCTCCATCCCTGGGGTTTGGGGTCCTGGATGTGGGACCCGCCGGGGCTCCATCCCTGGGGTTTGGGGTCCTGGATGTGGAACCCGCCGGGGCTCCATCCCTGGGTTTTGGGGTCCTGGCTATGGGACCCGCCGGGGCTCCATCCCTGGGGTTTGGGGTCCTGGATGTGGAACCCGCCGGGGCTCCATCCCTGGGTTTTGGGGTCCTGGCTATGGGACCCGCCGGGGCTCCATCCCTGGGGTTTGGGGTCCTGGATGTGGGTCCCCCTAGGGCTCCATCCCTGGGGTTTGGGGTCCTGGATGTGGGACCCGCCGGGGCTCCATCCCCGGGGTTTGGGGTCCTGGATGTGGGACCCGCCGGGGCTCCATCCCTGGGGTTTGGGGTCCTGGCTGTGGGTCTTGCTGGGGTTCCATCCCCGGAGTTTGTTGTCCCGGCTGTGGGACCTGTGAGGGCTCCATCCCCAGGATTAAGGGGTCTTGGCTGTGGGTCCTGCTGGGGCTCCATCCCTGGGGTTTGGAGTTCTGTCTGTGTGTCCCGCTGCGGCTCCATCCCCGGGGTTTGGGGGTGCCGAATGGGGGATCCCCTGGGGCTCCATCCCCGGGCTTAGAGAGTCCTGGATGTGAGTCCTGCTGGGGCTCCATCCCTGGGGTTTGGAGTCCTGGATGTGGGTCCCGCTGGGGCTCCATCCCCAGAGTTTGTTGTCCCGGCTGTGGGACCCGTGGGGGCTCCATCCCCAGGATTAAGGGGTCTTGGCTGTGGGTCCTGCTGGGGCTACTTCCCTGGGGTTTGGGGTCCTGGCTGTGGGACCCGCTGGGAACTCCATCCCCGGGATTAGAGAGTCCTGGCTGTGGGTCCCCCTAGGGCTCCATCCCTGGCATTTGGGGTCTTGGCTATGGGTCCTGCTGGGGCTCCATCCCCGAGTTTGGAGTTTGGGGCTGTGGGACCCGGCTGGGGCTTCATCCCTGGGGTTTGGGGGTCCGGGCTGTGGGTGCCACTGGGGCTCCATCCCCAGGATTAAGGGGTCTTGGCTGTGGGATGCACTGGGGACTCCCAGCTCCGCAATTAGGGGCTCTGGCTCCCTTCAGGGCAGCATGGCCATAGGAGACCTGGCTCCAGGACCTGCTGGTGGCTCTGTCCCCGGGATTAGGGGTCCGGTTCCCCACAGGGCAGCCCGGCCGAAGGTGGCCTGGCCGCAGGACCCGCTGTGGGCTCCATCCCGAAGCGGTTTGGGAGGTCCAGCTCCCCGAGGGGCAGCACGGCCGAAGGGATCCCAGCTGTGCCAGCATGGGCAGTGTTCCCCCTGGAGCCCCTTGGAGAGAAGGGGTTTGGGGGCAGCACCAGAGGCAGGGAAGGAGAAACCCCCCGGCCCTGGGGGGACACAGTGCATGCTGCCCGCTCCCCAGGACCCTTGAAATCCTGTCTGCGTCACCATGGCTCGGTGGGTGTCGAGGCACGGCTGTTGTGCCCTGGCCAAAACAGCGGCACACGGGGGGTCTGGGGTGGCTTCCGTGGCCCCTTGGCGCTGCGGGACGTGAGCTTCGCTGGGAACTAGGGGTGAGGAATGGGAGAAACTTGTTAAAGCCCCACATGGGCCATGGGGCCAAGGCTGGGGGCTCGGCCACCCCCAGAGCCAAAGCCACTCTGAGGTCTCTGTGAAGTCCTGGGGAAATTTTAAGGGGGGCATGACTGGGGATGTGACCCACCAGCAGAGGGAACGGTGGATGCTGCTGGGGTGTCAGTGCCCGCTCCCTGCCTGCTGTCACCCCCTGGTCACTGCCCAGTAGCTGTGACAGGCGGTCCCTGTCCGATGAGGCTCTGCCGTGTGGACCACGGCCCCTGTATCTGTGCCATACAGTCCCCATCCTATGTAGATGTACATTAAGTTCTGCGTCCTGTGCAGCTGTGCCGTGCAGTCCCCATCCTTCGGCTGTGCCGTAAGGTCCATGTCCCCCCTAGCGATGTGATACAGCCCCCATCCTGTAGCTGTGCCACATGGTCTGCCTCCTATTTAGTGGTGCCACGGAAGCCCTGTCCTCCCTAGCTGATATACAGCCCCTATACCACATAGCTGAGCCATCTGGTCCCCGTCCTACACAGCTGTGCAATGTCATCTCTGTCCTGTGTAGCCATCCCATACAGTCTGTGTTCATTGTATTTGTCCCGTATGGTCCCCATTCTATACGGCTGTGCCCTAGCGGCTGAGTCCGAGGGAGCTGTGCCAAACCGTCCCCATCCTGAGCAGCTGTGCCATATGGTCCCTGTCCTGTTTAGCTGTGCTATGTGGTCCCCATCCTCCGTAGCTGTGCTGTATAGTCCTCATTCTGCCTAGCTGTGCCACACGTGCCCCGTCCGACCCGGCTGCTGCCTCTCCTCCACGGGAACACGCGGGGCTGGGGGTGTCCGTGGTGGATACGATGCTGTGGGGCATGAGATGCGCACAGCAAGCACAGAGTTGGAGGTCTGGGGGTGCCCAAGGTGGGTGCAGAGCCCTGGTTCTGGGGGTCCCCATGGCAGGCAGAGGGTTGGAGGTCTGGGGGTGCCCACGGTGGGTGCAGAGCCCTGGTTCTGGGGGTCCCCATGGCAGGCAGAGGGGTGGAGGTCTGGGGGTGCCCACAGCTGGCACAGTGTCGGGGAGCCTCACAGACACAGAAAGTTTCCAGGCAAAAGGGACTGTGCCCATCGCTGTGGGGCGAGCACGGTGCTGGGTCATCCCTTCCAGTCTCTGGGGAGAGGCTGCTCAGTGCCCAGCTGCTTTAGAGGGGCAGGAATGACACAGCCTGTGTCCCCCCAAAGCTTGGTGCCATTTACCCTGTCACTGAAGCCCCAAAACCACCTCCATGTGGTCCAACAGCCAGCAGTGACTTGCGTGGGGCTGACAACCTCCCCTTCAAGTTTGTAGCACTGGGTCCATCCTCATTCCTGTCCTGGGCTGAGACCGGCCAGCTCATTACACACGCAGCCACGCAGCCGGATGCCAGAGCAGCACTACCCGTCCCGTGGGGCATCCTGCACTGCTGGAGCCACCCTAGCCCAGCACCCCTGGGCATTGCTCTCCACCCAGGACCTTTGATCTCCTCCCAGACCCCCAGGAATTGCTCCCTTGGTGCCCGACCCACGGGGGAACCGCGGTGGGACCATCCCTGCTCCCTTGTCTCGGTCGCACCAGATTGAGGGAGAGGGCAGGCGTCTGGAAAAACATAAAGTGGAGTTTCTTTCTTTCTTCCCTTTAATTTTTTGTTTCCCTTTCCTGGAGTACAAAAATAACAGTGCCCTTATCTGATCACCCGGGGCGGCCCAGCTGAGACCCCTTATCTGATCCTGACATAATGCTGGAGCCCGCTGCCTTCCCAAGGGACCGAGGGTGCCCGACTGGCAGCACCGCCCCGCGTCCCCTCTGCTGGCATCCCTGTCCATGTCCCCTCCGCTGGCATCCCTGCCCTGCGCTGGGTCCCTGGTCCCTCAGCCCTGCCTGACCTCCCTGGGGATGCTGCCAGAGGTGTGATGAGCTGCCTCGTCCTCTGCCCGGCCGTGCCCGGTGAAGGAGCAGAGGGGAGGAGGGACGCAGCCTGCGGCGCCCAGATAAGCGGCTGTTTATCTTCCACGCGGCCGCCGTGCCAAGGGGAGGAAGTGCTGGACAATAGGTGGGCCCATGGCAACATCACTAGGGGGGTCTTTGCCATGACCCCACTGCCGTGGCCATGTCACCACGGCCACGAGACGGGGGCTGGGGACACCGCGATGGGCACGACACAGCATAGAATCATAGAATCGCCAGGTTGGAAAAGACCCATCGGATCGTCGAGTCCAACCCTCCCTATCAAACACTAAACCATGTCCCTCAGCGCCTCATCCACCTGTCCCTTAAACATCCCCAGGGAAGGTGACTCAACCCCCTCCCTGGGCAGCCTCTGACAGTGCCCAATGACCCTTTCCGTGAAAATTTTTTCCTAATGTCCAGCCTGAACCTCCCCTGGCGGAGCTTGAGGCCATTCCCTCTCGTCCTGTCCCCTGTCACTTGGGAGAAGAGCCCAGCTCCCTCCTCTCCACAACCTCCTTTCAGGTAGTTGCAGAGAGCAATGAGGTCTCCCCTCAGCCTCCTCTTCTCCAGGATAAACACCCCCAGCTCTCTCAGCCACTCCTCTTGTTTTCCAGCCCCTTCCCCAGCTTTGTTGCTCTTCTCTGGACTCGCTCCAGAGCCTCAACATCCTTCTTGTGGTGAGGGGCCCAGAACTGAACACAGGATTCGAGGAGCGGTCTCACCAGTGCCAGGTACAGAGGGAGAAGAACCTCCCTGGACCTGCTGGCCATGCTGTTTCTGATCCAAGCCAAGATGCCATTGGCCTTCTTGGCCACCTGGGCCACTGCTGGCTCCTGTTCAGTCGCTGTCAACCAACACCCCCAGGTCCCTCTCCTCCAGGCAGCTTTCCAGCCAGACTTCTCTAGTCTGTAGCTGCACAGGGTTGTTGTGCCCCAAGTGTAGAACCCGGCATTTGGCCTTGTTAAACCTCCTGCCATTGATCTCAGCCCAGTGGTCCAGCCTGTTCAGATCCCTGGGTGTCCTTTTGCCAGCTCCCGCATCCCAAAGCCTCGACACTCGCAGCATCACATCCCCCAGCCCTGGTTCCTGCCGGGGGGCAGCTGGATGGCCCTGGTGTAGAGTCTGGTCACCTCCTGGCATGGTTGCTGGAGGCACCAGGGATGAGAAAGGATGGGGTGGGCAGGGATGGAGCTCAGTGGCTGCCTCCAAAGCAAGCACAACACCCTGGGCACCATGTACCCATGAGGAGCCCTGAGCCATGGCCGTGGGGCTCCATCCTGCCCTGCACCCATGGGTGCAAACAGATACAACCCAGCACTGGGGCCAGCTCGAGCGCAGCCGGGGCAGGGGAAATCGCCAAGGCAAACGGGGATTTACAGGATCAGGCCTTCAAACGGCTGTTTGCACTCAGGATTTCCCTTGGCAGCCGCCAGCCGGTCCTGTTCGCTCGTGCGCCTCGCGGGGGGTTCGGGATAGGGCGAAGCTCACGCCTCGGCGCCCGCGGAGGATGAGCTTTACAGCCATTTCCATACCTGAGCGTCCCACTTTCCTGCGGCATGGGGGCTGCAGGGGGGGCTTCCGGCACCGCCCGAGCGTTCGGGGCAGCCAGGCGCGAGTTTTGGCACGCGGCGGGGCTGAGCTGGGACAGCGGATTTTTCCAGCCCGGATCTGAGGGTCATTATCGTGATCGTGGCCGGGGCCAGCAGCAGCAGACGAGCCCCAAGCAGACACGTAGCAGATGGTCCCGTGGGCGCCGTGCCAGCGATGGGGCCGCGGGGATGCCGTGCAGGGACAGCGCAAGAGATGCAGCCCCTTCCCACATCATATTCCCTGTCCCTATGTCTGCACGGCAAGGACTCATGGTCTCTTTGTTTTCCCAGATCCTGGGAGAGCCTGCGACCTGCAGCCGGTGACAGCGGAGCCACCCATCACCCTGTCCTATGCCACCAGCACAGTGACACGAGGCTGCGTCAGTAGTGGCTCCCTGGACACCGGCCGTGAAGTCCATGTTCTCAACATCAAGTGGACCAAGGTGAGCAAACGAGGGTCCCAGCACATCACCCTGGCACTGTCACACTGTCACCGTCACCCCAGCACCGTCCCTGCCAGACAGGGTGTCCTGGCTGTCAAAACCATTTCCTTTAACTAAGGCAAAGCAAGAGGACCTGGATTAACCTTTTCCATCGTGCCTTCTCTGAGCTTCCCCTCCCAGCACAACCACAAGTGTCTCTGACCCCGATGGGGATCTGAAGTCTTCAGAGGCAACTTTTCTAACAACACATACTGCCAGGACTGTCCTTGTGCTGGATGTCCCAGGAATCCCTGTTTCCCTGGGAAGGTGACCTGGTCCTGCCTTCGGAGCAGGGCAGAGCCATGGGCATGGGAGGGAGACCATGCCAGGGAGAGATGAAAGGAGGGATGGAGAGATGGAAGGAGGGAGGGATGGAGAGATGGAAGGAGACATGGAAGGAGGGACAGAGAGATGGAGAGATGGAAGGAGGGAGGGATGGAGAGATGGATGGAGAGATGGAAGGAGGGAGGGATGGAGAGATGGATGGAGAGATGAAAGGAGGGATGGAGAGATGGAAAGAGAGATGGAAGGAGAGTTGGAAGGAGAGATGGAAGGAGGGAGGGATGGAGAGATGAAAGGAGGGATGGAGAGATGGAAGGAAGGCTGGAGAGATGGAAGGAGGGATGGAGAGATGGAAGGAAGGATGGAGAGATGGAAGGAGGGATGGAGAGATGGAAGGAGGAATGGAGAGATGGAAGGAAGGATGGAGAGATGGAAGGAAGGACGGAGAGATGGAAGGAGGGATGGAGAGATCAAGGAAGGATGGAGAGATGGAGGGATGGAGAGATCGAAGGAAGGATGGAGAGATGGAAGGAAGGATGGAGAGATGGAAGGAGCGATGGAGAGATGGAAGGAAGGATGGAGAGATGGAAGGAGGGATGGAGAGATGGAAGGAAGGATGAAGAGATGGAAGGAGGCATAGAAGGGTGGAGGGAGAGGCAGAAGGAGGGATGGAGGGAGAGACATCACTTGAAGGCGGCCAGCAAGCAGCAACCTGGCTGTCAGCATCTGCCTGGCCTGCTGAGGGGCGATAATCGCATTGTTGGTGCCCTGGGCAGCTTACGGGTGAGGACGGGTGGCGAGCAGTGCTGGGGCTGAGGCTGCCTCCTCTCCAGCCGGTGCTGGTACCAGT
Source organism: Phaenicophaeus curvirostris (assembly GCF_032191515.1). Classification (NCBI taxonomy): domain Eukaryota; kingdom Metazoa; phylum Chordata; class Aves; order Cuculiformes; family Cuculidae; genus Phaenicophaeus; species Phaenicophaeus curvirostris. The sequence goes on from NC_091411.1 coordinate 6,664,935, forward strand.
TGGCACTGGTGGATGGATTTGCACTAACACCTGGGTTTGCACCAGCACGTGGCTTTGCGCGGCTGCTCTCCAGGCTGGCCCAGCTCCCCTCGCCCTCGCTGGGTGCTGGCAAACCCAGCTCCCGGATCTGTCCCAGCCCAGGGCTGCCTGGCGCCACGCTCCCCCCTCGCTGCCTTCGAGCTCTCCCAGTTCTGCTTTTCAGGAGGGAGGTGGGAGCCAGGCTGGGAGCCACTGGGGAGCGTGGGTGTTGCGAGGGCCTCTCTGTCCCAGCCCGGCGTGACCTGTCGCTGGCACCCTGGCATGTGAATAAACGCCGGGGTTGCCCCAGGGTTGTCACCGGCGGCAGCGGGGGACACGCACTGATGTCACGGCTGCAGCACCGAGCCCTGTGGCGCTCGAGGGAGCCGGGCAGGGACGCGGCTCCACTTATAGAAGAATTACTGGAAGCCGCTTTCTATAAGCAGATCCCCACGATGCAAGAAAAAAAAAAGAAAAGAAAAAGAAAAAAATAACCTGAAAGGCCGCGACGAAGCTCCCGCTGCTCGCGCAGGCAAACAATGGAGCGCAGCAAAACACGCGGCAGGAAAAACAGCCGCCAGCTCCTCCCCGACGCCCAGGGCCACCCAGGGTCCCCGGCCACCCACGCTTGCCACGGGGCCACCGCCAGCTTGGGATGCCCGTGGCCCCCTCCTGCCTCCACCCCTTTGGTCCCCGGCTGGTTTTCCCTGCTCGCCGCCTGGCTCAGCACTTTGCGAGCGGGTATTCAGGTGGTGATTGCTAAACTTGGCATTTCGGCTTCCCTGTCTGGATTTCTGGCAGTGCCAGCCACGGGGAGCTGCGGATGCCACCACTGTGTCCCCAGCATCCCTGCATGCCAGCGAGGCTGGCACCAAGCCTGGAGAAGCTACAGGGTGCTGGGACAGGACTGGGAGACCCACAGGAGGATGTCCCGGTGCCCAGGGTGGGAACGCCCTGGTCGCAGTCTGGGGATGCTCTAATCCTCAGTGTGGGGACAACTCAGTCCTGAGTGTGAGGATACCCTGGGTGCTGGTGTAAAGATACCCCAGTGCCAGTCTCTGGGGTGGGGACATGCCAGTCCCCAGTAGGGTAATGCCCTGATGCGCAGTATAGAGATTACCCAGTCCTGGACTCCAGTATGGGGGTGGCACTGCCCCCAGGGTGGGGGTGACACTGTCCCCAGGATAGGGATGCCCTGGTCCCTTGCTCAGGGGAACTGGGGGGGGGATGTTTGCCCCCCACAGTGTCTGTACACATCCACACAGCATCTCTGCATCCCTAGACCTGGCCCTGGGTTCCTCCTGCATGGCTCATGCTCAGGGCCAGCCCAAGGGCTCTTCCTGCTGCCTCTGGCTCCAAGACCAGGTGGGGTGACCAGGAGGTGACAGCAATTTGGGCTTGGTAACTGCAGTGGTGACGCTGTCCCCTTTGCCCCCAGGTTCCTGCTGTCCCTCTGAATGTGTCTGTTACACCACACACCGGTGGCTGCGTCCGGCCAGCGGTGCTCATCATCTTCTGCTCCCGCTGCTTGGCCACCATCACCTCCCCGTGCCCAGACCTTCTCGTCCGCAACGTGAGTGCCACAGCCTTGTGCCAGGAGCAACCCTGGCTGGCGGGGGGCAGCGGGGCCATCCCAAGAGAAGTTTGTGAGGGTTTTCGTGGAGGAGACTGGTCCTCTGTCCTCGGAGATGATGCTCATGGTACCCTAGGGAGGGGGGGACGCACCTGGCTGCTGCCGGCAACACTGAGCATGAGGCTGGCCGGGCAGGGAATGACGCACAGAGCTGGAAAAAGCTCCCGTTTCCTCCAGCCGGCGGGAGGAAGGTCAGGGATGGGGTTTGGCTCCAGTGAGCTGAGCCGGGGCCGGGCGCTTTGTTAGCAAAATAAACCTCCTGCTTTGTTTGCAGCTAATAATAAAGTGGGCTGAGCTCCCCGCGTGCCGCTGGCCGCCCACGCCACTTCCAGCCCGTGGCCCCAGAAAACCCCATTCATCCAGGGTGACCCCCAGTCACGATGGAGCCAAGGTTCCGGGGATGCAACTTGCTTTCCATGGTTTTCTCGTACCAGCCTGAGCCAGGGAGGGATGCAGCTTGCCCCCTACCCCAGCTCAGGATTCCATTCGCCCCTCAGGACACCCACATCAGCCTGTCGACCACCACAGCACCGGGCTCTGAGGCACTCGTTGCCAGCGAGGGGGAGCTGCTGGCCTGGGCTCAGAGCAACTACGGGGGCATCACATCCTACAACGAGCTGCGGGACCCCCGCTGGGTCCAGCTCCGACTGGGAGAAGGTGTGTGGGGCCTGGGGCTGGTGCAAGGTGGGACAGGGTGGGCAGCGATGCTCTGGTTACAACCCACCAGGCTGAAGGACAGTCCTGGGGGAGATGCTATGGGGACTGGTGCCACCTGGCCCTAAGTATCTCCCCACCCTCCAAGCCCAGTTTGGCTTTGGTGACCCCTCCTCACCTCTGCAGATGCCAGCAGCCCCCGAGACTGCATCCCCCAGGAGCATTTTGATGCTGCGCCACACCTTGAGACTGAGGTTTTCTTCCACGGGGTGAAGGGCTGCTCGCAGGAGGATGCCCAGAACACCAGGGCTGCTCACATTGTCCGCCTGCAGCCAGAGCCCAGGTACAGGACGGTGCAGGTGATGGGACCTCCAGGGAGCGCGGGTGGCACAGGTGGTGGGATACACTTGGAGATGCTTGGGAAGGGACTGGGATGTCTCACAGGCAGAGCTCCTCCCAATCACAAGGAGGGCTACGGGATCTGCCGGCACGGAATGCTGATGCTGGAGAGGGTGGTCTCATGGTTTCACAGCTCGCCCATCACGGAGGTGAACCTGACCCTGAGCTGTCCCGAGAAAGCCGCAAGCAACCAGATCATCATCCTGCAGAGCAGGGCCAACCTCACCTGGTCCCTCTACATCTACAAGTGCGACATGCGGTTCATGGTAGGGCTGAACGGGATGTGTGTCCCCCTCCCCGATCCCCACCAAAGGGGCTGCCAGATGTCCAAGAGATGCTGGTGGCATGGGGAGGGTGACAGGAGGGCAAATGGGGACACTGGGCGTGGGGAGGTGGCAGCTCTCTCGCTGTGAGCCCTCCTGATGGGATCGAACGCAGAAGCTGTCCCTGACTGGAACACTCCCCGCTGTCCCCATCCCTGCTCAGCTCCCCCTGCGCTCTCCCCCTGCCTCCATAGGTCTCTGGGAACTACACGATCGTGTCCTTACCCTCGACGCAGATCCCTGGGGTGCCCCTGCCTGACACAGAACAGGGCCTCATCGCCGAAGCCTTTGAGAAGAACTACAGCGTCATTGCCTCCTACTCCATCATCCCTGTCAGCACCCGCATCATCCTGGAGATCCGGGAGCACGGTGAGGCCCGTGGTGCCCTGAGGCTGGGTAGGACAGGGGGCGTCTCGCCGTCCCCACTCAGCCCCCTCATCTCCTTGTCCTACAGAGACGGTCAGAAGTGTTCCTGTGATACCCACTACCTCGGCCCCAACCCACAACCATGACACAGTGCCCCATATGCTGCTGTCAATGCTCAAACCCTGGAAATGCACGGATGAAACCTTGGAGATTGTCATCGCCAAGAGCTACCTTGCGGTGAGGAGGGTGGAGGGGGAGTCCTGATGCCTACCAGCATCACCCAGTGGGGTCAAATCCTGCTGCGGGTGCTTGGGGTGGGTGGCATAGGGCCATCCCCAGCCAGTGAGTGACCACTGGGTGCTTTTCTCCCAGCCCATCAAGGATGTGGTGAACATCACCCTGCGCGACATCAGCTGCCAGGCAGAGAAAAACACCACTCACTTCATGCTGAAAGCCCCCCTCAGCCACTGCGGCACCTTGCTGGAGGGCAGGGACCATGCCAAAAACGAGGTGAGGAGGGGCCTGGCCACAGCAGTGCCCCCAGCCCTGGTGATGTGGGCTTTAAGTGACGCCTGGTGGAGCTTCTCTGCTGGGATCTCCCTGCTTTTGCATAGCTGGAAACGTGGGGCTGCAGCCCAGAGCTGAGCCCTGACACTGTGCCTGGGTGCGCGCAGCTCCCATCCCATCCCATCCCATCCAATCCCATCATATCATGGGGATCCCATCCCATCCCATGATGGGGACCTCCCCCCATCCCATCCTGTCCTATCCCATGGTGCCCTCTCCCCTCCCAATCCCATCCTCTCCCATCCCAGTGGAGATAATAGCTCCCTGCAGGGGGGACCCCTTGGCTGACCCAACTTTCCCCACCTTCTTGCAGCTCATCCTCAGCCTGGCCAGGGGCGCAGAGCTCCGGAGCGTGCGGGTAAGAGCCGGCTTTCCCATTGGGCCTGGGTCCATGGAAGAAGGGTGCCAGTGCCACCGCTGGCTGGGTGCTGGGCACCGGGTTGGGGTGGCCTTAGCACCATCTCCTCTTGCAGGTGGGCTTCCAGTGCAACATCCCGCGGGAGCTCTTCCTGCGCCTCTTCCCCACTGCCGCTTTTGAGGCACCGCAGACAGAGCTGGAGGTCAACAAGGAGGCCTTTGTGCAGGTACCACTCACTACTGGCTTGGCACCTGGGCTGAGGGAAGGTCTGGCTGTCCCCAGGCTGGTGACCCTGATGCTGTGTGTCCCCTACTCTCCATGCCAGGCGTCCATGCAGTGGGAGGACCATCCAGCCGACCTGCAGCTGAAGGAGTGCTGGCTGGTGGCACCGGGGTGGGAGCCGGTGCTGCTGGTGCAGGGCGGGGAGGCGCGTGGTGCAGGGGTGGCCGTGCTGGAGGGTCCCCCCAGCAGCCACGGCAGGAAGGTCTGGCGCTTCCGTTTCACCTACTCCGTCCCCGAGGGTCGGCACGTCCCCTTCTCTGCCACCCTCAAGTGCAAGGCCGGTTTGCAGGTCAGTGTGAGTAACCTCTCCACCCCGTGATGCCACCATGCTGGTCCCATCGGTGGTGGCAGCACAGTGTGTTTGTTCCCAGCCACTGGGCTCCATTCCCAACTGGGAGCGGCATCCCCGATCCCCAGAGAGCCTGGGTTCCCCCAGTCCCTTCCAGGGCTGTGGGAGGGGATGGGGTGTCCCCCTCTCACCTGAGCCTCCACCCCTGCAGAACAACACGATCTTCGAGAAGGTCTTGGAGGTGACGGTGAAGGATGGCTGGCGATCACTAAACAGTGAGTTTAGAGCTGGGGAGGGGGCCAGGGCAGGAATGGAGGTGGGAAGCGGGGGGAGCCTCTCAAAGCGTGGCAGTGCTGACAGCCTCATCCTCCTGCAGACCGTGGGCTGGGGCTGGCCGCTGTCCTGGGCATCACCTTCGGCGCCTTCCTCATCGGCGCCCTCCTCACCGCTGGGCTCTGGTACATCTACTCGCACACCCGTGAGTATCCATGGTGGGATAAAGGGGACTGCACGCGTGTCCCTTGCTGGGTTGCCCATGTATCTCCTTCATGGAGGCCCCCAGATGATCCAGGGACCTGGTTGCCGCGTTGCCATCATCTGTACGGCCCTCGTGGCAACGCCACCAGGGGAATAACCCTGCATCGGGTGGCCACGGTTCCCCGAGGGTCCCTCCTGCCACCTACCCACCTTGCCTCTGGTGCCACCACCATGGTGCCGTGTCCATCTCCATCCGAGATGCTCAGGGGCTGGCTGGGGAGCGATCCGGATGAGTTTGTGCGTGGGGGCTGGAAGATCCCATGGGGACAAGCCATGGCCACCGCCGGCCGCCCTGAGTCTGGTTTCCCCTTGGTGTTTCTCCCCCGGCCCCACGGCGGGCGGCGTGAGCCAGGTCCCATCTCCAAACTGCAGCCGGTTTCCAGCACAGCGCCAGCCTCGGAGAGCAGCAGCACCAACCACAGCATCGGCAGCACTCAGAGCACCCCGTGTTCCACCAGCAGCATGGCCTGAGCCCCCTGGAGCTCCCTGAATGCGCCAAGCCCCCGGACGCCGGACTTGGGGACCCACCCGGGCCCCATCAAGCTGTTTTTTTGCCCCAAATCTCAGGCCAAGCCCAGCGGGGGCCTCCACTACTCATTCAGTGAATGCTTTGGCCCCCCTAGGGCAGCCCCACACGAGGGGGGACCCTGAACCCCCCTGAAGTCCCCTACTGCTGGGTGCACTGGGGAGCTGGAGAGAGCAGCTACTCCCGAAGCCCCCCCAAAAGCTCCCCATCAAATGGGGAAGGCGGGGGGACACAAAGGCTGGTGGCCCCAGGACATGCCCCAGCACTTGGGGTGACCCCTGCGCTCCTCCAAGAAATCAGCAGGCACCCCTGGGAGCAGCAAGAGGTTTATTGGGGGGGGGAGGGTGCAGAACTGCTGCCCCCCATGGGGCGTTGGGCAGAAACCACCCCCCCAGCTTCCCGTCCAAGTTACAAACTTATTAATAATAATAAAAATCTCCCCTATGTTAAATTAGTCGGACCCTGATGCCTCCCCACAGCTTGAGGCTCCCACCCACCACCCCCACAAACCTGCCCACCCCCCCCGGGCACCGGGACCCCGGCACGGGCTGGGGCAGCATCCCCAGAGCCCGGGGACCCCCAAGGTGGGCTGGGGGCCAGGAGCGTCCCCCCACGGCCAGTGTCCCCCGTGGGGCACAGGCAAAAGGCACTGGGGTTTTCACCGGCTGAGCCGGGATGGGGTCGGGGGTCCCACGTCCCCCCCTTCCAGCCACCTCCGAGCATCCTCAGAGGCAGAGCTGGCGCTTCAAGTAAAAAGAGGTGCAAAGCCCCGCGTCCCCCCCGTTACTGGGAGAGCGCAGGGTCGAGCAGCCGGAGGACGCCCCCCACCAAGTGCAGGCTGCCCGTGACCAGGACGCGGACGGTGGCCGCTTCCCGCAGCAGCACGGCCCCGCTGCTGGCAGCCGGGTGGGGATGAGCCCCCGTGGCGGCGGGCGCTGCCAGCCGGGGGTCCCGGCCCTGCGCCACCCACCGCAGCGCCTGGGCCAGGCAGGGGAAGACGAGGGCTGGGGAATTGAGGGGTCGCGGGGCTGGGGGCACCAAGAGCAGAGTCCCTCGGGCGGGGGCCGGCTGCAGCAGCCCCCTCGCCCGCAGGGGAGCCGGGAGCCAGGGGTCCTGCCCCCCCTTCTCCTCCAGCAGCCGCGTCCATGTCCGCTGGTTCTCCAGGCAGCGGGTCAGGGCGTTCTCCAGAGTCACATTGAAGTTTTGCTGGTCTGGGAATCATAGAATCACCAGGTTGGAAAAGACCAACAGGATCATCGAATCCAACCATTCCTATCAAACACTAAACCATGTCCCTCAGCGCCTCATCCACCCATCCCTTAAACACCTCCAGGGAAGGCGACTCAACCCCCTCCCTGGGCAGCCTCTGCCAGTGCCCAATGACCCTTTCCGTGAAAATTTTCTCCTAATGTTCAGCCTGAACCTCCCCTGGTGGAGCTTGAGGCCATTCCCTCTCATCCTGCCCCGTCCCTTGGGAGAAGAGCCCAGCTCCCTCCTCTCCACAACCTCCTTTCAGGTAGTTGGAGAGAGCAATGAGGTCTCCCCTCAGCCTCCTCTTCTCCAGGCTAAACACCCCCAGCTCTCTCAGCCGCTCCTTATAAGGCCTGTTCTCCAGCCCCCTCACCAGCTTCGTTGCTCTTCTCTGGACTCGCTCCAGAGCCTCAACATCCTTCTTGTGGTGAGTGGCAGGATGGAAGTCAAGGATTAGGGGGTCCAGAGAGGGGTTGGGGGAGCCCAGGGGAGACCTGGGCTCCCTCACACTCACCTGCATTGTTGGCCACCGACACCTCCGTGAAGTTGGGGCAGAAGACAGCGTAGTCGAAGTGGCACGGCTGTGGGGAAAGCAAGAGGGTCAGTGCTGTGGGAGCCCTCAGGACCCACCCATGGGATTTCCACTGGGTCCAGTCCACTGGTGGGGCTACTGGCCCAGGGAGGGGGTGGTCTGATTCCTCCCCTGCACCCGGGGTTGTGAGACCCTTGTGGGAAGGGTCGCCCAGAAGGGAAGGCACTGAGGTGGGATACAAGTAGGGACAGCAGGGTGGACAGCTGGACAGCACAGGAGGGCATCAGCTCCACCTCATCCACAGCAAAGCAGGTGCCAGCACAGACACAGAACCCAGGCATCCGGGCACAACGACCCCCCCTGCGTTGCCCCAAAACCTCACCACCAGCAGCTTGAGCAACGCCGCCGTGTCCCGGTCCCCCGTGGCATTGAAGAGCAGCACGCGCACCTCGGAACCGCTGCGGGGAGAAAGCGCCGGTGGCCCGTGCCCCGTGGGGACCCCCAGCCCCACCACCGAGCCCCGCCATGCGCGTGCGTCCCCTCTGCGTCCCCTCCTTACTCGTGGGGCTTGTCCTGGTTGAGGGCGGCTTGGCGGAACCAGCGGACGCAGGCCTGGATGCTGCTGGTGGTGTGAGCCCCATCCAGGTACCACGTCACGGGGCCACGGGGCAGCACCTGGGTCCGGCCCAGCCACTCTGTGTCCCGCAGGCCTGGGAGGGGGGGACACAGGGCATGGCTAGGACCCCCGCATCTCCCTCCAGCACCAGGATCCCCCCCAGAGATCCAATGTGGGGTGCGCAGCCAGGCTGTGCCCTCTGGCACAGACAACAGACCCCCGAGCCCTGTGACACGGGGTGTCCCGGCGCGACCAGACTGCACCTTGGATCATGGCATCGGTGGGTTGGAAGGTGGGCGCCAGTGGCACCGGCCTCCCCAGCGTCTTGGCTCCTGGCAGCGTCTCCTTCAGCTCCCCGAGACCTGGAGGGATGGGAGTCCCGCTGAGACCTCCCAGGGCCGTGGCGGGGTCCAACCCCCCCCTGCCCCCCGTCTTACCCCGGCAGCCGCGGCGCTGCAGCCACGTCCGCGCCAGCTGCAAGGCCAGAGCCGCGTTGGAGCGCTGGTGGGTGCCTGCCAGCCCCAGCGCCAGCGCCCGGCGGTCCCCCTCGAAGGCATCCAGCTCTGGGCAGAGGTAGAGGGGACACTGTGGGGAGAGAAGACTGAGCCCCCCACCACAGGGTTCCCCCCATCCGCTCCCATCCACCACCCAATTCACCTTCCGTTCTCGGGCTCGGTCCCTCAGCACCTCCAGTGGTCGCTCTGGCTGTGCCACGGTGAATGCCGGCACACCGGGCTGCAAAGGGTGGGGGTGCTCAGGGCCATGGGGAGCGCACCCCAAAACTGCAAACAGGGGGATGACTGGGTCTCCCTACCTTAAAAATGCCCCCCTTCTGCCAGGCGATCTTCTCCATGGTGTCCCCAAGGATGCTGGTGTGGTCGATGCCCAGCGAGGAAACCCCACACACCACCGGTGCCCTGGGGACGCAGTGTGGCAGTGTCCCCGCTGTCCCCCCACCGCAGAGACACCAGCCCCAGGTGTCAGGCTCAGCCCCACCATCCTACCTGATGATGTTGGTGCAGTCATAGGCCCCACCGATGCCAACCTCCACCACTGCCAGGTCCACCTGGGGACACGGAGACACCAGAGCTGTCACAAGGCCACCAGAAGCACCTGTCTCCATGGATTTGGGGACACAGGTGGGGCCAGGTCCCTGCACCCCAACTTCAAACCCGTGTCTGAACATGCGCCCCACTCATGGGGGGACCAGTGACCCTGCACAGTGCAGAATCACTGATTTGTTTAGGCTGGAAAGGACCTCTAATCACCAAGTTGAACATTTAACTTAACACTGCCAAGCTACCATTAAACCATGTCCCTAAGCAGCACATTTCCACAATTTTTAAACACCTCCAGGGATGGTGACTCCACCGCTTCCCTGGGCAGCCTGTGGCAGTGCTGGACAACCCTTTAGGTGAAGAAACGTTTTCTAATATCCAGTCTAAAACTCCCCTGGAACAACTTGAGACCGTTTCCTCTCATCCTATCCCTTGTTTCTTGGGATTTGTTAATGTCAGTACGTGATGGCTCAGGTACGCTATGATTGAAGACGGCTCTGCCCCAAGCAGGGGCACACCCCATGTCCTCACCAGCCTGAGGTCCCTTCCACCCTGATGTCCCTACCACAAGGTGGAGGCCATCATCACTACCTACCTTCTCCTGCAGGAAGACGTGGAAGGCCATGATAGTGAGGAAGCGGAAATATGCCGGCATGCTGGCGTGCACCGGGTCCTGCCAGGTGAAGGAGGTGTAAGGAGATGACATGTCCATGGCACGGGGTGTCGCCAGCCGGTGCTGGGACATGTGGCTCCGGCAGTGGTCCCTGAGGGAGGGAGCCTCCGACAAGCCCTGCCGTCCCACCTTGGTCTCCTCCAGGCGGTTGTAGACAAGCCAGAAATATTTGCTGAAGAGCTCCTTGCTGATGGGCTGCCCATTGATGCGGATCCGCTCGCACACCTGCACCAGGTGGGGAGAGCTGGGAGGCCAGAGGAAGGTGGGACATAGAATAACCAGGTTGGAAAAGATCCACTGGATCATCGAGTCCAACCATTCCCATCAATCACTAAACCATGTCCCTCAGCACCTCGTCCACCCGTCCCGTAAACCCCTCCAGGGAACGTGACTCAACCCCCTCCCTGGGCAGCCTCTGCCAGTGCCCAATGACCCTTCCCGTGAAAAATTTTTTCCTAATGTCCAGCCTGAACCTCCCCTGGGGGAGCTTGAGGCCATTCCCTCTCGTCCTGTCCCCTGTCCCTTGGGAGAAGAGCCCAGCTCCCTCCTCTCCACAACCTCCTTTCAGGGAGTTGGAAAGAGCAATGAGGTCTCCCCTCAGCCTCCTCTTCTCCAGGCTAAACACCCCCAGCTCTCTCAGCCGCTCCTCATAAGGCCTGTTCTCCAGCCCCCTCACCAGCTTCGTTGCTCTTCTCTGGACTTGCTCCAGAGCCTCAACATCCTTCTTGTGGTGAGGGGCCCAGAACTGAACACAGGATTTGAGGAGCGGTCTCACCAGTGCCAAGTACAGAGGGACACGGTCAGGCACATCACCCCCAGGTCCCCCGCAAACCCCTCCAACCGCCACTGCCCACCTGTAAAAGCCTGTCTTCAGCCCATAGTTGCGGAGGATGCACTCGGTGAAGGCGCACGCCGAGCCCTGGAGAGACGGCAACATTAAACCCCGCTGTGCCGGGGCAGAGATGAACAGGGGCAGAGATGCCAGTGGCCACCTCCGTTGTCCCCTCGAGCCCCTGCAGCACCACCTGCCCGCTTCACCTTGCCCTTCGTCCCTGTGACGTGGATGATGTTCAGTCGATCCAGGTCCTCGACCTGCCAGAGGTCAACCACCCCGTGAGACCCCCGTGGCAGCCAGCGCCGGGCGCGGCGGCGCTGCTGCCAGGGTGGGACGCGCAGGGCTGGGATCCCACCTTCAGCCCGCTGCGCTCCAGAAAGTCCTGCATGGCTTCCAGCTGAGCCTGGGGGTCGCCGCGCTCCCGCTTCACCTGCTCCAGGTAGCTGGCGTTGGTCTGCAGGGTGTTGAGGGTCCGGATGGCGTCCTGGAAAGACCCCGGGCGGCGGGTTGGTGAGGATGGTGCCCCCCAACCCATCCCATGGGGCTCAATCCTCTCGGCGGTGCCAGGAGCCACCCACGCCGGCAGCATCTTCTCCGTGGTGGCCCCGCGGGGATGTGGCGGCAGGTTCTGGCGCAGGGGCTGGTTATTTATTGGCGTGGGGAGCCAGCCCCTCCCCGGGCGCCCCTTGGCCCCGCGGGGGGAGCACGGGGCAGCCCAGGTCCCCGCATCCACCCAGCGGGACAAGGCCACCCACGGGTGCCAGCGGGCGGTGCCCGGTGCCCTTCAATTAGAGGCGCAAACGAAGCAAGGGCGCTGCGTGGCACACGCGGGGCAACCGGGCTGCGGCGGACAGAGGCCACCGGGGCCACCGACACCCCGAATCTGCATTGGGGGGACCTGGATTTGGGACAGGCCCGTGTCCCCAGCGTGGGGACACTCAAGCGGACCCCGTCCCGGCGTGGGCACCGATGGGGTTTTGGCTTTGTGGGCGCAGGCCAGGCCGGGCAGCGCCGGTGCCCCAGGATCCGCTGTCACCGCACGTCGCCACGCAGGCACCTGGGATGCTCGGGGAGGCCAGGCTGGGCTCCCAGCTGGGTGCAGCCCCCCCAGCTCCCTCCGGTGCAGCTCTCGTTTCAGTGCAGCCCCCCAAGGCCCCTCCGGTGCAGCCCCCCCCAGCTCCCTCCGGTGCAGCCCCTGGCTCGGTGCAGCCCCCCCAGCTCCTCCCGGTGCAGCTACCGGCTCGGTGCAGCCCCCCCAGCTCCCTCCGGTGCAACCCCCGGTTCTCTGCAGCCCCCCAAGGTCCCTCCGGTGCAGCTACCGGCTCGGTGCAGCCCCCCAGCTCCCTCCGGTGCAGCCCCCGGCTCGGTGCATCCCCCCAAGGTCCCTCCGGTGCAGCCCCCGGCTCTGTGCAGCCCCCCAGCTCCCTCCGGTGCAGCTCTAGGCTCGGTGCAGCCCCCCAGCTCCCTCCGGTGCAGCCCCTGGCTCGGTGCAGCTCCCCAAGGTCCCTCCAGTGCAGCCCCCGGTTCGGTGCAGCCCCCCCCAGCTCCCTCCGGTGCAGCTCCCGGTTCTGTGCAGCCCCCCAAGGTCCCTCCGGTGCAGCCCCCGGTTCAGTGCAGCCCCCCCAGCACCTCCCGGTGCAGCTCTAGGCTCGGTACAGCCCCCCCAGCTCCCTCCAGTGCAGCCCCCGCTTCTGTGCAGCCCCCCCAGCTCCTCCCGGTGCAGCCCCCCAAGGTCCCTCCGGTGCAGCCCCCGGCTCGGTGCAGCCCCCCAGCTCCCTCCGGTGCAGCTACCGGCTCGGTTCAGCTCCCCAAGGTCCTTCCGGTGCAGCCCCCGGCTCGATGCAGCCCCCCCAGCACCTCCCGGTGCAGCTCTCGGTTCAGTGCAGCCCCCCAAGGTCCCTCCGGTGAAGCCCCTGGCTCGGTGCAGCCCCCCCCGCCCCGGTACCTGGTAGTCCATGGCGGGGGCGCGCTTGGGCCGCGTGCTGAGCGGTCTCCGTGCGGCCCTCAGCGCCCGCAGCGCCCGCAGCCCCCGCGCCGCCATCCCGCCCGGCGCCCCGCGAGCCCGCGCCGGGGGCGGCCCCGCCCCCTCCCAGCCCACAGCGACGACGACGACGACGACGCCGCCATCTTTGGCGCGGGCAGCGCCGCCACGTGCGCGGGCGCCGTGTCCGACACGGGCAGCGGGGCGGCCCTGGGCGCGGGAGGCCGGCCCCGCTCGAGGGTCCTGAGCGCAGATCCCGACCCAGCTGGAGGGTCCAAGGCACAGGGCCCATCCCAGCGTGAGGATCCTGAGCACAGACCCCATCCTGGCTTGAGGGTCCAAGGCACAGAGCCCCTTCCTGGCTTAATCCCCTTTGGCACAGGAGCTCATCCTGTCTTGAAGGCCCCAAGCACAGACCCCATCCCAGCACAAGGGTCCAAGGCACAGAGCCCCATCCTGGCTGGATGCCCCTTGGCACAGGAGCCCATCCCTGCTCGAGGGTTCTGAGCACGGAGCCCATCCTGGCTTGAAGACCCCAGGCACAGAAGCCCAGCCCACCTGGAGGGTCCTGAGCACAGAGCCCATCCCAGCCGGAGGGCCCGGAGCACGGACCCCATCCCGGCACAAGGGTTCAAGGCACAGAGCCCATCCTCACTGGATGCTCCTTGGCACAGGACCCCACATCTCAGCTCAAGAGTCCTGAGCATGGAGCCCATCCTGGCCTGAAAACCCCAGGCACTGGAGCCCAGCCTACCTGGAGGCCCCTTGGCATGGGAGTCCATCCCACCTGGAGGGTCCTGAGCACACACTCCATCCCAGCTCGAAGGTCCTGAGCACACACCCCATCCCAGCTCGAAGGTCCTGAGCATGGAGCCCTGTGGAATTCTGTGATTCTGAGCCCATGCCAGCTGGAGGGTCCTGAGCATGGAGCCCAACCCCACTGGAGGGTCCTGAGCACAGGAACCCATCGTGGCTGGAGGCCCTTTGGCACAGGAGCCTGTCTCCGCTGGCTGCCCCTCAGCACAGGAGCCCATCCTGGCTTGAGGGTCCCGGGCACAGGAGAACAGCTCACCTAGAGGCCCCTTGGCATGGGAGACGAGCCTAGCTGGAGAGTCCTGAGCACAGGAACCCATCCCCATTAGATGCCTCTTGGCACAGGAGCCCATCCCTGCTCGATGTCCCCTGGCATGGGAGCCCATCCCCGCTGGAGGCCCCTTGGCACAGAGGACCAGTTCAGCTGGAGGCCCCTGGGCACAGGGCGCTGTCTGAGCCCCACAGCCAGGCAGAACCATGCCCAGCTGGTGCCAGAGGAGCAGCCACGCTGCCCCTGACAGCCTCCCTTGCTCACGCTTCATTAATCTGCTGCAGCGCTAATTGCACTGAGCTGGCCTCCCTCCCTCCCAGGAGTCACCACTTCCAAACCCAGGCATCTGAACGCCAGGACAGCAGAGTTACTGCTTTACAGCACTCCAGCTGCTTCCTCCATTCCATCAGAAGAGCGCCACACGGTTAAGCCCAGCCATTTGGGACAGAATCGTGTTTATTCTCACAAGCGGCAGAAGTCAATTGGCTTATTGCTTGGAAACAACATCATTTTTTCCAAAGAAACCAAGTCCCCACAACCAGGCACTTTTTCAGAGCCCTGCACCAAGGGAGATTTACCTTGTACACGTTTGTTATCATCCTCACTTTCTGTCCCGCGAACAGCTTCGCTCACCACCGCGTCTTCCCCTGAGACCCGATGCTACCGACGTGGCTTTTGCCATCGGTCGAGTTAATGGACAACTCTCCAAGGCCAAAGGTTATCACCTGCTGCAGCTCGTACACGTTATTTGAAAGTCTTGGGATGTGCAGGGCTCGCCGAGAGGACGGTCAGCAGCAGCAGATAACCACAAAAAGCGTTCAGTGAGCAGCTCTGCTGCAGTGGGCTGTAACTGAGCACTTGGTCCATATGAGTCAGTCCTGAGAATCTCCAGCAGAAGGAGTGTGCACATCATCACAGTGCATCCAGACAAGTTAGCAGCCTTGCTCTAGGCTCATGCAAATTGCTCCAGGATGGAGCAGTGGATAAAGAGAGTGTTTAAAAAGTCATCCTGCTCCTAGCACAGCTGCCACGCCATGGTGACAGCCCTGCCGACAGAGCGGGATGCCGGGTCTCACCCCAGGCTGAGGACAGCACTCACAACTCCCTCCCCCAACCAAACTCCCGCTGCAGCCAGGACTACAAAGAACACACGAGACAGCCTGGGTGTGTCCAACAAAGCTCCTAATTACCATTTATAACCAAGAAAGCGTGGATGCTACATGCTGTTACAGAGATCGACGTTCCCGCTGTAAATCCTGGCTTTACGGAGCAACCAGCTCTGCCAGCCACAAAGGCTGGATTCCAAACTCCCATGAGGGCCAGTCACGCTGTCCGGAGGGAATCTGCCTTCCCCAGCGCACCTCTGCACCAACCAGAAGCGCCTGCCTCACCCTACAGCAACAATTCGGTGTTCAAAGGATGCTGTGCAGGAGTTACGACTATCCAGGAGAGACGAGGCAGCTCCCAGCATGGTCTGTTTTAGTCCTGGGCAGGCACTTCCAGTTCTGATGGTCCCAGCACTGATAAAGCTGCTTTCTCCACCTCCAGGTCTGTTAACGATCAATCTGCAAGATTAATGTAACCAGTCCGCGCTGCAGGGAACAACTCTGGGCTCGCAGGCATCACCTCCCCAGTCATGCAGCTCCGTGGTGGCCGAGCAGCCGCACGAGAAGAGGAGATGGCAGAGCCCAGGTAAAGCCAGCGAGCACTTGGCCTTGAAGAAAGTCTTTTCCCAGACACAAAGACCCCACCAGGACATCCCCACCTAAGTAGAAGCAGAGTAAACCTGCGGAGTAGCCCAGCCGGGACCCCGCTGGGGAAGCCTGGCTCAAAACACTCTGTCAAATTCAGTCTGGTTGGTGGTGGCCGGGTTCCTGCCCTGGTTTGCTGGCTGCTGGGGCATGTGTCCACCCCTCCTGCGTGGTGGTGCCAGGTATTCGAACATGGACTGGTTGTGGGTGGACAGCATATTTTTGAGGTCCGAGGGCATGGGATCCGACCAGAAGAAGTCGTGGTTTAGTGCGTCGTCACTGTCGATGCGCTGGGCAGGATCCAGCACCAGCAGTTTGTCAATGAGGTCGAGCGCGTAGGGGTCTTTGACGTAGGCTTTCAGGCGATCCTTCACCTTGCGCTTTTGGCCCTTGGGGAGATCCAGCTTCTGGTACAGTTCGTATTTATCCACGTTCGGCCAAACCTGGGTAGGGGCAGGAAGGGAGGGTTGGAAAGAAGGAGTTATAAAGAGGACAAACCATTTTTGATGCTACCACCCTCAGGCAAACAAAGGCGAGGTTTACTGAGAGAACAATGCTGTTTTATAACCTCCAAGCCTGCAGACCTTGTTCCCACAACATGAAGGAGGCAATAAAGAGCGCACTAAAGCCTGGAGATGCATGGACAAGTCAAGACAGAGTCCTCCTGGTGTGGAAATGGCATGCAGGATGCTCCAAGATTTCTGGTTCTTACACGAAAGACCTACTAGAGAGCACAGCTCAAGCCAAGTACAACAACTACAAAGGCAAAATGACAAAACTTATTGCTAAATAACAACCTGGATGCACGTGGTACCTTTAATCCTTAGAAAGCAAAGCCTGCTGCAATCACCAGCACTTGCCTCAACCCTTGGCAGGGAGAGACGACAGCAGATATTTACACACAAAGGAAAGTACCTTCAAAGTATGTACTTGACTCATGTACTAGAGGCCCCAGGCCTCTGCAGCTGCCAGCTCAGCCTGTCTCACCAGACTGCAGCCCTGGCCAAGAGATCTCTCAGCTCAGTCCCCCACAAGAGGGCAGGACGCGCTGCAGTGAAATGAGGAGCTGAGAAAGGGCTGAGTGCTCACACCAGGGCTGAGCTGATGTTGCAAATCACAAGCCAGAATTAAAGAGGCTTTTTCAAGGTGACCAGTGCAAAGCATCCAGACAAACGATACAAAACAAGAAACCCACCCTGTCTAAGCAGAAGTTCAGAGGGTGTTTATGTGAGACAAAGAGAGATTAGAAGAGCGTCACATTCTGTTCTTTTACACTTGAAGTAGCTAGCATTCCCTCTGTGCTCAAAACCAAAGACTCAACTTGTCCTCCCCTAAAGAGGTCTGGGATGCCAAGTTTACCCTCTTCTCCTTAGGAGGTTGAACACAAGTGGTGTGACAGCTGCAGTTTACACAGAGCAGCAAGGATTCCCGCTGCGTACTTGGCTCCCAGGAGGCAAACAGCATTTGCAGGAGCTTCCCCAGCCTCCCTGCCTGCAGCAGGCACGCCTCAGCGCTGGGACTGCGCAGCAGGGAAGAGGCCCAGGAGTGCTGCCCAGTCCCAACCCCTGCCCGCGGCAACACTTCTCCCCTCCTGCTCTTCCCAGCTCGCTCACGCTCTCGCCCTCACCTCCGGTGTGATGGATCCACAGAGCTGGCTGATGAGGGTGAGCTGGTGCTGCTCTGTGTTTCCCTGCATAATGGGGCTGCGTGTCCACATCTCTGCCATGATGCAGCCTGCGCCCCAGAGGTCAATGGGAGGACCATAGTCTCGTTCCCCTAAATGGAGATGCTGCGTTAGTCACCTGGGGAAGGAGAAGGGCAGAGAAGCCAGCAGAGCCCATCGCCTCCTACCTAAGAGCAGTTCTGGTGGCCGGTACCACAGAGTCACTACCCGGTTGGTGTAGCGGTTCGGCTGGCTGTTCTTAGCCAGGCTGAAAGCTCGAGCCAGTCCAAAATCTGCAAGCTTCAGGACTCCGTCCCGCGTGATCAGGACGTTTGCAGCTTTCATGTCTCGATGCAAGATCTGTATGGGGGCAAACATCAAAAAGGTCAAGCCATTAAGGTACAAATCCTTGGTGCCTGCTGCCAGCAGGGCACTCAGACTCCGGAGGTGGTGGACGAGGAAGGATTTCTCTGGGCCCTGTGCTGAGACACCCGCTCCTTGGAAGCCACAGAGAGCAGGGTGACCTCAAAGCACAGCCCGGATCTGGCCCATTACCTTGTTCCTGTGGATGTAGTAAAGTCCATTCAATAGCATTTGCATAACTTTCTTGATCTCCGAGAGCGTGAACTTGACGTGGGCATTGCTGAGAAGGCCAGCCAGGTCATGCTCACAGAAGTCAAACACAAGGTAGATGCTGCCCTTGCAGCGGTTGTAAGGAGAGGCTACGGAGAGGGCACAGAGGGACTGTCATCGAGAAACTCCAACCTGTCACAGCTCCTCCAGCCACCCAGCTGCTCACACAATTCTCGCTAGACAGAACCTCAGGGAACACAGAGAGCCAGAAGCAGCCTGCAAGCACCAAGATCCTCCGTAAAGAGGCACCGAGACAACCCAGCCAGCAATGGAAGAGCAGGGGATGAAGACTGGAGTAGTGAATGTCATCACACAGGCAAGGAAAGGGCGTGAATATCTTTGAAAGCTTAATTTTGTGTTGCTCTGTGCGCATAACGGCAGTGGGTTTTCCTCCCTGCAGGCAGTGCCTGGTAGGTACACACACTGCTAGCTGCCAGGCGAGAGCTATCACCGATTGCATCAGCAACAGAGGCAGCACCCGCAAAGACAGACCCAGAAAAAAGGCACAAACAGAGAAAATCTGTCTAATAGGACATTGGAAAGTGAGGTTTTCAAACAGCATTCACAAAAATGGACAGATCTGGACCAAAGTGATTTAAAACTCCAATTACAATTTAAAGGCAATAACAGGAAACCTCAAATGAAGCAATTGATTCCTATCTTGTTCCTAGAGCACATATGCAAAACATTACTTAAGAGAAAGGCTGATTTTCATCAGCTGCAAACAGCAAAACCTGCTCATCAGCAACTCCAACCGGAAGAAGACAGCTAAGCTCAGCCCCCGCAGAAACACCTCACTCTCCTCCATCAGCCAGACTAGGATTGCAGTTCCTTACACAAATATGGCCCACACTGCACCCTTCCAAGGTAAAAAGAGAAAAGCTTCGAGTTTGAGAACAGTAATGCAACATTCTTGCTTCACTGGAAACTGAGGTCAAGGTGGATTCAGATGAAAACAGGAATTCAGGCAAACAACTGACATGTCTACAAAAATATTTACCTTGGGCATGCCAGACACGTAATCAGCACGATTTGTTTAATCACACAAGGAATTAAAAATTAACTTTTTGTCAGTGTTTCTACTCATTCCTCTTCAGAGAATAATCTACAACCACCGGAGAACTGGAGTAACTTCAAGTTCCTAGTCCTAGGCCAGACTTTTACCAATTCAGCGACCCCACATCACAGGCAGGAAAAGAGATTAAAGGACCCTGCTCACATCACTCTCATCACAAAACACCAGCCTGCTCAGTGGGAAAGGAGGACTGAAAAAAGCCAGTAGATAGAGCAAGGGAGGCCCCCATAAGGTACCTTTGGTCCTGCAGATTTCTATGAGGTTCACCACATTCTCATGTTTAAGCAGCTGGAGGATTTTAATCTCTCGCAAGGCTGTGATGGGGAACTGTAAAGGAGAAAGAGAGGGCAGGGATTAGAGGTGCAGGGGAACAGGAGAGATGACCACAGCAGCTTGGCAGGGGACCTGCTCAAGCAGCACTGTGACAAGCCACGGAAGGGCAGTCAGAGCTTGAAGATACAACACCAAAACCTGTCAACATTTACTCATCATCAGGCCTCCATGGGCAAGGGAGATTCTGCCATGAGACAGAAGCATTTGTGTGGTGCCAAGAGGAGCACACAGACCCCCATCCCTCCTCTCCTCACTTTGCATATTCGTAACAGGACACAGTACAGCCCAGTTCGAGCTGCAGAGCGGACTCCCTACGCTGCTTAAGCTGTTAACTCTCTCCACAGCTTGCCCCATCTCTGCATAAGCCTGAGCAGACCCTTTCACACATTATCCAGTTGCTCCATAAACACCAGCCAGAGTGGAGCCCCGGGAAGGGGTTTTGCACAAGAAAGGGAACACGTGGGCTTCATCACCTCCCAGAACCCAGTCCCCGGTTACCACACGACACAGCTGCCGTGCAGCCGAGAAGGTGATCAGAGGCTGAACACGTTGCTGGGGCAACCACAAGGCTCAGTGTTATCACAATAGGAGGAAAAAGACCACAGGGCTGGGATCCTGTCCAAACTCTTACAGGTTCAAGATCTGGCACGTTACAGCAGTAAATCTTATTACACAACAGAGTGAAAAACACATCTCTGCTCTCCTAAAGATTCATCTCCAACCACCCTGATCCAGGATTTCCAAACACAACACAGCCACCCTCCCACACTTACCCCCTCCTTCTCATTTTCCATCAACACTTTTTTCAGTGCTACTTTCTTCCCCGTCTGGCGATGTTTGGCCTTAAAAACTTCCCTGTAAAACCAAAAATAAATCTGTAAGCAGGGCAAGGAAGAAGGGAGGGAGTTTGGTCCTCCTGACCAGGGACAAGACCAAACAAGACACAACAACATGGCATACAAACAGCTCTGTCCTGAGCCACCATCAACCCTGACACATCCCTTTTGGATCAGAGGCCCTCAGAACCAGCTGAGCCAACCCACAGCCCCACAGAGATCTGGGGCAAAGTTGCAGGGCCCTCTCCTAACTGTCTTATAGAATGGTTTGGGTCGGAAGGGACCTCAAAGCCCACCCAGTTCCACTCCTGCCATGGGCAGGGACACGTCCCACTGGATCAGGGCTCCAAGCCCCATCCAGCCTGGCCTTGAACACCTCCAGGGATGGGGCAGCCCCCACTGCTCTGGGCAGCCTGGGCCAGGGCCTCCCCACCCTCACAGCAAAACATTTCTTCCTAAGATCACATCTCAATCTTCCCTTTATCAGCTTCAAACCCTTCCCCCTACTCCTATCCCTGCTCTCCTTGATCAATAGCCCCTCCCCAGCTTTCCTGGAGCCCCTTTCAGCACTGGAAGCTGCTCTAAGGCCTCCATAAAGTCTTCTCTTCTCCAGGCCGAAGAACCCCAACCCTACACTTTCCTCTGGGACAGAGCAGGGCCTCGGGGTGAGAAAAAGCGGGGTAAGGGGGACAAACAGGTTCCCTGAGGCTGGGGGGGGGGGGAGGAGGCGAAGGCGGGGTGGGAGGGAGGGGAGGAGGAGGGAGCGGGGCCCGAGGGGGCCGTGCCACTCACCCGAAGGTGCCCTGCCCGATCTTGGCGAGCTTCTCGTACTTGGAGACCTCGTCGCAGAAGGGACACTCCACCATGTCGTACTGCTTGGCCATAGCCGGTACCGACAGAGCCTCACCCGGCCCCGCACCGACTCGGCCTCGCGCGCCGACTGTGACGTCACGGGCGGCGAGTCACGTGCCCCGCCCTGCCCCGCCCCGGCGCCGCCGCGCGGAGGCTCATGGGAGTTGTAGTCCGGAAGCCGCCATGTTGTCCCAGAGCGTGCCCGTGTCCCGGTCCTCAGGGAAGCAGCCCCATGTCCCACGCTGTCTCCCACATCATGGAATCACGGGATGGGTTGGGTTGGAAGGGACCTCAAAGCCCATCCAGTTGCCCCCTCCTGCCATGGGCAGGGACACCTCCCTCTGGATCAGGGGCTCCAAGCCCCATCCAGCCTGGCCTGGAACCCCTCCAGGGATGGGGCAGCCGCCCCTGCTCTGGGCAACCTGGGCCAGGGCCTCCCCACCCTCACAGCAAAACATTTCTCACAGAATCACTAGGTTTGAAAAGACCCACCGGATCATCGAGTCCAACCATTCCTATCAATCACTAAACCATGTCCCTCAGCACCTCATCCACCCGTCCCTTAAACCCCTCCAGGGAAGGTGACTCAACCCCCTCCCTGGGCAGCCTCTGCCAGTGCCCAATGACCCTTTCTGTGAAAAATTTTTTTCCTAATGTCCAGCCTAAACCTCCCCTGGTGGAGCTTGAGGCCATTCCCTCTTGTCCTGTCACCTGTGACTCCTCCCTAAGATCTCTTCTCAAACAGCTGAAAACCATTCCCCTCACCCTGTCCCTGCCCTCCCTGATCAGAGCCCCTCCACAGCCTCCCTGCAGCCCCTTTCAGTGCTGGAAGCTGCTCTAAAGTCTCCCCAGATCTTTCTCTTCTCCAGGCTGAACAACCCCAACTCTCCCAGCCCGTCCTCATGCGGAAGGTGCTCCAGCCCTCGGATCATCTCCGTGGCCTCCTCTGGTCTCACTCCAACAGATCCTTTCTGTTCTGAGGACTCCAGAATGGGAGTCTCACAGAGTGGAGCTGAGGGGCAGAATCCCTTCCCTCGCCTGCTGGTCCCACTGCTCTGGATGCAGCCCAGGACAGGGGTGGTTTCTGGGCTGTAAGCACACGTTACCAGCTCCCATTGAGCTTCTCATCCACCAGCTCCCCCAAGTCCTTGTCCTCTGGGCTGCTCCAAATCCATTCTCCACCCAGCCTGTAGTTGTGCTCGGCATTGCCCCGACCCAGGTGCAGGACCTTGCAGTTGGCCTTGTTGAACTCCATGAGGTTCACACAACCCCACCTCTCAAGCCTGTTCAGGTCTCTCTGGATGGCATCTCTTCCCTCCAGCATGTTGACTGCAGCACACGGCTTAGTGTCAGCAGCAAACTTGCTGAAGGTGCCCTCAATCCCATTGTCCACGTCAGCAACACGAGTTGTTAAACAACCACGGTCTCAACATGAGTTCCCTGAGGAACACCACTTGTCACCTGGTCTCCACTTGAACATTGAGCCATTGGCCACAACTCTCCGAGTGCAACCATCCAGCCGATTCTTTATCTACCCAGTGGTCCATCCATCAAATTCACATCTACCCCCTGGAAGCAGGGAACAACACAGGCACTGGATCCCTGCCACATCTATCTCGTCCTGCACAGAGACGCTCCTGCGGGTCACCCCAAGGTCCTCAGTGTGAGAGAACAGCTGGTTGTAGGGGTCTTCTGCTGACAGAGTTGCCATCCAGCTGTTGCCCTGTGGGGCCAATGAGGAGGGCAGGGGCTGAGCCCCAGAAGTGCCTGCAGGGCTGGCAGCCACCTCTAGGGCTGGCACCCCCCTCTAGGGCTGGCACCCAGGGTTTATTGGGTGTCCACATCTACCAGGCATCCCCAAACCAGGGCCCCGAAGGTGGCCCCTGAGCATCCAGGGGGGTGCAAGTCTACACAAGGACTACAAAGACCATGGGGACAGCGGGAGGGTGGGCAGGGACAGGAGCTGAGCTGGGAGCAGATGACAACACTGGGGAGGAAACGAAATACAAGCAAGCGATGAGCAGCTGCGGGAGGAGGGCGGGGGGGGCAGGAAGGGAGGAGCAGGCAGAGAAGGGCTTCACAGTTAAAAACTTGTCCCTCGCGGTCCCCACGGCCTTCGACCAGCGCAGCTATGGCTGAGGGCCAGAAACGAGGGGGCTTCAAGAAGTTCAGTAAGTGGCTGTGGGATGGAGCGGGTGGGTGATGGAGAGCTCACCTGGACAGCCTGGCAGGGAAGAGAGGATGCACGAGAGTGAGCATGAGCGTGAGTGTGTGCTCACACGCTCCCTGGGGACGTTTGGGGCTGAGATGGGCTCTGGTCTCATTACAAAGCTCGGGGCTTTGAGGGTTTCCATCCCCATGGCTGGGAGTGAGACTGGGTGCTGTTGTCTCAGGAGCTGAGTGGTGGGACTGGGACCAGTTTGCTGCAGCCTAGCCCTGCACTGGGGGCTTGGATGCACC
This sequence comes from Phaenicophaeus curvirostris, assembly GCF_032191515.1. Classification (NCBI taxonomy): domain Eukaryota; kingdom Metazoa; phylum Chordata; class Aves; order Cuculiformes; family Cuculidae; genus Phaenicophaeus; species Phaenicophaeus curvirostris. The sequence continues at coordinate 6,688,520 of NC_091411.1, forward strand.
CAGGAAAACGTGCAAGGGTGTTTGGGGGCCTTCACTCCCCAAATCACATCCTTCAGGGTGCATAGCTTGGGGTGCAACCCATGCTGGGGGCTGGGGGTGGCCGGGCCCCCCACCCCAGGGTGCTCCTGCAGCAAAGTGATAGGGGTGACATGAAGAAGCCAGGGTGGGAGCCTGGGAGCAGATTCCCACTGGCTGCTCTCGGAGGAAGGGCTCAGTGCCTGCCAGGAGCAAGCTCTGCTCTTTCTCACAGACCTCGGCTTTCCCCCAGAGCCCTGGGAGGCAGCTGCAGTAGCCTTCACCCTGCTTCCCAGCACTGGGCTGTGCAGGACCTGGCCTTTGCTGCTGCTCTCTGCATTCCTCCTATGATGCCGACGCCGGAGGGGGCCAGTCCCTCTGATCCCTTGGGACTCCTCCACTGGTAAAACCCACAGCCTCATCCCAGCTGGGTTTATCCTTTGTGTTGTGGAGCAGGGAGATTGTTGTGGAAGGTCCCCAGCGTTGCCTTTCCCACCTTGCCCCAGTGGAGGATGCTTGGACCCCAAGGGGCTGTATAACCCAAAGCAGTTTTGCTTTTAACCATGTCCAGACCATGAGGTTTCTGCCACGCAGAAGGTCTTTCGGGCTGCGGCAGCTCCTTGCATGTCTCTTTGCCCCATCCAGCTGTGGTGATGCTCTGTGGAGCCCACGGATGGTGGCAGGAGGTGGGGGTCCAACGACCAAGCAGCCCCCAGACTCCTGGTTCCTTGCAGAGCACAGCCGCAGCGCGCGCCTTCCTGCCTCAGCAACCTCACCATGCCTAGTGAGGAAGAGGTTTGCAGAGCCCACAGCAGCATAAACATTGCAAAACCCCCGGAGGCACCCAGAGCACCAGGATTTCAGCAATGAGATGCTGCCCTGCAGAGCTGTGGCCACAGCTCATTTCAACCCTACGTGCTGCTGTCCTCGTGCGGCACCGGCACCGGCACCAACCAGGGTTGCACCGCAGCGGCACACAGAGCTGAGTTGGGGCTGAGGTGTGAAATGCAAAGCCGCCCGCCGGGGTTATAAATACCTCTCCGGCAAACATTTTGTGCTCAGCACTTGCAGGTGGCAGCTGGGAGACATGAGGAGGCTGCGGGGGGCTGAGGAAGTGGGGAGGTTATCTTCTCCCGCAGCCAGCATTGCCATGTGAGCGCTGCTGGGCTCTGCACCGATGCTCTGTTCCTGCTCCACCGTGCTAGCGACCGATGTGCATGCATGGGCACATCACAGGTGGTCCCTCAGCCTCCTTTACTCCAGGCTAAATAGCTCCAGGTCCCTCAGCCGCTCCTCAGAACCCTTCTGCTCCAGACCCTTCACCAGCTCCGTTCCCATCTCCGGATGCTCTCCAGCCCCTCGATGTCTTTCTTGTTGTGAAGGGCCCAAAACTGAATGCAGGATTTGAGATGCAGCCTCACCAGCACCAAGCATAGGAGTGCGATCCCTTCCCTAGTCCTGCTGGCCACACCATTTTTGATATAAGCCAGGATGTTGTTGGCCGCCTTGGCCACCTGGGCACACTGCTGGCTCATATTAGCCAACTGTCAACCAACACCCTATACACACCCCAGGCCACAGGGACGTGATGCTGGGCAGGGTATAACAGGGCTGACACCCAGCTGCAGCTCAGCTGTGCTCTGTGCCCACCCCAGCCTGGGACCAGGGGCCCCAAGACATGCCCCCGACACTGTGCCAGCAGTAATCCCTTACCCATCTCTCCTCTCTCCTTCCCAGAATTTTTCAAGTTCAAAGGCTTTGGGAGCCTGAGCAGCATCCCCTGCGCCTTCACCTTCCGACGCGTGTCCGTTGCCCCCAGCACTTCGGAGAGCTTGGGGCCAGGTCTCCCTCCTCCTCACGGCTTCCTGGAGCAGCCCTTCAATAGCACACAAGATGATCTTGACACCATCCCCAAGAGCCCCGGCCCCTACGCCCGGTCGTCGGACATGTACAGCCACATGGGCACCATGCCCAGGCTGAACCTGGGCAAGGAAGGGAAGAAGCTTGGTAAAGCCAAGAGTACCCAGGGCTGCCGGGAGAAAGAGATCCCCAGCAACAAACCCCCCCGGACAGCCCCGATTCCTGATCTTGAGTCATCCAAGACATCTGGAACCCCTGATCCTGGCACAGACCCACCCGCAGCCACTGGGAAAGCAGAGCAGGAGGAGGAAGAGGCTCAGCCTGTGGACAGCCTGGGGGCAGTGATGGCCAGGACAGACCAGGAGCCCATGGGGAACATCTCCTGCCCCAGCACAGAGGCACAGAGCTCAAGAGTGGCCCTCAACTCCAATCCAACCACAAGCCCTGACACAGCACTGGAAGCAGAGTCCACAGACAGGGATAAGCTGAGAAAGGGGCAAAAGCATCCCAGTGAGAGCTCCCCGGACAGGTAATGTCACGTTGGGTTTGCTCTGCCCTCTGCCAGGACCCCCTTTCTGCCCCCAGGGACAAGCAGGAGATGCTGGGTCACAGCGGGGTCCCTGCAGCGTCCCCCTCTCGCCCCAGCGGGATGCACCTGGCCAGCAGGACGGCAAAGCCGGAGCACTCTGCACCATGGCCAGGTCAGCGGCTCCATGGGAGTGAGGTTTCCTGTGGGATTTCTACTCCCTCCTGTTTCCGGACGGGGTGGAAACATCTCACAGTCCTGCTCAGCCCCAGCGACCCTTTGTCCTGCCAGCAGCTTTGTTCCAGTGCAGGGACACTGCAGAGAGCTCAGACCTGCATCGTCCTGGCCTTCTGCACCTCTCACTCTCCCCTTTTCCACCCTTCCACCCTTCTCCCCTTCACCGAGTGGCACTGCCTCCCTCAAGGCACAGGGCAATCCCCAAAACCAGCCACCCCAGCCCCACTTCCATCACCTCCCAGTAAACAGCCCCTTTGGGCTCAACCTCCTCACTCCAGGCACAAAACCCACCCTCCGGGAGAATTATGGGGCTTATCCCTCTCATATAAAGGTTGGCTTTTTCAGAGGGATTTGACCTCAGAATCAATGAGAGGGACTTTCACCCCCCTCCCTGCCCATCACCTGGGTATCTGGGCATGATGGGTCAAACCTGTCCCCAGCATACATGGGACTTGGGGCACGCACAGAGGCGCTGACCCCAAATTCCTCCTCAAAATGAGGTCCCATTCTACCATCCCTTCCCAAGCCCAACCTTCCTACCACTCACTTCGCACCCCGCTGGCCCCCGACACCCCAGTTCCCCCCAGGAGGAGCTCCGGGGGCGGCTCCTGCTCCCAGCGCTGAGCATCTGGGAGGTCTTGGTGGCCCCAGGAGCAGGGAAAAGAGGAGGAATTTGCTCCAGCGCTGGGAGCCGGGCTGTGCTGGCCGCAAATTCCTGCCGGCTGCAAAGGGAGGGCCGGAGGAGGGCTGGGACGGGAAGGAGGAGGGTCTGCCACCGCCTTGCTGCGCCCCAAAGTCCCGAGCTGAGAGCAGAGCAAGGCAGGAGGACACCCGGGAGAGCTGCTCCCCATCCCGCTGCTCCCCATCACTCACCGGGTCGCGTAGGGCTGATGACAGCGGTGGGCAGGAGGTTTCCCACCCTTGGACAGGGCAGGTAAGTGGGGTGCCTGTCCCCCCCTGCCCACCCCCTGCGCCTTGGCACTGCGGAGGGGACGGGGAGGCTTGGAAGGGGCTTTGCTCGGGGTGGACACGAAGCCTCGACACGGGTTACGCCAGATCCACCGCTCAGGTGCTGGGACCCCCAGCCCACGGCCGGTGTTTGCTTGTAGAGAGAGTGAACGCCTCGACTGTGGCTCCTGAAACCGCAGCCAGACCCAGCGCCAGGGCAGGGTGGCTCAGGGGACGAGGGCTAAAGCGATTGGGGCGTCAGCGGCTCTGCCACGTCCTCCAGCGGGCATAGAGCCCTGGCACTGGGTCCCCAAGGAGGGCGCATGGGGCTCACCCAGACCCTTTGTCCCCAGAAATGACTTAGGTCCCAGGCCAGCGTGGCTGAGAGCCAAGTGGCAGGGGGATGTGTGTGGGTCACACGGGCATCTTGGTTCTGGAAAGTGAGGATTTGCGTCCCCAGAAATGCTCTTTTGCGTCGTCTGGAGCTGCCCTGATGACGGGTGTAGCCACCCTGTGTGCCAGGGAAACTGAGGCACAAGAGTGACAGGAGCAGGACTTGGCATCGGGAGCATTTTTGACCCTCCATGCCCTGCTCAGAGCCGCTGCCACAGCTCCCAGCTCGGAGAGGAGCCGTCTGCTGGAGCCGTCCCCATGGCCAGGCCCTGCTGTGGGGTGGTTGGGCGGAAGCGGGACCGGGATAACGCCGCGCCCCAGCCCTTCCTCCTGTGCAGGAACATCCCTAGGGATGGGGACAGACTGTTCTGGCCCGTACAGAGGGGCCAAAAGCGGCACAAGGAGAACGAGCATGGCCCTGGGACATATTTTTGCTTGAATCATAGAATCATAGAATCACCAGGTTGGAAAAGACCCATTGGATCATCGAGTCCAACCATTCCTATCAAATACTAAACCATGGCTCTCAGCACCTCATCCACCCATGCCTTAAACACCTCCAGGGAAGGTGACTCAACCCCCTCCCTGGGCAGCCTGTTCCAGTGCCCAATGACCCTTTCCGTGAAATTTTTTTTCATAATGTCCAGCCTGAACCTCCCCTGGTGGAGCTTGAGACCATTTCCTCTCGTCCTGTCCCCTGTCACTTGGGAGACAAAGCGTCCCTACTTAGGACAGACCCCAAGACAGAATGAGCTGAGGATACCCGTGCTTGCCCAGGGGTGGTCCCTGCAGGATCAGGCCCTCGAGGGGGGAAAATTGTGCTGCTGCGGGACAAGGAGTGGTATCCAGCCCATGGAGATGCTCAGAGCAAGGCAGTGGCCGCGACTCCACTGGGGACACAGTGACTAATGGGAGATGACCCGCAGGCAGGACACAGAGCGGACGTGACTCGACTTCCCTCTGCGCGTGGCTGTGCGTGAGCTTGGGAAATGCCAAATCCCATGGGGTGCAGGCAGGTTGCCGCCCACAGCAGCTGGCAGACCCCTCTGGCAGCACCGCTAGCCAAAACCTCAAAGGAGGCAGCTCTCAAAAGGGGAAACTGAGGCATGGAGCGTCCAGATTTGGTTCTGCTAGGGCGCAGCCTGCTCTGGTGTCTGAGCAGAACCTGAGCTCCACACCAGGGCTGGACCCCAACAATCACCCTGGACTGCTCCCAGCAGCCAGCCCCGAGCCTGGCGTGTTTGCAAGTCGCTGCGATGCCTTCCCAAGCCCAAAAGGAGCAGCCACCCTGCCAAACCCCCGCTCCTCCATGCCACGGTGGTAGCACCAGTTCCCAGCGGCTCAGCCACAGCCGCTCTCCAAAGGCAGCCCAGGAATTTTTCCCAGGCACTTGGCTGCCCCCAAAAATGCTGTTTCCTCCAGGAATGCGCAGAACCAGGGGGGCTGCGGCCCTCGGTTCCCCCCAGCCCCAGCTGCTGCCTTTTCCCCGGCGCTGGGGCCTCTCTTGCCCAGGCTCTTGCAGTGTCTCCCAGCTGCTCCCATGCTCCCAATTTCCTGCCCAGAGCCCCCCCCCCCGTCCTCCTGCCGGTTTTTCTCACGGCTCTCGCAGCACCAGGCAGCTCTGTGGCTGTGTGAAAGGCAAACAGGCTCGCGAGGCAGAGCACAGCTGCCCTGGGGACTCTGTATGCTCCCCCCCCACACCCCCTTCCAAATGTTCCTCTGTTTTATTTCACCTCAAAAAAAGTGTGGGCTTGATTTTCCCTTTTCCCCTTCCGAGATGGAGAGTGCGGGATGTGGAGAAGAAGAATGGAGGCTGCATGCAGCAGGGCTGGACACCCCTAGGAGCTCACACTGTAATGCCAGCAGGGCAACGTCTGCCAACGGTTCCCTCTGACATCTCCCCGTGGGTGAATGATTTCTGAGCCACCAGACACGAGCCTCAACCTGGAGAGAGCCCACAGAGGAGGAATTTGGCTCCTCAGGGATGCCAGCAGTGCGGCTCCCAGGAGGGTTTTGTGTGCAGGACCCCCAGGAGCTCCCAGTGTGAGCAAGAGTCCTGCTGTGGGTGCAGGCACTAGGTGGAGCGAGGCGGCTCCTGGCAGGGAAGGACGTTCTGGGTCTCTGCTGCGCTCAGATTTGGTTATTTCTTAGTTGTAGCTGGTTGTTCATGTGCTGCCAGCCTGCAATTCAGGCCTTGCTGGAGTCCCGTGCTTGGGCAGGTGACCTCAGCAAGCAGCGGGATGTCCGTGCTGAAGCTTGGTACTGGGGAGGTGACAAGTTCCCATTAAAAAGTCTGGCTTTTTGTATTTTGTTCCGAAAGACAAGACCCCAGGGTAGCGCATCACAGCTCAGCGTGTTAGAGCCTCTCTCGCTTTCAACTCTCCGTTGATCCTCTTGGACTCATCCGTACAGACACATACCTCAACCTACAACAGCACAAAGAGCAGTAGCAGCTCAGGACAGAGTGGGGATGTCTGTCTCCCATGAAATAATGGCAAAGAAGCTGCCAGATCAGCTGTGTCTCAGGGTTGTTAGGCTGGTTGTCGGTAGGGCTAAGAGTGAACAGGCCACGAAGGAGTGTGGGAGTTTCTATTCCCTGTATGCTGGGAGGGCAAATCTTGCAGTCTCAGCCAGGGTGTCGTAGTTTGCCCTCTGCCTTCAGTTAGAGCTTGATCTCTGTGGGCTTGTAACAAGGGCATAGAGAAACAGAAATGCTTGTCTAGGGGATGTGTCCTAAAACCCACCTTTTGGGAACACAGCTCTGCCAGAGAGCGGGGCACAGGGCCTCCTGCTTTGGCTCACACACCCATCACCTGCAGGGACCCCAGCCTGGCAGCTCAGCTCACGCTCCCAAGCCGATTTGGGGAGAGATCCTCTAGAAAAGGCCTCTTTCTTCCCTGATCGCATTAGGGAGGCTAAGCCCTGTGCCAAGAGTGGGCACGGAGCGGGCAGGAACAGTGCTGGGGCCCTGGGAACCTCTCCCAGAACGATACCCACACTCTCAGCCCCATGGCAAGGCAAGGGGCGCAGCTCCCTGCTTCCCCAAGCTGTGCCACCACCACCTTTAACCTGATTGTCACAACTTACTGCCCTTTACTTATGTATTTTTATTTTTCCTCTTCCTTCTAGCCACCACGATGGCCTGGAGTCCGGCAGCGAATACGTGAAGGTAAGACCCCGAGAGCGATCGCAGCCTGCCCCGCGTCTGTCCAGGTCCTACACCAGTGGCGTGCTTAGCTCTGCACCCCCAATCCCACCACCTCCTCTGGGCTCTCTCTTTGACCCTGGAAGAAATTCCCTCTCAGAAACAGTGAGATTGGGGGTGGCAGAGGAGACACAGAGCCTATATGATCCCCCTCAATACTGCTGCCATAAGAGCTGCCTATGTTTTGTGCTCCCCATCACTTGTGAACGCTGCAGATGCAGGGGAAGCTACCTCCTGCCACCCCACATAAAAAAATATGGAAGGATTTGAGCCACTTCCGTGGCTGTCACATGAAAGTTGGTGTAAATCTCTCCAAATCTCTTGCTTATCCTCCAGCAAACTATTAACATTCCTAAGCACTCTTCATGTCTGGCCAGAAATTCATTAGCGAGGCGCCTGGCTCCAGAGGAGAGCAGGCCCTTTTGCAGGAGGCTGCTGGCACCATGGGAGCTGGGCAGGCGTAGAGGAGCGGTGGCAGGGGTGCCGTGTGGCTTGGGCACGGAGCACCAAAAACCTCCTCCCGAGTCCAGTTGCCTGATGGGGATGTAAAACCTGCCATGTGGTTGTTGAGAAGTGAGTTGAGGTGTGCAGCTTGGGTGCTGTTAATCGTTACAGAACCTTCAGTGACAAGGCTACGACTGGGCTTCACAGGGTAGAGCCCTGGAATGGAGCAACTCGGGATGGGTGGGAAAGCTCCTGCTCACGCAGGCAAGTCCTGCGATTTGGGGTGATTGGGGTGATTTGGGGTGTTCTCTATGCCTTCGATGGCTCGTGAGTTAACAGGCTGAAACAACACAAGTGTGGAGCAATGGGTACGGCTTTGCCTTTGTGATCGAGTTCTTTTTGATGAGCCAGGAGAATTCCCTACTCTCCAGGCAGATCCGAGACCTGCACTATCCGGCCTTTATTCCTCACCTGTCCCCAGGGTGTCCAGTGGGCTGTGATTTATATGCCACTTCCCTTCAGTGACGGAAGCAGCTGACGGCTGCAGTGACAGCAGCTATTTTAGTCAAATTAGTAATTATCTGGAGTGTGAGTGACCGGGATGGTGGGGGCACTCGGGCTGATTGCAGGCGCCGTGCCTGGCTGGGAGCCTGGGCAGCTGCGGGGAGCTCAGCTCCCAGCCGTGTTCAGCCCCAGGCCTGCGGGATTCAGGGTGGGAAGGTGGCTGCTGTGCCTGGGATCCCTTGGGAGCAAGAGGGGATGGGAGCAGGACCCACCACCGGAATAAGTCCTCGCTTTGCAGCAAGGGAAATGAGCAGAGGTGAAGCGTCGCTGCAGGGTGAGTGGAGGAAAGGCAGGAAAAGAGCTGCTGAAAGACAGGAGGGAGAGGACGCAGTGAAAAGCCCTCATGAGCTCACGGACATTCACCAGGGCACCGCCAAACATCATCCCTTGAGCTTCAGCAACAAACTGTCCAGGGCCAGATCTCTCATCACCAAGCCTACCGCGATTAGAGGTGCAACGAGGAGCTAGGGAGGGGCGCAAAGCCAGGATCAATAAGCACTTGGTAATTAACGTGCTTTAATAATAGCCTAAGGGTTGGTGTTTCCAAGCTGCCTGAGGGACCCGCACACCTGGCTCTGTTTGCTTATACTCCAGCCAGCCCAGCTTTGGCCCTTGCGCAGCTGGAGGAGCTGCAGACTGACCTTATTCTTTGGGAGAGTGGCAGCCGCTAACGCTGTCACGCATCCCTGTGTTAAGGTTTTCGGTTTCCCCCTGTGGAGCAGGAGCACGGGCGCAGCTCGCGGGCATCACCCCCCAGCGGCCCAAGAGGCTCCCACTCGTTCCTTCAGCAAGAGCCTTGAAGAGAAACCACAGAGCCCATCGCGGGGGAGAAGCCTTGGCAGGAGGATGATTCACTGTCGGATCCTTCGGATCGGCATCTCCTCGCGCACTGCCATCTGGTCTATCCCTCGGCCCCACGCGGGAGGAGAGGAGGAGAAGCCTGCGCTCCTTGCCCATCCTGGCAGGGCTGCAGGCACCCCTGGGACCCACAGGCACCTGCTGCCCTGTGTCCCCTGACCCACAGGCTGCTGCCCTGCTCCCTGTCCTGCTAAAACCCTGCGCTGCCCTCCCGGCTCTTCTCTCCCCTGCGAAACCAGGGGCAGAGCATGGCCTGAGCTCTCTTTGTTCTGTGCGGAGAAGCCGCTCGAGGGACCTGTATCTCATCAGCCCTGTCTGCTGCCTCCCTGCCTGGAGATGCGAGGGGCTCGTTTGAATTAATTAGTGGGGAGGCTGCGTGGCTCTGTGGTTGGGGCAGCAGGCAGAGCTCTGCCAGCTTGCTGCATCCGCTGGGCAGACGCGCATCGGGGGGCACAGGGGTCTTTGCACCAGGACACGTGCTGTGGATGGGAGCATAAAGCCCCCGTTAGCAAAACGTGGCCAAATCCAGGACGTGCCAGTGCGGGACGGAGCTGTGCACCCAGAGCGAGAGCGGCTGGCTGTGAGCACACAGAGCTCAGTGCTGGGGGAGCCGCTGCCTGGCCCCAGGCACAGGGCATTGTGCTGGCAGGGGGGTCAGGTAGGGGTTTAGGGTTGTTTTTTTCTCAAGAGTCAGGGATAGAGCAGTGTTTTGAATCATCAGCGCTGCCTCGTGCATCCTATACATGAAGCTGTGGCCTTAATTAAACTGAAGCAGAGCCTTAATTAAACACAACGGAGACAGCCTACGTGGGAAGCAGGCAGCCGGCTCCCCGCCGCGCGAGGCAGGCACCAGTGTCTCCCCAAGAAAGGAGTCACTGGGGTGGAGGCAAAGGAAGACAGGGTGGGTGAAAGGGGACGAGGCTGTCCCTGACCTGTGCACATCACTGGGGAGAGCGGGTGGATTTGGGATGGGGAGATAAGGGGTGCCAGGTCCCCTCAGGGGTGCCTGATCCCATCAGAGGAGCCAGTTTCTCTCAGGGCATGGGCAGCCAGGGGTGCTGGTTCCCCTCAGGGGCGTCCGATGCCCTTAGGGGTGCCAATTCCCCTCGGCGGAGCCAGATCTCTTCAGGGATGCTGGGTCACCCTCAGAGGAGCAGAGTCCCGTCAGGGCACAGGCAGCTGAGATGTCAGTTCCCCTCAGGGGAGGCTGATCCCCTCAGGGGTTCTGGGTCCCCTCAGAGGAGCTGGGTCTCCCCAGAGCATAAGCAGCCAGGCTGCTGGTTCCTCTCAGTGGTGCCAGATCCTCTCAGGGGTGCTGGGTCCCCCTAGGGCGCAGGAAGCTGCAGTCGCAGTTCCCCTTATGGTGCCAGGGGTGCCCTTTCCCCTCAGGGATGTTGTGATGCTCGTTCCCATCAAGGATGCCCAGGATGTGGGGGAGCTGGTTCCCCTTAGCGGTGCCAGGGATGCAGTGGTACCACTTCCACTTAGCGATTCTGGGGTTACCAGTGCCCTCAGGGATGCGGGGATACCATTCCCCTCAGGGTTGCCGAGGTACCGATGCCCTCAGGGATGCAGGGGATGCCGGAGTACCGGTTCCCCTCAGGGATGCCAGGGATGCGGGGCTCCTGGTGCCCTCAGGTATTCCAGGGTACCAGTTCCCTTCAGGGATGCAGGGGTCCCAGTGCCCTCAGGGATGCCAGGGAACCAGATCCCTTCTCAGGGTTGCTGGGGGTACCGGTTCCCCTCAGGGATGCCAAGGGATCCCGGTGCTCTCAGGGATGCTGGGGATGCAGGGGTCCTGGTGCCCTCGGGGATGCCAGGGATGCAGGGGTACCAGTTCCCCTCTCAGGGATGCTGAGGTACCAGTGCCCTCAGGGATGTGGGGGATGCTGGAGTGCTGGCTCCCCTCCGGGATGCCAGGGGTGCAGGGATACTGATGCCCTCAGGGATGCCGGGGATGCCAGAGTGCCGGTTCCCCTCAGGGATGCCAGGGATGTGGGGGTCCCGTTGCCCTCGGGGATGCCAGGGAACCAGTTCCCCTCTCAGGGTTGCTGGGGGTACCGATGCCCTCAGGGATGGCAGGGATGTGGGGGTCCCTGTGCCCTCAGGGATGCCAGGGTACCAGTTCCCCTCGGGGATGCCGGGGTCCCGGTGCCCTCGGGGATGCCCGGGTACCAGTTCCTCTCCGGGATGCCGGGGTCCCGGTACCCTCAGGGATGCCCGGGTCCCTGTTCCCCTCGGGGATGCGGGGGATGCCGGGGATGCGGGGGTCCCGGTGGCGGGTGCGCGGCCCCTCTGGGCGGTGCGGGGCGGAGCCGCCGCTCGGTGCCGCCCCTCGTTGCCGACAAGGGATGAGGTAATCGGGGAAGCGGCTGAAATTGAAGCCCGGCGGCGGAGCAGGAGCAGCCCGGGCCGGGGAGCCCGGCGGGGCGCGATGACCGAGCGGTGCAGCCTGTGGAGCGCCCTGTCCGCCGCCGCCTGCTGCTTCTACCGCGGCTCCTTCATGCAGGTGCAGGTGAGCGAGGGGACAGCGAGGGGACAGCAGAGGGGACAGCAGGGGTCAACGGGGGGATGGCAGAAGTGACACTGCGGGGACAACAAGGGGACAGCGGGGGCAAGCAGAGGGGACAGCAGAGAGACAATGAGGGGACAGTGAGGGCACAGCAGGGGGAACAGGGGACACCGGGTGTACAGCGAGGGGACAATGAGGGGACAGCAGGGAGGTGCAGTGGGAAGAACGAGGGGACAGTGGGGGTACCGCAGGGGCAAACGAGGGGGCACCAGAGGGGAATAGAGCTGCCACGAGGCTGCTTTGGCCCCCAGGTGCAAGGTTGGGGGACAACAGGGGGACAGTGGGGAGAAGGGACCTGCCATAAAGCTGCTTTGGCTCCCAGGTGCAATGTGGGGACCCCCGGGGAGCCCCTCTGCTCCCCGCGGGGTACAGGCAGCGTGCCTGGTTGCGGTCAAGGAGGCAGCGAGCGTTGAGGTGAGCCAAGCACCAAGTCCTAGGGCAGAGCTCAGCCCTGTCCGCAGCCAGGGACACGGAGCCAAAGCCACCAAATCCCCCACCAACCAGCACTTTTGGCAGGCAAACCTCTGAAGGGAGCCCTCGCCTGCAGCAAAGCTCACGCAGGGGAGCGTTTAGCATCCCCCGAAAGGCAGCAGGTGCTGGGAGCATCGCTGAGCACAGAGGGGACACCGAGCCCGGATGAATGCACGTCTCCTTGGCCTGGGTGTCCGTGTGTGCGCCGCACCGCACAGGTCTGACTGGTGGGAGAAAACTGGGATCCATCTGTCACCTGTCCTGCGGCACTTCTAGCTCCGCCACTGTCTGGGCATGAGTCTAGGTGTCCTATTTTTGGACTCTGGCATTTGCACAGAGGGGGCACGGCACTAGGAAATGGTTCCCTCATTTATGGAGTTAGGGAGCAAAGGTGTTTAGGATGGCAAGAGCCAAGCAGGCTCTGGTCTGAAGCAAGAGCTGTAGCATTCTGCAAGTTCGAAGGGAGCTGGCAGCCAAGAGAGCTGGCAGTCTTATTCAATACTGCTGCTGAGTGAGGTAGGTGCTGAGCTTTACAGATTATGCTGGGTAAGACAGAGCTCAGAAGCAGCATTTCAAGTCTTGTCATGACTGCGGCTGATCTCGGTGCAAAGCCAGGGATTTTGATTGCTACTCGGTCTGAAGAGGGAAAAGCAGAAGGGCTTCTCCTGGTTGTCCCAAGGCCACTGAGCAACACAGGGTGACGTGCGCTAGTGCAGCAGCCCTTGGGCTGCACATCACAGAGGGTGATGAGGTGTCAGCAAGCTGCTGCCAGAACAAGGGAAAGACAGGTGAGCATCTGGCCCTCATGCAGGGATGCGAGAGGGGATGGAGGGTGCTCCATTCCGACCCCAGAAAGACTTAAAAGTGAAGCCCTAAGTGCTCACCTGGCTCTGCCAGATCTTTCACCATCTATTTGTGTCCAAGTGTGCCCAGCAAACACACATTGAAGTCCCCATGAATGACTGGAGCGCTTCCAGCTGACAGCCGCATCCCTGCTCACCGCCAATGGCAGTGCACCCAGCCTGGGAAGCACTGACATCATTTCTGGCCAATAGCAGCTCCGAAAAGGGATGCAGCAGCAGCCACTGCTGCCGTCTTGGAGTGAGATAAGTAATATATAGATGGATGGAAATGTGTGTATACACCCCCCCATCACTGCGCTGGAGACCCGCTCTCCCAGGGCAGCGGCAGTGGTGCTCTCCACCATCCCACCGGGGTACCCGGGGCATTTGTCCCACCTTAGAGCACCCAGATGTTCCCAGCCAGCAACCCCAGCTGCACCCCACCCCTGCCAGCTAGACGTAATTGCTCCAGAGCTGCCACAAAGGAGCACGGACAAGGAGGGGAGAGACCTTGTGAGTAGCCAGGGCCAATCCTAAGAAGGGCTTGGAATGCCAGGACAAAGATTGAGTCAATTGCCTTTAGTGGGGACTAATGGAGACGTGGCTTACCCAAGAGTCACCCATGGGGTGGACAGATGGGCTGGTGCCCTCTCAGAGGCCATTTAGATGTCCAAAGTCCTCGCAAGACAGGACAGAGGAACAAATTACTTCTTTTCCATACATATATCAAGATGAGTAGGATGGACCGGCTCACAGCAGGGCATGCAGACTAAGAGCAAGCCCATAAGAACATGAGGGTTGTTTGTGGTAGGATTTTTCTCCTTGTGGTCGCGCAGGATGGACTAACCATCCTCAGGTAGTACCTGGCAGCTGGACCGGTGAGCACAGCATTCCTGCGCCGGGCACGCACACAGACCAGTTCTTGGGTTTGGTGTGATGCCAGCTGTCTCTCAGCAAGGAGGTTCGCTCTGAAATACTTCACTGAAGTGGCCTGTTGCCAGGTACGGAGGAAGCGAAGGAGACCCCTCACACGATGCTGGGACTTTCCCCATACACCTGCTCTCAATGGCTTGTTACTCCATTTCTTCCCTATTCTGCTTCCAGGCCCTGCAGCTGCAGGGGTGGAAAACTCCAGAAGGGGCTGGGATTTCCCTAGCGAGGGTCCCAGCACAGGGCGGGCAGCAGGAAAGCAGGAGGGAGAGCAGATGCGCTTGGTGCCCTGAGGTTAGTCAGATGTTATCAGCAGAGGAGCAGGGTGGGGTGCGAGTACACCTTGCTCTCCAAGCTGACTTCATCTTCAACTGCAACTCCTCCAGATCTGGGAGGGGAGAGCAGGAAAGCAGACTGGAAATCACTCCTGTTCTGCAAGATCACCTCTGCGAGGAGAGAAAGCCAAACGCCAGCCTTTGAAGCTCTCCTTACGCCAGGCAGAGTGACAGCCACCATTTTACCACAGCTGTCGGCACCCTCCATGCCCCCAGCTCTTGCCCTTCCACTGCCAGTCTCAATCCTTGCCCTTCAGCTGGAACTGGAGGTGTTTCTTCCCCGAGGAAAGCAGCAGGGACAGTCAGGGAAGCCCTGGGAATTGACTCCTCATGGGGGCTGCCCGTGTTGTACAGCGGCGCGGGAGGATTCCCCAGCCCCGGGACGGAGAAGCAGCCCATCAGGGTGCTGAACGTGACGGAGGAGCTCTCTTTTTATCAGCCAAGCCAGCTTGGCTACCTCTTGGGATTCCTCAAGCAGAGCTTGGCATCATCTCTGGCAGCTCCTGAGCTGGTTTGTCTGGTGTGGCTGGTTCAGAGAACCACTCTATTCCTACTTTCTTCCCGCTCAGCTGGAAAAGGCCTCAGGTCTCTCTGTGCAGGAGGCGATCTCCACGCACTTGAGCTAGGTGATGTATGCAAGACCTCACATGGGGCCGTACATCTTTTGATGTTCTCTTGGCGCAGCCTAGAGTGCCAAGCAGCGCCCTTTTCAGCGTGGCGCTCAGACATCCGCTTACACGCTCCTGACAGCGCTCGGCTGGCCTGGACCGCCTTGCCTTGCCAGTGCCTCGGCGCCCGGCCAGCTGGCAGCCCGCGAGCCGGCCTCCTCCGAGACGCGCCGAGCGCAGGAAAGTCGATGGCAGCTGAAGGGCTCAGGGGCCAGAGGAAGCACGTCCCTCTGCGACACATGGGGCTTGTGCACCGTGGGCTTGTGGCAAGCCCAGCTCCGGCAAGGAGAGGTGATTTCAGCAGCAACTACTGCCTGTTGGCAGAGGGAGAGAGACTCACGAGGACCCACGGTCACATCACACCAGGGAAAAGGTCTCCCTGTGACCAATCTCCTGTCTCCCCAGCTAGCACAGCCACGCAGTCACTCCAACCAGTGGCTTTTTGGTGGCTGTGTAAGTCAGACGGGATCTCAGTGCCAGCCGAGGAGCTGCAGGGACAGTGCCCTCCGCATGGCTGGAGAAGGTGGCTCATGGCACCCTCCGCCCACAACTGGCTGTGAGAGTCAAACCTCCTGTTCTCTCCTGCTAGATGATCTGATGGGTCTTTTCCAACCTGGTGATTCTACGATTCTATGATTCTAGCTTAGCACCTGGCTTCTGGCACGGGTGCCAGCCGGCTGCTGCCCAAATCCAGGCTCGGAGACGCCGGGCACTGCTCAGCTGGGTTTGTTTGTTATCCTGCGCAGGAGGATTTGGGGGAAAACCCAGATGTACAACGCTGAGCGGAACAGGCGCTAATCCGTGCCCCGGGGCAAGCTCCAAACGGCCCCGATAGCTTTATCCTGCACAAACAGGAGAAGCTCCAAGAGTCCCTCCCTGCCCCGGCGCCCAGGGTGAGCCACGCTGCAGCCGAGGGTCCCCAGCGCCACTCGACCGAGCCAGGTCTGCGTGGTGGCGGTGGATGGGTTACCATGGAAACGGCATCTGCTCAGCCCCCCGGGATGCAGCCGGACCTTGGCAGCATCCGCCAGCTACCATTTATTTTTAATAGGGTTCAGTGGCGCCGGGTGGCTTTGTCTTCATGAGGGCCCCGGAGCAGCACCGAGCACTAGGCTGCCTGCAACCCTCAGTCTGGAGGGGACAGTCCGTGTGTCCCCTGGCTCAGAGTCCTGTGGCTCCAGCGAGCGAGAGCCTCTCACTGGGAGAGTAAACGTGTTTGGATGAGCGAGTCTGAGTTCAGTCCTTACTGTTCTCCCAGGCTGCTTCCACTGTTCCAGCACTTTTTGACTTGATAGGAATTGGGAAGGGAGGAACGGGGGCAGGTCCAGGCTGGTGAGGACAAGCCTTGGAGAGCACAGACCATCACACAGGTCCCTCACAACAACCTCCTTGGGACAACATTGTTTAGCCTGGAAGCCTGGAGAAGAGGAGGCTGAGGGGAGACCTCATTGCTCTCTACAACTACCTGAAAGGAGGTTGTGGAGAGGAGGGAGCTGGGCTCTTCTCCCAAGTGACAGGGGACAGGATGAGAGGGAATGGCCTCAAGCTCCACCAGGGGAGGTTCAGGCTGGACATTAGGAAAAAAATTTTCACGGAAAGGGTCACTGGACACTGGAACAGGCTGCCTAGGGGGGTGGTTGAGTCACCTTCCCTGGAGGGGTTTAAGGGACGGGTGGATGAGGTGCTGAAGCACATGGTTTAGTATTTGATAGGAATGGTTGGACTCGATGATCTGGTGGGTCTTTTCCAACCTGATGGTGGTGATTCGGTGATTCTATGATTGCTGCCTGGCTTGGCCAAGGAATGCAGCTACCGTGGGGGATGGAGCATCATCCCCAGGGAAGAAGGGGACCTGGGGTCAGGCTCCTGCTGAGGGACTCTGCTGAGTCCCAGGAGCAGCTTGAGAGCGGTGGGTACAAGGCAGGAGTGCAGGGTGATGCTCGGCTTTCCCCTGATCACAACTGCTGGAGAAGCAGAGGAAATCGAGATGACTGCTGGGCAAAGGGGTCAGTTCCAAGGCAGTCCCTGGTGTGCTGGTGTGGGGCTGCAGCCCCCCACGCCCTGGGGAATCAACTGCCTTGCAAGGCCAGCCACAGACGCTGGCCTGCTCCTCCAGCAGTGCCAGAGCAGTGTCAGCAGGGTTTCAAGTCCATGCGTGTCCTCAGAGACACCAGAGACATCCTGCCCTAACAGGCGCCAGGACTGTGGTGCCTCCTCCCGCTGGCGCTGCCGCCAGACGTGGAGCCACCCTCGCTCATAGGAGTGGTGGAACGGGCCACCCTGGGAGCCCCATCCAACCTCCCTGGCCCGTGGCAGTGACACACACATCCCCCTTGCAGGGCAACACGCGCGTCTGGGATGCAGAGGGAACCAAGGTGTTAGTGTTGGCACCGTGGCAGGGCTCACCTCAAAAAAAAGACCTGCTGATCACAGAAACCTGCCTGGAGCGGGGAGCATGCAGGAACCCTAAGCCTGCGCTCGCCTTCCCCAAACAAGCACCGGCTCCGTGGTGCCGGCAGCTCAGCATCCTCAGCAGCTCAGCATCCTCGGCTGCCCTCTGGGAACACTGGCAAAGTGGCAGGCAGGGAGTGTGGCTGATGGGAGATGTGACGCCATCCGTATCCCTCCCGGGGAAGGGAGGGGGCGAATCGCATCCTCCAGGCTCAGGTGCAGCAGTGCCAGTAAAAGCTAATTTCGATGCAGAAGGTTCCCTTTACGTTTGTCATCACTATTCATGCCACCAGGCTAAAGACAGCAAGTTAACCCTTTGGAGGAGGAACCACAGTGGATAGCTCCGGGAGGAATAATGCAGGTTTCCTCCTCAAAGAGTGCTTCTCGCAGTGGGCCAGCCCTGGAGATGTTTGAGAGGGAGGTGGGGCAGGTTTCCTTCTGCCCAGCCACACTCGGCTCTGAGCTGAGACAGAGGGACAGGGTGGTCAGGCAACGTGGGGACATGCCTCTAGGAGACACTCCGAGCGCTCCTGACAGCAGGACCTGACCACCAACAGGCCTGTTACCCCACCCGTACCCTTTTCCATGAGTGGCAATCCTCACACACAGCTCCAAGTCACCTGTCCCCTGGGAACAGGTCTGCTCCTAGCAGGTGGCATCACCAGTGAGGCCCACAGCCCTCACATAGAGACCTTGCCAGCCCTTCCCTCCGCTGGTCCTGCACTGCTGAACCAGCTGACGCTCTTTCCTCCCCTGTACAGTTCTCCAAGGAGAAATACATCCTTGACTCGTCACCGGAGAAGCTTCACAAGGAGCTGGAAGAGGAGCTGAAGCTGAGCAGCACTGACCTACGCAGCCACGCTTGGTACCACGGCCGCATCCCCCGGGAGGTGAGGAGGGGGAATCGGGGGGCTTTGGGCACGCTTTGCTTGGGCTGTTCATGTAGAGCACCCTGAGGCCACCAGAACCACCAGCCCGTTCTCCTGGGAAGCCTCTGGCCAAGGGCTTCGCTAGCCCTGAGCTGCCTGGTTTTGCCGCAGGAACTGTCCTCCTATGGGTCAGAGCCAGTGGCAAGGGGAGGGAGCCAGCGTCCCGGTGCAGCATCCACCCAGGCCTCCCAGTCCAACCAGCACGGCCGTGCCTGAGCCGCTGCCCTGTTTCCTGCCAGGTATCAGAAAGCCTCGTGCAGAGGAACGGCGACTTCCTTATCCGCGACTCGCTCACCAGCCTGGGCGACTACGTGCTGACGTGCCGCTGGCGCAACGAGCCCCTCCATTTCAAGATCAACAAGGTGACCGTCAAGTCCAACGAGGGCCATACCCGCGTCCAGTACCTCTTCGAGCAGGAGAGTTTTGACAACGTGCCCGCCCTCGTCCGCTTCTACGTGGGCAACCGCAAGGCCATCTCCGAGCAGAGCGGAGCCATCGTCTACTGCCCCATCAACCGCACCTTCCCCTTGCGCTACCTGGAAGCCAGCTATGGGCTGGCCAACGGGAAGCATGGGGGACCCCACAGCCCCACCACCCAGAAAGGGGGACACATCAAGAGGAGGAGCATCACCATGACGGACGGCCTGACCGCAGACAAGATCACCAGGGCTGAGGGCTGCCCAACCAGGTGAGCACTTGGTCTCATCCTGGCTTAGCCAGACAGAGAATCAGCCCCTGGGAGAGAAGCAGCACCCCACTCGGTTCCTGCTCGCAGGGCGCAAGGCAGGGGTTTGGGCTCAGGGGTGCAAGAGAGAGAACAGAAAAGGCATGGGGGGAAGATTTGGTACCCAGCTGGAACTGGGGTTTTCTACCAGGCCAGCTGCCAACCACACTGAGCTACTGCAGCAGACACCCAGAAACCAGACATGACTTTAGCATCACAGGCCAGAAGCCAGAGAGTGTTTTACAAGCACCTAGTCCGGGATTGCCAGCCTGTCGGGGCTTGTCAGAGGCAGGTAGGCAAGCCTTCCTAGGCAGATGTGAGAGGACAGCCAGTTGCAGCCACAAAAAAGGTACTTGTTGGTTTGTTTTTGAAGGGGCGTTTTAGTTTTAGAGCCCTTTCTGTTCAGCTGGAGTATTTGCCAGGAGTTACTATGTGTAGCTGGAAGCCTGATGGACAGGAGGAAACCACCAGAGCTGTGCTGGTAGGGTTAGACACAGCCCGCAGGTCACAGCCTCCACACGGCTGATCTGCTGATGGGGTTCTTCAGAGATACAGCAAGATTTCCTTTGCTCAGCCTTCTTTCAGCAGCCCTGAGCTCCCCAGAGCCCAGCAGGGAAAGCAGAGCCACGCACACATCCTCACAAACAGCAGCCTAGCGGTGAGCCATCTACTTTTGCCCCCACAGCAGGACACAGCATGTCCCACACCCTGCTGTTGAGTCAAGCCACTTTCTCACTGCCCTGACCTTCTCAGCCCAAGGGCAGAGTGAGAACACGCCAGTGGAAAAGAGGCAAACAAGTATTATGGCAGGGAAAAGGAAAACACTCAGAGTTCCAGGAGAGCATATGTGTTTCCAGAAGAAGAGCCCAGATCCATCAGTCTTTCCTCAGCACTCATGTTTTCCCCAAGCCCCTTATCACTGCCACTGCTCTCCCATCCTCCTCCCACCACAGAGGCACGGCACTCGAAACCAAACACATCTCAGCAGCCCAGCCCTCGCCCGTGGCAGGGAGGGCAGTGAATTACCTGCCTGCCTCTCTGCCCTCCCTGCACTCAGCCCACCCCAGACACAGCATTTCTTGCAAAACCATCATCTCAGGGTGTTAGCGTCAAGCCACGGCTGCTGCCCCACAGCCCATGACCTCTTTCCTTGAATCACAGAATCACTAGGTTGGAAAAAACCTCCAGGATCATCAGGTCCAACCATTCCTATCAACCACTAAACCATGCCCCTGAGCACCTCATCACTGACCCAGGCACCTCACTGCCTTCACCAGGCCCCTGATAGGCTCTGACTCTGGCTTCCACACACTTTCCACCTCTCCAAAGCACTGGGTTAGAGCAACAGATAACCCAGTCATCCCAACACTGCTTTCAGGTGGAAATAAATTAACACATCCAGCATCAGGTATCACCTTGCCACATAACTCTAGAAAATTACCCACTTTTTTAGCCAGACCCACTTCCCCGTAGCACCCTGGAAAACCTGGAGTCATCTCATCCCACCCCTCACCCCAAAGCAGTACCTTGGGGTCAGGACATCCCTCTCCTCCGCTCCCCAGAACCAAGCAGGCAGGACTCTCTGCTTTCTGTAGGTACTGACCCCTTCTGCTCCCAGCTGCCCCAGGGGCTGCCTACTCATTGCTCCAGCTGAGTTCGTTATGTGTTCGGCTCGTTAGGGCTGGTTGTGGAAGGAGCTGATGACCCGAGGGGAGGTGATGGGGCTGCCCTTGCCCGGGCCCTGTTTGAGGGACTAACCTGCCCTGTCTGCCCCCTCCCCAGCGTGTCCCTGCCCCACCACAGAGACATCATCCGCAACTGTGCCGTCAGCGTGGACCAGATCCAAGACCTGCACTCCCCGATGTCCCCCATCTCCGAGAACCCAGCATCGCCCGCCTACAGCACAGGTAGTCGTTGCCTCTCTGTCCTGCTGGGGATGCGAGTTGGGCTGCGCTTGGGACGGGTGTGATGTAGGGACCTGGGGAGTGGGATGAAGCTGGCTGGGAAGACAAGCCCCCAGTGTCACTCCCTGCCAGCGGAATCTCCTCCTGCTGTCCTATGGCAGAGAAAAGTGTCCTCACAGAGGGCACAGAGGGACAGAGGTCCCATCCTCAGCTCATCATCCTGAGCTGTCCCGGGACCGGCTGAGTGCGTTCAGGCAGCAGGGCTGTCCCTGAGCTCCGCATCCCCAGGCTGCTACATCCATGATCCCTATCCATGTGCGTATCTCCAGGCTCTGATAACAGTCTCTCCTGCTCCCCACAGTCACACGGCTAAAGCCACATCCCTGCCAAGCAGCTGGGATTTCTCCAGCCTCTCCGGTTATAAGAAGGTCCAGCGAGCCCCAGCTGTGCCCGGGCAGCAACAGCAAACCCCTGCCAGACCCTGCCCACAGCTCCCACTCGACTCCCTGCCACGGCTACGCCCGTGCCTCCCCTTCTCCCTCCGTGAACAGCTACAGCGACCCGGACACGGGGCATTACTGCCAGCTCCACCCCACCTCGCCCATCAGCAGAGACCGGCCAGCTCGTGACACCAAGCAGCTGCCAACAAAGAGCTATGTGGAGAGGCTAAAGGTGGAGGAAGGACAGAGAGGGACTGTGGAGAACGCCTCCGGGGAAGCAGAGGCAGGGCACAGGCTGAAAGGAGAGCTGGACTTCATGGGCTTTGTGCCCCCCACCATGGAGACAACCTCCTCCTTCAACCCCGTGGCCTTCCAGTCCCTGCTTATCCCCCTGGAGAACAAACCCCTGGAGATGGCTGTGCTCAAGAAGGTCAAAGAGCTGCTGGCAGAAGTGGACGTGAAGACACTGGCCAAACACATCACCAAAGTGGACTGCCTGGTATGGCCGGGACCAGGCGGGAGGGACGGGCACCGCTGCCCTCCGGTCACTGCGGGTTGGCGGGGGATTAGAGCACTTTGGAGCATCAGGGCAACCCCGAGCACTGGAGCATCCCTGCTCGGCTCTGCCAGGGCAGGCGGGGCCGGGTTGGGGCAGGAGGCTGCCCAAGGCTGATTCAGCCTCTCCTCAATGAACACAGGTCTAATCAGCTCTCCCCTTTCTTGCCAGGTTGCCCGGATACTGGGTGTGACGGCGGAGATGCAGCGGCTCATGGGGGTGAGCTCCGGGATGGAACTGCTCACCCTGCCCCACGGCCACCAGCTCCGCCTTGACCTGCTGGAACGGTACGGAGACCCACCGCGCGCCCCGACACAGCACAGGGTGTCCCCAGCTTGACACAGGATGGGGATCTGCTGCACCTCCCAGGGTGGAGGAGCCCCATCCGAGTGGCAGGATTATCCCGATCCCCTCTGTGCTGACCCCGCTCTGCGTCTTGCCCCGTGGCAGGTTTCACACCATGTCCATCATGATCGCCGTGGACATCCTGGGCTGCACGGGCAGCACGGAGGAGCGGGCGGCCCTGCTCCACAAAACCATCCAGTTGGCCGCCGAGTTGAAAAGCACCATGGGGAACATGTTCAGTTTTGCGGCTGTGATGAACGCCTTGGAAATGACACAGGTATGGGGACGCTCCCTGTGTCCTCGTGGTCTGGGCTCAACCCTTACCCCCAAAACATGTCCCTCTCCTGGTGTCCCACAGGGTCTGACACTCGCTGGGGTGGGAGAGGGGGAAGATGCCCAGGGAGAGGCGTGGGGCCACATCCTCTGGGGTGTAAGCAGGGAAGGGGAAGAGCCGTCCCCTCTGCAGAGCAGACAGCCCAGTCCCCCCGGGATCCGATTGTTTTTGGTGGTTGGGCTTTTTGTTTTGTGCTGGGCTGTGTTCCTGAAAGGAAATGAATCTGCCCTCCGGTACAATACAAATCAGTCTCAAGGCCGTAGCAGCAGCGTCTCCGGGCCACACTGCTCCCTTTGGAAGATGAAAGGAGATTAAAATTCAATTTTAAATCGAGCCCAGCTGGGAAGTCTTGCTTCCTGCCTGCACAAAGGAGGTGGAACTGCTGTCCCCTCCCTGCCTCTCATCTTCAAGGCTGCTGCGATGTGGGGAAGCTGCTGTCCTGGGGCACTAGGAGGGGGGAGAAATCCCGATCCCAGCCTCAGTGCCAGGGTTGTGCTGTCTCTGGCCGCGAGCGCGGGTGGAGGAGGCTGATTTGGGGAGCAGCGGGCACTGCTGTGTGGGAGGCTGGGGGCTGTGGCTCCCCTGGGAGCCCGGAGCCGAGTGCCTGGGGGCTGCACTGCCCCCAGCACCCTCCATCTGCCCCATCCACTTACAGATTGCCCGGCTGGAGCAGACCTGGATGGTGCTGCGGCAGCGGCACACGGAGGGCGCGATCCTCTATGAGAAGAAGCTTAAGCCGTTCCTGAAGAGCCTAAACGAAGGGAAAGGTAATGGGAGCAACTCCCCTTCTCTCCCTTGCCTGCTCCTTCCTGCTTCAGCCAGGCACAGCCTTGCTGCTGGGGATGCATTTGAGAGCTCTGACCCTCTCCCAGCCAGCGCCAGACGCTTCCCCTCTGGCTGCTGAACTGCCCCGGCACCCGGCAGGGCCCGTTTGGCCTTGGCTGCCCCTTCCTTCCCAAGGAAGCGTTTCATAACTAAATAAAACCAGCAGCTGGGCACAAACATGGCTGAGCTGAGCCAAAGCCTCGCGCTTGCATGGCAATGTGTGCCAAGCTGAGGGGACAGGGTGGCCAGTCAGGCAAGATGAAAAGCTGCATCTTTCCAACACTCAGCGCTCTGGGCTCTGCTCCCTATCGCAGCCCCAGAAAACGCAGACAGAGCCTGAACAGGGACAACAGGCCCTAGGAAACATGAGTAGGGACAACAGCGTCCCCTTCCCAGCACAACCAGAAAGCTTGGCTGGGAGGAGCTGGCATTGAGTGAGGCGATGGCCCTGGGCACGGCGTTCAGCAGAGCTGCAGCCACTGCTGTGCTACAGCTGAGCCTCAAAGCCTCTCCGGGAGTGCAGTGGGGCAGTGTGACCTCGTGATCGTGAGATCAGGAGCGGGGCACAGGGCTGCGCAGGGTCCTCATGGCGCCTCTCTTTGCAGAAGGGCCACCACTGACCAACACCACCTTTCCTCACGTCATGCCCCTCGTGACTCTCCTGGAGCGGGACGAGGCTCTCCCAGACAACCCTGAGCCCTGGGAGACCTCCGACAATGGTGTGGAGGTGGTGATGGCCCACCTGGAGGCGGCACGGATGGTGGCCCACCACGGCGGGCTCTACCACACCAACGCCGAAGTGAAGCTGCAGGGTAAGCGATGGGGACAGCAGAGCCCTTTGCCCTCTGTCACATTCCCAGTGCGCAGCCGGGTCAGTTCCAGCCCGGCACCTGATGGAGCATCCCCCGTGCGACTGACTCTCCCTCCCCTCCCTGCAGGTTTCCAGGGCAGAGTGGAGCTGCTGGAGGTCTTCAGCACCGAGTTCCAGCTGCGGCTGCTGTGGGGCAGCCGTGGGGCCGAGAGCAGCCAGGCTGAGCGCTACGAGAAGTTCGACAAGGTCCTGACCGCCCTGTCCCACAAGCTGGAGCCGGCAGTTCGCTTCAGCGAGCTGTAACCCCCCTGGGTGCCGGCAGCACCCCCAGCTCCCAGCCTGCCCCCCCTGGTGGCTGCGGGACAAGGGATGGGGCCAGGCACCCAGCTCCAGGAGAAGAAGAGATGGCCCAGATCAGATATCTGGGGACAAAGAAGAGGAAAACCAGCCAAGTCCCATGTACCACCCACCTTTGTGGGACATGAGGCACCAGGGCTGCCCTGAGGGATGAGGACAGTGTCGGGACAGGCCAGCACCGGCATCCACCATCCAGCCCCACCAAGGTCCATGACGACACGGTGCCCATCACCTCACACTTTGGTTTTGTTTCTTTTCCATCTTGCTGTGCCCGCGTCCACTGGATCCCGCTTGTAAATGCATTTTCACGCTCACTTCTCGATGTACAGACGTGTGAAGGGCGGTTCTTGTTGTAAATAATTAGGCTCATTCGTTTCGTCCTGTAAATACATGTACATATCTCATGGGTTCGGTTCGTACATACAATAAACCTTTATGCTGTCCCTCAAAGGGGTCCCCTCTCCCACTTCTGCCATTGTTCAGTTCTGGGCCCCTCACCACAAGAAGGATGTTGAGGCTCTGGAGTGAGTCCAGAGAAGAGCAACGAAGCTGGGGAAGGGGCTGGAGAACAGGCCTTATGAGAGAGCTGGGGGTGTTTAGCCTGGAGAAGAGGAGGCTGAGGGGAGACCTCATTGCTCTCTACAACTACCTGAAAGGAGGGTGTGGAGAGGAGGGAGCTGGGCTCTTCTCCCAAGGGACAGGGGCCAGGATGAGAGGGAATGGCCTCAAGCTCCACCAGGGGAGGTTTAGGCTGAACATTAGGAAAAAGATTTTCACAGAAAGGGTCCTTGGGCACTGGCAGAGGCTGCCCGGGGAGGTGGTTGAGTCACCTTCCCTGGAGGTGTTTAAGGGACGGGTGGACGAGGCACTGAGGGACATGGTTTAGTGATTGATGGGAATAGTTGGACTCGATGATCTGGTGGGTCTTTTCCTGCCTGGTGATTCTATGATTCTATGATTGAACCACGCCCCTCCCCGAAGCACCGGCCACTTTCGCGATTTCAAACCACGCCCCCATATAAAGTCAAGCCCTTTATGCACAAACCACGCTCCTTTCCCGGAAAGCTCCGCCCATCCACGAAAACACAAATCACGCTCTTGTACCCTCAGGCCATGCCCCCTTTCCCCAAAGCCAATTCATCAAATCATTAAACCACGCCCCCTTTTAGAAAGCCACGCCCAATCGTAATAGAAAGTAATGTACTCTAAGCCACGCCCCTATCAATAAGCCCCGCCCCCCCGCGGAGCACGCCGGGAGCTGTAGTGCTGGGGCGGGGGGCGCGGCCGCCATGGCGCTGGCCCCGGCGCTGGTGCTGCTGCTGCTGGCGGCCGCCCGCCCCGCCGCCGCCGCCTGGGACCTGCGGGAGCTGCGCTGCGGCTTCTCGGCGGACTGCGAGTGCGGCTTCGAGCCCGACCCGCGCGGTCAGAGGGGCGGGGAGCGAGCGGGGAGGTGGGGGGAAGCCAGGGGCCCGTCACCGGCTCCGCGGTCCCATGGAGCTTGAGGTCCTTCCCTCTCCTCCCGTCCCCGGGAGGGGACGGGAGGAGAGGGAAGGGGCTCAAGCTCCACCATGGGAGGTTCAGGCTTGACATCAGGACCCAGCCCAGCATGAGAAGGATGAGCTGCTTGATCCCACCCTAGGTAAATCTAGCTTTAACCTTGCTTCAGGTTTGGAGTGCGACCTGGCTGTGAACCTGGTGGGGCAGCCCCTGGTGAGGCAGCAGGTGATGAAGGGAGTGAGAGAGTTCCTGGAGAACCGAAATCCCGTGAAACCCCTTGTGATGTCCTTCCACGGCTCGACGGGAACAGGCAAAACCTACGTGAGCTCCATGCTCGTCCGCTACCTCTTCAAGGGTGGGCTCCAGAGCCCCTACGTTCACCAGTTCTCTCCGATAGTGCACTTCCCCCATGCCGAGCAGGTGGAGCAGTACAAGGTAAGGATTGCCTCTCAGTTTGGGGTCATCTTTGGTTGTGCCCACGTACACACTAGGGCTGTTTCCTGAAGTCAAGCAGGAATAAGAGATTTTTTTTTTTTTACCCTGTCAGACAGGCACAGCTGAGCAAGTGGCTCCACACACTGGCTGAAGGATCCACTCATAACCGTGATATTTTCTAGCATTTAGTTATCACTTTCGCTTTCTGCACAGCAGTCCTTGCCGTGGTGGTGTCCTCATTCTTTAAATATTTACACAGCCCTTTGAACGCACAAACAGAAGTGCTCCACTTCTATGAAAGGCACCAAAATGCTCCCATTGCTTTCCAAGCAGCTCAAGGGCTGCGGAAACCTGTGTACTGCTAGGTTTGTACTCCCCTCCTCACGCAGCAGGGAGCTCCCGAACAGCAGCTCCAGGCTCTCAGCCAGCCACCTCCTTTCTTAAAGCTGAGAAATGTGAAGGTTAGCTGCCAAACCCTCAGCAGAGCAAGGAATCAGCACACATGGATGTTTGCTCTCCGGGTGTTTGGAAAAGATATTTGCTGTATTGTGTCCTTAGAACAAATACCCTCAAGAAGGTAAAACCCATACTGGGTGAAGAATTAATTGAGAGCTATATGTGCCCCCTGGTGATGCGAGTGGTTTTGCGTGGGCTGGCATCTACACTAAAGTTACATCAGCCGTGGTAAAAAGCCAGAGCTCTTCTGGGTCAGCACAGGCACCAGTTTTTGCACCACAAAGGAGCTGGCAAAAAGTACTTGGTAGCTTGGAACTGTGCAGATACACAGTGAAAGAGGAACATGGGGAACTACAGGAGTCTGGATATTCAGCTCTAGTTTGCTGCCTCTTCTTTTAAACCTGTAACAAAACATCTACAAAGGGCTCATAAAGCCAGTAACAGCCACTGTACACAAACCCCAAAATACCAGTTGTTTCTGCTCCAAGTAGGTGGTGCCAGGTAGGGACAAGCTGCTTTCAGCACCTTCAGCTCTTCCTGTGCTCAGACCTGAGCTGCCTTTGCTCTGGGGCAGCTCACTGCCCTTGGTATCTCGCTGCCTTACAGCTTGGTGGGTGTTTTTCCTAGGAAAACTTGAAGCGCTGGATCCAAGGGAACTTGACAAACTGTGGGCGGTCGGCCTTTCTCTTTGATGAGATGGAGAAGATGCACCCAGGCCTGATGGATGTGATCATCCCCTTCCTGGGACCCTCGTGGGTTGTGTACGGGTCCAACTACCGCAAAGCAATCTTCATCTTCATCAGGTAAGAGGCCCCCCTGTGGCATCCCAGGGCATCCCAGCACACCGCTTCTCACTGGGGCAGAAGTTGATACCTGCTGCAGAGCACGGGCCTAGAGTCATAGAATAGAATCACAGAATCATTTAGGTCAGAAAAGACCTTTAAGATCATGAAGTCCAACCATAAACCCAACACTGCCAACTCCACCACTAAACAAGGTCCCTAAGCACCACATCTTTTAAACACCTCCAGGGATGGTGACTCCACCACTTCCCTGGGCAGCTGGTTCCAGCGCTTGACAACTCTTTCGGTGAAAGAATTTTTCCTAATATCCAACCTAAACTTCGTCTGGCACAATTTGAGGATGTCTTCTCTTACCCAGTCACTTGTTCCTTGGGAGAAGAGACCAAAATCCACATCACCACAACCTCCTTTCTGGGAGCTGCAGAGAGCAATGAGGTCTCCCATCAGCCTCCTCTCCTCCAGGCTAAACAGCACCAGTTCCCTCAGCTGCTCCTCATAACCCCTGTGCTCCAGACTCTTCCCCAGCTTCATTGCCCTTCTCTGAACACACTCCAGCCTCTCAATAACTTGTTTTGCTTTTCTTTCTCCAAGCTTCCAGCCTCTTCCAAGAGGTATTTTTTCACTATGAGTACGCAAAGCTAGACAGTCAGAAAAAGCTACCTCTGTTTGGCTACCTTTGCAGGAGTCGTGGTAGGGCAGGGAGCTGGGGGATCCTGGCTTGCACCCATTTGGGCTGGAGGGTGCCAGGCACTACCTCTGTCCTGCAATTCCATTTCCCTGCGTACGTGCTGAATAACCAGCTCATTCTCATGCAGCAACACAGGAGGGGAGCAGATCAACGAAATTATGCTGGATCTCTGGCATGCGCGCAAGGACCGGGAGGAGATCAGCCTGCAGGACCTGAAGCCAGCCATCTCCAAAGCCGCGGTTGAAAACCCTCAGAGTGAGTCCATGGGTGAAGCCCTTTCTGCAGGGTCGGAGCCCGGCAGAGGGAGCCAGGCCCATTCCAGGCGGACACCACCACCGTCTGCCACCTCCCAAGCAGCTCTATAGGGAAGAAGGGGGTTTGAGGGAAGGGAACTGTGATCCCCTCGAGGTTTCCTGGTGAAGGGAAGGAATAGCCCTGCCTTCTAAGCCAGCAGACCTGCTGCCACTTGTAGGAAAGTTCTTTGGAGACAAGGTGCACTCAGGTGGGGATGGCAAACAGAGAGCATGCTCACTGAAAAGGCACCAAGGCGTACGGATCCCCACTGCCTGCCTGGATCCTTGCTTTGCTCCTGTCACAGGGAGCAGAGCTTAAACGCTGACTAGTCAGGCTAAACCCCCTATTCCTGGAGAACAAGTCAGTTGGGGGGGAAGGGGAGTGGCAACTGATTAGTTCAGCTCTGTCCTTGTACAAGACTGGAGCAGATTGACCTTCAGCTGAGTATTTTGGCCTTGCACAAAGCAGCTCTGGGGAATTCCAAGGACTGCAGAGATTCTCTGAAGGTGAAACCTGTCTCTACCTTTGCTTTTGCAGGTGGATTCTGGAAAGCCGGGATCATTAATGATCGCCTCATTGACTTTGTTGTGCCCTTCCTCCCACTGAAGCGCCATCACGTAAAGCAATGCGTCATCAGCGAACTTGTCCAGCAAGGCTTCGGAGTACGTCCGGATGTTGTCCAGGAAGTGGCTGACAGCATCCCTTACTTCCCAGAAGAGGAGAAAATATTTTCATCAACAGGCTGCAAAACAGTGGCCTCTCGGATCAGTCTTTTCCTCTAGACACTGGCAAGGGCCTTGCTCAGATCCATAGATTTATTCAGAGCTGGAAAGCAGCAGAGCCTAGGGCTGGCAGGATGAGCAGTGGGAGCTGCATGTTCCCTCTTGGCAGCACAAGCGCTCTCCTGCTGAACTCATCTCTCCAGCCCCAAGGAGGCTGCTGCGAGATGTGGCTGCGGGACCAAGTGCAAGCAATGTGATTGAAAGCACTTTACTGATTTCCCTTTGGCTGGGTGAGGGTGGGTTCAGCCAGCCTAGTGCACCACCCCGGCCACCTGTGACAGCAAGGGACGATGCTGAGAGGGGCTGCAGCATCAGGGAGGCTCTCACCCTATCAGCAGTGCCCAGCTGCAGATCTCCCCTCTCCTGGCAGCTACTGATACCCAACACATTGAGAATCTGATCCTACAGAAGAATATTTTTGTTTCCTACAGCATTTTAACAGATTTTTTTTTAAAAAAAACCCACCTTTTTAAGCATGGCTTAAAAACTTGGTACATGACAGCACTGGCCTGTGAGCACCCTGAACACTGCAACAATATTTTCTGTCCAAAGAAGTTTTATAGCCAGCTTCTTTCCAGGCACCTTTCACTGTGAATAGGTGCTGACGGGGACCAGTTTCACCATCAACAAGCACAAGGGTGCAATGTGGGAGATGGCAACACCCTATCTGCCAAGAGCCCAGTTCATCCTAGTGCCCCCTCGACCATCATTCCCCTAAAGTCCAAAGGATTTCCCTGCAGGAAACCAGGAAAACAACAACAAAACGACTTCTCACTTGTTTTCCCAACTAGGAAAAATTTCATTCCTACCTCCAGAGGTGACTGTATTGCCAGTAATGGTTTTGAAAATTCCTTTTATTCTCTGATGAATTCTACAGCAGACTGAGTTGGTGCTATGAGCTGTTGAGCCTCTTGTACATCCTTCTGCTGGTCAGAGCTTCCAGGCTGCGACTGGGCCAGCATCCATCCAGCCTCTGAGAGGAACAGGGGAAGAACTTAGAACAGGAGACCTGGGGACTACTTGAAGATCTGTGCTCCACACTGCAGAGCAGGGGTTGCACAGCACCACTGGCCTTTGCCCAGGTTTTCATCTCCTCTGTGTGGTCAGATACAGGAGAACCCGTTAGGAACCAGAATCATTCACTCTTCGGGAACAAACTGCCCAAGGGGTGGATGCAGGGACACTTCCCAAAGCTCCCGATGCTCCATTCAGGTCCTGTGCTTAAACTGCCCGGCAGCATTTGGGACCATTCCAGCTCCAGCAATTTTAGGCAGCACCCAAATGTTGCCGGGGAGCTGAGCCACATCCAAAATGTCTCATCCAAAAATGTTAACACATTTCTGATTTTAAAATAAACCTTTTATGAAATAATCTGGTGGGGAACAGTCGTTCACTTGGATTTCTGACTGTGGCTGGTGCAGAAGAACGTGGAGGATTTACAGGTGAATGAGACCAGCTGCCTGATATGATGGGACTGTGGGATTTAGTGGTAAGGAGTTGATGCTCTCCAATTAGGTAACTGGAAACAAGACAGCAGTCTTTCCGTGAGGAGGAGGAGAAATGAGAGTAGCGGGGCCAGACATCTTCAGGTGCCACTGACACTCATCTCCACACAACACGATCCCCCCAGGCTCAGCTCTAGTGCCTGCTAGTAACCCACTAGCATGTAGGCCAGCTCCTCCAGATGAAGGAAGTAGTCTGCAGCGAGACAGCGTCTCAGTTAAATGAGAATGGCTGGGGGTTGGCTGCTACCCCAAGGCTCTGTCTGGAGCTCTCTGTGCCAATGGAAACACACATGGTGCGTGTGCAGCCCACCCCAGCCAGAAAGATTTCAGCATCATTAGCCAAAAGCTCTGAGCTCTGCAGGGCAGGAGGCACAGCCCAATCTGGGAGGGAGCAGCTATTCCCCGCCATGCCCCCAGGACAGGCCACAAGGGCAGGGAGCCAAAACACCCCTGGTAAATCCATCCTGCTGATATCTCTCCCTGCTGCTGAAAAGGTCCAGACAGGCACAGCTGTGAACCAGGGCCAGAACCCAGCAAGAACCTAGGGGCCCTGCTGCCCATTTCAGTCACTGGTCCCTAACTGGGACCCCAGTATAGGGCTTTCCCCTGTACGTGCTGCTGCCTGACATCCCAGCCCTCACCCCCAGGTACCCCAATGCAATCCCCAGCCTAACTGCTTGCCTCCTCTGATGACACAGAGTCCCTTCTCCCTCCCCTCATCCCACAGAGCCTCACCAGCAAGCATCACAGCCTCATCAAATCGACCTAGGACATAGCAGTGCACAGGATAGTTGTAGGCGAGCAGCCGCTGCCACCAAGCCTCCAGCGCTTCCAGACCCCCAGCTATGGAGAGAAAAAGGGCCATGAGTGAAGCTCAGCAATGTGCTGCAGGACTAGAAGACTGTCACAGAGTCCTGGAAGAAAGTCCTGCTCTGCTGGCAGGGCCAAGAGCCAGCAGGGCCAGGGGAAGGCGAGGGATCACATATGCCCCCCCAGCCATCCTGCAAAGGATAAACACAGCAAGCGTGAAACAGGGCATGGTGCTGGGCTCCTGCCCCATACAACAGGGGCAGGGACACCACCTCCCACTCTGCTCTCCTGAGACCTCACCTGGAGCCCTGCTTCCAGCTCTGGAGTCCTCAGCACAGAAAGGATCTGTTGGAGCGAGTTCAGAGGAGGCCACAGAGATGATCCGAGGGCTGGAGCACCTCCTGTACGAGGACAGGCTGGGCGAGTTGGGGTTGTTCAGCCTGGAAAAGGCTGCAGGGAGACCTTAGAGCAGCTTCCAGCGCTGCCAAGGGGCTGCAGGAAAGCTGGGAAAGGGCTTTTGCTCGGGGAGTGCAGGGAGAGGCTGGGAGGGAATGATTTTCAGCGAGATTGAGAGGAGATCTTGGCAAGAATCGCTTTCCCGTGAGGGCGGGGAGACCCGCGTTGCCCAGAGCAGCGGTGGCTGCCCCATCCCTGCAGGCGTCCGAGGGCAGGCTGGATGGGGCTTGGACCCCTGATGCAGAGGGAGGTGTCCCTGCTCATACAGGGCGGGGACTGGATGGGCTTTGAACCCAAAGCGCTTTATGGCAGCGGCCGCCCCCCCGCCCCGCCCAGAGCCCTGACCCGCCCCCGCGCCGCCAAGATGGCGGCGCGGGGGCGGGTCAGGGCTCTGGGCGGGGCGGGGGGGCGGCGCGCGGGAAGGGAGCGTGAGGCGCGATGCAGGCGGGGCTGCGCGTTATGGTGGGAGCGGTGGGGGGGGGAGCCCGGGATTGAGGGGATTGGAGCCAGGAGGGAGACCAGGATTAGGGTCTTGGGGGGGGACTGGGGCCAAGAGGAGAGCAGGATTGGGGGGAGACCAGGATTGAGGGGATTGGAGCCAGGGGGGAGACCAGGATTGGGGGGATTGGGGCCAAGAGGAGACCAGGATTAGGGTCTTGGGGGGGACTGGGGCCAAGAGGAGAGCAGGATTGGGGGGAGACCAGGATTGAGGGGATTGGAGCCAGGGGGGAGAGCAGGATTGGGGGGATTGGGGCTAAGAGGGGACCAGGATTAGGGTCTTGGGGGGGGGATTGGGGCCAAGAGGAAACCAGGGTTGGGGGGAGGCCAGGATTGAGGGGATTGGAGCCAGGGGGGAGACCAGGATTGGGGGGAGACCGGGATTGAGGGGATTGGAGCCAGGAGGGAGAGTAGGATTGGGGGGAGACCAGGATTGAGGGGATTGGAGCCAGGAGGGAGAGTAGGATTGGGGGGAGACCAGGGCTGGGGAGATTGGGGCCAAGAGGGGACCAGGATTAGGGTCCTGGGGGGGGATTGGGGCCAAGAGGAGAGCAGAATTGGGGGGAAACCAGGATTGAGGGGATTGGAGCCAGGGGGAGACCAGGACTGGGGGGATTGGGGCCAAGAGGGGACCAGGATTAGGGTCTTGGGGGGGGATTGGGGCCAAGAGGAGACCAGAATTGGGGGGAAACCAGGACTGGGGGCATTGTGGGGAATTGGGGCCAAGAGGGGACCGGGTCTGGGGGGAGACCAGGACTGGAGGTATTGGGGCCAAGAGGAGACCAGGAGTGGGGGGATTGGAGCAAGAAGAAAACCAGGATTCCAAGGGAGACCAGGACTGGGGGGCCAGGGGGGGATTGGAGCCAAGAGGGGACCAGGATTTGGGGGCAAACCAGGATTAGGGAAGCAGGGCTGAAAGGAGACTTGAGTGGAGAGGAGGTGGGCATGCCAAGGCTTACAGGAGAGCAGGCTGGGGAGAGCAGGACTGAGAGGAGCAGCGGGGATTGGGGCTGGGAGGAAGAGCAGGGCTGAAGGGAGTGAGGCCAAAGGGAATTGGGGCTGAAGGGAGTGGGGGAGGCCAGGCCTGATGGGAGTCTGGGGTTGAGGGGCATCGGGGGGATGTGAGAAGGACTGAAAGGAATCAGGGAGACCAGGACTGGCAGGAGGCAAGGGCTGGGGAGAGTAGGGGGAACATGAGTGGGGTTGAGAAGAATCAGAGAGACCAGGACTGACAGGAGACCGGGGAAAACATGAACAGGGCTGTGGGTGCTGGGTCAGAGGATGGAGGCTGTGTGGTATCGGGTCTGTGGGGAACAGGTCTGAGGGGTGCTGGGGTGGGGAGAGATCACAGAATCACAGATCGGGCTAACAGAGGGGCCAAGGGGCTCTTGGCAGCCCGGCAGAGCCCTGTTGCCACTCACTGGGCAGGTGGCCGGCCTGGGCAACTACAGTCT
Organism: Phaenicophaeus curvirostris; assembly: GCF_032191515.1. Taxonomy (NCBI): domain Eukaryota; kingdom Metazoa; phylum Chordata; class Aves; order Cuculiformes; family Cuculidae; genus Phaenicophaeus; species Phaenicophaeus curvirostris. Next base: position 6,722,742 of record NC_091411.1, read on the forward strand.
GCGGGGGACACGGCACAGCGTGGGCATGGCGGTGCTGGATCGGCTGGCGCGGCAGCTGCTGGTGGCCGAGGGCTGGCGAGTGGACAGACGCTGCTGCGCTGACGTGGCCCTGGCTGCGGCTCACGGTCTGGAGCTGGTGCTGCTCAAGCCACGGAGGTTCATGAATCTCAATGGTCTCAGCGTGGCCAGTGCTGGTGAGCAGCTTGGACCCCTTGGCTGTGCCACTGTGCCCTGTGACAGCCCTGCAGCCCCGCTCTGCAGGGCCAGGGCTCAGTAAGTCTGTCTCCCCATTGTTTCTTCTGTTGCATTTCTGTTTCCAAAGCTGAGATCTACAGCCTCCATCCAGAAGACATTTACCTGGTTCACGATGACCTGGACAAGGCCCTGGGCAAGGTGGTGATCAAGCTGGGAGGCAGCGCAAGGTATGGTTTGGCCCCAGCTCTCTCATACAAGCTGGTTTGAGGCCTTGCCCTGCCCTTGCAGGCACATGGGCCGATGTTCCTGGCCCCATCCCACCTGGCAATGTTTTCAGCCCCAGTGCCAGCCCTGAGCCCGATCCCAGCTGCAGAGGTGACAGCGGTTCCTGCCGTGACAGGAATGGCAGCGAGCCTCCTGGAAGCAGCTGTGAACGGGATCCAGCCCATGGGCTGAACCACATGAGCTTTTTATAGCACTCTGCCTGCCCCAGTGCCAGCTCCTGGGTCAACTTTGAGACATATAACCTAGGAAATCTTCCATGGCGGGACAGAGCAGGGATGGTACCGGGCTGCAGTGCTCAGTCACGTGTGCACCAGCAGCAGCGGGAGCTGAGACGCATAGAACGTGCTGTCCCAGCCCTGCTTCCCTCATCCCCATCCAGCAGCTCTCAGCCCCAGGGGCTGGATGTTCCTGGAGACCCAGGGCATGGGGGCTGCAGCCATGGCTGGGACCACATTCATGAGTCCCTGCAGCAAGATACCCCCAAAACCATATTGGGGTGGGGGGGCTTTTCCAGACTAACAGTGGTTTTTCTCCTTCTCTCCCAAGGGGACACAACGGGGTCCGATCCTGCATCAGTGCTCTACACTCCAACGTGAGTAGGTCTTGGTGAAAGGGGATCAGTCCTGACCCAGTTAAATGCATGCCATTTCCCTACTCCCATTTTCTGACTCCCCTCGGACAAGCCCCTGCTCCCTTTCCTCTACCCTCTTTTCTCCTTCCCCTCCTTCCCTCAGCTTCTCAGCTTTCCCGAGAGCTGATGTCGGTTTGGCTGCCGCTGGAAGACATGGAAACAATTAGCTTGAGCTGCTCTGCCAGGCCTGGCAGGAGCCCGGGCTCTCAGCACAGCCCAGCAAAAGCCTCTTCCAAAATCATGTTTCTTGGAACAAGCACTCAAAACCACCTGGAAAACATGAGAAGCTGTTCCTTCACTGCTCAGCTTTGCTTGCAGCACAGTCCCCTTGCCCTGCTCCGTCTTATCTGGGCCCTTGAGGTGAAGCTCCTCCAGCTTTCATTCTTCCTCCCCAGGAGATGACCCGGCTCAGGGTTGGCATCGGGCGACCAGAGGGTGATGTGACAGTGTCCAGCTATGTCCTGGCTCCATTCAGCACCGAGGAGCAGGTGAGGCTGGAGCCGGTCCTGGCCCAGGCAGTGATGCTCCTGCTGGAGCACATCTCGCGGAGGAGAGCGCCCGCGGGGGAGCCGGGGGACAGGGGCTGATGGAGCATCTGTGAGGCCGATGGACAGGGCACTGCAGCCTCTCCGGGGTGACCACAGTGCGGAGCAGGGCTGGCCCCATCAGGCAGCCTGGCCAGGTGCTGGGGCAGCTCCGATCTGTCCTCGCATGGATCTGAGCAGCTCGTGTCCCACTCGAACCCCTGTAGTGGTTTTGTACAGCAGTTTGGCATAGAAATGCAATAAACCCTCACCCCTGGCTCTGCCTCGCTCCTGCCCCTCTCCCCTGCGCCTCCTGCTGAACGTGGACGCTCCCTGGACTCTCTGCAGCTCAAATCTGTGTTCCTATTCCTGTTCCACCAGCCCAGGCTGGAGGGAAGCTTCCAGTGGGAAGCGGGGAGCACTGGGAGTGACTTCTACAAGGTCCAAAACCACCAGCTTTGTTGAGAAACAGGGGCGAGCACAAATCACCTGGAATCTCATACCTCCACAGCACATGAGAGCAGCTCCCACTGAGCTGCAGCAAGTTTCAGGGCTGGCATCACAGGTTTTGAGTTAGGTGGGTTTAAACCAAAACCTTGTGGCTCCCAACAGCTGGAGGAGTTCCGGCTCCTCCTTGCAGGCCCATTACAGGTCTCACGGCAGAGAGGGCAGCCCAAAAAGCTACATCTCACCCACGCCACAGCTTCCCAACACCCTTGGCTCTGCCAGCACATCCTTTCAACTGCATAACCGGCTGCACCGAGAGCCCCAGCACTGGCAGCTTCTTCCCGCATCCCAGCAGGCGCTGGAACAAGCACTGGGACCCTTGCTGGGTCACGCGTACCGCAGCACTGCTGCCGCTTCCTTCTGCTGCTCCAGCTGGCACCAGACCTTCCTCCACTCCAGCTCCTAAGCTCCTCCTGTAGTGCTGAGGCTGCCTGCAAGCAGGGGACAGGGAAGCAAAGGTGTCCCCAACCTGCCATCACCTCTCCACCCTGCTGTGTCACCCTGGGCTGGGGCCCTGCACTTGGCTGTCTCTTCCTTGTTCTCTAGTAGATCCACCCGGGTCTTCAGGTCCCATATGATCTCCCATATGAGCTGGTTTATCTCTTTCAGGAGGTCCTGGAGCTGTTCACCCTGCCCCAAATTATGCTCTTCTGGAGCACTTGCTGGTCTCAGACACTCTCCTGTGGATCTCAGCTACCAAGGTGCCCACCCACTGCTCCACCACCTTCCTCAGGCTGTGGGGAGAAGAGAGGTGCAGCCCTCAAACCCTGGGGGAAGGCAGCAACCCACCATACCAGGGCTACCTCCTAACTCCAGTAGCTGCTCCAGGGCCACTGGAGCAGGGGTGGAGAGAGGCCCCAGCTCTGGGGTCCCAGCAGGGAGCTCGCACCTCCCCAGTTCACCCGGGATAGCTGCAAGGTTTTAAAGAAATTGCTCCTCCACCCCAGGAAACTCTCAGCTTTAAGCCAAACAGCATCCTGCCGAGGAGCTGAGGTTTAGCACCAACCCTCGGAAAGCAAACAGCCTCCTCCAGAGCTGGCCACAAAGGTGACAGATGCCGGAGCCCAGCAGGACTCGGCTGCACATCTCGGCACTCAAGCTGCTGTTGGGTTTTCAGTCCCAAGGCCAAACCTAGCACCAATGAGGGAAATCATTTCCATCAGCATTCCCGGGGGAGAGCTGTGCTCCGTGGACATGCCATCCACCTTTTCACCCCTGGACTCCAAAGGAGAGCTCCAGTCTCCCGTCCCATTACAGATTTCATTCCCAAAAGCAATCCCCAGCCAAGGGAACTGTGAGACCCTCATCTCTGCAGCTCGGAGGTGACCCTGGTGAGGTACACGCTGTGGACGTTACATGGGGCAATGCCAGCACCCAGCACGTCAGCTCACAGTCTGCTTTAATCCCACCTGGACTTCAGCCCAGACAGGGCACAGGCAAAGGACAAGCCTGGTTGGTGGCAGGAGGCCACGCGTCATCACAGGAGCCAGCCCCCGGCCTGAAAAACACTTTCCAAAGTCCAACCGAGCGGGAGATGGCAGAGTTGGCATCGCTCAGGGCAGTCCTGGACACACGTCCTCAGCAGAGACGGAGCACAGCGCTCCCCCAGTCCCTCTGCCTGGCAGAGAAAGGGCTCTCCAGGAGCCACGGGGATAAATCCTGCCTTGGGTAGATTCACCACACGCCAACTCAAAGGACCCCGGTGGATCCAGCCGGGCGGCTGCATCTCTCAGGCGGGAGTGGGCAGGATCAGGCCACTGGCCCGCGGTGCTCCCAGCTGGGTCACGAGTCCTGGTCCCTAGGAGGCAAAGACACAAACATTAGCGATCAAGGCAGGAGCAGCCCCGACACGTTCACGCCTGCAGCAGACGGTTGTTTTCCAGCCTCCCCCGGTCTGGCTGCTCCTGGGGACATTCTGCTGCCAGCACAGGCAACCTCAGACAGGGAAAGTCTGACCCTACGTTAACCGTGGCGCTGCTGCCTTGGGGCCGAGCGAGTGCAGGTGCTCGCCTGCCTGCACGGCCACCCCGCCAAGACAGCCCCAGGGAGACCCACTTTTGGGGGGCAGCAAGCAGCACCGGGGTGAAACGTTCTCCTGCGAGATGTCCCCAGCTCTTTCCAGGCTCCGGTGCCTCTTGCAGATGAAGGAGCACCATCCTTTCCTCACTTGAAGGGCTGGGGAGCAGCAGGACCTGGTCCCTTGCTCGCTTCCAGCCCAGCACAGCCCCACACAGGACACCTGCATCCCAGCCTCTTTTCCTCCCTAGAAGAGGTCTCCTCTCCATTTCTCGATACTTTGCGTCTGATGAGAAGAGCTGCTACCACACGGCAAAAAGAAACCTGGCATCTGGAAGATGCTTCGCAGCTACTCTGTCCTTCATCCCGGGTCCCACAGCCTCGCTCACCTTCAGAGTTCATCGTGGGCAGTGGAGCGGAGGTAGCCAGCACCGCCCCTCGAGTCCCTCAGGGTCTTCTGCGAACCAGCCCAGTCGGTCTTCTTGGAATCATCGTCCCAGATGGTGGAGGTCTCGGTGTCACTCAGCCAGTTGCTGTCTCCAGCGTAGTGGGTGGGATAAACCAGGAGGGGGTGAGCTGAAAACACCAGCAGGTCCCGGGGGTTGAAGTGCCGCTTGTAATCCTCGCTGGGAAAGCAGAGCAGACCCAAGAGGAGAAACTGGCTCAGAGAGCATGACCCAATGGAATAAAAAAGAGCTGGGAAAGCCATATCAGCCATCCAGGGAAGGAGTTACGCAGAGCAGGTGATGGGGTGGGACATGAGGTACTGAGGATGGGGGTCTGGGGAAAGCAGGGGACCTGCGGAGCCAGCCAGGGAGGGACCACAGAGGGACCATGGAGGGGACAGAGACAATCTCAGCCCACCAGCCTTGGTGGAACAGGGCCGGCCCCAGCACGGAGGGAGTCTCCAGCACAGCATCCCACCAGCCCAGCCCCAGCTGGCCCCGAGTTAGCTGTCTGCTATAGTTATCCCAGCAAGCGAGCATGGGACACCCAGCTGCTCCTGGTTTACATCCAGAGCACTAATCCACAGCTCCATCTAACTCCAGCCTCCCTTTTACATGCCTAATCCCTCTGTTTAGCCCTCTTGCTCACTGGTTTTCCCACCCCTTCCCCCTCAGGACACCCAGCTGCCAGTGCTCGCCCACTCCCTACGTTGCCTCCCAGCTCTATACAGCTTTGACACCGACCCTGCCTGGGGAGATGGACAGGGAGATACCCCAAAATGGAACAGAGACGCACAACCAGGGGCACAGATCCATGCATCCCCCCAGTACAGCGGGCTGCTCCCCATTCCCCATGGGACCAAGACCCTTGTGAGGGTCCAATATGAGGCCTGGCACCATCCCTGCCACGATCCCCCTACCCCGTGCTAGCAGAGGGCCACTTTCCAGCAGCTGGCGGCCAGACACGGCAAGCAGGGAATGAGCTCATGCTACAGATGTTTTCCTCCATGAGTAATGCTGGGGGGAGAACGGGGTAGAATGGTGATGGCAGACAAGAAACACATGCTCCATCACCAGCACGGCCGCACCACTCTACCAGCACCCCTCCTGCACCCCCCATTCCTTACTTGGGGTGCTTGTCGTACATGATGGGCAGGAACTCATCCACCGGTAACATTTTGGAGAGGGGCTGGGCAGCCAGAAGCTTCTGTGCCCCACGGTGGGAGATGGCGTAGGCCAGTGTCCAGTACGAGTACCCAGCCACCACCAGGTTTTGCACACCCTCCACAGGCTCCTCATCCTCCGCGTTCACCTGCTTCCTCCCAAGGTAGCTGCAGGGCAGTCGGCAAGGCATGAGAGCCAGCCCCAGGGACCCCCACCCTGCGTCCCCCCAGCCCCAGCACCTACATGAGGTCCCAGTCCTGCTGCGCCCCCTCCAGCTCCTCCATCAGCCGCTGCAGCCGCGCCGGGAAGGCAGCCTCGAAGCGCACATCGTCTTCGAAGACCACCGACCGCTCCAGCCCCCGCGACACGATCTGTAGGGAAGGGGCAGAGGTGGAAAACCATCCCAGCACCACGCTGGGCCATACTAGGTCCACTTACCCTGCAGGACACCCCTCTCCCTAGGTCCTCTGGAGACCTGGTGATGCCCACAGCATCCCTGCCCTGTGCTGGGGGCCCTTAGGGACAGCCCCGTACCTCCTTCCAGATGTTGTAGTGGCTGAGGAAGCAGCCAACCTCCCCCTTGGTGAGCGTGCGGCCGGAGAAGGGGTCGTAGTACCCAGGGAGTAGATCCACCCCCAGCACCTTGATGTCGCTGCTGTTGAGGGTGCTGCAAGGCAAGCGGCTGCATCAGCAAGGTGTCCCCCGCCAGCCATCCCTGTCCTTTCCTCAGGGCGACGCTGAGTGGGGACATGTCCCCCCACAGTCACCTCCCGTCCACGGCATCCACCACCCGCGGGGCGACCTCCAGCTCCTGCAGCGATGCCAGCATCCGCTGGCGCCGGTCTGGCCTCCGCACCAGGTTGATGAGGAAGATCTAGGGAGGAAGGGGAGAGCCCTGTCAAGGGGGCACCTTGTCACAGGGGAGAGGACAGCTCGCTGAGCACCACAGGTCAGGGGACAGGAGGCTCGGCCAAAACCCATGGCAGGCTTTGCTGTGGACGGACGCAGCCAGAGGGACAAATAGGGAGGTGTAGGGGGGTCTACTTGGCACTTACTTCATCAAACCCCATTTTTGTGAGCGGCTTGGGGAGGAGGGAAATGTGGCTGGAGCGCTGCATGGGGGGACCATCCACTGCAGAGAGAGAACACACCCTTTCAGTGGAGCCCAGAGCCCCTGGCTGGGAACCAGCACCAGGTCCCCATCTGCCCTGGAGCAGGGGACACCTCCAGGAGCTCACCCATGGCTTCCAGCGTGAGATGCACAAAGTTGGCACGTTCGTCCTCCAGCGTCTGATGGGCCTTCACAGGGACATTGATGTAACCGAAACGCTGCTGGTTGCACACATGAACCTCCGCGCCTGCTGGGTGAGATGGGTAAGTGTTGCAGCCCCCCAAAAACCCTCCCACCTCCCGCTCCATGCCCACGCCCCCTCACCGGCTGCCTGGCAGGAGTAAGCGAAGACAATGATATCGTCGAAGGCCCAGGTGTAGTTGGGATGGGGTGGGTAGAAAGCCAACTGCAACGTCTCCTCCTTCCGCAGGTCGATCAGGAAGGTGGCATAGACCATGGGAACAGCGAAGCAGCCCACCCGCTGCCGGTTCTTGGTGGGGAAGTAGTCGGCTGTGCGGCGGTAGTATCCCTGCGGCACATCAAGATGATTCCTCAGTGACGGGGGGCTCCTCCACCGTGGGCATCCCCTTCCCCGGGGCATACCTGGGGTGTGATGCCACACCAGAAGTTGGAGTAGAAGGTCTGCGAGTCCAGCATGGGGGCCACCACCGACTTGTTCTGTGCCATGAGAAACTTGAGGGTCTGGTTGTTGGTCAGGATGCTGTCGGTGTCCACAAACTAGGGGGACAACACAAACCCTGAAGGCACAGGGACACTCACCTTGGCCCCCACCTTGCCAACACCCCACGTCCCTTACCAGGATGTAGTCCGCCTGCTGCTCCCGGGCGTAGGTGAGAGCCTCCTGCTTCAGCTTCATCAGGTTTTCATAGCGTTTGTCACTCCAGTGCTTGGGTCCGAGCTCATCGGGGTAGGAGCTAGGGGGGGAAAGGCAGGGGTTAACCCCACTCGCTGAGAACACACAACTCGGTGCATACAGCCACGTCAGCCCAGCTCTGCCTCGACCCAGCTCCTCCTGGCATCGTCCCCATCTAGGGACCGGGGTGCAGCCCGTGCCCACTCCCCCCCAGCATCTCCTGCCCTCCTCACCTGGGCTCCTCTTGCACCTTCCAGGCCACCGAGTGATAATCCTTCCCCACGGCCTCCAGCCACTCCCGCAGCATCGCAGTCGTGTTGTCCGAGTTGTGGTCCGTCGCACACCTGGGGTGGGGGGACATCAGCCCCCAGCGGGTCCCCCCAAGGGGAAAAACACAGCCCCCTCCCCACCCTAGAAACACGCCCCAGGCCCAGAGGTTGAGCCAGCGACGGACTCGCTTGGAAATACAATGTGTAATTTGAAGGAGCTGAGGCTGTGCTGGTGGGAAGGGGAACCCAAACCAGTAATTTCTTCCCCGGTGCAACCAACCAGCGGGGCCATCTCAGGGCTCTCACCCCTCAATCCCTGCAGCCTGGCAGCAGCCCCAGCCGTGCTCCCCATCCCAGCCCTGTGGCTGCTCACCGTGAGCAGCATCGGAGCACAGCAGCTTCATCGCATTGTCTCTGCACCCCACGGCTCAGGCAGCCAGGGAAAAGGTCCTGAGCAGCAAAAATTTCCCTCCCCAAACCTTCCCCTGCCACGCACAGCCACCGCTCCCAGTTCTCCTGCTCGAGCTCACAACAATGTTCACAAGGACCCCAGCACAGACGATGCTGAGCCCCTTGCTGCGTTGGGGCAGCCCCCTCGGATCCCTGCTGCTCCCTGAATCCTGAGGTCCCAGCTCCCCCCGGTGCTCCCCATTCCCCTTCTGCCCTTGGGTCCCTGCTGCTCCCTGCACCCCACCATCCCAGCTCTCCCCAGGGATCCCTGAACCCCAGGATCCCCATTCCCCCCCCGGCCCCCTCCTCCCCTTGGATCCCTGCTGCTCCCTGCACCCAGCATCCCAGATCCCCCCAGGGATCCCTGAACCCCTGGGATCCCCATTCCCCCCCGGCCCCTCCTCCCCTCAGATCCCTGCTGCTCCTTGAATCCTGCGGTCCCTGCACCCCAGGGGTCCCCAAACCCCTTCTCCCCGCCCCCCCCACATTCCTCCTGCTCCCTGCCCTGCAGCATCCCAACTCCCCTCGGGGTCCCCACTCCCTCCCAGCCCCCTCCTCCCCCCATATCCTCGCTGCTCCCTGTGACCCCAGCATCCCGGCTTCCCCCAGGGATCCCCATTCCCTCCCAACCCCGTTCTCCCTGCCCAGATCTCTCCTGCTCCCTGCACCCCAGCAGCCCAGCTCCCCCCAGGGGTCCCTGCACCCCAGGGTCCCCAAACCCCTTCTCTCCCGAGATCCCTCCTGCTCCCTGCACCGCAGCATCCCAACTCCCCTCGGGGTCCCCATGCCCTCCCAGCCCCCTGCTCCCCCCAGATCCTCGCTTCTCCCTGCACCCCAGCAGCCCAGCTTCCTCCAGAGGTCCCCAAACCCCTTCTCCCCCCAGATCCCTCCTGCTCCCTGCCCCGCAGCATCCCAGCTCCCCTCGGGGTCCTCATTCCTCCCCAGCCTTCTTTTCCCCCCCGTATCCCCGCTGCTCCCTGAATCCTGGTGTCCTGGCTCCCCCCAGGGGTCACTGCACCCCAGGGGTCCCCAAACCCCTTCTCCCCCCAGATCCCTCCTCCCCCCAGATCCTCGCTGCTCCCTGTGACCCCAGCATCCCAGCTTCCCCCAGAAATCCCCATTCCGTCCCAACCCCCCTCTCCCCTCCCAGATCTCTCCTGCTCCCTGCACCCCAGCAGCCCAGCTCCCCCCAGGGGTCCCCAAACCCCTTCTCCCCCCACATTCCTCCTGCTCCCTGCCCCGCAGCATCCCAGCTCCCCTCGGGGTCCTCATTCCTCCCCAGCCCTCTTTCCCCCCCCCGTATCCCCGCTGCTCCCCGAATCCTGGCGTCCTGGCTCCCCGCGGGGATCCCTGCACCTCGGGGTCCCCATCCCCCGCGGGTCCCCGCTGCTCCCCGCCCCCCCAGCATCCCGGGGGTGCCGGTCCCTCACCACAGCGCGATGCTCCCCGCGGGATAATCCAGGCGCTCCAGGGCTCCCAGGCAGTGCGGCAGCGAGTGCTCGGCGTTGCGGGCGAGCAGGGCGAGCAGCACCCGGGGGGCTGGGGTCCCGGTCCCGCTCCCCAGCAGCAGGAGCAGGACACAGAGCGGCCCCGCGGCTCCCATGGCGGAGGCGGGCGGGGACGGGGCGGGCGGAGACCCGCATCACCCCCCGCCCCGACAGCCCCGGGGGCGGGTTTGGCTCGGCTTGCTTGAAATAAAACTGATAGCGGGGGACACACCCGCACAGCCCACGGCTTGGGGGGGGGAGGCGAGAGAGAATTGGGGGGGGGAGCACCCCCGGCATCCCCTCCCCAAGGATGCTCCTGGGCATCCCCCGGGTGCCCCCCAACAGCTCGGGGTGCGGGACCCCAGTGTCACCCCCATGGATGGGGGGATCATGATCGAGGGGGTCGTGGCTGGAGGGGCTCATGGCCAAGGCAGATCATAGCCAGGGGCCTCATAGCTGGAGGGGGCTTATGGTCAAGGAAGATGATAGCCAAGGGGCTCATAGCCAAGAGAGATGATAGCCAGGGGGCTCATAGCTGGAGGGGGCTCATGGCCAAGGGAGATGATAGCCAGGGGGCTCATAGCTGGAGGGGGCTCATGGCCAAGGGAGGTGATAGCCAGGGGGCTCATAGCTGGAGGGGGCTCATGGCCAAGGGAGATGATAGCCAGGGGGCTCATAGCTGGAGGGGGCTCATGGCCAAGGGAGATGATAGCCAGGGAGCTCATGGCTGGAGGGGGCTCATGGCCAAGGGAGATGATAGCCAGGGGGCTCATGGCCACAGGGGCGTGTGGCTCTGGGGGATCATGGCCAGGGGGATTTATGGCTGGAGGGGATCATGACCAGGGGAGCTTGTGGCAAACAGGAGGGCTTGCGGCTGGTGGGGGCTTGTGGCCAGGGTGAATCGTGGCTGGGTGGGCTCATGCCTCGCCTCCATCACCGGCCAAGGCAGCCCACCTCCCCCAGCCTCGCCTCGCCTGGGCTGCCCCCCCGGCTGCCCCTCTGCAGCCCCCCAGGCACGGCTGCAACGTGTCCAGGCTGCAGGCAGCACCGAGGCCTTCGGGACATTTGGCCAAAACCACTGGTTAACCACCCAGTCCGTAAATAGAGCCGTCAGCTGGGAGGAGGCCGTGTCCTGGGGAGCAGCAGCTCCACGCACCCCACCAGTGGAGCCGGGCACCCCTCACCCTGGTGGCCCCGGAGCCTGGGCTGATGTCACCCGTGACCAAACCTGCACCCACCCGCAGTGGGGCCTGGCGGGGCGGCTGCTCCCGCTGGATTCCCACGTCCCTCCGATCCATGGGGTCTTCGGGAGGGTGCAGCAAGAGGTCCTGGGCTGAGCATCTGCAGCAGCACCTGAAAGAAGCAACAGGGCTTGGGGTATGGGGAGCACCAGGGAGCCCTGCGGCGGCTGTACAGAGAGGAAAACTGTTTACAGCCCGAGCTTGGACAAGTATTTCGGGAAAGGGCTCCCTGCCAGCACGGCTGGGCACTCCCAGGGAATGTGGAGGAGGTCAGGAGCTGAGCGCAGTAGGAAAACACCCATCCCACCATCCCCATCCCACATCCATCATCCCCATCCCACCATCCCCATCCCACATCCACCATCCACATCCCACCCGTGTCCAGACCCACCCGTATCCCCATCCCACCAGTGTCCCCATGCCCCCCGTGTCCCCATATCCCCCCCGTGTCCCCCTCCCGCGGGGACCCCGAGCAGGGTCAGCCCCTCTCCCCCCGCAGCAGCCCCGGGGGCGGCGGGGATGCCCGAGGAGCCCCGGGGACTCCCCCCCCCGAGCTCGGCCGCTGCTGCCACCTGCCGGCACGGCCGGGAGCCGCCACGAGCTGCGGGGGATCCCCGCGTTGCGTCTGCTGCCTGCTCCCCGCGAGCCCTGAGCCCCGCACCCCTGCTCTTCTGCATCCCCGCATCCCATCCTCTCTTCATCCCTGAAACCCTCTCCCCACATCCTTCCATCCCTTCCCCTCTGCATCCCCGCATCCCTTCACCCCAATATCCCTCCATTCCTTTCTCTCTTCATCCCTGCAACCCTCTCCCAGCATCCCTCCATCCCATTCCTCTCTTCATCCCTCCATCCCTTCACCCTGATATGCTTGCATCCTTCTTCCCACATCCCTGCATCCCTTCACCCCGATATACTTGCATCCTTTCCCCTCTTCATCCCTGCATCCCTTTTCTCTCCATCCTCTCCCCACATCCCTCCATCCCATTCATCTCTTTATCCCTCTATCCCTTTCCCTCTCCATCCCTCCATCCCTTCCCCCCAATATCCTTCCATCCCTTCCCCTCTTCATCCCTGCATCCCTCTCCCCACATCCCTGCATCCCTTCACCCCAATATCCCTGCATCCTTTCCCTTCTTCATCCCTGCATCCCTTCACCCCGATATTCCTGCATCCCCTTCTCTCTTTATCCCTGCAACCCTCTCCCCACATCCCTGCATCCCATTCCTCTCTTTATCCCTGCATCCCTTCCCCTCTTCATCCCTGCATCCCTGCACCCAAATATCCCTGCATCCCTTCCCCTCTTCATCCTTCCATTCCTTTCTCTCTTCATCCCTGCAACCCTCTCCCCACATCCCTCCATCCCATTCCTCTCTTCATCCCTCCATCCCTTCACCCTGATATGCTTGCATCCTTCTTCCCACATCCCTGCATCCCTTCACCCCGATACACTTGCATCCCTTCCCCTCTTCATCCCTGCATCCGTTTTCTCTCCATCCTCGCCATCTTCTCCCCACATCCCTTCATCCCATTCATCTCTTTATCCCTCCATCCCTTCCCCTCTACATTCCTGCATCCCTTCATCCCAATATCCTTCCACCCCTTCACCACTTCACCCCGATATTCCTGCATCCCTTCCTCTCTTCATCCCTGCAACCCTCTCCCCACATCCCTGCATCCTATTCCTCTCTTTACCCCTCCATCCCTTCCCCTCTTCATCCCTGCATCCCTTCACCCCAATATCCTTGCATCCCTTCACCCTGATATCCTTGCATCTCTTCACCCCGATATCCTTGCATCCCTTCCCCTCTTCATCCCTGCAACTCTTCACCCCGATATCCCTGCATCCCCTTCTCTCTTCATCCCTGCAACCCTCTCCCCACATCCCTGCATCCCATTCCTCTCTTTATCCCTGCATCCCTTCCCCTCTTCATCCATGAAACCTTTCTCCCATATTCCTGCATCCCTTCCCCTCTTCATCTCTGCATCCCTTCCCTCCTACATCCCTTCATCTCTGCTGCTCTTCGTGCCTGACACTTTACATCTCCCCATCCTGCTCTCCCTGCATCCCAAAGTTCCTCCATCCCTGCAGCCCCTCCTGGGGGTCACAAATAGCCTTTCTTCAGCACCAAGAAAAAGCAGAGAGGGATTTCAGTGTGGGATACAACGAGATTTTTCAGAGCATCCCAGAGAGGCCAAGCAGAGCAACTCCAGGCCTGCAGGCTGGGATGAAACACCACAAAATGCTGACAACCCTCACTGCACCGGGGCCTCTGGTCCCATCTAGGGCCAGCCCTGGGATGCTGCTCCAGGAGCAGGAGCAACACTGGGATGCTGCCAGCATCTCCAGGGAGGGTCTTGGAGCCTGCTGTGAGCCAGGAGACACCGTAAAAGCCGCTTTTGTGATTAAAAACCCTGCAAGAGATCTCAGGGAGAAACAGTGATTTACCTGCCAGGACATCCACCGTGTGGTCCTCAGCAACTCCATGCCCAGCGCTCTGCTGGTCCCAGGAGCACGACAGGCAGGTGGGGTGGCAGGGCCCCACGGGGCTCGGGGTGTCCCCACGAGGCTCAGAGCATCCTCGCTGCTCCCATGGTGGTGCCTGTAACACAGATCCAACATCAGGGCTGAAAGCATCCTGCCTGGAAAAGCGCCTTCCCATCCCCGTGGTGCCAGGCTGGCAGCACATTTCAGTTGGCAGGTTTGGGTTTCTTTAGAGGAAAAAGTTGCTTTTGGACCCAGGGCTGAGGCTTTTGGTCTCCTCCTGCTTCTCCCCACCCCTTCCTCGAAATATTCTAGGATTTTCAGCAAAGCCTTTGAAAAGATACAGGTTCCTCAAGGGTCTCTTTTTTTTCCACTTTAAAAAGCTCGGGTTCGGTTGCAAAAATATCAAATATATAAAGATGTAACTATAGATACAGAGATTCCAGGTGTGTGTGCCTGGCCAGGGCACCAGGACAAGTCCCCTGGCCACAAGCGGTTCTTTTTAAGACTTATTTCAAAAGAAAAAGCATGCCAGGGTTCGTGGGGCCCCAGAGGTCCCTGTTCCCATGCCAGGACACTCCCCAAGTGATGCCGTCCTCTCCAGAGCATCACCTGGACCCATCCAGCCCCACAGCCTCAGCCCAGTTCCCAGGTGGGGAAACTGAGGCACAGAGCCCAGACAGCCCTCCTGGAGCTTCCCAGACCCAAGGAAGAGCCCGTGACCTTGCCATGCTCCCTGCTCCACCAGCCCCTCGCTCTGAGCGGCTCCAGCTGTTCCAGCTGTTTTCACCTCCCTCCAGCTGTTGGATAGCTCAGGAGGCCGATGCTCCCCTCCCAGCTGGGTTTTCCTTCCAGGTCTCTGCTAAACCCATCGCATCCACGGGCTCTGCTCTGCTTTCCTCCTCAGCGAGCTGCTCCCACCGCAGGGAAAAACAACAGATCTTCCCACCCGGAAAAATCCAGGGGGATTTTGGCCGTCTCAGGGGGGGGATTTTGGCCACCCGGGGGGATGTTGGCCCACCCAAGAGATGTTCTGCCAGGGGAGCCGGAGGCCAGTGGGAGCAGCTTCCCCATCCTGCCTGGTGCTAACGGGGAAATCCATGCCTCAAGAAACGGGGCAGAGAGATTTCGCTGGTCCTGGTGCCCTCTGGGATGTCTCCCACACACCTTGGGCTGTTTCCAGGGGGGCTGTGAGCAACGGGGAGGGAGAAACCTTCCCCAGGGTCCTGCTTCTTGACTCACAAGGAGCCGGGGGCAGGCGGGATGCTCTGCTCTGTGCGCCGCTGCGCTTGGAACCACGACTGAACCACACGGGCACATCCTTCCTGGGTGGCACAGCCCCAAAATGGTTATTTTTCTCCTCAGGCTGGATCACCATCAGAGCCAGCGTCGTCCAGCAAAGGGGACCCTGGGCAGCCACCAGCCTTGAGAGCGGGAAGAGGGAAACCTCCCTCAGCAAGGGGAAACTGAGGCAGGAGGCCGAATCCAGGCTGTCGCATCCTTGCCAGGCTGGGAGAGGCCACGCACCGGCCAGGGCTTCATCCCAGAGATGGTGGGGAGCTGCTCTCCATCCCCTTGGAGGGATGGTGGCCACAGGGTACCCCAACGGCTTATGTCCCCCCATGATGCAGTGACCTGTCCCCTCCGTCCCGTCCCTCCTCTCCCCCCAAGCGGGGCTGGCGGCCGGTCCCCAACCCAGGGCAGCTGTGACCGAAAACAAAGCTGTCCCCTCCGGCACAATACCCTTCTGTCCCCCCCAGATGCTGACCGCTGGGGTGGGCAGCGGCCGGGCTGGAGGCGTCGAGGGGCCGTGCCAGGCCCCCGCTGGCAGGGGACAATGTTGGCAGTGATGGAGAGTAGGTATTTCAAAAGGTTTTGTTTTCGGTTGACCCGCCGAGCCGACGTGACCCCGCAGCCCCCCACCCAGCCCCGCTCCTCCATCCCAATAGAAACCGGCCACATTCCTGACCTCGGGAAGGAGGGGGGGCGGAATTTCAAACCACCCCGGGAAGGAAACAATGGGGGTGTCAGGGCCGTGATTTAGGAGGGGGGGCTCTTTTCATCACAAAGGCGAGACAAAGGCGCTCGGCGCTGGGAAAGGGGCTTTGGTGGCGGCTCAGGAGCAGGGACGTGGTATTGTGCCTAGCCAGCCGGCCTCGGCACAGGGCACCCATGGCCCACCAGGTCCCATTGGGTCCCACCAGGTGCCACCGAGTGCCGCCAGGTCCCATTGGGTCCCACCAGGTGCCACCAGATCCCATTGGGTCCCATTAGGTGCCACCAGCTGCCACTAGGTCCCATTGGGTCCCACCGAGTGCCACCAAGTGCCACCAGATCCCATTGGGTCCCATTAGGTGCCACCAGCTGCCACTAGGTCCCATTGGGTCCCACCAGGTGCCACCAGGAGCCACCAGGTCCCATTGGGTCCCATTAGGTGCCACTGGGTGCCACCAGGCCCCATTGGGTCCCACCAGGTACCACCAGCTGCCACTAGGTCCCATTAGGTCCCATTAGGTGTCACCGGCTGCCACTAGGTCCCATTGGGTCCCACCAGGTGCCACCAGATCCCATTGGGTCCCATTAGGTGCCACTGGGTGCCACCAGGCCCCATTGGGTCCCACCAGGTCCCACCAACTGCCACTGGGTCCCATTAGGTGCCACCAGGTGCCACCAGGCCCCATTGGGTCCCATTAGGTGCCACCAGATGCCACTAGGTCCCATTGGGTCCCACCAGGTCCCACCAGGTGCCACTGGGTGCCACCAATCTCTCCATCACAGCCCCCGCCACAGTCCCCCGCAGCCACCCTGAGGACCAGGCTCTGGTGGCTTCGTGCGTGCCACCATCACTCATGGCACCTCCAGTCCCCCGCGTCCCCCCACGCCAGCGGGGCTGGCCGGGGACCACCCTGTGCCGGTGTGGCCGTGGGCACCAGACCTGGGGACACAGCAGCCCCCGAGTCCCCCCGTGCTGGCCCACACGGGACATTCAGAGCTGGGGTCCCCCTCTCCTCGCCCGGGGACGATTCCGGGACCAGGGGATGAGCAGCTCCTCTGTGCGAGGCTCAAAGGGGCTTTGTGCACCCCGGGGCCGCCGGCACCCAGCACCACCCGCAACCGCCGGCACGGCCACCGCGCGCTGCCCACCCTACCAGCACCTCGCAGCCTCTGCCCCCCAAAAACCTCCATTTCCAGGTGCCCCCTGCCCCAATCCTCCTCCTCCTCCATCCCTGGGGGGTCTCGGCCCCAAACCGTGGCATCCCCCCTCCCCAATAAAGCCAGGAAACCGCTTACGCGGACACCAACTTACAGTGTCCTCCGCTGCCGAGCTCGCGTCTCCGGCCAGCGTCCAGTGCCGAAGGACCCAGAGCCTGCACAGAGAGGGGATATTTTTACAGGAGAAATATTTTTCTCCCGGTGCTGGACGGCTGATCCGAAGGAAAAGCTGGAAACAAGTTCATTGGTTTTTTTTTTCTCTCCCTCCCTCTCCTTGCCCTAATTTTTTATTTTCCTGGCAGCCGGCGAGAGGAAGGGAGCTGGCAAGGTGATGCTTTTTTGGAAAGAGGGGAACTGGTGATGAAAGAGGCTTTCACCAGGAGGCTGGGAAAGCCGAGAGCCGGGGGGGCTGCTAAGGGACCACCGCGCCGAGGCCGAACGGGGGGCCGAGCGGAGGCCGGCGGCAGGTGGAGGGGTGCTGTGCTGGTGGGATGCACCAGGGAGCCAATGACATCATGTTGTGTGGGTTTGGTTTTGTTGGTTTTTTTTTTTTCCTTTTCCAGAATGAAATGCAATTTGCAGATGACTTCCCCGGCCGCTTCGCCGCACGGGTCCCCCCAGGACACACAAGCGCCTGTTGAGAAGAGCCGAAGCTTTATTTTATTTTATTTTATTTCCTATTTTGGGTCAGAAATTCTACATTTTGGTTCCTAACCTGCTGGCCCTGGGCACGCAGAGGGCAGATCCAAGCAGACCCCAGCCCGGCGCCAGCGCCCCGTTGGGCCCCCAGCCCCACGGTGGGGCAGGACGGCCAAGCCGGGATGGCTCCTTTCCCCTCTTCCCTCTTAATTTTGTTTAGAAACTTGTCAGGTTGGTACATAAAGGAGGTGGAAAGATCAATCCCGGCTTTTCATCAGTGTGGGAAAAAGTATTTCACTAATCCATATTTATTGGTGTAAGGAGCCGAGGGGGGGGGGAGGGCCAGAGACCCTAATGGTCAGGAGCAAAGGACAGAAGGGACAGTTTAAGGCTGCCCTTTTTGGAGAGGTCACATGTCACCAAAATCTTTCGGTTGTCTCGGGATTGGTTACATTCTGTTCTCTTTTTTTCTATTGAGGTTGCCAAGCAACTGGCTAAGACCAGCCAAGATATTTTCTTTATTACAAGTGGAGCAGAAAGCAGCAAGGAGGAGAGAGAGAGGGGGGAAGAAAAAAAAAAAAAAAAAAAGGGAGGTGGGGGGGGGGAGAAAGAAGAGAAGAAGTTTAGACAATTAACATTTATAGGATCACATAACTTCATTAACTCGGCCGAGATTTGGGAAAGAGACTTAAAAAAAAAAAAAAAAAAAGTTGGGGGGGTGGGAGAATTAGGAATTAAAGCAAGTTAAAAGGCTGGTGGGTCTGGGGCTAAAACAATGCGGGATCACCCAGAGCAGGATGGGGGGTTCCCTCCGATGGTTCCCGCTTCCCAAAGAGCCGCTGGTCGCAGGCGATGGCTTCGACCCAGTGCGGGGACCTTCAGCTGTTGCTGATGCTTCTTTATTTATTTATTTTTCAATGCCTTTTTAAAAAAAATATATTTCCACGCTGCTAGGAGGCAGGTTGTTGGCTCACAGCGAGGAGCGGGGAGGCAGAGGAGCCCTCCGGAGCGAGGCCTGTGGCCATGGTGGGAGCCAAGCGCCCCTCGGCCTGGGCTGTGGGGACACGGCTGTCCCCAGGCCCTGGGACACCTTCGCGCCTCGGCGGGTGCGCAAAACCATTTTGGGGCTGGGAATGAGCCTCGGTGGGTGAGCGAACGCTGGTCGGAGATCCCGGAGAGCCTTGGTTGGAGATCTCGGCCTTGTTGGTCCTCGCTCAGGGCTCCTGGCGCCATCCCTGGGGCGTCACCCACCCTGGGCCTGGCCCCGGGGGACATGGGGACATCGCTGCTGGCCACGGGGACTGGGGTCACCCCACAGCTCTGTGGGACTGGGCTGCTCCGAGCATCCTTTGGGGTTTCCCAGCAGCCACCAGCCACCCCCTCCTAAACCCCGTGTGAGGACACGGGAGGAGGTGAGGAGGGCAGGGACCCCCCACCCCCACCCCCGACATCCCCCCCCATGGCACCCCAGGCAGAGCAGGCAGCAGTTGGGTGAAGGCAGCTTGTGGGGACCCCAGGCTGGGGGGTTGGGGCTGGGGGGGTCCCCAGTGGGGAGAGGCAGGTGCCCCCCCCCCGCTGAGTGGGGGATATTCACTGGGGGCAAACAGCGAGCATCACTGGTCCCAGCGCTGGGGGGATGCAGGTGACCCCCATAAACAGGGGACCCCAGCATCGCTCCTCCCCCCCAACAGCAGGTCTGCGGGGGGGTCCCAAGGACAAGGGGGTCCCCAAGGACAGGGGGGACCTCAAGAGCAGGGGGGGGTCCCCAAGAGCAGGGGGGTCCCAAGGGCTGGGGGGACCCCAAGGGCTGCGGGGTCCCCAAGGACAGGAGGACCCCAAGAGCAGGGAGACCCCAAGGGCTGCGGGGTCCCCAAGGACAGGAGGACCCCAAGAGCAGGGAGACCCCAAGGGCTGGGGGATCCCCAAGGACAGGGGGATCCCAAAGGCAGGGGGGTCTCCAGGAGCAGGGGCGTCTCCGAGAGCAGGGGGGTCCCCCGGCGGCTGACGGGGGGACCCCGAAATCCCCATCGGGGCTCAGCCCGGGGTCCGGGACCCCCGAGCATCGGGTCCGGGGGGCTCGGGGGCTCCGGGCCGGGCCGGGGGCCGGGGTTTGGGAGCTGTGTCTTTAAGAGATGGCTGGCTCCAGGTTGCAGCTGCTGTTTCTGTGCTATAGAGACAGTGGAGATTCATTACTCCTAAAACACAATGGGCATTTATCACCCCGTGGTGTTATTCAAATCCAGTACCAATTGAAGGTCATCCCCATTCTTTTCTCGCCGGCTCTGCAACACATTTATTGTTGTGCCGTTCAACTAAAAACCCTGCCCGGCCCCGGCGCAGCCCGCAGAGCCCCGGTGTGCGCATCCCTCCCGGGCGGCTTCGGCATCCAGCGCCGGGGACCGGCAGGTGCGGCGGGAGGAACCGGGGGCTCCGGGAGGCACCGGGACCCCAGGAGGAACCGTGTCCCCGGGAGGACCCGGGATGCGCTGCCCCAACCGAACTCGCAGCCCTTCCCCGGGCCCCGGGACCCTCCCGGCTGGAGAGGGGGGATTGTTCCCAACTTCGTGGGAGCCGCTCGGTGAGAGGGGGCTGGGGAAGAAGCTTGGGATTTATTTTTTTTTTCCCCCCTCTCCTCTCTTTTTCTTTAATTTTTATTAGGAGTAGTAATTTTTTTTTTTCCCTCTCTCTCTCTCTCCCCGAGTTGGGCGTTTGTAGATTTGGTCGATTTTCACTGAATTTTAAGGGCGATCCGCTTGGAATCGGTTCAGTTCTCCGGGAGCAGCGGCCGCAGCGCCGGGTCCGAGCCCGCAGCTTCGCCCCCGCTCGGGGGATGCTCCTCCGAGAACCAGCCCCGCTTTCCCTTTTCTGCCTTTTTTTCCTTCGATTTTTCGCTTGATCTTGGTTAATTTTTTTTCTCTCTCTCCTCTTTTTTTTTTTATACGCGCTGATTTTTTTTAATTTCTTCATTTTTAATTTTTTTTTTTTTCCGGAGGGGTAGGAAGCGACTCGATAAAATTAAACCCCTCGCGGTGGGATTAACTGGAATACGGGATGCGAGGCGCCGCCGCTGCACTAGAAACTTGTTGGGGCTGGAGAAGCGGCTCGGTGCCCGTGTGTCCTTCTTTTCCAGGCTCCAGCTGGATTCCCCTCTGGAAGATCCCGCGAGCCCGGGATGGGAATCTCCGCTCCTGATTGTCCAAACGCAATTCTTGTGCGATGGAGCCGTACGAACCAAGAATTGTGTCTGGACATCTGTAGCAGAGGTTTCAACTCCACCGGCCGGGCTCCAGGAAGGTGTTTGGGAAGGATGGAGCAGCCCGGCAAAGCCTGAGCCAGGATTCCAAGGAGAAGAGCAGAGGCAGCGGGAGGTTCACTCCTAAGGCATCAAATCCCAACCGGGTCCTCACCAGGATGGGCAGCGAAGACCAGGCAGGGATGCGGGAGCCAAGCTCCAGTGCTTCACCAGGGATGGAGCCGAGCACGGCAGTGGAGAAGCACGCCAGCCCTGGAGCTCCATCCCTTCTTTATCCTTCTGGTATTTATTATTTTTTTCATTTCATTTCATTTCATTTCATTTCATTTCATTTCATTTCATTTGGCTCATGCCCAGCCCTGGGGTGCAGTGGGGACCCCACCACGCTGGGGGCCAAGGCCCCCGCAGCTGGGACACCCTTATCCTCCTTACCGTCCTCCTCTCTTCTAAGCCGGGAACAATCCCCGCTGCGAGTGGCCGAGCCTCGGGAGCCCCCAGCCCCACGCTCCCAGCACCCCAGCGGGGCTCGGAGGGAACGGGATGGGAGCAGAGCAGCCCCCCACGACACCACAGCCGGGAGGGAGGCTTCTAACAGAGCGGCTTTATGAGTCCACGAGCCAAGCGACTCAGCCGGGGCTGCCAAGAAAACCCAGGAGAAGGATGGAATCATAACGAGATCCGAGCAAAATTTCAGCGAGAACCTATCTAGGACAAAGCTGAAGGCAGAGAACGTTTTAAACGGCTTTTATTTCAGGAACTTTTTTTGTGTTGTTTTGTTACAGGATTTTGCTGCACCCGTCTTCTCCCCTCCCCTGGCTTCCCTCACCTTCCCATTTCTAGCTTTTTTCCGCAATGATTGGCAGCTTTTACTACAGCAGGAGCAAAGCCGCCTGGGTCTACCTGCGCTAGCAAGGGAATAACACCTCCCAGGGAAGGAACTCATCCTATCGTGAGCAAACAGCCAGGGGGGATAAGAACAGAGAAAACCAGCCTAAGGCAAAATCGCAGGGTAGAGGCAGAGCAGGCAGCAGCGCCGAGGCAGAACCTGCCTTCTCCCACTTGGGTTTCAGCCCGTTTCAAGCCGCAAGCCACACGGGTTCGTTGTTTTTCAGCCGGCTCCTACCGATACCTGGAATCCCCGCTCCGCTCCCCCAGCCTGCAAAGCTACCAGCCGTGAACTAAGGATGGAGAAGAGCCTTTAGGCCGTCTGTGTCATTTACAAACGGCACAGGCTGGACTTGAGCCGCCGCATCTGGATTTGGAAAAGGCTGAATGTCGGTTCGTTCCCAGCAGCGGGCTGGAAGTCAGGGTTTCTCAGAGCAGCAGAGTCCGTGGGAGCTTTTAGTTACGCGGGTTGTGGTGGGGTAAGCGTGAGAGAGGAGTCACCGGAGAAGCGAGACGGGAATTACTCTTTGGCACTCCCTCCGCGTCAGACAGAGTAATTCCTCTGTCAGGCGCAGGACGGGAAAGGCTCCTAGCGCGGAGCACACGGGGTGTCAGGCCAGGCTGCCTGAGCAGGAGCTGGTGCACTGCGCTGCTCGCTGCCTCCCAGCTCCTCCTCAGCAGCTCCCAGAGACCGAGGACAGGAAGAGCCGTACGTGGTGCACCATCAGCTCTGAGATGCGCTTATGGAACCGGGAAGCCCTCTGCCCCAGAAGAGCCGCTGCTCAGGCAGAAGCGCTGCCGCCGGGGACCACCGCACGCTGCCGGAGCCGTGCCGAAACACAGCCAAGCAGGGCAGGGCTTTGCGCAGGAAAGACAATCCTGGCCAGATGCTCCTAGAAGCTCGCGGAGTTTCAGACCTGTTGGCGCCAACGCTATCCTCTGTGATCCCTTCCCTCTGCTCTCACCGTGGCCTCCTGGCTGGCAGGCAGGCCAGTCCATCTGTCCGAGGAAACTTCTGGAAAGCAAACAGCATCCATGCCCTAGCAGAACCGTGCACACCCACTTCCGCTGCGCTCACAGGACTTCCTCGGGGTGTGCAGTAAGAAGCCTCCCCTCCCTCTGATGGAAAGGGTTAAACACCAGACTTTTTTTCCTGGTTTCCTCGCTTTAACCGTGCATCTCCAGCCCTACCCTTCCCCAGCCAGGCTGCAGCAATGCAGCTCCTCACCGCTCCCGACCTGCACAGAACGCGACACAGGCTGATCAATTCTGTCCATCACGGTGGCAGAAAGATAATTTGCTGCCCTTATCGCTCTGTGTTATCTCAGGGTAGGCATGAGTTTGCTTCCCCTCCACCTAAATGCTTATAAATTGACCTTGCTTGTGAGCTAGAACTTTGTCCTGCCTCAGCTCAGGTAGAAAAGGCGTAAGGCATCAGCAAAACAAAAACTCAAAGCCTAATTCTCTCCTGCTTCCCATAAATAAATATCGTGACAGGTGGAAAGTCATTACAGCCAGCTCTGAAGCTGTAACGTCTGCCACCTCAGAGAAAAACTAGAAAACCTTTTGTTTCCCTGTAATTCATGTCTCGCCCTTCCCTGACCGTCCCCAAGGCTGGTGCACGGACTGCACCACACTATGGGTTGTGTTAAGAGAATCCCAGTGCCCAGCACCAAGGCTGAAGCGCCCCAGTCATGCCCCAAAGCAGCCACGAGCCCCCTGAACACCTCACTGCCTGCAAAGACACCCCACCCGCCTCCAGAAGCAGCACTCCGCTTTCTCCCATCACGGGAGAACAGAGTCCCACGTGCTGCAGGTGCTTTCTGCTCATTAGGGTACCTGGAAGTGCAGTCAGGAGAGGTGAAATGAGGACGAAAAGATGGATGTTGTTGTGGTGGACAGCAGGCTGCGTGCTGGCGGGGCTTTATTTGGATGTCTAGTAACAAATGAACGCGGTGGGAAGATGCAGAGACCGGGCACAGGCAGTTCAAGAGAGGTTGAGGGGGTTAGGTTTTTGTTTGGGTTTTTTGGCCCAGGGGTTTGGATTTACATCCTCTTGTTTTTCCAGGAGTTCACCCGCCGTGCAATGTCGAGATGAAAAGCACATTATCCTGGTCCTGGAGTTTATAATCCAGCTCACCCTGCAGGCCAAGAGAAAAAATGAAAAACTGTTTTAAATGTCATTTCCAAATACAAACTGCAAAGAGAAAACTGCTCATAAAAAGATGGTGAGTATCAGGGAGAGCAGAAGGGGCCAGACTGATGTTTTCATCCTAACGGAAGCAAAGGTGAGAGATCAGACAAGGAGCTGACGTTCGCTACCCCACAGCGCTGTCTGGAGCAGGGTTTGACAGAGCAGGCGGTTGCCCGAGGCAGGAAAATAGTCAGGGGCTGTTTGTTGTCTACGCACAACAGTGGGAGGAGAGGGAACAGATTTACCAGTTGCCTGTTTGGGTAGGAATCTCCCCAGGGCTGCCTGCTCCAGCCACGGCCCCACCTCGCTCCAGAGAAAGGGTCTGCAAAGCTGCTCGGTACCCACTAAGCCGTCACCCCACGCGTCAGCGAGACCCGCTGGCAGCCGGAGGGGAGAAGCCCCTTGCCAGAGGCCAGGGAACGCGGGTGATCTCTCTTCAGACACCGGCTGGCTGACGAGACTCAGCAGGTTAGAGAGGCTCCAGGCTTTGGAACAGCCATACTGCAATAGAGGGAGAGAGATCCCAGCCTGCCCCTTCCCCCTCAAATACGAGACGCTTCGCTTGGGACAAGAATCAGAAATAGCTTCTCTGAGAGGAACCACAGAACAGACAAAGCAATATTTCCAACAACGAAAGTCAAACCGAAGGAGTACAGACCATTAGTTCCCAGTCTGCGTCGTTGATGAGCACCAAAATTCCTGGCCTCCTGCAGAATAAAGAAATAATTAGGACACAGGGCTGCTAAAAAGCTTCACAAATAGTTAAGAACAAGGGACGCTACAGCACAGATCACAAGCTGACTGCCTATAAAGCCAAAGAGAAAAAGGAATCCTAGCATGGAGGTGGAAACAGGTACAGTCTGTGCCCTTTCCAGATCAAATAAAGGGGAGGCAGGAGCAATCCCAGAGCTCATTTGAATTAAAATGCACCATTCCTGAGGATGCTCCGAGATGACTACATTTCCGTATAATGTAGAAAAGCCAGGTAATTAAAACCCACGCACTACAGTCGAGCACAGAAGGTAGGGAAAGCTATGCCGGTGCCCCTACCAAAGGCAGTGAACACCCGGGATCCACTCTGAACCCCTGATTACAGGCAAAGGGATTCCCCCTCTTTGATCTTCAGTGTCCTGCAATTGTCTCTCCTGTTACCAGGGGACCTGGCACACGCTTCAGCTCACAAAGATCCGTGACGAATGTTAAACACCCCCCGCGCCACCCCGCAGCCAGGGATGGCTCGCACAGCTCACTCTGCTCCATTTCTCCTGGCTTTTTTTCCCTCCCTCCACGAGGCTGGCCCCGTTTTGACAATAAAAATACATTTCCCAGAAGAAATATTTGTTGGCATTTCTCTGAGTGACTGCTTCGGTCCCAGTGATGTCAGCAGGGAACAGGTAGACCTGCTAAAACTCCTAGAATTGAGGATGCCTGGGGTACACCACTCCAGGTGACAATGGAGAGGAAGTATATGGTGGCCCTGCTTCATATCAAGGTTTAAGTTTTTAAGTTTTGCGGTGAGGGTTGCAAGAAGACAGACACGCTCCCCATGGAACAGGGTGAGGTGTAGTGTGGGACATCCCCCCACTGCCATTTTAGCAAATCCCATATTTTCACGGTCATTAACTTGCTTCTTGTAACAGGAAGAACACATCCCAGACCGCAGGGATCAACAGAGAAACACGAGGAGGACCCCCACTTGCTGTACTTACACAGACTCCCCTTGCATAAATAATTCTGGTCGCTCTTTCAACAGATTCTGTTTGATCCACTTTAGCAGGTTTCTGATGTCCCCTGAAAGGAGAAAGGACAGCAGTTTACAAACTCGCTGACGGCTCCGAGCTGATGCCAGAACAAAGTAATTGTTTATCCGCACGAGAGTAGATGAGGAACATGCAGGATGGATGGGGAGAGCTGCAAACCTCCCCTCACAGGAACCTCTCAGCAGGGTTGTCCCTTCCCAGCACCTAACAGGCAGCCCAGCCTCAAGGAGGCTCAGGGTTTGGCAAGAGGTTTCCTGCAGAAAAAGCAAGCCACAAAGAATAAAAGCGGCTCGTGCTGCGGTGCCAATCCAACAGGAGACTTCCGATGCTCAGATTTCTTTAACACCTCCCACGTCCTGTGTGTTCCGTTATCACTTAACAAATCGATGTTTAACTCTCTGTGTGTTTAATTAGATTTTAAAAGTCCAAATGAGCAAGCCTAAGTACCTGAAAGGACTAAAAGCAGACACTGCTGGCATGAAAATCTGCACAAACCCTCGGAGACACAAGTTCTGGGGCACAAACGTGTACACAACCACACACTAGACACACACGCAGGCACCAGCCACGGTATTTTGGACACTTGCATCTCACCTCCCGTTGTGGCATCTTCCCTGTGCCATGCCCGCTCCCCTCCCTCTACACTTCGCGCTTATAGCTTCTTTATTAAAGCTCAGCCTTTATCTTTCCATTTCAGTAGGTGACAGGAAGGATTTGTCTTCATGTAAAAGGAGGAGGAGACACTGCTGGCGGGTTTTTATAGTATCAATTTTACTTTGTGAGGCAAAAACAATTTCTTTAGTGATAGCATCAGTTAATTTCCTATTGGAGAGGTGAGAAGCAACAGAGGGGGGGAATAATCCGTTACAGGGTTTAGAGAAGCTGACAAATTGCAACGTGGAGTTCTCCTGCATTTGCCTCTATATTTCACTGTTCCACAAACCACTTCATCATTCTGAATCCACAATCAGTTATTCTCCTGGGGCTCCTTTAAACAGCCCTTTGAAAGCCCCAAAAGAGTTTTGTTTGTTTTCAAGGCGTGAGGAAGCTTTTTGAAGGCACAAATCTACCAGTGAGCGCTGGAGCCCTGCTTGCAGGACGAGCAGGGATGACAGGATGGGTTTCCACGTCTGTCTCACATGTGGTAACCTCACCGTAGTCAGGGGGAACCCTTCCACATGAGCCTCTCTGAGCTATAATCAAGCTCTGCGTATGATTCCCCAGGTGATTGCTTCATGGTCAGCTAAAATAAATGCGCCTGTAGTGGCTTGACTGGGTTCCTGGCCTTACCCCAGGATTTTATGGGATCGTGGATGCTACTCAGAGCAGAGCTGGGGTTCTTCTGCATAACATTACCCCCACGGCTTCTGTCACACCAAGGATGAACAGCCCTGGTGTAGGCAGGTGCGCATCAACTAGGCGATGGGGACATGTCCATCTGCAGCAGATGGGGGCCTCTCTTCCCCGCGAAAGGGGGAGGGGGATGCTCTGAGATTCCCTCTGTTCCCCCCGGGTCTCCCAGGGCGTTGGTGCCGCTGGATGAGAGCCTGCACCCCGGCAGAGGGGTCCCACCGCAGGGCTGCCCAGAGCATGATAGATACTGCTGGCTCCGAGCAGCATCACTCATCAGGGCAGGAGGAGCTGGTTTGTGTCTTAAAATCACCTGGACCACCTGCCTGGGGGTGACCCACGGCTCCCTGGTAGCGACATGTAGTAAAGAGCACAAACCACACAGCTTTCTGCTGCTTTCCTAGCAACGTGCGCAAGAGTTAACGAGAGTAACTATATTCACCTTCCCTTGAAAAATGCTGCTGCAGAGCAAAGCCCTCAGGATCTCACACCCAAACGGCTCCTGCTCTCCATCACCAAGAAATGAAAGCTGGAGAGGAAGAAAGACTGAGAGGAGGCTTCAGGAGAAGGGGGGGCGGGGGGGCGAAGGGGACAGCAGCCCCACCGCAGCAACGCCCGCGAGCTGTTTCATATTTATGCACTTGTGGCAGGGCCCACAACAATGAGCTGTGCCAGATACCATTCTCCTCGTGTGGAATAAGCAGCCCTTTCCTCTGGGACCTTTCAGGAGAGATCATTTAGACAGAAACACGCTGCACCAGCTGGATAAAAGACAGCTACCTAGAAGCAGTCTGGACGAAGGGGCCAGAGGACTGATTTATTCCAGGCTGTGCTGGTAGACTCCGTCACCCCGACTCCCTCCATAATAAATGTTATTTTCAGCCCCACCTGAGCCTTCATTCATTTACTCCTCCCTAGAAGTCACGTACACACATACAGAAGAATTTAGACAGTACGAAAATACTCAATACCCCCGTGCAAGCCTGGAGTTTCCCCAATCCAGACATCAACGAAAATGAAGACCCCTTCTCCACAGCCAACCTTAACATGTAATACTTTCAGCTGCTTTCTTAGCAATGAATTCTTTCCCCTACCTTCATGTCTCTACGTTCTGTACACCAGTATTACTAAAACAAATCAATTATAAAGGATGAAAAATCACCAGAGCCACACCAAAACCATCTCCCACAAGGAAGGGATTGAAAAGGAACAAGATTACTTCCACTGCAAGTGGTCTGGGTAGGAGCCATCTTGCAGCTCAGCCCCTCGAATCGCAGTCTTCATCAACAGCTCAGGACTCTGTATGTTACCATGATGGAAAGAATAAGAGGTAAATTATAGCACAACTGTTTATCTCTTACGGTTGACATATGTAGCGTTCCTAAGACATTTTCTTTGTGATATTATGTTGTGGGTCTAACAGGTTTCCAGCTCCCTGGGCTGAGGATTTGCTATGCAGACAGCAGGTCCTCTGTGAATGACAGAAGGAGGGAAAGAAACCCCAACCTGGTCAGGCACCAGAGCCACCGACAAGTTAAACCGTTCCTGCGCTGCAGCAATTTTACACTCGTGTTGGTTCCCAAGCTGGCCCCCTCACAGAAGAGAGGCACTGGTTCTTTGCAGGAGCACGGCTTTACTACGCCTGCTGCCATTTGGCTGCAAAAGCAACCGTGCATTTTGGCCAAAGAGTGAGGTCCAGGCAAGAGCTGAGACGATACGACGTTTCATTCCTACATCACCAACTCAAGCCCAGCTCATCCCAGTAATGACATATTTTTATCTCAATGAAAACCTTTCGAAAGCCTACACCATTTCAGTCGCAGCAAACAAATATCCACACCAAAAAATCCACTCTAATTATCGTTAACTGTCCTCAGCGTTGGCAGCATCCGCAGAGAAACTGGAGCGAAGCAGCCAAAGAAGCTGAAATATTCTCAAACTGCAAAGGAGGGACTGAAGCACATGGTAGGAAATCCCTGTCTCATTTGTACACAGAGACAGCTTCTGTTGCCTGTGCTAACAGTACATCAAACCTCTCCAAATTCTCAGGAAAAATAATCTAAAGTTAATTAAAAAAAGCAAAACCAACAAATGTTTGAGAGAACTGCTAGTTCAAGTGCACAGATGGGAGCTCAAATCCACAATACATGCATAAAACAAATCACCCAGCGAAAGACACAGCTCAGGAAAACCAAGTGTGTGCGCACAGTGACACAAAGTCATTGGCTTGTCACGCAAGCGGACAGGATGCAAAAACTGCAGCGAGTGTGCATACAAAAACCCAACAGCGGCGGCTCATTTTCAGCCCAGCTGCATCATAAACACTCCTAGTTGTAGCAGACAGAGCTGCACAGTCTGCTCAGTCCTCTGGCGTATCCTCCAAGGTCTGATCTTCTGCACTACCCCAACAGTTCCTTGATGAAGAATTTGCTGAGCTTCCTCTGCAAGAGAAATGCATCTGAGACTCCATTTTAGCACTGCCTGGAACAAGAGCCTAGGTTCATTTGCACCCTCAAAACCGGAGCTGAAATCCATACATCTTTCCCAGCTCAATAAAACCTCCTGGGCCTGACAGACTCATCAGTGATAGCTCAGCAAAGAGGACACTCGCTGTGTGCAGAGAGAAAGCAGGTGGCTCAAATAAGAAACGCCAAGCTGGGTGTTGCACTAGGAGGATCTCGCACTGAACTGATAAATGTGCAGAAGCACAGAAGGATTTTGTGCGACCGTAATACCAGCTGACACAGACCCGCGGCTCCGGGCTCCCAGGGAGCAGCACAGGCCGCTGGCACATTCACACACATGAAACGCCCGAACACCTTTGCATCCCCTGCCTTAAAATCCACATACAACCTGCACGAAGCAGCCAGCGCCTCAAAGGGCACCTGGAGGGTGTAATTACACCCATATTCGCGCCTTGGTTGAGAAGTGGGAGCTTACTGCGGGGAAACTGGGGAACCCCCTAAAGGCTGAGCCATGGAAAATTCCCTTCTGGTCCGTAATAAATAAGATATATGCAGCTCTGGTCACTAAGGGGTCAGTGCTGCAGGAGCACAGCGCTTTCTCGAGCCACCTTGCGGATACCTCCCTGTGGGGTACCATTTCTTTGACCCAGAATAAGATCATTTATCATACTGACCATGGCTGAGCTCCAATTTGCTGAGGTCACTAACTCTGGACGAGCGCTGCTCCACCCACATTCTCAGCCACCGGCCTGTAACCATGACAAAGCCCCTTCCCTGCCGCTCCTCTGCCATTATTCCCCCTGCCTGCATGGAAATGTATGGAAAGACAATTTGTATCCCCCTTTCCCCGCTTAAGCAGCTTGCTTTTAAAACAGACCAGCTCCTGCTACCTGCCACCCCTCCAGGTGGGCAACTTCCCTCTCCTTATGAATCCAAGGGCCCTCCAGGAATCCACTCTCTAACAGAGCTTGTTACAAACCCTGACCTAAGGGATCCTTCGAATCCAGCCACCGGTTCGATATGCAAATCATTTGTTGAAGCAGATGATGATGTGCCATAAACCGCAGAAGAAGACCTGGAACAGCTGCTGTAAATGGAGGCACAGGCAAACGGGGCTGGTACTACACAGAATGAGCAGCAAGGCAAAATTTTGCAGCAAGAACAACATCCATTTTCTCTGGCGAGCACAAAGCTGATCCTGCCATGCGCTGGAGTGGGCAGTGATTTAAGTACTAGGGAAAAAAATAGGGAGTAACTACAGCCAGACATAAGAGAATCCCAGTCGTTGCCCTCATCTGTTCTTGTCTGCTACAAACGAACATCAAGGTCTTAGCTTCTGTAATTTTTAATTGTGTTCTGACATGTTTTTCTCACTTCTGAGCTGGAGAAGCAATGCTCTTCTCCATTTCCTTGCATTCCCACAAGGAGAAAGGATCACAGGGGTCTCTCATAGCCCTCCTGCTAGCAGTAAAGACCCAGATCCCAGCCATCACCCAGCAATTCTCAACCCTGAGACTTTAATCACAACACTCATGAACTGAAGAGGAGCTGCTCAAGATCTTCCATGCCCTGGTAGAAGGACACAAGTTCAAGGGATCTCCAATCTCACTCCCAGGCCAGCAGCAAGCCTCCAGAACCATCAGCTCCTGTGACAAAAAAAACAGCAGCTCCAAGCTGATCCTCAGGGTAAACCTAATCCCTACTCATTTCCAAAGTCAGAGCATCTAATCCCGTAACGCCCAGCGCTATTGTCACTTCAGGCTCCCAAATAAATGCCAGCGCACCAAACTGCCTCTTTTAATTAGGATCACACATCGCTACTGCTGGCCCAGGGTCTTGCCTCTCATTCAAAGGAAGGAACCAAGGGAGCCCCAAAGCTATTGCACCGGCAGCTAAGTGCCAGACTGGGAATCGCAAACATGAAAAATAACATCTCCTTAACAGGTCCTGTGATTTTATTCTCCACAAAAGACCATCTCCAGCCTTGAACGCTCTGATTTTAAGATGCTCGAGCAATGTAAACCAATGCTACCAAACCCCAAGGAGAATGTGCCATGGTCTAATAGTTTTTGCAGTCAGGAATCTTCTGCTAATGCACCAAACTCCCATTTCTTCATCCCTCCCTATCAATCTATGCTAGACAATATTGCGTCACCCTGGCTATAATCTGTCCTTCCCAGTGATGAAGGAGATATCCCACCTCATCACTTTTCCATTCATTTCTCCTGCTTAACCTTGAACGCTGCTGGTTAAATTTTTTTAAGCTGCTCGGGGAGACAATTCAGAGAAACGCATTACTAACCACAGGCGTAACGCTTAGCCAAACCCCATCAAACTAAAATTTCCCCTCTCTCCTATTTTCTCAGCTTCTGGATTCCGCGTGCGGGCACACACAGGGAGGGCTAGAAAGGAAAATCTCATCACTCTTACGAGAGACTGCAGGGAGCTGAGGGGAGACCCCAGTCCACACAGGAAGGTGGCAGAGCGCAGAGGGATTCCCTGGCAGCCTGGCACAGCCAGCCTCGAGGGAATCCCCTGGGCTGGGCTCTCCCTGGCACTGCCAGCTGGATCAGAAAGTGCCTTGAAGTCAACTCCTTGCCCCCCTCCCAGCCTGGCTCGGGGCTGGTGTCCCCTCTGGCTGCTGGATGAGTCAGTGTCTACGTTCGGCTTGGTAACTGCTGGGATTTTATTCCTCTACACACACAAATCGTGCAGAGTTCAGTCCTCGCCTCTCACTTTCAGGCTCACATCTCCTTGGCTATTATTAGACTTTCATATACGGCAAGCACCATTAAACCGATTCCTGCCTACCCAACCCAGCCACCCCCACAGATACTCCAAGCCCCTCAGTCTTACTTGAAAGGGGAAAAGAAAGGGCCAGTGAGATGATCAGGGTGGAGGAGAGGGGGGGTAAGATTTACAAATGAATGGAGGTAAGAATGGAGCAGTTTGTGGGATAAAGGGGCTGCAGAGGGAGCTTTACAGATGTGCAGAGGGACGGCGGCTCATTGTTTAATTAAGCAGAAAGTGGCTCTTTTGAAAAGCAATTTTGCACAGGAGCTCTGAGCTCAGCAAACAACTCCTGCGAGTGAGGGCAGGAGGAGAAAGGAACAGCTGGCCCGGAGCCGTGTGAACCGCATGCTAAGCGGTTTAAAGGGCCCGGATCCTCCTCCCAGCCCTGCTCCGCTGCCGCCCTCTGAACAGCGCTGTCAGCACAGCAAATCCCACCGAGAGAAAAGAGGGAGCAGCAGAGGGGGGGGCTGGCACCGAGAGGTTATGCTGCTAGGTGTCCACACTGCGATACAGCGGCTTGGACCAAGGGTGGAACAGCCAGGCTTTGTTATCCTAGGGATTTGGTCACACACAAGAGAGGGTTTCTGGGTGCCTGGGAAGCTCCTTCCACAATGTGTTGGGATGAGCTGATCTGTGGCCTCCTAGGAGAGCGCAAGTGCAGACATTGGTTTCTCTGTTCCCTCTGAAGGAGTCGTTCCTTGCGCAGAAGCGGTGCCCGGTCTTGCTGGGACAGCGACCCGACGCTGTGTGCCAGGGAACGCTCGATCACGGCCGCGTGCCTGCAGAACCACACCGGGGCCGCCAACACGGCTACTCACACCAACTTCTGGGCTTCAGGGCTGAGCTGGTCCAGTCTGAGGTCCCACTGAGCGCCCTTTTCCACATCATCCAACACAGGATCACCTGCCTCAGGGAGATGAACACGCAGGGGAACAAGCCCAGAGTCCTGCAGAGCTCCGAGTACCATCACTGCGGTCAAAAAGATTTGACTGCAGGAAGCTCCACAGAGCCGTGGGGTTTATGTCACTCTTCTATTAAGTCTCTGAATCACCAACTATATTTTTATTCCTTCTTTGGAGCAAGTTTTAAAATGTTAGGACTAATAAACAGAGCAATAAAAGCATTCCAGAACATCACTAACTTGATGCACTATCTAGCGGTCAACGTACTATCTAGCGGTAGCTCTGGGCATTTACAGGCAGCTGATGCCAACATCACTCTGGATTTCACACACACTTTTGGCGTAGCACCCCAGTCAACTCTGAACACAGGCCAGGCCGTATTTTTTAAGCCACTCTGCCTGTAACACAGGTCTGATCTCTTGAGATCCTCAGGCTCTTCGAGATGAACACTCCCAGCTCCCTAGCACTCCTCCATGTTGTGCAGAACAAGGCCCCTGGAAAGCAAAGCTCTTGAGGAGCAGACCACGCTCCTCTCTACGGGGATTTAACATAAGCAGCACTTGGCAGATTATTTGAGTTTTCCCTCTTAAAAAAAAATCTGATTGGCAACAAGCTTTTTCCTTGGGGTTTTGGTAAAGGGAAACCACAAACAATTACCAAAACACACTGATTAAAAAATTATCCTTCCAGACTTATAAGTGCCAAAACACACTGCGAATTCTTGATTATCCCTGAAGGTCCAAGTGATCTCTGCTGAAACTGGTCACTGCTGCTCCAAAACGGCAAGTCCTACCACTGAAAACACAGGAGAAGTTGGAATTCAAAGGCCTGGACCTGCAGCTGAAGCAGCCTGCAGCACAACTGCCAGAGATTTTACAAAACAGCCCCAACCTCTGGATAAAACATCCAGTAGCAAGCACGGCAGAGGGGTTTTGTAAACCCTCTTCATCAGCGCGATGCTGCTGAGCCAAAGCCCAAACGACTACAAGGGTTAAACACCACCAGTGCCTTCCTACCCTTCCAGCAGCCTCCATGCAATCCGCATGGCCATAGACAAATCCACCACTGTGAGTCCCAGTGAGATGGAGGAAGGAGCTCCGGCATCGCTTGCAGAGCAGTCATACAATGATCTATTTGATTACTGAAGCACTTGGTTAAATTACTGTGGCTTGTTTCAGGAGGAGGCTGCCAAATACATTTTCAGTTTTTAATTTAGGGTTTCTCTCTTTTATGCTCCATTGTCTCTAACAGCCTCTTAGATGCTTGAAAATAAAGTTGATTTCCCTGCCAATTTAATCTCTCTCCGTGTGACAAATATCGTTATTCCCCCAGCTGCTTTCTCCCACACACTGTTTTTGTGCAGAAGAAGCCAACAGGGCACTAATGCCTTTAGATCCTCTAACAGCATTATCAATGAGATCATCAGGGTAGACGCTAATTTGGGTCAAGTTTCGTGTTTAACTTGAGGTCTCCTTTCTGCAACAGCTCTAAAAGATCGCACAGTCCTGCACGAAGTGTGGTTCATGTAAACCTGCCTGCCCGTACGCTACATCACACCTTCTAAGTCCCTGGTTGGCAGCAACTTCAACACACAGGCTAAGGCAGCTCTGCTTTGGAAATAAAGAACTGCTCTTTTACTGATGTTAGGGTACAAAAAGCCCCTTGGATAATAAAAATAGGTCCTGCCACACAACTGTACCTGTCGTGGCTCGCTCTTGTCCCATTTGCAGCTTCCTTCCTCCTACCTTTCCTAATCCCTTTGGAAGCCCATCTCCAGGCTTAGCAAAAGGAGAGAGAATCAAACCTTCTTGACAAAGTTAACCGGCTCTGGACCCCCCTTCCTTCCATCCAGTGCCTCTTACTGGGAAAAAGGAAATGACCATGTAACGATTTGTTCAAATATTATTATCATTCAGAGAGTACTGCCCTTGTCAGCTAAAGAGCAGAGCTTGTTTTATTCTCATAAATACCTGTAGGTATTTCCTTACATAATTTTCCACCTCCCCTCACCTCCAGGATATATATAAAAATGCCTAAACAATTAAAATATAGCTGGACCCAATGTCCCAGAGAGGTGCAGCTGCTCCACAGAAAAGAGGACAAAGACAAAAATAACCTAGAAAGAAAGGAAGAATGGGTAAGAGAGGCCAAAACGGCCAAAAATAAGCTTGACAGCTAAGGAAATCACTTAAAATGGGGTTAGAAGCATAGATCTCGGAGCACTGTTCAAACTACAGATGGTTCCTCGGAGCATTAAGTGATGGACACACGGCGTAAGGTAAGCAACAGGATGCACCAAGTAGAACTGAGCTCTTTAATTTCTCTGATCGTTGTAATTCTGGCTGCACGACGGCAGCGGGGAACACACTGCAAATATCATTACTTACCCCAAGACAGGTGAATTGGACTTTCTTAAATGTGAATGAAGAAAATACATGGCATTGGGAACAATATGAAATTGCAAGACTTCATCTAACTTCTTACTCACGTTTAGGATAGGATTTTACTGATTCCTCTCCACTACAATGTCATTCTCATCTGGAAATATTACGAGGGGTGTCTCCAGTGATCCCTTACATTGACTCCACGGCTGCCTGCACCATCCCTGTGCTGGGAGTAAATGCCTCATAATTCAATTTCTGCTCCTCAGCCACTGCAATCCACAACCAGCCCAAAACCTGAACCCTCCTTGTAACTCAACACATCTGGGAACAGCAGGAAGAAAAGCAGCTGGCACATTGGCTCGCTGTCCCTTATGCCACTCTCACTACAGTGGCAGCTTAAAACCAAGGCAGCCTGAAAAGCAGGGAGCTCATGTGTTAGCTGAATCTGGAATGAATCACCAGAGACCGTGAGTTTGAACTCTGAGACTGAGCCAGATCTTCAAGGAAAGATTCATCCTTTAGGATAACTCCAGCTCCCAGCAAAGTCTATAGAAGTGTTCCCAGCAGCTCCAGTGAGAATGGATTAGGCCACATGCAACTGCACCGCTGACAACCATCAGGCTAGGAGAATCATTCTTTTATGTTAGCGCTCCCCAGCTTCCTCTGGCACAAATAAACATCCCATGTAATAATCCCTTCTTCTTGAACACCCGATCATGGTTCGAGCACTACTAATGCAGTGGATATCAGTGGGTATTTTAAATCTACGGAACGCTGAAGAAAATTACACTCTAGCCCCCAAGTTTATAAACCAACTAAATGAGCGTTTTGGCATTTCTTTACTACCTTCCATTTAGGGATCTTGAGTGCTTTAACAGCGCTGGAATTTAATGCTGAACTCTCTTGTGATACATGAAAGTGTCACTGCTACTTCACTAGCAACAGGGGAAAGTTCAGCAACACGACTGAGCTCACAAAGCAAATCAGCATCAGGTCATGCTTCTGGATCCCTAGGCCCTGTCCTTAACCACAAGCTAACACACTATTCCAGTGCTCCTATTATATTTCAATTACACAAACTTATATCCAAGCATCAAAAGCGCTTCTACCAATCTCTTACTTCCAGGTACAGCAAGAACATTTCAGGCTGAATGTTCACAATA
Source organism: Phaenicophaeus curvirostris (assembly GCF_032191515.1). NCBI lineage: Eukaryota > Metazoa > Chordata > Aves > Cuculiformes > Cuculidae > Phaenicophaeus > Phaenicophaeus curvirostris. The sequence continues at coordinate 6,759,425 of NC_091411.1, forward strand.
TGCAGGTTATGGCATTAGCCATTCATAAGACACGAGTTGTTAACATTCCCCAATGCTTTGTATAATTTTGGTTTATAATCCCACTCGCAAACAGCATAAAGCACGGCTACCCGGCTGGAAGAATTCAAAATATACCTGTAGTCAACTTATGTTAAGTACAAACACACACACAGAGAAAGAAGAGAGTTAGGACAGCACTTCTCAGCATTGATATCCCAAATCACAAACCAGAGATTGCAACTGGTCAGCACTGGGATATGCAAGCCCTTAGCTTAACAGGATCCTGGTTTTTACTGTAAGGAAGGCTACAGGCAGGATGTCCAGCGCTACCTTCCCATATTAGCTTTGCCATTTTCAGCTGCGTAGTTAATATAAAATGATTACATATACTTGAAATTCAAATAAGGAGATAAAAAACGTGCAAGTTGCGCTGCTATGCACACACCCACGTATCCACACGCTTCATCTATACGCACACACATATACGTGCTCCTCCTGGAAATCTCAGAACAGGCAAGAAGGAAAAGGGAGAGAAGAGGTTATTGGTGGCTTCAAGTATCAGGCAAGACAAATGTAGACTTCATGGAAACATTTGGAGGCTGTTGTCTATCCAGGAGAAGGGAGGCAAAAGTCTTATGGAAAGACTGGATTGACAAGTGCTTGGAGGACAGGAAAGATACTCAGACTGTTTCTGCTCGGTATTTACTCTCGGGACTAACCGTCACTGAGCTGTCTGATCCACGGCATGTCTGAAAGGACTTTTAGAACACATTGATTCTTGTTGCCAACCAATGAAATTGCTGTACAAACCAGCTTTGCGTCATTTGTTGTCATCCTTTCAGGTTATTCAACAGGTTCTGATACTCACAAGGCTCCGGTTGAGAAGGCAAAGTCACCTGATGCTTTTTGACACCATCGAACAAGAGCTCTGCACCACCCCTGAAACAGAAACAATGAACCACTGAGATTTTGCTGGGTTGTCAGAAGGAAGACAGTACAAAAGAGGCGATTTACATAGATGCCACAACAGAGAAAACAAATGACACAGGCAATATTTAGCACAGGATTCTCTTTGTCTTTGTTTCCCCTCCCAAACCACAAGCTCACAGGGGAAGTTGCCATCTCCCATCGCCAATGCACACAGGACGCTCCGCTGCGGGCCAGAACCCCACGGTGCCAGGCATCATCCCAACAGAACAGAGAGATGGCTCCTGTCCCAACACGCTCACACGGCCTCTCGCCTTCCCTCTCCCTCCAGCTCTCGGCACTGCTTCAACTCAAACACTACGACTGCCACCAGGATACACCCGACACCGCTCGTCCCCAGCTCCTTTTCAGCCAAAATTTTCAAGACAGTTTGCAAAACATGAAAATTCGTAGGTTCTTTCTGGAATAAATATTCCCCTCATTCTCACTCGTAAACACAGAGAGGAAATGACTCACACGAGGTTACACAGCAAATCAGCTGCAGACCCAGCGGTCCTCAAGTCCTGGCAAACCTTTATTGATCTACTTACTACCAAGCATTCCCTCTCAGGAAGGACTTGCCTGGGAGAAGCAAGCAGAGCAAGGTTAATATAAAATAAACAAATAAACAGACAGTCTTTGTCCACTGAAGAACCCTAAGAACACCCCTCTTCAGATACTCAGAATAGCTAGAGAACAAGCCCTAAGTAACTCAGTGACAGCCCCCGTGAACATGAGATTAAGCATAAGCAAAACAGAGAGGCTGGCCAATACAGGGGTTAGTCCTTAGAATGGAAAAAATGGGATTTAAATTGGGTCCAGGTGCTGAATCTTCTCAGGCTCTTAAAAAAATAATTCACCTTTGTAGCTGCAGCTTACAAGCCCCACCAAACTCCTCACCTCCATCCCTTTTCTGGAAAAACAACAGTGAAAAGCTTGAACTCTACACATGTCAATCAGTTTTCCTGATGCTGTGCGGCCACAAGCCAAACTCAATCCTACATTATAAAGCTTCACCAAGTGAGTACAGACACGTATCACAAACACAAACGCTACTTAAGACGGGGGACACAGAAGCAGATCTTGACTCCAGACTGAACAGGGTGGCCAAAGTTCTAACAGCTAGGAAAATCCTAAAAAACTCAACTCGCTTGACACTCAACTGAGGCAGAAAAATGACTGAGGTGTTTTCAAAAGGCACATAACTGTGCCTAAACGTTCTTTCAACTTGAAAGCGGATTACTTTAGGAAAATTTTCTTATGAAGTTACTTTCCGGAAACTTATTGTTGCCTCACGGCCCTTGGAAACCAACACAAGAGGGAGAAGTATTTAAAATAAATAACCCCCACCTCAATATCAACAAAGATACACCCAGATGTTACCGAGTTCCTTTAAATTCAATATCTAAAAGTGCCACACGAGGTTTTCTTGGCTCCGCAATGGCAGAGCACAACAGAACCCTTGTTATGCCCTCAGCAGCATTACTTATATGCATCAGCTCTCCTAAAGAGCACTCTGTTGGTGTTCTTCCACCGGCTCACAACAAATAGTTATCTGAAAATTGAAGCAGCGATTATTAACATGAGCAGAGATTCATGTGGGAGAACAAGTCACAGCAATTATATGAAAAACATTTTTTTATGTAATGAAAACAAGGTCACGCTTTGTTACAGCGGGAAATGTAGATTGCAAGATAAGGTCCTTCTGTAATGCGCGAGCTGTGGGAAACTCAGCTGCGATTTGTACATAGAGAGCTCATTTATGCATTTCCAAGGGAAGCAAAAATGCATCTCACTCTTCTGGGAAAATTAGGAGAGTTACTGCAGCTGGAAGTGGGAAAGACTGAGGAAAGGATTCTTAAGGAGAAGGGTATTTAAAGGGTTATGACATTTCTGTGTTTGTGAAAGGGTGGGAAAAAGCTAATAAATAGCAGCCTTTTAGCTTCTGGTACAAGGAGGCTTTAAGAAAACACAACTATTTCCACGAACGCGCACAGACTTACAGTGCAAACGCTTCGGGACTTCCCAGCGCCAGAGCAAAAAAGCAAAAGCTGCCAGCCAAAGCCAACCCGGCCGCTCCTCGCCCCCCAAAGCGCACGGACACACACCGGGAGACGGAGACACCGAGAGAACAGCCGGGAAGCGAGCGGCAGGGTTTTGTAAATGATTTTAATACTGAAAGACGAGGTTAGAGAAGAGCAAGGGCCGGGCGCTCGCGTAGGGAGAGCGGAGAAGGGCAGGGATGGCGGCAGGGCCGCGGCGCGGCGGGAAGGAGCCCCCGTGGAGCTCGGGTCGGCCCTGTGGAGCCTGGCCCCGGCCCCGTGGAGCTCGGCTCGGCCCTGTGGAGCCTGGCCCCGGCCCCATGGAGCTCGGCCCAGAACGGTGGAGCCTGACCCCGGCGCGCCTCCCCGGGGCGGCCGCGACCCCGGCCCCGCCGAACCGCCGGGCCTCGCTCGAGCGCCTCAGGACCGCGGCCGCCGCCGCCCCCCCTCTCCGCGCGGGTCGCGGTCGCGGTCCCGGTTCCGGCCGCGGCCCCCGGGCCCCGCCGCCCGCGCTCACCCGAACTCCACCTGCAGCGACACGGGCGCCGCCATCTTGGCGCCGGGCGGCCGGGAAGGGAAGGCGCGCGCGCGGGCCGCGCCGGAAGTGCCGCGCTCGCTTCCGGCCGCGACGCGTTGCCTGGCAACGGGGGGGGGGAAGAGGCGATGGAGGAGGCGGCGGGGTCTGGGGAGCGCTCTCTCTCTCTCTCTCTCAGGGCCGGGGGGGAGCCCCGATTGCTCCCAGCTGCCTTAACGCAGCAATGCCTGAGTTAACCTCGCACCTCGCCGCGCCCGGAGCCCGTTTGCACGTGTTGGGAGCGCTTCAGCTGCGCATCGTTTCCCGGCAGCGAAGCCAACCTGCTGTTAGTTTTGAGTGAGGAAGCAGGAATGGCCGAGCTGGGGAGACTGGAACGGTTTGGGTTGGAAGGGACCTCAAAACCCATCCAGTCCCACCCCCGCCGCGGGCAGGGACACCTCCCACTGGATCAGGGGCTCCAAGCCCCATCCAGCCTGGCTTGGACACCTCCAGGGATGGGGCAGCCCCCACTGCTCTGGGCAACCTGGGCCTTGAACACCCTCACTGTGAAGAATTTCTCCCTACTGTCTACTCTGAATCTTTCTCCTTCCCATTTAAACCCTTTCCCCTCGTCCTGTCACTACAGGCCCTTATAAAAAGTCGCCATAGACGATGCGCTGCTGCGTGTCCAAGAAGGCAGCAGTTCCATGGCCCCTTTGGCTCCAGCAGCCTCTCCCAGCAAGCGCATCCTGGCAGCTCCAGGCACCTTCCAGCGCCACGTTAAACAACACGGCTCACATCTGTCGCCTGCTTGCTTTCTGCTCCTGTCCCCAGAGGGAGAAGCGTGTACGCGGGCAGGATGAAGCCGTGCTGGTGACAGCTGGGCTTTTCTCCCCCCCGCAACCCAGAGCCGCGCTGGGCAGCACTGGTGAAAAAACCGCAGCCCCTTAACCCTCCCTCCGCTCAGCAGAGGGTTTGGGTTTAAAAAAATACATGTATACATGCACGCATGCACATAGAGAGGCCATATAAATGCATATACGTGGTGCTTTATATGTAAGGGGCATAAATTTACCCAGACAGATTGCTCTTCGTTTATGCAAACGGGGGTCAGGGTGTGCTAACCCCGAGAGCAGAAGGTGGTGGTGTTTGTAACGGCCTTTTGTTCTCCAAGGAGATCATTCTCCAGGCTGGGCCCCAGGAAAGGCCAGTCCCCAGCGCAGATGAGAGCTGCCGGCGCTGCTGGGGTTACGTGAAGGCAGAGACGTGAAGCTGTTGACCGTGGTCTTCATCCAAAAATTCCAGCTGGGTTTTAAATATCTCTAAATCTTGAGGCTTTTGGGTAGCCTCAGAGATACAGCCCAGGATGTTGAAGTGATTGTATGGGAAACTGGCTGAGGAAAGAGGCCTTGTACAAAAACCTGACCTCTGTACCCCTCAGAAGTGAGGGGAGCACGCTGTCTACAGGAGCGGGTGATTCAGACTCCAGATCAGTGCTTGCAGTTATGGTTTTATATGAGCTACTCTTCTCGCTTCCAGAAACCATTTATGAGGCCAAATAATAGGAGAGCTGGCTCCTAAAAGAACTGCAATTCTCGACTACAGAAATACAACAAAATATCACAGATTTAGTGTCAGTGGTTCCCTGGAAAAGCAGAAAGAAATCAGAGAGAAGGGTAATCATAAACAACTGTGTGGCTCATTCCAAGCTGGTTACTGTTCACAATTGCCCTAGAAATATGGCCAGGCAGCACATGGGATGTGGGGATGTTTTTATGGGCAGCGAGTGCTGGGGGGAGGAATGAGTCCTGTCGCCGTGCTGGGTGCTGGGATCAGAGCATCACAAATTGTCCAGCAGATGCTTGGGGACAGAGAAAGCGAGCACGGCATCTCATAGGCAAGGTGATGCTGCCATCATTGTTTCCAAAAGGCCACGGACATCACTGGGATTTGATCAACGGGTACAGAAAGCAAAACCAGATGAAGACGAGGCTCCTTAATGGGTACCTGCGCTCTGTTCACTGTGCATGCTGCCTTCCTGGTTAAACCCAGGGCTGTGCCGTTGTCCTGCGCTTAAGCTAAACTGCTTTTTTCATGCCCAGTTTTCCATGGCAGATCCCTCCCTTGGTCCCAGTGCTGGGTGAGAGCAGGCGTCACCAGGGATCCAGGGAGCTCACCCAGTTCCATGGGGCAAACGGCAGCCGCACAGGGTGCTCTGGCTGCACCCGCGTTTCCCCTCCCGCAAAGTCATCGGCGCCAAACAAAAGACCAGGTTGGAAATTGAGCCTCGCAGTAAAGACGGTTTGATTTCTTTTGTCTCAGTCCTGGCTTTCCCCGTTTTTTCCCAGCCCTTCTCGTGCATTTTCTCTCCCCTCAAGCGCGGAAGGGACGTGCCTCCATCCCTCTGCCAAAGGTTGATTCTGGAGGAGGCAGTTTAGGTCGCCATCGTGTTTTACAGCGAAACGCAGTTTAGAAATACGGCAGGGCCCAGCGCTGCGAGGAAACATTTTATCAGAGAGCCCCGAGCTGACGATTCAATTATTTTTCAATAAAACATCAGGGGAATGCGCCAACAGCTGCTCGCATCTTTCCACGCAGCAAGTCAAACTTCACGGGGAACAATAGCCGGCGAAAGGGGAGCCATGGCAGAGGCGGTGACAATGGGTTTCCTCGCTTGGGGCTTTGTTTGATTTTCCCCAGTCTCAGTTTTGAACTCCGTCGAGGGGGTAGGAAGGGGAGAGAGGGGGAAGCAGGCAGAGGGGAAGGAGGGTCAGTGGGAGTTAAAGCCTTTTGCAGCCTTTCTCTCCCATTCATGTGGTAATTGGGTGTCAAGCAGAGATCAGTAAGATGGAACCCGGCCTCTGCGCCCGGGTTAAACTGCAGCAGAAAGAAAGCGGGAGCTGAACCGATGGAGGCCTGAATGTCATTAGGGCGGAGGAAGCGGCTCTCCCCCAGGACCCTTCTGCCGGGGTGCTGGGCAGGGGGGCGCTTCCCATTCAGGGCATCCCTGAAAGCGGCCAGACAAAGCGGGAGGGCAGGGAACAATGCCGCACCCCCGGCTCTACCTTCAATAGGGAGCTCTAAACAGGCGTTTAACCTTCAGAATAGCTGAAAGTGATCCTCAAAGCCGAGGAGGTGGCCGCCCCGCCGCTGTTAGCCTCTTCCTGCGGCCAAGCTGGAGGCCACTTGGATGGACGGAGGAGAGGAGCGAGGCTCTCGCTGGCCTCGCTTCCTCGGCCCTGCTAGTGCAGCACTGGGGGGCACAGGGCTCGGGGTGGGTCATGGGAGCTGTCACCTCCGGGGCAGGATCGGTCCCCAGCTCTAGCTTGGGCTGGGGAGATGCTGGCAACCTTGGGGTGATCCAGCATCCTTGGGGAGATCCACCATCCCCGGGGGGATGCTGGCATCCTTGGGGAGAGGCACCATCCCTGGAGAGATCATAGAATCATAGAATCACCAGGTTGGAAGAGACCCATCGGGATCATCGAGTCCAACCATTCCTATCAAACACTAAACCATGTCCCTCAGCGCCTCGTCCACCTGTCTCCAGGGAAGGTGACTCAACCCCCTCCCTGGGCAGCCTCTGCCAGTGCCCAATGACCCTTTCAGTGAAAGTTTTTTTCCTAATGTCCAGCCTAAACTTCCCCTAGTGGAGCTTGAGGCCATTCCCTCTCATCCTGTCCCCTGTCACTTGGGAGAAGAGCCCAGCTCCCTCCTCTCCACAACCTCCTTTCAGGTAGTTGCAGAGAGCAATGAGGTCTCCCCTCAGCCTCCTCTTCTCCAGGCTAAACACCCCCAGCTCTCTCAGCCGTTCCTCATAAGGCCTGTTCTCCAGCCCCCTCACCAGCTTTGTTGCTCTTCTCTGGACTCGCTCCAGAGCCTCAACATCCTTCTTGTGGTGAGGGGCCCAGAACTGAACACAGGATTCAAGCCCCATCCCTGGGGAGATGCAGTCAGTACTCTCGAGGACAGAGATAGAAGAAGGCAGGGTCACAGCAAGGAGCGGGATATGGCACAGCAGGGGTTGTATCCCACTTCACAAGCCTCGGATCGCTTGATGAGGGATCTGGGGAGATCTGGGCAATGAGCCCCTTCCTGAGCAAAGGGATGTCCCAGCCTCAGTCAGAGTCACCCTTGCCTGTGATTCCCTGTGTTGCATCACCCAAACTGCCCAAAGCTTTCCCAGAGCCTGGCCTGGCAGCATTTCTACCTAAGGGCAGGATTTTTAATTAACTGAGAGGAAAGAGGGTCAAACACCAGGTTATTCTGGAAGGTGGGATTTGCCCCTGAAAGGGGCCAGGCCTGAAAAGAGCAGAGCCGGACCCATCCCCTGCTCCTCAAGCGTCACCCGCCTGCACAGCCCAGCCATCCCATGCTGTTCAGAAGCCAAGAACCAAGCCCTAACGACATTTGCTTCCTCAGTGAAGCCTTCCTGCTCTAAGGAGGGAGGAAAGCTGCATCCCTTCCCGGCCCCACGCAGGATGACAAGATGCAGGTGCTCCCCGCAGCCCAGCATTTTGGTGGAATCCCCTGCAACACAGCCCCTTCAAACTAGAGGGGGAGAAGCCTCCCTGGCCCTGCTCCTGATTACTAGAAGCACTCAGGGGAATCACCTATTTCCATTTCTAAAGGCTGGTCCCCTCTTTAGTCCGGAATATTTCCCTCTCGCTGCTTAAAGGCAAAGCTAGCTCGCCAGCATGTGGGGGAGCGGGCGGCTGGCATGGGTTGGGAAGTCTCCAGCACACCAGGAGTGGCAGGAGGAGGCTGGAGAGATGCTGGTCTTAAAGACTGTCACAGGCTTTCTCAGCAGCAGAAATTCATTTCACCCAGAAAGGCCCTGAGCAGCCTGAAAAGCCCCCAGTAGCATTTAGGCTAAAATACACTCCGATTTTGCACACCAAGCGTGGCCTGGCTGAGCTGGGCTAAGGCTGGAAAGGGGGAGCAGAGAGAAAGCAGCAGCATTGTTTTTCTTAATATTATTGTCACTGTCCAGGATGCAGGGACTGGGAGAAGCAGTCATCTCCATGGTGAAAAGTGCATTTGGTTTGTAAAGCTCTTTGGCTTTGCTTAAATTTATAGGCTAATAGTAACCCAGGAAAGGATTTTAATGTTTTCTTAACCTTGTGCAAACAGCTTTTTAAATATTTTAATTAAAAAAAGAATAATACCTCCTGCTTTGTTTACAGTACTTTTATCTTTATGCAGCTGTTGAGCCAGACTAGCCTATCGATCAGAGGAGAGAAAGAAACCTCACAAGGTGTCTGGACTCATAGGAAGCAGATTCCATCAGCTTCTTCCTTAAAGTTACACTAAAAAGTAGAAATTAAAAAAAAAAAATCTGACTATGATGAAGCACTGGCTACTTCTTTCCAGCACCACTCTGCTGGAAGTGTTTTGTCCCAGCACCGATCCTGGGCTTGCACTTGTATTCCTGGGCCGAGAGCTTCAGGGAAGCACCTAGGCTTCATTTTTCCAGATGAGCACGAACTGTAAATTGGTGTCTAGGTTTTTCAGGGAGTCTGGAAGCACAGCCAAGTGCAGCGCAGCCCTCCTCAGTAAGGAAAATGATGACCAAAACGGTCCCTGGATTGTCCGCAGCCACCACATCTCCAGCAGAGACCAGCACTGCTACTTTTAACCCCCGCAACGCTGCATCAGCAGGCAGGGTGGCTCCTTACAGCACAACTCACAGCTACAAACACACCTTCATGGGGTTCCCCTCTCCCTGGGAAATCTGGCACGGAAGCATGCACGCGTGGTACGTGCCAGTCCCAGCCCCCCCGGCACAGCGCCGTTCAGCTCCATTGTTCAGCTGAGCTACGCAGATTCCTCTATCAGAGCCCCCCATGTGGTTTGCTGAGCTGCTTCCCAGTCATTTAGCACCTCTCATCTCCCCAGAACAGGAGCTCTCACTGTGGAGGCACTTATCCTGCTCCTCTTTCCTGCAACTGCAACCTTCCTCGCCCTCAGAGCCAGCCAGAGCGCAGGGCTCGGGGTCCCTGCTTTGCTCCAGCCCCTTGGTTGCATCAGCACCAGAAAGGGCTAAATCCTGTTCCTCGCATGGCCTTGGCTGTGCCTGTGATCCCCATCCATCTCCAAAACCCAACAGTACAAGCTGGTCTCCACTTGGGTGGGCTTACTGGCAAATAAAGAACAGCCATACTTCCATAAGCTTCCAAACTTCTTCAATCTAACTGCTCTCAGACAGAAGGGAACACGGTGCTGAGCCTCGCTCCGTCACCCCCTTTCCTTCAGAGCGGCCTCATACGCAGGGCAGCACGAGTGCCTCTTCCAGGAAAGGAGAGCAGCACTCCCGTATCCTCCTGGATCGCTTCAAACCATCCATCTCCACACAACGACCTCGCGCTGGGCTGGCTTTGGGGAGGCCAAGCTCCCCCTGTTCCCCTTCGCTGGGTGATGCTGGGTGGTTTGGGTCCCTGCTCACCACAAGCAGGTCACCTTGGTGCTGCCAAAGCCTCTGCCAGGCACAGGCTCCGCTCAGGAGCACAAGTGGAAGGGAATGCCAGCGCCTGGGATTGCCGCTGGCCTCATGCCCAGAACGGTTGTACCCGAAACTTCCTCCTCCCCACAGACGGGCTGGTCTGTCCCCTGCATGGACAATCTCCCTGTGTCCTTCACCCCTTCCTTGGGCTCTTAACCCCCGAGGGGGCTGCGAGACCCCAGGGGAGGCCCTGAAGAGCTTCCCCCAACCCAAGGTGCGATGTTTTTTGAGCCCAGCCTGCCCTCCACCGGTGGCTGCAAGAGGAACAGCATCTAAAAGTGGGACCAGAGCATCTGCAAAGGTGGCAGCTGTCGCTGCACACCCTGCACCAGCCCTCTGGGGCCAGGGGACGCCCCTAGCCCCCTAAATATGACACACACACAGAGGCAAAGCCACCTCAGGCACTGCGGGACTGAGCTGCACTGGGACAGATGCTGTCCCAGGAGCTGTGCCCTTCCAGGAGCAGCATCACTAGGTTGGAAAAGACCCACTGGATCATTGAGTCCAACCGTTCTTATCAATCACTAAACCATGCCCCTCAGCACCTCATCCACCCGTCTTTTAAACATTTCCAGGGAAGGTGACTCAACCCCCTCCCTGGGCAGCCTCTGCCAGTGCCCAATGACCCTTTCCGTGAAAAATTTTTCCTGATGTCAAGCCTGAACCTCCCCTGGCAGAGCTTAAGGCTCCCTCCATCCTCACCCAGCCTCACCTGGAGCTGGTTCTGGCAATGAGGGAAAGGGAAGGGGCACCAAAAATAACCTTGTCCGCAAGGACAGAAAGGAGCTGGGAGGTTAAGCGTGGCCAAACACGAAGAGAAGCATCAGGAAGAGGAAAAAGGGAACAGGAGAGGGATGGAGGAGCAAGACTTGCCCGGGTAAACAGGGACAACTGGGCCAGGACCAAAGGGGATGACAACGCTGAGAACAGGACCAGTAGAAAGGGGCAACAGGGAGGCGGTGGAGGGGTCTGAAGGGGGTTTTGTCAATGGGTTGTTTTCACACAGGCATCAAACTTAGCAGCAAGGGGCTTGCTTCCCTCTGCTCTGAGACAAGACGAGAAGTCCACACAGAAGGTCATGCTCTGGAGTGGCAGTTGCCAAACAGGCACAGTCCCCTCCCCACAGCCAGCAGGATTGCACAAGGAAGAGGTGGCAAACTCCAGCGTAGCCCATACTCGCATTTAATCGTGAGGACAGGACAGACTGGGGCAGGCGTTGGTGTGGAAGCATAGCTGGAAGAGCAGACACACCCTGCCCTCACAAAAGACAGACATAATTTTAAGGAGTAACCCTGCTTAAAGCATTAAAAAAACCCTCCAAACCACCCGAAAACAGAATTTTCTCTGGAACAGACGTTTCTGCATGGTCTCTGAGGACTGGAATCGGACATCGCTGCTAAGGCTGTTTCACATCAGACACAACACGGAGAATTCACGTAGTGCAAGTCAGGTGTTTAACATGAGCATTACAGTTCAGGGCCCATCTGCGCTGGAGAGGGAGAGGGAGGGCTCTCGCGGGAAGAGATGCAGAGCACGTGAAGTCAGGTTTCAGAGAGACCACCCTCCAGAGGACTTTCTCTCCTCTAGGCAACTTGCCTCCTGCATTCAGGGCAAAGACACTGCAGCAAGAAAGCCCTTAAGAACTGCTCTGTGGTCCTGTGTACATCTAAGCAAAGGCAAACCAGGCCCTTTATCGCATTCTCCCATCTGCTTTCTGCAAGGAAGAAGGCTGCATCCATAAAAAGTAGAGGTAAGAGACCCAGAGAAGTGTCCACAAGACAGCTCACGTCCTTCACCATGGAGCAAGGCCACAAGGCCATACACGGCTGCACCCACGCTGGAAGAGGAGAATCAGTCCCAGGTGAGCATCCTGTCTCCCTGTGAGAGAAAAGGGCTCTCCAAGAGAAGACAGGTCTGGGCTGCTCCTCCAACTACTGCACAATCCCGGGACACATTCAAAAGTACAGACAATAAATTAAGATTGAAAAAATAAAGTCAGTGTGTATAATATATATATATATATAATATAACATAATGTGCGTGTGATTGTGAAAAATAGAAATGTCATCCCCAGGAGAGAGCAAGGCATGGCAGAAATGCCTCCCTGTCCCTCTCCTGAGTGCAGCAATACCCTGCTCCCGATTCACAGCAGAAACATGACGACACCAGCAGGGCCATGCAGGGAGCAGGGGCTGTGCCTGGCACCCAGCTTCCCTCTGCCAGCAGGGACCCTGTGCCAAGGAGGAGATGGCTGGCTGGTGGAGGAGTGGGGAAAGAGCCCAGCACTGGTCCCTTTATGGCCTTCACAAGGAAGGGTTGTTGCAGGCAGGAAAATGGAAGGAAAGACAGGAAAAGTAAAGTGGAATGGCAGCAGCTCCCCACCTCTCCTCAACTGGCCAGGGCCTTGCCCCTCCCGTGGCATGTGACCACCACTGCTGTACCAAGTAGAAAATAAAGCCATAATGAGTCTATGCTTTGGTATGTAACTATCTCCCTCCCCTCAGTCCCCTCTGCATTCCCCCCAAACCATTATCTGCAAAACTCATCAAATAAAATCTTTAGTGTGCCTTTACATTGCTCCTCAAACCTTTTTTTCCCCAGCACCTGCCTTGCTCCCCTCTCCCTGGCAGGATTCAGGAAGCTGCCTTGCTTGAGCCCCACCAGTTACAGCTTCTGCTCTCCTGACTGGATCCTGTTGAACGCTGCCTGGTCCAGTGGCAGGTAGCGGCCTTGCCTGGAGTCCAAGAAGTACAACCTGTCTTTCACCAGCGCAGGGTCAAAGCCCTGCTTCCGCAGATCCATCTTCTGGAACTTGTAAGTGCCTGGAGCAGGGAGGGAAGGAGGAAAGAGGAGTCACTGAGTGCACAGGCTCCCATGCCCATTGCCCCTGTGCTGCCCCAGACCCAGCCTTGCACTCCCTCCACCTCCAAACCACCAGAGGAATGGGCTAGGGGCTCTGTGGGGCAGAGAGGTTTTATCCTGACCCTACTGCAAATCGGCCTCCATAACCTGATTTCCCTCCCCCAGCTCCACGCCCAGGGCATGCATGCAAGCCACGGCTCACTTGTCTTGGAGACTTCGTGCAGGAATCTCAGGAAGACGGGCCGTGCATACAGCGGCAGGGCCTTTTTCAGCTCATTGGCAAAGCGTTCTAGGTCACAGGAGTTTTCCGGGTCAGCGATAGCTGCCATTCCTGCCTTCCCTTCTATCCCTAAGAAGCAGAGAAGGGACAGCACTTACCCACACCGTCGCTGTCGCATCATCTCCCTCTGCCCCACAACATGAAGGCCTCCAGCACAGACCTCACTTTGGTACAAAGTGCTGATGTCCGGCTGTGTCACCACCCAGTGGCTCAGGCTGCCAGCGACACCCTGCGGTCACGGTTCCCTCCTCTGCCAGGAGGCACCTGCAGCCAGTCGAGAAAGGACGCAGGGTCCTTCCAAACCAGCCAGCATCAGATCAAAGCCTGAGAGAAGGAGGGGACCCGCTGGTTCCCATTAGAATTATAGAATTATAGAATCACCAGGTTGGAAGAGACCCACTGGATCATCAAGTCATTCCCATCAATCACTAAACCATGTCCCTCAGCACCTTGTCCACCTGTCCCTTAAACCCCTCCAGGGAACGTGACTCAACCCCCTCCCTGGGCAGCCTCTGCCAGTGCCCAATGACCCTTTCCATGAAAAATTTGTTCCTAATGTCCAGCCTAAATCTCCCCTGGCGGAGCTTGAGGCCATTCCCTCTCGTCCTGTCCCCTGTCCCTTGGGAGAAGAGCCCAGCTCCCTCCTCTCCACAACCTCCTTTCAGGTAGTTGCAGAGAGCAATGAGGTCTCCCCTCAGCCTCCTCTTCTCCAGGCTAAACAACCCCAGCTCTCTCAGCCGTTCCTCATCAGGCCTGTTCTCCAGCCCCCTCACCAGCTTCGTTGCTCTTCTCTGGACTCGCTCCAGAGCCTCAACATCCTTCTTGTGGTGAGGGACCCAGAACTGAACACAGGATTCGAGGAGCGGTCTCGCCAGTGCCGAGTACATTAGGCACATCCCAGTGGCTTTTTCCCAGCTCGCCCATGGGGAGCCTCAGTCCAGCCTCTTGCACAAGGACACATCAATCTGGACATGTAGGACATGCTCACGTTCAAGTGCTGGAGGCCCACCCGCCTCCCCATCATCCTCTCCCCTCTCAGCTACCTGGGACCTCCACCCCATAAACCACCACATCTGCCAGGTTGAGGATGCGGCTCAGTGTTCCCTCCACCTCTGTGGTGGAGACATTCTCCCCCTTCCAGCGGAATGTGTCCCCGGTGCGGTCCCGGAAGTACATGTAGCCGTATTTGTCCATCACCAGGACATCCCCTATAGAAAAGGGAAGAATAGGCAAAACAATGAGGTGTCAGAGAGCTAGGAGCAACCCTGGAGCGTGTCAGGACAGTGGCACCAGCCTGGGACAGCCCCCATGCCCCCCCAGGCACCCTTCTCAGCAGATGGAAGGGTCCTGCTTGCCTCACCTGTGAGATAGGCAGCGTCTCCTTTTGTAAACACGTCCCTGGCGATTTTCTTGTTGGTGGCTGACTGGTTCAGGTAGCCGTCAAAGTGCTGCAAGGGGTTGCTCTTGACAATGCGGCCCACCAGCTGCCCCGGCTCCCCTGCAGGGAGAAAAGAAGGGATGGAGAGGGGATGCAATCACCCACACCCAAGCAAAAAGGGGTTTTAATGGAGCTGGTGTGGTTTAACTGGACAAAGACTCAAACCTAAGTCAATGATCTTGAATTATCAGTAAAGACTCATGCAGGACTGAGGCAGCTTATCCCTGTGGTTGCTCTCACCTGGTTTGCAGCGGATACAGACACCGTCTGAGCCCCGGATCAGCTCCATGGTGTCTTCATCCACCTTCACCAAGCCAATGGGGTAGACGCCTGGGAGAATTCTGCTGTTGAAGCCGCACGATCCAACCTAGGACAGAAAGAGCTCAGAGCTGTGGGTAGCAGGGACATCCTTCCCACCCCAAGCCTGCTGCCCACGCACATCCAGTATCACCACACAACAGCCCAAACCCCTCCAGGCAGACAGCAACCCACACCAAGCCTCTTGGAGCAAGGAACCAGAAGCAAACAGCCTGGCTGGGTTTCCAGCCCTGCCCAGGCTGGCAGGCACTCTCTGGGACATGGGGAGAGTGGTGGAGCCTTACGTTGTTGTCGAAGTTTCCCAGGCTGCAGTTGCACTCAGTGGCCCCGTAGAACTCGGCTACCTGGGCGATGCCGAAGCGCGCCATGAACTCTCGCCAAATGGAGGCACGCAGCCCGTTGCCCAGCGCCATGCGCACCCGGTGCTGCCGCTCCACCTCCTGGTACGGCTGGTTCAGCAGGTAGCGGCAGATCTCCCCGATGTACTGCACAATCTGGGAGGGACAGAGAGGAAAGACTCACTAGGATCCCCACTGCCAGGCTCCAGGGTGTTTGGAATTTCTTCAGGGCAGGTGAGAATAGCATGACATGCACAAGGTCCCCTAAAGAGGCTGTGGGAATATCCAGGAGTCCCCCTAGCTCATCCAAAGCCTGTCTATCCTCCAGGCCATGAAACCTAGCCAAGACCACCTGGATAATGCTGAAGCACGAAAAGGATTTGGACACGTGGAGTTACCACCCCAGATGGGTAGAACACAACCCCACTGCCTTGGAAGGCGGTTGGGGATGGACAGGGAGAACCCGTCCATGCCTCCCTCTCTTCCAGCAGCTGGGTCATAGAATCATAGAATAACCAGGTTGGAAAAGACCCACTGGATCATCGAGTCCAACCATTCCCATCAATCACTAAACCATGTCCCTTAGCACCTCGTCCACCCATCCCTTAAACACCTCCAGGGAAGGGGACTCAACCCCCTCCCTGGGCAGCCTGTTCCAGTGCCCAAGCCTGTTCCAGTGTCCCCAGCATGACACAGACCCCCAGACTCTGCTCCCCAGTCCCGGCTGGCCCCGTGCCTCCCAGTCTCACCGTGCAGTTGTATTTCACGCAGTCCTCCCAAAAGTGCGAGGCCGAGAACTTCTTGCGGATGACAATCGTCATGCCCTGCAGCAGGCACTGCCCGACCCCCACGATGTTCCCTGCGGAAAGGCAGCCAGAGGAGCCCTCAGCACTTGGACATCCCTAGGAGCATAGATGCTGTGGAGGACTAGAAGCAAGATTTGGGGCAGCACTTTGCTTTCTTAGACATCCCAGCGTGTCTCAGCGAGCCAGGTGGGCACCGCTTCCCCTTCTGCCTGACTTTCCATAGGGAGCAGCAATAAGAAGCTCTTCCAAAAAGTCAGGCTGGGAGGTGGAGTAACCCTCCCCACACAATCCTCACTCCACAGGTCAGCCAGATTGATTCCTGGCTGCCAGGGAAAGAAGAAAGTTTCAGTCAGACACTGTCAGCAGCAGCCAGCTCCTGCTTGACCTGGAGGTTGCTGCTACCCCAGCCTCCAGCCTGGGCTTGGCTGAGGGGCAGAGACGTTCCCGGCAGGCAGGGCTCCGTACGGCACACGTTACCTGCGGCGTGGTAGAGCGGGAGGCAGTCGTACATCACATCGTCGGGCCTCATGCGGAAACCATAAAATACTAAGCTGGACATGCGGAAGTACCTGGGGCAGGAGGGTGAGGGACAGTCAGCAGCAGGGCCAGAGGCGCCGTGCGAGGACAGGCCGGAGCTCGGCCCCGTCCTCTCCCGAGCCCCTGCCCACAGCCCTACCGGCAGTTCACCACAATGGCAGCCTTGGGCAGCCCCGTCGTGCCAGAGGTGTAGATGTAGAAGAGTTTATCTGCAAAACAACGAGGAGACGAGGTCACATACCCAACCTAGGAGCTGGCTGAAGCAGGAGAGGGGCCAAGACAAGTTTATACACTTGGCCAGCTGAGCCAAAACTTTGTTATGCAACAGCACCAAGGACATGCTGGGTTCACCCTGGGCAGATCAGGTCTATTGGACACACGGAAGGCACGACAGGATATTACACAAGGCCAGGCTTCAGACACTGCAAGAACACCCACCCCAAACACCCCAGGCCCTGCCACAGTCACCCTGAGCAGGAGTTCCTGCCACTGTTGTAACTGGATGATCCACAGAAACACTGCCACGAGTCTGGCCCTCAAAAGCTGACCACGTACCAAGAAAGCCCTTATCAGGGGGTGTTGGCGGGTGATGCTGGGCCGTCTGCAGGAGGGGGTCCAGGTGTTTTGCACCAGGAAGTGCGGACTCGGGGCTTCCTTCCCCAGACCAGAAGAGATGGATGGATTTCTCCAGGGAGGGTTGCACTTCCTGCATTGCTGAGAAAGTAAAGAGAGGAGATGGAGAAAGACCACAGGGCGGTAATAGCATGGAGACCCCTTGCCCTCCCAGAGAAGGCGTGTCAAGGAGACAGTGCCCTGGGTAGCAGTACCCTTGCAGTGCTTGGAAGAGTCCCCAGAGGGCTGACAAACATCCCAAGCAGATGTTCCCACAATTAACAGATGCTCAGGCTACAGCCTGGGCCTCTTCAGGGACTAGAAGATCCTGTTCTCCACCTCTTCCCAGCCAAAACCTCCCTGGTGCCAAGAGGTGTGTTGACACCACCAGCCTCAGAGTTGACTGAAACACATGAGGAGCTGGAGTGCTGCAGGGATGTGGCTAACAGCCACGGAGAGCACAGGGAGGCTCAACCTGAGCAGCAGAGCAGGCCCAGCCCAGGGCCCCATGCAGGGCATGGCCCCAAGATGCAGAAGAAAGGATCCTCACACCCAGGCTGGCCTGCTCAGGAGCCCAATAGCACTGAACTCCAGGCCCTGCCCATCCCCATGTCCTGCTCAGTGGCCAGAGAGACCAAAAAGCACAAAACTAGATCCATTTCCTGGATAATTCAACTGCCCACTCTCTTCCAGATCCCTCCACTGTGGTGGGCAGGGAGGGAACACTAAATCCATAGAGATACCGCCCTCCAGACCAGAATACCCCGACACATCCTGCCTGTCCCTCACCTTCCATCATCTCCACCCCAAAAACCACAGCCTTGGAGTTGGAGATGGTGATGCAGTGCAGCAAGGCCTCCATGCGCAGGTGGGAATTCACCAGGGCTGTCTCCACTCCAATCTTGGCCAAGCCGAGCCACAGCCCCACGTACTGATTGCGGGACTCCATGAAAAGAGCCACCACGTCACCGGAGCGGAAGCCTTGGCCGTAGAAAAAATTGGCCACCTGGTTGGAATATTCATCCAGCTGCCGGAAGGTCCAGCTCTCGCCCGTGCCTTGGAAGATCAGTGCTGTCTTCTCTGGATACTTGCTTGCAGTCTTCTGGAAGATCTTGGCAATTGTGTTCTTCTCCTTCACGTGCCTCCATACCTGCCACTTCACCCGCAACAGGACCAGCCCAGTGCTGCCAAAGGAACGGGAGCAAGAGGGCAGCTGCTCAGTGACCCCTGCAAAACCACTTTCTCCAGCACAACCAGCACAGCACGAGGACCACGCTAGGAGCTGGGATAGCCCAGCACTGCTCCAGGCCCTGCTCTAGGTCAGCAGCAGCTCTGGGTGGTCCCCTGAACCACAGGGACACAGGCAGGGGTCCTCTGCAAATACACTTACAGTCAGGAAATGATGGAGGCCAGGAGAGATGCGCGTTGGAAGGCTGCAGCCAGGGATGTTCCTGAGCAGAGAGCACCAGGTGCTCTCCAAGAGGTGCCTCCACTCCCTCCCCACTAACCCTTGCTAGGAGCTGGCACAGCCTGGTACCAACTCAGAACCGACTCTGCACAGGCAGCAGCGTTAGGGACAGGGTGAAGTACAAGGACAGACATCAGACTTCAGGGCTCAGCTGAAATCTATCTCTCCTGTGAAAACTTTGCCCGAGAGTTTGGAACCGCCTGGGCAGGGCAGAGGGAGATCTCCTTCCAGCTGGGCTTGGTGCCAACAGAAACCCAGGGCTGTGCAAGGAGCTGGGGGCTGCGCTCACACACACCGGGGACAGGGGAAGGTGGATAGTCAGGCCATGCCAGCCAGGACACCTACGTGACGTCCCTTCGTATTGTCTTGATGAATATGAGGAAGAAGTCCCATCCACCGGATCCCAGGTAGAAAATGAAGAGAGTGGGGATGGCCTGTGTCCAGGACAGCTCCAGGCTGACCCTGAAGAGCAGCAGCAGGGCTGTCAAAGCAGCCAGACGCAGCATCATGGCCTGCAGAGAGAGAGAAACCACGGTCATCAACCCACGTACGCTGGACCCAAAGACAATGAACCCATGGGCAGGGGATGCATTAGCAGCTCCCAGCTTCCTGAATGAGGTCCCCGAGTCACCGCCCCTCGTGGCAGTGAGGATGTAACACAGCAGCCCACAGCTCCCACAGAGGCAGCTTTATCAGACCTTGGAGATGGCCTCCAATTAAGCTGCTGGCACAGCAGCCAAGAGCCCAGCCATTCCCACCTGGGGAGCCATGTCCTGCGTGTCACCCAGGGGCACAGCCACATCCCAGCAGCACGAGGCACAGGATAAAGTCACGTCACGAATGTGGGAGCAGAGTCACAGCAGGAGACCTTGTACAGATGGTCGGTGGGTACCAGGGCAAGGCCTGGCAGGGCTGGCTCCACTCCTCACCGTCAGTCTGGGAAGGCCCAACTCCAAATTCCTCCTCACAACCCAGGTCTCCCAGCATTAGCTCTCCTGTACGCCTGGCTTCGGGACAGCCAGCAGGGCTGGTGGGACAGTGCAGCTTCACACAGTCCCCAACACAGCTCAGACAGGAACAGGGACAGGAAACTCAGACCTTTGAGCTCTGCTCGTGTTTGCAAACCCTCACGTCGGCAGGCAGTTTCCTGGCCTGGCTCTGCTGGAGACACCGCCAGGCTACATGCCCTCCCCAGGCTCGAGCAGGCAGAACAAGGGCTGTTGCTGCTGCCAGGAGCACCCAGATCCCCACCCCATGCCCTGTGGATGGCGACTCAGTCTCTGGTATTTGTCCCACAAAACCAGCACCTCTGTCCCCATCCTGAACACGCCCCAGCTGTGGCTCTGAGATGCACAAGGCACCATGAACTAGCAAAGGCTCTTTGTGTGACAGCAGAAGAAAGTGACAGCAACGTGACCCTCACTGCTCCAAGATAAAAGTGGTCCTCCCTGGCATGGACACAGGCCAAAGAGGAAGGAAACATTCATGTCATTTCCCTTTCCCTCTTGAAGGTGGATCCACCGCTCCAAAGCTGGCAGCCCTGTCAGGGCTCTGACACAGCTGGCGGGGCTGGGAACCAAGCCTGCAGCTTTCCCTCTGCTCCCTGCAGCTCCCCCAGGTCCGGGAGCCTCTGCGGATTTGGTACAAGACGCTGGCAGGGTGAGACCTGAGGCAGCGCCATGTGCTTGCCAGGCCCTGGCATGTCACACAGGGTGTCTCACCTCCGAGCTGTGACACCGGCAGCAGGCAAGGATGCACCAGAGTGCAGGATGCTGCTCCTGGCTGGGAACATCAACCCCGTCTGCAGCCCCTGCCTAGAGATCCCTGCTTTCACCAGCAGCCTCCGAGTTCTCTCCACCAAGCAATTCTTAGGCCTAAGGTCCCACAGCACAGTCCCTTAGCCTTTTAACAGGGTGGGACACACTGCACGTCTGCTAGGAGCCTCTCTCCAGAGTTAACAGGACAACTCTGAGACCATCATCAATCTACGACACCTTGGCCAAGACCCGGGCCCTTATGCACTCACATCAAACAGACACAGAGAGCCAGCGGTGGGAGAGCCACACTCTGTGTGGGCAGCAAGGTGCTTAATCACCCTCTTAGAATCATAGAATCACCAGGTTGGAAAAGACCCACTGGATCATCGAGTCCAACCATTCCAACCAAACACTAAACCATGTCCCTCAGCACCTCGTCCACCTGTCCCTTTAACACCTCCAGGGAGGGTGCTCTTGAGAGCAAGATGAGCCCAGACAGGCCCCTCTTATCCTCTGCTACATCTCTGCCTCACACCAGCATTTCCGATGCCTCCTGCTGAAAAGATAACCGGTGCGTTACTGCCAGAGACCTCCAGCCCCACCGTGAAGGATTCAGGCCTTGTCTAGCTGCATCAGCACAGTGAAAATTAAGAGCTGCTTGTAGTCCCACAGCCAGCGGGCACGACAGCAAACCACAGGGATCCATTACCCAGGGACAGAGAGACCCAAGGAGAGCCCAGGGAGCAGGTCACAGAGGAGATGACAAGGAGGCAACCGGGCTCCAAGAAGCCCCAGTGCTTACGGTCAAGCTCCAGGGGCTGGGAGATCCCCAGGGGCATCTCTCCAGTACCAGAAGCTGGAAGGCATCTGTCCCTCCCACTTGGCCCTGGGCAAGGTGACAGGATGAGCCCTCAGGTCCTGGGGAAGGACAGGAAGCATGAAACCTGGGAATCCCATTTTGCCCTCTCTGTCCTTCTCTGGGGCCAGCGAGCTCGCCCCGAGATGGGAGGACGAGGAGCACAGCCCCAGCCCCATCTGAGGGGGCAGAAGGACCAGGAGGCCCATCAGGACCTCATCCTGGTGCTTCAGCCCAGACCCTTCTTCCCCAAGTCCCTCTGGGCTCCAGAACTGCCCAGGGAGAGCTGGTATCCATGGGGGAGCCCCCCGGTGCCTCATAAGGAGGCTGGGGGGACCCCAGTGCCTCACAAAGATTTAAGGGGGCTTGGAGAACCTGGTGCCTCATGAGGAGAATGGAGAGGCTGGGGGACCCCGGTGCCCCATGAGAGACGGGGGGGCCTGGGGGGTTCTGCTGGCTCATGAGGAGGCGGGAGGGCTGTGGGGGAGACTGGAGGGGCTGAGGGGCACGAGTACCTCACGAGGAGGTTGGGGAAGATGGGACTGGGGGTCCCTGGTGCCAGTTGAGGAGGATGGGGTGGGGGGGTGTGAGGGGATCCCAGTGCCCCAGGAGGAGTCTGGGGCACTATGGGGAAGATCAGGGGGGACTGGGGGACCCCAGTGCCCCATGGTGGGGGGGCTGAGGGGACCCTGCTGCCTCATGAGGAAGGGGGGCTGGGGTGGAGGTGGGGGGTGCTGGAGTCCCCAGTGCCAATATGGGGGGTCCGGGCCCTGGTGCCCAGAAGCTGGGGAAGGGGCTGGGGGACACCCGCGGGGGGTGGGGTCGGGGGTCCCAGTGCCCTTGAGGAGGGGGGATTGGATAGAGAGTGGGGGTGCTGGGGATCCCGGTGCCCATGGAGGGCGGGGTGAGGGGGGAGCTGGAGTGGAGATGGGAGCCCCATTTCCCATGGGGAAGGGGAGTTAGGGTGGAGATGAGGGGGGGTAGGGCCCCAGTGCCCATGGGGGGTTGGAGATAAGGGGGACCTGGTGCCCACGCTGGGGGGAGCTGGGGTGGAGACAGGGGGTGAGACGGGGGAGTTGTGGGCCCCGGTACCCACGGGAAGGGGGGGATTGGGTAGAGACAGGGGGGGCTGGGGGGCCGGCACCCACGGGGATGGGGGTTGGGGGGCCCCGGTGCCCATGGTGGAGAGGGGGGAGGGCTGGGATGGAGACGGGGTGGTTCCGGGTCCCGGTGGCGGCCCGAGGCCCCGCGGGAGGGAGGGAGGGGGCGCTGAGGGGAGGCCGCGCGGCGCTCTTACCGGGCTCCGCCGTCCGCCGCGGCCCGGCCACCTGCCCCGGGAGGGGCGGAGCGCGGCACGGCCCGCCGGGAGCTGCGGCCCCGCCCGCCGGCAGCCACAAGGGGCGGAGAGCGCGGCGGGGCAGCGCGAGGGCTCTGTGGCGCAATGGATAGCGCATTGGACTTCTAGCGTGGTGACGGGAGTCATTCAAAGGTTGTGGGTTCGAGTCCCACCAGAGTCGTCTTTTACTTCTATTTTTTTTTTATTTTTTGCTGCGACGGGAATGGCCCTGGGCGGGGAGGCACGTTCGAGAGCTGGGTCGGGAATGCCGTCCCTGGAATTAATAAATATTCATGAATGCCATCCCCAGAATCCATAAACACTAATTGATGCCATCCCTGCAATCAATAAATGTGCATCAGTGCCATCCCTGGAATCAATAAATGTGCATCGATGCCATCCCTGCAATTAACACACACATCAATGCCATCCCTGAAATCAATAAATGTGCACTGATGCCCTATAATCAATAAATATTAATTGATGCCACCCCTGCAATCAATAAATGTGCATCGATGCCATCCCTGGAACTAACACACACATCAATGCCATCCCTGGAATCAATAAATGTGCACTGATGCCCTATAATCAATAAATATTAATTGATGCCACCCCTGCAATCAATAAATGTGCATCGATGCCATCCCAGCGATTAATAAATGTGCACTGATGCCATCCCAGGGATTAATACATGTGCATCGATGCCATCCTTAGAATTCATAGAACAGTTTGAGTTGGAAGGCACCTTAGAGATCATCCAGTTCCAACCCCCCTGCCATGGGGTGGAATTAATAAATGGGCATTGATCGCAGCAGATCCACGTGTGATTCAGCATCAGCATCATTCTGGAACTAGATGACCTTTAAGGTCCCTTCTAACACAAACTAATCTATGATTCTATGATATCACTACTTCTGCCTGAGCGGCGTGGGCAGCACCACTGCTGGTGGTTGTTCTGGGGCTGCCACTCAGCCATGGCAAATACACCCCAAATTAAATTCATTTCTGCGTGACTTGTGCCTGACCTGGCAAACTCCCCCCTCTGCTCCCCCCTCCTTCCTTCTCGCAGTGGCAAACAGGAGCCACAGTGGCCGTGATGTGATCCGGCTGAGCAGATGCAGTTTAAAATTACACCGTTTCTGTAGCGTTGGCACCAGCCCATCAAGCAGCACGCGGCTGCGCGAAGGCGGTACGACCGCTGCCGGCAGCCTGAGCACTGCACGGCCACGTTAAATAACCCAGAGTACAGCAAAACCCTCTCTCATAACCATCATTTCCCGAGTTTCCTTGAGTGCCGTGCATGGCTTCTGGAAGCAGCGGATCTTTGCAGCCCTTCGGTTCAACCACCCCAAAGCTCTGATGCGTTTCCGGCGCAGAAAAGCACATTTCAGGATTGTTTTAGGGCCAAATGCATCTCAAGCAGTGCAATAGGACAACCCCCACTCTGTGCATTTTACCAGCAGCAAAAGGATATATTTATATGATATCCCTCGTTTATCTGCTTGATGTAAATCCAGAGGCCAAGGGGAGGAGAAAAACCCAAAGTCTGGCTGGTGGGGGGGTGAAGGCAGAAGCTGACATGGGAAGTCTGGGGTGCGGGAAGAAAGCAAGTCCCTCTGTCCTGGTGTCTGCTTTTAAGTGTTCCCCAAAACCCAAGAGTTTTGCCCCTGCTCACCCTGTGGGATGGGGCAGCTCTGACCCCCGGTCGCACTGGTCCAGCAGCCCATGGGAAACTGGGACGGGACTGGTGAAGCTCACAGCAGGGCAACGCCGTGTCCCCCAGCTGCCACCAAAGGATGCCAGTCAGAGCCCCCCAGCTCTCTCTCTCCTGGGAAACAGAATTGCTTTAGGAAGCCCCAGCCCCGCTCCCCTCCTTCTCTGCACTCCAATCTTCTTCTGTCCAGGATTTTCTGCAACGACCACCGCAAGGAGCCACTCAACAGCCCAGCACCCCCAGATCCCAGCTGGAAAGAAGTGGCTCTGCAACCCGTTTCGTGCCCTGGTCCCCAGGGATGTGCGGCCACACGTGCTCTGCCATCACCTACTGCCACACACAAAGAACAGCAGACCCCACTAGAGCAAAAAAGGCATAAGATTTCATGTCTGATCTTCCCCTCAGAAAGGGAGATGGGGCAGAAGGAGAGAGGTAATGAGCCACAAGCTCCACCGTGGATTTTATTAAGCAAGAAGGAATTTCAACAGCAAACCCACAGGTAGACAGAGCCTGTGGCCTCGTGGCTCTCTGCCCTCACATCTGACAGCCCTGCACTGCAGCCACTGGCAGTCTGGAGCCTTGTTTAATTAACCCAGACAGCAATCAGCTCCCAGATGCAGTGAGAGCAGCCGCCGTTTCTGCACTCCCAGACCCTTATTCCCAATCACATAATTTTGTTGCCCAAGGAGATCATTCCTACTGAAAACCCAGCCCAATCATGTGAATTTCAGTGTTTTTGAAGGGAAGGGACTACAGGGAGACACAACAGCCAATTGAGCCGGGATAATATCCACAGTATCCCTGCCTGGGTGCAATCGTGTGCCACCTAATCTCCATGGTGTGAGGCACATCCTCTATGACCCATCAAGAGACCAGTAAGGCACCAGTACAGGATGGCATTTCACTGTTGCGCACACCAAATCTGACCCTGGGCTCCTCTTGTGAATCACTAGTTTAGCTCCAGTCCAGGGCGTCTCCAAGACTTTAAGCCTCGGTCTTCCCTGGAGGGTGGGTGGAGGGATTTACCTGTACAGCCTGAGAGGTGCTGAAGGCCAAGTTGGCTCTGGTGTGTTGTAAACCAGCTCTCCTCCCTCCCCATCCCAGCATTTCAGAGCATCAATACTGGAGCCAGCAGCCAGGCCCAGCTGGCAAAGGCACAACAGGACTTGCCGTCCCTCCACTGAATCACAAACAGCAGGAAGGGTCAAGTTTTGTCACAGCACCAGGAGATGCCACTTGGCCTCTGCCAACAGGAGGGTGCCAGCTCTTGGCAGGAGAAAACTCAGGCCCCGGGTGCGTGGCAGCTGCGGGCAGGGCCACGCTGTGCTCCTGGACAGGAGAAGACGGAGCACAGCAGGGGAAGGCTGCTGCCTGCCAACAGGGATCTCCTGCCCCCCTCCCTGGACTTGAGCTCTCACACTCGAACGGCCGGGGGAGGGAAGATGCCGATCTCCTGCCGCAGGGAATCCACTGGCTGCTCCCAGCGCTGCTCGTAGTAGATGTTCAGGACACAGTTAGCATTGCGCCCACTTCGAATTGCCCAGGGAACCAGCTCAGTGGCCAGGACCTGCAGTTTTCTGGAAAAGAATACAGGAGGAGACGACTTCAATTTCCATGTTTTGCTTTTGATTTCCTTTTTCAAGTCTCCATCGCAAGCAGATGCCAAGACACTGTGTCCCATATACTCCTCCATCCTTTTAGCATCCCTCCTACTTAACTCACAGGGGAAACTGAGGCACGGAAGAGGATTGTGTGCCAGGAAGGTTACAGTCAACTGCAAATTCAAGACCAGAACTCAGGTTCTGCAATCTCCAAACCGTGCTGGGCCACCAAAACAGATGTGCTGGGGCAAGAAATGGCAGCCAGTGTGGCTAAGAGTCCCACTGGCCCTCAATATGTGTGCAGCCAAGGGCAGCCAGGCCCAGGCACTGCTCCTGCTGCCTGGCACAGAAGAGTCAGCACTGGAAGCAGATGAAGCATCAGATTCTGCTTCAGTGGCCAGGCAAAGCCGTATCTCCCAACGCCACCAATTCCCTGGGCTGCAGGGGCAGAGCAGACAGTTCATATGAGGGATCCCCATCTCACCCCTCCCTGCTAACTAGCAGTGTCCCCTCTCTGGCTGCAGAGGACCATGGCAAGCAGCACCCAGGCTGAGACTCCCTCCGTATTGGGCAGCACCTACCGTGCGCTTAGATGGACGGGGCCAAACGCTGCTCCTAGGACACACATGGGCAGCCCCGTCTGGATGGCCTCGAACCACTTCACCACGACCTCACCTGGGAGGGAACAGAGAGACCATGAGTGAGCAAGGGGCCT
Source organism: Phaenicophaeus curvirostris (assembly GCF_032191515.1). Taxonomy (NCBI): domain Eukaryota; kingdom Metazoa; phylum Chordata; class Aves; order Cuculiformes; family Cuculidae; genus Phaenicophaeus; species Phaenicophaeus curvirostris. Next base: position 6,786,087 of record NC_091411.1, read on the forward strand.
GGGTCAAGGATGAGCCAGGGCCACAGGGTCTGGCAAAGCAGGCTGCACGCTCTGCTGCTTGCCGAGGACGGCTACGCACCCATCGCCTCCGCCTCTGCAGCAGGACTTGGGAAATGTTCCTGGCCATGGCTTCATCCTGTGTTAGGATGAGCCTTGTCATGTGCCACCCACACAAGAGGCACGGCCTGGGGCCCGTGGGGGAGCAGCACCTTGCAGTCAATGCCCCGCGAGCTTGAGAAACACCTCCCTGCAGATCTTCAGCAACGCTTCTGCCGAAGCCTGATCCCCTGTGTGGCTTTTCTCGTCCCTCAGCATGGGACAGAGCTTTTACAAATGACACTAGGTCTCAGCCAAAGCTCGCGTAGGAGACCTGATGTGCCAGTTCCTGCTGGCTCACCAGCAAGGCTCGACTTACGACTTGTTGTTGAGTCAGACGCAAAATGAGGGCAAAGGACATGGGGACGTGCAGATAAGGAGCAACAAGAACCCCCCTCGCTTCTGCCTTTGCTAAGAGCTTGTGAAATATTCCTTGTTTGCTGCCACCCTCCCTGCCAGGCAGCAACCACCCACCCACCCGCCCACCCAGTTGCTGCCTGCACCCAGGGCTTGGGCAGAGCATCTCTCAGCAGGGGAAAGGTGACACCCCGCAGGCTTTCAGTCACCACAGAGCCAGCAATGAAGGACAGCGATGATGAAATCTCACCGCACCCCTCCCTGGGCTGAGGTTCTGGGATTCTGACCGGCCCAGCCCGCACCGTTCCTGGGAGAGGTGGCCAAGCACCTCTGGCAGGGTTCAGCAGCGCAGCCCTCTGTGACCACTGCTGCTCACCTAGCATGTTGGTTGGCATCCCTAGGAGGGTGTGCATCAGATCGTGGACTTCTCGGTACCGCTGGATCACGTACGCCAGCTCCTCATCATCAACAAACTTGGGTGGCATGCGGGTGTCTGGAGAAACCTTCTGCAAATCCAAAGAGGTTCAATTCAGTTGATCCTCAGGGATCAACAACAGCCGTTCGCGTGCTGTGAAACCCCACACTCACATTTTCTTCCAAGAACCGGACATACTCTCGGCCCAGTGTGCCATCCGGCAGCCCCTGCAGCTTGGTCATGTCCAGGGTGGAGAGACGGATGCGAGGCCGTTCCCTGAAAGCAAAACGCAGGTCAGTGAGACTCCCAGTGAAACCCATAGCTGGTGGTCCTGGAGAAAAAGAGCGCCTGGCAGCCTTCATCCTCTGCCTCTGCTCTTCCCAGGCATTTTCCTTGCGTGGATCCTGACTGCTCACCGCAGGGATAGTACCATCTTTATTTCTGTTGCTGAGGCTGGGACACAAATTGCTTAAAGAATCTACCTAAAGCCTTGGCAGTTAGAGAGCTCTCATCTTATGCCCTTGTAGCAACCCTGGTTGGAAAAACACCAGTGTCCTCGGCACCAGAATGCTGTCAACAGTTGGCCCCAGGAGAGCAAAGCTCTTCAGTTGTTCCTGCAAGGCAGCCAGAGCTTCAAAGGAACAATCCCAAAAAGGGGAGGGAATCTGTTCTAAATGCAGGTCAAATTTCTCTCCTGCTCAGGCTTTTACCACCAGCCACGTGGCAGCCACATAGGGAAAGGTCTCCTCTCCAGGTTGTTGGCAAACAGGTGCCCCACAGCCCTGGAACTAAACAAAAGCCCTTTTATTTCTAGGCACAGAATAAATTCTTCCCATGATAAAAGCCCTGCAGTGGATTCAGGAGCTGCTCAGCTGGAATGGAGGTGCCAGTGAGATAAAAGGACTGACACCAGCTTCACCCTGGCTCCAGATGCTTCCTTGTGGATTTGGTGTCAAAGTGATCTCAGCAGCTTGGGGGATTGAAAAAAAAAAAAAAAAAAAGAATGCACAAATTGAACCGCTGCAAATCCCTGCAACATCACGGGGCAAGGAGCATGCAGGGACATCTCTCCCCAACCCTCAGTGCCTTTGCTGCCCTCTTTCCCTGAGCAGTTCCTCCGGGTTTCAGCCTCATACTGGTGCTCTGCATGCCTTGTCAGGTCAGCATCAGGAGCCAAGATCAGGCTGCTCTGTGCAAACATACAGCAAAAGGCAGCTCTTCCCCAGCCCCATGTGGTACAGCCCAAATGATGCAAAAGCAGCAGGCGTGAGATATAATGAGCAGGGAGAAGGCAAGCAAATAAGCAGTAAGATCTTGGTTAATGATAAGTCCCTCCTGGTCCTCAGCCTTGCTGCGCTCAACAAGTCCTTGCAGACATGGAAGCAGAAGTCTTAACAAGGAACACAAGAGAAGGGGCCTCATTTCACAGCTTGAAGTGACTCTGCAGGTGGCAGGAAAGAAAATATGGAGGTGCCTAAGGAAGAGGCAGACCAGCAGAGATGAAATTTCCAACACAAGATGTGGCAGCAGGTGCAGGGGAGAAATTCATGGACGTTGTGCATTTTCATTGCTGCGGTGATGAAACCCATGGATTTCTCCCCTGCACTGGATGCTGCATCTCCTTGTGTTGGCAGAACAGACCTACAGCAACAGGCTGCCCACGGAGGTGGCTGAGTCACCTTCCCTGGAGGGGTTTAAGGGACAGGTGGACGAGGTGCTGAGGGACATAGTTTAGTATTTGATAGGATTGGTTGGACTCGATGATCCAGTGGGTCTTTTCCAACCTGGTGATTCTATGATTCAACACTGAAACAGGGCTGGCTCCAGTGCCTCCTGGACCCCAAGAGCTAAAATAAAGTAAAATAAACAACCTGGAGGGTTAGAGCTAACAAAACGCCTGTGCTGCTTCCAAGCCAGGGAGCACAGGGCTTTCCTTCCACAGGGCCCAAGAGCTTGACCTCACGTCTCCCCACCACGAACCACACGGCAAGGGAAGGATGGATGTGTCAGGACGCACTGGAGGATGCGGTAACCTTCAGGGTGGTGTTTCATCTTGTCTCGCAGGCTGGGCAAGGCAAGGCAGCCTGTGGTCTCCCCGAGAACTGCCACCATGTCTGAAAGAGACCAGAGAATCATAGAATAACTAGGTTGGAAGAGACCCACCGGATCATCGAGTCCAACCATTCCCATCAAACACTAAACCATGTCCCTCAGCACCTCGCCCACCCGTCCCTTAAACCCCTCCAGGGAAGGTGACTCAACCCCCTCCCTGGGCAGCCTCTGCCAGTGCCCAGTGACCCTTTCTGTGAAGAATTTTTTCCTAATGTCCAGCCTCAACCTCCCCTGGCGGAGCTTGAGGCCATTCCCTCTCGTCCTGTCCCCTGTCCCTTGGGAGAAGAGCCCAGCTCCCTCCTCTCCACAACCTCCTTTCAGGGAGTTGGAGAGAGCAATGAGGTCTCCCCTCAGCCTCCTCTTCTCCAGGCTAAACACCCCCAGCTCTCTCAGCCACTCCTCATAAGGCCTGTTCTCCAGCCCCTTCACCAGCTTCGTTGCTCTTCTCTGGACTCGCTCCAGAGCCTCAACATCCTTCTTGTGGTGAGGGGCCCAGAACTGAACACAGGATTTGAGGAGTGGTCTCCCCAGTGCCGAGTACAGAGGGAGAAGAACCTCCCTGGCCCTGCTGGTCACTCCGTGTCTGATCCAAGCCAAGATGCCATTGGCCTTCTTGGCCACCTGGGCCACTGCTGGCTCCTGTTCAGTCGCTGCTAACCAACACCCCCAGGTCCCTGGACCCAGGTCCTCATGAACCATGGATCTTCAGCCTCAGGGCTGGTGTCACTCATAGGGGTAGACGTATGGATGTAGGAGCAGGCATGAGGCCTGAGGGACCAAGGAGGAGTGAGAAGGGGCTGGGTAGTATCACAGGGAGTCTGGAGAGGTTTCTCATCTCCTCTCTTCCAGGCTCCTGAACCTCCCCTGGCAGAGCTTGAGGCCATTCCCTCACGTCCAAGGGGGACAGGGGACAGGACGTGAGGGAATGGCCTCAAGCTCCGTGTCTGGGGCAGGACTGGACGAGCTTTGAGCCCCTTTCCCCCTCACCCCGATCCCCCCCGGCTCTCACCGTGCCTGTAGGGATCGTACAGGGCCATGGCGGCCGAGCCGGCGGCCAGCAGCGCCTTCTGCAGCGGGCTGGTGGGGATGTGCCCGGGGTAGAGCCGCCACTGCCCTTCCTCCCCCCCTCCATCCTCCTCCTCCTCCTCCTTCACGGTGCCCCACACCGCCCGCAGCCCGGCTCTGGCTCGCCCCGAGCCCCTCAGCACCCGCAGCAGCGGCACCATCGCCTCCCTCTCCCCTCTATCCCCCTCTTTGTCCCCTCCTCCGTCCCCCGGAGGGTGCTGGGAGGGCGGAGCGGCGTCATGGCGGTGCCGGCCGGGCTCTTCGCCGTCTACAAGCCGGCGGGGGTGGCCTGGGGCCGCGTCCGGGAGGCGGTGGAGACGCGGTTGCTGCGCGGTGACATCCTCGTCCCCATCCTCTTTCCCTCCTCATCCCCTCAGTCCCCTCCCAGCCACCCCTGTCCCCCTCCTCATCCCCTCAGTTCCCTCACAGACACCCCTGTCCCCCTCCTCATCCCCTCAGTTCCCTCCCAGCCACCCCTGTCCCCCTCCTCATCCCCTCAGTTCCCTCACAGACACCCCTGCCCCCGCCCTATCCCCCTATTCCCTCCCATTTCCCCTGAGCCACCCACTCCCCTCCATTCCCTCCCATTTCCCCTCAGCCACCTCCTATCCCCCTTTCTGTCCCCCCTCATTCCTTCCCCATTTCCCCCCAGCCACCCCTGCCCCCCTCCTCATCCCCCCCGGTTCTCTCCCAGCCACCCCGTCCCCCTCCCTGTCCCCCCTCATTCCTTTCTCATTTCCTCCCCAGCCACCCCTGTCCCCCTATTCCTTCCCATTTTGCCTCAGCCACCTCCTGTCCCCCTCCCTGTCCTCCCCCATTCCTTCCCCATTTCCCCCCAGCCACCCCTGTCCCCTTATTCCCTCCTCACCCCCCCAGCCACCCTAGTTCCCTCCATTCCTTCCCCATTCCCTTCTCGTTTCCCCTCTCCGTGACCTCTGTCCCCCTCCCCGTTCCATCCTCATTCCCCCTAGTTGGCCCTGTCCCCCTCCCCATGCCCCCCCAGTTGCCCCATCCTCCCTGATTCCTTCCCCATACCCCTCAATTCCCTCCCCATTCCCTCCCAGCCACCCCTGTCCCCCTCCTCATCCTCTCCATTCCCTCCCTATTCCCCCCAGCCATCCCTGTCCCCCCATCCCTTCCCTGTTCTCCCCAGCTGCCCCGTCCCCCTCCCCATTCCACTCCATTCCCTCCCCATTGCCCCCAGCCACCCGTGTCTCCCTCCCCTCTCCCTCCACATTTCCCCCCCAGCCACCCCTGATGCTCCCATTCCCTCCTCGTGCCCCCCAGCCACCCCCAACCTCCCCGTTCCCTCCCTGTTCCCCTCCAGCCACCCCAGATCCCCGCTGTTCACTCCCTATTCCATGCTGCCCACCCTTCCGTTGCCTCCTGGTCACCCCTGACCACCCCCCCAGTTGCCCACTGGTCGCCCCTGACCCCCTCCCCATTGCCGGGCACCCCTGACCGCCTCCTCATTGCCCTCTACTTCTCTTACAGAGCTGAACGCGCTGCCAGAGCGCCCCCCACGCCAACAGATCCGCTTCTTGCCAGCCCCGGGCGATGGCGAGTCCAGGGTCACGGAGCTGGTGGCCACCAGGTTGCCTGTGCTGGCTGACCACCCCCTCGGTAAGGGCTGCCACGGAATTCTCAGCTTGGGAGGGGGCAGCGGGGATACCCAGGGCAATGGAGGGCCCAGCGCGATGAGGATCCTTGGGGTGATGGGGGGCCTTGAGGATCCGATGGAGATCTTCAGGGTGATGGAGATCCCTGGGGCGATGGGGGCCTGGGGCCTCAGCCTGGGAGGGGTGCTGGGAGCCCTGGGCCAGCCCCAGCGCTGTGTCCGTTGCAGTCCGAGGCCCGCGGTTCAGGCGGCTGAAGATCGGAGCGGGTCACCGGCTGGATGTGAAAGCCTCGGGAGTCTTCGGTGGGTCTCATCTCAAAGCCTCGCTGCATCCCGCTGGCCACGAGGTGATGGGTTTCCGTGTATGGAAGAAGTAGTGAATGCTGCACCCCTGGGTCTCACAACCCAGTCGGGGCTATAAATGCTAAAAACCAGAAGAAATGATCCAACAAGACGCAGGCAACGATGGGAGCAACCCCTTAGCCCCAGCACTCAAGGCTTTGCTGTGACACTGCGCTCCTGCCCTTGACACGGAAATTTTTCACGGAAAGGGTCATTGGGCACTGGAACAGGCTGACCAGGGAGGGGGTTGAGTCACCTTCCCTGGAGGTGTTTAAGGGACGGGTGGACGAGGCGCTGAGGGACATGGTTTAGTGTTTGATGGGAATGGTTGGAGTCAATGATCTGGTGGGTCTTTTCCAACCTGGTGATTCTATGATTCTATGACACCATCTGTGATCTGCTACCTAACACCCCTGTCCCTGCTCTGCCGCTCGAGTTGGCCTTGCTGTGGCCAGCGTTGCTCGGCATTTGCCCTGGAGCACCCAGGTGGAAAGCTCTGGGAAAATCCAAGTGCCCCAGTTACAGCTTTATCCTAACTTTAATGGCAGGTGGTAATTTGGGGGTTTAATTGCGTTGCCCAGATGTGATTGCAAGCAGACACGGCCCTGTCTAGGGGGGAGGAAAAGCAGCGCTGTGTAAGGTGTCAGTAAACTTCCATGTGGCTGAATAACGGGTTCCCCGTCTCCTGTGTTTCAGTGCTTGGCATAGGCCACGGGAACAAGCTACTCACGGATCGGTACAACTGCCACCTGACCAAGGTAGGTGATGGTCCTGGATGGCCTCGGAACATCCGAGTGCAATGACACACTTGGTTCCTGCCCTGGTGCCACGGATTGGCCTTAGGATAAGTGATTCTGCTTTAGTCTCAAACCCACCAATGCTTCTGAGAGCCTTTTAGGGTCCAGAACTTCATCCTTCACCAGGGCATCCAGACGTGGCTGCATGAGCAGAGGACACAGCTGTCTTTGTGCAGCAGCATCACAGCCTGCGCTTCCTAACAGCTGCGGGGCAGGATATTGTTACTTAATTGTTTGGCATATTTGTTTGATAAATGGCATTCTCTGTCCTTCTTCCAGGTTTACACTGTCGGTGGGCTGTTTGGAAAAGCCACTGATGACTTCTCAGACACAGGGAAGCTGATAGAGAAGACAACATTTGGTAAGAAACTGAATTAATGTGGTTTTTTTAAACAAAAAGCCCCAAACAGAATACCAAACAAACGGGATGCTAACTGTAAAGCCTTTAACCTGGTAAATCACACACAGATTAAAGGTACGTGCGCCTTAAATGCTTTCTAGTTTTTGTTTGTACATGCAGCCCACGCGCAGTCCTGACGCTGTGGTCCTGTGCCAAATACAACCACAATATATCAAAAGCCAGTATGAGTCCTGATCGCAGTGATTGGTAACTGGGTTGGGCAGGACCCAGATCTCTCCATAAATCATTCCTAGAGACAGTGGTTAGACGCTTTCATTGAATGAAACTCATCAAACACCTGATAAGAGAAACTGGAGCCAACGTCCTGAAGTCAGTTAAGCACAGTTACTCTTCCCTTCGTAGCCCAGCGCTGCTCTGTGCATTTGCCACAGTGCAGCCAGCAGTGACTCTGCTAAAGCCGCTTCTTGCAGTTCTCATCAGCCCGGTTGGATGTGACTGCCTGCCAAAGGGACAGCAGTACCCTGGTGGCACATTTCAGGCTGCTGTCTCTTCTGTTTCTGGATGGATAATTGAGACTTTGTTTCTACCTTAACATTTGCAGATCATATCACAAGGGAGAAGCTGGAACGGATTCTCGCTGTCATTCAAGGAACAAACCATAAGGCCCTGCTGATGTACGTATCCAGTGGGGAAATGCAGCTGATCTGACCTGACTGCCAATCGCTGGGCTTTAAAACAAATGAGAGGATTTTGTTTGCCACAATCCAAGTCATTAAAGGTTGGAGTGCTAGATGGGAACAGAACGAAGTTACTCTGAGCGCTCTGTACTTTGGTGAGAGGTTGTGGTTAAGTGTCCTTGTGTCCTGAAATCTCCAGCTATTGTAGAACCTATTAGCTACATTAGGGCGTACAAAAACACCTTGTAGCTGTGACCAAGCACCTCCCTCCCAAACTGTGCTACCCTTCTGACAGTACTTGTAGCATTAAAATATATGCAAAGACTCAGATATAAGCAGTTTTAAGAATAAAGATGCCAGCTCGACTTTAATTGGGGGGGTGAAGATAGTTTGAATCCTAATACAGAGAAGTACTAAGTGTCTGCACTCCTCTCCTTTTTCCAGGCATTCTAACATTGATATGAAAACGCAAGAGGCGTATGAGCTGGCTGTCAAAGGGTTGATTCGCCCCATGGGAAAAAGCCCTCCGATAATCACAGCCATCCGATGCCTCCAGTTCACACTTCCAGAATTCCAGCTAGGTAGGACTGGTAGAAAAACATCCGGGGCAAGCCTGAGTATACACTATGGCAAATAAGTCAGTAAACCTCAGTTTCTTATTCATGATTTAATGCAAAATAAGTTGGTGGGAACTTTGTATTAACAGATAACTGGTAATCTCTGCAGAAAATGTAATGTTTTGTAGTTTGCAGAGTTGCGAAAGCGTCTCCTCATTAAATGAACTCTTTAGTGCGGTGGAAATACTGTGTTAGGGCAAAGTCTGGAACCCTTACTGTACTGAAGCTGCTACAGTAAATCAAGCCAGCCGTGCACATAGCTCACAGGCTTTTCCCTGCCAGTTAGATCTTGGACTGAAGCAAGAAAATTTGTGTAGCGAATACCTGTGGGGCAGGATTCTTCCTTACCCCAGTGTTTCAATGTAATGCAGCTCAGCGTGGGTGATTTGTTTTTTAAGCATCATTTGCTTTCCTGCAGCCACTCTCCTCACTAATTACTTGCCTTATTAAAAAGGCACATTTTCTTATCCACTTTCAAATACCTAAATTTCTACATTACTCTTCTGTATCTCTGTTTTCTATAACATTCACTTTGGGAGGGGCCAGGACACCCCGCAATATTCCAGGAAAACATCCACACATGCTGTATCTTAAACAGGCTTTTCTACCAAACCAGTTCTTTCAGCATCACTCAATTTACAAACAAGGTCTGGGTTTGTGTCAATGCTTTGCTGCTTCTGATAGAACCTCTTTGTCCTTCTAGAAATCCACTGCTTGCACGAGACTCAGCAGTACCTCCGAAAAATAGTCCATGAGATCGGTTTGGAGCTGAAATCATCTGCTGTCTGCACGCAAGTGCGAAGAATACGCGATGGCGTTTTCACACTGGATGATGCTCTCCTGAGAACCCAGTGGGACCTGCAGAGTGTACGGAACGCAATTGGGAACTGTCAGCTCAAAGTGCAAACAGAGATAGAGAAAACACTAGGCCATCAGGATAAAAGCCTCCTTCAGGAGATGGATGCGGAGATGGCCCACGCTGCGGACAGCTGAGTGCGTGCTCTGGAGGGAACGTCCACGAGCCACGTCTGTAGCACAATAACGCAGCTACACGCTGACAGCGTGATGGACAGCAGAAGGAAAGAGGTTAATTGCAGTTCATTTCCACCCTTTCCTTGAGCTGACTTTAATCAGAGAGGCATTTTTTTCAGTGACAGGCTGCATAATGTTTTTTTAAAGCATCACAAACAGTTCATTAACAGGAGCTGGCTGTGCCAAAATTCTTGTTGACTTCGGGAACATTAGGTTGCTAAGGGATATAAAAACCCATCCCCAAATTGTTTAGCAGCAGGAAATAGCGTCTCACAGAGCTGCGTTCCCTTGATTGCATGGATTTGTTTGTTCCTTGCCATTGGCAGCAAAACTTATCTACTATATGGATTTTATTTTCCCTCTGTTGTCTAGAGTATTTTCTTCCCATCAGTCCTGCTTTCAGACACATAAGAACTGAAAATCAGACTAAGAGGGATGTGCAGGAGAAAATGCAGCTGACGCAAAGCAATGCAAGGAAATAGTTTTGTCCAGAGTGGGTGCATGTGATGAGGGAAATGGCTTGTAATGGGAACTGATGTGGAAGGCACACCAGAAATAAACCTAAAAGTGACCTAAAGGTGAAGAGGCTGGTTCTTGGCTCACAGCTCATCCACAAGCACACTGACTCGTTAAAGAAAAGAGCATGATGCAGGAACCAAGGGTGTTGGGGGTCTATCCTGCTCTGCCACAGCTCCATGCAGACAGCATGCAGTGCCCTCACTCTAAGCGCTGCAATGCTGTTTGTTATCCACCAGCTCGTTACAGCTGGGGCTGATTGAGCACCAATACACTTTCTAAAGTTAAACTGAAAACCTGAAGTTATACTTACGTTATTGCACTCCATAGTTTTTCCAGCTATACGCGTAGCTAGCAAGGTTGGGAGTTTATTTATGGAAAGTAGATTTGTGCTGTTCCTCTTCAGGATTTGGATTTCATCCCCCATCTGACAGCCCTTCAGGTACAAGTACAAGGGGACGTGATGAAGTAATGAAGTGGCAGAGTGCAGTCTTGTCCTTAAGCACTCCAGCAGTCATTAACTGAGGTCCTGGCACCTATCAGTTATTCTAGGCTTCCTTGCTCTGTGCAGAGCAGCCGCAACAGCAGTGGAACAGAGCTGCAACCACGTGGCACATCATCGTGCCAGCTGCAGAGCTGCAGGGACTCCCCAAGGGCATTTGGCTCTTACCTCAGCGAGTTGGTTTTGTGTGTGTCCATCCTCCATGGACAAGGGACATCTTGTTGGAAGGGCTTGCTGGAAGTATAAACCCATCCCTGAAGTTCTGGAGCTTTGCAAAATGCTTTCACGGCTACAGCTGCAAGTTTTAATCCCAGCGCGCCTACAAGGAGGGGGAGAAAACGTGGACTTCTCAGTCTTTAAGTAACTGTTAGCACTGGCAGAGGCTGCCCAGGGCAGTGGTGGAGTCCCCATCCCTGAAGGGATTTAAAAGCTGTGTAGATGTGGTGCTTAAGGACACGATTTAGTGGTGGAGTTGGTAGTGTTGAGTTTATGGGTGGATTCTTATGATCTTAAAGGTCTTTTCCAACCTGAACAATTCTGTGGGCCTGACAGGAGACCAGGGAGGAAAGTGACTGGCAAGAAGGTCTCAGAAGCAGAAATGGGCAGGACAACAAGCTTGAGTGAAAAAAGGGACACGGGATCAGCAGTCAGCAGAGCACTGCAGCACTTAGAGCTGCCTGAAGCAGCCAAATTTAGTCTGTGCAGTCACCCTGCATCCTAACACCTGACACTGAAACGCTTGTATTCTCAACATAATTTTGTCTGCAGGGCACTGCTCGCTCTCACAGTGACTCTGCAGTCAGAGACCAAAGGCAATTCTGCACCTACCCATTACCAGTAGCGATGCCACAGTTTCCATTAAGAGTCCTCAGAAAACATCTGAATAATAGATGTTACAGTTGTCTCACAATATGGTTTAAGAATTTGTTCCCAGGCTCTTGAAGTGAATTACTGAGAAATGTGACAGCTGCTTTATTCGGAACGGACAGTTAAACACAACTTCACATTTTGCCATTTACTACAGAAATGATACAAAACCTCCAGATACCAGAGCAGCTCAGTACAAAAATGCAGAACACCCAGACCCATCTGGGTTTGATCATAAAACAAAACCAAGCCCTCAAACCACCACAACTTCAGCCTCCCTTCTTCCCTTCTGTTTCATTTTCTTTCACAGCAGCTTTTCCATTGCATACCTGTGTGCCTTCACTTCCTCTATCCATTCTGTATCCAAACAGTCCCTGGATGTTGTAGAGAAGCAAAGGCTCCATGGGAAGAGTCTTAACACCCACCTGAATTACAACCTTCCCCAGAAAGAAATAAATACCCTGTTGATCAGGTAGAAGATGAAATTATCTAAAGTCCTACAGCCCTTTCCCACAAGCAGGAAATGATGGATTCAACACTTTTCACATTCCAAAGCTACTTAGAAATCCGGGTGCTAACCCATACTCGGTTGCAATTCTACACAGGCACGTTTGAGGCCCCCTTACGTCAGCTCTAAACCAACAGGACACCAAAACAGTCCCATAACAGTCACTTTTGCAGGATGTGGCCATCTCCAGGCTCCAGGTTAGTCGCTAAGCTCCAGATCGTACTCAGGGTACATCTGCTTTGTAGTAACCCCTCGGATAACAGCTAGAAAAGAAAGAAATACCATTGCTTTCTTTAAACAGAGATTGGATCAGTCAGAAAAGGTGTGTTTTCCCCCCGGTAGCCCCTAGCTATTCCATGCAACCTCCCACAGCCAAGAAACCAGTCTAAGATTATTATCATTATTTCAAATATTCAGTTCTAAAAACATGCCAGGAAAATAACAACAGAAGGCTTTGCGCTTGCACAAGTGACTGGGTAACGTAAGCCTAGCGCTGAAGAATCTTTAAGACAAGTTCTGCCTTCACAGCTTTGTCGCTTCTCTCTCTGTCTGTATGAGAACACGGACTAGGAAGTTCTCCAGCAGCTTCTCCCTTCCTTACCCAGCTTGCCCAGCAGCATCTGCCCAGCGTCTTTAATGTCGTTGTACTCGTGGAGCAGAGAGATGTGCTTCTCCAGTTCCTCCAGGCTGTAGCCTCTGGAACAATAAAACCGGAGAGGTCAAGGACGCAGAGGGATCGCTGCCGCTACCTGCCACGCGAGGATATTTGAGATACCCGAGCGGGGCACACACAACGCAAAGCCTGAAGGCAGCAGGGCTCTTTATAGTTCAAAGCTGAAAGAAGAGAGATTTAGATTACATATTAAGAAATATTTTCCTCTGAGGGTGAGAAGGCCCTGGCACAGGTTGCCCAGAGAAGTTAGGGCTGCCCCATCCATGCAGGTGTTCAAGGCCAGGTTGGATGGGGCTTTGAGCAACCAGATCCAGTGGGAAGCATCCCTGCTTGGAACAGGACAGGCTTTGAGTTCCCTTCCAACCCAAACCATTCTACGAAGTCATTAACATGAAAGCTAGAAATGAGAAGACACTTGTTTTGAGTTTTTTTGCAACCTATCAAAAAAAACCCAATCCCCCCGAATCCTCAGAATCAAGTAGAAACAGGAAGAGGCTGCGGCAAATTCAATTTCTACACATCTCTAATCTGTAACTAGAGAAAAACAAATCAGAAAGTCTGCTTATCCTTGAGGATAAACCAAAAAGCTTTTGAAACAGCTTTTGTTGTCCTACCACTTCCATTCTGTGCACTACACATTATCTTAGAAAATATCACTCCTTCGCAACAAATAACCCACAGAGATCAGAGATTCCTTCTCTTTTAAAGTTAAGCAGCAATTTTATCTCAAAGCAGCCACTAATAAGCAGCCACCACAGTGTGTCGTAAGAAACCACAATAACACAGTTGCCAAAGTGTTCTACAGGCCACTTGCTTGCCTGGAAAACACCTCTGCTTCTTGAACAGAAAGGTTTAACCCACTGGCCTCAGACACAAATCAACTGAACACTTGATCAAGATGGAACAAAAAAGGAAACGGTTTTATCCGGGACTCAATTTGGCAGGTCACGCAAATCATGATCTCAGTTTTAATTCTCACATGAACAAACTCTTCTGGTAGCGTAACGTGTTGTAGTTATCACGACGGTTAAGATTATTCATTCCCAATTTACACGCAATTACCTCAGCAACATTTGCGGTAAAGTTAAAATCTTCTTCTCCAAGCTCCTAGTAAAACTTGTTTTGCTTTACCAAATAAACTGGAAAGAATTCCCTCTTGTCTTTAAGAGGTCCCACAACTGAAAACAACACTGTAAGCGATATTGCACAGCACAATAAAAACGGCATCATCAGAGCTCAGCTTTCAGCTCTAATTCCTGGATCACTTATTTTTTTATGAACTAAGATAACTGAGGCTTCATAGTGAACAAGGAACTTGCCAAGGACGTACTCAGACAATAACTGTGCAATCTCCTGGTCTAGAGCACGGTCTTTCTGTTTCAGCTCTTCAATTTTACACTCCAGGGCATCTTCATTTGCTCCATCCAGTTGGGAGGACCTCGGAGATGGGACCTTTAGAGCACAGAAGACATTTAACACAGGCGCAGCCCTGGATAAGCTGCTGGAGGGCAGAGATCAGAAAAATGTTCTGTGTGTCACTGAGTAAAGACACGGAAAAAAGGAAAAGTCAAGAATATCATAGAATCGTAGAATGGTTTGGGTTGGAAGGGACCTTAAAGATCATCCACTTCCAACCCCCTGCCATGGAGAGGGCATGTGCAGGTGATATATTTACCGGTTTATGTAACGTCAGCCAGCTCCGTACCTCATCCTACACCATTTTGCAGGTTTACAGCTACAATGAGAATTAAAACCCACCCCGCTGCGCTGTTCCAGAGCAGCTCCCGGCCAAAGCGGGGCCGGCAGGTACCGAGCAGCCTCACCCCCCGTGCCAAACCCTCCGGAGCAGGGCCCGCCGGGACTCACCGGGCACTTGAAGCCGGCCGCGCCGCCCCGCCGCCCGCCACCGGAGGCCCTGCCAAAGCAGAGGGCGCCGCGTCAGAGCCCGGGCGGCGGGGGCGCGGCCCGCGGGGCAGCGAGGGAGGGGAGGGGGCACCGGGGAACCGGCTCCTACCTCCTGAGCGGGCGGCGGGCAGGGCTGCGGCCTGCGATCGGCGGGACCCGCTCGGCCAGGGCTGGCGCCTCCCGCCGCACCGGCGCGGGCCGCGGGGCACGCCGGGAGCGGAAGTTCCGTCAGCACCGCGGGGCACGCTGGGAGTTGTAGTCTCTCCCCATCGCCGGGAGCTGTAGCGACGCGCGTCGCAAGGCACCCTGGGAGCTGTAGTGCCCCAATTGTCGGCGGCGCAAGGCTTGCTGGGAGTTGTGGTCACTCCGCCGCCGCAAGGCACGCCGGGAGTTGTAGTCCCCTCCCCGGGAGGGCCCAGCCGTGCGAGGGACCGAATGTCCCGTGTGAAGCTGCAGGTGGCATCGCGGTGTGGCGGGACGTAATGATCCCAGGCACTGCATCAATGCATCACAGCAGGTGCTGCTCAGTGCCTTCCACAAAATGCACGTTGTGACAGCATGGGAGGCCCCTGGGGCTGCAGGGGCCTCAGGGGGAGCTCAGGGGCTGTGGGGTTCCTGGTACAGTTGTCACTTCTGCAGGAGAAGCTGCTGTCACTCATGCTGCCCGCATCCCGCCTGGCCGGAGGGAACGCTGATGGTCCCACACGGTCCTGGGCGTGTGGCCGTTCCTGCTGAAGGCCACGGCTCTGCTGCCCAAGCCAGGCCACACGAAGCCAATGCAGCCTCTTGGATCAGCATGGAAAGAGCCACCCTGCAGCTCTCCTGGCCCGGCTGGCAAAGGGAAACTTGTCCCTGTGCAGGGCACGAGCTGGCGGCAGCCGTATCCGATTCCCTGAGCCGTGCTCTGCTGTAGCCACGCTTGGAAGGTCAAAGGAATCATAGAATCATAGAATAATCAGGCTGGAAGAGAACCACCGGATCATCGAGTCCAACCACTCCCATCAAACACTAAACCATGTCCCTCAGCACCTCGTCCACCCGTCCCTTAAACCCCTCCAGGGAAGGTGAATCAACCCCCTCCCTGGGCAGCCTCTGCCAGTGCCCAATGACCCTTTCTGTGAAGATTTTTTTCCTAATGTCCAGCCTGAACCTCCCCTGGCAGAGCTTGAGGCCTTTCCCTCTCGTCCTGTCCCCTGTCCCTTGGGAGAAGAGCCCAGCTCCCTCCTCTCCACAACCTCCTTTCAGGGAGTTGGAGAGAGCAATGAGGTCTCCCCTCTGCCTCCTCTTCTCCAGGCTAAACACCCCCAGCTCTCTCAGCCGTTCCTCATAAGGCCTGTTCTCCAGCCCCCTCACCAGCTTCGTTGCTCTTCTCTGGACTCGCTCCAGAGCCTCAACATCCTTCTTGTGGGGAGGGGCCCAGAACTGAACACAGGATTCGAGGAGTGGTCTCACCAGTGCCGAGTACAGAGGGCTCAGGAATGGGATCACACAGGGGATCACAAAACCCAGCCACCTGCGCTAACCACGACTTCAAAGGCCTCGGACATCAAAGTGACGCACACAAAATAGAAAGCTCTGCAGATTTGTAGGACATGCCCTACAAAGGACGAGGGAAGCCTGCCTGGCTCCCCAGGCTGGTTTCCAGCTGATGTTTGCTCTGGGCAATTGAGTCAATAGAGGAGTGTGGAGCAGTGCAGGGGGTCGGACAAGGGGAGGTGGGAGTACTGGGTGTCTCACAGGAGGAGCTGGGAGCTCTGGGTGTCCCCCATGAGGAACTGGGAGCTCTGCGGATCAGACAGGAGTGGGGCAGAGGGAGGAGCTGGGAGCACTGGGTGTCCCACAGGAGGAACTGGAAGCACTGTGTGTCCCACATGAAGAACTGGGAGCACTGGGTGTCTCACAGGAGGAGCTGGGAGCTTGGGATGTCCCACACAAGGAATGAGAGCTCTGGGGATCAGACAGGAGTGGGGCAGAGTGAGGATCTGGGAGCACTGGGTGTCCCACATGAAGAACTTGGAGCTCTGGTTGTCCCACAGGAGGAACTGGGAGCTCTGGGTGTCCCACACGAGGAACTGGGAGCACTGGGGATCAGACAGGAGTGGGGCAGGGTGTCCCAGTCGAGGAACTGGGAGCGCTGGGTGTCCCACATGAAGAACTGGGAGCTCTGGTTGTCCCACAGGAGGAACTGGGAGCACTGGGTGTCCCACATGAAGAACTGGGAGCACTGGGGATCAGGCAGAAGTGGGGCAGGGTGTCCCACTCAAGGAACGGGGAGCTCTGGGTGTCCCACATGAAGAACTGGGAGCTCTGGGTGTCCCACATGAAGAACTGGGAGCTTGGGGTGTCCCACATGAAGAACTGGGAGCACTGGGGATCAGACAGGAGTGGGGCAGAGTGTCCTACAGAAGGAACTGGGAGCACTGGGTGTCCCACAGGAGGAATTGGAAGCACTGGGTGTCCCACATGAAGAGCTGGGAGCACTGGGTGTCCCACATGAGGAACTGGGAGCTCTGGGTGTCCCACAGAAGGAACTGGGAGCACTGGGGATCAGACAGGAGTGGGGCAGTGAGGCGCTGAGAGCTCCGTGTGTCCCACAGGAGGAACTGGGAGAACTGGGTGTCCCATATGAAGAACTGGGAGCACTGGGGATCAGACAGGAGTGGGGTAGAGTGTCCCACAGAAGGAACTGGGAGCACTGGGTGTCCCACATGAAGAGCTGGGAGCACTTGGTGTCCCACATGAGGAACTGGGAGCTCCGTGTGTCCCACAGGAGGAGCCGGGAGCACTGGGTGTCTCACTTGAAGAACTGGGAGCTCTGGGGATCAGCCAGGAGCGGGGCAGTGAGGCGCTGAGGGCTCGGTGCGTCCCCCAGGCGGAGCCGGGAGCCCCGCGGGTCGGCGGGCAGCGCCGGTGCCCGAGGCGGGGCCGGGCCCGGCGGGAGCCGCGAGGGGCGCTGTGGCGGCGCTGACGTGGCCGGGGCGCGGGGCGGCCATGGCGGACGGCAGCGGGAGCAGGCAGAGCCGGCTGGCGGCGGCCAAGAAGAAGGTGAGGGGCTCTGTGTGTGTGTGTGTGGGGGGGGGGTGTCTCTGTCCTCCGGCGGCCGCGGGACGGGAGCCCCGGACCGAACGGGGGATGCTCGGTGCCGGCCACGGAACACACCGAGCAGCCCCGGGACCGCCCACGGGAGACCCGCGAGCCACGGGACCGGCCCTGGGATCCTCGATACAGGCCCCGGGCTCCCCGATCCCGACCCCCCGGATCCGCGGTACCGACCCCCCATCCCCGGGGAAGCAGGGGAGCCCGGGCCTGGCTACCGGGCGCGGTTTGGTTGCTGCCTCCTCCCCGCCCCCTTTTTGTGTTTGGGTTTTATTTTTCCTTTTCTATTTTTTTTTTTATGTTTTTTGCCCTTTAATTCCATGCCCAGGCCGGCTCGGCCCTCCCGCCCCCGCGGGATGCGGCTCGGTGTCAAAGTCACGGCGCTGGGAAAGTGTCCTGGAGCAGCTCGGGCTTCCATTTTGAAATCCTCCCAGTCAGATTCCGGGATCCCTCTTCTGATTCCTTCCTTCCTTCCTCCCCCTCTTCCTTCCTTCCTTCCTCTCTCCCCCCCTTCCTCCTTCCCTTCTGTCTCCCCTTCCCCCCTTCCCTCCTTCTTCCCCTTCCCCTCTTTCTTCCCCTTCCCCTCTTTCTTCCCCTTCCCCTCCTTCTTCCCCTTCCCCTCTTTCTTCCCCTTCCCCTCTTTCTTCCCCTTCCCCTCCTTCTTCCCCTTCCCCTCCTTCTTCCCCTTCCCTCCTTCTTCCCCTTCCCTCCTTCTTCCCCTTCCCTCCTTCTTCCCCTTCCCTCCTTCTTCCCCTTCCCTCCTTCCCCTTCCCTCCTTCTTCCTCTTCCCCTCCTTTCCTCCCTTCCCCTCCTTTCCTCCCTTCCCCTCCTTTCCTCCCTTCCCCTCCTTTCCTCCCTTCCCCTCCTTTCCTCCCTTCCCCTCCTTTCCTCCCTCCCCTCCTTCCCCCCTTTCCTCCCTTCCCTCCTCCTTCCCCTTCGGTACCAAACACAAAAATACCGGGGTACCTTGCAGGATTCACGTTACAGCTCATCAGATCAGCTTGTCCTGTGGAAAACAGAAAGGGTTTAACATTATCGGTCATGGGTTGTTTCTCCCCTCAGCTCCCAGTGACAGCAGGATCTGCATTACTGTGTTGTCTGTCTGGAGGGATTGTCATTTTCCTTCTTGACACCTTTCAGAGTGAAGATCTTGCTCTCTTGCACTGCTTTTTCACTTTGCGTTCAGGATTAATTGTCCTTTATTCATTTTTCCCTATTGCTCTTACTTCTAACCGTAAAAAAGATTCCCAAAATATTTACTTTAATCTCCTTTTAGTTGCAGTGTGGAGGATGAGATTGCTTCCCGAGAGCTTCATCAGCTGTGTACAAAAACTGAACACTGAGAAATCCAAGTCTCTTGTCATGAACCATTCACGTTTGTTACTTTAGGCCTCTCTGGACTTGTTTTAAGTTTTGCTTCCCCACATCAGAAGGAGAAACTCATTGAAGAGGATTTTTTCTCTTGTCCTTACCGTGGATTAGTGGAGTTGAAGGGGTTGGGTTTTTTTTGACATTATACTCACAGAAGGCATAGTCTGATTGGATTTAAGATTATTTTTTTTTTCACAGCTGAAGGAATATCAGCAGAAGAATAACCCTGGAGCAGCTGCAGGAGCTAAGAAGAAACGCAAAACTAAGGAAGGCAGTAGGCCTGAGACTCCCACCAACGATGACCAGCAGCCTCCAGAGAACGTGAGTGCCTCATTCTTTCTCATTTGCCACCTCCTTGTTTTTTTGTTTCCCAAACACCATGGCTGGAGCCGGGAAGGGGTTATGACGATGTGATACATGAATAGCAGAGGTGGCTGTGTATGAAACATGCTACAGCAGTTAGCACCCACCTTTGCTGGAAGGTGCACGAGTCAGGGTGTGTGCTGAAGCGGCATCCAACCATACAACGCTGTCGCGCAGCCCTGGGTGTGCCTGGAGCTGTTGTTTGGAAGCGTGTGCTCCTAATGAGCTGGAGGACGCTGGTTTCTTTGGCTGCCTTTGATTGACGTTTTCTCGCTGTCCTTTTCTGAGCCGTTTCTCTTTCACCTTTTCTTTCGCCTTCTTTAGATTCAGAACATTCTGAAGGTGCTGGTGTCAGACCTTAACCGCTCCAATGGGGTAGCCATACCCTCATTGGACAAGAGGAAGGTGAGGCAGTCCTCGTGTCCCTTGCAGCGACTCGCTTTCCCTCTGCATGCTTCGGGTTCTGCTCCCACTGACCTTGGTTTATCAGATGAACCATTGTCCTGTCAGTTGCTTGAGTTTTGCTGCCCTTCTTATTAACATGAAGCTGTTTGTTAACATGCATTTCCATTGCTCGTAAGTGCTTGTTTCCTTCTGGGTTGTGTCAAACTTAACGTGAAAAAGTGAACCATGTCAAAAACTCTTCCTTGGGAGAGATGAACTTTGAGGAAAACTGGGAATTTGGGGTGAGGCAGTAAACAGTAACTAAACTGCTGAGGAAAACTGCTCTAGGAAGAGGTAGTGTTTTCTCAGTCTGCTTTTCTTGTGCTCTGCATGCCATTGCTTTATTTCCTAGAGCCTCACTTCTGAAGAGCAGGCTTCTGTTCATCTCCAGGGAAGCAGCTGCCCCGGGTATGCTGTCAGGTTATTCCAGCCAGCCAGTTCTGTGACAGGCAGTGACACTTGTGCAGGTGATGTCCAGTCTGGCAAGTGTCATGGGTGTAAATACTTTTAGGCAGGATAGTTCAAGTCAAGCATTTACAGGCTTTAGTGTCTTCACATTCCCAAGCTTCTGAAGTGGAAAGGGCAGGAAGTGCACTAATAAGTAATAGGAATGTATTCAGGAGCAAACATAAACAGCCTTTTAAAAAAATATATTTTCAGGCAGTCAGTTTGCTTAAATAAGGCTCAAAGTGTGCTAGAAACTCAGGGAGGTCAGATTTTTGTAGCCCAGAATTTATTTGCAATTTTGTTTTAGCAAAGCTCTGCTTTTCCTTTTCACTTGCAGCCTTTTGGTAGCTTATCTCCGTACTGATGTTTCGCGCTAGTTGTCCTGAAGTAACTCATTATTGTATTCACTGCATATCCATGTGTCTCCAGCAGTAAATCTGACTATAGTAATCACCAGGGGTACCAGGTAGCTGCAATGAGTGCTGCAAGATGGAATGGAGTTCACTCTGAATTGCCTTTGTATCCCTTTTCTCCCTTTTTGCTGTGCTAATGTGGCAGCTGTTCTGTCCCACACACAGAGTGAACAGCAGGAAGTTCCTCCACTTGGACCTTACATGTGTAGGTTGCGTATCTGTAGGACTTGAGTGACATGAGGACTTAGTGCAGGCTTTGTGGGTGCTGGCGGTGCCTGTCTGGCATCAGAAAGCATTCTTTGATTGAAGCTTCGCTCTTACTGTGGGGACTGTTCTCATTTAATACTTCTAAGCTCAGTGTAAGTTAGAAAGAGACGTATTTCACATCGGAGGGTGAGATGAAGATGGGTGGTCCATTGCTGTTGCAGAGATGCCATTGATCTTGCCATGAAGACCTGCCTGTGTCTGCAGTTTTAGTCCTGTTCTGAAAATTAGGAATTTATTACTTCTTTTCGTTCTTGTTTTCCAAGTTTTTTTTTTGATCTGCTTCTTTATCACGGAGAGATACGTTTTTGATCTGACTGGCTGTTACAGAATTTGCAGATCATTGTGTCTGGGGTATTAGGAATAATTTGAAAACTAATCTTTAATATGTAATGGAAGAAAGATTTCTCAGTTGCTGTCTTGTATATCCTGAGTCAGGAAAATGCAGTTCAGAAACTCCCTTGACATAGATGGGGCAGAAAAGCCGATCGTTGGCATCTGAGCTGCTGCTGCCATTGGTGTCTCAATGCAGGGCAGACCCCTCCCATCCCACCCACTTCAGCTTTCTTGGCTGTAGAACACAGAAAACCCAACCAAATAGGAGTCTTTGTGTGAAAGCAAATGGATCCTGCTATATGCTAAGCTGAGCACAATTGCTACCTTTTTATTTGACATTATTAGAACCTCACAGTGCGTAGTAACTTCCAGAGCAGTGCTTTGCAGCGAACCCTTTCTGTTTCCAATGAATTCCACTGTTAAAGTAGCTTCTTGTTGTTTTGTTTTTGGTTTTGGTTTTTTCTAATTGTTTTTTTCCAAAACTGCTTTTACTGGGGAAGGAAGGAAGCAGCTCTTGTGGTTAAGGCACACTGCTGTTTTTTGTATCTTGAAGCATTAAGCAAAAAGAATGTCCTGATCAGGAAAAGTAAGCAAACATTTCTGCTATGCCCTGGGGATGACATCCCTCCTGTCCAGCCAATGTTCTGTATTGAGTGAACCAGTAAAGGTCAAGTGACCTGTACATGGAGGAAGTAAGGGAATTCCTGACTTTCCTATAAGCACCTAACGTCTATTGCTCTTTGAGTGCACAGGTATCTGTCCTGCTAAAAAGAGAATGAGAAAATGCTGTTTGTTTCCCTCTGCAGTCTTGCGGCCTATTGCTTTCATTAAATCTTGTCTTCACTGTCACTGTATTCTTGCTGCTTGATTCATGAGTGAAGTGCTGAGCAGGTAAACAGGGAATGCCAAGAGAGAGATGTCTTGTTTCCTGTGAAGTGCCAAGAAGGAAGTGACTGAAGTAAGAGGGAGCTCTTTCAGATGGAATAGCGGAGAGCTGCAATGTATCACCAGGGTTGAAAGTTGATAGATGATCTCATTTGCTTTGTAGTGTTGTTAAATGATGACTGACTAGAGCTGGATGATGAAATAAAACCAAACTGCCATAAAACACCAGAATGCTGCTCTGGTCCTTTATGGCTCTCTGGTACTGTACAAGATAGATGCAGTTGTCACTGTGGGTTGGTGGAGGTATCCTCAGATGCTGCTCATTCTCCCTTGAAGGCTGGATGACAATTCACATTGCTTTCCAGAAATAGTTTTTTGGCCCTTCTCTTTTTGATTTAGATTCTACTAGTCATGGGATTCATAGCACCAGGAGGGCCACAGGCACCTGCTCCTGGCCACGCTGAGTTTGGCCTGGTTGTAAATGTCCTGTTTCTAAACTTGTGGCTAGTGGTATGCCAGGAATTTCACCACAGACAAAGCATTTGAGTTCGATTAACCCAGTTTCCAAGCAGTCGCTTACCTGTTCTTTTCCATCTTAATTTGCATAGAGTGACCCATGTTTTCCCCAGACACATCCTGAAGGTAGCGCTTTTCAAAGCAGAGTGATGACCATCTGGCTTTGTCCTCTCTCACTTTTTGGTGACTCCTTTGCAGTAAATCCAGTGCGTGACCTTAGAGCTGGGTGACATTAGTGCCCTGTGTTAAAGCAGCGAGTTTGATTATGGGACACTGGTTGTTCAGACTGGCTCTGTGAGGGCCAGGATAGTATTTGTGGGTTGTTGCTGTCAGCTGCTTGCTCTGGGGAGAAGACAGGTTCTCTTCCACGTTTCTAAATGATAGATTGTTCACATCTGTCTGGTTTTCACAGGCAGTTCACAAGGTGATGTCTTCATGTATGTTTTCGTTCATTTTGCATGAAGGCTGTAATTCCTGTGATGTGTTTTGTGACAGGTGTACTTTGACAGTGACGTTGCCACTCGTAATGCTGAACAGCTTGCTACTGATGTCCCTGTGCTATCTAACAACAACAGCCTACCTAGCTGTGGTTCTGTTCTGCCTGCTCCTGCAAGCATGCAGCTGACACAGGTTTGTGATTATTATCACTATTGCATTGACCTGTTGAGTATTGGTTAGTGATACCACCTTTTTTTTTTGAGAAAGACGATCTTCTTAAATAGTACATGGCGTGTTCAGATTTTCCTGTTAGAAATACTGTGTTCTCTACTCTCCAGCTAGTCATTATGTGTCTGTGAGAACAGAGTGCTACCATGCACATGCCCCATGTCTTCCAAAGCTGTTTTCATTCCCCTTCTCTCCTATTTCAGTAGCAGAAAGTACCCTTAGTAAGGCAGAAGATCTCCAGTCAGATCAATCTGTTTCCTTTCACTACTTAAAGACTCAGTTGACATTTTTTCCAGAAAAGCAAAATATTGATTATATTGATAAATAGGAACAGCAAACATGAAGCCTGTAACGCTTAAATTTCTCCATTCCAAGAAATTGGCTTGCACCACTCAAAATTATGTGTAAGCCGGGACTGAGTTGGTGTTTTTAAGTCCATCTTTCTTTGGGAAACAGTAATTACAGGTGCTGTGGAACCCAAGCCTAGATGTAATCAAGTCTTAGTGACACATTCACAAATGTGACTCACGTATTCTTTTACAAGCTTGTAAGTTTTTGTATTTTAATCCACAGATTCATGAAGCTGAAGATCATAAAAATACTTTGGATGAGAACAGGTGAGTGCCTGTGTTTATCAAACAGCTGCGTGACAGCACCCTAAGAAATTAAGGTTTTATTCTTCCCCAATGCTGTTCTGCTTTGGGCAGTTCTCTGGCAGAAATTTTCATCACCAGGCCTTTCTTTGTTCCCAGGTCTTTTTCGTCAACAGAAAGTCTCCGCCAGTTGTCCGAACAACTCAATGGCCTGGTTTCTCAGGTACAGCATCGTTTTGATCTGTTTGTCCTATTCATTCTCTTGATGTTTGATGGGGAGCTTTAAGCAGTCAGCTCAAGAAAACAGTCTTCAATCTCAGAAGTGTCTCCAATCATCCTACTAAATAATATGATATTTAAGCTTTGAGAAGCAAAACCCCCTGTTTTAGGAATGTAAAATTTCAGCAGTAGGAAGGAAAGCAGAGTGGGATGAATGAACAGTGTGTATTCATGGCAAGACGTATTCTTGAGTTAGTGAAAAGGAATCTGAAGTCAATCTGCATAATTCACATCAGCTTGTCACAGGGAGTCTGCATCTGTCCTTAGCCAGAAAAGTGTGTTTTCCGTGCCTGTGTGTGGTAATTTGAAGTGAAAGGTGCTAGAAATAGTATGGCTATGATATTTGGTTCTTACTTGGTAGAGACTTGTTGCCTTGGGGAATAAAACTGACTTACTTGACTGATTTATTTCTAGTCCACGTCGTATGTGAATGGTGAAACTGCAGTTTCTCCAACGAATATTAAAGAAATGGAAGTAAGTTGTTCTCAAGTCTGTAATTTTTTTCTTCCTTCATATTTGCTGCTGTTGATCGCTTATTAGGACTCTGTGCTTACAGCAGTGTTAATGAGACCTAATTGAATGCACAGTTCACATACATCGCTCTCAGCTGTCATCCTGTGCTGTAACCAGGTAGTTGTGATCAACAGTAGCAGGCAGGTATTGGAGGTGTTGGCAGTTCAAGGACTGGGGATAATCTGGCTTCTGTGCAACCGTAGTTCTTATTTCTGATACGCTTTTATGTCAAAACGAGGCCATGGCAGAAACGGATAAAATATGTTGACATCCCAGCCGCTTTTGTTGAAACCATAGATTTTGTTTTGTTTGGAGAATCTCATTATATCAAACTATGATAATGATTTATTTTTCTGTCCTTTTTAATTATTGCTTTTTTCCCTCCCGTCCTCCTCTTCTGCTCCTTCCTTTTTCTCCTGTCTGCATGTGCCCATCAGACACGTTACCAGGAGCTGGCAGTAGCCCTGGATTCCAGCAATCTAACTAACAAACAGCTCGTTACAAAGATAGAGGAATTGGTAAGAAACAATCCAACCAACCAGTCTGACGTTGCTTTGCTGCTCCTCTATGCTCTCTGGGTGTCTGCAAGGTTATGGGTTCTCTCACAGTACCACAAGGAAGGCTGCTTTGTAAGGAACAAAATGGGCTGTACGGAAAACCTGTTAAGAGGATCAAAGTTTAAGGCAACTTGTGAATGTATTGGCTCATCTGAGGAACAAGAAACAGTTCTGTTCTTCCCATTTAAGTGTGCTCTGTTGATCTCATCGTGCTTTCCCTGGGTGATAAGCATCCTGATAAACCAGTTATTTCTGGTCCTGGTCTGAATCCCTGAAATACAAAATCCTGGTGCTGGCAGCAGTGTGAAAACCTGTTTCTGCAGGTGGTGATGCTGTTCTAAATATATCAGCAGAGTGGGAGCAATAGGTCTAAGAGAGAGCCTGAGGCTGCTTTCTGATCATATCCTCAGCTTCTCTTGGCACGGTGAATGAACTGCTTTGTACTGTGGCTTGCATGGATTCCTGCTGCTGCCTTTCAGCCTTCAGCTTTAATACTGCAAGAGTTGCAGCTAAGTGGACTTGTTTCAGTCTGAAAAGAGCCTTTCTTGTGTGAAATACTTTTCCCCATTTTGCTCCTCCCTCAAACAACACTTTTCCCAAAGTTCAGCATTTCCCAGTGTATCCCATGACCCCTCTTGTTGTTTTATTTATGGTTTTGGTTTTGTTTTGTTCCATTTTGTTTCTTTTTGTCTTTTAGCTGGGCTGCAGAGGTACCTGGTATAGTGCTCTGCCCACCCAGGATTCTCCTTGCTTGCCTGCTTTTCTGTTTGCCTTTGCTGCATTTGTGGCTTTGCCTTTGCTTTCCCTGGTTATGTTTGCACTGGCATTGCTAGAATCGAAACCTATCCATCATCACCCTTCCATTTGAAGTCACGTTTCAAAATGCATTGAAGTAGCAGTAGTAAAGAAACAGCTTGGCCAACATCCATCCTTTGGGAAGGGGAAAAAGCGCTAATTCTGTAGTTACTTCTGAGGCATCTGGGAGAGAACTGCCAGGGGGACGACAGCAGCAAATGCCAAACACCTCCCAGTTGTTTGGCTGCCTAGGGGGGCAGATGCAACTTCTGCCTCTTTCACCCCAGAGCTAAAGATGCACAGTGTACAGTCACCAAATCTCCAAATACTTGGAGTCATAGAACGCCTTGAGTTGGAAGGGATACTTCACCTGTAAGACTGATCCTGGCTAGGACAGGATCACCCCCTTTCTTTGTGTTTGGCTTCATTTCACTCTCATACCACCTTTTGCAGAAGCCTGTCAGCGTAATCCTGGCTCTGCATGACTTAAAGGCCACTTGTTAAGTAGGATAAGGTCTCAGTTAAAGGAAAAGACTGTGGGATTTGTTTAGGTTTTGGGGTCTTTTTGTGTGGGGTTTTTTTTAAAGCATTTTTGGTGATTAACCTCATATACCAGGATTACTACAATTAATTTCATAGATGGGGATGCAAGTTAAACTTGGTGGATGCTTGGATACAAACATACAGGGGTTTCAGTAGTCGTATCTGGGAAGAACTGTGGTCGTGTACTGAGCAATGAAAACCACATGTGGCATATGAAGTATATTAGTGAAGGAAGCCCCAAATCTATAATTTTTTATAGTTAAGACAAACTTCCTAGTCTCCCACAGAAAGGATAATGGAAATTCTGTTTGCATTTATTTGGTATCTGTCCTATTTCATTAAAGTGCAGATGTGTTTCAGCAGTATGAGAGTATTTTCTCTTAATATTGGCACATCGATTTTCTTCCATAGAAACAGCAGAACCAAGAAGCAGTGAATCAGCTGGAGAAGGTAAAGTACATGCTATTTTTGGATAGACACAGCCATAGGTATCTCTTTCTGTGAGGAGCAGGAAGCATAGTGGACCGTGGCACAGGCATATGTGATCTTGTCTTGTGTTACCCTACAAATGAAACTGAATGTAAGATTGAATATTTTGACTTCAGGAGTTAGGCCTGGCAGGTAGCATTCTTATTTTGGTAAAAGCTAATATATAAATGCTCAAGTAGTGCAGGAGCGTAGTGGAGGCAGGAGATTACACTTTAAGTTCTGGCCAGTAGCTTACATTCCAGCCACTGCCATGTTTACGCTAGCAGGGATTGTGCTGTGCTGTCACTGCCAGTCTAGGATGGATAAATAAAGAAGTAGTTCAAATAACGGAAGACTGAAGTAGGTCTTTAAAAATATTGGTATCGTTTAGATGCTGGAAGTACTAGCAATGAATCACTGCTTTTTTAGTTGGGCATAAACCAACAAAGGTGAACTATTTACATTTCTGTGCTGAATACGCGTCATTTGTTTACACAGGAAAAGAAGGAGTTTGAACAGAAATTTTCTAAGGAGCAAGCAGCACTGAGGGAACAGCTACAGGTAAGGCAAAGACTCCATTACAGTAACATCACCTGGCTTATGCTGTTTTCAGGATTATTGACCACTCACAGTCTTCATTCTGGAAGCCACAAGTCTGTCAGGAAAAGTGGAGTCAGTCAGCCAGACTGTACTTAACGGCAAGAGCTCTTTACCTTGAGTGAATTATCCTTTTGTGGCAACAGGGGTCTTGCAGTTACAAGCAAAGAAGTTTTGCACTGAGCTGATTTTCCTTTCCCAAAGGTTCATATCCAGACTATTGGAATTCTAGTTTCTGAGAAGTCTGAGTTGCAGACAGCCCTTGGACATACTCAGCAAGCTGCACGGCAGAAATCAGGTAATTGACTGTGAGCATTCTGGCTCAAGCTGTTGGTTAAACCACGGATTTCGAGTCACAGGCATGACAGTCGCTGGCAGCCAGCTCCCAACGCTCTCTGACTCCCTAATGAGCCGTACTTGGCACCGTCACTGCTTCTGTCATCATAGCTGCCCCCAATTTGGAGCATGTTGATCCCATGGTAGTTGAAGTTCTTTGTGCATCACTAAAGCCTTGTCAGCCCTGTTTGGGCTGGTGACTACCCCAGACTGTTCCTTTCTGACTGTCTTCTCTTTCTTTTAAAACTTGGTTCTCTTCTCTCCACTCTCCCACACAGCTGTCACGTTGATATAGTTTTTACCCGAGCCTTTCATTCTGAACGAAATTTGAGCAATTTATGCTATTAGGGAAAAAAAACCCAAGCAATATATTGTCTGTTGTTCTGCAAAGGAAGTTTCATCATCTCCCTCTAAACGTGAGGAAGTTTTATTGCCCAGAGTTGCTGGTGATTCACCTGTAGAGCCACGAGTTGAGCCAGGTCTACTGGTTGACAAAGCTCTGTGCTACCTTAATTAAGAACTTGTTGACAAAGTAGAAAGTGCTGTTCTGCCAGTTCCAAAAAGCTCTTTGTGGTCTAGCTTCAACTGATTCTGCTCTGACTTGTTCAGGAGAAGCCGAAAGCCTTGCTGCTCGCTTACATTCATCCCGCCAGAGGGTATCAGAGCTAGAACGTACTTTGTCCTCCATCTCTATGCAGCAGAAGCAGTCAGAGAAGGTAAGAGTCACCTCTGTTTATGCTTCACCAGCAGCTCTGCCTTTGGCTAATTGCTTGCCACTACACTACTGCAAACTCTGTAGTCACTGCTTAGAGAAGAGGCAGAAATTAACCCTCTTAATTGTCAATTAACCTCGTAAAGCCCTGTATTCTCCATGATCAAGGCAAACTTCATTCAGGTTTTCTTTGACCACTAATCATATGGTCCAGTAGCTGCCTTAAGATCTGGCAGCCCTGCCAGCTTCACGCAACAGAAGCCTCACTGAGACCTTGTCCCAGGAGAGTTTCCATCAAACAGACACTTCAGTATTGATATTAATCCAGAAATTCGCAGAAATAACCTCACATTCAGTTAGTAACATCGTATTTGAAAAGACTGAGCAAAATTATTCCTGGCAAAATCAAGAGGTTCTAAGAAAACTTGTCCTGAGGATTTTGCCAAAGCTGTGACCTTTTCCACTTAAGCTGCTCGGTTATAAGTGAAATGGAGTATTTTTTGACCATCTTACTTGTTTGGCTAAATTCTGTAAGTGAATCAATGATTTCCTTTTTCTCCAGCATAATAAAGAGTTGGTGAAGGAGCGAGACAACCTAAAAATGGAACTGTACAAACGAAGGTGAGTCCATTCTACTTGTTACTGCAGAGTAACACTGCTCTTCTCAGTAGAGCTACAAACTGTAACAAGGGGCATATTCCACAGGTGGAGACATGAGGGGTTGGATATTAAATTAAAAAAAAAGTCACTAGAAGTGATGTTTCAGTGATTCTAGCTGCTATAGGGAACTGGATTGTAGTTTATGATATGGACATCAGCAAGCCCGTAGTAAATATAGTGATGTCACTGTAATTCTTTGTTTCAGTAAAAGTAGTGAGGAAATAAAGCAGCAGAATTCGGAGCTGTCGGAGCAAGTCCACTCCCTGGTTTCCAAGAACTCGGCTATGAAATTGGATATAGAGGATTTGCATAAGAAACTGGAAATGGCTGAACTGATGATTCAACAGGTAAGTGTAATACCTGTGGGATGTGAGGGGAGCTCACACTGATCATTTGTAAGACTTTGCTTCTGACAGTGTGGGCAAGACTTAACTCCTGTTTTTAAAGGAAGGCAGACAACCCCATCAAGACATCGTCTCAATAAAAGGTTTTCAGTGAGGCCTCTGAGGAACAGAAAGTCTATATTCAAAGGATCTGGAGCAGTAGATTGAAATATGTTGTGACATCAGTCTGCTGAAATAATGTAATACAGTGTAAGAGAGTGACAAAGCATACCAAGTGTGAAAGTACAGTGACTTCTCCTGCTCGCATCTGCAGCACTTTGGTTACGCGATTATTGTGCAGTCTCTCCGAGAAACCAGTTGTGTAGGGGTGGTGTTTGCACCCCCTCTAGCAGGAGGCCGTGAATTGGACAATGGCAACATCAGGGTTGGTGGGGAAAGTTAAGAGAAGGAGCCAGTTTGGAAGGGAATGCATGAAGGCAGCTGCTAGCAATTCATGGAGAGAGCTTGGTGTTAGGGTGAGCCTGTGAGGGAAGAAACCGCTCTTCTGCCCCTCAACAGTAGCTTAAGTTACCCTTGAAATAAAGCCAACTGCTACTTTTCTGTGAAAGTGCTGTGCCTCAACTACACCAGCCTTGCTGCTTAGTCCACTGACACGTCCCAGACATTGGCTTTA
Organism: Phaenicophaeus curvirostris; assembly: GCF_032191515.1. NCBI lineage: Eukaryota > Metazoa > Chordata > Aves > Cuculiformes > Cuculidae > Phaenicophaeus > Phaenicophaeus curvirostris. The sequence continues at coordinate 6,816,418 of NC_091411.1, forward strand.
CATTCCTGACGTGTTTAACAACATTTAAGGTCACGAGGTTTTCTACCATCTGAGCTGGCTGTATAACACAGACTCTGGAAATGCACACTTTCTGAGCCAAATAGTTTGATTAAAGTGCATTTTCTTAATTAAAAAAAGTAAATATGAAATTGGTAGGGAGAAGCCGCCTAGTTCAGCCTGGTTTACAGGGCTAAAATCTAAGCTTTTTGATTTTAATCCCCCCTTTTCTATATCAAACTTCACTGTGAGTTGGACACTTCAAAGAACTGTGGAAGATTACAACATGGATCATGTGGCAGGTTACTGTTGAGGGAAAGGCTACAGAGCAATTGAGTATTAGCACTTTGCCATAACTTTTTGATTTTTGTTGGCAGTTCTCAAATCAGGGCGGGAGTCTGGATGCAAACCAGCAGTTGCAGATGGCACTGGAGGAGAAGGCAAGCCTGGAAACCCAGGTTGCTCAGGTACGAGGTGTATGAAATATCCAAATCTTGAAGTCTGTAATTTGTGCGGCTGAAGAAAGCAGCCCGAGCTTTGCATTAACACTGGTTTCTTCAAGCTTTATTCCTTAAGCGGTCACTGCCAAATACTTTTAGCCAATATGATTTTCTTTTTATTTTGTTGTGAACAGCTCTCAGAGTCACTTCAGCAGCTCCAGATAGAAAGAGATCAGTACGTAGAGAAACTGAAGGAGGAACAGAGCATTTGGCAGCAGCGGGTGCAGCAGCTCTCTGAGCAGGTAACATCAGGGGCAGGATCACAGCTGCTTTTGACAAACACAGGCAGGAGTAAATGCACTGTGCACATTGTTTTAACTTTCACTTATGTGGCCTTGCAGATCCACACGATGGCAGAGGAGAAGGAGAAGCACATGGCCCAAATTCGGGAGCTGGAAGCCAACATAACTGAGCTGTTGAGCAAATCAGGTAGGAATTCCAAAGCAGGGCTTCACGCTGCAGAATACCAGCTGGTTAACTCTCCCCACTGCGCACGTGAGGTGCAAGTAGGTCTTAAGCCATGAAGGCAGCTGAAAGCCTGGTGGCCCAAAGAAACCTTTCATCCTAGAAAACAGCAAGTGAACTACTTCAAAAAATTGATGAGCAGTCTTTAGTATCTGTACTGTCAACCTCTGTGGACCCAGGAGTTTGGGGAGGCAGGATGCTTTTCCTAGGGCTGTGAAGGAGCTGGCACAATGCTGTGCTTGGTTTTGGGATCCTTTTGCTCCTTTGTTCATCTCAGTGCCCAGCAGCAAGGATTAGATAATACAGCTGGTGATACCTTCTGGGTCACAGAGCCCTGTAGGTCAGGGTATGCTTTGTGTGTATAATAGTAATGTGTATTACACAGCAATTTAGCCCTGTGACTGAGCTGCTTTTGATTCCATTTCCTCAGCAGTTAAGCCCATGGATATCGAGCCTTCCTCACCGCCAGGGCCCACAGCAGCTGAGCTGAGTCTGCAGGAAGAGATCCAGCGGCTGCAGCGAGAGAGGGAGGAACTGAACGGGCAGTACCAGGCCCAGGTCCGGGACAATGAGCAGCTAAGCCACCTCAACCAGGAGCAGGAGGAGCGGCTGCTGGAGCTCGAGAAGACTGTGCAGCGCTACAATGAGGAGGCTGTGGACAGACAGCAGATTCTGGAGGACATGCAGAGTGACAAGGCCACAATCAGTAGGGCACTGAGCCAAAATCGGGAGCTGAAGGAGCAGCTGGCTGAGCTGCAGAACGGGTTTGTCAGACTGGTATGTCTTTTTCATGCATCTTTTCCCACTGCTTCCCTCACTGGTGCAATCCGTTAGTAGCACTGATGTGAAAAACTAGCAGAAGCATTATTTGTCTCTTGTCTCTTGAGGCTATGCTCCATCTTCTGATACATTTTGCTGTGCCTGGATGTTCCCTGTAATTTCTTACTCCCTCGAGTGCTCTGGCAGATGAACCAATATCTTTGTCCAAGGCAGTTTCCTTTTCCCTCTCACCCCCTGGCAGTCAGGTTGTTTCTTTCCCCAAGTATTCTTCCTGCCCTGTTAACCCTTGAAGATACCTGTTTTCTGTTCGCTCTGTTTGCCTGTGAGGAACTAGTTCGTGGCCATCTTCTCCCCTGTTTCTGTCGTTCTGAATCCTTACTCTTGCTTGCTTCTTCCAATGGAACAGCTTCCCCTTTGGGGCCCTGGCACACTGACATACGGTCTAGCTGCTGATTTTTCTTTAGTCCTTTCTGAACTCAGTGTTTTTCAATGTTGGTGACTCTGTTTGGGGTATTCACACCACCCATCTGGTTTGGAGCTGACAGGCTGTGTGATGTGCCAGACCTCTTCTTGGCACTGACCCAGCATGGATTCCCCTGGCTCTTCCCTTGCTTTTCTCCCATCTTCTGAACCTTTCTCTAAGTTTTTACTGCCCTGAATAGTCAATTTATGGCCCTTAGTTACACACCAGAATAACACAAGGGCTGGTACCATATCATATCAGGAATGAACGTGGCGTTTTGAGAGTTTATGTTGGGACAATTTCCTTATACAGTGGTGTTTGTCTTGCAGACAAATGAAAACATGGAGGTTACAAGTGCCCTACAGTCAGAGCAACACGTGAAGAAAGAGCTGGCCAAGAAGCTTGGGCAGCTGCAAGAGAACCTGGGGGAGCTCAAGGAGACGGTGAGCAACAGCCGGTGGGATGGCAGGGCAGGTACCTAGCGGTTTCTGTGAACTGCTGGCAGCTTTCCAGGCTTTGATGGAAGGATGGAAATTGATATTGTAATGATCAAGCTGGGAGCCTTCCCCCGTCGTCTGCCGTCTGATGTGGGGGAACCAGCGTGTGGGGGCAGATGGTGGCTGCCTGCTTAGTGGGTGGCCTTGGGGCGAGGTTGACAGTTTGGATCGTGTCATGCCGATCAGCTTTTGTGGCAGAAATGGTTTGATGTGATGGTTCGATCTTGTTCCGTTAGCTGGAACTGAAGACACAGGAGGCTCGGGGGCTGCAGGAGCAGCGGGACCAGTACTACAGCCACTTACAACAATACACCGTGGCGTACCAGCAGCTGTCTGCCGAGAAGGAGGAACTGCACAAACAGTACTTGCTGCAGACACAGCTGATGGATCGGCTGCAGCACGAGGAGGTTCAGGGGAAGGTGACAGTGGAAATGCACCTGAAAGAGCTGCAGCAGACCAAGGTAACAGTAAAAAGGGACAAGTGGGGAAAATAGGAAAACCACTTGACTACATCAAGTATTAAGCGAAAGGTTGGACCAGATGATCCTCCACAGTGCATTCCAACCTGGGCTGTTCTCTCATTCTGGGATGACATCCTGTGCTGTACAGATGAACAGTACTTGTCTGGAACAGAAGCACTTTGTGTGTGTGTGTGGTGCTACTGTTACTGCTTGAAAATGCAGTGACCGTTTGCAGTCTGGCTTGTGTAGGTTTCAGTGAGCTTCTCCTCTCTCCTGCAGGAAAATTTGGAAGCTGTAGCTAAGGAAAACAAAGAGCTGCAGGCCCAGATCAGCCAGTTAGCAGCAGACCTGGATGGCAGGATTTTGCACCGACTGGATGGTGAGTAGCTGCAGCTGCTCTCCGGGGAGGAGGTAAAGCTGGGCTCTCTGGAGTGTTACCTCTGTTCACCTTCCTCGTTTTACAGGAGATGGAGTTGAAAGTGAAGCAATGGACGAAGAAATCCAAACATCTTCATTTGTTATCCCAGAAAAGTTTGAAAGCCATGAAGAAATGGTGAGTCTTAACGGGTAGAAAAGCCTTTGGGTTTACTTCTAAACAAACGTCTAGAAAAGAGGCAGGTTGAAGTGCAGTGAGGTTCCACTGGGTGCATGGAGTAGGCCGTTTACCAGCTGCGATCCCTACTGGCTGATCTGCAGTAATGAGGGAAGTGTAACAGTTCCTTGTGCACAGCACCAAAAAAAACAAGACTTCTGCAGCATCCTTGCAAGATAGGCTGGAATTCTGGCAGTGCCTTTAATGGGGAAGACAACTAGGCTGGCAGAGTAGCTCTCGAACTACGATGACGTTCTCTGTAGTTTGGAAGGCGATTTGGAAGTGGTGCTAGATACATACTACATCTTTCTGTAAGTGCAGTAATAATTAGAAGCTACTGTGATCAAACAGATATCATGAGAGTTAGCATTTAACCTGCATATTTGTACTGCTTGGGAGGGAGAAAAGATGCAGTAGTTGCTGCCTGGTTTAGTTCCAGGACAGTCACTGAGTGCTTTGTTTCGTACCATAAATAAAATGGGGTAAGCTGTTATTCTCTTTGTCCCGAGATGCACGAGTCACACAGAAGCACTAACGTGCATGCTCTTGTATTCTTAGGTCGCTTTCTTGACATCTGCCATGTCCCAAGTGGAGAAGGAGCGAGAAGACATGAGGCAGCAGCTGGCTGCTCAGAAGCAGCAGTGCAGAAGCCTCCTGCAGCAAATAGCAGCTCTGAGGCAGGAGCAGCAGCACAGCCTCACGCTGGGCAGAGGTACCAATTCAGTGCTGTTTGGGGACAGTGTGAATACGGAGGGTGGCCCTGGCCTCTGAAAGAGATCTGCAGGTTTTGTGAGGGCACCGTGTCTGAGGAGGAACTGTAAATGACACATTTCCCTTCCAGGTTCCACTGTGGATACTGTCCCAGTGGAAGTTCATGAGGCTTTGAGAACTGCCATGGAGAAGCTACAGGTAAGCAAAGGATCTCACCTTCTTTCAGCCCCACTGCGCTGCTCAGCCAAACTTTTATCCAGCGTCTCACTTTCTAGGGCACACACAGATAAATCGTATGGGAATAAGCAGCAGATGTTCTGTAATAACAATAAGCAGCTGCTTCCTAAAAACCTTATCACTGCTTGTGGCAGCACAAGAGTGCTTGCAACAGTAACTCCCCTCCCACCCCGCCAAAGACTGTGAGTGCAAGGCCTAACACTCAGCTCTGGTCTTCTCCTAATGAAATCACTGAAAACCAGAAAACATTTTCCCCCTGCTGGGCTGAGGCAGGTGGTCTGCAGTCCCTGGAGCGCAGCATGACCAGAGTTGTGCTGTCCCAGCAAGGAGAAGGCACAAAGGCACTGTGTGTCATCAACCCTTCTGCTTCCCAAAATGCAGAGATGCTTTTTCACACCTTCTCTAGCTCGCTGTCTCCCCTCTGTTCTTTTTAGCACCAAACTGAAGACAAGTTGCAAAGGCAGCAAGATTTATTCCCTAGGCTCAGACCAGAGTGAAGGGAGGGTGTCGTCTTTTAACACAGGTTCTCTCTGTACGCGAGCAGCTCAGGTAATTGATACCAATTTTTGTGTTCAGTCCCGTTTTACAGACCTGATGCGTGAGAAAGCTGACCTGAAGGAACGGCTGGAAGAGTTAGAACATCGCTGCATACAGCTGTCTGGGGAAACGGACACCATCGGTATGTTTAGGCAACACTGGCACAAGCTAACGCTTCCGCAATGCGCTTCTTACCTGGGGAATAGCAGGTGCCCAACAGCTTTTAGAGCAGGAACCCTCCAACTTCCAAGCAGCTCAGGTCTCCTGCCGCTGCCTAACTAGGCTAGACCTCCAGCACAAGGTTGGATTTGCTGGATCCTTGTGCCACAGAGTTCTGTGCTCACTGTTAGGCTTCTACCCAGTTGTTCTAACGCCTACTGCTTACGCTTCTGTTGTGTTCCAGGGGAGTATATTGCGTTATACCAGAGTCAAAGGGCTATCCTCAAGCAGCGACACCAGGAGAAAGAGGAGTACATCAGCAGATTGGCTCAGGATAAGGAAGAGATGAAGGCAAGGAGTCTTTTTGTTGTACTACTCCAAGCAGGGCAGGCCTGGAGAGCACTTTGCACACCCAGGCCTTTGTGTGTTGTTCTCCAGCTGGCTTTAACTTCCAACTTGTTGATTTTGCGATAGAGGCAGGACCGCGAACTGTAGCGCAGTGTTTGTGTGCGCGTTTCATAGGTTTTCCTTTACTTTGGTGCAGATGAAACTACTGGAACTGCAGGAGTTGGTGATGCGCCTGGTCAGGGAAAGAAATGAATGGTACAGCAAGTATGTAGCAGCGGCTCAAAACCCAGAGCTGTTGGCAAGCCAGAGCGAAAACGCGCTCCCAGCGGAGAGGCGCATTGAACTGAACGCTACTGATGGAGAAGGTAAAAAGCTGCAGCCAGGAGAGCTCTGCAAGAGGGAATAGTGCACGGCCTCTGTCTTGTGTACAGATGGGAAGTGTGACCTGCCTGCCTTGTCTGTGTCCTTACAGGGTTACGGGAAGTGAATTTATCAGATGAAGCAGAACACGTGGCTGCTCTTCATCAATCCGGTTTCTCCCCTGTCGACAGTAAAGCTGCTCAGCCAAGCCCAGAGGACCCCACAGCAAAGCAAATAATGCAGCTGCTCAGAGAAATTCAGAACCCGCAGGAAAGGCTGGGCTCCCCGCTGGAAAACCCCTGCATCCCCTTCTTCTACCGTGCTGATGAGAACGATGAGGTCAAAATCATGGTAGTTTAAGTGGCACTAAATCCTATTTGCAGCAATTTTCTATGAGCCTGAAAGAACTTAACTGACTTGTACGTGCCCATACCTCTGCTCAGTGCCCTTGGTCAGAACAGAACCTACTTTAAAGACATCAGGAAAGAGGGATTGCAGCAGCCAGAATTTGAGCATCAGACCTCATCTTCTCTTTCTTTTTCTTCTGTTACTTGGCGTGCTTGGAGCACAAGCAGGCTCGACCTGCGCCGGAGAGGTGGCAGGTGCTGCCGTGTCACCCGGGCCAGGCTGGGGGGAAGGAGAGTCCAGGACTCCTGGCAAAATGACTTTATCCCTTGTCCCCGACTCTGCTGCCAGCAGCCAGCGTCACAGCAGTGACCGAGCAGCGGTTCTGATTCATCACTCATGACTGTAATTGGCCTAGTTCCTTCCAGGGCCCCCAAAGTAACGAACTAACTTCTGGTAACGAACTCTTCGGACTCTAAACAGGTGGGTTTTGTTTCATACCGTGTATCTTAATCTTCCCAGTTTCCTCTGCCGCCTGCCTCTTGCAAATGTATCCAAAACAGCCAAAAGAGAGGGGGCTTCGGGCTTGCTGGGCAGCGCTACAGCCCCGTTTATTCTCATTGCTGGGGGAAGGGACCGAGGGTTGCCTTTTGAGTCTTCTTGGTTACTTGACAAAGCTTTATGTGATTCTTGGGAGTGGGGTGGAAATGTAACTGCACTTTGAAGGATGATGTGTTTCAACTGTATGTGTCTGAAGGTTTTATTTATTTAAAAATATGGGAGAAATAAGTAAAAGGAAACTACTTACTTAAGAAACGCTGCTTTGTTTTGAATTTCTGGGCTCTAGGGGTTCTAGTTCTCCATCACTTAATAAAATGGGAGAGGAGGAAAGTTAAGGAGTGCACTAGACAGCTGGAATCCAAGACCTTGGAGCCCTATTTAAGCTTCCTGGGAGACACATCAGGTGCTGTCCTGTAAACCCACCAGAAGGTGGAAGCTGTTTTTTTGAGCTCCTTTCATTTGAACAGCGCTAACAGCATCCATTATTCACACAAGACAAGGCACACGGGCTCCCAAACTCCAGGCCATGCACGTGTGTGAGCAGAGTTTATCTGTGTAAAATGCTGTATATTCCTTGCAGAGACCAAGCCTTTTGCAGTGCTTATGCCTGCTCGGGCTACTCATAAATAATGAAGGCAGGACTGTGCTTTAATACAGAGCATTATTAAAGTGGAATAAACATTTATTGGGTGTTCTCCTCTAGTACTATGAAGGAGACAAGGGAAGGTATGCAGTCTGTTACAAATTTGCTTTCTGAATAAAATTATTCAGATCGGTACCGAGGAGATAGATTTCTTCTGTTCAGATCACCTTGAAATATGGCCAGAAAAAAAAAGAATGAATTCTTTACTAAACCAAAGCTGGCCGAGCTCCAGAAACACCTGCCCTGGCATCAGTGCCCTTTCCACAGCATCCAGTCCATGGCTGTTTGCCTGTAGGCAGCCCCCGACGAGCCTGAGACTTTCATGGCCAGACCCTTGGTTCAGGTTAATTTTTCACCCTCTTCACTTTAAGAGCATTTCCCTGACCCCACCTTTACTTCGAGTGAACCAAGAACAGGAATGACTGAAAAGCTTTAAATTAGAGCAACTGAACCACCTCTGAGTTGAGGAAAAATAGAAGAAGGCTTCTAAGGCCATAAGCACCAACCATCAGGAAAGAGCTCTCCCACTGGAAAGAGGACACGTCCTTCAGCCGGGCTGTAGCTGAGCTGCAAGGAGCTGCTGGTGCTTGGGCAGGGAAGCCGGCATTCTCATCAGAACGTACTTAACCTTTGGTAACCAGATGAGATATTGCTAGTTTTGCAAAATAAGGCTTTTACTTGAAGAGTTCTGCCTTCAGAAGTAGAATATTCCTTAAGAACAAGCCTGTAACACTAGGGACAGGGAGAGCTGTTCCAGTGAGGAGTGGGGAAAGGACAGGGTAAGCACTGGGTATTGCCTCGGTTGCGTAGAAGCTGACGTTACAACACAAACCCAACCAAGAGTAAGAGCTGGAACATACAGGAAAGAATAACCAGAGATCTCTGTCCACACAACCACCACCAGTATCTGCTGTGAATAAACCCTTCAAGGAGGTTTTTAGTGCACTAAGGTCTTACTCGGGTACCAGGGGGATCTAACAAGTCCCACAGCAAAGGGCACTCGGGGATAAAACAGGAATCCATATCGCATTTAAGTCAGGAACCCCCGTGCTCCTGGTTCCTCCCTGCAGTCGTGCTGGACCCCACTGCACAGAGGCGTGAGGGATCCATTGTGATCGCTGCGATGACAGCGCTGGGTTCAGGGGTTACAGAAACACGGCTGCTGCCGTGAGAAGTGGGAACCGTGATCCCAGACCTGTAGTGCTCCCTGCTTTGGCACAGAGACAGTGGGAACAGGTTTACCCAGTTTCTACTTGGGGAGAAATCCCACTTCTGCTTCAAAGCAGCTCCCAGGCAGGAGGCGGCCGCGTGCGTGAGCCTGTGGTCGGGCTGCGCTCCAGCTACCGGCCCAAACCACGCGGCTCCACAGAGAAACTACAGCACCTGCTCCTGTGTTCCACAAACAGCCCAGGCAAAAATACCTTTTAAGAACCAAACAATTTTGTGTGCAAAACTCCCACCTTCTGTGTATCCAGCCACCGAAGCACCTCCATTCAAATGGAGGAAGGGAGTTACCTCTCACATCTGACAAGCGGTTTGACTCTGCGGCAGCTCCTGGTACCACTGGGAGTGCAGAACTGCTCCACCTTCCCTATTAGCCACAGCATCTGCTTGCATCTACAGCTTTTTAAGCTCTACAGGATGAAAAGATCAGGTTATAATTAAACACAGTTTGAAAATCACCCAGAGAAAGAGCAAGAGAAAGAGAGATGGTTTTATTCTAGTCATGGAGACCTTCATTATACAGAAATGATAGTTTTATTTCATCCAATAAACAAGAGTGACAGGTAGATCACAAACTGCATCACAGCTACTACCAGCACTGAGACGGTTCACCCACAAGTCTGGGGTAATACAATAACCCAACTGCACACAGCAGAGAATTCAACAATCGGCTCAAAAACTCAACATCGGGATTTGGTTAACTTTTTGCATGTGTGTGTATATATATATGTATATAGATATTCTTTCCCTACTTTAATATTTCCTAAAATCCACATGGAAGCACAAATGGCTTTAAACACCTGGACATATATAGATTTTTCATCTTTTATATATATATATATATTTATAGATATTTATAACAGTAAAGATATGTTTCTCATTACTACAATATACTTGTTTAACTCCTTTAAGCAGCTGGGAAGAAAAGAAAAAACCAACACAGTTTCACTACAATCACATCTGATGTTGTGTGTCACAAAATACAAACAGAACAAGCCATGTGTGAGATTCGAGTCAGACCATTCCAGGACAGAACAGCTAAGAGGCAGGCAAAGAGTCTCAGAGGGAGCAGGCCTACATGTCAAATGGTGGTTTGGGGCTCTCCGGGCGGGAGGGACTGGCCTTACCCGGCCGGCTGGAGTTTAAAGACAAGAGAAACAAAGAAAAAAGGAAAAGGGGAAGGGAAGGAAAAGGGGGAGAAGTAGTAAAACAACAGTTAAAATACAGAAAGGAACCGGCGTCCGAACAACAGAGGATCCACAACAGAAATTAAGAGCAATAGCACTGAAATACGAGAATTTCAATCTGAATCAGGCCTGCTTGAAAGCCTGCAACGCAGGTGGCTCATTTAGCTCTGGTAGAGACATGACATCCGAGATGCATAGGGTTCATATATTTTTAATTCTCAAGTCTTTTTTTTTTAATACACGTAGCATGAAAAGTAAAAACCAAACCTTTAGAAGATGAGTTGCGATCAACAACGGTTACAAGTTTCCCCAAACACATACCACCCACATGCAAGAAAAGGCTACGGAAGAAGTCACCACAGTACCCAAAAAAACACTGAGAGATGTGCTTATCGAAAGCAGAAATATTTGCAACAAAACATTACGCAGCGAACTCCCTGAAAACGTTTGGTTGTCCGTTTGCAAGGGGGGAGCAGCGTTACCTATTCCCCTCGCCCTGCCGGGTTCAGGAAACTCAGCCCAAACGGATGATGCGGGACAAGGGCTGGCGGGAGCCAGAGCATCACCAGCAGCATTTCCCCAGCTCCTGCGGGGAGCCGGGCGCGAGCAGGTCCGAGCGCTCCCTGCACGCTGAGGTGTGTGCGCTATCTCAGACTTCACTCTAGCAGGACTACGCCGATCCACTGAGTTCCCCCCTTTGTGATCTCCCTGCCTCACTGATGGAAGGTTGATTGCACTGTTCCCAACGTGAATTTTTGCACCTTAGAAGTCAAACTAATACACAGGACATTTAATCTGTTCCTAACGGTGTTTTGACAGTATTTTTCTTCTAAGTCACACTTTTGTCTTCTTAACTACAAGGAAAGAAAATAGCTAGGGATCAGTGCTAGGTGCTACGGCTAACTGACGCAGGCAGGACGCTTATCCAGGCTAGACCAGGCGGGTGAAATTCCTGGAGGGACAGCCACCACTTGGACCTAAGGGCGTCCCCGCGGCTGATCTCTCCAAGGAGCCCGTGTACTTCAGGGATCCATGCCACTGAATGAGGCTACTCTATGCTCACAAAGCAATACAGGACGCACGAGTGAAGACGAAGAGCTCGATCACTAGGCTAGCGTTTTACGACACACCAGGAAGGGGTGGTGGGAGGCAGAGATGGGGGATGGATGAGAGGAGTGACTGTGGCTGTGGAAGGGAGAGTGGAATGGGGAAGCCGCCAGCACGGCGTTCGTCGCCAGCTGTCTACAGCCTCGAGTTATAAATCTAAGAGGGACGGTTCAGCCGGTCGGATTATGGTAGGTCGAGTAGGTGAGGCGGGGCCCCTTCTGCTGTGAAAAAGCAGAAAACAAAAACAAGAGAACACACACTGTGGTTAGCACAGCAATCGCAGTCACAATCACACACGCTTCTCCACCTCGCCTGAGCCAGCAAGAGAATGAAACTTGAGGCACAAACTATCAGAGTGTGACTCCAAAGGAGAGCGATGGGTTTAGATCAGGCCTCGCACCGGCCCTTCTGCACAGCAGGGATCACCAGTAAAGCAACCCCCGGGCAGCCAGTTTTTGCTTTCCCTCTGAAATTTGGAAGTGCCAGCGAGCACCCTGGCTCTGGAATGAGAGTGGAGAAGCATGGACAACAGTGAGCTCCTCTATCAAGCACATGAGTCACACAGCATGGATGGGGCCCTCTGAGACGCGCTGCTGTCAGAGGCTCTTGGCCAGTTTGGAGGAGCACCTTCTTCCTCTGAGGGTCCCGTAAGCCTGAGCTTCCCTCTTACAATACATGATACTGAGCTTTGATATCGGGGCCAGCTTGCTGCTTCCAGTTCTCTAGTTCTGGTGCTCAGCAAACGCAGCTTTGACTTCAATAAAAGGAACTTTGGCCACTGCTACTCCATTCTGTTCCAGCTCTTTTGCTGGTACTTGAGCCAGGTAAGTGGGCAGCAAGTTAAGTGTTAGCCCTCCTCATGAATTAAGTGTTCTAGGATCTTGTCCAGTAAGGGACTGGGGAAAAACAAACCCCTAGAAGATGAAAGACAACACCCTGCCACCTCTTTCAAGTCATTACTTCAAAGACCATTTCAGACTCAGCCTTACAGGTTCTGAAGGGTCTACAAATAAAAGTGTTCTGTAGATCAGTGAGTCCAACCTATGTTTTCCTTTCAAAGCACGCTCCCTGCAGTTCCTGCAACCTAAACAGCATCACGACGGTGAACCATCATAATTAAATTGTTCAGCACCAAGCCAGAGTGGTTTTACAGTCCAAACTGCCTGAAATGCAAGGAGCAAACCCAACAGGACAGAGGCAGAGCAGAGAGCAAGTATTTGCACTGGTCACACAGAACCAGATGTCACAGAATTAATGCCTGAACTGTCCTCACTGACAGGCTTCAATTTAGATTAGAGAATCGACCAACTGCTGGAAATGAAGGTGCTCCCCTAACACGGGGGCTGAGGAGGATGTACTACAGTCTTCTGAGGGAGGGAACTCTTCTGCACTGACTGCAAGTCTATAATCACACTTGTACCAGAGAAGCTATACTCTAAAACACTTGGGGCAAGCTCCTTTGCCTTGGTAAACGACCCAGAGCAACTCTACAGTCCTGTTCATTCGACCTCCGCAGAATTTATTGCTCCATTATTGCTCTCATAAGCCCCAGAGTTCAAAACAATTACAAACACTTGTTCCTTGCCTTGGGAAATGATACGTTAAAAACCTTCAGACACTAAAACATTTCCAAACGTTATTTCCTTGACTGAAAATGTCAATAGGGACCGCAAGACCCATTGTCTGCATGCCAATCAAGTTACTGTTCTAGTACAGCAAATAATGATGGGATTGAGCTAACTTGGAAACTACAACCACCTTTGGAAGATGCTAAAATACCACTGTGTCCCAGAAGCAAACCTTGCAATGAGATGTTGCAGCTGGGGAATCTGTAAACCTGAGCTCGATGAGGTGTGGAATCTGCACGCTCTCTCTGTAGGGTGCTCACAGAGCAAATGCAGCTGTACAACCATCCGATGGCTACTCCTGTCACTGGAAAAGGATCAGTACTTAAATTAAAACCTTATAAAACTTCAGTTCAACCTTTAGGAAAATGCTGTTGCTCTCTCACATGTGTCAGAAGGGGGTTTTTTTTGAGAAGCGTGAAGGAGTTTTGCATTTCAGGAGTTTGGACAGGTTGTCCTAACAGCCTCTGGAGACTGACATGAAAAGGATACCTGAGGTCACCGGACTACGTAACGTGTTCTGGCAACAGAGGCCACTTAACCCTACCAGAATAAATAGGGCTGAAAGGAGCACTAATAATTTAGAGGTAAACGTATTAAGATTGATTTTTGTGGACACTCATTTCTCAGCACTCAGAGCATTTTAGGGGTCGAGCTGCCACTTAAAGTTACAGGGTTTATCTCTACTCAGGTTTTCTGGAGACATAGAATCTGCCTGGTAAGGTCATAGAAGGCTGAAAACTGTTTCCCAGCATAAAAAGGGACAGAGAAGTCTCTCAAGCAATGTTTATCTTTGAAACACTGCTTCAGTCTGTCTCACTGCATTGCTAGCCAAGCCCTTTTCCATCACTGAAAAGTCACTATCAGGTCAGCAAGGAATAAAATTGTGTTCACGAGGAAGCCTACAGCAGTGTCTGGGACACGTGAAGTCCTGGCAGGAGCCTGATGAAACTGGTTACTCTGACTGTCAAGTCCCTTGAAGTCAGCCCTTCAAGTCATACCCTGAGAGAACACAGAGACAAATCATACCTAGAAACCAGCAGGCTAAGTGAGTTCTGCTGAGAAGGACCTAACAGACAGTAAAGCACTACGTTTATTCCCTTGGGCTGCAAAGGGTTTGGGGTCGATTGGGTTTTGGTGGTGTTTTGGTTTTTAATTTTTCTTTCCTTGGTGCTCTTTGTGCCAGATTGAGAACAGAACGCCTCAAAACAGCGAGTCCCAGAACGAGTACGGACAACAGCGAGCCTCCTCCCTGCGGCTCTTCGCCAGGATGCGTGTTTCTAGGGCTGCCAGGGATTTCTGCAGCAGGCAGAGGATTGGAGGAAGCCGCTGACTGCTCCGACACCTCTGCAGTACATCATCAGCGAGGAGGGCTGACGGATGACGTTCTCAAAGATGTCAATCACCGCACTGGTTTGACGTGATGTGGCATCTCTCAGCTCTAGCTGCAGTCACGTGGAGCAGTTACAGACAGCGTCTACTGCAAGACGGGGGCTGGGACCCCCCTGCCCTGGAACAGCAGCTTCGATTCCTGCTATTCTCAAGGTAGGACGGCAGCACACACTGTCCCAGAATCTACAGGAGCTGCTCCACTCCTCCCAGAGTTTTCACTTCAAGAAACATCCACAGAGAAAGGGCCTAAAATACCCACACCTGCCCTGTTCTGCCCCACCTACCCCTAAGGGCCAGAGGATCCCAAGAGGGAGGCTTGGGAGAATTTATCTCTTCACACTCCCATCCTCAGTGTTAACAGGACAAGGATGAGCCTGTCCCAACACCTGCCACATCACCAAACTGGTACAACGCTGCAAAACGCAGGGAGAGACAGGAAAGGGAAACAGGCAGAGTATTTGGGAGCATAAGGATCACTAAAGGCCTCCTCTTATGGGGCAGGGAGAGAAGGCAGTTTGAACGGAAGCAGAAGAGGAACCAGGAGACTGAAGGATCAAGTGGAGAACAAGCAAAGGGAATTCACTTCTAAAGGTGACGATGGGACACAAGGATAACAGGGAACATTCAGTGTCAGCTACCCTGCACTCAGACATGGAAGTCCTGCTATCGACAACACAAACTCCTCCTGCCTTCCATGAGCACTAGGGACACAGTGAGGGAAGGAACACTACTCCAGCCAGACATTAGAGTATAAGAAGAGGAGTCTGAACTAGCAGCTCCCCAAGTCTCCATCTTGATCCTAACAGAGCTGACAAACCAAATCAAAACAAGTTCATTCAGCTGATCTCCCAGTCAGTGCAGATAGAAGCCAAATGAGAGAGACACAATTTAGACCTTGTTGCCAGAGCTCATTCCCCCATCCCACCTCCTCTATCTGAAGCAGAGAAAGGGTCCTCCAGTGACCTTAATCGGGTATGGAGGCTTTCCCAGCTCCTGCAGCTCAAGCAGCTGCTGCGTCTCTGATCAGCCAGATTTTCTGTTCAAGACTCCTCCCGTTATGAGATCCTGGCAGAGGTGGTTCACTGGACAAGGGACTCTGCTACTAACACAAGAACTAGGCAGTGAGGGGAGCTGCAGAGCGGATGGAGGATGGGGACACAACGACACATGCGGCACAGGGAGAGCGTAAAACGTACCGTGGCTGCCAGTCCTCAGGGGTCACTGATAGTGATTCTGAAAGACAACATGAAATCAGCATAGCAGTTCAGACAGTTCAAGGCAGAGGCCACGCAGACTGCCAGGAAGGTGGAACAGACGCATGCGCTTGCACAGACACCCATTTGCACATTCTCCTCCAGCACACGGCACCAGGGTTGCACTCAGCCACGCAGGACTTCACACACACACATCCCATCACAGCCTCAACTCTGCACGCATCCAGAACCCCGTTGTGCGCAGGGCTGCGTGGAAAGTGGTCCTATCCCTTCACACACCTCCTGGCCGTGTGCACACACTCAACAAATCCACTCACACATCCAGGCTGACATTCACACTCGCCAAACCAGCAGTAAACCAAGGGCTCAGCTGGGCACAGGCTGCTTGACTTGTCTCTTGCTGAGGATTCCTATCTTCTGACCACGTTAAATGCTAGACTTGGAACAAACAGCTCAGGAAAGAGTTAGATAACATGCAATCCTGAGCACTACTCAAAAAGGGAATAAGCAAATGAAGACTTAGTTTTTGAAGGTCACAAGTCATGACATCGGCTACTCCGACCTCCTGAATAAATTAAAGTCAAAGCTGTGTGAAGTGATGCTTACAGTGATGCTGATCACTTGCATCTTTCCTTAGATGTACCAAAGGATGGAGAACTCTTTAATGCCTTCAACACATTTTCCCCATGGTTAAGTCATTCTCACTTAAGCTTTCTTTGAGCTGCGTAAGCTCTTTCACTTACAGTTTATCCAACTATTTTAAACTGCAGATACTAAACGCCTGGAGGAATATCTTCACGCTTTTCCTCCCTAGAGGAACTCCTCCTGCACAGCTCCAACAGACATAAAGTCTGAACACAGTCCTTAGCGCACACAGATAGGACCTTAACCTCATTTTTAACTTTCAGCTCCCAAAGTTATGTATCTGGTAATACAGGCTTCCAGAGTAGACTGAATAAATGCTAAATACAGAAGCAGGATGGTAAGTAAATCTGATTTAAGTGTTCTTAATTACATGCAGGAAAACTTTCCTGTGCAAGAAAATGGACCATGTGGAGTTGATATGTGAAAGCACATGTCTGTATAATCATTTTTATTAAAATAAAAAGAAATGGAGCAACATGTCTAAGTTCATCATTCATAAAACCAGATACTCACGCAAACCAGAAGCACAAACGACCAGACTTCGACACAGGCACTGATGTGCCTACACATGGAAATGCATCCAGCCACCACCGTGTGCTCCGAGCTCACTACGTAACACCAGCTCCTCCAGCAAAGCCCACTCTTGCCATAAAGAGCTTTGTTCCTCTCACACACATGCGATAGTGTAGCCCGGTTAGCAAGGGAAAAGATGGGTATTAAAAAAAGCAATGATGGAGATGGCATTCGTTCACCCATGGCAGAAGGACCCGAGTCCAAGTGCTAGCAGGGAACATTCTTATTCTATATACAGGAGAGGAAGAGAAAGAGTCCCTTGTCATTGGAAATTCTCCATTCATCAGTGAACTCAAATGACAAGCTGGTATCAGGATCCGGAGGAGTCTATGAACAACTGGAAGAATCAGAGAGGGGGATCAGAGAATGAGCATCACATCACAGCTTCTGGAATTACATTTTCAGCTCCAGACCAGGGCAGTCAGTAACATGCAATCCAACCTACCATTTCCTTCTAATGCAAGGGATTGCTCAGTTAGGTATGAAACACTTTCTTCCTCTGCTCCCAGCACTGTTCCCTACCTTCCCCTAAGCCCCTCTATCTCATGCAAAAGGCAGAAAAGCCATCGAGACAGGCTATGACAGATTTCTTCAAAACCAGCCAATTCATTTCAGCCCGTTTAGGGAACCCTACCATGATGATCAGGTATATAGAATATTTTTCATGAGTGAAGAAATGAAACTGAGTGAAAGAAGAAAGATGGAGACAAAAAGAAGCACAAGTACACTGAAAAACAAAACCACAAAGTCACAGTATATGGAAAAGCAGGGTCACAAGAAGCAAGAGCCAAAATACATGGTAGAAGCATGCTGACATCCATAGGTGCCACCAGCAGGACCTCAGTCCCTGGGGCAAACTGAGGCACGTGTGGACAAGTTACTGTGCGACCTGCATCAGGGTGCACAGAGAGGACTGGGGCAGATGCACCAAGAAAGTCAAACCATTTGCACACACCAGAGTCAAACTGGGCTATAATCTCTTTGGACTCATCCACCTGTGGGCTGGACACAGCCCGGGAGAGAACACTTCCCAGGAAAGAACACTTCCCTCCAAACAGGCAGCACCAGTACGAGCTGGGGCACTCTCACAGGACGAAGAGTGAGCTGTCTCTGCCAATACCATCACCACCCACTGACAGGCTGGGTGCTTCCACAGAAAATGGCAGAGCTTCAGCCACGTCCCACCAGCTCCCACTGGAGAGGAGGGATTTTCCACGATGGAAGTGTTCCCTCTGGTGTGTCACTAGGGAGGTTTCTGGTTATGTTCATTCTTTACTCTGCAATTTCCTTCTCTTCCTCACAGGGAGACCAAATACCCAACGCAGAAGCATTCCTTGTTCCAGACTGCTTCCTAAGTCCTGTTCAGGACCACGTGCTTAGCTGCACAGGGGATAGTTCCTCATTATTATGTTGAAGTGCGTTTGAAGTGACTGAATAGGAAAGGAATTAAGTTTCCTAACAGGAAAGCAAAGCTGTATGATTTGAACTCTCTAGACTGGAAAATAATCAATTTGCTTACAGAATCAACAAAAAATGCCTAAAACATCTATTTCCCTGCCTGTAACGTTGCAAAATTCCCTTAGACAAAAAGCATTTGAACAGCTTAGATGAAGTTCTCTCCAACTCACCTTGAAGAACTCTGGGCCAGAAGAAGAGGGGCAACTTCAGACTCTGGGGAACCCTACACAGAAGGGAACTGCCACTCCAGCCCTACGATTTTTCTGGTGACCATCTCCTGCTTGCGAGCGGAGGTGTTGGTACGATTGCTTGGGTACAAGGCCCTCTTCCCTTATCTTTTGCACAGGTGTTTGTGCAGAAAAGAGGCTGCATCTCTGTTTCCAAGAGTTATCATGGCTTTGCCTCATCTGTACAACGAGATCTCAGCAGACAACCACCCTCCTATCTATGGACCCAATTCAAATATTCAGTGACTGTACCCACACCATGCACTCCACTCGCCTTTTACGGCCAAGGCAGGCTAAGTGCCGCCAAGGCAGATACCCCAAAACTGGACATATCACACCTGTATGGAGCACTTACCTGGGAACACCAGGAGGAGCACGATTAGGACGAGAAGGAACCTGAGGTGGAGGCCCAAAGGGATCAGGAGAGGCACCTGGCCTGGAGGGCACAGGGGGGGCACCACCCAGCGTGGACCCACCAGCAGGAGGTGGTCCAGGAGCTGGGCCTCGAGACCCAGGTCTGGCGGGCGGAACCGCAGGAGCTCTCCTCTGTGGCGTGGGGCTGGACGTAGGAGACCTGGCAAACAAATGAAGGAATTCAACTGCAACAACAGGCCTGGGATCCCACTGTTGCCATCAAGTCCCCCTATACTGCCTTCAGTGTTCCTTCTCTAGTTTCATGGCACTTTACACACCACCCTTTGGCTTTCAAGGGCCACACTGGACTTCAGGTGCCCTTCAAAGCTACTTCAGACCCCACCTAACCTAAGGATTTAGAAGTCTCTGCAACCTTTGTAAAGACACAGCAGCCCTACACAGCCTTCAAGGCATAAAAAGCTTCCCAGCACTGAGGAGATCAGCCAGATCTCTTCATCCAGAGGGAGAAGAGCGGCAGGAGAGGACTCCCTGTCTTGGTAGGAGGCCCCAGCTCGCCACTACAGAGGCATCAGGCAGGTCTGCGGGGCTCTCCCCCTGAGCCTCTGGTACCTGCGTCCAGATGGTACGCTCTGCACCTGCAGCCAAGAGTCGTCCACCGGTGGCGGCATTGGGGTGCTGATAGTGCTGGTGTTGATGTCCCCGATGATGTTGAGGGCCTCCTTTAGGGCATGGTACATGCGCAGCATTTCATCGCGTCGCTGGGCCTGCTCTGCCGATTCCTCCATCAGCGTATTTTGGTCACCACAGGAATAGAGATTTGCCAGTAACTCTGAATGGATAAAGTCCTTAGTCTGTAAACGAGCACAAAAAGGGAATCAGTCTCCCCCAAACACTCAATTCTATCCCCACCTTTTCCTCTTTCCAAGATGCCCTCAGTTTTCCTTCATCCTTTCTCTCCCTTCCTGTTTTCCCCCTTCTGCCTCCCCACCTCCACTGACCACAGTGCGATAAGTACATTGTTTATCATGAGGTGCATGATTGTCTTCGGCATGAGGTCTCTGATGGTTTTGTTGACAATAGCCATGTAGGAATCCACCAGGTTCCTGATCGTTTCCACTTGTCTCTCCAGCTGAGGGTCCATGGAGTGCATGAAACTGTCTGATCCATTCTCCTCCGCCTCACTGGCCTGCAGAGAAAAGAAGAAACAGACTGGTTCTTCAAACGTAACACAGAATTAGTCCTTCATGAGAGTGCCAAGAGAAGAAAAGAAGGAAACACGTAGGAAGCACATGCAATAAATAAAACTTATTTAAGCTTACATTTTGAGTTGTGTTTGTCAATGCAAAGCTTGACTTGTACAGAATTCTACAGCTCAGATCTGAGAGGTTTTAACAATAAAGCTGCTCTCTTTAGTAGATAGTTATTATACAAAGGCGAAAGGCAGTGGAGACTCCTGACCAATATTCACAGGTTATGACTGTAGCAAATACTCAAAGCTGTATTTTTACTTGTAATATTTATAATTCCCTGAAAGGTTCTTCATCTGAGCTGGGGTTGCCATGCAAGATTTAGTTTAGACCTGAGAACCACTCACCATAAATAAAAGCCTTAAAGGTCTCTGACATGCTGCATCTTTATCCTCATTATACAAACAAAAAAACAGATAGAGAGCTGAAACAACTGCCCACCTCAGACTGCAGGTAGATGGAATAACCTAGAAAACCTTCCTGATCACTTTAACTGCAAATCCTGCATTGAAAGTCATAATTAGCTTCTCTTTCGCAACAAGCAGGTGAATCTCTTCCTGTCTAAAAAGCACTGCTTAGCTTTCTGTGAGGGAAAACCTGGAGTGTGCTGTTTGACAGCAAGTAATCATCAAGGCTCATCCTTTGGGATCAATCTAAAAGCAGCAAAGCATGAAAGGCTGATGCCTTTCTCAACGCTTTCTAAAAAACACCCCTTGATTTTATAGAGGAAAAAAAAAATCTTCCTTTTAAACCGTCCCAGTCTGAAGGACTTGCAGCAGTGTAGGGAACTGCTTATCTTTTGTTCTGGGGAACAAAATATATGAGAAAGGGTAAATTCTTTTGTTCATTCGGGCTTTTCCTAAGATTTTATATAACGAAGGAACGCAAGGTCTCAGTGAGAAACAAAGTAAAGGAAGTGCACGTCAAACAGGACAACATTAAAAAAAAATAAGGGTCAAAAAAACCCCAAATAAGTTTGCACCAAGATTCAGAAGTCATACAAAAAGGGAGAAATAAAAAGAAAAAAGGAAAACTCAAACCAAGAACAGAAACAAACAGCAGCAATCGAACAGAAGGTACAGAGAGGGAGAAGAAGCAAAAGGCTTTCAGGAAACTGTGACAAAAGGAAAAAAACAAGAGAATTATCCTTTGAGAGCCCTGCAGGGCAACACAGCAGAGCAGTTCAGACTTACTTTGTCCTTGTCCTGGCAGGCCAGTTTGCGCATATGTGGAAAAAGTTAAAACAAGAAGGGACAAAAATAAAAGAAGAATTTTAGTTGGTCTCAGAATTTGGAGAAGATCCCATAATAGCACTGAACAAGAAAAAGAGCAACCCCACTAAAAATACATAAATACCTAGATTACCCTAGCAGAGGAGCAACTGAATTGTTTAGCTAAACTGAAAATCAAAACAGGACACTGCGAAGGAAATGGCATTGTTAGTTACAGAGGGCAATCGACGTACCTACAGTGGCTACTGGTTATTTGTTAAACAGTTTTGAAACAATCAGCCTAGTGATCAGTGTTCCTACGTCAAACCACTCCACGCCAACGGGTGGCAAATGTCCTTTACCAGTATGCATTTAAGAGGCCCAATCTGGATCCAAGCCAATCTGAAGTCACGTCACTGCTAAGGTCCAGTCCCTAATCCTCTTTTTTTAACATCACATCAGTTTGTCAGGAAGTGCTTTAAGGCAAAAAGCACAATCTTCAAGTGTAACGGGAAATATGAATGCAAAGAGTCTATTAGACGCAACAGAAACAGATAACCAATTATCACTTTTCTAATGGGAAAACTATTTATAGCAGTTTCCTCTCGCAGAGGAACAGGAAGGCTTTGAACAGAACATACACCACACTTCTCTACAACGTGCTTTCAAAGCAGAGCAGAATGCTGACAGCAAGTGTTGTTGGGCATGAGTAAGGGAAGAGATAAGAGGTCTGGCTAAAGTAGATATTAAGGTATCTATCACGGAAAAGTAAAATACAAAGAACATCCCTTCCTTAATTGGGTGGGGGAAGAAACAGGAAAACAACTACTACTAAGCCAGGAAGCTCCTAATAAGGCTGTACAGTGAGTGTTACTGAAAAAAAATTGTGTCTTTGCTCAGCAGACACGTACCACTCTGCAGTCAGGTAGTTAAATGTCATCCTTATATTGGGAATTTAATACACGCAAAACAAGAAAGCTAGAAGGGTTTATCAAGGCAGCCTTTGCCTACTTCATCTCTCCTTGGAAGCTGCCAGTTACTTTTTCCCTAAAGAAAGCACCAGGATGTACCAAAAAAAAAAATTCCGTTCAAAAATCACACTCAGGAAAGAGACAAAACCTTCATAGATTTGTTTTTAGCATAAGATGCAGCTATCCTCTCTAAGATACACACTGTGTTCCTTCTCATCTCATTATCACGGCTGTAACTTACCCCAACACGCTCTGGGTAGACTCCTGCGCGAAGGAAGGACGCTTTCCAGCTATCCACCTCCTCCTGGGTCTCACAGGCCAGCTCCAGCTGCCGGTAGTCCTTGTAAACATTCCTGAGAAGACAAAGATTTCATTCTTCCCTATTTCAAATTACAGATTTGCCCATGTTTGACAAAGACATCAGTGACCAGAGAATCTTCCCATCATTTTAAGGCAGAGATGCTTAGTCCCTTGCTAGTATCCTCATGATGACCCTGCAGAAGGGAAAGTTATTTTTTATGAGTGAGTTTGCCCTCCAGTCAGTTGTGTGTTTCAACAGGGCTTGAAAGAGATTTCCTTTTCAATTCTGCTTGCTGCTGGACTTCTCCAGCCAATCTGGGTCCCCCATCTCTTCTGGCTTTCCCTAGTCACTCACTAAGAACATAAATGTATATTCTAGGCACAGTCAGACCCAGGTAACCACACCAAAAAGTTGAATGCTAAGGTCACACTGCAGGCCATGTGCTGATGTGCACACCTGTAACAGAAAGAATGAAGTCAGAATACTTTTAAAAAGTCCCCCATCTCCTCCAAAAATATCTATCCTTACATCTTTCCTGGACAGCTCTCCCAACACACCCATTTCTACTCTCTCTCATCTAATATTACATAAATCCTGTCCCTAGCTTTAACATCTCGGTGTTTTGAGACGTGACCGTACCTCTGTTCAGTGTTGAAGAGAGCAAAGATGTGCTTGCTGGACATGAACCCTTTCTCAACATCTCGCAGCTTCAGGTTATCCACGGGTAACATATACTTCTTCTCTTTCTCCTGAAAAGGGGATCATTAACAAGTTACTCACTGCTCCAACAAAGCCTCTAATCTGCCAGCACGGACGAGGCTGTCAGCAAAACAGCCCTCACATTATCAGGGAGACACTCCCAACCCAGGTCCTCCTGTGTTGAAGGAAAATCAAGCAACCATGCTCATTAATGAAAATCTCATGCTCTGAATGATTCGAAGCTCAAGCAACACACACAATTTACTGCCTGGCAGATGTTAAAAACCAGTATCTGAAATTTCAGCAATCAGACTCTGAGAGCTTTAAGGAACCTATTTTTCAGAGTAACTGCACCCACAACTCTCCATCCTGGTTCTTACGACACATCATCGGCTAAACTTAGAACAAGGCATCCAGCAACCAGCCTCAATATTTTTGACCCCTGGCATCATCTTTTAAAAAATTTGATCTCAATTTTTACATTTACATTCAGAAGCTCAGTCAGAAATCATCCTCCCTGGAAAAATCCTGTTCCGGCTGGACGTTGTACTCCAACATAACAAGAGAGGGAGCCATCCCACTGGTCTCCAAAAGGCAGAATGCAGCTATCCAAGACTGAAACAGAACCAGAGCATACTTGTGTGTGCAAGCATGCATCTCTGACTGTCCCCTTGTGAGCATCTTGTGTATTTGTAGACTTTGCTTGGCTGGTAACAAGGAAACGTGATGGCTCTCGGGGGAAACAAGAATGGAAAACAAAGACAGTCAGCAAGTAGAGATTTTGAAGGGCTGACTAGGAAAGAGAGGCAGGGCAAAGCAGCAGATAAGGATGACAAAGCTGCTGAGCTCAAACACCCAGAGGACGGCAAGGCCAGCCTAACACTCTCTTAAGTGTCAGTTAAATTGACTTGGGTTTGCTAAAGATACCAGGTGATGCAGTTCCAACAGACCTCAAAGATCAAACTACGCCAGTCCACAAAAAAATGTATGCAATGAGAATAACCCAGAAGCTGGTGTGTAGAAAATAGAAGAGGTCACTTGGGTAGCTGCCAAACTCTCCATTCTCTCTAAGATACCAGGATATGAAATCAGAAGAGCTCTTCCAAACAGATTTCCCTAGATTTTTTAATGTCGTTGATCAGTCTGCATTAGAGGTGAGCAAGCGTTTTTGTGATGGGACATCTGTCAGCCAGGTGCTGGTCTCCGAGCCACACAGCCCATTTCAGCCATAAACAGCTTCCAGCTTTCTATTATTTTGAGTTATTATTATGCTGGTTTAAGATGAACCAGTGACCTAGAAGCAAAGCACACCAACTGCCAAGTCCCTAGGCAGGACAGACCATCCCCACCACAGTCTCGCTTAACTGGAGCTCCCTGCATCCACACCACAGTCCCTAGGCTAGTAAAAAAAATAACTGATGTTCAAGCTGCCTGAGGAAAAAAATCATTCTGTATTAGAAACACACAACGTTCCGTAGATATTTAGCAACAGAGTCATTCTCCAAGAAAAAAAGTCAAAAGGTAAGGGAATCCCATGTCCCAGATATGGAAATACATGCTCTTCAACAGAGTTTTGACTTTCACCCCTTCCAAGCTCTTGCATAAATGCTGCCGCGTGATCAAGACGCCACCTCTGCGTACTGATATTCCCATATGCCAGAGGAAAGACGTCTGTATCTGTCTGCCAGCATAAAATATCAGTCCTGAGGCAGCAAGAGCAATCAAATGGAAGACACCACGCAAGGCAAGAATCCCCTGACCCACACATGCTGCAGGGCAAAGCCCACCGGAACGAGCCCCTGCTGCTCCCCATCTCCTCACACCTCCCCCTCCCAGTCCCCCACTTCAGTCCTTCCAGCTTCTCAGTTTTCAACCCAGCCTGTTTTATATCAACACTCTGACTTCATTTCCTGAATGCAGAGACAGGAAAGCGTGGAATGAGCTGCCAAGGGCTGAGCCTCTCAAAACTTTGGCTGAGCCCTCTGCCCATATGTTAGCAATCTGGCAGTATGTGCTACGGCTGAACAGCATCCTGGCCAAGAGGGGAAAAGGGCTTCTCTCGTTAGCTTTCCAGACTCGGGGGGCAAGGGAAAGAGAAGGAAGAGCCAGCACACGTAGAAATGGGAAAGTGGTTTGTGAAATACTACATAGCCGCCAGTCTGATCCCAAGAGGCTTATGCTGCTCATAAAATATCTCCCTCCGTCTATAGGAAAAAAAAAGATTGAGTCTATACTCTGCTGAGAGAGAGTTTACATTATGTAAAATGTGCCTGCTGGCTGTGAGTTGATCTGTAGAGCCGTGAGGCCAAGGAGAGGGAGTGAAGGGCAGAAACACTCAGACTGGCTGTACAAAACACAACATAGGCTCAGTTTGGGCTAGGGAATGTTGTAGGCACAGGTCTAGCTACCCCCAATCTGGGCTGCTGCTCCCAACGGGAGTCACACCGCTTGCATGGAGAACTGCAGAAAGATGACTGCAAGCTACTTGCACAGGCAGGGTAAGTGCCAGAGGATTACTCCCCCGCCCCCAGCGCAGAGCAGAGCCAGCCATATGGCTCTGTACTTTGCATCTACCAAAGAAAGAAAATACACGTGGCCAGGAAGGAGACCAGGATCCACGAGCCATTCCAATTGTCAGGTGTGAAGCACAATAGTTGAAGTCAGAAAGGGATGCTGCAGTTGCAGCCTGATGCTGCAGTATCCTTATTGTGGCTACACACCTCCTCCTTCTGGTGGCTAAACTCTACATATTAGTTTTGGCCAGAGACAGCAATGGTTTACACAATCATCTGAGTTATTCGTGGCTATCCTGTAGGTAACAACCTACAAGAAGTTCACAAAACTCAGCAGGCAGCAAGCCAGCCTGACTCAAAGCATTTCATCCACTCAACTGGAGCGCATCAACAGCCAGGGAAGTTTTCCTGCTCTTGGATACATGTGAAAGGAAGCTGACAGATGCATGTGTGGGCTCCCTAAGGTTGGAAATTGGCACTCACAGTACAAGAAAGTAATTGGCAGAATTATTAGGTTTCAGTTTGCATTTGGAGCACAAATAAACTAATTAAAGGTTTCTTTGTCGCTGTTACAACAAACACCACCTTTTGCACAGAGACAAGGGTCTGTGGATACAGGAACAAGAGTTCTGCCTTTGTTTTAATCAGTGGCTGTGCAAAATTAGGAGAATTTCATCTTACTTAAGCCTCTTAGTCTCCTTTCCTTCTTGTAAGATACAAAGTGCTAAGGGTAAACAAACCTGCCCCAGAGATGACTGCAGCTTCTGTTAAACCGTTTGTGCTAAACACATGCACAACATCTTGGGAACTCCTGTAATAAAAGACTCTCCTCAAATGAAAAGCCATTAACATCCTGTTTGATAAAAAATCTGCATGAATACATGCACACTACAATATTATTAGGAAGAAGTCTCTGAAAACAGTCTGGAGCATTTGAAAGCAAGCTAGCTGAGCATTTTAAGCTGAATCACCCCCCCCACTTCCCCAAACAAGAAGTTAGAAACTGCTTTCCACTTCTTGCCTTTGCAAAGAAAATGCACATTAGAAGAGCTGAAAGTCTGAGCTGTGATTCTTCCAGGAGACCCTGATCATTCCACAACACGCGTGCATCTCGAGACCATCTTTCCAAAACACAGCCCACCTGCGTTACTTCATTTTTACCCTCAGCATCATTTACTGGGCGCTGCGATCGCTGCTCCAAGCTGCAAAGCAGCTGTAATGGCTTGTTTACACCAGAAAGCTGTGGTGGTTTAACTTAAACAACACACCCTAAGATTTTAAGCTGATTTAGTCCAAAAGCTCTGCAGACACTAGGCCTGAACTCATGTGATTAATCACACCATTACCGTTGGCTTAGCAAGCACAGCCATGGTAATCAACTCACCTGCAGAAAAGAGAAGATTTTTTATTTACATCAGCTGAAATAACACACAGATTTAAACCTGCAGCTCAGCGCAACCCTAGGAAGCCGTCAGAGGGTGTATGAGAAAGCACAGGCAGAAACCAAGTGCCTCAAGAGGGAAAACTCCCCTGCTGCGACTCCTAAAGCCACAGCCATGCCCACCAGCCTTCACAAAGGACAAGCAGGCACTTCTTCCACCCTCTGTTTTGGTTGGTGTCAGAGCAGAGATGAACCCACAGTGAGGATCTGACTTGCTTTGACGAGGCAAAGTGCAACACGTGCAAGGTGTCATAGACCTCTGGGCCAAGGAGAGCGTTGGTTCCCCTTCCCCAGGGCACGGTTCGAGCCAAAGCGGGAGATCCGGGTGTCCACACTTTCGGCTACAACTCTTAACTGCCCACCAGCGCGCACGGAGAAGATCCTGGAAGGGAGCTTGCGGTGTACGTAAAGCCCTCCTTATCCCTGCAGCGCTAGGGAGAGAGGGAGCAAAGCGCGTAGGCTCGGACTAGCATCTGGAATCGTTACAGGGGAGCCAAGCGCCACAGAAAGCGACGGCATTCCTCAAGTTCCCATGTGGGGTAGGGAACCTTCCTTTCCCCCGCGCAACCCCATCCGTCAGCTTGCTTCCTGCCAACCTCCGGCCTTCCCAGCAGCCAGCAAGCTCCTCCCTCGAGTCTAGTTAGCTTTCCACTGCCACGTCAATTGAGGCAGAAGGACAGAAGAGAAGCAAGAAGGGAGGGAGCAAAAACCAGAAGAGGGAGGGAGGTTCAGCAATGCCAGACATAGTGGGGGGAGAAAAAGAGGGGATGCGGATTGCTCCTGCAGTAGCCGGAGGTGAGCTGCAAAGGCAACTGGCCAAGGTGGGTCAAAGGACCCTTTTGAGGACTTGGAAGCAAAGGCTGGTCCTGTTTGAGCTTTGCTCCGACCCCAGGTAAAGGGCTGAACTACAGGACAGAACTGGGCTGAAGGAGATGAGGGTGCGTGGGGCCTGGGAACCCTTCCACACAGCTCCACGAGGAAGAAGAGGAGTTGAATGAAGCAACAGGTTCTGCACACCCAGGTGACAGCCAAAACTTCACAGCGTTTCCTCCTCAAACAGCAGTAATTGATTTTTTTTTGTTTCTCTTTCTAAAAAGGTGCAGCAGCATCCAGGTGGAAAACCAGCTACCAGCCTGACACCAGCACTGGAAGAGGAAGGAGCTTGGAAGCTGCCTCCAAATTGGAAACATGCAGAGAGCAACGTTTTGTTCTTCCCAGCTGCCAGACGAGGATGTTTTTTCAATCAGGACTTGGACTTTCTTTCACCTCATCTCTGCCCCCAAAAAATCCCATCCCAAAAGCAGGGAGGGGAAAGGACTAATGAGCTGCTGATAGCCGGAGAGCAGATCGCAGAGGCTCCACTCCGTCTGCCCAGTGTTCAGACTACCTGTTCAGGACTACGAGATTGTACAGTAGTCTGCACATTGGTTAGGCTGTGCTGGGATACACCACTCACTGCCAGTGCTGCACAGGGACATGCTTGGAGAGGGTGGGCTGCGGGGACAGCTGCATGCGACGTTCACTCATCCCTCAGTTCGGGAGGATACCACCCTTCAGAGCCACGCTTCGTGATCGCTTTTACCTGCCTGCTCATCAGCCTACTCACAACCCTCTTATTCCTCCTGCATCTCATATCCCCTTCTTATTTCTTTCAGCTTCACACACTGGTCCCAGGGGCAGCTGTGTTCAGGATGGCTGGCTTCTGTTTCACATGCTCAACTTTGCTATAAAATGCAGAGACACACAGGCCTGGCAGAGTTACGACTGCCCTGTGCTTTGCTACCTGAGAAGGCAGGATCAAGCACAGAAAGGTGACTGGAGAAAGGGGATTTCACATCGTAAAGCATGCTGTTCATTAATATAAAGAAAAAGCCACAAAGGATTGAAAATTGGAGGTTTGGATGCTCTAGAAGTTGTGTTTGCTTTGATGTTTGTCTGGAAAAGAAAGAAGAGAAACAGTGAGTGAAAGCATAAATGAGGATTGATTAAGACTAAGCTATTATCCATGAGAAAACATGCACTTGTGAAAACAGATGAGTGAGTGAAAGCTCCACAAATGATGTAAAGAGAAGGAACCTGTTCCAGAGAGCATCCAAGAGCAGTGTGAGAGCAGGAAAGGAAGAACCTCCAAGCAGACCTGCTCCTACAGTCTTTAAACAAGCTGGATGCAAAAGGCTGGCACAGCAAATTTGGTGACTCGTGGGCATCAGAGCAAAACCAAAATGATTTCTACCAGCTGAGCTGGGCCTCAAGGACATGGACTGTTGGGGACATGGCCAAGGGGGAGCGCGGGGGAGTGCAGCAGGGAAGAGTCTCAGTATTGATGATTGTATTTCTCTTTAAACTAGAATTAGGTACAAGACACTGACAGGTAGAGAACAAGCAATTATTTACTGACTGGCTATAAGGTCACATCTTCCTCAGGACAGCGGAGAAAACCTTGGTGCTTCAAGAAAAAGAAGGCATGAAGACAGAGAAAGAGCTCAAGAACAACCGATGACAACAGCAGCAGGAATCTGCAGATTCCTAGAACATTTTTGATTGGAAGGGACCTTAAAGCCCATCCGGTTCCAACACAATTTTCCCTAGACCACATTGCTCAAAGCCCCATCCAGCTTTGCCTGGAATACTTCCAGGGATGGGTCATCCACAGCTTCTCTGGGCAACCTGTGTCAGTGCCTCACCACCCTCATAGCAAAGAATTTCTTCCTAATATCCAACCTAAGTCTTCCCTCCATCATTTTGAAGCCATTACTCCTTGTCCTGTCACTACAAGCCCTTGTAAAATGTCCCTCCCCAGCTTTTCTGAAGGCCTTTAGGTACTGGAAGGCTGCCATAAGGTTTCCTCAGAACCTCCTCTTCAAGGTTGAGCAAGCCCATCCCTCTCAGCTTGTCTTCACAGGAGAGGTGCTCTGGCCCTCAGATCATCTTTGTGGCCCCCAGCTCCATGTCCTCATTATGCTGGGAGTCCCAGAGCTGAACGCAGTACTCCAGGTGATGCACGGAGAATATGGAAGCATCTCCTCCACACCTGAAAGCACCTAACACTGTGTCTACCCCTCTTGTACACATATAGGGCTCAAACGCACTGACGTTGCACGCAACACACCAACACTTTAACACAAGCAAAGAAGGCTTGTGTTCTGTATTCTTCTCAGGCAGACACCTGCTATTAGAAGCCCCAACTTTCTAGTACATGTTTTACCTGAGCAAGGACGGAAGGTCCCATCTGTACTGTACATTCACATCAACTCCCAAAGCAAACAGCAGATGTATCCATCTACCCAGCTGCACAAACACTTGGGCACAGAGTGGCACAGTCACTTCAGCAGCGACAGGTGCCCTCGCGGAGGTGAGAGCTCAGGGCTCCTCTCCCGCTTGGCTAAGAGGCACCACTGGACACGGTGCTCATTGCGTCTTACTGCAAGGTCCCCATCGCCAGCAGCTCTGGGCCACCTCACAGACCTTTTTTCTAGCTGTCGGGAACGCCCTGCAGAGAAGCGGGCACTGTGCACTCCATAAGGGATTCAGGAAGGACCGTTCAGATCACGTTCTTGTATTGTGTCCACTGTGGGGCTTGCTGAGCAGCTCACCAGTGTGGTGACTCCATGGCCTCTCCAAGCAACGAAATCTCCCTCTATATTTCAAGCAGCCAGAGCAGGATCCTCCCTACTCTTCCCTCCCACCGCTGGCCTGTGGTATAATCCCACAGGTTTCAGGAGGTGTAGGTTCCTCAGGAGGGTCTCCAGGTCTTGGGAGGCCAGCTTCTGTGGGGCCGCTCTCCATGGGGCCAGCGTTTGACTCATTGAAAGGAGACAGGAAGAAAAACAGAGAGCCCAGGAGCACACACACATGCTCTTGGCAGCAAGGCAGAGTGGGGAGCCAACTTTCCACCCCCGCCTGGCGTGCTCTTTCCTTCCCCTCCCATTCCCCACCACACTCCTTCAGGCCCCTTTAGAGCATCAACAGCCATATATCCCTGTTAACATGTAACTCTGGGCCCTTTAAGACACTTTGAGTTTTAGTTCTTTCTTCAGAGACAGAGGAAAAACAAGCCAGCGCTGCGGAAAGACTGGTATGTCACTAATGGGGTCCAGATGTCTTCAATCCGCAGACTCCGGGTCCCGGCTTGCAAAACAGGGCAAGGAGAGGCTGAGCCCCCGCTCCTTCCAGCTCCAGAAGCGTGAGCCGAACCTTCACCCTCACCCCATCACACACTTTCTCACCCAGCTCCGTCCCCCATCACCCCTCACAGCTCTGCCACCAGCACTTCCATCCACACAAGATGGATTCGGCTCCTTCCTCCTTCCCTCTGGAAAGCTGCCAGAGCACAGGGGAACTGGGACAAGAGAGCCCACAGAACTGCAGGGTGGGACAGACAGAGCCTTCCCTTTTCTCCCACAGCTTAAGTGAAGAAAAAACATGTTGTGCAGCCTTTGAAAACACATGAGAACATTCCAGGAGCCGTAGGACCCAAATCCTCCTGAACCGGTGGAGGAGAGCTCTGGGACAGACCGACAAAGACAACCCTGCTTGACAGAGGATCATGCACTGCAGACACCTCCTTGGGATGGACTCAACTCCATGCAGGACTGAGGTTTAGGATGGGAATCCCCATGCTCACATCTCTCCAAGCTGACACTCAAACCGACCAACTTTTGGCTGGAGTTAACTCCAGCTGGAGGTCGGTCACAAGTGGTGTCCCCAGGGCTCAGTGCTGGGACATGGTTTAGTGACAGATAGGAACGGTGGGACTCGATGATCCAAGAGGTCTTTTCCAACCTGGTGATTCTGTGACTCAACTACAAAGTCCAGGTGGACATTGTTTCCTTTCTCCCTCCCAACAGCCAGGCATCAAGGAGTTGAGCTTGGGGAAGAAGCAAATAAAAACATGCTTCCCTTTCCCCCTGCTCCCACTCAGTCAAAGACAAAGGCTCCTTTCTCAGACCTCACCAGCATGGGTTCTCCTGCGTTTAGGGACTGAGGCTGGCAAGGAGCTGTTTTCATTAGGCAGCTCTACCTCTTGCTATGCAGAAGGGAAACTGCAGACCTCCAGTTGCCATCAACCCCCAAGGCTGCCCTCCCACAGAAGGAAAGGGAGGTCTAATCCCCATTCCTGGGCAACTGGAATCTCTAAACAGTTTACACAACCCCACTGCAGCCTGCCCACCCTCCCTCCCACTCCCCAGGGAAGAACAGGGAGTTCTCATCATCTCTGCAATACAGATGTAGCAGCTGGCTTTGATTAAAACACTCCATGTTTATACCACTCGACCTGTACATGCAACCTAGGGGAAAGTGAAGCCTCCCCAAGCAACTCTGAACACAACGGGAAAGGGTCTTACAGCAGAGATGCACTGATTTAGCAAAAGGTATTTCAGCGTCTGGTTCTTTAATTAGGAAATTGCTGCCTGCTCATCCATAGCAGCACAGCAGCAGTCTCCATGCAGAAAGCGATATTTAGAGGCTGATTCATCGCTGTATTTGTCATCATTTCCACCTGCCGAGAATTAAACGGGCCCACTGATATGAACCAGACAAGAAGCCAGCCCTCGCCGCAGCTCCCAGGCACACTGCTGTCTGCCTCAGAACACCTGAGGGCCACGAACCGCAGTAAGAGGCAGAGCACGCACTTCATTTGTGATCAGCAACCTCATTCAACTTGGAACGTGTGACTACATCCTGCCAGGCATTTTTCATCCCTCAACACATTGAGTGGGGCTAACCCTTTGCATCATGTCCTTACTAAACCCATCTGACTATTCTTTCTCTTCTCAAAGCAATCAGAAAAGAAAATTATCTACCTTTGTCTCACACAGGAACCAACACTGTTGACAACAATAATTTCAGCTAAGACAATTCTGTCTGCCTATATCATTTCCCACTGAAGCAGAAATACACCACAGCACATTGCCAGAATTCCTAATATTCAAGATTTTCAAGCAACTCTACAGAGTAGGTCCACATTCCCAGTCATTTTCACACATCACTGTACTTCTGACCAGCAGTACTTCAACCATTCACAATTCAAACAGCTTTACAAATAATGCATTAACTGCCATCTTCATAAAAACATTAAAAAGAGACTTTTGCCAGTTTAACAAATGAATCCTGGAAACGTTAAGTAATTTACTCAAAGTCAGAAGGAGCCAGACCAGAGCTGCAGCTTCAGGTACCCAGCTGCTGTCACTGTGCTCAGAAAGGAGGCAGCTTTTTCCTTGTGACTGAGATAGACGCATGAACACCTCTGCCACACTTCTTCAAGAAGCTCATCACAGCTGCTCCACAAACACTCCAAAGTCCAAATCTTGGAATTAACTCACCACCTCCTTGATCACAGCTGCCACAAAAGACAAATAAAGGTGAAATTCATTCGAAATTGCTGTCAACTTTCTGCTGAGCCAGGGCTTCAAGCATAGATGTTACCCCTTGTGCATCAAGAAAACTACGTTCACATCAATTCAGAAACATTCAGCAGTGCTGGGACCACAGGAATCCAGCCCAATGATGGTTTCAGCCTGGGTCACAAGCTGCAGACAGTGCTCAGAAGATACATCTGTAACACCCAGTTAACTGAAGGACTGATCGAGACCAGATGCCCAAGACTCAAGTCACAGAGCTGAGCTACTCACCTCATCGTCCTTGTACCAGGAGAGGTTCTCTGCTGTCAGGACAAACCAATACTCCTTGGAGCCACCCTTCATGATCCCAATGTTGTTGATGGTGAGCCAGCCCTTTCGGATGACCTAAGGGAGTAGAAAGAGCAAGCATTAACAAGGGCAACAAGCCTAAGAGCTAGAGCCTTAGGCGACAGAGGAAAGACCAGAGGGTATCCCTACACAGAGTAGTATGGAAAGACAAGGAACACCGTGCTCTCTGCTGCTGCCAGAAGAGCCCCCAGCTCGACTGGCCAGTGAAGGTCTTTGCCTCAAAACAGCCAGGAATGGTATAAAAAGGACACAGGAAAGAACTTGGCAGTGCTGCATGTTATAACCTTTACCAAGAGGAAAGAGATGCAGGAAGAACTGCATCAAGAGTGCCTTGGACACTGGCACAACCTAGAAGCACCAGATCACAGCAACACACCCAGAAAAGGCCATGCCTAGAGAACATCAGGACAGCAGTGCACCACTTGGCACAGCGCACACGTGGAGTGCTTTACCCAGCACAAGGCGGGGGAACCAGTTCAAAAAAAGAAGGGCAAGCAACCCAGAAAGAACTGAGTTTAGTGAAAAAAAGACTCACTAAGTATAACAGAACAAAATGGTGCATCTGGAACTAGTACCCTGGACTGCAGCATTCCCAGGTATTTCAATAGTCATTAATTTAGGGCAAAATAAATTCCTTTAAGCTTAGTCTGTGAAGAACTCGGGCTATTACACTCTAGGGAGCTCCACTTCAAGTGCTGGTTTAGAGCCTCACACATGCAGTAATCAAATGCAAGCATGCATCAGCTTAAATATCTTAGCTTTCGTATGTATTACTGCACGGTTAACACCCAAACCCACCTGCACGCGTTGTGTGCGCACCTTGTTATATGGATGTGCTTGCTGAAAACAACTTGGCATTGAAAAACCATGGGAGTGCACTGCGTATTAGCAGATTGCACTGTGTGAGCAGCTTAAAAGGTACACAATCCTCTGAATTGTCAATTTACTCTAGGAAGGTAAACGTAGGAGCACGGGATCTTTATCTCATGCTTATTGTTACACTCAAGATAGTCCTATTCTCTCTGTGGACAGGAGGGGGCAGCGAAACAGAACCACATATCCTTGGATTACTGCTTTTTATCTCCACCCACTCACAAGGTGTACCAGCAATTCTGAATTTTTCCTCAGCATACTACCTTTTCACCTCACTTCTGCTTCACCTGTGTCTACATGCCAGCTTCCCTCCTCTCCCTAATTCAGCAGCAGAGGGAATAATTTGCCTATGCACTGTTCTCGCCTTCCCAGATGCAACATTAATGTTCATTAGCACACCCTACTGAGTGGCCTTCTACTCACCAGGATCTCATCCTGCAAAGGGGAACCATAGCAACAGCAGCAGAGCAGAGAGCAGGAGAGGAGCAAAGAGAGGAGAGATTGTTACTAGGAAAGCTGGAGCAGGAGAAGACAGGCTCAAAAATTAAATAAATTGGAAGCTGGTACCAAATATTTCACTCTAGGTGTTAACAAAAGCAACCCCCATCCCAAAATGAAGTCTGTTAATGGGAAAACCAAAGCGCTGGACAGGTAGATCCAGAATTCACCCTTTGTGCAGTTTCATGCTCAGCTCTTCTGTAATTTATGCTACAGAGGATGGGTTACCTAGAGCTGCTCCGAGATCCCATTAAATGGATGGATGGCCTGCCCAACCTTGCTGACCTACCTGCCTGCCAACAGCACTGAAACCATCTGCATGTTTATGTGCAGGGAAAGGTGGTCAAACATATTATAAAGAGAGTGAATGTCTATAAAAAGACTAAGCAAAAGCATTTGCTTCCATTCTCTATGAAGCTGCTTGTAAATCTTTGTTTCTACAAGATCTTCTTGTGACAATAGCCATGCCACGTCCCCAGCAAATCTGGGAGAAAATGTCTTTGGCCCCTTTTTAGTGGTATATATGCTCCTTGGAGTTCCTGAAGGAAGAAGGGAACTCCTCCCCTCCACTGCTGTCTTCTCGCATGGGGGTGTTCTCATACCTACTCAGTGCAACCACAGCTATAATCACCCTTTGTCCCCCTGTACAGAGGGGTTTAAGTATTTCCAGCAAAGCTTTTCAGAAGTGTCAATGAACTCTTGAAATCCCTTTCCAGAAAGTAGATACCACTGCTGGGAACGAACTAGAAAAGACAATTCCATACTCTGTTGGAGTATGGAGTTAAATCCTACTGTTCTGTACCCCCTACATCAGAAGAGTTAGCACAGCTGGTGAAGGGGCTGAACAGAAAGGGATTTACACAACGCTAATAGGGATTTCTACCAGAAAACCAAGACCAGATCTTGATTATCAAGCATCTGCTTCCCTCTGCAGCACTTTCCCTCCATTGTTGCTACATACTCGGTTCTTCCTGGCTGCAGTTAGACTAAGGTGCTATCCTCCAGGTATAAAGAGAGTTTGACGAGTAAAAAAAACCCAACTTAGCGCACTGCTGCATCCAGCCCAACACTTGTCCACCTGGTAGCTTCCAGGTAGCAAACATGCCCTTCTTGCAGCAGTGAAGGAGATGGAAGTTGGCCTACCTGGTTGCCAGCTGCCTTCTTCTTGCTCATCTGGCTGCTCCTCTGCTGAGCACTGCAAACAACAGCAGAGACATTCAAAACTCCCAAGGCTCTTCATGACCACCTGAATTCCTGCTCCCATCAGATAGCTGCTACAGTTAATTCATGCCCCTCACCACTGGGTTCCAAGCCTTGATGACCCAATCTGTTTCCATCTGGTCTCTCAGCCAAGTTTATTCATCATCTTGCTCCCACCTGAGCCACACTTGGGTCATTAACCCTCCACAGCTTCTGCTCTTTCCTCCTGACACAACTCTAATAATTACTCTTAACTCACCCTTCTACGCATCCCTCACCTTGCAATACAGAGCCACTGAAAAACAAGCAATAGTGAGCGCTGAACCATACTTTGGGACCACAGTATCCACACCAGGGCCTTTGCAACCCATTCACTGGAACAGCTTTATGACAGAGCCACAGGAAACACATGCAGAGAAAAGGAGGCAATAGGACGTGGATGCTTACTTGGCAAAGCCAATGAAATCCTCGTGGTTTGTGTTCATGTAAGCCAGCTCGATGTCTATTAGAAGCATGACCTGCGAAACAGGGCACAGACAGAGCAAGACAGATGTTAGTGAGCGACACTGCTAACAGTCGGGGCAGGCAGAGCCTTGTACATCTTTCATCTGATCAGCCCTCTACAGCCAGACAACCCTGGGCTCAGCCCCTCTAGCCTCAACCGTCCCTTCAAAGGTGTCCCCCACCCCATCCCACCCACTCTTCCAAGCCCCTACCTGATCTTTGGTCCTGCCTTCTCTCTCACGGATGTGAGTAGTAACAATACGCTCCATCTCTTCACGCAAATGAGGGTACTGGCTCAGCTGCAGGAGAGAGAAAACACGTGCACATGGGAAAGGGAGGTACAAAGGGGGGAGCAGCCCCCACGTGTATGCATGCATACATACACCCTGCAGTCAGAGACTTTCAAAGGAAGTTCTGGGAAGCTGGACTTGCAGACAGATTTTTCCAAGTTCCTGGAGGTCTGCCTGGGGCAAAGTTGATTCCTTCTTGCTTTGGGCTTCAGAAAAAAGCTCTTTTCATTCTTGTGGCAACTTCTGCCTCGCTGGAGACCTGCTCCAAGCCCACCACATCCTCCTGGCAGGAGGCTCTTCAACCCTAGAGGTAAACACACTCCCTATTGCTTGTTGAGTTTTTCACATTAAAGTGAACGATTTCTCTAGATGTTCAGCATCCCATTGTAGTAAGTGAAGTAGGTGAATGGCCTGTCGCTACAGCCTGCTGCATCCTGTGGGAAGTCTCCCTGGATTTCAAACCTCATTTGCTGAAGCACTAAGTGAAAGCATCTGGCCCTCTCCAACATCTGCAGAGACAGAGGATCTGACCATCTCAAGAGTACCTGCCTTCAAGAAACACTGTGCTGTGGGCATCCAGCTGCTTCCACCTTCTCTCCACCCACGTTGGGCCAGATTTATGGAGCTGAGGTCTATATTCACATCACACCCACACCACGCTGTTCGCCACATTACTGAGGAGGGAATTCTTCCCTGCTCAGAGAAGTAGCAGGACTTTACTGGCTGTGGTTCAAAAGAAGAGTTTCTACAGAGATGATACACGAGATTCTTCACAAATCAGCACCCGTGAAGCCCTCTAGGTTTCACACAGCACCTACCTACCCGCTGGATTCATAAGCTTCTAGGGATTTCAGTAGCAGTAACTGTACGCTTCTTAGGTCAGGCTCCACAGACAAATGAAATCAATCCTCCAGGATCTAGTCTTGTCTTCCCCACTCCACCTATCCCCTGCGAAATCATTTCATCCATTGTTTTTTAATATTAGCTCCAATTTGACTATCACATCAACTAGGATTTCCTAGTATCAGCCTTTTATATCCCCTCGAGGGGGTGCATGTAAAAAGAAGCCTCATATGATTGATACTGCATTTGTTTTGTTACTCCAGTTTACATGAAAAAAGCTTCTTAAACTGGTTTGGCTTTCTGTTCTGTATACATAAGCAATTATAACATGATAGAAAGAACTGGCTCAAAGCGTGCGGCATCACTACAGGAAGCCAGATCCCACACTAACCAGCAACAATATTCCTAACACCCGACTACAGTCTCAAACCCTTTCAGCACCCTTAGAGTCAAGCAAATTGCCATGGCCTGGAACTAAAATAGAGGGCTAGCCTGGACCCTCCCTATTTTCAACTATGTGGTTTGTTTTGAATACCAATAATCCTACAGAGGCTGGAAAAAACAAGTGGAATCAGCACTCCCCACCACCACCTTGTCTTGAAAGCACAAACTGGGTGTTCTCCATGATCTTTATGGTCCAGGCAGCTGGTTGCTTCAGAAACACACAGGCAAAGCTTCCTGTTTCCTTTGGGGGGTTGGCAAAGGATAGATGGGCAAGATATATCAAACAGAAACCCAGGAAGTTGGAAAACCTCTAAGCAAGTCTCAGCTTCTTTGCTTCAAATTAAAAAACCACAGTCAAGCAAAAAAATCACATCAAACCTCCCACTCCCACCCCACTCCCACCGAGTACAAATGCACACAAAGTGCAAAACAAGTTGTGGTTTATTCCAAACCCAGGTCATCCAGCAACATTCATATGCAAAAATAAATTGACAGCATCAGTCCTCATGCAGGAGCTTCCAACCCAACGCATGCACAGGAGAAGCAAGAGTGGGCAAGGAAAGGGGACACTGACAAGCCACAGGAGGTCACACCACCAGGGAACGTGCAATAGGGCATAGAGGGGCAAGGCATTATCACCAGCAGTACAAACAGCACCCAGAAATGCCATGACTCTGAAAGACAGGAGAGCAGGCGACCCTTCAAGGGGTTAAGTCTGTCAGCCTGGGACCAGGTCCCAGCTCAAGTGGGTTTCCAATCCTGTTTTAGCTGCCTGTTTAATCAAAATACAGGCTTACAGCCCTCTTTGAAAACCAATTTGTCCCAATGTTCCTTAGTTCCCCTCTTTGCGGATTCCAGGAGCATTCGCCAGCACAAAGATCAACCTTTAGCTGAAGGGTTGCTGACTTGCAAGACCTTCCTGCGCTTGAGATGCTGCAGTGCAGTCTGGCACAGAAGGTTCCTGCTTTTGGAAAAACACTAGCTAGAATATTGTCCTCATAGAGGTAAGGGCTTACATGCTTACACCAGCTTTCTAGTGATTTTGGAGCTACTCTTCATTTAACCAACTGGAAGAAGCTCAAAATCAGACCAGAGAACAGGTGTTAATGGCTACCTTCTCCTCAGCCCTCAACTTTGTCTAATAGTCAGGAGAGAGCCAACTGCAAATCTCTTTTCTTACAGGAAAGCTGCACTTCTGGAGACAACAGATGGGTTTGCCGCCTTCTCTGTTCTTTATTGATAGTCTCATTCCATCTATGCAGTTTTATCAACTGCGCATACAAAGATTTCTTCACCATCTGGGGTGAAATGAAATAATTGTGACAACACACAAACAACAACACACAATAGTTGAGGACAGCAACAAACCAAGGCTACAGGACTGTTAGGCTAATTCAAGAGGTGTTAGCCCAAGTGCTCTTCCTTTTAAGAAGCCTTGTGGGATTTGTAGTGAGCTTAACGGTTTGGTTTTGTCATCAGTCCACAACACAGCAGGCTGGGTATTACCTTACAATTAGCACCAGTCCTAAAGTAGCCTTTTCCAGATGCCTCCCCTAATAGCACATGCTCTTGTTCACATCAAGCAGTTAGAGCTATAACATGCAAGATAAATACTGCAAATTAACTTCTGTTCCTGTGCTGTTGCTGCCTTGTGCCATCAGAACCCATCCCAGGCTGGCTGCTACCCTAGAGCGGTCTATGGCAGTTACCTTCTACTCTTTCAGAGGGAGATACAGGAAGATTAACCTTCTCTCTACATGCAGACATTTGATTTTAAGCATTACTAAAGCCTTCCCTTTATTTTCCAGTAGTGTTGCTACGTAGTCTCCTTCCAGGAGTTACTTTGCATCTCTAACATCTGCTTCCATGGCCTCTCCGGATTTTATTACGGCCATTGGTCTCCTACAACGTCACAGCTGCTACCACCTTCCTTCCAGGATTATCTTGGTTTTATCACCTTGGAATACCCTCATGAGGTCCTCCACCACATCACAGACTGAAACCCACAGAGCAAGCGGGCGCCCAGCCATCCTAATGACACGGTCCAATAAAGAAAATGGAATTCAACACCCTTGGGGTTTTCATGATCCTTCCTCCTCCCCACCCAGAGCAGACATCTCCAGCCAGAGAGAGAAAACAGCATAAACCCATCAAAACAAAAAAAAACACAGGAGAAATGGGCTGGAAAGGAGCTGCCACAGTGGCCTCCACAATCTGGAGATTAGATCTGGAGACCTGTTATCTAAGAAATGGACTGGGCTGAGCTGAGGCCGTGCCAGAGCCATCTCCTTAACAGAGGCAGAGGCGAGCTCTGTGTTCCTAAGCACAACCAGACCTTACTAGTTCCGCTCTGCCTTCACTCTGAGCTCATATCAATTCTTACCTTCGCCTCCTTCCCAATTTAAGCGTATACATTAGTCACGCTGGCTGTCACCCTGGAAGAAGGGAATCGTAATTTTCAAGTCCTAAAATAACCCACAAATTAGCCCTTTCCGACTCAGTTTCCAGAACATACTTCTGTGCCACAGCCACATTTCTGGCCCCTCACTGCTAAGTTTAACACCAATTGCCACATCTGCCCTTTTTTTTTTTTTTTAAGGAGGCATGTGGTGCCCTCTCCTGGGGGAAATCAGCCTGGAAAAACAATGGGCTCCTGCCCCAGCCTCTAGGCAGCGTTTGACTTTCCCTCTCCACCTCCTGCTGCCCTCTGCTAGCCTAGGGCTTCACCTCTTGTAGTTCACAACACCCGAGAAGTATCCACGCCACTTCCCACTGAGCACGGTCCATGGAGCAAGGAATCAGCAGGAGAATGATGCAGAGGGTGCAATGCCTGGAAAAACTCTCCCCCAAGCCATTTGGGACAGTCATCTTCCTTGTTGACTGTGAATATCCCTTGCAGAACACTTTGCACCTCAGACTTTTAACACCTGTTGTCCTATATGTGCTACTGCTTGACAGAGCTACTCATGCTGTGGGGACACAAGGTCTTTTTCCAGCTTTTCTAGAGTATCTGGACTTCTGGCCCCAGAAAAAAAAACCAAGTAAGACGTTCCAAATGTGCAGGCAGCTGCACAGCAAAGGGTCTGAGCCACACTGAAGTGGACACTGAGCCAGTGGTAAAGGGTATGCTAGAATAATCCATTGGATCTCAGCTC
Source organism: Phaenicophaeus curvirostris (assembly GCF_032191515.1). NCBI lineage: Eukaryota > Metazoa > Chordata > Aves > Cuculiformes > Cuculidae > Phaenicophaeus > Phaenicophaeus curvirostris. The sequence continues at coordinate 6,858,001 of NC_091411.1, forward strand.
ACTTCTCAGCTGAAGAAGCCATCAGCTGATGCCCACGTCTCTCGGCCTGCTTTTAAACTACTCTTACATCTGCGGGTTGCTGCTCTCCTTCAGACGCATCTTTATAACCATTTTCTCTCACTAGGTTTGCTGGAACGTCTCGGGGGTGTGTGGAGAAACAGCGTGGAAGTGTGTGGGAAGGGGGTGGGCATGAACCTTTCTTTGCGTTTTGTGTTTCTTTACCTTTTCGCTACACTTTCTGATGGTGGATGTGAGCTCACTCACTACCATATCCACACACTTCAGACTCGGCTCCTTCAACTTCTGCACCTGCTTTTTCACTATGGCTTCAAAAGCGAGGTCAGGCGTGAAGAGACCCGTTCTGCATGGCAGGGGCAGGGTGGGAGGAAGCAACGAGGAAGAAGGAAGCGAAGCAGAGAAAGAGCAGGAAGGAGGAGGAAAGAGAAAGAAGGAAAAGGGAAAAGAGAGAAAACACAAGGCAAAATGAGAAGTGAGATTTTGGTTCATTCCATTAGTTCATTGAACCAGGTGAGCATTGCTATGGGGCCTGTGCACTGCCAAGTATCAGGAGAGTCTACAGGCAAATGGAAGTGGCAAAGGGAGTGAGGTAGGAGCAGCTGGGCCAGTGAAATGGTGAGCCGTCAAGAGCAAGATGAATGGATGGAGCCCCCCAGGGATCAAGTGATCTCTTCCTGAAGGAAAGCTTCTTTGGATTTTAAGACAAAGCTTCTTGCCACGGTGAGCCACAGCCGCTCTGCCCAGAGGCTCACCATGTCTCATTTCCCTTTGTCTCAGACATTCCCCCTTCCTCCCCACCACAATTACCTCCTCTTTATGTTTCCCTTACTCCAGCTGCAGGAAGCCTGACCAGGAGCCAAGCGAAGGCCCACGAAGTCTGCCACTTGCACCTTGTTTTGGCAGAACTGAATTGATATCTCAGTCTCAGGGTTTCAGACAAGCTGCTCCACATTTTATCTCTTCCTCCTCCTTTGCAACCTTAACTTCCTCAGTGAAAACAGATGTACCCAGTGCTTAAAAAAAGATGCAAACACACTACAGGGCATACACAGCTACAAAAGCATCTGTTCTGCCCCTGCCAACCTGTAGCATCAGACCCAATATAGACCAAATTTCCACAGAAACTAAAGTACTAAGATAAGGCCTAATTAATCCTGGGGTTACTGCACCCAAAGAAGTTTTCCAGCACATTTTCAACACCTCAGAGCTTCAGCCAGGAAGCTCTTTGTTACATGATCTAAGTTACTTGTTTAAGCATGGGGCATTACTGCTTTGCAAGTGCTTTCAAGGGATCAATGTCTCCTTGACTTGGAAAGCACACACTGTCTTCCTAAAGATCCAGTTAATAGTCAACCTGGGGTGCTTACAGCTAACAATCAGTTCAGGGCTAGCTATAAATAAGCACCACCTCATTTATATCTTATTTTCCCCTTCACCTCCTCTTTTACGTCTTTGTGGATAACATCTGCAAGCCCCCAAGCTACACCAGTGTTAAAACTCGAACACATATTAGAGGACCCACAACTAGTCTGCCTTTCAGGCAGCAAAGAGTACGTTAAAGGATTCAGCTTCACCCAAGGGTCTCTCTAAAGGTACCAACAATGCCCCTTTTGAGCAAAGCAAGAGCATTTCCAGAGTTGAGTCCCTAACCTCTGACTCAGCAGTGGTTTCCTTCTAATCCAGCTGCCCTGCCAAGCTCAATATTCACCGTTTCCCCTTAAGACTTAAGGAGCCCTGCACAAAATAAATACTTCAAAATTTCAGTCCCTTCCAGTATCTGAGCATCACCTGAAAGACAATATTGTGTTTCTTCAGATACAAAACTGTAACCATGGCTACTAGAGCACATACAGAACAACTCGCTCAAGTCAACCACCAGATTCCTAGCAGTAGGATCTCAGCTAAAGCAGAATACATCAATCCTGAATTTGTGACATTTCTCCACCCCTGTAGTCTCCTTCCCACCCTTATTTCCCATCCTGCTGTAGCCACCACGTGATCACTTGAGGAACCTGCGCCACCGTTGGAACAGATGGGCTACTGTGGAATTGTCAGGAAAACAGGAAACAAAAAGAAGCAATGAAGAAAAGTAGGAAATGGAGGGAAGGATGCAAAGAGAAAGGATGAGTGGGAGATTTTGAATAGCAACTGATGGATGGAGAACAAACCAAGAGAAGCTTCAGAGGGCATGAAAAAAAAGGGCCCTTCTGATCCAGTTAGCAGGCAACTCTGGATACTTGGCAGCCTGAGGGCCTGTGCTTACCTGTCGCCAGGCTCTAATGGCAATTTTCTGGGTGCTCCCCACAGTCACATACCCCGAGAGAGGACAGCAGGACAGAAAAAGGAAGCTCCTCCAGCACTCTAGAAACCTGAGCAATTTCTCACTGTATCCACCTGGCTTTCCCAGCCTGAGCTGGAGGGAAACTTGTGCCCTTTCACAGAGGCTCTTGGCCCCAAGGACTAGGCATCTCTGCAATTATCACCACTCGGGCACCTCGTGGAGACAGGGTGTCAGGCTGTCCAGACACCTCCTGCAGTGCCCGTTTACCTGCACCTCAACAGCCAGTGGCGATTCCAGTCTCCAGTGCCCACACCACCATCCTAACGGAGGCGCCTTCTCACCAGCACCCAGCCCTGCCTGGAGCAGCGAGCCATGGCTGAGAGCGACAGCACAAACCATCTTATCCTGCTGCCTTTCAACCCCAGCCTCAGCAACAAAAGCTGCCATATCCCAAAGGAAAGAATCAAGGCAGGTTCCCTCCCTCAGCCACATAAGATAGCAGTACAGATCGCAAAGGGCAAAACCTGAAGTCCTCGTTCTCTCTCTCAGAGAGCAGGAGGACCCCAGGGGTTGATGGACACTAATTTGCTTTGTCTCAGCCATGTGCTGCCCTTCCAGAACAGGAGATGGACCGAGCTAACCAGAAACCAAGCCAAACACCACAGAGATGTTGCCCTGCAATACAATCCACAGCTGTAGCTGCTGCAGCCTCCGAAGCTCAGCCCCATACATCCCCCCAGCAGCACCCAAAGGCCAGTTTGGGAATAACTTTCCCACTTTATAGAATAGCAGAGGGGATGAAATTTAAATCCCAGTTTCTGGCTTGGAAATTAAATCCAGAAACCAAAGCCAAATGTGGCCATGTAAGAAATACCTTTGGCTTTGGAAGGAATCAAGAGTCATGCTACAAACAGAGGGGTGGCAGGGACATCTCCTTTAGCTCCAAAACATTCAGGGAGCAGGGTCGTGGCCCGTGGCCCATTTCCCACAGAGCTTTTCTTTCTGTTTGGCTTGTTGGCTGGATCACCCCAGGCTGGTACTGCTCAGGTCTAGTCATGCTGAGGAGGTGGTTAGAAACACCGAGTGTGGCTGCAGGCAAGTCCCTGCCCAGGTCACAATGCTGCGCCACAGCCAGCGAGCGGGTGGAAGGTGTCAGCTCCATGCTGCCTCTGGTTACCTTCTTGGTGCACTGTCTAACGGTATTGATTAACTCCGAAATGACCATGTCCACGCATTTCAGGCAAGGTTCTTTAATCTTCTTCACCTGCTTTTTCACAATGGTCTCAAAGGCCATGTCGGGTGTGAAGAGACCGGTTCTAAACACCCAGGGTGGGGATGAGACAAGGCAGGAGGGGGAGAAGGGGCAAGGAGAACGTCACAGCATTACACACACATCTTGGAGCAGAGGCACTGCCATCACTGAAACCCGGCACCTGGGGCTGGGGAGCGTCACATCCCCTGGACAAGCCCTGACTGGAGTCCATGGAAAATGGGGGATGCTTGGCACCTCCCAGGAAGGATGTGCTAAGGGCAAAATGGATTATAAGCTGGATAGTCAGGGACAAGCCACCATTTCACCTCAGCCACCAGGCCTGAGGGTGGCAGGGGTGGCCACTCCACAGTATACTTTGACCTCAGAGCTGCACAGCAGATGGGAGGCCTTTTCTGAAAGGTTTTCTTCATGACTAGGGCACTAACGTGTTTGATCTCCTTTATCAAGCTCAGCCAGTGACTGAGCAAAAGAAAGGGGTGAAAATAAATCGAGGTCGGTAAATACAGACACATCCATAGCGTGCAGGAAGGGCCCCAGGTGCTGCTCACCTTCCCAGAAGCAGCACAACTCGCTTTCTGACAGCCAACCGCCACTGAGGGGAACACAGCTGTTTGTTAACTACCTCCTGGGCCACTGGGATCCTGGCGATGGGCACCCCAACATTCCCTCAGGTCCCTGGGGGAGGTGGCACTCAGTGCCAATAACCATTTTGAATAACTAAGCCTTGGTTAGTATGGAGGCAGAAAGCGAAAACCAATGTTGTAGGTTGTAGTTTTAACTAAATGAAAGTAGTATGAGCTTACACCCCTCTTTCTATCCTTTCTTATGTTAAGAGACAAGAAGGAAGGAGAAAATGTCCAGCCACCAAGGCAGTTTTACCTTTTAGGCTTCTGCAGCTCTCACAGGGGAAGAGAAAGCAAACTGCCTTGGATGAGTGTCCCTACTCCCACTGAGGCGGTCCGAGGAGGTTGTCCCTCCTCTTTGGCTGACCTACCGTACCTCTGAAGTCTTCAACTCCATTCGAAAGTTCTAGAAGTATCTACAAGACTATGCAATGTTCTGCCCAGTGCATGATACGTGCCTGATACCATGGATGTTCTTGATGGCATAGCTAATCTCCCGCCGCAGCTCCTTCTCATCAAACTCCATCTACACCAAAAGAGAAGTTTGTCAGCAACTGTCAGACACTTATTTGCCCATTCCAAGGATACACAACAGCGCACTTTACAGAGAAGAGGTCCCATGCCAGCACTACCCTGTGACAGAGGAGTTATTAGTCCAGGTGTTGGATACAGAGCTCAGCCGTAAAGCTTCTATTGCCAATGCAGATATTCTGGACAAATATGAACAGTGAAGGGCTTACATTTACAGATGCCAAGCCCCAACAGCTCCCAAGAAGCCTCTTTGAGATAAAGCAGTAGGACTGAAGTGCTAGATTGTTTTCTAAAACAAATCATTTTGTCTCAAGATACAGCATGAGGGCTTGGCAGCTGTTTTTTCAGTCAACACCACTAACAGATCTACAATTCACATACAAAATGTATTATCCAATACAGAGTAGACTCTTGTATTTCACTAAAAAGGCTTCATGGTATTATTAAAATGCAAAAAAAAAAGGGGGGGGGGGCAGGAAGCAAAATGCAGAAAATCCACGACTGGAGTGATTTGGCTCTTGAGTCTGTTCCAATTGACATTAAAAAAAGTTTTACTGTACCACTTCTGATCAGGTTAGTGCACTTTGCCATCCAAGAAAACGATCGTTCAATAAAAAACCTCTTCAACTGAGGAAGAGTTATGACCATAGAACAGTTTCTACACTGTTCCCACCTCCATGCTACTTGTAGTGGACAGATAGAATTAATGCCAGGTGTATCTACACCCTCTTTCCTGCTTTTTGTGTTTCAGGGCAGCTTTAGGTCTGGTCTGGTGCTCAGGTTCAAGGAAGTACAAGTCCCAGCACCATTTGTACTATGTGAAATTCAAAGTTGCTCTAGCGTAACGTATCTGCAAGGGCATTCAGTTATTAATTTATTATTGTTTGTGTTAAAGGAAATTAATGTGCAGATTTAATTTTGCATTTAGGAATTAAGCCAAAGAAATACTGTCATTTAACTAAAAGAAAGCTAAGTTCTGTCACAAGGGCAGAGACTGCGGGAAAGGTCAGTGCTTTGGGAAGGCTCCAATAAAGAGACAAAAGTAAGTAAAAAAAGTGATAGAAGGAAGAATATGAAACGAAGTAGCCAAAAGGAAAGACAGAAGATGAAAGATACCAAGGGGAGCAAGGAGACAGACAAAAGATGTAACAAGCAAGGAGGCAAAGCGGATCTCAGGAGCACAGGGAACCAGTACCTTCACCAGTTCAAAGGGGAAACGCTCATGAAAGATGCGGTTAATCCTAGCTCCTCCTGACAGCTCATAGGTATCAATTTGGTCTCCAGAGCCTTCAATACGTTTCTCAAAGTCCACAGCAAACTGCTGGACCATCCTGAAAGAAGACAAACACCATGAAGTAAAAGTGACGGCTGAGCAGTCGGCCACCTCCAAGGGAGAGATAGGCAGCTGAGGCCACTCACTGAAGCAGAGCTTTGGTCTTGCGAGCAGGGTCATCAGGACGAAAGTTCTTGTACTCCTCCACTTCTTTCTCAATGGAGAGAAGTTGGCTTTGGAGCTTGTTCCGCAGCCCCGGCAGGGTGTCACGGATGTGGTTGGTCAATTGCTGCACAAGAAGAAGGGTTAAGACTGTAACAAACCTCTAGGTGGTTGCTGGGAAGAGTTTACTACCTCCACACCACAAAATTAAGAGGAATGCTCCTCTCTTCTGTATTCAATCCTCCTGAGTGATCCTAAACCAAGCCCTATCTCAGGGCAGAGGGCAGTAGTTAGCAGGGTGTATCCTGCCTCCCCAGCTCTTATCTGTTGCACCCCTCTAATCTGGAAATTCATTTTACCTTCTAGTCTGGTACAAAACCCCCATTCATCGAGGCCTGCTGCCTCCAACCCAAGGATACACCGTGCCTACAAGTACTAACATTTGCTATTTACACCAGAATAAAGGCTATTCTGTCTTCAGATGAGCCCACCATTGGCACCCAAGGTGGTGGTGATGCTCTTTTTCAACAAGAATGGTGAAAAGGCCAGGTGGATGGAGCCAAAACCACTGATGTGGCTCTAATAAGTTTCCACAGAGCACAGCTGCGGAAAACTCCAGTTTAAAGATGAATGTTTAAATAAGGAAGGAAAAGAACAAAGTAATTCATCACTTAAGAGTATTTCAAGGGAGCAGAGAGGAAAGTAACAATAAGTTGCTACTCTACTAGACAGGAGATAAGACAGCCATAATAGATGGGAAAATGACTACTGGTATCACATTTAAATCAATCTTTGCAGCTTACAGTTAGGTACAGAGACAACTAGAAATTCAGACGGTATCTTTTTGCTTAACCAGAAGGACCTTGCATTCTGATAGTGTGAATGCCATGAACCAAGTATTGATTTTGCAGCAGTGTCACTGAGAGGATAAAGCAGCGCTCTGCCTTTGGGCTGTAGGCGTCGTTATTTCCCTTAATGGGTTTCAGTGGATCAGTATTACACAGGCACGCTCCACAGGACGTGGCACCAAATTGCCTTTTATGATGCAGAGGAAGAAGAGTTAACCGATTTTCACCAATCTCACTGCAGTACAACAGTTTAAAGTATTTGACCACAAACTTCAGTTTTTTCTGTACTCCTCCATCTCAGAACAGCCCTAATCACAGAATCACCAGGTTGGAAAAGACCCACTGGATCATCGAGTCCAGCCTAGTCATGCTTGTGACAGTGGGCAGCAGTTCTCAACTGCTGACAGTACCTGGTTCAATATTTTCTGCAGGTAGGGGGTTCCCATGCGATCAGCCATGTGTCTGTAGGCTGGGTGGGAGAGAAAAAACTTCCTCTCTGCAGCCAGAGCTGCCTGAATGTCCTTCTTGCCATCAATGTCCTTCTGACTTCTGTTGACTACACCGATGTAACCTGTAAAAGTGGGGTTAGAGATCAGATGGCTTAAAGGATGAGAATGTAAACAGGAGTCAGACTGAGAATGAAGTTACCCAGCTGGCAGCAGTGCAAAAGGGGAATTCTGGTGGCAACACATTATTAGGAACCAATTGCAAGGAGTTTAAAACTAGAATTTCCACTGAATAGCTTAAGTCTTGATATAAACGTCTATGCAAGTGAGAATTAGCTTATTTATTACTGTTTCCCCAATCACAAAGCATATCCTAGTCTTGTTCATCTGAGACTCTTCTGTTATAGCGCTCAAGACAGGTACTTCACTATGGCTATAACATAGCATGTATTACAATTCGAAGTTATTTAATCTGACAAATTATTGTAATCTCATCTACATAAAAGATGAAGGGTCTTTTAAACAAGAGTTCCATTTTTGCAGCTTGCCTTTTTAAAAAATGTAAGGAAAGAGAAAGTAAAGATAACAGCATAAGGCTATGCTTCTGCTAGGACTACATATTAGGGTACAAATACCTAAAAAGTTCCTATTAACAGCATGACTGATCCCTGTTCCCCAGCTCTTCTCAGTTCCAGCTTGGAACAGAGACGGCTTAACCACAAGTTGCAACACATGTCACAGGAAGGGGATGAGACCAGGACACCTCACACAGGGAAAACAGAGGAAGGAGATCACGGACAAAGCATGAGGAAACATACCTCTACGGAGGGGAAGCAATTTATTTTCTAACACATCTCGTGCATCGGTTCCTTCATCCATAAGATCCAGCTTAGTGATGACTCCAATAGTGCGTTGCCCTATGGAAAAAGCACAAACGTATTTATCAAGCAAATAACTCATGCAATGTTTTCCCCTGTTCACAGAGCTTACAGATTGCCCCACTTGGCTACTCAAGGGCCCTTGAACTCAAATATTACAGTTCCCATTGAGTCCAACAGGCCGTGAGAGCACAACAGACAGTAGGTGAGCTCATTTCTCAGTAATATCCTGCTGAAATACGCACATGCTATGCTGCGGCAGAGAGGAATTTTAGTGCAGGTGTTCCTACTTTTCTACAGGTAGAATGCAGAAGACTAAAGGAAAGGAAATCCTTTACCTCTTTGGAAATGAGGCTCAGATAAAGGAAGAGAAAGGGAATAACAAAAATTCTGTTACGTAACTGTTAAGACTCACTAGCATCTCTCAGAAAAGGGTATATGTTGGTGAGTATACAACCCAAGACAACAGACACTAGCCCACATCGACTGGGCTAATGACAACCAGAAGGTAAAAGGAAAATTAAGCCGCTGTCTAATAACATCATACCAAAGTAAGAGATACTTACCTTGAGGATCCACCTCCTTTGCAACTTTCAGGGCATCAGAATTGGCCAAATCGGAGTTGGCTGGGGATACTGCCAGGATGAGGCAATTCTCTTTGGTGACAAACTGCATCAGCATATCTCGGATCTGAAACTCGATGTCAGGGGGCTGGTCCCCCACTGGGACTTTTGTCATACCCGGTAGATCCACCAAGGTCAGGCTCAGGACTAGACATAGGGAAGAGAAGACAGCACTGTAAGACCCACACTGATGGAAAGGAACAGACTCAGGAGCGAGTTTCTGCACAGACTTCAGTTGTTCCAAGGAGTTCTGCTACCAGTCAGCTACTTCAGCTGGCAGACAAACCTATTTTAGACCAAAGCCAAGCACACTCCCCATTTCATCTCTGTTCTTTCTGTCTTGAATGACAGAACAGCAACCTGCCTCATCTGCCTCCTGACTCAGATGCTGCATTAGGACTCACCATGGGGAGAGTAGACTCGAAGATTGATGGGCACAGGGGAAATCCCTTTGTTGGAGCCAGTAACACGATCCGTTTCAGCCTCAATCTCCAAACGGATCTCCTCAAAATCAGTGAATTTCTTTCCTTTGCAGTGTAGGAACTCGCCATATTCTATTTAAAAAGAAGGAGAGAGTCAGAAATACTCACTGAAATCAGAAAGCATAATGAAAACATGTCCTGAAGCAAAAAAAAACCCCAAATGCGGTTGAAGGGATGAGGGCCTTTTCCACTAGAACCCAGCAGGTTAGCACTGAAGTTAGTGCAGTCACACCAACCTCTGAGAGGGTTCAGTCGAGCCCAACACCTTCACAACCGAGCTTTTGCATCAGCAAAGGCGGCACCCTCATTTGTCATCATCCAAGTAATAATCCAGGACCTTTTCTGTTCATACCAAGCAAACCTAGCATGCACTTGCCTGCAGCAGCGGAGACTTCCACAACTGCACTGGGAGCTCCCTCAGGAGAACTTGGACCAGCTTTGTGCTACAGTGCTGGGGTAAGTAACAGTCTCGCTACATAACACGAACAGTCAAGAGAGTCATTCACTTTCCTGCTCCTGGATGAGATCCTCACTTATATTAAGTAATGAAAATATCCTACAAGTTATTAGCAGTAATTGTAATTGTCAGTAAAAGTAATAGGGCAGTAATGAATTACCCAAAAGATCAGCCATAGAGCTCTGGAGTCTTTCTTCTCTAGATCCCAGTGTCCTTTCACTGAGTTTTCAGTACATTAAATCATCTCACCTCACCCCTTATTTCAAGAAGCAAGGGAGCTCACATACCTGTGGTGGAGTTCACCAGCTGCAGGACCAGTGGGCGCCTGGTTACAATACCAGATCCACGCGGCAGAAAGTCCCTGAAACAAAACAGGAAGTTTTGGATGAGTGAATGATTGTTTCCTTCCCTTTTCACAGATTTTCTGCTTCTATAAGCATACCACAGTTCTAACAGGCAGTCTCAGCCATGGGCATAAAGAAGTTCAAGGCACTAAAAACCAAGTGCTCCTCTTCAAGGAGGATAAGAGCTTGTTGTTCTGAAGAAGCCTATAGTCACAGCCCATCCTCTCTAATCCTGTAACAGCTACAGCTCCCTCAGCTCTAGTTCCAAGCTAACTAACAACCCCATTTAATATAGCCATCTGTACTTTGGAAAGAAATAATCTCTTTCATTAGAAAGAAAGATAAATTGAAGCATAACCTGAAAACTAGCACATCTCCTTTTGACAAAATACAATTACCCAAGTGACAACAAAAATCACTCACAGTGCACTCCAGGGCTGGAGAACACACCACATTGCTCCAGCATGCAAACACCACATGAGTCTGAAAGAATAAAGGGCAGCCAAAGGCTTGCATCTATCCAGGTTTTCTCCTGGCTAGCTATTCAAAGTACACGTACCACCAAGGCAAAAGTGGCAGCAGCTTCCTTCTACGTTCACAAGAACCCTGAATTTTTGTGTACTTCAAACCATTTCAAAGAAAGGAAGCCTTTCCCTATCCTTCTCCAAATGCTGATCTAGCAGTCGCAGCCCACAAGTTCTCCTTTGCTTTTTCTTTTTCCGTTTCCAAGTGCTTTGAGCAAAGCTCGGCATGTTCACTGCATCCGCCGATTACCTTGCTAGTTTGTGGTCTGGTTTTCAAGTACTCAGCTGTTCCGAGGGCTCTTCAGGAGTCACCAGGCATTTCTGAAAGTACAAGCGATTGCTTTCTTGCCCAGTGGAAGAAGCATCACTCCAAACCATGGTTCCTACAGCATGAATACGGTTTTCTTTGTTAAAAGACATCCTACCTACATTGCTGGAACCCTGGCACACAGTCCTCCCTCCCTCAATAGTTGTGGTAATGAATAATTTGGCTAATTTGGTAGTGACTAACCACCCCGGTGAACAAGAAATCTCCATTTTGAGTGTCTTGCTCTCAGCCCTGCATGAGCTTAACACTGACAAAAGATGCAAAGATGAGTAATGAGCTTTTGTTTTAACGCATCAGACAAGGACTTGAGCAATTTTCTTTCAGCTCCTGGGTTTGGCCACTGATTTCCTACCGTATGAAAGTTCTACTTCTTTATATTTCCCTTCCCTCAGCTATAAAAGTAATTTCTCCACCTGTGGGGCCGTCAGAATAACTTCAGAACATCAAAAACTGCAGAGTAGTTTCAAGTGAAGGGAGGATATGGAGGCATCCTACAATCTCTAACAACTCAATTAAAATACCTCCTGTAAATTAAGTCTGGAGTAATAGGACCTCTGGTATAACTCTAACAGTTAAAATAAGACTGGAACCCATTCTCACTATTTCAGACTTCTCAGAACCATGAAGAGTTAACCAGGGTCTCTCTTCCATTTGTTTTTCAAATACAGTTTTTCCATTCCAGTGGGAATAACCCTGTAATCTTTGAAGCATCGCATCATTCTAGCGGTTTTCTGCTGTCTCAGATCCATTCCCATATACGACTGTGGTCAACACGTGAATAAAGACCTACTCTAGGCATCAGTTTTTAGTATAACAAATCCATCTGAGTCGCACTGACTTTTGAACTCACTGTACCTGAGAAAAAGGCATCCTGTTACTAGAGATGCCCTTTCCAGCACACGGAGACAATGCTCTAGTTACTGATCTCCAACTTGCAGTATCAAATCCTGCTTTACTGTAAGAAAAGCGCTACTTGCATTTACAAGCACGAGCTTGTAAGATTCCATTCATGTCGTGCTCCGTGTTTTCCTGAAGCTTTCTGCCCTGGCCAAAATCTCGACTTCTCCGCTGTCCCTGTCACAGCCACTAAGGCAAAAACTCAGGGCAAATAGAGATGGGAAAAAACCCATGGGGCATCTGGATTCCAACATTATAAAAAATAATCCCATTTACTGTGTTAACTGAAGGAGCTCCTGGGCTATTCCAAGGAAAACACTCAGTCCTCATAGAGGACAAGATGAGAAATCCATCAGCCAAATTTAGTCACCTAAATCAACAATCTTAGGGCTGCTTTAGTTCTGAGTGAAAATGTGCAATCTGCTCCCCGATAATCAGAAAATGAGTACGTTCTCATCCACAAATCACTGGCAGGTACATGTGATTCATCTTAAGTTTTCTCTACTCTTGACTCTTATCAGGAGTTACAGAAAAAAAGCTTCATAAAAAAACACAACTGATACAGCAACACCCCACAGCATCCGCATGGTTTCCTCTTCTTCCCTTCCTTCCTCCCCATCTCTTGGACAAACCCGTTCCTCCCCCAGCTCCAGCTGAGCCTTTCAAACCATAGACACTAAAAAGTACAAATTAGTAAATTCTGTGACAAACTGGCTGGGAGCCAAGGAGAAGGGAGCACATGGGAGCATCGCCTGCCCTCTTGCAGCAGGCATCAAATTGCTTCTTTAAATCAACTAAACAATAGAGCACATGGACAACATGCCCAGCACAGTCTGAATCCACATATGAGCCAGGCGAAAGACCCACACACAAACCCCTACTGCTCCAGAAAGGGCAGCATCAAGTGATGAAATTCAGTCAAAATTAGGGAAATTAGGAAATGATACAAGAGATAAGAACAACCAGATGTCAGATGACTTGGGCAGACAAGAGTAGAAGAGTGAGATAAAGTGGGTTATTCAATTCCAGCACAGGAGATGCGCGGTAGCAAGGCTGAAGCGGGGGGAAATAGATGGAATAAGTTTTCAGAGATAAAATGCTGTAAGGCACTGAGTGCTGGAACAAGGAGGGCAGCAGGAATTCGCCTGTAAGACAAGGCAGTCTCTAGCACGACATCAAAAGCAGCCTCGTTACAGATACCGCTGTACCACACTTGATGCTTGAAATGTTATTCCATTAAGTTGAGAGCACCAACCCCCAATTTCCTCCTCCACTTTGTACCTTAAGAACTGAAAATTAGGGTTTTCGGTGCTTTGTTCGTAACATGCAGAAGTGGCACGACAACATTTGATTCCCCAAGCTTTTAAGCAGGAAAAGCACACCTTCAGACTAGGCTTCATCCAGAGAACACAGCGAAGTAGCAGCTAAAACAGACAGACAAGTTGTATTCAAGGAATATAAATACTTAATTTGACTGTTTCTTTTTTGCTTAGTTATTGACTTAGAATTCACTATTGAGATATTGAGATATCAGTTCTAGCAATGCAATTCCAAGCATTTTATCAGAATTGGAAAACTAGAATCAGATCAGCCACGTTTCCCAAACCATCAGTTGTTGGAAGACTTACAGACATTTTATACTGATTTTCTATTAACTACTGTCACAGAGAGGATACTGAGTTAGATAAATTCTTGGTCTGACCAGCAAGAGATCTCTTCTAAATAAAGACAACAAAAAGAAGCAAGGATGCAAATCCTGATGGGTCTCAGACTAGAAGAGCTCAGGCAGGGAACTGACCTGAAAAGGCATTTATTGTTATATTTTGCATTGCTCACTTCTGAAACGCTTACACTTGTTCTCGACCAGCTACTTCAGGGCAAACCCAATCACATCATCCCTTCCAGTCTTATTTCTATTTTAGTATGCAGAGCTGCATTAAAGTACAGATTTGGGCTGAAAGCTGCATTAGTAACGCAATAAAAGTAATATTTGAGGGATGAAAAACAATCTAGCAGTTACTGCAGAGCAACATGCAAACAAAATCCAAACACAGGGCAAACAAAGGCAATCTTTACATCACACAGCAACACAACCAGGGCACTGGAGGCTCAAGGTTTCCCTACTAGTTTCTAGAAGTCAAGCAATATATGAAAAACCTCAATGTACTAGGTATCTTGGAACAGAAGAAAAAGGTCCTATTCATGACAGAAAAACCACGTTTGCTCTATAAACAAGTTCCAGAATTCATTAATGACTTGCACAGTACAGAGGATTACAAGTTAAAGGCAACACGGACCAAAGATATTTCCCTCTAGAGTATAAGACACACAAGATTGACAAACCGCTTGCATAATCCAACATATATTTTACAGAAAGGGAAGAAAATGTGGATAGATGCAGTCAAAAAAAGTACAACGGATACTCATATGAAGAGTTCGAGACTTCGTGAAGAGGCACACATTGACTTTCAGGCAAGTTTCTTGTGTATATTCACTTGCTACTACATTGAAGAAAGTGTGACTCCATTAAACATCTCTATTAAAAGAAGATACTTGCATGAGCTGGTTTATTTGTTCTTAAAGAACACACAATTTGCTAGTCAAAAAACCACTTGTTTACTCCTTTGGTCAAACACTTGCTCTTGATCTGATGTTTTCTTGCTAAGAGACCAATAGATCCTTGGAGGAGGAACTACTCTTCCAGCACTGCCGTGGTCATTATTGGAATATTGTGCCTGGTTCATCTGCTTTGTTAGAATAAACACTCTCAAACCTGATAAATACAAAAGAAGTGATCACATGAGCAAGTCTGTCCCTTCACGCTTTGCCATGAAGCAGTTAGCCCACTCTTAGGTCTGTGATCTAAAGCTTAGAGATTCCTTGTAACAGTCAGTGTTATTTAATTCCAGCAATACAGCATTTGTGGGCACCCTGCCTATGAGCCTGAAGCCACAATTCAGCAGTGGCAACCGTCCCTTCCTTCACTGTTAGGAAGCGAATATACTAACAACATATCCTACATATCTGCTCAGATGGCAGGTGCTTCTCAATAGTCTTCTCCTGCAAGTATGAGCACTGTGCATTCCCTCCTTCCATCAAATTCAAGTGGAAAAGCACCTCTGCCAGCCATCTCCTTTGGGTTGCATAAAGAAACTATCTACTTTTTTTGCAATTCCTCGCTTTAATAAGAGGTTCCCCGAGGCTTGTTAAGCGATCACTATATAATACTGACCAAGAAATCTAATTTCAGCTACAAATCTATCCATAGGAGGGGAATGAATCAATGCATCTTCTCCATCCACTGGTAACCTGCCAGGACTGACTCAAAGCTTTTTCATGCATGATTTTAGTCTTCACTGAAGCTGCAATGAAAGTCATCGACAGATAACAACAGAAGTGAGTCCATGGTACCATCTCTTGCTCTAAATGGAAGACAGACCAAATGCTTTTACCGCCACTTACTTTTTCTCCCTCCAGAGACGCCGGAAGGCTTGCAAAGCTGTTTGTAGAGGGCTTTGAAATACGAATCTAGTCTAGCTGTACCAACACAGCATCCTTGCAGTTTATTGTTTGTCAGTCCTTGGAGATTCTTGGATTAGAACGCACTAGAGAAAGTAAAGCCTCAACTAAAAAGCCAAAATAGCAGCTTACGAAGACATAAAAGTAGTTCCAAAGAACAGAAGAGAAAACATCACCATCTGATCTTTTAATTTCCATTTGATTTCTTATTAAGTATCTACAGACAATAGGCTATTAAGGGACACGACTAATCCTCAGTTTGGATTATATTAGTTTCAGAAAATTAAAGATTCACACAGCCTTCACAATTTCACATGGCTGTTTGTTTTTTAAATCCAGTATTTGTTATTTCCTGTGCTCTAGTGGTGCCCAGGGACAGTATTTCAATCAGAACCGCACTGCACAAAGCACCAAGCCAATACACAGCAAGAAATACAGCTCCTGCCCCCATGGAGTATGAACGCAGTTCAAACCTGCTCCTGCTTAAGCTTCCAGCTATCTTCATTTCACCTGTCAAGTCTTATAGTCGATCATTCATCATTCGCACACATCCCTATCAATACCTCTTCATTAGCTCGCTGTGGCATGATGCATCACAGGAATCCCAAGCCAATCTAGGGGATATCAGCACTTTGATGTACGACTCTTCTGATCCCTGCACTGATGGGCAACATTCACGTCTTCATACAGGCTGCATTCCACGAACAGCACTCCATCTCACAGCACAACACCTGTGTTTTCAAACATTCTAACTCCAGCGCGTTTCTCTAATAAATCCTTAAAATGCAGTCCGACATCTATGCAACATATTAGCCACAGAACATCTGCAAGGCTGAAAATATTTACTATTAATCTTACAGACTGCTAAAACAAGCATCTCGGAAATGGTAGTAGCTTTCCACTTCTTAGATACTAACTCAAGCCTGGTGCTCCTTTGTAACAGGCATCATCTAGCTCTACCAGAAGCCTGATGCAGGAACTACCCTTGAGACACCTTCATAGAATCATAGAATCATCAGGTTGGAAGAGACCCACCGGGTCATCGAGTCCAACCATTCCCATCAAACACTAAACCATGTCCCTCAGCACCTTGTCCACCCATCCCTTAAACACCTCCAGGGTAGGTGACTCAACCCCCTCCCTGGGCAGCCTGTTCCAGTGCCCAATGACCCTTTCTGTGAAAAGCTTTTTCCGAATGTTCAGCCTGAACCTCCCCTGGTGGAGCTTGAGGCCATTCCCTCTCATCCTGCCCCCTGTCACTTGGGAGAAGAGGCCAGCTCCCTCCTCTCCAACCCTTCAAGTGACACATACATTCATCAGCAATTCTATAACTTGGACACGGGGCAAGAACAAGGATAAATCTGTTTTTTTCCTCTGTCACTCAGTAGGGCTACGTTACAGATTTAGACTTTCCAGCTGACTTTGTGGCCTCTATGAGCTCTAATCGTCCCTGAACCAAAGCGCTTCTCCAACAAAAAAGCCGGACAGGCCAACGTAAGCAGCCAGCATTTCAAAGCAGGTGCATTATGAACAAAAGCACCCACCAACCTGCTATTTTAGCTGTTTTTATCTGCGATTACCTTCCACTTTCCTTTCATGGTGCACCCTGTGAACCTGGACACCCGCCCTACAGACTCAATCACACAGTAAGTCTCAATCCTAGGTAGGCACACTATTTTCCAGAAGGTGAGCACTTTTAGACTCCAAAGTTAAAGGCAGGGGATGTGTGTTATGTATCGGCTGATCTCCACAAAGTTCACCTAGCGCTGACCCACACTGAAAGAGAGCAATTCCATAGGCACTTAGTATAATATCATTTCTCAGGGTGTAACTGGTACTGGTCCCACAATGGATACATATAGAAATAAAGATCTATTGTAAGTACACTACATTCCAGCATACTGGCAATATTATTGTGCACAATGACTTCTTATTCAAGAACACAATTGTGAAAAATAAAGACAGGCAATAGCTCATGAGTGTCATCATAATATAGATGTTAACAGAACAACAATTGCAGACAAGGCTTCCCACTGCCTTGTACCTTGAGTTCCTACTTGCAGTAGCGCAAAGGGAGGTTAGCACTATTGTGCTGAGCACAAACACTTCAGATTGATTTGTTACATCTCCAACATCAAGTCATTTCTTCCCAGTACAGCTCTCCAGACCAGTGACCAAGAAGCACTGAGCAAACCTCTTTTTAAGCCTGGGCGTTAGCTGGACATCAGGCAAGTTCCCAGAATCTCTCTTAAAAACTTCACACATATTGTCCAAGCAGGGTAAAGCGTAAATGCTAGCATAAGCTGGACCCATTTATAGCATACTCCAGGATAATTCACAAACAAGAGCCAGAGGGGATAGAAAATGAACTAGAAAGTAACTTCCGAAGCTTGCACCTTCTCCTATCTTTTAATTTGCCTTGAATTCCTCTTTCCCTTTGCAAAGAATTACAGTTGATACCAGCACAGGCCCCCTGCAAGTGATGGATATTCTGGTTGAGATGCCTTTGCCAAGGCTTTACGCAGAGACTGAGGCACTGTGGTCTTCAAACATGAAAGGAAAGCAACTATGCTAACTCACTGTAAGAAAATAAGCACAGAAATAGGTTGTACTACACATTCACACATACATCCTGCTGTAGAACCGACATGATTCTCACTGCAAGAATTACCTTTCTGATCTGTTTCCTCTGCCTGTCTTTTCACAACTGAGCAGGATGCATGATGTTCAGGATGGAGCTCACCTGCAACTTTTTCCCATGCCGTGCTCTCACTTTATTCAAAGTAAGTCAAAAGTAGTGTATTCATAGAGTTAACACATGAAGTAAATAAAGCCACATAAGAAACCTGTCTTTATTGCAAAAGGCAGCATTTCAAACACCGTAAGGACCACACAGCACAGCCTTTGACAAACAGGCAGGAGGAAGTCTCCTTTCAGAAGACTGCCTGCTCCAAGAGCATCCACCTCCTTCGAGAGCTGTTTGAAAGCCTACATACAGTCAGTTTGGTGAGTCAAATGCAGTTCCTTGGGAAAAAGCATAATGGTGGGGTTTGTTTCATGGAGAGACAGCAGCTGAATGAGCTTCCACCTCAGCCACAGGGCTTGTCTTCTCATCTTGGGACACAACTTGGTTACTTGGCCACTGACATATATATACAGACGTGACAGTCACCACCACTGTTCCGTGTCACCTTCTTGGTATTTTTTGGTAGTGCATAGTTGTTCTTTTTCTTACAGGGCAGGATAAAGCCTTTTGTTATCAAAACGAGTTGTCCTACCTGCTCTTGTGAGTCTCTGGGAGGCCCCACATACCTTCAACATCAAAAATATGTTTCCCCCACTCACAACATATTTGTTGACTTGGTTGTGGGCTGAAGGCTCAGACAACTACAGAAGGGACAGGCCCTGTGCGGTGTTCTCTTGCATCACTGATTTTGCAGCAGCTGCGTTCACACTAGTGCCTGCAGCACCTTTACAAACACTGCTAAAGTGAAAAAGAAAGTGCATAGCAATTTTTACATGAATGCTTGCTTCGAAACAGCTCCCACCCCTACCTCTCCCACAGTGCACTACATTCTGCTTTTCTGGCTTATCTGTGACTGCACAGACTTGTTCCCAGGAGTCGCTGCAGTCAGTGTCTCTCTCATTCAGTCCTTCCACATCTCACTTCTCTGTATCTCGCTCGACCCTTCTCCTGCACATGCTTTTCTGTGCAGGTCTCTGGAAGCAGCAAGGTAAGATAAAAAGTGTTTCTATTGTTTATTTTGATTTGAATCCTTTTGGCTTATTTTTCTGTCTCATACTCCACTAGCTCCAGGGTACATCAAAATCTGGAAGACAGCTGTGTGCATTATGCCAAGTCACCAGAGCCTCTGTGCACAAGTTAATCTGATGCAGAACTACAGAGCCTCATGGCTGTACTGCTTCCACAGGGCAAGAGGCATCCAAGGAGGTCAGAAGCACTCTTACTCTTTAGATATTACACTTTTATTCAATAGCCTGGGGCCCTGCCAGCTTGCAGAGTAAAATAGCACAGCAAAGAGTTTGCCCAGGGATTTCTCCTGCTGTATGCCTACAGTAATTCCAAGGAAGCCAGCATACTCTAGCTTTATGCTTGGTAGATCTTATAGCAGGATCTGGCCTGATTTTTGAGGTACACTAAATACATTTTTAGATGACCTAAAAGTAAGGGAGATATGACAGTACCTTCTTCTGATGCACCCCTGCAAACCCATAACTAATGGTTAACACCTTCAGTCAACTCACTGGCTGTGCTACAAAGCAAGAATTTCTGATCTAGTTGCACTCGATCCCTACCTCAGTTTACATAACACGTACTGGTCCCTATATACAGTGAAGGGAGACAGAAGCCAAGCAAATGGAACTTCTTTCCATTAGAGAAGATTACACAGCACTTGCACCTGATTTGTATGAGGATGGTTGGACTCAATGATCCGGTGGGTCTCTTCCAACCTGGTTATTCTATGATTCTATGATAAGGGAGTAGCTTGGGAAGAGGCTCAAACACACCGGCACTACCATTCTTGCCAGTTTCCCATGGCATGCTCATTTTCTATCTAGAAACCTAAGCTCTCGCAATCGTTGCTGGGTCCCAGCTGGGCAAATATCTTTAGGACACGAGAGTCTGAAATACAGGGGTGTTTGTCAGCCCCTTTTAAAGAATCAGCACTAGGATCTCGCACAAGAGCTTGGAGTCCATTCAAGAATACGCAGTAACACAGACCACGAGGAATATATGGATTTTAATAAGTACTGTTCTTACTTGAACCTGTTGATAGATGTTTATAGTCACACTTTGATTCCTTCTCCACTATCACAAGATTAGCTTTCCTTGGAGAAAAAGGTTTTAAAACCATCACCCCAGTCATGGGATTTCAGGTGCTCGGGCTTTTGGAAAGCAGAACACCAGATATAACAGGACATACAACAACTTTGGCAGCAAAAGCAACACCTGAAGCCTGTTTGAAAGACCTCAGCCTCTCCCAGCCCTTGCAGACACCACAAAGGGTTCTCAGCTCTTGCCTACAAGGTGTGCTAAAGCATGAGCACGGTTCATCACTTCAGCCATCTGAAATGAAAAATCTGGGTAGGACAGTCACAGCTGCCCACACAGCAATGCTGGCCTCCTTCCTGGCTAGCCTTCCAAAGGTTAAATTCTTTGGTTTTAAGTGCCACGGAGGTCTGTGACTCTGGGAATCCTGGCACAGGACGACGGTGCCTTGTGTCATCCCTGCTGAGAAAGCCTGGAATGGGAGCCAACTGAATCCATGTGCTCCTCTCCCTAGTTGTGATCCCCGACTAGATAGATAATCCCTTCATGGGCTGCTGCTCTACAATTGCAGCACAGCAACCAATCCAATCCGAGAGCCAGAACCAGGCCCAGGGGGATAATTCCCCTCCTACTTCCCTACAACATGGTGAAATCTACTTGTTTCCATAGAAACAAATCAGTTTGAGGTCCACGCAGTCCCTGCATCCCTCACTGCTGCACATCAGGCCCAAGCTGCAGAGGCTGAGAGAGATTTTAAGCAACCATCTAAAGCTGTAGGTCAGGAGTTTGCAGGAGAAGCAGGAGGTACTCCCGGAATACAGAACCGACCATCTAACCCGGTCTATTGCGGGCTGCAGAGCGTCTCTGCTGCGAGAGAATTAATCAGGAATATCCTCCTCCATTTTGAGGGTTGACTTATCGAGATCCCTCCCTGCTATCCTCCTGCAGATGGGTTAGCCCGGAATACGTGAGGATGTAAAACGCAGATGGGAAAGGAAAACAGGGCACTCCAGCACCTCGTGTGCACTCCTGAGCCAATTTCCCCTCTGTATTTTTGCAGGTAAAGGGATTTTCTCATTCGGAACTCTGCATTTTACTGCAAAGGATTATTTAGTGAGTGGTACAGCCTACAGTACATTCCCTAATCTCAAAAGTCACTGCCCATTATAGCAAATGCCGCGTTGACTCTGGGCTGCAGCTCTGGGGAAGGAAAGAGTCCAGCGAGAGTAAAAAACTGCAGCACGGCTGCTGTGCAGCTTCCTCTGGGATCTTCTGGGTAATAGGAAATGGAGTCCTGGATCTTGCTTGCTAACTTGTGATATTCAAGGTAAAGAATAACACAGCACCCACCCTACAGATCGGGAACTCAAGAGAATAAGCAGCCTGGTGTGTCCTCAATGGATGTGGCAGCAAGGATGACACATTTGTGGAAAATGCAGCTTCAATTTCAAGAATTATAATTCCAGAATAAACCAAATAAGGCTGGTTTCACTCATTTAAAAACAAACAAACAAACAAAACCCACCAGATCTGGGTAGCAATATCAGGATTCAGCAGAAAAGCAACCACAGCACTGGCTTGGTCCAAAGGCTTCCAGAGCCACAGGTCTAAGAAATACCGTGCTAGCATGATGTATTTTCCACACCAAAAGCTGTAAACCAGACCTTTCTGTCCACATTGTTGACTTTTCACCACCACACAGCATAAAAGTGAGTCTTCCTTTTGCTCCCTCCACAGCATACACACCCTGTCAAAAAATGTCAGGTAGATTTTATCTCCAGCATCTCCCTGCAGCTTCAAGACAGTCTCCTAGAGGACAATATCAGGCATCAACAACACCCTGGAGCATCAAGTTAGTCCAGTCTTGATGGAAGTAGCAAAGAAAGTTTTTTATGGCCATAAAGCTAAACCCGTGACCCAGCATCTTTGTTTGTGTCTTCCTCAAGTCGAACTGATCTGTCCTAATACCGCAGCAACACTGCTCTGCTTTGGCACAAACAAACCTACCGACAAATCCTGGCTTTGCTGTAACAGAAGGGTTGCAGCCGGGAAAAACATGACCTGTACAGCACCTGCAGCTTGAGCTGGGAGAAAACAAAAGGACAGACTACGGGATAAGAGTGACTGATAGGAAAGCACGGCCACAATAACACCCTGGGATTAATATATGCTAAGACCCACGAGCGAGAGGCTGACCTTGCTATTTCCCACCACCAGTGTCTTAATCTGTCCTAGCTCCCTGGAGCCAGGCTGCAGCCCAGTTCAGACTTGAGGCTGTCCAGCAGTAAAGGTTCAGAGAGACTAGGCAGCAGCAACTAGTATTCAAGCTACTTGTCACATGGAGACTCTGGATAAAGACAGGTTTATCCCCCTTTTTCTCCTTCAGAGAAGAAAACCAGGTGCAATGGCAGAAGATACCACACGCTCATGGTTAAGTATCATCTTAGATTTCTTGTCACAACTCCACCACCTCTGGAGCCCTGGTATTTGCTTCAAGACCTGAGAGAAGAACAAACAGAGCTCAAGGCACATTTCATCACTGCAGTACGACACTGCCTCCACTCCAACAGCGCCGTGTGCCAGAAAAGGACAGTCTCCCCAGAGCCTGGATACCACAAAGGGCTCAGACAGCTTAAAGAGTCCATTGGAAAATGCAAAATCACCTTGATGAGCCCACCAATACAAACCCAAACTGCAAGTTGTATGAGGAAAGGGGGTGGTACTTCAAGCAATTATGTACTATTAGTGTCCAGATATAGGTGGTACGTTCAGAAAACTGAAAGCATTACCCTGATCATAGAATCATAGAATAACCAGGTTGGAAGAGACCCACCGGATCATCGAGTCCAACCGTTCCTATCAAACACTAAACCATGTCCCTCAGCACCTCGTCCACCCGTGCCTTAAACCCCTCCAAGGAAGGTGAATCAACCCCCTCCCTGGGCAGCCTCTGCCAGTGCCCAATGACCCTTTCTGATAGTTTATCTGGGGTCAAAAATAAGAGGCAGAGTGTGTTCTGAACAGGGAGGCAAGCTGCTTGCCCTCCAACAAGCCAGGCAGAAAGGACAGCTCTGTGCAGTTACAAAGTTATGCTGCACTCAGGCATTCTGACCAAACCATCCAAGGTGCGTGGTTGTCCTGCAGAGGGAATTTCAGATGGCAATTTACATCCCCACTTTGCCTGGAGAAGCGTGCAGGAACAGTGCCAAGCTCCTTGTGATGCACTGCACCTCTGCAGTTTCAGATATAATTAGGATCACCCTGGTTGGAAACAGCGCAGGCTTCACAAGCCCTTGAAGAGAAACCAGCAGACTGACTGCTAACACCTCTAAGTGCAGCACAAAGTCAGAGTCATTAAACCCTACTTCAAAAACCACACAGGACAGCTCCATTTCAGGCTATACCAGCACGAAACCTGGATCAATAGTCCCAGGAGAGACGAGCTTTTGACCTCTCGGCTGGTTCCAATCTGTCTGCCAAGTCGTTTACCCCAATCAGTGGGGTGGCACTTCTCAAGTCGCATGGAATATTCTTCTCTTTGGGCAGTGACCATAGAAGGTGACAAAAAGGCAGGATTATATACAGATACACATCCACAGAATTTCTAAAGGAATCCAAGTCTTCATGGAAAACTTTTAGGGCTTAAATAAAAAAAAAAAAAAAAAAAAAGAGAAGAGGGTCAAAATTGGTGTTGTCTATTAATGGGCACCCTGAATCTATAGCAAAACTGTGGCATAATAACCCAGACAAACAGACCAGAGTCTTCCACTCTTCCATTCCCTTCCCTATTCTCCACAAGTAAAGGCTTTATCTACATTCCTTCTCTTGATGTCTTCCCCCACGCATCCCCTCAAATCAATATACTGATTTCTAATAACACGTGCTTTCACCTGTCTAGATATCTACTTTTAATTCAACTTTATCCAAACAGAACATGGCAAAATATCAAGTGCTAATGCAATGCCTCACTTTTTCTTTGCAGCAAGTATTCTTTAAATATTATTCTTTAAATAGCCCATACAAATTCATTCATGAAGTTTGGGGTGCCAGGTAGTTTGCAGGCCTGGCATAACACACATATTTTTTATGAACAGGCATAAACAGAGTAATGCCTAGGAACAGGAATATGAAATCTAAGTAGCACAGCACAGCGGGAAGAAGCACATCACTGGGAGCTGTGCTGATACAGAAGAGGTGACCTAGGTTTCAGCGCTGGAGCTGCAGCGTCAGCTCTGCAGTGACACATGTCATGCACCAGCCCTCGAGGGTATTCTGCATTTCAGTACGCACCAACCTCATCCCTACCTCTAGCTATAACCCCACTGCACCACATCTCCTCTCAAGGCCATGGCCATGCTTAGGCAATTCCCAGCTATTCATAGAGGAGCTTCTATTAAAAGTAAAAGCACAATCAGCTTAAGAAATAGGCAGAGATTACTCCAGAGATCGCAGCAGCCAGAAAGACAGAAAACCCAACATGTGTGGTAGAATCAAGGGGCCCCATCCTGCCACAGAACAGTGTAAGTTCAGTGTAAATCACAAGCAAGTCAGTGGAGTCGAATATCAGCATAAAATATGTGACGGTTAGAGATTTGGTTTTTACTGGCTTAATTCTGAATGAATAGGTTACCAGGTGTATTCCCCTGCTGACAGAGCTGTTCCTGTACTGGCAGGCAGGTAGAAAGGGACAGCTATTTTCATTATAAGCCCCTGTTCGTAGAGGTTTACAATTATCTGGATGAGGGAGATTTCTCACATCCGAAACAGCCTGTGAATTTGCTGTCAGAGCCTCACGCCGGATGCTACACAACTTACTCTGCCTTTGTGCATTCAAGAGTGGCAGGATGGCAAAGGAGAGGAACTGAACAAAGACTTCCAGATTTGTGCATTTAGGTACCTCCTTCCTTGTTCTAACAAATTCAGCACAGCCTCCCCCATCCCTGGATCTCCATTCTCAAAAAAAAAAAAAAAAAAAAAAAAAAAAATGGTTTTCCTTAGTGCTCTCCAGGGTAAGCCAGCTCTGCTGTGAAAACATTTGCAGATGTTGAGAACCAGCTACTCAGCATCTCAGTAGACTTCTGCCTATTGATGCTTTGAGAAAGAGTCTAAATGCAGCTGGAAAACTACTCTGAAATACGGCTGCAGTTTATGCTCGGCTTTTTTTGCAACATGACAGCAACGCTGCCGGGCTCATCAGCCACAACCCACAGCAGGATCAGTTTAACATGGGTACTGGGCGCCTGAAAGAGGACATAGACTGGCCGCTCTTACAGCAAGATGCTTTCACAGTCACAAAATGACATCCTAGCATAGTCAGACAGATCCCAGCAATCCTCATGTTTGTTGTAGCAGTGTTAACTCTTCAGCCTTCAACACAGCTGCAACAATGCAGCCTAAAGCCCTTAGAAACAGGAAAGGGAGTGTTAAAAGGGATTTTTGAGGCAATACATTATGAAAATAGTAGTTTCACCCACAGAGACTGAAGTTCAATCCCCATTTCAGTCGTAAGTAAGGAACTGGGTTTATTCCAGACCTCATTTTATATAATTTATTGCTCATTATGACTGCAATATAAGTATTTTAGCAGAGCTTATAGATTTGGGATTAAGCCCTGATTTTTAGGAAGGGAAGACAATGCAGGTCTTAGAAGTTCTGGGATTCTTTACACTCGTCTCCAGGAGCACTTCGGGAAACAGTACCTTTTAAAAGAAAAAAAACCTTCAAACCTCCATGTTAGAAGCTGATGTTTTCTATCTGAGCACTACAGCACCCTTCAGCTTAACTGCTCCTTCCAGGGCTCCAAGAAAAGCCACACGAGTCACAAGAATTGCAGAGAAGCAGCAGAAGCTGGCAAGTTTGCTTCCAGTCAGCAAGACCCAGCTTGAGGAGCTTGCATAACGTCTGCTTCCAAGATGCTTCCAAAAGCACATTATGCTGAGCTGCAAGAAGCTACTGACCAGGACTGAAACACCATCTCACTTCTATTCGGTCACGGCAGAGCCTGCCAGAGCTTTGGAAGCATCTGAAGTGGCAAAGAACAATCAGAGACACTGTTAAGATTTCACACTCGGGGCTCTTTCTTCCTGTACTGTGTCTGGAAGGAAAGAAAAGCAGTTATCTATTATAGTCAGCACCAGCCTAGGAGCTGTGACAAGCTTGAAGGTCACGCACAAACTGACCTTCAGCGCTCGCCCATCTTATAAGAAAGCTCAAGAAAATTACTGAGCCACTTTACATTTAATAACATATTCACTAAGAGGACTGAAAACAAAACCCTAGACTTAAGTGCAAAGTATTAACAAGTCACCTGGAATAATCGTTTACATATCTAACATTAAATTGTGTTCTCAGTTGCCAGTCACGTTTTTTGATCCACGCTCTTGCCTGTTCCTCAGTAAACACCAAGATGTATTTTTGTCCTCTCTTCACAGCCACCCCAGTATTTGTAGGAGTTCAGAGCAAGACATCCAATTCTCATGACTGAACTCCATCAAGTCACTCAAAAATAAGTATGGTGCATGCTTTAGAAGGATCACAGATAAGATTAAATGAAAAGAAACAGCATTTCAGAACCAATCCTGCTTGCAGTCTGACCTCCTTCAGGCCTGACCAGAGCATTTGAGTGTTTAAAGTCACCAGGGACAAAACCCCGAGCTCGTGCCTTTACAGGGCTGAGCTATCCATCCCTGCTCCCAAAGACTATGCTAAAAAATCTAGGTGCTCCCAGCTTATCTAGCGCAGCCTCTCACATCCCAGAGCCTTCTAAGAATATCCCGACTCTTCAAATCCAGTATCTGACCTACGCCAGCAGCCAAAGGTGGCTCCATCAGTCCCAATTCCTCTGCAGCGCAGACCCAAGTAACCAGCAACACTGGGCGAGTGAGGCTGCATGATGAGCTAAAGCTCTTGGCTCACCGCTTCTGGTAGGAAGGCTGGTCTTCCAAAGAGCTCAGACAGACAACACTGTGCCACTCTTGCAGAGTTTTCATTTATTGTTAGGAAAAAGTTTCCTGCTTCATGGTTAACCTTTTCTAGTGTAATTTCAAATGTCCATGAATTATATATACCTACACACCACAGCAGAGACCAACCATCTCTCCTTTCTACAGATGGAGAAAAAGGAATAAAAAACGTCACACAAGAATTTAGTTTCATGGTTGAGAACAGAACTCAAGGCTGAGCATGCCTGTTTATCTGCTAGAAAATATTCCTTTACTTTCACTCTATCAGGATGTGCAAATCTAGGTCTGAGATCAGAAAAAGTTCAAGTGGAATGGGAAACTGTCCCACTGATGAGCTATTTCCCCACCATGCATGACTAGACTTTTTTTTTTTTGGACCAGATTTAGTTTTAGCTCTCCTCCCAGCTAGCAGTACTGACTCATATGGTTACTGATCTGTGAGCCCAAGCAGTCAAGTATTACACCCAAAGTTTTTTTGGGTGTTTTTAGTGGCATATCCAGGAAGTGGGTTTATCCTGCATATTACCAGCAAATTTCCTTTCACAGATACCACCTCAAAACCAATTTTACACTGGGCATTCAGGCTGAACACCATATGCTTCTATGTGACTGCCTACCACTCCTTCAGGAACTCTGACTTTGCCACCAAAATGCACAGCCTGAAACAAAAATCTGAGTATTGGCTCATTTGGGTGGAGCACACATGGGTTTGCTCTTGTGTAATAAATTCACCGCTCAAGGCATCATAATAAGTTTCATCCCAGTAGCTAAAACACAGCAAGAACTGTTTTCTTGATTAACTAAGTTTCCAGCTTCTTCCATTTCTCTTTGAAAAGGTTCATCTTAAAGATGCTAAGAAACTCTCATTCAAAAGGATTTTTACTCAGTCTTGGACAGGCTGGCTCAAAGTGGAAGTCAAGTGCAAAGCAGGGACTTTCAGTAATTCAGCAGAGCAGGAAGGGGATTCACTTCCTGGCTTAGAATAACATTTTCAGAAGCTGCCTCAGATAGGAGGTGCTGCAGACAGACTCCCACACCTTCTATTTAAGTCAAGTGGAGTTCTGCCTGCTTGAAGCACCTGGAGAAGTCAAGTTCAAGGACTTGACTTGGCATCCCCAGCTAGGTATTGAACCACAGCTTCTGAAAACATTCAGTAGCCTTCAAAAATAGAAGCTTGCCTTTGTTCTGCATTGGGATTTTGGGGGGAGGGTGACTCTAAGAAAAGCTAAGCATCTTGAGAATTGAAAAACAGCTGATAGTTTTAGCATGGGGGAATGCCTTTGGGAACTTCTGACCTTCCCCAGCCTGGGTTTTGCAGATGCTTTACAGCCCTCTGCTACACCACAGAGCAAACAGAAAACCCACACCACCTACCCATCTCCAAGCACGGAAGCTCAGGATGCTTTAGCTCTCCCAGCGCTTGGATTATCACGGTAACAAGGAAGAGTCAACACTAGGAAAGAAGGCATCCTCCTGACCTGCCAGCTATAGGGTGATGAATTGCAGCAATGACAAGGCAACCTGCTATTTTCACACACCAGTAGGTCCAGGCGAGCCCTAACCCGCATGATACCAAGCACCAGCATCCACGCTGGAGATACAGCTGGTTTCCTTTCCCTTGGTAAACTCTGATATGATCTGAGACATGCCACAAAGATCCCTTTTCCTAGTGAATAAGGCTAGTGGGCAGTTACCAGCAGCATGAGATCATCAGTAAAGAGTTAAGTGACATCTGCAGAGGATATCTGACTGCTGCAGACAGTAGAAGAGGTATTAGACTTGTATTTATTTGAGACAACCCCTATAACATTAAAGCAAGCAGTCTGAGGACAAACACAGGCAGACCGCTGCTGCTGCTGCATCTACAAACATTGAGATTTGTGCTTTTTTTATTCCCTTACAGCCATCCATGTTATGTTTTAATTTAATTATGTATCTCCTCCTAGCACTCCTCCTCCCACAACTGTTTGCTGAGAGCTGTGCAGATTTCTCTTCCGTTAAACTATTTTATCTTCTGGTTCGCTGCAATACACTATCCCTTTCTCACAGTGCTCCATTATTTTCTTCCTTCCCCAATTAATCCAAGATTTTAAAAAAGGTATTTCCTTCACTGAAGACCAAAGGCTTGCTGCCATTTGAAGGACTATTATTTGACCACAATTTATTTCTCTAGGCAGCAGAATCCTGCTCCGGGGCTCTTGCATCATCCTCTGCAACCCTAAATAAGTCCGTTCCCAAGCGGTGCCTACAACATTAACTTGCAAATACATAACAGCATTCGGTCAGCTCACGGATGGATTTATCACACAACAATTAAGATTCCATGACTTGCAATTACTCTCTGCCAGCACTCAGGGCATGTAAGCATATCTCAAAGCAGACAAAAAATAGACTAATATTTAAGGACTCCTCTTGTGGCCAGAGCAGGGTGAGTTAGTGAGTGCATCTTGTTTAAATTTAACTCTTCTGCTAAGGTACCGCATTGATGCTCAGCATCACCCAGTACAGCAGATAGACTCAATCTACACATAGCATAGCTGATTTTTGGAAGATTTAAACTCTCAGTTCTCCTACACGGCACCCAAGCTCAAAGCAAGCACTACAGCAGCTTAAAAGCACAAAGATGGTTGACAAAACAAGTTTGCCTGTAGTATCTGAACAAACCAAGTATCTGCATCTCCGTATACATCCCTACAGGACCTTTCACATCTACATTGTTGTTAAATAGTGCTGTTGGCCTCTGAAGACATTTTGCTGAAGAAGCTTCCCACAACAAAGCAAAATCTGCGCCTCATCACATCTTGGGGGTGTTAAGTATTAATCTCTAAATGGCTGCAAAACAGTTGAGATAAAGATATCAAGCTGCTCCTCAAAAGCATACCCAAAGTCAAACCTAAATCCCACAGCTTCAGGATCTAGCTTTGCCTTTTCAGTACGTGACACTGCAGAAGGCGAAGGCAGTCACAGCCTTGCTGCCTGGCCCTCGCCTGGCTTTCTCAGAGCAATTACTGGAGCACAAGGATCAACTTTAATAGGCACTTCTCCTTACCGCTGCCACAGGCATTGCGGTGCCGCATTTCCCCTGCTCTTTTACACAAGCTGAAATCTCAGTTTGCTAGGAGAGGCAAGGCTAGCCCAGCACAGCTGAGTTTAGGCTCCTGTTTGCCTCCAGGTTCCTTCCAGGCAACACACAAACACCAGCTAACTTGGCCCACGCCATCGGAGCCCGGCAACACACTGTGAGTATCCCTATTTGATTTGGGACACAGAATCATAGAATCACCAGGTTGGAAGAGACCCACTGGATCATCGAGTCCAACCATTCCCATCAAACACTAAACCATGTCCCTCAGCGCCTCGTCCACCCGTCCCTTAAACCCCTCCAGGGAAGGTGACTCAACCCCCTCCCTGGGCAGCCTCTACCAGTGCCCAATGACCCTTCCCGTGAAAATTTTTTTCCTAATGTTCAGCCTAAACCTCCCCTGGTGGAGCTTGAGGCCATTCCCTCTCGTCCTGTCCCCTGTCCCTTGGGAGAAGAGCCCAGCTCCCTCCTCTCCACAACCTCCTTTCAGGTAGTTGGAGAGAGCAATGAGGTCTCCCCTCAGCCTCCTCTTCTCCAGGCTAAACACCCCCAGCTCTCTCAGCCGCTCCTCATAAGGCCTATTCTCCAGCCCCCTCACCAGCTTCATCGCTCGATAAAAGCTCCCAAGAGAGAGAGAAGGATGCTTTGCAGCTAGTGCTCAGGCCTGGGATCAAGTAAACTCCATTCCATTCCCACAATGCTGGCGCTGCTCAGCTCCCTTGATCAGAAACGAGATGGCTTCACCTCCATTCAAGCCCTTCCACCTACTGCTCCCAGTCCTTAGTCATTCCCTACTCAGCAGCCTCCTTACTCCATCTGTTCTCCACAAGTGAGGGGTGCCTTGTTTTCTTCGTGAAGGGCAAACATCGCTGTCCTACAGGGCTGAGCAGCACATTGACTTGGACCAGACAACAAGAACAAGGCAGATGTTCACGCAGCCATCTGAACGCAGCCCAGTGCTCTCGGGGTTTTCCCCATTATACTCCCTCAAATCCAAAGATTTCTGCAACAGCGCTCCATGATCTCAGGATTTAAAGAGAGACAAGTATCTGTTATTTTCACATGGCAAACTAAGAGTGGCACGAGCATGGATGATGTTACAGACAGCTTTGTGGGCTGTCTGGCACATCCGTGTTCTTGGTCCTTCGAGCTCTCTCAAGTCAAATTAACACAGACCATATGCTTTGTGCTTTTTATCAGACCCGTTTTGCTGGTACTGGTGCCTGCTCAGAGACATTCTAATTAAGAAGGCTGGCAGTAGGGAAGTAAAAACACTGTCAGAATGGACTAAATGACCCCTGAGGTCCCTTCCAACCCAAGTTAGCCCATGAGCCTATAACCACACCAGTAGGAAATGCTGCAGCTGACCCAATGAACATTCCTTCCAGTTCCAGGGCCAGGATAAACCAGTCTATGAAGAGATGTGTCACCTGACTGGCTTCTAAGTGCCTTCTCTCATCTTTTCATTGATTCTAACACCATCAGCCAGTATCCTAGTCACCATGCTGAGTCTCCGGCAGCAAAAGCACACATAGCAGCCACACTGACATCTGGTATTATAAATACAGGCTCTGCACTGTTGGATAATCTGTTAACAGCAGAGGAACTGACACTGGAAGAGTAATTAGCAGCAACCAGTAAGCCATCACATTCAGGAGAAAATTAAAAAAAAAAAAATTGTTTGGTAAGCCATACAACTAAACATTCATGGATTGCAGGCAGCATCGCTCCTCTGTGCTCTGAGGTTTCCAGCTCACAAGGGATTCGGTGCTCCTGCAAAGTGCAAGCAGCAGCCTTGGACTGAAGTCCTGACACAGCCACAGGCAGGTCTGGCAGCGGGGACAAAGGTGCTGCCCTGTGAACATGCCCTGATAGCAATTTGAGAGGAGCTATGCAGGGATTAAGAGGGGAAAACAGCCCTGGCAGGGTCTCCAGCCCCTCTGCTGGAGCATCCCCACCAAGCACATCGCTGAGCACCAGCTGCATCAGCATTCGCTCCTGCATGGATTTCCATTCACCCAGAGACACTCATCAGCAGCTGCTGAGCAATAGCTGCCCCACCACCCTGGTGTCACGCTAGAGCAGTGACATATGTCATGTCCACACCACAGCAATAATTGTATCTGCACACAGTAGGTCTACACACAATTTCTTCTTATGCCTATTCAGGCAAGAAAACAGCCCCTATCACAATTACATTGAGGAGCCATTGATACCATTTCCATAGCTTCTATGATTGCTTCCAATACCCCACAAAAATAAAAGAGACTACACATTAGAGCAGGGCCCCGACGTTATTTTAGCAGGGCTGGGTTTTGCAGCATATACACATACACTCCACAGTAAAATGTCTCATGTTACCAGTCTCTAAACTGGCCAGCACTCAGGGGTATCAAATAGAGAAAGACCTCTTCCCTTTGACATATTTTCCGCTTCCACTCCAATTATTTCCTCTAAATGCTTTCCTGCAGACAGGTCTCTCAGCTTCTGCTCAGGGGACCCTTCATTATTTCATTTTCTAACATCCACAGCACTGTAACTTGCTGCTAGAGAGAGCACTGATGGGACACAGCGAGGTCACAAGCTCCCCTGGGACCAGGGTCATTGGAAAGAGGCAGAAAATAATTTAATTCATCTGCTTTCCACCAGGCAAATGAAATCCCCACCTCTCAATTGGTGCCAGTGGAGACACAGCAAGGATTAATCTATTCCCTTCTGCTTGTTTCGTCTAAGAGAGAGGGGCAGCTCACCCCGATACGCCGAGCATCCTTCAGCAAAGCCCCTGACAGCCAACAGCCGTACATTATACATTACGCCACTGCAGCACTGACTGCACAGATCCTCTAAAAAGGATTTACGAGGTGAGGCTGCCAGTACTTAGAAAGCAGGAAAACAGCAGAGCCAACAGGTGAACCTGATTTGCTCGTATTTTTCAGGAGCTCTCTTTCCCCCTTCTTAGAAAGCTACAGCACAGCAAGTTTTTCACTTTCGTGGCAGGAATAATTTTCTTCCTCTGTCTGTGAACAAATAAGCAGATCCTAGTCTACAAACTGAGCCTCAGTAATGTGCTCCTGGAAAGCCCTTCCCTCAGCACAATTCCCAGCATCCCTGGGGGATGCTGCACAGGCTGTGGGAAGTTAGCTAGAAGGGATCCCAAACTCTTTGAACACATATATGTGACAAAGAACACAAAAATCTGACTCTGACGATGCTTTCTTTACACCAGATACAATCCCTGCAGTCTCTTGCTAGTGCACCCAGAGGCTATAGAATCATTTAGGTTGAAAAAAGACCTTTAATACGTTCAAAATTTAGGGCTACCTGCAGCTAAACAAGCAATCCATACCCACCACAGACCCTTCCACCAGTGGAAAAGCTTTACAAGCCATCCGGCAGCAAAAGGCTTAAAAGAAGAAGTGGGGGAGGGGGAATGACATCCCAGAGGTGTCACAGACGCAGTTTGCTGGAAGAGAAAAACCCACAGAGGCATCCAGGTATCACAGCAGCCGCTGCTTTTAAGACCGCTCACCAGCAACCTGCACCTCCCTACAGCTTAAAAAGCTGTTTTGAGAACTCAAACCTGCTGAATACAATTACCTAAGGAGGGCAGGAGGCGGGGAGCAGCCCCCCTCGCAGGTGTTGTGTGTCTGTGCCGGAGCAGATAACCAGGTGCCTGGGATTTACTCAGGTTGCAGGTGATGAAGGCGAAGGTCACACGAAGGGAAGCAAAATGGAAGCACCGGGGGATCCGAGCCCATCGGGGGGAGACCCCCCCCCATCCTTCCCACAGACATGGAGGCAGCGCTAGGGAGCATCCCCGCATCCTTCCCAGCGACCGCATCCACCTCCCGCAGCCCCGGGAGGGCACGGGGCCGGTCCCCACCGACACCTCAGCCCCCCGTTATGCAACAGCCGGTGCGGGGGGGCTCCCTAGAGCTGCCCCCGAGCCGGGGCCCCTTCTCTGCCTCCCCTTGACCCGCTCAAGCACCGGCCCTGCGCCTCCAGAGCATCCAGCCGCGGTAGCCGTGCATCCCGCAGCTCCGTCTCTGCGCAGAGCGCTCTGGCCCCGCACGCTGCGGTGCGTGAGCCTCCAGCCGCTGTGGCCCTGCATCCCGCAGCTCTTGCCCGTGCATCCATCCCTGCATCCCGCAGCTCTGCCCTTCCACTCAGCCGCTGTGTCCATGCATCCATCCCAGCATCCCGCATCTCTGCCCCTGCATCCATCCCAGCATCCCGCATCTCTGCCCCTGCATCTATCCCTGCATCCCGCAGCTCTGCCCGTGGATTCGTCCCTGCATCTCTGCCCCTGCATCCCGCAGCTCTGCCCTTGCACCCAGCCGCTGTGCTCCTGCATCCATCCCTGCATCCCGCAGCTTTGTCCGTGCATCCATCCCTGCATCCCGCAGCTCTGTCCGTGCATCCATCCCTGCATCCCGCAGCTCTGCCCCTGCACCCAGACGCTCTGTCCGTGCATTCGTGCATCCCGCAGCTCTGCCCGTGGATTCATCCCTGCACCCAGACGCTCTGCCCGTGGATTCATCCCTGCACCCAGACGCTCTGCCCGTGGATTCATCCCTGCATCCCGCAGCTCTGCCCGTGGATTCATCCCTGCATCCCGCAGCTCTGCCCGTGGATTCATCCCTGCATCCCGCAGCTCTGCCCGTGGATTCATCCCTGCATCCCGCAGCTCTGCCCCTGCATCCATCCCTGCAGCTCTGCCCCTGCACCCCGCAGCTCTGCCCGTCCCCCCGCTCCCGCAGAGGGGCTCCCCGGGGCCAGCAGCCCCCCGCTCCCCGTTACCTGCCGACGAAGTTCTCGAGCACGGAGCTCTTGCCGGCGCTCTGCCCCCCCACCACGGCGATCTGCGGCAGGTCGAGGTTGGCGTTCTGCCCGATGGCGGCGAACGCGTCCTGCAGCCGGTTGACCAGCGGGATGAGATCCTCCATCCCGCGGTTCCCCATGGCCGCGGCGCTGGCTCCTCGCTCGGGAGAGCCGGCGGTCCGTGTCTCGCCTCCCCCTCCCCGGCGGGTTGGGGTGCCCCCTTCCCCCCGTCACCGGCCGCTGGGCGCGGGCACCGGCGCAGCCCCTGGCCCCGCTGGCGGCTCCGGGCTCGGCTCAGCCCGCCCGCCTGCGCGTGCCGCGCGCCGCCGCCAGGGGGCGGAAGTGCGACGCCGCGGTGGGGCGCGGGGTACGCTGGGAGTTGTAGTCCGGGGGGGGTGGGGGTGGTGTGGGGAGCGAAGCCCCCTTCCAGCCATCCTCTAGGGTCAGGGGTGCGCAAAGAGGCGCTGGGGACGGGACGGGTCGCTCCCGTGAAAGCGCAGCAGCATAGGCTGCGTCTGGAGGGCTGCGGTGCCTGTGCTGGCAGAGTGACAGCCCGTGTGGCCCGGCTGGTGGGCGGCTGTCAGCCATCCCCCCCACCCCGAGGCTGATCCAGCCGGCATCCCTGCCCGGGACGGCGGCTGCACTTGGCCCTGAGCCCTGACACTGCCCCTCCATGGGCCAGCCCCTACATCCACACAGCGCCGTCCAGGTACAGGTGTGGTCTTGTCACATAAAGCTCTCTGTGAGCCCACAGTCCAGGTACAGGTGTGATCTGGTCACATAAAGCTCTCTGTGAGCCCACAGTCCATATACAGGTATGGTCTTATCACATAAAGCTGTCTGTGAGCCTCTAGTCCATGTACAGGTGTGATCTGGTCACATAAAGCTGTCTGTGAGCCCACAGTCCATATACAGGTGTGGTCTGGCCACATAAAGCTGTCTGTGAGCCCACAGTCCATGTACAGGTGTGACCTGGTCACATAAAGCTGTCTGTGAGCCCACAGTCCATGTACAGGTGTGATCTAGTCACATAAAGCTCTCTGTGAGCCCACAGTCCATGTACAGGTGTGACCTGGTCACATAAAGCTGTCTGTGAGCCCACAGTCCATGTACAGGTGTGACCTGGTCACATAAAGCTGTCTGTGAGCCCACAGTCCATGTACAGGTGTGATCTAGTCACATAAAGCTGTCTGTGAGCCCACAGTCCATGTACAGGTGTGATCTAGTCACATAAAGCTGTCTGTGAGCCCACAGTCCATGTACAGGTGTGATCTGGTCACATAAAGCTGTCTGTGAGCCTCTAGTCCATGTACAGGTGTGATCTGGTCACATAAAGCTGTCTGTGAGCCCACAGTCCATATACAGGTATGGTCTGGTCACATAAAGCTGTCTGTGAGCCCACAGTCCATATACAGGTATGGTCTTATCACATAAAGCTGTCTGTGAGCCTCTAGTCCATGTACAGGTGTGATCTGGTCACATAAAGCTCTCTGTGAGCCCACAATCCATATACAGGTATGGTCTTATCACATAAAGCTGTCTGTGAGCCTCTAGTCCATGTACAGGTGTGATCTGGTCACATAAAGCTCTCTGTGAGCCCAC
The DNA here is from genome assembly GCF_032191515.1 of Phaenicophaeus curvirostris. Taxonomy (NCBI): domain Eukaryota; kingdom Metazoa; phylum Chordata; class Aves; order Cuculiformes; family Cuculidae; genus Phaenicophaeus; species Phaenicophaeus curvirostris. Next base: position 6,894,767 of record NC_091411.1, read on the forward strand.
AGTCCATGTACAGGTGTGACCTGGTCACATAAAGCTGTCTGTGAGCCCACAATCCATATACAGGTATGGTCTTATCACATAAAGCTGTCTGTGAGCCCACAGTCCATGTACAGGTGTGGTCTGGTCACATAAAGCTCTCTGTGAGCCTCTAGTCCATGTACAGGTGTGACCTGGTCACATAAAGCTGTCTGTGAGCCCACAGTCCATGTACAGGTGTGACCTGGTCACATAAAGCTGTCTGTGAGCCTCCAGTCCATGTACAGGTGTGATCTGGTCACATAAAGCTCTCTGTGAGCCCACAGTCCATGTACAGGTGTGGTCTGGTCACATATACCTGTCCATGAACCCCCACCACTCTGCCACCGCTGATGGTGGCAGAGGTGGATGGGAGAGCCTGTGGGGTTGCCAGAATCCAAGAAATACTTGATATGATTAAACTAGAGGCTTGCAAAACCACTGCTGCACTGCTGCTGCTTTGTCTTCTTTCAAACATGGATGAAAAAATGCATCAAGAGGTTTAACAAGGCCAAGTGCCGGGTCCTGCACTTGGGGCACAACAACCCTGAGCAGCTACAGACTAGGAGAAGTCTGGCTGGAAAGCTGCCTGGAGGAGAGGGACCTGGGGGTGTTGGTTGGCAGCAACTGAATAGGAGCCAGCAGTGGCCCAGGTGGCCAAGAAGGCCAATGGCATCTTGGCTTGGATCAGAAACAGCATGGCCAGCAGGGCCAGGGAGGTTCTTCTCCCTCTGTACTCAGCACTGGTGAGACCGCTCCTCGAATCCTGTGTTCAGTTCTGGGCCCCTCACCACAAGAAGGATGTTGAGGCTCTGGAGCGAGTCCAGAGAAGAGCAACGAAGCTGGTGAGGGGGCTGGAGAACAGGCCTTATGAGGAGCAGCTGAGAGAGCTGGGGGTGTTTAGCCTGGAGAAGAGGAGGCTGAGGGGAGACCTCATTGCTCTCTCCAACTACCTGAAAGGAGGTTGTGGAGGGGAGGGAGCTGGGCTCTTCTCCCAAGGGACAGGGGACAGGATGAGAGGGAATGGCCTCAAGCTCCACCAGGGCAGGTTTAGGCTGAAAATTAGGAAAAAAATTTTCACGGAAAGGGTCATTGGGCACTGGCAGAGGCTGCCCAGGGAGGGGGTTGAGTCACCTTCCCTGGAGGTGTTTAAGGCACAGGTGGACAATGTGCTAGGGGACATGGTTTAGTGTTTGATAGGAATGGTTGGACTCGATGATCCAGTGGGTCTCTTCCAACCTGGTTATTCTATGATTCTATGATCAATTTCTGCTTACAGCTGCAAACCAATCGATGCTGTTGCTATGTTTGTTTTACAGAAAGACAAAAAAGTGCTTCATTTTATGTATTTAGATCCTTGGAGGTGTTCAAGAGCAGGTTGGGTGAGGGTTTGAGCCACCTGATCCAGTGAGAAGTGTCCCTCCCCATGGCAGGCAGTTGGAACTGGATGGGCTTTAAGATCCCTTCCAACCCAAACCATTCTATGATTCCACGATTCTATTATTTTATTTTTGAAATTCACTTGTCTATCATAAAAGAAAAATGATTTTAGGTCTTTAAAGGGGCTGGGTTTTTAATAAGAATATAATGTGAGACCATGTTTGATTTGAAAGTACAGCAGTGAAGACAAGTGTTCAGAAAAGAAGCCGATGGCTAGTGGTGACTCAGGAGGATGGAGAACGCTGCATTTCAAACACCTCAATTCGTGCTACCCAGTGCTCTTGTTCGCAGCTCAGAGAGAGACGGGGGTGGTAGAGGAGAGGAATAACAAAAAACAGCAACAGATTTTGAGCTGTATGTTTTGTTTTAAACAGCAACTTTTTAGCTATAATGATTCAAAGAGGATTTCACAGATGTCGGTTGGATGTAATCCATGCAAAAATATCTACCTGGATGTACAGAGAAACTGGAACAATCACAACAAGGGGTGAATTTGCCTCACTATGTCAGTGAAGATGCCCCAGGAAAATGCTCTGAAAACATGCCCAGTGTGCAGGTAACACTGAAGGAAGAGAAGGGAGCCGCTCCGTCTCTGTGGGTAACACCATTGCAGGGTGTACGTGGGCTGTTTGTGGGACTGTCAATGCTATTTTTTTCCTCTCAGCAAACTACGCAGTAAATCTCAAGAAGAAGGCTTAAGAAATTCATTATAGGCTGTGGACAAAAGTGTCTGGGCATCTATGCAGCCATTCTGGTCATTTATGTTGAAGGAACCTGGAGACTAAAACATTTTTTCCTTCAGAAGTTGATAGCTGCTCCTTGTTAGAGGTCACCACAAAAAGAACAGCAAAGAGCATCAAAGACTTAAAGAACAGTGTCACCTTCCTCCCTGAATCAGAGCTGATGCTCTGTGAACTTCAGACCATGAGGACGTTTGAGGCTTTATTTGAGGAACCGTAACAAGAAAATTGTCCTTCTCCCAGAGGTTGCTGTAACCTGAAGTTCACCCACACAGTTATAATTTCAATGCAGAGGAAGATTGTTCATCCACATCACTGTAATAATCTCACTTAATATACGAGGAACAGCTGTGCTAACAAGCCTTAATGACCATGACCAGCCTCGCAGGGGCTTCTCCCCACATCTGTGGGCTCAGGAGCCCTATTTAAGCTCAGTCCAGGGCCAGGGTGCCTTGTTGGGTTGGGGGGGGAGTTAGTTTTTGGTTCAACTGCTGTGCTCTGTGCCTTTAGTGTATTTGAGCATGGCTTCTTGGGTTTGTGCTACTGCTATAAACGTGCTTGGAGATCGCTAGACCTGGTCCTAATCCTGGCCTGCAGATTGGTATATCTGCTTCACCTTGGATCTGCCTCATCGCTATGCTTTTGCCTTACTATGCGGACTTTTGGTTGGACTTAGCTCTTCTCTTTTGTTTGTGCTTCTTTCCTCCTTTGGGTGCTGTGGGGTTGAGCTCTGCTTACCAATAACCTTGCTGGCTGTGGGATTTACCCCTTTTCTCCTGCTTCTGTTCTGTTGGTGAGCAGCCCTCTTCTTGCTGGACCCTGGTAACAGCATTAGCTGCTTAGCTAGTATGTAAAATGATTTGACTTTGCTCCTCTTGTCCCCCTACCCCACCCTGTGAATCCATACCCACATTAATACTTCTACAAAAAACAATTATTTTTCTGTGGCTGTCACTGTTCTTCTAACAATAGAAACATTAACCTCCAGGTATTGTATTCCTTTCTCTGTTTAGTGCTTTATGCAGGTATTTTGTTCTGCGTGAGTCTACTCCTGTCGAGAAATAATTGTCCAGGTTTATGCTGTTTTCTGGAAAACCTAAAATTAATCTATTTTGAGAAATGTTTGTAAAAGATATTGAAAGTGTGGTCTATTAACAGCTGATGTTGAAGGCACAGAGGGAAAAACAAGGCTCATGTTGCTAGCTGAGGAGCTGGTACAGTAGAAAGGCTTGTGCAAGACTCCTTTGCAGGTATCTTTTTATATTTTTTCTCATTTTATTTGTCTGAGACTTGCAATTAAATCTTGGGGCATATAATTGGGGGTGTGGGTGTCTAAGGGGGTCCCTGGTTTAACTTACTGAGGTCTCAAAGGGCGAAAGTGCCCTGGAGGATCAGGAGGAGCTAACAAGGTGCTCTCCAGGTAGACAAGAAAAAAGTGGTGGATATGGTAAAGACCTGCAGAAATATATAGACTTTATATAGGTTTCTTGACAGATGAATACTTGTGCAAAACTGCAATAAGCACAAAATATGTCTCTAACCCCTCCTGCAGCAATTGTAACCACACAGCCCAGAGACTGCGAGGCTGAATGCTAAGAAGGTTTAGAAACCTGCTCCTCCCGTTGATGAAAAAGAGAACTGCAGGCGCTCAGAATCGCTCCTAAAGCCTTCCATTTTCTCTCCTTCAAGAACCTGAGTTGCAAGGATGTTAGTAGCAAACAGGCCTTTTGATTCTATAATACCTCCCACCCGTGACTTACGCAGCGGTTCTAGGAGGAAAAACAATTATGTGATCATCCTTCAGGGGAAGTACTGGGGAAATGCACTCTATGTGAAATAAAAAGCAATTTTATAAACTGGAGTGGACAGAAAAAAATATTTCTTTCTACCTTGGCAGAAAAAAAAAACAGAACGTGAGCAAAGAAAAACAAGGAGGATGAGAGCTTCCCCCCTAAGGTGCTATAAATATTTCTGATGCACTTTAATATGAATCTCTAAAAATGCACGTGGGCATAACTGTGTTTCTCTATGTATGGTTATCAACAGAATGACAGCTTTCTACGCTGTTTTTTGTCACCTCATGCAAATAGAACTCCCAGTTTAGTTAGCATAATTAGAAATAGACACTTGAGTGTTGGATTCTGTCCCTCATTCTCTGCCCTTGTAAAAATAACACATCTAGTCCTCAGTGAAAAGGAGCAAAAGTGTGGAATGCAATTAGTTTAAGATTCTCCTACTCATCTGCAAACTGTTCCCATTGACTCCAGGTAAAGTTGTGAATCTTCAGAACATTTCAGAGTGGGTCATGAAGTGGATGCTATTGGTCCTTTGGATTCCTAAGAAATACTTATAAATTCAAGTATGGATTCAAATATTTGCAAGCAGAGATTAAACTAAGTTCCATGACAAACTTGGGCTAGGATTGTCACTGTCATCATGGAATACATTATACAGCTGACACAGGTTAAACTTAATTAAAATTAACCTCTTAAATTTATGTTACTATGTAAAGCTGCCTATAGAGGTGCAAACAATTTAAGTATGTATTTTATAGGTACTTAAATACAACTTTAGCAGCAATGATGCCATAGTAACACTGATCTCTTGTGGTATCAGTTGCTCAGAAAGGAAGTTTCCCTCTAATTTTCCTCTTGATTGGTAGAGCTACTTGGAAGAACAGCAGCCTTTTTAAAATTATTATTATTATTTTTGAATGCGGAGCTTTTCTTTGTAGGATAAAATAGTGAAATGCTTCCTCACTTTCTCTTCTGTTCTGAAACAGGAAATTTGAAGTGGTTTGTGACTCCACCAGAAGAAAAAGAAGGTAAATCTCATATGAGACACAGGGTCAGGTTTGACTATGGTGTGACTCCACAGAAGCCACAATATACCTAAGGAAATAAATAATGGACTATAACATTCAGTTTAGGAAAGGGTCATGGATGTGTATGTGAGCTTAATATTTTAAGAGCAACAAAACTGAGTTTTCTGCTTTCCACATCCAGTAAGATTATACAAAACAACTCTTGGAATATATTTTACTTTGAGACTGAAAATAACCTGTAAAAGCTGGATGGCTCTGTGGCAAAATGGGAGTGAAACCAGTATCTTAATTTATAGCCTCTGGGTCTGTACTGCTAGTCAAGGAATATGGGGAATATGCTTCTAGATATTGTGGTTTAACCTCAGCTGACAACAAAGCCCCACACAGCTGCTGGCTCACTGCTCCTCCCACAGTAAGACGGGGAGGAGAATCAAACAATAAAACTTGTGGGTTGAGATAAAGATGGCTTAATTGGACAGGGAAGGAAGAGAAAATAATATAATATACCAATATAATATACTACTGGGGAGAAAATCAACTCTGTTCTAGCCAAAAGCAGGGCATCAGAGCACTGGGACAGAGAGTAGGTGCAAATACCCTTGAAAACACAGAGTATTTTGCTTTGAAATGTGTGCCACTGATTTCACATGTGTGATTGCAGGTAAAATGTAATGAAAACAGCTGATATAAATTACTGGAATCACACTAAGAGTAGGTCTGGTGAAACTTGACCCATTCTTTCAACTACATAGGCCCCAAAAGCAGGAGGAAAAAGTACTTTAAAGCTCCATATGCCTTTTTCCTCAAGGAGTTTGGGAGGTTTGAGGATGGTGCAGTGAGAACTAGTTATATCTTCATGAAATGGATGAGTAATAACACCATCCTTGCAGACTGCAGAGGAAATTGTGGGCACTGTGCTTTCTTGGTGCTGTCATAGGGTTTGGGTTTTCAAAAGCTATGAGGCTTCACAAAGGGTTGCATATTGGGTCTTTCTCAAAGCCCAAATTAAAACATACAACTGCACAGGCCAGTCAGATGCTGGAAACTAGGAATCTCTTGTTATCTGCATGCCAGATCTGGTTCCTGGAACAAATTCATATAGCCCAGCAAAAATGCGGCTATATAATCCAGTGCAGCTCCAGAAGAAAAAGTGTTCATATGGTCTGTCAAGCAACACGCCAAGAAATTTCACAACCCTGATCTAATCCTGTAGAGGTGTAATGCAGGTTGCCATACAGTGATGATCCAACAACTCAGCTGATGTCAGTCTCTATTGCAGGGTACTTGCTGGGTCATTTTCTTGCCTTGACTTTATTATTTGGTTTCATTCACTCCTCTCATCAATGAGACGCAATACGTGCGTAACCATCCCCTGTGCCTAGTGGATACCTAGGTTATTACTGAGTGATGACATTGCAGTCTGTATGGTAGCACTATGGTTTTAAGATTTTCTGTATTCTCACATGATGACGTGTATTTACCACTGCATACTGAATAGTGAGTTGCTTGATAATGGAAAGAGAGACATTCCTTGCATGAAAAAACAGCTGTCAGTAGATGGGAGGTGATGGTCTGGGGGTACTGACAGTGAGCACCCTTTGGCTGCCAGCCTAAGACATGCTGGTTTATTGCTTATGGTGAAATAAAGGATTGTAGGCCAATTTTCTGTGCTGTTACCTTACATCTCTGCTAAACTGAACACTGTGATTAACTGAACATGAATGTTCTCTTCTGGATTCAGTTAAACCACCTGTGGTAGGTGTGATGTTTACATTTGGCATGTAAAGGCATCTCTGAAGATCAGTCTTTGGATTGCAGGTTGATAAAGCAGGGAATGTATATCTCATTAACACGGTGCTTCAGAAATTTCCAGATGTTACACACAAAGAATGCTTAGAAGAACTTTAGTTGTAGAATTAAGGAGAGAATACATCAGTTTCATGTTTCTTTATATAAATTTAGAATCCTGACTTTTGCATGTCTGGGACAAGCTGCTAGACCTCTGTGGGATGGTAAGATAAACCCTCTCCCCTGCCACCGCAAACTAGCCAGGCTGTAGCTGCTGTAATAGTAGGATTACAGGAGCAGAGGATCAATTATGCAAAATGATTTGAAAAAGGCTCCACGTATATTTTCTGCTGCATATATGTGTTCCCTGGGATGATACTTAACCTTTTATGCTTAATAAGAGAGCATTTTCTCTGTGTGCAGACAGCTGTGACTGGCGGCAGGACTCTGGGCATTACCATGGCCAGTCACTGATTAATATAGATGGTCATTTCCAAACTGATGATTGTAAAATCACGATGGTATAAAAAGGCCCAAAGGAAAAATTAACATATGCTGCTGCATTGAAAATTATTAATGCGAAATGTGTATCACTAGTAACTGTGTTCAGCTTACAATACTCGCAGCTAAAAATCAATTCTGAGGCCTCTAATGAATCAAGTAGTCTTTATTGGCACAAATTACAAGATTAGAAAGTAAATTATTTCACGATGGATTCTCTGGAATTGCAAAGAGCAGAAATGTATCTTTACCCTTGCTCCATGTAGTAGAAATGACAGTCACAGTTTTCTTCATACGGAGGCCATGTGTGCTGAATATCCTTACAATTAATTCTTACAGATGCTGTTCACATACCCAAACACTCTCCTGGATTATTTAAAAGAAACAAAATGCCAACAAAGAGCAGGAAGGCCATGCTATTGGCTGCCTCCTGCTCCCCCCAGTAGCCCTTGGTTCCACTCCCCTTGTCCAGCCCCGAGCAGATGGTGCCCATCTCCTTGCAGGGACAGGGCACCCAATTTGTGAGGGATAGGAAATGGGGGTGATACCGAAAATGTTGGCAAATTAAAACACTCTAAGTCTTGGTTTGGAGTTTTAGAAGGCAAGCATCCTTTATCAGGCCTGGGCAACATGCAAGAATGATCTCCATCAATTATGTGCAATGAGACAAGGGACGGTTACAGAATACATTTCCTACTTACATGCATATGTATAAATCTTCCCAGAAATCTTATGCTATTCTATTACTTTCCAAGGTCTAATTTTAATATTATGAAACTTTGTAACAGTCAAAACTTGCTAATTTGGAGCTGGCTTCAGCTCTCTACTTGACCTTGTCTTTCAGATTAGTAGGGATTCCAAACAGAGGTGATTGCAGGAGATACCTATTCAGTGCAAATTGTTCCTTGCACAATATAGAATCATAGAATAGTTTGGGTTGGAAGGGACCTTAAAGATCATCCACTGCCAGCCCCTGCCATGGGCAGGGACACCTCCCACTAGATTAGGCTACCCAAGACCCCATCCAACAGAACTGCTTAGATGAAACTTAGATGTATTTTAGCTTAAATCAAAATATTCCACATATTGTATCAACACAACAAAGAGTAGGAAACCCTTGCTGTCGGCTGCCTCCCACTCCCCTGGACAGCCTGTGGTTCCCTCTCCTCTCAAGGGGAGGGCACCCCAGTCCCAAGGGATGGGAAATGAGGTGCAGCCAGCTGGGATGAGGAGAAAGATGCCTTGAAAAACTCAATAATCAATGCCAATTTGATCATTAAACAGGTATTGCTTTAATAAATAACAATGGTGGACACGTGGGGAATTATTTCACCTTATGTGCCCATTGAGGCTGGTTACAGGATTTTTATACTGGTTAAACATACATATTCATATGGATTGCAGGAAACTGGTTAAACATACATAGACTTACACTGGTTAAACGTACATAAAACTCATTATCACATCTTATCACCCCCTCTATATGTACATCACAGCTCCTTTGTGTTTTCAGAATCCTTTTATGCTCTTTATCTTATCTCCTTCCTCGTTGTGTCCTCTTGGTGAGCTCAGGTTTCTTTCAGGTTTGTTATTTCTGCTTGGACCATCAGGGATAAGCTTCTTTAAGGTACACAATACATGCTCTGCTGCTTGTTTGAAGCAAATGGAATGGTTGGACTCGATGATCCAGTGGGTCTTTTCCAACCTGGTGAGTCTATGATTGAAATAGCAGACAAGCTAAACTCCTGTTACAATTATATTCTTTCTTACTGCAAGCCGGCCAAGATTTGATTCTTATTATTCTTATTATTGCTTATGCTAATCCGTTCTCTTAACATAAGGATTTATTCCTTCCTTCAGGAGGCTTTGGGGCGCTGCAGCCCCGTGGAAGACGAGAAACCGTTGTTGGAAGATGGAGGCGGCGGGCGGGGAGCGCCGGGAAAGAAAGAGGAGCGGGGCGGGCTGGGCTGGCAGGGGAGGTGGGGTTTGGAAAGCTCCTCCACAGGCTTGCGATGAGTCCGGGGGGAAGGAGGAGGAGGAGGCGGGGGGCTCGGCTCGGTGAATGAATGGGCGGCAGCCGCTCCCCTGCTCCATGGCGGCCGCGCTGAGCCGCCCCAGCCCCGCGCCCCAGCCGCGTTTTGTCTCGGGCTCGCCCCGCTCCGAGCTCCCCAGACATGTTCAACCAGCAGCAGTTCCAGCAGCAGCTGCTGCAGCTCCAGCACCTCCTCCAGCAGCAGCAGCACCACCACCACCCCGCCCCGGCGCAGCAGGGAGCCCGGTAAGCGCCGCCACGACAGCGCGGGGATCCGCGGCCTGCGCGGAGCCGCCTCGGCGGGGACCCCGCTCTGCTTGGGGGAGAAAGGGGGCAGCTCTGTCACAGCGAGGTTTGGGGGACGGGGAGGGAGCAGCTCCCTCACAGCGGGGGGAACAGGGGCGAGCGGGTCTCCCTCACAGTGGGTAGAGAGGGGAGAGTGGGTCCCCTCATGGCGGGTCCCTCCCAGGTGGTGGGAGAGGGAGAGCAGCTCCCTCACAGCGGGGTCTGGGGAGTGGGGAGATAGCGGCTCCCTTACAACGGGTCCCTCGCAGCGAGGGGGACAGGGGTGAACGGGTCCCGCAGAGAGGGGGCCGAGAGGGTCCCTTACAACGGGTCCCCATCCCAGAGGGCTTTGAAGGATGGGGAGGGCGCAGCTCCCTCACATCATGTCCCCTCACGCTGTGCAGAGAGGGTCTTTCACAGCAGGGTCCTCACAAGGGGTGGGAGAGGGGGAGCAGGTCCCTCACAGTGGGTTTTGGGGAATGGGAAGGGAGCAGCTTCCTAAAAGGGGGCTTTGCAGGATGAGGAGGGAGCAGCTTCCTCACGTTGTGTCCCCTCACGCTGTGCAGGGGAGGCGAGTGGGTCCCTCATAGTGGGTGGGAGTGTGGGGGAACAGTTACCTTACAAAAGGTCTCTCAGCGTGCAGAGAGGGGCAAGGGGTCCCCTCACGGGAGGTGGGAGCAGCTCCCTTACAACGGGGCCCTCACAGCTGGGCGGACTGGGATGAGCGGGTTCCCCTCACAGGAGGTCTCTCATAGTGGGCAGAAAGAGAGGCAAGTGGGTGCCCTCACACTGTGCAGAGAAGGGGCAAGCAGGTCTCTCACAGAGGACTTTGGAGGAGGGAGCAGCTCCCTCTCCATCCTCCAAACCCCGCTGTTAGGGACCCGCTCTTCCCTGTCCCTCCTGCTGTGAGGGACCTGCTCCCTCACTCTGTGCTGAGAAAGGAGCGGGCAGGTCCTTCACAGGGGCTGGGAAAGGGAGAGCAGCTCCCTCACGGCAGGTTTTGGGGAATGGGGAGGGAGAGGCACGCAGGTCCCTCACAGCTGGGGGGATGGGGATGAGGTGGTGTTTGTGTGTGTGTCCCAGTGGCTCCCTCGTAGTGGACAGAGAGGGGCAAGAGGGTTGTCTCATAGCAGGTCCCTCACAGAGGCCTTTGGAGGATGGAGAGGGAGCAGCTCCCTTACAACGGGTCCCTCACAGTGGGGGGGACAGGGGTGGACGGGTCCCCTTACAGTGGGTGGGAGAGGGAGAGCATCTCCCTGACAGTGGGTCCCTCAGAGTGGACAGAGAGGGCTGAGCAGGTCCCGGCACAGCAGGTCCTCTCCCTCACGGCAGGTCCCTCACAGTGGGTGGGAGAGGGAGAGCAGCTCCCTCACAGCAGGGGGGACAGGGATGAGCAGATCCCCCTCGCAGTGGGGCTTTCATAGCAGGCAGAGAGGGGGCGAGAGGGTCCCCTCACACTGGGCTCCTCACAGTGGGCATTGGGGAATTGGGAGGGAGCAGCTCCCATACAGCATGCAGAGAGAGGGTCAAGCGGGTCCCTTGCCGGGGGCTTTGGAGGATAGAGAGGAATCAGCTCCCTCACATTGAGTCCCCTCACCCTGTGCAGAGAGGGACTGAGTGCATCCCTCACAGTGAGTGGGAGAGGGAGGGAGCAGCTCCCTCACAACAGGTCCCCTCATAACGGGACCCTCACGGGGGTGTGGAGGCGGGTAAGGGTCTCCCTCACAGCGGGAGTGGAGCAGATTCCTCACAGTGGTTGGGGAGCAGGCAGGGAGTCCTCCTCACAGCAGACCGAGGGGGTGGGAACAGCTCCCCTGCAATGAGACCCTCATGGTGGGCAGAGAGGGGTGGGAGCGGCTCCTCACAACGGGCTGAGGACAAGAGGAAAGCACCTTCTCTTGCAGAAACACCCAAGAGCACCAGCCTGAAGCACTGGGGGTGGGCAAATTGGTTCCCCTGACCCTCAACCTTTGTTTTTTCTTCCTCTGGCTGCTTCTCCCTGCCCAGATGAGGGGATTGAACTCATTCTGAGACCTGTAGGTTGGGAATGGAGAAAAGGGCACGTAGTGAGTGTTTTCCCTGAAAATGCAAGGAGTAAAATCACTCTCAGATAGCAGCGTTTGTCTTTGGTGAGCAGAGATTTGTAGAACTCACACAAGGTCTCTGAAAGGATGCGTTTGTTTGCAGTTCTCTGTAAAACCTCTGGAAATGCAAAGGGATGTGAATTTAAGAAGAGAGTTAATTCCCTCTTTAATAAATTGTAATAATTACTTTATCCTTAAGGCAGATGTCTCCGAGGTAAATGTGGGAATCTGTCTGTTCTGCTAGAAATAGAACTATCTAAATACATATTACCATTTTTGTATGCTTTGTACTGTAAACAAAACTGCCCTTAAAATGCCAGCGTGAGCCTGGCTGTGAGATAGCAGAGGTGCACCGCACCCCTTTAAAAGTCCGATTTTTCTGGTATAAGTATCTCAGCCTTGAGACTGGAACCATCTAGAGCAACAAACGTGAAGATAAGCTACTGTAAATGCCGTGAAAAGAGCTGAGTTTTTCTGCCAGTGTGGTTATTTTGATCCGTGTTTGTACCTCTTCACAGCCCTACCAGGCTCAGCTGTGTCAGCAGTCCTGCTCAGAGCTGGGCCTGACCTTGCCGTTGCCTGAAGAAGCGCCTGCCAGTTCCTTCAGACTTTTCTCTCCTGTCTTCTCCACCCTCCTTAGGGCTGGAGAGTCCTTGTCTGCTCACCTCTTCCTCCTCCTGTTTTAAATATGAAGGCTGTGCTTTATTTTTCCTCACCGTTTAAAGGGCTGGCCTGTCTGGCCCCATGTGGGAGGCATTGGTTTTGGAAAAATGTGCTTTAGGCTAGTGAGAAAACTCCCTGTTTTTCAGAACTTTGTTGTTGTTGTGTTAAAATGTGGCTGCTGATTTACATTGCTGGTTTCTGCTGAGGAGTGCTGCATAATTCTGTAGAACTGCAGTCAGCTCCTGGGCTTTTTTTATGCTGCTTGACAGGCTTTATGTGGGCTTGGTGCTAAGGAGTTCTCTCTGACCTCAGATTCCTTGATAGACAATCTGTCAGCTTTGGAAATTCCAGGAGAGTGGAAGAAAGAGGATACAGTGCCGGTGTATGGTATCTTTTCATGCGTGTATATCAGCATCTCAGCTGTTCTTTGCTTTTCTCTTTTATACTTGTTAGACACCTGGAATTGAAAGGTAGAAGTTTTTTGGGGGGGTTTATGATTAATTCCTTCTTTTCCAGGGGTTTGCCACCACCGCAACAGCAACAGATGCTGAGCTTACGGGCAACAAATCAACCATCTCTGCTCAATGCCAATCCTATGCTTCAGCGGGCCTTACTCATGCAGCAGATGCAAGGTACTGTCGTTATGGGAGACACTTACTTAGTAGAGTTATTTAATCATCCTTCACGGACTGGAAACCATAGTGTGGCTATTTCTTGCTGAACCGGTGCAGTCCTTGTATTTGGCAGTCCCGTTTGTCATCTTATTTTTGTCCATATCACTGTGGTTCTTCAATTGTTGAAAATGCCACATGCCCAGCTATTCACAACTGGGAAAAGCACAAGAAGGTATCAGGTTAGATACTAAATTTGTGCCTTCCCTCTTAGGCTTGGTGGAGAGTATTCTTCCATCAATATATTTAGATAAAATGCTTTGATTTTTATTATTTGTTTGTCTTTCTTGGTTGGAAGGTTACAACAATTTGATTCATGTTCTGATATGTACAGGCTAACCTTGTTTGCAGTAGAGGCTTTTCTTTGTCCAAACAGTGCAGTAGGAACAAATGAAGTGTATTGTGATGGAAAATCGTTCAGGTTTCAATTTTCTCGTGAAATTTTGATTCTCTGAAATGCCTGTCATTTGTGTGGTGGATAATATCACTGTTCTTTTATCCCTGTGTTTCCACAAGTGGATTTTTTTGCCAGATGTGATGTTTGCAACGTAAATTTGTAAAGCTGCCTTAATTATAGCATTGCTAACATAAAGATATTGGGAATACAACTGTGTTTTTATTTTTGCTTACGTCTTAACCTGACAGCTCTTTTCAACACACAAAATCAGTACCTGGGATAGTTTTAAAGTGCCTAGTTTAGTTTAATGCCTGCAATTTTTATCATGCCCAGATGTGAAGACAATAGATTTATTCTGAATGTCGTTAACTCTCCTTTTGTTCTCTTGCCCATTTAACGGAGAGGGCTCTCTAGTGACTCCAGTGGTTCTCTACAGATCTCTCTCAGGTTGTAGGAAACTTGCAGTGAAAAAGGAAAAGCCATGCTCTGAAGACTGGTGTTTACATTTGCACCAGGAAAAAAGCTTAACTCCGCTCTAGTCAGCCGTACTCCTTTCAGATGCGTTTGGTGTTAGCTTGTGCTGACCTTGTCCTGAAAGCAAAATCTCCTATTGAGAGGTCATATTTAAACAATATGCCGAGGGCCTAAGGCAAATGAGATATGAGAGAGCAGGATAAGGTGTGTTAATGAGCACTCTATGTGCACTCTGACTTAGTGTTGTTCCTCTGCTTTTCACCTCCGTATGCTTAGCTGAGTTGTGACTTCTCGCTTGATAATCTACATCAGCTGGTTGCGGGTAACATACTCTGGCTGCAGTGAGATCTGATTTTTTTGGTCATTTCAGTTTGGGTTACGTGTAAGAATGTCTGATGCTGTAGTATTTCTATACCTGGGAAACATCAACATAAATAATTCACAGACTCTATGTGGCTTCAGCAGTGGGAATAGGAAAAATAAATACTTTAAGTTGAAATAGATGTGCAGTACTAAACCAAGAGCAGGAGGTGATTTCTTGCTTTATAGATTTTTGTTTTAATACACCTTTTAGAGTAAAGGATTATTTATGGTAAGTAATGAGAGATTAGATTACTTTTGAAGACAAAACATGGAGGACTACTTCCTATTGTATTGCGGGCTTTAAACAGTGTAGCTTGGTTTTTTCAGATTTTGGGAGCCTGTCTCCAACCTTCTCTGCTCTGTTTTGACAGCTTTGAAAGAGGCAGAGTATGCAGTAATTCAAGTGAGGAACTAAAAATCACGATATAAGTCCAGGTTGCTAGATTGGTGGAGAGCTGAGGATGTGCTGCAGCATCTGGGCATTCCTGTTCCCTCACCCCTCAAGTGGGGATAGCAAGGACTGCCTTCAGAAGGAATTATTGATGCTTAGTCTGTGGATGCTGAAAAGAACCATTCAGAAAGCAGAGTATTATAACTGGAAATGGCAGAGTCTCAGGTGTCAGAGTTTGGGTTGACATATTGAGGCTGCATGATAACCAGGTGGCAGAGAGAACAGTGGAATCTCTTGTTTGAAGTCCAGTGTTGTTTTACGTGAAATGCTGCTACTGGCCTGTGCTAAACAGCATCCATACCGTGGTTTGAGCTGCCAGCTGTATAAATGTATGATGAATTTTCCTTTTTTTACAAAGAATCTCTGCAAAATGAGACCCTGTTTATTGCAAACACAAGCGTTAGTGTGCTCAGATCAAATAATTGCTCTGATGATTTTAGCCTGCAGTGACAGTCATCTTTAATTAGCCTGATATGTCGTAATAATTGCTATCCCATCAAATAGTTCAGTAAGGGCTGAAGAGGGCGGAGTATAGAGCGCTCACACAGTGCCCAGTGAAGTCCAGGGTCTTGCATAGAGGAGCGTTGCCCCTCTCCCAGCTTCTTGTACAGGTGGGAGATTTTTCTCTCTCCTTGTACACTCTCCTTGTACAGGTGGGAGATTTTTCTCTCTCCTTTGCACCCTGCAGTGTGGTGACCTGCTGCGTGTTTGCATTCATAGGAAACCTGCGTGGATTTAACATGACAGCGCCAGCACTGCAGCAGTTTTTCCCTCAGGCTACGAGACATTCCCTCCTTGGGCCACCGCCTGTTGGGGTCCCGTTAAAGCCCACTCGCCTGGGCTTCCCCAACCTTCCCTTCCAGCGGCAGAACCGGACCTTTCGCAAGGTGGGCTTGTAGTTTCCAGCTCTTTGGGAGCTTTGTGCTCTGTTTCCACTTGCAAACGAGTAAATGCTGGCTGAGCACTTTGTTCTTCACTGAGGCCAGAGTTCTGCCCCATTAGCCTTCCAAAGCAGTTTGTTGGTCCCAAACGACTTGCTGCTACCACAGACGCATCACTCTGATTCTTTGGGCTGTTTTGACCTTTTTTAAGATTAGGATCATATTTGTTCTTATGGATTTTGTAAAATCTATGATGTTTTGTGTAAAAACCTTCTTCACTTCCTACCATTAAGACCACTTCTGTATCCTGGAAATGGTTATTGGATTCATTGACTGGTACTTCTCTCCTCTTAGATTAGCTTTTGCATATTGGGTCCCATTCTGTCTAAAAGACGTGGTGAATGAGGTAGAGTTCCACTCTTGGACTGGCCTTTCTCCACAATCGAAAGGAAGGGGGATAATTGGGACGATGCTTTTTCCCTGGCCCTGCATCTCTTGCCAGAGTCCCTCTAAAGTGATCCTACTCTGCCAGCAGCTGGGACTCCTGCGCTGGCTACTTAAAGCACTGGAGAAATGTCATGGGCTGCCTGTGGCTTTAAAGCATGTTGCTCTGTTTAACCGTGTAAACGTGCCCAAAGCACAACAGTCCTTTGTAAACTACCTATTCCTTTCCATTACCCTGTGCTGGAGTTCCTGTGCCTGCCCCACCGTAAAAGTCTGATGGTTTGGGCAGTTTGTTGGCTGTGAGGAAGGACCAAGAGCTGGTAGTGACTCTCTTCCAATTGCAGGACTTCCAGAGGGTTCCTGACAGAAAGCGGGAATTAGATCCTGGTTCTTCATCTCAGACACAAGGTGATGAGGGAGTGCAAGCAGGAGCAGAGCGGAACAGCTCCTCGCCGTCCACAGGTAAGGGGGAACAAATACTTCCAGACCTTGTCAACTTCTCCTTGCTACTCCTGCAGCAATGACTGGAGATGGCTTTATTCTTAATCAGCTATGTTTCTCTCTAATTGTAAACACTTAAACTGCCTGTCACTGCCATCTACTATTAGCTTCTTATATCCTTTTTCCTGGATATTTTTGGTTTTTATAAGCCAGCTCCATCTCTATTGCATGGAAACCTCTCAGAAATCACTTTGACCCTGAGCCCCATTTAAAATGAGGCGGGGGGGGAAGGCTGTTTCGAAATCAAAGCTTCCACATTGCCTTACCCGTGCTGACCTCAACACCTCATGGAGTCAAACACGTGAAGCAGAACCAGTTGCAATCAGCCTGTTAAGGAAAAGATGAGTTGAAGGAGTACTGGTATGCCAGTTGTCAGAGCAGAAACTGCTGTCACTGAATCTGTTAGTGTCAGATACAATACAGATGTGGGAATATTATTTCTGACTGAAGAGTGCCTAATCTGGAAATGCAGGGATGAAATGAAATTGTAACCAGTGTATGTGTAGTGGTGAAATCTACCTGTTTAAATAGTTGCTGTCAGATAGATGTGCCGCCTTGGCTTACATGAAATGTTCCTGTGATCTGGACTCTTGTCACCTCAGGGTAAGACGAAGACCCACTTAGTAGACATAAATGTAGATTTCTTTCTGGACAACACCTCGTGCAGTGACATCTGCAATAAAACTCAAATAACTTAGGTTGTTAGCTAGCCTTGTCACTGCAGTTCTCAAACTCAGAATGAGTGGGCGTATGGTATTATTTACTCTCACAGAATTTAATGGCATTGCCCGCTCAGTTGGGGAGTATGCTCAAGGTGGCATGGTCTGCTTTGCTAAGGAGATCTCCTTCTGTGTTCCTGCAGAGCCAAGAACTCCAGCAGATTCTGTGTTGAACACTGAGCCTGCAGCAAAAAGACTGAAGAGGTATTTATTGAATGGGGTATTGAAGTAGCGACTGGGTTTAGAGCTATTGTCTGGTTTTATTTTCTAATAATTAGCACTGCACTGTTCTGGACTGATGTCAAGGATGTAGGAGGTATTTCAGATGCTTGTTGACAGTTCAGAAAATCTCATGATGCTTGCTGAAATTCAGGGTGTTGCAGGGTCTCTGCTGTGGTTGATCCAGCTATGGGAATGAGAAATAAGAGATGCAGCTTATGGAAACCTGGAACAGAGTGGAGTTTACTCATGTGTTCTGCCAGGATTCTTGTAAGAAGCAGAGAGGTTCTATTCTGGTCCAATCTATTTTCCTAATTTTCTTCCCTACATGTCAAAAAGAAAAATGAGCAGCCATTTATCAGCAGAGACGAAGAGCCATGGAATATGTTAGGCTACAGTAGATGTACGAAAGGGTAGTTTATTTTGAGGAGTGAGAGAGGAAAGGGAATCAATAGTCCCTGTATTCAAGCCTGTATCTATGAATCTTGAGTTCTATATCTCTTCTGCAAAGATTGTCTTGCCAGTATCCCTGTCAGTTGGGTAAAAATAGACAAAGCCAATCCTATTATCCGCAAGGGGAGCCCGTCTTGGCACTCCCTGCCTCCCTGGGTGCAGGAAGGAAGAGCCAGGGCTGTATTGCCATCTAGTGGGAAGGTACATCACGTAGCTCCTGGTGCCATCCGTACGGTGCCGTTCCACTCCCAGAACTGTCATCGTAACTGGTGCAGAGGGAGAAGAGGAAGGAGTGGATGCAGATTTCTGGAGGCATTGATCTGCGAATTCTCCAACATATGTTAATGACTATGAGTCAGGACTCCTGGGTCCTCTTATCTTCCCTGTTAACAATTCACCATGTGGCTTCAGACAAGTTTCTTCACCTCTCTATTTCCCATCTGTAGATTTGGGATTAATGGCTAGCTTTAGGGAGAATATTTCAGGATTACTTCGATGTTCAGATCCCTTGATCATGTAAAACATTAAAGAGTGATAAATATTGTGTGAGCAGAGACCATCGTGAATTATGGACTCTAATTAGCAAGAAAGTGAATAAATTCAATTAAAGCTAAGTCAAATGCATTTGAGTGTATGCTTTGTTAATCTGTTTGCCAAAGCTAATTTAATTTTAATTACGTTAATATTTAGTAGGGTATTAATCAAAGTCCTGTTACGTACACTGAAAAAAGAATCAAGTCTGAAGAATGACAAATCTCACTGCAGCAAGCCTGCTATTAGGAAAATCCTTTTGTAAGCAGTAGTTGGGGACTGCCAGATTTGATGCATGTATTATGGCTGGTATTTACTTAGAATAGATCATTCCTTAGCTTTTTTCTGAAGTGTTTCCATTCACTTCCAGTGAACAGATGACAGATCTCTGAAAAAAATAGTTTGCTGTTCTCATATTGCCCTTCACATATGAGAAGGGCATTCCCCCATCCATGTCACAAACCTTTGTTTCGTGGTTCATTGTTCCATTTCCCTTTGGCCAGGAATACCAGCCTCCTCCTTCATTTCAGGTTTTTCCCACTTCTGCTTTTCTCCTGTGTCCCATCTGTATGCCTGGAACAACATCCTCATTCCAGTGCAGAAAGCACTCATCATCTTCATATCCTTGAACACCCACTTCTTCTAGCATGGCCTGACAAGTATCCATATAATACTGTTCCCTCCTTAGATCATGCCTGTGATGGCTTTTGCTCCCCTAGACTGCTCCTTAGATTTGTGGTGTAGACTGCAAACCCTTGCCCTGGAGTGCTGTCACCACCTCTGTGTGGAGCAGTGTTGAGCCTGCTGGCAGCACTTGACAAATAAGATGAATGCCAGCCACTCTTATTTCCTTCGTGTTTGCACTGCCTAAACCCTGCTGCATATTTATAACCACGTAACCCAGTTACATTATGACTTATCAATCTGATAAATTATCGGGGGGGGGGGAGGTGTGGAGCGCTGGATGCGGTACCTGCACAGTCTGTGTTCTTGTTTGTGCAGAACACAGTGCTCCCTCTTGGCAGGAGGACACCAGGACATCAGTGGGTGGGATATCGAGCCAGCCTGAGAGAGAAGGCGTTCAAGCCATAGTGGAAAGCATTCTCCATGATGGAAAAATGGGGGATGGAGAAGGATACTGTAAAGTGCACTTTGTGCCCTCTGGAAGTCAACCGGTTATTGTCAGCAGTCCCCTTGCAATCTTTTTTCTCCTTAGCAGCTCACCAGTACCAAATAAAACAAAGCCAAGTCCTTTTGTTTTGCATCTTGTACAGTTCCACTTCCCCCACAGGCAGAACTATAGGGACTCTGGGACGAGACAGGACTGATGGGAATGCAGCACGCAGTTGGGGTGAAATCCATGTACGACACTGCTCAGGGCCCATCCAGTTCTGGCAGTCTTTGCTCCCTCATGCACAGAGCAGCCTGCAGCACCGTCTGGGTATTGCAGTTCCCCTGCAGGCCACCAGTCAAGGCAGGAGTGAGCTCTCAGACTCTTATTAAGAGTATTTCCTGTATGAACTTGATTCTCTACAGGGCTCCTGCAGGAGAGAACAGTGATCAGGAAAATCAGTTGTAACTTTCCTGTCCAGATTATTTGGCTGTTTCTGAGTCTGTTCTAGAATGCCCAGTTGTCATTATTAACTTTTATGTCTGACCAGTCCTTGCCTGAAATAACACTTCCAGTAGTTCATTGATTTGGGTGTTTAGTGATGAGCATGATAGCTTAGATCCCAGTCTGTGTTTTGGTGTGTCTTCTGAATCTCTTTGTAACATGGCAAATAAGGTTGTTTTCTTTATATCCTTGAAGCATGACTACGAAGTCTACATTGGAGGATGCCAGAGACAGCAGGGAAACCGGAGAGCCAAGCACCTGTGTCCAAGCTGATGGTGAGTTGTTCAGCACTGTGGTTTGGACTTCTAGGGCGTTCCTTGCTGGAACTGCACCTGTAGATCAGCATCTGTAGATCCCACGGGCCTCATCAGAAACGTCCTTCCTTCAGTCATACAGGATGGGGAAAGGAGGAGAAAATCTAGGAACTGAATCCAAACATAGTGCCCTAATACCTATTGCCTACCGAACACAAACACGTTATGTGACGGTTCCCTCTTTAATAAGGATTTATTTGGAGAAAGGTTTGTGAACTGAGCTTATGGCTGACAGCACCATGAGAAAAGCTCCCTGACATCATTCACCTGTTGCTTTGTTTTTTCTGTCATTGCTATTTTGATTTAAAGGAGCTGAAAGGACTCTCTCTTCCTAGGCACTGGCAGTGCAAAGGAGTACACAACTGAAGATCTCTCTAAAGAGAGGAGATTCTCTGATGAACTAAAGACTCCTGAGGTGAGTAGACACCACTCTGTGCAGAACATACAACCTCCTCCTCCTCCATCCCAGAGAAGCCAGTTGCCACTGGGAACCAGATGGCACCCACGTCTGGAGCTCCGTCTCCTGTTGTAAGCTGTTGTCCCTGGCAATAAGGCATAATATGTCTGCAATTAGTGCGCAGTCTGCTCTGACTTGCTGCTTTTGTACCTTTCTAGCCTACTGCTGGCTGTTTGGGGATGCTGGGGTTCGTTAAGTTTTCAGTATTCACCTGGAACGATGCAAAGTTGAATTGAAAGAGTGTTGTGGTTTAGCCTCAGCTGCTTGCTCGCTCCCCCTGTCCCTGGTGGGATGGGGAAGAAAATCAGGAAGGGAAGTAAAACTTATGGTTTGAGACAAAGTTTAATAAGGCAACACAGGTATAATTATAATAAAGAATAGACAGAACAAGTGAGGAACAGTTGACTGCCATTTCTCACCACCCGACAACAAGCCCGTCCCAAGCACTGATTGTGAATCAGTGAGCTCTGGGCCCCAGCTAACATCCCATTTATTTATTGAGCATTAGACGTTACGTGATATCGAATATCTCTTTGGCGAGCTTGGGTCAGCTGCCTGGCTGTGCTCCTCCCAGCTCCTTGTGAACCTGTACACTTGCAAATCATGGGAAACTGAAAAGTCCTTGATTTTTTTAGCAATAATTGAAAATATAAATGTTACCAACATTCTTCCCATGCTAAATCCAAAACACAGCAGCTACTGGAAAGAAAATTAACTATCCCAGCTGAAATCAGGAAAAAGAGCCACTGGAAAATATATGTATAGAGGGCCATAGCTAATATATCCTGTATGTTGCTGAAGAACAGATGTAAAAAACTTCAGGTGATGGTAGTAAAGGCACAGCTGCTGTGGCACTTGCCATCACAGCAGGTACCACCAGGTGATGGGAGTCTGTGCTTTTGAAAGGCAGCTTGGAAAAATGAGGCACAGGTGAAGACAGCAACCTGAGAGCCTTTTGAATGAAATAACTTGCCCACAGGTTAGATGTTAAACTGTGATCTTGCACAAAGCTGGAAGCTGACAAAGATTTAACCCATGGTGTGACTCCGACTGGATAGTCTTCCATAACTGGTGGCTTTTGTTGATGCGGTCCAGTGTATCATTCTGCCCTTGTTTGAGTTTCTTACACTGTCTGGTGTGGTGCTGAGCTGCCATTAGTTCTGCAGGGGAGAAAAGGGAGCTGATCGTGTGCCTTAACACCACGTTGATCATTGCTCCAGCCTCCAGAGACTGGGTCATGCAGTGTCTGCAGTGGCTCTGGAAACAACCATCTGTTCTGATAGGCCTGGTACTGTGACACAGCTATCACTGGTTTGGCAGCGTTGGAGAAGTGTGCGTGAGAGTCTGTCGGATTAGCCTCATGGCTTCAAGCTTAAATGAATTTCCTTAAGGGGCAGAGCACTTGGGTCACATACAGAAAGCAGGTGTAATTTCTAGTGTCTTTTATTGAGAGACTGGACTTAATGTTGCGTTCTTTCAGCAGGTGTTGAGCTCTGGTGGTTCACTGAAAGTAACCATCCAGCAGAGCAGTGAGAGCAGAGCCATCAGTACAACAGCTCTGAAACCAGGGCACTGGGCCTGTGAGGTGGGCACCGCCGATCCCAACCCTGAATCAGCCCTCAAATTCTACTGCTATATCTGCAAGACCAACTGCTGCAGCCAGCAGGTAAAACCCCACAGGTCTGGCTGGGAGATGGGTGGTCAAGAGAAGGGAATTGGATGGCCGGCTGCTGTGGGGAGGCGCAGCAGGAGACCTGTTAGCAAGGGCTTATGCCTCAGGAGCAACGAACGTAAAAAATGTTGACAAGCATGCATATAAAATAAACCTCTCCTGAGGAGCTGGCAGGCAACCTGCTTGAGAGCCAGTGTGGGTGGATCCACAGGCAGCCATGCTCTCAAGCTTTTATACCATTTCATTGTTAAAGAGGAGTCAAGAGAATGGAAAGCATAGCTCGTACCTGTTATTTTCTGTATTTCTAATACATTTAAATGGATTTTTCTCCTAACCTCTCTCTCAGAATTTCCAATCCCACATGGCTGGAATTCAGCACCAGCAGCGGCTTGGGGAGATTCAGCACATGAGCAATGTTTGTTTTGTTTCACTGCTGCCCATGGTGAAGGAGCAGAAGGTGCTGGCAGAGAAAGATGGGTAAGTGTTGGTCTGCACTAGAAAACGCAATCTGAAATTAATCTGCATTGGTTCCAAAATTCCTCACTGCTCCAGGGTGCCCCTGTGTTTTTGGTAAGGTAGAAAATCCTTCTAGTTTCAGGATCCTTAATATCCTTCAGGCAGCTTTCTTCCTGCTGAAGGGTACCAGTGTTGACTTCAACCTGCTGTGTAGTTTTTAATATAGTGGATCAGGTCGGAGGCTTGTTTGAACAGCATGAGCTAAAACAACCTATGTAAATGGTTAGAAAGGAGAGATGATAAATCCAAGCCTGTCAAGACAGGAATGCTGGGGAAAGCAATGCCAGGAACAGATTGCAGTTGGCAGTATTCCATGGAGAAGGTAAAAAGGTGTGACTTACAGATATATCTATTGTCACTTCAGAGAGATGCAGCAGCGCTGGTGTAACACTTGTCAGATACACTTCA
This sequence comes from Phaenicophaeus curvirostris, assembly GCF_032191515.1. NCBI lineage: Eukaryota > Metazoa > Chordata > Aves > Cuculiformes > Cuculidae > Phaenicophaeus > Phaenicophaeus curvirostris. The sequence goes on from NC_091411.1 coordinate 6,918,225, forward strand.
CTGGGGATCTCATCAAACATCGCAGGACCCAAGAACACAAGGTAACAACCATAGCGTGGACTTCGTTTGCACTGACATTTGAGGGGATTGAGTGGAAATGTCTGGCTTTTCCTGCTCCCCAAGCAGCAAAGGAAAAGTGATTGGAGTGGAGAGATGCAGAGAAAGTTCTGCCAGTTACAACCTCACTGTTCAAGGGCAATGCTGTGCTACCTGCTGCCTCTGAACGCTGGCACTGTTGGAGTTTCCAGTTGTCATGGTCTGTCAGTATTGCCTAAAACACCTCTGGTTTATAATTCTTGACTTTTCTCAATAAATAGGGCCTATCATACTCACCTAATCAATCGAATGGAGGAATGGGTGGGCAGCCTGTAAATTGTCAGGCTAAAATTTAGACAGGCTATGATATTTATTGGCTTCAAGGGGAGAAGTGCCAGAACGCCTTTTAGAAGCCACATTTGTCTTGCTCTGCATGTTTTCCATCTTTTTGGCAGATAAGAGCTAGGGACTCATTTCTGCTGAAAATACGACTCCTTTTGTAACCTCCCTGTTTTAGATGCAGGGCTGTGACTTTGTCTCACTCAAGATTTGTCTGCAATTCTCCAAAGTAGTGCCTCTTGTGGCTTACTGGATCATCCTTCTTCCCTTAGCTGGCCAAACGCTCGCTTCGTCCTTTCTGCACTGTCTGCAGCCGCCACTTCAAGACGCCTCGCAAGTTTGTAGAGCATATGAAATCCCCCGAACACAAACAGAAAGCCAAAGAGGTAATACTGCACAGGACTGGAGGCAGCTGTGCTCTGGAGCAGGTTAACTTTCTACTTCCCTGACTTGCAGGGATGAAAGGAAGGCATGTAGTTCTTCCAAGCCAGTTTCAATATTCGTCTTTGGTTGGCCTTTGATTGTTGGAGCTTGAATGAATTGAGTGAAAAAGGGAAAAGGAGTTAGACATGTCTAGAAGCATGATAGCTTGTGCCTCTCTGAGTCTTTTCTACTCATCAGATGTGGCCTGTTCAGAGTCTGGGGTCTTCCTTGGTTAAATGGAGAGGGTGAAAAAGTAATCTGATCTTTCTTTTCCATACCTGACAGGTGAGGCTGGGGGAGAAGGAGTTGGGCAGCCCAGAGGATTCGGAGGAGTTGATCACGGTGGATGCTGTTGGCTGTTTTGAAGATGATGATGAAGAGGAGGAGGAGGAAGAGGGGGGAGCTGGTGAGGAGGAAGACCTTGATGTAGCACTGATGGAGAATGAGGATTCTGCTGCCAAGCAGGTATGCCACGCAAAAGGAGAAGGGATGATCTATCTGAGAATCTGCTGTGGGCTTCTGTGACTTGGTTGGTCTTGGCTGGTTGAGGCTAGGGTTTTAAGAGTTGAGCAGGAGGGTGAGGACTCTGGGTTTTTTCTGGAACACAGGACAGTGCAAAAGAGAATCAGGCACTACTTGTGGGATGCAGGAGAGTTTTTGCTGTGCCGTACAGCTCCTACTGGTGCCTTCAAACACTACCTTGTTCTTGAGAGGCATAAATAATGTTTTTTCAAGGAAAAGAATTTCTGACAGACATTGAAAGGGTCTTTTTGCATACCCCAGCAGCAGCTTGGTCTCAGCAAGCGTAGGTTTATCTTGAGAAATATCATTTTCCCAGTAGCAAGCAGTTACCAAGAAGGGGTACGTGGATAAGCTACCTAAGGCTGGGAGTGCAAGGGGCATTTTTAACCTGGTCATGAAGTGGCCTCCTGACCAGATGCTGTGCAAATCTTTCTGGTATGCAAATCCTCTGGTTTGCTCCCAAACTTACCAGAAAAATAGACGAGCCCAGGAAGGGGGTTGGCATACATACAGTAGGCACTAATGTTCTTTTGGTTTCCAGACTGGGCTGAAGGAAGTGTCTTTGGAGGATTACGAAGGAAGCGAGAAGTATTGTCCAGACACAGCCTATGGTAAGCAAGCAGAGTTAAGCAAAGGCCCGCAGAGTCTTCTCTGGCCACATGCTGTATCTGTAAGAGAGGATGGTCTCTGCTGACTGCCATAACAAGTTCTTGTGCCATAGTGCTCCAGCATCCGCGTTGGACTGGTGCAAGTCACTGCTGCCTGGAGAAAGGGCCAAACGTTGCTTTATTACCATATAGTAAAATGTAGGGATGTGATTGATGTTTGTCAGCTGCCTTTTGCTTTGAAGAAGAGAGGATGAGAGCCAGGGACCTTATTGAGGTAGGAAATGTGATGAGTAGGGCAGGACTACTGAAGAAAGTCGGTAGCAAATGAGGGATGCTCTGGAAAGATGGAGCCCGAAAGCACACTGATGAGAATGCTTTCCAACAGAAATGCAGCTTGTACGGAGATACTGAGCAGTACTGACAGTATCGAGCGCTCTGCCAAGCCCAAACTGTGCATGTTTCCTCCGCTTCAGAACCCCCACGCTCTACCTAGCGGTTATTCAGACATGTTGCTGGGCTGGTGGGCAGTGTTGCCTCCAGATGGCTGTCTCTGGTTCCCACCCTGTAAGTGATTGACTTCCAACCTCTAACGGCCACTCATGTTGTGAGGAGGGCAGCTCTGCAGAGGCTGTTTTGTGCCCAAGGAGAGCTCTGTTTACACCGATCTTCCATATTGCTGTAACCTTCCACTACCATGTGGCAGATGGAATAATGATTCATGCTGTGAATGTTCTCTGCGTGTTCCTCTTGCGCGCCTGCTGTCTTCTGCTTGGTTTGATCCCATTACATTAGATCACATGTTCTCTGTAGTTTTCCATTGTATTCCTTTTCCCCTTTTTTCCCTCCTTAATGCTCTGTGTAGTTTCTTTGCTCTGGCAGCCAGATTTCTCTCTGAATATCAACTACACAGCCATTCCATGGTAAGATGAGATATTCAGCAAGTCATCTTGCAAATCCCTGATTAACAGAAGCAAAGCTTTCCACTTTTCTTTCCCCCCCTTCCCTTTTAACATACTTTCATTATTTGAGTTCCATTCAATGTGATCTGTGATTTCCCTTCCCCTCCCGTTTCGCAGGCCTGGATTTTCTGGTCCCCGTCGCAGGTTACCTCTGCAGGCTGTGTCACAAATTCTACCATAGCGACTCTGCTGCCCGGCTCGCACACTGCAAGTCCCTGATGCATTTTGAGAACTTTCAGGTTAGACCCTTTGGCGATTGCATGGCCTGGCATTTGTTACCCCCGTGTGTGTCTCTTCAGCGAACCCACCATGTCAGCTGTCTTGTCTCCAGTTCATTTCTATCATCCCTGGTGTCTGTTGTGCCTCCTGGTGTGCTTTGTGTTTGTCTTCCATCACCCCTGTAGATCTAAAACCAGTCCAGTCCTGCTTCTCAGCTACCGCTGCTGTCACCTTGTTGCCCATTTCTGGCTGGAAATCTTCCTCAGAGTATCCGCTCTGTTTGCTGAACCTGTGGAGTCTGTTGTTCAGTCTAGGCCTCTTCTCTGCTAGACAGATAACAGGTCAGGATGGGGAAAGAACAAGAGACAGAGGCTGTTCCATTTAAAGAAAGCTGGCACATGCGCATCATCTTCTGCGATACTGCAGGAACAGCTGCTTTAGCCAAAATTGCGGGTGTGATTCATCCATGAAGCGGCCTGGTAAAATCAGATATTCCCTATAGAAATCTGGAAATTTAACATTACAGACTCTTTATATGATGGAAGCGACAAGCTGGTGAGAGTCCATTTGGTCCCCAGGGTCAGCCTGCAACAGGAAGTCTGTCTGTCTGTCTGCTACCCTTTCCTAGAAACTCCTGAGCACAAAGCTCTGCCAGCTGGTGCTGTTCCTTTGCTTTACTGGCTCTACCTAAAGAAGCCGTATTGCCCCTTGCTGCTTTCGTATCTAGAAGCTTTTTCCTACTGGGCTGGCCTGAATCTGCCTCCATCGTTCTGTCCTCGTTGACTTGCCAGGGGGTGAGGGGCCTGCATCAGTCCCTCGTGGTGGGTACGCAGGGCGCTGTCTCGGCCCTCTCCCGTGAGCACTGCCTGGGCCCTGCCTGTGCAGGAGAGCGGGATTCCCTGACCCTGGCACACTGACTTTGTCCTCTGCCTGCACCTGAAACCCACTTCAGCAAAAGCCGTTGTGCTTCTCTATCACAGGTGTATCCAGCCTTAGTTAGTGTTTTTTAAAAGAACGAATGTTGGTGTTTTTCTAGCCTTTGGCTATTCCTAGTCAACCATCACCGCCTTCGGAAGGGGGTGGGGTGCTGGAGGAGCAACACTTAGAGCAGTGAATTTGGAATGACAAGTAGCAGAAGACACAGCTGTTGCTGTATGGTTGCTCATCCTCTCTCGCTCCCGCAGCAGTCATTTCAGGAACGAAGGAATCGGCCCTGCAGTTTCCCTGGCTTATTTTATATCAGCACAGAGTGAAACTGCGGCAGCAGTGTGTCTGCCTCCCTTTTGGCCCACTTAGAGCTGAAATCAGACGTTCTCCAAATGGATGCTAGAGCGACCTGAAGGGATTATTTATGACTTGTCCATCCTTAAACATCTGCAGGCAGATGATTATTATTCTTGGCTGCCTGGGTGCCTTGGGGTTGTCGCAGTCAGAGTTAAATCACTGCCAGTTTCTGGGGTGCTTTCAGCAGGGGGTTTCAAGGCAGAGAATTGGTTGCTGGTGAGGCTGTTTACAGCATCATTCTGAAACCAAATTGGAATGCTTGCACCTAGTTTAGTTTGGGTACAACATTACAACTCAACTGACATAATTCCAGTGATATCGCACGTTTGGTGTTTGAGGACAGGCAAAGAGCGATCCTGCAGTGATGAAATTAATTACAGTTTAAAGCTGCCTGTGTGATGTGCTGTAATTCCACACTGCGGACTACAGTAGCACTGCTGAAGGCAGTGGTGAAAGCCAGGGCACTCAAAATCCTGTCCTGAAGTTGTCAGGTGTATCACTAGTGCCAGTTCAAGGGACCCTTCAGCAGAAAGTCTAAAGTGAGTTGATTTGTGAAAGGAATTCCTGTGGAAAAGAGGGAGCTTTGTTTTATTTCTATAGTTCATGCTCTGTGTGGGTCTTGAAGACCCAAGTCCTACTGCATGTTATAGAGCCGTACAGAGTTTTGGTCATGAAAATGGCTAGGAGCATTTTAATCTCTTCACAGACCTCTACTGGCTCATCATGATAGCGAGCGCCAATGAGTCGTTTAATTGATTATATGCTTATCTTCATTCTGTAGAGAATCAAGATATTTCTGCTATCTTAGCGTTCCCATTGCAGTGTCAGTGGCTGCACAGATTGTATCAGCAGAGTGAAAAAATCGTTTAGCTTTTGCTGATAAACATGAAATCACAGCTCTGTAGCCGAGGGCAGCGCGCAACCTCACGCATCCAAGGTGCGTGTCCAGAGTTATATCCTGGCGGTAGCTGAAGTAAGAGCTGTCACTTGCACTGTTACATCTACAAAGTCCTTACTCTGAGATTAACAGTTGCCAAAAGGTGATTTTTGTCTCGGGAGCTGCAGGTCTGCCATGTACTCGCTCAGCAATAAGTAATGCGAGAGGGACTTCAGTTTTTAATATCGCCACTTTTCCTCACAGGAGCTGACCCTTCTCTGCTCGAAAGCCTCAGCGGCCAGGCCGGGAGAGCTGCTGAGACAAGTCATGCCCCTGCAGATCCTAGCTGCGCTCACCACTGTTTTTGTGCAGGTTTTCCTGGACCAGCTGCCGCTTGCTGCAGTGACGGTACCAGAGCGGGGCTCGTCTCTCACCTTGCTTTGTTTGTATTTGCAGAGATACAAGGCAGCGAGGCATCGCGCCACAGCTGCCTACCCCGAAGCTCCTTTGCATTCCCAGGGCTCCAGCTCCCAGTTGCTGGATAATACAAACCAGCCTCCTGCTACAACAGGAGAAACCGGCAAGAAGATGAATGTCGCTTGTGGGATAGGCAGGGCGGGTACAGAGCCCTCAGCCCTGCAAGAACAAGCTTCGAGGTGTCTGGAGGGTAAGGGTGAGCTGGCCGCCTCTGTAGCAGAGGGGAGAAGCCAGGCCAGCGTGACTGATGACACCTGTGGAATCACGGTTGTAGAAGAAGAAAACCTGCAGGAGGAGAGCAAATCCACTGCTGTGAGTGCCGAGTGCCTGCTGCTCAAAGACAGCCGCGCAGGGGAGGTGCTGGGACACGCTGTGTCCGAGGAGGAGGAAGCCAGTGCAGCCGGGCGAAGCGAAGGCACGGATGACTGCCAGGATCCAGGGGATGGAGGGGGTGTAGGACAGGATGAGGCAGCAGACGCAGGCGAGGAGGCAGCGGCAGAGCCTTCCTCCCTAGCCAAAGGCGAGACAGCCAGTCTTGCCTCTGCTGGGTGCAGACGCTCCAATAGGCGCAAACCCAGATAGAGTGGCCTTAAAGGGAGAGCCCTTTACATACGATATTTGTGGGAAATGTTTATTTTCTGAGTCTTTTAATAGAGCAAAAACCTTCAACTTTACTGCTGTTTTTATTTTAAGAATAAAATAAGCCTGGCTTTAGCGTGTCTAATACAGGATGGTGTTGGTTATTACTTGTACAGCTGGGATACGACTATGTGGAAAGGCTGAGGCTTGGATTGCTCAGCCTGAAAGGTGCTAAAGTGATTTCCACAGGGGCCAAAGCTCATGAAGTAGATGGATGCAGACTTATTTTTCACTAAGAATTCTTTGTAGTTCCTCTCTTGCTTCTTTTCCAGGCATGGGAAAAGTTTCTCTCTTGGGAGTGTGCCCAATCCTGCTCTTCAGAACAGTTTCCTTTCAAAGATGCACACTCTTGGACAAGCGCCGTGCTCTTAAGCGAGGCAAGAATGTGCATCTTGGTCCTTTGTTAATACTATACGGCTTAACACAGGCTGTTCTCCTAGCAGAGACTCTCAGGAACAAATTTTGTTTCAAACTGATTTTAATAAAACAGATTTCTTGTAAGTAACTTTAACTTTCAAAAGAACTCCTTTAATTCTACAGAAGAACAGTAACTCTTGCTTCATCGTGCTGGCCCCAGGCCCTCCTCCCAGGATCACCAGGTTCCTGACCAGAATGCTCATGGGAGCTCTTGTCAGAAGGAACAGGGAGGTCTCTGCTCAGAGCCCAGGTCTCTGTGGTGTAACTAACACTGTGCTGGAGACAACCAGGCTGCTCTGCCTCTCCCTGGAGCCCGAATCCTTAATGGCAGCACAAGGAATCAGGCAGCTTCCAATCACAAGTCAAAACCATCACCTTGGTAGCTTGTCTGATGTGCCTGGAAGGCTACGTGACTGACTAGTGTTCGGGGGCCACCTGCCAGTGCTGGTGTGGATAACAGGGAAGCTAGTTTGAAGGCAGGAGCTGGCCTAGGGCCTCTCTCTCCAAGTTTGCTGCCAGTTACCCTTAGGAGCAAGCCTGGAGCTGGGACAGCCCCTGCCAATTGTGCTCTTTGGGAGAGGAGGCCAGAGCTGGAGTGCTCCCTGCCAGGAATTGACAATGGAAGAGCAGGTCAGGTTTCCCCTCTCTGAAGAGGGCCTGCTTGCAGCCAGCCGGCTCTAACTAGGTGTCAGTGCCGGTGGGGAGCAAACAGAGCCAGCTCCCCACCTCCACCACTGTGCTTCCACATTCACGGCACAGCTAACGGAAATCGGAGCACAGCAGCAAATGGCAGGATGCGGCCACAGGAAGGAATGAGGAACCTCTACTATTCAAGTTTTACATTAAATCAGTGACCACTAAGTGTCTGTGACCAGTACTAGACAGGAGGCTGTGACCCCTGCACATCCGTCTCCATGTTCTGCTGCTCGCTCTGCTGCTGGAACTCGAGGCGGGCCTGGCGGTTGGACTCCAGCAGTTCTTTCAAGCTTGCATGTAGATAATCATTCTTCTCCTCCAGGTGATCCAAGCAGGAGTTGATCTGGTCCAGCATGGAGTTTATTGCTGCGTATTCTAAAATGAAAAGAAAGGAGAGACTGAAGGATGCAAGTATATTGGTTTTGCCATTGGGGAAGGCAGCAGGAGCAGGGATGAGCCCAAAGGTGCTGCAGTGGCACCAGCACTTCCAGAGGGAGGGACGTGTGAGGTACCAAGTCCAACCATGGGATGTTCCCACACCATTAAGGCTTTGGGTACTTCAGATAAAACCCAGACTCATTCGGGATCATCCTGACAGGTGCTTCCCAAGGTAGTTTCTTATTTACAGCATTTGTTCCAAGTCAGTGTTTGCCTCAGTACAGTGACGTTCCACAGTGACACGTATTAGCACCGTTAATTGGATGAAGGTGGCTGTGCTACTGTGATGAAACACTTGCTTTTGGACTGCTCCAAGCAATATTTGCGCAATCCCAAAGAGTAACAAAAAAAATGACCCTGAAAAGCCAGACAAGATACACCTCTGCTGACAATTTATGCGGGAGCCCCAGGGTGTTTACAGGCAGAGCCAGGCCCATACCCCTTTCTGAAGCCGCACAGGCTGAGCGGATGCAGGGAAGCAGGCGGTGAGCTGTGACCTGCAGGCTGACGCCTGTGAGGAGCGTGGGCTGCAGGACAGGGAACGATGGCTGCGCGGGTGGGACAAACCCACACGTCACCGGCTGGGGCTGGCTCCTCTCCACTCGGCTCCTCTGCCAAGCGTGACGCAGGAGCTCCTGCCTGAATTGCTGCTCTGAGCCAACAGAATACACGGAGACAGCGAGGAGTAGGAGGATGTGCTGCAGGCCTGCTTGTCCGATGGACGAGGGCTGAGTTGTGCTGAAACCCCTCAGCCTCATCAGCCCAACTGTGCCCTTCCTGCTGCCCCCTCAACATTTCTGTAGGCAGGGTGCTCACAGCCCCCAGGCTGGTCCCCAGCAGCTTTAAGAGAACCGTGAATATTTAAATATTGCAGCCATTTGCATTCTTAATAGTGAAGAAGTTTCATTAAAAAAAGAATTGTTCTCCTTTTCTTAGACTACTTTGGAACCACTCACAGCAGTGCTGCAGCATTTAGTTCTTTGGAGAATTGCGTAGGCTGCATTTCAGCTTGTTTATAAATGTTCGCCCTTGAAGGTATACGCAGGGGTGGCACCATGAGCCAGAGCACTGCTGATGCCCTTGCATTTAAAAACCAATCGCACAGACATTCTTTCCCCAAAAGCAGCAGGTACCAGTATTTTGCAAACCCTGTTTCAAGGTATGCGATACCTGAATCAGAATCACAGAACGGTTTGGCTTGGAAGGGACCTCAAAGCCCATCCAGTCCCACGCCTGCATGGGCAGGGACACCTCCCACTGGATCAGGGGCTCCAAGCCCCATCCAACCTGGCCTTGAACTCCTCCAGGGATGGGGCAGCCCCCACTGCTCTGGGTAACCTGGGCTAGGGCCTCCCCACCCTCATAGGAAAACATTTCTTCATAAGATATCATCTAAATCTCCTCTTTCAGCTTAAAACTGTTCCCCCTCTTCCATGGGTTAGAGCTCTTCACTTAAACGCAGTATTTGATTCACCACATTCCAATTAAAAAGTGAGCAGATCCCTAGCAGATATGGTAATGACTTCTGACAAGTAACATTATTCATCAGCTTGCTAAGAAGTCTGTAACCACTGCACAAGCCTAAGAGTTCTCAGTGCCTAGAGCTCCAGTGATGGCTATTTAAGTTCTACAGCCCTGGGAAGTGAAAAAAAATATTTACAATTTCAAAATAAGCTCTAAAAGCATTTTGATTGTCTTCTATTAGTTGCAGGCATGGTGTGGTTTTCTGGAAACATAACCCTAATGAGAACGTTGACCAGGAGTATGATAATCACATTGTTGACTACTTCGCATTCTTACAAGGACAGAAATAAGGACAAATAAGGTTTCCTTTTTGAGGAAGGAAATGACCCACAGCTTCAGCCTCATGAGACCAGGAAACAGCTCCAGGCCTTCGGGAGCAGCTACTGCACACACAGCCCCAGCTGCATGACGGAACAACTTAATGCAGAGGGCACATTTAGCGACTGTCAAATCCACTGTCTCTCCCAGCTCTTCAAAGACTCTGAAACATTAATTGGTGAGGTGACAAAAAGCAGTGCACGCTCTCGGGGTGGTTCAGGGCAGACCTGAGCCTCCCATCACTGCAGATGGGTCACAGCCTCGACTCCAAGATAATGATCTGTCCAGATTCATAGAATCATAGAATCATAGAATCACCAGGTTGGAAGAGACCCACCGGATCATCGACTCCAACCATTCCTATCAAACACTAAACCATGTCTCTCAGCACCTTGTCCACCCGTCCCTTAAACCCCTCCAGGGAAGGTGACTCAACCCCCTCCCTGGGCAGCCTCTGCCAGTGCCCAATGACCCTTTCCGTGAAAATTTTTTTCCTAATGTCCAGCCTGAACCTCCCCTGGTGCAGCTTGAGGCCATTCCCTCTCATCCTGTCTCCTGTCCCTTGGGAGAAGAGCCCAGCTCCCTCCTCTCCACAACCTCCTTCCAGGTAGTTGGAGAGAGCAATGAGGTCTCCCCTCAGCCTCCTCTTCTCCAGGCTGAACACCCCCAGCTCTCTCAGCCGCTCCTCGTAAGACTTGTTCTCCAGCCCCTTCACCAGCTTTGTTGCTCTTCTCTGGACTCGAACTCCAAAGTTCTGTCTCCATGGTTGTCCACACCTTTACACCAAGAGAAACTAATAAAACACCCAAGGGTGGCTGCAGGCTGGATCTCTGCGCCCCATCGCTGGGTGGGAATCGTGGGATGGGTTGGGTTGGAAGGGCCCTCAGAGCCCATCCAGTTCCACCCGCTGCCGTGAGCAGGGACACCTCCCACTGGATCAGGGGCTCCAGGCCCCCTCCAGCCTGGCCTGGAACCCCTCCAGGGATGGGGCAGCCCCACCCTCACAGGACACCGTTCCTCCCAAGGTCTCACCCCAGTCCCCGCTCCCTCAGCCCAAGCAGCGCCCGCAGCCCCCCCGTGCCCAACACCCCCCGCTCCCGGGAGCAGCCCAGCAGCCCCTGGGCACACCCGGGCCTCCTCCCCGGGCCTCCCGCACGCACCTTCCTCCCCGAAGCTGTCCCCGTCGTCGTCGTTGCCGTCGCTGTCGCCCGCGGCCACGTGCGGGTCCCCGTTCGGCCCCGCCATCGCCCCCCCCCCGCCCCACGCCGCGCGGTGCCGGCGGGGACGTCAACCCACGGGGGCGCCAAACCAATGACGGGGACGGCGCGCGGCCCGGCGGGGCGGGGCGGCGCTGCGGTAAAACCTGTGGTTGGCGCGCAGGGCGCGGGGCGGGCGGCGCGCGGGCGGGCGGGCGCAGCAGCAGCCGCCATCGCCCCCCAGCGGCACGGGGTCACCTGCAAAGCGGCTCTGCCCTGCGGGAACCGGCCCGGTTCGCTCTGCCCTTCCCTGTCTTTGGCCCAGTACCTCATACACCCCGAGGAGATGTAATCCTTGTGTGTTTTTATTCATCCCTCGGGTGAGGTGTCGCTGGGATGAAAATAACTTGCAATTAGAGCATTAATTCAAGCGCGCTCCTGAGACAAACCCAGCCCGAGCTCTCTGTTATTAACTGGGTGCTTGCGGCAAAGGAGAAAGAAAAGGTTATGTCCTCATTTAACATCGCAGCCAGCTTTTCTCCTCCCTATGGGGTAACCCCGCTGCAAGCACCCTTAGCAAGTTTGTGGACGACACTAAGCTGGGTGGAAGTGTTGATGTGCTGGAGGATCAGGAGGCTCCAAAGGGATCTGAACAGGCTGGACCGCTGGGCTGAGTCCAATGGCATGAGGTTTAACAAGGCCAAATGCCGGGTCCTGCACTTGGGGCACAACAACCCTGTGCAGCTACAGACTGGGAGAAGTCTGGCTGGAAAGCTGCCTGGAGGAGAGGGACCTGGGGGTGTTGGTTGACAGCGACTGAACAGGAGCCAGCAGTGGCCCAGGTGGCCAAGAAGGCCAATGGCATCTTGGCTTGGATCAGAAACGGCGTGGCCAGCAGGTCCAGGGAGGTTCTTCTCCCTCTGGACTCGGCACTGGTGAGGCTGCTCCTCGAATCCTGTGTTCAGTTCTGGGCCCCTCACCACAAGAAGGATGTTGAGGCTCTGGAGCGAGTCCAGAGAAGAGCAACGAAGCTGGTGAAGGGCTGGAGAACAGGCCTTATGAGGAACGGCTGAGAGAGCTGGGGGTGTTTAGCCTGGAGAAGAGGAGGCTGAGGGGAGACCTCATTGCTCTCTACAACTCCCTGAAAGGAGGTTGTGGAGAGGAGGGAGCTGGGCTCTTCTCCCAAGTGACAGGGGACAGGACGAGAGGGAATGGCCTCAAGCTCCACCAGGAGAGGTTTAGGCTGGACATTAGGAAAAAATTCTTCACGGAAAGGGTCATTGGGCACTGGCAGAGGCTGCCCAGGGAGGCGGTTGAGTCACCTTCCCTGGAGGGGTTTAAGGGACGGGTGGATGAGGTGCTGAGGGACATGGTTTAGTGTTTGATGGGAATGGTTGGACTCGATGATCCGGTGGGTCTTTTCCAACCTGGTTATTCTATGATTCTATGACCTGATAGCGACCTTCCAGTACCTGAAGGAGCTGCAGGAAAGCTGGGGAGGGGCTCTTGATCAAGGACAGCAGGGATGGGATGAGGGGGGATGGATTTCAGCTCAGAAAAGGGAGATTGAGACATCTTGTTTCCAGTGAGAGCGGGGAGGCACTGGCCCAGGTTGCTCAGAGCAGTGGTGGCTGCCCCATCCCTGGAGGGGTTCAAGGCCAGGCTGGATGGGGCTTGGAGCCCCTGATCCAGTGGGAGGTGCCCATGCAGGGGTGGGACTGGATGGGCTTTGAGGTCCCTTCCAACCCAAACCGCTCCGTGATTCAACGACTCAATGATTCTCCAATCCTAATCACTGCGAGAGCGGTCACCTTGATCCCCCTACACCCGCCCTGTGCGGAGCTTATCGCCGCTGTCATCTAGCCAACTCAACGCGCCGCCTCCATTTCTGCTTCAGGCCGCCATTTCGGGGCGTGTCCGCCATTTCGGGGCGTGTCCGCCATTTCGGGGCGGGGCCGCCATTTCGGGGCGTGGCCGCCATTTCGGGGCGGGGCCGCCATTTCGGGGCGTGTCCGCCATTTCGGGGCGGGGCCGCCATTTCGGGGCGGGGCCGCCATTTCGGGGCGGGGCCGCCATTTCGGGGCGGGCCCCGCGCGCCGTGCCGGAAGATGGCGGCGGGCGGTAGGGCCTGGGCGGCGGCGGCGGCGCTGCTGTCTCCATGGCGGCTGCGGGCCCCTCGCCGGGCCTACGGCTGCGGGGCTGCCGCGGCGGGGGGAGCCGGGCGCAGGGCGCTGCTGGGCGCTGCCTTCGCCTTGGGCGGCGGCGCCGGCCTCTACCTGGCGGCGCGGCACAGGCTGCGGGAGCACTCGGCCGCTGAGGTAACGCGGTGCCCGCGGCGGCTGCTGCCCCCGTTCCCCGTGCTCCCCCGGCCGCAGGGAGGGCGCGGAGCGGGTGCCCCCGGCTGCTTTTGTGGGGAAGAAATGTTTTCCTGTGAGGGTGGGGAGGCCCTGCCACAGGGTACCCAGAGAAGGGATGGCTGCCTCTCAGTGCTGGATAAGAACTACGGGGAAAAGCTTTTTAGCAGGATCTGTAGCAACAGGACAAGGGGTGATGGTTTTAAACTGAACGAGAAGTTCAGAGTAGATACTAGGAAGAAAATCTCACGCTGAGGGTGAGGGTCCAGGCTGCCCAGAGCAGAGGTGGCTGCCCCATCCCTAGAGGGGTTCAAGGCCAGGTTGGATGGGGCTTGGAGCCCTCGATCCAGTGGGAGGTGTCCCTGTTCACGGCAGGGGGTGTTACTGGATGGGCTTTGAGGGCCCTTCCAACCCAAACTGCTCCATGATTCCATGACACCTTCACAACACAGGGATTCTCAGGGGACCCAGCCTGGCCGTTCCCACCATTGAATGCTCTGTGATTCCCACCTGGGCTGAAAATCAGCCAGAAAACATGGGAGAAGCGGCAGTGATGGGATACCTCTCATATCTTTGTCCTCACTCCTATTATCAGCACTAGGATCAAGGGAAATATCCTACTTTTGCCCCATCCAGGGAGAAAAAAGAGTTCTGGAAGAAGTTACCCCAAGAAGCTGTGGCTGCCCCATCCCTGGAGGGGTTCAAGGCCAGGCTGGATGGGGCTTGGAGCCCCTGATCCAGCGGGAGGTGTCCCTGCCCGTGCCAGGGGATGGACTGGATGGGCTTTGAGGGCCCTTCCAAGCCAAACCATTCCATGGTTCTGCAGTAAATGCTGTCAGGGAGGCAACACTGTACTTGAGCTGTGGGGAATCCATGTCAGTGAGGGCTTGCTGGGGAGGTGAGGCAGCGTTGTCTACTTGTTCAAGCACCCATGGGGGTTGTGTGACCCAGTACGTTACAAAGTGAGGTGCCTGCATTTGGTTTATAATGTCTGAGTGCCTGTCAGATTGTGAAAGTGACCTGTGCTGGGAAACAGCCCTCCCGGAGGCCTCACTGCCCCACACCTTCCCTGCCTTGTCTCAGCTGTGTCTGGGTTGGTTCATCTCAGGAATCTGGATTTGGACAGGTAGATGAAAATCAGCAGCAAACTCTGCTATACCCTCCCCGTGGCTTCCAAAGAGGTTACTGGAGGGGAGATTGGATTGAAAATGCAGTTGTGGTTCTGATTTAGAGATGATTTAAATACAGTTATGTTTTTCTTTAGTTTCAGAATTGTGTTTAGAGGGGTAAGCTGTAGAGATTTAAATTATTTCTTTGGCTGTGAGTAGGTGTTTCCAGCAGAGTAAATAGATACTGAGAAAAGCAAGTATTTGGTCCCCGTGGAAGGAGTATATTTGTGATGTGATTTGACGAAAGCAGCTGTTAGCCAAGGTATTTTGATGATCCGATGTTGAAACTAAATGTCAATTACTATGATTTTGTAACAAAAATAAGGGTGGAAAGAAGGTAGTATTTATATTTTTAGTAGAAAATGGAAGTTTCTGGTCTCTTCCTTCCCCAGCTGCCTGCCAGGAACCTCCAGCTGACTCTCTACCAGTATAAAACGTGTCCTTTCTGCAGCAAAGTCCGAGCTTTTCTTGATTATCATGGACTGTCGTATGAAATTGTGGAAGTGAACCCAATAATGAGGAGAGAGATTAAATTCTCTACCTACAGAAAGGTGCCTATCCTGCTCGCCAATGCTGGAAGCCCCCTGGTAAGTCTTACTGTGTTGAGAGCTTGATTTCGCCACAAGCAGTGGTTTGGAGGTTTTGACTCTGGTTTATCA
Source organism: Phaenicophaeus curvirostris (assembly GCF_032191515.1). Taxonomy (NCBI): domain Eukaryota; kingdom Metazoa; phylum Chordata; class Aves; order Cuculiformes; family Cuculidae; genus Phaenicophaeus; species Phaenicophaeus curvirostris. The sequence continues at coordinate 6,933,379 of NC_091411.1, forward strand.
CATGCAATGTAATCTTTACATCATCTTTTATTCTCTCAAGAGCCTAAGATTTGTTTCCTACTTCATGGTTTCCTATGCCTTGGCCTTATTGGAGTTCTTTGTTGGTCTTTCTTATGTAGTTTGTGTAGTGACTCTTCAATCTGGTGATTATACTGCTTGTATCTTGTGGGAAAAGAATGAGCTCTCAAAATACTAAAGATTCAGCTGAGCCTTTTTTTACATTGATGTTGCTTTTCCTCCTTCACTTCCAAGACCCTAAATCCAGAACCTGTTAATATTGTGTGTGTACCTGGCCTCTGCGATACTGTGAACAGTCTCAGAAAAGGTCTGATCATGGGACTGTGTAGAGGCACAGGGACTCCTGTGGAAATGCATGGGAGGAACAGCAACTGCAGTGCTAACTTGGAACCTCAGCACGTAGGGAAAACTGTTTTGAAGAATCTCCTTTTGCATTTCACCAACTTCTTTTAAAAGACATTTGTTTTAATTGTTTTTCAGCAATTGAATGATTCCTCGGTTATCATCAGTGCAATAAAGACCTACCTGATTTCCAAGTAAGAAAACAGGATGATGGGAGACAAGTCAAATGTGAATGACCCTAGCAGACCAAGGACTGGGAGGGCCCTGTGAGGCTCAGTCATAAGTATCTTGCTGACCTCATTCTACAAAGCTCTGGGTGTTTTTTAGCCCAGCAGACCTGACCTTGGCTGAAATGGTGTGGATGGTGCGGTAAAGCAAAGTTTTTACCTTTCAGAGCTACACTTTTTTCACCCATGAGATTCTCTTGGCATAAAATCTATTTTAACATGGACTAATGTTAATGCTGGAACTAAGCTTACCTTTATTCAGTTATGACATCTAAGATGGAATGAAATTGCTGTGCCTGTGGCCTGTGCTTTAGATCTGTGCGACAAAGCATGTGAGAATGGGAGATAGCTGTATGCCTGCAAAGGTTTCTATTCTGACACAGAGAAAGGTATATACTGATAACAATTATTTGCAAGCAGCTGTTACGGAGTCTTTTCAGTACTTATTTCAAAGAGAATTTGGAGCCTTGTGCACTTATTCTCAGAATAATACATTTTAAAGTGTGCATCTTTTGATCTGTCCTTTTGATCTGCCCATTTTTATAGCAGACAGATCAGAGCTAACTATGTTTCTGTCCACAGGAGGAACAGCTTAGAAGAGATCGTGTCCTTTTATCCTCCTATGAAAACAGTGACTGAGCAAGGCAAGGAGGTATTTGAGTATGGGAATAAATACTGGCTCATGCTGGATGAGAAGGAGACAAAGCGGGTCTATCCTGTCAATGAAGTGAGAGTGTAAGTGTTCTTAAGTTTCTGGGCCCTCCAGGTAGGGTCACAGCCTCCTCCATATGTGCTCTGGGATGGTGCAGATATAAAATCCTGCAAGTGCTAACAAATCTTGTCACACCCCTTTGGTGTTTTAAAACCTGGGGAGCTGGAGTGGTTTTGCTGTATTTCTTATGTAATCTGAAACAATGCTGTTAGATGGTCCAGTTCCCCCAGTCCTAGTCGTGCAAGCCTTCAGTTGCCTCCAGATTCTTTCTCGGCCATTCCTTTGTCACGTACGAATGTTCTGGAGTGCTATTTTCCCTTTCTGCCTTAGCTCTCCTGTTGGGAGGAGAAGGTAGTGCTTTATCTTGGTCTTAATTTTAGTTTGAGGCTCGAGGAGCCTTGCCAGAGATAACGATCCTGAGTGCGTTTCAGAGAGGTCACCAGGGTAGGAGGTTTTGACACTTGTGTCCTTGGCAGAAGCTCCGGCTGCCTCCTGTAGCCCTGCACTCTGTACTGCCTTCACTGAAAAGTCTTTTCTGAATGTTTGCAGGGAAGAAATGAAGTGGAGGAAATGGGCAGATGATTGGCTCGTTCATCTCATCTCCCCCAACGTTTACCGTACCCCCAGAGAAGCCCTGGCGTCTTTCGATTACATCGTCCGGGAGGGAAAGTTTGGAACTGTGGAAGGTTTCTTTGCCAAGTACCTGGGGGCTGTTGCCATGTTTTTTGTTAGCAAGAGGCTGAAGAAAAGGTTGGTACCACTGAGCACCAGGCACACGAGAGGAATATCTCCTAACCCTCCTTAGCTGTGAACCCCAGGCATTCGAGGGTCAGAACCTCAGTGATTTAAACCAAGCTGTTGAATGCAATGTGAGTAACAGTGGTACTTCTTCAACTGGAGGTGCCAAACGCCCCCTCTACTCATCTACTATTTAATCACTAAATAGTATATATCACCAATTTAAATCACTTTACTCCCAAATACTTTCCTCATTCCAAGACAAAGATCAGCCCATAACATCAGAGATGATAAAAGGTTAAAGAGAGTAACATACCAGTGTTTTCAGACTAGTTCTTTTCTTTACCCAGACATCACCTTCAAGATAATGTCCGAGAGGACTTGTATGAAGCAGTTAACGAGTGGGTGAAAGCTGTTGGCAAACATCGCCTCTTCATGGGTGGAAACCAGCCGAACCTTGCTGACCTGGTAAGGGATGAATTCCTGCATCTATTCTTAGGTCTGCTACCGATTATCCAGTCGCTCATCTGTGTGAAATTGTTGATGCAAGTAGAGGCAGAGAAAGAGAGTTACATGAGATACGTTGTCGATGTGGTTTCTGCAGGAATACCGTTCCCACGTGAAGGGGACTTGGATTACAGAGGATTTGTTGTTTTCCCCCAGAGAAGCTTTTCCTAAATGGAACCAGCAGTTCCCATTTGCAGGAGCGTGTTACTGGTCATGCGGAAGCATGATAAAAGCTGATTACAGGCCAGGCCACTGCTCTGGCTCCTGAATGCTGGTGGCTAAAGCCTGACGCCTGCATGGGCTTTATGACATTCACTGTTGCTGGGTTTTCCTTTGCCAGCAGCAATGCAGAGCACAGCAGGATTCATTCCCTGCACCAGCAGTTCTCCGTGGAATGTAAGTGAAGCAGTTCACACCAGGGCTTGATGCAGAGATGGGATTAACTTTTGCCCATAACTACGTGTAGATCCTGATTTTCCCTTACTATTTCCTCATGGAAAATCGTGCATACTGTTAACTGCCTTTCTGCTCTTCAGTCTTCCTTGCTTATCAGAGCAGTGGTCTAGATGGCAGGACAGGGTAAGGGCCCTAATGGCTAGGCTAGCGAGTCACTCGGCCGTTTTCCACCGCTGACACTTTCAGCGTTGTTCTAATCCACGTTCTCTGGCACAGGCGGTGTACGGGGTCCTCCGGGTGATGGAAGGGCTAGAAGCCTTTGACGACATGATGGTTCACACCAAGATCCAGCCTTGGTACCAGCGCATGGAAGAAGTCATTCAAAAAGCTGTGGTTGCAGCCTGATGCCAGCTGCAGCTGCCTTCCTGAAGTACTTGCATGGTAAAACACTTCAGAACGAACAGCATTTATTTTTTAAGAGTCAAAAGGACTGGTCGCACCTCCTGGACCGGCGTGTGGGTGTGGACACTGTCCCGTTCAGAATATGAGGTTGCAGAGAGCAGAAGGGATCCAGCTGAGTGTATGTTTGAACGTGATATTTAGAGGGAAGGGATCAAATGCTGCTGGAGAGAAGCTCTGAAGTGAAGAATGCAGCACATAGGCTTCTTTTAGGCAAGAGCAATTCTCCTTTAGAAGCGAGCTGCTCTTGGCTGGTGAGCGTTACAGCCATCCCAGATACGGTAGGTCTGAGTGGCTTCTGCTTCAGGCTGTCTTCCGCTACTCATCCACGTCATCGGAAATGTTTTGCTGACTGAGACACTGGATACTAGTTCTTAAGTGACAATTTTTCCTGCAGTAGAATCCTGAGGGAACTGGAGGAATCCGTGGTACTGGGGAAGGCATCCTTCCTGTGACAGAAACAATGCTGCGCTCGGCAGATGGTACGCTTTTATTCTTCCATGTAAACGGTTCTTCCCGTACTTGATTCTGTACAGTCTGCAGGGATAAAGGCTTGCTTCTTTCTGTGCCCTTTGCGAGAGCCGTGCGTTCTTCTCCCGCGTTACGCCCAGAAAACATGCTCCACACAAACCACCAGTGCCCAGTAGTGATGTAAAAGATTAGAATGTGAAATCTCTCTGGAATACCTCTGAAAATCAGTTTTAATTTTGGAAAAAGAAATGTTAAGAGGAATGTGTGCCCCGGGGGATCTGTAGGTGTTTCTGCCCTACAAGAGTAGCAGGATTTGCTGTTGTAGCCATGGGATTAGGAGCTGCCCCTGCAGGGAGCAATGTGAAATAGTCGTGAGCTGTGTTGTGTAGAGATACCTGATGGCTGTTGTAGCGAGAGATGATGCATGTCAGAACTGAAGGGATCTGCTCTGCGGCCCAAGGCTTACAGTTCTGTAATTATCAGCCAGAAACCAGGTCTGTTTTGGCAGAAGAGAGGGCAAGTTCCAGGGAAGCTGGTTTGTGGAGGCATTTCAGGTACAGCCAAAGTTGGTCTGTGATGCCACTGCTGGCAGGGGCTGGGTACCGTGACAGGGTGAACAGCAAATCATGGAATAGTTTGGGTTGAATAGGATCTCAAAAGCTCATCCAGTTCCACACCCTGCCATGGGCAGGGACACCTCCCACTGGTTCTGGTTGCTCCAAACCCCATCCAGCCTAGCCTGGAACACCTCTGGGGATGGGGCAGTCTGGGCCAGGGCCTCCCCGCTCTCACAGGAAAACAAGATCTCCTCTCAATCTCCCCTCTTGCAGTTGAAATCCACCCTGCCTCATCCCATCCCTTGCTCTCCCTGATCAAGAGCCCCTCCCTAGCCTCCCTGCAGCCCCTTTCTGTACTGGAAGCTGCTCTAAGGTCCCCACAGAGCTTTTTCCAGGCTGAACCACCCCAATTCTCTCCGCCTGTCTTCATCCAGGAGGTGCTCCAGCCCTTGGATCATTTCTGTGGCCTCCTCTGCCCTCACTCCAACAGCTCCATGTCCTCCCTGTGCTGAGGGCTCCAGAGCTGGACGCAGGGCTCCAGGGGGGGTCTCAGAGCAGAGCAGCAGGGTGGAATCTGCTTCCACTGCTCTGATGCGCAGGGGTGAGGGGCAGGTCCCAGATGTAAGATGGGATCTGTATCCAGTGAAGGAGCTGGAGAACAAGGGTTGTGGGATGGGCTGTGGCACCTGGGGCTGCTTAGCCTGGAGAAAAGGAGGCTCAGGGGAGACTCCTCAGCCTACCGCTCGCTGAAGGGAGGCGGGGGCGAGGTGGGTGCTGGATCTCAGGGAAAAATCATGGAACCACAAAATCACCAGGTTGGAAAAGACACACCGGATCATCGCGTCCAACCATTCCTATCAAACACTAAACCATGTCCCTCAGCACCTCGTCCACCCGTGCCTTAAACCCCTCCAGGGAAGGTGACTCAACCCCCTCCCTGGGCAGCCTCTGCCAGTGCCCAATGACCCTTTCCATGAAAATGTTTTTCGTAATGTTGAGCCTGAACCTCCTCTGGTGGAGCTTGAGGCCATTCCCTCTTGTCCTGTCCCCTGTCACTTGGGAGAAGAGCCCAGCTCCCTCCTCTCCACAACCTCCTTTCAGGGAGTTATAGAGAGCAATGAGGTCTCCCCTCAGCCTCCTCTTCTCCAGGCTAAACACCCCCAGCTCTCTCAGCCGTTCCTCATAAGGCCTGTTCTCCAGCCCCCTCACCAGCTCCATCGCTCATCCGACAGGGCTCTCGGCCCTGGCAGAGGCTGCCGGGGCGGGTCCCGATCCCTGGAGGGGCTGAACCCGGGGCCGTTCAGCCGCGACCCTCCCCGCGGTTCCGCCGCCCGCGGAGGACGCGTCCCGTTTCCATGGCGACGGCGCCGCTAGGTGGGGGGGGTCACGTGGCCGTTCGAACGGGCCAATGGCGCGGCAGCGCGCGACCGCGGACCCGGAAACGCGGCGGCTCCCCCGGCTGCGGCGCGGCCTCCGCTCGGCCCGGCGCGGGGTCTCGGTGGCGCCGGCTCCTCCCGCGGCCTCCGGAGCGGCGGGGGCCGCTCGCCCGGCGCTTCTCGGTGAGCGGGGTGGGGCCGCGGGGGGCGCCGACAGCGACCGCCTCGCTCCTCCCCGAGTCTACAGGGACAGCGGGAACCGGGCGGGGGCTCCCCGGCCCGAGGCGGCTCCGCAGCCCCGGAAAGGCCGCCCGAGCCGCTGGCGCGACCCTCGTTGCCAGCGGCAGGCGGCGACAGCGCTCGGGGCGAGCTCTGTGGGTTCTGTAGCCCGTGGGCACGTTTGGGCACGGGGAGGGGGATTGGCCCTTGGGGAGGAGGGGGCTGCGGCGCCCAGGGGGGTTGGAGCCGGTCAGGGGACGGGGATGTTGCGCTTTCGCTTCCTCTGCTTGATCGTAGACTGAGCTGCCCCGTGGAACTGCTCCTAACGGACGCGGTGAGGGCTGCGCTCGGTCCTGGGCGCGTCCCGCTGAAAGGCAGGAGCTGGGCTGGGTCTGCAGGCGGGGCTGACAGGCTTGGCGAGCTGCAGAGTTAATCAAAGAGCTCTCAAGAGTGCCATAAATTCTACTCTAGCACAAGACTTGTACAAAATCGTCCTCTACCGCATTACAAGCAACGCTTTACTTGTCAAAGTTGCTCTTACACACTAGATTATGAAGGAAACGGCGTGACCAGCAGGTCCAGGGAGGTTCTTCTCCCTCTGTACTCGGCACTGGGGAGACCGCTCCTCGAATCCTGTGTTCAGTTCTGGGCCCCTCACCACAAGAAGGATGTTGAGGCTCTGGAGCGAGTCCAGAGAAGAGCAACGAAGCTGGTGAGGGGGCTGGAGAACAGGCCTTATGAGGAACGGCTGAGAGCGCTGGGGGTGTTTAGCCTGGAGAAGAGGAGGCTGAGGGGAGACCTCATTGCTCTCTCCAACTCCCTGAAAGGAGGTTGTGGAGAGGAGGGAGCTGGGCTCTTCTCCCAAGGGACAGGGGACAGGACGAGAGGGAATGGCCTCAAGCTCCACCAGGGGAGGTTCGGGCTGAACATTAGGAAAAAATTTTTCATGGAAAGGGTCATTGGGCACTGGCAGAGGCTGCCCAGGGAGGGGGTTGAGTCACCTTCCCTGGAGGGGTTTACGGGATGGGTGGACAAGGCGCTGAGGGACATGGTTTAGTGATTGATAGGAATGGTTGGACTCGATGATCCGGTGGGTCTTTTCCAACCTGGTAGTTCTATGATTCTGTGAATATTATCATAAGGTTCATTAACTAACCCTGATATACCACATCTCATCATCCCATGACAGACACTAGTCCTTTGGTAATCCCTCCTCCCTCTCATTTCTTCATGTCCCACCAGGTCAGAAGCTGTTGACGCTGTGGCTGACTCCCAGTTCTGTGTGTCCCACTACATGTCCCTCCTGGGCAGTGGTAATCACACTGCAACACGAGTCTGTGTGGCGCTGCATTTCCCTGCGGCATGGGTGCTAATTTGTATGCATCTCTTCAGCCTGCACAACTGCATAAACCTGTCACTTCAACACTTCCATCAAATTTTGCAGAATTTGTTGACAATTGCAGATTTTAGGAGGGTGTTGGGTTTGGGAGAGATGCTACAGGTACCCTGGAGCTGTTCAGACTTTGTTTCCTTATGAAACTGGTTTAAAATTGCAGTTAGAATTAGCAGGTTTGTTGCCCATCGTGTAATTATACAAAACATTTCCATTCAAACTAACCTTCATCATCATCATTACGTAAGGAATTACAATCTCAGTCCTTCCTACATTCCATGCTTGCCAGAGGAAGCCAGAACACACCAGGTTTTGTTGTTTGGGTTTATACATTTGATGTGTTTGAGCCTGCGTGTTCCCTTAAATTGAGAGGAAGAGGATGCTCAGAAATTGGCACCTTTTCGTATTAGTGATCATTTTATTATTTTTGTCAGGTGTCCTGGATCCATCAACGATGAAGTAACTTCAGTCTCTGCACAGAACACGCTGTCAAGCACCAAAACCTTTAGAATAACGTAAGTAATTTTACTTAAGCTGACAAAAAGCTTTCTGCTGGAATCAGATTAGTGCTGCTGGTAGATTTTTCTAAGATTCGTAATTATATTATGGCATTACCTCAGCCAAAGCATCAAGCTCAAAGGTGATGACTTTAACCCTGCATCTCTAGGCTTATCCATGTTGTGTTAGGTATTAAGGTTATGCGTTTATTCTGAAGATTACAGAATTGTCATAATAAAAAAGCCTTTAAGCATTTGTTTAACTTCAAAAAAACATTTTAAATTAAGCACCTGGGTAAGAGTTTACAAGGTGAGGGTTCTAGGATGGAAGGATCTGATGGTTTCCTGTTGATTTTTCTTAACTAAACTGTTATATTAACACTTCTCCCTCCCCTTTCACATTTCTCTTCATAATCCAGTTGTGTTTGTTACTGGAATCCTAGATCTGCTCACTCGCTCTCTCTGGCCTCCAATGATTTTAACAGACACTTGCTATCTATCCAACTGTATTTGGTCTTTAATAACCCTATTAAAAGCAGAAAATACCAGGAGCAGAGAAATTATTTGTATCAATCATAGCTTTACAGCAAAATAGCGTGCAATTCAAAATGACAGATGCTACTAAAAGAACCCTCAGGCTTTAATGGAGGCTGGCCATTGTTGTTCTCTGGCCCAGAGGGAAATGTTACTTCCAGTTTCCTTATTCACAGGTTTCCTTTCCCTGTATTGCCCTTTCCCGTTTGTGGGAGAAGAGCCATGAAGAACCGTTCCTCATCTCCCCCTTTGCACGTCCATGTGGATGAAAACACCCCTGTCCATGTCCATATTAAAAAGGGTCAGAAAACCACACCTTCAAAACACCAGGTAGGAGCGTGTAGCTGGGTGTTTGTAGGGGCTACAAAGAGAAAGGCGAACGGGCCTAGAAGCACCACAAAATCTTCAAAGTCTTTTTTGCTGTCGTATTGGAACCGTAAGACTTTAATTCATATTCAGTGGTGAATTTTCAGTGATGTTTTTTAAGATGATTCAAATGTGATACTGAATACACAGTTACTTCTTGTGTTCAGGTGTGTGGTTGCGAGGAGCGTTGCTTCCAATATGATGTGGTTTGGGGAATATTTTTTTTCTTGTATTTCCTGTATTTTTTCTCCTGATAATGGCTTTTCTTTGGCTTCATTCCTGTTTTTGTAGAAAAGTTTGGGGAAAGGCAATATCTGGGCATTTCAAATTCCATCTTGATTGTATTAAAATAAATATGTTTAGAAAAAAAAGAGCCTGAATTCAAACCATCTTTTGGCCTTAAGCGGTTTCTCAGTCTGCTGAGCCGTGCAGCAAAGAGGTTCTCTTCGTAGCCCTCTCCACAGGAGGTGGGAGGCGACACTGGAGCTGAGTTTCCAGCTGTCTCCTGTCCTCTGTTTTAGTTGGACATTTATGTAAAGTCATTCTCAAGAGGTGATGGCAGTTGCACATCCTGTTCGAAGTGCTCTGTTAATTCTGTGCTTATTGCTAATGGCAAATACTATAATGGGTCAGAGCCTGTCAGTGAAATCAATGACTCTCGTTAATTAATTGCCTGTGGGGAATATTTAGAACGTGTGGTTTTTCTCAAAGGTTAGAATTGTGCAAAAGCACTTCAACTTCCCTTCAGTTAGAGCACCTTGAGTTCAATACATATAAATGCTGATCTATTTGTTGTCTGCAAAGCAGGGAAAACACTTCAGGTGCCATTTATAAGCAATCGTGCCACAGTGTTCTTTTCTTTCTGGCAGCTGTAGCTGCTCTTTTGTGAGAGGAATCTAGAATGGAGAAGGAATCTTCCAGGTTGTTCCTTCTTCGTGTGAATGGGTTGTACTGTGATATCATTTTGTGTCTCTCCATACAGAGACTTCCTTTCCCCAGGCCCTGATCTGCTCCTGGCCTGCTGAGTAAGGCTCTCATCACATCACAAGTGCAAGTATCCCAGATGTAACAGTCGCTACGTGATAAACAAGAAGAATGCGCTATGTCTAGCCATACTGTCAACCAAACATGCAATAGCCTTTCCTTCTGGCCCATTTTGGCTCCTTCTGATAGCTGCCGATGTGAAACATGATATTTTTGTGTGAATGAACTTTCATCAGGTTTTGCAGCACTCAAAATTGTAAGTGGTTCTTTAAAAGCCTGTGATTTAATTTGTTTTCTCTTTTCTTTAGCCAAAGTGCAAACAGAAAACAAAAGGGGATACCATGAACACATACCGAGCTGCCCGGATGAAAACTAAGGCCCCCTGGGTGCCCCCAGGCAAAACATCCCTTCGGGCGTCCACCCCCAAATGGGAGGTATGGCTGATTTTGTTCTTTAAATCAAAGGTTTGTCTGAGATTGAAGAGAGCAGTTGCGTAGTGAGGGAGCTGGGCTGGTCTGAAAGAAGGCTTCTATCTCCTACCATCCATTTTAAGTGTTTTCTACAAGTCTTTTTCACTTTTAATATAGAAAAATTGGAAATTAACTAGCAGCTTATGGCCATATTGTGCCTTTCTGCTTCTAGAAGCCAGACAAATTTCTTTGTTTATTGTAGTTTTACCAGTCCCCTTCAGGATCTCACCTGGAGGCACAGCGAGGGGCTCCTACGCTTGGTCTCCCCTGAAGCATGGCGTGTGTGTGTAGTGTTGCGTGTTATTTTCTGTCTCGTGGGTTGATAATTTTGCCTTTTGTGTTCCTGACTTTTCCTAGATGAGAATTTGAACTTCCATTATTTTTTCTTGGTTTTTTTTTTTCTGTTCAAGTCTTTCTACATCCCTGACCTCTCCCTGATGGAAATGAAAAAGCTGTTTACCGATTTTCTATTCCTTAATGCAGTGATGTGACCTGGTCTCTGCTTTTCGCAGAGTTGGGGTTAGAGTACTATTTATACTAAAAAAAAACCTGATGTGTTTTATTTCCTACTAGGGGCCAACTCACCGCCTAGAAATTACAGCTCCGGATTCTGAAAAACTGCATTTAATATCGCGTCTGAGTGACCTCTCTACAGATGAGGAGGATGCTATTTGCTGCAAAATGAACAAATATGAGAAGGAGATAGACAGCCTGATGAATGTGGTGGGAAAGCTAAAAAATGAGGTGAGGAGGCAGTGTGAAGACCTGCTGGCTCAGGCTTTGTCACTAATTGTTTGGCAAGAGGAGCCTCCCTGCAATGGAGTTAGTTTGCTTAAAAAAAGCCCCGGTCAGAGTTGTTTAGAAGAGCTGAGCTATCCTGGGGAGAAATTAACTAAGCCCTACTATGAAATGTTTTAAAACGTTGTTTGTTTAATAAAATGTTCCTATGCTTCAGTTTTCAAATAATGTGCCTTCTGCCTATGCCCCAAATCTGAAAACTGGTCCTTCCAGAAGGTAAAAAATACAATGTGATGATGTTTTATTGTCAAAGAACCCACTTATTCAACAAGATGGTTTCTTCCGATTCCGTTTCAAGGTGTGCAGCCCAGTGATGTGTTTTCCAGCCTCTTATGCACTCCCCACCATTTAAAAAATGGATAGGAGAAGTTTCTGGATTTTATGAGATGCTCTGCCAATGGGCCAACTGCATTTTTACCTTTGGGTTAACACTGAGGGCAGCAAAGCTTGTATTTGTAATATATACTCAAAACTACATGAAGCTGAAAGCAGTGACCAGGAACAGGATTTGAGTGAAGTGGATTCTTTTATTAAGTGTTTTCCAATTTATTTATGCTGCAAAATTTAATAGGATTTCCTACATGATTGTAAAACGAAAATCCATTTTGATACTTTTAATTGAATTTAAATGTGTGATACTGTCACTTAAATCCATAGTGTAAGATCACATTATTTTTATTAGCTTTAATTCTGCGTGAGCCAGGGAATTTCCAGTGACCTTGACCTTTTCTGCTCCAAAAAGAAACAAGTCTGGTAGAGTAGTTCCGTCCTCCCGTGTTCTCTCTTTTGCACATCTTCTAGTGCTCTTAACGGCCAAAGGGGGTGCACGTGTCCTTCATGAGGAGCAGTAGCCGACTTCTGAGCCCTGTTCAGCTCAAGCAGTTTGTGCATAACTCCAGTCATGCTGCCAGCAGTGACACTGAGCTGCCCCAGGGCCTCCTGAGTAATCTAGGATGGATAGATAGAAACAAAATGCCAGGGACTATTTAGATTGATCTCACCCAGCTCCCTGGATCTCACAAAGCGATAGTGGAGCGGTGGGAGCCATCTCCAGCATGTGAGCTGCTACCAGAGCTCCATCCCTGCTGTGTTTGAGGTCTGTTACATGTTCTGTGACTGATGACAGTTTTTGGACTTGGAGCAAGGATGCGTGTGTCTCCCTGTGTTTGTGGGGTGGGAGGTATTTCCAGGCAATTAGTGAATTAATCTGGCTGTACGCAGGAACAGCCTGAAAGCATCTAGGCAAAAAAAAGCCCCAATCCATCACCCTTTGTTGTTTGGTGCAGCTGAGTAGCTGGTTCGCTGGTTTGGATGCAGAGTCTGTGTGTCACTTTAAAAGCACCTGGTTTATCTGAAGTTCTATTTAAATATCTTCATCAGGCCAAGCTGCAGAAAAAGGAGGAGGAGCAACAAATCACAAAGCGTCTCCTTGAGGAGCAGAAAGAAGAACTGAATGAGGTCACACAAGAGCTGGTAGAAACAGAACATGAGAATACGCTGCTCAGACGCAATATTGAGCGCATAAGGGAAGAGAAAGATCTGACTGTGTAAGAAAGCTCCAGTCCTCCATTACTACTGCAAGCAGGAGCATTTATAGGGCACCTATCCATTGCTAACGTTATTTGGGGCTGCTGAAGAACTGATGTTCTTGAATTTCTTGTCACCTTTTGAATTGTGGGCTTCAGATGGCAATAGCAGCAGAGAAGGGCTCTGGCTTTATGGTTGGGATGGAAAACACTGCTCTGGGAGGAACCCGAGAGTGGTTGGCCTGTGTGGTCATCTAGAGGGTCATCCTAGCTCTGCAACTAATATTTTGAAGGTTAAGAGATGCTGTTTGAATTGTGAGGGTATCAACAAAATCAGTAGACACAGAGCTGAAAATCAGAGTAGTTTTGGCCTTTGTAAAACAATCAGCCTGAGACAGGAGTGGCAGCCTCTGAGAGGCCTGAATCATGGTTGTTTGGGTTTTTTTCTTAGTGACCCAAAGGTCACTTAGGAAATGTCACCAGTAAATGCTCTGTGTTCGTTTTTTTGCAGAAAACTTTGTGAATACTTATAAGATTGTAAGAGCTGGCTAAAAAACTTTGAGCTGTCTATCTGGGTGTGCTTTTCTGTTTCATGTCCAGCCATTTGGAATCTTTTTTCTGTTGTGGCTTAAGTGCCCAGGAAAAGAACAGCGTTGAGTTTTGTGTTTAATAATGTGCACAGGCTTTGGTAGAAGCCCAGTTTGTCCCCTCTAAATTCCAGTTTCATAGCTGTGATCCTAGCAAGTTCCTGCTTTCTACTTACTGGCTTCTATCAGAACAAGTTCTGCACTGAAAGAGGGTAAATCTTAGGTAGTGTTTGTTTAGAGCTGTATCCCAGTTCAAATTTTATTCTGAGTTTTAACCTAATCAGCTCTATATCAATAGTGGCTGGTACAGCTGTCAAAGCTTCTTGTTTCTCTGATGGCTGAATTCTCATTACAGGCTACAGAAAAAGTGCTTGCAGCGGGAGAAACAGTGTTTGATGTCCAAGCTGAATGAGGCAGAAAGGGATGGAGCAGCAGCAGCCAGGGAGATCCACGCCCTGAAAAATACAATTGGGAGACTCAATGTTGTAGGTGTTGTCCTTTTTTTATTGCCTTTGCTATGTTGTCCTGTTACATGGCTGCCTTCAAAATGTAACATTACAGTTGCTGATCCAGTAAAATGGAAGGAAAAGTGGAGGGATTTAACATGCTTAAGGTGTTTGCTGGTTTTGTTTGGAAGTGGGGGGTTTACTTGCAGCATCCAGTCGCCTTCTGCACACGTAGTTCTGGCTGTTGCACTGCTTGTGCTTCTAACAGCTTCTTATGTTAATCCTACATGTACAATTATTTTCTTGTCTTTGTTTTGGTTTGATTTTCCTCTAGGAGAAGCACATGAGCAGCTCAGACATTAACGCACTGACAAGACAAAAAGAGCTTCTGCTCCAGAAATTGAGCACCTTTGAGGAAACCAACCGGACACTGCGAGAACTTCTTAGAGAGCAGCATAACCGGGAGGCAAGCAGTGCTGTGTGCTTGAACGTGAACGATTACAGGAGGCTCTGTTGGACTGAAATGGAGTTTGAGAGCCTAAAATTCCTCTTTTTTTATTTTGTTTTTTTTTTTTTTCCCCAACCTCACTGTTGATTCTGTATCATGAGGGATGAACAGGTTCCTTTAACCTTGCCCACGTCATAGTGTAAGACTCACTTTTCTGCTGATGGTAACAGTTCTTTCAGCCACCCATGAGACTGGATAAAAGGACTGAGTTTTTCCATGACCTTCCCTGAGTAATGCAAGAGTTCAGAAAGATCTTAAATTGTCATGCTTTTTCTTATAATTAGTAAAAGACTATAATAAGTGGAAAAGTTTTATGGGATGGGTGATATGTAAAATATTTAGCAAATTTGGTGCTTCTGGGTATTTTTTCTGCTAATTGCTGCTGCATCTGGGAGAAAGTGGTTGATTTGCCCAGTTCCACTTGTAGAATCAATAGAAATAATTTTTCTCCCGCATTTCTTTTGTAGAAGGATGCTCAGAGGATACGGGAGCGGCAAGCAGCACTGCTGCAACGACTGTCTGATTCAGATGCAGAGAAAGTGGTAAGCAAACCAGCAAACCACAATCTATTTTTTTCCACTGCTCCTCTGATTAACAACCCACATTTCAAAGCAGATTGATTTTCATACCCTTTGAAAGGGCTCAACGCAACTGAGAGCTACACATAAGCGCACCGTTAGAACTTACAGTATTCAGCCACAAAGGAGAACTTTAGCCAGTTCTCACTGTGTTTAGGCACAAATTATTCTACTTACCTTTTTTTATGGTATTGAATGTGCTAAGTAAGAGTTGTCCTACAATATTCTGAGGGTTGGAGAGAAGAAAATACTGACTGCTGAAATATCTCTGACACTCAGAATTGAATTCTTCAGTTTGTGAATCATCATATTGTTTCTGTGTGTTAAGCATGTTATCCTTGGAGATAGAAAAGCACAAAGAGGGTCAGCTCTCTGTATCTGCTCTGTTACTGAACAAGCGAATGACCAGTTTATGTTCATTTTCTTATCTGTGAACTGAGAGAAGAGTTCTTATATTGCCAGAAGTTATAAAATTTGCTGTGAGATATAGGTAATGCCCTTTTTTGTATGAGTATATATTCCTGTCAGGTCCTTGTTCTTGACTGGGTATCCTATGCCCTGATACACAAGTGTACGTGCATCCTTTCTGCTTTCTGCTTGAGGAGTATGCAGACGGTTTTTCTGGGGCTGAGGCTGCTGTTGCTGTGGATACCAGGCAGAGAGTGCTGCGGATCAGAGTCTTGGGAGGGAGGCAGTTCCCATTCCACCTGCCAATCTAAATGTGTTGGTCGCTTAACATCTGAGTGGTGTTTGTTTTCCCAGCAACTTCAGATGAAGCTTCAGGAGAAAGAAAAAGAAGTGGACGATCTTACCGTTCAGATACAGGCAGAAAAGGTAGTTTCCTTTTTCTGTTTTCCCTTCCTGCTCCACTTCCCAGTTCTGTAGAACCACAGATAGTCCAAAATAAGGGATTGTATTTGCAGACAATTGCTGTTTAAGGGATCAGATGACTACCTTGCTTATAAAACTAGACAGACTGCTACCTATTACCACGCACTTGTGGATTTAATCTAATACTAATAAAACAACCATCACAAAGACGAGTAGGTAGCACTCTACTTGCTCTGGCTGATCACTGAATTGCCTTTCTGTTTATGGTCCGTTGGTTCCTAATGCCAAATTCTAGTCTGTTGCCTTGCTTAGGAAGTAGAAAAAGGAGAGTAATGGAAGAGATCGGATACGAAGGATGTTTTTCCCTAGAACAAATATTTCAGGCCAATCATTCACATCTGATGTAAAATAAATGGTGACTAATTTGCTGCCCACGTTGTTTGAGCAGTGGAGTCGTGAGGGTCCATCTGAGGGAAGTGGAGGTGGCTGGAGACAGCGTCAGATTTCTTCACTGAATGGTTACCTGTTAGAAAGGTAACCTCTGTGAGCTTGGTGAGGAGAAAGTTGTGTGTCTTTACTTCTTATTTAGGACCAGGCAAAGTCAGCGTGTGAACTGTCCAAATCCATGGAGGTTGTGAGAGGCCGTTTACAAGCACAGCTGCGAAATAAAGAAGCTGAGAACAACCGTCTGAGTACCCAGATACGGGTGTGTCTGCAGTGGGGCCTGGGGTTTGTGTCTTCATATACTCATTAACTGAACAGACTGGTGAGGGAAGGAGCACTCACCAACTGTCCTTCTGCTGTGTTTGGTAGCCTGAAATATTGGCTAGTGATGTTTGTACAAGCCATACTTTTCAAATGAATTAAGAAAAGAAAAAGCTGTTAATTTCTGACACGTGCAGGAAAACCAGAGCCATAAGGTCTATGTGCATTTATTAGATTTTTTTTTTTCCAAAGTTAATTACTACATAATTATATAAAAGTTGGCTTGGTTTTATTCAAGCATCAAGACAGATCGTAAACTATTTAATTGCAAGTTTAGATTGGACATTAAGAAAAATTTCTTCACAGAAAGGGTTATCAAGCACTGGCAGAGGCTGCCCAGGGAGGTGGTTGAGTCACCATCCCTGGAGGCGTTTAAAAGGTGCGTAGATGAGGTGCTTGGGGACATGATTTAGTAGTAGATGGGTACAGTTGGAGTTCATGATCTCTAAGGTCTTTTCCAACCTAATGATTCTGATTCTAATTTGCTTTCTGGGAAAAATGCTGTTCTATGAGTTCCTGAATTTGATCGCGCTCATGCACATTTTCTGCACTGTTAATGAGGAGGTTTATCTTGATCAAAATCTCACATTTAATGTAACTGTTGATGTTGTTATGATGAACAGATGTGTGTTAATGGTTTAGAGGACCTTTAGTTCTGTTAAGATAAATAGATGCATAAAGCAACATCGTTATACGTTAGTATTTCAGTTAATAAAGAGAATATTCTCGGGTACATCAAAAGACTTGTAGTCCAGTATTTATCTTGGTCAGGAGAGGAAATTGGTATTCTAGAAAGCAGAAGAAAACAAGGTTTTTGGAAGGAAAGCAGATGTCATGCTGACACGTCTGTCAGCACTAGGACAGGGCTGTGCAGGTGAAATGTGACTGCAGGTACTTCTAGGCTGGAGGTCAGGGGGTTATGTTCTCTCCACCATTTCTAGGAAGTGAGCTGCTGCTGTGGGTGTGTGGGTACAAGGACATTATTCCACGTGGTGTGTTTTCTCCCCCGCTACAGAATCTGGAGCGCAGTGAAGCTCAGCATAAGGCAGAGGTGGAGTGTATCACAGAACAACTGAAAGAGCTGAGGCAGAAGGCAGATCGGGATAAAGAGGCCCTGAAGAAAGCCATCCGTGCACAGAAAGAGCGGGCAGAGCGGAGTGAGGAGTACGCGGAGAGATTGTCAATCCAGCTGACAGAAAAGGTACCTGATAACACAGGAGGAGAGACCTCATTTCAGATCATTCATCTAAACCCTTGATTTCTGGCAGCAGCCCTGGGGAGAGCCTCTGCTTTCAACTAATGAGATTTATTTCTATCTTGATGCCTTGGCCCATTTATGCTAAGTTTAGAGCAAATCCAGTTTTCTCGGCTGTCTCTATATACACTGCATGTCCTTAACTTAGGACATGCAATAACTTAGATCATACTAAACTAGCAGATCTGATTGTTTGCGTGGTTCTTTAGGAATGTTTGGAGATTGACAAGAGCCAATGAAATAAAATCTGGTAGTTTTGGCTGAAAATTCTGAATGGAGTTGGTTGTTAATCAAGAAACTAATCAGAGCAGAAGAGTACAAAGATGTAAAGGTGTACTGGAATTTCATGTTGAAAATGGCTGAAGGGTATAAAGAAAAAGTAGAGAAGTTAGGACTAAAACAAATCAGAAGGAAACATGGATTTCACACTACTTGATTGTTTTTTCTCCATTGTTTTTATAATTCCAGGGACCAGAGCCACTAGTAGAATCTTTGTATTTGTGATAGTTCATTTACCTTCAAAGAGGTTTCTTCTTTTGCTGTCTGTCTGTTGTTGGCTGACAGTCATGTTGGAGAACGCCTCTCTCTGAAGGATCGGGAAGAATAAAATAAATACTTGTCCTCAGTGTTTTGAAAGTCGTAGTGAAGTCTCTGCACATCATGCTTATCTGCACATTGTGCTTATCCTTATTGGCATCTCTGCATGTTGCCTGCATATCCCACGTCCCGTTACGTTTTTGTTGCCCTTACTCTTTTCCTCATGCTTTTCTTCTGTTCGACAGGACAATTACGTTGCTGAGGCTCTGTCTACTCTTGAGTCCTGGAGGAGTCGCTACAACAAAATAGTAAAGGAAAAGGGCGACCTCGAATTGGAGATTGTTAAGCTGAACAGGTTAGAATAAAATTAGTGTGGAGAAACAGGCATGAGTGGGGATGAGTTTGAAGTTGAAGGATAATGTAATTGAATTTAATTGGATGATTTCATCAAATTGAACAGTTTAATTGGATTGCTTGTAAATATCCAAACAAAACCAGCACTGCCTAAGGGCTAGAGCACAGTTTGGAGAGACAGAGATGTGGCTTGTGCTGCTGACTTGCCACAGCAAAGACAGGCTTTTTTAAGGGTTTGCTGACCTTTAAGACTCTCTGTTCCTTTGCCTTTTTGTAATGCTTTGAAAGAATTAAGATTATCTTTTTTTTGACATCTATTTGAGATGCTTGAATGGACGGGATTAGAAGAGATTTGCAGTAGAGTTTGTGCCAATTTTGTTTTGAAAGTAAATAAATGTGTTGGTATAACTACAGTACAGTTATTGCTGCAGGAAAAAATAGGTAGTATGAAATGAGGGAAGTAATGTCTTTATCATGGTATCTTGAAGAGAAAATGTTTGAGCTCCAGGAGGACAACTCAAGTTAATTTCCAACAGGCTAAGGAGATTGAGGTAGTAGAACAGTGTAATAGATAGGTGTACATGGATAACTGGAGGAGGAGGATGAAAGGATAGGGAAAAGCCATTTTTCTGAAGCAGTTTTCAAGGTCCAGGAGTCTTATTTGTTTCTGTCACTTAAGGATTAATTTTCTTCCTGTATGGCAGCCGAGTTGCAGACTTGCTGGAGCAGCAGACAAGCCTGGAGGACAAGATACGGGAGGACAGAGAAGCTCTGGTGGATAAACTGCATCACCAAACTACAGAGGCCACTTCTTTCAAAATGGAGAATGAAAAGCTGAAGGTCAGTTATTCCAGGAGTTTGAAGCTGAAATGCTAGGGGAAGAAAAAGATAAACTATAACAAGTTGCTTGGTCTCTGAGGAGAGAGTTGAACCTCACCCATCGCTGCCATTTAGTTTCAAACCAGTTTTGCCATAATCTGAGTGAGATAGGGCAGATGTGCTGGGAAGAGACAAAAAGAAAGAAAGCAAATGTTCCGTGAGGCCTGGGGTTGTTCCACATTTTGGGTTTCAATCCAAGTATTGTTTCTTCCAGCTGGGATCTTACATCTTGTCCTTACATCTTCGTGCTGCTGGCCAGAGAACAAACAAGTGTAGCTTATGCAGAGAGAATGGTCATCTCCAGAATAAAAGAAATAACTGGCATATTTCTCTTGTTGTCTCTTAGCAGTGGTGATCTTGTAAGGGACCTACATAATTTTCTTCTTGAGAAACTAGGCATCGATCTGAATAAGGAGTGGTCTTAATCCAAGTAGCATTGAGCATTCAGGCAGATGGAAAGGTTGCACATCCATCCCAAACCTCTGTGCTCTGCTGGTGTAGATTTGGCAATGCAATGAAGTCTGGGAAGTTTTACTAACTTACACTGATGAGTCTTTTCTCAGTCTAGACACATGAGACTGCTGGCGTGGCAGTTACTTCCAAGCAATCAATGGAAGATATTTTCTTTTTTCAGGCTAATATGGTCCCAATGGAAGAAAAGCTGAACCAGACACAGATGGAAGTGCAGCAGCTCAAGAGTTCTATCAGGAACTATGAAGGATTGATTGAAAACTACAAGTCACAGGTAGGCATCTTATAAAAAACCCTCAGCCCTCGCACAAACACATTTTCTCCCTTTGCTGATGTGGCTTATTCTGTAACGCCTTAGCCCTTTTGCTTGCTCTTGGAGGATGTTGTGGTTTCATGTGGTTTGGGTTCTTTTGTCTCTATTAGCCCTACTTTTTCTCAAACGGCAGCATCCAAACTGCCATGTGCTGTATGTCCAACTGTGGAGGACTTGCCTTCCTCACTGCATGCTGATAACTTGGTCATTGGGAAGAGCTGACTCTCGCAGCAGAGATCTCGATTAATGGAAAACAAAAGGCTGGTTTTAATTATTTCACTTTCCCTACTCCTTTTCGAAAGGTAAAGGGAAATAGTGAGATGCCTTCTGCCACTTAGTGTGGCAAGGACTGCTCTTTGGCTGCTTTGGGAGGATTTTGGTTGTGGTGGTAGTAGGAGGATAGGGCAAGAGGGGAGAACATTTGGTGGAAAGCCCGAATGATCCAGATGGCAGAAGCAAAAAGTGAACTTCTGAATATCGTTCTGGGGTGGTTAGTGTGGCAAGACACTTGTTGCTGATCCTTGAGGCGTTTTAGTTACTCCAAAGCATTGCATGTTGTTTGAAAAACTATATATTATAGATAAAGTATGTGGGTTTTCTTGAATGTCAAGGTGCTGAAGACCCGAATGGAAGCAGATGAAATGGCAGCAAAACTGGAGAAGTGTGAGAAAGACAAAAAGATGCTACAGGATGAAATGAACAAGGAGATTGAACTGGTAACTATTCCTCTAAAAACTGATGTGTTGCAGGCATTCCTATATCTCAGTGTTCTGAATGGTTGTGAATAGGAAGTGAAAGGCTTACCGTGAGTTTGCCTTTTCCATTACTTTTTTCTCAGGACTTGTTAATTCCACAAAATTTATTGAAAATTTGGTCGCTTCTTTTTGACAACAGTGTTCTTCAGAGATGTTTGAATTGCGTAGGGTGTCCTTTGCTGCAGAAATAGTGGTTTAGAACTGGAGACTAGGTACGTTACGGCATTGTCTGACGTGGAACAGCTGCCCTCAAAAGAGAGGTTGTAATTCTAGTAAAACTGAAGCCTGGGATCCAAAATACTCACTTTATCCATAAAGAATGCCAAATCATGAGAGGAAATCGTTTAGAGTAGGAGAAGACCTTAGGCTTTGAACTCCAGCACTGGCCAAATATCCACACGATGGCATCATGGTTGCAGACTACCAAAGCTTCACTGAAGTTAAGAAATTTTTTAGTCTTGACTTTACTAACATTTAAAAGTTCTTCACGTTCTCTTCTTTGATTATAGGCAGGCGTGCGCTTCCAGAGCCAGCTTGCTGAACTGGAAAAGCTGCCCGAGATCCTAAAGGTCACAGAAACACAGCTAGCAAAATGTCAGGACCAGCTTCAGAGTTATGAGAAGAAGAACATGGACCTGTCTGCCTTGATTACAGAACTCCGTCAGCAGGTAAGGGACTGGCAGAAGGTACCTGCAGCACTGCAATCCGCAAGTCTGACAGCAAGATGAATTTTTAATCACAGGAAGGTTCAAACTTCGTCTCTGTTGTCATCTCTTTTTGAAAAGATTAAATGTGCGCTACAAAATAAAGGTGTGTGCCATGTCTTTGTGCAATAAGTTAGTGCCGAAGCTTGTAGTGTTTGTTACTATTTGAAAGAATTCTCATCCTTCTGTACAGAACCGTACTGGGACTGGAATAGCAGCACTGAAACACTTGCTAATGCCAACGCTTGCTTCTGGTGCTTCCATCATCCTGTCAGCTTTCCCTCTTGTGTTGTTTTTCGCTGATTATTGCTGTCCCAACCTTGTTTTCTCACCCTGATTTCAGGTTGTTTTTCCCATCCTTGGTTTTTGTCTCCAGGAGGACTGTGTAGATATTGCAGGACAATATAGACAGGCATGACTTCTACAGCCATGCCCTGGGACACAGCAAATGATCTTGCAGTCTGACTGCTTTACTCTGGTTGGCTTGGAATTATAAACCTTGCTGGTATTTCAGGCTCTGTTTGTGGGCTGCTGCTGTTTGTGTGGCTGCTTTTATTGCGTGTGCTTGGCTGTGCTTACGTGTGGCTGCTCTGCATGCAACTGTTTACGGATCCAGCTTTTCATTTGCAAGATGGGGAATTTTCTCATACCTTTCCAAGCATTAATTGGAAGCATCAGAAAAATGGATATTTAGTGCTTTACTTTTGTATCCACTGTTCCCTCTCTGGGGCTCTCCAGAAATTATGAACTCTCCGGAAGGAAAGCTGCATTCTTTTGAGGTGCTTGGTCGTGTGTGTGTAGTGACTGCTCTGTGAAGTAATTACTTACTGTAATTTTTAGATTGAGCTCCAGGGGGACAAAATGGAGATGACGAGAGAGAGGTGTCAGTCTGCCCAGGAGGAGAAAAAGCATCTCACCTTGAAGGTGGAGGAGCTAGAAAGGTTAGAAATATTAGGCTGTCTTGCTCTCTTAACCTTCCATTTCCATCCTCTTCCCATTTTTTTTTTCAGGGGATTGAAACAGCTTCAGCCTTACTCCAGTCCCCCAGGTGCCTCCAGGATTCTGCACTTTTGCTTGTTCTGCAGAGATCTCTAGTTGGTAGCTCTCCACTGCAGAGAGACTTATAGGTTTTGCAGCACCTTTTGTGAATATTGTTAGCAAGGATGATGTTTTACACAGCAGATAAACCGACTCCTTGTCCAATCTAGCCTGACGATGCTGAGGTTACTGCATATTACAGTATTTCTGCCCATGTTTAGGAATCCCTTTTAGTGACAGTGTCTGGGAAAATGCAGGTATGTGGATATGCCGTGTGTCCTTCGGTCTTTGAAATTTCGATTTGAGAAATGAAGAGGTGTTTCTTGGGGCTCTCATCTTTCGAGAGAAAGTAGAATCTCTTCCCAGGCTGGTGAGGGCATGACAAAAAGGCAGCCTGAAACACACTCCATTTAAAATGAATAGGTTTCCTTCCCTTATTGTCTTAACTCAGAAAACTAGAGACAACGAGCGCCCAGAACATAGAATTCCTTCAGGTCATAGCAAAACGTGAGGAGTCGATCCACCAGTGTCAGCTGCGGTTGGAGGAGAAGACCCGTGAGTGCAGCTCCTTGGCACGCCAGCTGGAGATGGCCATCGAGGATGCCAAAAGACAGGTAAGTAATTCATTGTGCTTTTCCCAAAACTACACAGACTTTAGAAAAGAATGCTGGAAACACCTCCTCAGCCTGTGACCAAATTCATGAAAATCATCCTGTTTGGTGAAATACAAATAATTAAATGTGCTGGTGCTGTTTATTATCACTTAAACCATGGGAAAACTGAACCCTGCACTCCAGTCTGCAACAGAAGAGAGGAAAGCACAAGACTGAGCTGCTGCTCATGAATGTGTCAGGTTAAACTTTATAGGGCTTTTGTGGGCAGTGGGATAGGGGAAAGTCATTCTGCATCCAACCCTTTAACAAAGTTGTTCTGTTGTTACACATAGGTGGAACAGGCTCGAGAACGAGCAGCGTCTAGAGAGAGGGCAGCCCATTCCAAGTTGTTGGATTTGGAGACCCAGCTGAGTAGGAATAAAACAGAACTGAATCAATTGCGTCGGAGCAGAGACGATGTGAGTGACTCGCAGGGGACACTGGTGCTGTGCTGGTGGTGTCTACAGGAAAGGTTTTCTAGGAGAGAGAAGGGGAATCTTTCATAACGTCCCATTTCCCCTGCTTGTCTACTTGAGTTTTACTTGGAATTGGGTTGGCGCATGGATCAGGTCAAGTTGCTTGTCAGAAATGAGTGTATTTAATCCCCTGTAATTATAGCTAATCAGTTTGAAAAGCCTAACTGCTCAGCTGCGTTGTCGCCTGTTTTTATCAGCGGGTTGCTGAATGGAATTGGAAATGAGCAGAACAAGTTCTAAATATCATAGCACCATCTATGTCATCTGCTGCTGTGCTAATTCCTGCCATCCTCAGCGCTTTGGGGGAACAGCTGAAGTTTGATGTGAATAGGATGAGTTGCTGCCTTTCAGCTTGTGCTCTGTACTTCTTTCTGTAGGCAGAGCGGCAGTTTGAAAGCCGCCTACAGGATCTGAAGGATCGATTGGAGCAATCGGAGAGCACCAGCCGCAGCATGCAGAACTACGTCCAGTTCCTCAAGTCTTCCTATGCCAACGTTTTTGGAGAAAGTGCCTTGCTGGGCTTCCCCATCCACTCTCGTTCTTCTCCGTGAGGACAACACTCTCCCTGTACCTCTGCCTCAAAGCACAAAAGGAGCCCTGTTCCAAAGCCATATGTTGTTTAAAAAATAGGTCGGCATTTCAGGATCACTCTTAGAAGTTGTCCTCTTTTCCTTGCAGCGTGAGACAATAAAACAATGGTGGCACGTGTGCTAAGTGCAGAGTATCAGCAATAACGGAGTCGTGTTGGAGGCTGGGGTTACACCACAAACTGTGCCCCAAAAATAGATGTTTTTGCAGATGATGGAAAAGGTGCTTTTCATCCTGCAAGCTCCTGATGGTTTTGGCTTTTAAAACCTGTCAGTGGTTTGTTAAGCATGTTAATGTTTATGGGAGCTCTTCCCCTTTTTGTGATTTTTTATTCGTTCTGTTTCTTCGTTGGGAAGATCATGGGGGGGGTTGTTTGTGGTTTTTTAATATTTTTTTAACTATTGAATATTGTTTTGATACATTATAGATTGAGCGGTGGGAGAGGGACCACCCACCCACCAGAAGTGTGAAGCTGAAAATAACCTAAGTGCCTGAGCTTTCCACTTAAACGAGATTTATCTCCTGAACAACTGCAGTGTTCATAAAGAGTTTTATACCAGAAATAATGATTTGATAATTTTGGTTTTACTTGATTCTTGTATACTCTCTGATCTTCACCTTCTTTTCTGAGTGCAATGCTAATGTTGCTTAATTCCTCTCACACCGATTTCCTGATCGTGAATATCCCCAGGACTGAGCCAAAACCATCTGAACTCAAAGGAAAGATTGTGGTTTAACCTCAGTGGCACTTCAGCTGCAGTCTTGGTGTGAATGCCACGTGAATTCAGGGTGTGCGTGAAATACTGACTTGCTCTGAAGCCAATACAGAGCAGCTATGGATACTCAGTTTTATCAAACCAGCCTCCACCTTCTGAAAAATCGTGTCCTCAATGGGTCAAGTCCCTAACACTCACGTGCTCTCAGGTGCCCTGTTCTTTCCAGTAAATGGTTCCTAGGGGGATGAAAATAAACATTGTTTTTATTTTTCTCTCTCTTGTATCTTATTTATGTGTGATGTGGTCATCAGGTGGTATTAGTCATCAAGGTTTTCCAGCTTAATTGTTTTTGGAGACCTCTGGAATTGTGTGTGTGTGTGTGTTCAATGCTTTAACAATCCTGAAGGTGCTATGGTCAAACAAACAATAAAATACGTTTTAATTTGTTTTAGTGGAGTTTTCCTCTTTATTATGCTCTTATTTTGAGAGAAACAACTACAGAGGGGGCTGTCGGTGCAGGTGCCTATGCTCCAGCCCTTTCCTGTGTTCCCTGGGTGGTGGTTTCTCCTTGTCCGCAGGATAAATCCCGCAGCGCAGGGTCACCCCCAGCCCTCCCTCCTGGGGCTGCTCTGTGAAAACACCCAAAATCAGAGCGGAAGAGAAGGCTCAGGGGAGGCCTCACTGCCACGTCCCAGTGCAGAAAGCATGTCTGCCAAGAGGATGGAGACTCTGTGAGGAGGCACTTGGAAAAGACAAAAGGGTAACGGGTATAACTTGACCTTGGGGAGATTTCGACTGGCTTCTAGAAAATTTTTCACTGTGAGAACACTGAAATAACCTCCCCAGGGAAGTTATTCCTCTGCACTGGGCCTTTCAGGGCATGGCTCTATAAGGCGCTGGGCCATCTCATTTAAACTACAGATCCCCTAAATGGCTGGACCAGGTGATGCCCGAGGCCCCTTCCGACCCGGCATTCTGTGCTCCCACACACAGTTTTGGGCACCACAGTATAAAAGGAGATGAAGCTGCTGGAGAGCATCCAGAGGAGGGCAGAAAGCTGGGGAAGGGTCTAGAGGAGAAGCCGTAGGAGTTGTAGCTGAAGTCACTTGGTCTGCTGAGCCTGGAAGAGGCTTGAGAGAAGACCTCATCACCGTTTACTGCAGCCTCACGAGGGGAGAAGGAGGAGCAGGCGCTCCATAAAAATGATCAAAGGACTGGAAGCCCCCTTTGAAGAGGGGCTGGGAGATTCAGGGTTGTTCAGCTTGGAAAAGACTGCAAGGGGATCTTAGTGAGGTATTTCAGTACTTAAAGGGGGCTTATAAGACAGATGAGGGAAAAGTTTTTAGGAGAGTCTGTAGCAATAGGACAAGGGGTAGCGGCTTTAAACTAAAAGAGGAGAGGTTCAGACTAGATATAAGGAAGAAATTTTTTACCCTGAGGATAGTGAAACACTGGAACAGGTTGCCCAGAGATGTAGTAGATGCCCCACTCCTGGAAGCATTCAAAATCAGATTGGATGGGGCTCTGAGCAACCTGATCTAGTTGAAGATGTCCCTGCTCACTGCAGGGGGGTTGGACTAGATGACCTTCATGGTCCCTTCCAACCAAACACATTCTATGATTCTATGATCTGTCCTCTCTGGTGAACAGGGACAGGACCTGAGGGAGCAGCAGGAAGATGCTAGGGGAGGGCCAGGCTGGACATTAGGAGCAGGTTCTCCCCTCAGAGGGTGGCGGAACCCTGGAGCAGCTCCCGGGGGAGCAGTCACAGCGCCGATCCTGATGATATTCCACAAGCATTTGGAATAGAAGGGCTTGAGTTGGGGGAGACCTTAAACATCACAGCACCCTGAGCCGCCTGGCGTGAGGGTTGGGGTGCCCCGTGCAGGGATAGCACAGGGACAGCTCTTTGCGGGTCCTTTCCAGCTCAGATCATTCTGCAAGAACAGGCGAAACCTCCGGGGCGGGACTCGAACCACTATCCCACGGCTGGTCGGATTCGAACCACTATGCCGATGGGGCGGGACTCGAACCCGGGTCCCGGCGGCGGTGAAGGTGGGGAGGGGGGGCGGGGATTCGAGCCTGGATCCCTCTGGGGCGGGGCCCTTCGGCCCGCGCGCAGGGGGCGGAAGCGGAAGTGGAGGCTCGCGGGGCCGGAAGTGGAAGCGCAGAGGCCGGAGCGGCCGGCGGCTGGCGGGGATGTCGCCGCCGGAGCTCCGCTGGCGAACTCTGGACGCTCTGCGCGCCTCCAGCAAGGGCCGCCTGCGCTACAACCGCCACTGGCTGCACGACGAGGTGAGGGGCCGAGCGGCACCGGCCTCTCCGAGCGCTGCCGCCCTCCCCGAGCGCTGCCGCCCTCCCCCCCGGCTCCCTTCCCCGTTACCCGTGGCGACCCCCGCGGTGTCGCCTCCATCCCTGCGGCCGCCGCTCCTCCGGGCAGGGCGGAGGCACGGGAAGCTGTTACTGTTAGGAAAAGCGGAGTATCTTTGATTTAAGCTGAAGTCTCATCTGAGTAATTGCATTATTTGAAAGGCGGGCGGGGTGTCCCTCTGAGGGCGGGTCGCTTCCGAACAGCGTTTTCGCAGTCGCTGCTCGTGCTTTGGCGATGATAACGCCTCGTGCTCGGTGTGACCTGTGCCCAGCAGAGGTGTCTGCTGGAACCCCCGCTGTTCGCAGCCCTTCCCTGGCTCAAAGGCGAGGGCAGGCACGGCTGGAGCCAAAGCTCCAAATCAGCGAAAGATTTGACTGTAGCAAATTTCATAAAAACGTTAACATGAGTCCTTGGAAAGCAATAGGATACTCATAACATTTCTGGAAGAATTTATCCATATCCATGTAAGTGGAGAATCCATCCTGTCCCAGCTGTTGTCTCGCTGCGCAGGATCGATAGGGATCACTCCCTCGCCTTGCCCAGCCCTGATAAAGGATGCTTGCTTTCTAAAACTCCAAAACAAGTTTTAGAGAGTTTATTTGCCAGCATTTTTGGTATTGCAGGGAGTCTGGAAAAAGCATGGAGAACAGTGAAATGAAGGGACAAACAGGCCCTGAGAGGCGGCTGTGGAGCACCTGCTGCCCTGCGCAGATGGTTTCAGTGTTTAGTGTTTTGTTGCTTTCGTGATGTTCTGCGCTCACAGAAAGTGTTTTGCCTTTAGGACGTCTTGGAAGGATGCATAAGTCCGGTTGCACTCTCCCCGTTTTGCGCCTTGGTCCTGGACAAAATGGCTGTGCAATCCTCCCCAGAAACCCCAGACTCCAGTTCGTCATCGAAAGAATCCACACCGCTCCCAACGCAGGAGAAGGTTGGGCCTGCTGGCTGCCAGCATTCCTCGCCTCTTCCTTCTGCAGAGCCGAGCAAAGCCAAGGTAGCACTCTGGCTGTAATCCGTACGTGAGCAGCCGTGAGAAAAAATGTGTGAACCTGCCGTGTAAATTGTCTGGTAGAAGTTGGGTTTGCTCTGTTAACTTGTAGGGAAATGCATGCTGAGTTTTAGTTTTCACCTGGATAAACAGGTGATAACGTTGATGCTAGCGGGGTTTGCGTAGAATAGCGTTTCATAGCAGGCCAATAGCAAACTCCTTTTTTCACCATAACTAAAGAAAATGTAGTTAGTGCTGCACGAGTGTGTGGATTAGCAGCATGGGATTCATCCGTCTGCAGGGGTGAGGTCCCAGAGCAGGGTCAGGCCTGTTGTAAGAGTCTCTGGAGTCTCTGAAGGGCTCCGAGGCGCTGTGGTGCTCTCCGATGAGGGAGAAGGGCAGGAAGATGCCAGTGAGTTGTGGAGGTAAGGAAGTCGATGAAGCACCTGGAAAGAAAAGAAGTATTTTTTGTGCATTACATGATGACTTTGCCAGATAAAAATGATACTGGGCAGTGAAGTTTTGCATCATCTTGGCCCCATTTTGACTTAAGAACTATATTGTGAGGAAAATACTGTAATAAAGCAGCAGGATCTGATATAAGAGAGAGTCTGAAGATTACTGAAGTATGATTCAAAGTATAAAACTGATTTCTTCCTGCATAGCACCTTCACGGAATGTTAAAAGGATGTGGGGAGTCTCTAGGTGACAGCTAGCATTGAGGAAGGTCCTAGAGGCTCTTGGTATCTCTGCTCCCAGTTTTAGTGACTGGGAGAAGTAATTATCCCAACCTCATATAGCTGGAGGGTACTCCAAATGCTGAGGCTGCGCTGCTGGGGCATTAACTACTCTAAAAAGTTGTGCATTGCTTGACCCCTTTGTCTGTTTCTCTACAAATCATGAGAGCTGATTTACCTGGTTTCCTCCACGAGTTGCTGGTATTGCATTCAGTCATTGATTTTGCTTATTTGCTGACCACGCAGGGAAGTGAAGATCTTAGTCTGCTGGAGATGGATGGGGAAGTTTTTCCATCAGATCCACCATCTAAACTTATGCAATACGAAGGCTGCATTCGGCTGTATGAGAAGATGCACAGGTTGAGAGCACAGGTAAAATAAAAACCCTTGAGGTTGTATGTGACCCAGAAGAGCTGTGTAACCAGACGTAACAGCGCTCCGGTAAAAGCAGCAGGACTGTGAGTTATCTTAAATCTTGGTCTGTAAGGTTTAAATAACCACAAGTCGATTCTGCTGGCCCACTTTGGATAATTCAATTTGTAGTTTGTTCTCTCCAATTTCTGGTGCTGACTGTCATGGTGGTTTTGCACCTCTGCAATCTGCAGGAGAGGCTGAAGCATCGGCAGGAGCAGTATGAGCAGATGGTGAGGACAGCGTACAAACAGGCTTGTGAGCAACTGAAGCGCTTTGACGAACTGAAAGAGCTAAAGTGGCGCCAGGAAGTCCAGGATTTGCAAGAAATGATGGAGAAGAGGTGAGATTAGCTCTCATTTTTTGTATCTGTGAAATATTATAGCGTTTAGTCAAAGTGAGGATTAATTCAATGCCATGGTGGTCATTGGTGCCTGAAAATCTCACTTGCTGCTTTTCTTCCATCAACTGTTCTATTATTGTTTGTCTTTCAAGGTAGATATTTGGCTACTGTTGTGGTATCAATGGTTAGAAAAATGCTGCATTTGTGACAGTTAAAGTTCTTTCAGCTTGGTTAATTTTAAAATTAACTTGCTGTGTGTTTGTATTTTGTCTCATTCATGTCTTGAACATGGTTTTTCTGTCTTTATGCATATTGCAGCTCGAAGGAGGCTCAGGGCAAACAAGAGAAGCTGAAGGAAGAACACCGACACAGAGCAAAGGTCTGAGACTTTCATACAAGACCGTGTGGTGGGAACTGGAATGGCAGCCCTGGAGTGGGATTGTATTTTCTGGTGCTGTCCTAGGCACCTGCTGCATTGCTGTGGAAATGCAATAAAGCCACATGCATTGTAGAGGCAGGAAGGACCTGTACAGCTGGAGTCACCAGACCAGCAAGGACCTGTAATGCTGGAGTTATTCAAGTATTTTGTGTGTCTTGTGTCTTTCTCTCCCCAGATATTAAACCTAAAACTGCGTGAGGCAGAGCAGGAGCGTCAGCGTCAGGAAGAGCTGGAGCGTTCGCGAAAGGGAGAGGGCCAGGAAAGACTGCGTCGCCTTTATTCCATCCAGGAAGAGGTGCTGCAGCTTAACAAGCAGATTGATCCCAGTTCACACAAAGACTTGCCAAAGATCAATCTTTCCACATACAGTAATCGTGGCAACGAGATCTGTGGGCTGGTGTCAGGACTCATTCGCACCACAAGCGAGGTACAGGCTCTGGGGTTGTTCTTCACTTTGGTTGTCATTCCTTCCTAGAGCTTCCTGAGGTTCTCTTCAAAGGCAGCTTTGTTAGGAGGCTGTTAAATAGGATGTCACAGAAATGTTTTTAGATGCTTCTCCCATAAAACATCTAATTTTAAAGGAGAATTCTTTTCTGCAGTGCTTTAGCTGGTTTTTGAAAATGACTTAAAAAATGCATGAGGATTTCTACAGGAGAAGGATTGAATTCTAAAACACTGAAAACTCTTGATGCTGTAAAGTTCCTTTTGTATACAACTGTGGAAGCAAAGTGCTTCAAATTGTTAAAAACTTGGATGCATTGTGATCCTCCTACACTCAAGCCTTTTTGCAGTAACTAGCTTGATATTTTTTTTTCTCTGTAAAGGTTAAAATGTGCAGTTGGCTCCCAGGTTGATGCTTGCTCTCGCTCTTGGGCTGCAAGCAGTGGAACAAAAGATTGATGCTTTATTGCCTTCTCTTCTTGACAGAGAGGTTTCCCTACTCAAGCAGACGTGGCCAATACCGAACGAGCACTGCAGGAGATGCGAGGCTTGATAGCCAGCATGCAGCAAGAAATCGCTGCAGCTGTGGAAGAAAAAAAGAAGAGGGATGAAGAGGAAGAGAGAAAGAAACAGGAGTTGCTGAAAGCAGAGCAGATGAAGGCTCAGGCTACGGCTCCCGCACAGCAGCTGGGGGGAAAGCAGCAGAAAGGAGGTCAGTTGAGCTGGGTTTTTTTCTCCTTCTTTCCTCCTTTTCCTCCTTTCCACTCTTAGGCTCAATATTACTTTGGAATCTCATTGTTCTGGCACCACACCTACTCGTAGCCTTTACTTTTAGCACAATTAGCAAAATGGATATAGGACCGCTGGCAGCAAACTTGAAATGAAAGCGACACAGCATATATTGACTGGAGCAAAACCTGCTCTTCCTAGACTGTATGCCAAGTGTTGGGAGTATTAGAGAATAAGATTGTGGATTCTTGTTAGTGTAGCTGGGTCATACAAGGACAGGCCACTGAAACGGCTGCCTTCTCGTGAGTAAGTTAAGTCCAAATAACCTGCATAAATACGCTACGAAGCTGAAGGTCTCCTGTATAGCTTGCAAATTTGTAGTTCATTTATGGACGTAACTAAGTTTGGGGGCAAAAAGCAATCATGTAGCTGTTAGCTCCTTGGAATTTAAAAAAGAAAAATTCTTAAAGTTTTCCAGAGTTTTGGGTTTTTCTTAGTCTTCTGCTGTTTTGTTTTAATATCAGGACTTCAAATTAAAGGAGATCCAAGTATCATGCAGTGGTACCAGCAGCTTCAAGATGCTGCTGAGCAGTGTGTTGCTTCTTTCAGTGAACTCAACAACTGCAAAGACAACAAAGAGGTAGGAACACATGATTAATAATGCTGAAGAGTGATTGACTGCATTTCTAGAGGAAATAGAGCTTTCAATGAAAAAAAAACCTAAAAAAAACCCGGTCTAACTCAGCAGCCTCTGTTAACGATCTGTTCATCCAAATTATCATAGTAGTTTAGTTGTCTGTAAAGGTTTTCAAAGTTGTTTGTTTGTTCTGCAGGTTAAGAGGATAAAAACAGACTTGCAGAAAGCAGCTACGATCCCTGTGAGCCAGATCTCTACAATAGCAGGTCAGGAAAACAACGAAAACCCAGTCCAACTGAAATGCCTTGTGCTGCAAAGATTTTAATAGGATGCAACCTATCCAATGTTTCTATTGGATAGAGTTGGAAAGCTGCTGTGGATGCAATCCAGATCTTTCCAGAGTGTTGTGTGCTTATGTTTTGAAGGTCTGTTTCTTCCCTCCGAGGCGTTTTGCTTCATCATGATTCAATTTCCTTAATCAGATGTAGCAAACAAGCAGTTTGAGATGCTTTGCCCTTTGGGATGTAGGTCTCGTTTTTGCGATGTTGTGATGTGGTCTCATTAAGATTTGTCTGTGGTTTCCTGACCTTCTGTCTCCATACATTCTTTATATGTTTGCAGGCTCTCAGCTGAGAGAGATATTTGACAGGATCGATAACCTGCTCTCTGGAAAGCCTGTTCAGACTGGAGGGCGAACTGTGTCAGTGACTCAGCATCCACAGGCTCTGGATTTTGTTTACTACAAACTTGCAGAAAAATTTGTGGTGAGGAAACATTCTTTGTATTTGGGTGGCAAAGGTAGCTTTAGGAGATTTAAGAGATTCCTTTTTGACACTGTCTTCAGCTACTAAGAACAAAATTTCTAGGTATTCGGCTTGCATGTATTAATGTCCATATTGGTTAGAGAAAGTGCTTTCTGGATTTAAAAAAAAATAGTGAAAGAACTTAGCTCTCTTTCCCTGCCGTCCGCTATTTTTTCTCTTCTAAAAGGAAAGACTATTTTAAATTCCAGGCTTACGTGTTGTATATTCTGAACTAGTTAGGTACAGTGCTGGTGGAAAACGAGTTGATAGTTGATTTATCATAAAACTGTAGATATGCTCAAAACCTTACATCTTGGCAGCACTGGGGTGGGGGGAAGGCCCAAGAGGTGAACTTCTGTCCCTGCTGTGTAGTTAGCACCTCCCAAGAAATGAAATGTCACTGTTGAAGCTGCTTTTTGAAATTGGCAGTGTTTTTTTTTAATAGTCATTATTTGCTGGTTTGGGGCTGTTTGAAATTGTCTTTTGTCCCTGCAGTGAGAAGTATATGCAAAAAATTAGTACGTAGAGTAGAACTGTGACTGATTTATAAACACTTGAAAATGGTTGTTTGGAGTGAAAAAAAAATCTTTGCAGCCTTGCACTTTGTGCTTGTATTTGCTAAGTCCTTTTTCAGTCCTGAGACAAAGTTTATTGCCATCCTCTATCAGAGCTGGGAACGTGGGGCTTTACTAGCTTTGCTGTGGTTGGCTCCATAGCCATGGAACCATTAGGATCCTTTAATAGAGGCTAATTACATCAAAAAGATGTTGAGGTTTTTTGGGGTTTTTTTGTCTGAGAAATGGCTCAAACGGATGGGGACTGACTTTCCTTTCTTCCCTTCAGAATCAAGGAGAAGAAGAAGTAACTTCTCACCGTAATTCAGCTTTCACAATTGCTGTGGTGGCCTCAGGAATCTGGGAAAGGCACCCTCGATTCGGAGACCTCTTTTTAGCTCATCTGCACAAGAAGTGCCCCTACGCTGTGCCCTTTTACCCTGCATTGAAAAAAGGGACTTCTATGGAAGAGTATCAGAGGTAAATTTATTACTGGACTTGTTCAGCATGAGCCCTGCGAGGGAGAAGCCTGTATTCTGCATGAACTCTGCTTCTCCCCACCTCTAGTTATGTGCTGGAATAGACTCTGGACTTCACAAGCATGCAGCTCCCCTGGCCCTTGTTTCCCTGGAGGATGCTGTGTCCTTCAGCTTTGGAAGTGTTCTTTTGCTGCTTCTTCCTTGGCCTTCTCAAAGAACAGTTGATAGTTACAGCTTGATTCACGTTGGTTCAATACAGAACCCAAGATATTCTACATGGTATAAAATAGTGGAACATGTGATCCAGAGGGATAATGATCACCTTTGTGATAATTCCTGCATGGTTTTGGAGTATCCCCGTTGTCAGTACCACTGACTTAAAGTAAGCAGAGAACTGCAGGGACTCAAGTGAACATGTTTTGCTGTACTAATACTGAAGCGTCTTCTCTTATTTAGGATACTTGGATATCGAGTTGAGGATTCTATGGTGGAACAGCAAGATCGTTTTCTTAAACGGATGTCAGGATTTATTCGTCTTTATGCTGCTCTCATTCAAGTCCGGTGGCCTTACGGAAACAAACAAGCGGTATGTGTGCACGGCATTGTAAGTACAACCTTGTCACTATCCCAAGGGACTATTAAGTGTGTTATAAACTTGATATATGGTTAAGGTGGGTTATACTTAAACCAGCTCATAATGGACTTGAAGGGAGATGGTCATAACCACAATCAACAAAGCAACTGGTAGTGCAGAGCTTTGCTCCCTTTCTTTATATTGTTATAATGATCCAGTTTTGTGTTAGGCTGCTGTAAAATAACTTTATAAAGAAGAAAGTAAACCAGAAAACTGCCTGTTTTGATAATAGCATTTTGTGAGTCATAAAACAAGTGGTGGGTAGCATTTCTGTTGCTTTACAGGCACATCCTCATGGGCTGAGCTATGGATGGCGCTGGCTTGCTCATATATTGAATATTGAGCCTCTGACAGATGTGACAGCTACTGTTCTTTATGATTTTCTGGAAGTAAGTGATGTGGATAACTAATGATTAAAGAGATCTGAATTGGTGACATCTTAGGTTCTGAAGGGAGTGCTGAGGTGATGTTCATTATAATTTTTAACAGCATGGGGTTTTAACTTGTCCTTATTCCTTCAGAAAGAAATGTGAGCATCTCCGTGTTCTTGCAAGTATAGCTTGGGAACAGAAATATTTAGAAGTGGAAGTTTATGTATGCAGCTTCTGTTATTGCATTTGGGTTCTGTTTAAGGTGTCTGGTGTTTTAAAAACAGTTGTATTGTCCTAGAAGACTAAAGTCTGTTGAGCTCTTGGCATCAGCTCATACAATGCAGTGAGATCCTATGGCCTTCCCAGCTGAATTACTTCATAGAACAGGATGGGATTTTCAGGTTGTAAAGGACGGTCCTAATGTATATTAATCCTATATCCTGGGATATAGTAATCCTATATCCTGGGCTGTGCTAGATAAGACCAAGTGTTAAAAGCTGAAGTCAGGGGACACAAATGCTGTTGAACACAAGCAGCTTCTGTGCTTGTCAAATGCCTTCTGAAGAACTTCAGATATAGAAATGAGAGTAAAGTACCAAGTGAAACATGGGGAACCTGCTAGTAGTGGTGGAGCCTGAGGAATATTTGTCCTGCAAACAAAAGCGAATCCACACAGCAGTAGTCAAGGTGGGGGAATGTCCACAACGTGCCCTTAGCAAATGGTATTAGGGAAGAGGGTGTTTTTGGAGGGAGTCTGGGGTGAGAGGAAGAATAACAGAAAATTGATACATTCATCAAGAAAAAAGGTCATTGTGCTGGCAGTAATGGCAGTTAGAGGATTTCTTTGTATTACCATTGGTGTAAGTATGTTTCTTTAAATGTCTGGATAAAATATGAAGTGGTTGACATCGGAGTTGTCCCACTGGTGTGAAATTCCAGTTCTGGTCTTTGTGTCTTTCTGTTCCTTAGGTGTGTGGCAATGCTCTCATGAAGCAGTATCAGGGTCAGTTCTGGAAAATTATGCTGTATATCCAAGAAGAGTATATCCCAAGGTATGGTATCTATAGTTAGGAATGTCAAAGAATCCTTGTTTTTTTACATCTGAGTGTTTGCTCTTGGATGAGTTGTCCATCTTTTCCAGTCCCTGCCATTTACCCCAACTCCCACTTGTAAAGCAAACCCAACTTTCTAAGTAGATTTTGAACCATACTGTTATTTTTGCAGAATGGAAGAGATTATCGGGAATGACCAGATGGGCGCTTTCAGTCGTCTCAAGCAATTTGTGGAGGTAAGGCAGGTTTTGGGTATTTTTTCAGTTTTCAAGCATCTTGGTTCTTTTCCCCCTTTGTTCAATACATGCATCACTGTGATAATGATGCTGGCGCTGCTGATCACCCCAACCAAGCACGGGGATGTAACCCCCTCCCTGGTAACCTTTCAGTTACTGAATTACCCTAAATGACAGTTTAGATATCAAACATCTCACTTCTTTCTTACCTCATATCTGATTTGTCTCAGTGAAAACAATAAACAAAGTTCAGTGAGTAAAGCGTTATAGGTTGAGGAGGATTCTGCTGTGTCATTTCTGTAACAGCTGATTTTTATTGGTTGCTTCCTTATTTTTATCTGTTGTCCTGATCAAATACACGAGGAAATGGACACTGAGCCGCAGTCTATAGCGTTTGTTTAGCTTTGTATTCTGCATCTTTTCTTTTTAAGAAAGCTTGCAAAACTGTGATTATTTGAGTTGTTTTGTGAATGTTGACTTTGATTATTTATGGTATTAGAACGCGATGCTTTCAGGGTTTGTGTGTTCATTTCAAATTAAATTTTGATACATTTTATTAGCAATTTGATTGCATTTTCTTATTATTTGAATGTGTGCAGTAAGAGCCATCAACACTCCTTAGAAGAGACGGCAAATTAAAGTACACGTTTCTTTTTCTTTTGTCTTTTTCCACTAGAAATGCCTACAGCAGAAGGACATGCCATTACCAAAGGGCGCCCTGGAGTCTTCCTTTTGGAAATCATAAATTTATTTATATTTCTTTCTGTCTGGGTGTCGGTGCTTTCAGACCTGGCTTCCTGGCAAAATATTTCGTATAAAGAAGGAATATTCCATCATCCTGTTAATGTTTGGGTTTATGTTGGGCAGAACAAACTTTGATTTCTTTGTGGTTTTGTGCAAATAATTGGAAGTTATTCTTTGTTCTGAATTTTTATAAGTTCTCATATATTAAATTATAAAGGAAAAGTCTTCAATTTTTTTATACATTTCAACTTGTGGGAAATGTTTTAATTGTTGTATCCTGAAGACTTCTGGTTTCAGAAATTAAAGACTTCTGGACTGATGATTTGCACAGCGTTGTTCTGTTTCTGGAAATGAAATACCTCACAGCTTGATGAAATCTTAACAGAATAATGACTCTCAGAAACTTACTGCAAGAACTTTATTTTTGTATTTATTACATCTGCCTTTTATAATTGAATTTTTAATTATACTGACGAACTTGCATCCTGTTCATCTCAACAATGTCTTAAAACCACAGTGAGATGAGTGAAGGCACTTGGCCCAGCAGTGCTGGCATTACCTCTGCTGAATGTAGAGGGTGTACTCTCTGTTTAGAGATACTCTGTTTTAGGAGGTTTGCAGGGATAACAGTAACTCCATGGTTCTCCATGGTTCCACAGTTCCTGAAACTACAGAAATTCTGTGTCTGTTATCCATGAGATGGATGGAAGCCAATAATCCATTGTCTTATTTAAAAAAATGGCAAAATGGCGCATTAATTGTAGCACTTTTGCTGATGTTCTGCCATCCTTTGAGGAGGAAATGGTGCGTGTGAGTTACTTGAGCTGCATTTTCTAAGGACTCTTTTTCTGTAGGTGGATTTCTTCCCCATCAGTGTATGGGTTTTATATATCGAGTACTGTAACACTTCTGTACCAACGATGGATTATTCTGAGAGTAGTTTATTGTAGAAACCTGCTTAAATTAATAATAAAGTTTGGATTTTCTTTTTAACCTGAAGCAGTTTGGTGTTTTTTTTTTTTCTTTTGGAGAGGGATGGTCAAGAAAATCTACAACTCCTTGGTGAATACAGGAGATCAGAGTGACGGGAGATTTGTTTGATCCATGGTGCACTGCCCTTGAACTATTTTGGTGGTTTCTTAAGATGAGAAAATTTGTTCCTGAGTTCTAGAAAGTAGCGTGTTATTTTTACAGTGTACTCTTGCAAGTTAAAATTGTTACTATTTTTACCAGATTCCTTTTGTTATTCCTGGAGGCACCGAGATTTGAAGCCAGAGAAAGCGTGTTGAAGCCATATGAGAGTCTGAATTTAATTTTTATATAGCTTTGGAGAGAAAGGGTTGTAACATACCCTGGGATTCAGGCCTTTGAAACCTTTAACCTTGGCTTTAAAATTGACTAGTAAATAAGTTAAATTTCTGTTGGGTTTATATCATATATTTTGTAAACTGACTCTGGAGTTGTTTAGATGGATGTTAGGGGTGATTTTTCTGGGGTACTGGCAAGCTCCTTCCAGTTTTTTTTTGCCAGGTGGTGCTGCAGCAATATAACTGTCATCAGTAATGTTGAAAATGTTGAGGTTTTCCTATACTGAGTGGAGATGTTTTAATTACATCTCTGCAGTTGTGTTGCTGAGACACTTTGCCAAGGCAGTAATTGGTGCTGTCTGTGAGGAACCATCATCTGCCTGTGCCAAGACGCAGGGAGCGATGTGATGATGTTTATATGAGATACGATAGCTTGCTGCTTTTTTGCTGACAGGTATCTGTGGGAGCAACGCCAAGTATATGAAAGATTAATTGGGACTAAGATAAAGCATGAAGCTGGTACCAAGCATATTAAAATAAACATTATTAAAAAGACCAGATGTTCCAAGCTCGACACACAGGATGACGCATCTTGAATGTGTGAGAAGGCCAGGCTGGAAAAAAACGCCTGGGAATAAATGAATTGGAGATATGGCCGAGAACAGTCGCAAGAGTGTGGAATAGACAAAACTAAAAACATTCTGTTTGTCTGAAGGTCGGAAAACCGAGGAACTATATAAAGATCTGCCTGAATGAGAGAAGCCAGGAGCAGTAGAAGTGGCAGTAGTAGAACTTGTTTAATGTGGCTTCTGTATGCCGTGCTGATTAAAAGAGTATAATTGAATAATAACCTCGGGTGTGGAGGGGCTTTTTACCTCGGGTGTGAGGTTTTTTTTACCTCGGGTGTGAGGGGTTTTTACTGCAAGGAATGTGTCTCCTTCATTGCTGCAGGTACCAGGGTTTTGTAACATTTGTAGGAAAAATATCAGTGTATATTTTTAGAAGTAACTAACACGGTATCCTTTTCTGCCTCGGTAAAGGGCATCCAGGTACTTAGATACTATTTCAAAATCACTAAACAGCATTTTGAATTAAATGATGAGTGCACTTCAAAACAGCCATAATAAATATTCATTTTTAGATGTAGCTTGGCATTTCCTGCTTGAACTGATGGCTGGCTACGTCATGCTATTCTGTTTTCTGTCATTTTAGGAGTTTCGAATATTAGCCATTTGGTGTTAGATGTGATGCTAGTCAAGTCATGTCTTCCCCATGATATTTTCATATGCATATTCCTATCAAATATGACAAAAGAGAGCATCTCAGGTGTGAAAATACTGCACGTTCAGGAGGAGATGCATTCAAACTGCTGAGAGTCACATTCTCCCATGGAGACAACAGTGCCGGGCGGGTTGGGGTGCAGTCGCTGCAAGTGTGCTTTTTCCTTTTAAAGTACTTTTATTAAATAAAGTGTTATTAACTCAAAAAATCACTCAAACCCACTCATTGCTTTGATCTCATGAAGTTCTGAAGTTCTTGCTGAGCTCTTTATAAAAAAATAGAGCTTAGAGTAGGCTTTCTTTGCCAGATCTGTTTTAAACAGCTCGATTATACGGATGTCTCATTTTCTTTTCGAATTTATGCATCAGCTTTTCAAAAATAGATTCCTCCTGACGTTTGCAGCCTTTTGATGCTCTGTCCTTGCCAGGGCGCTTTGTGCCTCCGACACCGCTCGCTGCTGCTTCAGAGGCCGCTTTACCCGTCTAGATTTTTAATATTTATGGATATTTTTTAATATAGATGGGTACGGCTGCCTCTTGGAAGCAGCAGCTTCAAGATCTGAGCTCCCACCCGTATGTATTTTTAATATATACGGGTTAAAGCTCATATTTTTTGATACAGGTGAAAATTCGTGAGGCTGCTGAGGGACGTGGTAAAGCCTGGCCGAGGAGAAAGAGGCAGAAACAGCAGCTCTGGCCACGCTGGCCACGATTTAATCGTGAATTATTTGAGCCTCGCTGGGCGAGGGGCCTGAGGCAACACCCACCCCGCCATTGCTGAGGGGAGGAGGACACCTCCCGCCCGCCGCTCGGCCTTTTCCGTCGCCGTTCGGCACTTTCCGTCCCCGCTCGGCCCTCTCCGTCGCCGCTCGGCTCCCCCCGCCCCTCTCCTCACGCGCCGCTCCCGCAGAGCTCGTGCGGGCGGGGCCCCCTCCGCGCCCGATCGTTTCCGAAGCCCTTCGTGTCTTTCCGGCAGCCGGCTCTGCGGCGCATGACGTCACCTCCGGCCGCCCTATATAAAGGCGGGCGCGGGCGGCGCGCGGGGGCCGTGGCGGAGGGCGCGGGGCCGGCGGGGTTCGAGCTGCGCACCGACCGACCCGGTGAGCGTCCGCGGCGGCCGGCGGAGCCGCCCTCTCCGCCTTCCGCGGGCACAGGGGGACGCGGGGAGGGAACGGGGGGGCGAGGCCGCCGCGCTGGGGCCGGC
Source organism: Phaenicophaeus curvirostris (assembly GCF_032191515.1). NCBI lineage: Eukaryota > Metazoa > Chordata > Aves > Cuculiformes > Cuculidae > Phaenicophaeus > Phaenicophaeus curvirostris. The sequence goes on from NC_091411.1 coordinate 6,974,180, forward strand.
CCTGCCCGCGGGGCTCCCTGGGCTGCGGCTTCTCTCGCCCCTCCCGGCGGCCGGGGGGGGGTTGGCCTCAGGTGTGAGGGGGGGTTTCCCTCGGGTGTGAAGGGCTTTTTCCCTCGGGTGTGAGGGGGAGGTTTTCCCTCGGGTGTGAGGGCTTTTTACCTCTGGTGTGTGAGGGTTTTTTTTTTACCCTGGATGGGAGGGTTTTACACCCCAAAGGTGAGGGTTCTTTTATCCTGGATGCGAGGGATTTTTACACCCCAGAAGTGAGGGTATTATTTTACCCTGGACGTGAGGGGGTTTTACACCCCAGAGGTGAGGGTATTTTTATCTTGGATTTGAGGGTTTTACACCCGAGAGGTGAGGTTCGTACCCTGGCTGTGAGGGGTTTTTACACCCCAGAGGTGAGGGAATTATTTTACTCTGCATGCAAGCGTTTTTTTACCCTGGATGTGAGGGGTTTACACCCCAGCGCTGAGGGTATCTTTTTACCCTGGATGTGAGGGGTTTACACCCCAGCGCTGAGGGTATTTTTTTTACCCTGGATGTGAGGGGTTTTTACATCTCAGAGGTGAGGGTTTTTCACCCTGTATATGAGGGTTTTACATCCCAGAGGTGAGATTTTTACCCTGGATGTGAGGGATTTTTACACCCCAGAGGTGAGGGTATTTTTACCTTGGCTGTGAGGGTCTTACACCTTAGAGGTGTGGGTTTTTTTACTTTGGATGTGAGGGGGCTCTACACCTCAGAGGTGAGGATTTTTTACCCTGGATACGAGGGGTTTTTACACCCCAGAGGTGAAAGTGTTTCCGGGGGATCCGCCCCGGGCAGCCTCGCCCCGCGGCTGCAGCCCCAGCCCTGGGTCGGGGGTAGAAGCGTTTTTTGGTCAGGGTTGACAGCGCCTCGGCCCTGGGGGTGGGATGGAACATCGCTCGGCCCTCGCCAAGGTCAGCGAGGAAGCAGCCGAGGGGCTGGGCTGGCCCAGAGCCCTTCCCTGGGGGAGCTGGAGATCCGTCTGGAATGACCAGCGACCGCTCCCAGCCGAGCAGGAAGGCGTTCAAAAGAAACCCTCTGTCCCTTTCATATCTGTGTCGTTGTGTAAGGTTTCATCTGCATCGCTTTGTGCAAAGGGCAGGTGCTGTGGTTTCCTGCTTAAAAGAATCGGGATTTGTTCCTCCTCTGTTAACTTTGTTCTTAAATTTAATCAATCAGAGGAATGACAGCTTTTTCTCAGTTTGTTGCGCTCAGACACCTTGTCTGGTGACAGTGATATAAATCTGTACTCCTAAATCATAAATATGTTAAATATCATAGAATCACCAGGTTGGAAGAGACCCACCGGATCATCGAGTCCAACCATTCCTATCAAACACTAAACCATGTCCCTCAGCACCTCGTCCACCTGTGCCTTAAACACCTCCAGGAATATAAATATAAATATATAAATATAAATATATAAATCATAAATTTGTAAATGATTACTGAAGTAGGGTCACCATTTGCCCCGATAATTAAGGAAAAGCATAAGCTTTTGTAATTGTATGGTTTTTTTCAGCAGGTTTGTGTTGATGAGGATTTTCAGTAGCTATTTTACCATAAAACAGCTACATCTTCCAGTCTAAAATGTACGTGACTACTGAGCAGTCCTTCATACATATTTAAAAGGGTTCTGGAGATGGCGAATGAACATGTTAGGGAGGAAAAAAAATAAAACAGACCAAAAAATCACCAGCTCAGCCTGAAATGGTTCTGCATCCTTCTGGAAAAAAAAAAAAAAAATCCATTTTCTTTTGGCATTTTGTTTTCAGCAAAGTGCCAGAAGATTCTGATGACTGTGTTCACTGAAAGGCCTCAGTCAGGGATTCGGATTTATTCAAAACAAATATTAAATCCCATTGTGTGATTTTTATGCTGTTAAATGCAGCTAGCAATGATACTTATGTGAAGCCTTCGTTTGTCCTTACTTATAAATTGTGCAGAGAAAATAATGAACAAAAGTGTGAAAATGGGATGCTTTCTGCTGCATTGTGTGCAGGATCTGTAACTGCAGTGATGTGATTGTCAAGCTGTGGAAAATACTTGAACCAAGGCAGCAGGTTACATTGTTCACAAGAAGTAATTCCATTCTTGTTGAAAAAAAAACCAAACCCACCCATTCTGGTCAGATTGAAATAGAATTTTATTTTAAAATCAGATTTAGCTGCTATGTTTCTGTGAGATTCATAGTTGATGAAGTTAGTGAATGTATTTGTGGTTAGTTTTTTTAATAACAAAGAAAAAGGCAGGAGCAATAACAAAAGACTGTCGTTTAAGGTTTTTTTGCATGTTTTTCTCCTGCATGGCAGAAAGGTGGGAGAAGCCTTAAGTCTCCTGAAACAGGGTGGTTCCTCCTGGTGTGAAATTCCTATTTCTCAACTATTACATTTGGAGCTAACCTCTGTAATTAACGCAAATATCTTAGTATCTTTGCTGCCTTGTTTTTGCCTACTTAATGTATTTATGGGATGATAAGATTTTATTCATAAATATATTGCTTTTTGGGGACAATTCGTTGCATGGAGGAAATGATGTGAATTCCTCCCTTTTCTCTGCTCTGTGTTATTACAGTGTGGGAGTTTGTTTTTTGCATTTGTCCCTGGAGTGTAGGCAGCAGAAAAATGGGGTGGAGCTGACTGCAGATGCTGTCGATGGAGATTGCCAAGCGTTTTCTGGCATTGTGCTCCCATAGCTGACCGTGGATCAAACGGAGTGGCAGGCTGCCTTCTCCCTGCTGCAACCGATACACGTTGAACTATGCAAATGCCACGAGAGAAATGCAGTCGCTTCAGCAGGCACAAAGCCATATAACTGCAGTTGTCCATCAACTGCTTCAGGGATTGCAGTGTGCTCACAGGGAAAATGCAGAGCTGGGGGAGGCAAAGGAATTTTCAGTTAGAAATTCAGTGGCTTTAGGTACACTTAAGAACGGTACGATTAGCCATCTCAGAAATAACCTTCTGTTGCAACTGCTGCTTGTCTGGGGTTTGACTGTGGTAACTGAAAGTGACAATCTTTGTAGATATTTATTTTCAAAACCAATTCATAGAATCGTGGAATCACAGAATTAAGTTAAAAACCTTCTTACTGAGTTTGTGTCTTCAAATTAAGCCATCCTGCTTGATTATGCTGCAGCAAAATGTGTCATTTGCCACGTCTGGATAACTTTCTTCACGTTCTCTTTTGACCTTCAGGTAATGGTAGCCTTTGGGTTTTTTTAAAGCAAGCTGGAAAGGTTAATATGTACCAAATCAAGTTTTCCTGTTGGTATTTGTAACCTTTTTTGCATGGGGAGGTCTGTTGCTCACAGAATCTTGCCTAACGATAATGCCAAATTGTCCTCTTTGGCAAGGCACGAAAAGCAAAGTATGAAACATGTGGTGTGACTGAATATGTATGTAGAAAAAGAAAAAAAGAGTTGAGCTATGTCCTTCTACTGGTGAATGTTATCTTGGTTTCCCCCTCCCTTTTAGACTCTACATTCCTTCATCATGTTGTCGTCATTTCGTAAAGTCAAAGTCCAGGTATTTTTACACAATGCATGCAGTGTCATCGCCATCCTTGCCTGCCGTTATTGCAGTGACCTACTTGTGACAAACAGCCGTTCCTTTGAGTGGTTTCTTTAGAGCAGGCGCTTTACTTGTACTTCACCGAGTCTGATCTGCCTGTCCTGTCGTACTTTGAATTTCCTAATCTCTATCTGTGATGCATGATGTGTGAACGTTTCCTAGTTGTTGCAGTTCAGTATGATCGGGTTTTGATATGGATTAATTTCCTGAGGAATTTGTGTTTTAAAAAGGACTTGAGCAGTGTATTTTTACTTATGGCATCGAAAACCCGATCATGGTAACATTTATGTTGTAGAACATAATGCGTTTGCAGTGCGCTTTGGTTCCTGTTCCAGCTACTCACATAAATTTATAACCCTTATATTGTTGTTGTGTAGCTGTTCATACAACCATGTCATTTTTCCCTTCCGTGATGGTAAAATACATAGGATGTTTGACCCAATCTTCAGCTAGGTAGCACAAGCAACTAGATTTTATTTGGAAATGATAGTAATGTAAATGTTTATACCACAATTAAAATTACAATGGAAAGATAACAAGTGGGAATGGAGAACACTGGGGTCAATTATATAATAGCACATTACCTGTACAATCTGCATTTCTGCAATGCAGACAAGGTAATTGGCTTTCTTGGGAGTCTCAGCAGAGCACAGTCCTTGCCAGTGCTGCATAGTTTTATCAAAGGTCTGTGGTGATAGCAAGAACAGAACAAAGCCAAGAAACCCTTTGTATGTAAAGGGACCACATTCAGATAGGCAATCAGGTGCTATTATTTACATGGTGGAATTAAAATTTTAAGGCTAAATGGCAAAAAAATGAACAGGTCTTTCTGTATTTCAGAAGTGCATAGTCAGGGCTGTGCGCAAACCTTCTAATCAGCCTAAATCACTGGCTTTGCAGACTGCTTTAGTTCAGATGAAATTTACCTTTCTTTTTTTTTTTTTTTCTTTTAACACTACAGTTTCTTAAGTCCCTGTGAAATCTACTTGTATCTCGGGGCTTGCTGGAATTTCACCTGCGCTGCAGTTAAGTCTGTATAAGTCTACAGCACTGTGGCCCCTTCAGCACGTATTGGGGTTTTGTACTGCAGCACTTGACTTATTTTTCTGGCTTGGAATTTGTAACAAGGAGTATTTGGACACAGGGTTCTGCTGTGAGAAGTCCACCCTTAACATTTCATTGTTTTGTAGATTTAAATTCATAACAAACCAAATGACCAGGTGTTAATTTTGTCTCAGTAGCGTTTCAAATCTCTGGTCTAGGGTGTATGACATGGCATCCTTCAGTGACTTCTTCGTCACGCTGTGTGCTCATGCAGTTCCCTTCACAGGCGCAGGAGCCAGCGCTGCGCAGACTTCTCAGAAGGAATCTCTTTTATTTGCCTGCAGTACTCGTACGTACTAACTTAGCACTCGGCTAGGCAGTCGTATTGGTTTTGTGTTCCAGACATACGCAGTGGCTTGCTTCTTCCCAGCATTTTGAGAAAGCTGTGAGTGGGGGAAAGGAAAGCCGGAAAAAAATGAACGTTGTTTTCTTCTTTCCCTCCATCCTTTCCTTTTGAAGGTTATTTTCACCTCCACTATTAGAGTTCAGGGCTTTTTTGCTTAAGGAAGAAAAAGATCAGCGATCCATTCCTGTCCCTCGAGAGGGAGGCAGGAGAGAGCTGCCAATGTCAGTTCTTTTGGCCAGACTTAGGATCTAATAATGAGAAATGGGAAAAAAAAAATGCATCAAACTGCTCATGTGTGCATACTTGGGTAGCAGGGAGTATTTGATAAGGAAAGTACTTGTACTACAGGCTGTTACTGAATATACGTAACACACATCAGGACTTGTCTGAAGAGAAAGTCATTATTTTACTACAGCTTGAGATAGCGATCTATATACTGATGTCTTGCTTTTCTCAGGCAAAGTGGTTTAGTTCTTTAAGCTTCATGTAATTGTTTGTAAAAGTAAGCTGAAGTCTTTATGGTGCTGAATGTATTTTGCATTCTAGTTTTTAGATCCCCAGAAACATGTATTGGTAAGGGAATGCTGACAGCTCTTGTGTATCCGCCCAGGCGGCTCCGCCGTAATTCCTGTTTAACCCACCTCAATGCCGCTGTCTCCTGAACTTGAATGATGTTGCTGACATCATTGTTGTTGCACTGCAGTGTCTGTAAATATCTGCAGTTGTGTATTCCCATGCAAATTTTAGGGTACCCTCATGTACAATTTGTAGTGTCTGGGTAAGGCTCATCATCGTAGATTGAGGGATAGGAGTAATAAGGATTTTTTGGTTGTTTTTTTTTTCTTAAATTTACTTTTTTATTGGCTTTTTTTTTTTTTTTGGAAGAAACACCACCACAATGGTACAGTGCAAAGAAACGTTTCTGATTATTTTTTCAGCTAGGCATAAGCTGGCAAGTTGCTTTCTAAAATACATCTTGCAGCATAAAAGTACAGTGGCAGGTGCCTTTGGGGACAGGTAAGATCTGCTGGTTTGGGGACATCCTTGCAATGTCGCCTGTCTGGGCTTTTGGGAAAGCCGAGGCTCCTGGTGGGAGCCGGCTGGTGCTGTTCCTCCCACCCTGCTGCCTGGAAGCTTCGCCCTGCCTGACCTTATCAGCCAGCGCAGGCAGCAGCAGCGATGCAGGGAATGTTGTCTCTGCGCACAGCACCAAGGACGAGGCTGGTTATCTGGGGTTGGGCTGAGCATTCGTGTACGTCCTAACAGAAACCATGGTTTTTTATGTTAAAAACGTAAAGCGTAGCTTCTTGTTGGCTTTTCTCTTGCTGGGGCTGCAGTGGTTTCCATAGATGCCTTCAGATGATGTAGTCGAACTGAGAAGATGTAGGAACATCTTGGAGAATGGCTTTGTATTCAAGGGGGCTGCTGCAGTTTGAGTGTGAAAACACCGGAGGTAGGCTGCATCGTTCTGCAGCATCGATGACTTTTGAGTTCAGGGTTCCCTGGTGACTGCTGATCGGGCGCTGGCAGAGCACAGACTTGCTGACGTCAGCTGATCTGCTGCAGGAAAGAACAGTCTATTATTGCTAGAGCAAAGCACTTCTTTTACAATTGACTAGCTCGACTTACTGTAGTTATAAAAGGAGCCTTTCTTTTAACAAATTCGGGTAAAAAGATAAGCCAGATTGCACAATGAGAGGCAAACCAGCTACCAGGCTAAGTTACAGGAAGTTTTCTAAAATACGAAACTAATTTAAATGATAGTTGAAATAATTTCATTATTTGCATAATTTAATAATTTAAAATATTTAATAATGTAAAGTGATTTAAAATCACTTGGGCTGTGGAGTTTATTTCTAATTCTGAAGTACAAGTCAACAGCAAGAGGCTGTGCAGTTTCACAGCCTAACTAGGACTTCATTTTCTCCCAGTAACGTCCCTAACCAGAATAAGCAGAGGGGGGCTGCAGTCCTGCCGTACCTCTAGACTAACTGCCCCTTTGTTATTGCTGAACACCATTAAGTTTAGAAGAATGTTACCGGAATTCAAACACTGCACAGGAAAGGAAGGTTTTAGCGGTAACTTGCTTTCCTGGAGAGAAAAGGCTGTTTGAAAGAGTGCTGGCAAAACCAGCCGCTTTCTCGGGGAAGCGGATCTGCAGTTGAGCTCGGGTTATGTTCCAGGTTTTGATCTTTTAATACTCGGATACTCTAATCAAGTGGAGCCTTTGGTACCGCTGCCTGATGAAACCTGGACTTCGTTTATATAATACAGTCTGCACTGCCTATTTGTTTTTTTTCCTTGCCCTCTTTTGACAGTAATGAATGAAACGCCTAGAGCTGGAAGGGAAAGCAAAGCTGAATTTTCTTTCCTTCCTTCAAGTGCCGCAATGCAGTTGGGGCTCAGAGTTCACAGGAGTAACAACTGCTGCTGACACCACTGTCCTCTTGCAGGGTGGGGCTGCTGGAAGGGAGCTCTGGAATGTGTGGATTCGCCCCCATGTGTTCCTTTCTGTCAGATGGTCCCTTTACAAGTGCTTGGAGTCCAAATGGAAAACATGGCTACACAGATCACTTTCCAGCCTGTGGAGTTTTTCATACAATTATGCAAGTTGTGTGACTAATTAAAGCATGTGGCTAATTAATGACTTAAATACTAAAACTTAATTTTTTTAAAAAAACCATATGTTAAGAGATCGCCTGTGCCTTTTGTGCAGTCGTAGGCTGGGTGCCTTCCCTACCTTTTTGGTGGGAGATACATTTAACTTGATGCTTACTGAATTTATAATAAAAGCATTAAGTGAGCTATACCTGCAAACCCTTGTACATCAAGGCATTAATTTTGTAATTGTTCAAGCACAAAGTGTTTGTTGCAACAGCTTCTTGATATGCAAAGTGAGTTGTCAAGTAAGTGGGTAAATGTCCCAACTCTGATGATGAGGATACTAATTTTATATTTGTGTTACAGTTCTGTTCTAAGGCACAGTTCTGTTACTGAAAATGAAATTGCTTTTTGAAAGTTTAGGAACTGGAAACTAAAGGTTACGCCAATTTAATTGAAAGGAGATTAGGCAGCACAGCAGTGAGTTCTTCACTGTCTATGGTAACAATAACAGGGTTTAGTGTATAAAGCAACACGCAGGGATTTTCAGTTGAAGCGTCAGACCAAGATCACAAGTTATACAAAATGCTCCTGGACTTGTCTGAGGTCAGGTCTGTGAAGCAGGGTGAGCCTCTGTATTTCGTATGAAAGGCTGTGTTGGGAGTGGCAGAGTGGGTTTGTAACTCTCTTAATTGTCTGGGAGGACAGAGAAGAGACGCATCTTGCACAAAGATCTATGTATAATACATATAAATATGTATATATACATATTTCTGTGGACCAGTTAGCTGTTGGTTAAACAATAATATTCTTAATGTATATTGACTATTTTAAATAAGATCATTCCAGTTTTTGTATGTTATACAGGAAACATTTTGTGTCTGTATGTCTATGTATATATGTGCACAGAAACAGTTTTAACATGTGTAGGACACTTGCATGCTACAGTTGGTGGTGATGTGGCCTTTGCAGCCCTATTTTTCCAAAACAAGTTCAGTGTCTTTGTAGATATTCCTTTCTCATTGTTTTCTTCTAGAAGTGTGCTGGTTTTTTTGTTTTGTATGTATAATATTTTTAATATACATGGCTGCGTACCGAGCATACAACTGTAAGTAAACCACATTCAAGTTTAAAAACGCCGGCCTCCCTTTCATGGATCGCTTCCTACCCTGCTATTATTTTATAATACAAACAAAACTTTTTTTTTTTTTTTGGCTTTCAGAAAATGGATCCGAGTGGTGTAAAAGTGTTGGAGACAGCAGAAGACATCCAAGAAAGGCGTCAACAAGTTTTGGACCGTTACCACAGGTTCAAAGAACTGTCTTCTCTAAGGCGCCAAAAACTTGAAGACTCCTATCGATTCCAGTTTTTCCAGCGTGATGCAGACGAGCTTGAAAAATGGATCCAAGAGAAACTGCAGATAGCATCTGATGAAAATTACAAAGACCCAAGCAACTTACAGGCAAGTCCTAGTGGCATTTTGTGTTCCTGCATTGTTAACGTTGGGGCAAACCAGGTCTGCTGGGACAGAGCTAGTGCACAAATGTGCCTTGATCTGAGCAGGGTGAAGAAACATGAATGCAAATACCTGCAGCCTTGCAAAGCGTTCTTCAAAAGCCTGGTTTCTTTGCTGATGTAATTGGAATATTTCTGATAATGGATTAGATGCTAACTCAGCATAGGAAAAAGTTACACAGTGCAATGTAGTGTAAAACCAGTTTTGGTTAATCCTAGAATTTGTCGGATGCTTTGACTCTGTAATTAAATGTGAATTAACTCTTATTGCTTCCACCTAAAAAGATATTTATAAACAATTAGTTATGTGGGTGGAACTAGCTGGTGGGTTCTCAGATGTTTGAATGCTCCAGTGTATGACAGCAAACACAACAATGAAATAACTTAATTTGGGGTGTTTGAATCCACCTGTGAAACATATGGTACAGCTATGATTTCAACTGTGGTATTTTATTGTTTGTTTGTTTGTTTGTTGGTACTGAATATGCATAAAATACACTAAAAATCTTGATGTTGGGAAACGTGGAGGAGGGCTGTGCAGCAAATCTCAGTCATGTTCTTTGATGTTATACTTGCAGGGGAAGCTGCAGAAGCACCAAGCCTTTGAAGCTGAGGTGCAGGCCAATTCAGGGGCTATCGTTAAACTGGATGAGACTGGAAATCAGATGATTAATGAAAGCCATTTTGCATCTGAAACCATAAGAGTGAGTTTTAAAACTCTTCCCCACCCCCCCCAAAAGCCTTTTTCTTCAACCCTTTCTGCAGGTTGCATGGATAACTCTGTATTCTAAAAGACTTCTCAAAATTCTGCAGATATTTGATTAGTGAAATCGCAAGAAAATTTGTATTTTTCAAGCTTACAGGTATTTTTCTCTTTCATGAGCACCCAGCTTATATCTGTTCTTGGATCCAGTTCTGAGGCGAGCTATCTAGCAGTGGAGTCCAGGAGCCTGGACTGGTAAATCATCAGTAATGTAAAGATGTGTTGAGAGTCATAGGGCAAACGATTAATTATACTTGCAGTCCTTCCCAGAAAGGGACAATATCGAGAGGCAACAAATCCACAAGGCCTGGTGTCAAGGATGTTGACCACTCATTTTTTTGGTCCTTACAGATAGTGTTTTCATTTTCTGCAATGATGACTGTAAGTAACACAAGCAGCCACACCAGTAAACTTTAGGCATGTAACTTCTATGTGCTCTTTCTAGTGCTGTTTACTTTCTGATTAAGTTTTCCTGGCCACCCATTCAAATCTCTTTGAATTTGCATTCTGTGGCTTTTTCTGTGAGCAGCGTACAGCGCTCCATCTGCTGTTTGTCTGACAATGAACGTCCCTTAGGACAGATGCTTCCTCGATAACAAGCAGTAAGCTTTCTTCACATCCTTTTCTGAGACCTCTGTTTTTTCCTTTCTCTCCAAATCTCCCAGCCAACGTGATGACAAATGTGTTTTAAAAATCATTGCTGCCGCACCAGATAGGTTTACATTTGATGTTTGAGTGATTATCAGCATTTAAGAAGTCTGAGCAAACTGTATCTTCTAAGCAATGAATTGACCTGGGAGTTATTTTTTACTGTTTCTCCTCCGTTTTCCTCTGGTTATGTTGGTGTTCTCTTCTATTCCTACATATACGTACGTGTGCATTCCCCATCAGTTCTGTTTATCAGCTTCTTCCCTAGGACTCATTTTGTTAAATCTGCTGTTTCTGGACCTTCCAGTTGTTTCAGTGTTGGTTCTGGCTGCATTTTATGTTTAACACAAAGAAGTCCTCTTAGAGGAGTTTAAAGCTATTTTTTCTTTATAAGATTTGGATGCGAGCTCTTGTAACTTTTCAGAAGGAGAACTCTTGTCATATTTTTGAGATGATTATCAAACTTAACTATTAAGTTCATAATTTGGTTGTAGCTAAGAAGAGATGGTGACTAACAAAAGCAGATTTTTTAATACGTTATATAATAAAAAAACTGAGGTAATGATTATTTTGGAAATCTGATTGTGATTGTATAATCTTTGCCACAAATGGGGGGAGGGGGGGAAAAGCTTTGCAGTCGAGTGATCTTAAATAATACTGTGTCTTAGCTGCTCAATAGAAGTTATTTGTGTTCTGTTTGGAGTGGTAATTTGCCTTCTAACGGTTCAGTCTTTCACGCCGTACCGGACTGCGCAGCGCCCAATAGTAACGGCTACCCAAGTTGGGTCCCACATACGAGTAGGTGATTCTTGTGGCTGTGCGGTGCCGTTCTTTATGAAATGTCTTCTTTCTCCCTTGGTTGATAATTTGCACTCTGCTTTAGGGCAGTGGTAGGCAATAGTTGTGTGAGCTCTTTCCTCCCTTGGAACCTACCAAACTGAACTTTCTAAATGGATTAAGCGTGTGCCTGCCCATGCTTGATGTTCAAAAGCTTCTCTAGCATGACTTTCAAGTTTCAGGTCTCAGTGAGCAAAGTATTATACATGATGGGTGGAGCACATGCTTTCCTGTTTCACAAGTTGCGTTTCTGTGTGGGAGTGTGGTTTTTATTTTAATTGTCTATAAAATTTATGGTTGTTCCCAAGAGTTTTGAAAGGCAGAGTGCAGCCAGAGAGAAACTCAACTTTAAAACCAGTAATTGCTCCTAGTTATTCAGTATTATGTTACTACACAATGCTGGGTAAATAGATTAACCAACTACTGCTAAGATAAATGCTTAAAATATTGTGAAGTGGCACAGGTTTGACTTGAAACAAAATTTGTTGTCTCGCATATAAATCCCAAAATGAAAATAAGATTCCCTTATTGGGAGCTGGTGTGTAAAAGACTCGGCATTTGAAGGGGACAGTAGCAAATTTTTGTTCTGACTTCAAACTAGTGTAGAATTTAAATCAAATTTTATCTCAAAATGTTTACCTCCCAATTATGTAACCATAGCTATTTGATAGCTTCGGTAATTAATAACAAGTGTGTAAATACTCAGTTCAGTAATTTCTAATTTTATGTTTTTACCTCACTTCACATAATTTGAAAACTAATGGCTGGACATCAAATTGTTATGAGCTTTGTCTGCCTTTTGTCTAAAATAGCGTTTAAGATGTACAACTTGAGAAAAAAAAAAATCTTCTGCTAAGGTGAGGAAGGGAATAAATCTTATTTTCGCGGATACAGGATTTTAATAACAACATGCTGTTGTTCTAGACTCGACTGCAAGAACTGCACCGACTATGGGAGTTACTGTTGGAAAAGATGAGAGAGAAGGGAGTCAAACTGTTGCAAGCACAGAAGCTGGTGCAATACTTACGGGAATGTGAAGATGTCTTGGACTGGATCAATGACAAGGTATAATTATTGCCTGCCTCTGCTGTCTTCTTGATGGGAAACTTGATGTGTTTGTGTGGAAATTTTTTATCAACATATAGTTGCTGGAGCTCAGGTAATCAGAGACCTTTTAAAGGCACCAGTGCATTTCATAAGCAGTCGGTATGCAATCTACAGTTCCTTCTTTAGCAGCCACAAAAATAGGTACTAGACTCAGGGAAGAAGCCTGCAGGTTGGAGGGCATAGCTGAACATAACTCTCTTTGCTTTGAGGAGACCTTTGTATTTCTCACAGTTCTCAAATTCAAATTTCCTGTAAGAGAAATGTACGACATGTAAAAGCAAATGTTTTTATGAATCTTCTAAATGATTTGTTACAGAAAGTAGGCAGCCAAACCAGCAAGCAGTGTGTACGTAATTGCTTAATGATTTAGAGCGTCTTTAGATACACATTACATTGTAAGGACATGAGCTGCAGGAGGATGGTTGGCTGTTAGTCTTTGAACTCTGAGGAAACAGACCACAACCCACAGTATCAAGAAAACAAAGCCACAAAATTATCATATAGCTTTTCTTAACAATGGTTTATTATTATGTGTCAGCGTGGGTTCTAACTGTTCCTGAACATGACATTTTCTTTCATAAAGAAGTCTTGCATCAGAAACCAACAGCAGATGAGCGTAAAATAAACAAATTCTAGTCACTGTACTCTGAAATAGCATGGGCAATTATTTTGTAGCTTTACAAGTATGCTTTTCTGTGCACATTTTCTCTCAGTTTAGGTTGTTTCAGTAGTGATAGTTGTGTACAGGACAGAAAACTTAAGATAGAAGTACTGGTTATATTCAATAAAGTGAAAAATTAATAAGAGCAAGTAAGGTGAAAAAGTAATGCACTTAAGGATCTTCTGTGTTTTCTGCAATAATGGAAAGAAGGGGGACACGGGAGTGGAGTTTAATGCAGGAAGCGTTATAGTTTTAGATCTGACTTTAAGCACGGTGACCGTAACTGTCTTTGACCTGCTCAAAATGAGGACAGTTTGTTTCATGATGGTTAATAGTGATTTCCCATAGGTTATACTGAAATTGAATTTTTTCCCTCAATGTGCTAGGAGGCAATCGTGACCTCAGAAGAGCTTGGACAGGACTTGGAACACGTAGAGGTTTTGCAAAAGAAGTTTGAAGAGTTCCAGACCGACCTTGCAGCTCACGAGGAAAGAGTAAATGAAGTGAACCAGTTTGCTGGCAAGCTTATCCAGGTAAACATTCATGTGTGTTGACAATCAGACTTGCCAAGAGAGGTGTAACACAGCAAGCTTTCATCTGCAATTTCTTCTTTTCCTCTCTGATTTTGTAGCAGGTCTTTATAGTTTTACTTGGTGTGTGCTTAGATCCTTGGCTATCTTAATCCTGAATGGTCATTGTTTGATTCACTTGTTCTGCTGAACAGCTTGAGTAACTGCCTCAGCTGAGAATGCCCCTGAAAATGGAGAGTGCAGTGATTACCAAGGGAGGCTGTTGTTTTTGGGGTTAAATGTATTTTCCTTGGACAATCAAGATTAACAGATCTTCTCTTCTGGTGTGTCATCTGGGGGCTTGATGAAGGGTGGAGATGGGGCAGGAAGTTTTGCATTCCAGGAAAAAAACTATACTGTTAACAATCCTTTTCTCATTGACTAATTAGTACATAGGAAAACTCGAACTACTACGAAAGTACTGAATGCTGCTTACACAGTGAGGTTTCAGGAAAACTATTGTATTGGGTGATCATCTGGAAAGTACAGTAGTTATAAAATGATCTCTTGGAAAAACAGTGGTGTTTTAAGGTTTTGTCAGTAGATGTAAAACCATGGAACAGATGAAAATAGAATTTTTTCTTTTGCTTACCAGGAACAACACCCTGAAGAGGAACTGATAAAGTCCAAACAGGCTGAAGTCAATGCAAGCTGGCAGCGCCTCAAGGGGCTCGCCCTTCAGAGGCAAAGAAAACTCTTTGGGGCAGCTGAAGTTCAGCGCTTCAACAGGTACGACCTTGGCTGGATTTGCTGAAGTGATGTAATGTTTGTGTGGATGTTTAATGATGCACTCGGCTTTGTACAGTAGCGTGAGAAGAGCTGCTATTGTCTGTTATGTTTTTGCTTTACTCTTCCTCATGCCTTGTTGAATGAGAACCTTGTTCTAGAATTACCCTAGAATAGCCCTTCTGATTCAGCTTTTCAACACTTGGCAGTTTTGTTCATTCCTGCGAATGGCAATTTTGCTTCCCTTTCCTCCGAGGGCTTTTTCCCCCAGTTCTGTCCTAGATGAGCCCTAAAAGGGGTGTGTTTTTGTTGTTGGATGGATGTCAGTCCAGATGCCCTGGGGTCTTTGAGCAGTGTCTTTCTATCCTCATTTCCATCTGCAGCAGTTTGAGATTTGCTGTGATTAAGTTGGAGAAGTGTTCAGAGGAAAATGGGAAATGGACCTGCTAGGTGATGGCGCTCAGTGGTGCGATAATTCCTAGTTTGTATCTGGTGATGCCCTCTGAAGAATGGCAGGCAGATATGCTTCAGGGCTTTCTGAGATGTTTTTAAAAATAAGTCTATTTTTTTAAAGGTTTTTGGTTTTGTGGGGGGTTCTTTTAAGAATGGTTATAACTGGCTGTAGTGTTTATGTACATGGGTTTGTATGCCAGTATATCTGGCAGGCATACAGGAAGACATCCTGTATTCTTCCTCTTTCTGTACAAGATAGACTGCTTTCAATTTGTGCTTTGTTTTGAAGGGATGTGGATGAAACAATCAGCTGGATTAAGGAGAAAGGGCAGTTGATGGCCTCAGATGATTTTGGCAGGGACTTGGCCAGCGTGCAGGCTTTATTGCGTAAGCATGAAGGCCTGGAAAGAGATCTTGCAGCTCTGGAAGATAAGGTACCCATACAAAATGCATTTTACCTAGAATTTAAACGAGGTAACTGCTTGTGTAAGGCAAGAAGCTTATTCACTGTTTGTGACTGGGTTTAGGTTAAGGCCCTTTGTGCAGAAGCTGACCGTTTGCAGCAGTCTCATCCGATAAATGCTTCTCAAATTCAAGTGAAACGGGAGGAGCTGATTGCTAACTGGGAACAGATCCGGACTCTGGCAGCAGAGAGGCATGCTCGCCTTAATGACTCCTACAGGTAGGAATACTGTCATGCTGCAGTTACCTTTCCTCCTTATTTGAATTTGACAAAAGGCTCTTGGGAGGAGAAGAAATGGATGTTGTTTCCCAAATTTTTGCAAGATTCCAGTGTTTTCAGAAGCAATCTTGTTCACCATTTTATAATTTACCGTACCTTCTTGTAGTAAAAGAAATATTCATATGATAAGATCTTGTTTCTATGCTAGTCTGACTGTCCATGCAACATAATCTGTCAGGCCACTATTGAGAAGCCGTGCTAAAAAAGAAACTTACCCTTATATGGTGGTTAGTTTACATCCTTTCTGGTTTTTTTTTTCTGCTGTTTTTCTTCCCTGTGATGCAAGATTTATGGTGATGGAGACTTACATAAGTAATCCTTCTTCCTTTGCCTACCCTGTCATCATCTCTTCAGATCAATTAACAGCAAATTGAAAAGGGAAACAGAAACTGATCACTCTTGGTGATAAGTGTTAAGCACGTGCCAAAGGCAGTAACTGTAAAGGTGTGCTGAAAGGAATCGGAGGATTTATTTGCTTGTTTTAAGGCATGTGTGGATGGAAGGTTCTGTCAGTTCTCCCCACACACGCTGTTACAGTCGTGACAGAAGCAGTCCTGTGGGCTGTCTTGAAACACTGAGAACTCTTGATTTCTGTTGTCTTCAACATGCAGGCCTGTAGTTAGGAATATTCCTTTTACTGTCATTGTGAGTTATGTGCAAAATTTGTCACTGAGAAATTGATTTTGAGCCTAGAGTTTTCCTAAGTTTTTACGGAAGTCTTTTGTTTATTGACAATATATTTATTTGTTATTCTGATTGCATTTTTTTATTGTCTTCTTTTGTATCTCTCTGAGGAACAGCTTTTATGTTTGTAATCCTTTCTTTGGGGTAAGGATAGAGAAATGAATTATTTCCAACCATCTTTTTCTTGTGCTTTCCTAAGGCTGCAGCGCTTTCTTGCGGACTTCCGAGATCTCACCAGCTGGGTGACTGAGATGAAGGCTCTGATAAATGCTGATGAACTTGCCAATGACGTGGCTGGAGCAGAAGCCCTTCTAGATAGGCATCAGGAACATAAGGTAGAATGGTTATAGCCAAATCCAGTCAGCAACACTGGCTGGTTTGTATGTCTAACGCAGTATCTGAGTCAGAACTACTGGCGTCATATCACTAGAAACCTTTGAGCGTTAGACCAACACCGTCCTAGGCTGCTGATCTGTTTAATGTTTTTACTTTCTTCTTGCTAGTAGATATACGCGAATAAATAAGTGCTTATGAGTGCTTATGGTAATATTTTAGAAAAAATTAGACCTAAGAGCAGTTAGCTGGACCAAAGACTGCTTTAGTCCTCCATCACGAGGAGTTGCTCTAAGCTAGCAGAAAAAGTGCAACTTGAAACCAACCTTATGAGGAGCGGCTGAGAGAGCTGGGGTTGTTTAGCCTGGAGAAGAGGAGGCTGAGGGGTGACGTCATTGCTCTCTACAACTACCTGAAAGGACGTTGTAGAGAGGAGGGTGCTGGCCTCTTCTCCCAAGTGACAGGGGACAGGACAAGAGGGAATGGCCTCAAGCTCCGACAGGGGAGGTTTAGGCTAGACGTTAGGAAAAAATTCTTTACAGAAAGGGTGATTGGGCACTGGCAGAGGCTGCCCAGGGAGGTGGTTGAGTCACCTTCCCTGGAGGTGTTTAAGGCACGGGTGGACGAGGTGCTGAGGGATATGGTTTAGTGTTTGGTAGGAACGGTTGGACTCGGTGATCCGGTGGGTCTCTTCCAACCTGGTTATTCTGTGATTCTGTGATTCTGTGATTCATTTTTGTTTTAACATCTGAATTTATGCTGACCTTATCTGCATTGTAAGGTAGTACATTTTATTTTACCTTTCAACTTGAGTGCAATGTATTTAAAGATAGTAAAATGTTTATCATTTGCTGTCCAGGCTGCTGTCTCTGTATTTTCAATAGTAGCTTTCATGTTGTGGCACTCTCTTCCAAGATAAATTTTGGTAACAGATTATTGGCATCCCCTTTCACAGGGAGAAATTGATGCTCATGAGGATAGCTTCAAATCTGCTGATGAGTCTGGGCAGGCTCTGCTTGGTGCTGGGCACTACGCTTCTGACGAAGTTAAAGAAAAGGTAAGTTGAGAGCAAGAGCTCCTAGAATAATTTTCCCTTTCTTCTGCATCCCTTAACAGAAAAGTTCTTTTCCTGTTAAGATGTAAGCTACTAATTATCATCCCTCTTGATTACAAGGCTTTTTAATTGTATTTAATTAATATGTGTTTCCAATTCTCGAATTGACAGCTTCTGCCTATCTATTGGTAAGAATATTAGGACTATTATTACTGTTGATTAGGAACTGTACGTCTTTCCTCCAAAAGAAAAATGGTTTATCTATTTATCTAAGTTTGGATTTGCTATCAGAAGTTTCAGCAAATACTTAGTATTTCTAAATGTTGGGTTTTAAACTTGAGGGGCCTCTCATGAAGTCGGCATGTTGAAATGTCAAACATTCAAATGCCATAAGCAAGGGTGGGCCAGAGAGACTTCAGAGGCCAAGAGAGCAGGATGGTTTGGTAAAAAGCTTCTCTTACGAGTAGGTCTGCAGTCAGAAAGAGCAGTTGTCCATCAAAATTCTCTGTGTAGATTAATTTGGAAGAGGAGAGGTTTCTGGCTGAAGTCAGAAGGTTGTATCTGCTACTTAAGCTTCATAGACTGAGAAGAGGCTTCCACCGTACAGAGATGATGATGATGTCAGTAACAGGAGAATGATCCTTTACACAGGAGGTCGTTTTCAGTCCAGTGTTAACCAGTCAAGTCACAACTTAATTTTTACTTTGAGGTGGAAATGAGCCAGACTGTTAAATAAAATTATTGTATGTTCCTCTTCCCAATCCATCAGCTGACCATCCTCTCAGATGAAAGAACTGCCTTGCTAGAACTATGGGAGCTTCGCAGACAGCAGTATGAGCAGTGCATGGACCTGCAGCTTTTCTACAGAGATACTGAACAAGTTGACAATTGGATGAGCAAACAAGAAGTGAGTGCATGTCTTTAACTTCAGATAAGGTTGATTTTGTCTTCTGTGGACTTCACAAGTGCTTTTTACTAGTAACAGTGACTGCCACTAGATGAGCACTGGGGTGCTGTGCAGTTGTTTATCTGACTGCCCAAGCTGCTGCAAGGGCTGTTTCCATCTGATGCTGGAACTGTTAGTTGTGACAGTTTGGCTTGAGATGGCTTTCATGTGTGTTAACTCTTGTAAAATGCTGCTAGAATAAGAAGCTAAAAAGAATTATTCAGAACCTCTGGCTGTTAGAGGCACACAGGAAATGCTGTCCCAGTATATCATAGTTTACTTTTTAATTCTATTGTATGGTAGGAAAATTTCAGTGGCCACGCTTGAGTTGGCTTAGAGCAGCCAAGCATGGAAACATAAAAATCAATGTGTTTTGTTTCCTTACTTTAGGCATTTCTGCTGAATGAAGACCTTGGCGATTCTCTGGATAGTGTGGAGGCTCTTCTTAAGAAGCATGAAGACTTTGAGAAATCCTTAAGTGCCCAGGAGGAGAAAATCACAGTAAGACACATTAGATGATCACTAAATGGGCAAGAAGTAGAACAAGTAAATTTGTTGACTGGGGCAGAGATGCTGCTGCTGGGTGACAGAGAAGGATGGGGTTTGCTCTGGAGAATGATCCACTGATATGTGGGATGCATTCTCTGAGTGATATGTATTGTCTCTAAAATGGAAGATAGTGGAAAAGATAGGATAGGGTTTGATTGCTGCCACGGAGAGCTGAGTTACCCAGTGCTTGTGCATTACGCCAGCACTCAGATGGATGAAGATTTGTCAGAAATCTGCACTTTTACACATGTAAGGTGATGGTACAGATGAAGGGTCTAACAATACTGATCTTAATGGGTTTCTATTAGTTCTGCCATGATAAAGTTTTGAGAATGAGTCTACTGAGTAAACTTACTTAAGCAATTTTTACTACACCAAGTAAATGAAAACTGTCTTCTCTTCAGGCATTAGATGAGTTTGCTACTAAGTTGATTCAGAATAACCACTATGCCATGGATGATGTTGCTACACGCAGAGATGCTGTAAGTATCAAAGATATATTTGGACTGTAGACTTCAAATCATGTTCTGCTTTATTATTTTAAACGGTGTGGTTGCAGTATATAAGTCAGCAGAGCTCTTCCAAAAGTGCAGGTACAGTGATGGATCTCAGATGCTTAAAGAATTTAAAAACCTTTGCTTTTTTTTTTCTTGTTTTTTTTCAGCTGCTGAGCCGCCGAAATGCCCTTCATGAAAGAGCTATGTACCGTCGTGCCCAGCTGGCTGATTCTTTCCATCTGCAGCAGTTTTTCCGAGACTCTGATGAGCTAAAGAGTTGGGTTAATGAAAAAATGAAAACTGCAACAGATGAGGCATACAAGGTAAACAAAGATGAACGCTAGAGTGATTTTAAGGCAATACCAGGCTTAATGTAATCACTCTAATGATATGAAGTGGCATCGGTTGAAATGCTGCTGATGGTAGGCAGTATTAATTGCACCAGGAGGAACTGCAATTTCTTCCAACCCCAAGGGGGATTTTCCCATCGTGCTGTAATCATGCTTATTCAATAGCTCAAGTGTTCTGATTTCAAAAGCATATTTTTGGTACCAAATCCTCCGGTGACATCTTGGCATGTATATAAGCGTAGTCTAATTTTAAAAAATCCATTGGAGACCTCTAGATACTAATTTTGGATTGAAAAGCTCTTATTCTTTCTTCATCTGTAGGATCCATCAAACTTGCAAGGCAAAGTTCAGAAACATCAGGCTTTTGAAGCAGAGCTTTCTGCTAATCAGAGTCGTATTGATGCGCTGGAGAAAGCTGGCCAGAAGCTGATTGATGTCAACCACTATGCATCTGATGAAGTGGCAGCCCGCATGAATGAAGTTATCAGCTTGTGGAAGAAACTTCTGGAGGCCACTGAGCTCAAAGGTACGACTTGCTCAGAGGAGTATGGGCAGCTCTTTCCTAGAGAGATTAGCTGGAGCAGATGGGGAGTGAGTTGACTTAAGTTTTTTCACTTCATTTATCTTTTCCTCTTGCCACTCTGTCTCTCAGGTATAAAACTGCGTGAAGCCAATCAACAGCAGCAATTCAATCGCAATGTGGAGGACATTGAGCTGTGGCTTTATGAAGTGGAGGGACACTTGGCTTCTGATGATTATGGAAAAGATCTTACTAGTGTTCAGAATCTCCAGAAGAAACATGCCCTGCTAGAGGCAGATGTTGCTGCCCATCAAGTAAGGGAAATAATTTTTCTTCCTGTCCTTTCAGATCTGCTCACTCAAAAGCATTCACTGCAGAGATGTTAGAAGGTCTGTGCTTCTGTAAATTTTTTCTAGCTTTGGGCTTTACAGTTTATTTATCAGAAATCATTTTGAACTGAAATGTAAATTGCATGTCTCTTAAGAAAAGTATCTGCGTGACTTTTTGAAAAAGCTTATTTTTGTCAAATAATTCCATCTTATGGCCTGCTGACAGCACCACATTGTTTTGTGCTGTGAATGCCAACTTAAAAGATGTGCTGTGCTTTGCGTAGGAAATAATATCCCCTTAGACTCTCCATTTACAAACAGCTTATTCTTGTTCAGTTTGTTTTCATGTAGCTCTAAGAAATGGGAGGGGAGGGGGAATAGATCAGTTTTTAAATATAGAACTTCATAGCAAATGGTTCCTTTATTTGCAAATGATTTTTAGAGGAATTAAATCCAGAGCAAGAAAATCAACAAAATCTGGGTTCCCACAGCTGGAACTATGTTGTTAACAATTGAGAGATGGTTCATCCAGAGTGGCACATCTGTAAAGTTAAGAACTTCGAGAATCTTTTGTTTGTTTTATGAAATTGGCAGATAGAAGCCAGTTACATTTGTGTAATGTATTGAATGTTGTCCAGGATGTAATTACTACTGAAATTACTGCACTGACGGTGTGCAGCTGAGGTTCTTTTCTTCTGTGACTTATTAGCTAAGACCTGGAAGTCTTTTCAGTTGCTGCAGCCATCTTGCAGAAATTCTGATGTAACACTATTGCTAAATTAATTTTAGGATCGAATAGATGGCATTACCATCCAGGCACGCCAGTTCCAAGATGCTGGGCACTTCGATGCTGACAATATCAAGAAGAAACAAGAAGCTTTAGTAGCTCGTTATGAAGCTCTAAAGGATCCAATGGTAGCTCGTAAGCAGAAACTTGCAGATTCTCTTCGCCTGCAGCAGCTTTTCCGTGACATTGAGGATGAAGAGACCTGGATTAGGGAAAAAGAACCTATTGCAGCGTCAACAAACCGAGGTCAGTCCGAGATGTCCAGGATTTAGGTGTCAAAATTGCTCTGTTATAACTTGTCTCTGTAGGGAATATTCCTTGAAAGTTTCAGAAATGTTTGTTGTAATTACCGTTGCCTGGAGTTGTGTATTTGCCATCACCCATGGTTCTTTAACTGGTACTTTTACAATTCCAATGGGTAACTTAGTTTTCGTAGTGCTCTGTCTTAGTTGTGATGGTACCTACTCTGCAAATTTGCCTAGCGCTGATTGCAGCATCTTTGACTTTTTTGTTCAGGCTATTGACTTTGAATTAGCTGATGAACTATTTTATATCTTTCAGGCAAGGACTTAATTGGCGTCCAGAATCTGCTAAAGAAGCACCAGGCTTTGCAGGCAGAAATTGCAGGCCATGAGCCCCGCATCAAAGCAGTCACCCAGAAAGGAAATGCTATGGTGGAGGAGGGTACGTCTCAATGTTTTAACTCTTCCTCTTTCAGAAATCTTGACGTCTTTGTGCTGGACTTTGTTCTCTTGCCCTGTGCAATGAGTAATCATTGCCTGTTCTTATCCAGGCTATAGGCAGGTACCTCCTAGCAGGATGGACTTTGGGTCATTCTTTCACCTGAGTATAAAAATAGATTCCTTGATGGAAACATGTCACCATTTTCACAGATTTCCATCTGCTCTTGGCAAACACGAATGAACCCTTTATTCAGCAGCTTTATGCCTATGATATTTAGTCTCCATTTCTAAATCTATTAAAGGTTTCTATCTGAGATATATAATCATGATGTGAGAAATGATCCTGGACAAAGGCAGTAGGAGTCATTCTTGCTTTTTCAATAAGTATGTATCTTTATTTCTGACTGGATATTCTTAACACCAGAATACTTAGAAAATTCCCCTGATTCCAGGATTCATAACACAAATCTGAAATATTTCGGTTGTCAAAAGTATGCCACTGGGAAGAGGTGACCTTTTCTGTTTCATCATTGAGATGAAATGTTTTGGTTTTAATGGTTAAAATATTCCTAATACAGTTTGACTGACAGGTACAGTGTTTTCCAGTCTGAGGTGGAAGGACAAGCTGGGTTATGTTTTCATTATTGTAGGCAGACTAGGCTACATAAGTTTAGCAGATCCAATTTCTGTGACTTTCAAGAAGTACAAGTAATCTTTTCACGTTAGTTAGTTATGTCTCCTTAAGTCCTTCAGTTTGCTGCCTTTTTGTTGTCTAGGACATTTTGCAGCTGAGGATGTGAAAATCAAATTGAATGAGCTGAACCAAAAATGGGACTCCCTGAAAGCTAAAGCATCTCAGCGTCGACAAGACCTAGAGGATTCCCTGCAAGCTCAGCAGTATTTTGCTGACGCTAATGAGGCAGAATCCTGGATGAGGGAAAAGGAGCCCATTGTTGGCAGTACAGACTATGGAAAAGATGAAGACTCTGCTGAGGTATTTGAGATTGTTGTTTGAATCAGTTTTGCATAAACACAGCGAGGATTTGTTCAATGGTAAAAAAAAAAGCTCTGCTAATTTCAGGATTCTTAAGAGAAAAGGCAGATAATTCTTGTATCAAGCTGAGTTTTGGCTCAGAGGCAAAAGTTGGCAGTTTTTCCTGTGTCTTGATTTTTGCACGTGAAATTCTGCTGTGCAGTGTTAAACCAGTTTTTAGGAAACTTTACATTTGTATTAATTTTTAATAGGATTTTAGTAAAGTACAGCAAAAGTAATATCAGCAAATTCCTTGTTTGATGTTGCATTTCAGTATGAGTCTGATTTTCAGCAGCTCATTAGTCTGGAAGTAATTTTTTTGTCTCTAGTTATTTTACTGGTGTCGTTCTGTAGCCAAGCACCATGTCCCAGACGCTGCTGA
This sequence comes from Phaenicophaeus curvirostris, assembly GCF_032191515.1. Lineage (NCBI taxonomy): Eukaryota > Metazoa > Chordata > Aves > Cuculiformes > Cuculidae > Phaenicophaeus > Phaenicophaeus curvirostris. The sequence goes on from NC_091411.1 coordinate 6,998,001, forward strand.
CTGACGCTCTGTCAAAACGAAGTGCTGTTTAAAGGCACGATTTCAAACTTAACACTATTTCCAGAGTGATATGTGGGATTCCTGGTCAGAACAGAAGAGTGTTTCTCAGATAAGGTAGAGGAAAAGCAGCAGAAGCATTTGGACTATCAAGCCCGTGAATAAATAGAAGTCGTTATTCCCATGGAAGTCACAGGACTGGCAGCCCTGAAAAACCCACTTTCCCCGTCTATGGAGACAAAGTACATAGTTTAAGCTGAATAGTATTTGTGAAATGGCTGGGTGTACACATTGTTTTTATCATTTGTTTTCAGGCTCTTCTGAAGAAACACGAGGCTTTGATGTCTGATCTTTCTGCTTATGGCAGTAGCATACAGGCATTAAGGGAACAGGCCCAGTCATGCAGGGTAAGGCAAGGTGCTAATGATGTTGCTAAAATTCTTGGTTCAGCAGAAGTTAAAGAGAAAGCTTAATAACAGTTGTTAGTTTTGAGAACTTACTGCAGGCTGTTCTTGATTTTTTTCAATAAATTCAGTGTTCTGCTTTTATAATTATAAAAGACAGCTATGTTGCATGGCAAGAAAACAGTATAATGTGATGGGTTTTGAGATTTGAGTACAGACAGCACCTAAAGTAAGTCTGTCTGCATTACATTTATTTCAACAAGTATAATTTTAAGGCCCTTATAGCAGCTTTCACTAAGGCTGAAGTATATTTTAGGACAACTATGTTGACTATAATAAACATGGACCAACTAATTTTCTCGCATACTCCTTCTTTGTTAGCAACAAGTTGCTCCCACAGATGATGAAACTGGAAAAGAGCTTGTACTGGCACTCTATGATTACCAAGAGAAGAGTCCCCGGGAGGTGACTATGAAAAAGGGGGACATCCTCACTTTACTCAACAGCACCAACAAGGTATGCTCCTGCTCTCTGTTTTGCTGAGCTGCTTGGCTCACTCGGTGTTCTGTGGAGTGGTTTTTGGGTTTGTTTTTATCAATGAGAATGTTCAAAGAAGTTAAAGAATTTGCACATTTAGCCTGTATTCCCATTCAACCCTTCAGCGTTACCCCTTCAGCTCATTCTCGTGACTCGTCTATAGCTGCCAGCTTTTCCCAGTCAGACAACCAACTTGCACTACAGGGTGTATATCTGTGGGAAAACTTACTTCCGTGCTGTTAAGGAATTTTTTGACCAAACACAAGAGGAGACACAGAAGTAAGGCGTAGATATCTTCAAGAGACAGTTTGTTTGAAAATATTTCCATGGAAGGAGGAAACTGGTGTGAGCATCACTGGTATTCTTGTGTTAGGAGCCTCTAATTTGCAGCTTTCAGTTGCTCAGAATACCTTGTGCTTGATCCTTGTCTCACAGCAGTTGGGTTTTTTTCCCCCCTCTTTCTTTCCAGGACTGGTGGAAGGTTGAAGTTAATGATCGTCAGGGCTTTGTACCAGCTGCCTATGTCAAAAAACTAGATCCTGCCCAGTCTGCATCCCGAGAGAATCTCCTGGAAGAGCAAGGCAGCATAGCACTGCGACAGGAGCAAATTGACAACCAGTAAGACCTAACTGATGAGCTATGACAACCATCCAGCGTTTGCTGGCTTGGCCTTTGCCTCACATATGCCAGAAGTTTAGATTGATGCCTCTTAACACTAGGGAGTGATTAATTGGAGCAGAATGAGGGGCTCCTTTACCAGCAGTATCATACTGAGTTGTTTTATCCTTATTCTAAATCTTCTTGTTGCTTTCCCCATTTTTTAACTGTGAAACTCATGACACTAGAGCTCAACTTGCTGTCTGACTTCAGTATTTTATGTGTTCCTTTTGTTGTTGTACCTAACGACTTAAACTTGTTTGTGAGTTATATATCTGTCCTAAGCAGCTCTTGTATTTGTAGTTGTCACTTCTAAATGTGTGATCTGTTTTGAAGAGCTTTCTTAAATTTGGTTACATAAGTACAGTGCCCTCCCTATACAGGGCTGCCTCTGGAGGTGACCTCCTTGGGAGCTGTGACTGCATTGGCGCTAGCTCGTTACTCTCTTTGCTGATATGTGGTGCCATTATTTGTTGCCTTTATATGGGCTAAAATATCCCCCCTCTCCCTTTTTTTTTTCTTGTAAAAGAGGAACATGCCATCGCAAATAGAGAAAATTGTATGGCCGCTTTGGTAATGACCTCTTGAAGCACATGGTGGTTGTAGATTAGTTCAAGAAAGGGCTGTGGGCGATAGCTGTGAACTACTGGCTCATCTTATCAAACCACTTGGAAGCCAAAGCTGAAAGTTTTATGCATACTCCCATCTGTTCGCACAGCTGCGCTGTCATTCTGCGCAATAATTTCTTCCCACTCAGTTGTTTTGAGTCACCAGTTATGACAGTGACGTACAGTAATTGCTAACTTTAGCTCTAGTATTAAAAAAACAAAAAAACTCACCCAACCAAAACCTCACATAAAAAAGACTCCTCAGAACAAACAAACAAATAAAATTAATAATAGAAAAGCTTGTACCAGTGAAAAGAAAGGAGGCTGGAAAGCTGTGGCAAGTTATTCAAGGTCTCCATAAAGTGCCTTTCGCTATGAGTTTGCGTGCTGCTTTTGAGAACTAGAACAGCCGTGCCTTTTTTAGAGCCAGGGAGAGGGGAGTGCCTTTTAGTTTACAAAGACATGGCACAACGGTCAGGAAATGAGGAGACCTTATAGAGAGAGTTCAACTGTACTGCTGATGATTCCTTACGTGAATTGTACTCCTGGTCCGATTTGCTTTGTTTGCTTCTGAATGACATCTAATTTTCTCCATTTAAATGTAACTCTTAACCATCTCCTACCACAGACAACCCACGGATGGAGCTGCTGCTTTCATTATTTTTGTTAATCTGACTAATTTTTTGCATGCATTTGCTGTGCTCCCTCTGTCTGTGCAGGACTCTCATAACTAAGGAGGTCGGCAGTGTATCTCTGCGTATGAAACAGGTCGAAGAACTGTGAGTAGGATTAGCCCTTTCTAAACCATGCTGTCTCCATGCTGTCACTGTTCATTCTCCCTTGGTTTGTTTCTTTGTTTGGGAAAACTGCTCCAAAGAAACATGAAGGAAGCAATTTCTGCAGTGTGAATTATTTTAGTTTAGATGAGTGTTGTGGTGTTTCGTGTGTTCTGTGTAGCCAGCCAGCTGCACATCTTGTTGGTCATCTCCATGCTGCTAGATTGGTCAGTGGTGTTGATTTCCATTATGCTGATTTTGCTTATTAAATGAGGGGTTTAATGATATCCAGCCTATTTTCTCAAAAAGCATATCTTGCATTTTCTGAGGTGCAGATAGAAATATTAGTTTGTTGATATATCTAAAATGTACATAGCCAGTGTAACACGACATGAATACCTTGGCGTTTGGGAAAGATGGGGGTCATCAGAGTTAAAGTGACATTCATGCTGGATAGTCAAAAGGCATTGGCTTAATTATATAGAATGGTTTTTATTAATTATAACGTTAACTTAATTTTCAAAATTGTATTCAAGTCTTCTGGAAAAAAGACCAAATTTACATTATGGTCTTGGAAGTTGCTGGGAGATCCAAAGCAAGAGTGTTCACTGGCTGTGCCTGACTGTCGTCCAATAGAGAATATGATTCTTGAGAATCAAAAGTGAGAGTATTATTTTAATCTCTGAAGTGTTGTAAAGCAACTTTGAGGGAAGGTCTGCTGATAAAGGAACTTTGCCCTAGATCATCTGTGAACTTTGCAAGTGTTTAGTACCTGAAATTGTATGCTGGGGCAAACTTCCACCATGGGGGCAGGCTTCAAACCAGTGTGTTCCGCGTGCAGTAGCTCATTCAAATCAAGGTAGAATGTTTCAATTCAAACCCAGTATGAAAGATTGTCAGTTTTTTCTATCCAGCCTTAAACTAAGATGGACAGGAAACCACAAAGTCTCTGCTTCCATGAAAAGACGTAGAGTTGATTATCACCTTTATGTATAGCCCAGGACAGCAAGGATTTCTTCAGCAGATGTTGTGATCTCTGACTTAGGAAAATGAAGAGTTCAGTGATGTAGCAGGTTAGGAGGTGCAGTCGTTCAGTATTTGCCTGTGTGCTCCACAGTGGAAAATAAAATCATTGCATGGCTGCCCTTTCCAGTTTGAGGCCCCTGCAGAAATCTAGCAGTGTCTCAGGTTATTTGATGTAATAGCATCAAAAAGGGTATCCTTGTGGCTTAATAATGAGACTCAGTTGCGGCTGTTGATCACTGCAGGAGGTCAGTGTGCAATCGGAGTCAGGATATTAAATAAAATTCTAGATGCAGCTGGAATATCTCATCTTCAGAAGGCTTAAAATAGGGGAGCAGTAAGAGTGGGTGTTAGCGTGTGGCTTTTCTGACGGTGGGTTCTTTAAAGCAGTCACTATATGTTGTGAAAGAGATCTGCAATTCAGTTTCAATGACTATAAGAGTTCCATTGGCTTTTCTCAGGTTGGTTAATAGAAATTGAATACAAGACATCTTTTTCTTGTGGCTTTAAGTAAATGGCTGGTCTTCTGAGGTTTGGTTGCCTGTTCAAACCGATTAAACGTTTTAGAGGCTGTACTATGCATTCATTCTAATGTAAACAAGGAGTGATTTCACTGATGATGTTGGGAGTTCCACAGATACAAAACCGGTGTTGAAGTGTTTGAGTCAAACGGAAATGAGTTTTACGAATTTTCCAGTTGAATATAGTTGCATCAGTAAAGAAATAACACGTGGTTTTAAACATTCAGCAGATTTTTACACAAAATAATGTCTAGGTAAGACGTTTATCCCCAATAGCTGGGAAGCCAGTGGATTTTAATAATCTGATGGCAAACTTGATGTTCTATAGAAAACCACTTTCCAGAAAATAGGACCCTATGGCTTCCGTGCTGCTGTAGCTTGAGAGCCTACGTTGACCTGAGCTGTGATTTGGGTTTGCTTTTGCCCAATGAAATGCTGCATGCGACAGGTCTCATTTTGGTGTGTGTATCCATGTAGAGGAGAAACATGTGGAGTTTACATCTACTTAATCATCCGCGAGTAGATCATTCTGTAGAAGGACAGCGTGTGGAGTGCAGGGATTTCCCACATCTTTGGTGATACCAGTACTTGGTTAATTGCTGTGACTCTGCTTGCTCCGGTCTGACTGCCCCCTGCTTTCCTTTTCTCCTCGTCCCAGGTATCACTCTCTTTTGGAGCTGGGAGAAAAACGTAAAGGCATGCTGGAAAAGAGCTGCAAAAAGTTTATGCTTTTCCGTGAAGCTAATGAACTTCAGCAGTGGATCAATGAAAAGGAAGCAGCGCTCACAAATGAGGAAGTGGGTGCTGATCTGGAGCAGGTGGAGGTGCTACAGAAGAAATTTGATGATTTTCAGAAGGTATGTTGAAACACTGTATAATGTATGTGTTTGGTCTCTCCCCTCAGGCTTTCTGATCATATATCCATAGTAATTTTTTATAGCTGAGCATGGTCGAAAAGGAAACAAAGCTTTCGTTTGGAATAAAAAGGTGTATATACACTTTTGTAAATTTTATTTTGTGAGCATGGTGAAAATCCCACATTCAGACTCCTACGGTTGGTGCAGTCTCCAGGTTGCTACATACTTCCTAGCTGTTAGAGAACTGAAACTCTTTCAACACATTGAAACCTGCCAAGCTTTGGAGGAATTCCATTTTGTGTAAAGTATAAGCTTCAGTTGAGCTGTTCCTCCTCCTTTTTGTTGAAAGGAAAGATACATTTGAGTTTCCATCTGTAGAGTTTTTCCCCAAGATAAGAAAAAATAATTCTCTGCTTCGGAAGGCTGGTAGGCTTCCAGATTTATTTTTTCTCCTACTGTTTGCAATACTGGTCGCTTATTATTTTTCATGGCATGAGGTGTGAAAGAATTGCTTGGGCAGATGTATTCATTCTGTCCACTTTGCTAAGATGCTGAGCACTGAAGGGCAAAGATGCCTGGCCTTGCGCATTGGAGAAGGCAGTGATTTGGCAGTTCCGTGGATATGATCATGTTTACAGCTTGAAATCTGGCTAACAAACCATTTGAGCCAACCTGCTGATGTAGGTGAGAAGATGATAGCAGTTACTGGACTTGGGATCTTTTAAAATAAGCGGATGGTTGAAATGAAAATATCACCTATTAAAATCCAAGTGCAAGTTCTCCACTACTTCTTTAACCAAGCTCCCTTTCTGCCTTATAGAAAGCTCTAGGTCAGTTTGTTTAGCTGGCAGCTTTTCAGTGTCTTAGTAAAGCTACTTTTTAAGTTGGCCCTTTAGCTTATTCATGCAGTATTATGGACAATGGCTTTAGATCTTCATGTTGGTAATGTTATATACTCAACAGTTTAATAGTTTATCCCATTCCTGATTGCTAATTAACTTTCTGTATGGAAAACTCTGGTGCATTTCTTTAATCCATTGACGCTTGGTGTTGGCAGTTGGGGTTCCTTGATGTAGGCTCTGATGTCTTGTAAGTTCCATTCAGTGGTAACTGAAGGTCAGCTCTGGCAAATTACAGCTGTTTACCAACCAAGTACCAATTTGATCCATGTTTGGCTTGAGTAAATATTAATGCTGTGATATTTCTCTGTTCTGTGCAGGACTTAAAGGCCAATGAGTCACGTCTGAAGGACATAAACAAGGTTGCGAATGACCTGGAGTCGGAAGGGTTGATGGCAGACGAAGTGCAAGCAGTACAGCAACAGGTCCACTTTTTCTCTGGCTTGGTCTAATCCTCTTGAGAAGCAGATGACTTTCTTCATTTCTTTTGTTTGTTGTCTTCTGCTTTGCGTGTCGCAGCAAGGCTCCAGCTGCTCATTTTTGCTCTCTGCTCTGATAAACTGGTGTTGTAACCAGAGAGAGGTACTTGATGCCTGTTCTGTAGTGTGGCCATCACAAGGGTACCCTTTGAACTGTTTCTTTTTAGATAGTGCTACAGCAAACTGCATCATCTGGAGCTTTTTTTTTTTCTTTTTTTTAGGAATGGGAAGTCTTTGAAATAAGATTGAAAGTCCTGGAGGGTCCATGCATTAGCTTTGCTTCACATAAATTTGATGTTTTAGCCTTTATTTCTTTGCAGGAAAAGTGGTGAGGAGTGCTAGGGAAAGAGGAATAAAACAGAAGCTGAACTTACAGTGGAGGGATTTTGTGGGTTCTGGTTTGGTGGTTTTTTTTTTTTAGTAGTATACCTATTTTTTTGCCAGCTTTTCACATACTTGTGCTGTTTCTGTGAATAATTCTATCCAGTGCCAACAGAGTATTGAAGCAGCTTGTTTATTTTCTGAGCTTTAAGTTGCTGCAGTGCAGTAGGTGGTTGAGAGGTCAAACTCCAATTTCTGCTACGCATTTAGGTTGTGAGAGCAACCTAGGGGGTTAATTGTGGGTTAATGACATGCTGGTAATGAATTTGTAGAAGGATGGAAGCGTAGCTCCTATCTTCCCTTTCTCATAAACAGTAAAAGTTTTCTTTCTGTTAGAAATTAACCATCTGTTTCTGTTTGTCGTCTTTCCTTTGCAGGAAGTCTATGGCATGATGCCCAGGGTAAGTGTTAATTTCTGAGATGGGATGGTAATTATAACAGATTTGGGATGTACAGGTAGAAGTTCAGCCATAATTATAGTTCATTTCATGAAGAAACTCAGTAATGACTTTGAGTGGACATAGAAAGATTATCTTATCTTTGATCTCTTTATATGCGAGGTGAGACACTCAGGAAACGAATGCAGAGCAGGCTAGCCCAAAATGACACAAATACTTGTAAAAAGTTATTTACTCTGTTAAATATTGAAGGAGAATTTCCCAAGATTCCTAGTATATTCTGATAGTTTTAGATTTTGTTTATCTTTTAAAGCTGTTTTTTCATGTTTTCAAACAGGATGAAACTGATTCTAAGACAGCCTCTCCTTGGAAGGTAGGTGTCATTACTTAGTAGCACTCAATAGGAAAGTAAAAAAACTACAGCACATTTGTCTTTTTTAGATGATACACTACCTCGTATGCCCTTCTTTCTGTTTTTTATAGTTCCCCTCTTTTTCTTTAAGACTGTTGAAAAAGTGATTTTAATGATGTCCTTACCTCAGCAAGTGTTTGAATTGGTATCGGTTTAGGGTTAGTGAATTTCACGTTGCTTTGCTTGTTTACTTCAACAAACAGGTTACAAATATTTGAGCATTCAGCAGGAATTCAGCTTCTTTCAGCATATAAAGGTGTCATAGGTGCTACTCTTGGTTTTAAAACTAAAAGACGCCTAGGCCAAGTCAAGTAACTACAGCAGCTCTGTAGGTACTGTGAGAATTGCTGGGATAGCCACAGAAATTGCCAGTTTGCCTCTATGCTGCAAAACTCTGGGATTTTTGAGCTTGTGCCATACAACTGATTCCAGTTTTTATACCAATATTTTTAGGTATTGCATGGCCACTAGATGTGAAATAGTCCCTGTTCACTCAGCGTGAGTTCTTTTTTTGCGTAGCAAGCAGAAAGAAGTGTGTTTATTCCTTAAAGTCCAAGCCATTTACATCAATATTCCTTTAGTAAGGAATATGTTGTAGTGCCTAGCAGGATCTTTGTCTTCCATTATTCATCTGCAGCTCGTTTTCTGCCATGGTTAGAAGCAGCCTTTCTCTGTTCATTAGTGGCTCACAGTGGAATCGCTGTCACCTGCTGATGCTCAGTGATATCTTGAATGTTTTTGACCTTATCCAGCATGGTGCTTTCCCCTAGTGTATTTCATTCCTATGTTTCATGTCTTGCATCCACCGTCTTAGACTTAAAGCTGCTTGTACATCTTTTAAGCTGTGTGAATGTGGGAAAACCAGATAAGTACGTGATGTTTTGGCAGCACTGTAGAAAGTGCAGCCGTGTCAACAAGAATTGGTGATTTTTTTAGTATTTTTTATCCTGAACAGTTTGTACAAATGTGTGTTGAATGCTAGAAGTCTCATAGTAACTAAGTTCTTCTCTGTGTTCATAGTAACTAAGTTCTTCTCTTCTCATAGCTGCACAGGGATGAGTTTTGCAAGTAATCACTGTTGGAAAAGTAGATTGCATATTAGAGGGAGCTGGTCATTTTTCAAGTTAGCCTTCACCAAGGTTAATGATGATCTTGAAGTATCTGAATTAACCGATAAGCTGATTTTTGCCAAAAACTCAGCCAAGAGATAAACCATTACATAAATATTTCTGTCCCTATGACTAAGGATTTAGTGGTTTTAAATTCACTTACTGAATGTTGCTTCTAAATTTTCCTTTTTGTTGTTAAGACTGTGGGTTTTGTTTCAATTTTACATGAACAAGGTAGTGCTCACATACAAATTTCCAACTCTTCTCACTCTGATCTATAATACCTTATGTATTGCAACTAATTATTCTTAGTTGCTTTTGTAATTTCCTTACCTTGATCTTCTCATTGTTTGCTTTTTTCATCTTAAGTAACAGTGTATTCAAAACACTGTTGTGAAGAAATGTATAAAACTAAAGAATTCAACAGTTTTCACTGAAACATTTAAAATGCAGGGTGTTTGTCTTTTCCTGCATTTTGTGGAGTTTTACGGAGTGTATTTTTGACCTAGGCCAAGTCATTATGGATTTTCAAGTTTTCTTTCAGTCTGACTTCAGTTGCAATTGGTTAGAATTGACTTTAATGCTTTTTTTTTTTTATTTCTGCCTTTTTCCACAGTCTGCACGTATGATGGTGCACACAGTGGCGACCTTTAACTCAATCAAGGTAATAATACAACTTTTTCTGAGCTGATTTAAAAGCCAAGAATGTTTTTTACCCTCTCTTTCTTTGTCTCTCATTACTTGTTATAAACCCTTTTGAATCAACTTATTGAAAGAACTATTTACACATGCAGCATTTGCTGCTCAGGTTACATCAATATCTTATTATATACATCAAATAATTTGGGTTTGTACCTCAGGAGAAACCCTTAAAGTAATTTTATTTAACCAGGCTATGTGAATTTGTGCATTCTTCTGGAATGAGGCAGTATATAGTAACCTTTACCTGCAGTGAAAGGCCAATCTTGACTCTGTTTATCTTACTGACTCCTTGATGAGGTTCATATACTGTAGAAGAAAGAGGCACAGCTATTTTAGGAAGTGTTGCAGCATTGCTGTCGGTATTCTCTGCATATGCCTGGAAATAAAGCCTGTGAAAATGGACGTGACGACAGGATTGTTGGTATCTTTGCAAATGTCAGAAGAATGAAGGAAATGTGGATAAGCACGGTGAACAAAGTATCACTGGTTACTAATGTCTTCTGTTTGACATTTGTTTGTTTTGCAGGAACTGAATGAACGCTGGAGGTCTCTGCAGCAGTTGGCAGAGGAGCGAAGCCAGCTGTTGGGCAGTGCCCATGAAGTCCAGAGATTCCACAGGTAAGGAGTTTGTATTGTATTTGGTCTTAATTCAGTGAAATGCTTTGTCTGTAAGAGTTCTAAAAATGTAGTTGGGACCTATTTTAAGCAAAACGTATTTCAACCCTTCCCTTCACCCAAATCAGAGATGCTGATGAAACAAAAGAATGGATAGAGGAGAAGAATCAAGCGTTAAATACAGACAACTATGGACACGACCTGGCCAGCGTGCAGGCTCTGCAGCGCAAACACGAAGGCTTTGAAAGAGACTTGGCAGCTCTTGGAGACAAGGTGAGATTGTGAGGAGGACAAACCCAAAAGCTTTCCTTTTATCTAGCAGAAGTAATTGAACTACAGAAAAGGTTCTTTTTGTCTTCGTGATGTTTATTTCCCTTCCGCTAACTCTAGGTGAACTCTCTTGGTGAAACTGCCCAGCGTCTGATCCAGTCTCATCCAGAATCTGCTGAAGATCTCCAAGAAAAATGTACTGAGCTGAATCAGGCTTGGAATAGTCTGGGAAAACGTGCTGACCAGCGCAAAGAGAAGCTTGGAGATTCTCATGACCTGCAGCGTTTCCTCAGCGACTTCAGGTAAAGACGCTATTCCACTCAGCCCCATTTTGTCTGCGTGGTGTGTTACCAGTCAAGTAGATGTGGCTCCTTGTTCCGCAGGGGTTTCTGAAGAGGATTCAGGAAAGGACTATTTTTTCTGTTGTGCCTGATTTCAATGGAGGGAGGGCAAAATTCACTGTTAATTTTTGTTCACAGGGATCTTATGTCTTGGATCAATGGAATCCGGGGCCTGGTCTCTTCTGATGAACTTGCAAAGGATGTGACTGGAGCTGAAGCTTTGTTGGAAAGGCACCAGGTATGTGAAAGATAAGCGTGTACCATAAGTGTCAACAAATGTTTCTTTTCTGACACTTCCCTTTAGATGTCCAAAAATAGATCAGTTCAGGCTCTGCTGCCTATTTATTTAATAACTCATCTCTGCCCCTTACAGGAACATCGCACTGAAATAGATGCGAGGGCTGGCACTTTCCAGGCATTTGAACAATTTGGCCAACAGCTTCTGGCTCATGGACACTACGCCAGCCCAGAGATCAAGGAGAAACTGGATATTCTGGATCAAGAACGGGCAGACCTAGAGAAGGCCTGGGTTCAGCGCAGAATGATGCTAGACCAGTGCCTAGAACTGCAGGTATTCTGCTGCATCTTTTGAAAGGAAAAATAATTCCTCCTTTCACAAGCAAGTTTATTCTTTCATAGTGTTGAGCAGTGCTCCTGGTCTGCCTTTCTCACACTTGGGAGTTTTTTCTCCCCAGCTCTTTCATCGGGACTGTGAACAAGCAGAGAACTGGATGGCTGCCCGAGAGGCTTTCCTGAATACAGAAGATAAAGGAGATTCCTTAGACAGTGTGGAGGCACTTATCAAGAAACATGAAGATTTTGATAAAGCAATCAACGTCCAGGTGAGGACACTAGCTGACGTAGGGGGAGATCATTCGGTTTTACATGGGTTATTAGCAAAAGAAGTTACTACCGTTGCAGTAAAGTTCAGTTCTAAATATTCAGCCATCTGGGATCTGCAGCAGAAGCGTAGAGTGGTTGATGCAGATAGGGTTGTATTTCACTGCCTACAAACTGTGTAGGAATAGTAGGAAGTATTTGTGTAGAACTCTTGCTTATTTTGAATGGACTTTTTTCTTTTTTTTTCTTTTATAGCAGAAAAAAGATGTATTTTTCAGTTTCTTGTAACAGAAAGCTGCCTGCTTTTCTTGAGAGGCCGCACTCCTGTAGCTTGAGGTCAAAAAGATGCTTTTCCCTAAATGCCACTGGTGAAAGATGTTCTGATTTGAACTCTCCAGTCCTGTAGAAAGTAGGCTTTCTTTATAGAGACACATTTACAATAGTCTGTGTTTGAAGAGAAGAAAAATTCTCCTCTTGTTTTATTCCAGACGTGCTTATCACTTGACCATAAGGAACTGTATTGTAATTTATGGTTTCTGTTTTCAACAGGAAGAGAAAATTGCTGTCCTGCAGTCTTTTGCCGACCAGCTGATCTCTGCTGATCACTATGCAAAAGGAGTCATCGCTAACAGGCGCAATGAGGTTCTGGACAGGTCAGTACTGGTTGAAAGAGAAGGCTCTTGGGCAACATTTTGTAGCTGTTAAATGCGATCCCACGTGCATTCCTAGTTTTTCATTCAAGATATGTATTTAATTGTGTACAGGTGGCTCCGTCTGAAAGCTCAGATGATTGAAAAGAGATCAAAACTAGGAGAATCGCAGACACTCCAGCAGTTCAGTCGTGATGTGGATGAAATAGAAGCTTGGATCAGTGAAAAGCTCCAGACTGCAAGTGATGAGTCTTACAAGGATCCCACAAATATCCAGGTGAATGTGATTTTCAGCTCTAAAATCAAAAACAAAATATAACTTAACTTTGCCAAGCTTATTCTGGTTCACAAAAGTAGGCTCAGGAATTCTTGTTCAGTGATAACAGAACAATGCACCATGTTGGACATGGTCTCCCTTGAACAAGGAGAAAATGGAAGTTACATTATGCATGAAAGCAGACTCAAAATAGAACTCACTTAATTATTGATGCATATAATTAATAAGATATGTGGTATCTGCAGCAGCAAGTTTCCCGAAGAAAACCCTGAGGAGCTATTCTGTCTTTCTCCTAGATAATAAAACAAGGAAATGGAGTTCTTGGGTCTCATCTCTGTCATGTGCTAAAATGTGAAGTCTCATTTATTTTCAGTATTAAGGAATAATTAATTGGTTATCTCTGATGTTTTAATACTGGTTAATGAAGTAGTATGAATGCACTGAACCGCTTCTCTTGATCTGTTTTATAGCTTTCCAAACTGCTGGTAAGTAGTTTGGACTAGCCCTGGTATGTGATATGTTTTCTTTGTATAGCTTTATGTGTGAGCACAAGGCCTGGTTGCAATCTGCTCCATCCATCAGTTCATGCAATCTCTTTGTTTCCTTTTAGTTCTTGACTTACATCCAGGGCCAGCTCTTGATCCTCGTTTTACGGGCGTGGCTTTTTTGTTAATGCCTATTCAGCATCATTTACTTATGTATTTGTTTTGCAGGTGTTCTGCATGATCTGTTTAATTCGTGGTGCATTAGTGATGTCCTTGGGGTTTTTTTAGGAGTTAGACCACAGAAAAATGGGATTTTTGTCCTCCTTTTTCAGAAATTTGGCTGTTGGGCCAAATGGGCTATTGTCGCCCTCTTGTCAGGATCCAGAGAACTGATAACTGAGAACCTGACAGTAACTCCAGCTCTGTTTGTTTGTATTTGTAGAATTAAGTGCTGAGGATAGAGAACTCAACAAAACAATAGAGGTAGATGGCTTAGTTCTTGCAGCAGTAGCGTAGAAGGGGTTAATATGGAAGGAGCATTTCAGGAAAAGATACAAACCAGGTGGAAAGCTGATAGGACTTGTAAGAATCCAAGAGGTGGAACAAAATGAGGATATCTGGAAGAAGACAGAATAAAGAAAGGGGAAGCTTTGGAGTAAGAAAGGAAAGAATAATTGTTTGTCTCTTTAGGCTGTCATACATTACATTTGTATTTAATTTTTAGTTGAAAAAATTAGAATTGTGTAAACAGGTTTTGTCTTGGATTTGCTGTCATGGTAATTATATGGAGATGTGCAATTGGCAGCGCTAATTTAATTTTGTGTTGGTAAATCTAGCTTTGAAGGAAGTGGTTTTATCATCTCAGCATTTGGGATTTAACGGTTCCCAAAATAAAGCAGTTCATGCAGAATTTCTCACGCCAGCGCTATAGTATTTTCCATCTTTTATTTTTAGCCTAACGCTTCCTTTCATTCCATTCTCTCAGGGCATTGTACACCCATGTCCGATGTTGCTAGCATCACCAGTTAATACTTGTAAATTCTGTCTTGTCATTTTCGTACTATTGTTCTCCTCCTGGTGGGCGGGTGGATCGTGTACAACTGAGAGAACTGCACCCTTCCTCCCACACCACGGCTCCTGTTGTTCTCATGGTGCTCTCAACTCAGCAGAGAAATCTTTTTAACCAATAGTTCACAGTTTTGCGGAGTTTATGGTTGTTAATTCGTTATTTTAATATATAACATGGTCACAAATGACTTTGACTAAAATCAAAACTGTGCAGAAAGCGGCTGCAGCAGTGATTTCTCTTAATTACCTATGGATTGGGAAGGGAAATGGGAATTTGTGAAATTACTGTAGGAGTAGAAAGGATGATTTACTGTGCTTCTGCTTAGGGTGTGCGTAACTGCTGCTTTTGAAAGGTGGTGGCTCTAGAAATGAGAAGGCTTTGCTTAAGTAACACAGCCAAGCTTAACACTAGGAACGTTGCATGGGCATCTGTAAAACAACTCCAGCAACATCTTCTGCGTACGTATTGGCTTGCGAACAGTTTTGCTAGATCAAAGCTTGATGGTTACTCAGGCTAATGGCAATTACTGAGTGAGCAGTAAGTATTCTTACTGAGAGAGAACTCCTTGAGATCAGGCCACATAGAAACCTCTTTATCGATGTAGATAACTCCCATGCTGTCCTCTTGGCCCATGAGAACAATGTAGGAGCCTTCTGTCCAGTCTCTAACAGTGCTGCTTTTGTCCTCTCCAGAGCAAACACCAGAAGCATCAAGCCTTTGAAGCCGAGCTCCATGCCAACGCAGATCGGATCCGTGGAGTCATCGATATGGGGAACTCTCTGATTGAGAGGGGAGCGTGTGCCGGCAGTGAGGATGCTGTGAAGGTCGGTACAACCAGTCTTTGAAGATGTGTTTAGCTTTTGCTTTGAGAAGGGTTTGGTTCTTTAGGGCATGATAGTGTCCCTCAAAACCAAATCTTGTTTTATAGAAGCTTTTCTGTTTCAACTGTGCAGTAGAAATTAGGGTCATCATTCTGCCTCATTCCCAAGGGTGAGAGATTTTCTGATCCTGTGATTGGGGATTTAAAAGTTGAACAGAATTATAGCCAGGCAAGCTAGGCAGGGTGAACCAGTAACGGTGTCATTTGCATATCTGGAACCAGCAGGCAGATTTCTACTTTATTCAGGTTTTGCATTTATCAGAACTTACGTTTTTAGTTTGTAGTATTAATCTTTCCTGTTTTTTAACAGGCTCGCCTGGCTGCCCTGGCTGACCAGTGGCAATTCCTGGTACAGAAATCAGCGGAGAAGAGTCAGAAACTGAAAGAAGCCAATAAGCAACAGAATTTCAATACTGGAATCAAGGACTTTGATTTCTGGCTTTCAGAGGTAACTGAGATTGGGATTGTTTACTTGCAGGACTTGTTTTCCTAATTTTTTATTCCCTTTGATGCTGGATTTTGTGGAGCAGGTCTAGATTTATTCTGAACAAATCTTTGATGGCTAGAAATCTTGTGGATGTTTTTGTTATTTATAAACAGTAAGATGAGAAGTGTATTTGCATAGAACCTGTCAGGAATTGTACAGGTGACAAGGCAAAGGTTTATCCACGCTGTAGGAAATGGAGAAGAGAATTTATTTGCACAGTTTTAATTAAAGGGTCTTGTGAAAACACAAGTCACTTTCCATCCTGCTTTTCCTTCTCTGCCTGCAGGTGGAGGCTTTGTTGGCATCTGAAGACTATGGGAAGGACTTGGCATCAGTTAACAACCTTCTGAAGAAACACCAGTTACTAGAAGCTGATATTTCAGCTCATGAGGTATTGCTTTCTCTTTTAGTTTTGGAAGATAAATAATAGACGTCAGCAAATTTTACAGATACCACTTCAGCGCATGCTGTAGTCATAGACTTGTTGCAATGTGCTTTCTTAGTAAAAACTGTGACTGCACAGCAGCTGGGTTATGATTTTTATACTGACATAGCAAACACAGTGGGGTTCAAGCAATTCACACGCTTTTGCACCTTTGTTTCCAGGATCGTCTGAAGGACCTGAACAGTCAGGCCGACAGTTTGATGACCAGCAGTGCTTTTGATACCTCCCAAGTGAAGGATAAACGTGAGACCATTAATGGGCGCTTCCAGAGGATTAAGAGCATGGCAGCTGCCCGCCGTGCAAAGCTGAACGAGTCCCACCGCTTGCATCAGTTTTTCCGTGACATGGATGATGAGGAGTCCTGGATCAAGTGTGTATTTTGGAAGTTCTAGGCTCTGGTGTGGGGTACATGCTTGTGCTGGCTCGCTAAAACATTCCTAGTCTGTAGTGTGGTTTCACAACTTGCCTTTTCCACGAGAAATCACCTTTGCCCCCAGTCAGGAAAGCTGTGTTCAAAATGGCTCCTTATCCAGTGCATTCCGTGCCTAAATCCCAGGAAAGCAAGTTTTGTACTGGGAAAAGTAATGCTGTTCAGCCCAGAGAACTGAAATTTGGCTCTGTTCTTTTGGGGAAAATTCCTAGCAAAAAATCAAACCTTTCTTTTTCAGTCTTTAGTACTTTCTTTGTTCTAGGCAGCTGTAGTGATTAATCCAATGCTCTTTCCTTATTGATATTAGTGTCTTGGGAGGAGGGAAGGAAGGGACCTTGATGTCAACATCATTCAAATTAGAGCACTCTTTTTTTCACACTTGTAAGATAAAGAAATAAAATTGGATAACGGCAAGTGAACCTTACAAAAGGCATCAGTCGCAGAGAGGACAAAGTACAGAGAAACTCCATCTTTTAGTGAGAAATTATGGGCCTTTTGCTGCTGCCTTTCTTTCCCCTGCACGTTCCTCCGTGCTGCCAGGAGCCAGCTGCGCTTTGCTGATAACTCACATAGACAGTTTCTTAGATCCAGGATTTTTGTGCAGTGTTCCCTCATTTGCAGTGATTAATGGGTTGGTTTTGGGTTTTTTTCTATTGTCAGGTTTGACCTATAGAAGTAATTTTCACACTTTTTTCTTTCTCTTTTTTCTCTGCAATTCAGAGAGAAGAAGCTGTTGGTTAGCTCAGAGGACTATGGCAGAGACCTAACCGGTGTGCAGAACCTTAGGAAAAAACACAAGCGCTTAGAAGCAGAATTGGCTGCCCATGAACCTGCTATCCAGGTAAACACCTCACCCCTTGATAGATTCTGTATAAGTGACATCTTTCTTGGCTGTGGCAAACAGGAAAGCTGGTGACTTTCCATTAACTGAGTTGTTTTGCTTTTGCAGGGTGTTCTAGACACTGGTAAGAAGCTTTCAGATGATAACACGATTGGGAAGGAGGAGATACAGCAGAGACTGGCTCAGTTTGTGGATCACTGGAAAGAGTTAAAGCAGTTGGCAGCTGCTAGGTGTGTGAGACATGGTTTTGTAAAATTTGGTTATTTGGTATCCATTATAACAGTTTTGCAAACTTGTGATGACTGGATTTACTGAATTCCAGGGTTTTAGGTATGGGTCATTAGTTAACGATACCACGTCCAAGAGACTATCGCAGAGAGCTTTAGTGATAAAGTTCCTCAGCAGAAACACGAGTTGTGCTGCGTTTAGCCTTTTCTTGCACTAGTTAGAACCCATAGACTTGAAATGAACTGGCCTTAGTCTACTGCCAGGATGTTTTTCTGACTAGAAGCTGGGGAAAATGATTCATTTTAGCTTTGTGGCCTGGAGAATCCCTAGAGCTGTGGACATGGCAGGCTGCTGCTGGAGAGCAAAGTGGGAATGATGCCGTGGTGAGGGTTCAGGCTCTGCATTCTTTGGGTTTTGCTGCTGTAGTTCACTTTTACACCTTGTATCGAAATGCCGTAAAGCAACACTGGGACTCATTTCACATTTCTTTTCCCAAACAGGGGTCAGCGTCTAGAGGAGTCCCTGGAGTACCAGCAGTTTGTAGCAAATGTTGAGGAAGAAGAAGCCTGGATCAATGAGAAGATGACATTGGTAGCTAGTGAGGATTATGGGGACACCCTTGCTGCTATCCAGGTAGGGAGAAAGTTGTGATATCTTTGTTCTTGGTGCATTGTTGTTGGTTAGAGCTCAATGAACCTTTTCTTGAATTGTCTTTCTGATTTAGAAGTTATTGTTGGTTCCTTTTGAAGGCCTACTTCGTAAAAACAAACAAACCAACCATGAATTCATTTTATAAAAGCATCCCTAGTGTGTTATTGCCTGCGGAACTGGCTTGATGTAGCTTTGCATCTTGTGGGCAGTCCTGCTTCATTCAAATGGCTGAGGTTATCTTGAAAGTCTGCATCAATCTCCTTTTGTCCACAGAAAAACAGCAAGATGTGCTACCCACACAATCATTTTTGTCAGAAAAAGTTTGTTAGCTGATTTGTAACAATAAATTTTTTTTAAGTGGTGAGAAATTATTCTAAAAAGTGACCGTCTGGTGTTTGCAGGGCTTGCTGAAAAAACATGAAGCATTCGAGACCGATTTTACTGTCCACAAAGACAGAGTGAATGATGTTTGTGCTAATGGAGAGGATCTCATTAAAAAGGTGAGCATAAACTGGTAAAGAAAAACCTTTGAAGGCCTCCCAGGACACTTTCTCTTCAAGGCAGTCTTGCTCTTCCCTGAGGACTGGTTGTCATCTCTTGGAAAAGAGCTCTGACTCATTTTTCGTGGCTGACTAAGCTCTTCGTGTAAAGTGCTTTTGAAGCTGTTCCTTGGACAAAGCCTTTTGGTTCAAGTCCTGGCTCTGTCACCAGCTTACAGGATGCCTCGGAAGACCTTAAGATCATGTGCTGTGCATTTTTTTCCTCCTGTCATGCAGAACAATCACCACGTGGAGAGCATCACTGCCAAGATGAAGGGCCTCAAAGGCAAGGTGTCGGATCTGGAGAAAGCAGCGGCGCAGAGGAAAGCCAAATTGGATGAGAACTCGGCCTTCCTGCAGTTCAACTGGAAAGCAGATGTAGTGGAATCATGGATAGGTATGTTCTGTATTGGGAGACAGTGCCCTGTCACAAGGGCGTTTGAAACGCTCTTTCATTTCATTAGATCTCAAATAGCTTCACGCCTGCTCTTGAAACGAGCAGACCCAAACCAAAAGGTCACCTGATTTGGAATAGAAGGGATGTCTGAGACGGATGTTGACATTCTTACTGAGTTTGTTGTGTTTTCCAGGTGAAAAGGAGAACAGTCTGAAGACAGATGATTATGGACGCGACCTCTCTTCTGTGCAAACACTGCTCACCAAACAGGTTAGTGCTGATGCTGCTTCCCACCCCCTCAGCGATGGGGAGGACAGGTGAACTCTTCCACAATACACAGGGATCTGGTATTTATGCAGGATATCAAACAGTTAAAAATACAATCTAAAATACTTTGTTCTTTTTTTAATGTTTCAGGAAACATTTGATGCTGGACTTCAGGCTTTCCAGCAGGAGGGAATTGCAAACATCACTGCTCTGAAAGACCAGCTCCTAGCAGCCAAACATATCCAGTCCAAGGCCATCGAGGCTCGGCACGCGTCCTTGATGAAACGCTGGAATCAGCTGCTTGCAAATTCTGCTGCCAGGAAAAAGAAACTCTTGGAGGCTCAGGAGCATTTCAGAAAGGTGAGCGGCCGAACCATGGGGCTACAAAAACCTAATGGGTCTCTGAAAGAAACAGACGATGCTTTGGTCTTCTGCAGCTTTTTCATTTACTGCTAATGATTATTGAGGATCCTGGAGGCCGGTCGTAAGAGTTTTTGGATGTTTGCAAAAAATAAGTACTGAAGGCAAACTGCTGCTGATGCATGTTCATTCCAGATCAACTCCTAAGCGATATTTGTGTTACTGCATAACTGCACTGAATGACTGGATCGTTTTCTCTTTCCAAGGTTGAGGATCTGTTCCTGACTTTTGCAAAGAAGGCTTCTGCCTTCAACAGTTGGTTTGAGAACGCTGAGGAAGACCTGACAGATCCCGTGCGCTGTAACTCACTGGAAGAGATCAAAGCACTGCGAGAAGCTCATGATGCTTTCCGTTCTTCACTTAGCTCTGCCCAAGCTGACTTCAACCAGCTGGCAGAGCTTGATCGCCAGATCAAGAGTTTCCGCGTAGCCTCCAACCCCTACACTTGGTTCACTATGGAGGCTCTTGAGGAAACCTGGAGGAATCTACAGAAAATTATCAAGGCAAGTCACAGAGGGAGACTTTTGTCATGGGTTATGACCTTTGAGTTCCTGCCTGGAAGTTACCCTCCAAGATAATCAGTACAGGAGCTTGTTGCTATCCTACAGATGGAAACGCCTCCAGATCTGGGAGCAAAGAAAAAGTTCCATTAGCTATGAACTCGTTTCCATGGTCTAACATTTGCAGTCTTTCAAAACATAGAGCACATGTCCCTTGCTTCCGAACTGTAGCGTTTAACGTTCTTGTTGTCCGGTAAAGTAACTGTTGGTTCAGTTCCAGTTCTCAAGACAGCGGTAGGAACGTTCTGTGTGGTCATCTTAGACGATGTTGTCTGGATATCCAGGGCACACTGAGCCTTTGGTCTTGTTTTGAGCTACAGAACTGTGCTGCTGTGCAGCTCTGGGGGGTTTGATGAGGGCAATCCTATTATTTCTCTTTTTGAAGTTATTTTTGTTCTTTTCTCAGGAACGTGAACTGGAGCTGCAGAAGGAACAGAGAAGGCAGGAAGAAAATGACAAACTGCGCCAGGAATTTGCTCAGCATGCCAACGCTTTCCATCAGTGGATTCAGGAGACCAGGTAGAGTTTGTCTTCCCAGGAGCTGCCCTTGGGGAACTCCTCAGCTAATCTCTCTCTCTGTCCTGTATCTCTCTGGTCAGCCTCAGTTGTAAATGTCTCCTGCTGAATAACAGCCACTCAGGACTTATTTCCTGCAGCTGGGATTTGAGGGAGGCCCCATTAGCCACAAGGAAAAGGAGAAGCCCTGAAACACAGTACTTAAAAAATGTTTCTGCTTCTAAATGAATTTTCCTGCAGTAATTCCAGTTCTCCAGGACTTTACTCTTCGCTCTGCAGCACAGCGGGGGGGCGTGGGGAACCATTTGCTAGAAGCAGACTGAGCTGCTGGTGGCGTTTCCGTTAATGCTCTTTGTGTATCAGGTAGAATATTGGAAACCTCACCAGAGTTTCAGTGGAGAAAGCAGCTGTGAAAAAATCACTTGCCCTGGGCCTAATGATACCCTCGCCTGGGAGAAAAGGAGGAAAGCAGTAACAGCTGTGTTAGAAATAAAGTCTTGAGGCTGAGGAGCAAGTTTAGAAAAGAGAAGTAGTGGTGCTGAGCCAGTGCCCCCGCGCCCTGGCTGAGCACCTGCTTGGGGTTCAGAGGAGGCAAGTTCTGTTTTCATGTAATCCTGTGATTCTGTGTCTTTGTGTGTTTACAAATGGTTCTGTAGGTGTCTTCATGAAATAACGGAATATAAATACGATTTTTAACTTTTTGATGTTTGCTTCCCACCCAAATCTGTCCCTCTCTCACTGTCTTGTCTCTGTCCTGCTGCCTGATGTCTGGATCCTCCCATTCCACAGGACTTACCTGCTAGATGGGTTAGTATTGAATTTTATATCCTTAAACACTGGGTGATGTGTTCTGCTCTGTGTGTGTTCTTCTATCGTTACAATCGCTTGTGAAAGCTGCGCTGAAACCCCTTTTATTTGAAAAGCTTAGCTGTGTGGCTGAGGTGCAGGCACAGGAAACCAGATTTTGGAGCAGACCAAGTACAAACACAGCCATTTCCTAGTCAAAAGCAGAGGAAATTATTAATGGGCAGCCGCTGGCCTAACTGGGAAATCGGAACGTTTGTTCTTGCTCTCTGTGAGGGCTCCCACGAGTTAATCTGATGAGATCTGTGAGAACGTGGAGTAGTCTGCCTTTGGAAAATGGCTGATGTTCCTGCTTTTCCAGCTTTCAGAGGCTTCCTTAGTGAAATAAACTTTTCCATTATAACTGTTCTCAGAACAATTAAAGCCTCAAATCTTGGCCATTTTTGGTAAGGAGGGAAAATTCCTATGAAGAGGACTTACTGAAATTATTTATTTTAAAAGCTCTTTATTATGCTAATAAGAGTGGCCCATTTTTTAATCTGTCACATAACCGTGCCCTGCAAAGATATTCCTAATAGGAGGAAACAAAACCCTTCTAGGAGGAGCCCGTGAGCTCGCCTGGGTTTTAAGTCCAGTTTGTGGCTGTGGAATAGTTCCTGGTGAGGATGCACACTGGCCATTTGTCCAGAAGCAGGAGGGAATAACAAGCTCTGTAAATGTCCTCATGGTGTTGTTGGGCTGCCAACCCCTTTCCATTTCTTCAGTATGAAAACCCCACAGCCCAGCAGCGGCTCCGTCAGCAGCCCCGGTGTGAAATCTAATGAGCGGCACATGAGCCAGGCAGGGCCTGCGTGTCAGCCAAGCGCCAGGGAGGGGCCAGGCCTTGCTCAGAGAAGGCTTTTCAGAATAAAAGGGTGGAGCCTCAGCAGATAACTGCGCTTCTTATTTGCTCTGTAACGATTGCAGTGCCTCGTTCTGCTGTTTCTGCTGGATAAAAATACTTTGCCCCATTTTTGTTGCACAGTTCGTTGGAACCAGGCAGATTTTCCTGGAATGGATGCCAGATTCCCCACCCCTTCGTAAAGCCATGTTGTAGATTTTAGTTCTGGTGTCCAAGAATGAACGAGCAGTAAGGAGCCATTTACTAAAAGACATGGGGTCAGAGTCGGTGATCGCCGTGCCAGACTTTTTTGTTGAACAAATTCCCCAAAGGCTGCTGCTACGGCAAGCGGAGTTTGTCTGTAATTCTGCGTGAACAGATGAGAAACACAGATTGAGCCCCAAGGGGTGGCGGCTGCGCTTGGCCCCCCTCGGCAAGGGGGCAGGCAGAGCTTCGGAGGCGCTTTGAGAGAAAAGCTGCTGTGTGCACACCTTGCTTCTCCGTGTGCTGGAGCTGCTTGTGTGTTCCTGGTGCTGCCTGGAGCAGGGAGGCCGAGGAATTCCATGTTAAGGCAGAAGAAAGCCGTTAAAGAATCTGGATGAGTTAACTGCAAGACTTGGTCTCTTAGTGAGACTCGCTTGCATGTGACTTGTACAGAAATAACTTGTTATTTTTGCGTGTGTGCAACCAGCACTTGAACACGTTTCCCTTCGCTCGGTACGTGCTTGTGTTTGCTGCAAGGTGGTGGTGCCGGCTTGGAGTGTGGCTCCAGTGCAGTGGCCGTGGTTGGGTGTGTTCTTTCCTCTGCTTGCTTTCTTCCTTTTTGGAACTCACCTGGTTTCTTTCCTTTGACTAGCATAGCGTACCGTCGTGTCATTCGTGTCTATCAGTATGAAGTTGGGGATGATCTATCTGGAAGGTTTTTTCCTCTTTATTTTCTTACCTCACGTTGGTTTTCAAACGCACTCTTTTAATTCCAAGGCTCGCTTTCCTTCCAACTAACTTTCACGGCTTAGAGATGCTTGGAGGTTTGTTTTCCTGTTGACTCTTTTCGTGGTTGGTTCCCAGCTTCCTGCTCAGGGTTCGGGGCGTGCGCTTTGTCTCTTTAGGCGTGCGTTGAACCCGAGCCCTGATCCCAGGTGAGAAACACCCAGGTGTGCTGCGCTGCCACTGCTGCAGCGACTCAGCCCCTGAAACCCCTGCTCAGGGAGAACAGACCCCAGCGGGGGCACAAACCCGGGTTTAGCGCCTTCCATACCAGCTTTAGGAACCCAAATCCGACAGCTGGAGGAGGAGAGGGCAGCCCACTCGCTGTCGTTCATTCTGAACTCTCCCCACACACGCAGGAAGGTGAGAGAGTCTTAAACGCTGCTGCTTAAAGGTGGCTTTGGACTCTGGGGGAAAAAGCCAGTGTCTGGAGGCTTCCTGCAGCCTGTCCGCGTGCAGCAGACCTTGGCGACCATTGCAGCTGCAGCGCACCCAGCAGCTCCGTGTGGAACTGGGACTGAGGAGTGGCTGAGCCTCGGCTTCTCCTCACAGGAGAGGTGGGGTGAAAAGGCACTTGTCCACCACGCCCTGCTGCGTGGAAGAGCCCCGTGGTTCTCTGCAGAGACAACTGCAGTGTCACCGTCACTTCTAAACCAAAACCAGGAGTTTTCCAGCTCTCTTGTCCCCATTTTATCCCCTGTAGCTCCTGTACCTGACAGCAAACAGCGACCCCAGCGAATCACCCGTGGGGGGGGGGGTGTGTGTGTGCTGGGCACGGGGCGGGACTGCACCGCGTGTCTAATTCCGTGAGGGCCAGTACAGCGGGCGCTTTGGATCTGGCATGAAGTGTGGCTGCTGATGGTGTTGCCTTTCAAATGGGGCTAGAAATTAACTATAGCAAGAAGTAACAATCAAACAAGATGCACCTGTCACCCTGCAATAGGATGAGTCAGAATAAACAAAACACTAAACCAGAGTTTAAATATCTTCAGGAGAACAATACGGCTGTAAGCACTGATCCTTTCAAGGAAGGACTGTTAATTTCAAGCCCCACCTGCCATTTTTTCTGGGAGAAGCGCTCTTTCTCACTCTGGTTTTGTTGTTTAGGTCTTGTATGGTGGAGGAATCGGGAACACTGGAATCGCAGCTGGAAGCTACTAAAGTAAGCAATGCTCACCTCTCGCTAACGAGCCTGTTCCAGCCGATGGCTCGGGAACAGCACAGGGATGGGAACGCCCACGACTGTACAGCAGCAACATCTTATTGTCTGTAGCTGAGGAGCCCTTCGGGGTGATGTTTATGTATCCAGTGTCTGCTTCTATCACAAGCAGTTAAACAACGTTCTGATATAGTTTTCCTGTTGTTCTTTTCTCTAAACAAGCTGCGTTGGGCAGAGGATGTGGGAGTTTCAGCAGGTTTCCTAATAAGAGGGGGTTTTGTTTCACAAACTGTTTCACAAGCCCTGTTGACTTCCAGTAGCGGGGATGAAGAGGAACATTGTTTTGAATACCTGCCAGCCTGTGCTCTGACTTCTCCTTGATCTTCTCCTTTTCCCTTCCTCGCGGCAGCGCAAGCACCAGGAAATCAGAGCTATGAGGAGCCAGCTGAAGAAGATTGAGGACCTGGGGGCAGCCATGGAAGAGGCCCTTATCTTGGACAACAAATACACAGAACACAGCACCGTGGGGCTGGCGCAGCAGTGGGACCAGCTCGACCAGCTGGGGATGAGGATGCAGCACAACCTGGAGCAGCAGATCCAGGCTCGGTAAGGGTGGCCCCAGGGTGGCTCAAAGCCTCTCTGACTCTGAGGGGCAACCATGTTCTGTGCTAACGAGTCTCTGAGGGGTGTGGGGAGCTTGGGGATCCCCCTGCCTCCCAGCCCTCTCCAGAGGCTGAGCTTGGGGTGTGGGAAACAGCTCCCGTTGGCCACAGCATCAGGGGGGAGTCGATTTATCCTGCTGGACGGTGGCGACACGGGGCGGCGTTTGCTCGTGGCGTCGTCTGCTGTGGGGCAGATGGACCCCAGCAGGTCCTGCAGCGCAGGAACCACTCACCAGCTCTGCCACTTCCTTTTCAGAAACACGACCGGAGTCACCGAGGAGGCACTGAAGGAGTTCAGCATGATGTTCAAGTGAGTCGCAGGGAAAGGGCGCTGGAGGAACGTGTGTGAGATGGGCCTGGCACGTGGGTGGCTCCTGTTCCCAGGATTCTCTCCCTGCTCTGCGGTAGCTCCTTTGTTGTCTACCCTGTTTTGTGCCGAGCAGCCCTGAAGGCAGGAGCCTGCAGAGATGCCGGCTGGGTGCAGCCACAGCTCCCCGAGAGCCACCTGTGGTGCAGGAACTGGGAGAGCCGCTGCATCCCAGCTGGGAACAGAGCCAGTCTAGATGCTTTTTAGGCACAGAACATTGTGCTTTTACGTACTTTAGATACAACCATTTATTGATCCACGCTCATTTGTCCAGAGCGGGCTGGTACCTGCTCAGTTTTTAGGTACTAGGCAACCGACGCCTTACAACGTGGGTTCTATTTTGTGTTTTTAGGCACTTCGACAAGGACAAATCCGGACGACTGAACCACCAGGAGTTCAAGTCTTGCTTGCGCTCCCTGGGCTACGACCTGCCCATGGTTGAGGAAGGAGAACCTGACCCCGAGTTCGAGTCCATTCTTGACACCGTCGATCCCAACAGGTACGGGGGCGGCACCTTGTGTTTCTCTTCTGAGAAACGTTGGGTCCGTGTCCTGTGGGGAGTCGCTGGGAGGTCTCTCGCACACCAAGAAGTGATGATGTTGCCAAGGGGCTGTGGCTGTTGTCACAGCAGCTCCTGTAAAGCAGCCTTGAGGAGGGGAAGGCTGACACCTGGGAAGGAGTTAAGGGCAGAGGACCTGGTGTTGACCATTTACAGCATTAGGTCTCTCCCAGCAAAGCCTCCCGCGAGGGTGCGGAAGCTTTGTGCTCGGGGCATTCCGGGGTTGTCTCACACGGTTTGTTTCTCTGGCAGGGATGGACACGTCTCGCTGCAGGAGTACATGGCGTTCATGATCAGCCGCGAAACAGAGAACGTGAAATCCAGCGAGGAGATCGAGAGCGCCTTCCGCGCCCTCAGCTCGGAGGGGAAGCCCTACGTGACCAAGGAGGAGCTCTACCAGGTGAGCACCAGCCGTGCCCCACGGGGGAAGGACGGGCGGAGGCTCTTCCCTCGTGGAACGAGGTGACAGCTCTGCCGGGAAGCGTTAACCACCAAAGAACTGCTTGGGACGGGAGCTACTGGGAGGCCTGTGGAGGGGGCACATTTCCTGGGTCAGTCCCCAGAAACTCGTGCTTCAGTCTTACATGAGATGAGAGGGAGAGGTCTCTCCAGAGCGATTCACAGGAGAAACCGAGCCAGCAGGAACACGTCCTCCCCGGCCCTGCCCAGGCAGCAGGTTTTTCCTGCCCCAGCCCCGCCAGCTGGCAGAGGAACAGAGAGGTTGTGCCGCTTCCTTGTATCGGCGACCTGCTGCGTCTTCTCTGCGGCGGGAAGAGGGCTCAGGCCTTGCAGCCCTTAGCCGAACAGCGGCGGCAGTCGCAGCGTTTCCGCGCCGGGTGCAGTTGTGCTGCTGGCCCTGGGAGGGGGGAGAGCAGCAGCCGCCCGGCGCCCCCTCCACCTCTGTGCTCTCTCTTTCAGAACCTGACCCGGGAGCAGGCCGACTACTGCATTTCTCACATGAAGCCCTACATGGACAGCAAGGGCAGGGAGCTTCCTTCTGCTTACGACTACATCGAATTCACACGTTCCCTCTTTGTGAATTGATCTACGGCACTCGCACTGAAAGATGCAAAGAACACGCTCCCGTTTGCTGGCTGTAGCTCTGCATGTGTCTCCCTCGTTGTGTTCTACAATAATCAATGTTACTTTATGATGTAACCTTAAAGTGCTTAGCTTAAACTCTTAGGGAAAAGAAACGTATTGCGGTGTGTGCTTCAATAAAAGTTACTGGTCGA
Source organism: Phaenicophaeus curvirostris (assembly GCF_032191515.1). Lineage (NCBI taxonomy): Eukaryota > Metazoa > Chordata > Aves > Cuculiformes > Cuculidae > Phaenicophaeus > Phaenicophaeus curvirostris. Next base: position 7,025,622 of record NC_091411.1, read on the forward strand.
ACCACATCATCCTGCGTTTATCGTAGAATCATAGAATAACCAGGTTGGAAGAGACTCAACGGATCACCGAGTCCAACCATTCCTATCAAAGTTTAATGATTCAAAGTTTAATGGTCCAATCATGTTTAATTGATGTGGATGAAGGTCCAGCTGTGGATGTTTGAGGTGAGTTCATACCTTTCCTCTCTCAGAGCCGCGAGGAGCTCCGGGCAGCAGTTCTGCTGCCTCAGTCCATCATCTCGCTCGCCAGCTGCTCCAGCCGAGCCCTTTCCCAGGGTAGCTGCTCCGTGAAGTCGGAGCTCAGCTGCCACACTGTGACGGTGCCGGCAGCATCTCCTGCTGCCAGGAGCCGGGGCTGCCGGCTGTTGAACTCCAGGCAGTACGCGGGGCCTCGGCCCAGCGCTAGGGACAGGGCTGGCTTCTGCGAGCTCTTCTCCAGGTCAACCAGGTGCACGGCCCCTGCACAACAAACCTTGGTTGCCGGCAGCAGCTCGGGATCCGCCTGCTCCCAACCGGGACCCGCTTCCCCCCACCGGTGTCTGGGCTGCGACAGCCGACACTTATTCTGCTGTCGGACCTGAACCAGCTCTGCAAAATCCCCAAACTCAAAAGTGCCTGGGTGGTTTTCTAGGGAAGAATTTCTTATTTTAAACCGTCAGCTCTAGAAGTAAACGCCAAAACTGAGGAAGCTGGAAGTGAGTTTTAGGGGCTGAAGCGCTCTGGGAAGCTAGAAATGATGCTGCACTGAGCGCACAGTGTGAACTGTGGTGGGGAATGCTCGTTGATACCATTGACTTGTACTAATTACCGCAGCACAGTGTTAATGTTGTGCCTGGGAATGGGCCCTGTGGTCACTTGCCTTCCCCAGCTGCAGCTGCAAAGAGCAGGGGCCGGACTGGAGACCAGCGCACGCAGAACAGGTATTTCTTCGATAGCTGCAGGGAGAGGAGGGGCTCCACCTGCAGCAGGGAGTGCAGGTGAACTTGTCCGTCTGTCCCACAGCTCAGGAAGAGGTTCCTGGGGGGCGAGGAAGCGAGAAACATCTCTTGGCCTCATTGCTAAAGGTACAGAATAAAAATGAGTCGAGGATGGTAATCTGGGATGATCTTGGTGCTTTGCAAAGGTCTGAGCGCGTTCCCTACAGCTGCACTTCCCCCACTGTCCCTGGGCTGGGGGCTGCAGACACACTGCATCGTTACTGCCAGCAATTAAGTCTAATGAGGGCTGAGGGTGGGCTGAGCTGCTGCGGAGAGACGGGCGACACTGGCACCACGTTTGTCTCGTTCCAATCCAGCGCAAATGGGGCCTTGTCAGCGGGATTCATGGAAACGCGGCTTGGGGCCTTTTCCATGGATGGTGGGAAAACGCAGGCAGAGCTGGGAGCTTCACTTTAAAGCTGGGCAGCTCCCCGTAAGGTCTCTGAGGCACAGACCCCTTCAGCGCTCAGAAATGACCTTATCCTAGAACCACCAGGTTGGAAGAGACCCACTGGATCATTGAGTCCAACCATTCCCATCAATCACTAAACCATGTCCCTCAGCACCTCGTCCACCCGTGCCTTAAACCCCTCCAGGGAAGGTGACTCAACCCCCTCCCTGGGCAGCCTGTTCCAGCTCCTCATCTTTAAATTGCTCTCCCAGGTGAGCGTCCAGGCTGCACTGAGGCAAACTCTGTGGTGTTCCTTGTGTTCGTGCCCACACGCAGCAGCTTCCCCAGAGCCCAGGGACGTTGTTTCTCCTGCGCTGGGACAAGCTCCCAGCACCCCCCTCCCCGCAGGGCTCTCGGAGAAAGGCGGATTGTGTCCCCCCCACGCAGCGGAACGCGCAGCACTCACCTGTGGAAGGGCGAGCAGCTCACGGCGTACACGGGGCCGCCCTGCGGGGAGAAGGCGAGCTCCGCCGGCGCTCTGAGGGGAACGGAACCGCCCGGGCGAGGGAGAGCCAGCGCCTCGGCTGCCGTGGAGCATCTCAGGGAGCAGCCGCCTTCCACGCCGACCACGAACACGCGGGGATCGAAGGGGGAGAAAGAGAGCGAGGTGATGCCCACGGCTGCCTCGCCCCAGGTGAACTGGGAGAAAAGAAAGCTGCGGTGAGCCTGCTGCCACCCCACGAGCTGCTCCCAGCGCAGCCACGGTGCTCACAGCTCTGCTCAGGCTCTACCCCCCGCTTGGCAAAGCTCCTCCGAGGAGCGGTTTCGGTATGGGAAAGGAAATGGGTTTCGAGGGTTAGTGTTTGAGTTCAACAGGGGCTTTCCCCAGCCCTCGGTGGGTCAGGGGTGAGCTCTGGAGGCAGGAGCGGCTTTGCCACAGCCCTCCCTGCCCGGCTGAGCTCTCACCTTCTTCAGCCGAGTGCTGCGCGGGACCTGCTGAGCCACCACGGCGAATCCTGTGGCCAAGCTGAGCCGGCCGTCCCGCTCCTCCCTCCACACCAGGATCTTCCCATCTGTCGACACGCTCCACAGCCGCCCGTGGGCCCCGGGCTCGGCGTCAGGTACCCAGATAACCTGTTCCAAACACCGCGGGCCGATGGCGAGAGGGCTGTCGCCACTGTCAGGCCCCAGCTCGGCAGCTCACAGCGTCCCACCTGCCCCCCACCAGCACGGGAGCAGCACCAGCCATCGTGGGGCCACCTCGGCTCCTGCTGGGAGCCAGCACGCAGCTGTGGAGCTGGGAGGGAAAGCCCTGCAGGTGTGCGGGGCTGAAATCTGTGCCCTGGGTCACCTGCCATCGCTTTGGAGCCGTGCTGTTCATGGCACCGTCACCCAGCGCCACTGCCCCGACAGCAGGTGAGAAAACACACGGCCCACCCGGAGCCACAGACCCCAAAAGGACAGGAACCACCAGGACGCCTGACTGCAGAGCACACTGCGATCCCTCACGTCGCCTTAAGCTTCCCACTAAGGATCCACTACAGGTGCTGCTGGCTCCATCTGCACCAATCAACAGTTACAGCACAGGAATTGTCCTGCTCGTCGTTTATCCTGAGCAGAGATGTTATTTGTACAGAGTTTCCAGTTCAGCAAACACCTCTTTGGTCAGCCAATCACAAGAGAACGTAACCGCCAAAGTGTAGAGGCCTGACTGAGCACTGCTGTGACCAGCAGGGCCAGAGAGGTTCTCCTCCCTCTGTACTCAGCACTGGTGAGATCGCTCCTCGAATCCTGGGGTCAGTTCTGGGCCCCTCACCACAAGAAGGATGTTGAGGCTCTGGAGCGAGTCCAGAGAAGAGCAACGAAGCTGGTGAGGGGGCTGGAGAACAGGCCTTATGAGGAACGGCTGAGAGAGCTGGGGGTGTTTAGCCTGGAGGAGGCTGAGGGGAGACCTCATTGCTCTCTGCAACTACCTGAAAGGAGGTTGTGGAGAGGAGGGAGCTGGGCTCTTCTCCCAAGGGACAGGGGACAGGACGAGAGGGAATGGCCTCAAGCTCCACGAGGGGAGGTTCAGGCTGGACATTAGGAAAAAATTCTTCACGGAAAGGGTCACTGGGCACTGGCAGAGGCTGCCCAGGGAGGGGTTTGAGTCCCCATCCCTGGAGGGGTTTAAGGCATGGGTGGACGAGGTGCTAAGGGACATGGTTTAGTGTTTGATAGGAATGGTTGGACTCGATGATCTGGTGGGTCTCTCCCAACCTGGTTATTCTATGATTCTATGATTCAGGTGAAGCACCAGTAAGGTGAGTAAGAACTAAAAGTATGAAACGGAGCAACAGCAACTCGGGCCTCCCCCAGCCCCGCCTGCTGTCGCTGTCCTTTACCTGATAGACGGGGTCGGTGTGAGTGTCGTCTGTCATCCCCGTCCTCCGGAGCACGGGGTCCTCTCTTCTGCTGGTGTCCCACACCAACAACTCCCCGCTGAAGAGGCCACCTGGAAGGGCAAAGAGAAAACACCTGACATCCCATAGCTCAGAGCAAACGCACAAAGCAGCAGAGAAACCCACAGCTCCACAGGGCTGGTAGCAAAACGCAGGGCACAGTCGCTCTGGGGTGAGAGAATGTAACTCCACCACAAGAAATGGGCTCTTCCTGCCTGAATCTCCTGTCACCTCTCCCTGAGGAGATGGTATAAAGACAGATGTCGCTCAAAAAGCAGCAACTTGCAGTTCAGAAGCAACAGTGCCACCAACTGAGCTTGGTTCCTCAGTTTGAGGAGCTGCAATGTTGTTACCTCAGCAAGAAATTTCAGGCTGAGCTGAGAGAGGGAAGAAATGATCTAAGCTGAAGGAACTAAGGGCACATTTCAGATGGGAGCTGAGGCAGGAGCAACCTACCAGCTATCAGGGAAGGCTGGGAGGGGTGGAAAGCCAGGCACATGACGGAACTGGGAACATCCACCACTAGGTCAGGGCGCTGTGGATTCAACCCTCTTCTGTCCAGGTTCCAGGTACAGACATAGGATTTTTCCGTGCTCCAGTCTCCATCATCCAACCTGAAGAGGAGAAAGCTCTTGTCTTGCCTTGGCTGGTCCACAGAGAATCCCAGCCCAGCAGAGCTCTGATATGCCCCTCTTGTCATTTAAACGTGCAGCTTTGTGGCTTGAAATAAAACTGAGACGAAGGGATCACGAGACAATGAAACTTCTCTGCAGGGTTGTACCTACACTGTGTGCGTCAGTGCTCAGCGGAATAAAGCGCCTGCAGGTAAATCTCAGATACGAGTCACTATTCCAAGACCAACCGACCATGCAAAGAGTGGGAATAATCTAAAGGGCACAGACAGAAAATTGCTGTCAGCATCTGGGAATGAAAGCCCCAGAGACCAAATTGCTGCTGATTTGCAAACTGGCTGAGCTGCAAACTACTGTTCCCCCAAACCAGCACCCAAAGATCCAGGGTCTAAGAATGGATAGTGAGGAAATGTCTCGCCTGGAGGCCTGATGGGGCTGAAAAGATGACCTGAATCTTGCTCGGCCTGAGAGAAGCAGCATGATTTGAAGTCCAGGTGCCTCCACACATTCTTCACAGCCCCCAAATGGTGTTGGCCCCGCACACACGATGCCACACATCCCACTCTAGAGGTTTCCATCCCATTCTACACCCATCGCACTTGTTTGCCACAAGTGTCTCATGAATTATTGCTCTGGGATGCTATGAGACACCTGCCACTCTCCTTCCCTCGTTATTTGTGTTTCGTTCATCACAGGTTTACCAAGCCCTGACGTGAGCCTGGCACTAGCACCTCGCTGATGGGTGTCACGTCCCATCCTGCTACAAGGAGATGACACAAGGGACACAGAATCTACAGGGCAGCCAGTGGATGGGACAGGAAGCAATTATTCTCAGCCTGATTTCCACTGCCTCTCTTTGACACTCTCAGTTCTTCTATCGGAAGAGACAGTGAGCAAAGAAAAGGAGCAATTTTTCATCAAACAAGGAGTTGAGCTGTGAAACTTCTTATTAAAGGGTTTTGTGGATGTATTAAAGGATGCTACTAAAATTTATAGATTCAGAGAGACTCCATAAGCTCACGGAAGGGAATTCTACCCAGGGATGAAACCCCGACACAGAAACCACATTTTCATCTGAAAGCACCAGTGGGCTGGAAGAGCAGAAGGAACAGTAACGTACAGGTTTGCTGTGGTTTTCTTTCCTCTATGGTTTAGGAATATCCTTTTTTGCTAGAGCTTTTGATCTAAGGTAGTGAAAGGAAAAGGAATAAGGGAAGCAGTGGGGCAGAGAAAGGAGAGGCTGCTGTGGACACTTACCCTCAATTCAGAAACGCTTAAACATCTGTTAGCACATGTCCGTGCCCGCAGGCGCAAATGGGCGCCAGGCTCACCCGGGGTGCTAAGAAACCACATTAAAGCAACACCCCCTTCAGCACAGACTTCCAAACCTCTCCCTCTTGTATTTGCAAGCGCATCTACTCTTCACGTTTTCTCTCCAAATACAATCTAGCTAGAAACAAACCAGTAGGAGTTCATGCATCCATTTGCAGGGCTGAAGGGAGGCAGAAGAAATAAGATCCATAGTTTAAGACTGCCCTGAGATTTTGTTTCTTTCAATATGAATTATTTAACTTGTGTAAGGGTTGTGTGTGTGTGTATATATATACACACAAACACACATACATGTCACATTTATTACTGCAGAGAAAGAAAGCAATCCTATCTATAATCCAGGTCAGCCTGAGATGTCCCATCGCCCTCAGCTCCTCTCAATCTGTTCAGATACTCACCGGCCATACGAACAGGCAATAACAGATCCTGTTGCATTCCATGAGATGCTGGTAACTTGTAGGTTTTGATCCCGAGCCTCTGGGTACGATAACGTATGCAAACACAACACCTAGAAGAGATCAAATTCAAGCACGAAGGCAATAATCTCCGATCGCAGAGGAATGAGATCTGTGCACGCCCCAGCGTGGGCTTTCCCACTGGCCCAGCAGCACACAGACAGCTGTGGAAAAGGTGCTTAATTCCTAGGAGAGGGGGAAAAAACCTGCATGTGAGCCTGCCAAACAGGCTGTCACTTCGGAATTACCCCTCTCAGACGGCACACTCCAGGGGCTACATGACAGCTCTGGGAGGCTGAGCTACAGGGATTTACGACAGACCACAGGTACGATGCCAGCAGAAGCAATGGTTTTAAAACGACTGCACCAACATGTACTGACTGATGGAAACCACTGCTGCTCTTGAGGTCTGTGCACGAAACCAATATAATCCAAGCAGGAAGAGCTGCCAAGTCACCATCTTCCGCTGTTCCTAGATACCTGCTGGTTTGGCAGGCTCCAAAGGGACTGCTGGAAACTGAAGGTAAGACTACACCAGCTGTGGGCTTCCCGCTCCCAACACTGCTGCAATGCAGTCCCGAGGAGGAAGAAGAGTTTTACCAAGCAAGGCCAGGCCACAAGCAAGGGAGAAAGCTGGGGAAAAAAAACTAGGAATTCCCAATTATTAGAATCTGGCAAGAATAATTGCAGCAGTAAGAAATGGAACTAAAACGTCAGAGACACTGCAACCACCACCACATGGGTAATGACAGCGATTTGAATTCTGTCAACTCACTGTTTCATTCTGATCCGTCCAGTTCACCTCAAAGCCATCAAAGGCACGGCTCTTCCAGTTTTTGTTCAGCTCTTTAATGACAGCATCCTCCACTCTCTTTAGGAATGACAGAAGGCTACCGTAATCTACTTGGGCTTCTTGCTGGAAGTCTGGGGCAGCGTCTCTACTCTGGTCCGTCTGCACCGCGGCCTCTCGGGCAGCGCGAGCCTGCACCGCGGCTTCTGCTGTGGAGATTTTCACCGTCTGGCAGCTTTTCTAGTAAAAGAAGACAGACGCTGAGTACCACAAACAACAAAGAGCGCTGCACAGAACGCTGGGAGCCCCTTCCTGGCATTTCCTAGGGGCACTGGGGGAGCACAGGGCGGCCTGGGCGGTGCTGATGGCTTGGCGGCCTCGCCTGACCTGGGCCCAGAGACGCTCAGCGACGCCCGAGGCGCGCGCTGCAAGCACGGGACGGGGACGCCGGGGGAAAGGGGGAAGGCGTGAGCGCCCCCCGGGAGGGAGGAGGGGGGCAGGCGGCGAGGTTCCCGGGGGAAGGGACGAGGCCCCTCACCGCCGCGCCCGCCGCGCCGCGCCCGCTCCGCCACAGCGACTCGAGGGTCGCGCCCTCAGCCGCGCGGTCCCCGAACATGGCGGCGCCGCCGGCCGAGAGCGGCGCGTCCGTGACGTCACGGCGAGCGACGGGGCAGCGCGGTGAGCCGCGCGGCGCCACGTTGGAGAAGGGCAGGGCGGGCCCGCGCTTCGCCTCCGGTACCGGCGGCTGCCCCGGCCCGCGCCGCCGTGGATGCCGAGCCACGGGGAGGCTCCTCCTCCCCCCTCGGCCGCAGCCGCGCGGTGACAGAGGCGGGCGGGCGCGGGGGCTGCCAGCAGTTAAGATGGCGCGGGCGGCGCTGCCCCTCGTGGCCGGGTTGCCGCGGGGCCGCTCTCCGGAGGGTGAAGTGTTTCACAAACTGGGGGTGAGGGCTGAGGGGGAGGAGGTGCTGCAGCTGCTGAAAGCGAAGCTCCAAGAGGTGAAACGGCCCCTCCTTCAAAAGCAAGGAGAGAAGCAGTGGCCAAGAAGGCCAATGGCATCTTGGCTTGTATCAGAAACGGTGTGACCAGCAGGGCCAGGGAGGTTCTTCTCCCTCTGTACTCGGCCCTGGTGAGAGCGCTCCTCGAATCCTGTGTTCAGGTCTGGGCCCCTCACCACAAGAAGGATGTTGAGGCTCTGGAGTGAGTCCAGAGAAGAGCAACGAAGCTGGTGAGGGGGCTGGAGAACAGGCCTTATGAGGAGCGGCTGAGAGAGCTGGGGGTGTTTAGCCTGGAGAAGAGGAGGCTGAAGGGAGACCTCATTGCTCTCTACAACTCCCTGAAAGGAGGTTGTGGAGAGGAGGGAGCTGGCCTCTTCTCCCAAGTGACAGGGGACAGGACAAGAGGGAATGGCCTCAAGCTCCGCCAGGGGAGGTTCAGGTCATTAGGAAAAAGAGTTTTCGCAGAAAGGGTCCTTGGGCACTGGCAGAGGCTGCCCAGGGAGGGGGTTGAGTCACCTTCCCTGGAGGGGTTTAAGGGACGGGTGGACGAGGTGCTGAGGGACATGGTTTAGTGTTTGATAGGAATGGTTGGACTCGATCCGGTGGGTCTCTTCCAGCCTGGTGATTCTATGATTCTATGATTAAGCCCCAGGGCCCAGGTCCTGCCCCGCTCTGGTTCCTCCTGTGGCTCGCCACGAGCCTCGCGCAGGCTGCAGAAGTTGGTGGTGTTCAGCCGAGGGGAGAGAAGGCTCCGGGGAGGCCTGGGAGCAGCTTCCAGCGCTGAAATGGGCTCTAGGGAGGGGCTCGATCAGGGAGAGCAGGGATGGGATGAGTGGAATGGTTTTCAGCTGTTTGAGATGAGATCTTAGGGAGAAATGTTCCCCTGTGAGGGCAGGGAGGCCCTGGCCCAGGTTGCCCAGAGCAGGGGTGGCTGCCCCATCCCTGGGGGTGTTCAAGGCCAGGTTGGATGGGGCTTGGAGCCCTGATCCAGTGGGAGGTGTCCCTGCCCATGCAGAGGTGGGATGGGATGGGCTTTAAGGGCCCTTCCAACCCAAACCATTCCGTGAGTCTGCGATAGTCTGCAGCACAGCTAAGGATGTAAATGCACGCCTGGGCTGGACCAATGATCCTTCTAGCCCCGTAGCCTCTCTGGTTAGCACAGGAGTTAATCTGAACTTCCAGAACCTCGGGAAGCTCTGCTGGGTAGTCGGAGCCTGCTTTCCAGTGCCAGAATGCGAGTGTGACCGTTGCCTGCTGCTCCTGGCACCTCTCTTCTGGTCGCTGCCAAGGGACAGTGAATCACAGACCAGATGGGATGGCTGGCTTGGCCAAGAAAGGTACTTTTTATGTCCTTTTTTTTTGTGGTATGGCTCATTTTTTCTTGTGTCAAACATCAGGACATGCACGACAATACTTAATGAGAAAATACACTCTGCTGACCTTTTCTACAAATCCTAATAACACAAGTGAGACATCCCAAAGCCACAGCTCTGGAACTCTTGTTATAATTTCAACCAGGTGTCCATAGCCACGCGTTTGAGGCTCCTTTGTCATCTTCATGTCTAGTTCAGCTCTCTGCTTCCACCTTGTTCTACGCATCCATTTACAAAGCAGCTTTAAAAGACAGGAGTATTGGAAACAACGTGCTGGTTTGGTGACAGCAGGATTCCAGTCCCTTCTCTTGCTGTTCTGCCCCAACACGTTCATCCATGAGCTGGGCTGTGACCTCATTGCTCTCTACAACTACCTGAAAGGAGGTTGTAGAGAGGAGGGTGCTGGCCTCTTCTTCCAAGTGACAGGGGACAGGACAAGAGGGAATGGCCTCAAGCTCCACCAGGGGAGGTTTAGGCGCGACGTTAGGAAAAAATTCTTTACAGAAAGGGTCATTGGGCACTGGCAGAGGCTGCCCAGGGAGGGGGTTGAGTCACCTTCCCTGGAGGTGTTTAAGGGACGGGTGGATGAGGTGCTGAGGGATATGGTTTAGTGTTTGATAGGAACGGTTGGACTCGATGATCCGGTGGGTCTCTTCCAACCTGGTTATTCTGTGATTCTGTGATAAAACAGTGCTCTGCTGCTGTCGTTTGTGAAATCCTAGTACAGCACTTACTGCAAAATGCTTGTATTTTAAGAGATAAGCCTGGAGATGCAAAACAGTGATAAGATAATCTGTCCCCGAATGAGTGAAATCAATGTATCTTCTATTCCAATTCAACGATCTCCTGGAAGTGCATAACGTAAGCATTGCAGGATGAGTTTTTCTACTGCAAATAGTTTAATACAGGAAGTAGGGGCATTTTTTAATCTCAGTTTACTTCATGTTGAGTAACTGATACTAAATATTTGAATGAAATAGCAGTTTTTCTTAAGAGGCTCTTAATGTTTATGATTTATCATCTATAAATAGGTCTTAAGTCATCACTAAATTATCTTTAATTGGTATGATTAAAACTGCAAAGGAATATTACTGCTTGAGAGTAGAGTAAATATCACAATTGTGACTTTATATACAGTCTGCATCGTAATAAAAGTGCTAAGGGCAGACTACAATTTAAAAACTTTAAATAACTTGTCAGTGGGAATTTAAGGAGAAAAGTTTGTGGGTTTTGAGATGGCGAAGGGAGATAAGAAAAACTGGAATTTGGATATGCAAAACAGACCAAAAGTAAATAAATTTTGTCAGCACGTCATATGCAAAGTTCCTGCAAATGTAGTACGTGTTCCCGGTAACGTGGTGTGTGTCTGGACTTTTTCTCTCCTGAAGATGAGAAAGGAGCAAACAGCTTCAGATGATGGTTCTAAGTAACCGCAGATTTGACCTTCATTATTCCAAAACCTCTGATTTGCAGGGGTTTCAGTCTATCGATACTATTAAATAAATCATATCTTGCTTTTTCTTTTTTTGGCATGGCAGCATCAGATACAGAAATAGGTTTGGTTTGACATAGCAGCACTACTTTGGAAATAAGGTAAAATCGGGGAGAACTGGGAAAGGGTTGTTACTAGCCTGAGGCTACTAAGTCTCTCTAAGTGGCTATTATTACTACGGTGATGATCTGTGCTGCTGCTTCTTTTGTGTCTCATAAGACAAAGTATTTGTAAGTCTTCACTTTCACGTAATGAAGCAATCAGCATCAGAAAACAAACAAGAACAAAAGAAGGCTGAGGTAAAGAGAAAGTAGTGTGGGAAGAAACTCGAGGAAGAGGGGGGAGAAAGCACCAGAAAAAAAGGCTGAGCTACAACAGTTAGGGTGCGCCTCGAGGATATCATTTCTATGACCTGGAGCAGCACAAGTATCCTAAGCTACATCTCAGTAAAAATTCACCCACTAGCGGGTGCAGTAGCTGCAGTAGCTGCCCTCTATTTGTGATAAAAGAAACAGCTGAGCTCTGGTAGAGACTCCAGACAGCTGAAACGGCAGCCTCTGACCAAAAATAGAGAGACATAACTCAGCCTTCCCCTTTTACACCTTTGTCTCTGTTCCCTCCACCCCAAAGAGGTGCAAGTAAGGATGAAGAAAACAACATGCACAGTTCAAACAAGAAAAAGAGAAAGAGCTCTCTGAGTTCAGATTGTCAGTGAGGGGCTTGCAATGGCATTGAAGGATTGCCTTTTGCCAATCGATGCTTCTGTTCAGGGGAACAGAACTTTTAACATATTCTTGTTTGTTTTACAAAAACAATATATAGCCAAACTACAAAACTCTTCAAACAATAAAAAGGGTTTGTATCAGAGCATCGTCACTCCAGAACCTGCTTGTCTCCCCAGCTGGTAGAACCAGAGAGACCTAATCCTGTTTTGCGGATTGTTCATTCAAACCTGTACCTTGCTGTATTGCCTAGTGAGACAAACTTGGTTTGGCTGAGGTCTGGGTACTTATCTGTATTGCCTTTTAGTCTAGTTTTGAACTAGATCTTGATTGTCATCTGCTTGAGTGTGAAGTTTTGTGCTGTATTGATCTGGAAGTTTGTCTCACTGAGGCTCCAAGCTTTGCATTAAATGGAAATATCCCTAGAGAAAAATAATCCAGATACTACCCAAAAAGAAAGTGGCTGGAAAGACCCTTTCACCTGCAGCATTATTCAAAAGGACCCCTCTTCAGGTTCACCAACAGTCCTGTGTGGCTTGTTCCTCAAACTTTTTATCTGCAGTGTTTGCTGTGATGCTACTCATCTCATTCTCACTATATGCCGCAAGCATTTATTTCACCCTTGCCAAAGGCCCACAAGGTAGAGAACTGCCGGTACCATTTTTTGATAGGGAGAGTCTCAGGTGTGAGGGTTAGATGATTTGCCAGATCATGCTGGGAATTCAGGGGAGAGAAGAGAACAAGACCCAAGTTCCTGAGGTGCAGAGCGCTGTTTCAGCCATAGCTGATGCATATTTGGTGGATGCGTTGCTAACGTACACATCTTATTTCTTTTTGTTAGAGATTTGTGATTTTAAAACATCGAGTGTTCACGCATTAACGAAATGTGACAGAAAAACAGGACACCACCACTGCTCACTATTGAAAACAGTGTTCAGGTAGACAACCAGATGCTCAGCGGTGTAACGAGGGTTCTGGCCCTTGCATGGACTTGGTGCATTACCTCAAACTGGATGAATCCTCCACCTATTTCTTCTCTGGTGCCATTCATAAATGGCTTGTGCCTCTCCTTTGATCTCTGACCTCCTTTTTGCTGTTCCCCCTCCCAAATGTCCATGCAAATCCTTTTTTGCTTTGAAAACTATACTTTCGCTTAAGGCAGAAAATGTGTTGCCTCATATTTGAAGTTCTGTGAGATACGATACATTATAAAAATAATCCATCACCATTGAAATCATAGCTCTATCAGACTTCATAGAATTAAGAGTTGGGGGGGGTCCTTGTTAAATATTCCGAGTCTGACTTCTTGCACTGAACAGGTATTGCCTGTCCCATATTCACTCCTGCACTGATAATGATGAGAGAAATATTTCCAGCAGTTGTAACAGAGGTGGGAAGGAGAGCAAGGGAAGCCTGCTTTGTGGCAGGTGTCTGCACGCTGCCACCACAGGGGCGCACGGACACCGTGCCTGCAGGTTTGGAACGGCAAGCAAGAGGTGGCGCGGGGCCAAGAGCCATGCCCTAGCCAATGAGTCATCTGTGAAAGGCTCAGGATTCCCATTCCTTGCTGTCATGGTGCTCCAAACAGGGTGGCAGCTGGGAGCCTCTGCCTTGGACGGAGGCTTGATGCTGTCAACAAGGTGATTGGCAGCATCTCTCTCCTTTTCGACTCAGCAGCCGCGAGTTCCTGCTGAGATTGTACCAGCATGCCCACCGTCAAGTCTCCAAAATAAACATACGATCTGGCATGCTGCTCTGAAAAGGTAGCTGACCTTTTGCAGTGCTTTTCAGTAAGAAAATGCTGAGATCGCACTAATTAATCCCATGTTCAGTAACCATGCATGACTAGAAACTGTTTATCAGTTCTGTGCATCACTTCATCAACCTATAGTGTTTACGGTGTCTCAAACGCGTGTTGGAATTTTAATTGGTACGTATGAAGCAACTGGCTGTCTCAGCAAGCGCTGCAGGCTCGTCTGCATTACTCGTCTGAGTGGGGTGGTTGTCCTTCGTGGAAGTGTTGTTTCAAAAAAGGACATTTAGCAATCAGAGTTACATTCCACTCAGTACCATCAGGGTTGGACTTGGGTAGAGCAAGCAGGCAGCATTTGCCTGAGAGAAACCTGTAACTTTATTTAATTTCAAGTATACTACTTTAATTTCTTATACCTGATTTCTATGAACACTGAATGATCAAATCATAGCTCTACTGTGGTACAGATATATAATTTAAGAGTGGTGGATGAAATACTGCTCCTACCATGATGTTAACTAGAACAGGAGGAAAGACAGATTTACAAGGACTCCTTTTATTGATATATTTAACCTCCATTTAGAGAGTTTGTGTGCCGTCAGTTTAACCAGACCTGCAAATCATCTCACACTGTGAAAGCCACTTCCGAAATGGCAAATAAAAATATCCCATCTTGATTGGTCTATTATCCCAAGTATAACAAGGATCCCTAAGGATCGTGGAGCATATTACACAAACACACACAGAGAGAACTTTACAAAATTATGTGCTGCAGAAAGATTATCATCTTCTGAAAAGCACAAGGAAGATGAAGGGAAGCAGAATATCTTGTATAGACAAATTGGATCTGTCAGTGTGAGTGTTTCTACTGGTGCAGAAAATGCCAAGGGATTTGTAATGATCACTTTATCACCTCTGTAAGATGGCACTTGCACCTTTAGGAGAACAACAGGGTGGCAGTCTGGTACTCAGAAACAATAGGATGAAGCACCAGTACATCCAGTTTATGTATTTTTTTTTCTTCAGTGTGTATGCAGAGTTCCCAACACAAGTACTGATGCCAGTTTAACTTAAAAAAAAAAAAAAGAGTGAGAACATTATAAAACAAGGCTTAAGGAGGCATGAATGTGGTGCTCTGTGGTAAAGCGTAAAAGACAATTGCACCAGTTCCATGCTGGTTTTGGAACTCGATGTAGCCAAAGTCTATTGAAATATATATTTGTAAGTGGGAGTGGTGGGGAGGGAGGATGCACTGGAATGAAGCCTGGAGCTGAAATGCTGTCGTAAAGGCAGTAGGAGGAGGGAGAGCTGTAAACTGGCTGTGATCCTCAAATGTAAAAAAGTCCGGAAACATTTTAATGCCAAATTATGTGACACCTTTCATTCCTGTTTCTCTTTTGTTCTTAGTTTTCCATTTAAGTGATTGAAGCTTTTCCTATTTATGCTACCAGTTGTGGAAGCAGGGCTGACTAAAGGCAGTTTGATTTTGCTCTGTTCTAGCCTTGCAAACTCCTGCTTATGCAACAGCCTGTACCTTTAATAACACCAGCAGAATAGCATCAGTACTGAAAAAAAACCCCAAAACCCAGATTTCTTAGCATCAACACGGGCTGAGAGAACTTGCTGCAGTGCTGAGATGTGACAGGAGGCAATTTATAAGGAATGAACTCTGACAGTCACTTTATACAGCTGATTTCCAAAGATCTAGGCACTAAAGATGTGGTAATGAGGGTACTGAGGCTTCATAATTAATTATACTAGCATCTCTTTGTTATGCTCTACAACAGTAGTGCCTGGCTGACATTTCAATAGGAGTCTGGTAGAATTCTTTGTTATTATTATCCAGGAGTACAGTTATACCTTAGCTCCCAGAGGGACTCGTTGCATGTAAATGCCTCTGTGAATTGCCAGGGCCTTTGGATCTCAGTAAAAACCCTTGAAGGAGACCCTGCTGGATACTGAATGGATGTCAGTAAAATTTCTCTAGTCTAGAGTCTCTCTTCAGATGTGGACCCTCCTCCCCTTTCATTTCTTCCGTCCTTTCCCTCCCCCCGTCCTTTCCACTATATTGGTCCTGCTCACATGGCTTGAGAACAGCGATATCCAGCACTTACTGAAACCTCGAAAAGAAGGAATACTGACCTGAACGGAACAGTGAAGAAAGTAACCTGAAAACAGGGAATATTTTCACATGCCTGACTTTTCAGTGCAATAAAACCAGTGCTGAAAGAAGGAATCCCAGAAGCGGTGAGTCAGATAATAGATGTACAACTTTGGTGGGAGGGAAATAGTCCCTACTTGGTTTTACAACCCTCCTTGCCCCCCCAACTTTGTAAAGGCAGATGAAATTATTTTCCAGTCATACACTGGAAAAGCAAACAGTGAGTTTAAAGGTTATTTCCTTTGTGTGTTTGAGAGATGTTATTTTTGAATCTGAAGGGGGAAGGATGACTTTTTGTCCATAATATCAAATCTACTCTGAAAACTTTTACAGTATCACCTGAGGGAGCAGGTCTGCTGTTTTGATCATTGATGTATTCCCCTTGCTTCTGTGAATTTAAACAAAGCTTAGGGAAAACAAATGTTGGTTGTTTTTTTCTTTTTCCACACCAGTTACAATTGCACAGTTTGACCTCTTCTCAGTAAGCAAGACTTATGCAACCTGTTCCTTACCCTTTCCTTGTTCATTCCTCCCTTCCCATGACCCTCTTTCTCCTAACATTGCTCATACGTCTGCACCAGGGAAATGGATCAGAATACAAGCATGAGTTAAAAATAGATATTTTTTATGGAGACTATTTCTAATTGAAATCAGTTTCCTGATTCAATTTAACATGGGGCTACACAAAAGAAATCCTGCACCAGCACAACGCAGGGACAGGGTAAGGGGAAGAGAGGAGTGTGTGGTGGGGAACGCGTAAGTAGGAACTTTTACCAAAAAATAGTTGTCAGACTGTGCCCTGGAAGACTTTGCATCTTTCCAAGCCAGAATCACCTCTTTGTTTTGTGTCCAGATAGCACCCTGTGCAAAGGCATCACAGTCACAGAAATCTTGGGTCCTTCAGAACTATTGCAATACCCAAAAAATAATAAGCGTTCCTACAGACTGACACAATTAACCAAATTCCACTTGCAGATCTTCATTGTTGGCAACTCGTGCAGCATTTTATGTAGCGAAAGTTGGAGACTCATTCTATTCCCAAGTACCATGGCTGGCTCAAATGAGGAATAACTGGCATTCAGCTAACCTACCAATAAAATAATTACTTTCCTCACAGAGCTTTTTAGATTTAACTAGTTTTTGAATGAGCTTTGACATTCTTAGGTGAAAGGAATAATGTGTACAGTGTATTATTATAGCAAAAACTGTATATGACAGTTCCCTACGTATTTTCCTCTTTTCTGTTTCTCCTTTTCTGTCACTGTACTCCCACGTAAGGCTCAAGACACTGGGAAGGTTTGAATAATGTCAGCTTGAAACTACAGAATTGTAAATAATGTACTCGCTCTTCATTGAGCAATGCTCTGTGTGTTTATTTTAATCTAATATTTTCTGGATAGAAATAGGGGTTCCTCTGCCTGAGAATTCAAATATCAATAGGTCTCTACATAACAAGGGAAGTTTTTAATGATTCCCACAACAACAGCTACTACTTGGTAACAAGACAATGGAGGGAATCCACATAGTGTGAAATTTTAGTCTCTACTGCTATTCCTGAGGGATCAAATCTCCCAAGTGTTACCCAACTTTGTTTAGGATTCAGCGTTTTCCTGCTGTAGGACTGGAGAGATGATAAATAAGAGTTTCAGGAATCGGCCAAAGTTAAAATCCTGGAAAGCAACCATTTATAAATTCTCTTTGTAGAAAAGTTGCTCCCTCTTAATTTCTCATGAATGAAGAAGAGGGAGAGGTCCTCAGCAGTGCTCTACCCCTACTGCCTAGTTATCCTTAAACTTTGATTCAGCACTCACATAAATTTATAATACTCCATGATGTTTTATTTGTATCTATTGTGTCTCCTTACAAAGACTCTGTCTAGCGCTAGAGCTTCTGCCCTAGCTGTGAGGAGCGAGCACCACTGAAGGAAATTGAAGACCCATAGTTTATTCCCCTTGGAATTATTTCAGGGCCTTCTACATAAAACTTCTGTTGGCACAGCTATTCCAGAATAACTCCCAGTGTAGATACTGCAGCGTTACAGGTTGGAAGTGTCTTTACTCGTGACTGATCATTCTACCTCGGAATACTTCTTCTAAGTGGTCAGTTTTCCCAACAACTTCTGTTTAGACCTTTCATTACATGGGAGTAAAATAAAGCCTCAAATGTAAACACAAAGCCAACCACAATATAGATCATTTAATTGCCAGATTATTTCAAATAAACTCCTTGGGCTTCAGACGTTTTCTGTGAAACTGTAGCTGTATTAAACTTTGTTGAAGCCTTCCACTGCCTCAGTGCCAGAGGCATTTGCTCTAATACTGTCCTGCAAAACTAATAAGTTTTGTATCCCTATGGATGGCTTCTGAACACCCACTGGTGGGAATACGTCGATGAAATCTAAATATCTGCCCTTATAACACCCTGCAAGTGCTGCAGACAGTGAAGAGTCACGTTTGCTTAAGCCAATACATGTTTTCAAACCAAACTTTTGTGCATTTCAGATCCTGTCTTGGACTGGGAACTCCACAGGCAAGAGGAGATGGATATTCACATCTGGAAGTGGCAGTAGCACATCTGGACAAGTTGATATTTAAAGATTTTTGCTCTCAGAAACTACTATTCTGTAGTCCTGGATTTATAACAGCATCTCTATATGTGACTGTTGGTAGAGTGGGTCAGGGGTTAACAGCCATGGAGTATCAATGGCTGAGATATAAACTCTGAATGAAGGTCATGAAGGGCAGGAAACTCCTCCAGTTAAATGTCTCTCTGGGAAGAGACTCCTAATTTCACAATGCAGAATGTACCTTCAAGAGACTTTTCCAGCAGTTTCCCTTACTATTCCAGAGGGCACATGTCGGTTCAGTTCCCACATGTCTGAAAAGCTGATGCCCCGTGCTCAGAAGTGTCTTAGGTTTCATTGACTTTGAATTTAAGATTATTAAGAATATTTTGACTGTACTTATCTCTAGGATCTGGGAACAAGCACAAGTGTTACAGGACCATCCAGCTCCTCACGGATTACAGACAAGTGCTCTAATGAGTTAAAAACGTTGGTATAGAACAAAATAAACATCAGGTTTAGCGACTGTGTCTAATGGAAATTTAACAATAAAAACCGCAACAATCCAAATAGAAACACTGGATTTATGCAGCTACATGCTATTAGCGACTCCCTGTTGTCTGCTTCAAAGGCAGTTATCAGCCCAGAAGTATTTTCATCCGAGGGTTTAAACGCAACAACTGCGAGGGCACGTGGAAGATTCTTCCGTCATTATCTAACCCTTCCGTTCTAATGCAAGTGCTCGACTGGAAAGGTCTGTGACTAGTGGAGATGGATAAACAGTTGGAGGGGAGGTATTTGCCTGTTTAATACATGTGCCAAACTGCCTTTCTAGGGTCACAGAAGCTCGGTGGTTCCTGGGGGCTGTCAAACTGATTACACGCAGCAAACCAGCCGGTGTGTCCCTGCCTGCTGCTTAGCGAAAGCACTGATATGCCAGTCAGACTTCACTATCACGTACAAGCTTATGTGTGCTTGGGATGTTGTGCAGCCTTCATCTCACTGGTGTACTCGGTAATTGGAAAGCTTTCATATATTTTAAAAATTTCATCTTGCCCTCCAAGGGGGAATCTTTGTTCCTAATACGGAGTCCAAGTCTGTAAGTTCTTTGTGGAAGACCAGACTCCCAGCATAGATGTACAATTGTAACGCAGTTGGTTGCATTTCAGCAGTTGTAACATGATCCTTGTTTTACATTTCTCTACAATAATTTCTGTAAAGGCTGTGAGATTCTTTGGAATGGAAGGCTGTAAAAACGTAAGTTGCTATTAATTATATTGACTTGCATGATTTTCTGTATTCCCATTTTGCGCTACAGAAATACTCAGAAGGAACTTGGAGTACTCTTGTGCTCTTCTTCCCTTTTCACACATCATTGCATTGTATTTGAGAGGATTTAGCACCCTTTCTGATTTCACTTGCCAGATCGGAACATTTGCAGCTGACTGTTTAAAATTTACAGCTGTCTTGACAGTCCAGAAACTGAGCATGATTAGCAATTACATCTCTCTTGTAGTAACATACCTGACTAAGGAAAGAAAGACTGGGAGGTCTGAACTTTCACATCAAGGAACAAATATGAGGTTATCTCTACAAAGAAGCTCTATTTGTTCAATTCTTGAGAAAAACACAGTTACTGCTACACTGTGTGTAAACTGTAAGGCCATTAGTCATTATCAGCTGCTACCACATTTCCCTAACATCCCAAATATACATAAAGGAAAACTAACGCCAGTTTGCTTCATTTGTCTGACAGCGTCATTGCCCTCCACGAGGCTGCACGGATCGAACTCCCTTATTTGTCAACACCAGAGTACTCATGCTCTGAGTTTGAAAGATGCCACATACAGTACAGTTTTGCAACCTGAACTGTGCAGCCTCAAGTTTAAACAAAAGCAGAAATGCTAACTCTGTGATTCACAGGGAACAGAGCAGCATAACCACCTAGGCAGTACAGGAAAGAAACGTTACTGTTCTATTGCATTTGATGTAATCAGAGCCGACAAAGGTCTTACAAGATGAGAAGGAGGACATCATCTTCTCTAAATACTTAAACACACACACCCTCCCATATCACAGGATTGTAACTTACATTTTAACCCCTTGACAGTTACAAGGACGAAAGCTGACGTAGAGGTTAGCTACAGATCATGGAAAAACATTAGAAAGAAGTGACGGAAGGTAATATATAATTAATATGTACTGTCTTTTCTTGCAGAATACCTAGTTTTACGGTAGGATAAACAGATCACAGAAATGTTTTTAATGGTACAGCAGTTAAAATTCAAGACTCCTTGACTTCAGTTACATCAGTGGAACACCTTAATCACTTACTTCAGGAATACCTAGTAACTTATAGACTAAACAAGGGATTCTAGTAGGGAGCTGGCAGATGCCACTTGGATTGTTGTGTTCCTGCTTGGAACTGGGTTTCAGATGTATGGCCCATACTTTTCAAAGTGTGGACCTTCAAAGGCTAATCTAGAGAAAGACAGTAGTAAATTACAGAAAAAAAATCAAGCAGATACAACTGCATAGCGAAGAGACTCAAGGGGGAAAAAGAAGGAAGAAAACCAAGCCACATATAGGAGCTTACTTTGTCTGAGAGTCAAGATACCCCTATTAATTTATCTTGGAAGATGCAGACAGGGTATGAGAGGAGCGACCTGGGTTCAGGAAGGCCTTGGGGCATCCCTCTTGGGGAGGATTTGATCATCGCAGCTTTATAAATCCAAGATTCTTTGCTTACCTTCTGTGCCCAGCAGTGAAGAGAGCTCAGTGCTGTATGTGGAAGCAGAGGACACGCAGGTGGCAGATCCTCTCTCCTGCTGTTTGCACGGGGAAGCACAACATGAACCGTGGACTTGCTGTAGCTGTTGTGGGTGGGGATGGAGGCAAGGACACAGCTGGTGGGAAGTGACAGCTGGGAATACAAAAGAAAAAGCTGTTGGGATTTGGAAGCGACAGGTGGAAGCGGGAATCAGAAAACTGTAGCAAGACCTCCAAGGAGGCAGGAGTTAATCCCAGCCTCCTTGAGCGAGTCCAGTAGAAGGGCAACTTGGAAACAAAGACAAAAAAGGAGCAGGGAGAATACAGTAATGTTGCGTGACTGGAAGGCAAATGCAAAAGGCAAGTTCTTACTTCATCAAAACTGTACTTGTGTGTTGCAGCCTGGTCTGTATTGTAATACTTATCTGCAAAAGCCACGCTGCGTATTTTAAGAGTGACTTACAGTGCTACTGTAAGAACGAAGAGAATCATGGCTGAGGCTGCACGAGCTCTGCCGTGACAGGTGGAGAGGAGAGGGACAAGAGTGGTTACTGGAGCCCGCCTGCTCTCACTGGGGCGGCAGATGTGACCTTGGAGCTGCGCTCCTGCGTTAACCAAGGGAAGGATGTGACTGACAGGGCCCTGTGCCCTCACCCAGCGAGCGCAGTGGTCATGTTCCAGTGCAGGGAACTCTGCAGCGAGAGGGGGGTGGCTGTGGCTCCAGAGGTCAAGATCCCCCCTCACCTCGGCAGCCGCTGCGAGGGGCCAGGGCTGGTTGTGGGGAGACCTCAGGCATCTGCTAGGGGTCCCTCGGGGATGGGTGATCTCCAGTGCTGCCACCCCGGCCGTGGGGACCAGCAACACCACAAGGGGGCCCTGAGGGTGACGCTGAACAGGCAGGCAGAGCCGACACGCTTCCTCAGGCCTCAGCGAGGGATCTCCATCCATCGTGTCCAGCCAGACAAGAGCCGAAACAGGATCTATTTCCCTCTCACGTGGATATGGATAAATTTCCCCAGAAATTTTATGCATATTCTGTTGCTTTCCAAGGACTCATTGCGAACTTCACGGCAGTTAAATCTTTCGCGGATTCGGAGCTTTGGCTGCAGCCGTGCCTGCCCTCGCCTTTCACAGAATCATAGAGTCACCAGTTTGGAAGAGACCCACCGGATCATCGAGTCCAACCATTCCTATCAAACACTAAACCATGTCCCTCAGCACCTTGCCCACCCGTGCCTTAAACCCCTTCAGGGAAGGTGAATCGCCTTTGAGCCAGGGAAGGGCTGCGAACAGCGGCGGTTCCAGCAGACACCTCTGCTGGGCACAGATCACACGGCGCACGAGGTGTTATAGAATCATAGAATCATAGAGTCACCAGGTTGGAAGAGACCCACTGGATCATCGAGTCCAACCATTCCCATCAAACACTAAACCATGTCCCTCAGCACTTCGTCCACCCGTCCCTTAAACCCCTCCAGGGAAGGTGACTCAACCTCCTCCCTGGGCAGCCTCTGCCAGTGCCCAATGACCCTTTCTGTGAAGAATTTTTTCCTAATGTCCAGCCTGAACCTCCCCTGGCGGAGCTTGAGGCCATTCCCTCTCGTCCTGTCCCCTGTCCCTTGGGAGAAGAGCCCAGCTCCCTCCTCTCCACAACCTCCTTTCAGGTAGTTCTAGAGAGCAAAGGACGAGCGGCGCCTGGGAAAACGCTGTTCGAAAGCGACCCGCCCTGAGAGGGCCCCCCCGCCTGCCTCTCCACCAGCACGACCGCTCAGCCGAGCCGCCCCCGGGGCTCAGGGCGATCCCCGCCCGGCTCCAGCCGCCCCGGCGAGGGGCGCGAGGCGCGGCCAATGGGAGGCGGCGGGGGCGGGGCCGGCGGGCGCGCTCTCTGCGCCTGCGCGGAGCCGCGGGCGGGGGGCGGGGGGAGGAAGCGGCGCGCACGCGCGTCCCGCCGCCCCCGAGGGGGGCCCGTCGCGCCTGCGCGCTGCGGCCGCCTCGCCGCCACCCCCCCCTTCCCGTGCCCCGGAGCGGGGGTGCTGCGCATGCGCGCCGCGCCGCCCGCCCCTCGCCAGCAGCAGAGGAGGAGGCGGCGGCGGTGGTGATCCTGGCCGCGGGGAGCGCGAGGCAGAGCCAGCGCCGCTGCCGCCCGCTCTGATCCGGCAGCGCCCCAGGACCGGGCGGAGGAGGCGGCAGCGCCCCGGCGGCGGCGGGAACCCGAGCGGCGGCGGCGGTAGCAGCAGCAGCAGCAGCAGCGGCGGCGGCAGCAGCAGCGGCGGCGGCGGCAGGAGGAGCCTGTGCCCGCCCCCCCGCTCAGCCCCGTTACAGCCCCCCCCCCCTCCTCCCTCCGCGCTCCGTAGCCACCACCATGTCGGCGCCGGCGGCCAAAGTCAGTAAGAAGGAGCTCAACTCCAACCACGATGGGGCCGACGAGACCTCAGGTGAGGCCGCGGCGGGGACGGGCGGGGAATGGCGGCCTCCGCCTCGCGGCGCGCCGCACCGACCGCCATTTTCCCCAGCCGGCCGGGCCGGGCCGGGGGCGGGAAGCGCGCGGGGCCGGCCGGGCGGATGTGCAGGCCGCGGCGGGAGGAGGCCATGTTAGCGCCCTTTTGTCTGCGCTCCGCGGCCCGGCCTCCCTCGGCGCGGGCGGGGCCGGGCGGGGGGCGCTGCGGCCGCGCCGGAGCCGCGGGGACCCCCGCGCTCCCCCCGCCTCCCGGAGCAGCATCCGCCGCGCCTCATTGTGCGCCGCCGCCGCCGCCATGATGCGCGCCCCGGCGCCGCGTGGTGCCGCCCGGCCGCGGAGCGGGGCCCGCCCGCCCCACGTGCGATCGCGGCGCCGCCGCCGCCGGGGGGGGTTTAAAGGTGCCGGCGGCGCGGGGCCCGCTCGCGCACGTGCGCGGCGGCGGGAGCGGAGCGCGGCCCTCCCGGAGACCTCGCGGGGCGGCGGCGCGGGGCGCGCTCTGCCGCGGAACGGCCCTCCCGGGCGCTCGCTCCGGCTTCGGAACGCGGCGCGTTCCCGGTTAGGCTGCGCCCCTTGGTATTTCTGTCCCCTCTAGGTTATTTAACCTCTCTTCAGACGCGTTGCTTTGAGCCGACGTGGCTTACGGCGTTTTAATTAAATGTAATTAATCGATTAGGACTGACTTATCGTTTAAGTCGACTGGTGAGGCCGCGCTGGGGGACGCGAGCCGGGATTTGTGGGGTGAAGCGTGCCCGCGCTCGGGACGCGGCTCTCGGGGCCGGTAGCGCTGCCGAGACTCGGTAGCGATCCCCGGGCGCTCCGGGCACAGAGGAGCGGGAAGATGTTGGGCGAACGGCCCGAGCGACTCCTCAGAGCAGAGAATGGGGGGATTTTGATGCATTTTCGTTTGTTTTTTTTCAGAAAAAGAGCAGCAGGAGGCAATTGAACACATTGATGAAGTACAGAATGAAATAGACAGGTAAATGCGAACGAACTTCTGAGGTGTTGTAGGAGAAGTCAAAATGTAACTTCCAAAAATAAATCTACTTAATGAAGTAAGCACTGGGTAGGGGTTCTCACTGTCTTTAAACTTCACCAAGTTGTGCTCGTGTTATGATTTGATTAGATTGTGTATGACAAAAAAATTATAGTATCTTGGTTTCTGATTAATTGTAGGTAGTTAAAAAGGTAGAACTTGAATTTAAAATTCTAAATGAATTGTGATAGTTTTGATGATAGCAACTCGTTTCTTACTGGTTTTTTTAGTTGGTGTGTATGCTATTTTGCAAAATATATTCATGTCTGTAAGCAGAACCAAAAACTTGGTTGAAAAGTTAGGTTTTGTTATACTTTTTTTAAAATTATATATTCACAAGTTTGTAGAATAACGTGTCCATGAAACATTAGTTTTGTATCCTAAAACTCTCTGTGGACTCTGCGTTAGTGCCTGCATGGATCTTGTCTCTGTCCTACAAAGGCTGCAGGTTCTGCTGAGGCTCTGCCTTTGAGAAACTGTTGTGGGATCAGGGCTCAGCAATTGTACGAAACCAATTAACTGTTGCATCTTAGGATTTCACTTGTGTGGGCACAGAATTGCTGTGCTGTAGCTTGCTTGCCCGCCTGACAGTTATGAAGAGCAGGTGACGGTGTTGTTATCCATCTTTGGGTCTTGTGCAAGCAAAATGTTTAAGAGGGGAATACTGCTTTACTTTACCTAAATAAGGGTCTGTCCCTTCTCTAATGGTGGCAAACGTACAGCGCGTTAGGAACATCTCATAGTGATCAGTGGGATTGTTTCTGGTGGGACGTTTGAGTCACTACAGGTCTGCACTTCAGTGTTTTGTTTGAGATGCCTCGTGTTGAATGTGGCAGAGTGGTCTCATCAGACCCATTCAGCTTCTTCGTAGCTACTGGTGATGTCTGTACCTTTCGGTTCTTTCTGGTTAACGTGGCTCTTTCCATCACAGACTGAATGAACAAGCCAGCGAGGAAATTTTGAAAGTAGAACAGAAATACAACAAACTCCGCCAACCATTCTTCCAGAAGAGGTCAGAATTGATCGCCAAAATCCCAAATTTCTGGGTAACAACATTTGTCAACCACCCACAAGGTATAGTCTCAATAAGCCTCTTTTCCTGTAGATTCAGTGTTTGCTTGCTTGTTCTGTGAGTGTTTTGCAGCTCTGAGGGTTTGCTGGAATTGTTGCTGGAGCAGAAGCCTGCTTCATATGGGAACACTTCCTTGTTGGCCTAGAATGCATTTTATAAGCTTTATGTTTCTTGCACTTGTTGACCACAGGAGCGGCTTGGCCATTAAAATCCCATGGGGGTTTTCTTTATGCATTTTAAATGTCAAGTTTCCTACTTTAAGTTAATTGGGCCCTTTAAAAGAGGGGGGAGAAGGAAAAGAAAAGGAATTACTGTTCGTTTGTAGCTCTGTAGGGCTCTTGACTATCAACTGTTTCTACAGAACAAGTTTGTAGACTACTTGTGTTGGGCGAACTGCATGTGTGACAGTGTGTTACAGAGAGAAGGGCAGATGTGCATAGATAGCTTTTTCTGCTTTTTAACATTAAACTTTGACAAATGTAATGCAGTGCAAATCGCACAAATGCCAGTAGTTTGCTGGCTGGGAACTCTGAAAAATGGTCTGTGAGAAGCTGACTTGGGCAAAAGTGTTGCTTTTCAAGTCTTGCTTGCCATCAGTTTCCTGTGTTTCATCTGCGTGATGCACTCTTCATAGCTTTGTTAATGTGAGGTTCCTAATTCTTCTTAGTATCTGCACTGCTGGGAGAAGAAGATGAGGAAGCACTGCATTATTTGACCAGAGTGGAGGTGACAGAGTTTGAAGACATCAAATCAGGTTACAGAATAGATTTTGTAAGTACTTGCAATAATTTCTGCTTTTGAGTTGTTTTGAACATAATTGCATACTGGGATGTAGTTTGTAATTCATCTCTTTATTTACCCATTTAGTACCAGGTTTGACTTTCTGTGTCTTTGTGTTTTGTGGGTTTTAACTCTTGGCTTTCAACTCTGCAGTATTTTGATGAGAACCCGTACTTTGAAAATAAAGTTCTCTCCAAAGAGTTTCACCTCAATGAAAGTGGAGACCCATCTTCAAAATCAACTGAGATCAAATGGAAATCTGGGAAGGTATGGACCTGTGCCTCTGGGAGAGGTGATCGCTGCTCTATGTGATACTATCACTTTAGTTATATTTCTTTTATTTATTGGGGTTTTTTTTAATTGAAGTTGCCTTATTATCCGTTAACTGTTAAATTTGGAGTTGTGAGGACCGCAGAGTTTCAGGGGGTCTGACGAGGTGTGTGATTTTGTTGTTGGTTTGGTTTTTTTTCCCCTTCCAAGTCCATTTCAGTTTTCATCTTTGGAGAAATTGCAGCCATTCAATAAATATGGACATGTCTTTGATCCAGATAGTATTCAAACCTAATTAATTTGTTGTAGTTAGTTTCTGTAAAAGTTTGGAGCACTTTCCTGTTACCCTGAAGATCTTGGAATGAGTATTTAACAGCAGAACTGAGGGTTGTGGTTAAGTCACTGCTTGTTTTGTCACCTGCAGACTGAGAAGAAAATCTTTTTTCATTGAAAGCAGAACTTTTCCTCTTGTGCTAGAAGTTAGTCTGGTACAAACCAGCTGAGTGATCTTTAATGTATACTACAAAATGAATGTGAATTACAGAATTGTTCTTCATTAAACAGTCCAAACCTATAACTACTGTAATTCTATCAAGAAAACAAACACTGAAAATTGGAACTACCGTATGATCAGAGAAAGAATTGATTAAAATACCAGAGAGTAATATAGTTTTCGGATTTAGCATACAGATTGTTGCACGCTTATTAAGATTCTGATGTGAGGAGGTAAATACAGGACTCCTGTGTTTTCTTGTGACCATATGTTTTAGCAGTTCGTGTGGGTTTTTTTTTCTTTCACTTACTACAAAGAATAGCCTGGAGACTTCAAAGCAGGAAATCTTAGGATAAGAAGGCTAGGCAGTTCTTTTATCTCCAGTTCAATAAAAATGGATCGTACAGGTGTGGAGACAAGTGTTTGTTAAATTGTGTGTGTGTGGCAGTCATAGCGTTTAGCTACAATTACAGCTACTCTTGGAGTAGCATTTAGCCATTGTGAAATCTTCTAAGTTCGGTGTATCATTAAACGCTTGTCAAACTTGTGCTTCCCTGTGGTAGGGAAACATAAATCAAATGCAAGATCCTGTGAATTCTTAGTATTTCAGTGAAGGTCATTGAAAGAAAAAGGTGGTTTTACTGTCCTTGTGTTCATGAGAAATGCAGTATCTTCTTCTGAGAGTTGTTTCAGTTCCAAGTGTTTCTTAAAAACTTCTTGTGGTTAGAAAAGTACTTTTCTAAATGGTGCTTATTAAAAGGGGGGAGGAAAAAAAAAGGCTACATAAAGACCACTTACTTGGGGAACTTTTTAACTTTCTTTCCAGGATCTGACAAAACGTTCTAGCCAGACACAGAACAAAGCCAGTAGGAAGAGGCAGCATGAAGAGCCAGAAAGCTTCTTCACCTGGTTCACTGATCACTCTGATGCAGGGGCTGATGAACTAGGAGAAGTCATCAAAGACGACATCTGGCCAAATCCATTACAGTACTACTTGGTGAGCGTAGCTCAGAGCTGGGTGCCCGTCCCCTCAGTAGCACTGTGCAAGTGGAAGTGAATGTGATCACTGTAGTTAATGTGGTGTGTGTCTTCTTAAGGTTCCTGATATGGATGATGAAGAAGGGGAGGGAGAGGAGGATGATGATGATGATGAAGAGGAAGAAGGATTGGAGGATATTGATGAAGAAGGAGATGAAGATGAGGGGGAGGAAGATGAAGATGATGATGAGGGAGAGGAAGGAGAGGTGAGTACTCTCACCCCCTGCCCTCCCATCATTTGTGTATGAGAGTCAAAAGAGAGACTTTGTAAGAGTCTTAAGCCATTGTAACAAAGGTAAAACAGTTCTCTGTACGATTGCTGACGAGGTGTTTAGAAGGAGGAAGCAGAACCTTAACTTGTGGAGTGCTTTTAAGTGTAGTAACAAGTATGTCTGTGTATGTGACACAGTGCAGAAAAAGTAGTTGTAAATTTATACAGGAGGTGTTCTGGAAGAACTAGGGCGTCAGCGTAACAAAATTGTTATTGAACTAGTGAACATTCTGGCAAGGCTTTACTGGTAAATCGCTTGTGTCGATGTATCCCGTTCTGTCAACCTCCCACCTATTGGTTGGTTTCTGCTTATGGCCAGTTCAGCTAAGACTGTAGGGGTCAGGAATTAGACATTTCTTTTAGTGTCCAGTGGGATGCCACAGACAGAATTCAGGGTGTTTGTAACTTAGTTTAGAATGTTTTGGTGTTTGTAATTGGGTGTGTCATGTCTGAATTTCAGCAGCAGTAAATGACTTGGAT
The DNA here is from genome assembly GCF_032191515.1 of Phaenicophaeus curvirostris. Taxonomy (NCBI): domain Eukaryota; kingdom Metazoa; phylum Chordata; class Aves; order Cuculiformes; family Cuculidae; genus Phaenicophaeus; species Phaenicophaeus curvirostris. The sequence goes on from NC_091411.1 coordinate 7,054,363, forward strand.
TAAGATAGGAGGAAAGTTGTGGGCACTGGGCTCTGTTACGGAACCTGGGTTTTAGCATATGAAAGTTGAAGCATTTTGCTTTTCAGAGTTTAAAATGGGGGGAAGAAGATGACCCCTTCACTTTCTAAACGTTAAACTTATGTCAATGTAGCAACTCTTAAGTCACAGTAGCTTTTCAGACCTAATGTTTTTCACTGGGACACCCAGCTGTTAACAGATTTCTGTGTAGACAGGTACTCTGTGTAGACAGCGAGTGTTGCAGCTCCTTAGTGAAGAGAGAGAGATCTTCGCGCAGCGTGCCATGAGTAACGCTGGATGGCAGTAAAACAGTTCTGGTTATTGTATTTAAAAGTTCGTGCTATCTGAAGTTCAGTGATCAGATTTTTTTAATTGTTGCTTGTCTTTCAACAGGAGGATGAAGGAGAAGATGACTAATTGAACACTGATGGATTCCAAACCCCCTTTTTACCTTTTTAATTTTTCTCCAGTCCCTGGGAGCAAGTTGCTGTCTCTTTTTTTTTTTTTTTTTTTTTTCTCCTTCTTGTGCTCAGTCGCCTTGTTCTCTTGAGGTCTCTTTTTCTCTCCTCTACACCATGGTTCACAATTTATTTTGGGGGAAAGACCTTGAGCAGAATACAGTGGAAAAGAGTCTACCAGTTTCTGTTTCAAGTTCATTTTTATCCCTTTCTGTCTCAAAACAAAAACTGTTTATGGAATAAACACACCATGTTCTGTGGGAAAAAAGAAAACCTTCTGCTCCCTTCACTCTGCTGGAAGCTGAAGAGTGCTAGGCCCCTGTGTAGTAGTGCATAGAATCTAGCTTTTTTCCTTCTTTCTCTGTATATTGGGCTCAGAGATTACACTGTGTCTCTATGTGAATATGGACAGTTAGCATTTACCAACATGTATCTGTCTACTTTCTCTTGTTTAAAAAAAAAAAAGAAAAAAAATGAAAAAAAAATGGGGTTATAGAAGGTCAGCTGGGGTGGGTTTCAGATGTTGGGGTGGGTTAAGTGGGCATTTTGACACCATGGCTTCTTCTCCTTTGGCATGTTTAATTGTGATGTTTAACAAACATCCTTGCAGTTTAAGATGACACTTTTAAAATAAAATCTTCTCCTAATGATGACTTTGAGCCCTGCCACTTGATGGAGAATCAGCAGAACCTGTAGGATCTTATTTGGAATTGACATTCTCTATTGTAATTTTGTTCTTGTTTATTTTTAAATTCTTTTTTTTTTTTTGTTTCACTGGAAAGGAAAGAAAGATGCTCAGTTTTAAACGTTAAAGTGTACAAGTTGCTTTGTTACAATAAAACTAAATGTGTACACAAAGGAACTGGTTGGTCTTCACTGAAAGAAACAGTTTTAATGTCCTGTTCTGAACTTGCTTGTAGTTTCTTGGCATTTCTGGGGGCATTTGGTCAGTATTTATGTAGTGCAATGCAACCTTGTGGTTGTGTGGACTGATAACCAGTTCAGCTAGTTTCCACTATTTCAGTACTTGTAGAATGTTTCATTTGGTAGTTAAACTACTGCACACTCAATTTCTTGAATTACCTGACTCTGTAATACGGGGCTGTTGGAGCATTCGCCTTGTGTGAGAACAGGTTTATGTTACTAATGTTTTGAAAAAAGAAAACTCACCTGATTCTTAATTTTTTTTTTTAAGTAGTAACGTGCAGTACTGTATCTCCAGTAAACCAGTTTGCATGAAAATACCATGCAAACTCAGAATAAAAAGACCAAGGGGTCTTATAATTTGGGTGTTTCTGTAAGTCTTTTCGGTTGAAACTAAATCTTAAGGGCAAGCTAATTCTTGGACTACTTCAAAGAGCAAGATTCTTAGTGAAGCTCATGCGTATGAAAAGTTGCTCCTTCACTGCTGGCTTTCCTCAGTAGCAGCATGTATATATGCTTTAGATATCCTGTACTCTTTCATATTAAGAGACTGCATTTGAGTAGCTGTAACAATTTCACGTAGAGGTTGTTGGTACTGGTATTCCACAAAGTGTAATGAAAGTTGTTTTAACATGCTGTGCTTTTGAAATATTTAAAAAAAATGTTGTATCAGCTAATCTAAAATTCAAACAGCTTGTTCTCTTTGGATGTGTAGAAAAGACTGTCTTCTGGGAAGACTTGCTGTTATATTCTCTGATTCCTTTTCCTCACAGAATTTGCTATAGTCAAATTCATCTATTTTTGATGCTTAAGAGTACACTTAGCAGAACAAGATTCATCTCTGTTTGAGACATGCCCAAATAACGTGCGTGGGGGAAACATTCTGTAAGTGTCTGGTCCAGCTTGGATTCAATCCAGTTATTGGAGACAATGCGACATCCAGTCTGCATGTGATCGATGCAAAAATAAGGCAACCATTTACTTAATTCCATCTCGACAGAAGCTTCTGCCCTGATGCTGCCTGCAGAGCAATGTGGAATGTTAATCGTTAATGGTTTCTTACTGCCTAGGGAGAGAAGGAATGGAGCCTACAAAGTGTATAAATTTTTAGATTTTTTTTTCCTTCTGATTCCTTTTTGTTGTAAAATTGAAAACTGCTTCCTGTTGTGGTAGAGGGTTGATGTGCTATTGCTTGCCCTGATGCCTCATTACTTAATTTTTATGTAGTCCTAATTGATTGTAGTTCTTTAAGGAAAATAATTTTTTCCTAGTCTTCAATGCTTCAGGAAAAATACCATGCCGTTGTTGTTACACCTCTGTTGGTTACCAGCGGAAAACCTCTAGAAACTGTTCTGAAAGTAATCAAGGTAAATACCATGAACAAGAAGTGAGAAGTCTGGAAAATGAAATGCTACTTCTGAGATTTTTCTTGCACGTTCTTTAGGATGTTACAGGGTGGCACAACACTCCTGCTGCTGTTCTGATAATACTGAACTTTGGTGAAACTCCTGGCAAGGGCTAAAGAGTAAATGAACGTGCTGAAAAGAATGCAGCATAGAATCCACTTGTTAAGTGTGATCTTAATTTATTTCCTGACAATGGAAATGAGTAGGGATTAACATCTCTGCAACAGTGAAGAAATACTACAGATGGCCATCATGTGCTCTGACTGTTCACTTTATGTCTAACTTGGCTGAATCTATGTAATGGGTGTCCATTTTTACTTGATTTGATATATGTACATGCGTATAATGAATTTAAAGGTAGACATCCACCTTATATAAGAATGGAAGATTTATTCTTCTTAAATATGTTTGTATCTCATTAAATTCCCCATGGCTGATTGAGCTCCTCACCTCCGTTTTATCCTGCTGAGTGAAATTGTGAACGGTGGAAGCTGGATTCAGGTTTTATGGCCTGGATTTCCAGGGTTAAGAGTATGGAGTTGGTGGTAGTTTAATGAAGGTGAAGTGACTGTGCTGAGGCTGTATGACTTAAATGACTTGACAGTTAACTGCTATAAAATGCAGTCCTTTGTAATTTCTAGTGCCAAAGGAAGGCAAATACATCCATGCGTGTAAATACAATTGGAAAGGTTTGGGTTTTAAAACGGATTCTGTGTTCATACTTGTCAACGTTTTTTTTTTCCCTGTAAACAAGCATTATCTGAACAGATTTCTCCATCATTTATCCATTCGTTTGAATCTGTAAGCTTCTCTTTGTACCCTACTAAAACAGGTGCATACCAATAGTGCTCTGTTTATTGGATACTGTTCCTGAAGTTTGAAGCCATGCATCTTTTTTTTTAAGAGACTGAAATCGATGAAATAATTTCTCTGATGTACCTTCAAGATATCCTTCTGTTTGAAGGAATTAAAGAACGTTTAACTGTTACTTCACGGTCCCCTTTCTAAGAGTCTTTTTCAAAAGAATCAGTTATTAGTCCCCCATTCGGCATTGTTTTTCACGGGTGAGGCCGATAGTGCTTGCTGCTCTTTGATGGATAAGTGCAGTAAGAGCGAGAGGAGGTCAGAGGATGCTTGCATCCGTTGGGGAGCAGCTCTGTGCTTAATCTCTCGCTCTCCTGGATTAAAACCGGAAACTTCTAAGACTTTTCTCTTGATCTTCACCTTCTCTAAGTGAACATACTCGAGTGGAAGGAGTTGCGTTAAGATCTAACTCCCGCTACCTGCTCAGGGGCCGTGCCCGGCTCCCCGAAGCTTCGCTACCACCCGGCATGGATGTAGCGGCGCTGCTCCTCCCTGGGAAGGAGCGTGAAACGGGAGAGCTGGCCCAGGTGAAGGGCGGCAGGCTCAGAAAAGCGAGAGCATCCTTCCCCTGTGCGTTTCCCTCCCGAGTTTAGCGCCGGTATAAGCGGCCCTCCCGGAGCCGGTGTCGATCCTGTCCCGGGTCCGCGATCCGCGGGCTCTCGGTTGAACGGCGGTCGTAGCCCCGCGGACCCTGCTCCCCCTTCCCCGGGAGTGCCCGCCGTGCCCCGCGGGGTCCTGGACGCGATTTTCCATGGGACGGGGGCTGTGGAGGGGGCAGGAACCGCCGATCCCACGCACCGGCCGCCGCTATCCCCGGGGACAGCGGGATCCTGCCCGTGGGACTGGGAACCGCGGCGGGGAGGGCTGCAAACCGCATCCTCCTCATACTGGGGATCAGCTGCGCTCTGACTTCTCCAGGCTGGGGAGCTCCTTGGCTCCGGCTCTCCAGGCTCACCGGGAGGGTACGAGACCTGAAGGAAAGGGGGCGAAGCCCCCGCGGGAGCCGAGGGCAGCGGTGAGCAAACCGGCCCGTGCGGCGCTCCAGCCGAGCCGGCCAAGCCCGCATCCCTGTGTGCCGGGACAGGCTGTGTCTGCTGAAGGCACGGCAGGATCCCTGCTCCTCTGAAACTCCACCTACACCCTCCAGTTTGACTTTCCAGTATTTCTACTGGATGAACAGCATAATTGAAATCGCTCCTTCAGCACTGCACGGAACCTGGACCACGTTACAAATGGCAACAGGTTCCAGACAGGTTTATATTAATCTAACGCACTTGCTTTGTTAACAGGAGCATCTTCAAAGTTTTATAGAAGTTTAAGGCTTTATCAATTCAACTCAGCTAAGCTAGATTTAAATTTTACACTGACTGGTGATTTCCTTTTACTAATAATTCAACTGCAGACCATTTACAAAATGTTTATGCCAGAAAAAAAAAAAACAACAAACCAACCAGTTCTAATTGAATAAAAGGAAAACATTTATGTTCATTATAGAATCACAGAATTATTTGGCTGGAAAAGATTTTCAAGACCATTGAGCCTAACCGTACCTGTCCACTAAACCACATCCCTGAGCACCTCATCTGCTTGTCTTTTAAACACCTCCAGGGATGGGTACTCCACCACTTCCCTGCGCAGCCATTACAGTTGTAATAATAATACTAATAATATTATGCAGCACTGCTGGGGAGGGACCTTACAGCTGTGCTCTTCACCACCTGAAAGCAATGAACGTCTTTTCCACTTTTTTTAAACACCAGCCCCTGACACTGTGTGTATCAGTACTGGTCCCTCACCACGGAACATGATGCAGCAGCACGGTGGGTTTTCACTCGGGGTAGTCGAGGGATTCTCCCAGCCCTGCCAATGCATTGTGGTTGTTTTTTTCACTCAAATATTTAGCTGAAACCCCCAATCCTGTGTGTAGACAGACAGTTTTGCAGAGAAAAGATAAAAAACCCCAGCATTCGAGACAGGCATTGCCTCCTTTCAATGCAGCAACTTAGGGAGGTGATTCTGCCCCTCTGTTCCTCTCTTGTGAGACCTCATCTGGAGTACTGTGTCCAGTTCTGGAAGCCCCAACATAAGTAGATAGACCTGTTGGAATGGGTCCAGTGTAGGGTTACAAAGATGATCTGAGGGCTGGAGCACCTCCCATACGAGGACAGGCTGGGAGAGTTGGGCTTGTACAGCCTGGAGAAAAGGTAGCTCTGAGGAGACCTTATAGCGACCTTCCAGTACCTGAAGGGACTACAAGAAAACTGGGGAGGGGCTGTTTAAAAAGGCTTGTGGTGATAGGACTGGGGGCAATGGGGATAAACTGGAGAAGGGAAGATTTAGACTAGACATAAGGAGACATTTCTTTAAGATGTCGAGGGCCTGGCCCAGGTTGCCCAAGGAAGTTGTGGCTGCCCCATCCCTGGAGGTGTTCAAGGCCAGGTCTGATGGGGCTTGGAGCCCCTGATCCAATGGGAGGTGTCCTGGATGGGACTGGATGGGTTCTGGGGTCCCTTACAACCCAAACCATTCCATGATTCTATTTTGTTCCCTGAGGGCGAGGCGCAGTTTGCTCGCTCTGCTACCAACAAGTGCCGAAAGAACCAAACAGCCTCAGGGGAACTCAAGCGTTTTTAACTCAGCAGTAACCGGGGGGCCAAGCCGGTCCGTTTCTCCTCCCAGATCCCTGAGGAGACCCGCGGCTGTAACCCCCCCCGCTACTCCCCGCGGCGGGCGGTACCTGCGGCTCCTCGGCGGGCGCAGCTCCTGGCCGGGGCGGGACCGGCAACGGCGCCCAGTGCGGGGGGCGTGAGGGGAGAGCGCGGTGTGACGGGGGGAGCGGCGTGAGGGGAGAGCGCGGTATGACGGGGGGAGCGGCGTGAGGGGGGAGCGCGGTATGACGGGGGGAGCGGCGTGAGGGGAGAGCGCGGTGTGATGCGCGTGCGAGGTGCGTGAGGGGAGGGGGGGGGGCGCGCGCCCTTAGTGTGAGGGGAGAGCGCGGTCTGAGGGGGGGGCGCGCGCCCATTAAGGGAGGGGGAGGGCGGTGTGAGGGATGGGCGCGAGCCCAATGAGGGGAGGGGAGGGGGGGGCGGGAGCCCGGGGAGGGGAGGGAGGGGGGGGCCGGGAGCCCGGTGAGGGGTGGGGGGGGCGGGGAGCCTAGTGAGGGGAGGGGTGAGGGGGGCAGGAGCCCAGTGAGGGGAGGAGGGGAGGGGAGGGGGTGGGGGGACGGGAACTCAGTGAGGGGAGGTGGGGGGGGGGGCGCGCGCCTATTAAAGGGGTTGGGGGGGCAGTGTGAGGGGAGAACGCGGCGTGTGTGTGGGGGGGGCAGCCGCGCTCCCAGCATGAGGAGGGGGCGGCGGTGTGAGGGACGGGGACGGAGGGGCGCGCTCCCGGGGCTCGGTGTGGGGGGGGGGGCGCGCTCCCGGGGCTCGGTGTGGGGGGGGGGGCGCGCTCCCGGGGCTCGGTGGAGGGGGGGGGGCGCGCTCCCGGGGCTCGGTGTGTGGGGGGGGCGCGGTCCCGGGGCTCGGTGTGTGGGGGGGACGCGGTCCCGGGGCTCGGTGAGGGGGGGGCGCGGTCCCGGGGGGGGGGGGGGCGCGTGCGCGCGCGCCCGGGGCGGGGGCGGGGCCGGGCCCGGCAGGGGGCGCCGCGCGGTGCCGCTCGGAGCGCGATGGCGGCCGCGACCCCGCAGGTGAGCGCCGGGGCTCGGAGGGGCGACCCCTCGGTTTTCCTTCTCCCCGTCCTCCTTCTCCTCCTCTCCCCGCCTCTCTCGCCCCCAGCCCCGGCTGGGACGGGGTGGAGGGGGCTCGGCGGAGCCTCGCGGGCTGGGAGAGGCGGCGGGTGCGGCCGGCTTGGGCTCGGTTGGTGCCGCCGAGGGCGTGGGAGGGAGCCGCCCCCGGGGAAAAGCGTTTGTTTGTGGGAGAAACTCCCCGGAGCGCGGGAGAAGGTTGAATGGGAAAACGGTTCGCGTTGGAAGGGACCTTAGGGATGCCCCGCTCGCTTTCCTTGAGGCGTTTCGAGCCTCATGTGGGAAAGAAGGGATGGGGAGAGCGGCACAAAGAGCGCTGGGCTCTCCCCGTCGTGATCCCTCGCTGCTTCCATCCTTTCCAGGAGCTGGGAAAGGCGCTGGCTCCGGGCAGGGTTGCGATTGCCTTTTTTTCCAAGCCTTGCGGTGTCTTATATTTTTTCCTTGTGGTGAGCGTGAGCCTGTCCCACGCAGAGCCCATCCCCAGCTGCCGTGGGAGAGGGACATTGTACATCAGCTTCTGTTCCAGCGGGGAAACTCCGAGGGCCAGGTGTGCGCTGGGTTTGTGCAGGTGAAGCTCGTTGCCAGGCTGGGGGAGTAGCTGAACGGATGGGGGTCTGCCTGTGCTGCAATCCAAAAGCGCAACTGCGGCTTAGGTGCTGTAGGAATTGCTGCTGGTTAGGAAGCAGTTGTAGAATCACAGAATCGTGGAATGGTTTGAGTTGGAAGGGAGCTTAAAGATCATCCAGTTCCACCCCCTGCCCTGGGCAGGGACACCTCCCACTGGATCAGGGGCTCCAAGCCCCATCCAACCTGGCCTTGAACACCTCCAGGGATGGGGCAGCCACCTCTGCTCTGGGCAACCTGGGCCAGGGCCTCCCCACCCTCATCGGGAAGAAATTCTTCTTAATGTCTAGTCTAGATCGTTCCCCTTCCAGTTTAAAGCCATTAAGTATAGACACTTGGATACAATGTGAGTCCAGCAGAAGCCCAGGATGAGTTGTGGCAGCCCCACTACAAGTACTGAAATAAAGCTAATTTAAGCTAGCGTGGATGTTTCTCTACAAGTTCTAAATGTGTCTTGGGATTGCATTGGAGATGTATCCTGGAGGACTGACCTTCCATGGGAGCCCAGGAACAGCTGCAGCGCAGGCTGTGGCAAATGCAAAACAAAAAAATTCTGAGTCAGAATGCAAAATGGATCAACGCAAACGCAAATTCAGCTTCCATAATAGAACATTTTATCTTCCTGGTGCAAACAATGCCAATGTTGTGACACTCTCTGATCTACAGAGAGGAAGAAGGATCCATTAAAACAAACCATGCTTGCATTCTAAATATATTTAGAGAATTGGCACAGTGCATTGACTGGTGTTCAGACTAGCTTTGGCAGAGAGGGAGGTGGAGGAAAATTGACCCAAGAGCTGCCTAGACTGTACCCGTTCTCTGAATCAATACCCAGGTCTCCGTATTCAGCGCCCTTTATCAGTATTATTCTTGCACCGTTACTCATCCCGTTGCTTTGGGCATAAGCAAGGGGTGGATTGCTTATAGCCGTTTGGATACAAAATAAATCTGTGTGCTTTTTCTAACTATTCATTTAGAATTGCAACCAGCAAACTCCTTTTTGTCACTTCTAGACTGGATAAAGAGCTTTTTGATTTTCAGCTTACAGCTGGTAAAGGTTGCCTGTGACTCAGGAACTCCATGATTCAAAGTTCTTCCTCACAAAACTTTGGATGTTTTTCAAAGCTCTGGCTTAGTTTGTTCCTGGCTCAACCAATTGGGCGAGAACTTCCTGGAACCAGGATGTTGATCTGAACCTTTTTGTTTTGTTACCAATCTGAACAACTCCTGTTTTGGCTATTGTGTATCTGCTGCAGACCCAACTTGGTTTGAGGCCAACTTCAAAATAGACTTTTTTTCCTCCTTCTTTAACTGTTTTGCTGGGAGACTGGAACTGAGCAAAAACTGATCAAGGATGTTTGGTTTGGTCTTCGATTAAATAACTTTCTATGTGATGTAGGCTTTGGATGCACCACGCACTCCTGAAGTCAGTGATGTGTGTGAGTAACACAAAACCAGTGTGGTTTTGTTGGAAATGTGGTTAACTGATTAAAGAGTGTGAAAGCAGGTTGGGATTCCCGAGTTCTTTCTTGAGTCACTGACATGCTGTGTGACTAAGTCGGCCAGTGTAGTGGAGCTTGACCGTGCAGCCGTTTCTTTTGCTTTTAAGTAGGGAGTGCGATGAGTTGTTAATTAATATATTAGCCGCTCCGAATGCCTTAAAGACACTCTTCTTTCCATTGAACAGAGAAACATAACCTCTTGCTTGGATCTGTTTGTTACCGTGTTGAGTAGCATCCTCATTGATAAAGCTTTCCCAGCTCCTGAGTCCAGTGCTTATTTGGTCCATGAGATGTTCCTGTGCTGTGTGAGTGCAGAGCCTGTAAACAGAGCATGTATGTCCAGAGCTGTTGATGAGGCATATATCACTGGAACAAGTAGTATTGAAAAGGTTGTAAAACAAAGTCCAGCACAAGCTTGAATGCAACTCAAAATAGTCAGTATTCTAAAATGGCCTTACTGCCTATAAATCACAGGCAGAGTAAACACTGAGACAGCAGTCTGCTTACCTTTTCAGGTGAAACAGAAAGTTAAGTTTACTCTTTTCCTTGCTCATTGGTAGAAACAGCTGTAGGATTTACATTTTTCTTTATCAGAGGTAACAACTGGGAGTTAATGTGTGTTTGTGATTTTCCTAAAAAGCTCTAACAGGTTAGATGAGCTGTGTCCTTGAGGAGTCAACATCAAGCCATATTCAGATTAAAATCTGTATCCACTACATCATACTAGTAAAAGTTAACGTTGATCAGAATAAGTGTAAATATTGGCTGGGCTTTGATACTGAATATCGCCAGGTTGTGTTTTAAAGCCTCTTGCCCAACGCTGCTTTGATTGCAGGGCAGCTGTCTCCTGCAGCTGGGCAACGGTGTGAACTTAATGGATCCGAGCTTCCAGCAAAAACTTGAGGGGGAGAAGGAACTACTTCGTCGTGCTATACAGAAAGAACTGAAAATTAAAGAGGGAGCAGAAAACCTGCGCAAAGCAACAACAGACAGAAAGAATCTTGTTCATATAGAGCACGTGCTGAAATGTTCCAACCGAAAACTGGAGCAACTGCATTGGGAACTTCAGGAACTTAATGCGAGGATTGTAATAACAGACAAAGAGGGAAGTAAAACAGGTAGGTCTTGGGTCATGATTGATGGGAAAATTGTGTTATAGTCCTTCAGTATTTATATATGTTGAATTGATACATTTTTATGTTGGAGGCTCACTAGCAGTGGAGTTTCCTATGTTTGTATTTAGCTGATGAGATGTTCTGTGTGGTAAAAAGTTGAGAATGGGGCAGTGAAGGTGGAAGTAGGCAGCACGAGAGATCAATGGAGGCAAAAGACCAGCTGAGAGTGCTGGACAATATTCAGGAGCGGGCTGTAGGTGAAGAGGTTTGAACAGAGCTCGGCAGTTAAACATCCAAGTATTTTACAGGATGAGTGAGTATAGAATTGGCAGAGTGCTTGTTAGGGTGGGTTCACTGGTAAACTAAGATGGATACAGGCTTGAGTGTTTTTTTAAAGTGTTTCACAGTCAGTTTTGTAAAGACCTTTTTGTACCTTCTTTTATAGCCTAACCTTTTTTTATAGACTCATCCATCTGTAACCCAGTGAAATGACACAAGAAAAGATGACTAATCCTGTTGATTGTATCGTTTGTGCAGATGGATCTATCTCTCCAGATCCTTGTCTCTGGGAAAGAAACCCAGACCCCATGGCAAGGAAAATTGAAGCTCTGAAAAAGCAGCTGCATGTTGAAATGAAGGTGAAACAAGGAGCTGAGAATATGATCCAAATGTATTCAGCATCCAAGGTAAACTTATTATGAAGCTTAATTTGGTAAGAACAACAGTGTAGATGGTTGTGATATTTTGATTTGTTCAAAACCTCTGCTCATGAAGAACTGCAAGCACAGTTAACCAGCAAACCACAGGTCTCAGTGACTGCAAGGTTTGGTATTAACTGAACGTGCCCTTGACCTGCCCTTTCCCTTTACAAACAGAGATAGTGATCTTGAAGTCCTTAATCCTCAGCAGTATTTCCTTTATTCACTGCTTATTTGTACCATTATTTATGCCATTTCAGCATCTCCAGCTGTAAACACATCATTGTGATACATTTTTAATCAGCGTGGTTCTCTCTCTGCTCTTGCCTTCCTTTTGGCAGGAGCGGAAGCTGCTGGCTACAGCTCAGCAGATGCTTCAGGACAGCAAGACAAAGATTGAAATAATCCGCATGCACATTGTGAAAGTATCTCAGTCAGCAGGAGGGATGGAAGATACGATGGATCCAGCAGGTAAGGTGCTTAAAGTAAACTGACAGAGCCTGGAAGACATACAGCCAGAGCCCCACGATCCAGAATACTCAGTCAGTTTTTGTCCTCCCCATGTTTCATCTCCAAAATGGACAGTGCGAATGGGGACCACCATCAGTCCTTTGGAGCTGCGTATTGAGGAGCTGAGACATCACCTGCGCATCGAAGCTGCTGTAGCTGAGGGGGCAAAAAATGTGCTGAAAATCCTAGGAGGTAGTCGGGTACAGGATCGCAAGTTTTTGGCTGAGGTAAGCACTTACTCGGGCCTTCTTGAGAGGGTGGTTTCATGCCTCAATTTAAGTGATTTGGCGTGAGTGAGCAGATTTAACCAATAGTTATTAATTTGGGAAGTTCTTGTCTCTCTGTGAGGACAGACTGACCGGGATCCCATTCCCTTTAGGGGTAGCGTTCCTTGAAATTTCTCAGGAACATCAGAAGTGACACTGATCGGGTGGTTAGAATCATAGAATCATAGAATAACCAGGTTGGAAGAGACCCAGCAGATCATTGAGTCCAACCGTTCCCATCAAACACTAAACCATGTCCCTCAGCACCTCGTCCACCCATTAGGATCTATGAGAAAATATTTCATCTTGTTCCTTTACTAGTAAGATGTTATCTGATCTGTTTTTGAAGCTTACTCTAGTAGTCCATAAAGGATTAATAGTACCTGGACTAGGGCTGTACACTGAAAACTTCTGCCAGCTTTCTGTTCTACTTCTTATTGCTAGGCTCAGGGTCGTTTGCAAGAGTCCTCTCAGAAGATTGACCTGCTGCGCTTGTCCTTGGAACGTCAGCTTAGTGAGCTTTCTCCTGATCACCCCAAAAGACCACTCATCAAGCAGGAACTAGTGAATACTTCCTCCCTGGGAGCTCGGCATGGCAGCATCCAACCCACTTCAGTCATCAAACCTACAGCCCTTACTGGTACGTAAATCTTGCATGGCCTCTTGTTGTGGAGAGGACAGAGGAGAAAATGAGTTTAGTTTCTTCTTATTGTAGTAATGCCTCTTGTTATATGGACATTTGATTTTCTAGGAACTGGGCTGATTTCTTCTAGGCCAGCCACCGCTGTCTGATCACATAGATTTGCAGTCTGTTAATCTGGGGTGTTAACCAAGAATCTGAGAAATTCTTGGACCTCTGTGAGAACAGGCTGGACTGGAATCACTTCATCTTTTACATAATATTATTCTTTACTCTCCCCAAATTCCTCAGGAACGTTGGAAGTGAGGCTGATGGGATGCCAGGATCTACTGGAAAATGTCCCAGGACGTTCCCGAATGACCAGTTCTTCTCCCATCTGTGGCAGCCCAAGTGATTTGAGGTCTCTTTCCCGAACACGAATTGGCCTTGGTATCCATGGCCGTAGTGTTGCAGGAAAGTACCTGCGGAATGAAGAACCATGTAGTGAGTATGGGGTTCCCTGTTGAATTGTGAGGGAGGGGGTGCTTCTTATCCAGGTGCTCGGCTAGCTCGGTATGCGTGTGATTATAAGAAACCTATATTCTGCAAAACTGGGTCTTCCTAGTACTCTTCCAGAAATTACATTGGCTTGCGATATTCACCTGCAGCATGAGATTTTCTTTGGCAAAATGTTGTAATTGGTGTTTCCTCCTTTGGCCAGATGAGGTCCTTGCTGTGCTCAAAGTGGACAATAAAGTAGTTGGCCAAACAAACTGGGGACCGGTTAATAACCAGGCATGGGACCAGAGCTTTGTCATTGATCTGGACCGGGTGAGTCTGCCACAGATTCCCTGTGTTGTATTTGTTTTCCCGTTTCACTGGTTTGCTTGTTTAGCTGGCGTTCCACTTGATTCAACTCTGTTTTGCTGCTGTCCACGCATGCTTTTATGTGCTAGTTAGCCTAGTCTTCCTCTGAAGGCAGTGATTCAGCCTGAACAGCATCTGTTGTTCTTCTCTCCTTGTCTAAGCAGTTTTATTCCATCTTGCCAGCAAAGTGGCTCTCTCAGGGGTTTCTGAAATGGGGAGCCACGACAGCCAATCTCCGAGAGGGTCTGTAACTAAGAAAGTCTGAGAACATCAGAGACAGCAGGGAACAGAAGAATTAAATAAGTTTCTTAAGCATACACTTTAGTTTGCTGATTTTTTTACAATGTGTGCGCCATTTCCAGCATGTAACTCTTCTGCTTTAATTTTCTCCCCACCACTCACCCATCCCACCAGTCTCGAGAGCTAGAAATTGCAGTTTATTGGAGAGACTGGAGAGAACTATGTGCGGTGAAGTTTTTGCGTTTGGATGATTTCCTTGATAATGAACGTCACGGGATGTGCCTCTCACTTGAACCCCAAGGAGTGCTTTTTGCAGAGGTATAAGCGTCAGCTTTCTGTTTATGTTTAGGGTGCCTGTCCTCACAGCAAGTGTTTAACCTGGGACACAAGGAATGGAAGTAGCAATAAGCTAGAAGGGTAGAACGACACCTGAAGTCCTTTCGCATCAGGATCACATATAAGAAACAGCATGATGTAATAGTTTTACACGTGCCATAGCCTGGAGTGACTCTTCAGCTGCTCCATTGTAATTATATGTATGTGCTGTGAAAACTGTGGGGTTTTATTTGCTTTCACTCTGAGTCATCAGTTACACTTTAATTAAACATACGGCTTAATGGTCAGAATTGAATCACACAGACTGTAGAATCAGAGGTCCAAATTCCCTCTGGGTATGCTTATTTTATCATCTTTCTGAGGCTAATAATAATTTGAAGCTCCATCAATGAAGAGATCATCCGATAATCCTTTAAAAGCTGCAGTACTTTCTGCTTTGTGTTGTGATGGAAGCTCCTGTGGTTATCTTCCCAAAAGTAGGATCTTGACCTCATACCAAAATTTGCCTCCTCCCTTGCCTTCTTTTTTGTGGTTTTGTTTTGTAGGGTTGGTTTTATTTTTTGTTTTTTACTTTTATGCCACACCCCCCACTATTTTACCCTATAAGTGGCTGTGTTTTTTATAAATGGCTTTACAAATCTGGTTAATTTTGTTTGGGATATGAATTGGTTCTAATTCTGGGGGGGTTGGATTTCAGGTAGCAGAGAATTCCAACATCTAAACCCACAGTTGAATTAACAGATGCTTAGAGAAGGAAACTAGAATAACACAGTCTGGAGTTTATGGGAGTGACTCCTATGTTACCAGACAGACACAAATGCAGAATCTGATAAGAGAACAGGCACGTGTGAAAGTTTGTTCAGAGTGTAAATGAAGGATCCTGACAAATCTCCCTTGCTTCTCTGACAGGTGATGTTCTGTAATCCCGTCATTGAGAGAAAGCCAAAGCTGCAGCGGCAGAAACGCATTTTCCCCAAACAGAAAGGTGAGCTGCTGGAGCACTGACTGCTCATTATCTAGGGTGTGGAGGCGAGGGCAGGAGTTTGCACGAGCTGGCTGGCATGCGCTCCCATCCCATTAAATTTGTGAGACATTAAAATGCTTGCTAATTACTTTGTGTAAGTAGGTCGGTTCTATTAGAATGTGAAAGTTTGTTCAGTCACAAAAAGCGCAGGCAGCCTGGCTTGCGGCGTGGTGTGTAATGCGATATTGTTGCAGTGTTTCCATTCACAATTAACGTTGTTAGGAAGATCTAATTACTAGTTATTTAACAGACCACTTGGCAGGATCGAGGAGTGAAGCCCAAGAACTCAGTTTAACCAGCGGTACTGTTACTGATGAACAGATATTGGAAGGTTTTCTGGAAAACTCTGAATTATACAAGACTGTAGCATGAACAGGCAACTGGTTGCCAGATCTTTAGAGCTGGCATCTCAGATTAATAGTTTATGGACTGGAATAACTTGCACACTTTCTTTTTTTTGTCTGCAAATGCTTTCTTGTGAAGCTCAATAAGGTAAGATTTTACATACTTGTAACTCCTGGCAGTGGAGATAAATGAGATTTTATATTTGTATTCTTCAAGAAGTAGTAAAAATAATGAAAACATCCCAAATGTTTTACTTTTTTTTTTTAAGACATTTTCAGAACTTTACGTTAATGGGCTGTGTGGTGAAAGTGCAGTGTTGAAACAGAAGAAAACCTGACTTTAAATTTATAATGTTTTATGCAATTTGTACTTGAGGATTATGATATTATATGGAGCTGAACTTGATGAAACAGATTTACTGTTTCACCTATCGTTATCATCATTATTAAACTTGCTTCCCTGAAAAAAGCCCATTCTCCCAAGGCTGGGCTCTCTTTTTGGGTACCCTATGAATGTTTGGGTGAAAACAATAATTTAGCAGTATGAGAGATTGTAATTTGAGTGTTGCAATCTCACTGGTGTTTTGGCTCTGACTCCTTCAGGGAAGGAATTCCTCCGAGCTCCTCAGATGAACATTAATGTTGCTGCTTGGGGTCGCCTGATGATGAGTTTCCTCCCTCCGTGTAGTTCTGTGAGCACTCTGAGCCCCCCACTTCACGATCCCATTCACACCGACTTCTCTCCAGTTCCCCCGCAAAGTCCTGCTGATTCAGTGTCCAAATTGAGCAGGTTAGTCATGTTCTGAGTGCTTCTGGGCGACGCTCTGGAATGGCTGTGGGATAGATGTTAAAATTCTCTTGCGCTTTTCTAAGGTGGATGAAGATACTGATGAGAAAAAGAAGTCTATCTGTAGAACTTAATTCAGGGTTTTAGGAAAAGCTGACGCTGCCTGAAATGTTGTGGTTGTTGTGAGGTGTTCGATATGCTGTGGCTGGCTCTGGTTATTGTTAGCAGTTGGATCGGTTTCCAGAATTGCTCTCCTAACCAGCAGTGTCTTCCGGAGCCAGGGGAACTTCAGCAGCTTTCTTTTCCTCTGCAGTGAGGTCTGTGGGCATAAAAGTGATGAGAAGTTAATGCTGGCATACAAAAAAACCAAACCCATAAAAGCAGATCTTCAGAAGTTATTTTATATACACAAAAAGGTGTACTGTTTCTGTCCTGTAAAGGAAAGAAAGCTCCACTAATTAAATGTCTTCACCGGTACAGAGACTGAACTCTGTGCAAGGTCACGGTGTGATTGTTGTGGTAAAAACGCACTCTTCTTTCGCAAGGTTACATATACCAAACAGTAGCATTGATGTAGCACTTTGAAGGCACAGAGCTAAGCTTTTAAATGTGTTGCAGAAGAAAGTGCTCTCAAAATAATGTTTTTAAATTGTTGGAAATAGTCTTACAGAGTTGATCGTTCTAGAAGTGATTGTTACCCCTGATTCACAAGAGCCGGAAAAGAAAAAAAAATCGAGTCAACTCCTGTGTCGCTGTTAAAATCAAGACTTCCTTTAAGTTCTTGATAGTGACTTATTTCTACACGCCTATGCTTCCTTAATTTTATAGCATGAAAGAGGTAGTGTTGCAGTGTGACTCTAACCATTGCCAACTTAATAGCTCGTTTTCTTTTCACTCATTTAGGGAAGCGTAAAGCTTGTTGGTACTTCAGTCACAATGAGTGAACTGGGGAGTTCTGGTGTCCAGCGTGTGGGACTGAGCTAAACTTGGTTTAAATAGCAGAGGTGATACTGGGGTGTCTGTGTGCAGTGTTCTCCCCTAAGGTGATCTCCTTCAATTTTGTCTTGCCAATGCAGTGACTTTCCTGTGACAAAGCTTACGTTTGCTGATGAAGCACCACCCAAGCCTCCACGCCTTTTTCTGGTGGGCAACTCCAAAGAATCCACACAGTCTCCTGCAGATTCTCCGGTAATCCTGTGGGCTAGCAGGGAGACTTTTCTTTGTTGGTTGGCATTCTTTCAAGGCCTGGTGGTTTCTTATTTGTTAATTACTAGAGAAATTAACCATACTTAAGGCAGGCACCTCCTTAGTAGCTGGCTCATCTCCAGGGATTCAGAATCCAGTGAGCTATTTTGGCATGGAGTCTTCATGAAAAGTGTTGCATCTTTTTTGTTTTTTCTTTTTCCTTGTTCCTTTTATTCTGCTTCTTCCTTCTCCCTTTCTTGTTTTCCCTTCTCTTTTTAATTACAAGTTGCTTTTCTTGGAGAAACAAAATGGGAGGGAGGTCAGCATTGGGAGTTCAGGGTGAGAGTACAGCACTGCCCAGAGAAAACGGGGAAGTAGGGTCAGCAGGTTTTTCAGACCACGTTAAGTTCTTTGTCGTTAAAGAAACTGGGCAAAACCAAGAAGAGCTCTACTTTTCTGATAGGAAGGAGCAGGAAAATTGTTCTGAGTAGTATAATGGTTCATGACCTGTGTTATACCACATCATACCCTTACTCATTTGGCTTTAGTGATAAAAACTGCATTCTTGATCATTGTGACTCTTTCTGGGACATGAGGTGCCTTTTTTCCTGTAAAGACGTATTTTATCTTAGATTTCTAAAAGCATTTATTTTGAAGGGTTTGACCTATAAAAAGTGTTATACATGGGAATAGTTTTGTGTGACCACAGAAAATCAGTTTTCATGCTGCTTCCCTCCAAGCAGAGGTGAGGACCAAATGCAAGAACTTGTCTGTGGTTGTGCTGGATCATGACAGCGGAGAAAATTTGGATGTGGGTGTTCAGGTCTGACTTGTCAATTCCAGAGGATGACACAGTGTAATTTCCTTTCTGTTCCTAGTGTCTGAAGAGGCTGCATGTTGAAGAGAAGTCTTGCAGCTCTGCTATGACAGAATTCCCAGTCCGGGCTTCTCCAAGGTAACTGGACAGCACGGGCTGTCAGGTCATACATTAAAGAGACACTGGGCAGAAATTTTTTGAGCATGCTATGTAGCATTCTGCCCAAGGTGTGCTTTGGTTTCTAAGTAGCAGACTCGCAGTGCTGAGGGTAGACAATACCATGAAAGGTCTGCTCTGAACTGTACTTATCTGCTGCACCTTACCCACTTACAACCCCGATACCTGGCCTACCGATAGACTCTACGCTACAATGCGTAGATGGTGAAGTCACTTAACTGTCTTCAAGTGCTTCCTTGTCTTTGGGGTTTTATGATCTAGCATATATAGATGTGTCTGTATGCTAAATAATACCTTTCAGAAACACTTGGCATCCCTCAGACTCTTCTGTTTCTATTGGTATGCATATTATGCTGACTTTCATTATGAAGAGAGGCATAAAAGATTAAGTTGTTTATAGTCTGTGGCAGTTCCATACACACAGTTTGTATGTAACAAGGATACACAGCAGTAAGGGTACTAAAAACAGGACAAATGGAAAAAAAATACACTACTGCTGCACAAATACTGACCAAAAAAGCACAAATAGCAAAATCTGTCTAAGCTGATCTTGCAGTTCAGATCATAGAATTATGTTCATAATTTCAGTATCGCTTTTGTGGGATCTCATCTTTAAAACCTTGTAATCAGGATACAGCCAGACACCTACCTGCCTTCTCTCTGAGAAGGCTGAGGAAGGAGTCGAGTCCTTCATGGGTAGATACTGAGCCCTTCATTTCACTTTCTGGAGGAGTATGGAGTGTCTGCTGCGTTTTAAAGATGATCTTGGACTAAAGTGTTTAGGGTGTGGGTTGGTATTTTTCTCTTTTTAAGTTCTTCCCAAGCAATTCTGCAGCCTGAGTTTCCTTGGTAACACCTTCTGGCTGACATAACATTCTATAGCATCTCTTTATTCAGCTACTCTTTTCCCAGCAACATCTTATGTCTGTTGTCTCACTGTGTTTCATTTCCAATTCCTGTTTGAGAACTTCTTTGTTCTTATCCCTTTTCCTGCTGGCACTTGATATACATGTTCATGGCTGATTAGCACAATTGCTGTTGAGTCTGCTGACAGGAGTGTAGGCGAAATTGAATTTTACTACCTCAAGAATGGGGGTGGAGGAGCACTAGTCCTGTTATGGGAAGTAACAGAGTGCACCAGCTCTGGAGGGTCAGAATTGTTGTTCCTCTTGCCAGTACAGGTGGAAGTCAGAATACTGCCACTGGGAGCAGTTTCCTCACCTGATGGTTACCTGTTTCTTTCTTCAGTGGCAGAACCGCAGCAATGAGCCTGAGTTTTTAGGATTTCAGCTTAGCCCAGAGGTGGTTGACACAGCTCTTCGCTTGCTTTCCCTTTTCCTATACGGCACATCTGCCCTAACACAAGTTATCTTTTGTTATCTGTTTATGCATCTTTTAGGTATCGTCTCAGCCATTCTTCTTTGTTTGTCTGCAGGAAAAGGACAGTTCAGCTTGAGGATTTTCACTGCATTGCTATGCTGGGACGTGGCCACTTTGGGAAGGTAGTAGAGAAGTGTGCACTTTGTGGAGGAGGGCAGTGGGGCTGTGGTTTCGAAAATAGGCCTCAGAGTCCGAATAGAAATGCTGCAGTGCAGAAGAGCTTTGTTGCAATGCAGATATACAAAACAGACCCAGCCCAACCACACAAGCAGCTGGTAACTGTTGTTAACAGTCAAGACTCCTGAAGATTTGTGGCTTTAAAGCCTGGAGAAAACCATCCTGGGAGTGCTAAGTCATTTCATAAAGCACACTGTTACCATTCCTTTCGTTATTATGGTGATGACTAGCAGAATAGCTCCATTCCCAAAAACTGTGTGCGTAGTTGTTTGCTGTGAGAGCTTTGAGGCGCTTGTAAAGCACTCGGCCAGTTGTGATACTGCTGTTTTTGAAAAGAGTATAACTGGAACTGGCATCCTTCTGGACTGCTGCAGCACAAGGAGCAGAAGGAAAGTGCTCCGTTTCTGGAGTTACTTGAGCTTGGTTTTGAGAATAACTGTCTGGAATGGATGGAAATATTTTGTGTCAGTGAAAGTCAAAGTAACCTTATAAGGAAATAACAGATTTGTTTGAAGTACTGCTTTCCCATTGTCTTTCAGGTACTGCTGGCCCAATACAAGCCAACTGGGAAGCTGTATGCTATCAAGGCCTTGAAGAAGAAAGATATTATTAGGAGAGATGAAATTGATAGGTGAGCTTTGTTTAGAGATGTTGCTATTGCTAGAGGCTACGTCAGTACACCTGTAATCAAATATTAGTGACTGTGGTGTGTACTGGTCATGGTACTGTTAAGGTTAAATGTAACCTTAAGGCTTGGGTAGCTAAAATGAGGAATAAAGAAACTTATAACAGCGCTGCTTCCTAGCTTCTGATGGAATAAGCCTTGAAGAACCCTCTAAAACTCAAAGTTTAGAAGTACCTAAGATAAATGTGCTAGCCCACACTTTTTATTTCTCTGACTTAATATGTAAAGATGTTCTGTTCTTCATTCTGCCTTTCTCAAACCTGGCCAGTTTTAACATTGACTTATTTCTTGACTTCAGCCACGTTTTAACATTGACTTCTTTGTTCTTTGAATCTTGGCAGCTTGAATTGTGAGAAGCGAATATTTGAAGTGGTCAATTCTTCAGACCATCCATTCCTTGTGAACATGTTTGCATGTTTCCAGACACCCCATCATGCTTGTTTTGTGATGGAATACACCCCAGGTGGTGATCTCATGATGCGCATCCATGAAGATGTCTTTCCAGAGCATATGGCGCAGTGAGTTAGAAGTAGTCAAGTTTCCAGGCACTATAAAATTTAATCCGGTTCCTGACAACTACTTCTCTCTTTTAGGTTTTATACAGCCTGTGTAGTCCTGGGGCTCCAGTTCTTGCATGAGAAGAAAATTGTCTATAGGTAATGCAGCAAAGAATCGAGTATAAGACAGTTCAGCAAGTTAAAGTTTATTTTTCCTGTAGTTGTGTGTCTGGAGCTCACTATCTTGCCAGGGTTTCTAATCTTTCCGTCTGTCTCTATTTTCCCCATTGCCTGTTGCTATCAGCATGTTCATCGTGCTTACAGTAAAGAAAGTCATCTAGAAGCTATTCCTCTGGCATGTTGCAAGTGATTCATCCTCTGTGACTTGTCAATACGTTCTGGGGGGCATCTGTAAGTCGCCGCTTTCTTTTTTCCATGATAGTCAAGCAATTTGTCATGCTGTTGTGGGATGCTCTTTTCAAGATGAACGAGCCTCACCCAGCTCTAAGGTGCTTTGTGAACCTTTCATTAAGAGAAATTAATTAAGGGAACTCTTTGAAATAATGCCTTATCTAAACCAGATGTAAACTTTACTCGATTTAGATTTTATTCTCTTTATTAACATCTAGTTTCTGCCTCTTGCAAAAAAAAATATGTTGATGGCAGCCCTCAGACTGTATCCACCAATTCCTTTCCTCTCCTTTACCTGCAGGGACCTGAAACTGGATAATCTGCTTCTAGATGCTGATGGATTTGTGAAGATTGCAGATTTTGGATTGTGTAAGGAGGGTGAGTGACTTTGGTGAAGCCGTAATTCAACTGTCAGAACCAGCTTAGGATCTGGGCTTTAGTAATGTGTTTACAAATACAGGTGCTGAAGTGATTGTGTGTTTATATTCATTGCATTCGATGTATTCATACATTGAACTTATATTCATCCCCATTGTAAGAAGAAAACAAAACCCACCAAAACAGAAACAAAAAGCTTCATCTGTCCGGCCATGATGGACTTGGAAAGAGTACTTTGTTCTTTAATCTTCAGGAAACTTATGAAGGAGCTTACAATGTGCTTGTTTTGCTCAAGGGAGCCAGAGTATAGGATACTGCAAAGTACGTAGTTGAGTAAATGAGCAGTGGAATCAGCAGGAAGTTTCCCTGGTTTTGCTGTTTATTTAAATATTGTCTGTATATTTCTTATTTGGATTTTGTAGAGGCCCAGCTTTCACGCTTATTGGCATTTACAAGCATTGATGAGAGTCTTCGCCTAGTTAACAATGTTAGAATATTAAGTGATAATCTGTGGCTTTCAGAAGGTGAGACTGTGTGATCTATTTAGGAACATGCTGGTTTTTACAAAAGTGTTCTTTTCCTACAGGAATAGGTTTTGGAGACCGCACAAACACCTTCTGTGGCACCCCTGAATTTCTGGCTCCAGAAGTCTTGACTGACATCTCGTACACTCGGGCAGTAGACTGGTGGGGACTGGGTGTACTCATTTATGAGATGCTTGTTGGTGAGGTAAGGCCACCTTTCCCCAGGAGAATCTCACTAAGCAGTCTTGGGGAGAGTAGCACCTGACCACTGAAAGTAGCCAATTAGTACTTAAATTACATTTTTCTTATTCATAGTGCTTGCCAAAGACTAATAAATCCATACAACTCCCCGCTAGTCTCATCCCTATTTAATAGTGAGGCATGGGTGCTATGTGGATTAAATAATATAATGTCACAATTGCAGTCACCATTCCCTGGAGATGATGAGGAAGAAGTCTTTGACAGTATTGTCAACGATGAAGTCCGGTATCCACGATTCCTTTCATCTGAGGCACTTGCTATAATCCGTAAGGTAATGGGTTTGATGTGTCTTTGGGAGCCCGAGGAATTTGCACTCACTGTCTAAATGGTTCCAGAGGGACTCTATTAGGACCAGATAGCATCTGTATGTGTCATCTGGAGCTGCCTACGCAGGCTGAGGAAACATTTAAAATTTACATGCTTTTCCTTTCTGTTTCTTTACCCACATGCTGCTCTTCTGTCTGAGAGTGACTAAACAGGCTTCTTGCTGAAGTCTGTTGCTGTTGACTCTGAAATGGAGAAGTGTTGAGTCAAGGGCAGGAATGTCAGAGTAATTCCGTGGAGGTGGTTGGATTCAGTTTGTGAGTGTGACCCGGCAGTCACAGGTGCACAGTTAAGAGGAGATGCACCATGCAGTTTATAGCCAGTCTCTTATGAGCTAGGTCTGAGCTTTTACTGGCAGATTATGATCCTGTTGCAAAGTGAGAATGAGAAGATACTGAGGGGTCAGTCCATTTTTGTTTTACCTCTGGAACATTATTTCTGTCTGTTCTTGCTCCCATTGTTTAATTTTGAACTGATATTTCCTGCAGCTTCTTCGGAAATGTCCAGAGCGTAGACTGGGAGCAGGGGAAAAAGATGCAGAAGAGATTAAAATCCAGCCTTTTTTTAAGGTAGGAACTCATATTATCACCGCCCCTGCCCATCTCTGGTGTTCGAGCTGAGAGTGATTTGCCTTCTGTTGGTATTGAGACATATTCCATCAGTTACCAGTGAGGTCTTTGCTGCAGCTTCTGTTGCGCCTCATTGCTCTATTGAGGAATATGTGTTGCAGTTCATGTTGGAAATGACATTTACTTTGGATCAGGGGTATATGTCTCTTTAGGCAAAGGCATTACCGTTCCTCCTCCTCATTATCCATCTGCCAGAAGCTGCTGGCCTTACAGCACCTGGCTGGCTTTGCACTGGAGTGAGAGAGAGCTGATCCACTTGGCCACAGCTGCACTTCAGTTTTGTCCCTCCTAAGTGGAGTTTGAGCTGTCACTGTTTCTTGGTGTTCTAAGAACAGCCTTGGGCTGTATGGAATCTCGGTACTGCCTGGGCCTGTTTGTTTGGGGCCTTGTCTCAGTTCTCTCTCTCTCTATTTTTTTTTTTTTTTGCATTTATTAGAAATAAGACACATTGCAAATGATCTGGAAGGGAGCTGCAATCCTCCCTCTTACTTTCACATCGCGTAGATAACGTTAACGTCGGTCTGGCTTGTTCCCTTCCTTCTCTTGCAGGAAATGGATTGGGACGCCCTGTTTGCCAGGACTCTCAAGCCCCCTTTTGTGCCCACTTTGAGAGACCCCACTGACATCAGCAACTTTGATGAAGAGTTTACATCCCAAAAGCCAATCCTTACTCCTCCAGAGGAGGTTGCTGTCCTAACGCGTAAGGATCAGACTCTCTTCAAGGACTTTGACTTTGTCTCCAGGCGACTTTTAGATGTTTGATTCCCGTGCTGTAAGGAATATGAACAGATTGTTACCACCTTGAGGAGTGTAGAGAGGACTTGGCATGGACAGTGGAAAAGTCAACATCATCCTAAAACTGGTAGTGCTGATGGCCCTGGGAAGAGTGTGACTTGGAAGCCAAGTTAACCTTCTGTGGGGTTATCAGCCTCTTTTATTGGACGGATACTGGATGTCAATTATCTGGAAGGAGTAATGAATGTTTGACTGGATGTATTTTCTGCTGTCCCTGAAAATAGATGGAAATTTGGAATTTAATCTGGATTTAATTTAACGAAATCAAATAATCTCTCCAACCCAGATTACTCCTTGCAAAAAGCCTGAGCGAGTAGCAGGACTTTTCAGAGTTGCAGAGTAACAGGGGTAATGGCCACTTCTTGCCTCTTTCCTAGAGAAGGTATGCAGCATTCCCTCCTTGTAACGATTTTATACCCATTCGTACTCCTAATTATTTAAGCCAGGGAAGGAATGGATTTTAACACAACAGTGATTCAAGCAATATCTCATAAGGAGTCTCTGTCTGCTTCTTTGAGGATGCTAAGTCTTAGCTATTGTTTTTAAGGATATGAAAAAGCCACACTTTTGCACATGCTTCTTTTTTGAAAATAAAGATACCTTTTCCTATAATGAAATCTCAGCTTTTCATTTCCTTTGTGTTAGCTGAGTGTTTCCCAAATACAAATATTATTTCAGCCTCCAGCTCTGCCTTGCAGTGTAATGGCCATTTAAAGCAGGACACACACTTCCCTCACCTGCTGGGTGGCTTACTGTGCCCCTGCAGCATTCTGTGACTTCTCTGGAGGTCAGGGCCACTGTGAAGTGGGAAATAGCAGACTGGATTGTCAGCACAGGTGAAACCTAGCGCTTCTGTTCAGAGAGAGAGGCATAAAGAACCAGAAAGGGTGTATTATTTAATAATTATTTAATAATTTAATTTATAGTACAGTAAAAAGACTCTGAATTACCATCCTGCTGCATTTAGAAAAAGAGTTACCAAACAGAGCAAAATCGTGTGTTTCGAGCTGTGACAAATGTCTGTTTGACTGATAGGTTATAAAAACAGAAATCGTGAAGTGGCAGAGGAGCCACGCGACAGCAGGCACCACACTGACACAGACGGACTCCGGGATCTGGGTACTGTGCCTTTGGTATGAAAACAATCCTTAGTGTTCCAATATCCCTTTGATAGGAGTTCCTGCCCTGAACAAAGCAGGCTGGACACAGATTACAAATTGGAGTTGGTCAAACAGCTTTTGAACTGTTGGGCTGCATTAGTGACTGCACTTTCATGAGGACTCATCAACCATAAAGCCTGAGTGCATCCTACCAGCTGTCCAGATGCACTCTTGAGCTGATACTAATGCCTGAGCCAACACAATTAAGGCACAAAATAATTTAAACTCATCTCTATGGAACAAACAGGACCTAGAATCTTTCATCTTGCATCGAAATTTTGTCCCCTTATTACAAGGGTGCAGGTACGTTGAGGTAGCACCACCAGCAGTGTTACCTGAGCTGGGGAAGGAGCACCCGCCTCTGCTGCTGGTTCTCTCCCCACAAGTGACAGGAGAGGCCTGACCATGAAGTCATCAGCAGAAATAATTCAGTAAGTAAGCATTACTTTTCTGTCCACGCTAAAGGGGATGGCATCATTCTTTGCTGACCTCAAAACAGTCTGTGAATTGTTAACAGTGCTGTCAGCTTGAAGAAAAAAACAGTTAGGAAGCTGGTCAGGGCATCGCAAAGCACTGGCTAATTATCTCCTAAGTGGAATATGGTGCCTTGTAACTGTTACTCACACACATTAACACTATTAAGCCTCAAATCCTTGTGAAGAGCATGAAGTTTAGGCGCATGGTCAAAAAGAAATTTGCTTTTGACTATCCAAATACATATTTCTATTACACGGCCAACGCTACTGACAAAAGGCACCGTAGGTCTCTCAGGGAGAAGCAAGGCCACAGGAATATTGATGCTGGCTGGATCTGTCTGTAATAGCTGCTGTTCTCTAGCAGCAAAAGGAGAGAGAAACTTCAGGGAAGATAAAGGAATATGGGCCCTCACACTACTCTGGAATCTCTTCTGGAGAGATGCAGACGCAGGTAACAAAAGGAAGTAAATTTAGAGAGATACCTTTGCTCAGTCCCCAAATCAGCCCCGCTGGCCTTCCCAGAATCAGTGTCTCCCCTTTAACAGTGTTACATATAAAAAATAACCCTGACTATCCTTGATATATAATTTACAGGTTGTGGAACAGGTTGCATAGTTCATCATGTACTAATGTTCCGTGCAAGGAAACAGCAACAATTGCATCAGAAAAGCTCCACCAGGCGCTCCTATTGCTCCACCAGGCAGGCACGATTGTACCTAGACAGGCTCGCTGGTCCTGTGAAAGTAGATGTTCTCCCACGCAGTGAGGCGGCATGAACAGAAGAATCTCCAGAGATTGAGGAGCACCCCTTGGTCAAAGGGATTCTCCAGCTCGGATTGTCGCAGGTAAGAGATGCGATGGTGGGACATGAATTCCCAGGTGGTGGTGTTGCATGAGATCAGATAGAGGTGGGAGATGAGCAGCAGCAGGACAACGATGGTGAATATGCTTATCAGGAGGAAAGCCCCGAGGAGGAGAGCGTTGTGCTGCAGCCAGTCCCACGACTGTTCAAAGTGGAGGCCTGACCTTTCAATTCAAAGAGAAATAAATTCACAGTTAAAGATGTAGAACTACAAAGAGAAATAAATTCACAGTTGAAGATGTAGAACTAGTTATGTGTGCCAGGCAAGCTTGATGGCACATTTGATTCATAGCCAGTGAGCTTCTGATAATCATTTAGTACACACAGTTAATCAACTAGGAATTCATGAGACTGCACCAGTAGTGACTTGGACTCCAAGAAGTTTAAAAGGTGCCAGCTCCCCTGACAGCAGAGACCATCCTCTCAGTTAACTCCTCTCCTGAGCAGGCGAACAGCTAAAACAGAAGCTGTAAACAAAGACCGTATTACAGTAACTGGCACAAAATTAGTTAGTTTTTGTACTGTTGTTAATTCTGTTAATTAAAGCTTAAAACAAAGACGACCAATGAAACCTAAATTATCAGATTCTGCACAGCTACTGATCATCTGTGTCATCC
Organism: Phaenicophaeus curvirostris; assembly: GCF_032191515.1. Lineage (NCBI taxonomy): Eukaryota > Metazoa > Chordata > Aves > Cuculiformes > Cuculidae > Phaenicophaeus > Phaenicophaeus curvirostris. The sequence continues at coordinate 7,082,062 of NC_091411.1, forward strand.
CTGAGCAGATTAGGGCGGCCCAGAACAGCCTGATATCAGGATGCAAAAGGGTGAAGATACAACACCAACCCCGTCAGTGCTGTGTTCCCTTCAGCGTGGCTCCGGGAGCACAAAAACCTTTACCAGTCTCTGTGATCAAAGTGCTGCCTCCAGGCCTTACCAAGCAACATGACCTCCCCACAGCAGAACGACAAGCTGCACGCTGAGGTAGACAATGAAGAGAGGGTGATTCTTCTCTCCTACACAGTTCTCGATCCAGGGACAGTGGTGATCGTAACGCCGCACGCAGTGCTGGCACAGCCGGCAATGCCTGGCTCGCATCGGTTGCTGCAAAACAAAATTGATAAAAAGATATCACTTGAATTCCTTCCTTTTACAGGATTAACTTGCCTCCTCTGATAAGTTATGCAGATGGCATATTAGTTCCCTGTTGTTCCTTTGATAGGAATGGTTGGACTCGATGATCCAGTGTGTCTCTTCCAACCTGGTGATTCTATGAAAACCGCACCCACACACTTAATAGTCCACTCGTTCAACTCCCTGGTTGGTAGAAGAGGACATCATGCAATATCATCTTCCACCACAGCAGTACTGCCCCAAAAGTACTCAAAGTTGAGGCGGCAGCACAACATTAACATTGCAAAGACAACTAAAGGGGATCGTGATTCCCCTGGTACAGATCCAAGTGAGTGATATTCAAATTAAATGACCCTACTCCTATCTATACATCTATTATCTATCTCTTTAGGGGAAGTCCAGTGCACAAAGGAAGGAGATGGAGCCTGTGTGTTCTGTTCAGGAAAGCACGAGCAGTGTGATATGGTGAAAAACTAGGGCCACAGCTACTGAAGTAAGTGTGCAGGGATGGGATGTCCTAACGGGACTGCACGGAGGAGGGAAGTGTCTCTGCTTCCATGTGAATACAGGATGCTTGCACAGGAAAGCAGCTCAAGTACCAGGAAGATAAAAGAGCTGGGTAAGGAAAATAGTGTGTGTGCCTCCCAGGATTTGTTCCCTGAAGCGTATATATGTTTTGCCAGCTCTTCCTCTTGCAATAAGCTAGCTTGTCCTGGTAGATATTCCTCAGGAATTTATGGAGACTGGGATAATGCTTGATTTTATTAAACTGATAAGGATCGCTCTGGAAAGAGAAGTTTCTAAGCTTTAGGCAAACTGTTTTAAGAGGTAATTTAATTGCTCTAATTTTTCTTCATGTTATCTTTTACAACTCGGGGTAATGTTCTGTTGGTTTAGGCCTCCAAACAAACTCACAGCTACCAGCAGCTCTGATGTGTTACGGTCAACTGCTTTTCTGAGTCTCTGTCAAGGTATCCTCGAGACAACCTTTTTGCCACTACTGTAAGATCTGACTGACGTGGAAGTAAGAATGTAGAATACAATTTTCCCGTGGCAAAAGAAGATCCTTGTTCCTATGAGCCAGCAAGGACTTGTTTCATCCTTGGAAAACTAGCATATGTGCATTGCCATCACTACTCCACCTCTAGCTACACAATTGGATCACTTTTCAGTTCAGGACTGTATCTGAATTCAATTTTCAAGTCATATTTACTTTTTCTGTGAGTTTTTCAGCAGGAGGGTGACCCTGTGACAGAATTCATCAGACCTGCCATGCCTCCAAAACCACTGGGCAGCGAGCAGCAATGACAGAGCAGAAAAACACCGGCAACAGCAACTGAACAAAGATGTTGCTGAAAACGTAAGCCTGCAAGGGGGTCATCCCACTCTCTTGCAGTTGGGTAAGGATGCCTACCTTCACCATGCAGTAACCGCAACGCCGCGTCTGGAAGCTGCTTGGAACCTGGGGTGTCACCATGCTTTGTTCGTCACTCTTGCCTCCCTGCACAGAGAACAGGGAGTGACTAAGGAGGCTTTGTGCGCAGCCATCTGAGCTACAGCAGCGATCACCACAGCTGGAGCAACGAGCTCTCTGGATCCTTTCAGTAACAGTTACACAGTGCTGGCTGTCTCTGTCAGTAGGAATGTCAAAATGAGTCCTCAGAATTCCTGCAGAAGCTGCTCTTTAAATACCGTGGCATGAAACTCCACTGCAGGCAGTTAAGGCACAGTGAGAGAACAGGTTACTGTAGCAATCAAAAGAACGTTTGGACAGAGGCAGAAATAACTGTGAACAAGATACCAGGCCCATCCCAGCACTACACAAAAATAAACAAGGTCAGGCTTCACTTCCAAACACAATAATGATGTCTTTTCAGTACAAGCAGTGCTACTTATTTGTAACACAGCCAACGTTTACATTAATGATGGATGATTTAAATGGACAAGGCTTTTGTCCTACAGTCTGTAAGGCAGTGAACCTGGAGTAGACCATCTCTCAGCTGCTGAAACTTTGCTTTGGCGTTTACTCCGCTGTAACTTTTTTTTGTGTACACATCCTCTGAGAGGACAACAAATCTATAAACAGATCGATAAACAGAGCTGTGGAGAGCACTTTGTTTGAAGCTTGCCGTTCAGTTTGGGTATTTAGCACTCGCACCACACAGCAGTGGTCAGCACGATCTTGGTTATGCGTACAATTCCATAGGGAGCTGCAGCCTCTGATGCCAGAGAGGACTATAAGCATGGTATAAAAGACACTGTTACAGTCTGTGAACCTTACTGCAGTTAAGGAATAGGAATTGGAGACTCTCTGCCCTCATTGTCAATAGTCTGTGTGCGTTTCCTTTATGTCAAATGCTGCAGAAACTGTTTCAGAGTTTTCTTATCTAGCAGAACAGGAGGAAAAAAAAAAGCCTATAGATTTCATAGCCTCACCACTGTTTTCCATTCCTGAGGTGATATACCTTCACTTCTTCGTCATCCTTAACAAATCCTGGATCCATAAGGGACACCTTAAAGTAGAGCAGGACAGAGCACAAAACCAGCAGGACAAAGCTCAGCGGCTGCAGCAGCTCTCCGCGCTCCTCTTGTTCTCGCAGATCTGAAAAAAGAGCAGAGTTCCTCGAGATGATCCTGCTGGCCTTAACGCAGGGGTCCCACATCCAAGGAGGGCAATCAGGCAGCGGGTAAGAAGGGGAGACGCTGGGCAGGAATGGGGTGCAGAGCCTGCAGCTCCCCCCGGGCAGCCCCTAAGGTCCCCCAACCCCCAGAGCATCCCCCCCCAGGACCCCGCAGAGCCCGGAGCAGCCCCCAGGAGCCCTGCAGCCCCCAGGGCAGCCCTCCAGCATCCCCACAGAAGCCTCACGGCTCCCAGGGCTGCCCCCTAGGAACCTGCTGCCTCCAAGACCGCCCAGAAGGCCTGCAGCCCCCCAAGGTCCCACAGCCCCTGGGGGGGGGTAGTCCTGCAGCCCCCCAGGATCCTGCAAGCCCCCAGAGCCCTTACAGGACTCTGCAGACTCCAAGAGCCCCCCAGCCCCTAGGGCAGCCCCTAATCATAAAATAGTTTGGGTTGGAAGGGATCAAAATCATCGAGATCTTAAAGCCCACCCAGTTCCAACCCCCAGGGACACCTCCCCCTGCATCAGGCTGCCCACGGCCCCATCCAGCCCGGCCTTGAACCCCTGCAGGGACGGGGCAGCCACAGCTTCCCTGGGCCAGGGCCTCCCCGCTCTCCCGGTGAAGAAATCCCTCCTTGTGTCTCTCTAACTCTGCCCCCCGTCCCGTCGCCACAAGCCTCTGTAAACAGCCCCTCCCCGGCCTTCCTGCCGCCCCTCCAGGCGCTGGCGGGTGGCTCCGAGGTGCCCTGGGCGCCCCCTCTCCCCGGGGCTCCCCTCACCCGTCCGGTGCCGCAGCAGCCCGAGCGCCAGCCCCGCGCTCAGCCCGGTGTGCGCCGCCCGCACGGCCAGCCCGGCCCGGGCCCCCATGGCGGCTCCGAGCGCGGCGGCCGCAGGGGCGGGGCCAGCGCGCTCCGGGGCTCCCCGGGGCTCCCCCTGGGCCTGGCGGCACCCGCAGCTCTGGGGCTCCCCTGGGTCTGGGGCTCCCCCTGGTTCTGGGGTTCCCCAAGTTCTGGGGCTCCCTGGATCTACCCTTGGTCCTGAGGCCCCCTCGGTTCTGGAGCTCCCTGGGGCTTCTCTGGGTCTGGGGCTCCCCTGGGTCTGGGGCTCTCTGGATCTACCCCTGGTTCTAGGGCTCCCTTAGCTCTGGGACTCCCCAGATTCTGGGGCTCCCCTGGTTCTGGGGCTCCCTGGATTTACCCTTGGTCCTGAGGCCCCCTCGGTTCTGGAACTCCCTGGGTCTCCCCTGGTCCTGGGGCTCCCTCTGGGTCTGGGGCTCCCTTGGTTCTGGGGCTCCCCCTGGGTCTGGGGTTCCCCTACTTCTGGGGCTCCCTGGATCTACCCCTGGTTCTGGGGCTCCCTGGGGCTCCCTTGGTTCTGGGGCTCCCCGTGGGTCTGGGGTTCCCCAAGTTCTGGGGCTCCCTGGATCTACCCTTGGTCCTGAGGCCCCCTCGGTTCTGGGGCTCCCTGGGGCTCTCTTGGTTCTGGGGCTCCCCCTGGGTCTGGGGTTCCCCAAGTTCTGGGGCTCCCTAGGGCTCCCCTGGTCCTGGGACTCTCTTGGTTCTGGGGCTCCCTCTGGTTCTGGGGTTCCCCTACTTCTGGGGCTCCCTGGATCTACCCCTGGTCCTGGGGCTCCCCTGGTTCTGAGGGAGCTGGGGCTGCTTAGTTCGGAGAAGAGGAGGTGAGGTGAGACCTCATTGCCCTCTGCAGCTCCTGGCCAGGATGCTGTGCTGAGGTGGGAGCTGAGGTGGGAGCTGGGCTCCTCTCCCAAGGAACAACAGGACAGGAGGAAACAGCCTCAGGTTGCACCAGGGGAGGTTCAGACTGGACATCAGAAAAAAAAAATTCACAGAAAGAGTTATGGGGCCCTGGCAGAGGCTGCCCAGGGAGGTGGTGGAGTCCCCATCCCTGGAGGGGTTTAAAGGAAGGGTAGACGAGGTGCTCAGGACAAGGTTTAGTGGCCGATCGGAATGGTTGGACTCAATTATCGACGAGGTCTTTTCCAATCTAGTGATTCCATGATTCCAGGGGAGGGTTAGATTGGATATTAGTAAAAGTGTCTTCACTGAAGGGTTGTCAAGCCCCGGCAGAGGCTGCCCGGAGCAGCGGTGGAGTCTCCTTCCTCCTATTTCAGCCACTGATGACATTGCTAAGCGCTAGGTTTAATGCACGGTGGGTATCTAATGGATACAACAGAAAAGTTAATTCATTCGGAATTGTAAGGAAGCAACCGTTGTGCGTTGAGTTTTGGTTTTTTTTGCTTGGTTTCGTCACGTACAAACATTCGAACCAGGCCTCTCAACGCAAGGCAGGTGAATGGACACAGGAAAAGCAGACACTTGCTCTTTATAACAGTTTTTTTTCTTTAAGCAAAACAGGGAAATACATGTTCGGTTAGCTTAAAAACTTTTTTTTTAAACAAGAAAAGAATTACAGAGAGAATCAGTGACAATTAAATGAAATCAAACTACAGTCTGCTAAAGCAGAAGTGTTTCAGTTCAGCAGGAAATCTTCCTCATTCCTTTTTTAAGTGCTGTCTTCTCATCCAGCCCCCTCGTGGCTTTTCATCCATTCCTGACAACCATTATCCTCTGTGCTCCGTACACACGGTTGTCCTGGAGACCAGCTGTTCCCCTACTTTTCATTCTCCTTTTTTTTCAGCACCTCTGCCGTGGGGGGCTCCTCCCTAAACAGCCTCTTTCCTCTGGAGTCGTGCCTGATCGCAGCACACCTGTAGCTCTCATCCTACTGGTAATTAATTGTGTTCTTCAAGTGATGAGAGGGGAACAGGCTCACAGCTCCAAGACTTTTCTTCCCACTCATCTTCTGCAGCGAGCCGAGGCGACAAGCTGCGTAGGACGCGGTGCTGAGCAGATACCCTTTCAGCCGGTAGGAAGGTGCAGGGGAATAACAGCTACGAGGCAGATGAACTCTCTGCAGCGTTACTAATTGCCACAAATATCAGTGCTAAACTTCCTTGGCTTGGTCTAGATGAGACAGGCTGGTGCTGTTGGCTGTAAAGCATCATACAAGGAGATGCCAATCTGTCCAAGCGATTCCTCCCACAGATCGTGTACAATGGAAGCACTTGGGGAAAGTTGCCTTCAATTTGCTCTCTTATCTATTGCAGAGAGGTGGTGGAGAGCTGACGCCCTGCTCTGTCATCAGCCTGGGCTACTGAACCATGAGATGTTCTCCAGCCACAAAGGAAACCACGTACAGTCAAGGTAGAGGGTTCCTTTGGTGGCCTGGGCTCTGCAGAGAACCTCTGAGTCAAGTTAGTGCTCTGTCTGCTGAACATTTGGATATTAAAGGAAAGGCAGCAGTGGAGACACAGATGAGTGTGAATGGGACAGTAACTACAGAGCACAAGGAGCCCCCCTGCCACACCTTTACGCGCTAAACTTATCTCCAGTTGGATTTGCAATTAACAGACAGAACCCTGTTCTGGTTTTCTGGGCAGGGTTGATGTTGGCTCTAGAACTGTGGGTGGAGTTGAAGTCTCCTGGTTCATTCCCTGAGAGATTTGTCTGTAACAGTCAAGCATTTCAGGGCATCTGACTTTTCCTTTTATGTTAGAGCTTTATAAAAAAATGAGCCGCTCTGCCCTCCCCTCTCGTGCAGAATATTGGTACGACGGCTGCAGACAACTACTCTGTTTTGTGCCGAGCGCTGGATCTACGACAGCAACTCAGTAACTCCTTGCCCTGAAAAAGTGCCTTCAGGTCACGGTAGGTGCATTGTGCCTGGGGTTCAACACCTCCTGGTGTTTCAGGTAGAGAAATCCGGGTACAAACTAGTTCCAAACTTTCACTTACAGGAATTCCTGGATTACATTTAGGTGTTCAGAGAAGACCTTTCTCTCTTTTGCTCCTCACTGCAAGCAAACGCTATTTTTTCAGCTCACAAAGTTTGTTGAAGCTTGTAGCCAAAGCTCATGTTACTCTAACAGGGATGCTATTTCTTTTAAAATACTCTCTCAGTAATTTACCTTGCTGATGGCCTGACGCAAAATTTTGTGTGTAGCTACGTTCAGAGCAGTTCTAGTTCCCCCGTGCCCTGGGATCAGTGTCAGATTTTGGAAAGTTAAGCTTTTCTGGCAGGCTGGCCTGACTTCATCTCCACGTTGCTGGGAATTTTAAACCTGATAATCCTCGATCAGGCTCAGGTACAGCTGGGTACGAGAGCAGGGAGGACGAGGTTACAGTGTGAAACAGAGGTTTGATGCAGCTTGGATCTTGTTAGTCTGGGATCCCACGGTGCAGCTTCAGTAACAGCTGAATTTCTAGGGGCACTGGTTGGAAAACTCCAAACCTCTGGAGCCCTGAGGCAGACGGAAACAAGCCCTCGGCTGTTCATTAGCCTTGATGTGGCTGTGCCAAGATCTCAGCCTGATTGTTTGGCTCGGATTACAAGGTAAGGCTGAGGCTGCTTAAGCCAAGACAGGAGTCCCTAAGCCCCAGCAGCCTCCCCAGCAGGGCTGCTGCCTTCTGGACTCCTGGGATTCTGATCCCTCTTGCAATCAGTCGTGCATCCCCTTCTGCTCCAACACAGTCAGGATGCTGAGTCTTAAATGCTTTTTGCCATAATTCAAGATTTTAGGGGTTCAGGAGCTTTTACCGTATGGTCATTAGAAAGGAAGAAAACCTAGTGGGTGGCACCGTCACGTGAAACAACTTCAAAAGGAGAGCAGAGCTGAATGGAAAACTAAAAGAGTAAAGCTCGACTCCCCTAGCGCCCCGAGGCTCTCGCAGCCTCTCTTAGTTTTGCATCTAGAAGGAAGATCAGCAAATATTACACAGAAAACAGATCTTGAAATAAGCTTTCCTGTCTCAAAGCTTATAGGGACACAAATTCTCAGGGAACAGCAATAAGAAAGAGAAAAATACATTTCAATCAAACGACTGCAAAAAAAGTATAATTTGTCAAGTTTTGCAAACCATAAGAAAACAATTCAAAAGTGACACAAAAATATATATAAGATTGAAAAATACTTAAAAGAAAAAAGTACAGATCTCACAATATCAAAACAAATGACGTATGGTTAAAAAGAAAAAAAAAAAGACATTGAATAACACCATATTGTCAGAAAAAGTAAACCTTTGCAGGGTAGCTGTGTTCTGTCATTTAAAGTGTCAGTTTGTGTCTCTAGGATCCATCTATAACGTGCTCAGCAATGACAACATCGACTCTGAGCGTTAGAAGAACCTCGTAGCAGCGAGTCAAATCTGAGAGCAAAGTACACAAGGGAAGAGAGCAGCGAGGCTGTGCTCAGAGGCCTGACATGCCTAACTGTGGGGTTGTGGTCTCCTCTTACTGCTACCAGACATAAAATCTCTTTTAAATCCCTCCTAAAGGAAGATTTCTCAAAGAACTGTGGCGGGGAGAGGGCTCTGAGCATGGACTGCACGCCAGTGGAGAGCCTGGCTGCGAGGAAACCTTGGCTACTGGCTTCCTGAGCCCCTACGGGTCTGGGGTCCGGCAGGTGAAGCCCATCGCGGCGGAGCTCTCCTCTCACCTACTTGATGGTGCGAGCGGGACTGCGCTGGTAAGAGCTAGTGGGAGTCAGAAAAAGAGTAGGGCCTTCGGCTTGAAAGAAAAGGAAGGAATGAGAGGTGCTGTTTCTTGGGGTCGCCCTCCAAACGGTGCCCAGAGATGCCCCAGTCTCAGAAAAGGACTTTACCACCTCCAGTTGCAGCATGGAGCGAGCTTCCTAAAAAGGGAGATTATTTTGCCGCTGAGCACGGCTTGCGCTGATTAGACTGGAAAGAGCAGCTCTCCAGTCCGTTACTGGGACTTGCACAAGGGGCACGAGCTGCTCTAGACTGGGGCCCAGCACAGCTTATTATGCAGAGGGGAAATACGCTCTCTGGCATTTGTAGCCCTTCCCCGTAAAACAACGCAACTAAAAAGGCGGTGAAGGACCGGAATGAAGAAGCGTAGCCCTTTGTGAACAAACATCATTCCTTGTTGCACAGAAAAGCTGTGTTGCCGTGGATGTCTAACTTTTGATGGGTCAGCCCTGACCTTACGCAGAGCTGGGTGTGCTGGCAGCTCGCAGAGGGGACAAAACACTCTGCTGTGCTTTAACGGGAATGTCTGACTTCCAAATAACCTACATACCATCAGCAATGCTTCCACTAACGTGAATCTTCTATAAAACCCCCTTAAGGGAGTGAATCGACTTAAAAGAGCTTTCTTCCCCACTTACAAATACCACTAAAAAGGTCAGTTCTTTTGGTCTAACTCTCTGGTATTGTGTCCCCCAGCCTCTCGAACCAAATAAATAACTCGGCGCTGCCTGCAACCCCCCAGAGCAGCCAATACTGGTTCAGGACTGGTGTTCTCGCAGACATTTCAGGACCTCATGCAATACAGCAAAAGGGGGTTTTCTAAAAACTGGGAAATAAAAACGTCACACTAGCGATCACACAACTAGGTCTTCAAGCTCAGGATCACGTGAGGCTCTCTGTGTGGTCTAAAGTAAAAACGTTAAAAGATACATAATGTAGTTGTCTTTGTTTTTTTTGTTTTCTTTTTATACATAAATCATACACACAGAACTTCAACCTGAAACTTCATAACAAAAAAAATTCCACTAATTTAAGGAAAGCATTTTGTTGTGCAAAAAGTCCCTCCCCCCTCCCCTGTTCACCTTCATCTACTGAGGGTCTCACACACACACATGAAGTTTCCTTCCAACAGGCAAGTTGGTAAGAAAGAGTCCTCCCTATATACAGTGAATTAGAGAGAAGCTGGATACAGTGCTGGCAAGAGGCATTAGCTGATTGCCTCTATCTGGAAGTGTCCATGTTCTCCTCCTTAAAGTTACTGCAGTGCTCTATAACTTTCCTAGGGATAAAACAAGGACAAGGAGAAAGGGTTTAGTGTAAAGCTTGTTGCACAACGGTTGTGGGACAGTAATGTAAGAACTGTCCGACGGCTCGATCTCTGTGTAAATGTTCACTGTTTGCAGCAGGCAGCCCCTTTCGAGCTGTGCATCAACCGGGAGTTGTATCAAGACTGCTTACTCTACAAAAGCAGCTTAGAGCTCACAGTTCATCTCCTCAGAATTTCATCACGTTAACACGCAGCCAGATCCGTATGTTCATTCATCACCCCCTTCCCAGGTCGCCAGGTAACTCTGAATCCCATCAGGAAACGCAGGCACAGAGATGTGGCCGCTGTCCTCTGTCCCTGCTTGCCCTCCTCTTTTCATTTACCGTTCCTGCGCTGTCCCATCGCCAAATGCGGAATTCAGACACCCCTGATACGTGAAACCCCTTCATCTGTGGGCAACACCTGCTGCCCAGCCACACGGTTCGAGTTCCCTGCTCATCACCACCTCTCTTTATATTCCCCCTGCAGGTACGGAATTCTAGCTCTCTCTTTGCCACCGATTAGAAACTGCAGCTGGCTTCGAGAACTCAGAAAGAACAATTCCAAAGGAAGATCACATAACAGAGTAAGTTGGGAAAGCTCATAAAGGTGAGAAACCCTCTTATTCTAACGGTGTGGTCAGCAATTTTAGTGGCAGGCAGGTAAGATTCTGGACAGGGAGCCCACACAAATACAGAGAATAGTGATCACTGGAGTCTGTCGGCGTAAGAGCCTGGAGAAGAGGAGGCTGAGGGGAGACCTCATTGCCCTCTAGAACTACCTGAAAGGAGGGTGTGGAGAGGAGGGAGCTGGGCTCTTCTCCCAAGTGACAGGGGACAGGACGAGAGGGAATGGCCTCAAGCTCCACCAGGGGAGGTTCAGGCTGGACATTAGGAAAGAATTTTTCACGGAAAGGGTCACTGGGCACTGGCAGAGGCTGCCCAGGGAGGGGGTTGAGTCACCTTCCCTAGAGGGGTTTAAGGGACGGGTGGACGAGGTGCTGAGGGCCATGGTTTAGTGATTGATAGGAATGGTTGGACTCAATGATCCAATGGGTCTTTTCCAACCTGGTGATTCTATGATTCTAAAAGATGCAATTAGCAATGTGGCTCCCCTGTCCAAAAAAACACTTCTAATTTGCCTGGCATCCACCAGTTCTCAATGATCAGTGTGTACTGCCCATCTATAAACACCACCCTTGGCTTCTGTTTTCATCCTTGTTTTCCTGCTCTTCTCCTGTGTTCACTTCTAACCCCTCACACACAGTCCAGGCCTTTCTTTGGTTCCCTTCTGCAATGCTAAAAACTAAACTCAAGCTAAGCTGAGTGTTTGATGACAGTGTGTTGGTTTCCTACCGGGCCATCTCCTTGGTCTCTTGCCGTGCCGAGGCCATTTTAATCACGTCCTTCAGCAGGGGAATCCCACCTTCTTTGATCAGCAGCGGGCAGTACTTGTCAGCTGCACAGAAAAGAATAAAACGGGTCCTTGTGAACCTTCACAAGAGCGGTAGAGAGGGTGGCGTGCGGGGAAGGAGAGTCTTGCGGCCCAAGAAGCCACAAAAATGATTCTTTTTTATGGAGCCAGCCTGCTCAGGGTGCGCTGGCTGTGAAAACAGCAGATGCAAAATGGCTGAGAATGTAAGAGCACGGCCAGAAGGATCAAAACACTGAAGGAATTTCCTACGCGCTAAGTCTCATTGTTTTTTGCTTGGCTCTGCTGCCTGGGCATTCCTGAATCATTCAAGGAAGGTTCCTCCACCAACATAGCTATGCTGGGAAGAGTTTTTGACCTGACAAGCTCAATCCCCACCCTCACTTTTCCAGTGCCGTGGGTGTGATTGCAAGAAGGGAACTTACGGTAGACAGAGACCAGGTTATAGAGTGCCCAGGTGGCCCAGTGCTGGCTGACCGGGGAGATCCCTTGTGGAAGAAGTCGAAGGATCGGTTCAAACGACCTGCAGGGAAACATCGCAGAAGTTGGTAAAAACTCCAAGAGCTGCTCCTTTCAGCGCCTTTGCCACAGAAACTCTGTGCTCACAGACAGCACAGGAGTAAATCTACTGGCAAGCCAAAGCTTCTGGCATCAAAGACCAAGCCTTGGCAACGCCGGCAGGCTCACAGGCCCCACCACTAACAACGCTGCCCAAAGAGCTGCAAAGAACGCAGCCGAGTTCAGGAACTGGTTTCCATCCTCCGTCAGTCATTTCCTCACGGCAGCTGAAACCCAGCAGCGCTGATCTTTCTGTAGAGGAGCCAAAGCAAAAGTATCCCCGAAGCTGGCTGCTCACATGCAAGGGTTGCTGTGTTTTTTCTGACACCAATCACATGTCTATACTGCAGCCCAGGCACTGGAATGCCATTCCTTCTGGATCCCTGCCAGGCACTATGGGAATACAGAGCACCTGATACCCTCTCACACCAAGGGTTCTGGAGGATTCCACACGTTGCATTAACTCTTGAAGGGACTTCTGGGAACTGTGTCTAAATATCCCTTAGAGGAGGGCAAAAGCTATAGCAATCCATGTGACTTCCAGAAACAAAAAGACTTCAGGAGGTGGAAAGGACAGCAGTCTCAGAGGAAAACATCCCAGTCAGATCGTGGGTTTCCTGAACTACGCAATTTCACCAGAAGATGCAGGAGAAATTCTGCCAGGCTCCCACACCTCTCCCACGGGAATTGCCAGGCAAGGTGGCCAATTTCAGCAGCCTGCGTAACATGTTTCAAAAGATGTAAAACCCTCTCTACAGAATATTCCCCCAAGGCTGTTTCTCCTTCACTCTGAACAGAGCCTCCGTGCCGTGCTACACCTCTCCTCTTCCCTCTGTTGGTGTTTGCTTCCTGAGACAATCCTGGCTCCTACACGAGGAGGCCAAACTTTTCTGTTCCTCACCTGTAATTGATATTTCTCCTGGAGTTGATATCCCAGCTCTGGATGGCTGCCCACATCCTCTTTACAACTTCCTCTCGGTGGGGCTCACATATCCCCCAAGCCTCTGGACCATCAAACATGATATGGGAGAGCACTCCACAGGCGTTATAGGACACCTCGATGCCATCTGCTTTGCTCTCCAGCAGGTTGCTGCCAAGACAGAAGAGATCATTTAGAGGTGCTGATGCACCAGATGTTTATGAGTCTCCAAGCGACTGAGAAGCACTCGCCCTGCCCTGGCCCAGCTGCTCGTTAACCCGACACTCACCTGAACACGCTGATGAACTGGGAGGTCATAAGCTGCGGGCGGAGCTCCTTCACTTCCGCTACGTTCCCCAGGAGGCCCAGCATGTTGCGATGCAGCTCCTGTTTCTCTGGGAACTCCTAAAGGAGCAAAGAACAGGGTCATAGAAAAACAGGGCTGTGGTGAAACTGAGAATAAGGAGCTCTAGAGAGAGATTGTACAGCACATCTAGTATTTTTGGGTAGTCAGCGGTGGTTCTCGAGTGCCAAATAGGATCTCTGGTGTTCAAGATACAAGTGAAATGAGAGATTCAAGGCCAGGGCTCCTGCTCTGCCTAAGGGAGACTGTGTACGAGACAGGGAAAAGGAAGGTGCGTTGTTTCTCTGTTCTTCGACTGGTTGGGTGGATGGATGTGAGAAAGAAGAAGATATGTAAGCTTTTACTTTTCTGTTTGTGCAGTGTAAGAAATGCTGCTTATAGATTAGTGTAGCCAGGGATCCTGCCCCAGGACTGCATCTCCGCTGCTAGTGCCAGCAGCTCTCTCGAGGAAACCAGACACACTTACTTTCAAGCACTCCAAGAACAGTTTCATGCCGCTGTAGTTCAGGAACATCTCGCAGTTATCAGGTGTTTCATCAGTGATGTTCCAGAGGGCGCTCCAGGAGAACTCCATCACCTGATCACACTACAGAGCCAAAGAGAAAAGGACAAAACCAGAGCTTTTTTTATCATGGGAGCCCAGTGCAAACCAACCACTTGTGTTGCCTCTCTGGTATCACCCTGGATGGCTCCAGAGGTAAGAAAACCTTGTTATTCACTTTCAACTTGTCAGTAAGTGGGGTTTTTGCTTAATACTTTTACCTCTCTGGCACGCTGCCCTGCTCCCACCCTGGGACAGGAAATTCTGAGTGCCAGCTGAGATCTCTTGTGCTCCTTACAGAAACTGAGCTGGCTCTGGACTCATCTCCATGGCCAAGTGAGACTGAAAATACTCTATGTACAGTTTTTCTGGAGGAAACACTCACCGTTTTATCAGCCAACTTCTTCTGAATCAACTTGAGCATTGTCTGTGGGCAGAGGAGAGGTGAGAGTGAGAAACAGTTTGAGAATTGCAGAGCTAAAACTGACTGCTGTAGTGCTGCAGGGCCGGCTGCTTGATCCCGTTTGGTATCTTTTTCTCTGAACCAGTGGGATGGACTAGGTTATGCTCAGTTTTGCGAGTGTGGACTGAGCTGAACTACATCGCAGTCCAGTTTTAATCTATATGACAAAGTCTGGAATGTGGTGTATCTGCTCCAAAGGCCGTTGAAAAGGTGAGGGATACGGGCTGACATGAGCTGGGAAGCTGGAGCAAATTTGGATTGATGCAGGAGGAGCTGTTTACAAGATGGTACCAGTTCTGGAAGAAACAGGATGCAGTGAAGGGGTAAGGTATAAAGTTACACTGCTTGCTTGCTCTCCGAGATCATGAATTCCCATACTCCAAGCCAGTAAAAGATGCCACGTGAAGGGACAGGTTCCAGGGAGGTGACACTGCAGGGACACTAATTCCCCCTCGTGATACTGTAAGGTTGGATCAGTGGCTGGATGCGTTTGGTGAACTGCTGCAAGGGAATCGTGCTAACCTGGGTTAAGGACAAGTAGACACCTTGGGACCATACCAACCATGACAAACCCCATCTTGCCCACAGCTTCTTTATGATCGTTGTCCACCTGGCAGACCAAAGCGTTACAGAGGTGCACAGCGATGCGCTGGATAGACTCATCCTGCCGGCTCTGGTTGAGGATGTTCAGCAGCAGCTCATTGACCCGGCGGTACTGGAATTCCAGCTCCTCAGGAATGCTGAAGTTGCACAGTGTCAGGCAGCAGTTTCGCTGTACCTGGGTCAAAAGGAAGCAAGCACTGGGCCTGGTGGCCAAGAAAACATGGACCCTATCACCTCGCGTTCTCTTGCTGCTTGGTACTGAAACTATTTTCCTGCACTTGGGACACAACAACCCTGTGCAGCTCCAGACTAGGAGAAGTCTGGCTGGAAAGCTGCCTGGAGGAGAAACACCTGGGGATGTTGGTTGACAGCAACTGAACATGAGCCAGCAGTGGCCCAGGTGGCCAAGAAGGCCAATGGCATCTTGGCTTAGATCAGAAACGGCGTGGCCAGCAGGTCCAGGGAGGTTCTTCTCCCTCTGGACTCGGCACTGGTGAGACCGCTCCTTGAATCCTGTGTTCAGTTCTGGGCCCCTCACCACAAGAAGGATGTTGAGGCTCTGGAGTGAGTCCAGAGAAGAGCAACGAAGCTGGTGAGGGGACTGGAGAACAGGCCTGATGAGGAACGGCTGAGAGAGCTGGGGGTGTTTAGCCTGGAGGAGGCTGAGGGGAGACCTCATTGCTCTCTGCAACTACCTGAAAGGAGGTTGTGGAGAGGAGGGAGCTGGGCTCTTCTCCCAAGTGACGGGGGACAGGACGAGAGGGAATGCCCTCAAGCTCCACCAGGGGAGGTTTAGGCTGGACATTGGGAAAAAAATTTTTCATGGAAAGGGTCACTGGGCACTGGAACAGGCTGCCCAGGGACGGGGGTTGTTTAAGGGACGGGTGGACGAGTTGCTGAGGGACATGGTTTAGTGTTTGATAGGAATGGTTGGACTCGATGATCCGGTGGGTCTTTTCCAACCTGGTGATTCTATGATTCTGTGATTTTGTTGCTTAACTATGACCACTAAAATTTTTGTGACCCTCCAACCTAGCGCTGTGCTTTAGCTGTGGCGTATCACCACCCTCTTCTCTCCGCCTGTCACTGCAGCACAGCCAGATGCTAACACCAGGCTAAAGACTTAATACAGGGAAGGATTGTGGGAGCTGAAGGATGTGGGGCTGCTCTTACCGTGACCTCCTGGTAGGACTCCATGCCATTCAGCACCACCTGGATGACCTGGCGCCGCAGCTTTACGCTCTGCTCCATGCGGTACTCAGAGTTGGTCAAGTAGAACAGCGCCGCGCTGCCTGTCACCTGGATGTTTTTGTCATCCTTGTGGCACTTGAGGGCTGTGATTACCAGCTGCGGGGAAGCAACAAGAAGCTGGAGCGTCACTGACCTGCTGTCAAGACTTGCAGTGACTGCCACGAGGAACACGTGGCCCAGGCACTGCAGGAACAAGCTTATGAAAGCTACTCGGCTCTGCTGCGCTACTGGGGCTTTCTCCGGAACGGCCTGATCTGGTGTCCCAGGGCGAGGAAACGACTGGGACTGCAAAATTTCCCTTGTCAAGGTGAGGTAAAGGCTAGTGTGGGGCTTACCTGGAGGGCTCGCAGCAGCTGGCTGCAGCGTTCGATACGAGCAATGTCAAAAAGGAGGTTGATGGCCCGGGAAGTGATTTCTGGCCGGTGTTCAGTGTAAGCCTCAATAGCATTCAGGACTTGCTCTTCGTTCTTGTCTCCACTCACCTGGCACAGAGGAACAAAGAGAGTCAGGGAAGAAATGATGAAGAAGGAAAACCACTGTGAGAAATGAACTCTGAGGGTAGATCTGAAAGGTTGAATGGTACAACTTCCCTCTACCCGGCTACTAAGATTAGGCCCAGGACGAGAGCAAAGAGGTTGAGTCCCTTCTCAGCCCAGAGGGACAAGAAATGGCACTTTTGGGGAAGAAGGATGCTATTCCCAGGATTCCTATTGTCTTAAATACTTTTCTTATAGTTGCAGACATCCTGGTCCTTCAGGCAGGCTGATTTTTCCATGTCCTTCTCTCAAGACGTGTTTTTTAACCCTTGTAAAAACCATGTGGGGTACAGGTCTTGCCTTCTGGCAGTTTTCCTTCATTATCAAGCAGCTACTGAAAGGTCAGAGCTCAGTTGTCACACTTGAGGTCTCAAGAACTCCGCTCTACTGTCTCTGCCAGTATTTTTCGTGTTCTTTCAACCTCTACCAAGTACCCTCTGCCACTGTTGCTGTGTCCTCGTTACCTTGTAGGCTGGAATATGCGTCAGGCGGCAGAGAGATGTTTCAAACAGGCCCAAGAACTGGAGCGGTCGTTTCAGACCCCGGAAGGGAGCTATGCTGCTCTTTGCTGGCTCAGTGCTGAGGGGGGGAAAAAAAAACCGATATCACTCGCGTCGGTACCATGTTTCCTCAGGTATCTCCTGCCACAGAGAGAGCTGTCAGGTCTCCAATGACTGACTGCTCTGCTCCATAACTAGAGGAATTAGCTGTGATCATGCCAGGACACCAGTTTTGCTGTCGTGCTCCTTATTGACCAAGTGCCAGTATTTTTTTCACCAGCTCTGGAAAGGAGACAATATTGTCGTGCTTGTTTTGCTTCTGTTCAGAAAGTGCATGGGGAGCAGGAGGGTGGAGTTCGTGGCTGATCTGGAAAACTAGACTTCTAGGAATGCTCCTACTGAGGCGCACCAGGATTTTCAAAGGCTGATGTGCCCAGTATCCAGCTTCAATCTGAATATCTGCCTTTAGATTCCAAGTTTCTAAACCACTAGGCCTTCCTATGAACAGTAGTGTGTTGACTCAGCTTAGAAATGTTCTGTCTTGGCAAGAAATTTTAGCGTAGAAAATGCATAAAGGGCTCTGGAATCCTTTGAGAAGAAATATAAAACACTGCAGGAGATCCTGGAAGAATGAGTGTGGAAAAGGAGAACTGAAATACTTCTTCAGATACGTATGGGAGGCAGACAGGATAAATTCTTTATTACTCTTGGAAGTCCTTACATGTGACACCTACAGGAATCACAGCCAATTCCCATACTGGTCTCTAGTGTCAGGAGAAACGAGCAACATTTGCATCTTGCTTCTTATTATTTATTAGACCTACAGAATTTGGAAGCTCAGAAGAGGGAACTGTTCTCAATTAATCTCTGACTGCTCTATCAATGCAAGCAGACCTCAGTAACTGCTGTTTCCTTACCTCATCTGGCCCATCTTCTCCTCCATGCTCGGGATCGTGCAGTTCTCCAGCATGGTGTGCCCTGAGATATCGAGCGAAGTGAGGTTTACCAGGTTTTCCACAAACAGGTTTAGAACCCGCCGAGTCAGCTTGAACTTGTAATAACTGGACAGATGGTCTCGGGAGATATCCAGGTGCCTGCAAATGACAGAGAGGAGCTCAGAGCCTGGGAAGCGTTACCTGGGGCTTCTGCCTCTCTACCAGAGGAGGATGACAAGACAAGTGTCATTATTATTATTATTTACTTATTATTTCCTTCACAAGATAAGGCAATGTGGTTCTGTAGGATGGGGCAGCAGGATCTGGCCCTGTGTCTAACCAAAGCACACGGATATCTGGTTGAGGTCTAACTGGAATAGAGTACAACAAATCATTTGGCTGCGCATCATAAAGGAAACTGCTCCAGGCTCAGGAACTGCTTTTCCCGAGCTCCATCACAGCAGCCACCTGGGCATCTCTGCCTGATGATTAAGATGCACCGAGCAGATCTTTGCATCCCCAGAAACAGAGGTTGCTTCATCCCACAGATTAAGTTACACAAGTTTTTGTCTGCTTCCCAAACCTTGTAACTTTTTCCACCCCAGGCTATTATGCTGTCCTGATTCCACCCAGGTATTTAAATGCTTCGGGAAAACCCCCAAAGTGCTGGGAGTGGTAGGAAAAACTGCCCAGCAGCCGTGTGCGGTGGGTTCCTGAGAGGTCAGGGGCTGCTCTTGCCTGCCAAGCAGTAGCTACGGCCCTTGTGAGGGGCTTTTCTAAACTGCCTGAGACAGGAGCCAACAATCCTGCTCACTAAAGTGTTTTCTCCCCATTGTAAACCAGGTTTCATTGTGAGTCCCTGGGATTTAAAGTACTTGGATTTAGAAAACATTATCCAGGAGCTTCCCTAGAACTGTAGGTCATATATTAACGTGGAACCCCCTAGTGTCTGCAGGCAGTAGAGACGATGCCAAAGCCCTTGCGAAGCATCCTTCAGGTGGATAGTAAAGCCCTTGTCTTTGGCTTGGAAAGCCCTGGATCCCTTTCCTGCTGCTGCTGTGCAGTCTGACTGGCAACTGCCTCAGCTCCATGTCAGGAAATCTTTTCACTGTCAACACCCGTTTGTGTTTACACTGCTTGTTGCCCTGGTTGCACCACCCGTGCACAGAGTGCTCCTACGGAGCGCAGCAAGGTGACAGCCCGAGCTGAGATATTCCTAATTTTATCTCAGAGCCAGGCTTACGCTTTGGATGTCCCTGTTCCACACCTGGCTTGGAGGACTGAGTTTTGCAGTGTGATTATCACTATGTTAGTTGTGATTTTTTGCCATCTCTCAGGTATTCTACTGGTTTTTGTTGTTTGGCTGGGAGAACGTGGTTGGCTTGGGTTTGGATTTGGAGTTTTTTTACTTTTTTTGGTGTGTGTGTGGTTGTGACCTGGATGTTTGAGGTTTTCTGGAGGGGGCATTGGTGGTGGTGTTTATTTTTCCAAGAGGGAATTTGCGCTGAGTGGTGTCCTTTTGTGAGCAAAATGCACACTGGCTTTACACAGGTCAGACTTATTTCGAGTGAGCCTGGTCAGGGGAAGGTTTATAACTTGCAGCCAGCAGCGGGTGGCTCTCCGTTAGCAGGCGAGCAGACTGTTTCTAAGGCCTTTCCCTATCAGTGGGAAAAGGATAAACAAGGAAGAACAGATCTGCTGACCTGAGCTTGCGAAGCTGTGCGATCACTTGGATGTGCTCCTCTGAAAGGTCCATGTTGTAAAGCACTAAGGAAACCAGAGTGTCCTTCCACTGGGTCAGAAATCCCACATCGTTCAGCTGGATCCCAGAGAGATCAAGAGCTGCGAGGGAGGCCAAAGGCCGAAGCAACGTCTCCACGTTTACCCCTTCGATCAAGCGGCCCAGGTTCAGGAAGCGCAACCGACTGAAGCCTTCAAAAGTAAAGTCCTTGACCAAGACCTGGCGAGTGGGGTTCACCAAACAGTCATCCTCACAGCCTCCGGGGTTCTCCTCCTCGTAGAAGATATTGCAGCAGCCAAAGAGGCTCAGGGAGACGAGCGTGTGGCTGAAGCTCACCAAGGTTTGCAGACTCTTGGCTGTCAGCTTCTCGCAGTTAGTCAGGTAGAGCTCAACAAGATCCTGGAAGATGGAAACCCAAGTTAGAAATATCTCACAGGCCACGTGCCCACCCTGTTTGCTGCAGCACCTCCCACCGGGACCGCGTGGGACCACCTATCACTGAACTTAACCAGTGTCCCCATCCCACTCTCTCCAGAGGTTCTGGGAGCCTAGAAGAGAGAAGCTGATGTTCTCCCAAAGAAAATTTGGCCAGCGAAGAATGGATTTTTTGGGATCTCTGGGTGCCTGGGATTCTAGCGGGTGCCCGTGCAGCAGTGCTGCTGTGGGAAGTGGCAGCTGGAGGGTCTCAGTGTGAACCCACCTGCTTCCTGATGGCTTCCAGATCCTGGTCCTGCACAATCTGTTCCCGCAAATGGATCCGAGCTAGCCTGGTGCTCCGGGGATCTGAGAACAGGGTGAAGAAGCTTTCATGGGGTTCAAAGATGCTGTCTGTCTTCACCATCTCCACGTACCTGTATTGAAGCAACGGCATTAGGACAGCATGATGTAAAAGGCTCCAGCACCTTTGCTGGTCATGAGAAAATCACATCACCAAGCAAGTAAAAGCACTCGGACTCCCTCCTGATCATCCAGAACAACCTTTAGGATAGTGGGAACAGGACTACTACCTCTTCTTGCATGGAACAAACAATCATTAAGAAAATCTCGGGCAAAGATTTGTGCAAGGTCACGTGCGTGCGAGCAAACCAGATCCTGGCAAGCGTGGACTCCTGCATTTCCCCCTGTCTGTTTACAGGTAGCAGTTTGATTTTTTTTTTTTAATTTCATTTTCAGAAAATTAGCTGGTCACAGCTCCCTGCCAGACTTTGTGGGCAGTTCAGCCAAGAAAGACTGCGACAGCCAAATTATAAAACACTGGAAAGAGGTTGCTTTTGTAAAGGTATGGGAACAGCAGCCTCAACATTTAGCATCCGTTAGCACCTGGTCCTCTTTTTTCTCTGGTTTGAGAGTTGCAATGCTTCAGTGGTGGGAAACAGGAAGGTTCTCTGGTTGCTTATTGATGTTTTTGGAAGCAGTGAGGGTTTCACTCTGAGTTCACCATTTCCACAGAAACTGGAATAACATATAGCAGTACAATGACCCCTGGGGACACCTCCTTCCAAAGTTCATGCAAATCTTATTTCCAATATGAGGCTCAATTATAAAAAAACCATCCCTATGAATTCTTTCTCATGTTTTTCCCCCCTTTCCCATCACTCTTTTTGGAGAACTCCCCCTCCCTGAGCTCCCGGCTCCGTCCCAAACCAGACAACAGCTTTTCCACAGGCCTTGAAACGTACTCATTGACAAGTTTGTCACAAATCTCGCTTGGCAAGAAGATGTCGGGATGGAGCCGGAGGGTTTCGTTGTCCAGCAGGTAGCAGAGAGTCCCTTCCAAGTTGCGAAGGCAATAATCTGTGCACAAGGTCATTAGTGACTCGGGGCTATCAGATGCCATCTTGAGGGGAGTTCTTGGAAGGGGAACAGCAGAAGGAAGCCTTGGATTCAGTAGATTCTTTCCTCGAATGAAGTTCCAGGATGAATTTACAGGCACATCAGCAGAGCTACAAGTAGAAGGGGGAAAAGATCTGTTCAGAGGCACATTGGCAAGCGTCCTGCAAAGCTGTTGCTCCAGGAGGATGTTGATAGTTGTATTTACAGCCCATCACTTGCTGACCTCAAAAGAACCTGCAGTATTTTGGCCTCTCTGGCAGGGTGCCCTTAATTCCTCAGTATCTCCATCCCCAGGAGATGCTGCGGAAATGAGTTAACTCGAAATATCCTTGGAAATGAGGCTACACAGCAAGAAACTGTTTCATCATTACAGGGGTTATCTGGCTGACAAAGGCCCTCTGAAAGGGAAGTGGCAGAAACCACATTGCTTGGTTTCCTTCAGAGCAGGTTGGATAAACCCCTAGAAAACTTACTGCTGGGATGGTCAGATCCTCAGTGGGATCTGGTGGCCCCATATCTTGTGCCTCTATTTCTATTTGCCACCCTTCCAAGTGAAATTTCATGTTTAAGCTGAATGATTCTCTGCAGCACCAATCCAGAAGCTTCCTGTGAGTCCCTGAACCATGAAGTGGATCAGAAGGCAGAGAGAAACACAGGGACTGGTTTGGCTTCCCTTTGAGCGCAAGGTTTATTCACGTGCTAGACATCCAGTTTATCTGTCACAGAGTGACTGACCTGGAAAAGGTGAGATAGTTTTGTCCTCCTTTGTTTCTAGTACAGGATAAAGAAGGCAGATAACAGGGGGAAGCTATTTCTGTCTAACTTCGTGTCTCTGCTGCGCAGCCTGGCTCGCTGGCGTGGAAGGAGGGCTGGCTGGAGCCCTGGAGGTGCTCAGGGCTGGCTGAGGACCAACAGCATTTTGCTTTCAAGGGGTCAAATCACATTAGAAGCAACCCTAATGCCAACACTTCTCTACACCTCCACGGACAAATTCTGTTGAAATACTCGTTTCCGAGACCTCCCTGCTGGCAATGAGAACCCCTGTGCTGCAGAGTCAATTGTTATTCTCGGTGCCACTGCTGGGGAAGCTGTTGCAAAATGTCCTTAACTATATTCTTGTTCTGACCTTTATCCTGCAGCTGCAAAGATCAGGACACTTGTCTGGGTCTCTGGTTTTGAAAAAGAAGGAAATCCATCATCCGCAGCCCTCCCCTTTGCTGCTAAGCCAGGAGAGACCAAGGATGCAACAAGCTGCTGAGTGCAGCGTCACTGGCCGTGAGGGGAATGCAGGTGGGAGGAAGCCATTCTGTCTGCTTTAGAGTCAAATCTGCTTTACCTCCAGAATGAGTCCCTCTTGCAGATTTTGCCTGCAGCTTGCTGGAGAGAATCTTTCCAGAAAAGCAAAGTCCCTGCAGCCAGTGTTCTTCCACTGTTTACTACCGACGGCCACAGAACTCGAAAACAAATTCCCATTGAACATCTTTTATCACGTGCAGCTGGAAACGGCCAGTGCTTGGGACTTGTCCAAGCAGCTTAGAGCACTAAAGAGCGAGGACTGCCTTCCTGTGCCCTGACAATCCTCTGTTCCCCCTCTGCTGAGACCAGCACAATGCAGCCGCTTGATCCTAGGCCTGGAGAAATCAGCTGCCCTTTAAATCCTGTGCTGCCCGTGATCCACCTACAAAATCCCACACCGAAGGTTAATATTAGTGATGAAGTCATTAAACCGTCCCAGTAAAACAACCTCCTGATTTATTCTGGATGTTTGAGTAGAATCCAGCGCGGCTGCTGCGATATTTGGCACAGGACCCGACACAGACCAGCGTCTCCTCCTCGGTTGACCTCAAGGAACGACACACGGGCAGGGAGGGTGAATTAAATCAATAGAGCACTGATCAATATTGGCTCTACTTACAAGCTCAAAGCGTTAATAAAAACAAATGAATGAGAGATGCTGACAAATCGTTAGTATTTGCCTAATCATGATCTGCCGGCAGCTCTCCACGGGCACAGCGAGCTGCCTGCCTGGCAGGAGGAGCTCCAGTGCTTTCCAGCCACGGGCAATCGCCTGTCTGTGGTTCTGTCAAAGACAGAAATGTGAAAGATGCTGAAAATCCACAGGCAGGAATTGAAAGTGACTTAGAACCGTGACTGCCAATAGCTTTTCCAATTTATTTTTCGAACAGATTTGCTTCTGTCCTAACACCCAAAGGAATGGAGTCTCTCAGAGATAAAGGAGCAGGCATCCTGTACTCCCAGCCGCCTCCGTGCAGTAGCGGCACCATCCACGGACCCAAAGAAAACCACAGGACACGCAGCTCCGCTCTCCACCACCACCAGCCTTCCCTGGGCTGCCAGCCCCTCTGGCAACTGCTGCTTATTTCATAGAATCACCAGGTTGGAAGAGACCCACCGGATCATCGAGTCCAACCATTCCCATCAATCACTAAACCACGTCCCTCAGCACCTCGTCCACCCATCCCTTAAACCCCTCCAGGGAAGGGGACTCAACCCCCTCGCTGGGCAGCCTCTGCCAGTGCCCAGTGACCCTTTCTGTGAAGAATTTTTTCCTAATGTCCAGCCTATTTGCAGGCTGCCTCGGTCTCCCCGCTGGCACGTGCGGCTCCCTGGCCAATATTCTCTACCTTGGACTTCAGACCGATCTCCTCTCGCAGCCGCTCTCTCCAGGCGGCTGCCCAAAGCCAAGCCTGACTCACGGTGGCTCCAGGCCAACCTCAACGATCACGCTGTTGCTAAAAAATGATTGGCAAAGCTGACTTTTTCCAGCGTCAGGGACTCCTCCAAGGAGAGAGCCGACAACCTGAGCTGTGAGGCGATGACAGTGGAGTAACAAATTTAATGTCAATGCCAAGTTTGGCACAAGATACATTTTGAAGAAAAACTGCAATGTCATTTCAGCTGGTGTTTCACAGCTGCAAATCCCTGTGTTTTTATCAATTAATTAACAGGTTATTGCAGCTTGTGCAGGGAAATACCACCCCTGAGGTGGGTGCAGGGACACTGAGGCAGGAGCAGACTGAACTGTTCTGGCCCAGCAAAGCCTGCGATTTCCAAACCTGTCAGCTAGCAGAGACTGAGGCTGTGGTGAGCCGACCCGTGCTAGCGGGGAAGCTTCCCGATCCCCGTACCTGCCTGCGGTGAAGATGGTTCACCGGCTCACCGAATTATATCACACATTTCCTTTCTAGAGCCCCTCCGCCCCAGAGGTCACCCCGCAACCTACCGCCACTGCTCCGTGTGGTCTCTGCAGCCCTGCAGGCAGGGCAGGGCTCAACCCCAAACCAGACGGGCTGCAGTGGTGCGGGGCCCACCTGCTCCCAGCAGCCCCCCGGAGGCGGTGTGGGGGCTCCTGGGGGGAAATGTGGGCTCTGCTATGGGGTCAGTGGTCAGCACTGCCTTCCCTCCTTTCCTCTCCTCCCTCTTTCTTCCCGTTCCCTCCTCCTCTCTGCCTATCTTTCCCTCCTTCCCCCCTTTCCTCTTCCTCCCTCTCCCTCTCTTTCCTCCCTCGTTCCCCCCTTTCCTCGTCCTCCCTCTCCCTTCCTTTCCTCTCTCCTCCCTCCTTTTCCTCTTCCTCCCTCTCCCTTCCCTTCCTCTCTCCTCCCTCCTTTTCCTCCCTCCTCCCTCTCCTTTTCTTCTCTCTCTTCCCTCTCCCTTTCCTTTCTCCCTTTCCTCCTTCTCCCTCCCTCCCTTTCCCCCCTCTGCCTCTTCCCCTTTCCTCCCTCTCCCCTTTCCTCCCTCTCCCCCCCCCACCCCCTCCTGCCGCTCCCCCGGGTTCCCCCGCGGCGGGTGCCGGGCTGGAGGCGGCGGGCACTGACCTGGCCCGGCCCCCGGCGGGCCTCGGGGCGGGCAGGGGCTCCGCGTCCTCCCGGGCCCCCGGCCCCTCTCCCCCCGCCGCCGCTGCCGCTGTCAACAAACCCCGCCGTCACTTCCGCCAGCCGGGCGCGCCGCACCGGAAGCGCCTCCGGTTCGGGTGTCCCCTCAAACACCCGCCGGGACGGAACGCGAGCGCCACGCCGCGCGGTCCGGGCTCCCCCAGCGCCCCCTCTCACCCCCCAACCCCGGGTTCGGTTCTGGGGCCGGGGAGGGGGCGCTGGGGCTGCTCAGCCTGGAGAAACCGGGGCGAGGGGAGAGCTCATCGCCCTCTGCAGCTCCTGGAAAGGAGGGCGCGGCGTCTGGGTGCTGGGCTCCCAAGTTACAGGCGATAGGAGTGGAAACGGCCTCAAGTTATGGCCTTATCGCTCTCTCCAACTCCCTGAAAGGAGGGTGTGGAGAGGAGGGAGCTGGGCTCTTCTCCCAAGGGACAGGGGACAGGACGAGAGGCAATGGCCTCAAGCTCCGCCAGGGGAGGTTCAGGCTGGATATCAGAGAGAAATTTCTCACAGAAAGGGTCATTGGGCCCTGGCAGAGGCTGCCCAGGAAGGTGGTGGAGTCCCTGTCCCTGGAGGGATTTAAAAGATGGGTTGACGAGGTGCTGGGGGATGTGGTTTGGTGGAAGATTGGAATGGTTGGACTCGATGATCCAAGAGCTCTTTTCCAACCTGGTGATTCTATGATTCTAAGTCATCTCTAAGTCTAAGCCATCATTGGCCCAGGTGGCCAAGAAGGCCAATGGCATCTTGGCTTGGATCAGAAACTGCGTGGCCAGCAGGGCCAGGGAGGTTATCCTCCCTCTGGACTCGGCAGTGGTGAGGCCGCTCCTCGAATCCTGTGTTCAGTTCTGGGCCCCTCACCACAAGAAGGATGTTGAGGCTCTGGAGCGAGTCCAGAGAAGAGCAACGAAGCTGGTGAGGGGGCTGGAGAACAGGCCTTATGAGGAGCGGCTGAGAGAGCTGGGGGTGTTTAGCCTGGAGAAGAGGAGGCTGAGGGGAGACCTCATTGCTCTCTGCAACTACCTGAAAGGAGGTTGTGGAGAGGAGGATGCTGGGCTCTTCTCCCAAGTGACGGGACAGGACGAGAGGGAATGGCCTCAAGCTCCACCAGGGGAGGTTCAGGCTGAACATTAGGAAAAAATTCTTCACAGAAAGGGTCATTGGGCACTGGCAGAGGCTGCCCAGGGAGGGGGTTGAGTCCCCTTCCCTGGAGGGGTTTAAGGGACGGGTGGACGAGGTGCTGAGGGACATGGTTTAGTGTTTGATAGGGGTGGTTGGACTCGGTGATCCGCTGGGTCTTTTCCAACCCGGCGATTCTATGACTCTATGAAAACAGCCCCAGCTCCCCCAGCCCAGCCCTGCTTGCCCGATACACCACGTCCCAAAGTGCCACAGCCACACGCTTTTTTGACGCCCTCCAGCGTGGACACACCGCCCTGGGCAGCCTGGTCTGAGGCTTCACCACCTCTTAGATGAAGAGTTTTTGCTTAATTTCCAACCTGACCCTCCCCCGGCACAACCCGAGGCCGCCCCCGCCCCGCCTCTCCCTGCCCTCCCGGCCGGGGCGGGGCGGATCCTCCCCCCGGGGCCGGGTTTCCACCCGGAGCGGTTTGGCGGCGGGGCGGGGGAGGCGATGTCGCGGCTGCACCGGAGCCGGTGGGGACGGGGCTGGGGTGGGGGGACACGGCATGGGGGGGACACGGGGTAGGGGGGACCGATCGCTCTGACGGCTCCGCTTCCCCACAGGATCGCGGACTTCCAGGAGGTGCTCGGCGAACCCACGGTGGCGCTGGGCAAGCTTCGACACCTCTGCTTCAGCGGTGAGAGCCCGGTCCCAGCTCCAGTCCCAGCCCCGATCCCGGCTCCAGTCCCGGTCCTGACCCCTGTCCCAGCCCTTGCCTCGACCCCGGCCCCGCTCCGATCCCGGCCCCAGCCCTCATCCCAGCCCCTGCCCTGGTCCCAGCTCCGGTTCCAGCCCCGATCCCGGTCCCAGGCCCGATCCCTGTTCCAGCCCCGATCCCGGTCCCAGCCCCGTCCCTGTTCCAGCCCCGATCCCGGCCCCAGCCCTGATCCCAGCCCCTGCCCTGGTCCCAGCTCCGGTTCCAGCCCCGATCCCGGTCTCAGCCCCGATCTCGGTCTCCCCCTCCACCCCCGGGAGGTGTTTGGAAGCGGTGGGTGTTGGGATTTGGGCTCTGTCGGGTTTCAGCGCTCCCCGCCCGGCCTTCCAGCGACTGCCAGGCGATTCTTTCCTTCCCCCTCTCCGAGAACTTGTGGGCTCCGTCGTTCCTGCCCTGCCCTGTCCACCCAGCTTCTGCTTCCAGCACCGCGCCTGTCCCCAGTGAGACTCACCCCTGTGAAACGGTTCCATTGCTTCGGCTCTGTCCTGTGCGCTCCCTGTCCATCCCAGCCTTCTGCTTCCAGCTCCGTGCCTGTCCCCACTGGCTCTAATTCCAATGAAACTCCTTGTCATGGGGAGAAGAGCTGCCTCCTCGCCTGTTTGTGTGCCGGCATTCGCACAACACAGTGAGGAGTCCAGGGCTAGCGCGGTGGTTTCTCTAACTTGATGGTTTCTCTAACTCGATGGTTTCTCTAACGTGGTGGTTTCTCTAACTCGATGGTTTCTCTAACCCGATGGTTTCCCTAACGTGGTGGTTTCTCTAAAACTGTGATTTCTCTGCCTGCTGTTCCCCAGGAATCCCCTTTGACGGTGGGCTGCGCTGCCTCTGCTGGAAGGTGGGTTTTGCTCGGGGTGCCTCTGTTTCTTGCAGATGATGCTTTAGGTTTGCGTAAGCGTGTACTATTTTGGGGCACTTAAAACTGTAAACAAACAAAATATCCAGAGCTTAAAAGCCACTCAGAATTTGTCAGCGGTTTGTGGCGCTCAGCACTGGCACAACAGCCCTCGGTGCTGAGCTGGGAGTGCATTTCAGTCAGGTTTGCTACGGATCAATCCTACAGACAGATCTGTGTTGAAAACAAGCCCCTGAAATATCACTTGGCAAAGCTCTAGGCTTTCTGGAGAAAGCTCCCGGTACTCTCAGAGACAGCTCCAGCCGCTGCGTGTGGTTTGCTCGCCTTACAGCTGTAACAGCTCCTTCTCCAGATACTCATTTGTGTGCATGTTTCCCGTACAGATACTCCTGAACTACCTCCCTTTAGAGAAAGCCTTATGGAGCTCTTTGCTGAAGAAACAGAGGTGAGGACGTGGGTGCTTGTTCCTCTATTTCTAACAATGTCTGTGGAAAAGGAGAATAGTTTCTTAAATAATTAAGTACTCTCATAAAATGAATTGTTCTCATGTGGAATGCAGTGTTCCTTAGGCTGCCTCCTGGCTTTGGTGGATTGACCTCCTCAGCCAAACTCAAAAGGAAATCAAATGTGCCTTCTGGCTGAGCAGTGTGGGACAGAGAGATGTGTTTGAACCCAGCTGGGATGTTTATGTTGAATTTATATTCTGCTTCATTGCAAATGCCTCTTTTCTTCCTTCAGGGATCTGTATTCCCAGTTCCTAAAGGAAATGATTATCCAGCCTGGGATTGCCAAAGCCAACCTGGGTGTTTCAAGGGAAGATGTGACCTTAGAAGATCACGTAAGTGCTGTTAAGCCTTCCTGTTGCAGCAAATTCCCCAGGGCTATAAACTTGTTCTGGATTCTGGACCCCTGGGCTGCTCTTGGCTCAGTTCTTGGTCAGAGAGAACTTTGTCCTCCTAGCAGGAGGGACGGTTCCTAGGTACCAGCTTGGCACTTGTGTCTTAATAATTCACACTGAAGGCTACTGGCAAAGCACCAGGAGTTCTGAAGAGAGCTGTTTTCAGCTCTGCAAATCCCTTCTCCCTCCTTTGGGGCTGGCTGCCCAGGCTGCGGTTCTCCTAGGGAAAGGGAGAGGCTCACAAGAGGTACTTCTAGCAAAGAGACTCACTCCTGGGAGCTCAGGTCCATGGGTGGCCTCGGCGCAGGCTACTCCAAACAAGGGATATAAAAGACACAGGAGAGTCAAGTTGGACTGTGGCACGGAAAGCAGGAGACTTGCTTATTTCTAGTTCTACTGCTGGCTTTTTTATTTTAATTGACTTATGTCCTGCATCCCTCGGGTTTTTCCTTCTCTGAAAGCGCTTTTAAGAGAATGTGTTGGGGGAGGGAATGCAGTAACTGATCAGAAGACACTGTAAAATGATACAGCTGCTTCCACGACTGGCCCTGGTCGTTACCTTCCCAGCGAGCGTGCTGTCGTCCGTGCCACTGTGATCCTGGAGGCTTTGGCGCTGTGAATCCAGCGTGTTTGTAACACTTTGCACGTTGGCCGTGATCTTTGAATCTTTTGAAACGCTGGGGTTGGTTTTTTTTCTCAGTTATTTGTTAACTTTGCGCAGATCTTGACCTAGAGAGAGGAAAGCGTGCGTGGAGGAGGAGTGAAGTTTGTCAGACTGTTCCTATCACTGCGTATTTCCTTTTTCCTGGGGAGAACGGTGGTGATTAATCAGACTTCTGGGAGCAGAGATAAAGGGGGGTTCTTGTAACTGATAACCGCAGTGCCTGTGGGCGGGTAACTCGTACCCAAGTACAAAGACCTGTCTCTGTTGTACAGGTTGGAGCTGCTGTCGGGAATCTTGTTGATGTAGGACAAGGTACCTGCTTTGGGAACCAAGTCATTAAGAGGCAGATGAAAAACGACTGGAAATATTGTCTTCTGCCTCTCAAAGTGAACCTGCGTGCTCACTTGTTTCACCATCTCTGCTCTGCTTCCCGCATGCTGTTTGAATAAATAACACTAAATTTAGCCAGGGAGGGGAAAAAATTAAACCTGGTGTGTGGGGAGTGCTGGCACCGGATGCCAGAGGGCCAGCAGAAGTGTTAAATCAGTGTGTATTTACTGAGGATTTTGATCCCTGTGAAACGTGCGTGTTCTGTTTCTGTTATTTATTTCTTCAGCCTCTCAATCCAAACCCAGACAGTCGATGGAATACTTACTTCAAGGATAACGAAGTGCTTCTCCAGATAGACAAGGATGTCAGGTACGTGAGGCGTAAAGACTCGGATGGTTTAGTTAACACTTTGTACTTCGCAAACGCCATTTAATATTAAACCGAGCCTCCCGCTCAACATGGGGCAGGTACTTCCTTCTTCTTACAGGTGATTTCTTTCTCTCTCTGCCCTAGGAGGCTGTACCCCGACATGGCATTCTTCCAGCGCCCGACAGACTACCCCTGCCTTTTAATCCTGGACCCCCAAAACGAGTTTGAGACGCTGCGCAAGCGAGTGGAGCAGACCACGCTCAAGTCACAGACGGTGGCACGAAACCGCAGCGGGGTTACAAATGTGAGATCTGGGGGCTGTCCTCGGGGCAAGCAGAAGGGTCTTTATTGGGTTTTCTCCTGGTTCTCTCTGCTTGTCTGGTGGAATTGAGCAAATGCCCAGCAAAACCTGTGTATTCTGTTGGCTTCACAGCTCTGTGGAACCTGTTGATGTGCCTGATGGTTGGTAGGGCATTAGAGATGTATTTAGTCTTAAGGGTTACTTTCCTGACTTCTGGTGGAAGTTGAACTTGAAGAAAGTTGTATTTTATGCTTGACTTGCATTCCTGTCTGGGAACAAAGCACTGAAAGGTTAATTTAATGAAGCTGAATTTTCTACATAGTCTTTCAGAACTGTGACTCATAAACCTGCAGTTAGGAGAAGAGCCAGATATCTGCTGAAATGCATGTTGTCTTTCCTCTTTCATGAGCAGAAGCACCCTGTGCTGGTGGGGAAGGTGCCTTCTACCACAGCAGATCTGTGCTTTTCCTCATACTACTAAAAAAAGTGGATCTGCAGTGCCTCGGTGCTTCCCTAGTTACTTGTCTTGGTTCCAATCTTTTGAGGGGCTCTGTGTGTTAATATCTTATTGCGTGAACAAAGCTGCCTGTTGCCAGTCGGTTATCCTGGATCAACCCTCACCTTGCCTTGCTTTCCAGGTGAGCTCCCCTCTTAAAACAACTCCGAATTCTCTGAGCGAGTATGAAGTTCTTCCCAATGGCTGCGAAGCTCACTGGGAAGTGGTGGAGCGGATCCTGTTCATCTACGCCAAGCTGAACCCCGGGATAGCGTACGTTCAGGGGATGAATGAAATCGTGGGGCCTCTGTACTACACTTTTGCTACAGATCCTAACAGTGAATGGAAAGGTGAGAGACTCTTGGCCGCTCAGTAATGGCTGTTGTACTGCATACTCTCTGCATATAGAACCATTTTGGGAATGAGACTCTTTAAATAACTCTGGTTTGACTGTTTGGGGCCAGAAAGCAAATATAGCAAGAGATGAGGAGTTTTGGGAACCTCAGCAGACTGATAGAAACTGTGAGTGATAAGGACGTGGGAAATGAGGAGTTTTGAGGGGGTTTTGTTTGGTTTGCATGGATCCAAGTTGCACTTTGTGAAACTTAAAACCCGTTAGAAGCTCTTGTTTGCTCGTGCCGCGTAAGAAAAGAGTAGAATGGGAGCGTTTTTCTTTTCCTTTGTGGGAGCTCCGAGGGCGTGTGCTGGTGGTGGGGAGAGCAGATGGTGTACTTGGGCATAGATAAATGGTCTGTGACCCCATGTCACAAAGACCTCATGTTGCACACAGGGGCTGTGTTTGCAGCGGCTTTGTAGACATTTCTACTTCAAAATACTGTGTCTTGTCTTGTCCCGGGCCAAGCAAGCCAGGATCTTGTGGAATCCGCTACTTGAATCCTGTATAGCAACGGGATTAAGGAGCCAGAGCAGTTTCAAGCCTGTGTGCTTCTGCCAGTGATGCTTCCTCTATTCCTCCATCATTCTTTAATGTTTTGTTTTCCAGAACACGCTGAAGCAGACACTTTTTTCTGCTTTACCAACCTAATGGCTGAAATTCGGGACAACTTCATTAAGAGCCTGGATGATTCTCAGTGTGGAATTACCTACAAAATGGAGAAAGTCTACTCCACTCTGAAGGAAAAAGATGTGGAGCTGTATTTGAAACTGGTGAGGAGCTATGAGTTTCTGTTGGAATGCGAGGAGTGTAGCTTAACAGCTCCTCCCCTGCCTGACTGTGAAAACAAACAATAGTTGTTGCAAAGCTGCCAGCTGGGTGTCCAAGGTGACTTGGCCACATTCCCTGGTCACCTGGGTTGGGACCGAGTTGGAGATGGAGTCTTTAGTCTCTTGTACCAATCAGGCAAAGCATGAGGTTTGCTGTAGCGTTCTTGGAGTCTGACGTTACAGGAGTTGTGTAAGCAAAAACCATGCCACCTCCAACACTTGTGTTGCCACTGGATGCCCTGAGAGTGCTAAAACTGCACGGAGATCATTCCAGAAGTAAACCTGAATCAGGCAGACTGGCCCATCCCGCTCACCCAATTCTTTTCCCTTCATGCAAGGGTCTCACGGTGCCTTGGGTTGGTGTGGGTTTTGTTGAAAACATCCTTGGGCCATTCCATGTGAAAATCCAAGGAGAGTTTGGAAGGGAAAACAGTTCTTGTTGCTCCAACCTTCACCAAGTCACATTGAGGGGTTTGTGTTTAGAGAAATCGGGCTACATTTCTTTTATAATCCTAGAGGTGGTTTGTCAGCACAGTGACACAACCCATGGCCACCACTGTGGCTGGTGGATGATTCAGTGGAGGAAAACAAACTGCTTACAGTTTGAAGGGCAGGAAGTGGCTTTGGCCACGCAGCAGCCGGTCCTTAAGAATATCAGCAGGATCCTGAGCTTGTGTGACCTTGATTAAACTTACAGTCCCTTGGATCTAACAGCAGCAAACAAGGAAGCTTCGGGCTAGAAGTGCTTACAGTATGTTTTGCTGACCATCGGCGTGAGCTCTGTTCCATCTTTGTTTCTTTTTGCGAATAGCAAACCTTTTGATAAAGGCAAGGCTTCTGGAAGGGAGAGGAAATCCTGACAAACAGCACCTCCGCTGGAGGGGGAGGGCTGCGGCTTTGGAGATAAAATGCTGTTTAAATGGAAACATAAAAGTGACTTGGCAAGTTTAACGGAACTAACACAAGTCGTGGCTTTAGAAATAACAGCTTCCTTTGCTCTGTGTTGTGGACAGAGGAGCATTTTCTGGCTTGTTTGTAGGCATGGAGCGTGGCTGCATTTAAAATCTCTCAGTCTAGCCTGAATGTGAGAGGCTTCAAAGGAGGCAGTGGGTTTGTTGATGCTGTGGGGCGAGCTTAGGGTGGTATCAGGATGGGGATGGGAGCTTGGGGCGCACTGGCTGAGAGCACATGTTCATTCTTTGCCTGGTGCATGTCCGACAGCAAGAACAGAACATCAAACCCCAGTTCTTTGCCTTCCGCTGGCTGACGCTGCTCTTGTCCCAAGAGTTCCTGCTGCCAGACGTCATCCGCATCTGGGACTCCCTCTTTGCTGACGATAAGCGCTTTGATTTTCTCCTGCTCGTCTGTTGTGCCATGTTGACGTAAGTACAGAGCTAGCCTTCCTGTTCTTTTTTTTCTTTCCCTAATTTACCTAAATCCACGGGTGCACGAGCCTTCCGTAGGCATGTGTTAAATCATCTGAAGCCTCTACAGGGGCACAGTGTAGTCTGGTTTAAAAGTTCCTCTGTAAAGAGTTGAAAGTAGCTGGCATAATTTCCATCTTTCAGACTAATCCGGGATCAGTTGCTGGAAGGAGACTTCACTCTGAACATGAGGCTGCTACAGGTAAGGATTAAATATAGTGGCCAGGTTGGATGGGGCCTGATCTAGTGGGAGGTGTCCCTGCCCATCACAGGGGGCTGGAGCTGGATGATCTTTAAGGTCCCTTCCAATCCAAACTATTCTATGATTCTATGATAGTGGGCACAGGGAGCAATTGGAAGAGTCCTAAAATAGTGCTGTGAGAGAGGATGTGCCTGGCTGAGGAGAGGTACCGGAGTACGATGTCTGCACAAAGAAAAATCTTGTGGCATGATCATTACTGGAAGTGGGAATCTCTTGCTTGTGCAGCCATTCTAGCCTACAGAGAAATTATCACAGGGAGGAGGTTTCTTAACGTTCCTTTGGTTTGCAAAAGTAAAGATGCAGTAAAGATGTGAAACCCAGTGCAACGTTGTTAAATTTGTTGGCCAGAGGCTTTAGTTCAGTTCTGAGATCTGTGAGAACCCAAGGTTGAAAACACCTGCGCTGCAGAGTGGGAAGTCTCTGATTTTGCCAGTTCTTGCTTTGGGCTGCGTGAGATGCTGGCTTTGAAAAGGCTTTCTGACGTGAAGATGGCCCTTGTGGCACATCCTGTACCCTCAGAGGACCAATTAAAAGAAAAACAACCCTTCTTGAAGGATATTGAGGGTTGATCAGGTACAAAACTGGGAACTGTTTGCAGCGTGTTACAGGCCATGAGTGCTGCTGTCGGGGTTCCCCTGGCTTCAGTGGAACAATGTGTACAAGAAATGCTGGGCAGTCACTTACATCCCTTTGTTTCCTTGACAGGATTATCCTATCTCTGACGTTCATCTGATTCTGAAGAAGGCAAAGGAACTTCAAGATTCCAAGTAGTCCCTGAGCCCAAAAGAAGGTGTCGAGAAACTGTGTGGCAGCAGATCCCAGGAGACGTCCTAACACAGTGGTGGGGCCTTAAATCTCTTCCTGGTCTCTGCAGGGCTTCAGGTTTAGTGTTTGGGCTCCTGGCCACCTTGAAGATTTCCTTCTACTCTATTTATTAGGTCAAGCAAGGACTGATTACTTCCCCATCTTCTTGGGTCCTGCACTCCAGATTTTTTCAAGTCTCAAATGCCTCTGTGCTGCTAAAAGCAGCTCTTTGTATCTTTTTTTAATGACACTAAGTTTGAGGAGAAAGAAACTGCATATCCCTGAAGGAATGGACTGCTGTGTCGTGGAAGTGACACATGGACTAACTTCTGATGGGGAAGGGACTGGCTGAGTCCAAGTGGATTTTGGTGGGTGGCTATGGAAGGATCTTCGTCCTGTGAATGGAATGTATCCCAGTGAAGTCACACATCCTGCTCTTCAAGTAGCTTCTGGATTCTTCTTGTCTACACTTTGCCAACCCCGGGGTGTGCAAAGAAGATGATTGGAACAGCTTCTGGTGACCGTCATCTCATATCTGGCAGTTTGGACCCCTTTGCCTGGGAAAAAGACCTTGAGAAGCTGAGACGGGAGGACACGATAACAGCTGGCAGCTTTGTGCACAGAAACTGCCTGAATCCAGAATTGCCTTATCAACGAGGTCTCCTTGAAAGCAAGACTCTGGTGGTTTTAATCAACAAGTGAAGCGCAATTTGAAGTCAAGCCTTACTACGCACAGCCTTAGAGCAGGAGCTGCTTTCCTGGCTCTGAACTGGAGCATATCTAGCTACAATCAGGATGCTGAAATACAAGGAATGGGCATATAGTGATGTGCAATGAAGACCCGCTGTACTGAGAGGCTTATACAGGCACAGCACCGGGGTTTCTGCCTCAGTGGCTTGTGAGACACTACCCTGCATAAACTCTGGTCACAGGAACCTCGATGGTGTCTCATAGTCCTTGCCGAGTGAGACTACAAGTGAGAGTTTCTGGTACAATCCAGTGGGCAAAAGAGCATTTCGGTCGTTAGCCGGTCGCTGGGGCTGATTCACTTTTCTGTGTATCGGTTCTGTACCTGAGCCGGACATTTGTCCCTCCTGAGAGGGAAACGGCTGCATTTCAAACACAGGCTCCGGTGAGCACCAACTGAGACAAACCCTGAAAAGCACTGCTAACCTGCCAGCAGCGTAACGCTGATCAGAAACTGTAATCCTCAGAGGGAGAACTGCCAGCACCTGCGTGCTGCAGAAGCTCTGAACACTAATCTGGCATGCTTTTCCCTTTCTCTGTGTGCTGTGCTGGCTCCCCTCTGCGTAGCTGTTTGACACTGCAGGTTTCGTATTTATGGGTATTGATTTGTTAAAGGTCAGTTGTCTTTGTAAGAGCTGCTTAAGCTGCTGGTGGCCTAGAATCGCCCTGGCAGGAGGGATGTTGTCAGCCTTCAGCTTTTTTACTAATGTTTCCTTCCCCGAAAGCCGGTTCTTTACAGGCTACTGAATTCTCACAAGGGTGGATGGGGAGACCAGAGCACAGGTTGGTGCATGACTTTATGTTTTTATTGGCAATCCCAAGCAATCTCTGCCTCTTCAGAAGACGCTCGAGTGACGCTGAGGCAGCCAGGTTTTGCTGCTGTGTTGGAGCAAGAACAACTGAAGACTTAAAGCAATCTGTAACTAATACCAGTGGCTGACTGTCCCTTTTTGCTGCAACCCTTTATGGAGGGTAGATTTTTCCTCCAAGGAGTGTGGCACCAGGACAGCTGTGTGATGGATCATCCTGTCCACTCTGACCACCGGACAGATGTTCTTCTTGCTGTCCTTGAGCCCTTTCGGGTGGTCTCATCCTTGCTGGGAATCAGGATGGCCAAACGGCTAACGGGTAGACACAATCGTAGAACTAGGAGGTCAAACTCTTAGGCAGAATTGGACCTCCTCCAAACACAGCTGCCTCAGAATCGCTCTAAATACTGCTGTAGCGCTCTCACATTCCACATACAAGCTCTGCTCTGACCTCCCAGGATACCCTGGCTGTTCATTTTGGGTTTCTATCCATTTCAGATCTCCCTGGCAAGTGCAGGGTTGCCTTACGCTGTGTTTTCTCACTGGTAACAGCACCATCCGTGAGGGTGGATGGCTGGCATCTCCTCAATGTCACCTGAGAAGGCAGCAGGCAAATTGGCATTAAAGCATTACTTGTAGATGAACTTTGCTTGTTTTCAGAGTAGCCCTGAGGTTGACCTCCTGCTCTGAGTCCGATGCCTTGGGGACCTTTGTGGCTTTGCCAGTGAGGTAGAAGCAACGGGGTAACAGAGATGGAGTTGGTGGTGGCCACTCAGAACACACTCAGATGGTGAGTTTGTATTTTGTGACCTAACCTGGAGTTACTCACAGGTTGGGAGCGGAATGGAGGCTGGAGATGTCTTTGGAGAGTCCGGGGTGTCTGCGAAAGCAGAGGCTGTTGGCGCTCCATGCGTCAGAGACTTGGCTTTGCTGTTCAGAGCCCTTTGCCCGAGAGAGGAACAAACCACGCTTCTGTTTGGCTGGAAAGAATTCCCAGACTAAGCTCTTAGAGAACACTTCATCACTTTAAAATTGTATTTACGCTTCATTTTAAACACTATTTTTATAGTGCTCCCTTTAACCCCGGGAATGTCTTTGAGCCAAGGGCTGGTACGGTGCTTGCTGTGCTGGAGGTGAGGGGGATGTTAAACACGGTTTTCCCCTTAAACACAGCTCTCCTGTTTAACACCGACGCTGTTAAACGCGGCTCTCCCATCTCCCATTAAACACCATTCTCCTGTTTGACCCCGTTTAATGCAGCTCTCCTGTCTGATGCCATTAAACGTGGCTTCCCCATTAAACACTGCTCTCCCATTCAACTCCATTTAATGTGGCTCCCCTGTTAAACACTGCTCTCACGTTTAATGCAGTTCCCCTGTTTAACACGGCTCTCCCGTAAAACACTGTTTGATGCAACTCTCGCTTTTAATGCCATTAAACGCAGCTCTCCCATTAGATGTGGCTCTCCCGTTTGATGCCATTTGTTGTGACTCTACTGTTTTAATTTTGTTAAAAGCTGTTCACATGTTAAACACCGTTCT
Organism: Phaenicophaeus curvirostris; assembly: GCF_032191515.1. Taxonomy (NCBI): domain Eukaryota; kingdom Metazoa; phylum Chordata; class Aves; order Cuculiformes; family Cuculidae; genus Phaenicophaeus; species Phaenicophaeus curvirostris. The sequence continues at coordinate 7,120,098 of NC_091411.1, forward strand.
CTCATTTGTCGCTGTTAAATGTGGCTCTGCCATTAGATCAGCTCTCACGTTTGACCCTGTTTACATGCAGCTTTCCCGTTTAACACTATTAAAAACATCTCTCCTGTTAAACACCATTCTTCCGTTTGACATGGTTACATATGGCTCTCCCGTTCAATGCAGTTAGATGCAGCTTCCCCGTTAAACACCATTCTCCTATTTTACCCCATTTAACGTGTTTCTCCCATCAAACGTGGCTCTCCTGTTAAACGCAGTCCCCCTGTTTAACGTAGCTCTCCCATTAAGCTCCCTCTTTGATGTGGCTCCTGCAGTTGATGCTGTTTGATGTGACTCTCACTTATTGCCGGTGAACACTCTTCACCCGTTAAACACCATTTTCCTGTTTGAAGCCATTAAACAAAAGCTTTTCTCCCGTTTGACACCATTCTCCCATTAAACACTGTTGACCACAGCGCCACCGTTAAATGCCATTCTCCCGTTTCATAGAATCATAGAATCACCAGGTTGGAAGAGACCCACCGGATCATCGAGTCCAACCATTCCTATCAAACACTAAACCATATTCCTTAGCACCTCGTCCACCCGTCCCTTAAACCCCTCCAGGGAAGGTGACTCAACGCCCTCCCTGAGTAGCCTGTTTGATGCCATTGAACATGGCTCCCCTGTTAAACCAAGGCTGTTCTCCTGTTTGACGCTGTTTTCCAGTTTGACACCGTTAAACACAGTTCTCCCATTGAATGCTGTGCTGTTCAGCGCTGTTAAACACGCCTCACGCGTTAAACACCGTTCTCTCCTGTTTGACACTGTTAAACACCGTTCTTCTGTTAAACGCCATTCTCTGGTTTGACGGCATTGAATGTGGCTCCTCTGTTAAATGCTGTTCTTGCCCGTTTGACACCAGTAACTGCTGTTGCCCCATTTGACCCCGTTAAAGGCCATTCTCCTGTTAATCATAGAATCATAGAATCACCAGGTTGGAAGAGACCCACTGGTTCATCGAGTCCAACCATTCCTATCAAACACTAAACCATGTCCCTTAGCACCTCGTCCACCCGTCCCTTAAACCCCTCCAGGGAAGGTGACTCAACCCCCTCCCTGGGCAGCCTCTGCCAGTGCCCAATGACCGTTTCTGTGCAGAATTTTTTCCTAATGTCCATCCTAAACCTCCCCTGGTGGAGCTTGAGGCCATTCCCTCTCGTCCTGTCCCCTGTCCCTTGGGAGAAGAGCCCAGCTCCCTCCTCTCCACAACCTCCTTTCAGGGAGTTGGAGAGAGCAATGAGGTCTCCCCTCAGCCTCCTCTTCTCCAGGCTAAACATCCCCAGCTCTCTCAGCCGTTCCTCATAAGGCCTGTTCTCCAGCCCCCTCACCAGCTTCGTTGCTCTTCTCTGGACTCGCTCCAGAGCCTCAACATCCTTCTTGTGGTGAGGGGCCCAGAACTGAACACAGGATTCAAGGAGAATAAAATGCTGTTCTCTCCTGTTTGACACCCTTAAACACCATTTTCTTGTTTAACCCTGTTAAACACAGCTCCCCCGTTGAACAAACACTGTTCTCCCATTTCATAGAATCATAGAATCATAGACTCACTAGGTTGGAAGAGACCCACCGGATCATCGAGTCCAACCATTCCTATCAAACACTAAACCATGTCCCTCAGCACCTCGTCCACCCGTGCCTTAAACCCCTCCAGGGAAGGTGACTCAACCCCCTCCCTGGGCAGCCTCTGCCAGTGCCCAGTGACCCTTTCTGTGAAAAATTCTTCCCTAATGTTCAGCCTGACCCTCTCCTGGTGGAGCTTGAGGCCATTCCCTCTCGTCCTGTCCCCTGTCCCTTGGGAGAAGTGGCCGTTTGTCCCCGTTCCCCACGTCTCCCCCGTTACACAAACGCGTTTCTCCCGCCACACCCCGTCCCCTCACGGTTTTCCCGCCCCCCTCCCCGGGTGGGCCCCACCGGGTGGGCCCCTCCCCTCGCCCTCCCCTCGCCCTCCCCTCGCCCTCCCCTCGCCCTCCCCTCGCCCTCCCCTCGCCCTCCCCGCGGCTCCTCCCCGCCCCCTCAAAGCGGCGCTCTGCCCTCCCCACAGCCCCATTCCACCTCGGCCCCGCCCCCTTAAAGCGGCTCTGCCCCTCCCCGTGTCCCACCCCCTCCCTCCCGCCGCCGCGGCCCCTTTAACCCCGCCATGGCGCGGTGGGTGCTCCCTGGTGCGGCGCTGGGTCTGGGGTTCGCGCTGGGCTCATGGCGGCGGCGGGAGCCCGAGGGGCTGCTGGCGCGGTTACCCGTGGTGCCCGCGGTGGCGGCGGCGGCGGCTCCGTCGGCTCCACCCCCGCCGGGGAGCCCGGTCCGCGCCGAGCTCGCCAAGTACGGGCTGCCCGGGCTGGCGCAGGTGCGGAGCCGCGAGTCCTACGTGCTGTGTTACGACCCGCGGGCCCGCAGCGCGCTCTGGGTCATCGAGCAGCTCAGCCCCCGCGGCCTGAGCGGAGCCTCCGAGCGCGACCGCTGCGAGTTCCGCGAGGACGACTCGGTGCACGAGTACCACCGGGCCACCAACGGCGACTACCGGGGCAGCGGCTTCGACCGCGGGCACCTGGCGGCCGCCGCCAACCACAAGTGGAGCCAGCGGGCCATGCAGGACACCTTCTACCTCAGCAACGTCGCCCCGCAGGTGGGACGCGGCCCGGTTCGAGCGGCCGGGGCGAGGCCTTGGGGCGCCAGAGGCCGCTCCCGGCGCAAAAAGCGGGATAGTCCGAGTCTGAGGTAGAGCAGAGTGAAGTTTTGTCTAAGCCTGGAGGAAAGAAGGCTCTGAGGAGACCTTAGAGCGACCTTCCAGTACCTGGAGGGGCTGCAGCAACCCTGAGCAGCTCCAGACTAGGAGAAGTCTGGCTGGAAACTGCCTGGAGGAGAGGGACCTGGGGGTGTTGGTTGACAGCGACTGAACAGGAGCCAGCAGTGGCCCAGGTGGCCAAGAAGGCCAATGGCATCTTGGCTTGGATCAGAAACGGCGTGACCAGCAGGGCCAGGGAGGTTCTTCTCCCTCTGGACTCAGCACTGGTGAGACCGCTCCTCGAATCCTGTGTTCAGTTGTGGGCCCCTCACCACAAGAAGGATGTTGAGGCTCTGGAGCGAGTCCAGAGAAGAGCAACGAAGCTGGTGAGGGGGCTGGAGAACAGGCCTTATGAGGAACGGCTGAGAGAGCTGGGGGTGTTTAGCCTGGAGAAGAGGAGGCTGAGGGGAGACCTCATTGCTCTCTGCAACTCCCTGAAAGGAGGTTGTGGAGAGGAGGGAGCTGGGCTCTTCTCCCAAGTGACAGGGGACAGGATGAGAGGGAATGGCCTCAAGCTCCACCAGGGGAGGTTTAGGCTGGACATTAGGAAAAAATTCTTCACAGAAATGGTCCTTGGGCACTGGCAGAGGCTGCCCAGGGAGGGGGTTGAGTCACCTTCCCTGGAGGGGTTTAAGGGACGGGTGGACGAGGTGCTGAGGGACATGGTTTAGTGATTGACGGGAATGGTTGGACTCAATGATCCAGTGGGTCTCTTCCAACCTAGTGATTCTATGATTCTAACTGATTGCCTGTGTCCCTCTGGTTGTCCTTCTAGAATCCTCATTTGAACCAGCATGCCTGGAATAACCTGGAGAAGTACTGCAGAAGCTTGGCGAGGAGCAACAAGAACGTTTATGTCTGCACAGGACCCCTCTTCCTGCCCAGGTAAACGTGAGGGCCAAGCTGGGACTGTGTGGAAAGATGCCTTGTGCTGGTTTTCTTGAGCTACAACGTAACTGAGATCACTGGATTATTAGATGAACAGAGCAGACTGCAGACCTCTTCCCTGCGAAGCTTTGAGGTTTTATTTCATGGACTGTTCTCCACTTTAGAGCGTGACTTTATTTGCAAAGATCTTCATGTAGCACCAAAGAGCTTCTGTCTCATGTTGAGATCTCTTCAGCAGCAGGAAATAACTTGGAAAGGCTTTTAAGGAGGGACATTGGGAAGGGATTTGAGGGGAGCAGACTCAACACACAGCTCAGCCTCATCGTGTTTGTTATGTAGCCTCTGTTTCAGACCATTTTCACACTCCTACTGCAGAAGCAGGGTCGCTCCCTGCCACACTGAGGTGGGGGCTTCCGTAGGGGTGGTGGAGGGCTGAAGGGGGTGGATGTGGGACCTGACTAGGAGGTAACATGAGATGTTGCTGTTGGTGCAGGATGGAGGCCGATGGGAAGATGTACGTCAAGTACCAGGTGATTGGGAAAAACAACGTGGCCGTCCCTACCCATTTCTTCAAGGTGCTCATCTTGGAAAAGGAGAGTGGGGAGATTGAGTTGCGCTCATACGTGATGCCCAACAGCCCTGTGGATGAGAAAATCCCCCTGGAACGGTTCCTGGTTCCCATCGAGAGCATTGAGCGAGCCTCGGGGCTGCTCTTTGTCCCAAACATCTTGAAGAGAACAACTAACTTGAAAGCCATCACAGCTGGAAACAAGAGTTGAACCCCAACTAGACAAATCCAGGTACCCCGTGGGAAAAGACTCACAGCAGTCATCTGCAGAGTAGTAGTTTCTTGTGTGATTTTAGATGTGGGAAATAAGAATCACACCCATGCTTCTCTGCCTCTCCCCTCGCTTCGTTACCAGTGAAACACGCACACTGCACACGGGAAAGGTCCTGCAGGAGGCACCTGGGCACTTGGCCTTGTAGCAGCTCCCTAGAACTTGCTGCAGTGGGGATTGCACCCCTGTAATCACTCCCTTTAAGTTGTGTGGCTCATTACGACACAAAGGGAAGTCACTTAATTGCTGCTATTTAGCAGGGAAGAATGGGTGCAGGGGGAGGAGAGGGTCCCTCTTTCTGTGGCCAAAGGATTTTTGGATTGTTTTGTCTCAGAAGATGGTTTTAGCAGTAAAGTTTTGAACACCCACAGCATTGGTTGTTTCTTATCTGCTCTTACCAAAGCCCAGAATATTTTGGCAGGAGCAGGGAGGACAGAGCCCAATTTTCCAGCTGCTTTCCTGTTTGAACTCACTGTAGGCAGAGCTTAAGGCAACACAGGTGAAGCCAAACTGTAACCAGCTTTGCTAATGTGGTTTAGCCCTGAGGCCAAACTGAAGCTCCAATTTTTCCTGCTGTTGGGAAGGATGAAGCCTTGGAGTCAAAGCAGGGGAATCAGGCTGACTGAGACAGAAACTGCTGCTTAGAATAAGGACCAAGTTTTGACTTCCTTTAAGTCTGAAGGCCGTGTGGAACCAGAAGCACAGAGCATGCAAGATCTCTGGACACTTAGTGCCCATCTTCCACACCAAGACACACAAGCACAGCCTCCAGGACAAGCTGAGGTTCCGTACTGCTTTATTCCCCACCCCAGATGTCTGAATTACTAGCAGCAACCAGTCCTTGGCTGCACCACAAAGGCAGGAGGGCGCAGATACTGGTCTGACAGACAGCCAGACACTTGGTCAGGCAACACTGCCAGCTTCAGTCATGCTGTGTTGTGGCCCCATCAAGCTCTTGGAGTGATTTGCGCAGCACCCTGCGTTTGAACAGCCGCTTAGCAAGGCATTCCACAGCAAGGTCAGTGTTTTTTTTCCTTCCTTCAGCTGTTGCTGGGTGTCTTCACAGCCTCATTGATGTGGGGTCTCAGAGCAGAGAGAGAAATCAGCAGTGCTTCCTGGAACAGACCCAGGTGGCCGTGTGAACCGCAGCTCCCCGAGGAGCACCGGGCAAGGCATTTCCCCAGGAACACCAGCCTAGCTGCACGTGGCACTGCCAGAGACAGAAACGCGGCGCCGTGCCGTATGGCGCCCACCGCAGCATTAGCCACCCGCCCTACCTCAGTCCGGATGGTTCGGCTGCCCTGGCTGGGGCACGTGTTCAGGTAGAAGTCAAACAAGACACTCGGGTCGGTGACCTCCAGGTTTTGGTCCACGTCAACGCCAGCTTCCAAGCCCTCGAGCCCTCCGAACACGACCAGGGCGTGCCTAGGGGAGAGCAGAGGGGCAGGGCAAGAGGGGAGGTTGGCTCTTACCTGAGACAGATGCTACAGGCTTCACGTAGAGAGCTGCTTGTGTGCCTTCAACCTTCAAGAACTGGATTTACAGAACCAGTTCTTGACTTGATCTGCAAGAAGCAGACTCATTTCTTTTGTTCAGGTGTCTGGATCTGTTTTCGAGCTCCTCTGTGCCTCAGGAAACATTACATTAGGAAAAAATTCTTCACAGAAAGGGTCACTGGGCACTGGCAGAGGCTGCCCAAGGAGGGGGTTGAGTCACCTTCCCTGGAGGTGTTTAAGGGACAGGTGGACGAGGTGCTGAGGGACATGGTTTAGTGTTTGATAGGAATGGTTGGACTCGATGATCTGGTAGGTCTCTTCCAACCTGGTTATTCTATGATTCTGTGATTCAGAATCGGGAAGCTGCGTCCCTTGCTGACCATGCAGCTCCCCAGCAAAGCCCCACAGCACCTGGCCAAGGTGACAGTCCCTGCTAACAAATGCATTGGGAGGATCTGCTCTAGAGAATTGGGGAAGGAATTTTCTTTGTCTTACAGTAATTCCCCCAGCTTGTGTCAGGCAGAGGAACGCGCCTTGGTGTGAGAGGGAGCAGCAGAGCGCAGGACAAAGCCTACAGGCAAGCGTTAGTACCCAGGAGAACATCGAGGCCCCAGTGCAGCTCTGCTGCCTGCATCAGCCCTCACCAGGGGCTCCAGCGAGGCCAAGCAGGCAGGATACGAACCTGAAGGAGGGGAGAGTGGCCTGGTCCACGGAGCTGCCCCGCTCTGAGGTCCCAATAGAGAGATCGTAGCCTTCCTTGAACGGGCACTCTGAAAAGACGGCACCTGGGAAGCAAACAGTCTGGGGTTATTCACGCGGTGCCCTCACCTGCACCATGTGCCTTCTGGACAGGATCAAACGCTCCACAGGTGAGTAAGAAGGAATCACTTTTCAGTGCCACCAGTGCATTAGGAGATAGAAGAATGATCCCTCTTTCCTACGTAATTCCCTTTCTGCAGGAGTCTCTGGCACTCAACTGCAGCATCTTTTCCTCAAAGCTCAAGCAGGTGCCGAGAGCCATTCCTTGACCAATAGCTTGCGATTTTCCTTGGAGGCTCTTGAGGCCAAATGTCACTGCTGGCCTTGATGTGAGTGAATGGGAGGCAGTTATCGTGGAAATGGAGATGGAAAGTATCAACTTGTTTCCTGCCACAACACAGACATTTGGCACAACAGTGAGTGGAAGCCCAGGGCAGAGCACTGGTGGGTGCCAGGTGATTCACACCCTTAAATTTGGTAGCCACATGGCTGCATGTGTAAGCTGCCTTTGAGATCAAGGATTTCAAAGAGACATTAATGGGTGCTGCAGATGTGCAGGCAGCAGGCCTGAAACTGGTGTGGCAGCCCAGGCAGAGAGCAGAGAACTGGTGCAAATACTTACTCAAGCAGGAGGCAAGGCGCACGCTGTAGCCCCAGTACAAGCCTGAGGCGGTCCGAGGATGGTGTGAGGACACCACGGTGCCTTTCCGCACTTTGGCTTCTGAAAGGGATGCAGAGAGGTTAACAACCCCTGCGATTGACCAGGGAGAGCTGGAAGAGGCTGAGGGGAGACCTCATTGCTCTCTACAACAACCTAAAAGGAAGTTGTGGAGAGGAGGGAGCTGGGCTCTTCTCCCAAGTGACAGGGGACAGGACGAGAGGGAATGGCCTCAAGCTCCACCAGGGGAGGTTCAGGCTGGACATTAGGAAAAAACTTTTCACGGAAAGGGTCATTGGGCACTGGAACAGGCTGTCCAGGGTGGGGGTTGAGTCACCTTCCCTGGAGGGGTTTAAGGGACGGGTGGATGAGGTGCTGAGGGACATGGTTTAGTGATTGATGGGAATGGTTGGACTTGATGATCCAATGGGTCTTTTCCAAACTGGTGATTCTATGATTTGACCAGCCACATGTGGAGCTATGGTAAGTATCTTACTAAAATTGTGTGTGGAGTGAAGGGCACATGCAGAGCTGCTGGGTGCCTTCAAACATCACTAACTCGAAGGCTCTGATACAGAAGAACCAACTCCCTGCAGGACCGAGGTGGATGGAGCAGTGTGTTACCTGGCTTCTGCGGTTCCTCCAGGCGCACAGTGACTCGCAGACCGGGCTGCAGCTGTCTGTCGATCTGCACCTCCTGCAGTGACAGTCACCATCAGCATCAGGTGTTCTGCAAGTACTGGGGAAGGTGGGGAAGGAAGGGGACCCTCTGAGGAAGCAGGGACTGTTCTGGCCTGGAGCTGGAGTGAGAGGCTCTGTGACCAGGGCCTGTGTAGTTCATGCAGGGCAGGCTCAGGGTGGCCTGGTCAGCATTCTGAGACTTAGTTTGCTGCTCCAAGGTTCAGCTCCAGCAGAGAGGCAACGATGTGTTAGAATGGGCAGACCTGCCAGGGCTTGGGAAGCTACAACCATTACCAAGCCAGAAGGGGGAAGACAGTAAGAGCATTAGACCCCATGCCAGCCTGTGAGAGCCTTCCAGAACTCAGCAGTACCCACCCTGCCGGCTTCAGATGTGCCAGAGAGTCAGGGGAAATGGTCTGTGGGTAACAGACGTACCTTCCTCATCCCACAGTTAACAAAAGAGCCTTTGCCTGGCTTAGTTGGCCGGTCCAGCACTACGCCTTCTCGGTACTCTGAATCCTCATCCACCCGCATGTGGTGGGGGCTGTCCAGGGGGTTGAGCAGCCCTAGAATGCGCAGGGGAAAAGCAGCTGCTAAGGAGAGGACACAAACGATGGGAACATCCCCACCCTGGCCCAGCACCTCCCCTGCGCTCCCAGTTCAGCGCACGCCGTGCAAAACCAGAGCCGGAGCACAGGGACGGGGAGCCAAGAGCTTGGGACAGAGACAGCAGAAACACTACCTGCAAACTGCAGATCCTCATGTTTTGGAAAAAAGGATTTCCTCAAGTACCTGTTATCAGAAGGGTAAAACATGAAAGCAGTTTTTTCTGTGGCATCCAACCCTCAATTCTAGCCCTGCTCTGCCTCAAAGGAGCTAAGTGCAGAGAAAAGCTTGCCTGATCTAATGTGTGCTGCAGGTTGTATCCCGCATTCACTCCTGAACCAGACATGTCAACCAATTGAATCCCATGTTCCCACAGAAGTATGTGGTGTGAGCAGAAAGCGCCTCCTGTGCCTGCAACCTGTACCATGAGATACCCTGCAGTCCATTCTGATGTGGGGGACTTACTGAGGGCACTCCAAGTACTGCAGGATCCGAGCCAGCTGCACGCAAGCCTTGCCTCTCTTCCCAATTCCTTCAAAGTCCCCCTCCACGCTCCTGTGAGAGAAAGAGCAGCCTGTGAACTCAGCGTGAGATTGTGCAGCCCGGAACAGGCAGGCCTCCAGGAGACCAACTCCTTAACCTGAAACCAGCAGCAACCTCCAACCCTAAGAAATAAACGAGCTGCCTTATAGAAGGGCAAGTGCAGAGACTTTTAACTCTTTGGGACTCTCTGTAAGCCCAAGATCTATGTGTATTGACACAGCCTGGCAGCTGGATGCAGGTTCAGGCTGAAAAGGTGAAGGAGAGGCATTCATCTTCCATAGGGATACAGGCATGCCCTGGACCTACACGGCAATGTGAAAGTCCAGGAGAGCTTGACCTACTGCTGGTTTCAGCTTAATAAACGACTGAAGAACCAGAAAGCAGAAAGGAAATGCTTTCTGCAGAACAAGGCGGCTCCTCCTTACTTTACATCTTCCCCCTGCTCGTCAAACACCACGATCTCATCCACGCAGAAGATGGCACAGGCCCGAGCAATCTGTCCAGCGAGGTACGTCCGCAGCTCCAGCGACTGAGCGTTGTTGAGGATGGAGCCCGGCAGGGCCACACTCAGCGTGTAGTGACGCCCTGGGGAACAGAGAGTGATTAAGAGAGCCACAGTGGGATCTTATTTACTTCCCTCTGCACTTGTGGTGGTGGGCAAAAAAGCAACCTCTAATTCTGAGATTTTAACCACAGATTAACCAGGGTCAGCATTACCAGCCGGTCGAGGGAGGTGGGATTTTCCCACTCTGCTCTGCACTGGTGCAGCCCCACCTCAAGCACTGGGAACAGTTTTGGGCACCAGAGTATAAAAGGACCTAAAGCTACTGGAGAGTGTCCAGAGGAGGCCACAAAGTTGGTCTGTTCAGCCTGGAGAAGAGCAGACTGAGGGGAGACCTCATTGCAGTTCACAGTTTCCTTGCAAGGGGAGGAGGAGGAGCAGGTGCTGATCTCTTCTCTCTTTTGACCAATGACAGGACGTGAGGGAATGGCAGGAAGATGCCAGGGGAGGGTGAGGCTGAACATCAGGAGAAGATTCTTCCTCCAGAGGGTGGTGGAGCACTGGAACAGTTCCTCAGGGAAGCAGTCATGGCACCAAGCCTGACAATATTCCAGAAGCATTCAGACAGTGGCCTCAGACACACAGTGTGAGGGTTGGGGTATGGGGACACGAGTTGGACTCGATCACCCTGGGTCCCTTCAGACTCAGGTGATTCTGTGACCCTATGGTCTCTATATGGTGCTGGCTGTGCCATGTTTGTGCCTGCAGATGCACAGGGGCTGAACCTGAACAGACCGGGACGCTTGGCACCACCTTTTACTAGTGTGTGACCTTGCCAACCCCCAGGACCAGGCTCCCAGCTCTCCCTGCTCAGGCCAGCACAGCAGCATCACCTGCATCTTCCTTCTGCTCCTCCTGCTCCTTGGGCTGCTTCTCTGCCAGCTCCTGCAGCCGCTGCTTCTCCAGCTTCTTCAGTAGCTTCATTTCCTTCCATTTCTTCTTCTCTGCTTTCCCTGCAAGGCAGAACCGCATCTGGCTTTAAACACGGAGTGTCTCCTGAGCACTCTTGTCCCCTCACCCAGCTCTTCCTGGCCCCTTAATATTGAAAACACCAACAAATAAACTCTCTAGGCTCATTTTTGAATTTTAGAAAGTGAGCATCCTTTATCAGGGCTGGGCAACGTGAGGGAGTGATCCCCATGAATCCAGTGCCATGGGATGAGAGCTGGGACAGGATGAATTTCCCACTTACGTGCACATGTATAAAATTTTCCCAGAAATCTTATGCATATTCTATTGCTTTCCAAGGACTCGTTTTAATTGTAGAACCACAGAATAGTTTGGGTTTGAAGGGCCCTTAAAGCCCATCCAGTCCCACCCCTGCATGGGCAGGGACACCTCCCGCTGGATCAGGGCTCCAAGCTCCATCCAGCCTGGCCTTGAACCCCTCCAGGGATGGGGCAGCCACCTCTGCTCTGGGCAACCTGGGCCAGGGCCTCCCCACCTTCATAGTGAAGAAATTCTTCCTTATGTCTAGTCTAAATCTGCCCCTCTCCAGTTTATCCCCATTGCCCCTCATCCTGTCACCACAAGCCTCTGTAAACAGACCCTCCCCAGCTTTCCTGTAGCCCCCTCAGGTGCTGGAAGGTCGCTCTAAGTTCTCCTCGAAGCCTTCTCTTCTCCAGGCTGAGAAGAAACGTAGTTCTGCTTCACCTTAGATGAAATTACCCCGTTTTTTGTACCAGCAACGGCCTGTGGCGCCGCCCCGGGCCGCGGGGCCTCCCCGTGCTCCCAGCCCGCACTTACTCTCCTGCTTCCAGCGCCGCCAGTCCACCTTCCTGTCCTCGACCTGCGGGAGAGAGCGACTTGTTAGGGTCGGGGGCCCCTCGGGGCAGCGGGGACGCCCCCCTGCCCGGCCCCGCGCACCCCACGCGGCCGCTTCACCGCGCCGCCCTCCGCCATCTTCCGCGAGGCCACGCCCCCCGTGAGGCCACGCCCCCAACGGAATCCAGAGACCACGCCCCCTACCGGGAAACCACGCCCCCTACCGGGAAACCACGCCCACACCCTGTAGAGGGGCGCCCACAGGCAGACCACGCCCCGTCAGGTAAACCACGCCCCCTAGAGCTAGATATACAGACTAGGAGAAGCCTGGCTGGAAACTGCCTGGAGAAGGACCTGGGGGTGTTGGTTGACAGCGACTGAACAGGAGCCAGCAGTGGCCCAGGTGGCCAAGAAGGCCAATGGCATCTTGGCTTGGATCAGAAACAGCGTGACCAGCAGGTCCAGGGAGGTTCTTCTCCCTCTGGACTCGGCACTGGTGAGACCGCTCCTCGAATCCTGTGTTCAGTTCTGAGCCCCTCACCACAAGAAGGATGTTGAGGCTCTGGAGCGAGTCCAGAGAAGAGCAACGAAGCTGGTGAAGGGGCTGAAGAACAGGCCTTATGAGGAATGGCTGAGAGAGCTGGGGGTGTTTAGCCTGGAGAAGAGGAGGCTGAGGGGAGACCTCATTGCTCTCTACAACTACCTGAAAGGAGGTTGTGGAGAGGAGGGAGCTGGGCTCTTCTCCCAAGTGACAGGGGACAGGACAAGAGGGAATGGCCTCAAGCTCCACCAGGGGAGGTTCAGGCTGGACATTAGGAAAAAATTCTTCACAGAAATGGTCATTGGGCACTGGCAGAGGCTGCCCAGGGAGGGGGTTGAGTCGCCTTCCCTGGAGGGGTTTAAGGGACGGGTGGACGAGGTGCTGAGGGACATGGTTTAGTGTTTGATAGGAATGGTTGGACTCGATGATCCAGTGTCTTTTCCAACGTGGTGATTCTATGATTCTATACTAAGGGATTTAGCCTGGATGTAAGGAAGAAATGTTTTACAATGAGGGTGGTGAAACACTGGTTACCCAGGAAGGCAGTGGAGACACCTTCCCTGGGAACGCTCAGGGTCAAGTTGGATGGGACTCTGAGCAACCTGATGTGGTTGGAGATGTCCCTGCAGGGGGGTTGGACTGCATGACCTTCCAACCCAAAGCATTCCATGATTCTAAAGCCCGGACACCTGCGTCTGGTGCCTTTGCACAGGTGCTGCGTGTGTGCTGGAGGACGGGGAGAGGCACCTTATGCCTTGTGTCACGGTCCAGAGCAAGAGCCCACGCACTTGGGGGTGTCGCAATTAATCTTTATGCTAATCATCTAATCTCGCAGCTGTGTATTTGTTTTGGTGACTGCAGCTTTCCCAGCGCCTGGCGACTGTGTGGGTGCCAAAGGGCCTCCAGCGGTGCCCTCAGAATTCGCCTCCGTCCCACAGGCGCTGCAGCTCTGGCTCCGAGGGGATTGGTACCACCAGCCTCAGTCCGCAAACCTGTGAGCCTCTGCCTGCCAGCCCAGGTGGGATGAGCAGCCAGCACTGCGGGACACAACATGGGTGACAGAAGCTCTCCAGGAGAGCTGCGTCAGCCTTTTAATCATTACAGAGACATTTACTCTTCAATAATTGCAGTAATTCGTCTTTAATAATTCAACGGCCACAAGTCTTTTGCACGTAACTCTGCGTGATTGATGAGGCTGTTTTACATTCTTTTTCAGGTCAAAAATCGAGAATGATGCAAGAATTTAGCTTTAAAAATGCTGCTTGTGTTGCCCCACCAGCCCAGCGGGTGGGAGGCTGTGGGGCCACCAGCAGCAGGAGCAGCCTGAGGCTGCTGTCCCTTGTCCTCCCTGGCCACCACGTGCGTCTGTCAAAGGCCTGAGGGTTTCGCTTTGCAGCCTGAGTGATGCTGCCAAGCCCTGACAAAGTGCCAGGAGTGGCTAGGGGGGTGCATAAAAAAGGTTTGGCAGCAACAAGGCTATTTATGGAAGCCTGTTTTCCAGGAGGAGCCATTTATGATCGCCTCCCCCAGAGATGCACAGAAAAAAAAACAGGAAAATTGTTAATTGAGACAGCATTTCACTGGCTTTGTAATTTTCAGGATTACAGGGATCAACCTGCTGATGGGTGGTGATACTGCACAGTCCTGTGGGAACCTGGGTGCTGGTAGAGGTGCTCTCCTGGGGCACAGGAGCAGAACTAGCGGGGAGGAGAAGTCACAACAACCCCCCAGCAGAGCCTTCGAGGTAGGTCCTGAAACACCTTTTCAGAATTTGGTAGTGGAAGAGACTCCCGGAGCCATCCTTACCTTGTATCTTGCTGGATGCATCCCAGAACTGATTAGCAAAGTCTTTAAATGTAAGAGGAGGAAATGTCAAATACTAGCAGCATGCGTGAAGATTCAGCTCTTGCAGGGAACTGTGCAATCTTTTAACAGTGACAAAATGTCAGAAAATATGGTTGGAAGCACAAAAATAAGGATATATCACAGTTTGTAGCCGAGCGAAGGGAAAGGAGGAAGAGCAGTCATGGCTGGTGAGGACCAAGGAGAGCCTGGTTTTCTCTCCGATGTGCTCAGGGACTCGTTTTCTCCCGTTTCCATTTTTGCAGTATGTCATTTGCTGCTTTCAGCGTGGCTTCCTCCTAAACAAATACCACAGGTTTTGTCAGCGGCTTCCAGCTGCATCCCCTTTCTCCTCACGGCAGTCGTAAATACCCTGTTCTCATTCTGGAGCATCACGAATGCCCCGTGTTTAGTTTGACACGGGTTCGGTGTCACCAGGGCAGGCACAGCCACTGGGCTGCTCAACATAGACCCCGAAAACTCCCTGCCTGGGCCAGGAAATGTAGGACACCGACAGAGCAAAGCTTAGGGTGGCATTGGCTCAGCTCACGTGCCTGCAAGCTTGACAATCCACTGTGCGTTTCTTGTCATTCATCTCATTAAAGCAGCCCAGATTATTACCCTGACCTCCCCCTCCTTCCTGCCACTCACCTTTGCGAAGCAGAACCGGATGAAATGGTTGTAGTTGTTCTTGTGGGCCCCGCTGTAGAAAGCGGAGAGCGGAATGGCAGCAAGTCCCTGGGAAGGGGAAAACACACGGAGCTGAAGTTATTGCTCTTGGACTGATAAGCAGCAAAAAGGACCAGGTGCATTTACCTTGTTCTTGACCATCCACTTTGCAAATCTGGAGTCATAGGGCTCGTCGGAGTCAGGGACATCAGGGACATCAGATTCTGCAGGAGAAACACAGCAACAGAGAGTTTGGGGCTGCTGCCAGGTATCTCGGCCAAGCCCAGGGCCTCTGGGAGCGTGGACAGGGAACGTGCTGTTGTCCCTCCCAGCTTTGGTAGTGGTTTATGCACGTTCCTGTCCCCGCTAGAGCTGCCCCCCCTGCTCATCTTTGCCTGAGCAAATTCTCAGTGCTGACTCACTGAACTTGGAGATGTCTGCCACCAAGAAGTAGGTGCCCTCAGGGACGATGGGCTTCATGCCCACAGCATCCAGGCTCTGGATCAGCCAGTCTCTCTTCTGCTGCAGCTCTTTGGGCAGTTGGATGAAGTAGCTGTCTGGTTTTCCATAAAGCTCGAGCTCCCTCTGGAAACCCTGAGCCACAGCGTCCTGTGAGGAGAGAAGTGCCCAGTGGGCAGATGGTCAAGATTCACTCAAGAACCCGAGTCTTTGCTCTGATACAATTCACACGCGTGGTTTAGTGGTTGATAAGAATGGTTGGGCTCAATGATCCTGTGTTTTTTTTCCAAGCTAGTGATTCTGTGACAGATGACTAGGAAGCAGGGGGTGATTTCTCACTGCACCAAGCTCAGCTCTTTGCCTTCAGCTCCTCCTAAATGGCCCTTTAGGCATGTCAATACAAAATAAGGAATATTTCCCAGGAAAGCTGGACTCTCCCTTTCCTCCTGAGCATGGTAAGGGGAAGGAGCCTCTCCAGGGCACCACACATCACCCTGTCTTTGAGTTTCAGGTCATCTGTGGGCAGAAGGACCCTCTCTCCCCTGTGTTCAGGGGTTTGGGAAGCGCAGGGCCGGTCGCAGGGAGCTGCCTTACTTGGGCCACGGTGGCACAGTGATACACTGAGTTTTGGTGCACGGTACGGAGATGCTGCAGCAGCCGGTTGGGTCCCACAGTCCAGCCCACCTGTGGAGAGGAGAGGAGAGAGGTGGTAAGTCTCTGGGGACCCGCTCAGGCTCCCCTTTATTCGCTGGCTTCACTGCATTTTCCAGACAGAACGTTGGTACTTTCAGAGCTTGAATTTCAAAGCCAAGTGTGCAGCAGCGGTGGCCCCAGCGCAATGGGACTCATGGCCTGGAGCAGAGGGCCAGGGATGGAGAGAGCACAGGATACCACACGGGGGGAATTCACCTTCCATCCTGTGGCACTGAAGGTTTTTCCAGCACTCCCAATGATCACCGTGCGGTCCCACATCCCGCGCAAGCCGGCTGGCAATGAAGAGAGAAACACAAATGACAGAGTTCCGCGTGCTCGCTTCTGGGTTGCACTAATAACCAGTAATAATAACTGGTTATTATTAGTAATAATAACTAATAATGGTGGGAGGTCTTTGCCCAGCATAAATGGTGACCTTTTGTGTTCACAACATATCTTTTGCCTGGAGGAGCCTCACAACACATCCCAAGCAGGCAGCCAGGTTTCTCAAGAGCATCTCTTTGTAATTAATTGTTTTCATACGCATGCACCCAGCCCCAGAGGCTCCCAGAGATGCCAAGCACCATCACCCTGCAGCAAGGTGTTCGCGTGTTACAGCAACAGGAAGAACAAGCCTCTGAAATCATATTGAAATGGATGTCCCAAAACTAGAGACACCCAGAAACTGTGGTTTTACAAAGTGTGGGGAAAAAATAACCCAGTTTCCCTGGAGCCAAAGGGTTCTTTGCTCTGGATCTCACATGGTGAATCCAAGGCTGTGTTTCCTCTGACTGGCTCTGGAAGTCAGGGCTCTACATTAAGACCTGTTTTGGATGCTGAGACTGATGTGCAGTAAAATACCTCTAACAGGGATGTGCATGCAAGCAGCCCAGGTAATTTCCAGGAGACCCCAGTGAAATCAACAGTTCTTTCCCTGAAGATGCTGTACCACTAGGAGACACCCAAGCTCAGCCTAGCCGTTCTCCGTACCGATGCGGATGTGCTCCTTCCCATCGTAGACCAGCCACTCGTACACTTCGTCACTGATGCACAGGACATCATGCTTCACACACAGGTCTGCAATGAGCTCCAGCTCCCCTCGGCTGAATACCTGCAGCAGAGATGTAGCAGGAGCATTTCTGGCTCCTGCCTGTCCCTGCCCCTCTGCAAAGGCTGCAGGCCCTGCCTGCACCGTCTCCCAGAGCAGGCTGGGCAGGAGCTGGCTGCGATGCTCTAACAGGTCGAAGCCACTGCTGACACAAAAGACCAGGCTTAAAATCACCAGAAGAGTGAGTGCAGCGTGTGGTGCTGCCACCAAACCCATCTCCCTTATGTGCAAGGAAGGTCAAGCCAGTGCTACACTGCGAATGTGGCCAGCCAGAGGCATTACCTTTCCCAGAGGGTTGTTGGGTGAGTTCAAGACGATGACTTTTGTCCGTTCATTGAATTTAGAAGCCAGTTCATCTGGGTCCAGCTGCCAGTCTGCACTAGACATCAATTTTCCATCTTTTGGAGCTTTCTAGAGAGAACAGAGGGGAATCTTGGCTTGCTTTGCTACCTCTAGACTTTGCTTACTTCTCATCTCTTTGCTCGCTTTGCTACGACTCTTCCTTCCAGAAAGGAGGTTGTGGAGAGGAGGGTGGTGGGCTCTTCTCCCAAGGGACAGGGGACAGGACAAGAGGGAATGGCCTCAAGCTCCGCCAGGGGAGGTTCAGACTGGATATCAGAGAGAAATTTCTCACAGAAAGGGTCATTGGGCCCTGCAGAGGCTGCCCAGGGAGGTGGTGGAGACCCTATCCCTGGAGGTGTTTAAAAGATGGGTAGATGAGGTGCTGAGGGACGTGGTTTAGTGATTGATAGGAATGGTTGGACTTGATGATCTGATGGGTCTTTTCCAACCTGGTGATTCTATGATTCCTCAACAGCTTTGACTCTGATCCACTCACCGGTCTCAGCGGGACAAACACGGGCGTCCCACCAGCCATTTTCACCATCGGTTCATAGCAGTCGAAGAAGGGCTCAATGATTATCACCTGGAAGAATGAGAAACATCAGCACCCTCCTGGCCCTGCTCAGGCCTTCCCCGGTGGAGGGAGAGCAATGGGAGGGACAAGAAATTTTAATCCCTGAATTACTGCAATGATGTTGCCCATGGGCAGTGACCAGGAAGTACAGCACCACTCAGGGCAAAAGGGGTTCTTTGTCTTATGCAGAAATAAGGCCGTGCCCTGCAGCAGGTAATTTTTTCCCTTTGAAAGTTCAGATACTGGAGAATGGGGATAAAATCATTTCTGCTTTGGAAAAAGACAATGAAAGCAGCTGCTGGCAGAGCCACAGCCAGGATGGGCTCTCCTAGGGGAAGGCTGCCCGTGCAACACGCCCAAATCTTGGGTTACCTCATCTCCTTCATCAACGAATGCCTGGAAGCAGCAGAAGAGAGCCTGGTATGCCCCCACAGTCACCATCACATTGGTCATAGGATCCAGGTCTCGTCCAAGCAGCTTCCCAAAAAACTGGGCTAGGATCTTCACCAGAGGTGGGTGGCCCTGTGGGGTGAGAGGAGGGGTGGGAATTGGGTTGCAGAAGCCTCCTAAAACACGGATGAGCCCTTGGATGGGGCCTAGGCAGCCAAGCTGCCTGTGATGGAATGTGCAGGGCGTCTTCCAGCCTGGCTGCTTCAAACACCCTGGAAAAACAGCCCTGGATGGCAGGGTGGGCTGAGCCTGGCTGGATGGTTTGCCCTGTTTATTTCTGCTGTGAAGCAGCCAAGGCTAATGGAGAGTGAGGGGATTGTTGCTGAGGAGCAGGGTCTGTCCACGCACGAAGGCACGGGTGTACTGGTGCAGCGTGTGGTTCTTCTCGCTGAGGGCTCTCACAAATGCCTCCTTCAGAAAATCCGGTGGGGGAAAGTCAGGGAAGCCCTGGCCCAGGTTCACTGTGGAGTAGGTGGCAGCCAGTTTTACAAACTCCACCCTGGAGAGAAGAAAAGGAGATAAAGAAAAGCATTTACAGAGGGTCTTGGCAGCACAGTGGCACCAGCTCTGCTTGCCAGCATCTTTTTGGAAGCGAGTGAGGTTGGTGTCCCTCCTGTGGAGCTACAGGTGGACAGGACCAGCAGAGGTCATTTCAGACCTGTTTCAGTTCAGACAAGGATGAAGCACGATTACACTGGGAGTGGTTTTAATTTGTTCCAGAAGGAAACAGCCATTGTGCTGTCTGGGTGTGTGGCCAAAGCCAAAGCTGTGCACTGCTGCTCATCAGACCAGAACGGGCAGGAGAGGTCTCACAGGTTTTCAGACTCATTTCAGTTCTGCAAAATTTAGCAGCTAGAAACCACGAAGGCCTCCACAGAGGGAAAAGCAGGCTGAACTCAGCGCTTGCCTTGAACAAGAGCTGTCTCATCAGCAGATTGTAGATTGAAACTGGGCACGGCAGGCTTTGAGGCAAGCCCATAAAAATCTCTCCTTTAAGCATGCAGTTTGCCCAATGCCTGTGCCTGGTGGGCTGGGAAGAGCATTTGCAGTATCCCTTCTCCTGCCCCTCTGCTTGCGGTGCCCCAGGTTGGGCTGAAAGAAGACGCTGAAGCCAGTTGCTGCAATGACTTGGCTTGGATTTAGGTGCTGCTGGCATCATTCGAGTGGATGGGCTGGATGGAGTGCAGTGCACTACAAGGTGCTCCTGCCTGCCTTCCCGCTGGTACGGCATAAAATGTGAGCAGCAGGTACAGGGCTCTGCCAGGGTAAAGTCTCTTGGCACAAACCTGCCCCGCTGTGCTTTCTGAACAAATGCAAAGTAGCCAAGGGAGATTATGCTGCCCTGTGCTGTGTGGCTGCAGTGGTTTCTCTCTGGTGTTAGGCTGCCTAAAACCACATGTACCACCAGGGTAAACCAGATATTGTCTTAACTCACCAGATATTCTTATCTATTCCCTCCAGCCTCCGAGCTTGCACTGGCTTTGACATTTTTGCCTGCAAAGAGAGAGAAAGAGAATGATTTTAAAGCTTTTACTAATGACAATGAAGGGGACGTGACCTCCCCAGGTATGTTTTTCCCAGTAGAAGGTGTGCCCTTTAGTATTGCTTCATGGGTTGTTGCTGACCCTAGAGCAGTTACACTGTTGCAGCAGCTTCTGGAAGAAGCTTCACATGCTTTTTGTGAGAGATCAAACAGACAAGAGCTGGCAGAGAAGGATATTTCATTTACAGGTTTCAACAGGAATTGAGAAAACAGATGAACAAAAGAAGCGTGTGAACACTCACTGGGGAGTTGGCAATACCTTAAGCTTCATTTTCAGTTGCAATAAATTGTGGGGCAACTGAGCTCAGCCTAGCTGTAAGAGCCTGGCCAATGACTTCAGGCTTTGCCTTCCACAGCTTTTCTTGTCCTCCATCAGAAGGACTTGTTCTCTACGGGCCACAAAATATCCCCTTTTCCTAGAAGAAAAAAAAATTTTTATTCCACACTGCTCTAAGGAGTAGCAGAAGTTGTATTTGCTCCTTTCCCTCCCTGGAGCCCTTGATGAAGGGAGTTGTTCTCAGTCCTAAACAAAACACTGGTTTCTGCACCTAAAGTTCATGGCAAGAGGGGAGCCCAGCACCAGGTCAGTCTGATGTACGGAGACACCAAGATACCTTTTGACTGACTGACAGATCTAATTTCCAAGTGCATCATGGCAAAGGAGGGTGGAAAGAAGGACAGCAGGAAACGTTGAAAGCAAAATCCTCCTTCCAGTTGGATAGGCACGGTGGGAGAAAGTAGGATGTGCTTGCTGGGGAATTTATTACGAGGATGATGAAAAGCAGCAAAGGCAGAATTTAGTAGCTCAACAGTGCAGGGAAAAGGCAACTAGACAGCAAATGAGACAAATGATGCTCAATGCACCAAGAAGAGCCACCGTGGGGATGTGAGGAGGGCATCTCTGAAGCAACGAGCCAAGAAAACGATTGTCACCACAACAAATAAAATACATTTGAACAAGGACGTGAGAACAGCTGAGATGTGAGCAGCAGAGCTGGGATGTGAGGGGACAAGGTTTGTGCTCTTCTGTTCCAGGTGAGGATACCAGGTCAGCCTCCCTCCTCAGGCTTGACTGTGGCAGTAATTCCCCACTTACCTGCTCACATCTGCTGGTCCCAGAGGGCTGCACCAGAATATTGAAACTGCCCCAATGATATTTTGTGTTGAGGTCTTTGGATTTTTGTACAGCTTCAGCCCTCACTAGGGATCTTTGCAAACAACTTGCTGAGGAGCCCTGGGTTTCAGAGGACACCAGGTGGACTCTGTGCTCCCCGTGGTGCCAGGCAGGCAGCCAAGGGTGAGCAGAAGTCGCTGCCTCGCCGGGTGAGGGGAGCCCCACTCTTCTCCTCCAGCCCCATTCCTTGCTCTTTCTGCACAAGCTCATGGATACTGCAGTCAGCAAGACCTGGTGCTGAGCTGATTTTGGTAGGAACAGAAGGATTTGTGGCTTGACAAGACAACTGGAGGTGAAATATTAATGGCTCCAGCGTGATTCTCTTGTGGTGGGGCTACTGCTGGCCACGGTTCAGGGAATTTAAGAGCATTGGCAAGTGTGAAAGGGTCACTGGGGAAAAAGGTGCTTTAAGCCTAGAAATTCCCAGTTCTGAGGAAAGGTCCTGACTGCTCCAGCCCTTTCAGGAAGGGTAACAACAGATACTTTCTTCTTTTGACATCCCATCCCCAGCCTGCAAACTGTTGCTATGGACAACTGTCCATTGGGCTGGAGAACAGCCCCAAATCTGTTTCAGTTCTGCTCCCCAAACCAAACGACGTGTTTCTCCAGTTGCTATTTGCCTGGCAGCCAGACAGGATAGTTCAGTGCAAGTGCAGAAGACTTAGTGGCCACAACCTTCTACCACTGACTCCCTTACTCTACGTGTTTGTATCTCTAAGAGGGATGTTGATATTTCCCAAGTACTTTGCAACCTAAGAGGCTTTAGCAGAAGAGACCATCAGGAGAGGAAACCCCACAAACAACGAGCTTTTTCCTGTATAAAGAATATTCTCTTGCATATGAGGTGTTCCCTTTCAACAGACTACCTGGAAATGAGCACGTACAGAGGAGATTGCACCAGTGTGGCTTTTCCTGACGTGCCTTATCTGCCATCGCTGCCAAGGATCGCTCCTGGGCAGTGAGCTCCGCGGGCTCTACACCGCTGCAGCCTGAGCCAGGGACCAGGCTGTCAGCCAGGAACAGTCACGCTGGGCATTCTGTACCTCGCTGGAGTGTGAGCTATATCCAGCGTTGCTCTTTCTCTCCAGCAAGAAGTGTCGCAGAGACGGTCCTGCTCTCCTGAGCATGCCACGGCTCCTGCTGTCTCAGTCCTGCGGGCACGGACCTGCATTTCCCCCAGAGACAAAGTAGAGGGGTGAGAAAATCGCTCAGCCACGGCGGGGGTAAAGCAAAGGCTCTATGTGCCTGGGCACAAGGCAGGTTCAGCCCCAAAGCTGTGGTTATTCTGCCATGGAAAGGGAAAGAGGGAATGAGCTGCCTTGTGCGTTGTCACTGCAACGTCCAACAGTGCTGGGACTGTACTTTTTGTGCCTGTGACATGCACGAAGTCGGGATCACAACCATGGCTTCTGCCTCCCGAGGTCCCTTTTCTAGGCTCTCCCCGCTTTCCTCTGCACTGGGGACAGCGGTACAGACCCCAGAGAGAGGGCATCCTCTGGGAATTCAGTATTCAGCATTAGCTTCTCACCCAGTTCCATTGATCTCAGCTCTCTCTCACCTCTGCCTTCCTCCCTGCAGCCCCTTCACCTTCCTCCCTGGTGGAACTGTGCTTTGGGCTGCTTGGACTCACTGCCTCTTGGGGCTGGGGAGCAAAACAAGGGGCCTTAGGGGTGTACACTGGGTAAACCCACCTCTTCCTCATCCTTCATGTTCTCCAGATACAATCAAAGCAAGAGTGCTGCTGGTTTAGAGAATCTCTGGCCTCTCAGATGCAGCAACTCCAGGCTGTTAAATCCCAAGCTTTATTCTGATTAGCAAGATGTCAGCTTCCACCTTCAAAGTGATCTTGGTGTTTACCTTTCCTTCAAGGCCCCAAACAAGTTGATTTCTGTGCCT
This sequence comes from Phaenicophaeus curvirostris, assembly GCF_032191515.1. Taxonomy (NCBI): domain Eukaryota; kingdom Metazoa; phylum Chordata; class Aves; order Cuculiformes; family Cuculidae; genus Phaenicophaeus; species Phaenicophaeus curvirostris. The sequence continues at coordinate 7,143,003 of NC_091411.1, forward strand.
GATGCAGCCTGTTCCTTCACCTCAGGTCTCCTCAACTATCCTACAGCATTGCTTAAACCGGTGGTAATTAAGCTAAACCAGTTTAATGTTAATTTAGGTACTTCAGATAAAAGCTGCAAGTCTGGAGGATGCGTGCACCCTCATTTTGACCAGCTGTGGATTAATTAATTACCCAGCTGCCAAAAAATAAATTAAAACAGGTTTGAAGCCAGCCAGCCCACAGGTAAGTTCTTGGTACTACTTCGTGTGCTTCCCATCCTTACAGGCAGGAGGTGTCCCCTCTGTTTACATATCATGTTATTTCTAACAGGAGTGCAAAGCAGCTCTCAGCTGAGACCAGTGGGATTTTACATCTCTTTACCCAGGTGAGAAAAAAACAGTGCAATTTATGGAAAAATGGGAAGCCGCGGCACAAGATTGCTCAGGACTGCAAAATACCCCCTCTGCCTTACCTCCCCAGCCCTGGACAATGTTCTGGAGCAGGGTCAGCCACCAGAGAGTGAAAAAAACTGAGAAAGTGAAAAAACCCTGAGCCTCTCTCCTGCTTGGTCGCTTCAGGCTGTGCTGTGTGTACGCTCCCTGCAAGGAAGCCGGGGCTCCTCTCACTGTGTCGGGGTGCACGGTTCGGAGCACAGGGAGGATTTTGGAGGTGACAGCAGGAAGGTCACCGCGGGGACTGGTCACTCACCACCTCCTGCCCTCCAGCCTGCAGGCACCAGCCGTTTCCTCCGTCCTGGTGCTTCCCAAGCACCAGCTTGGCCACTCGCAGGGTTCTGGGAACAAGGGGGGCCCTGAACCCGTCGCAGTGTGGGCGCAAAGCCACAGCAGGAGAACAGACAAATACAGCAGCAGCCAACAAGCGCACGCATGTAGGCACAAGGCAGCTCCCAGGGGATTAAAACCAACTTACATCAAGCTGGGCTACGCTGCCTTATGCTGCGGAAGTCTGGCACAACCGCCCAGGCTGTATTTGCGCTCATACCGCTCTCGCCCTGTGTCTGAAATCCTTCATCTGCAGTTGGGACTTCCTGGGAGGAGTCGTAGAGGCTGCAGGGAGGCAGGAGTCGAGCTACAACACTGATGGGCAAAATCGTACCGGGGAATGGGAGATCTCAGATGGCTCTCAGAAGCACCAGGAGTGGAGAGGGCTTTTGGGAGCAGATCCCTTCCTCCTGGAGGCTTGGAACCAGAGCTGCCAAAGGATTTTGGCTACCTGGGAAAACATCTCAGCATATCTTTCAGATGGAGGCTCGTACCTGCATAATTCTAGTGGGATCAGTTCTATGGTATGGCTGTAATTACTTTGGCACGGCAATGGCTGGGAATTTTCCTTTGAATGAAGCCTTCAGTCATTTTGAAAAATGAGTTTTTAAGTCAGTCACTCTTAAAAATTTCACCTTGAAGGTTTAATATTATTAGAGAAGAGAATGGGTCACAGGTACAGCAGCTGAAGTCATCACCGTTAGGTTCACCAGAGGATGTTGACCTTCTGTTACCATACAACAATTTATGGTTGGACTCGATGATCCGGTGGGTCTTTTCCAACCTGGTGATTTTATGGTGGTGATTTTATGATAACCCAAAGTGGGATCCTGCAGTACTGTCTGCCCCCTGGGCTGCGGGCGGGCAGGGAGGCAGCAGCCTCAGAGGGGGATTTTGGTGCTGGGATGCAGGAGCTAAACTCCTCCTCTGTCCTTCGAGAGGTGACAATTGCTTAAGTGAGGTACAGAGAGCAAATTGTCTTCCTTGACTTCCGTCTTCCCTTTGTGACGGGGCCTTACATGCACTAATGAATCAGGTCGTGTAGGTCTCCTGAGTGAGTAATTACTGTATCCCTTTCACAGTAGGAAAAAGTGAGCCACAGAGAAAGGAAGTGACTGACGTCCACCGTGCTAAAGGTTCCTGAATCCTAACCTGACGTCCAGCTGCTTGGCTTACAGCATCCCTGCCGTGACTAAGTGGAAGGGAATGTCTGCGCAGGCAGATGTGAACTCTTTGTTTATTAAACTTCCGTTTAACTCCCACACTGAAACAAACAGATGGAGGGGAAAAGTTGTGTTTGCTTCTGTAAGAATGTACATGGCACATCCTGAGCCATCTGCTAGCTCAATGCCATTTTATCCTCTCCCTCTTGCTGCCCACGCTATGCTGTCTATGCCCCCTCCTCTTCCAGCCTTGTACCTTCCCTGGTTGTTGTTTGTCCCCGCACTGAGCTTACTTGACTTGCTAAATTAGCAAAAGCCAACCTAGTAGAAAATTAGACAGTTCTGTGTCAGGTCCGTGAGCTGAACTGGCTCAGGGCAGTGTGAGTGCTGAAGACACTGCAAGGGAACAGAGCTCTGGGTAGGGACTGGAGCTGAGAGGAATGGGGAGAAGAAGAGATGGACGGGCTCATGAGACCCTGTCTTCTCAGGCAGGATTTGGTCTTTCTATTGGTTCAACAGTAACATGCAACTTCACCTTAATGTCCTCTTGAAATTCAGCAGAAATTGCTGGATACCGTGCATGTGACCAGCAAGGAAAGGACACACCTGACCTGCTTGGAGTTTGTACTGTGAAACTTAGAGAAAATTACAACCCTGTTCTGGTCATTTTAATTTAATGAATGCATCTAGATGTAAACAATTCTTCTTACTGTTTTTTTTTTTTTTTAAAGCAAATAGAGCTACTGTACTGGGCTGGTGAGTATCTACAACACTGTCCCCTGGCAGATGGGATCATAGCTTCTCTGGTACAGGTCCAGTGCCTACTGAACAGGATGCTAAGAGCTTTACCGTTCCTAGAAAGCCACAGATACGCTTATTTTACTGTAGCAATGATCACTGATGTTCAAATTGGCTGCCTTTAACCACTCAGTACTGCTTCTTTTACACCATGAAAATATAATGAATGCCTTTGAACCATCCTTTATGAATTTTTCAGAAAAATGATGCTGCCCAGTGTCCTCCACTGAGTCAGCCAAATGAAAATAGCGCTAGTGAATCAGCCTACTTTTTTCAGGTACCACAAAATTACTGTTGGATATGTCTTCGTAACACACTGGTGTTACTAATCCTGCTGCAAGGAAAACACACACTGTTATTTTTTGGTGGCCTTAGTTCAATGAACTGCTCTCGTGAGACTTTGCCTGGAGCTCTGCGTCCAGTTCTGGAGTCTTCAGTGCAGGAGGGACGTGGATTTGTGAGAGCGAGCCCAGGGGAGGGCATGGAGATGATCTAAGGGCTGGAGCACCTCCCATATGAAGAGAGGCTGAGAGAGTTGGGGTTGTTCAGCCTGGAGAAGGCTCCAAGGAGACCTTTTTGCAGCCTTTCAATACTTAAAGGGGGCTGATAAGAAAGATCATGGAATCATATAATAGTTTGGGTTCGAAGGGACCTTTAAGCCCATCCAGTTCCAGCCCCCTTGCCCTGGGCAGGGACACCTCCCACTGGATCCAGTTGCTCCAAGCCCCATCCAGCCTGGCCTTGAACACCTCCAGGGATGGGGCAGCCACCCCTGCTCTGAGCAACCTGTGCCAGTGCCTCACCACTCTCCTAGCGAAGAAATTCCTCCTAATGTCTAGTCTAAGCCTACCCCTCTCCAGTTTATCCCCATTGCCCCTCATCCTCTCACTACAAGCCTTTGTGAACAGCTCTTCCCCAGCTTTCTTGTAGCCCCTTTGGGTGCTGGAATGTCGCTATAAGATCTCCTCGGAGCCTTCTCTTCTCCAGGCTGGAACAACCCCAACTATCCCATCCTGTCCTCATATGGGAGGTGCCCCAGCCTTCGGATCATCTTTACAGCCCTCCTCTGGACCCATTCCAACAGCTCCATCTCCTTCTTATGCTGAGGATTCCAGAACTGGACGCAACACTCCAGGTGGGGTCTCAGGATGGGGAAAAAAACTTATTAGCTGGGTCTGTAGCAGTAGGACAAGGGATGGTGATTTTAAACTAAAACAGAAGTTTAGACCATATCCTAGGAAGAAATGCTTTCCTGTGAGGGTGGGGAGGCCCTGGCCCAGGTTGCCCAGAGCAGCGGGGGCTGCCCCATCCCTGGAGGGGTTCAAGGCCAGGCTGGATGGGGCTTGGAGCCCCTGATCCACTGAGAGGTGTCCCTACCCGTAGTAGGGGTGGGACTGGATGGGCTTTAAGGCCCCTTACAACCCAAACCATTCTACGGTTCTATGGTTGTACGAATTCTGATCTCCTGAGTCGCTCACAGCAGGTGAAGGCGCCCATCTTCCTTCCACCTGCCCAGCTCTAAGCCTGGCTTCGCAGCTGCCCTGCACCAAGATGGCGCCCCCGCCTTCACCTCCCCCCTCCCTGCCGCTCCCTCCTTTTAACCCCCTCATCACAAGCCCTGCCCACCCACCGCGCTCGCCTTTGCCCTGCACAAAGATGGCGGCGCGCCCTTCTCGCCGCCCCCTCCGTCGCTCCCAAGATGGCGGCGCCCCCTTGTTTCGCCGATGGCGGGTGAGGTCAGTTCCGGGGTGGCGCCGCCGCCGTGCGGTTGGGGCCGAACAAAAGGAGCCGGCGAGCGGCAGGGCGGGGGCCGAGGCGGGCAGGTGGGTACGGTCCCTCTGTCACACGGTACAAGGGCTTTGAGTGGGGGGGTGTGGTGTGGTGTCCGGGAAGTCCTGGTACCGGGCACCGCTCAGCAGGGCCGGGGTGGGGGGTATTGGCCTCGCTCCGCCGGGATTTGCTGAGTAATTCGGCGGGAATGAGTCTCCTCCGGCTCCTGGAGAGGGCAGCGGGGACCCCGCCGGGGCTGCGGGGCGAGGCGGGGCCGGGGGAGCCCGGTAAAGGGGTCCCCGGTGTGAGGGAATCCCGGTAAGGGGGTCCCCGGTGTGAGGGAATCCCGGTAAGGGGGTTCCCGGTAAGAGGGTCCCTGGTGTGGGGGGGGCCCTGGTGTGAGGGGGTCCCGGTCAGGGGGTCCCCGGCCCGGGGGGAGCCTGGTGCGGGTTCCCCTGAGAAGGAGGGGAGCCCCGTGCTCGGTGCTGGGGTCCCAACAAGCGGTACCCCTGTGCTCGGTGCTGGGGATGGAGCCGTTGAGGTTTTCGTTTCCAGGGCATGTTTTCTCCCTTTCTGGAGAGCTGAGGTGCGGAGCTGTGCTGGCTTTGGGCTGGAGATGAAGCCTGTGGGAGGGAAAAGTCAGAGCTCTTTCCTTTACCATCTCCCCTGCGGCATGAGGGGAAGCTCAGAGCCTTTAAACCTCTCCCTTGCAGCAATCTGTCACAGCTAAACCAGAGCAGCTCTGCTTATCGGAGGTGCTTCCAGAACCTCTTAGCCCGAACCGTAACCCAATGATCAGATGGAGTGTGTTCTTGAACATCTTCACCCGTTTGGGTTGGTTTTTTTTTTCCCCAGCGATGTCTGTTCCTTTCCATTTTTCCTTGTTGCTGACGAAACGCTTCCTGAAGTTCTGCAGTCCTCCCTGCGTAGCTGGACGCTCGAGAGAGCTCTCCAAGCCTCGCGCTGCTCCCTTGTCTGGATTCCCATGCCCCATGCTGACACACAGGAAGCAAGGAAGAAAAAAGCGGTTGGAATTCTTGTCGATGCTGCTAAATTGCTGTTCCTTTAGAGATTTGTGTTGCTAGATACATGAGGAGAGGAGGCAGTTGCTTGAATGGTTAGGAAGATGATCTACTTTTTTGGATATTCCTGATGGAAACATCTTAAAGAAAAAAAGCCAACTTTTCAGACTAGAAAGTAGGTAGTAAAGCCATTGATCCTTTTTCCGTGAGGTTAATCTGTCCCTGTTAATATTCAGCATGTCTTTTGGTTGGGTCTGCGATGCTGGCTTTTTGGTAACTTGTATTGGAATAAGAGATGTTGGAGAGTCCTTCATCCTAAGAGATTTACTTGGTTCTTGGAGCTCTTGGCATCTTTCTAGGTATCGAGGTGTCTCTGTTTCCCCGTGACCGTCCAAGTTGTGCCTTGCTCCTTGAATATCCTTTACCAAGCTTTTATATAGCAGGGACCCTCTGTGATCTTGATTCCATCTTCTTTGCTGATAATCCCTGTTTGTTTCATTCCAGGGAAGCTGTTCCCATGGCGTGTGGGGAATGCAACGCTTCAGCACCCGCTCAGGATCCAGCACGCAGGAACATCATCCACTTCCAACACAGAGAACTGAAGTGCAGATAGCGGAACCCAGCTGCAGGGTAAGGGCTGCAGGGTAAAGGCTACAGGCCAGCGCTTGAGTGGTAAAATAAAGCCAAAAAAAATGAGCAGGATGCTACTTAAACATAGTTGTAAAGCACAGGGCGGTGATGGGATGATGGATAAGGAACAAGGAGGGGAAAGGCGGTTGATCAGAGGATGATATGGGAGAGTGGTGGTGTGCTAATTAAGTTCTGTAAGCCCTTAGTCACCCTGAGGATTAAAAAAAAAAGAGTAAAGGAACCGAGTGTTACCCAAAGTAAAATATAACTGTTATAGTTATTCACTTATACATCTGACCGCTGGCCAGACGACCCCAATTCCTCATTGCACTAAACAGTAAATATCTCAAGGCTGTCCAGTAAGTGGTTTGGTGACTGCTGCTAAAAGGAATGCAGATAAGGGTTAGCAAGAACTGTTCAGTTTAGTAGGCGCTCATCCATTTCCTGCAGGGTGGTGTTTGTGTTGCTGTACATCCATCTCCTAGGCAGTTTTTTGCAGCAAACTCTCTTGAGCGCTCTGGCTCGTCACCCATGTGGGCGTCAGTTAGGCAATGACAGAAACTAGTTGCAAGAAACTCCTTGCTTTCTTGGTTCTTCACTAGGATCATGGTGAAAGGTATTGCAGAGTTCCATGCTTATCTTCAAGATGAGAAATGCTGTCCAGGTTGGCCTTGTTCTGGGCAGCGAGATGTCCAGTACCAATCCAGAGCATGAGAATCCTGAAGAATTGTCTGATGTGCTGGCAGTTCACTGGTTTGTTTTTTGTGCTGATCTCTCATGTTATTTGGAAACCCAGACTTTACTCGTGTAGGTCAAAGGCAATCTGCATAAATATTTCCTTAAAGTCTGCACGAAACCATATGCTAAAAGCTAACGTTTCCGTGTTTGAAATGTGGAGTGCTTGAAGCCTTCCAGTGATGACTTACTGAATGCTTAGAGTTGATTATATGCTAGTAGATGCTGCAGGCATTCAGAGAGGTGGTTCGTGGTTCTCTGATACTATATTTTTAAATAAGCAGTGGAGGTCAAACGTATAAGTTATTGTGTAATTGCTTTGTGATTGGAGCAGCTTTGTTAGTGGCTTTCATGTAATTCTTCCCCATTCTAAAGAAGGATTTTGTTCAGTAGGGCACTTAAAAAGGAAGCAAAACTCATTTCTGGTGTTAAATTGAGCCTAACTGGTGTCTAGGAAGACAGAGGTGCAATGTCGGGTGAGCAGCGGTGGAGCACAGAGGAGAAGGGTTTAGGAATTTTGTGTGGGGCTCCTTAATATGAGGATAGAGGGGAGGATGTGTAGCTATTTGGTAATGATTAAAAGTTAACATATTGAGCTGCAGGGTGCTGAGCCTCCTTGGTGCATTTGTTTCAAGTGTTTTTAAAATTAGTGTGCATCTCCTAAACTGAGGCAGATATCAATCACTCATTTCTTAGTCTCTGTGCTTGGAAGAGCATATCTTGAACGCTTCCAAGCAGTTTTTTTTCCTTAAACTGTTGAGGTATTCATATAGCTGTATTATACGTGCCCCTCCTGCTGCTGTGAAACTGCATTTGAAACTAAAAGCTATTCAGTCATGACCTCCCTGCTGAAATAACAGTGCCGCCTCCTCCTTGTGTACTGAGCATTGTTAACATTTGCTGTGAAAGCTCCTTGGCAATTCACAAAGCTCCTCTTGTGACAGATTTGCATGCTGCTTTCTTTAGCTGGAGCCTACCTTTGTGCACTGTAAAGGTGCATACTGGACTAGTTAATGGGTTCTCTTGTAGAGGCTTGGTTTTAATCAGATCTTGGTGGTCAAAGGTAAAGTGGCCTGTGCCTTATTAATCAACTCGCACAGACAGAAAATGTTCTGGGCTGGAAGTCGCAATCGCTGTTCTGGAGCTCATGGTCTGAAGGCAAGGCTTACAGGGCCTGCTGAATAGATGCGTATGGACTTATCCTTCCTCTTTGCTCAGACTGAGGGTCAGTATTGCTGTGCTCATAGCTGATGTTATTTATCTTGCTTCGCTCTCATCTGTAGCTTCTTTCATCTTAACAGGCTCATCCCTTTGAGCTTGAAAACAGCTCTGGCAACACCTATGGGTTTGTGCATGTTGTGACAGCTAAGGTTCTGCTTGCTTACAAGTTTTTACTCACTTTGAAACTCGATTTCTTAATCGGATGACGGGTCTGTCAAAGCTCTGCTCTGTCCACCGTTTCTGTCTTTAGCTGAAAACGGTTACCTTTTCTTGTATGACTCTTCTCAATGCTGGCATTGCTTGCTGAGTAGGCTTCTGCAGCTGATGAGGCTCTTGAAGCTGTTCTGGTTGTTACAAGTTAATGATGTTACTCTCTTTATCTTGAGTAGTTACTAACAGAATCACTGGCATTAGTCAGTAGGAGGGAGTGTTTCATAGTATCCTGTTGGAATAAGGCAGTTGTACTTCCAAGACAAGTTCCAATAAACCTCTCTGTCCTTGAAACATCTATTTTTATGGCAAAGAGAAAAATTAATTTTGGATCGGAAGCCTGTGACCATGTACGTTCATAATTTATAAGCTGACAAAGACATTTTTCTGCTTTGCATCACTGTAGCAAAGTCATTTGGTAGCACTTAAATACACAGGTGTATGTACAGTCCCTGCTCCGGGCGTCAGCGATGCTGATAACCTCGGACTGTGTTCAGCCCTGTGTTGCTGGGGCAAAATGCTGTAAGAAGTCAGAAAACGTGGGAGGGCAAGCCAGGTCTCCAGCATGGATTGTTCTGATAGTGCAGGTGTTCTTCCCTGTACTTGTTAGGACAGGCATGCTTGTGTGACGGTAAATGGGAGCTGTTGTGCTAGGAAGTTCAGAAAAGAATGTCAGACTTGTGTCTTGTGGAAAGGGTCAGCTGAGGGGTAGCTGTACAGATGATAATGTGCTCTTCGTGGTGTCGGTGAGTTACTCTTTTTGTGAGTTTCAGCAAAGATGATGAGACCCAGTCAGTTCACTTCATCCTGCTGTGGCTTCGGTGAGGCTGAGTGTTGCACACAGCTGCTGGGCAGTTGTGTGAAAACCAACTTACAGGGCTCTCAGCCTTGAGTTCACTGGCTGTGCCACCAAGTGAAGAGTGTGAGTTTTGGCAGCTGCTGTTTCCACTATTCTATGTGCTAATCTAAATGATAAATGACCCGTTAAACTTCACGTGTCCACTTCTCTATCTCAGAAGACATTTTGTCCCATAGGAGGGATTTATTTTTTTAATGCAGGGAGGGCCTGATATAGGGATAACAGTTTGCTGGGGAGGGCTTTGACTGTTATTTCTAAACAGCAAAGTACAAAATCACTTGAGTTGTTCCGTCTCCTGTCTTGCACTTTTCCAGTTGATCGCATGGCTGTCCTTGTGCTTGGAAGGTTTTCTGAGGGGTGCCTGAAAGTAGCTCTGTTCCAGCCCCCCCTTTTTTTTCTTCTCTCTTAATTCTAGACCTAATAAACACAGGGAGGAGGCACGTAAATTCCCAGTCCCATTTCTGACCTTACATTTCCTGGTTTTTGAACAAAGAGCTCTGTGTCATGCCTTTCTTTAGGATTTCAGGTGGCAGCATGCTGGGGAGGGAAACTCTGCTCTGTTGAAAGCTTATTGTAACATGCTGTAGCTTGTCAATAATCGAGGCTATAGTCTGAACAGCATCAAGATTTCTTTTCCTTATCTACCTCTGATGATCTTGGTGTATGAACAACTCCCTTTCTCTGGGCTTCAAAGAGGTAAGAAATACTGTAAGTGGTGCTTGACTTCTGCTTTGCAGGCCACAGCCTTGCAAGGAAAGCCTCTGAGAATTAAGAATGTGTAGTGGACGCTAAAGAGTTGCAACACCCAACATCCAGTGCATCCATGTCTCCTTACCTACAGCTGTATTATAAGGCTGCCTCACGTGGAAGCTGTCCTGGAATTAAGGGGTGGAAACTTAAATTCTTGTGCATGCCATGAGTTTTTGCATGTAGTTCTATTGTGCTGTTAGCTCAGAATGGGCAACAGAAAGGAAGAGGGAAGAGGAGGCTGGATAAAGTATTTGGCAAACGATGAGTCAAGCTGCCAAAAAAGCCAGTGAAACACAACAGTGATGTTGTTTCTGGTCACTTTGTCCCTAGCTGGATATACTGGCTAGCAGTTGGAGGCAGGAATTCCAAGCGCTGCTCAGCCAGGTATCTGTCAACAATAAGTCAGTCTTCACTTGTTTAGGTTGGATGGTTTTGGATAGAGGAATTGTCCATATCGGAGGATGTTTGCTCCTGCAGCAGTTGTTCTCTTAATACCTTGAACTTCTTTTGCTTTGTGAGAAGCATTCATGCTCTCAGCTCTGTCAGCCTTTATCTATTGCTGCTTTGTGGTGTCTCTGTCAGGCAGATAGGTTTAATCTTGTTTCTGTCTGGTTTTACTGTTTAGGTGTGGTGTGCTCAGAATGTCCCCGTTCTTCTGACACGGGTGATTATCTTTTTCTTCCAGGTGTGTCTGGTAACACGTAGGATTAGTAGTCGGTGATGCTTATGGTTGGCTGCAGTCTGGGTAGGTTTGGCAGCTGGTTATGTAAGTCTGAAACTGCTGTTCCTTCTGTTGATCAGCGTGTTCAGCATTAATGGTGAGGCTGTGCTGCACACAGCAGGTAGGTGCCCTGCAGGCTGCAGTAGGGATGTTCCTCTGGCAAAAGGAGTCCTTGGATCCAGGGGAATCTGCACGGACTGAAGAGGTATGTAATATCTTACACATGGAATGTGCAAAGAATTCAGGAGTGTGTTTATTTATGCTGGATGGATCCTGATGCGTGGTAATGAGGCTTTTTATGCAGATCTTTCCTTGTGCAATCTCAGATGTTGCTGCTATAAACTGTCCTGGGGTTGTTCTTTATGGGGTAGGAATTGTAGTGCTGCTTTGGTGTATCCCAAATCCTCAAGGTAATTTCTGAGAGGCAGGAGGTGAAGGACTGCTCAGGGACTGTGTTATAGCTTGGAAAGCACTGTGGAATGCAAAAGCTGAAACTCCTCTAAGGCAGACCCTTCTTAAGGTTTTTTATTTATTCTTTTTCTCAGTGTGCAATACCTAAAGCCTGCCTATCTAATTATGCCCTTGGAAAACATACTTCCTTATGCTTCTGATAAGCTGACCGGAGGCAGAGATGTTCCACCCTCTCAGCTTATGCAAATTTAGTGAAATCAGTTTGCTTTTAAACTTGAGTAAAGCACTCCATCGAAATCTGAGTACCCATGCCTTCCATGTGGCAGAGTTAACTGGACTGTAAGCAAGTCGCCTGTTTCTGAGCTCCAGCTGGAAAGTTCTGCAGCTTGAGGTGTAGGTGAAGGAGCTGGGATCCTTCTTCATTCACCAAGGCTGCTCTGACACAGTACTTCCTTTCCTGATAGGGCTGTTCCCTTGTATAAACTCTTTTGCTCAGTTCATGCGTTCTGTGTGCAGCCTTCAACGAAGCTGCATGACAGAGCTGACTTAGCAAATGAAGCTTCTTCGCAGTAAACACTTCCCTGTTGACAGAGCACACTGGAGTTCAACTTGTATAGAAGAGCAGAACCTTGAAGTCTCTGTGGTCTGCCTGCTGGTCTTATGAAGCTCAGTCTGGTCTTGGATATGAGAGGCAACTTTATTTTTGCCCAGCTGTCTTTGTGCAAGGATTGTTCCTAGTCTTACACCAGATTAAAGCCCCCCACGTAATTCATTCTATCCTGCTGCCCGGTTCTTGTTGGGAGGGCGTGTTCCAGCTACCTGCATGGTTTCTGTGCAGCTGTTGGAATCACAGTCCCGGTGGGAGGAATCCTCCTGCGCAGGTGAGTGTCAGGTCACAGACGTGGCCCCTGACAACCTGACTTCTGTTAGTCTCTTGTCATCATCAGCCCCAGCAGTGACACTGCTTGCTTTAATCCAGAAGAGTGTGTTGCAGCAAGAATCGCGCTCTAAAATGATTACGAAATGGAGTCCATGAAGGAAAGATCTGCATCTTGATGCAGAACAGTCTTTCAGTAAGGAGAAATGGATCACATGGGAAATCCGACTGAGGAGGGGTGCAACTTTCCCACTTACTTCCTCAGGTTTTTAGTGGGAAATTTTCCCTTTTACTGCAGGTGCTGGGAGTAAGATTAGATAAGATGTGGTCAATTCCAGCTTCTGTTCTGTAAGGGTGGCCTCTGGTTTTATTGTTGCTGTTTGGGACTTGAGCAGGGTCTCCACAGCTGCAGGAGGAGTGGAGACTTGCTGGGAATGTCCTTTTCTTCCTCTGGTGACCCTGTTATTGTTACTAGAAGGCAGGACGTTTCCTGCTCCACCCTGCCAGGGTTTAGTTGCTGACACTGAGCCTTAATAAACTATCATGGGACACTCAGATTTTTCTTTTTTAATCTGTCTTGTAGGTGCACAGTATAAAAGGAGATTTCTTACCCTACTGGTAAACAGAATTGGGGAGCCTGCTGGGCTAATTCCTGGTTGGTTTCCTTCCTGGTTGTCTCGAGATACAAATCCAAGTAAGCACAAGGTTAATTTCTTGTGAGAAGAAACTAGGCATTTCCTGGATTGGGCAAAACTAGCAATCCAGCACTACAACGTGAGTCTGCAAATGCCTTAGCCATGAGACCCCCGTTCCTGAAAGGAGATCTTCCTTAAGTTTCCCTGCCAAGAGTGATGAAACGCTGGAAGGAGGAAGAAGGCTCTTGGGAATAAGTGAGGTCTAGGCAAGAAAAACCAAAATAATTTATATATATTTTCCTCCTCGGTATGGAGTAGGAGGAGTAAGGAGTTGTTTAAATGGAGAACAGTTCTTTTATGGACAGTATCAGTGTTTTCAGGAACATGCAATGAAAAGAGGAATAGAGTCTTACACAGCATTCATGGAAAGCAGTGGATGGTATGAGGTTATGAGTGGGCTTCATTTGGGAAGCTAAGCCACGTCCAGGTTAACTGTTCCAGCAGATAACTGCAGTAGCTTTTGATGTTCCCCTTTGCAAAGCTTTCCAGGCTTTCTCTTGTTTGGAGTGTGGAAGTGCAGGGCTCTGCTCCCTCTGTCTGATTACGGTGGGAGGGTGACAGAGGGCATGTGTGCTCGTCTTGTTTGTTTTCTCTCGTGGTCCAGTGGCGTGTATGGTCTTTCCCTGGCTCTCAAACCTTTCACTAGCTGAACTTCCTTCTTTCTCTAGGAATTGTCTTGCTTTCCCAGCCTGGTATCTTGGGGGTTCTAACAAAAACCCAAACAAACAACAAAGCAAAAAAACCTTGTGTATGTCCTGCTCTGGTGCTTCTGAGGAATTCGGAGTTCTTGCTCTTCCTCCTTTACAATTGAAACGACTGCAGGATTGGTGCTTGTCCTACTGCTGAACTCTGCTAGCAGATATGATGTGATCTTACTGCTTTTTCACCATCATTAGAACAAGTTACAATGACTTCATGTTCTTTGCTTGTGTTGCCTGTCAGATAGGGGAACATTTGCAAGCTCACGGTTACCAGTGGATCACTCTGGATTCTGGGCTTTCTGTGGCTTGTGGAAAATGTGCTCAGAGTTCCATCTGGAAGTCTGAAGGACAGAAGCACTGCCATAAGGCCTCTGCTTCCCAGAACCTTTTGGTTTCCTTTGTGGCTCTTAAATCCCAGCTGAGGTGAACTCTGGATGGGAGTGGTTGGTCAGGGAAATGAATTCTTCTTTTAAGTATGTCTCCCCCTTCCTCTCCTTCTGAAGTAAATAATGCAAAGAGCAGCTGTTACAGGATTTCAGTACTGAATCTATCAGAAGGCAACTGACTAATCTTGCCTTGGAGAATTAGTGCAAGGAGATGAAGCCAAAACTTCTTACATGGAAGGAAAAGTTATGGTATCAAACAGCTATGTTCTCTTCTCCAGCTTCGTTTATCACTGATGTTGAGTTGCGTCAATGAAGTGGTTCTAGGAAATGTAACTTTATCATGTGTAAATCCTCCTTCTTGCCCGGCTGAGAACCACACATGCAGAATTATTATTTTCCAGCTCTTTAAAAACAGGAACAAACTCATGACATCTATGTCCTGTGTGTGGATTTTATCACTTCTAACAGTTCTGGCAGATTCCTTCATCCCTGAAATAAAATCCCTAGATAAGACAGCAAACTTCCAAACAGCGATCTGTCAGGCTGGTTTAAGTTGGTCCATCGAGCTTTGTTTAAGCGCTAATGCCTTGTCCCACAGCCTGTTCAGGATAAATACAGGTTCTGATGTTTTATGACAGTTCATCTGTCAGGGAGAACAGCAACAAACTGACTTCACAGCCTCAGCTGTAGCAAATTACTCACAGGAAGCCTCATTCATTTGTCTAAAAGTGACTTGAAATTGGGCCTCAGCTAATTCCAGTCTTGCTGTGCCAGTGCTTAAAACATGAGTTTCCTGATGCCCTGTTGAAAAGCAGAACAAAACAGTTGAAGCTAGTAATGCCTGCTTTTGGTTTCCTTTCAGGTGAATCATGATTCCAGTCACTGAATTGCGCTACTTTGCTGACACTCAGCCAGCGTACCGCATCCTGAAGCCATGGTGGGACGTCTTCACAGACTACATTTCCATCGTGATGCTGATGATTGCGGTGTTTGGAGGGACGCTTCAGGTCACCCAGGACAAAATGATTTGTTTGCCCTGTAAATGGGTTACCAAAGACTCTTGCAATGACTCAGTCAGAGGTTGGACAACCACAACCCCAGAACGTACCTACCATAATTCTAGTCTTCTTCCCTCGACTGATACGGGGCCTATGGGGATCCGATATGACTTGGACCGGCACCAGTATAACTATGTGGATGCGGTGTGTTATGAGAACCGTCTTCACTGGTTTGCCAAGTATTTTCCTTATCTGGTGCTGCTACATACTCTCATCTTCCTGGCTTGTAGCAACTTCTGGTTCAAATTCCCAAGGACCAGCTCGAAGCTGGAGCATTTTGTGTCGATATTGCTTAAATGTTTTGACTCTCCATGGACAACGAGGGCATTATCTGAGACGGTGGTGGAAGAGAGTGATACCAAGCCATCATTTGGGAAAATGAATGGCTCCATGGACAAGAAATCCTCCACGGTCAGTGAGGATGTGGAAGCTACTGTTCCTATGCTGCAGAGAACAAAGTCTCGGATTGAGCAAGGGATTGTGGACCGGTCTGAGACTGGTGTCTTGGACAAAAAAGAAGGTGAACAGGCCAAAGCACTCTTTGAGAAAGTGAAAAAGTTCCGCACGCACGTGGAAGAGGGAGATATAGTTTATCGCCTGTACATGAGACAGACCATCATCAAAGTGATCAAGTTCATCCTGATCATCTGCTACACTGTTTACTACGTCAACAACATAACGTTTGATGTTGACTGTAAAGTGGACATTGAGAGCTTGACTGGCTACAGGATGTACCGCTGTGCTCATCCTTTGGCTACTCTCTTCAAAATCTTGGCATCGTTCTACATTAGTCTGGTGATATTCTATGGCTTCATCTGCATGTACACGCTCTGGTGGATGCTGAGGCGATCACTCAAGAAATATTCCTTTGAGTCCATTCGGGAGGAGAGCAGTTACAGCGATATTCCCGATGTGAAAAATGACTTTGCTTTTATGCTCCATCTGATCGATCAGTACGACCCCCTGTACTCCAAGCGCTTTGCAGTCTTTCTGTCGGAGGTGAGCGAGAACAAACTGCGGCAGCTGAACCTCAACAACGAGTGGACTTTGGAGAAGCTGCGCCAGAGGATCACCAAGAACTCCCAGGAGAAGCTGGAACTGCATCTTTTCATGTTGAGCGGCATTCCTGACACGGTCTTTGACCTCATTGAGCTGGAGGTCTTGAAGCTGGAGCTTATCCCTGATGTCACTATTCCCCCAAGCATTGCTCAGCTCACCAGCCTTAAGGAACTGTGGCTCTACCACACAGCTGCCAAAATTGAGGCTCCAGCCCTTGCCTTCTTGAGGGAGAACTTGAAATCTCTCCACATCAAGTTCACAGATATCAAGGAGATTCCTCTTTGGATTTATAGCCTGAAGACCCTAGAGGAGCTTCATCTGACAGGGAATTTGAGTGCTGAAAACAACCGGTACATTGTGATAGATGGATTGAGGGAGCTTAAGAGGCTGAAGGTGTTGAGGTTAAAGAGTAATCTCACCAAGCTGCCACAGGTGGTGACGGATGTTGGTGTGCATCTTCAGAAGCTTTCCATCAACAATGAGGGCACCAAGCTCATTGTTCTCAACAGCCTTAAGAAAATGGTCAACTTGACAGAGCTTGAGCTGATCCGTTGTGACTTGGAACGCATTCCTCACTCCATCTTTAGCCTCCAGAATCTGCAGGAGATAGACCTGAAGGACAATAACCTAAAGACCATTGAGGAAATCATCAGCTTCCAGCACTTACATCGTCTCACTTGCCTTAAATTGTGGTACAACCACATTGCCTACATTCCCATGCAAATAGGCAACCTAACCAATTTAGAGCGCCTTTACCTGAATCGTAACAAGATAGACAAGATCCCTACGCAGCTCTTCTATTGCCGAAAGCTTCGGTACTTGGATCTCAGCCACAACAACCTGACTTCCATACCACCAGACATTGGACTTCTTCAAAACCTGCAGAACCTCGCTGTGACGGCCAACAGGGTAAGTGAGCAAGAAGCTGAGTGTTCTGAGTGAGTAAAACTGGGACACTTTTGTTATCTGTGTGATGAAACATGCTACAAAGGTGTGTGAAATACTCCTGACACTGCCTTCTATTTAAAATCTTAAGCTTTTGTTTCTCTCTGAGAGGTTATCTAGACATCACAAGTAACTCTAGGGGCAAAAGCCTTCTTCAAAGAGCCCTGGTTCTGTAGCAGTTCTTCTTGACCTGCAACTACTTATAAGTGGCAACTGGAGGCTGTTTAGAAATCCTGCCTGCTGGCTGTTTCTCTGCAGTTGGAAGCTTGTAGTCTCTAACTTGACAGCAGTTTTGGGCTTAAAATGGAGATATGAGAACCTGTAGTCTTCATGAAGAACTATGCACGTAAACCTGTGTACTTCAGCAGTGTCCGTGCACTGTGGCTGCATGTATGTGTTTGCTTTCAGCTTTGCTTATAGAATCTTGCATTTCTAGGGAATACTCCATAGGTTTTGGTCTTGTAAACTTTTGGTGAGAAGTTGGATATGGACAGACTTATGAGAAATGGTTCTTAAGCTCTCACTTTTAATGCATTGGCTCGTTCCACAGAGGTGACTCTGGAGGGAGCAAAGAAATCTTCTGCAGTGTCCTTACTCAGGGCAGAGTGAACTAAACCAGATTTATCTGTTGGCAGGCAGATATGAAAGTGTGAACTGTGGCAATTCCTTGACTTTCAGAGTGGAGAAAATATGATGGCACCTGGCTGTGCCTCTGTATGATAGCCATGGGTTTTCTTGTGTAATCCCAGAGGTCAAGTCTCAGCCTTACCTGTCTGAGCCTAAGTACAGGGCAGTGGGAGTGACCAAGTGCTCTGTGCTGCCTGATTACCACAGGTTGTCTCCTGGTTTGTGTTGGAGAATGTTTATTTGCCTAAAGCAAACTATACCCGTATTTTTTTTCCTGAATGTTTTTTTATCTATTTGGGATGAAGGAGGCCTCATTCACTGTGAACACAAAGATCAGTCAGTGACTGCACAGACTGGTGCGCTGAGCTGAAGGGCTTGTTGAACCTTGCATTCCTTCTGTCTTCCAGATTCCTGGAATGCTCTTTTTCTCTTGCAGTTTATTACTACCTGAAATTGCAAAAGGCTCTAACATAACTACAAATTGCTGGCAGATCTAATTAGTGGCTTCTGGGTTCTTCTGGGAACGCTCACTAGAACTGTCCTGGAACAGTTGTATGTCGAGATCCTTACTGCTGCTGTTGAGATGTGTTCCTAACTGGGCACTGTCGGATTGCCTGTGAGAGGCAGACAGAGCCCCTCTGGCATGGTTTGGCTTTTCATCCAGGAAAATGTTCTCAAATCAAGTATTTTAATTGCTAAAGCAGTTCACTGTTAACACAGGGTTCCTAAAACTCCAGCCAGCGTGTTGAAGTCAGTGTCTGAAGGTTCGTGACTGAGTTGTGCCACTACAAATTAGTGGCAGAGCTGCTCAGTGCTCCCAGTTTAATAGCTGTGCTCTCTTTTTCCCCACGGACACGCTGGGTGGCTGTGCAGCTGTTGGCATTAGTGGCTTCAGCTCCAGTAAACTCCATGGTGTATGCACACATCATTTTCTATTGAGTTAAAAGCCAAATTCTTCTTGGAGCAAGCACAGTTGATACGGGCAGTGCCTGAGGATGGCATTAAGCAAAGATGAGGGAGTTTTAAAGATTCTTAAGCTTTAAGTTCAGAGCTTGGGTAGATGTACCATTTGTGTTCTGTCAACCTCCCTTGCACGGCTTCCTGAGGCTTGATCTGCAGCGTGTCCTCTGCAGTCCCGGGGTGGAGCCTGCCTTGGATGAAAAGGAGTGAGAGGCAGCTTCATTTTCTGCATTGTGGCACCACCCGTTTCTCTCTGAAAAAAAAAAATGCAACAGGAAAGCTGGAGCAGCCTTCACTCCAGTGTGTTCTGAAGCAAAAGGTGGTGAGGACCCAGTGAAACAGCAAAGCTGTTTGTGTCCTCTGCAGGTGTCTGGGCAAGGCCACAGTTGCCCTGGGGCTCTGGCAGCCTTGTTACTTTTAAATAATGACAGCAAGAAGCACATGGACTTGTTGGCTGGCATTTCCCATGGACAGGAATTATCTCGAATGTCCTCTCCTAGCTCAGCAGAGCAGCAAACAGCCTTTTGGAGTTGGCTGGTACAAGTGTTCCATTCTGGGAAGCGGACTGTGCTAGAGCACATTGTTTCCTTCCTAAACCGATACTTGTCCCATAAATAGCACTATTATATTCAAGAGCCTGTGATTGTTTGATTGCAAAACACTGGACAGTACCAGTAATGATGACTGAACCGACCGGTCTTTAATTGATCAGTCTCGTCTTGGCTTTTCCTTGGACTCCAACTTGTTCAGAACTGATTACGGTCTAATTTAGCTGTGAAGGATGCGTAATTTATTAAAAAGGACACTGTTGGATTTAAAGGCAAATTAAAGCCTCCTTAATGAGATCTTGAATTAAGAGGAGAATATTGAGTTGCTACCTTTGATTCATAGCAGCGTGCGTTAAACCTTAGCCACACTGTTTTCCTAGAAATTCTTTGGGAGGACTAGACTATTAAAAAGCTTTAATAGTAATAAACCTTATTAAATTAGTGGCTCGTGGGTGCATAAAGGTGGGAAAGCCCACAGAGGGTGGCTTTGTTTCTTTGGTTGCTTTTTGACACTGTCAAAACCCCCTGTGTTGTGGAACCAGGAGGTCCTTGCGACACTTGAAAACCCTACAGAAACAATGGAAGAAGAGCCCCAGTTCCCAGGGCCTGGAGATTGTACCCACGTAGCCTCTGTTCTTCTTACAGCAGATCTAGGAGCACTGGCTAACCCCAGTATGTGGTGTTCAGTGTGGTACCAGTTGTACAACGGCTACTTAAAGCAAAGGGGCTGTGATCTGATGATGATTCAAAGGGCTTGGGATGGAAAGAAGCTGATGCTGATGGGAGCATGTGACAGTGCAGGCCAGCTGGGAGCAGGTTTCTGGTCCTCTAAATGTGATCTTGGTGATGTCTTTTGCTTTAGACACCATCATTGGAGATCTTTTTTAACCCATGCAGTAGTGTCTGAAAGAGGAATCCATACAATCTTAATGTAGTGACACTTGCTTTGGGAACATTCCTTACACTGCAAAGCAGAAGCTCATTCAAGGGGGAAGTGAATGACTGAAAACAAGTGCTCTGTGAACCTTGAAGGATTGTGTGGGCTTGCTGGTCTGTTATGAGCACGTGTCCTGTTTGCTGATGACTTTGCCTACAATTTGGTTTCTCTTTTTCAGATTGAGAGTCTCCCGCCGGAGCTGTTCCAGTGCAGGAAGCTGAGAACCTTGCACCTGGGAAACAATGTGCTGCAGTCGCTTCCATCCCGGGTTGGAGAGCTGACAAATCTGTCACAGATAGAGCTACGAGGGAACCGCTTGGAGTGCCTGCCTGTGGAGCTGGGAGAATGTCCTCTGCTGAAACGCAATGGGCTTGTGGTAGAGGAGGACCTGTTCAACACACTGCCCTTGGAAGTCAAAGAGCGGTTGTGGAGAGCGGACAAAGAGCAGGCTTGAGCCCCTGGAAAAAAGGAAAAAAAGCCTCTGAACAACTAGAAGGAAAGAAAAGGCCATTCCAGTCCCCATTTCCCCAAGTCCTCCCCTTTCTCCTTTCCAATCACTACCAGACTAGCCAAGGAGTCCCTGAACAAACATGACTCTGAACGAGGCAACTTCTTGCCTCAGATGCAGGACGGGGGAAGCTTGGGATCAGGATGAGGATCAAGACAGCTTAGTTGGCCTCTGAGGAAAGGCCAGTGGGAGCAAGAGATGTTGCTGTTCTTCTGGACAGAAAGTGGGGTGAGGTGGATGATGCTGGTGAGAATAAATTATGCTTATGGGAGGAGAAAATGAAATATGGGGTTTGCTGCGTTGCTCCAAATGGGGCTTATACATGGCAGGGACTGATGGTGTCCAGTGTCCTGCAAGCAAAGATCAAGAGACTAGGAAACCTCTTGAACCTCCATCTCTTTCTGCGACACCTGGTACAGTTCCCCTCTGACATGGAGATTCTGTCAGTGAGGCCCCACAGTGGGGTGGGATAGGATACAGACAGCTGATTTTATCTAGATGCTGGCATTAAAGTTTGGGGGATAAACTTATCTCGGACATCAGCTTGAATGCAGGATCTTTTTTTTTTTTTACCAATTGTCTTTTACCCTTTGCACCCTGTACCTTCTCTTGCTGCTGGAGAAGGAATCAAACCCCCCAGACTCTCTGCTCATTTCAGCTTGCACTATTTTAATAGTTTCAAATCACTTGTACTGATGAGTAGATCTCACTTCTCCAGCTGATATCCTGGAGGCACTAACTGACACAGTTCTGGAGCTTTATTGTGTTCTGAAATCGATGATTATGGTGAAAATGGGAGAAAGATGTGGATAAAAAGCAATCAGACTGTCTAATCCACTCTCGCAGAAGCACTGAGTTGCTTCAGGATCTGGCTTTTAAAGTTTTTAAGCTACTTTTAAATTCCTGATATTTTGTACAACTGGTCAGTATGGTGGGGAGTCTCCTGGGCTCGATGGTGTTAGTGAAGAGGAATGCTCAGGTTTCCTCTGCACCTTTTGCCTCCCCACCATTAAACTGTTAGATGCTTTGCCACCGTTCTCATTAATGCAGTCTACAGAGCTGCTTGATTGTTCTTTTCTATTGTCCTCCTCACTTTAACAGCTGTCAGTTCCTGTTACACCTCTTGACCTAAATAAGAGGCTAATGCTGATTGAACTTGGTGCTGGAAAGAAACCGGTCTTCCTGTTTCTTCACCTTTTCATTCCCTCAGCATTAAGGAGCAGTGTGAGAATCCTCTGTGGACTGAGCTCCTCCAGACCGCTGGGACAGAGCAGTCTCTATTGAGACAAGTCTGACCTGCTTGGTATTGGTTGACAAAACCCCAACCTTCTGCGGTGACAGAGGTAGATAATTCATCATAGCTACTGATAATCATATCCTTAAGGTGGGGTGGTTAAAGCGTGCCCACAATACACCCTTAAGTCTGCTCTTTTCCATCAGAAGGAATAGGAGGCTCAAGGACCTGTAGGTCCTCGCTATAATACTCTGCCTCAGACCAACAGGTTGGCTCCAAGGTCGAGTGCTGCAAGCTGAGGTGTGAGAAGTTTGGAGGCCTCCCCTGTGTATAAAATTGGGGAGCGACAGCCGTAGCGAGTGCCTCGGCTCAGCAAATCCTGGTGATCCCGTGGGTGTTGGGGCAATAAGGCACGCTGTGGCTTTCTTCATCAGGTGTAAGATATGAAATATATACACTAAACATGCTGAAACCGTGAATAATGTTAACTGGGCTCTGGATTTGTTAATGTTCAGACGCTTAAATAAAGCTACATTCAAATCTGGGAGATCTGCTTATAAAACTGCTTTTGAGAAAGATGTAAATTCTGCCTCCCTGAATCCATTCATTATGAAAAGTTTAAACAGTCCAGAGAATAACGTAATTAAATCTCTTTATCTGGAAGGCAAGGTACTCTAAAAGGTCTTCATGTTTTAAAAGGGGTTAGTGTCTTGAAATTGAGTTAGAGGTGGGTCGCTGCTGAGAGGATGGTGAAGTATCGATGCTGATGCTTCTTGGATTGTACTCGTTCTACTTGCACAAGCATTTTGCATCAACAGAGGGTAGAAATTGCTGGATGGGCTTAATGCTGCTAAGTAAAGCAGGAATGGCTCTGGGCTTAGCTGCGGTTATAATGGGTGTGGAGGCTGTTGGATTGTAAAGGAAACGTTTTTTCCTTACTCTGTGCCAAAAGGTTGTGATGGCTGCTGAACAGAGGCTTGAACCCTGTTTTGTATTCAAGGCCACTGGGTGACTGGTTTGCAACATATATTTTAGGCTAGGCAGGGCTGACAGCGCAGGACATCTCGCAGGGTTTTCACCTGGCTTACAGGAGCAGAAGGATTTCTTCTGTATGTCTGGATCATTGTAAATGAGTGCTTTGACTCTTGATTACTGGTATGGTGTTAGCTATCCAAACTAGTCTTTACACAGTTAGGTTAGAAGTTTCTATAAGCAGCTTCTGAAAGTATGCTGCGGCGCTTCTAAAAGCTTGCAAGCCCCTGAGCTGCTGTGTCTCTCTACTGTATCCCCAGGACAAGTGGACAATAGGCTGTTCTGCTAGAAGGCAGAGACTCTCCGACTTCTGATAAATAACAGACTTATACTCCTGCTGCTTTCTGAGTAGAGACTGCCCCGTGCCTGAGGGCTACAAAGCAATTATAGGTCAGGCCAGTATTGATCGTGCATGAAAACACTAGCTTTTTGCTGCTCTTACAATATTCCAAGCTCAGATTTTTCCAGTGCTAGGGCTTGAGATAGCTTCCTGTGTGGCAAAATTGGGATGGGCAGCCTGATAACCTCTTGTGCCAGAAACACACGTGGCACAGAAATCTGTTGCCACTCTGGTAGACAGCAATATGTGTTATTTACTCCTGATATGTGCTTCTTGGTCTTCCCTCAAATAGATACTGATTCCAGAGTCTCAGTCTTGTGTGATGAGATGGAAGAAGCTTTAAAACTTCAAGGACAGGGTCTAAACCATGAGATCCTGAATGCGTTCACTGCTCAGGACTCCTGCAAACTCAACCCAGAGCAGAGTGAGTCACCTGCTTCCCACATTGTCTGGATTGCTCAGTCTTTGAAGGATAAGCTTACATCAACAATCTTTCACCATTTGCAAGCATGCAATCGGTGTATTTTATTTATTTTCCTTTAAATATCCATCAATCTGAAGTTTAGGGGTTTTATTTGTGACACACTGTGTGTTCAGTAAAAAAAAAAAAAATTAACGTAAGCAGACAATCAAGTGTCTGGTCGGTGCGTTGTTCTCCTGACAGGCTTTTCAAAGCTCTTGAGTAGTAGCAAACCAGATAATTTATTAGCTGCTAAACCGTGCAACAGCTTGAATTCAAACCAACTGCTTCCTTAATAGCATTTCTGAGCTGAATGAGTTTTTGTGTAGATCGCATGCGCCCTCATCCTGTTTCAGGACCGAAGGTTCATGAGAGGGAATTATGCCTTTCCTGCTAAATATCCCCCAAACTTGCAACTGATTATTTTGAACCAGCTGAAAGGTGAGGAACACCAAACCTCTTACATGTGTAAGTCTTGCTGTATCTCTGAAACTATGCACTGGAATGAGCTGGAGTTGTTCTTTGTTTAAGATTGTTTTCTGATTTTATTATTTGGTCCCCATTAATTCAGCAGCTGGAATCAATTTACTCTGCCAGTCTGGATGGTTGAATGGCTGTTACAGGTGTCTCGTGGTGTGGTGTTCTTGGGTATTAATTGTCTCTTCTTGATAATATCCTACCTCATTTTTTTATTTTTTTCTTATTACCATTTATACACTCCATTTAGCTCACTTAATTAAGTCAGTCCTCGGTGTTCATTACCACGAGTAGTGTTAAGTGGCATTCAGTTGCTGAACCACACTGCCATTCTTCTCTTCTTTTTTTTTGCTCCCTAACAAACGATTCTAGGAATTTTGAGAACAATGACACATCCCTAGCAGAGGATGAGGTGTATGGAAGAAGTTTCAGATATTATCGATTCAACAGCTCTGACACCATTTCCTTTCCTTACGTTTTGGAAAGGGGACTTGCGTGGTTTGAATTCTTCATGTGTTTTTATTTTTTCAGTCCTCCTTCAAGAGAGGAATAACTTTTTTCCTCGTTAATAGCTGTGCCTTCCCCAGCGATGCATTAATGTAACTTCTCCACAGGGGCTCTTGCTCTTCAAGTGTATCTGCAGTCGCTCTGCCTGAAGCCAGAGCTGTTCCCTCTGATTCTTTTTTCTTTCTAAGCTTTTGGCCTGACTTCTCACTGACAAACAGTATTGTCATACTGTAAACAGCAGAGTCATCTACTCTGAAATGTTACCCAAGGTAAGGCTGTGCAAGTGCTAACGAGTAAAACTATTGCTTAAGCTTCACCTTGATTTTTATTTTTCTTTCCTGTTGCATTTTAAAATGAATTTTCCCCCCACTGTTTGGCCACACAGTGGATCCTGTAGGTTTATCAATCATGTGCCAAAACAGAGTTTTCTGTCCTACCTTCTCTCTAACAGTGCATGAAGCAGAACTGGAACTGGAGCAGAGGATTGTTTGACTCTGACCTTTCCCCTTCCATCCCTCCAGCTGCAGTGGTTAATGTTCAGCCACTTTGGCCGTATGAAATCCTCCTGAAATCTCATCTCCAAACCCCCTTTTCAATAGCAGCTCTATTTGAATTGCCGCACTGGATCGCGAAGGTGAACTTTGTGCGCATTCACACAAAGAAAAGCTTAATTTAGGTTTTCGGGAATTACCCTTCCATTCCTTTCTCAGTCTCCTTTAAAGGAATTTTATTGAACGGTGGGGGAGATTTTTCTGCACGAGACAATGGGAAGGGAGCTGAGGAGCCTGAATCATCTTTTACAACTGACAGATGTGTCCATTTCAGTAAGACGCAACTCATGGCTTAAACATTGTTCACTCCCACTTGGTAAATGTAGGAGCAGGGTTGTGGTTTGGCATCGAGACCTGGGACTTGATGTAACGTTTCGGAATCATGGCATTCGCTTTGTAAGTGGGGTTGTTTGGGCAGCTGATCAGCCAGCACCTCCACCTTCAGCACTGAAGGCTGCTATTGTTTTCTCTGAACGACTTGTAAGACTGGACACTTTAACAGAATAAAAGTTTTAATTTTTAATTTGCATTTTCCTTTAATGTCTGCTTTCTTCTAAGTTTTCTGTATGCTAAGGCACTTGGCCTTTCGCGATCTCCCTTTTCAGAAGACAAATGTTAATAATTCCAGCTATTGTGTAGGATTATTGTTTCTCTCACTGTATGAGTCCTTGTGGATTATGGCATTCCTTTATGAATAAGTGAAAACTAAATGTACAGCGAAGGAGGTCCTGCTCCGTGACAAGCCTGGACTGCTTTACGTATTTCACCATTGCTTTAACAAATGGCTGGAACAGTTTTTGTTGCCAAATTGGAGTTGGAGTATTGTCTGCGTAGTCCTACAGAAGCTCAGTTGGGCTTTCAAAATGCAGATTGTGCTCCCCTTCCCAAGCAGAGGGCTAGGGACCAGAGTCAAGGGAGAAAACTGCTTTTGAAATTGAAATTATTGCCATTGCAATTATGTCTGCAGCCAACTACTGGTAACGCATTATTTCAGCGTGTTTCCTAGCTGTCTGCCTGGAAACATTTCCAACTGGAAGTGTTGGCAGGTAGCGTCTTTCCTGACTGAGCAGGTTCTTGATGTATTACGGAGAATCAGCCTGTAACTTCCAATTGCAGTCCGAGTTTCTGTGCGGCCCGTTGATTGCACAGAAAGGAATTTCTATTGTGTTTTGCCGTCCCTTGCTTCCTCTTCCCCTGGCTACTTGACCACAGTGGCTCTAGTCCCACTCCAGAGGTGGAAAATGTGAGCAGGCTGTGCAAGAGGTGAAAGGTGCCACTCTGGGTGCTGCTTATCAGCATGGATGTGGTTTAATGACACTTAGCAGGGCTAAACCAAGATAAGAGAGGACAAAATGCCTCTTGATCTAAGGCTGACTTACACCGCAGCTCCTTTTTTCAAGGATTTACGGGCACTGACTAGATGAGCCAAAGGAAAGAATTGAAGGTATTATCCAAGAGAACTTTTTTTTTTTTTCTGGATTCCTGCAGGAATATAGTGATGGGGAAAGAGCGTGGGGTAAAGAACTGATCTGTCTTTGCTGGAAGAAGACTTTGAATACCGATAATTCCATATTTCTGCATAGGTCACTGAAAAGCATAAACTGAAGATGCAGTAGAGACCGATGGACCCTGTATTGGTTTTATTCTGATGAAACCCTCTAGCCCTGCTGCGCTGTAAGCTATTTGCCTTGCTGGTTTATGAAGGAGGTAACCATCCTAGTTTTACTTATTGATGACAATGAGACTCTCTTGATGGAATATGACTGCGTTTATGAGGCTGCTGATAACTTGAAAGAAAGGCCCTGCCACTATGGGGAAAAGCATCCAAGTATCTATGCCATTTTATGTACTAATATATTGCTTAGTTCAGTTTAAATATTCATCATTGTCATTGCTCTGGTGCTCCTTGTTTCTCATTAAATGCTCTGTCACTTGTTGGGGGTCACATTGAAGACTTCAGGAGAGGTGATGAGATCTAGCTGCAACTTTTCCTCCCCTAACAACCCTGGCAGCTCCAGCAGCAGCAGTTTTAAACTGGAGAGCTGGCAAGCTCCGAGTGGCTTCAATAGGAACTGTTATTAAATAGAGAAATCGGGATAATCGTGCCAGTCAAAAAGGCAGTTGAAACACTTGTGCTTTGTCTGCTGGGGGTTGCCTGGGTTCCAGGTGCTGCTCACTCCTATACCTTTTATGCAGACATGGGATGGGCTTTGGCAGCCTCCAATGGAGTTGACCTGAAGTGCAGTTTTCTTGCAGAGCTGGCAGGAGAAAATGTTGTTTAATAGTCTGCAAAAGAGCTCTTGGAGGGGGAGGAAAGGAAGGAAAAGAGGGTCATTTCCCACTTTTGTCTGAGTACTTTCTGCCTTCTTTATTTAAACTTACTGGAAGAGAAGGTATTTACGAAGATGACATCCTTCTCTCTGACTGTTTTTGGGCTTTATGTGGTGTAGGTGGTTTTCCTCCTGCTGACAATGTGTTTCTAAGTCTCAAAATAGGAGCATATCTGGAGCAGCAAAGAACTGGAGGACTCCTAAGGACAGATGCTTCTGTAACCGGGCTGGGTTGCCTCCTAGTCCAAGCAATCTTTGGGTTCTTGCCGTGTTGCGTACCGTGATCTGCTGTTTATGTTGCTCAAACCCTCCATAGAACAGGAAAGCTGTAGTTGACTATGAACTAACCCAGCTTCTGAAGTCATCGTGTGTGCATAAGGTGGGGAGTGGAGAAGGTGACGTATTAAATAGATGGAAAAATATGCTTGGGAATGAGAAGTACACGACACTGTCGGCGAGGAACCGGGGAGTGGCTTTGGGGGTGTGTGCTTCTCCTCGACTGCTGCCTCCCAATGAAGGGTGAGGTGAGTCCTCACCAGATCCACTCGTGGGCAACAGCTACACCAGTTTTTTTCCGCTGGCTACACAGCTTCCTTAAAAACAATTCACCTCCCATCAGCTGGTGAGAGTCCTTAAACAGGAAGGAGGAACTGCTTGATTATTTTTTGGTTTGTGTGGGAGGTTGATTGTCTCCCTTCTGTGTTTGTAGCCCAGTGATTGAATTCTCTTGCAAAATTTAGCTCTTTAAATTGCTGAATTCCTATCCTCTTGTGCGTGGAGAAGCTGGAAAATAAGCTGTAAGCACTCAAAAAAGAAAATATCGACTTCCCTTTTCATTAAAAGCCCAAACCAACCTTGAAGAAGGAGAGATTTTTATCCAGAGTCGATTCCCTTACAGAATAGAGGACTTCATTTTTCAAAGAACGTCTCTTTAAGATGGATTTTCAGTTGTGAGCAAGTATAATTGGAAGTAAACACCTTCCCAGAACCATTTGTACCCCCAGATGCCCTTTCTTTGTGCAGTGCTGCTGAGAGAATGTTCTCAGTATTTCCTGCAAGAGCCAAACACTTTTTTTTTTTTTTTTTTTTTCCTGGAGAAGAAAATCTTTCTCCTGGGATTCCTGTGCGATGGGAGGGATGTGTTGGTGGGCAGCGCCACCGCTGGGGCTGCCATCTATTCATCACTTCAGCCTTTTAGACCTGGTTTTATGTACAGGCACGTTTGGATGTAAATCACCACAGAGAATGAAAATAATAGAGACGCTCTCTATGAATTTTTCTGAACGCTTAGTGAAAGCTGTTTAGCTTTATCACCCTTTAGTCTGATATTTGTTGTCTTCTGGAGCCCCTTCCAGGTGCTGAAGTGCAGGCAGGGCTTGCTGACTGAGCAGAAGGGGCTCTGTAGGGGTTTGAATCGCTGCTTTAAATTTGTTTCAAAGCTTTTAGATTTTTTCATCCCACTCGAATCTCATTTTACCTCCCTTATCTTATTTTACCACTGTTTACCAGCCTAACTGGTCTGGTTTTTCACCTGGTTTATTAAATAAAGCAGTGATTCCTTGTTGGGGTTAACTGGATCATAGAATCATAGAATAACCAGGTTGGAAGAGACCCACTGGATCATCGAGTCCAACCATTCCCATTAAACACTAAACCATGTCCCTCAGCACCTCGTCCACCCGTCCCTTAAACCCCTCCAGGGAAGGTGACTCAACCTCCTCCCTGGGCAGCCTCTGCCAGTGCCCAATGACCATTTCTGTGAAATTTTTTTTCCTAATTTTCATTCCTAAACTTCCCCTGGTGGAGCTTGAGGCCATTCCCTCTTGTCCTGTCCCCTGTCACTTGGGAGAAGAGCCCAGCTCCCTCCTCTCCGCAACCTCCTTTCAGGTGGTTGGAGAGAGCAATGAGTTATAGAGAGCAATCAAGTTTGTGATTGCCCTTGAACCGAACGTTTTTTGGCACTTTAAGTAGCACCAAGAGCCAAAGCAAAACTCTGCGGCCCCGAATGTCCCTGCCAGGAACAAATGGCTAGAAACGAGGACAAAATTCCCTGCGAAGCAGCTCTGCTGGCTGCACCCCAGTCCGGCTGCCTGCTGCTCGCTGTTATCGCTCGCTGGGAAAAGGATCACGTGAAGAGGCGGAGAGTCAATCCCGCAAAGCCTGAGCCGTATCGTGGTGTTGCTGGTGGGATCCGGGGAGCTTCTGCCTCTGATGGCGTTGGTGACTCGGGATCAGATCCAACAGGTAAGGAGCTGCGCTCCGCGGAAGGAGGAGGAGGCACTGCTTGTGAGAGATGGTCACTATCCATCACCCTGGGATCAGATCTAGCAAAGATCTGATTTTCAAACGCTTCATATTCTCAGTTCCTGGCGTTACGTTCGTTTTGAGCGTGTGAGGACCCTGTTGTGGCTACAAACTCTTTCACAGGGCAACTTGCCCCGCGGAGCTCTTAGAGGAATTTCTCTCACGCCCTTCTGGCTCTGCTGCTCTGCTCTCATCCGCCAAGCCAGAATCTGCCTGTTGAAGGATAATCCCCAGGGTGTTCTATATAAAGAAACTCCAGTGCTACCAGAGTTCACTTCATTTTGCAAGGGATTGTGTAGGCAACCGTGAGAAATCACCTAGGGGCTCTTCCCTTAGAGAAAACAAGGCTTTCCAGCTTGTAAAGCATCTCATTCTTATTTGGAACCCAGGTACCACTGTTCTGATCACGTTAGCAGGCTTCGCAATTTAATAGTTGCAGGTTGCACACCTTAGATAAGAGACCCCTGAGCCACAAAGGCTCTAGCGATGGTATCTCCTCTGCTTTGTGGACTGAGGGGTTGAAATACCCCGTTCTTAACTGCATGGAATCTAAGCCTGTTTAAGAATAAATCCTTTGCAATAGAAATCCCTCTTGAAATTAAAATTTAAGAGCAGGTTGTCCAGCTGCAGACCTGAAGTCGGGATGCTTTTTGTTCTGAGCTGAGTCACAGCAAAGGGCCAGAACGGTTTTCTCTCTGCTGCTTCCCCTGGGGACTCTGGAGGAGAGCAATCACCTCGTCTTTTCCAGTTCCACAAGGATGGCTTCCTTGTCCTAGAGCACTTTTTCACCGCAGAGGAGTGTGACAGCATGAGGAATCAGATTCAGAGAATCGTAGCGGAGATGGAAGTGCCACCACACTGCCGCACCGAGTTCTCCACCAAGGAGGAGGAGCAGCTCCAGGCACAGGTACTGGAAGGAGAAAGGCAAAAAGCAAATAGCTGCTCAGGATTCGCTCTGTGTGAGCAGAACATGACACCATGAGGCACTTGCTCTCCAGCTTTGTACAAATCCTTGGCGGTGGGTGAAGGAGGAGAGGGTGCGTGCAGCTCTGCTGGACATTCAGCTCACACAGATCACCTTGTACTTGTTCTGCAGACAGAAAATAGGTTATTTTCCAGGCAGCCAGCAAAAAAGAGTGAGGTTAGCTTCTGTATCAGAGGTTCTTGTAAAGCCCCAATCAATGCCAAGAGATTTAGTGCCATGGAAAGCCTTTGTGAGAGTGGTTTCTATTGACTGTGTTTTGTTCATGCTGCGCCTTGATGGGGAAAAGATGCAGGTGAGTATCAACGCTTTGACCAAAGGTTCATTTATCTTTTCACAAGGATGCTATCTTTACCAGGCTTTTATCCCTGACAGGGTAGCTCAGATTATTTCCTAACCAGTGGAGACAAGATTAGATTCTTCTTTGAGAAAGGCGTTTTGGATAAGAAAGGTAAGCCCTGGCCGGTGTTATCCACGGGGAAGGGACAGGAGACAGGGGAGTGAGGGCTGAGGGGCAGTTTCCAGCTCTAGGGGTGATTCCTGCTTTGCAAACAATGTTAAATGCTGGTTTAATTTTGTAGGTAACTTTCTAATTCCCAAGGAGAAATCCATCAGCAAGATTGGCCACGGTACGTTTGAAGGAGGGAGTTTTGAGAGGGAGGGACCAAGGGGGGATGTGGCTAGAGGGTTTCTTCAGATCTACTCACTTTAAATAACCGTGGCCATCTGAGTTGAAACCTTTCTGAGCAGAGAAGCGAATTCTTCCCTCTTTGTTCCCTCTCTGTGCCTCCTGGGGCGACTACATCGATGACCACAGAGCTCACCCCTTTTGCCATTGTAGCAGCGCCCGTCTCTGCAACCCTGGGCTGTTTTCCTCTTGGTTTCTGCATTAAGTCCTTCAACTCGATTTCTACACATCAGTCTGCTTCTCCCCAGTTGCTCTGTCACAGCCTCTGCAATTCTATCTTCACTCTCTGCTGTCAAAGGACTGAAAAATCCTCCATTACAGCCCTTTCTGAAAACCCTCCTAGGAGGTTTTCGAGCTGCGCATAGCTCAGAGCCACTGACATGCAACAGCTTGGACTTCAGCCCTTCTCTCTTTTATGTAAGAGATTGTTTGAATGAATTTACCACCTCAGACCGATCACGTTCGGTACAGATCAAACCATCTTCTGTGTCCTGTGCAGTGGGGGCTGCTGACGCTGTCCTCCCTCCTCTGGTGTCACCAGCATCTTTTCTTTATCCTCACGGGTTTCAGTTTGAGCTCTTTCCTCTCTGCCAGCCACCGAGCTGGTATTTTGACCCTTTTTGTTTCCAAACAATACAAGGAAAACGTGAGCAGGTTTCACTGCACATGAACTTTGCACAGATTGAACTTCACTAAATTTGGAATTCAGTACTGAGAGTTCTCAGTCCTTTGGTTTTCTCAGAAAAACACTCTCCCCCTCCCAGCCCCCCTGCCATACTTCAGCTTTTCCACAGTGGAAGTGAAAACAACTCTAGATGCCTGCTGACTCAGCAACTCCACAACTCCAAAGGCTTCTCTAGATTTATTTTTTTTTTTTTGGAATTGTTCCTTTTGGTCGAGTCTTGCTTCGTCCCTTGCTCAGGAGCAGCCCCTGCTGGACCCAGTCATAGACACATAGACACATAGAATGGTTTGGGTTGGACGGGACCTTAAAGTCGCATGTCCTTCTGGTAAATTTGATCACGATGAGATGGATTCATGATTCAGAGTCTTTGCTTGATGGTTTCCTTGGAGCTGGACTGCAGCAAGCGTCTGTGTTCCGACAGCTCTGACCTGTGGACTGTAGCCAAGGATAAGCCCCAGCTCATTTTTGCAGTAATTACCTTTCTGGTAGATCTTAAGAGTCACGTTTATAAGGGGTGGATTCACCTGTCTGCCTCGGGGTCACGTGTTGTTGCATCAGCACTTGCACCATATAAAGCTTCATCACATAATACTAAGTTTTTAGAATCATAGAATCATAGAATAACCAGGTTGGAAGAGACCCACCGGATCATCGAGTCCAACCCTTCCTATCAAACACTAAACCATGTCCCTTAGCACCTCGTCCACCCGTCCCTTAAACCCCTCCAGGGAAGGTGACTCAACCCCCTCCCTGGGCAGCCTCTGCCAGTGCCCAATGACCCTTTTTGTTCACTGTTATACACTGTTTTTATGTAGCTGCAGTTTGTGGCCAGTGAGTGGTTATATCTCTGTTTCCTCAAGAAGATTGTACAAGCCTACAAGTGTTGTATCACCTTAAATGTGATAAGTCACCTAGATCCACTCTTGGGAGGGATTGAAGCTTCTGGTTGCAATTTATCTTGGTTGGTTGTCGTCTCTGGAGCTCATCGAGTGCTGCCAAGTTCCTTTTGTGTTAATGACATCTTCAGCCTGAGCCTTTTGTTTCCCTTCAGCTTTACACGCTTACGATCCTGTCTTCAAGCAGATCACCCACTGCTCCAAGGTGCAGGTGAGCTGTCACCGTTCGTAGTCTGGAAAACACTAAATTATGGAGTAGTTAATGGAAATGTTCTAGACTCTTAAATGGAGTCATTTTCTCCTTAAAAGGAAATTTAACTATCTTCAAGGAATGATGCTTTATGCATGAAAAGCAGCAAACATAAATTTTGGGAAGTTTTTTTACAGGAATTGGGAAGAAAACTGGGCCTTGAGAGACCAGTAGTTGTGCAAAGCATGTATATCTTCAAGGTACGATAATTCAAGTTGTCTTATCACTCCAGAACTAAGACTCCATTAGGTGGGAAGCTGTGAACTCCTCCCTTCACACATCACCTTTCTCTCCCTGCAGCAACCCGGCATTGGTGGTGAAGGTGAGACTCGTATTATCTCTACAACACACTGCAGATAATGCTCCTTTGGGAAAGGAATATTGCCAGGAAAAAGGCTTAGAATCAGATTTAAGCCTGTGAGGTTTGTGGTCTGTATCTTCTTAAAATTATTAAACAGCATCCGTGTTTTCCAGAAACCTTCCTACCTCCTTGGCAGCTTGGACAAAGCTTGCAGCAGGCTGAAGGGTGTATTTTTGTGTACAATTTAATGTCTGGCAGATGGGTGGGCAGGATAGGTCAGGTCAAGGAGAACAAGCCAGCTGTCCTAGCAGAACCGCTTTCCTCAGGCGTTAAAAGCCTGAGTTAACTGTTAAAAGACAGAGTTAACTGTCTCTCGTCGCAGTGACACCGCACCAGGATGCCACCTTCCTGCACACGGAGCCTCTGGGGAGAATCCTGGGCTTCTGGATCGCCCTGGAGGACGCCACGCGGGAGAACGGCTGCTTGTGGTTCATTCCTGGCTCTCACACCAGTAAGATTTGTGGCATTTGGTGTGTGCTGTAAAATTTGTGCCGTCCTCGTGCCGAAGGGTGGAAGGGTAACCCAGACCCCGTTGTGGTCTCGGCATCTCACGGTGCCTGCACAAGCTCACTGCTGCCCTTGTTTGTATGAAGAACAACTTTCTTTGCTACTAAAACCTCCTCCTATGCCGTTGTCAAACCCACAACCATGTTTTTCAGCAGGTTGTTAGCTGCTTCACTTTGCTCTTGGCCGCTGGTCCGTTAGATGAGTCCAATATAATTATACCGTTTAATTTAAAAAAAGATAAAGGTGGTATACACGACTGATGCTGTGTTCAATCAACATCTAGCCTAGAAACAAAGAGTACAAAACACTGGGGAAAGGAAGGACAGTCCTCCTGAAATTTTATTTACACTAGAATCTATTAAGGTGAGGGCCATTAAAACAGTCCTTGAGGCTTTTCTTTTCACGTTACCGTTATTTCAGAAGCTTCCTTTGCAGGGTTT
Organism: Phaenicophaeus curvirostris; assembly: GCF_032191515.1. NCBI lineage: Eukaryota > Metazoa > Chordata > Aves > Cuculiformes > Cuculidae > Phaenicophaeus > Phaenicophaeus curvirostris. The sequence continues at coordinate 7,177,400 of NC_091411.1, forward strand.
GGACTTGGCCTTGCCAGGCCACTGAGATTTTAAGGCTTTGATGTAATGAAAGTGTTAAAACCACTGGGTCCTCTCCTCTTGTGGTGAAACAGGGCACCGCTGTGTGTGGGTGACCCCTCCACAGCTTTGGCTGCAGCCTTGAAAATCATAGAATCATGTTCAAGTCTGATCTGGACTCAGTTCTCCTTTTGCCTTCCAGAGTATGAATACACTGAGGAACCTCTTTTTAAATTTTTTTTGTTATCTTTTTCTGTCTTTTTTCACCCATCTGCTCAGAAAACAGTTTCTTTTCAAAGTTGCATCCTTCCCTCTGATGGCTTTAGTCTTGACAGCCCTGTGGAAGGGGAATAAAAACCCTCTTCGACACACACATCTGTCAGATATTGGTCTGATTATCAGTAAACAAAGCAAACCTCTAAGTCTAGACAAGGATCGCTTGGACACCATCCAAGGTGTTGGAGTGTCCAACAGAAGGAGCACACAGACAAAACCAGACGAGCTCCTTGAATGGCTGTTGTGAGCGATGAGCGATGCCGTGTCTGTAACCACCGTGGGATTACCCCTACGCTCTTCTGTTTTTCACTCCCTCTCAGGCACACTGATCAGCTTTAAACTGTTAATTGCTTAAGCATTCACTCTGTGAGCGTAACCATAGTGCTCTGAAGTTCCGCAGGCAGTCATCCCTCATAAATTCTGGAGTCGGCTGCGCTCTGGTTGCAATTTAGGGTCTTACAGAAAGGAGAAATGGAGCAAAGGTTGGCTTTGCATGGGTGTGTGACTGTTTGTGTTCCTCAAGGGCTGTGTTGTAATGCACAGGAAGAGCCAGAAAGGCAAGGTTCTTTATCAGTTTCTGCGACAGCTGGCAAATCCTAAACCTTTTTCTTAATAAAAACCCCCACCCAAATCACTATGGAAAAAATATAATATACTATAATAATGATTTTCTGATCATTGCCAGGAGAAATCACTGTTCTGCTATGCAGGGTGTAGCTAGCTGTTTAATTCTTATGTGTGTTTGCTTATTCCATGGATTTGTAGATGGAATTACCCGGAGAATGGTCCGTGCAGCTTCAGGTGCCTCAACGTGTGTTGAGTTTGTAGGGTCAGAGCCAGCCTACGACGACAGCCAGTTCATACCTCTGCCTATAAGTAAAGGTAAAACCAACCCCCAGACCAGTCTGCTGCACAGCTCAAGAGAAACAAAAGTCCTAAAATGGTATTTCAACGCTTTCAGCTTCCCTTCTGTTTTAAAGCCGGCGCTCACAATTTAACAAGCAGTACAGGTGTTTCTTTCAACCAGGTGGGCTCGTTCTCATCCATGGGGAAGTCGTCCATAAGAGTGAATTGAACAGCTCGGAGTCATCTCGCCACACGTTCACCTTCCATGTGATGGAAGCCAAAGACACCAGCTGGAGCAAAGAGAACTGGTAAGCTCACCATCCCAACGAGCGGCTGAGGAAATCAGAGCTTTCCAATGGGATAGGATAAAGTTTTCTCGGTGGTTTTGTGTGTGTCTCAGTTTCTGTTGGGAGTATCTCAGTTAGCATTGAGTTCGTATCCCAAGGACTGGAAGAACCTCTGAAATTCTCTTTTTACCTCTTTACTTTTTAGGCTCCAGCCAACTCCCGAACTGCCTTTTCCATCACTCTACACTTGAAGTTAGTGACTGGCTTCTGGAGTCAATAGCTGATCAGTATTCCTTTCTGATTGTTTATCTGTTCCCTTTAAATACAACCTTCACTACATCAGTGCTCACGACTAATTTATCCTCTTCTCGGAATGAGGACCCTTGACACATTTGAATCCCTGTTAGAAACTTCTTCTACGGCGTGAGCCCTACCAGTATGAGAACAGTCACCTAGTCCTTTTGGTGAGGAAACATCTTCAGTCTTGGGAATAGACCATTAAAGGCCATTGCAACTTGACTGGGACCAGTTAAGAAGTATTTCTTCTTGCAGAGACTCTCTATTTTCTTCTGTTTAAGTCTAGTGTGTTTCTTGGCTGTGTCGATCCTAGGAATGCAGGTGAACGTGTCGTGTGAAGGTGACTGACTCTTACCCTTGGGTTTCTGTCCTGCTGTTTGAATAAGAATGATCCTGTTGTGGGCAAAATGAAGTGGGAAGTCTATCTCTATTATCAGTCTTTTAAGTATTTCTAGCAGAGTGTTTGATCTTTGAGTGTGTTGATTACAAATATTACAGTTCTTACAGATTCGTGTTGAAATTATGGAAACGAAAATCCTCAATCAAAATCCTAACGTTTAAATAAAAAAAAAAAAAAGTCTCCCTTTTACCTTGCTCCTCTTTTCTTTGAGGAAGACATGGTGTGACCTTTTCCCAGTGGATGGGACTAGTGTAAAGTTGTCTGGCTGGTTTGAACCCTCAGCGTGCACAACGAGAGTTACCAGCACCAAAACCCCAACCAAACCAACTCGGAGCAAGGTGAAACCTGAGCAATGTTAAGAAATAGAAGTTAATGCGAGGCAAGCTCAAGCCTGGGTCCTGAACTGAAGTTGCGTAGGAGTAACGTCACTGGCACTGCTGCAGGGGCAACATGAGGTGTGAGAGTGGCTCATTGATGCACGAGTTACACCTTAAAACTGAATCATAGAATCACCAGGTTGGAAGAGACCCACTGAATCATCGAGTCCAACCATTCCTATCAATGACTAAACCATGTCCCTCAGCACCTCGTCCACCTGTCCCTTAAACACCCCCAGGGAAGGTGACTCAACCCCCTCCCTGGGCAGCCTCTGCCAATGCCCAATGACCCTTTCTGTAAAAAATTTTTTCTTAATGTCCAGCCTGAACCTCCACTGGTGGAGCTTGAGGCCATTCCCTCTCGTCCTGTCCTGTCACTTGGGAGAAGAGCCCAGCTCCCTCCTCTCCACAACCTCCTTTCAGGTAGTTGTAGAGAGCAATGAGGTCTCCCCTCAGCCTCCTCTTCTCCAGGCTAAACACCCCCAGCTCTCTCAGCCGTTCCTCATAAGGCCTGTTCTCCAGCCCCCTCAGCAGCTTCGTTGAGTACAGTGCTGAGTACAGAGGAAGCAGCTAAAGCTTTTTCCATATCTTTCCATCAGAAGAGTTAATAATTTAGAATAGCACCTTTCTGCTGAGGAGCAGGAGTTTGTTCTCCGGTGATACGCAGCTCTCCCTGCGGTGCACACCACCACCAAGTGCAAGGGCATAAATCAAAGCAAGAACCTGGCTTGGATTCTCAGGATTTCCTGTTAAATGTGAAGGAAACAGTCTAGCAGAGTTATGATTTTGGTTTTCTACAAAAAGTATCCGACAACTTATTGCATTATTAACCAAACCCAACTCCAGACGGGTTTGACACCCTCAGGAAAGGCAGGACCAAATCCCAGGACAGAATTAAAATTACTTTACTTGATTTGTTGATAGAAGCATTTTTATAAATTGATTAAACAAGAAATGCAAAAAGTCAAGAACTGTTTTAGCATTAGAAAAGTTTATTGACTTTAACAGATTTTCTGCTTTTGTGATTAATGTGTAATGAGTTTTGCCTGTGACTTCGCTTAGCTTTCCCCCCTATATTATTATTCCAAATTAAGTTAGAGTTTAAAATCTTGGAAGAGATTAACTTTCTTCTTGTTCCACAAATCTTCAGGGCTAGAACTGCAACCCTCCTGTTAGTTCTGTTTAGAATAAACGAGCTCTGACATTCTCAGACCTCCTCGACCCACCCTGGATAAACTCAGCTACTGCAGCTGAGTCTGAACTGTTTTCCTGTCCCTGCGCATCAGTTCAATTCTTAGTGATGGATACACTTGGACAGTTGAACTTGCCGTGTGGCACCTTCACTATAAAACATGCTTTAAATGCTCCTACAGAAACAAGGGGGTCACATATTCAGTAAGACAGGACTGCAGGACTCAAGACAACAAAACACATTTTGGTCTGACACCATACAGAGGCACAGCAGCACCTGAGAGGTTTATTTATTTATTTATTTATTCATTTATTCATTCCCCTCTGACTGACTTACCTCTTCTTCCTTTTCCTCTGGGCACCCAGAAGAAACATAACTTGGATTATTAAACACCAACGCTATTTTTATTGGTCACGTTTGTGTTCCTGTGAGAACATAAAGCACCTCATGCTGTTTTAAACAGGTGAAAAAAGACGACCAAACCAAACTCTTTATTTTAAATGGGTCTTTTTCATTTCTGTTTTTAACAACTGTATGTGCTGTACCAAATGTGGTGTTTAGATCAGCTTTGAGCTCTCATTACGATGCATAATCTAGTACCACTTTTCTCTAGAAAGGGAGAAATCTCTGTTCCGGGCAGTGCTTCTACGCCATAAACATTATCTGGAGGTAGAGAGGCAAGAGCAGATTATCGATTTGGGTAGTGTAAGCTTCCAAAAGAGAAACCAAACTCACAGATGCCAGAATCCACGCGTAGCTGGAGTTGAGATTCACATTGCTGTCAAAGATCAGAATAAGTGCCACAGCTATGATCTGAGCAAAAATAGCTGTCATTGTCCCTTCGACGGTTTTCTTTGTTCCCGGCCACTTGATTTCCCCCATGGTGCTGCCGAAAACGGAGGCGATGGTGTCTCCTACCCCTACTGCCAGCACCCCGGAGTAGGGAACCAGTGCTCCTGCCCCAGACAAGGTCCCTTTAGGAGCACAAGATCTGGGGAACAACCATACTGGGAGGGACATGCCAAGAAGAAGATAAATATGAGTCAAGATTAGAGGTCCACTGTCTCTTTCATCCAAGAAGAGAGACAGCAAATGCCTAAGGGTTTGGCCAAATGGTTTGATCCTGAAGTACCGAACGTACTCCAAGAAGATAAATGCTGCCAGACACAGCACTGCAGCAACGTGGAGGAGCTGGCGGTCATAGATTAGTCCAGGAACGTAAGTAGCTACAACAATGAAATGGAAATATTTCCTGGTTATAGTCGAGGCCTGGTGTTTTTTAGATTCGGATGATCTCTTAGCATTCTGGTAGAAAACGACGCCACACGCCGAAGCAGCCAAAAAGGTCCAGTAGACAAGAAGGTAAACTCTTGTCTGTGTCTGAAACAGAAACTGGAGTAGCCAGAACAAAGGGTTCCTCTGGATCAACCGGTACAGCCAAGGCATGATGACCCCTAAGCCTAGCACTGCTGTCATCATGTGGAAAAACAGCGAGGAGATCCACGTACCCGAGTCCATGAAAATGAAGAGCACAGTGAAAAAAAGCCCAAGAAGAACAACTCCAACAACTGCCACCAGAAGGAAAAAGTCTATGGGATCACCCCTGCCCTCGACTACGTTTAGTGAGCGTTTAATGAGCTGATTGAGAACAAAACTGATGCCTCCGAGAACAAGCAATGCTTCTCCGGGAGTAAAACATCGAGGTAACAAGTACAGCAAGACCATACTGAGGTAGACAAAAATCAGCAGCACCTCTAGGACCTCTATCACTTCTGAAACAGTCAAAGAGTGCTTCATGGTGTAGATAATGACACTGCCAGCCATACCGGTAAGTATGCAAGTGTTGGTCGGCACGGGTTTTGTGATGCCAACTGCTATTACGGATAAAAAGAGAGCAACCAGCATGCCAGTGGAAGCTACGACTATGCCAAAACGTTCGAAGTACACGATGCCCGCAGACCTGCACCTCTCCTTCATCACTATCCCCAGCAAGGGGATGACCATACTAGCCGGCAGGAGGCCGCTGTTGGCTGCTGCGCGGAACTGGAACACAGCCCCCCCCTGCTGGAGCAGACGGTCCCATTTGAATTGGACATAAAAAGCCTGGATGGTGAGAGCGACGGCACACCAGGAATATCGGTCCCACACCACGGCGTGCACGCAGAGAACGATGAGGAACACGACCAGGGACTCCGCCAGCACTGGCTTGTTTAACATGATTCCAGTCCAATGTGGCTCAAGCTTTCAGAGTCTTTCTCAGGAGTCCTGATGTGCTTAATAGTTTTCCATTAGGAAGAATTCTCCTTCATGCTACTGCAATTCCTATTTAGAAAAAAAGAAAGATTAAACAATTAAAGCAACTACTCGAAAAGTGAAAGCTTCCACACAGCTGTTTCATTCTTCAGCTCAATTTAAAGTGACAGCTCGGTGCCAATTGTTAATGTCAAAATAAAACTAGTGAGGTAATAGATGAGCCAAAACTGAGAATCAGAGCAGTCAGCTTGCAGTGACAGAAATGACCTACCGAATATCGGGGTGTTCAGATGCAGTTTTCAATATTTCTGTTGCAGCAGCTTCGGACTCAAATGCGAAGCAAACAAGCCATAAATATTCCCCTAAGGCTTCACTGTCATGGCGTGAATTTGCAGTGCAGTCAATTTAAAAGTTTAAAGGTAATCTTAGAACCTCATGTGGTTTTCACTGCATTTTTACACAATGCTCCTCCTTTAATTAAATATTTTTCCTCCCACTGCTGTGCAAACCCCCCGATACCTCTCTCTCTCCTCCCATTACTGGTGTCTGAACGTACCGAATACTTCCAGTACTGCAGCAGATTTACAATGCTGCGTAGTATTGACAATAGAAAAAGGAAAGAAAACATCACAATCATTAAAAATCATCCACTGGCATCCTTTATCTACTTTTGATCTATGACCAGAACAGTCAAGATAAGCTAAGTTGGAGACCTGAGCACAGAAAAATGAAAAGAACAGACCATCTTGCCTGTGCCCATGAGAGGATGCTCAGCACATCCTTAGTATTAAGCAGGTTAATTTGTTTTGCTTCTACAGCACTGCTGGGTCATGTTTGTTAGAGAGATATCGCTTCTAAAATACATTTCTAGTCCATCTTGACTACTGGCAATATACTGTTTAACCCCAGGCTGTGTTGTAGCCGTATGCTTTAACCATTACACAGCTTCATCTATGAGTAAACAGAGCCTTATTTAGTCTTCCTTGTTTTTAGAAAGGTATCAGCTTCATTGCTTGTTGATCCATGGCACAGCCTCTTCCCCTGGCACCTATTTTGATTGCTATTTTTTAAGCAATAACCCCACACTCCTGTTTCACACAGACTCTAGATCTGCTTAAATAAGTGAAATATTCTAATGCTAGTCAGTCATTAATGACGCCAGACAAATATTAGCAATCCTCAGCCCCAAAATCCATCACTGTTTTTTTATAAGAGATTTGTTTAACCTCTGGTGTGCACAGTTTTTCTCAAATTCTTCAAGCAAACCTAGTAAGAGCCTCTTGATCTTGAGCTAAAGCTGTCGTTGTTTTTGATATCCCCTCACTGCCGTGTCTTACTGACACTTACTCTGTTTACAGCACTTAAACGTCTCTGAATCAAAGCTCACAGCCCATGACAGCTCATTGTAAACTAAACTTGAACTTCTGGACTGTAAGATAAACAGTTGAGCTAATCAGCAACGCACATAACGACTCTATTAGGTTAAATCACATCTTACGTTCTTTGGAGTATTGTGGGCACTCAAACGCTGTGCAATCCTCACCAGCATCTATTGCTTTATTTCTCCTTAACCAGAATTTGATGTTATATCTCAGCCATTCATAAGCTGATAGAATTGTACTGGCCTCTCTTCTGGGTTCTTTGAAGACATCAACATCTATTTCTGCTGGACACAGAATGGCTGATCCAGTTGCAGGTATCCCTGCTGGACAAGATACCTCCAGCGGAAACTCTGGATGGCTTCATCCTTTCTGGCCCCTCCTTAAGCTGATGAACAGTAAGCTCATTAAATTCTGCTCACAGTATCTGCATAAGCTACCTGACAGATGGCTAGAAGTTTATGCAGAGTTCTGGTTTGGATTTTCAACCGGTATTGAACGGTGTCACCAGATTACAGAGCTGATCGAGACTTTGGTGGCAATATTATTGGTAACTACTGAAGCGCATACTCTCGGACTCCCTTCCAATGTGGGTCTGGAGAGTTTTGCTATTTATGACTTTATGCTGGAAACTTAATGATTAACATATTGCGTTACGGCATCCTTTGTGGCTTACCTTGAAGTACACAATCGCCAAACATCTTCATTGCGTTTACTGTTACTGTACAGCCAGATCAGGCCAAATGTAATCTTTTTGCCACCAAAATTGTGTTTTTAAAGAGATCACAATAAGAATCAACCATATTTTCAACAAAACAGAATTGTCACGGGCAACATCTACCTTGGACCAACAACTGTTCTGGGTTCCCACTCCCTGTTGTTTCTGGGCGCTGGGGAGGGGAAAGCTCAAGGCATATTTGAGGAGAGGCTGAGCTAATACTGCTCGCTAGCCAAAGATTAACATGTGCTCACGTTCCATCTGACAACTTCATGGCTGTGACCCAGCTCTTGCAGTAATAACGGCACATGAAGACGGTTTCCCCCACTAGGCAGCGTGCCTGCTGGGCTATTGGACAGGAATTTCGATAGCTGCTGACATGCAAACTGGCAACGTCACACATTTCGCTGCTGAATTACTTCATTTTTCTGTGCTAGATGCCATTCTCTCCTCTGCACCCTCTTTCCGGTAATGCGAAGCTCCTCAATGCTCTGCCCAGGACCTGGCTGAAAGAGCTGGGGGTGTTTAGCCTGGAGAAGAGGAGGCTGAGGGGAGACCTCATTGCTCTCTCCAACTCCCTGAAAGGAGGTTGTGGAGAGGAGGGAGCTGGGCTCTTCTCCCAAGTGACAGGGGACAGGACGAGAGGGAATGGCCTCAAGCTCCACCAGGGGAGGTTCAGGCTGGACATAAGGAAAAATTTTTTCACGGAAAGGGTCATTGGGCACTGGCAGAGGCTGCCCAGGGAGGGGGTTGAGTGACCTTCCCTGGAGGGGCTTAAGGGACGGGTGAACAAGGCGCTGAGGGACATGGTTTAATGATTGATGGGAATGGTTGGACTCGATGATCTGGTGGGTCTTTTCCAACCTGGTAATTCTATTGCTCCCCGTTTTCTGCCCATGTTGTGATGCCCATCCCGGCTGCTCTAGGAGGGGAAGCTTCCCCCTGCCGTGCTCCCAAAGCCCAGCGGCCCTTGCCTCGCTGCAGCACCTGCCTCTCTTCCCTCTCCCCCACGCTGCGTTCACGCCCCGTCCCTCCGCGCCGCCCTCGCTGTCCTTCACCCTCAGCCGCGGCCCCCTACGACTAAAGAGACACGACGGGGAGGGTCGGGGTGGCCGCAGGAGCCGCCGGGAGCGCTCGGAGGGTCCGCTCGTGCGATCCCCGCGTCCGGGCCCTCAGCCCGGGGAGCGCGACGCGCACCCACCTGCCCAGGACGCCGCCATCTTGGCGCCGCCGCCTGTCACATGACCCAGCCCCCACCCCGACCACGTGACACACCCCCGCCGAGCACGGCCGCGGTCACGTGACAAGGGGGGGCGCGCGCGCGCGCGCCAAGACCGAGTCCGGCGGTCGCGGGGGGCGGAGCGGTTTGCCACGATCACGTGACTCTCCCCCCCCCCGGCCTCGGGGAAGGGGCGGGGTCAGGGCCCGCGCGGCCGTGGTCACGTGACAGGGGGGGGGGGGTCCGCGCGCCAAGATGGCGCCGGGCGGGCTGAGTGCGAGGTGCGGGGCCGCGGCGGCCGCTCCGGCGGGGGGAACGGGAGCGGGGGGTTGGAGGGGAAGGAAGGGTAAGGTAAAGCGGCCTCGTCTCTCCTTGCAGGGTCCCCTGAGCGGGGGAGACGGGCAGGGAAAGAGAGGCGCCCCGCCGCGAGCGGAGCGGGGGCGTTAACGGCAGCGCGGCCCGCGCCGGCCCGGCCCCGCCTCTCGCTCAGGGCTTTTCCCCCCTCAGCGAGGCACTTTGAGGGATTTCGGAGCGCTTTTCGCGTTCTTTTCGCCTTGCCGTGCCGCCGGAGGGGCCGCGGGGCTGCGTGCGAGCGGCGGCTCGGCGAGGTCCCGGTTTGGGGGGTCCCGGCGGGGCTCCCCGCGCTCTGGGGGCTCCCCGAGCCTTTCGAACAGGGTGGGGATCCCAACGAAATCGTGAAAGATGAGGCGGGGAAGCGGTTTGGTGACTCTCGGGCTCAGGCGTCGCTTCAGAGCGGTGCCTTGGTTGGCCGTGGGCACGCTTTTGGACGTTATTGTAACGCTTGTAGACCCTAGAACCTTCCTGCCTGTCTTAATTTTTATTAAATTGCTGTCTCTAACCGCTCACGGGGACAAGAACACCACTGTTATATTTGATCCTGTAAGGAGAGCTTGCCTTCCTTGGCGGGTGTGGAATCTAATTAATGAGTTGGCTGCAAAACCCTGTTTTATTCACGGAAGAGGTTAGGATGGAATGAAGAGCAGGCAGCATGGCTCTGCTGGGCTGAAGAACTCTGCTGGAATGGAACTACAAAGTTCTGGTTTTTGTAATATTCTGGCTGTTCCAGTGTCCTGTGGGGGCTGGAGAGGTGGCACCCGCAGTGGGTGGCCAGACGGACCACGGGGAGGTTCGTTAGCCTGTAGACAGGGAGGTGTTCCTGCCTGGCAAGGAATTAGCAGGTGAAAATTGCATTGGTAGGTGTACGGAAATAATAGGTATTATCATTCCGTTAAGTGGCACCATGTGCCAGAAGTTGCAGATGACTCTCGCTGCCATAGTGAGTTATTTTGATGAAAGTGTTCTAAAAATAAGTCAATGACTGTTCTTATAGACAGTCTTTGCGTGGGGAGCTGTGGTGTTTAAGTCCTCATTTGCATTACATTGCTATCAAATCAGCATTTGTCTGAGCTCCCAGAATACTCTTTTTGCCAACATCCTTTTTCTGAGCTGCAGTAGGGAGACTCGCTTTTCTTGGATGCGTACGCCAGGGTCAGGTAATACCTTATAATGCAGATTGGCTATTCTACAGAGTTCTGGGTGATAAATTAGAAGCCAAGGGTAAATGTTCTGAAGATTTGTGGCAGATCGTTCTGCCTTCTATGAAGGTATGGCAGGTTTTCACTTCACCCAGTTTTGTGTTCCACTGAGAGCGAAGGATGGAACTGTTATGGAAGATTCTATTTGCAGGAGAGCATTGAATGTAACTGAATAAAATATTCTGTATTTTCATTAGTTTTTTTTTTTTCCTCAACCTCAAACATCCACTTAGCAAAATCGCTTTGAGCTAAGTAACTGATATGAAGATGATGGTTCTTTGCTGTGAGCTTCAAGTGTATCGACTGTCACTGTCTTTAGGTCTTTCCTGAGTTCTTCCAGGACATCTGAAAACTGATGTTCCTTAAATTAGTTTTCTTATATTGCAGTGTGATCTGCTCTGAGTTATTTGCAGGTTTGAAAAGCTGTAAGCAAATAGTGTTCATCATTAAAATACTCTCTACTTTGTCCCTTCATATGCAGGAGCAGCAGAGAATTGTGGACGATTCTCCTGGGCAGATCAGCTTTAAGAGAACCAGTAAGTCCATGTCTTACTGAGCACGTTTACTCGTCACTGAATGGATTTCATGGAGGAATGTATCATTTGTACATCTGTTTGGATATTAGTGAGATATGAATGAGATACGTTTTGCTGCTTTTCCCTCTTCCTCAGTGCGATTTTTGTTCCTCTGTCTCTGCTACTTGTTCATTCTTCCACTCCTTGTTTGTAGCTGCTTCATGAACTGCCTGGAAGGGTGTGTGTGAAAAGGTCGTTCCCTTTCTGGAGCGGACACAAGTGCTGCTTTCTAGACTGGCTGGCCTGGGGTATTCATGAGTGGTACAGCCTGCTTCCGTATTTTCTGGGACCGAGCCCGTGCTTTCAAGAATTTGCCCAGAGGTTGGAAATCCAAATATTTCTGAACCTAGTCCATTGCCTCCTATTTCCTCTCCCTTCCTGTGATTAGGCAAGGCAACAAGTTTTCTCGCACCTTGAATCAGTCTGAATCATAGATGTTCATCTTGTGTTGTCCCTGTCTTTTTGTGGTGGTGGAATTTCTTTGCCTAGGTTGAATTTAACAAATCTGGTACATGGCAACGTACGCTGTGGAATCCGTTCAGTAGTGTTTGGTTCTTTTTTAGGCACAGATCGCAGCAGAACTGAACAAGCATTGGCAGAGGTTGTTAGAGGGACTTTCATACTATAAACCGCCAAGGTACAGTGATTTCCTGATTTTAGATGTTAATCTCTAAAATGAGGCCTCATCTAATAAGTAGAGGAACATGCAGAATATTTCTGATTACATAAAAATAGATTTGTACTCTCTTGCATGATGTGAGATTTCAGAAGAGGAATAGTAACAGGAAGTACTTAAACACACAATGTTTTTGGGCTTGAAAAACAGGCTGGGAAGAAGTAACAGCAGTTTCTGATGTCGTTATGAAAGTTTGATAGCTATTTACTCTTGCCTCTGTGGAGCTGCAGCAATCTTATGGAAGTGTGCAGCCTGTGGAGAAGTGACTCCGTGATGCTCAGTCACCCCGGAAAGATGTCCAGATTCCCTGATTAGAAAAGGTGGAATGAGCATAGCGTACATTTATTGTGGTGATGATTGTGAACGATTTAAATTTTGTCTGGTGAGAAGATTATAGGATATTGCTGTATGAAGCATTGATAGGCCATTGAGGAAGAAGCAAATTATAGAATCATTAATGTTGGAAAAGATCTCTAAAGATCGTCCAGTCCAACCCTCAGCCCAACCCTGTGGTGCCCACTAAACCATGTCCCAATTAAAATGATAAAGCTGATAACTTTGAGATTAAGCCTCTTGAGTTCATTCCTTGGGGTTGCTGCATTTTTCACGACTAAAATTTCTTTTTTCTTTAGCACGGACTCGGCAGAAAAAATAAAAGCTGATAAAGATGTGGCTGCTCCCTTGAAAGAGCTGGGTCTGAGGGTCAGCAAGTTTTTGGTGAGTGAAGATGGTGTTCTGATTATACTTTTTATCCCTGCGATTGGAATGCATTGTTGCTGGGATTCTTTTAAGTAAGCTTCTTGATGTTGAATACAGGTAAACTTGGGTTCCTTTCAGTTCAGAAGAAGGGTGTTAGAAGTACATGTTGGGGCTGTAGTTGAAAATTTTGAAGTCATCAGTAACCTTGAGGTGCCTCAGTTGTCCTGGTTAACACCCCATCCTGCTTTTGTTTGTTCTTGAGCTCTTTCAAGACATCTGAAACTGCTCCGTTATGAACCGATACCCCTAAAATCAGCTGCCATTTTTGAAAATGCTGTTGGTTTACTGGCAAGGTTATGTTCCTTCAGGCTGGAAGCTGGAATTTGGTGACTGATGGCAGTACACTTTTTAAAATCACTGTCACTCCTTTTGCTGAAGCTAAACTGGCTACATCTAAGTAGCATCAAAGCTGATGTGTTTTGCCTTAAGCGGAAGTGTTGACTAAGCGAGCATCTGCTTGATGCAAAAAAGTTTCTTTTGTCACACCTTGGAAGTTACTTCTTTTGCAGAGAAGAGCTGCCCGAGTGTTTGGAGAGAATCTTCATCTTTAATGAATTCAGTTTCCTTTTATTCATTTCAAAGCATGTCTCTCTTTTTCAGGGTCTGGATGAAGAGCAGAGTGTACAGTTGTTACAGTTATATCTTCAAGAGGATTACAGAGGAACAAGGGACTCCCTGAAGGTCCGTAGTTCCCATTTATATTCTGTTTGCTCCACCTCATTCCTTAATACCAGTGGCTTGTTGATGTGTATGGTCATGTGTGAGTCTGAGTTCTGGTTTGGAAATAGCTTTTTAGCTTTTCTTCTCTTGCCTACAATGCTCAAGTGAAAAGGAAAAGTGCTAGCAGATATCCAGGCGTGACTTTCTAGTACCTCTTCCTGCTTGAATCCCTCTGCAGGAGCTGTCTTGCAGAAGCACAGGAAAGCTACACACTTGTGAAGGAGAGTGAGTGGAGGCGAAGAACAAATACATTTTTAACAAAATGAGTGATTTTGCTTCGTGCTTTTGGGATCTGTCTTTCCAAAAGCAATGTAAAAAAATTGTCTTTTGTTTATCTCAGTCTTTTTTTTTTGGCAAGAGTGTATTTTATCTGTAGGTATTTCTGCATCAGGTAATTCTTTATTTTGTTGTGTTTTGCTTACAGACAGTTCTTCAGGATGAAAGGCAGAGTCAGGCTCTGATGCTGAAGGTTAGTCAATTCCATTTATGTTTGCGTTTCAAAAGATCTCTCAACCGAGAACCAACTTTATTTCTGTGGATCCTGAAAATCTTGGAATTGTGGAATTATAAATATTCCTTTTCAGATTTTAGAAGGCCCTTCTGAAATAGAGGGATGTATGTGAAGATTTGAACAGTGTTAATAGCTGCTAGAGAAATAAATTTTAGGTTTCGTGTCAGGGAATTTAGCTGGGCAGACACGTTTCCCAAAGCTTATAGATTTACATGTTGTTGTCTCAAGTGACAGCTCTGAAATGGAGACTGATGATCGTAGCTGACAGAGGATAATGGGGATGAGGAATGAGAGATCACCTGTGTCTTTTTGCTTTTCTTTTTCACTTTTCTCACTTAGCAGTGTAATCATAGACGTGTCCCCGTGGGCATGTTTTATTGAGTTCGGGAAAGTTAATTATTTTTCTTAAGAACTTAAAAACTGCTTAATTGGAACTCCATCCATGGTAGTGTTTGAGTGTTGTGTATTCTCGTGCTGAAGGCCTTGGCAGTGCACGGGAGAGGGTGTGGGAGCTGGGCCCTGTAGCAAATTGACATCACGCTGTATTTTCGCAGCTTGCCGACTATTACTATGAAGAGAGGATCTGCATTCTGCGCTGTGTCCTCCACCTGCTCACTTATTTTCAGGATGAGAGACACCCTTACACAGTGAGTACAGGCACTGATATCATTGACATAGGCTAAATATGTATGTTGTGTAGGAATTGTCCACTTGTGATTGAAGAAGGCAAGTGAGTGTGCGCATACAAGAAGTTCATGTATTTATTTCTTTGTTTAAGGCACAATACTTCCAATGTGTTGAGAAGTTGGACAAGGAGCTAGTTCCTAATTACCGGAAACAGTTCGAAGCGCTGTACAAAGCAGAAGCTCCTACGTGGGAAACGCATGGAAATCTTATGGTATTTTGTTTCTTGCTGTTATTTATCAAATTTATAAAGTCTTTCCTTATATGTAGTGTATTGGAAAAGGCATATGTGCAGAGGCAGTTAAAAAGAATGTTTCTCCTGGTCCAAGAAACCTAAAATTTGTTTTCTTGTTAACAGAAAATGCATTTGCTTAGAAACAGAGAGAGTGGCATGGAACGTATTGTTCCTTGTAATAAATCCTTGGATAGCTCCAGGCTATCTGACCCATTTATGTGTAGTTGTTCATAATTTCTCTGCATCAGCACGCGTTGTATCTACAGTGGCTTTCTTTGCCATTGATACAAACCACTGGGTACACAAGCTGTTGAAACGCTTCAACACTTCTCCGTTTCTAACTGCTTTAACTGACTTGTGAGCTTTGATGTCTGATGGTGGGACTTTTCCTTGTGCAGACAGAACGCCAGGTTTCCCGTTGGTTTATGCAATGCCTTCGTGAACAGTCCATGCTCCTGGAAGTCATCTTTCTCTACTATGCATACTTTGAAATGGCACCTGATGAGCTTCTGGCTTTTGCAAAGATGTTCAGAGAACAGGGATTTGGCACGAGGCAAACCAACAGACATTTGATAGATGAGAGCATGGATCACCTGGTGGATCGTATTGGGTGAGTGTTTATTTGTGACGCGAATATAGAAAAAACCAATTGTTTTCCTCAGTAAAACAGTACTTATAATTCTAGGTACTGTCTCTTATAATCACTATTTCAAGTTAAGCTGCTTGTGGTGGAGGCAAAGTAGCTTTTCTGGCGACGTTGGAGATTTGTGGCAAAATGAAGGGGTGATTGCAAAGTAAAGAGTTATCCGTGTACTGGCTTTAACCTAGCATATCATCTTGCCTCTGATAAGAATGGCAATGAGGACACAGTGCCATTCCTTGGATGGTCTAGTGGGAAAGTGGAATTACATCTTCACAGTCCTGTGCTGCTGCCTGGCTGGCAGTCTGACCTGTATTGTTAACTGTGGTGC
Organism: Phaenicophaeus curvirostris; assembly: GCF_032191515.1. Taxonomy (NCBI): domain Eukaryota; kingdom Metazoa; phylum Chordata; class Aves; order Cuculiformes; family Cuculidae; genus Phaenicophaeus; species Phaenicophaeus curvirostris. Next base: position 7,193,328 of record NC_091411.1, read on the forward strand.
CTCCATTCAAGCTACTGTGGGACTGCTAAAATGGCAGTAGTGTCTTCTTTTTGCTGCCTGGGACGTAACTGGAGCTGCAGCCAAGGGGAATTAAAATAATATACCTGCATTTCAAGGCAAAATTTGGTTTGCCTGCTGTTAATTTCATGTAATATGTCGTTGCTTCAAAGAACAGCAAGCTAAAGGTTGTTTTTTTATTACTTCAAATTTTAAAAAGCCTTCTGAGTTCTTAAATAAATTTTTTGATGACCTTATTTTTTATTCTTTTCCTGCTTGTAGCTACTTTAGTGCTCTTATTCTGGTGGAAGGCATGGAAATCGACTCCCTCCATGAGCGTGCTTTGGATGACAGGACAGAGGAGCACAAGTTAGCCAATAATGAACGCATCCACCAGGTAAAGCACTGGCAGAGTAACTTATGATTAGGCCTAGTTATACAGAATTTGTAGAAAATGCAGTCAGCCGTATGCTTGCCGAGTGTGGATTTCTTTGTCTTATTTTGCTTTTGTCTTGTCCCTGTGCAGGAGATGGACAATCAGCTGCTGCAGCTGGGGGATGTCTCACACCACGCTCCGGTGCTTTTGGCCTGGGCTCTTCTCCGTCACACTGTAAACCCCGAGGAGGCCACAAACATTATCAGGAGAATGGGCAGCACTGCTATCCAGCTCAATGTTTTCCAGTATCTAACAAAGCTTCTGCAGTCGTTGAGCAGTGGGGGGAAGAATGTGAGTTTCTTATCATTGCATATATAAGTTCTTCAAGTTTTTTAACTGCTGTTGATGTCAAGGTATCATGGGAATTGGATGATTTTGAACCAGTGTTCTTTCAAATTAGATCAGGTTTTAAAGCAGCGAATACAGTGAAGCATTTATTAGCATCTTGCCTTCTTTCAATGAAGATCAGAAATCAAGTTGAAACAAAACAGATTTTTATGTCCAAAGAATAAAAAAAAGCTTTTGTAAGTTGAGGAGGTACATCTCTTGAGCAGGATAGACTGCATTTAATCACATTTGTTCCTTTGCTTCCATGACTGCGCTTGCCACTATGCATCTTGAGATGATTTAACTCTGCACTGTTCTCTGTGTATGGTTTCATTAGGCAACACTGTGTATGACAGCAAACTACTTTGCAGGCAGAAGGCAGTGAAAGCAAATAATTTTGATTTCTATGAACACCAAGTGCTTCTTTTTCTGATGTTTGGAAGGCACTTCTAACAATAATTGTAGTGGCAGGATTTGTCATTTTGGTGAAATAGTTCATGTCTTGTGGAGCTTAACTAATGACTGGTGCCTGTTTGCTGCCTGGCTGCTGACTGCAGCTAGGGTGTATGAAAAAGGCAGTTACTCGGTTTGTAAAGGAGGCTGAGAAGAGTTACAGGGTGTTCAGTCTTTTCTGTAACAGCCTGGCGCGTTCTTTCTTCGCAGTGCACTGCCAGCACAGCTTGCATGTGTATCTATGGACTTCTTTCCTTTGTCCTCACATCACTGGAGTTACATACGTTGGGCAGTCAGCAGGTAAGTGTCTAAGGCTCATTGTGTCTGTTACTTGATTTAAAATAACCTGTCATAACTGATGCTAGTTACTTTTGTTAAATTGTAATCCTGCATTTCAGACTGCAAACTTTGTGACTCTAGATTACCACAGTGATTTTTCCTACTGCATTTACACAATGCAAACTTAGTAAATACCTCTGCAGACTGGCTGATTAATAATGGAAGAGGATATCTTGCACTTGAATTTCTGTGAATTTGAAACTAATTGCTGATGTGTTATTTCCAAAGCAATGGAAATCAAACATACTCCATTTTCAAGTCTGAGAATACATCATATAGCCCTTTGCTGATATTACAGACGTATTTGTCCTGGATAAGGATGAAACATGGTTTTAGGCTGGCTGTGTGTTCTGGGTTTGGATGTGTTGGGTGTTTTGACTTGGCTGGAAAACGTAGAAACTTAAATTCCAAAGATGTGGCAGAACTTGGTTGGGATGAAATCCTCCTGCGTAAAATAACTTTTATTTTCTCCATCCTCTCTTCCTTTGAAGGATATAATTGATGCTGCATGTGAAGTTCTGGCAGCTTCCAGTATTCCTCAGCTCTTCTGGAAGACAGTGAGTGTGTTAGCCACTTCTTTGACCTACCTTGCTTATAGCTAAAAGCTGATACAAGACCCCATTTTAGGAAGGGAACAGACCGATTGTTTGTTTCATGAGTTTCTAGGAAGGCCTGAGGAGTTAGTGTTCACTTGTATCTATTTTTGATTTACTTTTGCCCTTTCCTGCCTTTTAGGTACAGCCTTGGCTTTACCCTTGAAGGATACTGGAACAAGTTTTAATATAGGTGATAGTTTAAACCAGGGCTGTGGTTGCAAGGATTGAACTAACAGCTGGCAAAAGCATTGTGCTTATTTTTTTGTTGTCACAGAATTAGGATGATCTGTGATGCATTATGATCTTACTTCCTGCCTTTTACTTGCACACTGCCTCATGCTTTAGTCTGTGCAAGGACTGGAGTGATACTTTTGTGCATGATTAATGTTAAATGTACAGCTTAAAAAGGAACTGTATCCTTGTGCTCTACTGAGATCATTTTAGTGTTTCTTTTTAGTGATAGGACACTGGTTTTCTGTTTCCACCACCAGGAACCTACTGCGGGTCTGGGCATTATCCTGGACAGTGTGTGTGGGATGTTCCCACATCTTCTCACTCCTCTTCTTCAGCTGCTCCAAGCCCTTGTGTCTGATAAGTCTACTGCAAAAAAGGTAAGAGGATCTTTCTTGGTGTCTGGGAGATGGTTTATTTCAAGAGAGGGCTGACGTACTATGTGATAATGCTGTGTGATTCCTTCTTTCCATTGCATGTGCATATTTCAATTGCAATCTTAGGTAACAGACATTAAGCTTTTGTCAAAGAACAATGGACAGTTCAACTCTAATGGCTGAAGATTAACATACTGTCAGATTTTTCTGGTTGTAATTTACTCGTAGAAGTTTGTGATTAAGTAGAAGTTTGTGATTCATTAGATGAGACTTGCCAGGATATGTGGGCTGTCCAACAATGTTTTGGTAGGTTGACATATTAGAAGGATATTATCCACATCAAGAAAACTTGCCTCTTCCTGGAAGTGATCTGGTTAATTAATTAAGAAGGTCTGTCTCTTTGCTGTATTATTTAAGCTCTCTCTGTATTCAGGTATACAGTTTCCTGGATAAAATGTCCTTCTATATTGAACTGTACAAGCATAAACCTCCTGACGTGATCTCTCACGAAGATGGCACGCTTTGGCGAAGACAGGCTCCAAAGCTCCTCTATCCTCTCGGTAAGGAAACTGCTCTTAAACTTTTCTTATTGAAATGTTTTGGGGGAACTTCATTCTTTATCTGGCTTCTAACTCATGGGTAAGTTTGTGACTTCATTTCACCTACTGCTTCAATTTTAGGACTAGGTCAGACAAATCTGCGGATACCTCAGGGAACAGTGGGCCAAGTGATGCTGGATGATCGGGCATATTTGGTACGGTGGGAGTATTCCTACAGCAGCTGGACACTGTTCACCTGTGAGATTGAGATGCTGCTCCATGTTGTATCGACAGCAGGTGAGATAGGCCAGGAGTAGAAAAGGGAACAAATAATTGTTAGTCGGCATCGATTTGAAGTTAATAGTAGGATTGAATACTGAATACTTTCAAAAGAACATGGAATACTTTCGAGAAACCTGATTTTTTTTCATTATTATTATTATGGTACTGTAAAATCCACTGCAGAAGGCCAAGAGCATGTTGTGAGATGAGAAATTTTAGATGAGGGGATAAATGTTGAGGTGGATAAAATAAATGGTGTTTTTTGAATCATCGTGGGGGTGTGTGGTATGATTAATGTGCATCATTGCAGATTTGATTACTGCTGAAGTATGCTTTCGCGTTCTAGCATTAGTTATCTTTATGCAGATGTGATTCAGCATTGCCAGAGGGTCAAGCCAATAATTGATCTGGTTCATAAAGTCATCAGTACTGATGTATCGATAGCAGATTGCCTTCTGCCCATCACGTCGCGGATCTACATGCTCCTGCAGAGGTAAGTCACTGCCCAATATGAAGTCATTAACAGCAGAGGTACCTGAGAAGATATAATGAGCTGGAAGTGTGGCTTATTACTAATTTTGCCAAGAGCTTTGCAAGAAGTGTGTCTCAGCGCTTGAACTCCCCAAAACTGGTGTTTGGTTCTCAAGACCATTCTGGCTACACGCTATTTAATGCTTTGATGCAGTAGAATGGCCCCTTTTCCATGTCTTTTGCAAATGTTGTGCGATGTTATCCATTTAAAGGCATTTTTTAATTGGTAGCTGTATTTTAGTGAAAGGGGGATAAATCATATCATTAGAGCAGTAATTTCCAGGTGTTAAGACAGTTGTACTCATTAACTCTCCACTCAGTGTCAACTGCCTGGGAATTGATGTTCTGCTGCATAATTATTGTTGGCTGTGGCAGGCTGCTGTCTTGCCAGCCTTGCCTCTTGCAGTAAATTGATCTGCCTCAGGTGTCAGGGGGAGGTGGCAAGTCTAGACTGAAAGCACAGGCTCTTGTGCTTGTATTTACCTGCTTAGATTATAAACTCCAGTGAGAGAGAAGCTTTTTTGTTTAGAATGACAGTGTCTAGCCCACAGATGGCAATGCTTTTTATGCACAGTATTTCTTTTTCCTAGGCTAACAACTGTCATCTCTCCCCCTGTGGATGTTATAGCGTCTTGTGTCAATTGTTTGACAGTACTGGCTGCTTGGATGCCAGCCAAGGTGAGGAAACAACCTTCTAGGTTTGAGAACTGGCAGACACGCGTGTGTGAATGAGGGGGAATAGCTGTGCTTTTTCTCTTGCAGGTCTGGACTGACCTTCACCACACAGGGTTCTTACCATTTGTTGCCAATCCTGTATCCAGTATGAATCACATGATTAGGTATTTATCATCCCCCGGGCCTTTTTTCCTCAGCGTACTCATAACCTGTCCTAAGAGCTTTTTGCCAGCGTGAAATCTGTGTCTGACAGCTCTGACTCATGTCAGTCCTGCTATTCATGTAGTAAACCCTCTTTTTCATTTCACAGTGCAGAGGGAATGAATGCTGGGGGCTATGGAAACTTGTTGATGAGCATAGAACAGCCTCAAGGCGAGTACAGCGTTACCATCTCCTTCCTGAACCTGATCACAACCCTTGTCCGGGTAAGTCCTTCTGGAATGGTCTGTGTGTGAATTTGTCTGTAGGCTGTTTTGATTCATCTGCACTGCAAAAGAATAGAAGTTGCTTGTAAATCTATATCCCCATGCTCGATAGTTTTCTCACACTTTGAAGACATGTGGCATATCTTCCTGCAAAAGGTTTCTCGTCCTTTTAACTGGAAAGGAGACAATAACACTTCTGTTTCTCCTAGGGACAACTTGGTAGCACCCAGAGCCAAGGACTCGTGCCTTGCATTGTGTTTGTCCTAAAGGAGATGTTACCAAATTACCACAAATGGCGTTACAACTCTCATGGAGTGAGAGAGAAAATTGGTAAGGAATTGGGTGGTTGGGGAGGCGGAGGAAGGAATAAAAGGGATCACCTGTGTTCTCAGAGAGAATATGTGAATTTTTAGTCCTTTTTTAGCAACCATTTGGGATTTGCTTTGTACGTCTGCCATTACTAGATGCTGTGATTTGTTTGAAAATATTAGGAACTAGGCAACAGACCTTCCTGACCTGAGTATTCCCATTTCATCTCTGTTTTAGGATGCCTTATTCTGCAGCTGATCCATGCTATACTGAATTTATGCCCTGAAATGGATCCTCGCAGCAGGTAAGATGGGTGATGGGTTTCAGATCTGCACCAGCCAGGCTTTAGAGTGCAAGAGGGCTCCGTTGCTCTTTTTGATTCAGGTTTTACACGTAAATGACTAGGAGTGAACTGTCAAGGTTGTTTGGTGCTGGTTTCAGCTCTTTTCAGTGTTGCTGAGTATAGGAAGGGTAGAAAAAGTTTAGGGACATTGCTTTTCAGAACACCTGGTGCAGAAAGAGAGAACAGTAAATAGATTTTCTGGGACAGACTGTTGTCTGCTTTCCTATTTGGTGTATCCACCCTGAAGAAAGGGGAAGGGAGAATAAAGTAGGGGTAGTGAGGGTGTAGAAAGTAAGAGGTTACATTGTGGTAGGTGGGAAAATATTTTAAGTGCTCTTAGTGTTGATGCCGTGTGGTGTTCGTATCTCGCAGCAATGCCCCCAGCCTTCAGTCCCTGTGCATCTTCAGCTTGGCCAACACAGAAGCAGGGCAAGCTGTCATTAACATCATGGGAATCGGTGTGGACACCATCGATATGGTAATGGCCTCCCAGTCTAGCAGGTGAGTAAAACGGCAAATAACAATATTTGAAATGTAGCTTTAATTGATTGTATTTAATGAGGAATCGGCATAGCAGCTAGCCATGACAGACTGCCTTGTGTGGTCTGGAGAAAAAAGCCTTCTTTGTTTCAGATCTCTATATAACCTTTCCTCTACGCTATCTGTTTTGTGCAGTTGATTCAGTTTTTTGTTTCTGAATGATATTTGGAGCGTGCCGGTAGGTGTAAATGTGCTCAATAGTTTAAAATTTGCTAGCAGTTCCATTTTTTTAATAAAGAACTTGCTTGAATGCTTGAGTGAATTAGAAGTGAGAAGATTAGAGCCAATGATAGATTTGCGTCTTCAAGTAACAGAGTTCAAGTGAAACCTTGCTCATGAGTAAATTGCATTAAAGCTTAAACTGTAATTTTGGAAGTGCTAGGGATGATCAGTCTTTTTAGCATGGTTCTAAAGGCAGCTTGAAGTACTCTGTAAGTCCTGAAGATGTCTCCAGTAGAGTACCTTAACCTCCTTAGGTGGCTCTCACGGAGGCTTGAATCTCTCTCCTTCCCTCTCTTCTCTTTCCCTGTCTGACCTTTCTTGACACACAGCCAGCTGAACTTGCTAGCAGGTTGTTTCTGATCGAGTCTGCTATTTCTTTCTTTCAAAACAAGTCAGGAAGGGAATCCAGACTTGTTAAGGTGTAAGTGAGACCTATCTGAGAAAATGTGTATCTGTTAAGGAAAATACCAGACTTGGAGTCAGTTTTTTCTCTTCGTCCCACTTTTGTACACCATAATTTCTGTAAGATTGGTTCTGTAAATGTTTCTTCCTCTGTCTTAACACATTTCAAGTATCTGTACCCTAAAGAGGGGAACAAAAGCGACAATTGGCTGTCAGGCTATTTTTTTCGTTTGTTTGATGCTGACAGCTCAGGGCTTAGACTTCTTTGTGGGGGTTTGTGTTTCAGCAACTGTTAAGTGGTGACAGGACAATCAGAGTAAAAATATCTTATAACCCCCAACTAACAGAGTATAGAATTTCCTCTTTGAGTGTTGTGCAAATAAGAAATGTTGGTTGTCAACACACTTACTTTGGTTTCTTTTTGGAAACGCAGTGATGAGTCACAAGGTCAAGGTCAGTTGCTGATCCAGACGGTTAAGCTGGCATTCTCGGTTACCAATAACGTCATCCGACTGAAGCCCCCCTCTAGCGTGGTCTCTCCGCTAGAACAGGCACTTACTCAGCATGGTAAGTATTTCTCCGTGGGGACAGCCTGGGCAGCTGTGCATTTTTATTCACAGGCAATCAGCGTGTGTTTCATTACAAATAATTACGATTTCAAGGTTCCAAAAAATTGTTTCTAGTCATGGCAGAAGGTGTACTCTCCCTCCGCTAAGGCGATTCTCCTCCAAGGCAGCTTCTAAAGTATTAAGCAAACATACTTGTTTGCTGCTTTGTAATGAGCTGGGTACAATTGCAGAATGTTGTGGATCAGCGGCTGTTATTACCTCTGGCTGGGCCCATGCCTTGTTCTTTTGGAAGACTGACCCAGTTGTCACTTTTGGCTATGGAAATAGTTGGTAAACAGTGACATCTCATTGCAGTTTCTTCTTTGATTTTCATTGTGTTCTCTCCAGGTGCTCATGGAAACAATCTTATTGCGGTCTTGGCCAAATACATCTACCACAAGCACGATCCTGCACTCCCACGCCTGGCCATCCAGTTGCTCAAGCGATTGGCTACGGTAAGATGAGACTCACTCAAGTGCTCCTTTGCTTCTTCCCTTGTGAGTGATTCCACCACTGAAATGCTTTCAAGATAACTCTTCAGGCTTATTTGTAATGCAGGTTGGTTGAAGGCAGTGTGGACTGAAAGCTCTAAGTTAGAGCATGTTAAAAATCACATAAAGGGCCCTTAGTTTTTTAATGTTCTCTGCTGTTTCGAAAGTTGCTCAGCATCTCAGTGAGAGGCTTCAAGCGAGTCGGATGCTTTCTGCAGAGTATTTGCACCTCTAGTTGATCTCTTTCCATTTTTTTGAGCAACTTTCCCAAGTCACACTCTTAAATACAATTCCTACACTTTCTTAACTAGAACTTTAACATCTTGGAAGGAGATTCTATTTAAGTTTTTATCTGGAGCTTTCAACTTTGGCTTTTAGACTTGCACTTTTTGGCTACTGTACTTCTGAGAAGATATTAGTGCTTTTATTAAAGTCGATAAATCTAGCTCTGGGTTTATTTCTTTCAAGAAACGTTATTCCAAAACTGGTTTTCTCTCTCAGAGTTTTCCGGCTCTGTCACAGCCCTGAGAAATAGGTGAGGAATAGGGCAGAAGGAAACCTTGCATCACTTTGCATGTTTCTTCCCACTTAATAGCAACAGCTTCTAAGTTCCTTCACGTGTGTTCATAGACTCATTATCAAATAGTTTTGAGTTTCGGTTTGAAATGCAAATCACCCTTACTGGACAGAAGTATTCTGTAGGGTTTGTTTTTTCTTGCTTCTGATTTTCCTTTCCTTTTGCAGGTTGCTCCCATGTCTGTTTATGCCTGCCTTGGTAGTGATGCTGCTGCTATCCGCGATGCCTTCCTCACCCGCCTGCAGAGCAAGATTGAGGACATGCGTATCAAGGTCATGATCCTCGAGTTCCTCACAGTTGCGGTGGAGACACAACCTGGGCTCATTGAGCTGTTCCTGAACTTGGAAGTGAAGGATGACAGCGACGGCTCAAAGGTGGAATAGTAAATGTTTGCCCAAGGACTCACTAGTCTTCTGTTGTAGCATTCATAGTGGTGTTCTGGCACTGGTCTCTAAAATCTGATAATTCTCCCATGTAACCTGATATGCTTAATGTAAAGATAAGTGCAGGTTGTGCTTGCAGTTTGTGGATGTGCTGCATCTCGGTTTCACTTTTCCCTGAAACCAAAGAGAAAATTCCCCCAGTGTTTCAAGGCAGATACTGAGTTAATGTAAGAACACTGGAAGATCTCTGTGGCCACTTTCTTGACTCTGGCAGTGGCCAGTCATTGAGAAAGCTGAAGGCTGAAGTGCAGCGGACAGTATTGGTTTTCCAAAATACCCTCTCTGGTGCTTTGCTCCAGAGCTCAAGGTCTTCTTGGGTTGGGACCTTTTGGGAGGCACTTGAGCTTTACTAAGTCTTAGCCTAGCTTATTTTTTTATTCGTCTGAAAATACTTTCTCTCTCTCTCCTTTGTTGTGACTACATTCCTTGCAGTTACATGCAAAACATGTGATGGCATCATGTGGTCAAGATTTACTTATTGTTCAAGGGGCGTGGAACGTGTTCTGCTTTAATAGGTGTCTGCACAGTGTTTTGTGACGATGTAACCTCTCGTTTCCTTGCTTTAGGAATTCAGCTTAGGGGAGTGGAGTTGCCTCCAAGTGGTCTTGGAGCTGATAGACTCCAAACAACAGGAGAGGTACTGGTGCCCTCCCCTCCTGCATCGCGCTGCCATTGCCTTCCTGCATGCTCTGTGGCAGGATCGGCGAGACAGCGCCATGCTGGTTCTGAGGACAAAGTGAGTTGTTGTTTCTTATACAATGCGTTTCCTTCCTTCTTTCCAAAACACCTTTTCTTGGGGGAGATAATTGATTTTACTCTCTATCTGTCTTCTAGGCCAAAGTTTTGGGAAAATTTAACCAATCCCCTCTTTGGGACCCTTCCTCCGCCTTCCGAATCATCAGAGGTGAGTTACATCCAAACAAAATGAGGGTAGTTACGTACCGTAAATCAGAATTCCACTCAGCCTGTAGAGCTAGATCCTCAGATTTTGGTTTGGTTTTTTTTCTTGTCTTTATAGCTCAGTGTCTTGGATACCTGTGCCTTAATCATGAAAATCATCTGTTTGGAGATCTACTATGTTGTCAAGTGAGTCTTTGGTAGTCTCTTCTTTGTCCCTGTACTTTTAAATTGTCTAAACTGTGTGTGTTAGATCTTAGAATCATAGAATAACCAGGTTGGCAGAGGCCCACCGGATCATTGGGTCCAACCATTCCTATCAAACACTAAACCATGCCCCTTAGCACCTCGTCCACCCGTGCCTTAAACACTTGTTAGACTTTGCAGGCTTTGGGGGACAAAGTACAGGTAATCCTGTAAAAAGTGTGGGAGGAACAGCATTTTAAAAAAACAAATTACAAATGTGCATTTGCCATCACCAACTGCAGAAAGAGATTTTACAGGTTTTCTGCAGCCTCTTGATGAGAATGGTAGCATTTTTCTTGTATCCTGGAATGAGAATATGTAGTGTTTATTGAAACTAATGGGAAACTAAGCGAACTACACCAGTTATAGCGATTACTGAATAACATTTTAGTAGCTTTCTCCACTCATTTTGTTTTCCTGAGCATGACTGCCCTTTAATATATTGAAAAGTCAGGATAAACTAAAATTTCTCCTTAAAAATAAATAATAGATTTTCATCAGGAGTCATGTTTTTGCTTCAAATTTGATGCGAAAGGTGGGATTCCTTGCACAGGTCTAATGTGTGGAATGACTTTCACTTGCAAGCTGTATCCTTGGCTTTCCTACCTGAATCTCGGAAGATGCGTATTTTCTCACCAAAGAATAAATTAAGATAACCTCTCCTCTTGATTTGGTCAGAGGCTCCCTGGATCAGTCCCTGAAGGACACGCTGAAGAATTTCTCCACCAAAAAGCGCTTTGCCTATTGGTCAGACTATGTGAAGTTACTGGCTCATCACGTGGCAGAGACAGAGGGCAGCAGCTGTGCCTCCGTGACGGAATATCAGATGCTGATCTCTGCCTGGCGGATGCTGCTCATCATCTCCACTAGCCATGTAAGTGCTACCTCTTATCTTTCATGACAATCTGAAATTAACATTTTGAACAATACAATGGCAGCTTCTCGGGGCCAGCTAAGCCATAGTGAGGAATTCACTGGTTTTATCTTTCAGTTTTCTTACAACTTGGCACGAGCATGAGATGAGGTTGGAGTAGGCGGTGGTTTGCTGTTTGATCAAAATGAGCATATTGTGTGTCTGAGCAGAGGAGGGAGGTAGCAAATTATTTTTATAATAATTCTAAATCATTCTGTAATCCTGAAGAGATTTTTCTGAGTCAAGTGAGGCAGGGATGCACCGTTAGGGAAATCAGTCAGCGCCGACTTCTTGTCAACTGTTAATGTCACATTTGAGTGATGTATGTAAAACTGCATCACTCAGCAGCTGTAACATTTGGTGAGTTCTTAAAGTAACAAATGAAAACACTAGAATGATGTAAGACTGCTAAGATGTGTCTTTTGTCGTGCTTGACTGGTCTCTGTTTTTGTGGATCTTAGGCGGATATAATGCATCTGACTGATCCTGCAGATCGTCAGCAATTGTTTCTGGATGTGCTAAATGGGACCAAGGCTTTGGTAGGTGCTGCTTCCTGTCAGTTCTTTAATTTCCCAATTGCTCATCTTCTTTGTGCTGTGAGGAGTTCTGTTTGTGCAGCTGCTTGCCATCATAGGTCTTTTAGTGAAAGTGGGCTGAAACCAAATCTCTCTCCCTGAATTGATAAGCTTCTTATCAGTCTTTATTTTATATGGGTCATTCTTGTCATTGCTGAGTGACCCTGCAGAGGGCCTGACCCTGGTTCCCTCGGTGCTGTTGGCTGCTGAAGAACAAATCTGGTCGTTTGGTTGTGGTGCTTGGCTTGAGGATTTCTGAAGTGTTCTTACATGTGAGCTGTAACACGTGTGGTATTTCTTTTTAGCTCCTAGTTCCCATGTCAGTCTCCTGCCTGCAGCTGGGGTCTATGCTCTGTACCCTTCTCCTGATCCTGCTCAAACAGTGGAAGAGGTAGGTATTTTATTTGGATAATTGCTAGTTACTGCTAAACATAAAAACTCGGGAGATTACATTTAAGTGTTTTGCTCTAGTGAGGTTCCTTTAGTGATTTGGGGAGGAAATTGAAACCTTATCCCAACCTTCCGGGATGGCAAATGCCTGTAGGCTGTTGCTGAAGTCTCTTTACAGTTTGGCTTCCTGCTTACTGGTGAAAAGTGTATTGAAAATGCATTTGTGATAGTTAGTCCTGCATGTTTACTGCACCGTGGCATGTCTTTAGTGAGATCCAGGTGGTCACTTAAACTTTACTTGCAAGAACTGCTTTTATTTGTGTGGATCATGTAACTTATGATACACACAGCTCAGTCAAGCCAGTATATTTACTGAGGGATCTTGTCTAATCTGAAGAGCTCTCCCTTTTTGTTGTCAGCGAGTTGGGTTCTGTGGATAAAATCATAAACTCCTTGACGCAGATTCTGGAGGGAGTGCTACAGGCAGATCAGCAGATGATGGAGAAAACCAAAGCCAAAGTGTTCTCAGCTCTTATCACTGTGCTGCAAATGAAGGAGATGAAAGGTGAGGTGGTGTATGTACAAGTGTCAAGAGCAGGGCTGCTGTGGCCAAATACACCCTAACACGCTAGCGTTTCCAAGAGAAAAATGCATGTGGTGGTAGCAGTAGTGCAGGATGCTGAATATAGTTACCGACCTCTGGGACTTCTCTGCTTTTTAGTGACTTGCTTTAGCTCATTTTAGAAAGAGATGAGGTTTGTCATTCACAGCGTGTGTCTGTCTTCCGTTCTCTTGCGTTTCCCCAACAACCACCTCTGTGTTTGATCAGTTTGATAGAGATGAGATAGGGTTCAAATAGCTCAGGAGGTGTGGGAGGGACACTCGAGTGATGCCATCCCACAGAGTGACTGCAGAGCTTAGGTTCTGACATGAATTTCTAGTTGGAGATAATAAAAGACCCAACAGAAAAAAACACAAGAAACTCTTCAGAGGGTACATTTTGTTATAAACCAGAGAAACCAGTCTGGGCATTACTCCTGTTACTGATGGGGCAGCTTACATCACAGTAGCACCTGAAGACCCTCAGTGGAATCTGGGCTGTATTTCTCTGTACAACACATAAACAAGGCTGCTGTGTTGTTAATTCTATCAGTTTACCTTTCCCTGTAGTCCTTGTCCCACTGCTCGGGCTCTGCAAGCCCATATATTTTGGAAAATAAGTACGAAATGGAGGGTTGAGTTGATTTTTAATGTTTTTTTCCTGTTGAATTTGAGTTTCTCGTCACGGTGGTGCAATTTATTCTAATAGTTTTGATGAGAATGTCGTATTAATACAGAGTTACAGAACATAGACTGCACCCACTGGCCAGTACAAGCAACGGGGAGAAATGGGTAGGAAATGCTGTGGTGAGCAGTTATGGAATAATCTGTCCATAGTGGTACTTGGTTTGTCTTGAAATGTCATGAGTTATGTGACTTCTGGGGAAAAATACATGTTTTTTTAATCCAGATGACAGTCTAATCCCTTATTATATGCTCCTAGGCTTCATCATCTAACTTAGTCATCCCATTCTATTTTGTAGGTTTTGAAATGAAAACAGAATAAATACTAACACCGAGAAATGTGGTTCAGTGATGTTATCGGCTAAACTGGAATCCTTGGTACACAAACAGTGTGTTAACTGCTGTCTGTTCTGTGTGTGTCACAGTGAATGAGATCCCCCAGTACTCCCAGCTGGTGTTGAGCGTGTGTGAAACACTCCAGGATGAGGTCATTGCGCTCTTTGATCAGACTCGACACAGCCTGACCTTGGGAGACGCCACAGATGACAAGGACAGCATGGAAACAGATGATGCCTCCCGAGTTAAACACAAGGACCAGCGAGATGGGGTAATGGGCCTGTCCCGTTTGCTTTGCCTCTGTGTTTCTTTTCTCTAAGCAAAAAAGTTTGATCTGTGCTTGGAACAGCTTCGCTCACAGCCTTCTGCCTTCAAAGGAGGTTTTGGCAGTTCCTGTTTGAGAATTACTCCATGTCTTTTTGGCACACAAGTCTGGGGAACTGGCTGTTGCTGCCTCTCAGAGCTGTCCTAAAAGACGTTATCGAAATTGTTACTCTGCACAATTCCTGGCTATATTATAATATGAGGGATACCAGGTGCCTTAATTTACTCTGTTGAGAATGATTGAACTTCAGGTTGTGTTAAGAGATGCTTTCAAGATTTTCTTGGTATCCATGTCACGCCCATACCTCATTGTCCTTTCCTTGTCCCTGCAGGTGTGTGTTCTGGGTCTGCATCTGGCTAAAGAGCTCTGTGAGGTTGATGAAGATGGAGACTACTGGCTGCAGATTACTAGGAAAGTCCCAGTGCTTCCTACTATCTTTGCCACATTGGAGATCAGCCTGAGAGCTAAACAAAACCTTCATTTCACAGAAGCCTCGTTGCATTTACTGCTGACCTTAGCAAGGACTCAACAGGTCAGAGACGCAGAGAAATGAGAACATATAGCTCCAAACTTTTAATGGGAACCATGTATCTCATTATTCTGTCTGTGATGAACAATGATCAGTACACAAAGGAGTTTGAGAGGCTGGCGAGCAGCAGGTCCTGTACATATGCCTGTCTAGTTTGCCTTGTTCTTATAATGGGATGTCTGGGATACAAGAGCCGAGCCAGCCAGAGCAGACCTGTAGTTTAGAGCAGACACTTTCAGTGAATGTATTCTTCTGTAATGTAAATTATCTCTCCTAGTTAAAACAGCATTAAGTGTCGGAACAGCTTTCTCATTAGTTGCAGTAAAGCATTATTTATCTATTAAAAATTCAACTTCGTGGGGAGCTTTAGGTGAAAGGAGGGCCATCCCAAAGCCAGCTGTTTTCAAAGATTGTGTATGAACCAAAGCAGGTGACCTTGAAATGGAATTCACAGTTGTGCAGGTTAGATTTTACTGAGGAACACTGTGGCTTCTCTTGATATCAAATTTTTAACAACATAGAAGTGCGTGTAGATGAAAGATCTCTAAAAGGGTGGTGACAGGCAAGGACAGAAATATCTAATGTAAAGCAAGACCCTTTTGCTTGTCTCCCTCCTCTCTGAGACTGATGTTAAGAGTAGCTTGTTCTGTGTCTTGTAGGGAGCAGCTGCAGTGGCTGGTGCTGGTGTCACCCAGAGCGTCTGCCTGCCCCTCCTGAGTGTGTACCAGCTCAGCACCAACGGAGCCATCCAGGTGGGTGCTGCTTCCTTTTGGTTTGCTGTGCCCTGCCTTGCTGGCTGTGGATGGCGTGGGGCCCTCTTGCTCTGGGAGGGTTTGTGGTGTGTGCCATGCCAGGCAGCGTGTGAATAACGAATTTGAATTTTGTATCTTATTCCTTCAGACATCTGCTTCATCTCGCAAGTCTCTGGATGCCCCTTCTTGGCCGGGGGTCTATCGCCTCTCCATGTCGCTGATGGAACGCCTGCTTAAAACACTGCGATACAACTTCCTGACGGAAGCGCTGGACTTCGTTGGTGTCCATCAAGAGAGGATTCTTCAGGTATGTCAGGCAGGGATGATTGTTACGATACTGGTTAGACCTGGGCAGTCACCATCTGTTCATCTCGTTCACCCTCGGGTTGTAACTTTACTCCAAGTGTTTAATATATCTGCTCAACACAACAGCAGAGGGGAGAGTTTGATGGGAACTCTGTGGCTGCTCTGGAAATAAAAATATGAGAGCTGTTGTTGGAGCCTTTTTTTCTAGAGAAGGGAATGGGCTTTTTGTGATTTAACTGTAATCACCCTGATTTACCTCTCTGTCCTTTCCAGTGCCTGAATGCAGTTCGGACAGTACAGAGCTTGGCCTGTCTGGAAGAGGCCGATCACACTGTTGGCTTCATTCTTCAGCTCTCAAATTTCAAAAAGGAGTGGCATTTCCACCTGCCACAGCTGATGAGAGATGTGCAGGTAAGGATCAGGATGCTGCTGTGGGTAATACGTTGTCTTGGAGTGCAGGGATTTGCACGTGTTAAAAGAAAATGGCACTAGTTCACCTTTTTATTGCTGCTCTTTTGATAGGAGCTGTGACTGAGGTCATTTAAATGTCTGTTTTGTCAATACCTTGTCTGAATTGGGTGAGGAGAGAGAACCGTTGGGGTAGCTTGGAAAAAAGTAACTTGGGGAATTCAATGTTTTGCTCTCAGTACTCCGCGCCAGGTGACTCCAAGAAGATACTGGGAAATCAAGAGATTGCATTGATCCTTTATGATCAGAGTTCTGTTTAACTGGATTTTCTAGCTTTCACCCAGAGTAGTGAATAGAGGGTTTTGAGCTTTTAAGAGACTTCTCCATCGCCTTATTTATTTCAGGTGAATCTGTGTTACCTGTGCCAGGCCTGTACCTCCCTCCTGCACAGCCGCAAGATGCTCCAGCACTACCTGCAGGTGAGGAGGGGGGGACTCTAAGCCAAACTGTAAGTTAGGAGTGTTGTGTGCCTGTGCTTCCTGTTAAAATGCAAATATTACTCAGTATCCAGACTCTTAGATATTGAATTTGTTGTCGATAATCCTAGTGGTAATGATTGACAATCAGCAGCAGCTAGGATCTGCATTTCTGCACAGAAAAAGTATCTGCTAAAAGTAGTCTGGACTCTAAAATCTCTGGACTGTGTAGAGAAACAGCAGCCTGTGTTTGAATGGTGCTGTTATTGTTTTAGAGCTGCCTACTCTGCAGTGAGAAAGCTGCTTTGCTGTAGCACTCTGTAGTGCCATTAATTAAGCCACTGTTGTCCTGGTGTCCTTGATCTGATTTAAGAGGGATAGGGAAATCCTTACATTCATGGTCTGAAGACGATGTGTTGCTACTGATGTGTTATTTCAGCATGGCTAAGACTTGTTGTGTTGATTAGAGAGTCTTTTCCTGGAACGTGGATCTAAATAGCCTCTGCAGCTGCCTCCCTGCAATGCAGTGTCTTCCCGACGTGTGCGAAGTGCAGGTTCTGACACCTCTAGCAGGTGGCAGACCTTGGCTGCTTTGCTTCCTCATTCCTTTTGTTCATAGCATTTTTTTCCTGAAAGTAATGCAAAAAAAATCATGATCTGTATTCTAGACTTTTTTTTCTTTCTCCACAGACAAAAAATGGTGATTCTCTTCCATCGAGTGTGACTCCACGAGTGCAGCGTAATCCCCAAGCCTCCTCCAAACATCCCAGCCCCGAGTCAGAAGCAGCAGAGCAGAAAGCGCTGCTCACAGTGCAGTACAGCCTCCTGAAAATCCTCAGCAAATGTCTTGCTGCCCTGCGCCATTTCACCCCTGATGTCTGCCAGATCCTGCTTGATCAGGTAGAGACAGAGGAGTGATGCTGCTCCCTGAAGCAGAGAGTTTTCAGCATTTTGGGTGATGTTTTGGGTCTTTGTAGTGGGGCACAGTCAGTCCTCCTTGAGACAGTGACCCCGCTATGCATCTGTCTGTCCTGCACAAAGCTGGAAGGCAGGACACAGGGAATTCACTTCAGGAATCGGGCACTGATCAGTGTGAAAGGAAGGCTTGGCTGAGCTTTTGTGTGATCTGCACAACGCTGTGTTTGTGTAACCTTGCTGGAGAAGACCAATAACCCAGCAAGGTTTTTATCGAGTTTGCCACTTCAGAAGAGACATCCTCGTCCTTCATAGTCGTTGCGACCTGGTGTCTGGTCTCCAGGTTCAGAAAAGGGAGGTTTAATCCTTGATTCTGGCACTGTCCTGCTGCTGACTTCTGGATAGTTAACGTCCTTTTTCTGTGTCTAGGTACAAACGCTGGGGTGTTTGAAAACAATCTGAAAATGGTCATTACTTCAGCTTGCCACTTGGTGGCAAGCTGTGTGGCTTGGGAGTTGGAGAAAGCTCATTGTGTGAGGGAAACTGTGGGAGGGAGACTAAGCAGACAGTACCATACAGAACACTCTCCTGCTCCATCTGTATGCCTAAGATTTGGGAAATCATCTCAATGCTTCTAGTTCTCTGCACAAAAAGTGGGATACAGGGACTTAGGTGTTCCTGTCGCTATGACAACAGCATCCTCGTGGCCTCAGGGGTTGCTCACTACTTTTTCTGTTTCTCCACAGTCGCTGGACCTTGCCGAGTACAACATGCTCTTCGTTTTGAGTTTTACCACACCAGCCTTTGATTCAGACGTCGCCCCTTCCTTTGGGACCCTCCTTGCCACAGTCAACGTGGCCCTTAACATGCTGGGAGAGGTACTGGCCATTTGTGTTTGGGACAGCACAGCAGCTGCTGTGATCTCGGAGCTGATCATCCAGCTGATGCTTTGGAGAGCAGGAGTGTTTCCTATTCTGTGTCTCTGGTCTCTAATGCCTGCCTGTTTTTCCTTTTAAGCTGGATAAGAAGAAGGAACCTTTCCCTCAGGCTGCAGGGCTGAATACTCAAGAGGGAACCAAAATCCTCAAGTAAGTTTATTGCCGTTTGACGTAGCCATGGCCAAGGAGCAGAACCTCATGTTCCTCAGGTCAGAATTGAGGTTTAGATGCATTCATGTAGCTTCAGAGCTGCTCCCTCTGAATCCAAGGAGTTCAGTCAGCCCATCTGAAGCTCCCCAAAGCAAGCAGCGATTTTTCTTGGGAGGGTGTGTGAAGCCATCCCATCATGATGCAATGATCCAAGTTGTTTGATGCTTATTTACCACTATATTTAAATCAGACTTCCCTGACTGCCAGCAGGGGTTTCTGATCTCCAGATGGTGGCTTCTGGGTATCACTGCTGGAGCAGGATGTGGGCAGCAATAATGTTCCCTCACACGTTTCCTGTGTGTGAAGTCTTTCTAGGAGTATTTGATCTTGAAACTAGAGCCGCTGCCCTTTTTGGCTCCTGCTGACATGCGTTTCTTTGCACAGGTCTCTGCTCATGTTTACAATGGAAAACTGTTTCTACCTGCTCATCTCCCAGGCCGTTCGGTACCTGAGAGACCCAGCTGTGCATCCCCGCGACAAGCAGCGGATGAAACAGGAGCTCAGCTCTGAGCTGGTAAGAGCTTGGACTGTCCTTCCTCGCTGTTCGGTGGAAACGTGTCTTGTGGGAGAAGGTCATTTTCCTTTGGCTGCCCAGTAGGGCTGTTCTGGGCCCCTCACCTCGAGAAGGATGTTGAGGCTCTGGAGCGAGTCCAGAGAAGAGCAACAAAGCTGGTGAGGGGGTTAGAGAACAAGAGGAGTGTCTGAGAGAGGTGGGGTTGTTTGGCCTGGAGAAGAGGAGGCTGAGGGGAGACCTCGTTGCTCTCTACAACTACCTGAAAGGAGGTTGTGGAGAGGAGGGAGCTGGGCTCTTCTCCCAAGGGACAGGGGAC
This sequence comes from Phaenicophaeus curvirostris, assembly GCF_032191515.1. Taxonomy (NCBI): domain Eukaryota; kingdom Metazoa; phylum Chordata; class Aves; order Cuculiformes; family Cuculidae; genus Phaenicophaeus; species Phaenicophaeus curvirostris. Next base: position 7,212,801 of record NC_091411.1, read on the forward strand.
AGGACGAGAGGGAATGGCCTCAAGCTCCTCCAGGAGAGGTTTAGGCTGGACATTAGGAAAAAAATTTTCACAGAAACGGTCATTGGGCACTGGCAGAGGCTGCCCAGGGAGGGGGTTGAGTCACCTTCCCTGGAGGGGTTTAAGGGACAGGTGGATGAGGCGCTGAGGGGCAAGGTTTAGTGTTTGATAGGAATGGTTGGAGTCGATGATCCGGTGGGTCTTTTCTAACCTGGTGATTCTATGATTCCCCAAGGAAAGGGTGTCTTGGGCCGCACGCTCTGCTGCGGCCTGTCCTGTGCCACCGGCACCTTGTCTGGGATGGGCCTTGGAGAGAAGCTAACCTGTCACCCACTTCTGATTTCAGAGTACTCTGCTCTCCAGCCTGTCTCGTTACTTCCGCCGCGGTGGCCCCTCCTCACCTGCCAGCGGGGTCCTTCCCTCTCCTCAAGGAAAATCTTCCACCAAGCTGGGTCCCGAGGGGCAGGAGCCTTTGTTTCAGCTCGTGCAGGCCTTTGTCCGGCACGTGCAGAGATAGATTCCGTCCTGCCCCTGCCTCCCTTTTCAGGACTTGCACCGGAATGATTCACACCCACCGCAGAAGGTGTCACCTTTGGCAGAGCTCGTACCAAGGAGTGGGAAAGGGAGGGAGGCCTGGGGCCTGGTGTGGGCAGCGGTGTAAACCGAGCTGTAACTTTAGCCGCGAGATCCCATGGAACTCTTGTAACCCAGCAGCAGAGTGAATGTAAGGAAAGCCGGGAGCGACTCTCCAGCGATCGGCCTGCGTGCACAGCCCGCTCGCTCTGTCTCTAGAGCGTCCTGGCTGCAGCGAGTGCTGAACAGTCAAAACCTTTATTTTTATAGCTTGTACCTCAGCTGGGGACGCTGGGGCTGGATGGAGAGAGGGGACAAACTTCCCGCTGGGCGTTAACTCTGCTCTTAACACAAGGTGCGATCCGCCTCTCCCTTGCAGTCCAGCACGCTCCAGCTAAGGCACAACCAAGGGATCAGCCAGCAATTCAGAGACCATCTTTCTACTGCTATTTTTGTACTGAATGGTTCAAGGCAAGACAGTGTATGTGTGCTCACGCCTTCCCTTCACCCTGCAGTCTGTGTGTCGCGAGTGTTTCTGAAGAGCGAGGCCTCATTCAGTGTTTTTAAGTCCAAATTCCATTGCTCCAGTCTTGCGGGTTTTTGTAACTGTGCCCTATTTATACTGATATTAAAACCTTTATAGACAGCAGCTGGGTTCATGGTTTTGTTTTGGGCGCAGCCGCCTGCAGCACCAATCCTGCACCGTCTGCGTCGGGCTCTGCTGCATTGGCTGGGCTGAAGTCGCAGCTCACAGCGCTGCGAAGCGTGGGAGTGACAATCAGAAAGTGATTAGAATCAAAGGTTGGTTCCCTTGGCTTTCCCACACCCACTCCCTGTCTCTCTCGTGCTGGGGAACCCACAGGAGGTTTGAAGCAAGCACCACTACAAAGTATTCCTCGGGAATGACTGCGCCGCACGCGGTGGTGTGGGCCACAGGCTCTAGCTAGAAGAAGCATCTCCAGTTGCATCGTGCCCTTGCAGCGCTCTCAAGTAGAACAACAAACCCTTCAATGGTCCAAGGCTCAGCGGTGGATGGAGATACAAAGAGGTCAGTGACTATTGCTTAAAGTAAAGCCTGAAATCTAGACACAACTATGGTAAGAAATCAAATTTTAGTGTAGCTTTGAGCTGGTAACCTACCAATACTTTCCTAAAGAGACACTCGATTGCTTTACCAGCGAGAACCTTTTTAATCTTGATGCTTTTAAGAGACTAAAGTGAGAAAATTGGGTTACGGTGCTTGGAGTTTGGTTTTTTTTCTCCTTGTAAGCTTAAGTGATGGTGATATTCTAACACGCTTGTTCGATCGAGTTTTGCTTGCCCTGCAGAGATCTGAACTAGGTGGCTGGAGCAAAGCGGGGTCTTAAGATAGAAGGGAGTGGGGCTTGATTACCTTCCAAGCGCCGAGGGGAGCCGCTATGAGAGTGAGGGAGGTGGTGTGGCAGCCCCAAGCCTGGTCTCCTTTGGGTGGGGTTACCTGTAACCGTTAACTCCGAGTGCAAACATGAAGAACTGTGCAGAGCAGGTGGAAATGGGTGACGGGTAGCAAATGGGGAGAGGGAGTAAAGCCAGAAGTCGCTTCAGTAGTGCTCGGGCTGGTCATTTAGTAGCTCTTGTAGGTGTCTTCTGTCTCAGCTTTTGAAGTCACACACAGCGTGGTAGTCATGTTATTAGGGTTTAACAACAGAGAGGAGAATTTAGGGGGAAGCAAGACGTTTAGATACTTATTCAGAGTGAAAGTTTATGGTGCTGGCAGGAGCCCTTGGTGCCGGACAGTAAAGAACAGCAGCTGATGTTGGTTACATCTGTGTTTGGGCTCTGCCATCGCGTGGGCAGCGGCATCCCAGCCCCGAGCTGCACCCTTACTGCCCCGTGGCTGCAGAGGGGAACAGCCTCCAGCCATGCTGGCTCACAGCATCTGCAAATAAGCAGCAGGAGAGTGTAATCTCTGTAGAGAGCCAGTCTTTCCGTGTGCTCTTTTCTAGTGCAGAGGGAAGGGAGCACTGCCGCCAGGAGCAGACTTCCTTCTGGCTGTTCTGAGGGAAGAAGAACCGTTTTCTGCATCGTTAAGTTGCTGCTGTTTTTGCCAAAGCTGTTCTTCCTCTTTCTCTAATACACCAGGGAAGTTAAGTAGCTTGAGGGAAAGATACGCATCCTGGAAGGTGGGAGGGGAGTAGAACCGAGGCAGTGGTAATCACAGCAATTATAGAACTGATTAAAACAGAGCATTGATGCCATTTCTCCAGTGCATTTCATTGGAATCCAACTAGGACAACTGAGCGCTATTGCTACGCTGCAGAGCATTCCAACAGCTGCTGTTCCCAGGAGTTCTTTCCAAGCTGGGTGCTAGGGACAAGGCTTTAGGATTTTAAATTAGCAGCAGCTCTAGTTTCCATAACAACAAAACCCAGTCTGTTAGATCTAGAATAGCATCTCCAATCTCTCAGCAGCTGAAATCGTGCTGCTGCTCTACTTCAGGTTCAGGGGGAGCTCTTGTTTCCGAGCGCTCCCGAGCCTGTAGTACAACCGAGATGTGCAGCTGGCAGAGGAAACGCGAGGTTTTAACAACCTTGAGGCACATCGAGAGTCTCGGCTGGGCCAGGGAGGAGGAGGAGCAGCCCTGTTTTGCTTTGCCAGTGGCTGCCAAGGCTGGGCTGGTTTGAGGGCACAGCTCCCACCTGAGCCAGTTGAGTGGCTGGAGAGAGCGAGCAGCCCCGCGCCCACACAAGATGCAGAAGCAGGAGATCAGGCAGTTTGTTTATTGGCAAATAAGTGCTGAAAACCATGAGCCCTACACAGACAGGAGCTCCGTGCCCTGTTACATTAGAGTGGTCACAATACCATGGGGGGAAAAGTGCAAAAGATCCATAAACAAGCAAAGTTACTTCTGACATACCAAGGGGGGGAAGGTCGTGAACGGAGCTCGGCGCAGGCGAGTTTCTCTTCCATCCAGCTTGAGCGGAGAACTGGTTACACAGCAGTGGGAATCCTTTGGTTGAGCTCCAGCTACACGGCTCATTGCAGGATGAAAAGACATCCCCACACCTAAGTGCTCCCTTTAAGCTAAACCACCGCAACCTCAAGGGCAGCCGGGGCGGTTCCGTGCGCGCGTGGCTCCCGCTGGAGAGAACAGCGAGCGGGATCGCCCTTCCCTGTGCTGGGATGCACGGAGTGCTCACTGCTGAGATGGGAGGGAAAGTGCTAGTTAAATCCGTGAGCTCAGGTGAAAGTTAAGTCAGGCTAAACCATGCCTGGAACAGACACACTGAAACAAAAGCCTGGACAATTAACACAGGGAGCAAAGCGTGTAAAAAAAAAAACAACTTGTAAACTCTTTGCAGTCCAAGTTTCTCCGAGGAAACGCAAGCAGGATGCGTGGTCCTTTGCACTGAGGTTGGATTTTCGACAGACAGGCCCTATGGTATGAGGTTGTTCTTCACAAAGACGTTTCCTTCCAGCTGTACAGGGCGGCTCTGGATTGAAACCACCAAGTACGTCCCGCAGAGCGCGCTGCGTTCCTGCTCTCCCTCAGGTGAGCGAGGTGGAAGGGTCTGATGGGCTCCGAATTCTTAAACTCAAGAGCTAGAACATGTCAGAGGGTTTGCGTGGGGCACCTCCCCACTGGAATGCTTGATGGTTTGACTCGGGTAATTCTACGGCTGGAGAACAGAGAGGATGGGGGACAGACTCTAACCCACACCGGACACGAGGGAAGGGAAACTCAAACTCTGTGAGCAGCTGCTGGGGGGGACAGCGTGCTGGCCCGGGGAAAGCCACTGCGACGAACAAGACTAGGGTAGGGTAGGAAAATTAATCACAGAAACTCATGCCATCACGACTAACCTCAAAGCAGTCTGCACTGGGAGTTAATAAATTCAGTCCTGGGTGCTATCGGCCCTTTTCCAAAACCTTACTGGAAGTTTTATTTCTTTCCCACAATTCCCGCTTTAGCAATGGAGTGTCGACCCTGAAGAGAGCAATGGTCTCGGATGAAGAAATCCGCGTTAGAAGTGCCAGGAGACGAGGGGTGCGTTCTGCTTGTACATTCTTCTTCCTGGAAACATTTAACTTAACAGTTCCAAGTAAGTGACAGGAACTTTGCCTTTCTGGTTCCCCCTTTCCCCTATGAGCCAGTCTGGATCCATGCCCGGCAGGCTATACACAGTGATCATCTGGGGAGAGAAGACGGCGTTAGACAGGACCTCGCAGAGCCCAGAAACACAGGCAGGCGGGCACTGGATAGAACAATAACTCCTGCAGTTCATTTTGCAGGCGTCTCTCCCCCTTCCCTGGAGCGATCTGCAGCTTTAATAAAAGAGCTACAGCAGTCTGCCCAACGTCCCTGTTGCCTTTTCATTCTCCAAATTGACTTAAGGTATTTTTGCAGACAGGGTGGCTCGATACTGCCATGTCATCCCTTCCCAATATCATGATTCAGTCCAGTTGACAGCAAAGTTTGAAACCTGTTGACTTTCCTTTTTTTTTTTTTTTCAGCGTGATCAGACCAGGCCCCCAGGCAGCAGCTGCTCTCACTGCTCTCGGACAAGGCAGCTCTAGCTGAGAGTCACAGTGAAGGTACCATGGAATTTTGTTAGCTGGGTACAGCCAGACTCCAGCAGGAACAGAAGAGTTATCGGGGTGATAAACAGCAACTGGCCATGAGCACAGGTTCACTGCAACTCGGTGAATACAAGCATCAAGGGAAAGACTTCATTAGCCATTCCACAAAACAGGGTTTCTAGGGGCAGGGAGAATAACCAAGACCTCGATAAGCATGCAACGGGCACCAGAGGCAGTTAGAGTGAAACTCAACGCAAAGAAAAGTTACCAACCTCATCTGCGAGAAGCGCCAGCTCGGTGCTGTCGGCTGCTTCGTAATCATAGAGGACTCTGGCCTTCCGTGTCCCGCTGGCAGGAGGTTTGACTTCATTGGGATTCAGGACGCCCTCTGCCACGGTGTTGGGCACCCCGACAATCGTGGGCACAACAGGGATGGTTGGCACAGCAGGCAGCGTGGCAGCAGCAACGGCTGGAGGAGAGGTGGCAGCCGCGGGAGGAGAGGTGGATTCTGCGTTGCCTACGAACGTGCCTGAAAATCTTACGCAGGGGAAAAAAGCAGAGTTTAGTAAGGCTCTGGTGTGAGAAAACAAGAGCGAGTTTGTGCTTTCAGTTGTTAAAACTGCAGAGGTGCAGCTAACAGCTGGAATGTACCTATGCTGCCCTACAACTGGGGAAACGCACTCAGTTCTCGGGTGCTGAGACTACGTAACAGCCCGTGTTTATCTGTTTATTTGGGTTGCAGTGTCCCGTGACAGGACTGGCACCCAACGCGCCGAGAGCGAGACTGAAGTGCGGCACACAGAGGGGTCTGGGCAGGGGCTGTTCTGGCTCTGCGGCCGTTCCACTGGCTCCACTCCTCTCTCCCATGGTCTGTGTCACCTCATTACTCTGCTAGTTCTTTGGGACAGGGACAGTCACTGAGCAGTTAAGCTGGACGCCACAGCTGGAGGCTCTCAGGCTTTCTAGAGAGACAGTAACGGAGCTCGCTCTTGTTATCTGCAACTCCCCCCTCTGGTCTGGCCCTCGCTGACTTTCCTTGCAAGTCACAGAATCATAGAATCACCAGGTTGGAAGAGACCCACTGGATCATCGACTCCAACCATTCCTATCAATGACTAAACCATGTCCCTTAGCACCTCATCCACCCGTCCCTTAAACCCCTCCAGGGAAGGTGACACAACCCCCTCCCTGGGCAGCCTCTGCCAGTGCCCAAGGACCCTTTCCGTGAAATATTTTTTCCTGATGTCAAGCCTGAACCTCCCCTGGCGGAGCTTGAGGCCATTCCCTCTCGTCCTGTCCCCTGTCCCTTGGGAGAAGAGCCCAGCTCCCTCCTCTCCACAACCTCCTTTCAGGTAGTTGTAGAGAGCAATGAGGTCTCCCCTCAGCCTCCTCTTCTCCAGGCTAAACACCCCCAGCTCTCTCAGCCGTTCCTCATAAGGCCTGTTCTCCAGCCCCTTCACCAGCTTTGTTGCTCTTCTCTGGACTCGCTCCAGAGCCTCAACATCCTTCTTGTGGGGAGGGGCCCAGAACTGAACACAGGATTCGAGGAGCGGTCTCACCAGTGCCAAGTACAGAGGGAGAAGAACCTCCCTGGACCTGCTGGTCACGCCGTTTCTGATCCAAGCCAAGATGCCATTGGCCTTCTTGGCCACCTGGGCCCCTGCTGGCTCCTGTTCAGTCGCTGTCAACCAACACCCCCAGGTCCCTCTCCTCCAGGCAGCTTTCTAGACAGACTTCTCCTAGTCTGGAGCTGCTCAGGGTTGTTGTGCCCCAAGTGGAGGACCCGGCCTTTGGCCTTGTTAAACCTCATGCCAGTGGTCTCAATCTGCACAGACTCTAGCGTCTGGCTGAGGTGGAGAGCTCTTAGAGCCATGCAACATCTTACTTACATTTCTCCTTTAGAGCTGCAAGCGTGGAAAAGAATGGAAGAGGAGTTGTGAGTGATCATGCACAGACACCAGCCCCTCCCGAGCGGGGCCACGGTGCTGCTGTGACAGGTAACCCTGCCCGCGCCCACGGGCTGTGCAGCCGCACGGAGTTGGTTACTGCTGCAGCCGAGCCCACTCCGACTTGCTGCTTGGCAACAGGAATATCTCCCATGCGATTTAACTCATTTAGAGCAAGAACGTTTGAACTCCCATGGCCATCCTGCTTTGAGATGAATGTAGAAACCCAGATGAATCCAACGGCAAAGGCACTGCCACTGGGGTTGCTCTCGCTGTCCCGCAAGCTCAGCTCTGTCAGAGCTTGGAGAGGGCTTTAACTCCTCTCCCGCTTCACAGGGTGGTGACGCTGAGCCGGGGGTAACTGCATGTGGGAGAAACCCCGAAAAAAGCAAAAGCATCTCTTGGCTCACCTGCCCAGCTGCTTCTGCAGGTCCAGCATGTACTGGTAACACTGAGCATAGTAGTTGGTCTGAGACTCCACAAACTCGTGGAGACAGCGAAGGTGGTTCACCTGGAGGAAAAAGGACAGTCAGCTGCTCTGCAAGCTCGGGTGCCAGGCACAGGAGCTCTATTCTTGTAGCTGCCACCCTCCCCCCCAGGGCCTGGGTTTGTGCAGGCCAGTATGTAAAACAATTACTTGGTTCACTTCAATACACTAATTTGTCAAGTTTGGGAACGTTGTGTAGGTCGAAGGGAGATCTCAGCAAGGAGGCTGCTCCAGGCACCCTAGCCCTGCCCACGTGGCTAGTCCACAGCTCTAGTGAGAGAAGAACTAGTTTTTTTCTGGCTTGGAAGCTTCTCAAGGACTGCAGAAGCGTAGGTGCCACAGTGGCACTGCCTGTGCAGGTTTGTAGTTAGAGTATTCCAGGTCTCATGAGGAGGTTGCTGTATCATCCAACTTTATGATCTCTATCTCTACTCCCAGCAAAGGCTCCACAGAATCATAGAATCACCAGGCTGGAAGAGACCCACTGGATCATCGAGTCCAACCATTCCCATCAAACACTAAACGATGTCCCTCAGCACCTCATCCACCCGTCCCCCTCAACCCCCTCCCTGGGCAGCCTCTGCCAGTGCCCAATGACCCTTTCCGTGAAGAATTTTTTCCTAATGTCCAGCCTGAACCTCCCCTGGTGGAGCTTGAGGCCATTCCCTCTCGTCCTGTCCCCTGTCCCTTGGGAGAAGAGCCCAGCTCCCTCCTCTCCACAACCTCCTTTCAGGGAGTTGGAGAGAGCAATGAGGTCTCCCCTCAGCCTCCTCTTCTCCAGGCTAAACACCCCCAGGTCTCTCAGCCGTTCCTCACAAAGCCTGTTCTCCAGCCCCTTCCCCAGCTTCGTTGCTCTTCTCTGGACTTGCTCCAGAGCCTCAACATCCTTCTTGTGGTGAGGGGCCCAGAACTGAACACAGGATTCGAGGAGCGGTCTCACCAGTGCCGAGCACAGAGGGAGAAGAACCTCCCTGGACCTGCTGGTCACACTGTTTCTGATCCAAGCCAAGATGCTATTGGCCTTCTTGGCATTCTTGGAGGAAGGAGCCGAGAGTCTCCGTGGTCCCTGTCCCCCCCAGTTGCCTCGAGAGACTCACATGTGTGCTGCTGATCCCCTCCAGCAGGAGACGCGTCACCTCAGCCTGTCGGTCAAACTCGGTCTGCGTGAGCCGCAGCTCGTGTTCCGCCTGCAACACAGGACAGGGGGTTCGGGACAGCACAAGGCGAGGACCCCTCTTCTGCCGCTTCCAGGGAGAGGCAACACCCGCCTCCTCTGCCAAGCCCTGACTTTGGCACAGAGAGAAATGCGCTGTCGGCTCCGTGGGGTCCCCGCGCTCCTGCGACACCGAGCATGGAGCACAGGACGCCCTGAGTGAGGATCCCAGAGGCCTCCAGCTGTAATTGAGCTTGATTCCTGCTCGATCACTGCACGTCATGGAACGGCAGCTCAAGACAAATGCGTTAAGCTTCCAAGTTCCTACTCCCACAAGACTAGAACCTGAAGATGGAGAAGCTTTGCTGAGCCTGATGTATGCGGAAAGCCAGTCCCGTGCCAGCGCCTGTCCCTTTACCCTCTCTCCCTAAGCCTTTAGATACACGAATGTGACAGCCTCCCTAAGCTTCTCTCCAGCGGTGCAGCTTCTCCTTTTTGCCACCACAGAACAAAGGCTGAGGCCAGGAAGCACTCACCATAGCGCTGTTACCCACTACATCCCAAGCCAGCTCCTACCCAAGGCTCTCCTTTGAAATCCTTACTTATTTTGAGCTTGGAGGCATTCAGCAGTGGTTCTGAGGAGGCAGCTAGGCAGCAGACACTGGGAATCCAAAGACAGATTGATACCAGAGACCCCAATTACCAACCAGTCAGTACCAGAATACCCAGGTGGTTCCTCGCAAAGAGAAAAGCTCCAGAAGGGCTGGAGCAGTCAGGTGCCCTGGTGTCTGCTCTCCCCTCCCTGTTGCCAGAGGGAAAGGGGTGACAGACAGACCCTTCTGTTCTCTCTAGCATGTGTTACTCCTCAACACCAAGCGGAACGTGCCCGTTCACTCTTCGGATGGCACAGAAGAGTGATGCCCACTCAGCTACGGCTCACTGGAAGGAGGGGAGGAAGGGTTCTGTGTCCTTTTCCCCTTCTCCGGGGGCTGCAACCGAGTTCCTTTTGCTGCGTTGGAAATGCTCCCACCAACCTGGCACAGGACTTGACCCCAAAGAGCTAATCCTGAGGGGTGCAGAGCAGAAGCCACATCACGGGTGGTTCCGAGCAGGGCGACCTGGTCTTCTCAGCAGGGCGAGCCAGGAGCTGCTGGGATCATTCCCTCTCCCACCCGGCCCCAGCGTCACCAGGGCTGTGGAACAGCCAGGCTGGAACAAAGAAACACTCGGGCTGCCTTGTAATCAGATTTATCTATTTTAAGCTACAACTGATCTATTTTTTTGCATCCTCTGTATGAAAGGGATTATTTAAAGGAGAATGGGGGGATGACATAGGAATTACTAGCGCCTTACAAAGCACCGAGGGATTCTTGCTCCAGTGAGCTGAGCAGAGACCCTGGTAGGGGCACAGATTCCCACCTTTGCCAGGCAGCCCCAGCTCCAGTCAGGGCTGCCTGGGATTAGACCCGCTGCCTCTTCGTGCTGGCTCTGGGCAGCTGCAGGATGTGGTTTGCTATAAAACCAGCACCAGGCTGCGAACTGGGAGCTCCCTTCCAGTCCTGTGCTTCTCCAAGACGTGGAGAAATTCGAAGTTTACGGATGCATCTCAGGATAGAGGCACAGAGCCTTGCAGGCTTAGAGCCCAGCGCAGTCAGCTCGTTTGTTTGAGGGACTGAAGGATTTGAAGTGCAGGATGAGCTGGTTCAAAACAAGCCATTCTGCTCGGATGCAGCGTTTGGAGTAAGGCAGTAACAGGGGGCACCACACACAGCATGCAGGAACGTGCCATTCTACCACCTTGCAGTTCAGGCTTCAGACTAATATCTGCTCTTTGAGGCGTGAGGGGCAGTTGGGATCCCAGAAGGTCTCTCTGGAAGCTCCACGCCGTGCTGTAACTCCTCACAGAGCTCACCCTCATCTCTAGTCCCCTAGCAGCCCTCCATCCATCTTCATGGATGAGTCCTTCCCCTTGCGGAGCCCAGAAAATAAACAAGATCTGGGAGTTTGCCTCCATCGATCCACTCAGAAGGGTAAGAGCAGCTCACCCAGACAGCATCAACTCCACGATAAGCTCCAAACTCCCCTCCTTGCTGCCCTGACAGAGCTGTTCCCTCCAGCAGCCGGGGCTGTCCCACGGGGGAATCCTCTGTCCTGGCTTCAGCTCTGCTCGGAGCTCCTGCTCAGACCCCAGAACAAGCAAGCGAGGGGCTCCTAGAGGTGAACGCGTGGCGCGTGCAAAACCAGAGCAGGCAGGGCTTGTGCCACAGCAGGAGAGCTGAATCACGTCGCAGCGCGTCACCTCTGCTCCTGTGGCACCAGTGCAGGGCTCACGGAGTTGACTTTTATCACGTACACACGAAGCCTCTTGCACCAGGGCAGCCGAATAGCCCACGAGGCAGGCTCATCCCCAGCCGCTGCCAGGACAACAGCAGCATCCCGCTCACCCTCCCCTGCATCCGCGCAGGCACACGAGCAGGAAGGAATCTGCAGCCCCCTCCCCAACCCCTCAACGCACCCCCAGAAGGTTTGAACGCAATTCCAGCTGGGTACTTACTTTTTCCACCTCGTCGCTCCAAAGCTGTAGGGGCCACAGAGCAACAGGAAAGGAGATCAGTGTTGGAGACGTCGAGAAGCACTCGGCATTAACACCAACGGGGCAAGGATGCTCCGTGGACACAGCAGGGCAGCTCCAGGGACAAGCTTAGCCCTTCACCCAGCGGCAGCTGCCAGATCGATGCCCTTTCCCTTCATTCTTGCCCCCTCGAGCTCAGTTTCACAATAGCAGAGCAAGCCCTCACCAGCAGCATCCAACTCGGCTCCCTGCCAGGGCTCTTACAGCAATTGGCACTCAACAAGCTCCAGAACGAGAAGGATTGAACAGCAGAGTCCTCTGAGCAGCAAAAGTTACTTTGCTGAAGGCTGCAGAGGTTGTTGTTGAAGGACAGCCCTTCTTTTAGGGTTGTGGAGAGGCAAGTGAGCTGCCTGAGCCCACAAACAGGACCTGGGAAGTGCCATGAGCTCCAGGCAAACAGAGCTCAGGTTACCGGTACCTTAATCCAGTCCCTCTGTGCTCCCAAAGGTGTGTTTAGCCACAGGAAGGATAAAGCAATGGTTGGATGGTGCCTTTGAGCCAGGCCAAACATCGCGCTCATCATCCACGGGGCACATCTGGGGCATGACAACGCTGCCAGCTGCCTGCTGGGATCTGGCTCCAGGACACGGAACAGTCAACAACAAAAGTCACGCACAGCGATGGGAAAGGGGGTGAAGGGGTAGAAAAACACATTGATCCTTCCCAGAGGTCCTTGGCTTGGCCTTTCCTCAGCAACTGGCAACACGAAATCACCCTGGGGCGATGGAACCACACCAGCCTAAACCAGTGGGACCAGGAGATGGTCTGACGGCCCCTTTGCAGGTCAGGGAAGTCACCGTGGCGCTGCCGAACCTGCGCTGCAGGCACCTGAAGCCCCAGGCTGGATGCTGGGGGGTGGGAGGCAGAACACGCTCTGTTCTAGACCCAGGGTCTCCCAGCTGAACCTTGCTGAGGTTTCCTCACCAGCAACCGCCCTCAGGTGCGCTGGGGAAGCCCCAGGTGCCGAGACAACATCACCAGGCAATATAAGGAGCACCTGAGGTATTAACAGCAGCTCCTTGGCTTGCTGCCTGCTCCAGCTTCTGCCTCCCTGGCCAGCAGCTCCTGACCCAAGGTAAACAGCCTTACTGGCATCTCCTTTTACTCGAGTGGAGTTTTGTAGGACTGCAAGCTGTCCCAGTGCAGCGCTTGGGGCACTGAGGCCAGGAGGGTGTTTTGTTACTGTAAGTCAGAAACTAGCTTGAGTAAGGGCTGGGACATTTCAGCCGTATGCGAGGACGCGAGCCCCTTCTCAGTCCAAGAGCTCTGAATCTGGAAGGCAGAGGGCTGGAAAGGTCTCTGTAGGCACCTGGGAAGCAGGTCCTAGGCTGAACTGTGCCCTGATCAGCGCATCCTTGTGTTCCTGGAGGAAGATTTACTCTAGGGGAACAGGGAAGCTTTCACTCTGGCCACAGGTTGTCTTATTTGGATGCTGTGGACAGTGTTTTAACTGACCCTCTGGAAGGTGCTCAATGTGTTTTTCTTGGAATCGCTCCTAGGAGCGGCAGGGTCTGAGAGAAAGGGATGTTTAGGCTTGCACAGCCCACGTACACCTTCTTACACAAAAAACAAAAGGTCAGTGTGGGAGAGAGGAGAAATGGCTCCTCAGCCTCCAATTCATACAAAACAAAGTAGGTGCTTGCCACCAGGTGGATTTAATTCCATCTAAGCCCTCCTGTTATGGAAGAGCAAAAATAAAAGCACCCTGTTATCCACCTCTCTAAAAATCAACATAAATTTAGAAGCCAAATCAGAACCCTGCTGAGGGCGTGTGGTCCAGGAGAGAGCTGACCTGTTTGCTCACCTGTAAGACAAAGTTGTTACCTGGGCATAAGCAACCCCTCCCTCCAGAAGGGAGCAGAGCTCAGCAGCAAGGCGAGCGGCACCCACGGGTTTACGCTGTCAGTAAGTACTAAGGCTAAAGGAGCGCAAAGCCTCTCGCCTGGAAGAAAAGCAGAGCAACAGCGTGAAGAGCTCCTACCTTGCTGCAGCGCCTGACCCCTTGGGATAAATGCTGGGATTAGAGAGCTTGTCGCAAAGCGGTCCTACCTGCATGGAGCTGGGGAGCAGCTGGGGCTCAGCCCAGGTTTTAGTTCACTAGAGATGCCAATCGTTATTTCAGTCACCCCTGCTAGTGCAGCTGGGTGTCAGGTGGCCCTTCAGCCTCTGGATAGTTTTGGAAGCCACAAGGACAACTCCTGGTAGGAGGACCTGCTGTGCAACCATCAAACACTATTAAGCGACAAAGATCAGTGCTGGCTGTTCACCTAGAGCAAGTAGAACCCTCTCTGACTGTCCCCTGTCACCATCGCTGCCAGAGCTTCTCTAGCAGGGCTCTGAAGAGGCACCACTCAACCAGGCAGACATGCCAAGGTAGACACTTATGGGCTAAACCCCTCTCCAAAACTCTAATTCTCCTGTCACGTTTCTGTGCTTGGCCGCTGCTCCCCAGAACAGCTTTGCAATCCAGCAAGAGCAGATCAGCTTGTAGTTTGGTGATGACCAGACGTGTCCAACTGAGCATCTGGGCACTCTGCAAGACGCTAACGCACATCATGCAAACGCTTGCCTGCAGGTCTGCTTTAGAAAGCCTCAGGGAGCGATCAGGATACCCTGGTCTAATCACAAGTATTCAGAGGCAGGGCAAGTCCAGTTTTTCTCCTCCAATTCTTCTACAGCTCAGTTGTAGCCCACTATTGCGCTGTCCTTGGAACAGATCTTTGCAGGGGAGAAGCCACAGGCTCCCTGCTGGTTGCTGTGCTAGGAGAGATGGAAACTGAGGAATTGCTACAGCATCACCGGCATCAGCTGCTTCCTAAGCAGCCTCATCACCAGGCCGGTTACCTATGGAAATAGTTTTCTAGCTATTGTGCAAAGCTATTTCTGATCCCAGCATCACTCTCCAAGAAGGTTAGGACAGATTCTCCTGGGAACTAACACTGATGCTACCAGCTCAGACACGCCTCTTTCTCCAAACAGGATGGGTTGCCCATTAAGCAAATCCAACTCATTCTCATGATGCTTTTTGTTTGGTAGGAGGCTGGGCTGTCTTTTTTCATCTCTATGGATTCTGCTCCCCAGCCCTTCCACTCCCAGATTATTCTTATCAGGCATCAGTGTTGTTCTGAATGCTATTTAGGCAGCAAGATGATCAGTTTTCAACATTTTAACGAGAAATGTGACATTGTGCGATGGGGAGCCATGAACACAGTGTGGAGAGTCAATTGCTTGACCACAGCCGCTCAGTGCAAGACAGCACAGAGGTGATGGGCTATTCACCCACCCGCAACGCAGCTGATTGCGTAACAGCCACCGACAGACAGGTCCCGAGATGAAAGGAAAAGGATTGACCTCTCTTTGCAGAGGAGACAAGCCTGCCCTGCCAGCCTACAGCATTACTGACACGATGGGTGGCTGATTCCTCCACCTTTGCTTCTCTTGACCAGCTACAAAGCCTCTGAGCACCGACACCACAGCATTGGTCAGGCAGTCGTGCGTGTGACATCACCAGTGTACAGCTGGAACCACCCAGAAGGGTTAACCTTTGAGGTTTTTCTCCTTTCGGCTGCCCCACTAGCAATAAAAAACCCTGTCAGAAGATTCCCACGAAAAAATATAGGAACAGATTGGCAGAGAAACTGGAAAGCAAAGCGAGCAGCAGAAGTGCCAGACCCTGACCGTGCACCCCACAGGGTGGATCCGCATCCTTAAAGCCGAGTCAGAGGAACCCTGGGCAGCCCATGTCACATTAAAATGTTGAAAACAGCGGAGCACGAGGCCTGAGTTTAAGTCGGGTGAAGAAAGGGTCAGGAAGAGGTCGGAGAGGCAACATCTAGCAGGAGGCAATCTTACCGCTGATGCGCTGGCGGAGAGAATGTAATTACGAGGTCTAGTCTCCTGAAAATCAGGCACAGCCTAGTGGGGGAATACAGTTTCATGTACGAGTCATGTAGAAGAGTCAACAGGAGTCAGTTGGGCAATGGATGGAAGAAGGGACTGGTGTGTTTTCCTGTCTGTGCTGGGAGATTAGTTAAAATTCTTAGGGGATGGTAGGAGGGAGGTCTCCTGGCAGTGTGAGCAGTGGTGGGTGGAAGCCAGGCTTGTGGACTTGCCCAGGCAGTCGTACTGGTACTTGAAGCACGGATATTTCTACTATTAGAAACTCTGCGCTTACAGCTCCCTGCTCACACAGTGCCCGGCTGGAGTGGAGATGAGACAGCACAATCCC
The DNA here is from genome assembly GCF_032191515.1 of Phaenicophaeus curvirostris. Taxonomy (NCBI): domain Eukaryota; kingdom Metazoa; phylum Chordata; class Aves; order Cuculiformes; family Cuculidae; genus Phaenicophaeus; species Phaenicophaeus curvirostris. The sequence goes on from NC_091411.1 coordinate 7,228,398, forward strand.
TACTGCATTTCCCATTCCCTTGCAGCCAGCAGGTTGCTCATGTTGTGTTGACGCAGTCCAGTGGGCAGGACCTTCTCTCTCCTTGCTTCCCACCTGCAGTCCTAGAAGTGTCCCTGTGCAGTGGCTCGTCCTTAAAGTAGGCATGTTTACTACCATCAGACGTCCTTTATATGGTGCCTTTTAAAGAAACACATCTACTTGTCTTATTCTTATCAAGCCTCGGGGCACATTTCATAGAATAACCAGGTTGGAAGAGACCCACTGGATCATCGAGTCCAACCATTCCTATCAAACACTAAACCGTGTCCCTCAGCACCTCGTCCACCCGTCCCTTAAACCCCTCCAGGGAAGGTGACTCAACCCCCTCCCTGGGCAGCCTGTTCCAGCGCCCAACGACCCTTTCTGTGAAAAATTTCCTCCTAACAGACCCAGACCTGCTGTTTTCAGTGAAAGACACAGCTTAGCCGAAGCAGATCTAGCCCAAAGCTTTGCCATGGCCAAAGGTAGCGTATGACCCTTCAGTCTCCAGGTCAGAGAACGTCCAAGCTACCCTCTCCATAGCTAAACCTCTGCCCTGGAGCAGGAAATTGGGAATGTGAGGGATCCAGTCCACCTTCCCACAGAAGTGGGCTCTCTAACAATCACGTAACGTGGTTTCTACTCAGCTAAGCCAAGACCAGGCTTGTAGAAGGCCTGGCACACAATCCAGCTGCAGCCCAACTACGTTGTTAAAGCCTCTCAGGCTCCACGCTGCCTCTCCCAGGTTAATCTCTCTGCCGCTCACCTAGAACTACTTACACACGCTGACCCAATTTGCTGCTCCCCGAGCAGCCTGCTGGAATGAGTGACCAGTGTGTGGAAGAGCAGCCAGGCAATCCCAACAAGAAGAGGGTTTTTTAAACCATCCAGGAGTTTTGGGGATGGCTGGAGGAAGGAATAAGGAGGAGCAATTCCTATTACCAGTTAGAACTGAACACAGGGAGGAAAATGCACCAGTGAGATTTGAGGCCAGCACAGCAACTAGGCTTCACTCCTCCCTGTGGGGAGAGGAGATGTCTTGCAGGAATTGCTTCTTGTGCTTTTTCTTTTGAGGGGAAAGATCGAGAGCAACTGAGGAAACCTCTCCTCCCATTCCCTGGTCTCCAGGGAGTCCCAAAACTAGTCACAGCACATGGGATGAAGGAGGCAAGCCGCTCTTGCGCTCCTACGCGTGGACAAATCGTATTTGCAAGCAGTGGTCAACAGGGAGCCACCTCCCACCCCCTTCTGCTCTTGTAATGGGGAAAGTGAGCAGATCCCTGGAACCTGGAGGACAGAACAGCACCACAACCAGATCAACCTGCCTGTCATTGTCTCTGGGCTGTCTCCCTTCCAGGAGAGGGACTTGTCACCCAACCTGACCTCCTCCTGCCTAAAGCCGAAGGAGCCTGAGTGTGTTTTTACCAGAGCCCAAGCCTCTCTTGAGCACTGCTTGCAAGCAGCGTTGATGGAACTCAATTCATGCTCCAGAGGGGCTGCAGGCAGCCGACAGATGCTCCCATCTTTCTGGGGCACCTTCCCCAGGCAGCCACAGCCCTGCCCACGCTCAGTACATGCTCCAGGGCCAGTCCGAATGGGATAAGAATTTTCGTTTAAAATGGGAAAGAGACAATGAGAGGTGTTAAAGAAAAGAAAAAATAAAAAAAAATCACAGCACTGTTAGCACAGTCAATACTCACATCTCCCTCACACTGAGCAAATTACAAAGAAACAAAACAAAAAGGTTAGTAAACAAACCAGCATCAACAGGAAGGACAAAGCACGAAGTCTGAGAGAAATGCACAAGCCCAGACACTCGAACAGCAGCTCACAGGTCTGGACAGCAGCGCACTTGGAGGGTCAGTCACGAGACAGAAGCTGCGGGAACACAAGTTTGCGCTACAGAGGGGAAGAGCAGCAAGAGAGTGGTGAGCTGGGAGAGGGGCGATACTGTGGGCCAGCTTGGATGGAGCAGAGCGAGACAGGACTCTAGGCACGTTACGGAGAACATTGTGGCTTAGTGATGAGTTAACACATCTAGAACTGAGGCAGCAGCTCTTTTCCCCCCTACGCTGGGAGCTCCCAGCCATACATTGTGCTCCAGTAGTCGGTGAGGCACCCTGAGGTCAGGGACCCCACGTTTTAAGCTAAGCTGGGTAAGAGCTGCGTGCCCACAACAGCAGCCGAGGTGGTTGTTCTGCTGTGTGATCTCTGCCTCTTTGAAACAAAGAGGCTGAAGTGTGGCTTTAGGCAAACACCTTGGAAAGCCTGGACTCGCTGTGCACCCTGCTTGGAGCACCCCAGCCCTGCAGCTCCAGAAAAAAACCAAGCTAATTTCTTTTCTGGCTATGTGGAAGTCCCTCACCCAAGTCTGTGTGCAGGTGAGAGGCCTTGGGGTCACTTCAGGTAGGAAGCAAGGTAGAGACGGTGTCCCTGCCTATGGCAGGGCAGTTGGAACTGGATTCTTTTTAAGGTCCCTTCCAACACAAACCATTCTATGGAATGGAGGAAGCACTGAAGGTATTTCAATTCCTGCTCTGATTTAAGCTTAAGATAAAGCTACGGCCACCACATCCCACTGTGACTGGGGGCACCCTCCCCTTCAGAAAGGGGATTAGGGATCCTTGAAGTTGCCTTCAGTGGATTTGGGTGACCTGACTGATGAGAGGAGGCTTTTTTTAAAAGGGCAGTTTTCTTTTCTTCACCCAAAGCTTTGTTTGGGGCTTCCCACACAGGCCTGAACACTGTTAGCCCTGCTGATGGTGGCTGCTGAGCTCAGCACAGCTTCCCCATATGGCTTCTATGCAGTTGGAGCTGGAGAAAAGGGAAAACACCCAGGAACTGGCCACCCAGGGAGCTCTTAAAGTCAGAGGCCCAGCTGAGCAGATGGTTAGAAAATGGGCTCATGGCAGGGCTCCTAGGCTGGTATCCCAGTGCATCCCAGAGACTGACTGATGAGAAGGATTCCTCCCTGTTCTGCATGACACGTTTGCTAGTTGTGCTCCTGGCCCCAGGCTAGAAGCAGAACTTGGCAAGTCCTCGTGCCAACAGCCAGAGTGCTAGGGGACGGCAATCTGCTTCGACAAGGCCCTCCAGGGAACCCATCGGGGCTCTGCCCAGCGAGAGCCTGCCTCCAGGAGCCACCTCAGGCCCAGGGAGCTCCCTGAGCTGACAGGTCTCCTCAGACAAGCACTTTGAAACACTTGTCCCATTGCTTGGGCATGACAGGGACACTGGTTGACCTGGCAGTCTCTTCTGCACTGCTCTGACCTGGGAGCATTGTTGGTTTACTTGCCGTGACTTCCCCTGACTTCCCCAGTGCCAGAGGGCAGGACAAGCCTGTATCTAGACAGCACTGTGAATTAAGTGAACAGAGAGGCTGAAGGAAGGGCCTCTTGGTAGCAGATCTGACCGTAGCCTCCTCTTACAGGCTCTCCAGCACCCCTGCCAGGGGAAGAAGATGGTGTTGGAAGAATCCTAACCAGTGTGAAAGCCTGGGACTGCTGCTGTGCTCCTCCCTTGTGCACCTCCCAGCTCAGCGCTCTCTTGGCTTGCTTTAAGATCCCCAGGGATACTTGTCAAGTCCTCAGAAGATACAGCCTTTTAGTTACTAGCAGAAAACATCCAGCAACTACTGTCTGTCAAGAGACAGGAGCCCGCGTTAAGTAGAAGTTTTCAGATTTTGGAAGCTCACAACTACTTGTTTCAACACCTCTCCCACGGGAGGGTACGTGAGGAACAGGCACACGGGTCCTGCTCCCAGTTCCCTTGCACACCGGACATGGGATACTCCCACCCATGCCTCCCAGAGCCAGGACATAGTAGGGAAGCCTAATTTTTGTCCAGAGACCATGTGGCATTGCTGGTGTGAGTCAAGCCCTGTGGCCAGAAGGACAGTGAGGGGAGTGAGGGAGACAGTTACCGCTGCTTTTGCCTCGGCAGCTTTGGCTTTCTTCAACCTGGCTTTGCAAGCATCCAGATCCAGGCGGCGGTTCTGCAGGATCCTCCGCTCTTTCTGGAAGGGATAGAAGGTAGGATAAGAGCAGACAGCTTAGGAACTTTGGGGACGGAAAGCGACAAGGTACCCTCTAGGAATCAAACTGGTTTCCTTAGCAAGGAGTGCTAGTGAGAAAGAAGCAGTTGCTATGTTCATCTCATCAGCAAGCGTTTTGGGCCTGGCTGCCAGGGAAACAGAGCATCTTACGGGTGGGTGGTGCCCACTAAACTGCAGGAGCCAGGGAAGGAGCTACCTTCCTCATGCACATCAACTGGCAACCTTACCCTGCTGCAAAGGGAGCCCTGAGCAGGTCTAGGATCGGTATTTCCCTAGCTTTGCATTCTTTGAGGGGAGAGGTATGGAGTCCTCCTTTCTCAAAAGGGAAAGAAAATGGGTTCTTCCAGCACTGCCTCCCTCTCCCGCTGCCCTCCTGGTCTCCGGTGAGGTGACAAGCTTCCCCTTCCCTGCCATCACACTTACAGAAATGGTTCTCCAGTCCCCTTCCAGGAAGTTGCGCAGCGGGGTCAGGAAGTTGATGGAGGCGCAGTGGATGAAGTCCCGTTCCGCCGCACCTAAGCGCCTTTGAGTCTCTCCAACTTTTATCAAGGTCTTCCCTGCAATAACAGCAGCTTTCAACTCCGGGAGCAACCAATTGACGTTGTGTTGGCTTCAGCCAACTCACCCAGAGCTACCAGGCTCCAGGGCTGAGGGACAAAGGCACCGTGTACTGTGCCTGGACAAGCTGACCATGTCTGTGCCACATCAACTTCAGTCCTAACTACAATCAGCTTTTAGCTTGGGGCCTCTTCTCAGCTGCTCCCAGTGCAGCTTTGATCTTATCTGTCTGCCAAAGCACTTATTCCACCGATGTCCTTTTACTCCTACACCTGCTTGCGCAGAATGATCTGTTGGTCTCATAAAACAGAGGCACAGGAACAGAGCAGCAAATTAAAAAGCACCAGACCAGAAAAAATGAGTTGATTAGGCAGTGCTGGCGATAGATGCAGTTACAGCTGTTCTGCCTGAAAGTGGACTCGCTATTGAGCAACTATCGATCTGAAGAGCAGTAAAAATGCTCATGGCAGACGCAAGGACAGCTGGAAGTTAAGGCTGTGCTTCTGTGCAGCTCTGCTGCCTAAAGAAGCCTTAAATTCCTGCTGAAAGAAGCAGTTGTTAGGATTTAAGAGCAGCAAGATGCACTGTGATGTCAGGAAGGGTCTGTTTGAGGCTTGTGGCCAAGTACCAGCCTTCCCAAGTCTATTTTCCTGTTCTTTTTTCTGCTGGAGAAAGATTCCCACCCTCCAATTGCAAGACACTGTTAAAGGATGCTTCTCCTGTTCAGAGCCTAAAGAAACTGTGTGATGAGGCACCACCTTAGACTAAAGATACACTCAAACTGGACAAAGCTAAAGTCATTCGCTGCAACTCTCTGTTCAGGCTAGTTTAGAAACCTAGAGAAGTAGCGCAGAATAATTTGTGTCCTGTAACCAGTCCCATGCCTTTAGCCACATGTCTTGGTTTCTTCTCCAGCCCTGCCAGACTTGAGGATTGCAAGAAAGGGAGGGCTGGGGAGACCCTTGCCCCTCTTCCCCCAGAGCATGGAGGATGATTTGAGTGGATGTGACGCTGATGTCCTGCTCCAGGTGGGCTGTTTGCTTCTGGGCTAGAGAAGACAGGCCCTTCTTTGGCACCAGCCTTGACACCCTAGTAGTCATGTTGCTGTGGGGGGAGCAGGCCATCCCAACTCATGCTGTGTAAGCCTTAACCCAAAATGGTACTGGGGATGCCCTCTTAGGGAGGGATGGATTCCCAGGGCTTTTTAATTAGCCAGGTTTACTTACCATAAGGTGTCCCTGGCCCAAAGTCATTAGCTGCTTCTGTCATGTACTGTGCCAGCAGCTCCCCGTTGGTGACCCGGGAAGGCACCTTCCGATCAAGCTTCTCATAGAGGAATTCTTCTACTCTGGCACCTGGAATGAGGATCCCACCAATGGTTACAGGATGGAATGACTCTGGAAGTGGCATTCATGGCAGCCCACCCCATACAGTCCTCGATTGTGCACTGGATGGCAAACACCGGCACCGGGAGAAGGTGCGTCCTCACTTCCAACCATCTCCTAGCCCTCAGGGGCACCAGTTACCTCTCAGCTACACACGGAAGGAAGGACAGGCCCTGCAAAGACATGTTTCTTCCAACCTCCACAAACTCACTGGAACAGGAGTCTGCCAGAGGGCATGTCTTTTATCACTGTTTGAGCTGCAAGTGATATTTGTCCTTCAAGCATTAGAGGAAGCAGGACTTACTAGGGTTTGGCTGTAGCAGAACCTCAGTCTGACGCAAGATCTTCTCTGTCCAGTTCTTCGTGCAGTCTGCCCTGGCCAGAAGGTTTTCAAAGTGTGCATCTAGTTCAGTCTTCTCAGCCTGGCCCAACTTTTCTTCAGTAAACTGCAGGAAGAAGGTATTCATTAGAAGGTCTGCTCCACTAAAGCAAAATTATAGCATGCTACAGAGCTGTTAAGAGACACTGAGACTTATTCTGTCCTGCGTGTTCATCACAGAGTAGAGCTAAAAGGCCTTCAAGGTATCATTCTTTGTTCTCAGGCATCTTTGACCAAGAGTGGAACAAGTATTGAACTACAAACAGAGCCCAGGTTTGAGAGGTGTTCTGAAACAAGTAACTCCTAATTAGGTCTGGTCAGAAAGACTCTAGTTGTGAGGAATCAATTTAAACGTGGACATGGCTTCCAGTACTTCATGCAGGAGACCAACAGACATCCTTCAGGTGAGGCAAGATGCTAACCTCCTTCATGTTCTCCTAACCAACTCTGTCCTGCAAACCCAACAGGACCAGGAATGCCGCTAACCCCAAGCCGCACTTTCTTCTCATCTTATTAGGCAAGCATGGACACAACATCAGTTTTGCTCCGGGGCTCAGGATTTGGATGAAAGCACTTCTAGCAAGTGACCCTTCCTCTAGGACAGGCTCCAAAGCAGGGTATGGAGAGAAATAGAACGGTGTCTGACTTCTCCCAGCACTCAGGTTCACACTGGCAACAAACCCTTCCTCCCTCCATGATTCCTTTTAAGTTTAACATTAGCAGGAGAGAAAAGCAGACTGTGTGAGTGTTTTCCTACTGGGCAGTGACATCTGATAAGCAAGGTTTGTCAGTCTGGAGGTGCAGCATCAGATGGCCTGGAGGCCCCTCATCGTTTCGTTGGGGGATTCCTGAGAGACGTGCCCCTTCCCTCTCATCCCAGTCCCATTTCCCACTCCTCTCAGTGAAGTTGGCCAACCTCAGTGTGTTTTAAGGACAATTTCTCAGTCTGGATGGAACCAGCATGTTGCTGGATTGTACTAAAAGACCCCTTTGTCACCTGGCCTCCTACAGAGGTTGCAGTTGTCCTTTTAGTCCTTGTTGCTGGCCTCTGGTGCCTCTGTTGAGTTATCAGGACACGGTACTGTACAATGCCTGGTGCAGTCAGGTGCCAGGAGATTAAAGCCTGCCTCAAACTCTTAGATAAAACACAGTTGCACGATCTGTTGCTTGTATCTTCTCCTCTACCCTCCCCTGTCCCACAGCTCAGCTCTAGACAGGCTAAGATGTCCTTTTGTGGGGTCTGGGTCTGCTGCCCCTCCTGAAAGGCTTTCAGACAAGCTCTGTTGTGTTCCCATCCAGTACAATGCTGGGAACAAAGTGAGATAAGGAGCAAGCCCAGAACCAGCACGCGATGCGGGCAAATGAGCCGAGCAGTGTGCAAACACGACTTGATATCCGAGATATACAAACCCTGCAGGTGTGTTTACGCAGTGACCTGTTTGGGCAAGATTTGAGCTGGATGCCAGCGGTGACAGACACTGAACTGCAGTCACCCTCCCTCCCGCAGCCCCGAGAGGACAGAGCAGTTCCAACCATGCACGACCAGGCTCGCTTCTCCCTCACACCAGCAGCCCCTGCTTACTGACACTTATTTTCATCTTATTATTCAATATTTTCATCTTTTTTTCATCTTTCACTTGCCACGGACCCCATGGCTATTGCCGCACGCGGCTAAAAGCAGAATCAAGGTGAGGCGTTTGTATTGCTTTGTAAAAAACATCTAGGATTGTCTTTGGGGGGGACACACGACTATCAGGCATGCGTGAGCAGCTTCCTCTGTCGCTGTAGGAAGCCCAGGGCTGTTTTCAGGCTCTGCCAGCCTGGGCTGAGTCACTGCCATGCAGCAAACTGGGGCTTCCCAGGTATTTGGCACCAATTCTCTGTCATCTGTTTAAGAGCTTTCTTAAACAAGCCAAGACTCTTTGATGCAAACATAACAGTCTCCCTCACCCCCCCCTCCCCTTCCCAGACAGCTTTTCGAGATCTTATCTCACTTTGAAGTCCAGCTCTTCTTCCTGCAGTTTAGACTCATCCTGCACCAGCATCTGCCCTGGAGCTGTCAGTCTAAACCCAGTTTTTAATCAGCTGAACCTAAGCAGCTTCTTACAGCATTGCTGCAGTCAGATCGCTGCTGAACCCCCCCCAGCACCTCCTCAGAGCTACTGCCAGCCTCCTGAATCGCTCCAGCTCTGGACCTGTATTCATAGAATTTGCTGTATTCATAGAATTATATGGATTATATTGCTGTATTCATAGAATTATAGAATCACCAGGTTGGAAAAGACCCACACAAGCATTGCTGTCTTGTGCAGCCGTGTGCTGTAACCCACCCTCTCTGCGTGCTGTGCTAGAACAACGTGGGTCATTTGGACAGTTGGCCACGGGGCAACCAGGACCCAGTCGCTCAGTTCTTATCTCGAGTCGGGCACTAAAGCCGTTTGTCTTGCAAGAGGGCTGAGGACAGGCACCCCAGTCACTGCAAGTGTAGGCTACGCCAGAAGGGGAGGATGGGCAGCGATCTCAGTCACAGCCTGTGGCTCCCAAGGGTCAGTCTAGAAAACAATCTCTTATTCAAGCTTTCTTTCCGAGTTGGAAGCAGGGCATGAATGTCATGAAGAGAATGCAAGGGCATGGGAGGCTCTTATTCCAGTTGCTCTTAATTCCCTCAGCATTTCCCTCGCTGCTGCCCAGAAGCTGCTACCCCCTCACTGCAGGCTGCTGCAGAGGGTGATCTTTCTTCCCCCCCCTCGTAACATGCTTCTACCTCCTTGTCTGTGCACGAGGAGTCACTGATCCAGCTCAGTTTAATCTCTAACATAAGTTTTCAGGCAGATCACAGCACTCCCCCAGCTACACAGCACTGCTGGGAATGGGCCATGGGGAGCAGGGGACAGCAGGACCACCTCTCGCAGGAGCAGCCTGCGGTGGGATCAGATGCAGCGTCTCATGCAAGCACAGCCAGCGAAGGAGATTAGAGGTAAGTTACACTGCCTTATCCTGCGAGCTGGCTCTTTCTCGTGTCTGGTGAGTAGAGATCCAAGCTTTCAGGTGGCAACAGATCTCAGCCATTCATCCTCTCTTATGTGGCTGCTAAACCAGAGTCCCCAGCGAACAGCAGGGTGGAGGAACAGCAATTTGTGCAGTCTGGCTACTCAAGCACTGCAGGCAGAACTCCCCCGCAAAGCATTTCTGTTCCTAGGAATTTGTTTTCATAACACTCACAAGAATTGCATTGTTTTCCCTTGCCATCGAACAGACAAGATTTCACTGTGAGGCCAAGAGATGCAGGAGGGCAGGCAAGCTGACCACGCACTTGTGCCTCCTGGCAGACAAAAATTATTGTGTCTTGCTTCTCCTGGACCAGAGGCACTGGTGTCTTTTGCTGCACCAAATATTCCAGATTGCTATAAACAGGAGAGTTATTTGGTTTTATCGGGTTGCCCTAGAGGGTTGGTGCATGGAATGGTTGGACGCGATGATCCAGTCGGTCTCTTCTAACCTGGTGATTCTATGATTCTACGTCCACCTGGAAGAGTCAGGGCCAGCAGAGCACATGCACATACAAGGCACGGGGAGAACCTTAAGCTGCTCCACTCTGCTGTAACAGAGCTATTCCCATTTGTTTTCTAGAGCCTGATCCCTGGGTCAACAGCCCTGCCCTGAACCAATTCCAGGTTCTGCGTCCTAGGATCATGTGCCAGGTCACGGTGCTAAGAGGCTCCACTGCTCCTGCCCCCCAGGAAGCATCCCAGCTGAGCCCCAGCCCAGTCTTTGTGCAGGGAAGCTGATGAGGTGATTAATAATGCAGGTCAGCCTTTTGTCGAGTGCCACTCTCGCTCTCCAGGAAGAGGAGAGTTGTGCTGCATTCCAAGGCATCAATAATTCAGCCAAAGGTTGGGTTTCCTCTGGGAGGCTTGGCTGGCCAGCAGGAACGCCAGATGCATTATCAGAGCCCTTGTGGGCAAGGAGGCTGATGAATTGGGAGAGTAGGAGGGGAGAGTGCAGCTCAGGCAGCTGCCTCTGTTCAGTATTAGGGTGGGGAAGCTTCCCTTACCCCAGCAGAGCTGGTAGTGATGCTACTGGGATGTCAGGAGGTTGCGTGAGTAAAGCTGAGCTGGATGGGGTAGCACCACAGCTACCATATCAAACAGGCTGTCCCCACAGCCCTAGAGACTTGAGGCTTTAAAACAGCACATGTATTGTTTTCTTTGCTGAAAGCATTAGCACCTTTGTCTCCTGTGAGAGAAGGTGAGGGGAATAAAATCCCAGTGCTCCCACAGAGTTATGCCAAACACTACAGCTGTTTTGCACAATGCAGCACAAGTTGACTTGTGTCTCTTCCAGGCTTTTCTGTCCCTCTCCCCTCCAGCTGAACCAGGCCTGGACACTGTGAGCTCGGCCAGGGCAGCTCCAGCCCCCTTGCAGGGAATCTCGGGGCACATTTCAGGCCCCTGCACCATTTGCAGGATCCCTTTTTCCAGCTGGACATTACTTATGACTTTCTACCTTAAATCACAAGGAGCAAATTAGGGTTATTAGTCTTAAACCAGGAATAGCCTCCTGCACCTGCCAGTAGATCTGGGATGTTGGATTTTCCAAAGCATCCAAACAGCCCATAATGCCCAGGCTGTGGTAACATTCACTTGTTTGGAGATCAGAGGCACGACAAAATTGTTTCGAGCAAATCTACCTCCCAGTTTGTGCAGGGTCGCATTAGGCAAGAAGCCACAGCCACTCTGTCAGCATCTAAAAACTACCTGAATTTCAACAGCTCTGGAATAGCTACAGCCTGTGCTTCAAGTGTTTGGTCACCAGGAGTCAGGAAAGCCAGGCTGTGAGCCAAGTGAAACTGTGCTAGAGGACAGAAGGAAGCTATTAACAGGAGAGCTTGGTTAACTCATGGGCAAGGCATTTAGGAGAGGAAAAAATACTGCCCTTGTGGATTCATGGGTGTGTTTCAAATGGAAACACGCTCTGTCCTGTACCTCTTGCCTTCAAAACCCTTTTCTTAAGTCACCACCTGTTCTCTTGACTTCTAAGTGTGCAGCAGCCAAGGCATCAAGCCCAGTAAGGTCACCAAGCAGAGGGGAAAAGTCTATTTTATCAGCAGAGTTCAGAGAAATGTGAGAATCTGTCTTCTTTCAAGAGCTTCAAGATAGAATTAGGCAGCCTCTAGCTGCTGGTAGTAATTACATTAGCAGTGGGATAAGCACTGCAAAACTGTACTCGCGCTTGGGCAATTCCACCCAGAGCCAGTTTACATCAGAATCGACAAAAGACAGACACCTACAACTATTTCCAGACATCCCCAAGAGAGCCTGGCTCACAGCCTATCTAGAAAAAGACATCCAATGTGTTAACTTCGGAAGAGGAGATCTAAGTTCTCTTGGGAAGCTGGAGCTGTTAGCATGGCTTTCTCTCCAGAGGCTTCGGATCAAACCCACTTACTGATACCTGGAAAGTGCAGCTGATTAAGGAGAAAGACTTTATTCTTCCTCAGTGAAGACGAAGAGCGTGGCCTGTTTGAAGTATCTCTGCAGGCAACAGAGCTGTGAGGGGCTGTGCTGCATCTTCTCAGAGGACCCTTACTTGATGGCTGTGACTGATGGTGCAAGTGTGAATAGAGTACATCCTCGAGTGGGATGCTGAATCCTACAAAAGCTCTTTCTCCTTGCAGCTACCCAAGCCTAGAAGCTTGTTTTGCACTCCCAGTAGTGCTGATCACCACCTCCCTCATCTACTTCTACTTGGTTTGAGATGCCACGAAGCCCACAGGGCACTGTCTGGTCAGATCGTTATAGAATCACCAGGTTGGAAAAGACCCACCGGATCATCGAGTTCCACCATTCCTATCAAACACTAAACCGTGCCCCTCAGTGCCTCGTCCACCCGTCCCTTACGCTTACACAGCCTCTTTGTCACAGCCACCTTTGTCCTGGAGACTGGTACATGATTGCTCACCCAGAAGCATGCAAGACCTTTGAGGTGCCTGGCTTCTCCTCCAGTAGGAATCCTGCTAAGTGGTGCCTGTGCTAGAAAACTACCATAAAAAAATAAAAAAGTGGTTCATTGAGGGGTTTTTTGGTCATGAGTGAAGTCTAGCCTTGTCCAAAATCCTTCAGACAGCACCTACGTTAGGTTGTGTTCAAACTGGGACTGCTCCTGTCCGAAGCCTCAGGGAAGGCACTCCAGGAGAGGTGTGCTGACCTCTGCCTCCTCTACTCTTTGCTGAGTGATGCTACAGCCCTTCTTGCAGTTTGAGTTAAGTTCTAGCATGTTGGCCAGACGTCTCAGCCAGACAGCAATAGCTAATGCTGTCTGAGCAGCACAGCACATAATGGCCAGTCCATTTATCTCCCAGTCGCTGCAGTTCCAGTAAAACAGCGCTTTGTTAAATGCCAGGAGCCAAAGAAAGCATTTCCAATGCTACAGAGAACAGAGCTTATTCTAGGCAGGTCTCATCCCCCTCCTAGAAGGTTTGTGCTAAGGAGTGCACAAAATATTTTCCTGTGAAGGGAGTGAGGCCCAGGCCCAGGTTACCCAGAGCAGAGGTGGCTGCCCCATCCCTGGAGGGGTTCCAGGCCAGGTTGGATGGAGCTTGGAGCCCCTGATCCAGCGGGAGGTGTCCCTGCCCATAGCAGGGGTGGAACTGGATGATGTTTAAGGTCCCTTCCAACCCAAACCATTCTGTGATTCTATGATTTCCTTCCAGTCTCCCCTCCTTATGCAAACACCTGCACCCTAATCTTGCATGCTATCCGCAAGTATCAGTGCCCGTTTCAAGAAATTACTACTGGCATTAGTCATATGAATATCCATATACGAGATTATGTGGAGTAGGTGTAGCAGGCAGAAGCCACTATTTATAACCTCCTCTTTGCTCTAGAATCACTGTGCGCAGACACTGTTCCCATGCCTGTCTTCTTCCTACGCCTTGAAGCTAAAAAACACTTATCGGAGATTTACAATGAAGCTTCTAAACATCAGATTTCTTTACAGCATTTCTCCTATTCTTCTGCTACCAAGGTCATTTGCATGAGAACAGCATCTTTAAGCTTTCCATCTGCTCCTTATTTTGCACCTGTAGTTTACATCTCTTTTTTTCATAACATATGACTCATTGGCACGGTCACAGGAGGTGATATCTGTTTATTGGAGGCCAGGTCCTAAAAGAGCCAGAATTACTCCACTGCACAGAAGGCTTGGAACAAGCCAGCACTGCTCCGTTTGTTTATCATTCCCCCCTACGTGATAGGTAGAAGAAGCAGCCCAGTCCCAGAGACACCTGCTGAACTTCACTTCTCAGGCAAGATCCCACCCAGCTCGGACTCTCCTCTCTCCTCTCCTACCCAACTATGAGCAGTTTTCATGCCTAAGAAGTGGACTGACTCAGCAGCCACACAGAATCATGGAATCAGCAGGTTGGAAAAGACCCATCGGATCATCGAGTCCAACCATTCCTACCAAATACTAAACCATGTCCCTCAGCACCTCGTCCACCCGTCCCTTAAACACCTCCAGGGAAGGTGACTCAACATCTCACCACCTGCTGCAGACTTTCCTCCTCATAGGCAGCCAAATTCCTTCCCTCCACAGCTCCAGCGGGTCACTGCAGCCCCAGCAAGCCCCTAATCTCCAGTGCATGAAGGATGGTTCTGATGCCACCTTAGCCCACTGAGATGCTGCCTGCTCATTCTCAGCAGCTTCTTCCCAGCACCATGTCCCATTAGGACCTGAGAGCTCCCAATACCTGACAGCTCCCATGGGACAGAAGCTCAGGCTGTCTCTGCCACATCTCCCTAGCGAGAAAGAACAGTCCCCGCTGGGTCTGGACACAACTAACTGAAGAGAAGCTTGCAAGACAAGCTTTTCTTTAAGGACAACCACGATTAGGCAAGCAATGTCCTCTCCACATGCTTCTCCATGCATGAGCCCCAGTCACTGTATTGGTTAGAAGCATCTCTGGGGCTGTTTGCCTTATTAATTGGTACCAGCCCCGCCAGGCAGCAGCAGATCCATGGTTTGGGGTCTCTCGGCTCCTGCCTGGGACTGGCCAGCAGCACTCAGGGACCCCAGTGGTGGCTGCTCCTGTGGCTCGGGCAAGGGAACCATCCAGCCCCAAACTCATTCTCCAGCCACCCCCAGGCTGGGAGAAATGCAGCCTGGATTGGCTGTGGCCTCGACCCCTATCCGTGTGACACGAGGCGAGGGGGAAGAGAGAGGGAGGAGGGATGGAGGGAGGGAGGGAGAGGGAGGCAGGGAAAGGAGGGATGGAGGTAGGAAGAGGGAGGCAGGGAAAGGAGGGATGGAAGGAGGGAGAGGGAGGCAGGGAAAGGAGGGATGGAGGGAGGCAGAGGGAGGCAGGGAAAGGAGGAATGGAGGGAGGGAGAGGGAGGCAGGGAAAGGAGGGATGGAGGGAGGGAGAGGGAGGCAGGGAAAGGAGGGATGGAGGGAGGGAGAGGGAGGCAGGGAAAGGAGGGATGGAGGGAGGGAGAGGGAGGCAGGGAGGGGGGATGGAAGGAGGGAGAGGGAGGCAGGGAAAGGAGGGATGGAGGGAGGGAGAGGGAGGCAGGGAGAGGAGGGATGGAGGGAGGGAGAGGGAGGCAGGGAAAGGAGGGATGGAAGGAGGGAGAGGGAGGCAGGGAAAGGAGGGATGGAAGGAGGGAGAGGGAGGCAGGGAGAAGAGGGATGGAAGGAGGCAGGGAGAGGGAGGGAGAGGGGGATGGAGGGAGGAAGGGAGAGAAGGAAGGCAGGAAAGGAAAGGAGGAGAGGCGTAGGGCGGTAGGAAAAGAGGCAGGGAGGGAAGCCCAGGCCCACCTGCACGGCGCGGGAGAAGAAGACCCCCGCGTCCGACGCCAGCTTCTTTACGTTGAAGTCCATGTCGGCCCCGGAGCCGCCGCACCGCGCCCCCGCTGTCACCGCGGCTCCACCTTTTATAGTGCCGGGCGGACCCCGCCTCGCGCCGCTTAAAACGGGCAGCGCGCAAGCGGTGGGTCCTCGCCGCGCCGAAACGGGAGCGCGTGTCGTAGCCCCCTTTAAGGCGAGGGGGAAGCTGTCAGCCGCGCCCCCCGCCCCTGCCGCTCCGCCGCACTCGGCGCCGCATCCCGGCGGAGAGCGTTCTGATTGGTTGGCCGGGAGGCGGCGCTCTGTTCTGATTGGCTGGAGGGGGGGCGGGTCTGGGCGTTGGCCACGCCCCCTCCGTGCAGGGTTGGCTGCGGCGCGGGGGGAAGGAGACGCTGCCCTTCCGCGGCAATGGCGCGCGCCGCGGGGAGAGGGCGCCGAGCGGGGCCGCGCGCCCCCCCGCCGCGGTGAGTGGTGCCGGCCACGCCGGCTCTCGGGGGCCGGGCCCGGCGGGCTGTACCATCGCGGGGCGGGGGGGGGGGGGAACCGGGCTTGGGGGCGTGCAGAGAGTGTACGGGGAAGGGGGCCGTGAGCCCAGGGGTGCAGGGGGATGGAGATGCTTATGGGGGGTGGGGGGTGAGGGTTGCCTCAAGAGTCCGGGGAGGTGGGGGGCATGTCCCAAGGGCATTTGGAGGTGTTTGGGGATGGGGGGGAATGCTCTAGGGGCATTTGAGGGTGTTTGGGGATGGGGGGGATGTCCCGGGGCATTTAGGGGTTGGGGGGTATGGCCCAGGGGCATTTGGGGGTGTTTGGGGATGGGGGGGATGCTCCAGGGGCATTTGGGGGTGTTTGGGGATGGGGGGGATGCTCCAGGGGCATTTGGTTGTGTTTGGAGATGGGGGGGATGCTCCAGGGGCATTTGGGGGTGTTTGGGGATGGGGGGGATGATCCAGGGGCATTTGGGGGTGCCCTGGGGTGCCCCAGGGGCACTTAGGGATGTCCTGGGTTGCAGGGGATATGGGGGATGCCCTAGGGGTGCATGGGGGGAGCCCCCAATAAAAGGGCTGTAGGGGTATCGAGGTGTGGGGTGGGGGGGGTTGCCCCAGAGAGATGTGAGAGCATGGGTGGATGTGTGTCTTGGGGTTGTGGGGGGATCCCCAAGGGTGCAGGGGTCCCAGAGAGCCCCGCCGGTGGGGTCCCCGCATGCCGCAGTGCTGGGTTCCCACAGGAGCTCCCACCTGGGGCCCACCTGGCTGGCAGGTTCAGCCACCTGGCAGGGCTGTGGGGAGATGCCCCAGGCAGGGATCGCCCCGATACGCAGCTGCGTGCACCCCCAGGCAAGCACAGTAACCCCCAGATAGCTCTCTGTGCCCCAAATCTCCTGCACTTTGCTCTCCTCATCTCTGCTCTGACGGAAACCTTGTGTTTAACCTTGTGGGGAGAGCCCATCGCCCGTCCCCACAGGCTCCGGCCACCTTGAGAGCGTTTTTGAAGGATGCTCCCAGAGGGGTTTGCTGGCCCACATGTTGTGGGTCTGGTAGGTACCGGGGCTCCCCACGTCGCTGTGACACCGGGGTGGGTTTCTCCTGTCCATGTGGGGGACACCAGAGCCTGGTCAGAGCAGCAGCTGGCATGCTGCAAAGGCTGGCCTGGCAAAGACTGGAGCCAGAGGGTTTTTATAACTTTGTGGTGTTTAAAAGACGACCCCTTCTGGTTTCGATATGCTCTTCTGTAGCTCTGTCCTTGGCGTGAAGCGTGTCCCTCCTCCCTCCCTGGCGCGGCCAGCAAAGCTCTGAGTAAACTCGAGCAGCGTTGAAACCTCCTGGACAAACGACCTTCGGTTGGTTTGCGATGCACAGAAAACTGCGTGAAAGCAGAGTTTTGACAATGAAAGCACACATGTGGCTATTTGTAATAATTATGTTCTGATGCGTGTCGAAATCTCTGGCAGCTATTGAGTCTGAGGATGCTGCTGCTGTAGAGCAGTTAGGAATCTGACCCCACGGTCAGTACGACAAGCTAAAAAAGTGAGAAGGTGCTTTAGATCTGCTTGGCTCTAGCAGCATTGCTGCTCCCAGTGACCTGATGTGTGGTTTCTGAAGTGCAGTGGAAGGGAGGACGGGTCGCGTTCCCTTCACTCACCTGTTTTTTCTCCTCTTCCTGCAGGATGAGGATTGCTGGATGAAGGGCAACCCCAGGACTCTGAGCCAAATGTCAGAGAAAAATTGGATTTCTTTGTGAGGAGCTCACGCAGCATCCGCAAGTGCCCTTCCCCTTCCTGGTGGCTCCTGGAGGTGCCAAGATCTTTGTGCAGACATGGCATTTAGAAGGACAGAGGGAATGTCCATCATCCAGGCCTTGGCGATGACCGTGGCAGAGATCCCTGTGTTTGTTTACACGACGTTTGGACAGGTACAACAAACAGGAAAGGTTTTTCTGCTGGGTCCCTTGGATTTTCTCTGTAGAGGTTGTCTGTGTTAGTTTTGAGGGACCGAGGCTCGAAGGGGTGATGCTGAGACACCTGAGCAGTCTGAGGGTTTATAAGAATTACATGGAGGGGTTGGGGTGGTGGGAGAGAGCTGCTCAGGGTGAGCTTGGAGAGGAGAAAGAAAGGCTTCCCACATCCCTCCCAGAAGAACACCCAGACTCAACCTTTCTCTTCTTCACAGGCACTAAAAAAAGACTTGTTTTAAAGATGACTAATGTATTTCCCACTCGTAGTAATGCAACACTTGGGGCAATATAAAGCTCAGCTATGTACCAGGGTTTAAGAATTGAATTTAGGTAACCCAGATTGCATCTGTTATGGGCTGCGTGCAAATTTTGCAGCGTGTTTTGGTGAAGAAAATTGAGACCAGATTCTCCACGTTCTGTCAAAATGATTTTCTGCAGTATCTCTGCTGCTAACTCCCAGCTGTGTAGCAGGGGCTGCGTTTTGTAGGTGGGAGGGGGAATGCTGAGGTGATTTATATTTAAGACTGCATTAAAAAATAAGAAGAAGGGTGGTGGAGTTGGTTTTTAATTGTTGCTTTTTCGTATCTTTTGTGTTTAAAGTCTGTCTTCTCTCAGCTGCGGCTCTCTCCAGGCCTGCGTAAGGTGCTGTTCGCTACAGCTCTCGGGACGGTTGCGTTGGCTCTTGCAGCTCATCAGCTGAAGCGTCGTCGTCGTCGAAAGAAGCAGATTGCTCCGGAGAAGTGCGGCTTTAAGCCTGGAGGGATCACAGTGCCCATCTTGCCAACCAGAAGGGTCTCCTCTGTGAAGAAAGGTTGGACTTGGAAAAAGGGAAAAATCCCCAAAAGCCTTTTGTAAAGGAGCAAAGAGGGTGTTAAGGGAGTGCTGGGAAGTTCCTGAGAGCCGAGGGCAGAGGAAAGCAAAGCGGTTGTGTAGTGCACTGATGCAG
This sequence comes from Phaenicophaeus curvirostris, assembly GCF_032191515.1. Taxonomy (NCBI): domain Eukaryota; kingdom Metazoa; phylum Chordata; class Aves; order Cuculiformes; family Cuculidae; genus Phaenicophaeus; species Phaenicophaeus curvirostris. The sequence continues at coordinate 7,247,033 of NC_091411.1, forward strand.
AATGAAATTGGAAGCCTGAAAGACAGTGCTATGAGCACAGGGTTAGCAGAGGAAAGGGAGAGACCGTCAAAAGCCTTTGTGAGAAGTGTGACACTGAGGTTTTCACCAAAGTTTGCAGTTCCCATCCCCCTTCTTGCAGACAGGCTGCGGACCCGTTGCGCCACACTTCCCCCCATAATAACGGCCTGGGGCACGTGGTGACCTGGTTGCAGATTGATCTTCATGATGCCGATATGATGTCTGACCCAGGGTTTCCGTGTGCAGCCGCATCGGGAAGGTTGGGAGATGGAGGGGAGGGTGGCCTTGGCCAGGCGAGTTGTGAGGTTCCAACTCTGTGGCAGCTCCTGCACCTGATTGAATTGATTTTTGGGGTAAGACTGACCCAGGCCCTCAGCAAAGCATTTTAGGGATTAAGCATTTGTTTTATGAAATGTATGGACATCTTTAAGTGTTTTTAATAACGTCAGTGGTCTTCTTGGCTTGAGGGAAGCTGGAGGAGTTTCTGCTCGACACTTTCTGCTTGTGCATGTCTCCTGCCATCCATAAGCAGTGAATAAATACTCATTCCTCTGGCTCAGATCCCCACTGATGTCGGTTTTCGTTGTGTCTCAAAGTAAAACAAAGCATATGGGAGATCCATGACTCATTTCTAGGTATTGGATGCTGCTTTCCCCTTCTGCAGTCACACTTGACAGGGTGGTGTTCCCCTCCATGTTTACAGCTGCAGTGAACTGGCCTTGAAATCCCATTTTTGTGTGACCTTCCCAATTGCAGGATACTCCAGCAAGAGAGTCCAGAGTCCTGGCAGCAAGAGCAATGACACACTCAGTGGGATTTCCTCCATCGAGCCCAGCAAACATTCCAGTTCTTCCCACAGCATCGCCTCGGTAAGGATCTACTCTGCTGGGCTGGGAGAAGCAGGGTTGGGAGATGCAAGATCACAAAAGTCCTTGGGTCTGCCAAAGCTTTTGGAGCAGAGCAGGTTATGGCATAATTGGAGGGCAGGCTCTGATATTAGCCTCACACTGAGTTGCCTGCATGAAACCAGTGCAGCGTTTTTCCCAGGGAGCATCCCACTTCTTTGGTCAGTGAGGGGCTGCGGGAGGATCTTGTGCATGGGACGTGGCTGTGATTCCTTGGAGCTCTTTGTAAACCCCTCAAGGAGCAAGGCTTCGTTGGAGAAGAGGAGGCTGAGGGGAGACCTCATTGCTCTCTACAACTACCTAAAAGGAAGTTGTGGAGAGGAGGGTGCTGACCTCTTCTCCCAAGTGACAGGGAACAGGACGAGAGGGAGTGGCCTCAAGCTCCGCTAAAGGAGATTCAGGCTGAACATTAGGAAAAAAAAATTCATGGAAAGGGTCACTGGGCACTGGCAGAGGCTGCCCAGGGAGGGGGTTGAGTCATCTTCCCTGGAGGGGTTTAAGGGACGGGTGGACGAGGTGCTGAGGGACATGGTTTAGCATTTGATAGGAATGGTTGGACTTGATGATCCAGTGGGTCTTTTCCAACATGGTGATTCTATGATTCATAGCAATGGGGAGCTTGTTTGCTTCCCTCTGCTGTGGGGATTTGGGTGGCCCAGCAGCCCCTGTGCCAGCACAGCCCTCCTGTGCTGGGGCTCCTTACAGCTTGCTTGGTTGTTAAAACCAAATTAACTACCAAAATCAGATAGTTGTGATTGGGAAAGAGTGTAGGCTGAGAACAGTCTTGTCATTCTGCCTTCTCCAAAGCCAAAAGCAGGCTATAAATACAGGTAATTCAGGCTTGGCCAGGCAGCAGAAGGCACCATTGCTTCTAGCCACCTCTTGTTAGACCAGCCACAGAAGGACGGGGGAGTGTTTGTGGTTTCAAGACCTGTTCTGCATGCCTATTGCTCAAAGCTTTATGAGGTGCTGTTAGAACAGTGAGCAGCACAAGCGAACCTCTGCAGTTTCATGCAGGACTTATTGTGAAACATCTCTTCAGTGTCACCTGCCAGAGCACCCGGCCTCGGTGCTGGTTAGCTCTGCTGAGGCAGGAAGGAGAAACCGCCCTTTTTTCCCTTTTTAGATGGTCCTGTATGGTTAAAGCACCACAATTAGCCAAAAATTCCTGCTGGCCTAACTGTGTCTCCAGCAGGCGGCAGTGCCGGCACAGCCCTACACCAATATTCCCCTGGGATAACTGGAAGGAATATAAAGGAATGTGTCAGTGCAGACCAAGCTGTGTCCAGCCCTGGCCTCGCTCCCCCTGCAGGGATTCTCATGTCCATTAAATTCCCCTGTGGCTTCTCCCTTTCCACAGGTGCTGTCCAGGTTTTGTATCACCAGAGTCTGTTTCTCTTTAGATAAAAAACTGATCTAAATTCCTTTTTCCACTGCCAGTGCCTGGTGAGATACTCACATGGAGAGGGATCTGTTCCCGTACCCCCTTATTTTGGGGGAGCTGAGTGTCTGTCACACTGTACCCCTTGCTTCCATGTTATTTGATGGGAAAACAGCTCATCCTTTGCACAGCTGCAGTTTCTGTCTGCTCTTGTCTGCTTCCTGGGGTTTTTCTGGGCCATGCGGTAAAGTAATCGGCACCAGTGAACTGATGATTTGCGGTTCTGGATCTCAAGGTGATGGATTAACACTCCACAGAGCTAAATCAATGGAGGCAGGGCAAGAATTCATGTCAGGCAATTACTGTAGCTTATTCCCTAGCATCAGGCTCACATTTGGACATCTTTCTCTGAGCCATATGAAAACACTGGTCATGGTTAGCATTTGATCCCAGCGCTTTATTGGGTCAGACTTTAAAAGACATTTATGTGAAATTGGAGAAAGCTGACTGTGCTGTGTGGATCTCGGTGCTCAGCCCTCCCAGGAGAAGATTTGGTTACAAAGGGAAGAGCGGGGATGCCCCCGGCCAAAATGCTCAGCTGTATTTTTGCTGGTAATCGGTTCCTTTTTCTGGATGGTGGTTGCTTCCCCCAACTTCCAGGGTTTTTTGCACAGGCAGCTGGGGCTGACATGAACTTTCTATCAAAACCATTGTCGTGATTGTTTTGGAGCTTCCCCAGGCTGTCATCTCCATCGGTGCTCTCCTGCTGGTGCTCAGTGCTGCATGGGTTTGCCATTTCCTAACGAAGCTTCAGTGTAAATTGCTTGGGAAGGTATTTCCCACACAACTTGGTGTGCTTTCAAAGGCACCGCTGTGGTGCTGGGTGGAAAAGGGGAGGAATTCTCACCTCGCCTCCCCTCTCAGCACCGTGTGGCTCTCAGAAGTTGACAGCGTAGTGTAAACCCAAGTGGAAGGGGGCCTGTAACTCTTGATGCCTTTTCCCAGGGTGAGGGGGAGCACGAGGGCAAGCACTGGGAAGGGAAATGGCTTATTGTTCAGATTTAAGTGGTCGTGGTGTTTGTGTGGTCTTAACCCTTGGAGAGAATTCAAAAAGCATTTGCGGTTCTCTGCTGCTTTCCTGCAGATGGTAGTAGTCAACTCTTCCAGTCCAACACCAGCATCAGCAGGAATGTGGGAGGCCCAGGAAATGGGGGATGCTGGAGCCCTCGGTGATTCCAGTGCAGAAAGCCTCTACATTCAAGGTAAACAAGCATGAGGGTAACATCATCCTGAGGGGGGTTATTTATCACTGTGAGAGCAAAAAGAGGATGTAAACTGATATAAAGCATCAGCAGCTCAATGTAGAGCTCTACCAGGAAGCTTTCTTCCGTTATAAACTTAAACTCAGTCACTTGTTAGTTATAGAAGTCCCATCTTCTCCTAAAGAAACAGTTCTCTGTGTTCTTGGTAAATCATTTACTTCCAAAATGCTGTTCTTCAAGCAATGGGCTTGCCTTGTGCAGGGAATAGTCTTTTGGCAGTGACGTAGCTGATGTTTGAGGATATTTTCCTTAACTTCTAATCCAAATGAAAACATATTCTAAAGGAAAAGAAATAGAATACATTTATTCTTTCTTATCAGTTGAGGAGAGGCTTCCCTATTTGCTGTACCATCTGATTGAGTGAAATCTTGTGCTGTATTGCTTTGTTCCTAAGTTGGGACTCTCACAGCTTGTATTTGGTTGCGTTGCCAGGCATGGAGCTCTTTGAGGAGGCTCTGCAGAAGTGGGAGCAGGCGCTGACCATCAGGCAGAGGGACAGTGCTGGCACCAGCACCCCCGTGCCCTGGGACAGCAGGAGACAGACTGACAGCATGTCTGAGAACATCCCCGAGGTACGTCTCCACTCTCCCTTTGCATTTGCCAGCTGAAAGACCAGCCTGGGTGTGGAAGCAGCAATTAGGAGTTTAAAAGAAGAGCAAATTAAGGGCAGAGCTGGGCCAGACTCTGTTTAAGAGCTGTCTGTGTTTGCAGCTTCCTCATGCAATGTGAGGGGGTGTTTTTAATTTCTTTTACTTCTTAATAAGTCTCGCCCCCTCGTTCCCCAGCGTTTCTACCCACCTTCCAGCATCGTGTCAGTCACTGTCAGGCAAGTCCTCCAGCAGCAGAGGCTGCAGTAGGAAAAAGCTGTAACAAATACAGCAGCAGAAAGAAAGAAATGGCTTTTTGCCTGGCCATGTTATGTCTGTAAGTTTTAAACTCATTTGAAAGTGGAGATGTTGATGGTTGCTGTTGCTTCTGAGGAAGCTGGGAGAAGCAGAGGCTGGCTGCCTGCATGCGTTAATGAGTGAAGTGAAGGAGCTAAGTGTGCCGCTGCTCACTGAGCAAGTGAGTCAGGGAGAAGTGTAACTTGTTCTGCCTACATCTACAGACAAAAGACTTTTAGGACAACGTCTTGGTGTCTTGGACTTGAGGACTATGCAGGGAAGAGGAGATCCAAACTAGAACAGCTCAGTGACAGTCAGGAAGAAAAAGAGAGCAGCTGTAGCTCAGGACTGTGAAAGGAGCTGAATTCTGAACTGTCCAGGAATTCTCTCTGACAAAAAGTGTTTCCAGCCTCTTATAAACAGGGCTGGTAGCAAGGATGCGGGATACTTGTCTTTTGTGATATCCAAGTCAAATCTGGGTTCTTCTGTTGTTTCTGTCTTTGAAGAGTCCTGTAGTGTTTCTAAAATTGACTTAAAACCAGTTGATTCATTATCAAAATAGATTTCATGCTTCTTGTTAATGCTTCTGTCTTCATGTCATCTTCATATCTAAAGCAGAAAATGTGCCATAACAGTAGGAAAGTACCGTAAATCTTATTTAATGTGGCTTGTTTGGGATATTGAGCTGTGTCAGAGCAGACAGAGGGGATGAGGCCAAGATGCTGTGTAAGTCTTATTTATCTCCCTTTTTTTTTTTTTCCCTATCCTCCTGTGCTGCTTACAGCAAACTTTGCTTATGCCCAGCACCTTCATCCAAGGACTCTTACTCTGTTATCCATTTCTGGATGCTCTGCTGTATTCAACACAGGTTTTCTGATGTGAATCCCTCTTGAGATTAGCTTAAAGTCACAAGTCAGGAGAACCAAGTCCCCTGTAAGTCAATAAAATATCTGTTTTTCTGGATGGCAGGTTAAAGTTCTTACGTTCTTTCTTCCTTTTTCAACAGGAAAACAAAATTGCAGAGCTAAAAAGCCAGAGGGTTTGAATAAGCTGTGTAGAAGCTTCCCTCCCCTTGCATTATTAGCTGCATTGTAGGATTAATGAGTCCTCTTTTTTTTTAAATCAGTTAATCTGCAACTGTAAATCCCATTTTACTGAAAATTTCCTTCCATATTTGTGCTGTCAATCTGTCTCTGCCCAGCTGGCTAATGAAGGGTGGCATTTGTTTCTGTTCAAGGAGGAGTCGCAGAACAGGGAGTTTGCTGAGAAGCTGGAATCCCTCTTGCACCGAGCCTACCACCTCCAGGAAGAGTTTGGGTCTTCGCTTCCATCAGACAGCATGCTGCTGGATCTGGGTATGGGAGCCGGGTTGGAAATGCATTAGAAGGCCAGTTTCTTCTCTGATTTTATGGCTTTTTCTGTAATCAGGCAATGAAATAATGACGAAGTGCTGTTTGCGGAGGTGGGAGGGACGGCACGGTGGCTAAGAGGGGTGATAGTCCATAAACTCCAACACATGCAGCTTCTTCCTCTCCTCCAGAAAAGACTTTAATGCTTCCACTGACAGATGGGTCATTGCGGCTTCGGACAGATGACGAAGAGAGCTCGATTTCTGAGGACTCCTTCTTCTCTGCAGCAGAGGTGACTGGAGTTTCAGCTGTCCGTAGCAGTCCAGCTGCTTGGAGGGGAGCCACAAAAGCAGTGGAGCCATACATGTCTTGGTAGAGAAAGATCATAGAACATGGAGTAACAGCCCAAGCTGGGAGGTTCAAGATGGATATTAGAAAAGCTGTTTAATTAGAGGCATGGTGCAGCCCTTTCCAGCCAGCATTTCCATGTCATCTTCCTATCTAAAGTAGAAAACGTGCTGTAACAGTAGGAAAGTACCGTAAATCTAATGTAATATGGCTTGATTGTGTAAATTTTAGGGGATATTGAACTGCATCAGAGCTGAGACAGCTTTGAAACTGGTGGAAAGAGAAATACCTTTGCATGAAATAATTGGCACTGACAGAAGTTTGCTAGCTGAAGAAGGCACATCTTATGTGCAGCCTCTGCATATTTGCAAATATTTAATGAGATCATTTTGTTCTTCCCGTGCCTTTTGCCACCTGTACAGCTCTTTGACCCTCTCCACTTTGAGGAAATACCGTTCCACCTCTCTAAGCCAGTAGCGGCGTATGAAGAAGCTCTGCAGTTAGTGAAAGAAGGGAAAGTTGCGTGCCGGACGCTGAGGTGAAGTGCCAGCTGGAGCTGTGGGTCCTTGTCTCAAGGCTCCTTGGAGCAGCGTGAACACATTACTTGCCTTTGAGCAGCTCTATAACCAGGATAACCCTTTGGGGGTAGAAACTCTTCGCATCCTTCCTGCTGGTTTGGACTTCCAGAGGAACTGTAGATTTTTAGAACACATATTGAGGAAGGGTAATAGTCCCAGAAAATCAGAAATGAGAAATGTGCCTATTCTGTGTGGCTGCCTGGTGCTGGAACAGCCTTGGCAGAGGTGCTGTGGTTCCCCAGGGAGCTGCACAAAGGCAATGCAGTTGTTACTTGCTCCTAGGTGCACACTGGGATTTACTTTTTTTCTAAGGGAGCGTAGTTGTTAAGATTACAGACATCAGGAGGGATGATACTTACACAGTAATTCTCCTTTCCCTCTAGGACAGAGCTCCTTGGCTGCTACAGTGACCAGGATTTCCTTGCGAAGCTGCACTGTGTCAGGCAGGCCTTCCAGGTGAGAATGGCAAAAGGCTTCTGGGTTCTTGTGGTGCATTGTTGCCAGCAGCATGTTCCCTGCCTGTGCAGGCGTGACGTCTTTGTCTCTGAAGAGCAAAAGCAGAAGCAGCAGCATCCCAAGCTCCTGTTTAACTCTGTCATCCAGTCCCAGTTGATTTGATTTGGAGAGGATGAGGATCTCCTGGTCCCCGTGCCCAGCTTGAGCAGTGGTAATGTGGCCACTGATGCTGGTTTAGTTCTGGGAGGTGAAAGTTTGGTAATTTCAGAGTGGCCCAAGAGCTACTGCTCCCACTTGAGAGCTTTTTGCTGGGTTGGAGTCAAACCTCTGAAGTCGAGGAGTAGGATTTCCTTGTCCTTATCACAATCCATGTCCTAGGAATGTATGTCTAGAGCCTGAAGAGCAGCTTTTGTGCTCTGGCCCCACTGCTGCTCTGTGGCTCCTGTGCCTCTTGTTGCTGCCTCCATTCTTTCAGCCTAACTTTAAACTCGCTTCCTGGAGAGAGCAGTTTTATTTTCTAGACTCCAGCCTATTAAAGGTTAATGATACTGGTATATGCAGCATTGCACTGCTTTGTGTCCTGTCTTTTTTTCTCCCAGCTCAGAATTCGTGTGAGCGTAGGCGTTCACAGGAGACTTCTTGTGTTCCCTTTGCAGGAGCTGCTGGAGGATGAAAGCAATCAACTGTTTTTTGGGGAGGTCGGGAAGCAAATGGTGATAGGACTGATGACAAAAGCTGAAAAGGTAGGAATTTTGTCTAACAATTCAGCTGTGAGGACAGGGACACTTAGTCCTGCATCCCAATCTAGTTATTCCAATGTCTTGGAAGGAGAAAGAATACTTAGAATCTGTGTGCTGGTGACTATTGCGACACATAAGGTGTTTGTGCTTTTATTCTTGTTTAACCAAATTTTCTTGAAAGAAGCTCTCTGTGCTGCTCATGCCTGCAGTTTGATGCTGTGCCACACTGGAGTGTACAGAGGGTTGGGGCTGCGCACCAGCAATGGCATCGCATCAGGGAATATAGGAAAGGGAAAAGAGAATCAAACCTTTGCCTCAACCACAGACCAGCCCTCAGATCCCTGGCTTAGCACTGCTTATCCCCTAAACAAGGAGATCATCGCTTGCACGGTGTTAGTCCCTTGCTGGCTTAGTTTGCTTACAGGTATCTCTTCCTCCTTCCTTGAAGAAAATGGAGCAACACATGTGCTTTGAGTCACAACTGAGCCCGGGGCTATCTGTACCTCGCAGAAATTAATTCCCTCTGTCTGCACAAAGTGTTTTGGGCTGAAAACATTAGCCAGTTGCACACATGGTGTTAGCTCCAAATAGAATAGTGAAACTTTGGTCAAAATGCCCCCAGCTGTTGTACCTAATAAAGTGTTTTGTTCCTCTGTTCTCCCAGAATCCCAAAGCTTTTCTGGAAAGCTATGAGGAGATGCTGCGTTATGCACTGAAGCAAGAGACCTGGGCAACCACTCAGCAGGAGCTGGAGGGAAGAGGGGTTGGTAAAGACGTTCCCTCTAGAAAGTTGTAGAGGAGTTGGAGGATAATGAATCCGTAGGAATGGGCCAGGAGTGACAGAACTGCTCTGAAATACAATTAGTTTGCAATTGTACATTGTTGGGGAGGGCGAGGGGAACATTGGCTGTTGGGGTGTTTAAGCTTTGCAGCAAATCTTGCCTTCAGCAACATCAGCTCTACTGTAGCTAAAAAAACCACACCAAACCCCAAATCCTCTTTGTTTTTTTTCCCTAGAGAGCACAAGCTACTGTCTGTGAGTCTAAGATTTGTTTGCCATTTGACTGTTTTTTTTCTGGACACAGGACTAGTAAATCTCTGGACCAGTCCCTCCGTGGGGGCTGTGAGCTAAGTGTGCACAGTTCAGTCCTCCTGCCTGGGTGGCAAACTTCAGCTCATTAAGTTCTGTTGCTTCAAGGCAAAAAGAGAGAAGTCCATCTGCTTTTTCGAAATCTGTTTCCTTTACAAGCTGTTCTGCTCTCTGGTAGGTGGTGTGCATGAGTTTCTTTGATATCGTGCTGGACTTCATCCTCATGGATGCTTTTGAGGATCTGGAGAACCCTCCCTCTTCTGTGCTGGCTGTGCTGCGCAACCGATGGCTCTCCGACAGCTTCAAGGAGACGGTGCGCTAAGCGGGTCCTTGTTCTGAGCGTGAGATCACGGTGCCAAGAGCAAAACCTTGGCTGTTGTGGCTGAGCTGAATGCACTCTTTGGAAATAACCATGCTTTCTTGAAGCTCTAGACAGCAATCTTCAGTACATGTAAATTGTTTGCAGGAAAGCTTTGCTTATTTTGAAAGCATCTGGTTGGCTCCAATAGACTTATTTCTCTAGCAGCCTTTCTTAGGGATGCCATGGAGATGTTAAAAGATGACAGCGTGTATTTCCATGAATAAGAAAATCAAAATATAGGGAAAAAGATGGTTTTTTTTTGCACCTGGCCATTCATTCTGATGGTTCCTCAGCAGACACTGGGGCTTAAATAGCAACGTGCTTCTCTAGTCCTGGCCCCCAGCTGCATATTTAAGATGGATTTAGTTTCATAGACTGAGAAAAAGATGTTTGGGAGGCACCTTTGATCATCTGTCTGCTTACAGTGTGCGTGCTGGGGTGTTTGGCAACCACCTTGCTGCCCAGGGAGTCACCTTCCCTGGAGGGGTTTAAGGGATGGGTGGACGAGGCACTGAGGGACATGGTTTAGTGATTGATAGGAATGGTTGGACTCGATGATCCGGTGGGTCTCTTCCAACCTAGTGATTCTATGATTCTGTATTGTCTGACTTCAAACACTTTGGCTTTTCTGGAATGGGTCTTGAGTGACCAAATCTGCTCCCAATTCACTTAGGTTTTGCCAGTAACTTTAGAGTTGTTGGCACAAAAGGGCCACTCTTTTGATATTGTGATGACAATGTGTTGGTAAACTGTTTTTATTCTGAAAAGTAATCCCAGTAACTGATGGTCTCTCCATTAATTGTAGGCTCTAGCAACTGCCTGCTGGTCGGTTCTGAAAGCAAAACGGAGGCTTTTGATGGTAAGCAAGATTGATTTAAAGGGAAAGAATGTAATGTATTTGTAGCTGAAAAGATAACACCTAGATCTTGACAAAATACAAAATCTAAGTGGTATAACTGAACTGAGTCGCATTCTTTGTGATGCTTTAAAGCCCTGGGGTCCTGCTGACATTGCTACAGCGCTGTGCCAGTGTTTTACCGAATCGGTCTGATTTTATTCTCCCTTTTTATTAATGTGAGGATTCAAAAGACAATATTTCCTCTCTGGTATTCCCTCTCTCTGCTCACAATGCCCTAGGAATGGTCACAGACACCAAGCAACAGGGAGCTGCTCCTGCATTGCACTTTCCCTGTTGGCAACACAATGAATGGCTCATGTGCTTCTCCGCTTCCCAGTACTGACTAGCTATTATTTGATGCTTTTCCCTTAAATCTGTGGCTTTCTAAAGTATAACAGCAGATGAGTTAATGGACTTGGAGAACAGGAAGCTGCAACTTCACAACCCCGGTTCAACCCTGTGGCCTCTAGCAGGTTTTCAACTTCTGTCCCACAACCAGCTAGTGCAACTGGGTTTGTCTCATGAAATGGTGCAAAGAGAAGCGAGAGCACTGGGAACTGTATTGGTGCTGCTATACAGTAGCTCTGTCTTAGATGTTTGCATGCCCTTTCCTGGCTTGGTCTGGAGATTATAAATAGTCTATAAAGAATGCCTGATGGTTGCCTTTCGTTTTCTTCTATTTATTTTCCTACTGAAATAATAGTTTAGAAATATGAAGATAGAAAACTTTACTCATCCTTCAAGGGATCAGAAAGATAAATGTAATTCTGCAGGAAGATGAGTTCTTAAGTAGCTCTTAACTTCAGTTACTGAAGCATGGTGCTTTCTGGCAGGGAGTTTGGTAGCTGATACAGGATAAGCTGCTAATTCTGTCTGAGAACCTAGACCAACCGATTCTTTCCTTCTCTCTGGCAGGTACCAGATGGCTTTATCTCTCATTTCTACTCCGTATCGGAGCATGTCAGTCCTGTTCTAGCCTTTGGTTTTCTGGGGCCCAAGCAGCAGCTTTCTGAAGTCTGCGGTTTCTTCAAGGTAAGATGGCTTTTCTGTATCTAATCTGAGTGGAGCTCCTGCTATCTGCTGGCTTAAAGCTGCAGGCATGAGCTTTTGGTGACTGATGCGGCGTTAAGAAACTTGGCTCTGTATAAAAACTGTTAAAAAATCACTGTGTTTTGAGATGCAGATTGCTGAATTCAGATTGATAAAAACTCCCAGCACTATTTACCATAGCTGATAGAAAAAGGGTCTGATGAGATCAATTTATACCTTCAGTACTGAAAAAGATGAGTGCATATGCTGAAAGAGTATCTTGTCTAAGAGTTTATGGGATCTCAAAGTTATATATTTGATCTTAAAGCCTAAATCCTCTTGTTGTTGTTGATACTATCATGAGAGTCTGCATTGTATTCATTAAATGTCTGCATGGATGTTGCTGTGGACATCAGCGTTGCTTGCCTGACTGCAGGAACTCTGATGTCCTATTTGAGAGGCATGAGGGGATCTGGCCACAAATGTGATACCCAGCGTGAAGCAGATCTTTGCTTGTATGGCAGAGGTGCAAAATTCCTTTGGGGTTCTCCGGTTGCTGCAGTTCAGGCAGCTGGTATTGGCAGATGGGAGGAGATCTCCTTACCGTAAACCTTCCTTTTGTCTCTGCAGCACCAGATAGTGCAATATCTGAAGGACATGTTTGATTTGGACATCGTGAGATACACAACAGTGCAGTCGCTGGCAGAAGACATTTTGCAGCTGTCGCGGCGGCGCAGTGAGATCCTCTTGGGATATCTGGGCACCGAGACTTCCCCCGAGATGAACGGCATGCTTCCTGGTGAAAATGAGCCGCTGAAGGAGCTCATCTAGTGTCAGTCAGGGGAGGAAAAATTTTGCACAAGGACCTTTTTCCTCCCAGAGATGGATAAAGCTACCTGAAATGTGGCAGCAAGACTTATCTCAACACACAGCAACCTGGTGGGACCTTCTGCTTTTTGTAGTCAGTAGTGTTTGCTGGGATGGATCCAGGACCACTTGCCAGCTTATGGTTTGAATTTCTTCTTTGTTCCACCTTCCTGTTCTTTTTATTAGCATTATTTTTTAATGTGTCATATAAACTATGACTGCCTGGGCCCAGAGTTATGCCCAATTCTCTCGAATAGGGCAACGTATGTACCTGTTTGACCTGTGCATTTTCTGAGAGGTAATCCGTGACGTTTACGATGGTGTGTGGGAGCAGGAACATTGTTGGTAATTTCTCCACTTGACCCATATCTTTTACAGGAGGCTTTGTTTGTTTTGGGGTTTTTATTATTGTTCCTCTCTGCTGTGTTTCTACAGACATTGCTGCTGATTTTCACCTTACGTGTTTTAGCACATGCAATGTGACTAGCAAAGATTTCTTTCCTAAGGAGGAAGAAATACTTCTGTAAAGCACTGATGTAAAATGCAGACTTCTGTAAGCAGTCTGAAGCTCTGAGGAAGTTTGTCTGCTCTCTGTGTTGCTGCTCTTTGCAGGCTAGCTGATGGGCTCTGTGCCATGGCCGTCCTCGCTTAAGAGATAGCTGAGGTTTGTGTTTGCCCCTAAGGCAAGTTTGTGTGAGGAGAGGGTGGGTTTGCATCCTGCCTGTGCGTGCACTAAGTCTTCAACATCCATCAAAGTGCCTTGCTGTATTTCAGAATGAGCCAGCAGCAGTTTTCGCTGGGTAGGAGGTGTGGGGTGTGCACAAGGAGAGAGAACCGGTCTAATGTGGTGCCTGTTCCTGTGATGCACAAGGGATTCCGAGGTGTAGGTGTTGGGATGTGGTGTACAAAGAGGGAGGCAGCTGGAGAGCTGGGATCAAGCTGCTAGAAAGGAATCGATTCTTTATAGTCTGTCAATCCTAAGAAACGTAGCATAGTTTTGGGTATCAAATGCATGCGTATGTAGGACCTTATTGTGCTGAGATGGACTCTTCTCAAATGATGTGTTCCTGACCACACAGCTGGTACCTGAAATCTAGCGGCTCTGGGCCACGTACTGAGTTTAGTATAGGATAGTAGCAGGGGAGCGTGCGGGACTTGAAGCAGTTCTGGTTTTCATGTGGTGTTCGCAGTGATTTTCTGGGTCCTCTGAGTGCCGCAGATGAAGGGTGATGCTCCTGTGCTTCCTCCTGTTCCAGTCCACATATACCTCCAATACCCAAGGAGGTCTTCAGGGAGAAGAAAAGGAGGACTTTCAGAAAAGTGTGGGCTTCACTGTTTTTTACAGATTTTACAGACACTCCCTTCTGTCTGTTCCTGGTGAAAGGTGTAAGTCTGATCTAACTGTATTTTTGCAAGGGAAACAAAGAAATAAGAATCTGGAGTTTCCATATGAGTGGAAAGCCAGTGCATGGGCTTGGAGAATACAAATGTCTTCTGTCTTCTTCTTCAGAAATGTAATGTGGATTCTGCTAGTAACAGCAGGAAGGAAATCAGCAGGGAAAAAGGAAACGGGAGGATGTAAAAGGAGTAGATTAATGCTCCTGAGATGCTTGCAAGAGGGTAAGTGTAGAGCATGTAACATCTGTTGCTTAATAAGCACAACAGACTGATGTGGCTTATCCTGACAACCAGATTAATGCAATAAACAAGACAGTGCTGAGGCAGAAGCGAAGACCAGCTGACCCGAGTGAGGCTGCATGAAATAAACTGTTAGGAGGAGGATTTAAGAGGCAGCAGTTAAACTAGGAAAGGTCTCTGAGGTGTCTTGCTCCTGGTAGCATGCAGTGAGAGAAGGAACAGAGGATGTTGTATTAGCACGGCACACCTGCTGCATGTAAACTGTGATTCAAAAGGATGTTGTATTCTGAAAGCAAGTTACTTTGCCAAAACAAAAGTTTATAGTGCTTTGTGCTCTTGTCTGGATGGTTTAGAAGACAGAGAAACTTCAGCAGCTTTGTATAGCAGTTAAAAAGATGATAAATGTGAAGATTAATGTCATAAGATGGATTGTAATTCTAAACAATCAATGCTGTTAATTTCTCATTTTTAGAGTTGTTTTATGTGTATTTATTTACTACTATGAGTGTCTTTTGGCCTCAGTGCCGGGGCAGCCTACCTGCTTTGTGTACAGACGAGAACGCTAGCCTCTGCCTTTGGCTTTTCACATCCTTGCAGGAGAAGATACTGAAACAGGGTCCCCACGAAACAAACACTAACTTGCACTTCAGCTTTTTACGTTAAGAAATTGCAAATTCCTAATCAATCAAATGGAAGAATATAGTTTTACAACAGCTTTATGCTTTTCCTTAGCCCTTATTGCAAGTGGGGTACGCTGGTTAAAGAGGGATCTTCCTTGAGAACATCCACAGCTTCTTGGACATTGAGTTCTCCCCCTCTGCCCACCAATGCTAACTTGCTCCTGCACGAGCCAAGGATGTCTGCTGAGATAAACTGATTTTCTCTTTACAGGGGAGGATGTTAAACTTCTCTGTGCTACCCCCTCGCCCCTGCTGTTTCGTTGCTGCTCTTCCTCTTTCCCCAGTCCCTCTGTAGCTTGAGAGGAAAGGCAGAGGAAAGGTGTTTGCAGCCTCTGCACGGTGCTGCTTGGATCAGTGAGCTGTTCCTGTGGGAGAAGCTCTCCCTGACCTTGAGGGGTGGTGGTCAGTGACCTGCTGCCTTCAGTTCTTTTGGCTGCAGCCCCAAGAAGGAGCTCGGGGTGCTCCTGCTGATCACGTCCAGAGCAGGGCTTGGCCAAGCAGCAGCCACCTCACACTCATCTGTTTTGCAGGGTAGAGTAAAAGGTTGTGATGGAAGAACTCTCTGCCTTCTGGCTGCGTAAGAGATTCCTAGAAAATCCTCCTTTCCCCAGCATATTGTGTTCTAGCAAAGGAAATTCTTCAGTATTAGTAGCGGATGAGTTACGTGTTCCAGTAGGACCTCTAGAGATAAGATATTTGCCTTTTTTATAATGAACCCTTATTCTCAAGGGGTTAAATCATTCTGGGTTGACACTTGCAAGATTTTAACACTGATGGGGATTTAAAGTGGCTTAGCAGTGATGAAATAAAATCCTTCAATGGTTTCAGATGCTTAAACAGGATTTCAAATATGCATGACTTTCAGTTTTTATGTGGACGTTGTAACAAGCTTCACCAGTGGTTAAAGTACATACTCGGTACTTTAGTGTGTGTGTAGAGACTACACCAAATGGCTCCTGGCAGGTCTTCATGGGCTTAACAGCACAAATACATCAATAAAAAAGAATGAGGAAAAATCTGCCTTGTTGTATCTCCGGGATCAGTGTGGCTTTGAAGAGCACGACTCATGCTCTCATACAAGGAGGTGGGGAAAGCAGGATTTTATCGACCCCTCTTCAGTAGAACATTCCTCTGCCATATCTGAAACTAATGAATGTAAACTCGTGCCTGTTTTCTCTTGATTTCCTAAAGGTATACAAATCTGTTCTTGTTTTGTGTCTTTCTTTTTCTTTGCAGCTGTTTTTTTAACACCTTTACTCTTAGGATGTGGGCATTACCGATCAAATAAAACTTTCCTTCCTGATTCTGGTTTTTGTTTCTAAATTTCCTGGTGAGACTTGCTAGGAACTCAACTCTTTGGTTTCCGATTTAGGTGACAGTTGTGGTGACACCCCTGGTGCTGGAGTTGTAGTATAAAACAAGGCTCACTGTTTCCTAGAGTCAAGATGCTGAAGTCACAGCATGTAAGCGTAAGGGTTTGGTTTGCATGAGGAGCCTTCCAGGTTCTACTGGAGACAAGTCCATAGATTAAACAGGCTATAAAGTGAACTAAACCCGTGCTTTGAGCATGGTTGAAAACGGTGGGTTTTTGTTTTGCAGATTTTTCTCTTTCTGTGGTGGTTTGATTGTGTTTGGGTGTGGTGTGGGTAGCAGACTGCGATGAAGTGATAACAGAAATCCCAGTAAGGAGCAGAGTCTCTTAAACATTGTCCAAGCTCTTGTTGCATACTTATCAGCCTCCCAAACTATGCGAAAGAAACCCAGAGTCAAGACTGTGGGTTGATATCAGAGATGCCCATCTGCTGAGCAGTGTGGGAGACTCATCTTCTCGTTCTTCTGAAGCGATTGCAGCATGTTTAAATACTTTCATTTTTGAATAATATAGAAACCAGACTGAATCAGATAGGCTGTTTGCTTCTACGGTGATTAAGAGTTCAACCATATGATTAGAAATAAAAATAAGCCTGAGTTGTCATTAATGCAAGCCTGTCAGGAGCGATGATATATGCAAATAAAGCGTTCATTAACAGGAAAATTTTTCTCTGATGCCACACCCTGCAGGTTAGTTGCAAGAGTTAAAAGGGGTTTATCCTCGTTTCCATGGTGTCAGACTGTATACTCATTACAGCTGCAGAGCAGCTTTGTGCTTTCTCGAGCTGAAGGAACAGAGCAAAGGCTGCTCCGTGTATTGACACTTTCTTCTTGTGTTCAGGAAGGAGTGGGTGAATACAGCAATGAAGCCCACAATTTTCCCTACTTGTCATGGTACATAGATCAAATGTAATCCACTCTGCCAGCATAAGTCTATATTCAATAGCTTGGAAAGGAGGAGATTTATTTAACTCGAATAATGAAAGCAGTAAATCACTCATGCTACCTTGTAGCAGTCATCTGCAATGAACTGAACTTCTGCAGTAAATATTTGCTCTTTCTTTCCAAATAATATGACTTCAATGCTATTTTTCTTCCTGCAATGCCAGGGAAAGTGTCACCTTTGAAGAGGCTGTTGAAATTAATTGGACAGAGGCATAATTGCTCTCTGAAAACAAGTGTATTACAACAGCAGGAAAAGGAGTGAGTGTTCTTGGGGTTCTGAGATCTTAGTTTATGGTGAACATGCTAAGGGATAAAAATCGTAGTCCATGTGCTGTCCTGACATATAAATTAAAGGCAACCCCTTGGCTACATTTATCGCTTCCTGCGCTGCTCTTGCATATTTATTTTTCTTTATCTTTTAAAATTGAATTAACTTTGACAGCTAGGTCAGAAGCTGTATTTGCCTTCTACAGCCTTTTCTGTGCAACGCTGCTCATTTATCTGACTTTTGAAGTGCTGTGCTGTTTGTGTTCTGCTTTTTTACCGGGCTCTGCTGGTAAGTATTATTCTCTGGTCTCACACATGGGAACATTCATTTTGGTTTGATCTCCAAAGTGGGCGTTTTCAGTGGCCAAAGGAATATTGGGTTGCCTCTCTGAGCAACCTGGGCCAATACCTCACCACTCTGTATGAAAAATTTCTCCTTAATATCTAATCTAAAGTTCTCTTTTAGTTTAAAACCATCACCCCTTGTCCTGTTGCTACAGACCCTGCTAAAAAGTTCCCCCCCATCTTTCTTATCAGTTCCCTTTTAAGTATTGAAAGGCTGCAAAAAGGTTTTCTTGGAGCCTTCTCTTCTCCAGCCTGAAGAACCTCAACTCTCCCAGCCTGTCCTCGTACAGGAGGTGCTCCAGCCCTCGGATCATCTCCGTGGCTTCCTCTGAACCTGCTCCAACAGATCCTTTCTGTGCTGAGGACTCCAGAGCTGGATGCAGGGTTCCAGGTGTGGTCTCACCAAAGAGAGGAGCAGAGCATTCTATGACTCTATGATCTTCTCACCCTTGAAAAGGTGATGGGAGAGAAGGGTTGGGTTTTATTCACCAGTGGGGCAGCCCCTCACCACAGTAATGAAAGCAGTAAATCACTCCTGCTAACTTGCAGCAGTCGTCTGCAATGAACTGAGTTTCTGCAGTAAATATTTGCCCTTTCTTTCCAAATAATATGACTTCAATGCTATTTTTCTTCCTGCAATGCCAGGCAAAGTGTCACCTTTGAAGAAGCTGTCTGCTGGAGTCCCCTCTGCAGCCTTTCCCCAGCTCAAAGGTGAGGTCAGGCACGGCTGGAGCCAAAGCTCCAGATCAGCAAGAGATTTGACTGCTGTGATGTTCATAACATTAAAACGAGTCCTTGGAAAGTAACAGAATATGCATAAGATTTCTGGGACAATTTATCCATGTGATGGGGAAATCCAACCTGTCCCAACTCTCATCTCCCTGCACAGGATTGATGGGGATCACTCCCTCGCCTTGCCCTGCCCTGGTAAAGGATTCTCCCTTTCTAAAACTCCAAAACAAGCTTTAGAGAGTGTATTTTACTAGCATTTTCAGTGTCACTCGTAGTGATGGGATGAGGGGGAACGGCTTTAGGTTGGAGGGAGAAGATTTAGATTGAATATTAGGAAGAACTTCTTCACGGATTGGGATCACTCCCTCGCCTTGCCCTGCCCTGGTAAAGGATTCTCCCTTTCTAAAACTCCAAAACGAGCTTTAGAGAGTGTGTTTTGCCAGCATTTTCAGTGCCACTTGTAGTGATGAGATGAAGGGGCTTTAGGTTGGAGGGGAAAGATTTAGAGTGGAAGAAATTTTTCATGGATGGGGATCATTCCCTCGCCTTGCCCAGCCCTGTTAAAGGATGCTTGCTTCCTAAACCTCCAAAACGAGCCTTAGAGAGTTTCTTTTGCCAGCATTTCCCTTGTAGCGATGGGATGAGGGGGAGTGGCTTTAGGTTGGAGGGGGTAGAATGGCTTTAGATTGAACACGAGGAAGAAATTCTGCATGGATGGCGATCACTGCCTGTTGCCCCGCCCTGATAATAAGATTATCGCTTTCTAAACGGCTCGTATCGCGTTTATCAGCCACCGCCGGGGCTCCTAGAGGCTCCTAGAGGTTCCTAGAGGTTCCTAGAGGTTCCTAGAGGGTCCCAGAGGAGTCCCACAGGCTTCTCATCGCCGCTCCCCTTGCTGTTCCCTTTCCCGCCCCCGCCCCTTCCCCAGCGCCTCACGTGATTGGCCGAGCCCCGGCCGCGCCCTCCCCTGGGGCAGCGGCTGCGGCCGCCGATTGGCTGAGCGGCTCCCGGGCTGCGGTTTTGATTGGGCGGCGGCCCGGCCTGCGCCTCCTGCCATTGGCTGGCGCCTCCCCGCGCCCCCGCCCATTGGCTGCGCCTCCCCCTAAGCGCGTTCCCATTGGCCGGCGCGGCCCGGCCCGGTATCCGGGTAAAGATGGCCGCAGTCGGAGAGTGCTCGCTCCCAGCTCCGTGGCGGCCGGTTTCTCTCACCCACGTCGAATATCCCGCAGGTAAAGTCACGGTTTTATCTCAGCCCGGTTGTCCGGGTCGGCCGTTCCGCTCCCGCCTCTCCGCGACGTCTCTGAGGGCCGGGCGGGAGGCTGCCAAATAGTGAGCCATTGAGCAGCCGCCGCGCGTGCGCGCTGGGGAGGCGGCGGGAGCCCCCCGCTGCCAGATAGTGAGCCGGGGGGTCCCGCATGCGCTTGGGGGGCGGGCTCCGTCTCCCCCGGGGCCGCCCCTCGCTGCCCTCCCCTCCCCACAGCGCTGCCTCGTCTCCCTTGCAGCCCCCCCTGCAGCCCTGGCCACGTGTGGCTGCCCTTGGGCATCGGGGCGGCAGCCACGGCAGCGTGACGGGGCCAGGGGTCCCCTCTCTGCTGTCCCCCCCAACCTTTGTGCTGCCCTACAGCCCCTGTGCTGCCCCATAGCAGCGTGACGGGGCCAGGGGTCCACTCTCTGCTGTGCCCCACAACCTTTGTGCTGCCCTACAGCCCCTGTGCTGCCCCACAGCAGCGTGACGGGGCCAGGGGTCCTCTCTCTGCTGTGCTCCACAACCTTTGTGCTGCCCTGCTGCCCCAGAGCAACGTGGTGGGGCCAGGGATCCCCTCCCTGCTGTGCCCCATAGCCCCCAGTGCTGCCCCACAGCCCATATGCTGCCCCACAGAAGCGTGGTGGGGTCAGGGGTCCCCTCTCTGCTGTCCCCAGCAGCCCCTAGCGCTGCCCCACAGCAGCGTGACGGGAAAAGCGGTCCTCTCTCTGCTGTGCCCCACAACCTTTGTGCTGCCCTATAGCCTCTGTGCTGCCCCACAGCAGCGTCGTGGGGCCAGGGATCCCCTCCCTGCTGTGCCCCATAGCCCCCAGTGCTGTCCCACAGCCCATATGCTGCCCCACAGAAGCGTGGGGGGGTCAGGGGTCCCCTCTCTGCTGTCCCCCAGAGCCCCCAGATCTGCCCCACAGCAGCGTGAGGGAGTCAGGGGTCCCTTCTCTGCTGTGCCCCACAACCTTTGTGCTGCCCTACAGCCCCTGTGCTGCCCCAGAGCAACGTGGTGGGGCCAGGGATCCCCTCCCTGCTGTGCCCCATAGCCCCCAGTGCTGCTCCACAGCCCATATGCTGCCCCACAGAAGCGTAGTGAGGCCAGGGGTCCCCTCCCTGCTGTACCCCACAGCCCATATGCTGCCCCACAGAAGCGTAGTGGGGTCAGGGGTCCCCTCTCTGCTGTGCCCCACAGCCCCAGTGCTGCCCCATGGCAGCATGATGAGGCCAAAGGTTCCCTCTCTGCACTGCAGCAGTGTGGTGGGGCCAGGGGTCCCCTCTCTGCTGTGCCCCGCAGACCCTGTGCTGCCCTATAGCAGCATGGTGGGTTTAGGGGTCCCCTGCCTGCACTGCCCCACAGCCCCCAGTGCTGCCCCACAGCAGCGTGGTGGGGTTAGGGGTCCCCTCCCTGCACTGCCCCACAGCCCCAGTGCTGCCCCACATTAGAGTGGTGGGGCCAGGGGTCCCCTCCCTGCACTGCCCCACAGCCCCAGTGCTGCCCCACAGCAGCGTGGTGGGGCCAGGGGTTCCCCTCTCTGCTGTGCCCCACAGCCCCTGTGCTGCCCCACAGCAGCGTGGTGGGGCCAGGGGTCCCTTCTCTGCTGTGCCCCACAGCCCCTGTGCTGCCCCACAGCAGCGTGGTGGGGCCAGGGGTCCCTTCTCTGCTGTGCCCCACAGCCCCTGTGCTGCCCCACAGCAGCATTGTGGGGTCAGGGGTCCCCTCTCTGCTGTGCCCCACAGCCCCTGTGCTGCCCCACAGCAGCGTGGCGGGGTCAGGGGTTCCCTCCGTGCTGCGCTGTCAGGCACGCAAGTGGGAGCAGGACCCGTGGGTGAAGAGTCTGGAGAACAGGTCTTACGAGGAGCGGCTGAGGGAACTGGGGTTGTTTAACCTGGAGAAAAGGAAGCTGAGGGGAAACCTCACTCTCTGCAGCTCCCAGAAAGGAGTGTGTAGTGAGGTAGGTGTTGGTCTTTTCTCCCAGGTAATAAGTGATGGGACGAGAGGGAACAGCCTCAAGTTGTGCCAGAGCATATTTAAACTGGATATTGGGAAATACTGCTTAACTGGAAGGGTTCTCAGGCACTAGAACCGGCTGCCCAAGGTAGTGGGGGAGTCACCTAGAGGTGTTTAAAAAGATGTGTAGATGTGATTGGGTTTATGGCTGGACTTGATTATCTTAAAGGTCTTTTCCAGCCTAAGCGGCTCTGTGATTCTGTGATCTGGGTCGATGCTGGAGGTCTGTCTCGGTATGTCCCAGGGATAGTGAGCCCTGCTGTGCCCTCACGGCACCAGGAGCTGTGCCAAGGCAGCTCAGTCCCTGGGTTGGGCTTGGCTTCTATGTTCTTCTGCCATTCCTCTTCTCAAATATATTAATGTGAAAGCCTGGGGGAGATGGTGGAAATAATCTTTCCAGTACCAATATATTCATTTTTGTATCCTCTGTCCTTATTGGAACCTGGCAGTACGTAGAGTGTCCTGTTTGTGGGATTGGATTGAGAAATGAAGGTGGTTGGAATTGCTGTGCAAGGGTTATCTGTCAGACCTTAAAGAGTGTGACCTAGCATGATTATTTTCCTCTCTGCATTGAGTGTCTTTATACTGGCTGATGAAGATGGTGGTTGTGTAGAGGGGGTAAATCACCACTGAGATTTGGGTTATGTATTGAGGGGATTTGTCTTGGATAAAACATGCAATTATGGAAGCCTGTAAAGTGGTGACAAAAGACTAAAACATTAAAACAGCTGGAGGTACAAAACTGTCCAGATTTGTTGTGGTCTAGAGAAATGAGTTGCAGGAAGATGATAGGTCCGATACTTTTACCTGGATTTCGGGAAAGTGCTCCAACTTTGCTAGGAAAGCGATGTACGGCTGAAGTCCAGATCCATAAAACTGCTAGATAATGTATATTTATAAAACAGTGATGTTGGCAGTCTGCTCAGCACCATAGAGTTAATGGAGCCTTGTGCTGAGAGAGAGGGGTCGGAATGAGAAATAGATCCTGCTTTTACCTACATACATTATTAAGCTGTCTTGGCCTGTCAAGTGTTGTGTGGCAAACGTCTTTTGCTCTCGGCTGATCCTGGAGGCTGCTGGCCTGGAGCGCAGCGTGCTGAGCCGCTGTGGCAACTGGCTCTTAAAGTCTCACGTCTTTAAAGACTTCCACTGCAGAGCTGCTGTCATCCCAGCTTTCATCTGCTGAGAGCGATGGTCCCTCTCGCTGTGATCAGGTGAAAAGCAGTCACTGCTGATTTCTCTCTGGCAGATGAAGCCCGTTACTGGGCTTCTGCTTTAAATTGTGAAGGGTAGAGGTGTTTCCAACACGGTGCTCACCCTCCTTATCTTTACCTAGTATTTCCTTATCAATAGTGCAAAATACCTAGTGCCCGTCCTTATTGCTCGTGTGGCTGCTCTGTTCTCTGGAGCTTTCTGCGATGTCAGCTTTGAGCAAGATCAAGTGAGAAACAGGGGATGAACTGGTCTGAGTAGTGAGGTTGTGGAGACCCGGCTAAAACAAACAGTCCTCATAGTAAATGTCAAGATCGGGCATAGGGAGATGATCCTCACAACAGCAGTGATACAGGGCAGCGTGTTAAATGTGCTGCTGAAGAGGATGATCTTTAAATATATCATCCCGATACTTATTTCAGGAGTATCTGGTCCTGGAGCTTTTCTGGCCTGGTGTTGGGTTGCTGGCAGGTACGTGTTTCCAGTAATCAGCTGGAGATTGCATCAGGATTGCTAAGACCTTTGATGCATATTTAAAAGCTATGCTTTGAATATGTCTCCTTGCTCTTTGAACCCATTTCTGCTTTGGATCTCTCAGCGTCTTTGGCACTGAGCTTTGTAACTTAATGTGGTGGTTGTTTCTTCTCTGCTTTTAAGTCCACTGCTCAGTAATTTCTTCAAATGGCTCTCCGTTTCTCCATATCATTCATGACTTTCTAGAGCTGTTGTATCCTCTATTTTCCTTTTTCAGCTGAAAATTTGAGCTGTTTTGAAGCTTTCTGAGTGGCTGCTGTTTCGTTCTTGTTACCTTTGTTCCCTTTCTGTTTGCCTTCTCTGTGTTTGTTATCCCTTTTCAGAGTAACACCAGAATCACATAAGTTTTTGCAGTGCTGTATCAGTATCTTGTTTTAAAAATGTTGTTCTTGCCTTTTTGACAGCTGCAGAGTATTGGATTCTAATTCTGAAGGTATTGGCTCACGCTAAGCCTGAGGCTTCTTGTTTGATAACAGTTAAACTGAATCCTGTCATGTTGTGTGTATAATTAGGGTTGTTTTTTTCCCATATGCAATGCTTCACATGGGATGACTTTTTGTTGCAGGCTTAAAACTCATCTTCAGGGACTTCCTGTCTGCAGGGTGGATTTCACTGGAGAAACATTGAGTTCCTGGCTTGTTTGGGTTTTTTTATTATTATTTGGAGAAAAGAAAAACAACTTCCTCTCCTCAGTGCAGCTGGGATCCTTACAGCTCTGGGGCTTTCTGGGCCTCCTCTTACACTGGGCGATTCCTTTACGAAGAGAAACCTGGCGTGCGAGCACCTTTCTCTGCGGATTGACAAGGAACCTTCCCTTTTTCTCGGTGGCGGAGGGTGTTTGCCGCAGTCGGGCAGAGTTGGAGAAGCAGGTGTGCGGGATCCACTCACGGGAGCAAAGGTGCTCGTGCTGCGAGTGCCTCTGCTCAGCCGATCTCATTGCTGTCACTGCCAGCACGTGCTGCTTCTCTAGGAATGTTTATCCTGATAACCCTTGCTGTGATGTCTGTTTAGGACGTTAGCTCGCCAGTCAGGTCTTATTTCGTGGCTGAGTAATAGTGTCTGTGGAAAGAAGGAGATACCACTCGCTTCTTTGGCTTCTTTAACGCTGGGTTTAACGTTTAATCTTCCTGCAGAAATCTCATGTCTGATGTGTGCCTTTTATGCCAGAATTTAAAGCCTCCTGAAGGTATTTTTACTGTCCCCCAACTCGTGATACCAGGATATGCGCAAGCAGAGGAAATGAGGATCCATCATGAATATTTACTGGTGTAAACGCATGTGACATACATAGGCTGCGTGTTGTCTGCGCAGCTTGCACGCATGCATCTCGTCAGGAGCATCCGACAGCGGCAGCGCCACAAATAGATGCTTCAATAGGAAGCAGTGGTGGTAAAACTAGATTTTGTGGCAGGATGTGGTTAGAGTGCTGTCAATTCACATTTTTACATTCTATACAGGTTAAGCTTGGATGTTTCCACTGAAAGGATGCTGGGTAAAATGTTGAATTGGAGCAGAAGTAGATGATGAATGAAGGCTGAAAAAAATAGCGTGCTTCTGAGCTATGAATAGTGTTTCATCCTATTTATGCCTGAAAATGAGGTACTTGGGTTCTTTATTTTTGCATCTCAAGCACCAAAAGATGACCAGGGGAGGCTGGGCTTTAAAAAAGCAAAAGTAAAACCAAGCAAAATCCTGAAATGCATATTAAATAGATTTTCCTTTTGCATTTTTCCAGAGGTTTTAGCGGGCTCTATTCTTACTGGTTGGAGGAATTGCTCTAAAATTCCTGAGTTTAGTAAAGTGAAGAAAAATTAATTAAAAAAAAAGGTGGTGGGGACATGTTTTGGATCTGAGTGGACTGCAAACTGTCAGCTCTCCTGCAATTCTCCTTTCCGTGGGAATAAGTCTCCGGGTGCACTGGAGCATGAGAAGAGTGGGTAGGAGTGACACAAGTAATCACGCTCTGAGGCCCCAGCAGCACCGTGCTGGCCTTTCTCTCAGAGCTTGCTTTGCCTTCTTCACTGGGGATTTCCCATCAATTTGGAGCTGCTGTAGCTTGTGCCACTCTGCCTTGAATCTCTAATCTAGCGCATACGTTTCTGATGGCATTAGTGCGTTCCTGGGGTAGCTCCCAGGGCAGAGCAGAAGTGCACAGCTATCGATTTGCCTTCTCCCCTGGAAAAAACGGCTTCGGAATGTGATTCTGTTTGATTGCTGTCAGCTACAGCAATGTGAAATATGGTTAATGTTATCTCTGTTCTGTTCTAAATGGGCAGTTGAAATGTTTGTGTTAAGATTGCTGGAATAAAGGACTTGGTAGTCTGCCTGCAGGCAGCGTTCGGGAGCAATAATTTCTGACTCTCCAGCTCGTCTTTGAGTGCAGGTTTTGTGCAGGTGAAGTCTTAGGTGGCTTTGTTTATTTGTTATAGAACATAATAGAGAAGCTTGAGTTTGATAGAGGTAATGCTATTACATTTAAATACTACTTCCTTAAGTATTCTTCCACCATCTACAGAAGAAATGGAACCCCCTGAGAAGACAAAGAGTCTGATTTGGTTTTCTACTTGACAAAATTAGGGCTTTGAGTCTTGAAATGCAGAGCCTTTATGTGCCATGGATGAAGAGTGAATGACTTGAAACACGGAGATTCTTCTATGAGGAGCTGTCTTCCATTGGTAACACTGGAAACAAAACTATCGGGGATGTGTTCCTAAGGCTTTCAGGGAGGTGTTGATTGCCTGGTGGCTTGTCTTGTGATTCCCCTCATCATTTGAGACCAGATTACTTACGTTGAGAGCTTGATTTGTGTAAAACCACAAGGAGTTTGATTCTCCATTACCAGGTAAAGGGCTTGCATCCACTTGGTGTAACTGTAACCCGTGGCTGTTCTGCTCTGGGGGCATTTGGAACCTGCCTGATGCAAGGCTAACCTGCCCTGGTGCAAGAAGGGTTTCAGATTCAGTGTCTTGTGATGCTTTTCAGGTTAAAACCAAAGTAGAACGTCGCTGCAGTGAAAATCCGTCATCCTTGGGGGTTTTGTCCTCCAACTCTTCCTAGTTTCACCAGTGAAACTAGGAATCCTTGCTGATTGCGTTGCTGTTCTCAAATCTAACCCGGCGTTTGGAATTCGGGAGGGATCTGCGTGCTGTACCTGATGTAACCACAACCATGTGCCAATACCATCAGCAGAGTGAACTTTGTAGCAGTGCAATAACTGTTTTTTTCCGGTTCCTGTATTTGGCGGCGGAGGTTAAGGTCTGGTTTGCCAAGTGCTGTTTTAAAATGTGGGTGCGTGGGCTGGGGAGACTCAGTCTCTTGCAGTAGAATTGATCTAGGAATGAGTCCAATGCTCAGCCTTGCAGAGGCATCCTGTTTCCTTTCGAGAGGAGAGAGGATGGATCAATTTTTCTGTGGGGGCTGATCCTGTTGTGCTTGGTGATGGGGTGGAGAAGATATGGTCTCTGAGAACCCAATATAAGAATTTCCCTTTTTTTTAAGCTGCTCACAGGGTTCACACCGCGTTGTTGTAGCGACTGCTACCTCTCTGGTAGTTTGTTCTCACTCTTATGATGTTAGGCGCCAATCTTGGAGCAAAATTACTCTTGAGTTTTTGTTTCCTTGGAGTTTATGCTGACATCTCTCCAAATACTATTGTATTTTGTCCAAGAGAAATGGAGACTGAAATGTATAGTTGTTCTGTCTGCTTGTTTCTGTGGCTGTGACAGCTCAGGATGAAGCAGATGGTTTTGAGGTGCCTTCTCTGCCCCCTGTCCTCCCTGGGGGATGAAGCTTGTTGGCTATTTGAGGTGGAGGCTCAAAGTCACTGGATTGATACTGGCTTAAAGAGCAGAGTCTCCTTCTTTTATCTCCTTTTATGTTTAGCTTTTTATTTCCTCCCCATTTTGCTAATGCTAGTGTTCGTGCAGACACATGGTGAGACAGATTAGGGAGCTGATCCAGCTGAAAACTAACCCATTTTAGTAAGGGAGTGGGAAAGGATTTGTTTGGGGAGTGCTTGCTGGTAATTGCTGGCGCAGGGAGGTGATATGAATGAGGGGGAGGGAAAGATGCTGCCTCTTTTCCAGCAGCCTGTGCTTATGTTGGATTAAAGTGATTCTGGGCCCACACCCATAGTCGCCGTTGTAAATTGTCTGGTGGCAATCTCTGCTGAATGATGCCAAGCTCCTCTCTCTCGAACCTGCGTGTGAGCACTGCTGCCTCCTTGCCTCCGCTCCTCAGGAGCAGTCGGTGTGCAAGGTGAAGCAGGGCTGGGTTTGTCCCTCTTCTCTCAGTGGTTTGGAGCCCTGACTGACCCATTCTCTGGTGGCAGGTGGTATGTGTGAAGTTCAAGCTGATTTGTTTCTCTTGTTTGTTTCCCTAGGTGATTTCTCTGGTCAGCTTTTAGCTTATTTGAGTCTTGGTCCGATATTCATTATTGTTGGCTTTGTAACACTCATCATATTCAAGAGAGAGCTTCACACGGTGAGTCCTTCTCTCCCTTCCCAGCTTTTCCTTATGAAAAAAGTCTTTCCCTTTGTCACCTGGTGCTCCTGTATTCGCATTTCTTTTTCTGCCTTTAAAGAGCAGGCTTAGGTGAGGTGATTTTTCTGCCAAGGAGCAGCAGGAGACGCTTAACACCTGCACCATTTAAAGACTGCTTAGCCTTTGCTGACTTCTCTGTTACTCTGTGGTGTGTTTTGGGCATTATCTGTCCAAAAACATCAATGGAGCTGACTGAGGAGCTAAATAAAGCTGCTGCGGAATGGGAGCGCTCCCAAGATCCAGTAGGATGGTAGCACTGGTAGATCCCTGCAAGATGGGCAGCGTGTGCAGGGGATGGTGTCTGTAACTCAGTGGGATGTGCTGTCTTTGCACAGTGCTGAGGCAGAAAATGGGATATGAAATAAAACCTACAGAATCCCAAGGTAGCAGGTCTGTCTGTAAGGGCTGATTCCCAGCTGTGCATCGAATATCAGGGCCAGAAGAGACTCTTGCTTCTGTCCAGGTGACCAAATGAGGCATGTTTTTTGTAATACAAAATGCTTTCTGTGTGTTCTGACAGGTAGTTGGGAATCGGGGTCATGGATAAATTCCCTTTAGGAGGTGTAAACCATTTGTTGCATTTGCACTCAGGAAACAGATGAGATCGGGCCAGTGAAAGGATTTTGGCAGCAGATTTCTGATCAAATGTCATGGGAACCAGTGGCTCAAGGGACCTGGGGATGGGACTTTGAGGTTACGAAGCTGATGATAGTTTGGCTATCCAAAGGCTTCTTGTTGACCCAAAAGGGAGAATAAGCCAGAGTAACTATTGCACAGATTAATAGTTGGTTTTTTTTAATAGAGGAGCTTGTTAGGTGTTAGTGAGGAGGCAAGTGCTGAGTTGATTCCTAGTTCTTTGTGTGGGAAATCACCATTGAGCTGGAGAGCTGTTAGCTGGTGTGCAGCAGCTTGACCCACAGCTCAGGACACTGGAATGGGACTGAGCACTAAGGAGGCAGAGTGTCATTGATCATGGCAGCAGGACTAATTTAGGAGAGGTGTATGGACTGTGGAATTGGAGAGTAAAAATAAACTCTACCCGTCTGGCTTGGTTCAGAATGTGACTTCGTTTTAGACTGAAGACAGTGAATTCAAGATTAAAATGTTCATAGAGGGGAATAGCCAGAAAGCCTAAAAAATGACCTTTTTTTAGCTATTTGCCCAAATAACAGTCTGTGCACTCCCCCTGTTGGTCGTCGTGGAAAGACAATCCTGTAAAACCTGTCCTGGTAAAAAATGTCACTTTACACACTTGCTGGTAGAGCTCTGCTAACGCAACTGCTATTGAGCATGGTATTTGTCTCTTTCTGTGTTATCATTTGCTGAAAACTTGCATGTTTGTAATGTGTTGCCAAAGACACAAAATGAGCTGAAAAAAAAATGCTTTTCTTCCTCAGGCAGAGAATTTTGAAGCTGTTGGTTTTAACTGTAGTAATCAAAAAAGAAAATTAGAGAGAGATGGTTTGGGGTTTTGTCAACAGAGGGAGCCTGGTAAGTAGATGAATCTTTTAGATAGGATGACGTGATTGTCTTGCCTTCACAGATCTCTTTCTTGGGAGGGCTGGCATTCAACGAGGGAGTGAACTGGTTAATAAAAAACGTTATCCGTGAGCCTCGGCCCTGTGAAGGTATGGTATGGCCTGTCGGTGTCGCAGTCTTGGTTGGGTTTTGAGTGGAATGCTCACTGCGGGGGGGTTAGAGGGTGTTTCCCCCTTTGCCTCGTGTTGGCTTTGGGTGTTTGGGTGTCAGAGGGCTGCCAGAGCCATCTGAGCAGAGACGTGTCCTGTGGACTCGTGCACTCGTGCTCCAGCAGAGTGATCTGGCTTCACATCTAGATTGTTCCAGCTGCTACGTGCAGAGTAGACCTTGACCATACTCTTTCTTCTTCTCTTCCCAGAAGCCCATTCAACAGTGACCACAAAATATGGGATGCCGTCCAGCCACTCCCAATTCATGTGGTTTTTCTCTGTCTATTCTTTTCTGTTCCTTTATTTAAGGTAAAAATTCTATGTCAGGTTTTGGCTGTTAATTTGTTGAAACACCTCAAATGGATGGCTCCCTTGCTGTGTGCCTCCTAAATGGAATAATGGGATTGAATCAGAGGACTGCACACTTTGCTGTGGCTGGGCTGGATGGAGCATGTCTGTCTCAACCTGAGTGTAGGACTGTGGTTATCCTGACTGAAAACTGAAGGGTATGGGTGGGCCTCTGATGCATATCTGGGTACAAGTCTCCTGACTTGCTTTTCTAAGCCATGGTGATCCACCAGCGTGAGGAAAAAGTTGGGGGGGATAGGGAGGAGGAAAGAATTGCTGCTTTCTCATGTGTCTACTTGGTTTTGATAGTGGGGTTGTCTGCAATCTTTTAGGTAATACCTGTGGCCCACTTGCATGACATTTTAGTTCATACCCCTACCAAGTACTGGTTTTATACGCTGTGCTGTGCTTTCCCGAAGTTCTTGCTGGGGCATGGCTCTGTCTTGTGTCTCCACGTGTGGAGGAAGACAAAACTCACAGTTCCTCTGAGCTTTGTGGACGATGGAGGGACTCTGACGTCTTGGCTCCCTGTTGCATATGCTCAGCATGTGCCTTTCTCATCAGTCGCAGTAATTGTGAGCATTCTGCCTTCCATCACAGCAATCCCTGTTAACGGTTGGAGAAGGAGGTGTGTGGCTTTCTGGCTTCTCTGTCAGTGGGACTGATTGCTGCTGGGATGATATTGAGCTGCCCGTGATCCTGCTGGAGCAGAGCTTCCCTCCAGCTGTGGAGATAGTGAGAACAGAGATAAGGACTGCTCCACTCCCTGCCACTATGCTAATGGCTCTCCATCTCTTTCAGAATGCACCAAACAAACAATGCGAGGTTTCTGGATTTACTATGGCGACATGTGCTGTCCATCTGCCTCGTCACAGTGGCTTTGCTAGTCTCATATAGTAGGTATGGAGCAACTGTTTGTCTTATGCTCTCATACAGTCCTGTGGCCTTTACTAGTCAGCAGACCTGTCATTCCTTATCCTGCGCTTCTCACCTAACTCTTGATGACTGCATTGTACAAGTCAGAGCTTTGCAGAAGTTGCTGTGTTGCCATCAGGCCCTTCAGATAAGCAAAGATGGTGTTTCACGGAAGCATTTATAGGACCTGAGACCAGCTGAGCTTGCACCAGCTCCCCATCGGCTCTGTCGCCATGCTCTAGCCTCACTGCCTCGCCCTCCTTCCAGCACTAATCGTGGAAGTGTTATCCCATGCCTTGGCACACCAGCATCTGCAGCTTGCTACAGTTGGTCAGCGTGATTGTTTTGCTTGAGCGTTAGTGAATAAAAACAATTGTAGCTGTTCAACTGGCAGGATTGAGCGGTATGAGAGTGAATAAAGACAATGTAACTTTGATAATGATCTTTCCCCCCTTCATTAGATTTTTATAAATAAATAGATATACACACATATATAAAATGAACTCCAATGATTGGAAACCCAACAAATTCAGGGTAGAAGCAAGGCTAAGTTTTCCACAGGAAAACATTTGCCTATTGGCACAGCTGACCATACACCAGAGCTGGTTCCTCAGTCCTGGTTCTTTTTAAAATGCTGACAGGACAGTTTCACAAGGGTATATGTGGTCTAATTGAAATAAAAATTAATTTGAGGGAGTCTAGTGGCCTGCGCTGGGCAGAGGATCAGATAAGATGGTCTTAATGGCTTTGTGATACAGGAGTGAGAAGAATGTTGAATGTGACTCCATAGCTCTTGTGCCTGGTAACTGAACAGACCATTAACACAGTTTTCTGAGTGGCTGCTGTCACATTTGAGAGCATAGACAGCATTTTTGTTAAGATTTTGCTGTTAAAAGCCTTTAAGCCCCAGCTTTGGTGGCTTGGAGGGGACTTGTCCTCTCTCTGGCTTTGGAAAAGTCTCCTGTGAGAACCAACAGTAGTAGTTCCTCAGCTGACCCCAAGATACATGAAGAAGAATGTGGAGGGCTATTGAGTTAAGCTCAAGCTAGGAGCGCTCTAAGCTGAAACTGCTGTAGCAGGGAACACATTTTTTCCTGTCCTTTTTTTAATCCACTTTTTTTGCCAGCTTTTTAGTGAAAAAAGGTCAGATGTCCCTTTTAATATCTGGAGGAGAACTTGCTCAGAAACTCTGAGGGTCCAGTGAAACATCAGCCCTTGAATTATGACTCTTCTTGTTTTAAATCCTCTCTGGTGACTTTTCTCTTCCACTGCAGGGTTTATTTGCTCTACCACACCTGGAGCCAAGTCCTATATGGAGGTGTGGCAGGAAGCATTATGGCCATAGCCTGGTTTGCCTTCACACAAGAGATATTAACTCCTCTCTTCCCAAGAATAGCTGCGTGGTAAGTCTCTCTTTTCTGTGGAGGTTTCCTTCCTGTAGGTGTGCACTCTGTGGTTTGGTGTTTTGCTCATTAAACAAGTCCCTTGCACTGAGCTGGTCACACAGGTGGAGTGGAATTACCTGGCAAAGGAAAGTTTTCATTATCACTTAATGTGAAAATTATACCCTGTATCCGAAACAAAACAAACGCAAAGATGCTTCATTCTCTAGGATTTTAGTTGTAGCTGTGCAAACCCTGACTGTCCAGCCTGGGCTGATGGTTGAACATGATCTTAAAGGTCTTTCCAAACCTTTGATCCTCTGATTCTGTGAATGGGCTGCTCAGACTGCTATGAACATAGAATCATAGAATCACCAGGTTGGAAAAGACCCATCGGGTCATCGAGTCCAACCATTCCTGTCAAATACAGCCTAAATTAGAGATGTCAGAAATGAGAATCCCTGTGTTCCTTTCCAGTTTTGCCTACTGACTGTTGTGTAACCTGCTTGTTCCTCTGTTTTCTTGTGCGTGTGTATACGAAGGATCGCAGATCCTTGCCTGATAGGGGTGATACAGAGAAGGGATTTAAGCAACTGTTCAGTTTGTAAGGCCCTACTCAAGTTACGAGATATGGCAGAGCGCTGGAGAAGCTTTCAAGCAGAACAGACCTTTCTTAATGAATGTTTGATGACTTGGTGAAATTGCAAAGCCATTTAAATGTAATGTAGTCTGAAATATTGTATGAGGAAAGAAAAGAAACCTGTATTTTTAAAAAATCCAATGTAACAAGGAACTCCTTGCCCAGACTGAAGGGCGATAGAACGGTAGTGTTAAGTCTGGAGCAGTTTTTGTGCTATTTTTTTTATTTTGATCAGAAAAGTGGAGAAAAAAATCTTAATTATTTACCCCTTTCCCCCTCCTTGTCTGTTTCCAGGCCAATTTCAGAGTTCTTTTTAATCCGAGATACCAGCCTCATCCCGAATATCCTGTGGTTTGAATACACAGTCACGAGAGCAGAGGCGAGGTGAGTGACCCTGCGGGTGGAGGAGCTGGAGATAGTTCCAACCCAAACTGTTCTGTGATTCTCTTATTCTATGATGGTTGGACTCGATGATCCGGTAGGTCTCTTCCAACCTGATGATTCTATGATTCTATGTGAGCTTGTGCTCACACTTAAAACACAGTGGATGTTCTAGGGCTGAAAAGAGTAAGGACTGATTGATCTCCCTGTAGGGTGTGCGAGGGGCAGGTTTATTTTGTGTGGAACTATTAGAGCCTTATTTTAACCCGCTGGTTGTTTACCCTGCGATAGGGCTGGGGTCCTCTCTCACCTTGCTCTCTGTTGCCCTTACAGAAACAGGCAACGCAAGCTGGGTACGAAGCTCCAGTGACTCGGGAAGCGTGAGGACCAGAGCGCACGTTTTAACGGAGATGGCGAAGAGCAGAGACCTGGGAGCAGCAAGGAGCCTTTTAACAAACGGACCAAAGGAACAGGCAGGGACCATACCCAAAACCTGAAAGCCTTTGCTCTGCTTTAGCAGCTAGCTGGATGCTCCCTGATGCATGTGGGACTGTGCAGGAGTGGAAACTCATTTTCAACACCGATGCACATTGCTGGCTGGAATGTTCCCATCATGTCTACGTCAGGGGAGGGGGGAGAAAATGCCTGGTGTTGTGTTCGGGGGAGGGAAAACCAAAAACGAATCCTTTCTGTGACTTTTTTTTTTTTCAGCATGAAATACACACATTATTTATTTATTTTTTTAAATGGAACTATTGTTTTTGGGGTGGGTGAGGCATTGTGTGTTTTGGGTTTTGCTTTTTGTTTGGGTTTCTCTTTCTGGAAGAGGATGACAAAACTAATCTCCAATCGATCATGCATAAATAGGGCTTTTAATTTTTAAGAACTTCTTAAGAGGGAGGGGAACTGTGACGGGGTGACTTAGGCAGAAAGGGGAGGAAAGTGTCCTTGCCTTTTTGCAACTGGTTTGGGAGATAAAAATCAATTCCAACTGCACTTTGTACAGATGGAAAGAGAGACTAAAGATCTGATTTTTAACACTAGTGATGGTTCTGCAGGGAAGCCTGCACGGATACCAGTAAGGGGGAGTGTGTGTGTGTGTGTGTAAAACAAAGGAAAACCTGAAATATACTGACTATTCTTTTTTCCACTGCTGCTCCTGTTGTGTAATTAGCAAGAGTGTCTTTCTCAGAATCTCTTTGAGGTGGCAAGGCTATCGTACATATCTCACGTTTATTCCATCTCTTCCTTTATACTTGTATTACCTCAGGGTTGCTGTGATCTGTACAGCTACTGGACGCCCATGGATTCTAAGTGGTGCTGTTCTCCAGTGAGAGTCAGCCTAAAGCCTTACACAATTCACTCTTGAGCACTGGAGTTTATTTTTTTTTCTGTTAAAGGGAGGGATTTTTAAGAAAGAACAAAGTGATAAGTGTAAGTAACAAGGTGAATGAGCAGTAAGTGGCTCAGCTGCTGTCTGAGTCCTGTTAGAACCCAGCTGTGCACTCGAGCACTGAGCTTGTCCTGGCAGAGACTCCCACCAGTTATTGCAGTGGCTTGGTTGGGGTTCTGCAGCGGTAACCTTGAATTCCAAGCTCCTGCAAGCAAGTTTTGCATTCCATCCTTCTCCCATTCCGGTTTTCCGTGTGGCTGGTCAGCTCTCGGGATGCTGTGTCTCTGTGGGAGCGCGGCTGCCATCTGTGTGTGCTGGTGACGCCTACGACTTCTGCGATCCATGAGTTAACCTGGCAAGGGCTCTACTGGAAGTGCTTCAGGGCTGTGCATGGACACTTTCTGTCTCTCTAGTGTAACGCAGCAGCTCAAATCTAACTACAGAGGAGTATTTATTCAAAGCACAATTGACTTGAACTTTCACAGATGAAGGACACAGCTTCTGAAGGGGCTCAAAGGTCATCGCGTGCCTTCAATGCAGTCACGTCAGCAGAGGTAAAACGACTGTCACAGCTCGGTCTTGTTGCCTGTTTCACTATCTCCACTTTAATCAGACTCCTGCGCTATAAAGCTCCTCGAAGTGAGATGCGTTTCTGTTCGTCTTGATTTGGATTGTTTTTATTTTCTTTAAGTTTTCATCTGTGCCTGTTGCTGTAGGAGTTTGTGTGTGTACGGAGCGGGACCTGCTTTAAGAACTGTTGGCTGAGTAGAGTGTTAACTGCAGAAGGCAGTGATCCTGATCTAGGAGATCGGGAATGAAGGCTGCTTAAATTACTGTGTTTAAGTAGCTATGGGCAGTGAACTAATTGTTTTCAGTTGTTACAGCAAATATTTTTTTAAGAACTGTTTAGTATTTGTATAAGATGAGCAGTCCTGGTAACATCTGAAGGATCTGGGCACTGGATCTGCATCAGAATAAAGGGGCATCTCACAGCTTTCATGAGGAGATTTGATCAGACTGAGAGCAGCCCTGTTAAGACAGGACATCAGATATGGTGGTACTGTATATTTTGGTTTGCGAGCTGGTACTGATCACTTATTTCTTGCAAACCTATTTCTTTTCTCTTTATATCTCTTATTAAGTTCCCTTACAAAGCCAGAGGGGAGATGGGAACTCTCTTCCCCAAGGACAAGGCTGAAAGAGTGGGTTGTTTCAAGAGTGGCTTGCGCATCCCTAGCCTCTCTCAAGCTGTTACGACAGACTGCTGGAGGAATGATGTGTGGAAGCACGTACTGGCAACTAGAGTTATAGGGAAGAGGTTTTACCTCCTCATGGAGAGCAGTGAGGTGTACAAAGCTGTTCCACTTCATGTTGCCTTCAACCCCAAGCTCCCTACAGTAATTCCTAGGAGTAAGGGAGAGGAAGAAGAGCTCTTGTAAGATACTGTAATAAACTCTCCTCTGTTCTCTGAGTTGTTTGTAATCTGCATCTTCTGCCAACTTCTGCTGTACCTGTCTGGAAACCTGCAATAATTGATATGGTAGAAATTCCTTAGTGATCTTGTGGATTTCCTTAACTAAATGGTGCTGTGCAGGAGAAAGATGTGAGCTCTGCCTTATTATCCTGCACTTGTATGAAGTCTCCTGGCACTAGTTTTCTGAATTGGAATATTTTCTTTGGAGTATGTGGCTTTGCAAGCAGATGCTTTCTATTCCTCCCCTGTACTCGAAGGGGCTGGATGGAGATGCTAAGACAATAAAAGGAAGGTGACAGAACGCTGTGCTTCACTGTTCCTGCTGTCCTCACACAAACATCTCCCTGTAAGGGCAATTATACAATTTCTGTAGTGTCTTAAGGAGACTTCAGCCTTTTTTTTTTGTAGCACTTCTGTTTATTGTGTCTTAGTTTATTCAAAGAACATCTCAAAACTTTGCATGACATGGATTACGCTGTCGAAACAGTACTGAACACAGCTAACCAGCAAAGCATGCAACACTACCAGGCTGTGTCACAAATTGCACTCATCCCCCGAGAGTTATCTGAGTATTTTCAGTCTATGCATTTCTTTAATTGTTTGCTCCAAATTGGCAATTTAAGTTTCCTTCACTTATGTGCCTTTACGACAATGGACATCTCTCCATAAAACAATCGGACAACAGGGAGGAGAATAGTATTCTGTAAGCTGACGCTGAAGAAATCAAGAAAGTATGAATCAGGACATCACATTTCAGAACTTGTACAGTAAGGAAAGACTTTTTAAAGGAAAATCTTTGTAATGATTTTAGTCTCCTTTCAGGCACTTAAAAAATCAGCTTTATTCATCTGAATTCCAGCTCTGTCTGGCATTAAGGATGCGTTAAGTGATTTATGGATCTTGTATCTCTTTCCATGTGGCAGTCTGCTTCTTGCAGCTGTACTCGGCTGAAGCTACTGGGATATCCAGATTTAGATCCAGAACAGATCAATCCCATCTTCTGAGATACAGTCACAGCAGTGCGAGCTTCTGCCTAATCTTTAATGGGCACTTTCCTTTTGAGAATCTTCCCCTTTGATGAGACAGAAGTGGAAAAGGGCCAGCCTCAAATACTTCAGCGGCAATACTGTAGTGTCAGTGGTCGAAGGCATTGCAGACAGGGAGAAATACCTCATCCCCTAGCAAAAGAGGCTGATTCAGTCCAGGGGGAAGATTACTGGCAAAAGGAATAGTATTTCAGTGTAAAAGGCTCCCTCAGATATAATTTGAGCAAGGCAGGAGAGCAGGGACACGTGCTCGTGGGTTCGCAGTGCTCCTGCTGTATCTCAGTCCACTCAGGATTCTTCTAAAAGATCAACTAAATCCATGTAGATGACATGAAAGTGGCAGTTCATACAATCACTGGCTGTGCAGGTGAGTTTCAGTTAAATTTTCCATTTTACGATTTGTTTAGGTGTGAGATAGAAGCTTTGAAAGGACATTCTTTTAGGAAAAATGCAGTAGTGTTGTCTTGTGTCTTTCAAGAAGCAGAGGAGGGATTTTTTTTCTCTTACTTTGAACAGATTTAGTGCAAATTTCTTCACAGATGTTCACTAAGGCACTTTGTTGCTATTCCTCGCTGTTCTATGATCAGAAAAGTAGCAATTATGATCAGGTATTCTCCTGTAATGAAACAGCCTGTCAGACTCCTAGTGCTTCTCGTTCATGGTGATGTCCCAGCAGCCACATCTTGGAAGGTGTGCAAGTTAAATGCTCGATTCCTCTTGCAGAAAAAGCACTAGGATTCTTCATTACCATCCGCTTTTAACAAGTAAAAATATAGTCAGGAGCTTGGATTCTGGCAGCTTCGTTGGAAGAGCGCTTACAAAAATTCCTACGCTACGGCTGTATGTT
Source organism: Phaenicophaeus curvirostris (assembly GCF_032191515.1). Classification (NCBI taxonomy): domain Eukaryota; kingdom Metazoa; phylum Chordata; class Aves; order Cuculiformes; family Cuculidae; genus Phaenicophaeus; species Phaenicophaeus curvirostris. The sequence continues at coordinate 7,284,899 of NC_091411.1, forward strand.
AATGTTTATATAGAATTTTTTTACTGTCTCAGGTTTGACAGCTGAACATGAAAACACTGTCATGAGATCATTCTCTCACAGAACAGAGCTGGCACAGAGCTGAGTTGACACAGCAGTCAGGAAAAACTCCCAAGAATGGCAGAAAAGGTGCTGTAGTTGCTGTAGAACAGTGGCTGCCACAGTGGACAAACATCTACAGCGCCCACATATTCTTAGCTTGCTTTTCAAGACTTTCTGCCTCGTTAAAGCAGACAGATGTAAAAGAAGGGTGGTTTTCCTTTGGTTCTAACAGATCCGCACTCTGTGGGCCAGAACTGGAAGTTTGTTCTGCAGTTCCTGTTCAGAAACGTTCGTGTTTGTCCACAACTTGGTCATAACATGTTGTGCACAAATATGCTGTTTCTGAAAGCAAAGTATAAACCCAGGCTGGGTTAACGTGAGCGCCCTGAAGGAGACGAGGGCAGTAAACAGAAGGTCAGCATGTGCTGCTTTTCCTCAATTCCAAAGGCAGGGACAACAAAGCAAGTGTCCTGCTAAATGCATTGGCAATCCCTTCTCACCTCTCCAAAGCCAAAGCTAGGAGAACCTTTATAAGAAAGAAGTTTTGTGAAGCTTTATGGGGAAGCAGCTTTATGCTGAGCCTGAAGATCCATAGCCAGGACCACAACAGCAGCTTAACAACAAGCCCAGAACAAGAACAACAACAACAACAAACCCAGATTAGTTTGTAGCGAATGATATTCTGTTGTTAATGGGGTCAGTGCAACAGAAAGGAGATCCCAGCATCCCAAAACAAGGGGAAGGGAGCGTTCCCAGGCCTGTAACACACGTAACGGTTGGAGCGCGCAAGATAAGCAGTGCAGTGCACTCTTAACAGGCCTGAATCTGCTCTGACTTAAGAACTTCTTTCTCCCCTTGGTAAAGTTCAATGGTGGTGTTTTGCTGGAGCAGCAGGAAAGTCTTCAGTCAGGTTTGAAAGACGCTGCGCTCCTTGGAAGCTAAACCAGCAAAAAGACTTGGTCTGGCAGTAGTTCCATCATACAAAAAACACGCTCTGCTTTTCCTGGAGAAGAACTACCTTCCTCACCAAAAGGATTTAGATACTGGTAAGGACTGTGCTTTCTGTATTCCTTTTACAGTAAGTTCCGTACAAATCATGTGTTGGTCCTCTTTGAGGACAGGAAGGTGCACTTTGCATTGATGGGAGAGGACCAGTCAGTTCTATTTTGGCTTAAGACAATGTTTCTTCTCACCATAGAGTCCAATATTTGCAGGTGACCGTTCTGCAACCTCTTGCTGACCACAAATGGTAGATGCCCTCCTAGGTTCCAGTCAGCAAAAGCCATCCCCTCAAATAATTTTCTGAGGAACTGGGAACTTCAGTGCACGAGGGGTAACCCCTTTAATTGGGGGTTTTGCATCACGTTTGCCTCTTAGAGTTTGGATCTGGGAGTGGACTGGAGCAAGATCCTCATGTCTAGCAGCGCTTTCTCAAGATAATGAGCCATGCGGGCTGCGTTTGTTTCTGCACAGCTGTTAAATGCTGAAATGGCAAAGTTGATGTGTTCATCCATAGGGTTGTAACAGACTCCGTAGCCATCTGGAACCACGGGACCAAAGCACATCACACAGTCTGTCTTTGCTGGGACCTGTGGAGACAATGTGATTAAAAACCTCTCTCTGGCCACAAATATAGACATCAAATGCTAAATGGCTCTGTCAGCAGTGCAGGAAGCGGCCTGAAGAGCTGGAAGACGGCATTTCTTGTCAGACCCACCTACATGCTGGATTCTGCCACTTTGCAAAGACATAATGTTAAGGAACGTTTCTCCCCGAGATTGTAAGTCACAAGCAGAACTAGATCAGTAAGAATCACAGCACAGATACGAGCATAAAGCTGTTCTGGCAGCTAACTGTGCAATTGCTACCGCCTGCAGGTAGAGACCAACCACTTCTGGTGATGTTGGCCTTGGCTGTGCTGGTGTTTTACAGGGTTGAGACAGACTGAGGCTGCTGTAAATCAGATCTGCAGTTTTATGGGATTGGTAGAAGGCTTAAAAATTTCTGCCCCTCACCACAAGAAGGATGTTGAGGCTCTGGAGCGAGTCCAGAGAAGAGCAACGAAGCTGGTGAGGGGGCTGGAGAACAGGCCTTATGAGGAACGGCTGAGAGAGCTGGGGGTGTTTAGCCTGGAGAAGAGGAGGCTGAGGGGAGACCTCATTGCTCTCTGCAACTACCTGGAAGGAGGTTGTGGAGAGGAGGGAGCTGGGCTCTTCTCCCAAGGGACAGGGGACAGGACGAGAGGGAATGGCCTCAAGCTCCACCAGGGGAGGTTCAGGCTGGACATTAGGAAAAACATTTTCCCAGAAAGGGTCATTGGGCACTGGCAGAGGCTGCCCAGGGAGGGGGGTGATTCACCTTCCCTGGAGGGGTTTAAGGGACGGGTGGACAAGGTGCTGAGTGACATGGTTTAGTGTTTGATAGGAATGGTTGGACTCGATGATCCGGTGGGTCTTTTCCAACCTGGTGATTCTATGATTCTATGAAGTTTAGTTTCTAACAGAGGAAATGAAGGAGAAACGTGGAGGAGAAAGGCAATGAAAATAAACAAGAAGCATTTAGGTTTTGCAGATGAGTCCTACCTGGCTGGTTGAGAGGTTGAAGTGCATCGCAACAGCGTATGCGGTGTCCATGAACAGCTCTGGCATGCTCACTAGGTCCTCGATGGCTTGAAGCTTCAAGCCCAAGAGGTGGCGGTCTATTGCGTGGCCCCTTATTGCCTGTAAGGAAGGGAGATGAAAGCCTGATAGCAGGCAGGCGAGCAAAACTATCAATTCCTTTGTGTTAAAGGAAAGAACGCTTCTAAAAAATCTCTAGATGTTTAAAGTTAGAAGGAAACTACGTTTTGCCTTTAGGATCAGAGGTCAGTCTTGTTGGCAAGGACTGTGAAAGGAAACATGCCGGTGGAACCAACCTTACCGCCCCTGCCTATGGGCTCCCCAGTTTTAAGGGGTCCTTATGCAACTCTGGTGTTTATCAGCCATAATGACAGTGATAACTGAAGCTGTTTTCATATTTGATTCTCTCCTTTTGGTCAGTTGCAAGGGACACACAAACCATTGGCTGAGAGAAAGGGTTCATTCTGTGCCCTAGAGCAGCATCGGGTCAGAGTGAGACAAGAGCACTAACGGCCACAGCGCGACGCCAGCAGAGAAAGCTCTTAAGGGCTCATCTTTCACCAGAACCCTCCCCTGCGATGTAAAACCCCAAGCCTGGCTGCAGCCAGGGCACTCACCATATCCGTGTATTCCCTGTGGGCCTGGGTAGCTCGGTGCAGCAAGTCTGCTTTCTCCTGGTCCTGAGAACACACAGATTCGTCTGTAAGTTTTGCTGCAGAATAGAAGTCTCACTTTATCTGTTCCACTAGGATGGAGGGCGTTTCTGCCCTGTGTGTCTACACTAAAGTAATTCTTAGATTTACCAGATTGAATTTTATATCATTTTGCTTGGCTGCGTGACTTCATTCTGAAAGGAGTTCTCCATCAGTCTATAGCAGAACTTAGTTTGAGTAGCTAAACAGAGACTTTTAGAAGGGACATGCTGCTTTTTGGTGGGATTAGAAATGCCAGTGTTGTTTCCCAGGCTTTCAGTACATGTGAAAGGAAAGCCCAATGCAACCCAAGGTGTGTAACTCTATACTCTAAGCTATGTTTTAGCTCGGCATCATATTGGATGCAGTTCTGAGCTGACACAGGGTTGGCCAAGTAAGCAGCTTTCCTCTTTTTCTGGAATGGAGTCCTACTCCACCAATATGAGATCCTCACCGATTTGTCAGGGCTGTCCATTGCTTGCACAAACTTAAGGGAGGCTACGGAAGTGGAGCGGATGGTGTCTGTGCGGCCCAGGCGGAACATTCTTAGCGATGCGCTCTCGTACGTGGCACAGGCGTGGCCGTACATCCTGGGAGATGGAAATCAAAAGTCACAGAAGTGAGTTTGTCGTGAGAGGAATGGCCTCTTGTGAAGCTGGAGAACTGAGGGGAAGGCGAAGACTTCCTGTGAAGCATTTCTAATGCTTTCTTACTACAACTGTACACACGCAGAGGGGTTTATCTTGTTTGTTGCTTGGCAGCTGCCACAAGGGAGAGCTGCTGTTCAGCCCCAGTGCAGAGGGAACACATGGAAACTGGGAAGCAGGCAATAGCAGCCTGCGAGACTTGTATATGCCACCCTTATCAGGCTCACAGATTTGAGGCTGGTGGTGAAGATGCAGAGAAACCAGCTCTTGGTGGTCTTACCTGTAATACGCTAGCTGCAAGGCAAGCTGGATAAAGGCATCAGGGCTTATCTTCTCTGACTTGGGGAAGTTCTTCCCAAATTGATGAAAGACCATGACTTTGATATCCAGGTCTTCAACCATTCTGCAAGGAAAGAAAGAGGAAGAGTTCTTTTACCTGCTGCTTGTTCTTATAACAGAGAGGTATGGACTTTGCTTTCACGAGGCTCGGAGAACAGGCTATTTGGATTTGCTCTACGCAGGGACAGAAGGAGCTCAGTCACACACAGACTTGTTTGGGCTGCGTGACAGAGATAAATTTTTAGTCGCTACGGAAAATCTTCATCAGGTTAGACGGGTGTATGCTCTATTATCCCTAGTTTGATCCAGTAAAGCCTTGCTCTTTCTTAGTGAAGTAGGATGGATCAGCATTTACCCGCTTCCAGCAACTCTGACTTGATTCCTGGCCTGTGGCTTTAGGGTGCCTTTCAGTTCAATGTTGTTAACCCAAGAAGTCACTGGGAGAACTCCTTGGCTGCACTGGGGGAAGCCTCGTTTAAGCCACTGCCCCTTTCCAAAGGGAGACATCGATTACTCGGTTGCTAACCAGACCTCTCCACTGCTTCGTACTTACATGTTGAGATTCTGCTTTGCTTTCTCTATGTCATTCTTGATTTCTGGGGTGATGTTAAACCGCAGCTTTTTGGGCATTGGCAAAGGAATCATGGGTGATCTGACCAGCTCAGGTTTCTTCCTGCATACAGAAATGATTATGATTAAGTAAGACCTTTAACAGCAGAGCCTGAGTAGAAATGCACAGACCTCTAACACCTCCTTACACTTAGTCCCAGGCTGAAAAATTCTTCACAGTGCTATTACAGTGTTTTCGAAGAGTATGAATGAAATGTTTTCTGTGCCTTGTGTCCAAAAGAAACTTCTCTCCCAGACAAAAGTCCTGTTAAGCCTGAACAATGTGACTCCCTGAGAGTGGAAGCAGTAGCAAAATTTACCAGATGAACTTGGCCCCTCCATTCTCATTACAATCAGAACTGCAATATCTAATTCACTCACTTTTACCCTTCCTCCAGAACAAAGTCCTATGGGCTGAGCTGCGAAGAGGCCCATTCCTGGGGAGCAGGCAGGTTTAAGACCTATCTCCAAAGATAAGGAAAAGTAGAGGAGGCAGGACTCACGTGTACTCCACAATGTGATCCAGAAGAGCAACAATGGGTGGGCCTTCTGAGGGAGCATGTTCGTACACCAGACCGCAGGAGCCATCTTCAGCGATGATGAACTAGGAGAGAAGCAGGAGAGGACAGTGTTGGAGACGTGTGGTGTGTGAGGTAGGAGCAATCGAAGACATCTCAGTATCTCTTAGTATCTTAGAACAGCAATGCGAGCCTTTCCGCAGGCCTAGAAGATGCGGTGGCACTGTAAAATGAACTGGGTGAGAGCGTTTCTGATGGATGCACTGGTGTGCTCAGTGTCCTGGCACTACAGAGCTGTTCAGTGGCTTTGATCTACTGCAGTACAGGAATAATATCACCATGTGCTGGCTTACCTTTACTTTTCAATTAACTGGAACATCTAAGCTTTATCTCAACAATGAAGAGTTCCAAATAGGAATAAACCAGCTGAAAACATTGAAGCGTTCAGCAGGTAGAAGACTCTTAAAGCACTGCTGCTACTATCCCCAAGCCAGGATCTACCAGCTAATGAAGGAGAAGCTTGAATAGCAGCTGCTGTTGAAGGCTCTTGACAAGGGTGAATTGAGAAGAGATCACAGCGATGCCATTGGGATGGCAGCTCGCGTTTGAAAATAACAAAACAAAAAGCCATTGGGCAGCTCCTGGCAGAAACAGGAAAAGTGACAAGCCTAGAGGAGGCACAGGGAACAGATCTCCCTACGTTTGGGCTGCCTCCAAGCAGACGAGGCGTTGTTCACCGCAGGCAGAAAATTGATTTACAAGGAACACAAAGAACTGCTACACAAAATCCGCATGGGCAGAGACAGTAAAAGAAACAAAAGCCCCTGAGGCAGGAATGAGCACAAGGGAAACCCTGGGATCTCACACTGCCAGCCACCACACCTTGTCTCCCCTATCTCTTTGCTGTCTTGATACGAGGGAAAAACTCTCCCGCGAAAGCTTTGTGGCATTTCTTGGACTTTTGCAGTGTCAGGGAAGAGCATCTCCTCCAGCCCCGTGTCTTGAGCGCCTTTGGAGCACCAGCACTTACTTGGAGGGTTTTGTCGAACCATCGGTTCCCGCTGTTCCAGCGGCTGCCTCCGCCGTGCAGCATCTGAGCGGCCACGCGGCTCTTGTAAATGTCTTCAGACACCCGGGGCATGGGCGCGTCAAGGCAGACGGTGCAAATGCTCTTCTCGATCGTACGCACCGACTCCTTGTTGGTCTTATCTGGGAGAGAAACGAACGCTAAATAAGGAAGGGGAGTTGAAAAGCCTTCATTTTATTTAGAGACCGAAAGTTGGCAGAGCAGGTTTGAAGGCCCCAGTGTTGGATTCCCCCTGTGCCTCAAGGCAATCCTGGTCATTTAGGGGTGCACAAAGTTATCAAAACTGTTTTCAGATGAGAGCTGCGTCCTTCCTTCTTTTTTTTTCATATTTCTTATATTTCACCCATTTGCAAAGCAACAAACTAGGATTTCGGGTCTAACAAACCAAGCTTCACCTGCGTGTCTTCCAAAACAGAAATAACAAAACTCAGCAGCGAAATTAAATTGCTTTGAGGAGGAGTGCTCACGTTATCCATCCAGAACAAGCTTCCAAATGAAGAACTGAGCAGAGCACAGCGGCGATGTTGGTAGTTCAAGCACTTTTAGTGTTTGGTACTTGATGTTAGGGGCACTACAGACCTTTCAGAAGGTTGTTGTAGGCTTTTGCCCAGCTGTTCCGGTGGTTGGTGGTGAGGATCCCAATAGGTTCTTTGTTTGTTTGGAGGGACGTGTTCCAGATCTTCTCCAGCTGCATGAAGAGCTGGTCAGTGGTAAGGGGACTTCCATCGCTGTTGTAAACGTCCAGCTCAAAGAACTGATGGTGAGAAGAGCGGAGAAGGACAGAGAACATGAGAGACGATCTTTATTGTCCAGCCCCAGAAACAGGGAACTGCTGCTTTGAGGAGGTAAGACTGGCCTGAGGAGGTAAGGACTCTGCTTGTAAGCAGATCTTTGAAGGACGCTCAGAACTGGGAGACGAAGGTCCAACACCCCTTGCAGGGCATAAATACAGTCCAGGTGTTAAGAAGCTCAGAAATCATGGTAACGAGGGCCAAAACACATGAGGAATTCCTATTCCTGAGACTCGTCCCTGGTGGCAGGTTTTATTATCCAGTTTCCCCAGGGAATTTCCAGTTCCAGACATGATCTCTGGGCTTTGAGAGACAGGGGTTGCAGGGACAAGAGATAGAGGAGAGCATTTTTCTGCCTCGTACTGTTGCTGTCACACAGCTACGGCCACAGGGGATGAAGGGAGTAGGAATGAATTCCTGGTGAGGCCAACCTTGTGGGCAGGGGCTTTCTGTTTTTCCCTTTCCTCAAGACCACAGCGAGCTGAAAGGGACACCTGCATCCAAATGAAAACTGGGAGCTGCCGTACCTGGAAGTTGTGAACCACTGTGATGTGTCTGGATTGCTTTTTGCCTTTGGCATAGTTGACAATGGAGTCCCGCTTGGGTCCAGGAATGCGGCAGGATGAGAGGATCTGGTAGTACTGGTTCATGCAGAGGGGCTTCCCACCCATGTATTCCACCGGGAGGGTCTCACTGGAGACACAGCAAGGGAAGAAGGAAGGGGAAGAGAAAACACAGTAGTGAGAAGGCTGGCACTCCCTACATAAGACAGGAAAATCCTCAGCCACGAGGCTTCTGTCCCTCACTCCAGCAAGACCTAAGTGTGCTGGTGGTATGAAAAATGAGCCGTCCTTCCCCATTCCCACACACTTCCTTAGAAGGGACTGCGGAGGAGTCCCTGTCTTCTATAGCACCAGAGAAACAGAGCTCTGCATCTACTACACAGCTTAGCACACGCTGTGTTGTCTGCAGAGGCGAGAATCAGGGCACAATATCCGGGGAGATGTATTGTTTCTGGTGAAATAGCAGAAAGATGGTTTTGGCTGTAATCTCGAGTGGGTGTCTGACGTGCTATTGGTGACTCACCAGCTCGACTGGGACTCAGTTGATCGTTTGAGCAGTTATATTCTAACTGCCCTTCTTGCAGCTGGCCCTGAGCCTTGTCTGAATTGGCTCTAAAGGTGTGATGTTGGTAATGTGTTGGTAAACATGGTTGGAATATAAATAAGCCATGGTCAGCGAAGGGTTGTTGGTGACTGGAGGAACAAGTTTCTCTAGAGCTCCTCTTGTCTAGCTAGGAGATGAGAAACACCAGAAACCCAAATTGAAAGGAACAAATTCCTGCTGCCTGAGCTGTAAATTGTTCTGTGGGCAAACAACAGTATGTAGCTCCACAGGACTGCCAGCCACGCTGACTCCCTCTACGCACAAACACGTGCCAATGAAAGCATTAAGGTAAACAAAGAACATGAAGAAAAGTAAAGTAAATTTGCTTTTTTTTCCAGAGGTGGTGACCTTGGCAGCAATGTTGATTACAATATTATCAAATATGTGCTGTCTACTCTTGCCTTCCTATTTGGAAGAGAGATTTACTGACTAGGCTCAGCCTCTTTGGGACAGTAAGGAGCCCGGGAGAAGTCAGGAGGGTCACCAACTCACTTGTCAATCATGGTCTTGAAGTCCAGGATGCCCTCGATCAGCTTGGCAGCAAACCTGGAAAAGTATAAGATGTGACACGTTGAGGTTTAAATGCAGAACATCTGGGATTGGGGAGGGCTCGCAGAGCTTCTCGCTGCTCCTTACAAAGTTCAGCCTCTGCCAAGCCCCTCTTGTGCCCATCTCTGGTTTGTTGGTGCAGCCACTCTGGGATTGTGACTTGAGGCTGCTTGATGGTCCTACCATGTGGCACTTCTTCATGGGTCTTACTGAGTAACCAAGGAACTCCAGACAGTTTTCGAGGAAGCAGGGTTCAGTCTGGAGGCATTAATGACCTCTGACAGCAGCATTTTTTACTGGTGCGTTGTGATTTTATCGCGTACTAGTTCCAAGTCTTAGCATTAAAACCACACTGAGAAAAGGGAATTTCTGCCCTAGCCTGTTCAGGGACCACCTGGATCTCCCGGCATCTGACTCCGCTCCTGATTTGGTTCCTCCCCAGGGAATGTCCTGCTGATGCAACTCTTCAGAGCATTCCTCTGGCATTGAGGGATCTGAACCAAATGCAGGTGTTGTGTTTACCAGGATCAACACAAACACTGCCAGCTCCCAGCAGGGAGGGAGGCTGTGACAAGGCACAAATTGCTTCGCTTGGGAGGGACAGGTTGGCCACCCCCGCATGGGAGAAAGGAGGCAGGAGGTCACTGTGACAAGAGGTTGCAGCTTCAAAGGCTTTAAGGTGGTGCAAGCATTTGGCATTAGCAGGCAGGGTCATCTAGATTTGCTCAGCCTACTCATCCCTAGCAAGGATCAAAGGATGTAACTCAAGAACCTTGCGGGCTGGTAAACAAATAATGACATCTTGCAAAGTAGCTTTCCATAAAAATCTCCCAGCCTTATTGTGAAACCCGAGAAGGTAAAACAGTTGGGAAATAACAGCAAGAGACCCTATGTTCCTTTGCAGAGAGCAAACAGCCTGGGAGCAGAGTCATGGATTGAGGGGGAGACGTTAGCCAACTTGTTTTCAGCCAGCAGCGTTGCCAGATTAAGGAATGGAGAACTCCACTTTCTAAACTTGCTTTCTGAAGCTTTAGTCTCGAGCCACACTGTCAAACTTCTTTCTGCAGCCAAAAACTATACCAACATGCATTTAAATTGTATTTTACATGGGAGCCTGGTGCAGGTGCTCGATTCCCTGGGCTGAGGCACTGGTAGTGCTCCAGATCTTATCTTCTCTTTTGGATAACTTGAGAGTGAACAATGTGAGAGCTTTCAAAGTCTGTCTAGTCTTGGTGTCCCTGTAAGGCTCACCCTCTGCACCCCTGTTCCGGTGTATCCAAGGGAGCAGAAGGGAGGATTTGTTCCCAGCTTCGCTGCTTCCGTGGCTCGCACTTTGGATCTGCCAGAGCACTGGTGACTAGTAACTGCGGTGAAGCTAACTCTGTATAAAGGTCAAGGCAGAAGTTCTGCCAAGAGGATTTAACGCACTTGTAGTGGTGGTTAAAAATTAAAGGGAGCCCACAAGGAAGGGAGCACATGGCAGGGTTTGATTGCAAATCAAAACTAGGGGTGGAGAGAGGCAGGTCACTTGTTTTCCAAACCATAAATCCACAAGTGACAGGACGTAGTAGGGCACAGTCCCCGCGGCAGCTTTCCCCACCCCTTTAATCCACCCGACTCCAGAGGCATTTCTGGTTGCTCTCCCTCACATACCTGGGCTAGTTTTCATGCCTCCTTCAACTGCACACACAATCTTAGCGCCTCCTACTCTTTAGTGCCCAATATACACTCACCATGCCTCTGGCCAGCAACGTAGCCATCTCACAATGAAGATCTGTGCTAAAGCAAAGACCAAACCCTTAGTTTTCAGTCCCAGTTTAGCACCTAAACCACTGGACTCTTCGGTTTTCCCTCCTGATGAATTATTTTGTCTGGTGCAACAGCCTGGCTGCCTTTCCTTATCCGTACAGCCCTCCTGCACAGCCCAGACAGCTATCAAACTTGGGGCCCACGTGCTAATTACTATTTCCCAATCAGCCTGAACACTCTCCTCACTGTCCGGCAGAGAGATAGCTCATCCAATCTGAAATCCAGGGGGAGGCAGGGAAAGGCTTTACCTGAGCTGACCTTGTCGATCTAGAAAATCCTGCTTAGGCAGAACCACGCCTGGGCTGGAGTGGACCACAACCGGGAGGCGATATTCCAGGTAAGCCGTCTTCAGCCACCAGTCCGAGAGCTGGGATGGAGAAAAGCAACATGCAGGCACAGCATCTGCTTGTTTGACCCCAGCCCGGCTTAATGGTCTCCCCGTCCTGCCCCGAGCTCTGTCCCACTCTTAGCAAACAAACTGTTTGGGCGTTATGCTTTGCCTGTGGAAGGGTAGAGGGGGCTTTGAAGGTGGCAGCGGGGGGCTCTGGGTGCAGGGCTCAAGCAGAGGATTTCTTTCAGCTTCTCAAGGCAGCTGTGTGATGCTGACAGCTCAGAGGCTTCAGCAGCCACAGGAGGAGTCAGTGACTCCCTGTTCTGCCATAAATCTCTGCTCACCCAAGGTGAGGAGCTTGCACAGCTTGGGGAGGGTGGCAGCACGCTGGTCACGAAGATGATGCCATGAAACCACACGGATGCGCACCAGACATCGGAGAGGTTCGCATCAGACCTCCACCCTCCCTAATCAGAACCTGAGACCAGAGTCCCAACCTACCCAGTTTTCTGTTTTCTTGGCTCTTCTCTCCAGGCCTTTCTGCAGCCTCTCCCCGACGCCTCCAGGCTTGCAGAACTCGGACACCAGCTCCTGCGTGTGGCTCAGCTCCTCCTCGCTGATGATGGGCTGCAGAGCCTGTAGGTAGCGGTCCAGCGTTTGCTGGAGCGGCGGCACGGGGAGATGGGGCAACGCTTCCTGGTGAAGTTGGAATCTGCCTGGGATCTTGGCTAAAGCCGTCGGCTTCAGCAGGCCGGAGGGCCTGGCCTGCAAAGCACAGAGCAAATGTCGAGACAAAACTTCCCCTCAAAGCGCACGAGGTGGCAAACAAGCAACCTGGATCTGGGAGTCTCCGTCCCAGCCTCTCCGAGGGCACACGAGGGTTTCGACGCGGAAGCAGAGCACGTGAAGCGCAAACGCAAGGCACGGATCTACTGACCACTCGCTAGAGACGGTTGTAGGACGTCCAGAAATGCTGCAAAAGAGAAACTTTATCTCCCGAGATACTGATTCTCAGCTCATCAGAGGAAACGCTGCCAGGGTAACGATACATGTTCAACTCTCTGGGCACCTTCCAGCTGAGTCTCCGTGCATTTGACAGTCAAACCCTTCCATTGCACGGTAAGTGGGGAGAAAGCAAGTAATGAAAGAAATATCTTGTGTATTATCATTGTGGGCTTCGTTACTCCTTACAGCAGCGTAAAGAGATAAGCAGAACCCTTGTGCCAAACCAAAGTACCCTTTGGTCTTTGAGGAGAGAGAATTTAGTGACTTGCTCTTCTCTGAGCGGCCAGGGATGGTCAGGTAAGGACTGGCTGTGAACGGGCAGGTCTTGGCATGATGCTCCGTCGTGCCGGAGAACCTCTCAGTTGCTGGAGGACCCAGCGACATCACAGCCTCTGTTTGCTTGTACCAGTAAGGGACTGGCCGAACCACAGGAGCCTTAGAAGAGGGAACAGTGAGAGCTTTTCAGGAAATTGTGGGTGATCCCTCTGGGATCTGATGGGGCCATGTGGGCCTTAGGAAGCACCCGGGCATTCCCCTGAGCAGGGAATTGAAACGGAGCAAACCTAGCTGCTAACCACGAAACCAATTTGCTGTTTTTTCCCTGAAAGAATGACACCCTCCTCTTGGGTGAACAAGGCTGGACATCCTTTAGCTTGAGGACATTTAAACTCTTCAGGTGTCAGAACTGAACTGTTTTCAGTTCCCTCTGCTCCTCCCACCCTGCTGGATCCACTGAATCAGATGCTCTGCTGCAGGACTCCAGACTTTGCATCCTCAGTGCACTGAGGATGAGAAGCCAGCAAGAATATGCCCTTTGATTTCCATGGCAATGAGCAAACAGCTGTCCCCGCGCCTCCTTCCAGGAGTTAAGCACAGAGAAAAAGAAAAAGCAAGCTCAATCTGCAAGGTGACAAAGCCTCTGTGCGGTGCTGAGCCTCCAGAGAAAATGCTCTATGTCCTACCTGGCAAGAACTACGTGATCAAGGTTTGGAGAAGAAATGTTAAAAACAAGAGAAAGGGGAATTACGGAAGCACGGAAGGAGAGTGGAGCTGGGAAGAAATGAAGGCGTTAATCAAGGTGGCGTGGGCATACTGTACCTGCTCTGCTTGCTTCTGCTTGCTATCCATGGCTGGGAGGACAGAAAAGATCGTAAACCTCTCCCTCGGCCTCTCTCGGTTTCCTCTTCCACCTGGCAATGTGCTGCCCGTGCAGGGCGTCAGCTCGTTAGCAAACTGCCCCCTGACTGCCTGATGCGAGGGCTCAAGGCCAGACACGGCCCGGGAGCGGCCGGAGGAATTGGACCTTCGGACTGCGTCAGCGTCACAAAGGTGCTTTCCTGGGAAGCCCTCCCGCGGCCACCGATTGCCAGCCCCGATCAACACCATGCGGGCAGAGTCGCCTTCTGCTCGATAGCTCGGGGCTGCCAGCCACGGCAGCAGCACAGAATCACCAGGTTGGGAAAGACCCACCGGATCATTGAGTCCAACCATTCCCATCAATCACTAAACCATGTCCCTCAGCACCTTGTCCACCCGTCCCTTAAACCCCTCCAGGGAAGGTGACTCAACCGCCTCCCTGGGCAGCCTCTGCCAGTGCCCAATGACACTTTCTGTGAAAATATTTTCCTAATGTCCAGCCTGAACCTCCCCTGGCGGAGCTTGAGGCCATTCCCTCTCGTCCTGTCCCCTGTCACTTGGGAGAAGAGCCCAGCTCCCTCCTCTCCACAACCTCCTTTCAGGTAGTTGTAGAGAGCAATGAGGTCTCCCCTCAGCCTCCTCTTCTCCAGGCTAAACACCCCCAGCTCTCTCAGCCACTCCTCTTGTTCTCCAGCCCCCTCACGAGCTTAGAAGATTCTGAGGACTTAGTTTCCTGAGGCGTTTGTTCTCTCAGCGCTTGACTGCACTGTCAAACTAGAGCAGGTGTTGTAAGAGATGCCTGAACATCTCCAGGCAAGAGAGACCCCAATTTCGTGTCCTGGAAGGAGGTGGCACCGTGGGCTGCACAGCACGGGATGAACTGCAGCCACAGCCACAGGGCAAACTGATTCTTTTGTTCAGGCAAAGGTGGCCACAGGGTGTCAGGGAGCCCAGGGATAGATGAGGGGCAACGGTTTTCAGCTGAAAGAGGGGAGATTGAGGTGAGATCTTAAGAAGAAATGTTCTGCTGTGAGGGCAGGGAGGCCCAGGTTGCCCAGAGCAGCGGTGGCTGCCCCATCCCTGGAGGGGTTCAAGGCCAGGTTGGATGGAGCTTGGAGCCCTGATCCAGTGGGAGGTGTCCCTGCCCATGGCTGGGGGTGGAACTGGGTAGGTTTTACCCAAACCATTCCCCGATTCTAGTACAGCTCCAGCAGGACCTGGACAGTGAGCCAGCGTCGCTGTGGGTGATGTAGGATCAGTTGGAGATCGGAGCAGATTCAGTTTGGGGCAGAAGGTGGACCTCCTGCATGCATGGTCCTTATTGCAAGCAGAGACTTTGGGGAATTCTGGGTTGTCAAACCTTAAAAAAAAAAAAAAAAGGTATCTCCAAAGCAGAACTGGGTGATCACATGGAATATCACCCCCCTCCTTCCCACTGATCTGATCGACAGAGGAGCAGACAAACGCAGCCTCCTGCACAGCTACGGTGATTCCAAACAGTTTCAGGTTTTCCCTGGGGTAACGGTGAGAATCCCAAACCAAATTAACTGAAAATTCTGCATGTTAAAACGTGGGGTGGGTTTGCATCTTCATGTCCTCTGCCGGTTTGGTTCGAGGTCAAACTTGAGCGTTGGCTGGGAGGACGGGCAGCGATCGCGGCTGAGCAGAAGCGGCAGCCGGCAGCGCACGGAGCGAACAGTCCACCTTGCCCCACAAGCACCGGGGAGGAGAGACACCAGCGGAGCGCGGGGCGTGCGGCTCACGGGCTGGCACTGCTCCCCAGCCACGTTCCAACGCAGCCGGTGACCTTTGCTAGAGCCAGAAAAGCTGGTGGGAAACCCACTGAGAGCCTCGGGGGGCAGGAGGAATTTAGAGCAGTGTCTGATTGCCAGCACGGCCACCACGTTCCGTGTCAGATGGCAGAGGTTTCTCTTTTACTTTCAAATTAGAAGCCTGAGAGCCTGGAGCCAACCAGCCCTGCCTGGCCCCGAGGAGCTGTCACGGGGGAATCCACCGTGGAGCTGCTGCCGTCCCGCTCGGCCTCCTCCTCCCTGGGATCTCTCAGAGTCTGCAAGAAGCGGTTGCCAGGGCCAAGCGTGGGGCTGGCACGGGGGCAGGGAAAGGCGCGTTCCACACATGGAGCCTGCAGAGAGCTGCTCCCACCTTCTGCATGGCTATGGCTACCACCCACCTTCGCCAGGGCCACCAGCCACCCTTCCCACGGCTATGGCTACCACCCACCCTCTCTGTGGCCACCAGCTCCCTTGCCACAGCAGCAAGCTCCCCTGTCATGGCTCTGGCTACCGACCACCCTTACTGTGGCCACCACTCCCCCTTGCCGTGCCCATGGCTACCAACCACCCTCACTGTGGCCACTAGCTCCCTGGCTACGGCTACTGACCACCCTTGCTGTGGCCACTACCCACCCCTGCCATGCCCATGGCTACCAACCACCTCCTCTGTGCCCACCACCCACCCTTGCCACAGCACCCAGCTTCCTTGCCATGCACATGGCTACCAACCACCGTCACTGTGGCCACCACTCCCCCTTGCCATGCTCATAGCTACCAACCACCCTCACTGTGGCCACTAGCTCCCTTGCTATGGCTACCAACCACCCTCTCTGTGGCCACCAGATCCCTGGCCCTGCCCGTGGCTACCAACCACCCTCACTGTGGCCACCACTCCCCCTTGCCAAGCCCATGGCTACCAACCACCCTCTCTGTGGCCACCAGATCCCTTACTATGGCTACCGACCACCCTCTCTGTGGCCACTAGCTCCCTTGCTATGGCTACCAACCCCCCTCTCTGTGGCCCCCAGATCCCTGGCCCTGCCTGCGGCTACCAACCACCCTCTCTGTGGCCACCAGCTCCCTTGCTATGGCTACCAACCACCCTCTCTGCAGCCACCAGATCCCTGGCCCTGCCCGTGGCTACCCACCACCCTCTCTGTGGCCACCCCCCGCCCCTTGCCGTGCCCGTGGCGCCCCCCGGCGCTGACCCCCGCACTCACCGCGGCCCTGGCCACCCAGGCCAGCATGGCTCCCCGCCCGCGCCGGCCCCGACAAGGACACCGGCCGCACCGGCCGCCGCCACCGCCCCCCTCCGCCCGCTGGGGCGGGGCCTCCGCGCCGCCATCTTGGAGCGGGGTGAAGCCCGCGCCGCCATCTTGGGGAAGGGCAAGGCCGCTCAGCGAAGAGAGGGAGGGCGGCGGCCGGCGTCGCGGCTTCTCTGCCGGCCGCCTTCTCCTAGAGTCGGTGAGGAGCGTTCTCCTGCTGACCGAGACGCGCCTCCTCCAGCGGGCGGGGCGGGCCCGTGCGGGCGGAGAGGGCCGTGCCCTACACAAACATGGCGGCGACGCGGGCCGGTGTGGGCGGAGAGGGCCGTGCCCTATACAAACATGGCGGCCCTCGGGTCACGACGGTGGCCGGGAGGGGTCAGCGCAGCCCGCCGGTAGCGCGGGGGCAGCGTGCCCTCCTCAAAGATGGCGGCGGCGGCGGCGGCTTCAGCGTGTCCGGAGGTGAGGGGTGAGGGGTGGCGGCGGCCGGGCTGCGGGAAGATGGCAGAGAGCGAGCGGCGGGCAGGTGAGCGGCGCCCGGGAGCTGCGCCGGGGGTCCCGGAGGGACCGGGACACGGGCAGGGGGGGCTCGGGCTGCGGGGAGGGCGGGAGGGAGGGTGGGAACGGGCCCTGGAGGCCCTGGGCCTCAGCGGGTGGGGGGGCCGGGACCCCGGGCGGGGGTGAGGGGATGGGACCCCCCGGAGGGGCTGGGTGGGGGGCTGCGTCCTCCTTGAGGGGCTGAGTGAGGGGATGGGACTCCCTTGAGGGGCTGGGTGAGGGTCTGAGCCCCCCAAGAGGGATCTGGGTGAGGGTCTGAGCCCCCCAAGAGGGATCTGGGTGAGGGTCTAGGTCCCCCAAGAGGGGCTGGGTGAGGGTCTGAAACCCCTAAGAGGGGCTGGGTGAGGGTCTAGGCCCCCCAAGAGGGATCTGGGTGAGGGTCTGAGCCCCCCGAGAGGGATCTGGGTGAGGGTCTGAGCCCCCGAAGAGGGGCTGGGTGAGGGTCTGAGCCCCCCCAGAGGGGCTGGGTGAGGGTCTGAACCCCCCAAGAGGGGCTGGGTGAGGGTCTTAGCCCCCCAAGAGGGATCTGGGTGAGGGTCTAGGTCCCCCAAGAGGGATCTGGGTGAGGGTCTAGGTCCCCCAAGAGGGATCTGGGTGAGGGTCTGAGCCCCCCAAGAGGGATCTGGGTGAGGGTCTGAGCCCCCCAAGAGGGATCTGGGTGAGGGTCTGAGCCCCCCAAGAGGGGCTGGGTGAGGGTCTGAGCCCCCCAAGAGAGATCTGGGTGAGGGTCTGAGCCCCCCAAGAGAGATCTGGGTGAGGGTCTGAGCCCCCCAAGAGAGATCTGGGTGAGGGTCTGAGCCCCCCAAGAGAGATCTGGGTGAGGGTCTGAGCCCCCCAAGAGGGATCTGGGTGAGGGTCTGAGCCCCCCAAGAGGGATCTGGGTGAGGGTGTTTGCCCCCCAAGAGGGTCTGGCCTGGGTCCTCCCAAGGGGTCCGCACTCCATGTCTAGGATGGGTGCCCTCTGCAGTGAGGCAGCCAGGCTTCCAGCTGCTGCTGGAGCATCTAGAGTCGGGGCAATCTGTTGGCTTAGCCCGTGTTCTGTGACTCTTGCTGAGGTGGGTGGTGTTTGCCAGTGCAGAAAGTCTGTTTCTTGGCCGAGTTTGGTTCTCCCACATCACAAGCGTGAGAGGGAAAGCATCTCCCTTGTCTAAGTTGTTTCTCATCATAAACCAAACTCGCTTCTGCCTCCATTGCATCGCAGGCTTTGGACTTTTGCTTATTTATCTGTTTGTGGTATTGTAACGCCTGCAGCCCTCCCTGTGCTTCCTCCTCTGAATGTCTGTGGTCTCCTCCGTGAGAGGAAACGCAAAAATTGCACCTTGGAGAAGTGGTGGTTGAGAAACAAATGTAAAGAGATGAAATGAGTTCCACGGTGAGACAGAGGTTAGGGTAACACCTCAATCCCCTCGATGCAGGACGCTGCCTTGGCTGCATCTCTGGGCTTTATGTATCCTCTGTATTAATGGATAATTCTGTGTTCTCTGGAGGTTTTCATTGTTTTCACTTTATAAGTTATTTTAAAGTAAGAGTTCCACCTTCATGGTGTGAGTTGTGAGCGTGTGCTGGATTTTCAGCAGAGAGGCACGCGTGTCTCTCATTTAAATTCTTCGCGTGGTGTTCTTCTCGTCCCTATACCTGGAAGTTTTGCTCTAACTTACGTACAGGACTGAACCGAACACCGTAACGCCCTAGGCAGGGGATGAGACTATGTTAATTCTGTAGCTGGGCAACTGGGAAGGCAGAGAAGTTAAATGGCTTTCTAAGGTGACGTGACAAGTGTCTGCGTGGTTCCTAGGACTTTGGATTCCTTTTTTCCTAATCTGCCTGCTAGACAGCGCTGCTGTGCTGCAGAAAAGGCTGCTTGTGCTTCTAGGTAGTATTTTCTGTGTAAATGCAGCTAGTAATACTTTAAGGAATTGGATTTTGGTGTCTCTTAGGGAGCTGGTGCCGTAGAGTGGAGCACAGTCACTGACGTGTCACCGGGGGGCTGGTGCTGAACAATTGCCTTTGGATTTTCTAGGATCTAAAAGATGAACTGGTTGACTTTAACAGAAGTCAGAAATTCACATTAGCACCCAGTCTCCTTAGCAGAAATAATTAAACTAACTGGGTGTTGTCTTCGTTATCTCCTGCACCAGCCTCACTGTCTGGATGGGAAATGCGTTTTCAGTGGTGCAGACAAGCATAATGCCACTTTGTGAAGCTTTATGGTGTCCTTAGGAGTGTATTATCCACGGATCAATAAGATATTGTTTGGTGAGGAGGACTTCTAATAGTGGCACAAGCTGGGATGGATTTGTTTGCTTTCTCTCCCAAAAAATGAATGTTAATTTCTAAGAAAGGAAGAGAAAGGTTTTGTTCTCCTGCCTTTATTTCACCTCTTTTTTTTTTTGTTTGCATCTCCCAGGCACCTCTGAGGAGGTGGCTCCTCCCATCCAGCAGAACTTCATGATCCCCAAAAAGGAGATAAACGTGGTTTCTGACATGGCCAAGTGGAAGCGCTCTCAGGTATGGTCTGGGGTCAGGGAAAACAGTTAAGTGCTCTTTGTGCTTCGGTGGCAGCCAGGACTTGTCTGGGAGCAGCCTGGGAATAAGTAAAGCAGGTTTAGGCAAATAAAAGGAAATGAAGTGATTTGTGTTTTAAAGCAGAAGAGTTGCTGCCGGTTTGTAGGAATAAACCTTGGCAGTGAGGTGTGAGTCTGGCAGCCAAACGCTCTAATGAAGGAGCGAGCAGAGCCCAGAGGTTGAGGGAGACCAGAGGTGCTTAAAACTCATTACTGCTCTCTCTCAACAAGCGAGACGGGAAGCTGGTAATTATTTCCTCCCACCTGTCCTGTACATTACATCAAAACTGGGTTTACCTGGTGCTGTTTGAACTCAGCTTGAACACAGTCCTGGGCTGGTTCCTGGGCCCTTCCCACCTGTCTGTGCTGGAAAGGGCTCCTGAACCCATGCCTTCGCTTTCCTGGATAATTCTTGTGTACAGTCTGTGTGGAGCTGGTGGAACAGGGAGGTTATCCCTGCTCTGCCTTTGAGGGATTGGTGTGTTAGCCCAGACTTGTCCCACCTCTTAGGAGCAAATTCTTGCGTGATGACTGATCTGGGATGTCTTAAGAAAAGCTGAAGTTATAGCCAGGTCTCAAGCAATCCTCTAGGTGCAGCTTGCTCTGTGAAATCTCCTGGGTTTAAAGACTTGTTCCTGGTCAGGATTACTGTGCAAAAGGGGCCTCCAGGGATGGGGCAGCCATGACTTCTCTGGGCAACCTGGGCCAGGGCCTCGCCACCCTCATAGGAAAACATTTCTTCCTAAGGTCACATCTAAATCTCCCCTCTTTCGGCATAAAACTGTTCCTCCTTGTCCTATCCCTGCTCTCCTTGATCAAGAACACCTCCCAGCTTTCCTGTAGCCCCTTTCAGTACTGGAAGCTGCTCTAAGGTCTCCTCAGAGCCTTCTCTCCTCCAGGCTGAACAAGTCCAACTCTCTCAGCCTGTCCTCATACAGGAGGTGCTCCAGCCCTTGGATCATCTCTGTGACCTCCTCTGGACTCACTCCAACAGCTCCACGTCCTTCCCGTGCTGAGGATGTGTAGGCACAGCTGAGTTTGCAGAGCTGAGGGGTTTGAATTTGACCTGATAGGAGGCGGGGAGCTGAGGGAAGGATTTTGGGGGCAGTGCGGGCATTTTTAGGATTCTCCTTGCTGTAATTTTTACAGTGTTCTTGGTGCAATCACCATCTGTCTCTAAGCTCTGCCAAAAATAGCAGTAACCTCGCAGCAGGCCCCGCGTTCCAGGTGTCTCCAAGAAAGCAGTGTTATGTTCTGGGAAGGGTTCTCTTGGTGTGCAGGAGTGCTCCCATGCTGTGTTGCTTGCTCAAACACACTGTGGGTGTTCACTAATGCCCTGCTCTCTTGGGTGTGTTTGCAGGCATTTGCAGATTACATGGGCTTCATCCTCACTCTGAACGAAGGTGTCAGAGGCAAGAAGCTGACCTGCGAATACAAAGTTTCAGAGGTAGGAAAAGATCTCCTTGTTTCTCCTTTTTTTTCCCTCTTTTTTTTTGGCTCTACAGCGAATGTTTCCATGGCAAGGAATGAGTTGGCAGCTTTTCTGGGAGCCGGGGAGAATAAATGCAGTTGGTTTATGCTTGGGGATGCAAATGTCAGCCTGCAGTCCTCCCTGCAAGATGCAGAGGTTCTGTTTGTGCTCACTGGGTGGGAAATCAAACAAGTTATAAGTGGATAGGAGCTGGTGGTGAAAAGAGGATGTAGAAGGGACATGATTAGACCCTGCTTTCGCAGTCTGGCTTCAACCAGTGATGTTCAGGAGATCCTCTTGGTTTAGTTATTCCCTCCTGGCTGCGAGGGAAAGGCCGAGATGCCTATACCGTTCTGTTTCTCCCACTGGTCCTGCTGTGTCTCCCTGTTCCTGGGTATCCCTGTTGCTCAGACTATGTTCACAGCACTGATCTCCTCACCCCACGCTGTAACTGAGCTGTGCAAGGTCTAGTTTGGCAGCGTGCAAGCGCAAGGCACGTCCTTGAGTGGACCTGAGGGCTGCGGGGGCTGCGGAGCACGCAGGAGGGCTGGGATGAGGAGCTACTTTTAGCCTGTGGAGCAGAATTGCCTCTTCAGAGGTGTTAAACAGAAAGGACCTATTATTCCCCTTGCATTAATGTGATGCCACCTGGTTCTGTCGTGGCTTGGTTTAGTAGCTGTTCAACTTACATCGTTTGGAGCCAGAGGGGAAGGGGAGGCATCCTCAGCCTGAGTCTCTGCGTGTGCTGCCCTGACCTGCAGAGCGTGCCTTGGCCACCAGCTTGGCTTCTGTGTGGCCCACTGGATCCCCCTCCCTTGTTCTGCATTGCCATAAGGAGATTCTTGGGTATATTTTTACTGTTCAAACTTATCACGGCTATGCAAGAAAGAGGGCGTTGGTCTAAAAAGATCTAGGTAGCTGACTGTGTTTATAGCTTCATTCTGGTGAGGGAAGGCAGCCTTCGATAATCCTTTACGTTTGAAGCAGGCTCATTTTTTATCTTTAACCTAATCATTTATGTTTGAAGGAGGCATGTTAAGTCCAGCCTTCCCTTGTAGGAACCCTGTGTGAATGGCAACCTTGCTTGTAGTTCGTGGGGGGGATCAGGGATAACAAATCCCTCCCTAACAGGCTTTGTGTCCCCCTTTTGTTCCTTCAATTCAGTAGAAACTGCTGTCAAATGCTGCTTTTGCTTTCTGCTGTTTGCATTTCACCTTTGAGTTGTGTCTTTGTGGAGATCTCGCTCATTCCCAACCATTCACAGACCAGTTCTAGGGAAACAAAGCATTAAATATGAGCAAAACAAAGAGAAGGGGGGTGGGGGGTGGGAAACTCTCTTCCTCCAACCCCTTTGAGCTGTCAGCAGTGTAGGAAAAGCTGTATCAGGGCTGTGTCCTGTGCAGCGGATCCCTCTTGGAGTGAATGTTTTCCATCCTCGCTCCAGGTGACAAACAGAGACACAATCCTGACTGCTTGGGAAGTGACAGTGAACATATCTCATTCCCCTTGCGCTGGTCTCGTCTCATTCCCCTCACACTGTGGAGAGCAGAAGCCTGTGACTTGCGGCACAGGTGGAGCATCCCCAGGGTTGCCTTGTTGATGAGGTTGCCTGTTCACGCGGGTTCGTTTGTAGATCAAACTGCTTATCTGTGCTTTTAAAGGCTCAGCCCCTTGTGGCCTCTGCTTGCATCTCTGCTCTGCTTTCTTCTCTTTTGCTGTACCTGCTGCTGATGCGCTTTTGTGCTGTCCCATCTTCCTCCCTGATCAAATGCCGGGGACGCCTGCCTTTGGCAAATGACCTCCTGGAATCCTTTCTGCTGAACGAATCCTCTGCATGACTTTACTGGTATTGCTTTGCCATGGAAAAAAAAAGAAAGCATGGTGTGCCCTGCTTTGAAAGAGACGGCTTAATGGTTTCCAGAGAAGCGTGTGTCAATACCAAACTGTCTGCTGGAGCTAGAGCTGAACCCTTTGGGGGCTGAGCCCCCTCTGAGGTTTGCTGTGCGGGCTCAGCTCTTATGGAAAAATTGCATGGAGCTGTCTGGGGTTTTGCTGGAGGCATCTGACAAGCAATGATAGCTGAGCTGTTGTTCAGGACTCCAGCGCAGACGCTGTGTCTGGCACAAGGTTGTATGAGTGATAGGCTGTGACCTGCCTTCTCCTCCTGGAGGGAGTGCTCTTCACGTGGGGATCCCGCAGTAACTGCTGGGGCTGCAGCCTGGAGCAGCGTTTCAAAGCTGTGACTTTGATCGGAGGCGCAGTGCAGCAAGGAGGAGGTTAATTTTGGCCATGTGAGGAGCAGACCTTCCCTTCAAATAGTTCTTTACGCTGGGGGAAACTGAACAGCCTTTGGGCTTGCTCTGATTCCTGGGAAGTGGGTGAAGCAGCAAATGCCCCAATTTTAGCATCACCCACCTCTGACAGGGCCCAAGTAGCTCACAACGACAGACTTGGTCCCCGTGAGCGGCTCTGGCTGCTGTGATGCCTTCTCAGCATCTCTGGCTGCCTTGCCCCTGTTCTTGAGAGATGCTGACAGGTCTGTGCTCTGTCAGAGTCTCTGTGCTTTGCCTTTGGGACCGGTGGCAGGATCAGGGTCAAGGGGATGCAAAATCAGCACAACGAGAAGAGCAGGGAGAGTGGGAGGGGGAGCTGCCCTTGCTTTGATCACTGGAAAGGTAAAGCAAAAATAGAGCTTAAAAACCCAGCCAGGCAAAAGAAGGCTGCAAAGGTGCTGATGGTTGTGTTCCCGTAAGCTCTGCCCTTCCCCTCCTTCTCCCCCGCTGGGGTCAGCCCTGGATGCACAAGTTTCCTCTGCTGGACAATGGGAAGCTGCTTCTTTTAGCCACCCCCTTTCAAAGGGCCTGGAGCCCAAACCGAGCTTCATCTCTTTAATTATTTATTGGCTTGGCTGAGCCGGCAGCTGGGTCCTGCTCTCCTGTGTTCAGCCGCGCTGGGCTTTTTAATCCCTTTAAAGCGAGGGAGTGGGGAAGCGGAGGTTGGACTCTTGCTCTCACCAAGGCCTGCGGGCAGATCTGGGGAGGGGGAAGGAGCGGGTCCTTGCCAGCCATTTATCCAGGCAGCACTGAGTGCTCGCTGAGAGGGGTTTGAAATACGGTGGCTGCTCGTAATGAGCTGCTGGTGCTGGCGGATAAATCACCAGCATGATTTAATTATTTAATGCAACCCAGTGCTGGGGATGCCGTTGCTTAATTGGAGGGGAATGCAGTTGCCAGGAAGGAGTAGAGCTGAGTCTGAACCTGGCCCGGTGCAGCGGAGAAACACCGAGTCTCTGCGGTGTTATGTGCAGCAGGGAGCTGAAGCAGAGCAGGTCGCGCTCCCTCAATCCACGTGAATCTGGGGCACTGGTCTGTCAGTGGCTCCAGGCTGCAGCCTCACAGGGCACCCAGAGCTTCTTCCCTCAGTGTCTCTTGGCACTTGGGTCTTTTCTGTTCCTGCTGTGTCCAGGTCTTGTCCTTTATCCCAGCCTCTAGCCTGGTGCATGGCCAGGTCAAGGTCCTGTGGGATGGGTGGTTCCCTCCTCTGCCCGATCCCTCTTCCTGGTGGCCTATCCCAGCGTGCCCTCAGGATGGCACCTCGGGAATGGCTGTCTGTGGTCGACTCTGTGTGCCGTGAAACCCTGGGAGTGGAGGGCATGGGGAGCAAGCCACAGCTGGTTCAGCGGCAGCACGGCTCTGCCATGGCTGTCTCTCCGCCCGCCCCCTTCGGGTGGCACTTCAAGGGCTAGAAACTTGCTGGGCTCGGCTGTTTCCTTGTCCTCCCCGCACGCAGCATGAAGAATTGAACCACAGCCCAGGAGACCAGCCAGCTTCACATGGTCGATGCCTCCAGCAAAGTCAAACCAGCCACTGCTTCTGCTGTCCTCTTTGTCCCCTTGAAGGAGGAAACCCCTCTCGAGACAGAGGAGCCTACATTGCCCGGGGCCTGGCCAGCTGCTGTGGTGGCTGATGGCTCTCTGGCTGCTTGGAGTTGGGTGAGGAGAATCCCAGAGCCCCTGGCAGCCTTAGCCGGTTGTGGCAGAGCCTCCTAAATCTGTTTGGAGCTGCTTGAGGTGCTGCCTGTGGTGTTGCCTCTTGGTGCATGGGGCATAGCTGTTCCCTAGCTGCACAGGCAAGGCAGGGAGGAGGCTGTGTGCTCTGGTAGTCCTGGGCCAAACAGTGCGGCTTGAAATGTGGCCTGTTGCATCTCTCTTCTCCTTTGTGTCCACAGCAGTGCTACCTCCAGTCACTCTCAGGCGTCTTACAGAGGCGCCTCACTTTCTCCTTTCAGCACTAGATGTAAGAAATGTAGCTCTGTTGTCCTGCTGTTGTCTCCCCATCAGCTTTATGTTTGTGTTGAGACCTTTCTCTGAAAGCCAGGAGCTTCTCATGCTTGCTTTGATGCCACCAGCAGTGGGCAAACCAGGCTGCCTCTGCCCTTGGTTACGTTGTGTTGTGCCATGTACACTTGGTATCCCTGGGTTAGAGCTGCCATGGCAGTTGGGCTGGCAGGAGTTTGGAGCAACGGAAACCATGCTGAGAAGGCTGATTTGTGATTAGGCCCTGCTGCGCTGGGTGCTGTACTAATGCTAACACCATCACTGCTAATCTTGGCTCCTTAGAGACACTTCAGGACAAAGATTAGAGGCTGCGAGAAGGGCCTTTAAATCACATCATCAGCCACTGGTGAGGATACATGGTTAATGCTGAGCTGGATCCTGTGGGCAGCGCAGGACCCTCAAGATGCAGAGCCTGAATTTTGTGTTGGAGAACCGTGAATTGTGTAGCCCTTCCCTGCTTCCCAGCCCTGTACGTCCTAATCTAGGAGCCTGCTGGAGCTCTTCTCCCAGAGGTTTTAGTGCTGTCACAGCTCATGAAAGGTTGTGTGGGCGACTGGAGAGCTTGCCTCATGCTGGGCTTTGTACTGGACTGATCTTCTGAGGGGAGGGACGCTTTTCCCAGCTCCTCTGTGTTTCAGGGAGGGTTGGCACACTCCGTTTCCACTTGCCACCCTTGGGAAGGATGATGTGGGCTTTAATGACTCCAGTGCAGGGCAGAGATGTCTGAGCCTGAGGGACTGCTCTGTTTTATGTCACTGTTGACTCCTCATCATCTTTGTTCTCTGCAGCCCATTGAAAAGCTGGTGGCTCTTTTGAACACCCTTGACAGATGGATCGATGAAACCCCACCAGTGGATCAACCTTCTCGCTTTGGGAACAAAGCCTTCAGGACCTGGTATGCCAAACTGGACCAGGTGAGCGTGTCTTTCATGTGTAGTTTTATGTGTAGCACCTATAGAAGGGCCGTGCACCCAGCAGGGGTAGCAGAGTGGCTTTGTCATTGTGTGGCAGCCGAGCAGGCTGCAGAGGAATTGCTCGGGTAAGCTGTGAAAGATCCACCTCTTGGTGTGCATCACTTACCTCTGATCTGGTGCAGTCTTCTCCTCTTACAAGAGCATATAGCCTGTATAAATGCTCCTGGCTGGGTCTCTGGATGAGCCATGCGGGCTTCTCCAAGCCCAAGGAACTCCTTTGCTCTATAACTGCCCACTGTGTCTGATGGTGACCTACAAAATCAAAGGAAGGCTGTAAAACTGCTCAACTTCCTTCAGCTCGGAGCACTTGCCCTGTGCTCTGGAGGTGGCATAGGTGCAGACCCAGCCGCGATGAGCTTGCGGGTGGTCTGGGGCTCTCTCAGTGCCTTTGTCCTGGAGGTGACTCTGAGTAACTGGGTTGATGTTCTTGGAGGGTGAAGTCTTTTTTTTTCCCTGCATGATGCATGTGGCCTACTTAAGTGTCAGGACGAGCGCTCCTTGAATTGCTCCATCTCTGGAGATGACTTCAACGGGAGAACTCGCCCCTCGTTCATGCTGGTTCTGGCCATTTTAGGAGTGCACCATTGCAGCTTCTGCTCTGCAGCACTGTCTGAGCAGAGAGTGACTTGTTCCTAGGACCGACAGATCTGCGCTCACTCGAGGGAGTCTTTTGTGTCTTTCAGGAAGCAGAAAAGTTGGTAGCCACTGTGATTCCCAAGCATTTGGCTGATGCTGCACCAGAGGTGGCCGTGTACCTGAAGGAATCAGTGGGGAACTCCACCCGCATTGACTATGGCACAGGTAGTACCTGGGTGTGCGTACTGGCCGAGGCTGGACTCCCTCGGGTGGTGACCCTTTAGAGCCTGGTGTTTAAATACATTATTGCCACTATTTTTAGTGCCAGCTTGAAACAAACACCTTCCTTCAGGGGCATCCTCGCCTCTACGTCCTCTGTGGGCTATGACAGAGCAGGGCTGTGCTAGAGCTGTGACTCCCTTTTCACCTCTGATCTGAGGAAACAAACTGAGCTGTGCAGGCCATGCTGGAATAAGCTGTAGGAGCCGCTTTACTGCATACAGCAGTCTTGCACTCACTGATCTGCAATAGGAAATTCAGAGGGATAAAATATAATTGCTTGAATTGGAACCAGGGTGGGAAGCAAGTTTGTGTTCAGTGCGAGGTATCTTGAGGGCTGGTGCTCCCTGGAAGCGGCATCAGTATTTGCAGAGGGACTTGAAATACTCAAGGTATTTAAGCATTTAAGCATTCTGCACTTAAGGAGAATACTGAACTGCAGGATGAAGTAACCGCACTAGCTTCAGTTAGATGTAAATCCAGAATCGTCTACATGCTCTGCTTCTCTGTCTGGAGGGCAGGGATGTCCTCACCGAAGGGCAGGAGAGCGGGATGCTGTGGGTGCAAGGAACCATGACTTGGGACCTGGGCAAGGAGAGGAAAAGGAGGACGTGGGTAGAAGGATGAAGAGCTGGAGGCTGTGCAGTGCCTGCCATGAGAGCTGCAGCTCGCTGGCACCAGGGGGAGATGTTGTCTTTGGAAAGGGACCCACTGGCTGGGGTTTAGTCAGCTCGGGGAAGGAAATTCAGCCTTTCCTCCCCTCCTGTGTGTCCCAAGCCAGAGGTCTGTGTCCTAGCTGACAGTGGCTAGACCATAGGTGCACTTTCTTCCTGTGCTGGAAGCAGCACTTCTTCACAGTGTGGAGCTGCTGGTCTTGTACTCTCCCTTCCTCTGTGGTCCATTCCACTAAAAGTAATTTCTGGGTTTGCTGGTGTTTCTTTCCCTTGCTGTTAGCTGGAGGACCGAGCTGCAGAGGCTCAGCCTGACCTCCCAGTACCTACTGGGACGGACTGTTCCTGGCAGCATCATGGAATCTGTATCCTTCCGGCACAGAGATATTTTTGAAGCGGGAGGAAATCTGTTTACTTGCAGATGTGAGGTTCTCTCACATCCCCTGAGCAGATGACTGTGGTGCTCCGCTTCCCCTGCTGTGCCAAGCTCCTGGGAAAGGCCCTGCCTTGCTCCCAGCATGCCCAGTATTGAAGCTGTTTTTCCTCAAGAACTTCTTTTTTTCAAAGCTTATAATCACCGTATGAATATCTAGAAGATATTGTTTGGGTGGGTGTTGCATGGGGATGAAATATTGTCAGCTCATGGCATTAATAGGGGCAGTAGGGTTGGAGCTCTTGAGACAGGAGTGATTTCTGAAGAGCTGTTGTGTTGTCCCGGGGACCAGAGACACGGAGGCTGAGGGGAGACCTCATTGCTCTCTATAACTACCTGAAAGGAGGTTGTAGAGAGGAGGGTGCTGGCCTCTTCTCCCAAGTGACAGGGGACAGGACGAGAGGGAATGGCCTCAAGCTCCGCCAGGGGAGATTTAGGCTGGACATTAGGAAAAAAATTTTTGTGGAAAGGGTCATTGGGCCCTGGCACAGGCTGCCCAGGGAGGTGGTTGAATCCCCTTCCCTGGAGGTGTTTAAGGGACGGGTGGACGAGGTGCTAAGGGACATGGTTTAGTGTTTGATAGGAATGGTTGGACTCGATGATCCGGTGGGTCTTTTCCAACCTGGTGATTCTATGATTCAATGTCACATCTCTTCATGTCTTTTAACTCTAGGGCATGAAGCTGCATTTGCAGCCTTTCTCTGCTGCCTCTGCAAAATCGGTGTGCTCCGAGTGGATGACCAGATGGCTATTGTCTTTAAAGTATTTAACAGGTGAGGTGGTGGAAGGAGAAGGGCTGGAAGCATCGGGCTGTTTGGGGGCAGGTCCCTGACGGTGTATCCTCCCAGCTGTCTGAGATGTGTGAGATGTTACTGTCTGTCCTGTGTGCCAGACTCCTCTCGTACTCAGGGCTGATTGTGCCCCCTTTCTTCCACTCATTTGCTCCCATTTTGGAGTGAGAAATTGTTAGAGTCTCCTCCTGGGGTGTTAACTAGGTGAAGCAAGGGCTTTCTACAAAGTAATAAGAAAACATGAGTGCTGAAGGGGTTGCTGGCTTAGGGAAGAAGGGCAGAATGGGAAAACTGAAGACAAATTTGGACAAAATTAGGAGGCAGATTCCTTTTTAATAGATTATACGCTGACCCATTATAGCCATCTCCAGAAGGTGATGGTACCTTGTCTGTTAGAGGCCGAGTGTCTTTCTGCAAAGTTACTTTAGCTGACCACAAGTTATTGAATTCCGCAGAGGTATGTGGCGAAGTGCTCTGTTTTGTGACCAGCAGGAATATCTGATCAGATGACCTAACATCTCTTCAGGCATTAAAAAGCCTCGAAACTATGAAAACTTGCAGGCACTGGTCCTCTAGATGTGTTTCCAGCTCAGGAGGTAGAGTTGGTGATGATGAAACTGTTGGAATGGGTGTTTGGAGTGCAGAGATCTATTCCCAGCTGTATCACTGCTTGGTGGCGTGGAAACAATTACCTTCAATAGTACTTCCAGCTTTAATTTTCTACCTGAAAAGTGGAAGTACCCATTGCTGTAAGGTGGAAAGCTTTCTGAGCTCTTTTGGAAGTTGTTGAAAGAGAGTAAGTGTCAATGTTTCCAGATAACAATGGGCATGGTGAAAGATCTGCACCAACATAAGACACCACAGATAAAATAAATCCCTGCCACTTGATTTCTTAGTGAATTTGGTGTAAAAAAATCCTCAGTTTTTGTAAGATGCTGGTATTTTCTGCTATACGAACCATCAGACTGCTTTCTAGGGAAAAAGAGCTGAGTATATATTCTGTGTACTGTGCTGCACGCGGGGTCCTGCTTGCAAGTGATGAAGCTGCGTCCTTCTCCAGACTGCTTGTTCTTGTCCTCACATAAGTCAATGAAGAAGAAAGCCTTGTCTTAACTCTTCCTTCTTTCTTTGGTCTCAGGTACCTAGAAGTGATGCGAAAACTTCAGAAGACCTACAGGATGGAACCTGCTGGCAGCCAGGGCGTGTGGGGCTTGGATGACTTCCAGTTCCTACCTTTCATATGGGGCAGTTCCCAACTGATAGGTACCAACAAAAATCTTCTTGTGTCACAACCTGCCCCATCCGTCTGGGTTGTAAAGATGATGGGGTTTGGGAATGACTTTTAAATGTTTCAAATTTGCGTATGATACAGCAGAAGAGTTTGCTTGGAGCTTGGATTTTTATTTTTTTTTCACGCAGCTTTCCAAATAAAGCTACTTGCTTAGGTTGGGAGATGGGAGGCTTCCTTGTACAGTAAACTTGTCTTTATTGCAATGACTACAAGCTTTTGAAAAGGAGAGTTTTGGTTTCGGTGCTAGAAAATGCATTTTCTGCCCTGGTGAGTTTACCAGGTGCTCTCACTGCTGAGGGACTGAGGTGGGAGATGAGATGGGGGGGAGGAGCAGCTCTATGCTGACTTCTGAAGAGCTCCGATGGGAGAATTGTGTTTCTTTGGGAAGAGGGGCAGGGCAAGACCTGGCTGAATGTGGTCTCAGAAGAGGGTGCCATACACTTCGTCTTGTCTCTTACTCTTTATAGATCATCCAAATTTGGAGCCCCGACACTTTGTAGATGAGAAGGTGGTAAATGAAAACCATAAGGACTTCATGTTCCTGGAGTGCATCCTCTTCATTACAGAGGTGAGGTTTGTCCCGCAGCAGAGTTCATTTGACATTACATACTTGGCTCTGCCTGTGGCTTTCTCTTCCTCTTTTGCTTGTTTGTTTGCTCTCATAGAACTGTGTGGATGAACTGTTGTTGCATATTTGAGGTGCTTTCCTTGAATGAGTTGAGATGGGGATGTTGAGAGGGAAGTACAATTAATCTGGATGGGCTGTGGATTGCACTTGAAGCAAGCTGTAACAAAAGGAAACAAATAACCTTGGATCATCTCTTGGATCACTCAGTGGGGACTTGGATGGAGAAGACTGGAATGGGAGTGTGCTAGGAAGATGGAGTAGGAGCTGTGAAAGGATGGGGCTTGCTAGAATAACCTCCTTCCCTGCAGATGCTGGGTGCTGCCTGGCAGGCCCTTGCTCTCCCCATGGTTAGGGCAGGCTCCCAGCCTCCATGCAGCTTGGTCTCCTCCAAGCAGAAGCCAAGATGCTCTAAAATGTGTTTTAATATGGGCCTTTCTAATATACTGATTGTGCACTAACCTGTTAAAAACATGGAAATAACCATCTCGTGATGTGTGTACAACACTCTGCAGTGCACAGGTGACGCTTAAAGTTTGAAATACACGGCACCGTGCTGCTTCCTCAGGTCGCTCTTGCTTTTCCCTGCAGGAAGATAGCTTTTTGTTAGGCTCTTGAAATCTGTGATTTCACTTCTTTTTCTGTGCACTTACTGAGAATCATGGAATTCCATGTTTCTGCCAAGTTCCTCAGTGCCACCTGGTGGCAGGGAGCCCTCCTCTCCGGCCCTCCTGGCATGAGCTGCCGCTAAGGGATGGCAGCGACCTGGATTATCAAATACATGGCACGTTCAATCCATCTTCCTGCAAGTCCTTTTTATTTTTATTGTAAAGATTTGGCTTTTAAAATCTGTTTTTTCCCCTCCCAAACGCTTGGGAAGGCTGTTACTGCCACTAGGGGGGGCTGAAACAGCCCTGAGTGCCCTCCAAACGCTTTCTCTCCAAAATCAACAACAAAACAAAATAGCAGGGAAAAAGACAGAAGGGATTAAAGACTTCAATAAATGAAAGATATTATTTTCTTTTGAGCTTGTCAGCTGGAAACAGCTCTTCTTTAAAGGTGTTAAACATGTATCGAGCCCCACAACAGTTCCTGTAATGGGTCTGGTATGTCTTACCGGCATGAGAGCAGGTTTTGTTTCAGCAGGCTACAGCCGAGGGAGGTTGTTTTCTTTCAACTGAGAGAATACTCTCTTGAGCAGGTGTTTTTCTCAGCCCCTAAATGACGTTTCAGGGATATGAATGTACACTGCTGCGGTGTTTGCCACACGTACATTTAAACCTCAGGCTCTTAAAGTAGTAGCGAGATGTCCAGGCTGAAGCCGCCGAGGTTTTCTCCGTACAGCAACACTACCCTGCACCACACGCAGGCACGACTGCAAGCCTTGCATGAGCTGCCTGCTGTTTGGAAAGCTGCAGCGTGGCTTTGGACCATGGTTCTTGAATAGGGTGAGGTTTACAGAGCAGGCTGGGACTTGAGCTATCCCCTCGCTGCCACCTTGTACCTGTAGGTGCAAAGATGAGGGGGATTTGGGAGCATCTCTGGTGCCAGCTGCGTTAGGGACTGCGGACAGCAGTGATAGCAGGGCTGTGTGTGTTTGTGCAGGAGAGGGGTCCCAGCTGTTACACTGGATCAGTGCAGTCGCCCAGATGCTCCTCTGAGGGCCCAGGGCAGGCAGCAGGAATTTCAGCTTCAATCTGGCTTCTAAATTTGGAGGTTTGGGAAGGGAGGGCTCAGATTTCGACTGGAAGGGAAGGAGCTGACAGGAAAGCACGGCCTCAGCCGTCCCCCTCCCCCCGGCACTGACAGAGGAACCATTTACAAAAGGCCGATTCTCTTGGGAACCGAGAGGCAGGAACGCCGCGTCTGTGAGTAATTTCCTGCTCAATATGGCTGCTCTGACTCACTCCGTTCCCCTGGGGTCACTGCGGGACTGCAGCGCACTCGCTGCCTCTCGCTCTTCCCCTCAGCTCTCCCTCTTCGCCCTTTGTGGATGGAAGGGGAGGATTTGTTTTGTTTCCCTCTTCAATCCCCTTGTTTTTCCCTCCCCAGTTTCAAACCGTAGCCAAGCAGTCCCTCGCTGGGTGCCCTGGGTGAGAAGGGCCTCGGTGGTGGCTGTGCCAGGCGCGAGCCTGGGGCTGGCCGGCCGCACTTGCCTCCTCTGTGCTCTCCAGCGTGCCTGCTCCAGCTTGGGAAGGAGAGGAAGCAAAGCATAATGGTGGTGGCTGATGAAAGCTGTGCCCCTGCAAAGGGTGGTGATGCTAGGGGAAGGTTTGGCATCGAAACGCATGCAGCCAGATCTCCTGTATGGGGAGCAGAGATGCTTTGAGCGACCCGCTTGGTGCTGAGCTCCCTGGCAGCCTTTAATAAGGGTGCCCGCCGGTGCCAGATCCTTGTGCTTAATAACACGCCGGCTCTGTCGAGCAGCGTTGTGCTTTGTGTTTCATCTTGTATCCGCAAGGAAAGCGCGCACGGCAGAGGGGAGCGGGAATGGCTGAGTGGCTCATCCGTCATCCCCCAGCTCGCAAGAACTGCCGAGGGGAAGTGGGGATGTGTCTGTGCTCTCCCAGCAGCGGGCAGAACTACAGCCCTGCTTCCCCTGCTGCTCCAGCCCTGGGGTCAGCAGGTTTGGAACACGTTCTCTTCCAAGCAGTGGGTTGAGTTCCCCCTACTCCTTTCACTCTCTTTCTTTCTCTGCTGCGGGTTAGTGTCACGCAGACCTTGCAGAAGGGCAGCAGCAATTTCCCAGAGCAGATTGATTGGCCTTGCTTGCTTTTACAGCAGGCAGAGAAGAGGTTTTGGAGGCTCTTTTCCCACCCTCGCTCCAGGCCTGTGCGTGCGTGGAGGGGAACGGGTTAGTTGTTCGAGCCCTGAGTCGAGAATGAGAGTCCAAGAGATTCCTCTCTCCCCACGCTCCTTTTTAGCGTGAGCTTCGGCCTTGTGGTTTCTGATGTCATGGGAACTTCACTCAGTCAGAGAGGCTGTGTTGTATTTCTTTTTCTCCCTGAGGGTCTGTTTTTGTTCATGGAGGAGAAGGAGAGACAACTACCCAGGGAATCCACACGCAACTGTCCCCGATTGTAACGTCCCCCCCTGCCCTCCCTCCTCCAAACCCCTCGCCCTGGGAGGAGAAATGCTGGAGTGTAAAAAAAAAAAAGAAATAAAATTAAAACCATTTAAAGCTGTGACTTGCAGCTTTGGCACTGGTTTGGAAAGCAGAACTGGAGCACGTCCCCTCTGCTCCTGCCTCCCTCAGCGCCCTCCTCTGCTGGAGGCAGGTGTGGCGTGGGCTGCGGACACCGGAGCCGCTGCCAATTTGCGCT
Source organism: Phaenicophaeus curvirostris (assembly GCF_032191515.1). Lineage (NCBI taxonomy): Eukaryota > Metazoa > Chordata > Aves > Cuculiformes > Cuculidae > Phaenicophaeus > Phaenicophaeus curvirostris. Next base: position 7,319,208 of record NC_091411.1, read on the forward strand.
GCCCTCTGTTCGAGGAAGGCAGTGGTGGTTGTCGCTGTTGTCCCTGCCGCTTGTTGTTGATCTGAATGGGGCATGAGTCATTTTCTTGGAAAGCCCAGCAGTGCTGCACTGGGAGGTTTCTGGGTAGAACAGGAACAGCGCTGAGCCAGGCTCTGCTGGGGAGTGGGGGGAGAACGGGACTTATGTGGGGCTTTTTAAAGCGTTCATTAAAAGGAGGTGTGCAGAGGGAGGTCTGAGTAGGAAAGCGTGGCAGGAAAGGGCTTAATTCTATCAGGGAAGGAGGGGGAGCTGGATTGCCACGGCTTCATGTGATGTGGCTGCAGCGGGAGGGAGGGAAGGGAAGGCGCAGTGAGGTGGCTGGTGCGTGGGTCACAGGGCTTGGTGGGAATGTTTGCTTGGAGAGAGTGTGAGCATGAGTCACCGCTGGTGCACGAGTTTCCTGGCTGGCCTGGCTCCCTCAGCCCTGCTCTTGGGTCTCTTTCAGATGAAGACAGGCCCCTTTGCCGAGCACTCCAACCAGCTCTGGAACATCAGCGCCGTGCCCTCCTGGTCCAAGGTCAACCAGGGCCTCATCCGCATGTACAAGGCAGAGGTGAGCGCCATGGGCAGGGGGAGGCTGCTCGGCCACGCGCCTCTTCTCTTCCACATCGTTGTGCATCAGCTCTTCTGCTGCTCCCTGGGTGGGGGCCCTTGGCAGTTCAGTGCTTCTAACTAAAGGAGGCTTCTGCCTGCCTTTTGTTTACCCCAAAACCAATCCCAAAATGGCCATTCCTTGCTGATGTGAATTCGCCATTTCTTGTTTTCCCACAGTGCAAGTTGCATGCCTCCAGCTTAGGGCCAGTGCCTTGACATGCTCATTCCTCTTGTCCCCACACTGCTTTTTTACCAACTGGAGGAGACCTAAATTATCATCCCATGTTTTGAGAGCCCCAGAGCAGGCTGAATGCTTCCTACCGACCTCCCCTTTTCTGTGCAGTGTGCGGGACCGGTGAGGCCACTGCTACCTCCACAGCTTGGCAGCATTCCACCTGCCTGGGCTTTGCTGGCACTGCCCCAGCAGGCTTTCCTGGCGAACCCTGACCTGGGGAACTGGGCAGTTTCGGCTCTCCCTTATCTCTCCTTCCTGCTCGAGCTAACTCTGAGCATAAGGAAGCAGGACAGGAACCACTGCCGCCATCTCTTGCTGGGAGGGATGGGACTGTGTTGGCTCTGTGGGGAGTCACCGTTGGAGGAGCCTGGGTGGCGCAGCTCTCTAGTACACCCGGAGAGACTGGTGGGGTTTGAAGGACTTAATCCCGTGTCCTGTGTTCTCTGCTCAAGGCATCTGTGCTCCCATCGCTGGGACAAATAGCTGAGAGGGCAACTCCGCTCGGGCCCAGTGCACAAAGGGGTTAACTGAGCCGAACTTCACGCGCCCTCCCCCAGCCCTTCCTCTGCTCTGCACATCCTGTGTTTAGGTTCCAGGCCACATACCTCTCTAATCTGCGAGGTGTCACTCCCAGGCCCGCTGGCTCCTTCCGCCCCCAGCTCAGCTTTCCTCCCAGCCTCCAAAGAGGAGAAGCGGGGCTGGGAGTCGACCCCCTCCGCTGGCTGCTCCTCGGAGGGGTGCCCCTAGGTTCCCCCTCCGGGACTGCTCCCACTCACAGCTCTGTCATGGGAGCTGGAGATCCTTCCTGCTGGGAAACCCTGAGCTGGAGGCTCTGAAGGGAGATGTGGGGGGGCTGGAGGGAAGACTCCAGTGCTGGGAGCGCTGTTAAAGTGAAACATTAGTCCTCTAAAACCTAGGGCCTGAGCATGGTCTGCTGCTGCCTGAAGAGCCCTGCCTTGATCCTCACTTTCACGGAATCACTAGGTTGGAAAAGACCCACTGGATCATCGAGTCCAACTATTCCTATCGTTTCCTTTGGCCCAGTTCCTTCCCACACTGTCCTGCACCCGTGGTGTGTGGGTGATCCCAGCTTGTGCACCATGAACTCTGCCAGAGGAGCTTGGCTGTAGTGTGACCAGTGTGCAACACGCACATCCACTCGTGTCTTGGGGCCACCGCATGCCAGCAGATCTGGGGACAGCACAGCTCAGGGATCCTCTAGAGAAAGGCAGATTCTCTGTCTCTTTTAGGTACCCCAGGCATGGGCTTTCTTTGAGGCCATGGTCTGTTTTGAATAGTAGATGATGTTCTACGTGGAAATGCTGGATCCAGTACTGGTGGGTTTCTAGAAACATCCAGACATGTAGGTGTCTCAAGGGAAGAATGCAAACGCTGCTAGAAAGAGTAACGGCACAAGTTTAGGCTGAGGTGTGGAAAACATTGAGTCAACCAAAGCGCTTTAAATTTAGCTTTTTTTCTCAAAGAGCATTTGTAGATCTTGAAGGACTGTTCCTAAGAACATGACCCTCATGCAGCAGTGTCTTCTTCTGCCACTGTACGGTCCCACGTTCACCTGGACAGGCAGTGGAGGTGGGGACGCCTGCTGAGGAGTCTTCACTGGTGCTTTAAATCTGCTCCAGGGAGTCTCCCACCCTGCTGCCGGCTCAGCCTGTTCCTGCCTGCCTTGGGAGATGAGAGGAACGTGGACGTGGCAGTGTGGCTGGGCAGAGCTTTCAGTTATGGTGTGCTGGGCCGTGCAGGTTTTATCAACATTTGTAACTGGAGGATCTCTTTGACTGATTTGCTGGGAATGACACAATGCTCAGGAGTCCTTTGAAAACTGAATCCTTGTGGGTGTTTCAGGCTAGGCACCCAGTCACTGCTGAAGATGTCTGCTTGTTGCTGGGTCCTGGAGCGAGTTTCTCCTCGCCGTACCCAGCTGTGCAGCCTTCACCATTGCAGTCTTTCTCCAATGAGTCATTGCCAACATTAGCAAAAGATAAGTGAGCCAACAGCCCTCAAGTGCTGACATGGCCCTTCATCGAGCTCAAGGCCGAGAGCTTCCGCGGCAGAGCTCGGGGCGTGTGATGGAAAAGAAGGGAGGTTTGGGGTTGTGTTGCTTTTTGTCTAACTGGCTAAGGTAAGAGCAAGAGAGCACAGAGATGGGATGAGGGGCAATGGTTTTAAGCTGAAAGAGGGGAGGTTTAGATGAGGTATTGGGAAGAAATGTTTTTCTGTGAGAGTGGTGAGGCCCTGGCCCGGGTTGCCCAGAGCAGGGGTGGCTGCCCCATCCCTGGGAGTGTTCAAGGCCAGGTTGGATGGGGCTTGGAGCCTCTGATCCAGTGGGAGGTGTCCCTGCCCATGGCAGGGGTGGAACTGAGTGGGCTTTGAGGCCCCTTCCAACCCGAACCATTACGTAATTCTATGATTCCCTTCTTTGTTCTCCCCTCCCTATCTCCCTCCCCCTCTGATCACCCATTGCAATTACATCAGGTGAAATCAGGCGCTTGGATGGAGGCTCCAGCTCCTTAAGACATTTTTGGTGGCTGAGAAGTGCTTGATGCTGGACAGCCCTGACCGTGACCAGGTTTTGAGTGGAGGCAGTGGCAGGGCGAAGGGGTCACTTGCTTGAAACAGAGCAGGAGAAATCAAATGCTGACTCACAATCTGCTCTCACTTGGTAGGAGTGGAATAGTCCCCAAACCTGGTTCATTAAAAAAGCACTCCGGATGCTTTATCTTTTCTCTGTTCCCATTATAGGATGGCTTTAAACCACCATCAGAAAGCTTGGGTGCGTCCATGTGGCTGGGAGCTCTAGCCTGGTTCCAGGCACTCCACGGTGCTTGCTTCAAGGCATGTGGATGGGCAGTGGACTGAAGGCAACGTGTCTTCAGCTCTGGGTGTTTGTGGAATCTCAAGCGTGTCTGTTTATGCTGTATAAATATAATGGGTGAAGATGTGTTGACTTGGAAGCACAAGGGCTTTTCTTATTCTCTCCATCAAAGAGGAGTGAAGAAGTTGACAGAATAGAGTGTGGTTACAGCAGCAGCCTTGATGTTTCTCCCCTGAGCCTGCTTTTTGAGTCTCCTCACCTTTCCTTCTCCGCTGTACTCAGTTAAGAAATACTTTTCGTTGTGACTATCCAGTCCTGCTTCCATCTCTACAGGTTGGACCTGATGCATGTTTCTGCTCCCTAGTTGAGTCCTGAGCAGGGCTTCAATGTGATTGAGCTGATGGCAAGAAGAAAATAAGCCTGTCCCCTGCATTGAGTGAGTGCTGGCTGAGTTTCACCCACAAGTGATGCAGGGAAGGTCCTGTCTCTTGGCATCTCTTATAATCCAGTAAATTTGTGCTAATCCTGCTGGCTAGAGGAGGAAAATTTGCTTGTCTCTTGTTGGGCTGACAACGTATTAAATAGAATGGATACCCATTCTTCCTCCTGATGGTAAATTCTCTCCATCCAGAGCCCAAACCAGGCTGGTCTTTGTGAGACTCTTGGAGCTGGTTGGGCTGACATTTCTAGCTGTCAACATCTCCAGTTTTCACTTCTCTCTCTCCTTCCCTCACGTCACTGCTGTCCAGTACTGCTTCCTCTGAGGCTTTGTCTAAGTGATTGTGCTGGGAGATGGCAGCAGCTCTGAGCATCCCACGCATTAGGAAGCTTTGAAGGTGATGTGCCCTAATGGTCACAGAGTTTTTCTCCTTGGTGCCTTGCCATAGATGCTTGTGGGTTTCCACATGGCTGTTATTCCCTGGGAGTGGATGCAGCCGTGCTGTGCTTTCAGCACCTCCAAACTTGCTTTGGCTCCTGTGTGCTTGTGAGTTCCGATGGAACCCGTTGTCTCACCTCTGACTCCAAATGGATTATCATAGGCATGAGCTTCTGAGCACAAATCCTCCTGCTTGCCCATGGTGACAGCATGAGGACAGGCTGCCTGCCATTGCCTGTGCCCTGCCTTGGGGTGAAGAGCTGCCCAGAGCACACCGACCGCTTCCTCCTCACCCCAGAGCTGGGATCGATCCTGCTGCAGCAGGTTCTCGATGATCCGATGGGTCTTTTCCAACCTGGTGATTCTGATTCTATGATTCTGCTCGGCCCTGTGGAGAGCACAAGGCTCCTTCCTATGGAAAAGAGGTTTTGCAACATCACCATGGCTCTTACCTCCCTTTGGTAGGAAGGAGCCGTGCTTCAAAAGTAGCGCCTGGAAGAACTGAGCCGTACATCTTGTCCCCAAGGTCTGTCAGGGGGGCTGCTGGTTGCAGGGCTTTGACACCCTCCTGCTTCAGGATCTGCCTGGTGCCGCACCCCATCCCCCTGGCTCTAAGCAGATGCCATTTGTGCCAAGGAGTTGTTGGGGCTGGACGGTCTCCTGTTGGTTGGTAGCTGCTGTGCTTTCATTGTGTGTACTTCACACCTCCGGCAGAGCAAGACTCCTGCGAGCAGACTGATGGCTGGGTGCGGGGAAAGGCTCTCCTCCCAAGACACTTGGATTCCTTTTCTCCTCTTTGTATCAGTGCTGTCTGGGGAGGGAAGAACTTGCCCCTCTGCCTGCAGTGAGGAGGTGGCCACCATCTCGCTAGCCGTGCTGCTGGCGGTGAGTCCCCGTTGCAGCACGGTGAGGTGATTATCACCCTTGTTTAGCACAACTACCACGGGGATGTTAGTGCAGGCGCAGCCGCTGGCTTGGTGCACACGTACTGCTGAGGTTTGTGTGTCTGGAGGTGAGTCTGCTCTGTGCTCTGAGTTTTGGGCAGTCTAAATCTGCAGTGACTCAAAAAACCAGCTCTGAGTGGCTCTGCCAGGCGAGTGCTGGCAAGCTTTGACGTGGTTATTGACCACAGCCACTGACCTGCCTGCCCTGGTGGGGTGGTGAGCAGAAGGGGCTTTGCCCTCCAGCCCAGCCCTCCCTGCGCAGAGCAGGGGCTCAGCTGGAGGAAGCAGCTCTGAGCTTAGCTGCCTTGCAGTGGACGTGTATGATGGATCTGTGATCCACACTCCCTCTATCATTGCTCTGCAATGCAGGGTGGGAATTTCAGGAGTGAGGGGGTGTTGGGAATAGGATTGCGTCTTAAACTATGGCAGCAAAATCACTGGTGCTTGTCTATCAAAGACCTGAGAGTCTGGAATGCAGCTGGGGCAGCGATTTGTGGTTGCAGGATGGTACCTCAAACTCAGAGTAGGGGCTCTGTCCTGTGGAGGGAGAGTCTCTTCCCTGGGGGGTTTCTGCAGCTCTCAAAGTGTTTGTAGGGTGAGGCTCTTCAAAGAGATCAGCCTGAGCAAGGAAAGGTGGTGAGAGAGAAAGCTGCTGACATAAACATGCCTCTTCTGCTCATGCTCCAGGCCTGAATTTCAGCAAGGAAAAGGCTCTGGCTGAAGGAAAGGGGATGGGGGTATGAGTGTTACTGGCCTGAGGAACCTGGTGGGAACGTTGAGGGAGATGTGGGGCTGATCCCTCTGTCTGAGACTGACCTGAGTGGGCCCTACGCTTGCTGCCTCCTGACCCAGAGGCTCTGGCTGTGTGCGTAAGGTGGAAATATCTCCTGAATTCACCCCTTTTTCTCTCTCCTCCTGCAGTGCCTGGAGAAGTTTCCTGTGATCCAGCACTTTAAGTTCGGCAGCCTGCTCCCCATCCAGCCTGTGACGTCCTAAGGAGGCCGCGGGAGGAATAAAGGCAGCGGAAGCATAGCGTGGCGCTCTTCCTCCTCCCCTCACCCCCTCCTCATCACCTTGCCCGTTACACACAGCCCGTTCGTTCCTGCACATCCTCATCGGTAACCACAGATCCAAAGCACTCGCTGGCCTTGCACGGGAGACAGGACCTGGAGCAGCTCCTCCTGCACGTCCCCAGGATGGGGATGTCTCGCCAGCGACCGAGCCGGGGCTGTGCTTCTCTGCTCTGCTGCATCCACGGGCAGCGTGACTGCTGTCTGTGTGGCTCTGGGCATGTGAATGGGGTTTGAATAGAGGCTGCCTTGCAGCAAAAGGCTCTCTGCTTCCCTTCCTGGGAGGAAGGGGGTGTGGAGGGGAGGAAGGCACGTGTGTATGTGTTGGGCAGTGGGAACTGCAATTTCCCTTTTGAATTTCATTGAAGTTTCCTGTTGCTGTTTGGTTTGGGAAACCACTGCAAGGGGTGAGGCGTGAGCCTGCACGTGCCTGTAGGCAGCCGCCTCTGCTTGCACGAGGGGCTCTGAAATGGGTAGAGGAAGTTGTAGGGAAGGTCTGTGGGTTGCTGGAAGCCCAGGGTGCCATCTCTCCCTTATTCTGGGTAACTAAAACCCCCTCCCTCCTCCATCTCTTCTACAAGGTTCCCTAGGTCTTCCTTTCCCACCACCGCCTCTTCTCTCGGGTGAAGCTGGGAACCTTCTGGGCTGCGGGGGTCTGAGCTGGCTCCGGAGCCGGAGATAAAGTCCCTGGAGGGACCCGGCTCTGTGAGAACAGCTATGCAAAGACACTGCTCGAGTGGCGCCTGCTCCGGCTCCCTCTTAACGGGCACAAAACCTCCTATGTTCACGTGTTCATCGCTGGGTCCAACCTGCCCCCTGCACTCCCCGTTTCCTCTTTGTGCTTTGCTGCCCCCGGGGCTGGGCTGGCCTCAGTGGCACAAGGTGACTGTGTTTGCTGCTGCTTGGTCATAAATTGTAGTGACAGCCCCATCACGGAGGGATTTCTCCACGAAGCAGTGTGCTCCCCGGCTCTTTTAGGGAAGCATCCCTGGAGCAAAGGCAGCGTGGGGGGCAAGTGAGCAGCTTTATCTGCATTTATGTACTTGCGCTGGAAACAAAAGGCCTGAATAACTCAGGACAGCGGGTTTTATCTGGAGAAGGCTCTTCCCCTTTGCCATTCCCTGCTGGTGTTGCTATGCTGGACCTCGGGCAGAGGGACCACATTTCCAATGCCACCAGCAGCAGCATCTTGAAGACAGGCAGGTGAACAAATGGGGATGTGGTCCAGACCACACCAGCAGCATCACTAGGAGGGCAGAAATCGCTGGTGCTGTGTTTGAATTGAGCCGTTGTGTCCACCAGGATGGTCCACAACTTTGCAGATGGGGAGGAGATGTTTCTTCTTTGGGTTTCCAGGCTGGATGTGGGGGAACAAGGCTATTTGCTTGGGGTCAGGGCAGCAGGAGGAGACGGTGGGGCTCCCGCCAGCCAGGCTGCTTGGCTTTCGCTGCTGTGTGGCTTTACTGGGGGCGGGGGGGAGGGTTGGGAAGGAAAAACAAAAAGCCTGCTTGTGAATATTTTTCCCCACAATTTTCTTTTTGCCAGATCTACTCGTTCCCTCTTGTAAAGGTTCTCTCGGGCGCTCAGGGCAGGGAGAGCAAGAAAGGGGTTGAAATTAAGAGCCAGTGAAATGCAGGTGTCTGCAGAGTGAAGGCAGAGCTTTCCAGCACTGCTACTGTCCTGTCTGCTCCTGGCTTGGCCCTGGGTGGGAGGGGACAAGGATCTTCTGACCTGCCTAAAACAACTCTATAAACTTGCATTATAAATGAAAATGGAAGACTGGAATTAAGTCTTGTTTTACTCTTAAATGGGATATGTGATTTAGCTTGACTTTCCAAGTGGAGCGGTGCTGGAGATACGTGTGCTTGCTGGGACTTGATGAGTCCAACTCCAATGGAGCAGTTTAGCAGCCAGTGCCTGCATCAGAGACCCCAGGTGTCTCCATCTGTGTCCCCTCGTGTCGCTATGTGGCTTTTGGCAAGTGTCACCGTGCTTTAAAGGGCTGTGCAGCAGCTGAGCTAAAGCCCATGGTTTCAAAAACTGTTGAAGAGTTGGGTATCACAGAATCACCAGGTTGGAAAAGACCCATCGGATCATGCATCTCTCCTGGTCATGTTATGGAAATGGGGCTTCTGTGCAAAAGGATGGGTGGAAATGCTGACATCCATGCATGGGAGGGACATCAAGAATGTGAAATACAGCACCAAAAAAAGGCTGGAGAGGCTCACAGAGTGCTCTGTGTTTCTTGCTTCCCTGAGTCTGTACATCCTGCTAGGGTTTTTTTGACTTGAAGCAGCTAATTCCTATTTGAGTCTTATCAGCCCACTTAGGATGTGTCCCTGTCACTTGGCAGTCGGCAGCTTGCGCTCCTGACCCCCACCAGCGTCCATCACTGGTTCTTGGAGCTCTGCTTCTCTCCCGGTGGGTCCATGCACGTAGCAGCACCCAGGGCTGCTCAGTGTCCGAAGCGGCGCTCCACCTCCTCCTCCCACGTTGTGGTTTTAATTAAAGTCTCTGTGTTTTGCACTGGTGGCTGCGTTGGTCTCTCTCAGCCTGGGGTTTGCTCCGCTTTGGGAGCAGAGCCAGCGAAACTGGTGGCTGGAGCCTTCGGTGCAGGGAAGAGGCTTTGTGGAGGCACTTGCCTTGTTGGTGGTTCATCTCTTGCTTGCACCAAATTGACTCGTTATTTAACTGCATGAATCAATTATATCCGGTCTGTCTTTGTATTCTTCCGAGGTGTCTTTTTGTCTTTATAGTATGTTTTATTTATTTATTTAACAACTTGGCTGTGCCCACCCCCCTCTCTCCCAGCTTGGATTTGGCAGGTAGGTGATGTGCAAAGCCTATTCCCAGGCCAGCAAATACCTCTTGGAAGATCAGAGACTCAAACAAAGGACGTTTGAGCCTTGGTTTTGAGGCAGGGTGAGAACTGGAACCTTTTCCTTCAGCTGTTTTTCCTGTCCTGCTGCAGGGGCTGGCTCGGGACTTCCAGCACCAGTTTAGAGCAGCAGTTTTGTGTTGGATTTATATAGAAAATTATACCTGGACCTTCTCGGGAGTGATTGGAGGTAGTGTAAATGTGCTTAGCGAGTGCTGGGTTCCTTGTCGCTGGGTTGTATCCTCTCCATCAGCGGAGGCCAACTGTGTGAGCGCACGTTGCTAAAAGTGGCAGCAGCGTGGAGGGACGGATGGTGAGCAGAAATGTCATCTTGGATCACAGATGTTTTCTTTGAAGGCGCTTGAATTCGTCTTGAACGTGTCCCTTGGTGAACATGACGTGCGGTGAAGGGAAAGCAGACGTCGTGTGGGTTTCTCACCATCTTCCCGCTCAGCCCACTGCCCAAGCCAGTTTTTGTTTAAATTGAGTTTTCAGAACTGGATCCTTTGGCGTTGCGATGCGTAGGCCGGTTTGTGTTCCTCTTCAACAGCCGTCGCCTTTACAAGGGGTGCGTTTCTGAAATCGCCGTCAGCCTGCCCCTGTCTTTTTCTTTGCAGCCCTCCTTTATAAATGAGCATTCATGGCAGCCAGTAATAAATGAAGAGTTAAGAGAAGCAGCCTCATCTGGTGACAGCAGGAAAAGAATAAGAGGTAGAGCTGTTTCATGCCATTGTTGCTGTATTTGCTTGTCGCTGGTGTGCGGCTCAGTTCCATTACGCAGTGCTGGGCTCCTGCTATTAAACAAAGAAGTCCCCACTGCAGGACCAGTGTTTGTTGAGCAGCAAAACCTGACAGTTTTCAGGATGAAGACGTACTTCTTACCCCAAGGAGCCGGTATCGAACCCCACAAGAGCCCTGGATGCCACGTTGTGACTTCCTTCCCAAAAGGGAGAAGAAGCAGAAGTGAGTGGGAGAAGGTGGAATCAGTGGTTAACGATAACCTGAACTCTCCTGGTGGGAACCTTCTATGCTTGAGAAGCTCACGGTGATCTCAGTGCTTCAGCAAGGGCTTTTCTGGCTCAGATGCAGAATTTAACAGGGTCATTTCATGCTCTAATAGCCAAGAGGATTGATCTTCTCCTTGAACATTGCTTCCCCTTAGGTGGATGAGCACTTCCCATTGACAATGGAGCAAACTCCTTGAGCATCTTGGGGACAGGCACGTCTTTTCCTGGACTGATCTTCTAAAAATGGTGCCAAACTTCAAGCTAGGATGAGCTCAATTGAAAAAAGGCTGCTTCCACATCACATTTAGCGAGGGCTGAACCATGATGGGCATCTTCAGCCTGGAGATATGCTCGCTGGGAAGAGCACAAGGCTGTGAGCAGGCTTTGGAGGTTCAAAAAGGCTTTTGAGGGGGTGGAGTGGGTGCTTCTGCTTGCTATAAAAAGCCTGGGCTTGGGAATGTCTATATCGGCCGGCACTACGTGGGGCATAAATACAGTTGTCGCTAAAATTGGAATGAGTCACTCCCCATGTTCCCAGTTGCAACTGTAACACAGATAATAAATTACGTCGAAATCCCTCATCCCAATGTGGGCTTCTTAATACTCGGTGCATGCAAACCCGTGGGAGCGGGAGTGGGGTCCTGTGAGCACCGAGGTGTTGCTTAAGTCCTCCTGAGCGCAGACTTGCTTCCTTTTGTGAAAAATGGATTAAGGATGTGCTCGAGGATTTGCTGAGACTATAAATGCAGGAAGGGGAGAAAGCAGAGGAGCAACTTCCTATCACTTCTAAGACACTTGGGAGAGATAAACCCAAGCAGACCGTACTGCACGAGTCAAGGTACCCAAGTTATCTATTTTGACTTGAATTCCTCACGGTTTTAGGTATGGAAATGTCTTTTTCTTTGGAGATGGTGAGGTCTGGGGTGCTGGACCAAGCCTGGTGAGCGGTTTGTAGAATCATAGAATGGTTTGGGTTGGTTTTGGTTGTTTCCTGCACTTGGGGCACAACAACCCTGTGCAGCTACAGACTAGGAGAAGTCTGGCTGGAAAGCTGCCTGGAGGAGAGGGACCTGGGGGTGTTGGTTGACAGCGACTGAACAGGAGCCAGCAGTGGCCCAGGTGGCCAAGAAGGCCAATGGCATCTTGGCTTGGATCAGGAATGGCGTGACCAGCAGGTCCGGGGAGGTTCTTCTCCCTCTGTACTCGGCACTGGTGAGACCGCTCCTCGAATCCTGTGTTCAGTTCTGGGCCCCTCACCACAAGAAGGATGTTGAGGCTCTGGAGCGAGTCCAGAGAAGAGCAACGAAGCTGGTGAGGGGGCTGGAGAACAGGGCTTATGGGGAACGGCTGAGAGAGCTGGGGGTGTTTAGCCTGGAGAAGAGGAGGCTGAGGGGAGACCTCATTGCTCTCTCCAACTACCTGAAAGGAGGTTGTGGAGAGGAGGGAGCTGGGCTCTTCTCCCAAGTGACGGGGGACAGGATGAGAGGGAATGGCCTCCAGCTCCACCAGGGGAGGTTCAGGCTGGACATTAGGAAGAAAAATCACGGAAAGGGTCATTGGGCACTGGCAGAGGCTGCCTAGGGAGGGGGTTGTGTCACCTTCCTTGGAGGTGTTTAAGGGACGGGTGGACGAGGTGCTGAGGGACATGGTTTAGTGTTTGATAGGAATGGTTGGACTCGATGATCCGGTGGGTCTCTTCCAACCTGGTGATTCTATGATTCTAAGGGACCTCAAAGCCCATCCAGTTCCACTGGATCAGGTTGCCCAAAGCCGTGTCCACCCTGGCCTTGAACATCTCCAGGGACGGGGTGGCCACCAGTGCTCTGGGCAACATAAGCCAGTGCCTCCCCACCCTCATGGTGAGGAATTTCTTCCAAATGTCTGATCTAGATCTTCCTCCTTCCACTTTTAAGCCATTTGTGGAGCTGGTGAGATGCCCAGCACTGCAGCCTTCACGTAGACACAGCGCTTTGGGATTCAGCTGGAGGTGGTTGCGATGCTAAAGGAGATAAAGGAGATGTGTGTGGTACAACTGCTAAAAGAGCAAAGCATTCTGATATTCCTAAGAGTCCATTTGTCCTGTGATGGCTATGAACTGTATAAAATTGACTGGTATGGTGGTTAGAAAGAAATTCCAGCCAGAATGAGATACTGGAGCTTATTCTTTTATTGGTACCAGCTCCTCGCTGAAAGCAGCGGCTCTGCGCTGGGTCTCACTGTTCCGTGTTCGGAGCATATACCTTTAAAAATATTAGTTTAGGTATTACACATCCCCTTTGAAAAAAAATTCCCTTGTAGGCAAGAATAAAACTTACAAAAAGGCTGTTACAGAGATCATCAGCTCTCTATTAGATAGCTTGGAATATGCTCCACTAGCACCGGAGTTTAGTCTTCTCCAAATTACTGTAGAGGATTTGACTGTATCTTGCTGATCCATCCACATTTTAATTTCCTCTGCACGGATACATATTGCAGGATGCTGGAAATCCCCAAGCCCACTGGAGCTGCAAGACTGGATGTTTCATCCTGTAACACCAATAAAATGTTAATGCATACTAATAGCAACAGCAAAGGGGTTTATGGAGCGAGCGGGGAAGTGTTTTATAATTGCCAGGGTATCTGTGTCACAGAGAATTTGGGGTTAGAGTCATCAAGGGTTGCGCTTTGTCAACGCAGGGAAAGGAAACCCCTCAAATATACCTCCAACCTACTAATTTTTATAATTAGGGGGAAGAGGGGAGATGAGTCCCTAGGGAGAGTAAAACATAAATCGCATATAGATGTGAGAGCTGCCTGGATGCTTTGGGGGGAAGCAGACGTGGGTTCGGTTGCCTCCTCTACTGCCAACCCTGCTGTAACCTCAGCTAAGGACACCGCCTCGGTGCTTTGAGCTGGAAGAGAACTTAGGAAGAAATGTTTTTCTGAGGGAGGGGAGGTGCTGGCCCAGGTTGCCCAGAGCAGTGGTGGCTGCCCCATCCCTGGAGATGCTCAAGGCCAGGTTGGATGGGGCTGGGAGCCCCTGATCCGGTGGGGATCTCTCTCAGAACCAGGGGACAAACCCACGTCCAAGTGCCATGGCTGCTTTCCTCCATCACCCATTTCCCTTCAAACCACGCTTGTGGTCCCCGCAGCACCACAAATACCCGGTTCTTCTGCTCTTGGGTGAACCAGAAGGCAAGAACATGGTTAAAAAGCCTCAAAAGCTGGGACGTGAACATCCCAGCTCTGCAACAAGTGTTGAGATAATGGGAAGAATAGAGCCTTCAGTTTGTCCCCCTGGAGCTGTGTCTGGATTAACTCAGCCTAACATTGTTTAAGGAGCATTTACATGGAGAGCTTCTTCAGCTTGGCCCTCCGGTGCCTGCTGGGTTAGGCAATGCCTCTGGCTCAAACCTTGGCTTGGGATCCGTTGATTCTGGAAAATCCCCAGGTTTCGGAGCCCTCCTATTAAAACAAGCAGCGCTGTGATCATCCAGGCTTTTCCTCTTCTGCCTGTGGACCACGGAGACCCTGTGCTCTGGTCCAACGTGAGAAAGAGCAGAGCTGAGACCAGCTGGGACAGATCACTGGATCCTGGCACGGTGCTTCTAACGGGGCACGATCTCCACAGCCTCGCTGCCACTTTATTTGTCCTACAGTCCTCCAAGATCAACAGACACTGACGGGAGCATCGCAGAGATGCGTGTCTGGGGCATGAAGGATGAGGGTGCAACCAAAGGCTGGCGGCTCCGGCAAGAGCAACACACGGAGGTGTTGAAAAATGGAAGAAACCTGGTTTCTCTGACCCCAATTTCAAATTTATCTCTACTTTGTCTTGTTTTGTTTGTTTGTTTGTGGTTTTTTTTGTATCCTAGACTGCAGTAAATGGGACCGCACCACCTGGCTGGGCTGAGCAGAAATGTTGGGGAGCTGCTGGAAGCTGTGAGATGCTCCAGCCAGGCAGTGCAACGCATGGAGAAGCCAACCCATGCCTCAACTCCTTAGTTTCCACATCTCTGCTGTACATACACAATCATAGAAAGGTTTGGGTTGGAAGGAATCTTGAAGCCCACCCAGTCCCACCCCTGCCATGGGCAGGGACACCTCCCACTGGATCAGGGGCTCCAAGACTCCATCCAACCTGGCCTTGAGCATCTCCGGGGATGGGGCAGCCACAGCTTCCCTGGGCAACCAGAAAATAAGAGGTTTCTGAAACACCAATCCCTGAGCTGTGCATCCAACGAGCCCTGGCTCACTGCTAGGGGGGAGCTCCTAGAAATATCCCTGTTTGCAAAAGGTTTAGGAGCAGGAGCAGGTTCCTATTTGAGGTGTTTTGTTCCGTGTGGGATGCTGGCATTGGTGCTGCGGAGAAGCGGGCACGGACAGGGCATGGTGGGGTGGCGACGTGTCCATCCTCCCCAGGGAGCAGCGGAGAAACAAAAGCTGGAGCAGCGCAGGGCACGCGGCTGCCTGGGCGAGGAGGAGAGGAAAAAAGAAAAATCTTTGTGAAGGATTTCATCGGGGAGCTTGAAAGGAGGCGATTCTGCGAGCGAGCCGTCGCCTCTCGGAGCAGAACTTCCCCGTCTCCAATTTCAAAATTCCATTCACATCAACGTTCACTTTCATGTTGTAAAACCTGGGGAAAAAGGGGCGGGGGGGAAGCAGCTATACATGTTTCAGGGAAAAAAAAAAAAGCCTCATTTTGGGGAGGAAAAGAGAGGGAAAGGATGGCTTTGGTGGGAAGAAAAAACAAGCTCCCAGAATGAAACTGTGGAAATATGGAGTGATAAGGAAATTTTCTGCTCCTGTCAGTGTGGGGCTGAGCCTGAGCAGAGCGTGAATTGGCTGCTGGAGTCCGGCTCCAACTTTAATAGATGCAACTTTTCTCTTTATCCAGGTTGGGGAGAACGTAAAACAGAGTTGGTTGGGATTGACCTCAGGAGTGCCTCTGGCTTCATGCTGGAGAGGTGGGAGCAGGGGACACGGTGCTGCTGAGCCATGCGAGTCCCCATGGTGCCGTGTGACAGGAGCTGGGGAGGATGCTCCCCTCCTGGCCATGGGTCAGGAATGGTCCATGGCAGCATCCAGGGCTGCTCCTGGGGCTTCCTCAAGCCCTTTTCCCCTCCTCTGAGCAGGTGTGGGGCAGGTGTCTCTGCTCAGCGGCCCAATCATGGGATCAGAGGGGAGGATAAGAGCAGGGTTGGGTGTCCTGTAGGACACTGAGTGCCTTCCTTGAGGAAGGGGAGCCAGGGCAGCTCTGCTTGCTGGCTCCTTCTCCTCATGCTGGCCTCCACGTGCAATTTGGTGAAGATCTGGGCTCTCATGCCTACCTGGCACAGAGACCCCAGAGAGCAGCTCAGCTAGAAGCACTTTTTGTCCTGTGGAGCAGCTGGAAAAACACTCTATCTCCAAGCATCTCACCCAGTGGTGCTGTAGGCCTGCCCCAGGTTCTTCTGCAGGAGGACCAGCACCATCATGGGCAGTGCAGCCTCCTTGCCTGGGGGAGACGGTTCCTAGGAGAGCAGGTGAGCCCACTTATGGATTTTGCTCAGCTGAGCTGGATTAGTCCCAGTTTGGAGGTGTTAGCAGCTGGATTTCCCCATTTCCCAGCTTGTTGAGGCAGCTGGTCCTCCTCTGGAGACCCTGCGCTGGGTTTTGCTCATGAAAAGGTGGATGGAGGGGTGTGTGCACCTTGCTTTGCAGCACAGACCTGCCCTGCTTGTGTCTCTGTGGTGCCAGTGACCTCCCAAAGCATCCAGCGTTGGAGACTTCTAGATACTGGAGGAGGTTTTTGCTTCTCCTACCATGCAACCAACATTCTCGTGCTGCTGAGATGGCTGCTTTGTGCTCAGCGTCTGCTGCTTCTGTGCAAGGCAGTTTTTTTTACTCTAATTTTTCAGTCGTGTTGTTTTTGCTGGTAGATGCAAGGGACGGCGTCTTCCGTCACACAACAGCCTCCTCTTAACTTTCGCGACGCGCGCTGGTAAATCCAGGGTAGGCTTAACTCAAGGAGCAACATTAATCATCAAATCTATAAGCAGGATATAGAAAGGCCAAGCGTGAATAATTACCGCTCGGATGCTAATTACCCAGGCCCAGACCAAACCCAACATATTAAACACGGCGCTAACGGGAGCGGCCTCTCCACCGCGTTGCTGTGACCCCCAATAGCTCTCCCACTGCTCTCTGCAAACCTCCAAACCTCTGCAGATCCCAAAATCTCTCCCTGCTCTTCCACGTTTGAGCCAGGGAGGTGGGTTGGGGGAGGATCTGACTCACAGCTGAAGGACTGAAGGATCCTGCGTTGCGACTGGGAGGGCACAAAGTGGCTCTTCGGGGGGAGCTGGGTGCAGTCTTGCTCTTGGACTTTGTGGTTTAGGATGTGGAGCAGCTCCATTTGGGGCTCAGCACCCAGGAGCTGGTGCCTGTTTTGTGATGCATGGGTGGAGTTTTCTTGGTTGGAGCCCAACCCCTTCCAGGGGCGCTGGGCTGATGACCCCGGAGGTGAGAGAGGTTTGTCCTCCTCCGTTGTGTCCATCCTCATCCCTCCTGGTGCAGGGGGAACCTGTTGGATGTGCCGCGATGTCCTTTCCCAACCTGACCTGCTCCAGTAGCACCAAGACCTGGCTGGGCTGTTGGCTTTGGCGCTGGATTTGATACTCCGATTCCCAATTTGAACCCACCAAACACCCATGGGGTGTTCCTCACCTTCTGCTATCGGTGAGCCCAGCCCAGCCCTGGAGCCCCCTCTGCGCTTGCAGCTGAGGGAGATGAAAACGAGAGCCGTGTTGGCCCCTCCTGGACTCCACAGGTGGCTGCCAGCCACGTTCTGCCAGCGAGGAGGTGCCGCACCAGCTTTGGGATGAGTTTCTGTCTCTGTTAGCAGAGGCAACACCTCCCTCCGGGGCAGGCTGACCCTTCCCCTAACCCAGGGGGTTCAGTGGAAGGATGCCAAGAGCACCCCAAGAACTGGATTTGCTTGTGGTGAGGGGTTTGTGTGGTGGAGGGAAGGGCACAGCTGTCTTGCAGCTGGTGGAGCGAGCGCCGGGTGCGGGAGCAGGACCTCCCTGCTCCCCTCGCTCTCCCCCATCTCCCACCCCAAGGAGGGGGTTGAGTCCCCTTCCCTGGAGGGGTTTAAGGGACGGGTGGATGAGATGCTGAGGGACATGGTTTAGTGATTGATAGGAATGGTTGGACTTGATGATCCACTGGCTCTTTTCCAACCTGGTGATTCTGTGGTAGCGGTGGGGGACGAGCAGCTGGGGGGTTCAGCTGAATCGCGAAGGGATCAAAATATTTTGTGCCTGGAAGACGAGGAGCGCGTACAAGAGTGAGGACAGGCTTGTGTTGGGGGGTGCAACCTTCCCCTGTCACCTCCCTTCTAGCCTGAATGCTTCTGCCATCATGATTAATTTATCAGGTACTTATGAATATGCAGATGAGACTCTAGTTTCCAGGCTCTGCTTTCAGGAGAGAGGCTGTGTGATGGGCTTTCTGCTGCCGCCGCCTTCGTAAGAAGAGAAATGTCATGTACCGGGGTTGAAAATAAATAAATAACTGCGCTGCCGAGAGCGTCGGAGTCTCAGTGGCTCCGTGGAGATGAGGATCAACTCGTTCCTCGGTGTCGGGGATTTTTGAGCATCCCCATGGCACGTGCACCCCATCTCTCCCACCTCTCCCCATGGTTATTGGTGATGCAGAAGCATCTTGGCCAGTTCCATCCTTTGAAACCGTGACTGAACCCCCAGAAACTTGCACTGCGAGCTGGGGTGAGGGCTGAGCGTCGCTGGGAGAGGGAGGTTTGGAGAATCGGGTGTGCTTGGGGGCGTCGAGTCCTGCGGGAATGGGAGTTCTCCCTGCTTTGCCGCTGGTAACCTTGAGATCTTGGAGATCTGGAGCTGTTTGGGAAGCCGATGAG
The DNA here is from genome assembly GCF_032191515.1 of Phaenicophaeus curvirostris. NCBI lineage: Eukaryota > Metazoa > Chordata > Aves > Cuculiformes > Cuculidae > Phaenicophaeus > Phaenicophaeus curvirostris. The sequence goes on from NC_091411.1 coordinate 7,337,582, forward strand.
CGTGTGCGTGTGGATACTGGGCTAAAACAACATCTGCCCCTCTCTCTGGGCTGTTAGGGGCAGAGGCTCCTCAGGGTTTGGGATCCAGAGCTCTGCAGGAGGGCTTGGGGCTTAAAACTTCCCCCAAATCCTGCGTGGAGCGTGCAGGAGCCGCTGTTTCTGCTCATCCCACTGCCAGCGCCCCTCTCCAGCTGCCTCTGGGCTGGGGAGCTGTGATTCTGAGGCTGAAGGGTGACTTGGAGCTGCCCCAGGGTCCCACTCCAGGGTCTGGAGTGGGGAGAAGGCTTCTCTCTGGCTCCGTGGGTGAATCTCTCCTGGCCCCAGCATCCCGGGTTTCATAGAGCAAATATTTCTGTTCGTCCCCACCAGCGCTCCCAGATGGGGCTTTTATAGGCTCTATGTATTTCAATTTATTTTATTTTCGGGGGGTAATTTGGAAAGGCAGCAGGAGAGCGGAGCGGGGTTCAGCCCCACAGCCTGAGCGGGATGGGGCAGCCTCGGTGGGGAGCGTGGGGCTGCCCCCCCAGCCCCTTCCTCAGCCCCAAAGTGAGGTCGGGGCAGCCTCCCAGCCCTTTCTTGTGCCCCCCAGCCCCTTCCCTTGCCCCCCAGCCCCTTTTTGTGCCCCACAGTGGGGTCGAGGCAGCCCCCCAGCCCCTTTTTGTGCCCCATATGGGGTCGGGGCAGCCCCCCAGCCCCTTTTTGTGCCCCATATGGGGTCGGGGCAGCCCCCCAGCCCCTTTTTGTGCCTCATATGGGGTCGGGGCAGCCCCCCAGCCCCTTCTTTTGCCCTGAAGCCCCCGCAGCCCTTTCCTCTGCCCCATACTGGGGTCGAGGCAGCCCCCCAGCCCCTTCCTGTGCCCCCCTGCCCCTTCCCTTTCCCCGCAGCGGGGTCGGAGCTCCCCCCAACCCCTTCTTGTGCCCCATATGGGGTCGGAACCACCTCCAGCCCAATTTTGTGCCTCATATGGGGTCGGGGCAGCCCCCCAGCCTCTTCCTCTGCCCCCCAGCCCCTTCCTCTGCCCCACAGAGGGGTCAAGGCAGCCCCCCAGCCCCTTTTTGTGTCCCATATGGGGTCGGGGCAGCCCCCCAGCCTCTTCCTCTGCCCCCCAGCCCCTTCCCTTTCCCCACAGAAGGGTCGGGGCAGCCCCCCAGCCCCTTTTTGTGCCCCATATGGGGTTGGGGCAGCCCCTCAGTCCCTTCCTCTGCCCCCCAGCCCCTTCCCTTTCCCCGCAGCGGGGTCGGGGCAGCCCCCCAGCCCCTTTTTGTGACCCATACGGGGTCGGAACCACCCCCAGCCCCTTCCCCTGCCCCGCAGAAGGGTCGGGGCAGCCCCCCAGCCCCTTTTTGTGCCCCATATGGGGTCGGGGCAGCCCCCCAGCCTCTTCCTCTGCCCCCCAGCCCCTTCCCTTTCCCCGCAGAAGGGTCGAGGCAGCCCCCCAGCCCCTTTTTGTGCCCTATACGGGGTCGGAACCCACCCCAGCCCCTTCCTCTGCCCCCCAGCGGGGTCGGGGCCGCCCCCCCCCCGGCAGCCCTGGGCGCTGCGGGTCCCGCTGCGGGCGGCAGGGGGCGCTGCGGGCGCGGAGCCGGGCAGGGGCAGCGCCGGGCGCTGGGGCTCCCCCCCAACCCCGAGCCCCGAAATCCCATCCCGGGAGCCTTTTGGGGTTTTATTAAGTGCGGGAGAGGGGAAGGCTGCGCTCCCGAGGGGCTGCGGAGCGGGGCTTGGCCGTGGGGTGGGCTGGAAGGGGGTCCCGGGGATGCTGGGGGAGTACTGGAGATACCGGAGGGGTCCCTGAGGATGCTGGAGGGATACTGGGGATGCTGGAGGAGACTGGAGGGGTCCCCGAGGATGCTAGAGGATGCTGGGAATACTGTAGGGGTCCCCGAGGGTGCTGGAGGGATACTGGAGGGGTGTCTGAGGATGCTGGGGGGATGCTGGGTGGATACTGGGGATGCTGGAGGGATCGCCGAGGATGCTGAGGGTGCTGGAGGGATACTGGAGGGGTCCTTGAGGAGGCTAGGGGGATGCTGGAGGGATACTGGGGATGCTGGAGGGGTCCCCGAGTATGCTGGGGGGATACTGGGGGTGCTGGAGGGGTCCCCGAGGATGCTGGAGGATACTGGAGGGGTCCCCGAGGATGCTAGGGGATGCTGGGAATACTGGAGGGGTCCCCGAGGGTGCTGGAGGGATACTGGAGGGGTGTCTGAGGATGCTGGGGGGATGCTGGGTGGGTACTGGGGATGCTGGAGGGATCGCCGAGGATGCTGAGGGTGCTGGGGGGATACTGGAGGGGTTCTTCAGGAGGCTGGGGGGATGCTGGGGGGATACTGGGGATGCTGGAGGATACTGGAAGGGTCCCCGAGGATGCTGGGGGAGGCAGAGGAGAGCCTCCAGCCGCGGGATGTCCGCTGGATGCGAGAAACTGGGATTTAAAAGAAGAAAACCTCTCCCATGCTGATATGGGGGCGGGGAGGGGGGAGGCGCGGAGCGGGAGTGGGAGCGCTCCCCCGGTTCGCTCATTTACTTTAACGTGTATTAATAAACATAAACACAAAAAAAAAGGGAAGGGGGGGGGCGAGAAAAGGAGGAACCCACCCGCACCACCCAGCGGCCCCGCGCGGGGATAACAAACTCCAACTTAAAAGTTCCCGAGCGCAGCGGGGGGCGCGGAGGAGGCGGCGCTGCCAGGTGTGTGTGTGTGTAAGGGGGGGCTGCCAGGTAAGGATGGAGCTGGGGTTGGGGGCCCCCCGGCTCCCCCCATCCCCGAGAATCGCTGTGCGGGGCATCCCCGGCCCCACCGAGGGGCTGTGGTTGCAGCTTGGGGGGGGGCTGGATGGTGTTGGGGAGGGGGTAAAGGGGGTTTTATGGGACTGGGGGGGTCATAGAGGGGGGGTCAGAGCCTCTGGGAGGGTCTCAGACACAGGAGAGGAGCTTCCGAGGGCTGCGGTGCGAAGGAAAGCGAGGGCACGGCAACTTTATAATCGACTTTTTATTAAGATTATAAATTTAAACAAATCTGAACAGTTTTACCCGGTGATATACAATTTCATATGCACAAAAATACAGGCTTACAAACAAAGAAAAGAAAAAATGAGAAAAGGGGAGGGGGGGGGGAAAAAAAAAAAAAGAAAAAAAGACCCCAACAGACCGTTTGGCAAAGCATCCTCAGTTACACATAGTGCTGATACCGTGAAGTTGAGAGGGGTTAGGCTGCAAAGAAACAGGGAGGGGGGGAAACACGACCAGAAAACCCACCTTTTTACAACAAAAGGTTTTTCTTTTTAAAAGAAAAAAAAATATATATATTAAAAAAAAAGAAAAGCAAGAGAGGAGACAGATCTACAGGAGCCAGATCTCTTCACAAGACCAAACAATGCTGGTTTGATGGGTTGGGAAGCTGAAAACGGGAACAGCTGAACTTTAAAGAGAGGGGAAAGAGGAAAAAAAAAAGGTAAAGGAGAAAAAGAAGAGTAGAAGACACAGCACAGAGGGATGGGAGCAGTGTACACGGTTACCTGCGGCATCACAGACACACACCGAGGTGGAGGCTTAGGGGGGGGTCCCCCCATCCCCAGCGGGAAGCAGCCCGGAGGGACCCCCTGCCCCCCTTTCTTCCCCCCCCAAATCCATCTCTCCTAACCCTCCAGCGTTACCCTGGCACAAGCGGTGGGAAGGAGAAGTCGCATCGCACGCGTTTCTTCTAGGAGGAAAGTTGAAACGTTTTCGTTTCTGCCTGGTTTGGTATTTATTAATTTTTTTTTTTTTCTCTCCTTTGAAATACATAAAGAAACGCACAGAAGTGAACGGGCAGCGGCTCTCCGGGCCCTCCTCGCACCCCAAAAAGCAGCAGGGGAGGGGTGAGGGTCCCGGTCCCGGTTCTCACGTGGCGCCCCGGGGAGGAGAACCCCGAGCGGACACAAAGAGGATTATTTAAATAGGTGCTTCGTTGTTTTGCTTTTTTTTTTTTGTTGTTGTTGTTGTTGTTTTGTTCGCTTTTTTTTCCTGTTGTTGTCGCTTTGTTTTGTTTTGTTTTGTTTTTTTTTTTCTTTTTCTCACCAAAAATAAAGTCCCGAGATCTTCGCTTTTTTGTCCTTTATTGTACAATTTATAAAACACTAGCGTGGCTCTGCCCTCCCACCTCCCCTGCGCACCCCTCGGCACCCCCCCCACCTCCCCAACCCCCCCCTCCTCCTTTGTTTCAGCCCCCCCCCCCCCCCCCTCTTTCTCCGGAGCCGCTGCCCCTCGGTTTACCAAACCCCCCTACCCCTTCTCCCCTTTTTTTTTTTTTTCCCCTCGCCCCCCCTCCCTCTCTAAAAGGCGACGATGGCCCGAGTCCAGGCTCCCAGGCTCGCCAGCGCCTGCTTGCCGCACAGCTGCCCGTTGAGGGGCTGCTCCGAGTCCTGCTGCCGGCTCACCAGCCCGGAGAAACCGGAGCCGAAGATGGAGATCAAGTTGGAGATGTTGGAAGAGTCCTGGGCTTGCTCGGCGCCGTAGTCCTCGAACCGGGCGCGTTTGGGGCACGGGGCGAAGGGGGCGCCGCCCGCCCCCCCCCCGCCGCCTCCTCCTCCTCCTCCTCCTCCTCCTCCCCCCGGCTCCCCTTCCTCCTCCACCCCCTCCACCTCGTCGTCGTCGTCGTCGTCCTCCTCCTCCTCGTGCCCCGGGTGATACTTGCGCTTGGTGCCGGGGGGGGCGGAGAGGAGCCCCGGCCCCGCTTGGCAGCAGCAGGGACACTGCGAGCAGCAGTCTTGGTGCAAGTAGCCGTTTTCCACCGTGGTCACGACGTGCGTGTCCAAATCCAGCACGGTGGTTCGGCTGCCACAGTGCGGGGTCCCCAAGTCACAAGCGGCGGCGTAGAGCAGCCCCGAGGCGGCGGCGGCGGCGGGGGGGGAGGAGGAGGCTGCTCCTCCCCGGTAAAAACCGGGAGGCGAGTCTCTGCACGGAGGAGGTGGTGGTGGAGGTGGAGGAGGAGGGTGCGGGGGGTGAGCGGAGCAGCTCGGGGCTTCCAGCAGCTCCCGGTGCGGCGCGTCTTGGGGATGCGGGAGAGGCTGGGGAGGGGGCGGCGGCGGGCAGGGGGGCATCGTGAGCCCCGGGGAGCAGCCGTCGGGGTAGTGGTGGTGATGCTGCTGCTGCTGTTGCTGCTGGCGGCGGTAAAGCTCGGCGTAGCGCTCGCTCAGGTAGAGCTGCCGGGCGTTGCGGAGCACGTAGGAGACGAGCAGGTTCTTGTGGAGCTTGATGCCGCCTCGCTGAGTGCGGGAGCTGTGGATCTTCCGCAGGGAGATGCTGATCAAACTCTGCGCGTCCAGGCTGCTCTCCATCATCATCATCATCATCCTTCTCCTCCTCCTCCTCCGGCCCCTCAGCATCTGCTCGCGCCTCCCGAGCGGACAGGCAGCCCGGGCCGCATCCACACGGCAGCCGGGAGGGCGGCGGAGAAGGAAAAACGGAGGAGAAAGAGGCGAAAGGAGGGGTGGGAAGGGAGGGAAAGGGGGGGGGGAGAGGGGAGAAAAAAGGAAGGGAAAGAGGGGAAGAAGAGAAGTCGCTGGAGAAGGAAAGGAGAGGGGGAAAAAAAAAATAATCTTCAGGGCGGGAGCGGAGCGGGCATCGCCGGTGGCTCCCGGTGCTGCTGCTGCTGCCGCCGCCGCGATCCGTGCGGGCTCGGCGCGTGCAGCCAGCGCCGCGCGCGCCCCCGCGCTCCCTCCCCTCCCGCGTGTGCGCGCCCCCGGGCCACGCCCCCCGCCCCGCAGGCCACGCCCCTTCCCACACGGGCAGCGCCCTCCTTCCGTGCAGACCACGCCCCCTTCCAACTCAAGCCACGCCCCCTTCCAACTCAAACCACGCCCCCTTCAACATCAAACCACGCCTATTCGCGCACACAGCACATAACACACCGCAGACCGCGCCCCCTTCCCACACAGACCACGCCCCCTTCTATTACAGACCACGCCCCCCCGGCCGGTACCTGTCGCGCAGCGGCACTGAGCGCCCTCCCGCCCAGCCCCCGCCTTTTATAGAGCGGCGCCGGCCCGGCCCCGCCCCCTCCCGCGCCCGCAGCCAATGGGGGAGCCGCGCGCGGCCTGACGGGCGGCGCCGCCGGCCAATAAGAGCGAGGCGGGCGCCCCGCGCCGTTCAAATGCGGCGGGGCTCGGCGCGGCGTGATGGGGGCAGCGTGGGGGAGCCTGGTGGGGGCTGCCAGCCCCGTGTCCCCCTTCTCCTGGCTGGACACAGCCCCTTTTCTTCCTTTCGCAGCCCTTGGTGCCCCTCTCCTAGCTGGACACAGCCCCTTTCCTCCCTTTCGCAGCCCTTGGTGCCCCCCTCCTGGCTGGACACAGCCCCTTTCCTCCCTTTCGCAGCCCTTGGTGCCCCCCTCCTGGCTGGACACAGCCCCTTTCCTCCCTTTCGCAGCCCTTGGTGCCCCCCTCCTGGCTGGACACAGCCCCTTTCCTCCCTTTTGCAGCCCTCAGTGCCCTACTCCTAGCTGGACACAGCTCTTTGCCTCCCATTTTGCAGCCCTCGGTGCCCCCCTCCTGGCTGGACACAGCCCATTGCCCACCTCTGCAGTCCCTGGTGCCTCCTGCAGCCCCTAGCACCCCTCTGCAGGCCCTGACGCCCCCCTCCTGGGTGGGTGCAGTCCCTTGTACCTCTCCTGCAGCCCCCAATGCTTCCCCCCACCCGGCTGGGTGCAGCCCCCCGGCGCACCCCCCCAGCTGGATGCAGCCCCTTGCGTCCCTCCTGTAGCCCCCTGGTGCCTCCCTCTTGCCTGGGTGCAGCCCCTTGACCCTCTTCTGCAGAGCTCCGGAACCCCCACCCAGCTGGGTGCAGCCCTCTGCGCCTCTCCTGCAGCCCCTGGTGCCCCCCTCCTGGCTGGATGCAGCCCCTTGCTCCCCTCTGCAGCCCCCAGCGCCCCCTTTCCCCTTGGGGCTGCCTGAGCTTGAGGTGTTAAAGGTGATGAAGGGCTGGCAGCATCCCAGCACTGCTGGTTCCCCCCGCAGCACCCCCTTCTCCTGCTTTGCAGATGCTTATCTCTACCCCACACTTTATGGACAGGCACTGCGAGTTGTGCCATGGGGAGGGGGCTGCGATGCCCTTAAGGGTTGGAGGTCCTCGAGGAGCTGCAGGGGCTCAGGGTTGTCCCTATGCTTGTTGCTTAAGGGTCCTGCTAACAGAGGGAGCAGTGGGATTTGGAGAAGGCTGCGCTGCTGCAGAGGAGCCACCCTTGGCCAGCAGGTAAGAGCCAGGGCTGGGAGGGCAGCTGGGGGGCTTGGGGAGGGGGCTACTGGGGAGCCCAGGAGGGACTGTAGGGCTCTTCTGAAACAGCATCTTCTGCAGAAGGAAGAGAAGAGGGTTTTTTCTCCCTTTGCATAATTTCCCCAGGCTTGGTGTCTGCTTTGGGGGGGCGAGCTGGTGTTTGTACCTTAGTGGTGGCTACGATTAGCCTCGTGTCTGCACGTTGTGGGGAGCCCGCTGGATAATGAACCTCCAAAGCTCTTGCTTCTGCTGGTGCAGCCCAGCACCTACGCTGCAGGGACAGTCGCATTAGGTGGTCACTGAGCTTTGGGGGCACCGTGCAAAGCGAAGAAGCTCTGGGGGGCATGCTCGGAGGGCTGGGGGCTCTGCTTGCTTCCTGGCTTGGCTCCCTCATGTCCTCCACCCAAGGGAATGGGAGCAGGTCCAGCACCACAGAGCATTTTCTCCTGGTGGATTTGTGCTTGGTGGAGCTGTGGGGCAGCTCCTTGCAATCCAAGTGGCAGCTGGGCAAGTCCTCCTTGCTTGGGTGACCTTGCTTGTGGAGCATCCTTCTCCGCAATCGACTCGCCAACTGGGGTGAAAGACACTCCGTGCATTCCCAAGCTCTTGTAGGATGCTTTTGACCTGCTTTCCTTGTTGGTAACGTGGAAAATAATCTGGAGGGCGGCTGTAGCTCAAGGCAGCAGGACAGTGTTGGAGATGGGGGATTGTGCCGTGTCCTTTCTCTCCGCCACCAGTGTCTTTTGCAACGCTGCTTGGCTGCAAGTCGCCTTTTCTAAGGCTGTGGCTGAGCTGCAGCTGGAGATGTGGGAGGTGATACCTAGAGCTGGTCTCTGCGAGATATTATCGACTTCAGCAGGGCTGCCGTTGGGGTGCATCACGCAGGCTAGTGCTGAGCTTTGGGTGCTTCGGTGGCTGGAGCCAGGCTCTGCTCCTGCTCAGTCAGATCAAAGGCTCTGCCCTTGCTGGGGGTTGGTGCTCGTGGACGTGAGCCCCAGCTGCAGGTCTGCAGGGTTTTCTGTGGCTTCCTGGGCACTGGGGAACCAGAATAGCGAGCGCTGATGCTGCCAGCCTGGGCCACATCTCCCACCCAGGCAGTGCAGGCAGCGGTTGCCTCTTGCTCAGCTGGCATTTGCTGCTCCCAGACCCACCTTTCTCCATCCAGCTCCCCGACCCATCTTTGTCCAGCTCCAAGACCCCCCTCCAGCTCTGACTCCAGCCTAGATGGTCCAGGCTAAGAGCCTGAGCAGCCCAGCAGCTACAAGGTGGCTTGGATAGCTCGGATGGTGCTGGCCACAAAGCATTGCCCTGGCAAGCATCCTCTGCCTCAGGCTCACCGTCCCATTGTGGCTTGAACTTGCAGTCTGGCCTCGGGACACTGCCCAGCGCCGGCCCTCGGCTCTTTAATCATCGCCTGGCCCTGCTGGCCCTGGGTTGTGGCTTTAACTGAAGGGTCAGGTGGACTCGAGACCTCATCTGGAGTGTTGTGTCCAGTTCTGGAATCCTCAACATAAGAAGGAGATGGGACTGTTGGAACGCGTCTTGGGGAGGCTACAAAGATGATCAGAGGGCTGGAGCATCTCCTGTATGAGGACAGGTTGAGGGAGTTGGGCTTTTGTTCAGCCTGGAGAAGAGAAGGCTCCGAGGAGACCTTATAGTGACCTTCCAGTACCTGAAGGGGCTACAGGAAAGCTGGGGAGGGACTGTTCATAAAGGCTGGTGGCGATGGGACGAGGGGCAACAGAGAGGGGAAGATTTAGGCTTGACATAAGGAAGAATTTCTTCACCGTGAGGGTGGGGAGGCCCTGGCCCAGGCTGCCCAGGGAAGCTGCGGCTGCCCCAGCCCTGGAGGGGTTCCAGGCCAGGTTGGATGGAGCTTGGAGCCCCTGATCCAGTGGGAGGTGTCCCTGCCCATGACAGGGGGTGGAACTGGATGATCTTTAAGGTCCCTTCCAACCCAAACTATTCTATGATTCTATGAGTTTGCAGGGTTTATGGAGGTGCAGACGACCTTGCTCGGGGTGATGCATCCTTGGGGTGGTTTGGGGATCATGGGGCAACTCCGATGCAGGAGATGCTGCCGTTTCTGGCTGTTGGGGAAGTGCCCTCTGCTACAGCTGCCGGAGAAGCTTGGTGGCACCAGGAATACCCAAGAGCACAGCAGGAGCCTCTAGGAGCTGAAGACGGAATTAAAACTTTAATCTTATTTAGAGTCTGGGTAATTAATATAAAGGCTATAAAACACGGGCCTGATCCTCTCCCTGACTGCCGGGCGAGCCCGGTGGTGGCTGCATTTTTTCTCTCCTTCCTGACTGGCTCTCTCGGCGGGTGCGAGCGTTTTGTTTGCAGCCACGGTGGCTTTAATCCTGGAGCCGGGACAGGCTGCGAAAGCTGCGCTGCTTCAGTTTGGCCCGTGGACTCCAAAATCTCCTGGAGAGACGGGAATCTGGCCGATACCTGTCTTGGCAAATGACTGTGAGCTCTGCTTTTCTCCAGGAGGATGATGAGTCCTGTCTGTTTTCTGGCTCTGCAGCAGCAAGCTGGGGCAGGATGGGTTGGTTTGGTGATGCCTTTCCCAGGAAAATATCCGTATCCTATCCAGCATCCCTATTCTCTGATCTCTGCTGGGGTTTGTGCCCCTTTGCCACGCAAAGGGACCTTAAGGATGCTACTGCTGGTCTGAAACCATCTCAGTTAAACCAAATCGCGGCTTTTAACTGGCCGTAAAATGGCAAGTACCATTTCTTCCCCAAAGGAAAAGAGGATGGGCCCAAGACTTGCTGTGTGGAGGGCTGTAGCTGCACCTCTCTGGGTTTTCCTGGCCCCAGGCTGTGGCGTGGGTGCCGTGGGGCTGGTGCAGCTGTACCGTGCTCGGTCCAGCTCTGCTGATGTCCTGGTGCCAGCGCTGCTCTCGCAGCCGTCGATCCCGCAGCGAGCTCCAGCAGCAAAACCTGGCGGTCCGCTGCTCTCAGCTGCAGAGTAAACAAGCTGGCAAGAGAAACCATTTTGCTTCAGCTAGTAGGAGAAACCCTTTTTAGGTAGCACTTCCAACTGGCAGTGCTCTCCTCCATTAACCCCCTCCTTCCCTTTGCAATGAAACGTGAAGTTGCAGCGATCGGGGATCAGGGTCTTGCCAGGGCAGCTTTGCCACCCAGAGCAACGAACACAGACGTGAATTTACTGCTTGATCTCGTAATTTCAGTGCAATTAGACTGGCTGCTAGAGAGCAATTTCCCCTTAAGCCTCAGAGTCCCGGGTCTAGGCATTGCCTGGCTTTCCTCAGACAAGGAAACAGAGGCATTTGGGTATTGGCTGAAACACGAGGGTTTTTTGGGTGCACCTGGAACTTGACTCCTCGGAGATGCGTCTGCAAGTCGGAGCTGTGGGTGCCTGGCATGTCTGAAAAGGAGCCTGCTTTTCAGGCTCACTTATTACAAGTCAGGCACCCAAAGCTAGAGGGGAAAACAAGCCAGAACAAGGTTTTCAGGCTGAGCTCTGGGAGGAGGGTTGGCCTCTGCAACCCCCTCCCCTGTGCCCGGCAGACACGATGCTCCCTGGACCCCTAAGCTGCTCCCTGGACCCCTAAGCTGCTCCCTGATCTTGAGGGGACCTGTAGCACGGACCCATGGGGTTTGCTTTTTCCTACTGATCTCACAGTCAAACATGTTGTATAAAATCCTGGAGAAAACAGGGACGAAAACCATAATAAAATATCATCCCTTTAATATTGTTCCTCCTTGCTTTAAACTGGCAAGCTGTACGATGCCTCCCGAGCACCACGATGGAACAGGGCATGGGTGAAGTGCTCAGTACTTTGATCTGCTCTGTTCCTACCGAGCTTCACTGACTCGTCTCCTGTATCTCTTGTACCCTGGGCACTGCCGTGCAACCCACAGGCTTCGCTGCTGTTGCTTCCCAGCCTCCCTCCTGCGTTGCCAAGCACAGCCTGACCCATCCCTGTGCCCAAGGGGGAGCTTTCAAACGCTCCCTGTGCTTCCTGCACTCCTACCAGAGTGTTGTGAGGTCCCCTTGGCCAGGAATTGCATGATTCTTGCTTTGATCCTAGGAGGGTGGAATTAAGGAGGTGGTTGATTGCTACCAGGGTCTTCTTGCCTCCTCAGTGGGCTCAGCTTATCGTGCTGTGAGTGGGTAAATGCTGCCTGGGTTGGCCGGCTGGTGACATGACCCAAAGGAGAAGAGGGTCTTTGCTTGCACCCAATGTATTTTCATAGAATCATAGAATGACCAGGTTGGAAAAGACCCACTGGATCATCGAGTCCAACCATTCCTATCAATCACTAAACCATGTCCCTCAGCACCTTGTCCACCTGTCCCTTAAACCCCTCCAGGGAAGGTGATTCAACCCCCTCCCTGGGCAGCCTCTGCCAGTGCCCAATGACCCTTTCTGTGAAAATTTTTTCCTGATGTCCAGCCTGAACCTCCCCTGGTGGAGCTTGAGGCCATTCCCTCTCGTCCTGTCCCCTGTCCCTTGGGAGAAGAGCCCAGCTCCCTCCCCTCCACAACCTCCTTTCAGGTAGTTGCAGAGAGCAATGAGGTCTCCCCTCAGCCTCCTCTTCTCCAGGAACCCATGCATCATTTTGTTACTGGCTTTGCTGTACCCACACGTCGCTCTGCGGTAGCAGATCTGTTCCTTGCTAGAGCTGAGAGGAATGAGCTGTCGATGATGTGAGTGGAGCTGTGGGTGTTCATGGGGAGGTTGCAGTGTCCCCGTTGGTCTCGGGGAGGTTTGCTCGGCTCGCCTGGTGCACAGAGCTGCTGGGGTGATGTTTTGCATGGGTAAAGCTTCTGGCACAGGTGCTTCCCTAGGTGTTTAGCAAGCCTATCCGACCGCATTAGTCTTTCTGCTGGTGCTTTGTCTCCTTTTTTCTGGCATATGGAGGACACAGATTGCTACAAACCCATTGTTGGATGCTAAAGCTGCAAGATAAACTGGATGCAGCAAGCTTAGGAGCCGCTTGTTGTTCCACACCTTGGATCGGGTGCTCCACTGGACCCTGGCGCCCCAGGGAACTTGTCACAGCTCCAAGATAGACATGGCACTCGTCCTCCTGGGGGCAAGAGGGATTCTGAGAGCCTCTCTGCTGCCTACACGGGGCAGGCACAGACCCCGTGGTGGCTACCTGGGGGCTTGCACAGGGACTTTGTGTCAGCAGCATCCTCACAGCTCATATAGTGTTTGAGATTGGAGTATCCACGGCCTCTGCACCGCTTGACAGGGACTTGCAGGCGATCCAAGCCCTGCAGCTTGCAGGAGTGATGGCACCAAAGCTCAGCCTGGCTGCAGGGCTGTGTGGCTCCAGGCTGGGATCTGCTGCCTGGGTGCTTTCCCGGTTGACCGGAGGGAGCTGTGCCGAAGGGTTAGACAATTTGAGGTGCTTCTGTCCATGAAACCTTAGTGTGCCCAGCACTTGCTCTCACCTAGGCAGAGCTGCAGGGGGAACAGGATAGGACCCTCACCCAGGGGACTTGAGACCATGGCTTGTGGGATCGCTATGAGGAGGGTGCTTTTACCTGTGGTGGCTCTTGGGTTAGGGATGGGAATAAATATCACTTGGAGCCAGTGGAGAGGTGAACAGCAGGCTAAAGGACAGCTTTGAGCTCTGTGTGGGAAACGTGCTTTTGTCTCCACGGTCTGGGTGTGTGTTGAGCAGTCAAGCTACCTCTCTGTGCTGGTGTTTGGTCCCATCTTCTGGGAAGAAACCATGACAAGGGCTTGCTGCGTTTGGCACAAGGTCCCTGGAGCTGGTTTTGTTGGAGGCTGTGGAAGTGACCACCACCTCCTTGGAGAAAGCAGGTCTATGCCCCTTCTTGGACCTCTTCTTGTAGCTGTAAAATGAATAAAGGATGACACCTGCAGATCCCTTTCCCATCTGTCCTGGGTGGAGCAGGATAGGACTTGCTGAGGACCAAGTGGGATTTGCTGCCAGGTTCTCTACCAGTGATGGGACCCGCAGGTTCTTGGAAGAACCCAGACAACAAGCTTTATATAGTGATGAGAATGCATGGAGGCCAGGCACCTGTGATCCAGGGCTACTTGTGTCTCTCTGCCTTGCTTTTCTCTCCCACCTATACCCTGTCCTGTGGTTTGTAGGCGCTAATCTGTGCAGGATGGGGCTTTTCTTACTGCACCGGCACCATCAGAGGTCCTTGGGTGACTCCTGTGATGGGAATTGCCCACCTCCAGTGAAACCACCTTCCCAGGGCTTGCTGTGCTGGGCGGTGATGCTTGGCATCGAGAGCAACCAAAGGAGAAGATCCTTCCCTGCTCCCCGTGCTTGCCAAGCCCGCAGGGAGGGTGTTTGGGGCACAAACCAAGTTGGAGCTGTGGCTCGAGTGGGGAATAAACGCTGGGATGGTGTGTGGGACCTGCCTGGGCTCCTGTCCCCAGGCACAGTGGGGTCCCTTTCCTAGCTAAAAGTGACCCGAGGCGTGCGTGATCGTGTCTGCCAGGTGACGCGGGCTCCGAAACGGTTAATCGCTGTGTGCCTGTGATGGAAAATGCAGCCTTCTCCAGTCCAGCTGGGGAGGAGCGTGGCCTTGCAGTGCCCGGTGGATGGATGGATGGACGGACGGATGGATGGATGGATAGATGGCGAGAGAAGGACTACAATCCCCGGCAGGGAGCAAACCGGGGGGGATGCCGGGACTGGTAGTCTGGTCCTGGCTTGGGGGTCCCCGATGCCACTGGTGGCTGGGGCGGGGGGACCCAGAGGGAATGTACAGTCTCGGGGAGGAGCCAGCGTGTTCACCCACTTTGTTGTTAAATACCTTAAAGGAGCAGTGGCTGTGCCCGAGCGAGCTCCCTAGCGGAGTCGCGCAACCTGGGCCGTGGGCTTTTTAAAGATAAAAAATCACTCGCATGGCCTTGGTTATTAATGACATCTCTCGCACTCGGTAACTCCTTCGGTGCCTGGGCGGCGCTGGGGCTGGGAGGCTGCGGGAGCGATGCTGGACCACATCTGATCCTGCATCCCCTCCGGAGCATCCTCCTCCGATGCTCTGTGCCCAGGAGCCTGGTGCTGCCGGGGGATGGATGCCGAACCATCCCGTGCTCTCCGTGCCGTGGGAAATCGGCACCGAGGCTGTTTCCTCACAACCCTGCTCGTGAGCTCCACAGATAAAGAGCTGCGGAGTGAAGTGCAGAGCAGTGACCACGCGGGCAGCGAGGCAGATTTCTCGTGCCACTGTGGCACAGCTGTGACCTGGAGATTTCTTCCCCCTCTGGCATAATTCAGTCTGGCACCCGATGCCTCCAGCCAGACGCCCACATCAAACCACAGCCCCTTGCCAGCAGCGACCTTGAGCAAGCCTGGAGGGAGATGACAACAGAGCATCCAGCCCCACAGCATCTCCTGCCTGTCTTGGGGCAGCCAGAGCTGGCTTGGGTGGGTGGTGGGAGCCGCAGCCGGGTGGGTGACCCTGCACTGGGATCACGATGGGGGTATCAGTGAAACATCTGCCCCAGCAGAGCCATTCGGCCTCGGGTTGGCCCCTGGTTGCCTCAAATTGCTTTGTCCCTGCTGCCTTGTCCTGGTGGTCCTTGCCTCGGTGCCTCCTTGAGCTTCAGTGGAAGGAGTTGAAATCCCTCTGGCAGGCGAATGTGCTGGAGAGGGGCTGCTGGAGCACGGCACAGGAACCTCACTGACTGGAAAAGCAGGAATAACTACCAAAACCCAACAGGAGGGAAGGGCTGCGGTGCTGCAGGGAGCCAGCAGCTGAGCTGCCTTGCGCTGGGTGATGCTCTGGGGCAGATGGCCCTGGCCTGCCTGGGCTGCCCAGGGTTGCACGCCACAGCTCACCTGTGGGTTGGCATCGCTGGGAAGGCAACGGGAGGGCTTGGGTAGCAAACTGGTGCTCTCAGCCTGCCCTTTCTCACTGCTGGGTGCAGCTCAGCCTCCTCGCAGCACGGGGGTTGGGTGCTTGCCTGCCAAGGGGCCATGCTCTATGCTTTTTTTCCTCTTGGGTGCAGGTGTTGGAGAGAGTGTCGGGCACGCCTGATCCTGCCTGGAACTGGGTTCCAGCTGGTCCGTGCTGTGAGTACGGGCTCATGGCCACACTGCCTCCAACCCCACGGCTGGTAGTGGACAGAACTGCTGGTCTTGCTTGTATTTGGGGTTGCCTGGAGGAGAAAGACCTGGGGGTGTTGGTTGACAGCGACTGAACAGGAGCCAGCAGTGGCCCAGGTGGCCAAGAAGGCCAATGGCATCTTGGCTTGGATCAGAAACAGTGTGACCAGCAGGTCCAGGGAGGTTCTTCTCCCTCTGGACTCGGCACTGGTGAGACCGCTCCTCGAATCCTGTGTTCAGTTCTGGGCCCCTCACCACAAGAAGGATGTTGAGGCTCTGGAGCGAGTCCAGAGAAGAGCAACGAAGCTGGTGAGGGGGCTGGAGAACAGGCCTTATGAGGAACGGCTGAGAGAGCTGGGGGTGTTTAGCCTGGAGAAGAGGAGGCTGAGGGGAGACCTCATTGCTCTCTCCAACTACCTGAAAGGAGGTTGTGGAGAGGAGGGAGCTGGGCTCTTCTCCCAAGGGACAGGGGACAGGACATAGAGGGAACGGCCTCAAGCTCCACCAGGGGAGGTTCAGGCTGAACATTAGGAAAAAATTTTCACAGAAAGGGTCATTGGGCCCTGGAACAGGCTGCCCAGGGAGGGGGTTGATTCACCTTCCCTGGAGGGGTTTAAGATACGGGTAGATGAAGTGCTGAGGGACATGGTTTAGTGTTTGATAGGAATGGTTGGACTTGATGATCCGACGGGTCTTTTCTAACCTGGTGATTCTATGATTCTATGAAATTGTTACTCGGAGCAGATGAACTCTTCCCTAGCGTGCAGAGAGCTCCTGGGGTGTGTGTGGCACAGTAGGACTGGAAGGGCTCAAGCCCATTAGAGCTTGTGGCTGCGGAGGCACCACGAGCTGCCCTGTGTGCAGGGACTCTGTGTGGTTGGATGCTGGATCACAACCCAGGCAGCTGTGACCTTCTGGGTAGCATCAAACCCCTTCTGGGCTGTGACAGAGTCTACATTGGGTTCTTTCTTGTGCAGAAGGAAGTGGTGGAGTGGGAGAGGCTGCCGGCTGCTGCATCCAGCGAGGAGCCTGTGGTGCCTGGGGCTCAGGAAGCCCGTGCTGCTTCTGTGCTGTCTCTTGGATGCTGAAATACGGAGCCTGGGGGGGGACTCGCCTGCCTGCCACCAGCCTGTAGGAGCACAGAGTGACCTGTGCCTCCTTTATGGCGAGGTGTGAACGGAGATGACGGCGAAAGAAATTCTAGGATGCAAGGGAGAGGGTGGGGGCTCAGTCTAACACCTCCTGAGGTGCCTAACTCCTCGCTGGGGGCTGTTGAGGGAGCGGGTGAGGTGGTGTTTGTTGTGTGCTGGGCTGCACAACTCGTCCTAGAGCCACTCTGACCTTGGTCCAGTCACTTACTGTGCTCCCTGCACTCTCTGGTGCCGCGATGCTGACACTCGCTGTTTTGCAAACAGCTCCTGTGGGTGTGCGTGAGCCCCGATACAGCATCTGAGGAGGGGTCCATGAGCTCCACGGGAACCCGGTGAAGGTGTCTGGTGGAGGAAGGCACAGGAAAGCTCTCCTACAGGCTTGTCTAGCTCTGTTGCACGTTCCTTTTTTTGCTTTTTCCTCTCTCGCCGGCCATTTGGGAGCCTTATACCAGCAGCCTAATATGTTGTGATGGTTGTTTTGCTGCAGGCGCCTCGGAGGAGCCCTGTGCCAAGGCTGCTGGGGTGCAGACCCCTCCGTGTCCCCCTTCCCACGCAATCCTGCTCAGAACTGACCCTGGACCCTTCTTGCTCTGATGCAGAATCCCCAAAGGGTGGAATGCAGCTGCTGGCAGGAGCCCTGGGTTGGGGATCCTGGAGGTAAAGCTGGCTGTAAACAGGTCCTGGTGTGCTGCTGCTTTGCATGCCGCATGATTTTCCCATGCGCACAGGCATTCCCAAAGCTGAAAGGAACTTTTCCCACTCTGGAAAAGGGTAGAAATGAAAAGTGGATAACATTGCTAAGGCAGCGTTGCTAGAGGAATTAAGAGCCAAGCAACAGCATCCATAGGAACCTCAGTTCTTCCCTTATCCCCTTGCACATCGAAGTTAATTGCATTTCCAACTGACACTTCAAGCTGTCCGGCCACGGTCGTCTGCGGCAGAGTCAGCGCGTAGTGGTTGCTCTGGGATATAAACCTCACCTCTGGTGTCTCTCTCTCTCGGGGATAACGTCTTTCCCAGGGCTGTTTACGCTGTGGTCAGGTCTTAGGAGCCCAGGGCTCAAGCTGAGCGTCTTGCCAGGTCTTTACGGGTATCTCTCGAAGGTGAGACTTGTCAGGCTTAAGCAGCGGATGAAATTTTTTTAATGGGTGTTCAGCAGCCACTGTGGAGATGCTTAAGGGCACACATTTTTTAAGAGCATAATGGATGTTAAGCTCTCAAAAATAATTCCGAAGTCTCTCTAGCCTGTGTTTCCCAAGCTATCGGTGCCCAACTTAAAATGAGAGAGCAAGTGGAATGAAAGAAAAGGCTTTTAGATGGTGCAGAGCACCAGTGTGGAGCTTCTGCTTTCTTTTGTGTGTCTGAGTTAGCTCTCAGTGCTTTGGGATGCTGAGCAGCAGGGTCTTAGTTGCCAGTGGGTGCATTGAGGACCCACATTAGAGAGCAGAGTTAAGGGTTTTCCCCATGTCAGTAAGATCTGTTGAGCAGAGTAAGCAGTGCCAGGCTCTAAAAACTTACTGATGGCAACCAGAGTCTTATGCAAAACTGCATGGAAGCTCTCCTGATGAAGCAGGGTGAGCAGACCCAGGGTGTGGAGCTGGAACAGAGCCTTCCCACCTCCTGCAAGGGGCAGGGAGGCTTGGGCTGAGCAGTTCTGCTCAAACTGTTGCAGGGAGCTGATGATGGAGCTGGTTTCATCTTGGAGAAGGAGCTTTCTCTTCCACTCTGTGCAGATGAGCCTTTCCTGGGGATGTGACAGCCGTGTGCAAGGGTTTCCTGCCTGGCCCTTGTTACTGTAGGAAGGAGACACTCTCTTCTGGCTGGTGCAATGACCCAGGGCTGGGAAACGGGTGAGGCACTGGCTCCATCCTTCCCCAGCTGCTGTTACCCCCTGGCTGGGAAGAAGAGACTGGCTGGATACGCTCCTGCCTTCCCCTTGAGGTCAGCTCCACTGTGGCTCTGCTTTCTGAGGTCGGCTTGTACTTGCTGAGGGCTTGGACCTGTTTGATAGAGCTTTTCCGTGAGGTGTGCCCTGTGTCTGCTCTCCCTTGGGCTGTGGGAACAGTGCTTGTCTCCAAGCAACGCTGGCGTCTCCGGGAGGGTGATGCTGGCGTCTCCGGGAGGGTGATGCTGGCGTCTCCGGGAGGGTGATGAGGTTGGGGTGCAAGTTACTTGTGCAAGGTCTTTCTGCTCCTTTCTGCTCCTTGCTTGGGTTTGGAGGCAGATGTTGATCTGCCTTGAGGTGGTAGATCCTGGACACATCGTTGTGTGTGTCTTGCAGGCAGGAAGATGTAAGAAAAATGGAAGGTTTGGGAATGATCAGGGAAAAATGATTCCTTGATGTATGTTTTGATGCAGAAATGTCACCTGCTGCTTCTCTAGTTTGGCCTAAGCCCTTGCTTCAGTTCTAGTAGCAATTGGTGTGTAATTATGGAATTTGGAATATATTTTTTTTCTGATTTGGAAAATCTTTGGCCTTTCTTGGGAACATCTCCCAGAAACAATGTCTTTGAGTGGCTGAGCAGCAGGAAGTCCCAGAGAAGGGACCGCACACTTCCAGTGCTGGTAGTGATGGATTTTGGTAAGCAAACATCCCATTTTCCACTCCTTTGTTGGTGGGACATGTGTGAGCCATGGTGACCTTGTATTTGCCCAAAAGGCTGCTGTTTCTGGGCTCTGCTTGCCTGCATTCACCCCAAAGGCAGCTCTGCATTCTCTGCCCCCATCACTTCCAAGTCCTAGGAGTCCACCCTGGCTAACCCAAGGGACAAAAAGCTCTATGTTATCCTCTTTCTTGAAAGCTGTGAGAATCAGGGCCCCTCAAAACCATGAGGTGAGGGTGCATCACGAACCTCTGGCACCCCAGAGCCTCCTTACTCCGTTTGGTTTGCACATCTAGATTTCCTTTCCTGCTTCTCCAGGCACCGCTCATCCCTGCTTGGGCTGGGAGAGCCTTTCTGGATAATTGCTGCTGGAGTGACCGAGGGTGGAAGGACGCCCTCCCACCCAGCACGAGTTTGCAAGTTTTCTGAGCTCCCAGTTGTGTTGCTGCTGCCTCTTAGGAGAGGAGGAACCACGCAGGAGTCTCTGCTCCTCAGCACAGCTGCACTGGGGCTGTCTGCAGCTTCCAGGCACCACAGCTCTTCCCCAGATGGAGGACGGGGGCCTGGGAGCATTGGCTGTCTGCTGCTTTTCTACCCAAAAAGGCCTGGAGGCTGTTTGAGGAGGCTGTTTGACGCTGCTGCTCTGCTGTTACCCATTGAATTGCGCCGAAACCCGTGCTCCCTTCCGTTATCCCTGAAGATGGCTGCGAATGACTCTCCTCCTCCTGACATGTGCGTGATCTGTGCACGCTTGGCTCTCCTCTCTTCCCAGGCAGCTGGTGGGTTATTTTTGGTTCTGTAGCGGCCCAGATCTGGTTTCTGCTGGGGCAAGTCCCTGCCCAGAACAGCTCTTGCATCCCCTGGGCTCACGGGAGATGAGATACTCCGGCTTTCCCTTGCTGCTTGGCCAGAGCCCTCAGGGATGCTCCGATGCTCACCTGCCGAAGGGCTGGTCTGTCGCCTCTGTGGAACGTCTACAGAGAAGATGATGTCAGCCAGGTCTGCAGGGACTCACCTGGACGTATCAACCCCAGAAACCCGATCTGTGGGCCTCTCTGCGGGGAGAGGGATGGGCAGGAGCAGCTGGTGCTGTCGAGGCGCTTGGAAATCCAAGCCAACACCTAGTCACGTGTGTCCCCCCTTGGCTCGCAGGCTGGAGGGACGGCAGCCCCCTTCCCTCAGCTCCTGGCCTCCTGCCAGGGTCCTGCAGTGGAAACTCCTTTTGGAGGGGGCATTTGGGGGGCCGGAGAGTTTGCTGGGAGCGGCTCTGGGGAGACGCTGGGACCTCCTGCCCAGGCGTTCCTTGGGAAGGGGTCAGGGTGGGAAACGTGGGTGCTGTTGTTCGGCTACCTCACTGCAAGGATGACCCCCCTCTCGAGCCCCACTGCAACTCTGGGATGTTTTAGCCTGATGTTTGAGCCCTTTCTCAGAATCAAGGTTCACCTCAGCAGTCCTGGAGCAGACTGGTATTCTGTATATCCTGATATCTGGTCTGATGCTCGCGATGGATGCTCCAGAGCCTGCGTGTCTGGCAGTGCAGGTGGGGTAAGAGTGTGTTCTCAGGCAGTGCTCGCTGCCGTGGCTCGGGACACCGCATCCTAACATTCCAGGTGTCCAACGGGGAGAACTGGACTAAAATCATGGTGTACTTGCAAGACGCTGGCAGGCAAAGGGCTGCCAGAGATGCTGCAGCTTGACCCGGGTATTGGAGCTGCCCTGGGCATCAGGGGAGGCTGCAATGCTACCCAGTCCAGTGCTCTCCATCCTCCCTGGCACAGCTTCTGAGCCAGGACGGCTTTTTCTCACTGAAAACTGTGCCCTTTCCTCCAGGGAGGGAGCATCAACACATCCTCCCACGCTCCTGCTCATCCCTTTTCAACAAAATGCCGCTCTGACGTTTCTCTCTGCTCCTGGCAGGGACTGAAGCTGTTTCCAGTCTCTAAGTGTGGGGCTGCTGGTGTAGGCTCACAGGTCTGGGCTCTCCTACACCAAGCATCCCCCTTTTTCTTCTCTGTGTGGGTTTTCTGACTCACCTCCCAGGACTGTCCTGGCTCCCAACTCTGCGAGGCTGGCTCCTGCCAGCTCTTCTGTGGGAGAGCTCATCTCCCCATGAAGCCTGAGGGTCTCAAATGCTACCAAAACCAGAACTAAATCAGCCGTGAATAGGCTTTAACTTACTATTCAGAAATACAATAGAAAAATCAAATAGATTCTACATCTCCTTCAGCTGTCTGTGTGCCTGGTTTGCTTTGTTGCAGGTGACTGGGGGAAAGAAAACAGGTTTGTTATGAAAGCACCAGGTCCAAACTGCCCCGCGCTGTTAATTTGGAAACCACAAGATGTGAAAGAGGTGGCTCGTGTGGTCCAGGGCTGCTGTAGGTGGGGGCAAGATGAGGCTGAGGTTGGTGACTCTGCAGTGTTCAGAGATGACCTGAGCTCCGCGTGGCACAGTGGGTTTGGTGTAGATGGCTTTGTCCAGCTGTTCATCCCCACCAAAGCTCTTGCAGAAGACAGGCTGCCTCCTCGTGCCTCTTGGGGTTTGGCTGTACAGCACAGAGCACGTCTCGTGCCTCGGTGCTGGTTTGTGCTCTGCTTATTCCTTGGCCTGGTTGCTCTGTTTGGCTGGGCACAGGCCTTGGCAAAAATCACCTGGACCACCTCCTGCCCAAGGAGGGGGTTGAGTCACCTTCCCTGAAGATGTTTAAGGGATGGATGGACGAGGCACTGAGGGACATGGTTTAGTGATTGATGGGAATGGTTGGACTCGATGATCCGATGGGTCTTTTCCAACCTGGTGATTCTATGATTCTATGACTTGCCGTGTGCAGGTACAACCTTGCTGCAGCCTTGTTTCAGGTTGAGCCTCGCTCGCCACGTGAAGCCGAGCAGGGTTTGCAGAGGCAGGTGGGAAGTGGAGAAAAGGGAAGAGCTATAACAGCTTGTGCTCAGCTTCTTGGTGTGTGATGGTCCTGAATAGTGTCCCCTCTCTTGCCTCTTGTAGGTGTCCCCTCCCTTCCCAGCTGCATCCCAACCTTGGATGAATCAAGACATCCAGAGTCTGGTCCCACTGATGTAAAGGTTGCAGGTTCAGGCTGCCTTAAACAACCAAGACTTGCTCTGCCCGTCAGACGGATACCCCAGGGGCAGACTGGAAGGGTGTGGAGTGGAGGCTTCTCTTTGCAGAGGTAGGATGGGAACATTTTCTGGTCTTGCCTGTCTGGTTTAGCACTCCCGGCTGGGGCTGGATGATCCAAAAGAGAGCTTGATCTGAGATGCGAGGCTATGACGTTATTATTTAAAACTTCTAAGGCATGAAGCTTTAACTTGGGCCCAGGTTCACCTGATAGACCTGATCTGCCAGGGATGGGGTGGTGGACACAAGGTCGGATGTGATGCCTGCTGGTGGAGGGTTGTGCTGGTGCAGCTCCAAACAAGAATCCTAGAATCACCAGGTTAGAAGAGACCCACCGGATCATCGAGTCCAACCATTCCTATCAAACACTAAACCATGTCCCTCAGCACAGTTATGGGATTGCGTTCTCTGTCCCTTGCCTTCAACAAGCTGTGGACCTCAACTTTATGTTTGAAATCAGAGCTTTAGGGGGTTGAAGCTGGCCGCCTTTGGCGTCCCAAAGGCTGGACTCACACCTAGAGTACAGTGTGTCCTCATCTCTCTGGAAAGAAATGGGCATTTTATGTGGCTGAGTATGGCCAGATGAGTCCTGCCAGTGATGGAGAATCTACTTGACTCTGCCAGAGCCTGAACGATGCCTGTACCCATGTGGAACGATGCTTGGTCCAGCTTGTCCTTCGAACCATGAGAAGAGGCAAAAAGTGACATTCTAATCCCTGATACCATTCTTTACCCCATCCTGAGGGGTAGGAGGGGGAGATACCCTTGTCAGAGCTGCTGTCACCACAAGTGCCCCTGCGGGGAGAAAGGGCTGAATACCAGCAGCACACGGAGATGGTGGGAGGTGTCCTGGTGGGAGCTCACAACAGCTTGAAACAGCCACCGTTTCTGGGGTTGCCCCATATAGTTAAGCTCTGCAGGGTATCAGAGGGCTGCAGCTCCTGGAGCTGAAGGGAGCTGCTGATGTCTTATATTCCTCAGGAGGACAAAGGGCTGGGCCATCCCCCGTGGCAGCAGTGTCAGGACTGTGCCGAGCTTTGTATCTAGGAGGTCTCCACTTGGTGAGGTTTGCCCACCCACCCACGGCAGGAGGAGAGGCGCTTTGTGGTCTGGAGGCAGCCCAAAAGCTTGGGGACCCTTCATCTTCCCACCTTCCTGGCCACTCGCGACCATCGCAAGGCCATGCCCTCTTGTTGCGGGCAGCAGGGTTCAGCCTTGTGGTTTTGCCTCTCTGAATGTCACGGTCCATTTCTCCTTTAGGAACTTGCAACCTGCTCCAGAACAGAGCAACTGCCTGGCTCTGCCTGAAGGCAACCTGCCCCTGGCACCGCAGCCGTGCCAGATGCTGAGGTGTGGAGAGCTGCGCCGAAATCGCTGTTTCAGATGGAGCCGCTTGCTCCTACCCTGGTGGGAGGGATGTCACGTACCAGTTGCTTGCTGCAAGAGACGTGTGAGTGCACAGTTGAAGCAGAGAGCTGCTGGGATGCCCACCAGAGGGGAAAGACGAGCTTTGCCCTTGCTCTCAAGCCCAGGGCTGTGAACTGCAGGATGGTGGAAGGGTGGAGGTGGTTGTTCACCAACAGGGTACAATAGATACGTCTGGATGCTGCTGTCAAACACCCCTGCTTTGAGCATTTCCATGTTATGGTTGGATTTGATGATCTGGTGGGTCTCTTCCAACCGGGTTATTCTATGATTCTATGTGAGGGGAGGCTGCTTTGCAGGTGGCAGGTAGGCAAGTGCTGTCTCTGTGCCACGGGTGCGTTGCTTTAGGTGGAGAGGAGCCCGGTCCGTGCTGCAGAAGAGGGGAGCTGCTCTGGGGAAGGCTGCCTGCGCTTGGCAGATGGGTTGGAATAGAAAGAGTCTCTTCCAAGAAGCCCTTGATGGAAATGAGCCTTGCACAGCTCTGCGGGTGGGCTGTGGGGGTGAAGGGTTGGGAGATGACATGCAGGATGGCTGCTAAATTTAGGAGGAGACCATGTTGTTGGTTGTCTCCTTGCCTCCTGGCCGCGGCTCGTAGCCTAGTCCTGACTGCACCTGTGAGCTCTGCCTTGCCTATCTTTGGCCATGCATGGGAGGAGGTTCTTGCCTTCCACCTCCCCTTGCATCCTTGAGACCTTTAATCTTGCAGGCTGCCTCAACCAGCCCCCTTGGGGAAGGAGGTGGTTAATTAACCCCTTCTCCCTGACTCCTCACTGTGCGTGTTTCTGGACCCTGCTGGCTCATGACCCCCCTCTGCAACGTGTCTGTGAAGTTTGTTACCTGCCCTGTACAGATTTCCCTGGTGGGAAGGAGAGGTGATGCTGTGAAGGCTCCAGCTCCCATCATGAGTGTCTGCCAAGGCATGGGGAACTCTTCTCAGCCTGGCTTAGCTTGTGAAGGTGTCTGGGCTGTTCTCTGGGTCCAGACTCCAGACAAGATGTGAGGACATCATCCCTGAGGTGGTGTGGGACCTGGAAGGGACAGGCACTGCTGCACTCCTAAGCTGGAAGGAGGCAGGCATCCCTCGCTAGGGTGGCACTGGCACTTGGAAATGAAGCAAGATCCGTAAGAGCTGGGCTACTTTAGGGCCTTCCTCCAATTCTCTGGGCATTGCTGCTTCTTTCCTGTCCTCACCTGTCCTGAGAAGGCTTGGCACATTGCAGGTGTGCCCTACCTGAAGCTAAACCCAACCAGGGTACAATTCCACTCACCTAAAATTTCCAGCTGGCTTTGTGCCTGGGGGATGGTGGGGTGATGTTGCTTGCCTTGTCCAGGCTCTAAAAGAAGAAGGAGAAGGAAGAGGGGACTGGATCCACAGGCACCAGGGCTCACCAGCATCCTGCTGCGTGTGCAGGAACCGCTGATCCTGCAAAGGTGCCATCGCTGCCTCCTGCATCTGTTCCTCTGAGGAGCAAGGGATCGTGTGTATGTGCATATAGAGGGGTACCCACACCCCTCTGTGTGTGATGCAAAGGGAATCCAGCTCTGCTCTCCCCACGCCAGGCTGTGCTTTGGGCTCCAGTGCAGACGATGGGGTGCCTGGGAGAGGGGTGCTGCCAGTGGGCTTCTCCCCTTCCACGCCAGGGTTAACCTCCTCTAGCGATGTCTCATGTGGCTGGGCCAGATCTGCCTTCTGCAGTTGGGGTAGCGGGGAGGGAAGAAGGAAGCTGGTTGTGCAGTTGTTCAGAGAAATCAAATGTGAAAGGAGTGGGAATGCAGTGGCGCAGGGCAGGGCATCTTTGAGGGGAACCTGCGTGCTACTTGCACTGGGTCCTCCAGCTTCCTCCCAGCCCAGATGCTGAGCTCAGCGCTGCTGAGACACAGGGAACGGCGTCCCTTGAACCCTCCTTCCCTCTCCCCACACAGTGTGGCTGAGGGTTAGCAGTAAAACCGACAAATGCCTCATCCTAGAACTGTGCCTCCTGCCAACTTCTCTTATCAGACCCCGCGCTTTCGCCTGGAGCCTGTAGCTGTGAGGATGGAGATGGGGGGAACAGGCTGCTGTTAGGCTGCTCTCTTTGCCTGCAGCCTGTTTGCATTCATGATTGCATCCGTGCATTAAAGCGCTTTGAGCTCCTCGTTACCAAAGTGCAGACTCTGAGTTTTAATGAGCCACCCGTGGGAGCCGGGACTGGGAGAGACGACGCACCGTCCTGCTGAAGCGAAGCAGAGCTTGACAACAGGCGCTGCTGCCTGGAAACGGTGGGCAAAGGCTTTATTGACCACTGGAGGTCACTTTTTCAATAATGCAGTACAATCCAACTTTATTTTGTCAGTACCTTTCATGCAGGCTGCTTCTGAGCTGCTCGACAGACCCAGCGCGAAGGGAGGGAGAGGAAAGACGACTTCTCGAGCTGGGGAGGTGGTGGCTGCTCAGCAGCGCGGGGTGCAGAGGAGAAGGCTCTTGTGATTCAGCCAAGAGCTAGAGGAGAAGAGCAGAAAATGAAGCAGCCTGATGCCGCTCCCCTGTGCTGTAGAGGCACCTTCAGGGTCTTCAGAAGCAAATAAGCGTGTTTGGCCCTGGAGGGGAGGGCTGGAGGAAGGGTGGAGGAGGCAGGATGGTGCTGGGGAGGGATGGCAGGATGGTGCTGGGGAGGGATGGCAGCTCAGCACAGGCTGGGTGCCACATAGGGAAGGTCAGCCTGCTTTTCTTAGCTGGAGCCAGCCAGCTGAGGGGAAGCGAAGGCCCTACAGAAATCAGATTTCTGACCTACGCGGTCAGAAATCCAGCTTGCCGCAGCTGTTTGCTTCTAGAGCGAAGGTGCTTTCAGAAACGCTGCGAGTCGAGCTCGCAAAAGAGCTCAGACGTGGGCAGGCTCAGGCCGTTTCTGAGCCAGAAATTCTGCTTGAATCGTGATGCTTTGCCCTCTGGTGCCCAGTCGTTCCTGAGAAAGGATTGTGATGCCCCTGCCTGCCCTGCCTGCCTTTTCCAGGCGTCGAAGCGAGGTTTCTGCACAGACTCATGCCCCACAAGGGCTTCATCGTGCAACTCCTCTCAGCCCTATGCAGGCAAAACCCTGAATGCTCTCCCTGGGCAAGAGGAGCTGTTGAGGACTGTGAGAAGAGTGTCTTTAGTCACCTCAAAATCCCATCTTGGAGTGAGAAGGGACGTCCTTGGATCCTTTGATGTTGGCACCACCGAAATGAGCAGATCTGGGGTTTTTTTTGCTAACTTGATATTCTTGTTCCTCTTTGAGAGATGGGAGAGAAATAACTGTTTTTCAAATCTGCTTCTACAGCTCAGGGAGGAAGGGGCTGGGTTTGCATGGAAATGCCCCTTGGGTCTGGGCAGGGAATTGCTGCCTTGCAGGAGCCGCCCTCCACAAGTTGCTTTGGGAGCGGGATGGGTAAGGACTGTGAGTGTTTAACCAGCACAGCAGATGGGACTCAAGACATGTCAGAGCAAATATTTAAATTATAAAGCCACTTTTTGGCCTATAAACCACGTGCTCCGTGGCTCCCAGTGCCCATGGATGTGAACTTCACTGTTTGCTGCCCTGCCGATCGGCAAGACTCAGCTAAAGGTGCTGCCTTGGGTTAGTGTTGGGTTTTTCCTCTTTCCTCCAGCTCTGGGGTTTTATTTAATGTATTTGTTTGGTGTTTTTATTTATGGAAGGGCTTTTCCTGCTCTCAGCAGAGTGGAATGGGAAATGATTTCTCTGCCAAGGGAATCTGTATCCCACTCGCTGCCCGCTGTCCCTCTCCCCTTCCTACTCACACAACAGTTTTCACCATCTCAGCTGCCATTGCTGGAGCAGCAAATGGTGAATCTTCCATGCTGGGAGGCAGGAGCTTCCTCCCTGTGCTGCCTTTTTGCTCTAGTACAGCCTGGGAAGTGGGGATGAAGATGATGCTGGTGGAGTGGAGCTCCAGGTCTCCCTTTACCCTGTAACATTAGTCTGGGGTTCCTGGGGTTGGACAGACACCAAGGCTCAGTGACGTGTAGCCAGATCCTGGTGGGTGTCTTCCTGCTGCCTCAAATTCATTTTGCAAAAGGCTGAACTGAGGAACCACGTCTCCAGAAGGTGGTAAGGCTGGGATCTCATGTCCTCTTTCGCTCCAAAATACATCAGGTGTAAGTGTCAGGTTCCCAGAAACGATCCTTGACTCGTTTACACAGCGTGGAGTGGTCTATGGTTTGCTCTTCTTTGCTGCTTCGTCTTTCAGCCTGGGTCCCACGGAGCCAAGAACTGACGTGGCTGCTAACACGGGCAGCTCTGCTCCTGAATGAGCAGAAGAAAAATAAATAGCATCTCAAATTGCAGCCTGTGTGTGATGGGCCAGATTTCTGCTCTCTTTCCAGACCTACAACTCGGGGTAGTTACTTGTACCTTGCATCTGCAGTGAAAGTAAGATGGTAATTGGGCCCAGGGATATTTTGGGATAGACCCAATTTAATCTCCCGGTGCTTCCATTTCTGCCTTGTATTCAACCCTGCTCAAACTTTCCTAGGAGAGTTGCTAACATAACTTGCTGGTGTGTCTGCAGTGCTTTGAGATCCTCAGATGCGAGTGGTTATAGATGCTTTTAATAGCAATTAACTCCTCTGGAATGGAAGTCCAGAGCAAGGGGAAATTCATAACGGATAAGAAAAGCCGTGTTGGTGTGCTGGGTTAAACCCAGCATCATGCCCTCTAATTATGTAGCGGTGGCCTAGGCTGCCAGAGGAACCGGTGAGGATGGGATGGTTGCGCTCGGCTGGGGGGAACCAGGGCTTGATTTGGCACCTGTTGAGATCAAGGGGCCTTTGATTTCGATGGGGATTGAATCAGGCACTGCGATATCAAATAGGCCAATCAGATAATGACTTCAGATCGTCTGAGAGATTCGTGTCCCTGAGTTGGGGCAGGCGGGGTAAATTGGGCAGCCAGCTGGGCGAGGCTGCGTGAGCCGCCAGGCTGACGACTTGTCCCTAATGAAACGGGACGTCCAGCAGCAGACTGGTGACAAAGATGCTCTGGTAGCTGGGATAGGGTATGGATTGCGGTGCTACAGACTAGGAGAAGCCTGGCTGGAAAGCTGCCTGGAGGAGAGGGACCTGGGGGTGTTGGTTGACAGCGACTGAACATGAGCCAGCAGTGGCCCAGGTGGCCAAGAAGGCCAATGGCATCTTGGCTTGGATCAGAAACGGTGTGACCAGCAGGTCCAGGGAGGTTCTTCTCCCTCTGGACTCGGCACTGGTGAGACCGCTCCTCGAATCCTGTGTTCAGTTCTGGGCCCCTCACCACAAGAAGGATGTTGAGGCTCTGGAGAGAGTCCAGAGAAGAGCAACGAAGCTGGTGAGGGGGCTGGAGAACAGGCCTTATGAGGAGCGGCTGAGAGAGCTGGGGGTGTTTAGCCTGGAGAAGAGGAGGCTGAGGGGAGACCTCATTGCTCTCTACAACTCCCTGAAAGGAGGTTGTGGAGAGGAGGGAGCTGGGCTCTTCTCCCAAGGGACAGGGGACAGGACAAGAGGGAATGGCCTCAAGCTCCGCCAGGGGAGGTTCAGGCTGAACATTAGGAAAAAATATTTCACAGAAAGGGTCATTGGGCACTGGCAGAGGCTGCCCAGGGAGGGGGTTGAGTCCCCATCCCTGGAGGGGTTTAAGGCACGGGTGGATGAGGTGCTGAGGGACATGGTTTCGTGTTTGATAGGAACGGTTGGACTCGATGATCCGGTGGGTCTTTTCCAACCTGATGATTCTATAATTCTATGATTAGATGCTCTCCCTGCCAGGAGACCCAGTAGGGGCCTGTGATCCTCTCCCACCTTTTTTCTGGGTGGGAGCTCATGCAAGGGCTGGTGTGCAGGATAGTGGCTAGAGCTGCTAAAGAGAGAGGCTTTTGGGGTGGTCTTGCATTGTTAAGCCTGTTCTTCCAAGCTTCCACATGCTTCTTGCAAGAAAGGTGGGTGTTTTTCATTTTTTCTTGCAGCCCTCGGGGTACCAAACTGACACCTGAAATAATCTCTTCTAAATCGGGAAACCGGGCACAGCAAGAGGCGTGCTATCACGGGAAGGATGCTCTGGTGCTCCTCAGAGATGTTTATTCTCCAGGATGCTTGTTTGTGGGGTTGTTGTCTTGAGGCTTGAGGTTTCTGATCTTGAGTCTGACTGTCCTGGCAGGAAACCTGTTCTGTAGCATGAGGCGTGATCCTTTTCCCAGGGTCCCCAGGGAATTTTACCCTACTCTTGCAGGAACATGAGATGTTCGCAGTGTCCCTGTCCTCTCCTCCTCTATGGCTCATTCACTGGAGTTCTTGGTTGGTTTCCATTTGGCAGTGCCTGGGAAAGGGTGTGATGGTTCACCAGGCAGGTGGGAAGTATTCTGGGATGGGCTACATCTCTACAGTGACTATAACTTCACTCATCTCTCTGCTACTAAATTTACCTCATGCCATGGCTGCTCTGCTGGGAGACCGGTGGCTGTTGTGTGGTGGCCAGCTCTGAAACAGCTCCTCAACAAATGCCCAAGGCTCAGGGTCTCACTTCGTTTCTGTCCTTGTAGATGGAAAGATTTGGATGTGCTGCTTTGCAGGGTTTGGAGCCTGCAAAGCCTGGTTCCTCTGGCTTTGTCTAGCAGTTGGTTTTTAAGCCACAAGCTCTAATTCTGAAGCTTGTGCAGTAATGTCTTTCTCTATGTGCAATGTATGACATCTTAGCAGAGTTTGCACCCCAGTCCATCCCACGATCTCTCTCTGTGGCTGCAGGGATGTTATCTCTGAGGTCTCTACCTGCCCCGATAAATTTGGTTGGAAGTGGGTCAGTAGGTTTAAAAGCTCTGGGGAGATATGAAATTATGGGCATCATGCCATGAAAAAAACAGGCTGAAGTCAAATTGAAGGCAACAATGAAGTCTTAGAAAGGAATGGAGAGAAGAGGCAGTGGATCAGCAGATGCAGAAATCCCTCTGGGTCCTATCAAGTGTTTTGCCAGTTTCTAATACTGAGTAAAATATAGTATCTGAGGGATCAGATCACTGGGTATTCCCTCTGGATGGGGAGACCCTGGCTTGAATATTTGTCTGGTGACTCATCTTCTGGAGCTGTCAGAGCAGAGTTCTGGCGTGGGGTTATCGGTGACATTGGTTTCAGGCTATTTGGGAAAAACTACTTGAAGAAGATGCTTAAACAGCATCATCCAGCTCTCTGCTACTAAAGCTCTGTTTCCTGGAAACTTGGATTCAGCAGCAGCAAACAAAGCCCTTCTGGGGTGGCCTGAGCATCCAGAGCTGGGGTTTGCAGGGGAAGGGGCAAGCAGAGTGGTTCTGGCAGGAGAGTGCTCAGCTGCTGTTGTCTCCAGCAGGGCTTGGGGGGAACCAGACCGCAAAACTTGCTTCGCAAAAGCATCTCCTGAATTTGCAAGACTCATCGAAGGGCTCTTCCAAGTCTCCAGCAGCATGTGGCTGTTTCGCAAGATCCTCCTCTGTGAGCCAAGAGGTGGGTCACTGGCAGCTGAAAAAATGGAAGAGGTCAATGCAGGAGAAGGAGGGAATAGAATCATAGAATCATAGAATCACCAGGTTAGAAAAGACCCATCGGATCATTGAGTCCAACCATTCCTATCAAATACTAAACCATGTCCCTCAGAATAGTTAAACAACCTTCATGAAAGGTGCTTAAGAGCCTGCGTGCTGGAGTGAGGTGTCAGGCCCATATAAAGGAAGTCCTACAAGGAAAGCCTGCGAAGGAGATGATCTAGTTAGATTTTTTACTTTGCTTTTTCCTTTAATCCATCGCAGAGACTCTTCCAAAGCAGGGAACAGACGTGACAAGTCTGTTCTGTGCTGCAAAGAGGATATGGTGGGAAGGAGAGGACCACACAGCCTTCATGATGCTGTGGTGATGGATTGTCCTTGCTCCAGAGTCTGATCTAGGAACACGCTGCCCCTTTCTGTTGCTTTTGGAGAGCCGTGTGTCAGCTGTAGCTGGTCTTGAGGACTGCCTGGCTCCATTCTTTTGGGATCAAGGAGTCGGAGACAATCTGTGTGGACAGCAT
Source organism: Phaenicophaeus curvirostris (assembly GCF_032191515.1). Classification (NCBI taxonomy): domain Eukaryota; kingdom Metazoa; phylum Chordata; class Aves; order Cuculiformes; family Cuculidae; genus Phaenicophaeus; species Phaenicophaeus curvirostris. The sequence goes on from NC_091411.1 coordinate 7,369,257, forward strand.
AAGAGTTGCAGATGGTCCGCTTGCAAAACTGTAGAATTACTGGGAGGGGGAGAGGGTTTCACTCGTATCTCTTCCAATAAATCAGCACAGCCTGGGCCTCCCTGCCCCTGTGGGCACTTGCGTGCATGCATTTGAGAGAAAATCCAAACCATCCTTTGCTTTACTGATCCCAGCTCAGGGCTGCCCAGCTTTGCACCAGGTCAGCGATTACTTAAATGCCAATAACGTCGTCTCAAGCGGTAAGTAAAGCAAAGCTTGCCTGTGCTGGGCTGCTCTGCGACTTCGCTGTTTCGAGTACAAACAGCAAGCTGTTCCTGCGCGTGGGCTCCCGTTGCTGCCAGGAAAGCTATTCTCAGTCGGGAGAGAGAAATGAGCTGTGCAAAAAGAAGGCACCTCTCTTATCGATAGGCATCGCTTGCCAGTTCAACCAGTATGTGCTGGTTCTGCTGCCCAGGGCTGGCTCGGGAGGTTTGATACGGGCATGTGTTTGATGCGGGTGACCCTTTGGACCGTGCCAGTGTTGACAGAGAATTGCTGGGGCTGCTGAAGCTAAATCAGTGTGACCTGTCCTGAGTGGGATTGTGCAGCGGTTACTCGCAACAGGAACAGAGCGAGACACTGCAATGTGACACAGTCCCCGTGCGTCGCGTTGGTGTTGAAAGCAAAGTCCCAGTGCTGCTCCCAAGGCATTTTCACCCCTTCTGGCCTCAAAAGAACAATAGCATCGAGATGCCTTGGGCTGCTTTTTGGGCTTCTTTAGACTCTTTAGCGTTTTTCCTTGGGTGATGTTTGAAGCTTGCTGAGGATGCTGCCCTCGCGCTGCACGAGGAAGGGATTTTTTTTCAGCCCTTCACTTGCATCTTTCAGGAGGAAACTCCTGGGAGTTTAAAAAGAAATGTTGACACTGACCTTCCTTTTGGAAAATTTCAGCTCCTGGTGGAGGTGTCTGCGTGTCAAGCGGAGCCCTTGAAGCTGCCGACTGGGCAGAGGGTGACGGAGCCTCTTTGTGCTGTAGCTCCAGGGCTCTGATTTTCAGCAGTGCTGGGCTGGTGGGGTGCCGAGCTGCGGGAAGGCTCCGTGGGCGCCTCTATCTCCCGCAGATCTGGGACCCACTGGAGTGTGTCTGCCCCGACGCCAGCCTGCCCTCAGGTCTGCTCTTGGCTGCTCACAGGGTTTGTGCGCGTGCCTGCCCTGCAATCCCTTGGCCCGTTGAGGAGGTGGAGGCTGCCTGTGGGGTGGCTTTCACCCCCAGTTCAACATGGGGAAGCAAGACAAGGGGAGACGATTGGGGATGCTTGTATCAGAAACGGCGTGACCAGCAGGGCCAGGGAGGTTATTCTCCCTCTGGACTCGGCACTGGTGAGACCGCTCCTCGAATCCTGTGTTCAGTTCTGGGCCCCTCACCACAAGAAGGATGTTGAGGCTCTGGAGCGAGTCCAGAGAAGAGCAACGAAGCTGGTGAGGGGGCTGGAGAACAAGAGGAACGGCTGAGAGAGCTGGGGGTGTTTAGCCTGGAGAAGAGGAGGCTGAGGGGAGACCTCATTGCTCTCTCCAACTACCTGAAAGGAGGTTGTGGAGAGGAGGGAGCTGGGCTCTTCTCCCAAGGGACAGGGGACAGGACGAGAGGGAATGGCCTCAAGCTCCACCAGGGGAGGTTCAGGCTGGACATTAGGAAAATATTTTCACAGAAAGGGTCATTGGGCACTGTCAGAGGCTGCCCAGGGAGGGGGTTGAGTCACCTTCCCTGGAGGTGTTTAAGGGACGGGTGGATGAGGTGCTGAGGGACGTGGTTTAGTGATGGGAATGGTTGGACTCCATGATCCGGTGGGTCTTTTCCAACCTGGTGATTCTATGAGTCTATGATTTTGCCATATTTCCCCCCTCCTCTCCCAAGAAATAGCCCCAAAAGCCATGTAAGGATGTGGGAACTCTTGGAGAAGAAGACCCCAACCCAACTCTGCCTCGCTGGGACGCAGTCCCCTCTTCTCCCAACCCTCTGAGGAGCCACAGGGAGCCTTGAATCAGGGAGATGGTGTGTCCCCCACCATGGGGGAGGTCCCCATCCCTCTGCGGGTCCCTCACCATGCCGGATGTCACGGAGCCAGCCGGGCTGCCCCAGCCCTCGTTACAGCTGAGCTCCCAGCCCCAAACAATGGGGCCATTGAGGGGCTGGAGCTGGGGCTGAGGCCGTCGGGCGGCAGAGGGGGAGGACAGCTGAGCCCGCTTGTTCCACCCTGGCCAAGCTACCACCCAAAATAGGCACCTGGTGGCCATTTGGAGGCTGGGCCTCTTTGTCTGGAGGCCACGGCTTGTTTGCGCATGGGGATTTTGTGGCCTATTTAAGGCTTGGAGTGGGGCGGGGGGAAGGAGGAATCCTGGCATTTGTGTGAACTTGTTTTTATTTGGGTTTTTTTGGTGTTAGAAAGGCAGGATTGCTGGTATTTTTATCTCTGTTCCACACCTTCCCGTAGGTGCTTGTGCTTCCTTGTGAGCTGGGTGCCTCTGTCCTGGTGCAAGAGTGAGAAGCTCGCTCTGCTGGTTGCCGTGACGGCTGGGTGATGGGGATAAGGGGCAGAAAGAAGGAATGGTGGGATTGTGGTGCTGCCAAAGCCCTTGACGAAGTGATGCTGTCAACAGCTGGTGAAGCCACTAAGCTGTCTCTGTTGTACGCGTTTGCCATCTCCATCCACCACCCTGGTTGCTAGTCTTGGGCTCCTCTGTTGCCAGAGCCACCTCCTGCCCCATGGCGTGTGCATGGGTGCCTGCAGATAGCAATTCCCCGTCCTCCCTCTCCAGACCCCCTCCGATCCGCTTTCCTGGCACTGAAACGGATGCTGTCTGGCTCTTGTAGACAGCAAGCATCTGCTGTGCCCAGTGGCTCTGAAAATCTCGCCTCTTCCTTAGCCGTGAGTGGATTTAAGGACTCGGTGTGAGGTGGTTTTGGTTCGAGCCCGCTCCGAGTTGTGCTGCTGGAAGCAGGGGTTATGTGTGCATGGGGAGGGGTGTAAAATTAATGCAATATTTGGATCAGCTCATTAACTAACTGTGCTGGTCCAAATCTTGCCCTTGGAGGCAAGTGTGCTGCTGCCAGCACCATCAACATAAAGACTCTCCCCAGCACAGCCAGGGATAGGATTTGGCCTGTTTATATTCATGGTGCAAAAAGAACCGAAGGATTAATGACTGATTACTTCTCAGGCCAGCAGGAGCTCTGGGTACCCATCTAGTCTGCAGATAAAATGCAGGGTAGACCAAGACAAAGCTTTGCAACAGAATCCTCCCAATTACCTCACCCGTCTCCCCGCGCGCTGTAAAATGCACTGTCAGCTCTGAAACCAGCTAGCCAGCACTCAGCCCCGAGATGAAACATCCCCTGATGCTGCGCTGAGCTGCTCTGTGAGGTTTTGGGGAGCAAGCCTCTATCGACCCTCCCCCGTCTTGCCCCTTTTCCCAACCTGGGCATCATTTGAGGTGGTTTGATGGAGCCTTGACTGGTCCCTACCTGCCTGTTCATGTGTCTGAGCATCTTATCGCCCCCCCTAAGCAAAGCCTGCGCGTTGGATGCAGTTTCTATGGTTACTGCAGCTCCCGAGCCCGGGAAGAGCAGTTGGATGCTGGAGCTGGCAGGACCGACGTCTCCCTCTGGATCAGCCAGAAACTTGACAGGGAGTCGGTGTGTGCGGGAGCGACAGAGCACAGGACAAAGAGAGGAGGAGAGTGGGAAAGAAGGGAACCCAGGAGAAAAATCTGGTGTCTGCTGGGTACCAGGGTTGCCCCCAACAGGTTATCCTCTGAACAGGCTTCAAACAGGAACCAAACGGGTGGGGAGAAAGAAAGGGATGATGAGAAAATTGCAGTTCTGGTGCTCACATGAAGGTGACATTTGTTGTAGCATCTCTAGCAGTCGATTCGGGGATCTAAACACATGGAAGTTTCAGCTGCTGCCAGAGCCTGACTATTCTACCCACATTTGTTTTCTCTCAGCTCTTCTTTCCTCTTATTTGATTCTTTTGGGGTTTTTTATTCTGATGTTTCCTTCCCTATACACACAGGTTTCCTTCCTATAGTGATAGATCTTCTCCTGTTGGTTAGGTTAAAAGTTTAAGGCACGTTTAAGCCCTCACCGCACGCGGTCTTGGTGCCACCTGGGAACTGATGGGATGTTTTTGGTAGAGTTTTTCCCTGTCACAGCCTTTCTGCTGCCACCACGCTGGTTTCTGGCCAATGGATGGGAGCACCGAGCTTTCTGTCCCGTGTGCCGCTGTGCAAACCCTGGTGGGTGTTGGTGTCTGCAGTCAGGGACCCTCCTGCTGCCCCAAATACATACGGTGGCTATGAAATTGGGTTCAACCTCGTAGGCTGAACCTGCAAAGCTCTTTCTTTCCAGCTCATCTAAACTGCTGGCAGACAGGGCAGTGCCTCCGAAACGCTTCTGCTGTAATAAGCGTCTTGATCCCTGCTCTTATGGGCAGGGTGTGGGGACAGGAATGAAAATAATTAGGGGAAAGGCTTGGGTGATGAAGGGCCCTCGTCCTGACCTGCTCAGGAGGTAACTGGGAGCACAGGTCTCCCCGTGCTTCCCAGGTGAGGAAGGCTGCTCGCCCAGGGAGCTCTTGGTGAGCCCTGAGCCAGTCAAACTGGCTCTCCCGTCTCCCTGGAGCAGCTCGGAGCGCTACGGCTCTGTCAGACATGGGGTTGCAATGGGCTACGGCTGTTCTTGACTTGGAGAGGAGAGGGCAGACAGGGGAATGGTTTGCTGGGCTCTGGCTATTTGCAGGGCTGGCAAGCTGCAAAAAAAAAAAAAAAAAAAAAAAAATTCCCTGCAAAGCCAGGAAACTGTGCCCTGCCTTGTGCATCGGAGTGGTGAAAGGATGGAGCCCAAGCATGAGTCTAGTGGCTCTCCCAGGTTTGCACAGGGCTTGCTTGACTGGCCCTGCCTGAAAGGAGGTTGTGGAGAGGAGGGAGCTGGGCTCTTCTCCCAAGTGACAGGGGACAGGACGAGAGGGAATGGCCTCAAGCTCCACCAGGGGAGGTTTAGGCTGAACATTAGGAAAAAAATTTTCCCAGAAAGGGTCATTGGGCACTGGCAGAGGCTGCCCAGGGAGGGGGTTGAGTCACCTTCCCTGGAGGGGTTTAAGGGACGGGTGGACGAGGTGCTAAGGGACATGGTTTAGTGTTTGATAGGAATGGTTGGACTCAATTATCTGGTGGGTCTCTTCCAACCTGGTGATTCTATGATTCTATGATTCTACGACATGAGAGGTCAGCAGGTCCCAGGTCTCTTCCCTGTGGAGAGGAGAGGTGGCAGTGCCTGGGGAGACATTGCATGACTTCTCCGGAGCCATAGCCTGGTTTTGAGGGAGTCGCTGCCCTTCCCTGCCTGCCTGGCCCTTTCCCCTCGCCTGCCCCAAGCTTTCCTGTCACCGCCTGCCCTCCTGCCCTATGCTGGGGTTCTTTGCTTGGCTGACACCTGATTCACCCAGGCAGAATATCCCTGTCTGGCTCTCTGGGCAGGTTCCCAGGTCTTGGGCAAGGTTGGGGATACTTCTTCAGTGGTGCAGTTGCAGTTGGAAAGGCTCCTTCCCCCCAGGGGCACCTGCCTCTGCAGCTGGATGAGGTCCTGAGCCTTTCTGTCTGGAGCCTGTGTGAACCCTGGGCTCGATGCAGTGGGGCTCAGCTCCGTCTTGGGGGTTTCCATGTCCCAGCAGAAGATGTAGGAGTTGATGTCTGTGACTTTTTTTAAGAACCCCACATCAAAAGTCATCAGCTCATGTACCAAAAGCCTTCAGTCACATTTTTGGGGAAAACGGTCTTTTGTTGTTCATTCGTTAGTATTTTTTCAGGCTGTGGAAAGGCTGATGGAAGCAAAGACAGAAATTAGCCTCCACCTGGTTGAACCTCTTTGTTCTGCCAAGGGTGAGGAAGCTGTTGATGGGTCAGTGGCAAAGGCTGGCAGCCTAGCAGAGAGGCTCAGGGAGGTAACGTGGTCCCGTGGAGCAGAGTCAGGCTGAGGAAGTTGGAGCTGGGGCTATTGTACAGCCGAGTTTCTGTAGGGACAACCCCATGAGAGGCTGCAAAATCTGCAGCAGCTCTGGACACTTTGCAGGCACAGGACCTGCTGATGCTCAGCCTCTCTTGCCGTGGGTCCTGTGCCCTTTGGGTGGGATCAGTCTTTGCAGGGAGGCAGTGAGGCAGAGCTAGAGGCAGGAATTTATCCCAGACCTTGGAGCAGAGACTCCCCATCCAGCCTTTGCTGGGCTAGCGACGAATACTGCGGCTCTGGCAGTCAGCATGTTCTCCCCGGCTATTCCCAGGCTGCTTCCATCACAGGGGATAGAATCAGAGAATAGTTAGGGTTGGAAGGGACCTTAAAGATCATCCAGTTCCAACCCCCTGCCATGGGCAGGGACACCTCCCACTGGATCAGGCTGCCCAAGGACCATCCAGCCTGGCCTTGAGCATCTCCAGGGACGGGGCAGCCACCACTGCTCTGGGCAACCTGTCCCAGTGCCTCACCACCTCCTGGTGAAGAAATTCTTCCTTATGTCAAGCCTAAATCTGCCCCTCTCCAGTTTATACCTGTTGCCCCTCATCCTATCTCTACAAACCTTTGTGAACAGCCCCTCTCCAGCTTTCTTGTTGGTGGGAGGTAGAGGACAGGGCGTCTGCAGCCCCCCAGCTCTCTGAATCACCTGCTCAGCCCTTTGGCTGCCGGGACTTGCAGCTGCCTAAGCTGTGTTTACCCTTCCCCGAGCCTTTTTCTTCCTTTTCCCCAGGCAGATGAAAGCCAGACAAGAAAGGGCAGATGTGGCTCCCCATCGACAAGTCGCTGCAGGTGAGAGGGGAGCCGCTTGGCACGCACACCGGAGCCACCTGGCCCGCCTGCCGTATTAACCATTTTGTGCAGGCGGGCAGGAGCAGCACAGGGCAGCTCGCCAGGGCACGCGTGGGAGCAGGGACCGGGGGATGCTGCGGGGAGAGGGAACGGCCCCGGCGAGGAGCCTCCTCCTGCTGCTGCAGGCGTCGAATCGAGCCACTCCCAGTCTGGATCGGTGGCTGACGGCAGCCTTTGGAAATGGAGCATCAGGCCCATTGCTTTTATATTATTTATATTTTAAAATTTTTTTATATTTTTAATTTTTTTTAATAATTTTTACATTTTTTCTATTTGTATACTTCCCCTCCTCCTCCCTTATGCCTTGCAGAAAGGAGCCTCTGGAGGACCCAGCCCATCAGGGAGTTGGAGACAGCAGGCGGACCAACCCGTGCTGGACAGTAAGCAAAGCGTTTTCATAGAATCACAGAATCACCAGGTTGGAAGAGACCCACCGGATCATCGAGTCCAACCATTCCTATCAAACACTAAACCATGTCCCTCAGCACCTCATCCACCTGTCCCTTAAACCCCTCCAGGGAAGGTGACTCAGCCCCCTCCCTGGGCAGCCTCTGCCAGTGCCCAATGACCCTTCCCGTGAAAAATTTTTTCCTAATGTCCAGCCTGAACCTCCCCTGGCGGAGCTTGAGGCCATTCCCTCTCGTCCTGTCCCCTGTCCCTTGGTAGAAGAGCCCAGCTCCCTCCTCTCCACAACCTCCTTTCAGGGAGTTGTAGAGAGCAATGAGGTCTCCCCTCAGCCTCCTCTTCTCCAGGCTAAACACCCCCAGCTCTCTCAGCCGTTCCTCACAAGGCCTGTTCTCCAGCCCCCTCACCAGCTTCGTTGCTCTTCTCTGGACTCGCTCCAGAGCCTCAACATCCTCCTTGTGGTGAGGGGCCCAGAACTGAACACAGGATTCAAGGAGCGGTCTCCCCAGTGCCGAGTCCAGAGGGAGAAGAACCTCCCTGGACCTTTGTGTCACTGGAGCTGGGTGAGAAGCGCCAGGTGTGCTCCTGGCTTGACACGTCGAATGGCTCGTGTCTCCTTAGCTGAGTTGGACCCAGACTGGCCCCATAAGAGGTGTGTCCTGGTTTGACGTCGAAAGCAGTGTCTCCAGAGGGCATCATGTTCCCTGCACAGGATGGTGCCTCCGACGCTGTCCGTGTGCCTTCCTGGGGTTTCAATTCACCTGTGTGGGCGGCAGCAGGAGGAACCTCCCAGAGCTGGGTGTGGGTTTTCTCTCTGCGGGAAAGCTGCCTGGAAAGTAGCCTGATTTTCTGAAAGAACAGAACTTGTACTGAAAATAAGGCTTTTCCCCTCTGATCGATTTTCCTAGTCATGAAGGAGCTGCAGTGACTTCTGTGGAAGGAAGCAATATCTAGTTTTAGTTCCATGTGCTGAGAAACTTTTAAAATACCATGGAGAACATCTCTGGACAGGTTTTGAGCCCAGCCAAAGGGCAAAAACTCTTGACTGATTTATATTTCAAACTCTCTCACCCCACTCGTCTGCCTGGAGCTTCAAACCCCCAAAGTGCCTAGCTCCAAGGAAGAGAATATTTTGCACGTGGCTGGTTTGGGTTCAATTCAAGGCTGTTTATGTTTGCTTCAGGCAAATGTCATTGGGCTCTTCTTGGTGTCACTTTGCTGTTCCCAAGTAGGTTCCTGCAGAAACAGTAGGAAGCTGAACATGTACATACATCTCTGAAGCAGTCGGGTATTTCCAAGCGATGCAACTTCAGATTCCTTCCCCACCCCCCTTCTCCTTTGCTTCAAAACCCTTTTTTTGGCCTCAAAGATCAGGTTGGGTTTTTCCCTTTTATTATTTGCTATTTTAGACTTCTTGAGGCAGAGGCTTGCCTGGCAGGAGGAGGTGGGCAGGGTGTCTGGGAAGGTAGACACTGACCCTTCAGGGAGACCTTGTTCCAGCCTGTAGGTCTGTCTGTGACTCTGGGACCAACTGCGTAATCCTCCCACAGCCAGGACCCATCAGCAGGTGAGAAATAATATCAGCTGCTTTGTATGCTAGCTAAAACCCATTGATCAGGCTGGGAACATGCTGTTTCTTGTGTGAGACCTGTTGCCTTTCCCTGAGGAGACCTGATCTGTGTGTTAAAACAAGTTTAAGTCATCCCCTGCTCAGATGTTCCATGAAACTTGGCCGTTTCTTGCTAGAAGATCCTGGATTTCTACCAGGTTGTCACTTCAAACTGCATTTACCAGTGTGACACTGCAATATGGCTTCTATCTGGCTGGTGTGGGGATGCTCTGGTGTAAGGTTTTGCTCGCTGAAGATTTCTTGTAGGCTGTTTTCTCCAAAACCTGCACCGTCAGTGAACATGCCCCAGTAAACCAGTCCAAGGAGGGACCATTCAGGTTTTGCTCATCCTCCAGCCCCATAACCAGCTGGCAGGGATGTCGAACATGACTTGTCCCTGTAGACAAAGTCATGTTTGACATCACTGTAATTAATCCGATTCCTCGAGGTTGTGGTTTGAACACAACCTAATTGTCTTGGGGAGGCAACACCCTCTGGATCATGCGGTGTCTGCTTGCAGGCGTTGGCACCACGTGAAACCTGGGAAGTAGCTGAGCTCGGAAGGGGCTTCTGACCCTGTGCTCTATCTCCCAGTGCTGGAAACTCCGAGTTGAGTGGTTGGGGGCTGCAGTGGAGCTGTGGTTTCACGTGAGGACCTGCCTTTCTGCTGCCCACCTTCCCATGCAGCTCAGTCTCACCATGAAGGAAAAATAGAGTAAAAACTTATTTGCTGCTGGGGAGAGAGGTGAGTGGGAAGGCTGCGTCCTGCGGTTTAGTCTAGCAGGACACGAGACTGAAATGGTGAGCTCAGAAACAGCAGGGCTTTCCGAGCCCTCCTCTGGAATAACCGGTGATATCACCTCTAGCGTGGGCTGAGGGGACCCAAGTTTCACTCCCCTGATGCTCGATGTGGGACTGACACGGTTTGCTTGCCCTGACAGCCCCATCCTCCGCCGGGCAGACCTCAGTGGGTGTTTCCTGGGGTCCCGTCGTTCCCCATCAAAGTTCTTGTTTCCTTCATGCTGAAACAAGGTGACTGGGGTCACGTTGGCCCCACTGGTTCTGCCTGAACGGTGGAAGAGATGGGGAAGTCCGGTGTCTTGGTTCTCTATTTCCTTTGCTTGGAGAGAGCTGGGGGTTTGTTTCCTGAGCGGCTGCAGCTTGTTGCATGGGCAATACCCTGTGCTTTGAGCCCTCACACTGATTTTGTACACGAATGTGGGTGTAGGGCCCCTATCTCACTGTTTTTCCATGCTCTTACGCCCTCAGGGGAAGGAGTTTGGACTCCCCGTTTGTGAGGAACAAGAGTCCCAGCGCCGAGGGTTTTGTTTCGTAGCTCCGTACATGGCAGCGTGGCTAAACGCAGAGGCAGATTTCAAGGCACGGTTGTTTAACTACACTGGGAACGCCTGATTCCAGGCATGCTTATTTCACAGATTTTAGTTGCACATTTCCTGGGCAACAGTTTTGCAAATGTAATTTCTCAGGTAGGCTTTGGGGGGGCTGAGGGCAGCGGGGGCAGCTGGGGGGAACGCTTTGCTGGTGAAGAACACGAAAGCCCTTTCCCCCTGCATCTTGTGGCTTGAGTGTTGTTTTGTTTTCCCTCTTCAAAAGGAGAGTCAGAAAACATCTGAGACCAATATCAGGATAGGGTGGGAGGAAAGGGAGATTTAAAAGTCCTGGTCGAGTCAATGGGAGTCTTTTCCTTTGTGGATTATGAATTTGCTTTTGTAAATCAGCTCTGGATTGTTTGCAGGGAGCGTAGCTCGGCTCCCACCGTCTTCAGTAGAAGCAAAGCTGGACCAAAGCAACCCTCAGTGCAAGCAGACTCGGGATTCAGCTTTACCTCTTAATGGGTCCGTTCCGTTGCCTCTTAGTGCATCAAATTTTGGAGCTCTGACTCAGCCTGAACTTTCAGTGGCTTTTGCACCTGGAGATTTAAATATCTGTCTGCAAGGGAGGTGAACACCAAATGGCATCCCTACCTGCAGCTCCTGAAGATGTTACCTCCCTTTTTACCCCCTGCAGCTGTTTATTATTTCCCTCCTGCTGCTGCTACCACCTCCACGGTGAGTCAGAAGAATGGGACATGAACGCTCCCATCCCAGTTGCTTCAGTACGAGGTCTGGCAGCAGCTTCCTTCCAGCTGCTGGGGAAAGAGGGTTTAGGAAAAGCTTCTAGTCTTTGCCCAGGAGTCGTGGAGGAGAACCTGAGAGCTGTTCCACCAGCGCTGCACCAGCGGTAGGAGCCTCTGGCACAAGGGAGCAGATGAACAAGCTGCCGAGGGTAGCGGTGGTGGTGATAACATCTGGACCCACCTGAGGAGAGCGCATCTCCTGATGCTGTAAGTGCAGGGCTGGGACCTTTCGCCGCTGAGCCGCCTCCGCTCCCACTGAGTTCAGCAAGAGTTCAGGGTGCTCAGTCTCTCGCAGGAGTGGGGTCGTGCAAGCCGCTGGTGTTGGGGTTGGTAGGAGCTGTGCCTGAGGGAGAGCCCTGGGACTGGTGCCTGCTGGGCTGGGCGATTCCCTTTGCGGTGGCTCCTGCCAAGTTTGCAGATACAGCCTATTCCAATGCAAGAGGGAGTCCACTGGAGCCAGCTGTTGAGCTGCAAAGCTCTTCCTGGGATGAGGGGGTGGCTAAAAACCCTCAAATGGCCTTTAAAAAAGAGTAGCTGTAAAAGCCAGGGAGTCCCAGGGGAGCTGGAGCCTCCCCCCACCTCCCTTTTCTGGCTGGTGGGGGGCTGTGAGCAAAGAACATTCATCATTCCACGTAGGGCTCTGTGGTGGAGATGATGCCTTGCTGCAGCCAGGGAGGAATCGATGGTCTGCCAGCTCTCCCTTCCCTCCCTTTCATCTCTCTTTCCTCCTCCTGTGCCTCCCTGCATCCCTCCCCAGCCTCAACCCAGCTTGAAAATCTCAAGGCTAAATAGGGAGATTTCATAGGTTTTCTTCCCTGCCCTCCCCGAACTCTCACTCCCTTTGCCGTTTCTGGCCTGCTGGGTTTTGTGTTTCAGTTGTTATAAATAAAGCTCCAGGCACTGATTTGGGTATACAATGACACCTTGTGTTATTAGACAGCACAGGACAGACTTTGCAAGGGGAGCCTGCTCGCCCTCCCTCCCTCTGCTCCGCTGTCTGCGGGCAGCCAGGCACGCAGCTCCGGGGCTGCTGGCAGCAGGTGCTTCTGCCTCCCCACTGCTGCCTAAAATCACAGCCCCCAAGAAAAAAAAAAGCAAATAGAGAATCTTAGCCCCAGCTTGGACTGGGCTGGGCTTGAAATTAGGTGTTCGGGGGGAAGTTTTGCACTGGAGGGTAATGGGGAAATTCTGGGTGTCCCTGGTTTTGTGCAGCCAAAAAGTGAGTGGGAAATATTTGCAGGAGTGAAGTCAGGGATGGTGTTGTCAGCCAGCAACTCAGCCCTGCTCCGGAGGTGGTTGGGTCACCTTCCCTGGAGGTGTCTAAGGGACGGGTGGACGAGGTGCTGAGGGACATGGTTTAGTGTTTGATAGGAATGGTTGGACTCAATGATCCGGTGGGTCTCTTCCAACCTGGTGATTCTGATTCTATGATTTCACCCTGCAGCTCTGTTGCCTGGTTCCTTCCCTGTCCAGCCATCGTACACCTGGCAGAGTTGGAATCTGAGCATCCTTCCTCTCCTAGCGCATCCCATCACTGCATCACACCCTCAGCCATGGGAAGGACTTTATCCAGTAAAGGCCACCTCATGCCAGCTGTCCTCTTGTCTCTTGGTCCCTTAGGAACTGGTGCTGGCTGGAGTGAAGGAAACCAAGGCAGACATTGAGCCCCATCTGCCCATTTTTTGGCTTCTCCCTCAGCATTTTCTCAGTAGCTTCAGTATCAATGGGGTGTGGGAGGGCAGTGTCCGACAGGAAAGGAGAGGAAGGCAGCAAATAAATAGGGTGATGTCTTGCCATTGTGCTGGGCAGCAGGAGCCTGGGATGCAGGCTCAGCCTTCCCCAGCTGAGGCTCAGGTGCTGCTCTGTTTTCTGGGCTAAATTCCTGTTTTTTTCCCTCCAGCTTTAGATCAGAAAGGCAAACGTTGTGAACATCTGCTTGGGGCATCCTGTATAGGTTTCTCACAGCTCCAAAATGCAGTTGCCTAAGCTGCTCTCACCCAGCCCCATTGCTGCTCCCCTGGGATGTTAGGGAGCTGTAAAGCTGAGATTTGGGGACAGGACGAGAGGGAATGGCCTCAAGCTCCGCCAGGGGAGGTTCAGGCTGGACATTACGAAAAAATCTTTCACAGAAAGGGTCATTGGGCACTGGCAGAGGCTGCCCAGGGAGGGGGTTGAGTCACCTTCCCTGGAGGTGTTTAAGGGACGGGTGGACGAGGTGCTGAGGGACGTGGTTTAGTGATTGATGGGAATGGTTGGACTTGATGATCTGGTGGGTCCTTTCCAACCTGGTGATTCTATGATTCTATGACCCTCGAGCAGCTCCTCTGAGTGATCTCCTGTCTTTCACCAGTCGTCTTCTCTCTGCAGGGAACCAGAGCCAGTCTCCAGGTGTCCAGGTTGTGGAGTCTTGGAGGCAGCGATTTAAAGGCAGATAAACAGAAGTCCAGCCTGCACACTAGGGAAACTGGCCCTCATTAGGGCTACTCTGACTTATCCAGATTATTTTAATTCTTCTGAAGACTTTTGGAAGTGATTTTTCTTGTCACTTTGCTACATGTTTCTGGTTATTACAGTTTTGCATTGTTTGAACCGTATTTGAGTGGTCAATGAAAATATTGAAGATTGAAAATTCCCTCTTGGAAACTGTTTATTTTTGTTTTAGTTGTTTTTCTTTTTTTTTTTTTTTTAATTTTCTTTCTTGTTACCTCTGGATTTGGGCTGTGGGGAAGAGGAACCTCAAAACCTCTTTCTAGCCAAAGGAATGATGCTTTGCACTTGCTGGCTGTGTTGGGGCCGTAAAATCAGGCTGGGATCGCTGTTTGAAAATCGCTGATCCAAATTCCTCCTGAGCAAAAATATGCGAAGGCATCGATGCCTGGATAACTGCTGTTGTCCCCTCTCCCCTGCCCTCCCCACCTCTTGTCAAAGAAAGATCATTCAGCACATAGTTTTTTTTTTTCCTTTGGTTTGCAGAGATGCAGACTTAAAGAGAAGGTACTAAATACTCTCTTCCCATGATTTGTGATGCCCATGTTGCTTTATAAGGTAAATAACCCAAACTATCCAATAAAATTCCTACACTGCGCGTTAATAAAGTAATGGAGATATTTAACGTATGCAGTAAAGCTGTTATTCCAGAGCCCTAGGCCTGTTTTAGTAGCTGTAACAAGTGAATAAGATCTTTTCCTGCTTTTATTTATACACATATAATATCAAATATTACTGAGTTTTTGGTTGTTAATGTTAGCCAAAGGGGTTAAGAGCAATAAAAAGAGATTTTGCAAACATATCTGGGGAAAAAGAGCAAAAGTAGGCCCATTAATAAATGAGGGAGCTGAATTTAGCAATGATAGCGAAGTGGTTAAGTTGCTGAGCTGCTTTTAAAACCAGTCTCTGGTAAAATCAGTGGAGACGATTAGGAGACCTTGTCAGATACAATCATGGGCTGCCAAACAGAAAAGCAGCCCATAAGGGAATAGAGAAGCCAAGAGGAATAGGGAAATGAAGCCAGTGGACAGGCTCACGTTGAGTGCATGTATCTGCTGCTAGGATGTTGTGCTGGTAGGTTGGAGATGTTCCTGCTGTGGGACAGGAGCTCGCATCTTGTCTAGGACCTAGGAGAAATGTGGGATGGGGTGGGAAAGCCTGGGGAAAGGGGGATGGAGGGAGAAAAATAGGTTCTGCTGGGCAACTTGGTTTAGCGATTGATAGGAATGGTTGGACTTGATGATCCGGTGGGTCTTTTCCAACCTGGTGATTCTATGATTCTAATTTCCATCTGTCTGCATGGTACGAGTCTCTAGCAGAGGAACCCAGTGCCTCTGGACCTCTCGCTGGAGGTATGTGCAGCCCTAGGTCGAAACGCTGCAGCGAGATGCTGTAAATGAAAGATGTAGGTAAGGTGGCACAGACTGAGTGATGGAGAGCACTGAGCACCCATCTGAGAGTTTGGCTGCAGGCCCAGCTGCATTTAGCAGGTCGCATCCTCTGCTGTGGGGAGTTTGCTCAGTGTGGTCCATGCTGCTGTTTACAGCCCTCTCCCAGGTCATGATGAGCAGGTTCATTAGATGCAGAAAGACTGAGAAGCCAAGGAGGAAAGAAATACAGGGAAAGCTTGGGAAGGTCAGGTGTAAGAAGGCAGAAATAACCACACAGCCTGGAAAATGGCAAGTGGATGCACCTGCAACAGAGACCGGGGAAAGACCTTCTTGCAGAACAGCTGATGGGCTGAAAGGCTTGGAATAAACATCACCACAGGACTGGAGAGTACAATGTACGTGCTGGTCAAAACGGTGTGGTAAGAACCCAGCTCTGAAGTCGCGTGTGGTCACAGAAAGGCTAAAACCTGTTGTGCATGTCTTGTGTAAGATCTGCCTTTTGGTATTTTTTAGGTAGCAGATGCTGAGGCCACGTGTCAGACAGCCCTGGAGATGCTAGCCTGGTTCTTTCTCTCTTGCTTGTGCTCACAGTGCTGTTTTCCAGTGCTCAAGCCTGGGTGCTGCAACAACGTTTGAGTGTAAACCCACTGGGAAGGGCTTTGGAGAAAAGCCCCGCGCTGACATGGAGCCTGAGGGATAAGTGTGGGAGGAGAGGTTGAAAGAGTTAAGGCTTTGGATTCTGCTGGTTCTTTTGTAGGGGTGTCCAGGATGTGAGAGAAGCCCTGGGCGCGGTCCTCAGTTAGATGATGTGTAGCAAAGGCTGTTGTTGTTCTTTATAAAAGAAGGGTGTAAATGCAAGGAAAGAGACTTGGGGGTACCCAGCTTTTAAAATTTCAAGCTAAGGTGAGAACGATATGATTGAATCACACAAAGGAGAATGGAGACTGAATAGTTGTTAAAAAAAAAAAACCCAAACAAACGAGCCAGCAGCAAGAAAGCGACTCTCAATCGAAAGGCTGGCAGTGCCAGGTTTGAATTGTTTAAAACACAATTATGCGAAGCTCTTGGATTTAAGGATGTTTTGCAGGATCCTGGTGAAAGGCTGCACCAGCCTTTTCTCATTGCTTGCCTCAAATTCCTTTGGCTAAACTTGTTGGCATGGGAGGAACTGGTTATTGTGGAGCTCAGCCTGGGTTTGCAGCTCCACAGATGATGGAAAAGCTCCCTTGGAGATCCCCAACTCCTCCTCGATGGGAGGCAGGTTGGTTGGTTGGTTTATTTATTTTGGTGCAGAAGGTTTGGGATTTGGAATCTGAGCTTCATTCCTAGCTTGTGGGCTGTTGAGTAAATAGCAAAATCTCTGTTCCTCAGCTCTCCCTGATCTGTAAGGGGGATGATCACCTTCCCCTCCATGCTCTCTGCTTTGTCCTCCTGTGATCTCATCCAGTGCCTGCTCTAGTTGCTGAGATGGCTCATGCTCCCCTAGTTGTGTTGTAGATTGACCTTCAGGTTAGGAGCCATGGGACGGGAAAACCGGGACACTGGAGCCCATAAAATCCTTGTTCCTGCTAACTGCTTATACCCACCTGTTAAAAATGTTTGAAGGCTGCTGGAGAAGCTGCTTCTGAGTAGTGGGTGCTTTGTTTGCTGCAAAGTTTCAAGGAGGGGAATTGCTGGTGAGGTTTGACGAGTTTCCCAGGAAATGTAAAACAGCGTAGGGATAATTTCTTGATATTTTTTTTTAATGGTGTTGTGACTAGGAAGATCCTCAGAAGTACGACAGGACAAGCAAACCTTTCTTTGCAGGTATGAGACATAACTATGACTTCCCAGGTGGCTGGGGCTGGAGCCAGGGTAGCTGCTCCAGGGGTGAGACTTAGAGAGGGGTTCTTAGTGCTGGGGAGATGCTTCAGTCCCAGCTCATAGCGGTTGCAACTGCCTCACCCTACCCTTCCCTCAGCTTTATCCCATCATTGCTCCTCTTTCTTCTTTCTCTTCAGCTGTTTATTTAATGTATTTTGTTATGTGGCTCCCCTGCATGTAGGTTTCTTTTCTCTGCTCTTTGCAAACCCTTTTCACTCCCTAGTGTCCCTGAGCTGTATCTCGTGGCCCATGGTCAGTGCTGGCCATGGCACGTTTGGTCTCCGTGCTGTAGTGCCGACAGCCAGCCCTTTCCTCTCATGTCACTTTGGAGGCTCCATGTCTCTTTTTTCCCACCACATGACTGAAGTTTGTGCAAATCTGTTCTGGTTTAAATCTAAAATATGCATTGCGGTGGGGGGGAGGAGGCATCCAGACCTCACGCCTCGAAGCCCAACCCATCCCCACTCCCGGATTCCTTCCAAAAGGAAAGGCAAAGAGGAACCTGATCCCTGTTTCTTCTAAGTCTTATGATTTACAACCTTTGGTGGTGGGCTGCCTGATGGGGCTAAACTTCTGGAGAATACCAGTTTCTACTGGTTTGCACACCTTGCCTCCTCCCAAAAGCCACTCGAACAGCTCATGGAGGAGGGCAGCACCTTGGCCTCGGTGGCAAGTATTTTCCAGCACAGGAAGGACATGAATCTGTTAGAGTGAGTCCAGAGGAGGCCATGAAGATGATCCAGGGGCTGTCCTTATGAGGAGAGACTGGGAGAATTAGGGCTGTTCAGCCTGGAGAAGAGAAGGCTTTGAGGAAATCTTAGGGCAGCTTCCAGTACCGAAAGGAGCTCCAGAAAAGTTGGAGAGAGGGTCTTTATCAGGGAGTGCAGGGACAGCATGAGAGGAAACATTTTTAAGCTTAAAGAGGGGACATTGAGATGAGATCTTAGGAAGAAGTGTTTTCCCTGGCCCAAGTTGCCCAAAGAAGTGGTGGCTGCCCCATCCCTGGAGGTGTTCAAGGCCAGGTTGGATGGAGCTTGGAGCAGCCTGATCCAATGGGAGGTGTCCCTGCCCATGGCAGGGGGTTTGGAACTGGATGGGCTTTAAGATCCCTTCCAACCCAAACCATTCTATGATTGTATGACTCTGGGGGTTGAAAGCGTCAACTGAGCCTTGTCTTTGCGTGGCTGACCTGCCTCCACTCCCTGCCCTAGCACTACCTCCTCTTTCTGGATGACCCCGCGTGGTTAACTGGAGAAGCCACCCAGCTCTGTGAGATGACAAATCCTGGGCTTGCGGAGCCTCTAACACGTGAATTTTGTCAGATTTGGCCCCTTTTTCTCTCAGCTGGAACCTGGCTGGATGTGTGCGTGCTGGAGACATCCCCAAGAGAAAACATCCAGCTTTCCTTCAAGCGTCCAGCTCCCTTGCGAAGAGGTGCGTAGCTCTTTACGCCTCACTTCAGCGCCTCATTTAACCACCTCTCTCTGCCAGAGGAGACAAATTCCATGGGTGGCCCCAAAGGAGCTGGCTGCCCACTGTCCCCATGGTGGGGACCCTTGCAGGACTCCCACCAGGAGCCCAATTCCAGCTCCACCCCGCGCTGCTCCCTGCTCCAGCCTGGGTGAGCCGGGAGCTGGCTGGTGAGCCGGGGAAAAAAGAGGCTGCAGCAGAAGATGGAACAAACAGAATTTTTTTTTGCATCTAGAGGGGGAAGCACAGAGCTAAAAATAAAACGGGAAGATCAGTATCTGTCAGGCTGACGGCGGATTGGCTCTTTGGAAATGCATGTAATTACCAGGCTGTAGGTAGACATTTGCATGGAGCGAATAGCGAGCTACTGAGACAAGGTTACGCTTTAACCTTTAAGTCCTGAATCTGCCGGAAAACTAAGACAGAACTGCAGGAAATTAACTTAAATTAATAGAGTTGCTGTGGCTGTGTCACACGTTACCTCGGTGCGTGTCACTTCACGGCACAGAGTGTCTTGCTGCCCCTGTGCCCTGGCTCCCGGAGGAGGGAGATGTTTCAGAGGCAAGTTTATCATGCATGGATCTCCTCCCTCGTTTGGGGATTCAGCTTGGCTGGGGAGAGCTTTTTGTGGTCCACGCGCCTCCTTTTTTTCTTACCGCCCTTTGAGTTGGAAGGGTCCAAAGTGGTTGAAGGAATTTGAGTAAAGGGATTTGTCCTCACGGATGTTGTGGGGTTGGGTGGTGGGTGCAGGTGAGATCCATCTGTGCTGCCCCAAGGCTCCCAGCTGGGAGGGGACACGGGGATGGATGTTTTGTTGAGCCTGAGCTCTGTGTGCAGAACCCCATGATCGTTATTCAGTGCTGAAGTTGTACAGATTAGAGCAAATTCGGTCCCTTAGCATGTTTTTGTGGGTGTGCAGTGCCTAACACTGTGACTGCAGAACCGATCTGGTGAAAAGCACACGGGGGAACTAAAATCATGCATTATGCTCCAAATTTGGGCTCCCTTCAATGCCGCCGATGCTCTTGGCCTCCATGCTACCTGCTTACCCCAAAGAGACCTTGCTTTTGCTGCTGCTCATCTTCCCCAGGTCCAGGAGCACCTGGGTGTGTGGTGGTGGGAGCAGAGGGACTCCTCACCGGGACGGGAGATGAAGATGCCATGGGTGTGCTTCTCATTCCCAGCTGGCACAACCGCTAGAGCTGCTGCTGCCGTGGGATGCGAGTATGAGCAGCTGAGTCTCATGAGAATGGAGGAGAAGCAGGTTGGAAAACATGAGGCTTTGAAGACAACAGTGACATCCTGCCTTCTGTGGTTACTATGCCGCCTTGAACTGTGGGTGTGGTTTGGAGAATCCCAATATTTCTGGCCTCTTTGCTAGCTGTGATGACCAGGCAATGCTTGTTTCCAAGAATGCTGCCTTCTTCCCTCCAGCTTGGGGATAAATTTGTCCACTGTATTGATGCCGTTGCTTGGCTCAAGCTGGCTGCACTTCTGTTCCTTGTAGCAGAAGCTGAGACTCGAAACAGTGTGGTGGGGCCAGCTGGTGCAGAGCATGATTGCTCACCTCCCCAAAGGGCTAGGCCACCGGGAACTCAAGCTGCTCCATTGGCTCCTCATCAGCTTCTGAATCCAATTTAAGGCTTTGGCCCTAATCTTCAAAGCAACTAACAGAGAAGTGCCAATGGCATCAAAGGCTAAATTTTGTTCTGTGAGCAGCACAAGCTGCTCCTCTGAGACAGTTCAGAGCATGAAGGCTGGGATGAGACTGAGGAGAGCAATCTCCACTGGCCAGGATGTGGCAAGGGTGGCCAGTGGTCAGAGTTCTTGGCTCAGATTCTGGGATTTTGAGGTTTCTTCCTTGCTCTGGGTGATGTTGGACACAGGTTCAGGTGCCTGGACACCATGAAATCCTCAAACCTGCGGCTTTGAGGAGTTTATGTGGAGGGAAGCTGGGGCTTTATCTCTCTGCCTCTAGTGACCCATCTGTTAAACACAGATAAGTGCTGCCTTGCTTCTTGGGGCGGTCAGAGGACAAACACATCAGAGACTGTAAGACCTGTGAATATGGTGACACCTGAGATCATACTTTAGGCATGAGAGCAAACAGTCTTCTGGGTGAGGCTGTGTAACCCACATGGTGCTTTTTGTTAAGGAGCAACCCATGTTCTCCTGTGTGCTTTTCTAGCTAAGGAAGAGCTTTCATCTCAGCAGGTATCTGACCCCCAGAGGCAGTGCTGCCAGAAACTCTGCAAAGCCTGAGGGATGTTGAAACATCAGGCGTGGAAGGTGCTTGCACGCTCCAGCAGTGACCTGGGATAAAGCCCAAAGTCTTTCTGCCTAGCTGTTGGGAGGTGGAGGGTCAAATTGTTGGTGATCAAGGTGCAAGGCTTGATTCTCCATGTGTTGAATCCCTTTCATTCCTCTGTCTGCTGAAAAAAAAGAAGTAGACATATGTTGGCTTAAAGGAAGTTCTGCTTTATGATGGTTGGACTCGATTCAGTGGGTCTTTTCCAACCTGGTGATTCTATGATTCTGTGATTCTATGATTCTATGACTTCTTTACAATGTGTGTTGTGTAAAAGGGCCATGAGGTTCAGATCTACCATCATGCAGGTGGCTCTAGGTGAGTCATCTGCCTACCTGGACCCATGCTGGAGAAGTAGGGATTGAGGCAGCTTCACGCATTGATGGTATCATTGTCTTGAAGTTGTCCTAGAGTCAGATGTTGGAAAACTTTCCCTGCCCAAACAGCACCCTACGCACCAAGCTCTCTGGAAATCTTGCTTTGATGGTTTCTTCCCCACCTTTTTGGAAATCCCCCTCTTAGATGCCTTCCTGTTTGAACTCATTGTTTTCTTCCAGCCCTTCAACCAGTGCTGTTTTTAATTCAGGGTGCAACCTTGGAAGAAAACTTGGAACACCCTGTTTTAACTACAAGCTTCTCCTGCATGCAAGGTAGGCAGACCATGAAGAAAGCCAGTTGTTCACAAAACTCAGCCTGTTGTGTTTCCAGCTCTGTCAGTTGGCCTGATAAAAGCTCTGACCTCTTCCTGCAACCTCTGCCTGACTCCGATCCATGCTCTTATTTTTGGATGTTGGTTCCTCATCAGTAAGCAGAAAGCAAGAGCCCTTCCCACATTACAGCAGCACAAGGCAGAATTTAAGGCAGTCGGATCTTTTGGAGGAGAGGGTAGGTCTGAAACGGTTTTTGGAGAGGGAGATGCCAGCAGCCACCAGGTTTCCAGTATGTCTTTTGCAAGGATGCATCAGAAAAGGTTTGTCGCTGTCACTTGTCCCTCGGTCCTAGCAGGCTGCTTATTCCCACAGGCTTTACCATCATTTTGACACCTCCTTCTGGGGCTCCCGCTTTTGTTGACTCTTTGTGAAACCGTGGGGGAATTGAATTGTCCCTGGAGCTACAGCCGTGAGATAGCGCCCCAGGGTGCAGGAGGACAGCAGAGGTGGCTCCTGCTCTGCTTTCTCTCTCTCTGTCCAAATTGCTCATGAAGCAGCCCCGTAAATTCATGGTGTGTTGCTTTGAAGCACCTTCCACTTGACTTTCAAATGCGGCGCTGTCAACTGGGAAATCCCTGTTTCTGGTGTGCCCATATCTACTTGAACTAGCTTGAAATTAGTCTTGCTAGCAGGACATGAAGAACTGGTCTGCCAAGCTCTTTGCCAGGTTTGCTGAGCTCTGTCCCTCTTAGAGAGAACACACATAAGCAACATGCTGAAGATCTTTGCGGTCGCCCATCTCTAGCAACACCTACCCAGAAATGCTCAGAGCGAGGTGCCATGCCTCCAACTTTGTATTTTAAATAGAATCATAGAATCACCAGGTTGGAAAAGACCCAACGGATCTTCAAATCCAACCATTCCTATCAAACACTAAACCATGTCCCTCAGCACCTCATCCACCCGTCCCTTAAACCCCTCCAGGCAAGGTGACTCAACCCCCTCCCTGGGCAGCCTCTGCCAGGGACCAATGACCCTTTCTGTAAAAAATTTTTTCTTAATGTTCAGCCTGAACCTCCCCTGGTGGAGCTTCAGGCCATTCCCTCTTGTCCTGTCCCCTGTCCCTTGGGAGAAGAGCCCAGCTCCCTCCTCTCCACAACCTCCTTTCAGGTAGTTGGAGAGAGCAATGAGGTCTCCCCTCAGCCTCCTCTTCTCCAGGCTAAACACCCCCAGCTCTCTCAACCGCTCCTAATAAGGCCTGTAAATATACCTCTTGTCAGATCAAGCTGGTCACCAGGATCAAATGCTGCTATTTCCAACCCGTGCCTCAAAACCCTGGGAGAGCTGGGAGTGCAATGGAAGCACAGCTGGCTTGGTCTGAAGCACCAAGCACTTGGTTCTGGTCTCATGTTGGGCGTCCTTGCAACTTTGACGCACCGCTGCATTTTTGTTTTTGTGGAAATGAACCAAAAGAATGAAGGGAAGTGCTTACAAACTCATTTTTAATGAAGATCCTGGTGTACGGACAGATCCTTTGTCCAGATACGAATGTATTTATGCTGGTGGCACCTTGCCATTCATACAGCGACTTACACATTTTATAACAAGATGGAAGTGTATACAAGCAAAGCTGGAGTACAAAAGACTAAAAGATCAGGGTTTGGCCTTTCCTTCCCCTGTTCTTCATAGAATCATAGAACAGTTTGGGTCAGAAGGGACCTTAAAAGTCTTCCAGTTCCAACCCCTGCCATGGGCAGGGACACCTTCCACTGGATCACATTGTTCAAAGCCTTATCCAGCCTGGTCTTGAACCCCTCCATGGGGTCACACTTGCTGCTACCAGTGCTGGAGAGGATGCCTTTATTTTCCCTTGACTTTTTAAGAGGAACACTGAGCTCCAGTATTCCATATTTCCTTCTTCCAAGTGACAGCGGACAGGACGAGAAGGAATGGCCTCAAGCTCCACCAGGGGAGGTTCAGGCTGGATATCAGAAAAAAAAAATTCACAGAAAGGGTCATTGGGCACTGGAACAGGCTGCCCAGAGAGGTGGCTGAGTCACCTTCCCTGGAGGGGTTTAAGGGATGGGTGGACGAGGTGTTGAGGGACGTGATTTAGTGTTTGATAGGAATGGTTGGACTCGGTAATCCTGTAGGTCTTTTCCAACCTTGTGATTCTCTGATTCTGTATCAGTTTTACACCAACGGGACTGTTGCGTCAGGGGTCCCTGGTGCACAGCACCTGGCTTGATGTAACTCTGAGCTTTGCTGCAGTCAGGATTCTGGAAAGAGGATGAAAATCCCAGCTTTCATCTTTTGTCACAAATAGTATCTGAAGGAATTTGTACTATTTTTACTGTTTGTTTTTGTTTCTCCCCTCCCCTTTTAACTATGCACCTTAGCATTTTCTGTGGGTCCTGTCACTGGGATATCTCCCTTTGGACTTTGAAACAGATGACTCAGCTTCACGGTTGTTTAGAATAGTTTTAAGTTATTTTTGCTATCCAGCCCCATTTTCTATCATCATGCTGCAATTACTGGAGTGCCGGCTCTGCAGGGGAACACTCGCTTCTTTTAAACAAATGGTTTCCTTTGGAAATAAAAAAAAAAAAAAAAAAGTTTATGGAAACATTTCTGTGGGCCTTTGATTTTTAATTTATTATGAAGGCTCTAATTCTATTTTATAAAAAATACAGAATCTTAATTTTAGAAAACCTAAATTTGGAGGCAACTTTTGACCTGAAGAATTCCCTTAACACAGACTTTGGGAGCGTGTGTGTGTATTTCTTTTCTAATGGAAGCTGGTGCTACATTGGTAGCTGTGCTGGTGCACAGCCCTGCCCAGGGAGTTTTTAGTTCATTCATAGAATCATTAAAGTTGGAAAAGACCTCTAAGGTCATCCAGTACAACCATCAAAAACCAAGTAACGCTTGGTTGTGATTTTTTTCAGAGGTGAGGTGTGCTGGTACCTACTCTGGAGGTGACGTGCCTCCTCCTCTGCTCCCAGCTCTTGGGGACTGATGTGCTGGCTCTGTCTTGCTGGGGGAGCAGAGCCCAAGCGCCTTCAAGGGGAGAGATCAAGAGAAACCAGGCTGAGAAAGCAACCAGGGAAAGACAAGCTGTCCCTGTGCACCTGAGGGTGTGAACGGGCTCCTGGCTGGTGCAGATGCCTGTGTGCAAAGTCCTGATTTGAGTCATGGGGGGATTTGATTATGAGTCATGAGCAATGAAGCTCATGAAGGGGCTGGAGAATAGGTGCCCAGTGAGGGGGTTGAGTCACCTTCCCTGGAGGTATTTAAAAGACAGGTGGATGAGGTGCTGAGGGACATGTTTTAGTGTTTGATAGTTATGGTTGGACTTGATGATCCGGTGGGTCTTTTCCAACCTAATGATTCTGTGATTTGGACCCACAGACCCAAGAGCAAAACCTCACCTCAAGGGATTTCTTCTCTGCCGATGTTGATGAGAAACCCTCCTTGCCACTGTGATTTTAAGTTTTGTGAACGGAGGGGCTCAAAGTTCCTGCTCCTTGGGGTGCAGGGTAAACCTTGCCAGGCTCTGGCTGACCCTGGATTCCTCACAGGACCCTGCTGAGACCCCCTCCCAGGGCACAGGTCTCCCAGGGATGGCTCCGTGTCACCTGGGCTGTGCTGCTGCTGGCAATGCTTGTGGCTTTTGGCCAGGGATGAGGATTGTCTCCTCTCATCCTCATTGGGCTATGGGAAAGGGAAAAGCAGGGCTGCATTCCTAGGGATTTTTTTAGGGTATTTTTTTTTTAGGGAGGGAGCGATGGAGCCTTTGGATGCTTGGCCGTGGGGTGGATTCCTCTCTCCCACTGCCTCCTAGCTCTCGAGGAGTCTCTTGGTCATAGTGGGGAAGGGGTTAAGGCTTCTTCACTGGCCTGGGAGCTGTTGCTGGCTGCCTCCTTACCCTTCCGGGGCTGCTGGGCTGAGGTTTGCTGGTATGTGTGCAATGCGGCGCCGGCTGGCTGGCCGAAAGCACCCAGCCCTCCCCGAGAGAGATTCAGGAGACTTCCCAGCACAGCCTCGCCTCCCCTGGCTCCTTGCTTCAGTGCTGAGTGATGGGGCCGGGGATCCAGGACCCGGTGGGAGAGCAAAACCAGGGGCTGGAGGAGATTGAATGATGGGGCTGGGGACCAGGGAGCTGCTGGGAGAGAAAAGCCAGTGGCCAAGGGAGGTCGAATGATGGTGCTGGGAGAGCAACAACAAGGGCTGGAGAACAGTTGGAAAGGAGTTGAGCAAAATCATAGAATCATAAAATAACCAGGTTGGAAGAGACCCAACGTATAATTGAGTCCAACCATTCCTATCAAACACTAAACCATGTCCCTCAGCACCTCATCCACCCGGCCCTTAAACCCCTTCAGGGAAGGTGACTCAACCCCCTCCCTGGGCAGCCTCTGACAGTGCCCAATGACCCTTTCCGTGAAGAATTTTTTCCTAATATTCAGCCTGAACCTCCCCTGGTGGAGCTTGAGGCCATTCCCTCCTGTCCTGTCCCCTGTCACTTGGGAGAAGAGCCCAGCTCCCTCCTCTCCACAACCTCCTTTCAGGTAGTTGTAGAGAGCAATGAGGTCTCCCCTCAGCCTCCTCCTCTCCAGGCTAAACAACCCCAACTCTGCCTGAGATGCACTTGCACAGGGAAGCGTCTCTGAGCATGTCCTTGTGCCAGCTCAAGGTTTTGTAGCTCATCAGGGCTCATGTCTTCACCTCTGCAATGCCACGGCCTGGGGATGAGAGGATGGCAAAGGGCTTTGGCCGCTCCCGTGGGGTTAGACGTGATGTGGAGCTGTGTTTGGGCTTCTGCTTTCCAGGGTGAGGGAGAGGGTTTAGTGCAGACACAGGCAGGAGCTGGAAAATTGCAGCACCAGCAGCAATATTCGAGCTGAAGCGTAGTGAGAAACCTTGGAGGGAGATGCAGATTGCCTGGAGTTCCCTCTGCAACAAAAATTTATGTCCCTTATATAACTGGGGAAAAACAAACAAGGCAAATTGTCTCCAAGTAGGAACTTGGTGTCACTGGGAGAAATCCTGCAGTAAGAGCAAGACCTGCAATCCTCTCTCGGGACTGTTAACTCTTGAGCAGAAGGGCAACACCTTTATTTCTAGATTTTCAGATAAATGACTGTCCATGGGGGTATTGCCTAATTTAGGTAAATGGCAGGAAGAATTTTTTTTTTTTGCTGGGGAGGTTTTTCAGCTTCAACAAGGCTTCTTCTGCCCAGGGCAGGGATCGCTGCTGGGTTTGTCCCCATGCTCTCACGTCACCCCACATGTCACTGAAGGGCTGCGCTTTACCTTTGATCCTCATACAGCACGGCCACTGACGTTGGCAGGAACTGCCTTGCGAACCAAGGCTGTTGGATGGTGCTAATTTTGTAGTCTCAGATAACGGAGCCTCTCTAAAAATGTCACTTGGGGCCGTTTGCAGGGTGAGTTTGACATCGCTGACTCCTGCTGGGATGCGGGTCCTGCGGGAGGACCTAGCGCCCGGGGGAGGTGGGACACCGCGTTGCTGGGGAAACTTGGGGACAAGCTTGTTGGCAAGAGAATTTCTATTTTTCTGCTGCCTCTCAAATTCCCCCTAACTGACAAATAAAGTCCTTGGCCCTTGGTTACTCCGGAGTTTCAGGCTGATGCCAAAATAAGATTGGTGGATTGTGGCTACACCATAACTTTCTTATTAACTCAAATTAAGTTTAAGGAAATTGATTTAACCAAGGGAGGCATTTTGGATGCCAGTGGTGATAGACTTGATTGTGGTTTTTTTCTTTGCACAAGCAATTATCAAATTAATCTTCTTTGATAAGAGTCTCATATCAACACAATCACTAATATATTTGCACTTGCCCAGTGATAGCTATTCAATAAGGTTTTTTTGGGTTGTGTTGTCAAACTCTACTTTCCTTTGCCTTCATGTTTCTCTGGCAAAGTGGGGAGCTGGTTTCAAGGTGGAAATCCCTGAGTTTCCTCTTTGAGCTTCTCACCACTGCCCTTTCATGCGGGCATCGCTATTGCAAAATACTTCAAATGGAATATCATTAACAGCTCCAAATGCTTCCAAATTGTCACTTGCTATTGGGCACGGGGTCACTCGTGTGCAGACGAACCAGTCCTCCCCAGATCATTTGTGCCTGTAAATCCCCAGCAGCTGATGCAGAGGGATGGGATTGCGTGGCAGACAAGCAATCCAACAGCTCAGCTGGTGCACGTTGCCACTGTAGCCTTACTTTGTGGTTTTCTTCTTTTTTACCCCCCCTTTCTTGAAGGGAATAGGGCCTCCGTGATCCAATCTGTGCATGTGTGTGTCCCTTGCTTTCTCTCTCCATTTGTTCCTGCCTCCCTGTGTTTTTTTACCCAGTGTCGAGTTTCAATTACGTTTGGCTGAAGGACAGAGCTCTTGTACGGCTCCCAAAAGTCTTGTGAAAACGGGTGGGTGGGTAAAGAGGAGAGAGTCAAGCGCTTGATATCCGCATGGGAACTCAACCCTTACGAGACACCAGAGAACCCACTCTAGAAAGGCTTCTGGGAAGCCTGTTATTTTTGCCTTCCCACCCTGAGACCACCTTATTCGGTGAGGCTGTGGGGTGGTAGAGAAGCAGAAGACAGTTAAATGGCAAGACAGCCTTGCTACAATGGGCTCAGTGGACCTGGACGAAGTGATGCTTCTAGGGGTTGGTGGGGAAGGTCTTCTGAAAGCCAGGGAGATGCTGGAAGCACGTTGCCCCTTCATGACCTTTGGGCTATAGGTGACAATGCAGGTGGGGGTGAGTCAGTCACATTGAAGCAGGTGGTTAGGCTAGATCTGGCTGTCGCAGAGGATAACTGGAGAAGAGAGATTCCAGAGAGCATTCCCACAGGAGCAGGGGGGCCAAACTCCACTAGACAGAGAGGCTTGGTCAGCAGGAGATGGTGCCGGCACTAACAGAATGCGATGCTTGAGGAGGTATGTCCAGTTGTCTGTCTGCAGCCCTGGGACCTTCAGGAATGGACGGCTGAGCCTGAGCTCCTGGGTTTCCTGAAGGAAAACTGCAGAGAGAAACTAGGAGGATGTGATGCAAAGGTTTAGGCTGAACATTAGGAAAAAATTTTTCACAGAAAGGGTCATTGGGCACTGGCAGAGGCTGCCCAGGGAGGGGGTTGAGTCACCTTCCCTGGAGGGGTTTAAGGGACGGGTGGACGAGGTGCTGAGGGACATGGTTTAGTGATTGATGGGAATGGTTGGACTCAATGATCCAGTGGATCTCTTCCAACCTGGTGATTCTATGATTCTATGAAAGTGGTCCCTGCTGAGGCATCCTGGTGTCCCTCCCTGCAGGACCTTTCCACTTTGCTGGCTTGGAGCTTACCAAGGTGTCCGCACTGGCCCCTATCCTTGCCATTCCTCTACGCGCTCCTAGTGTTT
Organism: Phaenicophaeus curvirostris; assembly: GCF_032191515.1. Classification (NCBI taxonomy): domain Eukaryota; kingdom Metazoa; phylum Chordata; class Aves; order Cuculiformes; family Cuculidae; genus Phaenicophaeus; species Phaenicophaeus curvirostris. The sequence goes on from NC_091411.1 coordinate 7,397,895, forward strand.
TTAGTACGGTGCCTGGGAAGTGAAACCTGACACAAGTAAATATGTTGACAGCCTGTTTTCAGCTGGCAGGGAATGTAAATTATCTCATTTGAACAAGGCTAACGCAGAATCAAGCCGTTGGTCCCAAATATCCCTTATAAGTGCAGATGAGAAATATTCATGGCATCTTCACTCCCAGAATATTGCTTTTATCTTTGTGGTTCCTTGAGTGGCAATATAAAAGTTACTGATTTTGCACTTTTTATGCATCTGAACCTGCAGACTTTGAAATCAGTAGGTTTGCCTGCGTGATTTGCCTCGTTAGATCCGAAGCCTTGCAGGCACCTAGGAATGATCTGCTCCATAAGCAGCGTTGTACTTGTTGTCTTGGGTATAAAATCCTAGCTTGGAAACACCCTTAACCAGGGCATTGGGACAAGTGGAAGAGAGGTGGGGCAAGGCAGATCCTGAGCATGGGAAATGCCTGTGTGTGCGATGCTGTTGTGACCTGTGTGGTGCAGTCAGTCGGTGTGTGGTAGGGTGGATGCAAAGAGCAAAGGGACTCCTAGAAACTTGGAAACAAAGGCACTTTGGGGAGTCAGGCTCTCCAGGCTCAGTGCCTCGCTTTCTGGAGCTTGCTGTGACTGGGATCGCAGCCAGAGGCAAGGTGGGATGTGATGTTTCTACTCACTGTTCCGTGGGTGAAAGTACTGGGATGCAGAGGTTGGTTTCTTCAAAAGGATGTGGATCTGTTAAAGCGGGTCCAGAAGAGGCCACAAAGGTGGTCGGAGGGCTGGAGCACCTATTGTGTGAGGACAGGCTGAGAGCGTTGGGGTTGTTCAGCTTGGAGAAGGCTCTGGGGAGATCTTGGAGCAGCTTCCAGTGCTCGAAGAGGCTGCAGGAAAGCTGGGGAGGGGCTCTTGATCAGGGAGTGCAGAGATAGGATGAGGGGAAACAGTTTTAAGCTGAAAAGGGGGAAATTTAGATGAGATATTGGGAAGAAATATTTTCCTGTCAGGGTGGGGAGGCCCTGGCCCAAGCTGCCCAGAGCAGTGGTGGCTGCCCCATCTCTGGAGGTGTTCAAGCCAGGCTGGATGAGGCTTTGATCACCCTGATCCAGTGTAAGGTGTCCCTGCTCATGGCAGAGGGGTTGGAACTGGATGGGCTTTAAGGTCCTTTCCAACCCGAACCGTTCTGTGATTCCTTCTGTAGAGCTTGGCTCAGGGAGGTCTCTGTGCTGCCGCCACCCGAGGGCTTGGTTTGTGTGAGAATTCTTGCTGCAGCTCATGCAGGGAGCCACCAGGCTGGCTGGGGATGGGGTCCCACCAGCTTTCCTCCCCTTGGTGATAGGTGGGAGGAGAACCATAGGCTAAAACTGGGGCAGGAGCAGCAGCTGGAGGTGGAAACTCCCATTGGGGTCTCACCCTTTTGCATGACAACCTTTGCACAGTGAAGCCAGGAGGTCAGATTGTCTCGAAACCTTGACCGTGTTTACAAGCGGACATCTCCCTGGCTTTGCTTTTTGCTCCCTAACAGGTTTTTTTTGTGTTTTTTTTTTTCCCCTTTAAGAATGCAGAAGATTGATTCCCTTGCAGGGCTCATCGCCGAGGCGAGCCATGTCCAAATGGTTTGCACGTCTGCATTTTTTACTGCTCTCGTTTAATATGTATGCAAATGCAGTCTCTCCTGTCCTCACTCTCTGTGTGGGTTTGCACAGTCAGGAGCACATTCCCATTACCGCTGCCCATCTCCTGCTCCGCTCGGCATTCGAGGAGACTGCCTTTGAAACACTGATAGATGGAGGTGCAAGGGAAAAAGAGAGAAATGACGGATTTTCTTAATTTCTTTGTTGGGGAGGGTGGAGGAGTCGGGAAACCAGAGGAAGGAGGTTTAAATAGATGCAAAATTGTTTATTGGGAGAAAGATGGGGGGGGGGGACGGACTCTAACTCTGAGACTCAGAGAACGTATTTCGTATGCTGTTCCATTTTCAGAGCGGCAGCTCAGAGGATTTTAGCTGGAGGTTAGGGAAAAATCCAAGCGCTGGCAATAATCTTGTGATAGCGGAAATATTCAGCTTTTCTCCTGATAAATAGACATGTGTTGTAACCAAAGTCAGGATTTCAGGCCTGGAAAGCAACGTTGGCTTTTTTTTTTCTTTTAAATAAATAAGCAGCAAGATGCCCAGAGTTGTTCCCTGCGAAGGGGCAAGGTATGGCTGCTGCTACTTTCTTTTCCTTCCTTTTTTAATAGCTGTATTTTTCCAACTCACTTCAAAAGCAGCACTTGTGAAACTTGGACGCTCATATACCCTGAGCTATGTTTGGATAAGTAAAACGGGAAACTGGGGGTCCAGCTGAGGCCAAAATGTGGGAACCACCTTTGGAAACGCGGCCAAAGTAGGGGAGATTTTCCTCTCCCCCAGGGATGGTACTTTTTTAAGTTATGTCATTTGGAGTTGTAGATCTCCAGTTTCTGCATCTGCTTGGATGAGGGCTGAGGAGGTCCTTGCTCTTGGTGTGGGAAGCAAGGGATGACGTATCCCTTCACCACCCAGATGGCTCTGGAGGAGAAGCAGAGGCTCATGCTGCATCCCACCCCATGCGGTGAAATTTAGGTCCTTGAAATGCCAAAGGACCAGATTTTCAGGTGTATTTTAGGCACTTCAAGTTGTTCCTTTTTTTTAATCTTTCCACACAGAGCACCTTTAAAACCTGGCTGGTTTTGACCCCCACTTCAGAGCGCCAAAGCCTTAACTCACGCCCCCTTGGCTGGTGGGGGATGCAGGAGCCCCAGGAGGAGGGTGGCTGCAAGCAGACTCCTGCTTCTTGTGCTCCCCAGAGCCTGGGGCTTTCCTTGGAGCACAGGTAACATGGCCAAAGCCAAATCTTTTCCAAACTCCTCCAGGAGTTCATAGACCAAACCCCTCTGATATGTTTCTTACTTTCCTTTCTAGCAGCCAAAGGGCTTTGTGTGCTGGGAAAGCCCCAGTGCTGCGGTACAGACTTGTCAGATATGTTTACTTTTGCATCTCCAAGTTTTGCAGGAGTGGTTTTTTTTGTCTTTAGCGATGGATGTTGTGTAACCCCTTTCCATGTGGCTCTGTCCTCGCCTCTGCGGGGGGATAAGCAAAAGCCATGGACCTTGTGCTGGGGCTCAGGTCTGTGAGACTCAGACCTTTTCTCTGCTGTTAGCACAGAGGAAGAAGGACCAAGGGGTGATGTTCAAGAGGGGACCCAGTGTTTGGAGGTGCTCAGCTCCTGCGATGACGTGCAAGAGCTGGTTTTGTTTATGCAACAGGCTTGGAAAGTCTTGCTGCATTGGAGATGAGCTCTTGTGGGCTGCCTGCTCCTGCCTTTAGCTCCCCCGTGCTCTGCTGTAGGTGCTAGCTGAGGTGGGATCACGGACTGCCCCTCTCGCTAGGTTGACAGCCCATATTTAGGGCTGCAAAGGGCTGTTCTTCCTGCTTTTTTTCTTCCCATCACCTTTAGGAGGCTTATCCTGTATCAACAGCAGCGGTATCAGAGGGGGCAAGAGCAGAGTTGCTGCAAGCAGCCCCAGCTCTGCTGCTCTTGGCTGTCCCGAGTTCCCCTTGCAATGTTTGCTACGAGGTGAATATCTTGTGCCTCCCTGTTCTCACTCTGGTGGGTTTGTGTCACTTGCGATCAGAGGCTCCAAACTTCCCTGATTACAGTTGCTTTTTTAAACAGGGTCTTTTTGTTGGAGAGCAGCTTCATCGAGTCTTTCTACTTCCTTCATCTGTAAATTGTCCTCCACATAACGAAGAAGCCGTTCTGACTACGTTTTGATGTGTTTGTCGCCCAACAGATGTCTGGGTGGTTAAAGTGCCCCCTGAGTACAAGTATCCTGTGTTTGCGAGCTCTTTGATAGTTGGTTCAGGAATCTTTTTGTTCTTTCTTTCCCTCCTCGAGTCCTGGGGGTTTGTAGCAGATGCCTGCTGCAGTCTCTCCTTTGTTTTCAGCTCCTGATATCCATGCCCACAGTGTTGTTCCTCTACCCTCTCCCTTATCAAATTAGATTATCTCCTCCTCGTAAGTAATTTTGACACGTGTGGCCGTGCAAAAGCACGATAAGCGTATTGGATCACGCTGTTGTGTGCCTGTTGTTCATGTCTCTGCTTCTCCATGGCACCTTTCCAGGACCTTAGGACCAAGTCTGCTCGTTACCTGCCATAAATAATGATCCCAGCAAAAGCAAGGCCAGAGAGCTCCTCGTCCTGCTTGCAGCCAAGTCCCAACATCCCTTCTGGGCACTGCCACATCATCCTATGTGGGGACCCTGGGTCTGTGGGGACCCTGGGCACTGCACTCATGTCATCCCTTTTCCTCCCTGTTGTTCTGCATGTCCATCATCTCCCCTTGTGTCCTGAACTTGGCTGGTTTCACTTAAACTTCTTCTTGGTGTTACAGGCTGCTCCTTGCCCATTCCTTGGCTCCCTGCCTCTCTACTGGCTTTCCTGGTTTCCATGTGTGATCCAGAAATATCTCTTTGTTATTCTGTCCTTCCTCCCCGTCACAAACCTGTGTTTCTGTTCCATCTTTCATGAAAAGGTCTAAGACTGAAGGTGAAATGTGATAACAGCCTTCAAAAATATGTCAGTGGCTGCGGCAAACAGGATAGGAATAAACGATTCTCTGTGTCCTGTGGTGGATAGGACAAGAAATTATGGGTTTAAACCATAGCACAAGGGAGATTTAAGTTCGATGTTCAGATATCCTGAGGGTGAAGCAGTGGAGCTTCAGCAGGGGAGTCGCTGGAGGGGCAGGTCAGATGAGCAGCTGTCAGGAGAGGCTGAAGGGGAGTCGAGCAGATAGCGAGGTGATCCAGAAGATCATTTTTCATCCTCTCCAGCCCTCTTACCTCCTCTTCCATATGCTGGAAGCCTCCAGCTAGGCAAGGGGCTTTTCGTGACTTGCTCAGCCAGGCTCACGCCTTTCTTTCTGCTTGCTTTTTGTGTCTTGTTGCAGCAGTTCTTGGCAAATGCAATTGCAGTGAGCCTGCAAATAGTCACAGCAAGCCTCTCCTCCCAGAACCTTTCCTTTGTGGCTCTTTTCAAACCTTGTATGCTGGTGGAGGCAATGGCAGCTGCGATCAGAGCACCAGGATGTACAATAGTGACAGAAACAAATGCTTTGCTGCACCCAGAAGGGTCAAGGCTGAATCTGGGGGCAGCCTCGGGACGTTGCTCAAGGCTTTCAATGGGAAGCTGCTCCCAGCTTTGCAGAGGGCTGTATTATGTGTGTGTCAGTGTGCAGGGAGAGATGCGAAGGTGAGGATGGCTCCTGGAAGTGTTGTCCCAGCTAGCGGCACGGGTCTCCCTGTGGCTCCTTGGCTGCTATGTGACTGCAGGAGTGTGGATAGGAGCTGTATCACCACCTGTATGTGTGTGCCAGCCCTTGGCTGGTGCACTGGGACACTGGGAAGCCAGGGATGTGGGGGAGTGGGGCTCCTTGCAGAGCTCCCTGTCCCCAGCTCCTCAGAAGGATGCTGCAGGGCATCACGCACCGTGCTTGAAAGTCCTGGTTTTGCCAAAACAAAAATCTAAGGGTCTGGGAGTCACAGAGGGCTCCGTCCAAACCCAGAGTAGAGCGCAAGAACAGCCGTGTTGTTTCTGACACTGCTGACCAGGAGGTCACCAAGTCCCCTGGGCGCCTTCAGCCGCCTCTCTTGACACTTCCCCATCTGGCGCCACCGTGATCCTATCGGGGTCCGGTTGCATCTGCGCTGTGCCCCTCTTTCCCTCCCCAAACCTCCCTGCATCCTCTCCTTGGGGTGCTGTCGTGGGTCCTGGTCAGCTGTGACCCCCTTCACCCACCCCACAGCACCAACCCCTTCCCAGCTCCCTACCAGGAGAGGCGGGCAGGGAGAAACAGGCAGATGAATAATTTATTATAACAATGCAAAATAGGTTTTAAAACTCTCCCCATATAAATATTTATTTTTGACTCGTTAGCGCTGCAGCTGCCTCCACCCCCCCCAGCCTTTCCCCTTCTCCTTTCCAAAGCCCCTTCAGCCTGTGGCTATCGCGGCTGGTTCTCCTGGTTCTCCTTCACTCTGTCCGTCTATCCATCTCTTCTCGCTTTTCACTTGATCTGAGCCTGGCTGCCAAACACTTCCCGGGGAAAAGAAGGAGAAAAAAAAAACCAAACAAACCCAACCAACCCTCTTCTCACAGACGCACACACAAAAAACAACAACAGGAGTGGGGGGGGGAGATGGAGAAGCACACACAGGCACACGCACAAAACCCTTTGAAGCCTGTGCAGGGTAAGGGTTGTTTCTGTGGTAACGGCGCGGGGATTGGCGGCGGTTGGCGAGGGCCTCCATCCCGCCGCGGTGCCGAGTGATTAATGAGCCGTTGCTGGGCTGTACGGGAGTGCTCGGGCTGAGTTGCACGCCGTGGGGCTGCTCCAGTGCCTTTGGACTTTGGATGCCTCTTCATCCTCCTCCGCTCGCCCCAGGCGTGCTCGTCCCAGCAGCATCCCACACCTCCTCAGCCCAGATGGGCTCTCAGAGGATGTTGGGTCTTTGAGATAGGGCAGCCAGGCTTGGGACATCCTTCTGTCCCCTGTCCTGGTGGAGCTGGAGCATCCCTGGGGCTGTGGTCTTCATCCCGCTACGTGGCTTTGTTTCTCTGCAAAAAAGTTGGTCTCAGGAGGGGTTCTGGTTCTCCAGAGCCATGGGGGGACATGGTGGCACCAGTGTGGGGGTGAGGAAGTTCAGGTGAGCCCACAGCATTTTGGAGAGCATCACTCATAGCCTCGCCTCGACAGCTGCCCTTGGCCTCGTTGCTGCCCGTCTCCCTCCCACCCTCACAGCTTCCCAAGCCTCTAGAGTGGCTGAGCAGAGACAAGGGTTGTGTTGTCCCCATCCCACCACCAGCACTGTGGAGTGCCACCACCCCTTCACAGAACCACAGAATCACCAGGTTGGAAGAGACCCACCAGATCATCAAGTCCAACCATTCCCATCAATCACTAAACCATGTCCTTCAGCGCCCCGTCCACCCGTCCCTTAAACCCCTCCAGGGAAGGTGACTCAACCCCCTCCCTGAGCAGCCTCTGCCAGTGCCCAATGACCCTTTCTGTGAAAATTTTTTTCCTAATGTCCAGCCTGAACCTCCCCTGGTGGAGCTTGAGGCCATTCCCTCTCGTCCTGTCCCCTGTCACTTGGGAGAAGAGCCCAGGTGTCACCACAGCGCTCATACCATCTCCCAGGGAGAGAGCTGCAGCTCCCAGGGAACCTTACACCACAACGTGCTTTGGAACACCCCACCTTTTGCTTTCTGTTTTGAAAAAAAGCAAAGGAGAAACAGGCATCGTTCACATCTCTTGGGCAAACAATAATAATGAGTGAGTTTCAAATCTCTTTTCCCCCAAAATAGCCAAACCAGAACACGCACAGCCTTCCCGAGCCGCTGCCTGAAACAGATGTGCTGCCAGCGAGGCAGCTATTTATAATGTGCAGCGTTCCCTTTTCAGCCGCAGCGACTCCAGCCCTCGGCTCTCACGCTCGGCAGCTCCTTTTGAAGCCCGTAGCTCTAATCCGGGGACTGTTCCTGGTGCTGCTAAAAATCTCCTTGTAAACCCACCGGGATGCCAGTGAGCCGGAGCCCTGCCCGCTCTCTGCCTTCAAAGGGGGTTTAGCATCCCCAGAGGCTGCTGGGGTGGGATTGTCCCATCCCCAGATGTCCCCACCGTGATGGGACAGTGAGAAGATCTTGTTGGTTGATGTGTACGTGTTGTCCTTGAAGCTGCAGTCCCCTCTGCCTCAGGGCTGAGGGCTCAAACCCTCTCCCAACCCCTAATTTGAGAGGTTTTTTTTCCCAGAGAGGACAAGGAGGGGTCAGGACGCTATTGCCGAGTTGGGGGAAAGGTTCATAGAATCATAGACTCACCAGGTTGGAAAAGACCCACCGGATCATTGAGTCCAACCATTCCTACCAAACACTAAACCATGATGTGGGTTGATGTGGGTTTGAGCCCAGTGGGTTCGATCTGGTCCTTATGGGAGGAGAAGATGTCACGATGATGGAACAGGCTGCCCAGGGAGGGGGTTGAGTCACCTTCCCTGGAGGGGTTTAAGGGACGGGTGGACGAGGCGCTGAGGGACATGGTTTAGTGATTGATGGGAATGGTTGGACTCGATGATCTGGTGGGTCTCTTCCAACCTGGTGATTCTATGGTTCTATGACCTGGGGGGATGCGGACAGTGTGGGATGAGGAGGAAAACCAGGGATCCAGTTGAAGGGAGATTTGAAGGAGTTTGTCAGCACTGCCGTCCACGCTTAGGGTGGGTGTTTCTTATCCTGGAACTGTGGCTGGATGGGAATCTCAGGCTATCTGCATCCCACAGGGAGCTTGCGGGACCCCATCCCAGGAGGGGCTGCATCTTGGAAGCACCGGAGCATCCAAGCCGAGCGCCCTCAATGCTGCTTCGGCCCCTCGCGTGCCGATGAATAACTGTGCTGGTATGTCAGGGCAGGGAGTGGGCGGTTAGGCAAGGCAGCAGCGTGCGTGTGGAAGCTGTTTATTGCCAGGGCTCTTGCAGGCCATTCCCTGCCTCCCGCAGCGCTGCGGCCGCCCCAACCAGCTGGGCCAGTGGGGCTGCTCTGCGTGGGGCCAGGCAGGGGACGGGGCCCCAGCCCAGCAGGGACAAAGCAATTACTGGGAGACCGGGCTGGCTGGGCTGAGGGCTTTGCTTCTATCGCTTCCTCTGTGTTCTGTTTGCGTTTCCCCCCCCAACCCCAGCAGGGTGTTTGGAGGAGTGGAGATTTCTCGATCTGAATCCCAGTCTTTGGGGACTGCGCGAACTCTGCTCTTCTTTGGCACTGGGGAGACCGCTCCTCGAATCCAGTGTTCAGTTCTGGGCCCCTCACCACAAGAAGGATGTTGAGGCTCTGGAGCGAGTCCAGAGAAGAGCAACGAAGCTGGTGAAAGGGCTGGAGAAGAAGAGGAGCGGCTGAGAGAGCTGGGGGTGTTTAGCCTGGAGAAGAGGAGGTTGAGGGGAGACCTCATTGCTCTCTGCAACTACCTGAAAGGAGGTTGTGGAGAGGAGGGAGCTGGGCTCTTCTCCCAAGTGACAGGGGACAGGACGAGAGGGAATGGCCTCAAGCTCCACCAGGGGAGGCTTAGACTGAACATTAGGAAAAAACTTTCTTCCGGAAAGGGTCATTGGTCCCTGGCAGAGGCTGCCCAGGGAGGGGGTTGATTCCCCTTCCCTGGAAGGGGCGGGTGGACGAGGTGCTGAGGGACATGGTTTAGTGTTTGATAGGAATGGTTGGACTTGATGATCTGATGGGTCTCTTCCAACCTGGTTATTCTGTGATTCTGTGTGATTCTGTGATTCTTTCCCAGGTGGCCCAGAGCACCGTCCCCAGCCTGGGACAGCACGGTTGGCCAGGCAGCTGGGAGCTGTGGTGATCTGGAAGGAGCTCCCTGCCCTTTGGAAAGAGAGATCCTGAAAAACACCCCACGGCATGACCTAGGATGGGTTGACCTGGCTTTGCTCACTCACTGTTTTGGGGGATGAGACTGTGAATCAGAAGGCAGAGACCACCCTGACCCCTAAAGTCTGTCCCGTAATCTCCAGGTACCATCTTGAGGGGAGGCAATAACTTGTCTTCTTGCCTAGTGAACTTGCACCCAGGTCAGCCTGGAGGAGAAGAGGGGGGTGATTTTAGAATGGCCTAATGAGTCTCTAACTCAGGGTGGCATCTGGGGAGGAGCTGAGCATGGGCTGCCTTGGGAGGACTCCGTCGCTTCGGCTCCAGAGACACGCTGGGTTGGGTCAACCCAACGGGAACCCGGGCACAAGTTCCCGTGAGGACAGTGTCCCTGGCTGAGACCAGAGCCTGCCTGGTTTCCAATGGTAACAGACAAACCTTTGCTGCTGGAAGAGGGACCGTGACGCAGCCCATGGTGGTGAAACCTCTTAAAAGCCGGTCCCTCATTGCAGTCATGTTAATTATTAATAGGATGTGGGGAAGAAAACATTGGAAAACCCCAACTGTTCAAGGCAAGCTGCTACTTCGTCTGCATCCAGTACTGTGAGCCTGGCTTTTTCTGGACCCAAAAGGAGGTTTGGAGATGTCTTTTCCAGTGGCTGGTGTTGGCAAATACGAATGGTTGGACTTGATGATCCGATGGGTCTTTTCCAACCTGGTGATTCTATGATTCTATGAAAGGCTCAACTGCCTCTCTGAAAACCAGAGCAGTTTGAAACTCAGGAGTTAAATGAGTTGTGTGGGTCTTCGCTTGGACTTTAGCAGAGGTTTAATGCCCTTGAAGGGATGAAGTCCCTTTTGGCAGCATCTCTAGCCAGCAGGACAGACAAGATGCTGGAGCCACAGGGTCTGCAGGCACAGAGGCACTGGGGATCCTGCAGAGTTGGGTGGGCAGGATGGGACCCCACGGCACTGCTCGGATTATACCCATGTACTGAGTCAGAGCTGGGGGATCTCAACAGGGAAATGATCATGAAAAACAAAGTAATGTGGGAATTTTCCACCCAAAAGCCTTGTGGATCTTGAGGGTTTCTTCCCCTACATCTGACCATGGGTACCAGGGATGTTTCTGTGTGGGGAATTGGGAGATGTTTCCATGGAAACCAGCAGCGTGGCTGTAGGAGGGCCCCCATGGCACAGATTTGGGGACTTCATTGGCACCGCAGAAGTGGTTCTCGGCATGAGGAGGCACCGGCCTAGCAGGGGTTTGTGGAACAGCAGCGCCCTGGCTACGGTGCACAGCAGGGAGAAGCTTTTTTCTGCCCTTGGTCCTCCATGTGGGGAGGACATCCCAAACCTCAGGAGCAGGCGATGGTTGTAGGTGCCGCCAGCCCACCCTCCTCCCCACCACCCCCTCCAGGAGCCCCTGCCTCCCTGGAACGCGCCTCTCTCCCCTCTCCCTTCTCCTCCTATCCATTCACCATTCCATTTCTCTCCCTTTCTTCCCCTTGCTCCACCTCCCTCCAGACTCCTCTGTGGGGCATTGATTTTTCCATCCGTCAGCGAAATGCTTGAGGAAAATGAAAGAGCATCTTCATGATCGATCAGGAGAACTCTTCAGCCTGGGGTCAGGGAGGGTCTGAATCAGCTGCTCCCCCAGCATATAATTACCCCCCTCTCTCTCCCAAGCCGGGGCTTTTCACACGCCTGCAGGAGCAGCCATCCCTCTGCGGGGTCAGGGCATCGCTCGGGAGAACATCTCCGTGCGGTGCATCGATGCTGGGAGAAACTGCCGGTGGATATGTTGGGTTTCACTCTTGCCAGAGGTCTGTGCTCACTTTGTGCTGAGCGGCGTGTGCCGAGTGGGTGTGAGCGTGCGTGCGCTTCTCCCTCCCCGGCATCGATTGTTCCACGTGTAGCTAATTCTGTGCGGCGCTTGGCAAGGGTGGGGAGCTTTGAGGCTGAGAGTTTAAAGAAGCTGAAAGAAAACTAAATCCAATAGGAGTTGGGTGCCCCGCTCCCTTCTCTCTCCTTTGAACATCTCATTAGCAGGGAGCATCATCTAGGGCGTGCTGCACATACAGACCACGTTGGTATTAGTGTGGAGATGCCTGTGGAAATGCCAGTTTGCCATCTGGTACTGTGCTGGCCTCTGAGGTCCCTCTGCTTGCTGCCCTCCCCCAGAGAGTCAGTAAATAGCTGAGGGAGCTTCTCTCTCCACCTTGGGGTAGCGGCATGCAAATGTTGACTTCTTCATGGCAACCAGTGTGAGTCACGCTGGGAGCCAGAGGGGGACGTTGGCGCCTGTAGCTCTTGCTCTGCTTGTGGACTGTTGCCTGGATTTGATGGGTTGCTCGCAGGGAGGTGGAGGCACAGTTCTCCCTGCAGCTCTTGCTGGAGTTCTGTCTCTGCTTGGTGGGACACGCTTGCTGCTTTGCATGGACAAGCTTTCCAGCGTTGGTGTGCACTGTGGTGGAGTTCAGCTGTCAAAGCCTTTGTGGGGGCTTCTGAACTGGGTCTTGTGACACGGCAGGGAAAATCTATCCTTTGGACTTCTCTGAAGGTGAGAGCCCCTGAGCCTTCTTCCCCACCAGCGTGGGGGGATGCCAGATCCAGAGACAACAACAGGCATCCCAGCACATCATGGAGCTGATAGGTTCAGTGTCATCCCATCTACACTGACCCTTCTGTTTCCCACCTCTAGATTCCCTTTATTTCCCATAGATGCTGTTCAACCTGTTTCCAGAGCAGAGTTGTCAGATCAAAGGGTGCACAATATGTGGCTGGCTGGAGATTGTTGGACCACATGTAGATCTCAGAGCAGGGAGCAGCAGCTTCTCATGGCGAGCTGTGTGTCTCAGCTAAACCCTCTCCCTGTGTAGACGCAGCATCCTCTTGAGATTGAGGAGGAACAGTGAGGAAGTGAGGGATGAATGCAAGCTAGGACTCTGCTCCCTCATTCCTCCTGGCTTCTGACCCCAGAGAGCCTGGCTTTGTGTTGCATCTTCCCCCAACTGCTTTCACGAGTGTCTGCAGGAGACCTGAGGGCTGGTTGTCGCCCCATGTTGTGTGGCTGTTAAATGGGAGCTCCCAGATATTCAATTCCCCTTGTGTTTCCGTGCTGGCTGGGGAACGAGTAAAGAGGGAAAGAGATGAGGACAAAAAAAGCAGTGGCAGCGTGAGGAACCAGAGCAACGTGTTCCTGCTCCTGCCACAGCCAGTTCAGACCAGCCAGACCGGAGAGCTGCAGAAGAAGGACAATGCAAAGGCTCCGACTTTCTCCCTCTAAACCAGCAGGCAGAAGTTTGCTCCGGCACGGATGCGTTGCAGATGTGCTGATAGCAGCTAGCTGAGTGCTGACGCTGCTGTGGAGGAGCTGGCTGTGGAGCCCTAGGTAAAGCTGAACTGAGTTATCTGCTCCACAGATAATGTCTTCTGCTAAAAAGCAGCTGAAACAGCTGCATCCTGGGTTGGTTGGAAAGTTTATTTTACAAGATGTGATGAGAGCTTGCCCCGTGTCCCTGGGAAAGCCTTGACACAAAGCAGGGTCTTCCCCCTGGTGGGATTTGGCATCGGTCTGACAGTCAGGGGGAACTTTTCTCAATCTGTGAGTGTTGCATCTCAATATAAATGTGGATCTAACCCAATTTCTTTGAATCTGTGTCGCTCCATCGATAACAAGGGAGAGAGGCTGATTTATGCAAGTGGGTAATATGGGCTCTTCCCGTTATTCCTTGCAAACACAGGGCATTTGTGAGCTGTCATCACGTAATGTCACTGCTGGGTTCAGTGCAGGTAATGGGGTCAGGGAGGACTCCTGGCATCTCCATTGCTCTGCCATCTACTTGCAGACCACCTTCGGTCACGTCCCTTGGTCTTCCAGCTGCCTCCTTGCTCCCAGGTCTCTAAAACGAAGATAAAATACTATCTGACTTGCTGAGGAGCTTGAGCCCAATTAAACAGTGTACACTAATCAAAGAGAGCTCCTCCGTTCCTGTTGATATCCCATACCCACCTGTGGAGTGCTGGAAAGCTCTGGGATGCAGGAGTGTGAGGTTGCAACAGAGGCAAAACAATACACTCTCGGACGGCTGAACAGAAAGTGGATCCATGTGTTAATCTGGGAGAAGGAGCGTGAAAACAACTGCAAATCCTTCACGACTTTCTTGTAATTTCTCCCAGATAGGAAAAATGCCTGCTCCACGCTCCAGCCTCCTTGCCTCCGGGGTCATTGCTGAGCTAAACCTGAGGCTGATGCAGGAGGAAACCCTGTCCCATCGCTGGGCTTGACGTGTGGCTGTTGGAAGTCTGGGGGAAAGGGTTAATGCCTGCATTTTGTGGGGGCAGCAGGGGTGGAGGGTCAGCCAGGTCTGCTCCCTGGCGTGTCTTGGTGTTTTCCGGCTGGCTCAGCCTGGCTGCCAGAGGAGCCAGGAGGATGCCTCGGCGGGTACGGTTGAGCGGTGCCTCCAACAGCAGCACGTTCCCGTCGAGCCAGGGTCCACGGGGCACAGAAAGCTGGGCCCCTCCTGGCTGCCCAGCTGCCTTTCTGCTAATGCTTCATCTAATTAAGCAGCAGCCTGGAGTGGCTGAAACCAGGGCAGCGGGAGAGCTGAGGTTTTCATCCAATAGATTCCTGTCTCCAGCTCAGGAACCAGAAGAAAAACCCTTTTCATATCATCAGATCAATATGCAGGTGGTGATCCCCCTCCCTTCCCCTTCACCTTTTCCAGCTTTCCTTTCCCCTCCTGGGCTAGGGATGCTTTTCAAAGGCAGAGCAGGCTGGGATCTCTACCTGGTGGATTTTGCACCTCATCCCCCACCCTGGCTGCTGTGCGTGCCACACACGTACTGAACGGCTGAGAGGTGCCGGGAACACCCATCACCGGGACCATGATCTCAGCAGGTATCTGAGAGAGCGAGTCTTGGCTTCAAACCGGGGTGCAGCCCCTCCTTCAAAGAGGGTTTTCAATCAGTAAAGACTCTGAAGAGTCACTGTCTGTTTGCTGAGACCATCGGCAAAGCTCCAGGAGTGTGAATGTAGGCAGGATTTGACCAGCGACTTGTTCACTGCTTGCTTAGGAGCAGGCAAGGGTTAACAAGAAGCGACATTTTATTTTGCTGTGCATCTTTGGTTTCTCTGGAAGGAGATGCTCTTCCTGGTGCTTCGCCTGTTGAAAATGCATTCTTCTTCCCAAGGTGTCTTCTGAAAATGAGCTCCAGCATGCCGGCACTGGTGGAGAGATGATTATGGAGAAGCAGCTGTCCGTCCCCTCCTGCCAGCTCCCGGCGAGGCAGCGGGAGGGGTGACGGCTCCTCTGGGTGCTTGGCTGCTGGCAGCAGATTTCATAGTGCCTGATCCAGGCTCTGGTGTAAGTAGCAGCCTTTTCCACCTCATCTCCGTGCACCGGGGCATTCAACTCTCACCCAGTGCCCAGCTCGGTGCAGTCTCCAACTGTGGTGGGGTTTTTTTTTTCACAATAAGAAAGTTGCACAAACATTCCCTGAGACGTCAGCCTGGAAGGGGTCGGCTTCAGCTCCTGTATTGTTTCTCCCTGCAGGAGAGAAATTACTGCCCTATATTTTCGTGCAAAAATTAAGGATTGGAAACAGGCTGAAGTGGAGAGGAGGGCTGGATGGGTGTCCTAGAGACCTCACCGTTGCGGAGGATGGCAGCCTGGTCTTAGGTTACCATCCCTCTGTCCCCCTGTCATTCATATGGTGTTGGGTTTATTTGGTTTATTATCTGTGCTCCTCCACCAGGCTTCAAACGCTGCCCAGCAATGCCTTAACCCACTGCTGGATCACAAACCATCTCGGGATGCTCCAGCCAAGAGGGAGGCGCTCTCCACACCTGCTAGCAGGGTAGGGCTGTTGCAGCAAGATGCAAGCTCTTCCCTGATGTTTCCCCCCCTTCCCATTGCCCTAGCCTCAGGCCAAGCAGGGAAAATCCTTCTAGTCGGACCCCAGCTGGGGCTGCGAGCTGCTGGCTTTCCATGGCAACGGTCCATCAGGGGGTCGGAGTCGGCAGTGAAAAGTTCTGGCTCTCCCCCATTCCCTCGCCTAGGCATTTGGTCGCTGTTTTGATTGCGTTCCTGGGCAGCTGGGCTGCAGATGTGGTCACCTTATCTTGGGAAGGTCTGAGTCAGTTTTTCCCTCCGTGACGGAGCAGGCGGCTGAGAGCTGGAGGGAGGAATAAATAGCTCCTGAGGTATGCCAGGGACATCTGTCCCTGGGGACAAGGTGATGGGCCAGGATCCTTCCACCATCTGTGATCCTGGACTCACGGTGCCCACACAGCATGTAGGAAAAAAAGGAGACCTCTCCGCTTAACAGCCTTCATACATCCTTGACATCTTGGCCAAGGGAAAAGGAGGTTGGCCCAGGAGAACTTGTGCTGAGGGCTGGATCCTGCTTCTGGGAAGATCTGAGGATTAAGTCTGTGGAGGAGGAAGCACATTCACCCCACCTGTGTGTCTGGAGATGTATGTACTTGCCACTCCTCAACACACACTGATGTGTCAGTTCAAGAACTGATTCCCTCCTGCTTTACACAGGTGTAACTGAGAGCAGGATCTGGCCCCAGGGTCCAGATACATTTATTCACTGCCTGTCCTCCACGTGCTGCTGTAGCATATGTGTGTCTTAGGTGCTACTGGTAGAGCTCAGGGTGCAGCAGCCTTGATGGTGCAACTACCTGGCTCCAGCATAAAGGCTGGAGGTGGGACAGTTGCTCTGGGTCCACTGGTTGCCTTATCAAAAGGGAAGCTGCTTTCTTCCCTTCCTCATGGAGATTATGTCCTCTAATTGCTATTCTGCTGAAGAAGCTCACTCCTGGATGCTTCACCATGGAGATGTGATGTCTCCATGCCCAGCAAAGCGGTTGGGGAATGGTGAAGCCCCAGTGATGGGTCCTGGTTTCATGCTGTAAGGTAAGATTCTTCTGTAAACTAGGACTCAGCCTGCTCGGAGCCAAGGGAAGGTCTTGTGTAAGGTGCTGTCATCAATCCAAAACATTAACCCCCTCCACAGGCTGTGCACTGTTAATCATCAGTCCAACTTAAGAGAAAAACAATAACCACATTAAGTTTCAGACACATTGCAAGTTTTCCTTCTGTTGGTGGGTTCCTCAGCTCAGATTTTCCAGCATTTCTTCAAAGTCTGGCAGCTCAGGGAACAATTCTGCTTTGTTGTCCTTTTTATTCTTCTTTCTCCTAATGAGAATGGGGTTTGTCTTGCAGATTCAGGAGATAAAAGGCTTTAGGGGAAGGGTGGTGGGCAGGGAAGACCCTTTAGTGATAAAGGGTGTGAAAGGCAGGAGGAGGACAGGACAGGTGAGGCTGACTTGGAGGTGGCAGTGGCCACCGCATCCTCCCTGCATCCTTGCTGCAGTGGGATCTGAGGTAGTAACACCTTGTTCAGCCCATGCCATGGGACATCCCAATGCTATCAGGGCTGAGGACCAAGCTGGCTTCCAGTCTCTCATCTCAGAGCTGCAGCCGGGAGCCAGGGCTCGGGAGAGGGTTTCTATAGCAACAGCTGCCACTCACTCCCCATCTTGGATGTAAATTAGTTAGGATTTTATTAGTGTGCAGAATTTCAAGAGACGGGAGCTGGTGAAGAGGCCTGATGAATTTGGGAGAGGAGTCTGTGAGGGGAACCTGCCCTGGCACCATCAAGCAGTGCCGATTTAGAAGCATCTTTAGGAGTCTGCCCTGAGACCCTTTTGGGGTTTTCTGAATTGCCCCAATGCCTGGCATTTCTCCCCGGTGGCAGCATGAGCCTCTGAAATGGCTCTGGGTTTTCTGCATCTCAAGCAGGAGGCTGGAGACGAGGTGGAAGGGAGAAGAGGGCTGCACTGACCCCACAGAAGCGAGTGGGGTAGGCTGATTTGCCCCAAAACCTGTGGAAGGGAGTGCAGTGGGATGCCTGCCCTGTGCTGGTCACTGGGTGTGACCCTCATAGAGACAACACTACAAAGCCTGAAAGCCCCACGCCCCTCTCTTTCTTGGATGCTCTATTGAGAGGACCAACAAGGACACATTTGCACTGATGAGCCTGATAAAATTTATCAGAAACTCACGTAGCTGCACTTTACATTTGCTAGGGCTGCAGGCAGCCGGACCAATGCATAAACGCCTCTTATCTCACAGGTCTTGCAACCCAACTTGAAGCATCAGGTAAGGATGCCAGAGCTGGAGAGCTGCTTTCAAGGCTGGGCTAGGCAGCTCTGAGCCTCCAGGTGAGAGTTTCCATGCCCCTTTACCTCCCTTTTGCAAAGTGGTTTCCTCAAGAGTGCTGAAGGTGTGAGAACATCCCAATTGACCACAGCTGGTGCAGCACTGCCTCTAGAGGGTTTTCAATTAAAAGCTTGATGATGAAGCTGTATGGTGGTTCAGCAGAAGTGTTGGTGGCTACAAGGCATCTTCTCAGCTAGAGAGGTGAGGAACTGGGGTTTTTCAAGACCTTTGGGTAGGACTGTAGCAGAAGTTCTTGCTCGGTTGAGGTGTCTGATCTCCCTGGGCTATGGGGTTCCTTGTTAGTGTGGTTGTGGCCGGTTTTTAGATGGGATCTACTCCTGCTTAGGTTTCTCCATGGATACTCAGGATTTTCCTAGAGATGGCTCTGTTTGGAAAAGAAGTCCTGGTTGTGAGTGCTGCTCTGTGGGGAACTGTCCTCTTTGTATGCTCAAAAGCAAACAAGCAGGGCGATTGTAATGCCAGTTCCTGCCCCAGATATAAATCTGGTGTAAAACTTGTGTGAAAAACCTTGTTTTCTATGTGCTTCCCAGTTTCTGTGGGGCTAGGAGCTATTTTTTCAGAACTCACATTTTCAGCTCTTCTGCCTCTAACCATGAGGGCTGTGAATTTTCCTTTCTAATGAAAGAAGAGGTTTGGCTTTTTCCTTTTTCTTTTCTTTCCATAACTTCATGGCTCTGGGGCTTTGCGGAAGTCAAAAGGTTTCGCAACACCTTGTGATGGTGCTGTGATATTTGCCAACACTGAGTCCTAGTTGGATGGTGATGTGTAAAGTTTATATATCCAGTGTAGATACAATATGAATCTGCTTGTATGCAGCAAAAAAAAAGAGGGCTGGGTGAGTCCTTAAAACCCTGGAAGTGTAGGACTGGGCTGACTGGTTAGCAAGTGTCTACTTGAATTGGAAAGGGAAAAAAAAAGCACCAGAGTTTTGATGTTTTGGGAGTCTGTTGTGCTGCAAAACAAATTACAGAGGAGTGAGTGATGCTCAGCTTGGATGGGCTGTGCTGGGATCGGAGAGGGAGTTTTCCTGCCCCGTCCTGTGCAAGCGAAGCTGGCTGCAGATCAACCCAGCTGCAATCAGTGCTTGGGGGGGCCCTCTTAGCTTAATCCATAAATACTGATGTTGTAATTACTATAAAAACTTGCTTTTCTCTTTCTGCTCTGTTTTCATTCTCCAGGCTCAGGTAGCTTGTTTGGGTTGATTCCCCCCACCCTCCACCTTTACCCTTCCCCTCCCTTTAATTCCTCAACACGCTCTGGTAACATTAATTACTCCGATAATATAATCGAATATATTATAGTGTAATAATATCTAATAGCTATTATTCAGGAACTGATCTGCAGTTGTGGCTTGCATGGGTGCGGTGCAAATAATCAGTTGGGGTGCTGAGAAATTTGGGTTATTGGTGGAGATGGGGCTGTTGCTCCTTCCCTGGCCGCGTGCCCCAGCACAGGGCACAGCGCACTCTCTCAGGTTTAACAGGGCTTTTCGCCCTGCCCAAGGGCTGTGTTGGCACCACCGCTGCCTGCAGGAAAGTGCAGCCTCCAAGGCAAGGGTTTGCTTTCAAGATAAATTGGTCTTTGTAGGGGACCGTGTCCTAAGCATGATGAAAATGCTAAATGTGCTGATAACGCAACTTGAAACAGATCCGCGGGGACTTTGTGCTGGTGTCTTGAATGTTATTGTGAGTAGGAAAGGAATTGGGTGATGCACGGGGTAATTGGGTTGTGAACTCTGCAGGTGGGTCAGTGCCGACGTGGGAGCTGCTGGCTGGGGAGGGGGAGCCTCTCTCCTGATTTTGATGAACAGGTAAGGATTTGATCCCTATGAGGTGTAGGAAAGGCAGCAAAGGCTGTGTTAGCCAGGACACCAGGGTTCTGAAGACCAATTTCTGTGCCCCTAGGTTGAATTCAAGCAACGAAGCTGGTGAAGGGGCTGGAGAACACACCTTATAAGGAATGGCTGAGAGAGCTGGGGGTGTTCAGCCTGGAGAAGAGGAGGCTGAGGGGAGACCTCATTGCTCTCTCCAACTCCCTGAAAGGAGGTTGTGGAGAGGAGGGAGCTGGGCTCTTCTCCCAAGGGACAGGGGACAGGACGAGAGGGAATGGCCTCAAGCTCCACCAGGGAAGGTTTAGGCTGAACATTAGGCAAAAATTTTTCACGGAAAGGGTCATTGGGCACTGGCAGAGGCTGCCCAGGGAGGGGGTTGAGTCACCTTCCCTGGAGGTGTTTAAGGGATGGGTGGACGAGGCGCTGAGGGACATGGTTTAGTGATTGATGGGAATGGTTGGACTTGATGATCTGGTGGGTCTCTTCCAACCTGGTGATTCTATGAATTTGGGCTCCAGGACTTGGGGTGCAGTGACCCTGAAATGGTTGTAATCACTCCTGCTCGGTCCTACAACATATGCATAGTGCATGAGCTGCAGCCTGGCTGTGAGCTGAGGGAGACTATCCAAGCCTTCTTCATCCCAGTGGTGTCCAAAGTTAGAGTGACATCTTCCTGAGCTGCTGATCTGGAGGCTTTGGGCAGGAGGCTGCTCTGCTCAGTGCCAGGGGCAGCCCAGACCTGCTGCGGGAAGCGTGGTGGCTGCTCAATGCTTGATGTTAAGCAGTGTTTTGGATGATGGTTGTCCCTGGGAGCAGCGGGCTTTGAGTGAATTTGCAGGAGGGGATGTAACGGCTTAAGGACACCCGGTGCCCTCCCTTGGTTTGGGAGAAGGGCGCCCTGAGTGAGCCCTGGTTCTGAGAACTGACCTTTGCTGAAAGCTGCTAATCACATGCTAACCCTTGAGCACATCCTTCAGTTCCATTCAAGAAAATGGACTTTAAGTGCACGCTGGGATGTAAATGCTTGGCTAAGTACATTCCTCCTCCTGGGCCTCAGATGGGGTAACGATTGCTGTAGAAGAAGACGGCCGGATAACTTGGGAGAGCATGGCAACACAGCCACGAGCTCATTCCCATCTCTCACGAGGCTGACTTTGGGGATTAGCACTGGGCTGCTTGTTTTGCTGCCCCAGGGCTGGGGCTCTGGATCTGTCCTGCCTCTTTGCCATCTTGCCGAGCCTCGCCACGTCTCCTCCTCATCGTGAGCTCCTCTTTCTCCGCGCATCGGCCCAGCTCCCCAAGGCTGCTCCGTTCCTCTGCTGCTCTCCTGCTCTGCCCGCGGAGCAGAAAGCACGTGGCCCAGATATTTTACTTCACATCAGCACAAACCCACCCCAGCCCTTTCCACGAGATGGCTCGGCCAGGCACGGCGTGGGCAGAGCCAGCCCCACGGCTGGGCAGGGGGGGAGACCTGTGGGGTGCTCCTGCCCCAATCTGGGGCTGCAATTCCCCCTCTGTGGCCATGCAGCTGCCTGCTTTGGGCTGGCTGGGAAGCTGGAGCTCACGATCAGCTCGAAAGGCAGCAACAGCAGCCTCTGCTTTTCCACACGTCGGTATTTTTAGCTCTGCTGTGCATTAGCGTGCAGGAGCTCAAACTGCGAAGCCTGGCTGAGGTTTTATCTGTTGTGACAGCCCTTAGGGCTGTAGTCAGACACTCTCTCGCTTGCTCGCTCCCTCTCTCCTTTTTTCTTTTTCTCTTTTTTATTTATTTTTTTTTTTAAAGTTTGCGGCTCCGATCTGCTCTCTCCCTGTGGATACACAGTGCAGCTGTCAAGACAAGGGACCACGGGTGGGAAATAGGGTCCAAAATGTGGTCTGAGCCTTTTTTACGAGGGAGCTTTGTTCGGATCCTTTCTGTATTTTTCCATTCCTCCTCGCTGCTGCTGTCAGGGTTGGAGCGGTCGGAGCTGATGTTGCAGGATTAGGTGCTGGCTGGCCCCTGTTGCCCTGCCCCAAAGGGTCTCCGAAAAGCTGTGCTGGGTGACAGCTACACAACTCCTGGGGACAGCAAATTGGACAGCCAAGGCCAGCCTCGCGCAGTGTGCGCCTGCTGGGGCTCAGCAGATCTAATGCTTTCGCTGCTGCTGTTTTTTTTTCCAAACTCTCTGCATCCACAGCAGGGGTTTGGAGCATTAATGTTGCCCCTCTTGGAGCAGTTTTGTGCTCCCGGTGCCCCACAGCATTGGGGAAATATCAGGCTCCCTTGCAAGCCTTGCTGGGTTTCAACCCAGAAGATTTTTACTGTGCTTAAATGATGCATCTGACCTCCCTCAAGAAAGGGTCTTGGGAATCCACCTTGGCTCTGTACAAACACCCAGCGCTTTGGTTTGGTTTCTGAGGAAGGTTTCTTTATTGGTTCTCTTCCTGGACCCCCTCCAAGCCATTCTGGAAGAAAGGGACTTTTCCCCAGCTCACAGAGAGCTGCACAAATGTGAAGCATCTCTTTCCCACTCCAATGCCTCCAACAAATCGTCTGGAAATGGAGTGACAGAGAGGCAGCAATGGTGATGCCCTTCAGAAGGGTGAGGAACCAAGGTGCTGGCCAGGCTTTGGTTTTCCATCCTGCCGCACCAGGCTCTGCTTGGGTAAGTCTGGACCCAAAGAGGAGCAGAAGTTGCCTGAAAATCTGGTGCCACTGGAATTTGTCCAAGGTCACAAGGGAACTTGGGGACAGAGGCAGGAATGGGATCTAGCTTCCTGCCCTATGTGTCCAGCCTTCTTCTCTGACCCTTAGTACACACCTGCTTCACATCATCGTTCTAGCTGGAGCTTCCTGAGATCCTGCACTGAGGTTTTGGGATGTCTGTGCCAACCCCAGCATCTCCTGAATGGGAGCACAGATCCCATGCAGGGAGGGTTGGGTTCTCCTGGCTTTCCTTCATGGAAAGATCTTCCTTTGGGTGTTCAACCAGAGGGAGAATCTATACTTAGGTAGAAAATAATGATTTAGTGGTTTTGAGGCATTAAGTGCAGCAGTCCTGAGGTGGAATAGAGGTGGGACAGGGCTGCAACACCCATGAAATTGGGGTTTGTTTGGATGCTGAGGGGGCTGGAGCGAGAGGGGAGAGTTGCTTGTGGTGGGTTGCAGGCTCCTTTGCATAAGTCTGTCCACACCACATTTCTTTTCTGGAGTCACAGTGTTTACAAGCCCAGCAGGTTCAGCATGTGGCGACTCCCACATCTTTGCCTGAGCTGGTGCTGGCAGAGATTAAAAGTCTGCAGCTATGGGTCAGAAGATGCTGTGGGCACCGGCTGCTGCCATGAGCCAGCCTTGTCATCCAGTTATCTGGGTATAAACCCAACAGGGAGCCTGGGATGTCTCCCCGGGTCCTCCTGCTTCGTTTGCATTGATGAGGTGTGGAAAGACATCCCAAAGTTTGTCTGGCAAGCCCACGTCATGGGCAGCTTTTTTAATTAACCATCCCCTCGCTGTGCTTGCTCTGTTCTCCCTCCCAATTCCTTCTTTTCTTTGCTGGCAGCAGCCAATGCTGTGAACCACAGAGACTAACTGCACAGTGCTCCTGGCTCCAACTGCAGCAGGGATCTCTGGAAATATTTGATGTCTTTGCCCTTTTGTGGAGAGCACCCAGGGATGAGGATGTTTCAGCTCAGCTTGTGGTGCAGAACAGGGTGTGTGGGGCTTCACTCTGGTGGCATTTCCTTCATGCAAGTTGTTTGAGATGTGAGAGCAGCCAGAATGTCGCAGGGACTTTGCGCTGAGCTTTAGCATCCCCCAAACAGCCCCTGAGCAGTACCGTGGAGTTGGGCTGACATCCTCCTCTCCCTCAGCCTCCTGGAGAAACCACACTTGTGGCTCCAGGGGACAGATGCAGATCCTCTGCAGCAGCAAAGAAACCCGTACAGTCAAAGAGCTCAGGCTTGGAGCTGCTTAATCCTCTCTACGCTCTTCTCCTTGCTGGGAGAAGCTGCTATGGGCAGCTGGAGTTGGCTCCTGGCGTGTTTAAGGGCTGCCCGGACCCTGTGACGTGGGGTCAGAAGCCACTATTCTTCCAGGGGCTTTGATGCCTGAGTTGCTAAATGAGGTCTGAGAGAAATCAAGCATTGCTTGTTTTATTTTCAGATTTAAATCTGGGAGATTAAGGGATTTCTTTTGAGGGACAGAGGAAGTGGTACTTTAGGGGCTTTTAAACTTGAAAGACACCCTATGGTGTCCACATTAATGCACCTCCCTGCGCTACGAGAAGTCCCTGCAGACTTCTAAACACCTTAAATCTTGGAGTCTACAATGCTGTCTGATGTCCCCATACAAGGCAAGAGAGAAGTGAGCGATACCAGGAGGGATGTGGGATGTCATTGCCATGCAGCTCTTCCCTCGTCAAGCCAGCTGAGCTGCTCCTGTGGAACCAGACCAATAGCTCAGCCACGCGGGTTCTCTCTGACCTATGTCCTGGGAGCTGGTGGACACAGTCAGGTCTGTGTGGGGACAAACCCCAGTGACTCCATGTACGCTTGGTTCTATAAAACAGACTCTTTCCCCCTCTGCCTTAACATCCTTGAGCTTCCTCAGCTGCAAGCAGTTCCTCTGCTCGCACCCAAACCCACCCAATTTTCACTCATCCACTTCTTTACCTCCTTGCTCGGGAGCTATCTTGGGCTTTCTGCACGGCCGATGCTTCAGTGCTGCCAGGAGTTTGATCTCCAACTGCTTCCCGGCCCCCTCGTGCATGTGGGCATCGGGAGGGGGGCTGAGAAAGCAGGGAAGAGATGAACAGCAGGAGGAAAAAGTCTTCAGGGAGGGGATGGGGGAAGGATGCAGGAAGCAAGGGGTGGGGGGAGAAAAAAGTGAGAACAAGGAGGAGGAGGGAGAAAGAATGCTGCCTTGTCTGTTCTCGGATTTATATCGCTTGAGTTGCACTGGATTAGCCAAAAGTGGTGCAGAGCTGCCTTCCCCTCCCCTCTCCCCCAGGCGGGAGCTCGTACTTGGGGTTGAACGCCTTAATTCACTTCAGCTTCAACCTGCTCCTAATTGACTTAAACCACATGGAAAGAAACTCAGCTTCCCCAGCAAGCGGCTGCAAAATTGCACCTTAAGTTAAGTCAGCGTGATTCTGCATAGAAACTCGGAGCCTGGCACTGATGTCTGGAGGGATAATTGTGCCGGGGGGGGGGGTGCTGAGTGGTCCAGAGCCCCACCGGCTTGTTCCTCTCTGGTGGGGTTTTGGTTTGACCTCAAGCAAGTTGGGATTTGGGGGTGTCGGGGTTGTGAGTCGGTGGGATTTGGATGTCAGAAGAATTGCTGTTCCTTCTCATTCCTCTCTCTTCCATCGCTCTTCTCCCGCTGCAGATGTCTGCTATTAAAAAAAAAAAAAAAGAGAGAGAGAGAAGGAAAAAAACACCCTCCCCAAATGTCGTGGTAACGCTTTCTGGAGGGGCTGTTTCTGCTGCACATCTGATATGTGTGACAGGGTCAGATTAGCCCAGCCTCTGATTTCCAACCACAGCTATTCCGAAGGCACCAAAACCAGTGCAAAACACCCCAAAGGGGCTTCTCCACCCGGGAGAGGAGCTGGGGATGGGCCAGCCCTGTGCTCAGCAGGGCCAAACACCAGGCAAGGAGGATGAGATTGGACTGTGGAGGCAAATTTGGTCTTCTCAATGTCAGGCTTCCGAGTGGCCAAAGACCTTCCTTTGTATTTAAGGCTGGGGTTTTCAAAGGGCAAAAGGAGAGCAGTGCTGTTCAGTGGAAAAAGGTACTAATGTCAGGGGATGCTCTCAAAACCCCTTTTCCTTGTGGAGGGCTCTTTTGTCACACCTGGACATGCTGTCTGAACTCAGAGAAGGAAGGACTTTTTTTCTCCCCCCTTTCTTCCCTCCTCTTCCAGCTCCTCTCTCTCCTCCATCACCATTTTGGCCTTGCTATGCTTCTCCTTGTCTGTTTAGTTCTAAAACCACTGAGTTACTGATATTTGGCCACATTAAGCCCCCAGAAATAGGGCTGGAAGGGCCCTTTGGAGGCTTATGTGACCTGATGGCAGGAGGAGTGTTTAACTTCTCCTCAGTCCATCTCCCTGCACAGGGTTTCTCCCTGGTTTTCTCTGGGTCAGGTCTGCATCCCAGGGTAGCATCGTTCCTGCCAAAGACCTCAACACCAGCTCTTTTGCCTCCAAACACCTCCCATGGCATTGGAGCCAAAGATGCTGAAGAGGAGAACATTTCCTAGGGTAGGGATGGGAAAGTGAGAGGTGTGCAGGGACCATCCTGGTCTCTGTCCCCTCTCTGTCTCACCAGGTCTCACCCCTCTCTGTCTAGAGCTGCCCAGGGAGGTCCTGCCAGTGACATCCCTGGCTGTGCGACACGAGGGGGACCTTACGAGCACCCCTTGTAAATCTCGGGTTGGCATTGCTGAGTGCTGGCCCTCCCTCCCCTCCCTGGGATGGGGCTCTGACGTGGATGCCCGAGTGGGAAATTGGGATGGTGAGAAGAAGGGGTGGAAAAAAAAAAAAAAACCCTCCCAAAAAATCCCCGTGGAGCGGGAAGCAGAGCTGCTCAACTGATGGGGTTGCCATGGTGATGTGGCGGCGAGGAAGTGGAAAAAGCAGAAAATAGCCCGATGCCGGGCTGAGACCTGCAGGAGCCCTAGTCTGGCAGCCCCCTGTATCCCCAGCCCCATTCCTGTCCTCTTTTCTTTCCCCTTTTATTTTCTTCCCCTTTTACCGTTTGATTTTCTTTAGCCAGAATGACCCCTCTAAGGAGCCAACAAGGCAACGGGGACAACTGGAGGATTATTCCTCTGCAACATCGGTGTAGGGGGCTGAAGGGAACCTGTGAAGGATGCTCATCCATAAGGTTGGGTGTAGCCAGGTCTGTTCCCTTTGGGGCTGAAGATTTGGAGGCAGATACGTCGCCCACAGAGGACAGAAACGGGTCCAAGGTTAGGGTCACATTGATGGTGGAGGTTCTGGGGTGGTACATGAACATCCCTGGGGCTTCACGGGTTTATTGGAAATACTCTTCTACTCATGTAAGACAGATTCTGTTTCCTATGTGTGGGTCAGGTTGGGTCGCCTGCCTCCTGAAAGGTGATGCCCACTTTTAAGGAAGGAAAGAGGGTTTGTTTCGCATGCTGGATTGTTTTCCTCTTTAGGAAAGTGATGCTTCATAACCACAGAGAGTCATTTCCCCTCCATGAGTCAGACTGGGGCCTCTTGCAGGATATATATCAGGACTAACCGTTGAGGCCAAGCTCACTGCAAAGGAACAGAAACCCGGGCTGGCTACGAGAAGAGAGAATGTGTCCTTGTGCCAGGTCCTGGTGGGTTTGCTCTACAAAATGTTGTCACCCACCTATGTTCCTTTCTTCATCAACGTTAAATACTTGCTTTAAAGGTCCAGGTCACAGAATCTGGTAGCCATGAGATCTTGGCTTTCAGTAAAAAAATAAAGGTGGTCTTTCCATCTCTTGCAGCCACAGCAAAAGCAATGAAGGAAAATGTGACCTCATAAAACATCCAAAAGTAGAACAACCACCCCTAACTGAGCTTTCTTTAGACCCAAACTTTTAGACCCTTTCTTCACAGAAAGGGTCATTGGGAACTGGAACAGGCTGCCCAGGAAGGGGGTTGAGTCACCTTCCCTGGAGGGGTTTAAGGGACGGGTGGACGAGGTGCTGAGGGACATGGTTTAGTGATTGATGGGAATGGTTGGACTCGATGATCTGGTGGGTCTCTTCCAACCTGGTTATTTTATGATTCTATGACCCTCCTCATAATTTTGCTTAGGGCAGGTGAACGCCTGAAGCTTGTGGTGCTGCAGAACCTTATCCTGCTTCCTCCTCCATCCACCTCTCCTCTTTCTCACCTTGGCAGTGGAATCCAGTGCTGCACCTTGGTATCAGTGAGCACCTGCGCAGCGTTCAGGTGTGCATTTCCCTTTCTCCTTCCCCTTGTTGGGCTTTTGCTCCAGCAGAAACCCTCCCAGCCCTCCCACCTCCACCCTGTATGGGAAAAGCAGCATCTCCTACTGCTCCCTGCCTTTGTATAACATCAAGCTGTGGTCTCTAATAACTCGTGCTGACGCTTGCTATCCAGATGGCCCAGCTAATAGGGCTTGGAGCAGTAAATCTCTGTTACTGCAGCCAGTCTCGCCGTCCCTCGCTGTGGCCCTGACCCTCACTTCTCCCAGGCACTCTTCCCTGGGATGCCGAGGGGGGCAGGCAGCTCTGGTGATGCTCCTGGCACAAAGGAAAGCGTTGGGTTCTGCTGGTTTCATCAGCTGTTATTTTGGAGCGTTGTCCTTCTTGTGAGAAGCTAGTGCTCATCCTCCCTTCCCTGTAATTCCCAAGGGCTTTTTTTTTTCATACAAGCTGGATCTTCCTCCTGAAGAAGGTGCCTGGGTAGCTTTACCTGGCTGAACCACCCCACAGAAGCTCTTCCTTCTCCCCCTTTTCCCTAAGTTAAGGACTGGGGAAGCACACTGGGGTTTCCAGGCTTCGGGTTTTTTAATGGGAAAACATCACACTGAGGAAGCAGAAAGCTGGGAGTGAAAAATGGGCTCGGAGCTGTGGCAAGTGGTGCAGGATCAGCCCTTTCTATCGGCTTCCCCATCGTAGCTGGGAAGTATTTTGAACACCAGCGTTTTGCTGTGCATTCTAAATATTAAGCATAGCTTGGCGAAGAGTTCACTTAAACCAGGGATGGACAAATATCTGAAGGTCATAAACATCCGGCTGAGTAATTATTTAGAGTGGTCTAAGGAATATAACTATGGGTAATGGGATGAGAGGAGGGGAGGAAAATGCAGCGTAGTTATCTTAAAATTCTCCCGAGTACCCTGCTTAGTGCTGCAGAGGGAAGCATACAGGTCCTTGATAAACCCGAAGGGGTGATTGGTACATGGAATGATAGCGAAGTCCCCAAGGAGAAGTGGTGAATGGCCCATCCCCTGAGATCCTGCAAATTCAGCTTTGCAGGTCTGGTAGATCAGGGGACACGGAGCTCTGGGGCAGGAGAGGAGCTGTTTCACTGATGGGTATTGTTGGCTGATGACCAAATGACTAGAAACTGGCCACAAATAAGTTTAGGCTGAAAACTAAAGAGCTGGTTTGTGGGTGAAGGGAGGGATAAGGCTCTGGGCCAGCCCTGCTGGAGCCAGTAAAAAAAGCCAGTGGATCTGGAGATGGAGCAGCTCACACGTGGGGCAGAGCTGGCTGCAAGACCCAGCTGCTCACAGGCGACGAGCGCGGCTGCCTCCAGGCAGTTCTAAATTCCTGTATGATGTGCTCTGTGAGGCCAGGCCCATCCTCATGTCTCCACTGTTATGCTTCTAATAATTAGCAGAGCAGCAATCTTCCTCGGCAAACATCTAGATGTTTCCTAGTGCATCTGGAGAGCTGCTTCTAACTTTAGCGGATGATGCATCTTACTAGGGTTTACGTCTGTGTTTTGTGAAAATATACCTAAAAAAATTGCTGGAATTGGTTTGAGGGTTGCGCTGAGTTACCTTTGTGGTCGTTTTCATCTGGACCTGGGTTGTCTTGGAGCTGGCTGCATCCTCTGCCTGGGTGAGGTGGGCACTGGACACCAAGACGGGCTTTTCTCCTCTGATCTCCTATTCTTCCAAAACTTAACTACGAGAAAAATTAAATCATGGTGCTGTTTTTAGAAAGCTCTTTGCGCAGCAGAGTGTGATGTTTCCGGAGGATCCTCCCACCCCAAGCATGTCCCACTCCTAACACGGGATGGAAGATTGCTCTCCTTGGGCTTTCTCCTCTCCACATGGACAGTTGAAAGACTTCTTGAAAGGACGCGGGGAGATCAAGGGTTGGGAGTATGAGGCACGAGTCCAGGGGCTGACATGGTCCTTTTTGGTGTCATGTTCATCTTATCTTCCCTCAAGTAGGTGTGAGAGAGGGAGTGGGGGGGTGCTGCTCACTGCCCTGAATCCCTGCCCGCATGGGAGGACAAGCAGCTTGGGACAGAGAGTCTGTGGGAAGCAAGAAAGGAGGATTGAGGGATTTGAGGGGCTGATTTATGAAGGTGTTTGTGTGTTTCAAGCATCCGCAGCATTGCCTTCCTGGGGCTCTTGGTTCCCAGCTCCTTGCTCCCGATCCAGGCAGAAGCTTAGACCACAGATCTGCTCTGGTTTCTCCAACCAGGGCATTAACCACCTTCTCCCATGCTGGTCTTTACCACTTTACTGCTTCGTGCTTCCCAGCAATATTTTACATCTCGCCCAGCAATGCTTGGTTTCCTTAATAGCGTCTCATGTGGGATTTTATCGAAGGCTTTAGGACACTCCCAATAAATTATATCTACTGATTTCCCTTTATCCGTTGTTTTGTTGATTCCATCAGGAATCCTCTCCCAGAGTGGATGCGTGGGCTTTGCCTTTCAGAAGCCACCCCAGCTTGCTCCGTTTCTATCTTAGCCATTTCATGTCTTAACTAATTTTGAAATATTGAATTACTGTTCTGGATAGCCCTTGGAAGGGACAACCCAAGGAGCAATGCTGGCTTGCCTTGTGCCAGATCCTAGATCTGGATGTAGCAATTGGAGTTTCTGGCCTTGGGCACCAACAGGGAATGCTTTTTGTGGGATGTTAGCAGAAGCGCTGCTTGCATTGAGGCACCGTCCCCATTTCCCAGACCTGGGAATCTCCCAACAGCAAAGGGATGCATGTGAAATGGCCTCAAGCTCTGCCAGGGGAGGTTCAGGCTGAACATTAGGAAAACAATTTTCACGGAAAGGGTCATTGGGCACTGGCAGAGGCTGCCCAGGGAGGGGGTTGAGTCACCTTCCCTGGAGGGGTTTAAGGGATGGGTGGATGAGGCACTGAGGGACATGGTTTAGCGATTGATGGGGATGGTTGGACTCAATGATCTGGTGGGTCTCTTCCAACCTGGTGATTCTATGATTCTATGAAATAATCTATGCTCCAAAAAAGCCTGGCTCACCTTGGAGCATAAACGCAGGAGGCTGCTCGTTCCCCGCAACACTGGTTGAGCGGTAACGTGCTCTGGCTTTGTCCTTGAAACCCAAAGAATGAGAGTTGTAGCTGCGCAGAGTGGGGAGGAGGCAGCGAAACCAGCCTGCCAAGGGTTAATCATTTCCATTGCAATTGTGTCATCTCTTTTGGGACCTCTCGCTCATTTTGCGAGCGGGCGCTGAAAGCCGAGGCGTGGAGGCTCGTTCTTATTCAGCTGCACGCAGCTTCAGAAGCACCGGCCGGCCGCGCAGCTGGGCTCGGCCGCCTCGGCCTTGCAGATGGATGGAGAAAAAGGATTTGTGTGCCTGCGTGTCCTCGCGTGTGCTCGTGCGCGTGTGTGTGTTTCTGAAACCTAATTGTCTGCTGTCTAATCCGTCAGCCGGGGGGACAGCTTGCACGAGCCCCTTCCAGGCAGACTGATAAATGCAGCGCTGCCAGGCCCCTCTGCCATGTAGTTTGGGTTTAATTGGGATTGCTACGTGCACCGACTCTGCGTGTGTGGAAGGGATGCTGCGCACGGGGCCAGATCCTGAGGGATGGATCCCTGTGTCCATCCCAGGGGGGTCCGGAGTCCTGGGAAACGGTGTTTGGTGAAGTGATGTGAGGTGCTGGGTTGGGTGAGGTTAAGGGCAGCTCCGTGTTGCGTTAAACCGGTGATGTTAATAGTCGTACTGCACGGTCCTGCTCTTATAGGCTTTGTATCTTGGAGGGGTTCAGCATCCCCCAAGACTGGGGCATGCATACACCCAGCTGCTGGGATTTTGGGATCGCCTAGGATGCGATGCCGAAGGTTTTGATATGAATGCGCTGGCTTAGAGAAGTCATAGAATCACGAGGTTGGAAAAGACCCACTGGATCATCGAGTCCAACCATTCCTATCTGCCCTCTCCAGCTAGACAGACCCTATGCTGGGCTGTCCCCAGAGCCAGCAGCCTCCTGCTCATCCTCCCCGATGACCGACACCAACATGTCTCTTGAGCGTCTCCCAGCCCCAAGCACGTGGCAGCTCAGGGACTCGCCGAGCCAGAGTGGCATTTTGTCTTTAATACCCCTCAATGGATTTCCCATGAATTTGTCTAGTTGATTTTTGTAAACACGTAAGCTTTAATCATCCCTGGAGAGCTGTGGCAAGGACTTCCACCGCTTAACCACGCACCATGTAAAGAAGCATCTCCTCTTGTTCCTTTTGAACCTGCTGCCTCTTAATGTTATTGGATATCTCCTAATTCTTTTATTGGGAGACGCAGCGAGCAATCAATCTCGGCTCACCTCTTGAGGCCACAAATGTGCCTCTTTAGCTGCTTCTTTTCCAGACTGAGATCTTCTTCCTTTGGATTCATTTTTCTGATCATCTTCCTGTAGATCTTTTTCCATCTTTGCTGGTGACGTCGGGACTCTGCATGTCTCGACATCCTCATTCGTTATGTAATTAAAGGTGATGTCACAATTATAGCAGATGGTATTTGCATCAGCATTGGTTGCTTAGTGCATATTGATGTCAGGAGATCCTCGTGTCCTGCCCACTCATGAGAACTTCTCACAAAGTGCTGATCCTCAGCTTAGGGATTTAATAATAATACGTTGCCTTTGAGTTCCCTGGCTGAAAGGGACAGGACCATGTTATTATTTATCAGGAATCACTTGCTGTGCTTTGAGAGATATTCCTGACTTAGAGGAGTGATGTGTCCGTGTCATTTCATCTCCAAGCTGCAGTTGACACTCCAGGTTGATGCTCTTCAACCTTTCCATCACAAATGCACATCAGGTTTCAGGACAGGTGATTTGAGGGAAACGCGTGTGCCTGTGAGGGACTGTAGGATGGCAGCCCAACTGCTCATGTGGTCATTAGACGTCTCCCTCATGGCTTGAAAATCAACTGTGTGGTTCTGCTTGTTCTCAGAATCATAGAATCACCAGGCTGGAAGAGATCCACTGGATCATCGAGTCCAACCATTCCTATCAAACACTAAACCATGCCCCTTAGCACCTCGTCCACCCGTCCCTTAAACACCTCCAGGGAAGGTGACTCAACCCCCTCCCTGGGCAGCCTGTTCCAGTGCCCAATGACCCTCAGACCCCAGCAGGGCCTGGCAGTGCTGCAGGATTTGGAAGCTGAGGAGCAGGAGCAGGGAGCACCCTGGGTCATGCTCTGGGACCTTCACCCTGTGCTCCCTGCCTGGGGTGGTGGCAGCCTGTGGCTGCCCCCCGCCTGGCACACGCATGGGCAGGACTGCAGCTCACTGACCAACCCTGGCCCCATCGCTCTGTCCTCCTGCTGCTTTCTGCTTCCCCATCCCTCCTCCTTCATCTCCCTTTCTCCTTTTGCCCTCTCTTTGCTTCTCTTTCTCTCCACACCTGCTCCTCTCCTTCCCTCCCCTTTTCTCCTTCCTCTTCCTCCTCCCCTCGCGCCTCTCTCTATCCTCTTATCTCATCCCCCTTGTTTTTCTCCTCTCTGCCTGTCCGGCTGATTTACATGCATGCTGCGTTGAAGCAGCTCAGCTGGATCTAATGCCTCCTGCCGTGAGGAGCAGAGCCGTCTCCGGACTCGGTGCGGCACTTCCCTGGACAGGGAGGTTCTCTGTGCACCCCACCACCTTGGCCCACTCTTTGGCCTCGTTCTGCATTGACTTTGACTCTTCATACCCTCTTCTTCCATTCCACACTCTTTATCTGTTGCTGCTGCCCTCTTTGCTGTCTTCTCCATCTCTCCTGCCCCATCCCTGACCCGTGTGCCTGTGCTGCTCAGCTCTCCCCCAGCCTCCCTTCTGGGTGAGTGGAAGAGGTTGGACCAAAGCCCTGCAGCCAGACTGGAAGCTGATTTGCTGTAACTGGCGCTGTTTTCATGGCCTCGATGCTAGCATTGACATGAAAACCTGATCCTGAATATTCCTAGATGGAGCTCAGGGGTCCCCTGTACCTCCACCTGGGTCCAGTGTCTCTTCCTGCACCCTCATCGTCCTTGCTGCTTGCAGAGCTGGGATCGAAGTGTCCACATTATTCCCTGGCTCTAATCACTCCCGTTTCCATTCTGCTGATTTGCATTTCCGTGAGAGGAAGATGCCCTGATTAATATCCCCTCAGAAGAGCTTTATTGCGATGGCTCCTGCCTCTCTAATTGGAAAGTGGTCTTAACCTTTCATGCAAGTGGCTGGGATGTTCCCTGCCTGCCAGAAGCCCTGGGAAGGGTCTCGCTCATCCTGAAGTTCAGGGGAGTGGGAGGTTTGGAGACTCCAACTCTGAAGCACAGCAGGACCTCCCCTTTCTGAAAAAGGCACCCCTGGGCATCGCATCCCTGATTCCAGGGAATGTGATCATCACCAGCACAGAGGGTTTGTCTGGACAAACTGGACAAAGCTGGGTTTGTTTAACCTGGAGAAGAGGAGGCTGAGGGGAGACCCCATTGCTCTCTCCAACTACCTGAAAGGAGGTTGTGGAGAGGAGGGAGCTGGGCTCTTCTCCCAAGTGACAGGGGACAGGACGAGAGGGAATGGCCTCAAGCTCTGCCAGGGGAGGTTTAGGCTGGACATCAGGAAAAAAATTTTTTACAGAAAGGGTCCTTGGGCACTGTCAGAGGCTGCCCAGGGAGGGGGTTGAGTCACCTTCCCTGGAGGTGTTTAAGGGATGGGTGGATGAGGTGCTGAGGGACATGGTTTAGTGATTGGTGGGAATGATTGGACTCGATGATCCAGTGGGTCTCTTCCAACCTGGTGATTCTATTATTCTAATTAAACAGCCCGTCAAGGAGCACTGTCCTGTGATGCCAGTAGAGGTGTTCTCATTCACCCTCCTGTGGCTGGGAGTCATGATCTGACCCAGCAGCCAGGATCCTACAGTTCTATCTCCCTGGGGAGTCCCAGGCCCACCACTAACCCGCATTGGCAGCTTGAAAGCCTGCCTTGCACTTAGCTGCTTTCTGATCTTCAAAGGCTCTGAATGCCCAAGGAAATCAGACCTCGTGCCTTTTCTTCCCGTGCAGTCCCTAGATCCGGACTTGCATTCCATTTATTATTCCTGACACGTGCTACTCCCTACCCGGCTGTGTGTGGGGAGGGAAAGTCGCTCTGTTGCTCTTCCTCGAGTTCCAGAGCTGGGCCACCCTGGCCATGGTGTGAAGCTACGGGCTCCCGGTGACTCCCCACCTGGTGATGCTGAAGGCAAGGCAAGGGACACACGCCAGCGTAGGCGCTGCCGACTTTGTCCTGGCTTCCTAGCCATGTGCCCGCCGGCCGAGGCTGGCAGCTCCCTGCTCCAGGCGGGTCTCTCGTCCCCTGCCAGCAGTTCTGCTCCATCCCTCCCGCCGGGGATGGCAGTTCCCGCAGCGGTGGCTGCGGAGCCCGTTTAGCCTGTGCCCATGGCTGTTTTAATAAGACCCTGACTTGCCTCCCGGGTGCTTTTCCCTCCCCTTCTCCAATCCCTCTCCTTCCGAGGTTACAGAAAAGATCTTTTTTTTTTTTAATTATTTTTTAATTTTGGTATTTAAGCTGGTTTAGCGGCTGCAGCAGTGAGTCTTCCTGATAAACAGCCCGCGAGATCCAGAGAATAATCTCTCTGCTTGGTGATGGCAGAGGCGCCTATCGCAGCTGCTGGCAGCACGCGAAAAAAAACCCATCCTCGTCTGCTGCCTGCTCTATCAGCCCAGGGAGGGGAGAAATTGCCTCCATCCTTAATCACAGAATTTGAAATCCCAGCTAGTCTTCACCTTTTATTCTTCAGGTTTGTAGGGTTTTGCTGTGTGTGCAGGGGGAGAAATAAGCGGCTCTTGGACCGGAGCAGGAGTTGGTGAAGGGACAAGGACGAGGTCAGGTGAGAAGCAGCTCCTTTCTCTTGGCCAGAGATGTCCTGGGCTTGCCTCTCCATGATACCTTTCTCTTCACAGAGGTGGATTAGGGCTGTAGTTTTAATATAGTCACGTGCTGTTGTGTGCTCCGAAGGTTTGTGTGTGTGCACCGACACACACTCAATTGCTGGAGCCCCAGTGCTGGGGCAGCTCCACAGGAGGTGTTGGGAAACATGGTAAAAAGGGTGGAGGAAAGGATTGAAAAACACAGCAAAGAGCCAGAGATGCTTTGTTCTTGCCTCAACTGAACACCAATGAGAGATGCTTAAACTTGTCCTTGTGTTATAGACCAGGTCAAGTAAAGCAACTGAGTTCGTGGTATAGGAATCGCAGAGAATCACCAGGTTGGAAAAGACCCACCGGATCATCGAGTCCAACCATTCCTATCAAACACTAAACCATGTCCCTCAGCACCTCGTCCACCTGTCCCTTAAACCCCTCCAGGGAAGGTGACTCAACCCCCTCCCTGGGCAGCCTGTTCCAGTGCCCAATGACCGTTTCTGTGAAAAATTTTTTTCCTAATGTCCAGCCTGAACCTCCCCTGGCGGAGCTTGAGGCCATTCCCTCTCGTCCTGTCCCCTGTCACTTGGGAGAAGAGCCCAGCTCCCTCCTCTCCACAACCTCCTTTCAGGTAGTTGCAGAGAGCAATGAGGTCTCCCCTCAGCCTCCTCTTCTCCAGGCTGAACACCCCCAGCTCTCTCAGCCGTTCCTCATAAGGCCTGTTCTCCAGCCCCTTCACCAGCTTCGTTGCTCTTCTCTGGACTCGCTCCAGAGCCTCAACATCCTTCCTGTGGTCCAGATTGTCCAGGGAAGCTGATGTGCTAGACTGCAGGCTACGACAGCTGAGCAGGTAACGAACCTCTGTCTAAAGGACGTGTGATGTGAAGCTGTAATATCTGTAAGGGGGCACTTCTTGGCTGCAGGACAGGGCTGGATGTACCTTGGTTGCCCCACAGTGACTGCAAAGCAGCACGCAGATGGAAGGTTCCTCTGCTCTGCGCTCAGTGCTGCTAAACGACAGTGTGGCACCTGCGCACGTGGGCTGTCACTGCTGACAGCCTGCTCAACCCAATGGTGGGAACGCAAGCGCCCGCCATGCTAGAGACTGGTGTCGGAGTTGCTGGAGATTGCCGTTAATGAGACAGATGAAGCAAAATGAAAAGCAAATTAGGACGCGGGGCTGTGGGAGCTGTCTTGAACATGGCACTGTGACTTTTTTAGGGGGAAGATGAGGTTGAAAATGGTGGCAGAGGCGATGGTAGGAGATAGTCATCTTGCACAGGCTTCAACTAGAGAGTAGTTGAGTCCTCTTAGGTGCCTTTTGCAGATATCTCTACCCTGCAGATACAAAGCAAACCCCCATGTCACAACTTTGGTCTCAAGATATAGGGGGAATGGTGTTGGTATTCATAGAATCATAGAATCACCAGGTTGGAAAGGACCCACCAGATCATCGAGTCCAACCATTCCCATCAATCACTAAACCATGTCCCTCAGCACCTCATCCACCCGTCCCTTAAACCCCTCCAGGGAAGGTGACTCAACCCCCTCCCTGGGCAGCCTCTGCCAGTGCCCAATGACCCTTTCCGTGAAAAATTTTTTCCTGATGTCAAGCCTGAACCCACCCAGCAGAGCTTGAGGCCTTTCCCTCTTGTCCTGTCCCTGTATTGTCCCCTCTCTGCTCTTCTGTCCTCTTCCCCCCCCCCACCATCTCCAGTGCCTGGGGGTGAGTTTTGAAAGCCCTGCAGTCACAGGAGGCAACTTTCCAACCATGATTTCCAACCAGTTCTCAATGATGCTGATGGAAGTCGCTGGCTGCCTGAAGCAGGGCTGCTGTGGTCCAGGTGTGTTCTTGAGCAGAGAGGGTTCAACACAAAACTCCCTTCTGTTTCTGAGCAAAAAACACTCAGGCGTTCACTATCAACATGAGCAGCGTGTTGAAGGTGAATGGTGGTTACACCCTGAAGCCCTCAGACTTTCTAGATTTCACCTGCTTCTCTGCAGAAACCCCTTGAGAAAATGTTACCGAGCAAGGCAATACTTGGGTGGCTAAATTGTCTGGAACAAACGAGTTGGAAGTTGTATGATCCCATTTTTCATGTAAGAAAGATGTCACTCCTTAAGCAGCCCCTGGGGAAGTGCCCAACCTGGACAGCATCACCCTGGGCTCCTTTCCACCTCTGAGACCTGGACTTGGAGGGAAGCAGGGTTTGGGGAGTGCTTTAAGACTCCTGGCTGCTGATCTGGGGTGTCAGGAGGGAGGGTTTGCTGCCGCTGTGTCCTGGCGTGGCTCTATGGGAGCTGATGCAGCCACTGAAGGCATTTTGGGTCACATACCCTCCAGTCGTCATTGCTCTTCCCTCTCAGGAGGAGCTATTTCTGCCTCAACTTTCCAGCAAGCTGCCTCCAATACTTCCGAATCTAAAACCACACTGGTTTAGAGAGCCAGTTTCATCCCCTCTTCCATGTCTCATTTGCATATATTTGCATAGCATACAGGTTTCTGGGAGGGGAGGAGGTGCTGGAGAGGCATGTCTTTTATTCCTCTCTTTTTTTCTTTTTCCTCCTTTTCTCCTTTCAGCAGAATAGTATTTATTTATTTTAACCCAGCACTGCTGCTCTGAAGGACTCATTCCTCTTCAAGTCCCGTGGGTGGTTCAGTGGTGGACAGTGGTGTTGGGCTGGTGCTCTCAGGTCTCATCCTGGTGCTGTTGCTCTTCCCTCGTCCCCTTTCCCAAAATCTCCCCTGGTCCCTGCCCAATGCAGAGCCAAAGAACCACAGGACTCCACCAACGTGCTGGTCCAGCACCGTTCTGCGTTGGTGACTGGTATATTTTGGTGGAGGTGATGGGCTGGGGGCAATTGGCTCCTCACGTCTGTGTTTTTCCAGTTTCCCAGCCAAACTGGAATTGCAAATGACCTGCTTTCCACCCAAAATCCAGGCATGTGGAACGCATGGTATTTTGGTGGCAAATCTTCCCTTCCAGGGATTCCTTCTATGTAAAATATCTCTGGGACCAAATGCAAGCTGGGTGTAAGCTTACTGGAATTGTCCCTTGCTATAGGTGATCACCCAGGGTCCCATACTCACCTGCCTTCCCTTGGCATCTCTGCTGATGGACTTTGCTGGTTCCTGGCCTGGGGAGGGGTGTAAAGGGTTCCTCCCTCGGCTCCTGCCTTGCAAGGACCTCGTGGAAGGGAAAGAAAACTCCATTTTCCCCAGGATTTGCTGTTTTTTTCCCTCTCCTCCCCTCCTTTCTGGTGACTTTCTAGGGTTAGTTCCACATATGCCCTGTGTTGTGCAAATTCAAGGTGTGATTTTAACAGAAGGTAAATTGATGCATCCCCTCCAACTTTGTGTTCACTGCTTTCCACATAAACCATGTCTCTACTCGGGTCCTTGTGCCTCATGGGCACCATCCCTTGCAGGCAGTAACAATGCTAGGGTCCAGCTAATATTGCTAATCATAAAGAATCTTAAACAAGTGGGTCCAACCATCTCCTCTGCTGGCTTCTCTGTCCTCATTGGCCTCGTTGTGCATATCCCTTCATGTCTCTGCTGCAACGTTCTTTACTGTAAGAGGAATGAGGTCCAGGCACCGAGGTGGAAGGGCAAACCAGCAGGAGAAGACCACCCTGGGGTCCTGGTCTGTCACCAAAGGGGCTGTGCAGATGCTGGGCTTCCTTCAGCTGGATTTCTTCCTTCCCCGGAGCAAGACAAGGTGGAGACACTAGCCTGGATGCATGGATGGGGACAGATGACAAGGGGGGTCGGAACTAGGTGATCTTTAAGGTCCCTTCCAACCCAAACTATTCTATGATTCTGTGAAAGGTGGCAGTGGCCATTGGCACATGGATGAGGGGAGGTAAATTCTTAGCAGCGAGGAGTGGGGTTCGGAGATATCGGGATGGGAGAGCACCAGCCCTGGGCAGGTGAAGCCACCTGAAACATCTTGCACCAAGCTGGGGTTTAATTTTATGGGAGCAAATGTGGTCTCATGGTTCCTGGTGTTGCAGAGCGTGGAGGCGAGACGCTGAGCTGCCAACGGTGCTGGAAGCCGGCTCTAACCAAACAAGAGGGCGAGCTGGCTGGCCGTGACTGGCACCACGTGGCATGGCTCTGCCTGCCCAGGGCTGCGCTGTCCCCGTGCTCCGTGGAGGCACCTGGACAGCACAGCGAGCAGGTTCTCGGCTGTCACCAGCCAGAGCCTGAGTACACAATATCTAGGCTGGTGATTCCATGGGGCTTGGCTGATCTCCATGCTGGAGACGTCTCCTTAAAGTCCTGGACTCGAGCTATCGAAACCGAGTGCATGCTCTGGGGTGAGGGCAACAGAGCCTCTCAAGCCCAGGTGGGAAGAGGGAGAGGGCTCTGATGCAGGACGTAGCCCACTCTTTGCTCCTGTGCCCTCTCACTCAAGAAGCTTTCCAAGCTGCCCAGCTCAGACGCTGTTTGTCTTCAGCTTGACCATTCCTCCGCCTCCCCCACCTGTCTCCTCCACTTCCTCATTCTTGGTGTCGGATTGAGCAAGAGCAGAGTGGAGCCTCCTCAGGAACAGGGTGAGGCCCGGGGGGAAGCCTCCAGTTCCAAGTTCCTTTTTTTTTTTTTCTCCTCTATTCCTTTTTTTCTCCTCCTTCGCTCTGCGCACAAAGCTGGGCTATGATGAAACTCCAGCTCCGTCTTGCTCGCAGCATTCATGCACGGCACATGCTGGAAATAATTGTCCTTGGTGGAGCTCTGCAAGCTGCAGAGCGATTTAACCCAAAAGAGGTGGAAAGGAGTTTTGTTTCTACACACTGTGTTTCAGACTCACTGCAGCCCCGCGTTCCTCTACAAGGAGGATCAGAGGCAGGTATGAGCTCCGGCTGGAACTGCAAGCCCTGTGACCACGACCGCGTAGCACCAAGCCTGAATTAACTCATCTTGCTGTTCAGCAGCACTTAGTACATTGGGCTCGACGTGGCTTTGATCAATTCAAGCTTGAGCAGAACAAGCCGTGGCTGCCTGCAGCGCCCTGCGTAGCGTAGGGTGCGAAGAGAACCCTCCTGTTGGTTTCTCCAAGTTTGGGATCAGATGCTGCAGTGGGAATTTCTGTAGGTGCCAAGTCATGCTGATAAGGGAAATTTGTTGGGTGCACACTGTGTGCAGAGCATTCCTCCCAGCCTGGCCTCTCCTTTATGTGCCTTAAATAAATTGCAGATGATTTAGCGAGTCTCACTTTACATTTTCGAGCTGTACAAAGTAGCTGGAGAATGCCTGCTAGGAGTGTCCTGTCCTTCGTGTTGTTTTGATGGGCAGAGGGAAACATGGTAGGCTCAAAGAGGGTTGGCTCCAAGATCTTTTGAAGGTATTTGGAGCAAGAACTTTATCAGAGCTGCCTTAAGGAAAGGTCTCATCTTTGATGCAGAAAGACAGGGCGAGGATGGAGCAGCCAAGGCCACCGTATCTCTTTGAATGAAGTTTTGTCTTACCCGACGAGAGGTCCCTGTCCTGAGCTCCAGCACGTGCTGGCAGGGGTTGCATGTGGGGAGGGTGTGCTCAGCACCATTCAGGATACAGCTCCTTCTCCTGGCTTGCTCGTGAATCATACTGAGTCTTCCTCCTCCTTCTCCTCTAAATCATACAACAGGACTGCAGTTTGTCAGGCTCTGTTGTGGAATATCTGTCCACAAAAACATTTTGGTGTTTTTTTTCAAACTTCCTTTTCTTTCCAAATGGCCAACCCATTCTTCTATGACTGTGCATAGATTTCTGCTCTTGGTCACCAGGGATCTCTGTTATTGTCCATCTCAGCTGGCTTAGTGCTTTGCGGTTGGTCAAGGTCAGATGTGACTGTTTTCTGATTCAATTGGAGAAAAGCCCAAATCCTTCTGCCGTGAAAGCTGGGGACTGGAGGCACAACCGTCCACCCCTTGGCGGGGACCCGCTTGCCACGGCTTTTTTGGTTTCACCAACTTATTTTCTAAGTGCCAACTGGCATGAGAAAAACTGTGCAACCTCTAAACTTGTTTTCTCCTACCGAGTCAGTAAGATGCGATCTCACGTGTGCTCCCCAGAGCTGTGCAGAAAAGGGGCTTTTGCATTATTTACTCTGCTTTGGAGCTGGAGCCAGACCTGACCCTGGTCTGGCTCAGCTGAAAGCAGTGGAGATGGGAGTTAAACCCTCCCAGTAACACCATCAGAGCCACTGGAGTGGGGCTCGAGTTTCTTCCCAGGCTGGTTCTTTGTGGCTCAGCGGAGTCCAGCCAAGACTCCCTTTGGTGTAACGCTGACACGGGATTTTCTAGCTCAGTTCAGCCCCGCTGTAGCTCCCCCAGACACCACCCACCAGCGAGGTTTCAAGCTTGGGGTGCTCAAGCCAATCTACCCTGCAACCGGCTAGCCCTTTCCAAGCGTTTGGTGATGAGACAGAGCCAAATTCTTGACTTCTGGCCCTTCGGTGGTGGCTGGGGTCAGTGTGGGGAGCAGGAGAAGGGCTGCGGTGTCAGCCCCATTTGGAGTCACCCCTGTCCCCCCACCTTGCCCATGGAAAGATCCCAGTGAGAGATGCTTTGCCCCCATCCATCCTTCCTCAAGCGCAGAGCTGGGAGAGGGGGGACCTATTCAACACCCGCTTTCCTCTCCACCCTCCACCACCCTCATTCCCCCCCCCCCCAAAAAAAAATTCTGCATCGCCTAAAAAAAAAACCCCCATTCTCCCTGGCTGCTTTTTCTTGCTAACCTCCGCTTGCTTTGCCTCTCCTCCCCTCCCTCCCTCCTCTCCATCTCCCTCCCTCTCTCTCTCTGGGGGGAAAAAAGGTCATTGCGCAAATG
Source organism: Phaenicophaeus curvirostris (assembly GCF_032191515.1). Taxonomy (NCBI): domain Eukaryota; kingdom Metazoa; phylum Chordata; class Aves; order Cuculiformes; family Cuculidae; genus Phaenicophaeus; species Phaenicophaeus curvirostris. The sequence goes on from NC_091411.1 coordinate 7,440,083, forward strand.
ATTAGTCAGAGCTCAGTTGCTGTAGCAACCGGCTGCTGGAACTGGGACAGGCGTGCAGCGAGGACAACGGAGAGGTCGAGCATCAGCCAGGGCTGGGGGAGCCCAGCTCTTTGTATTTGCTTTCAAGAGCAGGGGAGCCAGGCGATGCGAAGCCCCCCGCTCCACGCCACGCGCGGGGCCGCTTCGCCATCAGCCCCCAACCACTCGCTCGCGGTTTATTAACTCGCTGGCGTTTTGATGTTCCTGTGGACTCGGGATGGTTTCAGCATCTCTTCGGTGTCTCTTGGTGTGGTGGCACCAGCCTTTGCCAGTGGTGCCCTCCGTGCTGGGATGGAGGCTCCTACCTTGGGCACAGCGGCTGGGGAGCCAGGGCACATTGTGGTTCCCTCCCTACGGCCGTGACCGAGCTTGGGGAATGCATATCACTGGGGTTCAGGGCTCCTTGTCCTCTTGCAACATCCCACATGTGAAATATGAAGCCAAGTTCCTCCTGATCCTGCACGAGGAACCAGGCTTTTAACTGTGTCCTGCCCATTTCCCGTTCCAAAGCGCTGCCTTCCATCCCTAGCAGCTTCAGAGATGTTTTGAAATCCTCCTCTTTGACTCCCTTCCCTAAACTCGAGGATAGCAGCTTGGTATGCACTGTCCGTGGGCTGCTCAGCCTTAGAGGACGGGGTAAGGACTCTTCTGGAGAGGGTCAGGCCACATGCGTGGTGGTTTTCATCACTACGGTCATGGTGTTCAAGTGGCTTTGCTGCTCGATGTGGGCTGGAGACCTTGTTGTGCAGGCTCAGCCTAGATGATGTGGCTGAGGAGGGCCAGCAGGAGACCCGGTAGAGGTGCAGGCAGGGAGCCCTCCAGCTTCTGTTGGCCCATGGAGCCCTCTGCTGTGCTGCAGCACTGGGGAGGCTGGAGGCAAACCCCTCTTTCAGTCCTTGCCCTGGGCAGCGCTGGCTCCACTGCACCCCAGCTCCCTCAGCACACACACACGCTGCTGCATGGACCCTCTGGGAGAGCTCCGCATCCTCCTGGTGTGAACAGGGACATGTCCCCATCACCATCTCCCTCCTCTGGAGCAAATATTGGTCCTACACTGGAGTGGGGTGGGAGAGCCCTGATGCTTGTCTATCTCTCTCTCCATTGTTGCCCTTGCACATTGGTTCTTTGGGGGCTGAAGACCAGATATCTGCCACTGCAGGCTTTGAGCAAGCTACTTCTCACTTTTTTCTCACTTTTTTTTTCTTACTTTTTGTGTTGAGGAGTGGTTTGGGATAACGCTTCCTTCTGGGGCACGCATGGAAGATGAATGGACCTGAGGTGGCAGAGAGCTTTGTGACCTATAAAGGAAAGTGCTGTGGAGGACTAAAGCAATGGAGTGGGGAGGTAAAACCTCTGCTTTGGGAGAGCTGGGTGGGCTCCGAGTAGGATTTTGGGGATGTCTTGTCTCTTGCTCAAGGCTGAGCTCTGCACAACCATCTAGGAAGCTGTGGTTTGGTGTCCTCAAGCCTAGGAGACTATTTTTGTCTGAGTTTGTGGGAACAGAAGGAAGGGACTATTTATGCAGAAAATGGCTTCCAATAAACGCTCTTCCTCTGGGAGCAGAGAGAAATTGCTGAGATGTGCTGGAATTCTCTTCCCTTTCCTGGGACTGTACTTGATTGCCAAGAAAGAGCCAGGCACATGCCACGACCATGCTGGCTCTCAGAGATGTTCACCGTGCAGCTCCTCAAACCCCCTTCCTCATCTCCCTATCGCTCTGTGGGTAGAGAGGGGCTTTCAAGGGCACCGCTCGCTCTTTATTGCCCGCCGATGCTCCTCTCAGTCCTGTGAGAGGTCCTCCAAACATCTTGAGATTTCCCTTGGCTCCTAGCATTTCCTTCTTCTCTTCTGGTTTTGGTTCTGTGATTGCAGAGCGCTGGGTCCTTGCTGGTTAGAGGGTTTCTTACCTCATGGTTGCAGAGTTGAGCTTAGCAGAGTGATGTCAGAGCAGCCTAAAGGCTCAAAAGCCAAAAAGAAAATAAAAGCAAGCCGACTGCTCTCCCCTCTTTTTTTTTTTTTTCTTGCAAATCTCATTATTTTAAAGACTGATCTTGGATTTTTCCAGGGTCTTGGAAGTCTTTAGGAGCTCTGGATGCTTGGCCACATTATTTTGGTGCATTTTTTTGGTTGTATTTTCCTTTGGAGGCAGTGAGTAGATTCAGTCCAACTGACTAATATTTCAGGTTATTGAAAATGACAAAAGAAAGGAAGAATGAATGAATGTAAGGCCCCCAGGAGAGGGACAAAAACCCCTGTGACTCACTCAAACACTCTATTTTTGGGCCTGAAAACACAAAATGCTGCCTGTTCCCTGCTTTCCCTTGCAATAGGCTGGGAGACCATCACCACTAGAGCTGGGTTTGGGTTACAGGGCTGCTAAGTCTTCAAGACATGACTATTTTCGTTCTGTGTCTCTCATCTCTTAGCCCACTCCTTGCTCCTGCAGGACCCCTAAGGCTCAGGCTGAGAGATGGTCGTGTCGGGGTTTGAAGACATCAACCCTGCCCTGAGCTTCTGTGAGCTAAAAGAAGGGTGGAGCAGGCAGTGAGGTTTCTTTCTCTGGTGGATGATATCCAATAGAGACTTCAAGTGATGAGTGCTGCCTGTGAGGGCGTGGGAGCACATCCATGACCAAGTGAGAGCTTTCTGCTTGGAAAGGACATAGGAGCGAAGAGCTTGGGGACATCCTAGTCCCTCCCCGGGCAGTGGCAGAGGTGAGGCAGTCCGAGAGGGTGGGGAAGCTTTAAATCCATTTGAAAACAAGTGCTCAAGGTCTCACTCAACGCTGCTCTTCGTGGGGAACCACCCGTGGAGCAGGACAGGATTGTTTGTGGTCTCTGGCTGCAGAGCACCCTCAGAGCAGGGTGAGATGTGGCTGGAGGTGGCTGAGCCTCAGCTGAAAAGGACAGGGAGATGGTGTGCAGCCTTCCCCTCAGCTCTCTTATCTCAATAAGCTTGTGCTCCTCCAAAGAAATGTACTCGTGAGCATTTGTCAGTGATTGCCGCCGAAACAGGCAGAAATCTATAACCTGAGGTCAGGTCCCTCTTCCAGGCTCTCATGCCAAGAGAGTTCCCCCCACCTCCTCCCTAAAACCGCAGGGAGCAGCTCCCACGCACAGCATCTCGTCTCGCTGACATGGCTCGGCTGCAGCCCATGTCTGGGAGGTCGCCAGCAGACGTGGGGAAGAGCTGGAGCCGCGTCCTGGGGATGCGAGGGGTTTGTGCAGCTTGAAGGGACCCGGTCACGCAGCTGCCCTGAGTGCTTTGTGCTTTTGGCGCTGCGGGCGTGGGTTCTGCTGCAGTAGGGTGGGTGATGCTCCTTGCTGGGGTCCATCGAGGGAAATCCACCACGAATTTAATGCATTCTCTGATTTCACTTGTCTTTTATTAACGGGTTTGGCCACGTGGGGAGCAGGCAGTGCTAGGGGCCAGCGGAGACATTTTTTGCTCAATGTTGTGGCTCCTCAGTGGAAAGGACAGTTGGACATGAGCATGGCAGCCGCGCTGCCTGGGGAGGAGCCCAGCTGCTCTCTTCTGCATTTCATCCCCCAGGGCTTTGTGGGAGCACAAGGAAGCTGCGCCGTCCCAAACCCTGCTGGGGATTTCATAGAACCATAGAATCACCAGGTTGGAAAAGACCCACCGGATCATCGAGTCCAACCATTCCCATCAAACACTAAACCATGTCCCTCAGCGCCTCGTCCACCCGTCCCTTAAACACCTCCAGGGAAGGTGACTCAACCCCCTCCCTGGGCAGCCTGTTCACTTGTGCTGTGCAGATTGCTGCTCCTCGTGTCAGCTGTCCCACCTGGAACACCCAGGAGAGATCTGCCCCACACAGGGTGTTGGGGTTTCTCTTGGTTCAGTGGTGTTGGAACAGTGGGTGGCCAACGAGAGATGGCTCCTCTGCCTGACCCAGCCCAGGTCCAGGTCCTGCTCAGCTTTGGTTAAACTCAGCACTGCGAGCAGACCACTGGATTTGGCCATCTCTGTATGCTGGAGAAGCTGTTTCACCCAACCCTTGTTTCCTCCCAGCTCCTCATTATTTTTCATGGTGTTCCCCTCTCCTAGTCTTGTGCTGTTGGTGCAAGTCCAGCTTTTGGGCTCGTGCTTGCTCCGTTTCCTTTGTGAGACAGGTTATTTCATAGAATCATAGAATCACCAGGTTGGAAAAGGCCCACCAGATCATCGAGTCCAACCATTCCCATCAATCACTAAACCATGTCCCTTAGCACCTCGTCCACTGGTGCCTTAAACCCCTCCAGGGAAGGTGACTCAACCCCCTCCCTGGGCAGCCTCTGACAGTGCCCAGTGACCCTTTCCGTGAAATTTTTTTTCCTAATGTTCAGTGTAAACCTCCCCTGGTGGAGCTTGAGGCCATTCCCTCTTGTCCTGTCCCCTGTCACTTGGGAGAAGAGCCCAGCTCCCTCCTCTCCACAACCTCCTTTCAGGGAATTGGAGAGAGCAATGAGGTCTCCCCTCAGCCTCCTCTTCTCCAGGCTAAACACCCCCAGCTCTCTCAGCCGCTCCTCATCAGGCCTGTTCTCCAGCCCCTTCACCAGCTTCGTTGCTCTTCTCTGGACTCGCCCCAGAGCCTCAACATCCTTCTTGTGGTGAGGGGCCCAGAACTGAACACAGGATTCGAGGAGCGGTCTCTTTTCTGTGCTCCCTGGCACACGCAGTCCCTGATGGCTCAGCCCTGGCTCGGTGAACAGCTCATCCACGTGAACCCAAGCCCTAAAACGGCTCACGGGGGATGACGCAGTGAAGGTGAAATATCAAAGAGAGACGGGAAGTGCATGGCAGGAACAGGGGAAACGGAGGAGAGAATAGCCGGAGCTGACCTCAGTGGGGCGGGGAGCCCAGCTGCACGCACGGAAGGGAAATGGGAAAAGGATACAGCTGGGACCACAGCACCCGCGTGCTCTGCCCCATCAGCGTTGTTGCTTCTTGCTTTTGCCTTGGGTTTAGGAGAACAGGCTGAGTCAAGGCTAATCCCAGCAGACCAGGGCTCCCAGGGATGCTCGTTGGAGCACAAGCCATCCCAGGGTGGCTGCTGTCCCTTCAAACTCTCTCAGTTGTGCCCAGGGATGGCTGACTATTATTTTTTCTTCTTTTGCATGTGGAGTTTTATTTTTAGCTGGAAAAAAAAAAACCCAGCTTTTAAAAAACAAATGTGCACCAAGTTTTCGTGCAAAATTCTCAATGTAATGGGATTTTTCTTCATGAAAGTGCCTGTGACATTTCTAAATGAAGGGTTCCTACTGTCCTTCTGCTTTTTCCCCCTCAATCTTCAGTGAAATGTCTCCCTTCCCCAAGCTGCCCTGTTTTCCTCCCTGAGAAATGCTCTTTTAGGCAAACAGCAAATGTAAGGACTGTGTTTTCTGGAATGTTAGTTTTCACAATAAGAAAAAAAAAAAAAAGACACAGTAGAAAATTTACAAAAGCATCCCGTTTGAACCCGTTAAAATGGAATAACAGGATTGATCATTTGGTTGTTTTCCCCTTTTTGTAAGTAGTTCTCATCTGTCCTTAGCCTTTGGGGTGGGAGAACTCGGACAGGAATTGGCAGAGAGCAGCTCCTACTCTTTCTTTACTCAAGGGAAAGATTTTTCCATCCCAACTGAGGTGTTCCTTTGAGGCTGGAGAGGAGCTTGTGAAGCTCTTGGCACTCAAAAGCCAATATCTGGAGGAGCTCGTGCTCCCCGCCTTCTCCCCTCTCAAGTGGAGGGACATCCAGAAGTCGTTATGGGGTCCATGGGGTCTGTGGAGCTGTGGAGAGGGCTGGGGTCAAGCCAGGGATAAGTCAGGGTGGATGTGAGGACTTAGGGGCAGCACAGCAGAAGGCTCAGCTCCTGTGGTCTGTTCACTGCTCTCCAGCAGCCCAGGTGACCGTAGGGAAGCCCTTTTGCTCCTCTTCACCTTCATCTCCGTACCCGACAAAGATGGGGGTTCACTCTTTGCACCCGTGGCCTTAGGAAGGTAAATCAATACCTTTAGATCTCTCTGAGTTGATGCAGGGATGTGATCAGCCACCGCTGGCTTGGTTGGAGCAGAGGATAAGAGTTTTCCTTCCAGGTTAGAAACATCATGGTTGCTTTTAAGGAGCAGCTACTGGTTTCTTGGAGTTGAAGGTGCTGGAGACACAGGAGAAAATTAGGGAAAAATTTTTCACGGAAAGCGTCAATGGGCACTGGAACAGGCTGCCCAGGGAGGGGGTTGAGTCACCTTCCCTGGAGGGGTTTAAAGGACGGGTGTACGAGGTGCTAAGGGACATGGTTTAGTGATTGATGGGAATGGTTGGACTCGATGATCTGGTGGGTCTTTTCCAACCTGGTGGTTCTATGATTCTATGGAGGTGGGGACAGTTTTGTCCTTGGACAACACATTCTCTGCACCCTCTTGGCACCATGAAGCATCCAAACCAGCAGCTGCATTTCATAAATTTATCCCCCATGGTGTATCCAAGGGTCTCACCTGACCCAGCCCAGGACCTTCATGCCGCTTGGCTGTGGATGTGGTGCCACAGGGCAGAGTTCTTGGCCCTTAGAAGAAAACACTTGAGGCCATGGCACAGGCTGAGGTCGCACTGTGGATGTCTGGGCTTGGTCGGCTTGACTCAGCCACCCAAATTAGAGTAACTTCCCAGAAATCCCATCAGAGAGGATGATGCTGCTCTGCCTCAGGTACCTGACTCACCAGCTGGGAAGGGGACCCACTGGGGGTCATCTTGGCAAGGGGCTTGTTCACGCATCTGGTGGGAGCTGCTCCCCATCACTTTCCAAACCACAGGGGAAACATCCAGGTTCACAGACACTGGCTCCCTGCAGCCCCTGTGGGTGCCTTGCAGCCCGTGGCCGTGCAAAGCCAGAGCTGGGAAGAGGAGCAAAGCAAACAGCCTTTGTCCAGGCTTTTCATTTTGTGCTGGGGTAAGGGATAGATTTTTTTTTTTTTGTTTCAGACATGCGACGAGTGTGTTACTCAGCCATGACTCGAGAACTTGTGAGCAATAAAGTCATTCTGAAGTCTGCCAAAAAAAATCTTCTTAGCACACCCACCTCATCACACGTTCCCACTGTAGCTACTTTAGTGCGATCTGCTGCTGAACGGCACCTCTCGCACGGGGAGGCTGCGGTAGCCAACAGCGAGCTTGCAGCAACGGCCCATGGGCAAACCCGTGCCCAGCAGTCTCACCTGCCTGGTGACTGGGACCAGTGGCAGCACAAAGATAGTGGGAACAGGCTGCCTAGGGAGGTGGTTGAGTCACCTTCCCTGGAGGTGTTTAAGGGACGGGTGGACGAGGTGCTGAGGGACATGGTTTAGTGATGGATGGGAATGGTTGGACTCAATGATCCGGTAGGTCTCTTCCAACCTGGTGATTCTATGATTCTATGGATGGGGGTCGCTCCAAAATCCATGAGAAAACAGAGCTGGAAAGGACTGTGAGGTCTGGTGTAGTAGTCTTCCTGCACCCTTGGCTGGGTCTGGGGTTTGGAATGTTGGTTTGATCTTCTGGGATCAAAACCTGATACTTTCATGAGGTTAAGAGCCATGGTTGGACACCTCACTTCTCCTGCTCCGCACTGACACGGCTCCATCAGAGCTGGCTGGGTGTGGAGTGACTTGGGGCTGCAGAGCCCTGCCTTGGCCATCACTGTAGTCTGGGCTTTGATGGGTAGTGTGGTGCGTCCTCCAGGCTGTGGGAAGATATGGGATGCAGGGATGCGCCACCAAACAGGGAGAGCTCTGCTGGAAGTGCATATTGATGGTAAAACTCACATTATGGGGAGCTACCCAGTTTCCTGGGTGAGAAGGAGGGCGCTGGGGGATCTTCCCCTGGGGCGACCACCCCACTCTCAGGCACCAGGTCTGGTGTGTCTGGGACTGGGATGCTCCTGGAGCTGGATCTTGGGGCTCAGTGCGGCAGAGAGGTTGGTGAAAACCAACCCCATCTCAGTGGGGCGCGATGTGAGGCTGGCGTTGGAGACACCCCATCACATCCCTGCTGGTGGGGAAGGAGGGTCTGGGCAGGAGCCTGAATTGCTGGGGTACAAGCCGCCTCAGCCATGGCCTCCTCTCCCCACCCCTTTCCTAGCGCCGGGGCTCTAAATAATTGATACGCTGGTAAATAATAGATCTTGTATTTGCTCCTTCGCTTTTCTGTGCCGGGGCGTGTGCGCTTGCAGCCTGGCGATGCTGCATGAGGGTTATGGGGATGGGGAACGCGTGTGTTGGGCCGGGGTAGGGAGCTCTGCAGCAGGGAGAGCATTCCGGGGAGATAAAGGGCTGGTTTGATGTGTGTTCATGTGGCGGGGCTGTTTTGCCTTGCATGCCTTTCTCTTTTGCTTTATTTTTTTTCCTGGAGTGAAGCCTGGCGCCAGCAGTCTGGAACCAGCCTGACAAGCTTTTGAGTTATGGAAAGGGGGAGGAAGGGGGGAGGAGAGAGAAAGAGGGAGCGAGAGAGGCAGGGAGGAGGAGGGCGAAGGCAGAGAGAGGCAGCTGGGATGTGGATTATTAGGGGAGAACAAGAATACACACAGGAGGCTGGTGGGGTGAGGGCTGGGGGCTACCAGGGCTGGTGGGGAGGGGATGGAGCAGTCTTCCAGCAAACCTTTCAGAGGAGATTTCTTTTTTTTTTTTTTTTTTAATGGGGGGAGAAGGGGAATTGAGTCATTTTGGGCATGAAACGCAAACCTCGCAGCGTCAAGGAACAAGGAAGTTTTTTAAAGCGCCAATTAAAGGGCTTGGAGAGGTCCGGGGCTTTTAAACAGCCTTGGGAAGGAGAAAGGGGGGGGTCCTGGCTGGCGTTCAGGCTGCCGTCCCATCAGGACATTCCTTTCTGCTGAACGCTGCTGCTCCCAGCCCTCTCCTCCTCCTTTTCCAAGCTGCCTTCAAATCCTTTCCAACTCCCGCGTCCGAACCCGGAGAACTTTGCTCCGTTTCATCTCGCGCCGCCTGCCTCCCCCCAAGCTCCAGGCTGCGCTCGGTGCTTTGATCACTGAGCTGCTTTCACAGGGGACCCCCCCTCCCCTGGACCCCCAGGCTTCACACGCTCAGGATGCGGGGGCCTGGGAGCCAGCAGCCCCTCGAGCGCCTGGCATTGCCAAAATCCCCCACCGGTTGATGGAGACCCTTGTCTGCCATCACCTCGCCGCTCAGCGAAAGCAGCTGCTTCAGCACATCGGTTGCTGCGGTGGAGCCTGATGCTGAAGAATTTGAGGGAGGGTGATGGGGATCTGCCACCCCCACAATGGGAGAGGAGGGCGGACGTGCCCTGTGGGGGCTGCGAGGGGTTGGGTTGAGCAGCGTCTTTGGAAAGATCCCACTGGGAAAGCCACATGGTGCCCATTCGGGCTGCTGGGGAGCTGCTCCATCGGGGTTTGTGGCACCAGCAGCAGCGTGGCCAGTGTCCCAAGTAAATCCAACGGGTTAATGCAGGCAGAGGCTGGAGCAGCTCTGTGGTACGTTTTCCCCCCAGACACTCCCTCGTCACCTCCCACGGATGCCCAGCAGCGAGAAGAACAGGAGTGAACGCAACCTCACTGCGAGCCGTAGCGTGCTGGGGAGCACCATGGCCAGGCTCAGGGGGGTGGAAATCCAGAGCGCTTGGCGAGGGGACAGAGATTTGGAGCAGCTTTGCAGGGGCTTTGTTTGGTTTGATTTTAGCACAGCCTATTTAACTCCAACGAATGGTGAAGGTTGGGGAGAAAGGAGCTCTTTGTTAAAGGCTGAACAGCCCCCGGTCTTTAAACCAGACTGTGTGAAGAGCTCTGAGAAGTTGAGGTAGCCCAGGGACCAGCAGATTTTGGGATGGGCAGACTCCATACCTCTAAAAGGAAGCATGAGAGAGAGGGTTTGTGTACCCAGCTCCCAAAGAAAAGCTGAGCAGAAGCCTGTGAAGCACCACTGCCATTGCCAAGTCTTTGTCTTCACAGAGGAGGTAGAAGGGGGAACACCCAGTTTTCTGAAATCTCCATTACAGGTTCTCTATGAGCTGCAGATCTTCAGCAAAAATACTTCTTTGGGTTTCCAGGAAGCAAAATGTTGCCCTCCGCTGTTTGCAGCGTAGCTGGAACAGAAAGCTCACTGCATCCAAGCCCAACAAGCGCTTTGCTCTGGTGTCTCATCCCCAGCAGTGGCCAGGGCTGGGTACTCTGGAGAAGGGCAACTCCTGCCCAGCCCATGGATGCTGCAATGACCTGCAAGAGGTCAGGTCATCCTCCATTAGCTGCCACTAACGAACACCTCCCACTCTTGAAATGACCTGCTCCCCCCTTGGCACGGGGCTGAGAACTCGCGGTTGGCCATGGGTTGGGTTGGGTTGGGTTGGGTTCAGATGGAGATGGGTCCACTGAGGACCAGCCTCCTCACACCTTGTGTTTCACACAATAACAAAACCAAGCAGCTCAGTTGTGCGCTCTTGGTTCAAATTCCTCATTTTCTCTCCCTTCTCTTTCTTCTTGGCGACTTCTCGAGCTCTTTGCAGTAACTACAGAGCCACGCTGGCAAGCTTGTCCTCCAGCTCCTCCTAGCTAGAGATGCAAACCAGATGGATCCATAGCTTTGGTTGGCTTTTATAGACCTCCAGCATCTAAACATTGGGGTCTTAAACTAGTAAATGGAGGGAGTGATTATTTTTTTCTGTAGATGCAGAAACTGTGGCACAGGCTACTTACCTGGGTGCAAAGAACTCAGATTTTAGGGACAGGTGACATGATTGCATTAGGAAACCTTTGTTGCATTGGCTTCCTTGGCATCTCTGGCTCTTGAGATGCTGCCAAGAAGGAGGTGACCCTTTTCCTCTTCTTCTTGCCCAGAAGGGAGCAGGAGATAGGGACAGAGCTGGGGACACATCCCTGTAGCCCATCCCCAACCCATCACCTCCCTGCTCGCGCAAGAGGCAGCAGACGGAAATAAAACACAATTCAGGGCTGGTGGAGCTGGGGAAGAGTGAGATGAGTCTTGGTAGGGAGACCAGCCTCACCTTTCATATTCTAATGCCTTGCCTTTGCCTGATTTGTGAGCTCTCGGGAGTCCTGCTGGGAATTCGCTCGAATGGAGGCACACGCTGCCGTCCCTCGGTAAATTACACAGAGATATAATGAAGGAGGAGAAATCAGTTACTCTGTGACTGCGGCTCCCCAGGGGACCTTAATTCAAATATTTGTGGAGCTGAGCAAGTGGGGCGTTGGGGAGCTGCCGAGTTGGAGTGTCTCTCGACAGGTTGCTTGCAGGTGGTTGGTGGTGGGGAGGTGGAGCTCTGGGCTGCAGGATTCATCCCTAGAGGAACTTTGGGCTCCTGACAGTGCTTTGGGTGTTGTTAGCCAAGAGGAAGATGCTGGGGGAAGGTGGGATTGTGGTCCAGTTGTGGCTGCCTGGAAAGTGAAGGTGGGCTCCAGCCTGCAACTGGTGGCTGTTGGGATTCGGCAGCGTCGTGTACACCTTTGCCAACAGCTTTGAGCAGCATGGGGTGATGGAGGCATCTACCCACAGCCCGTCTCTGGGCTCTGCATCAAGACAAGGGCCTGGGAGGGGACAGCCTGGCCCTCCATGGTTTCCTCCAGTGAGGGAAGAGCAGGGTTTGCAAACCAGGCAAGTTCCCTGCTGCCCATGCGGCCACTGTTTCCAGTACTAGCTATAGAAAGCATTAAACTCCACACAGCAGCGACGAGGGGGTAGATCCCATGTTGCTCAACTTAAGAATGAGAAAATCAATTTATCTCCAGCTCTGTTTACAGCCCACTCCCTCCCTGCGCCCTCAAGACAGGCTTTTCGCCTTTTCTCTTCCCAGGGCAACAGTGTCATGGACCTGAAAAAAACAAATGGGACCCAATATACCCAACCAGCAACAAGGGTAGAGCCAGCAGTCGGGTGCGTGCAAGACCCGTTGGGTCCTGCTTCACCCTGATGGCTCTTTGCTCTACCAAGGATGCCCCTTGGCCGTGCTGTGATGCTCTTGCTCGCTTCAGCAGTGGCTGATTTTGCCTGAGCGTGGAGAGCTGGGGTGCAGAGCGAAGCGGGGTGCAGGGTCCTCAATCCACAAGGTGGACAAGGTTCTCACACGGGTCCCACCCCATCACCCCAGCACTGAGAGGCGATGCCATTGCCAGGAGCCATTCCCGCGGGCGTGAGCGCACGCAGACGTGGCCCCATCCCCGCGCCCCCTCCTTGCACGCCCGCTGGCACGTGCGCCGAGCTCTCCCGCTCCCCAACGGGCCGCTCTACCCATGTGCCGGCATCACGCACTCACATATGCGCGCACACATGCTCACTCCAAGCTGGAGTTTTCGCTCCGGATGCCGGGGCTGCCATGCGTGGTGGGTACCATCCTGCACCTACCCAGCCACCCGCAACCCCGTGCCACCTGCCAACGGCCCCTTGCACGCTTGGCGCCTTCGGGGCTGCGTGCACACGCGGCCGCGTTCGGATACGCAGCACGCCAACTGTTGGGAAGGGGAAGGGAAAAAAAAAAAACCCCACAGATTCAGCCGAGAGAGGTGGTGGAGGGGGAAGAGAGAGAAAGAGAGAGAGAATGACAGACTGCAATCCCCCTTGAGTGCCTAGCCTCATGAATATTAATAAGGTGGTAATTAAAATGCAGGGACACAGCAGGACGGATGCAGGCGCTGCCTTCGGAGCGCTGGGAACGGGGGGAGCGCGTCTTTCCAGGCAGGTTTTGATTCCGTTCTCTGATGAAAAGAAGAAAACGGAGCCTTCAACTTTAATCAGTTTAGAGTTTTTTTGACACGACATATCTTTAATTGCTGATATTTCTGCTCTTCTCAAACCTGGCTCCACTGACTCTAGTCTTAGCAGAGATAACGAACCGCGCTGAAGTGCCGTGAATTCATGTCGTATTTACACCTCGACTTGTTTGCTACTTTCCTGGGGTTTCACCTCTTTGCCTGGGGTCGGGCAGCACAGCCCTGCTGCCAGTTGCCTCTGCAGCCCCGCGCAGGGGCTGGAAACACAGCCTGGCATCTCTTTGTCTAACACCTCACACACACCTTCCATGCAGCAGCCGTAGGGAAAAATGCATTTATTGGGTGATAAATCCTTTTTCTTGGCCATCGCTGTATGGTGAGCTTGGAGTTGGACATGATGCCACCTGGCCTGGGGGTTGAGGCTGGGGAAATGTATGGTGGCAAGAAGAAGGTTGGGTTGGGTTGGGTTGGGTTGGGTTGGATTGGACTAGGTTAAGTTGAGTCAGGTTGGTTTGGATTGGAGAGTAGGTCTTTTCAGACGTGACTCGGTTTCCCTACCCTGAGAAGGTTCCTCCAGTGTAAGCGTAGAGGTGGCTGTTGGGTTATTGAATTATTATTTATTCAGGAGGTTTAAGGCTCCTCTAATGACCAGGGTTTTGAGGTTGGGTGAGGGTCCTGTGAAGGATGCAGAGGACAGTCCCCCTTGCTCACAAACCTCTGAGCCTGAAGAGTTCATCCTTCTTGGAAAAGGCAGTTACTGCAATGGGTCTGGTCCATTGAAGGAGAACCACATTGCTGGGAAAATGAATGGAGAGTGTTGGTTGGTGCCAGAGGGAACGTCTTGGGTGTGGGAATTGGACCATGTCAACCCAAAACAGTGATTTAGGAGACGGCTTCTGGCAAAACGTGAAAGAAAAAAGGAAGAACCCATGAAATACCCCATTACCAGTGCAAACAGTTGTTTTAGGTAAAGTCAGAATGTTTGGTTTGGCTTAAAAGATTTTTGTTTTGTTATGTTGTGGATGAAATCTCTTCGTTTACATAGAGATCATTTTTGGAACTGAAAAAAATAGATTGGTTGGAATGAAAAAGATCCTTCTAGAAAATGCCCGAATACAACAATTCATAATACAAGTGATGGAAGAAGAGAGTTTGCTGTTTTCAAAGCCTTCTCTCCTGACCAACACACGTATTTCTTTTTTTTCCATTCCAAACAATTTTTTCAACTTCACCTTCCAGTTTTGGGTAAATCTACTGTTCCTCCAGAACAAACAAAATCCCCCTTAGCTCTTAGAAAGATGAGACAGACCAAGTGAGTAGACCACAAGTCCCCGTACAGCCCCGCAGCTGGTGCCTCCATGCCCTGGCTGGAGCTGGTCATGGAAAAATGCTCCCTGTTTTGTGGGCAGTGGAGGCTCCTGGATCATGGATGGAGGATAAAGGGTTTGCCCCACCTTGGAGATATTGTATTGCCCAGAGAATGACTGTGATGTTTGCTCTCCACAACAACCTAAAAGGAAGTTGTGGAGAGGAATGTGCTGGCCTCTTCTCCCAAGTGACAGGGGACAGGACAAGAGGGAATGGCCTCAAGCTCTGCCAGGGGAGGTTCAGGCTGAACATTAGGAAAAACATTTTCATGGAAAGGGTCATTGGTCCCTGGCAGAGGCTGCCCAGGGAGGGGGTTGAGTCCCCTTCCCTGGAGGGGTTTAAGGGACGGGTGAACAAGGCTCTGAGGGACATGGTTTAGTGTTTGATAGGAATGGTTGGACTCAATGATCTGATGGGTCTTTTCCAACCTGGTTATTCTATGATTCTATGTTTCAGGGAGTTAATGTGATGTGGTTGCTTGTTCTTGCATCCTCCTGGGTCCAGAGACATCTCCAAGGAGGATCTCCTGGTCTTCAGGCTCCTGCAATCCCATTTCTCCCTTCCAAGCTTTGGATCTATCCCTCCCCTGGGAGTCTGTCCTCATGCTTTGCTGACGTGCTTGCACGGGGAGATGGAAAAGGAAAGCTGCAGCATCTTGGAGGCCTTGAGATTTTGTTGCCTGGGGGGCCAGGGTGGGAGCTGTTTGTGTAACAGGGTCGATTCCATCATGTGTCTTTCGGTAGGGATGTGGGATGCCCTTATCAACCAGGGGATGCAAGGGGTTGGGTGATCTGAGCTCTGCCCCACAGCAAGCCAACATCTCCTCATCGGCAAGGGGCTTCTTCCTTGCCTTTTAATTGAGTGGATACCATGGGTTTTGCCTGAGGTTGGATGTCTCCTCTCAAGCAGGTAATTTTGCAGGAGCGGTAGTTGAGTTTTCCCTCCTTGGCCATGCTGGA
This sequence comes from Phaenicophaeus curvirostris, assembly GCF_032191515.1. Taxonomy (NCBI): domain Eukaryota; kingdom Metazoa; phylum Chordata; class Aves; order Cuculiformes; family Cuculidae; genus Phaenicophaeus; species Phaenicophaeus curvirostris. The sequence goes on from NC_091411.1 coordinate 7,455,153, forward strand.
GCTATGAAAGGTGAGGATGAGCTGGAGTCCCCACCAGGGACCGTGGCACACAGGGGACAGCTAGGTGAGGGACAGGGAGACAGGAGCTGCAGCCAAGACATCACCCATGGAAGAGGCCACCTTGGAATCAGCCACCTCAGCCAGGGGAGCTAGTTAAAAAACAAAGCAAAGCTGGTTTGGGTGCTTAGGGAAGGAGGGGGGGCGGGATGGACATTTCTCCTCCTGTTTTTCATTCCTCTCATTCTCTTTCTTCATCCTCTCCTTTCTCCTTTCCTGCCGTGCTAAACCTGCTGGTTGGAGGCAGGACGAGGGGAAGGTGTAGCCAGTGTCTGAGCCCCCTTCGCCCCAAATCTCCCACCGCCGCCATCCAGTCTGCGCTGAAAAAAACCTTGGGAAATTACAGGTTTGCTGTGCAGAGGGGGAGATGGGGCTGGAGCGGTGGCAGGGGCAGCCCTGGGTGAAGGAGACAGCCCTAGGTGACAGCCCCAGGAGCAGTGGGAGTGGAAAACCCTGTGGTGGATGGAAGGAGAAGACATTGCTGTGCTGTTAACAAAGAAATTCGGTGGTGAAACGTGAACGGGACCTGGTGACTTGTGTGGGGAGCAGAGGCTCAGCCACAAGGAGAGGAGCATGAAAGGGAGGGTACGGGATGAACCCCAGGTACCGCTTCCTGGTGACACCCCTCCAGCGGTCCTCGTCACCTCCGAGTCACATCCTGCTTGTGCTGGCTCGTGGCTCATCCTGCTGCCTGCAGTTTCTCAATCCCTTTTGCTCCTGCCAGCATTTCCTGGCTGCTGAGGTTGCTGTGGGGCCAGGGGGAGCTCCCTAGGCACTGGGAAATTTAGGGTCGTGGAGCCAACGGGAGAGTCCTTGCTTGCCTAGAGATGGTCAGAGCTCTGGCCTGAGTCTTGCCATCACTTGCTTCATCCTCTGACCCTGCTGTGCGGGTCCACAGGGGCTCTGGCGATGCATCTCCTGGTGCACAGCGAGGGCTCGCGGGTTACCCGTAGGAATCCATCCATCCCACTGCCTCAGCAGAAAGCCACGGGGGCAGCGAGCTGGATGCTTGCTCCCCTCATCCCAGCAGTGGGATCCCCTCATCCAAACCCAGTGGGCAATGGGTTTGTGGGGACGTTTGTGAGAGCTGAACTAGGGCTGCAGAACGTGCTGCTCCTGCAGCGAGGAGCCCAGCCTGGCTCTGCAGTCCCAGGCTGAACCGCACTCAGGTCCTGCAGAGAAAACAAACGCTGAGCTCCATCCTCTCCTATTTTACCGCAGAACTGCCATTTAAGGGAGGATTTGGAGAGAAAACATCTTCCTCTTTCAGATTCCTCCTTGCCAGTGCAACCCTCTGCCCTGGGGGATGCCGGACCCCACCCCACGGAGCATCCCAGCACTTTCTGGGTCCCTGGTGCCCTTCCCTTGTTCCCATCTCCAGAGTGGCCGTGTTACAGCTCACCCAGCAGTGGGCTCTGGGCAAGGTACCGTCCTTCTTCAGGACGGTTTGTGCCCTGGCACTGGAGCAGCTGGCAGGGGTTAGCAGCGGCCGAGCCGGTGCCTCTTGGCTCAGCTCAGCACTGGGGTGCTGGGCTTAGGATTTCTGGCCCTAAAGTCCTTCTGGGATGGCCAGGAGATTTCAAGGGGAGCTTTTGGTGGAGCAGGGAGATGGTGCAATACACCAGCAAGCTGGAGCCTTAAGGGCTGAGGGTGTCAGCTCTTCCCTCTGCCACAGACTTTTTGGATAACCTCAGTCAAGGCTTTGTGCTTTGCTTTTCCTGCAGAGCCACGGCTCCTGCTCCTTCTGTGCTGCTAAACCCACTTGTGCTCAGAGCCTGGCTGGCAAGAGAGGGGGGTGGTCTGTGCAAACACCAATGTTTTTAGCTCCAGGATTTAGCTTTGGGGGACGAGGGAGCTTTCTCCCCGTGAGGTTTTCACTCTGTTGTGACCTTGCCTTTGCTCGTCGCTTCCTACCCGCTCTGTTGAAGGAGCAGCTGGGTCCCAGTCCTCGGTGGAGGCTGTTGGCTCCTGCCAGAGCTGCACTGCAGCAGGGCTGAGCACCGCTCCCTGCATCCAGGCTCTCACCCTACAGACCCTGGGGCTGTGGGGCTGGAGCTGGTGGTCCCACTGTGACCCTCGAGCGTCATCGCATGGGACACTGGCTCCCAACCTTGTCCAGCACTGAGACCTGTGGGGATGTGGGTGTCCAGAGGGCATCTGCGCCTGGATAAGGAGCCGGGGCAAGGCAAGACTTACAAGTCAAGCCATGGGGAACATGACGTTTTGCTTTGCTTATGGGAAGGTAGGACATCTCCGAGGGAATCCATGAAGGTTACAGCATCAGGCTTGGGGCTGGGACCACGGCTCTCCATGGGGTGCTGACACCACACATCCCTCCTCCTCCACCACCCAAGGAACCGTGGGGCTGGGACCGTGGTTTTCCATGGGGTGCTGGCACCACACATCGTTTCTCCACCACCCAAGGAACCGTGGGGCTGGGACCATGGTTTTCCATGGGGTGCTGGCACCATGCATCCCTTCTCCACCACCCAAGGGACCGTGGGGCAGGGAGCCAGCCGGGGGGTCCCAGGTGATGGAGAAGGGTGACCCTTCTCCGGTGGGAGGTCCGGGCTCTCTGCTTCTTCCCTCCCGGCCAGGCAGTGGTTAAATTCCTTTCCAGCTGAGCTGGCAAGCAGAGCCCAAGCATATTAGTCAGATCCCTGTAGGGGGTGGGGAGGAGGAAGGAGAGAGCAGCGAGGAGGGGCCGGAGCGCAGAGCCGAGCGCTGAGCTATTCTCCGGGGCGCGAGTGCGGGGAGGCAGGCGCAGCAGGAGTTGCTGCTTCCCAGAAACTTGATTATTTTTAACCCAGGAAGAAGAAAGGAAAGAAAGGGGGGGGGGAGGTGTGGTGAAAAAAAAAATTAAAAAAACCCCAACAACCTAAAAACCGGGGGGGTGTTATATCTAAAGGAACTGGAAAACAGCCCCTTGGCTTTTGGAGACAGCTTTGCAGAAGGTGGGAAGGTGGGTGAGGGCACAGGGATGCCAGGACTGGCCTCTTCTCCCAAGTGACAGGGGACAGGGCGAGAGGGAATGGCCTCAAGTTACGCCAGGGGAGGTTCAGGCTTGACATCAGGAAAGAAATTTTCACGGAAAGGGTCGTTGGGCACTGTCAGAGGCTGCCCAGGGAGGTGGTGGAGTCCCCATTCCTGGAGGGGTTTAAAAGATGGGTAGACAAGGTGCTCAGGGACACGGTTTAGTGGCAGATAGGAATGGTTGGCCTCAATGATCCGGTGGGTCTTTTCCAACCTGGTGATTCTATGACTGCTCGTGTGCCTCCCGCACAACCTGGTCCTGGCACGGTGGTGGGGACAGGATGCAGAGTGATGCCAGAGCTGGAGGTGCCCCCGCTGCAGCCGGAGAGCCCAGGCTGCCTCACACCTTCATCACCTTCATCACTGTCAGCTTCTCCTGGCACGTGTCAGTGACCCCCTGGCTGCGTGCTTGGGGGAGCAGGATGGGTGTGGGGGTGCAGGATGGGTGTGGGGGAGCAGGATGGATGCTGGGGGAGCAGGATACAGACGCTTTCCCTCCCACCCACCCGCTCACGCACACACATGGAGGTCACGCACACCAGCAGTTGTGGCTTCCCAGATCCTTCCTCTCCCCCTCTGCTTGGGATTGTGGCTGTTTCGGAGGACTGGAGCAAAGCAGGGGGCTCAGAGGGTCCTAATTGTGGGCACGCACTGGTGACATTGGAGGCTGTTGGTGAGGGTTCAGTGGGTCCTAATTGTGGGCACGTGCTGGAGGATTTGGGGGCTGCTGGTGGGACCCCATGTCTCGCAGGACTGGGTCTCACATGGACACTGTGGGGAACTGGGGCTCCCCAGATGGCTCTGGAAAACGCCTGACTGCCTGAGGGAGGCTCGCTGAAGAGAAGGTAGAAGGCAAGGTCTTCCTTCTTCCGTTGCCTCCCCACGCTTCAGAGGGAGTTCAGCATCAGGAACTGCGGAGGGGCCTCGGTGGTGGTCCCGCTGCTCTGCACGGCTGTGTCTAGTCTGTGGTACAAAGCCCTGGGGTGGTCGTTTGGAAGCCCTGCAGCTGGCAGATCTTTAGGAAAACACTTCCCCAAGCCCCTGAGTCGCACTGCAGGTCTGGGCTCCTCGTGATCCAGCCCTGGGTCAGGGCAAGCTAGCCAAGAGTTGCCTGTAAACATCAAATACTTTCTAGCCCAAGCTCACAAAGTGAAGACTTAAGCACTGCTCATATCAAGTATTTTTTTAATTTTTCACTACAGCACCTATGCTTGTTGGAAGCTCAGTGTCCTCCATGGCTGGAGTGTTATAAACCCTGGGTGCAGGGCTTTGCTGGAGCTGAAGACCCTGTCCTGGAGATCATAGAATCATAGAATCACTAGGTTGGAAGAGACCCACCAGATCATCGAGTCCAACCATTCCTATCATGCAGAAGTAATGCCAACTGGGATGGCACAGGAGGGTGCTTGGCACCATGGTGGTGGGAGCCAAGGGCACCAAGGCAACTTGATGATGATGGGAGATGTGAGCAATGGACAGAGCTGGTGCTTTCCTCTTCCAAATCCTGCCCAAGGAACCCTGCACTGGGAAACAGCATCATCTCCGTGGTGTGTCACGGCCAGTCAAGGTAAACCAAGGGGACGCGTGCCTCCCTGGGAAGGTTCTGCAATCCCAGTTGTTTGTAGGACTTCTGCTGTCCTCTCCTCTGGTTGGCTGCAGTGGCTAGATCCTGAATGGCACTGATTTTATCCACACAGTAGCATCAGTACCATGTACCCAAGGGAGAAGTAGTCCTTGATTTAGCAGACACAACCAGACCTGGCCAGAAAATAGACATTGTTCCCCAAAGGCAGAGAGGGGACAAGGGCAAAGAGTTCAGCTGAGCCAGTGTTGGGTCAGGCACTTGAGGAGTGTGCTGACTGTTTGGGGTTACTACAAAACCCCCTTTCAACAGAAGTGCCCCTGCTCTCAGGGGTCCAAGTGGGGCTCACCATGTTTTAGATGCCAGGGCAATGTCGCTCCATCCCAGTCAAGCAAGCTGGAGCTGGGAAGCTTCCCTGTTGCCAGCCCGGATTGCTAGTGAGAAAAACGTGTCCAACCTGCTGGGTATTCCCTCGCGCCTCCTTTCCAAGCATTAAAAGTGCTAATTAAACCTAAGCTGCATGCCAGCATCTAGGGGGATTGACCGTCTTTCCCAGCAGACCAGCTGTGGGTCTCCATAGGTGCAGTCCCTGGTGCCATCCAGCAGCTGAGAAGATCACTCGGCCGTGCTGCTCTTTGCACCCCAACTCTGAAAACAGCCCTGGAGCTGGGGGTGCTCCCAAAGGGGCAGGGCAGCCTCATGGACAGTGGGGTGGGATCATCACCACCCCCAAACCCATGGGCATAGTGGAGACTGGGCACACAAGCTCTCCTCCTGACCTCTTCCCCTCCAAGGTATTCAGAGCTGGCTCTCACTGGAGAGCCGGGGTGGGCACGGGGCGGGTGTTTCCAACGGATGGCAGGAATTCCTGACTCTAGGCCAATTCTGGGCGTTAATCCCTTCCTAGGAGGCTCAGCTGCATCCCAGACCTCTAAAGGCACAAAAAGCCCCTTCCAGGGCAAAGGGCCCAAGAGGGGAAAGGGTAACGTCTCCGATGGCAGCAGGGAGGCGGGATGGAGGAAAGAAGGGATGATTTCTATTCCCATGACTTTGCATGAGTGACCCATCACTTCCTTAAACCCAAGGGAGATAAAGAGCTGCTGGAGCAGCATGCACTGGGCTTCTCAAGCAGGGGGAAGGTGTCCAGTTCTATGGTTTATATTCCCACTGCTCAGAGGATGTGTGTGCATCCCCCAAGTTCAGAAGATGTGTGTGCATCCCACAAGCTCCACAGTGATGCTGAGCTGCCTGAGCATCCATGGTTGGCCCAGGGAACGACTCCGTGGGTGCTCAGAGCTGAATGCTGCCTGCTGGGGAAGCTGCCCCTCCACCAGGCCACCTCCAACCTCCCTGGGGGCCCTTTCCCCCCAGTTCTGAGCCCCATAATCTGGGCTTGCAAGGAGAGCTGAATCCAATGGCTGCACCCCAAACCCAACCAAGGATCCCAAGGAACCGCTCCTGCCCCGCAGTCGCCTCGTGCCCAGCGAACCCTTTGCTCCCCGCATTGCGAGGGCACCTGGGGCTGGGGCTCACCAGGGGCTGGGGGCAGCGAAGGGCCCTCCGAAGAGCCCCTTGTGCTGGAGGGAGACCAGCTCTCTGCCGGCAGGGTATTTTTTTTTCTTCCTCGCTCTTTGTTAAGCTCCCTTTCAGCTGAAATGGCAATGCCTGGGTGTTCTGAGCTGACAATAATTGCTGCAGTCTAGACACTGTCTGGTATGAGGCACGGGAATCAAAGAGGCCCCTTCTCTCACTGCGACTTTCACACATGCTCCCTCGCTCTGGCTCCTTCCTTCTCTCTCTCCCATGTTCCCTTGGTCTTTGCCTTCTTTTTTTTTTTCCCCTTGCTCCCCTCTATCTGCCTTTTGCAGAGATGGAGGAGAAGCGTCAGCATCTTCCCCCCCACGCTCTCCCTCTCTGCCGTCTGTTCCTCTCTCCCGCTCCTTCTCTCATCTGTCTCCTCTCTCCTTCCTCCACTCTTACCTTTATGCTATTCCCTTCCTCCCAAAGTTAGCAGCAAAGCAGGAGGAGGAGGGGGGGGACCTGGCAGTGCTCTAAATTTAACTCCTTCCTTGCCCTCTTGCAGGTTTTCCTCCACATCCCAGCCCCTTGCCCGGCTGCATTGGGGTGGTGGGTTCTTCTCTGCTGCCCAAGCCCACGCTGGGGTCGTGGCATCGATCCTTCAAGAGGTTGAGGTGGTGTTGGGGTTGGTCTGGGTCGGATCAGCCTGGTTGGGGTGAAGGGGAACAATGCACCCCGCTTCCCAGCACTGGGAGCCGAGGGGAGACACCGGCATCCCAGGGCTCATCTTGGGTTGCCCGCCTGGCAAACAAGATGTTTTGGGGCCCCAGCCATGTTCACCTTGGTGCCCTGGGCAGGATGAGGATGGTTTGCTCTTCAGCAGGTGCTGCCTCTCCCCCAGAGATCACCTTTGCTCTCCTCTTGCCTCCTCCACACCACGGATGCCACCCTGCCGTGAAGGAACCCATCCTCGGAGAGGAAGGTTTCTCCTTCTAGTGCTGTAGCAAACGAAAAGGAGATGGTTTTTTTTCCACCCACCCACCGCAGACCTCAGCAGAGCTTGCCATGCTGCTAGAAGAGATCTAGCTGAGCTCACACATGGCTTGCAGCAACACTGCTGCTTTGAGCTGAGCTCAGCCACCCCGACACTGCCCTGTGCCCGCTGCGGGCTCCGGCCAGGACATGTCATAGAATCATAGAATCACCAAGTTGGAAGAGACCCACCGGATCATCGAGTCCAACCAGACAGTTCAATCGTGCTCAGGAATTAAGCTTTTCCACAATAACTCTATTAACAGATCATATCTAGCTCAACCCTGCACTTTCATGAACTTCTGGTCCATGCACAGAAGGCCCTTTTTCTACAAAGCCCAACAAAAGGATGTCAAGTTTTGCTTAACATGAGACCTCATGACAGCAGATGGACCATAAATGCTTTCACAAGTGGGGAAACTGAGGCTCGAGGCAGTGAGCCCATCGAGTCAGTGTGCTGAGGCCAAACTGCCATGGGGCCACACGATTCCCCGCTGTGGGACCCACGTTTGGGGCCAGGGATTTGCAAGCGTCGGTGGACACCGCGAGCAGCTCTTCCTGCGACCTCCAGCGTCTCGGTGACGGCCTTGCTGCTTGCTTACCACGGAAAAGTCACATTAGGAAAGTATGTGATGTATTTTTAACTGCCTATAATGCAATTTAACAGCTGGAAAGGAGGAAGAAAGCCAACCCCATGCAAGCAGGCAGATATCTGCTGTCCACGAGTGAAGGCTCAGCGGACTCGAGGTTTTTCGCTACGGTTGGGACCTTGTTTGGGGAAAGGGTAGGAAACAACCTCATCCTTGAGATGGGCTCTGGCTGTGAGTGCAGGACAGAGGTCAGAGAACCCCACAGCTCCTTCACTTGTCCCCAAAAGCCACCCTGCTGTCTGTGTGTGTCAGATGCTGAGTCTGTGTCCAGATCTGGTTCCCTAAAGAGCTGGGTGTCTTGGCCATGACTTGGCATTGGGATTCTTTGCATGCTCTGGCAATAGGACTTGCTGTGAAGGTTCCTGCAAGCCAGGCTCTTCTACATATCTGCTCTCCACTGGAGGCACTTAACACAGGACATGTTTGCCTCCAGCATCCCCAATCCTAGGCTCCTGGAATGCTCCCAGGGCCGGATTTTCTGGGGACGTGAGTGCTGCCAGCTTACACCCCCAGAACCTTTCACTGTCTGCAGGGAGGGAGCTCAGTGGGGCTGCAGCGCGGGTCTGATGCATCACCTCCTGCCTGCATCCCAGGGACACGTCTGCCTCCTGTACGCTGAGATCCTGCTGGCGAGGGGTAGAAACGGCCGCTATTTGTATTCCTCTTTGTGCCATCCAGGTAGAAGTGTTCCTCCACCATCAGTTACAGGTCTCTAACATGATTAAAACCTCACGGGGACCCTCTGCAGCGTTGGGGCTCTTTGGGGAACAGCAGCAGGGCTTACCCGGGGCATTTGGGTTGGTTTGCTGCCTCCAGCCAGCTGGATGTTCAGAAGGCAAGTTTGCTGCCGTCATTACTGTTACTCCCCCACGCTGCTTCTTGGAGGAATTCTTTCCCCCCCCCCACGGTCCCCAAAACTTAGAGGAAGAGCACGAGATTCTATCCAGCCCTGTCCCAGGGGACGCCTCCACGACGAGGCTCATGCGAAGAGCTGATTTTTCCCCAGAGCAGCTTGGGGGCTGGAAGCCGCCGGCAGCTGTTTCGTATATTTAGGGCTTTGCACACACGCTGTAAAAATGAGCCACGGGATGGGCTGTCAGGGAGGGGGCTCCGCAGGGGGGGCTCTGGTGAGTGCTCGGAGGAGGTAGGACCCGGCGATGTGCAGAGCTGCTGCCATCCGCGCATCTCTGGGAGGGGTGAGGTTGGATGAAGTCTCTGCGGGCTGGGATCTCACCAGGCAGAGCATCGCTGCGCTTAGAAAGGGCTGTTAGTGGGAGAGCAAGAGGAAACACAGACGTGGGGAAGGGAAAGAACTCGCTGAAGGTCATTCCTGGGCCAGAGGCGGAACCAGGAATAAAATCCAGGTGTGCTGAGCTGGTCCTTGGGTTGTATTATTCACACACGTGTTTGCGCTAACACTGCTGTCACCAGGCAGGGGCTGTTAAGAGTGGAATAGTTTCCCAAAGCCACCAGTGCCCTCCAGAGCCATGCCACAAGCTGTGAGGCTGGTTTGCATCTTACAGAAGGAGAGGTCTGGATGTCTGAGGTCCTCTTTTCCCTTGGAGCACCTTCTAAGCCCCACGGGGTGGATGGTGGATGCTGTTGGATGCTGACCGATAAGGCCAAATGGTTAAAATCACTGCTTTTATTTGGAAGCTTATCTCCAAATCCTAATGAACACAGACCCAGAGGGGAGCTGGGGAGAGTGGAGGGCCAGGACTTGCACCCCAGTGGGGACCAGGGCTGGGAAATGCTGAGCAGGGGAACCCACTGGGGTTTGGAGTCGTCCCAGCTCTGGGAAAGGGAAGGATGAGATTTAAAAGGTTTAAGGGCAAAACCAAGGAACAAGGGCAGGGCTGTTGGGTCTGGTGGCCAGGGAGGGAGAACCCACATAGGGAGTTGCAATTCCCCTCCGAGTGTCTCGAATCTGGGAATCCTCACTAGTTTTTCTTTTTTTTTTCTTCTTTTTTTTTCTTTTTTTTTTTAATTAGGGGCTCGATGAGGAAGAAAAACCTTGAAACCAAGGAAACAAGGGAGACAAAAAGGAAAATGTCAGCTCCTACAAGGCAGAGTGAGCTGGCTCCAGCACCCTGGGATGAGGGTGGGTGCTGTCCTGACCCCTTCTATGCAGATGGGGGCAGAAAGGTGACTAGGTTGAGATGCAATAAAAAAAAAAGAGAAGGTGAAAGGAAGGGTCTTGTGCAGAGAGGGATGAAGGTCTTTGCCCTTGAGGGTGCCAAGCTGCTCCAAAGGAGACTGCTTTAGTGCAAGAGGGATGATGGAGGAGGTGAGCAGAGGTTTTTTGGAGGTCATAGAATGGGTTGTGTCGGAAGGGACCTCAAAGCCCACTGAGTTCCAACCCCTCTGCCATGGGCAGCGTCACCTCCTACTGGATCAGGTTGCTCAGAGCCTCAGGTGCTGTGGGGCAGAGAGCAGCGATGATGGGCTCAGGGATCCCACAAGGAGCTGGCATTTCCAGACCCCAAAATAATATTCCCAGACCAAAAGTTATAGGGTAGTGGGGCTGGGAAAACTGGAGATGAGACACGTGCATGTGTGTGGATGTAGTCGTGGCTGTGCCAAGCCCCGTAAATCACAGTGGTACAGAGTGAAGCTCCATAGAAGGAAATTCTTCCTTGCTGGAGTTGGAAATTTCCCCTTAACCATCTCAATTTTCCCCACCAAGCAACAGAGACGCGGGTCCCGACTATGGCCAAGCCTGGCATCACCAAGGAAGGGGCTCACAGCCCTGCTGCACATGGGGATGGGGATGTGTGGGAAGAGCCCTTTTTTCCCTGCACTGGGGCTGATCCAGGGCAGAACTAGGGGCTTGGGGGTTCACTCTAGCATCTCCCCATCCCTCACTCTCATTCTCCCCATCCACAGCTTGGCCAGTTGGTGGTGGTGGGGAGGCGGGGAGCGCAAGTTGATATTTTCCTGCGCGTCCCCCAGAGGGTTTTTTCCATTACACAGGCAGAGCGGAGCGGAGCTGCCTGCAACCTCTGGCACCGCTTTTCCAGCGGCACATTGTGCAAATGTAACCTTTCAGCGAGCCACTCCTACGGCAGGAAGCCGGGGGGCTCCGCTCCTGCCAGGAACGCAGCCGGCGCGGAGCTGGAAGGCAGCCCGTTAATCAGAGCCGCCTGACAGCGAAGCACACAGCCTGGGCAACAGATTTCTGCTCCCTCTCCCTCGCTCGCTCAGCTTCGCCTTCCCTCGTCCTGCTCGCTGCGGCTCGGCTGCTTGGCCTGGCCGTCCCGCTGCCTGCCTCCCCGTCTCCATCCTCATCCTCATCTTCATCCCCATCCTCATCCTCATCTTCATCCCCATCCTCATCTTCATCCCCATCCTCGTCCCCATCCCCATCCTCACCTTCATCCCCATCCTTATCCCCATCCCCGTCCCCATTCTCATCCTCATCCTCATCCCCATCCTCATCCACATCTTCATCTTCATCTTAATCTTCATCCCCATTCTCATCTTCATCCCCATCCCCATTCTCGTCCCCATCTTCATCCCTATCCCCATTCTCGTCCCCATCCCCAACCTCATCCCCATCCTAATCCCCATCCCCAACCTCATCCTCATCCCCATCTACATCCTCATCTTCATCCTCATCTTCCTCCTCTTCCTCAGGCAGCTGACCAGGCTTGTTCCCCTCAAGGCACTCACTTTTCCTTGACCAGGTTGGATGGGGCTTGGAGCCCCTGATCCAGTGGGAGGTGTTCCTGCCTATGGGCATGGGGTTGGAACTGGATAGGCTTTAAGGTCCCTTCCAACCCAAACCATTCCCTGATTCTCTGCTGCATGAATTCTGCCTGTGCCACTTGGCATGAGGCCATTTGGGGTCTTGGTGGGGACCCCCCGGCATCCTCCTCAAGGAGGGGACTGGCTGCAACCACATGAAGGTGAAGCGTGTGTGCAGGAGCATCCTGCCCTTTGTGGGCTGGCAGCATCCTTCAAGGATGCTGTGGTTGGTGGAACCCGTGTGTGGCTGTGGTAGGGGCTGAGCCCCCAGCCCTTCCCAGGACCTTGCATGGGGTCCCCCAATCAGTGTCCCCCAGCTGGGGCTCCCCATGATGCTGTGGTCAGGGCCGTGCAGTTATTTTCCTCTCTTTGACCTCAACAGCAGTGCCTTGCCCACCTCCTGCATGCTCTAAAAACCACACGGGAGCTTTTATCTTCCGTGTGGGCAGCAAACACGTAGGAAGGACTCTCCTTTGCTCACACACAGCTTTGTCTGGGCACAGCAAAGTATCCACGCTGGCGGCCACCGCTTCTTGGGGAAGAGTTCATCCCTGGTTCATCTCGGTGATGCCGCAGCAGATCGTGGCTGAGGCTGGTGTGGTTGCAGGAGCTGAGGTGTAGGCAGAGGGAAGAGGGGCTAAATGCACCCTTATGCCCAGGTAAAGTCCAGCGAGGAGAAGAGTTGAGTGGAGAAACCCCATTGTGGCCTTTCCCAGCGCAACAGGCTCCCATCAGTGCAGGAGGAGTGCAGGGCAGCATGTGTTGAGCACCTCAGCACCCTTGTTTTGGGCTTGCTGGGAGTGAAGACCAACAAAAATGATCATATCGAGCTCAGTTCTTCCCCAGCTCCTCTCATTCCTGGAAGACCAGGTGCTGAGGCTTCCCCCACCACACCCAGCAAAATCTTCTCAGTTACCAAGAGCCCCTCCAGCCAAGGACGGCTGCACCGTGACTTTGGAGGCAGGATTTATCCCCCTCCTAATTGCAAGTGCATAAAACCCGGGCATCTAAGCCATGTAGGGGGTTCTGGGCTCACAGACGTGGCTGAGCAGAGATACAGGGGGCACTTTTATCCCTTCCCGAGATGGATTTGCTTTACTGAGGATGAGGGGGTTGATTTTTGGAGCTGCTGAGCCTGCAGAGGGCTGGTCTGTGGCTGCAAGGACTCTTCAAGCCGCCCTCAGGACTCGTCCCTAGCCCGGCCGGTGGGGCTGGCACCGCAAACCCCTGCATTTATTTTTCATCTCTGGTTTCGAAGCACTGGAGTGCTGCATTGTAGCATCTGTTTTTTGTGGTATTTTGAGCCCAGCTGGAAGCAGGAGGCACTCAAAATTCAGAGATAGAAAAAAATTATAATGGATCTGGTGAGATTTTGCCTTTCTGCCAAACTCACCAAACCCGGGATGCCAGGAGAGCCCTGCTGAGGACACAGCATCCAGCGTCCCACCACCTCCACCCTGCACTCTTTGCTCATCCCAAATCATCTCCTCATTCCCAAATCACGTTCGAGATGCTGCACAAAGCCTGACCCTGCTGTCGGAGCCAGGACCAGGCGGATCATACAGTCGCTGTATTTATTTCACCTTTTCCTCTGGTTGCGAATTGTCCGGGAGCAGATGGCGATTTTCTCAAGTGTAGCCGTTATTCGAAGTCACTCACCGAGACAGCGATGGCTCAAACAAATCCCAGGCCCCCTGCAAAGCCATCATTTGGTCTTTCCATCTGCCCGGCCGCTGCCGTCGGCGTGGGTTCAGCTTTCCCCGATGTGCGGGAGGGAAAGGAGGAGGCAGGAGAGCCGGTGGTTGGAGTCAACCTCATCTCCTGCACCTTCCTCCCCATTCATCTCTGCACAGCACCCGTGGAGTGCAAAGCTCTGGGGTGGTTAGGATCCACATCCCAACTTTTCCAGGGCTCAGGGGGTTTGCTGGCTGGTTTTCTTGGTGCCAAGCGACAGGGTGAGGCATTGGGGAAGTTCCCAGCTGCAAACTGGGAAGCTGCTTCTCATGAGAAGACACTAGTGGCTGTTTCTGCTGCACTGGCCGAGGTGGGAAACGGGTGCTCTTAGGGTGGTGAAATACCAAAACAGCCTCAGGAGGCTCCATGCGTGCAGCAGACGTGGGGCCAGACGCAGGGATGTGCCCAGCTTCAGGTGATGGATGCGACAAGGGGACCTGGGAAAGCAGCCTGGGGACAACCACAGGTGGCCAGAGCTCTCCTAGTGCTGGTTGCACCTTGTCAGTGGAGCTTAGGCAGGTCTGCGAGTGATGGGATTTGCCTGGATGTCTTCTATCAACCTCCTGTGGTGCCTCCAGTGAGCCTGCCACACTGCTCTGACCCTGGGCGGGTTGGGAAGGGACCAGGCACTGGGTTTGATCCAGGCTTGGATTCCCAAGCTCACTCTCAGCCCAGCAGTGGTCCCTGGAGCTGGGGCATCCTCACCTTCCCCACCCAGAGAGGGGCTGAGCCGGGGAAGCATTCCTGCAGTGATCTGCTCCCTCCTCCTTGGCTGGATTGGCCTTTTTGCCTTCCTCATCTTCTATCTTTTTCCCCTCAGGAGACCCACAGGGAAGGGGCCAGGCTTGATGGAGGGGACCCAGTGCCCTCTGGCAGGGGACATGTGGGCACCCCACAGGGCACTGGGGGGGCTTTGAAGAGTTCACAAAGGGTGAAACCCTTTGAAATGCAGTTTCCTCTTCTTTCTCCACCTCCCCAGGGGAAGATGCCTCCCCATCCCACAGGCTTTTGTTCCCAAGGCTTTTGTCCAGGGCTGAGGAAGGGGCCAGGACCCCCAGCCTCCCAAGGGACACCCATGCTCACGGGGTCCTGAGATGCTGAGAGGGAGGCAGGAGGTGACAGCTGGCTGTGCACCGGGGCTTGAGGGCACCTCATGAGCCACCTTGGTGGCCCTCGGTGGCTTCTGGATGCTGTCCTCCCACCTGCCACCCCACTGCCACTTATTGCCTATCCCTGGGAGCATCATGGGATGAGTCCTGGTCCATCGTGTCCTCAGCCCGCAGGGTCTGCACATGGACAAAGCCATCGGCTCGGGCTCACCACCTTCAGATGCTGATCTACGCCCAGCACCTCTGGGACCCTGCAGGCAGAGGGACACCAGCCACGTCCCTATCACAGAGACCCACCAGGAAAAGCTGAAGAGGAAAGTCTGTAGGGTTTGCGGAGACCAGTGGCCCCAAGAACCCATCAGGAGGCTTTTGATTTACATCCCCAAAGTTGTTTGAATTACACCCCAAGGAGGGAGCCCTTCAGGGTGTTTCTTTGTGGGGCAAAAAATCTGGTGGAAAAAACCCCTTTGAACTGTCAAACAACCCCAATGTGAGCGAGGGAAGCACGGCTCTGCTAACGACACCCTTGCTCTGCACAAAAGAAACACCCAAATTAACTCAAAGCAAAGGTGAGACTTAAAACGAACCCGCTGGAAAGCAAACCCCAATTTTGCCCGAAGCTCAAGGTTTCTCTGGTGACCTCAAGTGTGGAGAAAAACAGGATTGTTTGAAATGTCCCCTGTTGTTCCTGCCTCACACTAGGAATTGCAACAAGAAAATAAATGCCCTTTTTTTTGTTGGTGAAGCTGCGAAAAGGTCCCTAGGATGGGTGGAATCCGTTCGCTCCAGCATTGCATCTCCCTTTGTGTCCCCGTCCCTGTGGGGCCAGGCAGTGGATGCTGGTCCAGCCTCTCTGTCCGGCTGTGGCCAGGGATGTGCAGAGCCTTTCCAGACAACAAAAGCTCCTGGCTGCCTCATTTCCCACTGCCTTATCTCCATCTGTGATGGCCAGGAGGTAGAAAGGTCCCCAAGACATCCTGACCCCATCCTTGGGGACCAGGTGCCTTGTCATTGGTGGGAGATGGCTGAGGGTGAAAGTGAGAGGCTCTCAGCACTTGAGGATCCCATCCTGCATGGGGCAGAGCCCTTTTTCTGCTCCTTGGGGAGCAGCTTTGGAGCTGGGGTGAGCACTGAAACCTCTGGTTGCCTCCTTGTCTCCTCCACCCTGGGACAGCCCCGGGGATGCTGAGCCCCGGCGGGGTGCGCAGAGGAGGCTGCGGGACAAGCCAGCGGGGAGAGCAGCCCCGGAGCTGAGTGCTGTGCTTGTTATCCAGACAAGAGATCAATAACTAATTTCACTGCAGCAGCAGCGCCAGTTTTTTTCCAATAATTGTGAACCGGCGGTGGGGAATGAGGCTCTCAGCACCGCTCCACACCAGCCTGCGCCCGATCAATCGCCACGCCGCTGGGGCAGCAGGAAAACTCATTTTTCTCCTTTTCTTCCCTCTCTCCCGCCTCCTCCCCCTCCATCCCTCCTTCTCCTCCTCCCAGTGTGGTGCTGGCTGAGCAGAGGGCTGTGTCCCCACGGGCTTGGGCTTTCCCAAGCTGTCCCCGGGGTGATGGGACAATGACTGAGCCTCCCATGCTGCCTCAACAGCCTTGAGCGCATCGGTTCCAGCAGCTTGGATGAAGAGTGGTTTAGCCTCTTCATGGGATCAGGGGCTGCCAAGGGTGCCCTGGCTGCTGGGTTGTGACTTTTGGTAGCCCTCTGGTGCCTTTATGTGGTCCAAACATTTTGTATAGTGATCTGGAGGGAAACCATCAGGCTCCGTTTCCAGGGAAGGAGGTGTTGTTGATTCCCAGTTCACAGGGTAGTGCTTGGTTTTGGGGTCTCCAGGCTGATCTGTTGGGGTGTTGGGGTCTGCTGTTCCCCTACAGCAGGGAATGATGCTACCTGCTCAGCATAGAATCATAGAATCATAGAATCACCAGGTTGGAAAAGACCCACCAGATCATCGAGTCCAACCATTCCCATCAGTCACTAACCCACGTCCCTCAGCGCCTCGTCCACCCGTCCCTTTAAACACCTCCAGGGAAGGTGACTCAACCACCTCATAGAATCACTGCATCTACCCAGGATCAAGAGATACTCAAACAAGGGTGTGGACTGGAGCATCTCTGGATCTCTCGGATGCTCCAGCGGGTTGTGGATGAGGTGCTGCCCCTGGGCCTTGCAGCGAGGAAGGCTCAGCAGTGGATTCAGCACTGCAGCCTCTTCCAAGCCCATCCAAGCATCGTACACTCAGTGCAGGTGGCGGCACTGTGACCCCTCGTCCTTTCTCCCTAATTTAAGACCCTGATCCCTGGTTCCCCAAGAGCATCCCCCATGAATTAAACACTGCCAAGTGCTGCCTGCATAATTTCAAAGTTTTATTACTTGCCTTGAAGGCACTTATTGATTGGGGTCCTCTCCAGCTGATGGAGCTTTTAAGTATGGCCTGGGCTGGCCAAGCAAGGCTGAAATCTCAGCCTGTCCAGCTTAGCTAAGCTGTGGCATAAAAAATCCATAGCACAGGCACCAGGACATCTCTGCTCCCAGGTCTCCGTGTGCACTTCCACACCAGAGCTGTTCATACTTTGAGATGCTTTTTGGGTTCTCAGTCTCAGCCCAAGAGCTGGTTCCCCCAAGGCCACATCACACACAGGGTTTAACCCAGACAAGCATTTTCCTGGGAGGGTTTGAGGTGCTTTTAGGAATCAGGAGGAGGGCATTTTGGGGTGATTCTGCCCTACTGAGATTCCAGGCATCGCTTTTCTTTGCTCTGGAGCAAGGAAATGCAGGTGGGATTTGGGGTTTATGTGCAACACCCACTGTTGGGTGCAAGAGGTGGCTTTCCCCTACCCCCCACATGCTCCAGCAAGGAGATCAGGTCCTATCTGCAGGATTTACAGCTCTCCATGGTGGATGGGCTGTCATCCACCCCTTCCCTTGGCTTTGGAGAAGAGCACCGTTCCACCCCTGGATGCTGGCACTGGCCTCCCCCTCCTTGTGTAGCCACCAGCACTGGGTACCAGGCGCAAAAGGGGCTTTGCGCATCCCACCCCTTCCACAATGCTGGGTCTGGTGGCCAGGAACCCCATCCCAGCAGCTGTTTGACCCCAGAGAAAATGCAACAGCCGGTGGTCAGCACCGCCAGGCTGCGGTTCTGTGGCCACAGAATTCGCCACTTCCACCCTCTCCCAAATTTGATGCCCCCAGAGGCCACCCTGCTGTCACTCCTGGTGCCCCCCATCCCCGGGGGTCCCCGTGTGTGGCTGTGCGGAGGTTTGGGGGAGCAGAACGGAGGTGGTAGAGCCCCCACTGCTCCTTTAAGAAACCCACAACCAGCTCCAGCAACCAGCTCAAGGTCACAGCGGGAACCTGCGGACTTGGCAGCAGCAAGCGAGGGAGGAGGGATGGAAGGAGGGTGGAAAGCAGCCCGAGATCAAAATGAAATCACAGCCAGGGAGAGGGGACGGCTGGCGGCGCGGTGGAGGGGAGCGGAAAGGTGGGGTGCTGCAGAGTGGGGGGCGCAGGGGGTCCCACCTGTGGGTGCTCCCATGGGATTGCTGCAGCCCCAACCCCAGTGTGGACCCTCGAGGCTTCGCTGCATCCCCCAACGCAGAGCCCTGCACCCTCCTTGGTGCCATCCAACGTGACCATGGCTGTCCAAGCCGAGGAAGGTCCCCTCGTGCCCTCAGAGAGGGATGCTGGAGCCACAAGGATTCCCAGGCTCCGCAGGAGGTTTTCCAGCTCCAGCAGGAGCAGAGCAGAAGGGAGCTGTGAGGGTTGGATCCTGCAGCAGCAGTGCCATGGCTTGCTCCCAGGCTCTTACCTTGATTTCTTTTTCAAGCTGGTTTTCTTTTTCAAGCAGCAGCTCCTGGAGTCCCATCATCACTGCTCAGCCTCTGCCCTCCTTTCAGGCCAGGAGGACCTTTGGAGCTGTCCTTGCCAGAAAGAACAGGAGGGAAAAGTAAATCTTTAGAGGCTTAAAATCCAGGAAG
Organism: Phaenicophaeus curvirostris; assembly: GCF_032191515.1. NCBI lineage: Eukaryota > Metazoa > Chordata > Aves > Cuculiformes > Cuculidae > Phaenicophaeus > Phaenicophaeus curvirostris. The sequence goes on from NC_091411.1 coordinate 7,473,599, forward strand.
TTAATAATAAATAAATAAAAAGCCCTGAACATTTCATTCTTTTAATATTTGGCATTGAAACCGCTCTTATGATTCTGGTGTGCTGACTCGCCTGCTGGGCAGGTAAAGCTGGGGGGAGTGAAGGCACCAGAGATGAAGATAAAACCTCTTTGAGCCACGAGGCTTGAAGCTGGGTTAGCCCGTCCCCTCCTGGCCCCAGGGGCCTGATCCTGCCCCACCTGGCATAAGATGTCTGGGACAAGCAGGAGAGAAGCTCGAGCAGATCCGATGTTGGAGGGTGGCTGGGGCTGAGCTATGGCTCCAGAGCAGCTCGTTCTGGGGTTGGTTTGGTGATGCCTGCTTTTAATCCTCAGCAGCAGAATTAATCTGTGGAGTTACTTTTCCTTCCTCCCCCTCCTCATCACTTTAGATGGAGAATTTGATCATTTCTCCCTGGAGCTCAGCACCATTAACATTCACTCCTGATGCACATGAGCCACGTGGCATCACCAAGCGCTGCTGGTTCCAGCATCCAACCCCAGCTCAGAGGGGACCTCGGCATCAACTTCTCCCTCTCACGGCTGGGACACTCCCAGCTCCAGCACAGCAAGGAGGGTGGGATCCTGGTCTCCAGCTGGAGGTTGGGCTTTCCAAGAAAATTCAAGCAGAAAGGCTCTGGGAAGAGCACCCAAGCTGGGACCCAAGGTCATGGCCAAGTCTTGCAAGATCTGGTGTTTTATTCAGATTGTTAACCTGGGGCTTTCCCAGAGTTGCATAAACTTGAAGGGTTTGGCTTTCCATTAATCAAGGTTAACTGGCGACTTATTATTGTTATTAAATATTATTTATTATTTTTCTTATTAATAATAATGTTATTAAATGCTGCTTTCCCCAGCAAGAGCGCCAGGGAGCTGCAATCAGCACAGCCTCCCAAGCCCCAGCTCCGTGCGCACCGTAGGTCTGTGTGCAACCGATCCAAGTAAACGTGGGTAAATCTCTCTGCGAAGCAGCCTGCGCTGAGTCTGAGCTTTCTGTGCCTCGCTGAGCTCTGACAGGAGCCTGAGAGCTCATGAAGTTGGGAAGGGAGGAATCGAGGAGCCTCATGAGTTCATCGTTTGGCTGGCGTGGGGTGGGGAGCACTGTCACCTGTGCCCAAACCCAACCAGGTGTCACCCCTGGGGTTCCTCAAAAGCCTTTTTTGACCCCTATTTCAGACCTTTCTCTCCTCTGCAGCCCCCCCCCCAGCAGCACAACCCCACATGTGCAGGCTTTGCATGCAGAGGGATGCTGATGGGCAGCAGCCCCCCAGCCTCCGAGCGAGGGAAAAGGGACTTTGGCAGCAACTGCTGCCCTTCGGATTTAATTGAAGGCAGTGGTGGCAGTGCCTGCCTGTGTGTTGAGCACAAAAGCCCACCTGCGCCCACCACGCTTAACCGTTTCCTTCCTGGACACGAGCCCTGCGGGGCCGTCCAGCCTGGGAAATGAAATCAGCTCCAAATGGGAAGCGCAACTGCCTGGCTCAACCCAACCCATGGAGGAAAAAAAATAAAACAACAACAACAAAAAAAAAACAGCAAAAGAAAAACAAGTTTAGAAGCTGGAATGGAAAATAAAGGTTAAAAACTGTGTGTGCTAACATCCCCATCACCTCACAGCTGGTCCCAGGCAGGAGTGGAGGCGAGAGCAGAGCCTCACGCTGCCACATGCCCTTAGCAACAGCTGAGCTGCTTGGTTTGTCCCATCAAGGCTGTGCAGAAAGGGGCGAATTTTGCTTTAGAGGAATTCCTGCCCCAATATATCCCTTTATTTTCCTCCTTTCTGGCTATGGAGAAGGGAGCAGCCGGGTGCTGAGCCTGCCACAGCCCAGCCACGCTGCCAGGTGAGGGCAAAGAGGCGTTAGCTGAGACGAGGAGCAAAGCACTTTATTTTTAGTCTCAGTTTAACAAGTATTAATTAATAAGAGTGTAAATGCTAATGCTGAGGTGACACAAACTGCATCGCCTGAACCGAATGCTGGGGACTTGTCTGTGCAAGGATTTACGACCGGGAGGGTTCACAGGGGCTAAATCATCTCTCAAACTGCAAGGATAAGCCGAGCCAGGTTGCTATCACTGAGCCTGGCATCGGCTGCACCGTGATGGGATGTGCTGGAGGCTCCAGGGCTGTGCTGGGGGCTCATTTCTGAGCTCAGGGGTGGCTCCCTGGCTTTGCCTTCCCATGCCACACTGGCTCACCCTCCCTGGAAAAACTCCTAGGAGCTCTTGCAAAGTGTGGAACGTTTTAGTCTCTCCCCATCGGGGCTGAGCAGGTGCAGGGTCACATCCTGCAGAAGGATTTTTTCAGTCTAGTGAAGACTAACTTTGAAAGAAAATCCAAACCCAAACCAGCAACCCCTTTTTTCTTCTGCTCAAGTCCCTCTGTCTTGCCTGTCCCCTGCCTGTAGCTTCTTGTCCTGAAAGCTCGGCTTGGCCACAGGGTGGGAAGGAGGCTCAGGAGCATGAGAAGATGAAGAAATATCCCATGGTGGGGAGACAGAGTGAGTTTGGGGCCATCAGCACTAACATGTTTGCGAGGTTTGTTGGGATTAACTTGTAGCTCCCTCAGTATTTAGGCAGTGAAGTTATGATGATGTCAAGGTCCAGTGCCTGTGCTGCTTGCCCAGGGCAGGTGGGGCTGGAGATCTCCAGCTTGCGATAGGACCACAGATTTGGCTCTGGGGAGCACAGGGAAGAGGGAGTGAGGCTGCATGCGGGGCTTGTCCTGCCTGTGAGATGGTTTGGTAAGTCAGAGGTTTTCCAGTGGGCTGCTGTGAGCTGGGGTGAGGGCGGCTTGGAGTCCTGCAGGACTTGGTGGGCTCAGGGACAGCTCTGGGGACACACTTGGAGCAGGGCTCTTAAATCTTTTCAGAGATGGCATTCAGTCAGGCTAGATCCAGGCCAGGTTTTGCTGCTTCTTTCTCCTCACAAAAACAGGCAGGAGGGAGCTGCTACCTGCCTGCCTGCCTGCTGCTGCTCAGAGCTGCCTCCAGCCAGCCCTGGGACAGTGGCAGAGCAGCGTGGTCAGCATGAGCCAGGCACATGCCACGCACTGGGAGCGGGGGAAACTGCTAAGTGTGCCACTGCATCCTCCCAGTCTAGGCTGCATCCTCCCAGCACACTCTGCATCTTCCCAGTGCACATATTTAGTCCTCCCAATGCATGCTGTACCCTCCCAGTGCTCCTGTTGCATCGTCCCAGTGCACACTGCGTCCTCCCAGCACACTCTGCATCCTCCCAGTGCACGTACTTAGTCCTCCCAATGCACTCTGCATCCTCCCAGTGCTCCTGCTGCATCCTCCCAGTGCACTCGGCATCCTCCCAGGGCACATACCTTGTCCTCTCAGTACACACTGCATCCTCCCAGTGCACATACCTTGTCCTCTCAGTACACACTGCATCCTCCCAGTGCACATACTTTGTCCTCCCAGTGCACACTGCATCCTCCCAATGCTCCTGCTGCATACTCCCAGTGCACACTGCAGCCTCCCAGTACACACAATGTCCTCCCAGTGCACAATGCGTCATCTCAGTGCACAATTGTGTCATCCCAGTGCTCATGCTACATCCTCCCAGTGCACACTGCATCCTCCCAGTGCTCCTGCTGCATTCTCCCAGTGCACACTGCAGCCTCCCAGTGCACACTGCATCCTCCTAGTACACACCGTGTCCTCCCAGTGCACAATGCGTCATCTCAGTGCACAATGTGTCATCCCAGTGCTCATGCTACATCCTCCCTCTACACACCACAGCCTCCCCAGAGTGCTTGCTGAATCTTCCAGTATGAGCTAGGGTGGAGGTGGGAGCTCCCAGGGCTGCATAAGCCCCATGGAAGGGGATCAGGTCCCCCACCCTCCCTGTGCTCGTTGGACTCCCCTTTACCTGAAGCTGCTTAGTTGCCATTTCAGGAAGGTTAAGATGGGCTGAGATGGATTTTTTTTCAAAGGCCTGGAAGGATACAGCACTGCGAGTGTGCAGGGAGGCATCAGACTCACCGGGGTGTGATGGAAGACACAGTGGTTTAAAGATGGTTGCGGGTTGGGGTGCTGCATCGAGCCTCATCGCTGCTAGAAGCCCTTTGGTCTGGGGGTTTGGGGACCCTTCCAGCAGGGCCACGAGAGGCATCGCCAGCCACGGCTTCGCCAAAGCCACCCGTGGTGGGGCCAGCGTGGTTCTGTTCACGAGGAGGGATGCACGGATGTTCTGCGTGGCCGTGGCGCTGCTCCCTGCTCCCGCTGGCTCCCCGCGCAGAGCGCTGCTCTTCAGCGGCTCCGTTCGTATCATCGAATTTTAATTTAGTTAGTTGAGTTCTTTAAACAGTGTGAACTTGTTAAGTGCTTTGCATATTTTATACTCACGAGTAACATTTATCAACCAGAAAGTACAATTAATCAAAGAGGGGAGCTTGTGGAACGCAGAGCAGCTTGCATTCTCCTTTTCTCCCTGCTGTGCGCTTTCCTCCGTGCTTCCATCCTCTTCCTCCTCTTCCTCCGTGTCACAGAGCCAGGGTAGCTTCACTGTGCACACTTATACATAGATATTCTCTTTCTCTCTCCCTCTTCCCCCTCAACATACCTTGTACACCATATATCCAGAATCACAGAATCACCAGGTTGGAAAAGACCCACTGGATCATCAAGTCCAACCATTCCTATCAATTACTAAACCACAACCCCTCAGCACCTCATTTTACAGCTATAAAAATATGGTTTATATCTGTGTATGCATATGTGAGGGTGCATATATATATATATGAGAACATAAATTCACGTGCATGTATCTACATGCGTGCTCCTATATCTATGTGGTATGTAAATACATGTATGTATATAGGTATATATGGTCCATTTACACTATATAGATGTGTATATACACACGTAGATGCACAGTTTGCTCACTATGTTATACACACAGTGTATAGAAAGTATTTATACATACATACACACACTATGTCTTATCTCCTGTTCAATATCTAGCACGCAGTCTATAGCATATAGTGTATATTATACACTATATGCTATATATTATACACTAGTGTATATTATACACTATATGCTATATATTATACACTAGTGTATATTATACACTATATATGGTTATATAGTGTATAATGTACATTATGTAATGTATAATATACAATATATAGGATATAATATAGGGTCATCCAGCCAGGAGAAGCTCTGTATGGGGGTGACAGGGACACGGGAAGCCCCGACAAGCCTCCTGGGTGTGACTGAGCCCATGGTTGCAGCCTCCCAGCCCACATTCCCTCTCCTCGCTGGGTTTGAGGTACGGACCTGGGGTTGCTTTGGGCTCGAACAGCAAAGGGACACCGACCTCTGTCCCCAGGACATCTGTATTTATTATAATAACTACAGGATCAGCCAAACCACACCAGGGTTTGGCTCTGGGGTGATGCGGGGGTGAAGCCTGTGCCGGTACCCGATGAAGGGCTGGAAGATGAGAGTTGCCACCCCTCCAAGCGCCTTGGCCACTCTCAGCGAGTGGGAGAAGCCCTAACCTAATTTATTCCGACTTCCCAAGCCTTGGCCGTGGCACAGCGGGGGCGGCTGAAGGAACCAGGCAAACATGGATGAAGGGGCAGGTTTGGTCAAGATCAAACCCCAACCCGGCAGAGCATCCTGCATGGGTCCCAGCAAAGGACTTCAGGGCTCTTCCCAGGGCTTTGGAGGGTTCTGTTGCTTAATTAATTGCCATTAATAGCAGCAAACGGGGCAGCAGGCACCCACCTGGACCCGGGTTAAATGGTGCTGAGGGGAGGGCTGTGCTGGCACCGCAGGACCTGCCTCGCAAATCACCTGCAACAACATGTGCTGTCATGGTCACCTCCTCTCAAAAATGATAGTGCAAAATTAATTAAAATTAATTAATCAGAAAAGGGCAATAAGGGTGATTAAGCACCTGGGGAAAAGAACAAAAATACAAATATATATTCCTGAAGAGCGATTGCAGCGCCCAGTGATTACCTTGAATGGAGGAGAGTGAGCAGGGAAAGGAATGAGCTGGAGAAGGGGGTTTGGGGATGTTTTCTGTCTCGTCACACAAGGAATTACTGAGTGACAAGATTGAAACTGGTCAGAGGAAAAGCATTTCCCGGCAGAAGCGACCAGGGGGAGGCAGCTGAGCCACAGAGGAGAGCTGGTGGCTCTGCAGCGTGGCCGGAGCTGCCGCCACGGGTTTTGCAGACTTGGCGTTGCACAACCTGGCCCCAAGGTTGGACCCGTCTCCAGCAGAGAGTGGGATCACCAGGGCATCCTCGATAGTGGGATAGTTCCTGGTCCTTTGCTGGTCTCGGGAGCACAGCGAGCTGAGGGATGCTTCAACCCATTTCTTTTCCCGCTCTCAATATTCAGCCACACTCTGTTGCCTCAATAATAACAACAATATAAACTCAAAGGGGATGTTTGCAAGCAAGATTGGCTCAGGTTCAAGGCAATCCCGGCGGGTTTTGTTGGAACCTGAAGGGCCAAATTGGAGCCCCAGGTCTAAGGGAATGAGAGGAGAACCATCCCCTCCCGGCCACCACCAAGGACTTGGGCAGCAGGGAAGGATGGAGAGGCTGAAGCTTAATGGAAAGGGTCTGCAGGAACCCCAGTGCAGTGTAGTGAAAAGAGGATTAAAATGTCTTTTTTGGGGGGAAGGAGGGAGGAAACACTTCAGGGTCCTGCAGGGAAGAGGTGATGCAGATGGGATGTGGATGCTCCTTGGCCTGCTTGAAAATGCGGGCGATGCCCAGAGCAATGCAATGGCCACTGGTGGCTTCAGGGAGAGAAAAACTATTGGGTTTTGATCATTAAGGTACCTGTGCACGGGGGGCATTCAGCATCACCCCATCCCGGGAGCAGCTGCGTGCCGCTGCCCTGCGCTCAGCATCCCCTCCCAGGGATGACAGCCTCATTTCTTTAAAATTTAGAAAGCAAAATGGGGTAAAAGCAGTGCTGCCTGTGCTTAGAGGTGCTCTTGCTGCATCCCCAACTCCACAGCCAACTAATCACGTGCTCCCGGCTCCCCAGCATCATCCCCCCCACCTTGGAATGCTGCTGGTCCCAGTATTCTTGGATCTTTTGCAGGAATTGGGGGGACTCGGATGCCCTAAAGCTGCCCCGGGGTGACAGCTTCTTACCCAAGAGTGGGGTTTGCTTTCCACAACGGCACTGTAGAAGGACGGCGAGGGGCTCAGGCACTGAGGCCACATCCTGGTCATGCCATGGATCTTTGGATGGCTCTGGGATTCCTACAGGTTTATTATTAATGCTTCCCCCAAGCATTATTCCAAGCAAGATAATGCTTGGGGGAAGGTAAGGGAGGGAGTAATGCCTTGCTGAGGGAACGACTCATCCTCTATTAGACACCAGAGAGTCCACACTGTCCTCCTTTTCCCCAGGGTCCCTGCAGCGATTCCTTCCTGAACACCTCGGGCACTGCTGGTCCCTGTCCATGGAGACGAGGGGGTATCAACCCGGTCCTGTTGGGGCTGGGGCACAGACAGGAGGAGGTGGTGGGGAGGGACGGTCGCCCTTGAGCAGAGACCATCACAGGGAGAGAGTGAGAGGGAAGGAGCTTCCCAAAGGGGCAAAGCTCAGCTGCATCATGGGCTGCCAGGGCACCGTGGGGGTGGGAACAGCTGCAATGAGCACGTCAGGTCTCAGCTCCTCGCGTTGGTGCCGCAGGACAGGATGGGACAGGGCAGAACAGGGCACGGGAGAGTCGGGGCGAGGGGCAGGAGCGATGTCCCCGCCGGGGTGGAGCGGCAGTGATGGGAACGTGTGGGGTGGGCACAGGGCTGGTACCCGGTGCGGGTTGGGTTTGGAGCAGTGCCGGGTGCGGGATGCAGGTGGGTTTGGGGCAGGTACCTGATGCAGGGTGGGTTTGGGGTAGGTACCCAATGCAGGATGGGTTTGGGGCAGTGCCCTGTGTGGGATGCAGGTGGGTTTGGGGCAGTGGCTGGTGTGGGATGCAGGATGTGGGATGCGGGATGTGGGATGCGGGATGCTGGGCAGGTTTGGGGCAGTGCCCAGTGCGGGATACAGGCAGGTTTGGGGCAGGTACCTGCTGTGGGATGCGGGGTGTGTTTGGGGCAGGTACCAGATGCAGGGTGGGTTTGGGGCAGTGCCCAGTGCGGGATGCAGGCAAATTTGGGGCAGTGACCGGTGCGGGATGCGGGATGCTGGGCGGGTTTGGGGCAGGTACCCAGTGCAGGATGGGTTTGGGGCAGTGCCCAGTGCGGGATGCAGGTGGGTTTGGGGCAGTGGCTGGTGTGGGATGTAGGGTGCAGGATGCGGGATGCAGGGCAGGTTTGGGACAGGTACCCAGCGTGCGGTGGGTTTGGGGCAGTGGCCGGTGCGGGATGCGGGATGCAGGTGGGTTTGGGGCAGTGCCCGCTGCGGGATGTGGGATGTGGGATGGGTTTGGGGCAGTGCCCAGTGCAGGATGCGGGATGCAGGGTGGGTTTGGGGCAGTGCCCGCTGCGGGATGTGGGATGTGGGATGGGTTTGGGGCAGTGCCCAGTGCGGGATGCGGGATGCAGGTGGGTTTGGAGCAGGTACCAGGTGCGGGATGGGTTTGGGACGGTGCCTGGTGCGGGATGCAGGCGGGTTTGGGGCAGTGCCCGGTGCGGGACGGGTCTGGGGCAGTGCCCAGTGCGGGCTGCGGGCTGCCGGGGGGTCTGTGTCAGTGCCCGGTGCGGGCTGCAGCCCGGCGGTGCCGGTGCCGGGAGGAGCGGGGTCCGGCCGCCGCTCCCCCTCCCCGCAGGACGCGGCCGAGTCCCCGCGGCGGCGGAACGGCGGGACAACAGCGCCCCCGCGTGTTCGCGGCGGGACGGACCCCGACACCCCCCCCTTCCCGTGCCCCAACCGGGCTCCCCAACCCGTTCCCCAGGACCCCAGCGCCGTGACGGGACCCCCACCGGGTACGACCCCCCCCCGGGGGCCGCTCGAGACGAGCTGTGGGCTCGGGACGGGGCCGCTCCCGCCGCGACCCCGTGTCCCAGTTCACCCCAGTCTGTCCCAGTGCCCTCCACATCGAACACCTCCCTCCTCCCCACCCCCCCCAGTGGGGTACCCGGTGGGACAGCGCGGGGCCACGCCCCCTTATAGGCCACGCCCCCTTACAGGCCACGCCCCCTCGTATAGAGCCTCTATGGACATAGAGAGGCTCCGCCCACTCCATAAGCCCCGCCCCCGTTGAGACCACGCCCCCCCTCGGGGGTCGCGACAATCCTCTGCAATGGCCACGCCCACCCGGCCCCGCTCGCGAGAGACCACGCCCACTATGAGCCACGAGCCAATCAGGGCCCCGCCCGCCGCCGTAGCCACGCCCACACGTAGACCACGCCCCCTAAGACATGCTCGCGCTGTGGCCACGCCCACACCCAGCCATGCCCATATATGGACCACGCCCATTATGAGGACGGCGCGAACCGCCGGGCCACGCCCACCTCTTGGCTCCGCCCACCGCGTGACGTCACGGCGCCGGCGCCGCCGGGCTGGCTGTGGAGGTGCCGGTGCGGGGAGGGGGCGCCGCGCGGCGCAGGTAACGGCGGGGCCCGCGGGCAGCACCGGGCCCCCACCCGGCCCCTCCCGTGGTGAGGAGAGGGAGGACGGGCCGCGATGGGCCGGGGGGACCCGGTACGGAGCCACCGGCAGGCAGGGCTGCGGCCTGCGGGGCGCCCCACGGAGCAGGCCTCGAGCGGGGGCGGCAGCGGGGTAACGGCCGGGTTGGGCCTGGGGGCGCCCCGCAGCCCACGGGCCGCGGTGCCCCCTCTCACACTCCTCCTGGGGACCCTCTACCCCCTTCTCCTTCCCAGTGGCCCCCGTGGGGGTGACCCCTGCCCTGCTCATCATTGGGACCCCTCCGGCCCCTCGAGGATGGGACCCCAGTGCCCCCCTGCCACCCCCACCCTGAGGGGATGGCACCCCAGTGCCCCCCCGCAATCCCCTGCCTGAGGGGATGGCACCCCAGTGCTGCCCTGCCACCCCCTGCCTGCGTGGATGGGACCCCACTACCTCCCTGCCTCACTCATCCTTGGGGACTCCTTCCCCCCAAGAGGATGAGGCCCCAGTGCCCCCGTGGTGGTTCCCCCCTCTCCCACTTCTCCTGGGTTCCCCTTTTCTCCCCGGGAATAAGACCCTAGTGCCCCCCATAGTGGAGTCCCACTCCTCCTAGAGAGGAGTCCCACTCCTCCAACTGAACCTGGGGATAAAGAGGGGGCTACACTGCCAGGAGGGTGAACAAGAGTGCCAGGCCAGGAGATCAAAGCTGAGCCTAACCGTCCACACATCCACTGCCCCCATTAAGGCTCAGATTCCCACCAGCTCTTGCCCCCCAGCAGTCCCAGGATGGTGTCTGTGGGGTTGAGGTGGCTCTTACCTCTGGCTCCTTAGAGCTGTGGTTGGCCTCAGTCACATTGGTGGGACTAAAAGGGTGATTTGGAGCTAGAATCCTTATCTTTTCTTCTTCGAGATCGCAGCACAGACTGGCTCCTGGCACCACTGAGCCAAACTGGATTTCAACTGGTGATCTGTAAGGTGAGATGCTGCGTCCTCTGCTCCATCTTCAGGCTCTTCAAGACCACGCGGGGCCACTGAAGCTGCCTAAGCTGTGATAAAAAAGGCTTTGTGTCTAATAGGATATTTGCCAGGAAATTCCAGCCACGAACACTGTATATTCCTTTATTTGTAAAGGTGTTTGAAGTCCTTCAATTTACCCTTTGCCCACCTTAAATCCAGTTTCTTATCCCCAGCACGGTTAATCAAATCCTTAGTGGTTTGAATTATGAGATGTCTTCGGGGGATTTATAGCTTGTATTGCTGATTATACCTTGACTTTATTATATTGCAAACACCTAACTTATGGTCACGGCTGAGATTTACAATCCTCAGGTAGGTGCTTAGGGTAACTTTTAACAACTCCACATGTAATTAGAGGTGACTGATGGTCTCCACAGATAAATGTGTAATCTGTAAAATGTTGAGATGAGGAAAGAAGAGGCAGGATAGGTGAACAGGGTGGATCAGCCTTAAAAAAATATATATAATTGTGTGTAATGCTGAGCAGGGCTGGGGGATGCTGTGGCTTCCCTGCCTGAGAGGGGGTTTGGGGCTTGTTGGTACCAGGATTTAGATCTTGGCTCCTTGCTGAAGGTTTTTAAAGTTGGAAGTAGCCCTAGGGAAGGAGTGATGAAGAGAAACTGGGGTGCTCAGAGCTGCCTACCTGGTTTGGAGGGGCCTCTGTGCCCACGGCTCTTCCAAACCTGACCAGCGGTTTCTACCCTCTCTCAGAGGAGCAGCGAGTCCTGCATGCCCCTCCGCCAGCATGACGAGCGAGGTGGTGGAGAACGAGTTTGAGTTTTACTCCAAGGCAGAGAAGTACTGGAAGGATGTGCCTGCCACGGTGGACGGCATGCTTGGGGGCTACGGCCACATCTCCAGCATAGACATCAACAGCTCCAGGAAGTTCCTGCAGAGGTTTCTCCGGGTAGGTAGCACAGTCTGTCATGCTCCCAAAGCCCCATCCTTCTCCCAGCACTGAGCTGGGCTCTTGCCTCCAAGTTGCTCTGTGGGATCCTCCATTTCATTTGTGCTGGGAGGGTTTTGCTCTGTAATAGGTCCCTTTACTCCATCCCACGTGGTTGCTCCGTTTCTTCTCCGTGGATACCTCATGGTGGGATTCAGTTCTTTCTGGTGGTTGTTTCAGGATGGCCCAAATCGGACTGGGACGACCCGTGCTTTGGACTGCGGGGCAGGCATCGGCCGGATCACCAAGCGACTGCTGCTCCCTCTCTTCAAGACAGTAGACATGGTGGATGTGACTGAGGACTTCCTCACCAAGGCCAAGAGCTACCTAGGAGAGGAGGGCAGGCGGGTGCGCAACTACTTCTGCTGTGGCCTCCAGGACTTCAGCCCTGAGCCCAACTCCTACGATGTCATCTGGATCCAGTGGGTCATTGGTGAGGGTCGCTCAGCTTCGGGGGGTCTCACCAGCCTGTCCTCCATCCAACTTTCCCTGCCAAGGTCCCCCACGCACTGCATAGAGCTTTGGGCAGGAGAGCTCAAGGTCGGCCTTAAGGGCTGGAAACCTGATCTCTGGGGGTGGGATCTTTTCTCCCAAGCCCTTGGAGGCCAGGGGAGAGGTGTGGGTTGGACAGAGTTGGGTACAGCCTATGGAACACAAGTCAGACATCCCCAAGCTAAAGCTTTCACCTGCAAGTGGCTCAAGTATTTGGTTTCTGGATCAGGAGGGATCCCAACCACAGCTCCCTGTCTTCTCCTCTCCGCCAGAGTGTCCAGAGAAGAGCAACAAAGCTGGTGAAGGGGCTGGAGAACAGGCCTTATGAGGAACAGCTGAGAGAGCTGGGGGTGTTTAGCCTGGAGGAGGCTGAGGGGAGACCTCATTGCTCTCTACAACTACCTGAAAGGAAGTTGTGGGGAGGTGGGGGGTGCTGGCTTCTTCTTCCAAGTGACAGGATGAGAGGGAATGGCCTCAAGCTCCACCAGGGGAGGGTCAGGCTGAACTATAGGAAAAACTTTTTCATGGAAAGGGTCATTGGGCACTGGCAGAGGCTGCCCAGGGAGGGGGTTGAGTCACCTTCCCTGGAGGTTTTTAAGGGACGGGTGGACAAGGTGCTGAGGGACATGGTTTAGTGATTGATGGGAATGGTTGGACTAGATGATTCGGTGGGTCTTTTCCAACCTGGTGATTCTGTAATTCCCCTGCCCTGCTCACCCCATGCCCTCTAATCCTGCCTTTCCAGGACATCTCACCGACAACCACCTCTCCGACTTCCTCAAGCGGTGCCGCGCTGGTCTGCGGCCCAACGGCATCGTGGTCATCAAGGACAACATGGCTCAGGAGGGCGTGATCATGGACGATGTGGACAGCAGCGTCTGCCGGGACCTGGATGTGGTCCGCAAGATCATCCACCGGGCTGGGCTCCACCTCCTGGCTGAGGAGCGCCAGGAGAATTTCCCTGATGAGATCTACCACGTCTACACCTTTGCCATGAGATGAGGACGGCCAGCAGCGGGAGGTCTCTCCAAGGCCAGCTCAGAGCACAGGGCAGCACGGTTGGTTCCTGCCAGGGCCAGGAGGGGTGAGGACCGTGCCTTCACCAGGGGGTGGTGGACAGTGGCGAGGGCGTCACAACTCTCTCTCTCCAGGGCTGGTGGCGAGGACGGGGCTTTGTCTTCCAAGTTGCTGCTGTTTGTGAGAAGAGGTGTTTGCCAAATACATTTTCCTGCTGTAGCACTTCTGCACGTGGGCTTTGTTGGACACAGCGTTGGCTTGATGCCACCTTTGGGGGCTCTGTACATGAGCACTAGGGTCTGCCCTGCCAGAGTTATCCTCTGTGGGCACCAGCAGGTTGCTGACTGCAGTTGCACGGAGCTCCTGTTGGTGAACAGGAGCTCAGAGCACCCGTGACAGTCTGGGCTCTGTTCCTTGCTTGCAGGTTTGACCCTTTCCCCATTCTTGAACTTCTTGTTCACTGCAGCAAGCTGGGTAAGGCAGGTGGGAGAAACCTCTCCTGTTCCCCTCTGGTGGGCTGGAGAGGCAACACCACGTTGTGGGCTTTGCAGGGCCTCTCCATTAAACCCCCAAACAGGTCTCCCACACGTGCAGCAGAAGTGGATGGGGAGAAGGGTAACCAAGAGAAAGCCTTGCAACCCGCTCTGAGCTCCTTCCAGACTCACCCTAACGCAATACAACTCTGCAACACTGGCCCAGCAGCTTGCCAGGAGGGTGAGAAGAGCCCAGAGGCAGCAGGTCCCTCCAGCCAGGCTCATCCGATACTCCCCCGCAATGCCACAGAACCCTCTCCTCCACCCCATCTCTTCCCCAGAAGAAATGATCCCCTCGTCATTATTATAAAAGGCCTCATTTAATTGCTCGTTCCCCATTCCAGATGACTCCAAGGGAGTATTTGATGACATTAATATTCTTCCTTAAGCATCAAGTCATCATGGTGCACAGCTCCAGTTCCACAGGGTGGGAGAAGGGAAAACACAGCTCCTGCCAGGAGGGCAATGGGGGCAGACAACTCTTCTGCAGCCAAACTGCCCATGAATCCCAAATCCACCTGCCATAAACTGTACCAGCTCCAAAACAGATTTTTCCTCTTTTCATCCTCTTCTGCATGTCACTCACAACAAACAAAAACCAAACTATAGGGGGGCTCAGCACCACAACCTGTTGTTGGCATGTCAGGAGGAAGCAGATGCCTAGAAAGGGGAGCCAAATGACTGTGGCGAGGCTGGAACATGGGACCTCCACGTGCAGCCTCAGGGTTTGGAGCTTCCAGTAACAGGTTGGGAAGGAACCCATGAGTCCTGCTGCAACTTCTTGTCCTGGGAGCTGCGGGCAAGGGAAAGAGCCAAAAAATGGGGAGGGAGGCACAAAGCATTCAGCTGCCTGTTCCTTGTCCTTGCACAGGGAACACAACACAGAGTCAAGAAACATCCATTTGTCCGGTTTGGAGCCCAAGATTCCTTAGTGGACAATCCTCTGTACTGGGAGGATGGGGCACTCCCAGCAGAACCTCAGAGGGTGCCGAGCAGCCGGCTACTGCTGCCAGCCCTGCTTCCCCTCACCCTGCCCCACTCCTGTTTCAGGAGCAAGCAAGGAAGTCATCCACATCCACAGGGAGATGCCAGACCTGCCTCCACCACAGCTGCTCCCACCACCAGAGCCCAGAGGCAGGAAACCAAGACACTGATATCAGCACTCTCCTGGTGCAGGGAACACCTCCCAGCACGCCAAGGCATCTTACTGCTCACCTAAGGCACTGCTTCACCCACCCCAGACCCCACAGGGCTGGAAAGAGAGGAGACAGGCTGCCTCTCCCCTCACACCACCCCAACCATCTCATGGTCCTGCCCACCAGGCCTTTCTTTAAAAATCCATACCCAGTATCCAGTTCCTGGATGCTCCCCTGGGGAGCCCCAGGGCTTCGCCCACCTCCCCACGACGTGCCCTGAAGTGACAAGGCCTCCACAGACACACGAGTGGCATCATGTCCCTAAAAGCACACGCAGAGGGGACACTGTGGGCAGCACCGGCCAAGCCCTGGGCACTCGGACAGCAACACCGCTTGCTGTGGAGCAAACTGGCCCAGAGCAGAGGTCTGGTGGCTGCAGGCACACGACGACCACGGAGAGGGAAGAAGCAGAGGCATTAGTCAGGCTCAAGGGTCCTCGTGCCCGGCAGCAGCGTGGTCAATGAGGAGGTACCATTTCAGCCTGTCTGGAAGAGGTAGAGCCTTGATTTTGACATCTACGGGCCATGGTTTAAGGCGCTGCCGGATAAACACCCTGCAGAGATGTTTCAATGCCTGTGGGGAACGCTCCAGCTGCTTCAGAGAGGAGAAGAGAGTCCTGATCTTCTCCCCGTGGTACCTGCAGCTGCTGGTGTTGACCTCAAAGTTGCTGGGAAGCTGGATGGCCTGTGAACTGGCCATCATGAGCTCCAGCAGAGTCTGACCCTTCTGGATGAGGTCTGTAGAGAAGCCATCATCTTCGGAGACACTGAGGTGTGAGCAGAGGCACTCAAAGACGATGTGGAAGCCTGACCAGCAGGAAGGACCGTGGAGGGAACAGTTGTAGGCAGCACCTGACTCCAGCAAGAAACGCAGCAGTGGGAAGTGGCATTTGAAGCTTTTGAAGCAGAGGTGGGTGAGGGACTCGGGGGCCGGGCACTCGCTGGGGTCAGCACCATGAGCCAGCAGCAGCTGTGTGACACGAAAGCAGAAGCAACTGATCACCTGTGCCTCCTCAGTGTTGCTGCACACCATCTCTCCCAGTAAGAAGATGATGTAGGTGAAGACGGTGTCACCATCTTTGGTGGTGGCTCTGACATCTGCACCTGGAGGAAGGGACATGGCAGACAATGAGGTTAGGACAACACTAACTCTAGCATCACCAGGCTTTATGTGGGAACAGAAAAGAGTTCCGAGGGCAGCACCTGGTTTTGTACAAAGAATCAGCCAACACTAGGCCTGGTGGGACTGTGCACGGAGTGGGGAGAAGTTCATCCTCACCTCCTTCCAACAGGAGACGGATGCTCTCAGTGTTGCAGATCTGGACACCGTCACTGCTGGCCAGGGCGTGCAACAGTGCTGTCTTCCCTGCAATAGAGCCATTGGTCAAAGGAAAACAGGGCAACACCCCAAAATGCAGGAAGGAAAACAAATCAACCCTTTCAACCAAATCACCAAACATGAGGAGAAACAGCCCTTCCCCCTCCTGCTGTCCCCATCATGCGGCACTGCCGTGGGGACAGGGTTACAGGCCAAACATGCAAGGCTGGTGATGTCCCCAGAGAGAGAGCACATGTGCCATGGCAGATTGGGTATTAGAGCACATGAGCACCCAGGGCTATGAGGTAACACCACCATCCCCTCTCCTGTGGGCCGCACAGAGCTGGTTTCAGCCTCTTTGTGCATCTGATATAGCCAAGATGCCAGGAGAAAACACAGAGTGCCAGGAAAGTTCTGCAGCCTGCACCCAACTTCCAAACCAGTTGGTAATCAGAGAGATGGAGGGACACAGAGTCTGTGCCCTGCTCGTGTGGGCTAAGTGCTGGAGACACCTGGGCTGAGGGAACCAGACAGGGCACACAGACCATTTTTGTCAGCTGCGTTGACATCAGCTCCCAGCTGAAGCAGCCGCTGGAGGCACGGCAGCCGCTCAGGCTCCTCGCTGGCCAGATCGAGGGGACTGCTCTCATGGATCTGCACAGAGCAAGAGAAAAAAAAACTCTATTAAAGACTTTGAGCCTCTGAAGAGTCGCTACTGGGACTTCGGCACGGCCAGCGTAAGATTGTATTTCATCCCATCCTCCAAAATCAGAGTGAACCTTCCCTGGTGCGTCCACAGGGAAAGGTTTGTCTCCCCCAGCCTCCTCTCACCCATCACTCCATGACAGAAGCAGGTTTGCTCAGCCAAAGGCAACAGCATCAGGAGGTTGCTGAGGGGAAGCAGCACACAGCAAGGCCCGGGAGGTGGCAAGCAGGGAGGGCTGCCTCCCCATGACTCTCTATCACAATTAAGTCCCACGGGGGCTCAGCTTGGCTGTGTTCAGGCAGCTAAACGCGTACCCGGTCTCTCCGGTTGATGTCAGCCCCGTGGTGCACCAGGAGCTCCACCATATCTGGCTGGTTGCGGAGCACTGCGATGTGCAGGGGAGTGTAGTAGGTGACTGGATCTGAGGACAAAAAAAAACAGAGTCAGAGACAAGCAAGGGTTTCCCCATAATGGCCCAAACACCCACCAAAAGCAGGAAGGGGCAGCTGGGTGGGCCCTGAGAACAAAGCAATCTCCATAAAAACCCACGTCCTGCTTTAGCAATAGCTCCACCTCTGGCAAAAATCCTCAGAGGTTCAAAACAGCCCCCAGGCCCCTGGCCACCCCACAGCCCATCCCTGCAGCTGCATCTGGACAGGAGCTGCCACAAAGCAGATCCATGCTGCCCCAGCAGAGCGGGGGCTGAACAGGCAGCACCCCATCCTCCTGCCCCAACTATAACCATCTCCCAGGGCCACCAGCCTTACCCTCAAAGCCAAGGTCAGCTCCAAACTCCAGGAGAATTTCTGCAGCAGGGACAAGCCCCAGCTCGATGACCTTCAGCAGAGCATAGCTCACACCTTCCTGATAAAACGGGGAGTGGGTCTCCCTCTCCAAGACTCGTCTCACAGCGGAGAGCTGGCTCCTGTTGCCACCCAGACAGGCAGGGCTTAATACAGAGAAATGGCCAGTTACTCATGTGAACGGCACACATCTCAGGTGTTTGCAAGGGTCAAAGTAGCCCCAGGGAGGAAAGAAAAATGTCCCAGGGTCTCCTCTTGTCTCTAACATGTTGACTGTGGGATTATGCACCAGCAGGTCACAGCTTAACCCCAGTTCAGGTTTTAGTGCCATAGATCAGCCAGAAAGGGCTGTTCCTGGGGAGCACATGCAGACTGTGTTTGCTCTGCTCCACCTCCATCTTCCCAAAAAACAGCACCAAGAAGAGGGACAGGGACCATGGGACAAGCTGCTCCCCGGGAACAGGGTTTGCTCCCAGCCAGCGCTATGTCTGGCCTCAGTTGCATCGCTGAGCTCCAGCTCTGACCCCTCAAACACCAAAGCAGAGTCCCAGAGCTCCGCTCGCAGCCTTGTCTCATTACCTCTCAAGGGTACTCTGCTCTTCTGTGTCCTGTATCGCCAGCAGCCCCAAGATCTCGTCTACCAGGGGCTGATACTCGAAGATGATCCTGCGGAAGCCGTGCAGGAAAGGCATCGTGCTCTGTTGTGCACACAGACCATCCAGGGGCCTCCAGCATGGCAGTGGTGTCTTCTCCCACACAGGGTTCCAGCAGGCAGACCCTGGCGCCGCCTGGTTTCTAAACGACTCTTCCCTCCTGTTAAAACAAACAAGCCCTTCTAGCAGTTTTATACTTCGAAAAAGCACAGCCTTCTTTCTACCTTCCTTGTGTGTTTCTAAACAGCAATGAAGACCAAAACAGGGACCTCCTCCCATGCACCACAGGGCATTCAGATTATCTCCTGCACACAGAGCCACAAATTGGAGTTATCTGTGTGCAGGAAGAAAACACACCAGGCAGAGCCCAGGCTCAGGGCACACCCCATTTTCAGAGGCTCTGCCACAAGGACCCACACACTGGGGGAACTGAGGGAGTACCTTCAAATTGGAGAGGGGCTTGAGTGCTCCAGGGTGCCTGCAGCCAGCAAGGGGCTACCTGCTCTTTCAGGAGGTAGCAGGGCGGAAGCAGCCTCCACAGGGCTGGGAGCCCCGTAACACCCTGTGACCCACAGAAACCAGCCCGGGGCCACCAGCCTCCCCCTGCAACACACAGAAACAATTTGGGGCCACCAGTCCCTGCCACTGTTACCCACAGGAGCCAGGTGGAGAAACACCAAAACCCCCTCTGTGACACACAGAAACCAGCCCGGGGAACAGCAGCCCCCGCTGTGACCCACAGGAGCCAGCCCAGGCACCACCAACACCCCATGTGACCCACAGAAAGAATATAGGGCCATCAGCCTTCCCTCTAACCCACAGAAACCAGACCAGGGCCACCAGCCCTCCCTGTGACCCACAGAAACCGGCCCAGGGGCCACTAGTCCTCCCTGTGACCCACAGAAACCGGCCCAGGGGCCACTAGTCCTCCCTGTGACCCACAGAAACCGGCCCAGGGGCCACTAGCCCTCCCTGTGACCCACAGAAACTGGCCCAGGGGCCAGCAGCCCTCCCTGTGACCCACAGAAACCGGCCCAGGGGCCAGCAGCCCTCCCTGTGACCCACAGAAACCGGCCCAGGGGCCAGCAGCCCTCCCTGGGACCCACTGAAACCGGCCCAGGGGCCAGCAGCCCTCCCTGGGACCCACTGAAACCAGCCCAGGGGCCAGCAGCCCTCCCTGGGACCCACTGAAACCGGCCCAGGGGCCACCACGCCCCACTGCACAGGGTTACAAGCCCGGGGGGGCCGAGAGGCCCATAAGCCTCACTGCAGCCCACAGGGACGAGCGCGGAGGCCGATGAGCACCCTAGCAGTCTGAGGGGGAACAACGCCAGGAGCCCCCAGGCCCTTATCACGACGGCCTCAGAGGCCTCAGCGCCCCCACGCAGGGGTCCCTCAGCCCGGGGCGCCCGCGGTAGCCACGGGGAAAGACGCGGAGGCCGCCAGCACGCCCGCCCCTCACCTGTGCCGGCGCCGCGGCCGGAAGCGGAAGTGCCGGGACCGGATGTGCCGGGCGGGGGCTCTCGTATGGGCGTGGCTTAGTAATGGACGACGCGCTCTTCCTTATGGGCGTGGCTTCCTGCGGTGGGCGTGGCGTGTCCAAATATGGTCGTGGGGCGGGGCCTCAGCGCTCCCGGCAGGGGGCAGCACGTGGCTGGCGAGCGGCGCGCCGGGAGCGCGCGGGGGCGGGGCGATCGCTGCTGGGCATCCCGGGGACCCCCGGTACAGCGGGGATGGGCACCCCCGGGCACAGGGACCCCCGGTACAGTGGGTGTGGGCACCCCCGGGGCACGGGGACCCCCGGTACAGCGGGGATAGGCACCCCCGGGGCACGGGGACCCCCGGTACAGCGGGTGTGGGCACCCCTGGGGCACGGGGACCCCCGGTACAGCGGGTGTGGGCACCACCAGGGCACCAGCATCCCCCATACAGCGGGCATGGGCACCCCTGGAGCACGAGGATGCCCAGTACAGTGGACGTGGGCATCCCCAGGGTATAGGCATCCCTGGTACAGCGGGTATGGGCACCCCCAGAGCATGGGTATCCCTGGTACAATGGGCTTGGGCATCCCCGGGGCATGGGGAGCCCCGGTACAGCGGGCATGAGCTCTCCCTGGGCATAGGCATCCCTGGTACAGCGGGTGTGAGCATCCCTGGGGCACGGGGACCCCCGGTACAGTGGGTATGGGCTCTCCCGGGGCACGGGCATCCCTGGTACAGCAGGTATGGGTACCCTTGGGTCATGGGTATCCTTGGGTCATGGGTATCCTTGGGTCAGGGGCATCCCCAAGGCACAGGCATCCCTGGTACAGTGGTTATGGGCATCCCCGGGACTCGGGAAGTCCCGGTACAGTGGTTATGGGCACCCCCAGGGCACGGGGACCCCCCGGTACAGTGGGGATGGACACCCCCAGTGTGTGGGCATCCCCAGTGTGTGGGCTGGGCATCTACAATGTGAAACCCCAGAGTGTGGGCATCCCTGATGCATGGAATAGTTTGGGGTGGGAGGGACCTCAAAACCCATCTAGTTTGACCCCCCCTGCCATGGGCAGGGACACCTCCCAGTGCATCAGGTTGTTCCAAGCCCCATTCAACCTGGCCTTGAACACCTCCAGGGATGGGGCAACCAGGCTGCTCCCACCCACACAGGGTGGGTTGAGGGTGCTGGGGGGTGGCTCCCCGTGGCTGTCCCCTCCCCAGGTCTCCAGGGGTTGTGGGGCTCAGGGCATCAGGAGGCTCAGATGGTGCTGCCCACGGCACACCCGGACCCTTCCCTGCTGAAAGAGCCACTGGGGAAGTGTTAGCCCTGGATTTATTGATACCATTATCACCATCATCATCATTATTATTATTACGGTGGAATTTCCAGACGCGGGGAGCTCCGGGGAACCGGCAATAGCTGAAGCCGCCTTGGGTTTCCTATTTACGTATTTATTTTATTCTGGTGGAGCGCTTCCAGATTTCAGAGGCAGCCGTGGCCCGGGGGCAGAGGGGGCGAGGAGACCGTGCTGGCTGGGCATTTTTCTGACGTGCCATCACATTTTCCCCTATTTCCCACCTTCCATTCCCTACACAAAGTGAGGTGTCCTGGTGAGGGACCCCAATGCCCACAGCCCCCCTGGTTCCAAATCCGCCTCCACATCAGGGCAGGGGGTCCCAAGCCCTTTGCTTTTGGGGACTTCATGGCATCTTGGTGGGCAGCTGGTTGGGGTCTCCCTTGAAACCTGGTGGCCCCCGTGGGTAGGATTTGAGGGGCATCATCCTTGTGTTGTCTTGAGAGGGAGGGGTAAAAATCCTGTCCATGCACCCTGGGCAGGGACCGGAGGGGAATGGAATCATGGAATCATAGAATCACCAGGTCGGGAAAGACCCACCGGATCATCGAGTCCAACCGTTCCTATCAAATACTAAACCATGTCCCTCAGCGCCTCGTCCACCTGTCCCTTAAACCCCTCCAGGGACGGTGACTCAACCCCTTCCCTGGGCAGCCTGTATGATCCTCCTGATCTGGGTAAAGCCCAAACCCTCCATGGTCCAGGAAAACCCTGGACCCTCCACAGCTGGGGCGGCAGCGCCAGACACAGCCACTTTCCCCAGGTGCTTGGCACTGCTGGAGTTTGTGTGGCTCCAGCCCTCCATCAGATACTGTTTTGGGGACAGTCCCCCCTGCATTCCCCACTGTTGGCAGGGAAAGGAGGGCTGGCGAGTGTGGGTCACCCCATTGCCACCTCCAGCCCCTGTTGCCTCAAAACGCCCCACCAGCCCCAAAGCAGAGGCTTTGCCCCCATCCCAGTCATCCCCTCGGCTGGAAAGGGTGCAGCGTGGGGCCAAACCTGGCTCAAAACCAGCCCTGGGAGGTGTCAAGTCCTGAGACCCCAAGACTTGGCTTTCTCTCCCTTGGCTTGGGTCTCTCTTGACTCCTCCGTGGCCATCAGCGCGGTGAGGCTGGCGAGGAACGAGGCTCGTGGGGTCCTGTCCCCAGAGCATCCCTGCCATGACCTCGCTGTGAGCCGTGGCCTCCGGGGAGGTGACTCCTCATCCATGCATTTTTGGGGTGAAAAAGTCCATTTTGGAAGCGAGGATGTCGCTGGTGCGGTCGGCTAAAATAACAGCCTGGGGATCTGCCCCTTCCTCCCCGTGGCCTTGGCGGGGAGGACTAGGAAGAATGTGAGTTGGCGATCCATCAGGGAGACAGAGCAAGAGCCAGCCGAAGAAAGAGGGGCATTTTAGGAGGAAAGCCAGGGAAATTTGATCATTAAGAAATCCTCCTGGCTGTCTGGGGGAATTTAATTAAATTGCTGGAAAGGGCTGTAAGCACATCTGGATCCAATATGTGCAGCTTTGATTTTTTTTTTTCTTTCTTTCTCTTTTTTTTTTTTTTTTCAGTTCACTCTTTTCCCATCTCGCTGTGGAAGGGGAGGGGGGGGAATAAAAGGGAAATAGCTGAGCCACGGAGTATTGGTTCATCTGGGACTGGGATTCCTGGCAGGGAAAGAAAGAGAGGGAGAGA
Source organism: Phaenicophaeus curvirostris (assembly GCF_032191515.1). Classification (NCBI taxonomy): domain Eukaryota; kingdom Metazoa; phylum Chordata; class Aves; order Cuculiformes; family Cuculidae; genus Phaenicophaeus; species Phaenicophaeus curvirostris. The sequence goes on from NC_091411.1 coordinate 7,496,374, forward strand.
AAGAAAGAGCAAAAGAAAGAGGCAGGAACAGAGGGAATAAGAAAGCTGGGAGAAAAACCTTCTCCAAGAGGCTGGCTGGGGTGTTTTATAAATGCCACCGGCCACAGAGACGACGAGCTTGGAGGGAACGGGGGTAGCTGGGAGAGGAGCTAGGACAGAGCTGGAGGGAGAAAGAGGAATACCAGCGGATAGAGAAATACCATTCCTGTTGGGAGCAGCAGGGCTGGGCACGGGGAGGGCTCCTCCAGCGAGAGCTCCGGGCTGGAATCCCTGCGGGAAATGCTGCGCTGACCCCTGTCCAGCCTGATGCCCTCAGTGCCAGGGGCAGGACGGGCATGGACCCAAGCAGAGCTGGCGATGCTCTGGTCACCGGACCCGAGCAGAGCTGGGGATGCTCTTGTCCCTGGACCCAAGCAGAGCTGGGCACGGCTCACATTTAATCAGGCAGCCCTCTTACCCCAGCGCTGGGGAAGATATTGACCCAAGAGTGGTTGCTGAGTCCTGGCAGGGCACCATCAACCCCCATCATCTCCCATAGTCTTACTCCTTACATCCTCCTTGAGGGTTAGTGCATCTCCGTGTTAAGAAGACCCCTTCCACTCATGGGGTTGTGGGCAAGCCAGCCGTGTTTCTCTGCACGAGAATACACCCAAGGCAAGATTTGGAGAGTATCAAGGAGAAGAAGAACCTGGGAACCAAAGGGAGCAGCACCAGCCCAAGCAGAGCTCCAAGGACACTGCACAATCCCATCCCAACCACCACCATCGACGTCTGGGGCAGGGATATCCAGATCTGTGCCGCAACGAGAGCTCTGGAAGCGCGAGATGTTATCACAGCATGAGAGGAATAGCAGGAAACCTTTAGGACACAAAGCGAGATTACAAAAATAAATATATATATATATAAATAATTTTTTTTAAATTCTTTTTTTTAAGAGAGGAAGATGAAAGGCTGGCAAACACAAATACGTTCATCTCAAAAGTTTCAAGCTGCAAAGCTGACGGGCTCTGGCTGGTCTGATCCTCGCTCTGAAGAGCCTGGCACAGCCCTTCCAGTTTGATGCTGCTCTGGGTCATCAGCCCAACAGCTCTGGCTCAGCAAAGCCAGACCCCGAGCACCCACCCAGCTCAGCAAAACCCACGCGCTTGGTGTCAGGCAAACAAACCCCTTTGGTTTCCCCTCCAAACCATCCATATTTTACCCTAAGCATGGCCGAGAGTCACCTTGCCAGCCCCCAAATCCATTTTTAATCACTTAAAACATAATTTTTACCAAAAAAATAAAAAGGGAAGCGCTCAGAAACACCAGGAGGGTGGGTTTCAAACAACCGGGTCTCGCATCGTGTGGCTGGTGGAGTTAAAAAAAAAACATGCTAAAAAAAAAAAAGGGCAAATCCTAGAGCTAAAAAGGAAATTGCATTAATACAGATTGTTTTATTTAAAAAAAGCAAACCCTGACCTCTACTTCAAAAAAGTCATTAGGCATTCTCCTTCTGAAAGGCCGACAGGGGATATTACTGAAAGGCCAGTTAATTTCTCAATGACTTACTGTTCTTGCTCTGCTCATGGAAACGTGTAAAGAGTCGGAGGGTAATTTAAGGCACCCTGCAGAAAGGTGTGTAAATCTTTGCATGTCTAAAGAAACTTTACCAGACCGCTAGGATTGGGAAAAAAAGAAAATGCTTGCCCTCTTTTTTTTTTTTTTCCAAATGTTTTTTTCTTTTTTCTTTCTTTTTTTTTTTTTTTTACTTTCCTTTGGAACTCTGATCCCCTTTGATCATAAAAAAGGTCATATTTCACCCAAAAAAATATCAGCAATCACAGGGCCCGAGGAAGTGCGAACCCAAGGGGGTTTCGCCGATGATTATTCCCTCCATTTAATTATTTAATGCTGCGAAGTGAAGGGAAGCCGTCTCCCCTGGAAAAGCCAGACAGTTCAAGAAGAAGGTCTGGCTGTGAACGAGGAGGAGGGAGAAGTTTATAAAAGGGACCAGGGCTGCTCCGTCCTCCCTCCCACCCTCGCTTCTTCATGGATTGAGACCAGCTCCCCCAAAATAATCACAGCAAGATGTTCCCAGGGGCCAAAGGGGAGATGCTGTCGGGGAGGATGAGGGGGTCTCACCACTCCAGTCCCACCACCAGCCCCAGCTGGCCAGGGAGCATCTCCATGGGTCACTGTCCTCCAAGGGGAATTCTCCATCCCCCGGGCTGTTCCTTGAGTGTTTTCTCCAGGATGTGGTGTCATCTCCATCTGGGAAGGGACAAAAAGGTGGGAAAAAAAGCAGGATGAAGCAGGTAGCTGGATAAGGAGAGGTGGCACAGGGCTGTGCTGGGTCCTGCAGGGTCTGGTGGTCCCGGGGATGATGCAGGCATCTCCTTGCCAAGAGCACGGGGCTGATGGCGAGGTGGATAATCTATATTCTAATGCCCAGCATCGCCCTGGCACCACGCGCTCATCCAGCTGGGTGCTGGAAGGAGGCTAAACACTGATCCAACAAGAGTGGAAAGCGGTTTGACACCAACCCACGATTTACATGGCCAAGGGTGGCAGGACCAGACTCCGAAGCTGAATCTTGAAGTTCTCCGGGGTCAATAAATCGGAGCGGAAGGACCAATAAATGAACCCCCCAAGAAAAGAAAGGGGGAAGGGAGGTTGGGCTGGCTCGTTGAGCCCCCCGCAGGGTTGGAGAGAGCCAAAATCTGCCTTCAGCTACACCCCTTCCAAGCTGGAGAGCTCTGGGAAGCTGCTTCCCCGTCAGGAAGATCGGATTTGGCAGCGCTGGCTGGCTCCAAAATCCGCACGCCTCCGACGCGAAGGGGAAGAGAGCGCAAGAAAAGCTTTTGACAAATGTTAAAATAACTCAGCCAGGGGTTTGCCTCCCTCGGCCGCGCTGGATGTTTATGAGCTCAGAGCTAGGGTAGCAGCGGCCGAGCTCGCTCCCTCGGAGGTTTCGCGTGGAAGCCTGCGTGTGCAGGAGAGCACACTGGAATCACGGGGAAGAAATCATAACTGTTAACCTCTTCCATTTCTGCTCATCACCCCACTCTCAGCCCTCGCCGGACACCGCCACCGGCCCCAACCACCAGCTTTACCCCCCTCCCTCCCATCGCCTCCTCCCCGCATCTGTGCGTCTCTCTACATAAATATATATCTAATTTTTAAAGAGGAAAAACTCCCTTTTTTTCCTCTCCCGGTGGCTGGTTTTCATTAGGGAGGTTTCTTTCTAACCCCAAGGGAAACAGCCTATGAGTTTTTAACTGTGGTGCAGGACGTAATTATCTCATTAAGGCGAGAGAGCCAGGCTTTTCCCAGGAGAGGTGACCTTGCTCCGGGGTAGATGGGGACCGGGATGGGGGGGTCTGGAGGTGGAGGGGGGGCCGTGTCCCCCTCTAACCTTCGGGTCACCTCTCCCTCCAGCCCCCTTCGGGCTGGAAATCTCCTCCCCACGGGGCGCAGCCACTTACACTTGTTGATAGAAGCACTTAAAGGTTTGGGGCGGGGTGGGGGGGATGCGGATGGGGGTGAGGGGTTGGGGGGAAAGCGGGTCCCCTTCCCTCTCTGCCCCCCCCCACCTCTTTTCCAGCTTGGCAGGGGGGCAGCTCCCCGAGCCGGGGGGGGTGGATAGAGGGGCCGCCCCGCTCTGCTCGGAGCAGGGGCGTTTGTTTGAACAGCTCCAGAGCAAAGAGCAGGGGAAGAAAGTTTGGGCTGGGAGCGTGGTTTTTTTCCCCAGACGTCAGCATAAGGCGGAACAGGGGCTGGGGAGGGAGCCGGACTCACAGGGCAGCCCTGATTTTTTTTTTTTTCTTTCCCCTATTTTTTTTTTAATAGTATTATATTTTATTTTTTTTTTTTAGAGGGTGGTGGGATAGGGGAAGGGGTCCGGGAAGCGTCCCGGCACCTCGGGGTGGGCTGGGAGCTATGGACTCGCCTCCAGCCTTCGCGATGGACAAACCCTTCGCCCCCAGCGCCGCCGCGCGGGGTGCGGAGCCCCCCGAAAACCCTCAGAGCCGGAAAAACTTCAGCGTGAGCCACCTCCTCGACCTGGAGGAGGTAGCGGCCGGGATGAACGGGACCCCCCCGGCCGGTCCCCAGCCCGCGGGGGGAGCCAAGGCCACAGCGGAGCCGTCGGGAGGCAGCAGCGGCAGCGAAGCGGCGCCCCAGGACGGTGAGTGACCCCCGGCCCGGGGAGGGACAAGTTGGGGGGGGGGGGGCACAAAGGGGACCACGTCGGGGAGGTCTGAGGGGGTGCCGGCACCCCGACTGCTGGGGGAGAGGGATGGAGCAGCGGGGATGCGGAGAGGGACATGGCACTGGGGGGACTGGGGTGTCGCACCAGGGGAGAGGGACATCCCACCGGAGACAGGGATGTTGCACTAGGGGAGAGGGACATGGCACTGGGGGGACTGGGGTGTCGCACCAGGGGAGAGGGACATCCCACCGGAGACAGGGATGTCGCACTGGGGGAGAGGGACATCGCCCTGGGGGGACTGGGGTGTCACACTAGGAGAGAGGGACATTGTACTGGAGACAGGGATGTTGCACTAGGGGTGAGGGACATCGCACTGGGGGACTGGGATGTCGCACTGGAGGAGAGGGACATGGCACTGGGCGGACTGGGATGTCGCACTGGGGGAGAGGGACATGGCACTGGGGGAACTGGGATGTCGCACTGGGGGACAGGAATGTCGCACCGGGTGAGAGGGACATCGCGCCAGAGACAGGGATGTTACACTAGGGGTGAGGGACATGGCTCTGGGGGGACTGGGATGTCGCACGGGGGAGAGACATCCCACCGGAGACAGGGATGTCGCACTGGGGGAGAGGGACATCGCGCTGGAGGGACTGGAATGCGGCACCAGGGGAGAGGGACATCGTACTGGGAGGACTGGGATGTCGCGCTGGGGTGAGGGATGTCGCGCTGGGGGGACTGGGATGTCACAGCGGGAAACAGGGATGTCCCACCGGAGACTGGGACGTCGCACCCAGGGAGGGGACTGGGATGTCGCACCGTCTGTCCCCCCCCTCGCTTCCCTCGGGGCTCCCCGGCTTGGTTTGCTGGGAGAAGGACCGGGATGCAGCGGGTCCTCTCGGGGCCGGTGGCACCGGCAGCACCGGGGCCGGGAGAGGGGACAGTCACCTTGTGGCTCTCGGTGCTGGCAGGAGACGCGTTTTTAACGGGAAAACCCTCCCTCCCCGGAGGATCCGCGGCGGCCCCGGTGCGCGCATCCCTCCCCGGCGCATCCCTGCTCCGGGGCCGGGAGGATTCGCCCCCTCCCTGCGGAAAAAAAGAATATTCCGGAGGTAGCCGGGGATCCCCAGAGCTGAGTGTCCCCTCGGGGCACAGAGGCGGAGGGGAGATGGGGATGGAGAAATGGAGAAGGAGGAGGAGGGGGCAGAGCGCAGGGCGGAGATGCCCACCCCGAGGGGACCCTGGGGGTGGCAGCCCCCAAACCTGCCTCTGGCTGAGCTTTGGTCCCCCAGCTTGTCCTCTGAGCCCCAAAGTGTGTCCTGCGGGGGACCTGAGCCGTGCCCTGGGTGCCCAGGCTCCCAGTGGGAGCCCCCCCTGCGCACTGGGTGCTCTCTCTGTCCCTTCCCATGGCTCCTGCAATGAGCACAGGTCTGAAGACTCTTTCTTCCTCCCACCTCTCGCTCCCTGCACAACCTCCTTTCTCCATGGAGAAGCCCCCCCGAGCCCCCAGTCTGGCCCTGCTTGGGATGCTGAGGGCTGGGTGAGGCTGGGCGTTGCTTTCCGGGATGGTATCTAGTATTTTTGGCGTTGTTTTCCATCCTCCCTCCCCTTCCCTTGGGTTTTGTCTGCGCTCACATTGCCTTTGGGACAGCGTGCCGTGTAGAACCAGAGTTTGCGGAGAGCCAGCTCATCTCCCAGGGCTGTTCACAAAACAGCAGAGAAATTACCACCTAATGCACCCCAAAGAGACTCAGTGGGGACCAGGGGTGTTACAAGTACCAGAAGGAGAGGCAAGGGGGCTGGCTGATCCCAACAAACTCATTTTTCACCCTAAAAGCCCATTCGCTGTGTGGTTTGACCCGCTGATCCCAGCACCGCTGGACCAAAGGGATTTTTCCCGTTAGCACTTGTTTCTGTGAGGCTGCAGGGATGAAGACACTGTCAGCATCAGAGATGCTCCAACGACACATCCAGGAGTGGAAGCATTTCCCCCATGACCCTCCCTGGAGAAAGCAAGAGGATCTGAGAGCAGCGAGCAAGAAGACAACAAGGAAACAGAGAAGAAAACCCGTGTGCATAAAAACATCGTCTTGGGAGACCCGTTAACCACTGCCACTGCCTAAATTGGCACGCAATTTTCTAAATTGGGATGGAGAGGCTTGAAATACCAGGCAAACACCCTGCTAGTGCCAGCATCAGCCTTTTGCTACACATCTGCAAGGCTTTCAGCATCAGTGTGATGACAGCAGAGGAACTTTTACTGGGAACGCTATCTTTTATTGGCATCCTGAAGTAAAACAGCCTCTCAGCATTTCCTCATCTTCCCCTTTACTATTGTAATTATTCTTTTTTTTCTGCCAGATGCGACTTCAGAGCCCCACAAGTCACTGGCAGCGGGTTTATTATCAATGCCACCAGCCCCTGGTACCCAAGTGTTGCTCTGCGGGATGCAGCTCTGTCCTCTGGCTGGGAAGCAATTAACAGGGTCATCACTCCAGCACGCTGGAGCAAAAGCAGCCCTGTGCCTGCTGCGAAGCTGCTGGCACCCCCTCCACCAGCCAGGGTTCACTGTGGTCCGAGCTGATACAGGGATGCTTTAGGCAGCCCCAGGCTGTGCTCAGCAAACTGTGACCCCCACAAAATCCTCTCCCTTTCCCCAGGGAGCTGCAGCAGGAGGCAGCTTCTGTTCCCGGGGCTGGCAGAGCCCGAGAAGCTCAGAGCAGGGCATTATTCTTTGCAGAGAGGGATTCAACCCCCTCCTACCCTCAGTCACCACCCCCGCCCCTCAGCTTTCTCTGATGGGGAGGGATGCTGGGGTAGTTCCATATCCAGCCCCTGAGCACAGCTCTCCTCCAGGAGCTCCAATAGTCCCTCGCACATCCCTTCTGCTGGCACCGAGGATCACAGCCATCCCCTCTTCCCTCTCCAGCCCCAAACTGGCCCAGCCTGTCCTCACTGGGGACAGTTGCAAACATCGGCTCTGCCACACATCGCTCCCATGGCACCCAAAAATGAAGAAGCAGAAATCCCACAAGCCAAGCAAACAGCAAGGAAACACCCCCAGGGTGGCAAGGGCTCATCCCCATCCTCATCTTCACCTTCCTCCTCCCCCGGAGCCGTGCAACTGCCTCTCATGCAAACCTTCCGCACAACTTCTGAGGTCTTGAAAGCTCGTTCACCTCCTTTCATTAGACTAACAAATAACGTGTAACGTGAAACATCTGTTAACAACAGCCCTTAATGTTCTCAAGATGATAAAGCAGGAGGGTAATTTTAGCCAGCAAGTCTTGACTGATGGTTTTTCAAACAATGAACTTACTTTTGGTGCCGCCTGGGGATGGGAGAGGGAGCCAGGCGCTGGCTTTGGCAGCTGCTTCTGGGCTGAAAAACTCAGAAAGAGCAACTTTTGTCATGGCTGGGCTGAGAGGAAGACCTGTGGCTCCTCCAAGGGTATCTTCCAGCATGGAGCAGGCACTCATTGCCCCTTCAGCTGCAACCAGCAGGACTGGGTGATGGGATGGAGAGAGGTGGTGGCTCCTGGATATTCTATTTGCAGGAGAGCTCCTGGGCCCCCTTCCTCACCTCCAGGGTGGCTGGGACCCTCCGACCTGCACTAGGGCTGTGTGGATGCTGAGAAGTGATGAGGAGAGGAGCAGCTGCACCAGAGGGGGCAGAGGGATTAGGATGATGTTACTGCAAATTGGTTTTAATTGCTTAAATGATGACAGTTGAAAAAAAAAAAAAAAAAAAGGAGAGGTGAGGTGGGGCAGGGGAGGAAAAGGGGAAGGAATTTGCTTTGAGGACAAGTGGTGGCTGGTTGCCCCAGGCAGCCCAGAGCTGCTCCCAGGGCTTGGGCACCTTCCTTAGACAGAGCCTTTCCTTGGTGAGCTGCAGTGATGCCCATCAGACACTTCTCAAAGCCTCTTCTCCCTCTGCGGCTGAGCTGGGGTGCTGACATCCCCATCCCTCCCCAGGAGGCCACCCAGAAATTGCATCCTTGATGTCCCCATGTGGTCCAGCCCAAGGGCTGTGCTGGTTCTGGCTCTCAGGACACCTTCTGGCTCACAGGGCACACTCTGGCTGTGCTTCTCTGCCTCCCCACATCCCACTCATCCCAACCAGACGGGAAACACGACTTGGGGACACCTCAGCCCCTCAGGCTAAGCAGGCAGAAGGCTGTCCTGTAAGACAACACCACTGGAAAAGGGCTGGAATGTGCCCATGAGGATCTATCTGCCTTCCCTGGGACATCCATGCCGGTATGTGGCTCAGCTGTAATTAAACCTAGCATCATTAACTCATGTACTTGGCTCAGGACAACACAGACCCGCTGAGCCGTGGCTATGGGTAGCCAGATGGGGTCCCCAGAACCACCAGACCCCTCTCCCCAGCACCCATATGCTTTCTGTGGCCCAAAAGTGATGCAATTCCCCTGAGTCCCTCTGCCCAGGAGCCTTTCTGCAATTTCTGGGTGGCCTCCTGGGGAGGGATGGGGCTGTCAGCGCCCCAGCTCAGCTCCCAGAGGGAGAAGAGGCTTTGAGAAGTGTCTGATGGGCATCACTGCAGCTCACCAAGGAAAGGCTCTGGTGCTTTTGTCCCGCAAAGGAGGGGACAGCTGCTTGGGTCCCAGCTGCTCGGGGTGGCCTCAGGATCTGCTCGTCCCAGCCTGGGGAAAGAGGTTGGGCTGCACCAGGGTGCGAGGTCGAAGTGCGGGGTTCACAGCACCCGTGGTCCCTCTCCATTCCCCAAAACTGCAGCAGCTGAGGGTGCCTGGGTGGAGGAGTCTGCATCCATGGGATCCTCCTGGGCTGGTAACCTCCCTCCTGGAGGGCTTTGAGGGCTGCAGACCCCAACACGAGGGGGTTTTCTCCATGCAGGGACAGCACCCATGGGGCTGCTGGAGTGGGACTGTCCCCAGGATTAGGGGGACAGCACAGCTGGGCCTTGTGCCCAAGACCAGTATTTTCCCAGTGCCCGATGCCGGCGGGTCCCCGGTGCAGCATCCATCAGCGCGTCTTGAGAAAGCACCAATTAATCCAGGCGGGAGCTCCCCGCCCCTCACCACCTCCCGGCCTCCACATTTGTTTGCACTTTAGTGCAAGGCTGGTGACAGGCAAGGGATAGATGAGGAGCCTGACGTGTCCCGGCTCACCCAGACGCTTTCCAGCCGCTCGCGGGGAGCCCAGTGTATCCCAGTCAGGAAAAAAAGGGACTGCAGGGAGAGGCTCACGCTGCACCCCTACAGACTGTCCCAGGGGACAGCCCCAACCTGCAGCCTGAACCCTCCAGCCAGGCTTCCCCTCCCTAACTGTCTCTGTCATAGAATCATAGAATCATAGAATCACCAGGTTGGAAAAGACCCACTGGATCATCGAGTCCAACCATGGAACCTGCTGTCCTGCATGTGGGGTGTCCCATCCCATGGATGGGACAAACTGGTTCGTTAGGTCTCACCCATCTGAAAACCACAGGATGAATGGGAGCGATGCTTTTCCGATGGTGCAGGTGAGGCAAGAGGCTGAGTTAGCTCACAGCCCTGCCAAAACGAGACAGGGAGGGACCCTGGGGTGGTGGTCACGGCTGGGAGACCCCAGGTCTAATGGGGCTTCAGGCATGGGGACCACCCTGGTCCTGCTGCTCTGTGCTTCCCTGTCCCCTCCAGCCCTGAAGGGTGACACCTGCTCACCATCCTGCTATTCCTGAAGGGTGACACCTACTCACCATCCTGCTCCTCCCGTGGTGACTCCTGCTCACCATCCCACACCTCCCTGTGCACCAGGAGGATGCTCTCCACCGATGGTCACAGACTGAGAGCACCTCAGCTCCAATTTGGGGAAGATTTACCCCCATGATGGGCTGAACACCCCAACCTGGGCTCCAGGCTCCCCCCCAACCCCAGCTTGGGGGGCTCTGGGTTGGAGCAGGGGCTTTTGCAGCCACGGAAAGCAGCCCTGCTCGCTTGGAGCCTTCCCCAGGACTAGAGGGAAAGAAATACCAGCACGTATTGTGCTCTGCGGGGTCCCTGCACACACTCTCAGCTGTGCTGGGAGAGCTGCTGCCAGAAGGTAAAAGGAGAAAAAAAAAACAAAACCAGGGTCTGGGGATGAGTCCCCACTTTCTGGGGGAGACTTACCTGCGCCAGGAGGGCAGGAAATTTTTTCTCCCCTTGGTGCCCCCAGCAAACCAGGTTTCTGGAAGGTATTTCTGCAGGGGATGCTTGTTTCCACCCCGTCTTTCCAGCAGGGAAAGGGCACAGGAGCTGCAAAAGTCACCCCTTGACTGAGTCTGGAGGGGATAATGTGGGGGTTCCACATGCACTGAGGCCATGGGGCTTTGTTCTATTCCCGTGGGAGCCCCAGCAGCACCCACTCATGAGCTTTAAGCCCCAGCAGCAGCTCCAAACACCTCGTGCCCAGCCCTGGAGGGTGCCAGGGCACAGGGACACCTTGCCCAGCCCTCCCTGGGGCTGTTATGTCTAGCTGAACCAGGAACAGCTCAGTGCAAGACTATTTCCCCTCTTCTTTTGGGCTGTTATTTGAGGGAACAGGGCTGATTCACAGGAAAAATATGAAATTTTGACTCCGTGCAGCCAAGATGGGTGAATTTCAACGAATCAGCATTTTAAGAGAGCCTGGGCGTGTGTCTGTAGCTGGGAGGCTGATGAAATGATTTGGGGCTTTGAGGCTGCCTTGTTAGAAACCCTCCTCTCTCCCAGGGAGCGGGGCTGATCACCCCTTCTGCTGGGGCTGATTTCCTCCGGCCACAGGGAATTGTCCCCCCTCCAGAGCTGTAAAATTATTGACACGGAGGGATGAGGTTTGAAGCAGGATGGGATCTTTGGGGCTTGCAGAGGCTTGGTGTCCCCCGGCTGGCACCTCATCCCCTCCCTGTGGCATGAGGAGCAGCTGGAAGGAGTTATCCTCCCAGGATGAGATCCCTCAGCTACTAGGCAGGCTCAGAGCATCCTTTAAAACGTCGGGGCAGCGTGTTGTGGCCAGGCTGAGCCAGAACTGGGCAAGGGTTTAGATAAGGGTTAATGCAGGATAGTTTTTTCCCAGCTGGAAAAAGTGACTGGGAAGAGGGTAAAAGTGTGATGGGCAGAGACAACCACCCAGTGCCAGGTCCCAGTGCCTGTGCGGGGCCAGCCGGGGCAGGGAGGATGGGGAAAGCAACTCATTGTGGTATGGAAGGACTGATTTTGGGTTTCGAAGTAGTTTTCCAGCTGCTGTTGGCCAGGGCTGCCCCAGCACCGCAGAACCGGACGCCCCGAAATTTCTGAGAATTTATAAAAATATCCCACCCTTATCCTTGAGGCATTCCCAGCGTTTGTGTTCACCCGAGGGACACACGGCTGTGGGCAATGATTTCCAGCGTAACGAAACACCCTGTCCATGCTCAGCATCCCGCGCTGGATGCTTCCCTGCCCTGTGCTTCTCCTGAGAAAACCAGTCCCAGTGCTGGGACCTGCTGGGGGCATCACAATGAGGATGGGGAGGGGGCGTGGGGCGATGGAACCAGCCTGTGGGGCAGCCCCTTGCCCCTGGGCTCTAGCTGCAGGTCCCATCGCAGGGGGTAAATCATAGAATCGTAGAATTCTATGATGCTGATGTTGGAGAATCGTCCCAACTCAGGGACACCCCCCTCCGCATCTTTCTGAGGATGTTAAGGGGGCATATGGGGACCACTTGCCGCCCCCCACATCCCTTGCAGCTCTGCTGGGGACTCCAGCTGGTGGGTGCAAACAGCATCTTGGGCGATAGGAGTTAATTGAGCAGGAGGTGTAACGAGGCCGCGGCATTTCTCCTTCTCCCAGGGTTGGGGGGCAAACAGCTCCTAGGAGCCAGAGCAGAGCTGGGGGGCAACTCAGGTCCCCCAGGCTACGAGCCTTCAGAGAGAGGCAGCCACCAGCCCCCTCCCCTTCCCTCCTCATCCCCCTTTGGAGCGCGTATAATAAAGCAGCTTTTTAGCTGCGGCTGCAGTGATAGATCAGGAAGAATTGTATGAGTCTATTAAAGTCTGTGTGTCTCTGAATGGAGACTGTGGCTAAGCCAGGCGCCAGGCTCGCGCATTGAACCAGATGTGGAGAGGCGCCATCCTTTCCAGCCACTGAATCTGAGAGGCTGCAGGCTTCACACGCAAGGAAACTGGAGTGCACATGGCAGGGGAGCCGGGGGAGAGCCAGGGAGCACATGGCAGCGCGGGCGCAAGCGGGTGCTGGGGAGGGGGCACAGCCTGGGCACTGGGGGGGGGAAAGCCCAGGGACAGAGCTGGAGCAGAGCTGGTGGCTGTTTGGCACCCCAAAATGTGTGTATTGGGGGGCTGCATTAATCCCCAGGCTGTACAGGGCAATGCAATGTGTGTATGGGGGTTGCATTGCACGCCAAGATGTGTGTGGGGGAGGCTGCATTGATCCACAGGCTGTACAGGGCGATACTGTGCGTATATAGGGGGGCTGCATTGCACCCCAGGCTGTACAGAGCAATGCAATGTGTGTATGGGGGGGTTGCATTGCACCCCAAGATGTGTGTATGGGGGGGCTGCATTAATCCACAAGCTGTACAGGGCAATGCAGTGCATGTATGGGGGGGTTGCATTGCACCCCAAGCTGTACAGGGCAATGCAATGTGTGTATAGACGGTTGCATTGCACCCCAAGATGCGTGTATAGAGGGGCTGTATTGATCCCCAGGCTGTACAGAGCAATACAATGTGTGTATGGGGGGTTGCATTGCACCCCAAGATGCGTGTATAGAGGGGCTGTATTGATCCCCAGGCTGTACAGAGCAATGCAATGTGTGTATGGGGGGTTGCATTGCACCCCAAGATGTGTGTATGAGGGGCTGGATTAATCCACAGGCTTTACAAGACAATAAAATGTGCATATAGGGGGGTTGCATTGCACCCCAAGCTGTACAGGGCAATACAATGTGTGTATACAGGGTTGCACTGCACCCCAGGCTGTACAGGGTGTTTCGTGTGTGTATTGGTGATGGGGTGGGGGATTGTTGCATTACACCCTCAATTATGGAGGAAGGGTTCTGTTGTACCCCTGTTTCATGCAGCGCATTGGTTGGGTGGGGATTTCATTGCACCCCGAGCTGTACAGGGCATCACGATATGTGTTTGGGGGGGTTTGCATCGCACCCTGAGCTGTACAGGGCATCACAGTGTGTTTTGTGGGGGGGTTACATTGCACCCCGAGTCATGCAGGGGTGCTGTGTTGTCCCCCAGGTCAGGCAGGGCACGGGATGCTGTGGAGGGGACACGGGTGACGCGGGGCTCAGGCTGGAGCCGCCACGCTCCGATCTCACCGATTTCACTTTCTCCGCTGGGCCAGCCACATGGCTGTAATTTGGGGGTTGTAAATACCTCAGGGGAATTTTTCGATTAAAAAAATAACTGTTTTCATTTAAATTAGAAGACGCTGAAGCATTTCTATTAGTATTAGAAGAGGTTTATAAAAACCTAAAACAAATGTCAAAACTAAACTACCAGGCACCGTCCGCTTGGCAAAGCCCTTTGCGTGTTCAGCACAACCTGGTTACCCGTCGGGGGTTAAGTTTTGATGGGATTTGTATGAGAATGCCTGGAAGCCCCCAACCCACAGCCCAGGACCCCAAATATCGGTGCCCCCACTTTGCTCCTGGGTGGCTTTGGGGACCTCAGCCAGTCGGGTGCTGGGGTCACGGTCTCCAAGACTGGGCTCTCTAGGGACCTGGAGAGGATGAAGGCTCAGGGTGATGAGGGTGAGGGTCTCAGCTCTGTTGGGTTTTGTAGAAGTAGGAGCTAGATGCAGCTGCTCCCACCCTGACACCTCCGTTGTGTCCCCTGGTGCCCTCCCCACGGCTGGTACTTGTTCCCATCCGTGCTGCCTCTGCTGCCCCTGCCACCCCCACCCTCCCCGTGCACATCTCTGCTCTAACCTGGAAACAGTTAACCAGGCTAGGTTGAAGGAAAAAAAAAAAAAAAACCGAAAAGATACAAGCCACTTATTAAAATGAATGTTTTACAATAAATTTGGCAAGAGGCCACCGACCTCAAATGAAAACCAGACCGGAGGGCAGCGAAGCTGCTCGCTGGCGAGGGTTTCTGGGATGTCTGTGCATACATGCACCCACGAAGGTGCTCAGAGCTGCGGTGGGATGGGGGCCTGGCCAGGGGCTCGTACACCAAATATCCTGGTGTTCCTGGCGCAGGGATGCTGGATGCAGCCACGGGATGGGCTCTCGGCAGGTGGCGGAGCTCGCTGACAAGATGGGCACTCGGTGGCATCTCATCCTGGGTGTGAAAACCACCCAGTTGGCCTCAGAAAGGAGAGGGGAGTCGGGTCAGTGGAAGGAGGGGACACCACGGGCGATGCCACTGTCCCCTTTGGTCCCTGCGCATCCTCCACTCTTCCCTTTGGCAATGACCCCGATGCCATAGGGTCTGTGCTTTAACCTGGAGGGCTGGGTTTCAGCGCCAGACACCACCAGGGCTGGCTTCCTATGTGCTCTTGCTTATTAAATTTCAAGAAACCACCTTGTTTGGGTGGTGAGGGTGGGGAGAGGAAGGCTGGGATTGCCACGCCAGGGGTCCCTGGCTAGGAGCCATCCCTCTAGGTGGCATTCTTGCTCTGCAGCCCTGGCTGATCAGTTTTATTTCTAAACACCGTGCAAAAGTCAGTGAGCTCTGAACACCGTGATGGTCCAAGGCACCCGCTATCCCGTCCCCAACCCTCCGTGGAAAAACACTTTGCAGTTAAAGCTGAGTTTTTGGTAGAGCTCGGTGAGCGCAGGCGGGTGCTGCACTCAGGGCCGGCGCTTGCCCAAGGCTCATTAGCGCTAATTAATTACATATGCCCCGTGTCCTGCTGGGAAACTGTGTAACCTGTTCTGTCAGGCAGCTGTGTGTGAGCAACTCTGGCACCGCGGATGCACCAAATGGTGCTGAAAACATTTGCGGGATGGGGAGAGAAGCAGCATCTGCCGTGCTCAGCCCTGACGCGGGATGGTGGGGTCCGTCCATCCAAACATCCATCCATCCATCCATCCTGGCATCGTTCATTCCCGCATCCCCTCTGCCTGGACACCCTTGCTCAGGGCTGACCCAAACCCCAGAATTTTAGCACCAGAGGCTGGACCAGCCATTTATGGTTGGACTCGATGATCCGATGGGTCTTTTCCAACCTGGTGATTCTATGATTCTATGATTTCCCCGCGCCGCAGCAGCCCCTTCACACATCTGTTACCCATCACCACACTGCACTCAGCTATTTTAATGCATGGCAGAACCAGGGAGGCTGCTCTCAGGTGGATGCCCAGGGACTTCATCCCCAGGAGCATCTCGGGGTGCTACAGCCTGAGAACTGGTCTCATCCCACCTTGAGAAGGTCTCCTGGCTGGGAGATGAAAGCAAACCCCCTCGGCGAATGCCTCCTCGCCGGGGAGGCTCCGGGCTGCTGGCAGCTGGGGGAGAGCCAGCGCCTTTTGTTGGTCCCCAGGCCCCCACGGCGGGGCTGGCAGATACGCGGGAGAACAAAATTAAAATTCCTGCTCCCCCATCGGTCGGTGCTGCTCTGGGCTTGGCCCTGCTCTGCGCTTCAAACCCACCACGGTGCCTTTTCCCGAGGCGCTTGGCTGTGCCGTGAGGGCTTCCCAACCGAATGACTCCTACCACCCCACAGCCACAAGCATCTGCCTGAGGAGCCTTCTGGTCTGACACAGGCTCTCTGAGCATCCCTGGGCAATGCTGGGAGCCACGGCACAACACCCACCACGTTCCTACATCCATCCTGTCTTCCTCTCTCACTTTTTGGCATTGGCAGGGAACATCCAGAGGGCTGGAGCCCCTCTGCTAGGAGAAAAGGCTGAGAGGGCTGGGATTTTTCAGCGTGGAGGAGAGAAGGCTCTGGGGAGAACTTAGAGCAGCTTTCAGCACTGAAAGGGGCTGCAGGAAAGCTGGGGAGGGGCTTTTTACAAGGACATGGAGTGATAGGATGGGAGTGAATGGCTTTAAATGGGAAGGGTGAACATTTAGATTAGACATTAGGAAGAAATTCTTCACAATGAGGGTGGTGAGACACTGGTTGCCCAGGGAGGTCATGGCTGCCCCATCCCTGGAGGTGTTCAAGGCCAGGTCGGATGGGGCTTTGAACCCCTGATCCAGTGGGAGGTGTCCCTGCCCATGGCAGGGGTGGAACTGGATGGGTTTTAAAGTCCCTTCCAACCCAAACCATTCTATGATTCTATGATTCTATGATTCAATGATTCCAGACTGGCAACATCGGAGGTGAGTTTTTAGAGGCTTGGTCCTCATTTAAGCAAAGGGTGACCCTAGAGGAGGTGAATCCTTTGAGTTTCGTGCTTCCCATGGTGACCGGGGATGATGCCAAACCCTGGCCAGACCCCAACCACACCAAGCCAAGTGGTGACCACCGCGGTGCCACTGTTCCAGGCAAACTTGTGCAGACCTTTCCTGGGAATCTTTTTTCCCTCACCCTGGTTTAGTCAGTGAGGAGCAGCAGCCCAGCTTGTTCCCAGCTTGGCTCCTCAGCAGCTCCATCCCCACGAAGACACAATGGAGGCAACGGCAGCGCTGGAGCCGGGACAACCCATTGTGTCAGGCTGTGGTTGCAGCCTCCCTCCGAGCACATGGGATGCTCTTGGCAGCTCCTGAAAGCCCTCTCCCAGCCTGGGGTCACACGCTGTCCCTTGCAAACACAGCCCTGGGAGGGAATTCTTCACTTGCAAGTCACCCAGCCCAAGGGATGCGCTCGGTACCCTGCGTCCCGGGCTGGATGCCCTGGGCTGGTGCCACCCGTCGGCAGGCGCAGCCAAGCTGTCTGAGCCCTGCAGCCCTGCACAATGGTCCTGGTCCTGTCTCCCAGGGCTTGTAGGAGCCAGGTGGGTGGGAAAGTGCAAAAAGAGGCTTTCTTGAGCCCCGCGCCAGGCGCCAACACCATTGCATGGCTTTAAAGGCTGCTTCTGGAGCAGTCGTTTCAGGGGATGCTGATGGTGCCAGGCTCAGCAGCCTGGATCCTGCTGCAGGTTCAGGATTCTGGGATCCATCCTGGAGCTGGTGAGCCTGGCAGCAGGGTTTGTCCATGTCGCCTTTTCCAAGTCTTTGCCCACAGGAGGTGGTTCCCACCCCGTGTAAGAGGTTGAGTGATGGCACCATCTCCCCCAGCTGCCTGGGAGAGCAGAGGGGAGTTTCTTGTGCTGCTCAGCCCTTTCCCACTGGAGCTTTGTGGCTAAAGATGTTTCCCAGCTCCTTCCCAAGGTTTGACAGCATCCCATCAACCATGCCTCCTCCTTCAGGGAACACGGCTGCAATTAATTAATTAAACACTTCCGCTGACGCAGGAGCCGGCTGTGCCAAAACACCATTCCCAGGGCCTGGCCTCAGCAAGGCGAACACGCTCCTGGGCTACTCATGAGCCTCAGGATGGGGCAGGAGGCTCTGGCATGGTGGGAAGGGCTATGAAAAGTTCAGGGAATGCTGGGCATGTCAAAGCCTCTGGGCTTCACCTGCAGCAAACGACTACGACCCTGTGAATTTTACCAGCTTTCAACTTTCAGGGCATCTCTCTAAATCACAGATCACAGCACATGACTCAGCTGGCCTGGTCCTCACCTGGCTCCTCCAGCATCTGATTCCCCTCTCTTCACCTCTTTCTTCCTTCATCCCCTTCATCTGAAAGGAGGTTGTGGAGAGGAGGGAGCTGGGCTCTTCTCCCCAGTGACATGGGACAGGACGAGAGGGAATGGCCTCAAGCTCCGCCAGGGGAGGTTCAGGCTGGACACTAGGAAAAAATTTTTCGCAGAAAGGGTCATTGGGCACTGGCAGAGGCTGCCCAGGGAGGGGGTTGAGTCACCTTCCCTGGAGGGGTTTAAGGGACGGGTGGACGAGGTGCTGAGGGACATGGGTTAGTGTTTGATAGGAATGGTTGGACTCGATGATCCGGTGGGTCTCTTCCAACCTGGTGATTCTATGATTCTATGATTCTATCTGTGCTCTTCCTGCCCTCCTCACTGTGACCTCCTGATCTTGTCCTTCTCGCATTCTTGGGTTTTGCAGCAGATAAATCTTTGCTGCCCTTGCAGGAAAGCCGGTTTTGAATCTGCTTGCGGCTCTCGACAGTGAATTTGGTGGCTGCTGCTGGGCTGGGACTGTCCCTAAGAGAGGCAGCATCCTGCAACACAGGGCTCCACCCTTCCAGGTTCCTTCTGGTTCTGAAACCCAGCTAAGCATCACATTCCCACTGCATTTACTGCACTAAAGATGGGGACCAGCCAAAAAAAAAGGGTTTCAGTGCCACCATTGGGTTGCAAGCATGGGTTGCTCAGATTCAGGGATGATGCCAGCTTGTCCGGCTCTCCAGGACCTTCCCAGCTTGCTCAGGCTTTCAGTCAGACATGCCACAATGCTCACCTGGACACCTCACACCATCCCTAGCATCACTGCTGAGCAGTGATTGCAGATCCTGGGGGTGCAAGAGGAAAAGCTGTTTGGGTTCAGGGGGTGCAGGCTAGAGCATCCCCATGGTCCTAGCACCGCTGGGCAGGATCCTCGCAAAAACTGGCCATCCACAGGGCCAGGGGCAGCAAACCGCAGCGCTGGGTGGTTTCTGGCTGGTGCAGCAGCAGCTCTATAACCATAAAACAGTCTGCTGCTGCCTGTCAGTGAGCGCAGGCTAAGGCCCTCCCGGGACAGCCTTGGCCTCTTTCTTGGTCCAGGCTTTAGCTGCTCCTTTTAACAGAGACACTTTTCCCCCAGCGAAACTGGCAGCCTGTAAAAACGTGTCAGCGTTTCAGTTTTTTCACAATTAATGAGGTGAAACATCCTCGGAAACATTTTGCTGTAATGTTTCTCCAGTAGCTGAGGCTTGCCCCTCTCTTAAATTTTTCATGTACGCCACTTGAGCTGAGAAAGTTTCCTTCGGACTCAGCACATTTGGACCCCCCCAGGTTCAATCCCTCCTTCTCGGAGCCTCTGGCCTTCCCGGGGTCTTTGGAAGGCTGGGGATGGGTTAGGGAGAGGGGAGAGGGAGTGGTGGTGGCTCACAGCAAGGAAATCGGAGCCCGCTCCCGGCAGTGGGGAAGCCTGGAGAAGGGCTCCAGCCCCCGTTCCCCCAGGGTACCCCGATTCCCATGCCTGTGGGTTGTTATTGGGATGGGATTGGACCTCACAGCATCGTGGGACCAGCACCCTGTGGGCAGGGGTTGGTGGCTCCAAGAGGTGAAACCGAATAGCGGGGTGAAAACACCCAGAAAATGCAGTTCATAGAATCATAGAAGATGGTGAAGGGGGTGGAGAACAGGCCTTATGAGGAACGGCTGAGAGAGCTGGGGGTGTTTAGCCTGGAGAAGAGGAGGCTGAGGGGAGACCTCATTGCTCTCTGCAACTACCTGCAAGGAGGTTGTGGAGAGGAGGGAGCTGGGCTCTTCTCCCAAGGGACAGGGGACAGGACGAGAGGGAATGGCCTCAAGCTCCACCAGGGGAGGTTCAGGCTGAACATCAGGAAAAAATTTTTCATGGAAGGGGTCATTAGGCACTGGCAGAGGCTGCCCAGAGAGGGGGTTGAGTCCCCTTCCCTGGAGGGGTTTAAGGGACGGGTGGACGAGGTGCTGAGGGACATGGTTTAGTGTTTGATAGGAATGGTTGGACTCAATTATACATTGGGTCTCTTCCAACCTGGTGATTCTATGATTCTATAGAAAATGGAGTTGTGCTGATGTGGTTTTGCCCCTGAGCTGTGAGGCTGTGTTGATCCCCTGCCCCTTGGCTGGGCTCACTGCGCAGGCACCACAGTTAGGTGGCACAGCTTCCCAGCTGCTTCTCAGCCCCTCAGGCTAATGATCTGGGAAGATTAAAGACCTGCAAGAGCATAGGTGGCTCCCACCATCACTTCTGTAACAAACCCTGTGCCACCTGTGACCACAAGCCCCATTTTGGCACGTAGAGCATCCATCCCTCCTTGCTGTAAAGGCCCAATGTGAGCAGATTAAAACCTCCCTGCTCCCTCAAATCACTCCCGGCTTTGGGTGTCTCAGCTCAAGGTCATGAGACAAAAAAGGGCTGGAGCAGGCAGACATCATGGAGGGGCCGTTCCCAAACCCCAAAGTTTTGCTCCGGCGCTGCTCCGAAGGGAAACGCTTCCTCCCCATCGCATGATTTAGAGCGACGAGCTAAACAATTGCACATGAAACTCTAGTGGACGTCATTGCCGGAGCTCTCCTCGCTTCCCCTGAGTATAGAAAGGGATGAAGGGAGTCCACATGTTTACTGAGAGAGACCATGGGAGAAACGAAAGACATTGTTTTTCCAAAGGATTTCTTGGCTGTAAAAGGCCTCCACCACCCTGCGGCTTCCCTGATGAAGGCTCAGCGTTAATTTGTTAAATCCACATCAAGTGCCCGGAGAACCCGTTGTTTATTTTTGCTAATTCAGCTGGCCGAGATCAAATTGGGGTTTTATTTGTTAAGGATAAACCTTAATTAATAAAAGCTATTTATTTGGTTAGAGCCGGCCGCAGCCTGAGGGTCAGATATGCCACGATCATTATTTCAAGTAAAACAAACCCAAAACGTCTCTCAACAGTTTGAAAAACGTAGAAACTTAGAGGGCTGAATTTATTTGTCTTAGGAAGAATTTACAGCTAATTCCCTCCAGGCTATTTCAACCCCTAAATTATACCCGAGAAGAAGAAAGGGGGGGGGGGAAAAAGTGCTGTTCCAGGCAGAGAAGGGAAGTAAACGGTGCAGCAGATTTGATCATTTGGCTGGGGAGGGGGTGAAGAATTTAAAGCTTAAAAGGTCTTTGGCAAACTGCTCGCAAATAAATGGAACGCGTGAAATAATTTAACAGCAGAAAACTGTTTGGGGCTCAGAGGTCCGTGGCGCAATGGAAAATGAAACACTTTGGAGATGTAGCCGGGGGGGGGGGTTTGCAGCAGAGGGTTGAACTCGCTCCCCTCTGTCATGACACCCCAAAGGAGGGGGGTATTTGCACCCCAAAGCTCAGTGGCAGCAAAACCTACCCCAGGACATAGAATCATAGAATCACCAGGTTGGAAGAGACCCACCGGATCATCGAGTCCAACCATTCCTATCAAACACTAAACCATGTCCCTCAGCACCTCGTCCACCCGTCCCTTAAACCCCTCCAGGGAAGGGGACTCAACCACCTCCCTGGGCAGCCTCTGCCAGGGACCAATGACCCTTTCTGTGAAAATTTTTTTCCTAATGTTCAGCCTAAACCTCCCCTGGAGGAGCTTGAGGCCATGATAGTGCACACCTGGGATTTGCAGCATCAGCTGGAGGTAGATGATCTTGCAGCCACCTGAGGTGGCTTGCAGGGACAGTGCAGGGCGAACACCGAGCTCTGGAATGAGCTAGAGAAAAGGAGGCTGAGGGGAGACCTTATCACTATCTACAACTGCCTGAAAGCAGGTTGTAGCGAGGTGGGTGTTGGTCACTTCTCCCAAGTAACAAGTGATAAATCAAGAAGAAATGGCTTCAAGTTGCGCCAGAGGAGATTTAGGAAAAAATTCTTCACCAGAAGGGTTCTCAGGCTCTGGAACAACTGCCCAGGGAGGTGGTTGAATCACCATCCCTAGAGGTGTTTAAAAGATGGGTAGACAAGGTGCTCAGGGATCTGAGTAATGGACAGGTGTGGTTGGACTTGATGATCTCAAAGGTCTTTCCCAACCTAGTGACCCTATGATTTTGCAAAGAGGCACCCCCAAACCAGGCATGCAAAGGGGAGCCACCCCCGCATCACAGTTGGTGATGGAGCCCACCAGCAAAAGCCATCCCATGGGATGAGCCACCTCGCTCGAGCATCCCTGCCCGGGGACATCGCGCTTCCCTGGGATCAGACGTGGGAGCAGCTGGGATTTTAGATGCTGGTTAGGTCTGGATGGCAGCTGCACGGAGGTCGTTTCTCGCTCGCTAATGGAGGTTGCAAGTCAAAGCCGAAGCCTCGGTGGAAATCTAGTGAAAATTACCTCTTTACAGCACTTGGCGTCTGCTGCGTGGGAGGCTGGGGGCCCTGCCAGCACGGGGCCCCCCCTTGGCAAGCCCCACACCCGGGCTTCAGCAGCCGAAACCCCTCTGAGTCCTTCCTACTAATGGAAGCACAGCGGGAAAGGGCAAGAGCCGGAACAGCGGGCTCGGTGGCTGCTCAGCTGAACCTGCACGGCTCTGACCCAGCCGTGCGGGGACTGTTGCCTTTGCAAATGGGGCAGGACCAGTCGCTCCCCAGTTCCTGGTGGCGAGGCAAGCCCCAGGTTTCCCAGCGTTGGTGCTCCCAGATGGAGAAAGGGTTTGGAGTTGACCCTCAGCATCCCTGAGCATCCCTAGGGCAGCGCTCAGGCAGGCAGCATCGCCCGAGGCTGGAGGTCACCCAGGCTGCATTCAGCACCCCAAAACTCATCCACGTCATGGGTGGAAAGATTTGTGTCTTTTCTAACACACTGGGGCAATTTAAGGCTTTTTAAATGAAGCACACTGGGCCCATCCTGCTCTGCACAAAGCCCCAGCGCCTCCCTCTCCCCATCCTCCCCCCATGTCACCTTTCATTATTCAGTAACGTTATCCTTCACGTTTTCCCCCTTCCCCTGCAATTTTTTTTTTCCCTTTAGCGGAAATTGTAATCAGTGGAAGATAAATACGCTGAAGGCGGCTGAGGGAACGGCTCAGGAGTCCCCTCTGACCTCAGGCTTGGACAATCCAGCCGATGCCTCCAGCCACACCTCAAATGAGCCCCTAAGATTCAAACTGACAAAGGGAGGGGTTTGCCTTTCTCCGTAACCTCCCCGAGAACGGCTTTAGGGCAGAAGAAACACAGCAGCAACCAGTTTTAACTTTGCACGAGCACAAACTCTCATTCCTGGAAGCCTACGACTGCTCGCCCCGTTGAAGTGCCAGCGAATCCAGGTCGATCCCATTCCCATGGATGGGTGCAGGGAGATGTCAGGGAGTTCTTTGGGTTTGATGGCGCCAGTGGCACAGGGACATGGACCCAACTCATCTCCTTCAGGTACCGCAGAGTGCTTAGCGAGGCTTGGTTTGGTAAAGCTGATTAAAGCTGTTATTAAAGCATCTTTGATAGAAGCCATCCAGCCCGACTTTGCACGCTGTAAACCTGTCAGATGCACGCCACCAGCAATTAGGGTGGCATTTATCTGGTCCCATAAGCCTGTGATGCCGGAGCTAATTTGGAAAATATGTTGATCCGTTACTAAAATTTGTCTTTGAGCAGAGCAGAGGATCCAGGCAAGCTCCCCAGGCATGGAGCTGCCTCTCTCAAGTATGGAGATGGAGTGGAAATTGGGGCGGGAAACGAACATAGTGGACAATTGAGTTGAAAACAAAAGGTTTCTCAGGGGAACTGGGGACCTCTGGGCTATGCTAGGGTGCAGCGTGTTTTAGGGGAGGTTTGAACATGTGGGGAAGGGGTTTTGATCATATACATCCTCCAAAAAGCTCCCTGGAGCTTCTCAGGGGGGTTGTGATGCAGGAGAAGGTCCCTCCGTTAAAACCAGTAACAGGGGCTAAACAAAATGCCCCAACCCAGGCACTACCCAGGGCTTGCAGCTCCCCAACCACCAAGAAAAAACAGCACGTGGATGCATCGTGACCCAGTTCTGGTCTTAAATCTCAAGAGCTGCCAGCTCTGTACAGGAACCAGCTCTGGTGGCCATTTAGCTGTTGACTCTGCAGGTCTGGAGAGATGGAAACGAGCCAGAAACAGAGCCAGATCCTAGGGAGGTGGGCTGAGAGTTAACTTAAGAAACCTTTCCTCCTCGCTTTCAGCCAAATTAGAAAGGGTAAGAGAAGCCCTCACTTATGGAAAAGTCCTATGGCCAGAATTTAAATTGGGGATGAAACCAAAGGAGGTTTATAAATTTTATTTATACATTTACTAGAGTTCTGCTCAAATCATTGCCAGTTCGGTGGGGGGCAGCGGGTGCCCTTGGTGATGGCACTTTTTGAACAAAGCCCCAGTCTATAATTTCCCCATAAACCCCTACAGGGTGGCCATAAATCTGCAAGGAAACATCTCTCACCCTGTTACATCCTGTAGCTCCTTCCCAGCCTGATGGTTCCCATTTTGGTCCTCGGCTCCTGGAAAACCCAGGGACAACTGTGGCTGGACTTCATGTATTTTAATCCAGCGGCTCGTTAGCTTGCTGAAGGAAAACAGGACCAAAAAAGGAGTTTAAGTAAAAGGGACAACTGGAAAGCAGAGACTGGCAGAACATTTGAAGCTGCAGGAACAAGGGCTGGAGAGAATCTGGAGAATTTTATTTGTGAGCCTTTAAATACGAACAGCGGCAAAGGGCAGCCTGAGATTTCCTGGCCGGGGAAAGGGCTTCAAACCCACATGTATTCAGGGAAGGCGCCGTCCATCCTGTCTTTACCCTACCAAGAAGGCCGTGTCCCAAATACAGCAGCACGGGCTGTTTCCAGCCCAAGGAATGGTCAACAAAGGTCCAAATGCATCTACAACACAATAAAAGACCCAGAGAAAAGCCGACAGCTGCAGCGAGGTCCTGGGAGATAGACGGAGCTTGTTTTCCTTCCCTTCCCATCCAGGGATGCTCTCCTCCCACCAAGGTCCCATCCTTGTTACAATGATGAAGCATCTTTGCATGTGCCTGGGAGATGGGGAACGGGGCCAGTGGTGGCACCCAGGTCCCAGCTCTGCAGTAGCTCTAAGTTCGGACCCTGCTTTGGGTAGAAGGCATCTAGTCTCAGGGACAACCTGCCAGCAGATACTGGGATTTCTCTGGTCCTCACGGCTCATTTCAGGATGGGAAAACCCTTGAGAACGGTATATTCAGGCACAAAGGGACCTTAGGAGCTTGATGGAAGACTTGCTGGTGGAGGTTTCATGGCTTGAATTACTCAGAATTAAGGTCCAAGGAGGTTTTTCTGGCCTTAAAGATCTTGGAACCTGTAGTTACCTCCTGCTCAACAGCTTGGTGGCATCTTGAAGCAGAAGAGTTAATATCTTTTCCAGTAGATTTTGTTTCTTGCTCAAGTATAATCTGAAAACACTGCACGTCTATTTAATAAGTATCAAGATAGCTTATTAGCAAGTATTTATTTCTTGACCATATTCAGGGAGTGGTAAGTCCTGCCGTCGCGGCTTCTGCAGTGATACAGAGCAGAAAACCCCAATATAACCCCGCTAGGAATCAGAATGTCATAAAACTATTAACATTTCAAATCATTCCAAAATACTTTCCCACCAGTAGGTACAGATTAGATCCAGATGCTTTATTAACGGAAAGAATAATTAACCAATACCTCCATAAGGAAGAACGACAGCGAGATGCGTTCCCCGTGAAGCCTTTGCAGGCAGCTGACGACGTATCTCAAAAAAAAAGACTTCATAAACTTGCCTAAACCTGATGATATTAGTGACAAAGAGGAGATTAATCTCAGCCTGGCTGAAAGCCCAAGATCAATACTGAGAAACCAAGCTACACCCTCAGCTTCATGTTTCCATGAGCCAGCAAAGCCAGAAATAAACACTGCAGAGGCTGAGCTCTGCAAGACGCAGAGTCGTTCATTCCTAGCTCTGAAGACCAGAGCTGGATGAGCAGATGCTTGGCTGCAGCGCTCTGTCACCTCGGGGACACGCCACAGCCAGGGACGTGGGATCCGAGACCCGCATCTCAGAGATGCTTTGGTCTTGAATTTCATAGAATCGTAGAATCACCAGGTTGGAAAAGACCCACCAGATCATCGAGTCCAACCGTTCCTATCAACCATTAAACCATACCCCTCAAATTTCCATCGCTGTCCATGAAAACGTGACCTAAACCCTTAGCAAGAGCCAAGTCAAAGACACCCTGTGGATGTGTCCCTGTTGGGGGGGTGCGAGACACAGTCCCAGCAGTTTGTGCCAAGTGCTGCCCCAGAACGGTATTTAAAATCGGGTCCAGGTGGTTTTAGCCAGACACAAAACCCCCAAAGGTCTTTGTAAATATTTGGTTTAACCCTAAGCTCCAGCAGGTCCTGAAAGAGGTTTTCATCCTCATGGACCCCACAGGGTTGCCGGGATGCTGCTCCCTACCGAGAGCCCCAGGAGGGTTCGAGCCCTACTGGGACCCCACGTGGGGTCTCGCGTGAATCTGGCTCATGTGGTCTCCTCTGTGCTTTCCTCTCAGGTGAGAGCCTGAGCCCGAGCCGCGGGACAGCCAAGAGGAAGAAGAAGCAGAGGAGGAACCGCACCACGTTCAACAGCAGCCAGCTGCAGGCGCTGGAGAGGGTCTTCGAGAGGACGCACTACCCTGATGCCTTCGTGCGGGAGGAGCTGGCAAGGAGGGTCAACCTCAGCGAGGCAAGAGTCCAGGTGAGCAAAGGTTTGTGTGGGAGACAACTACACCCTCTGCCTTGTCTCCAGGACTGTCCCCTCTCTCCCTTCACCCCGTACATGACCACGATGGGTAGGACAGGAGGTTGGGACATCCCTGCTCGCATCGGGTCCCCACTGACCGCCTTCCCTCCCCATGCACAGGTCTGGTTTCAGAACCGGAGAGCCAAGTTTCGCCGCAATGAGAGGGCTATGCTGGCCAACAGATCAGCATCGCTCCTCAAATCCTACAGCCAGGAAGCAGCCATTGAGCAGCCCATGGCACCACGACCCACCGCGTTGACCCCAGAATATCTCTCCTGGACCAGCACCTCCCCGTACAGGTAGGTGCAGGCGCTGGAGGAGCTGGGGAGGTGGTGGCCGTGGGACAGGCTGCCTAGCTACAGCCCCACAACCACAGCAGCACAGCCCTGTGCTGAGGACACAGGGAGTTCAAAAGGAGGGTCCAAAAGGAGCTTGGCCGGCTTTGCTTTGGGAACCCATTTCAGCCCTAAGCATCCCCTGCCTGCTGCTGAGCAGGATTCTCTGTCTCCATGGAGAGAGGGCCTCAGGGCTGGAGCAGGGTCCTCGTATGAGATTCTCTTGGCCTTGTGCTGACCCTTCCCACATCTTGGCATGGGAGGTGGCATGGGTTCCTTTTGGATCCCAGCCCTCTTGTCTGACAGCTCAAGGCAGGGCCCTCTGGTGCATTGTTTGAGGGGTTCCCACATGCATCCAACCACACAAAAATACCGAAGCCTTGACTGCTCTTGTGGGAGATGCGTTAAGAGGGAACGGCCAGTCTGGCCTGGGAAGCCAGCAGGACTGTGCAGGGCATGAGGACTCCTCCGTGGGCCGTGCCTCACTCCTCCACTGCTCCCCTCCCTGCAGCACCGTGCCCTCCTACAGCTCCAGCGGGACTGCGACGCCCACCCAAGGGGTGAACATGGCCAACAGCATCGCCAGCCTGCGCCTCAAAGCCAAAGAGTTCAGCCTCCATCAGAACCAAGTGCCGACTGTGAACTGACCAGGGCAAAGCCCACCCCATGGCCTCATCCAGGATACAGCGTGGAGCTCCTGTGCCCGTCCAGGACGAACCCACTGCCCACCCAACCCATATGCCACTCATCCAATGTCTCAGCACTTCTCCTCTCCTCTTCCCTTTTGAAGGTAGAGTCGGTCCCAGGTCGAAGTGGCGCACAATTATAGCCACATATGGAGCAAACTCGGTTAGAACTTGCTTTTCCGTGCACCCTTATAATAAAGGCTATATATACACACACATACCCCCCACGCGCTCGTCAAGGACAAACAGACTTGCCAAGGGAACAAGAATTTGCTTCCAAACATGGAAGGATCTTGGACCATTGGATTTGACCAATTTGGGTATCGCGCCCAGAGAGCCAAAGAGTTATTGGGTCTCCTCCTCCTGCAGGGACCGTACGCAGCGGTGGGAGGATCATGAACCCCCTTTCTGTTGGGCTGCGACTCGTGGCACTCAACCCCGCATGCCGAAGCCGACCCACACTTTGGCTTCTTTGTGCATCGCCAGCCACGGTTCTTGAGAAAGACTTTGGGAAGCTGACAGGGGGCTGCACGGACAGCCCTCAGCAGCCTCCTGTACTACACCGCCTGCCTTTAGGAATTGCCTATGTCAATGGCATCAGGTTTTGTTCCTTCCCAGAGGGGTGAGGAGGGCTGGAGCATCTCAACAGGCTTGCTTGAAGGCTGTGAGCTCTCCCATGAGCCCGGCGGGAGCAATGCTGGTCCCCAAACAGGCACCGCTGCCCTGCCTCAGTGGTCTTGCCAGCAATTCTGCAGAGCCCCAGGTCATTGAACCATCCCAGGGAAAGAGAAAATTGGAAAAAGCTGTTGGATTTCAGCTGAGTAGGCGGCTCCCAGTGCTTTGTGCCAACGGCAAAGCAGGCTTCGCCTTCCGGAGGCACAGCCTCCCCATCAGCAGCTCCACAGATGTGTGTGGGGATCCGGGGCTGGCGACTCCGTAGGGGTGGGCTTTTTTGGTTTTGCAGAAAGGAAGTGGTTTCCCCCTCATCCCACCCTGCCGTGCAGCCTAATGAGGTTGCAAAGCGGAATGTTCAGGGGATGGATGCAGGGTAGGCAATCTTGCCTCAGGCTTACACCACCCCAGTCCTTCGCCCGTGGGGCTGAGCCCGAGACAGACGCACCCTCCACCTTCCCCTGCTGATGCTGCAGCAGTGGGAGACGAGCCAGAGCGATGGAGGTTTGACCTGTGGATAAAGTCCTGTGGAAACCAGACCACCCTTTCCTACCCGCTGCAAAGATCCACCAGCCAAGCGTGGGGACACCACCAGCTCAGACAAGTGGCTTGGACAGAGGAGGCACCGGCCCTGCTTGCCTAAAAGGGCTTAGCCTCGCCAGGGATTGTAGTGGCAGAACCAAGGACAGACACAGCAATTGCTAAGGTGCTGCCTCCAGATGAACACCCTCCAATGTGTGATGCCAAGGCTGAAAGTGCCCACCAGAGTCCTTCCTGCTCCCAGAAGCATCCTCTCCCTCTCCCAGCAGGGCTCTCGCTGCAGCAGCACGTGGTACCCAGAGGCTGCAATGACACCAGGACCCTTGGATTCACCCACTGCCTGGAGCTGAAGACTCAACGGAAGGACCAGGAGAGGAGCGAGTGACTTCTCCAGCTGGGGGTGAACCGGCCCCTCCATCCTTCCCCAGATTTCTCTGCTCTACTTCACACAGCCCCCAGTCAGAAACACCTTCCTCCTCCTCTCCAAGCATGGAGAGGGAACAGCCCAACCTCACCCAGGGAGCACAGTCACCCTAAACACCCATCCTGTGCTCCCCAACCCTATTTCCAGCCCTGTTTTCCACCCCCATTTGCCAGGAGGGGAGCACACAGATCCCCAGACTGCAGCGAGACACCGCACAGACACCTGATAAAGGTTGAGACATACCAGGCTAGGGGGAGAAGACAGATTCACTGTGGATCAAATCATCCACCATGAGAAACGCCGCTTGGAGTGGGAAGACGGGGCTGGGGGGGTCCTATTCCCATGGAAAGCACAGGGCTCTTTCAGTTATACAAGAAGAAACCACAGGGATATAAATGTCGCTGCCTCTTTGAGAGCATTAATGAAAATAAACCCATTTAATAGTTTGCAGATGCCGTTTCTGCAAACCTAAAAAAAGCAGGGAATAAATATTTCTTCACTAAATATCTATATGTGTATATATATTTGAAAACATTCGCTCCTAATCTTAGGGCCCCTCCTTTGCTGTGCTCTTGGCAGCTCATCGCAGCTTGTCAGTCAACACTGAAGCTGCACCGAGACGAGATGCAAATTGCACCCAGGGAGGGGTAGAAGGACAGAGGGATTATTGTAATCCAAGCTCCCTCTCACCCTTTCTATTTGTACATTTCAATTACTTGTAACAAGATCCACGGTGGATTTTTTTTTTGTTTTGTTTTCTCTTCTGCATGTCTCTGTTTTGGAAATTTTTTGTAAGGTTTTTGTAAAAACAACTCTTGTGAAATAATGGAGGAATAAATATTTTACTGAGTAGAGATGTGTTCGTGCATGTGACAAGGACGTGGCTCTGCCTGGTGGGTTCCCCACCTGCCCTGGACAAGCAGCATGGGCAGGGGACGGACTGCGCTGGGCAACGGGATGAGAGACCACCCTCTTCTCACCCACTGCAAAAATCCATCAGCCAAGCCCGGGGACACCACCAGCTCAGAGGGTTGGCTGGACAGAGGAGGCACCAGCTGTTGGTGCAGCTACAGCCACTTCAGTGCTGCACCCAGCAGAAAGGGAGCAAATCCCTGTGGTTGACATTATCCTGAGTTTTCGTCTCTTCCCACCCTGTTTTCAGCTCTAGGAGAGGGAGAATCATAGAATCACCAGGTTGGAAAAGACTCGTCGGATCATTGGGTCCAACCATTCCCATCAATCACTAAACCATGTCCCTCAGCACCTCATCCACCCAGCCCTTAAACCCCTCCAGGGAAGGTGACTCAACCCCCTCCCTGGGCAGCCTGTTCCAGTGCCCAATCACCCTTTCCATGAAAAATTTTTTCCTTATGTCCAGCCTAAATCTCCCCTGGTGGAGCTTGAGGCCATTCCCTCTCGTCCTGTCCCCTGTCACTTGGGAGAAGAGCCCAGCTCCCTCCTCTCCACAACCTCCTTTCAGGGAGTTGTAGAGAGCAATGAGGTCTCCCCTCAGCCTCCTCTTCTCCAGGCTAAACACCCCCAGCTCTCTCAGCCGCTCCTCATAAGGGGGTAGCAACAAAATGAAAGGCTTGATAGGATCGTGAATCCTCCACAATGCAGCCAGAGCTCCTCGTGTCATCCCTGAGGCAGTGAGTAAATTCACAGACACCAAGATCTTGCCTCAGAACTTTGAGCCAAGCTGGTGCCCAGGACTGTGACTGGGTGCTGGGACTCAGGGCATCCCACACACGATTTATAGATCTGATCTGTGGGACGTGCAGCCCACTGACACGTGTTGACCCACTCCAGCAGCCACGGTCCCACACACCAACAGCTTAACCATGCCCATTGTTCTGCTCCACTACTGCTCTGTAAACATTTATTCATTCAATAAGGGAATTGTAGGTTATTAAGGTCATTTGCCCACCCTTCTGCCTAGCCACAGGCAGAGAATATCACCAAGCAGCATCCTCATGTCCTCAGCATGTGGCCAACGCAGAGCATCCCTTTGGAGGTCATCCAGCCCAGAGTCAAAAGATCCCTGGAAGTGAAAAGCTTGTAGATCCTCAGGCAGATTCTTCCAGTGACTCATTACTGTTAACCGCTGGAAATATGTCACTTATTTCCTGCCTGAACCGTCCCAGCTTCAGTTCAGCTCCCACTGGAGCAGAAGTTCTCAACCCATGGTCCAGCAGCTCCCAGGAGTTGATGGGCTCGTTCTGCGAGCCAGAAGGAAGCCCCGAGAGCTGCAGCTCACCTGGCAGGGTCTGCACTTCACAGGGGAGGGATGTGCCGGGGGAAGGATGCCAGCAAAGAGCTCAAAGGCACTGTGCTACCTCTTCTCCTCCTCCAGCACGGGGGAATTTTTCCTCCTAGGAAGCAGTCTATCACGGACACATCCATCATCGGAACAGATTTCTGTAGGAGAGCTGCTCGCCCTCTACACACCACGACTTCAGGTGGTTGGGGGAGATTGTAAGAACATCCTCAGTGAGTTGCGCTTCCTTTCTCGAAGCAGCAGGACTTCAAGCAAAGGGCAAGTCTCAGCTGACGGAAGGACCTCCCTGTACCCCGTTTCCATGTTTCTGACCCCACAGCCCAACACTCGTGCGCGGGTTTCTGACTGATGAAAACAGAAGTTTGGCCCTTGCAATATTTTAATGAGAATGTAGTTTTTTTATTGTCATCACTGTGAGCTGCCACAGCAGTGAGATGAAGCAGCGCTCACATTTCCCAGCTCGCAGGGATGCCAGCCTGGTTATCCCTGTCCAGAATGAACTGTACAGACACCCAGCGGTTACTGCAGCCTCCTCTCCCGCTACCCTTGCGCTGAGCCCTTCTCCCTCTGGTGGCAAGAGGAAGGTCTGGAGACCCTCCAAGCCTTGCTGTCACCACCTCCGATCTGCAGAAATGTATCTACATATGACAGCAACATGTCACCTCCCGGCAGCTGATCCCCTCCTGTCCTGGTCACTCCAAACTCTGCACTTCATCAGGAAGGAGCATCTCCTCCCTGCGGCTGATACAGCATTT
This sequence comes from Phaenicophaeus curvirostris, assembly GCF_032191515.1. Taxonomy (NCBI): domain Eukaryota; kingdom Metazoa; phylum Chordata; class Aves; order Cuculiformes; family Cuculidae; genus Phaenicophaeus; species Phaenicophaeus curvirostris. The sequence continues at coordinate 7,528,647 of NC_091411.1, forward strand.
TACTCACTGCTGCTTCTTTCCAAACCCCAAAAGGAATTAACCCAAGGGCGCAGCAAAGCATTGGAGAAGCTGGCTGCTGGGGTGAAGTGCTCTGCAGTAATTTGGGAAGCAGGGAGGAAGCAAAGTTCACTTTGTAGTGGGTGTTAAAAGCCAAGGGAGAGTTATTGCACACAGATGCACAGCGTGGCCAGGAGAGAGGCAGAGCGTTGTGTCTGCCTGCTCCTGAGAGGCTGACGGGCACAGGAGCAGATATGATCCCCTCAAGGAATCATAGAATCGCCAGGTTGGAAAAGACGCATCAGATCATCGAGTCCAACCATTCCCATCAAACACTAACCCATGTCCCTCAGTGCCTCGCCCACCCGTCCCTTAAACCCCTCCAGGGAAGGGGAATCAACCCCCTCCCTGGGCAGCCTCTGTCAGGGACCAATGACCCTTTCCATGAAAACTTTTTTTCCTAATGTCCAGCCTGAACCTCCCCTGGTGGAGCTTGAGGCCATTCCCTCTCGTCTTGTCCCCTGCCACTTGGAAGAAGAGCCCAGCTCCCTCCTCTCCACAACCTCCTTTCAGGTAGTTGTAGAGAGCAATGAGGTCTCCCCTCAGCCTCCTCTTCTCCAGGCTAAACACCCCCAGCTCTTGGAAAAAGAGCTCTAAGTTCATTGAGTCCAATCATTAACACAACACCATTAAACCATGTGCTGAAGTGCCACGTCTACACGTTTTTTAAGCCCCTCCAGGGATGGTGACTCCACCACTTCCCTGGGCAGCCTGCTCTGATGCTTCATCACTATTTCAGTAAAGAATTTTTTCCCTAATATCCAGCCTAAACCTCCCCTGGAGCAACTTGAGGCCATTCCCTCTTGTCTTAGCGCCTGTTACTTGGGAGAAGAGACCAGCACCCACCTCTCCGCCCCCTCCTCGCGGAGCATCCCTGCCTCCACCGCCCCAACCCCGGGGCTGGGGGCTCTAGGGACAACCTGGGGACAACCAGGGGACAGCCTGGTCCCCCCGCAGCCACACGAGGGAGCTGCAGCCCCGCTCAGCGCAGCCCTGGAACCCCGGCTGGGTCTGGGGTGCAGAACTGAGCTCCCTGCATCATCCTGCTCTGCTCCACATCCTTCCCCGAGCCTGGGACCCCCCCGTCCCGCTCCCTCTTCCCTGCCTGGAGCTGGGTCTGGCATCCGCGTCACCTCATAGCTCAGCTCCGGAGCCAGGAAGGGAAAAATCAGGTGGATAAAGTTTTCCCCGTGCCACCTTCATCCTTGCTGATGCCACAGAGGAGCTAGGGGCAGGGGGCTTATCCAGGTTATCTTTTCCAGGGGACTAATCGCTGCGTTGCCTGTGCCTGTAGAGCTGGTTCTTCTCGCTTTTCTCCCTCTGGGAATCCCAATTCCTCAAGAGGAAAAAGGGATTTTTGTAGCAAAACCTTACAGCACAGAATGGATGAGCCCTACACCTGCTAGAAGAAGTGGGAGATTTGGGGAAGGCAGAGTGACTTTTGTCAGAGGGAAGACGCTCGAGTGTGGATCTTCATCCCAGACCCCACAAAAGGAAAAATTTGGATGAAGACAAGACCCCCAGGAAGCAGCATAGGAAGGTTAGGAAGGGGTAAGCCCAAAACTCAGGGGTAGAGGCGATCCTGGGGTTGAACTGGCTGGAAGCGCGTGGGAGGGAAAGTGGCTTGTGGTGGGTCTCCGCTCACTCTCCTCCCACCTCCAGACACCTTGGGCTCAGCAGAAGACAGGAACCAGCAGTGTGAATGAATCGTATTCAAATATCGGAGCACCAGCCTCTGAGCTCTTCAGCCCCAGGTGGGTTTTGCAGCGTTACCACCTCAGCTCTGAGCCAGGTGTGAAAACCAAATACATAACAGACCTCAGACACATCTCCCCCGTGTTCCGAGGCCGGAGGAGGAAACTGGGAGCTCTGGGCTTTAGGATATTGCTTGGGAAAGGGAAGGGGATGCTGTAGCTCATCAGTTGTCCTGCACACAGCAAACACTCCTGGCAGTCCCACCAGCCTTGGTCCTGGGAGAACCCTGATGGGGCTCGGACTGGCCACGCAGCGCAGAGCGAGCTCCCTCCTGCCGCTCTCCAACCTCCGCAGCGCTTCAAATTAAGCACAATGCTTGGGCCTCTCTGAAGTTTGCCTCGTGGGATTTTTCTGTTTGTTTTTCTGAAGTTCACATTCCCAAGCTTTTCCCTGCAGCCAGTACAGCAGGTTTGTTTTTTTTTTAATAAAAAAGAAGAAAGCGGAGCTCTGCACATAACCTTGGCTTCCCTGAGCAGGGAACCAGCCCCAGGCACCAATCAGGCTGAAGGAGCTGGCAGAAACAGGGGCTGGGGGGTTCTGCAGCCCCATTTCTTCCTTTCCATGCCAATATCTCAATCCAAGCTCCATCCCTAACCACAGCAAAATGTATTAAATATATTGGAGAGAGTCCCTTTAGTCTCTACCTTTCTTATTTGAAAGCAGAAAGCATGAAAGAAAGAAAAAAACCTACCAAATGGAGCTATTTTGTCCATCTCAACCAGCTAACACAGACAATAACAGGGCAGCATCACCTAAACACCAGCAGTTTCAGGAAACAGGGCAAAACCAGAGAAATTAAGCTTTTGCTCCCCAGAGAGCTACCAGGTAAAGGAGGGGACTGCTGAGCTTGAAAAACACAGGCTTCTTTGCAAGTCATAACCACAGAAATGAGAGCAACCACATCTTACCTGAACTTTTCCAGCCCTCCAGGATTTAAGCGCAAGCTTGACCTCTTGGGGAAGAAGCACCTGGCTGAGCACAAGGAGGGTGTGAAGAAAGCTTGTGAGGACAAAGCATGTCAGACCTGCTTTGCATAAACTGGGATAGAGGAGGAATAATTGGACACCAAGCTTCGTAGCAACCTGCTACCTTAGGAAGGAAAGGAGCACAACTACTTCATTAGCTCCAGTTCTGCTGAATTTAAAGGATTAGCACAAACAATGCACACCTGGGAAAGAGCTTCCTCTTCAGGGTACATAGACCAAGAAGAAAGGGACATCTCTTTAGGAGTTGTGGGGCACTCCAGGCTCTGCAATGGGGCTTAGCGAAGCGCTTCGCAGCTGGAGAGCCGTCCTGCTGGGGCTGGAGCCAGCTGCTACCCAGCTGCATCTGCTGCTCCCGAAGGAAGGATGTATCAGAGAACAATGATTTGTTTTTATTGGGAATATTTGCTTCCTGTCACCAGGATGCATGTGCAGCAGCAGCAAAATGTACAGGAGTTCGGGACCTGCACCATGTGAGGCAGAAAAGGCTTGTTAAGAGGGGAATTTATTAGCCAGACATCTGTTAAGGCTCTGTTGGCCAAAAGCAAACTGCAGAACCTGCAGTCCTGCTCACTTTCCATACACAGTGGGCCCTGCATCCCCCATCGGAGAGCTGCGCACTCTGCTCCAAACCTCACCAAAGAGCTTAGCCTAAGGCTGGGGTCAGGAGTTCCTGGTACAGGAGCTGCTACCCAAGCCGGGCACGGGCTCAGAGCATCGGTATGTGCTGATGTCTCACCTCACGCTTTGTGCACACAGGTGTTAAGTGAGTTAAAAACACCTCTGAGAACAGCAGAGTTAAAGGAACAGCTTTCGTGCTTCGGACACGTGGAAAGGGAATTTATTTTCTGCTCATTTTGGTTTCCTCCTGTGATTTTAGCAAACTCTGTGTCGTTTTTAGAGGAGAGAGGAGGCACTAAACAGCAGAGCCTTCTTCCTGCCTTGTCCTCCAAAGGGGTTGCCTGGACCAGCCCTCAGCTCTTCATTACAGCTACACAACAGGAGCTCAGGAGGGTTTGTCATCCTGCGATACTCTTGTCCCAGCCTCTCATCTCCATCCTGACGGCTTTCAGAGCAGTGGTATCCTCCTCCTGCCAGGAGGTTCAAAGCCACTCTGCTCCTTTCCAGAGCTTTCTGCAAACACCAGCTAATCCAGGCTGCGCATGGCTTGGCAGCAGCGGAGACCAGGAAAGAGCTGAAAGAAAACACCCCCAAAGTGGTCACGGCACATTCCCCAAATTGCAACGGGCTGTTCTGCGGCCAGAAAAAGGCTACAAACAGAGCGAGAGAAATTCAGTCTGCTGCCCTGGGAGTGTTTTTAGGCACCAGCAGCATGTGAACGCGGACACCGCCCCTGGGAGAAAGCTCTGTCTGCAAACAGCAAACCCTCTGTTTTGTGTGAGCATCTCAGTCTTTCCAGAAGTCCCAGAGCTTTGTGTCCGACTCTGTACGCAGGGTAAGCGATTCCTGACGGCTGCTCCAGGCACATCCCTCTGCATCTTGCCACGGCGAGGCTGAGATGGAAAAGCCACAGCTGCTGCTGGCTGGGAGCTGCTGAACACTGGCCAAGGGGTGTTCTTGCTGGGACAGACCAGCTCGTGCCTGCAGTGAGGCTCCCAGCAAGGAGCTGTGTCGTGTGGCGTGAGCTGAGGCAATGCTGGGAGCACTGAACCGCACCAGTGGCTTTGCAGCATCACCCCGGAGATTTTGACTTGCACGTCACGCTGCCTGGCAGGCACCTGCCTCCTGTCCTCCTCATCATGGGGAGAGGGAATGGTTTAGAGTTTGATAGGAATGGTGGGACTCGATGATCCAGCGGGTCTCTTCCAACCTGGTGGTTCTATGATTCTATAACCAAGGGACCCTCCCCTCTCCACAGACCCACACAGCCAGGCAGGAGGAGGCTGGATGTTTTATAACCCCCCTCTGCCATCACCCACCAAGAGATTCTATGGGGCCCTCGTGGCTTTCTCTTCCTGATTCACAGGGTGAGTGACCAAGGGGAAAGGGCACATCTTCCCCTTCCCAGTTCCAAATGCATTTGGGCCAGAAAACATTCTTTTCTTCAAGGAATCCCTTCCTCGAGGGGCAGTCTGAGTGCTTAGTCCCACTATCCTTAGCAGAAGCAAGAGAAACCTGCCTCCTCATCCCTTCCCCGCTCCATGAGGAGACACGTCCTTTCTCTTTGGTGACTTCCTTGCTTGGTTTCAATAGCACAGGGACTTTATCAGGGCTGCACTGAGCATCCCTGGGGTGCAGGTGGCCTCCCTGGCAACCTACCACATGCCCGCACACATGGACCACCCGGTCCAGCCAGGGAAACCGGCTGAGCGCAGCACGAGGGGGTTTGGAAGGCTGGTTTCTTTGGGTGTTACCAGTACGGGGTGGTGGCCAGGAGAATCTGCAGAGCCATGGAGAAGCAGGGCAGCTGTGCCACGCTGTAAGCTACCGAGCGCGTGGGCGCCTTCAGCTGCAGGAGGTAGGCGATGGTGTGGACGATTCGCCCCGCGCAGAAGATGAAGAAGTGGATCCTGGCCACTGCAGGACTGGGATCCAGCAGGGAGTAGACAGCTCCAAGGAAGAGGAAGGGAAAGATGTTCTCCATGTCATTGCGGTGGGCCCTGAAAAGGGAAATAAGATTGCTCCTTTTCACCAGGCTTCTAGCCAGAGCACCAGCCAAGGGTGCGGCTCCATCAGACAGGGTGGATGCAACCCCCAAAGGAGTCAGATCCCCTAAAACATGCAGGCAGCGGGATTTCACACCCGTTGTCTCTCGCTTGGGATGCCGTGCTACCAAAGGTTACCCTCCATGACTGGGACACCTTTGCCATAACGGATGACATGACAGCTCCAAAGTTACTGCTTTTAAATAAACAAAGTGAAAAAAGACCCTGCAAAGCTATGAAAAGCTCAAAGCTGGTGCGGTGCCAGCATGGCACAGCCCCAAAACCGACCACGTTAAACAATAACGAGGCGGTTTCCAGGCTGTGATTTCTCCAGAGGAGAAATTCCCAGGATGAAAGGGGTCATGGCTCTGCTCCAAGGGACTGGGGAGGAGCACCCCAGACACCCGCTGCACCATGCCAGCACCTAATTGCACCAGAGCCAGGCGGAAGGGATGGCAGTGGCCATGCGATGACACACTGACGGGGCCAAACCTTGTGCTCTCTCTAAACGTGCACCTGCCTGGATGTCACAGCATCACCTGCTACTGCCCACACCACAACCGCTACAAAAGCAGGAGTGGATCGTGCCATGAGCACAGGCTGTGTCCTTCCTCCCCCAGGTACAGTCACAGAATCACCAGGTTGAAGAGACCCACCGGATCATTGAGTCCAACCATTCCCATCAATCACTAAACCATGTCCCTCAGCACCTCGTCCACCCGTGCCTTAAACCCCTCCAGGGAAGGGGAATCAACCCCCTCCCTGGGCAGCCTCTGCCAGTGCCCAATGACCCTTTCTGTGAAAAATTTTTTCCTGATGTTCAGCCTGAACCTCCCCTGGTGGAGCTTGAGGCCATTCCCTCTCATCCTGTCCCCTGTCACTTGGGAGAAGAGCCCAGCTCCATCCTCTCCACCATCTCCTTTCAGGTAGTTGTAGAGAGCAATGAGGTCTCCCCTCAGCCTCCTCTTCTCGTCCTTCGAAGGAGGAAAACTGCTCTCCAAAGCAGTGAGGCTGCCCTCGCTTTCCCACCACTTCCATGTCTCCTTCTTTTTCTCCAAGAGCTGCTTTCTGCAGCACAGACCCTGGCCCCGTGCTTTGGTGAGGGGGACTCTTGGCTTGTGTCCTGGCTGGTGGGTTCAGATCTGGGCTGGAGAGTGACCCAGGCATGAGACTCAGTTGCCTTTTCACTGTTATCTCTGAAGGTCTGAGAGGCAGAGATGAAGCCTTGGTAAGAACTGCAGCTGCTTCCCCATTCCTGCGCCCCAGGACATTTAAATCTTCACAAAGCCCAGAGAAAACCGTAAGCTATTTTCTCCCTGAAGCAAAGGCCAAGATGCCTGCGCTGCTCTTCTGCACAAGCTGAGAAGTGGCCAGAAAGTTTTAGAACGTTCAGTTACAGCTCGTTAGTGCAGACACAGGCTGGGACAGCCCTGGCTGAAAACTGACTTTGGAAAAGAAAGAGGGCTGTGTTTTAACTGCCCCACCAAACACTGGTTTCTTCAGGCCAAAAGCTTCTGCGTCAGAAATTTCCAACACCGAGTGCCCTGTTCTTTTTGAGGGTGACTCTTGTCCCCAGGCAGGATCCGTCTCTGTGTGACGGAGCAGGAGCTGCAGGGAAGGGCTCCAGTCTCCCAGGTTGTGCCAAACTACTCGTCCTCGCTGTCTAGCCTGGGGATGGGGACATGAACAAGGCTCCAGGTCCAGCAGCTGATTCACATCACCATGTCACACAAAATGACCCGTGTGCTGAACTCCAGCATCCCTTGCTGCCCCCTCCTCACACCAAAGCCCAGGCCAAGGCACCTGCTGCTAAATATTGTACCTCAGCTCGTTCCATCCCCAGCTTTGCTGAAACACGAAGGGAATGCACAGGCTGTTGTACCCCCCAAAAAAGCTACTCCGAGGGCTTTCAGCACCCCACCATCCCCACAACAAGGGGCTTTCTCCTACCTGCTCTTTCACCTCCACGGGGAACAGTCCCTAGCTTAAAAGCCACATCCCCAAGCAAGGGGATGAACATGGCAAGGAACATTCTTAAAACCCTATTTCACTTGCTCTCTGGGTGTGATTTTGGGACAGCACAGAGGAATTGACCTGGAGAAGACATTAAAATGAGTCCTGCTGCTGTAGGAGGACTTAGTGGGAATGAGCTGATCAGAACCCAGGCTGTGAACAGGCCAACAGGGACTGTCCCCGAGTGCTTTAACTGCACAAATCACATCCCAGATTTCCCCAGGTCTTTAATGCAGCTCTGGTTATTTATTTTTACAGAAAGTTTTTCTTCTCTGACTAGTCAAAGTAAGTTCATGATTATTATTACTACTATTATTATCTTTTTCTTCACAAGGGAACAGCTTGTTTCTCCTTTTCCTCCCTCTGCAAGCCCACAGATTAGGTGGCACTGGATGTTTTCTAAAGCAAATCTTGCAAGCAGTGAGAAGTGAGCAGCGTGGTCCCCCACCTACAGCAGAGCTGGCAGCTGAGGGTTCAGTGCCAGCAGGGGACGGCTCCAACCCCTTTTCCCACACATCACCAGCCCGTGGAGATCCAGCCCAACCTCCTGGGGAAAGGGGACAGCAAAGCAAGCCCAGGGCTGAATACCTGATATAAGGTTTGCCCCATTAGGGAGACAAAAGTTATTGCCATGGTGTCCAGCCTCTTCCCAGACCCCTAAATGGAGGACTGTGACTAGTCACATACTTCCAGTGATGGCCTGGTTCTCCTGTCCAAGCTGTGCAGAGATCTGGGAGGGTTCAGGGTCCTTCTGGAGCAGGGCACGAAGAGCCTGTGGATGTGGGTATGGGACAAGCTCCCTGAGGCTTGCGGGATTTTGCCTATCTAGGAGGGAGTTTCATAGCGTCCGAGTCAGATTCCAAACCCAGCTCCTTCCACATATCCTCACTCCAGCACACACCATGCTTCCATACATTAAATACACCATACATTAAATATTAAGCTGCCACAGTGTGCAGGGTCCTGCAGCCGAGCTCCAAGCATCCAACCCATCGAGGTAATTACTTCACTAATGAGCCCTTTAGCTTCCCACTGCTGCTTTGCCAGCAGCTACCAGGGAAATGCCAGCCCCGCTGCGTACTCGCCTGCGGCACCGCTCCACATCGGGGTCCTCACGGTAGTACTGCAGCCCCCCGTTCCGCAGCGCGTCCTCCGGGTTTGCAAACACCTGCAAGAGAGAATCCCTGTAATAGATGTGCTCGTAAAGTTCTCAGGAGCTTTACAGGTAGAAGCTTTGCCCCAAGACCAGTGGGGATTTCTTCCTGCCCAAGGAGACCTTCCAGCACCTGTTTCTCACCACTCTTCACAAACACAAGAGCAACTTCACTTCCATGTGTATGGTCCTAGAGGTTAAACTCCACAGGGTTTCTCTTATTCTCTGAAAAACCCAATTCTGCCTGCTGAGCAGATCCCAAATCAGGGGCTTCAAAGGAGATCCAGCCTCACCCCAGTCTGCTTCTCCCCATGAAACCCATCAAAAGGAGACTTTGCTAGCCACCAAGTGAGATTGTTGCCAGCACCAAACACCAAACGAGGCATCCAAAAGATAACGAGACTGACAGATTACTTCACCCTATAGAGAAAGAATATTCCCCAGCTGGCTTTTTAGCAGTGATGCTGTGCAACTGAAACCAGCCCTGGGGAAATCGGATCCTACACTAACAAACCTAGAAGTGAAAATAATTTATACAAGCTCCCCATCTATGCTCAGAAGATACCACAGGGACCGGGTTACATGCAACAGCTTCACTCTGCAGCCTGGCAAGGATCCTGGTGCTTTCTTTAATCCCAGGGCCGGAGCATCACTCAGATACACAAAGGGAGAAGCCAAATCATCCGTTACAACGATGCTGCAGCACAGGAATAGCTCTTTGTATTTTATCTGAGAGCAGAAACCTCTCCCTCTATTTCATTGATGCAGTCAGAAACTCCTCAACTACCTTAAAACAGATTTTACAGACAGCTGAATTTTGCCATGAGTTCAATTTGGGTTGCGGGCAATAAAAGGTCTGGTTAGCCCCGTTTCCAGACGGCATCTAGAGCTCCTGGTCCTCCCTGTATTTCCCCTTTGCGCCCCAGAAGTATTTCCTCCAGCTATGTTTTTATTCTCCATAACTTCCCGCTCTCCTGGAGCATTGACACAGCGATTCAGCCTCTGGAAGCACAAAAACTTTCTGCTACATTGCAAGAAAAAAAAACGACCATTGCAATAATTTGTTCTTAAACCTTTTTTTTCTTTCCTCCTTTTCTTCCCGACATGGCAAACTGACTGTAAACAGTCTCTTGCCAGAAGCAACTCACCTGAGTGGCATTTTAGATCTGAAATTACTATTTAGATTAGGATACTGAAATTATAAACATCAAGCTACAGATGGTAGAAACAAACAAAAAGAACCAAAGAGGAGCGAGATATTTATCTGCCACAGAAATGAAACAAGTTTTGCTTTCAACTTAAGTCAAAGAAAACTCAACTGCCTTCTGGAAAAGTTTGTTGGCCTTTAAAGCGAGGAAAAAAAAAAGGAAAGAAAAACCACAGGAAGCTAAGGAAAATGCCAGAAAGGGAGAAAAAGGTAAAGGAAACAGAACTTACCTTCTTTCTGAGTCTCACTTGTCCCGTAATGATAGCAACCACATACATTTTTAAAATCAAGATCGTGCTGTAGAATGTAAATGACATAAAGACTGTGTTTTCCATCATTTTCGAGGGAAGGTGCCGCTCGGTCGCCTGCAGAACTTAGGCAGTGGAGATCTTGCTTGGGCTGCGAGAAGGCTCTGTGGGAGAGGGGGCAGGAACATGGCTAAAGACAACACAAGCCACCACTGTTTCCTCAGCAAAAGCCCAAGCCCTACAGACCCTTTCGTGCTGGACAAGAGTAAATGATGCGGTAAAACTGCTGGTGAGTGAATCCCAGATGGGGACACGGAGCAGGCTGCTCCCGCTCCTCACTCCTTGCACCCACCAGCTCCGCAGGGATGCAGTCCCCAAGCTGGGATACAACCCCCTTGACTGTGCAGACCCCAGCAAGGCTCAGTCTGGCTACAGCTGGAATTCTTGCCTCCCTAAACCAGCTCCTCAGAATTCCCCTGCCTCAGCTCCCCTCCAGTCTGTGCCCATGGGACGGAGCTGCACAGAGCATCCCTCGCTCAGCCACCCACTGCTCGCCCAGGGGCACAAGCCACCCTGCCGTGGGAGAAAGGAAGAGTTAGGAAGAAGGTAAGCACCTACCTCAGCACCTCCAGCCCTAGTGCTCCCTCTGTCCCAGATCCCTCAGCCCACTCCTCTGTGGCAGCACTCCCAGTACTCCCCAGTCCCGCCCAGTGCAGGCTGCGCCCTCCCCTGCACAGCCACCTGCTGAGGGACGAGGCAGAGGGGACAGAGCTGTCCCTCGCCCCACCAGCACCCAGCAGGCTGGCCCAGGAGCTCCCAGAGTGACCAGTCTGGAAGCACAAGCAGGCAAGTCACAGACCACAACCCCAAACCTGCAAAGAGAAATAAACACCAGCCTTGTCCAGCCCCAAAGGCTCCTCCTGGTTTCCTCGGAGAGAGTGAATCAGGGCAGTTGGGGCGTAATTCCGTCCTGGGTCTAGGAAGCAGTGTTTGAATTTGGAGCTGCCTTTTCCATAGCCATCAAACCCTGGTGAAGGAGTGGGATCTAAGCCTCTGCAGGCAGCTGAGCTGCTCTTCAAACGCAAAACCTTAACTCCTTCTTCCCCAACCCTGGCCCCAGCGCTGCCAGCAGCAAACCTACGGGGAGCCGGCAGCTTGGAGCTCTCCAAATTTATTAGAGTTGAAGGGCTGGATTTGGTTCCTTTACACAGAAAAAAAACCAGCCCACGCTTATTTCAGACAAATGGAAGCTGTCGGAGATTGAGTGGAAAATTAATGCTTTGAAGATGCAAACAGTTTTTTAATTCACCGACATGTTGGAGTAAAAACTTTCATTTCAAGCCACAAAAAAAAGCCCCCAAAACCCAAAGAATGGAGTATGAGGGTTTGTCATTTACAAAAGAATCCATTGAAGGGTTGATGCTTCTAGGACTGGTTTTGTTTTTCAGGGCTTTTGAACTTTTTAACAGTCATTGAGCAAAATTAGCCCTGTCTTTTCCAAGAGAGTCCATGGTAACCCAAGAGGAGGGGGTCCAGTCGTGTTGCTATAGACCCTGCTGCACAAGGACAGGTTTGTCCCCAGCAACGGGAGGCTGGTGGCACCTCACTCCCCAGGGAGAACAAGCTAGAGGAGCAATTTTCTGGGGTGCTGCTGTGGGTTCCTGCTCTGGGCACAGCAGCCCTTGGCCCAGCTCATACAGAGAAGCCATCGATGTGAGCGTGAGTCCAGTCATATGGGTAGATCCGGAAGGTCAACTCATGCTTGGGGAGTTAGCCAAGAAGGAAAAGAGTCACTCTCCATCTGGGTAGCATTATCCCACCAGTCCTGACCAGAAAGACCCTTCAAGCACACGATTTCCCTTCTGGCATGGAGAGCTGCAAATTCTTTGCATTTGCCTCTGAATCTCCCTCGCCACGGCTGTTCTGCTCGGATGCTGCAAACCCAGAGATGCTGCACTGCTCATTGCTCAGCCCCATGATGTCTGAGTGTGCAGAGAGCCTTTGGGAACCCTGAACACATGGCTTCAAGGTGGAGATGCCTGTAGCTGGTCACCACCACCTTGGCATCAGGGAGGCTGCAGAACAAGCCCCAGTGGAGCTCTGCAGGGAACGCTTCCATCGGGCTTCTACCACAGAGGTGGGAATGGGGATACCAGGACACACAGCAGCCACATGGATTCAAACACTGCAGTAAGCGCTGGGGTGTTCACCCTGGATCCCAGTCCTGTGCTGCCACCAAACTGCATCCCTGGAGCTCAGCAATTACAAATGCCATAATGCCCAGCATCAGCAGCTGATGGCAGAGCTGTAGGCATAACACCTCTCCAAACATGATAGGGAGCAAACTCACACTGAGGAGGACTGGGGTGATGTAAGGGCCAGACCAGCCCCACAATGAATCACAGAATCACCAGGCTGGAAGAGACCATCGAGTCCAACCATTCCTATCAAACACTAAACCATGTCCCTCAGCACCTCATCCACCCATCCCTTAAACCCCTCCAGGGAAGGTGACTCAACCCCCTCCCTGGGCAGCCTCTGCCACTGCCCAATGACCCTTTCTGTGAAAAATTTTTTCCTGATGTCCAGCCTGAACCTCCCCTGGCGGAGCTTGAGGCCATTCCCTCTTGTCCTGTCCCCTGTCACTTGGGAGAAGAGCCCAGCTCCCTCCTCTCCACAACCTCCTTTCAGGTAGTTCACAGAATAACCAGGTTGGAAGAGACCCACCGGATGATCGAGTCCAACCGTTCCTATCAAACACTAAACCATATCCCTCAGCACCTCATCCACCCGTGCCTTAAACACCTCCAGGGAAGGTGACTCAACCACCTCCCTGGGCAGCCTGTTCCAGTGCCCAATGACCCTTTCTGTAAAGAATTTTTTCCTAATGTCTAGCCTAAACCTCCCCTGGCGGAGCTTGAGTCCATTCCCTCTTGTCCTGTCCCCTGTCACTTGGAAAAAGAGGCCAGCACCCTCCTCTCTACAACCCCCTTTCAGGTAGTTGTAGAGAGCAATGAGGTCTCCCCTCAGCCTCCTCTTCTCCAGGCTAAACACCCCCAGCTCTCTCAGCCGCTCCTCATAAGGCCTGTAATGGGGATGATCCTTTCTCCAGCAGCCCCTTCCCCAGCTCTTCCAAGAGCCAGGACGAGCAGCCAGACCCTTCACCAACATATCACACCCTGCATGGAGTCGCTCCCAGGTTTACCAGCTAAGGATCCAGCCTGCAGGCTTTTCAGCAGGGAGACCTTTTTCTTTTGAGCACCTTCTTCTCCTCCCGAGGCAGCCAGCACACCTCACTAGGCAGCAGGAATACACATAATCTCGATACCACCTGCAGACAAGCCAGGACTTCTGCTACCCAAACAGACTTTCTCTTCCTCAGCACTTTTCAAGCTCGGGCAGGAAGCCCTAGACAATTTGCACCAGCAACTGGCAGACACTTAAACTAAATGAAGTGATCAAGAAGCACAGTTTATTTAGGCATAAGCCCCTGGGACAGATCCAGGCATAGGTGCTGTATGTGCTGGGCGGGCTCCACGGTCTATGAAAACCACATGAGCAAAGAAAGTTGCTTTTTCCCCATGTTTATGCATTTCAGACCTTTTCACCATTACTCAGAGCTGAATCCCAGTGGGGAGGATCAGCATCTACATGGACGGGGTTAAGGGACAGAAGCTGCCTGTGAAGGCAGGTGTGATGCTCCTGGCATCCCAGCTTCAAGTTTACGGGTCTTGCGCTAGGTAGGACACATCCACAGCTGCATCTTCCTGGAGTTCCTGACCCAGCTGCCAGAAGCTTCTTCAACCATCCCATTAATCTGAGCGGAAACAGACTGATATTAATGGTTTCATCCTCCTCCACGGATCATATCCTGTTAGGACAGAGTCATTGCTTGAATGAGACCAGGTCCCAAGGGCAGCATGTCTTTAAACTAAAGCCCACGCCCTAAACCTTAAGCACAAGAGGTCTCAATTTAGGATAAAACCTACCCTAAACCAACACTGCTAACAAAAAAAATACTGGTGTTTTTTTTTTCAGAAAAGATTAATAAGAATCAGGATCAGGCTTTGAAAGATTTAGTCCACAGGTCAGGTTGACCCTAGGAGCTGAGGGGAAAAGGCAGAGGGTTTTGTTGGAGGAGGAACTGAACTGCAGCAGGCAGAAGGAATGACAAATTCATGGGAGACGCTTGAGAAAAGTACTTAAGAATAGAAGCCTCTAATAACAATTCTGCTTTGGAAAGATTATGGACTAAAAATCACTCTCTGTTCCTACATGGGTTATTTATTTGAACAGCTGAGTTACACTACAGTATTATAACTGCATGTTTTCCACTATTGCTATGCTGGGGAATTTCCTGGTGGCAGCGAGATGAGAAGGTTGGTTGTGTAATAAATCCTTGCCAGCGGAGCACAGGCATGTTTGCTGGGGTGGCACAGCCTGGGCTCCAATGTGATCTCAAAGAGCAGCAGGCATTTTGGGCATTTACAGCTCAGATTCCCCCAAATTTTCCCAAACAGGCAATTACATCCCACAGCCCGAGCTGAGCAAAGAGCCCAAGGGGACTTGCTCCAGCCTGGAGGAGACAAGCAGACGGGTGGCACTTCTCCAGAGTGCTCCCACGTGCAGGTGGAGAAGGCGCAGAACCCAGCTGGGATTTTGCCTGCCCTGGTGGACCTGCAGCTCAGCCCACAGCTCCAAGCAACGCTGAGCCGCTTTCCCAGTTTGTTCCGATACCGCCGTAGGCGCCGGTGCCCTCTTTTCCTGCCATTTCTACCTGCTGTTGCCAGCACAAAGCCTTGGAGCCTGCAGACATGCCCTGCCCCAGTGATCACTTGCTCTTGGCTGCACCCAGCCCTGGGAAATCCAGCTGCTCACGGGAGACTGCGCTGGCTCAAACACAGCTATGTAGTCAAGTAAAGGCATGAGCAGTTTAGCTATTTATTAAAGAGAAAGACGTTCCACCTGCATTCACTCCTTAGCCTGCATGAAATCACATTACCATGACACACCTTCTCCCCGAGATGAATGAAATCCCACTGCTCCACCTGCAGCTCCCCATCCTCCAGCTCCTGGGCTCCTCACTGCTCTTTGCAGGGTACAGGACAGCAGAAGATACAGCAAAGTCCTCCAGCAGCAAAACCACCAGCATTAGCATCTCCTGAAACAAATGGGATGCTTCAGCCTTTGGCAAACTCGGGCAGATTTTGTCTGGTTTGCATTTTAAAGTGACTGCCCTGGCTGAGCTATCCGAGAGGCCTCAGGCATGAGGAATGTAGAATCAGACTCTCCCAAGCAGTCCTTCACACTCAGGATCACCAGATGCAGCAGGAGAGGCCCCAGGAAGGGGCAGGACTGTGGCAGCTCCAGGTCTAAGGCAAAGAGGAGCAGAGCGAGCTGCTGCTCCTCAGACAGCCCTGGGACAGGGACCAGGACCAGGGCCAAGTGAGAGACAGTGGCATCTCCTCCTGCCTTCTCCCCCCAGCTCCATTCACCACCCTTCCCTGCTCCTGGGCTGCTGCCCTGCTCTCAATCTCCACACCCACTCTGGTTGCAAGGGAGTCACTGTGTTCCCTGCGACAGCAAGGAGGTGCTGGAAAAGCATCATATCAGGCAGTGAGCATGTGGGAGACAGATTATTTTCTCTTATTCTGAGCATCACATGGATTCACGCCTGGGCTTTCTCTAAAGAGGAAAGAATTCCTTGGCTACACTACTCTGTGCCTTCAGGGATGCAGCCCAGCTGGAAGAGAGGCTGAGGAAAGTCATTTCTCCTCTCTTCTGCTTTCTCCCTCTGACCCAGCTGGTGTAAACAGTGGCTTTAGGCAGAGCTGCACCTGCCACTGTTGCCACGGGGCAAAGGTGGGAAAGAGGGATCAGGGCTTGGGGTGTGGCAGAAACCAGCATCTCTCTCACTTAGCCACGCCACAGCAGCTTGTGATGTGTTTCTTTTCCCAAGAACCAAGATTCCATCTGTAAACAACAGCAAAACTCACTTCTGTTATTGCCCAAAAAAACGGACTTTCCTCGCCAAACTGGGAGAGAAGAGAAACAAATCCTGCTGCCAAAGAAATGTCAGAATTGGGAAATATTTCCTAGGCTCCAAGCATTTGCAAAACTACAGAGTAAATACAGGTTCCTTAGTGGGATGCTCTTGAACAAGAGCAAAGGTAAAGGATGCTGCATGATCCTGTCTCCATGTGCTGGAGGAACGGGAACCAGGGAATGTTTTACAGCATTAAGAGCTGGTCCTGGGAGCAAAGGGGATGTGGTCCTAGATTTCAGTCTTATAGAGATCTGACATTTAACAGCAAATGAGCAGCTTCAAGGAGAAAAGTAGAAAACAAGCCAAGACGAGCTTTCCTTTATGCCTTATCTTAAAGCTTCACCTACCACAAAGCTTTCTAAAACACAGAGCTTATTTTTGAAACCCTGCGTTCTCTGCATCCTCCCCACCACCCCTAGACTAAACAGCAGCAATTCCTCCCACCCTTCCTTGTAGGTCACCGTTGTCTAAATCTCTTTATCACACATGCTGATCTCTTAAATGCTCTCACTTCTCAGAGCGACATCGTCAGCAGCAGGAGGGTGGCTGGGCTTCCTAGAACAGCAGATCAGGGCCTCCTTCTCACAAAACCTGACACAGGCAGAAGTCAGAGCTTCTCAGCAGTGACGTTTTTGGAGTTGAGTCACTTCTCAGCCTGTAGCTATGCTCCAGATGCATGTTAGAACTTTCTTTTCCCTGCACTGGGTGACGCACAAAGCATCTTTTGGACTTGCTTTAGCATCTCATTAGCCAGGAGAAAGGTGGGCCAGGTCTCAACTCTGACGTTAATAATAAACAGCTTCCCCATAATTAGCCTGGAATGTAGGGAGTAATTTACTTGCATTATTTACAGCCCCCGTTGCCTTGAAGCTTTTTATGGTGTCATTATCTCAGGTGCCCGCATGCTCATGGCAGTGGGAGCACTCAGAGCATGACCCAGGATGGAGTCACACCCCAAGGCAGCAGAGAAGGAGATAAAGAGAAGGGAATGAAGCTCAGAGGCCCTTGCCTGGATGTCAGATCAGGGATAACATACCCTGTGCAATGCCACGTCTACTACACTTGAAAGTTAGAAGTCAGGGCACATTTCCTAAACCCATAGGGAGGAAAGGGAAGGGGATGAAGGACCATAAAACTTCCCAGAATTAGTTTATCAACACCAAAACCTGGCCTGAGTGATGCAAAGTAGAGAAGCCTCTTCATGCTACTCCACAGGCAGTGATTTGAACTAAGACTTCTTGCCCTCCTGAATGATCCATCAGCAGGACTCTTCAGGAACCTGCCTGCTCCCCATGCTTTGATTACTCTCCTGATTTGCAGGTTATGTCCTCACATCCATGATGTGTGCCCAGAAATGTGTTCCACTCCGTGTTTATCCAACCCTGACTGCTCCACACAGCCCTCCAGGAGGAAATAAGTGCTCGTTACAAATATTTACAAAGCAACAGAACACATCTGTCTAGCACAGCACGTTTCTGATGACAGTGCCACCAACTTAGCCAAAACTGAACAAGAAGTGTTCTCCCATTAGCAGGGAAGAGGCTAGATCCTGGTGGGAAGGCAGCTGTGGAATGGGTGTAGGGATGGGAGGCTACCAGATGTTAGGGCCACATTAGAAGAGCTAAAACTGGCCCACAAGGAGAGTCAGGCAGCAGAAAAGGGGAGGGAGATGCCCCAGACCACACTGGGGGAAGTTTGTGTGTGTGTTCTCTGGTGGAAGGGAGCTGCTGCTCTTCAACAGGAGCAAGAACCTTGCTGGGCTGTACCAGCGCTGAGGCTCACTGTGATTTCAAGGTAGGACAAGCCTCTGAGGTAGCTAGCAATGGACTGAGGCTCTCTGACCCTATACACCCTGGTTCATCCAGTCTTCAAGAGTTAGAAGTTAATTTAAGCCCTGGATCACAAGGTTTAATTCTCTTTCTTGCGGACTTATTGTCATACATGACAGTAATGCTTGATAATTGCATGCATCAAGTCACTGTCCTGAGACAATAAATTCCACAGTGAAATAATATTTAAATTAAGATGACAATAGTAATAGTAATCTTCTTATTGGATCTCCAGCCCCTGTTGTTCACATCACAGAGAAGTTTAGGAAGGACAGCAGTTCTTGCTCAGCTTTGTCTGACTTACTCCTTTGAGACGTGCCTGTGAAACCACCTCTTACTCAGCTTTACCACAGCCCCATCCACTTTCATCTCTCTTCAAAGGAGATTCATCCAAGCTTTTGATTATCCCAGTCATACTTTCTCATTTCGTCCAACACCAAAGGAAGCAGATGACCAACACATGACTGCCAACTCCTTTCACCCCTTGCACTCCAACCATCCTTTCACCTCCTAACAGCTCATTTTTCTTTTAAACGCCCCTGAGACCTCACTGAGGGGTCTAGGATGACTCCACATCAAATTATTACATACTCTGGAGGGACTACTCCCAAACCGAAGGAATTCCAGCTATGTTTTTATAGAAGACAGATCTGGGACACTCAATCTGCAGCCATCTGGCAATAGATCTGGGTTGTTCATCTCTGTTCCTTCAGGGCCTTTCCTCCAGCACGGTCTCCTCTATTAGCATGGACTTAACATTGTTCTTTGTAGAGCACACCCATTCTCCTGTTTTCAGCTCACTCCAGCTCGCTGTTCATAGAATCATAGAATAACCAGGTTGGAAGAGACCCACCGGATCATCGAGTCCAACCATTCCCATCAATCACTAACCCATGTCCCTTAGCACCTCGTCCACCCGTGCCTTAAACCCCTCCAGGGAAGGTGAATCAACCACCTCCCTGGGCAGCCTGTTCCAGTGCCCAATGACCCTTTCTGTGAAGATTTGTTGACCAGCAAGAGCTGGTTCCCAGCTCTCAAACACCCATTTTAACAATAGCTGGAAACTAAAGTCCTGCACACAACCATTTATTTTAGAGGAGTACATTTTATTTCCTGTTAGATAACATATCTCCTGGAAAAAGAACCTAACATTTTCAGATCCCTTCCTGTTCCTCCAGCCTTATTTAACATCAATTAATCTGTCTCCATATCTAATGTACGAGAATGACACTTTCCAAGTCATTCAGAGTAAGAGGCATTAACAGATCCTCGTGGAGCACTTCAGCTGGACGCTGCAAAAATGAAAGGATTCAATAGCTCTCATCTGGTTCCACATGAATAGAAGGACTCATTTCTGAACACTGAGACCTAATGACAACCGCTTATTGTCCCGTTTTCAGGAAATGTCACCTAACCCCCTGCAGGAGCAAATACAGACATGCCTCCTCCAGTGCACTCGTACGTGGCCAGCCAAGCCTGGGAGTGAGGACCTGGCCTGTCAGAATACATGCAGGAACTACCACAGCAGTAGTTGCTTTCTCCCAGTAAACCTACTCGTTCCTCAATGCTGGAGCTGGTCAAAAGCAGGCAGAGGTCTTTATTCAAGCATGAGTTGGAGCAGGAATAAGAGAGGCGCCAGTCAGAATAGCTACCTTGCAAGGCTAATTTTAGTGACCTGTATTTATGGCACTTCCATAGTAGGCGGGTGAAAGAGCAACGTGTTTAGTTCTGCAAACCCCAAGCCAAGCGCAGCCTCCAGTTCCAGTCCAGCCAAAACCTACTGAGCACTTCTAAGTCCTCTTTCACCAAAGGGTCCCAAAGCATTGGATGGGGATGTCTGCCTAATAACATCACCATTGTATGTAGGTTGGATGAAATACAAGCCACTCGCCACATCAGAGCCCATGACTGGAGCAAGGGCACAGCGTTACTCATGCCCTATAAACCTCTTCCCTGCCCACAATGCAAGGATAGTGTTTTCTGATTTCATCAGATTCAGGTTTCATCTCGTTCACACGGCTTTTATCCCTAAATTATTATTTACAACTGAATTGAAGTTTTAAGATAGAACATGAGCTAAAGTTTCCTATTATTTCTTGCTCTCTTCGTGAAATCTATTGCTACATACAAACAGGCTCACACGAGAGCTACTCCATTCCAGCTGCTTCCAAGCCAGCCTGAAGAACAAAACCAGAAAGCAGATCCCAGACCTAGACTGGAGCCCAGTCAAAGCCAAACAGGAACACTATCCAGTTTCATATTCTGGACTCAATTTTAAAATGAAGGGGGAAAAAAAAATCCAAGAGCAGGATTGAAGCCAGTGGAAGCCAAGTCTCACAGCATCCGCATTTTACCAATGAGGAACCTACAGCACAGATACTGTGACTTAGCCCATGTGGCTCAGAGCTGGGTGACGGCACCTTGGCTTGACCCCTGGAGTCCAAATGAGTCCCCAGATCTAATCACTAAACCACAGAGAACGTCTGCACTGTGACTGTTTAGTTTACAAGTCAAAACAGAGTCTAACCGCCAGCATCCAAGTGCAACCTGATAGCCCATCCACTGGCTCTATCACTACCACTTCATAGTAACTTTATCTCGATCTTGCACAACACAGACCCTGAAATCAGAACCCAGAGGCAATTAGGAAGGAGCAGAGCCAGCTCTGTGGCAGCAGCACTGAGGAGTGAAAAGGCGAGGCGGGTGGAACACCAGTCCCCACATCCTGCTTTGCTTTCCTCAGTTCCTGCCCCAAGGGTGCCTCTCTCTGCTGCCAGCCCAGGTGGATTTGCATGGTCCAGAGGTGCCTGCTGCTTATTTGCACCTGGCTTTGGGTGGTACCATTAGACCCTGAGCTACTGTATCCTCTCGCCCTGCAACAAGAGCCACCCAAGCCACCACATAAAACATACACCTGAGCCCAAGTCTCTTTGCAGCACTTGGTATTTTCTTTATACCATAACATCTTCACTCCTGGCACAAAACCTACACAGCTTGGAGTGTGTCTATGCCATAAAAATCCATTTTAGAAATGGACACCTGTTAAGACCATCCAGTTACAGATGAAAAAAACCTGTTCTCCAAGCCTGTCACTATGGCAGCCCTGGCATCTCCCGTTCAGATGAACAGGATCCTCTCATTTTTTCCAAAGCCAAAGGGCTGCCTCTCTCCATCCCTTCTCCCTCCATTATTGCTTGAGGAGTGGGTATGGCAGAAAGATTAAACAGGTTTCAGCACCAGGTCTCACCATATAAAAAGCAAAGCAGTTCCCAGCCAGCTTGTCACCTTGCACTTTTATAGATAAAACATTAACTTTCAAGGAAGTTCTCACAGGAGGCAAGAAATGTGAGACAACCGCTTCCCTAACCCACATTGATGCTGTTGATCAAGCATGGTTTTAAACACCTCCTCTTCTCCACCTTTCTCCTATCCCTACCAGGTAACATGACCTGGGTAGTTCCACCTGCTGAAAACCACGTGATATCAGATTAAAAATCACATTTTTCTCCCTCTGCAGAGACTGTCAGAGTTCACCATGGCCAAAGGGCATCAGCAGCACTGATAAACCTTGCCTGATGTTTGGCTGCTGTATGTTGCTCTGGGTAGGGGCTGTGCCAGTGTAAAGCAGGCAAAGCTCTAGTCTGGACCCCTGTTGGATCCAAATGCTGTGAAGTCCTTAGAGCTCATTATTCATTCTGTTTCTACAGCACAGTGAGACTCTAGCCTCTGACTGCAATACAGGTTCAGGAAAAAGGACTTTATTGTTGGGCATCTTGGATGGGAAATCCTTCTGTTCTGTTCTGTTGCAGGCAACAACTTCTCAATTGTTTTTTCTAAAGACAGCATCCAGACCAAAAAAAAATTTTAAAAAGTAACCTACCGATATATCAGAATTTCACAAGGGTTCAGACATGCTTAAAAGAATTATTTCACATGGTCAGATTTATTTGAATGTGTGTGTGGTGTTTCACTTCACCCAGATCCCAAGCTCATCCATGGTTTTCCTTGTTGGCGTCCCTTTTCACACACCACAGGCTGACACCAAAAACTCCAGTTTCAGAAATCAGACAAGGATTCTTAAGTCTGTCCAGGTTAAATAATGCTCAAGCACTTGAGTAAAGATTTTAAAGACACAACAGAATTGCCAAACCTTTTGTTATGAACTAACAGGTTAAAAAGAACTTGCATCATCTATAAACCTCAATTTTCCTACCTGCAAGAGAAGGATGACAGTCTTTTGACTCCCTGGGTGTTGCTAGGATTAGACAGTGTTTGCTCAACATTAATGTGGATTGCGGTGTCTTGTTATTGCTACTGTCACATTATAGAAAGGTCGACGAATGCATTCCAGTGAGTCACAGCCTTCCCACAGCGTTAATGTCCTCCTCAGAGCTTAACCAGGCGCTCTATTTGGATAAAACCCATCACAATCCTACCCCGAAAAGATCCCAGTATACGTCAGAGTGGCAGCCCTTTCCTGTCACTGTCTCATCTCTATGTTCAGGATAAGGAGCACTTGGAAAATGATGCTGAAATTGAAGCAGGGAAAGAAAACAAACCAAACCACGTACGGGGGAGGGCAAAAATAAACTGAACTCCCCTCACAAAAACTCTGAACGTTATAGAACAACTAGCCAGAGTCAGAAGGCAGGGAGAGAAGAGATGCGGACAGAGACATATTCAGATGGAAATTATACTGAACATTGGGAAAAGAGTGTCTCCCACTTCTCCAGTTAGAAACCTTCAGTGAGAACCTCTTGCCAGCCCAGCACCTTGTGTAAAACAGCAGTCATTACCATTCTTTCATAGAATGGTTTGTGTTGGAAGGGACCTCAAAGACCATCCAGTTCCAAGCACTTGGAAATATTGAGGAGCTTAAACGTTCTCCAACAAAAATACAGACTTTTTCTGGGAAAAGCACTCTCTGACCCTACAATTTTTACCTGGAAACCTCTTGCACTCTGTGAATTCAAGGCACAGCTGCAGCATTGATTCCTAGCACCCCGTCCCCTGGCTGGAGGCTTTATATTTCTTGGCTCCTCAGCCAGCTGTGAGGTATGCTGCCTCGTGATCAGAAAGCCATGCTAACCAACCATATCCCAAATTCTCTAGGCTCTCTGCCATGGAGCTGCAAGCCCTGAGAACGTGGACTTTAAACCAACAACGTAAAAATCAGACTGTGGGTGGGTGACAGACTATTTCAACACACCAAAAGCAGAGCAAGGCCAGGCAAAGCTCTCATCTGGGACTTTCTTCTCTCCTCACCCTTGGCCGCAATTACTCCATCTCTGCATCCCTTCTCATAGAATCATAGCATGGTTTGGCTTGGAAGGGACCTTTAAAGGTCATCTAGTCCAAAATCCCTCCAGTGAGCAGGGACATCTTCCACTTATTTCTCCCTTTGCTACACACCCACCCCATATCCACTACCTCTCCTATCACAATAGCTTTATCACCCACTCATTGCAAACAGCCCCTGTGCCCCAGCGCATACTGCTGCTCCCCAAATCCGCACCTTCTCTCTTCCTATAATCCCCCCTCACCTTCTCATCACACCGCTTCCACTGCTCATCAGCATCACAAATCACAGACACCCTGAACCAACTACTGCAGGCTGATTGCTTTTTGAAAGTTCTCTGTTGCAAATTTTCAGTTACCTTCAGCTCGTGGTAGTTGATTCAGGATGACCCACTGCTGGCTGACTGCCACCACCCCACGTGCTGGTCAGGGGGACCGGTGTGAATACATAAGAGGATGTCCACTCTGTGCCCAGGGCACAGGAGGGCAGTGAGACCAGAAGAGCAACTCGCTCATCAGCACAACACGACAGGCAACAAGACATTGCTCTGTGGAGTGTGTGTTGCAGGGTCTGTGCTCCACTTGGAGCTTCCAGACAGCTGTTCAAGGAAATTGCCATCAATGTCAGCCTCACCACTGCTATTAGACATCTCAGCTGTGTCCAGGCGCAGCTTGAACCCATTTAACTTGTAAGGGATAATGAGATAACAGCATGACATGTTGCAGCTGAAGGTTATTTAAACACCCATCTGGTACCTGTTATGCAGCATACATCCTATTGTTGTATAGGAAATATATGCCACCTCCCTCCCACATGGAAAGATGATCTATAGATGTGTCCCATGCTACCCCTTCTTTTTGCATAGATGAAGTAGTTCTCCTTCTCTGTGTTGCTTCTAGCATATCACCTTGCATTTCCAGTCTGCATTTTGGAAGATGCAATCCCTTCCAGGCTGGTGAGACCTTGTGAAAGGATAAAGAACACAATGAAAAATTTAATAGGGACATCTCATCATTCCCTTGACATATTAGTCAGAAGAGGCTCCACAGCAGATGGGTTTGAAAGGGTGGATGATAAACTGTGAAAGTGATTCATTCTTTGTAAGGTACAACGTGGCACAACACTTTATCCTAGGGAGATTCCTGCTGACAATCCATTTCAGCATTCATGGGACAACACTCTGTTTCTACAGAGGAATGGTGAAATATCCACTGAAGTCTGAGGTGAGCAACACAACCTGCTTGCAGCTTTCATTCAGATGCATAGCGAAGAAAATCTACAGATCTCAGCTAAACAGCCTCAATTCTTTATTCAAACTCTCCATCTTCCTTTGTAAGGTAGCTTTGGCTGCTCCCTGCCCCTGCTGAAACTGCTCTGTGAAGCCTGAGCAGCCAGTAGCCTGGGTTCTGTGCTGTCCCAAGGAATCCTGTTTCATAACAAAAGTGCTCAGTTCTGCAGATACATACGCTCCTGTTTTACTCAGCTATGACTGACTAGCTTTTCAGCAGAAGATTTTTTAGCCTGCAAATCCTGGACCAAACCCTTTGCCTGAAACCCCATCTAGTGTTGGGCAAAGACAAACGCAGAGGAAATCAAGGAAACAGAGTTGACTGGAAATATCCCAGCATTTTTTTTTCAGTGGTATTAAACCACCTTTGTAAAAATATCACTTGAGTTGACTTCAGGAGAGCTCTGACAAGAGTCCAGGCAACATGTAAACCTGCATAGACCACTGTTAATTCCTTCCTCTGGCTACAACGCAGCTTCCACATCTCCCAGTGGAGAGATGGCAGCAGGAAAGCTCAACAAGCTCAGGTGTTAGTTCCTCAGCAGTCCAAACCCTGGGGCTTTGAGGACACCCCTCAGTATGTGAGTCATCTGGAATAATGAGCCAAGAGTCCAAGCTGTGTGCACTGCAAGACTCAGTGGCAGCTGACAGTGAGGACTCTCTCAAAACAGGGAACAACGGAGCTTCCCAGGTGCTTAGCAGTTGGCAGCACACGTGCTTGTTTCAAGAGAGACACCAAATCTTGAGCATGTATTCTGAATCTTAAATAATGCTGTTGGTGGTTTTCCAATGAGATTTTAAAAATCAAATGAGAATTACTTAAAAGTGCTTCTTCATAGTTTGTAAACAGTGAATAATATGGGGGGGTCCCGATGCTGCCAAGCCATGACTAAACCATGTCCCTAAGTACCACATCCACATGTTTTTTAAACCCCTCCAGGGATGGTGACTCCACTGCTGCCCTGGGCAGACTGTTCCAATCCTTGACAACCCTTTTGGTGAGGAAATGTTGCCTAATACCCAATCTAAACCTCCCCTGGCATAATTTGAGGCCATTTTCTCTCATCCTATCACTCATTTCTTGTGAGAAAAGACCAACACCCCTCGCTACACCCTCCTTTCCCAGAGCTGCAGACACGGATGAGGTCTCCCCTCAGACTCCATTTCTCCAGACTAAACAGCCCCAGGTCCCTCAGCTGCTCCCCATAACCCTTGTGCTCCAGACCCTTCCCCAGCTCCATTCCTTTCTCTGGGCACACTCCAGCCCCTCAATTTATTTTTTGTAGTAAGAGACCCAAAACTGAATGAAATATTCAAAGCACAGCCTCACCAGCTCCAAGTACAGGGGGACTGGTCCTGCTGGCCACACTGTGGCTGATACAAGCCATGATGCTGTTGACCTTCTTGGCCACCTGGGCACACTGCCGGCTCACGTTCACCCAGTGTTGACCAACACGCCCAGGTCCTGTTCCACCAGGCAGCTTTCCAGCCATTCATCCCAAGCCTGGAGTGTGGCATGGGGTTGCTGTGACCCAAGTGCACGACCCGACACAAAGCATTGCTTAACCTCGTACAATTGGCCTTGGCCTATCGATCCAGCCTTTCCAGAAGGATTTTTCATTTAAAAAAATGAGAACTTGGTTTTAATAACACAGCTTTCTGGCACGTTCAGTCCTGTGAGTTGCTGAGCTCCAGCCACTGCTATGGAAATCTTTGGGCTCTGAGATGCGAGGTGCAGAACCCACTCTGAACTAAGTCCAAACCAAGCATCGCTATGGTCTTAGTTAATCACCAGACCAATTAGCATCTTGGTTAAGATGCAGTGAGGTTCCAGTCCTGCTTCGCTCAGCACTGGCATTGTTCTGATGAAACTCTCACTCTATGATGATACCCTGTTCACAACACTTTCAGTTCTCAAGGAGGAGCGTGATAAGCCTGTTAAATCATTAACACCTCCAGCTTACAGGAGACTTCCCTCCTGTTTAATAGCCTCAGGCCTCATGCGACAGAAGTTATTCTGCAATTTCTGTTTCGCTTTCCATTCATGCTGAGCCAGGCTGGCTTTTGGTTCCCACTATGAAGCTTCTGAATCCTCTTTATTCTTCTCCCCGCTTTGACCCCTGCTTTGGACCCTCTCAGCACTGCAGTCTTCGTGGGCAGTGCTGCTGTCGCTTGGCAGCTCTTCTCCCCTCACTCCTGGCTCAAGTGCAGTCTCCCGGCGTGTTGCAGCGTGAAGGACACGCTGAATTTATCAGGTGAGGCAGTGTCAGTGAGACCAGCTGATGGTCCTTCCCAGGGTGGTGAGATCCAGGGTGACCGCCAGCACTTTTTAAGGCCATCCTAATAGCACTCATCCCACAGGTGGGATAACCTGCTTCTTCATGACAGCACTGGAGCATTTTTCTTGCTGGCATCTTGCTTTATCATAGAATCACCAGGTTGGAAAAGACCCACAGGATCATCAAGTCCAACCATTCCTATTTATGTTGGCAGACGCAGGAAAATTCTGGAAGCGATTTGAAATAAAAACCATTAATAAGTACCATTCTCACTAACCATTCTCATCCAGTCACCCTGGATCTCACAGAAACCACACAGAAGTTCAGCATCACCATTCCTGCCTTACGGGTGTGGAATCCCAAGCACAAGGGAGGAGTCTGGGCTCTTCTCCCAAGTGACAAGAGACAAGACAAGGGGGAATGGCCTCAAGCTGCGCCAGGGAGGGTCAGACTGGATATCAGGAAGAAATTTTTCACAGAAAGGGTCATTGGGCACTGGCAGAGGCTGCCCAGGGAGGTGGTGGAGTCCCCATCCCTGGAGGGGTTTAAAAGACGGGTAGACGAGGCGCTCAGGGCTGTGGTGCTGGAGCACGTCCCCTATGAGGACAGGCTGAGGGAGTTGGGCTTGTTCAGCCTGGAGAAGAAAAGGCTCCGAGGAGATCTTGTAGCGACCTTCCAGCACCTGAAGGGGCCACAGGGAAGCTGGAGAGGGACTGTTCATATAGGCTTGTGGTGATAGGATGAGGGGGATTGGATATAAACTGGAGAGGGGCAGCTTTAGGCTTGATATAAGGAAGAATTTCTTCACCAGGAGAGTGGCGAGACACTGGACCGGGCTGCCCAGGGAAGTGGTGGCTGCCCCTTCCCTGGAGGTGTTTAAAAGACGGGTGGACGAGGTGCTGAGGGGCATGGTTTAGTGTTTGATAGGAATGGTTGGACTTGATGACTCGATGCGTCTTTTCCAACCTCGCCTCTCTGCGAGGGCAGCGAGGGCGGCCCCCGGGGCTGTGACGTCATCAGCCGGGCAGCGCCGCCATGTTTGCCCTTCCCAAAGATGGCGGCGGCGGCGCCCGCGCGGGCGGAAGCAGCGGGGGGGGGGGGCGGGGGGCGCGGGAGGCGCCATGCGGCGGGCGGCGTTGCTGCTGTGGCCGCTGCTGCCGGGGCTGGCGGCGCTGGAGCCGCTCAGCGTGGGCCTGGCCATCGGCGTCGCCTCGGCGCTCACCGGCTACCTGTCCCACCCCCGCTTCTACTGCCGATACGTGGAGTGCTGCCCCGCCGCCGGCCAGCGCCTCAACGCCACCGGTACGGCCGGCCGCGACCATCACGGGGACCGCGCCGAGCCCAGCCGGTGCGTGGCTAGTGACCAGCACCCATGGGTGGCCGTGCCGAGCCCAGCCGGTGCGTGGCTAGTGACCAGCACCCATGGGTGGCCGTGCTGAGCTCATCGGTGCGTGGCTAGTGACCAGCACCCCTGGGTGGCCGTGCCGAGCCCAGCCGGTGCGTGGCTAGTGGCCAGCACCCATGGGTGGCCATGCCGAGCCCAGCCGGTGCGTGGCTAGTGACCAGCACCCATGGGTGGCCGTGCCGAGCCCAGCCGGTGCGTGGCTAGTGACCAGCACCCATGGGTGGCCGTGCCGAGCTCACCCGGTGCGTGGCTAGTGACCAGCACCCATTGGGTGGCCATGCTGAGCTCACCCTGTGACTGGCACCCATGGGTGGCCATGCTGAACTCGCCTGGTGTGTGGCCAGTGACCAGCACCCACAAGTGGCCACGCTGAGCTGGCCCATAGTGAGGCTGATGACAGCACCCATGGGTGTCCATTCTGAGCTTGCCTGGTGCATGGTGGGTGACGGGCACCCAGCAGTGGCCTTGCCAAGCTCACCTGGCATGTGGCAAATAATCACCACCCGTTGGTGGCCATACCTAGCCTGCCTAGTGCTTTGCTGGTGACTGACGCTCACCAGTGGCCGTGCTAAGCTTGCCTGGTGCATAACCAGTGACCAGAATCCTTTGGTGGCCGTGCCAGGCTTGCCTAGTGCGTGGCCGCTGACCGGCTCCTGTTGGTGGCCACGCGATGCTGAGCTCTCCCTGTCCCCGCAGCACTGAAGGCGCAGTTGGACACCAAGCTCTTCGGACAACACTTGGCCAAGGATGTGGTGCTGAAGGCAGTGATGGGTTTCCAGAACAACCCCAGCCCCAAGAAGCCACTGACGCTCTCGCTCCACGGCTGGGCCGGCACCGGCAAGAACTTCCTTAGCCAGATCCTGGCGGAGCACATCCACTCTGCCGGCTTGCGCAGCAAGTTTGTCCACCTCTTCTTGGCCACCCTGCACTTCCCACACCACAACCAACTCCAGCTCTACCAGGTGAGGAGGGATACGAGGTAATCCAGTTACCCCAACTCCCCTAGGATGGGGGTTTGGCTCTCTGTGCTCCACGTGTCCCCTGGAAGCCTGAAGTGGATGCGTACTGCTGGGTATTTCCAGCATTGGTGCTTAGGAGAGATGGAGGGGGGAATGCATTCCAGAAGTGAAAGAGAAAGGCAGCAAAGTGAGAGTAATTCCCTTATGTGGTTCTCACCCAACGCCATCCGCTAGACTTCCGCAGTGCTTCCTGCTAGGAAAGAAGCCGGTCACTAAAACTGTGTGTGTGAGTTGGCTGGGATGGAGGTAATTTTCTCCAAAGCAGCCCCGTGCAGCGTTTTGTATTTGGGGCCATTAATTTTCTTATTTTTATACTTTGTCCTCTCTCCCCTGTCCTGCTGGGGTGCTTGGCTGCTGGCTGGGTCAACCCACCACGCACTGTGTGATGAGGCGTAGCCTGCATGAGAGATTTTTCAAGTCACTTCATTCATTGTAGAATTCTGGTCTTTGTGTTTTAATGTTTGAAGGTACCTAGAACTGATGTTCTGATAGATGTCGTTTCTGTATGGAAGAGGAAACACTGATTCTTCTTTTTAAACAAACAGAAAGAAGCTTTCTCTTCTCCAGGACTTCCCATCCCAGACTGGGTTTTGGGCCTTATCCATACACTGAGCAGAAGGAATGAGAAAGTCTTTCTGTGAGCAGAAGAATTCACATTTAACTTCAGTTCATGTGTTAAAGGGATCAATTGCAGTTTATGGTCCTCTCTTCAGAAGAAAGTACAACCCAGGAGTCTGTGGGATGCTGACATCTGAAAGGGTGTCCCCAGGGTCTGTCACATACAGGCGTGTTGCAGTACATCCCCTAAAGACCTTGTTTTTCAATGTTCTTCATCCTCTTGTTCCAGGAACAACTGCAGAACTGGATTCGGGGCAACGTCAGTGCCTGTCCCCAGTCTGTCTTCATTTTTGATGAGATGGACAAAATGCATCTAGGTCTCATAGATGCCATCAAGCCGTTCCTAGACTATTACGAGGAGGTTGATGGGGTGTCCTACAGGAAAGCCATCTTCATCTTCCTCAGGTCTGTAGTACCTATGTCAGTGGTTTCAAGATACTGAGAGAAATCTGCATTGATGATGGCCAGGGGAATATTGAGTACCATATAATGTCATGCTTAGCAATAAAAACTGGGGTAGAGAAAGGAGGAGTTTTATTTTCCAAGGTGATGGTTCTTCAGGTGTTGGTCTGATTGGGGATGAGTGAGTGTTTTCGCCCTTAGCTTTCCTTGGCGTTTTTTTCCTCTACCTATTAAACTGCTGTTATATTGACCCACGAGTCTTCTCACTTTTGTTCTTCCCCTTTTCTTCTTCTGTCCTGCTGAGGCAGGAGGGAGGAAACATGCTGTGGAGATGCTTGGCTTCTGGCCAGGATCAACCCACCACACGTAAGAACTGGAGACTTTCCTTCAGTTTTGCCCTATGGGTTTCTGTTTTGGCGATGGGTTTGACATCAAGAAGACAAGCAATACATGTAACTGGCTATAAAAGAAATTCTTGTTCAGTTGTGTCTGTATTCACTGCTGTACATTTTTCTTTTGTGAACAGCAATGCAGGCGGAGACTTGATTAATAAAGCAGCTTTTGACTTCTGGACAATGGGAAAGCAGAGGGAAGAGATTCAGCTGAAAGACCTGGAACCCATGCTATCTGTAGGAGTTTTCAATAACAAAAATAGTAAGTCACTTCCCCCTGAAAATGGGAAATTCCTCTTACTTCATAACATGAGGTTCATCCCTTGACGCTGCCCTGCTTTTCCCTGTCCTCCAACTCCTCCAGGTGGACTGTGGCACAGCAGCCTCATTGACAAGAACCTCATTGACTACTTTGTCCCCTTCCTGCCCCTGGAGTACAAGCACGTGAAGATGTGCGTCAGGGCTGAAATGGTAGCCCGTGGCTACGCTGTGGATGAGAAGGTGGTTCAAGCGGTGGCTGACGAGATGACGTTCTTCCCAAAGGAACAGAAAATCTACTCTGATAAAGGCTGCAAGACCGTCCAGGCCAAGCTGGATATTCACGAAGACATTGCCATGAGATATACAAAAGCCAAGTACTGACTATCCTTCAGGTCTCCAAAGCACTTTCAGAGCTTTTGGAAATCTGTATATTTGCACTTTAGCGTTTTTACTTGTTACAGGGAGTTTGGTGAAAATACCAGTGAGGTGTGTGCTTTTAAACTTCTTTTTTTTTTAATATCCTACTGTTCTCTGAACTAGCTGGTATCCACACGCTGCCCCCTTTATTTTTTCTAACCTACAGAGAATTTCTGAGCATAACACATTTATAGCACTGGATACACCCTCTCCTGGGGTTATGAAGTATTCAATTCTTTTTTCCACAGAAAACTAGACTAGAGCAAAGGAGAACAGAGGAATTCTTCCAGGCAGTCATATTCCCCTCCTTGCACACAGTCTTGTTTGTGGGCTGGTGAAATGAAGGGATGTGTGGTGTGTTCGGGACCACGATAAGTGTCTGCAAGGGTGAATACCTTGATGTGTTGTGGTATGAAAATGGTATGATGGAAGATTTACCGTCCCTCACAGCAGAGTGCGAGATGAGCATCAGCTGTTCAGGGACAGAAGTGTGTGATTATAGTTGAAGTCTGAGCTGTGGCATCGTATCACATCTGCTACAGGAATATGGAAGGTCACGGTGAGCTCAGCAAAATCCGTTACTCTATAGTAGAGAAGGGGGTAGAGGGAAGTAACTTCTTGTCCCTGGGCTGCTTTGGGGACAAAGAAATTGCCAAAGGAAGTTTATATTCCTCTAAGGGGGTAAATGAGTTTCTGTGGTTACTCCAGGGTGTTTGCCTAAGCAGCAGCCTGAGCGATCTGACTGTTACAACACACTGGGCCAGTCTCCTGTTCTTAATCATGAAAGTCTCATGAGGATTCGACTGTTGCAGCTTTCAGGTTTGTCTGTGCACAGGCCCCTGTGCCTGAAGGCTCCAAGACCTGTAGCAGTCCCTCCAGCTGCACTCAGTAGCCTAGGAGTGGGCAACACTACTCTTACCTTGCTTGGAAGACGTTTTCATGGCAGAAGTTATTTTTAATAGTGTATTTTTATACTGAAGCATAAAGAACAGCAACACAAAGCTCTTCCTAGAGAGCCACGGAGAAGGGAGTATACCATACTCGCTAGATAAGTATGTTTTATAGTAGCTTTTAACATTGAAGAATGTCTGTGTGGAAGGGTGAGCGAGTCAGGGAGCTGGGAAAGACTCATTTTTTTAACCTTCACCCAGTTGGTAAGGCTGGGGTTTAAAACTCTTGCAAGCTTTAACTTCTTCATCCATCACTTGTGGATCAAGTATTATAGCGCAAGACAGAAGTGCCTCTCACTTGGTTGATTGTAGTGTGTTTTTTTAAACGGGTATGAAGGATTGGGCTGTTCTTGGGCTGCAGCATCTACTCCCCCACTTACGTACTTTAAGATGAGATGCGAAACTTGTAGATCTCAACACCGCTACGTTAATTCAAATCACAACAGGAAGCTTGGCATTTATGTGAAGCTCTAAACTGGAAGTGTCAACTGCCTTTCACAACCCCTCCTGGAGTTTGGCAAACCACTCACACTGATGCAATCGCCAGAGCCAAACGCTGGCAAGCCGTTAACCTTGGGACATTGGACTGTTGCTTTTCACATATAATGTTTTGCCTGTTAACCAACTTATTCATAGTTGTAAATGCTGCATCCAGTTTGAGTTATTCTGAGTACAAAATACTTGTGCAGTTTCAAAACACTAAGTATTACCACTGTACTGAAGTTGGAATAAATCTTAGCTCACTTTTTTCTCTCCGTTTAATCATTTTCAGCCATAGGAAGGTAGTAGCTTATGTAGTTTTATGCATAAGCTGCGCTGCAGCTTTCTGTTAAACTTCCTTTGCTCTTAAAATTTTGACTATGACAATAGATAAGCAGATTAAATAGCCTGTTGATATTAAAGCATGTTGAATCATCCAACAACAGAGTAAGGTATTCAGCTGTTAAAATACAGCTCAGTAGAAACAAAACACCTATGAAAAAGTCTTACAGTGTCTGCCTGCTCTGCTTCATAGCTATTAAAAGGTATCTCCTACCATGCTGCCAGGCAGCGCAGGACAAATAAGCCTCGGGTAGCTTATTTAACTACTCTTCCTCTCTGTGCTGTCTGGAAAGCTGTCATTCGAGGCAGCTCTTCACCTCTCCTCTAGCTGGCAAAGGCTTTCATCCTGTCTCCATGGGCCAGAGCATCTGCAGCCTCTCCAGCCCTAGAAAAAAAAAGCCAGTGTGAAAATAACAGCCTGATTCAAGCGAGGTGCAGCTGTTGGCAAGAACCCACACCTCACTGAAGAGTCCATTGTTCACACTGTTGTGAACCATGTGTTGTGCTCTAACGATGCACAAGGAAACTCATTAGCGAGCATATACAGGAAGTGTAAGCTGCCTTGTTCATCAGGACTTTGCACTGTGCCTGTGCAGCACTGCACACACGACAGCTTGAATGTTTGGCCCCAGACAGCAGGCGGGTGAAGGGCCAGACTGTCTCTGTCTCAAGCAGCACTTACTACATCGCTGTATTTTAACCACGGCCTCTAATTTTATGAGGATGGCCTGAAATCCTGGAATATTCCCCACAGAAGGCAGCTGAATGAAAGTAGCTTGTACTGGACTTTATGAAGAAACACAGCTCGGTCTCAGCTACTCTCCAATGGACTGTGCCTCTGTATATAAGATCTCTCCCCCAAACTGACATGTTCTCTTATGTTGTCTGACCCAGTTCCCAGTGTCCTGTTAAAAACAATAACGGCCAGTTAACCAGTTACAGCAAGAAAGTCAAAGTGAGGATCTGAGCTCTGAAACTGTGCAGCCTAAAGGGGAGGGATAATGACAGGATCGGGGCTGGGAGTGATTTCAAGCATACGTTTTTCCTTTACCCAGATACAGGAGATGCTCCCAGCCACATCTGCTGTTTTCAAGGACAGGAGAGATTAAACAGAGGCTGTCTCCACTCTGTCAGCATAATTTCTGCACCCTCTAGAGGAAGTTCCATCCATTCTAAGCCATCTAGGGCTACACTAACATTAAATACTTGCTACCAATGCACGTCAAATGCTAGTATTGATGCTGCAACAGTACATAAAGCAGAACTGAGAGTGTAGTGAACACTAAAGAAGCCCCAGTACTGCTTGGGTGAACAGTTTCTTTTGATGAGAAGGTATTGGACAGTAGTAAGAGTTAATCAGTTTTACATCTGATTTTTCCATTAGCCATTCATTTGCTATAGTCAGGAGATCAAAGAAATAGATAAATACCTGAGTCCAAAGCACTTATTTGCTTATTTAATGATAAATACTAGGGCTGGTAATTTGCATATTACACAACTTCAGAGCAGAACTGGACCCCGGAAGTCTGACTCTTTTTTTTCTCCCTCTTGCAGAGAAAACTTCAAGATGCTCCCAGTGAAAACATGAGTGGCTTAAGTCAAAGCCTGCAGGGTGTTCAGGCAGTGGTACCACACTGAGAGGAGACAAGAAGCAGGGTTTTAACTAGGCTCTGGAATACAAGTTTATCTTCATGATACTGTTCAGCACATACACGTGTAGAATGTCTGCCTCTACAAAAGCCACGGGAGCATTATTAGTACTGACAATCTAGAAAGACTGTTTCCATTATAAATCTCATTTGTTTCCCTTTCACCAGGTAGCAGAATTGCAGCTCCTCCCAGTTATCTATTCCCTTTGAACTCAAGAAGGGAGATACTGCGTACACGCAGCGCTGAACACTTCAGCCAGAAATGCAGTGTGCAAAGAATACCAGAAGGTAGCTGAGAAATAGATTTCTCATGAAAAAAGTTTATTTTTAATAGAAACTGGAGTGAAAAAAAAAAGCCTCTGCAGTGCTCACGTGGAGAAACAAGTCTGACACTCCTCGCAGGAACTTCAGTTGACACATTTCACAGTTTTTCTCAAATGCCTTTGGCTCTGTCTTCACCCCTGACTTGAAGGCACATGGCATTGTGAGAACAGGAAAAAGGAAGAACCCTAAAATCTGATCCCTAGATTCCACAGGTAGGGGAAGAGCAAAATCCTCTTTTCCATTTCCTTGGTTTAAAACTTAACCTGTATGTGTTTCCTAAGTCACACTCCTTCCACAAAGCTGACTCACCAGTCAGCACACTTTCTCCTTCCTGAGATCACTCCCTGGAGAGCACCCCAAGGGCAACTTTCTATGTAAAAAATTACTAAAAATAGGAACCACCTACACCAAAGTGGTATTCAAGAATTTAAACTCGTTTCCTCATAGTATTAAGTCTGCCCTTTGAACACTGTTCCCACCAGAGAGTTTAATATTCCTGGTTTGACACATATGAGGCCAATTAATATAACTGTTTTGAGAAAGACAACGGTACATCACAACATTGGAGAGAAGACTCTGGATTAATCACAGAATCCCCTCCTTATCTTTACTGGAACCAAGCTGTTGATGGGGAAGAGACATATCCTGCTTTTAATGGAGTTACAGGAATATTCAGCCCCATGGAGGCTTTCACAGACACAGGAACTTTGATTAAAATTCTCAACATTATCTAGAGATCACCCACATCAAACCAACATCCAATTAAAACAAGGTCATAGTCTCAGTCCTTCTACACGTGCCAACAGTCTGCCAAACGGTTCTGATGATCAACACACGATCTGAGAGGAATCTTCAGCACTGCAGACACAGACCCCCACATTCGCAATCCAGTTCTTTCTTACCTTGGCAGCACAAGCCCGAAGTGCTGGGGAACCGTGACCAGTGACAGAATATTTACACACCAGCTAAAAAACAACGTTCCTTCCTTTAAAAAGTGCTTAAAATTGAAATGTCTTGGGTTCTCCACTTTGGAATTAAATTAAATTAGCTTCTTTGCAGATTGTACCAATAAAGCATTAGAAGTCATAGTAATAATCCAGCTTTGCATCCACAGTTTTACATCCTTTATCTGAATAAATTCTCTCTTCTCTAGGGAAGTAGGTCATTTCGTCGGCTACTCTGGTTAAAATGTCTTCATCCACATCATAGCCACGTGATTCAATCTCAACCCTGACACACATTTTCACATGTTTATATTCCAGAGGCAGGAAGGGAACGAAGTAGTCGATGAGATTTTTGTCAATCAAGGTGCTGTGCCAGAATCCACCTGCAAAGGGAAAGAGAAAGGGCTTGTTTAACTTTTGTAGTTAAACACTACCCGAGATAGAATGAGAGCAAGAGGTGTATCGTAGCTCTCTGAGTGACAGTCTCACACCAGTGAGAGTTCACTTGTGGTTTTTGGGCACTATAATGGATAAGTAAGTTTTTAGGACAAGAGGAAATGGCCTCAAGTTGCACCAAGGAGGTTCAGATTGGATATCAAGAAATATTTCTTCACTGAAATGGTTCTCAGGCACTGGCTGCCCAGGAATGTGGTTGAGTACCCATCCCTGGGGGTGTTTAAAAGACAGATAGATGAGGTGCTTGTGGATGTGGTTTTGTAGTGGACAGGAACGGTTGGAATCCATCTCAAAGGTCAAACCAAATGATTCTATGATTCCAAGTCCAACTACAAGCTCTTTCTCATGGTACTTTGTGCATGAAGTTTTAGAGAGATGTGGTCCACAGGAGCTCAAGGAATGAGTTCTGATTGAGCACACTTAAGCCTTGTTCCCAAAGCGTTAGCCTCATAGCTTCCCCTCTCTCCTCCAGAGAACAGATTTTCTAGGTATTATCAGCTCTCCCAGACCAGCATGTCCTGCTCCTTTTCTCAGGGACTGCATCTAATCTAAAAACAGCAGGAAGTTGTCTTCCAATGCTAATTTTGGACCGTAATGGTGTTAAAAATCCTTTTCAACAGAAGTTCTGTGCGAGGAAACCTAGAAGCACTGGGCTGCCCACAGCAGGGCTGGCATGTCAGCTTGTTCCCCATAAACTAAATAACTGCATGAAGGCTTTTAACAGACTGAGGAAGACAGGGTAAGCGCCCTGGGGGTGAAGGAAGTGGTTTCCCCATTACAAAACGTTTTATTGGTCCAAGATTTTTGAGCTGCTGCAGTATTTAGCTCTACTGTCAGGATTTCTGTTTGCTTTCCTGGTAGCCCATCAGTACATCAATAAAAGCACAGCGCAGACTTCCCCGAACAAGTGTGATCTAATGGAAAGCAAACATGCCGGTAGCCACGGTGCACACAGAACCTTCATTTCATCTCAAGAGCTCTCTGCAGGTCCTAAACCTGCTTTGTGGCTCCTTGCTAGCCAAAACCCAGAGGCCACATCAAGTAGGAGCCACAGCTGTAAAAAGGCAGCAAAACGCAGCCCATCCCTTTTGTGGAACATTCACCACCTCAAAAGCAATCAGGGTTTTACTCACTATTCTTGTTATTGAAGACTGACACAGACAGAGCATTTTGCATATCCGTGAGCTGTATATCTTCCCTTCTCCTCCCACTTCTCCAGAAATCCAGCGCCACTTCCGTTATCTTTTCAGCTCCTGCATTGCTAAGGAAAGAGAAGCCAAAGATTGTAGCTGGAAGTAGTTTTAAAAAGCATCGAACATACAGAATAGCAAACCTAAAAGATCGCTTCTTACCTGAGGAATAAGAAGATGGCTTGTCGGTAAGACACCCCATCCAGAAACTCGTAGTAGTCCAGGAATGGCTTGATGGAGTCAATGAGTCCTGCGTGCATTTTATCCATCTCATCAAAGATGAAGAGCGATCTGGGACAGATGCTCACATTTCCCCGAATCCACGACTGCAACTGGTCCTGAGTGACATGGAAATAAAAGATGCTGAAAGAGTTCAAGCTGAAAGAGTTCAAGCTGAAAGAGTTCAAGCTGAAAGAGTTCAAGCTGAAAGAGTTCAAGCTGAATTGACAGTTTATCACCTAAGCAAGGAAGCCTGCTGAATCATGCTTATCTTTCAGTCACATGCTTAAGCAAAGCGTAAACTAACAACAATTAATCATATAATTCTTCCCTAAAGGAAGGTTTTTTGATTTTGATAGGAATGGTTGGACTCGATGATCCGGTGGGTCTCTTCCAACCTGGTTATTCCATAATTCTATGATTCTATGATAAAGAGAGGCTCAAAACACACACAAAAAACCTTTACATTCACAAGAAAACCAGTCCTAATAGATGTTAGGGTTTACCCAGCTAAGATTCCAAAACTGGCACAGGCTACATTTTACAGCATAAAACAACACTGAGGTTTCTAGCACCAAACGTGCTGTAACATTTACAAACCAACAGTGCAGCCAAGCTGTGCCCCACAGCCACGGGTTCCCCAGCACACTCTTACCTTGTAAACATTGATGTTGTGAGCGTGGGGGAAGTGTAAAGTTGCCACAAACTGGTGGACATATTTACTCTGCAAACCTCTATTATAAATGCTTTCAGCGATGATCCTACTGACAAAATTTTTGCCTGTTCCAGTCCACCCATGCAAGGAAAGGGCAAGAGGCTTTTTGGAGTTGCTGTTGTTCAAGAAGCCCTTCACGGCTTTCACGACCACCTTGTTCACCAGATGCTGGCCGAACAGTCTCTGGTCCAAATTCTCCTGCAGAACTGGAGGGAGAGAACACACTGTCAGTGGGAAGAGGGAGATGGGTGTGAGGTCCTGCTGGCTTCTGCCTCGGATCCCACCTGGGTGTGAAGGCTGCCAGCGTTAGGATGGGGTGAAGGGCTGGCTGAAATGGAGCTGCAGTCCATGCAGGACCCACGAGGAGGGTCTCACGGGGAAGGGGCCCACACAGGACCCACGAGGAGGGTCTCACGGGGAAGGGGCCCACGCAGGACCCACGAGGAGGGTCTCACGGGGAAGGGGCTCACGCAGGACCCGCGGGGGAGGGGCCCGCGGGGAAGGACTCCCATAGGGAAAGGCCCCACGGGCAGGTGGCCACAAGCGAGGCCCACGGGGAGAGCCCCACAGGCAGAGAACCCCACAGGAGGGACCCCGCGGAAAAGGGACCCCCAGGAGAGGCCTCAGGGGGAGGTGCCCATGGGGAGAGCCCTCGAGCAAGGCCCACGGGGAGGGTCCCCAAGGGGCGGCGGCTCACGGGCAAGGGCCTCACTAGGGGAATCGAGGGAGGGAGCTCGGAGCCCAGCCCGGTCCCAGTCCCGCACCGGCGGCGGCGCGCTGGCCGTGGCTCTGGAGGCAGCACTCTTTGAAGTAGCAGTAGAGGCGCGGGTAGGAGATGATGCCGGTAAGGGCCGAGGCGGCGGCGCCCGCGATCGCCAGCCCCAGGGTGATGGGCTCCACGGCGCCGGCCGGGCCCAGCAGCGGCAACAGCGGCAGCAGCGCCAGCGCCGCCCGCAGCCCCTTCATGGCCCGCCCGGCCCCGCAGCCCCCGCGCCGCTTCCGCTTCCGCTTCCGGCTCCGCCATCACGGGTGCGGGCAGACGCGGGGAGGCGCCATTTTGGGCGCGGGCAGAGCGGAACCGTAGGTGCTGGCAGCGATGGGGCCGCCATCTTAAGTGTGGGCAGAGACAGCGAAGTTGGCTCAATGGCGGCCCCGTGTGACCCCCGGAGCAACCAGGGCCCTGGCTGTCAGAGACGAGGGCGATGAGAATTGTTAGTTTAGGATCTTACTGAACTGAGGGGAGACCTCATTGCTCTCTATAACTGCCTGAAAGGAGGTTGTGGAGAGGAGGGAGCTGGGCTCTTCTCCCAAGGGACAGGGGACAGGACGAGAGGGAATGGCCTCAAGCTCCACCAGGGGAGGTTCAGGCTGGACATCAGGAAAAAATTCTTCACAGAAAGGGTCATTGGGCACTGGCAGAGGCTGCCCAGGGAGGGGGTCGAGTCACCTTCCCTGGAGGGGTTTAAGGGATGGGTGGATGAGGTGCTGAGGGACATGGTTTAGTGTTTCATGGGAATGGTTGGACTCAATCATAGAATCATAGAATAACCAGGTTGGAAGAGACCCACCGGATCACTGAGTCCAACCGTTCCTATCAAATACTAAACCATGTCCCTCAGCACCTCATCCACCCATGCCTTAAACACCTCTAGGGAAGGGGACTCAACCCCCTCCCTGGGCAGCCTCTGCCAGGGACCAATGACCCTTTCTGTGAAGAATTTTCTCCTAATGTCCAGCCTAAACCTCCCCTGGTGGACCTTGAGGCCATTCCCTCTCGTCCTGTCCCCTGTCCCTTGGGAGAAGAGCCCAGCTCCCTCCTCTCCACAACCTCCTTTCAGGTAGTTGTGGAGAGCAATGAGGTCTCCCCTCAGCCTCCTCTTCTCCAGGCTAAACACCCCCAGCTCTCTCAGCCACTCCTCGTAAGGCCTGTTCTCCAGCCCCCTCACCAGCTTTGTTGCTCTTCTCAATGATCCAGTGAGTCTCTTCCAACCTGGTTATTCTATGACTTCTACTGAGACGTGGAAGGGTTTGCATTTCTTTAAACCCTTATGCAGG
Organism: Phaenicophaeus curvirostris; assembly: GCF_032191515.1. Lineage (NCBI taxonomy): Eukaryota > Metazoa > Chordata > Aves > Cuculiformes > Cuculidae > Phaenicophaeus > Phaenicophaeus curvirostris. Next base: position 7,569,308 of record NC_091411.1, read on the forward strand.
GGTGAATCAATAAGCCGTCGCTATTACAAAACATGGAGAATTTTAGGTTCGAGCTAAAGCAGAGTCAGGTTTCATTGAAGTAATCATGGTTTTTGGAAGTTAGAGAGAAAGTGCCTCTGAGAGCGTGTTTTATTTCTGTTTTTCTATTTGCTGCTCGTTCTTTGGCAATGATAACGCCTCCTGCTCAGCGTGATCTGTGCTGAACAGAGGTGGCTGCTGGAATTCCTGTTTGCAGCCCTTCCCCAGCTCAAAGGCGAGGTCAGGCACAGCTGGAGCCAAAGCTCCAAAATAAGAGATCTAAGAGTTGTGAAGTTCATAACAACATTAAAATGAGCCCTTGGAAGCAAGAGAATATGTACAAGATTTCTGGGGAGATTTATCCATATGCATGGAAGTGGGAAATAGATCCTGTCCCAGCTCATGTCTCGCTGCACAGGATCGATGGGGATCACTCCCTCACCTGGCCCAGGCCTGAGAAAGGGTACTTGCTTTCTGAAACACCAAAACAAAGCTTACAGAGAGAGATTTCTTTGCCAGCATTTTCAGTGTCAGTATCATAAAAGTGCTGAAAGAACTTTGCAGTTCCTGAACTGTTCATGGCAGGGTGGGTGGAACTGGGTATCTTTTAGGTCCATTCCCACCCAAACTATTCCACAATTCTATTCTATGATTCAGACCCAGAGGCAAACCCGTGCAGTTTCCTGGCTTAGAGGTTTTTCCCCTTTTCTGGAAGGAAAAAAAGTAAATCCTGGACTATCCCACCCCCTCCCTGGAGTCTCCACTCCAGAGCAAGGGGACAGACACCAGCACAGCCAGTTCCACCCCATGCCACAGGCAGGGACGCTTCCCACTGGATCAGGATGCTCAAAGACCCATCCAGCCTGGCCTTGAACACCTCCAGGGATGGACCACTCATCACCAGTTTCCACTTGGACATTAAGCAGTTGACCACAACACTAAATGACAAAAATGTGTTTTACTATCACTTAAAAAACACTTTTTATTATTTTCAAGTTCCAAATCTTGCCTTCAAGTTCCCACACATCACACCTCCCAGGAAGGTGTGGCCAACGCTGGCAGTGAGGCCTCTGGCTTCTTCACCAGCTCCCACACCGACCCTGTCCCTGGAGCTGAAAATCAGATTTTCCTCCAGTTCAACTGTTACAGCCTGATCCAATTTTCTTCTTCTTCTGAGCTAAAATAAAATGCAGTGAACTGCTACAGAAATAAGCCTGTGGGGGCAGGGGAGGGGAAAGATACAAAACAACACAGCACATGATATAAAATCCCCAGCGCTGCACACCTTTCATTTCTTGCCCTGATGATAGACTCAGTGAGGCAGCTCTAGGCACAGCCACCACACCGTGGTTCCTCCCAGAGCACTTCTAATCCAGGCTGAGGAACAGCAGCACTGGATAAACTACACAGCAAAGGCTCTTGGGAACAAATAAGAAACCTCTTACAAATTATATTCAAGCAAACAGACTTTAAGCCTTCCTTTTGTAGTCAGAAGGCAAACAGCACTGCTGCTTTTAAAGGATCTCTTTTTTCATACTTTTCAAGAGGTTGAAGGAATCTGTAAAAGCAAGTCTGTTTTCTCACTAAAGAATGCCAACCATGAAAGCCCATGTTCTCATAAAATAAGTTTTATAACTGAAAATAAGTTATATACAAGATTTTACCGGCCACAGAGTTCACAATCACCTGCAAACTGATTCACTACAGGATCACAAGAGAAGCTTTGTAGGTAACACCAGCACGTGAGGGTAGTGACTCTCCCCGACTCCGCTTCAGGTCACGGACACAAAATCCCTTAATCCTGGGGAACACGAACAACTGCAGAGACTTTGGTTCACATCCATCAGTATCGCCTGTTCATCTTCTTGAATTTCTCATAGTGATAATCATCTGTTGCTTTTTCATTGAGGGGCCGTTTGCGATTTGGAGGAGACCCTTCAAAAGGAAGGGAAGGAAATATTATTTCTCTGTTCTTCCACAGGAGACAGTTAACAGAGGGCTTCATGTGTGACCTAGCAGATGCAACAGCCTCTCACAGACCCAGATTGCTCCCGCCTCCCACCATCTCTGGGCTCCCAGGGAAGAGAAGGTAGGAAGAGCTGGATCATGTATCTGTGCAAGACCCCTTAGGAGTTTTGGTGTCTCTCCTTGTAACGTTTCAGATTAGGAACTCACGCTCAGGTTCTGGCCTCTCTGTATCCCCCACTCTCAGCGGACGAGGCTTTGGCTCCTCCTTGTTCCTTCGCACTGGTGCATTGAGCTCCTCGTGATAAACTGAAAGAAGGAAAACATCAGATAAGGAGTATTACGTTGAGCAGCGTTATTCAAATGGACGTATTTCCGTGGCATTTATTACAACTGATCTTTAGGAGAAAAAAACAGAACCTCAGAACAAGCATTCCTGCAATCAGTTTCTACAGATAATCAATACATACAATACAGCAAATTTCAGTAGCGTTATTTCATCAGAAGAGGCCCAAAGACTCATAATTTCCTTCAGAATACACAAATCCGACTCCAAACCATCCCTGCAAGCGTGGTTAGAGACAGCAGAAGGCTGCCTTTCCTCCAGATGGCTGCAGTATGAAAGCTTCTCCCGGAAATTAATTCCCATCTCCTGTCTAGGAAGGTCTATGTCTGCATGACCACCTGTCTGCTTTGGCAGCCTACAAAATGGATTCTCTCAATGATAAACCATCATTTATAATCACAGGCCAGGCGGGCATTTCCAGCACACGCTGAAAAAGTCTTGGAATTTATGAGGCAGCATCAGCTGGGAGCTGAAGAGCAGAAAGTTAAGCCACAAGTAATATGTCCTTCTCCTTGCTAATGGATGGGAGAAAAAGACCAAGCCAGATGGGGTCTATATAGAGTCCAGAAAAAGGAACGAGGCAGCTTTTCATGCCGATCCATGAACTTATTTCTCCCGCTTCAGACTCTGAGCTGACAGAAAAGCTGACTGCTTTTCTTCAGCAGAGTTGAGAATCACACCTGAGTCAAGAGAGCAAGACTTACATCTGTTGTGCTGGACATAGTTAACAGCCATGTTTGTGGGAACAAAGGAAGTTTCGCTGTCTTTCTTTTTGTTCTGCTGCTCTGCCAGCAGCTTGGCCTTGGCCTCTTCAGTTGAGATGATATTTTTTATTTTTGCACTAGAAGAAAAACAAAGAAAAAAAGTATTCATATTTAGTAAGGGTAATAAGCCTAGAAGTGCTAAGTGGGTGGGTTTGGGGCAGAGTAATAGCACTGCTATGGTATTTGATGTGGTTTTTTTGAAAGAGGGGGCATAAACCAATCCTCCAGAAAGCTGCTAGAGTTGAGTCACAGAAATTAAAAGCCTTTTCCCAGAAGTCGTAGGATGGAGCTGCACTGGAGTCCTATCCCTGTGCGGAACATGCTGTGCTAATCCAAAACAAGGCTCAATCCCATCACAGAGACAAACAGGGGCTTTATAATCCCACCACACTGCTCTGCCAACCAACAGCTGCTCATCCTGGCAGTTCGGGCCATCACCAACAGATCCAAGAACCACATACTCAATTCCTAGGTCCACTTCAGGAATGCCGCTCAGCATCTGGTTGGACAACATCTCCTCGGTCTTCTTGGCAGAAGAGACACGGATGTTCTCTGGCAGCTCGTACAGGGAGTCCTCGGCGTTCTTAAGCTTCACCTTCTGCTCCTCATTCTCCACGATCCCCTTTCTCTTCTTCAGCTCCGTCTCAATGTACTTCATCCTAAACAGCAGCACACCAGAGACACACTGTATTTAATTCTGTTTTCTGCACCCTGTCCCACCACTGCTGGGCACAGCTAGGAGAGAGGAACGAATAATCTCTCCGAAACAATTCAGCTAACATCAATTGCAAGAAGCAGTTCTCCAAAAACTGATCCTTCAAGCTCTTTCACAACCCGCAGGGAAGGCTCCCACTGGCATTTAATGTCAAGTTAGCCAGCTGGAACCTCCTATCTCTGTCCATGAAAAAACCTTCTCAAGACTAGCAGCCAAAAGGTGAAAAGCAAGCGAAAAGTTCAGCGAGAATTGGGAAAATGTTCTGGGACTCCTTGGTACCCAAGACAGAGAGAAATAAATTGTGAGAGAACCAGAATTCAACATCCCAGACATGCTACAGCACAACTTACATGTCAGCATCTTCATCCCGCCTGTTCGTTTCAGCTGAGAAAGATGTTCCCAAGTTTAGATCTTCCTCTTCATTAATCCTAAATGGAAACCACAATGTTTACTATCTGGGGGCTGTTTGGTTTTTTTAATTAATTTTACAAGTTCAGGTAAGAGTAACTGGCCAAACTGCACTACATTAAACCCCTCAAAGCAACACAAGATCTAGTTACTTCATTACTAACGGTCACTCAATACCAGTCCAGGGAGGGATCTTCAGAGTTCATATGCACCCACCTGTCCTTGCCTCTTTCTTTCAGCTTCTTCATGTCCACCATTCCCCCAGATTTTATCTTAAAAGGGTCATCCTGGAAAATAAGATATAATGAGAAACGCCGAACCTTCCTTCTAGTTCAACACCAGTCTTTGAGATCTGGATAAAAACACTGAAGTGTTGAGCTGTGACCTCAGTCCTACACCAGGCCAGGCTCCTGCAGTGACATCAGAGGGATGTTTGCACATTATATTTTAGTGCTGAGGTGATGAAAGTGCCTAGTACTTACCACAAGTGTTGCTTCTTCTTGCAACTTCTCTCCCACAAGCAGAGCTACAGCGCTGGTCAAGCAGAGGAAGAAAGTAAATAAAATTCAGTGGAAGGAACCGTATTACCAACAACACTGTATTGCTTTATCCTTCTCTAAATCCAGCTCTCAAACGCTAAATTTTCAGCCTTCCTAATCCCTCCCCAAGGATAGAGGAACTGTTATTGTTTTGGGGAGATAAGAGGTTAAGGCAGAGCGTACTTCCTTACAGTAAATCACTAAAAATAAGGAACAAAGTTCATTGAATGTGAACATTTCAACTAGCTCATGAGCTAATTGACCACACCAGATGTGAGGGCAGAGGGCAATCAGGATGAAGCAGGTGTGAAATATCTATTTAAACCATGTGGGCAGTACAACAATCTGCTGAATAAAAAATACATTTCATGGTAAATCCCAATCTTAAATCTTTTCCTTCGTGGCTGGGACACAGAACAGACATTGGTTGCTGTAAACTGATGCTGTGCAGGTGCCTGTATCAAACTCCTCCCCTTTTCCATCCTCAGGCTTTAAGGCAGAAACTCTCTCAAGAAGGTGCTTTTGGCACTATCCAACAGGTAACAGTTTCTACTGAAAGGAGGCGCATGATAGAAATTTACTGTTACGTTGCACCATCAGGCAAAACACAACTTTACATCCTTGGTGCTGCAGCCCTTACCTCACCCCATTGGGTCGCTTCCTGAGGCTCTGGACTTCTTTGGCTTCTTCAAGTTTTAACCTGAAGAAAAAAACATTTGACTTAGTATCTGATGCTTTGGTTTTAATTATGAAGTTAACACAGCTTTGCCCTAAACTTCTGTGTATTAGCGTTTATTTTAACAACTTTCCAGTACTGAAAGGGGCTGCAGGGAAACGGCTCTTGATCAGGGAGCGCAGGGATAGGATGAAGGCATCGAGTGCACCCTTAGCAAGTTTGCGGACGACACTAAGCTGGGTAGAAGTGTTGATCTGCTGCAGGGTAGGGAGGCTCCAAAGGGATCTGAACAGGCTGGACTGCTGGGCAGAGTCCAATGGGATGAGGTTTAACAAGGCCAAATGCCGGGTCCTGCACTTGGGGCACAACAACCCTGAGCAGCTACAGACTAGGAGAAGCCTGGCTGGAAACTGCCTGGAGGAGAGGGACCTGGGGGTGTTGGTTGACAGCGACTGAACAGGAGCCAGCAGTGGCCCAGGTGGCCAAGAAGGCCAATGGCATCTTGGCTTGGATCAGAAACAGTGTGACCAGCAGGTCCAGGGAAGTTCTTCTCCCTCTGGACTCGGCACTGGTGAGACCGCTCCTCGAATCCTGTGTTCAGTTCTGGGCCCCTCACCACAAGAAGGATGTTGAGGCTCTGGAGCGAGTCCAGAGAAGAGCAACGAAGCTGGTGAGGGGGCTGGAGAACAGGCCTTATGAGGAACGGCTGAGAGAGCTGGGGGTGTTTAGCCTGGAGAAGAGGAGGCTGAGGGGAGACCTCATTGCTCTCTACAACTACCTGAAAGGAGGTTGTGGAGAGGAGGGAGCTGGGCTCTTCTCCCAAGTGACAGGGGACAGGACGAGAGGGAATGGCCTCAAGCTCCACCAGGGGAGGTTTAGGCTGAACATTAGGAAAAAATTCTTCACAGAAAGGGTCACTGGGCACTGGAACAGGCTGCCCAGGGAGGGGGTTGAGTCACCTTCCCTGGAGGGGTTTAAGGGACGGGTGGACGAGGTGTTGAGGGACATGGTTTAGTGTTTGATAGAAATGGTTGGACTCGATGATCCGGTGGGTCTCTTCCAACCTGGTTATTCTATGATTCTATGAGGAGGAACGGTTTGAAGCAGAAGGGGGGGAGATTGAGATGCGATATGAGGGAGAAACGTTTTCCTGTGAGGGTGGGGAGGCCCTGGCCCAGGTTGCCCAGAGCACTGGTGGCTGCCCCATCCCTGGAGGGGTTCAAGGCCAGGTTGGATGGGGTTTGGAGCCCCTGATCCAGCGGGAGGTGCCCGGGGCAGGGGCTGGAACCGGCTGCAATAGCACAGGGGTGACAGGACCCCGCTGCTGCGCTCACGCAGGCCCGAGGCCGCCTCCCGACCCACCTGACCTCCTCAGCGAGCTGCTCGTCCTCCTCCTCCTCCTCCGAGTCCTCCCTCCGCCGCCGGAACGACTTTTGAGCCGGCATCACCCCCCAGCTCCGCCGCGGCCTCCTCGCCGTCCACAGCCCCCGCGCGTCCCGCCTTGATGACGTCACAGCACCGCGCCGAAGCCACGTCCGCCAGCACCTTGGCCTGGCACAGCCCGCGTCACTGCTTTTTTCCTCCCCTCCGTCGCGTGTCGATGACGTCACCTCGCCGCGCCGAAGCCGGGCGGCGCCCCACGTCCGCCAGCACCTTGTCTGGGCAGGAGCCACCCGCGACCCCTCGGTGCCTTCTGCTCCTCCGGGACCGCCGCCCCCTCCGCGGGGCTCGTCTCCCCACCGACGGCCCCGACAGGTGTGTGCGATGCCGGGTGCAGTGGGAGGGGGGGCTGCCGCGCCCGGGGCGCCGCCGCCTGCTCTGGCGGGGGTGCTGGGGGGTGGGGCGGCAGCCCCAGCGAGGAGCCCCTCTGCTCGGGGAACCCCTGGGGAGACCCAACCTGGGGCCCCTCTGCTTGGGATGACTCTGGGGAGACCCAACCTAGTGTCCCTCTGCTCGGGGGGACCCTGGAGAGATCCAAGCTGGGGCCCCTCTGCTCGGGGAGCCCCAACCTAGGGCCTCTCTGCTCGGGGAACCTTTGGGGAGACCCAGCCTAGGGCCTCTCTGCTCGGGGAGACCCTGGAGAGACCCAACCTAGGGCCCCTCTGCTTGGGGAACCCTTGGGGAGACCCAACCTAGGGCCTCTCTGCTCGGGGAGACCCTGAAGAGACCCAACCTAGGGTCCCTCTGCTCGGGGAATGCTGCTCCTTCGCTCTGGGGAGCCCAGCCTGAGGTGCCCCTGCTTGGGAAGCCCAAGGGGGTCCCACCCTGAGGTCATTCTGCCTGAGTAGCCCCTGCCTGGGGATCCTCAATCCAAGATCCCTCTGCTTGGGGAGCCCCCAGGGCACCCCTGCTTGGATGGAATCATAGAACGGTTTGGGTTGGAAGAGACCTCCAAGCCCATCTAGTTCTATCCCTGCCATGGGCAGGGACACCTCCCACTGGATCAGGGCTCCAAGCCCCATCCAACCTGGCCTTGAACCCCTCCAGGGATGGGGCAGCCCCCACTGCTCTGGACAACCTGGGCCAGCACCTCCCTGCCCTCATCAGGATTAAATTCCTCCTTATGTCCAGTCAAATCTTCCCCTCTCCAGTTTATCCCCATTGCCTCTTGTCCTATCACCACAAGCCTTTGTAAACAGCCCCTCCTCAGCTTTCTTTTCCTCAAGGCCAGGTTGGATGGGGCTTTAAACATCCTGCTCCAGTGGCAGCTGCCCGTGGAGCAGGGGCGGGGTTGGAACTGGATCGACTTTAAGGTCCTTTCCACCCCAAACCATTCTGTGATTCTATGATTAACATCGAACTCCACTTGCAGCCACAGCATCTTGTGGGTTTTTTTTAGGGGGTGCTACTGCCCTGGGGAGCAAGGGGGGTGTTCCCAAAGGTGTTTTTTTGCTTAAAAGCTAAATCTCTGGGTGTGCTGATGTGTTGCGACCTCCAGTAATAAATCTGTGTTAAAACCTTGTCTGTTCTACATAAAACGCCTGGCTTTCCCGTACGTGACGTGGTGCAAGCATTCAGGTAAAAGCCAGAAGTGCCTGGTTCCTGGTTCTTGTCAGTAAATATTTCTTTCTTCGATCTCTCAAGTATAAAATGTCGCCAAGAGCAGCTGCAGAGACTCCTTTATGTCGGGAGGTTATGCAAGATGAGCGAGCAGACCTGGTATTGTGTGGATGAGCAGTGCTAGGATTTCTTTTATTCATCCAAACAGCTTCTCCACAGACGGTGAATCTTGTGGCTGACGTTCCTGGCAGCTGGATGTAGCTTTGGTAGAAACCACACAAGTTGTTTCAAGCAAAAAAAAAAAAAAAAAAAACCCTTGAGAAGTGTGTTGCTGTAGCAGGCAGAGGCAGCGGGTTTGGCAGCGGTTTAAGCGACTGGAAGTAGGTTGCAGTTACAGCTGAATTGTTCTGACATGTCCGCGTGCTGTTTTCCCACAGCGGTGTGCTTGGAAAAGACAGGCTGAAGGACTGGTTTTAAGGTAACTTCTTTTCCTGTCATACCCAGTGCGTTTTGACAAGTGCAGTTCAGTTTTCTGGCAGTGCTTCCACTGAATTCCTGGTTTCCCGAGCTGCGTGTGCTTTGATTGGATTCTTGGTTTCCTGAGCAGCCTTAGAGAGCCGAGTGTGCCAGCTAAAGCTCTTCGGGCAGGGTCGTGGGGAGGCAGGGATTGAATACTTCCTTCTCAATGCTTACAACTCAAACCTTTTCTGATGCGTTCAGTCCAGGCTGAGGGGTGAAAATGAGTTTTTTGCTTGCTTTGTAAGAAAAGAGAAGATCAGTATCCCAGCAGTGGAAAGTTGAAAGGCACGGGTTTGATTTTGAGTGGAAGGGTGGTCCTGTGGAATGCGTTAAAACCACCCACAATCACCTGGCTGTGCTTAACACCGCGTGCTCCAAAACCCGTTCCCGGTTAGCTTAAGCTGGTGAAGATTAAGGGGTCGGGAGTTAATTTTGAAACAATATTTTGTTCATTAGGTTTGCTGGCAAAGGGATGAGAAATCGAGGAAGGTGGATGAGCAAGCATGGCATGGATGATTTTTTTTAACTGGACTAGCTGATGCATTTGGGAAAAGGGGTCGGCTTTGAGGAACTCTAAGCCTGGAAGTATTATATGTTAGTCAAAGACACTGCGGTCTTGTGACTTGTCTTCTAAATCAACATAGAATCACCAGGTTGGAAAAGACCCACTGGCTCGTCGAGTCCAACCATTCCTATCAAAAACATTTGTTACATGATGCTATTTTCCTTCTCTGTGAAGCTGCATGAAGTCTCCCCATTCTTTGTTAAGCATCTCTTCAGAAGTTACTGAGATCCTGGTTACAACCACTGCTGTGTTTTCTAGTATGAACATATGATTCCTTCCCAATCTGGTTTTGCTTTGCTCCTCCAGTTTAGTTTATTCAGTTCCAAAGAATGCTGGAAAAACACTGTTACGGAATTATCCTTGAGGTTTGTCTTCTGCCAAGCAAGGTGCTAGGCAAGCTTTTCAGCTCCCAAGATAAGTGTTGCTGATATGGCTTATTTGTTTATCCAATTTCCCCCCCTTTTCTCCTCGCTGTCAGTGATTCAGACCAGATAACACTGGGAATTCTTTCAAATGTCCTCAAAATGTGAAAGCAACAGAGAGCAGCAGCCGTGCTGCTGGAGCTATTAACGTCATCGGATTTTTCCATTTCTTTTTTGTAATGATGTGGGCTTTTCATATCTGCTTCATTTCCAGCCAACAGTAATATTGTGGAGCCTGGTCTGTGTTGTTCGTATCACTTGTCTTCTTTTTTTTCCTTTAACTGCCACAAATGAGGCTGCTTAAACTATGCTTAAGAAACACAGATTCTTTTAATCTCCTTTTTTTTATAGCTCCATGTTACTGAGACATGTTTAAAGTCTTATATATATCCAGGGACCACCATGAAAGTGTTTATTGTTCTCAGAAGCACGCAGCTATGAAATCCTCTATGCTTGTGGTGTTTGGATGAACGAACTGGATGGAGCAGCGTGGTTATGTTTTATACAGTCTTCGAGAGCGATGTGGCTCATGTTGTTCAAATCTGTCATCATACGTTAAATTTCTCAGAGAGTGAAGACTGTTTATCAGTGTTACAGATCATTTAAGTCTAGTTCCCTCTCACCCAGTTTCATTTACAACAGCAATTGTATTTTTAATGTTTGATAAGGCAATGTGATAGCTAAATGTTAGATTCAGGTCAGCACACTATGGGTAACGTGAAGCCACTGAACACCATAAACTAAATTCTGGTGTCCTGGGCTCAGTGCCCTTTTGCTTTTGATCCAAGTTTTATGCCAACAAGCTAATTAGATTTCTATCTGTCCATGCTGTGCGCGTGTTGGCAAGGGGAAGTTGGTTCCAGACCACCACGTTTGTTTTCCCACCCTACCTGCAGAGCCAGCCCAGAACATCCAGTTTCCAGGGGGCAAAGCATAGCTCATCGGTCAAGTTGGGTTCCTGGAGGGTTGGTGGTGTTGCAGACCAGTTAAGTTACGTATGTAAGGCATGTGTGAGTTAATGGCAGTGTTTATTGCATTATTTGGAGGTGCTACATGGTCCAGACAGTCAAGGATTAAGAAGAGAGTGTCGGTGGGTCACTGAACCGCTGTGTTCATTTGGAGGCTACTGCAAATCCCTTTCCTGACCCTGAGCTGACAGCCGAGCTGCTGAAGCTGTGCCTGTGTACCGAGCACCTCCCTGCCTTTCCAAACACACATTCTGCACTGTAGGAATTATTAGCTCTATTTATGTTTCCTTCTCCTCCCCCTCGCCTCGCTCGCTTACCTTCGATACCACAATGCAGCCACTCAGCCGTGGGTCAGAGCTGTGCTTGTTAACAGGACTGACTCCAGATTTTACGTTTGTTCTGATCACTGAACGTTAAAGATGGATATCATAGTCTCTAATACACAGAACATTCTGATTTATCCTCTTGCCGTCTGTGAGAACGGATCTGACACGTGACTGAAAGGAACTATCTGTTCTTGTCCTAGGGAAACACCCCCAGCCCCGCAGGTGAACGCTGGTGAAAATGGGGGATACAAGAGACATCTGTCCTCACCTGGATTCCATAGGAGAGGTGACCAGGGACGATCTGGTGCTCAAATCCAAGGTACAGGTTGTCCTGGTTGTCAGTGCTTTCCCTTTTTGCTATTGTGCATGGGTTTGCACGTTTGCTTTCTGAAGAAAATGCTGCCTATCTCCATAGCGGAAGGGCAGAAACTCTTCTTCCAGTGCTGAGGAACCCTGCGTATGTCCCATAACATAAAACTTTGTCGTCCCCATCTGATCTATTTCTCACTGTCATTTTATCCTGCTCAGATGTGTCGCTTTGCTAAGATGCTGCAAAGCATATATTTAATTGGCAGCGTAGTGTTAAGAAATAAAATACTGTGAGCTGCAGGTTGGCGAGGCCTGTCTTATAGAGCTTTCCACTCTTGAAGGACTAGGTTACTTAAAAACCAACCAAGCAAACAAACTTTCTTTTATCATGAACACACAGGGAACTTGCCAGTCTTGTGGAGCTGTGGGACCAAATCTCTGGGCTTGTCTTCAGGTAAAAATGACTTGCTCTTTGTCTGCATGATATGGGAAGCAAAGAGGGGGTTCACAGTGGAACTATCCACCGCTTTTTGATGGATTCCAAGGAAAAGACTCCCTAGATTAAAGGCTGTCACTGTCAGAATGTGCCAAGATGGAACAGTTCACTCCTCATAAGTGGTTGCCCCCTGGTAGTCCCAACAGGAATCAGTAAAATTCCCAACGGTGGCTGTTGGCTGGATCCTGCCTGTGCTGGCAGCTGGGTCCTCAAAGATGTTGCTCAGGGCAGTGAGGTGGGAAGGAACGACAAGGGGCATGCAGGCAGGCAGGGACAGTTTCTTTACACTGGAACATCCAGGTGTTTTGAGTCCACACAGCTGGCTGCCCGTTGCAGCAATTGCCTTGGAGTGGAGCCTTTATCCGAGCACAAATCTGGCTCCAGATCTTCTTTCTTAAATCAAACCATTCCCATTTTTTTTTCATATTATTCTGGGCCCTGAATAAAAAGCAGGTTTGGAAACTGGCAAGATCAATTCTGAAGTTGCAGTCGCTGGTGAGATTGGAGACTGTTTTGCGAAGGGTCTGATTGCCTGAGCCTCTTTTCTCTCTTCTCTCACTAGGTTGGGTGTCCTTATGTTGGTTGTGGAGAGTCCTTTGCTGACCACAGCACGCTTCATGCACAGGTGAGCTTATCTCTGTTGTCCACCTTAAGACAGAGGTGGATTCTTCCCATTTCCTAATCCTGCTTTGCTTTGTTCTGGTAGCCCCGGGTTTCAGCATGAGCCAACTGTCAAATGAGACTCGTTGTTTCACCTTTGAATTTTTAGGCCAAGAAGCACAACCTGACGGTGAACCTGACCACTTTCCGCATCTGGTGTTACGCGTGTGAGAAGGAGGTGTTCTTGGAGCAGCGGCTGGCGACGCACACGCCGTCACCGCCAGTCAAGTTCACTGAGCTGGTGGGTCGGTGTCAGGGTTAAACGCTTGACCGGGGGTTCGTTTATCTGTTGCAAAATTAGCCAAGAGGTTTCTGCTATTGTCCAGGCTTTTGTTGGGATAAGAACCCATTCACTGAAAGTGGCTACCTGTAGTCAGAGGATCTTGTCTTACTGGATCTCCCAGCAAGACTCCAGGGAGACCCAACAGCAGCTTTCCAGTACTTTAACCCCCTTTAAGTATAGGAAAGCTGGGGAGCTGTTTATCAGAGAGTGCAGGGATAGGACAAGGGGGAATGGTTTTAAGCTGAAAGAAGGGAGATTTCGATGAGATATTAGGAAGAAATTTGCTACTGTGAGGGTGGTGAGGCACTGGCACAGGTTGCCCAGAGAAGTCGTGGCTGCCCCATCCCTGGAGGCACTGAAGGCGCTTTGAGTAACCTGAACTGGATGGGCTTTAAGGTCCCTTCCAACCCAAACCATTCTAAGAGTCTAAGACTTCAGATGACTTGAATATCCATTTCTGCTCTCTTTTTTAGCCTTTCCTAGCCTCTTCATTGGGGCATCTGTTCCTGGCAGGAACTACACCAGCTGTCACATCTTAATTTTCAATGCATCGGCCATGGAAATTTTAGCTGTTGGACCAGAAACACATGTACTTGTGACACTGCTGCGTGTTCTTGATGGCTCTTTTATCGTGTATACTGGAAGTAATGGTACTATTTCCACTCCCTTCTTGCATTAATGAGAAGAGTAGACAGTGCAACTGGTTCTTTCTCTCCAGAGTGCTTTTCTTAAAGGGTGGCTTGATTTGTGTGTAAGATAATCTCTCTCACAACTCCTCCTTTAAAGCTGGCCTCTCAGTGATGCTTATTTCTCTGTCTTTAATCTAGGATTCTCCATTGCCTGCTCACCCTTTGAAAGCTGTCCCAATTGCAGTGGCTGATGAAGGCGAATCTGAATCAGAGGATGACGATTTGAAACCAAGAGGTAACTCTGCATTGAGTTGATGAAAGGGCTGTGAAAGTAACTCTGCAGTCTGTAGGACCTGCACTGAGAGGTTCCTAGGAGCAGAGTGTGGAGATGGCCTAGGAGGGGCTGAATTCCCTCTCCACTGGGGAGGAATGTAGAATGCAGCACGTCTGGAAAGTGTTTCATGCCTCTCTTGTTTGTGCTTTAGGCCTTACTGGAATGAAAAATCTTGGGAACTCCTGCTACATGAATGCAGCACTTCAGGCTCTCTCTAACTGGTAGGCATTAGGGCCTTTCAGTAGAGTCTTTGCGAGACTTCACTAAACATCAAAAGTGACGCCTCTGATCTGAGATCTTCATGAGTCGTGCAGAGAGAAATCAGCCAGGCTAGGTGCAGAAAGAGGAATATGAAACATTGAGTGTTTGTTTAGGGCGGCAGCAGTTTTACAGTAGGAAACTGAGTGACCAACCAGCCAGCTTAGGGCTAAATTCATGTTTAGATGAGTGCTGGGAGTAAAACTTCATCATTTCTTTTGCAACAGAAATGTATTTATTGCACGCGAAGCCATGTCACGTCTCACTCTTCTCCTCAGCAATACCTAACAACTTAGGTCCTAAAATATTCTCTAGCCATCCTGCTGAGAAGTAATTCCAGGATTTCTTCTCCATACTGGGAACAGATTCAGATCAGCCTTTTTCATTTATTTCAAGTTAGGAGTCAAGTCTGCACTTGGAATCACTTCTCTTGATTTAAAAGCAGGTGCTGAAGCATGGTTTCTAAAAGGCACGCGTTTCAGTTTTGATAAACCGTGAAACAGAAGCAGAGGAGAAATTTCTGCGTACTGAATTCTTCTCTTTTCTTCTTGTAGCCCACCTCTCACACAGTTTTTTCTGGAATGTGGTGGACTGGTCCGTACGGATAAGAAACCAGCACTGTGCAAAAGTTACCAGAAGTTGGTATCTGAGGTTTGGCACAAGAAACGGTGAGTGCTCACTCCCAAATCTAATTGGGACAGGTTTCACGCTTATGTTAGTTCTGAAGTTCAGCATCAGCAAAGAGGAAATTTGATCTTTAGGGATAAGAGCATTGTCTAAGCCAGTTCAAACTGGCTTAGAGTGGCTATGGAGATGGGCATGTGAGGATTTCCCCGTATATAGAAGATCCCATGTTCTGATGATGATGATAAAGTAGCATTTAATTGCACTGCTGTCAATTAGCACAGGGATTTTGGATGGGAAAAACGATTCAGACATTTTTACCAAAGAGAGAATGCAGGTGATGTTTTAGGAAAGGTTTGGTATTGGTTCAGATTCCAGACCAGTTCAAAGGGCAGTGTGAATGCAGCTCTGCATAAATCTGAGGATGTCTGCTCTGTGCAATCAATTGGAAAAAATCAAACTAGGAATTTAAGTGGCATTGCATGTTCTTTTTGTGCTAGTTATTAACAAAGGATGAGTAAGATACACAGCAGAAGTGAACTGTGCCTTTCTGGAAGAGAAGACTGTAGATTTTGAAGCAATACAGTGTCATTTGAATATTGGTTTTGATTTACCTCAATTACTGTGTGGCCAGCTCACCCAGATTTTGAGACAGATGATGCTGCAAAATCAAACCAAGTAACTAATTTTAAAACTCTGCTCTGGAAAGAATCATTTGAGACAATTCAAAGTGTGGACAGAGCTTTAAGTTAAATGTGCCCTAGGGAGGAGTCTCTCTGGTAGGACAGGCTGAAATGGCTGAGAGGTGCTTTCTGTATCTTAATTTGTGTGTCATCCAGCTAATAGAGAAATACATGCCCAAGCTTTTCAAGTGCATAATTATCTTTTGTCTTTTTTAACTCATTACCACACCCTGCTCTATGGCTTATTAGACAAACTGCCTCCAGGCCTCATAAGCAAACTAACGTCTTCTCTTTTTTTTTTTTTTCCCATATCAAAACAGCCCGAGTTATGTTGTTCCCAGCAGTCTATCCCATGGAATTAAACTGGTCAACCCCATGTTCCGAGGCTACGCACAGCAGGTGGGGCCTCAATAAACCCAAACCATTATTCCAAAGATGGTGGGATTTTTCTTCCTGCAGCGGTGGTGCTTGCTTTGAGAAGGAAGAGCTTGAGCTCAGGGGTCGGGTCATTCCTGTTTTGTGTCAGTGTTAGTGATCTGACAGAGCACTTGGGACCCAGGAGACCTGGATTCTGCCTCTGGCTTGCTGGTACCAAATCAGTGTGTTTTCCTCTGTCGGCTTTCTCACCTCTGAAATTATGAAGGTTATGTCCACTACAAAGGGCTTTGAGATGCTGTATGAGAGCTGCATAATATTTCTTCACATCAGAGCTGAGAAACCTGGATAAATCTATTACCAAAAAGTTAAAAGATATGACTGTTCCATATTCTTTTTCTGGGGAATTACAGCAAACTAAATCTTATTTAAAGGTATCATCCTTTCTTTTCTTTGAAGTTTTTATCAGCATATCTCTTGTGTTTATTCTTTAGAATAAAATGTAAACATCAAACTATGATTAGAAAACTTACAATGGAAGTGACAGTGCGATACTGACAGGAAATCAGAACAGAGGGTAGAAATAATGATTAGTGAAAGAACTTCCATATTTATCTTTGATGTGAAGTACGTTGGATTGGAAAGCTCTAAGCTGTAAAGAGATAAAGTTGAAAGGAAGACAGGGCAGGCTAAAAGCCAGACTTCCATAAAATAACAGAAACATCATAATTAGCTTCCTGCAGTTGTCAAAAAATCAAGTTGCTTTCCAGCAGGTCCTTTGAAGCCAAATGTATCAGCTCTTTTACTATGTATTTTGAATGAAGGAGCTTGCACCTTGACTCAGTCGTCTTTGGTTTCTGGTTACATCCCCTATTTATTAAAGATTTCGATCTGCTCTCCCTAAGAAGGTTTGCGATGAGCAGAAGTCAGTGTTCATGAAATTTCCTTTGTGGGCAAGAGTCTGTTCTCTACGACTTGCTGTCTTTATTTGGTTTCTCCTTGTCTCTCGCCTGTTATCAGTGGTTAAAACCCCTGATAAATGAGCTCATGGGTTGCATGCTGCGGCTGCTCTCTGGCTCTTCAGTGTCTTTTGAGTTGAAGATGTTCTGATAAAAATAGAGCCTTTTATCATTTAGGAGTTAAAAACATTTATGGAGCAGAGAAGCCTCCTGGTACATCACCATGGTGCTCTCTGGTGTGGTTGAGTCTCCTGGTGTTGCAGAGGTGGCTACAGCTCGTGGGCAGCATTTTTTGAGAGGCTGTGAGTGCAGCTATTTCCCCTCTTGCCCCATTTCTGGTTAGATACTAACGTGGAATCGCTCCTGGTTTTCAGGACACTCAGGAGTTCCTGCGGTGCCTGATGGATCAGCTTCATGAAGAACTGAAGGAACCAGTCGTTGCAGAGACGAGGGATTTGGATATCAGTGACCAGGATGACAAGCGAGAGGGAGACCGAAGTCCTTCGGAGGACGAGTTCCTCTCGTGTGACTCGAGCAGTGACAGGGGGGAAGGAGATGGCCAAAGCCGGACAACAGGGAGCATGGGCAGCAGCTCCCTGGCAGAGACAGAGTTGTTGATCCAGGATGAAGCAGGGAGGAGCATCTCTGAGAAGGAGAGGATGAAGGACAGGAAGTTCTCCTGTGGCCATCGGCGCAGCAACTCGGAACAGGTGGATGAGGATGCAGATGTTGATACTACTATGATGCCAGTTGATGGCAGAGCCTCACCTGAGATGCTGCCAGCTCCCCGTCCTGCCAGCCCGTGTCGGACACCAGGTATAAACCTCTTATAGTTGAGTTATTTCTGAGAAGATGTTATTATCTTACACAAGGACAGTGTTGTAAATCAGTGGGGCAAACAACACATAATGTGACTTTTCCTTCTATGGGTTTCAAAAGGTTTTGCATACAAGATTTTCCTCAGTGTCCCTGGCAGCAGTTCTGCTTTTGTGCACAATTGCTTCTGTATGGAAGTGAGCCAGAGGGGCGCTTAGCCAGGCTAAAGTGCTGTGGAGCTGAGGAAAGGCTGCATCCTGAAGGCTGAAATAGCTGCCTCTGCCTAACTTATAAATTCTGTATTTATACCATTTCCTAATGTAAGAAAAAGGCTTTATATGTGTGTGTGGCTCTATCTGATAGGCTGGCCTGGGGAAATACCTGCTGTGGAAAAAGCATGGAAGAAGGTATTTGTTAATGTTGGACTGTGGGCTTTGTGGAGAGAAAAGGGAGATGCACAGTGTGTGCGTTTCTGTGTCTTAGGGGAAAGAAAAGAGCAGCAGTTTAGACGTAGGAGTGGAGTCACCTCAAACTGAACATATCCAATCTTTCAACACTTCTTTATGTAAGAGTCTTACTCTGCCAGCTGGCACTGAAGACAGCAGTGCTGTTAATGTGGATTAGGGATACAGGAGCAAGCTGTAAAACCTCATTAATCATAAGTGTGAAAAATGGCGTGGGGTTGTTTTTTTAATATAATTATTAGCTGTTCATTATAGCTCTGTATGCACTCTTATCCGTGCTCCGAGGGAGCGACATCTGCCAGCCTGTGCGAGCAGGACAGTTTAGACACTGAACTGTGCACCCTGTGCAGGATTCTGTGCTAGACCCGCAGGGCTGGGCTGATGCCAACTGCCACGGGGTTGCCTTTCATCATGAATTTTCACCACTGCTCTTCTCCTTCTCCGTTTTCCCAAACAGAACCTGACAACGATGCCTACGTGCGGTGCTCCTCACGCCCCTGCAGTCCAGTCCATCATGAAATGCACTCCAAGCTCTCTAGCAGTCCTCCTCGCTCCAGTCCTGCCAGGCTTGGACCTTCCTACGTACTCAAGAAAGGTAACGCCAAGAGTATATGCTGGGAGAGAAAGAGGGGAGCACGTGGAGGAGGGATTCATTGACAGAAGAGAGAAGGAACCCATCATGACTCTTCATTAACTGTTTTAAGAAACACTGATTCCCCTGGACATCAGTGCTTTCTAAAATAGGACTAGGCAAAGACTACAGTAAGTCTGCAGGTAAAGTCAAGCTCTGGGCACAACAGATGTTCTAGTATCCTCTTGTATTTGAGCTTGAAATGATTTTTGTGTCTGCATCTGCGTGCTGTGTTTGTTATCAGTAAAATAGCTATGAAGTTCTAGGCTCGAGCTCTGTCTCTTTAGAGGAGTGTGGAGCTGTGTAAACACTTCCCCGCCAGACCTGAATTTCGTAGCTTGAGGGCCAAGGAACTGAGAGATGATGTTACCAAGAGAGTTTCCTGCCTTTTGGACATCATGGGCTCACAATAACAGAATTCAGGCTGCAGGTGTCAGTCCAGTGCTGGGAGCATTGTTAGACTTCGGAGTGGAGCCTGGCTGCTGTTGTTATCCAACTGGTCTCCTCATCCCAAGCAAATTGCAAATCACAATCCCTTAGCATTGCATAGTCCGCAAACACAATGCCATGTGCTTCTGCCACTGTCCCTACAGCTGTGCAATAACAGAATTCTTTCTTCTACTGTGTCCCAGCCCCCTGGCTGAGGTTAGCGTGGCCGCAGATGTTCTGGCTGGATAAAGAACACTCTGTCTCCGTGCACGTGTGCGTGGGGACGAGGGTTTGTTATAAAACTGTGTTTGGCCAGTCCCTGCTGTGGAAAGTCCTTCCCAGTGCAAGACACCTGGGGAACACGGAGCAAATGTCAGAGGGAGAGAAAAAGGACAAAGTACCCAGGCAGGTGAGGGGGAGGAGGAGGTAGAAGTGTAAAGCTTAGTGCAAAAATATTGCAAGACCTCAGAAAAGCGGGGATTCTCTGGCAAGGCAAGCTTGTAAAGAAAGAGAATGGAAACAGGAATTCCAGTAAGCTAATTTCTGACTGCTGAGAGCTGGCATGTTAGTATTGGTTCAGCTGGCTACCTCTCCTTTCTTGTGCCACGCAAAGCAGCAGCGTTCCTTGTGTCTGTTTACAATGGGCTCCACTGTCTCGGTGCCGTGCAAGTGACATCTGAACACGCAGGACAGCGTTTGTCCTGTATTCTTGTGGGGCTGCATGGCTCCACTGAGACAGGAGGCTGGGAAGGAGTTACTACATGATGGGGCTTCCTTGTCTATCTTTCAGCCCAGATGCAGGCTTCTGGGAAAAAGAAGAAAGAACTTCGTTACCGCAGTGTGATTTCTGACATCTTTGATGGCTCCATTCTCAGCCTGGTGCAGTGCCTCACCTGTGACAGAGTGAGTTTTCTGGTGGCTTTCAGTCAAGGAGAAAGGTCTGCTAGCTCATAGATGTCTTCGTAGGAAATGGCACTCCTGGTTGCAAACACTGGGATGCTGTAGGCCTGATAAAATGTCAGTAGGTGGGTGTGTGACAACAGCAGGAGGTGTGAGAAACCCACCATGCTAACAAGTAGTATTTCTCCATAGGGGTCTGTTTGCTTCTCTGTGTTACCGAGGTGACCGAGTGATATCACATTTACTTTAGAAAACTGATTCCAGTGCTACCGAAACCATGATGAAAGTCGTCCTGCTGACAGCAGTGAAGAATAGCCAGAGCGCGGTACTCTTAGTGCCAGCTCAGGTTTCTAGCCTAGACAAAATCCAAGCAGTGATAAAAGGTGATGAAGGTCAGGTTCCAGCTCCATTACACGCACAGGAATCTCAGACCTCTTCCTCTTGGATATTTCCAGGTTTCTACAACAGTGGAGACGTTCCAGGACCTGTCACTCCCCATCCCAGGGAAGGAGGACTTAGCCAAGCTGCACTCTGCCATCTACCAAAACGTGCCAGCTAAGACAGGGGCATGTGGGGACAACTATGCCTCCCAAGGCTGGATTGCTTTCATCATGGACTATATCCGGAGGTGTGTTCTTTATGCAGGATCTCTTTTTCTAGGGTTGCCCTGCAGTGCAGCTCTCCTTAATCACGCAGAATGTCAATTGTAACCATTCCTGTATGACAGCGTGTGGTACCTCACAGGTCTTGGAGTCTTTTCATGTAAACCACTTGCTGCTGTTCCTCTGGTTCTGTCACACATCTTGAGAACTCTTGTCCAGCTGATAGTCCTTCTGCCTTTAGCTCAGTCTTGCCTTCCAGAGCAAATCAATTCCTGGTGTAGTTTTACAAATAATTTCCAGTTCGAGCGATGGAAGAAGGAACATCATGCTTTCCCTGCTCCTATGGGATGTGTGACGTGCTTAGAACCTACAGCTAGAAGGAAACCCATTAATCAGTAGCAGTTTTGTGCACCAGTGTCCAGCTGTTTCATGTGTAACATTTTCTCTTCATCCCTTCTCTTCCGCAGATTCGTGGTGTCCTGTATCCCTAGCTGGTTTTGGGGTCCTGTTGTGACGCTGGAGGATTGCCTTGCTGCCTTCTTTGCAGCAGATGAGTTGAAGGGTGAGTGTTCCCAGTGGGGTCTGACAGCCCAGAACAAGGAGGATTTCACGAGGCAGATAAAATCTCCTGGAAATCCTGCCTCAGCGTTAGAGACTGCCAGTACCAAAGGTTGACAGTTCAGCATCTCTGAGCAGAAGCAGGTTTTCCCACCTGCTCAGGGTGGTTTTCTTCCTTCTGAATCTGGGTGTGAATGCATTTAGTGAGGAGCAGACGTGGCTGTTTGATGGTTGTGTGTGTTGTGGCTCCCTAGCCACCTTAGTTTCTTCACTTTCTCCATCCACTCCACAAGCTCTAGAGGATTTAATTTGCTACTGAGGAGGAAATCAGCTCAATCACAGCTGAAACCAGGGCATGCAGCCATATCTGAGTAACTGCAGAAAGCCTTTATTCTCTTTGTCTACAGGGGACAACATGTACAGTTGTGAGCGGTGTAAAAAGTAAGTTTGCATTATCTGTATTGTGTTGTATTTCTAGAACTTTATTTCTCTGTGCTGCTGTCAGGCATTTTGCTGTGCCCTCTGCATGGAGTGTTCTGCTGAGCAGCACGTAGAATCTACCTTGCCCTAAATTAGAATCCTGATCTTGAGAAGTCTCTGATCACAGATAGGAAAAGTGCTGTCTGTGGATGGGAGAAAGAAAGGAAGAAGGATATGAACAGGGATGTAGCTTGGCAGTGATGGAGCTATTGTATTAAAAAGAAGAGGCATGACAAACTGCTCATGCCATGCTTCATTTGGGAAGGATGCTGCAAAGAGTCTGAATTTGTCGCTATGGGAATACAGGATTTGTCTTGGATTTCAAAACGAGCAAGGCCCAGGCAGAGCAAGAAATAGCCATGCCTTTTGGCATCCCTTTGCTTTAGTGATTGCTTACAGCTAGTTTCTTTTTCTCCCTCAGATTACGGAATGGAGTAAAGTACTGCAAAGTCCTCCGGCTACCAGAGGTAAGTAAAACCACCCTGTTTCTTAGATTTCTTTCTCCAGCCACTGAGAATGTAAGGAGGCCAGAGGCAGAACTGAAACAGCAGTTTGGTTTGGTGGTGAAGTCCTGTATCTAGAACAGAAGAGAATTTTCCGTTCTGAGCCAATGAGCCAGAAGGATTCATGGCTAACAGGCAAAGAAATGCAAACATCAGGTGCATGGAGATGCGTTGTAGGGTCAGAACGCCCCCAGCAAAACTTTGCTTTGTGTTTTTTGTCTTTGGTCTTTTAGATTCTTTGCATCCACCTGAAACGGTTCCGGCACGAGGTGATGTATTCCTTCAAGATCAACAGTCATGTCTCCTTCCCCTTGGAAGGGCTGGATCTGCGACCTTTCCTAGCCAAGGAGTGTGTCTCCCAGATCACCACCTACGATCTCCTGTCAGTCATCTGTCACCACGGCACAGCAGGCAGTAAGTCCTCTTGCAAGCACAGGTAGAGGTGAACAGGAACAAGAAGGGCATGAGCAAAGCAGAAGTATATTCTGGGACTGGCTGGCACCTTGTCTGGGGTGAAGTGCCCTCCCAATCCCCGCTTTGCTCAGCCTCTACCCTTTGAAAAGCGAACCTAAATGGTTTCTGACAGATGCCCTGCAGCTATTTCAGCCCTTTCCTGATGTTCTATCTCACTGAGCCGCCTTTTCCAAGGAAGGCGAATCAGGGTGACGGCGCCAGGCTCCCCTGCTCCTGCAAAGCTTGCCTCAACAGGAACCGTGCCTTCTTTCTTTTGACTCTCTCTGCTCTCTGCCGCAGCTAATCCTGTTTGTGCTGCTGACGTTATCCCAAGGCTGACGTCTGTCTGCTCTCCAAATCCCAGCAGTGTCCTGTTCTCTCTTGCAGGTGGGCATTACATAGCCTACTGCCAGAACGTAATCAACGGCCAGTGGTACGAGTTTGATGACCAGTACGTCACCGAAGTCCACGAGACCGTGGTACAGAATGCAGAAGCCTATGTCTTGTTCTACAGGTGAGCAGCAGCCCCTTGCTGGTCACCGAATACCTAGAAATCTGCTTGGAAAACTACATTTTCAGGAATTGCTGATTTTCGCATCCTTTCCCTACTTAAGGAAAAGCAGCGAGGAGGCTGTGCGAGAGCGTCAGAAAGTCGTGTCCCTTGCCAGCATGAAGGAGCACAGTTTACTGCAGTTCTACATCTCTCGAGAGTGGCTCAATAAATTCAACACCTTTGCTGAGCCTGGTCCCATCACCAATCACACCTTTCTGTGCTCTCACGGAGGTAAGGCAAGTGCTGCTGGACCTGGGAAGAGCAACTCCCAGCTCTACCTTATACTTGAGCCAAAAAAATTCCACGTGTCATCCATGTGCAGTGTGAGCTGCAGTAGGATCCATGTCTTTGGCAGAAACTCCAGCCTGCTCAGGGAGAGATGAAACAATTACCCCACTGTCCTGCTGATTAGAGGGCTGGAGTGATATGTAGTGCTGAGAAACAACAGTTTTCAGTTCTTTGTATTTAAAAACAAGCCTGTAGAAAGCAGATAAGGCAGCATTTATCTGTGTAGCTCCACGAGCAAGGTTGGCTTTCGGTGTTTGTTTGGAGAATGCAGCACGTGCTCCTGAAGGGAGCGGATGCCACGTTTTACTGTTCCTATTCTTCACCTGTCATGCTGGGCAGCCCTCAGGTTTGTAAATCACCAACTCGAAATGAAGCACTTGATTAGAAATTGAGGCCATGAATTGAGATACCATCGCAATTAATGAACTCTTGACTGTCTTCCATTAGCAGAGGAAGCAGATTCTGGAATCAGAGTTTTCAGCAAGAAAGATCTGCCTTCTTTTATTTGATGCTTTACCCAGCAGTAATGAGTTCTCTGGTTAACTCTTCCTCTTGCCTTTCCTCCACAGGGATCCCTCCTAATAAGTACCACTACATTGATGACCTGGTTGTGATTCTGCCCCAGAACGTGTGGGAATATCTCTACAACAGGTGAATAACACTACTTCGTTCTTCCTCACAGTGAGTTTTGGCTTTTGTTTCACGCCTTGGGCAGTGACCAAGACACAATCCTTTCCCAGGGCACCTTAAAGGTGTGCAGTGCCTGCTGCGTACTGGGAAAGACCTCTTTCTGGTAGACCCTCCCAATCTTGCTCTCTCCAACTACCTGAAAGAAGGTTGTGGAGAGGAGGGAGCTGGGCTCTTCTCCCAAGTGACAGGGGACAGGACGAGAGGAAATGGCCTCAAGCTGCACCAGGGGACGTTCAGGCTGAACATTAGGAAGAAGTTTTTCACAGAAAGGGTCATTGGGCACTGGCAGAGGCTGCCGAGGGAGAGGGTGGAGTCACCTTCCCTGGAGGGGTTTAAGGGACGGGTGGACGAGGTGCTGAGGGACATGGTTTAATGATTGATGGGAATGGTTGGACTCGATGATCCCGTGGGTCTTTTCCAACCTGGTGGTGATTCTATGATCTTAACCAAAATGAGCTGTATCCATGCACTGTGACCCGCACTGCATTGAGTAAGCACAGTGGTTTCCATTCAGAAAACAGTAGCGGTTGCATCTCACCAGTGTCTATAGTACTATAAAAATCCATCTCTGTAGGATTCAGGGCTGGGAAGCACTTCCATTCTCCTGCAATTCTCCATTCCCCTCCCTCCCTTCCTGTGCCAGGTTCGGGGGTGGCCCCGCTGTGAACCATCTGTATGTGTGCTCCATTTGCCAAGTGGAGATTGAAGCGCTGGCCAAGCGCCGGAGAATTGAAATCGACACCTTCATCAAGGTTGGTACGGGAAGCATCTGGAAGCCACAGCAAAGGGCAGAGGTGGGGAAATAGTGACCTGTCACAAGCAGTTAGTGGAAAACACTTGCCCCTGTTCCCCAGAACGTGATCTACAGCACGGACAGATTGACCTTGAGGTTCTCCAGTGGTGACTGTGGGGATGTTGGCTGGGACACAATAACGTTGTGTGTGGTTGCATGCAGACACAGAGCTTGAAACTATCTTGGTCTCTCATCTGCTGTAGTGTGCAGGAAGTGGTGGAATTACAAGGGGCTCTTCTGAAGGACTTAGAGTTAATGGGAGGGGCTCCCCCAGAGCTCAGGAATGACTAAATCCTTCCTGCATGTCTCTATTCCCTCTCTCCCAGCTGAACAAGGCTTTCCAAGCAGAGGAGTCCCCAAGCGTCATCTACTGTATCACCATGCAGTGGTTCCGGGAGTGGGAAGCCTTCGTCAAGGGGAAGGATAATGGTAAGAAGGCAGAAAACTCTGGAGTCCGTCAGGGGTGAGACCTGGAATGGGAACAAGTGGATTTGCCAGGTGGTGCCTCCCAGCGAGCACCTGACTGGAATGAGCTGAGGCTGAATGGAGTTCAGACCCCACCACTCAGACTGCCCATAGGTCCCCAAGGGCAGGGCAGAAATAACAGGAGAACCAGCTCAGGAAATAAGCTGAATCTGGTGGCAGCGTGGGAAGCAGAATGGGTTTTGAAATGTTTGTTCTCCTCTTACAGAGCCTCCCGGACCAATTGACAACAGCAAGATCGCGCTCACAAAAGCAGGAGGCCACGTGCAGGTTAAGCAGGGTAAGGCTTGTGCTTGCTGTCTTGGGGTGTTCCTGAAGGCTGAAGGAGAGCGCTCCCCTGGCTCTAGCTGTCCACAGAGAAGCAGCCACAGGGCAGGGGAGGATGGTTTTCCGCACATCCCTGTGCCGAGGGCCCTGAGTGAGCTCTCTTCGCTCCCCACTGGCCGCTCCACTTGGTGATGTGGCTGCAGGCCCGACTCCTGCTGCTGCCCCAGCCCCCTCCACCACTCCCCTTTGCACAGCTTTCTAGCTCCGAGGTGCGTGGCTTCTGACTTGTCTGTACTCAGCACCTGCTGTGATCCAGCTTGTGAAATAGCATTGCTTGTGTGTTCTCTCCTGCCAAACAGACACAGGTTGCATCCGTATCTTGCATCTGTATCATCTGTATCTCTCAAAGCAACCTTTCCTGCATTCCCTTCTCTGTAGCCTCTATGGCAAAGTTCTCTGCTTCCCCTGCTTTGCCCACCTTGGTTGTCCCTCCTAGGGCTGTGTGGATGAGTATTCCCAGTCTCCCCGAGGCAACACAAACCCAGGTGACGGAACTGGTGTGTTTCTGAGTATTTCTTAGCCTCTTGGGCTCTTGGAGCTCATTCACTGCTGTGCACGAGCAAGGGGCCGGGCAGGCGCTGGTATCAAGGGCTGATGCTGCTCGGTTCCTCTCAGGGAAAGGCACAGGTGACCCCAGAGCAGTCAGCGACCTTTAATTCATTGTGTTGAACCCTTAACCCATCACTGCTACCTCCACCACTAAACTATGTCCCTGAGCACCACATCTACATGTCTTTTAAATCCCTCCAGGGATGGCGACTCCACCACTTGCCTGAGCAGCTGCTGCCAGTGCCTGACAACCCTTTTTTGTGGATTAATATTTCCGAATACCCAATCTAAACCTCCCCTGGCAAAACTTGAGGCCCTTTCCTATCACCTGTTAGTCAGGAGAAGGGACTGACACCCACCGTGGTGTACCAGCCTTTCCCTCTGACAGGTGATTCCTGCTGTTGTCCCTTTTAGGTGCTGATTATGGGCAGATTTCTGAGGAGACCTGGATTTATTTAAGCACGCTGTACGGAGGGGGGCCGGAGATTGCCATCAGACAGAACGTGGCCCAGATCCAAGAACAGGAAAACCTCCACGGGGAGCAGAAGATTGAAGCGGAGACGCGGGCTGTGTGATCTGTGCGGATTGGGGCAGGGAAGGTACGGCGCTGACACGTCCGTGTGGGGAATCCTGAGGAGCCAAACCTCTTCCGTTGCTGGCACAGGAAGGCGCGCAGGGCTCCCACCACCATCCTTCCATGTGGCTTTGAACACAGAGGTGGTGCTGGGCGAGACTGGGAGAAGCAGCTTCTCTGCAATTCATCTCTGGATAAAGCTCTGCTAGGAGATTGCAGCCGGATTCACGTTTTGACCTGCACCCTCTCCCTTTGTTTGCTTACAAGGAACCAGCGCTCCCAGCTTGTCCCCAGTGAACTGAGTCCCTACTCCCTTGCAGGTCTTGCTTTTAGCACTTAAAATTAACTCAAACGTATAAACATAATTTATGTTTCCAGCAAGAGAAACCCATTATTTGAAGCTGACTTAAAGCCAGAAGGGCTCCGGGTACTTTTATGCTGGTGGGGCACAGCTGCCACCACTTCCTTATTTTGCTCTTTATCCAGTTCTTGCAAATTTGCTTGCAGTCAACTAAGAAATGTTGGAGGAGGCCGTTCCTCTCTCTCCAAGCCCACACTGTTGTGGTCCTGCAGAATTTTTTTCTCCTTGTATCCAATTTCCTGCATTCAGCACATGTTCCGAGAACAAAGCTGGAAGATGATGACTCCTTCCCAATGGCTTCCTGCCCTACTCTTGCCACTACAGCTCCTGGTGGCTTTGTAGTTAACAGGATGGATCCCTCCACAGGGTTAGAACCCCAGCAGCTTAAACTCCAGGCTGGGCTGAGCAGGCATTGTTGGAAGACACAGGGCAGGCTTTGGGCCTCCTGGTTCATCACCCCCTTCCCAAACTGACCCTGTTGGAAGCCTGGATCTGTCTCCACATCTGTGAGGAGAAGCGAAGGGTGCGTGAAGGAGGAGAAGGAGCCTGTTTCTTGGCACTGAGGTTGTTTGGAGGGGTTCAGCCTTGGGCAGGGTCGTAACTCAGTGCTGGGGAAGAGCCCCAGGCTGGCGAAGCACCTTTTTGGGAATGAGCTGCTTTGTGCAAACAAGCCCCCCCTGGTGTGCTGAGGTCATTCCAGCTTCTCTTCACAGATGGCGTTTGTGTACACAGTGGCTCATTTAATGAACAGAAATAACTTGCTCCCCAATCTACTGCTGCTACCGCAGCCACAGAGCCACCCAGCAGCGGTGAGCGGAAGGAAGACAAAAAAGGCTAAACGCTACTTTATGTCCTTTTGCAGCACAATGTGCATTTGTCATTCATCTGATAAAGTCAGCCAGGCAATAGTGAAGGCTTGTGCAACTTTACAAGCATTTCACTGCAATTTATGGAAGCTGAGCAAGGCTGAAGCAGCTTCTCGGCTGAGGAACCAGACTCTTTTGGGGCTAGGACCTCCTCAGCTTCTTGTGTAGAAGAGAAGGAAAGGCTGCTCTTTGACTTAAGAGCCAGAAAGCAGAGAAAAGTGGAGGATGGGAGAATTTGCAAAGAAAAATGTGGCCTTCAGATTTTATTTTTTTTTTTTAGACCAAATGTTTGCTGCAAACAGCAACTTCTTTCAAAAACCATCTGTAAATGGTTCCGCGTGTTTATTTTATGATCCTGTTTATTGGATGCTTGTACAGACCCAGCCGGGCCCCAGGGGAGGTCAGCGAATGAGCCGCTGTTGGGATTTCTCATTGTTTTAAGCCGTCGTCGTTAGTCGCTGCAGCCGCCTTCGGATCTGCTGCAGAGCCTGTAGGGCTGCATGTCTGTGTCTTTTGTGCTGTGCGGAGGTTGCTGTACAGATCGTGGTCACACTCCTGTGCTTACGTGTTCTACCTTGTGCTGAAACTGTGTTAAAATAAACACCTGTGCATTCAACAGGCTCTTTTCTCAGTCTGGTGCTGGCTGGAGCCATCAGTATTGCTGTAAATTCACCTCCCTGGGTAATAGACTGGAGAAGAGCAGGACACGCTGTGCTCTTGCGAGCCTGTTACTGTGGCAGAACGCAGTGAAGCAGGGAATTTGGAGTTGCTAAAGCAGGCAGGTGCTGTGAGGCCAAGAACTGTTCTCTGCCACAGTGGTGAATGACACTGCGTTAGCTGCAGCCTGAAACCTTGAAGAACCCATGCTCGCCTTGGGTTAATGAGAGCGCGCTGCTTGCTCTTTAGCTGCTTGAAGGCAACCGTCAAAACCTGCGTCTTGCAAACAAACCCGTCACCTCAGCAACCACAGAGCAGCTCCCAGGCTCCAGGAGGCGTTAAGGAACACCCTCCCCTAGGAAGAGGATTATTCACTGTCCAGACAGCTCAGGCAAAATCACAGTTGTACTTTTTGTTATCTTCTGCCCGTTGAAATGTAGTGAAAGTTTAGTTCTGACTCTCTATTTCATCAGGAATCCAACTGCAGCCCTGCTCTCCTCCCACAGCCGGCAGCGACAGCATTTCAGACCCATTGCCCCTGTAAGCTAAATTCTAGGTCACAACTCTTAAGCTACATTTGTAAATCACCTCATTATCTCCATATTTTATCAGGTCCTTTGCTGATTACAAGGAAAGAGAAATGAAGGAACTGTTCAGGCCCTGGCTGGGTGGTGCTAACCTGCATTAGTTTGGGTGCCTGCTCCCTCCTCGCAGCCTCCTAGAAATAGGGGGGGGGGGGGGGGTGTGTTAGTTGACCTGCGCTGCATCCTTGGAATCCCCAGGCTCCAGTTCCCAGCTTTCATTCTCTCCTTTGGTTGTGCTGTTCCTATTTAAAATTAGTGATGCTTATACTGCTAAATAAATCAGTTAGAGCCAGCCAGACGCCCCCTCCCATCACCGCTCCTCAAAATGCAAAGACTGGCAGCTTGTTCCACCCCCAGTGCTGCTCCGTCCTGCGCTGACAGGGATGTTAATCATCGCTGGCAAGGAACATGAAACTGTTTTAAAAAAAAAAAAAATTAGCAATCTGACCTTTGGAAAAAAACTCTCTAGAGCTGCTCCAAATGAAATTATCAGGTATCGCTGCTAGAGCTGTGTGACTGCAAATCCTGGTGATTGCTATAGGCTGGTTCTCATGAACCAGACTGACAGGGATGGAGAAGCTGTCTAGAGGGCAGCCAGGAGGTTTGTCTCTGCTGGAGACCCATGCACTGTTCACCAACCACGCACATTAACAGGGAATTGTAAACATCCTCTCCCAGACGTACAGAAAAGTGTCTGGGTTCCAGATTATTCCATGATTTCAGACCATTAAGGTATTTCACACAACCACGTGTTGCACATGCACAAATGCAGTATTTGCTGGACTTGCAAGAGATTTAGTTTCAATACATAAACAATCCGGATCAAACCCATCTGCAAAGTTTTCCAGTTAAACCAGAGCACCCTGTGGGCGTTACAAGGCAGAGCTGGGTTAGAGGAAATACCTTCCCCACGCTTCCAGTTCTTGTGGCCTCCTACCAAAGTGGGAAAAGCATGACCCTCCTGTCCTTCCCAAGTACCCAGCAACTCCAACCAGAGCAATGAGTTTCTCTTTCTCCTCAAATGACCCCATAAAAGCCAGTTGGAAACATAAAATTTGGCTAAAATCATGTGTTAAGAGTGATGTGATAAGAACCAGTGACTCGAGGCAGTCACCACAGGGACAGGCGGAGCTCAATTTCTACTCAAAATACCTGGAAATTCTAGCATGAAATAAAAACCAAAACAAAGCCCCAAGCAGAACCATGCATAACGTCCTCCAACACAGCCTTGGGTACAAGCACCGCGCTGGCTGCTTCTGCTTACTCCCTATGAATTTAGACACGAATCCGAAATCCATCCCACAGCCACGGAGAAGAACGACGCACAAGAGAGCAGCCTAGGGGAGTTCCAGGCTGTAGCATTAATATCTGGCTGGCACATCAAGTCCCAGCTAACTTCCCATTCCCCACTGGAAACATCTCTGGAAGAGCAGAAAGCCCACTGGGGAGCCACAGATCCAATCCCTTTATCAATGAGAGGAGCCCCCAGCTGGTTTTATTGGGAAAAAGAAGCAACAAAACCATTTTTATTCTTCCCTGGGTGATCAAAGGGACCCAGTGAAATCGTATTTCTGGAATTAGATGTTTATTTAAATATGTGGATGACTTTCCTTTCATTGTTACAAGGTCAATATTCGCTTTCCAATGGAAGCACTTTATTTGGTTGAATTCTGTCTCCAGAAATGAATAGGCAACACCAGAACCTTTTACATTGGCAATGAAGTCACAACACTGAGATGCCACCAAACTCTAGAGATCAGTGCTCAAACACACATACACACACATATACAAATAAAAAAGTGCTCGACATCATCATGTTAAAATAGAATTTGGCTTCTTTTAGGACTTTTGACACTTTAGGCAGAAAAAAAAAAACAAACCCCAAAGAACAATACGCATCAAACTAAAACTTCTGAAAAATACTCAGCATTAAACACAACTTTCAGTATCAGTAAATATGTTTCTTCTCTATTTACAGGAGTTAAGAAAGGGCATTAGAGACTTTGGCTGGGGATCATGAGATTTTGTAGGATGAGTCCACGCTTCTGGGCGAGATTAGTAAATTCAAGCAGAGTTTTGATAAACCAGTCGAGTTTTTAGTCCTGCAGGTTTTGCAAAAGGTAAATTCTACAAAAACGACTCCTTCGTTACCCGAATGAAGGCAGCGGAACCCGGGTGTTGTAGGCTACGCGACACAACTGTCGCTAAGATTTCTCTTGCCGTAGGATTTAAGATCCAGGCACTCAGGAACGAGTTGCCGAGTTTATAAAAACTCCAGACATGGCTGTTTACTAAAACTTTTGAAGACAATCAGTCAGCTAAAGCTAATGCTCTTTCTAAAGCGCTGTTTAGCGACACCGACATTGCAATACTTCAAATGTTCCACAGAGGCTGACAATAATATACTGTCCACCTAGATTAAATATAGAAAAGCAAACTTTATCTAACTTTTTTTTTACATAGATGGCACAACGAAAGGTGAAAACGAATTCTTCCATCTGCTGATTCAACAGTGCATCAACACAAGAGTAAAAATACTGCAGCTAAAAATATATTAAAGATACTTTTGCAGACCTGTTAGTTGCTTAACCGTTCGGATCCCCTGATTGAGAGTTGTTGGTTGTGCACGGCACCAAAGTCTTTGCCGTAAGAGCCAACCACGGGGATCACATTCCGCTTTTGGAGGCTCGTGGATCTAAATGGTTAAGCCCCCACAGTAGCAGCAGCGATAAGGATGGTTTGAGTCCCTGGATGATGCCCTTTCCAGTGCCCCTAACACTGCAGCTGAACAGCCTCAGTGTTGGCATCACGTGCGGCTCAAAGCAGGCTCCTGAGCCACTGGATTAAAGTTAAAAACCAACCTTTTGCTGGTTGACACGTGCAGATATTGAGCACCATAATACAGCAGCTACAGCACTGACTGTAGGACTGAGGGACTTCGTGCTAGTAAAAATAAAAGCTGGTATCTCAAATGGAGAGAAAGGGACAGAGTGATGAACGCAACATGTAACCCAGCTCAAAAAACAACTTCATCCTGAGCAGGGACAACCCCCAGCATGGGGAGTGCTCGATTCTTGGACAAGATCTCAATATACCAGCCCTGCACAGCAGTGCAGGAGGCAGCAAAACAAAACACATGTTTGTCAGCAAACTAAACCTGAGAGGTTTCACTTTAGGGTCACTGCCTGGAGTGGTGTCCATATAAAACTGATTTTCTCAAAGTCAGGGATTTTTACAGAAGAAGCTGAAGTTCCCTAAAGGCGAGCAGCTGTCCCCAAAGGATGTGTTGATCTAGGAGTAAATCAAGCTCTCAGGAGCTATTATGTAGTAAACAGGGCTCAAATGGGTGCAAGATCCTATCAGTGGTAACAATTCAGGGGAAACCCAACAGAATACAGATATTTAGAAAAGCACTTGACCCTTTCTTAGGCAGCTGAGGTCCTGATCATGCGATATTTGGAGATTTACAGCTCTCTCTCCACTGCATGACACAACAAAGTGCAGCATCACTTATCATGCTACTTCTGCTTCAAACAAAACTATAGGAGAACAGGATGGCTGAGGAATAAGTCACAGTTCCTGTCTGGCTTCTGGGTTGAGGTCCAGTCCATGACAAGGTGGGAGAACGAAACAGAGTGTGGATTTTTTTTTCTTTCCTTATCTCTTTTATTTTTCTAAAAAAACCTCTGTTACTCAGACATTAACTGATCAGAATGCACACGAGGTCATGCAAAAGGGAGAAGGCAGGTCTGAAAGGCTGAAAAAAAAAAAAGAAAACCCAACAAAAGAAAACTGCAAAGAGATTAAACAACAAGGAGCCACAAAATAACGTGACCCTCGGGAAGGTGGGCGCAGGCAAGGCAACAGGGCGAGCATGCAGACTGAAACGAGAGCAAAACGGAGGCGTTTGTGATGAGCAAAATGGGGCTTCAAACCAAAATGCCAGTGTCTGTTTGTGTGTGTTTGTGTGTGTGTGTGAGAGAAAGAGGAGGGGGAAAGCACAGAGGGGGTAAAGAGTAGGGGGCAGAGAGAACAAGCAGGAGAACAAGCGTACATACGTGAGCTTGAAGGCTTTCGGGAAACAGCAAGGTCATGGGGATTGAATACTTGGTGCGAGCATCAGCCTAGATTTAAAGAAAAATAAAGGCTGACAAGTATTAGCGACCTCTGGGGGAAAGCAGAACATTGCATAATGCACACAGGTCAGATTTTCCACAAATTCAGAGCCCAGTCCAGCTGCTGTAGCACTGTTCCCAGGGGAGGCTCTCCAGGCATTCACCCCCCTTCCCAAGCTATTTGATGGGTCTACCTGCAGGATTAGCACTAAAGGCACCGTGTGAAATGCTGATGGACCAGTGCGTACGTTCAGATGGACTGAGGGACAAGGGAGGGCAGAAGACAGACCAGGACACGCGTGGGATGCTGGTTACCCTCTGCAAAGGGCAGCCAGGTCATCAACCAGTGTTGGGAGGAACGGCACAGGGAAGGGTGTTGGGTAGGTTTTACGGAGGGGCTGTGCCAAACCAGCAGAAGAGTGGGAAAGGCTGTTAATCTGAGCCACAAGCAGCATGCCGTGAAAAAGAGCAAGCATCTGGATGGAACTGGGATGAAATTTAGGTCTGATTTTTTTTTCAAATGGGAACTCCAGACAAGACTGGGAGTCTGGCATTCCATAGGTGTGTTTTTTAACTGCCTGCAGGGTAAACAGACCATTTTGTTTCTCCTTCTGTGACAAGCTCGCCCCGAGGTTCTTGCACCAGCACAAACACCTTTAGGAATCTAAAACATAAGAAAGACAAAAAGAAAGAGACCGGATTAGAAAGAGGATGGGGAAAATGGGATCCCTTAAGAGTAGCACTGCTTGCAGGAGGTTATAAGGAAATAGAGCATCCAAGCATCTACCAGGTTACAAGGGGTTAAGGAAGGTGCCTGAAATCAGGAATACATTGCCAGTACTCAAACAGTAATCAGTCACCCTCAGACTGGGGATGAGCATCACTGGGACACCACTCTCTGGAGGATGAGGATGTCAAACTCTGGAGCAAGACCCTGCCAGCACCTTCTCAGTGCAACAGAGGCGGCTTTTCAATTTTCATTCTGCAAACGAGAGCAGTATCTGTTCAGTGACAGCTCCACAGATTGCAAATGATACACAGATCGCAAATGATAGCAAAGAATAACAGCAAGGAGTAAAACCAAAGAATTTTGCAGTTGAATCCAGACTGACTACCTGTTCCACAACACAATGCAAAGATCTTTCATCTTTAAAGAAAGCCCGGAAACAAAGAGGTGAGAGCAGCCTTCACCTCTAAACCCACCCTCTGTCACATTCCTGCACCCACAGACTCTAGTCGAGTGAAGTCTTCTCTGTGGCCAAGTGAAACCACAACCCAGAAGTGTGATTTGGCCAGAGAGGCTGCTGTATCCAAGGGAGTACAGGATGAATCAAAGCTTCCCTCGCGCTCAAGAGAGATGGGGATCCTCCTAATCCCCCTTGCACCCGCTTCCATAAAAAAAAAGCCTAAATGACAGCACGAGAAAGTTTTCACAGAGACAAAACGAAATTTTTCCTGAAAAGGAATTGCATTTGTACTTGGTGGGGGAAGCAGCTCCGGGCCATTTGCTCTCCATTAGTAAAGTTACACTAAACTTAAATGCCATTAAAAAGAAAACTCACAGGAATGAGAAAATATAACGTTTATTAGAAGAACACACCAAGGTACATCAAGCTATGAAGAGATTCCTGACAGATGATGATTCTTTAAAAAATAAGAATGGAAACGGAACAACCACACTGGCCAAATTTCAAACATTAACACAAACCAGAAGTTTCTACGCCAGTGCAACCAGATGCAGGCAGTGAGTAACCCAAAACACTTAACATCAGAGGGACTGAGCAGTTACCAAAACAACAGCTAGGTTACGCCTATAAAACCATTTATATTTGTACATATATAAAAGGATAAAAACAATTCAAGTAACTTTAGTTTTTAAGTTATGTTATATACAGCTTTCTTTATACTGGGAGAACTAAGGGCAAGTATTTAACAAAAGGATTTTAAAAGCCATAGTCCAGTTTATAATTACTGTCTCCTAAATAATTTGGCAAGCATTAAATAATCAGATATATCCTAGATAAAAAGTGCATCAGTGTGGTTAACTTTCACCTATTTATTTATTTCTATAAGTCAAGGCTCTGCACAATGGTTGCAGCTGCAACACAGAACCACAGAGCTGTCTGCAAGGGTTTGTTGATAGAACTGGGGTGAGGAGGAACAGACCCAGAGCGGCAAAGGAGCCAAAAAGCCATCAGCCCACAGCTCCAGAACTTGCATTCAGGAGGTTGAACATCACAAACCAGCCCCTATTCCTTGCGTCACCCAAGCAGCCGGTCTTGCTGGGAAAAGCGGACACAGCATTTGTGTTGGGTGCAACAGAGTTTATCTAAAGCTGGTCATTCCATGCACATTCTTTTGGGTTTGCCACTATTTCAGAACATCCTGCAGTGAAAGAGCTTTGCTCCCCAGCAGATTCTGAGGTACTACAGTCAATAACACAGCGTGGTCAGCCCAACGAGTCCTGGTCCCTGTTATCAACCGGTGTCAGCACCAGACACTCAACAGGGGCAGAAAAACCCTGCAAGAAGCTACACCCTTTGTGCAGAGGAGTTTTCTTCCCCATCCCCTAGCGGTCAAAGATTGGTATATGACCCAAAACACAAGTTTACATCCAACAGATCCAATTCTTAGTCTGTATGGGCTATTTATAGCATTTGTAACAGTTTCCTGCATGCGTCACAAAGAGAATGAGTGTGTGGCTCTCATTTGTACTAGGAAGGACAATAACGCTGTTTACAACTAAATTCATACAGTCAGGCCAGTGCTGTCATCAGCAGCGATGCACATGGAAATTTCAAGAGGCACCAGCTGAGCGAATGGTACCTAAGAGTCTTTCTTTGCTGGAGACAGGACATGTGCATTCATCTCTTCTAAAGAAAACCTTCTGACACACAGCTCTTAAAACAACCGTAGCAGCAAACCAGAAGAACAAAAGGTGGACAGGCCTATGCAAACCTACTCAGAGATTTTCTGAAGTGATTTGTACCCATCTGGAAAAAAAAAAAAAAAAGGCAGAACAAGATAGACATTACTGTTCTTTTTGTGATAGGGTTTGCTAACACCCTGTGACTGGAGAGCTGCTGTTGTCAGCTTTATAAGCAACCCTCGATTTTTATTTTTTTTTTGCATTTTTTTGTATTTGCAGGAGCACGCAGACCTCAAGCAGGAGGGTGACTGCAGCACACGACTTACCTGTCCTGTTCATCTCAGGCTGGGGAGCAGAGCCCTGACAAGACAGGATTCAGCCGACTGGAAAACTCGTCAGCTGCAAAGCAGCTTTTCACAAAGCCTTTAGTGGCTCAAGCAGTGCTGCCTTGAGCTCACGGCACAGCCCGGGCAGGCAGGTAAAGCCCAACCAGCACTGATTCTACCACCTGGGACCACCAAAGACTCAGAGCTGGTGTGGATGCTCCCACCCTTCAGTAACAAACCTTTAGAGGTACCAGCCGCTTCAGCTTCTTCCCCAAACTAGAAAGTTTTCAAATACACTCACAGTATCATCTTCAGGTAACTCAGTTTCCATTTTAAATACATGAGGAGTGAACAAAGTAACTTCTACTAAGGTATTAAAAATCAAATGAGAAATCTGCAGCTTGCTACAAGGTTTGCCTTTCCAACACAGCACTTGCCCCAAATCTTTACGCTGCTACCGAGACATTTCATGGGAAGTTCTCTCGTAGCTTTTCTTTTTAAACAGACAACTAAGGAACAAGGGAGGCAAATCTCAGATTTTTGCTCCTAAAGTCCAGCAAAGTTAATGGAAAACCTTAAAAACCTCCATCATTGCCACAGAAGTGGCTGTAACTATTTCAGCCTTCTCTGCCAGCACCAACTGCATTTGTACGATCGTTCAGCAGCATCTCACAAGTTAAATGGTACCATTTAAATCACAGATTCTATGATTTAAATGATTTAATCATTAAAAAAAATCATTAAATTTAAATCACAGAATCTATGATTCTGAGTTACGTGCTAATGCGATTTCCTGGCGGGTATTGCAATGCTCCTGCCATAGTCTCTCCAGATGGGTAAGTTAAAGACAAACTACCATTGCTGGCAGGGCTGTGTTAGGGTTTCTCACCCAACCCACAGATCTGCTTTGCTTTACTTCCCATCCAAACTCCTGCTCTGCCCATAAGGAGGTGATGTGCTCTAATATTCCACTGGTGTGAACCACGCTGCGTATCCAAGGGCTGGAGAGCCACGCTTGTTACTTAAGACAGATGTAGCTGCCACACTGATTTAGCTCTTTCAAGCAGCCTACACTGCCCAACAACAAATTTTCCAGCAGAATAATAATGTTTCTTTCAGCTCTTGCCACACACAAAGCAAGTCAGTCTCCAGAGGGGAGAACACTGGGATAGGAGATGGGATCTCCCATTCTGTGCTTTCTGCCTCATTCTGAATATGAAGGAGAATGTAAAATCCATATACAATCCACATTCCTCTTTCAAAGGTTAGTAAAAGCCAACAAAGAGGCTGAGGTTTTTGCAGTCTTCTGCATCCTAACTAGTCCTGTATTTGCCAACACACGATTACTGTATTATGGCAAAATAAATCACGATCCCAGACATTCATCTGCAGCAGACAAGGCACTCCACTGTTTAATACTGAGCCCACGCAGAGCTAACAGATGAAGTTATAGGGTTTTACTGAGATGGTAGTACTCCTCTCTTCACACTTCCATAAAACCCAAGAATTGTTCAGTTTTCTTTTAAACTGGATGAGGCAGCTTGTTTCACACCGAGAACTCTAAAAGTCTAGGAAATGACAATAACCTGAAGGATTGAGT
The DNA here is from genome assembly GCF_032191515.1 of Phaenicophaeus curvirostris. NCBI lineage: Eukaryota > Metazoa > Chordata > Aves > Cuculiformes > Cuculidae > Phaenicophaeus > Phaenicophaeus curvirostris. Next base: position 7,607,620 of record NC_091411.1, read on the forward strand.
GACTGAAAAACAACTATAAACTGTTTAACAGTGGACTTCAGATACATCCAGATTTGAAACAGGACTAAAATCTTTTGATTTCTCCATTTGTCATATAACTAGGTTTTCATGGCGCAAGCATCTATTCTATCCAGGATTCCCCTGCAGCACCACTTGCTTACACAACATACCTGGCTGTGAGGAGTTAAAACAACAAAACAGAAGATTGCCAAGTCTAAGCTCCAACTGTCTTCATTGATGTTGTGTGAGCAAAAGATTAAACCATAAATTACGGTCATCTGAAACAGTAAATGCATTTTCTGAAATGTATCAAGGTAGGAAAGAATAGAGGATCTTTCTCAATGTTTTACCAATTTATCAAGGACCACAGAGTGCTGTGCAGACAGGTTTTGGCAAGATCTCTCCTTCCCATTCCAAATGCACTAACTACAAGACAACCAGGTTTCAATCTCAAAGGCCCCCAGAACACATCAGGCTCTGAAAAGCTACCACACTGAGACACGAAACAATAGTCTAAATATTTCCTATATAACATTGCACTGAACCAGTCTGGGACAAAGATGTGACTCGTGAGTATGTCTGAATGCCACCTGGATAGCTAAGGAGAGCCCGTATTACCCCAAAAGGCTTTGGGTTTCCTGCTCTAAGCTGGGTGTGCAATGATAGTGTCAGCTGAACAAGCACTGTCTAGGAAAGACTGTCTTTCCCCTCCAGTTTCACAGTCTACCGCACTACCTCTCTCTGATCAATAAAAAGCAGTACAGCAAGCCATATTAGTCCACGTATGGAATAATGCACTTTGTGGCATTGTACAGACTTTTAAAAGGCTCTATCTGTAACCCAGAGCAGTTTCAGGGTTGGGTATCTCTGTGAAAGCAAATAAAGTAATAATAATAGTATTAAATATAAGTCATAGCACCTTTGGCATTTTTGTCCAAATAGACTTCAACATACGACGTAGGGACATAACCCTCCTCATCTTCGTTCCTTCGGATTCGTGTCCACCCATCGCCTTTGTCTTCTTCTATTACATAGAGCATTTCTCCTTCTGCTACAGAAATTGTTCCTTCATTCTGACCTGAAAGACACAACAATGAAGATATAGTGTGGAGTTCAGGCTGTCTGGTACAGCGGGAACCACAGACGCGGGGCGGGGCGCTCAGGGCACCTTCAGATGATGTGCTCACACAACCCTGGTTGCATCACTAGCAATATGAAAAAGAATGTGTGATTCTGGAGACAGTGTGTGCATGAAGAATCAAATAAATGCTGCCCTGACATCAGTTTTGAGGTTTTTTTTCTTGTGGAGCCCATGCATAGCAGGAGACAAATCACTGTCTCAGTGCCCTTCTAAGAAAGAGACTCATGCCAGAGCCTCACTTGCCCTATCATTGTCTATTTAAGCACTGCAGGGGTTAAATGCATGTTTCCCATTTGTGCTTGGTACATGAATTAAATAAAACAGTAAGCAAAATCAGAGCAAATACTGAGCGATACCTTCAAATGTGTAGAGTGCTTTACATGTTCCTATGGTGGGTAGTGGTTCTTCATCATCAAATTCATCATCAAAATCTGTTGCTGGTACTTTCATCTCAGTCTCCTGACTTTGCTCTTCCGTGTAACTGCCATCTGGGCTGCTCAAGAGAGGAAAATACACAGCAACTATAGCAACCAGTCTCACGAGCAAAGAGAATGACTTGCTTATCAGACACTTAAAGCAAGGTGAGCAACTGTAGCAGCTCAGCAATTCCCAAGCACACTCAAAACTGGCTGCTACGCCAGCAACTGTTACAAAGTGATGGGGAACAGCTATTTTTCCCCTAAAAAGCTGTGAAAAATGCACCTATCTCCCTCACCTTCCCAGCAGTGAATGCAGGGGCTATTTCACAGTTCATCAGATTCAGAAAAGCAGCTCTTTAAGCTGCAATCTTTCATATGCTATAATCAGTGCGTAAAAACACTTCATGGATTGCATGCATTTAGTCTGGGTAGAGAACAGGTTTCTGAATGCTGGAGAGCTGCAGTTCTGAAGAGCAAACCAAGGAAAGCAGCTCCAGTTATGGGTCTGAGCAGGCCAGCTCCGTACAGATACTGTACCTCTCCCGGTCCTGCGCGCAGCTGTTCACTGTTGACGTGTTCTGGGCTTCGTAGAGTCCGCTCTGCCGCCGCGCCTGTTCCGTCCGCGCAGGTAACCTGCCCTCCACCTCAGCCAGCCAGCCCTGCAGGGAAAGCAGCCTCATGCATCTCATGCTTCACCTTGCAAGGGGGGATTTATAGTGCTTTTACTTTGCTGCGTCATAGCTGACATTCAGACTAAAATCAGTTTGTAAACCTATTGAAGTATTTTCCTTTGGGTTGCAATTGTCTAGGGAACAGCTTCCGTACTCTAGGTGTATATTAAATCTATTTGTCTTGCAAAACCCCCCACATTCATTGAAAACTCTGTTCTTTTTTGATACTAGGTGCTGAAAACACCAACCTGAGATGCAGCTCACAACAGCTGTGGGGAGATGCTGCTGCTCTAGTCACAATGAACCGAAGTGTGGCAGCTTAGAGCAGTCTCAGTAAGACCAGAAACAGTGATCTCAGTGACTGCTGAACGCGTGAGGATTAAAGCCAGGTATGAACAAAGAGCCAGTGATTTTCAAAGTAATGGATATTAGAGACAACAATTAAGAAACATCTCAAATTAATGGGTTGTATCTATTTTTGTACATAGTGCGACTTTGAGAGTGAAGTCTTTCCTCAGCCCTAAAATCCTTCTGGTGTAATTATAATGGCTTCATATATTCCAAATACTCCTTACACTCTTGAGATATTCCCTCTCTAAGATGCTTCTTGTTCAAGGCAGGTTATTCCTTGAAGTATGTTGCAGCTGATGCCTCCTGGCTTGCTGTTAAGACTATAAATGGTGCTTCACATGGATGTTCTTTGATTTTCCACAGACATCCGTAACACAACGCTTCAAATTGTTTAATCAAATAAGCATCTGAACACTCCCTAGGCAGCCCAGAGAGCACATCATCTCTCATCCACCACTTACACTGATTTATTTTTGGTGGCAAATCAAACAGCAGGATCACTGGCTGACAGTCACAAGAAATGGTGCATCTTTACATCCTACAAACAGGCTCAGAGCTATCAACTAACACAAGTGCTTAAAAAGCACTTACCTATACCTAGCAAGGAAATGCATCTGGAAAAGCAATGAAGCATCTGCTTGGAAATGAGCATGTGCTGAGCTACTTGTTACTGAACTCTCTCTTCCCATACCTCAAATTTCTGAACTTCTAATCGTAGCTTTTCAATGTTCTGTCCAAGCTCTGCTAATCTGTGGTCCACACTCGCTGCATCTCCCATCTGTGGGTTCTTGATATACACGTCTTTCATTTTTGTTAAGGCGTCTCTGAAAGACACAGGAAAAATAGAACATGTGTTAGTGCAGCTGAGGGAAAACACCTTTCTCTGAGGGCTAATGAAATTAAAAATAACTGCCTCTTTTTTAATCTGGGGTTCACACCTGATAGGTTACAAAAGTAACTGAGAACATACAAGTAATTTTGCTCTGCACAGAACCAGTCATTAAAAACAACAATAAAATCACTCGCCAGAAGAGAATTTACACTGTCACAGAGGGAAAAAGCAAGGGACACCATCACCTACAATGTGACACGATAGAGACACAAACCAAACTCTTCAAGACCCTACATGAAAAGGAGCTCCTCGCTCTACAGGCAGCTGATGCTGTTGCTTCGTGTGAGCAAGGCTGGTGGGAGCCTCACCCATGGATAAGGAGGTGAAACAGAAGATATACTGTGTTGGTACAAGCACACAAAACATTTAGACCAAATGATCCAAGCTCCGTGCGCCCCACTTGAAGAATCCTAGCAAAAAAAATGACTGAATTGTTGGACAGTGGCTTTTTGCAAGGCAAAAGGAGGAATTTGGTATTGACTTTTAGCCTGGCACATTCTTTTTTTTGTACTACAAGTTCTACTTGTTAACCCTGGGGAGAAAAGAATTAATTAAAGAAAAAAACCCTCACAACCATTGCAATGAACAGCTTCAGCCTTCTAGATTAATATCATTCCAGTCTTTGGAGCACAAACAGTTGCATCATCCTCCATCACGGGCTGAAATCCAGTTGAGAAACTGGGACAAAGAGCTGGACGTGGACGTATTAATAATAAAAATGGAGTGCGAACCAGAAATTCTCACCCAGCCTCTTGCAGTTTGTCTTTTGCAACCCAAATAATTCACAAGATATTTATTTCACACTGTTTAAAATGAAGCTCCATCCAGATGGTTTACATTTGTCACAGCACAGCAACAGATGGACCTCAGGCCACATAAAGCAACCCTCCATCCTGTTAAGTTTTTTACCAGACTCTTCCTTGGAGATGTCTAGCCACATGCCAAGCACCCAGGGTTTCAGAGATGTCAATTTTAAGGACTTCTATGAAGCTTGTGGTACCATAAGACAAAGATGAAGGTAGCACACGCCTTCAGGAGCTCCCCAAGGAAAGCCTACGAAGCGCTCACTCGCAGAAGGGCGCTGCCGTTGACCCGAGTCAGCCTGAGGCTCCACTGAAGAAAATCAGCTCTCTGCGTGATGCTGAACATCTCGGAGCTTAGAAAAGCTGATTTCTGAGCTGATTTCCTGTATTACTGGCACAGCTATTCAGCTTTTCTCCAGGCATTAGCTGGGGGAAGAAAGGTTAATGCGAGTCCCACGACTCAAGTTAACACTCTTTATATTTTAGAGTTTCCCACCAAACTCCTGACAATCACAATCCTATGCCGGCCTTTGCTTTGTGTGCCTAGAAAATGGGAAAAAGAGTGGGTGGCAAGGAAGTGGGACTGCTCTGTGGCTGAAGCCCTAAGGGACAATATTGCAACCATGAGTCATGATTAGTACTATTTTTTTAACTCTTATTTAACTGCTGATGCTCCTTCCTCAATTGGATACTATCTTTATTTAACATAACTTCATTCTGCTCTGGTTTCATATCAGACTTTGGTGCTGGATTACCTCAGAAACAATACAGAGCAAAAAGAAAATCTGAGGCAAATATAAGTGCAAATGTAAAATTAAAGCAATGGGAAATCATGTTTTCCTTCATGATTTAAACTACAAACTAGAAAGTTTGGGTTACTACACCAAATAAACAGGTTTTTCAAAGCAAGTTAGCAGAACATATAGGCACATCTGTACAAAGGTGAAGCAAGGACAGAGGAGAGGAGAGGCTAAGTCTTGAAATCACTCAAGGAAGAAGAGTTCTGCCTCTTGCAAACAAAACATGCTGAATCTTTATTGCAGCTGCAGAATGCAAACAAACACAAAGCAACACACAGAAGCTGCCAGAATCAATAAAAAATGTGTAACTAAAATAGTCTTATTCTCAACCAGAATGATAAAAGAAGCCTTGTAGAAAAAGCACCCACAGAGGCACAGGAGTCATTATCTTCCTGCTTCCAGGAAACATAAGCTACAGCTCAGAGAGTCTTAAGATACACACCGATCAATCAGCACTTCTGATGATGCTGTCTTGCTCATAATAGCTTCTGTTGCTGGGATCTATCCATGTCCATCACACAGTAATAGGTGCTCTGCTTCATGCTGAAAGGCCTACGATTGTACCTTTGACTAAGACTGTATTGACATCCTGAATTTTCCCAAAACCATGTTTAGAAATGGCTCCCACCAAAAAACAAACTCAGTGTGTCTAACAGCAATGTTAGTCTGCTTTCCCACAAAAGCCCAAGAAAAGAAAAGGAAAAACTGCCTCTAGTTTCTTCATTTATGTCATTCCCATCCTTACATCAGGATCTCCTCCCGAGACAGGATATATTACACTAAGGTGGGGAATGGAATAAAGAGAAATCCAGCTTTTGCTCCAGCTCTGATGTACAACAGTCAGAATTAAATAACTGACTTCGGAATCTGAGTTGTGCAGAGCCTTGCATCACTGAGATGTTTTTAATTGGATGTAACCTCTGGTTGGTTTTTTGTCTTGGAACAAAACTTTAGAACAAACCTAGAACCTTGCCCTTAATTGATCTTTCTTACATATAATTTGTTTCTGTTCTCCTACAGGACTCCTTGATTCATAGAATCATAGAATAACCAGGTTGGAAGAGACGCACCGGATTCATCTTTCATTGGCTGACATACCTTTGATCCATCTCCTTCTGAATGTCTTTGTTCAGTTCATCAACTTTTTGCTGAAGTTTCTTTCTTCTTTGCTCTGGTGGGAGGTTGCTGAAGTCTTCTGGCCCTGCTCCCTGCACAGTGGGATGGAAGGAAAAAGGGAGAAAAATCAGAGCCAGAAAGAATCTTTCAGGATTGCATTTTGAAAACATCTCGCAAAAGTCTGTGCAATATTACAATGGTCTGAAGCACTGTTATTCTTTGTACTGAGTTCCCTGTTAGCAGTTTGGATGCCCTAGGGATAATCTCAGGACCACATCCTGCTTTCATACCAAATGGACGATGCGAGATCAACTAAAGAATGCCAGAACCCAATGGCAAAGCCGAGAATCTGTCTTTATCCATAGTTATAACCAGATGTTACTTAACAGAATAACACACCCATGCTGATCTTTCCTGCCTTCCCTTACTCCGCTACATGGTTTAGTGTTTGATAGGAATGGTTGGACTCGATGATCCGGTGGGTCTCTTCCAACCTGGTTATTCTATGATTCTATAGCATCCCCATAAAGCAATTTCATGCTCTTACTCATGTGTCGCAGTCATGCTTTTAATGTTCACTATTAATCGCTGGCTCGGTCTGCATAGCTTGAGTGCCGGTCCAATACAGTTAATTGTGTCAGGGCTCTCCTGAATGCACTAAAGTAACAGAAGTGCCTCTGCTGGCCCTCTGCAATCTAAAACTACGCTGCATACTTTCCAGGATGCACATTTGATGTCAAAGTCTCTCAAATACTCCCCTCTCATTTGCTCTAGCATAACAATCAGGAGTTGTATCAAAGCCACAGACTCAATCAATCTGAAATCACAACCGAAGAATACAAGTGAAGACCACAGTGATTACCTTTATGCGATTCTGCTTGAAACCCCCTTTTCTGCCTTCAAACAGCTATGCTTCTTCTTGATTACCTCAATTTAATATAGCACATAGATGACATAAAATGTATCCATACTATTTTCTTAAAAAAAATCACCCATTTTTGTCTGGCAGGAGGACAAGGGGGACAGTTTGGGGGGGCTATACTGAACATACATCAATACCAATTAGTTGCACCACAAGGGAATGAGGTTCTTGTACGTTATCTTGAATTTATACAGGTTTTTCTTGGTTTGGTTTCTGCTCATTCCACTCATTTCTAAGGGGGAATACCAGCCTATGGGAGAAAAAAGGGTAAAAACACAGAGCTGAGTAACCAAATCCAGGGCCCAGCAGCTTACTGAAAGCTTGTGAGCAGAACTGCTTACTAAGATGCCAAATCTCTCTCTGAGGACCGTGATTTAGTGGACACCCTGGCACAAAAGCTGCCCATTAGACCCTTTCAGCTCCACACCAAATGTGCTCTGAGACAGAGAGCTCTTTCTCCTGCATTTGCAGAACAAGCGGTTTAGCAAGAGAGCATGTGGGTGTCAGAGGGATGGAGAACAACTACAGACAGGTCACCATCTCCTCTGGTCCAGCCATTTCAAAGCAACAAAACAGGCAAACCTAATGAAATCGCTGCCACATTGATTTTCACTAAAAGACGACATATACGTCTCATTAAGGCTTGACCATCTGTGTAATAACACGCTTATAACTTCATTCCATGAGACAATGAGAAAGCAAAGAGAAGATAAATGAAGGAAACATAAGTTACACTCATTCTAAAACTGTAACCACGTGAAGTCCTAGCTGTGCTTTCACTACTTGCTGTGTGTGGTACAGGACAGATATATTCTAATTCAGTCATTAATAATATTTTGCTTGACAGTAACTCCCACATCACATCAGACATGAGAATGATTCAGTATGTTTTATGGATAACCTATACACTAAAGCCACACGTACCTTCTAAAGACAAGGCATCTGGATGTAGATTTGTAAATAAACAATCACTCACAGGTAAGACTATTTAACATTCTCAATTGTAACCAGAAGAGACTGGTATGCTTGAAAATACCCTCAGCTATACATTAGAAGAATGCAATAGATGTAGTGAAAACGATTTAGAAAAGCATCTTGCTTTTCATCTTCACCTTCATTCAAAAGCTCTAGCCTGGACTAAATTCAGTGTCTTTGTTCACAATGCTTCAGACCAAAGCATTTGTGTTGCATGCCTGAGACTGGGAGGTGATGTCAGACTATTCCATGCTCAATAATTCCCCAATATCACAGAGGCTACAGTTCCTCCTGCAAAAGGAAGCGTCAAGGAACAGTTTTTGCACATGCTGGGCACGTTTCATGCTCCCAAGCAAAAACACAACTGTGCTCTCTCTGCTACAATAGTGAAGTGGGGGAAATCTGTGCTCTTTTTGATGTGCTGCCACAGGGCCAGCAGAGCCAGTGCTCACTAGATCTCCTCGCGTAAAGATACTGGGATTTAGGACACAGAGTCCCAAGATGACAGACCATGAAAAAAGAGGCCCAGTTTTTGGGCTGAAGCAAGATACAGGGAGAGCGTGGGGTTTACCAGCCCCAGTTCTGGCTCTCATACAGCTAGAGGACACGACAAACAAGCCAATTCCCTCCACCTGAGGTACATGTGGGTCTCAGTCCCCTGCACACCTTTCTGATCTGTGCAGTTCTTGGGGAACAGCCAGGTCAATAATTTATTTTGGGATGACTTATTCCTACATACAAAGGCTCAGCTCAGCTATGGAACACACTCACACTGTGACCAGGAAAAAAACAAATGGAAGTTCCTGCTATAAAAGTGTCTGACTACCAGGATAGGGATTTGGCAAAAGCCAGAACAAGGCTTGCAAGTAAGCAGCGCCTTCCATTGCTCCTCAGGCCCACCAGAGATCTTCAGTGAGGAGCAATATTGCTAACAGAGCCCAAGCAAGTCACTGTTGACAGGGCAGCAGCAGGACCTGAAACCTCTAGAGCTACAGCAGGTAGCTTCCACAGCCTATTTCCTCCAAATAAGTTATTATGAACAGATCAACAATGATAGATCCAAGAACAATATATGTGTAGGAGGAAGAGAGCACCTAAAGGCACCGACTGGTACGGAACAAGAAAACTTCCAAGCTAATGCAGCTAAGGTGCTACTGCAGATCCTCTCAAGCTTCTCCAAAACCTCAATCAGTTATTTGTGGCTCTTGCATGCTGGCATGAAGTAGGGCAGCAAACCAGTCCCATACTCCTTGTGACTGGGCTCTCAAAGGGCAGAGGAATGCAGACAAGCTGTCGGGAACAAGGTGTGGAGTATCTCACACAATCCAGTACCTTGTGTATGAAGTTGAGCACATAATTTGCTTTCCCAAGTATGTTCATCCCTTCCCCTTCCAACTCAGTAATATATTGTCTTACCGTAGTTCAAGAAACCTTCCAAGCTGCATCCAAGATAGAATTTAGGATTCATATACATGGATATCTCTCCAATTGCGAATTCAAATCAGATTGAGTTAACCTCGTTGGTTAAGGTTTACAGAACTTGAATTAATATCATTATTAGTTATTCTGAAGAACTACATAGGGCTGTAAAATGTAGGTGATAATGAGGCAGATTTCCAGTAACATCTGGATAAGGAAAGCAAACTTTGCAGCTATGTTACACAGAGACATGCATTTCTCTCTGGAAAAGGTCCAGCAAGCAAAGAGATATTTTTTTTCTCTTTTAATGTTTTTATATATAAGGTAGCAGAATTACTCGATACTGTTTTTCTACATTTTCATAGCCCTAGATTATAAAAGTGAAAACTAAACTATATATTAGAGTTAATTTTTAGCAGCTTATTAGAGAGACTGAATTCTGATCACCTCTATTAGACTCCAGACCTGTGTATTCAGAGTTATCTGATAAATATCAAAAAAAAAGCAAACACAAAGAAGAAACAAAATTTAACAGTTAATTTCAGTGTCATCTCACATGTGGCACAGTGCACATTAAAACACACACAGCAAATTGTGATTAAAACACAGGACAGGCATGCTAAAAATGTGCTTACCAGCTTGAGAGAAAGCTTCATGTAAAAATTGGAGAGATATGGGGTGGGGGGTGGGGAAGAAAGAGAAAAAAACAACAGTGCATCAGTAGAAGAGGAACTTGTTCAGACTGACGGTAACAATAAAACGACACACAACCCCCTTGCTGTTGGAAGGCAAAATGGGAAACACTAACAGGTCTCTGCGAAAGTTCACAAGATGGGCCAGTGCTACCAGGCGGCTGCCGTCTGCTCGATGGAAAAAGAACCTCTACACGTGGGTGCTGGCCCCGCGGGAGAAACCCAGCCTGGGTCGCCTCATTTCCAGCAGCTACAACAGCAGCAGTGGGTTTTCTCATGGCAGTAACAGTTGAGGGAAAGTCCTCAGAACTTGCAAATATAAGTCACTCCAGGTCAAAAATGTGCGGTGATGAGCACCAGTCGCCTCATGCCAGAGCTTGGGAGGAGGGTAAAACCCAGCCAAATCCAGTGACAAGGTGAGTATGGCACTTGGCCTCCCGTGGGAAAGGGCACAATGGGATCTTAAGTGATTTCCTAGCTCCTAGTCCTACATCCAAAGACAAATTCCCCAAAAGATCCCTGTTGATTGCACACAGTGCTGCCCAGGCAGTCATTTAAAGTCATTTCAAGCTCTTGAACAGTTCAAAAACACTCAGTCTCAGATGCACTTTGGCCACAGTCAGGACCAAGAAGGAGGGAAATAAAAATCTTCTTCTCTTAACACTGAATTGATTTTATGACAGCACACTAAGACATTATTAAGCTCCTTAAACAACATACACGATCTAATTCTTCAAAGGTTACTTGGTAAAGAGCCAAAATACTATGTTTTAGTTACTCTGGGAAAATAAGGCTAAAAAGAAGCATATGCTTCAAGGGCCTGCACAGCAGCGTGGCTGCCCCTGTGCCTGCTTCTGCCCTCATCAGGGTCAGGTTCAGCTCTCAACAGCTCTGGAGGAACTCCAAAAATGCTCAGAGAAAAAAATGTGAGTGGGTAGCTGAGCACCAAAACTACCAAAATACTGCAAGACATCACCACAGTTGCAATTCCAAAGGTTTTCCAAAAGCAGGGAGGCTAACGGTGCTGCCGGGCTGTCCTTGGTCTGTGCCAGAGAGCACAGAGTAGCTGCTGCTCAAGGTGAAAAATCAGATTTTAAAGGGAGGATCATAACCACATGGTGCTGTGCCAGCACGTCAGGGGCAGTGGATCTACGCTCCAGCTACAAAACAAACCGGTCAGGGCAAAACCACATGGGCTCAGTGCTAGAGATGCGAGAGCTGGGAAACGCTTCTTGCTCCAGGCAATGGTCTGACCTGTGAGACTTCAGAACCTCTTTCCATTCCAGAGATCTCAAAGCAATTTTACTACCAACAGCTCTCAGGTACAGCGTCTCAAACACATACTGTGCTTTTAGCAGAAGCTCAATTCTTTATGATTGTATTTAAAATCAAGTTGGCTCCGCTCCTATGAATTTTTTGACAGCGTGTTTCAAGAAATACCCATTTTCCAAAAATAACAATTATCATGAGTTACCAGAATTTGCACAGTAATTCGTGCCAACCATTCAAGAAAAACACACAGCCTCGCAGTAAAGAGTGAAATACTCCATGGGAACTGATGCATTCAGCAGCAGCACAGCGGTTCAACTTCCCTCTGAAGTCCAGTCCATTAGGAAGTCGAGACATGATGATCATCACAGTGCAATAAAGAAATTCACTCTCTCCACTACGAGGCCATTAAAAAAGGCAAACACAGCCAATCCATTTGAGAGAAACAGCATACAGGAAGGAGAAAGAATGAGCTAACATATGCTGCTGAGGAAATTCAGTGCAGGCGGCTTTTGTTTGCATAATTGCTTTAGCGCTCCTGTGAACTTTAGCATAGACATGATCAGCACAAATTGAGATCCTTGTACATGTATAGGACAAGACTCATGTTGCAGAATAAATATTTACCTATGAAGCACTCTATAAAAGGCACAAATGTCAGCTACATGCGCTAGTTTCTAAACACTACTCGCTCTAAAGGCACTAAACTACTGCGGGGCATCATCTGCATCAAGACTATTCTTTTGCTGTAAATTCAGCAAATTGGAAAGGGGTTATAGACACTGGATGCCAAATTCTTATGCTGTTAAGTAGGACAAAAATAGAGAACTTATTAATAGCATTTACAAATAGTACATCAGGGATTGTTATAACCAGAACAAATAACAAAGCAGATCATAGATCGGAAACAATGAAATGCTGAAACAAGTCATATTCAGTTTTCCATTTCTGAAATGTATTCATAATTTTATGTGACAGCAATTCAGTTTCTGTAACAAATATAAGCAGATTGAGAATAAATCTGCATTAAAGACTAAATAACTACTTTTGCCCTTTCTGTTGGGTTTACACAGCTAGAAACTTGCTCACAGCTCCTAGGAGAAAGGGGCATTTTTCCCTTAAGTGATCAAATAAATTACATTTCTTCAAAATGAGCAAATCCGTTTCAAGCTGTCAATTTAGAACAAGTCTAGCTTAGCCTTGCAAGGGGAAGATGAATAGTCTAAGAGCCACAAGCTACAATAACACATGAGATAGCATGAAAGCCAGCAAGTCCATGTGTTATTGGACAGTCACGGACACTAACCTCACTTACAGAAAACAGGGTTGAAATAAATCACTGGACTTCCATACAACCAAGAGGTCATTTTCTTTCTTAGTGGTCCTGTAACCATCTTCCCATACTGTGCTTTATCAGGGTATCAGATTTAGAGGTCAAATATCTTGATTTCATGAACCATCGCTGTTACAGAGCGTTCAGGGAAGTCTCAGAAAGCTCCATGGAGTGCTCCACGACCAATGCACAGAGCGTGTCACTGCACTGCTGTAAATCAGGGTAGGCTCACGATGCTCAAGACCGCATTCATAAAATAATTCGGAATACACGCATGGAACCTGTTTGTAGCACTTGCAGTGAATTTCACAGGTCCAGCCACTTGAATTGTGCCAATTTCAGCATTTCCAGGGCTATCAGACACTTCTTTCCTGCACATGGCACAGTAAGCTGAAGCTTGCCTCCCACCAAATTTTCCTTTTTCTCTTTTACGAAACGCGTTTCCACAGCACACACTAACGGCGTTGTAAGTGGGGTTAGCGACTGTGCAGCAACGGTATGGGCTGATCACACCATACACGGACTTACAACATATTCCCTAGCCTCAATGGCACACGTGGGTGTCCCTAAAGTCCTCTTCATGAGTTCTTTGTGAATATACAAAGACTGTGTCTGCTGCTGAGTCAGCAAGAGAAAACACATCCGTTACACTGGAGACGAGCTCGGCACCTCTGTGTTTACTGCTTCTAGAGCTTGGCGTTTAACTAAGCCTGTAAGAGGAGGTTTCCTAGAAACTAGGCGAATATTAAGAGTTTAGCATTCTCTCAATAAAGCAGCAAACACCTTAAATATGCAAGGTCAGAAAACATCTCTCCGTGCTAGAGTAAATCATGGCTTTAATGACCCCACCCACCAATAAGTCTTGGTCTTGGCACAGATTTATACATTTATGTTAGAATAACAAGAATTTCCAGGGGCAGTGAATGGAGCGGGTAGGAGAGGGAGGAGTTTGATTTGTTTGCTGTTTCTGCATGCTCACAGAACAACAAAGCGCTGAGCATCCAGGCAGACCAACAGCTGAGTATCTAGGGAGAAGACTGCACGGTGCGTCACAGAGGCAAGAGGGGATGATAAGGGAAAACCTTAATGGGGCAATGGAAATAAAATCATGTTGTAATGAAGTCAACAATTTCCACCAAAAAGGAAACCACAGAAGTCCCTCCTTATGCCTTATGGAATCGCTTGGAGGCTGGAACTTGGGTAAGGACAGGAATAGCTGCATCCCAGCTCGCAGACCCATCCTTCTCTGCTTAATCAGAACCCAGTTTCCAAGGCAAGAGAGAAAAGGCAAGTCCACAGAATGCCACACAGGGTAATTAACAGGTGTAAGTTCTGCCCCTGGATGTTGTTAGTTCAGGAGTATTGCTCTTTAAATAAAGGTGCTGATGTTACTGCCGCTATAGCAATAAAAGAACACAAAATTAATATCAACTAGCAGGATCCCGAGTCTTCTTTGTCCTCAAATGGAATTAGAAAAAGCAGAGCAAGCATAAATGAAATTATGACTTATGTAAGCAGTTCCTCATTTTTTGTACTCTTCTGACTTTAACTTCCCTGAAGAGACAGAGTTGATTTCAAGTGTTCTACTACATTTACTCTGCCTTTTGAAGAGTTATTAGAAACAGCACTCAAAAATGGTATGAAATACTTCTCCCCCTCCTTTTCCAGTTCTGATCCATGACAAGTGCTAGAATGGACATTTTTGCTGTTGGGGTTATTAGAAAGAAGCTCTGAGGAACATGCAAAAAATTTGATTAGAAAAGCACAGACAGGACTCAGCACCTATAGCTTTAAGCTTTTTTTTTTTAACCACACTAGAATTTCATATTGGCAGCAACCACTGATACCGGTATTGCTGCCTCTACATTAAACTTGCATCTGTTGTAAATTGTTCAGGCATCTGATTCCTTCCATGAAAACAAGATTTATTGGATTTTTGGTTTGGAAGCAAAATGAAAACCAGCCTGGGCACATGACATATCATTACTAATTATATAATTAATTTTAACAGCCACCAGTGAGTTTTCTGCTTCAGCGTTGTAACTTCTCTTTCCAAATGCAACGTAAGACGCTAAACTAAAATTTTCAAGGGAATTACTAAAACATGCTGCCTCTCTAGACACGTTCAGATATCAAAGATTTCATGGTAGGAGTGTATGGGAACCAATTCACTCTCATTTCAAGGATCAATTACAACATGCAGTTCTGCTGGTGGCGTTCATCCTGTTAAGGTCTAGAATCATCCACATTGAGTAGTTCCTTTCCATGCACTTCTTGAAGCCAGTGCTAAAAGGGAGTAAGATCCAGTCTCCCCTGATATAAATAATTTGCTACCCTGGTTTGTATAGGAGTTAACAGCTCAGTTTATCATCAGAGCTGGGACTTGCTTGGCAATTGGGTTGAATACTCTAAAATAATCCTTCAATGCCCTGCACCTCTACTGCAAGGTGTCTGGGGTGAGCAGATTTTTGTCTCTGAACCAAACCAGCAGTGCGGAGACAATATTCAGAGCAAACGACATTATTCTGTGTCCAAAGACAAATGCCTGTTACATTGTGCTGCCCTACTGGCTCCCTGCACGACCTTTCCAAAAGCTCCTTCACTGATGTATTTCTGTACAGATCAAATGTTCTTCTGTATAGAGAACACTTGCCCTCTACGTCCTTCTAATTTCTTCGGTAGCATCACAGTCCAGTATTCATAAATCACTGCTGAGGCTACTGAGCAGAATTCAGATGCTTGCAGATTTGGCAGGACAGGAATTCAGGAAATCTTATAAAACTTAATATGGTAAAAGCAGAATTAACAGTATTATCTGGCTATACTGAATACAAAGTGGGTCACATCAACCACATCAGCTGAAACAGATGCCAAATGCTTATTTTTCATCTGATAAATTAACAGGATTTGGGGGTGGTTCTTGACTTATTTTTCGCCTGGTTACAATTATTTTATTTTTGAAGGTTGTAGGGCATTTTCATGATCTTTCAGTCTGGCCATTTGTATAACAAATCACCAAGGACCTATGAAACGTGAACTTGAGAAGTGTTCAAATCAGCCAAAGCAAGCTGCCAGAGCTTTGCAGCCTCTCCGACGCTGTATTTCTGGATGAACCAAGCAGCCTGAATTCGCCTCTCTGGAAAATCAGACAATGACCTGATCACTGGCCTCCAACTCTGCAGGAGGAGTCAGGCAGGAAAAGTATTTACATACAAACATCCTGGTAGCTTATGGGGGAAGGAAATGAAATGCAGATTTAGCAATAGCATTTCCTTGCACATTTTTAATGAACATGTCAGCAGAAACTTGAGGGATTCCAGAGGAGTCTATAGGAAATTACTCTCATTATTTCATTGTTCACACAACCCAATTAAAACCAATACGGCACACAGGATTCATAAGACTTGCTTGGACTTCTCAGATAGTTAATACATAAAATGAAAGACTTGCCTTGGGAAATATTAAAAGCAAGTTCAGCCTGGAGAAGAAAAGGCTCCAGGGAGACCTTAGAGCAGCCTTCCAGTACTTAAAGGGGTTACAGGAAAGCTGGGAAGGGGCTTTTCATCATGAGGGGAAATGGTTTTAAGCTGAAAGAGGGGAAATTGAGAGGAGATCTTAGGGAGAAATGTCTTACTGTGAGGGTGGGAAGGCACTGGCACAGGGTACCCTGAGAAGCCAAGGGTGACCCATCACTGGAGATGTTCAAGGCCAGGTTGGGTGGAGTATCCCTGATCCAGGGGGAGGTGTCCCTGCCCACGGCCGGGAGTTGGAACAGGATGGTCCTTTGAGGTCCCTTCCAACCCAAACCATTCTGTAATTCTATAATTGCTTATACAGCCAGGCACTTACTATATAAAAAATTGCACACGCAAAATACAAACTTGAGAAGTGCCAAACTACAACCAAGGGAAGGACGTACATTTACAGAAACTGCCTCAGGACAACTTAGAAACTTCCCGCTTCCCCAGTGAAAAGCACCAGAAACGGGATTTTGCGGGTGTTCTGAATGTCCCATTAAATGACAACTCCCTAGCAAAGAACCGCAAACCACTCTGTATAAAACATCTTTTTTTTAAATGTATTGTCTGTAAGCAGATGAGACAAAACATGGTTTCTAGCGCTGTTCTCAATTCTCTGTAACTAACCACTGAAGTTCCCCATTGAAATCATCTCTACTTTAATACAGATCCAGCCCTCGGCCCTAAATGTCAGTGCAGTCCCGGGAGCAGAATTTGGGCTTTTTAAAGCAGTCACTTCCTTGCTGAACAGCCTGCTCCAAAAATGTTATAAAACACTGAACACTTGTATCTGCTTCCTGTAATTTTTATAGAAGGAAATAATTCTAAGGACCTTAACCTAGGAGACAAAGCCAGGCTATGCCAGCAACTCCTCAGCACAATTGTGACACGTGCAAGCTACTGGGAAGATAAAGTCTTGGTTTGCTTGCAAAATGGAAGATGTTTATCTTGGTGATCGGTCATTTTATTTATATTTGATCAAGATCACCAATGAGAGCACTGAATTCAATTAAACTGCGTGCGTCACAGCAGTGGGAAGTGAAAGTCAGTTCAGAAACCAACAAAATCCGTGGGCTTAATGGGAAACGTCCAGAAAAAGACCCACAAGCCTGAAATTCTACATGCTCTTCTAAGTAGGGAAGGCTGCAAGGACAGGCTAAACACAAAACTTGGAATTTTTCCCTAGATTCACAATGGTTCATCAGATAATGTTTATCAAATTCTTAGATAACATCTCTCCTCCACTGATAAACACTCGCTGGGAAGGTCATTTACAGGAATCAAATGAAACCTTCCCATCTTACTGAAACTTCATGCTACAGGACACAGTTCAGGTCCTGGAGGAGTGTCAGTCCCAAATATCTAGAGCCAATTGCAATCAATACATTCGGGTAGCTGCAGGAAACTTTAAACTCCATGTGCACTCCCCAGTCTCCACCAACAGGGCAGACCTGGTTCAAAGAGCACACGTACCACGAATAACTTCATTATCAGCTATAGTCTTTCACACCTGACCTGTTGTTTTATCTTAAGACTCAGACTTACTAAGCAAGTGAACACTGCAGCTTCTGAAGCACAATCTGAGGCAGAGTTCCTGGAGAAGTCCCACACAGAGGAGTACTTGGCCATAAAATACAGGGGAGTCCTCTTCCCAGTACAGAAAGAGGGGTCAGATCTCTTCAGGGAAACATCTGAACTT
Organism: Phaenicophaeus curvirostris; assembly: GCF_032191515.1. NCBI lineage: Eukaryota > Metazoa > Chordata > Aves > Cuculiformes > Cuculidae > Phaenicophaeus > Phaenicophaeus curvirostris. The sequence goes on from NC_091411.1 coordinate 7,625,640, forward strand.
GCAACAACCGAGGGCTGAACTATTTTCTACAATGTCTCCTAATTTACTCTCCTCCTCCTGACACCGATATTGACCTGAACCCACCCTGCAGGGAAGAAAACTTCTCTCATCAAGGCAGACAACGTGCAGCAAAGCTCTGAACGGTGCTCCTCCATACGCACTCTGCCACAGAAATATGCAGGGCTACTAAATTAATTACTCTGATTTCTGCATGACTATTACCTAATGTTCATCTCTTCCTTCCATATTTTGTATAATCTCTCCTTCCCCAAAAAACAGAATGAGTATTTTTCATCAGCAACTGTACTTTTTGTGGTTTCATTATGGGTTTTTTGACTAGAAATGGCTTCACAGGTTGGGATTCCTTGGATTTGCCTACATGTTATGATAAAACACAATGGATTCATTCACAAAACAAAAGTTTTACGTAACAGAACGTGCAATAAAAGCGTAAGAAAGCAAGAAAGGAGAAACAAAGAGAGAGAGGTATCCAGAGGAGAACTTACCCCGCGCTTTAGGCTCCTGAAGCAGTGGATTTTGGGTTTGGACGTCATGAACTCGTTGAAGCGATGGGAGAGGGGTTCCTTTTGCTGCTTGGGAGACTGGGGGCCGTTGGGAACAGCAGAGGGTGAGGCAGAGGCAGGGGGAGGAGGAGGGGGCTGATGGGGGGATGTTAAAAGGGACATAAGCTACGTGTAAGAGATGGAGAAGTGACAGAATAAAAACCAAAATAAAAAGATAAAACACAAAAAAAATAAGCATCAAAACCAATATTTGAAATCCAGAGGAAAAAAACCAATCAAATAATTAAATTTTAAAGGCCATGGTTCAAAAGAGGGGGAAGCAGTATTTAAGAGTTTTGTTAAGTGAAGAATGTAATGAATGGAAGTTTTAGTAAGTGATGCAACAGAAGAATAAGGCAAAGTATTTTGACAGGAAGCTCATGCAGACTCTTCCATGCAGTGCTATCCCCATAAACTGCCCTGCTCTAGCTCTGTGGACAGCTCAGAATAATGCATATGGAGAGAGCTTTCAAATACCTGAATTTAAATGGATCAGATAAGGAAGGTACCTTAGTGCCCAGTAGAGTTTCTATTATCTGGAAAACAACAAACCACATTCCTTCCTGCTTTCATACCTCTGACACGTGCATCACACTTCACTTTTACAAGTTATTGTATGAATTTGCTCAGGAATTAGCCCTGGGTTTTGTTTCTGGCTACACTGATGCCAGCACCAGACAGCCCTGTTCACCAGCACAACAGGAATAGCCTGTTTTGACCAGATTTTTTTGATTCTCTGATAAATAGAAGTGGCTTGGTAAGGGTCAGAGCAAGGGTGAGATCAAAACAACAAAGCTACTCTGGGCTTCCATCAGTGTTACTGAAAACCAATTCAGTCCAGTCACCCTGACATGTCTGGTAACCCCAGATAAACGCTGCCATGCATTATGGTGTAAAATATGACAGTGAAATGAAAAAGGCTCAATGGACACATAAGTTAATATGGTCTTTTAAGAAGTCAACTGCTCGGTTAGTTATGTTCCGTTAGTTGTGCTTAAGAAGAATGAATCACAGCAATTCCTTGTTCCCAGCCACCCAACTGCTGAACCCAGTGCACAGACTGAAAAGATAACGCAAATGAAAAGCCAGGGAGAGTTTTAGAAGTGTCAAAACAGAAATGCCACACAAAAGCTTCCCACAAGTAACACCGTTAGTTAGCACACGTGGCATTAGATAAGTGGTAAACAATTCTTTCTCTGAGTTATGAACAGAAATGGACCATGGCAGAGACATCACAACTAAAGTTAAATTAACAAAAACAGCAATGTAATTAAAGAAACTATATAAGAAAAAAATTTTAAGATAAAACGAAATGTAAGTAACCAAAGACTACAACAAAACACCATCATTAAGACATCAGTTATTAACTTGCTGAATCTCAGATGCTCTTTTAAAAACTGTAATTGCCAGGATTACTCAGCAAGACAGAAGTTATCGACTAGACACAGGCTAGCACTAAGCTCAAGTTTGCAAGTCAGTACCTTATTTTTCTTGATGAATGGCCATAACTTGCCCTTGGACTTGCCACCAAACTTGGGCTCAGACTTCCCATCCCCTCTGGAATTGGAAAGGCTGGATTCTGAGATCGTTCGCTTCATTGGTTGTGTGTAGTCCTCAAATTCAACATCTCCTGGAGGCTCGAACCCTGATTTAAAGGCTTCTATTACCAGCTGTGAATCCTGAAATGAGACAGATCCAGCACAAGTGTAAACATCTTGGGTCACTGACTGCATGTCATGCTCCCAGATACTAAAGTGATAAAAGCAGTTAAGAATACAACTACCACCCTAGGCCAGTCAGAAGGTATGACAACTGGGAATATAAATCTCAGTTTCCTAATAGATCTTAAAATAAACAAATTAGATATGGAAATAAAACAGGTGAGCTTTAGTCTCAAATAGTCCATTATTCCTGTTCTGAAATTCTAGTTCATTTTCCAAAGGCGTCGCAGAGACCAGTCAATACTCGAAATATCAATTGACATGAAGCAGAGGACTGTGGTCTGTTTACGAAAACAAAACCAACATATCTATGACTAAAGCACAGATCACTAGCTCACTGAAGATGATACTTTGGAGGAGCGAACTCTGGTCTCCTGATTGCAGCCTTCCACCAAGTTGCACGACCTCAGAGTCTGACCCCAACCCAGCCATGTTTTCATCCTCTTTGTTTTGTTTCCAACACAAATCAAAATTGCGATACAAACCTCTTCTAAAGGCTTTTTCTTGTCTACTGGGGAAAATCACTAAGAGTTTATTACTGTTAACTTCACTTACTAGAAAAACAGCCATACTCAGTAAAGAAGCAGACAAGTGACTCATAACAAAGATTCAAGGTATGGAATTGCTGGGCACGCAGCTATAAGGAAGCTACTGGAAAACCCTGATAAATACTCCCATATAAAGGAGCTCTTGAGTGATCATGCTGCCACAAGTTGACATGTTGGTGCTTGTGACCTCGGGTACCATAAATGACAGAGGTTTATGAGCTTTTATGAGATTTACCCAACACCTGAGCAGTCTAAGGTCATGCAAGAAGCTCAACACCTTGGAGCAGGCACAGGCTGGGAACTTTAGGCACTGTTGTTAAAGCCACATTCCCTTTTGGCGCTACTGGGAGTGAGAGATGCAAGTCAGCCACACACTAGCAGTAAACAAAGGTTTTGTTCCTTTTTTTGACAGAGGGAAAAGGAAAAAAGAAATGAAAGCAAGAACGATCCATAGCATTTTCCCCAGTTAGGTCTACAAACACTATTAATTATACATAAGTTCAAATTCAGACTACAGCTTGCCAAATGCATTTAGATCTAATGGATTCAGAAAAAACTTATTTGAACGTAATTCTTATCTACTTGACTCCTTGGGAAGAGAGCTTTTTATGTTACTGTTCTAACAGTTTTCCTCCAGGATCATTAGAGAAACTGTGCCACAGCATACAACTATCTCATTAGTCTCTAGAGAAGAGCATCACCAGCCCGTTCAGATAAAAAAGATGAACTTGTTGCTTTGAAGGCATTTCACAGATTCTGCTTATGCCTGTAGGAAAAACATGATTCATGAGAAACCTAGTGGGATATGAACATATCCAGAAGCCAGGCTCAATTGAGCAAAACAGATATAGGAAAATCTTTGAGGAAGTCTTCATGGAATTGTGGAGAAAATTAAGGTTTAAGATCGTCAATGTATCAGGGGTACTGTGAAATTCCTACACACTTTTCACAGAGGCAGACAACACTTGCCATTTTTTCTCATCCTAGTTTGACATTAAAACTTCCTGAGATCTAAACATTTGAAGAGATTTTTAATAGCAGTCATAAAAGTAAGATGAAGAAGGAAGAGAGAAGACACTATAAGCACACACAAGGTTACATTAAATACTCCATCAGTATTTTATCCTATGCATGGGGCTTGTAATATTTTCCTCTCAGTTCTACACCATTCCTTCTATTTAGTCAAACTATCCTTCCGCTACAACGGAGTTAAAAATAACCAGCATGTTCCATATATCACAGAGATAATGTCATAACAGGAACTCCAACATTCATAACAAATTAATTTTATCTACTGCAAGGGCCTTCTGAAGCAAGTTCTGCAGAGGTTCACCTAGCAGCCACCCCAACATATCCTTGCGACATGACCTCTGTGTTGTCCAAGTTGTTAAAAAAAGCAGTACATTTACAACTGCACTAGAAATACAGGACCCCCCAGCTAAATCCAGACAGTTTTGATGGATATTACTGGGAATTCTACGTGCTTGAGTGAGGGCATGAAGCAATCCTATTTACACAGTTGCAAATTTAGTAACTAAGCCTGGAAGACTGACCATGTTGCAAGAGGGCATGAGGAAAAACTCTGGGATGTTTAAGCTGCAGAGAATATAGAAAACATTAAATCTGTCCCATATGTCATTCTGCTTTTTAACACCATCCAGCAAAACAGGGTCTTGTGAAGAAAAATGATCTTTCAGAATCCTGCTAGCATCCGCAGAGGGAGGCAACACGGAGCTGGCTGGGGAAAGGAAACCTGTTAGCAGTCTGCACTTCCACCGTTTCAGACTCACTGCAAAAATACATCCTTCCTCAGTATTGTACTACACGATTCTGATGCTACAAGTCATATAGCAGTTCAGCCACCATACAAACCCTGCCCTCCTAGGCCAATGTTTGTAATAAACTCAGCCAAAGATGAAAACTGATGATCGAAAAGCTCTGAGGTACCTACACGAATTGTTTTTGTTTCACACAGTAACGCCTTAGCATCCGCTGGGCTTATTTTACTGACAGCAAAAAAAGAAAGCTGCACAACTTGCAGGTTCTCACATCCTTGCAGCTGGTGGTGACACACAGTTTAGCGCACACACAGCTAGAATTGGTGTTTGCTCTATTTTTTGTTCTTTCTGACCAATTCAGCTTCTATATTTAAGTTGTGGGGTTTCCATTTAAAGCCCTCGTTTCTGAACGGAGGTTGCTATACAAAGAGCAGAGCTTTCATTTAACCTCTCCCCTTCTTCAGTAACCCTGCATGTGATCTCTGGGTAGAATGACAATAAAACCAGACAATACCAAGAGCTGAATAAGAACTCCAAATGCATCACTGCCTTTTGTCAGTGTCACCGTGACACTGACCTTACGCATTTCAAGTTTGGTGATCCTGTACTTCTGTTTATGATTAGTGGATCCTGGAGGTCTCTTCCCAGCTGGGAAACACATGTCTGCGTGGGCCCAGAGTTTCACACAAAGCTTTTCCTGCTCGGCAGGCTCTCGGTTTTGCTCACCATTGTATAAGCTATATTATCACCAGCTGTCCTTGCATTCAACTTCCCTGGAATCTGACCTCATGTTCAAAGTTGACCGCAGCACAGATCTAGTTGACTTTCCCATCCCAAGTTTTTCAAGCTTGAAAAGATAAGTAAAGGAGAATATTTAACCTGAATCTGATGAGAAGAAGGAGAAACTCTCCCAATGGCAGCCTAAGTGAGCCCAAACCTGCTTAGAACATTACGGGGTGAGAAAGGAAAAGTCTGTTAACTCTTCATGAGTGGCAAAAGCAGTACATTATCCCAAAACACAGAAAATACAGCTTTTAAATCGCTACTGTGTGCATCTGTGGCCATCCCTATGAAGCAGCAGGACCTGCACGCTGAAGAAGGGCAGAGTGAGAACATCGCCTTCATCAGAATTAGAAATTACTGCTACAGAAATAAAAATAAATTTAAAAAAATCCTTCATGATATTTAATAAAAATCCCAACCCTTTATGGACATAACTGTTTTCCAGGTAGAACACAATAGTCTCTCTGTAATTGCTTCAATATAAAAAATTTGTTTAAATACATTTTTATTAGCGTGGCATTCACAGGAGACCCCTTACTTATCAGTGCTCAAAGCTACCATTTCCTAATGTCATACTTCAGCACACGAGCCATCAATCTGAACTATCTGCGTGCAAGAAAGACTAACCTGAATATGAAATTCACAGTGAGTCAAACACCCACCTTAAGCCTTGTGGGTGTTCTAAGACCTCACTTGAAGATTCAAACAGATTAGAGGCTTAGATATGAATCTCCAACACAATTTCACCATGCAGCACCAAGAGCTGTACCTCAAGAAGGGTACGTTGCTAAACACTGCAATCTGCACCCCAATTGCCTCTTCTCCCAACGTGAAAAAGAAATTCTCCGATTCCTTGGTTTCCCAGGCTGCTCTTGAAGAGAACAATTGCTGAGCAGAAAGCAGTGGATTCATTTCAAAACTTCAGCCCTAGGCTTATGCTGCCAATTACTGGAGTCTCCAGGCTCTGGGCTCTGAACAGCTCAGGAAAAAAAACGTATGGGAAATTCAAACCGCCAGCAAGACACATGCTGTTTGTATTTGAAAGACTAACATGATCCATGAGAGAGGCTCAAAGAGCAAGCAGAGACTTCGTTTATGAAGGAAGAAGATAATTCTGAAAACAAAACAGAGAACACATTTGCCTCCATGCTAACTCAGGAAGCTCAACCAAACTCTTTATCAGTCTTGTTAATCAGGAAGGCTTGTCTTGACTCCTACAATGATCTTCAGAAATCAAGACTCGCAAGAGCTCACTTACAGATCGCAAGGAAATCTCAAGTCTGCATAGGAAGAGTTTAAATTAAAGTAGAAATCTCAAAGTTGTCTGCAATAATTTCTGTAGCAAATACTTAAAATATTTCTATTACTATAGAAGTAAGTAGAATGACAACATTCCTACAACATCTGGTTTTCTGACTATTACATACAGAATCCATCTGAATAAGAATTGATCATTATTAGGCATCTGGAATTATGTCCACCACCTTCCATATTCTACACAGAAGCTATTTTTCGATGACAGCATTTAAAAATATTAATTACCCAGCAAAGGAGTGAATATTCCTAAAAGAGGAGAAAAAAATATAAAACTAAAGTTTGACAGTAGAGGCGTTTCTTACTGTTAGGTAGATTTAGGAAATAATCTGAGCACAGCCTTTCTCAGTAGCCTGACACAAGAATCTAGTCTTTGTTTTAGTTCTATGACTATAAAGTCCTCATGTGCAGCCTGGATCCAGGATTTAAGTCTCCATACAGAGGTGATGAATACTAAAGATGTCAATCAACAATCCAAACAGTGCCACACTCACATTCTTGTGATCGATTGATTCCGCAGCCTTCGTTATTTCATCCAGACACTTTCCAATGATAGGGATCACTTGGCGGTCGACCTCTGCGAAAGTTTTCATGGATTCACCTATCCTCACGATTCTTCTTTCCTCCATATCTTGTATTTTCTAGAACATAACATTTAATTCAGGTCAAATATCAAGATAAAATTCACAGTTTCAATCGATTTTTTCCCCCACCATACACCAGCTGCTTTAAAATTTATGGTTAAAAGAAATATATTTAACAATATAAAGAGCGGACAAACTAGAACAGCTGTTCTCATGAAGGGACCAAGTGATGCTGTTCCCTCAAAAATCAGTGCCATTCTAATCTCTGTTACTACAACTGCATATTTTTAAATTAAATTTTTACATTGAAAATTGCTCATATGTCAAAACTCCAGCTTTAGACTTTTGTAAGGATGGCTCCTAAGGCTTTCGAAAGCATTTCTGCAACAATATATTCTTTCATTTTCTGTGAATGTTCTGAAAGACCTTAATTTTCATACCACTGCAGAATCCAAGCAAACAAAAACCTCGATGTGCGCTTTCCTCCTTTCCCCTAAAAGGTAATTTTTGGTTTACAGGCCATCCTATACATCACACATTGTTCACATCAGGGCTTTCCAAAATGTACTCCCTGTTGCTCAATGGATTCAGTGCCACAATCCCCACCACCTATTCCATAGGCCTCTTGTTTACAAGAGAGAAAAACTGAATGTTGCATAGGGCTATTATTTCAGATTATAACAGGACACAGAAGGGCACGAATAGGAACTGTCTCATATTAGACTAAGGGAATCTTATGAAGCATCATCAGTTTAAAAATCCCCATTTTCTTGAGTGATCCACAAGAAAAATTGTTCACAAACCAACTTATTTCAACATCTAAAAGAAAGCACTAGAGCTCACTGGTAGTGAGAAACGTACATCTGCAGTACTTTAAGCATGTTCACCTACAAATGAAAGCATTTACCAGATCTACTATTAAACACAAATACTTCACAAAAAATTCATATCTGGGATAATTTATCTCAAGACATTGGTCTAAAACACCATGAAGAAAAAACGGAGGTGTCCATTTAGTTAAGAAGTTCCAGTTAAGGATAAGAAAACACATATTTGCTATGCCAATATCAGTGATTTCTCATCAGATGAGTATGTGACACTTTCTCCCTTAAAGAGGTTCTATTTTCCACTTCTGATGCTGATGACCCATTACAATGGAACAAGCATTTAGAACTTCTGTTCTGCTACATTAACCTCTCTCTCCATTCAGTCAAGCACAAACTCAGGTCTTCAGTCAATACAAATCTGATGGCTTTTTTGTTCTTTCTCTTTAGACACCCTAAGACATGATCAGCAAGCTTGCTTACACTCTTTGACATTCACTGCTGCAGAATTATTATGGTTTAAACTGAAACATCTGTGAAGTCTAATTTGAAGGCAGCTATAACAGGCTGTGAGGCTTTACAGATGTAACACTGCCCAGCTGAATCCTGGCCCAACAATGCAAATAATGCTCTCATTCCCCAGCTGCACGGACACAAGAGTTTAAACTGTGAGGATTCCAAAGACTATCATAATCTGAGTGACAATTCAACATGATTTTCCCTAGATATTATTGATAACTTGATACCTAGTCTTAGAGAAAGGGACAATTCATCCAACCAAGCTCTCCATCTCTTCTGTTGGCAGACAGCATATAAAATTTGCTAACAGAGAAGATAATTGCCCAAAAGTAAAGGACAGGGTCATAAAACTGAGGAGACGTGCAATATGCCCCAAATCACAAGATTCTGAGCCACTGTGGCTCAGTGCCAGCGACTCTTACCTGGAAGATGTTTGGTATGTGCGTGTAGTAATGATCGTGCTGCTCACTGTTGAACTTCTGTAGAGTGGAGGAATATTCCGCTTTGCTGTCTTCTGCCATTTGATGTCGCAGCTGGGCTTGCTGCCTTGCCTAGAGAAATGCCAAGAGAAATTCATAATTTAACATGGAAAGAAACTGCATTTCTTCTCATTTTACTATCCTTATCATTAGCATATGGATCTCTGAACACTTCAGCTTTTAGTTTACTCCTGTATGTGAAACAGTTCATCTACGTCAAGCAAAGCCTGCAGCGTGCACGCTGGTGCTGTTCTGTTCTTGGGTTACAACAGGCCATTCCCATGAAGTGTTCTGCATTCTGTGAACGCCCTCTGTCCATACTGCATTTAAAACACCAAAATAAGTTTGCCCCTCTACTATCCTGCTCAGGCATTCACGTTCTCTGGATGCTTGTGGATGCTCCTCTTGCTTTGTCGTATGCCATGCTGGATGGCACTTGCTTTTCCCAATGAATTATTTCCCTGTTGAATAACAGTATTTTGCGGGGTGGAAGGAAGCAACAAAAATCCCTACACAGTCAGTCTCGTTTCACACGTCTTAGCCAACACAATCATGGCACATCATCTCGACTGGTGCTCCCGCTGTGCTCTCTGCAGAGTCCTTTATCTGCTCTTCCTTCAATAGTGCTGGCATGAAAAACACAAGGAAAGGGGAGCCTGAGGAACAGCCGAGGCACAACTCCCTCCTTATTTTTACCCACACAGATGATTTGCTTTGCTACCCAGCATAGCAGAGCGCTGGACAATTACTCTCACTTCTTTCCCTAGAACAGTCTGTCCTCAAGTGACCCTTCTGCATTTTCAGACTCTTCCCCTTACCGTTCTGCTTCCCTAGGCCTTCTGTTACCCATTTCGCTGCCCAATATCATTTCCTTACTGCCTATCCCATCTGTTCATTGCAGTTGCCTTTTCCTTCCTTGCTGCTGGCCTTCAGACAGCAGCTCTTCCTTCTTCTGCTTTGCTACCAAGCTCCCTGCAGCCAGCTGCCTTTACTCCCTGTGCCCACTTGTTGAAACTCCCCTCGGAGTTCTGCTGCTCCCACACACCCTCCACCTTTCCCACTCTCACCTGGACCACAAATGTGCTCCTGTGAGAGCTTAGGACTTGGTTTTGGGAATCAGAACAACTATGGGTTTGCACTCTTTCTTCAGGCACCCACAGAGCCTCCTCACCCTTTGCTGCTGACCCAGCCCTGAACAACGTTGTGAGCATCCAGAAAGCATCATGTTCCCATCACACTCTCAATTTCATAATAAATCCATTAAGAAAGAAGAAAGACTGCTTCAAAGTTATGTAAAGCATGTTGAGGTGTTTCAGGAACAACAGCACAACAAATAATTCCGGCATCTTCCAACTGGGCTCTCCCTAAAACCAGTTCAGAGCAGGGTTACTCTCTGAACTGTTCCAGGCAGACAATAGTTTCCTGACAATAAATCCATGAAACACCACATCATGGAACACTTTAGTAATCCTAACTGGAAGGTAACAAATTCTGCCAGAAGGTTTCAAATCTCAATTTGCAAAAAAATAAGCTTCCCTCCCATCTGTCCAGCTCGCACATCTCACCTAATAATTTATTTCATCTCAATTCAGCTACTTCTCTTGCAAGTGCAGTCAATTGCAGGAATTTCCTAGACCCCATTTCCAGTCTTTCCACAGAAATAATTCAAGTGTAATGAGTAAATGTTGGGCACTGAGCGCGTAACAGGAGACGAAACAGTAGCATCAAATGGAAAAGACACTGACCATAACCAAACCAATAAAGCCAACAGACTTCCAACTTTTCCTGTTCCCCAAGATTTCTAATTGTCCACCAGCTCTTGTAAGGGATGCTCGTATAACTTCAGAGAACTGAAGTGAAACTCCAAGAAGCATCTGGCATTTTCCTGCTCAGCACTATACAGCTTATTAAACTTTATCACCCGCACACTCACATAGAGCTACACTAAATAAGCATAGAAAACAATACAGCCTTGTACTACAAACAAATTTACCAACAAAGCAGCATCAGCCACAGAAAGGCTGACAGCTGTAAGAGAATCATGTACTTCTCTCCCAATCCCTTCCCCAAGTTCCAGCTGCTACAGATCAATATCCATTTGTGATGCCCGTTCTCTCCTTCTACCTAAGAGCAACCCATTGTCTGAGCTGACTTCTCCAGCAGCTCCAGTCCCACTCTTACAGCTGTCTCTTTCACAACTCAGGAATTTGTCCCTTGACTCTATTGTTGAAGCAGAAAAACAAGAAATCCATTATTACGCATTCCCAGGCAGATCCAGCAAACTTTAAGCCATCAGAGTTCATTTCCATGAGTGAGCTCATTGGTCGGATATGAGAAAAGTGACTCTGAGCTAAATGTATACAGGAGTAGATGCTCAGTTTCCAAAACGATCTTAACTGGCCCCAAACAAGAGGCAGCAGCAGATGAGTAAGTAAAATTGGGTACACTCCAAAACTGAGAATTTTTGTATGAGAGCCTCAGTGATGTTTTGTTTCTCCTGGCCATTTAATGCATTTGGCAAGCTTTAAACAGTTTAAATATTTTTCCAATGAGGTATTTGGATCTTAAAATAAAAATTAAAAAAAAAAAAGTCTAGAATTACTTCATTTGAGTATGTCACTCAACCCAGCTGCATCACTTCTGGTATTACCACAACCATATTTTATAGCTAGGTTCCTGCACTCTGCTGAAGCACAGAATGATAGAAATGAGCTGATGACATTAAGTTTCACATACAGAGTAAGGGACGTGGTGGGCTGGAGCTGCACATAGTCACAGGAGATATTTCAGGGGCAATTTACAGCTGAGCTATACAGAAAAAAAAAATTGCCTTCTTTACTGTTCACTTGTGCCTGCAAACAGCTTCAGAGAGAGTGTTTTTAGGGCTTCTTAGAGTTAATGTTAAAATATTTGCTTTGAACAGTATTTTCAGGAGGAAAGGCTTTGGAATGATTTGTCTCTGGAAAACCAGATCATGACTTCAGATAGATGAGGATGATACTGTGACACAGCTTTCAGTCAACACACTCTCTCATTTAACTGGAGAGGGAGGACTGAGCAAGAGCTCACGTTTCTAGCATCACATGTGAAACCCCAATCCCGATCTTCTACAGGCTGCCAGATTACTCAGTTCTAAGAGATGTCAAGGCGAGGTACTCACAATGCAACCAAAAATCCCCTCCAGTCTTGAAAGGAAGCAAGAATGAGGTTGCCTTTCAGCATCATAAGAAAGCAGAAAAGGGTCTATATATTGGAGGGATTTGTGGGCAAAAGCAGACCAGGTCTTCTGCATGTTTGCAAAAGATAGATTTTGCACACATACCCCCCAGCACGTATCTTTGTAGCATGTTTTTGTCCCCAAACAGCCTGTTTTTGTCAAGGCAGCTCTTCTGAGCTCACATGGCAGCAACAGACCCAAAAGGTCACCTATGGCAACCCATGTCTCATCAGAAAATGCACTTCTAAGAATGAACGACAGCCCGGTATTTGAGCACCATGAACTTCACAGCAAGCATAGAGGTAAATATCAGATTTCCACTGCTCGGGCAATCAGATTTAAACACAAGCACAGCAGAGGAGTGTTTCCTTGCTCGCTGATAGGGCAGAACGCAGGGCAGCAGCAACTGCAGGGCATTATAACTGCTGAAGTGCTTATTCTTAAAAAACAGTAGAACTATGGCTGCCTTCAAAAAATTGAAATAATCAGGCCTTAACAGCACTTATCTTATGCAAAACCCAACGCTAAGCTCAATAGCCACATGAACTATCAACAGGCACTATGGATTCTATCTCATCCACAAGGTAGCAGAAGAAAACAAACATTATTCTCTCAAGATTTTTTTAACCACATTTCCGGCACGTTTTCTACCTAACCACTGAGTTGCAAAAAAACAGACTTTCAACCAGCATCAAAAGTTAATTCCAGATGTTTAAATGATTCCACCAGGAATCCAGAGATGGCAGGTTTAAGCTACATGATGGATACAAGGGTGAGATGTTGATGCTCGAAAATCTTTCATGAGTGATGTACATACAAAAGTATTTATTTCCCTTTAAAATAAGCAATTTGAAGGACATTAACCCCGCAGCCCTCTGACTCTGAAGTAACTTGTGTAAGGGACATACATTTAGTCTGAAACTTCTCATCAACTCCTTGAGAAACCCTGCACTATAGCAATACAATGCAATTGAAGAATCACTGCCCGTCTTAAAGAGAGAAAAAAGGTTCTCCATGGTCCTTACAAACACGCAGGATTAGGAAAGTTTTACATACTGATCTGAAATCAATCCTAGCACTTTATGCCTTTGACCAGCAGTCAGGAAAAGAAATATTATAACAGGGTTATAGACATCTCTTATGATGGGCACTGTTGATCCTGAAGGAGTGAGGGAATGTTAGCAAACTACTGTGCCTCTCAGAGAATTAAAAAGATCAATCTCTAGAGTATTACTTACACACCCCTCACCCCCGCAAAATGCAGCTCAATAAGAAAAGCAACTGGTGATCAAGTGTAGGAGAAATTTCTAAAAACCAAGTAGACCTTCTGCCATTTCAGTCTCCAATACAACCAAGAAAGAAGGATATTTTGCTGAGAACAACCTTCTAAGACACATTCCAGACACAGCAAGAGGGTCAATAGACATACTGTCTTCTGGGTTTACACAGACAAAAAATGCAGCTCCTCAGGGCTGTTATGGTGGGAGTGATATGAATAACTGAAAAGGGCAGAAAAAAGCTTTGGCTGCCATTCAGCTGATCCACAGCGAGTGAAACAGTTCAACTTCTCAGCAGTTGCTCTTGTCCAGAATGGCAGAGTTTCCAGTCAAAACTTTGGCGTAGTTTTCTTTCTTCTTTCTTTTCTCCCATTCCCCCTCCTTAATTTTTTTTAAACCCAGACAGCATGTGAGATGCATCACTGCCAGGCCACTGCCTGCCAAAATAGATCCATCTTTGGTAAATCCAAGATCAGACTAAAATGCAAATACACACACACACACACAAAAAAAAAATATCACTCCTGCCCCCTTCCCAACCACTCAATCCCTTCAAAATAACTTAATGATAAAGGCAGACTCAGAAACACTTCACCAATTTCAGGAATGCTTTCAATTGCTCACAGATTTCTCAGCTGCAGGCTCTGACCCTCCCTCGCAGCCAGCCTCACGTTGCTGCGCTCTGCTACACGCGGGCACCATCGCGGGTGCCTCTTGGTAGCGACAACACTGGCAGCGTTAGCAGAATTATTAATAACAGTGGGAAACGTGCCATGGACTTGGAAACAGAGCCAGGATTTCAGGCTTTGATTTATACAGCCTCCAAATCAAGCCCCATTGTTTACTATTGTACAATAACCAGTTTGGTCTCTCTGAACTGGCAAGCAGAAAAAGGGTTTGAAATTTGCTTTCCTGGAAGCAAGAAGATAGAATGGGGGGTGCAAAAAACCAGACAGGACAAAAGCAAAGAGAAAGATCCTTACTTTTAATAGTAGAAGAGGTGAGTAAAAAGATTTTAGAATCTGTGGATTCCCGAAACCCTTTGGCTGAAAATAACACACAAATGAACATAAAGCTGACAGGGGATGGAAAAACTTCATCACCAGATCTCAGGAACTGCTTTAGGGCCATCTACACGTGTAAGAGAAGGACTAATATATAAGAATTAACAACAGCAGCGAGTGCTGCTGCACCATCCTCTAGAGAAGTACCTCTCAGCATGTTTCTCCAAGGCTTTAGAGAAGGAACTGTGTCTTGTATCCAAAAGTTTGTCTCCTTCCACTGCCATTCACATGTCAGGAATACTAAATACCCAAACTGTCTGGCTGAGCAAACTGCAAATCCTTGTTAAGATCCAGTCGCTTGCCACTCAGCTCAGAGAAATGTAGTGCCATGAGGATAAAGAAGTTTATTACAAACGAGTGAGGTGTTCACGGTGGCTAGAAGGCTGTGTGGGTTTGAAGGAGGAGATAACTAGACAAGATGTATTCCAAGCAGTGCCCAACATCGTTTAAATGATTTCTGGAGATCTGTTTAGTTGTACTAACATAAGCAATCAAATTCTGCAGCACAGAAATGCAAGTATTGAATACAAATAATGGAAATTATTTCAGGACTGTAGAATAGATTGCTTAGTTCATACTTTGAATACTGGGCACAGCTCTAGTCATCTCTCTCTAAGAAAGAATTTACAAACACAGCCAAAGGAGAATGGATAGTCAGGGTTGAAAAAAGTTCCAAGTATGAATCTGCCAGCCTTAAACCAAACTTAATAAGTAGCATACACTCACTTAACTAAACTTACAAACAACAAGCTCAATTCTGAGGTCTCTGCTTTGTTTTCTCTTAGTTCTTAAGCAGGTGAAGATACCGGTTCTAATATTTTGACAGAATATGAACGACTATAAAGTTTTCCTACTGTATAATACAAACTAATTGCTCTGCATTAGCTAAGATAATAACACCCTGCATTAGCTAAACTGGTTATATTCCACTTCTGATCCAAACTGCAGTTGATACTCAGTTTGGAAATTGCTCTTAAGCCTTCCGTTTACACCCCGTTTTCCCTCCTCTGTCTCCTTCAGCAATCTACCTCTAACAAACAGGGTGGTATAGTTACCCAATTCAGTCAAGATTGCAAAGCAGAGCCTTACTGCAAAGGAACAGGCTAAGAGGAAATGTAAGCTCAGCCGGATTTCCTTACCTTACACTTCAACTGACTGGTGCTTCTGTTCATTGATCTCTTACCACCAAACACAGTGTATGCATGGGATACATACGGATGTTTATTAAGTTTTCAGGCACTTCTGCTGCAGTCATTAACTCTTTATTGACTAGAAATCAAACCTCCTAAATTAGTCATGATTCCAAAAGGGAAACAGCTGCTATAAGCAGTGTCACAGACAGCAGGTTGTAAACAACACTTAGTCTTCCAGAAATGCAAATTAGTGTCCTGAGGGCCTCCCGACATTCACACACTACTTCATCCTTAGGAAGGAAGCAGTTCAGGAAGGAGATGGAGATCTGCATAACCCAGAGAAATAACATTAGTGTGACTCTAATGGCCTTAAATCACATTACCAAGACAGGATTGTGTTTGAATCGATGGGAAATTTGACCCAGACAAAGACAGAGAAGGGTTCAGCCAGCTCCATCTGTAGAACTCGCCACAACGCAGAGAACAGAAAAATCTTAGATGATACCTAACTCTCGAATAAGAAATGCACAGGCCAGGTACATGTGCACAGTGTTTGGGACTGAGCCTTACACACCTCACCTGCGTGTTGCACTGAGACACTGCTGCTTGCTGCACTAGCTCTCAGCAGAGCACAGGAAAAGCAAGTAGTATTCCCCATATTAATGACACAATGTAGGGCTTTTCCATCTTCTAATGTTACCTTTGCATGCACTACATTGTCCAAAATACTCATTATGCCTCCAGGTAGGCAGGAGAAGGAGAGGGTAAAACAAAACCTGCTGCTACAGGGCAGCTCCCAAATAGATGAGCCCATTAAGTAGTTAGGTCTGCAGAAGGGAGGCACCCACAACCTCAGGTTATGCTACAGTCTCTTCTGCTGACAGTCCCAACTGACTAAACCTCAGTGACACACGATGCAACAAAGCAGCACTGAGCTGGAAATGTTCCTCTATGGTTTCTCTGTGGGGTTTCGGTGATGCACCCTGTATCCAGCTCTGTTGTGACCTGCCTGCTGTTCCGACACAGCACGCTGTAAACGTTGTTTGCAGGGTGGTGCTGAAACACAGATCAGAGATTTCTCTAGAGCCCAAACAAAAATAGCTCAGTGCATGCACCCTTCCTTATGAGGATGCGTAAATTCTTAATGAAGAGATTTGCACCCTGCAGCGCAGCAGCCTGAAGGCTGGAAATGCAGTTTGCCACTTGACAGCATAACTGCGCTTGCACAGGAAGGAAGATCAGCTTATTCCAAGAATCATTCTAAGTAGCAGCATTTCTACATCTATGTCCGGTAAGCCTTTGCCAGAGGTTCAGCTTGTGACCAGCACCCAGGGAATGTGGCATAACAGAAGAGAAAATGAAACTTCAAGCATGAAACATCAATATCTCTCTAATTATATATTTACAGATGAAAAAACTAACGTCATGGTGATATTGTAATATGAGGTTTTATGCCTTTATGCAAATGATAAGCTATTCTGGGACTCCAAAAATTTGGATGCAGCAAACAACCTGATCCAGAAATCACAAAGCACTGGGGAAAGATCCTAGAGATTTCAACAAATGTGAGATTATTTCTATTCCACTCAGCTTCTTCCTCCTCAGAAACAAAATAAAACCAAACAAATAAAGGTTAGTACACCTAAAACTAGTGAGTATCTCGGGGTCAGCACAGGAACAGGATCAACAACTTGATTTCTCTTGTTCTTAGCTATGACGTAGGATTGTGCACAGAAGAGAGGAAGGAATGGAGTGATAATTCTGTAACAATAATTTTGGATACAAGTTTGCATAATCTTGGAGAGATTTGATTTCAGAGTGACCAGCTGACTTGCAACAAGCTCAAGCAGCTGGAAGCATGTGAGAAAGCAAATTCAGCAGGAAAACTCCTCTGCCCCAGAAAAGGTGTCTGAAAGTTACAGGATATATGTAAAACCTTAACAACAAGCTTGTCCTTACCAGATGCAGGTTGAAGACTTTACTGAACGTGAGTCCGTCAAAAACCCACAGCAAAAGCAACATAACCACCCCACGGTTGTAGGACTGGCAGAAACTTCTTGACTTAGGGGAGTTCAGGTCAAATTTGCACTTCATGCCTTTCAAAATCTACTACTACTAAACTACTCTCTAAATCCACAACACATTCATCTCAAAACCACTCAAGGTGGAACCCTCCTAACATGAGAGGAACAAAAATCAGAACAAGATGATGAACCCTGGCCTCAGGACAGCAGTTTGGGGAACTCGCACAGCTCCTTTTGCACTGCTCAAAGCTGTCGTTGTCTTCCAGCAGAATTATTACCTCAGACACCAACATACGACCGCACTGCTCTTCAAGAGGACAGATCCTGCCTGACACCGAGCACCTCAAACCACCACCCTCTCCCTCAAGTGCTGTGCAAATCGCGAGGCAAAGCAGCCACCCCTTCCATGCTTGGCCTCAGCCACTTCCTCTTTAAAAACAGATTCTGAAAAGCCTACTTTGAAAATAAACCTTTAGAAAAGGCAGCTGATTTGTCTTTTTAATCACAAGAAGCCTGCAAAGGCACCACTGGGTACCACGCCATCCCATAAAGATGTCAGTGTTTTAGTGATTACAGATCTAAAGAGAAGGAACAAACAATGGAGCGTGTTTCCTTATAAGTCCACCAGCTCCGTGCTGGGGACGAGACCGTTTCCCCAAATGGGCAAAAACTGAAGCAGCTCCACAGTGATTTCTAAAAGAGAACTGGAACTGCTTTAAAGCACAAACCCCACTGGCATCCAAATGAAGGTAAAGCTCACAGCCGCACCTACGAGGCTCCCCAGTACCAGGACGCTGCACTATTTACTTAGTTGATACAGATTTTTCCACTGCATGGCTTTCTGCAACACCGTACAGCTCCTACCTTGACTCTGGTAACCTGAATGGTTAAAACCTTCATGCTAAACTGCGCTTTATGTCAACACAAACATCTCTCTGGAAATGACAGCTGCTGGTAATTTCAAGGCTCCATGCAAACCCAGGAAGGGAGCTCAGGGGCCCCAGCCCATTCTCCTCCGATTCCTGCATAAAGCCCGTGGCCACAGCAGAGGCTAAACACAGCCCTTGGCTCCATGTTCCTACCACCAAAAAAGGAGACAGGAGGAAACAAAGCCAATCACCCTGCACACTCTGAGATCAGCTACCAGACTCGCTGCAGAGCCGATCGAGCCCACACTGGCCACAAAAGTGGCACAAAAGGCATGTGCCCTCCATATATCAACCTGACCTGGTCCTAAGTAGTTTGGACTTAGGTGCAGGACATAGATATTGCACATCCAGCCCTGCCTCTAAGCACCCGCCTGAGGCACTTCACCAAACAATCTTGGAGAAATAAGGAGGAACCTAACTCTTAATTTGTTCTCTGCCACTATTCTGGTTACATAATCCTAGCAAACTGTGATACCAAGAGTCATCCTTCAGGCAGGGCTGTTTTAATTGCTGGTAGCTCTGCCACAGAATTTCCTGCTGCAGTTGTCAAAGCCTGCAAGGACTTGAAGATTGAGGGATGCGAGCATTTCTTGGCCTCATACAGCTCAGCGTTAGGTGCATTAGGGAATTGCAGTGATATATTCTTTTGATTGCATGCGTCACTGTGATAACTGCAGAATTTTAATTCCATTACTCTATAATGCATGATGCATGAAATAGCCCTGGTGTCTGCTCCTATTTGCTGGTACAAGCTCAAGGTAGCCAAGGCGTCAATCTCAAGCAGGAGAAATGAGGGCAACTGATCCCAGTGCTGGAAGAGCACCTCGTTCCGCTAAAGTGAATAGCCTTGGCTCTGAACACAGCCAAATTGTCTGCTTTCCGGGCCAGACAGATTTTTGGGACCTTTTGGGAGTAGGAGTGCAGCAGCCAAGCCATAAGGGGCAAAAGAAATCAGAACTGCTGCAATAGGAGGAGGTAAAAGTCATCATACTGCTTCTTTTGAGGCTGAGCAGCTTCTGCATCTCCCTGGAGCAAGTCGGCGAGAGCTGCCTCCAGCAGCAGCGCAGAGTTAAACAATATCCTATTTTGAACTGGGAGTTATGTAAGAGCAGGCCCAGTCACACGGGCAGAGGGAAGGAAAGAAAGGGCATTATTCACAGCCTGACATGGATGAACCCAGTTTAACACATGCACTTGGAAAACACTGTTCTCTCTGTTCGGTAATATTATTCCACATTCCACTCGTTTTGATAACCTTTTCCTTCTCCATCTACCCCGCTGACTGACTACAAAGTCGACTAATGCCTTCTCCAGAGATCAGCCAACACATAACTGCAACAGATTGCTCTTTCTTCCGCCTCTTAAGATAGCACTGAGCCTAATTTTGCAATAAATAATTTACAAACACATACAATAAAAAGCTAGAGAAATTCAGAAGGGAAGCCCCTACGCTTCACTTCACAGGGAAACAGCACCAGGGTAGGGAATGCTTCCCAGAATTTGCCTAACACCATCAGATTGATGCAACCAATACACAGCCTTCCACTCTGACTAGAAACAGCCAGCCTTAAAAAGAGATGTAGAAGGAAAGAGTTTAGCCTTCTATTTCAAACAGCGAGTCATGTCTCTGTAATCCTTTGACATGGCCTCAGCTTTGAAAAAAAATCTAGGGCAAGTCCTAATTTTATCTATGAAAAAAACCCCGTATTCTAAAATCACTTTATAGAGATAAAGCAGAGATGATCCTCCTCTGTCAGAAAAATCCACATGTGGTGTTACATCTTAAACAATCCTGTACGTGCCTTCATCTGTGAAGCGCCCTGGCAAATCCAGAAGGCAACAAAGGATCAAATCTGCATGGTGAATTTGCAACTAATAGCCAAGCAAATGACAAGACCACAGAGGTGTTTTTTCCTTTGGTATTCAATAGCACTGCAGGGAAATTTTCTGAGCCTCTTTTACATTTACTGTTCTCATTTCTAACAGCAAGTTTAATGCTACGCAACCTCCCTGATGCTCAGCACAGCAGAAACATCTTAAGATTGTATTTGATGGTTGCCCAGGATTGAATTAACTGAGAATAGATTGACGAGGTCTATGATTCTACGAAGCAGACCTCCTGAGGAGCAAAAGCTACAATTTACAAGGGCTATCTTAGACTAGAAAAGACTCCTTACCTATAATTCACTTTCCCTTCCTGTCCTTGCATCAAAATGTTTGGTATATTTTAAGCTTCAGCTGTTCTTTCCCTTGCTTTTTTTTACTGCCCTTTTTTTAAAAAGAATCAAACCTTTTCCAGTGTTCTGGCTATTTTTTACCGATGTGAATCAAACACAGGAAAGACAAAACTGCCCTTACACATTGTAATATGGTGTTTCTGATGTACATTACTGCACCTTCTGAGCAGATACAGACCACCAAAAAGAGATGCAATTTAAACATGCTCTCACTCTCAGAGGCTGGACTGTCACAGAACCTGAGGCGTTGGTTAAAAGTGATTTTGCATAAATTCATTTACAGCCATGTCAACCACATCAAACTCAGATACTGCCTTACTGAAGAAAAACTGACTGTATCTGTTCAGAATTTCTAGGCAAATGTGATCTCCCTGTTAGTAATTAACCTAGAGACTGACTTAAGCGAGGCATTAAGCCTCAATGGCTTTATCCTACCAGAGGGATTCAGGTACTAAACCCATCACATCCACGTTTACCAACAGCCACGCCACCCCCTCGCTTACCTTTTCAACATCTGCTTTTGTAACATTGATGTCAGCATCCATTTTCTCAAAATACTGCTGTGCTCGATCAGCTTCTTTGCAATCTCGTTCAAACCGCCTCTTACTCTGAAAAGGAAAAATAGGAGCCTTCATTAAGGGAAAGAAGCACGATATGAAAACCTACCTCAAATCAATACTTGCCCCTAAACTGATCTGCTGTAACAACCCTTGTTCTCCCTCACTTACATAGGAATACATTTCCATACCAAAGAACTTCAAAAAACAAAGTTACCAGAAGCATATTCTTGGTTCCATTCTTCAGGCTGCTTGATTCGACCAACATCACTAGTGATTCAATATTTTTCCCTCTTAGCATCTCCTCTCCTCTTGTAGACAAAATCATTCCCTTCTCAACACTTACCTCCTTCATTTCTATAATGCACAACAAAGGAGTTGCTAGGAGTCATACATTTGCACGTAGAACTTCTGGTTACTGATGTCACTTTTCATTGATCACATGAGTGAAGATTCCAATGTATTTATTTTTAGGAAACTGCACCTTACTCAAAAGATGACCCCGTTCAATTTATTCACACTGTATGAAGCTATTCAGCTTACAATGGAGTATCTGAATAGGACCCTTCAGTACTCTGCATTTCCAGCAACACTGATCACACTTTTCAAGTCATATCAATTTAAAAGCTACTCATGATAGACACAGATCCCATAGAAAGCCAAATTCACTCCTAACAGACTTCTTTGTGTCGACTAGTGTATTTAAGACAGCGGAGCTTTAAAAATCCTGTTTCTACAGCTTTTATCTACACACCCATTATTTTTCAAAATATGTTTGGAACCATGTCTACAAAAACAGTATAAAAATTACTTAAATATCACATCTGAGGAAATTTTGACTTACTGCTTCAAGCTGTTTCCAGCAAGTTTCAAGATGCTGTTGTGCCTTTCTGCCATCATGGAAGTGCTATTTAGAAAAAGAAAAGAGGAGAACATTTTGAACAACAAAAGAACAAACAGCCAATTACGCTCAAGGAGCTCCAGAAAAAAACCCAGATATTATTCCGTCAGCTGTGTTCTATAGCGCGGGTAAATTGAGCAGGTGGAGGATGACTGTCTGATGTCTCAGCAGGCTGCAGATGTATTTTTGCATCAATTATAGTGGTTAGTTAGACTAAGGCTAATTAATCCCTTTAGCAATTCTACCTTGTATTGTTCACTGTATCTCATAATTATTGGTTTCCCGTACTACAAAATCTAAAGCACTTTTATCTGAAGAGTATTTCTTTGGGTACTGACTGAACACTAGCTCTAAATTACAATTTCTCTCTACACGGAATTTACCAAGATGCCTTTGATTGGCACATTCTAACAACTGATGTTTGTCCTGATTTTCATTCAGACTCGCTATAAAACCCTCTTCTTCCCGATTCCTGGCTGTGCGTGAGGCCAGCTGTTCATTTCTCTTGAGATGTTTTCAGTTCTTTGGGTGCCCACAGAACCGCCCTCTCCCACACGCTGGGACGTGACAGAGGCACATGTTGGTCTGTTCGACCAAATAACAAGTGATAGTAGGAGAGAAAATGGCCTCAAGTTGCAACAGGGGAGGTTTAGACTGGATATTAGGAAAAAATTGTTTACTGCAAGAGCGGTGAAGCACTGGAACAGGCTGCCCAGGGAAGTGGTGGAGTCACCATCCCTGGAGATCTTTAAAAAGTGAGTAGATGTGGCAGTTCAGGACATGACTTAGTAGGCACAGTGCTGGTGGGCTGACAGTTGGACTGGATGAGCTTAGAGGTCTTTTCTAACCACAACGATTCTACGATTCAAAATGTTCTGTTCAAATACAGGTATGATTTCATGCAGCAAACTTGAAAAGTAAAGGTCTGCTATTACCAGATAGTCCCACTGCAGCTCATTAGAATTCCTGCATTCTCAGGCCTGCATGTAATCAGATAGTAGATAGATTTTAAGCAACATGATACCAACAGTCTGTTAGGGTAGAAAAGCTCCAACTTCAGAAGAGTAGCCTGTGACAAGCTGCCAAAATTAGAAAAAGCGTGCCTGAGAGCACTTGATAATCAGTAGTCATTTGTTTTCCTGCATCTTCCACTAAAGCAACTGGTATTTTCCCATCTGAAGCCAGTTTCTGGAAAAAACATTCCAGTGCCATTCCCTAGCTGCTTCCCTGGCTCCACTAGACACACCAGTAAAAAGCCCCAAGACTGCAATTCTCCATGGCAAATGGGCTTGTATTGCCTTACAGGTCACAAAAACCTTCAAACTGTCTGTGAGACCACAACATCGCGAGTGCTCTGGACACAATTCCCTGCAGTCCCAGATAGTTGCTGCTAAGGATGCTCACCTATTGTTGAGCCCAGAGGCACTGTTGAACATTCTCATAGCATTTACCTCTGCAGAAAAACTCCTGAAGCAGGAAGGAACAAAGTCAGTAACACTTCTAACTCCTTGGTATGTACTGTGCTCAGCTCCAGCTCTGCTCCTGCCTACTGAGAACGGAGAGTGGGCATCAGCGAGGTGACTGGTGTGGCTGCACAGGGACACCTTGTGCCACAGAGTCTGATGGAATATAAGCAGCTCAGACATCCGCCCACCACACTGGGCTCCTCCAAAAACACAATCACTCCATTATGACATTAAAAAAAAACCCTAAACATAACTGTAAAATTGCTGGGGCAGAGGGAAAGGCTCCAAGCTGATCTCGGTTCCTTTTGTAGATTCCCATTTCCCTTCAACTCGGTGTGTGACAGATGCTGCATCTTCTTTGCCAGGGGGCTTTGAAACACTCCCCGTTTCAGGCTTGATTTTGTAATTAAGAGTTTAGAAAAACAGGCCCAAGAATCCACTGTAATGTAACACTACATTTTTCAACATTTTGCTAATGAGCGTGAAATATGTGAAAATCTTTAACCGTGAAGCTGCAAGGAAAACATCTTGGCTGTCTTGACATCGCACTTCAAGCTTCCACCAGCCCTTGTTTGTGTGCTTCCCTCTCTCGGTCTCAAACTTTGCAGGAGTGCAGGAAGGGACTTGATTTGGGAACAGCTGGCCTGCGTGAAACCTAATACTGTCAATGACCCATAAACCTCAGGAAAACAAGATGCTGGGTTAACAGAATGCAATTGTAAGTAAAGGATGAACCAAAAGGATGAATCAAAAGCAGATCAGATACAAGGACTACCCTGAGCTCACATTTTAAACCACTCTGTAGTTAAATGATGTAATTTTACTTTTGCACCAGCAATCCCTATAATTTCCAAATTTGCCCTCTCTATAACATGAGCTCTACAAGCTGCTGCAAGGACAGATGAGAGAAGCTCTAACCCCGAGTGGCATGGCTGCATCTTGTTCAGCTTTTATTTCCTAAAAGCTCTTTTACAGAAATGCAGCTCTGAGGTGTAAAACAGGCATCATCGAGCATTATTAAACAGTGAAACAGAGGAACTGTTGTAGAGTGACAGTTTGATAAATACAGATGCACCACATATTGGAGATTTTAATACATATTGCTTTTATTAGTTCAACCACTTTCTAAATATATATATAACTCCCAATTCTTGTTCTATTATCCCATATATAATCCTTGTTACGAGAGATAAAGCCACATATGGTAACAGACTTAATATGTATCAAGAGAACTTCTGCTTTTGCAAATCTTTTGCCCTCAAGGGATTTCTGCCTTTGAAAAAAACTCATCTATATATAAAGCATCGAAGTCATACCTTGCAACCATCTGTAATTCTTCTTCACCCCCATTTTACAGCTATGAAAATCGAGACAGTAAGGTTAAGTGATGTGCTCAAAGTCATACAGGAAGCTTCCCGTTTCCTCAAACCCTGTACTAGATTCAGCTTCCGCAAACTCATTTCCTTTACTTGAAAAATCTTCTTTAACAGCAAGTGTCTTTTTAGGTCCGCTCCCCAAATTTAACAAGAATAACCTTAAGATCAGCTCTTCCTTGATAAGGTTCCAAGATACAACTTCAAATTTAAAGAAGATTGGTTTTCTAATCAAATGAAATAACTGGTTATTCCACACCTGATGAGTCAATAATGGGAAGATGACAAATGATTTAGCAAGTCATATGGAAAAACACCGTTCTTAATGAGTCACACACACGGCATCAGCTCTCGGTGATGAATTCAGAATAGTTGATACAATCTATATATTATTTTTTTCCCCTCAAACTGAATGCCTAAACTAGTGCACCCCAATAAGAATTCCTATCTAACAAACTCAGATTATAAGCAAGATAGTGGATTCACGAATTACACTTCAAAAGTGTGAGGAAGATATGTGCAGCAGTAGTGCTGGTTATTCACCTGCCAGGATTTCCTTCATGCTTTTCAACCACATCCACAGCATTCAAGGCACACAATAAAAACACAGTAAAATGAAAGTTTTGTCTTCACTAGCGGTCCTTACTCAATCTCCCTAAAGCACATTTTAATCCATACTGTGGAGTCTTAGGTTAACAATCACCACATCAACTGTAAGACTTCCCTGAAAGATATTTTATCCAAGCACCTGACCTGCTAAACAGCCTAAAACACAGCAGCATCACCCAAACCCAAGTCCTACTGGCTATGTGGCTGCAAATGTCCTTTCTCCTTACATTAAATAAACAGCTAGGATGCTGCAGGGTGCTCTGAATAATCCATAAGTGGTTCAGTTTTGACTGGAGGTCTCCAGCCAGGACACATACACCTCGGTTATTGGGATCTCATGAGAGTTGATAAGACTTTTCAGCACAGTATATGAAGACTTTGGATTAGATCAACTTTTTTAAAAGCATTCAATGTATACTAAAAATTTCCAATTCAAGAATGCTCCACTACAGTAAAGGAAGAAGAGTTTCAGAAAGAGCAGGAAATCCACAAAGACATGCTGTACACGTGAGTTTTTCCCTTTTTAAATCCGGTTATACCCGTGGGTGTGCTCTCCTCCTCACCCTGCCGACCACGTTCCTAACAGCTGGGCAGAAACTGTGGATGCTGCGCAGAGACAGAACTCTCATCGACTTCTGTCGGGCTCAGATTTCACCCGTGCTGATCAAAACACAGAGCAGGGAGCGAGCTACCTACACTACAGCACCTGCAACCACCAGCACCATCACAATACGGAGCAGTGGGATGTCCTTCCTTGGTATGGAAAGAAGATGCTGACCCCATGAGAATAGGAGTGGAAAAGTGAGATGTAATAAAAAGCTTCTTAAAAAGGACAATATAGTCCAGCAATTCTAGTAAGAAATTCCTTACCATTTTTAAGTGAAAGCATTGCCTGAAACGTGTAGGGCACCAGCATGGCAAAAGAGCTGCTTACACTGCATCAAAACCTGACCACATGGAACATTGCATTTAAGAAAGGCTGCAACCAGACATCCTTAATTTTCTTAAGGAAGTAAATAACAATTGATTACACAGTTAAATGGAAGACCTGCACAGCTGTAGTCTGCCTATATTAAAAACAGTCAGAAAAATAACCTTAGTTAATTTATATGCATAGGATATTGGCTCATTTGACAACATCCTACTCAAGAATTTTCAAAAAATGTGGACAAGGCCACTTCAATTTTGTTTTCTGTTTTCAAACTAGATAACACACCAAAAAAACCCAGCTCCTTTTGACTCCCATCATTGGCACCCTCAGCTCAATCAATACAAACACAGTCCTAGCAACATAGTGCTTCCTCCTCCAACTGAAACTCCACTTTAATTGCTGTTACAAGCGATTCTTAAACTAATAGCCAGTGATTAAAGCCCACCAGAGATGGAAATTAAAGAATATGATCTTTTTTTCCTCAATTTTCTCAACTCAATTCACAAGAAACCTCGTCAAATGTTTTTCTTTCCCTGGTTGCAGAGACAGGAAACAGTCTCCTCAGAATTAATCTTTTGTTTCCAAGAATAGCAACATGCTCTTGAGGTCTTATCGCTCTCATTTGTAGTAAGAGTAGCCCAAGACAGTCCTGTGCACACTGACATGAAACACATGACTCTTCCTACATATTCAGTGCTCCTGGGGATAATCCTGTTCTGCTTTGCAACCTTCCACGTGAACGTTAACCTTAACATATACCTGTCAACTCAAACCTGAAACAGGTTACACAAATATCTGTTTGAAGTTAATTTCATTTGAATTTTCTCCTCCTGAAGTGGTGCATTCCAAAGGAAATACAGCTACAAGATCACTAGGACCAAAGTTGCTCTAGGTTCAAAGGCCAGATCAGATGCACAAGACAACCAGAAGCTACTGCTTGTGCCTACTGGGAGATGTCACAAAGAATGACAACGATTAGCATAAACCCAAAAGACATTGTGGTAGTGATATTTACAGTAACTTGCTGTTTCATACTGCATCTGACAGATAAGTCCTTATACTGGGTATTGTAGCTCGGAACCAAGTAACTTCTCAAGCACAAACACAACCGTGTGTTGTGCTCCTCTTGCAGCAGGTCAGCACTGTAGTCCTAGAGCTTAGAAGGACAACTCCATGGGAGCAGAGCTGCAGGGATCCTGGAGAGCACTCCGCTGCACAGGCCAGCCCTTTGCATGGTCCTGCTGAACCATCTGGCTCCAAGGCAGCAGGCCAAGGGGCTCCAGTTTCAGTGAGCACACACACGTCTGACAGGTTGGTTTGAAAGCACATTTGCTACTCAAATCCATCCTTGGGGGCTTATCATAGAATCACCAGGTTGGAAAAGACTCACTGGATCATCTAGTCCAACCATTCCTATAAAACACTAAACCATGTCCCTCAGCACCTCATCCACCCATGCCTTAAACACCTCCAGGGAAGGGGACTCAACCCCCTCCCTGGGCAGCGTCTGCCAGTGCCCAATCACCCTTTCTGTGAAAATTTTTTTCCTAATGTTCAGCCTAAACCTCACCTGGCGGAGCTTGAGGCCATTCCCTCTCGTCCTGTCACTTGGGAGAAGAGCCCAGCTCCCTCCTCTCCACAACCTCCTTTCAGGTAGTTGGAGAGCGCAATGAGGTCTCCCCTCAGCCTCCTCTTCTCCAGGCTAAACACCCCCAGCTCTCTCAGCCGTTACTCATAAGGCCTGTTCTCCAAGCCTCAAAAGCCCAGCTGTGCCAAAGTCCTCTCTGAGAGCAAATCAATGGGCTTTCCAAGTGGAGATACAACATTATTACTAAAAACTAAAGCATGAAGAGCAGCTCTATGCTTTTAAGAGATAATAAAGAAGCAAGCTACTCTGGCTTCCACCTCTTTTGAGTTCCCAGCCTTGTCACAAAGTTTCTCTTCCACTGACCCTCTTTCCAAAGAGTCTTTCTTCTCTCCATAGAGATGGTCTGAGTGTCCAATACAGCTCTCCCAGCAATACACAGAAGATGTACAAGTTAATGCCTCAACAGGCTAAGAAATTCTTATTTAGGTAGCTGCAATCTTCTAGTGTTTCCACAGAGCCTTTGTGTATGTGGACACCTCCATATGTATTAAGACCTGCATCAGATTCATAAAATGTTAACTGAAATGCCAGCTAAACGTTCCCATGTGAGTCAAGAACCTCTGGCCTTGGGTAAGCAGCACTTGCACACAGTTAACGTACGCTCTACCACTATAGATGTATTACTGCTCCTTGATTTTAAGCTGATATCCACGCTGTCTGGGTAGAGCACAAAGGGAAATACACGTACATGGCCAATGCTCGACCTCTCTCGCCCTCAGGCATTTCACAGTCATGTACTGAGCGATAGAAAGCATCTCTCATCTCGTCCCTCTAACGGGCTGTTGCTCTGCAGCACAATATTCACAGAAAACAATTATATTTGTTTGTAACCAAGTTTTGTTTCAGAATCCTCCAGGCAGTAAGCAGAAGCCAACTGATTTATTTGAACTATTATTTCATAATGCAATGTACCCATTCAAAACTGGGAAGAACAGGTGATCAGGTGCAGTGGTCCCAATTTTAACCCTGCTAAATCCAAAGTTCATGTTATACTTATCAGCTGGATAGGATATTATTACTATTATTCCACACAAAAATGTTTTTGGAAAATTTCGTAATAAGCACTTGCTTTTTCCATCCCAGAACAGTCATTCACAGCACCAGTTGATAATACATACAAATATTAAGCATAATTTCACTAAATTTGTGGTAGAGTTTGGGGAAAATCAACAGACATCTAGCAAGAATGCAGGGAATTTATTATGACCTTTCCTACACAACTTTGTGTTGTTTAATTTCTTACATAGCTAGAACCTAACGCTCTGCTGGTACAATTTAACTGAATGAAATACAGCTGAAATAACTTGCAGGAGAAGAGAGTTTGAATGTGTAGGGTAGGATCTTTGTGTAGTGTATTTAACAAGCAGAACAACACCTCCCATAAATCACTAGTTTTCTTTCTGTTCATTAATAGCTTCTGCAAAGCTTCTACCTGGCAACATAATGGTTTAACACTGTATTTTTTTATATCTTTATACTTAAATTAAAACTAATTACTTCGAACTCCATCCATGGGGCATTAAGCTGGAAGAGGGCTAGTCACAAGAGCTAGAGAAAGCTTACTTGGAATCTCACAAATCCCAAATCTGAAATACAGCAAATTACTTCCTTTCCTTGTCTCTCTTTTCCTCTTCCTACTACCCACTTTGCTGTTTGTCCTTTCCAAAAAGCAGCAAGGTCTCTTTGTACCTCTGCAGCACAA
The DNA here is from genome assembly GCF_032191515.1 of Phaenicophaeus curvirostris. Taxonomy (NCBI): domain Eukaryota; kingdom Metazoa; phylum Chordata; class Aves; order Cuculiformes; family Cuculidae; genus Phaenicophaeus; species Phaenicophaeus curvirostris. Next base: position 7,655,821 of record NC_091411.1, read on the forward strand.
AGCCCAGCTGTGCTCCAAACACACAGAGACCTTGAGGCACATCCAACACGCAGCACGGAAAAATCCATTGTGCACTTGACAGGGTCGTATTCTGCCATCCTGTCTCAGGCTGACAGGGTGCACCGCGCCGTGAGAAATCCTGCTGAAAACCACAGGACTATTTGCAGAACAGGGCACTATTCACAATCAATGAACATGGCAGAATTCCTCCAATTATTTACTTTTCATCAACACCTGGGAGTCAACAAGAAACAGCAAGTTCTCTGCTCTGCACCCCTGGATGAACACACACGGGGAGGGCACACACCATGAAGAACCAGACCATTTTTGCCTCCACAGTACCCATAAGGATGCATTCATTCCCCAGTCCCCTCTTATCCTGACACAAAATGGAACATATTGACATCAGGTAAATTCTCTCTCAACCACAGAATCCCACTGCTGCACCAGTTCAGTCTGCAGCAAAGCTCCTGGCTTGTCCTTGACTCCCATGCCTGGTTGTACAGAGCCAGCTTAGCCCCGAGGGGAGGCAGAGGTGGAGGTGAAAGCAACAGCAGTAATCAGAGGGATAGTTCATGACTCCCAAAGACATTTTCAGCAAAGCTGACACGAGCAACGGCTACACAGAGCAGCTGCTGCCAGAGGAGACCATGAGTCAGATCCAGTTTGTGACCACAGAAGTAAATCAGATTTGTACCAGGAATTAATTCTTGAATTTTTATCCAAACCAGCTTCAGTGCTAAGAGTTTGACTAAGCCATAGTTGAGAGGATATATCTAAATGAAACTATTTCCTATTAATAAATAAAAAAAGGCAATTCTCAACGTTTGGGCTGCACTGGTGACATTTCCTCAGAAGTCCTCTTAGATAGCACACCAAAAGAGGGTAGCAAAAAGTGATCAGTGCCTAGGTGTTTGCATTTTTTTGATAGATCAAACCATGCTGAGTAACTTGGCAGGCACAGCAACACGGAGAAGCAGATTCCCTCACCTAAGCAATCAAAATGCTGGTGTTCTCTCTCTCATATGGAGAAGAACTGGTCTGCTCAGGAGCCTCTGTCACAACCAGTAGCTGCCAGGATGGGTGGGAGAGAACAACTCTTGAGAACATTACCAACCTGGAAATGTTTTACCACTTAATGCTTGTGAAGTTAACTCCAAACACTGTTCTTGGTATCACCTCTTCTTTTGCCACAGAGAAGCAAGATTAAGACCTGATTCTGTAACACTGCAGGACCCCCAACTCAAACTCAACACCTTCCACAGAGACCCCAGAGTAAGGTTTTGATGAAACTGAGGTGGCAGAAAGAATGACGGCAGAAGCAAGGTCTTTCCCAGAACCACTCTGAGAGGCAACCCCCAACTATGTGTGCGGCTTGGTGACACCAGCCCTTTTACAGTTAAGGGGAATTCAGTCGCATGCATCTGGCCTCACTAACCTCAGGAGGAAGGCTGGATGGGGCATGAATTTCACATGTAGCATAGAAGTGAAATTTCAGCTTTGAAGGAGCTAGTAAGATCCTGGCTGAAGATGAGAACTATACACAGGAGAGCAAGGACACACTAAGATCAAGAAAATACAAGAAGAAGTTGAAGTGAGGAACTGTACTATAAAGAATTTCACTTCAGTAGACAGCTGGGAAGAACTGAAACAGTGCAAGTTCTCCCTCCCTCACACACACACACTCCGTGCGCAAAAAGCAGGCAGAGTGTACGCCCAACATCAGTGACCACAAGGGCAAAACAACATCTGGTACGGTGATAACATCAACGAGGGCCAGTCTAAGGAAGAGCAATGTGTAATATGATAAAGTTCAATGCAGCAATTCACCTTCGTTGCTAAATATACTCAGGTTTCACAGAAATAGTCTTTGCCTGATCTTTCTTACCACTTTCTGATGATCAAAACCTCATCATGCAAAGTGTGATCTGTAAAAAACATAAAGGCAACCCAGAACTCTCCGGAGCATCAAACCAGGCCAGAGGAAAGAGGAGGTTTCCGTCCTGTGAACAACTGTGCCAAACCACCGTGAATTTGCACATCATTGCTCTTGTCCAAGCTTCAGACTGCCCCACCTGTCTCTACTTGCTGCTTTGTCCCTTATTTTCACCTTTGGCAGCCGTTTTATATGGAAAAACATGACATGGGAAGCCATCAGTACACTTTACATGGTAGTCAAACAAATCCAACCTATATAAAAATTGCATGCCACAAATTTATCCAGCATAAAACCAGTGTAAGGCTTTGTATGCTATCAAGTTCTGCTCTGCTTACGGGCTGTGGGCTTGTACTTGTCAAGGAAAAACAAGCATGACTTATTATTGTGCAAACCCCATCTTCTGCTGGTGCAATTCCACTTTAATCATGAGCTAAATGTGCATGAGAACAGAGTAATGCAGGCATGTATCAGATCCCGTGTTTTTCAAGATCACCACCTTCATAACTATTAAATGCACAATTCCTACTGCTTATTAAACTAGGTTCCTCTGGGAACAGCAGCTCGTCTGATATATTTGCTTGACCATTTTCTGCTGTACCTGAGATCATCTTTACACATTTACCCTTATGACACCTGCGTGCATCACTTTCCACTTCCAGGTGGGAAATAAATATCAGAGCAGCAAGGGAGCTTATCTATCTCTGTCATACTGACATAACTGGAAATTTGTACCATTTTACAGGTATTTGGACACCTGAATGACTTAATTGAAATTATAGAAGACACTGTGGATATGGTTCTCTCAATTCCCTAGCCCCAGAAGCGATCACCTTTTCTTACAGCTTAAAACAACTCTTGGTAATGTTAGGCTAATGGTTGGACTGCGAGATCTAAAGGGTCTTTTCTAGTCTAAATGAGTTTATGAATTTGAAGCAGAACAGCTGACAACATATCAAGCAGTCAGCCTGAGAACTCTGCTGGCAGAATTTCTGGAAATACCAAGCCATTCATCATTTCATATCAGAACATTTCTCCAGTGCATCAGGCCTCTGATATTTACACAGCAATCACCTTCCCCTCCTGCAGATCCCAGAATGATTGATGCATTTCTGTTTCACGGTATAAAGCGAGAGGGAATGTATGAAAAAATGCCCGAAGGCAGAAGCAGTTCTCTTTTCAACACCATTTGCTGATAAATGAGAAATCTACAGTAATCAGACAAGGACACATCATTCATGTAGTTTATGTTCATGTTACAGAACAAAACAACTGACCATGACTGACAACTGTTATCTGCTAAAGGCCAGGAATTACCAGCAGCAGCAGGTAATACATTATCAACTGGATTTTTTGCTGTTCCCATGCTGTTATCACTCAACTAATATTAAAAAAATGTTCCTGTCATTCACCCACTGCTTACATAAGCCCTACTTACTGCAAAAACCTACAACTAAACCAAAAAAGCAATACAGTTACTGCTCACCTTCTCTACAAGAAAGATAGCAAGTCCTCTTTCATTGTAGTTAAAATGTCTAGTAAAGATTCCAATCAACTCAAACACCCATAAAATTGAAATAGTAAGTAAAAACATCAGAAATGACAGAAAAAAGTCATACTAGAATGCTTTTTTCCTCACTTTGTTGAACAAAAGGTCATAGAACTGGCTGAAAAACGTGCCTGTCACAGCTGAATGTAAAACATCCTTTCACGTTGTGCCAAAATATTCTGCAAATCATTCTGTGTATGAGGCCTATATATATAAGGGATGCCTAGATATTCAATTCCTCTGTTGACAGATGTACCATACTAATCCTATACTTAGGAAAAGATGGTGATTTGCAGGACATTGCTTCTGCAGAACATTTCAACGCATGGTTAACGTTTATTGGGACTATAAATGGATTAAGTTTTGCCAGAATGAGCAAGAAAACTTTTGCACTTTCCATAGTGGAGCAACAGGTTGGAAAAGAAATGCAGTACCTTGATGTTTCTTTGCATTGTTGTACTTTGCTTTGTCATTTTATACCTACGCTATGAGTGTTTGTAACAACAATGCTTATCATCATTGTTTTATGCCTACTCATCCCAGAGATAAAAGGATTCAAGGCAAGGAAGAAAAATCACATCTCAACTACATGCTTTTCAGAGCTGGTGACATGTAAATTAATCAGCTTTGAACGTTCTCTGTAGCAGTCACACAGGTTCCTAAACTAGTAGCTAAAATAGAATACAAACATAAAGGTACTAATTCTACCAGTTGTGAAGGACAACAGGTTGAAAACCAGATTCCCCACCGTCACAAAGCAAGACAAACCCCGTATTTCCCATTAGAATCCTTTTATAGAAAGTTCTGTTGATCAGATTGGCTGAGAAGCAGGACAATGTGAACCGAGATCCTAATAATCTTTTCAATCAGCCTCAGTAATACAGTTTCTCTGTTTATTTCAGGCTTTACCCAGTGCCGCTGGACTCTCCCCTGAACAAGCTTTTGGCGAACAGAGCCTTAAGCACAGATGGGTTTCTGACCTTATTTAGCAGGGATTCTCCTGAAGGCATTGCTGTCTGATTTTATAACATTTGATTCAAATGGTTCAGTGACTTGGCCACAGCGTGTAACCCACTTTTTAACCACTTGGTTCATTAACAACGCTCATGTTTATTAACTACAAATAAATTTTGCTTAACACTGAACTCCCCTAATTATCTGACTTAAACAGCAGCTCATCGTGAATAATAAAAAATAATCAGTTACCGATTTCCTCTCTTGTTTCAGCTCCTGCACATAGCGTGTTAACTCTCCAGTGATAAGAGAGGTCATGTTCTCTGAAATGACCTCATGCTGTCCGGCGTAGTCATTCATTTCATTTAAAGTGGCTAGGAAGGCTCTAGTTGATGTGTACCTGCAGAAGACAAACACACAGTTTGCTTTTAGTCCCCTTCTTTTCAGAACAACACACTGCACCAGGGGACATTTAGTATTGCTACATAAAACTTAACACAGATTAGCGTAGATTCACCTGCAAGAGTTTCTCAAAAGGAAGCCTATCCCCCACACGGACAGTTGTCTGATAAATTAATCTTGATTTAAGGTTTGACAGTGGCTCTTAAAATATCACAGTTTTGGCATGCCTGGTTTTTTATCAGCACAGTTCTGGAACTTCAGTACTCAAATCTCTATTGACCAAACACTACTAGTTACACTCTCAAGCCCCACAGTTTGGTGCACCTTTACCCTACATAGCAAAACCCTGTCAAGGTAACCAATTTCTCAGCTAGCACAGTGCAGAAACTAACACTTCTAACAGTGTAAACTGGGTTTCGATCACCTAGTTCTACAAAGTTTTCAAAAAGGCAGCAAGGTTACTAACCAGGTGCTCATAGTCAACCTATATTTTCAGTACTTTCCATCACAAGGTTTATTTTTTGTATAACAATCTCCAATACAACATTCCATGTGTTTTTAAAAGGAAGAAACACATCTGTGCACACAACGTCCAAACATCAGATTATGCCACTAGCATATTCTGCACCAACAGAGCTGCATTTAAAACAACCCAGCTGGCTGGGCTGGTCACCCAGAGAACAGCAGCTTTGAAGAACCACACTTGTACATACTAGAAAAACTACTTATATAAATGGTAGTGGTCTGTACTGATAACACCATCACCTTAGGCTAAAAAAGCAAAGAAAAGAGGAGGAGATTTAGAGGAAATAAAGAGGGGTGATATCAGGCATCAGCATAAAAACAGAAGGAAACTAAAGAAAAAAAGACAGGGGATCAAGACCACAGAACTAGAGACTAACAAGGAGCTTAGAAACAGATCCTTTTTAGGTAGTCTGTCTCAAAGCAGTGTCTGAGGCACCCAAAGGTCGCGTGGCAAATCCCCAGATGTTATTTCAAGACAGGAGGAACCTACACCAAGGTGAACACAGTAGTTAAAAGGGCAAAGGATACGCAGGATCTTCTGTGCCACAACACATGAATCATTTAACTCCAATACCCTTTTCCAGCAAAGAAAGATGTGTCATAAAAGGTTGTAGTAAACTCACGATATCCATTTATGGTATAACTAACTACCCAAAGGCAGATTTATTCCTAATCCCGGGTACAGACCAAAACAGCCGATATGCTGGTAATGTAAACTCCCTCACATAAATATTGGTATCTCAGGAAACAATGGCATAAATAACTGAGTCCAAAACAACATTACTAAAAATAAATTCAGAAGAAAATGGGAAGCTCTTCTCTTATTAAGTGCTACTACAGCAGCTGTACACAGTAGCTGGGGGGTCTGACCCAAAAATCTAAATTCATATACAGTTAAATTTATATACAGTCTAACCGCATAAAACACAATTGGACTCGTATCCAAACTCTCATGAAATGTTTCATATTTCAAGGTCAAGGGACCGAGTCTGCTGCTGGGTTCTCCAAATGCAGCGAAGCCCCTGGCATTACAGGGCTGCAGGTCGGACTCTGCAATGCCTTCATTCAAAGCTGATGCATTACTAAACACTGACATTGAGAAACCTGAGTCAGAATGCTCTGAGGAAAAGATTCTCACTGTGGCTTACAGCCTGCCTGCTGAGAAGCTCCTCTTCTAGAAAGTTGTCTTTAAAGAACATCTTTAATTTCATCAAGGGCAGGAACATGCTTAAAGATATGTAGTCTATCACCTTTATACGACTTAGTGAAGGAGCTGTCTGCACTATCTGCAAAGACATTAGTCCCTTGCTATAAGGAGACAGTCCAAATACACAAACCAAGAGCAGGTAGATGAGGCCACATGGCATTCTTCAACAGCAGTGAGGCATGTGTCCATCCATCCCAAGATACTGGGAGTAAAAACCACCTCCTTCAGACCTCAATCTTCAGGAACCACTGATTTCTCTGTGGTGCTTTAACATCATCCCTGCAGTGGTTACTCATCTCTGTGGTCAGTCCATTTGAGATATTCAATACTTAGGCAGACTGCTCAAGTTTCATGCTAAAATTAACAACTGTTTGTGTTGCTGCTGAAAGCAGTGAAGAGTTAGGTCATTCACCTCAAAGGGCCACAATCTTACAGTCTGGCTTAAATATTTAAAGATACATAAAAGAAACAAAAGCCATCAAACCAGGCATCCAGAAGCCATAACATATAAAGGGAACTGAACAGTTACAGACCAAATTCAAATTCTGAAATTCTACTCCTTAATATCTACCATATCTGTGTTTCTGCATCTATGACTTGTATACTCTTCCATTTGACTAAAATCTTTGGTTTACAAGCCAAATTCCAGCTGATAACCCAACTTTTCACCCTTCCTCCATCATCACATGCTCACCCAGCAGTGGATCATGGACATACCTGTACTCTTCCTCTTCTTTGGAGTTCTTTTTGGGCTGGTATTTCTTTGAAAGATTCCTAAAATTAAAAACACATTTATAAAAAATTCAATTTTAAATGCCCTTTAAATGAACTGGATCATATTTGCACACATACACACTATGTGAGGCTTCAGCTTTTGTTTACAGCAACTAGACACATTTTCAGAAGTACATCTGCAATTTGGCTTTAACTGCGTTGTAGTAGCACTCAAAAAAACAGACAGATAGTGCTTCAGTCTCTAACTGCAATAACACAGAAGACTCTGAACTGAGAAGTAGATAGATTAAGGTCACGAAGCCAATACACCTGAGTTCTGGTTCTGCTGATGCACAAGTCTCCTTCGCCTGATCTAAAGGACAGATCCTTTTACAGTGTTGATGCTGCTCCTTGGACACACTGACACGCTCTTTGAACTCTACCTAGAAGGCACTAGTCCATATCCAAAGGTCAGCAGCTCCTTCCAGGGTGATTTGCTGCAGCAGATGACTCTTGAGGCCAGGCAAATTTGCCAGCCTCTAGCAGGATGCTTCCAAGGAAGAGAAAGCTGTGGGAAGCTGCACTGAGATGACACAAGAGGAATCATTTTAAGATTATCAACTGATGCTGGGAGAAACATGAAATGTGATTATCCCAATTAGCACAGATGCTTTCATCTCTAATTATCCCACATCCAATTAATTATTTTATTTTAAAATATTTTTATGCTCTCCAAGTGATTATACCTTGAATAAGAAATTTGAAGATAACTCTGGTATCACATTTAATAGTGTACAGCTTCCATCGTCCTGCAGTCTCTTTTACCCTACCGTGAAAGGGATGTCATTTGTTTCACCTTTCACCTTTACAAAGTTATTTCAGTGATTAAGAATAGCATACAAGTGGTATGGATGGGATCTTTGTCTGACGGACAACCAAGTCTCATTGACTTATCCGTATAAAACTATTTGGAAGGCTCTCAGCCTGCACCCAGTTGAAAACTAACTGCTTTTTTCAGAGGTGTAGTCCATTCCCCATTGCATGCTGGTTTTACTGCTGAGTGGGAGGCAGGAGGGCCTCATCTCATATTTCTTATTCCTTTTGTTCTCCTTAAGGAATTAAGCAGCATCTGCCCAAACAGAGGAGTAGCCAGAACCCTGCCAGATTATCACAGACAAACATGTGTTTCTCAAAATCTAAGTATCTCTGCTGGAAGGGATCCAAATGAGCATCTTTCCCAGTCTCTCCCTTCTCTGAAAAAAGGATGCTCTGAAACAATGGACTTGTCTCTAGTTTGGCGTACAGCAGCTTCAAACGAAGAGCACCAGCATGGCAAGAACCCTGCAAACCGTTCTGTGGGATTGCAGTGAGTGTTAGAGCAGTGTTCCATGGGAATAGTTCCCTCCACACTCCTGCTTCAAGAAGAAAGGGAAAACCACATGAAAACAGGCACAGATGACCACATTAATAGCGGATTTTCACACACACTCAAAACACACGTGTCCCTTGACTGTCATGCTGCCCAATTAATGCTGACATACAGAGCTATTGTCATCTTGTGAACATTTAAAGGCATAGGAAATGCAACAGAACCAGGGCAAAAACATCCAGACAGTTGGCTTTCACAAAAAATAAAGATTCTAAAAGCACGTAAGGATTAGCATCTTGGTTAAACATTTTATTATTTTCTGTGTATTTATAAACCACAAAACACAGACTATAGCTTTGAGTTCTTCAATAATTTTCCCCCTCTTTATTTTTTAAATCAGAAACAGGTGTAGGGTTTTAACCAGGATGCACACAAAAACCAGTAGTGATACTGAATCCAAAAGGATTGAAGTTCAGCACAAACACAGCACCGTGACCAGAACCACCGGCACTTCCCAGGTTCACACTCATGAAGCCCAGCAACTTCAGAGCTCTCGGTGATTGAAGAGGGAACTGAACTAACACACAAGAACAAAGACCAGTAGTAAAATAACAGTTATGTAAAGACCCTGTGCCAGCCTGTGCACCTGCCTCCAATTCACACCTCTATTTGCGTTTCAGTCTGCATCATTTTTTCTGCTTTTCCAACTTGTTTCTCTGCTCCCTTGCTTCCACTTATTATCCCAATTCTCAGATTACCCAGATATCTTAATCTTTCTCCTTCCCTATACATCTTCCTGAAGGCTACCTACCCACTGTCACACCAGACAAGGCTTTGGCACACAAGCTCCCCTTCAGCACTCAGAGCCCAGCATCCAGCACGTCCACATCCAATGAAAGTTCAAAACAAGATGCAAGAAAAAGTGAACACACTGCTATAGATCCTGCATCCCTTCCTCCCCAGACTAGTTCAGTGACAACAGTTGTTTCAAATCCAAGCTATACTCTCAAACCAGGACTGGCTTTAAATGGTACACGCAGGATTTGAACAGTGCAGGCACAACATGTGAGGTTCATGACCCTGGGGAGTTTCTTCCACTGGTGTAACCAGATAAAATTGATGCATCTTACAGGTTTGTAGATCTAACTTAATACTTTTAAGGCAAAATATTACATGTACACACCTCTTGCAGAAGAAAATACACTATAAATAAAACTTGGAGTTACATCCACAGGCATATCTTGTGTTAACCTCTACCTTTTCATTAGCACATCTGCACATTATGACACACAGCAATCTGCTGCAGCCTTTTACACCAAATTTATGTGATACAAGAAAGGTTTGTACCAGGATCAAAGAGACATATTAAAAACAGATGCATGATTTTTTTTTCTTTTATAATGTCCAGCACTGTTTTATCTCAACATTTGAGAAGTCTAAATTTTTGGGTTTTAGTTTTATACCTCTAACTTTTTAGATGACTCCAAAGGGCTCTGTTGTTTCAGAGCTCCTCAGGGATTTAATGTATTTGACCTCTAATCATACCCAGGGTGGTGCGGGACAAGCACAGCTTTGTGTGGGGAATTAAAAGAGAGAGAAGACACAGATTGAGCAACTTTGTTTTGGAAGTCTAGGACAGAGTAAGAAACAAAACCCATGATTTCAGAGTTTATAGATCATCACAGGTAAAATGTTTCTCCCACTTTCCTTAAACATGCTGTTTGTGGGGGTTTTTTTCATATTAAGCTCTTTAGATCCCCAGAAATTCCTTGAGTCGAGTGAGTGATTCTTCCTAAGACAGGCCTGCTCACACAGAGACTCTGCTGGGGTTTCCCATTCCAGTCATATTCCTTCTCTTCCAGCTCATTTTGCCTCTGTAATTCAATCTCTTCTCATCACCATAGGATGTGAGCAATTTGTCCCTGCAGAAATCATTTTCTATTTCCTGCTTGCCTACAGAAAAAACCTTGGGGAATCCTCATGGCAGTCCCCTGAGAAAGGACATAACCATAAAGACAGAGGTTTAACAACTACAGCTCCTTGCAAATAAAAGGCCACGGCGTGTCTCAAATCCATTCTAACACAAGCACTGAAAATTCTCAGTGATTTTTTTTTTTAAATAGACATGGTGCTTTAGGTACATACAGCTAACTAGAACCTCAGATGTCAAGCTCTATAAATACTGAGAGGATGGAAGGAGTTCTAATATGTATTACAGTAACAGAAAAAAAAGATACAGATTTACTGGGTTAGGAAGGATTAGTCCCACACTCCTCTTCCCAGTTAGCTCCACCACTTCCAGTTTATCACCCTGGACACCAGGGGCTGCCAACAATATTGCACCACAGCCTCTGTCAGCAGCAGCAGAACTGTCTGTGTTGCATCCCCTTCCAAACCCTATTCATCTCTTTTACTCCATCCTACTGGGAAAAGCAGGGTAAGAGCTATTCCTTGTGGGACTGTTTCTCTAACTAAAAAACTCTAGAAAATTAGATTTCTCCTTATCTCTACCCTTTCCCTTTTTTACATTGGCTCTGACCTCAAAGTCAGGGTCTGGTTCACATACATGCGTCTCTACCTATAGCGTGATGGTCAAGCCAGATGTATAGGAAGTACTGAGCAGAAATTTCCAGTAATTTAGCTACTCAAGATAAATTCACAGGGTCTCCACTCTGCTCAGGACTCACATTGCAAGATCAGTGGCAAGATTATAAAACTGTCAAAATTAAAATCCAGGGCTAATACCTGGCTAAATACAAAGATAAAATTTCTGAGAGAGATTGACTTTCTGACCTGCAGTTTCTCCAACACGTCTTGAAATAGAGCCTGAATCATGAAAAGAAACCCTAAACCCTGCATTACAACAAGTGATCATTATTCTCCAGAATCCTTAACCCCTTCAGCATTTACACGCAGCAGTCCTGATTTCATAGAAAACACTGTGATGCTGTCCTAAACGTCCGAGCCATTAATCACACTCAAATTGTGAGCAAGCCCCAGTACACTCGTCAGTCACCTCAATAACCTTTCTTTTTGCAAGCCATATGATTTTTAGCAGAGATAATAAATCAGTTTAAAATTAACAGCAGCTTTCCACTCTCTAAATTAAAGCTATTCTCCAAAAGCCATTATTATAAACCAAATTAGCACTGAAACAGTGAACTTAGAGATAATAACAGGCCATGAGCAGACGTGGCTCACAGTCCAGAACTTGACATATCAACTTACCTAAGCTGCTTTGCATAGCTGAGTTCAATCTCTGTTCTTTCTTTGACAAACTTGATGTACTTCTCCAGAACATCAATACCCCACTGTGTGTGTTTTTCTAAGTTGTCAAACTGGTCCTGCAATGAAGCAAAAAAAAAAAAAAGTTTAGTCTCGTTGAACACAGAGATAACTAAAAATAATTTCCAACCTGCATATTGCCACAAAGAAAGTGTTATTCATATTTTCCATTACCACAGTTAAGACATTTGTGCACTAACACAGGTTTTTAATCGACAGAAACGTGTTGTTTGAGACTAATTCAGTGACATTCTGCATTCCTCATTTCTGAATCAGTTTCATTTTGGAAATCCTGGCAAGTCTACTGAATACAAGCTTCTAATATAGAGACAAAAAAAGAAATAAATAGTCCGACAGTATTTTATTTTTCTCTGAAATTTAGGGTCTACCCCCAATGAATAATTCCAATTTTTGTCTGAAAAACACAGCCAGTCCAGCTTTGTCAGTGTTATGAATGTAAAATATCATTTAGAACAGCTAACAATCCTTTTATAGGACAGAATTTACTTTCCCTATAGCCCGTTTGGTCTAAAACAGAAAGCATGCTAACAAATGATACCACAAAAAAATTATGAGCTGTTTACAGTGACTTTTCTTGTCTTTCTCCATTTATATACAGATGCTACTTTGTTCTTCAAATATTGTTGCCCTCAAAAACAGAGTCACACATGTTTTCAATAAAATCCTTTCCAATCAAGAACATTCCACAAGTCAGTTTGGGATTTGCAAATGCCAAAAGAAATTAAGCAACTCTAAATCCAAATTAATTACCCAAGCCAGCTTATTACTATCTGCAGATTTAACCTAAAATTACCTTATTTTTCTTAAATTTGGTTCCTTCAATAACCCTTAAATTCCACAATCACCCGTTCCACCCAGCATTCCAGAAGTTAATGTTTCTACAAGACCTGAAAAATACTTCTTAGACTGTGATGTGCTGAATACTTATCCTGACAGAAGGAGTAAACAAGGTCTTTACTATCAGCCTGACTTATTTGGAACCAGGTTCCATTAAGGCTAACGTGGAAAATAGAGCATAAGTTTGAACATCTGCAGTACAAAGGACAGATTTACAACATTCTCCACAACTATTGTATGTGGCAATAGATTCATGTCGGATGCTCAGCTGCGATGTTTCTATCTGCCAAAGATTTGGTCTTGTCTTGGTCTGTCTTCATTTTGTGGAGCTATCACCGCATGACATCGAAGCGACACGAGCCACTTCCTGAGCTGCACGGAGCAGCAAACTAACAGCAAACCTACAAACCCCAGATTATGAACACACTTTGCTTTTAAGTCAAATACCATTTCTGCTTTGTAGCTTATCTGGCTCTGACAGTTCGATCTGTATCAGGAGAGACTCTTCCAGCACTGAACGGAACAGTCACGCACACAGAAGCTGCTACTTGCTACCAAAATGGCTTTAACTGTGTTTTGAAGCGGAAAAAAACAGAAACCATGCTAGAGGAGGAAACCTGCAAAATCCTAGCAAGCAGCAAGTTAAAGCAGCAGGTAACACACATCAAATAGGGGACATGAAGTCTGTGTATTAGCATATTTGCTCTGGTTTAGCATAAGGTACTGTTTTAAACCAAAACAGCCAAACCAAACCAGGGTTCGATTTCAATTATGTCAGTTTTGGTCAATTAAAGAGGCACTGGGGACAGAAGAACAAAAGGGCAGAAGCATGAAGTTACAGAAGTAGTAAAGAACTTCAAAGCCTCATGCTTTAGGAGCTAAGAACAGCGGTTTAAGGGCAACTAAGGAAAAATTTTAAACTAGAGAGCAAGAGCCAGCCTTCCAGCAACATAAACGACCCTTAAACCAATGTAACTCAAAGAGAGAACAAGTGTGTTCTGGAAAGGGAAGACATGGACCAAGCCAGTATGTATTTGCATATAGACAAATCCTTATTTCAGACAGTTTCACAGCTGGAGAGAATACAAAGGTGATAGGGGTAACACCACAGACCTCTCCTCCTCCCTGAGGGTTCAGATCAGGATGGAACAGTGTGTGCTCTCCAGAGCAAGATGCCTGTAAAACGAGGCACCTTCTGTTTCAAATATTCCACCTCTACATCTCCCAGATTGCGCTGGCATCAAGAAAATACTGTAAGCATGGCCTTTTTTACGTTTCAGATAAAGAAGTCTTACAGCTACCCTACTCTTCCATAATTTACACTACTTAACATAAACACGAATGTAAAATAAATATCCCACCAGGCGGTCCATTCCTCACAAGTTTACAGGCTTTCACTTTCAGCCTTGAGTAGGGAATCTCAGGAGGGAAATCCACTCCCTAATCCCCGTAAACAAATAAAACCATCCTTATCAGATACATCATATTAGTAGCAAGAAACTAATATAGCATCCTAATGTAACCCCATCCAAAGAGGAAGGGTCATAGTTTCCCAGAAAAAAAGAAAGCCTTCCAGGAGATCCTGCCCTTCAAGATAATCCTGCTGCTTTCACAGAGAGAGCAAGGTCACCCTGGAAAGGTGACCTTGGTGGGTCAAGAGGCTTGTCCAAACCTCTTCCACCACCATCCTGACTCAATTCCCACAGCACCATTTAGATTAGAGCGTGAAAAAAAAAAAACCTGAAAATGGCTCCATGTAGCTTCCTCAGTTGGGTTTGTTATCCCACGGATGGATCTGCTGGACTGTTTCAGTGACTTCACTACATCAAACTTGGTGAAAGAAAACTCCATGATGTGCAGAGCAGAGGCGAACGTACTGCAATGCAGCTGTCGGACAGACCAACTGTGTGAAGATGCTACCTTCTATTTATAACGTGAGCAGAGACACTTGTCCTGCACCAAGCTGCAACCAGAAGAACCTCAACAGGACAAACTATAAGCAAGTAAAGGCAAGGGAAGGTGAAATTTAGCTCCCTTCTGCAGACTTTACTCAAGATAAGAGTTTGTATCCTGTTCCGGACGTGGAACAGTTCTGGCCCAAGTGCTGTTTTCACTGAGCAGCCAACGCCCCACAAGTGTATTACACTGGAGTCATGTATTCCATTATCCATTCTCCCTTCGGTGTTCCTTAAGCATGAAAAAAAGTCAGTAAAACTGGCAACACCATCACTTGCAGAGCGTGAGATTCCAAAGGAAGGCAGTGCAGCCGGAGACACCCAACAGACGGACTATCCTTGTTTTATGTGTCTGTTCAGCAAGCTGAAGGTAGGCAAAGGCTGAGAAAACAGTGATAGAGTACAGGGAACATTTTGCTCATAAAGCATAACCCTGAACTCGTAGAACCCTGAAGTTCAGGGACACACACAATGCAAAACCAGAGCTTCTAAAAAGGAAACTTCTGACAGTAATTAGCAGGAATACCATCCTGTCAAAAAATCAACATATAAAAGATCTTATCAACTATTTCACTGTTTCCAAAGTTTATTAAAAATGAATTACCACTTCAGATCCTAGAAGATAAAAAAATACCTCAACTATTCTGTAGCAAATTTGTTCTAGTTTTAGTATCCTGAACCTTGTGAAGGTTTGTCCATCTCAGCTCTGAAGGAACTCGGCTCTACAACCAGGAGCTGTCTAACCAGAGCAGCGCATGGTGCGCCATCCCCGCCAGGGATGGATACACAGCACAGTGAGCAGGTAGAGTGCCCCAGTGTGCAGGTTCTGTCATCAGCTGGAAGCTGGATCAGGTATCTCCACAAGCTGTTTCAACGTGCACATTCTCCTGTGTTCATTTTTGCAGCCTCCTCACCCTTCCAGTCATGGATAACACGAGAAAACAAAGAATTCCACAGGGCTTTTGCATTCTTCAGGAGAGGCAAGGAAACAAGACCAGAAGCATGAGAGAGTGTTCAGTGAGAATGCTCCCACCAGACCACAGCGAGGGGGAAACAAAAGGTCACTTTCCACCTGTTTTCTCTGAAAAAGAAACACCAAAACATTTTCTGGAAGCATTCACTACTTTCCTCTGACTCAGAGGCTGGTTTACATGTAAGAATACTCTTGAGATAAACACTGCAGTGATGATGAGTCCTGTTTCTCAGCAGGCTCCTACCACAGCCTTCACCTCGTTGTCCATGCCCTTTGGCCTTCCAACTCACTAAATCTCATGTTATCCCATTTTCAAGTCCCTACCCTTACTCACTGTGATATCAACAGATCGTTAACAAGAACAGAACTGAAGATCAAGATGTGCACATAATTAAACCATTCTGCAACTTATTCCTCTCCATCAGATTTCACCAGCTTCCCAAAGACAGCAGTGTCACAAACATCACACCTTCCCCAAGCGATGGAGGAGGTTGGATATGCCCCACCTGACTTCCCAAGGGTGGGAAAGCTGAGCCTCTACTGCACACAGCTCGAAACCAACAGTAGCTTCATCTTTGTCCAGAGCTTAACACACTTTTGAGCACGAGCACAAAAATTCAAGCTCCAAAGAAGAACTTCAGCCATTAACTTGAATAGGAATTGGACATCCAAGTACCAGCATGCTTTGAACATTTTATCCCTAAGGCAAAGCGTGTTTCTAACTTCATTTGTTTCCATTAATTCTCCCCCAAATAACCTCACATTCATGCATTCTTTCTGAAACTCGGCTGCATGCTTGTTACACTGACAATGCTTAAAATGGAAATAGCACAGCCTATTTGCTTTTCCTCGTTTTAATGGCTACTTTAAGCTGTCAAACCCCCTCACTTCTCAACTGTTCTCCTAAAGTCACATTTCCCAGCTATGCAAAGTATTTTGGGAATAAGAAAGTTAGCCATTAAAAACAAAACAAAAGAAAAAGCTTTGTTCCCATTTCCCAGCCACATAACATGGAGTACAACCAATTATTGAGCAATAAAGAAAGTGTTATTCATGCGGTATTTGAAGATCAGCTCAGTAAGATATTCCTTCCTCTTTCGAGAGAGTTTCCATCTATTGCGAAATAGTCCAACCCAAGGCTTTTTCAGATCCAGTGATGGATGGGACCTTAATTTGCCACCAAGGGGCTTCAGCTTTAACATCTGCAGCATCGATGGGGTGTTTTCCCTCGTCTCGAGTCCCAGTCTCTCTGCCTCCAGACGACTCACTTGGGTCCCTGCACTAATGTCTGGAAAGCCCTTCTCACCATCAGACTGGCTGATGCTGTGGAGACGGACTCCACCACACAGCTCGAACAAAAGTCCTGTGGTTTCTATTTGGTTTCAAGTATAAACAAAACATGGATTCTGGGCGACTTTGCCAATTAATTTTGCAATTTTAATTGTTTTCTCAGACCTACTCAGACCAGACCAAGGTGGCAGTGTTTAATACAGTATATATCGGTGCCCAGGCTGAACTGTCAGTCTTTCTGCTGCTTCCACAGGTAGCAAGGCAGCAGTGCTAAGTTAAAAACACTCATACAGGGAAAAGTAGCAAAAGAATATACAGAAAACTCAGATGCTAATAACAGAGAAACAAAGCCTTTATATTAACCATATTCCTCCTATTTTTCTAAACCAGCAAGATGATAAGACTCATTTTTCTTAAATGTTAAGAGTATATGAAGACTTTCTAATGCCTGGTTCTCCACGGAGTTTGATTCTACTTCCTCTCTAAATTACTTGTTATTCATTGTCCTCAAAACAAAAGTAGGAATAGAGGAATTCAATGTCAACTTCACATCTGGCTCACACATCTCCTTTTAAGCACTCTCACCCATTTCCATAGGCAAAAAAAGAACTAAAGGGAAGATCAAGACTATATTACAGTGCTCAAATACTAAATCACTTTCTTTTTTCCTTTAGATTTCATGGTTTAACTACTTGAAATTATGAAAATAATTAACAAAATTACGAGACCTTCATAGGCTCGGTCAAGTCCCATGTGGCACTACAGAGCTAGCAGAACACAGGAGAATTCAGATCACAGATCCTTGGAGCCCTACAAGGAAGCTACATGCAAATTTAACAGTCTTCAGGCAAATTAATAATGAAAGAAAAAGCATAAAGCACTGGCTAGCACTGCAAGAGCTTCCAGAGAAGAGAGGAGCAGAAAATATGAAAGCATTTCAGCATTTGTTGACTCAGCCACTAGTGATGAGAGAGAACTTCCCACACAAAACTTGTCAGCTGCAGTCAGTGAAATCCTGCTAATGACAACCAAACAAACATCCATGTTTATACATCAAGTATGTTAAGTACAAAATAAAGCACAGGACGCTAACCTTCGGCTTCATGCAGCACAGACAGGCAGGACTAATAGCACCACGGAAGACGTACCAACGGGACTGAGAAACCATCTCTTTATGGTTTACATCCAAATGATGTTGTGGCTTTATGAATCTGCCCTTGCATTACCCTGTGAATCCGGTTCTCACCCACAAAACTTATGTTCACCTATGTTGCTCATGAGGGTCTCCTAATACTCCACATGTTGAATTTCATTTTACCCTTTAAGTATTAAGTCAATCCTTCCTGACCTTTCACCTTGAACAGGCATACTCCTACTCAAACTGAATAATAAATACTCCAGAAAAACCCATCCTAACTCCATTTGCTCTTCATTTTCACCCTTAAGCACATTTTCCATAAAGCCCAAGAGGTTTTCAAATATTCTGTTATCTCTTTTGATTCACCTCAGAACTTGATCTCATTAGGAGAAAACAGACAACAAAGATTTTTTGCTGCATCATTGAGCAACTGAGTGCATTTCATACTGGAGGGTGGTCCCAGAAATCAAGACTAGAAACAGACTATGTTTAACGTTGCAATATCATTCAGGTTGCTAGATAAACTCACCTCTAATTATCCTACTTGTTGCAATAAACATGATGAATTAAGCAGTTACTGGTCTATTATTCACCCTTGAAATGCTCACTGTCTTCAGCATTCTGCTGAAACTGTAAAGCAAAATATGTTCTAATGCTCATCCCAGTTTTAATTTGTATTTAAAACAACGTTGCCACAGTATAATAGCAAGGCCCTATAACAGCAAAGGTTAGCAGCAGGGAATAAACCTCTTAGCTTACCAACCACCTATCCCCACCCAGAAAACCACCTTCCATAAACGCAAGGGTGACCCCTCCTGCTGATGACGCAGAAGTGCTGTGTCACAGGCAGGTTTTGCCCTACCCTGAGCCTACCTTGATGGAAACCTGGCTGAAATAAGACAAGAAGCACTAATGGGAAAAGCCCCTTCAGGCATATCGTGCAGCAGCCAGCACCAGGAGAGCAAAACGAGTATCAAAATGAACATCCCAGCCACACTGAGGTACAGCCGGGTTAACAGGGAACTAATTAATTGCAAAATCAGACAAAAAGACTCACCTACAGTAAGGTTGTACCTACATCACATCCCCCACTAACTCAGCTGAGCTTGTCTTCATACTGGTGTAGGTAAGGACCTCATAGAGAGGATGATGCATAGTACCAGACCCTATGACACCAAGAGCAGGACAAGGAACAGCACAGCAAAGCCAACCAGAAAGCTCTGAACACAAGGAAGGGAAGGAGAGCGACTCCCTCAGCAGCAGCATGGAGCATCGGGTCAGCAACCGGACACCTCCGCCTGCCTGACAGGTCACTGGGCACACAGCCCAAGCCCTCGTGCTGGTGACCCACTTTAACACCTATTATGGAAGCCTTGTAGAACCTGACACCTGGTTCACGGGAGGACGCTTCCCTGGGTGAGTACAACCGGTGTCATCAGCTGCCAAGATGTTAACACACACACTTACAGCAACTCTCAATGTCTCACTCTCTCTGCTAACAGATTAAACCATGAACTGAAACTGCTTCTTCCTGCGGCAGCCAGAGGCTTCTGAGTCACTGCTGCTACCCATCTGTGGGTGCAGGAGCAGTGAAGCTCCAAGAGGAGCAGGTGCTCCTGCAAGAAACCTCCTGGTCTTGGTTCTAAGCGTTGCTCTTACCAACACAGCAAACAGCTTTCTACACCAAAGCCCAAATCTCCATCTCTTCCATGCTGGTGCCAAAACAAGTCTTCTCCTCCCCCTTTGCCTGTTGTATCCTACAAAGGATGTGGTAAAGCAGAACTTGTGGTCCCTCTATAGCAAGAGGACAAGTGACAGTGCTAACACAGCAGCCAGGAAGGAAGGTGAGGCAGGATGTGCCATATGAGAGAGGATGTGGTTGCTGGTGCTGCAGTAGCTTTAAAAGAAGATGCTGCGAGAGGTAAGAGAGAAATCATTAATTCTGGGGAGTGGGAAGGCAGGAGGACATGAACAGCTCAACTGGAGCAAGACAGAGCTGATAAGCAATAGGTGATTAAAAGAAACAGCAACCAAATCAAAAGACATTGGATAGTTACAGACAATACGACAGCCCTTTTGCACGCAAAAGGCTAACAGGAAGCCTGGTCTCTTTGAACAAGGGAGATAAAAAAAGAGTAAAATTATGCAGGTTACATGTCCCAGATGGCACATGGAGAAGAACAAAAAACCACCTGGCACAGAGCATTACCTAGGTGCTGTCTCATTAGTATTCAATTACCTGAAAAGGCCATACAGAGGCGTTCGAGACTTGGCACAAGTCATCTGCTGCTATTGGTTGGAGATGCTTCTAAGAAAGTTGTGTTACATCTCTTGAAAGAGGAAATGTGCATCTTGGAGGTGTCAAAAGTTTCATGCTTCTGAAAATGAATTTATACAATCTATATTTTTCTTTCAATAATGGAGAGGTAAGGCTCAGAAAACATGGTTTGCAATGTCCAAGGATACTTCTCAGATGGGCATGCTGCAGCACCAATTCATTTCCTTCAAATAAGTTTATACATGTTGAGGTTTGAGGCGCTGCATGACTTCGCCACAATGAGAACCATCTGTCATAAGCAGACCACTCAGAAATGAACACTTCTCTTCAAGCGTACAATTCTGCTTATAAAATACATGCAAGAAACCCCAGAATGGGACAGAGTTTTGTTTCAAAATACATTATAATGTGCAAATTACAACCCAGGATATTAGAAAGCTCTTAAAGAGCAAGATAATAAGAGAGAAAACTCAACTAATGCCAGATTTAAGGTCAGAAATACCAAGTATTTTCACTGAAGGACTGAGTGCATTTCAACTCTTATCTGTACACGTTCAGTTATTTAAATGGAATAGATACAAACACACAGGCTGCTACTCTTGAACTTATTCCTACGAGGTATGGGTACAAACAGCAGAATGTAGACCTGAAAATGCAGACTCATTAGCTAAACAAAAGCTAAGCAAAGACAAAGGCTCCTAACTACTGAAATCTACTGGAGCCCAGACAGATGATGCATCTCTACCATTAGCATTAATGATACCCACAAAACTCATTTAAAAAACAAAGAAACAAAACAAAGCTATGCTAACCTCTTCCTTCTGCTCATCCTGAGGGAATAGGAATGAACATGGATATGGTTTTTGCTGACAGTATCCAGAGCTGCAGACTGAAAGCTGCGAGGACCCACAGGGATTCACTGTTCTGTTCTGTGTGTTATAAACAAGAGCTTTGAAAATGAGCAGATTCTGGTGTGTATCACTCTGCTGCCGGGATGGTATAAATCATGAGTTGCAGCAGAGCTCCAGAGCCGAGCTGCCTCCCTCAGGACTTGCAGCATGGTAACAATGCTAAATATATGTTCTTGTTGTTCCAGTACAGTTTTTCAGTTGACAGTGTTGCAACTTTGGACTGTTCCCCAGCACCATCCAACTTCCCTGATTTAATACACACCCCTTCTTTTATTCTGAAATCATTTGAACAAATGCAATTTTAGAAGTAATTCCCAGTAAATCTTTTGATGCCTGGATACATCTTTGGATTAACTGTTGATTGATTTTCATCCTCTTTTTTCCACTCTACAAAGCTCTCCCTTAATAATACCAGCTGTTAAAACAAAGAGCAATGAGATCTTTTACCCACACAGTTTCCCCTTTGGGCAGCTCTGTACTAATTATTAAAAATGAACCACAGTGTTCCTGCTTATTGCATGGATAACTACAATAGAAAAACAAACAAGCCTGCTGATCCATTTAAAAGAAGACATACACACGGAAAAAAGCAATTCTGCCCTCTTATCCAAAACCAAAATGAATTATAATAGTAGAATCTTATCCACAGGAACAATACTTCAAGTTGTGGGAACGTATTTTGGGGAAAAAAATAGCTTATTGCCCAACTTCTTCATAAACCAATGTCACATTGGATTTGTTGTACAGACTATCCAAGCTGTTTATGCATCCTCAAAGCGCACAATTTTGTCACTAACATCAAACCTTCTCCAATACAACATCGCTCTAAGCAGCCAGAGTTTAGGAACTCGTGAATTGCAATCCCATTCTATTGAATTCTTTGAAGGAGTAACATTTGGGTGAAGGTTTTTTTGGTTTGGTTTTGGGGGGATTTAGTTTGATAATTTTTATGCAACCATTTAAAAAAAATATCAGTGCCATCATTAAACTCTGCACAGTAAGAGCTCTTGAACTCTCTATCTGAACACAGCCCATATGGGCTGCATTTAATATGGTCTCACCAGGTATGCCCAGTATTCTCAATAGCAAACCTTCTGATCTTCTAATCCCCATTAAATAAATCACCTGTTCGGTGTAGAACTCAGCACACACGCGAGTCTTTTCTACAAAGATGTATTTATTTATTAAACAGAAAAGCCTTTACTCCTCTGACTCATTTTCACCTCCTTCTGAGAACTGCCTACCGAACTCCTCTGCGGGCATGGTGTCCTTATGGGATGTTTATGTAGAGGCTGGGAAAAGAAAATTGTTGTAAAACTCACTGTAATTCTGCTTAGCTTGAGGATGCCTCCTAGAATCATCAGAGCAATTGCAATACTTGGGGTCAAAAAATATCCCCTGCCAGCACGACTACAGCTTTTCCTTTAAGTTCAAATGAGAATTGAAATCTCTAAAATGACTGTTCCCTCCTCTCTTTCCCAAATTAAATGAAACTAACAACCAAAAAAGATGAAGTAACTCTTGTAGATGGGGTTCAAAAGTATTTATTATCTTAAATATCAGGACATTACAAATACAGCCCTGGATTTTTCATGGGCCACTTCACACTCAGGACTAAGTAAGATCACTGCTGTGCTTTAAGTATTTCTATCTGCCATTCCATTCCATTTTTAACGCAGAAATTAGATCTGCTCTGAACCAAGGAAGAGTTAAGTTTCCCAAACAGGAGACTCCTCAGAGAGGTATGATTCAGAAAATCCAATGCAATAGATAGAACGACACTGCAGTTGCACATACGTAGTATTTTAAATAGCTGCAAACCTAAGCATAAATTCAACTTCAATTTTAAATATGCAAAGCTGACCACTTCAAAATCTGCTAACAAACTGGAGTTTACCACATAGCTTTTTTATTACAAGACGACCCAACTCTTGTACAGCTATGAGAATGGCAACCAAGATATTCGGCTAACATCCTGTCAAACATTTTCTTATTACCTACCACCTTCCTCATCTCACTTCTTCAGCTAAGAAACACTTCAGAAAAGGGACTAACCCTGCTTCACACCCTGTAGGACTCGCAGAGTCAGGCCATTTGTCTGTGTTTGGACAAGAACATTGTTTCAGACTGATGCCATTTGCATAAATCACTCAAAGTTTAAGCTGAAACTTGCCATGCCTCTGCTCTGCAAAAGACAAGATCATCTTTATGGCCACAGAATTCATCTACGGTTATAAACTAAAACAGGGTCAACCCAAAACTTTGCGTGGCAACACACTGGGGATCAGTGAGTTGCATCAACATACACATGGTTACCAATAGATAAGGATTCTCTGATAACTTAAGTTTTTTTTTTCCACTTCAGGGAGAGAGCACACAATCATTCTCAAACACTCAATTCTATTCCACTGCTAAGAAGTTAAACCTCAGGTAACAATTCCCATTAATTACAGCGTGAACTTGTGTTAAATCAAAGTTTAAATCTGAGGAAAAGTAGTCACATTTCCCTTAACCAAATAATCACTATAATGACTCTCTCCAGCTCCACTGGGTTCTCCCCTCCTCCCAACAGAAGCCTCTCTCAGCTCTCAGTAATAAAATTGCAGCAAAAAATAAATGAATGCATTGAAGTAGGTGGAATAAAGAAGGGGAAATATTGTGCAAAATGCTGACCCACCAAAAGCACACAAAGCATTTGTTCAGCAGACAACAAATAATTTAACCAGAGGCAAATTACCAAACACACATCAATTAAATTACATGCTAGAAAACAAGAAAGTCTCCCACACACATTGCAGGTTTCAGAGTCAATAGCGTGGCACGCACAGAGCGGAGCTGCGTGCTCTGGGGGCTGGGATAGAGTCACCCCACTACTCGCTCACAGATGCCTGAGATGCTCCACAGGACAGGAGACAATCACAAGCATCTAAAAAGAAAGAGGTAAATTTAAGTCCATCACACAAAACAAACATTCATACAAAAAGAGATATCACGCGTACCAGAGCTTTGAAAAATGGGAAGAAACTAATGTCACAGCAAGGTGGGAAACATTGATTTCTTCCCATTTTACACACAGAACTAGAGATTTATAACACAATAATCTCTACCATCTGTAAACTGAAGTGCCCCACCACCTGATCAGAGCATGCTGGAAGGAAGTTGTAGCAGCAGCAAAGCTCCTCCAGCCCCAACAGCAGCTGCATTGTGCTAAGTGCTGCCCGCACACCTACTGAGCTGAACTGGGGACCAGTTCACAGAGAAATCAGAGACAAGCAGGGACCACAGCACAGTGAGCAGGACACGGTGAGGTTTGCTGGCTGCCCAATAGAGAAGCTGTAGTAAGGCCACATTCTGAGCCCCAACGGGCACAGCTCAGGTTCAGAGTGCTACACATGCTGTGCTGATCAAGATAACCTAAAATTACAGCTTCTAGGAAGCTGGGCATCTCCAGACTGTGCAGACCCAACCCAGCTCCTCGCAAAGGCTCCAGCCTCTCAGACTAAAACCATCAGAACATTTTATGGAAACAGATAAGCAAATACACTCTCTTTTTGACCAAGATGTCCTAGAAAGCTAAGGAATAAATGACGTATTGCTATCCTGAGCAAGAAAAGCAACATCCTGTAAGTAAAGACTGTTTCCCTTGGCAAGGATACTCCACTCCTAAGCTGGATGGGCGAGTCTAACCAAGCGAAAGGTGTAATTCAGTTTTATTATGACAATAATCTCATATCCTTGGGTTCCAAAAAAGCATGCAAGTATTTTATCATGCTATTAACAATGATGATAGTACCATGACAGATTTAAGCCTTCAAGACACTTGAATATGCATGCATTTTCACAAGCCTAATGGGAATTGCATCAGTAAACAGTAATCTTCTATCAATCTCATTTTTAGACAGAGTCACAAGGAAAAGCACTGCCCAATGTAAACCAGTGCCTGTGGCAGCTCACACTAAAAACCACATGTATGTCTCACCAGTCCAACCAATTTCTTCCACCCAGCCCACCTTCC
Organism: Phaenicophaeus curvirostris; assembly: GCF_032191515.1. Taxonomy (NCBI): domain Eukaryota; kingdom Metazoa; phylum Chordata; class Aves; order Cuculiformes; family Cuculidae; genus Phaenicophaeus; species Phaenicophaeus curvirostris. The sequence goes on from NC_091411.1 coordinate 7,681,180, forward strand.
AGTACTACATATTTGCCTATTCCAGTGAAACAAAACACAGGACAAAATGTTTTAAGTTTGTTTTCTTTGATACCATTCCTAAATTCACAACTGTGATAACTTTACATTCAATTTCCAGTTCTGAATGGTGAATCAATATCTGTTCATAACCCCCAGATGGAATTTCTGCTGTAGCAGGCAATAACGCTGTATTTACCAAGTTACACAGCTTTCACCAAAATGTTTGGGTTTAATCTCTGAACAAAAGCTTCCATTTTAAGACCTTAAAAATAGGTTTCTAAGGTTTGAAACTTATTGTAGTTTTAAAAATCCATTCATGTCCTTTTCTCTAAGAGGCTGGGGCAAGGAAGGTGTTGGTTTACTACAAAAAGATGAAGAACGCAGAATAGATCAGTTCTGCTCTAGCATTTAAACATCAGCTAAGAACTTAAAATGAAATACATAATACAGGCTGACAGCATCCAGCCTCATTAAAACCACATTATTTTAGTTTACTTAACTGTAAAGGTGACTTTTTTCTTCAACATAAATCCCACACTGTTCATTGAGATTAAACGCATATCAACACATGTAGTAAACGTATTTGTTGGCAGCTAGACAAAAGCACTAACAGGAGCCTCATACAATAGTGAGCTGTACAGTAAAACCCAGAGCACGATGAAACTCCAAGACAATTAATACTACCAGGAAAAGATCCTTACTAACTTTGCTAAGCCTAGGACGTACATTTTTCAAATACAGATCTTGAAATTCTTTATAAAGCTGGTAAGACTACAGCAAGCACAGAAGAATTTCAAACTTTCCTCTAAGGAGTTTAGGGCCAACAAAGGTCCTGGTATTTTAGTGACATTGCAGGCTCTTGTAACACTGCAGGCATTTAGAAGTGCTAGCAAATTAACATGCTGCACCAACTCATTTGCTGAACAATCTCATTCAGATCTTAAGCTGCTTGTCCTGTGTTCTGAATGTGTTACCATGCTGAAAAAATCTGAGGCGCCAAAGATATTTTGTGAAAGGGTGCTACAGTTTTTCCAAGTGCAAAGCTGCTTGCTGTACTTCAGACTGACTGCCAGGGCAGCGATAAAAAGCATTTTCAGTCTCAAAGACAAACAAAACCAGGACCACTACACCTCAGAAATTGTGATGTTATTAGTTCGAGGACTAACAAACTATGGTTCAATGTTATTAAAATCTTCCTAACAGCTGCTGGTCAAGTTTTGAGTCAGTATTATAGTACAGCATGTTTAACAGGAATAATACTTAATAAATTGCCTTATCGTGTGATAAGAAAATTGCGCTGTGAAATGTGACTAAAACTGCACCATCCTGATTTCCATTCTTCTCACATTCTTAGAGGATCAAGCAGAAGGCACACAAAAAACATTAAAAAAATAAACAGAAGGAATGCTTACATTATAATGTGCTACTTGTGTTTTCCTATGACAGCAATAACAAACCACGGAGTATCAAAAGAGGATGGTAAGCACAGTGCTGCTCTTTTCTACCGCTCTTGTGGGAGGAAATCTAACAAATGTTCCCTTCATTTCCACGAAGTAATGGATTCCCCGACTCTTAAGTCTGTTTGGAATAAACAATGCCCACAAATGACATGCAAATCTATTACAAATTCACTCCTCCATAAGCCTGCCATTCAAAATAAGCAGCTGATAACAGCAATAGCAATAAACCCCACGAGTTCATGTATCGAAGCGTTGCCAGTCTGCTGCTCTCTTGCATCCCGCAAGAGATCCATCAATGTAGGTCAACTCCTAACTGCGCTGTTCAGCGGCAAAACAGGAAACAATGCAATCTGCAGAATAAGACGTTGGGCACTTGGGCTCCTTCTTTCTTGAGGCAAGAGAAAAATGACAGCCCATTTTCACTATTACCTCTCCAAGGTTGCTTTGACTGGAGGAGCTGCATGCAGAAAGGTGGAGACCAGCTCATTCCATCCAGGAAGCGGAACCTCTCTTCCTGGTAACATTCAAATTCATAGTGCAAAGAGAGATTAAGCTGTTTCCTACACTTTAGTGTTGAACAGGGCCACGTAGGACATCTCACAACTGCATCTTTAAGGAGTAAGTAATTAACTCCTTAAATTAAAAGAAAACAGACACATTCCATCCTCTCTATTTCAGGGATGTGTGAGCATCACTCCCACACAACTTCAAAAGTCATTTTAAGCAGATGCCATTAAATATTGATGGTGTAGCTCACTTTGTCTGACTATCTATTTGAAGGGAATTAATTAGTACATTGGAAGAATAATTCTTTGAAACATGGCTGTTGGACACAGACATTTTATATCATTTGGTGAATGCTGTAACTCTAGCACAGAGAATCTATTCTGGGTATCTATCAGCATACACTACTGATCTTCAATGCAAGAAGATAAAATAAAATTGATGTATTACTTTAACTTAGCCTTAAAGTACAGTAATCAATAGTCTACAATTCCACAACACACAAGAGCTTGCACAAACATGGGTGGGAGAGAAATTACTGTCTTATTCCCCAGAGTGGAAGAGACATGAGAAGGGAGAGGCTTGGGATTTGTGTTCTATTTCCACATCCTTGAGTGATATGCACTCCATCCTTCCAGTCTGGCTTGTCTTTAATTCCTACCACACAATCAGCACAACAGGGCCCAGGCCCATCAATGCCTGGACTGCTCAATGCCAACATAGAATCAGGGATGGGATCTCCATCAACAACTGCTATGACAGCTCCTCCCAGGTTCATCAAATAAATGAAAAAAACTATATATATATATTGGCCTCTTAAAGGGGGCTACGGCAAATCTGGGGAGGGGCTCTTGATCGGGGAGTGCAGGGATAGGATGAGGGGGAACGGTCTTCAGCTCAAAGAGGGGAGATTTAGATGAGATCTTGGGAAGAAATATTTTGCCATGAGGATGGGGAGGCCCTTGCACAGGCTGCCCAGAGGAGTGGTGGCTGCCCCATCCCTGGAGGCGTTCCAAGTCAGGTCGGATACACCTTGGAGCAACCAGATCCAGTAGGAGGTGTCCCTGCCCATGGCAGGCAGTTAGAACTGGATGGGCTTTAATATCCCTTTCCACTCAAATCATTCCATGATTCTGTGATCATATTACAAACTTGTTCTGCTGCAGAACATCAGAAAAGAGAACATTCATTACACTTAGGTAGAGCTCGGGACTAAATTTTAAAGCATCTGCATGTACTGGGGAAAAATTTCTTAGTGGGGATACCAGCGAAACAAATGCTTAGGAAAATATGTATCTGAAATGAGACTAAAGGTTCTGAACATCACCCTGCCTCAAACAGACATGGATGCAAACAGCGACAGATGTTCAGAGAGCAGAGTCAGCGTTACCAAATTGAGCACAATGATCTAAATTTCTTATTAACCTCAAAAAAAAGAGCCGAGGACATAATGCAGGCAGACACAATGGATGCACAAACAAAAAGACCAGGGCTCTTGTCTCTTATATCTGCACTGAAATAATTGGAATGGCTCATAAAGGTAAGGGCTGAACAATATGGTTCAGTCTTACATAAAAAGTGATTTGTTTGAACAATGGTACAAAACACAAGCAATTTCTACAACAGCAGATGTAGCGATAAAGAGACATAGTCTGAGCAACATTTTACATCAGCACAGGTGCTCTGCAAGATGAAGCTTATCATAAGGGCCTCATATTAGAAGCGACAGTGGTGGTAAGGTAATAATAAATCTCTTGAGTTTATCCTCTCTCTAAAATTAAAAGGCTGTAATTTAAGCAAAAATTACAAATTTCCCAATAGACAAAATCCCTCAAGTTATACAAACTTCTCATAGCTTTGCTTTCTTTTTACCTCTAATTTCTACTCCATTCTACTTTTCTGTCTAGATTGAAGAAAAACATGGCCTACAAATTTTAAAAACTTCAAAACAGATGTTAAGTTAACATATTGCGTCTCGTTTATACAGCAGTAATTAACATTTTATCTTGGGGCAGGAAGATCAAAAACATACCCCTTGTTCTGTTTTGTTTTTAATATGAATGCAAAATATAGATCAATATCATCTTCCAAATCTGGATGTAAATATAAGTCTGAGGTGAACTCAATTGCCTTAAAAAAAAAAGGGGGGGGGGGCAGGCAAAAAGTCCCAAAAATCAATCTTCAGAATGCTCCTGCTCGGAAATGTTTACCCAGAAAGGATTTCAAGAAATCAGAGCATCTCTCATATCCAAAATGAATGAGTCACTATTATAAGCATCCGGCATTACCATCACAAGCAACCCAGAACAGTCACACAGACTAAAATGCTCCCTAGGACTGACAAAGGGGAGTTTGGATTTTCCTGACTCTCCTGTCTCTACATCCAGCTGTTCCTTCTGACAGAAAGCCTGCCAGTCCCTTGGCAATTGTTATCAACTCCCACTATTAAAAATAGCAATGCGCTAGCCTTCCTCCTCCTTCATTCTCCATCGTCCTCGTAGCGATGCTTTGCTTACTTCAGCTTTCATCCTCCACTACATTGCCACAGCTTCATCTGTTGGATTAAAGAGCACTCAAATACAGAAGAAATGCCTTTCTTTGAAGAGGAACAAACAGGAACCTCCTGTCCAACCTCTGACTTGGATGGATCAGAGCTCCTGATCTTCAAACAGCAACTGGAGCTCCTGGGCACAGTTCCCTGAATATCCCATGACTCCCCAACTATCTTATAATACAGGGATAGACCATTTGCTCGATGAGCAGTTGATTCATCTAGAAAATATGAAAGAGGATATTGCCTTGGGTCTACTAGATGCTTTATCTGCCAAGCAGGGAAAGCAAGCTGGCCTCTGAACACACTGATACAGCAGAGGAGGAAAGGGGAAAACAACTGCATCCTTACCTATGTACGCAGAAGGCAAGGGAAAGAAAGGGAAGTTCTCACAATTTGACGTGAACAACCCCTCCCACCACAAGGACAAGATCATTCGGTGCTCTTCAGTTGTTATGAACATGATACTTTCCACTTGAAACACTCTTCCGTGACTACAGCTCTCGTCCAAAGGCTGAATCAAAACTGCTACTGCTCTCACAGCCAAGACAGGGGAAGTAAAGAGCTTATTTTTCAGAAACCCACCTCCCAGAAAAAAGGTAATTTTTACCTACATGCAGAAAAAAGGAGTTTTGGCTGCTAACTCAGACTGGTGGGCCTTGAACTGCAGGACCAAGGAAGATGCTTTATGGTAGAATACATTGGCAGAACATCTTTGAAGTGGAAGGTCATTAAGATGAGAGCATCTGCCTGTTTCCACCAGGGACATTTAACATGTCTTCACATACATCATCAACAAAGAGTCACCCTAAAACATTCCAGCTTTTACAAAGTCCTCAGGCCGCCTAGATGTATTTGTAAAGGATTCCAACACTCTGCAAATAGAAAATTACAGCTTACTTGGCTTGGTGTGTGACTGAGATGAACTGAGACAAAGCAGCTAAGAACCAAGAGTAAGACTGAAGAAATGCCATGGGGTCCACCTCACTTCTTATTTAGCATCCCTGTATATGAAGGACATTCCTAACTATCAGTAACTGTATCGAGCAGGGTTACTGACACATAATAGTTAATTCTTGCTTATAAGCACTTAATATACAGACTAAAGCGCAGTCACAATGTTTCATTCCTCATTCAAGTTAATGAAAGGATTTCAAAAAAAGCTGACTGCAACCATGACATTTTATCCTCCAGAAACTCAGGCGTAATTGTAGGCTTGGTAAATGCATGCCAGGAAGCACAATCTTAAATTTTTGCAAAATTAAGACATAATACAATGTACACAGGAACCCAATTTTCCGCAGCAGGGACTGCTGTTTAAAAAAATCTGTGTATTTCCTGACTTTAAGATACTTAATTCTACTAATTTAATATTTGTGACTGTATCTATTTTTGGAATGGCTATGGAACACATATACAAAGGAGAGAAAACAAGTTATCAATGCAATGCCATGAACAGAGCTACATAGTTCATGCATTTTCTTCTCTTCCCTAAGAGAATATGAGCATTAAGCACTGCACCACACAAAGAAAATCTATTACAGTCCCCCCTTTTAAGGGTGGTTTGTGCCTGTGGCTTTTTTCTTTTAGTTTTGGTTCATCTTCTGATTATTTTCAAAATTCTCCTTATCCAGGAAAGCCTCTTGAAGTGCATTAGGGCTTACACATTAGCCCCCAGTCTGTTTAATTTAGCCCTAATACCTTGAGGATGCTTCATGATGGATTGTTGCTATTCTGATTAAGGAATCAATCTCTCCCCCTGCTGAGAAGGTTGGATGAATGCCTTGCCCCTAGAGGGAAATCAATATTGCTCCACTGACCAGCAACTTCCAAACACTGCATGTGCCCATGTACTATGAAGAAAGAAAAAAAGCACTTAACTCTTGCATTCTAGTTACAAAATAGGGTCTGAATTTCCACTATTTTGACACTTGTTTACTTGTGCAACTCTCCAAGAAGTATAGATTCTAGCTTTTCACTACCCTGTCAATATTCCAGATTATTTTTTGCTCCCAGAGATTAACCCACAAGCAAACCACTAAAGATAACCACACCAAGCCAACAACAGATTCAGCATTCTAGGCAATACAAATTGCTGTAATCATAGGCATAAAAACCATACATACTGCACAAAAGAGCAGATCTTCTGACCTTTGTGTGAATGGAGTACACCACTTTGTCATGTTGTTCCTAACCATCAGGTACTTTAATAACTGCTGATAACCTAGTTAAATATTTATATTTAACTCAACTAAGGCTTTTTTTAGCTGAACAATTCAGCACACTCCCACAAACATTAAATGTTGGCACTATGATACACAAGCTTTCTGTTCAAGACTAACTATTTTCAGAGTACCAACAACTACGCAGATCCAGTCTCCAAAGATGCCTAAATTAGGCACGTGTGTCTCACAACAGCACATTTCTTGCAAATATTTACTTACTTAATTACAGATTTTCTATTTCAAGACATTTTCATGTCAATCGTACTGAATCTCTGGAATAGGAGCTTTCAACAATTTTATACATAAAGCAAGTATAAGGATGACACAGACGAGAATCAAAGCAAAAACTACAACATGAAAAGTAAACACAGTCCACAATTCTGCAGAAGGAGGCGCAGAGGTGCTCACAGTTCAAATCATGCATTACCAAGAATGGACACGTGCTTCCAAGGCTCCTTCCTGGGCCACTTCACTGCATCTGGGAAGACTGCCTGCAGTCCCATAGCCAGAGACACATTATTTTGTCTTTAAAATAGAGCTGGAATCTAGCTATCCCCTCCATTCCAAAAATAAGGCTGTAAATCCCCAGGGCACCGATTTAAATAAGACCCAAGTCACACATGTCATGTGCTGTGCACTCTCATTACCTAAGGGACAGGCTGGTGCATTTGCTCAGCTTACAACTTTGGTTTTCAGGTAAAGCACACAGTGATCATCTTGAAGCGCAGAATGCCCTGACCACCTTTCTCATCAGCTGATGACTATGTCTGAGCAAAGAAGCTACTTACCAACATAGACACTATTGAAATGTTTGCTTAAGAGGTTTTTTGCACATCAAAGACAAGTAAAGCTGTGCTACACAGTTTTTCAGCTTTTACATTTAAGTTAACCACATGCCAAAAAGCATCCTCTGTGAAACACAGATGCTTCACGCTTTGGAGTTACAAGAAAATAAAGGCTCTTGACTAGCACATGCAACCGCTCCTCTCACCCTTCTTTTTTAGGCTTTTCCAGTGACAACACACAAGCAGAAGCATCCCAGACTGAGACGGGGAAGAGATAGGCAGGAGGGGTAAAAAAACCCAAAAACCACAAAACATTGATTTAGCGCTTCATCACAGCTCCCCTGGTTCATCCAGTGCCAGGTTTTCCTTTTACTACAGCAAAATCTTAGTTACACATTCTTAGTGAATGCCACTCCTACAAGACCCACATTTGACAAATCAACAGCCCTCAAGAGGGCAAGAAATATTTCCCTTCCCTCATCTAACTTTTGTTCAAGAAAACACACTTCCATTCACTCAATGCCACGTGCCAGTAATTTTTTTCCTTTTGTAAATATAAGATAAACGTGTTAAAGTACTTATCTCTGCACAGGAGAAAGCACAATGCAGAGTGAAAAACATTACCTACATGCATTTTAAACCTATCTGCTAAACAATTCCTCAAAGTTTTCTGCACAGAACGGGGGGATGAAAAACAGAGTGCACGCTTCTGGATAAAGTTCTCATTTGGGGATGTGGGCAAATATTCTTCCACAGCCAGCAAAGATGCAAAATGCAGCCACAGACATAAACGTACAGGGATTCAAACCAGTGAGTGGTCTTTACTTAAACATTACATGGAAAAGGCTACAGTAAAATAGCAATGCTTCAAAGCCAAGCATGCACAAGACGACTGCTAGGTCCCTTCACTACTTATCTGTTGTATTTCTCATCAAATCTTCACCTTTTGCTCCACACTTGTTTCTCCCCGTGCAGCCACTATACTTTCTCCTGATCCCATCAAACTCTTGATGCTGTCCCTAAGGTACTAAACCCAGTGAGCATCCTGTCTGACAGCAAGGCAATCCCACCTGTCCTACCTAGAGTCCAGCCCTGCTCTCCCCACGCATCCTTTGTCCATGCTACTTCCTCTTTACTGGTTTCCTTGCCTTTTTTGTTTGAACTCCCTTTCTCCTCCTGAGCTCATTTCAACTGTTTCCTTTACCCATTTAGTCACGGTTTTCATTCTCCCCAGATTCATGATCAGAACTGCCAATTTGAGTTGCCTCTCCTCAAACAACCCCAATCCCATAATTCTTGGTACTCCAATCACAGCAACAGTTCACAAACAAGCAGCTCCAAGTTTCTGTAACTAGATCTTAGTCTGGCCTCTGCCATATTTAGCCACTTGAATCAGATTGGTTTCTCTCTGGCCACAGCATCTCTTCACCCATTCCTCACACTTGGATGAGCATAACAAGAGAAGAACCAGTCCATAACAAGAGAAGAACCAGTTTGTCACCATCAAGGGAATGTTAAGTGGACAGATGGACCTTTAGCATCACTGTGCAGTTTTTCATATCTTCTCCCTCCTAGGTGTAGTTCACATTCTCCCAACTCCCTGTCCCACATTATCCTCCCTTAACATAGTCCAGACTCAACGCATGCTGGACTATGTTCCACAGCTCCCTCCTCCACCCTGCTGGGTGCCAATATAGGGGTTTGGGAGCAGAAGAGGCCACCTGGCTCCACCCTGGCCTCCAGCAGCCACAACACGGACAGTCTGGCTGTGCTCTCGCAAAAACCTGACCGAGGAACATTCAATTATTCTGTGGGTGACTGCATCATCCTGCCCCACAAAAAACCCTCCAAGGCCAAAACGTACTCAGCACACACTGGAACTTCTGAAGACTTCAGCATTAACATTTTCACCAAACATTCACAAAGTGGTGTTTTTCCAAAGACAAGTTTGCCTAATTTGGACAGATTTTTCCTAGAACAGCAGAAGACTCATCCCAGCTCCACAGCTATTTGCCTATTTCAGGTCCTTGCTCCAACAAACGGGAGCACGACCGCTTCCCAAAACCAAAGAGGAGTAATGTTTGGGGTGTGTGCAAGACCCAAGCCCTGATGACAACTGAATAATCCAAAACACAAAAGAAAAAAACTTGAGGAGGGTGCAGAAAGAAATAAAACTGCAGTCTGAGTACACCAGCTTGGGAAAAAAAATGAGCAGCAGAAAACAGGTGACTCCTGTTGAATGTGTTAAATAAGCTTCATAATAAGGAGAGCTACCAGCTCAGTACAGAACATAGGCTGAGACAGAGAAAACTGCCCAAGGCACCCTGTAAGCACTTTCTCAACTGCAGCTGAGCATCAAAATATCCAGGTTTCCAGTTTCCAACAAGTGGTAACTCCAACCTCTCTGTAAGAATGTCATTCTCATGTCACATCAGTAAAAATCCTTTACCAGCATACTCAGAGACATAGTGCAATCAAAGTTTTGAACTATAAAATGAATAATTTATGGGAGAAATCATGCCTGCTGTTAACAGAGAAGTAGGTGTAAACACTTCCAACTGCCCTTCCCCTTCAGATTCCCAAGTGCTACGGACAGCACTCATCCTGCCCCACCAATAGGGTGGAATTAAAGAATTTGCTTTAAAACATTTTTAGGTACCAAGCAGAAACACTTAAAAAATACTGAACAAGATTCAGCCAAGAAACACATTCAACACAAGAAACCCATGTTATTTCAGCTACAACAAGAGGACTGATAATCCGCTATGGCATTTCCTCAGGATTAGGGACTATCTGGATGATTTGGTAGCTCGCTGGGGACCATCTTTCCAAACCAGGCGTTAATTCCCAAGAGGCTCTGTTTCAAGCTGTATTGCCTCATTGGGTTTCCAAGGGCATCTGGGCGATTGCCGCTGTGCTTTTGGTTGTTTTTCAAATTAGGTTGACTCTTCCTCAAATAAATTAAGGACAACGTTGCAACAGAACTGCTTCTTTACGTGCTTTACAACATGCACGTCCGCTTCAGTGATCAGCAATGAAGACTGGGCAATCAACATTTCATTCTTGCACTTTAACTACACTGCTCTGTGCTATAAGTAACCTCAAAAACGCAGGGACAGTTTACCATGTTTAGATACAAAAAGGAACATTTTATTTAATAACGCAAACAAACTGTTCCTAACAAATTGAGCCAAATTATCAATCAGGATAATAACAGCATCATAGAATGATTTGGGTTGGAAAAGATCTCAAAGATGATCCAGTTCCATACCCGCGCCACAGGCAGGGACACCTCCCACTGGATCAGGTTGCTCAAAGCCCCATCCAACCTGGCCTTGAACACCTCTCCAAGTACAGGGCAGCCACCACTGCTCTGGGCAACCAGTGCCTCACCATCCTCCCAGGAAAACGTTTCTTCCCAAGAGCTCATCTCCATCTACCCAAAGGAACCCAAGTCATCCCTACCCCACCTGCTTGAGAAGACTAAAACCAAATCCTGTACACACATGCATGCATATATACACAACACAAAGCCCTTTTCCCTATTTCTTATTTCAGAAAACAACAAAGACTGCAATATGTCAAGAGACAACACTGTGTTGCCTCTCTCCAATTTAATCAGCTTATTGTTTAAAAAAAAAAAGTGAAGTGAAATAGAAAAGCAGAGTTTCGCAGGGCTGAAGGAGGAAGAAGTTTCATCTGAAAAGCATACAATTATATTGAAGGGGGAAGTTACTTTAAAATATTTATATAAACACTAAGGAAACTCAGAGCTCTGGATTTTGACAGCTGGATTGGATTCAATCTATAACCAATCTCAGAAGCGTTATTTCAAACAGGATGAAAGTGAATTTCCAAAAATTCATTAGCAGGTTACCTTTCCAGCAATCAACAAAAGCAATAATGTAAGCATGTCATTATGTTACAGTGCAGCAGTGGCTCCTACTCTTCTTGTGGAGTACGGCTTTTGAAATTCTGCTTTAAAAGAATGTTTCACAACATGAGTAACACTAATGAGCTGCAAGGAGCCCAGAAAAACATCTCTCATGTATGACTGCCTTCCCATATGGTTCACAAAAGCTGGGGATCTTGAACAGCCACAATACAAATGGAAAGAGTCTGTGATTGAAAGGAAAAAAGATATTCTGGAGTCTTGACTCATGCTGAGAGATTGTAAAACCCCCCTTTCTTTAATGAATAGGTAGGAAATACAAGGATAGGCAGGTGACAATATCATAGTAATCCTCTTTTTCAAAGCAAAGTGGAATTGTAAACAAAATGACTCAGATGTTCATACATGAAAAGACCCATCAGGTACCAGAAAGGAGGCTTTCTACTCCTAGTGCCCAGGAATGCCGAGGGCTGTACGCAGGGACCCCTGACGTAAATCCATTCTCCCACCAACCAGACCCTGCCAGCAGCAGGGCAGCATCTGCCCACTGCATCTGAAAGTTTAAAAATAAGTTACTTCTAAATGAATTAAAAAGACTACGGTAGCACTGATGCTAAAATTCAGACTCTTAGAGGATGCAGCAGCCTGGACTACCATCCCGGGCTGAGCTAAGGCAAAGAGGCATGCAGTGCAGAATTAAGATACTGTGCAGTGATTCAACTTCTACAGTTTCTCACTCAGTGATCCACACAGACAGGCTGACCACTTTAAACAGGGAGCCACCCGCTGTGAAATGAGGACATGTTAACGTCTGACAATTTTGCTACCTCAAAACTGCCCAAATAACTATGGAGAATACTTAGTTAATGAAAAGCGCCTTTTGCTTTGAAGTGTCCATCTCCATCCAGCACTTTGCCTACAACTTTTACTCAGTCTTAGAATACCAAGCCAAAATTATAAATGCGATGCATTTATTCCTGACCTAAGCTTTTTCTCAACCTCTCGCTGGATTTGCTTTCTGAGAGTATATTTTTGCAAGTGTAATTTCAGCCTCTTTGAATTACACAGAAGTTTTAACACATAACTAAACGGAAACCAAAATACTACTGAATACAAAGGGGTCAGGGATCCACAGCTCTGCCTCTAGAAGCTGCCTGAATGATGCCAAATAAGTTTCAACAATTCACAGCCCACTTGGAACAAACCCCACTTTTCAGCAGAGCATTCGCAGTCACTACAGAAGATTTTCTGAGCTGTAGACAATTCACCCACCCACCTTTGAAGGCTGGGCCCATTACTGTATAGAACGGAAACTCTCAACTCATGATCAGGGTTAACCTGTGATTCAGCACAAGACTGAACACTTCTGTGTGTCCTTGTCCCATCAGAAACCAGCTCCTGTTCCTTTTGGTTTTGGGGAGTAACAGTTACCACCCAGACTCAAAGAACTGGCAGGAGGGGTGAGAATGGGATGGGTGGGATGACACAATTTTCTATTGTACGCTATCAACTACAGTAGGGCTCACAATAAAACTACATGTTGGTTTAAGAATCAATACATCAGATCTAGCTCTGCGGATCCTCTTACAGAGAACAAGCTGACAAGAATAGAGCTGAGCATTTAAGCTCACCCTTGCCTACAGTGCCCAGATGATGCCACCAATGCCAAGAGCACTCAGGTGCTACAGAGGGTTTCTGAACACAAGTCACCATTAGATGCAACACCCACGCATTATACACATTATTGACTAACAATACTGCATTCAAGCAAATTGAAGAAATACAAGTTTACAGCTGTTTAAACACAAATTCTGCTGATGAAATAGAGACATGAGTAACGTAAGAGGAAACAATTTATCAGTTACAGATAGCAAGCGGGGCCTTCCAGTTCTGAGTCGTACCTACGCTTCATCGTCCAACTATGAGGATGTAGTTAAGAGAACATGGTCCACAAGAAAACTACTTTTTATTTCTGCAAATTAAGAAATAACCATTACGGAGAACAAAATGTTTAATGGCAATTCCCATTTCTAAGTGGAACAAACTTTTAAAGGTAAAAATAATCATATCCACAAATTGTATTTTTTGTCACACACTATAAACAAAAGGCACAGTGCCCAAAGTATCAGTCATGCAAGGAGTTGGCCATCAGAGCCCTTTGCAGAAGGACAGCAAATTAAGTCCTTCACACATACAGAATATTCACGTTCTCACAGGCCAAAAGGACAGTGACAGCTGTAAGCGGGCACGCAGCTTTCCATAAAGGGCAAAGAAAAAGCTTCTTAAATCACCCACCTTCCTCTCCAGCCTCTTTACCTTTACACTGAACAAGGAAAAGATGAATCTTCTCACATTTAATCATTTCACTGCTTGCACTTGCCATGCTGTGTGACAGAGCTCTGAAGAAACAGTTTTTCCAAGACCACTTAACCACAAATTTACACGTAGCTCCCCCAAACTACACACTGTACCAAAACTCATCATCAAAACAGTTCATTCCCTTCAATATACTGACCATGCAGCCACAGCTTTTTCCACTCAAAAGACAAGGACCTAAGTGCTGAGGTTAGTTTTAGCTCAATTTGCTATGTAATTCCTACCACTTGCCTTACAGGCTTCATACCACACTGGTGGGAAGTGAAGCACACAGCAGCGTTTTACTAGCTGCAGAACAGCTGTATGTGCCATACACTGTTATTCCCCATTTCCCAAGAGAGGAAAAGGGTGAAAGAGACCCAAATGTGCTTTTACAGCCGATGGTCCCCAAAGCGTAGCTGATGGAAAGTACAAGATGGGTCTGTACGTTGGTACATATAATCTTTACCACTTAAAATCTAAATATTTAGAAAAGTTTCCCGAAATTTGCAATCAGACACAAAATAAGTATCTACCACTCTCAAACCTGTTAGCCGTTAATGACGCTTCTTGGAGGGGAGTGAGAAACAAAATGGTTCAGTCCTGTGCCTGCCATTTGTCCTTCACCCAACTCTTCTTCCTCCCGTTCTTGAATATTTTGAGTTTAATGGGCTGAAAGAGTTCTGCAGGGGCTGGGTAGATGGACAAACAGCACAGCACACACAGCAGTCGCTGCCATCCTGCTCTGCACATTTACACACAGGAAACTCACATGAGACCTTCAGGTTTTTCTCTGTAACACTGATTGCTCAGAGGCCCCAGATGATCTCGTTATCCCAAACACTTAACCTTATATAGGATATAAACACCACATTAGTACCTCTAATAATTCTGCTGGTTATGGGTCCATTTGCAGTCACAGGGCCCATCCTATGAACTCAGAAGTCTAGGTTTGAGTGAAACATCAATAGGAGCTTTGCAAGAGGAGTTGCAAGCCAGAGGCACGGAACACACTCACATCACAGCACAAGGCTGAAAGTCTGTCTAGGGACTAACTCGCACGTTGCCGAAGGGATTTTAGTGCTTCTGAAGTATGAGGCTTTCTGCAACCAGCTTTTTTTTTTTTTTCCAGGAATGAATAGAAATTCCACATAATTCTATGCACATTAACATTCTACACGCTCCAATGAGCAAGCTCAATTTTACTTCTCCTTTGCTACATTTAAAGGGGTGAATCATGAACATGCATCCAGCCTGGCAGATCAGCACACCACACAGACACAGGGTGCAAGCTGAGCCTGATCAAAGCGAATCTTTCCAGCCAATTTCAAACTTCTAAACTACAATTGGAAACACTTTTTACTGCCTCAGCTTTGAGTCCATCAAATAAATGGTTGCATCTAATCACATACCAGCCACATCATGAAACAGGCATTCGTTGCTTACAACATTTATTCCTAAATACGCATTCTCCAACTTCCTAAACCAAATACAAACGTCTACGGTAAACAGAAATTTAAGTTTGTTTTAAAAAAAGCATGCTGTGATCAACAAAAGGAGGTAGCATATAATAAATACAGGTTGTTTGTGTGGTTTCCTTTCCAAGTGAAAGGGAAAACATGGAAAGAAAACAGTGTTTTGGCCTAAATACCCAGAGCACTGGAAACTGATGTGTTTTCAAAGCTCTGCCCAATTTAAAATAAACCAACTCCTGCCAACTTGGTATCCAGAATCATTTAATCTATTGGTCCAACCCTTTTCCTCAGTAACCTGCTACACTACTCTAAGTACTGCACTGAAGCTCCGAAAAAATAATACTTTGATGCCGCTGAAGACAAAATTTTCACCAACAAAAATCTTCAAGGAGAAAAAGTGTTACAAAAGCATTTCGCAACTGTTACAGAGGACAAATGTACGCACACCTGCAGAGATTATATAAAATAGAAGCAACTATTTATAAGCACTCTACTACCACTCTTCTAGTGTAGAAACCTCTCAGTTTGCACTCTAAGAATGCACAACTAAGTCCATCTTAACTCAGAATTTTCCTGTCTCAAAATTGCTTTGCTCTCTCTTACTTGAATTTCACTCAAACGATTTCATCAGCCCCCAAAGCTTTCAAAATGCAGAAAAATAAGGTAACTGCAGATTTTCCCATCAACACTCCCATGCAGCAGAACCATTTATATACCAATGAATCAATACAGCATCAAAATGATGTGGGTTGGAAGGGACCTCGAAGCCCACTCAGTTCCACCCCCTGCCATGAGCAGGGACACCTCCCACTGGATCAGGGGCTCCAAGCCCCATCCAACCTGGCCTTGAGCATCTCCAGGGATGGGGCAGCCACCACTGCTCTGGGCAACCTGGGCCGGCACCTCTCCACCCTCACAGGGAAACATTTCTTCCTTAAAACTCATCTCGATCTCACCCCATTCGGCTTATAACCATTCCTCATCGTCCTGTCGCCACTGTGATAACAGAGATAGAGCATCACTACAGTATTTCATCAGTATCCATCACCTCTTTCTCTGGACTGGACAAACACACCACAACAGCCTCTCAGCAAGCATTTGCTCCCTAATTTGCTCTCCAGTTCTGACCAGATGGAGCTGTAACTCCAATGTCACAGCTAAACGGGATGCTTGCTTAACTCTCTGCCAGCACAGGCCTGTAACGCACCCAGAGAGAACAGCAACCAGCACACCTAAAATAACCATTTCAGTGCAGAGACAGATTGAAGAGCTCAGACGCTTTTACAACTTAACTTGCACCGGTTCCTGGCCACAAAGAGCTGAACGCAGGAGGGAAACCCTGCAGCGCTCCACAACCCAGATGACCCCCTGCCCCCCAGGCCTGACTTCTCCATTCAAAACACAGTTTCCGTTTTCCTCTTCTCCCCCCCATCGGTACACAGATTTCTGCAGGCTTTGCCTCGTCTCCCCCTGTCTTTACACGAACGAGCAGCCCGCAGAGCCTCCTGCCCGCTGTCCCCGGCCTCGGCAACCGGTTTGGCTCCTCAGAGCTGCCAAACATGGCTGCACCATCTCCTCTTTGTGAGGGAATATCCACATCCCTGCTGCTTCCAGCTCCTCTTTTACCTGCCCACCCTTATTTTCTCAGGTTCGGGAGGGACCGTTTCAAACCCGCTTTTCATCCCCTTTTCAACAGCTCGACGTTTTCCAGGCTAAACCAAAAGCGTTTACACTTCCCAGGTTCACTTCAAAAACAACTCAGGAGCTCTAGACACCGAAATCTCACCACCACCCCCCCCTACCCCCTCGTTAAACCGTGTTTATTTACGCACAACAGAACACACAAAGCCACCTCCATCCTTCAAACCAAGCCCCTTAACCTCAGCGAAAAGGGGATTTTGTCATTCGGCTGTTCCTCCCCGCAGCTCCCTCTCCTGAAACTGGACCCCTTGGATATAAACCCACCTCCTGCAAGAGCCACACACACAGAAACCACCCCAGTTTTCGCCTCCCCCGCCCCGCTCTCAGCCTCCCATTCTGTGGGAGCAATTTTAGGCGAAGAAAAATCAATAAAACCAAGGAGTCTCCGCTGGGATCTCCACGCACGTGCGAGCTTCCAGAGCTGGGGGACCCACAGAGCGGAGCTCCCCCCAGCACGGCCCCGAATCCCCACCCCACAGACCCCCCCCCCAGATCTGCCCCTGGACCCGGTAAGCTCCCCACCTCGGACCTCAGACTCTGCAGCTCTCCTGGACCCTGCACTGTCCCGGATCCCCGCACTGCAGCTCCTCCTGAACCCCGCACCGCCCTGGATCCCCGCACTGCAGCTCCCCCCAAACCCTGCACCGCCCCGGAGCCGAGCGATGAAGCTCCCCCCGGATCCCAAACCCTCCAGCTCCCCTAACACCGCTCCAGACCCCGCACTGCAGCTTCTCCTGGACCCTGCAGCTCCCCCTGACCCCCCCCCCCAACCCCAGACCCCAAACCCTGCAGCTCCCCCCAGATCCCAGCATCCCAGACCCCAAACTCTACAGCCCCCTCCCGGACCCCTACAATAGCCCAGACCCCAAACCCTGCACCTCACCCCGGGCCCCTCCACCACCTCAGACCCTGCATCTCCCCGGAGCCGAGCAATGAAGCTCCCACCGGACCCTGCAGCTCCCCCCGAGTCCCCTCAGACCCCAAACCCCGCAATCCCCCCTCGAGCTCCCTCCCCGCCCCAGACACCAAACCCTGCAGCTCCCTCCTAGCTCCCCCAATGGCTCAGACCCCGAAACCTGCAGCGTCCTCCTGCCCTCCCCCCTCAATAGCCCAGACCCCAAACGCTGCAGCTCCCCCCGAGCTCTCCCCCCTCCATCCCAGACTCCAAACCCTGTAGCTCCTCCTGGACCCCACAGCTCCCCCCGACCCCCCAAACCCTGCAACTCCCCCCGGAGTCCCCACATCACCCCAGACTCCAAACCTTGCAGCTCCATCCTAGCCCCCCAAATAGCTCAGACCCCGAAACCTGCAGCCTCCTCCTGCCCCCCCCCCAACAGCTCAGACCCCAAACGCTGCAGCTCCCTCCGAGCTCCCCCCCCCCCAATCCCAGACCCCAAACCCTGTAGCTCCTCCTGGACCCTGCAACTCCCCCCGGAGTCCCCACATCACCCCAGACCCCAAACGCTGCAGCTCCCCTCGAGCCCCCCCCCATCCCAGACCCCAAACCCTGTAGCTCCTCCTGGACCCCGCAGCTCCCCCCCGACCCCCCTCAAACCCTGCAACTCCCCCTGGAGTCCCCACACCACCCCAGACCCCAAACGCTGCAGCTCCCCCCCTCCATCCCAGACCCCAAACGCTGCAGCTCCCCCCCTCCATCCCAGACCCCAAACCCTGTAGCTCCTCCTGGACCCTGCAGCTCCCCCCGACCCCCCAAACCCTGCAGCTCCCCCCGGGGTCCCCCCATCACCCCAGACCCCAAACCCTGTAGCTTCTCCTGGACCCTGCAGCTCCCCCCATCACCCCAGACCCCAAACCCTGCAGCCCCCCCCCCCCCCCCCCCAGACCCCGCAGCGGGGCTCCCGCCGCAGCCCCCCGCACTCACCCACAGCTCCGTGCCCCAGCTCATGGCTCCGCCGCGGGTCTCTCCGTGTCCTCCCCCCCCCACCCCGGGCTGCGCTCCCCGCTGCACGGAAGCCGGTGTGTCTGTCTGTCTGTGTGTCCGTGCGGAGGCGCGTGCACGATGCGGAGGGGGCGCGCGCGCGGGGCTCTCGCTCCGCCGTTTCACCGCTTCATCGCGCTGCAAAATGGCCCGAGCGGCGGCGCGCGGGGAGGCGGCGGCGGAGCGGGGGGGGGTGGGGGGTGCGAGTGACAGCTCCCGCGCACGGCGCATGCGCGAGCCCCGCGGGAGGGGCCGCGCCGCGCACGCGCCGCCCCCCCCCCCCCCACAACCCCCCCCGGCCATGGTCCCGCGCCCCCGAGCGTTCCCCTCACAGAGGCGCCAGGCCGGGGGAACCATTTCGTAGAATCACCAGGTTGGAAGAGACCCACCGGATCATCGAGTCCAACCATTCCCATCAAACACTAAACCACGTCCCTCAGCACCTCGTCCACCCGTCCCTTAAACCCCTCCAGGGAAGGTGAATCAACCCCCTCCCTGGGCAGCCTCTGACAGTGCCCAATGACCCTTTCTGTGAAAAATTTTTTCCTCATGTCAAGCCTAAACCACCCCTGGTGGAGCTTGAGGCCATTCCCTCTCGTCCTGTCCCTTGGGAGAAGAGCCCAGCTCCCTCCTCTCCACAACCTCCTTCAAGTAGTTGGAGAGAGCAATGAGGTCTCCCCTCAGCCTCCTCTTCTCCAGGATAAACAACCCAAGCTCTCTCAGCCGCTCCTCATAAGGACCTCGTCTACCCGTCTTTTAAACACCTCCAAGAACGGGGACTCCACCATCTCCCTGGGCAGCTTGTTCCACGACCCAAGAACCCCTCCTGTGAACAATTTCTCTCGTGATACCCAGTCTGAATCTCCCCCGATGCAGCTTGAGGCCATTCCCCCTCATCCTGTCCCCTGTCACTTGGGAGAAGAGCCCAGCTCCCTCCTCTCCACAACCTCTTTTCAGGTAGAGCAATGAGGTCTCCCTTCAGCCTCCTCAAGGCTAAACAACCCCAGCTGCTCCTCATAAGGCCTGTTCTCCAGCTTCATTGCTCTTCTCTGGACTCACTCCAGAGCCTCAACATCCTTCTCGTAGCAATGAGCCCAGAATTGAACCCTTGCTCCCCACCAACTCCCACTGTCCACCCCACATGCTGCTTCCCGGGGCAAGGTGGGGTTTTCTTAACCAAATATTCTGGTTTTGACTGTTGGGAATTGGGGCAGCCACCCTACAGAAGAGGAAAACCCACCTTCTAAATCCAGCTGCAAGGGCTGCCTGCTTCAAACACAGCTACACATGTTTTGAAAAGATGGGTGGATGAGAAGCTCAGGGACATGGTTTAGTGGTTGATAGGAACGGTTGGACTCAATGATCAAAGGGGTCTTTTCCAACCTAGTGATTCTGTAAATCCTAGAGATACAAAAAGTGGAATATTTTGGTTTACAATGAAATTAAGTTCATCTAAGTAATTGTACTTTCAAAAGGGGTTTAGGTTGCAAGGGACATCCAAAAGTCCATCCAGTTCCACCTCCCACTGAATCAGGTGGCTCCAACCCCCATCCAGCCTGGCCTTGAACACCTCCACGGATGGAGCAGCCACCACTGCTCTGGGCAACCTGGGCCAGGGCCTCCCTGCCCTCATTGTGAAGAGTTTCCTCCTAATGTCTCATCTAAATCTAACCCCTTCCAATTCAGGGTCGTTCCCCCTCATCCTATCACTCCATGCCCTTGTAAAAAGTCCCTTCCCAGCTTTCCTGTAGCCCCTTTCAGTACTGGAAGGCTGCTATAAGGTCTCCCGGAGCCTTCTGTTCTCCACACACTCACACTTGAAATAACACAAATCCAGAAATATTAAGCCTGCCATTTGTCACCAACACGCTCAGCAAGCGGCAGGAAAATAACCAAATGGTCTGGCTTTGCATAAATGTGGGTGGTTGTAGCAATTGCACAGGCCTTACAGAAAACAGCCCATTACCTTGCCAAAGAAATAACATTTGTTTTGTGCACATCTTCTTCAGCATTTATTTGAGCTGCATCACTTAATCAGAGTCTACCTTCCTGTTTTTTTAGCTATAAGACATGTAAAAAGGTCTTTATACTGATTTGATATTGTTGCATTGGTTCATGAAAGGTTTAGTAGACTGACAGATTCTATGGTCTTAGAGGTCTGTTGCAACCTCAATGAATCTATGACTTACGTGGAGAGAAAGAAAAAAAAAACTGAAAGCATATTTATTCACCTGAGGAACACGGTATCTGCTTAGAGAGGATGGGGATCCTTTTGATGTCAGAAGATTAAAAAAGTGACCAGCTGCTACAGCAAGCATTGTCTCCCCAAGATCAAGGTTTTTCTTTCACTGAGGCTTGGCTATTCACCTACATGATAAAAGACCAGAAAAGAATAAGTTATTAAGCAATTCCAACGTTTAGAACAACAATGAAAACAAGTCTTAGGTTAATAACCAAAGTGCATTTGTTTTTATCTTGGTTCAACTGATTTGAACCGCAGTAGAGGGCTGCTCCTCGCACAGCAGTCTTTGAAAGGAGACAGAGGAGAGGCAAGTCTTTTGTTCATTATTAAAAGTTGTTACTTTTAAGTACTGACTTCACAACAGCTGAACAACACTGTTCAACTCATTTTACAGAGTGCTTCTTGCTGCTGCCAACACATTTAAATATCTGAGCCTGCCATGCTGCTATAGGCACAACCACAACCTTCCAAGGGCTTGTGCTTCCACAGGGAAGGGGCACCAATGCCCTGCAAAGTTGTCTTCAGACCCACATCCATCCAGAACACATTGCAAAACCAGACAATACGCTTGCATCATGACTTCTTGAGATCTTAATCCATAAGCACTTGAGCTAAAAAAACGTATGGGGCCCAAACAGAAAGCAGCATTGGTATCATCCAAGGTAAATTTGCTGCGGAATTTCCTTTTGCACAAAGAGCTGGGAGGGGAACAAGGCAAACCTGTTGCACCGGCACAGGCAGGGAAACCTGTTCGCACCGAAAGATAAAAATGCTTAACCGGTTACAGAAAGATAAAGGCCAGTAGTGCAAGTTTTGTGTTATGATGGTACATTAGCATCAACCACGCCAGAACATATGGAAAATTATTGAAATGGGTACGGACAGAGGTTTAAGACAAACACTAAACAAAATTAATCCTAGATATTTCTGGAAGGGGGACTTCTTCATACCTTAAAGCAGAATTTAGCCAGAAGCTCTTCAAAGCAGCGTTTGCCACATACATTACTATTTTCAGCCATACAAAAGCCAAACCAACAGAGCCTTCAGCTTAGTTGGTCCCCAATTACTAACGCAATTAGCAACGATGGGAGGATGGGAGCATTAAGAGCCCTTTCTGCTGAAGTATAATGCTGGAAAGCTCAGTAGTTCCCAGCCTCAAAACAAGAATTCAAAATAATGCTTAAGCTATGTTATCTATTACTTTATCAGCTCATTCACACAACGCAAATCTGAGCGACACAGAAACCAGTGCAGATCTGTTATCTATGGGCCTGTTCCTGTAAATTCTCACGTTTACCTCTCCTGTTGTTGTGATTCAGAGCACTCCCAGAGATAGATCCTAAACTTAAATAGAAGTAATTCCCTCTTTGAAAGACCAGAATTTTGTTTAGGAAGCCTCAATTCCACTTGAAAACAGCCAGATTAGCCGCTAAATGGTGTAAAAGATATTGAAAGAAGATAAAACAAATCCCTAAACTATAGTTCAATTTAAGTCCTTTTCTCTGAGTTTGTTTACTCATGCGAAGCAGAAAAAAAAAACCACCCCAACTTCCAAAACACGTACAAGCATTTTCATCATCCGGAATACAAAAGGAAGAGGACCCACCTTTCCCCCCTGGAGTTACCACTTTTGCAG
Source organism: Phaenicophaeus curvirostris (assembly GCF_032191515.1). Lineage (NCBI taxonomy): Eukaryota > Metazoa > Chordata > Aves > Cuculiformes > Cuculidae > Phaenicophaeus > Phaenicophaeus curvirostris. Next base: position 7,703,945 of record NC_091411.1, read on the forward strand.
CTGCTTCCCTTTTAGTTTTATAACTCTACTCAGATCATCCCTATCCAAGACGAGGAACCTACACGTTGCTTATAACCTCTCATACACTGGCCCTGAAACAGCACCAGGAAAGGAAGAGGACACACCTTTCCCTAAAGCCATCACAACTGCTTCCTTCCTGCTGTTATAACACTGCAGGGATTCTTCTAAAGGACAACTGAGAACCTTAGTTCTCTTTAAATGCCCTGTCAAGGCTCAAAGGGGCCTGATTAACGTCTAATTAAGACCTGATAACTCCCAATAACCCCCTGATAAACCTTAATGGCCCTGGCCAGCCTCACCTGTGTCCCCCACCCACACACTCTGACCAGGAGCCTCATTTAAGCTTTGCCCTGAGTGTTTCAGCAATGTTGTAGGGGTTTGTAGCTTAGCTATGGTTCTGTCTGGCTATAGACCCTGTTGATAATACAGCGTGACTTGCATCTGGCTGATCTCTAGACCAGTCTTAGTCTTCTGGAGCTGTTTAGACATCGCTAGGTTGTGTCTGACCTTGGTTATCATCATCTGAACTACAGATAGACTTCTAAACTTAGACTAGCCCTTGCCTTGCCTGGTAACATGGACTTTTTGGGTGCTCCCAGGTGCCATCCCTTGTCCTGCCCTGCTTGCTTTGCTTTGAGACTGTGCACCTAGACCCTGAATAGTGAGGCTCTTGCGCTGTAGTCTGTTATCATGCATACCTCCCAAATCCGTGTCCCTTGGGGAACAGCCAGCCCCTGCTACTCTACAACATCCCCATACCTCATAGAGTACATTGATAAACTAATACTTAATCTGGCTCACTCTCTACTGAGGTAACTGTAGACTGTCCCTATGCCAAGATTTTCCAGATATTGCTAATGCCTTCCACCCAATCTCAAGAGCTGCCCATGATATGCTTTAAAAAAAAAAAAAATCTGTGAAGGCTGCTAATTGGATATTTGTGTACATGTGAAAATGTGATGAAGGAGTAAAGGAAGAAGATATCCTGACTAAATATGTTCAAGCACAGCTGAGAATAACTGTACTTGCAAGGAACAGCACATCAGCACATCTGGAGCCAGGCAAATCTTGTCTGGAAGCTACAGTAAAACATACCAGTGTAATGATGAGAGCTGCTGTGATAGCATATTCATTTCAGACAGCTGCCAGTTTGCATATTGAGAGGGATGTAAATGTCAGTATAGACATCTCTTAACATACAATTTCCTAGAAAAATGCACAGCCAAAATAAACATGTTATAAATTCCGACTTTGAGATTATTTAGCCTTGGTAAGTGGGAAACTTACAATATCCTAATAGTTGGCAGAGAGTTAAGTGAAAAAAAAATATAAAGCTCTTCAGACAGTTTCTAGTCTGTGGTATAGAAACCCCTGACTGTGATTAGGAAACATCTTCAGACTGAGAGGCTCTTCAGCTGAACCAATACCTTGAATTACAGGGGAAACCTCTTGCTATTTAACCACTGAAGTAGTCAAAATGTGCCTGATACTTAGCAATGGAGCAAAGCACGAAAGCCTGTGCTGCAGCTGTGGTTGGAAGCAGCTATTTCTCAGGAGTCAAAAATCCACTTTCCCCAGGTGGCCCATGCACAGGAATGGTAATAATTACAACACTAAAAATAAAATATCTGGATCAGACTTATTTTCTCAGAATAAATAATCTGATGCTAATATATTAGGTAGGATTCTTTCGATCCACGGAGTGTAGCCGGGTGCATGGCAAGGTCTGATGCTGACAGGACATCTAGTGGCACACGTCAGCTATTGCCCAGAGAAAGAATCCTCCCAGTGAAACACAGGCTGATTCCAGATATTTTCTGGTACCAGTCCAGATTTCTTTGGCTGATGGCATCATTTCTCTGTTTATTTTATTACCTAAGAGTATAAAATAAAATAAAGAGGAAATGGAAAAGAGGTAAATTCTGAATCACCTCTGTACAAAGATGTGACATTCTCCATTGTCTTGCTAGTATAGTCAAGACTATTGATTTTTCTCTGCCTTTTCACCCTCATTTGCAGACTATTACTTGCCTGGTCCAATCCAGTTGTTTATCTGGCTCTAGATGAGGAAACTTGCACAGCTGTTACTCCATGGGAGTACAGGGAACATAATATTTGAGTTCCAAGAGCTGACAGTACAGGACTCCCCAGTGACCATTTACATTTATTTACATTGACGCTTCCCATTGCATAGTCTTTCAGGGCTTTTTAGCAATGTTTTAGCCTAAAAGCCATTTTAATTGTTGCTATTTATTTGTGTTTGCTTTGTTTCTTGTGTTACTGTCAGTTTGAGCAACAAAGAAGTCACTGGAGAGAGGCCAAATGTGCTTTTTGCTTCCTCCAGGCATGGGTGGACGAGGTGCTGAGGGACATGGTTTAGTGTTTGATAGGAATGGTTGGACTCGATGATCCAGTGGGTCTCTTCCAACCTGGTTGTTCTATGATTCTATGATTCTATAACTTTCAACAAATACAATCACTTAGATGAAAATTTACTTTTGTTTAAATAAAAAAAATTCCACTTCTTGTAGTAGGCGCTACTTCTTGTATAAGGGGGGTTTAAAAGACGGGTAGATAAGGTGCCCGGCGTTTAATATTGCTCCTTCCCCACCAACCCCTTCCCTGACTCCAAGACAGAACAACCCCGCCTCGGTCACGTGACGCCGGCCGAGGGCCACGTGACACCGGACAAGGATCACGTGACGCTGGCCGAGGACCACGTGACATAGGTCACGTGCCCCGCTGACCCGGAAGCGGAGCGGAAGAGGATGCTGACGCTGGAATAAAGATGGCGGCCCGCGGCTCTGGGGCTCCACTAATGCCGGCTGCGGTGGCGCTGGGGCTGGTGCTTCTCTGCGTCGTCCCGGCCGGCGCCCGCGTCCACCACCTCACCCTCAAAGTAAGGTCTGCGCCGCCTTCCGCCCCTGCGGGCTCGGCCTGCCGGGCGGGCTGAGGGCTGCGGCTGGGGCCTGCCCGCCTCCCTGGGCCAGGGCTTGCCTGGTCTCCCCGCTCCCCCAGCTGCCTTCTCGCTGCACTCCGTCCTTTTCCCTGCTTTCCCTGCCTTTTCCCTCCCCCTCACGGACCCTGTTGTGTTTGTTTTTTCCTGTTAGTCTCGTGAGACCCAGTTTTGAGTATTGTGTCTAGTTCTGGAATCCCCAGCGTAATGCTTTTCACTGGGAAAGCGGGAAGTTTCTAAGTTGTCCTGAGGCAGTTTCTGTAATTGGGTAAGAAGGATAGGGAGCTGTTGGAGCGGGTCTAGAGGAGGCTACGGGGATGATGCGGGGGGCTGGAGCACCTCCCGTACGAGGACAGGCTGAGAGAGCAGGGCTTGTTCAGCCTGGAGAAGAGAAGTCTCTGAGAAGACCTTATAGCAACTTCCACTACTGAAAGGATCTGCAGGAAAGCTGGGGAGGGACTTTTTACGAGAGCCTGTAATGCTGGAACAAGGAGAAATGGCTCTAAATTGGAAGGGGCAAGATTTAGGTTAGGCATTAGGAATAAATTCTTCATGATGCAGGTGGTGAGGTGCTGGCCCAGGTTATTTGGGGAATGGGTGTCTGTACTATCCCTGAATGTGTTCAAGGCTAGGCTGCGTGGGGCTTTGAGCACCCTTACCCACTGGGAGTTGACTGTGACCGTGCCCATGGCAGGGAGTAGGACTGGATAAGCATTAAGGTCCCTTCTGACGCAAACATTTCTATGATTCTTTCTCCTCCCCCATCTTGCCACATTCTTTAGCCCCTGTCCCTGCCTAGGTGGCCGTCTTTTTTCATTAGTTGTGGGGAAAGTATGGGAAAGGGCCTTAGAACTGCAGTTGTTTGAAGGTGTAAGTGCTTCACTGCCTGCTAAAAGCAAGATAGAAAGTTCTGTGTGATAAGAGAAAGCTGATCATGGCATGCAGGGAGGCTTCTGAGGGGGCTTTGAGATCACTTTTGCTTTTAGTGCGTGCTCTGTGGCAACATTCATTTCTTGACTGCTGGTTGCTCGACTCTGAAAGGCTCATGGCCATATTACTGGCCTTCTGCATGTAGTTTCTTCACGTTAATTAAGCAATCAGTAGAGACAGAAGAAGTTGGTGGTGGTAACAGCTGCCTGGTTTTGATTTAATAGACTTCTGATTGTGCTTCAAAAGAATGTTGTTGTCTTGTCCCTATATTTAAAAAAAAACTAGTTGTTTGGGATTGTTGATGGGAAGCAGTGCAGGTTGTGGTGAAGACCTGCAGCTCCATGGTGCTGCTGTCTGTTGTGCTCTAAATGAAGAGCTGCACAACTGGGTGATAGGGGTGATGCTTTTGGGGTGATGCTTTTTAAGGGCTTCTGTGTAACTCAAGAAATGCGTTGTAAATCTTGAGAGTGCGATTGTTCATTTTCTTCCTTGCTGTCAACACGCAGAAGCTGATAAACTGCTATTCGATTAGGACTGGTGTTACTGTGTTCTTGTTAGGGAGATTGGCAAGACTTTGGAGGAGCTCCCGTTTAGCCTTGGGGTTGCAGGGAATGCTGGGAGACATTCATGATTTATTCATAGGGAATTTTCCAAACTTATGTTATTGCCTAACGTGCAAAGGTTTATGCTGGTCATGTTATTGCTTTGAGGAATTTGTGACCAGAAGCTGAGTGCTGGAAAAATTTCTCCTGGCGTAAGACTTTTCCTTTATATAGAAAACTTTCAGAGTGGCCTCAAGCAAATGATCTCAGCAGCAGAAGTTACAGTGTCTAGTCACTGTTAGAGCCTCTCTTAACTGCCTGAATCAGTTACTGATCTGTATGTGCTGATTTTTATAGTCAAAGTCAAGTATGGTTTTTGTTTTGTCGGTTTTTTGTGTGAGGTGGAACACCGACCTGCCAAGCCCGTGGAAAGTCAAAGTGCGTTAATGTCTTTGTCCACCTCCTGTATAAACACAAGCTTTATTGTTGGAGCACAGTTGCTCCTTTTCTACTTCATCAGCCGCTTTACAGCGTTTTATGTAAACATCAGGCTCCAACAACTGTACCCTTTCACAGCGAAATCTCCCTTCTAGAGTTCTTGCCATTGGCTCCTTGCTTTTAAGTGTGCTTTGACGCTGTGCCAGGCTCAAGGCCGTAAGGCCGTGGCTTTGTGTGAGTATTTGGTATTGGGTTTCCTCAAACAAGGTGCTATTGCTTAGATTAGAATAGCCTCATTCTTGAGTCTTTGTAATTAGTATGCTAAGGTGAAGCTTTTTTTATTGTTGGGAAAGAACAGCCACAGTCTGAGAGGTGTCCTGTTCTGAAAAATAACTTTTTCTTTATAATATAATAAAAATTATTTATTTCTTCTGAGTTAGAAAAAAGACTTCTTTGAATCTGGCTGTTAGACTAACCTTGTTAAAGGAGACTCTCTTCCTTAGTAGCAATTGTTATCAACTTTATTAGTTTAGGAGTAAAAAACCCTGAACCCTACAAAAATTGGTGTTATATACATCTTTATTTACAGAAATAATTTTCAGAGTTTTCCAGAGGTAGCTGGGATATTTCCCTTGACCAAAAATAAGGCTTCTCTTGTCTTAATAGTTGAACGATGTAGCATGGAAGGCTTATTTTGTGTAGTGCAATGGCAGATTGTCTCAGAGAATGAGCAGGGTGGTCTAAACAAGGACTTAGTCAGGCATGCAGTTATGTTCAGTGCTGCCGAGCAGCTGATCGGACCAGTTTCAAGAAGAACCATCCAACGGATGGCACTGTGTGGCAGCTGTGGTGTCAGTTTTTGATTGGAGTGATTTTCCCAATTAACCAGCACCCAAAAGAGAAGTAAGACTGCTCCTATTTTATGGATTTGTCAAGATTGTTATTTGAAAGATCTTATTTTTCAGTGGTTGGTTGTAAATAGTTGTGACCATTTAATATTGGTTGGTCTCAGGGTTCAGTTGCTCAAGGTGAAAATACCTTTCATGATAATTCATATACTCTTAGACAAATTTTGAGTCTTGCTATTAGTCTCACACAAATAATGAAGCCATTTCCATGTAAGGGTTAGTGCTCTGATGAAACTTTTACTGTTCCTATAGCGTGATCCCAGTTAGATTTTGGGGAAAATGGTAAAGAATATTTTTCTGCCTCTTCTGGTCTACAGAATCTTGGGTACCACTTTCCTATAAATGTATTTAAATGTTGCAGCATCAATTTTTATCTCAAAGAAGTGGGGGAGATGTATTTATTAATTTTAATAGAAATAAGCTGAGAAGCTACTGACTGTGACCTGTTAGTGGCAAGTCCCAGATCCTCCCTTCTCGGAGGGGCAGGCTTAATCATTAAATGCATTCTATGTAAATTAAAATAATATGCATGCTGATAACTCGGATACTTAAGCATTCACCTGTATGGGTTCACACCTTTGTAAAGTTACAGTTGAGTATTTCTGAAGTCAGCAGCTGAGTGATTATAAATACAAGCTGGATTCTTCAGACCTGTTAAACCTCCTGTAAGAGGTGAGACAGTCATTAGTAAGCCGGCGTGGTTAAGCTGTCAATGTCTGGAGTGGTCCGTGTTCCTGTAGAGCGCGGTGTTGCTTGGTGGCAACCTGTGACAGAGCAAGTGGGAGCGTGTAAAGCTGCAGGATTTGTGAATTAAGTCTGTAAACTCCAAGTGCTCAAAGCTGAGATAAAACCAGGGAGGAAAGTATGTGTGTGTTGTTTATTTATTATCTTTTTTTTGGTGAGGAGAATATTTGTGAGCTGGCAGGGGAAATAAACTTAAGTGGAACTGAACAGCTTTTGCAAGTGCTCTCTATTAAGCTGCTGTCTCTGATCGTGTTTACAAGGTACAAAACACCTTCTGGCAGTGTGATGCTGCATCTCCCTCCTGTTCCCCTTGACCCAGTCGCAAGGACAAGCACTTCTCTGTCCAGATGTGGTTAAATACTCGTGGGGTACTGTGTAAACAGCTGGTATTAATCTTCTGTTCTGATTGGGCAATTATATTGCAACAGCATTAAATGGACCAGATGGGCTCTTGTTCAAGCACATTAAGTGACCTAGAACCCGAAGTCAGCACAGCTCTAATACTCTGTTGAACAAAGCATCTGCTGTAAGCCATGTGTCACCAACTTTTTTTTCCCCTTCTGAGCGTTAAGGGTACCATCTGGTTATTTGCCAGGTTAACTTGACTCTATTAGGAAAATCTTATTACGGCTGGATTACAGGTTAGCTGCATCGGGTTTACTGTCCTGCTGTTAGAGTGATATTTATGCATTGGGAATGTTTTATGCAGAGATGTCAAAATTAGTGCTGGAGGTACAGGAAGAGAGAACTTATTGTACTTCCACAGTTTTTAGCTCAGGCTTCCAGTACCTTGTCTAGGACAGTTTGTTTGCCTTCAGCTGCTGACTTTTTCTCCTTGGAGTATTGTGCAATTTGATTGTCTTCCCCTAGAAGAAACCATTTTCCTATTTCTAATGGGAACTTGTAAAAGTACCTTAAGCCGCATTTTAAACTTGCTTTTCAATTTCTGTTGCTCTGTTTCTGCTTTTCATCCAATTAATGATCCTGTAGAATTGAGGGTCCAACCGCATTCCAAGTGCATTTATTGGTTTATGGATGCAAGATAACAGGGATTTGACCTTTCCTCATCTGATGTGGCAGCTGTGTAATGTTTACTACTTTTCATGTGAGGTCCTTCATGACCTGCTTACTTAAATAAAAAAATTCACTGTACTCGAACCTTTATCAGCTGAGTGAAGCACAGAAAAGGATCAATGCCTATAATTTCCTTGGCAGAGTGAAAGGAAGTACGTTATTCTGCAACAAAGGCTGGGAACAGGGGACAGGACTAGAATTTTCCAGTCAGAGAAACAAACACAAGCAATTCTGTTTAAACCCATATAACCAGTTTTCAGTCTTTGTCCTGCTTATATGACACAAGGCCTTGCCAAAAAATCGTTTTGAGGAATGGGACTACATAAGAGATATTCTAATCTGTCCTATAAACATAGTTTTCCAACCTGTTAGGTGTTTGACTGTCCAAACATTGGCCCTGCCTAACAAGGATCTGATGGGGTGACGGTGCACTGTGATACTTGTTAAACATTTAGCTAAACCCCATCTCTCTTGGTTAGGTGAGATCGCTGTAGTTCAGTCTGTTGTGGTGACAGTAGCTGGTGTTCAAACAATAGTTGTCTTGAGTTGTTTGCAGTCTGGTTTTTGGTAGCAATAGTTTCTGATCAGTGATGCCAGATATTTAATTCTTTCCAGACTTCTTTTTGCGCGTATTTCTCAGTAGTATAGCCAGCTAATTACTGATGACACATTTATTTAACGTTTTTGCTGTTCAGGGTATTAAAGAGCTGGTTGATTCCTGTGGCATTATTGGTTATGTCTGAAGGTATCCTGAAGGAATTTGCTCTTGGTGTGGTCAGATGTTTTGCATGAATGCTTAAGTGTCAATCTCTGTCACCCTCTATCCTCTTTGACTGCCGCTGCAGATGACTCTGTATGTCATTTGTAAACTTGCTTTCTTTTTGTACAGGATGATGTGAGGCAGAAAGTCCACCTGAATACCTTTGGCTTCTTCAAAAATGGGTTCATGACAGTCAATGTCAGCAACCTTTCACTGAAGCCACCTGTGAGCCCTGATGACAAGAGCAGCTTGTCGGTAAGTTGCTTGGAGTCCAGTGACTGTGACATTTCATAGACCTGGGAAATTGCCCCTGAACTGGATGCCTTAAGTTGTTTGAGGGACGGGATCCTAACTGGTGATGCTGTTGGCTTTGCTTTCCATGAGCCATTTATGAGGATACGAATATTGTGAGACTTATCCTTGAGCACTAGCCTTTCTGCTTTAAGGACAGACTTTAACTTCAGTTCCTCTACTGAACTCAATGCATGCATTTACGAGCTATATTGAACACAGGTTACCTAAGCAATCCTGTGATGTGGGATTTTTACATTGCTGTCCTGTTATGTTGTAATGCATTCTCTGCTCATCATATCAGTAGATTTCCAGAACAGTGACTCTACTAATTGTTAGATGACTTTAATGCTACATCTTTAGCACATTACGTTGGTGATCTTAATAGAGAAACTGTAATGCTAGGATGCAAAACAGACCTGTGTCCTTACTCTTCTGCACAGTTCAACTTCTTTATTACTAAAAGTATTAGACATTTTCCTCAAGCAAAAACATCTGGAAAAATACTGAAATAAATAAAAACCTTCAGGGGCAGATGGTACTCCAAATTAGTTTGGGTTTGAATTGGTATATATTTTATTTTTGATGGGTGAAGCAACAGGTTTATTATATTTGAATATTTTTTCAGTTGAATTAAGTAATGAGAAAAATACCTGGCTTCTGCCTTAACTGTAGGTTAACTTATTTAGAGAGTAGTATCTTTGAGGTTCAGTGGTGGTTTGGCTTCTGATAGTAGGGGAGCCTGAGCTGTTCTGATTTGACAGATTGTTCTCAATTGTCTTTGTAGGTGGGGTTCAGCTTGGATCGAACGAGGAATGATGGATTCTCTACTTATCTGGTGAGAATGAGATGTGAATTTGCTTTTCTAAGCTAGGGACATCCTGTAGTCTATCTTACTCCAGGAATGGTTGGAAGAAAATAAAGGACAACAGGGGTGGCCCTTGTATATGGTCAGGTTGTTAAGGATAATTCAGTTGTAAAATTTGCTGGACCAAGAATGGTGACGTCTCCCTGGGGTTGAGGGGAGCATGTCCAGTTCCGTATAAACAGAAGGGAACTTAAAAGATGTTTTGCTTCTATTGCCAGGATGAAGAAGTGGATTACTGTATCTTGAAAAAGAAACCAGAACAAGATGTCTCTGTTGTAATCTTACTTCTGGACTTGGAAACAGAAGTGTGAGTAAATAGCGTGCACTATATTTTAAAGTTATTTCTCCTGTTGAAGTTAATGTAACATTTGTGAAATTTCTTTATGGGCTTCTATAGAATCATAGAATCACCAAGTTGGAAAAACCTCTTGAATCATCAAGTCCAACCATTCCTATCTGTCCCTAAACCATGTCCCTGATCACCTTGCCTCCCCGTCTTTTAAATGCCTCTAGGGATGGGGACTCAACCACCTCCCTGGGCAGCTTGTTCCAGTGCCTGATGACTCTATCTGTGTAAAATGTTTTCCTGACATCCAGTCAGAACCTCCCCTGGTGCAGCTTGAGGCCATTCCCCCTTGTCCTGTCACTTGGGAGAAGAGGCCAGCTCCCTCCTCTCTACAGCCTCCTTTCAGGTAGTTGTAGAGAGCAATGAGGTCTCCCCTCAGCCTCCTCTTCTCCAGGCTAAACACCCTCAGCTCTCTCAGCTGTTCCTCATAATGCCTGTTTTCCAGCCCCTTCACCAGCTTTGTTGCTCTTCTCTGGACTTGCTCCAGAGCCTCAACATCCTTCTTGTGGTGAGGGGCCCAGAACTGAACACAGGATTTGAGGAGCGGTCTCCCGAGTGCCGAGTCCAGAGGGAGAAGAACCTCCCTGGACCTGCTGGTCATGCCGTTCCTGATCCAAGCCAAGATGCCCTTGGCCTTCTTGGCCACCTGGGCCACTGCTGGCTCATGTTCAGATGGCTGTCAACCAACACCCCCAGGTCCTTCTCCAGGCAGCTGTAAAGCCACTCTTCCCCTCGTCTGTAGCTGCACAGGTTTGTTGTGCCTCAAGTGCAGGGCCCGGCATGTGGCCTTGTTAAACCTCGTGCCACTGGTCTCAGCCCAGTGGTCCAGCCTGTTCAGATCCTTTTGCAGAGCCTTCCTGCCCTCCAGCAGATCCACGCTTCCACCCAGCTTAGTGTCATCTGCAATCTTGCTAAGGGTGCACTCAATGCCTTCATCCAGGTAATTGATAAAGATGTTGAACAGGACTGGACCCAGCACTGAGCCCTGTATGTGTAGTTTATTTTTTAAGGGGTTACAGGAAAATTAGGAGAAGCTGAGAGAGAAAACATCTGCGGTATAAAATGGTTCAAAAATTCCTGTTGTGTGTTGGAGGGGTAAGTGAGCATAGGGCAGAAGAACTGTACCTTAATTGTGCTGCTAACATGAATCTGAGTTCATAGATCACTTTTGCAGCTCTTTGCACTGAATGTGCTGTTTTACTGCTTGTCTTGGATTATTTGTTTCATGGAAGTACTTTCGAGGCTGCGTTGCTTTCTTTTACAAGAAAAACTATAACTGTGTGGAAACATTATTCCTTTTTGGTAACCAGTGTTTCATTAGAAATAACTAATTTTTCTTCAGCTGCTCTTGTATTTGATGTAAACGTATAGTGCGTCTTCATCTCCACTGATCAGTTCAGTGCTTGCCTGTTCTCTGTGGTAAAATAAAAAAAACAAGTCAAGACAAGTTGATTTTCTTTTATTGGGTGTGTGTGGGCTTTGACAGCCTTATTGTGAGTGTTGATTTGCTCTCAGTTTGTTTGAAATCTGTTTTTTAGGGTGAAGGTACGGTTCTCTGCAGAAGCTTCTTCTTTGCCTAAAATTTCCTTCATATCTGAGGCAAATGGCCCTACCTTAAGTACCACATCACTGAAAACTTCTGAGCAGAGCAGTGATTCTGGTAAAAATCCTGCAAAGGTCAATCCAAGTACAGACAGTGAAGGTAAGCCTGCTAAACCTGATCTCTATGTGCTTCCGCTGCTAGTTCCTTGTGGATATGCATCCAGCAGCGTGTTGTGGTCACATACTGGAGTCCTTTTGGGCTGGAACATGATGCACAGTCTTGTGTAAACCTGCGTGCAGAGCTGCCTTTTGTGTTGGAGTCTCTTCTGCTTGGTGATTTGCGTCAATCGGGTCTGTTGATGCAGCAGAGACCTAACGTGGCTATTTGAGACCTGCAGTACCTGTGAGGTGAGGTTGAGGGACATGGTTCTCCTTCGTCTGGCAAAAAGAAGGCTAAGGAGGAATTTCCTTTCAGGTTTTACTTTGTTAAACAAAATCAGGGCCTGTGTGATACAGTGTTGACACTTGGCATGCTCTGAGTCAGAGGCTGGACTGAATATCCAGAGATGCTTTCCAGCCAGCATTTGTATGAATCATAGAATCATAGAATAACCAGGTTGGAAGAGACCCACCGGGTCATCGAGTCCAACCATTCCTATCAAAAAGGCCTTGATGATGAGTTTGTATGTATGTTTCTAAAGAGCTGATATCTAGTCTGTCACGCAGAAGCTATGGGGATGGAGAAGTAGCTCTACCAGTAACTTCTCTTGGAGGGACAAATCTTTGTCTTGGCTTCTAGACCAGTAGGTGAAAAGATTTTATCATCTTAGCCCTGATGGGATTAACTCTAAACAGTTTGTATTATCCCTTCCTGGACTTCAGATCAGACTGCTCAGCAGTCTGAGTAGTCTGAGTCTGTCTTGGCCTGTTCTGTTCACAAGCTTTGTCACTGAAAATTTTGTACAGCCATTCTAACAAGTCAAGAACAAAGCTGGGTGGCATTGAATAGAATTGGTCTGGCAGCTCTAGTTTTGTTTTTTCTTGCATTAGAAAGTATATTGTGTATATGAACTGCACTGAGGTATGGGAGCCAAAAGGAAAGCTTAAGTCTTGAACTTCTGCTTCGTGGTAGAATGGGATGAACTTATGTTTGAAAAGCTGCTTATGGGAGCAGAGTGAAACTGTGAACTTGGCATGCTGCTGTAATGAAGCCTCCTGTCAAGTTAAGTTTCTTAAGTTTGGAACAGATCTTGACTTGGCAGGGCACCTATGCTTCTGCGGTTGTTTTCTTGATGTTTTTACTGGGGCCTTGCTTAGTAGGGAGCTGAGAACTTTTTCCTTCCCCAGGGCTAATGAGGACTTCCATATGTTTATGGGGCCATGTATAAATGTCTAAATTAAGATTAGTCAGTGAGATTAACAGTATTTGGCTGTAACATTAAAAGTCATAGCTGTAGCCTGTATAAAAAAAGGCTATAGCCTGCATCTGGTATAGTTCATCTGCCTCCTGCATCATGTTAATTGCAGAGGCTGGAAAGCTTCATTGGGTAGGTTTTTGTAGAAGGTGTAATGGTAGAGAAATCTATCCTAGTATTTGCATTTGGAATGAATGCTAATTGTAGGAAGAGTCCTGGGAGAACAAGGAGAGACTGGGAAAGAACCTGTGTTAATCGTTAAGGAAACTGCCATGCAGACAAGTGTAGGAAGATTGGAGTAAGGTATTGGCAGTGTGTAAAAGGTGGTAAAAGGTCTATGAGGATGTCTAAATGCAAACACTAAATGTACAATTAATATTTTTATCTCTAGATAAGAAGTCTAAACGAAGTACAACATCCTCCCAGGTAAGAAACTATCTGTTCTCTTTCAGAAAGGTCCTGGGGCACTACTGCAGTATAAGCAGAGCCAGGGAGTGGAGAGCAGTGTTTTCTGTTGCTCTGCTTCCACTGTAAATATACGGAATGCAGTTTTGATTGTCTGGATGATGTAGCCAGGTATGGTAAGTTACCTGCTTAAAAAAAATCTGTATCTCTTTTCCTTTTCCCAGAGCATAGTAGAACAGGAACATCATGTTCACAGCGAAAGAGGAACTTTTTCATTTCAGGTGAGGCATCTGACAATGTAGTCTTGATGTGTGCAGACTGTTCCTTCACTGTACTACTTTATGAAAAGTAAAACTTAGTTGCTCCCTACAGTAATTAAAACTCTTAATAAATGAATAATTGCTGGAAATCTTTCTTCATTAAGAGGGGAGCTGTTTTAAACTGTTTTTACTGTGATGCAGTTCTTCATCTTAGGTTGAGGCTCACAGGTTTTTCATGTTTACTGTGATGCAACTAGTGCGTACAGGCTTCTAACAACAAATAGCTGTGACCTGGTTATTGGCTCACTTATGAGGGATGATATTCTATATGAAACCAGATTAACGCTTTGTTTCAGCACATTGGTTCACTTGTGATTGTTGGTTACTGTAAAACAAACACTTTTTAAGTTCTGTTATGTGGCACATCTCATCTCCATAACTATCACAATTTGTGTATTTGAGGGAGGAACGAGTAGCTCTTTGTGCTTTAGGGTAAGTGTGATCAAAATTTTGTGCTTCAACATGTTAGACGTACAACACTTCTTGTTGCTATTCTCCTTCCTTGATAGAAATGGCTTCTTACCATGGTGACCCTTTTATGAATGAAAAGAATGCTGACTTTCCTATTTTTTATTTTCAGTTTTATTTTAACATCAGCTCCGATAACCAAGAAGGTCTCTACAGCCTGTATTTCCATAAATGTGTTGGGAAGCATGGGCCAGCTAATGATAAGCAGCTATTTAGTCTTGATGTAAGTATAGCTTCTGAAGTATAATTAACTCATCCTCTTAGACTGAAATTTGCAGGTTTCAGTTCTAGTGTGTGTACTGAGCACACACTGCACATGGGTATATATATGGGGTGGGAAGGGATCCAGAGTTGTGCATTTCATCTCTGTAGTGGCATTTCTGAAGGAAGCAACTGCAGTAAGAACAACTAAAATACTAGGTTTGGAGAAATGTCTCAATGTGAAGACTGTGTGTGGGCTTTGTTCAGTCTACACAGTTGTGACTGGATGCTGTAACGAGATGGGAGCTAAACCAGCTGTTTTGTGTTTCGCTGTGCTCACAAGATCGCATTCTTTTACTTAAATTAAGGCTATTGCTGCAGTATAAATTATTGGTATTTGTGAATTTAGTGTTTTCTTCTTCTGGCATAATTAAAGATGTGTTTTTACAGTGTTGGCTGCATATCTTAAAGGCAATATGTTATAACAAATATCTCTTGTAACACCCAAGGGTTCAGCCCTATGCTCTTTTGAGCCAGAGTGCGTTATCACAGCCCAGGCTTTCCCTTTTTTCTCTTTTCTGTGCTCGTGCTGGCATCTGTACTAGTGTGTAGTGAGCTGTTCTGTGAGGAATCCTCTCATTGACCAATGTAACTCAGCCAGATCAGACCATTGAACTGCTTATTACGTGGTTCTGCTGACACTACTGCAAGGGCATGTGTAGGTGATAAAACTTAGCATTGCTAACTTAACTCAGACTGGACTACTTAAATTCTGCTTCTGAAATTGTGTGTTTAGAAGGCCAAGTTTTTGAATTGCTGTTTGTTGCTTTGACCCACTGAAGAGACTGGAAAAAGAAGAAAACCTGGAAACAAACCTCTTTGGTTGTGTTCAGAGATGCAGGACAGCTTCAGTACTGCAAACTAGTTGTGATGCCTTTTTTTAATGAAGTTCTAGCTGTTTAGGGGCATAAATAGGATGTTAAATACAGCTTCTGTTTTTCAAGTCGCAGGGCAATAGGCTTGCCAGCCGAATGTTTCCTTGACAGGTGAAGAAATCCTTTGTCATAAATCTTAGTGGGTTTCTCAGCTATGTCTGTCTCTCTCTGCACCTAAAATCAGGACTGTGCTAAAAAACCTGCTTGTTTACGCAGGATTGTAGATACTATTTCTGAATCAAACGTAGGCAGGCTCTGAAGTTTGGTATAGAGAACAACTATTGTTTGGGAAAATCACTTTGCCTTTCTGAATTATCTTATGTAACTGAAGCATGGAAAGGAACCTCTGTTCCTTTTTGCTTTTCAAGGAAATTGTTGGGAGTGTAATTGTGCAAAATATTTTGAGATTCTTGAGGATGAAGAGCTGGATTCACTTTTAAGTTTCTCATAAGCCACCCCTTCAGAAAACCAATTTTAAATAAGAAAACTTAGTTGTGAACAAGAATTGTTAACTTGATGCCCTAAAGTGGTTTTTCAACTGTACATGTAACACACTTTTCAATATTCAGATAGAAATTACGGAAAAGAATCCTCAAAGCTACCTCTCAGCTGGTGAGATCCCACTGCCAAAACTTTACATTTCGATGGCAATCTTCTTTTTCATATCTGGGACTGTATGGATCCACATACTTCGTAAACGCAGGTAAGTGGACTAGTTCAGTGTCAGTAACAAGTATGGACCTACCTTGCTTGATTTTTATCTTTTATTCTTCCTCTCCTAATGCCCAATTCATGGTCAGATTTAATCACTTGAAACTCCAAATCTGGGTCAATATTGCATGCCTAATACATGCAGCTTCTAGTTGAAAACAGCTACTTTTGCCAGTATCATTGTTACAGATCATTGTTGTAAACTTATCAGGTCTTGCATTAAGAAATCCATTGTATAGTGTACGTATTCAAATATTTTGTGGCAATGAATAAACAGGAGATTCCTGTAGATGACGACAAGAGGAGAACATTATTTGAAAATGACTCTAAATAGCAAGAAAAACTTGAGTGTTTTTCCTGTATTGAATGGGAGCTTGTGGTAGTGGAGAGCCATAAACTTTTTGATTATAGCTGAAAGTGGTAGGAATTATGAATTGAAAACCATGCTTCTTAATAGTTAAACCATTGCAACAGAAGCCAAGAGCACCTATGATTCCATTCTGGCTTTTCCTCTGACTTAGTCTGGAGTTCACTTGGTGTGGTTTAGTGACTTGGGGTCAGAGTGGTACACGTGTGGATTATGTTCAGCAAGTATTTGAACAGTTACAGTCGATACAAGATGTTCCTATGAAGTGTTGTTTTTAATTAACCCAGATATTAAAAATCAGAGTTCTAGAACATGTAGTTGATACGTTGTTCAGGATATTGCAAAAACTTGGACTGCAGCATTAAAGGGAAACCTACACTAATAGCTCAGCCCAGGAGTTACTGTTTGACATTTATAGCTTCTAAAAAAATACTTGAGCTGAGATTTTTACTGCTATCTTTCAACTGATGCTGTTCCCTCATCTTATCTTCCCAGGAATGATGTCTTTAAGATTCACTGGCTAATGGCAGCCCTTCCTTTCACGAAGTCTCTGTCCTTAGTCTTCCACGCGGTATGTATCATGTCTCTGCCTTAAGCTGTTTAGCTAGGAAGTAGGAACATGGGAATGCTGTTAGAGAAATCTGCTTTGGAGGGGAGAATCAGAGAGAGAGAGAGAAGTGTTTGGTATTGAAGCATTGGAACTGAGCTGCAGTTGTTTGGTGGAAGTGGTTCAATTTTTCAATCAGCAAATTCTGACTTTGAATACAATTGAGATCCAAGTGAAGTGGTGAAGCAGCAAGCATATGAGGGCTGAATGAGTTCCATGAGTTGTGATGTTTTAGCCATTTGAGCCTGGTGTGAAAGCTTGAGCTGTGGTGCTGCTTCAGCAATGTGGCTTATAATAAATGTTAATAAATGGTGACCTTGATGAATGTTTGTAAAATTCAAGAGCACTACTTCAGATGAACTATTATGGTGTGTTGTAACAGACCTAACATAATAAGCTTTAATGGTTTCAATACATAAGTGCCTGTTCAATTGAATTACTTTGCCTTTCCACTGGAAAGGCCTCATAAACAGAAGTAGTGACAACGATTTAATCCTTCAGTGTTTCTGCCAGCCGTGATCTTCACCTTCACGGTCACGACAGCATAACTGCCACGAACATTTCTGTAATGAAATTAATTGAATCTGGTTTCCAGTGAAAGCAGAAAGCCTCTAGTCACCTGATGCAGCTGAGTGTGAACAATGAGTGAATAAATAGGTTACAAATGCAGTTGTTTGAGTGTGGGAAGGATGTAGATTGTGTGTGAGATCCTCTAATACTTAGAAAATACAGTAAATGGAAATGGCCTCATTGCTAAACAAAACTAGAAAGTGGTGGGAGGAACTATTCTCTAAGGTGCAACAGAGCTGAGTTTGTACACACTGTTTGTGAAGTGAAACTTGAAGTAGCTGTCAGGCAGACCTTTTATAGGCATGGGTGGGGTGCTGATGAGCAGCTTGTCAAGTAATGTACTGTATTTTCTGCTTCCAGATCGACTATCACTACATTTCTTCTCAGGGATTTCCTATTGAAGGCTGGGCTGTTGTTTATTACATTACTCACCTGTAAGTGTGTCAAAAGATGATGTGATAGATTGAAACAATGGAATTTCATTCCCTGTGGGGCTGACTGTCCTGATCAAACTAAAAAATTGCTAATTCTTTGGTGCTGTTTTCTGAATGACAAGACAACAGTCAGCCCTGTGGGAAGGAGAAAGCTCTACTAATAGAGGGCAGCTGCAGAGAATTGGCACTAATGTGGGTGGAGATGTAAAAGGATAAGAAATGCTTTGCTTTTCTTTGTTCATACTAGTATTGAAGTATCTAATTTGCTTTTGGTATGAATGGTAAGAGGGTGCAGCTGCCAGTGTTTTCTCCTGTTCACAGTGGTGAATGGATGACTTCCCCAGGAAAGGCTGCATGTATTGACAATTGTGAATAAAGCCCAATATTGCTGTGTGATACACAGTTGTAAGCAAGTGCATCTGCTTCACTGTTGTAGGCACTTGCCAAAATTAAGAATAGCAAGGCTATTGTGTTTGTGGCTTTACTGACTGTAGGAGAGAACCTGGGTAGAAGATGGAGTGTGATAAAATAAAATCTCTCACTTGCAGTGTCTTGTTTCTCTTTCAGGCTGAAAGGTGCTCTTCTGTTCATCACTATTGCCCTTATTGGCACAGGCTGGGCTTTCATTAAACACATCCTGTCAGACAAGGACAAAAAAATTTTCATGATTGTCATCCCACTTCAGGTGAGGACTGAGCAAAGTCAATACTTGCTCTCTTGTGGGAGAGCTGCTTGTGGAAGCTGTAGAGGGCTGTGAATCCTTCACAAAATTTGCTGCGGTTGCTGCTTGTGGAAGCCTGTTGGTTACAATTTCAGTTGAGAGGGGATTCCTTGGGCCAGAGTTACTTTCATAACTGTCTCCGCCTTTTTCCCTATATTGAGTATGAGATAAGGGTGAATGGTGTTGGGAGGTGAACAACTAGCTGTAATGGAGGCTCAAAACTTGAGCTACAAGCCAGTATTAAACTACTAAGAGGAGAAATTAATTCCAAGTGGTCACACCTGCAATGCTTGTGAAATGGGCTTAAGGAAAAAAAGGGGAAAACTGACTTAAGTCTGTTGGGGAAACTCAACCAGTGTGTTCGAAGTGATCAGTGTTTGTTTCCTACTCCAGGAGCTGAGGTAGATAGGAGGGCAGCACTTGTGTTTGTTTTTGATAGAACAGCTTTTCTGCCTTTCCCGGTGTGCTTACATAGCTGTAAAACCAGAAGTATCTAACTTGTGTTGGAGGCTCTTACAGAGCTGAGGTGTGGAGTACAGAACGTGATTGATGACCAGCTAGAATTATCAGCTTACTTCAGAATAACGTGTTTAAATTTTGCTGTATGTGTATCTGCGGAGTCCTGTTCCTATATTTTAAAAAAAATAGGTTTTGCTCTTTTATCTCTACTGATACGATAGATTCAGTAGAGTATATAACAAAAAGGGCCACTTTTGGGCTGTCAGCAGAAATGAGTTCCAGTCAGTCTTATTTCTGTAAATCCTGTGAAGATGGTGCTGAGCATGTGGCTTTCTTGGCTGAAGAATTATTGGTTCTGCAACCCTGGGACAGCTTTTGCTGAATCAACAGCCTGCATGTAGAATCTCCTAGGAAAGCTTCTGAAACTATTAAGTGTGTTTTGTCCTGTAGGTACTGGCAAATGTGGCGTACATTATCATAGAGTCAACAGAAGAGGGGACAACTGAATATGGACTGTGGAAAGAAATTCTCTTCCTGGTAGACTTGCTATGTTGTGGAGCCATCCTATTTCCAGTGGTGTGGTGAGTCACTGTGTGCGTTGTCATTTGAGCACTGATGGCTTGAGCTGCTTCTGAGCTAGTATTGACTGCTAGTTAGAGCTAAGGATACTGTCAAAGCAAGAAGAGTTGGTCCTTTGGAATCAAACATTCTGTTAACTGTTTTAAACTGTATTAGTCAACAGTTCGATCTCACATTGTGGGAGATAGTTGTTCTGGAGATGCTGAAGTGGGGCTAAGGTAAAGTGGATGGCGATTTAAGTGTGGCCAGCACAGCACAGACTGTAGCTGCTTTTGAAACTTGGAATTTTGCTCTTTGACAAATCACATTTTGCTTTACTGAATGAGGTTGGAAACTAGGCTGTTAAATTCTAAAACAATCCTGCTGTTTAAGATCAGTGCTGCCTTCAAGCAGAGTAGCTGCTTTTTTACTTGACTGTTTAGAAGAAATAATCCCACAGGGAGCATTTCTCTGCCCTTCCTTCCACTCTACTTGGCAAGGAATAATGTTGGTTATGTAAAACTTGAGTGAAACACAGATAATGCAGATAAACAGTATTGCTTCTTGCCAGTTAGTCAGAACATCTATCTTCTAAATTCATTTTGGTCTTAATTGGATAAACAGCTGGGTTTAAAGGAGGATATGAAGGAGCTTTTGACTCCTTGGTTTGTAAACACAGGATATTCTTTTTTTTTCTCCAGTATTTATCTCTGAAATACAGAGTGAATATAAATGTCTGTCTAGTGAACAGGTCATTGCTCTAGAGTGTGTAACTCCTTGAGTGCTTGAGAGAATTGTTTCATATTGTGTGTGTTTGAATAAAGGCACACATACATGTTGCTCAGTAGATGGGAGTGAGCTTCAGCTTGTCTTGTGAGGGTGAGTTTCAGCTCTTTGTCTTCCCAGTCATCCTCTCTGTAAGGGCAAATCCCTACACAGTCTTGATGGGCTTCTGCCAAGACTAGGAGCTATCTTCCAAGAAATTTGCACTACCCACTTGTCCCTTCCCCTACTACAGTCAACATGCTGCAGCTCTCTAAGGCTGAGAGTATTTGGGTGTGGTAAATAAAATTGCAGAGATATTCTATTAACTTTAATTGTAGAGAAACTCTGATTTCCATTGATAAAGGTGACTTTTACTGCCACAGCTCTTACTACTGAATGCTAGAATCGATACATCAGTGATATGCTGGTACAAAACTTGCTTTCCCTAAAGGAACAGTGTCTGAAGAACAAATATACTTGGGTGAGCTGTCCTGTAAATGTTTATAGTGCGCAACCAGTGTTCCTGCATTGTCATGGTACTGGCATCAACTGGCTGTGAAGCCCAGGACATAAGTTCTTACCCCCTTTTTCATCTGGTTAGTGTCACTGCAGCTGGTGGGATGACTCATGTGAGCAAGGTGACTAAGACTTGGCCCTTGTATTTACATTCCTGCAGGGTAGCTTCTGTTACATAAGTTGCCTATGTAGACCTGTAAGCTGTAATCAACTATTTAAATGGAAAGAGCTTAAAAGAGCAATAACATGCCAAATACTTGGCAGCTCTCTGAAGAGTAGCTCAGCTTAATTGTGTGAGTGGAAGGCATTATGCTGGAAAATGCCCCAGTTTCTCACTCTGCTCCCTCCCTCCTACAAAGCTTTCTGTGGGCTGAAGCAGGCTTTAGCAATCCGCTTTTTTAATCACAAGGTGATACAGATACTCGAACTAACTGCCAAGCTAGGGGGATGGGGATGAAATCTATGCGGTGCCAAGCACACTAATCCCAGTTAATTACGAACATACCCCAGCCATAAAGAGCTAACGAAACTTGTCGGCATTTGAGGGCTACAATGACAAGAGAGTGCAAAAATTATAGCTTATCTACTCCTTATTTTTTCAGGTCAATAAGACATTTACAGGAGGCTTCAGCAACAGATGGGAAAGGCAAGTAATCTGTCATGTTTTTTCTGGTTTATGCTGTGTGCCATAAGATAATGCTAGAATTTCAAGCACATGGTGCTGATTTGAAATATGTAAACTAAACCTGCCAATCTACCCTATGTTGCTGTCACATTATTTTTCCTCAGTAGGCTTATGGGAATAACTTCTGGAAAATGACCTTTCTTATGTCTTGTGCTGACTATTAGAGCTCATGTGTGGAACTCGTTCTCATATTTGCACAGCTCTGAGAACCTGAGCTGGACATGACATCTACAGCAAATTGTCCTGACAGATTTTCTGCCTTTTCTCAGACTTGAGTGTTCAGAAGCAGAACTAGAAATGAATTGTAGAGCTGCTCACTATTAGTCAAAATAGCTGCCCTTATTTCAATTTCTGCAGAAATCTGTGCCTGTCAGAACAGAAGGAAACAAACCTCATTATGAAACAAAACATAAATTGGCATTCAGTGTCACACAGTTCTTGAGTTGCTTTCCTGTAACTACGGCAGAACTGCTGGGTGGCAGTGGAGCTTGTGATGATTCTGATGCTGAGCGCTCAGCAGCCAGTGTGGGTAAATGAGACACAAACCCTCACTGGCTCCGTGGCCTCAGGTGATCGCACTGTGCCTACCTTGCACTGGGTACTTCTCATCACAAGATGGTGCCCTGGAGTTTGTTGAACTTCCCAACATTCAGCGAAGGGGAAAAGTAAGCTGGCTGACATCAAGGATGTTCAGTATAAAGACTGGACCTGTCCACGGTTCATAGCAATGGATGGAATCCAGAGCTGAGTAAAACCAAGTAGTTATGAAGGCTATATGGAAGTGTAGGCTGGAGGCAAAAAAAAAAAGGGTGATCGAATACATGGTTTGTGTCTTTACAGCACGTCTGTGCTAGGCACAGTAGCCCCTGAAGGACTGTTCAGAGTCCTCTGTTTTGCGGTGTTCTCCATGGGTAACAGTGCTTCTTATCATAAATGTTGCTTGCGGACCTGCTGCTGTTACTATGCTTTACCTGCTGATGTTACCATCTGGTTGTGCAGATCCTGCACGTTCAATTATTGAGTGTTGGGAGGCACTTAGCATGCTACATGAATAGTAAAAGAAGGTAAGGAAAAATTTTTTCAGGGAAAACATAGGCACTAAATTGTGGCCAAGGCAGACACAGTGCTGGGACTCATGGAATACAATGTGGTTGGAGTGTTTGGGGGCCCTTGATAGGAGCCCATGGGGAACAGGTGAATGGCAATGGGATGCCAGGAGCAGAATGTTACCTAATGATGTCATTCTGCTAGTGTGCCTGGTTGAGAAAACCAGAACTAATTTGGTTGCGCTATAATCAAGTAAAATCATTCATGTTAGGCTTATCAATGAGTAGCTTCAATATCCTAGTGGTGTTTCCTGACTGTGTTGCCCTCTTTTAGGTACTTAACAGCCTGTTTTTAGATAGCGTTCCCCTGGGTCAAGTGCAGCCATGACTGTGGTGTGACTGGACTAGAGATGAAGCAGAAGGCTGGTCAGACCTGTGGTCTTTTAGTCTTACAGCTATATTTGTCATAGGCCTTTGTATTAGCAATATACAGTTATTAAAATGGCTTGTTATAAGTAGCAGCGATTTGGAGTTACTAGGTAATGGTCACTTAAACTTATTTAGAAAATCGTCTTTAAAAATAAAGTGGGAAAGCTAGAGGAATGAGTTTAAAGCCATAACTGTCCCAGAAGACAGTTATGCTGTGGATTGCTGGTGAAGAGTAGGCATGGCACAGTGGTACAGCTGAGTTTGAGCTGCCTGGTTGTTTGATTTTTTTTTCCCCTTGAAGGTGACGTTTAAAGCAAAATACCTGACCTACACAGGCTTTTTCATCTTGAACATCCCATTTTTAGAAGCTTTTTTCTTCCCCTTTTAAAAGGGGAAAGAAGTATCACCTTCAGACTCAAGCCAAGTGCATAGCTGCAGCTCCGTGCTCTGTCACTGTCTTTTTATTTCAGTTGGGAGCATACTTTCTAGGTTCTGCATTACATTTGTAGATTAAATGTTGTGCACATTTAAGGAAATCAGCCTTGTAAACTCAACTAGAACTGTTTGAGCTGGAAAGCTGCTCAACTACCACTGCTTTGTTTACAGGCGGTGTGAGAACTGGAAGAGAGGGAGCATGTTGTGGTAAACATGGTTATTGTTGTTTGAAACTCTTAAGTTCTCGGTCGCTGAATCTCTTGAGTCTTATAACCCACTTGTGTGTGTCATGTCATCTGTTTGAGGGAGGAAGCACTGGAAGCACCACTGCAGGTTTTGTTGGTTTTGTACCTCTGAGTGTGGTGAGGGATGTGAAACTCGGTACAGTCTGATTGCGAATGGTTAGCTGTTCCCCTGAAGCACTGTCTTGTGTCATAATTGGCAGCAGGATTAAGGAGAATACATTGTGCTGTGTAGCTCGCAGGCAGCTTTCCCTGCACGCTGTGCAGTGGGCAAATGATGATTAATGCTTTCATGCTTGCCCCCATGTCAGTAAAAAAACATTTGCTGTATTTAGTGTCTTCCTGCTTCTGTACCACAAAAATGCTGTGAGCAAAGAGCCTGGTCCTGCGTGGTGCGGAACACCTTCTGCTTAGCTTAGCTCAGCAGACGCTGGAGGTGATGGCTCTGTGGAGACCCATGCTAAAACACCTCCGCAGCTCTCCAGTGAGGAGGAGGGGGATAGCGTGGGGGTAAACATGCCCGAGGCAATATGTGGGCATCTCAAACCTTTAGATAAAGCTCAGCAATATAGATGTCGAGACCTCAGTGGATAGCACTGGAGAGCTGAAAAACATTGAGAAATAAAATAGGCCAGTTATGTCCCAGTGTGCCACTTCCAGCCCATCAGGATGG
This sequence comes from Phaenicophaeus curvirostris, assembly GCF_032191515.1. Taxonomy (NCBI): domain Eukaryota; kingdom Metazoa; phylum Chordata; class Aves; order Cuculiformes; family Cuculidae; genus Phaenicophaeus; species Phaenicophaeus curvirostris. The sequence continues at coordinate 7,728,327 of NC_091411.1, forward strand.
ATGTAGCAGTTACGTGTTGAAGATACATTCCTTATCCTGTACTTTGGACTTTTTTCTGACCCTGGTGGGGAACTTCAGTGCTAAACGGCTGATGTGTTTCAGAATATTAGATATTAACTAGTGTCCGTGCCACCTTCTCACGCGACAGAGTTGCTGCATCTGTTTGCTTGACCTCTTCTTTCTAGTACAGGAATACTTTTAAGCAGAGTGCTGTGGAGATTATAGGGCCATACTCGGTTTTTCCTGGAGTGGCTTTTTGAAGTTAGATCTACATATATGCTTCATTCTTGGGGAGAATAGAGAACTTCCATTTACTGTTAGGTAATGGCAGAGATTGCATCTTAAATGCACTAGAGTTCGCACAGCACGCAAAGCATTGTTGAAATATTCTTAGCTGTACTTCACCGTGCTCACTCAAGGTGCATTATGGTTTGCCCTTGTGTGCTGTATTTTCTGGACTTGAGCTCCCTATGCCCTTGGCTGCGGTGCTCTTATTCCGATTGCATACCTAGTCTAAAAAAGGTGGTTTTTTTCATCAAAAAGCCATTGCCTGACAGTGTGCAAGGCTATACTGGATGGTCTGATTTTCTTTTTCCCTATCTCATAGACTGTCTCAGCATTAAAATTAGCACAGGGGGGCAATCTGAAAAAGAGACTGATTATCTGAATTGTGTGGTGTGATATGTTTTGATTGCTGCAGATCAGGCTATTGCAGGTACAAGCTGTTACAAATGGAGGTAGAGAGGGGAAACTGAAGGAAGCAAGGTATAGATGTTATAAACCTTTCTTGGAGGATGGCTTTTATCTTTTTAATTACTTTATGAAAGAGGTGGAACACAAGTATGGATTAATTTGTAAGAACTTGGTATAAACTGTCTATTTTTTTTTTACCTTCTCTGTAGTTTACTTTTCCTTGAAGAATGGTTATCATACTCAAAACATAAATTTACTCAACCTTCACTGCATGCTGTGGTTGCTGCTGTGTTATCACAGCTTTACAGGTTGGGACTGCAAGTGATTTAAGTTGTACGTGATAGCTGCTGGCCCAGCCTCTCTGCTTGCAAGTGTCGCTGTTGGTGTCTGGACTGCCTGGTGAAGGTGAATCAAAGTATAAAAGTGTCCAGCATAGCAGAACTCAACTGTTACTGCTTGGAGCACATTCAGCCTGTGAAAAAGGAATTCACAGGCTGCTGATGCCAAGCAGCAATGATTCTGGACTTTCTCCGGAACAGTGTGTGCTGTAACTTTGAGCTGTTTGAAAAAAAAAACCCAAAACTGCCTGAATTTTGTAGACGTGCATTAATACTGACTTTAGTATCTGGTAGTGGAGAGAAGTATTCCTGAAACTGAGGCAGCTACAGAAGAGCAACTAGTTGTGATAAATAAGCAAGCCAGCTCGTAGAGGTGGTTCTTTAGTCTTTCTGCTTGGTGATGATTGTCTTTATTTCTTTTTTCTTCCCCCCTCACCCTTCTTTCCTATGCCCAGCCATTCTAACTCTCTGGAAGTACCAACCTATGATACGTTGGTATTGATTATCACAGTGAGTGGGTGAGATCTTGAGCTGTGCTTCATCAGCTGGGAGAGGTGGCATTGTGACACTTCGGTTGGCAGCCAGATATTTGGCTTCGCTATCCTTTCCTCCTATGCACTGCCTGAATCCAACAGGAGTCACTCCCCAGCTTAGTTGTTGACTGCAAAGCCTTGATGGACTGGCAGTTTGAATCACAGCTGTTGAGTTGGTGTTCCTTTAACTACAAAGCCTGGTAATTCTCATGGCCTGTCATTGCACCAGTTGGTGGCAGTTTTGAAGATGAATGCATTGAGTTCGAAATAGATCCTTCTGTGTGCAAACCGGTATGCGGTAAATCACAAGATCTTCATGGTCCCACTTAATGTAGCTCTCCTTTAAATAGTACAATATTGCTTCCCTGCTTCATGATTTAATGAGTTTGTCCTACATATTTATGCACTTTAATCTTTCTCCAACTGTGTTTTGAAAAGCTTTTAATGTTAGGTTATGTGGTAGAGCACTAGACCCATGAAAATCCATAAGTTTTTGCTATTTAAATGTGGAAACCTAGCTTTTGTGAGGAATAAAAATGAGGGAGAAGTAGCTAAACCAATGTCTCAAGGCTAGATTTAGCTGGGGATTTAGTCAGATTGTTTTTCTGACAGTTCCAGGTTTGGCCATCTGTTGCCTAGGGAAGTGCTCTGTGCTTAACTGCCGATATTGTACAGATGCAAATGTAGAGCTTGGGCACTGCTTTCTGGAGTCCAGAACTGTATATTGCAAAGTAGATGCTATTCTATATTTAGCGGTTCATACTGCAGTCCAGAAGGGAGATTCCTGGTGCTCCTGTGCTGTCTTGTGCCCCCATGAGCACAGTCTTGCCCAAAGCCAATGCAGTCTGGTATCTGGATGAGTGGTGTGCAGTGCACCTTAAGCTGTGTGGAAGTAAACCTGGTATTCCTCCACAAATAAGGTTTGTTTTTTCCCTCTTGAGCTCTGGCTCTGCTTTCTCTTACTGTCATTCCCTGTGCTCTGTCAAAAGCTAAACATACCATTTGGAAACACGTAGAAGCCACTAGCCAGCTCTAAATCAAGCTCTTAGCTTAGTTTTATCTACCTGTCAGTCAGTTTATGCCTTGTGTTAGTCAGGTACCGTTGTTATAGTACATCTGCTGGAGGAGGGTTTGTATCTGTCTCGAGGTGCCTGTAGCTTTCAGTGGTTTTGCAGGAACACTAAAGGTAAGTTTTGAGAAGTTACTCTTGATCCCTGGATTGTGCAAAGTAGGTCTATGACAGAATGTTGTCTTTTCACTGTAGCTTATGTAGTGGGAACTGTAACAGTTTGACATCTTTCTGTAAGAAAAGCTTTTTGTCACAGAAAGTGAAGCATTTTTGGTAGCTGTCAGCCTTCCTTTTCCTGGTGTGTAATAGTGTATTTTGCACTGTTATGAACCTGGAAGAGTTTACATCTGTAAATACATGCAGCCTTTTATAAATGTGCTTCTTGCAGTGGGCAGTTTGTTGGAGGGGGTGCAGGTGACCTTAGGCATTATGTGTTGCACTTCCACATCTGATTAAAAAAAATCATGAGGGCTTGAGGGAAGTACCAGTATGTATGTGACAGTGCTTTCTAACCGGCAGCTTGTGTTCATTGACTCTAAACTGCATCTCTGTAGGCTGTCAACATATCTTGGACTCTTTGCCTCTCTTGTTGTCACAAAACCACCAGGAGTCTGTATTTGTAATTCTGCTGTGCTTCTCAAACCTGGCTCTCAAACCAGAGCTGACAGCTGTTCCATCAGCTGCTGACCTCTGCTTGTTCACATGAATATCTGCTCTGTTCCTCAAGAGCCGATGTAATCGGTCCTGTAAACGCAGGTTAGCCCGGGGCCTTAGCTCACATCATTTGTGCCTGAAACGTGCGTTTGCTATGAGCTGACTTGCCATTTCACTTGTAAGTTATGACTGAGCCATAAATGACAGAGGATGCTATGTAGACGTTAAAATATTTCTGCTACTGTTCAACGAGATACAGTGGTTCCTAGAGCTGCAAGCGCTTCAAAGTCTCTTAGGTCAGCTGAGGACACAAAGCAGGTCAGGAAGTGTTCTAGAAAGGACCTGGATTTTCTAGGAGGTGTTGTCAAGTGCTGTGTAGCCCTTCTGGCAGGACTGGGGTGATGGCATGTAGTTGGCTAGCTACAGATAAGCATTAGAGAGAGGTTTTATATTGTAGAGTGCATGCATGTAAAATTTAGTGTAAAAGTGATCTAAGAGTTACCTTTTTAAGAGGGAGTTCACTCCAGCCTAGGAGCTGCCCAGTACCTAGAGAAGCCAGATTGGCGCTCCTTGGAGCCCAGTGGGTTGTGGGGCATACCTTCTATTCTGGGGTTACTCAAGTCCTACTTTTGAGCACTTACCTACCTTATAGACAAGTATTAAAAGAAACTTTGTCTCATTTTAATTAATTTTTTGATGGACTTTTGTGTTCTCTTGATAGCTGCCATTAACCTAGCAAAGCTGAAGCTTTTCAGACATTACTATGTTATGGTAAGTAAAACATCAGTACACATACATACAGAACATTTAGAAGCTGTTCAAGCCTTTTGATGGATTGCTTGTTGGAAGTCACTATATCCAGTGGATGTGGTGGAGATGTTCCCAGTTCTGTTGCAGTGCTGTCCTTTGGTACTTAAAATCCTCACAGCAACTTCCCTTCACTCCCTTCTGTCTATCTTTAATTTGGTTCCATCTATTTGTAATGCTTACTAATTTCCTCTGGAGACAGCTTGAGCTGCCAGTTGAATTGATGGGCTTGAATAACGTACTGTAAACTTGCTAAAAAATAAACTTGGGACCAAATGGTGCCTTGAGATGCATACGTGCAGTTTCTGGTTAAGTCCATGGGAGCCGTGAGCTTACCTCCCAAGAGAGCACAGGCTTCTTAATGATTTCCAATGGCCTCATTTCAGACTCTTAGGAGTGATAAGATAAATTACAGTCTTCTAGTTCTACAAAATCTTAATGCTTAAAGCATTTTTCAGCTGTAAGTTAAATAATTTTAGTTGTTTGTATGTTCAACAAGCAGCAGAGCCCTCAGACTATATCTTCCATGCTTATCAACGAGCATAGTAAGACTAATCTGACATGATGAGTTGTATGGCAATTGTTTGAGCTATTCTTCTGTAAAAGGTTCTATAAGGATGCTATTCTTCTCATTCATGCTTTCTCCTTTTCCTTCCCAGATCGTGTGTTACATTTACTTCACGAGGATCATAGCAATTTTCATAAAGATTGCTGTTCCATTCCAGTGGAAGTGGCTGTACCAGGTATTTGCCAGCAAAGCAAAATGCATCCACTCCTTGATTTGTTGGGTTTTTATTTATTTATTTGTTTGTGATATTCTTTAAATATGAGTGTACCAGAGAAAGATCCATAAATTGTTCCTTGTGTTGTAGGGACTCTCCACCCTCACCCTTGTGTTCCTCATGTAGTAGAACATCTCAAAGCCCAATGCTTTACCCCATCTTCTCCTGGCTTTTATCACTGATGTGCCTAAAGTGGCAGGAATATATTTTTAGTTCTGTGTTTGTCCAGCAAGGCTGCTGGATTATACATGAGATGTCTGAAAGTAATTGCATTATTGATTTTTGTCTTTCAATTTAAAAATGTCTGAAGGAAATTAATCAAGAACATACAAAGGAGAAAAACTAGTTGGATTTGCCCTGTGTAATTGAGGCCCCCGGGAGCTGGTGGAATAGGCTTTCGTTCTTCATCTACAAGCTGTATTTGCCAAGTGACTTTTAAATACTTGATTTCTTAACATATAATCCAAGTAACTGTGCAGGGAGTCATTGGAATACATTAACTGTTGAAAATATTGAACAACTTGGGGATGATTATTTTTTTCCCCATTTAGAAGGCAAGCCTTGCTGTAGTTATTTCAAGTCACTGGAGTGATGGCTAGAACTGTAACTGTATTTAAAGTGATGGGGAAAGTTGTAAAAACAAAGGTTGACAGACTTTAGCCTGGGATTAATGATACCAGGATATGGATTACTTTATTTCTGCTGTGGCACTGGCTTCTTGGCCATTAAATCTTGAACTTTATGAACGAGGAGAAACGTTTTATGACCATGAAGGATTACAGGACTGGACTTCAACATTGTCTTTTTACTTGCAGCTGCTGGATGAGATGGCCACACTTGTGTTTTTCGTCCTCACTGGGTACAAGTTCCGTCCAGCATCAGACAACCCCTACCTACAGCTTTCTCAAGACGATGAGGATGACTTAGAGATGGAAGCTGTGTAAAACCCCTCTTCTTTATTTGTTGATTTTTTTTTTACCTCTTCACTTGATTTGAGAAGATGAATGTTGAAAAACGAGTGTTTAAGAACAGTTTACTTTAATCTCTCTAAATCCTTCTTTGAAAAAGATTAAGATCTGCCCACACATTTAAGGATCAGGTGTCTATTTGATGTGTATTAAACTACCAAAGAGATACGTGATATGCATAGGAGCCTCTGAGCTGGGTTTTGCAGTAGTGTGGAATAATCTGGTAAAGCTTTTCGTGAGGCGAAGAGATGCCCATGAAAATACCAGTTTAAAAAGCTTCTATTTAATCTGTTACTGAACACCAGTGAGCCTTGCAGATTGTCACTAATGCTTCATATTTAAAAAAGCAAACAATCAACTAAACCACTGACAGCAGTGAACTACCAATCCACAGAATATGGTGTAAGGTCACTTCTACCCTGAAGTTCAGCCTGTAGCTTTGCAGAAATTTATATTCAGTAACACTGAGCTGTGGAGGTGGATTTTTATTGACACTCTACCCTGTTCTATTCCTTGCGGCTAAACCACGAGGCACCACAAACACAGCAGGACCCAAGATAGTCTGAAAAGTTCATGTGAGGCTCAACCTAAGTCCCTGTCATTTTCTTTGCAGTGGTTTTCTGGGGATTTAAAATGAGTGGCATTTCTGAATCTGTAATAGAAACTGCCCTCAGAAATTCAGCATGCCAGGAGTGTTGAATACAGCTATAATTGCCACAGAATCTGTTGCCTTAATAGGAGCTGAGCTAACCTAATCTTTTCAGTAGTTACACACTTCATGCATAATTGCAGTTCATGTACGGGCTCAGAAGCCTGTTCTGAAGAGTTGATTTCCAGTTTGGCAAATCTCTCTTACTTCATTTTGGATGAAACAAATCAATGCTCCAGTTTTTATTGTGGGGGAAAAGAAAGTCAGAATGTGTTTGTCCTCCTAGTTAGCTCAGAAAGAAATGGATCTTATTGGGGAGTTTCCTCAAGGAGGTATGAGGTAGAATCCAGCCCAAAATCTTGTAGAATCTTAGAATGGTTTGGGTTGGAAGGGACTATAAGGTCATCTAGTTCCAACCCGCTTGCCATGACACCTCTCACTGGATCAGGTTGTCCAAGCCCCATCCAACCTGGCCTTGAACACCTGCAGGGATGGGGCAGCCACAACTTCCATGGGCAACCTGGGCCAGTGCTTCCCCACTCTCATCGTGAAGTAATTCTTCCTTGTGTCTAGTCTAAATCTGACCCTCTCCAGTTTATCCCCAATGCCCCCAGTCCTATCACCACAAGCCTTTGTAAACAGTCCCTCCCCAGGTTTCTTGTAGCCCCTTCAGGTACTGGAAGGTCACTCTAAGGTCTCCTTGGAGCCTTCTCTTCTCCAGGCTGAACAAGCCCAGCTCTCTCAGCCTGTCCTCGTATGGGAGGTGTTCCAGCCCTCTGATCATCTTTTTAGCCTCTTCTGCACCCGTTCCAACAGTTCCATATTCTTCTTATGTTGAGGATTCCAGAGCTGGGGACACAACTCCAGATGAGGAGTCAGGCAAGGAGTTTTATTTTTCACCAATCTCTCTAGTAACAAATGTTTCCAATTTGTAGTTATTTTTGCTTTGGATCCATAACATCTGTCCTTGTTGGAAGTAGAATCCAACTGGTGGGCAGTGACCCTAAAAGCACTATCACTTAAAAGCACTTAAATGGCTTATGTAAGAAGTTGATTTCAGTCTGAGACTTGGAAAGTAAGCATCCACATTAGGAAGACACTGTCTGAACTCGAAGATGTGGCAGGATTTGTGATCGTATAGAAATGAGCGCTTTTTTTTTTTTCCTTCTTACAAGATTGCCTGTTAGAGTGGATTTCAGCTTTGCGTGACATGCTTAATGAAATTGTACTTGGGTTTTCTTTTTTAGGACTAATAATATGGCACCTTTCACATGTAGCAATTTCAGTAAATTGGAGAAGCTGCTAAATTTAACACAATCTGCCAAGAATAAGCTGGAGGAAGTTTAATGACCTAATGAAATTATTTACATCTTGCTGTAGTGAAACCATTACCAGAAACTCAGGAATTGGAATTCCTTGTGAGATTTTTCCCAGTAAGGCATTTTGCTCTTTGCCATGGGAGTTTCCATTGTTGTGCTTTGTGGGTTTGTTCCTCTTAGCCTGGCTTGAATTTTTCTGATCTGATTCACTAGAAGTTTTACTCCATTTGGGCACTTGGCAGGGTATAATCTGCAAGAGTCCTGTTCTTCCATCCTCAGCTGCCTAAGGGAGATTCAGTGTGCACGCATTTGAAAAGTGTGGTGTTTGCACATTCTGTGACAGGTGAAGTGCTGCAATCAAAGTGCATTCAACTTCTCATTGACTTGGTCTTGCTGGTCCTATTTTTGCTTTTATAAATGTTAAAGGTTGTTTCTGTGGAGGAAAAAAAATATTAAGGCTTGTTGGAGCAAGTGACTAAGTGCCTGACAGCATCCTGACTAACCATTGCATGAGTGTGCTTTATCTTTGATGTGATAAATACCCTTCCCTTCAGAGGCCATTGCAGAAGTTAAAAGCCTGCAAACTTCAAACTTCTTGGTGTTCTGCTGTGCTGTACTGCTATGTTTTATGGTGGTATTCCTCTCCCAGAGGGGTTTTTGTTAAAATCAGGCTCTTGAAAGCATTTGCTGCAGAATCATTCTCTTCCTTTAGACTCAACGCTTGTATGAAGCAATGGAGGGGAAAGCCACGAGATCACCAAGCCTGCTTTCCAGGCTTGCATGCCTTCCAGTTAAAAAAACTCACCAAAATATTTTAAGTGCAGCCTTCTAGTTCATGCCTCTTCTCATGCAGTGCAAACTATACAAAACTCAGTCTGGCAGTAAATATAAATATCACTAAGGACAGTGTGGCAGTCTGCAGAGTTTCAAGACAAACTCAAAGACGATGTGTCTGTGACAGAAGCAATGTAAGGCACAAATCCTCCCTCTGTAAATCCTTGTGACTCTTAAAAATCAAATATAAATCAAGAACAGCAAAGGTAACTTGTAGTAAGTCTTTTCAATGAGCATGCCTCTCTCTTTCGGAGAAAGCATCCACAAATGCTGTAGGACTTTATCTTCACTTATACCCGACTCAATAGAAGTTGTCCTGGTGGACGAGAGGTGGGTGTGACTAACCCTCAACTAACGACTAGTCTGTTCTTTTTCAAGAAGGGCTGATAGCCATTTGTCACCAACAAGGTGGCTTTCTGTGTGTTCTGTGCTGGGTGGCCTCTTGAGCCTGTTCTGTCAGGATGTGGGCTCGTCTCTGACAGTTTGTTAGATTCCAGTACTCTGTTTGAAAAGGTGCAGCTACACTTGGCAGAACGAGTTGTCATGCAACCAGTCCTAATGTTGTTTCTGGGGCACAAACAAATATAAACAGTTCAGTAGATAAGGTTAAGTGAGGAAGGGGAAGGGAAGCAGCTTGGGGTTGTCTTTAACCCCGACAGTACGTGATTCCATTAGCTTGGTCTGTTTGCCTTAAATGTCCCCAAGTTCTTTGCTACAAATCTTGGGTATGATGTTCATAGGTATGTGTGAGGCTGAAGTAGTTCCACTGGAGGAGGAATTGCAGGAAAAGCTATTAATGGTTTTGTTCTCAGTTCAGAAAATCCATCTCACTCAGTGCGTGGAGACTGATGTTGTTTGTTCTTTATGCCCTAAACAGCCTCAACACAGTGAACTGTTGTGGCAACACTGATCTATCTTTGCTTACGCCTTTGGATCTGGAGTTTCTCACTGTGTCATGAGGCAACCTGTTCTGTGCTGAGACTTGAAGTCCTGCTTGGTTGCTTTTCTCTGCTTTCTCTCAGGCTGTGCTTCATGGCAGACTGATTCATGACACTCTTCATTAGAAGTGATTTTCTTTATCTAACACATTTCCCATGCTGAGATCAGTTTTTTGCTCAGTGAGTGATTGGTTTTCACTCCAGTTTGCAATAGCTTAGGAAGGGTGGCTGCTGCCAGTATTAGTGTTTCTTGTTGGACTATAAAACAAAAAAAAAAAACAAGAGAAAAGACAGCTGAGATCCACCACCATGGAGGCCTGAAAATGCTTTTGAATGCTTGGCATTCCTTGATATCTTGGCCACAACAGCAGGACAACTTGCTTGAGGAGTCCAGCCCAAAATCTCTCCCAGTTCTTTGTTGTTGCAAGACGAGAACAATAAGTGGCCTTTTGGGTAATGAATGACATGACTTGACCTGGCTGTAATAATCAGTAGGTAGCTGATCATTTTTTCCCTTCATGGTAGCAGTCTTTTGTCTCTTAGCCATGATCTCCAATCTTTTTTTGTCATTGTCTTGGTGTGTAATGGGTTTGTAATTGTATTAAAGTACAGTGCTAAAATCTCGACTGTGTGCCAGGTGGGCTCTACCAGCCGTGAGTCGTGTTAGGACCACTTTGGGGTTGTGCACATGTGAAACTCCTGTTTGCATATCCCAGTGTGTCTGCTGTTGCACTGCTATGTTAGTGGCTCACTTTTGGTTTGTGATCCATTGTAGTTCTCAGCTTCTCCCTGAAGAACTGATACAGACCCCGTTGGTCTGGAATTAAGAAGTTGATTATTTCTGAAGAGTAAACTTTGTAGCTGTCTTGCTGTGTTGTCCCATATTTCTCAGATGATTGCTTCGATTTGCCAGAATCCTTCTGTGTGTAGTCTTGTTCTCAGATATGTAACTCTTAGTGCTGCAGATTTAATAAGCAAGTTCTCTATTCCATTACCCAGGCAATTACTGAAAATACGGAGTAGAAGTGAAACCAGGACAGACCTCTCTGGAACTGAGCTCAATGTTCTTTCATTTTTGACAGGAAACCATTAAGTCCATCTCAATATATGCTTTTCCAATTAGTTATGCATCTACTTTGGTGACTTTGTCTAGTTCATGTTTCCCTGGAGTTTTCCTATGTGACTGTGGGGAAAAACCTTTGTCAACAGGGAGAACTTAAGAGATCTACAGCTTCTCTGTGCTGATAAGCTTCATGTGGTCTCTTCCAGGCAAATGTTTATTAATTCCATCTTCCTTGTTTAAGCGACCTGCTTACTTTTCTTCCTCCCCTCCCTTTTTTTTTTCAATTCCAATAGGCAATAAAGTTACTATTTGATGTGTTCTCTTCTGACCCTTTCCCTGTTGCCTTAAACATGAGCTCATGTAGCTAAAGTGTCTGAACCACTGACAATCCCAGCACTGCCACGACTGGAGTCGCTGAACATGCCAGTTTGAGTAAATTACTTCTACAGTACATGAGCAGAAGCTGATATCTAACGTGGAACAAAGGGTATTATCAAAGAGTGTGAGATCATTAGAAGAGTGAACATTACTTCTCCTCTTGGGTGGTACTGTGGCAATGTTGTTAGCTGGTCTGATCAAATGAAGTATTCTTGCGTAGTAAACAGCAAGGGGAAAGCACGTGCAGACTAGCAGCAACATCTTTGAACAGGACAGTTCTAGCTGTGCTTCCAGGCATCCCTTGTGAATGCTTTGAGCTATTGGCACTCTTACTTTCAGCATCCAAAATTACCTGTGCAGCACACTTGTAGGGAGGAAGTACCTGTGTGGAATGAGAATCTTATTGTGCAAATGAATAAAGCGAATGTCTTGTGCATGCGAATAGCCTGTTTTGTATAGCAACACAAAAAGCTACTGAGCTGAAAAGCTTGTTGGGAGAGCCAAGGTAGTTCTGAGAGGAGTGATGCTGTTCTGGCTGGATGAACAGTTCAGTCTGCCTAATGTTTGAATGGTATGAAGTTGTAGATGTAGTTGCAGTGGTCAGATTTCCATGCAAAATTCGGAATTGGATGCCATAAGAAGGGTGGCCTCTCTCTCCTGTTTTGTGCTGCTCATTGAATAATTTTGCTATTAACAGGAGTTTGTGTGCATTAAGCTAATAAGGTTCATTTGTGGCACTGTCCCCCATGTGTGCATTCAAATAATACGTTGAACCTATTAAAAGCAGTGCAAATGCTGAAGAAACTATGTAATGCACAGAATTAAGGGTGCTCAGTTGTATACCAAAATGACTTTTAAGCAAGCTGCTCAAACTGTAGCAAATGATCACCTATTTTAATTATCCCTACTATCTTCTTTCACATATCAGCAAATATGATTTGCTCGTTTAGTTTAATGATAGATGAGGGGGGGCTTGATGTTCTCAAGTACAGTAGCCTTGCTTCCACCCCCTATCAGTATTGTCCAAGATGATACCTGGCCCTCAAAATGATAGTGATAGGAAAGGCCAAACCTCAAGAGGGTTGAGTCTTGCTTGTGAGGAGCTTGAAGTGTTATTTATTACGCACAGGAACACAATTCTGGGCTATTGGTCAAATGGGTGTCTCGGTTCAGGTTGGAGTCTCTGATGTTTCTCCCTTCTCTTCCAGGGTGACGACTTCTGGAGTGATGGAAGGCATGAAGAAGGTCAAGAAAGTGGTGAATGGTTCGGCAGAGCTACGGGGCGAGTGGGAAAGCACGGCATGACGGACTGGGCTGAGGCAGCACTTTCAGAGAAACTTTTTTAATTTATTAATATTACTCTCAGTGGAAAGGGAGCAACTGGCACTTCCCAACACTGAAACTGTGGCGTGGGGTGTGTCTAAGGGGAGCAAAGCAGTGCAGAAATACAACTCTTCCTCTCATCATAAGAAAATGGGATCTCTTGGTACCTGCAAAGAGTGTGAAGCTTTCCTAGGGATTTGGGGTAGCTTATTCTTTTTTCCCCGCTTTCTGGATCGATTTGGTATTCCGAATTGTTTGCAGTTGCATTCTTCAGAATGTGGAATACTAATATGGAAAGAGACCTGTAGTGTGTATCTAAAGTATATATTTTATATAATGCTTATATATATCTCTGTACACACTTCCTATGTAACATGTATGCTGGGAATTATGAAGTATTGGAAGGTGGGAAAAGAAGATAAGAGATGTAAGTATTTATACTGTTTTTCTTTTTTTTATAAACCCTTCTTTTGGCTTGGACAAAACATTGCAAAACAAAGGAATAGAAACAACTGCAATTATTTGAGAGAGTAAATGGGGTATTGGATCAGATGAGTTCTGCCGCTACTCGCATCAGCAGGAAGGCTGATAAGCATCTTCTTGTCTTTATCCATGCAGGTATCCACTTGAATATGTCAGGGTTTCAAATGTATTGCTATCCAGGGAGTGAGTAACTGTTCTTCCCTAAAAGCACCGGCCTGTAGTGCAATCAGCACTAAGGTAAATTTTCCACTGTTGATGGAGTTGCTCTTGATTCACACCCACCTGACAAGAAATACACAAGAGGTGTAAGACTGATGCTTGCTTTTTTAGAGGTCTGCCATGCTATCTTAAAACATTTAATTTCAAGCTGTGACCCAGAGCACTTTGATCTGCTCTATAAGATATTTTCAAGGTATTTTAAAAAGATGCTTCTTTCTGGCACAGTACAAACAGTACCAAAATCTCCAGTGGAAGTCTGTCTAGCAAGTGTAATGCAGCATATGTCTCTAGTTCACCATTATCCTGATTTCCTTAGCCTCCCTGGGTGATTACTTGTACCTTTCTGGCTGTGTAGGATTAATGATATTGCTGTTTGAGGTGAGCTGAACTTGTCAGCATAGTATTGCCACCAAAGCCAGGCACCTGCAGTTTCCAGTCCTAAATGTTTTCTGTCAGGGAAGGAAAAGATTATGACCAGAACCTCAGTGCAGAGGAGTACAGAGGTCTCTACTATTACCTGCAGACTTGCAGTGGAGTCTTTTACAGACGTGTTACAAATGCCACACGTGTTTTATCTGTAGTGCCCTGGTATTGTTGGTAAGGCAAGCTGGTGTCCGTAGCTATAGTAGGAAGGCATAACAGATAATTGTTAATCTTGAGGGAGATGGAAGTGGCTCACTGATGTAATGAGGGTGAGCTTTAAGAAAAATAAATCAAATTTAACTCTCTGACCCACTGAAGCCTTAATGTTCATGTAGAGACATTGACATATAGTGCTGTTGAGCAAAATGCTTCTGTCAGAGTGGCAGGGATAGCCATCGGCACAGAGCTGTGGATGTACCGCAGCTTTTACAAACTCACTTAGGAATTGCTTTTTTGACTGAAGAGACTAACCAGTTGGGCCCCAGAGATGTAGAGGACTGTTAGCAACTAGGGTTTTTATTCTTTAAGTTTAGAAGGGGGACTTTCTTTGGAACCTTGAACCACTTCTTTCTTAGCCTTGAACAGAGTTTGTAGAGCTCTTAAATGAGCAGTCCATACCAAGATTTGCTGTTTGATGAGCAACGTTGTTTTCTCCAGTTGCTACTTCTCTTCCCAGGTGTTGGTTCCTGCTTTGATACCTGGAACTGTTTTTTTCTTCAGGTAAAGCATGAGAATAGCCCTCTTCTATGTCTTCCTCCCCAATTTATAATGTTTAGTGATCACAACAGTGATAGTTTAACTTCTGATGTCGTTGTCTTGCAATGATACAGTTTTAGTTCAGGGAGCCTGCACCACTAGCAAGGCTGTTGCGTGACCTTTTAGACCTCCTATGTGAAGAAATGTTCTACCTATTAAGTAGCTGAAGTCTGAGAAATTGGACTATAAGCAGACATCGGCAGTCCTAGCTCTTTTATACACTTAAGAACAATATGTGAAAAACTCATTCTCTCTTGTTCTACACAGTTCTGTGTGGAAATGTCACTGTCTGCATCCCATGGGCCACTCAAACAGGCTGCAAACTTTGTTTGGAGTAGTTATCCTGGAGACTTGAAGCCTGTAAGGGATGAGGATTTGCTGTCAGGAACACAAGTGCAGCATCGCTGGTAAACTGGGCACTGTGCTGGCGTAGAACCTGTTCATGCATTTTGCAAAGGAGATGGGAAATTCTGATGGATGCGGCGTTTCACCTAAATGCGTGAGAGACTGTTCTGGGATCCCAGCCTGTGCTAAGCTTGGTTCATACAGCTACCAACTTCATACCTCAGCATCGGTGGAGTTGCTGATTTGGCAAGTGCTTTTACCTTAGTCTTGGATTTCTTTTCTTCATATGTACTTTTTTTCTAAAATTGTGTATGGTGTAGGTTTATCTGCCAAGTCCCTGGCTCAGTAGTCAAAGTCCAAAAAAAGGATGATTTTTTAATATTTTTTTTTTCTCTTGGGATGAAAAGCCATGGCAGTACTCTATATTTCGGAAGAGAGTTTTTCCAAGTTCAGACCTGAGCTCAGCAGTCTTCTATACGGAAGACTTGAGCTGGCACTTAATGCAGGATGCTAACCAGCAATACAGCAGTAGCGAGTCAGACCTTAGCGTTAGTAAAGAAAATGAATGTGGATGTACCAGTCAAACGCAGAGTGACAGAAGGTTATTACTGCAGCCATTTCCAAAGTAAATTTCCACTTTCTCTGGATTTCCTTGGAGCGGGTAAAAAAAATATTGTTTTATAAGTTTGTATGATGGATTGGAGGGTGGCTGGGGTGTTGAAGGATGGAGAGAGTGGCTGCAGTTGTGCTTCTCATGCAGCAGTGTGCTGCACCGCAGAGCATCAAAGGGAGGGCTGCTCCCTCCCCTTCCTCCCAGGGCAAACCTGCATCTGCATGACTGGCTAGTGCCTGACATTGTATTGCTAGGAAAAAGCAGCAGCTTCGAGCTTACCAGGCAGGATAATCACAATACTTGCCTTTCAAATGCTGAAGGCTGTATATCTGGTAGGAAGCTCCTTCCTTCACAGGGAGGGAAAATAGAAGAGGTACTTAACGGCTTTTACAGATAGTTTGGGGATGCAGCCTTACTTTCCTGTCTCTGCCTTTTACTGAAGTGATCACAGATCAACCTGCAAGCAGACAGCAGTGTCCTGATGGAATCCTGGAAACGCAGGCCTGGTGTGATTCCCAGCAAATGCTTTTGAATGCATTCATGTATGTTGCTGCAGTGGAGTGCTCGGCACCCTCTGCAGACAAGAATGAAATAAGTTCAGTTTTCAGTTGTAATGCAGGTTATGCCTCAATAAATCCCTATTGATGATGACATGCAAATGCCACGGATGCACTCCTCCTTCCTGCTGTAACTGTTCAGCAAGCTGTCTTCCATAGGAAACCTTGTCGTGCAACTGCCAGAATCTTGCTTTCTCCAGGCCTAAAAATGTTTTCCTTGATGCTTCATCAAGACACGTACTAAAAGATAGCAAGACATAATGGGGTCATCTGGAACGTTGCTGCTGCTCGCTCGGATTGTAGCAGTTCGAGTTGAAGAAGCCACATGCTGTCCTATTAAGATGCTGTTTCATGTTGTCATCTCGCTCAGCATGTCGTGATCAGTGCAATGCATTGTTCGGTTTCTCTCCAGCTGAGTGCCCTGTTCCTGGATTTCCATGCTGGCATACCCTGCGAGCATGTTGTAAAAATTTGCTGCATTGCAGTATTTTGTCTTGGAGCTAGGAATGTGGACGGTGTATTTCTCTAAGCTGAGTGGACTCTTTGAGCATGAATGTGCATCCAGCATGTACCCTCAAGCACTGTAACACTCCTTCTAGCTGTGAAAAGGCATGTTCTGATCACTCCAGTGTGTGCATTCATGAAACTCCAGTGGGAGATTTTTAGGATGTTAGATCTCCTTCATAGTGTGCTCTCCTTAGAGAAAAGAAATGCAGCCTGACTAGTGACAATCAAATTGACAAAAAAGGGAGGGGTTTTTGTTGTCTCTTTGAAAGTTGCCTGGCTGCATTTGAAACAAATGTTGGGAGTTTACATGTTCTGTTGAGCTCTGAAAAGAATGAAGTGGTTTAGCTCTTAAAAAAACAATTGAGTAGTAGCGTGGGTATAGAAGGGAAGGAAATTCTTCCTCCTTCACTCTGCCTGGTTTGTCTCCCTCAGTCTGACCTGTCATGATAGCTAACGAACTGCTGTTACTTTAAAGCAAATGTTTTATTGATTTTGTGTCTTGACCTCAGCTTCAATCATAAAATGTTTCCCCATCTTTCACCTTTGTAACAAGAGCAGGAGCTCTGGGCTGCAGCAGCAGCTGGAAGGTGCAGTGATGTTTGAAACATGGTGGGACTGACGTGCAAGGTCATAGGTTTCAGACAGTGTAACTTCAGTAACCTCAATGTTTCCTGAAAACTGAGGCAGGTGCTGCCCAGAGGCCCTTGACCAATGTTTCTTTGTGTTCCCTAGGGTTGATTTGCTGGAAAACATTGTTCTAAATTGGATTAATCTGGCTTTCTTTATAGCTGCTGGATATGGTGCTGTATTGGGCTTATTAATCACCTTTACTTAGCAATATTGGGAAGCTGTGTGTTTTCCCCTGTTGTAGTTCCTTCCTTGGCTGTAGCAATGATCCTGTAAGAACTCCGTGTTGCGAACTTGTAGGTGCCAGAACAGGTTTTAAGAAGAACATTGAGATACTTCTTTGTGAAGTAACAACACCAGAGGTACGTGGCTGGGCAGAGTCACTCCTTGTAGGACGACTGGCTCAAGAACCCATTTTTGTTCTGACTGCAGTGATCATTTAGAAAGGACAGTTCTTAATAAATATTTCCCTGTGGGATTTCACTTGGCGTTCTGCTCTCTGTATAAAAAAAGTGGAGCCCGACCTCCACATTATCCGAAGCACTTCATCTTGTAGCTAGGGTACCGGGGCGTTGGGTTGGTACCTGTTCTGTCAAAACAGAGTATGGGTCAAAATAGCTTCCCTTTCACTTTAGTAACTATTAATAATTAATTCTAGATCCTCCTATGTCATTAAGCAGCTTTAGGACACCTTGTATAGTGTAGCTTTAAATTCATTTAGTAAATGATCTCCAAAAGAAGTCAAAAAGACTTCCCTGTGTACAGCAAGGTCCAGTTCCAGGGGTTTTGGTGACCTGTAAATATCCTGTTCCTCAGTTCATGTTCAGATGTACAAATGGATTTTTTTCAGTATTTTTTTAAGCTTTAATAAAAGAACAACCAGTATTTGAAGAGAAGCAAGGTAGATACAAATCAAGATGGTATGTGTAACTTGGTTTCCCTGCTGTGATGCGAATGTGTAAAATAAAAATTGACCAGAAAGAAGTTTAATGCATCTCATTTTCTGCTTCTGAACTGCTAGCAACCAAGCTGACCCATTGCTTCTGAAGTCTGCGTTTCCCCATCCCTGCCTTCCATTTGCATTCATTAACATCTGCATCATGGATATAGGGTCAAAGCATAAAAAAACTTGTGCAGGAAAAACTAGGGGAAAAGCTTTGCTGTCAGTGGGATTCACCGAGGTGCCTTTCCTGGAGCTGAAAGTTCTCCAGGTCCTACAGCTGTGCTTGTGTGCACTTCAATCCTCTTTTAGTTTTGTAAGCTGAACTTCTGGAGTGCTTTATAGACTCTCTCAGGTGAATGGAAGCATTTCCTCATAGTCCTTTTTTCCAGTGCCTAGTAGTCTCGGGCAGGAGGGCAGGCGTAGGCAGAGCTTGTTGCTAGTGGTCTTATTCCACAGGGCTTGGTGTCAGCTTGCCATGCAGGGGAAGACAAGGAGCCTGGTGCTTTGAACCTTGATGACCAGATACAAATTAAGGGTTGAAACTTGCATCTTAAGCAATATCCTCGGTGGATCAGGCCATGTTATCTCAAAAGGGCAAGTCCTTGACTTGTTTGTTTTAGACTGGGCTGAAGTTGATCTGTGGCTTTTGTAGTTCTTTTCCTGAGATGTTGGGATCTAACCATGCTTCCAGTTGGCAGGGATGAGAAGGGCAAAATATTTCTGTGAAGTGTTTTTCCTGATAATCCCCCACATCTCAAGGATGTGTCCTTCATCACAAAATGTAGTTCTTCAAGATGTTCCTTCCACTTCAGCCTGTAGTTCTCATCCTACCACTGAGGGGTAATGCCAAAAATAGCCTCTGTTCTCTACCCTGCAGATCCCGAGTTCTGCGTTGCCTGAAGCCTTTGGGTGGGTGTTGTTTTACCAGGGAACTAAACTATAAAAAGGACATGGGTCTGGGGCTTATGAACACCCTGTGGTAGAATAAAACAACCTTCATGTGATGAAGGTGCTGATGGATGAAGGCTACTGGGGGGGCCTGTATCTGTTTCATACAGGTAGTTCTCAGATGTTCAGTTCCTCCAAATTGAACATACTCTGCTTTTTCTGTCTGTTGCATATTTGGCCTTAAAACCTCTCCCTTTAGAGTGACAGCAGCCAAACTCATCCCTGCTCAAAGCACGCAGCGCTCCAGTGGAGCTGGCTGCACTGGGCCAAGAAAAAAAAGGCAAAATGTGAGGGATGGAGTGTGTGAAGTGGCATAAATTGTAGGAAAACTTATTTGAGATTGAGACTAAATATAGGTTGTGTGGGAAAAAGATCTTGATTTCTGACTGTCTTCTCAAAGGAGAGGCAAAAAGCGAAAAACCCTGTTTGGCACAGAGCCCCTACTATAGAAGGTCTATTGCAAGCAGAGATTGTCTGGTTGACTTAGGTAGGGGAGATAATAAACAAAATCAGTGCCCTAATGTGGCTTTCTTCAATGTGCTGTGCTTGGATGCGAGTTTGTAGGTCCAGAAGAGGTAAATTATTTTACTCTAAGGATTATCTTCTAGTGTCTGAAATCCTGAGCTGTCTTGGTCACTTGGTGCTCCTTGTTGCCGTCTGAGCTGCTTGCTGTCAATGCTCTTGCTAGAGCAAGATTATTTTCATGACTGCAAAGAACTGCCTTCTCTTTAAATCTTGTTTTTACCTTCCTTTGCCTTCTGACTGACAGACTGTAATGAGCAGGAGCGTGCTGTAGTGCCCTGGATAGTGAATGGTCAATAAAACCAAATTGCTTTGTACAGAAGAGGTAATAACACAACTTGTATTGGCACAGCTGATCCTGATAGCGGGATCCCCAGTTAGGAGACAAGGGCTTTCATGTGTCTTGAGTAATAAAAAATGCATGTCATCCCTCTTTTCTCTCCCCTTTTATCCATGGAAAATAATGTAACTTGGGGTAACTCTGCTTTCTTCTGACTCTTTTCTAATGTGGAATATTTTTAGTGGGGTAGCTGAGATATAATGGATGAGATAGCTTAGGTTTATGGTTGGACTCAATAGTCTTAAAGGTATTTTCCAACCTAAATGATTCTCTTTTTACTGCTCCCTGTTGGGGTGATTGTGCTGAGCTTGGCAAGAGACTTCCAGCAACCTCGATGAGAGGAGCTGTTAACAACATAGATCTCCTGCGGCAAGGGTAAATTTATTAATACAGGGGTTTTGTCCCTGAGGACACTGTTCTGATCTGCTATTCTGCAGTCCTGAGTCAGTTCTGTAGGGTGGCACGATGTCCTGTTAGCAGCCTGTCACCCTAAGGATGTATCTATGCCCATGGCTCGCTGCGGGGTGTTCAGGAACGAGTGTTAGTGCCTTGCTCAGCTTCTTCGTGGCTGGAAATGTCTCTTTGGCTGAGCTGCTTGGGATGCTTTGTTCTGCTGGAGCTTTGAAAAGTCCTAAGGAATCCCACACGCAGCAGGGTGTGAAGGTATTGATGTGCATCCCCTGGGAGAAGCCAAACTTGTTCATTTTGGGATGTATCTCGTACCAGGAGGCAGCAGCCAAATTGGAGGGGCTACAAAGAGCAGCTGCGGTGACTGAGAGGAGAGAATTGGGCAATGACAGCAGATTACAAGAATTAAAGCTGTAAGCCTGACTAAGTGATGATTAAAGAGAGCCAAGAAGATGTAGGATGCTACAAAATGGCTGCATTGGGGGGGCGGGGGGGGAGACTGCAGAAATGAGTGGGGAATTAATTAGCGTGGCTCAAGCCTGAGCTGTGGAGAGGTGAGATGGAGGCAGAGGAAAGCAAGATGTCAGGAGAAGCCCTCTGCCAGTGAGATGGGTTTGGCTGCGAGCAGTATCCCTGGAGAAGCAGAGGCAGTTCGGTGTCATTTTGTATAATGAACACCAGACTGGACAAATCGCTGCTAAATATACTGTAGGGAACGACCCCTTATCGGCTGAGAGCTGGACTGAACGCCTAAGTCGTTCTTTTTCCATTTGCTTATCTCTGTGTGAAGTACATCGTGTGCATAATTTCTGGTTTGGGGATTTTTGTTTTGCCATTAAACCTCGTAGATGCCTCGAGTGAGCTTGGCCGCTCCATAGGAGGAACGTTGGAGTCCTACGTTGAATGAAGCTGGCACGTGTGCGCCCTAATCCCTATTTGTGGTAAGTCGGGTTTTGCAACAACAGTAAAACCCCTGAGCAGAAAGATCTGCTGGGATTTACCAAGCGCGTGATGCCTCTGTGTTGCCATGAATCAGAGCAGCCGTGTGGGACCTCTTATGGCAACGCAACTTGAGAAATAGAATCATAGAATAGTTTGGGTTGGAAGGAACCTTAAAGATCATCCGGTTCCACCCCCTGCCATGGGCAGGGACGCCTCCCACTGGATCAGGGGCTTCAAGCCCCATCCAACCTGGCCTTGAACACCTCCAGGGATGGGGCAGCCACAGCTTCTCTGGACAACCTGTCCCAATGTCTCACCAACCTCAGAGTGAAGAAATTCCTCCTTACATCTAGTCTAAATCTGCCCTTCTCCGGTTTATACCCATTACCCCTCATCCTATCACACAAGCCTTTGTAAACAGCCCCTCCCCAGCTTTCTTGTAGCCCTTTCAGGCACTGGAAGGTTGTTATGAGATCTCCTCAGAGCCTTCTTTTCTCCAGGCTGAACAACCCCAACTCTCTCAGCCTGTGATTGTACGAGAGGTGCAAGTTGATTTTGTGTGGTTGAATGTTTTTTGAATTTTGGAGGTTTTTTTGTTTGAGAGTTTATTCTAACGATTGCAGGTGGACGCTGACACTGCAGTTACAAAACCTGAGCAAGAGGCTTGTGTCTCGTCATAAAACCAGAGCAGGTCAGCACTGACCAGCCCTGGCTGCTGCTCCTTGGCAGTGTCCCTGGTGGGGTGGCTCACGCTCCACGCACCGAGAGGCTGATGATGCAATGTGACTCATGAGTAATCTTTGAGAGAGGCTGACTTCTGTCCGGCTTATGGCATGGAAACCACCGTCACGACTGCTCCCCGGGGCCTGCTGTGAGTGCTCACGGCTCTGCAGTGGGTAGACAAAGACACCAACCTACTTTCAGAGCAAGATTTGGGCAGGGAAGCAGCTTTTCCCTTTATTTTGAAGGCTCCTTTGAAGGCTCCTAGATATACATCCGCATATATATATATATACGCATATACAGGCCTTATGAGGAGCGGCTGAGAGAGCTGGGGGTGTTTAGCCTGGAGAAGAGGAGGCTGAGGGGAGACCTCATTGCTCTCTACAACTACCTGAAAGGAGGTAGGACAGGGGACAGGACGAGAGGGAATGGCCTCAAGCTCTGCCAGGGGAGGTTTAGGCTGGACATTAGGAAAATATTTTTCACAGAAAGGGTCATTGGGCACTGGCAGAGGCTGCCCAGGGAGGGGGTTGAGTCACCTTCCCTGGAGGGGTTTAAGGGACGGGTGGACCAGGTACTGAGGGACATGGTTTAGTGTTTGATACGAATGGTTGGACTCGATGATCCAATGGGTCTTTTCCAACCTGGTGATTCTATGATTATCTATATATATGTGTGTGTATATATATTTATAACTTTGTTCTGCTCCAAACCCCAGTCTTGCAGTTTTAGGGCCACTTCTCTCAAAGAGGGATTTCTTCTTTGGAGTAAAATCATCTGCTGAAGCTGGGCACTTGAACTGATGAATGGTCCTCGAGTATCCTTGTACAGTGCATCCCTCGCGGTGCAGAGAGCAACCTCTGCAGCTGCTCCTTCAGCGCAGGGGGATGCTGCGGGGTGGCTTTGCTGCCAAAAGCTGCTGCTACTGCTGCGCCTGTGATCTTATCTCACGCAGACACAACTGCGCAGCCCTTGCTCGGTTGTCGTTATGAGGAGTCTTTTATTTTCTGTCCCCGAACAAATGCGCCGCCTGCTTCTAGCGTCGAGCCTTGCTTGAAGGCTCTGCAGTTCCTGTACTGCAGGAGCAGAAAAAGAAGGTGGCTTCACAGTTGCCAGCTGTGATTCGTGGTGCGCGCTGAAGGAAGATCGCAACACCTCCTCCTGCTTGGCTCTGTCCCAACCAACTGCTGGCACCACAGGCAGGAAAGAACAGCAGATGAGTTCACAGCGCCCTTTCCAGGGTCTGGCATTAGCATAACAATTACAGCCCCAGAGGCTGTAAAGAGAATATAGTCTTTAAAAAAATATATATACTAGAATTTAACGGAGAAATGAAGAGCGTAGCAAATCGTAATGCCTAGCGTGTCGGCTGGGTGTCAGTCTTAAAAGCCTGGGAATATTTGTGCTCATTTTCAGACCTTCTTGGCCATCATTTCAACATCTGCAGTTCTGTTTCCTGGGGAAGGAGCCTGCAGGGCACCATTCCTGCTGCATTTTACCCAAAAACCTGGTCTGTTTGCCTTCTGTTTTCTCTAAAGCCATCCGAGGTATTTGCACCAAAATGCTGTGGTAGCCGTGGTTAATTTACAATAACGATAGGCAGTAGGACTGCTGGAGCCTCAGTGTTTTGGGTTCTACACCTTAATTTCTGAGGGTTTTCTCATTTAATTGTATGTAGCTCTGTTCTCAAAACAATTACAAGGGTATCTGCCAGCCCTTGGTGTTTGCGGTGAAACAAGAAACAAAGCAAGAACAGCACCACTCACATCTTGTTGAGCTTCCAAGACCTTAGGAACCCAGTGCTTGAGGAGTTTGAGATGTGGAGTCCCATTTCAAGCTGCTTGCCGTCTTGAAAGCATCAATGTATGTAAAATTATTGTAATCTGAGATTAGGGTGATGCCTGGGAAGCCAAGACACGGGTGAGGATGATCCTGGGACTAGCTCCTGCATAGCCCAGGTTGCCCAGGGAGGTAGTGGAGGCTCCATCCCTGGAAGCATTCGAGGTCGGTTTGGATGGGGCGCAGAGCAACCCTATTGAGTTCACGATGTGCTTGCTCCTACAGGGAGGTTGGCCTGGATGACCCATAAAGGTCCCTTCCAACTAAAGTTCTATGATTCCTGCCTGCTCCCTTTGTGTCTATTGCACCAGGATGCTGAACTCTCTCTACTGGCATCTTTTTTTTTTCAAAACCTCTTGAAAAACAACTATTTTGGTGGCTCTCTGTGCCAGCGCTGACCATGGTTTGTCTGGAGGAGCAGCCAGTGCTGATGCCAATAATTTCTTTGGCTTTTTTTCCGTCTGGGTTGGCTCACTTGAGCATTAACCTTAAAATAGCCACTATTTTTGCAGCTGATATAATTAATCTTGTGTATGTGTCTATTTTCCTTCCCTGTTTTAGGCTCTGAGGATTCACCACCCCCTGCTGACCGACTCCCTGCTTTGGCACCAGAAAGCTCTTAGCAAATCTTGGCTTTTTCACCAATAAAAAAAAGGCTGTTTGCCTTTTCTGCTGCCATCCCCAGCGCCAGGTTCCTCACTCATGCAGTCAATTGTTTTTGGAGCACCTTCTCAATCCGTTAGTGGGTGGGTGGGTGGATGTGGAAGGGGGGATGTTCACAGGTCTGAGGGTAACATTGGCCACGAAGACAGCAGTTAGACTGATGGATGTGTGGGTTTAGCAACCTGTTAGGAAAAAGGGTCTTGGTGAAGCCTGAAGGCATGGCCTCATCCAGCCCTGAGCAGGGGAAGAGAGAGGCAGGGGATGGCTGAGTTAGGGCACATCCAAGAGTACAAAGATGGGGATCCTGGGTACTACCCCATCCTCCATTTCCAGCCCCAGTCACTGCTCCAGCTCTACTGGAGGTGGAGGGCAGAGGGTGCTGTGCTCTGGCTGTGTTTTAGTGCTGATTTTTCAGGTCTGAGCCCATCAGCAAGAAGGAAGAAGGGTGAAAGAAAAGATCTTTTGCTATGAAGCACAGTGAGTGCGCTAGAGCGGAGGAGCCAACCTCATGCTTGCACGCAGCGCTGTTCCCAGGAGGTGGCTGTAATCCCACCAATTAAATCAACAAGGACACGTTGGGGAAAACCCCCGTGATGGTGTCTAAAGATGCTTATTAAGTGCGCGCACGTGGAAAAAAAAAGGGCTGCGTGGCTGAGTCCTGGGGAAAAAGAGCTGAGTGGTTTTGTTAAATACTTTTAAGTAAATACCAAAGGAAAGGAAAGCTTTTTGCAGACGCAGCCTCGGCTGCACAGCCCACGCAGCTCCCAGCTTTTGCAGTCGGAGCGTGCAGCGTCCTCGGATCGCATCCCAACCTCCTGGTGTGGCAGGAGAGGCAGCGGCTTCCCTGGAAGCGAGACCCAGCTCTGGCTGCGCTGGAGACAGCGAAATATCACCCAGGGAATGATCATTTCCATGGCAGCGCCTTGCAATATGGTGAACAGACGGAGGATGCAGGGCGAGCAGCACATGCCGGCGCTCCGAGAAGAAGCCACACGCTCCTGCTGCGCTCACCGGGGGCAAGATGCGAGCACGTCTGCCTTGGGAGAGAGGTGCAGGGAGATTTGCAAAGGAAAACTGTTCTTAAGGGCCGACTCCGAGTTGGATTTTCATGTCTGAGCAAACCTGACCCCGTTCAGCTGGACAGGATGGGTTTGTGCCCCACTCACTGTTCAGATTTCAGTCCTGCCACCCCTCAGAGTCCTTCCAGGCTGCAGCTCTGCTCCTCTGGCTTATGGGGCCTTACAAGGAGCGGCTGAGAGAGCTGGGGGTGTTTGGCCTGGAGAAGAGGAGGCTGAGGGGAGACCTCATTGCTCTCTACAACTACCTGAAAGGAGGTTGTGGAGAGGAGGGAGCTGGGCTCTTCTCCCAAGTGACAGGGGACAGGACGAGAGGGAATGGCCTCAAGCTCCACCAGGGGAGGTTCAGGCTGAACAGTAGGAAAAAATGTTTCACAGAAAGGGTCATTGGGCACTGGCAGAGGCTGCCAAGGGAGGGGGTTGAGTCCCCTTCCCTGGAGGGGTTTAAGGGACGGGTGGACGAGGTGCTGAGGGACATGGTTTAGTGTTTGATGGGAATGGTTGGACTCGATGATCCAGTGGGTCTTTTCCAACCTGGTGATTCTATTAAAAGTCACTGTCTCCCAGAAAATGCCATCAGTGGTGTTATTTAAGCAATAATAGGGTTAGAGCTAATAATGAGCAAGAGAAAGTGACTGGCTTGCACAGTTTCCGATTACTTTTCTCCTCTGTGTGATCTGAGCTCTCTCTTCAGCGTTCCCCACGGTGGAGGCAGGGTAGAGTTTTAAATAGAATTAAATCCCTTTAACATCAGTTTTGCATCCAGAGAGCTTGTGCTAAAATGCCTGTGCTGTGCAGGGAAGGTTTGGGACATGATCCTCGCTGCTTGCCTAGAAAAAAGGAGGCTGAGGGGAGACCTTGTTGCTCTCTACAATTGCCTACAAGGAGGGTGCAGGAGCCTCACTGCTCAGGGAAGCTGTGATTGCCCCAGCCCTGGAGGTGTTCAAGGCCAGCTTGGATGGGCTTTGAGAACCCTGATCCAGTGGGAGGTGTCCCTGCCAGGGGGGTTGGAACTGGATGAGCTTTTAGGTCCCTTCCAACCCAAACCATTCTGTGGTTCTTGCAGCCATGTGCTGCAAACCCCCACTGGCTCCGCACCGTTACCCTGTTCATCCCCTGGGTGCCCGAGCTGAGATGCGGTGATGGTGTTTTTATACTCTTCTGCCTTAACGAGCTTGTTTGGGGAGGGCTGGCTAGCAGAGGACTAGGCATTTCAGAAACATCTGCCTGGGGAACGTATCCCAGGAGAAGCGAGTGTCAGGCCACCCTTGGCTGGTGAAGAAAACAAGGTGCAGGGACCAGTGCTGCATCAGCTGTGCTCCTTGTCCCCTCTGCAAATACCCTGTCTGCTTTGTGTTGTGCTCTGCAGCCTCGCAGACAGGTTTTACTGTATCCAAGCAATTTTTTTTTCCCCCTCCTTGGCTGCTACCACAGAAGTCCAGGCGTGCCTGGGCAGCTCCAGCAGGGCCTTCGTTGCAACACAGGCAGGAAGAAAACCGTGTTTATCGCGTGCATTGGTACAGTTAATGAGTGTGTGCACACATACACAGAGAGCTTTTGTAGAGGCATAAAGCAACCACATGGTTTTGTGGTGGAAAAGAGCTGAGTGCCACTGCTCTTAGCACTGGGATGGTTTCCTGGCTGCAAACCTGCTGTGGGTTAAATCCGTGAGGCTTTTGAAGAGGTTGAACTTGGTCTCTAAGTGCACATTGCAGAGAGTGAATGAAGGCTCGCAAGGACTCTGGGTGAACAGCAGGGTCCTGCCTTCAGCTAGGGGCAGCCAGGAGGTGGGAGATGCTCCTACAAGGGAAGGTCTTGGTGTTCTCACAAGGTCACCCTGGTGCCCTGGGCCCTGTGCTCAGCCTTGCTCCAGGCTGCATGTTCCCACCATGACCGCCCTTCTCTCCCCATCCTCCTGCTGCCCATCACCCTCCAGGCAGCTCAGCATCTGCCCCCTTTCCTCCTCCACCTTTTCCCTGCTCATCTCTCTGGAGCAGCTTGTGGGTGGGGGGCAGCCTTGTGGGTCTCCCTCCCATGCAGATCCCCTGCTGTTTGGGGCACAGTGGCTGTACCTTCTCATCCCATCCTCATCTCCCTGTATCCCCCCATACTCCCAGAGTATCTTTCCCCAGTATCCCATCCTCATCCACCCAGTGTCCCCTCCATATCTCATCCCCACATCCCACCCTCATCCTATCCCCCTGTATCCCAACCCCTGTATTCCATCCTCATCCTCCCAGTGTCGTGTCCTATCCTATCCCATCCCCATTCGATCCCCCCACATCCCACCCTCATCCCAGCCCATCCCCCTGTATCCCATCCTCATCCTCCCAGTGTCCCATCTCCATCCCATCCCCATTCAATCCCCCCACATCCTATCCCCATCCCATCCCATCCCCCTGTATCCTAACCCCTGTATCCCATTCTCATCCTCCCAGTGTCCCATTTCCATCCCATC
Source organism: Phaenicophaeus curvirostris (assembly GCF_032191515.1). Lineage (NCBI taxonomy): Eukaryota > Metazoa > Chordata > Aves > Cuculiformes > Cuculidae > Phaenicophaeus > Phaenicophaeus curvirostris. Next base: position 7,756,067 of record NC_091411.1, read on the forward strand.
CCATCCCCATTTGATCCCCCCACATCCTATCCCCATCCCATCCCCCTGTATCCCATCCTCATCCTCCCAGTGTCCCATCCCATCCCATCCCATCCCCATGCGATCCCCCCACATCCTATCCTCATCCCATCCCGTCCCCCTGTATCCCAACCCCTGTATCCCATCCTCATCCTCCCAATGTCCCATCTCCATCCCATCCCATCCCATCCCATCCCCCTGTATCCCAACCCCTGTATCCCATCCTCATCCTCCCAGTGTCCCATCTCCACCCCGTCCCATCCCATCCCATCCCATTCCATCCTCATTCAATCCCCCCACATCCTATCCCCATCCCATCCCCATCCCATCCCGTCTCGTCTCGTCCCATCCCCCTGTATCCGAACCCCAGTATCCCATCCTCATCCACCCAGTGTCCCCTCCATATCTCATCCCCACATCCCACCCTCATCCTATCCCCCTGTATCCCAACCCCCGTATTCCATCCTCATTCTCCCAGTGTCGTGTCCTATCCTATCCCATCCCCATTCAATCCCCCCACATCCCACCCTCATCCCAGCCCATCCCCCTGTATCCCATCCTCATCCTCCCAGTGTCCCATCTCCATCCCATCCCCATTCAATCCCCCCACATCCTATCCCCATCCCATCCCCCTGTATCCTAACCCCTGTATCCCATTCTCATCCTCCCAGTGTCCCATTTCCATCCCATCCCATCCCCATTTGATCCCCCCACATCCTATCCCCATCCCATCCCCCTGTATCCCATCCTCATCCTCCCAGTGTCCCATCCCATCCCATCCCATCCCCATGCGATCCCCCCACATCCTATCCTCATCCCATCCCGTCCCCCTGTATCCCAACCCCTGTATCCCATCCTCATCCTCCCAATGTCCCATCTCCATCCCATCCCATCCCATCCCATCCCCCTGTATCCCAACCCCTGTATCCCATCCTCATCCTCCCAGTGTCCCATCTCCACCCCGTCCCATCCCATCCCATCCCATTCCATCCTCATTCAATCCCCCCACATCCTATCCCCATCCCATCCCCATCCCATCCTGTCCCGTCTCGTCCCATCCCCCTGTATCCGAACCCCAGTATCCCATCCTCAGCCTCCCAGTGTCCCATCTCTATCCCATCCCATCCCATCCCCCTGTATCCCAACCCCTGTATCCCATCCTCAGCCTCCCAGTATCCCATCTCCATCCCATCCAACCCCCATCCCATCCCATCCCATCGCATCCCCCTGTATCCCATCCTCAGCCTCCCAGTGTCCCATCTCCACCCCATCCCATCCCATCCCATCCTCATTCAATCCCCCCACACCCTATTGCCATCCCATCCCCCTGTATCCCGTCCCCCTGTATCCGAACCCCTGTATCCCATCCTCATCCTCCCAGTGTCCCATCTCCACCCCATCCCATCTCATCCCATCCCATCCTCATTCAATCCCCCCACATCCCATCCCACCCCATCCCATCCCATCCTATCCCCATCCCATCCTCTCCCATCCCCCTGTATCCCAACCCCAGTATCCCATCCTCAGCCTCCCAGTGTCCCATCCCCATCCCATCTCCACCCCATCCCATCCCATCCCATCCCATCCCATCCCATCCCATCCCATCCCATCCCCCTGCATCCCAACCTCTGTACCCCATCCTCATCCTCCTAGTGTCCCCCCGCATCCCATCTCCATCCCACCCCAGCCCCCGTTATCCCATCCCCCCGTATCCCATCCCCATCCCATCCCCCGGTCCCCCCCATCCTCCCGGCGTCCCCCCCCCCCCCCGGTCCCTCCCGCGGGGCGGGGCCGGCTCTGCGCTCCCGGCGCGCTGCGGCCGCTCCCCCCGCTCCTGCTCTCCCTCCTCTTTCTCTCTCCCTCCTCGCTCTCCCTCCGCTCTCTCCCGGTCCCTCCCGGTCCCTCCCGCCCGGGATGCAGCCGGGCCGGGCCCCGCGGCCCCCGCAGTGAGGCCTCCGCGCCGGGGCCGCCGCCGCCATGGGCAAATCCAACAGCAAGTTAAAGCCTGAAGTTGTGGAGGAGCTCACCAGGAAAACCTACTGTGAGTGCCCGGGCACCCGGGATGCGCCGCCGGCCTCCCCCTCCTCTTCCTCCTCATTCTTCTCCTCCTCTTCCTCCTCCTTTTCCTTCTCCGTCTTCCCTTTCTTCTCCTCCGTCTTCCCTTTCTTTTTCTTCTTCCCCTCCTTTCATCCTTCCTCCCTCCTTTCCTCCTTCCCCCCCCCTTTCCTCCTTCCCCCCCCTTCCTCCTTCCCCCCCTTCCTCGTTTTCCCCCTCTCCTTTCCTCCTTTCCCCCCTCCTTTCCCCCTCTCTTTTCCCCCCCTTTCCTCCTTTTTCCCCCTCCTTTCCTCCTTTTTCCCCCTCCTTTCCTCCTTCCCCCCTCCTTTCCTCCTTCCCCCCCTCCTTTCCTCCTTCCCCCCCTCCTTTCCTCCTTCCCCCCCTCCTTTCCTCCTTTCCCCCCTCCTTTCCTCCTTTCCCCCCCTCCTTTCCTCCTTCCCCCCCCCACTTTCCTCCTTCCCCCCCCCTTTCCTCCTTTCCCCCCCCCTCCTTTCCTCCTTTCCCCCCTCCTTTCCCCCCCACCCCCTTTTCTCCTTTTCCTCCTTCCCTCCTCCTTTCCTTCTTCCCCCCCCAGGGCTTTTCCCAGCCTTTGGAGCAGCCAGCCAGGGTTTCTTTGGGCACCAGTACAGCCGCTCCCCAGGCTCCGCTTTGCTTTGTTGCAGGAATTCCGAGACCAGCCTGGGAGGATAAAAAAAAATCCCTGCAAGGCAGCGAGAAGGGGTAGGGAGCAGGAGGAACACACCAAGGAAACGGTTCTCTGTGGCCTGTGTCAAAGCCTTCAGTAACCAGGGGACAAGGGCCGCATCCTGCCCACCCTGAGCGATGCGCTGGCCTTTTCCTGGCCCCCTCCCTCCTGCTCCAGCTTCTGAGCATCCTTTCTCCCTGCTAACCTGCTCCGAGCATCCTTTCTCCCCTCTCCGAGCATCCTTTCTCCCCTCTCCGAGCATCCTTTCTCCCCGCTCCGAGCATCCTTTCTCCCCGCTCCGAGCATCCTCTCTCCCCGCTCTGAGCATCCTCTCTCCCCTCTCCGAGCATCCTCTCTCCCCTGTCCGAGCATCCTCTCTCCCCTCTCCGAGCATCCTCTCTCCCCTCTCCGAGCATCCTCTCTCCCCTCTCCGAGCATCCTTTCTTCCAGGGCTGCTTGGCCCCAGGTTTTTGCTGCCAGGCAGGTGCCCAAGGACTGGCCGTGGTGGTTTTTTTCCCTTTGCTGCTTCCTTAGAATCAGGCATCTTTTCCTTAAAGAGGGAACCAAACCATCTGGGTGAATTTTCAAGTTTGGGTGCGTTAGTTGGAGGGTTTTCCTTTGTTGTTCTGCTTTGAAGCGAAGAGCTTGACACCGAGGAGTTCAGTATTTTCCTATCTCACTATCATTTTATAACCTGATTTTCTATATGGGTGGCTTTCTCCTCTGAACCTCTGCTGTAATCTTATTAACGTGGCTAGTGCCTGAACCAGGCAGTTTTAGCGAAATCAGCGTTGTGTTTTTTTTCCTGAAGGATGCACAAAGGAAACAAAGGCTTTGGTGGTTCAAGTTTACCTCTCCGCTCGCAGGCTGGCGATATCCCCGCTTTGCTTCGTCAGGGAAGCGCTAACGTGCAGCAGACCTGCGAGCTCTCCCCCCGCCGCCGTTGCTGCAGTCCCACGGCAGCGCTTACCCAAAAAGGCAATAGATTAGGATGCAGCGAGTTCTCCCATATGGAGAGGAGGCAATCCTGGTGCATTGCACAACCCTACACGCCGGCTTTGCTCTCTCATCGTGGCCCAGGCAGGAGGAGAGCAGGTTGCGCGGGGCACGTCTGCAGAGCCGAAGCACGAGCGATGGCTGGAGAGGTTGGGGTGTCCCGGTTGGGCTTCCTCGAAGAGAAGAAATAGCGAGAACGTGGTCGTACCGGCTGGGCGCAGACCCGAGCTGGAGCTGAGCTCTGGGTTTTGGTGTCGCTGCAGCTGTGACCCGCGCTGGGCCGGTTATGGCCGTGCTGCAATCGCTCGCTCGGTTTGCAGGCGCCGTGATGATCCGGTCTCAGATGAAGAGGGATCTGGAAAGAGCCAGGCCTGGCTCAGCCTTGTCTGCTGGTGATCTTCAGGGCTTTCTGGACCCCTAGGGTGGTTCCTTTTATGTGCAGGTGCCAACCCCAATGGGGCACATGGGCAGCAATGCCCTGTGTCTTATCAGCCGCCGATACCAAACACAGTGCTGGTGAAAACATTGTCTGCAGGCACTGGGATGTCTGTTTTGCTGAATGAGGCCAGTAGGGCATCATTGCCTTTTGAATCACTTTATTTCCCAACTTTTCCTCCTCTCTCTTTCGGGTTCCTTTCCCTTTCCCCCTCCCACACCCTCTCCAAAAAAGATTCCTTCCTCTGCTTGCTCTCTCGATGAGTTCCAGACCTCGTGTTGTCTCTTTTTTGAGGTGCACCAGACCCGTGTGCCCGTGCAGGTGAGGCAGCTGCCTGCTCAGCCGCGAGGTGGGGTGGCTGGTGGCCTTTCCCACATCCAGAGCCCGGCGCAGCATCCCAACCTGCCCCAGCAGCGTGCGGCCAGCGGTGCGCTGCCTGTCAAGGAGAGCCGTCCTTAATACCAGGCTCTGTTTGTTGAGCTCTGCTCGTTCCACCTCCCGTCTCTGGGATTAATTACTTTTTGCAGAGCGTTTCTGCCCCTTTTCTGCAGCTGTCAAGGCAGGCGCACATTCCGTCGTCTGGCGAAACGCTTCACAGGGCCCTCCCGGGCATGTTTGAGAGCCTCTGATTTATCTTCTGACCCTGGGAGATTGGAAAGATATTCACTTATTTCTGCATTTTGAGAGAGGAGATGGAGGTGGGAGTGCAGGGTTGCGTGGAGAGCAGTGGGAGGGACTGATCCGGATGCTTGTGCTAGTGGACTGGCTTGAGCAGGGGGCAGTGGTGCCCCCAAATCCATGGCACGCTCAGGAATTTCTCGGGATCTGTGTGGGAAAGGTTTTACACCACAGCACGGAGGTATTCCGGCACTCCATAGCACTGTGACTTGGAGCAACTGGATCCAGTGGGAGGTGTCCTTGCCCATGGCACGGGTTGGAACTGGATGGGCTTTGAGGTCCCTTCCAACCCAAACCATTCTATGATTCCGTGATTCTCTAATTCTGGCAGGCCGGAAAGGGCACCACGTGCCAGGGATGCTCTTGAAGGATGGACATAGGTCCATGGCACGTGGTGCCCTTTCCACATGCTGGCTGCCTTGTTACCGAGCGGGCACTGGCCCTGCCTCATGCCTGCTGCTGTTTCTGCTGCTGTTACAGCACATCTGGGCAGATGTTTCCAGGAGCTCGTTACTGGCAGCTAATGAAGAGGACCTACTTTTTTCCCTGGGGAGGTTCCTCTGGCCGCTTGAGCTGTGGCTGCTGTACGTGAAGGGTTTCTCCCATGATGGGATTTCCTTCCATTCCATTTCCTATTTGTGCAATTTCCAAACAAAACGAAGCAAATAACAAAGAAAACCCCTTCTCGCTTCTGCAGGATCAGAGGGGTGGGGAGATGTCCCCCCCTCTCCCTGCCCCATGTGGCTTTTCTGCAGATTCATCTCATCTTGGGGACACAGGGGACCTGCAGCCCGTGCTGTGTCACCTCTTCCAATGCCTGGTGGCTTCTTGCATGCCCTGGTCACTGTCCCTTGTCCCTGCTGGTCTCTCCATCTCCTGTTTGTGGCATTTCTCTGGCTGTGGCTTGGTTGCAGCAGTCGTGGAGCAAGCAGGAGGTGGAAGCAGCCCAGGAGAGGAGCGTGGGACCAGGGCAATTGCAGGCGTGGTGGTCTTGCCAGGGATGCTGCAGGGTTGCCGTCAGCCGCCTCCATGAGATGAATTATTTTACTGTGGATATTCAGAACAGGTTGTCTTGGGCCCCGCTGGGAACTGGACACGGAAGGGCAGGAGCCTGGAAAACCTTGTCTTTTTGGCTTCCCTCTCCGCTCCGCTCCTGATTTACAGTGCCGAGGGCCAGATATTAATGATACTTGGATGTCTAAAGGTGCAGAAGGACACCTGAGGGCTTCTTCCAAGTTCTGGCTGCTCAAGTCCTGTTCATTTGGACCCATCACCGTGTGCCTTTGAGCATCTCCAGCACCTGAATGCCCAGGAATGTCTTGCAGCGCAAAGCTCCTTGTTCTGCTGGGCACTGGCCGGGGGAGCCCGGCTGTGGGGTGAGGGTTTAACCTTCCTCAGAGCCTGTAGGAGCGTGTGGGAGAAGCCAACGCTGAGTGATAATAATAATAATAATAATGAATAATAAATTATGTAATTCTTTGTACTTCCATAGAGCCTTTCATCCAGAAGTTCTTAAAGTGCTTTATAATCATTAATTTATTAATTCTCCTGATGCCTCATTGAGGTAGCTCAGAGATGCAGTTTGGCCACTGGGTGTTTTGTCCCAAGAGGTGCTAATGCCCAAGACTTGAAGGAACCACCGTCCTCCCTGGATTGCATCTCCTGGCCCTTCTTTGCAAGGATTTAAGCCTGGGCTTAGCCTGGACCAGGTGCTTGCAGCTCAGCACCACAGTGGGATTTGGGATTTTCCTAAGAGCCTTGCGGGGCTGCACTCGAAGGGTTCTGCTAAGCTGCAGATTTACTGCTCCCTGCAGCCTGTGTAGAGTTGTGTAAAGTGCACTTGGAAGTTGTGGGTGCAGGATACGTGTGGTGGAAATGGCTTGATGCGGGCTCCTGGCAGAGAAATTGGGAAAGAAATGCAGTGCTGAGCATCTCTACTTGGTTGCCTGTCCCAGGCCAGCCCAGCCACAGCATTGGCAACCTTTAAAATTACGAAACCGGCTTAAAAATTTGAGGTTATTTCAGAAAAGCTGCGTTTTCTTATTTTGGGGGGATATTAGATTCCAGCATTCACTTTTCATAACTATTTCCCACGTCCCGACTCCTAAAACTGTATTTTTTTTCAATGCTAGCTGCAATAGCTGTGCAATCCGGCATACTTGAAGCCGTGTAGGAGCAGCAGCATCGCTGCCTGAACCAGATACAGGGTCAGGATGACGGTCCTGATGCTCCAGAGGCTCCAGGAGAGGCAAGTGAGCTGCGACGAGGGTGCCAAAACGATCCCTGCGGCGCTGGGAGGCTTGGGCTGCCGAGTGGGCGTGGGGAGAGGAAGATGCTCTTTTCTCCAGAACCGCATCCCACCCACTGTGATCTATTTTGTGGATTTTCAACTCACTCTGGCATCATCTTTTTTTCTGCTCTTTTACAATAAGCCGCGAAATTGGCTCTGTTGCTCCACAGTAATGCCTCGAATTAATGGGCATAAGTTTAAGAGCAAACTACTAATGTAGTTACGGGCTCTGTGGCAGCGGGTGGAATTCTGTGGGAAAGGAAAGAAAATTATCCAATTACAGCTATTTTCAGCCAGGAAAAGGGGTTAATTCCTTGTTGAGGGCACTGGGATGGGGCTTTGCTCCATGGTGCCACCCCGGTGGTGGGAAAATGTGCTGGCCAGGGCGGTGGCAGGAGCAGAGGAGGGACCTTGATCCCCAACGCTGGTTTATTTTTAGCCTCGGAAGCGTTTGGCCCTGGTCGCTGGGTTTCTCTGCCAGGTTGGTTCGTGTTGAAATCTTTCCTGTTGCTCATCCAGCAGAAAGCGGCCGTAAACTGGCCAGGTGGTTATGCACCCGTTATCCCTCGGGGCAGGCGATGGGTGAAATTCCTGAGGCTCAGAGCCCCGAAGCCGGGCTGAAATGCTCCTGCTCACCGCCGCAGCACTGGCCCCGTTCCTCTCAGCTCCTCTCAACCCTACCTGCACCTATTTTGGGGGCTGCTGGCACGGTTATGGGCAGAGAGCTGGGGGTCAGGATCCCACCAAGGGACTCAGGGCACCGGGGTGCCAAGGTGGGTGCTCACCTGGTGCGGGAAACCGAGGCAGAGGTGCTGCTGGCTGCTTGGTGAGCGTGCCTGCCTGCTCCCAGCGTGCCAGGTCCTGCACCGGGGGCACAACAACCCTGAGCAGCTACAGACTAGGAGAAGCCTGGCTGGAAACTGCCTGGAGGAGAGGGACCTGGGGGTGTTGGTTGACAGCGACTGAACAGGAGCCAGCAGTGGCCCAGGTGGCCAAGAAGGCCAATGGCATCTTGGCTTGGATCAGAAACGGCGTGACCAGCAGATCCAGGGAGGTTCTTCTCCCTCTGGACTCGGCACTGGTGAGACCGCTCCTCGAATCCTGTGTTCTGTTCTGGGCCCCTCACCACAAGAAGGATGTTGAGGCTCTGGAGCGAGTCCAGAGAAGAGCAACGAGGCTGGTGAGGGGGCTGGAGAACAGGCCTTATGAGGAACGGCTGAGAGAGCTGGGGGTGTTTAGCCTGGAGAAGAGGAGGCTGAGGGGAGACCTCATTGCTCTTTCCAACTCCCTGAAAGGAGGTTGCGGAGAGGAGGGAGCTGGGCTCTTCTCCCAAGTGACAGGGGACAGGACGAGAGGGAATGGCCTCAAGCTCCACCAGGGGAGGTTCAGGCTGGACATTAGGAAAAAATTTTTCATGGAAAGGGTCATTGGGCACTGGCAGAGGCTGCCCAGGGAGGGGGTTGAGTCACCTTCCCTGGAGGGGTTTAAGGGACGGGTGGACAAGGTGCTGAGGGACATGGTTTAGTGTTTGATAGGAATGGTTGGACTCAATGATCCGGTGGGTCTCTTCCAACCTGGTGATTCTATGATTCTATGATTCTAATAGTGTTTGCAGGAGTCCAAAAGGCAAGTTTTATGGGGAGGAGGAGAGCACCTGCCCAAGCGTCCTTGAGATGCGCTGAAGAGAGGGGAGCAGAGTGGGTTTGCTGTCTCCTGCCGTCCAGGGAGCCCTGATGGGCAGGGTGCATTGGAGTGCTGGCTTTTGTTTGGGGCCTGGTTTTACTACAGCTGCCACTTTCCAGAGTTGTGAAGGTGGCAGCTGTGATGCAGGTTCACTGTGAGCTCAACGGGGACCTGACGTGCTGTGCCTGGAGGGTTGTGATGGTCTGGAGACATCTCCAGCCCTTCCCCAAGGACACCCCGACCTGCTCCCAGTGTCCAGGTAACCCATGTGCACATGGACCTGATGCTTTGCAGGTAGATGCAGGTGAAGCAAGTTTTGGGGTGCCCTTGTGGTCCCTAGGAGGTGCTTGCAGGTGCTGGATGGGAATGGGGAAGACGTGACCGAGGGCTCTGAGGGCTGTCTCTGCGGCAGAGCGGAGCAGCCGTCCCTGCCGGCCGTGCTTGCAGTGTCTGCTGCTGCTCCAGCATCAGTAGAATCACATTTCATTTATCCCCTGACATGTTAATGGATCTGCTTAACCACTCTCCTGACCTTTGCTGCTGCCGCTATAATTAAGGTTGTGAAACAAGAAGCTCTGAAGGCATCAAAGGAAATGGCTGCTTCGGGGAGGAGCCCGCAGATGTGTTTGCTCTGTTATCGGGGTGACATTTGTGGGGTCGCTTTGTTCCTTCCTTGTCTTCCCAAATCTTCTAGGGAGCCAGACAGGAACGGGCCCCAAGGTCCGTGCCCTGCACCTCTGCCTGCTTGAGCTGAGGATAGGGTGGATGCTCAGCCCCAGGGCATGGTGTGTGTTGCTCCCATCACCACTGCTGCTGGGGATTCCCATCGCTCCCCATGCCTCTTGCCTATTTTCCTCCCTTCAAGGCATGTTTTTTGGTTTCTATGTGGAAGGAGGGCTGCTTGTGCTTCCTCCATCTGTGTTTCTCCAGCCTTTCCTGATGTAAGACTGGACTTTGTGGAGATGCCCTGGGTGTCTGCGTTTCCTCCTATGAAGGTGTGGTTGTTTGGTGCTTCGTGAGCCCTCGACACAACCTCATCCCTGCCCATGAGACAGGGAGGGAGCGTAAGCTTTGCTCTGTAGCATCCTCCTGACCTTCTGGTGGCTAAGTCACAGAGACTTCCCTTCCCCTGCCCGCACTGGCTCCAGAGGAGAGGTTTCTCCTCTGCTTGGGGCAGAATCCATGGCTCCATGGGTTGGGGCCAGCACCTTGAAGCCCCAAGCCCTGCTGAAATCCTTGTAGCCAAGGGGAAGCTGGAGTAGGGGGGCTGCTCTGTCCTGGCAGCACTGGAGATGCTCTCCCCGGCGTGGGGCATCGCTCTGTTGGCTTGTGGGGAAGCCAGGATTAAAAGCAGCCCGGGACAGACCTGCCGCAGCCACCGGCTCCTGCTGTGGGCGTGTTTCAGTCTGATTCATTAATTCCCAAACGAAGACACCGTCCTTGGCCCTTCCTGTGCTGCCTTTGCTGCGAAGAGCGACTGCTGCTTTTTTTCCCCGAACCCGATTTCCGAAGCCTAATGTCGGGTCCTTAAATATTTAATAAAGCCTAAAAAGGATTTTAACTGCATATTGGCTTTCGTGTTGGTACCAGCCCCGGGGGAGATGAGAACAGGGCTGCTCATGGACCTGTTTATCCAGTCTGGGAGCGAGACAGACCACTAATGGCAACCACCGATGAGAAGAGTGCCAAACGCACACGCAGTTCTCTCGGCATATTGCTTCGTGTCTCAGCAGTAACAAATGACACCAATAACAGCATCGGGCTTCTGCTCCGGATGTCTTGGAAGCTCCCAGACCCGCTGTGATGCTGGTGATGTCTGTGGCTGATGGGGAGAGAAACTAAATTGGCCAAGTCCATGGGGAGATGGGCAAGCTGGGCTGGGGACGTCCTGCTCCAACAGGTAGGCAGCTCCGGCTGTGTCGGCGCCCGTGTGATGAGGCTGCTCTAATATCCCTTTGCGATGGGATGTCGCAGGGATGAGTACCTGTATGGGGATGAGCTTGGCATGGGGACAGCCCTGATGCGTGCGTGATGCGCCTGGGAGTGGGGACTGGGCACCGCTGGGGTGCGCGGGTTGAGATGGGGTACGGTGGTTTGGCCAAGCTGCTGTGGATCATCTCTGGGAGCCAAAGAAAATGTCATCGGCAGGTTCTCGCCGTGCTTATTTCCATGGGGGTGACCCCAGTGCCACAGTCAGGTTTTGCTGGGGTTGTATTTGTATTATTCTTCCCCTAACCTACTCTGTGCCAGCCGAAGAGCTGGAGTGGGCAGGCTGGTAGCCCCAAGCTGGGACCGCGCTCTGATGAGGACACGAGGACTGCGAGCTCTGTAATGCTTAGCCAGGACACCGGTTATGTATTTAAACCTGCATTTTAATGAGACTGAGTCACCAGGGTCAAACAAACCCAAATGTCTTAAGCGCTGGCGTGCAGCAGATCTTAAAAGTTACCGTCATCGAATGGGGATCCAACTGAGCTCCAGGATACCCTGTGCTGCACCAGCAGATGCTGCCCCTTCCCATTTTTGGGGCTGGATGGAGCCCCACAACTACTGCTCTTGGTGCCTCCAACAGCCTGAGCTGGTGCTGTGTTCTTGGCTACGTGTTTTGTAGGGACAAGGCCTGAAATTGGTAATAACCGTTCCGATTACGATGCAGTTACCCCTGGGTAACCCACTCTGCAGGGCTGGGGGCTGGCGCTGGGGATAGGTCTGTCTACAATCCAGTGGGAGGTGTCCCTGCCCATGGAAGGGGAGCTGGATGGTCTTCAAGGTCCCTTCTAACCCGAATCATTCTGTGATGACTGCCGGGACCTTCTCAGATCTATATTTGCAGGAGCAGGGTGTGAAGTGTGCACCAAGTATGCGTTCAGACTGCCGTACTGTGAGCTCTGGGGTTGGTCCCTGGGCACCACGGGCTCGTTCTGAGGTGGGAGTTTGTCCCAGCTTTGATGCTGACCCTCGAATCTGTGTCCTGGAGGCAAGGAGTGAAATCCAAACGAGTGCTTGCATGCGCTGCTGAGCCCCGTTGCCTGCTCGGAGGGGAGAGTTCGTAATGTAACGGGTGAATATTAACACTGTGATGATGTTGAAAGGGGAATCGGTGACGGGTTTCTGTGCAGACAGTTCTTAAATATGTGTTTTGCAGAGGCAAGGGGTGGAGTGTGTTGGGCATAAATTGCAGGGTGTGCGGGGTTAGCCCTGGCACACGGTGGTGTTTACGCATGAGGGGCTGATTAGCTCCTGCATCAGCACCCCAGTCCTTTCTGCATCAGCACCCAATAAGTTCACGCATGAGCATCCAATTAAAACAGACCCAAGTGTGCAATTAATTTACCTGTGAGTGTCCGGTTGCTTTATGCGTGGGTGCCCATTTAATTTCCATTGGTCCATGCGTGAGCACCCTGTTGTTTAATGCATAGGTGCCCCTTTAATTGGTGCATGTGCCCCTAATCAGTCCCTGCCGGAGTGTCTGATTAATTTATGCATGAGCACCTGATCTGTTCACACCTGAGCACTCAATTAGTGCACAGTTAGTGTGTTGCCAACTAATTGCACTAATTTACACCTGAATGCCCAATTAGTTCATGCAGGAATGCTCAATTAGTCCATGCATGAGTGCCCAATAAAGTCACGAGTGCCCAAATAACTCATGCATGAGCACCCTGACAGCTCATGCATGAGCACCCTGTTCATTCATGCATGAGCAGCTGATGAAATCATGCGTGAACACCCAATTAGTCCACCCAGGAGCACCCAAATAATTTATGCATGAGTGCCCAATTAGTCCATGCACCATCGCCTAATTCATTTTTGCGTGAGTGCCCATCTAGCTCAGGAGTGGGTGCCCACTTGGTGCAGGCGTGAGCCCCAGTGAGGGGCTTGTGCTTGGTCCCATGGACCAGGATGCGTGGGGAGCTGTGGGGACCCTGGGAAGGAGCCGCTGCAGCGATGCCCTGGGGAGATAAATGCCACCAGGGCATGGTGTTGCCAAACTAGTCACCCGTGGCATGGTGACGGAGCTGCAGGAGTGCCCTGCAGCAGCTGCGGAACCGCTCTGTGGCTGGAAATAATTAACGCTGGTTTCCTTGATAAGGCAGTGGTGCTGTGGTTGGAGCAAGGGGGGATGTGCTTGGTGGAGACTTTGCTGGCTGCTGCATGAGACCAGTGCTTGCAGAGCCTTTCAGGAGCCCGAACCCACATGAGGACAGACCTGTGCCTTGGGTAAGGCTGAGTGTAAGCCGCTCAACATCCAGCCCTGCGGCTGTAGCTAACCCTCTGCCCTTGTGCAGACAGGGGAGGAGGTGGCTACAGAATGGGAGGGCAGCACAAAAAAAAAGCCCTGTGGGGCTGGCGATGTCACTTCATGCATCCCATCATGGCCAGGGGTCCCCAAACTGGCCAGGACACCTCTCCCGCACTCCTTGGTGCCACCCTGTCCCTGCCGTGGTCCAGTGAGCAACAAACTCCCTGGTGGGCAGGGCAAGGGATGGGGATTCGCAAACCCGGGTCCCTCCTCTTCTCTCTGCCTGGCAAACACAAATTAACGGGCTTGAGCACTGATTAACCAGAGCTGTTTCTTGCTGCAGTGGCAGCTGGGTGGTGGGAAGAGAGGGGGCAACGCGAAGGGCGGGTGGTGATGGAGCTGTCAGTCCTCGCCTGTGCCGCTGGGGATTGATGGAAGGCTGGGGGCAGGCAGTTGGGTTTTTTGGGTGCTGGTAGCTGGAAGGAGGAGGCTGGGGGGCTGCTTGAACCCCCTCTTAAGGCAGTTTTCGCTCCTGCGCACTGTGTGGGACGTGTGGCTGAAACCCTCCTCCCAGTTGAGGTGGGATTGGGGATGGAGCCGCGACTTGGCTGGGTCGGGTAGCCCCCGTGCTGCTCTGTGCCAGCTGCCTGCTCCTGCCCGAGGTGTGAGCCCTGCGCTCAGCGTTGCCTTGTTCTCAGCGTTGCCCTGCGCTTTGCTAGGAGCAACCGAAACAAAGATGCTGCCGTGTGGCATCGTACAAACGGGAGGGCGTCTGCGGTGCGTCGCCGGGGCTCCCGGCTTGGCGATGCCTCTTCCAGCGTTGCGGTTCATAACAAATGCTAATATCTTCCCTTTATTTAGCACCTTTCATCCCCAAGGATGCCGGGCCACGCTGCATCCACTAACAAGCTGCTACGTGCGCTATTTATAGCCATCTCCACGGCGGCTGCGGAACGGCGATCCCTGCGGACCAGGACACGGTGGCCGAGCCCAACCGCAGCCCAGGCTGGGCAGGGGCACAGGGAGAGAGCCAGCCCTGTTCTGGTGGGATGCTGCAATGGGGCCGTTGCGGGTCATCCCCGTGTCCTTGAGCGCTCGGGGTCAAACCTGGCTGGGGTTTCTATCGCTGCAAATTGATTTGCATCAGCTCAGCATCGCGCCGTAATCAATGCCTGGGGAGGGAAATGCAGCAGCCGCCGTCGCGTGGGTACTTTCGGTGAGCTCGGCTGGGCTCTGCATGCCAGGGAGCCGCAGAGGATGGGTTGCAGAGAGCAGAAAGACAACCTTGTCCTTGCCTGTGTCCCCTGTCCTCAGCCCCAGGATGGGTGGGTCAGCCTGGCCAGTGTCCCCAAGGCTTCCCTGGCTCTGGGTATCTGCTTTGGGGACAGGCATTAACATCATTAATCACTGCTGCTTGGTCCCAGCGAGATTGGAGCAGCTGGAAAGCAGCAGCTGTGAAGTTGTCATCTGTCTTGGATCCAGAATTGCAGATCTGGGGAGGGAGGCAGGTACCCGCTCAGCCCCAGCTTGCCCTGCCGCAGCGATGCTGGGCTTGGGGCCAGGGTGTTTCCCTGCGCTGGGAGCGCTCTGGCTCAGGGAGAGACAAGATTTTGTGGCAGCAGAGGGATGTTTTTTCAAAAGCTGCGAGGTAGGGCTCTGTTCCTACCCCAGGGCAAACCCTGCAGCTTCCCCTCACACCCAGGGCAGGAGGAAGGGTACTGGTACCAGTGCTCTGGAGGAGGGATGGGGCTTTGCATGGCTCTGGTCCAGGGATGCACAGAGACAAATCCCACTTTATGTGGCCCTGTAGCATTTTTGGGCTTGCACCTGAACATTCACTTCCACTGGAAGAGCCTCTTGTGGGAGCAATACGCATCCTTCCTGCGGGCACGAGGGGAGCTGGCTCCATCCCTCTCCTCCTGCATTGTTAGCAGCATTTCTCTGTACTAAAAAAAGCACAGATTTCTTAATTGTTTCCTGCTGGAGTTGAAAGGCAGCTCCCAGGCCCGAAATAGCACGCTGGGGGAAACACAGGCGGATGAGAGAGAGCAAGCAAGAGGTAATTTGCCCAGGGGAAGCAGGACTGAGCCCCAACTGCAGCCCTAGGAGGCTGCTATTGCCCCTTTCTCTTGGAAGTCGTGCTGCTCACCACCCTCCTCCTCCCACTCACCTTCATTGATACCTGCAGGTGATCAGGGCTGCAGAGCTCGTACCTGGGGCATCCCACTCCTGAGCATCCTCGGGGTGGGGAGGTCCTGGCTCTTATCTCCGTGCTTGTGGGGAATGGTGTGGGGAAGCCTGTTTCTGTTAGAGACATCGCTCAGCACCTTGGTTTTGGAAGGATCCTTCTGTGCAACCGGTTCTTTTTGGGATGCAGATCCTCTGGGAGCAGCACAACTGTTGTTTTTCCCTGCCCCCAGCTCAGCCGTGGGATGCAGCGTGTCATTCCTGGCTCCCTGCTGCCAGGACACCTCTGTCCTTCCCTGTGTCTGCTCTCCTCCTGCCTGACAGCCCTGCCAGAACATCCCTCCAAATCCCTCCTGCGGTGCAGCCGGAGCCCTTGGTGCCCTTCAGCCCAGGTGCTGAGCATCCCTGTACCTCCCTCCCCACCTCCCCAGGTGCTGCTGTCTGTCCACATCCCAGAGTGGCACAGCGGGTGCTGCTGCCCTCCCAGCACGGCTGCTCCTGCCGTGCCCATCGCAGCCCTGTGCCAGCTCCCTGGGGAGGCAGAGGGAGACGCTGCTGGCTTCTCTCCCCCATGCCAAACCCTTTCTTGGGGGGGTCGCTGGCTCGAGCTGGGATGGAGGGACCCCCAGGATGCCAAGGGGCAGGTTGGATGCAGCGATTTCTGCCCATGGGGGTGTGGGAGCCTGCGCGATGGGGAGTGGCGTTTGCCCTCCTGGCCACCCTGCTGCTGCTCCTTGCCAGCCCTCGCCTTCCGAGCCCTGCACCTTCTGCCAGGCACACTATAAATCTTTCTGATGGAAAATTGCTTTCTTTTATTTGCCATCCAAGGTAATTGGCATCTGTTGATGTGTCTTGGGTCTCTATTTTTATCAGCTGTTTGCACATTGACACATCTTCACTCCGCCTCATTATCCCAGGGCGTTTCAGACCTATTGCTTTTTTATTATTATTTAGATGCACGATGCAAAGGAAATGACTAATGAGGCCGTTCCCCCTGCTGGCATCAGGCTCCCCGCTGGCAGGCGTTGCTCTTGCAGTGGGATGCGCAGGGATGGGTGCCAGCCCCCCGCCTCGTTGGGCTCCCTGGCATCCCGCATCCCATGGGAGCCTTTCCTCTGCTGAGAACATTTGCAGTCTCAGCAGCTGTCCCTGGGCGGGGGATACTGGGGGTTGCCAACACTCACCGTTTTCTAGCTTGTCACGTTTTCTGGGGTTCTCTGGAACCCAGTAAAGCTTACCAGGACCCTGGCATGGATGTGATGATGTTTCTCCTTGTAGGACTGAGGCAGCTGGTTCCATGTGTCGGTGTCAGGGCCGAGCAGGTGCCTTCCCCTGCCATCTATCTCCACAGATGTTTCTAGGGATGGTTTTGGCTCTGTAGAGGTGGGAGGGCAGGGCTGGATCCTCTCCAGGCATGAAGCAGCCCAGCCCCTGTGTGGTCCATAGCATCTTGTGGTGACAATCTTGTGCTCCCTGAGCAGGAAGCAAAACATCTTGATGGGCTTCGTGGTTTGAGGGCTGGAGGGACCCCAGAACCTGTGTTCCTGACCGCATCAACTGCCTGGGCTAGCCCAGGATTTGCCTCTAAGGAAGCTACTTGCACGTGTTTAACACACAGTGGTGCCTGGAGCAAGCGAGCCCTAGGGCGTCCTCCCCCAGGGAAATCACTTCTGTGAAGTGCAAACCACCAGCCATCACTGGGAAAGCGCTAAATTCTTTTCTTTTTCTCTTTTCTCCTGTTTTCTCTTGCAGTTACGGAGAAGGAGGTGCAGCAGTGGTGAGTGTCCGGCGTGGCGGCGAGCTGCTGGGGCGCTGGGCTGGGAGCCGGCGGTGCTCAGCATCCCCACCGGCCGTGCACAGCAAGAGGCTCAGGAGGTGTTCTGGGGGTGCAGGTGTTACCTCATGGAGGGGAGACTAGAAAATAGAGAGGGGGTTTCCTGCACACCCCATGCGTGGTGGGGCTCTGCTGCTGCTGCTCTTGGCTGCCTGTGTGGGATGGTGCATCCCTCTCCCTCTCCGCTGGTGGATGAGGGGAGTGGGGATGTGGGGACTGTCCAGTTGTTGGCCGTAGCCCGGGCTGCAGGACACTGGTGCCATCCCAGCGTGTCCCTGTTTCATAGAATCATAGAATCACCAGGTTGGAAAAGACCCATCGGATCGTCAAGTCCAACCATTCCTATCAAACACTAAACCATGTCCCTCAGCACCTCGTCCACCCGTCCCTCAAACCCCTCCAGGGAAGGTGAATCAACCCCCTCCCTGGGCAGCCTCTGCCAGTGCCCAATGACCCTTTCTGTGAAAAATTTTTTCCTAATGTCCAGCCTAAACCTCCCCTGGTGGAGCTTGAGGCCATTCCCTCTCGTCCTGTCCCCTGTCACTTGGGAGAAGAGCCCAGCTCCCTCCTCTCCACACCCTCCTTTCAGGTAGTTGGAGAGAGCAATGAGGTCTCCCCTCAGCCTCCTCTTCTCCAGGCTAAACACCCCCAGCTCTCTCAGCCGTTCCTCATGAGGCCTGTTCTCCAGCCCCTTCCCCAGCTTCGTTGCTCGTTTGCAGTGGGGACCACAGTGGCTGGCAGGGGCTGGGGCTGCAGTGCCTCGCCAGCAGCATCCCCTCACCCCATCCCCTCCACTCTGTTCAACGCCCTAGAAAAGCCACCGTTTCCCTTTCATCTCCCTATCCCACCAGTCAAGGTTTGCTTTCTTTATCTCTTTCTCTCATCCTTCCCCCACCCTCCCTGATGAGTCATAGCTGCAGCAGCGTGAAAAAGATGTCACCGGCACTTCGGTTTCCCACCTCGCCACCCCCTTCCCCTCCTCCTCCAGCCCTTGCCCCGCTGCAACGGGTGCCTGACAGATTTGGGCGACACGTTGCGTAATGTTCCCAACTCCTGCGTGGTCCCAGCACGGTCCCTGTGTCCTCCCCATGCCTGTGGGGCCATCAAGCCTCTTCCTCTGCATCCTCCAGGGTGACAACTTTGCAGCATCCAGGTCCAGAGCTGGGACCGAGGGCTTTTGGGGCTGTTGAGCACTGATGGCCTTTGGGAGATGCTGTTGGCTGTGCCGCCCTGAGGATGCGGTAACCCCGCTGTGCCCCCCAGTTCTTCTGAGCTGGTTTCACTTGAGGTTGTGCAAAAAATGCCATCATGGAGCCTCGGCTGCCCTGGGTGCTTCAGGCACTGTTGGTTTGACCAGGGCACGGCTGCAGCACCCGTGTGCCGAGCAGTGGGTTGCAAACTGCCTGTGGGCTTGTTGCCGATCACAAATCCCTGTTCTGTGGTGGTGCAGCAGCTCTAGGAGAGCTCTGCTGCCTCCCTTCGTGCCGGAGAGCCAGTTGGATGTAGCAGGGCAAACCCACGGTGCTGGAGGGGAAGGGAAGCTCTGGCCCTTGGGTGAAGTTTTCTGTTTGCAGCTTCTTGCTTGGGAGCCGAGTGCGTTCGAAGGTCTGAGGAAGGGATATAAACACTCCGCTGCTGGTCCTGTGAGGGCTTCACAGGGCTGAGCCAGGCACCACCTGCTTGCAGTGTGGCCGTGCTGGCAGGAGATGACTCTCTGCAGAGGACTTCTTATTTCAAAGGAGGTTTGACAGACTGTCCCAGGTGCTCCTGGCTGGGCAGTGGGTCCCCATCCTCTCCCAGGACCTGGACAATGTTCAGCAGGAGCCTGATTGTGGCTTGGTTGCCACCCCGTGGCTGGTGCAGTGTTTAGGAGGTGTCACCAGTGCTGCTCGCTGCTTCTCCAGACTCTTCCACCACCTTCACTGTGGTGCCCACAGGGACCTTGTCCCATGGGGCTGGGAGGTGGCAGTTGAGTGATGGGAGCAAAACAGGGAGCAGCTGGGGATCTTCCCAGCTCCAGCCCCAGGATCCTGGCTCCTCAGGGCTTGGGAGGCTACGTTCAGCGAGGAGACCCACCTGGTGCTTATCCTCTGCCCTTCTTTTCCAGGTACAAGGGCTTTATCAAGGACTGCCCCAGCGGGCAGCTCGATGCCGCTGGTTTCCAGAAGATCTATAAGCAGTTCTTCCCCTTTGGCGACCCAACCAAATTTGCCACCTTTGTTTTCAACGTCTTCGATGAGAACAAAGTAAGTCTGCGAGCTGCTGACGCGATCCTGGTGGGTCGGGGCTGGCTCCGTGGCGATGATGGGTTGGGTTCAGTAACGTGGCTGCGTGGAGCCAGAGGAGCAAAATATTCCAGCGCTTCCTGGGGCGTGAAATTAAAGCGGCGCAGCTGCAGCGAGCGAGCCCCCGTGCTTATTTTAGTCCATGAGAATCACGTGGGAAAAGGCAATGAAGTGGCAGCTGAGAGAGGAAAAATGCGATGTTTCGGAGCCGCTGACGAAAGCCAACGCGTGCGGTGCCCCCCGCGCTCTGGATTCACTCCCGCTAGGATGCTCGCTGGTGGGCTGGGCACAGCTCTTGCTGCTGGAGATAAACCTGTATCACTTCTCCTTCCCCGTTGCTTTTTTGGATGTGCCCCCTAAGAGCACCCAAAGCCACGGACAGGGGGGACTTTGTGGGGCAGGGCTGGTGGCAGCAGCACCCTCACCCCCTCCTTCCTTCCCTCAGGATGGGAGGATCGAGTTTTCCGAGTTCATCCAGGCGCTGTCGGTCACCTCCCGGGGGACGCTGGACGAGAAGCTGAGGTGTAAGTGCTCCCCAAACAATGGGCTCAGCCCCCAGCGCGGCGAGGGGGCCGGGGGATGGCGTGGGGGCTGTCCGGGAGGGTCCCAAGCACCTTGGTGTTGCTTTGGCTTGCAGGGGCATTTAAGCTGTATGACTTGGACAACGACGGGTACATCACGAGGAACGAGATGCTGGACATTGTGGATGCGATTTATCAGATGGTGGTAAGGGATGGGGAGGGGACATGCGGCGAGCAGCCCCTGGGGGTCTCCTCTGGGCTGGAGCCCGGTTCTGAGCCACAGGGGCTTGGGAAGATGCTGAAACACCCCTCGTTCCCTCCGTGGGCTTTTCTGTGGCCGTTGTGGCCAGTGAGGATGGTTCTGGCATGAATGCGGGTCCCCTGCCCCCTGTCCTGATGTGAGGAGGGACAGAGGCAAAGGGTGTGTCCTCGCTTGGGGACACTGTCCAGGCAGCACCCAGCTGGGTGTGTGACTGGGATCCATCCTGCCACCTCAGGGAAACACAGTGGAGCTTCCTGAGGAGGAGAACACGCCTGAAAAGAGGGTGGATCGGATTTTTGCCATGATGGACAAGGTGAGGATGCTTGAGTGTTTTTTTTTACCCTGGGGCCAAGGGATTTAGGAGGGAGTTGTGGGTCCCCTTGCTGCATATTCGCTCTTGTGGGTACCTCTTACTCCTGTGAAAACAAGCTCCCTGCAAGCCCCTGCATCCTTCTGGGATCCCCGTATGCATTTTGGGGTCCCCAACGTGACGTTGCACCCTCTGTGGCATTCCTCTGCCTGCAGGCATGGGTGCTTTGATGGGGAAACTGAGGCTGCGGCGGTGGAGGAGGTCTGGGCGCCTGGGTGGGACGGTGTGGGTGCTGTCAGGTTCCCAGGGTGCTCCGCATCTCCCTTTTTGCAGAACGCGGATGGGAAGCTGACGCTGCAGGAGTTTCAAGAGGGCTCCAAGGCCGATCCCTCCATCGTACAGGCGCTGTCCCTCTACGACGGGCTTGTATAGTCCCGGGGCCGAGCGGCGGTGAGTGCAGTGCAGCGGGACCCGGGGGTGCCCTATCTCCCACCCACCTGATGGCATTCCCACCTTCCCTGGGGCTGGGTGGCTGGTTTTCTTGTGCTGAAGCATCAAACCATGGACACTCCCCCAAAATCTGTTGTGGAGGGGAATGTTTTCCCCATACCAGTGTTTTTTTTCCAGTTCTCCCATCTCACAGCACCCCAGGACCGCAGCCCATGAGGATGCAGGTCAAGTTACCCAGTGAGCAGGTGTTTTCTTGCAGCACAACTCACTCTTTCACCTGCAGATGCGGCTGCAGAGGAGGCAGCTGATGTGCTGGGGGCATAGGGATGCTCCAGAGAGATATTATATTACATGTTTTATTTATGTTATATGTTATTACATTACACCCTGCAGCTGGGAGAGTTTGTCATGGCAGTGTCAGAGACGCTGTGGTTCACAGCATCCCAGGGATGTTGGATCTGAGCACCCGATGCTGTGAGGGGCTATGTAGAGATGGCTTTTGGGGTGCCCAGCCATGTGTGGTGGGTTTTTTTTTAAACCTCGCTAGAGGTTTTAAAAATCATAGAATCACCAGGTTGGAAGAGACCCACTGGATCATCGAGTCCAACCATTCCTATCAAACACTAAACCATGTCCCTCAGTGCCTCGTCCACCGTAGAATCGTAGAATCACCAGGTTGGTGATTGTTTCCAGTTTCACCCTTCCAGCTGCGCTGGTGTCACATGAGATGGTTGCAAGGCTTTCTGCGCATCCTTCTCACCCGGTTTTTCCTTCTCGCCTCCCTCTCCTGCAGATGCCTGGGGGAAGATGCTCTCCGTGCCATCCGACCACCACCGCGCGAAGCTTGCCTGTCCCTCTCGGCCTTCCTTTCTGTTCTGCGAGCAAAGGATGCCCTCGAAGCGCGAGCTCACTCCCCCTCTCTGCACTCTGAACCAGCCGCTGCCATTTGCCAACTTCTGCTTTTTCCAAACAAAAACCCGCGACAGATCCCAGGCTGAGCGGCAGCGAACGCCCGAGACTTCAGGGCCAGGGGACCGCCTCGAGCATCGCCGAAGGCAGAGCCCCCACCCCGGCCTCCTCGCTCCCTTTGCTCCCCCTTTCCTACATTTCATATGGGACTGCGGATGCGTCGCTGTGGTCCTCTCCTGGGAACTGGCCGGCTGGAGACGGAGCCCAAAGGTACCGGGGGGGCCGTGCACCCCGCGGTGCTGCCTGCGTGGGGCGGCCGCGGAGCCGAAGCACCGACGGCGGTTGGGAACGCAGCCCTGGCATCACCTGCGGTATCGCTGGCAGCCCAGCCCGGCTCACTAGGGATATATATTATATTATTATTTTATTTTTGTTGGTGAGACAGTATTGTGCTTTTTCTTTTTTTTTTTTTTTAACTTTTTTTTTTCCTTTGGTGGAAAAAAAAGTGAGGCTTTTTTTTTTTATATGCCTGTCTCGATGAGCGATATCCTTATTTATTTGTTGTAAATGTTGCTGCCGTGTTTAGTCTCTCGTGTGTGTGTCCGACCATCTAGGTGATGATGTGTAAGGTTTACATGCTCGTACACTATTGCGGGGCACCGGGAGCCTGCAATAACAATGAAGCCAAAAATCTGCCTTCCCTTCTCTCCTCCCACCCCTGTATCCCGAGCTCTGTGTGCTGGCTGCTGTTGTGAGGGGATGCTGTAGCTTCCTTTCCTCTTCCCTTTCCTCTGTTCCCTGCGTTTTTCTCTTCACTCTTCCCTTTCTTTGCAAGCTCCGAGTGGACTGAACCCACTCCATCCCTCAGCCAGGCAGGGCAAGGAGACCATCAGACACCAGAACATCTTTATTTCCATTTTGTTTTCCATCTTCTCGCTGCATGAAAAAGTATTAATGGAGCTGAGAGTTGGGGTTTGCTTTAAAGCAGATTCCTTTACTATTTTCTGGTTTGCTGTGACTCAGCCTGTGCTGGGGAAGCAGAGGGGGTGCCTGCAAGGAACGGCTTGCTCCGTCCCCCCATCCCATCTGGAGTGATGAAGCACCTCCTGCCTCGGTCCCTCATCCTGGGTAAGGACAGATTGGCATCTAGTTGGGAGCAAAGTCCAAGACACCTGTGGGACCCCTAAATCTAGCAGGGATGCAAACCCCTCCTGCTTCAATATGATTTGTTCCTGGCCCAGCAACCCCGATGCCGCTCTCCCACCACCCTGGGGGATCACCCTTCTGCTCCTGGTCCAGCTGATGGTGGTGGAATCTTTCCACCCTGCTGTCTGCAGGGATGTTTGCAGCTCCTGTGGCCAAGCCCAGCCAAGGGACTGTCCCCGTGGCAGTGGGAGGTGACATCTGGATGTGGAGGACATTCTCACAGGTGTCCCACGAGGCAGGAGGCGAGACAGTCCCCCAGTGTGGTCTGAATCCTTCCCATGTAGCAGGGACAGACTCTCTGGCCAAGTGATGCTGCAGCTCCACTCCCAGTTTTGGGGCCGTGTGCTGGTGAAACTTTCTGGTGCCCATAAAAAAACCCCACCCTTCCCCGTCCCGAAGAGACCAACCTCACCTCCACGTGCAATATTTCTGCCTCTTCTGTGGTTCCTGCCCCTGAGGAGGCCCACGCTTCATTGTGGGGGCTTCTGGAGATGGTCACCTCGCTTCCTCCCATGGAAACTCCTTTTTCTTGATGCTTTGTGGCCAAAACACAACTCTCTTGGGTAGATCTTTGCAGTGCCTCCAACTTCTCTGCCAGACCCGTTCCTTCCCAGTGCCAATTGATGTTGCCAATGAATGTGATACTGCTGATAAATGATGGACCCCGTGGAATTTGACTGAATTCCCAGGCAGAAGCAAACCTCATTTGCTTTGACACCTTCCTCTGAACGGCTTTTAGTTTTTGGAGGACCTGCCATGCCTTGAGCTCCACCAACGCTCACTGATGTCGCACCAGGGAAGCAGCTCTGCGAAGGGTCTGTGGTCACTGTCGTGGGTGGGATGAGGAACCAGCATCAGCCTGGGAGAGCTTCACACCCCAGAAACACCAAAATTCAGTGTCTGCAAGGCCAGTGCTGCCGTCGCTACCAGCAACCTCCTGCTGCTGCGACTGCTGGCAGGCTCGGGGATGGAGCCCAATGCCTCGTCCTCCCTCGCCCCTTGTTAAATATTTGCACATTAAAATATAAAGAAAGAGCGAAAAGGAACAAAGGTTTTCACCTGCATTCGAAAGCTCCGCGCTGGCTGACAAGGATTGTGTTGGTTTGGTGGCGACAGTGAGTTTTCTCGGGCAGAGACCCCTCCTGCAGGGTCAAGGGTGGCTCTTGTCCGTGGGGTCTGTCCTGCCCCACTCTTGTCATGCTGAGCATCCACGAGTAAATCATTTTGGTGCCAGTATTCCCCCTCGCCTGCAGATTCGGGACCCTGACTTGGATGCTTCCAATCTCACTGTGGGGAGCATCGAGGGCTCCTGATTCGTCCTGAGCATCACCAGGATCTGAAGCTTCTCGGTACTGCTGACAATAAGGCTTAATGCATCTCACGCTTGGAAATGTTGGCCTTAACCTCCTCGTGCCTCAGTTTCCCCATCAGTGAAATGGCCTGGTGAGCCATCCCCCTTCTGGAGAGCGATTTGGTACTTGTGCCCAGGGTGCTGGATACGGCTCGCAGCTGCGAACAGGCGGGTTTAGCAGGACCGGCTGAACATCAGGAACATGCGGAGCACCAGGAGCAGGGCGTGAGCTGCTGGAGCGAGTTTTACATCACTGAACAACTCGTTTCGGTCTTCTTTTAACACCTGCTCATCATTGAAAGGGAACAGCTGACAAGACCTGAATTGTTTCTGTTTATACTTGGGTTCCTGATGCCTGCCTGGAATAAAGCCCTGGTGATGGGAAGGGGAGCCAGGCAGAGGCAAGGGTCCAGCCCCGGTGACTCCAGCGTGTCCCTACGACTCTCATCTGTCCCCGTCCGCGTTGCCCCGTTGAAATGCAGTGTCTGTGTTCTCCTTTCTTTTGGTTTTTCTGTTCGTGCGCTGACTGTTGCTGCTTCGTAACTGTCTTTCCTTGAGCTCTGGGGCCAGGCTGGGCTGAGCTGTTTCCCCCAGAGAGCAAGGATGTGGGAGAAAGCTCTGGGGGTGCAGATCCCCCCTGACTTTCTCATCCCGGCACAAACCAGAACTGGAGAGAGAGAAGCAAAGTGAGCTTTTGCTGTGGAGCAGCCCTTTAATTGCGGTTATTTGTAACGAGAGCGAGTGGCCCCTGGGTCTGCTCCTTGCTGGGTTTGTGGAGATGGGGGTGTTTGCTTCTTGGGGAGCCCAGACCCTGTGTGTCTCCCCAGCCTGCGCAGAAGCGGGTGCCTGTCGGTGCGGGTCCCCCATGCAGGGACAGCTGGTTGGATGGGAGGGCTGGGGCTGTGGGACCCCCATCCCAGAGCTGCTGCTCCCCCAAAAAGTGTGCAGGGGTACGAGAAACTGGCTGCCGTGGGGCTGTGCTAATCCAGGGGGTGGGATGGTCTTGGGGTCTGGAGCTTGGAGCAGGGCTGGCTTCCAAGTGGGGCCAGCGTGGCCCGGGGGCAGAGCTGCCCTCTTCCCATAATTTAGGGTTACGGAGGGGTTGGATGGTGACCTGCAGCTGTTCCATCGTCCCCAGCCCCAAGGTAAGGAGGGGCTCTGGGACATTTTGACAGGGCATGAGCCCCAGTCGGGGCGGTGGTGGTGGCGGGGGATGAAGGAGGGACCTGATGGCCATGCAGCAGCTCAGGGGTCACCTTGCAGAGCAGTTTCGGGGGCTCAGTTGCCAGCCCTGACCCTGTTCCAGCAGCAGGAAAGCCATCCTTCCCTTCTCCCTCTCTGCTCCTGCAGCCGCCAGCCCCGGCTCTGGGTGCTGTGTCCTGTGGGACCCCTGCCCGGGGGGCAGCTGAGCCCCAGGCTGAACCAGCAGCTCCAGCAAAAAGCCTCGTGTGTAAAGATGAACCTGTTTGTGCGTCCGTGCCGGTGTCTCGGCTTGCATGCCCTGCTGCCTTGTCTTGAGATGAATTCAAGAGCAAACCAAGCAAACGAAACGGTTTAAAAAAAAAAAAACAAACAAAAACAAAACAAAAGAAAACAAAACAAAACCCAGGAATTTTGTGACAGTGGAAATAAAAAGCTTAATGACAGTAACGAAGCCACCGTGGTCTGTGATGTGCCGTGGGGGGAAGGCAGGCAGGGTCTGGGTGGTATCTGTGGGGCTCAAAGGCTCCTGTAGCCCCCGAAGCTGCCCTCAGAGGGGCTGAGGGGGGGACAGGGTGTGTGACTACCTGGTGCCCCAAGCATGGAGCGGAGCAGAGGACACACTGAGCTGTGCTGTGATGAGCTGTCAGGTCTCAGCTGCAGGCACACGAGGTACTGCTCATCCCTTTAACACTGCACCCTTCACCTATCTTCACCCAAACACAGCTTTCCTACTGCCAGGTCCTATCATCCCTGGTGCTCTCATCCTTTCTTCCATTTCCATTTCGCAGCAAAGCCCTTGCGGCTGTGCCGTGCCCGCCTGTGCCATCCCTGTCTTCTCCAAGCCCCTTGTCGACGCAGCAGGCTGAGATCCAGCAGGCTGCTTTCGGTGCACAACGGCTGCTGAAAAACCTTGATATCAATATTTCATAGTTGTTCCCCAGCCCGTAACGGAGGTGCCCCTTGGCAGCCCCCTCCTGGCTGGCTGGCTGAGCAGGGGGGTTTGCAGCCTGGATCAGGCTTTTCACGTGCCACGGGATCGCGTTTGCCATTCCGCCGTGCCAAGTCTTCTGGAAACAAGCACTGCAAGGCTTCCCTGCCAGCCCATCTTCGTTTATTTGCTCTCTTAACGAGGCTGACTAATTATTTTTGGGAGGCCAGAGGAGATGCCCTAACAGTCGAAACAAGGAGGCTGTGTTTGCGCAGGGGTTTTGTTCGGAGGCGCCGTGTGCCAGCGCATGCCGGGGGGCACCCAGGGATTTGTCCCCCACGCTGGGGAGTGGATGATGGTGGGTGCAGGCTCTGAACAGTGGTAGTTACGCCGAGGCTGTGCCTGATTTTGCTGTGCTTTAGCCCCCCAGCGAGGCAGGGGTTAAAGCCCAACTGGTGCAGGTGCTCCTGGGATTGGGAGCGCTGGTGGGTGTGGGTGGAATTAAATTTGGTGATGCCAGCAGCCTTGGAGAAAGGTGCTCCCTGTTGTGGGGTAGGGCTGATGGCTGTGGCTACCCCATCCCCATCCCTAAAGGTGTCCAAGGCCAGGTTGGATGGAGCCTGGAGCATCCTGAGCCGGTGGGAGGTGTCGCAGGGGTGGAACTGGGGGGACTTGAGGTCCCTTCCAACCTAAACCATTCATCCATGGTTGGTGATGCTGTGGTTTGGGGGACGCTGTCCCCCTTCTGAGCCTGTAGTGAGGGTGGGGCTGGGGGTGCAGGCAGGTGGCTGCAGGTAATCCTGGCTGTGGGACAGGAGGGGACAGAGCATGGTCACAGCACCCAGGTCAGCCCTGTCTGGCTGCTCCTTCTGCCCGAGAACCCAGCCTGGGACCACAATATCGCAGGGATGTGTGGGGCAGGGGGGATGCACAAAAGGGTCCTGCTCTCCCTTGGATGGGGATGTGGGATGCGTGGTCCCTCATCTCCCCCAGCCCCTGCGTCTGGGAGGAGCGGGACTGATGCTGTGAGTTGCTGGGGCTGGAAGAGGGGTGCTCAGCACGGGGCAGGATCCGTCCCTCGGTGCAGAGCCTCACCTGGAGCCAACCCTTGGCCACAGCCCCTCCCTGGGCTCCTCTGGGGGGGGAGTTGAGCAAGAGCAGAGCATCCCTCTGGAGCAGCCGTGAGCTCAGCGCTCTGCTTCGAGGGGAGCCAGGAGAAGCCCCACAGCCCCCGGCCAGCGCTCCCAGCCAAGGGCTGCCTTTCCCAGCCAAAGGCTGCTTTTCCCAGCCTTTTCTCCTGGCTCTGGATTTGACTTTATGTGGCTCTTTGCTCCCTGCTCCCAGGGTGGCTGTGCTGGGGAGCACCCCACCCTGAGCCCCATCGCACCCCGCTATTCTGGGGGATCCCTTTGTGGGGCAGAGGGGTGGTTGTCTCCTCGGATTCCCTTTCACAGCTGGTTCTCCTCCCCCCTGCTGTGGGTTTGGCAGGTTTCCTTGCAAGCTCTCAGCTGTGTCCTCCCATAACCCCCATCTCCCCCCCCTCATCAGACTGGGGGGCTCTCGGAACTGGGGGGGGGGGTGTCAAAGCCAGGGAGGGGGTCTGGGCAGCATTTCTGACCATCCTATGGGCTGAAGGACCCGCTTCCCAATCCCCACATCCCCATCCCGGTTTCCTCCCACTCCCACCCACCTCCCCGCTGCGCTGCTGGCTCAAAAAGTCCTCGTTTTTCCCTCCCTCCCAGAAGTTGAGTGCTGGAGGAGCAGCTCTGCAGCTGGGGGCTAACCAGGATCCCCACCACGCGTGTCCCTTGCACCCTCCCCGGTGCAAGGGGAGCACCCAGGGGCGCAAGGCAAGGACAGAAGGGGTGTTCCTGCCACCCCGAGGTCTCCCCCGCGATGCCACCCCACGGAGGGGTGTTTGTGGGTCTCTGGCTGCTGCTGTTGGCCCCTGGTCTTGCTGAGCTCGCCCCTGGCACGGGGGGGGTCACCCTGGCCTTCGTCTTCGACACCACGGGCTCCATGTACGACGACCTGGTGCAGGTGATGGATGGGGCCTCGCGCATCCTGGAGCGCACGCTTGGCAGGAGCACGAAGCCCATCAGCAACTACGTGCTGGTCCCTTTCCATGACCCAGGTAAGGCTTGGGGATGGTGGGGAGGCACGTCCCTCCGTGAAATGGGGTCATGGGGAGCTGGGGTGTAGTTCTGGTT
Source organism: Phaenicophaeus curvirostris (assembly GCF_032191515.1). Taxonomy (NCBI): domain Eukaryota; kingdom Metazoa; phylum Chordata; class Aves; order Cuculiformes; family Cuculidae; genus Phaenicophaeus; species Phaenicophaeus curvirostris. The sequence continues at coordinate 7,784,807 of NC_091411.1, forward strand.
AGGCTTGGGGCTGACACATGCGATTCCTAAGCACCTGCACCACCCCTTCTCCTCCTTTTTAACGTCCCAGGACCACTGCGATGGGGATGCCAACGTGGGATGAGTTGCAGCTTGGGGACACGGTGCTGGGCAGCGGCTCCCACCCTTGTGGGCTCAGAGCAAACCATTTCTCACTGCGTTAATCCCAGTGATGCTGGAACTTGGGGGTGGCTTTTCTATTCCCAGCCTGTCCCTGTCTCCGCAGTCTAATCAAGGCCAGGGAGCATTTCTGTATAAGCACAGCGTGCTTTCAGGTTTCCTCAGTAAAAGCACTACTTGCTAAGAGTTTTTTTTCTAATTTACTGCAATACTAGAGTTTCTTTCTGTCCCAGTCTTTGCCTCGGGATGTTTGTGCACACCCATGAGCAGCAGCTGCTCTAAAAGAGCCCCAACGCCCTACAAGGAGAGCAAGTCTAAGGCTTTATTTTCAGCAGAAACACTGAGTTTGAATGAAAACCGCTGGAGCTGGACAGGGAAGGAGGGAGAGGCAATAAATGAATTTCTGAATCACTTTGCTGGGAGCTTCCCCCAGCAGAAAAGGACCCTGAGTCTGCAACTCACCCTGTCTGAGAGCTTCCCCAGAGCAGGTTGTGCCACTGGGTATGGACTGGGCTGCTCAAATCCACGTCTCGCTAGGTGCCAAGCTGGGATAGATGTGTAACCCTGAGTCTCAGAGGTCCTGGAGGGCGCAGAGGCCGGGGCGGGTGCTTGGTTGCTCTGGAGAAAACTGGTGCCAGCTCTCAGGGACGCTGTATATTTGCAGAAGTGGGACCTGCTACCCTCACTGCAGACCCCCGGCTCTTCCAGCAGCGCCTGCGGGAACTCCACGTCCAGGTAGGCATCCTCAGCTTGGCGTTGCTGCTGGCTTGGTGGGAAGCCCAGCTCTGCATTCCTGCACTGTGGTGGGTCCTGCGAGTGATCCCTGCTTCCCTCCAGCCTGGCATTCCCTGGGTGGGGGCTCAGGATGAGCTGGGCTGGTTGGGTGGGAGCAGAGCGAGTGGGTAATGCTGGCACAGCGCCCCAGACTCCTCTGACAGAGCAGAGTGCTCTCAGTTCACTGCTCTTATCCGACAGTGGGAATGATTTTCCTGGGAGAGTTTGTACAAACTCTCGTTGGAAGCAAATCTCTCCTTCTAGAAGTGCAATTTGAAAACAGTTTGAGTCTCTTTAAAACGATTTCAGCCGCATCCTGCCAGTTGAAACGCTCTCCAGGAGTTTAATCAGACTTTCTCCATCCTCAGCCCTCCCCTGCCCTGCTGAATCCCCGTGGTGTTTCCTTTCGGATGCAGCTGTGGTGTTCTGGTGGGAGGTATAAAGCTGTGACTGCAAATAATTTCACAGCCCTTTAGGGTGCAAAGCCCTGAGGAATCAGTACCTGGTAGTCGTCGTGCCTCTGTGCTGGCCTGGGGTGGCCTGTTCTGCAGGCGTGGGGGGGTGATGGGAATGAATATGCCCCTTGCAGGTGTTTGTGAGAAGGCAGCAGCTTCTATGAGTCTCTATCTCTAAATAGGTGGTTTAATCATCATTAGTGGTGAGACAGGGACAGGTTCTTGTGGTCCTGTGTCCCTGCATCACGCTGCTCTGGCTGCGTGCGGGCTGCCCCCACTGTACTGGTGCAATTCCATGAGCAGGTCCTGGGTGGGATCCTGCTGGGAAAGGCTGAGTGTTGGGTGTTTTGGTGCCTGTGCCACGTTCCTCCCTGTGTGTGTGTCAGGGCGGAGGGGACTGCCCCGAGATGAGCGTGGGAGCCATCAGGCTGGCAGTGGAGCTCTCACACCCTGGCTCCTTCATCTACGTCTTCTCGGATGCCCGGGCCAAGGACTACGAGCAGCAGGAGGAGCTGCTACGGCTTCTGCAACACAAGCAGAGCCAGGTGAGTGGCACAGCAGCAGCTCCTGGCAATGACCCACAGCGATAAACTCCTCTCTGCTGCCTGTCAGAGGGGGGAATTTTGCATCTCTTGGGTTGGATCCGCGTGCCGGGGGCTGGTGGGTGCCGGCTGCATCCCTCCCCGAGATGACGGACCCGTGTGCGATGCTACGGGGGACGTTGCCGTGTCAGGTGGTGTTCGTGCTGACGGGAGACTGCGGGGACAGGAGTCACCCTGGGTACCGCGTGTACGAGCGTGTCGCAGCCACCAGCTCTGGGCAGATCTTCCACCTGGACAAGCAGCAGGTGACAGAGGTGAGCAAGGAGACCTGTGGGAACAGGGACAATGCGGATGAGATGTGTGCGATCCAGACCAGCTTGGCTGCTCTTATATTCTCCCGCGGCTAATCCTTGGGTCCAATGTGCCTCCAAATTGCTCTGGGAGCCCCCCAAGCTCTAGCCTGAGACAAAAGTAAGGACTTGAGAAAGCTCTTGAGCTTGCTACAGGGCTGCTTCTGTGATTTTTGTGATGATCTGGCTCACCGGACCCCGTGGAGGGAGGCGTCTGCTCGGGGCTGAGGATGAAGTTGGGATGCTCCTGGTGCTCTCTGCATCCCGGGCATCAGGCGGATGGCCTGGCTGTGGGGACAGGAGCTTCATTGCCTGTCCCTTGGCTCAGAGCTCTTGACCAGCATGAAATCTGAGACCTGAGGATGAGCCAAGTGCTTTTCTGCTGGTTACTGGGCAGCCTCTCTCAGCAGCACCCCCAGCATCAGCCCCTACCAGTTGTGTTTTAATGGTTTCTATTCCCGTGACCGAGCTGGGGGGGGTAACAACGCGCCTGCTCCAAATAGCTCAGCAGAAGACATTTGGCAATAACAATTACACCAAACTACCCAACTCCTTTTGCACCTGCTCGTGGCAGGGAGGGCTCAGCTGGGTCTGTCACCTCCAGCCTGCCTGTCCCTGTGCTGCCCTCACACTGGCTCCCACGGGATCTGGCTGGGCTCTCACCTGGGCACTGTTTCGCAGCCTTACCTGGGATTTTGACCCGGTGTGATGCAGCCCTGCCCTGCAAATGGCCATGTAGGTGATGGAGGATCAGGGTCAATCCTCCTCAATGTGTCTGCAGGTGCTGAAGTGGGTGGAAGAAGCCATCCAAGCCTCCAAAGTCCACTTACTGTCCACGGACCACGAGGATGGCGGGGAGCACACCTGGCCTGTCCCCTTTGACCCCAGCCTAAAGGAGGTCACTATCTCCCTGAGTGGCCCAGCTCCGGGGATTGAGATCCGGGATCCAGCAGGTAGGAGCCCATGGGAGGGGATGGAGGGGATGCTCTAGCTCCCAGAGAGCGACAGGAGAATCCCTGTAGGTCAGGAGAAAGAGGAGGCTGCAGGCATGGGAGTTGCCAAACTTTGTGCTGAAATCTTAACTTAAAAAAAAAAAAGCAGTGAGATGTAAACCCCTCATTAAGCACCAAGTGCATCTGCCTGCTCCCCTGTTGGGTTGGATTTGTCTCTGGTTTTGGGACGGTCTTCCCTGTGCCATGATGGGCTCTGCACCTCAGTGAGCCCCATGGGCACCTGGCCAGCCGCAGGGACCGCAGGATGCAGCCGAGTTGCCCATCCCAGAGGTTCACTCGCCATTGCAGGAAAGGTCCTGGAGAAAGGCCAGGGGCTGAAGGAGCTGCTCAGCATCCCCAACTCAGCCGTGGTGGTGGCTGTGGAGCCCCAGGTGCCAGGGACGTGGTTGGTCACGGTAGGCTGGTGGCAGACTCTGTGCATTGTCCCCTATCTGTCCCCTGGGGGATATTTATCCAGCCAGGCTTTGCGAGGCGTGAGCTTTCTGCTGTCCTCCTCCAGCCGGGCAAAGGACATGAGCATCCTAGAAGGGGATAGTTGGTGCCCCCACCCTTTCCTCGCTTCCTCCTTCCCCTGCCCTCAGCCCGTGCCTCTTGTTCTGCTTCCAGACCCAGAGCAGCGGCCGCCACTCGCTGAGGATCACGGGTATCAGCAACATTAATTTTCAAGCCAGCTTCTCCTCCCAGCTGGACTTCGATGCCAGCCAGCCTGGGGAGCGGCCAGTGCAGGGTGAGGCTGGTGCTGCCCAGGGGATGTGGATGCCGCGTCTGGGCTTCTTGCACCTGGGAATGTGGCTGAGTGTGGGTTTTTTTCCCTTCCCCACCACCAGGTCTGCCCATCTCCGTAGTGGTGAACTGCACTGGTCTGAAGCCACCTGGGCACTTGCAGGAGATTGAGCTCTTCAACACCTCTGGCCATGCCCTCCTCTCGCTGCCCGTGCGGCCTCTCTCCAACGCCTCCTCAGGGCGGCTCTGGGTGGGCTCGCTGCTCCGTGTCCCCCCAGGGGACTTTCTGCTGAAGGTGAAGGGAGAAGACACCCATGGCCACCCTCTGCACCGTGTTTCTGGGGTCACCTACACCAGCGTGGTCCCTGGTGAGTGGTCCCCATGCTCCCCACAGGTGCTGAGAAGGGACCTAAGGCTCCAGCATCGCCTCTGTTTTGGTTTCTGCTGGGTTATTTTTTATTCTGCTCTTGGTGAGCTCTTGAAGAGTGTTCTATGCGTGTCTCCCCAATTACTTCCAGGTCTCCCCAAAGTGAACATCTCCAGCAAGATCCAGGCTTACACTGGTGAGCCACAGGTGGTCTCCTGCTCCGTGTGGAGCGAGCTCCCTTTCCGCGTGCAGCTCAGCCGGGGTAGGATGAAGCTTGCAGAGGAGCGGTTCTTCAGGTGAGCATCCAGTTTGGCTCAGTGAGCTCCACTGTGGGCAGCAACACCTCCCTGAATTGTGACGGTGGGGAATGCTGTGTGCTGGCTGGGTGCCTGCAAGTCCCGAGCATCCCAAGGCAGCAGTGGAAAATCCTGAGGGACGTGTCTGCATGATGCTGTGGGGAGTGGTGATGCACCTGTTTCATAGAACCATGGAATCACCAGGTTGGAAGAGACCCAACGGATCATCGTGTCCAACCATTCCTATCAAACACTAAACCATGTCCCTCAGCACCTCGTCCACCCGTCCCTTAAACACCTCCCCTGTTGTCTGACTTGGATGGAGACCTAAGGATTTGGAGCAGGGTGGCAGCACAGTGACTCAAGCTCCTGTCCCCCTGAGTGAGGCTGACCCTGTCATCTCCCTTTCTGTAGAGCCTGGGGGAACATCAGCTGGTTGATTCCCATTGTGTCCAAGAGTGATGAAGGATTTTACGAGTGCACAGCCACAAGCAAAGTCGGGGCTACGCGGGCTCACGCCTACATCTCTGTCTCAGGTGGGGGCTGCTCATGCCAAGCCTCGATGCCGGCTCTGCAGCTGAGCAAGGGCTCGTTTCACCCCGCTGCGTTGTGTTTGCAGACCCACCGCCACGTCTCGTAGCCCCAGGCAACATCACGGCTTCCCCGGGCCAAGACGTGGTCATGTCCTGCCCGGTGGTAAGCGACGTGCCCTACAACCTGACATGGAGCTGGGACGGGAGGGCAGCGCAGCCAGGGGACGGACGGACCCGGCTGCTGGAGAACCGCTCGCTGGAGATCAGCCGCGTGCAGCCCGCGGACGAGGGGCAGTATGAGTGCGTGGCACGCAGCGCTCGTGGCTCTGCCACCGCCTCCCTCTGGCTCTTTGTGCAGGGTAAAGCTCTGCCCCACACCAGATGATGCCTTTCCTCATGGGATGGCGCCTGGTGGCTTGAGCCTTTCTTCAACCCCACACAGAGGCACCGTGGGTGAAGGTGGATGCCAGCCCCCAGCGTTTCAGCAGAGGCCAGGAGCTGCAGCTGAATTGCACCGCTGGGGGACACCCCCTGCCCCGCATCACCTGGAAGCACTGGGGATGGGCGCTGGAGCAGGACGAGAGGTGACCTTGGTGGGGAACAGGGTGCCTTCATCCTCCCTGTCCCACTAGGGATGATGCTCCCCTTGCAGGGTGCCCCAGCTGAGGGGCTCGAGGTTTCCCATAGCTCTGGAAAGAAGAAAGTACTGCAATAGCCCCACCTGAGCACCTGCGATGTTTGGCTGCTAGCCTTGATTTCATACACTTATTTTTAAGCTAGGTAGCCTTATCCAGGTCACCGTCCCCACCAAGGGGCACTTGAGGTGCTTTGCACACCAGGTGTGTACTCAAGTCTCAAAATACTCCTTGAGCTTCCCCTCATTTCTTCTGCTTTTGGCTTTCATGTCCGTGTCAGATTGAATGCTGGAGTGGGCTTGGGGCTTTTCCCTGGCTCCAAGAAACATCCTTCCCTGCAGCAGCTGGTTTTAAGTGCTCACCCCCATCTATCAAATGCTCAGAACTTGCCACGTGTGCTTTAATGGGATGGATTTAAGCCCACTCACTTATTTCAGTGCATCTCTCGCTGGCTCCTATTCTCATAGCGCTTATTTCTTCCTCTCTCCCTGTTTGCTGCAGGGTTTTTACTGATGCTCAGGGCACCCTGCACATCAGGGCTGCTGTCCCAGAGGATGCAGGGGATTACAGCTGCTATGCTGCCAGCACGTTGGGCTGGGATGAGCAAACCATCACCCTGGAGTTCACTGGTACGTGCTCCCTGCTGTCTGGCAGCGTCCCTGGAAGAGCCAGGGGTTGCTGTCTCTTGGCTGCCAGCTGGGATCTTGTGGCACATGAGCTATGGGATGGGGCTATCTGTGATGAGGAGTGTTGGGGGGCAGTTCTGGGGTCCCCTTGGGGTAGGAGAAGTCTGGCTGGAAAGCTGCCTGGAGGAGAGGGACCTGGGGGTGTTGGTTGACAGCGACCGAACATGAGCCAGCAGTGGCCAAGAAGGCCAATAGCATCTTGGCTTGGATCAGAAACAGCGTGGCCAGCAGGTCCAGGGAGGTTCTTCTCCCTCTGGACTTGACACTGGGGAGATGCTTCTTGGATCCTGTGTTCAGTTCTGGGCCCCTCACCACAAGAAGGATGTTGAGGCTCTGGGGCGAGTCCAGAGAAGAGCAACGAAGCTGGTGAGGGGGCTGGAGAACAGGCCTTATGAGGAACGGCTGAGAGAGCTGGGGGTGTTTAGCCTGGAGAAGAGGAGGCTGAGGGGAGACCTCATTGCTCTCTCCAACTCCCTGAAAGGAGGTTGTGGAGAGGAGGGAGCTGGGCTCTTCTCCCAAGTGACAGGGGACAGGACGAGAGGGAATGGCCTCAAGCTCCACCAGGGAAGCACAAGGCGCTGAGGGACATGGTTTAGTATTTGATAGGGATGGTTGGACTCGATGATCCAGTGGGTCTTTTCCAACCTGGTGATTCTATGATTCTATGAGTGACACCACATCCAGTGCCACAGGGAGTCACCAAAGCCATCTCTCTCCCCATGGCACAGAGTCTCCTGCTATCCTTGCCGTGACGCCCAGCGTGAAGGCACTGGTGGGAGAAGATGTGACCCTGGAGTGCTGGGTTTCGGGAGTGCCCCCACCCCACGTTGCATGGTACAAAGGTGAGGCTGGGGTGGGCACGGGGACCAAACCCCCTCTGTGCAATGGGGACCCTCTGCTGCCTGCAGGGTTGTCACAGGTGGGGTCCCCCAGGCTGACAGCAGGAGGGACCCCCGGAGGCACTTGGGGTGCTGACACGGTGGGTTCTCGGGGCAGGCGAGCAGGTGGTGGTGACATTCGCCCCCAGCACCCAGCGTGCGGTCCTGCGGCTGCAGGCAGTGCGAGAGGAGGACGCGGGGCGGTACGTCTGCAAGGCTCTGGGCGAGGCTGGCACTGCCTTCGACAGCACCGTGCTGGACGTGGGGTGTAAGTCTGCCTCTCCTTTCGGATGCCACTGAGCACTGAAGATGATCTCCAGTCTTCTCCCTCCCAGCTGCTGCTTCCCAAGTCTCCTCTTGCCCCCAGCTCCCTTGTTTCTCATCGTGGGGTGTTGGTGCTCAGCACAAGCTGAAGCCTGGCAGGTTTTCCAAGGGTCAGGAGGATGGAAGAGGCTCAAGGAGCATGGTTTAGAATTAGATAGGAATTCGATGACCCAGTGGGTGTTTTCCAGTCTGCTGATTCTATGATTCTAAGTGGCAGAAGACCAGAGTAGATGCTACTGCACTGGGACAAGGCAGCTCGGGATTAAACTAGGGATGTTAAGTCCAGTCAGTGGCATTAGGTGGAGGTAGGGGTTGACTTCTGTGTGTCTGAGAACCCAGGTATCCCAAATTCTGGACATTAGGAAAAAATTCTTTACAGAAAGGGTCATTGGGCACTGGAACAGGCTGCCCAGGGAGGAGGTTGAGTCACCTTCCCTGGAGGTGTTTAAGGCACGGGTGGATGAGGTGCTGAGGGACATGGTTTAGTGATTGATGGGAATGGTTGGACTCGATGATCCGGTGGGTCTCTTCCAACCTGGTGATTCTGTGATTCTGTGAAATGATGCTCAGGGCTTCTCACCAGAGGCAGAAGGGGTGGAAGAGTCCAGGAAGGAGGACAAGAAGGAGGTTCAGAGTTAGGCACAGTAAGGCTTGAGGTGGTTAACAGTGGAAAAGTGCAAGTGGTTTTCCCTTGTCAGGGGGGCAATGGCTATAACAGCTTTAGAAAAACACCAAACATATTAAATTGATCTCATAACCTGTCATAGAATCACCAGGTTGGAAAAGACCCACTGGATCATCGAGTCCAACCATTCCCATCAATCACTAAACCATGTCCCTCAGTGGTTTGTCCACCCGTCCCTTAAAACCCCTCCAGGGAAGGTGAATCAACCCCCTCCCTGGGCAGCCTCTGCCAGTGCCCAATGACCCTTTCCAGGAAAAATATTTTCCTAATGTCCAGCCTGAACCTCCCCTGGTGGAGCTTGAGGCCATTCCCTCTCATCCTGTCCCCTGTCACTTGGGAGAAGAGCCCAGCTCCCTCCTCTCCACAACCTCCTTTCAGGTAGTTGTAGAGAGCAATGAGGTCTCCCCTCAGCCTCCTCTTCTCCAGGTTTTCACGGCACTTGGTTCATGGGTTTTGCAGCCGTGTCTCTTCTCTGGGCTCAGCTGTTTGCACAGCCTGCTTCGAGGAAGCCAGGGTGTTGGACCTGCTTGACCCCCTTCTCTGCTGCTCTCTCCTCCAGCTGCCCCACACTTTCCTGAGCCCCTGGGAGATGTGATGGTCGAGGTCGGGGAGAGCGTGAGCCTCCTGTGCCGAGCCGAGGGCTCTCCCCTGCCACGGGTCACCTGGTCCCGGCAGGATGGGAAGCCTGTGACAGGCTGGCACGGGCCACACGGTGTTTCCAGCCAGCTGGAGGCTGCCGAGCTCCTCATCGACAGTAAGAGAGCTGAGCATGCACGATGTGTTGGCACGGTGGAGAGCGTGCGTGGGCATCCTGCCTGGAGCTGGCGTGGGGCTCTTCAGTCCCACCGTGCTCTGGCGTTGCTAGGTTCAGGCTTCTTCCCACTGTGCTCCAGGTGCTTCGCTGGATGACCAAGCCATCTACATCTGCAAAGCCCAGAATGAGTTTGGGAAAATCCAGGCGGAGGTCAAGCTCACGGTCACCGGACACGGTTTGCGTTTACGTGATTTTGTTGGTTATCGATCCGGGCTGTGGCCAGCAGTGAGTGAGCAGCAGAGCCGTGCGGCCACGTCTGCTCCGAGCTGGCCACGGTGAATGCTTCACAACAACTTCCCAGCCCTGGGTTCAGATAACGTCCTTCCACCTCTTTGTCTTAATGCACTGACATGTGCTTGAACCCAAACTGCAGACAAAAGTCTCTAAATTCTCAGGGAGCTGAATATCAGAGGTGGCTTGTGCTGGGCCACGGCTTGGACCTTGGAAGAAAGACAATCCAGATCTGTTGTCCTGAGTGTTTCTGGCCAATTAGGCTCTAATTAGTATTGTTTTCCCTTTCCTCTCTCTCAAGCAGCCCCAGAAATAGCTCTTTCATCCCCTGTGGTCCGTGTGCTCCCAGGCCAGCCTGCGTCGCTGCCCTGCGTGATCCTGGCTGGGCGGCCGCTCCCAGCCCGTCGCTGGCTGAAGGATGAGCAGCCGGTGAGGCTTCTGCTCCTGCTGGGGTGGTGGGTGTGTGGGTAGCTGCGAGCACAGCCCTGCACCAGGGGTTTGACTGCAGAATGGGCGTCCCAGCCTCCCACGTCCAAAGCTGCTGGTGAAACGCCAGGAGAACATTTGAATTGTGAGGGCAACGTGGGCTGATCCCCACATCAGGATGTTCCTGTTGCTGGAGGATCTGTTACTAGATATGCCTCAAAGACCCAGTGACACAGTAATGTTTGATCTCCTCATCCACCCCACTTTCTGCTCTCTGCCTGTGCCCAGGTAACCGCAAGCAGCCGCTACACTGTCCAGGCTGATGGGAGCCTGCGTGTGGACCAGGTGTCCCAGGAGGATGCGGGAACCTACACCTGTGAGGTGACCAATGCCCTCGGCTCGCACCGGCAGGACATCTCCTTGGTCATCCATGGCAAGTGGCAGGATGCTGAGCATCCCTGCGCGGTGGTGACCGGCAGTGTGCGCCCACCACCCTTCTCAAGCAGCAGAGGACCGCTCTCTGTGGCAGATGTGACCCTGGCCATGCAGGGTGAGGTGCTTCTCTTCTTTCCCAGTCCCTCCCAGCATTGAGCTTGGCCCTGTCCTCATCACCGCCACCGAGGGAGCGGCCGTTGCCCTGCAGTGCAATGCCACGGGTGTGCCCCCTCCTGCTATCACCTGGGCAAAGGTAGGTGACAGGGACAGGCTGGTTGCTGTCCCCATGCCAGCCAGGCTGGGGGCTGATGGCTGTGGCAGCCAGGGAAGGTGACACTGAGTGCTCTGGGAAGCTGGGACCAGGAGGTAACTTGCTCTGATGGGTCCAGAGCACTCTTCTTGCTCTTGCTTGGATCATAGGAGAGTCTCTGCTGCTTGTCTTGCTTCCTCCTTTTTCCCCTGCAGGGCACAGAGCCCCTTTTGCTGAGCCCACGCTACCACTTCGACCCCGATGGGACCCTCCTGATCCCTTCACCCTCCCCTGAAGATGCTGGGACCTACTTCTGCACAGCTACCAACGCAGCAGGCTTCTCCAGCCGGGAGATGCAGCTCTCCATCATCAGTGAGTGCCCGGGACTGGCCCTGGTACCAGCTCCCGAGGGTGACTGACTGGGAGATAACCATCTGGGGACCCTCCTAGCACCCTTGGGCCACTTAGCCAGGTGCTAGATGGGTTTGTGGGATGGGAAGAGCAGCAGCTAGGGCTATGGGGCACTTGAAGTGTTCCTGCACCAACTGTGCTGCCTCTCCACTCAGCAAAGCCCAGGATCAGTGCGAATGGATCGCAGACATCGGACCCCATAACAATCCTGGCTGTCCTTGGGCAGGAGACCACGCTGCCCTGCGAGGTTCAAGGCTACCCCCCTCCCTTGGTGGTGTGGACTCGGGAGTCCCAGCTGCTTCCCCTTGCCACAGAGAGGTGAGGACAGTGATGGGTGCCAGGGCCACGGTCTCTTGGGGTTGTGTGTCTCCTCAGAGGGATGTTGGGTCCATGAAGGGACTAAGCTGCTTGGTAGGGAGATGTGAAAGACATCCTTGACATCAACTGGATGATGCTCACTGCTGTGGCGTGAGCCGAAGCGGTCAAGTAGTCCACATTAGTTCTTCTCTTCAAGGAAAGAAGAGCAAGAACTGCCAAACATTTTTTCCATCATACAAACATCTGCTAGGATGGAGCAGCTGCTCCTGACCCTCCGTGTGCTTGCCCTGGACTGGGGTTAGGCAGCTCCTCAGCCCCACTCACCCGTCTGCCTTCATGCACATTCCTGCCTTGTGCCGTCACGGTGCTGGAGGCAACGAGGCCAAGGATGCGCCTGGAGATGGTGGGAGGTGATGGATCGGGTCTGGATGCTGCTCTACACCCAGGTGGCTGCAGAGCACGGAGGAGAAGGAGTATTGAGGTCTGGAGTAGGAGGAGAGCAGCACAGAGATAGGGGTGGACAGCCAGGGAAGCTGAGGGTGCTGCAGCCTCCGCTGCCCTCACAGCCCACGTGTTGGGGTGACTTCGTGGGCTTTGGGCACTGAAACGGTCCTGGGACGAGGCTTGGCAGAAACACAGTTGTGAGCCTAGCTTTGTCTGCAGTGGGATGTGGGTTTAAAGCCCAGTTCTGTTCCAGTGGGTGACTTCTGCAGGGCCAAATTCACTTGGTGGTGGTGTTGAAGCTGATGGCAGCCTTGAGATGGTCATTTAATGAAGTATGACAGGAGAAGTTAAGCTGGGAGTGGTTGGATATGTGTTTATCAAGTGCCTTGGCTCTCCCTGTTAGAAGCAGGGCATTCTTTCTCAGCAGATTAGCACCATGCTCCCTAAATTCATGGCCCCTGGTCTTGGGATTGATGACTTCTTTCCCTGCACTTGAGGATTGCCCAGGAAGGCAAGAAGGCATCTTGGTTTCGCTCCTCTTGAGGGACTGTGTTGCATTGTTCTTGTTGTCTGGTTCCCTGTGGCTGCTCCTAGTTGACTTGTGTTGCTCCCCACATCTCAGCTGGTTTGTCCTCACGTGTCCCAGTGATTTCTGGGAGCACACGAGGAGGAATCCGCAGCCGTGGGCTGAGATGATGTTATGTCTGCGATGCACAGACAGCGCTGGGAGCGAGAGCATGGCCAGCTCCAGCTGCAGGGGCCGTGCTCCTTGGGGAACCCCATCCCACTACCTCCCCAAAGCGGGTGGCTCACACCGCTGCCTCATGCTGAGCTCGTGTAGGAGCTGAGCAAAGGGGATTTGCACCCATGGGCAGCTCCACTATGCTCCTCGTGCAGGAGGTTGCCCAGGGGACCTTCTCTCAGCTGTCTCAAAGCAGCGATGAGCTCTTAGCCCTCAGCTTCTACCCAGAGGTAGGTGATGGATGGCACAGCTGTTGCTCCCATCCAGCTTTCCTGTTCCCTCTTCCCCAAGATACAGCATCCTCTCGTCAGGGTCCCTCCAGCTGGCTGAGCCCCAGGTGACAGACAGCGGCCTCTACACCTGCACAGCCACGAACGCTGCAGGGAACGCCTCGCTCAGCTACAGCCTGCACGTCCAAGGTTCACAGCCACTTGTTGAAATGCTTCTCCCGTGGGCTGCGGGTCTTCGTGCACCACTGGGGTCCTGCACTCTCCAAGCCTTTGGCTGCTCCCACATCCCCATACCAGGGTCTGAGGGTGGTTCCAGCTTGAGGTTCTCTTTCCCCTCCAGCTCCTCCCCAGCTGCTGATCGGCGATGGGGAAAGCCACCTGACTGCTGTCACCAATGAATCCCTGAGAATTCGCTGTCGGGCCACGGGTGTCCCTGCACCCCAGATCCAGTGAGTACTGCGGAGTGGTGGGTCCTGCCCTGAGGTCCCTCAGGGTCTGCGTAACTCCCTAGGGGTGCTCTGAATGCAGAGCTGCAGCAGAGATCGAGGTGGGAGCTCAGGATGAGTGATGGGGACCTCTGGCTTGGGGTGTCCTCTAAGATGGGAGACATATATTCCTTTTCCTCGCCCTGGGATTTTTCTCTGCCAAAGCATCTGGGCACTGCCAGCCCCTTTCCAGGTGTCAAGGGGACAGTCCTCGCTGCCAGCATCCCCCTGTTCACTGCTTTGGTGGGCAGAAAAGGGGGGTGGGAGGTAGCAGGACAGACCAAGGACTTTCTACCTGTTCCCTTCCTCGCAGGTGGGTGAAGGACGGGCATCCTCTGGGTGAGCAGGATGGTGTGGTGGTGTCTGAGGACGGTGGGACTCTGCTGATCACCCGCGTGGGGCTTGGTCATGAGGGGCTCTACGTCTGCCGAGGCAGCAACCGCGCAGGGGTGGCCCAGGCGGAGGTGCAGGTTTCAGTGCAAGGTGAGCGTAGCATCCAGAGCCAGACCTGCTCTCCGTCCCACGTGTCAGGGAGAACGTGGTTAGCCAAAGGAGTCAGTGTTCTTCAGCTTTTTAGGAGGCATAGGATCACTAGCTTGATCCCTGGGGATCTTGCCCTTTGCCAATGATGTTGAGAGGTGGTGGCTACTGGCACTGCAGTAAATGGTTGGACTCAATGATCCAGTGGGTCTTTTCCAACCTGGTGATTCTATGATTCTATGAAACCATAGCATCCATCCTTGATGCTTCCTGGTGGAGGATCTGTCCTCTGCTCTGTTTGCCCTCTGGCCAGAGCATCCCTTAGTCAGCACTGCAGGATGCGATGCTGAAGGTGCCTGAGGAGAAACCAAGCAGGGAGCGGAGATCGCTGCCTGGGAAGGATAAATCTTTTTTTGGGGCAGAGAACAAATCTGCTAGCTGACCTAGGGAGCAGAAGAGACGTTCCCCAGAGTGGAGAGTAGTCCTGGAGAGGGAGTCCAGTTGGCCTGGGCTGTGCTCAGCCGATGCCTGTATGTGCTCGATTGCAGTGCCTCCAAACATTGAACCCAGCGCGGTGGACCTGGTCATCTTGGAGAACAACACAGTGTCCCTAGAGTGCTTGGCCTCAGGACTGCCTGCTCCTGGTGAGCTGATCCTGTTCCTCAGCTCTTACTCATGTGTCTCTTGGGTCCCCTTGTTGAGAGGAGCAGCAGCATCGATCCTTACAGCCCTGCTCCCTGTTTCCCCACAGACATTGCCTGGTACAAGGGGCATGAACAGATCTCGGCTGGACCGGGCTGGACCCTCTCCAGGGATGGGAAGCGCCTGGACATCCAGCGTGCCCAGGTCTCTGATGCTGGCAGCTACCGCTGCGTGGCCTCCAACGTAGCCGGTGTCACCCAGCTCTGGTACAGCCTGCAGGTGACTGGTGAGTTGCGGTGAGCGGGGGAAGGACTGCGGCTGCCTGAGAGCTGGGTGCTTCCCTTCTCGTGTGTGCATGGGGCCAAGAGGGCTGTCCCAGCCCTCGGCACACATCCCTGCAAGACGGCTTTAGCAGAACTCCATCCTCTGTTCCGTCTGCACATCCATTCACGTACTGCCCTATGTTCATCCCAAACCTCCTAGAAAGCCATGGCCCCAGGGATGGGTATGGCCTGGTCCACACCAGTGTCTCCTACCCACCTCTTGGTCCCCGCTGCTCCTGGTAACGTTTCTCTGCCACTCCAGTGCCCCCGCGGATCACGGCTAGCCCCAGATCCCTCACGGTGATGGTGAATGAGCCAGTGACACTGGAGTGTGATGCCACAGGGGTCCCCGTTCCAGTGCTGTTGTGGCTGAAGGATGGCAACCCAGTGCCCAGCGTGGTGGCAGATGGCACGCAGGTGAGGGAGCTCCTGGGGTTATCCCTCCAAGAGGATGCTTCTTTTACCATGCTGACTTTCTGAAACAATTGCTGGAGCTGAGCACGTGCAATGCTGCTCTTCCCTGCCCCAAGTTTGGTCCATGGGAGCATGGATCTGTTCAGCCCCATGCTGGGCTTTCCTGCCATGAGGAGTGTGGATGGGTAAACGATGTCCAGGATGTGATGAGGATGGGCTCAACGCAGCCTTATGCCCACCCATCCCTGTTCCTAAGTGCTGGCTTGCAGCACAGCTGCCTGCAAAGTTCTCTGGTTTGTGGATGACACTAAGCTGGGTGCAAGTATCGACCTGCTGGAGGGTCGGGAGGCTCCAAAGGGGTCTGAACAGGCTGGGCTGCAGGGCTGAGACCAATGGGATGAGGTTTAACAAGGCCAAATGCCGGGTCCTGCACTTGGGGCACAACAACCCTGGAAACTGCCTGGAGGAGAGGGACCTGGGGGTGTTGGTTGACAGCGACTGAACAGGAGCCAGCAGTGGCCCAGGTGGCCAAGAAGGCCAATGGCATCTTGGCTTGGATCAGACACGGCGTGACCAGCAGGGCCAGGGAGGTTCTTCTCCCTCTGTACCTGGCCCTGGTGAGACCGCTCCTCGAATCCTGTGTTCAGTTCTGGGCCCCTCACCACAAGAAGGATGTTGAGGCTCTGGAGCGAGTCCAGAGAAGAGCAACAAAGCTGGTGAAGGGGCTGGAGAACAGGCCTTATGAGGAACGGCTGAGAGAGCTGGGGGTGTTTAGCCTGGAGAAGAGGAGGCTGAGGGGAGACCTCATTGCTCTCTACAACTACCTGAAAGGAGGTTGTGGAGAGGAGGGAGCTGGGCTCTTCTCCCAAGGGACAGGGGACAGGACGAGAGGGAATGGCCTCAAGCTCCGCCAGGGGTGGGTCAGGCTGGACATTAGGAAAAAATTTTTCATGGAAAGGGTCATTGGGCACTGGCAGAGGCTGCCCAGGGAGGGGGTTGAGTCACCTTCCCTGGAGGGGTTTAAGGGACGGGTGGATGAGGTGCTGAGGGACATGGTTTAGTGATTGATGGGAATGGTTGGACTCAATGATCCGGTGGGTCTCTTCCAACCTGGTGATTCTATGATTCTATGCTTATCTGGGCTCTTACTGTGTCTTGGGGAAGCACAGATCCTCTCTGGAGGGCGTGTGTTGTCCCTGCCCACCGCCCACCTCCGAGACTCGGGGACATACACGTGTGTAGCCAGCAGCACAGCGGGCGAGGACAGACGTGAGGCCACCCTCGAGGTGCAGTGTAAGTACCTTGCGCATCCCCGTCTCCTTGTGCAGCTGCAGGTGATGCTCGGGGCTATGAGGCTGCTCTGCCGACCCCTTGCAAGCACAAAGGGCTGTGGGGGACCAGCCCTGGCGAGAGGTACCAAAAGGGAAGGTATTGTCCTATTGATCTGTTTTCCAGTGCCTCCCACCACCTTGGGTGAGGAGGAGAATGTCTCCGTCATCATCAATCAGCCAGTGACTCTGGTCTGCCTGGCTCTTGGGGTCCCCTCTCAGGGGTCCCGCTGGCTGAAGGATGGGAACCTGCTCACCCCAAAGCCAGGCGTGCAGCTGTCTGCAGAGGGGACCATGCTCCAGGTGATGTTTCAAAGTATCACAGAGGATGGGAGGCAAACAAAGCTGTGAAAACACCCTGTCTCCCCCTCTCCATCCTTGGAAAAGAGTGGGTGCAGAGGGCTGGGATGTCCCTTCCTGCTGCCCATGGCTCAGGACCGTTGGATCCTCGTGCTGATCCCCTCCTCGTGGCTTTCACTGGCACAAAAATCCCACCGCGGAGGGGCTGCACGGATCCAGCTCTGCTGCAGAGCATCTCAGTGTCTGTGCTTGCTCTGGCAGATCGAGCGAGCCACCACGGAGGATGCAGGCAGCTACATGTGCCAGGTGTCTGGCCACTCCGAGAAACGCTACAACCTCGACGTGTGGGGTAAGGGCCACCATGCTGAAATAGCCCAGCAGGGCTAATATAGTGTGTGTGTGTGTCTGTGTGCACATATATACACACAAATATATTATATATGAATTTTTTTGTATGTATACCGTGTACCTGGGGTAGGGAACTGGCTTGGAAAACACCAAGCCCAAGATATTAAACCTCTGCAGAACAGTGGAGCTGGAGGTGGTCAAGAATCCCCACCAGAATGGGTATCAGAGGGGAAGAAGCCAATGTTTGCCTGAGTCTTAAGGGGTGGATTTTAATAACGATGCAGAAGAGGTGTCTTTCCAAAATTCAGGCAGGAGAGGGAAGGGATTTCCTAGCTATTACAGGGTTTTCTCTGTTTTTTCTCTCCACCTAGTCAGCACAGCGGTCATTGCAGGTATCGTTCCACTCGTTCTCCTGTTCAAGTCAGGATTATGCCAGTGGTGGTTCCTGGTTCACTGCCAGGACAGGCACCAGCTGCTCTTTCTTGCTTTATTCGAGCATCCTTACAGCCTCCCGGCCCATTCAGCACATCCACGGCACCAGGGTCTGAGCCAGGGTCTGGCTTTCCTCGGGGATGCTCAGGGCCAGTTGGTGGAAACCCTGCAGGCAGGTAGCCAGAGAGCGGAGAAAATCCAGTTCTCCTGATCCAGGCTTGTTCCTGTGATTCCTTCCCAGGGAAACATTTTGCACGTCTGGCGTCCTGGCTTGGGTGGATTGTTTGGGTTCTGCTGTTATTGTTTTTCAGGGGTTTCTGGGTGTTGGGTTTTTTCTTCTATAAATTGATATTCCTCGTGGGAAGGAGTCACTGTTCTCCAGCCAGCTGTATTTATGAGCAACAGAGAGCAGCATCTGATAATGGAAAGAGTTAGGTAACCTTCCCAGGGAGCAGTGCTACCTAATAAGGCTGCGTCTGGCCAACCTGGGCTTGGCCTGCTTGTGTGGCTGGCACGGGATGCTCAGTTGTCCTCTGCTGTAGGCCACGTGCAATTAAAAGCAAGAATCTCCAGCTCTTTAGCTAGTGAAGATTATTATTTCCACATGGAGCCAGTGGAGGGGAATCTTGCTGGTTCTTTGGAGCCTAGCAGAGTTGCAGGTGATGCGTAGCCAGCAGGATAGGGGTGCAGCGGGGAGCTGCCTCTCTCCTCTCACCCAGCAGTATCACTGAGCTGCTGCTCTCCTCTCATCCCCTGCAGTGCCCCCGTCCTTCTCCTCGTCAGAGCCTGTCACCCTGTCCATGCTGGAGGAGCAGTCCGTCAGGTTGACCTGCGAGTGCCACGGGATCCCCTTCCCCACCCTGAGCTGGTGGAAGGATGGTAGGGTCCTTCTCAGCCTCGTCCCTCCCCACGTGTATGTTGACCCACCAGAAAGATGTTGGTCTCCTCGGAGCAAGGAGTGCTTTACACGGAGCAGTATCCACCTTCTGGGTGGGACTGGTCTTGCTGGGCACCTTAGAGGAGGCTGCATTCCCCTTCCCCGGGCAGGTGAGCCCCTCTCCACCCAGCCTGGAAGCCTGAAGCTGGTGTCCATGGGAGGGAGCGTGCTGTACATCGAGAAGGTACGGCTGGTGGACACGGGGACGTACACCTGCGAGTGCAGGAATGCCGCTGGCAGCAGCAGAAAGGAGCATCGCCTGGAGGTGAATGGTGAGCTGGGGGGCCACAGAGACCTGTGGGAAGGGCTGGAGGTGCCATGATCTCTCTCAAAGCAAGGTCCATCTGGACCCAAAGGCTCAGAGCCGTTGCCTGCTGCCTTGGGTGTTTTGGAAAGGATGCTGCTAGCTGCGCTAGCTCTGCTCCTCCAGCTTCCCTCTTGGCTCCAAGCTACTTGCAGCTGGCTTTCACTCCAGCAGCCCAGTTGCACCGGTTGCATCTGCTCACATTTTCTTCTCTCTCCCGCTGTGCCGTCCAGACCAACAGTGTTTGTTTTGCCACTTGCATGCGGTCTAGGCAGTTGCTACAGCATCACCTTCCACCTTGTGTCTCTCTGCCTGCAGCGCTGCCGAGGATCCAGGGCAGCAGCAAAGCCCCAAGGAAGGTTTCTGTCATCAAGACTGGTGAGACGGTTTTGGAGTGCAAAACCACGGGGACACCACCACCCACGGTGATGTGGATGAAGGACGGGCAGCCTGTGGCTGGTGGGAACGGGCTTCAGGTTCTGCAGCAGGGGAGGCGGCTGCGCATCCTCGAGGCAGAGGTGGCCCACACGGGACGTTACGCTTGCCTAGTGGAGAATGTTGCAGGGCAGGAGCAGAGGGAGTTCGACGTTGTGGTGCACGGTAGGGGCGCAGGACAGGGCTGGCAGCTGAGGGATGTGGAGGGAGGCAGGCCAGGGAGGGTGGTGATGTTGCACCGCACAAGCGTGGAGAACGAGGCAGCGTAGAAGTCTTGGATGACCCAGAACACAGAAGATGTTGGGTCAAAAGGGGGATGCTCGAGGCATAGCTGTGGAACGGGCTCCATCAGGCAGGAGTTTCTTTCCAGGTTCATCAGAGCAGACTGTGTTGCACTTCATAAAGCTGCCTGCTTTCCAAGGAGTCCAGCTGGTGCTGGTGAGGGGGCTGGAGAACAGGCTTTGTGAGGAGCGGCTGAGAGAGCTGGGGGTGTTTAGCCTGGAGAAGAGGAGGCTGAGGGGAGACCTCATTGCTCTCTACAACTCCCTGAAAGGAGGTTGTGGAGAGGAGGGAGCTGGGCTCTTCTCCCAAGTGACAGGGGACAGGACGAGAGGGAATGGCCTCAAGCTCCACCAGGGGAGGTTTAGGCTGGACATTAGGAAAAAATATTTCCCGGAAACGGTCCTTGGGCACTGTCAGAGGCTGCCCAGGGAGGGGGTTGATTCCCCTTCCCTGGAGGGGTTTAAGGGACGGGTGGACGAGGTGCTGAGGGACATGGTTTAGTGTTTGATGGAAATGGTTGGACTCTATGATCCGGTGGGTCTCTTCCAACCTGGTGATTCTATGATTTTATGATTTGGAGAAACCTCATGGGTCAAGGTACCAAGCACCTGAGTTGGAAAAGGCCTGAGGTGGCTCTGAGTATGTGGCTAGGTTGGTGCCACACCTGCAAGCGTGGGCTTAGAGGTGCGGGTAGGCTTCACATACTTGTTGGAAGTCACCTGTCCCAAAACACTTTTGAAGTTGACAGCTTCAGATGATGCCGATCTTCCTTCTGGGCCCGTGTCCTCAAACTATACAAGCGGAAGGATGGGAACAAGCTATGTTTACTCAACTTGCCTTGCTCCTCTGCTGTTTTGGAGACTGCTTTGCAAATGGATGCCCATCCTTTTCTGCCTGCAGTGCCTCCTGAGTTCATTCAAGGATCAAGTTCGACAACAAATGTCAGCGTGTCTCTGCACGAAGCCCTGACACTGACCTGCGAGGCCACCGGTGTTCCCCTGCCCACAGTCACCTGGTCTAGGGACGGCTCCCCTGTCACCCCCAGTGAGCACATGCGTGTGCCTTCAGGTCAGGGACAAAGCATGGAATCGGTCAGAGATGAGTGCTTCGGGAACACGTTTTGCTCCACTGCTGATGGGTTTAAAGGTGGTGGAGCTCCAGCCCTGCAGGAGCACTGCTGGGATGGGCTGGTGCTTGGATCGGGGCCCTGAGACCTCCCTGTTCCGTGTTTCCAGGAGGCTGGATGCTGAGTCTCACCCGTGTACAACCCCAGGATGGTGGCCACTATTCCTGCCTGGCCAGGAACATAGCTGGGGAGGCCAGGAGGCATTTCCATGTGGACATCCTAGGTAAGGAGGGGTCCTCCCCCTGCTGCAAGATTCCTGGTGGGGTTTCAGAACTTCACCCTTGCAGGAACAGTTATGAGTTAAGACTGGGCATGGTGTGAGCTGCAGTGCTGGAGTCATTCGTGCCTTGGCGTGCGAGCTTGGAAGCTCCTTGAAGCTGACCAGCTGCTAAGATCCCTCGTGGCTTGTGTTCCTAGTTCCTCCCCACATCGAGAATGCAGATGAAGAAGAGACCATCGAAGTGGCCGAGGGTCACCCTGCCACCTGGTCCTGCCTGGCTGCAGGTGAGCATCACACAGGGAGCAGAGGTGTCACGAGCAGCTGGGGCTCAGGGACCTGAGTCTCCCTTTGGGGTGTGGAGCAAATGGGTGGCGCCAGTCGATGACAAGAAAATAGATGAAATTGGCTGAAGCAGGTTTTTAGGATAGTTCCTGGCTTTGCAGTTGGGCTGTCTGGGAAGTACTGGGCCCACGCCGAGAGCTTGTTCCACGACGTAAGCTCCGTTCTTTCCCAAATGGAGCTAAAATTCCCCTTATCTGGTTTCTCCTTTAGTGATGGGAATAATTAATCACCTCCTACTCAGGACAGTTTTCTTTCTTCTCGCTGGCTCATCCAGCAGTTTCTAAAAGCTTGATCCAGATCATGATAGTTTTGGATTTGGGTGGATGTCCCTGCTTCCCAGAAAAGCTCCGGCATGGTGACCCCAGTCAGGCCATCCTCACGCACAGAAAAGCTTCGTACAAAGGCCAAAACCTGCTTTCCACTCCTCCCAGGCAACCCCCAGCCCACGATCACCTGGCTGAAAGACGGCCACCCTCTGCCTGGCAAAGACACCTTCTCCATCTCCCCTGATGGGTCCGTGTTCCACATCCCCCGAGCCTCCCTGTCCGATGCCGGCCGCTACTCCTGTGTGGCCTCCAGTGCTGGGGTGAATCAAACCAAGCACTACCTGCTAGATGTTTCAGGTATGAGATGCTCTGGGTGCAGGCAGAGTTTCAGGTGTGAGCAGGGGGCATGGACTTAGAGGGCTTTTTAATTGCCTGCCCCAAGTAGGTGGTGAGGGAGCCTTAAGCCTGTGTCCAGCTGCAAGGCATGATGCCCTGGACCTCCCAGAAAGCACTTGAGACCCCTCTGAGGAAAATAAAGGGCTCATCTAGTGCAGGATCCAAGTCCAATGGTGCAGGTTCTGCCTCTAAGGGTGCCTGGTGGGAACAGGAGGAACATGTTCTCTGTGTCCCCTGTGCTTTTGGAGGGCAGCAAGATAGGGCAGGGTCTGAAGCTGTACATGCTGTGCATCTTGTATACTACAGTCAAATCCAACTCCCTGAACTTGGATTATGCTCTCTGGTGGGAGGATAGGAAGCCCATGTGGGTGCTGATGCTGATAACTGTGCAAACACATCCCTGCAGCTGTTCCTGCGTTTGCTGCAGATGCCCACGATGCCACCGCAGAAGTCGTCACGGTGAAAATCAACAACCCGATCTCCCTCGTCTGTGAGGATCTGGCACACCCATCTCCCAACATCACTTGGCTCAAGGATGATGTTCCCCTTAAAGAGTCTAGAAACATCCACCTGCTTCCTGGTATTGTGCTGGTGTCCACTGGTTCTGCATGACTGTGATGGCCCTTTGCTCTTACTCCTTCTGGGAAGAAGGAGTGGGGCTTTTTCTGGGCCTGGCTGTCATTCAAGGCAGGGGGATGGTCCTGCAGGACCCTAGGGGCTCAGACCATCAGGTGGATGCTGATCTTCCAGATGCTGAATTGTCTGACAATAGCTAGAGCCTCCCCAGCAGCATCAGTGAGACAGCACTGGCTTTTCCAAGCCTGGAAAGTGGGCTCTAGAAGAGCCCTAGAACCCCTCAAATCAGGCTTGCAGGGCATCAGCGTCTCCCTTAAGATGCCTTCTTGTGCTGCATGGGGATAAACAGCTGTGGCTGTGAGTGGTAACCCTCTCAGGATCACCCTCCTTTATCCAGGTGACCATGGGCTGCAGATCCTGAATGCCCAGGAGGAGGATGCGGGCACGTACAGCTGCATCGTGGCTGATGAAGCTGGGGAGGCTGTGAAGAACTATGCCGTGAAGGTCCTGGGTGCGGGAACTCTCCGTGTCCTTCCTAATCCCTGTAATGATCCCACCACCTTAACTGGGCCAGTGCACCTTCCTTTCCTGTGCCTTGTTGAAGCTGCTTCTCTTGCAGTTTGTGCTCAGTCACACGCATGTTGGCTTGTGGCCCCTAAAAGCCTCTGATCTACTCTGGGGAGGGCAAAGAGGTCCACCTGGGGATGTCAGCAGCACCTCAAGGGTGTTACCTGTTGCTGATTAGGGAAGAGTGAGGCTCTGGGGGCTTTTCTCTCATCCCAGCCATGATGCTTCTCCCCACTAGTTCCTCCTTGGATTGCCAGAGATGACCCTTTGGGGGAATTTGCCATGAAAGAGGTGAAAGCCAAGGTCAACAGCACCGTGATGCTGGAGTGCGAGACCTGGGCTGTGCCTGAGCCAACGATTCGGTGGTACAAGGACAAACAGGTGAGGCTCTAACTGTGACCAGGGAGAAGCTGCTGGTTTTGGGGACCCTTCCAGGTGGATAGAGGTGAAAATACCCTTTATAGGTCTAGGTGGTCTCTCTCCTGCTCCTGGGTGTGTAATCCTCCTCCCACCCTTCTCTTTCTTCCCTGCCTTGCGGCTGGGGTCCCTGTGCAGCTCCTGGAAGGCACCGACCACCTCCAAATCCTTAGCGATGGGCAGGTCCTTCAGATCAAACCAGCTGGTGTCTCAGATTCAGGGCACTACACCTGCGTGGCCATCAATGCTGTGGGTGAAGATGCCAGGAACTTCATCGTGCATGTCCAAGGTGAGACCTGGGTGCCTGAAGGGGTCCTTGGTGAGGTTCCTTGTGGGAGCAGAGCAGGGTAGGGAGGAATAGGGTTTGTATCTGCCGGAAAACAACCATCTCCTTGGCTTCTGTCAGGCTTGGGTAGATGTTCTGGTCACACCTGGGGGTTGCGGGTCCTTATTTCCCTCAGCTGACTGTATCCTGTCCCCACAGTGCCGCCCCTCTTCCAGCAGCAGACAAATCCCAATGAAGCCCTTGAGATCTTCTATCGGGAGGAGGACCGGGATGGGGAGGTGACGGAGCATCGTCAGGCTGTGCTCCACCAACCCACTGCACTCTACTGCGACACCAACGCCATCCCACCCCCCGGGCTCACCTGGTACAAGGATGGGGAGCCTCTTTCCCCTGGTCCCGGGGTGCTGATGCTGCTAGGTAACGGGCATGGACCCTCACTGTGGGCTCTGGGGGTTTCCTGCAGCAGCTCTGTGGGTTGAGAGCATCCATAGCATGGGATGGGGGTTTTGGATCCTGTCCCCTTGCTCCGGCCAGTGTGTGTGGCACCCAAGGGACCTGCAGGACCAGGTTCTGTGTTCAGTTCTGGGCCCCTCACCACAAGAAGGATGTTGAGGCTCTGGAGCGAGTCCAGAGAAGAGCAACGAAGCTGGTGAAGGAGCTGGAGAACAGGCCTTATGAGGAACATCTGAGAGAGCTGGGGGTGTTCAGCCTGGAGAAGAGGAGGCTGAGGGGAGACCTCATTGCTCTCTACAACTCCCTGAAAGGAGGTTGTGGAGAGGAGGGAGCTGGGCTCTTCTCCCAAGTGACAGGGGACAGGACGAGAGGGAATGGCCTCAAGCTCCGCCAGGGGAGGTTCAGGCTGGACATCAGGAAAAAATTTTTCACAGAAAGGGTCATTGGTCCCTGGCAGAGGCTGCCCAGGGAGGGGGTTGAGTCCCCTTCCCTGGAGGGGTTTAAAGGACTGGTGGATGAGGCGCTGAGGGACATGGTTTAGTGTTTGAAAGGAATGGTTGGACTCGATGATCCAATGGGTCTCTTCCAATCTGGTGATTCTATGATTCTATGACCATGTCACCAGGGCTGCATGGGAGTTCAGGCACAGTGAGGTGGGAGTGGAAGGTTGAAGGGCTCCCTGTGACACTCAGCAGAGCCCTCCCCATCCCTTGTCCTGCTCCGCAGAGGGCCGGGTGCTGCAGCTGACGGCCGTGCGGGAGGAGGACGCGGGCAGGTACACCTGCGAGGCGGCCAACACGGCGGGCCAGGACCGCCTGCACTACGAGCTGGAGGTGCTGAGTGAGTACAGGCTGGGGTGAAGGGTGGATGGAGGCACATGGCAGCCCCCTAAGCTCCTGTTTTTAGCCGCCCCGGTTATCCACGGTGACACGGAGGACCTGGTTGAGGAGGTGACAGCCACCATCAATGGCACCATCCGCTTAAAGTGTGAAGCCACTGGGCACCCGCTGCCCGTGATGTCCTGGCTCTGGAATGATGTCCCCATTGTTGCTGGCTCACGGCACCAGCTCCTGGAAGGTGGCACCGTCCTGCAGGTTGGTGTCCCTTTGAGCAGGGCAGGTGCCACCCTGGGGACACCAGGCTGAGGGGACAGGGTGCTTTTCCTTCCCCTGCAAGGGAGCTGCTCTAGTTTTGCAAATTCTGGGGTTTGCATGGGAGCTCCAGCAGCTCCTTGGCTCAGCTCCCTCACCCCTTTGCAGGTCACCGCGGTGGAGGGGGGTGATGCTGGCAGCTACACCTGCGTGGCTGAGAACCCGGCTGGTGCTGCGGAGAAACACTTCGCCCTCACTGCGCAGGGTGAGGCACATCCTCCAACCTTTCTCTAGGTCACTGATTTACCTCCCCCCTCCTCTGCCACCTGGAGTCTCCTGTGGCTCCTCAGTTGCGTGGCTGTCACTGTCCCCTGTGCAAGGAGGTCAAGGTGCCACCATGCTCCGAGCAGGCGAGCTGCTTGGTCCCCATTTCCCCCTGGGAATTTCTGGGGAGAGCTCAACCTCTGGGGTGACCATTTCCATTTGACACTGTCTTTTGGGGTGCACTGACCAGAAGCTCCCTGGATTGTGGGTGCAAACTCTGAAAGCGTTGATGGCATCGTCAATGGGAGCATCTCGTTGGCGTGTGGCATCCAATCCCGCCACGCTGAGAAGATTGACTGGTACAAGGACGGCCACATCCTGCAGCTCAGTGAAGAGGCGACCTTCACCCCAGGTATGCTGGGATGGACAAGGGTGACAGCTGGTACCCTGGGACATCAGTCCTCAGTGGCAGGCTCTGACTTGCCTACACCACCTTTCTGGATGCCACACATGGGACTTAAGATCAGACCTTCACTTGGAACCACTCACTAACCACTGGCTGCTGAGTGGTCCCTCCTGGAGAGGACCGAGGGTTGCATCCTGCAGACTCTGTGCTGCTGCTCCCCAGAAGTTTAGTGCTTTCTACTGTGTACAGTGAGGCCTTGGACCTCAAAGTTGATGGCCAGACACCTCTGACATTGCTTGACTGGCTTCTGGGGGACTGGTCTGCTCCAGCCTGCCCTGACTCCCTGTTCCCTGCTCCTTCCAGGCTCGCAGGTGCTGCAGCTCCCTCGCCTGCAGCTTTCCAGCTCAGGCACGTACACGTGTGTGGCACTGAGCGAGGCTGGCCGCGAGGAGAAGAGCTTCATCCTCACCGTCCATGGTGAGCGGCGAGGGCTTGGCTGCGAGCTCTGCCCCACGAGCGTACGCAAAGAAGCTGATGGCAAAAACTGGTCTGTGTGTTCCTGCTCCCCCACCCCATCCCTGCTTCTCCTCCTCAGGGCCCCCGGCCATTGAGGACCTGCAGCAGGAGACGCTCCACGCTGATGTGGGGAGCCCCCTTGTCCTCACCTGCCAAGTGAGCGGCGTGCCCGCGCCCTCTGTCACCTGGCTGAAGGATGGGAAACCTCTGGGTATGTGCACAGGGGGTCATCCTGAGCCTTGCTGCCACCCCTCCTTAAGCAGTCCTGCCTCAGTTTCCCTATTTCTCATACTGCTGCAAGAAATCTACTGCGCCTCGTGGGCAGAGCATGAAGGGGCTGGTGTTTTCCATGCATGTTTTTAAGAGGCTTCTGGCATGTGATGGAGGGATGGGGGGAGACCTCTCTGGGTACCAGCCCTGGGGGACCTGCTGGGATGGGGTTTTGCTGCCAAACTATTGGGTCCCTGCTCCCGCAAAGCTCCAGCAACTCATGGTGCAAACGCCCTGCTCTGCAGAGCCCTGACCAGAGGAGGGCTGTAAAGATGATCGGAGGGCTGTAAAGATGATCAGAGGGCTGGAGCACCTCCTGTAGGAGGACAGGCTGAGTTGGGCTTGGTCAGCCTGGAGAAGAGAAGGCTCCAAGGAGGTCTCATAGAGACCTTCCAGCCCTTGAAGGGGCTGCAAGAAAGCTGGGGAGGGACTGTTTACAAAGGCTTGTGGCGATAGGACTGGGGGCAATGGGGATAAACTGGAGAGGGGCTGATTTATACTAAACATAAAGAAGAGTTTCTTCACCATGAGATGGTGAGGCACTGGAACAGGTTACCCAGAGAAGTGGTGGCTGCCCCATCCCTGCAGGTGTTCAAGGCCAGGCTGGATGGGGCTTGGAGC
This sequence comes from Phaenicophaeus curvirostris, assembly GCF_032191515.1. Classification (NCBI taxonomy): domain Eukaryota; kingdom Metazoa; phylum Chordata; class Aves; order Cuculiformes; family Cuculidae; genus Phaenicophaeus; species Phaenicophaeus curvirostris. The sequence continues at coordinate 7,812,034 of NC_091411.1, forward strand.
CCCTGATCCAGTGGGAGGTGTCCCTGCCCATGGCAGGGGGGTTGGAACTGAGTGATCTTTAAGGCCCCTTCCAACCCAAACTCTTCTATGACCTCTGCTTTAACAATGGCCCCAAACCTGGGTCCTGGCAGTGGGAACGGGGAGTGTGACAAGGTGCCCGTTGAGGGCTTGGCAGCAGAGCACTGCTGCAGCCCTCTCTGTCCCATCTCCTCGCAGAGAGCAGCCCGGAGCAGGGCTTGGTGTCCGGGGCAGGGCAGCTCCAGCTCAGCCCCCTGCAGCCCTTCCACCAGGGCCGATACACTTGCTTGGCGCCCGGCTCAGGCGTCAAGACGCGCAAGGACTTCATGGTGCTGGTGCGAGGTAGGGCTTCTTCAGGGCGATGCGGGGTTGTCACGGGCTCTCCCTCAGAGAGGAGCCTTCCTCCCATCTCCTCTTCCTCAGCCTCCCTCTCTTTTTGGTGCAGTGCCACCCCGGATCGCCAGCGTGGGGGTCCCCAGTGAGCACAGCGCGCTGGAGGGTGGAGGGGTGAGGCTGGAGTGCCGGGCAGAGGGGCAGCCCAGCCCCCAGATCTCCTGGCTGAAGGACGGGCAACCCCTGCGGCTGCAAGCTCCATCACACGCCCGGTGAGCCTGGGGTTGGGGGACCACCCCATGGACTACCCATAGCACGGCTCTGTCTGTGCCTCAGTTTCCCCATGTGCAAAAAAAGCAGTGCAGGGCAGGCTGAGCTCTACTGGTTCTTCTCACTCTCCCTGCATCGGCTGGGGTGTGCCAAGAAAAGGCTCTGGGGAGCTCTTTGAGCAGCTTCCACCACTGAAAGGGGCCCCAGAAAAGCTGAGCAGGGGCTTTTTACCAGGGAATACAGGGACAGGGAGAGGGGTGAATGGTTTTAAGCTGCAAGAGGGTGATTTTCATTGAGATCTTAGGAAGAAATGTTTTCCTATGAGGGTGGGGAGGCCCTGGCCCAGGTTGCCCAGAGAAGTCATGGTTGCCCCATTCCTGGAGGTGTTTAAGGCCAGTTTGGATGGGGCTTTGAGTGCCTGATCCAGTGGGAGGTGTCCCTGCCCATGGCAGGGAGTTGGAACTGGATGGGTTTTAAGGTCCCTTCCAACCCAAACCATCCTATGATTCTATGACTCTATGTTCATCCCAGCTGTTTGAGAAATGTCATCCAGGGTTAAGCCCCGGTGTCCTGGATGATGCTTGCAGCCCAGCATGGTCACTGTCACCCTGTCAGGGTCCCAGCTGCTGTCCTGACCTTGCAGTGTGCCCCAAAACCTGCAGCCTGCATTGCAACCGAGCACAGAGCATCTCTTGCCCCATGGAGATGTTCAGGATGGACACAGAGGTCACTGCCCTGTTCTTCCTGAGCAGGATGTCCCCAGATGGCAGCTCCCTGCTCCTTGAGGGCCTCCAAGCTGCTGACTCGGGTGCGTACACCTGCCTGGCCCGGAACGAGGTGGGAGAAGATGCTCAGCTGCACACGCTGACCGTGCTGGGTGAGTGGGACTGGGGTTTACGGGGCAGCAGCAAGGCCACCCGCCCCCAGCAGCCCCATCAGCCCCTCTGTCCCCTCACCCAGTCCCTCCGGCCATTGAGAGAGGTGCCGATGACTCGGAGGTGGTCCAGGGCGTCCTGTCTGCAGCGGTGATGCTGGAGTGCCGGGCACGAGGGTCCCCTCCTCTGCATGTGAGCTGGCTAAAGGATGGGCTGCCCCTGCGCCTGTCCCCCCGCGTCACCCTGCTCTCAGCCGGGCACGTCCTCCGGTAAGAAGTGAACCTAGAGTGATGTTCAGCAGCAGGCTTTGTGGCTTTTGGGTGTGCTGGGATGGCCCCAAGGTCAGCGTGGAGACCTTGGAGGAGAGGCAGGACCTGGAGCTGACATCTGCCCCTCATCCTGAGGGGCATTCCCCTCATGCTGAGGGACATGGTTTAGTGTTTGATAGGAATGGTTGGACTCGATGATCCGGTGGGTCTCTTCCAACCTGGTGATTCTATGATTCTATGACCCCCATGCCCTGCTCCATGGAGTAGGATCTCCCAGGCACAGATCTCTGATGTTGGGCTCTACACCTGCATCGCCTCCAGCAGAGCAGGAGTGGCCAATCGCAGCTTCATCCTCCAGATACAAGGTATGGGGCACCTGGGGGTTTGAGGAGAGCAGAGCAAAGGGCACCTGAGCACCAATTTTGTTGGCAGAACACGTCATGCTTTGCAGCTCTGTCTCTGTTAGCAGCCCTTAGCTGTCGAGTTGGTCTCAGGACGGATGGACTCGATGATCCGATGTGTCTTTTCCAACCTGGTGATTCTATGATTCTATGACTGCTCCCTCCTCAGTGCCCCCAGTCCTGGAGAGCCCGGAGAGCAGCGAGGAGCAGGTGGTGGCTGAGGGCTCCGATGTCACCTTCACCTGTGAAGCCACTGGGTTCCCAGCGCCGGTGGTGACCTGGCTGAAGGACGGCAAGCCCCTGGCGTGGCAGAGCAACCGTGTGCCAGGCAGCCCGCGGCTGAGCCTGGTGGCCGTGGGGCCAGCCGATGCAGGCGTGTACTCCTGCCTGGCAGCCAACGAGGTGGGCGAGGCCAGCAAAGCCTTCCACCTCCTGGTGATGGGTACGTGTCTTTCCCCTGGGATCTGGGAGGGACAGCGAGCCAATTTTTGGGGATCAATGAGGGAGTGAGTCCACCTGCCTCGCTGTGTACCTTGCAGAGCCTCCCCGTGTCGAGGCTGGATCCCATCCCACCGAGATGTCCGTCGCTGTGGGCACCCCCTTAGAGCTGACGTGTGTGGTGACGGGTGTCCCCATGCCTACTGTCACCTGGGAGAAGGACGGGCGGCTGCTGGCAGGGCCCTGGCTTGTCTCAGGGAATGAGAGCACCCTCCACATTGAGAGCACAAAGGTAGGGGTTCCTCTTTTCCCCACCTGTGTTTTCTTTTCACGTCTTATTTTTTCCCTTCCCTGGCTTTGTGTAGGTGGCTGATGCCGGCTTGTACACCTGCCTGGCCACTAGCCCTGCAGGGGAGGACAGCAGGAGCTTCCACATCAGCATCCAAGGTACCGTGGCACCAGCGGAGCAGCAAGGATGGTGCTAGCAGGGGGTGCTGTGGTCAGAGCTCTGGGGAACCAGAGCATCCCATGCACCCAATCGTGGGATTCCCAGAGAGAGCAGATGACTGTCAGCTTCCAAGAGGGATGTTGGGAGCACAGCTTGATAGTCCTGGAGAGAGGGGAACTGTGTGTGACTTGTGGGGATGGGCGTAGGCTGGGGACAGGTTTGGGGAGGCCTGACCTGCCTGGCATCCCCTGACCCACTTGGACTGTGTCATGCAGCACCTCTTGGCATCGAGAGCGTTGGCGAGACCTCCAGCATCACTGCTGTGGCAGGAGGGCAGCTCATCCTGGAGTGCCCCGAGGATGCTGTGCCACCCTCCCACGTCGAGTGGCACTGGGAGGGCTCCCCGCTGCAGGTACGCGTGATGGGACCCAGGACAGTGCTGGGATGCACCTTCACCAGCCCCACCGTGCTTGTGGTGGGGATGATGCTGGGAGAGCTACTAACCAGGAATCCCTGGGGGGGTTAGGAGGATGCCCGCAGGCAGGTCCTGGCCGAGGGGCGCTTCCTGCAGATCCGCGACGTGGGGGCGGCGGATGGTGGGGAGTACAGCTGCAGGGCCACCAACGCGCTGGGGGACACCAGCCTGCGCGTCCAGGTGGAGGTTCACGGTGAGTGCCTTCCATTAGTTCAGGGGGATGTGGTATTAGTAAGCTGCCTGGAGGAGAAAGACCTGGGGGTGTTGGTTGACAGTGACTGAACACGAGCCAGCAGTGGCCCAGGTGGCCAAGAAGGCAAACGGCATTAAGAAAAAAACTTTCATGGAAAGGGTCATTGGGCACTGGCAGAGGCTGCCCAGGGAGGGGGTTGAGTCACCTTCCCTGGAGGGGTTTAAGGGACGGGTGGACGAGGTGCTGAGGGACATGGTTTAGTGATTGATAGGGATGGTTGGACTCGATGATCCGGTGGGTCTTTTCCAATCTGGTGATTCTATGATTATGGGGTGTCCTGTGGTTGGGGTAATGAGAGGGTGGGATTTGATGGTGCCCAGCCATCTGGGCTGGCGTTCTCCACCCCCTGAGCCCTGACTCTGGCTTTCTCTGGCGCTGCTGCAGTGGCCCCAGAGATCCAGCCGGGCCCTGAGGAGGCGAGGGCGCTGCTGAACGGCTCGGTCGTGCTGCCGTGCCAGGCTGATGGGTGGCCCACGCCCCAGGTGACCTGGCAGAAGGATGGCCAGCTCTTGCCTCTCCATGGGAGCAACAGGTACAAGACTCTGTGTGTTGCAGAATCAGGAGCTGATGCTCAGTTGTAGCCCGGCCACAAGGGTTCTCATGGGTCTCTCTCGCTTTCCCTCCCCAGGTTGCAGCTCCTGCCTGGCGGTTCTCTGCAAATCAGCCCCGTTCAGGTCCAGGATTCAGGTTATTACCTCTGCATGGCATCCAGCCTTGCTGGCTCCGACCGGCGAAGCCTGGATCTCCACGTCCTGGGTAAGCAGAAGAGCCACATAGATCCCTCCTGGGCTTATCCCTCTGCAGCCCACCACTGGGGTTGTTCTCTTTGGTGTAATGATGTGCTGCTGCCCTCTGCTCATTGCTGCCGTGCCCTTCTGTAGTCCCTCCTGCCATCATCCCTGGGCCCTCCAACCTCACCCTGCTGGCTCAGCAGCCGGTCACGCTGGGCTGTGAAGCATGGGGAACCCCCAAGCCTCACATCAAGTGGGAGAAGGACGGTCGCCTACTGAACCCACACCTCCTGCCCGGTGCCTACAGGTACCCGCGCCACTGCAAGAAGGTCCCACCATAGAGAGGGGTTTGTCCCTTCTCACCAGTCCCTGTAGGACAGAGATTGACTCCGATGTGTGCTTTGCCTTCACAGTTTGCAGTCCTCGGGGTCGCTGCTCATCTCCAGCCCCGGCCCCTGGGATGAGGGGCGGTTCGAGTGCATCGCCACCAATGCTGCTGGAGAGGCACGCAAGGTCTTCCTTGTGTCCATCCATGGTGAGCTCCTGGGGGCTGTGGGTCTTGCCAAGAGTGGCTTTCCCAGGGTCTGCCACCACCTTGAGTGTGACGTGAGAGTGCTTCAGCCTTCTCCAGGGTTGGGTCCCCTTTAGAGAACTAGGTGTGTGGTGGGCAAGGCGGGGAAACAAGGAATATCTGTGCCATGTGCGTGGGGATGGGATCCCGTTCCACATTTCCATGCAGCCCTGCTCACCTCCCTTCTTCACCTCTCCAGTACCTCCTACCATTGCTGATGATGTTACGGACGTGGTTGTCACTCGGCTGTCCCCTGCGGTCCTCACCTGCTACACGTCCGGCGTGCCCCCACCCGCAGTGTCGTGGAGCAAGGAGGGGGCTCAGCTGGGCAGCCGAGGAGGGGGCTACCACATCCTGCCCACAGGTACGGGTGCAGGGCAGTGCTGTCCCAGTGGGGATTTGGGTCCCTACCAGCCCTCCCGCTGCCTCCCCTCTGCCTGTTCTCCTCCCAGGGGCTCTGGAGATCAGGCAGGCGCTGCCTGTTCACGCTGGCCGCTACACCTGCACAGCAAGGAGCGCTGCTGGCACGGCCCGAAAACACCTCCGGCTTGCAGTACACGGTACACACGGCTCCTGGTGGTCCCACTCCTGTGCCTTCCCCACTTTCATAGAAGCACAGAATCGCCTGGTTGGAAGAGACCTGTTGGGGCATCAAGTCCAACCATTCCCATCAAACACTAAACCATGTCCCTCAGCACCTCGTCCACCCGTCCCTTAAACTCCTCCAGGGAAGGTGAATCAACCCCCTCCCTGGGCAGCCTCTGCCAGTGCCCAATGACCCATTCTGTGAAAAATATTTTCCTAGTGTCCAGCCTGAACCTCCCCTGGTGGAGCTTGAGGCCATTCCCTCTCGTCCTGTCCCCTGTCACTTGGGAGAAGAGCCCAGCTCCCTCCTTTCCACAACCTCCTTTCAGGGAGTTGGAGAGAGCAATGAGGTCTCCCCTCAGCCTCCTCTTCTCCAGGCTAAACCCCCCCAGCTCTCTCAGCCGTTCCTCATAAGGCCTGTTCTCCAGCCCCCTCACCAGCTTCGTTGCTCTTCTCTGGACTCGCTCCAGAGCCTCAACATCCTTCTTGTGGTGAGGGGCCCAGAACTGAATACAGGATTCGAGGAGCGGTCTCACCAGTGCTGAGCACAGAGGGAGAAGAACCTCCCTGGACCTGCTGGCCACGCCGTTTCTGATCCAAGCCAAGATGCCCTTGGCCTTCTTGGCCACCTGGGCCACTGCTTGCTCCTGTTCAGTCGCTGTCAACCAACACCCCCAGGTCCGTCTCCTCCAGGCAGCTTTGGTGGAGCCCAGGTGGACAATGCTTCTTTACCTCTTGCAGAGCCTCCTGCCTTGAAGCCCCTGCCTGGCATGGTGATGGTGATGGTCAACACCAGCGCGGTGCTGTCCTGCGAGGCGACCGGTGTCCCCCGGCCAGACGTCACCTGGCAGAAGGACGGTGTCAGCATTGCTGGAGGTGAGCAGGAGCCTGCTGGAGGCTGCAGAGCCCGTGCTGCCTGCCAGCCCCTGGCCGGGGACATGATTTGGGTAACCAACTGCCTGGGGGTTTCGGGCATCCTAGCAAGGGCTGGGTGACGCTGTGTAGGGGTTATCGTGGCTGCTGTCCACGATGGATGTGGCGGCTGCTGGAGTCGTTGCCAGAAAGGGGGACATCTGCAGGGACAGCAGTCTTTGCACAGTGTCCATCCGCACCCCGGCACGGCTGCTGTGCCCCATCCTGCCTCTCATCCCTCCAGGGCCTGGTATGAAGGTGCTCCCCAATGGGCAGCTCCATCTCCTCCGGGCCTCCCCGGTGGACGCGGGCACCTACCTGTGCGTGGCACACAACCCCTCGGGCACTGCGGCGGGCAGGACCAGGCTGATTGTGCAAGGTAAATCAAGACTGGGGCTCCAGCACTTGCCCTCTCCTCTGCTTGGCTCCTTCTCCAACACCTCACAGTGAAAAGTAGTTGTTGAGGTGCAAGTCGGTCTCTGTCCTCCTGCCCCACCCAGTGCCCCCCGTCATCGCGGCTGGCCCGGCGGAGCTGGCTGTCCTGGAGGGGCTGGAGGTGCTGCTGCCCTGTGCTGCCCGCGGTGTCCCTGAGCCTCGCGTGTCCTGGAGCCGCGAGGGAGCCCTGGTGCAAGGCGGTGGGGGAAAAGCCACCGTCCTGCCCTCTGGGGAGCTGCTACTTCAGGATGTTCAGGTGGGCACTCCTGCAACTGAATGGCTGTGATGTTGGAGAGCTGGAGAAACCGTCTCTCTTGCTGCTGAAAAGAAAACCCAGGTGACTCTGTGCCTGGGCTGGGGCTAACAGGACAAGGTGCTGTAGCCAAGATGTATCCTGGCTGCATTCATAGAATCGTAGAATGATAGAATAATCAGGTTGGAAGAGACCCACCGGATCATTGAGTCCAACAATTCCTATCAAATTCAAAAATATTTGTCAGAGGGAGAGTCCTTTGCAACAGGCTGATGGGTTGAGGTACTGCGAACTTGCTAACACTGGCTGGAAAAATTAGCCATGACCAAGCTATGGCTTTTTAGGTGTTCAACAACCAGCAGAAGGAGCCCAGTGAACCAGGGCTGCAGCTGGGCCCTAGATATAAGCTGATTCTCTGTCATCCTCCCCTTTCCCCATACAGGAAGGGGATGCAGGGAGCTATTCCTGCACAGCAGTGAACTCGGCCGGGAGGGCTGTTCGCCGGCTCTCCCTCTCCGTCCACACTATGCCCACCTTCACTCACCTGCCTGGAGACGTCACCTTGAGTCGGGGCGAGAGGCTGGAGCTGGTGTGTGCGGCTGCGGGCAGCCCCCAGCCTCGTGTCTCCTGGATGGCCAACGGGCGGCTCGTCACGGGTGGGTGGGCAGGGGGTGTAGAGGATGCTGGGGTGGGACATTTACAAGGGCTCCTAGTGATAGGAAGAGGGGGAATGGCTTTGAATTGGAAGCTGTGAGGTTTAGATTGGGCATGAGGAAGAAATTCTTCACTCTGAGGGTGGTGAGGCACTGGAACAAGTTGCCCAGAGAAGTCATGGCTGTTCCATCCCTGGAGATGTTCAAGGCCAGGTTGGAGGGGGCTTGGAGCAACCTAATGCAGTGGGAGGTGTCCCTTGCCATGGCAGGGGTGGAACTGGATAATCTTTAAGGTCCCTTCCAACCCAAACTATTCTATGATGCTGAGCCTGGAGGGAGGATGTGATCCTGGTGCTATGCCACTCTTTATTCCACCGTTTGGGGTCCCCGGGGTGCTGGCATGTCTGGCTGTGCAGGATCATTACCAGCTGGTCCCCAACCACACTTTTTGGGGGGGTTTGCACCCCACAGATGTTGTATCGGGGCAGAGTGGACAGAGCATCCTGCGACGGGAGGCAGCCTCCGATGCTGACAGCGGGACCTACATCTGCCATGCTGAGAACAGCGCTGGTGCCATCAGGGCCACCGCCTTTGTCTCCATCAGAGGTAGGTACCGGTGGGAAAACGAGGGTGCTCAGCCAGCCCCTCTCCTCTGCCACTCATCTTCCCTCCCCAGAGACACCCATTATACAGGGAGACCCCAGCACCTACCAAGTGGAACCTGCCGGAGGTGATGCCCTCCTTGACTGTGATGCCCGGGGCCACCCTGCCCCTCTCATCCACTGGAGCAAGGATGGGGTGCCGGTGGCAGCTGGTGGGCGACTGCAGCAGCTGCAGAATGGCTCCCTGACCATCCGTGCTGTGCGGGTGAGTGGGGTCTGGGGGGTGCCAGCGTGAGCTTTAGAATCGTAGATTTATAGAATCACTATGTTGAAAAAGACCTTTGAGATCATCAAGCCCAACTGTACCTGTCCACTGCTAAACCATACCACTGAGCACTTCCTCTATCTGTTTTTTAAACACCTCCAGGGATGGGGACTCCATCACCTCCCTGGGCAGCCTCTGCCTGTGCTTGAGAACCCTTTCAGTGAAGAAATTTTTCTTAATGTCCAATCTGAACCTTCCCTGGTGCAGCTTGAGTCGATTCATTTTACCCCATCTCCTCTTGCTTGGGAGAAGAGACCAACACCCACCTCGCTACAACCTCCTTTCAGATAGTTGTAGGCAGTGATGAAGTCTCCCCTCAGCTTTTCTCAGCAAATTTAGGTTCTGTGCTAATGCTATTGGTCCTGCTAGAGCACCGACGCTGGGCACTATCGCTGTGTGGCAGAGAATGACGCGGGCACGGCAGCCAAGATTGTCACCCTGGCCCTGCAGAGTGAGTTCTTCCCTCCTATGCTCCCTCTTTTTGAGGGACCAAACATCCTATCACCCCTCAGCCCCTGGGGGAACACCCTAGGGCTGCTGGGATGCTGCGGCGTTGCCTGCACCCCTCTCCCTGTCCAGGTGCCCCCGCAGTGGTGGTGATGCCACGAGCAGCGGTGGTGCGTCCCGGGCAGCGGGTGCTGCTGCACTGCGCCGTGTCAGGGGAGCCCACCCCATCTGTGGAGTGGCAGAGGGATGGGGAGCCGCTGCCCGAGGGGCCCCGTGCCCGCGTCCTGTCCAACGCCACGCTGCTCCTGCCCGCTGCTGCCCTCCACGACGTCGGCAGCTACTCCTGCCTCGCTCACAACGCCCTGGGATCTGCCGTTGCCCATGCCTCCCTGGTTGTCCAAGGTGGGTGTCTTCCCTAGTGTCTGGGGGCTGGGGCTGCCCGCAGTGCCATTACACCCTGGGGTAAGAGCTGCATGGTGATTTGGAGGGATATTGCCTTTTCTTGCTCGCTCCAAAGCCCTTGATTCGTGCTCTGGTTGGCCCTCTCCTCTCTTCTGCTGCTCTTCTGAAGGGCTGAGTCCAGGCAAACCCTTACCCGAGCAGGTGCTGCCTGCCAGCCCGACCCCCCTCACTTCTCAGCCTTCCTGCATTTGCTGCCCATGATTGAATCATAGAATCACTAGGTTGGAAAAGACCCATCAGATCATAGAGTCCAACCCTTCCTATCAAACACTAAACCATGTCCCTCAGCACCTCATCCATCTGTCCCTTAAACCCCTCCAGGGAAGGTGAATCAACCCCCTCCCTGGGCAGCCTCTGCCAGGGACCAATGACCCTTTCCATGAAAAATTTTTTCCTAATACCCAGCCTAAACCTCCCCTGGTGGAGCTTGAGGCCATTCCCTCTCATCCTGTCCCCTGTCCCTTGGGAGAAGAGCCCAGCTCCCTCCTCTCCACAACCTCCTTTCAGGTAGTTGGAGAGAGCAATGAGGTCTCCCCTCAGCCTCCTCTTCTCCAGGCTAAACACCCCCAGCTCTCTCAGCCGTTCCTCATAAGGCCTGTTCTCCAGCCCCTTCACCAGCTTCGTTGCTCTTCTCTGGACTCGCTCCAGAGCCTCAACATCCTTCTTGATTGAATTCCCATTTCCCAGGGGTCTGTTAAATGTACAGACGCATCCTCCCATGGAGCAGGGGGCCAAGCTGGCCGGCAGCACGAGGGAAGCGCCAGTGCCCTGTGTGCCCCCTGGGCGGCTGCTGGTGTTCTGCTGCCAGGCCACCAGAATAGAAGCAAATAAAGGCTTGGGGCTGTGGCCAGGACCGTGGGGGCTGATACAGAGCAGGGCTTGGGGGTGTTGGAGCATGTCGATGTGTGCGAGGCACGGGGCTGTGCTTGCAGCATGCGCTCTTAGCTTAGCATCGTGCTGCCTGGAGCCGTGGGCTCCTGGGGGGCTATGCTTACAGCCAGGTAAGCTCTGTCATCTCCAGAAAATCAGATTTTCTTAGTGTACAAATTACTGAGAGGAAGCTGGGAATGTGCCCCGCTTTCCCGTGGGAGATCAGCCCAAACACCGCTGCTCCTGTCCTGTTTGCCCCAGGGGAGACGCGCCGGGTGCGGGGCAGCCTGGGGGGAGTCATCAACACCCACCAGCTCAGCAGCGGCAGCCTCGATGCCAGCGTGCTGCGTGATCCACACTCCGGCACTGCCAGTATCCGGAGCAGCATCGGCAACATCTCACCTGCTGTCGGTAGGTGCTCATAGAATCATAGGATAACCAGGTTGGAAGAGACCCACTGGATCATCGAGTCCAACCATTCCTATCAAACACTAAACCATGTCCCTCAGCACCTCGTCCACCCGTGCCTTAAACCCCTCCAGGGAAGGTGGCTCAACCCCCTCCCTGGACAGCCTGTTCCAGTGCCTAACAACCCTTTCCATGAAAATTTTTTTCCTAATGTCCAGCCTAAACCTCCCCTGGTGGAGCTTGAGGCCATTCCCTCTCGTCCTGTCCCCTGTCACCCCTGCCCTCAGCCCAGGGAGGGTTTTGACCAGTATCAAGTGAAATCCTTGAGGGGAAGATTCCCCGCCCCTCCTCAAGGGCAGCACCCCAGGTCTGTGCTGTGCCCTGGGGGTGAGGGGGCTGGGGTTGCTGGGCAAGGTTGGGTCCCTGCTTAGGAAGGTGCTGGCTTTGTGGTGGCATCTTTTCTCCCTCAACCCCAGGGCCGCTGATGCGGGTGCTGGTTGCCATCATCGCCCCCATTTACTGGTCCTTGGCGCACGCTGCTGGGGAGACCCAGAGTGGGTTTCTGCTCACCCAGGGCTCCTTCCAGCATAAGTCCCAGCTGGAGTTTGCTACAGGTGAGTGATACCAGGAGCTCCTGGTGTGCCAGGGGCTGAGATGCCTGATTCTCAGCCTCCATCTCTCCCGGGCACCATCCCTGGGCTGAGCTTTGCAGCCGCAGATGGAGCTGCGTTTTGGGGGGCTGTGTGATGCTGCTCACCACTCTTCCCCTGGCAGGGGAGCTCCTGCGGATCACGCACGTCACCCGGGGCACAGATTCCACCGGTGCTCTGCTGCTGGACAGTGTGATCAGCGGCTCTGTGCCAGAGAGCATCGGCGAGGCCGCGGTGCGGCTGCAGGTGCCGGTGTTTCCCGTTCTCCAGGTGGGGCTGGGACTCCCATGCTGGGAGCATGGGGGAGGCTGTGCCCTGATCCCCTCTCCCATTCTCTCCACAGGACTTCAGCGAGCGCTACGTGCAGACGGGTGCAGGGCAGCTCTTGGGGAGCTCAGTGCACAGTTTCCTGCAGGACGGACGCTTCACCCGTGCCCGCTGCAATCACACCATCGTGTATGACCCCATCACAGGCCAGCAGCACCCCCGGGTGCAGCACCTTCGTGCCAGCGATGTTAAATCCTCCTATAATCCAGCCTCAGAGGAGCTCCACTTCCAGCTCCGTGTCTTGCTTGATGCCGGTAACAAGAATTTTCCTAGGGATGAGGAGGGAGATGCTGGGATCCTTCATTGGCCTTGGGTAGCTAAGTGCTTGGCCCTGAGTGGCTGTGTGCGTGCAAAGGCCATATCCCTGTGGTGACAGATCCTTTCTCATCATCTCTACCCGATTCCCAGGGGCCAACAGTGACCAGTGCCCACCAGGATTCACCCTGGGCCCTCAGCAGCTCTACTGCATTGGTAGGGACCCTTCCAGAGGGGAGCAAGGTGATGACAAGGGGCACCCAAAATGTGGTGCCATCTCCCCAGCCCTATTCCCTCTCTGCTCTCCAGATGTTGACGAATGTGCCGAGGGGTCCCACGTCTGCCGTTACAACCAGCTCTGCCAGAACAGCCCCGGGACGTACCACTGTGCCTGCCCTCCCGGCTACCGCTCGCTGGGGGCCGGCTGGCCCTGCTTGGGTACGAGCGAAGGTCTCATGGGGACATGCCATGGCTCCAGCCTCAGTTTCCCCATCCAGCTGCAACCCCCCAGCTCTTTCCTCCCGCAGATGTCAACGAGTGCCTGCAGTCTCCTCCACCGTGCGCCTTCGAGTGCCGCAACCTGCGGGGCTCCTACGAGTGCCTGTGCCCTCCGAGCAGCACCCTGCTGCCAGGGGGCAGGTGCAGCGCAGCAGGAGGGGATGGAGGGACCACGATAGGCAGCACCCCCCGGGATCACCTCCTGAGCTGGCTAGGGCCAAGCAGCCGCTTGCGGGGACGGTCCTTCTTCACCCAGCTTGCCCTCCGCCGCGTGGCAAAGGCTGCGGGGCTGGGTGCCAGGGTGCCCTCCTGCCCCGTGGGCTTCATCAAAAGGAATGGTACCTGTGCTGGTGAGTGTGTACAGGGGAAATAGTCTTTGCAGGGAGTTTGGAGGCCACTTTGTGCCCAAAAGGCACCTTCTCTGCCTGTTCCTGCCCCATTTCCCATCTTGTTTGTACTCCCATTCATGGAGTTTGGGGTTGGCTGTGCCAGGAAGAGGAAGAGAGAGCCAGGCTGCCCCAGGGCAGTGGAGGGGATCGATGCTTCCCCACTTGCTTTCACCCCTCTTGCTCCACAGACCTTGACGAGTGCCAGATGCTGAACCAGTGCCAGCATGAGTGCAGGAACAGCCTGGGCACCTACCGCTGCGTCTGCCCCACCGGCTACCAGCTGCTGCCAAACGGGAAGACCTGCCACGGTCAGTGTGGGATGTTGGGGGGATGCCCTGCCCTGGAGGGTGCCTACGTCCCTCTCTGTGTCCTGGACGTCATCCCTTTGGGGCCGCAAGTCTTTCTCCATCCCGGGGAGGGTTGTCTCCAGGCCACCAAGCCTGGGTGCTTTCACCCTGCTGCCCAGGCAGGGTGGGAAAGGTGGGAGAGCCGGGGTTTGAATCCCAATCTCTTCCCCGGGGCACATGGGCACCCTCGGACTCATCCCTTCTCTGCCCACAGACATAGACGAGTGCGTGGAGGGCACGATCCAGTGTGGCTCAGGTCAGATGTGCTTCAACACCCGCGGAAGTGCCCAGTGCATGGATGTGCCGTGCCCAGCCGGGTATGGGAGAAGCTCCAGCCCTGGGTGAGTCCTGCTGTAGGGCTGGGGGTGCCTGTCCCCTATCCTTTCTCCTAGCACCCTGGCTGCTCCTGGCCCCCGTGCCCCACCGCGTGTCCTCCCCTGCTCTCACACAGGCTCTGCGTTGGCCGCTGCGCCCCAGCCTGTGGCTCGGCTGGTCCCCCAACGCTGCAGTACAAGCTGCTCGCCGTGCCCCTCGGCATCGCTGCCGGCCGGGACGTGGTGCACCTCACCCCGAGTGCTGCCCTCCGCCACCAGCCTGACTTCACGCTGCTGGAGAGGGATCCCGGCAGCCCCTTCGCCCTCCGCACCGAGCGAGGCCGTGGCATCATCTCCACCCTGCGTCCGCTGCGGGACCCCGGCACCCACCGCCTCAAGGTGCAGGCGTTGGCCCCGGGTGGCCGGCGGGCACCCAGCATCTTCCTCATCATCATCTCCGTCTCACCCTACCCCTACTGACACAGCCGAGGGACAGGAGGAGACGCAGGGTCACTTCTCCTCCTGTCCCTCACCTCCCCGCTGATGCAGGCACATGGCTTAGGGAGAGCTGAGCTTGCACCTTTCCTCTCTCCTCCTGGACACCCCCTTGCTTCCCCCTTCTCCCCCTGCAATTTCTGCCTCCACTGCCTTCACCTGGGCCAGTCCCTGACTCAGCAGGGTCCTGGGGGGGACAAGATGTCCCACCAGCCTCTTGCAATCAGGTTTTATTGCATTTCTGCAACAGCAGCCCCAGAACAAACACCACTCTGGATGGCCTTGGCCACAATCAGCCTTGAGATAGAGGTAGAGGGGGGATGAGCTGGGTGACAGTGACCAGTAAGGGTCCCCCCAGGCTGGGGACGGCACAGAGCACCTGGCATTAACCACATATTAAATTGAAATAGCCTTCTGGTCAATTTTTTTAATCTACTTGTTTTCTGTGCACATTTATTTATTTATGGTTTTGTTCCAAATAAAGGTGTTTTGTGGATGAATATCGGCCGTGCCTGAAGAAAACAGTGTCCTCAGCATGTGGGAGGGGGCTGCACCAGCCCTGGGTCCCTGAGACCTTGGGCACCTCCCTGTGTGGCCTTGGACCGTAGAAAGAAGATTGTCTAGATGTGGCAATGCTGGAGGTCCAACGTCCAGCATCTGAAGGTCCAATTCTGCCCCAGCAGCAGGTCCCTTGGTCAGCAAGAGCAGGATTTGGTGCCTCTGCACGTGATGCAGGTGGAGGCTGTTCCCAAAAAAAACATTTCCATCCTGCTCCACGGTGCCTTCTGGAGAGATGAGAGGTGCTGGTTCCGAGGACCTGAGCCCAGTCTCCAGGCTGGGGTTGATGATGGTGGCCATGGACTCAAGTGAGGGTGCCCTGGTCAGATCCTGGTGCTGGGGCTCGCATGCAGGGGCATTGAGCTGCCTCCAAAATCATGGAATCAGCAGGTTGGAAAAGACCCATCAGATCATCTAGTCCAACCATTCCCATCAATCACTAAACCATGTCCCTCAGCGCCTCATCCACCCGTCCCTTAAATATCTCCAGGGAAGGTGACTCAACCCCCTCCCTGGGCAGCCTGTTCCAGTGCCCAATGACCCTTTCCATGAAACATTTTTTCCTGATGTCCAGCCTGAAATGCCCTGCCCTTTGGCTTAGGGTTTCCCTGTCCCCTAGAGCCAGGTCTGCTGCTGGTCTGAGCTCCCCCGTGCACTTGGGACAGGGAGAGGCGGTTTGGCCCCATCCTCTCCTGTCCAACTCAGCCTCCCCGGGGTCTGTAGTTCCTGATTTCCAGCTTTAACTCCTTATGGGGTTTCAAATAAATTCAGCCTTCCCTTGTCGCTGTGCTGGGGGATGAAAGCTGAGTGGTTGCCCCCTGTTTTCCCACCTCTTGGTGTGGGGTCTTGGGACGGGGGGCAGCCCCTCGGTGCTCTGTGGAGGAGTGGGGGGACAAGGGTGACAGCATGGAGAGCAGCAGTGTGGTGAGCTAGGGCCAGGCACAATCTTTATCCCTGCTTGGGGTGCAAGCTGCACCCCCCTTTCCACCCGTCCCAGGACGGTGCCCACGGAAGGGACAGCCCTGTGGCAGCTCCGCCTGCCCACGCCAGGGTATAAGGAAGGAGGAGGAGGAGGAGGATGCTCTAGGCACCGGACCAGAGCGCTGAGGGCAGCCGAGGAGAGGTGAGTGTAGATATGGTACATGGGGAGGACAAAGGGGATTCTTTGCCTTGGGGAACCTTACCCCCTGTCCCTGGTTGTTTCCTCTCCACTCACCTACGGGTCTCGCCCACCCCTGGGTGCTGGAGAAGGGTCACCGGTCCCTGCAGAAGCTGAGTGGGTGTTCCAGTGCCTTCCCAGCACTGGGAGATGTACGGCTGTGCAGTTTAGGCACTTCTAGCTCAGTTTTAGAAAGAGGGGAATCGCAAGCGAGTTCAGTTTTCCTGATGAGGACTCTGGACGTGGCCACCCCAGGGTGGGGAGCTGGAACCTCAACTGGCACCAACTCCTGCCTTTCCTGCTCTGCTCTGGGGATTCTAGAGGGCAGGATGGGAGCCCTGCAAAGTGGAGGAGCGATGCTGGGGCAAAGCCAGCACTAGCGAGCTCATCCCTGCCCCCTGAATCTGTCCCAGGAACCCCAGGGGAGCTGCCAGAGCTGTCTGCCCCATCCCAGCCCACAGGCAGCACTCACCAGAGCAGCGGCTGATCTTCCTTGTATCAAAGTTTCGAGCCTTTTATTCCCCTCCTCTTTTCTTTTTCTCTTGGTTTTAAAAACAAAAGCACAGTGTTTGCGCTAAGCAGAGCAGCCAGGATCTCCCTGGTAAAAAAACCCTGCCCCAACTCAGACGGAAATTGCTACAGAATAATAATCAGGGCTGAGAAAGTCCCAATGTTCCGCTTTGCTGAGCTTTGTTTGCTTTGATTTATTACCACCTAACGCCAAAACTTTGGGGCTCTCCCTTCCTGAGAAGGCAGGTTTGGCACAAGCCCCATTTCTGGAGCTGGGAACGTTGGTGGCCCCGCGCTGTTCCTGGGATACAGGACGCGTCCTCAGAGCAAGGTGCCCGGGGTACCCCCAGCATCACCTGGGCAGCGCGACATGTCTGAACAGGGAAAAGCTGGAGAGGTTTCCTCTAACCTGTTGCCAGGTCACTTGCGAAGCGAGCGTGCCTGGTCTCAGAGGTGCTTATTCAGGCTGGCAGCCACCACAACGATGCTGACGGCTGCAGAAGGGAGGGATTTGGGGGGTAAAGGATGGAATTTGCCTAGCAAGGAGCTGCAGGTGCGGTGTCATGCTTGGCCTGAGCACTTTTGGGAAATGCAGCTGCCTTCCTGTAAATGCCCTGGTGAGGAAGGGAACAGCTCAGCGTCCCTGGGCAGGGACCCAGCTCAGCACACCCGCTAGGGAAATGCCAGTTGCACAAGCCTGGGTGCTGCCTGCACAGGCAGCCTGACGGACTCGGGAAACCAAATTATGGTTACGGAGCTCTCAGCCCCCTTTGTTCTTCAACAAGAAAGCAGAAGCAGGTCAGATCCTGCACTGGAGCTGGCTCCAAGCTATGCTTCACTGGCAGAACTGGGGATGCTGGGATGCACCCCGGCACATCGCACTCTGAAAGGGGCACGGTGCCTACCCTGCCTGCAGAAGAAACAGGATTGTGCTGACTCTGTAGCAGCAGCATGAAAGTTGCTCAGGACAGGATCTGCTGGCTCTGCTGTCTGCCTTCCCTGGGCAAAGGTTAGCTGGTGTTGCCTCCTCTCAGGCCCCTGGGATTCACAACAGGGACCGCAGGGACAGCCCCAAGTCCCTTCCTGCAGCGCGATCCATCATCCCCCACTGCTGGCTGAAGTCCTTGATCTCCCTATCCAAAGGGTGAGTGGCATCCAATCCCCGTGCTGGCAGGAAACACAGGGCAGCGTAATTAGGGCAAAATGCCCATTAAGCATTAATTGGGCTGTGTGGATGCTGCTGAGCACCTCAGCCCTGCAGCGATCACACACCCGGCAGTGCCAGCGAGTGCTTGGGGCCAAGCAGGTGGGTGGCTGCACCCATCTGCTGCAGCAGCTCCTCCGCAGCAGGTGTGGGACTGCAATATCCTGGGTGATGCCCAAGAAGGGCATCGGGCTGGGCACCTGTGTCTGATTCCTGGCCCTCCGGCATTGCAGGCTGTGCCAGGATTGCCAGAGCGTGACCCACGTGGAGCAAAGGTAGGTGTGAAGCAGCCTTGGTTGGACTCGATGATCTGATGGGTCTTTTCCAACCTGGTGATTCTATGATTCCATGATTCCCTTGGTTCCTTCTCTCTCCCACTGGCTGGCACGTAGGGTGTCCTCCCTGGCTGAGAGCCATGGTTTTTCCCCCTGCACCAGCACACCACTCCTGCTTTTTGCAGCCCCAGGAGGGCTCTTAGTCCACATGATCTCTCCTAATGCTGTGATGAGCCCTTTCCTGCTGCTTGCTGCCCCCAGCCTGGTGCTCCTGGCAGAGAAGGAAGTTCCACCAGAACCAGGCTGATGGTCCAACCTGGTGTGCTGCCCATGGACCTGGTCCTGCAGGAGCACCTCACACCTGACAGCAGCCCTTGCTGCCTGTGAACGAGAGCAGCACTGGGAGCCTGTGCTTTAATCAGAAAGCTTGTCCTGGCACCTGCACCTCCACCGTGTGCTCCTCTACCTACCCGAGTTGCCGTTGGCCCCGAGTGTTTTGTTTGCTGTGGGCTTTACTTCTTGCCTCCTGGTTATTCATCCACTGGACAATCTGTTTGTTTTTCCCAGACTATCCCATCCCTAGGAGAACCCTCACCCCTGGCTGCCCTCAGCACCCAGCTCAGAGACACTGGGGAGGGTTTTGCAGCTGATGGCACTGAGCAAGAGCAGGCTGGTGTTTGGGGAAGGGGTTGGGACCATCCTGAACCCCTTCCTCTTTGCTTTGCCAGCACCATGGCTCAGCCTAAGGGCACGGTGGTCCTCGCCTACAGCGGGGGTCTCGACACCTCCTGCATCCTGGTGTGGCTGAAGGAGCAAGGCTACCATGTCATCGCCTACCTGGTGAGCCCCATGTGGAGCCCACTCCGGGGGGCTGGGGCTGGAGGGAGACCTGGGTGGGTAACGGCGTCCTGGGGTGTACGTGGCTATGGCAGTGACCCTGCTTTCACTGGTTAACCATCACCCAGCCTGGGTGCTGCTCTGCCGAGCCGCCAGCCCTGTGCGGCACAGCCTGTCCCTGCCAGCAAATGACCCTCTGCTAATGAGAACAGCGCATGGGGGCAGAGCCAAGGGGCTTGGCAGAAGATGCATCCCTGAGATATGTCATCTTGGTGGGGGGAAGCCCATCCTGCCTGTCCTGGGTGGCCCCGAGCCCAGTCAGCATGGGCTGTACAGTGCCTTGGGCGATGCCTCACGAGAGTTTGGGCTTGTGCTGAGTTTTATGGTCTCCTTTCAAACTCAGTCTTGTTTTCCACCCTCCTTTCAGGCCAACATCGGACAGAAGGAAGACTTTGAGGCAGCACGAAAGAAAGCGCTGGCGCTGGGGGCCAAGAAGGTAACAGCATTCCTCCATCCCTCCAGGTGCACAGGGGGGTCTGAGCTCCTTCTGCTAGTTGCTGGGATTAACCCATGGCTGGGGTCACTGCAGGGGAGGCCAGTGCCAGCGAGGACTCCCTTTTCCAGAGATTTTGCATCAAAACCCTTTAACATCATCTAGGAAAAGGGACGTAAAAGGAGCCTTCGCCGTGTTGTCCCCAGTTCCCTAGAGGAGCAGGATCTGCTCCAACCTCTCTCCCATCATGGGTCGCTCCATCCTGGCAGGTTTACATCGAGGACATCAGCAAGGAGTTCGTGGAGGAGTTCATCTGGCCGGCCGTGCAGGCCAACGCTCTCTACGAGGACCGATACCTGCTGGGCACCGCGCTGGCACGACCCTGCATCGCCCGCAAGCTGGTGGAGATCACCCAGAGGGAGGGAGCCCAGTACGTCGCCCACGGGGCCACGGGCAAGGTGAGAGAGGATGGAGGCAGTGGGGCAGGGGTGGCACGGGGTGTGTGGGGCAGACCCAGTCACTCCCTTGACCAGCCTGTGGGTGCTCTTCGGGGAAACGTTTCACCACTTCCTTCTCGCTTCTGGGATTTCTGTGCCCTGTTTTGGTTCCCTGCCAGGAAGGCTCGGGTCACAGTCCAACGCGCTGGTTTTGGCAGCAGCTTTTGAAAAGCTGCCACGGACACGGGCTGCCAGGGTCAGCACCTGGCTGCAGGTCCAGGGGGGGCGGGCTGGGGGTGAGCCAGCATTTCAGGGTGGGATGCAGGTGCCCCTATCCATGTCCCCATCCATGTCCCTTTCCTGATCCCTGTCCTAAAGCCCATCTCTGTCTCCGTTCCCATCCCCTTCTCTGTCCCCAACCCCATCCTTTTCTCTATCCGCATCTCTGTCTCTATCCCATCCCTAACCCCATCCCTGTCTCCATCACCATCCTTATCCATGTCTCCATCCGTATCCTCGTCTCCATCCCCATCCTTATATCCCCCTCCCCAACCTTATATCCCTATCCTTATATCCCTATCTCCATCCTTATATCCCCATCCTTATATTCCCATCCCCATTCTTATATTACCATCCCCATCTCCATCCTTATATCCCCATCCTTATATCCCCATCCCCATCCTTATATTCCCATCCCCATCCTTATATTACCATTCCCATCTCCATCCTTATATCCCCATCCTTATATCCCCGTCCCCATCCTTATATCCCCATCCCTATATCCCTCCTTATACCACAACCCCATCCTTATGTCCCCAGCCCCATCCTTATGTCCCTCCTTATGTCCCCAGCCCCATCCTTATGTCCCCAGCCCCATCCTTATGTCCCTCCTTATGTCCCCAGCCCCATCCTTATGTCCCCAGCCCCATCCTTATGTCCCTCCTTATACCCCCAGCCCCATCCTTATACCCCCAGCCCCATCTCCATCCCCGTCTCCATCCCCATCCCTTTCTCCATCCCTGTCCCCATCCCTTTCTCCATCCCTGTCCCCATCCCTTTCTCCATCCCTATCCCCATCCCTTTCTCCATCCCTATCCCCATCCCTTTCTCCATCCCTGTCCCCATCCCTCGCCGCTGGCCGCAGGGAGGTCCCTTTGCCGCTAGAGGCAGCCAGAGACCGCGATAAGGATTCTCGGGGCCAGTCCCTGCCCGGGGAGCGAGAATCCTCCACCAGGAGCGTGAGACCTGCATGATGTGACCCTGGGCCACCTCCTGGTACCTCCAGCTCCTGCCCACCCCGGGAGGAGACACCCGGCACAAGGTGACACTGTCACCAGGAGCCCAGCTGGTCCCAGCTCTGTGGGGCCCTTGGGTGCTGTGTATGTGCTCAGGACCTGCTGGATGCCTCCTCCTCTTCGTCACTGCTTGTAGACTGTGCTCAGCTTAGCCTAGGGGCAAAGGAGAGGTGCCCACCTGGATGGGTCTGGGTGCAAGTGGCTGGATTTGAGGGTCCTCTGCTCTAAGGGGGTAGTTATATCACAGAATCACTAGGTTGGAAAAGACCCATTGGATCATCGAGTCCAACCATTCCCATCAATCACTAAACCATGTCCCTCAGCACCTCATCCACCCATGTTTTAAATACCTCCAGGGAAGTTGACTCAACCACCCCTGTTCCAGTGCCCAGTGACCTTTTCCATGAAAAATTTTTTCCTGACGTCCAGCCTGAACCTCCCTGATGGAGCTTGAGGCCATTCCCTCGCGTCCTGTACCCTGTCACTTGGGAGAAAAGGCTACAACCTCCTTTCAGGTAGTTGTAGAGAGCAATGAGGTCTCCTCTCAGCCTCCTCTTCTTCAGGCTAAACAACCCCAGCTGCAGCCAGGGGCATGATCACAGAATCACTTGGTTGGAAAAGACCCCCAGGAACATCGAGTCCAACCATTCCTATCAACCACCAAACCATGGCCCTCAGCATGACAGCCAAGATGACGATGACAGCCGAGGTGATAGATGATGGCCAAGGGACATGCCAGCACTGAGGAGAGAGGGCAGAGGGGCAGCTGTGGAGCTTGGGGGGACTTGATGGCTGAAACAACTCTTCCAATGGGTTCCCTGCACCCCATCCATCTCGCCCATCCCCAGCAGCCACCTCTTGGAAAGCTCCTACACAAGGAGGAATACACCCGCAACACGATGGTGTCCCCTTTGCTCCAGAGTACAACCAGCACCAGCCACCCCCGCTGGCAGGGGCACCTCGGCTGCTCCCCTGGCTCTGCCTGCTCCCCCAGCCATTAAGCCGCGGGCAGGGACCGACTGCGGGTAACTCGAGCCGGCTGCGCCCCGTCCCCATCTGCGGCATCCCCGCTGCCGGAGCAGATGGACTTGTTTTGGGGCTGTAAGGGAAATGAGTGCTTTGCTGGATGTACTCGCCTGCGTGTAATAGTCCTCGGGGATTAACCAGCCCGGTTGTAAATGTATGCTCCAGGCCAGGGTGAAGAGGAGGGGAGGGGGGTCCTTGCGCCCCTTGGTGCTGGTGGAAAATAGGCTTTGGTGAGGGCTGTTCCCTTGGAAGTGCTAATAACTCCCAGGCTTGATCTTTGCCCCTTCCTGACTACCTGGCCTCATTAGCAGGACCTCATCAGCACGGGCCAATTAAGATAAAGGGAGGTTCAGAGCTATTTAATTATGAGCTACTGCATCCTCCTGGGCGCTGTAGTCTTCTTTTCCCCTTCTCTTCTCCATGTGTCCTCTGATGCTTGGGGTGAAGCAAACACCCAAATCTGAGTTTCTGCTCATGCTGTTTTAAGGAGAGTCAGCCCAGGAGGGAGCATGACTCTTAGATGATCCCAAGATGATCCGGGCTCCCTCAGAGCTGGGTAAATGAGTTGCATCGGGGATTTATTCACTTGGTGCCCAGTTCTATTAGGAGCACCGGGAAAGGTGGGTTTGGATTCAAACCAGCCATGGGGAGGAAGCAGGTCCTGCCACCCATTACCATCCCTTCTCACCACCCGCTCTGTGCTGGGGGAACAGAGGAGATAGATGGGTCCTCAGCCTCACACCTTGGAAATTACCAGTAATCCCATCCCAGTGGCATTACTGGGAACAGATGTGACCTCTCTCTTGCACAGAGACCCTCAGCCTATGAAGTCCTGGGTAAGGCCAGCGGGTGTCCCTACTGGCTGGCAGCTCTCTCAGGGATTTGCCAGCTCCCTCCTCAGCTGAGGGTCTCTCAAGCCACAGGCTGGGATGTTTTCCCGGTGGGCATAGGACAGCTGGGGCTGAGACTCCGAGCCGTGTTCCCTCTAGTTCTCTGGGGGAGGGATCGTGGTCCCGTCCCTGTGCAGGGCGAGCATCTTCAGAGCCAACCCACCTGTTCTGAAGTGACCCCTCAGCATGTCCCATTCACGTTTCAGGGCAACGACCAGGTTCGGTTCGAGCTCACCTGCTACGCCCTGTGTCCTAACATCAAGGTAAGGCACCCAAAATTGTCCCCTGGGGCCCCGATGCTGGGCTCTGTGCCCCCTCCCCAGCTGGTGGGGAATTCAGTTTTAACACCAATGCAAGAGGCTGTGCCTCGCTTTAACAAGCTGCCAGCTGTATTGAGCAGCGTTTTGGCATTTGAGGGGGCTGTAATGATCCTTAATTGACCTAATTTTACCCCAAACACCATGAGGCCACAGAGGAAGCGGCACCAAGGCAGCTGCTGGATAATCGATGCTGCCTGTTTCCCCCTTGCATCTAGTGCCTTGTTAGGGTCAGGAGTTGAGGTTACTCCATCCTCGTCCAGGGATATTCGATTTCAGATGAGGGACTCATATCCCACAGGTCCTGGCTCCCCAGGGTTGTCAGGAGCCCTCTTCTGGGGGGAACCCAAAGGGATACTGAAGGGCAAAGGGAGCCCAAGGGGCTGCAAGGGGGCTGGGGACTTATTTGTCTCACATTCCTGCCCTCCCATCAGGTCATCGCACCATGGAGGTTGCCTGAGTTTTACCAGCGTTTCCCTGGGCGCCGCGAGCTGATGGACTATGCCAAGGTAGGAGCCAGCCTGGGGTGGCTCTGCGATGCTCGGGGTAGCCACAGGATGCTCAGGGTGGCCACAGGATGCTTGAGGTGACAGCAGGAGGCTCAGGGTGGCCATGGGAGCCCTGCATGACACCCCTGCAGCACCACACAGGAGCCTTCTGGTCAGGGATTTATTTATTTCCCTTCATCTTTTTTTTTTCCCTTCCTTTCTTAAAGCCCCATAATTACCTGGCTATTAATTGTAACCCATTTTCCAAGGAAACAGGTCCCAGCTCCCTGACTCGTGCAACAGATAAAGCAAATACGTTTGCCTTTGTTGTCCCTTCCTTTTTGAAGTACAAGTTGCAATAAAACATATTAGAAGTTTTGCATCAGGTTTTTACGTGCCCACCAGGGTACCTTTCTTTTTTAGCGACTTCATGGAAATGCTTGACAACTCGGCTCAATCAATCAAAAGGGAAAAGGCAGCTCTGTGCATAAACCAGAAAATTGCTTCAGTTTTTAAATAGCTGCCGTCGAGGCTGCCTGGGTAATCTCTGGGAAGGCGAAGTGCGGAGCCAGAGGGACACGGTGTGGGGTGAGGAGCCCTCCGAGCCCATTAGGGCCGCCGAGAGTGGCGTGTTGAGGATTGTGTTTGCCATCTGCTGTTGTATTATGAAGGGACGAGTTTACGAGAGCTTTCCATATGTTGCCAAACAAATTGTCAAATAAGGGAGTTATTAAGAGCGCCGCGGTTTTATTATATGGAAAATGGAACATGTGTTTTGGGTTTGGGGGTTTTGTTTGGGGTACTTTTTTGTTGTTGTTTGGAGGGGGGATGAAGGGAAATGAAATGGGTTGAAGCCTCGTTCAAAGATAAAAGGTTGGGGTTGAGGGTTTGTAGTGCCTCTCAGTCTCTGGTTACGTTCAGCATTAAGAAAAAAAAAAGGATGTTTTCCCTTCATTTTTCACACTCTGGAGAGGGAGATACATGGCCAGGTCCTTTCAGTGCTTGGATGTGGGGAGAGAATACGATGCTGTTTGGGGCTTGGTTGCTTCTGGGGAAAGGGTTGATCTGTGCCATCTCAGCACAGCTCTTGCTGTAGATTTTCTGCCTCTGGCAACTGGATCATCCCTGTAACCAGCTGAAGCTGAAACACTTCCATGAGAAAGGTGAAGCTCTGCTGGATGCTGCTCCAGGATGTGTCGTTGCCATGGGCAGAACAGGGTGGGATGGAGCTCATGGGGTCTGTGCCCTGGAAACTAGGTATCTCCTTGGTCATGGCATGTTTGCCCTGGCCGAGGCTGCCTGGGCTTGGAGGATGCTGGAACGTGGGTCTGGACTCAGAGAAGCCCCTTGGAAGTGATAACTTGGGGCAAAGATGGACTTGGGGAGCATGGGCTTCCCCGGCTGCCAAGAGGGGGCAGAGGGAGGAGAAGGC
This sequence comes from Phaenicophaeus curvirostris, assembly GCF_032191515.1. Taxonomy (NCBI): domain Eukaryota; kingdom Metazoa; phylum Chordata; class Aves; order Cuculiformes; family Cuculidae; genus Phaenicophaeus; species Phaenicophaeus curvirostris. The sequence continues at coordinate 7,837,264 of NC_091411.1, forward strand.
TGGCTGGGAAAGCAGACCAGCATCCATGAGGGCACTGGGATGAAGATAAGAGGGCAGGTGCTGATGAAGTGTGGTCTGACCCAAGGGAAGGGTCGAGGTCTGTCCCCCAGCATTCGGGGTGGCTCTGGAGGGCTAGGAGGCATCCGCAGCTCTGTCTGTCCAAGGGATGGGATAGGGAGAGGCATCTTCTCACTCTTCCTGAATAAGTCAGGTGAGCCCCAGCACTTGCACTCAGCAGGCAGCATGTGACCCTCTCAGCTAGTGTTTAGAAGCACATAAGAAGCATCAACATGCTCTGTCTGCTCTCCCCCATGGACAAGGTCTGTCGATGAGAGAACTCCTCTGCAGAAGGACCTGGGGAAAGGAGGAAAAAGCAGCCAGCAACTACCTCCAGGGCCTGGGATGGGGTTCTCCACACTGGGAGTGCAGTGTGGGACCAACAAACTACAACCCATAAACCAGGGACAATTATCCCCACCACAGTGAGGCTTAATAAGTCCCTCTGCAGCATCGGGAGGTATCTCAGGACCTCACTCCTGTCTCAGGCGATGGGTTGAGGACTGTATTTTAAAAACCAAAACCATTTCCTTCCCCTTTTCCTGGCAAACAAGGATCCCTCTCCTCAGCACTGCTCCTTGGTTCTTGGCCATATCATAGAATCATAGAATCACCAGGTTGGAAGAGACCCACCGGATCATCGAGTCCAACCATTCCTATCAAACACTAAACCATGTCCCTCAGTGCCTCGTCCATCTGTCCCTTAAACCCCTCCAGGGAAGGTGACTCAACCCCCTCCCTGGGCAGCCTCTGCCAGTGCCCAATGACCCTTTCCGTGAAAAATATTTTCCTAATGTTCAGACATGGTTCATGCCCTTGGCTGATGTCCCTTCTGTGGTGACGCTGCGATGGCAGAGCAGCCGGTCGATATATGGGTTGCATGGACACATCGAGGCACAGTGGGAACCCCCAGCTGCTACCATCTCTCTATCAGCTCCCCGTGGCCATCCCACAGCAGAGACACGGAGGCTCGGCGTGCCGGCAGGGTGGGCACCGTCCCCACTGGCTCCGGTTGTTAGCTCACCGCTGTCTCCTCTCCCGCTAATTCCCCTGCGTGTTCACCTCGTCTTCACAGGCAATTTCCCCCATTGAAATGTCAGTGGATAATTGAGCGCGCCGGTGACCTTGTTAGGGAGCTGGGCTCGGCGCTGTGCGCTGTGCCGGGGAGGCAGCCAGTACGGGGCTGTGTGGCACTGGGCACGGGGCGCTCGGGGTGCTGGGCTCAGGGGGATGTCTGCCACCCATGTGCTTGGATCACTGTGTGATGCACAAGGCTGTGGGGACATGTGTGTTGTCCCCTCGTGGCAGAGCATCTGTCCAGTTTAGGCTGGAGAACATCGTGTGGCGTGGGGACTTCAGCCCCTGTGTCACCTACCCTTGGTGAGGAGCTCAGCCAGGAGAATGCACCAGCCTGGACCTGGAGTTAGCAAAAGGAGAACAGGCTTATGAGGAACAGCTGAGAGAGCTGGGGGTGTTTAGCCTGGAGAAGAGGAGGCTGAGGGGAGACCTCATTGCTCTCTACAACTACCTGAAAGGAGGTTGTGGAGAGGAGGGAGCTGGGCTCTTCTCCCAAGGGACAGGGGACAGGACAAGAGGGAATGGCCTCAAGCTCCACCAGGGGAGGTTCAGGCTGGACATTAGGAAAAAAATTTTCATGGAAAGGGTGATTGGGCAGTGGCAGAGGCTGCCCAGGGAGGGGGTTGAGTCCCCTTCCCTGGAGGGGTTTAAGGGACCGGTGGACGAGGTGCTGAGGGACATGGTTTAGTGATTGATGAGAATGGTTGGACTCTATGATCTGGTGGGTCTTTTCCAACCTGGTGATTCTATGAAAAGCACAGAATATCTGTGCCAACATCTCCATCACTTGGGTGCATGGGGTGCCCTGGGGCCCCATCTCTGCTCATGGTGGGGCTGGAGCATCTGTTCTCATCCCAGCAGCACTGTGTCCCTGATGTTCCCTTTGAGGTGGCCCTCGTAGTGGGAGGTGACGTGTTCCAGGGATGTCTACCTTGCTCTGTTTTGGTGGCCATGGGTTGTGCCTTTGCACTCTCAGGGTTGGTCTTGGCAAGGGGCAGTGCTGGCACCGACTGTCTCTCTCCATGGGTTCACTCAGCCCTACGCCTCTTCTCTCTGCAGAAAAATGGGATCCCGGTGCCAGTGACACCCCAGACACCCTGGAGCATGGATGAAAACCTCATGCACATCAGGTGAGAGGCCGGGTGGGCAGGGAGCTCTTGCAGGGTGAAGTTGTAGAGCCTGTGGCCCTCTATCCTGCTTGGTCAGGACAGCCCTTCTCATCTCCAGAATCTCAAAAGCTCCAGCCTCCCTTTCTGCCCAGTTTACCATGTCCCGCATGGCAGCATCCACATTTTGGGCTTTCCCAAGCCCATTGCTGCTTCTAGAGTTGCTGCTAAAAGCCCCTGGAGATGCATAACACACAGTTACCCCCATCCTCATGGGGTGGTGGAAGCGGGACGGTCGTCCCGCTGGGTTTTGGGATTGCAGGTTGCGCATATTGTAATGACTTCTCTCTCCTTCCCTGCTCTCCGCAGCTACGAAGCTGGGATCCTGGAGAACCCCAAGGTAATCGATCACAGCCACCCGGCCAGCGTGGCAGCCACGGGGCCGAGGGCGTCTCATGTATTTGCAGCCTAATCGGAAATTTCACGGCGGGCGGTGTGCGATGGGGAGGCCCTGCCGCCCACCCTGCTCCCTCCGCTTCTCCCGGCACGTTAATTACTGCCGGCATGAATAGGGGAAGGGACCGTTTCAGGGTGACACTGGGAGAGACAATGTCACGGGGCAGCAATAAAGGAGCAATTAGACAGATGAGGCGCTGGTGGGATAGTGGGGCTGGTGATGGAATCATAGAATCGTAGAATCACCAGGTTGGAAGAGACCCACTGAATCATCAAGTCCAACCATTCCTATCAAACACTAAACCATGTCCCTCAGCGCCTCGTGCACCCATCCCTTAAACCCCTCCAGGGAAGGTGACTCAACCCCCTCCCTGGGCAGCCTCTGCCAGTGCCCAATCACGCTTTCTGTGAAAATCTTTTTCTGGAGCTGTGGATCCATCCCGAGCTGCCTCCCAGTATTGCTTGAGGTCCGGATTGTGCCTGTGGTCCAGCTGCCTGCTGGCCCCTGCCTGTGCCATTCACGCTCCAGCGGGTTGAGATGCTCGGTGGCTACTTAAACTATCCATCAGCGCTAATTAGACAATCTAGAGAGAGGAGGGGGAGGCAGGCAGAGAGGGAGAGGAGCGAGCTGGAGCTCAGCAGCCCGCAGCCACCTCGCTGTGGCGGGGCTGGCGCGTGCCTCCTGCGTGGAGCTGAGGAAGAAGAAGGTGGAAAGAGGGTCCTGCTCCCCTTCAATGCCCTCTAAAGGGTGTCTGCGGGTTGGGCTTTGCAAAGACCCTTTGGAGGGTCTCCTCCTCCTCCAGGAGAGCAGTTGGCATAGGGATGGATGGGTTTTGATGCCTTTAGTTAAAGCTAACGAGGGACTTACCAGTGCACCCTTCCTGATCCACCTCTCCAACCCAGCATCTCTCCCCTTGGGGAAGAGTCTCCAGTCCCAAGGCTCTGCCAGTTTGGAAAACGGGGCTGGTTTAGCAGAGCCTGGAGGGCAGTGACCCCATCCCCGAGCATCCTCCGCTCCGGCCCCTCTGCCAGTGCCTAGAGGTGGCTTCCCCGAGCTCAGTGTCACCGCTGTCCCCTTCCCCAGCCCCAGAAGTGGTGGCAGGACCCGGGGTGCCAGGCACGGTGAGCTCCCCTCCCCAAGCCCCTGGGACCTGCCAAACGCAAGGATTTGAAAGCAGATGGTTGAGCTATTTTCTGCCTCTGTGAGGCCCGATTGAAGGGCAATGAGGCAGCTAATGCGGAGAAAGATAGAAATTTACTTGCTTTAACTTCATATGGCACTCTGAAAGAGTTCATTCAGTCCCGGGCACAACAATATCAGCCGGATGAATAAACCATTTGCGGCATCGATAGCTCTGCATCATGGTTTACTTCATGGACCATTTGCTTCCAATTTCTTCTCTTCTTGCCCCGTTTTTCTTGCTTCTTTCTTCCCCCCTCCCTCTTTCCCTTTCCACACACTCTTCCCTCTTTTTTTTTTTTCTCCTCTTTTTTTTTTTTTTTTTTATCCTCTCTCCCCTTTAAAGATGACATTGCAGGACCAGCCCCCCTGCGGGGAGGGATAAATAGGAGGCATTGATACACTGCAACAAACTATTTGTCATTTGAACTATGCTTTTAGGAGCGAGAATAAAAAGAGGACAGACTCGCACGGTAATGATGGAATGCAAGCCAAATGTCACTTTTATTTCTATTTAGTTATTTTATTTAATAGGGGTTTTCATAGTTGGCTTGGAAAATTGGAAACTACCTGACTTTGACTTCCAATGTTTAGTAAAGAGTTTTTAATACTTTCCAGTATTTTTTCCCCTCCCGCCTCCCCCCGTCTTTCCTTTTGAACTCAAAGTTTTTCATCATCTCTCGCGGGTTTGTCTAGTTAATAAGTGTGATCAGGGCTAGGAAAGGCCAGACGATGTAAAATTGAAATCCGCAGCCCGTGTAATTTGTACGGGGGAGGCGCGCGTGTGAGCGCCTCTTGTTTAAAACAAGGGACAGGGGCAAAAGGAGAGAAAACGGGAACCCGAGGGTGGGTGCGCTGGAGCGTGTGCTGGGGTAGTTGTGCCTGTGTTCCCTGGACTTGGCTGCGGTTGCTGCTGGGACGGGCACCGCGGGGCTTGGGGTGAAGCGAGGGGGCTCCCCTAGGCTTGGAGGGCAGCAGGGATGCTTGTAGCCAAGCAGGCTGACCTCAAATATGGCAGGGATTGAGCTCCTGAACCAAAAAATAGTATAGTAAGTTTTCACTAAAAAGCTTATTTCTCCCCTCTTAAAATTTTAGATGAAAATTTAGGCAGAGAAATTAATATTCCCTTTAAAAAAAAAAAAAAAGCTTAAAATGGTAAAATTTCTATCTTGTCCTTTTTTTTTCCTGTCTGGAAAGGAGGAGAAGGGAGAAAAAGCAAAAGTGAACAGGAGAAAAGTTGTGCTTTATAACAGAGAGGAGAGACAGCTGGAGGCGCAGACCAGGCTGCAGGGCTCTGGGATGCCTGGACCTCCAGCTCTCACCAGCCAGGTTTTGTGGGGAAATACCAGTTACCCATCCCTTAAAACACCTGCAGGAGAGGCTCTCTTTGGAGAAACTCTACTCGAGCTGCTTGCACAGGGGAGTTAGGTTGCTGGAGGCTCCTCGGAGCGTGCCCTCCGATCTCTGCCAAGGGCAGCTTTGACCCCGCGCTGCTCTGTGGGGGCTGCCTGCCTTTCTACCACTCTGTGCCTCAGTTTCCCTGCTCCGTGCCTCCTGGGGCTGTGCTTTGGTATTGGGACGGATCTCTTCAGAGACAGGAGTTTTGCAAATGCTGCTCTGAAAGTGTTTTGGGACCAGCGCACGCAGCCATGTCGTGCGTGAGTGCTGTGGGGGCACGCGAAATTGCAAAGCATTTGCTCTCTGGGACGGAAAGCTTTTTTTGTTTTTGTTTTGGTTTTATTCTATTTTCACCCCCTGTCTCCTGGCATGCGCTTCAATTGCGGCAAATCATCCCCAGCACCCAAGCTCTGACGGAGATAAGATGCCTCCTTCCTATAAATCTAGAAAAAAAAATATACATAAAGGTTGATGTGCTCTGAAATGGGTTTTTGCTTTGTTCCTCTATTTTCCCCTGTGTGTATTAACCCCGGGGACACCATGAAAGAGCCGGTGCGCCTGGAGCACCTGCTGGGGTCAGGCCTCCTCATTAGTTTTTTCGGTCGGTGCCGAATGAGCCCGGCCGCGACGCAGGGACCCGCGGGTGCCCTCCGTGCCGCTCGCTCCCGTCGTCTCCAGCTTTTCCCTGCCTGACTTGCTTCTCCGCAGCCATCCCGCCTCCAGCTGTGGAGGCGTCGGAGGAAAAGATGAGATCAAGTTGAGGGGAAAAATTGGTTGATTCCTCCAACCCCTTTGTTCCCAGAGCCCCGGGAAGCGCTCGGTGCTGTGCCGTGCCGGCCCCACGCTTTTTGGGATGGGGGATGCAGACTTTGGGATGGGGGATGCACATCAGGTTTGGGGCTGTTGGAAGGGTTGGCGATGCCAATGCCACTGACTTTGCCTTTTCTCTTTCCCCGCTTTGGCAGAATGAGGCCCCACATGGGCTCTACACGAAGACCTGCGATCCAGCCACCTCTCCCAACACCCCCGATGTGCTGGAGATCGAGTTTGAGCGGGGTAAGCGCTTCCTTGCAGACAACCCCTCGCGTCTCTGCCCCTCGAAGCCAAACCCTGCTCCCCAGCTAAGGAGCAGGAGATGCAGGCAGCCAGGAGCATCTCGGGGTGGAGGCAGGTGGGGTGAGATCCAACTGGTGGCATCAGGGCTTGGGGTGGTGCTTGCAGCTCTGTGAGGTGTGCAGAGGGTCTGAGTGTGTCTTGGGGGGCTTGCTGGGAGGGGGATCCAAGCCCATGCTGTCGAGATGCAGTGGGCACAGGGTCACCCTTCTGCAGGGTGGCACACGGGTGGCTCTGTGGGTGGCTCTGTGGGCACACAGGGGGCTCCAGCCGGTGTCACAGCTGCCGAGGTGCTCCAGCAGGATCTGGAGGGCTATTAGGGTTGCGTGAAGGAGACTGGGACACCCCATTCCATCCCTGGAGCAGGACTCACCCCTTGCTTGCCCAGTTGTGGTTGCCCCATCCCTGGAGGGGTTCAAGGCCAGGTTGGATGGGGCTTGGAGCACCCTGATCCAGTGGGAGGTGTCCCTGTCCGTGGCACCGGGGTTGGAACTGGATGGGCTTTAAGGTCCCTTCCAACCCAAACCATTTTATGATTCTATGAATCTATGATTCTATCACCCAGACAGCAGGCACAGGGCAGCATCTCCCACCTCTGCCACCCACGGGCATCCCCACGCCACCATCCTAGCAGCAGCGAGCCCAGACTGCGCTGGGGAGACCCCGCTTGGAGCAGGCACCACCTCCCCTCGTCCCCCCCGCTGCTGCCAGCATCCCTGCTCCATTCGAATGATCCCCCCCCCTCCAAGCAGCAGCCCCTCCTCCAGCATCCTATTCAGCCCCTAGTTAATTTATTTGAAGTTTTAATCTAATTATTAACTATTTTCAAGGCTAAGCAGCTTTCGCCAACAACAGCCCCGACAACTTCGGCTCTCTGCCGAGCGGACCCCGGCCAATACCCCATCAGAGGATACGAATAGAAAAAGCTGGGGCGAGGGGAGGGCGCGGAGGGGGGGCCCGCGCCGAGAAGCAGCTTAAGGTTCATTATTGCCGCGAGTTACATTTAATAGCAATTTACAACTGAGTTTATAAACCCCTGGAAAATAGGGGGTTTAAAGGAGGGTTGAGGAAGGGGGTGGGGGGAGAACCTGACAGCCCCCATCACTAAGACAGGGCACCTCAATAATAAAGACTAGAAAGGGAGGCTTTGAGTCTGATTGGCAACTGATAGTGCGTTAAATGGTAATGAGGAGGGCAGATGGAGGGGGGATTAGCCTCCAACTCCGCACCGCTTTTCTTTGTGGGCCCCGCAGCCCCCTTGTCAGCTTCCTAATACATTTATTGCTCATTTCACACCGCTAAAGAAAAATGCCTCTTTCTATTCAGCATCACCCCCCCCACCCCTTGCCCGCTCTCCGCTTCTACCCAACACCCTTAATTTTTTATTTTTTTTTAAGGGGGGAAAAAAAAGAGTTAAAAAAAAACCCCAAAGACATAAAAGGTGCAATAATTAATTCATGGCGGGGAGCACCCCGCCGCGGGGTGCGTGTGCGTGCGTGTGCGAGCAGCCGTGCCCCGGCGTGGGGGTCCCCCCCCAAACACCCCCTTGCGCTGCTTGGGGACGTGGGGGGAGACATTTGTCACCACCCCCTCCCCTACAGGGGCTGGTGGGACAGAAGGTGCTGTGCCATAAGACAATTGCCGAGCGTGAAATTCAATTAGTTAAGGGCCTGGTTGCAATTTCACAGGCCCTAAAAAAAGAGAGAGGGCAAGGAGAGCTGGGGGGACGTTTTTATGGCTCTTTTTATTTATTTATTTCGCTTCTCTCCCGAGGTGGGTCCCCCTCCCCTCGCCTCCCCCCAGCACCAGCTTGGATATGCCTTTTTAAGAAGTTATTTAGAGTTCATATCTGTCACATCTATTTAACGCCTGCGGGGTGACGTTCCGGGGGGATCCTGACACCGGCTGATCCTACCCGTCCTCCCTCCCTGCCTCCGCAGGTGTCCCTGTGAAGGTCACCAACACTGCGGATGGAGCCACTCGTTGCTCAGCCTTGGAGCTCTTCGTCTACCTGAATGACATTGCGTAAGTACCACGCTGTCGTAGAATTTCATCATAGAATATTTTGGGTTGGAAGGGCGCTCAAAGCCCATCCAGTTCCAATCCCCTGCCCATGGGGCATCTTCTAGTGGATCCGATAACTCCAAGCCCCATCCAACCTGGTCTTGAACACCTCTAGGGATGGGGCAGCCACCACTTCTCTGGGCAACCTGGGCCTTCCCACCCTCACAGGAAAGCATTTCATCCTAAAATCTCATCTCAATCTCCTCTCTTTAAGCTCCAAACCGCTTCCCCTCATCCTATGGCTGGACTCGCTGAGAAAGAGCCCCCTGTCTCTGGCTGGCAGCAGGGACGAGGGCAGCATCCGCGGGGTCCCCAGGGTGGGATGGAAGCAGGATACTGGCAGCCGGCACGTCCCAGTGTGCCCAGGGATGGTGCTCAGCAGCGTAAGGATAGGATGGGTCCCAGTTGTGCCAGGAAGCAGAGCTGAGCACCCTGGCCAGGAGCATGGGGGTATTTAGGGTTCTGCTCCCGGTGCACGAGGAGGGCTAAAAAGCCTTATTAAAGCCCTCTGCATTTACTGTGTGCCCGAGCTGTGCAGCTGGGTGAGGGCTGCTCTGCCTGCAGGGGATACTTTGCCCCTGGTTGCTTCTCCAGGGGCCTCAGTGTCCCTTTTAGGTGGAGAGTCAACTTTTTTGGTGCAACTTTTTTGACCTGCTGGGCAAGTCTATGACCTTGTCTCCCCTCTGCCACTGCAGCAACAGCTCCTGTGTGGTTTCCTCATTGCTCTCATTGCTCTCTACAACTCATTGCTCTCTACAACTCCCTGAAAGGACGTTGTGGAGAGGAGGGAGCTGGGCTCTTCTCCCAGGTGACAGGGGACAGGACGAGAGGGAATGGCCTCAAGCTCCACCAGTGGAGGTTTAGGCTCAACATTAGGAAAAAACTTTTCATGGAAAGGGTCATTGGGCACTGGCAGAGGCTGCCCAGGGAGGGGGTTGAGTCACCTTCCCTGGAGGGGTTTAAGGGATGGGTGGACGAGGCGCTGAGGGACATGGTTTAGTGATTGATAGGAATGGTTGGACTCGATGATCCAGTGGGTCTTTTCCAACCTAGTGATTCTATGATTCTATGATTCCTGCCCTGTGCCATCCCATGTTCAGTTTCTGCTGCCACTGAGCAAAGCCAAGAGCCCCAAAATGTAGCAGCACCCATGAGGGCACCCGCTCCTCTTGCCCTGTGCCAAGTGCCACGGAGTCCCTATCCATCCTCCTTTGTGCCTCTGCCTTTATTCCCCCCCAGGATAGAAGTTCATTCATGGGAATGAACTTTTCCATGTAGTTTGCTTTTTAAATGTTAATTAAGTGGTTTTAAAATTACTTCAGCTTCTGGCCTGTCCCCTCGCCTGGTTTATTTTCCAGTGGCCCAAGTGCAACCGCTGCCTGCAGCACTGACAGCCCCAGCAGCAAACAAGGGTGGGAAGGCCAGTGGTACAGCAAAAAGAAGGTGAAAGGGAGAGAAAATCTACCTCCTTGCCACCTGTCCTATCTAGGGGTCACTACTGATGGTCACCAATGGTGCCATTTAGGGTTTGTCCCCCAGTGTTGTCCCCACTCAATGCGCTGCTGTGGGGTTGGGGCTACAGCAACCTCCCTTCTCCTTGCCAGGGGCAAGCATGGCGTTGGACGCATTGACATCGTGGAGAACCGCTTCGTGGGGATGAAGTCCAGAGGTGAGTCGTCACCTGCCAGTGATGCCATCCCTGCCCTAAAAACAGTGACTCTTGGTGTTTGATCAACCATTAGGGCAGCTTCATGGGAAGTCTCCAGAGGCAGCCAGCTGCCCCAGGCAATATCGTAGAATGGTTTAGGTTTGGAGGGATGCCAAAGCCCATCCAGTTCCACCCCCTGTCATGGGCAGGGACACCTCCCACTGGATCAGGGGCTCCAAGTTGCATCCATCCTGGTCTTGAACACCTCCAGGGATGGGGCAGCCACCACTGCTCTGGGCAACCTGTTCCAGTGCCTCACCACCCTCATGGGAAAACATTTCTTCCTAACATCTCATCTCAATCTCTCCTCTTTCAACATAAAACTATTCCCCCTTGTCCCATCCCTACTCTCCCTGATCAAGAGCATCTTCCCAGCTTCCCTGTATCCCCTTTCAGAGCTGAAAGGCTGCTCTCAGGTCTAAGAACTAAGTAATGAGCTGGCTTATCACCATTTCCTATCTCCTTGCCCCGACTCTTTCGTTTTATATCTTGCTCATAACTAATTAGATCTTTAAACTTGCCCTCCGTGCACAGCGGCAACAAATGTTTTGATGAGAGCCAGCCCACAGTTTCCCTCCCCACCGCAGGGCACCAGCCCCTTTGCAAGCGCGTCAGCCACAAACGGCGAGAAACAAAACCCCAAATCATTTGAGCCGTGTTTGAATAATCAAATTAAAACTGAAAGGGAAGGGAAAAAGAAACCCCAACCCCAAACCGCACAGACCAGCCTGCGCATTTGCATGCAGGGTGCTGAGTAATTTGTCAAAATCTATTTTATTTTTTTTAAGAGCCGCTGACACGCTCTAGTGACCCTTCCAGCATTTAATAATTTCTCTAAACCCCATTTAACTGTCATGCCTGTCTCCAGCGTGACATCGCCAAGCGATCGCTGCCGTGTTTGTGCGCCGGCAGATGCGGGAGGACGGGGGCTTTCTGGGGACAGCAGGGGGTGGACGAGACCTTGGGGGGGTGGGTTTTTCCCTTTCCTTTGAGCAGGATCCTGCCCCTGAGTTTGCTCCTTGGGATCAGCAGGAACCTCGCTGAGAGGTGCTCTGCAGGAGAGATGGAGAGATGGGGTGGCAGAGGGCTGGAGTCGGAGGGTTCTGGGGTGCAGGGCAGCTCAGGGTGTCCCCATCACTGCTGTGCAGGAGCAATTTGGACCCTAAATGGTGTTGGGGTCAACAGGGAAAGAAACAGCACCTGAGATCTCAGGTGATAGGAGATGGTCCCTTAAATCCCCTGGCCCAGGGTTCTGCAGCTCCTCAAGATGACACAGGGACCCCTTCCCTCCTGCTCTGAAAGGGAAACTGAGGCACGAGCAGTACAGCAAGTGCCCACCATGACCACAGAGGTGGCAGCAAAGGCTCCAGGTGCCTCCTCTCCATCACCTCCTGGACCCGGGAAGTGGGAAGGGAAAAATTAATTTGCATTGATTTTTACTAAGCTCCTAATTGAACTTCGTTAAGGCCTAATGGGTGAAGGGTGAGCTGAGCGTGCCTGCGCCAGCCTTTTAAGCCCTATTAACTCAATTTTGCCATATTTGTTTTAGTGGGAGGAGGGTGGGTAATTATGGGGTGCCGGGGAGCAGTGCTGCAGCTAGCTGGGGGGGCCACGGCTCAGCCGGGGGCTCTTGGCTGCGAGCAGGAGCACGGCCCTGCCTCTCCTGCCTTTTCACATCCTCATTATCAAATTATCTTTTTAACTCCGAAGGGGGGCTAATTAAGTGAAGTAAATGAAATCAGTGGGGAGGAAGGAGGGGACGGCTGCTTCCAAAAGAGCTGAGCGCTGCCTTTGGCTGAGGCTTTTCCTCCCCCTGCTCTCTCCTGCCTTTTCTTCCCCTCGATGCGCTGAGCAGATGGAGGAAGAAAGTGGAAAAACCCTTCCCTGCGATGAACCCAGACCAGGCCATGCTCAGCTTCAGCCCTGGGACAGCAGGAGAAATTTAGGCAGCAGCTTCCCATGGGCAGCATCAACCTCCTCTTCCCCTTGGGAAGCCACCCCATCCCACCCCACCCCACCCCACCCCACCCCACCCCACCCCACCCCATCCCACCCCATCCCATCCCATCCCATCCCATCCCACCCCATCCCACCCCATCCCACCCCATCCCATCCCATCCCATCCCATCCCATCCCATCCCATCCATGTTGTCAGGAGTGACAGCCCGCACTCAACGCAGCAAAATTTCTCAGATGGAGGTGAACTGACAGCCGAGGTTACAAATTAGAAAATTTTAAGCAGCAGCAGCTGTCTCTTTGGCTGCCCCCCACGCTCCCCCTACTCCCGGCTCCAGTCCCTCCCTTCCCCAGCGGTAATTATGGGGTGATTGAAGCTTCACCAGGCTGCAGCGCTGACACCTCTGTCTTTTTCCTGTAAACACGGGGAGATGAAAACAGACACTTGGAGATGCTGCGAGTGTCAGTTTGAAGGTGTCTCTTGTCTCCTCGGCTGTCAGCTCCTCTCCACCCTGGCTGTCAGGGTCTGGTCCCCCGTCCTCTATCATCAGGTCAAATGGGATGGGCAGTAGATGAGGGTCAAGGCATAAACCCAAACCTTTGCTCAGCTCAAGTTGGCTTTACTGCCTCCTAAGAGGAAGGAAAGGGGAATATTGCGTTAGTAGCAGGCTTGATTTCGCAGTCAGTGTCTGGAGGGGGCATCCAGCAGCCCTCTGCGCCATCACATGCCCATGAGTATGGCTGGGGTTTGGTGTTAACTTGGCTTGTCTCCTCCTGCAGCCTCATGGAATGGGTTTTTGGTGAGTACCTCATGACCTGCCCCAGGCACCAGGCTGCAACATCACGGGGGTGGCCTGAGAGGGACGGAATGGCTCTCCTTTAGGATGGAGACCCATCTTGATCCTGCAGGATGGTGACCTGGTGCAAGAATCATAGAATCATAGAACCACCAGGTTGGAAAAGACCCACTGGATCATTGAGTCCAACCATTCCTATCACATACTAAACCATGCCTCTCAGCACCTCGTCCACCCGTCCCCTAAACCCCTCCAGGGAAGGTGACTCAACCCCCTCCCTGGGCAGCCTGTTCCAGTAATTGGGCACTTTCTGTGAAATTTTTTTTCCTTATGTCCAGCCTAAACCTCCCCTGGTGGAGCTTGAGGCCATTCCCTCTCGTCCTGTCCCCTGTCCCTTGGGAGAAGAGCCCAGCTCCCTCCTCTCCACAACCTCCTTTCAGGGAGTTGTAGAGAGCAATGAGGTCTCCCCTCAGCCTCCTCTTCTCCAGGCTAAACACCCCCAGCTCTCTCAGCCGCTCCTCATAAGGCCTGTTCTCCAGCCCCCTCACCAGCTTCGTTGCTCTTCTCTGGACTCTCTCCAGAGCCTCAACATCCTTCTTGTGGTGAGGGGCCCAGAACTGAACACAGGATTCGAGGAGCGGTCTCACCAGTGCCGAGTCCAGAGGGAGAAGAACCTCCCAGGACCTGCTGGTCACGCCGTTTCTGATACTTGCATCCAACCCAGAGTGGAGCAGCACTTGGCTGCCCACGTGTTTAAACCCCAAATAAACACGTAACATGGCAAATAAGCCCCAAGCAGCTGAAACAAAGGGAGCAGCTCACCCATGGTGTTAGCCCCCATCGCTAAAATAATTAAGCATCCCTCCATCCCTCGCTCTAGTGCAATGGTGGGGGCAGAAAGGGACTGGGGAAGGGGGCTGCCAGCCCCAAATTGGGTTGTCCTCCCAGCCCCCAGGTAGCCTCATCGCTTCAGAGTGGATGCGCAGGGCTTTTTCTCACCAGCCGTGAGGAGAGGAGGGTATTTCAGGCCTTCTGCTCCCTGTGCCTGTGCCCCGCGTCGTTCCTTTAATTACAGGTTTTCAGCCGCAGACCGTTGGGCATGGATCGGTGGGGGGATCGGTTCCCAAACCCTGTCATTTAGCCTCGTCAGAGTGCCTCTTCAAAGAGGGGAATCTAGAAATTTTCTCCGCAAGGTGCGGAGTGGACTGTCTCGGCCCCAGCATGAATATAATGACAGATGCATTTTACAGCAAGCTGGGACTGAATGCGCTCGACCACAGCTCCTTCTGTCAGCCAAGTCATTATTTTTTGTCATTTGCTGACAGTTTTGGTCTCATTCGTTTCTTTCTCTTTTTCTGCTTTTCCCCCTGCCTGGAAAAATGGGTAGGTATCTATGAGACCCCAGCGGGAACGATCCTATACCACGCGCATTTAGATATCGAGGCCTTCACCATGGACCGGGAAGTACGGAAAATCAAGCAGGGGCTCGCCTCGAAATTCTCCGAGCTGGTGTACAATGGTACGTACGGTTCTTCTGCCTGGCCCTGCCACTCAGCATCCTCCCAGCCCTCCTCATCCTCCTCCTCTGCTACCAACAGGTCCTGCTGGTGCCTGTGCTCAGGGCTATAAAATTCAGGTGTGGATTTTGAGGCTACTTATGGGGGGAAAGATGGGTTTGCTCACACCGAACTCAACCCCACGCTCTGTTTTGGCGCTGAAGGGGCTTCACACCTACCTTCAGGAGGCATCACCGCCTTCCACGAGGGTTGGCAGGAGATGCTCCTGGCATCTCTCCCAGCCCAGCGCTAACACTTTGCCCCATCCAGCACACTTGGATGCCTCCCAGGCTGTAACTCACCATCCCTTTGTCCTCCTCACACCACCTTTCCCCAGCGTTCCCCCTCATCTGGAGCACACTGGGATTTGGGGCGTGGAAGCACCGGAGCTCCTTGCACGGCCACCCCCACCATGGGGTTTGAAGCCAGGAGACCTCTCCCCGTGCCCTGGCTGCCAGGGTCTGGGGGGCTGCGGGAGGGGATGGAGGGTCCTGGCCGTGCTATGTGGTGTGCAGCCCACACAGCGGCACTGCTCGCCGGGGGCTGCAGGAGGGGCTTCCAGAGGTCTGGATGAGGACTCAGTCACTAGTGCTAAGGGCAAGGAAGCAGAATTAGCCCGAGATGTCATAGGTGACAGCGGTGTGTCCCCATGGCCCAGCTCCTCCTCCCCTGCCCAGGTCAGAGCTGCCATCCCTGGAGACCCCACACCGGGGAGATTTCCTGCCCCTGGTTCAAACAACATTTTTTTCCTTTCACGTTTCCTGATTTCTCAGCCTCTCATCACTTTTCGGGCATTGCTCGCTAACTGTGAGGGCTGGGATGATTCCCACAGGATCTGCCATGGGAATAACCTGACTCAGAGAGCTCAGGCTTTGGGCTCAAGGAGCAGATCCAGTGGCACTGAATAAGGCTATCTGTTCCTCTGCAGTTTCTGATGCCTGTGCTCATCCTCAGCACCTTCTCTGATGATGCTCCCTCCTCTGCCTTCCTCACATTTGATGCCCAAGCCCCTTTGAGGATGAAACTGTATTTTATGGGCTCGGCAGGTCTACAGAAGTCTCAATTACCTTCCCCTTGAATCACAGCCCCTGCCTTAATTCACCACCTCTGGCTGGTTTTATTAGACTTTGTCCTGGGCTGGCTTTATTTTGACCTGGATTTTTTTTTAGTTTAAGCGTAAACCTGTGTGTTTATTTCTAATCACTTGTTTGTTGAGAAGCCACAAGCTTAAAGAGACACTTGGGGATTTGTCCTGCTTCTCCCTCCCCAGCTCTGCCAGGCGAGGGCTGCTGTTCCCCTGGCTCCAGATGCTGAATCCTTAGGTATTTTCAGCCTGGCTCTGGGTTTTCCTGGCAGCCGAGCCTGAACCCAAGGAAAAACCCCAACAGGGTGCAGACAGCACCCATGGGTCTCCCTGCCAGAGGCCAGGCTTTCAAGCTCCCCTTCCTTTAACACTTCATTATCGCAACCAGTCCCTGATTTTAGGAGAATTAGTGTTTATCTTCCCCTTGTCCCCATTGATCCCATTGTGGACAGGTGGCTTTGAAGCCAGCTCCCGTCCCGGCAGGTACGGCCAGGTGCAGAAATGCCATTGTCCCCTTGCTCTCTCCATGATTAGGGTAGGATCATGGTTACAAGGCAGGAAGGTCATTAAGGGGCATCGCTTCCAGTGGGGAATGCGTCTGCGGTGGGGGGCGAGGAGGGAGGGGGATGCATCCTCCCACCTGGAGCTGTCAGAGGTGGGGTTTAAGCAGCTGGTTATTATTTTAATGTGTCTTGGGTTTATTTATATGGGGATGTAACAGCCCTGCATCAATCCTGGTGCTTGAATTGTACTTGGAGGGTGCTTACCAAAAAGAGAAATGTATTTGCGTGGAGCTTGGGTCCCCGCCTGCATAGGGGAAGGGGTCCTGGACCCCCTGGCTGTGCCCCAGTGGGTCAGGGAGATGGTTTTGGTGCTGGGAGGTTGCAGGGTTTTGATGCTGAGCCTCAGAGCAGGTCCCAGGGACAAGGCTGCAGGATACGGCCCCACCAAGAAACAAAAGAAATTGTTTCTTTAATGGCTTCAGCCAGGGAGCCCAGCTGGGAAGGGAAAGGTGAGAGGGCACCGGTGTGTGCGGCCAAGCGGCAGGGCGATGGGAGAGATAAAACCTGGGGATGACCGGAGGGTGGTGAATGGGCTCTTTCTCTCTCTCTGCCTCTATCTCCTTCTCCATCTCCTAGGCTTTATCCCAGGTTTCGAAGGGCTCCCTGGCTAATTACCTGGCTTAGGGACAGGAGGGGGCGTGGGTTTGGTGGCCCCAGTGGATGGCAACACCAACAGCTTCTCCTGCAGGATGCATTTTGGGGGCCGCGGTGTGACTGCACATCACCCCAGATCCCAGCTGGGGCTTCATCCCATCTGCCAGGGACTTGGGGTGCCAGGTGGGGGGAGAGGCGCGTGCCGAGGTCGTGGTGAGATGGAGCTTTGGGAAGGTGCTGGTGCCAGTCCCTGGCAGCCCTTGCTCTGCGGGTGTGGAGGATAAAGTCAAACTGTGAGCAGTGACGGGGGAGCACAGTGACAGGGAAAATTCACCTCGCTGCCTGAGGAAGGGGCAGGGAGATGAACCCACTCGGAGCTGCTGAGACATCCGTGCCCCAGGGTCAGCCCCAGACTGTGTTACCTGGTGGGAGTGCTCTGCTCCACATCTTGCAGGGATGAGGTGTGGGAGCGAGCTGGGGGTCACCTGGCTGGGACCCCTTCCCAAGGCAGGTGTTGACTCTTCGGGGCTGATTACTGCCCTGCCTGTCCCAGCAGAAAGCAGCTCATCCCCATCCTGGAGCGCTGGGACGTGCTCCCCACTAGATGCCACGTCCGTCTGTCCATCTCCACCTGACCCCCCTGAGATGCTGGGGTCTGAGTGGCAGTTTCATAATAACTTCAGAAAGCTTTTCATTTCTGTGAGGGCCCTGACCCAGAGGAACTGGAAGGAGAAAGGTCTTGCTGCCTCTTCTCCATCGGCTTGTTCCAGTCTCCTCTCTGGGTGGGAACCTGAGGGCCACCAAGGGGAAGGGTCTCCAACCCTCAGAGCTGAACCCAAGTGTCCCAGCACCTCATTTCCCTCGCCTGGTCCTGTGGTGGCCTCCCTTCCTTCGCAAGCTACCCTGGCTCTGCCTTTCAGGGCTTAGCCAGGGGATGCCACCCATCACGGGCACCCCTGTGACACCCCAGCTGTCCCAAGTCCCCACTGACGCTGCCTCCTGCCCGCAGGCTTCTGGCACAGCCCGGAGTGCGAGTTCCTCCGACACTGCATCGGGCGCTCGCAGGAGGCCGTGGTGGGCACCGTGCGCCTCTCGGTCTTCAAGGGCCAAGTCTACATCCTGGGCAGGGAGTCCCCGCAGTCGCTCTACAATGAGGAGCTGGTGAGGTGAGTGGGGCTCAGGAGGGCCAGGGTGGGCAGGGGTGATGGCACTGAGCATCCCATCCCACCCTATCCTGTCACACCCCATCCCACCACACTCCATCCCATCCCCAGAGGCACTGGTGATGCTGTCATAGAATCATAAAGTCACCAGGTTGGAAGAGACCCACCGGATCATCGAGTCCAACCATTCCTATCAAACACTAAACCATGTCCTCCCAGCCAAGCACCCGGCCAAAGCACGAGACGTGTTTTTAAGTCAATATTACTTTATTTTTCCTCTGTCTTTTCCCTTTTCTTCACGTTGTTTTCCCTCTGGCTCGCTCGCTCACTCCCCCCAAGCCCTCCCTCAACCCCTTTCAATCTCTCTAAACACTTTATAAGCCATAAATACACCCGAATGAGTTTAGATCAGTCGGAGTAAATGTCAAATTATCTTCTCTCTTTCTCTTCTCTGGCTTTTTTTCCCCCCTTCCCTCCCCCTCAAAATCAACAGCTCCTAATAATCCGTCCCAACCCTTCATTATGCTTCGCGCTCTCACTTGGAGAGATTAAATGAATAAAGTATAAAAAAAAAAAAGAAAGAAGGAAAAAAAGGAGGATGGAGGGGGGTGGGACGGAGGAAAAAGAGAGAGGGAGAGAAAAGCAGGGGCACTTATTCTCCCTGCGTCTCCAACCATTTTCCTTTTCTTTTTGATTTCTACATCGCTGGTTTGAAAGCCTTTGAGTGACGGCGTCACAGGAACCCGAGAGAAAGCTGTGAGAGGCAGAGCTGTGTGGAAATGCCTCTGCACAGTAGGTAGAAAGTAACGTAATTATAGAGCAGGTCAGAACCACTCGAATGAGCAAAAATAAAAGCACAGAGGTTTTTCTGTAGCCCGTCAGGGGAGGTAAAATCATTGTAAACTCTTTCTCTTATTTTTTTTTTTTCTTCTTGATTTCCCCCCTCTTCCTCTTTTAAGGTTTGTGGTTTCTGGGAAATGAGCCGTGTGTTTTGGGGATGTTGGAATCAGAGTTGGGATTTGGTGTGGGGCTGCTGGTTTGGGGAGGGGGATGCGCTCCGTGTTGCATCAAGGCACTGGCTGCTGTGGCCATAAGCCCCGTCGGTGCCGGGACATCCGTCCCCTGCCCAGGACCCTGTCCCATGCCCTGGAGCAATGTCCCCTGCCCAAGACCTTGTCCCTGCCCCAGGGCAATGCCCCTGCCTGGCATGGGACACCTCTGGGGCAAGGGGAGCATCCCTGCTTCAATGCGAGAGCTCAGGAAGGGAAGGTGGTGATGCACACGAAGGACTGCGGAGGCAAATTTGATGTCATGTTTCTAGCAGGGTCTGAGGAGCCCAGGAACAGCCATCGGGGTGGTCCTGTGGCTCTGCTGCTCCTTCTCCAGGGCTTGCTTCCCTGCTCCAAGCCCCTCACAGCTGAGGAGAGGCAGCAGCGGGCACCAGCCCTGGGGAGCAACCAGCTCCAGGGTCCTCTGCGTTGTCTCCCTCCCCAAAAGGCAGCCCCAAGGCCCCCCTAGGATGCCCCAAGACCCCCTAGGATGCCCCAAGAGCCCCCTAGGATGCCGCATCCCACTAACGGTGCCTTCTCTCTGTAGCATGAACGTGCAAGGGGACTATGAGCCTGCTGACGCCACCGGCTTCATCAACATCAACTCACTGAGGTCTGTGGGGGTCACAGGGGGAGAAGCCCCCAGCATCCCTGGGTCCCTCCCTGGCTATGGGTGTGCAGCCTCCTTCCTCCTGGGGCTCTGGGGTGCACCAACCAGCAGGGTGCAACCAGCATCCCCTCAGTACCATCCCTACCTAATTACACCCTTCCTCAGGACAGCCAGTCTCATTATTTTACTTATTTCTCAGACCCTGCCATGCTCCCCCCCACCCCTCCCAACTCCAGGGCTGTAAAACACGCTGCATTTACATAATGGGCTCTTAATTTTTCCGTTGCCTGTTAACTGCTTTGTTCTCCCCGATCTGCCATATCCCCCCACCCCTCTAAGATAAATTAATTACATTATCTCGTGGAAAAAAAATATAATTAAACTGTACAGGCCTTAACAAACGCCTGCTCTTCACGCCCCCTCATTCTGCTTAAATTAATTGAAAGGAAATGTGTGTTATTACTGTTAATTTACAATTAATTTTTTTTTTAATCTGGTTTCCAGGCTGAAGGAATATCATCGTCTCCAGAGCAAGGTCACTGTAAAGCAGAATGAATAGCAATCAATCGCACACACGAGCCTCCCGCTCCCCTTTCTAATTTCTCTAAGAACTAGCACTAATTGTGGTGGTAATTTGTAATTGTAACTCGTCTCCACGGAGTCACGAAGGAGGTGATGGCTTTGTTACGGGGCAGCAAGTGAAATGCAGTCATTAAAAAAAAAAAAAAAAAGGTGGTTGGCCAGAGGAGAAGTGGGGAAAGAAATAAAACCTCCCGCCACGCGCTGGGTTTGCTCATTGAGAGCCAGGCTTTATTCCTGCCTTGTTTGTTTGCTCTTCTGGCCCAGCGCTTCCCCAAGCCAGGCTTTGTGAAATTTGTAATGGATTAAGTGCCTCTGAAGGACGTGGAGGGGGTTGTGGGTACCTTGTGGTGAAGGTGGGGAGCAGGGGATGTCGCCCCGCACGATGCTGCTCTGGAGCGGAGAGCTGGGTGGTGGCGATGGGTTAAGAGGGTTTGGGCTTTTCTCTTTGGTTTAGTGCATTTTAAGAGCAAGGTGGGGGCTTGTTGAAAAGGAAAAGGCAAGGGAAGGATCCTCTGGTGGCAAGGAGCAGGCAGAGGGTTTCTCTTCCATCATGCCAGCGTGGGTTGTGTGTTCCTCTGCAGCGCGATGCTGGGATGCTGGGATAGCTCAGGGAGGGAAACCTGCTCTGAAACCTACAGTGGATGCAGGAGGGAAGAAAGACAACGTTTTCTAACCCACGCAAATGTCTAGGATGCACTGCTGCTTTGCACCACCAAGGATGGGGAAGGACCTGGTTGGGGATGTCACTGTGGTGGGTGTCCCCAGATGGGTGCAGAGATGCTCTTGGGAGCCCAGGAGCGATGCATCCCCATCCTGTGTCCTGCAGTGCCTCTCATGGCTGTGGAGCACCAGGCAGCCCCATCCCAGTGGCAGGGAAATGCTCTTTCCCACCCAGCTGGGGAGCAAAAAAAATAGCTCCACCAAAAAAAAAAAGAGAAATGTTTTTGCAGCCCCGAGGAGGGGGCAGTGAGACCCAGTGGCCATTTGGGGATGTCCAGGCGTGCCTTGCCCACCCCGCCGCCGAGCTGGCAAGTGTGACAAGCTCTGACATCACAGCTGGGAAAATAACATGTTATTTTCTCAGCTTGGATGTGACTTTCCCTGCTATTACTGGCAGCGACCATCTTGGGAGGAGAAAGCAGTGGAGGGTTGTCAAGCAAGGCAAGAGAAATGGTTTTCTGGGCTGATGGAGCCTGCCTGAACCCCATGGGGTGCGGGAGGGGGGGATGCAGCGCAGAGCTGCCCTGTTCCCTACATCCCATTGCTTTTGGCAGCAGGTCCATGCAGAAAGCGCAGCCACACGTGACGGTCCCTGGTGAGCAGCATCCTGAAGCCCTGACGCGGTGGTGATGGTCAGCAAGGATGTGCTGCTGAGCCCACCCTGGCATGGGTGCCCGGTGTCCAGCCTGCCCCATTCCTCCCGCAACAGGCTCTTCCCAGGGGAGGGAAAGGGCTTGAAACTTCTCAGGAGACATCTCCTGGGGGGATCATCTGAAAAAACAAGGTAGAAACAGGGCTGCTGCCCTCCCAAACGCTGCAGAAGAACGCTAGGCTGGCCCTTGGGACAACAGGCAGTGCTGTAAGCTGTGGGTGTTACTTTCTCTGCCCATCCTTGGCAGCAAAACGGCTTGGCAGTGTCACAGCAGAAGCTTCTTGTGCCCAAACGCTTGAGAAATGCCAGACATGCTCGAGGAGGGCTCACCAGAGCAGCTGGGCCACCTCTCCCTGGGGTGGTTAAAGCATCGGCTGGAAAAAGCCATTTCACCCCAATGCCTCAAACCTCCTCCAGCACTCATGCTGCCACCATTCAGAGCACGGGCCTGAGCGTGACCGGTTGCCTGCACCTCTCCACGCCCACTGGGATGCGCAATGAGGTTCTGGCTGAGGGTAGAGGATGCTGTGTACCACGGCAGCTCCAGTTCCTTGCTCCGTGCAGGGTTGTTCTTGCAGCTGGTGGGGAACGTGGCTGTGGTCAGCCTTGGAAGAGGAGCATGTGTCAGCTGGAAGCTTCATTGTGTTGGAAACTTCATTGTGTTGGAAACGTAGAGCTTGGTGTATTCAAAAACCCAAGTCAAACCCAGCGTGAGTCTTGCAGGAGGGAAAAATCCTCTTGAAAACGGTGAAGTCACAGGATAGAGGAGACCCAGCTAGTGCCTGGCCTTTCTGCTTGGTGCAGCTGGAGCGGGCTGCAGTGATGGGATGCTCTGAGTCAAACACCACATGTTTAATTACTTGACTACTTTAATTACCCTCAGCCCTACCAGTCCCCATGATTTGGTGGTTTCTCATTGCTGCCTCCTTGCAGTTTCCCAGCATCCTTCCACCCCTGGGTTGTCTCAGGATGGCATTTTGGAGGCTGCCTGGGTCAGCCTCTGCTACTCACATTGAAGCAAGAAGGTGAGTGGTGTGAGCAGCTCCTGAACCACCTGGAAACCCCCTGGCAGAGGCATTTGGGGGACAATGTTTTGGGCTTTCAAGGTAGCTGGTCTCTTTCTGCGACACTTACCTGGCTCTAAGTGCAGAGGGCATGGGTTTGGGGCTTCACAACCCAGGGATGCAGCTGGGGAGAGCCCAGGGGGACTTCAAGAAGGGATCTGGGTCACTGCTGAGCTTCAAAGCTCTTCTGTGCATCACCCATCGCTTGAGTTCCAGCCTGCTCCGAGGCAGCCGCTCGTTGCCCTGGGGCTGGGTCTCTGGGGATGCCCCTGGGTAGTTGCACCCCCTCTTTGTGCCGTGGGGCTGCTCTGCCACCCTCCCAGGCTCTGGGGAAGGGCTCGTCCAGGGTCACCGCAATCGATATCTCATCTGCAGGCTCTCCTAGCGGAAGTGATGGTATATTGGAACATGGTAATGGGTCTTGTCTAGTGGAAAAGGCTAATCTTCCGCAGCTGTACAGGATCTCCGCAGGTGTCCTCTGGCTCTCCCTGCTGCCACCAGCCCTGCAGCCAGCTAAGGAGCAGGCACACTTCTTTAAAGCTGCAGCAGTCCAATTTATTGCTGGTCCCAGCCTCCAACCTGACCCCACGAGGTGCAGACCTGAGCTCAGGGCTTCCCAGCAAAGGACCAGCACCGAGGGTGGCACCACACAGCACGGGCAGCCACATATACTGGCTCAAAGCAGAGAAGGTGACATGTTCTCCAGCTTTGTTTGACCCAGAGATGGCATTTCCCCAGGGACAGGAGGAGGAGGAGGATTTGGGGACAATGCCAGCAGGGATGTGGATCTCTCTGAGTGCCACCTGCAAGCGTAGGTGGGAAGCAAGCGTGTGCCACAGGGAAAAGCTGGGGAGGTGGAGGGGAAATGCACCTCGCTGTTAATTTGGCATTGTTGGCGATGTGCTCGCTGCCTGGCAGGGCTCACTGCACAGGGCTTGGCTCGTTTTACCCATCCCTACGGACTGCTACCAGAGACAGGTCTTCTTTTTTCCTGCTGAGCTGGCCATAGCACCCAGGTGGGCTTCGTACACACTTGGGGGGGTCACGGCGTTTCCAACCTGACCAGTCAACACCAGCCACCGCAAGCCCTGCTGCATCACTATGGCAAAATCTATTTTCCTCTTTCTCTGGAGGTAATTACCAGGTTTAAGGTTTGATATGCATGTGGATTTTAGTGCGAGCGTTGCCAAGAACAACTGGAAACAATGCACAGGTTCGGGCAATGAGTCCTGAAAGCTCAGATGCAGCCACAGCATGAGGAGCCCCCAGGTGTGGTCTGCAAAATTGCAGGGGCAGGCAGGGGCTTGGAGGGGCTTCTCCGAAGCTGAGCAACCATCCAGTCCCACGGCAGCTGTGCAAAAGTTCCCACTGTTCAAGGCAGGGATTGCTTCCTGCAAAAGACAGTAAGAATTGATGGACGTTAAGAGAAAATTCCCAAGGGGGATGGGGCAGCTGTGCGACTGCTGGATTTTTGCTTAAACTTCATTTTATTGGGCGGTGAAAGGGCTCACCAGGTCCACGTGAGCAAAAGGGGCGATGGGAAACCAAAGAGATGTGGTGTGGCTGTGACCTGTGGGACTCCGTCCTCATCACGTCCCCTCCTGGGGCCCCATCTCCTCACCTGTGGAGTGTGTGGGACGGGACCCCGGCCCACATCTTCCAAGAGAGGGCCAGAAAATCCTCTTGTACTACCCAATATCATGTAATTTGGGGCAGGGAGTGGTCCCTGTGTGCTGGTAAAGGTCTGGCAGCGCTGGGGATGGTGTCCCCAGCATGGACACCACGACCAGCGATGCCCTTGTGGGAAAATCACGGGAGACCCGGTGGTGAGCGTTTGGTCCCTATTTTCCTTTGGAGATGCTTCATGGGAGCATACAGGTCACAGGGCTAGAGCGCAGCTATTAAGTGTTTCTATCTTTCCGAAGGAAAGTCACCCCCCCGGTGAGGTTGGGAGTTGCCGGTCGTGAGCTTCCCAAGCAAGGGGGAGATGGTCGCCTTTGTAAACCCCTTAACAAGGTGGCTTTGTCTCCCCATCTAACAAGAAGCTCCCTTGCTTCTTCCCTGGGAGTTTCCCAACGCCAGCTCCCTGAAAGCCAGCTTTATGCTCCGGCCGGGGGGACGCGGTGCCATGGGGCCGGCAGGGATCAGAGGGACACAGGGGCCCTTCTGCACACCCCTGACAAAAGGCTGCCCCGGGGGGACAGAGCGTCAAAGCTCAGCGGCTTGGAGGGGGACAAGGGACCCACAGAGGAGGCTGCGGTGCAAGCCCTGCCGTCCATCTGGTCACTCGATCGTGGTGGGCAACGATGCTCGGAGAGGGCCAAGGGGGTCCTTCTGGACCATGGCCCCAAGGAGGGGGCTGGGAAAGGGGCCAGGAAGGGACAGGTAGGTTTTGTTGGCGGCAGGTAACTAGATCCGCAGCCGTTGGTGCCTTCCTGCCCTCTCCTATGGCTTTGGTGAGAGGTAGGAGGCGGGAGCAAGGAGCTGAGGGCTGGAGGGCTGCGTTTGGAAGGGATGCTTCCCCTCCGCGGGTTGGAAAAAGGTCTGAGAAAGCCTTGGGGTATCTCTGCTCTGGCACCCCACAGCCTTCCCAGCCAGACCAGGGCACGTGTGGCAGCAGGAAGGACCACTCAGGAGTGACACGTGGCTACGAGGGGCATCCTGGTCATGGCAGAGGTACTGCCATCCCCATGCTGGCATCCAGCCACCCTCTCCTGCCTCCTCTGCCTTCCGTGGGGGCTCTGCCAGCCTCCACTTGGTTTGGGAGCTCTAGCAATTCCCTCATCCCACCAGCGAGTGCCCAGTCTCACCTCCCCCCTCCAGCCATCTGCCTCTGAGCCCCCCACTCAGATTTACTGTCAGCGCCAGGGTCAGAGTGTCACGGCAGTCCCTCATCGATTTGTTTTACCTCCCCTTGGCAAAAGCACTTTGGCCTCAGCCCCCTTGGCAGCACAAGGGGCTTCCCAAGGCCCCAGCGCTTCTCTTGCCCATCCTGGACCCCGTGGGCACAGGGTGACAGGCGGCCAGCTGAGCCGATGATCTCCTGACCCCCCGGGGCACCTAATGTGTGTCCCTGTTTTTTTCTGGATCAATATTTCCACAAGAGTAAGGAAGACCCCTCTGGGGGAGGAGGAGGATGGGGGGGTCCTGCTTGTTTGCACAGCCCCACGACTGGTTTAGCGCTTGGTTGACCTGGGAGGGGAGACGCCAATCTGGAGAAGTCAGCTCAGACTGGGGCGTTCGGGGTCTCCACGCAAATGTCTGCAGGTCTTGAGCTCTTCGCTGTGGGGCACTGACCAGGGTATCTTTGGGTCCAAAACCTGGGAAGCTGGCGTGGCTTCAGCCCTCAAGAGGGTGCAGGGTGCTCACTGGGTCTGGAGGAACCGCAGAGGAACTGAGGGGTGCCAAGGGCTGCAAGCACGCAGCTGCAGGGAGAGCGCTCAGTGGGCTCTGTCTGCCTGGTGTTTGGAGTTGGGTGAGTGATTTCTGAGCTGTGTATCTGGTGCTGAGTGTGTTTTCACAGGAGCCTGGAAGTGAAGGTAAAAGACGTTTGTAAGCTTAGTAAACCCAAGGAGCGAGCTGCGGGGAGACACAGCCAGGGTGGCAGCATCCAGTCCTTCCCAATGCCTGCTGAGGGATGCACGAGTTACAGGGGGAAACACAGACAACTCGCAAATGCCATGCAGGCATTTCACCTCTGCTGAAGGTACCACGCCTCCAAAATCCAGTGCCTCTGTCCCCATTCCCACGTAATCTCCCCAATCCTCATCCCACATAATCGCCCCAATCCTGATTCCCATGGCATCACCCCATCCTCATCCCATGGCATCATCCCAGACCCAGTTCCATGGCATCACCCCATCCTCATCCCATGGCATCATCCCAGCCCCAGTTCCATGGTATCACCCCATCCTCATCCCACGGCATCGTCCCAGCCCCAATTCCATGGCATCACCCCCATCCTCACCATCGCTGCCGTGCCCACGGGACCCTGTGCCAGCGGCCAGGGCAGATGTGTGACAACATGGGGAGCCCAAGGAGAAATCAGGGGCTCTTGGCAACTCTGCCTTTTGCTTTTAGCCTCGCCCTCTCGCTATTTATCGGTGACTTTTGTCCTTGGCCAGCTTAGCGGCTGAAAGGGGCTGTATTATATCACATGTAGGCAGCTCCTGGGGGGAGAGGGCCGTGCTTTCTGCTGGAACAAAGCGCGGGTTGGCTAAGTCTCCTCTCCTCCCGCAACACCCGGGTCCCATCTGGTTGACACAGTTTGCTCCAGTGTCTCCTGCTATTAAGCCCCCACTTGCCCGCTTGAATCGTTTGTGCCTCCCCCCACCCCTGTACCCTCAGCCCCTTTTTCTTGCTTTATTTTTCATTTTCCCCAAAGCCAGGCAGAACTTGCTTCATGGAGTGATGTCAGATGTGTGTGAAGCAGACCAATAAAACCTAATGCATCCCCTTCTTTGTCTGCCGGCCTCTCCAGCGCCTCACATTTTCCACTCAGAAAGCCACTTAAAACACATCAGCAACAATCCCTCACAAAACAGCCACTTGTTGGCTAATTGTGCCGAGGACCTGCACGTACCGCATTGCGCTTTCCGGACAAGGAAGGTCTAATGCTGCCAGGGACCAGGGCTCCCTGCCCAGCAGAGTGCGATGAGTACCCTCAGCATCCTCCAGGATTGGCTCTGGGGTCTCAGATGCTCCCCAGGGTTTGCTGGTGCAGGATGGGGTTATTTCTATTCCCCACGGCCTCAGGTAGGTCTGGATCAGCTGGATAGGATGGTTGCAGAGCCGGGAGCGGGTCTCAGGTCAGGACCCCGTTTTGCAGGAAGACGGATGAGCAGATGGACCTGGCAGAGCTGCCTGGTGCTCTCTGTCCTACCTGCTAACTCCTGCTGAGGCAGGACAGCAGGCAGGCACGCTGCCAGTAGGACAGGAGCCTGGCTGGGAGACAGGGGGTGTCCTGGGATCCTGTCAGGATGGTGAGTTTTTGCTCAGCATCTGTGATCCTGGGGTCATGGCTCTGTGTCTGGATGCTGAGAAGAGCTGGCTGCACCATCCTGATGGGAGAGAGCTCCCTTGCAGCTTGGAAGGACGCTGGTGGGTTTTACTGGAGACAGTGGGGATCCAGACACACATTGGAGATTAGACAGGGTGAAAGTGAGAGATGCTCCACAACGGGAAGGAGACAGAGGGTCTTGGACCTTTGCCTGATGGAGAAGTACCCAAAAGTCTCTCCCCAGGGAGAGAAGGTGGAGAAGAGATCAGCAGGTAGTTAATCTCTTCCTTTGCATCCCAGGGGCCAGAGCATCCCTGTGCCCCAGTGGGTCCCCAGTACACCCAGCCTTCCCCACAGCAGACAGAGAAGTGTGTGGAGTAGCTACATTTATTTTACTGCGGAAAAACTCCATCAACTTTTCCTGCTGCCACTCCCGGTGTCTTTGGGGAGCAGGAGCAGAGCTGCGTGTAGTCAAGGCAGCCTAGACTTCTGGGGGAAAACTGTCAAACCTTTTAGCTTAAAACTGTCTAATTCTACCCTGGTTTGGGGCTAATTTGAGGCATGCGAGGATGTTCAGTGCCAAAGGCGGCAGCCAGCGATAGCAGGAGGCTTGTGGTAGGTGCTGTGCCGGGCAGGCAGCCCAGAGCCCTCCCGTGCCGCAAAGCACACCCGCCTGCGTTCACCTGCCCGCACTCACCTGCCCACTTAAATGTCACAGGGGCAGAGCCAGGTCCAGCTTTTTGCCTTCTCGATGGGGAGCGCTGCTGTCACCCGCTCGGGCTGGATTTGGTGCCCAGCAGCAGCCAAACGATGCGACATGAGCTGCCTCCTCCTCCCTCGCTTCGCTGCCAGACGCAGCAGGTGATGGGGGGACACATCAGACCCCACGTCAGCCACACATCTGGGCAGCGAGGCGGTGCCAGGGGGAAGAAGGGGTTAAGCCGAGGCAGCACCATCAGAAATCAGAGGATTACAGGTTTGTTGCCGGACTGTCCCATCTGTCACCAGCACAAAGATGAGCCCTGTCTCAGGCTGGGCTGTCAGCGAAGAGCCCACCACTACATTAGGACTCCATTAGGGGAGACTGGCGGTGGGAAATGGCAGCTGTCAGGGCACTATCATTTCTCCTGTAATTCCTCCCGCTCGCTTCTCAACTGCACTTAAATAGCAGGTCTACCCACTGGGCCAATTTTGCATTTTCTTCCTCCTGCTGCTCCTCTTCTTTCTTTAAAGCTGCGGCTCCCTGGGCCCTTAGCCTGGAGGAGGCTGAGGGGAGACCTCATTGCTCTCTCCAACTACCTGAAAGGAGGTTGTGGAGAGGAGGGAGCTGGGCTCTTCTCCCAAGGGACAGGGGACAGGACGAGAGGGAATGACCTCAAACTCCACCAGGGGAGGTTTAGGCTGGGTATTAGGAAAAAACTTTTCATGGAAAGGATCATTAAGCACTGGAACAGGCTGCCCAGGGAGGGGTTGAGTCACCTTCCCTGGAGGGGTTTAAGGGATGGGTGGATGAGGTGCTGAGGGACATGGTTTAGTGTTTGATAGGAATGGTTGGACTCAATGATCTGATGGGTCTTTTCCAACCCGGTGATTCTATGATTCTATGATCTTTGTGAGGAGAAGGGCTCACAGGCACAGGCGGCATCCCGGCTGCCGAGGCAGCTGCAGACCTGCAGTGATGCCGGCCCCATCTGCAGTGGCACCAGTGAGCTCAGCGAAGGGACTTGCTGACCTTGGCACAGGCAGGTGGGATACAACCTCCAAGGATGGGTTTTACCTGGATAGGCGGCATCCTTCCCATCTCCTGCCATCTGTGACTCTCTCCAAGCTGGCGAACATTTTGCTGGTCTGTGCTGCCCCTGTGCAAAAGCTGGGCTGCCCAGGCAGGGCTGGCAACACTCTGTGAAGGGGACCAGGGTGGGCAGGACAGCACTCCATGAGCAGAGCTGGAGATCATGTTCAATGATTATGGGCTGAAAAGGAGCAGGGTTTCTTCCTTCAGCCTCCAAACCTGCACAATCTCGCAGAGCTTGCACTCCCTGGTGCTGTCAAAGCCACCTTGGGGTGGGATGCTCCCACTGCACTGCACAGTCTTGGGATCCACCTCAGTGTAGCACGCCTGACCTAGGGATTAAACCATGGACAATCAGTTTTCCTAATGGGACAACATCACCTGGAAACTCTCAGGATCCACAGAGAGCATCCACTCCAGGAAGAACCTCAGGGAAGCATCTCGGCGTGATGGGGACCCCTCTCACGAGCCACGTGTTGGCTGGGGGTCTCCACACTCGCACTTCTCCCAGGAATCTCTGGAGCTGCTCACACCCTGCCCTGTCCTCAGAGCATCTCCTGCTGGACCTGGCCCTGCTGGAGCGCCGACGCTCCCCGCGGAGCCTCCTTTTCCAGCGAGGGATCAAAACAAACACTTCTGCGGGGAAGTGCATTGCAGTGGTGCTCGAAATAAATAACTAATTTCTCCCTACATGATCTCAAGGAGCAGGAGAGGCGTGAATAGCAAGGCCCGGTGTCGGGCTGACTGGACTCCCCGGTGCGGTAATTCAGAGGATGACAAACACAAGCCAAAGAAAAATGTTGAAAAATGGGCACTTCCCGCAGCCCTGAGCAAAGGAGCTATTGCAGGGTTTGGAAATAACGAAGGCAAAAAGAAGGAGAGGGGGGAATTTTCTCATTGAGACCAAGTGAAGTGCCAAACAAGCTGCTATTATGGTGGCTTTGAGAGGCACGGGGAGGGGGTGATGGGGAAGAGAGCAGGGGGAAGGAAAGGAGGGAGGTGGGGGAGAAGAGAGGGAGAGAGGGCTGGGGGAAAGGAGAAGGGAATGCAGGGATGAGGGGGATGCGAGGAGCCAAAGGTGTGAGGTGCCACAGGGCAGGCGGAGAGAGGAACAAGTCGTGTGATGGTGGCAGGGCCAGCGCGTGCCAGCACCCTGTCCCTCTGGTCCCCCGTGTCTCCCCATCCATCCCCACTCCTGCTCCTCGGCCACCTTCCACCCCCCGCACCCGCCGCCACAGGGAAGGGGGGGAAAAAAAAAAAGAGATGGAAAGAAGGAAAACAAAATATCTACAGTTGTGGCGACAAGGGGAGAAAAATAGAGGCAAACATCCATAATTTTCTCTGTGGGGCTTTGCAGTAATTGAGCCATTTGGATAAAAATAAAGGCAGCAGGCCCTTTAGGTAAGAGGAGCTTTTGCAATCCAAGAAGCCTGAATTATGCGTCTTGTATCACTTGAAACCCCCCAGCCCATCACCCCCCTCCGCCTCCCCCATGTGACACCAAACCACTTTCCCTTTTATTCTTCTTCTTCTCTTTTTTTCCCCCCCCTCCTCCTTTTTTAAGTACCCTGTCAAACGGCATCCAAGGAGAGGAGAATTTCAGCTGTCACAACTAATTTCAGCGCGTGTGTGTGTGAAGGTGTGTGTGCCTGGGGCGGGGGGAGGCGGGGGATGGAGGCGTCGAATCACTCCTTTCTGGGTGGTTGTTTTTTTTTTTTTTTTTTTGTCCTCAAAAGGAAGATTTACATCAGAAATTTGTTTCTGGAAGTGTTTAAGGCCTGTAATTTCCTTCTTTTCAGTTGCTGACTGATGTCTTCTTCTCACCGGGATCCCTCCTGGCTGCTTCTGTCCATCCAGGGCTCACTGTCACTCCCATGGCATCTTTGTCCCTCAGCCCAGCTCTGTGGAGGCTCCTCCATCTCCTTCCAGGGCTTGAAGTTGCCAAAACCTTATGAGGAACGGCTGAGAGAGATGGGGGTGTTTAGCCTGGAGAAGAGGAGGCTGAGGGGAGACCTCATTGCTCTCTCCAACTACCTGAAAGGAGGTTGTGGAGAGGAGGGAGCTGGGCTCTTCTCCCAAGTGACAGACAGGGGACAGGACGAGAGGGAATGGCCTCAAGCTCCACCAGGGGAGGTTCAGGCTGAACATTAGGAAAAAATATTTCACGGAAAGGGTCCTTGGGCACTGGCAGAGGCTGCCCAGGGAGGGGGTTGAGTCACCTTCCCTGGAGGGGTTTAAGGGACGGGTGGATGAGGTGCTGAGGGACATGGAGAGGGACATGAGTCTCTCCTCACCTTTCTTGTGTAGCTCCCTTTCAGTACCGGCAGGTCTCCCCGGAGCCTCCTCTTCTCCAGGCTGAACAACTCCAACCCTTTCAGCCTGACCTTACATGGGAGGTGCTCCAGCCCTTAAAACATCTTTGTGGTTTCCTCTGGACCCGCTCTAACAGATCTGTGTCCTTCCCATACTGAGGACTCCAGAACTGAACGCAGGACTCCAGGTGAGGTCTCATAAGAGCAAAGTAGAGGGAAAGGGGCAGCTGGTGGTGAGCCTGTTGGGTCTTCCTGGCCAGGGCTTGGAGGAGAAAAAGTCTCTGAATCCAGCAATGAAGCCAGGCAGTTTGCAAGAGGGGAAGAAGCAAAGTGTGGGCATGGCTGGAGAAGTTGCCTCCGCTGTGGTTGGAAGACAAGGGAGGCTGCAGTGACACAGGTTATCTTAAAAAATCCTTCCCCCGTGGGGTCTGTTTCTTTCTCCTGAAATAAATGGTTGGTTTTGCTTAAGAAAATGAGACAAACTGCTAAAAGGAGGAAAGGTCATCTACAAGCCCACTGGTGTAACGTAGGTGACCGGCAGCAGACTGCACATCCCAGCGAAGAAGATCCCTGCTTCTGGAAAGCCACCAAACAACTTTATCAGCAATTCCTGCCTACTCACGTAGGTGCAAATGAGATGCATAAAACTGGAAAGAGCAAGAAACAGCTGAGAAGGAACGCAACACAACCTAGGTCATGGTTTGAATTCTGAATTTAATACAGGGTGGCTTTGGGATGGTGGGTCTGGGATTAAACTTGGACTGTTGCAGGGTGCAGTGGCAACGCCAGGTAGGACACCTGGTGGGTAGAACCATGAAGGTTGGAAAGGAGCTCTAAGGTCTTCCAGTTCAACTGTTGGCCCAACCCCACCGTGCCTACTAAACCATGTCCCGAAGCGCCACAGCTTCTCTGGGCAACCTGGGCCAAGCCTTCCCACCCTCGCTGTGAAGAATTCCTTCCTAATGTCTAATCTAAACCTTCCCCTTTTCAACTGGAAGCCATTTAAATGGATGATGGCTTGACCTCTGGGACTGAGGGTGCATCCCGAGCACCTCCAGGCTCTTCCTCTTCTCCTCCGAGGCTCTCCCTTCTCCCTCTCCCCGCCTGAGCTGGGTCGGAGGGGCTGGAATGGGATGAAGGGCTGGAACGGGATTGGAGGGCTGGAATGGGATGGGGGGAATGGAATGGGATAGAGGGGCTGGTGGGATAGGGGGAATGGAACGGGATGGGGGGAATGGAACAGGATGGAGGGGCTGCAATGGGATGGGGGAATGGAACGGGATGGAAGGGCTGGAACGGGATGGAGTGGCTGGAACAGGATGGAGGGTCTGGAACAGGATGGAAGGGCTGGAACGGGATGGGGGGAATGGAACAGGATGGAGGGGCTGCAATGGGATGGGGGAATGGAACAGGATGGAGGGGCTGTAATGGGATGGGGGAATGGAACGGGATGGAAGGGCTGGAACGGGATGGAGTGGCTGGAACAGGATGGAGGGTCTGGAACAGGATGGAAGGGCTGGAACGGGATGGGTGGTCTGGAACAGGATGGGGGGAATGGAACAGGATGGGGGGGCTGTCAGGATGGGGGAATGGGATGGGATGGGATGGGATGGGATGGGACGGGATGGGATAGGGGAAATGGAATGGGATGGGAGAATGGAACAGGATGGAAGGACTGGAATGGGATGGGGGGAATGGAACGGGATGGAAGGGCTGGAATGGGATGGAAGGGCTGGAATGGGATGGGCGGAATGGAACGGGATTGGGGGAATGGAACGGGATGGAAAGGCTGGAATGGGATGGAAGGGCTGGAATGGGATGGGTGGAATGGAACGGGATGGGGGGAATGGAACGGGATGGAAGGGCTGGAACGGGATAGGGGAATGGAATGGGATTGAGGGGCTGGAACAGGATGGAAGGGCTGGAATGGGATGGGGGCAATGGAATGGGATGGAGGGGCTGGAACGGGATGGAAGGGCTGGAATGGGACGGAAGGAATGGAACGGGATGGAAGGGCTGGAATGGGATGGGGGCAATGGAACGGGATGGAAGGGCTGGAACGGGATGGAAGGGCTGGAATGGGATGGAAGGGCTGGAAAGGGATGAAGGGTCTGGAGAATGGATCCCCCCATGCGCTCCCGCCCCGGGGTCCCGGTCGGTGGGCGTGTCCGCGTGGGCGTGGTCTCGTCTTGGCCCCGCCCCCTCCGCGCCAGCCCGCCCCGCCCAGCACGTGAGCGGCCCCCGCCCACCGCCCCGCGATCCCGCCCCCCCCCCCATCCCCACTTCCGGCGGAAGCGGGGGGCTCTTTCCCTTTCCGGGTGCGGGGCCCCGGGCGGAGCGGCGGGACGGCGCGGCGGCGGGCGGCGCGCGGGCCATGGCGGAGCTGGCGCAGGGGCAGAGCGCGGCGCCCGTGGGGATCAAGCCCGAAGGCTTCGTCGACGCGCTGCACCGGGTCCGGCAGGTGAGGCGCGGGCCGGGGGCGGGAGGAGGCCGCGGGGCGCTGCTAGGCCGCGGGGCTGAGGCGGGGCCGCCGCGAGGGCCAGGGCCGCCGCACCCCGGCGTCTCTTCTCTCGGGAGCCCCCGGGCTCTGCCCTGCTGGGGGGCGGCGGGGTGGTGGCTGAGCTCTGGGCTGGCATGGGGAGAGGCGGAGGGGGGGCCTCCTGCCAAGTCCGGGGAGAGGCGAGGAATGGTGGCAGAGCTCCGGGGGGACGCCGGGAGGCCGCGACGGGGCTTCTGCCAGGTCAGGGAGCGGCGGTGGGGCTGTAGGCAAGTTTAGAGAGAGGCTGGAGGTGGCGACGGGGCTCCTGCCAGGCCGGGAAGAAGCGAGGAACGGTGGCTGAGCTCCAGGCAGGCCCGGGAGAGGCTGGGGCTGGCCATGGGGCTCCTGTAAGGCTGGGGAGAGGCCGGGGGCAGCAGAGCCTCTGGCAGAGCCCTCTGGTACGGGTGGCGGCTGGGGCTTGTGACATGGCGAAAACGCTGCTCTGCAAGGAAGGAGATGATCTAGAACCAATGGGAGCTGTCATCTGCGACGCCGTTGTTCTGCACTTTGTAATGGGTGGGCATGAGTTTAATGTTAATTCCATTTTTAAGCAAGTCCCTAATTGTGCATTAGGCTAATCAATAGAAACCCTAGCAGAAGGGGAGCTTCACATTCTCCCCTTAAAGGGAAAGGGGAGTGGAGTGTTCCCCAAAGCAATCTCTGAGCTTACATATGCTAAAATGGAAACTTGGAGTCAAAGTGCCCAGACTTGCAGAAATCAACACCCTTGTCTTCAGTGCAGGATGTTCCAGGTGTCTCTGTGCTCCTCCCTTTGTGGAAGGTGGTTCCAGGAACAAGGAGCTGCTCTTCGCAGCACAGATTTTGTGACTGTTCGTTGCTTTTCTGCCATGTCGCAGGTGTTTATTTCATCTCTTAACAGGTTGCACTCCACTCGTGCTTAATAACTGTACCTGAATGAGACATAATGCAGCTAAATACCGGGACCGCAGCCCAACTGGTGCTTAAAGACCCTGACTTTGTTCTTTCCAATGTTATAGGCTAGGCGGGAGAAATCTCCTGTTGCTCAGACTCGCTTTTCTCATTTCACTGAGAAACTCCTGAAGAAACTAAGCTGGACTGTAAGACTTTTCAAGCCATCGCTCTAGTGGGACTTAAGTGGCTTCCCATCTCTCGCAGCTCACTCATGAATCAGTGTGGCAGCAATTCCACATTCTATGCTGTCTTCTCTGACTTGTACAGCAGCGCTCGCTGTTCTTGATGAACACCCTGTGCCTTCCCAGAGGAAATCACAAGCTGGTCTCTGCTCTTCAGTCCTTCATGCCTTTCTCAGCATAAGTATTGTAGGAGGCGTTTTGTATGTTGGCTGCCTCCTGGATGAGGCCACACGTCATTTTCTTCAGTGGCTAACAAAGCACCATGGCCTATATTGCCTGCGATGTCTGAAAGCTTTGCTGTTAGCCCACGGTTATCTACAGGATGCGGTTACATTGAGAGGTGTTGCGGCTGTGTTTGTCTTGACTGGGTCATCTGTTACCAAAGGCCTCTTGGTAGCAAAACCATCTTGTTGAATAGCTAGTAGCAATTGAATAATCTTTGGATAACTTGATTATCTAGAAGAAAATAATCATTTGTTGGTCAGTTGCAGCTTGTTGAAGCTGTTTTGTGGAAGTGTTGCAAGTGTCACAGCACAGAGTACTCATCCTATCAGTAGCAGCCTAGATGTGACAGTGGGATGACGTTAGGCTAAAACGTAGCCACGACTGAAAATTGATCCGGATCGGTGTTATTTGGTTACCGGCATCGTGTTTGTAGAGTGAATCTGTGAGGTCCCTTAACTGACATGTGAAGGAGAGGGAATATTAAACAGTTCTCTTACCTGACTGTGTTCACTTGTTCTGATTTTGCTGTTCTTAAGGCTGCTACACCTGCAAGAATATATTTGATTTCCGTGAGCCTGCAGTTTAAGGTAGTCTGAACTGGAAGATTTCAAACTCCCCTGGACTGCCAGCTTCAGGTCAGGCTCTACAGAGTAGCAGCTTTCCTGCTATATTTCATGCTGGAAACAAGCATGTTGAGAAATGTGCACTCTGCATGTGTTCATGGGAGCGCAGTGGCTTACATTTTTGTGCAGCGAATTGTATGGTGCCTGCTGAATGTGATT
Source organism: Phaenicophaeus curvirostris (assembly GCF_032191515.1). Classification (NCBI taxonomy): domain Eukaryota; kingdom Metazoa; phylum Chordata; class Aves; order Cuculiformes; family Cuculidae; genus Phaenicophaeus; species Phaenicophaeus curvirostris. Next base: position 7,873,577 of record NC_091411.1, read on the forward strand.
TTTTTTTTTTCCATTAGTATTTGTGGGATTAAAAGAATTATTGGCAAGTGCTAAAATTTCCCCTCCCTGCAAAAGTACTCAATTTATTCTGGTTTGATAGAGGCTTTGTTAGGGAGTAGGTGGTCTCCTCCTGCACAGATGATCAGGATAAGTTGTTGCTAGTGACTTGTTAATGAATGTGAATGAGGATGGTCTGAATCGCTCAGTGGATGGATATTTACCTCACAACCCAAGCAATCTGTGATGAAACTCTCCTGCTGAGAATCTGGTGGAATGTAGAGGCAGTTACACCTAGTGCTTCACTGGAGGTGATGGCGGAGCTTTCACTAAGTAAACTTAAAGTTGCATTTGCCTGAACCTTACTGATTGGTACATAGATGGCCAGTGCCATCGCCTTTTCTGAGTATTACTTTTGCCTTAAGGGGATGAGGGAGCAGATTTAAAAACTCAGTCGTCGGTCATTCTAGCGTTGTGGGTTGTATAGCATCCCTGGCTTGGCATTTGAACTCTTCCAAAGTTTAATCTTAAGACTAGTCATCGAATTTACTAAATTCAGCTCTCATGAGAGCCTTAACACCAAAACCACACTGTGGAATACAGTGCTTGGTTATTAATAACTAAATAATTCAGGGCAAGGAAGAGTTTCCCAATCAGTCACAGTAAATGCGATCCTCAAAGTCACCAGAATGTTAGATGATGTGAGAGTACGGAATCTGGAATACCTTTGAAAGAAATTGCTTGTATGTTGCTTTCAGTGTTTGTGCTGGACTTGCTTGGGCATTTTGTGGACTCTTAAATATTTGAAATGTATCAAGAATAGCTTCTCCAAGTGAATGCTGGGGCTTTGAGATGGCCTGTCCTGCATCTGCTGCACCACACCTCACATGAGAGGATTAGTTTATGGATCATAGGTGGTGACAGGTCTGTCCGGCTGCTCTTAAGCAGGGCAGATTTTCCCATGTGGTGTTTTGGGGTGGGGGAAGAGAGAGAGGTTGTTTGCTCCCCTTTCGAGTAAGGAGATCAGAAAATAAGCAGGGCTGCCTGTACTTTGGACAAAAATGGACTTCTGTCAGGCTGTCCTTGAATCTGTGGGCAAGACATTATCTTGTTTGGTTTTTACCCTCTCTGGTTCTTCTTGGCAATCTTATTTCCAGTACAGTGCATGCTTGCAGCACTTACTGGTTCCCTCTCATGTGTGTTATTCTTGTAATCTGCCTTATGTCCTGTCTGAATCCAAATTTCTGGGAATGTTAGGGAGGGGAAATGCATGGTAAGCTTGTAGCAGGCCGTCTTGGTACCTTGAAAGGGGGTGGATATCCCAGCACTCAGAGTCTGAGGGAGAGGCTGTGTTTAAAATCCCTTTTTATTATCAGGCTCTAACTTCTAATTTCCATGGTAAATTTCCCCAAATAGATTTAGGGGTGTGCAATTGCTGTAGTATTTTGGAAAAAATACCTTTATATAATACTTAAATGGTTGTGGATGGTCTCACTGCATCCAGCAGAGCTCTGGGGCAGTGGCTGTCACACAAACTCAAGTATTCTGCTTGACTGGAAAGAGCAGCAGAAGCACTAGGAATTGCCTGAAGGAGCAGATGACAGCGCCTTATTGTTTTATATCCTCCTAGTACCTAGAATTGATTATTTTATCAGTTGCTGTTCTTTTGCAGGACCGCATGGAGAGATTCTTCCCAGAAACTAGGCCTTTCTCTTGAAAGCTGAATTCTGCAGATATTGATGTTTGAGTCATACTATGCCTAGTGAAGAAGCTTCATATTTAAAAGTGTTTTTGACATTACACCATTTTCAAGGGGTCTTTAAAGTATAGGACAGAAATGCAGGGCTTATTAAAGCATATCTTCCTCACGCAACTGTGGACTATTTTGTTTGGCTTGGCCAAATTACCATTGTAATTTGTAGCTCAGGTTTGTGCCGTGTCCTTTGAAGTGTTTGTTGGAGAGCTTTGTTTTGGAGAAATAAGGTGCAGAAACAGTTCTGTGGTTGTGATGCTTTTCTCCAGTGTATTTCAGAGCTCAGTAAAATGGCTATGTTGGTTTTAGGGGTAAAAAAGGGGAAAAAATACGCAGGCGGGCATACAGCGGGACAAAAGCAGTGGCTGGCAGTACGTTATTCAAGGTCATTTTGTCAGATAAGGGCTAGGTCTGCTTACTTTTGCTGCGTTCTGACTTCGGTCCTTATCTCCATGCTGAACCTATAGTAAAAGCTGAGGATCCCATTTTAAGTTGGACCTAAGAAGTTAGAATGTGTTTGAACAACTACTCCTACTTAAAAACTCAGCTCTGAATTTTGCAGCGTGTTTTCCTGCTGCTGTGGGGTGGTGTGTCTGCGTGTAACCTGGTGGCACTGGGAGGCCTTTGAGATAAGGGTGCAAGTTTAAGTAAAGGAGGGGGGAGGGGAGGAAAATATCCTGAAAGCTGATAGTGTAAAAATTGCTTTGATTGTCTTATTTTGCCCTTTATGTAATGATTTCTGTGCCAGAGCGATAATTGCGTGCGAAGCACGAGTAGGGAGTAGACAGCTGTAGTGCTGGTGATCTCTTCTTGCACACCTGTGTACTTCATGCCAGCTCCGTTTGGTGAGCCACCTTCTGCTATCCACAGGCTGTTCTCTTCTTTCCTTGAGCCTGTGGTGTGTGATTTCAGATCTAGTTTCCACAACTTACAGATTTTTTTTCAAGTAAATAACTGCTAACATTAAGAGTTCATAAAGAGCATTTTAAAATCAAATGTTGCCAGCCATGCCAGGATATGTTGTAACCAATACTGCTGCTTTTGGCATACGTTTGTAAATTATTATGTGAAAGCTGTTAATAGATTGTTATTAAATAGATTTTAAATGTATTTTTCATCAATGAAGTGGTCAGGAAATGCCTGTGCTCTTTGTATATTAAAATCCTCTGTGTTCCAGATGTAAGGGGGAAGCATGTAGACAAAGGGCTGGAATCATGGGTGCAGTATGGCTTTCTGCAAAAAAAAACCAAGGCATCACCTGGGAGATGTTCAAGGCCAGGTTGGATGGGGCTTTGAGCAACCAGATCCAGTGGATCTGTGGCAGAGGTGTTGGAACTGGGTGATCTTTAAGGTCCCTTCTAACCTAAACCATTTTATGTTTCTATGACAAGGAGGGAATGGGCTATCAGAAGAAAATTATCAAAACTTGGAGCCCTTTTCATTCACAGTATTGAAGAGAATGTTTTCTGTTCTCTTTCTAAAAGCAGTGCCCTCAATCTTTCAAGATTATTTCAGATAGCTTTTTCTTCAGTACCCCGTGGTCCTCAATCTTGGGCAGTTGTTTATTGCACTGCAGCAGCCAATAGTGTCAACACCCAGAGTTGCGATAGATGTCTTTCTCAAATTTTCGAAACACTTTTAGTTATATTTGTCATTTAAAACATACATCTGTAAAAACCTCTTTCATTTATTCTTGTTGGTTATTCTCTGGTGAAGTCCCCGTTATAATAGACTGAGATCAGACTCCTAGTTAAGATCCTATTCAGCGATTTTCTTTTTGCTGGAAAAGGAAGCAAACACTGTAAATACACCGTGCTTTATATTCTTTAACTGCTTTGTTCTGCCCTTGCTTGTTATATAGCCAAGTGCTTTCTGTAGGCAAGGGGTGCTGTGTCTGTGCCGTTTGCTGTCCCTGAAGGGCTGTGAACTTGGGTCCTGCTCTGAGGTAACACACCTCTGTGTTTCTGCAGTGGGCTGACAGTGAGCTTGGGGAGCAGTGAAAGCTCGCGTCTGTCAGCATCCATCTGTGTAAATGTCTCCTACATGTCATTAGAGACGAGCTTAACTTTCCATTTTTATTAAATGCTGTTTAGGTCTCTCCTAGTTTGTTTACTTTAGTCCGCTTACTATGATACCTCAGTCTCCTGTAAATATCCTCCTTGCATCCTGGCTTGGCCAGGAATGGCTCTTACCCCTCTGTTAAGGGTTTGAATTAGGTGCACAAGCAGCATTAGTCACGTTTGTGCTGTATTGACCGCTGCAGGAAATAGAAACTAATTCTGGACTAATAGTTTGCCCACTGGCTTGTTCTTTGTACAGCAAACACAGGGTGATCCAGTCTCTTTGAGCAGGAGTTCCCAAACCTGTCGTTGCACTGTGTATTTTCACATTCTTCTCCTTCCACTGCTGCGACTATGCACTTCTGTGTATCTGGGTATACGTGAGTACAAGTGTCCTTCGACATGGCTACAGCGGTGGCAGCTTCTCCAGGACTAAGATAGTGAGCTAGTTTGAACTCTTCTCTGCAAGATGTAGCTTGTCAGCTGTTCATTGAGTGAACAACCCTGAGTATAGTGTTTCAGGGAGTAGATACCTACTTATGATCAGGAAGAGGGATTGGGTAAATTAAATGTTAAACAAGCAAACAGTAAAAGCAAGCAGATAATTGTTTACTTTACAAATGAAGAACTTCTCTCTTGGAATTGTTATCAAGCCACCTCTATAGTAAACAGCTGAGTGAAGACTGGGCTGTGGTGAATGCCTTATTGGTGGCTGAAACTTCAGGCACGCTAATCATGCTTTTATCCCCTGTTTTTATAGATTGCTGCTAAAATTGGAGATATTCCTCACTTGAATAATTCTACAACACTTGTGGACCCATCAGTCTACGGTTATGGAGTGCAGAAACGGCCTCTGGATGACGGAGGTAAGCTGGCTTTGATTTGTCAATCTTGTGGATGCAACTCCTGAAATTTGTCTCTGCAGGCAGGTGTCTGCTTTAAGGACAGAAATTACTGCATCTTTCTGTCTATAGAAACTTTATGCGAGATTCCCCGTGCTGTTTAGTCTTCTCTAGATAGCACAGGACTCCTAGGCATTAGTAGTATTAATGTGAAGCAATTCTTCCTTAGATCATCAACTTTGGGAATTAGCACACAAAGTGTAAATTAAGTCTTGTTCTATGGTAATTAGGGAGGGGGGAGGGATGTGCCGATCAGAACTGTGCAGGAGCCTGTGTGTAGTGTGCCAGATGTACATAGTAAAGCTGCTCTTCCCTAGTGACCCTTACTTTCCAAGAGCAAGCAGTGTATCGGACAGTACTACGTGTGCTCCTCTCTGTGTAGAGCAGGGTCACAGCATAGTGGTTGAGTTGCTGTCAAGAGTTCTGATTATTCTTTGAGAATTCTTAAGTCTCTGAAGCTTTTAACATTGGCGACAGCTGAAGAGTAATTTACTGGGTGGACCACATCTGTTCACTGCAATGAGTTAATATTGTATAATATGTTACAATTTTGAAATAAGTTACTAGTTTCTTATCTTTGGGAACAAGAAAAATGTTGGAACTGATATTTTCCTTTTTACAAATCTATTGATGTGTGCTGTTACAAGAAATGTTTAAACTATTATTGGCTGCTGTATAGATGGGAAGAGCTCACTTTTTTCCTGGTGGTTATAAAAGATGATGTGGCTGTCTTCCTATTTCCTCTAGTACTTTTACTGACACGGGTAGCCCTGTGGGGTGATTCTCTCCCCTACAGATATGTTCAGTACCGAGGAGATAAGCAAAGCTGCTGCCTAGAACTTCATTTTGAAAATAAGTTTTTCTGTCTGATACGAATGCTGAAAATCCTGCTTATCTGCTGCTTGTTCTGAAAAAAACATGTTGGGGCATGGGGAAGAGTTTCCTTCATGTGGAGCCTCTGGCTTTTTGACATTACTGCCACGACCTACTCTGTTCTCTGGTGTTGGCTCTGAGCAAGAGGTGGCTGCTGCTTTGGTTTGGTGTGTTAGGAAATACTGGGTTTATATGGGAGAGCCCTTGCACCTCATCTCAGGCTGGCGCATCGCTGTGTCTGTGAGAAGCCAGAGGCCTGGTATTGCTGGTATGTGTTGGTTCCTGCTTGGGAAGGCGTTGGGCTGTCAAGCAGGCTGTTGGGCATTGAAGAATGCCGAACAACTTTGAGCTGTCGGAATAGCTTAGATAAGTGACTGCATGTGAAACAGACTAAAAGTAGCCTTTGAGGAACTAATCATTTGCAGCATTAATCTTGCCTGTTTCTTTCGTTGATTCTTCAGACTGAACTGAGAAATCTGACCTCTTGAATGTTATTTTAATGAACTTCCAACATGTGAAATGGTTGTAGCGCTTAATGAAAGCGCAAGTTAGACTTTGTACTTTTTCTGGTGAGCCCTGTTACTTGCTGAGACACGTTTGTGTGGACACAGACCATGTCAATACAGTTAGTGTCTGGGCTATGAATGTGCAGTACTGCTGGTTTCTTGTGTTGCGACAGATAACTCTGTGGAGCAGGTCTTATTCCTGGGAGAACCTTCCAGAGAGTGGCTGTATTCGAGTGTTGTATTGGCAGTCGTCCTGGTGATGTAAAGATCTGCGGGTGCTCGTTCAGTACTGAGCTGTGTTTGTAACTTTTTAGAGCAGCTCCAACTGCTGCATTTACCCTTGGCTTCTTCGTATAAATCTCTAGGTGCTATAACTTTGTCATAGAGTCATGGAATTGTTTGGGTCAGAAGGGACCTAAAAGCCCATCGAGTTCTGATCTCACTGCCATGGGCAGGGACACCTCCCACTGGATCAGGTTGCTGAAAGCCCCATCCAACCTGGCCTTGAGCCTGGCCTTTTTCCAACCGCTTTCCCAAAAATCTGCTCTAAGAGATCTTAGAGGCATAGATAAAATGATGGAAGTAATACCTTAAAGGGCTGGTATTTAACAAAGACATTGTCAGAGTAGGAGCAAAGCTTATATTACTTCTTTCAGCTTTGATTATCTTGGGGTTTATTCCTAATGGCATCAGTAAGGCCTGTAATGCAGTTGTGTGATGAGTTCCCCACCTAGCAGTGTAATCCTCCCGCACCACTTTGTAGCTGTACCCAGGCTGACAAAGCAACTCCTGAAGCTGTGAGTGTGGCTTGCTCTGTATTTGTGGTGTGATCCATACCTTAGTCTTGAGCTCTCTGCTCTTACAGCAATGGCATTAAAAGTCTATAATGCAGCTTTAGCTCAAAGCATCTGGAAGATAGCAGTTGCTTTTAGTAGGACACTTAAATTATGAAAGGACTTCCCATTTGGATGATCATATAATTCTCTGTTAGCTCTGCACAAGAGGTGTCGGGGTTGCATGCCCACACTTTTCTCCATTTTCTGCTTGTCTGAACCACAGTTTGGAGATGGTGTGGAGAAACAATTATTTACATTGTGATGCATGCTCTACAAATTTTATAGCGTGGGGATTTTGATACGTTCTGCTCCTCTAAATAGCTTGGAAACAAATCTGGTGGTAAATCTTTTGACTGTTTACCTCTGTGTACTGTGTGCTCATGGCTGGATGCGGGTCTCACTGCATCTCTGTCCCTGTATAGCTGTTAGAAAATTACTTCTATTCTTAATACTCTTGGAAAAAAATTGGATCCAGAGGATGTATTTAAGGTGACAAGAAAACTGTCTCTTTCAGGAAAATCTAATTCTGCTTGTCTGTTTTTGTACACAGCTGCTGGCGTGGCTGATTGATGTCAGCTTAGGAAGTGGTCTTAAGACAGGGTGACAGTGTGCTGGTCAAAACCAATTCAGCTGCTTTTAGAGCATTTCCAGGAAAAATAGATTTGTCATAGTATTGGAAACCAGAACGCGTGAGTGCTTTTTGCACTTCCCTTAACATAACCTTCATCTAAAATGAAGAGCTGCTAGGACTGGCCCTGGTGACCTGGCCTGTTGGTATTATATGAAGCTTGAGACTGATTATTTCTTTTTTCTGCACTTTATTTTCCCTTCCTGGAAACAACTTTAAAGTAATCCTGCAAATAGCTGTCGTGCAAGGAGGGGATCAGATTCATTTCATAGTCGGCGTTTGTATGACTGCTTGCAGCAGCTCTTGTTTCTCAGCGAAGGTGAGCGCTAGAGATGGGGTTAGCGCTGAGCTGCAGAGAGACCTGGTGGCTTCTTGCTTCTGGCTCCCAGCTTAGGACAGATCCCAGCCTTCCTGTTATGGCCAACAGCTACTCCTGGCCTCCTTTCTAATTAATGGGTCCCTCTAGTTACCAGCACAATTTAGTAAGTTTATTTAAAAAGCCAGCCTTCTCGCTCAATGGGAGTGAGGATCTAGTCTGCTGGAGAGATACTGATGGCCTGAACATTGGCCTTTGTTTGGACTGCTTTGAAGAAGTTTCCAGTGATAAATGTAGGGTTAAGCAGCAGCGTTGAAGCTGAAGGCTGTATCATCCTTTGAGTCTGGGGAGACAAGGATGAGAGACCTCACAGGAGCTCCTGGTGATCTCCCCCTCTCTCCACCCTCTGCCTTCCCCCAGCTTCTGTGGTGCGTCCAGGTATGAAGACACTCTTTTGGTGCAATAAAGCTTGATTGTAGTAGAGCCTACTGTCTGAAGGCAGCCACAAAAATTATTAGGTTTTGACCATTTATTTAAAGAAAAACTTGGCAATATTTAATACTGAAGAATCAGAGTAAATAGCATCTTCCTCATAGCTTTCAAAAATTTATGATGATCCCATTTTCATTGAAATGCAACCCTGTTCTACTGCTTTCTAGGAGATTCATCACACTGATGATACTCTAACCGTGAAGATTTTCTTGGCAAGACTGTATATTCCCATCATGCACATTAATTTAGTGGGAGGCACTGCTCTGTTTTATGGGGTGGAAAAATATTCCATATTTATTTTGAGGGTCTGTTAGGTAGAATTCTGTTAAGGTGAAGCCTAGAACAGAATGAAGAGTTATCAACCAGCAGGTGCCATTAATAGGAAATTGTGCTGATTTTATTCAGTGTTTTTCCTTATTTGCAGTAAAATGACTGCAGTTACAGTTAAATTGTACTCAATAGATATAAAAGGGGGAATATGTACGTGGCTTGTCAGAGTTCAGCTGCATTCCTGGTGCAAAGAGGGAGATGGTGGAACAGAACATTGGTTTTCTGTACTGTGGTGAGTGTGGTCTGCCCTGGTCCTGGTCTTTTGGAGCAAACTGGGCAGGTTATAGAAGGGACGGACCTTTGGATTATTGGGACTAGGAGCCATGTCACTGCTTTTTCCTCCTCCAAAATAGAGAGAAATCATAACTGACTTCAAGTAAATCACTCCCAGTTCTCACCATCTACCATGGAGAGGTTATTTGTGAAATGTGGAAGGAATGAGCATGCTTTAAGTTAATGTGGCTTAATTTTTTAAATTAATGTGTACAATTAACATACTGTCATGCAGATATCTGCCTGGCGTGGTGAGTGGCTTGCTGTGTGTTTATGGCACTTGGGATGGGTTGCAGACATTTTTACATACATAAAACATCATTTCCCTGACTGATTTAACTTCTTGTGCTCACACCGTTTCCCCTAAGAAGTTGTTCTTATCGAGCGTAGGATTGTGTTACCAAATGAAGGCTCTTCTGTTCCTTGTGTGAACTTCAGGAGTTGATTATAGGATGTGTATCTGTCTCATAATTTGTGGGCAGTGGCTGCAGCAGAACAGGCTGCTAAGAGAGCTGTTATGGTGAATTGAGATGTGAAGCAGATATTTAAATACAGCCTTCTAGTGTTAAGGCCACTTTTTCTGGCATCTTGGGATGAGAGTGGCCTGGTCCATGGCAAGGGCAATCCCAGAGCTATTGCGTATGTTAAAAATATTTGAAACACAGTTTGGGGTAAGATGGTGAGATTCTGTATTTGTTTGGTCATATTTGCTCAGCAGTAGTAGCTTACCAGCTAGAGCAAATGTTCCCCATGACATCATCCATCTTTTTCAACTGCAGTATTGATAGTTATCAAATTAGAGCTTTTTATATTCAGGGTGAGAATATGCAAAGACAAATCTAACGCAGTCAATAACACAGCGGTTGCCTTATCACTGAGCTGGGGAGAGTAATAAAATATATATGCTGTCAATATTTTGGTCCTGAACTATTATGAAGGTATTGACACACGGCAGAAGTATGGTATTGACTCTCTTTGTCTGTTTTATTTGAGTAAAGTGTTTGGCCACAAACTTTATGCATTTCTCTACCCGATTTACGAGAGTGTGGGACGAATCCGCTTTCTAAACCTGCCAGCCAACTGCCAATTTATTTCAGGTCAAAGAATGTGCAGGTTGCTGCAGGGTGGTTTGAAACAGCATCCTTATTATCCCAGCTCACATGTTGGCCGGTTTCATTTGTTTTGTTACTTGTGCCCTCTAGGCATGCAATATAATCTTTCAACTGGTTGTTAGGACCAAATGGTCTGGTTTTCAGCAGGTTTGCTGCAGGCAGAGCCCAGGAGGAAGCCCAGCAGGGCACAGGTTCCCACTTCGCATGAGGTGGTCTAATGATATTTCCCCATTAACGGTTGGAAGAAAGATCTAATCTGCTGGGTTTAAGGGGGGAGAAATCTGTTTGAGGGATCTCAGCTGGGGTGGGAACCACGAAGCATAAATGGACCACCGGCTGACATTGAAATATGCCTGGAATGTGTGTATTCAGGAGAATACGTTTGGTTGTTGGATTTGGTTTTTTTAAATACTATTTGGGTGCCACAAGGTTACTTAACAGACCTATTCCTTTAACAGGTCTCCGTGTAGGTGGGCTCCATGGAGCACAGATAAGAGACACAGAGAGAAGTATGTGCAAGTGGTCTTTAATGCTTTTTGCCTGAACTAAATCTCTTGAGTCGGCTCAGCTTTTATTTTGGGGTTTTTAATACCTACCAGTCTAGTTGACACTTATTTTCTCCCTTTGCCATCCTGCCTTCCCCCCACCCCCCCTTTTTTTTTTTTTTACTACTTTGGGCTTAATTTGGGAAGCGGGAAGGTTAGTTACAGGGATTTGGATTTGGGCAGGCAGGATTTTCTCCCATGACTCTCAGCATGGGGAGACACGGATCAATTCCCTATCCTGTGTTCAGCTGGACGCTGGGTTATGGTGTGTGTTGATCAAGAAATCCCCTCCTGTTTTGTACCACATAACGCATTCATTTCAGCCACTGAACCTAAATTACTGTTTTGCTTTTCTTTCTTTTTTGATGAAATGGTAAGAACTCTTTTTCTATAGGGATGAAGTTAGTTTATCCGTGCTAATGCTTTGATTTTTTTCCTTTTTTCTTTTCTCTGCCACAGTAGGTAACCAGTTAGGGGCCCTGGTACATCAAAGGTAAGCAGTGGGTTATGTTTTATTATTTATTGATCAATTCTAATTGTTTATTGATCCACCATCTGTAGTAGTGTTAGGAAGTCAGAGGTTGAGAATATGGAGAAACTGTCAGCTTAGGTTTTCTCCAGGCTGGGGTTTCTGCCAACCCTTTAAGAGTGTTTTGTTATGAAGAAAGAAGAGTTGATACGAAACTTGGATTTTGGTTCCTCTAAATCTGCAGAACTGAACAGAATGAATTCTTCCTTTTCCCTTCCCTTTCCCTGGTTGCAGTAAGGGGAGGAAGGAAAAGTGAAAAAAAAAAAAAAGAAGAAAAAGCTCTGGCATTTTAACAAAAGTTAGAAGTATTCAAGGGGCAGGTAGATTCTTTTATTATCCTTACTATTATTTCATTTTGTTGGTGTAACGTGACCTGGGGTGACTCCTTTGTCAAAGATGATTTGCGGGAGACTGAAGCAAGAATGAGTTGCCTTGCAACTTGTCGCAGTGAATCTGTGAATATTGTAAGGGTCATTCCTATCAGGATTGGTTTTGGTTAGTGTCTCTTAGCAAGGGTGTATCCAAAAGGAGTAGACGGAGACCGTAGCTTGGGAAGTCTAGGCTAAATATTAAAGTGACTTTGCTATTACTGCATTGAATCTGTCTGGAACAAGAATGAAAAAGAGGTTCTTCTGCCAGCTCCCCTGAGAATAATGGAGAGTAGGCTGGAAATCTATCCAGTGTAGAAGAAATTAGGTGACCACGAGAGGTCTCTTTCAAAACAAATGATTTTGATGTAGTGTTTACTTGTGTGTGCAAAAGCGTTCTGCTGTGTCTGGTTTCCACAGCACGGATGTAGTTGTCTTCCAAATTGTTCTTTGTAATGACTATTTGATTTTTTTTATCTTCTTTTTGTTTTAGAGCTGTAATAACCGAAGAGTTCAAAGTGCCTGATAAAATGGTTGGATTTAGTAAGTACCTTGGATGCTTTTGATATGTTTCTTGATGTGTTTTCTGTGCAGGAATGCTGTTCCTTCTGACATGCTCACAAGTTTTTGTGCTTAGTAGCCTTAGATAAGCCTTGTCTAATTTGGTCTTTGTGGGGACCAGATGATCTGTGTTTGAAATCTGGATGCAAACTGCATGGAAAAGCTTGGTTTCCCAGTAATAGGAACAAGACTGTCTGGTGCAGGTTACAGAGTTTTAGTGATTCTCTTCTCAAAATTCCCTCTAGTGTAGTACATAAGTCAAAAGTGAATTTATTTCCCCCTCACTGGAACATCCTACTTAAAGTATGCAAAACTGCGAGTTGAGAGAGGAAAATATTTAAATGTTAAAATAAGAATTGACTTAAGGCAAGTTAAACAGAATTTTAACTCTCACACATTTGCTGCAGGGTAACATAACCAGCGTGCATTGTCAGTGGAGTTTTTCCTAGATTTGCATTCCTGATACTATTCTTTCATGCGTGATGCTAATTCCTCTCTTCCTCGATGATCATTACTCTTCCTTTCAATGGCACCTCCTGCTGATGTGTTATTGCAGTGAGTGCGCAGACTCTTCCACTTCTGGATCTCTATGCATCTCTCTCAATTTGATATACAGAGAGTAAAAAGTGAAATAACAGGCCATGATAATTACCCCTTAGTGTGTGAAGTTTTGTCCTTGCTCTAAAGACACTCTAAAACAGTAACTTGAATTTCTGCAGAGGAAGCTTTCTCCCTCCTCCTGTCAGACCTCTTCGTTTTTCAGTCCTGGCACCACGTGTGCGGGTGGGATGCCGCAGCTTTGTGATAGGGGAGCCTGCGTGCTCTGCTAAGGCATCATCTGTGTTAAATCTCATCCTGGTTCAGGGCCAGACAAGGTGCAGGAGGGTGGCAAACCCACAGCTGAGAGATGCTTCTGTGGAAGCATCCTGAGCCAGGCATACCTGTTTGACTTGACAGTTTTGCTCTTTTTGCAGTCTGGGAGGAAAATGAATGGTGATTGGCACATAGTTGCTTCACAGTATGTCTCAGGAAACAACCATGTGCTGACTCCAGGAGTTAAGGGAGAGGGGTATTTGTTTTCACTTAAGGTTTGATAGAGCATTTCAGTATGTAGAGGTTCTTTCTGAGAGCAGATCAGCCAAATAGCATCTCCTTTGAAAATAGGTAGTAAAATATGAATTTTGAAGAAAAAAAAGCAAAAGACTTTGCCTTTTTTTGGACCCCAAATAACTGGTTTATTGGCTCAGGCTGAACAAGATATACTTAAATGACTCTTCTAGCAGCACTCAAACTACTGCCTTATTTCTTCTATACTATGTGTTACCATTCCAGTGCAAGATAGGCTTTTTTGTCTGTGGGGTTTTTTTCCAAGCAAATAGAATAACTTTCAGCAGTATCTTAATGTTTTTCTGCTATGATAAATTTGGTCATGCTGTGGATGCCTTTTCTGCAGTCCTGGAGTCACACTGTTCCTTTATAGATAGCTGCAGCGGAGTAAAAGGGGGAAGGTGCTCTGCAGTTACTCGGAAAAATGGTATGTTCTGACGCTTGTTGAACTCATTTCAGTAATCGGCAGGGGAGGTGAACAGATCTCAAGGATTCAGGCAGAGTCTGGCTGCAAAATTCAAATTGCTCCAGGTAAGAGCCTCTTTGTGTGGCAGCTGAACAGGTTGTAATGTTGCAGGATGCTGTGTCCGTTAGTTCAGGCGCCTTGCCATGCTCATGATATGTTATCACCATTAACAACCAATACACGAGGCTAACGTGCATGGGAGAGCTGTTGTAGGACTGATGTCCCGACTAGCATGGGAACCAGGTTTGGGGAGTGAAACCATTAAGGAACCGTCCCTAACAAAGACATGGGCACAATGCAAATGGACAATCCATGTTTTACTTAGGCCTGAAATCGCAGCTGGTGAGTTTTCTCCTGGCAGTACCGCTTTGCTCAGCTCCTGCGGTTTGTCTCGGATTAGCATGATTGGCTCCAACTCCTGGCAGAAGACGTTTCAGGAGGGTGGCAGCAGTTCTTCATACAACTCGCTTTGCATTGAAAAAATGGGTCCATCAGTTTGCTTTGTGCCTGCTTTTCTTGGGGAAAAATGTACCACAGTGCTATGCAGGAAACTGATGATGAATGTAATCTCAGTTCTTACATCTCCCCTTAATTGCTGAGGAAGGCTTTAAAAGAATGCAGACATCCAGCAAATCATTAAAATATGTTGACTCTGGATGCCTTTGAATTCATTAGTGTGCTCTGTTTGCGGAGGTAGGAGTGGTGGTGCTTCTGTTAGTGCCTGGTAGTTACCAAAACAGCTGGTGGGTTTTTTTTTAATTCCATGTATTAAAAGTTTTCTTTTTGTTTCCTTTGAAGACAGTGGTGGAATGCCTGAGAGGCCCTGTGTACTCACTGGGACGCCAGAGAGCATTGAGTGAGTTCTGATTTCATTTTTCTCCTTCCTCCTTCTCTCTCTTCTCCCTAATGCTGAGCTCTGTTAGTGGTGCTACTTGTTTAGCCACACCAGCAAATGCTGGCCTAGAGATACTTGAGAGTCTCTGGAGCATAGAGCCGCTTGGTCTGATGCTTTAAACCGTGCACCTCAAAGGCTTTTTTCCAGTTGCAGTTTGAACCTTCTGCAGAAATGTCCATGGAATTCCCTTCCGCAGGGCAAGGTTGCTCTTAGGGCACCAAGGATGCAGTTTTCTAACTGCAGCTTCCCAGGATACTGAGCTAAGCTGTTGAAGGGCACTTCTCTTCTCCCCTTCACTTCCCTACTGCTATTGAGATGACCATCCTTCCAGCTGAAGAAGGGCTGCATGAGGCCTCCAAAGCCTGTCGGTGCCACTCCAGAATAATCTGGAGGTGTTGGCGTTGTTGCAGAGCAGCATGAGGCCCATAGGTGTGCTTGCCTCTGCCTCGCTGCCAACAAGAAGCAAAGGACTGAACCAAAGTCTTGAATTCTGATCCCTGCATGGTAGATACATGGCCAGCCAGCAGGGGTTTCTACGCTTTAGACCTATAGAAACTTTAGGGACAGTGTTTCCTCCCTCCCCCTTCCCAGGAGCTGAGTTTGAGACTCTCACAAACCAGTTGAGGACCTCCTGCTGGAACTGGATCCAGGATCCTCAGGCTTACAGGAACCCACTTAACATATGGAGCTGCTCTTTCTCTCCCCAGCCTTTGGGTAGGTGGGTTTTTTAAAATCCATCTGGAAATCTTTGAGTTGCATTTAATAGTGAAAATACATGGGCGCAAGGACTGTCTCTCTAAAGAGAAGACAGTCATCATCCTTCCATTTCTAAGAGATCTAAGGGTACTTAAATCTCCTTATTTCTACCATAATGCTGCAACCAGTGAGCCAGAATAAATATAATTGGCAAGCTCACATCATAGGGCAGGCAATGTATTCTTGCTGATATTGAAGTGCTTTTCCCCCTTTAGCAAAGGATATTTCAAAACAAGAGTGAAATATCAAAAAGCTGGGGTGCCTAATGAGATGCAGTTGGGGAAAAATGGGGGAGAGAGGTAGTTAAGACTTCATGGTTCTGAAATAAGGAGTTAAATATAGTCATGTCCAAGGCGGTCTTTAAATACAACATAAGGAAATTTAAAAAATGAGAACTCAATTTGTGAAGCAGAACAAGGAATTGAGGATATGGAATTAAACAAAATTTGATTTACATTTTGGCTAGAATTCTTGTTGAGTTGGTTTTCTTGACTATTTCTTCAGGCTGCTTGTAAAAAGAAAGAAAAAACAACCAAAAACTGAAGGAAACCAGTCAACATCTCAGATTTCTTTTGTGGTAGGAGTGTTTCCATTAGCTATGTCCAGTGGCAAACTAATGGTGTTGATTTGCAGGTGACCCCTTTACATCTGAAATACATTGTGTGTAAACTGTTGCAGTCTCTATATTGTCACTAAAATACAAAGATAGCAAAATATAAAGATAGGTGAGTAAAGGCTCTTAAGACTCTTCCTGAATATTTGAAGCATGCTTCCAGAAACTCTTTCTGCCTTGTTTTCTGAGGAAAGTCGAGAGAAGGCAATGTGCAGGCTCAGATAGCCACTCCGAGCTGCCGTGGGTGGTTGTCTGTGAGGGATGACTGTGTACTGCTTCTTCAAATCTCCAGGGAGAGGACAGTCCCTCTAGGGTGGCTGATATGGCTTTATATGAACTGGAGAGAAGGGAAGATGCTGCTTTAGACCTAATAGGGAACTGGTCCCTTTCTTCTACCTACTTTGAGAAAGGTTCTGGGAGAAGGGCAGGAAAGAGACGGTGTTGGTACTAGGAGCCTTCAAGATTAAGGGAAACCTTGTCTCCTACCTCTGATGTGCTAAAGATTTTAGAGAAGGTATTTTTAATCTCCCGAATGCTTCTGTCTCTTCTCACCAGGAGTAGAAGAACCCAGTCTTTCACTGGTTGCTGCTGCAGTATCCTTGCCTCGCTTCGCGGTGTAGCTTCAACACCTACTGCTTGGGGCAGAGGCTGTGTTAGAAAAGTGTTCTGGTGCTGCTGGTAAGAGCAGGCAGAGAAGAGCAAGGCAGTTGCCTGGGATGAATCAGGGTGGTTACCCCTGTGCTGTGTTGGTATCAGAGCAGAGTGTGGTTTTTGTCTTGACTAAGGAGAATAGAGCTTGAGGTTTACCAAATATTGTATATGTGTTAAAGTTTAGGAAAATTTAGAACATAGAGCATCTTCATTCACAAAAAGCACCCCAAATGCTAAAGCTCAACTGTTATCTTTAACTTCCAAAGAGGTCAGAGCATGCTGCTGCTCTTCCTTCTCTCTTCCCCTTTCAAAAATCAGACTGCTCATAAGTAATCATGATAGGGGAAAATACATCAGAATTTTTTTTAAAAAAAAAAAAGCAAACATTATGCTAACTATGGTTTCCTTCATCTTTTCACTACTTCTCCTCTCCCCAATCGCTTCCCATTCCAATGGTTCCTGGTCTCTTGGTCACATGGAACAATATTGTCTAATGGTTGTTTCCCTCGATTCTTTTCCAAAGACAAGCAAAACGGCTACTGGGGCAGATTGTAGATCGCTGTCGGAACGGACCTGGTTTTCACAACGATGTTGATGGCAACAGTACGATTCAGGAGATTTTGATCCCGGCATCCAAAGTGGGTCTAGTCATCGGCAAAGGAGGTGAAACAATAAAACAGTTGCAGGTGCGCAAGATGCATTTACTTTAGGGCTCTCTTCCCTACTGCAGCTTCTCTAGATCAACAAGAGCGTGCTGAAATGGAGAGCCTTAAATGCTCTAACCTTCTATAGCAGGGACTACTCTTCTGCCTTCGGAGAGCTGGACTCAAATCCAATCTTGTGTTAAAGAAATCAGTTTGGCCCCAGCTACGCATGGAGTGGAGTTTTGCCAGAACTGTGAAAGAAACTTATGTGCTTAAGATAACATTCGGTGCGTGCTGTTTAGGAGGGGATCCTTGTAGCCAAGAAAAGGCTATCTCTGCTACTGCTGCAGTAGTTTTTAATGCCAGCCATACTGTTGTAGAGTGCTGTGCTTCTCTTTTGTTGCTGATCTGTGGTAAAGCTGGTGTGTCTTCCTTTTTTTTCTCGTCCCACCCCTTTCTAATTAAGTGTTATGTTATGTATAAATCCATGTTCCTAGACATTCTTTATTCCTCTGTCTGATACAAGTTTTCTAAAGAACAGGTTCCAGAAAAGCACTTAGGTCAAAAAGTAGGTTTTTGACTGCCCTGATTAGGCCTCTGTCATCCAGTAGTTTTAAGACTGGTCACTTAATTACTATTCTATGCAGACAACTACAGATTTTGGAGAGGGACAAAAAAAATCTGTTGTTGAGATAGAGGGGGTTCTCTTTTTGCAAGGGATTCATCTGTTTGAGAGCTTCAGCAGTAACACACTTCCTGGCCGTCCTTTACACTGTAGGACTATCACTGAATTTGTGCTATAAGTACCCGTGAAGAGTTAAAGTAGCATTCTATAAAGCTGATGATTTGACTGAAGTAAAGTTTAATAGCCAAAATATGGTCCCTTGTTTTAGGGACTCTGCTTAGCAAAGTGCTCTGTGCTTTTTCTTCAGGAGCGAACAGGTGTGAAAATGATTATGATCCAAGATGGTCCATTGCCTACTGGAGCAGATAAACCTCTCCGTATTACTGGAGATGCATTTAAAGTACAGGTATGTAATGAAAGTAAGCAGTTGCCCTAGAGAACTGAGGAGAAATTTGAACTAGCATATTTGAGCTTCTAATGGGAGTTGAGTCCAATTGTAAATGTAATGATCCTTGCTGGGTTTCTTTGTTCTGTAAGGCTGAAGTTTGAGTAGAGCAAGTTAAAACAGCAGACTAGCAAATGTTGGCTTGTTTACAGTGTAACCTAGGAGCTCTCACTCCGCATAGATGTTGGACAGGAGGAGAGCTTGGAGGAAGTAGCTTTGAAATGCTTTCCAGTCCATGAAGCAAAAATCATAGCTATATGTTACTTGAGCAAATGGGTTCTTAGTCATTTATTTAACCCCACATTTGAGAAAGTTCATTATCTCAGACAGCCAATTGACGCAGGTAATTAAAAAAAGAAAATCCCATGACAACTCCTGAAACCAAGGGGTTTGCGCAATATTGGTGCCTCAGTCTCCTTGCGTTGGGGTTCTACAGATGTGTTCATACCTGCAGTTCAAAGCAAGAACCTGTCATCAGCTGGAGACTGGAAGATTGCGGCACGATGGGAATGCTTGAATTAAAGTTTAGCTGTGGCACTTATCAAGTGCTTTTCATACCTTATTGAAGATTTAAATCCAGCTTAGCATTCATGTCTCTACTAAAAATGGATCTGTTTCATAGGATCTCCCTAATCATCAACTGTTGCAAAGGCTGATGTTGCTCAGAGGTAGCAAGTTTGGGGTTTGTTTTGAAAACCTCTTATTGCAGGTGGGCTGTTAGATTTAAATGTTTGGGCTTGGGTTGTGGGGTTTTTTTCCAAAATTCTTGTGTTTGTTTTGAGGGTATAGATATGCAAAAAGTGGCAGTCTTGCTACTTTTAACCAAATCATACCTTAAGTGCAGCCACTTCCCAGGTGGTTTCTTCTGCCTTGCAAGTTTTGCTGTTCTCACATCATCTGTGCCTTAAATCATGCCAAGCAAACATGGACACTGCATAGGCTGGAAGGTCTCTGAGGCACTTAGAATAAGTTGAGCACGCTTAGAAAGCACTTATGCTGCTCAGTGAATCCTTGGGTTTGGTGGTGGGATTCTCTGGATGCTGCAACAGTGTTTCTTAACTCTAACAGATCCCTATGAAAACTCTCCTTTGCCCTTATTTCTGTCTTGGCATCTCTGAAATGCCTTGAATATTCCTTCTATAAAAAACTACCATGGGGACATGGAAAATATGTAAGGAGTCAGACTCACCAGTGTCCCTCAAACTTGGAAATAGAACTGAGGTGGTAAAAGCTTGACTGGTAACACACAGAAGCAAAGGCTTTGGGCTTTTTTTTTAATGGTGACCACTGCTAGATTATTTCTAAGGTACCTTTTTCCTAGCTCAGCTACATGCAAGCTTGTGAATGGGCTTGGGGGCTGCAGGTTGGTAGGAAGAACATTCATTTGTCTCAGAAAATGTCTTGCAGGATTTCTGCAGGCTTGGAGTTAATTTTTCCGACTGTCAGTAAGCTTGCTGCTGCCCACCTGCCTCATTGCTCTGTGCTCTCTAGCTCTTAGCAAGCGTGCTGTCTGCTCTGCTGCCAGAGCTTCTACCTTACTGTATTGATTTCAGTCCTGTCCAGTAGGAAAGGGCCTTCCCTTCCTTGAATTTAAAAACAATGTAAAATCAAAACCAAATCAAAGATATTTTAAAAGCTAAAGGGCCTTTTTGAAAAACCAAAGGCAGCACTTGCACACAAGAAACTGCCACCTTGCAAACGTGGCAGGTTTTGTTAAGAAATGGAAGATGCCATCAAGAACAGATCTCCGTTGATGTTGGTAAAAAATTCTGAATCAGAGTACTGTTTCCGTTAAGCAGATGGAACTAACTTTGTCTGAAGCCTGACCATTAGCCAGCACTGAGGCCCTGACCAAGATGGCAAGCAGAATATTTTTAAGCTAACTGTAACTTCTTTCCTTATGTAGCAAGCGAGGGAAATGGTACTGGAGATCATCCGAGAGAAAGATCAGGCAGACTTCCGAGGCGTACGCAATGATTTCAGTTCTAGAATGGGAGGAGGCAGCATAGAGGTACGTTTTCTTCATGAGTACTCTGCTAACCTCCCTGTGGGATGGGTAGTGGGTGGAAGTCATCAAACTGCACGTGTAACCTGTAAGCTTATTTTTAAATGCGTTGTGTTCTGTTGCCAGAAGAGCGAGCCTGGCTGCAAAGGAGGGAGTTTTCGAGGACTCCCAGATGGCACTTTTCTAATTGACTTTTTAAGCTGCATTCTTGTAGTGCAGACTTCATTTAGTGGGGAAGGGATTTGTGGCCACATGTTTGTTTTTCTTAAGGGATATGGTTCTGTAGCCTGAAGCTGCCTAACGTGGCCTGTCCTCATAGGTAAAATCAGAGTAATTCAGTCTAGTTCTCTGAGCTTTCATACTGCTTTGCCTTTCCCATCAGGTCTCTGTGCCCAGGTTTGCTGTTGGAATTGTGATAGGAAGAAATGGAGAAATGATCAAAAAGATTCAGAATGATGCTGGAGTTAGGATTCAATTTAAACCAGGTTTGTGTGAGGATGGAGAGCCATTGCTTTCTGACCAGCCATCCAGCTTGGGATTGCTAAAGCGAATATGATCTAAGGTTACAGCAGCTAGGCTTTTCCTAGTTTAAAAGTGCATTGTCTTTCTTTCTGAAACCCATTTGAATACGATGTGCTGCTTCCTTGTGCACTTTCTGTTTTTCAGAGAGTAAGACTGTATACAGCTCATTTGCAAACATTAGATGTCACAGCAGTCTTGTCTTGAGTGGTAATTTTTATGGATAAACAAAATAACAATCACAAAAAACCCCTTATTTCTTGTTAAAGAATTCTTGGTCAGGACATTAAAGCCTTTGGGGATCAGGAGTTGATTAATTCTAAGCAACTTTCTCTGGGTCCTTGGCTGTCTGATCACCTATCAAAGCTGCCTTTGTCCTCTTAAAATTATAGCAGTCTCTTTCATGGCTTTTTGACATTTGAAAGTGTTGCCTTTTGAATGTTGTTCCCTTTGCAATGTGGGCTGGGTTTTGTCGTCTTTTGATACATGGAAGAGGGGCTGAAGGTGGAGGGAAGAGGTAGCTTATGGGGTAGTTATGTGAAAACGCTGCTAGCAATAGTGGTGCTAGAAGGAAGCTTTTGTTGGTGGGAGGATGTTTTCTCCTTTTAATTTAGTCTTTGCCACCTCTCTTCACAGATGATGGGATTAGTTCTGAGAGAGTCGCACAGGTCATGGGGCTTCCCGATAGGTGTCAACACGCAGCACACATCATCAGTGAGCTCATTCTCACAGCACAGGTGGGTTCTGGAGGCTGCTGGGAGGAAGGTGCTTGTCTGAGAATGTAGTTTGCCTGCATGCAGCTGTGTGGGTGATGCAGTGTTAAATTTTCACTGTGGTAGTCCACGCATGCTGCTGCCAGAAGACTGCTAGATTTGGGGTTTGTTTATTTGGGTTTTTTAATGTGATATGGGCTAACTGAGCTATGAGAAGGTCTCCTATTCTCAGACAGTATTACAAGGTCTCATTGTAGCTCCATGTTTACCCCATATGTTTAGTTGTTTTAAACTATTTGGAAGTGGTGACCTGGTGGAATGGAGTCCAGCAGTAGCGTGTGACTGCGTGCTCTGCTTAGCGGGGCTGAGGAATGCTTAGACAGCAGAGCATTAGCAGTGCTCCGTGGTGCCTCCTTTTCAGACTCCAGTCCTCTGGTCTGGTTGCTTTGAGAAAAGCAGAGGAAGGCAATGGATCACTGTGCTCTAAGACACCAGCACATTGCGTTGTCCAAGAGCGAGGCCCACAAAGATGGGTGATGTAGTAGGGCAGATTCGTGAAGGACATTGTCTTTCCTTTGTATTATGGGAAGTAGAGATATTAGAGCATGACAGACCAGATATCTGAGAGTAATTTCTCTATCGTGGACAGGTCTCGATATCTCTTCTTGCTCCAAGATCTCATTTAAATACTTGATTTCACAATTTTTTTAATCATGCACTTAAATTTTGAGGTCTGTTGTGATAGCCTCTGACTGCCTGTGGCCTTTGCTTTTGGAGAAATCAGTTGCCCCTGATTGGTATGTCCTTTAAGTTTCTTTGGACTTGAAAGCTTTCTTTGGAAGTTTTTCAAAAATGTGCATTTTGCCTGAGTAATTCCAAGAGTTCTTTAAAGAATGAAACTTGAAAGGGTTTGGAAGCAACTTGTGTGTGTCAATGTCAAGATCTATTGGTCGCTCTAAGGAAAGCCCCCATCACAAACTACTACTTTAGTCGTTGATGCTTGTTTATAGGTTTATTTCAGCAGATATAAAGGCATGCATTTAAAAATATATAAATATCTTCCTGAGTCAGGAAGGCAACTATAACCTACGTTACGTGGCATTTCTTTTAAGTGCTTCAAAATCTTGAACGTGAAACTGAAGTCCAAGAATATCTTAATTCAGTGCCATTGATTATAATGCAATTTAACTTACCTTGCTTTATTTTGTTTTTTAATGTACGTTGGGACCAGCAAAAACCAAACAAACAAACCACTGATACAAATCTTTTGCCTTGCAAGGAACGAGATGGCTTTGGAAGTTTGCCTGTCGCCCGAGGAAGAGGTCGTGGCCGTGGAGACTGGAGTGTTGGAGCACCTGGGGGCGTGCAGGAAATCACCTACACCGTGCTGGCCGATAAATGTGGTCTTGTTATAGGCAAAGGTAGGCCCAGTGGTGCCGAGTACCAGAGCTTGTAATCGTCCTTGCTGAGAATGGTCACGTTCTTGCTGTCTGACAGTGACGCTTTGGAGTTTTCTGTAATTGCAGGTATTTAGTGGCCAGTGAATGCAGCGTAGGAACAAGCTATAAGCATTTGTGGTTGTTTTCTTTGTGATGCTCTCACTCATAATTGTACTCTCCAGGTCCTTCTTCACAATATGTGAAAGAGGCTCTTCATGCAGTGCTGTCAAGTAAGCTTGTTATAACAAGGAGCTGGCTGAGAAAAGGCAGGTTCATTTGTGGGTTCTTTTTGTAGAGAATTCATTTAAAGGACAGTTTATCAGGGATGAGCAAAACAGTCATTTCATCATTCTGGATTTCCGAGTGCCATGTGATAAAATGGAAGGTCTCCGAATGTGGTAATAACACTAGCTGCCTCCAGCCACATACCTCAAGTATCTGAATAAAGTGAAGTAGTAGGATTTGTCTGTATCCAAGCCTATCGCAGAGCAGGCTGGTTCACCTTGTCTTGCTCACACAAGCCTCTTCAGTGCCACAGAGGCCCCTTGGCTCCCTAAGCTGTTGGATCACTCCATGCTAGGGAGGAGGACAAGGAGTCCTCAGACCTTCCTCTCATGAGCCAGCACAACCCCAAGACAGTTCTGAAACCAGAGCGTCAGCAGCAGTCTGGTCATCATAAAGCATGAGCTGCGCATCGGGTAATGGCAGTACTTAGATTAGAGCCAGAAATAGAAGAGCTCTATCACTCTAAATTGTTGTGATGCTTCTGAGTTAATACACTGATGTATCAAAGGAGTTGTATTTAATTTTTCTGTCTGCTTAGTTCAGAAAGAATGACATATGCCCTAACTGGTATTTAAGTAATCACAGTTGGCTTTCATCCTCAGCAGAGATGAGGTGAACAGAATAGGAACAGATTAGCTACAGCGGTAAAGGTGGCAGATACTTGAGGGCATTGTGCCATGTTTTAGTGACATTTAGTTTCCTGCAGTTCTGTTGGGCAGGAGTGAGCTTGCAATGGAACATGTTGTGGCCTCTTTCCCCACCTGCACAGCCCTGCTGTGTCTTGCTTGTTCCCTGCCATTTGTCTGGCCCCTATCGCACTCCGAACTCCTGCCTTATTGGATGACAGGGAGCACAGATATCGGACAAGGATGCATCTACAGTCGTTTTCAGGTGGTGTTCTTTGCCGTAAACCTGTTCACAAAGTGGAAAACTTTTCAATGTGAAAAACCACCTGCACTGCCCATTATAAGGAAATTGCAGGGCGATTGTGCTTGCTTTCACTGAGCAGTCCACTTGGGCAAATATTAAGCCCATAAGTGAGAGTTATATGTATGGAAAAAATCAAATTATAATGAAACTTTATTGCTGTATCCATTAGTCATCTTAATAAAGGATCAGAAAAGGTCACTTGTTCAGCAGTGCGCTGAAGTGGAGCATTTGTGACTACAGAGAGCACTGTGTGCTGAGAAGATAAATGCAGGTAGCAGAGTTGGTTGTCCTAGCATTCAAGTGCAAGGCCTGGCTCAGACTCACAGTGGGGGTGAGGGGGAGCTTTTTACCTTTGTTTCCACAACAGCAAAATAGGGATTCTTACCTAGCTGGATCAGAAGCTTTCTGGAGTGACTAATTATTAGTTGTATGGTGATTTGAGTGCTTGTAGCTTTGTAATACCACCTTGTAATCAGTGTTCTCACAGTGCCTGTGCTCTTAGTCTATTGCAGCCTTCACTTTTGTCAAGTGAGTGATGGCTGCAGCGTTGCCTTTGGGGCCTGATCCTGGATGGATGTACCACATGCTCTATGTGTTGATGCAAGACACCTGATTCTTATTTCCTCTCCCGCTATCTGTGGGGTAGTGTAGGGGAGAGGGGATGTTAGTGGGATTTTTATAGCAGTGGCCAATTGTAAAACCCTTGCTCCCCCAGTTTAGTTTCTGAGCAGTTTCCCGCTTTTTTCTTTTTGCCTTTTTTTTCTGCACCCCCTTGCTGTGGTGTAGGAGTTGCCTTCTGCGTAAGATCTGAGTCTTCTGAGCATACTTAGCTTGGTCTCTGACATTAGGACCCATGCAGTGGGTATCTTGGCTCCCAGGTATAGTGTATGCCATGTGGCCAGGTAACTGCTGCTGTGCTTCCAGCTCCACCTCACCACTCAAAGTGGGGAGAAGATAAAGATGAGATTTCCCAGCTCAGTTTCTACAACATATATGATAGAAGATCTGGGCCTTTGTGAGCATCGCTTCTCAGCTTGGGAGCGGGAGCCTTTATGAGCCGATACGAAGTGCATGTTTCCCTGCGAATCATGTATGTAGCTTTTTCCTCTAGAGGGTGGGTAGGTGCAGCTTTTCTTTTCTGAAAGGCTCGAGGAAGGGTGGAGACGAGCGCCATACACATGTCAAGCGCTTTCTCTGTTTGGTGGTGCTTGGAAACAAACCACTGCCTCTCTGGGCCCCCGCTGGATTTCCATGATAAATACAGCAATATTGACAGATAACGTGGCCGGCCCGGCTCTTGTCAGCTCTGCCTTTTAGCAGGTTTGATTAATTGCTTTACAATTTCACGTCCAGCTGGGGGGCCACTCTTGGATCACTTCTGCCCCCCATCAGGTAGAAGAATGGAGCAGGCTGCTGAATGCTTCTATAGACAGGCACCATGTGCCGAGCGGGTCACCTCGCCATGGGGGAAGGTGAACTCCTTCCGGCACCGCACAGCATCATGTTGACTGCGTCACTTCATTTACATGCTCCGGAGCCTGAATTGGGATAGCTCAGATGGGAGGGAGCACTTCAACGCGTACCAGACTGGAGGGCAGGGCTGAGAAGGGCACCACGTCCTGGTATGGTGGTAGGAAGGAGCTCACGGCCTCTGACCAAACCTAGAGAGCCAGCTAACTTGATCCTGTAATACAGTCCAAGAGGGGCTGGTGGGGAAACAGTCCCAACTGCTGCCAGCGTGGTGCTGAATGGGAAAATGATTTGAAATCTATATTCACCTTGCTTCCACTTTGAGAAAGTTTCGTTTTTTAATCCCTGTTTTGGAAGGAGAAGCCTAGTCTGTTGTGTGAGTAGCTACCTATGGTTATGGCTCTGTCACCCAGTAAAGTTCTCCCACTCCTTCGTGATCTAGATTGTCTTGGCTGAAAAGGTCTCCTCTTTTCATTAAGTAGGCTGTTGATTCAGATCTCCCCTCCATGTGTAAAATCCAGAACTTCAGACAAGTCTGCATCTGGCAAAAGCAGGGTGTTAAAAAAAGAAAAACAACAAAACAAACTTCTTAGTTTTGAAACTTCATCTTGCTGCTTTCCCATGCTTCACTGAAAATAAGTGGCTTGGCTTTTGGCTGCACAGTACAATCGCTGTTGTCTGCCTGGGGATGTGACACGATTATCTTTTGTTAAATGCATCTTCAAAAATTCATTTAGAAAGAGTTAATTGCCCTTTGGCAACTTTTCCTCCTCCCTTCCCCAAGAAGGCTTTAAGATGTTAAAAAGGTCACGAGTCCATTACAATGAAATGAACAAGTGTCTGCAACATCCACAGTTTGTTTTGAAGTTGTGCTGCATGTATAGAGATGGAAATGCAAGGAAAACCGAGGAGGTTATTTTTTGAGACTCTTTTTAATTAAAACCAAACAAAAGCCTCCAATTAGGTCTCTTTGCTCCCTTTCCTGCTTGCTCTATGTCCTTTTGGCTGGTAATTTTTGCTTTGTGATTTAAAAGTTGTAAAACCTCTTCCTTCCCCACACCCTTTAATTTCTCCAGTTGAGTGGAGCCAGTCTGTAAGTTGTGTGAGCTCCCAAAAGAAGAATTGAACCATTGTAACATTGGCTGAGGCTTTTGTTAAGCAAATTTCATTAAGAGACTGAGACCTAACAGGTCTTGGGGAAATCGGATCTACTTTGGCTGGCCCTGTGGCATCCTGCTCGAAGCGCTCCTGTGCTTTAGTGTATCCAGATGGCAAACTAGCCAGATATGTTCACTGCATGCACAACTAGCTCTGAAATAGTGGAAGACTGCCTGGAATCCTGCACTGCTGCGGTTGTGCGGAGGGATCTGCGCGCTGCAGTGGGAATAGGAAGCGTGGTAAGCGAGGTTTCTTCAAGGGAATAAGCTATTGAACAGCACATCATTATGAGAAAGCTTTACCTCTGGTTTTAAGCTACAAGGTATTTGACTGGTTGCTTTTTGCCTTAATGGAATGAAATATCTAGTGATGGGGGAAAAAAAGCCTCGTGGAGGAAAGAAAAAGTGTGTTCCAGTTGCAGGCAACTTTCTGTTCTTGAGGGTCACAAAAAGCAGTGCAAAACCACCTGAATTTGGGTTTTGCATCTGGTTTGTCAAAGCGTGTCTCAGCCATGCCATGTTTTGTTGGGAGCCTAGCAGTGTGCTTGCGGGGCAGCTGTGTGTATTCTTAAAACTGCACCATCCATGACCCCCTAAACCGTTGCAGTAGCTCAGTTTCAGGTCATGCTTACGCAGTTTAAAGGAGCCCTGTGAGCTCAGGTACTGTAGCTGCTATTGCCACCCCCAGCCCTTGAGATGCACAGAAGGCAATTGAAACTATATTCCATTACCAGAACCTGATTTTGTTATGTCTTACAAAAAGAGATGAAGAATGTCCCTTCTTACATCTTGGTTTTCTTTTTTTTTCAGGTGGTGAGAACATCAAAAGCATAAATCAACAGTCTGGAGCCCATGTGGAGCTCCAGAGAAACCCACCTCCAAACACAGACCCTGGTGTACGAATATTCACAATCAGAGGCCTCCCCCAGCAAATTGAACTCGCTAGGCATCTCATAGATGAGAAAGTTGGTGTAAGTTCCATCTCTGTTGGTCTTGGTCTGTCTCTTCCAGACATGGTGTTTCCATTCTTGGGTACATATAGGCCTAGACTTACAGGATAGCACAGGATACACACACTTAACGTTTTTTAGCTTCAAAACCATTTGCCTGTTAGCAGCTGTCTTGAACTTTGATGGTCCTCCAGCAATCATTGGACTAATTTTTGCTGTGGTCCCAGAAGGATCTGACTGTTTGCTGACACAATTAAGGGTAGTGTGCAGTGTACGCGAGGGAAAAACAGCAATAAGGTATGAGAAGGCTGTCGGAAGAGATTTTTTGAAGGAAAGACAGTAGTGTCTCTGCATGAGAATGACACCATCCTGGCATCATCATCCTGAATGTAACACTCTACTCCTTGCTCCGGTAAATCTAGGATGACTTTTATCTTCCACTTAATGCAGTGCTGTGGTATTGGAGCTTAATAATGCCAGGCTGGAGTACTACTGAATGGGGAGACATGGGTAAAAGAAAGTGTGGAAAATACTGAACCTGGGGCATGGTAAAGCTGAACGGCAACCTTTATGCTCAACTGCCTGGGAGGAGAAGGCTTGATCCCAACCTCAGGATCCAAGCTGTTCAAAGGAAAACGTCTCACTATGCTGTAGTCCTTTCAGTCATTTTGGGGGCTGGCCAGAGTTGCTTTTGAAGCTGGGCTCCTCGAGTGTGTTGACAGTCCTGAGAACTTTGTCCTTGGAGAATTAAACACTTTTCAGGTGCAGAGGTTTAGTAAACGTATCCGAGCCTGTCTTCTCCCCTTGCTCACTGCTGACACTGCCTCCACCCTGTGCCTGGAGCTGGCATTAAGTGTTTGTGGTTTCTCTAACAGGGTACCAGCATTGGTGGACCTGGAGGATTTGGTCAAAGTCCGTTCAGCCAAGCACCCGCTACACCTCATCAAAAGTAAGTTTCTCTGTCTTATCAGGGATGGGGTTTGGGGTAGGGCTGAGAGCTATAAAAGCCTTGAAAGAAGGGTGGGGGGCCCTTGAAGGGGTGATATATAAGTGGAGCTTTTTAAAGACTGAGCATTCAGAAACAAGAAGCAAGTGAGATGAAACCTTGAAGCTTGGCTGCAGGAAAGATTTTAGCTATTAAATTATAAGCAAGGTAGGTAATGGCATCTCCAAAACACAATGGGAGCATGGAAAGAAGCCTCAACTGCATAGATCATGAGGGACTGTTAACTAGGATGTATCTTTGTCTTGGCTTCATGAAGGGGCCAATATGGAGAGAGTTGGCAGTCACACCTACAGTGTTTCTTTTGCTCCTAATTCACCTGTTTGCTCACCAGCTACTGACTACATGTAGCCATTTCACTACTGTGGGCAACTTCATATATATGGCCTGTTAGGTGTTTTATTGCCTACTTCAGTGTGCCTTTTTGTCCTCTGCAGTGGTCCTCAGGCGTTCATGACACAGGGCTGGGGCAGTACCTACCAGACATGGCAGCAGCCTGGACAACAAGTCCCAAGTAAGTGTCTAGGACTTGGGTTGGAGAAGGATTGGTGCTCCCTTTGCAGTCGCTGCTTCATGCCTGTGAAACACAGGTTCACCTATGGGACCACACAGCAAAATACTTCCCTGAGCAGCAGATGTGTGTGGAGGAGTGCTGTGATGTAAGCACAGACCCTCTGAATCCCCTGATCACTGGTAGCGTGGCTTTTATCCCAATGATGGCTGCTTTGAGGTGGGATGTCAGGTTTCTGGTGGCTCCTGAGACCAGTGAAGCATCCTGCCTTGCCATTATTATTCCTTAGGATGGGTACCACAAGGCTGTTTTTTGGAGGCAGATGTTTTATTTCTGCTGTTGAACCTGGTGGAAAATGTTGGCTCTCTACTCCCATGTCTACTTAGGCTCCTCCATGTTCCTGTTTGTAGCCAGGCATGCTGAAACCAGTCTTGGTCAGGAGAAGAGGACATACAAGATAATACTGTGCTTTAGGCAGCCTTCACCTCATTCCTCTCCTGCTGATCTCAGTGGTGCCCAGTCAGGCCAGGTGGAGCTCACAGAGGTGTTGGAGGAGTATTGTGAGAAATTACATAAATACCTGCTGTTGCACATCAAGTTTTAATTTGAAAACAATCTGGGGAAGGGTTCCTTCCCCGTGTGCTGCAGCCTATTTGTTCACAGCTCTGCTAGCCCTGTCAAAGAGCCGGCTGAGTTGTTTTCTGAGCAGGCTTCCTAGGGACAGACTCGAGAGTGCCCTTCTTGTGGGAGGAGGGGCAGACCCCCACCCCTACACATGTATTTAGATTTTAATTACTTCCCCCATCTTAAATAAATTAACTGGCTGGGGAAACATTTTGCTGTGAAATGCATTTAGCTGCGTGTCCTTTCAGCCTGCTGCGGACTGTAATTCTCCTAAGAAGAAAAGGCATTGAAGGAGGCCCTTTGTTGGCATTAGCAGGTGGACAGTTGAGGCAGCCTTGACCTCTGCCAGAAAAGGTCCTGACTTGTAGCGTTGGTCAAGTCTTTTAACCCGCTTTTATGCCCCTGGACAGGACACTGCTGCCCTGTTCCCTCCACCCACTTCACACTTCAGTGTATTATTTTCCCCCTTTCCCCCACTTCAAAGCCCCCCTTCAGCCAGCATCGCAGGGCAGAGCTGTACATGAAGCACAGGCAGTTGGATGGGCTGGAAAGAGCTGTCCTCCACGCATCCCTCCTGTCCTTGCCTCCTGTCCATGTGCAGTGGCTTATGCTAAAGCACTCACGCTCTCACTCTGCCTGCCTCTCTCTGCACTTTTCTGATTGCTGTTTTCTGTTCAGAGCTTGCTTTGTTTGCTGTGTGTCTGGCTGAAGGCTCTGTGCTGGGCACCTGGTACGGTTAGACACTGCCTGCTGGGGCTCCTTCAGATGTGCTCTGCTGGTGAGCACGGGGAGGAAGGTTGCAGAGCCCTGAAAACTAAGTGAGATGATTCAAAACATGGACGTTTTCTCGGCAGCTCCATGGCTGGAGGTGGACTTGACAGGGCTCAGTCCTGTTAAGGGTTTGAAGGCTCCATCCCTGCGCTAGATGTGAGCAGGCTGACAGCCCTGGGTGGTTGATGTGCACGTGGAGCAGCTCCCAGCCAGGGTGCTTTGGCTTGAGCAGGTCCCAGCAGTGGGGAGATGTAGCTTAATGCCCTTCAACAGGGCACAGGTGAGGTGAAAGCAGGAACTTCAGCTTTTCTTCAGCTTTCCCTGAACTGAAGATTCCCAACCCTGCAGAAGCTGAAATGTGAAAGCTAGGCAACTGAGGTAGCTGCTGCAGAGCCTGTGTTGTAGAAAGGTAGATGTCATTGGCTGGAAACTGTCACCTGCTCCATATCGTTGTGCCCCTTGTTGTCATCTTTGCACCGGCCAACAGAGCCAGCAGCACAACAGCCACCCTGATTTCAGTGAAGCATGAAAAGAGTATTTCAAAAAACAGTGAGTGAAACAGGGCTGTTGGAGATTAATCACCACTTGTTCTAAAGAGAATTAACTCTAATCCAATTACTTGTGTCTCCATCCCCTGCCGTTATTAGCTTCCAGTCCTCACAAAACCCCTTTGGACCTCTCCCACTGGTGCACGTCGCTGAAGCTCTCGGTGCTGTCTGCTGTCGTGCCTTGGGAGAGGTGCTCCCACTGAACCACAGACCACAGTAGTCCTCGTGTCCACGCTGGCTGTTGGCCTGCCTGGGGAAAACACAGCAAGAAGGGGTGCTAACAACACCTAGGAAGCTGAAGCTGGGTTGTCAAGAGGGTAGGAGAGCTCGGCTCACGTGGGGAAAGCATGGACCTGGCATTCTCCCCTACGTTGAGAAGTGTATGATGCCAGCTTCTGGATTTGCTTTTGACACCGTGCTGCTGGAGCCGTAGGGCCGAGGATGAAGGGTGCGAGCTGTTGGACTGTGTCCCTGCAGCTGCAGGAATGGTCTCTCAGTGCTTTCTGGCTGCTGTCAGCTTGTCCCTTGTGAGCCACCTGAAAGCCTGTCCTGTCATATCCAAACAGCAGATACCCAGTGTGGATCTTTCAGATGTCTGCAGCTGTTAGAAGGGCACTGGCTCTTCTTTAAGCTTTACAAAAGGAGATCCTAAGCATGGGTTTGATCTACCTGAATTGCTCACCTCTTCCTTTTCTCTTTTCTCCCTCCAGGTCATGCTGCCAGTGCTGCTTCTCAGGCGAGTTCCCAGCCGGACTACACGATGGCGTGGGCAGAGTATTACAGACAGCAGGCTGCCTACTATGGGCAGACACTAGGGCAGGCTCAGGCCCACAGCCAGGTCTGTATTTGTGTTCCCTGGACCCCACTGCTCTTTCCCTTGGGAAACTGCATGCGTTGGCCTTGCGGTGGTCGGTATACTCTGCTTTGGGCTCACAGGATGAAGCGGAGATTTTGTGGCTGAGGAAGTGATCACGGAGGGATGATTGGATTGTCTCAGCATCAGTCTTGTTTCCATGTATGGAGTGTGGGGGCTTGGCGAGAGGACTGGGGGGTTATTTTGTTTCTTCTGGCAACCTTTCCTTAACTCCTGTGCTGTTTTGTGGCTTCAGGGAATTAAAGTAAAAGGAGTCAGGCTGGTGAGGTATCACAGCACTGTCACATCGTGTAATCTGGGACTGTGTGCAGGCTTTGCTTTTACTCTTGCCAGTTTTGTGCTGGGATAAGGGCCGTGTGCTTCCTTCTGGAGGGAGCTCCCTGTCCTGAAGGGGAGTGGAAAGCTGTTGAAAAAGAATTTGGATTAACCAGCTGCCAAGTACAATCTCGCCTCACCTGGCACTGGGACCACTGGGGAGCTGTGCGATTTATCCCAGTCGTACCCGCAGGGCTGGGTTCACAGAGCAAAACTCTTAGTGCTTGGCAAGAAGCAAAACACGCGTGCACCTTAGTGTGTTGAGACGCTTCTCCCTGCTGAGCCGTGTTTTCCCTCTGGCTCCTGGGAGCAGCGGCTGGTGTGGATGCGGGCGGCGTGGGGAGCCAGCAGGGTCCTCAGGCAGCTGCAGCCTCCCCACTGCTGCTCTCCGGCACCGGCGAGGTCGAGCGGGGCGAGCCGGGTGCAGGAATCGGCGCTTGCCGCAGGCGCTGGCCAAGTGTGACCTAGAAGCGGTGATAAAAGGGAGTTCTCTTCATTCCTCTCTCAAAGTCTGGCCCTCTAGAGAAGAGAGATCTTGTTCAGTAAGAAGCGTGAACTCCTGGAAGGAGAGAGCTCAGGGGTAGCGGGCGTTAGGGCAGAGATCCTCTCGACAGCGGTTCAGAGCATCGTTGGAGGGAGATACCCTGCGCGGCTGCTGCGGGAACGACAGACCTGGCTGCGTCTGGGGAGGAGGGCTCCACAGCTTGGAGAATTTCCTGCTGCTGAGTAACTTTTCCTTTCCCCTTTCTCTCTCCAGGAGCAGTAGAACAAGGTCCTCGCGGCAATTTTTTTTTTTTTTTTTTCCTCTTGGAATCATTGTGGAAGAAAACCTTTTTGTAACAGAGGTTTCTAGATTTGCAACCATTTTGATGAAGACTTTTCTGTTTGTTTGTGAAACACTAGTTGTAGGATAATCGATACTGAACTTTTCTAAGAATCAGGAACAATTAGTAACCTACTAAACTGATGGACATGCTGGTAATTTTGTTTCCAAATTTGTATAAAAAAAAAAAATAAACAAAACCTCCAGGATTCTTTTTGGAGAGAAGCCAGAGAATTTGCAGGCACCAAAACGCACCCCAGAGCTGTGACATTTCAACACGTTGGGTTTGTGTGTGGTTTTTTCCTTTTCCTTTTTTGATCTTTTCTGTTGCGACAGAAAGAGTGGCTTGGAAGTCTTAGGTGGTATGTAACAAATCCTAAACAGGGAGTGAAAATTTTAAACAGTATTTAAATATTCTTAAATATGTAAATTCATTAAATGTTTTACTTCTAATTTCTTGTATCTTGGCTGTCTTTTGATTTTATTGCATTTTTTTTAAAACCTGAACTATATGTATTGTAATTAATTATGTGAATTCTGTATTGAGGCAGATCCTGGTTTGCTGTCAGGCAAGTTATGGGTGGGGAGGGGGCATTTTTGTAGGGTTTGTATAATTTCTAGAGTCTAAAGGGGTAATATAAAAATGTGTTAATTTTTTTAGCAATACATTTTTTCATGTCTCCATTGTTAGTTGCATTTATGGATCTAAGACCTCCAAGCTTGTTTAAAAAAAAAAAAAAAGAGAAAAAAAAAAGAAGAAAAAAGCCTTTCCTCTATGCTCTCAGAAATATAAATACTGTTATTTTTAATATTAAAATGAATCTGCTATTAGTACCTTTAACAAACACTGTGGAACATAAAACCATATTAAAAGTAGTAACTATTTTTTAATTCCAAGGTGTTTTTTGCTTTTTTCATTTCTTTTAAATATTTTCTTATCTAATATTTGTCAAATTGCCTAGAGAGAAAGAAATGAATCTAGTATTAACCACAGTATGCGCTAAATAATTTTGATTTAATAAAAGGGATAATATGATTTCCAATGTTTACTGTAGTGTTTCTTGTACAGATAACAGTGTATTTTTAAAGGAAAAACGGAATTGAAGCTATTTTTTCTTGCATTTTTAATTGCCCTGCGGGACATTCCGTTTTGAAATGTACTGAAGTTACTGTTCTTGGGTTCTTTCCTTTATTTTTCCTTATGCTTGAAATGTCTAACTATAAAGAAACGCGATTGGGTAATGTTGAGCATGGTGTTTAAAAACAAAAAAGTGTTCTTTTTATTTGACTGACAGTTGCATTTTACACTCTATATAATAAAATTCCCACGAGGTGTCTTGTGGGTGAAGTATTTCCAGTCTGGTTTGCTCCTTCTGCTCCCTCTGCGCTCGCCCAGGTCCGGCACCCGCAGACCCCGCGTCCTCGCGCCGTCGCTCGAGTTGTTTGAGGTGATCGGAGAAATCAGCCTGAGCTTTAATTCTGGTAAAACTCTCAACGTCACGTCAGCCAGGGTGATCTGATTTATCCAAGGCAAGTTTTCTATAACCCAGATGCACATGGATCTGCTGCCATACAAGTGTTTTATTCCTTGTCGAGGAGGCAGCAGCCCCTGGGTTTAATACCCTGGATTTGTTGCTCTTTAACTTTATCTTTGCAGCTATATCCATCCAGAACCCTCCCTGCAAAGGGGGTCGCTGGAGCAGCTCTGGCCCGGAGCGACGTGGCTTTAGCCATTCTCATCTCTTAGGCTTCTAGTTCTATCCAATCCAAGTCTTGGCAATACCTCCAGCCCCTTCAAAGATCCTTTTCTTGCAGAATTTTGTGCTCCTCTGGCCTGAAATAGCTCCAACCAGCCAGCTGTGAGAAAGTCACGGATGGGGGAAGGGAGGGAGGGAGGGGAGGAAGGATCCCATCTGCAAAGCAGGGAGCGGGAGGCATGTTGAGAGCCGGAAGAAAAGGAGATGTAGCATCTCTAAATATACCTCCAGAGAATCAAGAGAGACGTTGAGAGATGGGATAGTAAAAGCCACTTGGAAAGAGGGGAGAGGGGGGAAAAAATGGCTAGAGGAGGGCATAAAGGCTGCTGATGGGAATTGGGAGCGGGCATTACCGAGAAGACTTCCTTCTAATTCATCTCCCAAGCTCTGTGCCAAAACAGCATTTGGCATGGTTCACAGGGAGCAATTGTGTGATAATGAACCCTAAGGTGTCCCTTAATTGAAGACTGAGTATTACAGATTGTGCCAATAGTCGTAAATGGCACAGGATTGTGGGAGGATGCATTTTCTTAAATGTATCTGTAAGTACAGATTAGCGACTCTCCCCAGTGAAATACCCGTACTATAAATTATGGAAATATCTCTTTCTGATGCAACCTTTTATTGAGGGGGTGGGGCAGCCAAAGAAATAGTTTGCAAGCCTTTGAAATTTGGCCTGTCATTAAGATGGTGCCTGCAAAGCTGGGTTTTCATCAGCAGTCTGGTGTCCTGGAAGGCTAAAGTGCTTGAAACGTTCCCAAGTTCAGCAATTTGTTTTCCATTATTGCTGCCTGCTCCGGGCGGAGGGGCCGCAGCCATTAAACTTCTTGCTGTTCTGAGTCGCGGTTGGGCTGGAGAGGGGCAGGGCCGGAGGCGAAGAGGCGCCTTGGCACCTCACGAGAGGCTGGTGGCCTTCTGGGTTCCTCCAAACCCCACTCCTGTTCCTGTTTTGGAGGGTCCTGGGGAATGGTGGGATGATTCCCGCACCAGGGTGTGTTGGGGCACCTCGTGTTTCAGTCTAGGGTCTGTAGGCAGCTCCTCGTTTTTCCTGGCTCAGATCTATTGTGCAGCTTGGAAGCTGCTGTGATGCCTTCAAGCCAAGACTGTGGCCTCTAAGAGTCTCCTGCTCAGCTCAGGGCAAGTTGAATTCCCAAAACAAAGTGAATAAAGCATTTTCTGCATTAGTTTTTGTGGCCCTTAGGTAGAAATGTTCGACACCACAAGGTGTGGGGCAGGTCCCCAAGGCGCAGGAGCCAGCGTGTAGGTGCATTTGGGGCTTTGGGATCTGTGACAGGTGGTGGGGACAGCACAGCTTTTCCTCCTCAGGGAACCAGCTCAGGGCTATGCCTGGATGTTAAACCTGAGGGACATCAGGGAGCTCCCAGGAGAAGAACTTCAAGTCTGGGCAACGCTCTGGAGCGCCGTGTTTGGGGATGGAGAAACTGGAGGAAAAGACCATCCCAGGTGAGCACCACCTCCAGCTTGGCTTCTGCTCTTTCCTATCCTTCACAACTCACATTCCTTCCTTCAAGCACAATCCTGTTCCCAGGGTCTTGGCACACGGTGGCTTTGCTCCCACCCAGCACAAACCCATCACAGCTCCATCCAGCAGCGCATCTTCTGCGCGAGGACCAGAGTGTCTTGGCCTCACGTCCCACGGGAGCACCTGGGCTCTGCAGCACCTGCTCGTTGGCTACGCAGACTCGTTTCTGAGTAGAAATTCATTGCGGTCCTGCAAACCATTTCTGAGCAGCAGCCTGGAACAGCAAAGCACTAAAGCATCTCGGG
Organism: Phaenicophaeus curvirostris; assembly: GCF_032191515.1. NCBI lineage: Eukaryota > Metazoa > Chordata > Aves > Cuculiformes > Cuculidae > Phaenicophaeus > Phaenicophaeus curvirostris. The sequence continues at coordinate 7,910,342 of NC_091411.1, forward strand.
TCGGTGATGACCTCGATGCCATCGTGTGCTCTATATTTGGAGCACCTGAGCAGGCAAAGGCTATTTCAGGAGCTGAGGGGAGACTTGCAGAGAGGCTAAAATACTGGCTTTAATTTTGCATGATTTGAAAATGAAACGCACGGTGGACATTGCGAGTTAAACCGAAATGATTATTGAAAGAGACAAGCAGGCATGGGACTTCTTTACCCTTCCCTCCTCCCTCCCTGAGTATTAAATATTTAATTGCATTAGAGCAACAGTATATTTACAGTAAGCTGGGTGGGTGACGGGCGGCGTGGTCGGAGGGAGAGCTCGTGGGATTTAACGTGAAGATTTTTGACGCGCTGCGGATGTCCGCGAGGTCCCACCTGTGCTGCTGCTTCTCCTGTAAATCCGCTGGGTTCATCTCGCTCTCAGGGGGATTTGGGGCTGTTGGTGCCATGAAGGAGGCGAGGAATCAGGATCTCACAGTGACAGGTTATTCCTGTGTAGATAAAGGTGCCGGTCAAGCAGCACATGGGTGTTTCATTCTATTTAGCCTTCACTGGGCTGGTTTGGAGGTTTTTTCCCCCCTGTATTTGCCGTGCGTGGCAGTGGTGCCGGGTGCCCCATCGCAGACGGGTGTTTCTCTGCTCCTTTAGGGCTGGAAAAAAACACAAAGGGAGTTTTCCACTAATTTCGTGCTGGAAATCAACAGATATTGGGCACTCGGAAGCTGCTCACAGGAGGGATTCTGGAGTTAGGTGAGGTTAGGATGACTTGGAGCAGCCACAGCTCCCCGCTCCATCAGCAAGAGGGAACAGCAGCCCCTGGAGCTGAGCTCTGAGCCCCATCCTTGTCTTGGTAGGTTCTGGAGATGGAGGGGGGTGGCAGGTAGGGACCAACCACCCCTGTGACAAGGGCAACAGGGTCCCCAGGCCCCCACTGCCACCTCCTTCCAGGTCTGAGACGCGGGGTTCAAGGCAGGTGACCCTGAAAACCCATCTCTGGGGTTGTCATCGGAACAGGTACCGATGCCCCCTTTCTATTATCTCCCCACCCTGCCCCTTATCACTTGGGAAATCCTATTTCAAGGCCACTATAAAGAAGTCTCTGATGTTGGCAGAGGCTGGCTCGCTCCCTTTTAATCCTGGCCGGGCTGGGGTGCAGGTGCCGTGGTCCCAGGGGATTAGACAGTCCCTTCCCTTTGTGTGAACCATCACTCATCGCCGGCCACGGCCCCGCGAGCCGCACCGGCCAGCAGGGCTCCTTGTTTGGGCCATTCACCAGGGAATATTAAACTTCCCCGCCGTGGAGTCATTACACGGGGAGGCAGGGGCCACCGCTCTGTTTGTTTTGGAGAGAATAGGGCCGGCAAAGGGCAGGAGCTGCGGGAGGGCTCCTCTCCCCTGCCGGCCTCCTCAGCCCCGTGGCCGCGGTCACCTGTCTGCGGGGCCAGGGCGTGATGATCCCTCGCCTTGGCCGGACGCAACCCACGCTGCCTCCTCAGCGCATCTGGGCTCATCCCTCACCTTGTCTCCTGGCCCTAGGGATGCTGCTGGACCATGATCTTGGGCACCTCCAGTCCTGCTCAGCCTTCGCTCCCAGCTCCTGCGGTTCCCCCACGGCAACCAGACCGTGGGCATCGCAGTCACCAGAGCCGGTGTGGCCCCATCGCAGCCCTCGTGGAGAGCAGAGGGGCAGGGGCTCACACCCCCCATTTCCTCTCGGGCTTCTCGTCCTGTGCTCTCTGGGCTGGTGTCTCGGTGCAGGCAACAGCACCAGGTTGCAGTCCGGCAGCTGGAGCTGCTGCTGCAGGGAGATGGTGATGGGATGTGGGAGAGCTGGCAGCGCGATGCAGGAGAGACAGAGATGAGATACAAGGAGGACAGTGGTGGGATGCAGGAGAGAATGAGGTGGGATGCAGGAGAGAATGAGGTGGGATGCAGGAGAGAATGAGGTGGGATGCAGGAGAGAATGAGGTGGGATGCAGGAGAGAATGAGGTGGGATGCAGGAGAGAATGTGTTGGGATGCAGGAGAGAATGAGGTGGGATGCAGGAGAGATGGTGGTGGGACACAGGATAGAAAAAATTGCATGCAGGAGAGACTAAGGTGCCATGCGACTGTCCCATCCCCAGGTCACTGCCAGAGGGGAATAAAAGGTAGAGAGATTTTCCTGCTTGCCTAGTCCAAATTCCCCCTTGCTCCCTCCTGCCCTGTGCTGTTGGGGAGGACCCTCTAACAGTTGGGGGCACCTTTGGAATCCAGAGACCGTGGAGATGAGAGGAAGCAAGCAGGGGCTGTGTCTGTCTCCCCAGATCCACTAGGACCCGTGGGAGGACCCGGCCGCTTCGAGGAGGTTGAACCACTCGGTGCCTCATTCATCCCCAGCCAAAATGTTTGTTTGTGGGCAGAAAAGCCAGGACGAGGCTGTTTTACACTTTGTGTTTGCGAGCAGCTCGGTGAAGGCCCCGCGGTGCTGGGGCTGCCTGACATCCCTGGTGCCACCAGCCCCACTCGTGAGCCACAGCTGGAGTTACCGCCGGGATTCGCCGCAATCGTGTTTCATTTCAAGCCCCCCTGAGCCCCACCGAGCAGTTGGATGCAGCCGGAAAGGTGATTTATTTTTTTTTTTTATTCCCCCTCTCCTGTTTGCTTTTCGTGACACCCTTGCCAAAATAATCCTGATAATGTTACTTAAAAAAAAAAAAAAAGAAAGAGAGAAAGAAAGAAAGAAAGGAGGGGAAAAAAGGCAAGAAAGCAAGGGGAGAGCACTCAGCATCTCTGCTCGACTCCACGGCCTCCTGCAGAGTGAAATGGAGGCAAATAATGCCCTAAAGCTCGTTTTCCGAGAGTGCAATCAGCCTGCCTGGTTTGGAGAGGCTGCAGAGCTTGGTGCCGGGACGGCTACGGCTTCACCAACCCTGGAGCTGCTGGGCACCTGCCGGGGGGCACCAGACCACCCCGGTGCCCTCTTGGAGGAGAGCGAGGACACAGAGGCAGCGTGCGGCTCGGAGACAGACGCGGGTTTGTTAGTGGCTGTGGCACCTTGGGGATGGATTTTGCTCCTGGGGAGGTGGCAGCACATCCTCTGTGCCCTCCTCCTGTTTGCGTTGGCACAGGGGGAGCACCCACCAGGACCCCCGCGGCCTCATTGGCACATAGAATCTTAGAATCATAGAATCTTAGAGTCTTAGAATCATAGACTCATAGAATCTTAGAATCTTAGAGTCATAAAATCATAGAATCATAGAATCTTAGAGTCATAGAATCATAGAATCTTAGAGTCACAGAATCATAGAATCGTAGAATCATAGAATCACTAGGTTGGGAGGGAACCACTGGGTCATCGAGTCCAACCATCCCTATCAACCATCAAACCACGTCCCTCAGCACCTCATCCACCCGGCATGACGAAGCACTCAAGGTGATGGGGCAGGGATGCTGCGTGTGTGCTGGGGTGATGGTTAAGGGGTGTCTCACCCCATGGGGTGATGGTTGAGGGACTCTAGGCTCAGGCAGGGGCCCCCAGCCCCACCGCAGCCCCCAGCCCAGGCTCCCCCTGGGCACCTCCATCTTGAGGGAGCGCGGCCGCAGTGGTGGGAGCGTTCCCGAGGAACATTTGGGCGCATTCCCATAACCGAGTGCCACCAACTGCTGCGGCGGCGGGGCTGGAGCCCCCTCTCCAGCGCTGCTGTTTGCTTTGCAGCCTCCTTAGCCCCTATTGAGGCTTTTCAGCTCCGGCCCCTTCAGGGGGTTTAAGTAGGTAAAACCTGAGGAAGAGGCTATTTTCCTCCCTCCCTTTTGAGCCCTGCCTTGTGCCCAAAAGGCCCCCTTGTTTCACGCGTGCCAGTCACCTGGCTGGGCCCCCCAGCCCCTTTCTCTCCCAGCCTCCCCTTTCTTTCTCCTTTCTCTCTTTTGACTTTTCCAGGAGCCCTCGCTCTCCAAACGAGCTTCAGATTGGATCCAGATTGAGGTCCCTTTGTCTTTCAAGGGTTGTACTAAGCTAATTAAATGTGATCCCAACAAATAAACGCGGATCTCCCCATTACATTCAGGGCTGCCTTTCAGCCAGCACCGGGCGGCCCCTCGCCCCCTCCCGCTGAGCGCAGGGTCCCCCTCATTGAGTCCTGCCCATTGAAAGCTCTGCCAGCGTTTCTTTTGTGCCGGGGGTCTCCGAGCCCTTTTTCCATCAGAAAAGACCCCCAAACAGCAGCTCGGCCTTTGTCAGTTGGCAAGCAAAACGCCAAAGAAAAGCCCCCCTTGAATGCTTTAATAAATGACACATTTAGCAACTTCGGAGGCGCCTGGCTCCTGCGGCAGCCGCGGGGGCGCGATGATCCCTCCAACCCCCCCCTTCTCTCCGGCTCACGGGGTATTTCCAGCCCGTGGAGGTGTTGGGGTGCGAAGATCCCTCCAACCTCTCCTTCCCTCCGGCTCCCGAGGTATTTCCAGCCCGTGGAGGTGGAGGGGTGCCATGGTCCCTCCAGCCCCCGACGTGTTTGCAGGAGTGCAATGATCCCTCCAACCCCTTTCCCTCCAGCTCCCGAGGTATTTGCAGGGGTGTGATGAGCAATCCAACTCCTCTTTCCCTCCAGCTCCCGAGGTATTTCCATCCTGTGGAGGTGCAGGGGTGCGATGATCCCTCCAATCCCTCTTTCCCTCTTACTCCTGGTGCATTTGCAGGGGCGCGATGGTCCCTCCAACCCCTTTCCCTCCAGCTCCCGAGGTATTTCCATCGCATGGAGGTGTTGGGATGCTATGATCCTTCCAACCTCTCTTTCCCTCCAGCTCCCGAGGTATTTCCATCCCATGGAGGTGTTGGGGTGCTATGATCCCTCCAACCTCTCTTTCCCTCCAGCTCCGAGGTATTTGCAGGGGTGCGACGGTCCCTCCAACCCCTTTCCCTTCGGCTCCCGAGTTATTTGCAGGGATGTTAGGATCCCTCCAACCCCTTTCCCTCTGACTCCTGGGGCATTTGCAGGAGTGCAATGATCCCTCCAACCCCTTTCCCTCCAGCTCCCGAGATATTTCCATCCCATGGAGGTGCAGGGGTGTTATGATCCCTCCAATCCCTCTTTCCCTCCGATTCCTGGGGTATTTGCAGGGTTGCTATGGTCCCTCCAGCACCTTTCCTTCTGGCACCCGAGGTATTTGCAGGGGTGTTATGATCCTTCTAACCCCTCTTTCCCTCCAGCTCCCGAGCTATTTCCATCCCATGGAGGTGCGGGGGTGCTATGATCCCTTCAACCCCCCCTTTCCCTCCAGCTCCGGGGGTCTCTCCATCCCGTGGAGGCTCCAGGGATGCTGCCGAAGCATCTCCGGGGCTCGGGGGGCTCCGCTGGGGTCTCTCCATCCATCCCCGGTCCCGGAGCCGCGGGGAGCGCTCAGTGGGGCTCGGGGGCCGCTGAAGCTTTTTCGATCCGAACCCCCGAGTCCCTCCGCTTATTATCAACGTCGACAAATCCCAAACCGTCTTTAATGCCACCCCGGCCCGCGCTGGACTTTTCTCAGCTCCACTAATATCTTTTTAATGACTTCGGGAGGGGGGCAGCTCTGCCCTAGAGCCTGGGCTGCTCCAAACAGATGTTGGGGCAGAGGGAGGGAGGGGGGGATGCTCTTCCCTGCCAGGGACTTTCTTCTCGAGTTCAAACGGGAAGGGACCTTTCAATCACCGCTAAAAATGTATTTCTCCCCGCTGAACAATGGGCTCCTTTCTGCGCCCCGGGGGGACTCGGTTGCGATCGCGTTTCTGCTGCCGGGGATGAGAAAACCTCCGGGTTCAAGGCAGGAAAACTCAGTTCCGAAAAGAGCTTTTTCCCTGCTCCGGTTATTTCGTAGCTCCGCATCTTCCCCTCCTTAACAGAAGAAAAAAAATAAAAAAATAAAAAAAAATTTAAAAAATCGTAATTACAGAGAAATAACAATAATCTGCGGCTGTCGCCGTTCCCCAGGAGCCGCCAGCAGGTTTTTTCCGAGCAGTTTGCGGGGTTGGAGAAGGATTCTCGGCTGCCTCTGGCCCGGGGCAGCGGCGGCCCCACAAGAGTTAAATTTTAAAGCAAATCAAATTCCCATTGGCCACTGTATATTATCTCAGCAGTCTTCATTTGATACCTCTTTAATACAGAAAGGAGCTTTTCAAGCCCCTTTTCTCTCTTTTCTCCCCGCCACTCTTTAAGAGCAATAAATGTTCAACTGCAATAACTATAAATCAATCTCCGCTCTGTTCAAATCCTATTCATGCGAAGGGCTGGAAGAGGGGAGAGAGCTGCCCCCCCTCCCTCCCGCCCCCCAAAAAGCAGCTGCTGGGCTCTAATCTCCTTTCTTGCACTGTCATTCACCCTCATTTTTCCTCCATCACCCCATCCCTGCGATCTTTTCTTGTTTTGCTTTTCTTTTCTCTCTTTGCTGCATTATGATCCCATGTCTCCCCTCATCAGACCCCAACCTTGTCCAGATCCTGACCATCCCCTTGTAGGCTGTGAAAGAAAAGAAGAGTCCATGGATGTCAAATTGGTCTCAAAAAGACCATGAAAGATTGATTTGCTCCACTTTTCTTCTGCCTGACATTATTTCTGAGGGTCCTGAATGGGAAACCAGAAAGTCTGGGACTGGAATAAAGATGTTCTCTCTGTAAGGGGGAGACGGAGGGGGGAAAATGCCCATTTACTCCTGGCCCATCAACCCTGCAAAACAGAGAAAAAGAAAAGAGGACTGTGGCTATTCAGAGTCAGAGCAATATGTACACCTCCCAACAATATGCCAATATACTGAGGGCTTCTCTATTAACACCCATGAATATTAAAGTGCTCACTAAACGCTCAGAAGGAACTTTGGGAATATACACATGAAAATACAAGCAGCATTGTGAGGGACCCAGGACAATGGGGAGGCGATAATGGCCCTTCTCTATTAACAGCCATGAATATTAAACTTGTTTCCTCTTAAATGTTAAAAAGGAGGGAGAGCTGCGATATTAAAAAAAGAGAAACACACCCCCCCACACACCAAAGCCTTCCTAGGAGCGGGGAGAAGCTTTGGGAAACAGCTGGGGATATTTAAAACCACGCAGAAAATGGATTTTTTTTTTTCCCCTCTCCACACATCTTTTCACCCTCCCTCTCTCCGAATCCCCTCACCGGAGGTTTCAAAGAGAATCTGATTTTTAATTTTTTTTAATTATTTTTATTTTAGCCCGGGATAACCTGTTGTGTTTGCTGGGGAGGGGAAAAAAAAAATGCACTCCGAGGGCATCGCTTGCCTCGGAAACGCGATGAGAAAGCTTTCCACCTGATGCTTTATATTTAGCGAACCTGAAATATTCACACGCCGCGGCGACTCCGAAGAACCGGAGTCCAGGAAAAAAAAAGAAAAAAACAAAATAAATTCATTTTTTACGCAAATTAAGCCCCAAATGGAACCCTGACAGGTGATGAACCTCCCCTTGCTAGGGCAGCGCTGCCTCTCTCCGGGCAAACACCCTCGAGCAGCCGCGGATTTGGGTTGATTCCTGAAATTTGCGCCTCTTCTTGGTTTAATTGGAAGGATCGCACCTGGGTTGTAGCATCTCTTTCTCCAGGCAGCCCTGCCGAGGTTCTCCCCATAAAATACCCTCTCGGGGGGCAGGAATAGGGGGGTTAAGGGGGTCTGGGGGTTCTCGGCTCCTTCTCCGGACCCGGCTGGGACCCTGCGGGGCTGCTCGGGGCTTTGGGGTCGCAGGAGCTCGAGCTTTGAGTGCTGGAGGAATTTGGGGGCCAGTCCTTTTTCTCTCCCCAGCCCTTTACAGCCCCTCGGTCCCCATGAAAATCAAAAGAACAAGGCTGAGGAGAAGGGCTCTAAGCTCCGACACAGCAGGATTGGGTTTAAATCCAGGAAAGATTAACCCTTTGCTGAGCCGGCGAAGCTTCAGGCCCTGGGGGGGGGGTGCTGAGGGAGCTCTGGGTTTGTGGGGGCCGCCCTGGAGCCACGATGATGGGGGACAAGGTCTCGGCGTGGGCACCGGGGTTATTTTGGGGGATGCAGAGCCCCGGAGACGCTGCAGCCTCCCCCGATTCGGGGGTCCGGCCCTGGGGGGACCCAGCAGGACACGGTTTGCCCCCCAACGGGAGGTGGGGGAGCCTCCCCGGCTCCTTCCACCTGTGGGTGCAATTCCCGGCCCTTCCCACCTTCCCAATGGGAAAAGCAGCGGGGATGGAGGTTTGAGGACTTGGCTGCAAGCTGAGGGGCGTCCCCGACCCCTCATCTCCCCCGGTTCTGGGTTTGGGGACCCCGCCCGGGCTCCGCGGGGGCAGCGCCGCCTCGTCCCGGCTCTTCCCGACGGGGATGGGGAGCGGGGAGCCGCGGCGGCTCGGGACCCTCCCGAGAGCCCCCGGCCCGTTCCCCGAGGGGGAAAGGGACCCAAAGCCGCCGAGGAACGCGAGCTGGAGGCGTCGGGGCCGCCGATTTCGTTGTAGAGCGCAGCGGCCCCGAAGAGCCGCGTTTCTATCCCAAAACGAGCGCGGGGGCCGGGAGGGGAGCAGGGCTGGCTGGGACCGTGCCCGGGGCTGCGTTCAGTCCCTGGGGCACCCGAGGGGGCGTTTGGGTCTCTTTCGTTCCTTTTTCACCCTTGCCCGGCTGCTGGTCGGGGGCAGATGCTCGGATTTGCCTTTGCCTGGACCCCGGGCTGAGCCGGTGCCTCCGTATATGTGTCTATGCGTGTGTAAATATGTGTATATGTGTGTGTGTATGTGTGTGTGCTCGCCCCGTCCCTCCCTCCAGCCACCCCCCACCCCCGGGGAGGGGAGGGAAGGAGGGGAGAAAAGAAGGGGGGTGGGAGTGGGGGGGCGCTCCGACGGCTCGCCTCGCTCCGGCAGCCCCAGTTTCCTCGCTAACGTCAGGGAGGTCATTAATAACCAATTAGGAGGGTCAATGAAGCTCATATATAGCCGGGCGGGAGCCGCCGAGCCGCACGGAGCCCGGGCCGCCGCCTCGCCCCCATGATGGGCTCGGTGCTGCCCGCAGAAGCCCTGGTGCTCAAGCCCGGGCTGAAGCCGCAGGGGCTCTCCCTGGCCGAGGTGATCACCTCCGACATCCTCCACAGCTTCCTCTACGGCCGCTGGAGAAACGTCCTGGGCGAGCAGCTCTTCGAGGAGAAGAGCAGCCCCAAGACCGCCTTCACGGCCGAGGTCCTGGCTCAATCCTTCTCCGGAGGTGAGTGGCGGCACCGGGCCCCCCCGGACCCTCCCATCACCCCAGGACCCGCACCCGGGGCTGGGATGCGGCTCCTGGTACCCAGTGTTGGTTGGGATGCGGCTCCTGGTACACAGTGTTTGTCGGGATGCGAATCCCTGAGCACCTGGGGCTGGGATGCTGCTCCTGGTACCCAATGTTTGTTGGGATGCGGCTCCTAGTCCCCAGTGTTTGTTGGGATGCGGCTCCCTGAGCACCCGGGACTGGGATGCGGCTCCCGGTCCCCAATGTTGGGATGCGACTCGTGGTACCCACTGTTGGGATGCGGCTTTTGAGTCCCTGGTGCTGGGATGCAGCCCCTGGGTACCCTCCGCTGGGATGCGGTGTTGGGATGCGACTCGTGGTACCCGGGGCTGGGATGCGGCTCCCGGCTCTCCCCAGGCGTGTAATAGCAGTTGACTGGGGAAGAAGGGCTTTAAATTCATTTGGTTAACTTAGGCTTGACCTGAGAAAGTTCCCACTTAAACCGCGGGCTGGGGAGGGGGTCGGGGGGGCCGGGCAGCCCCGCATTCAGCCGCCCGGGACAATATCTTTTCTCTCGCCCCAGCATCGCCGGGGCGTCCCGGCTCCCTTTTCCCCCTCTCGGATTTCTGTTCCTCTCTTAATTTACCATGAAGGCTAATTCCATTTCCATTCACGATATGTCAACCATCTCATCTCCCCATTTTGTAAGAGGAATTCCTGGGCCCTTTTAAACAAGCCCTCGCGCCATTCAGGCACAATGTACCGCTACAGCATTCCTAAAGGACTAATGAATTTAGAATTAGCAATTTCTTTCTAGTTGAGTTTAATGAATGCAGATCACTTTAACAGCATGACAAATTGCTGGATGGGCCGAAATAGACACCATTTAACCCCCTTTCTCAGCCTCGCTCCCTCGCCCGGCCCGGGCTGCTTTTCCCAGGTACCTCCTCAATGCCCCGGGGGGAACCTTGTAGCGCTTTGTAGGAGCCCGGTTGGGCGTTTAAAAAAGCTCAGAGCCGGGATTTGGGCTGGGGAGGGCGAGGAATCCCCGCTGCCCCCCCTTCTCGCTGGGGTGGGATGGGGGGTCCCCGTTCCGAGCCCTCTCCCTCCGCTCGCAGAGGTGCAGAAGCTCTCCAGCCTGGTGCTGCCGTCGGAAGTGATCATCGCGCAGAGCTCCATCCCCGGGGAAGGGCTCGGCATCTTCTCCAAGACCTGGATCAAGGCCGGCACCGAGATGGGACCGTTCACGGGCAGGGTCATCTCTCCGGAGCATGTGGACCTGTGCAAGAACAACAACCTCATGTGGGAGGTAACGACATCCCCCTCACACGTATCCCTTCAGCCCCAGCTGGAACGGGGAGAAGTGGGGACTGGGGGGGCTTTGTCCTGTCCTCGCCGTGCCTCGATTTCCCTGTTCATACAGAGATCCGGCTCCTCCAGGGCTGGTGAGTGCAGGAAACCCTAGGGTGGGAGATGGACAAGGCATCTTCAGCTCTCAGGGTGCACCCAGCACTCAGAGGAGCCCCCAGATCATAGAATCATAGAATCACCAGGTTGGAAGAGACCCACCGGATCATCGAGTCAAACCATTCCTATCGAACACTAAACCACGTCCCTCAGCACCTCGTCCACCCGTGCCTTAAACCCCTCCAGGGAAGGTGACTCAACCCCCTCCCTGGGCAGCCTCTGCCAGTGCCCAATGACCCTTTCTGTGAAAAATTTTTTCCTAATGTTTGGCCTGCTGCCCGACGCAGCAGGATCACACCCTGCCCTGCCCTTCCCCATCGTGGTGAAACCCCTGGCTGGCAGCTGCCTGCACCCCACACAGCGGGCAAGACCAGCTCTCTCCCATCCCCGCTTTGCCCCAGCCCCTGAGTGAAGCCCCAGGGTTACGGGGGGATCTCAGCTCCCGGGACATCACGCATTAATGCCAGCCAGCAGAGGGGAGCTTTCCTCTTTTTATTTTGTTCCACTGAGTATCAGATTTACACTTTTAAACTGTTATTATTTATTATCATTATAATTTTATGCCTAATAGAAGCTTGACTCGCCTTTCCTGCCACTCTGCCAAGCACCTTCCCCTGAAGGTCAGGTCTTCCTCCTCTACCCAGGGATGCTCTTACTCCCTCTGGCAGCTGCTGGCAGGAAGGAGGTTGAGGCAGAGAGCTGGGTTATCAGGTGGGCAGGGGCTGATAGGCTATGAGAGCAGGGCATCCTTCCTCAGCCCCACTGCGGATGTGTGGTCCAGCACCGCAAGGAGGACAAATTCAGGCGTCTCCCATCTGCAGGCAGCAGCTCCTGGCTACTGGCAGGCTTTCTGCCCCCATGCTGTGCTGGCGTTGAGCTTGGTACCGGCCCAAGACTTGTTTCTCAGAGCTTCCCCAGCACCATGATCCCATGCAGGAGGTGGAGAGGCTTGGTCCGTTGCAGGCAGCATCGCTACCAACTGCTCTCTTCCCCTCGCAGGTCTTCAACGAAGACGGTACAGTGCGCTACTTCATTGATGCCAGCCAGGAGGACCACCGCAGCTGGATGACCTACATCAAATGTGCGCGGAATGAGCAGGAGCAGAACCTGGAGGTGGTCCAGATTGGGAACAGCATCTTCTACAAGGCCATTGAGGTAAGCAGGGAGGCAGCAAGGCAGCCACAGAAGGGAAGCGGGGCACTGAGACACACACCCCCGCCGGTCCTCCCAGACCCGCCCTTGTTCTTCGGGCTGGTGCTGGGTCGTTTGTGGGGGCACAGGGTGGCTTAGCTGTCCCCGGCACCCAGATCCACTGGGACAGGTAGGCAATGCAGAAAAGGACCATTGCATGGGCTTTAGGGAGCAAGAAAGTGCCCTCTCTGTCCCCTTTTAGTGGGCTTATGCAGTGACATGTTAGCAGAGGGAGAGAAAATGCTGCCTGAGGTTTGGGGTGTAAAGCATGAAGAGTGCTGCAATCCTGGCTCAGACGGGGCTTTGAGCAGGAGCAGGGGTTTGATGATCTTTTGAAAGATGGGATTTTGTGCAGAACCAGCTTCTCTGTAGCAGGGAAGAGTTTGGGGGCACCTCTGAAACCAGGCACTGAGTGCAGGCTGTGCACCCTGGGGTCACAAATGGCTCAGGGCGTAAATGGAGCATGAGAGTAGGAGCCAGGCAGGGAGCTGCAGAGCAGGCAGGGTGCGGCACTGGGATGGCTGTGCCTTCTCGGGCTTTCTGCAGCGAAAGGGGAAGGGACTCATCCTGCTCAGCTCATCCATACGCTCCCGCATGAAGCACTGGTGGGTGCTGGTCTGGCAGGGAGCAGGGATCCCAGTGGTGCCCCAGAGCACAGGCTGCTGCGCTAATGGTTGAAGTCTGGAGGTACCCACAGCTACCTGCAGAAGACGGGATGGAGGTGGGTGTCCAGCTCCCTGGTTTTATTCATGCCAAATCATACAAATCACGCAGTGCGAGCGGTGTGACAGTGGGGACCCGCTCTGCTCGTGTCATGTCCCCATAACCTGATGCTGTTGTAGGTGCAAGGAGGTGGTAGTTCATGGTGGTGTCCCCGTGCCACTGCTTCAGCCCAGGGTCATGAGGGAACATGTCCCATTCCAGCCCAGCTCTGTGGAGCTTCCCCTTTCCAGTGTTGGGTCCAGAGTTTCGCATACTTGGGAGTGTGGGCTCATGTGGCTGCTCACAGCTGGGAAAGGGTCTTAGCTGGGAAAGGATGCAAGTACCTGCTGGTTCTGTGGGCAAGTGCAGCTCCCTGCATCTATCTGGGCTCCTGCGCTGCTTACAGAGGAGCAGATACTCAAATGCCCCATGGCACAGGACCATGGCCCAATCCTGCATCAAGCCAGCATCAGGGCTGGGTTCAGAATCGCCGCAGAGGGATGGGAAAGGCAAGTAGCTGTCTGAGAAGAGAACAGGTATTATCTTCTGCTGTAGAAGAAGTCCCGTGTGCCTCTTGGGGCTCTGTCTCCTTTCCCTGTACAGCGCTGCAAGCAAGAGCCCCAAGCGCTCTGTCCTGCTCTCCCCATCTTGGACACCCCTCTGTAGGCTCCAGCTGTACCCGGTTTTAACACCTGATATTCTTGTGGGCAGCTGTGCTGGTTGGGACAGCAGTTTAATTGCTTTTTATTGCTTCTTATTACAGTTCTTAAATTATGCAAAGTAGCAAAATAATTCTAGGTAGCTGTGATGTAATTAGGACCACACCTTGTGTGTGCATGGATGACGGAGCAGGCGAGCTGACTTTCGGGGAGGTGCACGTAAGAGGTTCTACGCAGTCACGGTGAATCTGCAGGCTTGCTCCCAGGGCTGAAGCAGCGAGTGCTGGAGCAGGATTAATTTAATTCCCTTGGTATAAGTAGCGAAGTTGAAATGTTGAGAGCACTGAATCCCAAGTGATGGGGAGGTGAACGTGGGGATGAGGGTGCCTGCTGTCACATCATGGTGTGTTCCTGGGCACGGCAGGTGCCCGGCCACGCTGCTGCTCCCGCTGGGTCAGCACGGATCCCTCTGTGCCGGGAGGAGCAGAATGGGCCAGGGTTTTCCATGGCAGAATGTGAGGAAGGGAAGCGTGGAGCTTGTGAGGAGCCGAGTCACAACCAGGCACGACAGGTCAAGGTTCTGCATCTTTTGCGGGCTTACTATTCCTGCCTGTGCCTACAGAACGTCCCTGCAGGCACGCACACAAGCAGTCCAGAAACAATTGGTTTTCAGTCGCTGGGGTTTGTGAATGCAACAAGAAAAGGAAAAGCAAAAGAAGACTTTCCCCTTTTGCAGTTCTGTCTCCACTCATTAAATCCTTAGTGTGAGGCACACAAATACAGCACCTCAGACCAGAGCGAGCTCCTGCCTTGTTGCTCGCAGCTCCTGCCTTGCCACCTCCCTCACCACAAATCCTGCACAGAGAGCCCAAGACCAGCTGGAAAAGCCCAGTCTCAGGCAGGGTACCCAAACACCGACCTAAACTTAGCGGTGCCCTCTCTCAGCAGCACACGTGTCCCTGCAGGGGCACTGTCACCCTCTGACCCCACCAGCCCAGTATCTCTTAGGATGCCTTTCTCACCTAGCCACCTCAAAATCGGATTTATTGAGTGCCTTTCTCACTGTTGGCCTTTAATATTTTCATTTAATATTTGGCCTTTAATATTTAATATTTTCATGCATTTTGCCTGTTCCTGCCCTTACTTGCTAGTTTGTTTTTCTCACCCTCTCCCTCAGCAATTCCCGCTGCTGGCAAATAAAGAGACGGCAGCAAGTTTTGGCCTTTGAGCTGAAGGCAGAGAGGTTCTTGGGGTGCAATTTAAATTGCTTTGGGGTGTATGCACATGAGTGCTCACCCACTACTGGCATAGATGCTCCAGCAGAATAAAACATGCACGCACACATGTATGCAGGCATGCAATATGATTTATCCTTTCGGCAATGTTTTATTCTATTTGCTTGTATTAAAAATAATTCACTTTCTGTTAAGAGAAAACAATGCAGAGAAGCAGCCCTGATTTGGGGTGCAAAATGATATCACCTTTCCCTGCTTCCCAAATTCCTACTCTGCAGCCCTAGTGAGGTCTTTATACAAATGGACACTTAAAAATATGAAATCAAAACTCCCACTGCTTTCAGATGTTTTAAATTGGGCATGTTTTCAGTGCCTAGGTGATCTAACTTAGTATCTGTATTTCATGTGGATGATGCTTTTCTTCGGCTACTCTGTGTGTGGAAAACCGACCTCTGAATCAGGCAACTTTCCCATTTGTAGTTTAGGTTCGCGGCACTGGGGACTGAAAAGGAAAAATTCTGTGCATGTTTTTTTATGAAGGGATGTTGTAGTTAGTGTTGTTTGAACGGGTGTGAGAGCATCCTTCCTCCCAGCCGCAGCTGCTGTGCGTAGGGATGCTTGCTCTGGCTGCCCCGGCAGTGTGGGAACACAATGGGAACAACAGGAGAAGAAGTGCCATCATTTCAGGGAAACAGGAGCATGAGTGGTGCAAAAGCCTTTCCCAGAAGCTATAGATCATCTCCTGGGGCTGCTGCAGGCACCAGGGCATTGGTGTGGGATGTAGGCAGCCTCTTGCACCGGAGCCACGCTGTCCTAGAGCAGCCCACAAGCTCTCCTCTGCTCCCTGGGCTGATAAACCTTTTGCTGGTGTATCTGCATTTCTACCTGCTAAAATAAACCCCAGCAGGGCTGGGCAGGAGATGCTGCCTGTGCCCTACAGCGGGACGGTGCTGGTGGTTCCATCCAGAGTTGAAATGCTCTGCAGGAGCATCAAACCAGGGTTCTGTGTCATAGCTCCCTGCTTCAGTCTCTGTCACTTGTGCCTTGCTGCCGTTCATGGGTCTACAAATGGCTTATTTGTCTGCGTCCTCATCTTCCCCAAGCTGCAGTGGAGTCCTTCACTCCAGAGAGCCCAGCTCTGTAGATGTTTATTTGTCTGTCATGTTATTTGTGGTCCAGCTTAGGGGAGACCACAGAGCAGCTCTGTGCCAGCGCCGAGCTGTGCCACCGCCTCCAGTGCTGCAGCCCAGACTGTGCTGGGGACCAGTGGCAGGTTCCAGAGGCAGCAGGGTCTTCCAGGAGATGGGATGTGGCCAGGGTAGGTCCGAAGTGACCAGCTGAGGATGCATGTTCCTTGCCCCTCCCTACACCCCCGTCTGTATCTCTCTTTCTAGATGATTCCCCCGGACCAAGAGCTGCTGGTCTGGTATGGGAACTCCCACAACACCTTCCTGGGCATCCCGGGTGTGCCAGGGCTGGAAGAGGAGCAGAAAAAGAACAAGCATGGTAAGTAACAATGGAAACATTGGGTGCAGCATCCCTGCCCATTCTCCGTTCACCCTGTCCTCAGCTCCCAGGGGATGTGTCAGATCCCCCAGCTCTCTGGGGACAAACACAGGGACTATGAGACAGCTCTGCTTGCAGCACAGGTTGGGGAAAAGAGTTTTTTGTGCCTGTCTATAGGGGAGACGGGTTGGTTCGAGTATTCCCCCTCACCTAAATTTGAGTGAGTCCCTTCCCAGCTCTGGCTTGACCCAAAAGCCCAAAGTGCCAGCTTCTAACCCTGCTCTGTGCCCAGGCTGGGGGGTTCTCTGTGCCCAGGATGGGAGTCTGTGCTCACGGGCATCCTCAGCAAGTAGAGGAGCCAGCAAGGGGGCACGGGGTGGTTATTCAGTGACGCAGCGAGCTGGGGAGGGGTGAGCTTCTGTGCTGGAGGGCAGTGCCTGACCATCCTCTGTTGTCCCCAGAGGATTTCCACGCGGTAGAGACGGGGGCCAGCACGACGGGGCGCATGCGCTGCGTCATCTGCCACCGTGGCTTCAACTCCCGCAGCAACCTGCGCTCCCACATGCGCATCCACACCCTGGACAAGCCCTTCGTGTGTCGCTTCTGCAACCGTCGCTTCAGCCAGTCCTCCACCCTCCGCAACCACGTCCGCTTGCACACTGGCGAGCGCCCCTACAAGTGCCAGGTTTGCCAAAGTGCCTATTCCCAGCTCGCCGGGTTGCGGGCGCACCAGAAAAGCGCCCGCCACCGGCCCCCCAACGCCTCCCTGCAGGCTCACTCGCCAGCCCTGCCCGTGCCCCATCCTGCTTCCCTGGCCCATCACATCCCCACCATGGTGCTGTGAGCCCTGGCGCGGCAGCGGGTTTTTGGACAGCAAAGACTGGCACTGAGACATGCCATGAGCTGGGGGCGTTGGCCCTTGGTGGAGCTGGAGGGCAGAGGCAGGGCTGCTTTGTGCATTACAGGGTTATTTTTTGAGTGTCACCGTTTCCATGGGGTTTCAGCAGGCTGCTTGGTAAGCGAGGGACCCCCCCTCAGCTCTGGAAGCTGCCGGTGAGAGATCCTCCCTGAGGAGATGTGGTGTAGGGTGGGCTGCTGGTCCCCAGGGTTGGCAGGAGAGAGGGGTGAAGGGACACAGTAGGATGTCCAGCGTGGATTTGCTGGTGCACTGGAGGACGTCTGGGACAGCCTAAAATCTGGTCCTGGCTGAGTCCTGGCTGGGTTTTACAGATGGAAGAAAGCTAGCTCTTATCCCTCCTCCTCTGCTCCAGCAAGTGCCCAGGAGAAATGTGTGTCCCCTTAAAAAGCTGGCATAGCCCCAGTGTGGTCACCCCATCCTCTCTACCCCAGGGGCAGCTTTGCTTTGGTGGCTCTTTCCAAGGGACACATTTCCCTCCTGAGGAGCCCTGATTTAGCAGATGGTCACGTTTCATCCCCGAAATCCCCTTGCCTGCCCTCCTCCAGCCCGAGCCACACGCTGAGGTTTGCCCCACACCTCCGAGCAGTGCCATGGGCGGAGGGGACAGTCCCAGCACGACGTGCCAGCTGGAAATGCTCATCCACAGGCAGGTTTTGTGGGGAACCTTGTGCTCTGCTGGGCTGTGCCTGCTCCAGCTCTGGGAGGACCAGCTCCCCAGAGCCCTGAGGGAACATTCTGGCTGTTATCACACTTCTGCTGCCCTCTGGGGACAGGGAAAACCAGTCCCTGGGCCAGGTCTGTCCCCAAGGACAACTCTAAGCGCCCTCTGGAGTCCTGCCACATGCGAGAAGAGGGCCGTGTATCATAAAGCTTAAAAGAAGGTATTCTAATATTAATTATAAGTCTAAGATGTATAAAGTTCTCACAAACTGTGTTTTACTTCCAGAAAAGAACTGAACTGTCACTTTAACTTTGTAAATATTTATGAAAACATTATTTACAAAACTTTGATATTATATATTATTTGATTGTATATGTACACAGTGTAAATACATTTGTACCTCTCTCTTGTATTCTAAATAAAAATGACTTGGAACATTTATCATTTAGAAGATGGATGGTTTGAAGAGATTTCTTTTGGGATGTGCTGGGCCCAGGATGCAGTGGTTGGGATCAGTAAATAAGGAGATGTAGCACCGTTTGTTGGACCAAAGAGTGCAGTTGGGGAGAGGGAAGATCAATTTTGGGGAAACCAAGCCCTTTGGCAGGTCTAAAAGAGAAGGGGCAAGAGCAACTTAAGCTCCTCCCTATGTCCACACATAAGGTGTCTTATCGGAAGCAGCTGCTGCTGAACACTCTTGGATACATTCTATGAAACAATAGCCTTATTTTGGCTGTAATTAGGTACAGGTGCTGGTCTTGCTTGACAGAACAAGGTTTGATTTTGGTCTGGAGGAAGCGAAGCATCTGCTGAAGGTCACCGCTGGCGGCTTTTTCCTTGGTGTCCTATCACTACAAGCCTTCTTGAGCACTCCCTTCCCCAGCTTTCCTGCAGCCCCTTCAGGTACTGGAAGGTCACTATAAGGTCTCCTTGGAGCCTTCTCTTCTGCAGGCTGAACAAGCCCAGCTCTCTCAGCCTATCCTTGTATGGAAGGTGCTCCAGCCCTCAGATAATCCTTGTAGCCTCCTCTGGACCCATTCCAACAGCTCCATCTCTTTTTTATGTTAGGAATTCCAGAACTGGACACGATACTCCAGATGAGGTCTCACAAGAGAGGAATAGAGGGGGCAGAATCCCCTCCCTCGCCCTGCTGGCCACGCTGCTTTGGATGCAGCCCAGGACACGGTTGGTTTCTGGGCTGTGAGCGTACGTTGCTGGCTCATGTCGAGCTTCTCATCCCCCAGCACTCCAAGTCCTTCTCCTCAGGGCTGCTCCCATCACATCATCCCCCAGGGATTGCCCTGACCCACGTGGAGGACCTCGCACTTGGCTTCGTTGGACCTCAGGAGTTCGTACAGCCCCTCTGTTCGCAGCCTTTCCCCGTCTCAAATGCAAAGTCAGGCGGAGCTGGCTCCGAAGCTCCAAATTAGCAAGAGATTTGACTGGAGAAGAGGAGGCTGAGGGGTGACCTCATTGCTCTCTACAACTACCTGAAAGGAGGTTGTAGAGAGGAGGGAGCTGGCCTCTTCTTCCAAGTGACAGGGGACAGGACGAGAGGGAATGGCCTCAAGCTCCACCAGGGGAGGTTCAGGCTAGACGTTAGGAAAAAATTCTTTACAGAAAGGGTCATTGGGCACTGGAACAGGCTGCCCAGGGAGGGGGTTGAGTCACCTTCCCTGGAGGGGTTTAAGGGACGGGTGGATGAGGTGCTAAGGGGCATGGTTTAGTGTTTGATAGGAATGGTTGGTCTCGATGATCCGGTGGGTCTCTTCCAACCTGGTGATTCTGTGATTCTGTGATTCTGCTGTGAGGTTCACAACAGCATTAAAATGAGTCCTTGGAAGCAACAGAATATGCACAAGATTCCTGGGAAAATTTATCCATGTGCGTGGAAGTGGGAAATCCATCCTGTCCCAGCTCTTGCCTTATGGCCTCAAGCTCCGCCAGGGGAGGTTCGGGCTGAACATTAGGAAAAAATTTTTCATGGAAAGGGTCATTGGGCACTGGCAGAGGCTGCCCAGGGAGGGGGTTGAGTCACCTTCCCTGGAGGGGTTTAAGGGACGGGTGGATGAGGTGCTGAGGGACATGGTTTAGTGTTTGATGGGAATGGTTGGACTCTATGATCCGATGGATCTTTTCCAACCTGGTGATTCTATGATTCTATGATGGATGCAGATCACCCCCTCGCGTTGCCCAGCACTCATAAAGGACGCTTGCTTTGTAAAACTCCAAAACGAGCCTCAGGGAGTTTATTTGCTGGCATTTTCTGTACAAGCCAGGCAGGGCGCGCTCTCACGGGGAGGGTGAGGCACCCTGCCCGCACTAAACATGTCCGCCCTTCCCCTCGCTTCTCAACGCGGTGAAGCCCGTATGTCCCTTTCCTGCCAGGAACCAAAATGGCCGTCCATGACCGCCGCCCTTATTGAAGATGGCGCCTCAGCCGCGCCGTCGCCAGCTCCCATCATGGCGGGCGGAAGTGACGGCGGGCCCCGCGCCGCCAAGATGGCGGCGATCAGCATGAGGCTGCCGGTGGTGCGAAAGCTCGTGGGGCCCAGCGCGCCCCGGGGCGGCGAGAAACACCTGGTGGCGCCGGGGGACACGATCACCACCGACACGGGATACATGAGGTGGGGCTGCGGTAGCGAAAATGCTGGCAAAGCGACTCCCTGAGGCTCGTTTTGGGGTTTTAGAAAGCGTGGGAGTTAAATGGTTTAAGTTTCGCTGCGGCTGGTTCGTGCGTTCAGTGATCTTGTGGTATAAAGAAAAAATTCTTCACAGAAAGGGTGATTGGGAACTGGAACAGGCTGCCCAGGGAGGGGGTTGAGTCACCTTCCCTGGAGGGGTTTAAGGGACGGGTGGACGAGGTGCTGAGGGACATGGTTTAGTGATTGATGGGAATGGTTGGACTCGATGATCCAGTGGGTCTCTTCCAACCTGGTGATTCTATGATTCTATGATAAATCTGTCTTGTGTCAAGAGAGAATATGCAGGCAGTCTTCAGACATGGATAAATAACCTGAAAGAATAAACACTCTCTTAGAGTTGCAAGAATTTATCGATCATAGAATAGTTTGGGTTGGAAGGGACCGTAAAGACCATCCAGTTCCATCCCCTGTGATGGGCAGGGACGTTCCACTAGATGAGGCTGCCCAGGACCCCTCCAACCTGGCCTTGAATTGATATATTTCGTTTTCTTGTGAAAAGTTTTAGGTCAAGGGATAACCTGGCTTAGGGCAGCAAGAACTTATTTACGTGCTTAATTGACTTGTGAGATGGGGTTTTCTTGGGTCAAGAGATAACCGCCTCTGGTATTGTGTCCAGTTCTGGAATCCTCAACATAAGAAGGAGGTGGAACTGTTGGAACGGGTCCAGAGGAGGCTACAAAGATCCAAGGGCTGGAGCACCTCCCATACGGGCACAGGCTGAGAGTTGGGGCTGTTCAGCCTGGAGAAGAGAAGGCTTTGAGGAGATCTTAGAGCGACCTTCCAGTACCTGAAGGGGCTACAAGAAACCTGGGGAGGGGCTGTTTACAAAGGCTTGTGGTGATAGGACTAGGGGCAACAGGTATAAACTGGAGAGGGGCAGATTTGGACTGGACATAAGGAGGAATTTCTTCACCATGAGAGTGGGGAGGCCCTGGCCCAGGTTGCCCAGGGAAGCTGTGGCTGCCCCATCCCTGGAGGTGTTCCAGGCCAGGTCACATGAGGCTTGGGCAGCCTGATCCAGCGGGAGGTGTCCCTGCCCATGACAGGGGTGGAACTGGATGGGCTTTAAAATCCCTTCCAGCCCAGACCATTCTATGATTCTATGACCTGAAGGGAGTCTCTAGACAGAGTTGGATAACCTAAAAAAATAAACATTCTTTAAGCACTTACATGCTTTTTTTGTCTAAAACTGGTATATCTACCTACTGCTTTTGTAAGATGGCATGCCTGTTTTCGAAGGACATCCAATTCAGCGCTGAATTGTAAAAAAATCTGGGACAGAATGGATTTTCCACTTCCGTGCATACGGATAAATTCTCCCAGTAATCTTGTGCATATTCTATTGCTTTCCAAGGACTCGTTTTAATGTTGTTATGAACCTCACAACTGTCGGATCTCTTGCTGATTTGGAGCTTTGGCTCCAGCTCTGCCTGACCTTGCCTTTGAGCTGGGAAAAGGCTGCAAACAGCAGGGGTTCCAGCAGACACCTCTGTTTGGCACAGATCACACTGAGCATGAGGCGTTATCACTGCCGAAGAATGGGGATGTGCTCTGGCACTCCTCATGTGTCTTTTCTCTCCGCAGGGGCCATGGCACCTACGTGGAGGACGATAAGCTCATCGCCTCAGTGGCCGGCGTTGTGGAGAGGGTCAACAAGCTGGTGTGTGTCAAAGCACTGAAGACAAGGTGAGTGTGATGCCTGCTGCCTTTGTGTGGTGTGAGACCTGCTGCTCCACACTGGTGAAACTTCACCTGAGCCCTGCATCCAGATCTGGGGTCCTCAGCACAAGAGGAACATGGAGCTGTTGGAGCAAGTACAGAGGAGGCCACAGAGATGATCCAAGGGCTGAAGCACCTCCCCTGCAAGAACAGGCTGAGAGAGTTGAGGTTGTTCAGTCTGGAGAAGAGAAGGCTCTGGGGAGACCTTAGAGCAGCTTCCAGTACTGAAAAGGGCTCCAGGAAAGTTGAGGAGAGGCTCTTTATCAGACAGTGCAGGGATCAGACAAGGGGAGCAGTTTTAAGGTGAAAGAGGGGAGATTTAAGTGAGGTCTTAGGAAGAAATTCTTTACCTTGAGGGTGGGGAGGCACTGGCTTAGGTTGCCCAGAGAAGTCGTGGCTGCCCCATCCCTGGAGGTGTTCAAGGCCAGGTTGGATGTGGCTTTGAGCAACCTGATCCTGTAGGTGGTGTCCCTGCCCATGGCAGGGGGTTGGAACTGAATGGGCTTTAACATCCCTTCCAACCCAAACCATTCTATGATGATCCATATGGTACGGGGCTGGCCATAGGACCAGCACCCAGACAATTTCTGGGGAGAATGAGGCGTTTGACGAGCTGCTCTTTCTCTGTCCTGTTTCCAGGTACAACGGTGAAGTTGGTGACATTGTGGTGGGGAGGATTACGGAGGTAAAGCTCAGTTTTTCTATATGTGCCATGGAAGAGGAGGGAGGCTTGCTGGCTGTGTGCCAGGCTGGCATGTCTCTAGAGCCCGCTTGGTGTCCCTGAAAGCACTTTAGTGTCTGTGCACAGAGGCACTGGGAGCGTGTGGGTTTTAAACAAGGTGTGGGTGGAAGCAGCCAGCAGAGCTGTCTGTTTCATGGAATTGTTTAGGTTGGAAAAGAGCTTTAAGATCATGGAGTCCAACTGTAACGAGGCTCAGCCAGCTGCAGGACCTCTAACTCTGCTGAGGGCTTCTGTTCAGTTTTTGAGTATGTATCAACAGATTATTTTTCTTCTTTAGGTTCAGCAGAAGCGATGGAAGGTGGAAACCAATTCCAGGCTTGATTCAGTCTTGTTGCTGTCATCTGTGAATTTACCTGGTGGGGAATTGGTGAGTGTAGTTCACACAGAGCTGTGCCAGAGCCCTGTCTTCTGCTTCCCTGGCAGAAGTGGAGGTGCTGGAAAGTTCTGGGAAGCTCTGGAGCCCTTCTTGCAGTTAGTAGAATGGTGGTGTTGGGGTTTGTGGATAGGTCTGTAGTGCTCTGATATTTTTAACTCTTGGTGTTATCTGGACATAACCTCTGTGGTGGTCTGAAGGTGTGCTAGTCTGCCTGGTTTTCCTCTGGTGACCAGACTCGGTATCGCATGGCATCCTAAGGTCACCCCACTATGCAGGTTTAACCGATGTTTTCTCATGCTGAGCTACATGTAACTTTTCTTGTGTTGTGCATTTCAGAGAAGGAGATCAGCTGAAGATGAGCTTGCCATGAGGGACTATCTGCAGGAAGGAGACCTCATCAGTGTATCCTTGCACTCGGAAGAGCCAAGGGGCGTGGGGAGAACAGCCAGGCCTGGCAGCGAGAGCTCTCTGCTGGGGCAGACAGCAGCTGTTGGCTCTGGGCAGCTTTAGGGACTGTGTTTCCTTAAGTGGCACTGACAGGCAGAGGTCCAGTCCATATTTTCTGATGGAGCTGTGTCACTGCACACCCGGAGTCTGAAATACGGGAAGGTAAGTTGTTCAGAAGCACTCTGTCTTGGCATGATTCTGCTCCAGTTGACTTGTTTAAGGCCTTTTAGAGAGGATTTTTAAGAAAAAAGCTCTGGAGTAGAGCAGGATGTTGTTATAACCCATTCCTGCAGGGTAGAACAATCTTCCATCCTGTGTGGGAGCACCGGGCAGGGTTTTCCTAAAGCAAGGAGTGCCCTTGAGTTGCCCTTTGAGCTGCTGCTCTCCCTGTCCACTGACAGCCCATGAGTCCTGTTTCTCCCCACTAGACACTTGGGAATTAAACCCTGAGGAGAAAAATGTAAAGGTCTGACTCAAACTTGATCACTCCTTTTCTGCAGGCCATTGCCTCTGTGACTTGTTTCTCTCTCCAGGGCTCTATTTTAGGCTTTACGCAGTTGGCATTTATCTCTGGTTTTGTGCATTGAAAGAAGCCAAGGGGCCACTGGAGTATAGGCTGCAGTTCAGGATTACCAGACCAAGGGTATTAGCACTTAAAAGATGAAAGCAAAGCGTGCTCATTGCACAAAGGGTGAAGGACAGCAGTTGGATTAAAAGGGGAAAGTGTTCTGCTAAATTGGGCCTCTCACTCCTCATTTTTCTACAGGGATGTTTGATGTGTAGTTACGATCAAGATGATATTAACATTTGTGCTAAGCACTTAGAATATTCTTCATCTTCAAAGGGCTGCACAGGCATTAGCTAATCCTCCCAGTACTCCCAGAGGCAAGCAGGTTTTATGTTCACTGTTTCACAGAAAAGGGTGTTAAAATTGACTGCTTCCTAGACCAGGAGTGGAATGCATGTCAGTAACTTGACGTTATCTATGGTGTCTTGTGCTCAGTTTTATGGTCTCCTTTTCAGCTTGGCCAGGGTGTGCTCGTCCAGGTCTCGCCCTCCCTTGTGAAACGCCAGAAGACTCACTTCCACGACTTGCCCTGTGGTGCATCTGTGATCCTCGGCAACAATGGTTTCATTTGGATCTACCCAACTCCAGAGCAGAAAGATGAAGAGGCAGGGGGCTTCACCACCAACTTGGAGGTAAGGTTTCAGGCGAAATGATGAACCTTCTCCTACTGAAGGTGTTTTGCTAGTCTAGTGCAGCCAAGAGGCACATGAATAACCTGAGGCTTTTAGGATTTGGTCTTGGGTTTATGACAAAGCTGTTTCTTTGCAGAAAGCTTGCATTATTTCCCTGTTTATTCATCTATTTTCCTCTGTCCTTCTGCAGCCGGTTCCCTTGTCTGACCGGGAGGTGATCTCACGGCTCCGAAACTGCATCATTGCTCTGGTTACTCACAAGTTCATGCTCTTTGACACCAGCATCCTGTATTGCTACGAAGCCTCCCTTCCTTATCAGGTATAGAAACCCGTGCTGTTTACTTTACTCCACACTCTGGGGAGGGAATGGAAAAGCTGCAGCAGTTGCTGCTGAAGTCCATAAGTTAGGTGGTGGAGCTTCCTTTGACTTTGCCTTGGACCCTCTGCCATGATAGCCTTGCTTGACCACAGCCCTCTAGACTCACTTGCCGCTCATTGCCATTTGCCAGGGATCCTTGTCTGTGTGCAGTAGTAGTTGTTGCTTTTTGGTGTCAACGTGCCTCCTCTTTCCACTCCAGATCAAAGACATTCTCAAACCAGAGGTGATGGAGAAGATCGTTCTGGAAACCCAACAGAGACTGCTGGATCTGGAGGGATAGGGCACAAAGCCTTGGAGTCCCAGCATGGCAGCTTTTGATACTCGGTATTTTTACAGTGTTCTAGTCCCTGACATTCATTCCACACTTCAGAAACCACCAAAATTCCTCATTTTAATGCCTAGGATATCTCCTGAGCCCTTTTAGGACAATAGTACTGAATAGTACTTACATAAAATAGCCTTTGAGTGCAGCAGCCTGAAAAATATCTGACCTTCATGAAGACACAGATGCAACTAGGACACATCTTGTAGCATTTGCTGCTGTGTCTGGTGCCCCGGAACTTTGTGCAGAATGGTAGAGAGGAAGGGATGTGTCTTGTGATGTTGCTTTCTCCCCAAAGGCTTTCTAAATGGTTTTGATTTTCCTTTACTGTGATGTAGACCTGCCAGTCAGTGCTCTAACTGACAGTGCTTGTTTCTCTCTTTAAGACTGCAGATTGCAGGTACAAGTCTTCAGAGGACAGGAGTATCCACACCCTTGCTTAACCATGTTTTAGGTTTGTCTGTTCATGGCTCTGTGTCTCAGGGGGATGAGATTGGATGTGGCTTGATGTGCCAGGAGCCACGGGCGAGCAGTGCCTTCTCAGCTTGTGTGCATCTTGCTGAGCTCCTCTGAGGAGGCTCTGATATTGTTTTTTATTGAGTATTTTACGTTTCAATAAATTTTTTTAAACACATCAGTCCTTCAGGGGTGTGTGCATTAGCTTGTCTTTCTCCAGAATGAATTGAGTCTAGCTGGAGAGCTATGGGTGTGTGGCTTTGCTTTGAACATCCTCTCGGATCTCTGGTGCTGTATTGGAGCCGTTTGTGTGATATGTGTATTGTGTATATATATAGTTTGTGTTGTATTATTCCTGCTTGCACTGCACTGCTGCAATTCTTTAATAGGCTGAAAAAGCAAAAAGTCTGCCCTGATTGCCCCAGAATCTCATTTTCTTGCAAATTCTCATGCCTGCTCCAGGCAAAAGGAAAAATTCTTTGCTCTGTCTTCTCCTGGGAACTAGAAATACCCTTTGTTGCTTCTCATGGGGTCCCTACTGCTGTCCAGAGCAAGCACTAGGTGGCAGCTGCAGATCGTGTTTGTGGTATTTACCTTCCCCAGCAGCTCTGCCTCACTGCCCTGCCGTCTGCCACCAGTACTTCTGCTTCAAACTAGAGAGCGTTATAGAGCTCAGCGGCTGAGGACAAGCAAGAACACAAGCAATCCATTCTGCTGCTGTACATCTCAAGCTTCTGCCTGTGCTGCTGCTCTGTAATAGTACTTTACTTCTTGGGGGTATTGGTGAAATGCTCCACACAAGACCCAGGAATTGTTATTTTTTTAGTTTAATGGCTATTCCCCAAGAGGTGTTGCAACAATCACATCCTCGA
Source organism: Phaenicophaeus curvirostris (assembly GCF_032191515.1). Lineage (NCBI taxonomy): Eukaryota > Metazoa > Chordata > Aves > Cuculiformes > Cuculidae > Phaenicophaeus > Phaenicophaeus curvirostris. The sequence continues at coordinate 7,937,072 of NC_091411.1, forward strand.
GATGACTTGGGAAATCTGAAAACTAAAGCTTGATGGTGACACGATGAGGCTGGCAGCAGCATTATCCACAGCTGCATGGACAGAACAGTGCAGAAAGGCTAAACGCTTTAGCAGCCTCTGCATCTTTTAATTAGAAAAGTGCCTTTCTTTTTCCCTACCCCATAGCTGCAGTTGAGCAGCTGTTTATCTTATTGCCATATGGAGAGATGAAGGGATTTCTGCTGTGAGGCTTCGAGGTATAAGCAGATGGGGGTTATACGAGCGGTGAGATAATGTATCTGATGTTGCCTTTTTTTAAAGCGGTTTTGAAGGCTGATGGAGAGGTCTGTAGTTAATCCAGTCGATCTCTGTGCATCTCTGCCACTTAACCAGCTCTGTGTCAGGCAAAGGGGTCAGGGGACCGTACTCCGCTACCACCAAGAGAGATTTGATGTCTGGAAGTGGATTTGCTGAACTCATAGATGAGTTCAGCGTGTTTCTCTGTCCTCAGGCAACCTCTCTGCCTTCACCTAACAGGTCAGGAAGGGATGCGGGGGTTATGACGCTCTGGAAAGCAGAGTTGGTAACGTGGTGGAAACGTGCTGAGGAAATATGCTCCAGAAATGGTTCATTTGGAGCTGGATCCTGCTCACGGGTACCGAGCATGAGCTGTCAGACTGCAAGGTGAGGCAGTGCCAGATTCTCATTACACAAGGGAAGGGTGCTGGTGTCTCTGCAGCTGCTGTGTGGGCTGCACAGATGACTTGTTAGCTTTTTTTTTTTCCTGTCTCTTTTTTCCTTCTTTTTTTTTCGCTCTACATAGCAGTCAAACTGTGGTCTATTTCCAGACTTCTTATGCTGGTCCTCTCTCCCCATTGTGATCCTTTTTTGTTTATTTATGTTCAATAAATGAGTATACAACCTGAAAAACCATGAGCTCAAGCTCTGGATGGCTCCAGCTTTGTTCTGGACAGCTTTCTGATTCCTCCTTGCTGCAACATTCCTGATTTTGGTCTTGGGGGAATGTGTTACCTGGGGGAGAGCATGGCTCATCCAGTCCCCTTGCTCCCAAACACCTGGCACTTATGTTTTTAAGCCTAAGAACTAGAGCACCAGCTGGGTGAGGTTTAGTTAATTGATGTTTTCTGAAGGGTGGAGGGAATTGAGGGTCCCGGTACTTTCCTCCCTGGCCACGAGGGGTCATTGCCGCTCTTTGCAAACTCAAGCAGGACTGTGCCAAGCCCAGACCTAAATTCTGTGACAAGGCTTCAGCAAGGGCTTTGGTGGCCATTCCTGCAACCCCATCAAGCACAGCTTTCTCTGCAAGCCGGCAGGTAACAAGAGATGAGAGTGACAAACTTGCGTGGGGAGGGAGACGCTTCCTGAGCAGTTTCAGTGGTGTTTAAGAAAGACATCAGGCCAGCTGCCCTTACTCTTGATTTGGCTGAATCCCTGTGACTTTTATCTCTCTTGATGAATGTTGAAGGCCACCAGCCTTCATCCATCTCTAAAGCAACTGGATGTGCTGCTAGGGCTCATACGGAGAGGCTTGAATTATCACTTTTCAGTTGTGACACACAATATGGCAAATGACTTTTCCTCAGTGCCCAGCAGAGATGAGTGAGCAGTCAGACGGGGGCTGGAGGAGGCTCAGCAAACAGAGGAGGCTCTGGCATTTCAGGTAGGTGGGGGAATCAGAGCCCCTTGTTCCACAGGCAGGGCCACATGGGAAGGTGGGCAGGGTATATTAAAAATGTCTTTGCAGCAGGAAGCACTTGAGATGTGAAGGACTCCAGCAAAGCAGCATCCTCATGAATTCTTGAGAGCGGGGTGTGAAAAACCTAGCAAGTGTTCATTTATACATGGGGAACTAGTGGCCATGCAGGCATTAAAACAGCTTAGAGCAATCTGCTGGCTTTGGGCAGCAGTGTCCCACAGCGAGGAAGGAGCCTGTTTGCGAACCAGCTGTAGCACCTGCCTGTGCTGTGTACCCCAGGGGTGATGCACGGCACAGACATGCTTCAAAGTGGAGCTAAGAAATGTAGTTCCCTTGCTGGTAAGTGCTGCCTGCAGAAACAAGAACACAAAATCACAGGAAATGATTTTCCTCTTTCTTGGTGCCAGTGTTTGATTCATGTACTAATATGAAGAATGGCAACCCCTCCCTTTACTCCCAGTAATAACCTTTGGGAATTAAAATCTGTGCTAATGGGTTATTAATCCAATTACTGCTGCTTATTACGTTACTTCTATATCATCCACATGCAGCTTTGCTGTTCAGTTGAGGAGGATGCTATAAATACAAAGCTTTGAGCAGGCCCTAGAAGATACTGAAACCCCACTGAGATTACAGGCAGTCTTGAAATGTTTGTCTCAGGTTCCTGAGAATTGCTAATTAATATGCTAAGGTTTATTATTTGGTAAAGAGGTTGAAGCTTTAAGATATTGTTTTGGAGGAAACGTCACAGATGCTGTTGGGTGTAACAACCCACATTTAAATGAGGGTAAACAGAAAAAGGAATTGAATTTTCTCTTATGCAATATATGAGATATACACAGGCCAACCACAAGGCTCAATTGAAGGAAACAACTTGTAGATTTTTTTTTTTATTTATTCTGCATTCACAGTCTTTTGTCTCATCTTCTCTAATATAATTTCTGAACCCACTGGCTAACTTCAAGTTTGTTAACATGAGGCAATCATGTTCACAAAAACTGGCAGCAGGGTTAGGGGTAGAAAATAGAATGCCCTTCAGGAAGACAAAGAGGATGAATATCTTGCTAAGGTATTTGGGAGTGACCAGCTGGCCCATCTGCCTGTGTACAGCCCCAGATTAACTACAGCTCTGCTTTGGGAAATGCTTTTGGAGGGACTGCTGGCAAAGAACCTGCCTTACTTTGCTGCTTATGATTGCAGAGCAGCAGAAGGAATACCTGACTGTTGACCTGAGTGATAAATTCACCCAGCCTGTTAAATGAGAAGCACATTCATCTGCATAGGTCTCAGGTGAGGGAGAAGCAGCTATACAGCCTGTATTGGGCAGAACACAAGTCCTGCTTATGTGCAATTTTGCATATTTTAGTCAAGGTCTTCTGAGTATCATGGACCTGTGGTAGTTTTATGGAGTTCACTAGGCTTCAGTCCTTCCAGGGTAGGAGAGATTATCTAGGATGCTTCAGTCAGACCCATAAGGGAATAACTATTTCAGTAAAGGATGGTTGGTATTGGTTTTTGTAATAAGTTTCTTTCAGGCTGCTCAGCCTGTGTTGACAGACAGCTTTGTTTCCTCAGTTTCCTCCAATCTGTGGGAGCCGAGCAAGGGATTAGATCACCGCAGCGAGAGGCTGATCATTGCTGAGATAAACCTGGAGAAATTTTGCTGAGTTCAAGAGATGTGACCCTGGATTTGTCTCAGCATAACGTACCAGAATTTCTCTCTCCTGTGCGTGTGTAGCACAGACAGCCTCAGTACCAGCTATTTGAGTCACAGATGGAGAAATTCAGTAGAAATGGTTTGGGATCTGTCTTCTGGCTAAAAATTAGTGCCATAGGAGCAGACTGGTACAGCAGAGGTGGAGGTTCCCATGGGGCTGTATGAAGTGCTACATTTAAGATGCTCTTGTTGGAAGATAAAAAATACGTGTCTGCCAGGGACCTTGGATGTGGCATAGGAGCCACGGAGTATGTTTGGATTTGTCACAAGGGAGGAGCTGGCATAAACAAGCTGCTCTGCATCCAGATGGCTGCCCTGAGCAGGAGGCTACTGCACAACATTGCATTTGTGTGCTCTCCTGTTGTTGAGTGGGAGCAACCACAGACCTTTGACTAAAACACCCTGACCTCAAGCTGCTGCCTCAACCCTCCTCTATTCCCAAAGTGAACTGGAGAGCATACGAAAAACCAACTACCTTCAGTGTCACAGTCTGCGCTGTTTAGCTCCAGCAACACTCATACTGCACTCCTAAGGTCTCTGCAATGAAGGCTGAAGAATCTGAGGCACGGGTGGATGAGGTGCTAAGGAGAATGGTTTAGTGTTTGATAGGAATGGTTGGACTCGATGATCCGGTGGGTCTTTTCCAACCTGGTTATTCTATGATTCTATTCTATGAACTTTGTGCCAAATGGTGCATGAAAGTAGACCAGTAGGATATTTTTTTATTGTCATGTTCATTGGCCTCTATGTCTGTTAATGGTACTAAGTTTCTTATGAATGCTGTCAGAGCATATGCAGAAGTGAAGTGCTCCCTGTTTCTCCCAGTTCCCTCTATCCTGATGGCTGGTTCCTGTTGGCCCTATCTCCCTGTTCCCCACCATGGTGGTGGGCTCAACCCCATTACCCCGGCTCCTCCATTCCCTGGTTCTTGCCATGGCTGCAGGCGCTGCCCCATCACTCCTGTTCCTGCTGTAGAGATGCTGCCCCATTTCCCCATTCCCCAGTCCCCCCTCCATTCCTGGCCGGCCCCATAGCCCCCCAGTTCCTGCTATGGCAGCGGGTGCTGCCCCATCTCCTGGTTACCATTTCCCTGTTCCCAGTTCCTTTCGGTTTCCACCGTGGCAGTGCTGCCCCATCTCCTGGTTTAGAATCATAAAATATTTTGGGTTGGAAGGGACCTTAAAGATCATCTAGTTCCAACCTCCTGCCACGGGCAGGGACACCTCCTGCTGGATCAGGCTGCACAAGGACCATCCTGGCCTTGAACCCCTCCAGGGACGGGGCAGCCACCCCTGCTCTGGGCAACCTGGGCCAGGGCCTCCCCACCCTCATGGTGAAGAAATTCTTCCTTGTGCCTAGTCTAAATCTGCTCCTCTCCAGTTTATACCTGTTGCCCCATGACCTATCGCTACAAACCTTTGCGAACAGTCCCTCCCCAGTCTTCTTGTAGCCCCTTCAGGCACTGGAAGGTCGCTATAAGGCCTCCTCAGAGCTTTCTCTTCTCCAGGCTGAACAATCCCAACCCTCTCAGCCTGTCCTCTTACGGGAGGTGCTCCAGCCCGGTTCCCATCTCCCCATTCCCAGTTTCCCTGCTCCCTGTCTCCCCATTCCCGGTTCCCACCTTCCTTTCCCTGGTTTCCCTGGTTCCCACCTCCTCATTCCCATCTCCCCGGTTCCCATCTCCCCATCCTCACTTCCCCATTTCCCATTCCCATCTCCCCATTCCCAGTTCCCCTGGTTCCCACCTCCTCATTCCTAGTTTCCTGGTTCCCCATGTCCCCATTCCCCTCTCCCTGGTTCCCCATCTCCCCATTCCCATCTCCCAGTTCCCGGTTCCCCATCTCCCTGTTCCCATCTCCCGGTTCCCTATTCCCAGTTCTCCCTCTCCTCATCTCCCTGTTCCTGGTTTCCCTTTTCCCCATTCCCAGTTCTCCCTCTCCCCATCTCCCGGTTTCCCCTTTCCCCATTCCCGGTTCTCCCTCTCCCCATCTCCCTGTTCCCGGTTCCCCATCTCCTGGTTCCTTATTCCCGGTTCTCCCTCTCCCCATCTCCCTGTTCCCAGTTTCCCCTTTCCCCATTCCTGGTTCTCCCTCTCCCCATCTCCCTGTTTCCCCATCTCCCTGTTCCCGGTTTCCCCATTCCCGGTTCTCCCTCTCCCCATCTCCTGGTTTCCCCTTTCCCCATTGCCGGTTCTCCCTCTCCCCATGCCCCTGTTCCCCTTTCCCCATTCCCAGTTTCCCCGGTTCCCCTCTCCCCGTTCCCCTTTCCCCATTCCCGGTTCCCGTCTCCCCATTCCCAGTTTCCCTGGTTCCCGTCTCCCCATTCCCAGTTTCCCCGGTTCCCCTCTCCCCATTCCCAATTTTTCCGGTTCCTTTTCCCCTTTCCCAGTTTCCCCGGTTCCCCTCTCCCCATTCCCCATTCCCCTTTCCCCTTTCCCCATTCCCAGTTTCCCCCGTTCCCCTTTCCCCATTCCCAGTTTCCCCGGTTCCCCTCTCCCCATTCCCAGTTTCCCCGGTTCCCCTCTCCCCGTTCCCCTTTCCCAGTTTCCCCGGTTCCCCTCTCCCCATTCCCAGTTTCCCTGGTTCCTCTCTCCCCATTCCCCTTTCCCCATTCCCAGTTTCCCCGGTTCCCCTCTCTCCTTTCCCCATTCCCAGTTTCCCCGGCTCCCCATGCCCCTGTTCCCCATTCCCAGTTTCCCCAGTTCCCCTTTCCCCATTCCCGGTTTCCCCATTCCCAGTTTCCCCGGTTCCCCTCTCCCCATTCCCAATTTTCCCGGTTCCCCTCTCCCCATTCCCCATTCCCAGTTTCCCCGGTTCCCCTCTCCCCGTTCCCCTTTCCCAGTTTCCCCGGTTCCCCTCTCCCCATTCCCAGTTTCCCTGGTTCCTCTCTCCCCATTCCCCTTTCCCCATTCCCAGTTTCCCCGGTTCCCCTCTCTCCTTTCCCCATTCCCAGTTTCCCCGGCTCCCCATGCCCCTGTTCCCCATTCCCAGTTTCCCCGGTTCCCCTTTCCCCATTCCCGGTTTCCCCATTCCCAGTTTCCCCAGTTCCTCTCTCCCCATTCCCAGTTTCCCCGGTTCTCCTTTCCCCGTTCCCAGGTTCCCCGGTTCCCTTCTCCCCATTCCCAGTTTCCCGGGTTCCCCATTCCCCTCTCCCCATTCCCAGTCTCCCCGGTTCCTCTCTCCCCATTCCCCTTTCCCCTCTCCCCATTCCCAGTTTCCCCGGTTCCCCTCTCCCCGTTCCCCGTCTCCCCGGTTCCCTCTCCCCGTCCTCCCGGCGCCGCCCCGCGGGGGGAGGAGGGGCCGGAAGGGGCCGAGCCGGCCGGCGGGCCGGGGCCGGGGCTGCCGGGGGTTCCGGGCCGAGGCTCCCGCGGCGATGCGGGCGGGAGCTGCCCCCGGGCTCCCGGCCCCGGCGGCACCGACGGAGCTGGGGCGGTAGGAGCGGCGCCTGGACGGTAGAACCGGGGTTCGGGTGGGTAGGAGCGACGCTTGGACAGTAGAACCGGGGTTCAAGCACTAGGACTGGGGTTCAGGCTGTAGAACCGAGGTTTGGGGCTGTAGAACCGGGATACGAGTGGCAGAATCGGGGTTCAAACAGTAGAACCAGGGTTTGGGCTGTAGAACCAGGATCCAAGCAGCAGAACTGAGGTTCAGGTGGTAGAAGCGACGCTTGGACAACAGAATCAAGGTTCAAGCGGTAGGACTGGGATACAAGCAGCAGAACTGGGGTTCAGGCAGTAGGAGCAACACTTGGACAGTAGAACCAGAGTTCAAGTGGTAGAACTGGGCTGTAGAACCAGGATACGAGTAGCAGAACCGGGGTTCAGGTGGTAGGAGCGACGCTTGGACGATAGAACCAGGGTTCAAGCAGTCGGGACTAGGATACAAGCGGCAGAACCGAGGTTCAGGCACTAGGAGCGAGCTTTGGGCTGTAGAACCGGGATACAAGCAGTAGAACCAAGGTAGGGGTGGTGGAACCAAGGTTTGGATGATAGAGCCAGGATACAAGCGGTAGAACTAGGATACAGGCGGTAGAACTGAGGTTCAGGTGCTAGGAGCGACACTTGGACGGTAGAACCAGGGTTCAAGCAGTAGAACCGGGGTTTGGGCTGTAGAACTGGGATACAAGCGGTAGAACCAGGGTTCGAGTAGTAGAACCAAGGTTTGGGCTGTAGAACCGGGGTGCAACTGGCAGAACCAGGGTTTGGGTGGTAGAAGTGACGCTTGGACGATAGAGCCGGGGTTCAAGCAGTAAAACCGGGGTTCGGGCTGTAAAACCAGGATACAAGCGGCAGGACTAGGGTTCGGGCAGTAGAACCGAGGTTTGGGCTGAGGAACCAGAATACGAGTGGTAGAACCGGGATTTTGGTGGTAGGAGTGAGGTACAGGCAGTAGAACCGGGATACAGCAGTAGAACCAAGGTTGGATGATAGAACCAGGATACAAGCAGTAGAACCAGAATAAAAGCGGCAGAACCGAAGTTCAGGCAATAGAACTGGGGTTCAGGCAGTAGTACCAGGATACAAGCGGTAGAAGTGGAGTACAGGTGATAGAAACAGGCAAGGTGTGAAGCAAGACCCTTCGCAGCCCCTGCTTGGCCTCACCTGCCACCGTGGCTCGCCCCAACGCTTGACGTCCCAGCATACGGCTCCTCAGGGTGTGTGAACTCAATGCTATGCAAAAGAAAAGGAGGAAAAAACTAAAAGAAACCTTGATACTGATTGTGGTGGGAATGGCTGTGTCCTGGCCTGGGTGAGCCTACGTGTGGTTTCTTGCTTGTGAGATGAACTAATTCTTCACCCCTTGAAAGACTTACGTCAACCTGAAGCTTGGTCTTTGCTAAGCAGTTGGAACTTTTTACGTGTTTGTTTTTTTTTTGATAAAGTCACCTAAGGAGCCTTGTTGCTGTCTTCAAAAGCCTTGGAGGAACCTGCTTTTGTCTTAATTATTCACCTCAAGTGACTTTTATTACATAGTGAATGCAACTGGTGCACCCACCTGAAATCCATTCGCCTTCAAAGCTCCTTCCTCACCTGGAGGACCAGAGATCACGGACTTCTTCAAACACTTCTCACCCTCGGGAAGGCTGCCCATAGTTACTTTATGGGGCAGCAGCCTGGAAAAGTTCTTGGGGACCAAAGGAGGCCAAGTCTGCCTGCCCTGCACTTCATCAAAGGAGCAGGGAAGAAGGAGTCATCGAGGCACGGGGGCCCGCACTGTAACGTCTTCGTCGAACATGGTAAGAGGTTTCTCGTGGTATTGGTTTAACTTTGATTTGCTGAGCTAGATGCGACGTGGATTTGTTCAGGGGTGCGGTGCAGCTACGGAGATGTTGTACTTTATGGAAGTCTTATTTTCTTTCTCTTGCTGCTTAATGCAAATCCTGTGTGATTGTTTATTAAGAAAACACTTGGATCGGATTGTTTGAAACCTGGAGGGAGGTTGTTGTACGGCTAAATGGAAGTAGCTTTATAATATTCTACAATTTCTAATTTCTGCCTTAGATATGTTCTGTTTTGAAGTCTAGGAAAGCATTTAATCCTTTTTGAGTTGCCTGTTTCATTGGTATAGACTAACCACAGCTAATGGTGATGCTATGGTCAGTGACAAGTGTCCTTTAATTATCTTTACAAAAGGGACTCTGGTACTTGGGGGTGGGGAAAAAAAAAAAAAGTCTTCCTTGGAAAGTTTTGTGTTGAAATAACACGGTTCCTTGTTAATTAGGTTAGTGCATTTACAGCGCTTTTGGCTAGTGGGTTCTCATAGCTGGTTCTCAGCCTTGATCTCCTGCTGGGATGGATTTAAGGGCTAGAGGCCGAAAGTAGTGCAGTTAGGGGTCCTGCAACCCTATTGCTTGCTGGCCTTCCACAAATTAAGATGGGGCTGAGAACCTTGGAAAAGAAATCTGATGAAGAGCTCGTGTGGACTCAGAGGTGGGTTGAGGGACTGTTTCAAATGTCGCTTTTTTTTTTTCTTTAAAAAAAAAATTACCTGAGAAATTGTAAACTGAAGGCATCGCTACAGAAGAGAGGTGCAGAAACACATTGTTCTACTGAAACTTTTTGGAGTAATCCTTGCTTTTGCATGATGCTTTTTTAATTATACTGTTCTCTGAGAAGACACGCTACTGGCTGCTGGGATTTTCACAAAGCTTCTTCAGCAGTTTTGTCCTCTCAAGGAAGTTTATCTGTGAACAAAATAAAACTGCATCTGTAACGTTTGTATAACTAAAAACTGAAATATTTGCTGTGTCTGAGAACCCAGTCTGCTGGTTAGTGGGAAGGTTTTGATTCAGTTTCGTTTTAGCTGGGCTTTGCTTTCAAACTTTTCTTCTTCCTGTGTTTCTAGAAGGGCGCAAGAAATCCTGTACAGCATCCAGGTTGGAGATGGTGTGTACATATTACTGTGTTGAAATATTGTTTTGAGTTAAATGCGTGTAATTTCTTCTCATTTCACACACAGTGTTTGTGTACTGAGGTTATTTGGCAGAGAACCTGAGGGGCTAACTTGGGCTTAAACCTGCTGCTGGATATTTCCAAGCCGTGCTTTTGGTCCTCCTCCACCCTCAGTTTGGTCGCTGCTTTCGCTGCTTTGGACAGAGTTTCAAGGTCAGATGAGAGACAGCGAGAGCGCTAACTGTAAGCAGTACAATATTCTACCTGCCTTTGGTGTTTTGATGTAGTAGAAAAGCCAGAAGCGCTCCTTTTTGATCATCTAACAGGAATAGGCAGATGGTAACTTCTTGTCAATATGACCTGAGGTCAGAAGATCCTAGCACATTTGCAAAGAAAAATAGCATCTATAATGTCCATACACCATATGTCCACAAGAGACCTTGGTGTCTTGATTTAGAAAAGAATAAACTTGAAAGGGGACATCAAGGCCAGGACATCTGTTAAGAGAACTGCAGAAGATCAGCCTCACTTATCCACATGGGGAAAAGTTTCTTCCTTTGAGCATGTGAAACGGTTCTTTGAAGTGCAGGCAGTAGAAGGCTGTACGACCGCTGTTCGTTGCTCACCTCAGTTTTGAGTTTGGGCTGCTCCTACGCTGCTAAATGCTGTCTTAAAATATCTGAGAAATACAGAGGGAACGAAGCTCATTTCATAAGGTTCTTAATTTTCCTCTTTTTAAAATTGATGATTTGTATTTGAAATCTGTAGTTTGACATACTTTATCATTTATTGACAGAACAATATTTAAGATTTTCAGCCCTATTCAGATATGTGGTCATAGGCTGTGGTTCATAAAAATAGACTGGCATCTTTTCAGGCCTTAAATTTTTGCATGTTTGTCTTTTAATACTTTCATTACACAGTTTCTTCTAAAAGCCAAGCACTGTATCTGGTTTCTCTGTCCCACAGTGGGAACTACTTTGTCCTATGAAAATCATGCTTCTTGCTTTTCATAACCAAGAAATGCTTCAGGAGAAATTCCAGGGTGGGCTGTTTAAAGCGAACCCCTAGAGATAGTTGAACTCTTAAAGGTACTTGTTTGAAGTTCTTGTGTATTGAAGCAAACAGAAAATGTGGAGTTGGTAGCAGCACCTCGGCTCTCTTATGGTTGTATTTTTAGGGCTGCTTTGTGACCCTGGTTCGGTGGAACCTCTACCTTCCAAGTTCTCCTGAGGGTCACTCAGTGAACGCTTGGCACTGGTTTTTGGAGTAATGGTTATCGTAATTGCTCCAGTGGTGTTGAAAATCTTAGTTGAAATGGTTAGTGAATATTGTCAGATACCAACAGTATAAGGCAAAGTAACTTTCAGGGAAGTAATTCCATTTTTTGGTTGTCACAATCACCGTAGCACTCAAAGCTTCTGAAAAGCAAGGACACACTGGCCAGGAATGAGCTCTGTGGGAGGTCAAATGTTCTGTGAGAATGGTGCAGAGAGGCTCTAAGTTTTGTCAGGAGTTGATGACTGAGGGAAGGGGAATGGGGGAAATAATCTATGGGCAAGGTTTGGGCTTCTTTCTTTGTCATGCTGCTTTCCCACTAAAGTGCTGGAGCTGGCGCTGGTGTGGTTACCTTGGGCAGCAGAGGAGCCCTTGGTGGCATTTTGCAGATTTCATCTGGATGCAGGTTGCTTAGTCTCTTAGATTATTTGCAAGCTTGAAATTGGAAGTTTTTAAAAGACGGGTGGATGAGGTGCTGAGGGACATGGTTTAGTGTTTGATAGGAATGGTTGGACTCAATGATCCGGTGGGTCTTTTCCAACCTGGTGATTCTATGATTCTATGAAAGCTGGACCCACCCTACTACAGCCTCTGCAGTATTTTCTTCTTACAAGGGTGCTGAAAGTTTTAGTGCTTTAGTTAGGATGTGATTGTAGAAAATAGATCCGTTGCATGAGCTTGGTAGCTGAAGATGCATCCTGTGACATTCACTATTAGAAAAAAAGACAAAGTAAAAGTATTATTGATTAAAAAATTGAGTTTAAGAGTCTCTAGGCTTAATAATCCAACTTGTTTATGTTGTTAAACTCCATGTTTCAATTGTGAAAGTTAGTAAATTACATTGTAATTGGTTGCTTCCTCAGGCCTTAGTGACTGGACAGCACATATGGGTGTATACTGCAATATATACTGTTATAATTATATCAGTGTTTATTATTTCTATGAAATGTTGATAATTTTCACACTACAAATGAAAATGCATGATTCCAAGGGGCAATATTTATTGTTTCGTTTTGAGTAAAATGTGATTAATAACTGTATGGGTTTGGAATATGCTTTTGTCAGCTGGGTGCTCCACAGCAGGTTATGATCAAGCAATAATATATGACTTTGTACTCCTTATCAGTCATCCTACAGGTGAGCTCAATATATCTTCTTTATATGCAATATGCATTTATTAGATAGTCAATTGGCCATACGTGGGAATGATTTACACGAGATTCCTTCCATACTTGAACTCTTTCTTTAAACCCATGTAGTTACAAACCCTGCATTTATCTCTTTCCATTGTTCCTTAGGGCATTTTTATACTCTCTGCTTCACCAACTGCAAAACCCGAGACTTGAAAGAAACTCCTTTACCGCTCCTGACTCCACTTTAGACCGTTCACCTGAAATGGTATTGTTAGCGTAGGTCCATTATTCAGAGCCTGACTTCAGCATCCCAGGTCTGAGTTTTAAACTGACGAAACTTTCTTCCTTGTTAACTTGGAGATTTGGCAGCTCCCAAGCTGTAATTTCCATCTCTATTAGGAGAGACTTATCCCCGGCTTCTGAGATCATTACTTATGTATCCAACTCTGATGTGCTTCAATATTAGGCTGGTTAATGCCGACATCTGCTGCACACCAAACACACATTTGTTTACTGCTTCTGACTGCATCCCTTTTCATCATACAAAACTGTTACTATATTTTTTTCCTGCTCCAATTGCCAAATACCAGTACACTTCACTAAGAAGCTCTTCTACAAAGCTTGATTTAGGGTTGGAATGTGTTAGCAAAGAGACCTAAGACTTGCTAAACTGCTTTTCTACAAGCTGAGGTAGACGATGATGATGACGATGGGGAAAGGCTAATCCTTTTCCTGGGCAAAAAGCAGTTCTGGTTTGTGCACTGACTAATCTTTGATAACTTGCCATGTTTAAGCAGTTCATCTCCTTCATGACAAATAGATAGTGGTTGCTTGCATGTCAGACTTTCATTAATAGATTGTGCTGGTTCTGCATTCTTATTTACAACTCTTAATAGGAAGACTGTGAGAAGATCAGTATAGGGAGAGACAGCTGCAAGGTATTAGAATAGAGATCATTGCTTGTAAGCAATCATATAATTCACCACACTTGAACACTTACCAACAAACTTGCGGTATTTTAAATTGAAGAATTTAAATCTTAAGCTTGAAAGTGAGGAGTTGATGCAGTCTCATTGCTGAGAGCTGGGAATCCTGACTTTCATCCCTGGTGCTGTCTGGATGGGCTCTGCGGCAAATCAGGAGGGTGCAGAAAGGTGAAAGTGGCCTTGGAAAGTCTTGTGTTGGTTGCCCTTTAGAGCGGGGATGCTATTGTGCCTTGGGACCTTAGGGTTTTGTCCCAGCAGAGTTGCAGGAACTCTGATAAAGCTGAGAAGAAATAGATTTGGAGTACTTCGGCATCCCTGGATCTCCCTGAACGTTGCTGCAGCTCTATCAGCGTACTCAATCCACACTGTAAGATTTAGATATGGATTGCTGCGTGGGAGAGGGCGTTCGATATGCTAGAGGTGTCATCTCTTTCAGCTATATGAAATGCTCCAATTGGTTTGCATTCATGCAGGCTGAAGGAAGCGTTTAAAGTGCTGCTGTCCTCCTGGAGTAATTGTTGCTGATGGACTTTGCTTTCCTTTTTTCACTTTGGAGGGGGAGGGTGCTGCCTTCCATCCACACTGTTGACAGCCGTATAAAGAGCACTCGTGTCTTCACGCAGCAGCCTTTTCACGTTTCAGATGTACTGTGCCATTCTCGTGGGAAGGAGTAAAGCTCCATAGAAAGGTCCCTTGTGGGTCACAGAGGGCCATTACAGTAGGAATGTGCAGACCAGTTTCAGCAGGAGCTAGAGGGACTCCTGTAGCTTTGCTTTTGTTGACCGTCTTATCAGTGAACTCTTATCTTGCTTTGTGCTGGTTGAAGATAAATCTCAGCAACCTGTAGAGGTTATTAACCTGCTTACCAGAGGATCCATTTTACTAGTTTAGGGCAGAATCTTGGACAAAATGGGGAATGAACGTCTAGACGATTTTAGTAAGTAAAGCCGCCTAACGCGCTGTCTTTCCTTAGTTTTTCACTTTGTTCTTTCTTTAAACTTTCATGTTTAATCCCAGTTCTGCAGTTCAATATTAAGCAGAACTTTTTGCAAAATGGCTGGAAGTTGCACCCCCCGATGGCAAAATTTGATAGGAATCTGCTAAAATGGGTGTTATATTGCCTGGGAGGAGTCCCTTTCCATGTGTCTCATCATAACGGCAGCACAAGTGTGTCCTGAGTACCAGCCTACCTTAGTTTTTGCCTGAAGTCCTTTCTGAAGTTAGGCTGAAAGTTCGATTTTGAGGGTTTTTTTTGTTCTTTCCCAGCATTTCCTCCATGCTGTTACCGGTTGGGTTGTGAAAAGCATGAGCTTGCTTTTCCGCAGAGTGATTGCTGCTAATTTACATGAACGCAAGCAAGATCATCTTTCTTTCATGAGTGAGGAAACTGCCTGATTTATGTTGTGTCATCTCTGTGCTCTGTTTTTGCCTAATGAATAGAATTGCACAACAGATTATCAATCACTAAGACTTTAGTTTCATCGTGTGTATGAAAGAATCAATATTGCTAGACATTGCCTGCCTTGAGAAGCTTCTTATCCATTAGTGCCACTTTTCTAAGGCATTTTGGTACATTTATCTTTTAGACTGACTTCGGTTCCTACCTTATTCCTACTGTACCAGCTCAGTGCCCCTCTTGTGCCTTTCCAGGGACTGAGTTGTGTCCAGTCTTCCTCTCCATATACTCATCCTTTGAAGTGTCATCCGAGCAGTAGCAAATCCCGTTTGGTCCAGTCTCTCCTTAAAGCTTATAAAATAGAAATACGCTGAACCTTATTCTGCTGTGATTTGCACTCCGTGTTTGCATCGAAGAGGGAATGGTGGATTCGGGAGCTGAGAATAGTGTGTGATAAAGACAATGTTGAATTGCATCTTCTGCTGGTTATGAAGTGCCTGGGTTTGGGGACGGCAAAGCTTGCTGAAGTAGAGAATTCCCCTCTTTGTTGACTTGCGTTTTGTTCCCTGTCCGAGCGTCCAGGAGTGACCTGGGCATGTTCCCTGTGGTTCCCGTCACACCGATGCTGGGCAGGAGGAGATGTCACTGACTCTACACATCCAGAATCTACCAATGTGCACACACATCAACCCTGTCAGGTTTTTGCAGTGACCCTGAGGTGCCGACCTGTGCTAACTGATGGCTTTTGCACAGCCCTTTCTATGGTTTGCACTCCAGAATAAGCTGTTGTTTTTCCAGAGGCTGAATGCGTGAATGATGGTGGGATTAGGATACAGAGACTTTTAAATAGGAAGTTGTTTGAGCTTGCAGGAAATGTTTGCCTGTTCAAGTTTGGAAAGTTTGGGTGGAAAACTGGTTGGCTGGCTGGGCCCAGAGAGTGGTGGTAAATGGCATTAAATCCAGCTGGAGGCCAGTTCCAGGTGGTGTCCCCAGGGCTCAGTGCTGGCTCCTGCCCTGTTCAATGTCTTTATCAATGACCTGGATGAAGGCATCGAGTGCACCCTTAGCAAGTTTGCGGATGTTACTAAGCTGGGTGGAAGCTGGATCTGCTGAAGGGTCGGGAGGCTCCAAAGGGATCTGAACAGGCTGGATCCATGGGCTGAGACCAATGGGATGAGGTTTAATAAGGCCAAATGCCGAGTCCTGCACTTGGGGCACAACAACCCTGAGCAGCTACAGACTAGGAGAAGTCTGGCT
Source organism: Phaenicophaeus curvirostris (assembly GCF_032191515.1). NCBI lineage: Eukaryota > Metazoa > Chordata > Aves > Cuculiformes > Cuculidae > Phaenicophaeus > Phaenicophaeus curvirostris. The sequence goes on from NC_091411.1 coordinate 7,952,926, forward strand.
GGAAAGCTGCCTGGAGGAGAGGGACCTGGGGGTGTTGGTTGACAGCGACTGAACAGGAGCCAGCAGTGGCCCAGGTGGCCAACAAGGCCAATGGCATCTTGGCTTGGATCAGGAACGGCGTGACCAGCAGGTCCAGGGAGGTTCTTCTCCCTCTGGACTTGGCACTGGTGAGACCGCTCCTCGAATCCTGTGTTCAGTTCTGGGCCCCTCACCACAAGAAGGATGTTGAGGCTCTGGAGCGAGTCCAGAGAAGAGCAACAAAGCTGGTGAGGGGGCTGGAGAACAGGCCTTATGAGGAACGGCTGAGAGAGCTGGGGGTGTTTAGCCTGGAGAAGAGGAGGCTGAGGGGAGACCTCATTGCTCTCTCCAACTACCTGAAAGGAGGTTGTGGAGAGGAGGGAGCTGGGCTCTTCTCCCAAGTGACAGGGGACAGGATGAGAGGGAATGGCCTCAAGCTCCATCAGGGGAGGTTTAGGCTGGACATTAGGAAAAAATGTTTCACAGGAAGGGTCATTGGGCACTGGCAGAGGCTGCCCAGGGAGGGGCTTGAGTCCCCTTCCCTGGAGGGGTTTAAGGCACGGGTGGACAAGGTGCTGAGGGACATGGTTTAGTGATTGATGGGAATGGTTGGACTCGATGATCCAATGGGTCTCTTCCAACCTGGTGATTCTATGATTCTATGAAAAGTTGCCCAGTTTCAAAGGTGCTGTCTCATTTAATGTGACTGGTGGAAGGCTCTTCCCAAGTTCTGAGTATTCCCAGTCTCTGGCATGACCACAGTGGGTTACAGACAAAGCTGTCGCACAGCAAATTCGACTGGGTTTGCTTGGGTTTTTGTGCTACCTTTATGATAAACCTCGAGAAAATGAAGCTGTCGTTTGATGCACTGGCCACCAGGTGTCTTCTCAGAAGCTGTTTAATATTTGCCTCTGGCTGTCATCAACCCCTGCAAAAAGGAGTGTCCTGGAAATGAGCAGAGCTGATAGCCAGAACTGGGGTCAGAAGTGACAACCGTGAAGTTCAGGAATCGTGGCTCTCGAGTCTTTTTAGTTACTTTCGGAGCCTGTAATCTCTCTGAGCTTGCTTGCTGGTGAAAAAGAGGTTGGTAGATGATGTTTGCTGTTGCCGTTAAGGGGAAAATCCTGCTCCCTCACCTCCAGCTCCATTTCAGCCCAACCTTCATTTTCTAAAACAACAGAAATAGTTTGCGGGGCTGTTTTCCTTTGCGCTTATTGCTGTCTTTGCAGTTGATCTCATTCCCCACCTCTCTTGTTATGCCACATGGACTTTTAAAAATTATACACATTTATTATCATTTAAAAAAAAATTAAATTATCTGATCCTTTCAATATAGAAATTGATTCTGTAAATCCCTTCTAGCATTGTATGGTGTTTCTAAGCATGAGCTATTCCTGGTGAGGATGCTCAGGGAATAATTGAAAACAATATTCAGCCTGTTACAGCTATTTACACAGTTGGTGTTGTCTGAATGTCAGAATTGCTATCACAGAGCTAATTATGGAGTTAAACTTTTATGAAGTCATAACAATGCTAACAAAAGTGAAGCTGTAATTTAGTAATTCTCTATTTTACTCAAATCTCTTTTGGCTGGGAGAATTTTATAATAATGCAGAAGATTTAATGCATCTAGCAAAATAGTTTAAGCTATAAATATGTATGCTTGAATGGCTTTTTATTATTTTTATTAGCTCTAAGCTCTCTTCATATCCTCTGTAAATCTGACAACACATAATGTTCGTTTAAAAGGTGCATTCTAGTTTAGCCAGAATTACTGGAACAGCTATTAGAGCTATTGTTGTCTGGCTGCACCTAATGTTTGCAAATAACTTAGGAAAGCTCAAATGACAAATTTTGAGTTAATGCCAAGCTGTTATTTCTTCTTAAATATATTTAACTTGATGGGTAAGAAGATGCATTTAAAACTCTCTGCAATCAATCCTTTACTTATTTTCAGGCCGTTGATGGATTGCACTAAATGTGTTTGCTATATACATTTTTTTTTTTCCAAGTGTGCAGCTATTTAATACAAAATAGATGCCCTTTACTGGAAGTTAGCTGGAGAGAAGACGAAGCTGTTCCCATCATTTGATACTGTTGATGCTCACGGAGAAGCTGCAATTTCTTAGGGCTCTGTGGATCATCTGTTATGTCTAAATAGTGCCTCCCACTCGGAGGGCTGGATGTCAAGGTGCTCTCGTGTTTCGGGTATCAAGTAGTAATTATTGTTGTGAGGTGATCACAGAAGACAGCATAAGTGTTGCTCAACCCTTCACATTCCATATCGTTAGGAAAAAAACCTGTTGGGAAAACTTCAGTCTAATTAGAGCTCATTGCAAGGCTCACTGGTGCTTCCCACTTTGCTCTTGCTAGGGAGTCAGGTACATAGGGAGGATTTGTGTGATGAGGAGTGCAACGCCAGATGCATTTTGTGTTTTGCTGAGTACAAGTTGCAGACATATTCTAGGAGTTCATCCTGGAACTGCTGCCGCGATGGGTCTGGAGAAGGCTCGTATCCTAAAGGCTGGTCAGCAAGATGCACAGTGCTCATAATGCCTCTTCAATAAATAGGTAATATCTCGAGCCAAGCAGAAGGATGAATTGGAACAATAAAAGTTGGAGTTTTGGAGGCAAATACTAGCTCTAAATGTGAATATAATCATCTCTGTTAGTACAGAGGTACGGGATGACATTTCATTGCAGACCTGCCGCAGTGTTGACAAGCAGAGCTCTCCTGAGAGTCATCACAGACTTCACTGAGCAGTAACGTGGCTTTGTAATTGTGGTTAAAAACACAGAATGTGAGAACCTTAATTTAAAAATAGTGATGAATGCTGCATTTAGTCTCAGGTAAGGATTCATGGAACCATGAAATGCTAGCATGAAATATTTGCATTCCGCTTGTTGAAATAAGTAGCACAAATCCGGTGAGGTGTTTGTATTCGAATTTGATAATGGGTTACTTTTCCCCAGGGAAGTGGGTATTACAGTGTATTTGCCGTGTTCACATTGTTTTATCCTGTGTAACTACAGAGACATTAAAACCATCAAGGTGAAAGAGACAGACACCACCAGAGCAGACGCTTTCCAGCTCAGACATCTCCGTCATCTGCAGCGTTTCCAAATTAGGAAGCGGTGGGCTTCAGCTGGGCTTCAGAACCTGATGATCTGGAGCTCCTGGTATGAGACACACGTTTCATGGCCACTAGATTGTCTTGAATCACCCGGTGCTGAGGGTGCCTCACCCCGCTGGCCTGGGTGAGTCACGGCGGCGACGGCAGAACGCTGTCTGCTGGTTGATAAAGGGTGGATGTTGTGGCTAAAACAGAGAGATTGCTGGTGAGCCGCATGTGAAATAACTGATGTGCTTGGTTGCGCTGAAATATTTTGGCCATTCTACCTCTAAATCAGTTTCAACAGCTCTGTGGATGTCACCGTTGTTAAATTCCAGGATTAGAAGGACTGCAGGTCTTCTGTGGTTATGAGGCTTTCATCTGCTGAAGTTGTATTTCAGAAAGTTGATGTGCTGCTTGTGAAATGCTCCCCTAAGGCAAATCAAGCCCTTTGGGGAGGGGGACTGAGGGCTGGAGTGAATCAGACAGGCATTTTACATTTCAATTATTAATACGGTACTTTTTATGATTCTCAAATTGGAATTGCTAGCAGCTGAATTTAAAAAATGTACTACTACTAAAAATTTCAGAAGTAAAAATAACCCCGTGCAGGTAGAGGTGCTTTCTCCTGCGGAGACTTCGTTACTACAGTCTTACACAATCACGCTTGGGTCTGAGTTCTCTTTATCCGTGCTTTGATGTGTACAGTGGTCGTATCCATAGCCAGCTGGCGCGGAGGTGCCCGTTTGTGCAGTGTGCGTGAAGGACGAGGCCGTGAGAGCTCTGCAGCCTTTGCTGGAGAAGATGATCTTACTTAAGGAGAGATTCATTGCAAAGGCAATTGTAGGGCACGTTCCTGACTTGTAAAGAAATCTGAATTTATTTAAAATGGAGATGCAAATATCATAGAATCACCAGGTTGGAAGAGACCCACCGGATCATCGAGTCCAACCATTCCTATCAAACACTAAACCATGTCCCTCAGTGCCTCGTCCACCCGTCCCTTAAACCCCTCCAGGGAAGGTGACTCAACCCCCTCTCTGGGCAGCCTCTGCCAGTGCCCAATGACCCTTTCTGGGAAAAATTGTTTCCTAATGCCCAGCCTGAACCTCCTGGGTAGAGCTTGAGGCCATTCCCTCTCGTCCTGTCCCCTGTCCCTTGGGAGAAGAGCCCAGCTCCCTCCTCTCCACAACCTCCTTTCAGGTAGTTGGAGAGAGCAATGAGGTCTCCGCTCAGCCTCCTCTTCTCCAGGCTGAACACCCCCAGCTCTCTCAGCCGTTCCTCAAGGCCTGTTCTCCAGCCTTCTCACCAGCTTTGTTGCTCTTCTCTGGACAAGTAAAAATTGTTATCACAATGATGCTGAAAACAAAGCTGAACTAATTGATTTCTTTAGACCACAAGGGAAGAGAGAAGATTGGGTGCTTTCCCTTGCTCCTCTTGAGTACAAATCGCCCCTCCTGACTCGATTTTGGAGGCTGATGCCTCAATCTGAGCATCCTGGGTTTGCTGCTGTGGTGAGAGAATTGCTTTTAGCCCGAGATCTTACCTGGAACGTATTATGAAAGGTCTGGCTTGAGGAGCTGGCCTTGCCAGGGGCTGGCCTGAGGGTGTTTTATGAGATGCAGAAGCAAAAAGCAGATAAGGCGGATGGGGGGAGGAGGGTGACAGAAGTGTGCACGGCTTCTCCGGCTCTCTCTGCCGCTTCCTGCTGCGGGGGCGGCCCTGAACCAGCCTAGATGACAGAGCTCCTGTTATTTTGAAACATAGTGTACCACAGATAAACCGCGACATGGACCTTCATTCCTACTTTCCCTTATCCCACCTACACTCTTCCTCCCACATCTGGCTCTTGCGCACGGTAGAAATGAAAACTGCATCCAAATCCAGACCAAATAAAACCCACCCACCTCCATTTTTTTCCTTTGTGCCTGGTGTTATCTTTGAAAGAACAATCGAGATTTGGCTTTTTTCAATCATTTCCCCTCAGTGCGAAGACTGTCAGGAGGTTGTAGAGAGGAGGGAGCTGGGCTCTTCTCCCAAGGGACAGGGGACAGGACGAGAGGGAATGGCCTCAAGCTCTGCCACGGGACGTTCAGACTGAACATTAGGGAAAAATTTTTCACGGAAAGGGTCATTGGGCACTGGCAGAGGCTGCCCAGGGAGGGGGTTGAGTCACCTTCCCTGGAGGGGTTTAAGGGACGGGTGGACGAGGTGCTGAGGGACATGGTTTAGTGTTTGATAGGAATGGTTGGACTCAATGATCCGATGGGTCTTTTTACCTGGTGATTCTATGATTCTATGATTATCATCATAAAGATGCAACTTCTTGCTATCTGAGCCTGTGTGAATAGGTAATAAGGCTTCTTCATACGAGTGGAAGTGTTGTTAAGAATAGGATGGAAGTGCCTGGTACTCAGGGATGGGGTAATTTGTGTTTGCTGGTTTAATTTAGCAATGCTGCATATTGTACAGGTAGGAATCATAGAATCATGGAATGGTTTGGATTGGAAGGGACCTCCAAAGCCCATCCAGTTCCACCCCCATACTGTGGGCAGGGACACCTCCCACTGGATCAGGTTGCTCAAAGCCTCTTCCAACCTGGCCTTGAACGCCTCCAGGGAGGGGACATTTGTGGCTTCCCTGGGCAATGCTGGGACTGAGTGCTGTGTACATTCATTTTACTTTGATCCTCATGAGTGTGAGGGAAGATCAGACTCGTGTTCTCTGGTAGATGTCTATGCAAATTTGCGTGCCGTATCCCCTGACGTTTCACACTGTTCTTGGAGTTGCTCACCTCTTGTCTCCCAGTGCTGGTACCAGTCTCCTAATGCTAGTTTTTTGTTGATTTGCCTCTACTTTCTCTTGGAGAAGCAACTGTCAGTCTTCAAATTGGATGTTCTTGCAGGTTGGCTGATTGCTTTGTATTCCATTGGACTATGAAAATCCTGCAATAGAGCTGAAGGAACCAAAATCCTTGTTTAGAAAAGAAAATCATAATTTCTTACTGCCTGCTAGAAAAGCTGTTGGCCTGCACTTGCAGGTGACCTGCCAAGGATTTGAAAAAGAAAAGTTGGATTTTATCCTCTTTTTTTCTGGTTTTAAGATGGTCAAAGCTGGCATGAAAAATGGGGGTTTTCTGAGAGAAGCTTTGTCTGCCCTAAGCAGCAAAAAAGAGCAAACCTAATCTTGTTTTTCTTCTCAGGTCACCTTTTAAGCTCTTGGATATATTAGCTTGCTATTGAAAACAGTATTTCTTTCCTTCTGCCCCTTTATGTAAAGGAAAATAGATGCCTTGCCCACTCAATGTGCTATTTCGACATCTTCTTTCTATAGTTCTGCTTAGATGTTCCTGTCTGCTGTGTTTTGGGAAGATGATGCCTGGAGATTGCGCTGTCCTTTTGGAGGTACATGGATGAGTTGATGAGCAGATATCCTTGCTTTCCGTCCCTCTCCTCTGCAGTCTGTAACTCTGGAGCTATTGTTCTCATCACAAGTCTTGAAATCTCCGACTGCTACTTCTGTAATTATACGCACAAATTAGTGTCACTCGTGAATAGTCTGATTTTAGTGGATATTCTGACAATCTCTAATATGCAAAATATTGCCTCCAACTGCTGTGGAAACAAAACCGCAGATTCATTCTTAGGAAACTTGCTTTTCAGCTTTCTCGATGAGACTGATGGCAGTTTTCACCTGAACTCATCTGTATGACAGGATCATACTGTCTGAGTGAGTATATGGACAGGAGACTGTTGTGTGTTATAATAAAAAAGCTTTGGTTTTGAAAACCTGTATTTTTCTCTTAGATTGCAGTGACATGGGATGGGGCTTTGATTTCCACTTTGTTCTTGCCAGTTGTTGTGGCCTGACCTGTCGCTCGGCTGGCTCGGTGCGGGACAGATGCTCACGACTTCCACATCAGACACATTTGTTCTCCTCCAGCCTGCTGATTTTCATTTATTTTAACAAACAGTAGCAGAAATTGAAAGAAGGACGTGCAGGTCCCACCTCTGAGCAATTTCCCTTCTTCCAAAACAGCGATGGGAAAGAAGAAACATGATTGTAGCGAAGCGTTTTGTGTCTCCTTCACACCATAAACCCTGTACTTAAGGAAAGATTTTTCTGGCTGGACCCAACGGTCCAGAAACATTGTCCTTCCTTTTTTTCCATGTTGTCCCTTTCTTGCAAATAATATTTTCATAAGATGCTGCCTGAATTAATGCCATTTATTTTGGTTTATGTGAATGACTGTCTTTCTAGTGCTGTAAAATAATCCTCCCAGCTGAGATGGAGTTCATCATTCCGCATCCTTGTTCAAGGGAAGCGATGACAACAGGCTGGAAGCTGAGAGAAGGCCATCTTGCTGCCACGATCCTTCGGGCTTTGAGATTTTGGTTCATAGCACTTGGTGGGTTTTTTTTAATTTACTACATGTCTAGGGACATTTTATCATCCTTCTCTTTCCTGTTCCAAGCAATTACCATTTGTTTTATCTTCAAGCAGCAGCCTGTGGCAATAAATTTTAGGAAATTCCTTCCCGCCCTTTATTAAGCCCTACATAATAGCTTCCGCTACTCACTCATACGTTCATTAAGAAGAATTAAATGAGTGCTGGCGGTCATTAGCAGAGCATTTAATAACCTCTCCAAGGGAAGGTGCAGCAGATTGGAATAAATGAACAGGAGCAAAAACAAATGAAATAACTTCATAGAGTATGCTCAACTAATTTGTTCTTAAAAAAAAGTGGCTTATTTACAGGAACGTAGCATGTTAAAAGGTGCCGGTTTGAGCCCCCCAGCAGAAGAATCCCCAGCTCGGAAGATCCGCAAGCGGCGACAGTGAGCTCTTGGCTGTGGTACCTGGAAGGGTGGTGGCTTTTAGGGAGAGAAAGAGCATTTTAGTCTGTCCTGTTCACTTCCCTGGCTGGTGATGCTGCCGGCAAGGCCGATGGCTGTGCTGGGGATTGCAGGGACGACATCTGTCTTGTAGGAACGGGGCCATACCTAATAGCTTGTCTCGCTGCCATCAGCCACGCAAGCAGCCTCCGGGTGCTGGTGATGCCTGATCTGTAAGCAGATTCCCCCCCTCCTTCATCACTTAACTCTTTTAAAGAAGACTTACTGTCAGCTGACACTTGGCCAAAGAGCGAGCAGTGTCTAAATGCTCCTAAATGGCTTTTCTGAAATAAAAGTAGTTTAGCAGATATCGTTGCAAGCGATTTGCTTGGGAGATCTCAACTTGTAAAGCATCAGGGTTGCTGATAGACCAGGGAGAGGCTGAAAGGATTCTCTGCCACTTCCAGTCCCTTCCATCCTGTGTGTATGGGCTGATCTGCGCCGCTGAAGGAAAGGCGCTGGGGCTCGTGTGGAATCAATGTGCTCTTTGAATGGTTGGCTGGAGGTGTTCAAGGCCAGGCTGGATGGGGTTTGGAGCACCCTGATCCAGTGGGAGGGGGTGGAACTGGATGGACTTTAAGGTCCCTTCCAACCCAAACTGTTCTATGATTCTATGAAGACTTGCAGTAGCAGTTTTTATGGCAAGCGTTTCATACAGAAGTGCTGACAACCTTATTTTCATGTGACAGTTACTTGTTTTAGAGGTATAAGTATCGCGATTCAAATGTAATTCAGGTATTGTGTATGACAGATTTTGGTTGAGGTTTGTGTGGATTTTTTTTGCTGCAGTCATTTCTGATCTCATTTGAGGCGCTCAACGACTGGAAAACAATGACACAGTAATTGCTGTTATTGAACTGAAGATGCAGTTTAAGACTTTTACCTGGATCGCTACATTTGATTGATGTTTTAATTTGGGGTTTTGGCAGATGAAAGATAATGAGAATCAGTTGGTGGCTGGAAATATTTGCAGTGGAGAATTCCTGATTTTGTTTTAATTATTATTTTTTCCCTACTTCCTAGCACATTTGCTGTTGCCTGTTTTGAATTCTTCATTACATTTTGAGCATTGACAGTCTATGACTGGAGGAAACTGCACAAATAATTTCAATATGCTGCTAATACGCTCCGAATATCTTACTCTAGTCTCTGTGTGCCAGATAATAGCTCAGATAACAGCTTTCAGAGACATTGTAAATAACATTGGAGAGAGATGGTCCAGACATTTGTTTTTAATGTACAAATGTGTATATGACCTGGTGATTTGCATTGCTTTTTAAACAGCCTAATCACCTTTCATCTAAGGGAAGAAGTAACTAGGAGAGGGGAGGATTCTGATGGAGCTGGTTGGGTTTGGATCTGTCTTGTGTTGTGACACAGACAGCTACGTCCTACTTAAAGTAGAAATGAGTCTGCAGCCCAGCAGAGGAAAGGGTTGCAATACTGATAGTAAGCTAATGTGTTCTTACAGGGTAGAACTAATAAATAGCAGCCCTGGTAATTCTTGCTACTTTCTTTCAAATTTGCATTATTTCAGTTGAGCCCTGGCTTCCCAATGCAGTCAGTAGAAGCTGAAATATTAGAAGCAACCAACAAGCAGCCCTGCCTCTATCTCCAATTTTTCTTTCCCTCCCATCACTTTCCTTGGGGTGCGAGTTGGTGTTACTGGAGCAAATCTTTCTCCATTTTAGTTACGCTGGAAGCTTTTATCCCAGAACTGAGGAACTTTGTTAAAGGCGCAATATACATTGCTAAAAGGTTGCCCTGATGCTAATAAAAGCTAAAAATTGTAATAATATCTTTATCCCTTTGAAACAGTTCGTGGGTCCTTTCCTCCTCTCGGGTAATACAAGCTGTTCAGCACTCTGACATCTGATCAGGAGTTCAGGCAGCCGCAGCAGCGAGCGGCAGCTTGCTAATGGATTTCTGATTGTTCTCCTGGTCCATTCTCCTCCTGATGAATGGTGCGGAGTCAGCTCTCACAGTCTGGAGAACTGATAAAAACACTTTGCCATCATGTCATTACATTTCTCCGGGAGGGGAGAAGAGCAGATTTCCTCCACTGCCCCCATGGCTTGCTATCCTGCTCAATTAGAGAGAGAGAGATACGGAGGGGCAGCCTCCCTATTTGAAGCTGAAATTAATTTTACAGATTGCATTAGGTCTTTCCTGGGCAGCTGGTGGAATCTCTACTTGCTCTGGAGAGGCTTGCGCAGGCTTTCCTACTGCTGTTTCTCTGTGTGAATGCCTTAAAGCAGTGATCATAGAATCACCAGGTTGGAAGAGACCCACTGGTTCATCGAGTCCAACCATTCCTATCAAACACTAAACCATGTCCCTCAGCACCTCGTCCACCCATCCCTTAAACCCCTCCAGGGAAGGTGACTCAACCCCCTCCCTGGGCAGCTTGTGATGTTACACGCTTGACAGATGCAGGGTTTCTCGTGGGGAGGTGTGTGTTTGCGAGGGAAGCTTTGCTGCCTCCTGGACAAAGCACCTTTTTATGCCAAACTCCTGCATTTCAGGCAAGCGTGGCCACATCTGCCTGGGGTGAACATGCAGCATCCCCCTGCAGAACTGCCTTCAACAGGGCTATGATGCAGGGAGCTCTGAAATGAGCCGGGTTGTTGGTTCAGTAACTCACGTTATATGGGTTTGGGATGCTTATTGTAGGGCTTGTGGATGCTGGCAGGGAAATCCAGGATGATCCTTTTGTTTCAGTTGTTACAGCTTATTGAAAATAAAATAACAATGTAGAAAAAAAGCACTTTATCTAAGGAGTAATTCATTGAAGTGTTTTTATCAACTTAAACCCAGCATTTGCAGTCCCTTCTTCAGCCCTAACAACTATTTCTAACCCATTCTTTTCCCTTAAAGCACCGATTCCCTTCCCACCACTCCCGGTGAGCTGTGAAAGTGAATTTTGGGCTTTGTAATTAAGATATCTTGAGTTATTTCTGGTTTGTCAACATGAGTGATGAAAGTGGTTATGTATTACAGCTCCTTTCGCTGCTACGCTCTTGCACGTGGAGGCATTTCAGGAGCTTTGTGGGTGTAAATCAGCAGTGTGCCAGCCTGCAGACTTTGAGCGCTGGAGTAACAACGCAGCTTAGCCCAGTGGGATCCCCTTCAGGCGATGCACCCGTCTTTTTTTTTGTTTTCTAGAAAACTCCAGGTCAATAGGCATGGGTTTTGAGCTTGCCGGAGATAGCTGGTGATAAACTGTGTTCTAACAGACCTACATAATGAACATTAATAACACCTCGCTGTGTGTTTTACTCCCATGCCTCTTGGAAGTACCTGCTGTGAGCGAGTTAGCTCGTATTTCAGTCGCTGTGTCTTGTTCTCCCCCTCCTAGTTATAGGAAAAAAAACCCTAATGAATTGTTTGCTTCGTCAGTGCTGTTTTATGGCTTAAAAGTTCAGGCTGCAAGTTTCTTCCCATCCCAATCTCATTATATTCCACAGCTACCTCTGTTGGCCTAGTTCAGATAAACAGTATTAACTTGTATTAACCCCAACCCTGGATGCGTGGCCTGTGCTGCCTTTCCCTGGCGCAGAGAAGTTGTTCCAGGGCTCAATCCTTCCCGTGCAAGCAGTTCCCTCTAGGGAGAGCTGATGTACAGCACAGAGCACCCCGCGCTCGGTGGGGTTCGCAAAGGAGTATTTATTGGACTCCTCTTCTTGCGAGGAGAGCATTGTTTGCTCATCCCACCGAAAGGCAGACAGCATGTGCTATTGAAAGGATGCTCCGGTAGTTGTTTGAAGCTTTTAAGCAAGTTCTTCATTGATTGGTATTCTCGCCATTCCCATTTTTCCTGTTTTCATGATCCTTCTGCCTCTTTGTTTACTCTGTAGTCACAGAAGATGCAAGCTGGCTTGGTTTCCTGCAAACCTAGTTTGGCTCATGGTTCGCTTTCAAGGTGGTCGAATGTGGACCTACTGCTGGTCAGAGGAGTGTTCAGGATGCAATATCTGACAGCATCACGGTGCCTGGTGCCATCCCTGCCGAAACACGCAGCTGGACCCTCCTCTCTGCTCTTTTGTTTGACTCCTCGATAAAAGCAAGTTGATTATTTGACCTTGTAATAGTTATACAGCTGTCCCGTGGACAGCCTAATACCAGATACCTGCACAGTCTTTCATTATCTCTTCATTCAGAGAGCAGAAAACGTGCAGAAATGGGCTGCTTTTTCCTGTGGATCTGTAACACTTGGGTTTAGCAGCTGGTTTGGGGCCTCGTTTGCTGTTTCAGCTACAGCCATTTGGGTTTTTTCTTTGTTTTGAAAGGATGCCAGCAAAACGGCATATTCAAATGTTTCCAAACTTTCCCGATTGCGTAGAAAGTAATCGCTGTGCCAGAACCACCAGGAATCTTTCTTATCATACAAGTTTTTTTTTTTCTTTGATTGCTGAAAGGCAGCGTTTAGGCAGACATCCCTCTTTGTGTTCCCTGGGATGGGTTGTCAGTTTGTTAGGCTTCCAGCAGTCCTGTTTATTCACGTGTGTCTTTGGAAGAGTTGGGACACAGCAGGTCGTTTTCTGCCTTTGTTCACTGCTAAGCAATTAGGAAATAATTTATGGCTTTGTTTCTTCCCTTGAATCCCTTCAGAAGATGATGGCATGTTCTTAACCCAAGAACTATGGCACTGAGGCCTCAGCATCAGAGAGAAGCTGTTCCTCGTCTGTGTGAGCGCAGCTGCTGATTGGGCCCTTTGGCTGTTACTTAAAATTAAATGAATAATGAATTTCCCATTCAACCAGAACCAAGTAAGTGGTAGAAGTGATGTACGTGCTAGATCCCTGCCTGAGAGCGGCAAGGTGACTGAAAAATCAAATGCAGCTCAGGGATGCTGGCTGATGTGCGCGAGTACATGACATCGTTAGTACTTTAAGGTCCATCTGCTCCCCACTAGCAAGTAGTTGCTGTGTGTTACAAGCAGTTGAGGTTTTCAGAGGATATCTCAAGTTGGAAGGGACCCATGAGGATCATCAAGTCCAATGCCCTGCTGCTTGCAGAACCACCTAGAACTAAACTATATTTAAACACGTTTAGTCTTCAATCTCAAGTCTTGTCTAACAGAAACGACTTTATCACTGACTGACCACCCAAGAGGTCTTCATTGTCTTTAAAAGTTGCCTTTTATAGATTGGGGAAAAAAGTGTCCCAGCTCAAACTGCTGTAAACTGCTGTATGGGTTGGATAGGGGATCTTCCTGCAGTAGAAAGGGATTTTCCTGCATCCATAGACATAAAGTAACGGAGGCAGCAAGAGACTGATCTGCTTTTCCCATGCAATGATAAAAATTGTCGAAGATGGGCAAAGAGAGATACTTAATTTGGAAAAAGGGTCAGTACTTCACAGACATAGAATCATAGAATCACCAGGTTGGAAGAGACCCACTGGATCATTGAGTCCAACCATTCCTATCAAATACTAAACTGTGCCCCTCAGTGCCTCGTCTATGATATCAAATTCAAATGAAGAAGGGGGAATGGAAAATAGGAAGAACTGGGTATGATTTTATCCCAACCCAGTAAAACATTTGTGTTGTGGCTATGGAATTAGTGCCTACGTTATTGATTAGCTAATAGTGTGGTCTTTACCTGTTTAATCTGTTGACTGTTAATTAAAAAAAAGAGAATGACTAGCACAGCGACCTTATTGTTAATCTCAGTATGACTGGGCAGAAGTAAGAAGTGCCTTGTGTGCTGAAATTGGTTTATAAGCCTTTTCTAGGTTGCCTCTCCTCCACCCCTGCTATGTGCCTGGCATTTTTTTTTCCCAGCTTGACGTAAATATTTGGCCAAGGCTGAAGGGATGAATAGAATTACATACTATAAGCAGAATTAGAGGGAAAAAGTTCTTCTGCCAATCACATCATGCACGGAGTAGAGCAAAGACTTGAATTAATGCATCTTATTGTACTTGGCACATGCTAAGCAGGATGAAGATGCAGTGGGTGCAGGTCATCGCCCACTGCGCGTTTCCCAGGCTTTGGGAGAGCCCTCCATCCAGGAGCTTCAGGAAGCCGCGGGCTGGAACGAGCAGCATGTGTCAGTACCCGCTTTGCAATGTGACCTCCACCACATTCCCCAGGCTCATTCCTGGCATAACTTGGCCTCTCCATCCCCACCCCCTGTCGTGGCGAGAACGGTGGTAACCCCAGCAGCAGGACTTCTCCATGGTAGAGCCACAGACATAAGGCTCTACAGATGTTTGCTTGAAGGCTGGAGATTGGTTCTGGGTCTGAGCACACCCTGGCACAACAGAAATGCTGGGCAGGAGGGGCTGGCAGATTGAAAAGGTCCTTGTCCTGTGACTGGTGTGTTCCAGGTGTGCTAAACCTTCTCTGGAGCGAGTCCAGAGAAGAGCAACGAAGCTGGTGAGGGGGCTGGAGAACAGGCCTTATGAGGAATGGCTGAGAGAGCTGGGGGTGTTTAGCCTGGAGAAGAGGAGGCTGAGGGGAGACCTCATTGCTCTCTCCAACTCCCTGAAAGGAGGTTGTGGAGAGGAGGGAGCTGGGCTCTTCTGCCAAATGACAGGGGACAGGATGAGAGGGAATGGCCTCAAGCTCCACCAGGGGAGGTTCAGGCTGAGCATTAGGAAAAAAATTTCCACGGAAAGGGTCATTGGGCACTGGCAGAGGCTGCCCAGGGAGGGGGTTGAGTCACCTTCCCTGGAGGGGTTTAAGGGACGGGTGGATGAGGTGCTGAGGGACATGGTTTAGTATTTGATGGGAATGGTTGGACTCGATGATCTGGTGGGTCTCTTCCAACCTGGTGGTTCTATGATTCTATGAAACCTGAAAGCCAGCGTTGCTGTCCCAGCAACACGGAGCTCCCGTAGCAGGAGAGGTGCAGAGCACCTGGAAGCCGCCTGGCTGAAGCAGTGACTGAGGGAAGAAAGCAGCTAACTGCACTTTTGTTGGCTTCTCAAGCTTTAGTCCTGGGCAGCCTCACCACGTGGAGACACTTATCCTTGTTAAGGGCAGCCCAATCTCTTCCCAAGTAATTTAAACAGAAAAAGAAATCCATAACGCTGGAGTACGTGTCAGGTAATGGGTTATGCGCCTTTGCTTGTGCCCTTTGGATTACAGCAAAATGTCTAACGGGCAAGACCTCTTGCTTTGGCTTTTCTTCTAGACTCTGCTCATCTGCCTGAGTAAAGCTATTGGAATGAGACATAATTAAGGTTTAATTGGAGGTGTCCATTAGGAGGATAGAGTGAGTAACACTGTGAGAAAATAGAGATGAGATTAACCTGTGAAGGTTTAAAAGAAGAAACTTTAAAGAAGAATAAATGGAGAAATGGAAGCTGATGCAATATTGGTGCAGTGGAAGAGCAAAAAAAGGGGTGAGGAGCCACAGTTGGAGCCAAAGGGCGTTAGAAGAGCTGAGCTGGCAGATCAGGTCTCAGAAGCACAATTGCCTGAATTATTCTGGGGTAAAAGAGCGGAGGAGCTGAGGAACATGAGGGCATAAATTTGAAGAGCTTGAAAGTGAAATGGAGTGTTTTTTTGGCTGACAGAAGTATAAATGGAGAAGGGCAGGAGGCCTGTTGGGGTGAAATGACAAGTGGGAACGTGGTTTGCTGGAGGGCCCTGCAGTTCGTGGAGGTTTATGATAATGCTCTTGCCCTGATGAATGGGAGTGGGTGTTGGATTAGTAGCAAAAATGCCTTTTCTCCAAAATATCATTGTTAAGCTCTCTTAGTGTCAGTGCTTTGGTTAAATAGAAGTTTACAGCCCTTGCTTTTGTCACGTCAGAGTTTCAAGGGGTTTTGTTTATGTCAAACATATTTGCACTGGCACGAGGGAAGTAAATTGCTCTTCAAGTGGTACGTGTCCTCAGTGCTGCTCTGGGAACGCAGAACCAAACCCCACAAATCACAAACCCTGCAACCAATCAAAAAAATATGTTCCTGAGCCCTGCTTAGCAACCCTGGTGGAACTGTAGGAGTGGGAAAACCGGAGTGAATCGTCCATTTATCTTCTCCGGAGCTTTGCAGAAACTGAGGTTTTGGGAAGTGTGATGGCTTGTCCTCGGCCATGTGAGAAGAACTGAAGGCTGGTGGCTCCTGCAGATTGCCTAGAATGTTTTGCCCTGTACATTCTAGCCATAATGAAAATAGTTCTCTTAAACAAAATATTTAGGCAGACTCTATTAAACATCCCCTGGAGTTTCCTTTCTTTTAAATTGCAGGCCGAAATGCAAATTCTGCTGTCCAAAGTGGAAAAGGGCACGTTAGCAGTTTCCATTGAATTTTCTAATTGTGAGCATATGCATTTAATGCCTTCAGATTTTCATCGCGCCCTTTTAGCAGAGCGACTTCAAACCCTCCATGGAGGGAAGTGCCTTTTCCTGAGAATCTGGGAATGTTTGAAATGTTGGGAATGGATTTAGTATCTTTTGATGAGAAGGTTAGCCTAGTGCTTCAAGCAAAGTCCTGGGAGCTGTAAAAGCGCGGGGCTGTTATGCTGGGAGAGCAAACTGACTTTCCTCTCTGTGTGACCTCCAGCAAGTCCTCAGACCTCTCTGCATAACGTTCAACCCAGCTGGAAAGCCTAAGTAAACAGCAGGAACCTTGCTGGAAGCCAGAAGCCTTGACTGACTGAGTTATTCTAGGGAAACGAAGTCAGTCATGAATTCGAATCAGGTAACCAATGTGTAGATTGGGTTGTTTCAAAGAGAAAATGATCCTGTAAATATTCAAAACAGCTTTAATTTGGCTTAGCTTGAATGGGTGAAGTGATTGCTCTGTCCTGCTTTTATAGCAAAGGGAAAAGAAATGATACTTGCAGTTTCCTTTTCATCAGACTGTTTACAGAGTCTGTAGCAATCGAGTTAATCAATATTTCTATCGGGCACATGCTTGGGCCCCATGCCACATGCACTCATTTTTAAACCCTTCAATCTTGTATCATTTATGGAGATTGTATTGTCAGAAATAGTGCTGTAAATAATTTATTTTGCTGCCAGTGCTTTTCTAAAGGTCTCTAGGCGTGACGTGAAATTTCCTCTAGGACCTGTAAAGCTTCCAGATCAGTTTGTGATGGCAAAGGGATTTATTTTTATGAGAGACGAGTAGGATGGTGGAAATGATTGGTTATTTTGGGGAGTGGCTGGCAGCTGTTTCTTTTGCATCGTTATTGTAATCGAGAGTAGAGCAATTAGCGAGTGCCATAATTGCCATCTCATTGTTTCATGGGTTGTGCGGAATGAGTCAAGTTTCTTGGTGCACGCAACCCCCTGACACCCAGCTGTCCCTGTCGGGGTCGGTGGGGATGTGCAGGGCCAGGATAGCGCGTACCCCACGGCTACGCCGGCTCGAGTGGGTGCTGGAAATGGCCATGGGGCAGCACGTGGTGGGAGCGAGGTCAGCCTGCCTTTGGAGGTGTGTCGCTGTTGTCATAGGTAATGTGCTGCAGCGTAGCAGATGGTGGTTTTTCAAGCTGTGTTGTGCAGCTACAGCAAAAGCATGGAGACTGGTTTAGGTATCTGATGTTTTCCTTTCTCTGTTTTTTAGCTAGGCTGTCAGTTGTAGGAGAAACATGGTACTGTCTTCTCTTGTTGAGGGCAAGTTCTTCGTGGGCTGTCTGGGTCCCCTCTCCTCCAGGCAGCTGGTGAACACCCACCCTCAGCCATCCAGCCCGACTGCAGCTGGGTCACCTAGGAGATTAGAATCATAGAATAACCAGGTTGGAAGAGACCCACTGGATCATCGAGTCCAACCATTCCTATCAATCACTAAACCATGTCCCTCAGCACCTCGTCCACCTGTGCCTTAAACACCTCCAGGGAAGGTGACTCAATCACCTCCCTGGAGATTGAAGTCTGTCCAACTTCTGTGACTTCTCAGAGACTGGAAACTCTGCCAATTCAAGAGAAAACCCTATAGTACCCAAACAAGCATCAGCTTGTGGACTGGGAAGCTTGCAAGACAGTTTCTCTTTCCAATTTACGCTTGAAAATCTTCCCAGATCTTTAACACAGTTATGGATTTCTGGGTAATGAGCAAAGGAAGTTCATGTAAACCATAGAATAGAATCATAGAATCACCAGGTTGGAAGAGACCCACCGGATCATCGAGTCCAACCATTCCTATCAAACACTAAACCATGTCTCTTAGCACCTCGTCCACCCGTGCCTTAAACACCTCCAGGGAAGGTGACTCAACCCCCTCCCTGGGCAGCCTGTTCCAGCGTCTAATGATCCTTTCTGTGAAAAATTTTTTCCTGATGTTCAGTGTAAACCTCCCCTGGCAGAGCTTGAGGCCATTCCCTCTCGTCCTGTCCCCTGTCATTTAAGAGAAGAGGCCAGCACCAACTTGGTTTACTCCCCAAACAAATCAGAGGGTAGGTATCCAGCAGGAAAGTAAGCACAGGTAGCCTGAATTACCTCCACAAGCTTCCTTTGTTGCAAGTTTAGATGCAGAGAGCTGACCGAGCTTTAGCTGTGGTCTATCAAAGCTCTTGCTTTGACAGCCAGGTGTCCAGAGAGCACTTGGGTACCGTGTGCTCCATCACTGTGCTCTGCTAGTCTGCATCCAGCCACGACCCGCAAAGATTGGCTGTTGCTAATGTAAATCTTGCTGATTCCTGGAGGTGCCCTTGCGTGTCCTTACCTTGTGTTGTGTGTAGAGGAATCAATGACTTTAAATGAAGCAAGACTGTAAGCAATTTAAAAGAGAAGCCCTGGCATTTTGCTTGGCAGGGATAACACAAAGCACAGCCTGGCTACTGTTGTGTTGCAGAGGGTGATTTACAGGTACTGGATGAAACAAGCAGGTCCTGCACTTCCTATTTGAGTTGTGATGTGCTTGATGCAGCTGAGGAGCCTCCCGTCCCCATGGATGTGACATTAGTGCCTTTCTGCTAACAGCCTAGCCAGCTGGGCTCAGACTTGATTAATAGATGAATCCTTAACTGCCTGATTTGCGTAGCTGCATGTATTCTTAAAAATTGCCTCTTTTTTAGTGTTTTGGAGAAACACTAAGTGCAAGAGTTAAAAGCAACTATCGCTTCATGTCAGGTATAAAACATTGCATTTTGACTCAAGCTGTGGGCAGAAGTGAGAGGTTGTGTCTTTCCTCCTTTTTGTTTTAAGCTGCATCTTTACTTGCCTCTCCTTTGTGCCTGTATTTAACCCCCAAGGGGGCAGTTTCATCCGAAACAGCATTGTCAGACTTTGTTGTCAATGGTTTTCGTGCTTCAAAGGAAAGGATCAGAAACTGAATTTATCGGTTTTCATACTGAAAAAGCAAGCCTGTGCTATTTGAAGTTTCCTTCTTGAATGTTTTTTTTTTTCATGGTTTGTTTTGGTTTTGTTGCATGATCCCTCCTGACATTTCCATCAGCGTGCTTAGATGCACGGGGCATCTTAGGTGGGTGGACTTGTTGGTCGTGTCACTTCAGAAGATGCTGTATTTGTAGCTTTGCTTTTCCAAACACAGCAGCGTGGTCCGCTGACCCCAGCGCAGCCGTTCGGAGCTCTGCCACTTGGTGACAGTCTTTCAAAATAAAACCATTATCAGTGAAGTGCGGGTTTGAACTGACTGACTATGGTCTGCTTAACCACAGCAAATCTCAATGTAAGAATTTATTCGTAGGTGTGGTAGAGGTGTAGCTATCTGGCTCTGTGATGCCAATTTTCTCTAAATGCCACGTTATCAGTTCCCATTAAATCAATTCCCATTAAGTCGGTCCCCAGAACATCATGTGCTGCTACAGCTGTTCTGTGGAGCAGTCCGACGGGGTAAATGACAGGTCCCAATGCTGGAGGGGTTGTCACTGGGGTGACATATACCACACGTTCACAGCTCTTAAAGGCTGTTCAGGCCATCTCCTCTGTCTCCCGTAGATGCAAAGGTGCAATCCAGGTGCCGGTGAGGTTTTAGCTGATTTGTTCTGTGCAGTGAATCTGTTAGCTGGCCTTTTTTCAAGTGTTCTAGGCAGGTTTTATGGGCGGTGTCTTTCTGTCCGTGTAGTGGCTGGTCCATACCTCATAACTCACAGCCAAATTGAACCCAGGAACAGAGGGAAAAGCAGGGAAAGCTCATCTGTCAACCTTCCTGCTCAGTAAGAGTCAGTCAGTGCAGCACACGTGCTGTCTTAACTGCAGCGTATCTTCCTGAAGCGGAGGGCCAAGAAGCATTGGAGGAATCTTTGTCTGGGGTAGAGGACAACCTGCTGGGAGCTGAGGGATGGGTGCGAGGAGACTGAAAACAGTCCTTCTCCATTTCTCCTGTCTTTTGTACAGTATGTTGCACACCCAGACAGATCTGGGGCTGTTTGTTGTGGGGGGGTACAGCTCTGTCTCTGCAGGGCAGGGCATGGGCGCTGCTAGCCCTCCTGGCCAGGCTTTCTGCAAGCTTTCCATCTTCCCATTCCCTTTCTCTCCTTTTCTAGTGGGACAGGCAAACATGTCCTTACTTAAACTTTGAAATAATTTCACAGCCTGGTTTGCATTTCCTGGCAGTGCTCTCTGTTATCTTCTCTGTACTCTCCACCTAAGGCTAAAGAATAAAAAAGCATGAGGTTTTTTTTTTTCTTTGAAAAATCCTGTGATGGGCATTATCTTGGTTTCAAACACAGTTCCTGGTAAAGGGCAGTATGTACAATTGCTCTGACATTGGCCAGTGGCTGTCAGAGTTGTGAAAGTGCTGGGGTCCCACTTTGTAGGTCTTTCTTCCAATTTATCTTTTGTGATCAAAAAAAGCTGGTGCAAATGTTTGATTAATCGTTATAAGCTCACAAAAGCCGTGTCTCACAATGTATTCTTCTCTCTGGTGGGCTTGCATTTTGAGAAGAAAATGAGCACCACTGGTTTGTTTATGCTGGCATTTATTTTGGCCACCAAAATTGCACACATTTATTTTCCACCTTCCTTCTGTTTATCACACGTTTAACCCTTTCATTTAATGTATTTCATCTGCTGTTTTCATTCAACCCTGGTGAAATTCTCCCAGACTGTGAGAGCGGTAGAAGAAAATTAAAAAATTAGCAGTTTGCTTTTCTTGGGCTTATGTACAGAAACACTTTGGCTGTTGAAACATTCATGGACCCATCTAGGAGTGAGCTCTCTTAGTGGATTTCATGCTGCTGGTGCCAGGAGAAGCTGGAGCAAATCTGTAATCTCAAGAATCTGGGATCAGTTCACTGGGGTTCTGAAATCTGGTGTGCTATGAATTGTTGCGTTTGGGTCAGTGCAGAATTGTGGGGCCACACAGTAAAGTCAAAGTGCTGGTGCTTCTGGTGTTTTGTTGTATTCTTTAATTTGAATTTGCAGCTATAGCTCAGGATAAGAAGACAGATGGAAAGAATATCTGGTAAAGACTAGAGCTTCCTCTAGAATAAACCAGTTTAATGGGGTTGCCGAAGGCAACAGAGACATTCTGATGGGAGGTCTTGCACCTACCCTAATGTAAGTTTGGATTAAAACATCAGCATCATTACAGTGTCAGTTACTTTGTTGGATTTTGCTTGTTTCTTAAAGTCCCAGGGCAGGAACATTGGTTTTATAAAGAACGGTTTTCCATTTTTAGCATCGTGAGAGCTGTTTTTGAACTATCTGACCAGGGAGCACCTGTGTGGTGCTGGCCAGTTCAGCAGGATTTTTCACATAGCTCAGGGCTGTGCTGCAGGTTAGCTGGAGAAATCTGGGCTTCCTGCAGACTGCAAGAGCAATATCCTTATGTTTCCATCTTGTTCAGTTCCAAATTCTTGGGTTTGGGTTTTTTTTTGCCACCAGAGGTGCATCAGCCTCTCCCTGTGGAGCGCGTGTCTGCTGGTCTCTGACCCTGGAGGACAGCAGTCGCTCTGAGCCGTCTCTGTGTCTCCAGCAGTGGTGTATCCTCTGTCTGGGCAAAGGATACTGTCTGCGGTGCTGCTTCAGCTCTCAGCTTCAGAGTCTGAATGGTTTGGAGAGGACACAAGGTGGAGGAGGGGCTGAAATCCTCCATATTCCTGATGTTGACACGGCAGCAGTGATACAGGTTGGGTTTCATGCCACGTATATTTAAGGCAGGGCACAGTTCCCTGCTGTAAATCTTTTGATGTAGAGAATAATACTCAGAAAACACGTGCTTATTACTGTAGATGCAGAATGCTTTAGGGTTATTGTTGTGCACTCAGTTTCCAACACAATAAAGTATATTTGTGAGAGCTGTGGGTTTGTGGCACCAAGGCTGGTTTCTGACTTTGGGTTGTGTCAGTAATTAGTTTGAGACACCCGCCCCATGACCACAGTCAGAGGACGATATATTGGATTATTTAGATGGCTCGATGTGCCAGAGAGCTGAATTTTGATTCTGTTCCTTTCCATCTTGCTCGAGCCAACCCACTGGAGAAGCTTCTGCAGCTCCAAGCTGGTCTGCTCCAGCTGACCCGAAAGAGCACTCGGTCGTGACTCAGCCCACTTGGAACCCAGGTCATGAAGGATAACAGCATGCCGTTTTTTCTGAGTCCTCCTTCTTTTCTGCATTTCCTGAAACATTAATGAGCCATTTTGAAGTAATTGACATCGGTTTCTAATCAGCAGTGTCCATGAAGCAGCGCTCCGTCGCTAAGCGTGTTGACGTTGTTTGGCACGAGCGGCTGCCAGGTGAGTGAAAGTCAAGCTGGAGTTGTGGAATGAGTGGAAATACTGTGGCCTGGGACATGTGTATGTAATTTGTTCGGATGATTCAAGGGAGAGTCATGGCAACTGAGATAAACAGAGGAAAAGATACTGGAAAACCAGCAGCGACTTCAGTTTAATAGCACAGCCTCGATTCCAGACAGCTCAGATGTTTACTATAAGAGTTCCATCTTCCTGTGTGTCTCTTCCTCCCCACCACCCCCATCGCTTCGCATGCACTTAGTCATGAGATCGGATGGCTTCTTGGGTAAAGCACTGCAGGCCAAATTCCACAGTTTCTATTGGAGCAAAAAGCCATGCCTGTCTTCAAATACAGGCTGCAGAATTTCTCTCCCTGTTTGCACATCCATGGTTCAAAGGGCCTTAATAACAAAAAAAAAAGTATCTTATTTGAGTTTCCCGTGGATCAAAATATGCTTTCTGAAAGCGTTACGGATCATTTGGCGAAGTGCGATGTCTTAGCTGCTGGAGAGAAAACTGTTGGGTGAGCATAAAGCCTGTGCAGTGCAAAGGTAGCGTCTGAAATGGAAAGAGAAGAGTAAAGCGGAGTTGGCCAATCTGTGGCTGTTGAATAACAAACAGCTCTTGAGGAGATTGAGTCCGACTTCCATGCCAGGGCTCTATCACGTGCTTGGCAGCAGGGGCCGTGCTGGTGTGTGGGCTTCTGGGCAACTGATACCTCGAGCTGCAAGTGGAAGCAACCCAGCAAGAGCAGCAGAGCCCGTGTGCTGCGGAGAGGGGATTGGGAGTGGGGATCCGAGCTCTGTCTCCAAGCTAACGATCCCGATGGCTTTGCTTGCTGCCCGTGGTTGTGTAATCTTGCGTAGGGCTACAGTTGGGTGCGCGTATCCCAAATCCCACCCGCTGGGTGGTGATTCACCTCCCTGAATCATAATTCCTGACAGTCTTCTAATCGCTGTCCTTAGCGTGTCCTTGCTGCACAGGCTGCAAGTCCAGCCTGATTGGAAGAAACAAGCTTTCAGGCAGTTACAAAGCTGACCAATTTCCTACACTGATATATTAATCCTGCATCAGAGTTATGTCTTTGTGGCTCGTTGTTTCTTTTCTCTGTTGCTTTAAGAGTGAACTAAGAGGCTCAAAAATTTAGGAGAAGAAACATAGCAAGCTGTAGAAATGTGACTAATATCTAGTAATTTGATTGTGCGAACAAGCATGCCATGTGTACAGTTTTCAGTTCACAGTTTAAAACTGAGTGTATTTGTTTAGAAAAATCTACTCCTTTTGTCATGAATTGGCAGGATCCTTGGTTCTCTGTCGTTCCAAGATATTGCAAAGACCTATAAAGTCTAAATCTAAATAAAGTTAAGTATACTTACACTCTAGAATGTTTTTAACATATGGCTCAATATAAAACTCCTGGTATCTATACAGAGAATGCTGAGCTGTGTGTGCTTTTTTTGTTGTTTTGAATGACTGAAAATAAGGATTAAAGCTAATTTTGCTGTAGGAGTGGAGCCAGGGCACTGGTTGCTCTCAGGTAACTAACCATGTAAAGCCATCTGGTGTTCCTTAGCATGCACGTGCTCCACTCCTAGTGACTCTGGGCTACCTGTCTGCTCCGTGTTCTTGGTCATAGATACTGCAGTGTCTGTAACACCACTGGCTCTTTCTCTCTGCAGTGTGAGAACAGGAGCGTTAGGTGTTGCCTGCACACCCCTTGCAGGTCTGGCTGATGTCACTGCGACTACCTGCAAGGCAACAGTCAGGAACCCTCTGCTAGCCAAAGATTTTGCCTGCATGTTGCATTCTGCAGAGAGAAATATGAACAGGTTTGTCTTAGACATTTATCTTGCCTAACTTGGCTTGAAGGGAATAAGCAGGCTCTCTAGCAAGGGTGTCTTTTTCCTTACGATGTGTATTATCCATGTGAGTGTAGATGATAAAACAAGACACAGTCATCTTTCTCTCCGATTTTTTTCTCTACTTCATTATTCAGTTTTATATTTCTGTGTCACTTCCAGTACTCTTGTCACAGTGAAATCTTTCAGAGTGGATAAAAGCTGAAAGCTACAAGCAGAAACAAATTTTTTCAGCTGCCTTTGCTATCAACATAAGTCAGAAGCCCAGTGTTTGTTTTGCTTTTGTTATCGTTCCCATACGAAAAAATGTACATAAAAGGTCTGTTTGCTGAGTCGCAGGGATTGGGGGAGCATGAAGAGCTGAGTGAAGCGATTCAGAAGGAAGAGATACAGAGTTCAGCCTTGAGTCATGGAAGATGCTTTCCCCGATCCATTGTTTTTGCAAGCATTGTTCTCTGTGGTGGCTTCAGGTCTCTCCATGGAATCTACTCACTGGCACAAGTTCTTGGCTTGTTTGTGTCCCCTAAATGTTCCCTCCTGGAGCAGTTTTTCTCTTTCTTTATGTGTCTGGCTTGCTGGTAGAACTGGGAACCAGCGTGGAGGACTTGGGAGGGGGTTTATGTTTGTGGGGTGCTTGGAAAGGGCACAACTTGAGAGCAGAGGTTTGCATGAAGACTCAGTGATAGAAGCAGAACTATAAACCAACTCGGAGAAGGGGCTGATCTGGATGGGTTGGAAGAGGTGGTGGGCCAGCTCTTAGGGGTGTTCAGTCAGAAGCAAGCTATTTTCCACAGGATTTCATAGTGGAAACTTAAGCTTTCCTAGAAGTATTCCTGAGAAGTGCCAGTAATTAACACATTTCCAATAAGGACAGGAACTGAAGCTTGCTCCCTGCTTCGCAGGGTGATGCCTGCTCAGAAAGAACACCTGATTTGTATGGTTTTTTGGTGGCCAGTGTCTGACTGGAAATGTTTGGAGCCTGTTTTGAAGCTGTGCAGAAGAGCTTGCTTGCGTCATCCAGAAAATGCAGTGAGTCAGTGGAGTCCTGAGGGAACTGTAACGGCGCAAAGAGAAACTTTGAAAATGAAATGGGGATGGATTTAAAGATACAGCATTTGTGGATGCTGCTCTGTTTAGAGATGGTCTGCGTTCATTGAGGCCTTGGTGATGAAGGGGTTCAGTGAGGATTTTGCTGCTGTAAATACAAGTGGAGCTTTATAGGAGCAATCCACCAGAGGCAGGGTGTGGAGCTGGAAGAGGGTGTTAAGCTCCTTCTGCTTGCCATTATACTCAGTATTTTGGTATTCAGGGAATCTCCATGAATTCTTCATTGATACGTGTGTTTTGGTATGTTAATGAATAACTTATTGGGAGGAACAGGAAGGAAGGAGGGGGAGCAGCCTCTCAGTTTGGCCCCCACTCATCCTTTTCCCCAACGTTTTCAACCGCCTTCAGGTTTGGGATGGTTTCTGCAGCCTTACAGGCTCTGCTCCTGCTGCAGTGCAGCTGTGCTGGGATGGCCCGTGGGCCAGTTCATCTGCCCTGGGAAGACAAGGTCCTGTTATGGAAGCACCGTGTGGTTTGGAAACACGTGCCCAGCTCCTGGCTGGGTCACTGCTGCTTGAGCCACCACCAATGGACAGAGCAAAGCCTCTCTCTTCACATCCTAGACAAAATGGATAGGGGATACCTCCTTCCTTCAGACTAAACATGGATTCACAGGAGGTCGTTTCAGGGATTAGGTGTGTTCTTCTTAAAATGCTTTTGGTTCCTGTTGTAGATGGAATTGCCAAGGTCTGTTGGGATGCTGTTGGTGCACTGGTCAATTCATGTGAGAACTTTGTGATGCCAACCACTGTAGTACTCAGGCACCTCAAACCCACAGATTAATTAATCTTTATGATATATTTCTGGAGGGAAATGTATCCATACAGTGGCATAACAGTGAAGTAAAAGTTAGTGTTGTGCTTCGCATCATCCCTATTGAATCTCTGTTATTTTTGCTTCAGTATTAAGAGCCCGTTTTCCTCATTTACAAGACCAACCGGCTGAGGCTGGTCCTCCTGGGAGAGGCAGCAGTAAAAACCTGGTGACTCTCCTCTCCAGGGATGCTTTTCATCTGTTGAAACAGAGCACTTGTAACACAACTTCAGGTGCTGAACTTTATCTGAGCACAGCAGAGCAGGATGCATCAAAGCTACCTGTCCCTTGCAAATGAGATTGTCGTCCAGAGTGACTCTTCCAAAAATGAAAGAAGCAGCTTCTGGAGAGCTAGGAATGAAGAAAATTGAGAAACCCTGGCTCTTCTGGTTTGTTTGAGTTCTTTGAGCACGACAGCTCAATCTCTGGGCTCCCTCAGGAGCCCTGCCAGAGCGACTTGTAGCTGCGTTACTGAACAGCGTTTTGAATGGATATCTCTGTCTGTCCTGCCAGCCTGGCCTTGTCCTGCTCAGCAAAGCTACATAAAAATCTTGTAGCTCCCAGGGTTTGCTGCTGTCTTTTTATGGTGAGCTCGTTTCCAACTGTGGATCGTTGGAATGAGGCAGGGGTATTCCTTCCTGGGCCTTCAGTTCCCCTGCATTTGCTGGTTCGCTCTGAATAAGCCCATTCCTTGATTTTCCTTCCATGGGTCGTACACTGACCGATGTGTTCTTCTACGTGTACAAGCTACTTCGACGCTTTATTATAGAATTGGAGAATCATTGAATGGTTTGGGTTGGAAGGGGCTGTGAAGGTCATCCAGTCCAACCCCCCTGCAGTGAGCAGGGACATCTTTAACTCAATGAGCTTGCCCAGAGCCCCATCCAACCTGGCTTTGAATGTTCTAGGGATGGGGCAGCCACCACCACTCTCAGCATGAAAAATTTCTTCCTAATACCTATTCTAAACCTCTGCTCTTTCAGTCTAAACCCATCACCCCTTGTCCTATTGCTATGGGCCCTCCTAAAAAGTTTTTCCCCGTCAGGAAGATAAACGTGTCTGGTTGCTGCACCATGTGTGCGTGTCAGTGTTGGAATTTAGCTTTAACTCTCTTCCTTACATTCTTCTCTCTTCTTATATTCAGACCATGAAAGCTTCGTTAGTTCACTTTGATTGAAGAGTGATAACGGTCCACAGCAATGCTTATGCAAATTGATGACTCATTTATATCTTTAGAGTTGAATTTAGATATCTATAAAATTTTAGACTTAGGCTAGTAGTTGCGTTGCAGTTTTGCAACTTCTGTGAAAGATTTCTACCTTTTTTTTGGCACCTAAGGCCATATTTCAAACCTGTGACCTCATTCCCATAAACCGAAGTTATTTCATTATATCATAGCTGTGCAATTTGACTCTTGATAGCTGACATTTGCATCTATGTTGCATCCATTAATATTTGTCTGCTTAAAAAGCTTCCAGGCATTGACTTGTCAACGTGGACACGTTAATAAAAGAAAAATTTAAAAATTGGTCGTCTCTTGGCCTTCTCACAGGGGTTTTGTTGTAAACAAATGTATCGTAGTTTTCCCTCCCATTGTCACACTCCGCTTGGTTTCCAGCAAAAATGATTAATGATTTTTTTGCCTTTGCAGCTGCAATATTTGATTGCAGTCTGACTTCATTAGTGATACATATGGAAATATTTCTGCGGTGAATTGGACATTATCAAATCCCCAGCAAGTGAGTAAGACTGTACTTGGATGTAGCTGCTCTCCCCCTGCTGCAGCGAGCAAGATCTCCGTGGGCGAGTTCCCCTCCGTGGCACTTTCCCCGTTTGTACAGTGGTATCAGTTCATGGTTTACATTGTCTAACTAAATAATTGAAGAGCTTAGTGTCCAAGATCTGCCGTTCCTTTTGCTTTGAGGCACTGTTGTTTCTGTGCTGCTCTGATTAAAATTAGATTTCAGCTAAGCTGAATGAGACTTGTATGAATCTTTTGAGATGGCAAAGGATAAATAGATATTTGAAACAGTGCAACGTGTCAGCCTGTCTGCAGGCTTCTTATAAGTGTTGAGTATTTAACTTCATATTTATTTTCTTGAGCAATTCAACCATCTTCGAATCTTACTGAATTCCAGCCCTACCTTCCCCTGCTGAAATGGGTTAAAACACATCTTTGATGGCTCTGCAACTTTAAATTGCCTTTTTTTTTTCCCTTCCCTGAACCCCTTCTGTCACCTATCTTTTGCCAGCAAGTCTTGTGAAAGCAGCATCCCTTGTGATTCAGCTCAACTGACTGTCTGGCACCAGGGACTGATGCAGCGCGAGGGAGGACTCCTCCCAGGACGATTGCCTAACCCTGCGCCAGGCTACACGCTGCTCCGTAGCGGGATGCTCAGTGAATGGAATTAAGAAAACCTACATCTGGGCACGCTGGTGAGGGGAGCACCAAGATTACCAGTCATGTTTTCTTGGCACCACAGGTTCTGCAAGCTTGTCCCCTTGCTAACACCTCCACGCCGCTGATTTTTCCTATTAAAACCCAAAACAACAAAGGGATAATTGCCCAAATTTTGTAAAATGGTTATTTTTGCACATTCAGCCTCAGATGGCGTTTGACCCTTAATACAGCTGGTTTCACTTAATGTATTTTGTTTAAACAATCCCTGTTCCTGGAAGTGGTTTCAGAATAGGCTGTTCCTCATTGCTGTTCGTGTTTGCTTTTTCTTATGATATTATAAGAAGCTTGAAGGGAGTGGAATCCGAAAAGGGCTGTAATCACTGTTAGCAGGCATTTGTGGAAGCCTTTGTATTTTCCAGCTAAGGTACCACAACTTTGTTGACTCTTCAAGCTTTCAAGACTGACGTGGTCTGGGGCACTTTTGTCGTCAGGCTGAGGAGCTCACTACGTTTCCGTTACGCCTACGACTGTGTTACTCCGCAGGGAGTCCCAGCACATTTAAGTGGAACAGCTTGTCATCTCAAATATCTGCTTTCCCTTGGTTTTTCCCCATGGAATAGGCTTCTTGGTGCTCCACCACACACAACTCCTCTCTTTCTCTTGGATACAAATGAAGCATTTCTGTGTGAAGGGAGGGAAAAAAATGTCTGTTATCCTTGGAGCTCGTTCCTTTTCACGTCTGTTAGAATTTCTGCATGTGCAGGCTCCTTGTGGGTTGTGCAGGATGTGCTGTTGATATTGAACACACCCTGGGCGAGCTGGGAAAAGCCTGCATCAAGTTCAATATCAGGAGTCTTTTAACATAAAATCAGAGAATCATTAAGGTTGGAAAGACCTCTAAGCTTATGCAGTCCAACCATCAGCCTAACACCACTGTGCCTGCTAAAGCGTGTCCTAAAGTACCACACCTACACGCTTTTTGAACATCTCTAGGGATGAAGATTCCAATGATTCCCTGGGCAGCCTGTTCCAGTGCTTCACCCACCACTCTTCCGATGAAGAAATCTCTCTTAATATCCAATCTCAACTTCCCCTGGTGCAACTTGAGGCCATTTCCTTTCATCCTATTGCTTGTTAGTTGGGAGAAGAGACCAACACCCACCTCACTACAATCTCCTTTCAGGGAGCTGCAGAAAGCGATGAGGTCTCGCTTCAGCCTCCTTTTCTCCAGACTGAACAGCCCCAGCCCCCTCAGCCCCTTCTCAATAACCCCCATGCTCCAGACCCTTCACCAGCTTCATTGCCTTCCTCTGGATACTTTCCAGCACCATAATGTTCCTCTTGTGCTGAGGGACTCTAAACGGGGTGAGACCTGGTTTGTAGTTTGCCTGTCCAGGAGTCAAGTGGCATGAAAATCTTCAACATTTGGAAAAAGTGAAGGCACGAGTCACGTAGTTGGTTTATCTACAATTACAGGAGAAATCTGAAGAGTTGGCAATAAACCTGGGGTGTGTCGATTCCTAGACCATATGACTGAGCTGAATGGTTTATGTTCCCTTCTCTTCCCTCCAATATAATTTTCATTTCAAAATCCACACCTGGTTTTGAGGGGTTTATGGCTTAAAGAAGAGAGAACCAAGCTATTACCAGCTCTTTCAAAGCAATGAGCTGCTAATCCTCCCAAAGGCGTTGTGACATCCTTTATCAGGTACAAGCTAAAAATGAGAGATCACAACATCTGTAGGGGTTTTGCTCTTTGCTTAATCTTAAAAATTGTTTATTTGCCTTAAAATCCTTCAGGTATCTGTTATCACCCGTGCAATGTGAAGTGAAGCGTTGGCTTCAGCCCTGTCCTTGACTCCAGAGCTGCTGGAGATTTTTGTCCTGTCTCTTTCTCCAACCCTTTCTCTGCTTTGAGATTAATTGTAAAACAGGTTCTCCTGGCATCCTTGCTGCAGTGCGCCTTGGAGGGAGGGATTAGGGGAACACAGCAGCTCTTTCACCCTGTGCAAATCCTCTGGCTGCATTCCAGGCGCGAGACTTGCAAAGACTGAGCTGAACCAAGAGAAAGGAGGAAATCGGGGCGCGTGGCCTAACAAAAACCAGTTGGCTTTGGCTCTGGGTTTTCCCACTTCTTGTTGGTTCAGGCCAGAGCCTTCCTTCTCCTTTTAGCAGTACGTGTTCTAGGCTGCTTTTGGTTGTTCACTTATTTTGTAGGCTTTAGCCTATTCTTGTAATAACTTGATAAAACTTATCTAACTTAGCTGGGCAGGCAGGGAGGCTTGCACAGAGAGTCTTGAATAGCCCGTAAGAGTGAAATTAAGTCTGTACCACATTGCAGGTGTCATCCATATAAACCCCAACTGTTTTATTGGAAACCATCAGGTGAAGTCAAAAAAAAGGAGTGTCCATTGTGTTCTACCTGGCCAATATATGGTATTCTCTATGCTTGCAACATGCTGGGAGAGAAATGCAGCTTTATAAAGTGTTGGATGTTGTTTATTTTTACTGTGTGTTGCGTGACTTCACGGAGCTATCTTACTGAGATAGCTCAGTAAGAACTTGTACTAGAGGCTCGCAGGCTGCAGTGTATCTGATTAATGATAGGCAGGTGGGGTAAAAAAGGGAATGAATAGAAAAGATCTTTGGGTCTCTCAAAATACACAGAGAGACAGAGTGTGGGGTTCCTGGACATCAGCAGCACTGATTTCTTTTTACACCTTCCTTCTTATCTTACCTCTTTTGTCTGGAAAGGCAGAAAACATGGAAGTATTCCATAATCTCATGCCGTTTTCTAAATGTAAATGCAAATATGACAAACATTAGACTCTACACATACCAAGGAAACTCATCCTGACAGAGTTTAGTTTAAGAAACTTTGCCCTGATGAATTTGCACCAGGCTTTTGCTTTGCCTTAATGATCCAACCTAGAGGAAATATTACCTAGATTTAAAAAAAAAAAAAATCTAATAAAAATTCTTCTTTCAATGTGTTTTTTCTGTTTGGTAATTGAAAAAACAGTGGTTTAAGCCCTTGTGAAAGTTCAGTACTAGGTCTAGCGATTGAAATGCATGTGTCTACGCTCAGCAGTGTGTGAGCAAAGCAGACACCTCCTCCTGGCTGGCTTCAGTTGGACCAGGATGGAGGTGTATCTGCACAGCTTTGCATTTGCCTTGAGTCCCAGGGAAATGCCTTATTTCTTTTTCCTTTACGTCACAGTCCCAGCAGGACGCTTAAAGCTTCTTATATAGTGCCCTAACAACAAAATAAAATGCTGAACTGTTTGGAGGGAGCCGTTGCTGCAGGCAGTTCTAATTAACTGGAAGCGGTTCCTTTCTGGGGAGTATATCTTTAATTTCCTATACTGGGAATAATAAGCAATTAGTGCTATGGAGCACCAGGCACTTCCCCTGCAAACCTGAGGGTGGATAATACTGGAATTGAAATAAAGTGATTGTAGATGCTTTCATATAGCATCTTTTATTTTTCTACAGATGCTTTCATATTTGTTTGGTTACAAAGGGCTTCTGCTTTCTTAGCAAATATGTACTCCCCTGTGGATCAATTAGCAGTCTTGAATTCCTGATTGGAAGGTGCTGTTTGGTTTGGAGGGAAGAATCTTTGTTTATTTTTGTTCTATTTTGTTTTTTAAGATACGCTCTTTGTGTGCTGTGATCCTGTCAAGGTTTGATGCTGTTGAGAAGCGTAACTCTACTTAGTATTAGATCCCTAGAGACAAGCGATCCTCACAGTTGAATTTATCCCAGTCTCTTGTTGCTCCGTGCATTACCTCAAGTTTTCTGCTTTTCAGAAAATTATCACAATCTTTGCTGAATTCAAGGCTTGGGTGAGGAGGACTGGGGGCAGGGAGCCCTGGCTTGTCCTGGAATAGCTGTACAAGCATTGATGTTCATGGGTCCTCTTCTACCCGATCAACCTCAACGCAAAGGAGCTGAATTGCTATGGGGTGTGATGGATTACTTGTTTATTGATGAGTTATTGTTTGTGACTGTTATGCATGTGTTTTTTCTTTTGCTTTTCAAGTACTTTGGTGATTCCTATAATTGTGGCCGCAGCCCGTGTGCTGGACACGTCCCTGGAGCTCTATCCCAAGGTTTGCTCACCATCGGGAGTGGAAAGGCAGCCAGCTGGGTGGAGAGAGCAGTGGGAGAGAGAGGTTTTGTCTGTTCCAGTACTATTAATTCAATAGCTGATGCACAAAGGGTTTATTCACATTGACACAGTGCTGAGCACAGGTCGACCTTCCTGAAATGTGGGTGACCAGATGTGTGGGCAGGACCCAAGCCCAGGAGCTGAAGGCACTTGGGTGTGGATGAACCTCCTCCTCAGCCCTGCTGGCCTGGTGCACCAGTGGTTCAGCAATTCTTGTTTTCTTTTCTTCCTCTCCCTTCCACCCCCTCCTCATGTGTAATTCGATCTCCTAGGCCTGGTCTTCTGCTTTGGCAGATTTTTCAGCTCGCAAGAAAAATTAACCCCTCGGTTCCTGCCGGGAACCAAACCGTGTTGTGCAGAGCTGTACATGTCACCCTGCTCAGTCCCACAGCGACCCAGCAGGCATCACCTTTGGGCTCCCCTATTGAACCTCTGGCTTTAACTTTTCTTTTTCCATCTGCATTTCCGTGCCTTTTGACTCAGAATAAATACGGAAATGCTCCCCCTCAGGATCTGAGTCAGTATTTGGCAAAGGAGCTTCTCTGAAATTTATTTTCTGATACTTTCCAAGTATGTATCTCCTGACCGTGTCCTGGCTGGCTGTAAGCCCGCTCTGCTCTGCTCTAGCAGAAAACACCGAGCCTCAGTAGGATCCTTAAACCGATGTGATTCTACCTATCTCACAGAAACTCTCAGTCCTTGCTCCAGCTCTTGCAACCTTAATAAACCAACCAGACAATGCAAGTTAAGTAATCATGGCACGTAGGAGTGTGATCGGGGATTTTTTTTTTTTTTTGGACTTTAAGGTACTTTTTCAGATCTGAGAACTGCAAGATGCTGCTTTCTTTTTCTTTGCCTGCAGATGTTTCAAAAAGCATTTCATGGAAGAGGCCCAAAACTTTCCCAGTGATTTGTGAAGAGCCCCTTTGCACTTGGATTTAACTTTGCAGGCTTCAACTGCTAATGGTCCAGGCAATTCCCTGTGGACCTCCCAACCCATCTTGCTTTTTTCCCCTGAGCATGGTGAAGACAGACCACCACTGCAGGAATTTAGTTGTACTGTTTGCCTTGTCACTGCCTTAAAAGTAAAGATTATCTCCTGTTGCTTGAAAGGAATTTCACATAGCTGAGCATCCCATCTCTGAAATCCCACCTCTTCTCAGCCACCCCCTTTGCTCATGACAATTGCAAATAGCAAACATCTGTTAAATGGAGGAGAAAAACTAACAAAAGCACATGCTGTATTGCAAAATCTTTTGGGTTTGTGTTGATGTGTATTGCGGACTTCTTGTAACCTGGGTTTTCTTGTAAAATCTTTTCCTGGGAGGGGGGAATGTGCTAAGCCCAAGTGCCAGAAGTGTTAATATTTCATTGTATGTGCAGACACCTCTCTGTGCTCTTGCAGGGCCATTCATGCTGTGCTGGATGATTTCTGAAGGAAGGGAAACACTCTTTGCCCTCAGGTGTTAAGCAGCTTTTGTTCAAATTCATGTGTGGGGTTGTTTTTTTAATTTACAATAATGCCTATTGTAGAGTGGTCAGAACAGTAGGAAGAGGCTTTTGTTTTTAAAGTGCTATTTTAACGTGTCATTGTAAACCTCTCAGCTGGATTTTAAGAAGAGCTTAAATGGCAAGGTGGAATAATAGTTTCTATAAAAATGGTTTGTACGTAAACTGGAAAAGGAAGGGCAGAGGTGTCTACCTAAAAGCTGAAAGAAAAGAGACAGCAACAGCATGAATGGAGTGGTTGAGGTAGAGGAGCGCCGGAGAAACTTAGGGTGGCTGCTACACAGAAAATTCATCTGAGCAAGGTGTCCGGGCAGAGCAGTAAAACTACTCGAGCTTAGACTGTCTGGGTGTACATTACTAATGCCAGTGGCATTCCTGATCCCTAGGGATCACCAAATAAGTACTAGTCAGAGACCCTTCAGCATCTTGGTCGCTTGGGCTCACTCCTTAGGTGCGTGAACAAACCTGGAAAGTTTTACTGAGCTGGTGTAGTCATTCTGTGTGCAAATATCAGCAAGAGCTTTTCTCACCCTCTACCCGTTACGTGGCAGCTATTACAAATAAATCACAAACGTCATCGCCTTTTTGTGTAGTGCTGTCATTGCTAACAGGAGAAGGCTGGAGTATCCTGGAAGGCTTGTTTTCACTTGTCTTCTGGAGTAGGTATAAGGTGTTGATGAATAATTATTGAGACTAAGAGGTGACGGACTCAGACAGTTGTGAGGTGGCTTTTACTGGGCTGAGCGTGGGATGTGCACTCAGCTCTAACCCTGCTAGTCTGGGACCTAAACTCTGCTGCGCTTTCTTTGGCGTAACATAGTGAAGCTCTCGTGACTTCATGTACGTGACCCACTGAAGTTGTATTTGTTGCAAACAGGTTTACAAGACCCCATCAGACAGTGGTTTGTGCTGCGCCTGGTGAGAAGGTAGAGTTTAGTAGCCAGGATTGTAAAGCCACTAGTCCTCTCCATCTAATACACACTAGTATCTTCCCAAAAGTTTGGTGCGTTGTATCTAAGGGAGGATGGAGGTGTTTAATGGTGGAGGATCTGAAAATCCGAAGGAAAACTGGAATCTGTCAGACGAAGCTGGGCTAGCCCCCAGGAAAACAGGCAATGCTGTGTTTGCTGTCGGATCAAAGCCCAGCTTGGTTCCAGCTGTGCCTGTAGCACATGCTGTGGTCATTCATGGATTTCAACATAGGCTGCTTTGATCATTTTCATAGACACATATATTTTTAATCAGGTAATGGTGTTAGAGTGTGTTATTTCACTATGTGAAAGATGTCATCAGAAGAGAACCATGTAGTGTGGCAGTGCTCTTGTGGCATAGACCTGGTTTTAGCCCCAAAGGCTGTGAATGCCCAAAATCACGTGTAACCTTATCACTTACTAAGAAAAAGGCATCTTACAAATCATGTGATTCTACACTTCATTGCTTCTTACCTCCAGAGCCAGCAGTGCTTTGAGTTAGTCCTTACCACCTGTGGCGAGAGCTGCATTTGAAAAAGAGCAAGATGAGGCACAAGTAACTCCTAACCGTAAGCAAGAATTTGGTCTTTCTCACTCGTTTACTTTAACCACTTGTTTGTGCTGCTTCTGTTTCAAGTGACTTTTCCCATCCCAAACCAGCTGAACGTGCTTACCTAACAATGCCCAAAGTTTGGGGCTTCAACTTTCCATGCTTCAGAAGAGGATTTTAAACTAAAATTAAGCTCTGCTTTTAAATGGGTGACGAGCACTCAAGCTGTTTTTAATGGTATCGCAACAAAATTCACTCCAGCTGCTAATGTTGTAGGATCCTGCCAAAACTCACTTTCTGGTCATGGATCTCAGTCCTTTCGCTGCCACTGGTGTGTGTGTGTGATCGCTCTCTTTGGGAAAAATCCATCCTCAACTTTTGGTTAGCTTTAAGAAAGTGAAGAATAAATAGCTGTCTGCTAGAAGAAGCTCAAACATAAAGGCAATTGGCTAAATAGGTTTTATGCTTTTGTATGAGCATGAACGATAAAGGCTAATGGGTACTGGATTGCATTAGCAAGAGCAGAGCCAGCAGGTCGAAGGAAGTGATTATTTCCCTCTTTTTGGCACTTGTGAAGTCACATCTGGTGAACTGCATCCAGCTCCCTCCTTCCCCCGCAGCAGGCGATGACAAACTGGAGGGAGCCTGGCAGGGGCTGGAGCAGGCAGTGCCCCCTGGGCTGAGGGAGCTGCCTTCACCTGCTTGGGAGGAGGGGGCTGAAAGGGTCC
This sequence comes from Phaenicophaeus curvirostris, assembly GCF_032191515.1. NCBI lineage: Eukaryota > Metazoa > Chordata > Aves > Cuculiformes > Cuculidae > Phaenicophaeus > Phaenicophaeus curvirostris. The sequence continues at coordinate 7,989,664 of NC_091411.1, forward strand.
CAGTGCTCTGTAACCACCAGCTGGAGGCTGGAGACTTCTTAGAGCAGCCCAGCAAAAGGAGGAGAAGAAACACTTAAAACTTGCAGCAAGGCAAATCTGGATAGACAGAAGAGGATAAAAAGTGTTTCGTGCTGCCCAGCAGACCCTGTTCCTAGGGCTAGCTGCAAAAAGCCTGGAAGAACTTGATGCAGATAGGTAGCCACCCTCTGAGCAGGAGGTTGAAACTGGAGACCTTGTAAGTCTGCTCCCAACCAGAACTGTTTTGCCATTCTGCACCAGAGAGCCTGATTTGAAGGCTGCATCAGGCACTCTGTAGTCCAGAAGGCTGCACACTTCTCATGACTGACTTTGAAGATGGGTACGTGGCAAAGAAATGTGAAAGGGATTAATAAATGTCAGCCCTAAGAGTAGCAGAACTTGTGTGCTGCCACCAATATGGCTTTTATTTCTGTATTGCCAGTTCATTTCATGGCATGCAGGAAAGGCAAAGAGTATTTATTCCAAAGTATTTACATATTTGCTATGACACAAGAAGAGGAAACACTGAAGGATGAAGTTTGTTGCAGAGGGACCACACAAGCTTGTCTTCGTGGAAGCAAAAAGGGAATTAACTTGTTTATCTACAGAGGAAGTTATCCCAGGATAGCCCTTTGTGTTTAACTCCCCAAGTGGATGCATTTCTCCTGCAGTGAAGTTCTTCTGCAAGCGAGTTAATTTAATTTGAGATGAGGCATTCTTCTTCTGGAATGAGAACCCCAGGAGTTCATTAGCAATGTAATCCACATTAATTCTGCCGGCGCTCATTGTATTAACCTTAATTGTAATGGCTGGGTGCTGTTCATGGGGGCAGCCTTTGTACTGCCGGGGAATGCTATGGGGATTCTGCATTCCTGCAGCTGCAGCTGAAGGAGAAGACAGATAGGGATGCTCCTCACATGGAAATGAAGTTGCATGCAAGAGGCTTGAACTGCTCTCACAAGATTACTTCATCACAGTTCTCTAAACATGACACTGGGCCTAAACACGTGAGGACGGAGCTCCTCCTGCGATTTCTGTGACCTTTCTCCCTTCAAAACTGCTTTTAACTCCTCTTTTTTTTTCTTTCCCGGTGCAGTTTTGCACCAATTCTCTGTCACAGTCTCAACTGAAGTTAGACGGGCAGGGATTTAGTAGATAGGTGTTGGTTTCTATTGAAACCTGCATTCTTCCTTAAAATAGAAATCATCTTCCAGAAGTGGAGGGAGGAAGGGAGAGCACAAAGAGAATTACGTTGCTGTCTTTCTAATGCCTGTGCAGGCTGCCAGAGGTGCAGGACTGGATCTGTAGCCTCATCTTCCCGCTGGACTGCCTAAATTGAGGAAATGTTTATGTTCTCTTGCTCGTTTCTGGTTTAGTAAATGGGAATGTTGTACAATTATAGGATGGTTTGACTTGGAAGGAATCTTAAAGCCCATTCAGTTCCAATGCCTCTGAAAGAGGGCATGTTTAGGTGAGGTATTATGAAGAAATGTTTTCTTGTGAGGGTGGGGAAGCCCTGGCCCAGGTAGCCCAGAGCAGTGGTGGCTGCCTCATCCCTGGAGGTGTTCAAGGCCAGGTTGGATGGGGCTTTGAGCAACTTGGTCCGGTGGGAGGTGTCTCTGCCCATGGCAGGGATGTGGGGGGTTGTGTGAGTAACTGGATGGGCTTTGAGGTCCCCTTCCAACCCAAACTATTCTCTGTTTCATTTAAGACTTTTTATTAGTCTTTCAATCTCAGGCACTGAAAGGGTGCCTGAGAACCCTTCCAGTCAAGGAATTTTTCCTGATATCCTATCTAAACCTCCCCTGGTGCAACTTCTAGCCATTTCTTCTCATCCTGTCACCTGGGAGAAGGGACTCTACCCATAAATCAGACAGCAAACAGTGTCTACAATCCCATTTTCCTCTTTCCCTGTGCTTCTCACAGATGCCTAGTGCATCCTTTGGGAAGGTCCTCCACCTCGAATCCTGCATTCACCTCGAATCCTGTGTTCAGTTTTGGGCCCCTCGCTACAAGAAGCTGGTGAAGGGGCTGCACAACAAGTCTTACGAGGAGCGGCTGAGAGAGCTGGGGGTGTTTAGCCTGGAGAAGAGGAGGCTGAGGGGAGACCTCATTGCTCTCTACAGCTACCTGAAAGGAGGTTGTGGAGAGGAGGGAGCTGGGCTCTTCTCCCAAGTGACAGGGGACAGGACGAGAGGGAATGGCCTCAAGCTCCACCAGGGGAGGTTCAGGCTGGACATTAGGAAAAAATTTTTCACGGGAAGGGTCCTTGGGCACTGGCAGAGGCTGCCCAGGGAGGGGGTTGAGTCCCCTTCCCTGGAGGGGTTTAAGGGATGGATGGACAAGGTGTTGAGGGACATGGTTTAGTGTTTGATGGGAATGGTTGGACTTGATGATCTGATGGATCTTTTCCAACCTGGTGATTCTATGATTCTGTGATTCTAAGAAGGATGTTGAGGCTCTGGAGCTTGTCCAGAGAGAGCGACGAAGCTGGTGAAGGGGCTGGAGAGTAAGTCTTACTGGGAACAGCTGAGAGAGCTGGGGGTGTTCAGCCTGGAGGAGGCTGAGGGGAGACCTCATTGCTCTCTCCCTGAAGGGAGGTTGTGAAGAGGATGGAGTTGGCCTCTTCTCCCAAGTGACGGGGGACAGGACAAGGGGGAATGGCCTCAAGCTGCTCCAGGAGAGGTTCAGACTGGATATCGGGAAAACATTTTTCACAGAAAGGGTCATCGGGCCCTGGCAGAGGCTGCCCAGGGAGGCGGTGGAGTCCCCATCCCTGGAGGGGTTTAAAAGACGGGTAGACGGGGTGCTCAGGGACACGGTTTAGCGGCCGATCGGACTGGCTGGGCGATCCAAGAGGGTCTTTTCCAGCCTGGAGGATGTGTGGTTGCCCGGCGGGCTCGGCGCTGGGTTGGGAGCGGGCCGGGCTCGCTGCTCCCCGGGCCCCGCGGCGGCTCCGCGCTGGGGGCGGCGTTGCTGCTCCCTGATGTCACGGCGGCTCCGCTCCCTCCCCGGCCCCTTCTCCCCGCCTCCTCCCGCCAAAAGAGTTGGGAAGGAGGGAAGGAAGATGGCTGGAATCAACTCCCCGACAGCAGAGATGCGGGGCCCCTGGATTTTCCGCCTCCCGGGCTCGCCCTTGTAATGGTTGCAGAGCGCTGGGTGCCTTAGACTTTCCCCGGATCCTTTGTTGCAGACTTTCCCTAGATTTGCTGGGTTAGACTTTCCCTGGAGCCTTTGTTGCGGACTTTCCCTGGATTTTCTGTTTCAGACTTTTCCTGGATTTTTTTCTTTCAGACTTTCCCTGGATTCATTGTTTTAGCCTCTCCCCGGATATTTTATTTCGGACTTTTCCTGGATTTTTGGTTTCAGACTTTTCCTGGATATTTTGCTTCATACTTTTCCTGGATTTTTTTTGTTTTGTTTTGTTTTAGAGTTTTCCTGGATATTTAATTTCAGACTTTTCCTCGATTTTTTCTTTTTAGATTTTTTCCTGGTTTTTTTTTTTTTCTTTTAGACTTCTGGATTTTTTTTCTTTTTTTTTTTGTTTTACACTCTTCCCCAGTTTTATTTTTAGACTTTTTTTTAGTCTTTCACCGCATAATTCGACCGAGAAGAAGCTGAAAAGCTGGGGGGGAGGGGAGAAGGGAAACTGGACAGCCAAAGCCAAACTCTAACAAATGAAAATGTTGGAGATTTGCTTGAAGTTGGTGGGTTGCAAATCGAAGAAAGGGCTCTCCTCTTCCTCCAGCTGCTACCTGGAAGGTGAGTAGTGGGGTGGGGGGCACAACCTGACCCCCACCATCCCAGATCTGGGGTTTGTCCAGGCTGGGGAAGGGCTGGTCCTGTCCTGATCCAGGCTGGGGGTCTCCTGGGGGGCAGCATCCAGCCCCCAGGTGCCTTTCCTTAGCGCTGGGTACAAAACCAGCGCTGCTCTACCATTTATGGTTGTGAAATGTCAAGGGATCCTGCTGTCCAGCCATAAACAAAGCCCTATCTTCGGGCCTCCGCTTTAGTTTTTGTGTGTGAGGAAGGATCTCCCTTATTTTGGACGGGAGAGGAGGATGGTGAAACCAGCTCTGGGCTCAGGACGAACAGTTGGATGAGTCCACCAGTAAAATACTTTCAGCATGCGCTAATACGTGATCTCTGAGTTCCTTCTGGTTATCCTCGTGTCAGTTTGCTTCCCACAGGCATTCAGTTAACTCGGTTTTCTTGCGTACTTGCTTTTGTTTGCTTTCAAAAAGTGATTTTTGGTAGACACTGAGATGTTAAACACATGGACCCGACTTTCCGATGGAAACCACGGGCGACAACGTCACCGTGCCTGACCCCGGGGTCTTCGGGCTGAGGTCTTCTTGGCGTGACCTCAAGCGAGTTCTCCATCCCAGCCTGGCTTCGCTCCCCACCTGCAGAGCAGCGTTGTGGGGCCCAAATGGAGCCCTGGCTCCTTTGTGGGGCAGCAGACATCCCGCTGGGACGGGACGCGCTTCTGCAACTTCTTTTGTGTTGCTGGCTGTTGCTTCAGTAAAAATAATCCACATGCCAAGCGGGCTGCGCTCACTCATCAAATGGGAGGCTGGGAAGGCAGCAGCTGATTTCCCGGGGCCTATCGCAAGGCGCTGTTGCTCAACTCTCGAATATTCAGTGGAGAAATGGCCCTCGGGAATTCGTGGGTTAGGAATCTCAGCGTCTACAAATGGCTTCACGTTGCGAAATGAAGAAACTGAGCATCAAATGTCGGTGTTTATCGAATGTGTTTAGTGGCTCTGAAGGATATTCTGTTGTCTGAAATCAAGAGAACAGTGTCCAGAGGACTTAAAATTTTATCTGTTTAAAGTTTCAGAAACCAAATGGTTGGCGGATTCAGATGAATAATTTAGATCTTTCCTATGTGAATGAACTCTTCTGTGACCTTGGAGGGCTGTGAAACCTCTGTGTCCCCTTCCCTGGTGTTGCTCAGGCAGGGCCAGGCTGCAGGTTGAGAAGCTCAGAGCTGTGCTGGCCTCTCTGAGCCCTTGGATTTCTGGAGGCAGCCCTGGGAGAATAGGCAGGGGGTTGGGGGCCTCTCTCCCCTGCAGAAGCCAGCGCTGAAGGATGATGTTACAAGGGTGTTACCCTGGCCTTTGTGGCAAGTTTTCTCTTTTGTGTGTGTTGCAGCCACTCCTCCCCTCCCCAGTTGGCGATGCAGTTGCATAATAGGATTAGAGCATAGCTTGACTTGCGCCATACAGGCAGCATCGAGTTAAGAACATCATCATCGACGCAATAAATATTGTAGTATTCCCACCTTCTGCTTCCCTGAGATTGCGGGCGCCTGTTTATTTTTTGTGATAGGATGGGAAACGAGCATTGAAACAACTTTTAAACGAGCTGCTATCGAAGTTGCTCAGCTTCCTTTCTCAGCTCAGCATGGGGCAAAAACTGAAGCCAGTATCCAGGTGGCATGGTAGAGGTGAACAAACGTGGGAATTGCAGCCTTAACGATAGGATAGTCAGACAGGACACAGGCAGCCCAGGAGATATTGAATCAGCTGTAGGTCCCTAGCAAAGCAGGGTGAGAAATGAATATCTGTGCTTATTGGGCAAGGAAGGAGGAGTTAAAAAAATAAAGGCAGCTTTTATGTTATTCCTTTCTAGGTGGTATTCCTAGGCAGCTTTCTTATTAAAGTTATTGTGACGTTGAAGGCCCTGTTGAGGAGTCTTCAAGAAAAGCAGTGGTGGCTTGTCCCAAACGCCTGTGCTCTGAGGGCACAAGTGAAAACATGCTTGCATTATTACCCTTAGAAAGATAACAGGTTTGATCCATGGATTTGTTATTTCAACAACAGTCACTTGAGCTTGCAGTCCAGCGAAGGCCAGACTGGCAGATCGTGAGAAAGGGACAGGCTTCGGTCAGGGGCCACAAACGAGGGACCTTTGCTCCTGCATCCTTGTGGCCAGCACATGATGGCCAGTTCATTCCCATGTATGTCCCACAGCCTCACTGAAGCTTCTGAAAAGATTAAGGAGATGACAGTGATAGCATTGGAGGATTTAACCCCACTCTTGTTATCTAAGTTGTATGGGAAGCTCTTGAGGGTGTCGGGGAAAGCTTAAAGTTTCTTTTTTGTAGTAGACTATGAAAACTTAAACATAACTGCTTAAGGTTGAAAGGCCCATTAGCTGTGTGGAAAACCAGTTGCTGGCAGGAGGATGGATTCAAATGTACCTAATTCATAGAATCATCATAAGATGTTTTGAGTTGGAAGGAACCTTAAAGCTCATCCAGTTCCATCCCTCCTGGATTCCACCCACACCTCCCACTGGGTCAGGTTGCTTGAAGCCCCATGCAGCCTGGCCTTGAACCGCTCCAGGGATGGGGCAGCCACAACTTCTCTGGGCAACCTCATAGTGAAAAATTTCTTCTTAATATCTAATTATATGTCTAATATCTAATTAATATCTAAATCTTCCCTCTTAGAGCTTTAAAGCTGTATTTCTTCTTTTGGTTTTCATGTGTTCACAAAAACATGGTAGTGTTTGATGAATGACACGGGACTGTAACAAAATCAAATCTGTTTGTTGCATTTATTACAGTTTTGGAAAATACTGTATTGAGGCTGAGTTTGATAATAAGGCTGGTTTAGAGTCAGGCACATCTGTAAGTGTACTTTGTTCTTGACCGAGTAATCAGAAGTTGTGTTTTTTCATGGTAGTCCTTTTCTGAAAGGCTTTTCCGCTCCGTTAGTTTGCAGGAACGGGGATTATTCTCTTTGTGATGGTGTGGAGTGATGGCAGGTGCTGCATCCCGTTGCTGGGTGCTTTGCTGTGTATGGGCAGGCTTGCCTGCTGGCTGGAAAAGTTGAGACTTGATCAAAAATAAGTTTAAACTAACGATTACTGAGATTTCATGGTGGTGTTTGAGCTGACCATTTCTTGTCCTTGTTTCTATTCTCACTAGTAAATACTATTTTAAAACGTGAGAGATCCAAGTTTCTATCATCTGCTTTCTCCTTTCTGCCTTTGCCAAACTGAGTAATTCCTCGCCCACTTCACACCAAGAAAGGGTAAAGAGTGGAAGGGAAGAGGCACAGCACGTTCTGCTGCCAATCCGATCTGGAAAACAGAGTGTGTCCATGTCCCAAATAGGGGTTGGAATAGTCTTGCTGCCTTTTTGGGCTTGCTCTGCCAGTGGAAGGCAGAAGCCTTGTTTAAAACCTGTCAGTGTTCTCTGTAAAGTTTAAAACTGTTTTGGGGACACTACTGAAGTCCTTTGTTTTCCAATTGAAATGATTTCTGTCCTGCCAGTTGTCAGATTGTCTGTGTGGGTTTTTTTTTTTGTTAACTGTGTCTTGTTACAGCCAGAGCAGCCAAGCCTGGGGAGGAGCAGCACCTGGAGCCATTGCCCTGTTCCTGGAGAGTTCCTTTTTGTGCGCTTGGGCACGTATTGAGCCAGACCCAAACCTGCAGAGCCAGCAACTCGTCCTGCCCCAGTGTCGCTGGGATCAGCAGGCAGGTCTTCGGTCAAACTGTTAGGAAGAGTGAGTGCCTTAAGCCAGCATTGCTGCCTCCCAGGGATGAGCCTTCTGTTTGTTTCCTCTCTTCCGTGGCTATTTTCTGCTCCTCACCTTTTGGCCTCTCATCTACAATCACTCAGTAGAGTACTTGCTTTTAAATATGTTTGTGGCTTTGTAGTGACTTGCTAGTTATGTGCTTGTTCCAGCAGTTCTTGCCTGTCCCATTCTTATTAAAAGGCTGATGGTGCTGGCCACGATTTCCCATGAGCTGTGGTGAGGAAAGGATTATCATTTCATAGGAAAAGCTGGTACTGTTTTCATCTACAGGCCTGCTAGTCCTTCCTGGAGCGGTCTGGGGCTGCTTAGTAAAACAGGAAAATAGAACGGTAAATCTCAATGATTCTTATTGGGTGCTTTCTCTCCCCAGAGCTCAGAAACAGGCAAACTTCACTGCTTCTGCTCCCCTAGTAAGGAAACCAAACCAAGAACTGTAAAGGTAAAGCTTTCAGAAATGCTCAGTGTTGTTGAAGTTCACTTGGATCTAGTTGCCCTCTTCCAGAGGTTATGGTCTAAGGGCCGGCAGCAGCTCAGGAGCAGATTTGGGAATAAACTCCACATTTCTGCCATGCCCACTGTTCCACTGCATATATCTGTGGTGGCGATGAGCTGGCTGCAGAAAGATGCTATTGACCACGTCGCTAAGGGGTTATAAATGGAATAAACTCCGTGAATGAACTCGAGTGGAACCTGCAGGGTGATGTAAGAGTGAACTTTCAAAAAAAATCCAACCCAACCCACAACCAAACAAACAGAAAACAGCAACACCTAAAGCCCCAACATGACAGAACCATCTCTTGGAGTAGTGGGAGAAGCCGCATCATCGGGGTGCTCAGTGTTGGACGCGGTCAAACACTGTGGTGGCCGTGAGGGACTCTCTGTGCACAGATAATGCAGCAGGAGCCATGGGTGGCCTTGGTCTCTTCTGTTTACATTCAGCAGGCTTGATTTGCAGTATTTGGAGTGCTGGAGGTTCCTGGTGACCGTGGGAGGAGGAGCACAGCCTGTGGGCAGGACTGACCGTCTTGGGGGTGGAAATGGGGTGGCACGGCTGGGGAGAGTGTCCCAGCACAGGGGGCCTGGGTCTGGTTGATAGAGGCTGGGTCTGGCTTTGCAGTTTTCATCTCTGTGTAGAAACACACAATATATATAAAGTGATCATTTGTCGTCCCACTGGCTGTAAGAATGCAGACTTTCCAAAAGCAGAAGCAACAGCAACAGCCTTTGTTGCAGGAGGTTACATGGCCTGTGCTACAGAGTGAGTGGTGGGAGAGGCTGGGTGTGATCTTGCTGAAAGGATGAGTCTGAAATTAAACATGAAACCTTCCTTCTTTTGGAAAGATCTGGTTTACAGCTTTTTTTTTTTTTTTCAAATCCATATTCCATCAGGCACAGGCAGTCTGTGAGGGGCACTGAGGAAATACTGGGGCAGAAAGGCAGCTGTTCCATCATATGTGCTCAGGGTTGGGAACATTTGGAAGTATTAAGTCTGCATAGCTCTTCTGCCATTTATGATACTTTATTCCAGGGGAAAAGTAGAGTTGGGGGAATATAGGGAAGGGAGACGCTTTAGATGGCATGTGCTGTACCTCCAGAGCAATTACTGGATGTATTCTGTGCTCCCTCACTCCAGAAACCATATGGAAAAAGCGCCAGCACAGTTCCTAAGACCACAGGATGTTTGTTCTGTAGGGAGACAGGAGGTCTCTTCCTTCTCTCAGAACAGCCCTGCTGTCAGCTGTGGGGGAGTGAGTGTAACTCTGTGCTTCGGTGTGTTTTCCAGCCCTTCCCTTTAAATTGCTCAGGAGATTTGCTTGTGTTGGTCTAGACCAGAGTTGTTCCTCTCCGAGAACTTCTGACACCGTCCCTGACAATGATTCATGACTTCATATAAACAGTAATTAGCTGGAGATAGTTAGTGTGAAATAAATATCTCCTGGTAAAAAACTTAATTTAGGGGGGAAGCGAAGACTTTTTTATGGCCAATGCTTTAAAATAAAAGCTGTTCTTGTCTTAATTTGAAGTCTGCTCTGCTTTAATTAAGAGCCATAATTTAGTTGGTGTTAGTGGAGAACTGGATTACAGCATCACGTCAAGACTCCTCCCAGGAATCCAGGTGTCATCCAGAGCACAGTCTGATCGAAGTAATAAATTACAGTCTTGCTGGGATGCAGCAGAAGACAATGTGGATGCATGGAATAAATCACAGTGCAGAAATAACAGATTGAATTACACTTGCTTCCTGCCCTGCCGCCGGGCTGGGATACCCTCCTGTAGGTACAGCAGCCGGGCTGATTTATTAGGAGGAATCCAGCCATTGAAGAGCTCAGCAGTGCAGTAAAATTGTAGTTAAAACCAGCAGTAGGAGGTGAAGAAGCTGTAGCGTGTAGAAAAAGACCCTCAATATGTATGAACAGCAACGTCTAATTCCTGCTCTGAAGGACTGTGGCGTCTGGACACGCTAGAGAACAGCTCAGAGAGATAAATGCTGCTGACAGACGGCTGTACGTGTCCCCCAGATGGACATGTCCTGTCTGCTTCTCTCGCTTCGTGGTTTTGTGTCCTGAGGCTGCTGACAGCCTCCTCTGGGGGCCCAGACCTTTAAAAGTGTGTTTTGTCACGGTCTATCAAGCTTCTGCTACACTCGGGTCACCACAACCCTGCTCTCTCCTTTACGCTCTTCTCAATGTTGACTCGAGGCCTCATCCTCCCTTTCTTGCTGCCCTTCAAGCTTCATCCAGTCACTGCCATCCGCACTTGGGGTGAACTTAATTTGGAATAGGGTCTTGTGTCTTCCTGTCATGCTCTCCTCCATGGCAGCGTTCATGTGCAGCGTGCTCCTCCCTTGGGGTGCCAGCGGCTGCGCAGGTTGACTTGGAGGATACAGAGGATCTGAGCCCATCTGTCCTGTGTATTCGCTGAGGGACTTGTGCGGTTTTCCAGCTTAGCAAGTTCACATATATTATTTAGCAGCCCTTGCTCTTGCCAGTCCTTGGGTTTGCAGACAGTTATCACGGAGTCAGTGTTTGTAGGAATGTCATCAAGCAAAACCAGCCTTCCCTGACTTCCTTGCCACAGCTTGTGGTTGGTTTTGGTGTTTGACACAGTGTTGTCTCATGGTCTGGATCACAGCACATACCTTGGCATCCATGTGCAGTGAGTCAATCCCGGCATCGCCGTGGCCTGGGCACGAGGGAGGGATTCTTGTGGAGCACTTGGCTTTCCTCCCACATCCCCGTGGCCGTAAGAGCCGCCGTTTGCTGAGCTGTGATCGCGCTGGAGTTGGAGGGGAGCCTGCCTTGGATTTCCTGCCTTCCTGTTGAATCAGTCCCCCGTGGGGGAGGCACTTTCCTTCCTGACAGAGGTTATGGCCCATCCCACTGTGAAGCGTGCACTGGTTTGTACCTTATTTGGGGGAGAGCATCACTGCATCGCTCCTGGCTGAGGTTGTCTATCAGCTACTTGCAGCTCTGCTGTCTGTCTGTTCCAGGTGTTTACGGATGGTGTAACTCCTTGGAGTATCTCCAGTCACTGCAGCACTTGGTGTTTGATAAGAGAGCTTAATGGGCTTGACAGGATCAAGGCGTTTTCGTGGTAAAACTGTTACAGCTTAATTTTCTGAAAGTGGATTTTCTGTTTCTTTTCTCATTGTCCCCCTTGAAGCAAACCTGGGCTGTTAAAGTATGTTCTGCAGGGAAGGGAGAGGGGAAGCAAGGATGCCAAGGTGCTTTAAAGAACAACCCAAAACACCACTACTTTTTCTAACTGTGGAATTGTTTAGAAAGAATGGTGTGATTTCTCTGATTCACTATAAAAATCTATCCCCCTGTAGTTGTGCTTTGGCTGGGAGAGAGGGCCAAACAATGCATGTGCTTGCTGGTTTGCTCCCTGCCCACAGGGCTGATCCTACCTTTTCCAAAGAAGACAGTACTACTCGTGTTGATAAATAATCACCCAGAGAGCCTTCACCAGGGGTTATCTGACCCATCACATGGAGGATGCCAGATTGTCTGTGGGTGACTAGTGACACTGTCACCTCCAAAACTTAGAAAATAATGAGATTTATTATTGTTTGTAGGGCTGGGGTTGGGTTGGTTGGTTGGTTTTGAAGCCTTTCCCTGTAGGGGAATGTATTTAGGGCCCGGCCCAGTCCACAGTTGACTTCCAAAGGTTTTCTGCTGTTGATCCTATCAGTTCTTCACTGATTTTGCTGCAGCTGATACCAGATTTCCAGATCAAACACGTAATAGTGTTAAAAGCGTATTTTAGTGTGATCGTGTCTACATGGCAACCTCTGCTAGTGAGTGTCACAAGTGTAAAGAGAGAACTGTGCTCCCAGTGCTATAATAATGAAAAAGTCAGTTAGGCTGGGACTCCTCCCTCCAAAACCCTGCTGCCTGTGCTGAAGAGAAGTTCAGGAGTGAGCGGGGAAGAGCAGGGAGGGCTGATGCTGAGCAAGGAAGAGCAATTTTGTGGTGTGATGGTGCCGTGTTTCCTGTCCCTGTGGCTGCACCGATGTGATGTTTGTGTGCAGTGCTGTGACCTTGCTCAACAAGCTCATCCAGATGTTAAATAACTCTTCATAAACAAGGATTTTCACAATTTTCCTAGATTTGTGCCAGCACAGTCACCTGGGGAGCTGCCAGAGCAGCTAGAGTGAAGGGGCACAGCTACCTGAGCACCACGGCCCCAAACCCTGAACTGTGGCCCATAGGGGAGGGTTTGCAGAAGCCACCATTGTGAAATTCTCTGATGTACTTGGACTTGTCTGATGCTGAATATTACATACTTCAAGTGCTGCAGCATACAGAAAACTCGTGATAGTTGGTTTTGCTTATCTATGAAGCTCTGTTTTGAGGAATTTCTGTTTCTAAAGGTGTCTCAGGGCTCCTAAAAATGCAGAAGGCTCATTGTATGAAGTACGCTTGCCGTTGTGCTTTGGTTTCAAAAGCAGGAGAGAGAGTAACAAAAAAGACACGGCTTTGTACTCAAATCAGAAGAGAAATGTTGAATAATACTGTGAACAGGGGAAGTTTGTATCGTGGTTTTACATACCTTGTCTTATAAATTTTGCCCTGCCTGCTGTTCTGTGATGCACGTTTGGGTGATTTCATTTCTAGGATAATTAACGAATTTACTTTTTAAAGGGCTTGGGTTTATCCTACATGAGCAGCATTTGCTGGAAGGAGGGAGAGGACCTTTTCCTCCTTTGCTGTGGGAGGCAGGAGCTGGGGAAAAGCTCTGGGACGCGGGTGCCCTGCTGCTGTGGTGGGAGATCCGCCTTGAAGCGCTGTCCGTATCTGTCCTCTGATGCATGAGGAGCACACATGACAAGAAACAATGCAAATTAGAAAATCGGAGTGCGTGAGTTAACCAGATGGCTTTGATCAGCAAAAATTAACCTGCTTTTTCCTCTCTCTCTCTCTCTCTCATTCTCTCTCTCTCCTCCAGAAGCCCTTCAGAGGCCGGTAGTGTCAGACTTTGAGCCCCAGGGTCTGAGCGAAGCAGCTCGCTGGAACTCCAAGGAGAACCTTCTGTCCTGTCCTAGTGAAAATGATCCCCATCTCTTTGTTGCACTGTATGATTTTGTGGCGAGTGGGGACAACACTCTCAGCATAACTAAAGGTAAGGTAACTGGGCAGAGCGGTGCTGGGAGTGTGTGAGAAGGCATAGAAGGAAAAGCTGCTGTGGAATGGCTGCTGAGCTGTACACTAAACCCTATGGAATTTTTTTTTACTGTGGGAATTCTTCTTAAACAAATACAAATGTTTCACAAAGTCATAACCTTTTAAAAGGTTAAAACTATCTGAAGCTTTTGCATTGGGCAAGAATCTGCGAAAACCGAGGTCTCCATTAGGAGCAAGAATTTGAACTGAGAAATTAAACTAAGCTGATTTTAGAGCCTGCCTTCTGCCATTTTCATAGTTCTCCAAAACAGAGTGCCTGTATGAAAAATGACTGTACGGATGCAGTGTTTTTTTTCAGTCCTTCTGTTCCTTGTGTGTATTCCAAGTCACATCTGCTTACCTGGCTAATAGAAGTTATTCTTCTATTGTTTATCCACTCCTGTTCTCTCCTGGCCCCACAAAGCCAACTCAGTTCAAATAAAATTTGCTGGATTCATTTGCAATATCAGGGCTGGTGCAGAACTGCAGAGCCAAACAAACTCCTGAAGCATGCATGTGACTTTATTTGGCTTTAGGACTCCACTCAAGCTTAAAGAAACACACATGCTCCCTGCACAGTCAGATATCTGTTCGTACAGGAGATGATTTAATGATCTGTTAGCCAGAAAGAACCTATCTCTGTCCTCAGCTCCTAGTTTTGTCGTGTCTAAATGTATTTTCTTCTTGCACTAAGGTGAAAAGCTCCGTGTCCTGGGCTACAATCATAATGGGGAATGGTGCGAGGCCCAAACGAAGAACGGACAAGGCTGGGTACCCAGCAACTACATCACCCCAGTGAACAGTTTGGAGAAGCATTCCTGGTATCACGGACCAGTGTCACGTAATGCTGCTGAGTACCTTCTGAGCAGCGGCATCAACGGGAGCTTTCTTGTGCGAGAGAGCGAGAGCAGTCCAGGACAGAGATCTATTTCACTGCGATACGAAGGAAGGGTGTACCACTACAGAATAAACACTGCGTCTGACGGAAAGGTAGGCTGTAGGCTATCCAAACCATGAGAGAAAAGCTTACTAGTATACTTTGTGCACTGAGCGCACAAGGTCAAGTAGTAGCAATTGAATTGAGCAGTTCTGAACCCTGATCACGATGCTCATCGTCTGTAGAGACAATGAACTGTGAGTGAAACAAAACAGGCTTAGTCGTTTAGCTAACTTTTGAGGGCTAATACAGCTTAGTAGCAAAATGCGGTGAGGTAGGAGATACCAGTTCCATCATAGATATCATTAATAAGACACTGTGAGGATAAATTCTTGTTCAATATGTTCAAAAGATAATCTCTGCAACTCCCAAATCAGAAAAGTCAAAACCTGTTGCTAATAATCCTGCAGATATTAGGAACAGAATGCTTTTTGAGCTATTCTGCGGTATTTTTAACTACTGTTTTGGTTTCTCTACAGTATTTCAGCGTTATCGTTGGAAACGGGTAGGAACTTTCCCTTTTATATGGGCCTGGTCTCTTAATATTTTTCCCCTACATCTTTGTGTGCTGTAGCAGTGTTGCAGTGCCGTGCTTTGTGGATGCTGCAGAGAAATGTTAGCGTAGAAGTGGAGTTTTTCACAGACTTTTTGTTTGAATTTTGTGGAAACGTTTCTACTGGCATTGGATTTCAGAAAATCTTGTTTTTGACAAGTCTATTTTAAGCAGTGTCTCTTTAGATTCTGTGCAGAAGTTGAAGTGTGAGTCTGGAGCATGGCTGCTGAGGCTCTTCTTGCCAGCATCTGGTAGCTGACAGGTTCTGTGCCATAAAAATACCTCAAAAGAAAAACAATCAAGTCTAATAGTAGCCCACTGTGACCACTTTTCTTTGTCCTATGAGAGCTTCATTCTTCTTACAGCAGTGTTTTTAGTACGAAGCATAGGGAACCACAGTGTTTCCTATTTACCAGACTTATCACTCTAAAACCTTTCGTAAGATACACAGATTTTATTCAATGCTTAAATACTTTTTGTCTGCTTTAGCAAACAGATTGTAATGAGACAATTATGACATGTTATTTAAGGCAATGTAAGGCAAGTTACAGCACTTTGATTCTTCTCTTTTCCTGCCATGTAGACACACTCTGTGGTCAAAATTGGTGCTGGGAAATGCTGATGTACAACATGCTTGGAGGATCACATGGCAATCTGGAATATTATTCCTCCACCTGTCTCTGTAGCTGATACTCTTTCGATTCTTATTAATGCTGGCAGATGAGTAATGCTCACATGTCAACATTTTGAACCTGGCCCTCCTTCACTTGGTGTAAATCAGGATGTGTCCGTCATGCGATAGCATGTTCTCCATTTTAGCTGTAAAAGGCTTTGGCGTATGAAAGCTTTTGTCTCAGCAGAGCTGGTTTTATCCCTAAAAACAGCTCTGTAGTGCTACCATAATCCATTCAGGTCTGTATTAGCCAGTTTAACTGTTCATTTTCCACAAAGTTGCTTGAGGAAAGGCGCAGGTCAGCACAATTGACTACAGCAGAGCTGCAGCTGGTGGTGGTTGGAAATACGAAATCGAGAAGCGACAGCAGCCGAGAGCTGTGGCTCTGGACATTGGCTCTTCGTGCAGGAGTGAGCGAAGAGGTAGCCACAGTCCTCCCCTCTGCCCACACCCCTGCAGACAGGGCCGTTTGCCACGTGTACACATCAGGCCCTGCTGTTCGCAGCCTGGTGCGTTAAATCCCATCGGTTTGAGTTTGTGTTAATTAGCTGGGCAGTGAATCACTGCAACTTAGCGGCAGGCATGCTGCCCGCTCTGCTGCTGGGCTGGGGGATGCCGCGCTCTTCCAGCTCCCCATTTCCAGCTGTAACAACTGAGGAACTGGGAAGAGAAACGCCTAATATCCTGACTTTTCCCTCTGTGAAATGGAGACTGCTGGAGCAGGTTCCCTGCTTTAGGCCGCTTGTGTCGCACTCTATTACTCGCTTTGTAGCAGAGTGAAGGAAAGCGCTTACCTTCAGCTCCCTGAGCACCTGAGGCCTTCCCAGCCGGCTGTATCATTAGTCAGCCTGTCCAGGGAGTTTAACATCTGCAAGTGCTGCAGTGAGGATGAATGGCTTCAGTGGGATCATACCCTGTGACCGAGAGAACACGCTGTCGGGAGAAAGAGGCATTAGAGGAATGTGCGGAGCAACTGCTGCTCGGCACAGAAGTGTGCCGTGCATCACAGCCTCACCCAAGCTTTTTCCTTGAGGGAAACCTAAGGGATTAGGAAGATCGGAGAGTTGTAATGTTGTAAGTTTACCTCTGTTCACAGTGAATGCATTGGGCTTCAGCATCTGAGTGAATGTTTCTTTATTTCCCAGTTTAATGGGTCGTATTCTTCCAGACCACCTTGTAATGTTTTGATTTGTTGCTTGTTTTTGTTTTTTATGAAAAGGATTAAAAGTGACTGTTCTTGATTTGGCTGGCATGGTGCCGCTGATCTCCTGGTAAACCACTTCCATGGTACAAAGGACTTGGGTTTCCTGACTTGATAAGACTTGAGGCAAAGCCTCCTGTCGAGTAACGCAACTGCATAAACAGCATTATGTCCAGCCAGTTCTTAAAATCCTGCTGTCCTCAGCATCAAGGACACAGGACATTTGTCCTTCTTGAATCTCTTTGAGCCTCCTGTAGCTGAGCTGGATGCAGACCCGCTCCTGTATCATGGACCTTTGTGGATTTTTTTCTGTGGATGTTCAGTTTTGTCTGCTGACTGGGGAGGGTGAATCCCATCAGGTTAAGGATGCCCACCCAGGGTGTTAGCGTGGGCCAGTTCAACCATGCTTATAAAATACCAACCAGAAAATGAGACGTGGTCTGGTGGCAGAAGCTGTAGATGATCAAGCAGAGCCCCTTGGAACAGGAGCAGTTGTGGTTTGACTTCCGATGTGGAAAAATTGCCCAAATAATGTGTCAGCAGCACAGCCAGGAAAGCAAACTGTGTGAGTCCCTGCATAACCTCACGCAGTGCAGGAACGCTAGTCTCTTACCTCTGTACGAGTACAGTTGGCAGCAGGAGGCAGTTTTCCTGGGGGAAGTTATCCAGCAAGTGGCTTGAGTTAAGGCTCAGCATTCGGGGCCAGCGGAGAAGGGAGGTTGCAGTGAATGGCCAGCGTCTATGTGCTTGCTGGGCTGCACCAGCAGTGTGCTGTTTATAGCTGCTCCTTGCTTCAACTTCTTGGGATACGTGCTGCAAATTCCCGATGACGATTCGAACTCTGATTTCCAGTTGTGCTGGTGATGGGAAGTAAGGCCTCCAGGAGTCAGTGTTGGGATGTAATCACTGAGAGGTTAGCAGAACTGCCTACAGAATGAGCACATCCAGTGGGTAGATGTAGGATTTTTAATGTAAATGGAAAGCTTTGTGTGGGTTAAGGCATGGGGAGTTTTCTTGTGGTCTGGACAGGATGATCCTGAGTTCTGCTCCCCATTCTACTACAGATTTCCCTTTAAACCTTAGGCCATTTATTTAACTTCATTCTCACCTGTAACAAGATCATGTAATCTGTCACATAAAATACAGATATCTCTAATTTTCATGGGGTTTTGAGGTCATTAAATACAACTCAGCAGAAAAGCATTGGCAGCTTCCTTCATTGTGCTTCTCTGATACTTCCAAGTGATCCGGGGATTCATATCCACACGTTTGTGTTTTAGTGCTCAGTGTAACACATGAGAACTGCTAGTACCCCTGCCAGTTCTGCAAGTCATTCTCAAACAGGTACAACTTGTTAAAAATTGTGGTTACACTGCCTGATGCTTGGTGGTCCAAGTCATGCAGCAGTAAAAGCCTTTTTTATGTTGTCACTTGTTTGTTTTCAGAACATCAGGTTTTAAGGTGATTTTACGTCTTTGACCATGGAAGGTTGGTTGATTGTTTTCTTAACGTAGTGTTGAAGTGAGATTTGGCCTGGTTACTTTACCAGAATAATATCCTGCTCATTTTGATAGCAGGTGAGAACATGCTTCTCAGGAGGATGCTTTTATTTTTTAGCTATAAAGTTTCCACAGGAGTTTTGTTACCAGCAGCTGCAGCAAAAGAAAAGCAAGAGTGAAGGGAAAGTGGCTTTCTTCAGTCCAGTGCCTCAAACCTTCCTTTCCCCCGAAGCGTGCAGTTTGTCACCAGAGTGATTAATGGCATGGGTTTTGTTCAGATGGCTTACAGACAGGTTGGCCACTGTGCTGCTTCTCCCAGTCCCCAAAGCCCAGGTGCTGTTGCTTGGAAATGCCTGTTGAACCTGGGACTGTAATTTTGCAATGCTGTAGAGGTAAGTTTCTACAGCATAGTCCCCTTTTTTGGATGCTAAATCCTCTATGAGATTCCCTTCCTAGAAACTTTATAGGGGCATCATTCTGTTACTGGAGCCATAACTTGAAAGCTAGTGGACGCCCCACACCTTGCATTAGTCCGGCCTGGCTGTGACTGATCTGTGGGGTTGTTCATGTCTGGGCTTATTTTTCCCTCTGTTCCTGAGCTGAACATTTTACCTTCCTGCAGCTCTTTCAAATTAGTCCATGACAAACACTGATTGGCAGGTTCTGCCTGTTCTGACCATAACAATTACCATACGTACATGAGGACGCAGCTTATTCGCAGAAACTGAAGTGTGGTTATGGGCAAGCAGGATGCTGAGGGGTAGAGGACTTTGGTTTGTCACTCTGACTACACTTGGATAACATGGCTTCTCTTTTCAGTCGCCTTTTCTTCTATGTGGTGTCTGTGTTCTTATATTCTTCAGAATATTTGGTCTTCTCCAGTGCCTCTCATTCTCATTTTGGGTTTGGTGTAGTAAACAGATCCCTGCAAAGGAGGAGCATCTGTGCAGAAATTCCCAGTGTCTGGTCCAAAGGCTCTACTCAGGCTTGAGGGTGTTTTTTATCCTCCCTGCAAACACTTCTTTTTTTCTCTTGCAAATGCATCACCACTTTCTGTTGGACAAGTTTGCTCATTGCTGGAGCTTCACAGATTCATTTTCTTTTTCTATTCAAAAATTCTGTCTACATGGAAGAAGAATTTGACTGCAAGTCTGGGATTTCTGGATGCCTGGCACCCCTATCAACTTCCCAGCCTCCCGAAATCCCACACAGATGGCCCCTGCACACACAAAATGTCAGAGTGCATATCCAGCGAGTCAGAAGCGTTTGGGAAGTTGGAGCATAGCTATTGGTATGTGGTGTGCACAGTAGGGCTGGTGCATCACACCAGTTTCATAGTGTGTGGACTAGACATGAATCTGTGTGGCTGCTCTTCCTTCACAGTTGTCCCTGGCCAGACCTTGGTCCTTTGTGAGAAAATGGAGTTCTTCAGCTTCCATGTGCTGCATCCAACATAGGCTGTTGCACTTTGATACAAAGCTTTCTCCTTCAGGTGTTATTGGCATCACTTACTTTAAAGTTAAATCTCTAGCTTTTGTAATCTTGCCAGCAGACAGCTGGGCTTGGGTGCAAAACCTGGAAATCCAGAGCTCTAATGGCAGGGAGTCACTTGGCCGTCGTCTTCAGTAGGCTTTTAAGCTTAAAATGGATCTTCTGCATAAATGTTAAAAGGTAACAAATATGGGTTATCGTCCCTCACAGCGGGTTCTCCTTCAGTAGTAATGATTTTACTTCTGTATTATTGATCAGTGCCTGTCACAAGAACGGAGCAGCCTGGCTGTCTAACTTCATGCAAAATAATGTGCAGGAGCTTAGGCCAAAAGCAGGGAAGGCATCGGTTTACTTAAAGGAAAACGTAGGCAGGTGAAATTTCATAATCCAAACAGCGATAATGGATTCAAGACACCAAGGCTGATAACCCTGCAATCCCACAGTCTCCACTGACCAGCCCTTTGAAAAAAAGACATTTCAAGCAACACCATACCAATACAGTGCTGTCTGCAGTCGTTCCTTTCACAGTTTCAGCGAAGTGCATGTATTTGCTCCCGAATCCATGCATTTCCTATGTAAGTGTTGACTGTTCTCCGCTCTGGGAGCTCGTGGAGCTCATAGTGCTGCAGATTGAGTAGAAGCGATACAACACTTTGCTTTCACAGTTTTATGATGTGATTTCTACATACGAAGTGCGTTACGTGAAAGATCTTTCTCTCTTTGGTCCCTAGCTGTACGTCTCTTCAGAGAGCCGCTTCAACACCTTGGCAGAGTTGGTCCATCACCATTCGACTGTCGCAGATGGGCTCATCACCACTTTGCACTACCCGGCGCCCAAACGCAATAAGCCCACAATTTATGGCGTGTCTCCCAACTACGATAAGTGGGAGATAGAGCGAACTGACATCACGATGAAGCACAAGCTTGGCGGAGGGCAGTATGGAGAGGTGTATGAAGGAGTCTGGAAGAAGTACAACCTCACAGTGGCTGTGAAGACGCTAAAGGTAGGACTTGAGTCTCTGAGAGTTCCCATTCGTCTGCTTTGAGCAGGAGCCAAGTTCAGGCAGGCTGCTTGTCCTCAGCTACAGTTGGACAGTTTCGATCAGGGCTGGCTCTTCCTTTCTGTGCTCTAGGCTTGGAGTAGAGTTTTATTGACAGAGCTTCATCCTATTGTGGTTTTACATGATACCTGAAATGCTTGTAGCTAAGCAAAGGAGGATGGTAACAGCACAATTTTAATTTCAGAAGGGATGAAACCTTAGAAAAGTAAATAGTGCTGTGATGTCTCGTGTTCAGGGTGTGGCGAAGGTGAGCTGTTCATAGGTAAGCACACCAGCACAAGCAGGATTGTGGATTGTGAGTCAGATCAAAAAATTCAAAGGCTGTACTTCAGGGAGGCTTTTGATGTTTTGATTTTCTGTCTTATGCAGCATCTGTCCCAAAAGTCAAGCTCCCTGTGTACCTGGAAGTCTTGTGCAATTGTTCACAGCTGCTTTTTATCAAAAGATACAAGAGGAGCAAAAAGTGTACCCAAGCCAAAATATATTAAAATTAATGAGGAACTGGATAATCAGTTCTGTTTCTGGCTCTGCTCCCTGATTTGTGTGTCTTGGTTTCCTTGTCTCTTGAAATGCAAATAATGCTCTGTGAGTTCATAAGGTCATTGCTTAATTCATTTATGTTTATAAAAGCGTCTTGAGATCTCCTGGCACCATCCACACACATTGCATTGGATTGCTTAATCAGAGTTTATGCTAACTTGACACCATGTTCTCTCTCCTCCAGTGGGGCTGTGGTTCGGGCTTGCAGAAAACAAACAGAACCGAGTTCTTTGTTTGTTTCTTTTTGGTCTTTTTGCAATGGAAATTTTGAAGTGGAGAGAACTGTGTGGATGCCTTAGTGTCAGGGGAAGAGCCTTTTCCTTGATTTGGGGAAAATGTTTCTTCCTTACGCTCGGAGCAGCAGCTGCCTCAGTATTTCTGGGTTGCTATGGTTGCAGAAAGTATTTTCATTTTGGCCTTTTCTGTACTCTGGACATTCCTGTTGCTGCTCCCCAGCTGAGGAGAGTCCAAGTGCCTCCTCGCACAGGGAGTGAGTGACACCTAGTGTTATCCCTGCTCGGATCCGTGGCACTGGGGACCTCAGGGCTTACACAGGAGCAGTGCAGGTGGAGCTGGGATGTGACTGGGTTGAATAAAACGCCTGTTAATCATGAACAGGGGAGATCAGTTGTTTCCAGGAACGTTGTTTGCTGTGAGATCTCATTTTCTGTCTCTGATTGCAGCATGAGGATACCTGGCTCCTTCAGTTTTCTCCTTTTGCTCCAAACTGTAGTTGTCGCTTTCATTCTCTTCTCTCTAAAATCCATCAACAAAGGCAAATTGCGTGTTATCTCATAAAATCTGTTTGTGCATAAAGAGAAACCTTAATAGAGACCGTCACTGTTTGAAATATCTCAAATAAATATTTAATGAAACATGACTAAAAGTGGTTCATAATGTGGTATGAAGCAGCATGTTCCACTGGGGAATGTGAGAATAACCAAAGGAAGAGAGTTGAGAAACACTCCAACCTGCAATTATGCACACTAAACCCATCCTTAAAAGCAAATTTATAATCCACCTTCCTTAAATCCATCAGTCTGCTGCCTGACAGGTGGATTATAGCTTTCTTCAAAGATTTTAGAAACATTTTTAAATCACATTTATATCCCAGTTCTGCTGGGGAAAACAAGCCCTCCGCAGCTTCTTGCACAACGTTCAAATGACTCACGCTATTTTCCTCTGAGAGAATATTTTTCAAAACTTCTTATGGCTCCTCTTCTTCCTTCCCCGTCTACTCCAGGTGTCTCTGTAAGAAAGGCAGAGGGGAGGGACAACTAAAACAGGAAAAAAACATTGTTCCAGCTTCTTTTTGAGCAGCGATGCTTACAAATACCCCTTTGTTGTTCAGTTTTCTATCAGGTACCTGAAGGTTGCCTATAGCTGGCACAAAACATTAAAATCGCACAAGACAGCAGCTGGAGCAGCACGTGCTGTTCCTCAGCGGCATTGAATGTGAAATGCTAGAAATGTTTTGGTGCTTGGATGATTCCCCTTACAATACATCACTGGGAGCTCAGCATGTTGTCCAGGATACATCAATGCTTATAGGGCTCTGGTACCATAACACGACATACTCTGAATTTGCGTTTCATATCTGATGTTGGTGGCAGGAGCATGAGGTTGCCCAGGGAAGTCGTGGATGGAGGTGTTCCAGGCCAGGTTGGATGGGGCTTGGAGCAACCTGATGCAGTGGAGGTGTCCCAGGGGGTTGGAACTGCATGGTCTTTAAGGTCCCTTCCAACCCAAACCATTCTGCGAGGTGGGCAGGGGCTGCAGTGACCGGCATGGAGCTTTGTAACCTGCATGTGGTGGGACTGAATGCTCCTGTTGTGACTGTGGCCAAAGCTTGTTCCTTGCAGGGACCATTTAGTGGCTGAGATCTTGCGAGCTAGTCTTCTCAGCACGTCTTGCTGCTCACCTCAACTCTGCATCCTGTAACAATGCCTCTGCTTTAGTTTTTCCTTTTTCTTTTTATTTTTTTTCCCCAGCAGAGAAGCCTGTGTTTTATATTAAAAAATGCCACGATCCTGTGCTCTGCTAGGAAAATGCTGTATGGTCAGAGCAAGTTTATTTCTCCCATGATTTCAAATGCTGGAAGATGGAAGCTGGTTAAGCCTGGTCCTTTGCATGAGATCAGATTTTCAGGCAGATCATTGTTAGGGTAGTTCTCTGTATGTCCCCATCCTTTTAAATTTGGTTGCTGAGAGGGAAGAGATTTAGAATGGTGGCACAGCACTGCAGAGGAACAACCTTTCCCAGTTTGTAGTGTGCATAAGGTAAATGCGTGTTTAGGGTAATTTTGCAACCTGGATTCTGAATCCGATTTCCTTTGCCAGAGAAAACAGTTTAAGGTTCTACTCACAAGGACCTTTGGGCTATTAGTTTTGACAGAGTGTGTTCAGCAAATCACAGCTGCCAATCAAGCTAATTGGCAAGGAATAGGAAATGATTGAATGAAACACTTTGAAAAAGGTTCTTGTTCCTCGCTGCAAAGCAGAGCGCTGGCTGGATCTCGCAGCGGCAGCCCACTGTTATCATTCTCACCAGCAGCAGTAAATCCTTTCCAATCCTTCCTTAAAACACTTCATCCATGTAGCCTGTCAACATTAATCCACCAATGGAAAAAGAAAATATGGATATAGAAAGAAACATTGCTTTAGGAATAGATCTGTATTTTTGCACCACTTTGAAATGACCTCCCGGCCATTTCGGGCATATTTACTTCAGAAAATATGTCTTTGGAGCAAGATTGTATCCTCCTTGATTTTGTGTTGTGCCAAGCAAGTTTATGGCGTAAAACAAATAGATAGTGACACGTCTGCCCAGAACGGTTACGTCCTGGGTCAGGCTCTAAATGCCAGGAATGAAATCTGTGGCACCTCGGGCTCTCGGTGATGGAGAGGCTGCCATCGGTCGTGCCTCCTTGTCTGCAAGGGGGACTTCTTGCTCCTTCCCAGTAAGACCAGGGACCCACATTTCAGCAGCTGCTCAAGCCTTTGATTGTGGTGTGTCCTTTCTTTTATGTGCATTCTTGTTTCTTTTCTTCTCTGTGCTTTTTATTTCTTGTTACCTTTTTTTTCTATTAGGAACAAGCACGTTTTTCCTTTTCATCGCCTGAGTGGCCCTGCGAGAGGCCCTTCACAAAAGGGATATGGATTTTCTTGTCCCAAAAACCTCCGTTAGAATAAGAATGATAAAAACACTTTTTTTTTTTAAGAATCCTACAAAACCCCCATGTCCCCAACTCCCTGGCATTGTGATATGGCTACAGGAAAAAATTACCTTGAAAGAACTGTGACTTATGTTGTCAGTTTGCAGTTCTTTTTGTGTCCTTGTACAGAACTCTGTTCCTCCTTTGTGCACGCCGTCCTTGCCAAAGCTTTTCCATTGTTCTGCAGGAGGATACCATGGAGGTGGAAGAGTTCTTGAAAGAAGCCGCGGTAATGAAGGAGATCAAGCATCCGAACTTGGTGCAATTATTAGGTAAGTGATAAATACCAAGCAGAGGGATTTGAACTAAACCCTTGTGCAGTGATATGGATGTTAAGGAGCAGATAAGCTGCTTACCATACCAAGGCTTTAAATACAGACACTTATTGTCTGGCAGAATTCACAATTTGTACCAGTAATACATGGTTTTTAATGATCTCGTCTCCCTAATGTTTAAGTTGCCAGAGCCCAAAGCAGGAAATTAAAACCCTCTATTAACCAATTCCAAGCAGAACTCATTCCTTCTGTGAGCCCTCTCTTTCTGCCTTCTAGAGGTATAAGTTGCCCTAGAGGACAAAACCTGAAGATTGACTGATATTCGCAAATGTTCGGTGTAAACTATCTGTCGGTCCCTAGGGGTGTGCACTCGGGAACCTCCGTTCTACATCATTACGGAGTTCATGACATATGGGAACCTGCTTGATTATCTGCGTGAGTGTAACCGACAGGAGGTGAATGCTGTGGTGCTGCTGTACATGGCAACTCAGATCTCCTCAGCCATGGAGTACCTGGAGAAGAAAAACTTCATTCACAGGTAGGAAGGACACTGAGCACCCCTGATTTTATTTTCCTGTTTTTCAGATTGTCACAGTATTGACCTCAGGGGCAGTTGGTGTCCTATATTTACCACACCAGTGCATCGTATTCTGATGCAGTACATTAACCTGGCTATAGGATGGCTTCCTAATTGTTTTTCTCTGCGTATTTCTCTTACCTTTGAAGCAGATGCAGGTGAAAATCATATCAGTACTTTTATATTTTGACAAGGGTCTTGAATGTAAATGCTTCCCAAAGTAACAGGCTCTTAATGGACCAGATAAGCCACTGCTCTTCCTTGATTCTAACACCATTAAAAACAGCTGTAGCTGATGCTGGTGGATTCGTGCAGATGCTCACAGCAAAGCCATGCTCTTAGCACTTCTTATCCCATGTTCTTTGTTGTCTGCTTCAATTTTTTTCCTGCCCTCAGTAGGGATTGTTTCCCACTATTGTCCAGAATGCATACTCACTTTAATAAGCATCTCCGCAGTCTTAAAAGTCTCAGAGACTCTGACCTTTAAGTGTGCTGCAATTATGGCTGGAGCTTTGCATTCTTGATCCGTGGAAATGGCCTCCTAGCAATATAATGACACATCCTGCACGAAGGTTGGAGAGTCACAGCGCTTTATATAAGATGCTCTCTGTGCCGTAGTGTGACCTTTCCTGCCCAATTAACCGGAATATGAAATTAGCACATGTTTTTTCATAGAGACAAATATGAAGATTGTGTGTAAAGTTCTAGGTGCTCCTCTAAGTCATGCATCACCTTTGCTGCCTGAAAGGCCCGTTTAAATGCTTCCGTCAGTCAATAAAGTGAATGGTGATGCTGCAAATTAAAATTTCCAGCCTTTGATTTGCTCTGTTGAAAGTATTTCATCCCTTTAGCCAGCGGGAAGTGAACTTTAGAAACTGCTTTGTGTGAGTCCCATTTTTGTGCACTCCCGTTCATTTAATTTCCTCTTATTTTTGATGACCCATTTATCTACAATAAATTGTAGCGTTTTTCCTTATCAGCCACCCCCATACCCACCTACCCAATTATTTTAAGAGTGTTGTCACAATTCACATCCATAGATTCAAATGCTGGGCTGGGACCTTATTTAATGGATCAGGAAGGAAGAGGAATTTGATTATGAAGAGGAGCTTTTATTTAGACACACATTGTAGTAATCAGCATTGATAAGAAAGTACAGTCAAAAACACTGTGAAAATTTAATGGGCATCTGGTAAGACGTACTCTCTTTTAATTTATTCTGAGCAGAACAAGCAAAAGAAAGAGCAGCGTCTGACTCCTATCTAAAGATCTCACTTGAGCTTTCTGCTAGAATCAATTTTGAGTTCAATGTGACATAATCTGGAAAAGTGTTTTTAATGAAACCTAGTATTAGGAGAAATGTCCTTCTGCACTGTACATTTTTATACTCGTCAAGTGTTTCTGAGGGTGCACGTATGAGGTAGGGAAGTGGCGAGTGCAATGTGCTCATCTCTCATCTGCCAGGGTGGAAGCAGGTGAAAAAATGTGGAGGAAAATCTTAATTTGCTTGTTGTCCAGTCTTCTAAAAATATAAGTAGCGGTTACAGAGGCTGGAATGGGTTTGAAAAGGCCAAAACTTGGTATAAAAAAGTTGAGTTGTAAATTGTGGTGTCTTGGGAGAAGGAAGAGTGTATCTGGGAGCTTGATGTGGTGCTTGAGCAGGGGATGGAAAAGTAGCTCCAGAGGGTGCCTGCTGTTGGCTGGAGTGACCGAAGTGCTGGAGAGGTGGGCAAGAAGCGAGGCACTGAGACTTGGTTTATTCAGAGCTCGTCCTCAGCTATTGATAACTTGAGCAGTGACATTTTCTTTACATTATTTTTATCCTGAGGGTGGCAGCTTTTATTGACAGTGAGGGGGCTTCTTGGAGCTCTCACTGCGAATTAGAAAAAAAAAAAGTTTGGATGACAGTCTTACAGAGCCGGAACAGAAAATAACTTTCCCTCTAACCTGTATGCGTGTAACTACATGATTTCTGTCTAATACTCTGATCAAAATAATCACACACAGGCCTAGGTTTCTTCGGGAACAGCAGGTTTCCTTGCTGCCGCTGAAAGCGAGATGGTAAAGGCTTCTCATTGCCTATTTTTGTTCTTATTTTTAGGGATCTTGCTGCCAGAAACTGCCTTGTAGGGGAGAACCACTTGGTGAAGGTGGCAGACTTTGGCCTGAGCCGGCTGATGACGGGTGACACGTACACTGCCCATGCTGGAGCAAAATTCCCCATCAAGTGGACTGCGCCGGAGAGCCTGGCCTACAACAAATTCTCCATCAAATCTGACGTCTGGGGTAAGAATTTGCATGTATGAATTAATGCAGGTTATAGCCTTCTTTTCCAGTGCTGTGAAATGAGGACATTGTGAAACATTTTAGGAGGGAGCGTGTTCCTTGGTTTGAGCCATACTATTCTCTGAGCTTGTCGGAGTGCAGGAACTAATCTCTGCTAAGTCAATCTTTGAGCGGAGCACTGAGGCTGCCGACCTGGCTTTGTATGTTGGAATTGTTGGCAAGTATGAAAATAAAGGGTACTGTAGCATTGATAGAAATGTTTGAAATGGGGCTGGAGGGCACTGATGCCTTGGTAGAGCCTTGGCCGGGACTGTGAAGCGATGCGTTGTATAGACAGGAACTTTCTAACTACTTCAGGGAGGAAAATGAGAATCTAGTTCATTTTATGTTAAAAAAACCTATGCCTGTGTCAGTCGAGTGATAGCTCCAAGCTTGTCTTCCTGCATTTTAAAAGAATAATCGTTGGAACGAGATGAGGAGAAACAGAGGGAAAATTTGATGACAAATGGTTATTGAAGAGCCTTGAGGTGCTGGTGATAAGAATAGGCTTAGCTAAGTGGAGCTGCATCCTATCAAATCTGACCACAGAAAATCTCATTGTACTTTTTATCAGCCTTTCTCTGGGTTCTCTATCTCTGCCGTTGCTGTTGGTCAAATTCTCAAATGTGCCCAGTGACATGAGATAGAAGGTGGTGGGATGTGGTCCCAAAGGCACTTGGAAAACGTCCTGAGCATCTTCTATTTATAAACCAACAGACAGCAGTGTCGCAGCAATGCGGTTTCTGGAGTTTTGGGGAAACTGTGCAGAGAAAGGCTTTATTTTGAAGAACCTTTTAGGTAGATGGCTGATTCAAAATGTTTTATAGATGGGGAGGAAAACCCCAAACAGCCTCCCAAGAAGTACGTGATTGCTGACCGAGGAGTTTCTTCTGCTTTAGACTTGCACGTGGTGGTTTTGTTAGCTGCCACGCTCAAGGATGCTGCTGTGTTGCTGTGGTGGCTCCAGAATCCCTGTTGTGTTTAAAGAGTGGAGTGCTCAGGGAGGACAGATCCAAAGGGAGTATTGGTATCTTTAATTAGCGTTAATGTAACCTTGTGTAGCGAGAGTCAGAGCAGTGGACTTGAGGATCTGATTAGAGCGAGCTGGCCGTCCCCGGGGGCCATGGCTGCTGCTGGGCACGCCAGAGTTCAGACGCTTTCCCCTCACTGCCTCAAGACAGCAATCAAAGAAAATTGTGCACAGAAATGTCTAATGTAAATTGCCCTTGGTGGTGTTACCATGTAATGTGATGTGATTTCCTTACTTATGCAGAATTGTAATCGCTTTCTCTTCAGGTTAAGAACAGAATAGGGTGACTGAACTAATTACGTGCAGGTTGTCGAACTGGTGTTGGGTCTGTTCTGCCAGCCCGACTCCTGCATTTGCTGCTTGACCCTGGTGCTGACCTGCATCCCCACTGACTTCTGGACTTGAATGCCTCTCCTGTTTCAGGACTGGATTTGTGCTCTCCCTTTTCCTGTTCAGCTCTCCTTGGGACCAAAATGTCTCACCTTCTCCCTGTCTTGTTGGCAGCAACTGCTGAAACTTCCCTCTCACTGCTGTCTCCCAGGTTTTCCCTCTAGACCACGCTGCAGCTAAACAAGGGTGCCCCAAAAACACCAAGCTATTAAAATGTGCGAGTCCTCTAAGGAGAGGTTGCAGATGAGAGGAGCTGTCAAATTGAGGGAGAGACTGCAGTGCAGCAGGAAAACGGTTTCAGCTAATCCACTGTGAAGTCTCTTAATTGTGGCTTTAATAGGACTTGAAGGATCTCAAGGCGTTCAGGTTTGAGACAACTGATACATTGAAAATTAGTCTAATTCTACCCTGTCATATCGCAGGAGACTTGTCTCTGCTGACGAAGAGCCTTGTTACGCTTCTTTAACATTTAAGCTGCTGCTGAGTATGGGATCTGAGCCACCCAGAGCTGGTTTAAGTGTGCAGCACCGTTTAGTGACTACTCCCGCTAAACAGCCTCTCAAATTTAAGATGAAAACAAAGCTTATTGATTTTTTTTTTTCCCTTTTCTTCCCTCTCCTGCAGCCTTTGGCGTTCTGCTGTGGGAAATTGCGACCTATGGCATGTCCCCTTACCCTGGGATTGACCTGTCTCAAGTCTATGAGCTGCTGGAGAAAGATTACCGCATGGAGCGCCCCGAAGGCTGTCCTGAGAAAGTTTATGAGCTCATGAGAGCATGTAAGTGTTCCTCAGCCCTGCAGATGCTGCTTTTTGGCTCTCAAGTGTAAAAGTGCAGGGTCTGGCCACGTATAGCGAGGTGCAGGAGACCCCCTGCCAGTTCCAGTGAAGGTACAAGACTGCATAGAAGTGTTTGGTTAAAACTACTTTCCCCAGAGGATGAATGCGCTATGAAACCAGCCATTCTTCTCTACTGGGAGCACATAGACCCGAGGGAAGGATTTGTTATTCAGCTCAACGGTTTCTATGTCTCTTTTTTTTTTTCTGACAATTTAAAGACGAGCTTGTGCTGTAAGGATGAAGCAGGAGCTTCATTAGGCTTCTTAAGGGACTGCTACTCTTCACTGGGGCCTTTCAATACGTGCCTTAGTGCGATATGTTTTTTTTTCCAGCATTACTTTGGCTCAGTGGTGGTTGCAGATACCCAACACCCCTCAAATGAGGTTTCCACGTCATTATTTTATCTTGCCCATTGTATAGAAAAGGAACTGCGATAGCTAGCTCCTCCCGGTGCAGCGTACGGAATGTCTAATGCTGGTGGGAAGTGCTGAGTGCTGTGGTGCTGTTTTTTCAGGCTGGCAGTGGAGCCCTTCCGATAGACCCTCCTTTGCTGAGATCCATCAGGCCTTTGAAACGATGTTTCAGGAATCCAGCATATCGGATGGTAGGTCTGGGTCCCTCTCGGACCAGCAGTTGTGGGCATGGGAAAAGGGCCAACTGCATCTGTAAGTGCACATTGCTCACAGGCTGCTTTGCAGTGAAACTCAGTCCTGGGTTATAAAGCCTGTGTGAATGGTGTAGAAACCAGAGAGGGGTTTACACGTGGGATTTTCCTGCTTGTGGGCACACCCTTGATTTTTAGAGGGCCAAATGGCTGAGCAGCCTCAAGGAAACTGTCTTGCATCGTTCACTTTTCTTTTGTGCTCTGAACAGCACAATAGTTTTTCTCTTCTGTTGATTGCAGTGATTGTTTTTCTTCTGTGCATTGCAGAGGTGGAGAAGGAATTGGGAAAGAAGGGCATGAAGAGTGTAGTGAGCAATTTCCTCCAGGCCCCAGAGTTGCCAACCAAAACACGAACGTCGAGGAGAGCTGCTGAAAGCAAAGACGCCAATGAGGGCTTGGAGACTACACATGCTCGAGGCCAGGGAGAATGTGGTAGGTTTTAATTAAAGTCATTATTCCTTCAGGAAATACAGAGGAAAACAAAATACAAGTCCAGCTCCAGGTCTTCACCTAGGAAGAGCTGTGCCTAATAACAGTGCCAGCTTTCTGTACCAGCATTATGTTTCTGGGTGACAGACTGCTGAGTTTGCTTTCCTGGGTTCAGAGCTCCTTTTATTGTTTTGTGCAAAGGCAGGTTGTTAATCTTGGGACCAGATACACACACACACTCACAGCAGCTGGGAGTGTGAGTCCTTAACTGGTTGAGGGGCTGGCACTACACCCGCTGTTGCTTAGGGAAGCCTTAGGAGTTCTTTTAACTTAATGGCTGTTGCTTGCAGCTCCCTATAGACCAGAGCCTGAGCACAGAGCTCTCTGATCATATCCTCTTCCCATTCCCTGGCAGGAGCTATCAGTGGGGTCTCCTGGTGCATCTGAGTGCTGGGTAATCTGCTGTGTTCAAGCCACTTTACACTACCACACTGCATAATTTAAAGCAGGACGATTGCTTGGGTTTAGAAGCCCCATAAGGGAGGGTTCTTCACTGTTCCATCCTCGCAGGTTTGTGCTTGCAGCACTGAAGAGTATTACTCTTGGCAGGTACCAAATATAATTTCAGCAAGGGACAAGGAGGTATTTACAGAGTCTTCCATGAAGTTAAACCCTCTTTCAATCAGTTTTTGCAACAATGTACCTTGCATTCTGAGGTAGTTAAAGCAGTGGTAAAGCGCTGAACGTATACAGTAGATTTGTATCTAGTTTGTGTGAAAAATAATAAGGTAAAACAGCGTACAGTGGTTTTTCCCAGCTCCTGTAGAGAGTGCCTTCTCTAACCATTCATGTGACTGACCTTTCCTGTGTAATGTCAAATTCACTTAGCAGTACATGTTTCAGTAGCAGATGTACATCTAGACAAAAAGGGGGAAAAAAGAGAAGATGTAAAATGTTGGAAAAAGAAAGTTAGGAAGGGAGGTTATTTACCATATGTAGGAAATATAATTGCCTAGTATTACCAGCTTTGAAGTAAAATAACTTCATTTAAATACTTAAGGGCTTTGAGAGATCCAAGTGCAGCAGGAATAATACAATTTTAACATTATGCTGGGAATCATTTCACTCTTTATTGAAAATATTTCACATTAAAGCTATATTGCAGTTTCCCCTGCAATTATCCGCGTTTCTATAGCAAGGCCAGCAACTGGAAGCTGCTCCTCAGTGCAAGCTGGTGGTTCTCTCTGGGTCTGCGCAGCTCCGCTGTGTCCAGACACAGGAAGGCCCTGTGCTATGAGAGCTCTTCTGGTTGTCCAGGTCCCCAGAAGTTGTTGTGTGAGAGTGGTTTATCTGCACATGGTCCTCTAGAAGCGTGCTGTCTTCTCAAAGTATAAACTATCATTCTTCAAATTCTGTCTCCTCAACCAAAATCCCTTCCTCTACCAAAATCCTGCCCACAGCATCATGATTGCCGATATGTGACTAAGAAGCATCTTCCTTTTCCCTGAAGACTGTGCTTCATCTCCCTTATTACTGCCTACTGGAGCTGTAAATGTATATGCTGCCCTGAAGGCATTCCTGCTTTGAATTAGAATGCCATCTGAGTGCTGGGCCTGGGAATGAGCCCCCTTGTCAATCAAAAACAGAGACCTTCAGGACTCCGTATAAATTTATTATAAGCCGCTATTCATTTTTAAATACCTCTTGTAAGTGGAGAAAGGGTCACCCCATCATTTCCTTCTGGAGCCGTGCTGCCAAAGGAGGTTGTTACCACTGCTTCCCTCCATTATCGTACAAAGCTGGCCAACTTCGTGATGGTTTGACTTGAGGCGTTCAGCTGCCAAAGGGCATCTTGATTTCTGGTCGTGAAAATGTTATCTCCATTCCCCACGAAGGATGACATCAGAAAAGAGGTTAGGAGTTCAGAAAGTAAATGAACAAGGAGACTGGGGCTGGTAGTGGGTTACAGAGATCTCTTATTAATTCAGAGGGTCAGCTGTTCAAAAGACAGCGACAGCATAGGAACTAAAGAAAAAGCCTCTTAATATTTATCTTCTTCACAATGTGAAGTTCAGACAGGTCTCTAGATGTGAGGGTGAGAACTTGAACTTAAATATTTTGTGTTTGTATGTCACTGTTTAAATGGGAAGCCTACAGGGAAAGTAGTTTGGTAGCAAAGTCTCGTAGAGGCCACCTTGGAAATGAAGGTATGCAGGATGAGGGACCATGTTCTGTCCAGGCATGTGTGTGACTGTACTGGCTTTACTTCTGGTCTGAATTTGTCTCTCTTTATGGAACATGAACCTTTTGGAGGTGTTGCTGTAGTTTGATTGTGGAAGAAATCCAATTATTCTGGCCATTGAAACAATGCTCAGTAGACTCTTCTTTCCCTTGCAGACCCTCTGGATCATGAACCTGCTATTTCTCCCTTGCTCCCTCGGAAGGAGAGGGTGGCCCTGGAGAGCGGTTTGAATGAAGATGAGAGGCTGCTTCCAAAAGACAAAAAGCACAACCTCTTCAGTGCCCTTATCAAGAAGAAGAAGAAAACTGCACCAACCCCTCCGAAACGGAGCAGTTCCTTCAGAGAGATGGACGGCCACTCAGACCGCAGAGCGGGTGGGGAGGAGGAGTGCAGGGATGGCAACGGAGCTTTCCCTGCGCCTCCCCCGGATGCAGCCGACCCCTCCAAGTTTCAGAGCCCAAGCAATGGGGCTGGTGTCACCAATGGGGTTGTCGCTGGGAACTCTGGATTTTTATCTCCCCATTTACGGAAGAAGTCCAGCACGATGAGCAGCAGTCGGGGGGTGGCTGGTGAAGAGGAGAGTAGTTCTAACTCCAGCAAGCGTTTCTTAAGATCCTGCTCAGCCTCCTGTGTCCCCCACGGAGCAAAGGACACAGAGTGGAAATCTGTGACTCTGCCTCGGGACTTGCAGTCCACGGGACGCCAGTTTGATTCCTCCACTTTTGGGGGACACAAAAGTGAAAAGCCCGCACTGCCTCGGAAGAGGGCAAACGAGGCCAAGACTGACGTTGCCGTCAGGGGAACAGTGACCCCTCCTCTGCGGCTGCTTAAGAAAAATGAAGAGACCACTGATGATGTGTTCAAAGATGCAGAGTCCAGCCCTGGCTCCAGCCCTCCCACTCTGACGCCAAAACTTGGCCGTAGGCAACCTGCTGCCTCTCCTTCCTCCAGTGTGCTCCACAAGGACGATGGAGTCAAATCCAGTGCCTTAGGTACCACTGTGACCATGGACCAAGGTTCTGCTGCCAAGCCCAACCCTGCTGGGTTTGCGGGCGCCAGCAAGGCTTCCTCTGAGGAGCCACGACTGAGGAGGCTCAAGCAGACCTCAGAGTCGGTAGGGAAGGACAAAGGGAAGTTATCCAAGCTGAAACCGGCCCCTCCGCTTCCACTGTCTTCCTCCTCTGTTGGCAAGGCTGGGAAAGTATCTCACAGTCCCAGCCATGAAGCAGCAGCAGATGTGGTGTCTGGGCCGAAATCCAAACAGTTGACTCAGGTTGGAGATGCTGCGAGCAGTGATGCTGTCAAGCCAAACCAGTCAGGGGAAGGTGTGAAAAAGCTGGGGATCCCCTCCGTACCAAAGCCACAGTCGTCTGCGAAACTGCTGATGAGCACAGCAACCCCAGCTGCCTCTTCCTCATCTGTACCCTCTGCCCCAGGCGGGGACCAACCGTCATCTACAGCCTTCATCCCTCTCATTTCCACCAGGGTCTCGCTGCGGAAGACCAGGCAGCCCCCAGAGAGGATTGCCAGTGGCACCATCACTAAAGGAGTGGTGCTGGAAAGCACTGAGGCCCTACGGATCGCCATCAGCAAGAACTCTGAACAAATGGCAAGCCACAGTGCTGTCTTGGAGGCCGGCAAGAACCTCTACACCTTCTGTGTGAGCTATGTGGACTCCATTCAGCAGATGAGGAATAAATTCGCCTTTCGGGAGGCCATCAATAAGCTGGAGAATAACCTACGGGAGCTTCAGATCTGTCCAGCCACAGCCAGCAGTGGTCCTGCAGCCACCCAGGACTTTAGCAAACTTCTCAGTTCAGTGAAAGAAATCAGCGACATTGTTCAGAGGTAGCAGAAACCAGGTTAAAAAGAAAAATATATCACAAAGGGCCAAAGCCGACTGTGGAGAGAGTAACTTGTGGACTGAGAAAGGACGGGGGCGTTCAGGTTAGGGCTGTGCAAAAGACACAGACTGTGAATGGATGTCCCAGCTCCAAAGAGCAGGGCTGTGTTCAAGAGGCACTTTCCACCCTCTTAACTCAGTTCCCCTGTGTTTCATATACTCGCAATCGTCCTTATCTGTGGAGTTCTTGCCTTGTGGACTACGAGTCTAAATGCTGATGTCACACCATGCCTTCTTATTAATATTTTATTGTTCTGGATGGACCATTAGAACTAAAGCCAGACTGACGGGCACTGAGATGCCATCCTCCTCAGAGGACTTCCCACTGCATTTTCATCCCCTTCCTCTGCCCCACTGTACACAAGGATGAGTGAATAGCAATACACCCATGGCGTTTCCTGGGAGAGCTGCAGCATATGTCCCTGTCCCGAGGCTGACATTTACCTGATTAGGTGCTTGTTAATGTAAGGGGTTTTTAATGACAGAATGCTACAAGTGGTGTTTACCCAAATTCTTCTTCTGATTCTACCTGCTTGGCCTTCCTATCTGTGTTTACAGCGATTTCTCAGTGTTGATGAGCCTGAATGAATTGCTTGGGTTCAGCCCAAATGGATCGCTTGGGTTCAAAGCGCTGCAGAAAGCACCTGCTGATGCAGTGGCACAGGAGCGTGTTTGCAGATCTCCCTTGGTAGCCAAAAAGGGCTGGAGAAGGTCTGAAGGAGGACATGGCTGTCACTCTCTTGTGATACCTAACATCGATTGGGCTGAGGTTTGGGGTGGAGGGTTGCAGAGCAGGTCTGGGAGCAGCGGGTTGGAGCTGAGCAAGGCATTCGCTCCCTGACAGGCAGGAGGAGTGCAGCGGGAGGATGAGTTCAGAGGCACCATGGTGCTGCCAGCAGTCATTTCAGCTGAGCTTGCACGTAGCAAATGAGCGAGAACTGCTGTTTCTGTAGTTGAAAATCCAGCTTTTTGTTCTGTGAGTGGAGATGGGCCTGGCTTCTGCCCTCCTGTGCTTTGGCAGGGCTGGGGTGCCCCCTGTTCCGTGCCAGCGCTAACTCCCCATGGAGAGCTCGGATGCCAGTACTCTGGGGTAAAAACCGTCACTACCTTCATGCCAATGTGGTTCCATCCAGCATCAAGCAAGGATCTGTGAAGACTGCAGACGCTTCTCTTGGGTGCAGCTCCTGAGGAAACTGCCACAAAACGCTGACAGCAGGACTCCTGGCCTTCCTTTCCAAGGTCCTGTGACCTTCCCAACTAATGCAACATGACTGGGAACTAACTGTGACTTGTGACAGTAGTGGAAGAACAAGGTTTAGGGCTATTAACAGTGCAATTTAACTCCTCTTAACAGTTCCAAACAAGAGAAAAGAAGCATTTTCCATGTCCTGTTCCCCTGTAACTCTTGTGACCCCTCTCGTGTATCTTTAACACTAATTGCCTTCAATTGTATTTTATTCTGTTCTCTTTGGAACTGTTTGTTTTGTATATGATTTCTAGTAGTTCACTCATGTGTGTTCACGCAACTCCTCGCCCTCACAAACAGCCATGACTTAACACATGACAGATGTTCAAAAGAAAATACACACTTACGCCACCAGCTGCCTTTAAAAATGTAAGGAAAAGGAAAAAAACCCCAACCCTTGGACTTTCTCTTTTCTGGAGGTACTGTTTTTACTTTGATAACATATTGTGCCACTATATTATACATTTGTATCTCGTTATTACACACTTTTGTAGACTTGTCTTTTTTACAGTGTGTACATAGCTCTGTCCTTCATCTCTGTGATACTTAAGGGGGTTGTTTCCCCTGTAATTTGGTCCAGTACAGATTGTTTCTGTACACGGCTTTCGATACTTCCTCCTCTCTTTCTCTATCTTTCTTTTTTTTTTTGATTTATTTTTTATTCCAGTCTCTCTTGCGTAGTATATTTAAAAATAAATCAATGTTGAGGAAAACCCATGTTTGTCTTAGTGAGGTTTTTCAAACCCAGTTGTGTCTTCATAGACTCTGCATCCAAAAAAAGAGGGTTTCCCTCTTTGGGTGGCTCATGGGGTTGTCAGAGTCAAGTAGCAGCACCTTTTCACATCCAGATCTAGCTCTGGAAAGTCAGGAAAGTTGCACAGAATAAACTCTGTGTCATCTCCTCTTTTGAAGCTTTGCTGTTGTCTTCGATGAATTTTAAATCAGATATTTGACTTCCAACTTTTCTTCCTGTTAATTGTTTGTGTTCTGTAAGTCAGCTGCTGTTGTTTCTTCCTCCTCTGCTATGAAACAACCCGTGAGTTTCTCCTCAGACAATTCCAGCCTCTCCCTTTGTCATTTCTAGTTGTTTGCTGGCTGAGGCAACAGACCCAAAACAAAGAGCTTCCTGCTCCTCTCCTTGGAGATGCTGCCATGCTGTGTGGCTGCAGTGCTCACCGCACAGGTTTTCTGTCTGAAAACTGAAAATAATGCTGTTTCCAAAAGTCTATATTTTCTGCTTTTGGACTACGTTCAGCTTTCTGAGCAAGTCTTGGGGAGGGGGGATGTATCCAGGTACGAAGCAGCCTTGATAGGAGAAGATGTAAAGAGCAGAAAAGGATGAGAAGAAAACAAGGGCAGATGGTGTCACGTAGTTGCTTCATGGTCTTTTAGGTTTATAAACCAGTTCATCCAATTTCTAATCCCCTCAATGAGTCCCTCCTGGAATCTGCCCTGGTGTGGGGAACTGCTCCCTCATGGGCCATGAGAACAAGGCTCGTTGGAAACCTGGTCCGGCTGTGGCAGCGGTTGCATCGAGCTGCTTCTCAACGAGCGTGAAGAAGAGGAGCAGGAGGATGCTGCTGGCAAGTATAATTGTATAAATTAAAGTAAATGTATAAATGTATAAATTTAAGTATAAATTAAAGCCTGTACTTGGCAAGGCACAGGCTACCCTTCAGCGAGGTGGTGGTGTCCGGTGAATGGACATGCAGAGCTACAAGGGGTTCCTGATGGTTTTGTTATGATGACCCTTGACAGAAATCAAGGTCCAGGCTGCTCTTTGAGTATATCTCTAGCACGAAGTCTTGAGTATGGTGAACAGCTGTGGGCTGAGGGAAGATGGAGAGGCTGCACCTATCCTGAAGTCAATCACTCCTGGTTATCTCCATCTCTGCTGGCTTCTGGACCAGCCTGTGGTGTCGTGGGAAGGCAGAGGCTGGCTGACCTGGCTGGGGAAAGGCCCTGGGATCTGCAGTGCTGGGAATGAAAGAAAGGGGATTAAAGGCTAAATTTAGCTGAGTACAGTAGGAGTTGATTTAACAGATCGATGCATTTAACAGTTTGATTGCTTCAATTTTCAAGGCTATTGAGCTTGAAAGTGAGAGTGCTCTGGGGGAAAAATAGCTGTGTTTGTGTTTTTGTTTTGGTTTTCATGTCTTTGAAATTACCATGTTCACTCTTTTTAAATTTTCCTTTAATGTCATCTTGCCTTTTGTTGAGAAGTTGCCTGTCACAAGATGTAAAATGTGGCTGGCTTTTTACACTCACTTCTTTTCTGGAAAAGGAACATTAAAGGTAGGCTGGTGTGGCAGCCTGTCTCGCAGCGATGCTTGTGGCAGCCTGTCTCGCAGCGATGCTGCTGGAGCAGCGGCTCTCAGGTGCGTTGCAGCGCTGCCTGCCCCCGGGGATGATCGAGGCCAACTGACAGCCTCTTCCTTGTTTGACATTAATCCTTTCACGACTGAAAAGAGAGGAAAAAAAACACCTAAGCTCTGTGTCACCTCTGAAGAAAGGGTTCCTGGCGTCACACGTGCATCTAAAAGCAGGCTCCTGGTCTGAGAGTGAGCCCTGGTCTGCCTCCTGAATCAACCTCCTTCTCCAGTTGGTGTTGATGCTGTGGGGTTGAGGACAGTCCTGCAAGTCAATAGATTGTTTAGGCTGGGCTCAGAACTGTCCTCCCTGGGACTGAATCAAAGAATCATAGAATCACCAGGTTGGAAGAGACCCACCGGATCATTGAGTCCAACCATTCCCATCAATCACTAAACCATGTCCCTCAGTACCTGGTCCACCCGTCCCTTAAACCCCTCCAGGGAAGGTGACTCAACCCCCTCCCTGGGCAGCCTCTGCCAGTGCCCAATGACCCTTCCTATGAAAAAGTTTTTCCTAATGTCCAGCCTGAACCTTCCCTGGCAGAGCTTGAGGCCATTCCCTCTCGTCCTGTCCCCTGTCACTTGGGAGAAGAGCCCAGCTCCCTCCTCTCCACAACCTCCTTTCAGGGAGTTGTAGAGAGCAATGAGGTCTCCCCTCAGCCTCCTCTTCTCCAGGCTAAACACCCCCAGCTCTCTCAGCCGCTCCTCTTCTTCTCCAGCCCCTTCACCAGCTTCGTTGCTCTTCTCTGGACTCGCTCCAGAGCCTCAACATCCTCCTTGTGGTGAGGGGCCCAGAACTGACCCCAGGATTCGAGGAGCGGTCTCACCAGTGCCGAGTCCAGAGGGAGAAGAACCTCCCTGGACCTGCTGGTCACACCGTTTCTGATCCAAGCCAAGATGCCATTGGCCTTGGCCACCTGGGCCACTGCTGGCTCCTGTTCAGTCGCTGTCAACCAACACCCCCAGGTCCCTCTCCTCCAGGCAGTTTCCAGCCAGACTTCTCCTAGTCTGTAGCACTGCAGAGGGTTGTTGTGCCCCAAGTGCAGGACCCGCCATTTGGCCTTGTTAAACCTCATCCCATTGGTCTCAGCCCATGGATCCAGCCTGTTCAGATCCCTTTGGAGCCTCCCGACCCTCCAGCAGATCCAGCTTCCACCCAGCTTAGTGTCATCTGCAAACTTGCTAAGGGTGCACTCGATGCCTTCATCCAGGTCATTGATAAAGACACTGAACAGGGCAGGAGCCAGCACTGAGCCCTGGGGACACCACTTGGAACTGGCCTCCAGCTGGATCTCACACCATCTAGCACCACTCTCTGGAGCACTGTTCAGTGTTTTTTCAACTGTAGATCCAGCTCGGCTGGAAGTTTACCTGCAAACCAGGCTGTGCTGGACTGTTTTCCCAGCAATCACCCCCCGTTGAAGGTTTTGTGTTTGTCCTAACATCCAGTCTGCTGATAACGGTCCTGCTCGTGCTTCTGAAGCCACGGTGCTGAATGACCCAGTTATAATGCATTTACCCTCCTCATCAGTCCCTTGGATGTGATTATATCGGGTTGTTTCTCTACAGAGGATCCACTTGGCTTTCGGAGATTTGCTGTGCCCGTTGTGTGTGTTTGTAGGTCTGCTCGGGGCAGAGGAAGGATGAGGAGCAGAGGTGGGAACAGGGCAAGGATGAGGGTTGTACCCTGGTAAGGAAGGATTATGGGGTGTTTAATAGAGGGTGCCAGCAGTGAAGTTGGCAGCAAGTGTCTGCACTGGTCCTTGCTGGCCCAGTGTAGAAGAACACAGTGACAATTCCCCCCTCCTTCCTCCCCGGCAACACCCCTCGGTCTCCAGGCAGTTATTTTCTATTCACTTTTTCCTCCTTGTCACCCCCAGCCTCACTCACTGAGGAGCAATAACAAAGAGAAGGGAGCACTGCCTTTTGCCAAGCTCAGCAGCCATCCTGATGCGAGGAGGATGCTCTGGAGCTGCCCCGGCCCCTTGCCTGCCTGCTCTTCATCTGCCAGGAGCCTCTTTCCCCCCTGCAGGTGTGGAGGGGGCCAGCATCACCTATCGAGGAGCCCTGTGGGCACAAGGGCCGAGCCCAGCTCTGTCCCACCCGCCAGGTAAGCGCTGTGGGAAGCGATGCCTTTTACGGCTAAATGGGTTATACAGAAGGTTATTGCGCTTCAATCAAAGCCTCATTATATATCAGGTTTTATCATGCTGTTCTGACCCTTTTCCTCGCCTGGACTTGAGAGCAGGAGCCCAGGCATCCCCCTCCTCAGCCCCAGCATCACTCAGCACGTATCCTTTCCCTCCCACTTCTCCCTGCAAGCATCCAGCTCCGCAAAGCCAGGGGTTCACCAGCCCTCGCTACCCCAAAACTCTTTCCCCTTCTTCCCTCCCCCCCCCACAATCCCAGCGCAGGGTAAAATTGATCAGTGTGTGTTTATTGATGGTTTGAACACTCAAAAGAAAGGAAAAGGAAAAAAGAGATGTTGCCATAGAAACGTCGATAAAGCTCCTGTCTCCGCTGTGGGATGCGAGTGCCGCGCCTGCATCCCCCGAGCCGGTGGCTGCTGGTGGGGTGGGAGTCGAGAGGGATCAGAGAGGGGTCTGGGGGTGTCTGGTGGGGGATGATACGTGGGCTCAGCCACCCTGAGTGCCTTTGTTGGGCTGCTGTGGTCCCCGTGGTGCGAGATGGACACCGCAGCAGAGATGCAGGAGAAGGAAAAATGCCTTTCCCCTCCT
The DNA here is from genome assembly GCF_032191515.1 of Phaenicophaeus curvirostris. Classification (NCBI taxonomy): domain Eukaryota; kingdom Metazoa; phylum Chordata; class Aves; order Cuculiformes; family Cuculidae; genus Phaenicophaeus; species Phaenicophaeus curvirostris. Next base: position 8,031,098 of record NC_091411.1, read on the forward strand.
TCGCAGCCGGCGTTGTCCTCATACGAGGGCCAATTCCTGGCTTCATCTGTATCCCTGCAAACCCAGAGTCCCTCCCGTTCTGCACCGGTGGGGCTGTGACCCACGTGTAGCTCCCTGGAGGAGCAGACCCTCGCGCCTCCATCAATCCTCCCGACGCTGTTTTCCTGCTGCCCCAGCTCCCCTCCACCCAGCCGTCGCTTACCCGCTGCTCCTGCTGTGCGAACAGCTCACGCCAGCCCTGGCAGTGCTGTATTAAGCGGGCTGTCTGCTTGATGGATATCACAATGCACCTCTCAAAGCCTGATTTTTATGCCCTGGCCCCCTTCAGCCAAGTCCTGTCACGCTCTTTGATTTTGAGGGTACAATTTAGCACTTGCAAATAATTGCCCTGCTTCATTTTTTGAGCCTGCAATGAAATGTTAGATGTCATTAGGTGTCTAACTTGCCGTTAGTGTCTGCGAGCCAGGTAGTTAGACCTCTGATTACGAATATCACTGCCTGCAGTGGCAGCTGCAAAATCAAACGTCAGTGTTGGCATGGGCAGAGCTAAATCTGCCCAGAGGAGCAGGCAGTCACTGAGGAACGGGGCTTCTCCTTCGTGGCCATGCTGGATTTTCGGGGTCAGCGACTCTCCAGGTGACACTGTTGACAGCAGAGGGGACAGGACACCAAGCACCCATCGGTGGCCTAGGATAGGGGCAGGGGTCCTTGTTTCAGCCCCTCTGCACCCAAGCTTGTGCCGTGGCTGGGGATAGGTGGGGATGAGGCCAGGAGGGGGTCGGGAAGGGCTGGATTTTCAGGCGAGGGATGAAGGATGCTGAAGGTCAGGTCACCATCTCACCCGGGTGAGGGCTGTGGTGGCACCTGAGGATGTGTTCCGGGGTTGGGGCTCAAGTGGTTTGGTGGGACTGCAGCAGGACTGGTGATGTCAGGGATTTCTACAGACAAGGTTTCCTCAAACCCCACCGCTCTGTCCTGCTTTGCACGCAGGAGCTGGCTCTTGTGAGTGGCATCTTGACACTAAGCAGAATTTGCTGCCGGAGGGGCTTTCCCTTAACAAGCAGGAGAGCAGAAACTCTGTGGAGAGCTCTGAGGGACCTTGCTTCTTGCCTGCAACCTTGGCAAGCTGGCAGCTACAGGCAGACCCCACAAGGACTGTCCCCCCCAGCCCCCCAGCCTGTCCCTGCTGGCTCTGCCTGTGCTGGTGTGACATCCCTGCTCCCTGCAGCACTGGACACTGGCACAGGACCCTTTCCCTGTGCCCCAGCGAGGGCTGCGTGTGACCAGGGAAGGGATGCAATAGCTTCTTTTTAAGGCACTCTCCTCTTCTTCCATTGAACTGGCTGGGAACAGGGATGCGAGATCTGGAGCAGGGCTGCGAGTGAGGAAAACGCGGTGTGTGCCCTCCCCAGGGCCATTCCAGCTGCAACCCCCCCCAGATACCCTTTAGTCCGAGCAAACCTAGGTGAGATGGAAGGGAAGGATGGGACGAAGTGACCTGCGAGAGGTGAGGAATCGAGTCCAGGCTCTCATCTCCCAAAGCGGAAAGTGAAGCCCCCTTTTTTCCTGTTGTAGCCGTTGAGCTCCTCGGCCAGGTTCCCCAACGTGCCGCTGCGCTTCTCGCCTTCACCGGGCAGCAGCTCGGAGCCTCGCTGCCTGCCCAGCCGCTGCCCGCTGCCCTCCTTGCCGTATCCCCGCAGCTCCCGGATGATGCCCAGCAGGGCGCTCAGCTCCTCTCCGGGTCTCTGCTTCGCTCCTGCCCTCCAGCAGGTACCCGAGTCCTCGGCCACCGCCGCCACTTGCCAGCTGGGCTCCATCAGGGCCCCTTCCCTGGGGTCTCCTGGCTCCCGCCGCTCGCTGGGAGGGAAGCAGGCCCCCAGGCTCAGGAGGAAGAGGCAGGACAGCAAGTAGGGTGCTCTCATCTCGGGGAAGCACAGGGAGGGAAAGACAGGTCAGTAAACCCAGAGCACGCTCGGGCAGCGGCTAAAGCAGCAGCAAGGGCTGCGCTTGGCTAACGTGCATTCCCCATCCCTGCTGCGGCACCCCCAAACCAGCCCTGCCGCCCCTACACCCTGCGAGAACCCCCTCCAGCACCCACAAACCAGCCCTGACACCCCTACACCCTGCGAGAACCCCCTCCAGCACCCCCAAACCAGCCCTGACACCCCTACATCCTGCGAGAACCCCCTCCAGCACCCACAAAACAGCCCTGGCATCCCTACCATCCTCTGAGGAGCCCCCTCCAGCACCCACAAACCAGCTCTGACACCCCTACACCCTGCGGGAACCCCCTCCAGCGCCCACAATCCAGCTCTGACACCCCTACACCCTGCAAGAACCCCCTCCAGCACCCACAAACCAGCACTGACACCCCTACACCCTGTGAGAACCCCCTCCAGCACCCACCACCCTTCTGCAACCTCCACCCGGGCACCTGATGCTGTCGGGGTGCTCAGCTCCCTCTGCCTCCTCCAGACCCGCTCCCCTTCATCTTTAGCCTTTCCGAGCTCACAAATTACAGCTTTCCCATTCCTGCCCTGGTCCCCAGCGTGGAGCTGGGCTCTGCTCGGGCAGGGGTGGCAGACTGGGCTATTAGCCGGGCAGGCTGATGGGCTCCAGAGCCTCCTGCTCCTCTCAGAAGCACTGCAGGGAGGACTTAAGTGCATTCACCTGAGCCGGCCTTATCTTCCCCACCCGCAGGTTCTACCTGCAGTGCTGGGCTAATGCGAGTGCGGAGGAAGGTGCTCCACATCCCTCTGCTTTATGGGGCTTGCAAGTGCCTCTCCGGCAGCAGGGTCTGATGGAGCGTGGTCCTGGGCCATGAGCAGCAGTGCCGCAGGCTCTCGGGGTGACCTTGAGCATGGACAATGCTGCTCTGCTGCCCTTTCCTCCTTCTACAAAGGCTTAGAAAGGATAAATGGATTTTTTTTTATGATTATTTTTTGCTGCAGATGACCGGGGCCAGGGTGTCTCCCCTGTACTTGCAGGGTTGGGGGCTGCTGTGAGTGTTCCTCACTCCTGCGCCGGATCCAGATGAGCCTGAGCCCCTGCCTGCCCTCCCCAACAACCCCTTTGCCCATGGGCTTCGCTCTGGGGTGCTCCCCACCTCATTCACACCTCGCTGCTGTGCTGCGCTCTCCCCTTTTGCACCCACGGAGCCAAATCTCTGGGCACAACCGGAGCGGGGAGCACCTTCCCTGCCCATCCTGGGGGCTGGGGCTGCTGTGGGTGCCCTGACCAGCCCGTCCTGCTGCCCTCACCTGCCTCCCACCAGCCCTCGGTGCTCCCTGTCGAGGCAGGGAGCAAACCAAGCATGCAGGGTAAGTCGGAGATGCATGGAGACTCACCTCTCCGCCTTGACCGATGCCCAGCGCTGTCCTGCGCTCTGTCCCCTTGTGCCCAGACTGAGCCGGCCAGCCTGGATCTCACCATTAAATACCCACCGGCACTAATTGCCGTGTCACCCCTCGAGTGCGTGACCAGAGCAGGGGCTGGGATCCCGCTGGGGAGGGAGCCAGGGGGGCTGGCCAAGCCACCACAATGGGAGCGCGGCACCACCGCTGATTAACGCGTCTCCTTCATTTGCTGCCTCATTTGGAGGAGAGGCCGGGTGGGTGCGCGCTGCGCTGGAGCTGCCCTCGAGTCACCGGCAACTGGTGTGGACGCTGGCAGGAGGGAGCGTCTCATCTGGGGGGGAACAAGTGTCCCCAACCCCCTCGCCTGGCACGTGCTTGTGTTGGGGGACCCAGAGGTGTGTGCGAGCGGGGTGGGTGTGTAGGCACCGGTGGGGACCCCTGCATCCCCAAACCCACTCGGGGACCCCCTGCGTGCACCAGTCTGTGAGCTTCTCCCATTCCTGGTCAGCGTGTGCGGCTAAAAGATGGTTCTTGATGCCTGGGGTCAGCTGCTCAGTGGAAAGGGGCGTCGCTCGGTGCTCTGCAATCAGCATAGGTAGGGGAAAGCAGGGAACCTTGGCACCACAACCTGCCATCCCAAGGTCCTGCTGTGCCTGGGGTTGGGCTGGAGCCCTGGAAAGCCTCCGCGGCCCCATCCCTGCTGGGTCTCCGCAGACTTTGTGCAGAGCGCTTTGGGCTGCTAAGCACGGGATGGGCTGTTCCCCAGGATTCTGCGCTGTGAGCCCTGCTCGATGTCAGCAAAGCCCACGGCATCAAGTCCTTCTTCCCTATAAAATGTCCCCACAGAGCCCCGCACAGCGAAGGAGCCGCGATAATGCGGTGCCGCTCCCTTTGCCGGCACCGTGGCCGGTTCCTCCGGCACAGTCCCCGTTCCATGCTGTGGGCAGGGGCTGCCGCAACACCAGCTAACGATGAGTTCCTTTTATTTCAGGAGTTTAGAAAGTCCACATGTACAGCGTTGGACACCACTCACACACGACCTAGACTTCACGGCACTGCTACACACCACAACCCGGCCCAGGGCTTCGTCGAGAAGGTACGTGGCCACATCCCAGACCCCCCTGCCCACCCTTCCCTGGGGAGGTGTCACCACGGAAGGTTTTAGCCTAATCCGGGGCCGTGCGGCAACGCGTGCGCTCTTGGGAATAATCCTGGGAAATCCTGCGTCTCAGGGTGGATTAAATACCTCTCGCGCAAGACGAAACCAAGTCGTTAGGGAGTCCCGCGTGTGCTACCATCAAACCGCATGTACAACGTCCCCTCCCCGGCGTGGAAAACCACTGGTGGATGGGGCCAGGGCACGCGGCTCCGTGCGCCTTCTTGTCCTGAAGGCAGGTGCTAGAAAACCCGGCTACAGCTAATCCACCAAAATAAGTTAATGAAAAGTAAAGGTGGGTATTGTGCTCCCTGCCTGCATGGGACCCTTTCTGACGGGGTCCAACAGGGCACAGGGAGCCCCCCGGGAGCCGCTGGGGGCTCCTGCTCTTGCGCTGGCTGGGAGATGCCACCACCGAGCTCCTCCAAATCCCATCGCTGCTCCGGGCAGGGATGGAGCAGGTAAAGCTGATGCTTCGTCCTCATCCAAGGGCTTCAAGGAACGTCTCTGGCAAAGGGGAACGCTGCGGTGATCCCAGTGCATCACTTGTTCCTTTTCCCGTGTCCTGCTAGGGACCCCACAGCCGATAGGGCTCATCCAGCACAGGATCTGAGGTGGAAAAGGCTTAAAAAAAAAAAAAAAGAGAAGCTCGCAGGGAAGTACAAATCTGCCACAGCTGGGAAGATGAGCCTTTGATCTTCCCATGCTTTAAACCCCCCTGGAAACGGGGCCAGTGGGAGTTTTCCTCCCCTCCTCGGGCAGTTTGTCCGTCCAGTGGAGTTTCCTGGGGCCAGAGAGGGGTCTCTGTTCCCTGTTGCTGCTGTTGCACAGGCAGAAAATCATGTAAATGGTGACAGAGTCCCTGCTGTCCCTCTCCCCTCCTTGTTCCTGTAGAGCCCAGTCAGGCTTGGTTGGTTTTTTTAGACAAAATCCCCCCATTAGAGTCCTTCCAGGGAGATGGAGGAGAAGTCAGCCCCACACCCCATGGCAGCTCCTCCTCGGTCAGCCAGCACGAGGCATCGCCTGCTGCCTGGTTATCAGGGCCCTGCAGATGCTAAGCCCCACTTGGGGCTTCTTTTTGCAAAACCTTAATGGGATTTGAAGAAATGAAAGGATTTGAATATCTGCAGGTGCCGAGCCAGAGCGTGGCTCATCCCAGGTGAAAATGAACGCGGGTCCCCAGGCTGGGAATGAGCAGAGCGGCCAGTCCACAGGTTTCAGGAAAGGTCACAGGTCTGATGTGAGTCTGAGCGGGTCTGGTTGGGAGGGAAGAGCTGTGAAATGCAGGCAGAGCCAAGCCTGGAAGGAGCCTTCCTCACCTCCTCCTTCTCTCCGCGCTCTCCGCAGCAGCTCCATGTCACGATCCCTTCTGGGGTGCATCCTTCCAGCTTGCTTGGGAGGCCCCAATCCACCAGGAGACTTCGGAAGCCCACACAGGGACAAATGGGGATGAAGAAGTTCCTAATTGTCCTTTTCCATCCGTGTTCCTTCTGCAGGGGTAGAGGTGAGCGTTTACAGACAGAAGAAGGAACTGGTCAGGCATCTGCAAAGGCTTCAAGCCAGCCGAGCCTGCCCTGTCCCCAGTAGCACCATGGAGCGAGCTGGAACCGTGGGGCAGCAGCTTTGTCCCAGTCCAGGGGTTTCTGTGGAGCGAGGGGCTCCCCGTGGCGAGTGTGTGCTGGTTCCTCACCAGCTCAGCCAGGCCACTGCTGGGTGTCTGTGCCCAAAGCGGGGACGAGCGGAGGTGCCCAGCCTGCCTGGGATGCTGCATCCATCCCTCCATCCCTCCCTCCAGGCAGCCCCATCCCTTCCTTGCCGAGCCCCACTGGGCTCCCCAGATCCCTGCATCCCACTGCCGCGGACGCTGGTTGTGGGTCGCACTCTGGGAGGCAGGGCAGGAGGAAGCAGAGGTCCGGTGATGTCCACAGGCACCTGGGAGCAAAATCCGCCTTCCCCAGGGGGCAGGCACTCAGCAGGGGCCCCTCGAAGCCGGGCCAGCCCCCAGGGAGGGTGGCAGCTGCGGGGACAGGGCTGCGGGGCGGTGGGGAAGGGCAGGGTGCTGGGCATGGGGTAAGGGGGACGCTCTAATCCAGCTAATTCTCCTCCCGGACTGGTCGGATCTTCATCTCGGTGAACTTGAGGGAGTACTGCCAGCCGGTCCAGGAGGACCACTCAATGCCGTCGGCGTAGGAGCTGTGGTGGCCCTTGAGGTACTGCCCGTTGAGGTTGGAGGTGTGGCAGTTGCGGTACCACCAGGCGCCGTGGTAGAAAGCTGCGCAGTTGTTCTCCGAGTGGTCGTTGTCCAGGTCCTTGGTGGTGAACTTCATCCCGTTGTGCTTCAGGAAGGAGTCGCCTGTCGTGGGGGGCAAAGGAGCCAGGATCAAAGAATCATAGAATCATAGAATCACCGGGTTGGAATAGACCCATAGGATCATCGAGTCCAACCATTCCTATCAAACACTAAACCATGTCCCTCAGCACCTCGTCCACCCGTCACCAGGGAAGGTGACTCAACCCCCTCCCTGGGCAGCCTGTTCCAGTGCCCAACGACCCTTTCCCTGAAAATTTTTCCTAATGTCCAGCCTCAACCTCCCCTGGTGGAGCTTGAGGCCATTCCCTCTCGTCCTGTCCCCTGTCCCTTGGGAGAAGAGCCCAGCTCCCTCCTCTCCACAACCTCCTCTCAGGTAGTTGTAGAGAGCAATGAGGACACTGCTAACACCCCAGCGAGGGGGTTTGGTGGCCCCTCTGTGTCCCCCCTGCCTTACCTGCTGTTCCTGAATAGTCGGCGATGGAGATGGGGTACCCGTCCTCCTCGGGGTCAACGGAGAAGAGCCCCACGCCGAAGCTGCCGTAGTGGGCAAAGGCGGTGCCGTTGTCGAAGTCCTCCAGGTCGACGCGGAGCTCGTAGCTGCCCTGCACCGTCAGCACGTGGATCCGCTTCAGCCCTGCAGCGGAGAGAGGTGGTAAGTGCGGGGACGGGGTGGCCAGAGGTCTCTGGGGAGGGATGCGGGGTGGGATGCGGGGTGGCGTGGGGAGCGATTCCCACCTTCCAGCCCTCACTCTGTTCTCGTTGCACGGCCAAGGGCGCGTGCTCAGCTCACAGGCAAACCACCCCATCGCTTCCCTGCCCCTGTGCAGCCTCTCAGTGCCCTCCTTGTGTCCTTCCTAGGATGTGAGTGCTGGCCAAGGGGGGCTCCCCCGTGTCCTTTCTTTTGCAAAGGGAACCCTGGACCCCGCTGTGGGAGCTGGGGGACACCCAGGCTTTGCCAGCAGGCACTGCCAGCCCCACGTACCTAACCAGTGCTCTCCCGTCAGCTTCCCAAAGCCATCCCGGTAGGCTTCCCAGCCACGGAAAAAATTCACGGAGCCATCCTCCCGCCGCTGGAACACCTGGGGAGACACGAGGGGGGTCAGTCGTGGGGCTGCTCTGAGCCTGCGCATCCCAAGCATCCTCCTCAGCTCCCCCCTGCCCACCCCTCCCCGCTGCTGCCTTATTAGACGTGGGTGCAAATTAAGCCCTTTCAACTCATTAATTACAGGGGGACACCAGCAAGAAGGTCTCCAGGGAAATGCTGGATCGTTATCTGCCAGCTCTCAGGTCAGATAAAACACTGTCCCCCTTCCTTTACCTGGAAACGGGAGCAGAGCTTGGGGAACCTTTGGCTTTAAATTGGAAAGGGAGAGATTTATATTAGACATTAGGAAGAAATTCTTCACTATGAGGGTGGGGAGGCCCTGGCCCAGGTTGCTCAGAGAAGCTGTAGATGCCCCATCCCTGGAGGTGTTCAGGGACAGGCTGGATGAGGCTTTGAGCCCCTGATGCCGTGGGAGGTGTCCCTGCCCATGGCAGGGGGTGGAACTGCAAACGGTGCTGCGTAAAACTGCTCTCTCCTGGGCAGCTGCCCCGCGTTCAGCCATCAGGGAGAACCTCATTAGTCTCCCAGAGAAATGAACCATGGGGCAGCGACCACCCCGAATCCTGCAGAGCCCCCAGATCCCCAGGGCTCAGATCCCCAGGGCTCAGCACGGCTTTTCTCCTCAAGAGCCTTTCTCTTTTCCTCTCCCATCCGCTCATCGGCATGACGTGCCCTGTTTGTTTCATCCGCTTTTATTTGTAGTTTCGGGTTTGATTTATTGACAATGATCCAGAAAATGCTGCTCCGTGTCCAACCATTGGAACTTAATTAAGCCTCCAGCCCTGGATTAATTGCATTAAACTTGGCTGAGCCAGCCTGCCCAACGGCCACCGAGCCCCGTGCTCCCGTGGCCGCGGCAGCGGGACAGGATGCTCAGCGATTTAGGAACAACCGCCCCATGCGTGGGCAGCTGAGGGGCCAGAGCACCTTGTTTTGAGGTTGAGCGTTGCTGCTGACCCCGTAGACCCCAATTCCAGCATCCCAGGCTCCAGCAATGCTGCTGAGTCCCTATACCAGCCAGGAAGCTGCTGTGCTTTGCTCTACCAAGGGGATGCTCCTTCGCAAGCTGCTCCTGCATGTGTGGGGTGTCATCCCGGCATGCAAAGAAGACCCAATTCATGAATTTCATCCCATTTTTTCCCTTCTGGACAGGCACCTTCAGGGCTGGGAATGCTCCAGCGCGCTCCTTGGCACGGCACAGCTCTGATCCTGCTGTACTTACCTTCTAGAATTAGAGCCTTAATTTTTATCCCTGCGTTGAGCACTTGAGAAGCTGTGGTTAAGCCTGTTTAAGGGTCTTTCTTCGGGCTTGCTCCAAAAAGGGGGATGGTGTGGCTGTATGGGGGCCCGAAGCTGATTTTCCCTGGCCAGTGTCAGCTCCAGCACTGCCATGTGGGGAAGGCAGTGGAAGCAGCACCAATGCTCCCTCTTAATCTGCTTTGACCCACGGTTTTAAATAGGCCAATTGCCTGAGCGGTGCGTGGGGAAGCATGTGGGGCACATCTCCGCTGGCTGAGCCTCATCACGGCTCAGCCATCACCCTCGGTTCCCCGCTGCCTGCTGGGCTTGGCCCCAAGGGGGCTCAAAACCGGGTCAGAGGTGCTGTGTCCTCATGGGTCTCCTGCTCCACTCTCATCTCTCATGCATGGTCTCTCCTCATGCCTCCCTCGTGCACTCTTCTGCGTGCAGGTGGGGATGTGGGAAGCTCCTCCTTGACACCTGTGCTGGCATGCTCCATGCACTGGGATGCTGCAGGTACCAGGATGCTTCATGCACTGGGATGCTGCAGGTACCAGGATGCTTCATGCACTGGGATGCTGCAGGTACCAGGATGCTGCATGCACTGGGATGCTGCAGGTACCAGGATGCTGCATGTACTGCTGACCCACGGGCTCGCTGCCACGCTCCCAGCCCTGCCTTGCTGCTCTTTTCCTCCTCATCAAATATGCATCACTCCCTCTTAAGCAAAAAGGATTTTCTTCCCTTCTTTAAGGGAAAGGCTGAAATATTTATCTCCCCCGCTCTCAGCCTCCCCCAGTTGTGCTGAGCTCGCGGGGCAGGGACAGGCTCCTGCGAAGGCACCAGCCCTGAAAAATGGGTTAAAAACAGAGGAAAGCGAGACCGCCAGCCTGCCGAGGTGTTGTTGGTGAGGGAGGGCTCTTCTCCCTCTTTCCGTAGCCCCCACCAAAACCTCAGCGGGCTCAGAACCCCACCAGCTGCAGCCTGGGGAGATGCTCAGCCATCTCTTTTCTGCCACCGCAGCACTCGAGCTTGGGGTCAGACCCCACAGCCCTGGCCCTGTGGTGTTCCTCTGAGCCCTCCTATCAAACCATCTTTGGGTTCAGCCACGGAGAAGATGAGCTTGGGAGCATCGCAGGAGCCAACCCCGTGTGATGACCTGCAAACACCGCAGCCAGCAGTGCTGCTCCTGCCTGTCCCCGCCAGCTGAAGAGTCTCATCCCAGCCAGTGGTGACACATAAGTCACATCTATTGGAAACAGCACATTTCCCTGGGCTCGTCTCGCCCTCTGCTTTGGGCTTGTCCCAACCCGCGTGTAAACGCATCAGTGTGTGCTCAGAGCCCCAGCTCGCCCCGGGACCGATGCGCAGGCTGGGTGAAGCCGTCCCCGTGAGCATCCCCAGCGCGGCAGGTGCCTGTGAAGCTGGAAGCTGTCACTTAACATTAACCACAGCCCTCGTCCTGCCGGCACAGGCTTTTCTTCCACATCCTCCAGCTTTCCCACCACTTCCCAATACGCGCTCTACATGCACAATGATGCTGAGGAGCCGGAGCTGTAGCAGCACTGTAGCTCACGGAGCCAGGATGCTGATCCTGGGGGCTTTGCCCCTGGCTGCGTAGCTCAGGGGCACCAGGAGGAGCATGGGACATTTTGCAAAGACTTCCCAAGAGAATAGCATGTGAAGAGGCAACTTTTTCCGAGCCTCCCCTGCCCTCCGTCACCTAGTTATTATTTTAGTGAGTGTCAAAGGGGGAGCTGGGGTCAGGCTGGGCAATTACTCAGCTGCAGCCTGGTGCTGCCGTGAGGCTCGGGGCAGCCTGGGGTAGTCTCTGCAATTAAAATTGGTGCTGAGATGTTCCCGCTGGCACTGGTAGCACTGACCCAGCCAGCTGAATGTGGCCCTGCTGCTCATAGCCAGAGTCGAGGGGGGAGAAAACATTTTAGAGGGTGTGCTGGGGGCTTCCTGGCTCTTCCCTCCCATGTTTCTTCAACTTCGTGCCACCCTGCCCTGCATGGACAGGGATGCTGGCTGCCCTCTCTGCCAGATTTCTGCTTTTCAACTCTGCAAAAAGAGGTAGCAAAGAGCCCCAGAACTGCAATCGCTCGCATGGCACAAGGGACTTCGGTGGCCACCGCAGGGAGGAGAGGTGTTGGTCCAGAGAGGGCTGCACAGAGCTGGGACCCTGCGTCTGGTGAGGGGACAGATCACACCGTGGGGATGGAGAGGTGCTGAGCAGCATGTGGTGAGTGACCCCAGCTGGGTTTCTCCCCAGTGGGACTTTGGGGTGGCTCTTCCCCCTGCCCAGCTCCCTGAGATCTCTAAGCTGCCCATGCAGGGTAAGGTTTTAGCTCAGCAGCTCCCAAGTCGAAATTGATTCAGCTGCTGCCATCGCTTCCACCCACCCACCCACATGCAAATAAGCCCAAATGTCAGGAGTAATCGCTCCAGAGGAGGAGGAAGAGGAGGAGGAGGGGAGGGAAATTTCCCAGGCTCTGCACCAAGGTGCTCAGCCGGGCCATGGCTCACCTGGAGCCCCAGGGACACCTGTGTCCTCAGCCCCGCAGGAGAGAGCTGAGACCACCCCCTGACCCCTCTGCAGGGGCTGCAGGTACGTGTGGGAGCTGCAGAGCAGCCCCAAGAAATGGGAGCCTGGGGTGAGCACCCTCAGCTCTGGATGCTTCTCCCTCTGGAATGCCAGAGATCAGCACCTGGTTTGGCTCCTCAGAGCCTTGGTGCTGCCTGGCTCAGCCCTGCTGCTGGAGTCCACGACGCTGTTGGGTGTAAAATCATTTGCTTCACCCTCTCCCCAACCCAGCCGGAGCCCCCCTGGCTGCAGCAGCTTTAAATAAGCCTCTGAGTGTCTCGCTAATCACCTTGGGCTGCTCTTCAGGCAGCGCTGGAGCGTGGCTGGGGCTGGGGGAGGCTGTGCTGGGGGGGTTTGCAGGGACCCTCTCCACCTTGGAGAGCAAGTGGGGTCCCCCCTGTTTTCCCTCTGTGAACCCCACAGGAGCTGGGCTCCCCAGAGCTGCACTGTGCCTCAGTTTCCCCACTAGAGATGCTGGTACAGAGCTGTGCACGCCAGCTTGCTCCTGCTTGGGGTGGGCTCTTGGCAGCCCCCCAAGAGCAGGGGGGCTAAGCTCCCTCCTGGCACCGCTCAAAGCTGCTTAGGGGAATCAGATCGCGGGGATTTGTTTCTTGGAGCGCCCAGCTGGAGGGGCGCTGGCCGGCTCGGCTCACCCAGCGTGTCCTCGAGGGAGAAGCTGCCCCCTCCGTGCCCTGCTGCCATCCCAGGGGATGCCCTCCTAGCTAGGGGCTGTTGGTACCCAAGGGGTCTGCGAGGGGGAGAGGTTCCCCAGGCTTGGGGCATCCCCCCAGCTCCCTGCCCCTGTTGCTGTGACGACACGGCTGCTGCAGCCACCACAGCAAAGGGAATTGGGCAGAGCAGCCAGGGACCGAGTGAATTGGCACTGGAGGAGCCCCACAAGCTCCTGCATTAGATGGTATGAAACGCGTTGGGTTTGGGGCTCATCCTGACCCCAGCACCACAAGGATGGGATGAAGCACAGCCACTCACCCAAGAGCACAACCACAGCTCATCACCAAACCCACCAAGGACAATCTCCAGCCGTTGCACCCAAATCCCTGCTTGAAACCACCCTCCAGCTCCAGATAAGCTCACGGAGCCCAGGGCAGGGCTGCTGGGCTCTGGCAGACGGCTCAGCTCGGCAGCTCTGCTGATGCCACCAGCACCCTGTGCACAGCCAGCCCCCATTAGCATTTATCCCCCACCCCGAGGACACCTCCAAGCGCTGAGAGTGACATCTCCCACCCCCAGCATCCCGGCACGGGGACAGCCTGCAGCCAGGGTCCCTTGGCGTGGTGGCAGCTCACCGTCCAGCCGCCCCCGTCGGTCGTCATGTCGCAGTAGACCTGGAAGCCGTCGGGATAGTGCGTAGGGAAGATGGAGTAAATCCCATCCTCTTGCTGTCCACTCGCGTAGATGTCAAAGCAGTCTCGTGGCCGGGAGCCTGCGGCGGGGCATTGGGATGGGGTGGGATGAGAGGAAAGCTGGTTAATTAATGATTTAATTTAATGTCTTGCCATTTCATTCAGGCTCTCAACCTTGCTGCCAGCGGCTTGGTGTTTGCCTTGCTCTCTCCCTCCTTTCTTCTCCAATGCTCAGGGTGGTGCCTGGGGAGAACGCAACCATCCCAGGGATTCCCCCTGGCAGCCCAAAGGGACCAACCCCATGTCCCCGAGGGATGGAGAGGGCACGCTGGGACCCGGCTGGGGAGGAGGGAGCTGGTGCCCAGAGGCAGCTAGAGGCAGAGTGTGGGCACGTGCTCGCAGCCCCGGGACAGTCGTACTCAGCTTCATCTTAACCAAATGATGATGAACGTGACTATTTATTCCAAGTCCCACATACTGCTGCAGTTTGCACCCAAATGAAAGCAAACTGCTTATTACTCAGTCTGCTTTTGCCCCGGCTATGTGGGGAATGGGTGGGTCTGCAGGGGTGCAAAGTGGCTTTTGTGCAGGCTTTGCAGGCTCTTTATGGACAACTTGGGTCGCATGGTGAGAAACACCCCTTCTAGGACCCAACTTTCCATCTCCCTCCTGCTCCGTCTCCCCTATCTCCTTGCCAGCCCCACACTGAATTGAATCTTTCTCCAGGTTGGTTTCCCTCAACCCTGAGTGGGTTTCTCCCTCCCCTCTCCTCCGGCAGAGACCAGCCGGCAGCGCCAGGCGCATCCCTCTCCCAGGGGAATGGTGGGTGCCATCTCACCGTTGGAGCAGCCCCGGGGCCGCGCTCCCCTGGCCGGAGCTCGCTGCAGGTCAGCCTTGAGCCGGGGCCGGGCACCACCACGCTCCTTCTGCAGGGTGTCCAGGATGTCGCTGACGGAGCTCACCAGCCGAGCCATGTTGGTCTGGCTCTCCGAAAGCAGCTGTGGGTGCAGGACAAGGTTAAACACAGTTAAACCCCTTCCATCCCTCCTAACCCACCACCGCTCTACTGTGAGGATGCTCTGCCTGCTCCCACAGCTCCCCAGATGCCAGGGGACAGGCTGCTGAGGGCCAGGTGGGGACACGAAAGCCACACCAGATCCCATACGACATCTCCAGTGCTTTCCAGCCCAAGGTCAGGGTCCAGATAGCGTCTAACGCCACTAGAGCTCAAAACCCTCCCAAACCGAGGTGCGTCGGTGCCGCCACCCTGCGGGATAAAGAGCATCTCTGGGCAAGAGGCCGGTGGCAGGAATAGCCGTGTCCTGAGACAACTGCTGGCTCTCCGCCGTACCCCGAGGTGACCCGGGCTGGGCGAGTGACGTGGGGTGGCCGTGGCAAAGCAGCAGAACGGGGAGCAAAGCGAAGCGGTGGGGATCGAGCAGCTCCAGACAGACAGCGATGAGCGCCAGGAGGGATGAGCAAGGTGCTGAGCATCCAGTCCTGCTACGATGCCTGGCAGACCCCTGGCAGACCCAGGTAAGCGTTTCAATACAGCTCATCGGCTGGGAAATTTTTGGGGCTGTAGATAAGGAGAGGCTGATTGCTGCATGAACCGCTCTTGGGATAGTCCTGTGCTGTGCTTGGCTCTCCTCAGAGCCCCCAAACTGGAGCTGCAGCTGGGAGACCCACAGGTGGGAAGCTGCACGCTCAGGTCACCAGCACTTGGATGGTTTGGCAGCTGATGAGCTGGAGCTCCAGTTGCGCTTCCACGCTTGCTTTAAACCTCAGCTCCTTCTGCTGGAGGTCCCCTGGACACCTTAGGCAGGAGCTGCAAGCAGCCATGCCCCAGGGACACGGGGACAGTGGTGGTTTGTCCCCAAGGAGCTCCGTGTGGCACCCCCGGCGTCGGCTCACCTGGATGAGCCTGCCCTGCTCGCCCTGCAGGGCGCCGAGCTCCTGCCCCATGGCGCTGTGCCCCTTTTTGAGGCCATCGCAGTCGGCACGCAGCTGCACAGCGTGTGTCAGCAGCTTCGACACCTCGTCTGCCACCGTGACCAGCAGGGCCTTCTGCTGGCTCTTGGTGGCCTTGGCCTCGGCATCGTGGTCAGTGACGGCGCGCAGCAGGGAGCTCTGCAGCCCCTCCAGGCGCCCGAAGGTGCCCGCTGCGTCGGGGCAGTTGGGGTCGATGAAGATGTTGATGCGCGAGCTGTCTGCTCTCTCGATGGTCACCAGCGCGTTGGCTTCCTCGGGGTTGGTGCTGATGACGGGAGGTGACTCGGTGACGGGCGTGTGGTAGTGGTTCATGAAGAGAATGGCCCCCGTGACCGTCACTGCCAGGAGAACGGCCACCGAGAGCAGGACGGTGCACAGGATGTACCCGCAGCTCATCCTCTGCAGACAGAGAGACAGACACTGTCAGGACCCATCTGGATGGGACCCATCCCACTCCCCTTCATCCGAGAGATGCGTTCAAACCCTCAGGAGCTCTGGGGGTCCAGAACCGAAGGACCAAACTGGATGGGACCCATCCTGCTCCCCTTCATCCGAGAGATGCCTTCAAACCCTCAGGAGCTCTGGGGGTCCAGCACCGAAGGAGGTGTTGAAGGACACATGGGTGGTGGCAGAGAAGGGGATGCAGGGACTCCGGGGAGCCCTGTGGTTCTTGCCAAGGGGAACAGAGGCCACAGGCGAGCGCTCAGCGAGCAAAGCAGCTAAACCCGCCTGGGAGCTGGAGGTATGAAATAATAAAGAGAGCGAACGCCTGCTCCTGCTGGCATGTTTTATTTAAGGCAGCGGTACTCAGCCGGAGCAGTCCTGGCTCCCCACGAGGTGCGCGCGGGGCTCCCTGCTGCCCTGGCCACAGACACGGGGAGGAAAAGGGGGAACGTCTCCCGTGTTCCCGGAGCAGGGACCAGGCGAGGGAAGGCAGGGACTGTCCCCAGAGCAAGGGGAGCCTGGGGGTTGATGTTGGGGTCACACTGCCCAGAATGTGATGGGGTTGTGCTCGGCACCGGCCATCTCCAAGCTGTGTGAGCCGTGCATCCCCATCCCTTCTGCCCTCGCTGACTGCCAGAGGGGAGCAGAGCTGCTCCCAAAGCCCTCGGACCTTGCCTGGAGCCTCTTGGCGAGGGGGAGTTGCTGTGGGATGATCTCTCACCCCTCTCCCCAAAGCCACTCTGGCAGCTCCATGGGCTTGAGCCCACAGGAGCTGCCCTGCGAGCACCAAGAGCGCGTGGAGTCTTTTCTCTGAGCAAAATGTGAAGCGCCGACGCTGCCAGCGTGGATGGGGCAAGCTGCCACCCAGCCCCATCAGCCCCCTGTCCCCCCCGCTGCCTCCCCTTCTCATTACACCTGCAGGACAGAGGCTGTGATTTTCCCCTGACCTCGGCCACGGCTGTCACAAGGAATTGCAGGGCTGCCAGAAAACTGCAGATTCAGAGAGACAAAGACTACTTTCCCCAGAAACGAGAGGAAAATCGCTGCATCTGCAAAGATTTCTCAGGCCCTGTCCCCTCCTGTGCACATCTATCTGGAGTGACACCTTCCTTCAAGCACCCTTCATTTCATTTACGCTCCCGCAACCATTTGCATTAAGGTGACCCCGGCTGCGGCGGGGCCAGCTGGGTAGGGGCTGGGGGGCCCTGTGGATGCCCCACCAGCTCTGGGGATGCTCTGGGTTTCTTCCCCAGCCCACAGAGCGAGGCTGGAGGTGCAAACAGTGCTGGGTTTGAATGGGAAGCCGCGCGGCGAGGACCTCCATGAGGAGGCAACCGCAGGCTCAGCCTCTCGGTGTGCATTGAAAGGAGGTGTCAAAGGCAATAAGGAAGCTTTTGGCAAGCAGAGGGTGGAGGAGCTTGCCCTGTGTTTGTAGACATGGAGTCCCAGCTCAGGGGCACAAGAGGCACAGGGCAGAGGCAGGGACGGTGGCAGATGGAGGTGGGAGATGCGCGTCGCTGACACTTTCACATGGACACCCAGGACATGGGCTCAGTCCAGCTCCTTGGCTCCCTGCAGGTGCAGAAGTGGCAGGAGGGACAGCTGCTGAGCCGAGGCTAACGTTGGGTGGTTTGGAATCTAAGAAGTGAGCAAGAACTGTGTCCCTGGGGCTGTTGGGACTATCACAGCAGCTTCAGCTCCCGGCTCTGCGCCCTCCCAGCCCACATGCTGCTGCTCCCCATCATGCTGACATCCCCACCAGGACACACGGATGGGCTGCAGTGAGCAAGGGACCCATCTGAGCGTTAGGGGCTTCAGGAGCAGAGCCACGACCAGCCCACGTTCTGTTTCCCGCAGCCACGCAAATCCCACGAGGGCTTTAAATTCCCACAGCTCCTCTTGGGAGCCGCATCCAGCTGCTTCCAAGCCTTTGAGCCCCAGCATCTCTGCCCTCCTGCGCTGGAAACTGTGGAAGGAGCTGGGGTCCGATCCCCTTCGCACTCAGCTACCCCTGCGTGCGGCCGCAATATCCCGAGCAGTGGCAACGTTACGAGTCCCACGGCATTTTGCTGGCAGGTTGTGTTACCTGGCAACCTGCAGTGGGGAGAGGAGGGAAACGCTCAGCCAGCGGCACCAGCGACGCTCCAAAGTGGGGTGTGGGTCCCCCCAAACCTCCTCAGCACAGCCACCCTGCGGCTGCATCCCCAGCTGCCAGCTCGGGGCCCTGCGGATGCCTCTGCTGCGTCCTCCTGCCCCACCAGGGCCATCCTCCTGACTCCAGAGGTTCCTGCTGTCCATCCCGTGGCCTCAGGCTCCTGCGTCTCAACAAAGCTTTTGGGCAGCTGCAGGACATCCCCCTGCTCTGGTTAGTGATGTGCCCCTGAGGACATCCATCGTGCTCCCAATTCTCCAAATCCCTCTTTCCTAAGGAAAGCAGAAGCTGGAAGATGCTCAGGACGAGCCAAGCTTCACTTGATAACCTGCTCTGGAACTGGGGCTGGAGCTCAGGAGAGAACTCCAGGCAGGAACTGAGGCACTGTTGCCACGTTCAGCCGGGCTCTCCGTACCCCGCGCTGGCTCAGGCAGCACCTCTACGCTTGGCTGAGCCCTTGGTGCCCCAGCCACGCTGCATGAGCAGCCCCTGAGCCACCCTGCACCCTGTGGCAGGGGGTCCCTAGTGCCCATCACCCCTCCACCAAGCATCCTCCAGCCAGCTGGACAGGTGAGCGGCTGCACTGGGTGTGGGAGACAGAAGCTCCAGCCCATGCAGCCTGCGAGGAGGGGAGGATGCGAGATGGCTTGTCCCCAGGGGTGGCTGGAGCAGAGCTGGAGGGAGGCTGGCCCCCAGGGACCACAGACCCGAGAGCAGTTCTGGGCCCCTCACCACAAGAAGGACGTTGAGGCTCTGGAGCGAGTCCAGAGAAGAGCAACGAAGCTGGTGAGGGGGCTGGAGAACAGGCCTTATGAGGAACGGCTGAGAGAGCTGGGGGTGTTTAGCCTGGAGAAGAGGAGGCTGAGGGGAGACCTCATTGCTCTCTGCAACTCCCTGAAAGGAGGTTGTGGAGAGGAGGGAGCTGGGCTCTTCTCCCAAGGGACAGGGGACAGGACGAGAGGGAATGGCCTCAAGCTCCACCAGGGGAGGTTCAGGCTGGACATTAGGAAAAAATTTTCAGGGAAAGGGACATTGGGCACTGGCAGAGGCTGCCCAGGGAGGGGGTTGAGTCACCTTCCCTGGAGGTGTTTAAGGGACGGGTGGACGAGGTGCTAAGGGGCATGGTTTAGTATTTGATAGGAACGGTTGGACTCGATGATCCTATGGGTCTTTTCCAACCTGGTGATTCTATGATTCTATGATTCTATGAAAGGCTGAAGTCTGCCAAGGCAGATGATCCTTGAGGAGGACGTGCCCTTTGCTCCTGCCCAAGCCGCTGCTCTTTGCCAGCTCAGCAGACAAGCTGTGGGATGGTGGGCAGGACCATGGGCAGCCCTGGGTGCTCTCCGCTGAGCTCCAGCCAGCTAGGAAGCAGGACCCTGGCTGTGTTTCTGAGGCAGGTGGATGCTGCTTTGCATCGCCCAGGCGCAGCTGCGGGGACAAACTTCATCCCAGCTGCCCCTCATCTTCCTCTCAGGCTTGACACAGCCCCAAAACAGCCCCAGGGCAGCCAGAGCCAGTCCTCGACCTCCCCAAGCCACTGCTTGCTCCAGAGCAGCTCAAACAGCTCATTTTGCATCCCAGCTGCTGGCTCTGCGCTGCTCCATTGCCCCTCTCCGGCTTCCCTGCCTAACCAGCTCTCACAGCTTTGCGCAGGGCTGCAGCCCCTCTCCCTGCTCACCCTGGGGTGGGGGCTGTACCCCAGCCTCCCCCCAAAACCCTCCTGCTCGCCGTGCCTTCCCAGAGCCCAACACTGCAGGAGCGTAGAGGAAGACAAACTGAATCCCACTGCCATTACCTGCTTTCCTCCAGCATCCAAAGGCTGCCTGGTATCGCTCCTACAGCACAGCGTGCTCTGCGGCTCGGGGAGAGGAGAAAACGGAGCTGGTGAGTGCGCTGGAGCCAGCTCCATGGGTGAGCATGCCAGTGGGCTGGGATGTGTTTGCACAGGAGCTTACGGGAGCTGGGAACCCAGCACCAGCTGCACAGCAAACTCCGTGCCTGCTTTGCAACCCCCTGCACGAACCGCAGCTCCGGGCTGCATGTCCAAGCCTGGATGGGTGGTGGGGATGGACCCATCCAGCCCAGCTCATCCCTGGGGCTGGACCCCATCCTGCCCAGCTCATCCTCAGGGCCAGGGGGGCACAAAGCTGGGCAGATAGAGGTTTCAGCCAGATGGCACCACTGCTTGGAGGGGCTGCGTGCCAGGGAGACGGCTCTGCTGGGAAGGGGAGAAGAGAGTGAGGTTTCCATCTCAGGGTGGATGCGCCTCTCAGGGTGGGCAGCGCCTCTCCAGCGAGGTGAGGGAGCCGTTCAGCATGGATGGGCTGAAGAAGAGGGCTCAGAGAAGGGTTTGCAGCAATGCCAAGTCAGACAGGAGTCCCTTTCCTGCACTGCTGTGTGTGGAAGATGGACAGAGGAGCAGCAGACCTAGGGGAGAGCGTGCCTTATGGTTGCTCCCTGCATCCTTGCCAGCACTGGGGTGCAGGACGAGGGCAGGCGCTGCTGGCCCCCGCTGCCTCCCCATGCCTAGCGCCTTCCCATGACTCCCAGGCTTTGCCAGAGACCTCCTTTCCCCCAGCTCTCCCCAGACACGCTCCAGGCTCATTTACCCCTAACTCTCCACCTCTTCGCTCCCTGCTGGTGCTACCTGCGCGCTGGGCAGGTGGAGTTGGCAACACGTGCAGCGCGTTGTGCAAACAGGCTCCAGCACGTGCCAGATCCCCCTGCGCATCACCGCAGGCTCTGCCACCGCTTCGCCGCAACACCAGCCTCACCCCTCAAAATCATAGAAACACCAGGTTGGACAAGACCCACCGGATCATCGAGTCCAACCATTCCCATCAAACACTAAACCATGTCCCTCAGCACCTCGTCCACCCGTCCCTTAAACCCCTCCAGGGAAGGTGACTCAACCCCCTCCTTGGGCAGCCTCTGCCAGTGCCCAATGACCCTTTCCATGAAAAATCCAGGAGGAGGTTAAGAGACAGCCAAGAGGCTGGGAGTCCCCGAAGCAAGAGGGATGCCTCTAGCTGCAGCAAGGAGCTGAGATGCAAAATTCTCCGTACGGGGTTATTTAAGCAGTTTAAAGCGTGCAGTTGTTCATCAGAGGCGCGTGCGGCAGCATCGCCTGCTGCCTGGGCGAGGGGCAGCCTGGCACTGGAAGGCGAGGGAACGCTGCCTGCAAATACAAACTCAATCATTCAGGGGTATTGGGAGTTGGGGGAGGCAGCTCCCCATTCGAGGGGGGCTCTGTACTGGGGGGGGGGTTGGGGGGCAGCTCATCCTGCTGGGCTGCACTAGGAGAAAAGCTCATAGGGAGAATGGGATGGGGGGGGGCTTCATGAGACCCCTGAAGTGGTCACTGCCCCCCCCCGTACCTGTGATTTCTCTTGGGGGGGTGCAGCTCATCCTGCTGGGCTGCACTAGGAGAAAAGCTCACAGGGAGAATGGGATGGGGGGGGCTTCAATGGGACCCCCGAAGTGGTCACTGCCCCCCCCCCCCCCGCCCCCCAGCCTCCTACCTGCGATTTCTCCACGGGGCTGCGCTGGGAGAAAAGCTCATTGGGAGAAGGCAGGGAGGGGTGGGGGGGGGGGGGCTTGGATGGGACCCCCCATCCCCCCCCCCCACCTCCCAGTCTGGTAACTGCTCCCCTTTGCCCCCCAGCCCCGTACCTGCGATTTCTCCTGCTGCCCGTCCTCAAGTTGCGAGGCTCCTCCCATGGTTTTCCAGCGCTCGTTCCCCATCGCAGCCAAGTTCCAGCCGGGACCCCCCCTCCCCGGACCCCCCGAATCCCCCCGGACCCCCCGGCAGCGCAGCCCCGGCAGCCGCGGAGCACGGGCGGAGAGGAGGAGGAGGAGGAGGAGGGATGGAGGGAGGGAGGGAAGGAGGGAGGGAGGACACGGGCACGGACACGGGGGTGGATCTTCCCTCCCCGCCCGCCCCGCTGCCCCCCCTCCCCGGGCTCCCCCCGCCCCGCTCCGGGGACGCCGCCCGGGGATGCTCCGGAGTCACTCCGGATCCCAGCCCCGCCGCCTCCCGGGCTCCGGAGTCGTTTCGGATGCGAAACCCTCCTTGTCTCGGGGCTCCGGAATCATTTCGGATCCGAACCCCCTTGTCCCCGGCCTCCGGAGTCATTTCGGATCCGAACCCCCTCTTGTCTCGGGGTTCTGGAGTCACTCCGGGTCCGATCTCCCCGCTCCCTTACCCCGGGGCTCCGGAGTAAGTTCGGATCCGAGCAACTCAAGCCTTAGGACTCCGGATTCAACACCCCCCAGCTCGCTTTGCCCCGGGGATCCGGAGTCATTCCAAATCCAAGCCCCCCTTGCTGCAGGGCTCCGGAGTCACTCCAGATCCAAGCCCCCCACCCCGGACTCTGGGATCATTCCAGATCTGAGCTCCCCACCCCAGACTCCGGAGTCACTCCAGATCCAAGCCCCCCACCCCGGACTCCAGGATCATTCTGGATCCAAGCCCCCCACCCAGGACTCTGGGATCATTCCGGATCTGAGCTCCCCACCCCAGACTCCGGAGTCACTCCAGATCCAAGCCCCCCACCCCGGACTCCAGGATCATTCTGGTCCAAGCCCCCCACCCAGGACTCTGGGATCATTCCGGATCTGAGCCCCCCACCCCAGACTCCGGAGTCACTCCAGATCCGAGCCCCCCACCCCGGGCTCTGGAGTCACTCCAGATCCAAGCCCCCCACCCAGGGCTCTGGGATCATTCCAGATCTGAGCCCCCCACCCCAAACTCCGGAGTCACTCCAGATCCGAGCCCCCCACCCCGGGCTCTGGAGTCACTCCAGATCCGAGCCCCCCACCCTGGACTCCGGGATCATTCCAGATCTGAGCCCCCCACCCTGGACTCTGGAGTCATTCCGGATCCGAGCCCCCCACCCCGGGCTCCAGAGTCATTCTGGATCTGATCCCCTCATCCCCTTGTCCCAGGCCTCCAGAATCATTCCAGCTCCAAACCTCCACCTCCTTGCCCCGATGCTCCGGACTCATTCCGGATCCGACCCCCCCCCCCCCCCCAACTTGCCCTGGGGCTCCTTTGCTGCCCAGATGTGCAGCACAGCTGGAAGAGCAGCAGCAGGTAAGACACAGGCCCTCGCTAACAGATTCAGGGGTGCTTTGGGGGGGTGGGGGGTGGGCAAGGGGAGACCACTCACCCTCTTTTTAAAGCCACAACCCCCAGCGCATCAGCCCCCACAGTGATTTGGTTTGATGCCAACGCCCCCCACCCAGCCCCCTGGTCCCAGGGGGCTGGGTGGGGGGCGTTGGCATCAAACCTTGGTGCCCAAACCTTTGTGCCTAAGCAGCCCGAGTGCCAGGGACCTGTTCGCAAAACCCAGCGCGTGGTGCAAAGCTGGGGGGGAGATGATCCCCAGCCCCCCAGCCCATGGAATCCCACTGGTGCCTGCTGGAGCATCGCTTAACCAAACCCCAGCGCTCCCAGTGTTCGCCCTGCGTGCCACCAGCTCTGGCACCGTGTCCTTCCCCCCACCCCCCAGCCTGATTTACCGCCACCTCTCCAGGCGTGGATGTGGTTTTCTTTACCGTACCTTTGCGGCACCTCGCTTAAATCTTTTATTTGCCAGTTGTCTGACCTGCGGGCAAAAGCATCGCTAAGAGGTTCTGAGGAGAATCGTGAGAGCAGCGAGGGCTCAGCTCTGTGTTAATCCAGCTGGGGGGGGGGGGGAGGTTGGATTCTCTCTTGATGCTGAGAAGCCCCCAGGAAACCTCCTTGGGGGGGGGTCCTGCAGCCGAACCCCCTCCTGTGATGCAGGGTTGTCCCCATGAATGGTTGGACTCGATGATCCGGTGGGTCTCTTCCAACCTGGTTATTCTATGGTGGGTGGCACAGCAGGGCTGGAGGTTCTCCTGAACCCCCCTGGGTCTCTGTCCCAGCCCCAGATGAGACAGACCCCCCCTCAGAAGCTCCTGTGCTGCTTCGCTGGGGAGGGGGCTGCTTCTCTGCAGCAGCAAAGGTGCAGCAGGGGGCAGGTTGAGGGGTGTCAGGGGTCCAAGGGGCTCCTCTTCAGGACACTGTCCTTGTTGTGGGAAGAGCTGGGTGCATACTGGGCTGGCAAACAGCACCGGCTGGGACTGGGAGGGAACCTGGAGTGGTTGGGGTGTGTGTCTGTATGTGTGTGTGTGTTGTCTCCCAGCCAGGTGCAAATCCTGCCTTTGGCTGCGGCGACGTTGTGTGGATTTACCGGGTGATGCTCATGGCTGGCAGCCCAGGTTCTTCCCCGCGGACAGTTTTCAAGGACTTCCCTTTACAGCTGAGACCGTCCAACTCGTTCCACTGGTGGGTCACTCGGTGTGTCCGCGCCGGCCGGGCTCAGCCCCTGCACCACTTGGCTGTTCTGGAAGCAGGAGGCCGCGGGTACCCGGGAGGCTGTTTTAGCTGAACTCCAAACAATAAAAACTTATCATTAAAAAGAAATGTATCTTGGCTTCATGGAGGCTGGCAGCGCAGGGAGGAGTGATTCAGTGGCTTGTCAGCCCTGGGTGTTAGGCACGCCAAGCTGCACAACTGGACACTCTCCAAGTCCAGCAACTCATTTTCTGCAGATGGAGCCGGGGCCGTGCAGCGGGCTGCTGTTTAATTTGCAATCCAGCATACCTTGACATCACCCGCAGCTGAAATCAGTGAGGCTGGTGTGGGATGGGACGGTTGGAGCCCCCTGGGCAGGGCTGTGCAGGTGAGGCTGGGGTCCCCCTGCTGCCCCCTGACCTTCAGGGTGCTGGTGAGGGTGCAGGATCCAGCTTGGTGGGTCCCAGCACCGTTCCCAGTGGCTGGCTGGTGCGTGGCTCTCTGAGCCGTGGCGATGCAGCAGGGAGCGAGATGGAAGGTGCCTGGTGTTTCTGGGAGCCTGGGTGATGCTCAGGGTCAGCCCTGCACATGCATGATGCTCGGATGGGTCGGGGGTGATGGGGATACTGGCCTGGCTCATCACTGACTCACACCAAGCCGTGTCACCTCCCGTTACCCATCACGGTGTCT
This sequence comes from Phaenicophaeus curvirostris, assembly GCF_032191515.1. NCBI lineage: Eukaryota > Metazoa > Chordata > Aves > Cuculiformes > Cuculidae > Phaenicophaeus > Phaenicophaeus curvirostris. The sequence goes on from NC_091411.1 coordinate 8,055,819, forward strand.
GGCTGGAGCTGGGGTGCTGGGGGACCCGGGGAGGGTGTCCCCAGCCAGCCGAGCCCTGTGGCTCCAGTCCTGCCACCCCCAGTAGCCCCATGGGCTGCACTGGGAGGGATCGGGTGCTTGGGGTGCAGCTGAGCCCCCAAGGACTTGGCCTCCGGACCCCTCGGGGGCTGCTGGAGCCTTGGCTGGGTGGGGAGAGGGTCTCTGCCAGCAGCCTGGCCCGGATCAATAAGCAGACGAGGGGATGATTCATGTCTCAGGCTGTGGCCTGAGGGCAAAACTGGGAGAGATGTTTGATGTGAGGATGCTGGCAGGCTGCTGCAGCCGAGTTTCCCCTCCCCAAGCCAGCTTTACCCATGCTGCCCGGGGGTCCCAGCTTGGCCTGGGGGCAGAAAACGACTGAAGCAACATGGGATCAGACCCATGCGCTAAAATGAGTCTTTTTTAAAAAATAATTCGGATGCTATCTTCTGTTTTGTGGTCCGAGACAGCGAGAAGACTTGCAGCGGTGGTGGTGGGCAGAGGCTGGGCTCCCGCTGGCTCCTGCAGGGGAGCAGGACACAGCAAGACAGGGCTTGGTGGCACTTTATCTGCCTCGTTGCCTTCAGCCAGCGCTTGGTTTGCATCCCCAGGATGTCAGAGGGCCGGAGCTGGCGAGGGGCACCGTGTCCCGTGGGTCCAATCCAGCGAGGGGCTGTGCAGGATGATGCTGCTCCTTTATTTAACACCCGAGATGCAGAGCGGGGATGGGGGGAAAAAAAAAAAAAGATGATGGAAGGGGGACAGACCCCCTCCCGGAGGAGCCGCGTGCGCTTTCCTTGGCAGGGTGCCACCGGAGGCAGAGAGCCATCGCTGCGCACACACGGCGTCAGACATCATCATCATATTAATAATGAAAGGGCAGCTCCTTCAAAGCTCTTCGCCCCTGCGCCGGCGAGAGCGCGGAATGCAGAGTTGGCGCGTGAGCTTCATCCCAAGCAGCTGCGGGGAGGGCGCTGCGATGCTCGGACAGTGACCCAGGGAGACAAAAAAAAGAAAATGTGCCAGGTCCCTCCTGAGTGCCCTCAGTGCTGTGAATTTGGCTGTCGGGGGTTCCCTGAGTGGCAGCAGCGCAGCCCACGGTGCCCCCGTCCCCATCCCTCTCTCCCTCCCACTAGGAAAGTCCATTACAGCTGATGGGAAGGAGCCTCTTGTGCAAGGGCAGAGCGCTCTGACCATCATTTAGCAACACCCTCGCTGTGCCAGGGTCTTTTCTTTCCACAGGAGGAATCGATAGCTGAGACAATGAGATGAACTACCTCCAAAGAGGTCTTGGGCTGCAGCCAGAAGTGGGTCCGTGACAGCAACTCCGTGACAGCAGCTCCTGGGCCGTCTCTTCTGTTCAGCCCTATGCAAGTCTTCTGGGTTTCAAAGAAAAAAAACTTCTTTAATGATCCTGAGCATCCCTGAGCCTGGTCACTCTTTGCGAGGGTCTCAGCAGGACCAGACCAGGGTCTGGTCTGGTCTTATCTCATCCCCTTTCTTCCCTCTGCTGTAGCCAGGAGGGTTTTGCTGTGGTGCTGAGGGACATGGTTTAGTGGTTGATGGGAATGGTTGGACTCGATGATCCGGTGGGTCTCTTCCAACCTGGTGATTCTATGATTCTATGATCTGGTGAAGAAAGGAGTCAACCTCCCTGTTCTGGGTGGAGATGGAGCACTCCATGCCCACCCTGAGCCCACCCTGCACCCTCCCCAAGCCCGTGTGCTCTCCTGGCACCAGGTGTGTTTTGGAAGGTCCCACAGAGATGCCCCAGAGAGCAGGGACCCTGCTGCGCTCCCCCCTGTCTCTTCCTGCTCAGCCCTTTCTCAGGCTTTTTTTCTTATTCCCTCCAAACACAACAAACCCCCCAAATCCTCCACAACCGAGAAAGCTTCTTTTTTGTTCCTCTTTTCCCTTTGCTTTCTGCCGCGGCAGAGTATTGATTGGAGTTGATGCTCTGTAATCCGCTCTTTCTGTGAAAAGTTGGCATCCTGGAGTCCCTGGAGGGGCCGGATCCTGCACCCGCGTGGCTCTCGCTCCTCTGCCAGGCTCGGGGGGCAGTGGGAAAGCTGCATCCCTCATCCCTTCCCATCATACCCGCTGGGGCCCAAATGCTTGGTTGGGGACAGTGCTGGGTGGGAAAATCCTCTGGTTTGGAGTGGAACCAGCTCAAATCCTGCTGGGATGGAACTTCAGAGCACTGGGTGTCCCCTTGCCTGGCTCCACCGTGCCACCACTCCACCTTCACCCACTCCATGCGTATTTATTGATGGCAAATGGGCCAGATCTCCAGAAAGAGAGGTGGGGGAACAAGCAAAAACCCTCAAAAAAAACCACAGGTAAGATTTTAATTTAAAACCTTTTCCCGCATGAAGAGCAGCAGCCCGGGCCATCTGGAGGAGCATATGCAGGGGAATGGGAGGCGGGTGCTTCCCTCAGTTCCCTTGCAATCAGCAGCCCCTCCAAAGATATTTTGGCTGGTAAAAATTAACCCCAGCGAGGGACTGGACACTCCGATCCCAGCTGGCACACAGGGAGCCCCAGCTTTTCCTCTCGAACTACCAAAGCCCCTCTGTTTAATTGTTATATTTGCAGGAAAAGTGATTATGAATCCCAGAGCAAACTGCAATAGCGGCTGAGTTTATTGCAAGAGATTAGTTCAGCGATTTAATTGAAACTGCAGGAGCAGGATGGAAAAAGCATCAGTCGGGGGGCTGGGAGGAGGAGGGTCAGCCCTCCTTAGCAGTATCCACACCCACTCCTAAACCCCAGCAATCAATGAAACCCGAATTAGCAGATTTACTAAGGACTCCTCCATTGGCTGAGCATCACATCCAGCATCCTAAAGCCCCAAGTCTCCTAGCAACTCCCCAGCACTGTCTCTGCCCACCCATTAACCCCTTCCCGGAGCCCCTGCACCATGTGCAGCACTCGGTGCTTCGAAGGCATCGTTACCACGCTGGGAACGAGCAGGGGTTTTATCCAGCAAATAAATCTGCAGTGGTACCTGAGGGATGCTCGTGATGCTCAGCTGGGAGATCAAGCTGGTTAGCCAAGACTCAGTCTTTTATTTCAAGTGGCACAGAGAAATCCTGGGTTTATGTCTTGATGGCAGAGGTTTGGTTTCTAAATGTCACAAGGGTTTGGAAGGTTTCAGACCCCTGAGACGCTGAGGAAAGGTCAGGGCAGCCCCAAATCATGGGTAGCCTGTGCAGCTCCTGGCTGGCCTCAGCATCAGGAGAGGCAGAGCACGAGGATCCCAGCCACATCCTCTGATTTTGATAGTAAATCAATTATATAATTTCCTTGGGAAGTGGATTAGGAGTGCTGGAGTCGCTCTCCTAACCTCTTTAGGCATGAAAATATCCTCTAAGGTGTAAAAATCCCAGCAGGACACAGAAGGATGCCTGGGCATGGACTGGAGGGTGTGAAGTTGCTCCGTGATGGTTGTTTTGGTTCACATGTCAGATATCTTCTCGTTTTGCCTTTAGAGATCAGAAAGCCGGAAAAAAGGACTGGAAAAAAATAGTGAGTTTGTTGATTAAAAAATAACAGTTGACATGAAAAAAACCAACCAAACAGTTGGTTATTTTTAAAGAACTGTCTTACACGGGCTGGGAACTATGTTCAAAGCTCACGTGCCCCGGAAAAGGATAAATCACTGCTCTTACTTTAATGGGTTTTGTTGGGTTTTCTCTGAAACTTTGTCATAAAATTACCAAATTGAAATTTTAAACGGGGGAGGGGAGGAAGGGGGGAATATCTGGAGGGTTTGTTGCTGCTTCTATTTTCTTATTGCCAAATAAAATACAATTAAAGCAACATTTTCTATGCCAGCCAGCAGAGCTAACATTGGTTTTCTGACAGCACTTTTTTCTGTCAGCCAATGAAAATAAATGATGCAGGATTACCAGTGAGCATCCAGCCTCCGTGGCTGGAGGGGGATTCGGAGCAGCAGGCATTCAAGAATGAAACAGAGGGATTTGAATCCCGCTGTAAGTAGAAATCTCCGGGGACGTTACCCGCAGAGCTCTGCCACGGCCCCGAGCGATGCTTCGCCTTCGCTGCTCTCCCAGTGCTTCCAGTTCCCATCGATGCTTCCCAGTCTAACCCAGTCCCCGGCACAGCCCCTGTCTCAGGGTGGCAATTTATCTCAGGACCCCCCAGCGGTTTTGGGGTGGCCAGGCCAGTGTGGGTTCAGCCCCAGTGGGGTTTTGCTCCCGTGCCGGAGGCTGACGGCGGCTCAGCTGCTGATGCACCGAAATCCCCGTGGTAATTGGATGAGGGCACCGGTTTCCATGAGAATATTAAATCAGAGCCCCAGCCCCGATCCTGGGTGACGCGCTTGAGAATATTAAGACACGGTAGATCACATTAAGGGGGTGTGTGTGTGATTATTTCTCCTGCTTAAAGGCAAAGGTATGACAACAACTTCCTATTCTGAAAGTCTATTGAACCAACTCTTACTGATGGGAGGGAGAGGAAAAAGAGGAGGCTGATCCAGCAGGGGGCTGAGCACTCACAGCTCATCACAGCGATGGGCTCTAAGGGAACTGTGGAAAAGTCAGCTCCAAAAGAACTTCTGAAGCCCCTTGAGAGCCCATCGCTGTGATGAGCTGCCAGTGCTCAGCACCTCCCAGGAAAGAGCCCCTGAAGAGATTGCAACCTGGGGCTTTGTGAGCAGGAACTCAATGCCACCACCCCGAGCTCACTCCCACCTCCCCGTGGGACCAGTGCAGGGAGTCAATTAGCAAATGAGGGGGCTCCAGTGTCCTCCCAGTTATCGGTTTAGCTGGGTCTCCAGTGTCCTCCTAGTTATCGGTTTAGCTGGGTCTCCAGTGTCCTCCCAGTTATCGGTTTAGCTGGGTCTCCAGTTGGAATGACCATCTGGTGGCATCTGCTGCTGCTCAGCTGTTACCCACCCTCCTGGTGAAGGGGATGCTCAGGGCACCTTGCGGAGGGGCCACCCAGGGGATGTGTCCACAGACCCAGCACAAGGTTAGGGGCAGATATGCTGAGCACATCCCATAATTCGTGCCACAGGGGGACAGATGGGTAGGTGGATGGTTGGATGGATGGGTGAGTGGGTGAATGGATGGGTGGGTGAATGGATGGATGGATGGATGGATGGATGGATGGATGGATGGATGGATGGATGGATGGATGGATGGATGGATTTCTTCCCAGCCAGAACAGGGAGGCAGGGGAGGACAGACAGACAACTTTGCTTCATTAGCCATCAAGGTGGCCTCAGGTGATGCTAACAAGCCCATTAAGGGTGTTTATCAAGGGAGGCCATGGGCTGGCAGGAAGGCTGCTGGTTTTATCGAGATGCTTCTTTTTGGCTGGGAGAGCCTAAGCTCCTGCTTGTTAATTAGAAAGGCTTCAAGGAGGTTTGTGCTGGTTGGCCTCACTTGTGAGCAGCTGTAATATGATGAGTGATTAGGGACTCTGAAGCTTTTTAGCAGGTATCATTAAGTTACTGATGAGCTCAGGCGAGGAAAGGACTTTTTTTGGCTGTGCCTGAAACTGCCTGGTCCTGCCTGGACCTGGCTTTTCCTCACCTCGTGGTTATTGACCTCCTGGGCCCTGAGAAGATGGGTGAAGTGTGTGTCCTGGGGACAATGACGCCTTGACTGTCACCTCAGGTCCCTGGGCTGGGTCAGATCTGGTGTCCTCTGAGATGATGAGCTTGTGGTCACGCATGAGTGAAGCTGGGATGTCCTTATTTTCACTGCCTGCCAGGTACTGAGAAAAATTGGGGACAATTAGCACTGAAAAGGTGGCTTCCAGGCTCTTTGTACTTCAGAGAAGAGGACAGCGATGGCTGAGCTGGATGTTGCTCTGGGAGCCACTTGCTTCCAAAGAACTCATTTCCAGGTTAGGGAGCTTCCTCCCTTGTCCTCACCATGGCTGATGATGAAACCTCCTTGCTCAGAGGCATCTTCTTGAGGGGCTCTGCCTCTGTTCCATCCTCTTTTTGCCCTCCTGAGGCCCCCAAGGGCTGGGGTAAAGCAGGGAGCAAAATCTGCTGGATTTTCTGCTCCTCCTCCCATCCACTGTGGCAAAGATACCTGCTGCTCAGCTGCAACCTGCCTTGCCGTGGTCTGGCTGGCATCGCTAGTGCTGTATTTACAGCAGTGTTAATTAAATACTTTCTGCAATCAGTGCCGCACACGACCCCGCTCCCCGAGCCAGGATTGGGCTGTAACGGGCCATCACCGAGCGAGAACACGACTGCCACCGTCCTGGGGAATTTCTAATACAGATTTACTCATCCCTTGTCTCCCATTTCCCTGTTTCGTGACATTTTGCAAAGTTCAGGTTTACAAAATAAGCCGGCGCACAGAAGAGATGCTCCAAACGTTATTTACACGGCGTGAGATGTTTCCTATATGATGGGCTCTTCACCCCGCGGTGAGCAGAGCCGGGGGCCCTGCTTTGGATGAAGACCACCCCATCACCCTGCTGCAAAGCCCTCGGTGCTGGAGCTCCTGGCGTGCGCGTCAGGAGAGAAGCAGAGGCATTGAAATGCTCGTGGCATCGCGCGGCTGAACCTGCCTCTAATCCCAGCTCCAGTCCCCAGGGCGAGGGATGGGGTGGGAATGGGAGAGAAGGAGCTGGTACGGCCGCAGCCCTGGAGAGAGCAGGGAGGTAGGGCTGCTGCGGTTTTGAAGGAGGTGATTTGGGATGCTTATCTGCTCTGCTTTTAAAAATAAGTCTGGCTAAAAGCTGGTGGGGAGCGTGGAGGCAGCAGGCTGCCAGCAGAATCTCGTTTAGGGTGTGAAAACCTTGCAGGGGCTCAGCTATGGGCAGAAAAGCCCCTTTTGGGAAATCACTGGTGGCAGGAGCTACCTGCTCTGGGAGCATAAGGCAGTGTGCGTGCTAAGAAGTGGGAAGAAGGGGGTCTGCCCTGGTGGGATTCAGCTGTCCTGGGAGACTTGCCCTTCCTGGCGCAGGATGCATCGACACAAAGTGATGCTTGATGCTTTTCTGACCTGCTCCTGTTTAACCTGTGCCCAGCTCCTGTGGGTTTTGCCCATGGGACCTGTGGCAAACAGCCAGACTGGGTGACCAAACTTCCTTTTCCTCCTCTTCCTTAGGATGGAGCCGGCCAAGGGAGCGCTAGTTTTGCCCAGCGCTGCAGCAAGGGCAGCTCACCCCTTCTGGGAAAGGTTCTGCTGGAAAATAAGTGTGTGCCCATCTCACATTACCAGCCCGATGCAGCCGGAGTCAGGGGCACCAACCCAGCTCCCACCGCAGCCCCATGGGATGGGACCAGCCGCAGCTCCACAGTTGGTGGAGGCAGGTAAGTGGGTGGTGGCACCTGGTTCCACACCCAAGCACCTTGTCAAAATCTGGTGGTGCTTTCAGCTTTGAGCTGGGCTGCAGGAGATGGGGCTGTGGGCTCTGGCACACCTCGCTCCCGCCCTGCGCCTGCCTTGTCAGGTCTGATCAGGAGGAGGATCAGTCGGCCCTGAGCTCTCTCTCCAGATTTAATTAACGGGCCTTTCATCTCTACCCTGAAGGAATCTGCTATCTTCTGTCTTCTTAATTAACGTTCATTAAGCAAATCAGAAGAACGTTTTCTCCTCACCGCCCCCACGGCTCTTAACCCTTGCGGGGTGCCCGGTCCGTGCTGGGGCAGGAGAAGGTTCCTGGGCTGTGACCAGGTTGGGGTGTCACCACGTCTCCACCACGCTTGGACCTGTCCTGAGGCAGTGGGTGAAGTCTCTCCAGGTACAGAGGACTTCAGCTGAGCAAATCCTACTCTGATTGCTCTTATGGACACCCTGGTCAGCTCGTCCATGTCACTGTAAGACGAGGAGTTTCCCATGACCAGCTTTAGCTCTTGTCTAGGTGTGAAGCTCACCCATAGCAAGGTGATGAACCTGTGCATGAAGGTTTTGCTGTGGGAAGCCACTGTCCAAACCTGGTAGGTCTCTCAAGACATGACAGAAGCGTTCAGCATCTTGTTTTCAGAGAAGAGGGAATGATTTGGGGTTACCTCTGCCCTTCCCTTGCAGAGTGACCTTAGATGTGGTGGGGTTTTTGCCCTTTGTGGACATTCATGGGAGACAGGGTTGGACTAAAGCCTTTGGCTGACCTTCCTCGTCCTGCAGCCCCCATCAGGGTGGTTACTAGGCACCGGGACTTGGAGGGGTATGTGTAGAGTTGGTGTCTCCCACATCCCCAGTTTGCTCTCAGAGAGGACTCAAGGAAACTTGACCAGAGGGAATTGCCCATCATGGGAGAGGAGCTGAGGTTTCTCAGCCAGCCTTCAGCCAGTCCCAGATCAGTGCTAGACCATGAATTTGAACCTGATCCTGCCTGGAGCATCCATCCCATGCATGGCAGGTGTAGGGCATCACCTTGGGCAGGGTAGGGCTTGTGCCCAGCACCCAGCAAGAGCCTTATGAGGGGCTCAGCCACCCTGTGGTGCAGCTGAATTTGTCTAGGAACATGCATCTCCCATCTAGCTGCCGCATTCCCACTGCTGTGTGTAGTGTCACCACCGATTCCCGTCAAGCTCCTACCCTGTGCGGCATCTCCCCATGCTGGGTTGGCTGTGCTAGAGGAGGAGGTGAGGTTGGGGCAGTCATCAGCTTTGCTCAAATCCACTGTGCATCCCATGAGCAGCCGCCGAGCCCTGGTTGCGTGGTCTCATCACTCTTTAACGTTGGACCCCTCTGCAAGAGAGGATGGGCCAGGCAGGGAGATCATCTCCTGGGTGTGTGTAACCTCCCAAAGAGTAGGTGGCAAACCCAGGATACAAGAGGCCCTCTCCCACCAAGAATTTGCAGCCTTAGCAGCAAGAGGAAAGCAAAACACCTGGAAAACCTCATCCCTTCAGGATGCAAATCCACTTAAAACAGGTGGCGGAGATGCGCCAGGCAATTATTGAGCTAAACCCCCTTTTTTTTCTCCCCAGAGGTTGACTGTGAGCATTGCCACTGGCCTCCTGCTCTCAGGCAGCTGATGCACAGCTCCTCGGTGCTGGGAAATCCAGCTTCGCGAGCGGAGCTGGCTCGGGCTGTCAGAGCCCGGGTCAATATATGATAATGGGGCTTTGAAGCAACGCTGCAGCGGGAGCCGCTGCCCAGGCCTCTGATTCACAGCTTCCCTCTGGTGCTTTCTCCCCGCAGCGTGCATGGCGAAGGAGAATAAAATAAATAAGAGGAGAAGGGAAGGGGAGGAAGGGAGCTTAAATTATAGATGAGGGTTAAATTTCCAGGGCTCCTGCGGGCAGCTCAGCTGAGCAGTGTCGGGCTAGAGGCAGCGTTCCCCTGTGCACCCCTCTTTTGCAATCATTCCCCCTGTGGAACAGGGTTCAGGGTCTGCCCAGGGGCACGAAATCGTGCCAGCCTGCCTCTGTCCCCGTTGGTTGTCACCCTCCAGTCCCCCCTGAGTTAAATCTGGAGGGTGCCACAGTCCCAAAGGGGATCCCTTCTTGGCACAGATATAATTAGCATTACCTGTGAAGCTGCTAATGAGCAGTCTGGTTTCTCATCGTGGTCCAGGGGACTGGGTTGCCCCATGGCAGCAGGCAGGGATGGGACCCTCACCCACAGATGCTGATGTGGAGGTGATGGAGACCTCTGACCCAGCCAGGCTGGTGTGAGTGGGGGAGCAGTGGGGTCCCCATAAATCAGTGTAGGGGGAGAAGAGGGTGCTGGTTCCGCTTTAAAGACTTTTCCCCCACCCCCTCTCGATTTTGGGGGTGTGAGAAAAGTGGTGACCCACACCAGTTTAAGAAAAACCCCACATGTGGGGCACATATCATCACGAGATCATCCCTGGGGCAGAGAAATGGAAGAGCTCAGCTCCATCCATGCAGCCAAAGATGCAACCCCCTCCACCCCTGAAGCTACAAGATCAGGGTGCATCCTGCTGGAGGGGTCCCATCCTGCCTAGATTGGTGGCCTGGGGACCAGAGTGGCCTGACAGAAGCCCAAACCCCAGAGCCTGGGCTCATACACGAAGCTTTCAACATTTCCAGCAGCTTCCACAAGATGGACCTCGGAGCGAGAGGAGGTGCTGGGTAGGGGGACCCATCCCATCCTGTCCCATCCCATCTCTTCCCATCCCATCCTGTCCCGCCTGCTCCTGCTGCACCATCTGGAGGAGGCTCAGAGTCCAAGCCAGGCGAGCCCCAGCATGGCACAACCTCTGGGGCTCTGCCTGCTGGTCCTGCTGGGGTTGGGAGCGGGGGGTCTCGTCCTCCTGCTGGGACCCCCAGGGCCAGCCCCGGCGCTGCATGCCCGTCTTCGAGAACGCTGCCTTCGGCCGTGCCGTCGAGGTCACCAACACGTGTGGTTCTCCCCCCGAGGAGTACTGCCTGCAGATGGGAGCCCGGCATGCCAGCACCCTGTGCCACCGCTGCGATGCCACCGACCCCCGGCACCACCACAACGCCTCCTTCCTCACCGATTTCCACAGCCAGGAGGAGAGCACTTGGTGGCAGAGCCAGTCCATGGCCTTTGGCATCCAGTACCCCAACTCCGTCAACATCACCCTCCGCCTCGGTAAGTGACGGTGAAGCCCCCGCGGTGCCGGAGAGGGAAACTGGCATCGGGATCGGGGAATGTGGCTGGAGGGGTACGGATGCTCCTGCATCCTGCAGCTCTCGGTGCTGGTTTAGGGGTTAAAGACAGGACCCTTCCCAGGGTTTTAAGCTTCTGCAAAGCACTGTAGGTAGATCACTGGAAGGACCTGGGGAGGGTCTGTCCTGTCCTTTGGCTGAGCCCTGGTCCCTGGCAGGGTGAGGATGCTGGTGGCTGTGCCACCTCCCAGCCAGCTGTGCCCAAGGTTCCTGCTTTCCCACCGCCTGAGGCTGCTTTTTACAGCTTGTGCAAGTTGTGGAGCAGGAGGCAGGTGGGGGCAGGCACAGATCCCCCCACGAGAGCCTTTCCTGCTGGGACCATGCGCAGTGGGTGCCCAGCCTGTCCTGTTTTGCCCCTGTGCATTGCTGAGGATGCCTGGAGAGTCTCGGGGGGACAGAGCTGTGCACAAGCCCAGCAGCCCCAGCAGGTTTCCCCAGCTGGAATCTCATCCTCTATGTTTTAAATACTGCGCAAGCCGCCTGCTTGGAGGGTGTTTAAACCCGTGGGACATGCTTGGCATTTTAAAAAGGTTTTTTTAACATTTTCCTGCCATCTAAACTACCCTGGCTGTTGAGCAGCACTGTATATCTTCATTCTCTGCCGTCTCCTGCCATCTGCATGCAGAAGGGGGGTAGCGGAGAAGTTGCCTTCAGGGAGGATGAGGGGACAGCTGAGTGCTGGTGTGGCACAGGGCTGTGCTGGTGGGACCCGGTGGTGTTGGGGTGACTGGAGGGTCTGCGTTTACCCCAGCAGGGATGCGGGCGCTGCCCGGCTGGGCAGAGGTCACTCCTTTCCCAGCCCCCTGCGAGCAGGAGGACATCTGGTCCTCATCCCGAGCCGGGGCTGGGATCCCCACCGGGCATGAGAAGCGATGCTGGAGGAGCCCGTCATCCTCGCTCCCTGGTCCTGCTCCTGCCAGCCCCACGGGATGGGATCTGCTGCCCCCTCACCCACCTAACACAGGCTGTTAGATCACCCTAAATTCCTTTGTGTTTGACCTGACGCGTAGACAACCTGAACGCGACCTACAAGTTACTAGAGGCTCCTCACCACAACGAGGATGTTGAGGCTCTGGAGCGAGTCCAGAGAAGAGCAACGAAGCTGGTGAGGGGGCTGGAGAACAGGCCTTATGAGGAGCGGCTGAGAGAGCTGGGGGTGTTTAGCCTGGAGAAGATGAGGCTGAGGGGAGACCTCATTGCTCTCTACAACTCCCTGAAAGGAGGTTGTGGAGAGGAGGGAGCTGGGCTCTTCTCCCAAGGGACAGGGGACAGGACGAGAGGGAATGGCCTCAAGCTCCACCAGGGGAGGTTCAGGCTGGACATTAGGAAAAAATTTTCATGGAAAGGGTCATTGGGCACTGGCAGAGGCTGCCCAGGGAGGGGGTTGAGTCACCTTCCCTGGAGGTGTTTAAGGGACGGGTGGACGAGGTGCTGAGGGACATGGTTTAGTGTTTGATAGGAATGGTTGGTCTCGATGATCCGATGGGTCTTTTCCAACCTGGTTATTCTATGGTTCTATGATTCTCCAGCAGCCAGTCTGGCTCTGCTGCAGGTGACTTCCAGCCTGGACTTTCCTCCTTTCAGCCTGCAGCACAAGAAGCTGGTGGCCATCTCCAGGACAGGCAGGCGAGTCTGTGGCCACCAGCCCTGACTCAGGACATGGATATGAGTGGGCTCCCCATGTTCTGATGTGTGCAGCAGCTGCTTGCCCCAGCCTGAGCTCCCCAACCCTCAGGGCTTGCTTTCCATTCTCTCTTCTGGCTCTTCCCCAGTTTCTCTGGGCCCTGTAGGACCTTGCACTTGGGTTTTCAGTGGAGTCTTGTCCAGTCCCTGTGCCCACCCTGCTGTGTCTGTCTCCAGTTAACGCATCCAAGGCCATAATGTTGCACTAAGATCATCTTTAGCCCTAGTTCCCGCGTCCTTTCCTGAGCTGGAGCATCTCCTGGCAGATGTACCCTTCTTCCTGCATGGTTTCTATGCCTTGTGCCACTTTGGTGCCCCATGCATCGCTGCCCGACCTTTCTCATAGCTGCCAGGCTCAGTTCTTATCCCAGCTGCAGACCTTTTTATTGCTGACTTAATGCTTTCGCTTGGGTTACGGAGGAAAATCTCAACCGGTCCCTGCAGCCCCCCAGGATGACACAGACCAGGGCAAGTCCTTGTTCGTTAGCTCTGCTGAGTAATTGAGTTTTTCAATCCACGTAGCACATCCCTGCCAGCCTGCACGTCTCGCTCAGTCCCCAGTCAGGCTTCTCGTAGGCTCCCTGGCATGGTTACCTGGGGAGCTTATTAAATAAGATACCAAATGGGATGACAAGACCTGTGTTTACCTGTACGCTGTTGATTGGCGTTAATTAGATTATCCTCCTTTAAATCTCTCTTCTCTGGGAGGTTTCAGCCATGCCGTTGCGGGGCATTGGACTTGGAGCCGATCGATAATCCCCAGTGCCTGTGGCCATTGCATTTACCCTGTCAGACGTGAGGGTGGAACCTAAAATATCCATGGCTTGCGAAGGCAACAAGCACTGGAGCTTCTCGGGTAGCTCTCCAGATGCCAGTGGCTCACGTCGGAGCGACTGGATCAGAGGGTATCTGCATCTGTGACCCTGTCTCTGATTTTCCTGCGGGTTGTGAGTCTGGGGACACATAAGTGACAGGGCTCTCCTCTCTAAATTCCTCTGCCTGGAGCCACCAGTGCAGTATGAGCTCCAGTTCGGGCTCTGTGGGAGGTGGGTAAATGCTTTATTTGGGGACAGCACAACTAGGAGAGCATCCAGGGCTCCTGGTGCCATCACCCTCAGCTGCCTGTGCATGTCCCTTTCCCTTAGCACACCTTGGGGACACATCACACTTTTCCAAGCAGGAAAGTGGAGAGAACACTCTGTTATTTTCCAGATTTTTTGTTTTCTATGTCGAATTTTGCTGATTAAAATGCCTGACTGGAGAAAGCATCTGCTCCCTTGGGATGATTCGCCACGGCAGCCAGCGTTCTCCATCCCAGCTGGAGGCACCACTGTGGCTCCTCCAGCCCAGCAGCCCCCTCCCCTCGTGTGTGCTGCGTGGGGCAGGGGTTGTTTATTGACCTAGTGCCGAGCTTCCTTCCTCTCCCAGAGGAAACCATCCAAGGAGGCGATGGCCCCGACCTAGCTGTTTTGGTAGACGTCCCCTTTGGGACCGTGCTGTCTGGGAACTGGCGCCTGCCAGGCATCCCCCATGGGGTGCAGGACAGGGGCACCCTGGCTGCCACCAGCCCAGAGGGAGGTGAAGAGTGGAGGAGGCGCAGAGGAGCACAGGGGCAGCTGGACAGCCTGGTGGCAGCTCTTTCCTGGCCCTCGACACCTCTGTGTGGGTTGGGAGGGGGTCTGTCCCCCTCCAGGCACCCACCCGGGTGCTCCCGTGTCCCTGATGGGAGGCAGATGCTTTTTCCAGTACCGGTAGCCGGGGCCGCCTCTGCTCCCCCGCAGCAAAGTCGCAGCACATATGCGACAGTATTCATATGGGCCTAATTAAAGGCTTGTTTTCCTAGTCCCGGAATAACCCCTCTAACATTCCCAACTCATTATCTTTTCAAATAAAGCCAAAACCTTGCAGCTAATTGTTTTGTGCTGTCAGGAGCGGTGCTGTTATGGAGCAATCCAGGGTTTGAGCTGGTCCTTCATGTCTGGCAATTAAGCGGTTTCGATGTTCACTTTGGTGTTTTCTTTTCCCCTTTTTGTTAATTCTTTCAAGCGCTTTCAGAGCTGCACCAGCCGCCCCAGGGTTTGGTGGCCTCTCTTTGTCTTCATGCCGGCAAAGACAGCGGCGATGCCGGCTCCTGGAACAGGAATCCCTGGGAAGAGACCAACCTTGACCCTTTCCACCTCTCCATCCCTGTGCTGCCTCAGCCCCAGGGATGCTGCTGACTCTTCTCTCCTGGCTTTACAGCATCTCCTTGCCCCTGCAACCCACCTAGTGCACCCACGCTGAGGTGGGGCGAGAGCCGATTTGGGGCTCAACAGGATTTGGGCTGCAGCAAAGAGGAGCTGGTTAATGGCAACTGGATGGTGATTTCTGCTTTGCACAAAAACGTTCCTCTCGTAGCTGCAGCAGGGAGAGGAGGATGGTGCCTGTGGTAGGAGTTGGGGAGGGCTGGGATAATTTCAGCCTAGTTGGTGGGCTGGAGAGGGTGATGGTGTGGTGGATTTGTCCCCAGGCAAAGCCTACGAGATCACCTACGTGCGGCTGAAGTTTCACACGAGTCGCCCCGAGAGCTTCGCTATCTACAAGCGCAGCCACGCCGACGGACCCTGGGTGCCCTTCCAGTTCTACAGCGCGTCCTGCGAGAAGACCTACGGGAAGTGGCAGCGACAGTACCTGCGACCGGGGGAGGATGAGCAAGTGGCCTTCTGCACCGATGAATTCAGCGACATCTCCCCACTGAGCGGGGGCAACGTGGCCTTCTCCACCCTCGAGGGACGACCCAGCGCCTACAATTTCGATGGGAGCCCCGCGTTGCAGGTGCCATCAGGGTGGGAGAGGGGTGGGTGCATGGTCCTCCAGGAGGAAAAGGTGCAGGATGCATCGTGGCTGGAGTTGGGGGCTGGTGTCCCAGCCCCCTTGCCAAAACACCTTTCCTGTTTCCGTTCTAGGAGTGGGTGACCGTAACGGACCTACTCATCTCCTTGAACCGGCTCAACACGTTTGGTGATGACATCTTCAAGGACCCCAAGGTGTTGCAGTCGTACTACTACGCCATCTCCGACTTCTCAGTTGGTGGCAGGTGAGGAGCAGCTGGGCTGGGGTGAGAATAGGAGAGGGGAGATCTTCCCTGGTCTGTGGGGCTGAAGCTGCTGCTGCTCACCTTGGTCTTGTTTGAATTGCGGTTTTCATAGAATCATAGAAGCACCAGGTTGGAAAAGACCCCTTGGATCATCAAGTCCAACCGTTCCTATCAAATACTAAACCAAAATGTTTTGGGGCAAACTGCTCAGGTGTGGCTTTCTCCATCTGTAAACTGGAGCTGGCGTTGCAAAGACGGGTGATGAAACCTGGAGATCTTTGAGTTGTGCACAAAGGAGATCTTTTCCCCTTAAGCCTTTTCCATTCGCCATCAGCTGTATTTGCTTTGCCTTTTCCCAGCCCCATGGATTTAATGGCAGTTGGGCTTGTGTTGCTCCTCGTGTGACCCTGCTTGGTCCTTTGACACAGCAAAGGGGAAGCCCTGGAGTGCAAGCGGAGGGATGTCCCTAGGCCACCAGTGGTGGCAGAGGAGCTTCAAGTCAGCGTGGCCACAGCCTGAGGAATCAGAGCAGCTGCCAGTGGGATGGGAGAGCTAATATGGGGCAGAGACATCAGTGCTGCCCATGGGCTGGGTTGTGTGTGCCCTTCCCTGGCTGGAGGGACTGGGTAACGTCTCCATCCCGGTGAGATCTGCCTCCCAGCTGCCCCCATTGCTGTGGTCCCGCTCCCACTCCAGCAGCTGCAGCTGGTTAGCATCTCGCACGGGCCACCCTCAGTGCGTGACCTCCCAGCCGGCTGGGCTGGAAGCGCCTTGGGGACGCGTCGGACAGCCTTGTTGCCGGCACAGTCCACGCTGCTGTCTGCCTTGCTCCCCATCCCACAGCCAGCCCGGCAGCAGGGCTGTGTCCTGCACAGCCTGGGCACCGTCCCGCTGCTGGCTGCTGCCCCTGCCAGTGCTCGGAGCAGCGTGTCCGTGTGCTGGTGTCTTGCTGCAGGTGCAAATGCAACGGCCACGCCAGCGAGTGCGCGCCGGCTGAGACGGGGCAGCTGGCCTGCGTCTGCCAGCACAACACGGCTGGCACGGACTGCGAGCGCTGCCAGCCCTTCTACCAGGACCGACCCTGGGCTCGCGGCACCGCCGAGGCTGCCAACGAGTGTCTTGGTGAGTAGCACCCTGGCTGGTTTCGTGGTCAGGGCGTTCAGCCGGTCCCGATGGCCTGTGATGGTGCCATGTCAGCTCATCCTGCAGCTCCTGCTCTTCCTGCACGCGTAGAAAGTGCTCGCTCCATTTTACAAGGCTGCTCCAGGCAAGGGTTGCAGAATTTTGAGGGGCCTGCAGGAAAGCTGGGGAGGGGCTCTTTATCAGGGAATGCAGGGACGGGATGAGGGGGAATAGCTTTAAGCTGAAAGAGGGTGCGTTTAGACGAGATCTTAGGAAGAAATGTTTTCCTGTGAGGGCACTGACCCAGGCTGCCCAGAGGAGTTGTGGCTGCTCCATCCCTGGAGGTGTTCCAGGCCAGGTTGGATGGGGCTTGGAGCAACCTGATGCAGTGGGAGATGTCCCTACCTATGGCAGGGGGTTGGAACTAGATGGGCTTTAAGTCCCTTCCAACCCAAACCACTCCATGAATTACATCCTGAGCCCCCCTTTCACAGCATCACCCCAAGGATCCCCTGACCTTCCATAGAATCATAGAATCACCAGGTTGGAAAAGACCCATCAGATCATTGAGTCCAACCATTCCTAGCAAATGCTAAGCCATGCCCCTCAGAGCCTCATCCACCTGTCCCTTAAACACCTCCAGGGAAGGTGACTCAACCACCTCCCTGGGAGGTTTCCTTGCCCCATGAGTGCAGCCACCTGCTCCAGGCAAGGTACCTCCTCTCCCAAGAGCAGTGGCATTGCTGAACGCTCGCACCACTGAGCCAAGCATCCCCTCTGGCTCATCCAGCCCCCCAGGAATTCTCTCTAAGCCCTGGATGAGCCCTGTGCCCCCGCAGGTGACCCTGAGCTGCAGGTGACCACCCTTTTCTTCTCCTCCCCAGCTTGCAACTGCAGCGGCCGCTCCGAGGAGTGCTTCTACGACCGGGAGCTGTTTCGCCGCAGCGGGCACGGGGGCCACTGCCTCAACTGCCGCGACAACACGGACGGACCCCACTGCGAACGCTGCCGGCAGAACCACTACCGCTGGGAGCCCCAGGCAGCCTGCCAGCCCTGCCACTGCCACCCCGCAGGTACGCAGGGCTGTGCCGAGCCAAGCTCTGGTGAAAAAATCCTGCTTTTATCTGGAGCTCAGCTGGGAGGGGTGGGTTTGGTTGGTTCTTCCTTGCTCAGGGTCTCTCCCCAGCTGGGGTTGAGCCTCAGGGTTGGCCGGGGTCCCCGCAGGCTCCTTGCAGCCCCAGTGCGACAGCTCAGGGACCTGCACCTGCAAAGCCAACGTGACGGGCTGGAAGTGCGAGCGCTGCAAGGATGGTTATCACAGCCTCAATGAAGGTGGTTGCAGGTGAGGAGGAGCTGGGCCTTGGGCAGGAGCAGCAGCATGGGACCAGGGCTCACCTTGTGCCATCGTCTCACCCCATCCAGACCCTGCACCTGTGACCCTGCAGGCAGCGTGGGCACCTGTGACCCCAACACGGGGCATTGCACCTGCAAGGAGAGGGTGGAGGGGCACTTGTGCAACAGGTAAGCACCACGGTCCTGTCATAGGGATGGGAACAAGGCCCCTTTCCAGGTGGGAACAGTGCTGGGGCTCTATGCTTGGTGCAGGGCAGTCATCTCCACTGCCGTGAGGCTTTGCTGCTCCTCCAGTTCCTACATGTGAACCCGCACGGGAGCTTTGTGATGGGAATCCTGCAGAGTTGCTCCCTGCAGAAGCCCTGGCTAGCTGGCAAAGTCATAGGGCTGAATCCCTCTGGACCACTGGGGTCACTTGGAGCTGTCACCAGTGTCCCCCCCCCGGGGTACTGCTGTGGTCCTCTGTGGCTCTGCCCACCCCGTGTCCCCTGCTCCTGTTTCCTCCCTGTGCCCAGGTGCCAGCCAGGCTGGTTTAACCTGCAGCCCCACAACCCTGCCGGCTGCAGCAGCTGCTTCTGCTACGGCCACTCCACCGCCTGCACGGCAGCAGAGGGCTACGAGGTGACCCACATCTGCTCAGACTTCAGCCAAGGTACCAATGCCCTGGGGCCAGGTAAAGGGAGGGCACAGCTACACCAACTCCAGCCAGAAGTCTCCAGCAGTTTGAGAAGGCTGGGGCAGAACACTGGGGCTTGAGTGTCCTGCTCTGGAGCTCAGCATCCCACTCTGGAGCTCAGCATCCTGCTGAGGTGGTTGAGTCCCCTTCCCTGGAGGTGTTTAAGGGACGGGTGGACGAAGCGCTGAGGGGCATGGTTTAGTATTTGATAGGAATGGTTGGACTCGATGATCCGGTGGGTCTCTTCCAACCTGGTGATTCTATGATTCTTTGGGGTCTGACTGGTAGTGATGACTGAGGGTGATTTTTCTGACTTATCCCTATTTGATGTTAAATCCCAGCTTTTGTCCGCAGCTCTGTGAGTACAGGCTCTCCCTGGCTCCCTGTGGCATCCTTCCATGCTGACCTGTTCCCGAGGCTGTGCGTGGCTCAGGGAGGGCTGTAGGGCTGGACACAGCCACCCTGCGACAGCATTAAAAATCAGCTCAGAAAGATAAAACCTAGAAGGATGGAGCCTGGTGGGAACTTTCCCCTTTATTCCCTCCTCTCCCCATCCTCGGCTCCAGCGGGGCAGGGCAGACGGGAGCTGGGGGAGCGGGATGGGATGCTCTTGCCCAGCTGCAGCTGGCAGCGCTGGCTGCGTGCGGGATGCTCAGGGAAACCCTGCCATCTGCCGCACAGCTCGACGTGTGCAGCACCGTGGTTTCCACTCCCTGGGACCCTCACCTTACATCCCAGCAGGGTCCGGGCACCCCTGGCTGCCAGCCCCTCTCTCTGCCTCACCCGTACCCAATGGGTGCACGCGCCAGCGAGCAGATGGAGCCCAATGCGCCAGGCGCGGGTTTATCCTGATTGCATTTAAACCCCGCTGCCAATTGCGGTGCTGCTCTAATGTCTTCCATGGCCTTGAAAAGGAGCCAGGCTTTAAACCGAGCCTTTTTTTTCCACCCCTCACGCAGCCAATTTGGGGCTGCTCCTTTAGGGACAGACTCGGCAGAGCTTTGAGCAAGAGGCTCATCGTGGCGGGGCAGGGAGCAGCCAGCTGCCCCCCAACAGCCCCGCTCCCCAAAGCCCCAAAGCGCTCCTCACTCTGCCCCTGAGCCGAAGTTTCTGATGCTGGGTACAAGGGTCCAAATTTGAGATGATTTGATAATCAAGCACAGCCCACGCGGGAGCCAGGGAGGGATTTCCAAGCGTTCATCCTGTGGGCGCCCGGGGCTGGAAGAAATAACTAACCCTGGGGAGTGGGAGTTGAAGTGGTTTCCGAACGAAGCCAACTTAAAGCAATTGCAGCCCTTTCTCCCCCTGGGCTTCCTGTGCTCTCCAGCCCACAGTGACGTTGGAACTGCAGCACAGGCAGGGAGCAAAAGTTTAAAGATAGTAATTTCCTCCAAATCTAAGAAAATAAACAGATGGGAGGGGATGGCTAGGGCCACTCTGCAGTGCATGAGAGCAAAGAGCCCGAGCAGAGCAGGCTGTTACAAAGCGCTGGCCCCTTACGAGACCCTAGAGAGTCTCAGAAGGAGGGACAGAGCCCTCAAAAGCAGCACCCCAATAGTGCTGGGCTTGTGGGGACTTTGTTGCTCCCTTCACCCTTGCACAACCACTGTGTGTTCTCATGCAGGGCTGGAGGGCTGGGCTGTCACAGCTCCAGGCACCGGGGACCTCCCTCTGCATTGGGCTGATGGGGAGGTTGTCACCGAGTGGGATGGAGAGGAGCCAGTGGATTTTCTTGCACCAGGTATGGTGTGTTTTGGGTCCCTGGGGTCCTGCTCGGCTGTGGGAAGACCCTCTCAGTGTTCTCACGGGACATCCCACCTCTAAGCTGGTGCTTGGGGCACCGTGCTCCATCCCAGAGCTCAGCATGTTTCAATAACACAAACCAGGGTGGTGGGCTGGGACATAGGGGTCAGGTTGGACCTTGCCCTGCTCTAGGAGGGTGACTGTGGCTCCTGGTGATGCTGGGGAGAACAGAACCGTGCAGGGGTACATCCATATCTGACAGATTTTTCTCCTCTTCCCTCCCACAGAGAAGTTTCTGCAGAACCAGCGTCTCAGTTACGGGCAGCTCCTGTCCCTGCTGCTGCGAGTGGAGGGGAACGGTACGTGGACAGAGATCGGGGTTCCTCTTCTCCGGGTCCAGCTGATTCTGGAGGGTGAGGGGATGGAGATCACCGTGTCCAGCAGTGAGAGCCAGCCCCAGCAAGGAAAGCAGGCTGTCACCTTCAGGTACCCGTCCCAGAGCTTTGGGGAACCTCGACTGGGTTTGGGACACTGTGTCTGCTCTTGCCTGGGCTGCCCTGTGCTGGGGGGTCTGTCCCTCTCTGGGATTTAACTGTGTCCCCATCACTGGGGGACGAACTGTCCTGCACTGGGTGTCTGTCAGGCTGGTGCTGCCCTTCCTCCCACGCTCCTTCTCCACCAGGCTGCACGAGGCAGAGGAGGGTGTGGAGCCTTTGCTGTCAGCCTTCAGCTTCCAGCGCTTACTCTCCAACTTGACCGCCCTCCGCCTTCGTGTGAGCAGCAGCCCTGTGCCAGGTGAGTGGCTTCCATGCAATGTCCCCACGAGGATCAAGCTGGGATGGGGACATCGAAGCAGCATCAGGCTCTGCAGGAGGGGTGTTGGGGCAGGGACTGACTCCTCTCTGTGAACATGTAGAGGGTATTTTGGGGTCTCCTACACTTGCTTGAGCATTTTCAGGCTGGATGGAGACAGTGGGACCTGGGGATGTGCCACACCATCCTCACACCTCTCTTCTATGAGGAACGGCTGAGAGAGCTGGGGGTGTTTGGCCTGGAGAAGAGGAGGATGAGGGGAAACCTCATTGCTCTCTCCAACTCCCTGAAAGGAGGTTGTGGAGAGGAGGGAGCTGGGCTCTTCTCCCAAGGGACAGGGGACAGGACGAGAGGGAATGGCCTCAAGCTCCACCAGGGGAGGTTCAGGCTGGACATTAGGAAAAAATATTCACAGAAAGGGTCATTGGGCCCTGGCAGAGGCTGCCCAGGGAGGGGGTTGAGTCACCTTCCCTGGAGGGGTTTAAGGGATGGGTGGATGCTGAGGGACATGGTTTAGTGTTTGATAGGAATGGTTGGACTCGATGATCCAGTGGGTCTTTTCCAACCTGGTGATCCTATGATTCCATGATTCCCCTCTCACAGGCAGGCTGTTCCTGAGTGAGGTCCAGCTCACATCAGCTCGCTCCGGACCAGGGCCACGGGCAGGCTGGGTGGAGGAGTGCACGTGTCCCCCGGGATACGCTGGGCAGTTCTGCCAGTCCTGTGCACCTGGCTTCAAGCGGGAGATCCCCTTCGGTGACCCCTTCGTCAGCTGCGTGCCCTGCGCCTGCAACCAGCATGGGGACTGCCACCCCCTCTCAGGTGCACGTCCCTCTGCTTGTCCCATCACTGCATGCATGGGGGAAGAGATCTGTGCCACTGGTTGTTTGTGAGGGATGCTGGAAACCATCTGTGAGGCTGCGATACCCAAAACTTGGAAGTTGAATTGCTTGGCTGGTTATAGGGACTGGGTTCATACTTAGATAATTAGTTAAGTGCAATAATGATGATAACTTGTAATAAGAGGAGCATCTTCCATGCTACTTTATGATCTTAAATGAGGAAAAGGATGCTTGCCTTCACTGGGGCAGGGGTCAGGGCAGGAGAGAGGCAGAGGGTTTTGCTAGGATGGGTCTCGCAGGCAGCTTTGTTGTCCAACAGATGGAGCAGGACTGGGCACAGCCTTAGTGTCTGCAAACTGGGGGCAAACCTGAGCAGAGAAACAAGTCAAAGAGCAGGAAAATACAGCAATGCCAGGCTTACAGGAAGATACCAGAGGAGCCAGTTCTCATGCTGCAAGCCCAAGCCTTCCTCTGCCTCCAGACCCAGCTCAGGGATCTGTGACTGCAGCAGAGACTGTGGCTTGAAGGGAGGAAAAAGAAGAGCAAAGTCTTCAAGGCAGCACAGCTGTGTAGTTCGCAGGGTGTTGGCTCCCGCTCTGCCACCAGGAAAAGTGTCTGGATGACTTTAATGAGGGAAACGGGGCAGGCTGCAAACCATTGCCTTGGAGCTTGAGGTGGCTGCATGAATTCAGCACCACCCTTGCTGCTGTTGGCCCTGGGGAAAGGCAGATCAGAGCCACGAGGGGCTTGCAAGATGTTGCCTTGCTCTTCGTCCACCCCTGCAGAAAGCAGCTGCTCCAATCGATGCTGAAAAGAGCTTGGAAATAAGATGATGCTTTTGTACCTGGATGGAGCCCCTGGGGCTCCTCACTCGCCTCAGAGAGGAGCAACAATACTGTATGACTGGGATGGAAAGGGCTGGAAGAGGTGTTGTGCTCAGCAAATGCCCCTTCCCTGCCAGCAGAAACACGGCAGCAGCTCATGGAGCTGGGGCTGGCGCCAACCACACAATCCCTAGGGACTGGGCCAGGCTTTTGATGTCCCGGCTCCAGCGTTGCCAATCCAAAACAGCCTCCATGCTTCATTTCATTTATTTTTCCACTCCTTCCTACCACCCGCTTTTCCTCTCTTTTCCATCATTCGGCTCCACTTGGATGTGGGGAAAATAGAAAAACACCTATTCCCTCCTCCACAACCCAGCTGGCATGACCCGAGCCCACAAATCGTAGGGAAAAATCCTCCCCCTGGCTCCTTCTCTCACTTCAGTCAAACAGAGCATCTGCCTGGAGGTGGGGGGCTCCTTGAGCATCCTTCCTCCTCCTCCTTCTCCTCCTCTTCCCAGCTGATTTTAGAAGGCTGTGACTCACCGACTCGGCTCGCAAGGAGACGCTCGCTCCCCGCTGGGTGCCGGCCGGCTGCTTGTGTTTTCCATGACAGGCTGGAAACGATGCTCCTTGTCGCTGAGAAATGTGTTGTCGATTATCGCAGGCGCCAACAGACTCCGAGCACATGGACGCTGTCGCCTGCATGCGCCAGTGCCGCTCGTCCCCACGCTGCAGGGGAGCGCAGGGCTGGCACTGGGGTTCAGCATCCTCTCCAAAACTTTCTCCCTTAGGCAGGGAGAGAAAATGTTGAGTCTGGGGTGGGGATGCACCGTAAGAGCGATCCAAGGCTGGAGAGACGCATCCCTCTCGGCACACACCATGTGTTGTCCCCAGCACTCCCGTGGCCCCCACTGCTATGTGAGGCTGGGTTTTTGCAGACCTGCAGCTCCGTTTTCCTCCTTGCAGGGCATTGCCAGTGCTTGCACAACACAGAAGGACCTTCCTGCGAGCGCTGCAGCCCTGGGTTTTATGGCAACCCCTTTGTAGGGCACTTTGATGACTGCAAACCATGCCCCTGCCCTGGCCGCTCGCCCTGCACCGAGATGCCTGGCAGTGGGGAGGTGATTTGCACCCACTGCCCTCGAGGGCAGCGAGGTGAGGCTGGGGATGGCTGGGTGAGGGGGGTGCAGGTGGCATCGGCATGGCCAGAGTCTCCCTACCTTTGCACCCTCCTTAGGAAAACGCTGCGAGCTCTGCGATGATGGGTTTTTTGGGGACCCCCTGGGCCTGAGGGGCCCTGTGCATCCCTGCGTTCCCTGCCAGTGTCACGGGAATGTGGATCTCAACGCCGTGGGGAACTGCGACTCTGTGTCCGGCCGGTGCCTGCGCTGCCTGTACAACACAACCGGAGAGCACTGCGAGAGGTGTCAACCGGGCTTCTACGGGGATGCACTGGCTCCCAATCCTGCTGGGAAGTGTGCCCGTATGTACATCTTCCCTGGGTCCTCCCAGTGGCAGAGGATGGAAGGGGGATGCCCAGCAGCTTTAGAAGCTGATGGACGATCCGGGTTGGCCCTAAATGCTCAGGAATGGCCTCTCTCCACCGCTATCCTTCCCTGGAGAAACCCTAGTCCCAGCCTCTCAGAGCCCTGTTTGATGGGGAGGATGTGGTCCTGCGCGTTGTAGGGGGGCTCAGCCCCAGTGCCCTATTCCTGCTGTCCCATCTGCCAGCCCCATGCTGGGATGTAAGCGGTATTTTATCTCCCACAGCTTGTGATTGCAACCCTGACGGCTCAGCCACGGGGCTGGAGGGCTGCGATCCCATCACGGGCCAGTGCCGCTGCCTCCCGCACGTGATGGGCAGAGCCTGCGAGCTCTGCCAGCCAGGCTACTACGACCTGCAGCCTGCCGTGGGGTGCAAGAGGTGCGTAGGGCACGGTGTGGGGCTGCACGAGTGTGGTGGTGGCTCTGTGTCCCCAGCTCTGGTCTCTGTTCTTTGCATCCGCTGCTCACTCATCACCCTTCCACCTCTTGGTGCCAGCTGCGAGTGCCACCCGACGGGGTCACGGGACAGCGGGTGCCACACGCAGACAGGGCAGTGCTCCTGCCAGCCAGGTGTCACTGGGAAGCAATGTGACCGATGCCACCACGGCTTCTTTGGCTTCTCTGCCAGGGGCTGCCGAGGTAACAGGGATGGGGGCTGCGCCTCGGTGCCAAAACCGGGGCTGGCAGCCGCGGCGTGACTCCTTTCGGCTCCCATTGCAGCCTGCAACTGCTCCCCGCTGGGCTCCATCACCCCGCAGTGCCATGAGAACAGCACCTGCCTCTGCCACCCTGGCTTTGTGGGCTACAAGTGTGACCGGTGCCAGGTCAACTTCTTCCTCGACGCCCCAAGCTCCCGCTGCCAGCAGTGTCCTGTTTGCTATGGGCTGGTGAAGGATGAGGTACCATCTCATGCCCTGCTGAGGTGGGCACAGCGCCGTGGTCCTTGCGCTGCTTCGCCATCCCGCTGTGTCCCCCAAAATCTTGCATGCAGGCTGATCGGCTGAAGGCCAGGCTGCAGGAGATGGAGGAATGGCTGCAAAAACCAGGCTGTGACACCCACCCGGGCCAGTCCCCCATGCTGGGAGATGTGCCCCGGGGAGATGGGCTGCTCAGCCCTCACCTGCTGCAAGGTACAGGGGACACCTCATCCCGTGTCACCCCTCTGGGGACACCCTGTGGGAGCTGTGACATGCTGGGTGGGTGCAAGGAGTTCCCAGGTCAGTGCTGGGTTCTGCATGAGTGATGGGGTGACCAAGAAAAGGGGAAAGCCATGGGGGGGACCTGCCTTTGCATAGGACAGAGCACCACAGGGATGCTGGCACCCATGAGGTTTTGGAGCATCACTGGGGGCTGAGCATTGGCACCTGGGTGCCCTTTGGGTGCTGCATCCCCGGGTCCCTCCTGAGCACCCGGGACAGCCTGTTTTCCCCTTTCATTAGTGGGCAGAAGCGGGGGACTTGGGCATGGGGCAGTTCCACAGGCAAATGGGGAGCCCCGAGTACCTCTGTGGATGATGTGCAGCTGCTTGTGCCACCCACAGGTGCCCGGGAAGCCCTCTCAGCGCAGATGGAGCTGCTGGCAGGGGCACTGGGCACCGCATGGGGCCATCTCGGCAATGCCAGCCAAGCCACCGGCTGCTCCGGCCATGGACCCCCCAAGACCTGTGTCCTGCTGTCAGAGATTAGAGCAGCGCTGGAGTCAGCACAGAGGCAGATCCTGCACGCAGCGGAGACTCTGGCTACCATGGTGCGAGCTCCCACTGGCTCTGGACTCCTGGCAGGGCTGGTGGGATGTGCAAAACTGGTGGGGTGGGATGTGACCAGCGCCATGGGCGAGTAGGAGAGCTGTGGGGGTACAGCCCTCCTTGCGGCTGAGTCAAGAGGAGCTGTTTCTCTTGTTCATTCCTATTTGCAGCCCTCTAGGAGGTTCTCGGTGCTGGTGGGGTCCAGGGGTCCCTGCTCCCTGCTGGGGTCTCACTGCCATTCTTACTGTTTCAAGGAGATTCCCCGGGATATCCCACAGCAGCCCACGAACTGGAGCCACTGGGCACTAGAGGCACGGGTGCTGGCTGAGAGGTGTGCTTTCAAGTCTGATTCTGGCACTTGCAGGCAGGGGACGTTGCCTAATCTATACTAATATCATGTCTCTGGGTGCCCTTGTCCCTGCAGCCACAGGGACGTTGCAGCACAGGTGGAGGCGGTGGTTGGGAGAGCGCTGCGTGCCTCCAACGCCAGCGCCGAGCTCCTGCGGAGTCTGCTGGAGGGGAATGCAACGTGGGAGGCGCAGAACGAGCTGGAGGCTGGGTGAGGGGCTGGCAGCAAGGGGAGAGTGGGCAGGAGGGCACCACAGCCACTTGCATCGTGGTGGTTTGGCACCTGCCCAACAGGGACACGATTGAGTCCCGTCAAACTCATTGCAATGTAGTGTTGCAAAGCAGAGAGACAGGGCTCTGTGCTGGGGGGGTTTCAGGCCCTTTCCACCAGCGTTTCCCCCTACATAGAATCATAGAATCACTAGGTTTGAAAATACCTTTGAGATCATCAAGCCCAACCATACCTGCCCACAACTAAATCATATCCCCAAGCACTTCATCTCCCCGTCTTCAAATACCTCCAGGGATTGAGACTCCACCACCTCCCCGGGCAGCCTCTACTAGTGCCTAAGAACCCTTTTGGTGATGAAATTCTTCCTAATGTCCAATCTGAACCTCTCCTGCACATCTGGAGGCCATGCCCTCTTGTCCTATCTCCTACCACCAACACCCACCTCACCACAACCTCCTTTCAGATAGCTGTAGACAGCAATAAAATCTCCCCTCAACCTACTTTTTTCTAGATTAAACAGCCCCAGTCCCCTCAGCCGCTCCTCATAAAGACTTGTTCTCCAATGCACATCCACGTCCAGGTCGCAAGCCATCATCTCCAACCTTTGAAGGAGCAGAAGGCCTTGGGTGACCACAGCATTCTGTCCACTTAGGTATGAGGAAATCCAGCAGGCGCAGGAGGAGCTGGGCTCTGGTGTGGCAGAGGTGGCCATGGAGGCCAGGAGAGTTCTCACAGCCGTGCAGCAGGCAAACACAGACATGGCTGAGAAACTTCTGCAGGTGGCCACGATGGGGCAGGTGAGCAGCATCCAAGCCAAGGCTCTTGCTTGCCCTTCTCCACTCCCCTTTTACCTCTTGGGCAGTGCTGCTTTCCAAGCTGGGAGATGCTCTCATGGAGCCTTTGGCATCCCTGACCCCCAGCAGGTGCTGCCGGCGCGGGTTGGAGCCCTGGCACAGGATGTGGCAACGCTGGAGCAGGCAGTGGAGGCACAGGAACCATCGGCTCAGCAAGCCATCGAGGCGTCCCACGCTCTGGCAGCTCAATTGCGCCAGGAGCTGCAGAAGACTCACAGCTTCAAGCAGGTAGTTGCTGCTTGCTTGTGTGGGGTGTCTCTGCAAAAGAAGTGATTGGGACCCCCAGTTCCAGCTGGAGCCATGGGCATGCTGGGTGCACCCCACCCAGGGCACCTTATCCATCTCCAGTTACCCCGTTACTGGAGGCACCATGCTTGCAGACAGCGGGTTGGAAGCAGATATTTTAGGATACATCTCTCTTCAGTCTCCCAGATCTCCCACTGACCTCACCTACCAAGCAGGACCAGGCTGGGTCCCATGTTTCCCAGCTGGCTGCATCTCTTTGCCCCCTCTCTTCATGCTTTTCTCTCCCAGCTGCAAGACCAGGCTAGTTCAGCTCACAGCACAGCCAACTCAGCCATCTCGCATGGAAAAACCGTGCTCTCCGATGCGGAGTTCCTCGTGGCCAGCTTGGAAGGTAAAAGGCACTGGCCAGAGCATCTCTGGCCACAGCTTGGCTCTCACCACACTAGCTCTGGGTGCCAAGGGGAGAAAGGGGCAGTTTAGTGATGGCTGGGTTGTCCCCACAGGCATGAAGAAGGTGCTGGGTCATCGGAAGGCTCAGGCTGCCCTGAGGAGGAGGATGACGCTTGTACGGGACAGGACGATGGTGGAAGCGCGGAGGAAGATTAAACAGGCAGAGAAGATGCTGGGAAACTCTTTGTCCCTCTCCACCACAGCCCAGAGGATGGCCAGGGAGGCCGAGCAAATCTCTGGGGAGAGTGCCAAGGTCTGAGCAGAGGGATGTGGGGCATGGCTGGAGGGGCAGAGCTCCAAAACACAGCTTCTGCTGCCCCTCCAGCACATGCCACCCTTGCCTGTGTGCAGACTGGAGGGATGCAGCCAACCTCAGCCTGGGAGCCAGGTGCTGTCCCCCTCCACGTCCCCAGGTGATTATTCCCATCCCTGTTCCTTTGCAGAGGGCACAGGCTGTGCTGCAGAAGAGCAAGCAAGCCCGCAAGCACGCCAGGCAGCTCGCCATGCGTGCCAACGAGACCCAGCAGGAGCTCTCCCGGCAGGAGCGTGTGGCTAAGGAGCTCAGGGAAGACCTAGACGAAGCACACCAGGTGAGCTGGGTCCCTTTGGGCAGGTTGTGTCCTCCAGAGCCTGGAAGGGGCTTTGTCCACAGCCCAAAACACAGACAGCAATTGGCTTTTGGGCTCCACTCTATGGGAATGCCTTGGGGATGATCCTGGGATCACCTCCCCTCTTCTGTCCAGCCAAGGGTCAACTGTGTCCCTGATCTGGGTGTCTGTCTGTGTTGGAAGGTGGGAACAAAGGTGAATGAGATGGCAAAAAGTCTCCAAGAAGCCCGGGGTTCACTCGTTTCAGACATCGAGACCCTGAACAACCTGCTGAGCAGCCTAGGTGAGCCCAGGGTGGGAGCGGATTGCAGGCTCCCTGGGAAGGGCCAGGCTGTCAGAGCCTTGGGCTCTCCTGCTTGGTGGAGGTGGGTCTCCTGCTTGCTGGCCATCCAGGCTGAGCTGGGTGCCCTTCAGATGAGATCACTCTGGATCTTAGCAAAGCTTCTTGAGGGGTCATGTCTTGAGGAAAACCGTCACGCAGAAGGAATTGGGGCTTGCTGAATGTGTGTGCTCAAGCCTGTTGTGGGGACACTGATCTTCCTTGGCATCTGCAGGAAGAGCAGGGCTGGGTCAAGGTCTCAGTCCCTTCGGAGCTGAGGGAGGTTCTCGGCTGGTTTTACTCCTTATTGCTGGTTGGTTTTGCTCCAGCTCCTCCTTTGATCCTATGAGTACATTTCTGAGTGCTCCAAGACTCCTGTGTCCAAGAAGTCTGCAAAGGGGTGGAAATCATCACCCATCTGTAAGACAGAGACGTGCCCAGGCCCTCCCTGGAGCCACAGTCCTATTTCCTTATCTGTGATTGCTGGGAAGGTGCAATGCCTCCATGCCCCACTGCACCCACTCCCTCCAGTGTGCCTGGAGCTGAGGGTCCGAGCCCCTGGAGCACATCCAGAGGCTCTCCTGCCTGATTTCTCGCACTCATCCATGTCCTCTCCCCTTGCCTAGGCAACCTGGACCAGGCTGCACAGGTGGATACGGTGCTGAGCGCTGGACAGCTGCAGCTGGAGCGGCTGTGGCTGCGCCTGGGTGCCCCGGGCACCCTGGCCGGCCAGCTCAGCCTGCTGCAGCAGGAGGCGGCGCGACAGCAGGAGAAGATCCGGGCATTCGAGAGTGACTTGGCTGAGATCCGGGCCGATAAGCAGAATCTGGAGGACATTTTGCGAAGCCTTCCCGAGGGCTGCTCAAAGTGACAGTGACAGGTCCCCCGCCACTGCGCCATCACCTCCGGGTGCCCCTGCACAGGGAACAGCAGAGCGAAGGATAACCTGCATTAACCAGCATCGATCCCTCTCGCTGCTCTTCACACTGCCCACCAAGCAATATCACACCCCAGGTCTTTATCTACACCAGCTCAGGCTCAGCATCCCTTGGCTTCAGCCACCAGCTCTGTCCTCAGGGATGGGGGAAAACCAGCTACCAGGAACCACCAACATTTCTGCGCAGGAGACGGAGCCATCACAGGGTTGATCTCTCAACAGGGAATGAATGAAGAACCATCACCACTGAGGACGGACAGCTTATCAAGTACCAAAGCTGTAACACACAGCAGTCCCTCCAGCCCCGGGAGATGGGAGAGGCTGTTGTGCACATTTTGGAAGCTGTTCCTGCTGCACAGCGCCCTGCAGAGTGATGGTCACATGCTGCGGTCACAGAGGTGCAGAGGTGAATTGTGGTGAAGCCGGGCAAAGAGCTGCACATCAGAGGACACACAGCTCGCCTTCTTCCCAGGGAATGGGAGCTTGGAGCAGGGAGGACTAAATTAGGGCCAAGCAGAAGCAAAGCTGGACCTTGAACCAGCTCCTGACAGGCAGATGGGGTGTCCTCTGCCTGCTGCAGGGTAAAAGCAGCTCTGCTCCTGCTCTTTCCCTGCTCCAGGGTAGTGCAAGGTTGCCACTGCCTGCAGCTCTAGTCTGTGTGTCCTGTCCCAGCTCAGCTTGGCTCACTGGATGCCACCAGGTCTGGCTATAAACCAGCCCAGGGGCTGGGTCGTCTAACAAGGTGCTGAGCAGGGAGGTGGGGGAGCTGACCCTTGCAGCTGCATCACCCCAGAGCCCCACATCAGCACCCACACACACCCTCCCCGCTGAAGAGACCTCGAGCTGGCTGGTGGCACCAGTGTGGGCTGGACGGGGAGCAGCTGGACAGGGCCAGCGCCTGCCAGTCTCACTCCCACTGGGCCACGGAGGTCAGCGGCTGTATCGCCTTTAAAGGAAAGGCATGTTCCTTCTCCCCAGGCTCCCAGGAGGGATGCTCTGTGGGGCCACACAAGCAGCAGAGCTGGGTCTTGCTCGGCTCACGCTGTGCTGGCTGTGCTGTGACTCCTGAAGTCACTCCAGTAAGACCAGAAAGGAGTCCCCAGGCTGCAGCTCAGGTCACTTTTTAACCAGTTTTACCTGCGTTCTTCTGCTCACAGTGCTGGAAATTGGGTTTAGTAAAATCTTGTAACACTGCATGTAAAACGGCTGCCATAGACATTGGTCACAGTGGTCTGGGAGTGACGGGATTTTCCTACCATGAACAAACCTCTCTCCCTCCTAATTCTGCACAAAAGCTGCCCCAGGAGCAGGGTGCTGGAGCTGGGGGGCTGCAGGAGCGTAGGGGCAGGGACTCCCCTCTCCCTGCCCAAGGACAGCTCTGCAAAAGCAAAACCGTGCAGCAGCGAGAGGCCGAGAGGCAGGGAGCCACAGCCACTTACTGCCTCCCTGGGAAGTCAATTACGTGTCTCCAATCAACACACAAATTTGCTGCTGTTAAAGAAATGTCAAGCCTCTGCCTTGCGCCTGCTGCTGAAAAAGCGGTTCATCCTCCCTTCTGCTCTCCTTCAAACTCTGGGTGTTTTTTCTTTTTTTTTTAGCTGGCAACACCTGCCTCGAGCTGTATCCATTAAAATTCCTTAATAGAATACGTAGCTGCCCATCTGGCTGAGTGCATGGCAGCAGGAGGGGACACGCGGGACCTGCGCTTGCAGCCTTCTCAAAGAGCAGAAGCAGCTGCTCCCGGGGTTGAAATGCAGCTGGCTCTGCGGTGGCGTGGGGCAGCAGCCTGACATTTCCTGCTAAAAACCACTTTAGCACAGGTCTTTTAAAAAAGGTGTCTAGCTGAGAATGCAGGGGGAGGGAGGGGACTGAGTGCAACTGCCCACATTATATCCTGGCTAGGATACATACTGCCTTGGTCCTGTCTGTCCTGCACTAAGTGCCTTTTCCTGATGCTCCAGGGCTTATCCAGCACCGACTTGGAAGCGGATACTTCCAAAAAGCACCTTGCAAAGCTGCCCTTGGAATCAGTGCTGGGTATGCGGGCAACCTGGGGTGGATCCCAGGGGTGTCCTGGGTTGGAGATGCAGGGGATGCACCCACCCGGGTGAAACCCAGGGGTACCCTTGGTTGGAGATGCAGGGATGCATCCACCCCGGGTGGATCCCAGGGGTGCCCTGGGTTGGAGATGCAGGGATGCATCCACCCCGGGTGGATCCCAGGGTTGCCCTGGGTTGAAGATGCAGGGATGCATCCACCCCGGGTGGATCCCAGGGGTGCCCTGGGTTGAAGATGCAGGGATGCACCCACTCGGGTGAATCCCAGGGGTGCCGTGGGTTGGAGATGCAGGGGATGCACCCACCCCAGGTGGATCCCAGGGGTGCCCTGGGTTGGAGATGCAGGTGATGCACCCACCCCAGGTGGATCCCAGGGGTGCCGTGGGTTGGAGATGCAGGTGATGCACCCACCCCAGGTGGATCCCAGGGGTGCCCTGGGTTGGAGATGTAGGGGATGCACCCACCTGGGGTGGATCCAGAGCAGCTCCCAGGGGTGCCCCGGGGTGGGGATGTGAGGGGATGCTCCCACTCTGGGATGACACTGTACTTGGCACTGGTGAGACCGCTCCTCGAATCCTGGGTTCAGTTCTGGGCCCCTCACCACAAGAAGGATGTTGAGGCTCTGGGGCGAGTCCAGAGAAGAGCAACGAAGCTGATGAGGGGGCTGGAGAAGAAGAGGAGCGGCTGAGAGAGCTGGGGGTGTTTAGCCTGGAGAAGAGGAGGCTGAGGGGAGACCTCATTGCTCTCTACAACTACCTGAAAGGAGGTTGTGGAGAGGAGGGAGCTGGGCTCTTCTCCCAAGTGACAGGGGACAGGACGAGAGGGAATGGCCTCAAGCTCCACCAGGGGAGGTTCAGAGTAGATATCAGAGAGAATTTTTCACAGAGAGGGTTATCGGGCCCTGGAACAGGCTGCCCAAGGAGGTGGTGGAGTCCCCACCCCGGAGGGGTTTAAAAGACGGGGAGACGAAGCGCTCAGGGATGTGGTTTAGGGGCAGATCGGCCTGGATGACCCCAAAGGTCTTTTCCAAGCTGATGATTCGATGTTTCTATGAGCCTGTGACACCGCAGCGGCTCCCGGGGCTCCCGGGCTGGGTTTCTCGGTCCCTTCCCCGTGGCCGGGGGCGGGGCAGGGCTCACCGGGGCCGGTCAGGGAGGGGGTCGCCCCGCCCGGCTCTACTTAAGGCGAAGGCGGCGGGAGCGGCGCGGCCATGGCGGCTCCGCGCCGGGCGGGGGCGGGGGGCGCGCGGCGGGCGGCGCAGGGCGGGCGGCTGGACGAGATCAACAAGGTGCGAGGGGGGCGCCCCCCGGCCCCGGCGGGACACGGGGGGGCGGGGGTTGGGGGGATACAGGATGGGGGGTGCGGGTATTGGGGGGATAAGGGACGGGGGGTGCGGGGATGCGGGGATTGGAGATGCAGAAAGGGGGATACAGGATGGAGGATGCGGGGATTGGGGGGATAAGGGATGGGGGATGCAGGGATTGAGGGGTAAGGGATGGGGGTGCGGGGATTGGGGGGATACAGGATGGGGGGTGCGGGTATTGGGGGATACAGGATGGGGGGTGCGGGTATTGGGGGGATAAGGGATGGGGGTGCGGGGATTGGGGATGCAGAAAGGGGGATACAGGATGGGGGATGCGGGGATTGGGGGGGTAAGGGATGGGGGATTCGGGGACTGGGGGGATAAGGGATGGGGGTGCGGGGATTGGGGATGCAGAAAGGGGGATACAGGATGGGGGGTGAGGGTATTAGGGGGATACAGGATGGGGGATGTGGGGGTTGGGGATGCAGAAAGGGGGATACAGGGTGGGGGGTGCAGGGATTGGGGGGATAAGGGATGTGGGGTGCAGGGATTGGGGGGATAAGGGATGGGGGATGCAGGGACTGGGGATGCAGAAAGGGGGATACAGGAGGGGGGCTGCAGGGATTGGGGGGATAAGGGATGGGGGATGCGGGGATTGAGGGGATGAGGAATGGGGATGTGGGGTTGCAGGATTGAGGTGGCAGCAGGGATTGGGGGGCTGTGAGAATTGGGGGGATAAGGGATGGGGTATGCAAGGATTGAGTGGATAAGGGATGGGGTCTGTGGGGATACGGGATGGGGGCAGCTGCAGGGATTGGGGGGCTGCATGGATTGGGGGTATGCAGGATGCGGGGCTGTGGGGATGCGGGGTGGGGTTGCGGGCAGCAGGGATGGTGGATGCAGGGTTGCAGGGTGGGGGCTGCAGTGGTGCTGGGTGGGGAGAGGAGGGAGAAGGGATGGGAATGGGGAGGTAGAAGGGGTTGTCCCCAACTGCCTCTGGCCTCTGGGGTTTCCGTCACAGACGGCTCTTTGCCCTCCACCACCACACAGCCCAGGTGGGTCCGAGGCAACAGGTTGCTGTGAAATTCCCTTTGGGAACGTGCTCCAGCAAGAATAGGAGCTTTTGTCCTCCTGGAGGGCTTCAACTTTCTCTCTGCTTTTTGATATCCTCCCCAAGAGTGAGGAGTTTCTGCTGCTTAGAAGAGCTGACTCAAGGCTTTCTAGTTCTTAATTTTGGATGAATGGGGAACCCAGAGCAGTTGGACGTCCCACAGGCCTTGGGCAGGGGGAATTGCAGCTCCTGGATTAGTGCAAAGTACACTGGGCTTTATGCCCTTCATGCTGAGGTCAGGCAAGGTCCTTTTCCCAGAGATTTGGGCTTGCCCCATCCCTTGCTTGGCATGGTCTGTGGGGGCAGCTCTGTTGGCATCGCTCCCAGCCAAGAGCGGTTCTGAGAGTGAAAAGAAGGTTTTAACCTTGAAAACTTCCAACGATGAGATTTCTCAGGTCATTTCTAGATGGGTCACTTGCTGTTGAAGCCAAGGGCACCTTGGTGTTACTGGTGGAGAAATCAAAGAGCTGCTCATGATGAGCGCCTGGAAGAGGTGGTGGGCTTGCCTTGCCCTCACATTGACTGGGCTATGAAAAGTGCCAGTATGTCCCTCCAGGTGAGGGTGAAACAGCAGAGGTGAAGGTAGGTCACTGGAGAGGGAATCTCATGGTTAGAAACCAGGAGGTGCTGCAGCATAAGACCAGGAAAAGAGGTGCTGCAGAGTAAAGTGCAGAGTAAGAGCACTTGGCTAAAAAGGATCCTTGAAACCTGCTGTTGGAAGGCAGACACAGCGTGCCCTGTGCCAAGGAGGCACGTAGGTGGGCATATTGCATCCCCCATAGCCAAGGTGTCATTGACCCTTGGGCTGAGGAGGGAAGGAGAGTGTTGTACCTTCTGCTGCGGTTTCTACTGCTGTGGAGCTTTCTCCCAGCATCACTGAGCACAGGGTGGATATGTGATCCTTCAGCTGGTAAGAGCTGTGGGTCTGAGTCTGGGAAGCTGTGATTCCCCGGGCACTGCTGCTGTGCCACAGGGCTAGGGGCTCTTCTTCCTGCCACGCAGGGGACAGGCTCCTATCTCTTCCCCTAAACAGCCATCATTTCTGGCAGGCTTTTTCTCTGGCTGAGGTTTGGATGGCAAAAATGAAACAAGCTACATAACTTCCCAGTGACGGAGGCTGGAGCTGCTTGTTCACATCCTTGCTGCCCTGTGTGTTGGCTCAGTGCTAGGAGAAGGGATTTGTGCAGCTAGAAATCAAGCTGCAGATGGCACAGGTAGTGGCTGCCCACAGATCCTGAGCAGCTGTTGTGTTGTAGCGGCTATGGGCAGCAAACCCTGCGCTCCTGTGCTTTGCTTGCTCTGCCAGCTCTGTGAGGGAGTTTGCTGGGAGCAGGCATGCTGCAAAGCAGCTCACACCTTCTTCTGACTGCAAACTGATAGATAAACCTCAGTGATGCTGTGGCTGGAGCCAGGGAGGGAGTTTTCACCAGCCCTGAAGAGCCGCAGGGCTGTGAATTAGTAAAGTGCTCCTAATAAAACCTATGAAGCCAAATTCCTATCAGGCCTAATCTCATTGTCTCATTCTAACACAGGGTCCCTCCCTGTTTTCCTGGCTGGTTTCTACCCCAGAGCTCTCGCTGGGATAAAGGTCTTTGGCAGGCAGCATCCTCAGTGCACACATGCTGCTGAAAGACGGTTGAGTCCTTGTATTGAATTCTCTCTTCCAGCCTGAAACGCTCCTCTGGGATCCCCTCTTGGCTTTTCCCCTCTTCCTGGGGAAAGGCAATCACATTGTTCAGCCTCGTGCATCAAGGTGGCAAGTCTAATCCAGCATAGATTAATTTCAACCTAGCTTTACCCTCTAATGCGCTGGGCTGCAGGGAAGGAACTCATCCTGCCGTTCAGGTGCTTGCTTCCCCCGTTTGGGGTAGGTGTGAGCATCCCTCAGCCCCTTCCAAGCCCCAGCAGGCAGGATGGCTGGTGTGGAGCCTCAACAGTCCAGTAAGAGCTTGGCCTTCTGGTTGGAGATGCCTTTTTGGAGAGGTTGGAAGGATCTGGCCTTGCTCAGGTTGTCTCGCAGGTAGCTGGGACTTGCGTGGCTGAATTTATTGGCTTAGAAAAGTGTCTCTGCCCAAGAAAGGCTGTTCAGGGCAGAAGCGGGGGAGAGGTTGGGGCTTATTTTTAAGCAGTTCTTATTAATAGAACATGACCCTTAAAATGGGAGCTTTAGCAAAGGGCTCTAAGGGGGAACTTAAGCCACTTGGGCTGAGTATGAGTCACTGGCCCTGGGGACTGAATTCCTGTGTGCTATTGTGAGTGTTTGCCTTATCAAAGTCACAGCCTGCTCCTATACAATGCGGAGGGTGGAATGCCTTTGAAACACGCTCCCCTGTTGCTTCCTTTGGCCTGGAGCAGAGCTGTGACCCTGCTGGGCTGTCCAACTCCCCTGCAGTTGAAACAGAAGGGGACTCAGTGCTAGGTGTGTGCACAGTGTCACCCATCCTACTCTCCTGCAAGAGCCTGTCCGACCCCTGGGCATGTATTTATGCAGTTGTCATGCATGAATGTAGCATTCTCTTTGATCTTCACCATTCTTGTGCTGCGTCTTGCTCCCAGAGAAACACAGCTGCTCTGCCCTCACAGACCCTGTCCTGCTGGGTGGTGTAAGCTGTCTGCTGCGCCTGAAAGCCAGGGACGAAACTGTGACCTGGTGGCCAGGAGATGCTCTGGCTCTGTTTTGGTTCCCAGGGATGTTTGTGCTTTCTACCGAGGCTGCTCAGTGGCAATAGCAGTGGGTAAGATGACTCTGCTCTCTGGTGACTTCTGCTGCTGGCTGAGCCCAGGTCTCATAGCTGAATTGGGCCTTTTGTGTTGGGCTGGCAAATGATACCCCTGGGTAGAAAAAACTGAGATAAATGAAATCGAGTTGGCAAAGGAGAGCGAAAGAAGGAACTGGGAACATTGCTTTTCACCTCAGTTCTCAATTTGAGTTGGTGTCCATGGTGATAAGGGAAGTTTGGGTCATGCTGGGCATGGTTTCTGGTGTCGCATCTGGAGTTTGAGGTGGGAGGAGGGTCACTTCTGTCCTAGTGTGCTTCCTACAGAACCTTGGTTTGGCTGCACAGCAAGGACTTGCCAAAGCAGTATTTAACTTGCAGTGAAGGTTTGAGGCAGTTGGACTCCATGAGCAGGTCCAGGCTCCTCTGTCCCAGTGAGGACGGAGGGAGTGGACTGAAGGGGCTCGAAGAGCGTGCAGCAGGGTTAGGGTGGCAGGTGGCAATCAAGCATGAAAGGCTCTGGGCTGGCAATGGCAGCAGGAACCAGGCTTAGGGCTGCAGTGCTTCCAGAGCTCCCTAGCAGCTCATTGCACCTGGGGACAGCTGGGTTTATCCTTCTGGAAGAAGTGAGAACGTGCTCTGGAGGCTGGAGGGCATTCACATAACTGGTGGCAATGTGGACTTCATGCAGTCCTGATGCCCTGGTGTCTGCAGATGGGACTTCTTCTAGGGAGAGCTGTCTCATGAATCACCAGTGATGCTGCCCCAGTACTACCAGTACCGGAGATCCTAATCTCTCAGGGACCCACTTCTGCTTTCTGTGTGAGCATGGGTAACAGTGGTGAGGAACACGTGCCCAGGGTGGGGAGCAGCCCCAGCCCTCTCTCCACTGGGGGGGTTTTCCCTCTCTCCACTGGGGGGGTTTTATCCTGGACAGACCATGCATAAGCTGTGCAGATGTTAATGATTTCTGCGCTGAAGAATGTGGTGTTGTTGCTGAACACAGAGTCATTAAGCTGAGCTGGGCTTGCTGGAGCTGGGCGGTGTGGGAGGGTAGAGACGGGAGTGAGACCCTGCAGCTGCCGGGGAGGGGAAGCATTGCTGGTAGGGCACAGCAGTAGACCTGGCTCTGCAAGTTGTGGTCTGTTTTCTCGGGTACCTGAAGGTTTTGAAGTGAAACTATGAATAAAAGTGACCAGAACTGACCCAAGAATCCTTCTCCAGTCTGTGCAGGGTAGAGGGAAAATGAATAGGCAGTTTGAGGGAGTGAAAGCCTGTTCCTTACCCCAAAATACTTGTCCCCTCCTGGATGCAGAGTGTTCTGCAAACTTGAGCTGTTCTGTTTGCTGGCCCTCAATTATCCAAGAAGTTTGAAATCTCTGAGATCAGAGTGCTTTTCGCAATAAATAGGAGCCCTTCTTGGGAATAAGTGCCCAATCCGTGTGCTACGTGTGCTTAAGCAGAGAGATAAGGGGAGTTGAAACCTTGGGTGAGCAAGAAAAGGGCATTTTGTGCAGTTATTCCAAAGGCGCATGGGGTCAAGCCCTCCCTCAATCTGTTGGTGTGAAATCTGAGACAGCAAGAGGCATTCCCCTTGCACTGGAATGTCAAGGGCAAAGTGTGGAGGGATTCAGCCCATTTTCAAGTTTCCTGGCACTGTTGCTCAGATGTGGCTCTCTTGGAACTGTGTAGGTCTTCTGGTAATGCTGCATTTGTACATGCCCTCTAGGATGTTTTCCTTTGTTTTTAACCTTGAGAATTCTATTTATTTTTTTTTCCAATTTTAGGAATTTCTCTGTGACCCAAAGTTCAGTGATGAAGAAGATCTGGAGGAGAAGTTGGCAGTGTTCAAAGGTGAGAATTGGAGGGTTTCCGTGTCCCGTTTCAGCCTATTTGCTCTGAATAGATTATTTTCCTCAACACTTGGATCTCACCAACCTGAGATCCTCTGCCAAGTGACTGGGCTGGGATGGATGCCTTCCCCTTGCCTGTGGGAGTTGGTGAAACTCCCTGGCGAGGTGGTTTTCCCACGTGAGCCTTTGTGCTTCCCCCACTTGCAGGGCAGGGACGTGTCACCCTGCAGACATCCTGCCTGGCAGCTGCTATTGCTGCAAAACCTGCTGCATGGGCAGAATCCCAAGGGGCAGCAAAAGAGGATGGTCTCTGTCTAGATGCCTCGACAAGCTAGCTGGTATAACGGATGATGCAGTAGCTGGAATTTTTTTTTTCCCTTCTTTCCCTCCCCAAAAGTTTCTTCAGTCTAGTCCTTCCTGAGCCCCTTGGTACCAGAGGCAACAGCAGTAACATGTCTCTAGTCCTGGCCAGATCTTAATTCCAGTGGATCAGCAGATCTGATTTGGGAGAGAGAGAGAGACTTAGATTTGGGCCATTTGCTGGGATGGGGGGTAGAGAAGCAGCTCAAAAGCCCGGGTGCCTCTGGAACTTCTCCCCAAAGTGGTCACAGGACAAGATTTGACAGGGCTGTGCTGTGTGCATCCACTTTCTTTCCACGCAGTGGTTGCAGGCAGTTGAGAAAACATGTTTTCTGTGTCCCACTGCCCTCAAGATTTGTCCTCAGCCAGGTTCTAACCAAACAAAGCCTGACTTTGCTTCCATTTCAGGTGTTGTCTGCTATTTCCCCTTGAATTTTGGTTTTTCAATACAGCATGGAAAAAGTTGGCTGGGGTTTTCTGATCCCTTACCCTGCTGGGCACAAAGGAGCCTCCTGTGCTCCCATCCTTTTTCTGTTCCCTATTGTATGGCCGTGGCTTTTGGCTGCAGCCCCGCATTATTTTTCCCATCACAATTGGGGCTCTTCAAACATTGCAACTGTAGGTCAGCGGCGCAGAAGTCCCTGTAACGAGAGCTTTTGGCATCTCCTCTTGCTGCCTCGTGAGTTTGCCTCCGTGGCCTGTCCTGCTCTCCAATGCCTCCTCCAGCTCCTCCAACAATCACTTTATTGTGTCACGATGGCTGGAGTGTTTCTTCTCTGCCGTCCTTCGTGCTGCCTTCCCCAGTCGAGCCTGGAGAGCTCCCGTGCAGTGTTTGTGTAAATGCATTTGTGAGAGGAGGGACCATGTGTGGTTTTGCTCCACCAAATCCCTGCAGCTGGGATGGGGGGGAGAGATGAATGTGTGAGCTGAGACTCAGAGCACGATGATGGAAAGCTGCCTCTGTTCTCAGTGCTTCTGGCTAGGTGTCAGCTGAGAAGAAAAGAAAACATGTACTGGGCACAGACACAGCAAAGCAAGGTTTGTGTCCCAGAGCACATGCTGGGGTGTCTGACCCGTGCCCAAGGAGGCAGCCGTTCATTGGCACAGGGTCACTACAGCGTGGCAGAGTGTGGGAGAGCCAGTTCCACATCAAACCTCTCTTTTTCTGCCCCGAAGCACATGTGTGACAGCCCTAATTTCATCTAGGATCAGTTGCTTAATGCTTGCAGGGAGACGTTTATTCCTGCCTGAAGCACAAACAGCTTTGGTTTGGATGCTGAGACCCAGGTGAAGACTTGTCAAGCCATTCCTCTGCCTGGAGCTGCCCTTCAGTCCAGTTAATCCAGCACTTTCCTGCAGAAGCACAGGTCCTGGGAAGGCTTCAGTGTGTGAAATATCTCTTCCCTTTGGGTTCTTAAGTTAGCCTGCCACTTCTCTGTTCATGCTTATCTGCTCGCTGGTGTCCCTGGAGCAGAGGCAAAAAGTCTTTTCCCTACGGGGAAAGGAACAGCCTGGGAGGTCTCACTTAATTTGGATCCTCTGAGCCTGTTCTGGGGAGTGAGTGCTGACTGCAGGGCAAGTGGAGATTTCTCCAGCTCAGCATGGATGGATGGTGGCAGCAGGCATCTTGCTCTTCTCATTTAGCAGAACTAAGATGATGGGGGGCCCCCTGCAGCGCTAGGAGCTGTAGGTCTGTAAGACAAATCCTTGCCTGAAGAGCTTAAAGTCTGAATGGTAAGCATCTAGCAAGGGAGGCTGGGGGGTGTGAAGCACACAGGTGTGCCATTCCAAGGGTCAGAAGCAGCACAGGACTGAAATCCTGATTTTCTGACTCAAATTAGTGCTCTGTTTGTTATGGCGTGGCAGCTTTTGTCCTGCAAAGCTAACCAGACCTTCTTGAGCAGGGCCTGCCTTTCTCTGAGGATGCTGGAATCGTCTGACTGAGCACTGTTTGATAGTGAGCTGGAAGGGCAAACAGCCTCCTCTGGCATAACTTGCTTCTAAGCGTGTTCTTGGCTTCACCCTCTTGCTGTGGTGCTTGAGCATCTCTTCTGGCAGGTGCTGCTCTGGGAATGGGAGGACTGTAGAGTGTCCCTTGCTATTGCAGGCAACTACATCATTTAATCCCCCTCCTAATCCGATCAAGCTTCATCTTGGGAGTGCCCAGGGTTTTGTTTTCCTTGCTGCTCCTTCTGGGAGGCTGTTCCAGAGCTTTGTTTTTCTGGCTGGAAACCTTTTAAAGCTATTCATAGCTAGCTGATATCTTGTTCTCCTGCCAGTGTTTTCCTTCAGCTTAAATGAAAAGTAGCCACAATTAAAGAGCACTTAACTCTAGAGCCTTGGAATTGAGATAAGGGAGCTAAGACCAGGTCTTGAGATGGTCTCTCTCTCTGAATTCTGCATTTGGCAGCATATCAATCTTATCCCCGAATCCTTTATTTTTGTGCTCTAAGCAGGTAGCCCTGCATACCCACTACTCTAGCATCCTGCTAACTTACTTCTGTGTCTCTTCCAGAGAAATACATGGAGTTTGACCTGAACAACCAAGGCGAGATTGGTGAGTGATGCAGGGATGCTGCTGCTGGGCTCGAAGAGCAACAGCACGCTGATGTGGTGTCTGCTGCTATACGTGCTGCTTCCCTCTGCACTCGTGTTGCTGAGGAGGAAAACCTGTGGGCTTTTCCTGTGTCCAGCCTTGCTTGGCTCTTGATTGCCAGCCAGGCGCTTCCTTGGCTCTCCAGCCCTGCCTCTCAGCTTCCTCAGTCTCTCCTCACCTGCTTCAAGATCTAAGTTCTTCCCAGTCCTGCTCTCCTCCTGAGTCTCTGCTTAGCTCTTCCACTTCTTTCTGCTCTAAATGCTTTTCTTCTCCCCTTTTCTCCACTGAAGGCTGCCTTCTCAATCCTTGGTATTTCCAGAGCTGGGAAGCTATAGGGCTTGCACAATCCTGGGTTTTGCTTGGCTTGAGGCAGAAGCTCTGTAAAACCATACACAGAGAAGCTCTTTGCTTTGCTGGGAGGGGAGTGGAGGGAAGTAGGGGACTTGGATGTGAGTCTGGCTCAGCTGGGTGGCCCTGGTTTGGGCTCACAAAGCACCAGTTACATCAAGACTGAGCCTTCTGCAGGCCTGGAGCTGACACCGAAGTGTGATCACTATGCTGCGCCCTTCCAGGAGGCTGCTGCCTTGCTCCCCTCCTCCTTCAGCCCCTGAGCTGAAATAAAGCTTGTGGAGAGCTGGAGGAGCCTGACTCAGGGCTGCGCTGCTGTTTCCAGGAGGGAAGGGGCCACAGGTCGCAGCAGGCAGCAGAGCAATGGAAGGAAATGGCCTGTGGCGATGGGCAGGGGCATCCGCTCCCCACAGCCTGTTTGTCTCCAGCTTTAAGCTTAGTGTTGCTTCCCCCCTCCCCTTCCTTGTGATTCTTGGCGCCATGCTCTAAGCTAAAGAGCAGTGTCCCCAGGCGTTTCTGGAGCACTTGGGGAGTTGTCCCTGTTCAGCGAGTGTGGTGCTTTTGTCTTGAACTGCACAAGTGGGCAGTGATGTTCTTTACTGGGCAGCACAGCAGTGAGCTATACTGGAAGGCTTCTCTTGGCTTTCAGCGACAGCTTAATGCTGCAAACCCTGGAGCCTGCAGGTGAGGTCTGAGGTGGGAACTTGCACCTGTATCCCTAGGGTTCGTCTGTGTTCAATGTGGTCACCTCCTGACAGCGCCGGTTACCTTGCTCTTGCAGATTTGATGTCTGTCAAAAGGATGATGGAGAAGTTGGGGGCTCCGAAGACCCACCTAGAACTGAAGAAGATGATCTCGGAGGTGACTGGAGGGGTTAGCGAGACCATCTCATACCAGGACTTTGTCAACGTGATGCTTGGGAAACGCTCTGCTGTGCTTAAACTGTGAGTGTCCCTGGGAGGGAGTGGAAGAGATGCAGCACTTGAGCTGGTGAGACCGAGAGACGGGACGCAGAAGTTGTTCTGCCTGGTGCAGGTGGAGCTGTGCATGTTTGGTGCTCAAAGAGGGGAGACAAGGACTCTTGTGAAGGGGGAGTTTGCGATGAGACAGGAGAGGGTGCCCATGCCAGGGCTGAGCACTCCCAGTGGAGCTGCCTGCTGTGTTAGCACAAAATTCCTCCCACGTGCTCCGTACAGAGCAATTTTCCCCCTTTACCAAGGGTGGGCATGCACTCAGCACTGTGTGACTTCTTTCCTTCTCTTCCCTATGGCTCTTGCTGGTTGTGGGAACACAGGCTTTTCCTGTGAATGGTGGCAGGACTTGAGCAGTGAATGACAGTCCTGCCAACACCAGTAGTTCTGGCTCCTGTTTCCCCCCAGGATGCTCCCTCCCTGCCTGATTTTGGAGAGAG
The DNA here is from genome assembly GCF_032191515.1 of Phaenicophaeus curvirostris. Lineage (NCBI taxonomy): Eukaryota > Metazoa > Chordata > Aves > Cuculiformes > Cuculidae > Phaenicophaeus > Phaenicophaeus curvirostris. The sequence continues at coordinate 8,099,611 of NC_091411.1, forward strand.
GACACATGCCTGAAACAGCTGGCTTGTGCTGGGAGAGGTTTTCTGCGGTACAGGCTGCCAGCACCAGCCTCCCACGGCCCCCTCTACCCTCTCAGCAGGGCTCTGAAAGTCCTGCTGTAACAAATGGCTTCTGAGCACTTGCTTGGCTCCATCTCGACCCCATTGAAGCCTGGCTTTTCCTTTCACAGCCACAGAGGCTGGCCCTACTTTTGTCTCTAACCACCCTGAATAGAGCTGCTCCTCTCCATCCCCCTTACCCCTTTTTGAAGGCAGCTTTAAAAATGCAGCCAGCTCAGTGCAGGATGGGAGGAAGGCTCTTGCTCCAGCCTCTCACGTGTTCCCTCTAAGCCAGTAAATGCTTGCTGGCAATGAGTCTTTCCTCTCCCCACTGAGTGCCCTGTGTCTGCATGTTGGAATGCTTCTCTTCCAAGCATGCACAGACTTCTGATACCCCTGTTCAACCTTTCTTCTCAACGACCTGCAGCCTGTCCCATGTCTTCCATCCTTCCTCCCAGCTACAGCAGCTTTCACAGACGGGTCCCTTCTCTTGCTAACAGACACCCCATTGTCTGTTGGGCTCTTTAGAGCAGAAGCAGAAATGTAAAACTTGTCCCAAGAGCAGTGCAGTCCTTTGATCCGGCGTGGCAGCTGGCATTCCCAGCGTAGCTGCAGTCCTCAGGGAGGAAGACAGTGCTGGTGACTGCAAAATGCTTAGGATTCCTCTAGCTAGTGTCTTGCTCCTGGTGACTGCCCTCTTTCCTGGCTGTGATTGCTGTTGCATGCTCTCTGTTGGCTTTTGAGTGTTCTGCTGTGTGGTTATGTGCAGGGTGGGCCAGGGACCGTATCTGCTTTCATGCATCAGGAGAACTTGGCGTGCAGCATGTGCTCAGGGTATTTCAGAAGTGGCTGTCTAAATAAAACTGTGGTAATCCACTGAGCTCTGAGAGGGAAACCAGCAGAGGTTTGGGAACCCACTCCTGGAAGCTGCTGGAAAAGCAGAGCTGCCTGCCAGGCTGGCAGCATTGCCCTCTGTGGGCTTTCTCCTCTCTGGTAATTATCGGATGCCCTTTGTGTAGAAGGCAGAAACTATTTTCCAGCAAGTAAGATAATCCCATTCCCCAATGGCGGGTAGAGATCCACCTGCTGTTTTCATTGGTATTATCTGTTGTGTTTTGCAGGGTCATGATGTTCGAAGGAAAAGCCAACGGAAGCAACCCAAAACCTTCTGGTCCACCTCCAGAGAGAGACATAGCCAGCCTCCCTTGAAGAGGACAGGCTGGAGGATTGGCACTGTTTGCTTTGCTGGCCTGTAACAGAGGTTACCCATGCTTTGTCACTCTTTACTGTGGACAGTCCTAGTTTTTGACTAACCTGCCTTAGAGGAACAGCAAGGGAAGCTGGAGAACCCCAGCTCACGTCTTTCTGCTGCGTCCCTTAGCCAACTTGATTTGTTAGAGAGAAGCTGTAGCACCAAGTGTAATGTGAGACCAAAAAACCCAGTCTTGTGATCTTACTCTTTCCTCTGCCCTTCCCGCATTTCTCAGATGAAGAGCTACTCTCCTCCCAGTGTTTCAATTCAGAGCTGTGCTTGTCCTGATGGGTTCCTAAAGGGCCTTGCTGCCAGACATCGAGCGCTTCTCTGGCAAAGCCCTTGGCAGCAGCTTCATGGGTGAAAAGAAATAAGTGCCTTCTCTGCTCTGTCCTGTGCTTCCTGACTTTGAACTAGTTCTTCCCCTCCTGACCTCACCGAAACACCAGTCAGGTTCACTGCACGCTAGGTGAATGTGGGAAGGTGCATGGATGCCAGAGGTCTGCCTGCAGGCTCCTTAAGCTTGGAGGTGGGCACGGCTGACTGCAGGGACAGCTTCCAGCTGCTCCATGGGTTCCTCCTGCATTCGGATCTCAGCAGGTCCAACACCACAAGAGAGGATGACTTAACTTATCTTAGGGACCCCCTTCCTGGTAAATCTCTACTTGGATCCGATCAGGAGTGCAACTTCTGAAGGGGTGGTTGGCTGTTCTGTCTGTCGGGTGAAGAAACAAGCCTACTGGTGCACATTTGCAGCCCCTCAGGAGGGCCCCTGGGAGATTAAACCCTCAGGTGAAAGGGGAAGCTGGGTGACTGAACTGTGAGCCCTGTCAGACCAGGGCAGATGAGGATCTGTCCTCATGCAACTGCTCTGCCCCTCAGATTTTGCAGACATCCCTGTATGTGTTTCAGCTTCGTCCCCTGGGACTATTGGGTACGTTTCCCTGATGGATGAGCTCTCAAATCTGCAAAATAGGAATGGCTGTAAGTGTGGAGTATGAGCTGGGATCCAGATGTAGCTGGGACTGTGCTATCCACACTCTGGTTATTGTGGTGATTCTTGCTCTATACGAAATTTCTGGAATCCAGATGTTTGCTCTTTGCCCTTTTCCTACTCTTTTCTTAAATATTCTTGGCAGCTTTTAACTTTTTAAAATCATGGTTTAATAACTAATTTTTTAAAGGAAATACAGATGATTAACTTTACTAGGCTGATTGTTCCTGCCAAAGGCTGCACTTTTAAATAAATAAAGAAAAAAAACCAAAACCCAAAACCAAACATTCTTACTACTGTTTGCATGAAAACCAAAACTGTACTGGAGAGAAAAAAAAAATATGAGTAGAAGCAGCACCAGTCTACTTTAAGGACTGAAAATAAATCTTCTGAAGCTACGCTCTGTGCCAGTGTATTTAGTTTAGCTCCTCTGAAGCCTGGTCCATGTGATTGGTTGCAGATTAAGCAAACTGGTTTTGAAGTCTGTTAATATAAAACCCTAAACAGATCCTAGCGATAGGTTTGGACTGTCTTGATCTGATCTTTATCTTTAATAACTGACCAAATGCCATGGAGTTTGTTACAAAATGCAGAGGCCACCTTCTGAAAGCTGTCTCTTATTTTTTTTTTCGACTTGCTGAATTCAAGCAGGTGGCAGTGTTTGTTTTAAAGAATAACTTGTTTATCAAGAGCAGACACTTGTAATGCTTCTCCTGAAGGAGTATTCTTTTTTTTCATCCTCTCTGCTCTTGAAGCAGTTGCCTGAGGTTCTTGTCTGATGTGAGTTATGAAAACAGAGTGCAGGCTTCCTCTGGGAACAACTGGGTATACTTTTTCCATGTGTTCCTCAAAAGGACAAAGTTGCCCTTAGATCACTGTCCTGTGTCTGCCTCGGGGGCAGCCCAGCCAGAGGAGATTTCCCAAGTGACAGGGGACAGGACGAGAGGGAATGGCCTCAAGCTCTGCCAGGGGAGGTTTAGGCTGGACATTAGGAAAAAAATTTTTCACGGAAAGGGTAATTGGGCACTGGCAGAGGCTGCCCAGGGAGGGGGTTGAACACCTTCCCTGGAGGGGTTTAAGGGACGGGTGGATGAGGCCCTGAAGGAATGGTTGGACTCAATGATCCTGTAGGTCTTTTCCAACTTGGTGATTCTATGATTGCCTCCCTGCCCAATAGACACCTCCACCTGCCCCAGAGATGCCCCCCAAAATAGCCCCATTGCCCCCCTCCAGGCCCTCACATAGCCCTGCAGCCTTAGAATCATAGAATAACCAGGTTGGAAGAGACCCATTGGATCATCAAGTCCAACCATTCCTATCAATCACTAAACCATGTCCCTCAGCACCTTGTCCACCCGTCCCTTAAGCCCCTCCAGGGAAGGTGACTCAACCCCCTCCCTGGGCAGCCTCTGCCAGTGCCCAATGACCATTTCTGTGAAAAGTTTTTTCCTAATGTCCAGCCTGAACCTCCCCTGGTGGAGCTTGAGGCCATTCCCTCTCGTCCTGTCCCCTGTCCCTTGGGAGAAGAGCCCAGCTCCCTCCTCTCCACAACCTCCTTTCAGGGAGTTGTAGAGAGCAATGAGGTCTCCCCTCAGCCTCCCCTCTTCTCCAGGCTAAACACCCCCAGCTCTCTCAGCCGTTCCTCATAAGGCCTGTTCTCCAGCCCCTTCACCAGCTTTGTTGCTCTTCTCTGGACTCGCTCCAGAGCCTCAACATCCTTCTTGTGGTGAGGGGCCCAGAACTGAACACAGGATTCGAGGAGCGGTCTCGCCAGTGCCTTGTCCAGAGGGAGAAGAACCTCCCTGGACCTGCTGGTCACGCCGTTTCTGATCTAAGCCAAGATGCCATTGGCCTTCTTGGCCACCTGGGCCACTGCTGGCTCCTGTTCAGTCGCTGTCAACCAACACCCCCAGGTCCCTCTCCTCCAGGCAGCTTTCCAGCCAGACTTCTCCTAGTCTGTAGCACTGCAGAGGGTTGTTGTGCCCCAAGTGCAGGACCCGGCACTTGGCCTTGTTAAACCTCATGCCATTTGACTCTGCCCAGCGGTCCAGCCTGTTCAGGTCCCTTTGGAGCCTCCCGACCCTCCAGCAGATCAACACTTCCACCCATTTCTATGACTGTATTTCCAAGGACGGGGCAGCCATGGCTTCTCTGGGCAACCTCTGCCACTGCCTCCCCACCCTCATCATAAAGAGTTTCTTCCTAACGTCTAAGTCTTCCCCGTTCCAATCTAAAGCCATTCCCCCTTGTCCCATCACTCCATGTCCTTGCAGAAAGCCCCTTCCCAGCCTTCCTGCAGCTCCTTTCAGCGCTGGAAGCTGCTCTAAGGTCTCCCTGCAGCCTCTCTTCTCCAGGCTGAACAACCCCAACTCTCTCAGCCCCTTCTCATAGCAGAGGGGCTCCAGCCCCCTGGTCATCCTCTCAGTTCCACAGAGAGGGACACGTTTATTAAACACCTCGCCATGAAGCCGCAGCTGGAGGACTCGGCTCCCCGCGCACCATCGAGATGCGCGGCCAGAGCGGTCCCGCCGGACGACTTACGCCGCCGCTGACCATCGAGACGTGCAGCCTAGAGCGGTCCCGCCGGAGGACTTAGGCCGCCGCGGACCACTGAGAGGTGCGGCTTAGAACGGCTCCGCCGGAAGCGGAAGTGAGCGCGGCGGCGAGCGCGCGGAGCTTTCCCGGGGGCTGCGGGGCTGGCGGCGTCGCTGCCATGGGGGACGACATGGACGTGATTCCGGAGCGGGAGATGAAGGTGAGGGGCGAGCTGCGAGGGGACAGCCCGCGGGGTGGGACTCGGGCGGCAGGGGGGTTGGTGGGGGCGCTGAGGGGCTGGCGGCCCGGGGTGCGGGGGGGTGAGTATGAATGTGTGCGGTGGGGGGGTGTCCACGGGGAGAGTTTGTGTCTGGGTGTGTGGGGGCTGGAGGTCTGGAGTGGGGAGGGGCCTAGGGGTGTTCAGGGGGGTGCTCGGAGGGGAGTCTGGGTCTGCGTGTGGCGTGTGTGGGTCTGGGGAGGGTCTGGGGCTGTGCGTGGGGTATGTGGGTCTAGGGGGGTGTCTGAGTCTGCTTTTGGGGGTGTGTGGTGGGGAGGAGCGTGGGGGATTTAGCGTGTGTGTCGGTGTGTACGTTGGGGTTGGTGTCTGTGGGGTGTGTGTGTCTGTGTTGGCTTAGGCCATGAGGGGAATGGGGCTTCAGGCTTCTGGAGGGCTTCATCTGGGTTCTGGGGGGGTGACAGGCTAGGGGAAAGACTTGCTGTGGGGCTGGCAGGCCAGTGGCGAGGGCAATGTTGGCTCGGCCTTTCAAGGCATTTTTGGAGAGACTGTGGAGCTCTTGAGGCCTTTTCAGCAAGGGTTTGGTGCAGCCTGTGGGGTGCAAGAGGGAGGGGCTGGCTTGGACTGTGGTGGAGTGGGTCTTGGTAAAGTCCGGGGGAGAAGAAACAGTGGGAGGATTGGAGGAACCTAATTTTGGGAAAGGAGCGATGTGTTTTAGTGCTCCTGTTAGCATGCCTTCTGCTGGAATTCTGGTTTTGGGAACAGTATGTGAGGATATATGCTGTGGGACACTGTAAACTGGCGTCTTGCAGTGCGTGCCAGCCTAGCCTGTTGCGGCGTCTCCTGGGGTGTTACTGTGAGGCTGTGGAAGCGGGGACATGAGGGGATGGATTCCTGAAGCCCATGAGGATCTCTGTGCAGCTACTTTCTGCTCAGGCACTTTCCAAAGGCCTTGAGATGTGCTAGGGGAGATTTAAGTTGGGTATTAGGAGGCCTTTACTGAAAGCATTGGAATAGGCTGCCCAGGGAGGTGATTGTGTCGCCATTCCTAGAGGGTTTAAAAGAGGAGTAGATGTTATACTTGCGGACAGTAACTTGGAAATAAAACTTAGATGCTTGATTTGAGTTACTGGCATTAGATCAAGTGCTCCATTTCTGCTTTGTTCACTTCTCTTCTTTCTTCTGTATCTGTTGGCTAGTTTTGGTGTGTTTCTGAGGAGATTAGATGTCCAGGACAGAGTCACCCTCTGTGGGTTTTATGAACATGGGGCTGGATAGAAAAGAGATTCTGCCAATGGAAAAAATGTAGTGTGATCTCAGTCTGTCTTAGATGAAATGGAAAATGTGATGGACAGTGACAGCGTGAGTGGAGATTCTGCCTTGACAGGTGTTTTGCAGCTTTTGTGGAGAGGCTTTTCAACTTACTGTCTTAGAAGAACTGAAGTGCTCTATTCCTCTTTGCCAGCATATGTACAACTACTTCCTAACTCTTTCACAACAGGATTTTCAGTTCAGAGCACTGAAGAAGGTTCGCATCTTTGATGCTCCAGATGATCTCCCCAAAGAACGCTCCAGTCTCCTGGCAGTGTCTAACAAATATGGGCTCGTCTTTGCGGGTGGAGGGACCAGCCTGCAGATCTTTCACACTAGAAATCTTCTCATGCAAAACCATCAGGGAGAGGATCCCAATAAAATTGGTAAGACATACTCAAGCTTCATGGTCTTTGCAGAGACAGCTTGACGTGGATTTCCATGATAGGTAGCTCCTGGCTTCTGACACAGTCCTGGTCGTGCTCTTCCATGTGTTTCACATTGCCATGTTTTGTGTAAGAGAGCAGGAACAATATTTGTTGTTCCTCTAGCTAAAATGAAGTACTGTTGTTTGGAGCAGGATGTTGTTGTCACCAGGATGCTCTGTGCTGGCTCCTGTTTAAGTCATTTGTGTCATTTGTGTTTGGCCATCCATGTTCAGTGCCGTGCAATGAGGTTGTTTTTTCCTACCTGAGAACGTGCCCCTTTCCTTGCAGCCGTACGCTGTCCTGGTAGCTGCTGTTTGAGCTTCACCCTCTGTATTCATCAGGCATGTGTGTGAACAGAGGGACAGAGTTCTCACACTGAGTTATCCACTCTGACTAAATGTCTGATCTGCAGGAGAAATAGCAATCACTGTTCCACCACCTAAGTGCAAAATGGTGTTTGTTCTTTTGTCCACTGTAAGTGTACAACCAAAAATCTGTCCACGTATTTTCCCAACAGGTTACTGAGGAAGGAAAGTGGAATTTTCTTTTCTTAGGAACTTGACATCCCTTGAGATTATATTGATAGAGATGAAGAGCTTTCCTTTCCCTCAGTTTTCCACGTGTTAGCTTTGACAGCTGCTGTTAATAGGACCAGTGATTTTTGCATAAACTCGCTTGAATGGTATTGTTTTACAAGAACAATTCTTGCTGTTTAAACTTGTCCCCTTCATTCTGTCTTCATTGCTTTTTGTGTTTCAAGTGGAGAATGTTCAGAGTACCTTAGTTCCCATGAAGTTTCCTATGCAGCACCTGGCTCTAAGCTGCGATAATCTCACGCTGTCCGTCTGCATGATGTCCAGTGAGATCGGTTCCTTCATTGGCTTTTATGATGTCCGCACGTTCTTAAACCAGGTAAAGCAAATGCAAAGTGGATTTGGTTTTCTGGGCTCTTTTTTGGAATACAGCAGGAGAAGCAGAACTTGGGTGGGATTTTGTCTGTTTGAAGGATGTGTCTTGTGAACAAATTGTTCAGTAAACTCAAAATCTGCATCTTATTTCTGTCGGTCATTAAGTTATAGAAAGGTGAAAACTGCTTTGAATTATGACTTTGAGAGATCTTGGTTTTGACGCCACCTTTGACTGTCTCAAGTATTTCTTTACTAAAAGGCAAAGCAGCAGAAACGTGCGTTTGCTTATCACAAACTGGCCAAGGACTCGGGAAGCACAGCAACGGTCAACGACCTGAAGTGGAACCCCACTAGTCCTGCTATGGTGGCCATCTGCCTGTCGGATGGCAGCATCTCTGTCCTGCAGGTCACAGACTCTGTGAAGGTGTACGCCACGCTGCCTTCCTCTGTAGCCGTTACATCTGGTGAGTGGCAGCCTTGGACAGCACACGGGATGTTGAATTCTGAAGAGCAGAAGCAAACTGATAGGTGTAAAAAGACAGGCTGTTTGTCTTGGAAGGAGGCTTGAAAAAAAAAAAAATCCTTCATGAAGAGGAAGGATTTAAGCTCCCTGAGAAAATGTGTTTTAATATAACTGCTCTTTCTCAGTTGTTTGGAGGAGCTGCATCTTGTGAATTAGTCACATGTGCCCACCTCTGGTTTGTGCTGTCTCAGGCTTCCTTGGAAATGACAAATAGGAGTTGTCGTCTGTTGGTTTTTAATCTGTGCAGCCTTGATTTCTCCATGACAGGATTACTTCCTGATTGTTTAATTTAGATTCATGGGTTTTTTTTGCATTGGGGGACGGGGGAGTGGGAAATGCAGTTTTAATTTATTGGCCCTGCTTTTGTGAGACCTCCGCTTCCTTAGTGCTAATGAAATTCTCTTTTTTACTTAGTGTGTTGGAGCCCAAAGGGAAAACAACTGGCTGTCGGGAGGCAAAATGGCACTGTGGTGCAGTATCTGCCTGTAAGTATTGTTGTTAGGAAGGCCTTATGTGTGTTCACTAGTTTGCAATGTGCTTTATTTTCTTTGCATCGCAAACTATAGAATTAGGTCAGGTGGCATGTGGTGTGAGCCATGGGAAGCTGCCCAGCCACTTAGGTTATATTAAAGTGTCTTAGACTAATGCTGGGTTTAGTTTAAGATTCTCATTTGCCACTTAGAAATCATGATTTCAGAGTGGCATGTGGTGGGGGTTGTATAGTTAGTCACTCTAAACCAGTTCTGTGGGCTCTCTGCAAATCTTGGCTTTGCTTGGTGTCTTTTTCTGTGTATTTAAGAGGAATTTTGTTTGCAGAATCTACAGGAGAAGAAAGTAATCCCTTGTCCTCCCTTTTATGATTCGGACAATCCTGTTAAAGGTACATCTCTTTATTTCTTTTCAACTTGTTTTCTCTTTTAAAATATTTTTACTCATTCCTCATAATTTTATTTTTAGTTACAGCAGCTGTGTACTGCACTGGTTAGGTAATTGCAGTGTGATTTTTAAATATTTGGGTAAAAAGATAATTATATACTTTATCTCTGGGTTGTGTAGAAAAATTACCAGTCAGACAGGGTTCTTTTCTATTTCTAGAAGGTTTTAAGTATACACTTTGCAAGCTATTTTTTGCTCACGAATATGATAGACAGTACTGTCACAAGTAATCTTCCTTTAGCATGAGGATTTCTGGATATAAATCCCATTCTCGTATTCTGTGTGAGTTCCAGCTCATCATTTTGCCTCTTCAATAAAATGTCAAAGCAGTAAGTTTAGAAAAGCAGAAACACTTTATTTGGTTATGCAAAACATCGCCCGTGTTTGACAACCCTGGCCTTGTCTTGCCTGTGATATCAAGCAAGTCTCGAGCTGCTAATGCACATTCTTTTGGTTTGCGTATGAAATTTTTGGGGTCAAATAATTATTCCTCTTAATAAGGTTAATGTTCTGCAGACAAATCATTGAAATGTTTTATCTCGGTAGTTTAGAAGATAGTGAGTCCTTGTTTGTGTGTTGTTTTACTTTTGTTTGCCATGCACAGTTAAAATCAATATAGAAGGAAGTCTCATTCTGAAGTGTTTCTGGCTAAGGTATTTGTTCTCTTTCAGTTTTGGATGTCCTTTGGATTGGCACGTACGTCTTTACTATTGTATATGCAGCGGCTGATGGGACACTGGAAACGCCTCCAGAAGTGGTTGTAGCCATATTGCCTGTAAGTGCCTGCAAGTCAGAACAATAGAAATGTTTATTGCTTGTTCTTGGCTCGTGTATTACGATGGCAAGTTGCTTTTATTATTCACGTTGACATAATGTAGGATTAGAGTATGGTGCTACTGTAAATCATGGTTTTGGAGTTGGGAGGATTGAGTGGATGGAGCAGTATCCACTTGAAAGCCTATCAGTAACCTATGACATGAAGACAATTTAGCCTCTGAAATAAACACTTGGGAAGAATACCTCATCTGATGTAGAGTCCTGATGGTCTTCTGTTTGTTAGGTTAGGGAGAGTTTCAGGCTGCCTGATATGCGCTTATGTAGTATCACATTATTTGTTGATGTTGAGGTGTAAACTCTCTGGTAACCTCTTTATTGCCAGTTGGAGGAGGGGTTTGATTTGTTTGCTTTGTTCTTTGCTTTTCAAGTTGTCTCACAATGCCTTTTCTTCTTTAAAGAATGTGGCATTTATTGGTGTACCCTGATGCAGTCATGTTTATGGGGGATTACTTGATTTCTGGAAGGTAAATTATCGATGTTGGTCTTGCAGAAAAAGGAAGAGAAGCGACCAGAGAAGTTTGTGAATTTCATGGAGCCTTGCTATGGGAGCTGCACGGAGAGACAGCATCATTACTTCCTCAACTATGTTGAGGAATGGTGAGTGGCAGGAATCACAGCAGTCTTTTTTCCTTCTTATGCATGTCTGACTGGTTGATGCTTCTCAGTATGTTGTGTTCTTTCCTTTTGTAAACTATTTAGTACCTGAATATGAGACAAAAGAAAGACCTATTTTGTAAAGTCTTTGTGAAGTACCTGACATGGACCATCATTATTTATGACAATAGAGTGACTGTCAGATGGTTGGTTGCCAAAGGGTTTCAGCCCTTGGTGAATGGTTTTAAAGAAAAAAAAAAAAAGAATGTACAGTGATGTAGCAGATCATGTTTCTGTCATCTTGGGAGGACAAGTCAGTTTCATATTGTTATAATTGTATTCGCATTTAGGAATTTGCATAGGTGGTAATAAATCATGGAGCTGGGGACCTTGCCATGAATTATCATGTTGGTTTTAACCCATTTATGTCCGTACTTACAGGGACCTTGTTCTGGCAGCTTCAGCAGCTTCCACAGAAGTCAGCATTCTTGCTAGGCAAGGGGATCAGGTAATATTTTTGTTCCTTTTTACATTTGTGCATTTGTTCCTCCTCTCTATGCAAGACCTGGAATACAGTGAGATGGTATATTTTTAAAAAACACCCCAAAACCTAACAAAACCCTTTCTTTTTACATCTGAGTTGCGAACAGAGTATCAGAAGTCAGTTTTTAATGATTCGCTTGGCAGTCTCAAAATTTGGTCAAGCTCGCTATAATGAAATGATTCTATGTGAGGTCATCAGTTGCAGTTAAACATTAAAACTGTCCGACCTCAACTCTGGTGTGCAATGATGTGTGAGAAGTCACGCGCAAATCTGTGAAGTGCCCCGATATTTCTAGCAGTTGCTGATCTGAAACTTAAGTAGATGCCTTCTAGCTTTTTTGCAGTCTTATCTTTCAACTGTAGCAGGCTGGAATTCTGAAGAAAGCTGATCACAGGATAGCAGTGATCAAAATAATAACCTCTTTGCAGAACTGGGAATCGTGGCTTTTGGAGGATTCCAGCAGAGCAGAACTTCCCGTGTCGGATAAGAGCGATGACACTCTGCCTGTTGGTGTTGCTGTAGACTACACCAGTAACATGCCTATCCCAATCAGTAAGTCTTATTCTTGTGGAATCATCCAATAATAGCAATATATGGGATATTTCTGAGGGGTAGCCTGGTACTGGGGGTTCTGGGAGACCATTCTGAAAGCTGAAAGGGACATCAATACACATCCTGCCTTTTTATACCAAGCCCACAGCATATCTGGGCTTATTTCTGTGTAAGGATTCAAATGGCAAAGCGTTAAATACAGTTCTTCCTCAAAGCTTTCAGCAGCCTGGGATACTACACTAGCAGACACGGCAAACAAAGCACCTGAGTTATGTCTGTCTTTTACAGAGCCAGGATAATAGTGAGTGTAAAGGAGTCGTATTCTAACACCAGGGATTTGGGGTTGCTGTGAGCTTTTCTTTATTCTTGTAGCTTATGTCGTTTTGCAGAACTGCTTTGTATGAAGTGCATTTGCACTGATCTAAAGGAGAAGTGGGTTAGTTTCAAAGCCAGAAAAAGCAAAGATCATTGAGGTGAACGCATAGTTTTCAATTCTGCTTTAAAGCACAGAGCCTGTATTGGCTGAACCCTGCTGTGCTCTACAACTCACCAGCTGCATTATTGCTGTACCTTCTGTGCTGCCTAAAGGCGCTTCAAAGCACCTTGTCAGAGGCTGCAGCTGAAGATAGCTCTGAACTATTGTGTTGTACCTTAGTGAATTCTGAAAACTCTCGCTTGAAACCCAGAGACAGATTGAAACAGAGATGCCTTCAGGCAGAGTGGAAGTCAAGAGTTCCTGAAGAGCACAGGAGGGTGCCGATTAACTGAGAACTTTACCCAAATGAAAATTTACAGTACAGAATTGAGGTCAAACTTTGTGCTTTAATGCAAAATTGAATTAGAAGCATTTTCTCTGCTAATCTGTATGGTTATTGGATTAAAGAATCTGTCAAGACAGTTTTTTAAGCCCATGTTGTGCTGCCTTAGAGGTTTTAGAAAGGTTTTGGAGAAGCCTTTTGCTAACAAATTCTTTGCGTTCTCACAGAGTGCAGTCAGCTCAGTTTTGGCTGTACATTATTCTGCTTTGCAGTTCAAGGCAATTTTGGATTGCAAAGAAGCCTCATTTGTCCTGGAGCTTGTTCCCATGCAGAAACTGCCCTTCCCCAGCATGCTTTTGCTGGAGAACCAATAGGCAGAGGCACATGGCCATCCAGTGCACTGACCAACAAACAAAGCACCTTGATTATAGTAGATTGTTCCTGCACCCTAGATTTGTTAGGATTTTCTGTTTGTTTGTTTAATTAAGCACAGTTAAACCATTCTAGAAATTTTTTTGGAAATATTGGCGTCTTTGTCTCTGTTCAAAATATTTGAACTGGAGCAAACTCCAGCCTCAAAGCTGCAGCTGTTCAGAATGCAAGGATTTTATATCAGAAGTTCAGATCATCAGGTGTTTATTTAATGTTGGTTTTCTTTAGAGCTTAAAAGCTTCCTGTCTAGTGATTCTCTTTTGTACTTTATGTATTATAAATGTTAATGACGCAACAGGACCCACTGGAATATAATGATCACTGGAAGTCATAGAGAACTGAAGGAGGAATTGGCACATACGTGAAGGAAAAGGACTACTTCGAAATATGAAAAAGCTTGGCACATGAGTTCTTGAGTGAAAGTTGGGCTTCATCATTCAGGAGATGTCATTTGATTGTCAAAATAACCCATCAGTGAATTTATGAAACACAGTCAGGAATAGGAAGAAGTAAAGGGGGGGGAAAAAAGAGAATTGGGCATCACATAGAGGCAAGAAAACAAAGATGCAAATGAAAGCCAGAAAGGAGAAACGTAAGAAATTATTCTAGGGATGTCATAGGAAGGTGCTGATGCAGTAGAACAGAACAGGAAATTTTGGCTGCAGGGCTTACATGTGTCGTCTCTGGCAGGTGATGGGAAGACCCTTGGTCCAGCTCCAGTTCTGATCTTGCTCTCTACGGATGGCGTGCTCTGCCCCTTTTACATGATCAATCAAAATCCAGGGGTCAGATCGCTCATTGTGACCCCAGAGCCATTGCCATTAGTAGGGGAGAGAGTCACAAAATCAGCAGGTAAGTGCTCCAGTGGGTTAGGGAAACATCTGAACTAGTGGTCTTTGTCGTTTTCTTCTGTCAGTTTGGTATTCAGACATACATGTGGTCACAGAAAATATTTTTTCTTTTTTATAATGATAATGGGGAGCAGTACTTGAGTGTTCTGTGCTCCCAGGGCTGTTATGTCTTTTGCACAGCAGTGTGAAGTTATCTAGTCTTGTTCATTATGTAGGATCTGAGGCACCTTGCAGACTGTGCGCTTAGACTCTGCTGTGCAATCAGCCTTTGAGGAACAGTGTCAAAGCAGTAGTAGTAGGAAGCCCTCTGCCCAGGTTTGAGGTGTGTGACTTTAACTGCAGCAGTGACTGCAGGCTCTGCTTGGGGACAACGATCAGGCAGAGCCAGAACATGGTCTGTATCCTTCAGAGACGTGATGATTTCCCTCATGTTTTGCTGCAGGAGGCAGTGATATGGGAATTATGTTAGCAGGTGAAGAGCAGTTGTTTTATCCGAGTTATATATGTATTTCTAAGTTCAGTGGGAAGTGGGCAGTTTCCTGTGCTGGTGTAGGCAGGTAAGCTGATTGTCTTGCTTGTCTGCATGCATGCAGTAATAATTGGAAACCAAACTTTTTCATCCCTAAATCCAAATTTGCTTCTCCTTCCCCAAACAGAGTGCCTTTATTTGGCAGCCTGCCCCTCTGCAGCACTGGCTGACTTACGTGCTGACAGCCTTTTTTATTTGAGATGGCAGGAACCTCATCAAAACCAATGGAGAAAGGTGAAACCTTTTCACAGGAAATTCGAGACAACATTAATCTAGACAGACTAGTATTGATTGTGGCTTGGACTTTGTGCAGTTTCTGTATCACCACTGGGGTTGGGGACTGGAAGGCTGGCTCTGTCATCTGTTTTCTTCACCGTACTATCTGTCCAGTGAGCAAGGTAGTGCTGAACTGTCCTCATCAAATAGAATTTGCCTTGCAATACCTTCTGCCATTAATCAATGCAGACAAATGAGGCTCCTCTTTCTCCATTTGTGTCTCTGCAGGAGGTACTGCTACAACTCCAACCACTCCAACTTCTCTGAAGCCTGACACACCACCAGGTGTTGCTCCTGCTGTGCCTGCCTCAAGTCAGCCTCCTGCAGCGAGTGGAGCAGCTGCTTTTTCCTTTACACCTTCAGCTGCGAAGATGCCTGGCGCTACAGGCAGTGATCCTCCACCTTACCCCTTTGCCACTGACACCTCCAAGCCAGCCCTGGCTCCCAGTCTGACTGGAGCAGCAACGTTCTCTTTCTCATCTGCTTCTCTGAAGGCATCCACGACTCCTGCTCCTTCTGCAGGCACCACTACAGCTACCACCACCTCCTTTTCGTTTGGATCCATGAACTTTAAACCAGCTGTGGACAGCACACCTGGGACACCACTCTCCACAACACCTGTTTTACAGAAGCCATCTTTGGCTGCTTCAGCTTCTTCAGTCAAAGTGAACCTCAATGAGAAGTAATTACAGTAGTTAATGGAGTGGCGGTAGACTTGTTAAATTGCTCCGGGTGTGGACGATGTGTGGTAGTTCTGAAGATGATTTTTGGCTTTTTGCCCTGACAGCTGTTCCTCATGCTCCCAAGAAAGGGTTGAGGAAGTCTGTGTTTATCTAAGACATAGCTGTCTTGGCTGTGAAAACCCTCATTGTTTTCCATGCTAGAAGTTATGTTCATAAGCAAACTATTAGTTGAGGGAAGCTGCCAAAAATTAAATTGATAATTCCAACAGAAGGAAAACTGATATTGATTAGAAACTATGCAAAATTATTTGAGTGATGAATGCTTTCAGGTTTCATGTACCCACTGTTCTCTCCAGCTCCTGAGACTTGCTCTCTTTTCTTAGAAAGGTTTAAACCACAGAGTTATGTTAATTGGAGCTTCTTTCTGTGGAGAGCAGTTTTTATCTAAATGCATCATAAGAAATTTCTGATGGTTTAGATGATTATTTTTAATTGGAAAAATCTCAACTGCACCAGGATCCAATGGTAGCTCTTAGGGCTTTTAAACTTTTATATTTTGTGTATAAAGCAAATGATACACTTGTGATTTGGCTCTCTAGATTGGCTTCCTTGAGGAGCCAAGATTGCAGATGAATGGAAGTTCATATTCTCTTGCAGAACAACTATTTGAGCCTTGTTGCAAGGGTGACACTGAACGGCAGCTCAGATTTGCTATTTTTGGTGCTTTGGTGCAAAGCCATGAGGTCCATTTTGAAGCAGAGTAGTACTTCTGGCTGATGTTTGGCTTTTGCTCACTATGATAATAGTGTTTGTGGTTCCACATGTTTGGAAATGATCCTGAATGGATTCCCACTACCTCCAGAAGCTGCGCTAGTAATTTTGTATTTGGAGCTTGAGTTGTTCCTGATCCCAGAGAATGCTAATTCGTTAGAACTTAGTGCTACTTTTTGGATGGAAGGAAACAGTCAGGACAAGTTCAGAGTTGAAAGACGTTCTGTGTTCTCTTGCAGGTTCAGTGCTGTAGACACCTCTTCTCCCACTAGCAGCAGTGGTCAGTGCACTTCCACAATGTTTTCATTCTCAACCACTTCAAAAACTACTTCTGGAGGTCCTCTGAGCCAGTCCACACCCCCAATAGCCTCTCCTGCCCCACCACTGAAGGCTTCGACCCCTCTGCCTGCCGCAGGTAGGAGTTCAGTGCATATTGTTGGGAATAATGCGTTATAAACAGTGTTCTGAAAGTTTTGAGACATACTGAGCTTCATTTGGCTTCCTTCTTGTTTTTCCTGCTGCTTTTACTAGTGCAGCAGACCTCCAGATTTGTACGCTCTAATGACGTGATGGACTTAGTACCAAAACTGAGAAATTCTTCCATTTGCATAGTTTGTTTCCCAAGAGCCATACAAGAAATGAATATATTCAACTTCTAAAGTTCATCCAGAAGTTCCTGGCATTTCAGTGATCTGAAATACAACTTTGGTTATGAACATTCTGGTCAGTCACCCAAATCAGTGTCTTATCTTGAATCCGGAGTGATTAGAGTTTAAAATGGTCACAAATGAGTTTAAATTAGATGGCAATCATTTGTTAGCAGAATAATACTTGGTCTCTCAAATGATCGTGTGACTGGAGGTTTTGAGGAGTGGTACTATCAGATATTGAAGTGACAGCTGTTATTGTTAGCTGAGAAGTTGGATAGGAGTAAAAACAGCACCTAAGGAGGTTGTGTTCTTGCACTGGGTGGGGCCTGTGCTGCTATTGCTTTTTGATTTGGCAGGGGTAAATATGGTTGTGTCTGATCACAACCTGTTTTCTCAAGCTTTCTATAAGTTCAGAAATTACTGTTCCTTTTCTTAAATTCCAGTGGCACGTCCTGCTCAAAATATGCCTTCAGCTTCTTCAGTACAGAAGGCAGCCAAAATCACCCCATCTGCAGCAAAGCCAAGCTCTACTCAGGTAATGGGAACTTGAGTGGATTTTTTTAGAGGATGAATGTTTTACATGGCCTATGAATTGCTTGGAATTCACTGGACTGCATGACTGTTCATAGGTCAAAGAATTAGCTAGCTTTTGACCTTGTAACAGCAGCAAATCTGAGACTAAAAGTATGGTCGATGCATGTCTTTAGAGAACTGTATTTTGATGTATATTGTCATAATCAAAGTTGTAGAAACCAATTCTTGTTCTTATAGAACTAAGTATTCAGTGTTTTCCTAGCTAATAAGCACTTGAGAGATGCCCTAACTGTGTATTAAGGGAGACACAGAGTTTGGTGGATATCAAAATCAAAGGATTCCAGCACACAAAAATTTCCTTTACTTTCATAAATCTATCTCCAGGTAGTCTACAGTCCTACTTTTGCACATACCAGACTTAGATTATTGTGGAACTAGTATTTATACTCATGACACTTGTTTTCCTGGTGACTAGTGTCTGAATGGGGTTTCTAATAGTGGGCGTTTTTTGATACTCTAAGCTTCCTGTTGCTGAGGGTATATCCCTAATATTGTTTTGGGTTTTTTTCCCAGGGCAAAACAGCAATCCCCAGTACAGCTGCAGAGAAACAGGCCCACCAGTGGAAGGATTCAGACCCTGTCATAGCAGGAATCAGAGAGGAGGTGAGATTTTTCAAGCACCTTTCTTCATTTTAGAGTCTGCAAGATGACTGTGTGGGTACCCAGACACTTATTTTCAGTTCAGCTATGTTTTGATGGTATCTGTTTATGATATTTTCCTCAAGATAATCAGGCTGGTTTGTAATTGCTGTTTGTGTCTCGTGTTCTGTCGTCTTTAATTTCAGTCACTGTGCTGAAACAATGGCGTATTCTTTCCTGGTAATGTTCAGTTTCTTGCTTTGGCTGCAAAGTGACAGGTGTTTATGGTGTAGTAGAAACATTATCCAAGAGCTGACATTTGTTCCAGACTCTGCCATGTTACAGTGACTGCACTTTCTTCCATTTGACTTTGTAGATTGCGCATTTTCAAAAGGAGATGGAGGAACTGAAGGCCCGCACTTCCAAAGCCTGTTTCCAAGTTGGTACTCCAGAGGAAATGAAGATGTTGCGGACTGAGTCAGATGATCTTCACACCTTCCTCTTGGAGATTAAAGAAACAACCGAGGTGAGTGGAGTATCTTCAAAGTGTTTAGCTTCTCAGCAATGACTGTTCCTCACCAGATGTTCATACTTAACCTGTAGTGCTTATGTAGATGGAATTGCTTTAATGTGGGGATGGAATTGGCATTTGTGCTTTCAGACAGGTGCTTGCAGAAGCTCCTGTGCTAGAGTTCACAATGAAAACATGTTACTTGGAACCTTGTTCCATCTGTTCTATTTCTATTTGCAGTCACTTCATGGAGATATTAGTATTCTGAAGACAACCTTGCTGGAGGGATTTGCAGGGGTAGATGATGCTAGAGAACAGAATGAACAGAATCGTGGCTCGAGGTATTTACACTTGCTCTATAAGAAACCTCTGGATCCCAAGAGCGAAGCACAGCTTCAGGTATGAAACATGTCTGCCTGCTTCTTATCTAGAGTTTTAAATAAAACAGTCCTGCATGTGCAAGTACCCAGGAGTTTTGTTCAGCCCTAGGTATTTGCTGTTTCAACTTAGTCTAGGAAAAGTGTGATGAGTCCCATTTTCCTTGGGTTTGCAAGCCAGGCTGAAAATCCTCTCCTAAAACTCTGTTGTCACCATTTGCAGTGATGATTCAAAATGACTCCTGGAGGGAAGTAGTTCACCTGAGATCCAAGTCTGTTCTAAATTTAGAATGTGACTCCTGACATCCTGTTCCTTCTCAGCGTGTAATGTTTGCTCAGGGATTTCAGTTAAAGGAATGTTTTTTTCCAACACTTTGACAAAGAGTTCTTGGAATTATTTTTATCTTCAGCAAGTGACTTATGGAACAATTTGATGATTTATTATGACTTACACAATTGTGTGTTAATTTCATGGATGGTGGAGCATAAAGCTAAATGATATTCTAAAAGCTGGAGCACAAAGGAAAATAACCAGCAGTACACAAAAAGGCTTTCAAAGATATGAAAGAATCTAGGGGTGAAGGACTCTTTTTGTTATAGCTCTGATGATGAGAGGGCTATTTAACCCTAAGCAAAATAGAGTGGATGTGCCCTACAAATGATACGTTGTCTTTTATGCACTGATAAGTTTCCCAAGAAGTTTAGCGAGCAGGCTGAAGACATAATTGAATGTCATCTTTGTTACAGTAGGTATCGAGGGCATGCACACAGTCAGTTACTAGAAATTGGCTGGTGTGAAGTCATTTCTTTTAGGTCTGATCTCTAATCTTCACCTGGATTCTGTTGATTGATTCACAGTCTTAGTTGTATACCTGCTTTGATGTCCAGGATGTCTCTGTGGCATTTCAAACTTATGCTTGTGACTTCAGAGCAGTGATAATCTTGGAAATCTTATTTCCCTGGTCTAAAGAGAGTTTTGTGAGGAAAGAATAACAGCGTGGGAGAGAAGCGGAAGTGGGTTGGAATGTAAGGAGAGAGCTTTCAGGTCAACTTCCTGAAAGGTTACAAGAAAGAGAGCTCTAGTCTGCCTGTTAAGTTAATGAAAAATCTCACTTAGTCAACTTCTTATATTGGTCTTCCTAAAGTTCTAAAGATCCTGAGGCTTTTCTGTTGTCCAGCCGTATCGATTTGCGGTCCAGAGAGTTGAAGCTATATAAAGCTTATAGGTGTTAGAGAGAAGGAAACCTGTACTTTTGCTTAGTAGACTGTAACACTAAGCCCACGGTAGGACAGGATTTGGTTTCACGTTGGATGTGTCACATCAGAATTCTGTGCTGCATCTTGAAAAGAGTTGCAGTGGAATTTTTCCCAAGCTGTGTTACTTGGCTGCTTTGTCGTTGTGTTTAAGTGAGCATTCTGTTGAGATGAGCTGAAACCAACTGCAGTTTCCATTTCCATTTTTTGAGATTTGAAGTTCAAGACATGTTTATGCCATGGCATGCTGGATGTATTATTCATGAGAGTGAATGCTGTTTTCATTTAGGGAGCAAGGCTTGTAGCCTCGTCTCTGGCTTAGTTGTGCCAGTTGTGCAACTATGTGGTCATGGATAAATCACTTCTTTTTCTTTTCCTTTCCAACCTATAAAAACCAAGTTAATTCCTTGCCTTAATGTGGGAGTTGTGAGCATTTGTGAATGCTTTCATGAATCATAGTCTGTGAATGCTGGTATCCTAGAGCCATGTGGATGGCCTGCAAAGCTTTGATCACCTATAATTGTTAGAAGTTTCAACACTGTAAAATGGGAGCAAATGACTCATCTTTTGGAAATGAGCTTTAAAATAAGGTTTATTTTATATAATGTCTGATGTTTGTTAAAACCCTTTCTATAAAGACATGGCAGTGTTCTACAAATGTTATGGAAGATGTTATTTCTGGTTGAGAGCTCGGATAAAATGTCCAAGCCAAGGCCTGTGGGTACCCCATTGATCAGTAAACAGATTTTTCAGTATGTTGGGTTCTGTAGTGCTGATAAAACTTTCCAGGCAGAAGTGTGGGAAAGTGTTGTGTGGCTTGGACTGAATGATCCCAAAGGATCTTGAGCTTCTTCAACCGAAACTGAGATTTCTGAAGTGAATTAATAGCTGGCTTTATTTTGCATGGTAGGAAATTCGACGCTTGCACCAGTATGTGAAGTTTGCTGTTCAGGATGTGAATGACGTTCTGGATTTGGAGTGGGATCGGCATCTGGAACAGAAGAGAAAGCAGAAGTAAGTAACTGAAATTGGAATGCAGAACAACTACAAGGAACATGTCAGTGAATTGGGCATTAGTTTCTAGTGAACAGACAAAAGCCTTTTCCCATTTAACAGTATAATCTTTTACAAGGACATCTAAGAATAAAACTTGACTCAGCCACCTAATGGGAGCTGTAGGTTCAGACTGCTTGGCTTCATGTGTATTACAAGCTTGCTGCGTCTCTCTGTACAGTGTAAATAGTGCTTACAGAAAAATCTGTAAAATAAGCTTTGTAGAAAACAGGTGCATCCATCAGTGGTAGCTAATGAAACCTTTCTAATAAATAAATCATCTTGAAGTAAACAAGCTAAATGAATAAACTTGCAGCATATCCAAAGGAAAAATTTACATTTGAGATAAACTGAACAGCTTGGATCTTAGAACAAAACCATCTTTGACCTCATGGAGTTTAAGCAGCTAGAGCCATTAAACTGCTTTGTGTATGCATGCCTTCTTGTGGTCAGATGTATAGAATGGTCCTTACCCCTGTCTCTTCATCTCTTGTCTTAAGGCGTTTGATAGTTCCTGAGCGAGAGACTTTGTTTAACACCCTGGCTAACAACCGGGAAATAATCAATCAGCAGAGGAAGAGACTAAACCATCTTGTAAACAGCCTGCAGCAGCTCCGATTGTATAATCAGACATCTCAGTGGAGCGTTCCTAGTGATACATCTTCTCTTAACAATGCTGAAAGGTATGTGAAACAAGTTCCTGAGTGGGGTTCACGCTCCTCTCTTGCCCCCAACAACATGCAAGGGCACATCCTCCAAAGAATGATGTTTTGTGGACATAATGAGGACAGTATGTCCTAAAGATGATACTAAACTATGCCCTGGTATTGTTGAAGCTCGTTGTTCACAGACACTACTAGATGCATATCAGAAATTTCCACTAAAAGACATGTTTTTTATTGTAAACCAGATAGTAGAGTCTCCAGGCTGAGGTACTGCTGGTTTTCTGTCTGAATTCAGGGGAAGAGCTGAATGGCTCTTGGTATTTCCAAAATAATTAAAGATGCCTGTGTTTAAATAGTATAGTATCTAGAGGAGCCAATTGTTCTTCCAGATAAGCCAATGACTCTAGTGGGTCTTTTGGCCCCTTTCGTTCCTGATTTGGTTGGTTTCTTTCTGCTGATCATTTTTTTTCACTGTTTTGCCTTGTCCCAGTTTTGACAGTGACCTTGAAAGCCTGCGCAATGCCTTGATGAAAACTACCTTGGAATCACACGTCAAACCTCTGCCTAAAGTACCTGGTAATTAATTCTTTTCACACCCTAAATGTGAATTACTTTGTCTTGACTTGGAGTTTGATTATAGACTAATAACTGTCTTTGATTTTTCCAGCTAAATTATCTCCTGTGAAACAGGCACAGTTGAGGAATTTTCTAGCAAAGAGGAAGACTCCACCAATTAGGTCTACAGCTCCAGGTAAACCATTATTTACCATAGAAGTCTGAAATGCTTTCCGGGTGGGTGACTTATCAGCTGAGGGAATTGATCCTGAAGTTAGCTTTTGGCTTCTCGCTCTTCAACCCCTATTTCTCATTTCCTGTTCCCCTATCCATTAGGGAATTTCCTTCAGTTGCTGTCTTGTTGAGGGCTACCTTTCCTGGCAGTTAAGAAGTCATATGCTATCAATGCAGGATTGAAACAAGCCAGTAGAAGAGAATCTTAAGATAAGGTGTCTTGTCTTGACTGTTAGGCTGGATGGTTCCCTCAATATACAGATGTGATTTTGTTTCTGATGTTGCAGCAAGTTTGTCCCGGTCTGCCTTCTTGTCCACAAGATACTATGAAGATTTGGATGAAGTCAGCTCAACATCCTCAGTTTCCCAGTCGCTGGAGAATGACGATACACAGGCAGTGGACCAGGAAGAAGAGACTGCTCCAGCCCAAGTTCCTCGTCATGCTCCTGTGGTCCGTACTCCTTCCATCCAGCCTGGTTTGGTGGCTCAGTCTCCATCCTTTGGGAAGCAGCACGTCTCCCTGGGTACTTTGTGTAAGTTGTTTTTGTAATGTTTCTTCTATTTTGCATGCGTTCTTGTCAATATCTTTAGCCACTGTATCCATTGCCAGTGCTTCAGGTGCCGGAGAAAGGAGATTGCAGCTTGCAGATTGGCATTGCCAGGTTTCCAGAAGCAGTTAGCACTAGCACTGACTGTAGGTAGCATTGCCTTCTGTTAGTAATTTGCCTTAAGAATATGCTGTGATTTCTTAAAATAGAGCCCAGAGACCAGGGCACTGAAGTATTACTGCATTTGATTGGTGTGGCCAAGGTTAGGAGTTCTGAGCCCAGTGAATCACAGCAAGAGCTATATTTGCATACACTTAGTTTTCCTTGTGCAAAAGAAGTTGTTTTTTTTTTTTTTTTAATCTCTGTAGCCAGAGGGAAAAATAAGGTGTCAGCAGAAATGTCTGTAACAGCAAACTGAAAGTCATGCTCCATGTTGAAATGACAGCTATTGAGACTTGCTTGCAAAGTTTTCTGGGATGTACAGAAACTGCCAGGGACAGATTGTGTTGATTGTTTAAAAGGCCTGTGTGCCAGTCGTGTCAGAACAAAGCTGTGTACTTAGAGGAACTGTAGTTCAGCAAAGGCTTTCAAGTTGCCCTGATTTGTAGAGATGTAGTGAACTATAAATTTTTTGTTCATTTGTTTTTTAGTGCCTACGTCTTCAAACAGAATCATACCGCAAGGGGCAGACAGTACAATGCTTGCAACAAAGACTGTGAAGCATGGGGCCCCTGCTCCCACTGTCACTGTTCCAGCACCACAAGCAGCTGCTGCTGCAGCTCTGCGGAGGCAGATGGCTAACCAGTCCCCAGGTAAAAGGATGGCTATTTGCCCGAGTGATCTCCGTGGAACGTGGCTTTTGCAGGAAAAAAGATGATCATCAAACAAAACGTGACACACATATGTATTTGCTGCATCTCTGAGCTATCCAGGATTTCTTTGTCTTCCTTCTCCTTATAAGCTAGCGGTATAAAATGCCTGAGAAGCTCCTTCATGTTTCTTTGTACCCCTTCTCATCTGTGCAGTGGCAGAAATGTTGATGATTCCTCGGAGATCCTGGCACTTGATCTGTGTGCAAGAAACACTGTTGGAGAGCAGAGAAAGGCCTATATTAACAGCTCTTCATTATTAGCTGAGCAATTAAAGAACTGAATTGGAGAACAGTTCTGACATTGAGAAGGTGAACTGTTCAGTTAAGCCTGTGGTCTGCTTGCAAGGTTCTGAGTTGAATTGGGGATCAATATAAACTTTTCTTGTTTGGTGTTAGACGTTTTTGGTGCTTTCCCAGTACTGCAGCATCTGTGCAGAAAACACACAAAATTCAGTTACTGGTAGAGGAATTGGATTGGTTTCTTTTCCTTGCCCAGGAGCTGAAGTGCAGCAAGTGGACTAGTGACATGAATTCTGGCAGAGCCTGGGGCTGTAACTACTCAGGTCATTTCTGTGTAACCTAAGAAGTTACAATGTAGGTAAGGAAAAGTTTGTAAGAATATTTAGATTTGATCAGCTAACAAGGAAAAACACAGTAACTATATAGAAAGCTGCCCATTTCTTTGATGTCCTTGTTGAAGGCTGAGAAACAAAACATTTTGGGTGAAATACACCACGTGCCTTCTAGAATCTTGAATGGAGTTACTCATAGGCACTAAGTTGAAAGAAAGGCTTGATATAGACATCATCTTTACTTCTTTTTGTCTTTTTTTTTCTTTTTCTTTAAAGCTGTAAGCACCTCCTTAACTGAATCGACTCTGAAGAACGTTCCTCAGGTGGTGAATGTGCGAGAACTCAAGACTGGTGCATTGACGCCAGCTGTCTCTGCAGTAATAGGGTGAGTGGTTAGCCTCTTTCTGGCAGCCTTCTGTACCACTTGCAATAGAGCACGTCTGCCAGTGGGGTGCAGCAGTAGTATTTTACATAGTCTGACCATGCAGGACCTAATGTGGATGCATTTAGAGAAGAGTACTAGGTTTGTGGAGTGAAAAGAAGAAATATTTTCTTTCTAGGTCACTCAGGGGTTTGCTAATGGCTTGTCCTGAACAAACGATAAGACCAGAATTAACCTCCTTCTCCATTACTCTGTGAAATGCATTTTAGTACATCCCTTCCTTTTGGGATCCAGTGGTTTTACTGTTAATATGTACTTTGGATCGGGTAGCTCCAGTCGCTACCTCTTCTCTGCCTCTCTGTGAGGGAAGTGCACACCTCTGTCACCTATTGTGGTCTGTGGCCTGTCCAGATGTTGTTCCTCTGACTTTGTCATCTCTTACAGAGAAAATCTCGAGTTGTGCCTCTTCCGTCTATTCCCAGATTCACTCCCTAAGGGAGGGGAAACCATGCCCAAGCTTTTCTGGAAACTTATCTTAATATTTTTGGCATCAGAAATTTGACTGAAGGATTTGGGTGTAAATAGGGGCTGATCACTTTGGAAAAATATAGAGCTGCAAGGCTATCTTTCTCATGAGTAAATTGTGAATGTTGTCTTCTGGTATTTAACCTTGAATTTGCAAAGATTTGTCCTGAGTTACCCGTAACACTTGGCTTTCCTACTTCTCTGCCTCCTACAGACAACAGCCAGCTCGGCTCATTCCAGAGATTTCTGTTTTATCACCAGGCTCTGTCATCAGCTGCAGAACTAAGTCTTTTTCCCTGTCGTCATAACGACCTTGAAACTGTCTTTGCTTGGAGTTCCTACCGTTGCTTATGACCAAGATAATGCGTGGCCGTTTCTGGGCAAGGGAGGCAAGGTCACTACTGAAAACTCTGAGCAAAGTCGTGGTTACTGTGTAAAGCAGAATAAACTCACCACACACAGCTGATTAGAAGTCCACATGGAGCTGCAAATGCTTTATCCATTAACTATGGGCTTTATGTGCAGCTCCTGGAGCAATTTCTGTTGTTCCATAATTTCTGGGTGTCG
The DNA here is from genome assembly GCF_032191515.1 of Phaenicophaeus curvirostris. Taxonomy (NCBI): domain Eukaryota; kingdom Metazoa; phylum Chordata; class Aves; order Cuculiformes; family Cuculidae; genus Phaenicophaeus; species Phaenicophaeus curvirostris. Next base: position 8,125,554 of record NC_091411.1, read on the forward strand.
TAGGTGTGTATACTCTTCACTGTCAAACAAAAAAAGTGAAATTCCTTTGATGCAGCTTTTCAAAAAGGGAACAGAGTCTCACAGCAGTGCTGCTTTGCTGCTGACCCGGCACTTACTTCATGGTTTCTTCTGCATTTTAATTGGGAAACAGTTTAGGAGTTTTTTACTGCTTTATTTTGTCCTAAAGGTGATAAACTGAAGGGGTAGAAGGGCAATGCTGCATCTTTTGAAAATAAAATTTGCAAACAGCTTTGTTTAGGATATTTTGGTAAAAGCAGTGTTATGACTGGGAAGAGTTCTCCACCCTTTGTTTCATCAAAGCTGTGATGAAAAAAGAGGGTACTGGCTGTACATAGACAAGGACATGAGCCTGCGGTACCTATCTGAGATTGGTTTGAACTGTACTTAAAGATCTATCTTTCTTTCAAGTAGTTTTAGGGTGGCAGTATTGATTGAGCTTTCTAATTTATAGAGCACCAGCTAGCTTGATATCTTGAAGACTTTTTACAGTCTTATTTTATAGCTGACCTCATAAAAATGTACTCTCTAAAATTTCTACCCAAATGATCCTGTGCCTGCCAGTCAGGTTCAGCACTAAAATAAAGAGCATTCACCCAGCAAAGTTAATTCATCACTTTTTGCTACTTCAGACATCCTGGCTGTCTTTTGCCGCCCCAGCACACTCTGCGGATTGTTAAGCAGAAATGATTTTTCAGTTGTTAGCAGTTGTTCAGTGGGCTGTGGCTGGGTGTGTTGGTGGTCTCAGTCCAGTTTTTCAGATATAGTTTTCAGTGCAAAACCTCCCTCCTCCTTTCCACAACTAAAATCAAATCCAGCCTCTTCATAGTCTTGTCAGAGGAGCAGTGGGACAAGGGATCTTGAGACTTTTCTGGGGAAAAGGTCCCACCTCATCATGAATTTCATAGACCTTCTGCTGTTTTCTTCTTTGTTTGGAGTTCACATGAACTTGAAATTTACAGCTGCACCTTTACAACAGAACTCTTTCCAATGTTAATGTGAAGTTTTCCATGTTTGCTTTACTTTTTCTCTGGGCAGAAGGTATATTCAAGCAATGCACTGTAGAGAGAGAGAACTTGCTCTCTCTAGAGGAGGACTTACTAGTAATACAAAGCTGTCTAAGGCACAAAACCCTGTCTAAGACCAGATGGCTATGCAAAATTAGAGTTTCTTGTGTCCCCCCTTCCTTTGGAATATGGTAGGAAATTTCTGTGAGCTGGCCTTAGGGTGACTAAAGAGTAAATGCAGTTTGGGAGTTCTCATGGTTAGGAGACAGGCAGCTTTTGATGCCTAGATTCACTTACTGTCTGGGATTTGCAGCCTCAGCCCTTTCTGTAGTACAGAGGTTGCTTATTGCCTTAGGTAACACCTGGCCTGAGTAAAGATGGAAAGAGCTGGCTCAGGGAAGAGAAAGGTGGCCTTTGCCAGCAAGAGAATGCAGGCAGAGTTGAATTTGTTATGCTTCTGAAGGCTTCCGTTACTGGCCATTTAAGCTGCTGAACCTGGTGAGCCACAGAGAGGCTAAAATTGAATGGCTGTTCCCAGCTTATGGTGATTTCATGTGTTAATGGACTGCACCATGTAGGATGCTTCACCCCACAAGTAGGTAATGTGGGCTCTGAGGTGCAATTTGTTTCACAGTCAAAATTCCTAAACGTATAATGTAGAATATAGGTTAATTTTATCACAGTTCTTCCTATGATTTCATCAATGCTTTTACACTACACTTCAAAATCATGAAGTGCTTCCTCCCCAGCTTTGTCTTCTTGCTCAGCATTTCTGAGAGTTGCATGTACTTGTCTGGCCTCCACGCTATAGAGCAAGCTTCTTAAGTTTGTTATCCACTAGGCATAAAATTATAATCTCCTTACTTGCTGATTTTTTGTCAACGCCCTGTAAAATAGAAAGGCTTGACTCTTCAGAGACAAGAGTGTGTAAAGAAGACTTGATCGTTTAAGTCTAGGACTTTAAACACATTTGCAGATGTCCTTTGTTAAATGTGGCTGATTCATTTAAGAGGTTTATTCCCTAATCAGATTTGTTCGTTTGGAGCTGTGTGTGGAATCCTTAATAACGGTGGTTTTTTCAAGACTTCTGGAAGCTGTGCTTGAGAGGCAAGGAAGTCTTCTTTCAGACTAGTCATTCATTTAACATTTTGATTTTTCTTTTTAAGATCATCTGTACCTCACTCTGCAGCCCAGGCAGTCCACCAGGTTTTGGCAACTGTTGCTACAAATCAAGCTAAACAGGTATCTTGTTATAGAATCCTTTCCCTATGGAATATGGTATCAGGGCATGTTGCACATTTTGGGGGGTTAATTGTTGGTGAACATCTAAAAAAAAAAAAAATCTCTTTTCACAACTTGTCCTACGTTCTTAGCAAACCACTTATTTGTCTGTGACCTCGACTGTGTGATGCCAGGCGTATCTTTGTTATGTCTTGACTTTTCTGTCTTTTGAAGGCTTGCAGTTTTCTAATGGCCACAGCCTTGCAGCAGTAAGGGTGGCAGCTAACAACAAAGGAAACTGTGTTAGGTAGATACACCTAAATTTCACAAGGAGAAGAGAAAAATTGGTAGGCTATTAAGAGAGAGAGCAGTTTACACATCCTGTTACTTTACTTAAACATTTCTTATTGGGCCACAAGCTGTGCTAGGTTTTATGCGTCAAAAAAACACACAGTGGTCTTTGTCCCCTGGAGTCATTGAGCTGTTGCCTGTGGAGGCCCAGTGGCCTTTGCAAGAGGCTTGTTGAAAGAGTAGTGACCCTGTGTTTAAGTGTCAAGACATAATGGGCCCAAGATTGAAAGGCGCTTCTAAGTGCTTCAGCTGCCTTCCTCTGGTTTGTTCTTAAGTCATTGCATGGCTCTTGTGATACCAAACTAGGATCAGAAGGATCGTTGTTAATGAACAGACTGCACTGACCTGAGGTGGGTTTGTGTTTTTAGACACCTGTAACGAACTCGCTTAAGGGACAGACTCCACCTTCTTCCTCTGTGTGTGCACCCTGTCCTGTGGCATCTACATCTAGTCCAACGTCATCTGGCAACAAGATCTCAGGTGAGTTGTCTTTGGTGGAGGTGGGAATAAGGCCTGGGTGTCTCTTGCCACTTGTCAGAGTGCATGATCCAGAAAACAAAGGTGCAGAGAAAACAGAAATGCCTCCATGCAGAGGCTGCTGTGCCAGTCTTTAGGGAGAGAATTTGGAAAACCAAAGCACAGAAGAGCAGGAAAGTGACTTTGTGTACAACCCTATGTTTTGTGTCTGCGTCTGCATCTAGAACTCAATGATGCAATTCCTCATTCAAAGTGGATTCAATTCAGAAAGAACCCTTGCCAAGAAACATCAAAAGCAGTTCTATGGAAGGCTGTTGTGGTCTGACAGCAAATCGAGAGCAGGCATCTTTGCTGTTTGTCTTTTAAACATGAAAATATGTTGCATTTGTGCAGGGAAGTGATTACATCCTGAAATAGCAGGAATAGCTTTTCCATATATTGATACCTGACCTGAGTGTTTCTGTGCAGCCCAGCAGGAGTACCTTAACTGCCTTGAAATGAGCTAATTCAGGTGCTGTGTCTGTTGAGCGCTGGGGTGTATGACCAACCTCAAAGCCGGTTCAGATACTCTGGGCTGTTGTGTACAGCTTATGAGCTTCTAAGGAAAGTAATGCTCAGTTCACATCATGCAGTGCAAATGGGGGAAGAGGAAACTCTTAGGGAAGGAATTGATTTTTAATGTGCATTGGATAATAATGTTTGCATTGGACACGGTTTTATAAACCTCTTGTATAAATGCCTGAAATCTATCTCTGTTGCTCTTCTGCCTTTAATCCATGGATGTAGGTTGCCTCTTAGCCAGGGGTAAGAAGCAGCAAAAATAGCTAGGAATCATATTTGACTTGGCAAATGCTTCTTAAATTTTGGTTTATTGAAAATGTCAGCTCCTGAATTTGATGGCACTTCCTTTTAATTTCAAATGCCTTTTGATATGACGATGAGAGGTTTTATGGAGGATTTCTTAACTGATTATTTTTTTATTGTTTAACTTTTATTATCAAGATGGTGGCACATCTTTGCTCTAGTCAGGTCTATGTTGCTGCCTTAAATCTCCAAAATAATTTGCGTGTTCTCTAATGCTGTAACAGTAGCAGGAATGTTCCTCTGCACAAATATCAGATTTGATGTAAGTGGCAAGAAAGCTTTATTTCCAACTGATAAAAGTGCATACTCTGCATGTGAGCTATTCCTTTCTTTTTTGATAGCTGGACGACAAGGGGTCTTTTTCTTATTCGTAATGCTTGTTCTTGTAACTTACAGGACAAGGGACAGTAAAAACAGTTACAGCTGTGACCTCTTCTGCAGTGACATCAACACCAGCTACAACTGCACAGCTTAACAAAGCGTTCTCATTTTCTTCTGTGGGGTCTGTATGAATGTTAACGTTTCTTTGTAGTTGATGTTAAATATGAGTGTATCAGCTGTTAAAGCAAGCGTTACCTACAAGCTGCATTATACTGTAAAACGGCACCTGCACGTGGTAGCTTGTGGGGCAGGGGTTGTGCCAGAGTTCTTGGAAGACCTTCCTGTTTGTGGAAGCTGACTTGAGGGAGGTCGGATGAAGCTCTGTGAGATTCTGACACAATATTGTGTGGCTTTGCGATTTTTCATACTATGACTAATCAAGGGGAAATAATGACGGGCTTTCTTTTCGGGTTTATCTGTAGTGGGCTATTGAACAAATCATACACTGTGTACACTGGTATTTCTCATTGTCAGGTGATTGGAGATCAGAGCAGTGTGACTGTGGTTAAAGCACTCGCTCGTGGTCTGATGCACTGGCTCTGACTGGCTCTGGGTGCCCATCACAATTCCCATAGAGTCAGGGAGCTTTTATCTTGTATGTTGCAGTTAAGGAAGAGGAAAAAGAGGCAGACAATAGCTAGTTTTAGACCTTGTTCTTTATTTAGTGATCAGTAACAGGAAAATCATCCCTGGCAAGTTTTGCAGATGTATGTGAAGAATGAACTCCAGCCTTACAGTAGCTGGAGAAGAGGTTGAATGCTGGGAGCTTCTGCTCCCAGAGGAGAACAATGGACCTTAACATGGTCCTATTAACACTTGTCACCTCTGAAGGTGAATTCTAAGCAGAATGATGTTGGGGTTTCTAACCTGATCGTACATACAGGGCTTACAAATGCTGGCAGAGGTTTGAAAGACAGAAGTGCTGGAATTCCCAATTAGGACTTGAAATCTGTGCTGATCGTCAAACTTCCCGAATTACTTATTTTAGTACAATCAAACAAATTCCGTGGTTTGGATCGAGAAGTAGTATGTTCACAAGGGTGACCGGAAGGTCCCTCTGCCACCTTGGTGACTTCTGTCACGTAACAATAATGCAAAGCAAGGTGCATGCTGTGAACATGTTGTTATTCTGAAATATCTCTTACGGGGATTTTTTTCATAGATGGCAAAAATATTTCTCTGATCATATCTTATGTTTGGGGAGAAGAGAACTCCTTAAAATGATTCTTTGATTAATTCTGCATGTTTACCTATCTAATACTCAAATTAATTTCTCTTTACGAAGTGGGTAACATTAAGTATTTCAGAACACACATGCTTTCAAATGCCTAGTTTTTCTTTCTTAACCATTTCTCTGCAAGTGGATGTTACCCAAACCGTTTGCAGTGCTCTTCAAAGGGCTAAAATAGTCCTTTTGAGAAATGGAAATTCAGATTCAAAAAGCAAACGAACCCTGCCTTTGTCCCAGGGTGCAGTGCCTCAGTCTGAAAACCATATGCTAAACACAGTGCTGTTGTCAGTGATGTCTTAGTTACACGGCCTGACTTCTGTATAAACAGCTGGTCTTTGAGAATCAGAGAAAGCTTAAAAAGCCTCAGGGAATGAGGTCTCTGGAGGAGCTCAGTGCTCGTTATGAAAGATCACAAGATTTTTGCAAGGTGGAGTATTTTTTTGTGATAGTGTCATGGAAAGTTTTAATTTCTGTCTTGCTGTCGGGGATCTCCTTTTCGATGGGTGGTAGTATCTAGTTATTCCCTTTTGTATGTGCAGTATCTTTTACCTTCTAGCTCTCTTAAATAAATTCTCATCACCATTGTGGCTCTTCCTAGTCTCCCAGGAGCTATCAGGATTTGATATGTGAATGGGGAAGAAATATATAGGAGAAAAGAAAGAATATGGGAGGATGAGGGGTGGTCAAAAGAACTTCGAACTCTGCTTCTCTTTAACCATCTAGAAGCCTTGTCAGAGGGGAAGCAAAAGGAACCTAGTTTACATGCTTGCGTCTCACTGACTAGTTGTTGGAGAAACTGTTCTTCTGTGTATGTACTTGACTTTGTGTAAAACTGTACGGGACATCTGAATCTCCAAATTGTGTTAATCAGGGGGTTGGATGGTTCCACACTTTGAGCAAAAGTGTTATTTCCTTTTTCTCTTTTTAGGTCTGGATTTAATTTTGGTGTTGTCACATCATCTGCTTCATCACCAGCGCTGCCCAGCCTGCCTTCTTCGCAAGGTTAGTTTGGAAAAATGTGCAAACATGTCTTCCCTGCTAAGAGAACGCTTACTCTTCCTAATTCATGTGGTTCTTGTTTTATGTTGCAGTTCTATTATTAAAATTGTGGTAGCTGCAATACCATTATATATGTATGCTGGATTAATCCCTGTAATGCACAGAAATCTAGGCCACCTGCCTTTCAATTTAAAGTAAGTGAAATATTTGCTGCCAAGAACATCTAGAAGGCACTGGTTTATGTAAAGGGTAATATCTGTAGTCATTTCCTCTGCTGTCTTTAATCTGTAGATTTTTAAGTTGTTGAGGTGGTCTGACCCAGAAAGCTGTCATTAAGTGGAGTGAGCATTTAGTAATGAGAGGAGAACGCTTGTGATGGCTTTGTGTTGCTTCTAAAATAGAGTTGACTATATAGGCTGCCTTTCCATTTCATAGATCATATTTAACCAGCCTGGAAAAAGGGGAATTATACATCTGCTTGATAATAGTCTTGAAGTTTTCTGCCCCTGAATTCAGTCTTGCAAAGGAGATCATATGGTCAAAACCTCGCCTGCAGCATTATTGATTTCTCTAATAAGAGATATCCCCTCTTCTTACAAATCTTGGCTTGCTTAAATCCTTAGACCATCACAGCCACAGCAGTGATGTTAATGCTGTTCTGTTGATGTTAAGCAGAGAGAACTTGGCTTACAACTTGAAAATTCAGTTAACGTAAAAGCTTAGGTAAATAACACTGATTAAAGGAGGAGTGGGAGGTGCAGGAGGCAGACTTGTAAACCACGGAGTCGTGTGAGGGCAGTTAACTTCATGCTGCTCTGTGGAATCGCAGGAGCATCTTTGCCTCTGTCAGCTGGTGATGAGGAACAACAGAAGGAATTTCACTGCGCCAGGAGGAAACAAATGCTACATTATTCAGCGTCAGTTACTAATATACTTAAATACACTTAATATGCTTACAGGGTGAAAAAACAAGGATAATACTAGCTGTACTAAGAAGCTTTTGCTCTTTATTATTTGATCTCCATGCAGAGTTCCTGTACCTTGCCCATATCAACCCATAATTCAAACACCAGTGGAATGTCTTCAAGTCAGAATTTGTGTTCTTTAGTGCTCAAAAATGGATAATCAAATAGAACTGGTCCAGTCTCCCTCAACCTTTCAGTAGTGTATCATATAAATGGAGTTGCTTTGGCAGTTACATTTGAGAGCTTTTCCCCTGTCTTTCAAAGCTGAAACCATGCCACATAGAAAGTGGTCAGTAGTCTGTATTTGAATTTGTAAAGAAAGAGTTGATTCTGGAGGAGACTTTCCACCTGCCACAAAGTATTTTTATGACCCAAACTCTGTTCTGAGCCATTGGTTTAAACAGAGTTCTCTGGTGAATGTCAGGAATTGTTTAGCTGAACCAGGTAAGGAGGAGTGAAAATGGTGTTAACAGAAAATGGTCTTTTATGTTTTTATCTGTTCAATAAGAGATAGGAGCCAAAGGCTGAAACTGTACTCGAGAAAGATGGTTAAGTGGAGGCTGTGGCATGAAAGCAACAGTGTTTGTCACAGGAAGCCTGTCCATAAAGGCTTCGAATGTCACTGTTGTCTCCTGAATGCACATGAAAGTGGCAGTTATTGATGGTTAGAGGCTTTATGGTTTTGAGGCAAGAGCACTGTCTCTCTAACAATCTGTGAAGCGCCAAAGCATGCTATTGTTGTTAAGAATGAAAAATGAGCTTTGCATACTCTAAATAGATTTGTAACTTCTGTCTCTCTTACTGACAGCCCCTGCTAAAGAGTCCACTCAGCCTGATTCATTTTCGCTTCCTGGGGGTTCCAAATTTGGAGTAGTCCCTGAAAGCACTTTTGCTTTTGGGTCCCTCAAGCCAGCAAGTGCTCCAGGAACCTTAGTAGCAAGTAGCTCATCAGCAGATGGCACCCAGTCAAGCAAACCTGCAGCAACAACATCATCTGCTCCCACCACAGCCTCTGGCAAGTTGGATATCCCTCCGTCTAAACCAGGAGATCACTTGTTTCAGAGCAACCTAGCTGGGGAAACTCTTGGGAGCTTCTCAGGACTACGAGTTGGTCAAGTGGAGGATAATGCTAAGGCCACACCTAAAGTACCATCTACCAGTGTTGCAGGAGCACAGTCAACTAAAACATCTACAATACCTTCTGGGTTTACTTTTGGTGCTCCCCTGTCATTAGGAAAAGCTGGAGAAACTGCTTCAACGTCAGCCACGTCAGCTGGCACGGCGTCTCTGTCTGTCAGCACCAGTGCCACAGGGAACCTCTTTGGCAATGTCCAGATAACCAGCCCAGGGTCTTCAGGGGTATTTAATCTTGGAGGCTCTAGTGGCAGCAAACCCACCTTTTCATTTGGTATTCAGCAAGCAAACGGTACAAGCACATCCGCCTCTACCCCTTCTACTGTTTCTGCTTCCTCATCTCTCTCATTTGGAAGTTTCTTGAGTTCATCACAAACTGCTGTCCCTGCTGCAACTTCTAGTAAGAGTGTAGGGGATGCGAAACTACCGTCCGTGTCGGAAAAGCCATCGGAAAATGAAGCTGCAACAGCAGGGTCTTCACCTCCTGTGGCACAGTCACCACAGCCGCAGATACAGCTTTTGGACTCGGTTAAAGAGCCCACTTTGCCCCAGGCCACAGCTGGAAACACTGTCCCTGCAGCCTCTGGCACCACATTGGCAGCGTCTCCTGCTGATACCATTGCTACTCCTGCCTCCACAACTGATTTGAAGGCGCTAGTGCCTCCTGCTGTCTCTGCATCTGCCCCACCAGATCAGAACATCTCGGTGACCACCTCTACAACAAACATTGCCTCTCCAGCAGAAGCAACAAGTGCGTTGGCTGCTACCTCTGATATTACTACGTGTGTTCCGAGCCCAGCTGTCGGTGCCTCTGTATTTGCCCCCACTTCTGCGGGCTCCTCGGTGTTCTCTCAGCCTCCAAGCTCCAGCTCTTCTGGCTCAGCCTTTAGCCAGCCTACGGGTGATACAGCTGCCGCTCCATCCACCCAACCCATTTTTGGACAACCACTGGCAGGTACCGCTGCATCCTCTCCATTCGGGCAGCTCACCACCAGTACCTTGTCCACTGCCACCACCACCACGCAGGCTGCCACCTCAGGTTTCGGTGCTCCTGTTTTTGGCACCGCCACTACCGGGGGCTTTGGTCAGCCAGCCTTTGGACAAGCACCCACCTTTGGGCAACCAGCAAGCAGTGCTTCAAGTGGTTTTACTTTTAGCCAGTCTGGATTTGGGACAATGCCAGCTTTTGGCCAGCCAGCAGCTTCCACGGCAGCCTCGAGCAGCGGCAACGTTTTTGGAGCAGCAGCTAGCACCAATAGCACCAGCTCCTTTTCCTTTGGACAGCCGTCCGCCAGCACGGCAGGTGGCTTGTTTGGACAGAGCAGCCCTCCTGTGTTTGGGCAGAGCACTGGCTTTGGCCAAGGGGGATCCGTTTTTGGTAGTGCTGCCACTGTCACTACTACAACATCATCTGCTGGCTTCAGCTTCTGCCAAGCTTCAGGTAAGAAGAAGCTTCAGGGAGATGCGATATCCCAGCGGTGCTGTCTGGCTGAAATACAGAGAGCAGGCTGTCCCTGGGGAAAGCAGGATGGGTTTTAATGCCTTTTTTTTCTTTTCCATATGACCTTTGATGGTTTTTGGGTTTTTTTTTATTTTATTTTACTTAAGAATAGGAGCTGCCATGTGTGCGAGGGGGAGTCTAATGTTGGAGACCAAAGAAGGTTTGCTCTGCATCCATAGACTTCAGTGTAGCCTTTTCAATCCAATCTTGCGTTCATTTTATGCTTCCAAGTCTACCTTGACTTAATTTTTAATTACATATTGTCCTGCGTGTTGCCCAATAGGTAGGTTGGATTCAGCATAGTATAAAAGATCTCAAACTAGGATGTTGTTGTAAATCATTACACTGAGGTCTTGGGGCAGCTCTGAGACTGTAATCAAGGTAATGAGTACAGGTGCAGCATTTCCTTCAGCGGACTGATTTGAGTACGTGCAACAGGATTTTTAGCCAGGTATAATATTCTGTCGTGATCTGAGATGGCAAAAAAAAAATCCTTTAAGCCCTCAAAGTGGTAGGTTAGCAATGAATTAATCTGTTAAATCTGATTTTGCATTTGGAAACGTCTGAAAATTAAATAGAGCGGTAACATGGCCATCAGCTGCCAGTCTAAACAGCTAAATTGAATACTTCACAGATCAAACCTTCTCTGTCAGCCTTCTTTTGTTCTCCATATTGCTGCAATATATTGTTGGTTTTTTCCAAAGCTTTATCTGTGCAATCTTCAGAATCTCCCAGGGAAAAGTGAAAAATACATAGTAATAATAGCGAACATGTATTTCCAAGGAAGAAAAACTAATTAGGCTGATTTAATTAAAAATGATGGCACTGTAGGCAAACTGCTTGCTCATTTTTAACTACAGTAAAAGCGATCAGTTAAATTGAGGGAAGTGAACTGTGCTTGAGAAAGGTGTTCCTGATTATAGAAATGCAAGTTTTATTACAAAATGCACATGTAAGTGAACTGGGAAATGGAATGGGGAGTTCTTTTTTTTAATCAAAACATTTCATTATCTATAGTGGGAATCTTTAGGTAACAAAGCTCAGATCATCCTTACTCAGGGGAAATTGGAATGGTATAGCGCTTGTTCATGATTTGCAGCATTCTTAGAGCAATGGTAACAGAAATGCAATTTTCTTATATTATTAGCAACAGTCTCGCAAGTGAAAAAAACTTTTATTTTCTGCTTGTTTTTAAGTTAGCTGAAGAGAAAAGGAGAATGTCTTTCAGATAAACATTCAATGGAATTTATTATTTGTGTGTTGGCACATGCTTTACATTTGTCCAACCAAGATACATTCGGTAACAACATTTGTATCCTGTGTTTTGGCACGGGAGAGCTGTCCTTTCCCTGTTTCGGACTAACGTCACCTCCTTGAATTGTCTTCTACCCTAGTAATGGTCCTGGTGGTTTATTTACCTTTCTTTTCTTGGCAGGTTTTGGTTCTAGTAACACGGGTTCTGTGTTTGGGCAAGCAGCTAATACTGGAGGCACTGTCTTTGGCCAGGCAAGTATTTATTGCTTTTGTAGAAACCATGGGCTGTTAGGTACAGTGGAATTGTCCAGGGTTCCCTACCTATTGCAAGAATCAGATACAATTTGACATGCTCAGTAAGAAGTATCTCAGTTTGTACCCAAGATATTTGCTGTTGTAGTGGGCACCTAAGCATCATCTGCATGCATGTTTTCTAAGGGGAATGGGGAGACAGACATTTTATCGCATGCAAGATAAGGCAGAGCCATCTGCCTCTCTTCCATGCTAAGTGGGAAGTGGATGGTGTAGGACAAGTGTCTTAAACCTCACCTGCGGTACAGAGTAAAGACTTTGATTGCATTATGTGTTGGAAGGTAATTGCTTGATGGTTCCTCAGCCCCCTTGTACAGTCAAGGAAGGAATAGACCAGACAGAAAAATCGGCCTTGGGGAAATGTGCTACTTTGACTTCTTCTAAACCCTTCTTTTGTCCATTTTGTGTTCTAGCAGCCATCTTCTTCCAGTGGAGGCTTGTTTGGATCTGGCAGTGGCGGGAGAGGTTTCTTCAGTGGTCTGGGAGGAAAGCCAAGTCAGGATGCAGCCAGTAAGAACCCTTTCAGTTCCTCCAGTGGAGGATTTGGATCTGCAGCTTCCCAGAGTAAGTGAACAAATCAGCCCACATGATAGATGCTAAACCAGCCCTCCCACATGTTGCTTCTTGCCCAAACAACCAACCTAACAAAAGGAAGCATGAAAAGTAGTTAAGAATATATTAAAGCTGCTCCCAGGTTCATTTGTGCCAGGGTCTATAAAGGATTTAACTGTTAATGCAAGAATCAGTCACTGTCTATTAGTGTACAGTTGGATTTTTTTTTTATTGCCAGGGTCAAGTTAAAAACACTTAAGTCCTGAATTTTCTGGCCTAACGGGTCTTAGTAATATTCTAAAATTTGAGCAGAGATACCTATACGCTACTGTCTGCTGTTGCAGTTAGTTTGAAATACTAGCAGGCTCTCTCATGCCTTTTGTGTGCAGCTGTTGCAGAGCCACACTTGTTACATACATGTGTATGTCACACAAGTAACTCATAATGATTTCTTAACTGTGGCTTTTATTTAATTACTGCTCTGCTTCATTATTTGGTCACGTGGATTTGGCAGAGAGGGAAAGCAGAAGGTGTGGAGTGAATCAGGTAGAAAGCTTAAAGAAAGGGAAGCATTGGCTAAGTAATAAAAGTAAGGGAACAAAGGAAAACTGCAGAATGAGCTACAAGTGGCTAGAAGTAGCAGTTCAAGTCTTGGGAGAGCAAATCTCTTTCTTTTATTACATCTTTAATGCTCTATTTGGATTAATGGTTCAGGTCAGTTCTCTAACCTTGCTAATTTAGTCTTCCTTTAATGCAGCACTGGGTTTTGTGATGAAATAAAACAGATGGTTCAGCAGAGAGAAGTTTTGGTTATTCTCTGTCCTGCCATCAGACACTAAGAATCTGTGTAGCCATGTGAAAGACAAAAACTTGAGTCATATCTCAGTAAGGCTGGAAAAGTTTGTCTTCTACTTTAAGGTCCTGCCAGATAGTCATGTTAAGAAATACTGGCCATCGCCAGAATAGCTGAGAATCTTTGAGTTGTGATGGATTGTCATTTGTGTTGTCAAGAGATATGATTATAGCTGCTGTTATTTCTCACTTGAGAGATTGTCCATTAGAGACTGTGGTGTAGGATGCAAATAAGCAAATCATCCATCCCGGTGATTTAGTAGATTGCAGCAATAAAGGGTTTTTGATGGTCCATCAGATCCAGAATGGATCTTGGTGGAAACTACAGAGCCCTGGAGAACAGGGCAAAATTGGCTTCTCTCTGCAGAGTGCTGTTTTCGGTGTGGTGTTCATGTTGTGCTTTAGGGCTGGGGAAGTAAAAGAGGTTTCCCTTTCTTGTTATCCAGTTAATGAAGGGTAGCATAGAATGCTGTCTGAGCTTCATGAGTATTCTTTATCTCCCCAGATTCTTCTAGCTTATTTGGAAACAGCGGAGCAAAGACCTTTGGATTTGGCAGCTCAACTTTTGGAGAGCAGAAGCCTACAGGTACTTTCAGCTCTGGCGGTGGAAGCGTGGCATCACAAGGCTTTGGGTTCTCCAGTCCAAACAAAGCAGGTACTTTAACCCACCCACTACGAACGCCTACGTTTATCTGTGAGATATTTAGTAGGATTCTTCTACCATTTAATTGTCTACAGCCTGGATTCAGTGCATGTATAGGAATCGTCTCTGAACAATAAATAAATAACTAATGGCTTAGCGAATGGGACTTCAGCTGGTGAATTCAAGGCAGAGATGTACATTCCCTTGTGCAAAAAAGCATCTGGTAAACTACATTTTCAGGTGTTCATTCCAGAAATTCCCATTGCACTTAAAGAGCAGAGAACTATGTGAATTAGTTCTGGCCTTATGTACCATACAATGAAGAGTACAGAACATGGAAAGGAATAAATTTTTCCTATTTTAGATGTTTCCTTGGAATATTGTCTAACAAACTTCACTCTGGGTTCTGTAACCCTTTTTGTCCCCATTTCTTCATGTGAATGAATGCACAGGTGTCTACAGTGGGAAAGCTGCCTCGTAAAATTCATATCAGACATGCCTCGGGCTCTTCTCTCTTGGAATCAGTCTGACCTGTCGTCATCCCTTTATTCTGTAGTTGAGTTGTTCTCTGTTGATTGAGTTAATTAAATCAAGTATTGGAAATTTCACAAAATCCCTTTTTTATTATTTACTGTCATCTGCCCAAAGAGCCAGCTACAAAAGTAGAGGTGACTGCCATATGTTCGTTGGAACTGAATGGCAAAACGTTCATTTTATTAATTACCAGGCAAAAATGGAGACCATTCAAGCAGAGCAAAGCTTTTCTCCTTTATCCATAGACCATTCTTGCAGAGAACGCTGATGAGAATTGGTGTTCTGCTCCAAGTGTGTCTACTGAAGCTTCATCACTCAGGGAAATTGGGGAGGCTTGGTCATTCTTGAAGTTGTCTTGAGATAATGATGCTCAAGAGCCACCACTGGAGAAGCAGTACTTGAGAGGAAGTACTTGGCTTTGACAGGAGCTGTGCTTTTATGTTTGTGAAGTGGCTGAGAGCATAATGATGCTGCTGTTGAATCCAGCAGCCATTTGTAAGGTGTCTCTTGAGTATTTCATACTGCTTGAGGGTGGACCGAGTTTAACTCAGGCATGCTTCCCATCTGTTATTTTTGCTAGAGGAGGAGAGGGACATTGCAGAATGAAGTTCTTCTTTTATTCACTCGATGACTCTTTCCTTGCTTTTGATTGGTTTCAAAATTCTTCTTGAGATAGATTTTTCGAGATATTTCTGTAGAAGGCGCATCCACTTACAGAGTCCCTCAGATCCATCCCTCCTGTGGTTATACTGAAATGAATGATGCATCTTCTTCTCCCAGCTGCAGTGCTGGGGTTTACTTGATTTGAATCCCATTTGCCCTGGTTTCACTTTGCTTTCTCCACTATTTGTTAATATGTATTGCAAAAGAGAGAGTATGCTGAGCAAAGCTTCAGCCCCTGTGATAAATGCTGTAACTTCCTAGACACAGAGGTAACAAGATAGCTGATCTGTGTTTAAATAATTCAGACCTAGCATTTATTTTTTCCAGACCTTTTGTGTTTACAGCCAAACAGTATCCCATTAGCTTGACAGGGACTGGAATTTCACCCAGGACCCAGGGTATTAAAATGTGTGGCGATATCCCAGTGTTCATCCCTAGTCAAACAAAAGAGTAGGTGTCTTTCACGTTCCACAGTGTCAATTAGAGACAGGCCAATAATATCTGCAGATGAAGATTGAATAAAATAATCTGGGTAGAAGTCCATTCAGAGCTGCAGAAGGCAGCTGAGGCCTGAACAGAAATTGCCAAGAGCAGAGCTCAGTTCTTGATTGCCTGCAGGAGTTGTGCAGTTCCACTGTCCTGGCATTTAATCATTGCGTCTTGGTTTCCACCACTTAAACCAGGATTAGGTAATACGCTGCCTCCTGAATCTTTTTGCTTTTCTGGAGCACCTCAAAACCAAGCTTGATTCTCCAATTTTAAGAGCTGAGGGAGACTTGCCCATTGCATTGTGGAGGAGTTCTAGTTTAAGAACTTAGGTGCATCAAGTTCTGTCCTCAGGACACTTGTATATGTAGATTAGGAGCCAGGATAAAACACTGTGAGCAAAACACAGCAGTTGAATGTTCACAAAGCTGACCTGTGCAGGTGACTTCATTCTGCAGTGTTACGTGCACTTCCTTTGGATAGGACCTTGTTTAAATGGTGATGAGCAGAGCTTTGGTTTAGAGCTGATTGCGTATGTTAAGCTTTTTTTCTGATAACAAAAGCATCAGTCTATCCCCTGCTGTAGGTATTTTTACTGTAATTTTATTATTGTGCATGCTTCCTATATCATAACTTAAATACTGGTCTTTTTTTGTATAAAGCAAGTAGAGATTCCTTCACTGCGTGCAAGCATAAATGATATATTATCACCCTTTAGTACAGCTCTGGGGATTGAGCTGATCTTGCACTCGAATCACCCAGAATGTGATTTTCTTCTGATTAGTCTCTTAATTCAGTTGTAGTTTTTCATCCATGTCTTTTGTAACGACATTCCTGTCAGTTTGGAAGCTTTGTGGCAGTTAGTTTTATAAATAATGTTGTGTCCGTATAAGCTGAACAGTCCCATTATGGAGATTGTCTACTTGGAAATTTAGTTTTTCGTTTCTCTTTCTGCATTATCGTTTATGTGATGTTCTTGTCCCCTTTTTTTGCCTCTGTTTTGCTCAGGTGGCTTCGGTGCTGCTCCAGTGTTTGGCAGCCCTCCCACTTTCGGGGGATCCCCTGGGTTCGGAGGGGTGCCAGCATTCGGTTCAGCCCCAACCTTTTCAAGCCCTCTGGGCTCAACGGGAGGCAAAGTGTTCGGCGAGGGTACAGCAGCAGCCAGCGCTGGAGGATTTGGGTAAGACAACTAGGGGCCAGGGTTTGGGAAAGCAAGATTCTTGCATGACACAAACTGTAACGCAGATATAACTGAGCATAAATGTAAAGAATGTGCTCTGTGATTGTTTGTAAGTGCTGAGTGTCCTTGGTTGGTTGTGTGGCTGTTTGGTTGTTTTTCAAAAATAAGAAAAATATGCATAAACCAAACTTTTTAACCCCAGAGGGAAAGAGTATGTGTGATCCAATTTTAATGCTGAAATTGCCATGTTAAGTATTTAGCTTTAGAGATTGCGGTGGGGGGGAAGTGTGAGTCATCTTGCAGGAGTCTAAGGGAATGCAGGAGAATGTTCTGTGTGCACACTTAATAAGTTCAAATCTGGACCTACAAACCAGGCCTAGCAAAGAAAACAGTAAATATCATTATCTGTGACTCTGTCTAGCCACCTTACCTGCTTGTTGGATTTGGGCTAGAAATGCTAATGAGCATTCAGTTTGCACTTGTACTGCAGGATTTTGTCCTGAAGCTGGATGCACTCAGTGATAATGTTGGAAGCTTAAAGATAAGATGGAGTCTGCAGACTTAGGAAGGATAATTCAGTAGGAAGTTCTGAGAGTTTCTTCTCTTAGAAAGGTGCAGGCTCAGTCTAATAGTGTCCTAGCTGCCTGAGAAATTTGGGCTTGCTTTTAAAACCTTTAAAACTGTGCAGAATTCCCAGGCAGCTTTGAAACTCCAAATCGCACCGCAACATTTTGAGCGATAGTTTAATTCTGCACCATAATGTAGCATCTTTGCAAGACTTCCTTTCTGCCTTTCGGTGAAAAGTGAAACTTTGAAAATCCCAGTTCCAGAGAAGTTACTCGCCAGTCTGTTGTGTGGTATTAGCTCCAGGTTCCTGAGAACACCCTGCTAACCTAAATGTGAGTGGTTCATTGCCGCATCAGTTCTGAAAAATCTGCATCACTTGATAAATAACGTGGGTATCACTGTACTTCTTGAAAGTCTGCACTTCAGACTGCTTGTGAGCAAATATTGTTTTGCTTTCATAAACTAACCTCAAGTGCCCTCAATTCTGTTTTGTATAGGAGCTTTACAAAAGACCTGAAAATCTGGGCAAGATACGTTTGATTAAATTGTTACCAGGCAATGACTGTATCTCATGGCTTTTACTCATTTAAAAAAACCCTCTCTGTAGTTTAAGCTGTTTCTCTGCAGTTTAAGCTGTTTCTCTGCTCACACTGCTTAGCATTTTTCAGCAGGTGTGTTCTTGTAGTTGCAACTGAAAGAAGCAGTTTGAACCACAGATTTCCTTGTTGCTATTTTTGCCACCGCTTCATCTCACTGGGTAGACACGAATTGTGTTTGCTGGCATAATCCTGAGGAGATGGAGCACTGTACAAACCCCTTGTTCCCAAACACGTCACTTCATCTGGCCTCTTTTTTTAAAAGAGAACTACAAAACCTGTTCTGCCCTTGCTGAGAAAACCATATTTGTGGTTCTGAGCTGAAGTTGTCTGCAAGGTACATAGGTCAGGAGGCGAACCAGAGGCACAAGGGGTGGTTTGCAGGGCCAAAGACACGAAGTCACTGAACTATCTGTTATATCTAATACTGCATATCGAAGTCATGGGTACAGTTGGCAGCGTCTGGGGTAGGAGAGGTGATGTTGTCCTTTACCAGATGAATTGCTTGTCACACTGCTACAAGGGTTATCTTTTATCTGGAGAGATACGTTTTGATGTGGGGTTTGGTTTTTTTATTTTTTAAGTCTACTAGATCTGGGTGGATGGAGAGGTGGGTTAACGTGCTGTCAGTTCATATTTTAAGTCAGAAATGACAGGAGCGAGTGCGAGGCACAGCCTTGAAAGGCTGGCACACAATTTGACTTGGCCAATGTCTGCTCAGGGCTGGTGCTGGGCTAATACCAATAACATTGTGCACTTGCAGAGCTTTAGCAGAGCTTGTAATTTTAAAATATTGTGCCTGCATTTTGCCCAGTTTAAGTTGGAGAAACACTTGAAGCTCCTTTTTGAAGTACACCCCTTACATTCAGAATTGGCAGAAGTGTATGGGGGGAGCAGAGGACTGTGATGTGTTCCATGGTCTCTTTAGTGTTTTGTGCTGATAGCTCTACGGTGCCTGGTTGGATGGAGCAGGAGACCTATTTCCATATATATAAATGTATTTCTTATTTCAGTCCCCAAAAGCAATTAGGGAAGTAATCCAAAAGTGGCCACGAGAAGTGCCAGGTAGGTGCAGATCTTTAGGAAAGTCCTGGAACTGTGTGTGGTTAAAAATGGGCTGGGGAGATAAAGGAATTGAGAACTCAAAGGTTTATATGGGCAGTGGGTAAGTTACTGTCTGAAAGCTGGGAGTCTGGGTTCTGTGTCTGGGCTCCGTTTTGTGCTCAAACTTCCAGTGTAAGTGAGAACATGCTTGCAAACACAAATTTTCTCTTTTTACTGCAGGTTCGGTGGTACCAGTAACAATACAGCGTCATTTGGCACACTAGCAAATCAAAATACCCCAACATTTGGATCACTGTCACAACAGGGTACCAGTTTCGGCACACAAAACAGTGGATTCTCGGCTTTCGGGACAACTGGAGGAGGTAGGAGAAGCTAAAATATAATGACCCTAATGGGCCTCATGTCTCCAGTTTTCACTGGAACTCAGGTGTGACTCCAATTCCCTGTCAGAAACTGCTATAGGGAAGGCACCGTGGCCTGGAGAATCGAGCTGCAGGGTGAGGTGTAGCATCTTCTCAGACTTCAGCTCATAATTCCATCACTGATTTGCTGTGTGACATGGCAATGAATCAGTCATCTTCTGCACACCTCCTCAGATTACTGCTTTTCACTCCTTTTTGTGGAGTTGTTCCTTCTTAAAGGAAAATATTGAGAAATAACATGTAGCCACTGATCTAATTCAGTGAAGCTGCTGTGATTTACACAGGGCTGAGAACAGAGCCTTGAGAGAGGGTACGTTCACTGGTGGCCTGTTCGTCACCACTGCCTCACATTAGGCATGAACTCCATCTTCAGAAAGCAGCCCTCTCTTTTACAGAGAAGTGAATAAACCAGGCATAATGTGTGCTATTACTGCTAACGAACAGACCTAGCTGATTAGCAGTGAAAGCAAAACCCTCTTAGGAACCAAGGCAAGTCGCTTTTCTTCTAGATGGAGATTTGACTTTCATTGTTTGCCCAGCTCTCTCTCCCTAGCCTAAGGCAGGAAAGAAATGTTTTTCAGGCTGTGTGTGGGAGGGGACATTTACTACAAATCTTATGCATTTCTGTTACCTTTTAACAATTAATTCTCTTATCTTGCATTTGTTTCAGGGTTTGGTTTTGGATCATCTAACACGTAAGTACCATTTTATGACTAACTCTTTGTTAAAAATACAAATAGAACCAGAATAGAAGAGTTGAATGGTTTACAAGAGCGAGCTTTGAAAGTAGCAGTAACATACTAGTTCTGATTTTGTTTTTAGTGGCACTGCATAGAGCTCCCAGTCCAGGCTCTGAATATGTGCTTTCCAGTGATGTTGATCTTTGATATAAGAGGATTTTCAGTCAGATCATGCTCTTTCTCCACCTCTCGGGCACATGATGCGTGTGCTCAAGCTGTGTGTGTGAATCAAGTATCCACTCCATTTATCAGCTTGAAACAAGGAATGAAATAAATGTGTACTTTTCTGGCCGAACTGAGATGATGACTTAAAGGTGGGGCGAAGAGCTGAGGTCAACTGTCATCCACCCTGCTTCTGGCTTGCTGGATTACTTTCAGCAAGTTCCTTGAACTTAGTCAAGTAGAGTAAGCATGTGTCTCTCCAGATAAGCTCTAGAATAAGCATAATTCTATCTGGTTACTATGTGTTGATGCAGCTTCAGGTAAAAGATGCTGGAAATGCCAATGCGTTCCCATAATAAGCTTCTCACACTATGGAGGTGGGAAGTTTGTTTGAGAGATCTGCTGAATTAATACTAGCTGAGGGAAACTCTAGTCATCATTGCTGTGTTTTTGTTTTCATTCTTGCTCCACAGGTCTTCCTCTGGATTTAGTGGATGGAGAAGCTAAGAACATCCGGAGTGCTCTTGTAGAACTGTGCTGTAGCTGCTGTGTTCAGGAGTCACCTACACAATCAATATCCAAACAGCTTTTCTTTCAAATACAGTTCTCAGACTTTTTTTTTTAAGAAAAAGATTTTGCTTATTTTTATGCAACACTTGTTTTCGCCCCATATTAAACTATTTTATCTGTGTTTGGTTTTTTGTGTTGGAAGGGTTTATCTCCCTGGATGTAGAAGAAATGGATGTATGCTGTGGTTACCAACACCGTACCAGATCATCCCTTGCCTGGACAAGGGAGTAGCTCAGGTTGGCTGCTGATATAACCCAGCATGTTTTTCATTGAGGAGAATGACTGATTATCCTGGGCCCTGAAGAAGGGGGCTGAAGTTTGCCCTGCTAATTTTAAGTATAGGATGGGGCACATGCTTATCTCAGTGAAGTGCTAAAACTGAGTCATGTGTGAACAAGAGGCTTAGAGGAGAAATAGGAAATTATCTGAGAAGCAGCTGGCAGCGTGCAGAGCACGTTCCCATGGCAGTGGCATTCAGCAAAGAGGTGGGAAGTAAAAGCTTTCCTATTTTTACCTTTCTGTATATTTTACAGAACTCCAAGAATGGAAAAGAATGGAACTCAGGTTATAGGGAAAACTTTTGGCCCTTGACTGAGGAAGTGTGACCTCCATCCAGAGGCATTAGTGATTTTGCAGCTTATATGGCTTTGGCCGTTGGATTCTACTGTCAACTACATTTTTCCTAACATCTATGAAATTGTACTTTCTCCCTGTAGCTCTGAGCTTTAGTCAATAACATTTGTGAAATTCTCCTATGTTTCTACTTGAACATACTGAGTGAATGTTTTAAAGAGTGCCCTGAGGCATTCTGGGCAAACACTTTTTTCTATCTGATGCGTCTGACCTCCATGAAACCTCTAAATGATGTAATGGGGTTTTGTTGCTCTGTGAAAAAGTGCATTTGAAATAACAGCTGCTGTATTAGTTGAACACATGCA
Source organism: Phaenicophaeus curvirostris (assembly GCF_032191515.1). Lineage (NCBI taxonomy): Eukaryota > Metazoa > Chordata > Aves > Cuculiformes > Cuculidae > Phaenicophaeus > Phaenicophaeus curvirostris. Next base: position 8,147,239 of record NC_091411.1, read on the forward strand.
GACTGGATAGTTTTATTTTGTTGGTCCTATTAGGACATTCTGGGGTACTTCTGCTTTTCCTATTTTCAGCAGAAGCATTCTGATGTGTTTTTCTTTTGTTTCTTTTTTTTTTTTACCATGACAAGTGTCATTTTCTGTTTTGGTTGGTGAAGAGGCATGTGGTCTCTTTTTGGAATTGTAAATAGTTGATGACTGCTTGTTTCAAATGCAATGTTATAAACTAAAGACTTGTATCTATCAAGAGTTCCTGAAGAAATTGCCTTTTTTTTTTTTTAAGTCAACCTAAAAAGTTAGCATTCAACCTAACTCCTGTCCTAGTTGCGGAAAGCATCCTTCCTTTCAGCACCTGGGAACGATGTGAGGTAGGTTCCTTTTACAAAGAAAGATGACTGAGGAATGGGGAATATAGTGTAGAGGAGGGTGTATTTTTAAATGTCGAGAGGTTTTGCAAGGCTACAGGCTGTAAGACTTTTACAGATGCCCTGCATTTCTGAACTCCACATGTCATGTTAGTGACAGGGGTTTGCTCAAAACCTCCCTTTCCCCTAGCAGAAGAGAGAGGGAGTGCTAGTGATCCTGGGACCATAGCAGAGAAGGTTTCCTGAAATTTGCTGGTTTGGAGATAGGTTGAAGTGTCCCCTCCCAGTGTGTTCTCCTTGACTATCCAACATCTCTTAAAGTCTAGAGGTGATACTGCTGTTCTGCTTTCCTTCCTCTTTATAAATAGCAGCTGGCCCAAACCATTGACCTTAAATTCTTTGCGTTAATCTCCCCTCGCTGTGGCATGCGACACCTCCTAGCAAGGCCCTATCAGCTGTGCTCCCCCAGATAGCTAATAAACTTCTTGCTATGGAGAAGATTGGCTTGGTAAGAATGCGATGTTGGCATGCTGAGCCATTTAAAGTTTCTTTTTTGGAATGATGGGAGCAGTTGGGTGTTGTCCCTGCTGTGCTGCTTGGTACCTGTTTAACTCCTTTACCCTCGGCAAGTGAAGGGCTGTACAGATTCTTCCAGATTCTGACTGAACACGCATTTTCTTGCAACGCTTCCAAAATTGGGGCTGAAAACCCAAGCCCCTGAACTATCTGCCCTTGAGAAACAGGTGCTGCTCCTGGTTTCCATAGTAGCTGCTGGAGGAGCTGAGGAGCGTAAAGAGGCTGATCGTGACCACAAGCCTACAGGAACATGCACAGAACGTAGCAAAGTCAACTTGGAAAAAGCAGCATTTTTATTAGATGACTCAAGGGCTTGGCAAGTGCATGTGGCACTGTTCTAGTCTGTAATCTCTGTTGGGTGGCCTGTGATCTCGTGGCCTCTGCCCAGTGTTTAACGGACAGATGTCCACCAAGGAATAAAGCCACCTTGGCAGACCAGGTAAAGAAGCCAAGGACTACGGGGTTTGGGACCCTCGTTTCATTAATTGTGTTGTCTGTGCTGGTTAATCCACAAATAACTAATAGCAACCTTTCCCCTACTCCGAAGGAGCTTATTGTTTTGTCTGTGCTAACGTGGTTGTGCCTTGTTTTTATCCCTGCCGTTTCAGTATGAGAAGAAATCTTCCAGGGCTTTTTATCAAAAGTGGATCCTTAATTATCAGTAATGAAAGAACATCCTTTTTTTCCCCTCCCTGGAGACTACGCTGTGGCCTTGAGGCAGTGGAAAGCTGTGTGCTGGTGATGCTCACTTGTGGCAGAGCACTAATGAGGGTGGGCAGAGGGGAGCCTGAGGCATAGCGAGGGTCTCCCCAGACCCAGGGAGGGGATTTCTGCGTCCTGGAAAGGGGTAGAATCTTGTTTCATCACAGAGAGGCACAGAAATTGAATAATTTCCTGGTTTAGAAGTTTTTACTGTATAAAGCTTGGTTTTCCAGAATACAGATGTGTCTTGGAGTACAGATGCTACCGGCTGTACCCATCCACCTGGATCTGTTCTCTGGGAGGGGAGGACACCAATTCTTTGGCTTTTCTGTGGTGCAGAGAGGTAACCAGAGGGCAAATGCTGGTGGTGTCACCTCGCTGTTGAGCTGGGGAGGGATCGCAACTGAAATTATCCTGTTCTATGCGTTGGTTTGCCCTGTCCCTCGTGGCCTGAGCAGTGCAAGGGCAGAGCTGACGTGCTGACCGAAACCTTGGTGATGCTCTGGGAGAAACCAAATGTGTTTGACGTGACTGTCCTGCTCGGGATGGGCTGATCAGCCTCACCCACGAGCTCGTGCATGTGGCAAGTCTTGAGACACTTGTGAGGGATGGTGGAAGCGTGGAGCTGCCTCCCTTGGCCCTGCCAGCCCATGTCCATGTCCCTGTCTTGGCAGCCCCAGAGGCTGACGTGACATTTATCCCTTCTTAGTTTTCATGTGTCCTGCCCTTGTGCGTTGCTTTCAGCATTGCTTGCAAGGAAAAATAATCCTGCATGAAGCTTTGGCAGGAGTGTGTGTGTGCGTGTGTGCAGTAGTGCCAAGGGTGTTTTTGTTCCTAGATAAATGTCACGTCGAATCCCTCAGGCTGCAGCTCGGTGGGGATGAGCAGCCCTGTCCTTCCTCCCTCTTGCAGCAGCAGCGAGCTCCGGGGTCTTGCGGAAAGCCCAACTCTTCCTTGCTGAGGGCTGAGCTTGGATGCGTTGGTGTGGGTTTTGGCTCTGCACAGCCATGTGTGTCCGTGCCTTTCTGCCTCGGCTCCCGAGGGCCCCGTGGTTGCACTCGGCACCTTTCCTGTCTCGCACCAACCCCACTTTGTTATCCTGCGACTTTCAGCTGTCTCCTTCTTGCAGATGTGTCTGTGGCTGCCGCTGCAGAGCTGGGACTTCTCTGTACGTGCCTTTATCGTACACAGGCACGCTCTGTGCTGCCAGCGCCTCTATCTGAACTCGTGCCTTTCCTTGAACATAAGATACAAGCGCAGCCGCTTGTCGCCAGCAAGCATGTTGCTCAGAGTCCTGCCTTGTCCCCCCATCCTATTGCAGTGCTGGAAGGGACCGGGAACCCTCTCACACCACCCGCTCTCGGAGCAGGGTCTCCTTGCAAGTGCCAGGAGCTTCGGTGCGTGAGCCAGCAGTGGCCCAGGTGGCCAAGAAGGCCAATGGCATCTTGGCTTGGATCAGAAACGGTGTGGCCAGCAGGTCCAGGGAGGTTCTTCTCCCTCTGGACTCGGCACTGGTGAGACCGCTCCTTGAATCCTGTGTTCAGTTCTGGGCCCCTCACCACAAGAAGGATGTTGAGGCTCTGGAGCGAGTCCAGAGAAGAGCAACGAAGCTGGTGAGGGGGCTGGAGAACAGGCCTTATGAGGAGCGGCTGAGAGAGCTGGGGGAAAAATTTTCACAGAAAGGGTGATTGGGCACTGGCAGAGGCTGCGCAGGGAGGGGGTTGAGTCACCTTCCCTGGAGGGGTTTAAGGGACGGGTGGACGAGGTGCTAAGGAATATGGTTTAGTGTTTGATAGGAAAGGTTGGACTCGATGATCCAGTGGGTCTTTCCCAACCTGGTGATTCTATGATTCTGTGCAATGTGCTGGGTTGCAATGATGTCAGAAAGGCTTCTGCATCAAAGGTGAAATCAGCTGCTACTCTGCTTTGAGGGGGAAATGGGGGACAACTCTCAAACCATGAATTGTGGTAGGGTCAGACCTGACCCTCCAGTGCTGCTCTCCTGTGTTGCCCGGAGCTTGTACCTGATAGAATGATGGAACAGTTTGGGTTGGGAGGAACCTTAAAGCCCATCCAGTTCCACCCCCTGCCCTGGGCAGGGGCACCTCCCGCTGGATCAGGGGCCTCAACAATTGTATGAAGGTTCCTAAGGGCACCCTTGGAGCTCTCGATGTGGATTGTCTGAGGAGCTCAGCTGTAACTATGGGCATGCAACACATGACACAGTAGCTTATTTTTTTTTATATAGATGCTTCAAGGCTCTTCAGCGCATCATTGCTAAAAATATTTTACTTTGAAACTTGAAAACATGACGGAACAAAAGGAGTGTTTGCAGCTGCTGCATGTGAACAGCTTAACAAGATGGGAGAGAGAAGAAGTAGGAAACAAAACCTGATTTGCATCAGCAGAGAGAAGTTCCTGCAAAAAGTTTCGAGCAGGAACTGTGGAGGCCAGGGGCGATTTCTTCAAACGCAGGGACTGTTTCCTCAGTCTGCTTAAAACAGAGGTTAGAAAACCATGAAGCCGAGTGACAAAACATCTAGAAAGGTGAAAATTGATTTCTGGCCTCAGCGTTCACAAATGCACCGCAACGAAGAGTGGAGTCTGTGTCACCTGAAGCACCAGGACTGGGCTCCACCCTCACCTGGACTCTGCTGGGTTCACAAGCCAATGTCCTTCCCACCAACCTCCTGCTCCTCAGGAGGCTCTCGAATGTCTCTGTGCAGACAATAAGTGACCGGAGGCCTTGAGCTTTTTCAGGGTGTCACCCAAAACAGCTGTGAGTTGGCTGGTGAGTGTCCCCTCTCCACCCCTCCCTCCAAAACTGGGACATCTAAATTTAACCTGCTAGCAACAGATGAGGCTGGAGAGTTTCCAATGTGGAAAGGAATCCCGCTCAGAACCTGTCCTCTTCTCCTTTGGGGCTCCATCCGTGCATATTCCTTTCCTCAAGCTGTGACCTCCTGTACTTTTCGTTCCTCCCCATCCCCTGCAGCATTTGGGTTTGTGTCACGGCTACGTGCTGTTGGTGCTTCCCAAACAGCCTGTGTGGCTGTTGGAGGGTGGTGGTACCAGGTCTCTTGGGCTGCAAAGGTTGCTTGCAACCTTTAAGGGTCAAAACAGGCTCTTGTTCACTCCAGGCAGGACCTGGGGAGATGTAGGGAAGGAGGAGACATCTCTTAGACTCATAGAATCACCAGGTTGGAAAAGACCACCGGATCATCGAGTCCAACCATTCCCATCAATCACTAAACCATGTCCCTCAGCACCTCATCCACCCATCCTTTAAACCCCTCCAGGGAAGGTGACTCAACCCCCTCCCTGGGCAGCCTGTTGCAGTTAGGAACAGGTTAGGGTTAGGGTCCAGCCAGGAAAGCCCCAAGCGTGATGTGGCTCCTCCAGCACAACCAGGCAGGAGGGTCCCAGCGGGCTGGATGGGATCCAATGAAGCCGCGTAGTCTTGCAGCAGACAGCAAATCTTTCCTCTGCTGCTTTTGGAGAAGTCTTGATGACTCTACAATAACAAAAATAGTCAAGGTTTAATAGGAACGGTTGGACTCGATGATCCAGTGGGTCTTTTCCAATCTGGTGGTTGATTCTATGATTCTTAGCAGCAAAACTACTGAAAGAACAAAATAAAAGAGAAACCTGGGGGCAGAGCTGGTGGGAAGGGAGCCCATGGTGGGATCAGCCCATAGCAGGAGGAGCTAGAGCACAGACCTGGAAGGTGCCTGTGGATTAATGGCTTAGCACGGGGGCTGTGCTGGCTGCTTGGCTGAGCACCTCCTTCTCTCTGAAAATACTTTTGGAGGTTTCCTTCTTTACCAGAAAACCAAAAAAATTCTAAATGTGAAAAATTTGGAGGAGGGTGAATAATTAAATTTAGCCTGGAGAAGAGGAGGCTGAGGGGAGACCTCATTGCTCTCTCCAACTACCTGAAAGGAGGGTGTGGAGAGGAGGGAGCTGGGCTCTTCTCCCAAGTGACAGGGGACAGGACGAGAGGGAATGGCCTCAAGCTCCACCAGGGGAGGTTTAGGCTGGACATTAGGAAAAAATGTTTCACGGAAAGGGTCATTGGTCACTGGCAGAGGCTGCGCAGGGAGGGGGTTGAGTCCCCTTCCCTGGAGGGGTTTAAGGCACGGGTGGACGAGGCGCTGAGGGACATGGTTTAGTGTTTGATAGGAATGGTTGGACGCGACAATCCGGTGGGTCTCTTCCAACCGGATGATTCTATGATTCTGTTGTGTCCTGCGGCACCTCGTGTGTGCCCAGGTCTCAAAGGGCAGGGTTGCCCTGCTGCTTCTCTCCCGATGTGATGTTCCTAGCTAAGGTCTGACTAGGCTTTTGCTAAATAAGCAACCAGCATCAGGAAAGAGAATTGTGCAGAAGTTCAGCTGCTGCCTGCACCGAGCAGCTCGGCTCTATCCTGCCGTCACAAGTTGCACAGCAGCCCGGGCATAAAAAATGCAGGATGTCGTCTGGTATTTTTAACCAGAAACCTCCACGCTCTGCCTGTTGCGGCGTAAGAGCTGAAACGGAGAGAGAAAAGGCGTTCATGGTAAATAGGGTGTTTATCACCACCTTGAAATGTGAGTGCAGAGGTGGTGGAGCCGTTGGTTTAAAAACCAGCCACCACCCAAATGACTCCAGGCAGACGCGTTTGAAAACTTCACTTTATTTCTCTGTCTGTTATAAAAGCAGGGTTTTGTTTTTTTTACATCTCTGTAAGTGTCCAGACTCGGTACATCTTGGTTTTGTTTTCACAGTATCTCTGCGAGACCAAGGACAATTCTTATTGCTGCGCCGGGAGCCAGGGCAGGAGGGAGGGTGATGCCAAGGCTTCGGCAGCCCTCGCCTTAACCTGCTGCTGGCACCAGCCTTGCTCTCCACCGCACCAGCTCAACGCGTCTCCCCCTCCCCAGCACTGCTCAATCTCTCTGTTGACTCTTCAAGGGGCTGCCCCTCGCTCGTCTCGCTGTCAAAGGTAGGAGACGAGAACCAAACAGCCCGTGATGCTGCTCGACGGTGTCTGCCAGCCCCTGCCTCGCTGCTCGGAGAAGGTGAGGGACCCAGCCAGGTCTCACCCTGCGCTTCCCACCCTGGATTTTGACAGGGATGGTCAGGCTACGCTCGGCTCCTGTGGTGACCTGGGGCTGTAAAGAGCCGAGCATCACTGATGGGAGAGGTGAGGCAGAGATAAGCTCATCCATCAGCATCCCATGTGGGTGCCCCCTCGCCTCCCCAGGTTCTCCTCTGCGTAGTCCTGCTTCTGCAATAAGCTGCCAGAGGAGGAGTTTTATTTACCCCTGCTTCTTTACCACCTTACTCGGCACAGGATGCCTGCGTCCCAGATACTGAAGTCCCTGGTTGGTCCCCATCAATCCCTGTTCTAACCACACAGCTATCAACCCCCCGTACCCATAGCGATGTCCATAGCACCGATTGCTCCCAGCCACCATTCCTTTCACATTCCACCTGTCCCCCTCAGTTTTATAATGAAGCAGCACTGGAAAACCATCACTTTTAATCACAACACACGGGATCTGAAAAGAGGCAGCATCGCTTTTCTGTGCCGTGTCTGGTGATGTGGATGGAGGTGGAGGGGCACGGTTCAACCGAGGCATGGGATAAAGGCATTCTTTGGGAAGGGAGAAGTCCATGCAAAGCTGACCCCAACGTGAAATCTGAATTTTGTATTTACTGCTCAGCTGGGTCTGTTCAGTGCAACAGGATGAGTTAGCCAGGAGGTCACTATCGAATTGCATGGATGCATCCAGTCGAACAGGTAAGGGGAGGAGGAGGAACCAGATTTATACTTAATGCATTGGGAGATCAAGTCCAACACAGAGCTAAGTGGAAAAGGATGTAGGTGTTCCCTGAATGTGGTTTTTTTTTGGTGACTGAGAAGAAATCTTTCCTTGGAATTCCTTTGTGCAGCTAATTAAGACAACTGGGTCCGATTTCTTCGACCCATGCTGACATCAGTGAGAACTATAAGTACTCAGCACCTGGAGACAAAGTGAATACCAGACATAAACGCCCCTTCTGCTCCCACCCATGGGACTGCCCAGAAGACACCTTCAGCGGTAGCCGAGATGTGTGCGAGCGTTATCAGCTCTTCACCCACAGCTCACACTTTGTCCTCTTCTGCGTGTATTGCCTAGGAGAAAAATACAGACGAGTCCTGAAGGGCTGTGCCAGTAGAGCTAGAGTTAGGATTCAAATCCACGTAAGAAAATGGAGTTTAATACAGAGAGTGACTGTGCAAGTCAAAGTCTCCCTCGCTTCATCTTTTATAGTCCCAACGCCTAGATTTAGGCAATTTGTGGCTCGTGGATTTGGGTTTGATCCAGTCCATCCGTTTGCAAGCTGCTTGTTAACGCTGGACTTCCCACCTCAGAGATGTGCCTGTCGAAGAGAGCAGCTCCGTGGCTGAGCATCTCTGAAAAACGGTGCATGGAGGAGGGCGAGCTGCCCTGGAAACCGGAGTTGTTGTTTGCAGGGACCCAGGATCCTTGTTTGCTGGTTTGAGCCTCTCATGGTGAGGGGTGGTATCTTCTGGACATGCCTTCCCCAGGCAGGTGGTGGCATTGGACCTGTTGCCAAAGTAGATGGTATGGCTTTGGAGAAGTGAGGAAGGAGAATTTCTTGCTGGTAATGTCCTACGTGGAAGGTGAAGATGGCAATAGCAGCTAATTGGTGCCTCTCCGAGGGGAGAGGCTTTTGAGCAGCATGTGTGTGGCTGTGAGACCTGTTCAGACCAGCTCAGCGGGGCCAGGCTTGCATCTGGCACCCTGAGCTCTCTTCAGTCCTAGCTCTTGAGGCAGATTGTTAAATAGAGGAAGAAACGTTATCTAGTGGAAGGAGCTGCGGAGGGAAGGGGAAGTGATCTGCCTCAGGCCGAGAGCAGATCCTGTGCCCCGTCCTCCAGATGCCACCTCTGCAGGACCTCCTGCAAACCCTTTCCCTCCCATTCAAACAGCTCCTTCGTGCTGCCTTCCTCTGCACAAGTGCATCTGGTTTTCTCTGAAGCCATCTGGACAAGGTCCTTATTAAAACCTACAGGCTCCACCTTCTGCTCCAAACGCACCCTATTCCCTGGAGGATCTACGCCCAGGACTCAGGCGTTGCCCCTCTTGCACCTTCTCGTGCATTACCTGTTGCTTCACAGATGTTTGTGCCATAACCAGACAGGTACAGCATCATCCTCCTGTCTGAGCCCCGTCCCTGACAGTCATGTAGATCACGAAGTCATTTGGAAGAAAGTTAACGAACCCCAACGCGATGTTGCAGTTGTGGGAAGAAGAGTTTTTCATATCTTTCGCTTACAGTTTTTCCTAGGAATGGGTGCCTGTTATTTTCAGATGTGGCTGCTCCTGAAATATGGATATTGCTGGGTAGTCTCCGTAGAGAAGATCTGCCCTCGCTTACACCCATGCAACTGCAGCGACTTCAGAAGGAGCCTTTTTATATCCTGCTCTTCGTACAGCACCGTCATTTGGATTCCATGGGAAAACGGGGCAAGAGCTTCACCCAACATCGGCTGCTGCACGAGCCATCGGCTCTGACGCCACGAGAAGGTGAGACCATGGGCTAGCTGAGTGTGTCCTAAAGATAAACCTGGTGGTACACTCCCCTTTCTCAATTTACATCGATTCCCAGGGCCACAATTCCAGTTGTGAAATTATCCCATATTATAACGCTGATGGGAGACCGAGCTCATCACGTGCAAGCAGCGCAGGCTCGTTGCTGCTCCTTCTGCGAAGCAGGGAGATGGCTTAGTAGCTCCCACTCAAGAGACATCCTCCAGCAGGTTTGTTATTTGCATTGCTTTGAAAATGAGATCAATTCCGTGCTTCCTTGTTCCAGGTTTTAAAACCAGGAAGGTGTTTTTATCATATTTCTTCCAGTTTCATGCCCTTTTCATCCCTCAGCCCGTGACACGTTGACAATCTATTCCTTGTTACGAAACTTCCTCCCAAGAATTCTGTAGAAAGGACATTCTGCGTGGTGGTGTTCTTGTTGGGTTGTTATGCTTTTTGTTTTTGTTTTTTTTTTCAAACATAGCTTTAAGGCAAAAGTTTGGCAATGCAAAGCAAAGTCTACATAAGGCCGCATGACTTGGATTTGCAACTCAGAACCTTACAGCTTAAAAAAAAAATAATACCCTTATCTTAAATAGTCAACTTTTTGCTCCAGGAACTTGTTTTGTTCTCAACCAAAAAAAGAAAAAAAATAGACTCTTAAAATCCCAAATAAAACGTTCTCGTTGTTCTGGGCAGTCTGGACAAGCTCATGAGACTGAAGTTCAAACAGTAACTAAAGTAGGGAAGAAAAAAAAAAAGCTCTACGGGTAGACATCAGTGTTAGTTTCTTCCCTTAGGAATCCAGTGATGAGACAGACCCCAGTCAGAGGTCTCCTCTTTAGCTTTAGCACAGTGAAATCCGTCCCAATGGGAGAAGGTAGAATGGTTGCATTTGTTGAATGAATAAAAAGTGCATTTTGATTTTGCTCAGATTATACGCATGTATTCTAATACCTAAGTGATTGTTTCGCTTTGTTTTGTTTCGTTCTTTGTTTTATTTTTCTCCCTTTTGGTGCCGGGACGCCAGGTTTCTATCATCGGTGTTTTGGAGGTATCACCACAAGCGGTGGTCCATCCTTTGGCCTCCACATGAGTACCTGAGCATCATTGGCATTGGGTTTGACAAGGGCACTGGGTGGTATTGGCTCATTCTTGCTGAGGACCTGGGGCTGCTCTTGAGCAGAGGGCTCCTGCAGCTTGGCACGCTGCCCCAAGGGTCTGCTGGGATTCACCTCGATGCCCAGCCTCATGCGCCATTTGATAGTCTGCAAGGTCACCATTTCGTTGGTGGCCGTGTTGGTGGCCACCAGCCAGGTGGTGAAGCTTTGATCCCGGTGAATGCTTGTGAGTTTGGCCACGTTGCTCTCGCTGACGGGCACGGCCCACGTCACGCTCGGGTAGAAGTTGTCGTTCATGCTGATGTTGAACTTGGACTCCTTTTTCGTGGGACCCACGATGGTGCAGGTTTCGGTCGTGTTTCCATACCAGGGATAGTTCACCCCGTCTGAGTCACTGATGGCTTGGATTTTACCATCCAGTAGATCTGGAAGCTCCCAACTTGACCTGCCATAATCAACAAGAAATTATGGATAACGCTTTAATTAATTAGTTTAGAAACATGCAGGACTTCAAGGGAGGAGAGGAAGTAGTTAGATTTATAGAATGGTTTGGGTTGGAAGGGACCTTAAAGCCCATCCAGTCCCAACCCCGGCCAAGGACAGGGACGCCTCCCACTGGATCAGGTTGCTCCAAGCCCCATCCAACGTGGCCTTGAACACCTCCAGGGATGGGGAAGTTTCTCCTCAGATAAACCACTGTCCCGCCCTGCTGTCTGCCTGGCACTGAAAGTGTAACCCATCCTTCCCAGCCCTAGGAAGGACCCAGTTCAAGGGCTGCTCACCAGGCTCCAGGCTGGGATGGTGTTACAGTAATTGGAGAATCTGAGGTCAGCCAGCTTGTAAAACTGCCTGAGCGGGTCATCTGCACGCTGTGCTTGAGAGACTGACAGAAAGGTCAGTCTTTCTAGCAGGAAAGTAAGTGAAAACGGTCTTCCATCACCTTTTAATACTGATGCACAACTTGGATTTTGTTGGGTATTTTTTTATTATTAACTTCCAATTTAATGTTTAAGATTCGATTTGCCAAGGGAAGCAAACTGCTGTGAATGTCTCAGATATAAAAGGCTTAGATATTTGCAGAATAAAGGCACTAAGACGGCGTATCCATAAACCACGTGCTCAGCGCGTGCCAGGTATTTTAAGGACATCCTTTCACAAATCAGGCTGGCAGAGGTGGCTCTAATTATCTCGGGAGGGAGACAGAGGGGACGCGCTGAGGCTCGTCGGGGTAACCGGCCAAGCCTTTCGTAAGAGTCCAGTGGCTTAAAATAGCTCCTGGGCTGAAGCAGGAGCTGTGGGGAGGCACGCACCGGGCACGGGCAGCTCCGATGCAGCGGGTGTTAGGCTGAGTTCCTCCTCTCCAGCAGCCAGGACTAACGTGGCTGTCTCACAAGGCTGCTTGGTAATTAGTTAATGACCGTGAAGTGCCTCCATGTTTGTAACCACTGGATGGCTCAGCGGATAGCTGTGAATGGCTGGCTGTAGCTGGAAGATGCCAGGGGGGATTTAAAGATCTCGTTTATCTTTATTTTCACGCGAGCGGGGGTCCTAGCAAACCTCTCCCCTGTGCCGTGGCAGGTGTTGGGCTGCAGTGCGCAGGACACGGATGATTTACGGGTCGGATAGTGTGACAGGAGCCCAGAAGGGTAAAGGCAAAGGAGGATACGGGCTGCTCTGGGGGCTGCAGGGATGCTCTGAGCAGCAGGACTGGGGGGTCAGCAGCAGCCAGGGGTTACGCAAGCGCGACACCTCCCCGTGCAGATTTATGGGGGCTGCTGTCTGCTACGATACCGCAGCTGCAGCAATCCTCCCTCCTGAGCTCATGGCCAGCAGGCAGAGGGAGTCCTTTCCTTGGAAGAAAATTTGTAGTGAAGGCAGCCAAAAGGAGATCCCTGAGCAGTCCTGCCAGGACCCTCGGCCACCGCGGAGATGCTCATATGCTCTGCTCTCCAAGCCAGTCATCCTGGCTCACCTCCCCCCGCGCTCTCCAAAGAGAGCTGAGAAGAGAAAAGGCTCTGGGGATGTTGGATGAACGGAGGTCGTGCTCTGCAGCACCCACACCTCCTCCCCGCTCTGAAACACCATCTGGGGGCTCTTTCTCTCCCTTTCAGCAGATGGTTTAGGATTACTTTCCACTCAGTGGTGAGTACTCAGCTTTGCTGGCCCCTGGGGATGAGATGTGACAATTTCCCGGAGGTTCCCTCTGTGGCAGCCGTGGTGCAGCCACAGCATCGCTGTGCGTGTGGATGTGCCAGGCTGGGGATGGAGATCATAGAATCATAGAATCACCAGGTTGGAACAGACCCATCAGATCATCGAGTCCAACCATTCCTATCAATCACTAAACCATGTCCCTCAGTGCCTCGTCCACTCGTCCCTTAAACCCCTCCAGGGAAGGGGACTCAACCCCCTCCCTGGGCAGCCTCTGCCAGTGCCCAATGACCCTTTCCGTAAAAATTTTTTTCCTAATGTTCAGCGTAAACCTTCCCTGGCGGAGCTTGAGGCCATTCCCTCTCATCCTGTCCCTTGGGAGAAGAGCCCAGCTCCCTCCTCTCCACAACCTCCTTTCAGGGAGTTGGAGAGAGCAATGAGGTCTCCCCTCAGCCTCCTCTTCTCCAGGCTAAACACCCCCAGCTCTCTCAGCCGCTCCTCATAAGGCCTGTTCTCCAGCCCCTTCACCAGCTTGGTTGCTCTTCTCTGGACTCGCTCCAGAGCCTCAACATCCTTCTTGTGGGGAGGGGCCCAGAACTGATCACAATGCTACGAGAGGCTGATAAACCTCTGGGCTGCTCCAGTCTACTTAGGTCAGAGGCTGGTGGGAGAATGGCAGGAGATCTGGATGCTCAAAACCTGCAGGTCAACAAAGAACTGCTTGTCCCCATCTTTGTACCCAGTCTCTAGCTGACCCCAGACCAGCACAGAACTGCAGGGCCTTCTCAGGATTTATAGAATCATAGAATCACCAGGTTGGAAGAGACCCACCGGATCATCGAGTCCAACCAGGGTTTATATGAGAGCAAGAAGGTGGAGCTGTGTCAGAGCCAGGGCAGGTTGCTGGAGGCAGGACGCTGCCTGCAGAGCCTGAGAAACTCCACGGCAGAGCTGAACACACTCATGAGCAGCACAGCTGGGCTCAGGGTGGTTCAGAAGTGCACCCTGCTTAAGAAAAGGCGTGGGTAGGAACGGGGAAGAAGAAACTGGCCTGCGTTCCTCTGTGGAGCACGCTGTGCCTAATTCTAGCGAGTGTGGTTAACCCCAGGGTTTCAAAATCATCACGCTTTTATCTGCGCAGCTTAGTAACGAGAAGAAAAAACGAGGCCTTATGATGATCCCGTGACTGGAGCAAAAGCAGAGGTTGCTGCTGGTGGTGGTGGTTGCCCCTCGCCAGCTGCTTCAGCAGAGCCTGTGCCAGGTCCGTAGCCTCTCCTTGCATAGTCTGGTCGTGTTAAATAATATGCCACCAACTGCCCTTATGGATGATTTTGGAAAGAAGGCCGTGGAATGATCTTAGGCTGCATCAGCATCTTTCTGTGGTGATGTCGAGCCAAGGCAAGACCAGAAAGTGCCCAGTAAACACTTTGCTGACAATAGCAGGGAAGAAGCATGAAAAGAAACAAACCTGTCTGGTTTCATGGGTTCACTGTGGCCGATTCTGGCTTGTAATACTGACGAGCTTGTTTCTGCTAATTCTGAAACCCTCAGAGTCAGAATGAGCATAACCAGAGAATGGAGCTGCCAACAAATCTCTCTCAAATGTCTCCTTGCTGCCGGGAGAAGGAACTTTCAGCTATTTCTTATGGCACAACTGTAGCCCTGCTGCCGACAGCCAAGCAGCTCTCTGTAGGTTTTAGCCTCCTAGTTCTCCTTCAGATACGTTGCTTCCCATTCTGTCACACGAAATGAAGCCCACGGCTTATCCCGAGCCCTCCAGATGGCTGCCCTACAGCACAAACCGAAGCAATCGCTGCAGTGGCAGCAAATCCAAGCACAGCAGCCTCCAGCCCCGTGCACCCAGCAGTGTATTCAGTTAACCTTTTCAGACAGGCATCTATTGCATCCTCAGCTCCTTAACGCCAGCTCCTAATTAGGCACGGGGCAGATGGATTTGCGTAACCCTGTGTTTTCTACCACCCTTCCTGTCCACGAGCTCCCTAACGAAGAGGAGCTCTGCTCGGCTGCAGCCTGTGCTCGGTGCAGGTACCAGCGTGATGTGTGGGCGCAGTGAAAAGCCGTCTCGGGGATTTCACATCTCTGCTCTCCCTGCCTCCCTCCACCACTGTGCCTGCTTGAAAGAAAGCAAACCCGCTATTCAGAGCTGCTTAATTTTAAATTGTCCTTTACAGCGTCTCTCTCTCTCTCTCACCTACTCCAGCACGTCAAGAAATTCAAGCCAGGGTTATAGCGAAGAACAGGAAGGAAATTTAAGCTGTTGTTCCCCAGCTGTCAGAGCCACGCTGCAGTCCCTCTTTCCCCATCCTCCAGCTGCACGGTCCTGCCTCCTTGAACCAGCAGAGATGTTGGACGTGCGCTGGGTCAGGGAGGAGAACTAGCAGAAAACTGGCATGAAGAAAAAGGGACCTACCAGGGGAGGTTCAGGCTGAACACAAGGAAAAAATTTTTCACAGAAAGGGTCCTTGGGCACTGGCAGAGGCTGCCCAGGGAGGGGGTTGAGTCACCTTCCCTGGAGGGGTTTAAGGGACGAGTGGATGAGGCGCTGAGGGACATGGGTTAGTGATTGATGGGAATGGTTGGACTCGATGATCCAGTGGGTCTCTTCCAACCTGGTGATTCTATGATTCTATGAAATTTCTACTGGTTCAGCTGAGCAGGTTCAAGTCAAACTGGACAAACTATTTATCTAACTGGGCTAAGATGTGTGCTCCCAGCACAGGTAAGGGCCATGCACAGGCAGCAGAGCCTCTTCTTCTAAACCCTGGAGGGGTATCTGTAAACTCCCACAGTGAAATGACCCTGCTCGGCTTCCCATGGAAAGCATCATCTTTTTCTTCCTTTGGTGAATCTGTTTTTGATTGTGTTTTCCCTCCCGAGGACTGGGGGTTTATTCTCTTGACAAGTCGGTTTCCAGAGTTCATTATGTTTCTGCTGCAGGGCATGGAAGATTTAATCTTGTGAGAGCGAGATGCCTGGTAAGGTAAAGCGATGAGGTAAGGCTGCCCAGCTGCCCCATCGGCTCCTTCAGGGGAGAAATACCTCCCTGAAACTTCTCCAGATCCTTGGCTGATCATATTCAAACTCTGATTTATTTATCCCTCTGTTTTGCATATCCCCATCTGCGCCGCTCCTTGCAGATCTCCATGGAGATGAAGAAACAAGGTTGGATAATGCCATTCCAGTGTTTCCCAGCCTCTGACACGGGTCCCACCAGGTGCTGCAGAAACCAGCACCCGCCCCAGGAGATCCCAGTGAGGAACGTGGTCCAGCTGCTCCTGCACTGGTCAAGAGCTCTGTGGCCTCATCCAGATGCCTCCCACTGCAGAGCAGTCTCCTTCGCCAAGAGTATGGGGTAAAACTCTGCTTGAGGTGAGCAGCAATACCAGCTCTGGGGCCAAACAGCAATTCTGCACGGAGGGAGGGGTGAGAGAACACATCCACATCCTCATACTGGGCATTTTCGCATTCCCAGCATCATCTACTGCCTTGCACGTAAAATAATGCCAGCACTTCCACGTTACCTGAGCTTTTATTCCCCTTTATGCTTAAAAATACTGCATTTGGCCTAAAAAAATTGCCAGTGCCACTTAAAACGCGTGTGTCTAAATTATCCCCTCCGTAGCGAACATCCCTATAGGAGCGTTATGCACAGCTCCATCTGCTCCAGTATTTCTCAGCTGTTTCTGTCCTCAGCGTAACGGGCCAGCTTATACACCACTAACAACTTTGGAGCACGCAAGTGAAAAAATTAATCCAAAGCCTGCTCTAAGTATTAACGCCGGGGTTGACCGCCTGATTTTTTTTTTTTTTATTATTTGCTGTTTTCTCTTTGTCTCTCGCCACAGTGATTAAAAATATGCAGGTTCCAGCAGTCTCTCTTCATCATGGAAAGTTGGGACAAATACTCTGCTGGCATAAATCAATGCAGCTCCCTGGAGGTCAGTGGGATTACATTGAATTACACCAGCTAGAGGCTTGGCCCATCCTTTCAGAGAGGTTTGTGTCCTCTCTCCCTCTATAAAAGGTCTTCCAAGAGCCTGATCTTCCAATGGCATCGAGAGGCCTTTTCTCCTAACGAACGCCTTTATTTCTAGTTTTTGAGTCTCTGGAAAGAGAATGGAGGAGCAGACTAATTCCTACTCACATTTGTGTAACTTTTTTTTATATCTGAGTTAAATGTCAGCGAACATCCTAGGGAAAATATGTCATTTCTATGATTTTCTGGCTAATAGCTGCTGTGTTTCACTCTGACTACCTGTTTACAGCACTTAGCTAGCACATACAACTTTTTTTTTTGTCTCAAAGCATTCAGTTGAACCAAATCCTTATTTAAACACAGAGAAACTCAGGTGCAGAGGAATAAAAAGGGACACGTTGAGTTTTGCTGCGCTGGCAGAACAGCTCTCTGCCCGGTCCTCTTTATTTAGGTGGATGTGAGCTGTATTTATATCCAGTGGACTTTGCTGCTTTCCTTTGGAGCTGGGTGCTAAAGATGAGATTTCCAAACGAGCCTGAGAATTACACATGCAAACCCCAAAGGGCTGGAATTGGGAACATCTGAGCAACAAATTGTCCTTGCTAAAGATGGTGTTGAAGCCAAAAAGCTTACAGCTTTCGGGCCTGCTGTAGATACTTTTAAAACCTGGATAAGCTGGTCTGCTCCCTCCCTGAGCATCACTCCTGGTGTTTACCAGGTATTTGAGTTTGCTTGTCAAGGCACTTTATGCTTGAGCAGAGAGGGGACGTGGGGACAGAAGGGGGGGCACGGGCTGTCACTTACAGCTGCTCCTTGGCGCGTCCCTCCCTCTCGACTACATCTTACACTGCAAATTTGCTTTATGTCTGAGATGCTGAACCCGTGTCCTCATCTGGATTTACAGAAGGAGGGGAGGGAAGGGGGGGCGTGCAGATGTTCAGGGCTTCAGGAGGGCACTGCATTAAGTCAGAGATTGTCCTGTGCTGCAGCCCAGCTCCGTGTCCCCATCCTCCCTCCTCATTCACCATCTTTTAATCCACCCAGAATGACCTCTGCGGGGCTGAACCAGCATCCCCGTGACACGGGACGAGGAGACAGAAGGGTTGCTTAGACCTGACCTTCAAGTCCTTCCTCCCTTGCCCCCAGAGACCAGGCAGCACCAGCGCCTCCAGCCACCAAACCATCTGCCAGCACCGGGCTCTGCGCTCAGGTTTTGTCCCTGTGGCTGGACGGACAGATTCCTGCTGTGCCCAACGCTGCCCAGCACCGTGAGTTGCAGAATTGCTGCTCTGTGCAGGCGTTTGGAGTTGAGGTGCTGTTGCTGATTTAACTAGGGGCCAGAGCCTGCAACAGCGTTCAGTGAACGTTTAGTGGGTGGCTTTTCGCAGTAAGGGAGGTGACATTTTTAATTTGACTCATTCCTGTCTCACTCTGATTGCCTGACCATTAACACGGGATTTTTTGGTGAGCAACCAGCCCCTAAGTTCCCCCCATCTTACATTTATTTCTCTATATTCCCAGTCTTGCAGCACTCAAAGTGACGCTAACATCAATTTTTCACCCTGCTCCAAGGTGATGCAACGGGTTTAACTGCCAGCGGGTTCGATCCATCTCATTCTTTCCCTGTGAGCTGCCTGTGGGCAAAGCCAGCAGGATTCCTCCTGTGACGTTAAGGTGCGTTCCCAGAGTTGGGAGCTCAGAGCCAGGGCCCCACTGCAGCAGCAGCACAGCGCGCTGGGGACGGCACCGAGCCACAAGTGTCACCCCTCGGCTCTCCCTGGGGCTTGTCGCTGCGCAGTTTTACCCAGGGAGGGATGGCTGAAGAGAAAAACTCGCCGTCAGGGGAACCCCAGGTGTCAAACGCATCCAAACAGGGCTGACCTGGGATTTCAGGATCTCCAGAGCTGCTCAGAAAAATCCAATATTGCTTTTTGGGTTCTTAAGTCAGTTTTGGTTGGGGCTTGGGCACGTTCCCATTAGAAGAGGACACACCGTGGAAGGGCAAGGACAAGCTCTCCTGTCTTTTCAGCATATAAGAATCATGGAATCGCTAGGTTGGAAAAGACCTTTGAGATCATCGAGTCCCATTAAGTTTCAGAAGAGCTGGGGTTTAAAAATCAAACCAACCAGCCTATCAATTTTAGCTTAATCCAGCATTTCCCAGCCAGGCTGTGGCTCTCCCCACTCTTTCCTCCCACTGGCCAAAGGCACCCGGCACCCGCTCTTGGAAATACTTACATGCCCTGTTCGCCGTAGTGATTGTAAAATTCCATGTGGCTGCAAGCCTGGATCCAGCCCACGATCCAGGTCTCCTTCTTGGGAAGAGGGGGCACCAAGACTTGCGCAGAGGCTCGGAAGTGAGGGGTCCGGTAGCGCAGGACCACGCTGGAGGACTCGTCGATGCTGGTGGGGATGGGATCGATGGAGGCTTTGACTTCAATCACCGAAATACTTTCCCGGAAAACTTTGGATTTGCAGCTAATACTCTGAATACAGCCCATGGCATACCCCGAATACAGTCCGACACGGCTCCTCGGGTACTCCAGCAATCCTGGGGAATATTAGGCATTGAAATTATCTGGTGCTAGATCAATTACAGATCTTCTCGGTTTATAATCTCAAAA
This sequence comes from Phaenicophaeus curvirostris, assembly GCF_032191515.1. Lineage (NCBI taxonomy): Eukaryota > Metazoa > Chordata > Aves > Cuculiformes > Cuculidae > Phaenicophaeus > Phaenicophaeus curvirostris. The sequence continues at coordinate 8,166,352 of NC_091411.1, forward strand.
CTGATATCCATAGGATAGAAAATTCATCACGTAAAGCCTTTATCTGAGCGTCTGTCTTACAAGTACTGCTCCTATTTTGAGGTTAGCTGCGCTTCAGAAGCAAAAGGGTCTTTAATATGGTTTTTTCCTCTTTTAATGGCCCATTAAATCTCTCACTCAAACAGTCTTTGGGTTAAAAAAAGGTCTCTGGAGTTCAATAAATAACGGTGGTGATCTTAGCTGATATATTTAGTCCTTCCTTTCCTCAGACGCGGTCTGTCATTCACCGTCAAACATAGGACTAGCCGGTATTTCCCTTTATTCTTTGGATGAAAAGCAGAATGTTGATAGACACATCTATATAAATAATGAAATAGGTTTTTGAGCCCCAGCTTGTCACAACCGGTGTGGATTTCCACTTCCTGACTCGCAGTTGTTCAGAACTTCCTTTCGCACAGAAAAAAAAAAAATGACAATGAGAACAGCGAGAAAATGACGGGTGGAAGAAAAAAAAAGGGGGGGAAAAAGGGAAAAAATAAAAAAAAAAAGAAAAAGAAAGAAAAGAAGAAAAAAGGGGAGGATAAAAGGGGAAAAGAAAAAAGAAAAAAAAAGAAAGGGGAAAAAGGGAAAAAAGAAAAAAGGGGGAAAAGGGAAAAAAGGGGGAAAAGGGAAAAAAGAAAAAAGGGGGGAAGGGAAAAAAGAAAAAAGGGGAAAAGGGAAAAAAGAAAAAAGGGGGGAAGGGAAAAAAGAAAAAAGGGGGAAAAAGGAAAAAAAAAAAAAAAGAAAAAGGAGCCAAATCTCCGATATTCACCCAGGGCTCGGGGCTTGAGGATTTAGTGCCGTTTCCCTTCGGAAAGAGCCGAAAGCTGCGCGGGGCTCAGGGGGAGAAGAGCCGAAAGCTGCGCGGGGCTCAGGGGGAGCCTCCCCCGCTCAGCATCCTCGCATCCTCCTCCGGGGCTCAGCGGGGCTCTCCGACCTTCCTCCTCCTCCTCCTCGGGGGCTCGGGGGCTGCAGGGCATCACAGCATCCTCCTCCTCCTCCTCCTCCCGCGGGGGCGAGCAGGGATGCAGGGGAGAAGGTAACGAGGGGGGTGAAAAAAAAAAAAAAATAACAAAACCTTCTCTCGCTGCTTTTTTTTTTTTTTTTTTTTTTTTTTTTTTTTTCCTCCTCCTTCTCCTTTTCGCTAGATGCCCGAGGAGGTGAGAGGAGCAGCAGGATCGGTGCCTCCCGGGTGCCGCAGGCTCCTTCTCTCGCAATACATTCATGCATAGACGGGGCTGGGCTGCGGGGGGGGGGGGGGGCCGGGGGGGGTCCCCGTCTCCGCATTCGAGAGGCGAGCGGCTCAGGCTCGGCGGCCGCGGCCCCGGGGTGCGCGCAGGGACCGGCCCCGGCCGCCCCCGTGCCAGCCCTCCCCCCGCACCGCGCTTTTAAACGGCAGCTGCGGGAGAGAAACCTCCTGCGCGAAAGCCGCCGCTCCTCCCGCACGGCTCGGAATGCTGGGTACTGTAGTTCGGGTGGGGAAAGAGCGCTGGATTTTGCCCCTGTTCTTCCTTCCCCCCCCATTCTTCCTTTCCCCCCCCCATCCTTTCCTTTCCCCCCCCATCCTTTCCTTCCCCCCCCAATCCTTTCCTTCCCCCCCCAATCCTTTCCTTTTCCCCCCCATTCTTCCTTTTCCCCCCCATTCTTCCTTTCCCCCCCCATTCTTCCTTTCCCCCCCTATTCTTTCTTTCCCCCCCTATTCTTTCCTCTTTCCCCCCCTATTCTTTCCTCTTCCCCCCCATTCTTCCTTTTCCCCCCTCATTCTTCCTTTCCCCCCTCATTCTTCCTTTCCCCCCCATTCTTTTATTTCCCCCCCATTCTTTTATTTCCCCCCCATTCTTTCTTCCCCCCATTCTTTCTTCCCCCCCTTCTTTCTTCCCCCCCTTCTTTCTTCCCCCCATTCTTTATTTCCCCCCCATTCTTTATTTCCCCCCATTCTTTCCTTTTTCCCCCCCATTCTTCCTTTTTCCCATTCTTTATTTCCCCCCATTCTTTATTTCCCCCCATTCTTTATTTCCCCCCCATTCTTTATTTCCCCCCATTCTTTATTTCCTCCCCATTCTTCCTTTTTCCCCCATTCTTCCTCCTCCCCCCCATTCTTTCTCTTTTCTGCTCCATTCCTTCTTTGCTTTGCCCCTATTCTTTCTCTTATTTTGCCCCATTGTTTTTTTCCCTTATTCTTTCCTTCCCCCCCCATTCTTCCTTCCCCCCCCATTCTTCCTTTCCCCCCTGTGTTCTTTCTCTTTCCCCCATTGCTTCCCTTCCCTCCATTCTTTCTCTTTCTGCTCCTGTTCTTTCTCTTTTCTGCACTGTCCTTTCTCTCCCCCCTCATTCTTTCTTTTTTTTTTGCCCCTATTCTTTTTCCCCCCATTCTTTCTTTCTTTTTCCCCCCATTCTTTCTTTCTTTCCCCCCCATTCTTTCTCTTTTTCCTCTTCATTCACCTGTAGCATCTTCCCTCTTGCTTTTTCACGTTAAGATTTTCCTATCCTAGAATCATAGAATGCCCCACTGGAAGGGACCTCAAGGATCATCTGTTCCAACCAGATGGTGATCTGGTTTAGCTGATCTGTACTTTAAATGTAGTTTAAATGAATCTACCCCTTCCCTGGAGGAATGTCCCCTCCCTGGAGGTGTTCCAGGCCAGGTTGGATGGGGACCTGGGCAGCTTGATCTAGTGGGACGTGTCCCTGCCCATCACAGGGGGTTGGAAGTAAATGATCTTCCAACCCAAACTATTCTATGACTAGACAAACCCAGTTCTCTCAGATTTACTTTCTATGGTTTCCTAGCCCTCTGATCATCTTGGTGGCTCCTCTAGGGACCCTCTCACACCGGGAGCTTGGTTGGTTGATTAGATAAAGGGATGATCTCCTCATTTCCAAACCTGTAGCCCTAGGCTGGGTGGGCTGATTCAACCAATTAGAAAGGCAAAGGGTCATTGGAATAGGGGCAGAAGTGTCTGAGGTGGCAATAGCCTGTGGAAAAGTTGTAAAATTCTATTACAAACAGTTTTGGGAGTCTTGTTGCTGCTGTTCCTGCTGACCGTCAGCCAGCTGAAGAGATGGATTTCAAGACCTGAGCACCAGGTGAGGTGCGTGCATCCAGCTTTCAGGTAAGAGCTGCTCTATGCCAAGCATAAACTTCCAGGGTCTGTGAGGGGCTCAGTTTTAGCCCCTAGCCTTGCAAGAGATATAAAAACTAAGAACACGCTCATGTTACAAGCAAGCCACTTACTCTCATGTGTAGTATAAGAAAGAATGAAATGAACATCTCCAAATGAAATATCCAGTTGCTTCAGCAGCCTCCAGAAGGTGCTGAAATACTTTGACATTTCCAAGACACTTTCACACTTTTCAAACAAGCTTGTCACAGTTTCCCAGAGCATTAGGAATCTGGTGAAACTGCATATTCCGCGACTCGCTTTTCACTGAGGCTTCAGCCAGGTCTTGCTTCAACTTGGCTGTCTCTGGCACTCTGGTCAACTAGGAAATTGCATTATCTCATTCTAATTAAGTCTGGTTTTCATCTTCAGCTGGAGTTTTCATTGGGCTGTGGTCGTGCCTGTCTCCGTGGCGCTGCTGTGAGTGATTGAGGCATTAATTAGCACACTCCACCCCAGAGCGAATGCACTAAGCTGTGTGCAGAATGGCTCCTGTGCCCAAGAGCATGGTGCTCATTGATGGAATTACTGGAGATGTGAGGCCAAGCTGTGATAAGTAAGAATTAGGATTGCCTGGTGATGCTGAGATGCATTTCCTTCTGCTGCTCGTGTGATGACCCCTAGCAGAGCCGTGCTGTGTCCCTGCTCTTGCTGCCCCTGGCACTGTGACCTGTGCTGTGTCTCTGTGTCCTTGCAGAATGTTTTCCAGGTTTACTGAAAGGCAGGATAGCCCCTTCACCACCTCAGCAGCAGCAAATCACCTATGATTCTATGAAATAAAGCCAGCCGAGCAGAGGCTGTGCTGTGCTAAAGGGCCTGATGGCCTCTGCTATGTATGTTCTAAATAGTGCAGAATATTATATTTTAATTCAGCCAAGCTCTCTTTTTTTTTTCGCCCCCAGAAGAATTCCACCCAGGAACATCACTGGTTTGCCTGCGAGCATTTTGGCTGCAAGAACTGCTTCTCGGCCAGCCGCTGCTAGAGGCTGGAGCACGCCAAAGCCTCCAATGAATAGCAGCGAAATGGGATGCTGCCATCCCTCCCATCCCACCTGCATCTCCAGCGTGCTCTGCATGGCTGTGGCTGCACAGGGAATCGTGCCCGGCAGCCCCCAGCCCTGGGACTGCAGCACCACACGTGGGCAGGGAGCCCGGCCAGGGCCAAGCGGACGGGGCGCGTGGGGCGTGCTAGATTTATCCGTCTGGATTTGTCCGTCTGGGCATTTTCCCAGGTATTCGGTGACCTGCATGGATCGGGTGGCAGGCCTGGAATAGCAGCCCTGCTGGAGCACCGAGCCTGTTTATGGGTTTAGCGGGAATATTTATAAACCCATGGGGTTGTGGCTGGTCTGCGAGCAGAGCAGCAGGATGGTGCTCCTCATGGTCCCAGTGCAGGGCTTGCTCCCGAGTTCAGTTCCTCCAGCTGGGAGTGGTGGTGGCAACCTGCTTGGCTGCAGGAGGGACCAAATTGCTTTCCTTCCCTGCTGCGCTTTTGAGAGGGGATTGCTAGCTCTGCCTCCGTCCCCTTAGAATCATAGAATAACCAGGTTGGAAGAGACCCACCGGATCATCGAGTCCAACCATTCCTATCAAACACTAAACCATGTCCCTCAGCGCCTCGTCCACCCGTCCCTTAAACCCCTCCAGGGAAGGTGACTCAACCCCCTCCCTGCGCAGCCTCTGCCAGGGACCAATGACCATTTCTGTGAAGAATTTTTTCCTAATGTTCAGCCTAAACCTCCCCTGGTGGAGCTTGAGGCCATTCCCTCTCGTCCTGTCCCTTGGGAGAAGAGCCCAGCTCCCTCCTCTCCACAACCTCCTTTCAGGTAGTTGGAGAGAGCAATGAGGTCTCCCCTCAGCCTCCTCTTCTCCAGGCTAAACACCCCCTTCCCGCTGGGGACACGCGCTGATGTGTGAGGTTGGGTTCCCATGGGGGCACCAGGGCTACTCTGTGTAAGGCAGAGAATTTCCCCTGTATTGGTGTCAGCAGAAGAGACAGGCACCAAATTAAATTAACTCACAGGGCTTTCAAGGTTTTTTGGGTTTTTTTCCCCAGTGATTTTTATTTCCCTCTGCTCACAGGCGTCCCGTGCAGCAGCCACCCCACGTGGGGCAGGAGAAGCAGGGAGGTGATGACTACAGGCAAGTTAAATCGGTGACGATGGTTACCTCCAGCTCATGTCAGGTGGGCTGAGGTTTTCCACACGCCTTGGAGCCGGGCAGTGGGATAAGGGCAGGCAGATAGGGATGAGGCGCTGACTTCTGCGATAGCGTGAGAATGCAGTCGGTGACGGGAGCTGCTGGGTGTCAGCGATGCGGCAGCGTCCGTGCGTGCTCCCGGGCTGCCGCAGCCCCAAATGGTATCTCAGCTGAATGGGTTTGAGGTTTATGGGGCTGGGTGAGATGAGGATGAGCTCTTCCTCAAGCTGGGATTGTCGCTGCAGAGAAGGGATAGGATCCTGGAGGGCTTGATTCAGAAATACCCTGTATTATTTTCCTTTGATTCATAACAGGGGCAGTATGAGCAAAATGCACAATTGCTTGGCCCTTGCCTCTGGCCAGTGTGTCCGTAAGCCGGGCACAGGCTGAATGTATGGTTCATCTGGAGGATTTTGAGATTTATGGATAAAAAGTGTGAAGGAAGTGCAATTTTTTTCTTATTAAGTTAGAAAGCCAAGAACCGCCTTTCCTTCAGCACTTTAGCTTCCCAGTGCATTTTGGACAAGACTTTTAAAGATACTAAGGAGCCTGATTCCCAGGGAACAGACCTGCACAAGTACTGACCTCTGTCATGGAACATTTGTGTAGGCAAATGGCAGTGGCACCAAAAGAATGTAATATTCATCTTCTCCACTTCTCAGCCCACAGGGGATTTCCAGCCTATTTGCATTGGAATAATCCCATTTATGGAGCCACAAGAGCCACTGCCCAGGGAAAGCAGTGCAGGTGGATCTAAGGTGGTGGCTGCAGCCGGCTGTGTCCTTCAGGCTGGAGGAGCTGAGATGAATGGTCTCTTCCAGCGCCGCTTGAGGCTTAGATCCACACGGCTGCAGTTCAGAGACCACAGGAAGAAAGTTCAGACCTGTGAAAGGTAGCTGAGAGCACAGACGGGGTGTTCTCAAGGGGGTCCTGGTGGTGGGAGATGTCTCGGGGGGGTTCACCCCAGCTGCGTAGGAAGCAGGGAGGTGGCACAGACAAAGCGATGGAGCAGAACACGCCGTGGCAAGAGGGACAGCAGGTTTTCCGTGTCCTCTGCAGGGCCTGGCATGAGCCTTCCTCCTCCCTGTCCTGCAATGTCCTCTCCCCAGGGGCTGGTACCTGTGCTGCTGACGGCACCTGCAGCTCCGGAACACGGGCACTGCCCATCACCTGCTCTCAGCGTGGGATCCGTGATGCTGGATGACACGGCAGAAACACGCGGTATTGAGGCCACGCTGGGGGCAGGGGGATGGGAATGAACTCGTCAGGAGGCAAGTGATGCTTATCCAGGGGTCTGGAGGGGGGGTGAGCGATGGAAATCACTGCAAGGATGCACCTGGGGAGAGACGATAGAGCTAGTGATGTTTGAAAGCATCCCTACCAGGGACAGCAAGGTGCCCTCTAGGGTGTCCTAGCAGGGCTGGGGGGGTCGCAGAATAACAAATTCAGGAGATATCTGGGGGAAAGCCCCTTAGGAGGAAGCCTCCGAGCAATATCCAACCCTGGATATGGCAAATCCAGGTGGCACATCCCATTGTAGGAGCAATACCAGCTGCTGTGGCGGGGTGGGGGGGGTGATGCTGTGATCTCCTCCAGCTCGTAGGGACTGATTTTGTAATGTGACTTGCGGTGCAAAAAAAAACTACATTTCCCAGTTTCCCTTGCAGCCCAAGGGAATAAGCAATTGGAAGATTTAAATAGACCAGGCCAGAAGCAACCAACCTTTGGCATGAAGCTTTTCCCTCCTCTTCTTCCAATCTATTGGCTGTTTAACCTTTTTCCCTGGTGCTGGAGTGGCTGCCAAGCCTGGCATTAATTTTCCTTGCAAGCTTGCTAGGCCCATGAAGTAAACAGCCATGTGCATTCCTTACTCTATATTTAACAGCTGCAGCCTGTGCTGGGGGCAACCGCAACAGAGGGGAACCTTTGGAGCTTCCCAAATTCACGACTCGTGAGGGTGGGAGCGGGGGAAGCTTTTCTGCAGGGAGAAGAGGAATTTGCCTCCTTCTGCAGGTTGGATTCGAGAGAGGCTGCAATGCCAGCATCCCAGCCGCGGTCCAGGGCGAGAGACAGGAACAACGTCCTCAACAGGGCTGAGTTCCTCTCCCTGAACCAGCCCTTGAAGGGGAACCAGGAGAGCAGGAGCTCCGGCAGAAAGCAGAGCGGCCAGGCTGGGGCAGCTGGTGCCCCGAGCGGCAACCCCAAGGAGCGGAGGCAGTCGCAGCAGCTGCCCGAAGAGGACTGCATGCAGCTCAACCCTTCCTTCAAAGGCATCGCCTTCAACTCCTTGCTGGCCATCGATATCTGCATGTCCAAGAGGCTGGGAGTGTGCGCCAATCAAGCATCCTCCTGGGGGAGCGCCCGCTCGATGATTAACCTCTTGGGGATAACGGGGCACGGGATCCCCTGGATTGCGGGCACCCTCATCTGCCTGGTGAAGAGCAGCACGCTGGCAGGGCAAGAGGTCCTCATGAACCTGCTTCTAGGTGAGTGGCAAACATCCCTCCCCATCGGGAAAGCCCAGCCCTGGTCACAAGGGACAGCGGCACCAGGACTCCTCCTCTGAGTGCACCCAGCCAGGGATGTGGTGGGGAAGCAGGGAGTGACCTTCAGGGTGAAGGCTGCACCTATTGGCTGTCTCGGTGCCTGGTACCACGGGTGGTGGATGTAGCAAAAAGTTGTGTGAGTTAGGATGGAGCAGTTCTGGTAGGTGGTGCTACCACAGAGCACTGGGCAGGGTTGTCCTGCCAGACCAAGGAAGCATCTGTGATGTTCAGGTGGATGCAAACAGTGATGTCTTTTATTTAATCTATGGCCATCTGCCTTGGAAATTTGATACGTGGGGAAAACGAAGTTTTTAATCTTTAATATCTGGATCAATACCTGAGGATACCCTTGAGAAAAAAGATTCCCATCCCCTCACCACCTTCTTGAACAGACCCTGGCTCCACGTCTCAACCACCATGTGATGGAGTCCTGTCTCCTTCCCCACTGCAGCTTGAACTCACTTTCTTCATCCCCTGAGGACCTTTCTTGCTGCTGTCCCCATTTCCATGCGCTAATTTGACCCAGAGACTGTGCAGATGGGCTGGGATCTGTGTCTCCTGCTAGTCCTTTCTTGTGCAGTGGTCGGTGTCTGTGTTTGAGGAGGTTGTGATGTGTTAGAGGAGTTGCCTTCTTAGTTGAGCTGTTCTCATTGATGTCCCACCAGTGACCAGGCTGAGCTCTAGGTGTGATTTGCCTTAGATCCCAGCCCCAACCCACCTTTGGCCGTGTCTACCTGAGGACCTTGCTTTTCTCCCTCTTCTCTCTTCAGCATGGGGTCCCTTGAGACCCTGCTGACCCCGCTCAAAAAAATGCTGAGGTGCTTCCCGGAGCCTTTAAGGTGGACGCAGGGACATTTTATTTCAGAAGCACTTCAGGAAAGAGATGTCCTGCATGCAGGGGCTGATTGTGGTGTGGTACAGGCTCTGCAACGTGGCCCCAAGTGGTTTTTTTCATGAGCTCATCTTTTGGAGAGGGTGAAGATCGCACTGAACTGGCTTGAGAAGCACCATGGTAGCTGCCTTTTCCCCTCTCTGCCTTTGGAAGAGACTGTCCTCGTGCTGTGACATCTAATGAAGGGAGCCCATTGCAGGGGAGAAGCCAGAATAGCATCGGCGTGATGCAGAGCCTGCCCGTGTCAGCAGTTCTTCCAGGGGCTCCTTGGTGTGCTGGGTCAACCTCGCACTGAGAAAAGCAGCTCCATTTAAAAGGGCATGAGGATGAAATAGTAGGTGACTAACATCAACCAGCGCAGTTTCCGGATGTCTCTTGACCTGAAAACCTTTGGCGGTTTTGGAGCCTGAAAACCAACCTCTTTGACCTCAGAATATTTGAGGTCCATATGAAGAGCTAATGCCACCTTTGGCTTAAAACCGAGAAAGTTTTTCTTGCCCTTCTGGTGCCCTGTGAGGAGGCCAAATGCAAAGCCACCTCCGGGTTGCGTTGAAACTTTGAGTATAAGTATATGGGAGAGCTCAGCCCTGCACCCCCTGCCTGCATCTCCAAGGTCTCCTGAGCTGGAATGTGCTGCCTGGGGACAACTCTGGGGGTTGCTGAAGTCTTGTTTCCTTATGTAGATGCACTACTCGCATCCATCTTCTCCACCTGCCAAGAAATAAAATGGTTAAATAGCGTGAAGGACTGGTTCAGGGTGTGACTGAACAGCTCTGCAGGGCTGGCAGCTTCCAAAGAGCTTCACTTTGTCCTCTGGGTAGACAACCCTGACTGGTGGGACTGACCAAAGTGTTCTGAGCGTCTTGTTGAAGGTTTCTGAGCAGGACGTGTGGCTCTGCTGCGAGCGTGGTTTGATATTTAAGATTGCAGTCAGGAAGTCTGAGCATCCGCGTAGCTGCTGCTGCGATACCTGCATTGCTGAGGGAGGAAGGAGTCTGGCTGGGGTGCTGGTGGATCTAGACAGATCTCATGAGGGGTGGGGTTTCTTGAGTAGATATGAAAGGTGCACCTGGTGTCCTTGGTCCTTCTCGCTGCTGTTTTCCTGTGGATCAAAACCATCAGGATGCAGCCTAAAGCCCTCCTGCACAGGGACAGATCAAGGAGAAGGGAATCTCCTGGTTCTTCCCTGGTCTCCTGGGAAGAGGAAAGTTGGGGTTGTCTACAGCACCCCTTCCTTACCTTCTCTGGCTCTTCTCCCTTCCCCCTGCTTGCTCAGAGTTTGATCCATCAAGCAGAATTTCTGATGCAGTCTCTGGGCAGGGAGCCAGCCCATCATAGAGCACTTGTTTAGGTTTTGCAATCAGGCTTTCAAGGCGAGGAGACAGGAGACTGCTGAAATGGGACTGGGAACCTGGCAGAAGCTCCACTGCAGATGGAGGAGGGGGGGGATTGCGCCTGAGGAGCTCTGAGCAGGAGCTTTGCCAACGCACGCGGGAGCATTTCGGGTGAGGGGGTCTGACCCTGGGATGCTCCATCCATCCCGACTGCAGAGGTTGATTAGCAACCCCAAGCGACGTTTTGCCTCCGTGTTTGTCATCTGTGATGGAATTTATCGATTCTCCTCATCGCAATCTTTTCCAGTAAATGCCAAACAGCCAGAGAAGCACGTTTGCAGCCTGTTACTGAAAAGATGGGAGAAAGCAGATATCTGTGCCCACTGTAAAAATCCTTTTGCCAGAACGTGCTTTCAGGAAGACTCATCTCAGTATTGCCAACCCTGGCTGTTGAGGAGTCTGGAAGAAAGTCTGCACCCCCCCAGCTAAATTGAGAAAATCATAAGCCAGGAACACCCACCCCCCCCCCCACTAGTTTTACAATTCATTTTATTCATCTGCTAGTGTTGGACCATTCAAGCTTTTCTTTGAGATCACAATGTTTTAAAGGAAACTGAGGTTCTTAGAAAATCATTTGAACCTTGCAAACAGGCTTTTTGGGGGTAAATGGATATAAACTTCCCCTGAAGTTCCCAGATCTGCTCCAGAACCAGACAGAAACTCCTTTAGACCCTGGGAGAACCAGTACCTTGGTTTCTGGTTCTGATGCATCTGGTGAGGATGTGGATCCAAATTTAGTGACTCATTGACTGCAAAGCCAGCAAAAAAACCATTTGGATCATTGATCTAACCCACGGCAAAATACAGGCTGTGGCACATCCCTTAATTTATTCCTGTTCAATTTGTTAAGGGGAAAAAACCCAAACGCTCAATCCGATGGACAATTACAAGTGAGGGTGAACTTGTCAGAACCATTTCCATTTTACTGCAGTGGTGGGTAGTCTCAAAAGCACCTTGCTGTTAGTTTGGCTCTCCTCTTGCCTCCATCGTGCCTGCATACCCTTGTCTCTTCAGCTCTTTTAGCCAACATCTTTTTTGCCTTTCAATATTTTGGATAGTGCTCAAGTCATTTCTTCACCTCCTATTTATTAAGCTAAACAGATCGATCTCGTTAGCCTGATGGTCTTTCCATCTCCAGAAACCTTCTTGATGCAACTCGGGGGTTGGAATATGATAGGAATGGTTGGACTCGATGATCCGGTGGGTCTCTTCCAACCTGGTTATTCTATGATTCTGTGATTCTATGATTCTATCTACCCAAAGTGGTCGCTCCAGTGAAGTCCTCCTGTTGTGTTTAGAGCCAAATCACTGCCTGATGCAGTGAACCTTTAGTTCGCCTTTGTCAGAGGGTATCTGCTTGGGTAACCCTTGCACATAAAATATATATTTGTACTCAGTTTGAAATGCCAACAATTCACTGGGTCTGCTTTGCTCGTGGCTTTCTCAAATAGGTATTGAGAGCAAGAGAAGAGAAAACCCTGGTCTTCTTTTAGCCTGCTGTGTCCCCTGGGTGCAGCCGCTGTCTCGGTGACACAGGTCCCCAGTCCTCATCCGTCACCAGCCGGCTCTGCATCCCGCTTCCGAGGGCTGGCTAGGCTCTTGGGTGCTGTCACTAAGCATTTATCACCAGCACGTAAAGCAGTGCCGCGGGATGGATCGTCGCGAGCAGCGTGGCAGGCTGAGGATGGGTGGGTTGCCACAGGAGGAGGAAAGGAGGGGAGCCCAGGGTGGCTCCTCCGTTCCTGAAGGGCAGCAGGAAGGCAGTTCTTGCTCTCTCCAGCCTTCTCCCTCAATGCTGACCTAGCTTTAGTCTGACCCGGAATCAGGCCATGGTGCTCTGAAGCACAGTCCCCTGCAGAGATGAGCCATAAGTGTATTTATTTCAAAAAATATATATTTATAAGTACATCTACATGGCCAGGACTCTGCAGCCACACCCTGGCAGCTTCCAAACAAGACTAGAGAGGCAGGAAAGTGGTGGGTTAGGAAGGAAAGAGAGTGAGAAATGGCTTCGCTTGACCCTGCTCTAAAAATGCAGAGGCGCTTCAGGTATTGTCATGCTTTTCTTTGGAGACCGCGTGGTGAAAATTCAGATGGAGCAGCCCTTTGCTGGTAAAGGTCATGGAGTAAATGAAATGCCCAGGCAGTACAGCGAAGCTCGTCCTGTCGAGCCTCAGGGTTGGGAAGCCCAGACCCAGCAGAGAGGCTGGGGAGTTGCATGGCAGATGGATCGGTCCATACGCAACAGAGCTTGCTAAGCTGAGAGCCCCAGAGATGGTTTGGGGCCAGATGTGTCTCTTTTTTCCCTTTGATTTTCCCACTGTGAGGCTGGGGCTTTCCTGAGCTCCAGAGGGCAGATGATATTCCAGCAGGGAAGGGGAGAGCAGCCTGGGAGCTGGCACCTTGCGTGAACCATCCCCTCCCCGTAAAAACTGACATGTGGAGGTTCAGCCCCTGTCTTGCTTCTCTCCCAGCCCTGGCAGCGCCCGCTGAGGTCTCAGCGCATCTGCCCAGCGAGGTGGAAGCGTTTAAATGTCAGCTAAGCCAACACGACTGACCCCTGGTAGATGCCAGGCAGGGGGAACAGCACAGATGCCCGCTCCCTGCATCTGGCATCTAGACACGGGTCCAGCCTGGCATTGCATATTCCTCTCCATCACATCAGGCTGCTAATCTGCCTCTTGTCCTGCCCAGATGCAGCAGTTAAAGTCCCTGCTCCTTTGGTGGGTGCCATCCTCAGCCTTCATCCCTCACAGCTGATGAGCTTAGGCATCTCTGAGCAGCAAGTGATGCTCAGCTCTCCCTGTTTCCCTGCCCCCCTTTCCTTCCTCGCCTCTTTCCTCTCTAGCACACGCACAGTGTTTGCTGCAGGGCAGGATTGCAACTCTGCAGTGTCCCTTCGGATAAAGGACAGTCGGGGACAGCCTGGGACCTGCTTGGCTGTGGCTGGAGCAGGCGAGAAGGACATTTCCAGGGACCCACTTAGGGTGTCTCTCAGACTCCTGGTCTCATCAGCCCCTCAGCAGCAAGGAGCTTGGGTCCTGGCCAGTTTTTGGGGTGCTGAGGATGCTGTGAGCAACCTCTGGGGAAACGCAGCGAGCTGAAATGCAGCCCTCACACAGAGCGAGCAGGCGAAATGTTCCAGAGCCTGAACACAGAGTGAAAGAGAAAAGAAGAGCGAGGCTTGTTGAATGGGAAGAGGGGGAATAAACACGGGAAATGAGTCATCCCTATGTCTGTCACTCTGGGAACAGCTTCCCAGTGCCCCTGCCTGGAGCTCCAAGGGGACTGTGGTTGTGTCACCCTGGCAGAGCCAGCCCTGCCCAAGAAGCTGAGCCGGGCTCTGGCCCGAAGGGAGATTCTGAGAACTGGGTGAGCGTGTTTGGATCTGATGCGCCTTGACAGGAGCAGTGGTTGGGAAGAGGAAGGTGGAGAGTTGCTGGGAGAGGCAGCGTGCAGGGAGATTCCATCAGTTATCCCGCTCCCAGCCAGGCTGGGTGGACAATGAGGATGGGAGAGGGTGATCAGATGTACTGGCTCTTTTTCCTCCCTTTGGAAGACAGCTCCATGTTTTCACCTGGAATGTGATTCTGGTTTCACTCTCTATTACCATCTATACAGGGATGCTGTCAGCCCTAGCTGATAGGGGTCTAATGCACCATGAATCATAGAATCACCAGGTTGGAAAGGACCCACTGGATCATCAAGTCCAACCATTCCCATCAAACACTAAACCATGTCCCTCAGCACCTCATCCACCCGTCCCTTAAACACCTCCAGGGAAGGTGACTCAACCCCCTCCCTGGGCAGCCTGTTCCAATGCCCAGTGACCCGTTCCATGAAAAATTTTTTTTCTGATGTCCAGCCTGAACCTCCCCTGGCGGAGCTATGATGAACTATGAGGGTGGGAGGCCCTCTGAGCCCCACAGAATCAGTCCCAATAGTTTTGGCCTCTACATTATTGAAGGCAGTGAGGTGTAAACTCAAGCCTGAGCATTGCTGAGCCCAGTGTTTGTTGGCTGGGAGATGCTGTTGGTCATCAGCCCAAGGCAGTTTTCTTCCTCCAGCTCGTTCCTCGTGGTGCCATCCTGCTTGTGTGTGTTGCACCGCGTGGTTCTGGGATGCACTGACGTTATCTGCGCTGCCGCCGTAGCATCCAGGGGCTTTGCAAGCTGTTGGAGCCCTTCTGGGAGGCAGCCGAGACATCCTGGGGGCCGCTCAGCTCATTTTTCCCATCATCACAGCCCTTTCTTATGGCACGCAGTGTCTTGCCTGTGTCTGGTCCCCAGGCCACGCAGACCCCCAGCAAGGCAGCCCCACTGATTAATTGATGCTGAGATACAAATTGCCCGGCTCCCAGGGGCCCAGTATTTCCAAGGGGAGAACTCCAGGCAGCCTGTGTTTGCACTCAGGGCTGTTTCTAATCAGCTAGGATGTAGCGGGTCTATTTTTAGCTGTTGGCTTTTTTGTTTAATTAATTGCACGAGGCTGCTCATCACCATTTTCTCACCTCCCTGTGGCCGCTTACCCCACTCTGCTGCTTGTTCAGCCAAAAAATAACCTCCCCCCAAAACGCTGCAGTGTCTGATTCATTGGTTCTTCGGCGTGTCGTGCCGTATGTGCCTTTTGTCAGCTCTTACACCTAATATCACCACATTTGGGGAAGAAAATAGGGTAGAGGAGTTCACTTCCAGAGGAGTGGAGCTCTTCCAGCTGCCACTGACTCCACTGGAGAGAGGGTGAAGAAGCTTTTGAAACCTGCATCTTTCATTAACGTCAACTAGTCAAGGCTGCAAACGGCTCATTTTCCAGGTCAGGGAGCCTACTGCCTGCGGGAGATTTGGGAAGTTCAGAAGCAGTAGGATGGGTCATGTAAGTACAAACAAAAAAGGGAAAACCAAAATGAATTCTAATTGTGGAGCAAAAGGAGCTATTTCCTGGGAACAGTGACATTTTTCTGGGGTTCGCTCCTGAGTGAGGTTGGCTAATCTGGGGAATGCAGGACCTTGAAAGCCAGTCTTAGCCCTCCACGTGGCCCCAGCAGCTGCGGTGGGGGGCACTTGCCATCCCAGTGGGGCTGGTGTGGCCTCCGGCATGTTAAGGCTCAGGTCAGAGCAGGCTGCAAGCTCTGAAGCCCAGGCAATGGGTTATCACCAGCTTCTCTCTGCTTTAGAAAGGGTCTGGGGTTGGGCAAAGGGAGATTGTCTGATGCACATCCGCTCCCACCCTTGGGTGCCTCCTGAGCTCATGGGATAGGTTAATTCTTTATTCCTTGGGCATTTACCTCCCCCTTTTCCTGCCCCTGGGTGCTCAGCTGTGGTGCTGGGAGGCTCAGTCCAGCTTGTGACTCTCTTTCCGATCCCGATCACACAGAGAGCTCTGGAGAGCTGCCTCGTCTCATCCCAGCAGCCCCGTGTGCACGAAGTCATGTGAATCGTGGCTGCAGGAGCAGATGAGGCCAAGAGCTTTCTTGGCTTTCTCCTTTTTTTCCCCCTCTAGCTGCCTCCAGCACTGCACCCAGGTTGTTTTTCAGCTGGGGTTTTGATAGCGTGTTTATGTAAACATCTCAGCTGGACTCTATCTCCATCCCTGGAGACACTGCCTGGCTCTGACTTGGGGCAGGCGATGCTCCAAGGGTGCTCAGCGCATCCTCAGCCTCTTTCAGCCCCTGCTCCATAAGGGACAGCAGCAGAGAAGGCACCTCAGGCGCTGGGACAAGAAGGACCTTGCAGTGA
Source organism: Phaenicophaeus curvirostris (assembly GCF_032191515.1). Taxonomy (NCBI): domain Eukaryota; kingdom Metazoa; phylum Chordata; class Aves; order Cuculiformes; family Cuculidae; genus Phaenicophaeus; species Phaenicophaeus curvirostris. Next base: position 8,182,297 of record NC_091411.1, read on the forward strand.
CAGGGGACATCCAACTCTTTCAACTTCCCTTAAATACGAGATTTGGGGTTTGGCTTGTTTCAAGTTCGTCCTTGCACCCAGCCTGCTCTCCGCTCTCCTCTCCACTCGCCCTTAATGGGCTCCTAACATTTGGTGGTGGCAACAAGGCAGATAAATGTTTTCCTTTTCTTATTAATAGATATAAAACGTCTGCCCAGGGGGCTCACTTTCAGCTCATTTACTGCTCATCTGATGCCAGATGTTGGCTATTTACAATACCAAGGTGATCTCTGATGCTAAAATTGTCGCAAGCAGCCAGGGCTTGTTCTTTGGGTTTGTGCTTTAAGGTAGTTTTAGACCTCAACAGTGCTTTTTATGATCTGATAGTTTTGCAGTGGAAATCTGAAGGATTGTTTCCCTTAATGGCCAGGTCAAAAGGGGAATTCTGGATCTTTTTCAGAAAAATGTGAAAGGGGCAATGGGCAAGAGCTAATTTTTTCTTTGCTCTTTTAAATGCTACCTGGATTTCACAGCCAGCGCTGCCCCTGTTTTAAATCCAATACCACTGGGGTTTGGGAGGAAAGCATGATTCAAAAATGCTTGAAATTCAAATTTGGTTTGCATGAAGGAGGGGAAAAGGATGCGAGCCCAAGTCCCAGCGGATATGTAGGTCAAGGAATTGCAAGGGAATAGGACCTGGGCTGGGGCTGCTGAGCGATGGCACCGTCTGTATCTGTTTCTGAGGGATGGGCTGTTGGCAGAGCTGCCGGCAGCGGCGCTTCGTGCTGATTCACTCTGGCAGCAGCAGCAGGAGGAGAAAGCAGGGGCGCAGCGCGGCTCCCCAGGGCTTTGCAGGGGCTCTTTGCAGCTGGGATGAGAGCTGGGACCCCCCCATGCCTCGGGGGCTGGGGCAAGGCAGGTTGCTGGGGCTGCTTCATAAATAACTTTCTTCATGGAAGGAACAGAAAGCGCAGGGGGAAGTGACAGAAAAAGCACCAGACGGAATCATCTTTGGGTTTTTTTTCTTTTAACGGCAAATTAACCCCCAGTTTTAATGCTGTCGTGCCTTCAGATCTTGAAATGTGGGCAAGTGAAATGTGCATCACTTGACGAAAATCCAACCTAGCAGTCCTGAAGGCCCGTTTTATTCATCTTCTGAATGAAAGGATTATTAAAACAGCTCTTTGGCTTGTTCTCCATGCTCTGAACACCTCTATGCACACTCGCCTGCATCCCTTGAGTTGCCCTGACATCAACTTTGACTGGAAAAAAATCCTCAAAGTGCAAAATACTGAGGGGCAGTGGTGACCACCACGCGTTGCTGAAGCGTATGATGTTTGTGCTACTCATCTACGGGCGGGTTTGGTGGTTGATGGTCTGTAGTGGGTGCATGGAACACCATGGGGGTCCTTTGGGATGTCCAAGCTGGTTTATGAGTCCTGGCTGGGCTGTGCTGCAACGCAATAAGCTGCTGACTTCAGCAGGAGCAGCTTGGACCAGAGTCTTTTCTTGGCAGCCCTGGTGCATCATCTCTCTGAAATGAATGCACGGGCTCCTGAGATTGCATCCCAGAGCTTCAGCTCTCACCTAGCTCTTATCCAGGGTGAGATGGGACTGATAGACCCTTCCCAAAGTGATGCTGGGGGTGCAGAGATGGGCGAGCGGAGCAGGAGGAGCTGCCTGCCTCTGATGTGCCGTCTCCCTTCCCATCCCTGCCACCACTGCCACGCTCCCATCCATCCTCCTGAAACCTCATCAGCTCTCAAAGAATTGTCGTTATCGGGGCCTGGGAACCAGGCAACCAGCCCTTCACGCTCCTGCTGAGGGAGCAGGCTCTGCTCATGATGGAATACGTGTCCTCCTCGTTGCTGCGAGGAGCTGAACTCAGCACTCTGACTAATTAGGAGGTCTGGGAAAAAGCAGATGAGGGAATTAAAGGAAAACAAAATTGATGCTAGGAAACAGAAATGATGCTACCTTTTGGCTGGAGCAAAGGGGGTAGGATGAAGAGGAGGATGATGAAGACAAGTGCTGATGGGTTTCACTTTCGAAGGAGTTAGGGAAGAAGGGTGATTTGGTGTTGACACCTGCCGCAGAAATCGTTTTTCTTAATTATATGGCTTTTCCTTTGGCTCAGTGTCTCTTAATGCTCTTTTCTTAGCAAAACCTGCCAGTTCAGTGCGGTCCTGCGGTCTGGGCAGGAGGGATGTGGTGACATGGGAAAGGACAAGGGATAACACCAGAATCATAGAATCATAGAATCACCAGGTTGGAAGAGACCCACTAGATCATCGAGTCCAACCATTCCTGTCAAATACTAAACCATGTCCCTCAGAAAGTGCTATAGGGCACTTCTCTTCCCACCGACTGGTCACTGCAGCCTGGTCACCCTAGTACAGAGCTACCTCAGGCAAGGTCCTTGTCGCGTGACGTTTCCAGAGCATGGGGTGGAGGACAGAAGCAGAGACACCCAGTCTGGTGGTTTGAGGGCTGAAAGCCTTTTAATTTTAACTTTGCCAGTTGCTCTCTCTTCCTCCCCAGGCAAGTCACTTGCCTCTGTGGTTTGGATTTCTCCTCTGTGAGATGGTAGCAATAATATTTCCTTTCTCCATGGGTGAACTGGGAGGATTAATTAACATTTGGGTGGTGATCTGAGAATGAGGGTGACTGCGTGCAGCAGAACCGTGAATGTCTGGCTGGAACCTGAGAGGAAGTTGTAGGGAGGAGGGAGCTGGCCTCTTCTCCCAAGTGACAGGGGACAGGATGAGAGGGAATGGCCTCAAGCTCCACCAGGGGAGGTTCAGGCTGGACATTGGGAAAAAAAATTTCATGGGAAGGATTATTGGGCAGTGGCAGAGGCTGCCCAGGGAGGGGGTTGAGTCACCTTCCCTGGAGGGGTTTAAGGGACGGGCGGACGAGGCGCTGAGGGGCATGGATTGATGGGAATGGTTGGACTCAATGATCCAATGGGTCTTTTCCAACTTGGTGATTCTATGATTCTATGAACTGAACCCAAGCCTTTATTTAAAGACAGAGACAATCATTGAATGTTCTCCCTTGAAAATTACCCTCAGCTCTGCTTCCATCTCTGACCTTTCCCTCCTTTTCTCTCCTTTTGTAGCTTTGCTCCTGGACATCATGAGTGTGGCTGGTTTGCAGAAGCTGGCCAAGCGGAAAGGCCCGTACGATGTCAACCCTGGCTTGTTGGACTACCTGACCATGGACACCTACGCCTTTCCAGCTGGGCACGCCAGCCGAGCAGCCATGCTCTCCAAGTTCTTCCTCAACCACCTGGTCTTGGCCATCCCTCTCCGGATCCTGCTGGTCCTCTGGGCTTTCTGCGTGGGCTTTTCCCGCGTCATGATCGGACGGCACCACATCACAGATGTTCTGTCTGGCTTTGTTTTTGGCTATTTACAGTTCAGGCTGGTGGAGTTGATGTGGATGTCTTCCAACACGTGTCAGATGTTGATATCCATCTGGTGAACATGAGGGACTCGTCGCCTTTCCACTGGAAACTAGCAGATACTTTAAGAGTCTCCGTCCCAGTATTTTCTACATGTTGTTTGTTGGAAGCTGTTGTAACTTCCATGAGTAGTGGCATTTTTAAATGTTGCTTCCCCACCTGAAAAACAAATTTCTTGCAACGGATTTGTTTTTAGCACTCAAGGGCCATACCTCTGCTTTGGCCACGTTCTCAATTGTGTTTGGACAGCAACCTAATTAAGCTTTACGGTTGAAAGAAAAAATCTACATGCCTGCCTAGTCTGGGTGGTTCACGTCAGCACCTTAATGTGTCCTCAGGATGGGCAGCACCCTAGAGCTTCCTGAGAACATACTCGTTAACTTTTTGGAGGCTAAATGATTTTGGCCACAGAGCTTTTTCTTTTTTTTGTAAGCCCAGCAGCTGTGTCTTGTACAGAGTCAGGACACTGCCGGCACTTCAAAGATAATAAATAATCTTAATAATCCTGCCCTGTTTGGTTCTTATCATGAGGGAAGGGGTACGACTTCTGGGTAGCTTTGAGATATGTGTTCGACCTGGAGCAGATCCTGCAGTTCTGCTGACTGAGGGGAGGCAAGCAGTCACTTACATGGTTTATTTTGGGTGGAGTGGACCTGAATGGGTGTTAAAGGCACTAAAGGGGATGTGTTGAAGCCCGTCTCTCATCTGCTGCTCAAAACTCTGGTCTGTGAGGGTGCATGTGGGTTTTTTGGTCTGGTCAAGGACAAATACGAGTTGCCCATTTTCATGTTAGTCATGTCTCTTGATGGCCAGGATTTTATGATTATGCCAAACGATGCTGTAGATAGGAGTTGCCCAGGTGAGTCTTTTACAGCAGTGATTTTCTTCTGGTAGACCCAGCAACGTTGGTGAGATAAAAGGCAGGGAGGCAGGACTGCCCATACCCCTGCCTCTACTTGCTTGGTTCTAACCTTGTTGCAGAGGGAGATACTGCCTGTTTCTGTCTTACCCCATGTGAAATGAGGAGAGCCCTCCTGACCTTCCTTGATTGCAAGGATGAGCTGATTGATATCTGTGAACCAGTCTGAGATAACTGAGTATGTGCAGGTGTGGTGATGTTGCTTTCTGTTACTGACAAGCAGCCACCTTGAAACTTGGCTGATCTTCTCCCAGGTGATGGCCATGGTGTCTCTGAAATGGATCACCCCTCACAGCTGTCTAGGAAAATCTTGTATTTTGCACAGAATCCTCCAGTTCTCTGTGGTTTCTCTGTCGTTTGAAGAGAGTTTGATGTCTGGCTGGTGATGCACACTACTAGACTCGGCCTCAGCACCTTCTCTGGTTGGATGCATCCTGCAGAATGAAGGGATCCTGTCATTCCTGTCCTCCTGTCTATCCCAAGTGAGCAAAATGTGCCTGGCTTGCAAGGCCAGGGAGCATCCAGATGGGTCTTATGCTCTCATCTATCGCTGCATGTTGGGGAGCCTCTTCCTACAGGGGCTGCTGGTGAGAAGACATTCAGATAATGACTGTTGCAAGCAGCTAACATTTGTTGCTCTTTGATAATATTAGAAGAAGCTAAAGAGAAAATCTATCCTTGTCATGCATCTCCTGCTGGGATGTCAGCACAGAGTGCTGGAAGCCGCTGACTTCCCGTGTTGCCTGCTCCAAAGCTGGAGCAGAAGCGTGATAAGGAGGGCGACCATGTCCTTTAGAGACAAGCCTCCCACGGAGCTCCTGGGGTGGGCTGTGCGAGAGTCCCTCGGGAGGGGCTGTCACGAAGTGTATTCAGCAAAGGGGAGAGCTCTGGATCTTGCTGGTTATCCCCGCGGGATGGTGCAGCAGCAGGGGGGTGGTTGGCGCTGCCCCGCTCTCCTCCTGCTGCTTTTTTAAATGGAGGCTGCTGGTGGGAGCAGAGATGTGCTGCCGAACCTGGCCTCCATCAGGGTTTTTCTTTGCCAGCCTCCTTCTCCTGCAAAGACTTGTGTCAATAAGAGAGCTCCAGTGCTTTTTCTTCCAGGCATTATTACACTTGACAGCGTTTATCCTCACCCCGTGAAGGATGGGAGCACGTTATCACAGCTCTGATGGCGTGTGCGTGTCTAGATGGAGATGGGTGGGTGCTTGAAGGGGCAGGGAGCCAGAGAATTGCTGATTGTTTTGTGGGAAGATCTCACTCTGTAGCTTTAAGTTTTATTTAGATTTTGTAAATAGGCTGGATGCGTCTACAGCCATGTCTCTAGGTCCATGTCTGGATGCATCTACAGCCATGTCTCTAGGTCCAGGCCTTGCACATGTATTGTCATCTTCTAGTGGATCCAGGATGGCTTTTAAGGAGTTACTCTTGGTCTTTGTTGGTGTAATCAGGAGAATGTGGCCTGGAGAAGCTGTTACTGTGGTGAGTTATTTCAGCTGAGCTGGTCTTATACCAGCACATGGTTGCAAAGTGAGGCAGGAGAGCAGGGAGAGGTGAGTTGGGGCTTGCAGGATGGGGCTTGCTCCCACTCAGGGTTTCTCCTGGCAGCCTTCCTCCTCAGCACCTACACAGCCTGCACCCCTTTGCTCCTCCAGGGCTTTGGTACCCGGAGCGAGGGAGCCCTGGCACTCAGGGAGGGTTTGGGGAGGCCCCTCCAGGGTGAGTGCCAGTCTGGGCACAGAGGCACCAGGAAAACCCTGGCAGAGCTTGGCCTCAGCCATGCCTGGTCCTGCCAGTGAGGTGACTGGCGTGGCACCGTGCAGCTTCTCCGGTCCCTGTGTCCCAGCTGCCTGCCAAGCCGAAGGTACCACTCAGAAACAACCAGCATCGCTGCTACGAAACCCAGCTTCTGTCTCTATAGCAACAGTGCGGGATGGTGGGTACCACCCTGGGGACGCGTGTCCCACATCTCTGCCCATCCCTGTCACCCAACAAGCAGGACAGAGCTGTGGTCGGGTCACTGTTACCTCCTGGGGGAGGCAGGAGACCCCCAGCCCGACTGGACACAGCGTGGGGAGCGGTGCCAGGACAGCCCAGCTCTTCCACCAGCAGAGAACAATCTGTGGGCACTGTCCCCAGCTTTCAGTCTGAGTAACACCATCCCATCCACCACGCTGCGGGCTGCGCCAGGGAGCCAGGAGGCAGCGCAGGGAGGGATTCAGCCCCTAGTGCTGCACTCACAGACCTCCAGAGCTGGATCCTCCGTGTTCTGGCTTAGAGGCTAGTAGGGCACAGCAGCACAAGGGAATCCCCCTGGGCTTCAGGCTTTAGATCTCTGCAGATGCCACCTGCCTTCCAGCCCTCAGTTGCTGCTTGCGAGGAGCATGGATGTTGTGTGCCTGTCCCTAAAGCCCTGCAGCCCCTCGGAGGGTTTCAGAGTGATGGGGTTGGGTCTCGTCCTCCCCGGTGCTGCTGGACCGTGGGCTTCTGTGTGATGTGCTGGAGGCACTGCCTGATTGTGCTCTCCACTGGCCTCACATTTAGTGGTGGCTGTAAGAAGCCTCAGTGGGTCTTGCGGTTGCCTTTTACTTGTAAGCCAGCAGCTGGGGCCAGTAATTTTTATCCCTCATCCTCTGCTCCTCTGGATCTCACACTGATGCTCAGGCAGAGGTTTCACCCTGGGTGAGATGGTGCAGGACACCGGGACTGCTCTGTGCAGATGCCAACGATGGGAATGTGGCTGCAAGGAGGCAAAAGGCTGAATGGTTTGAGCTCCTGGGGGACGAGTGGTCATTCCCAAGCCAGGACACCTCTCCCTCCCCATAACTGGGGCATCATCTGCCTTTCAGTGCATCTGATGGATGAATTAAGATGCCCTAGAGGAGGCAAGGGCAGCGCGTGGGTTTGGGGGCTGCTGCCCTCAGCACTGCCCACGTCCAAGCAGCCAGGAGAGTCCCAGGCTGCGGTGGCAGAGATTTCATTTGTGATTCTGCTGCAAACGGTGAAAGGCCCCTCCTCCCCTCACCCTAATGCTGATTATGCTCAGCAGCAAAAAGAGATTTTAATTTAATTTTTTTTTTTCTAAAGGGTGGCAGGACAAGTAGCAAAGCTGGATTATATCTTTGGGCATATGTGGGAATCACGGCTGGGGTGTTTATTTCCCCTCCATCCCCAACCTAAGCTGGTGCTTTATTGGGACAAGCTGTTTTGTACATTTGTAGGTGGGACTGTGCTGAAATGAAGGTGAGAAAAAACCCTTCCCAGATCAGGGCTGAGCTTGCCCCCTGCCATGGGGCTGCCAGGAGGGTCTTCTCCACTATTCCTCAGGAAAGAGGATGCTCGGACCTCAAGCTCCACCAGGGGAGGTTTAGGCTGGGCATTAGGAAAAAAAAATTCACAGAAAGGGTCATTGGGCACTGGAACAGGCTGCCCAGGGAGGGGTTTGAGTCACCTTCCCTGGAGGGGTTTAAGGGATGGGTGGACGAGGCGCTGAGGGACATGGTTTAGTGATTGATGGGAATGGTTGGACTCGATGATCTGGTGGGTCTCTTCCAACCTGGTGGTTCTATGATTCTATGATTCTATGATTCTATGATTCTATGATTAAGACCCCCCAGGATGAGGCAGCTGGTGGATCTGAGGGCTCATGGGGACTTAGGAAGGCTCCCTGCAATAGTATAGGTGCGACCCTTGTTCACCCTATGCTGAGTTTCCTTCAGCAAACACACTCTTTATATTTGCACAGGGAGTTTCTGATGGGAGTAAAGAGACCTATGGGTTTAACCAGTTCCCCACAGCTCCGTGTGGCAGCTCCAGCTCCCAGCACAGCTCCGTGCAGCACCAGATCACACAGGACAGCCCTGGCAGCCACAAACTCTTTTCCAGGGCTCAAAGGTTTTTCCCCACTTAGGGAAAAGCATCTACATGATTTTCAATTAAATTTTTTGTATAAAAGCAATATTTAATCATGTCATTTCCAGGCAAAAAGTTTGATATATTGGGCAAATCCTAAAGAAATTGGAAGGTTCCTCCCATCTGCGTGTGTGTGTGCTGTGGAGCCGCTGATGCCGCGGATGAAGATGCGTGAGCACAGTCGATGCCCTTTACATGTGTTTGGCCATTTGAAACAGCGACACGGCGGGTTCCAGGCCTGGACACAGAATCATAGAATAGTTTGGGTTGGAAGAAACCTTAAAGATCATCTAGTTCCGACCCCCCTGCCATGAGCAGGGACACTTCCCACCGTATCAGGTTGCCCGGTGGGAGCAGATAACCAGAGAGATGATTTTCTCTGGTGCTGGTCCAAAACCCCTTGGCTGATGCTCCTGTTTCTGGATGCAGTGCCTGATTTAAGGTGATGCTGTTTCTCTGCCCCCAAGACAGACAGGGATGGGGTTGCTTTGTTCCCCCCCTCACTGGGACTCCAGGACGCAAGAGTCAAAGCGGATTAAGGGTCCCTCTCGGCTGATCACATTTATTTCATTATTTGAATGAAATCCCTTGTAAATACTGCCTCCCCCCTTTTCTTTTTATAAAAATAGAAGGCAGGGAAAAATTGGAGATTTAGGAAAAGTTAATCGCAGTGGACTCTTGAAAACAGTTAACCTCTCGCAGCCCGAGTGGGGCTGAGCGGTTGCAGAGGGGAGATGCTGCATGGCCTGGGGCCAGTGGTGTTCCCAGCCCCTCAGAGCAGGGTTTTCCCTAGAAAAACCCCAGTTCTTAGCAGAAGAGGCTTCTCCAGTACAGCTGCTTGTTTGGGACAAATTGGCTCACACACGGAGGCAACTCCAGGGTCCTCATTGAATGGGATCATGTCTCAGCAGCCAGTAGCCCTGTGGCAAAGCTCTTCTCTTTACAGTGTAATTTCTCTGAGCCTCTCCAGAGGGTGGGTCTGGGAACCTGGGCATTGCCCAGGGATCTCTCCCAGTTTAAGTCCTTCTAGCAAATTTCTAACAGGTGGAGCTGGCTTCCTCTCCCCAGAACCTGCTCTGTCCTTGCAGTCGCCATCCCTCTGATACACCCTTGTCCGTGGGACCCTCTCTGACTTTCTCACTTCTCCCAGGATCAGCAGGCTTGTGCAAACCGTTGGAGCTGGAACATCAGACCTGCAGAAATTAATTAAAATAAGAGCAATGGGAAGAGTCGCTGAGGCCGTTATGATGGATGGTCATGGAACCCTTGCCCAGAGACCAAAGAGCTCTGGGCATTCGTTAAGGTTTGCTTCCAGCCAAGGAGATGTGCAATTGTTAAATAGATTTGATATGGTGGGGCTTAAGGAATCAGCTTCTGACATCTGGGTGCAGGTCCACTGCGAGGAGCTGTGATGCACCCAGCAACGATGCCCTCTTCCCTCTGGGATTCGCACCTTGGAGCTGCCAGCACTGGTTTGTCACTGTCCGCTTCCCCTGGCTGCAAGGGGTTTTTTATTTGCTTTAAATTTAGCCTGAACCTAAAGTTGTGTATTAATAGCACAGTAATGCATAACCTTTGTGTCTGGCGCAGGCCAGGGGTTATGTAAAACACAGATTAATGGGAATCAGCAAAACAGAGAAGCGTGTTGAGGGATGCAGTGAGGATGTTTCGGGAGGGGAGGCAGGAGGGAGCTGGCAGGTCCAGAGGGGAAGAGAAGATGACTGAGTGGGCTCAAAGTGCTTCCTGGCAGGATTCACTCCAGTTATTGTTCTGCAGGACCCAAATCAATCATTTCCTGAGCCAGCACTGCTGTGATCCGGGGTCTTTTGTCCCTGGCTGATCACAAGTTAGAAAGGGGGTCTGCAAATTCGACTGGAAATAGCTGCTTGGTGGGATTTTTTATCCAAAGAGACACATCATTTCTCCACTTGCAACCAAGCAAACAAACCCCAGGCCAGAAGAGAAGTACCAAGCAGTCATCCAAAGGAAAGGCACGTTTTTCACTAGGTTGGAAATGAAACTCCCCAACATGGCTTTGTTTCCCCTCTCCCATCCCCAAAACCAAAGGGATTAAGAAGGGATGGGGATTGGCAGAAACTCCTTCCCACTCTTGCTCTTTTGTGATCACTGGAACAGGCTGCCCAGGGAGGGGGTTGAGTCACCTTCCCTGGAGGGGTCTAAGGGACGGGTGGACGAGGCTCTAAGGGACATGGTTTAGTGATTGATGGGAATGGTTGGACTCGATGATCTGGTGGATCTTTTCCATCCTGGTGATTCTATGATTCTATGATATGATTCTATGATTGGGGCTGGCTTCTAGGACCCAATGTACAACCCAGAAGAGCAGTGCCCCAGTTTTGAGAAGAAAAGTCCCGTCTTGCCGACTCCTCAGCCCAGCAGCATTCCAAATGTGCTGAAGGGGCAGCAGGGACATGAAACCGAACCCTTCTCCTTTTGCAACTCCTTGAAGCAGAAGCAGGGCAGGAGAGACGAGTGAGAGAGGGAAAGCAACAGGTTTTTGGGCACCTGCCTCTGATGGTGACCTTCTGTAGGAAAGCACGACCGCATCAACAGCTCTTCCCTCCATCGTACGCGAGGATGCCTCCCACCCTGGGAGGAAGATACAGCTGGACTCCAACCATCAATCATGTCCCACCGGGAAGGGCTTGTATAGGTTGTGGGATTCCTGGTGGGGTTCCTTTTTTTTTCAAAGCCTCCTGCAATAACAGCAACGGTTGCTCAGCTTCCTTTCTAGATAACCTTTTTCCTGCTGCCCAACATGCTTATCTGCTGCAGACAGACTGGCAGGATGAACCGGAAAGCTGATACCTTATCTCCCCTTCTCAAGGAGCTTATTTAAGTGCTGGAATGTGTTGCAATGGTAAATGATTGTTAAAACCCAAATGAGGTACATGGACCTAGGGACAGGTCCTGCTGGGAGGGAGCACCTAGTCAAAAGGAGACTTGTGGGACTACAGCCTTTCCGTTTTTTTCCATCTTTTATCTGCCAAAAGATGCATCGACTAAAATGTGAAGTGTTTGTTTAGAACCAAAAGGCTGGGTTTCTCGCTAATCTGTGGGTTAATGATGCAGGCTGCTCCCAGCTCTGTGAGGTTCACCGTGTCCCATCGATATGACTTTATCTGAGTCTCAGTTTTACTCATTGCAGGAAATATACTGCTGCGGGTCGGCTTTGCAAGGGGTGCAGTGAGGGTTAAAAGTCAGCGTGTGATATTCCCCACTCTCCCTTTAATCTGGACTGGTGTGGGAAGCAGTAAGATGCTAACACATCCATGAAGGTAAATAGAATTTGAGAGCTATCGGACTAATTGAAATGAACAGGGCTCGGCCGCTCAGGCAGCCTGATACAATGAAATGAGACCTCTCTGGGGACACAGGAGTCGAGCAGAGCTTCAGCACTTCCCTCATTTGAGCCGCTGCAAGTGGCAGCTACAGCAATAGTGATTGCAGATGCCGGGTTTGAGTGCTGTGGCAGCAGAGAACCAGCGTGGCTGGGGTAATATCCATAACAGCTGCTGAGGAGGGGCGAGACAGACTTATTTTGGTCCTGTCCTGGGTGAAAAAATAGATGGTGGCGCTGGGTGCCAGCCTGAATGGAGCATGCTGCTCTCCCTCCCCACAGGCAACTGTGTCACAGCGCACTCAGGGGGGTAGGATGGGGGAAAGGGGAGCGTGACCAGGCAAAACCAGCGGGAGCAACCCCACACCAGTGGGTTGTGTGGCCCTAAAGAGCTCTAGGTGTGAGCATGCAACACCAGCAAGTGATGGGTGCTCACATTTGTGCAATGGGTCTCTGCCACAACTGAGGACCAGGCTCAGGCCTGGGGTGGCTCTTGCTGCTCCAGCCACTCTTGCATGGTAGTTGCTAGAGAAATAGTATGTTGGCAGGGCACGCTGCTAGCATGCACTGCTGCATCTGAAAGTTAATCTGTTCCACATCAGCGACTACTTTTCCATAGGAATTCATGAGGAATTGCACACCTCAGCCTATCGGTGTGATGATGACGAGCGCTTCAGTGGAAACGCAGGTGACCCTGTAGCAGCCAGGATGGGACAATGCGGTTTCTGGGAGTTCTGATCCACTACTGCGCTAGCTAGAGCTGACGCATCCCCTGAAGCTTTTCATCCCTTGCAAAACTCTTGCAATTAGACTCTGCAACGTGCGTGTTTGCAAGATCCTCTGCATTCTCTTTGCATCTTACAAGGTCCTTGGCTGCATTCCTTTGGGTAACACTAGAGGACCCTGCAGGGAAGCAGGACAGACCACAAAGCCTGTGGTACTGATTTTAATCCTCATGTTGTGATTTGATTATGCTGATGGGCAAGGGGGCTAGTATAGCCACCAATCCTGATAGAGCTGATCAATGCAGAGTGTCTCTGCCCCAGCCCTCCTGGATTAATTCCTTTAGGATTAAGCTCTCGTATTTTGGGGATGTCACAGCTCCAGCCCTCACACTGCATCCCTCCCAGGTGCAGTGACCATCACAGTGGAGACCAACTGCCCTGCAGACAGAGCGAGGCGTGAAGGCGCCCAGCTCTGGCTGCAGCTCCCACCGAGCACAGCAGTTGTCCCTGTCAATGTAAAAAGTAGGAATGGGGGGATCCATCTGAGCCGCTCGGCGTCTGTGTCTTGTGATCCTGAAACCCAAGAGCCCCCCCTGACTCAGCAGGTTATTAATAACCCCCTGGCTGTGCTCCTGCCAGCCCTGGCATCGCCTGGCTCTCCTCCGCAGCGAGGTGAGACGCACACCTCGGGCAAGGTCAGGGGCTCCTTCCCACCAGCCCCCTCACCCCATTCCCACCTATGAGGCTGGGCAGAAGTGGTGTGAGGCTCATGGAGGGGCCTGGAGAGACCCTGAGGCCCCTGCACCTCCTGTGCCAGCACAGGAGAGGCTCCTGGTGCTGCTGAAATTAGCCTCATGGCACCCTTAGAATCACAGAATCATAGAACCACCAGGCTGGAAAAGACCCACACGCACATCCCCTACACATTATACAAATAACCCCAGTCCCAGGGCACTCAGCAGACCTGCAAGGTGATTTGGCATGAGGATGAACCTGGCTGTATTTACCAGGGCTGCTGCCGATTAGCCAGGTTCATTAGCACTCCCTGAGCAGATTTTAAATAGCAAAGTGAGAACTGCCCTCCAGCCCTGGCTGCAGCTGGACCCCTGATTCCTTCCTCTTCTCTTGTCCTTCCCTTCTGGTTCTTCCTTCTCTCCTCGCAGATCTGTACGTGCCACAGCCATCCCTGCTGGGAACCCACTTGGCAAAACCCAGTGGGGAGGTCGAAGCTTCGTTCTTACTTTTGTAAAAATCCTGGCACTAGGAGTAGTGCCCCAAACTCCTCCAGCCTTCCCATCTCCCACCAAGACGGCTTCATTTTCTCCAGCCATGCAGCTCGCAGGCTGCAGCTTTTGCTGAGACCCTAGGGAAGCTCCCGGAGCTCTGCTGGCCCCATCCATGGTTTATTTTCCTCCCATCCTCCTCCCTTTCCCCCACCCTTGCCTATTTTCTCTTGCTCTCCTGCTGAGCCCAGCGCACAGACTTGTCCCTTACTGGGGGCCAGAGCTGGAGAAGGGGACCAGAGCTGGGGAAGGGGATAGCACTAACTTCCCCACCTATACCCTGGGCTGTCTCAGCACCCTGGCTCTGTTTTGTGTCCCAAGACGGGGCACTTGGGCTCCCCATCACTGATGTGGCTGTTTCCATCCCATCATAGGGGATAGAAAAGGGAACTTTTCTGCAACATGGATTTATTTTGTCAATGTGGCCTCTTTCCATCTCTCCCCGTTTCTCTTTCATCCCTTTTCTCCTGCCTCACTTCCCTCCCAGTGCTCTTGCCTGCTTTTCCCATTCCTTCCAGCTTTCTCGCCCCCATTTCCCACCACCTCCTCTCCTCTCATGTCCCCCCACATCTTGGTCCTGCAGCAGGTGAAGGGTTTCAGTCCACTGGACCAGATAAAAACCCGTTTTCACGCAGCAAACCATCCACTCGGTGCCTTGGTTTCCTCTTTGAGCACCAGCAGCAAGCGTAGGACCACTACATAGCAGGTAAACTGAGCTGTTCCCCTCTCCAGCACAGGGATTTTGCTCCCGGGAAGGAGCATCCCGGGCACTGGGAGGTGGGGGGACCAGCAGCTGGGCAGGAGAGGAGCCCCCCGCACCGCTCCCAGCCTGGGTTTGTCGCTCCCTCTAGTGGGGATGCGGGAGGATGCGGCCCCGGGATGCCGGGAGGGAGGGATGCGCTTCGGGATGCCGGTCCTGGGAAGGAGAAGAGGATGCTGCCCCGGGATGCTGGGAGTTGGGGAAGAGAGGGATGCGCTTGGGATGCCAGCCCCAGGAAAAAAGGCATGGGAGGATGCTCTTCAGGATGCCAGTCCTGGGAAGGAAGGAGGGAGAAGAGGATGACGCCCCGGGATGCTGGGAGTCGGGGAAGAGAGGGATACACTTGGGATGCTGGCCCCAGGAAGGGGGGAAGGGAGGATGCTCTTCGGGATGCTGGTCCCGGGAGGAAGGAGAAGGAAAGACGCTGCCCTGGGACGCCAGCCGAGGGAGGGGAGGGCAGGGCTGCACCCCAAGCCGTGTTACACCTCATGGCTCTGCTGTTCCCATGGGGAGCTGTGCCCTGTGTTACACCCCACGCCAAGTGCATGTTCTCCTCCATTATTGCTATTGTGCCAGAGGAAGATAAATACCTGTGGAGATGGATGGTTAATGACACAGGGACAGCTGCTCAGTCCATTACATTGGAGAACAGTGTTCCATCTGTCCAGATTTTATACAGCAACCAGCAAACCTGTAACACCAGGGCAGTCTAACAGCCTGAAGTACATGTTCAGGTTGTCTGAGTCTTTATTTCAATTGAGGAGGTTGTGGCAGAGCTAGAAGAAACTTCATTGTTTAATAAAGCAATCCTTTTATTAGATTTACAGGATTTACGTTGATAAACCACGTTAAAAGATTTTTCAGAAGGGCTCTTTATGCTTGTGCCCCTGACACTAGATACTCAAGCTGAAGCACCACCACTTTGCTTCACTTTTAGAGGTGCAGAAGTCTCACTTGAGAGAGGCTGGTTTTGCCTTGACCTCTTCTGAGGTCAATATACAATAATGATAAAAAAAAATCACCACTTAATCTTATGATAGCAATTGTCATAAGTGCTCAACTCCAATTCACAAACTTTAGGGAAGGCAGTTTAGCCTGTCAGCCACATATTAACTCTTCTGGCCACTTAGGAAATCTCATTCAGGTAATCTGAAGAAGAAATTCCCTTGAAAACCTAATCTTACATCAATCATAATCTCCCTCAATTGAAGCTGTTCAAAAAGGTGCCTGGACATGGCCCTGCTTGAGTGGAGAGATTGGACCAGGTGATCTTCAGAGATCGCTTCCACCCTCAGCCTTTCTGTGAAAGCCCCGTGGGAAGTTACATCCAGGCTTTGCAGCTATTCCCAACGGACTCCCCAGCAGGGCATGGGGAATGAAGGGCCTCCAGTAGCTGAATCTTTCTGGGCTGAGGTTACATTTTCCGGAGCAGAGTGCTCACTGAAATATTTAGGAATTTTGTTAATAATTAAAGAAGAGATTGAACTCGAAAGGGAGTTCGTGTGATCTCATGAGACTGAAGGGACAAATCTATTCATGAGAAAAACTGCTTGCTAAAATGTAGCATAATTTCATAAATCCTCTTAAAAAAAAAAAAGGAATGCTGCAACTCTGGAGATGCCTTTGCCTGGGGACTCTGGAAGCCAATCCTGCAGCCTCTGTTAATTGCAAGTTAACATTTCTGTCTCTGCACGTGTGCAGGATTCACACGCTGGCCAGGCTGTGATCATCCCATCACAGATCAAAGCTGTGTTTGTCAGGGACAGCAAGAGTCTGCTTGCTTACAGCAGGGGTTACAGTTCTACAAAAATCACTTATTCTCATCAGCTTCACTGCATTAAGAAGCAGCTGATTGTCCCCTTTGATGGGGTGAAGCGAGATATTTTTAAACTGTGAAACAGCAGCTGCCTCACAACACATGGAGCGGAGCAATCGGATGCTTGTGATTGAAGGCTGGAACCATGAACCCAAACATGTCCATGAACTTACATTCCTGCCACATCTGTGGTCATTACAAGGGTTTAAAGATTGGAAACAAAATTATGCGGTAGTTTAAATCCGGACTGAATATTAGCCATTGCAAAATCAATTACTTAAAGTACCTTAAAGATATCTCAATAAATTTTGGGAAAGTATGGATTTGCCTGTTCTTGTTTTCCATTTGGGGAGGTTTCCCCCTCCGTCAGGACAAGTCTTGTGGCTAACTGCAGCCTAAAATGTTTGACTGAGTTTGCCCCCAAAGTGGTCTGTGGGTTTTCATGACTGGACATACTAGAGTGAATGAGATGGCATTTGCAAAAGAGAAAGGGGTTTGTTGGTAAAATATCTGGATCAGCACTGCAGAGGTTTGGCTTTGTGAGGGACAACTGCTGATCTTCAGCTTCAGAGTGAAGTAAGATTGACATATATTGGTGTAATGCAGAGATCTACCTGTGAATTGTCATAAAGGTCAGACAGGTTGAACTAACACAGGCATGCATTGCCTTTCTCAGAAACATTCCTTGTGTTTTGAGATATGCCTCCTAGGACCCTACATCAAATTACTGGATTCCTTACCTGCCTTGATTGTTTTTCTAACCTCTTTGAAACAGGGGACTTTAATGGAGCAAACAAAGGTGCTAACTAGAAAAACAGATGCTCTTATTAGTGTTTTTCTTTGTGTTATGGGAGCGAGTGTTGCACTGAAAAAGCAGGTCTTTGCCTAGCAAGACTTTAGTGCTTGCACCTCCATGTCCCTGTTTTATCCTCTTTTCTGAGAGTGCTGAAAACTCAGCATGTCACCAACAATCTTTGGAGTCTTTTGAAGAACACAAACTGTGACACTGTGAGAAAGATGCATGGTGCTTCTTGAATTTTTCTTGAACTTCTTGCTACTTAGGCAACCGAGACTGTGCAAGAGCTTCCAAACAGGTGTAGTAAGAAAGAGTTTGGGCTTTAGAAGCTGCCCTAAGAACAGCCAAGTTAGCTTCTGAACAGCGCAGCCAAAGGAAAAATCACCAAGCAGGATAAGCAGAAGCAGTATTCTTGTTTTGCAGTTGTACATATGGTAAAACTGAAATCATGGCTGATGAAGTGCCTCAAAAATACTTGCAGTATCAGACAACTGGTATTTGGTTCTCATTGCAGGCAAAGCTCAGTGCTAAAGCCAGCTGAAAGCAATTCACTTCTCATTGGAAGAACAGTTTCTTCCTTTTAATCAGCTCTGTTTTAAATGATTTCCTTTTATAGTGCCTTAAATAGTAATTTTGGTTTGTCCTTCAGGCAGCCAGCATTTGCTCATGAAGAATGGCGTGGGTCTGCAGACTTTAAAAAGACAAACAATAGTCTGGCAAACAGAAATGCTTCAATGGCATCTTGTTTTTATACAGAGCCTGCGACTCCCACAGGCCACAAAGGAATAAAGAAAATGAACAGTGTCTATATGATCCAGCAGCTACAAGGAGCAATATCTAACTACTTGAACCTGCCTTCAACTGAGAAATTAGGGGCAGGGGAGGAAGGAAGGGTGAGAATAGCAAATAAGACCACAGCTGGGATCACGCAGTCTCCTCTGCCGTAGGAAGGAATTGGAGTTTGTGGCTTTGATGGTGAGATTTGGGGGAAAGTGAGAATGGGATCATCTTAACTTAAGCACCATTTTTCACACTCACCTGTAAAGTAAATCTTTGTACGTATAAAGGTTCAGCAATCTGACGGCCAGAGACGGATTTAGTACTTTGGAAACTGGTCAGCTATTCAACAAAAACTGGGGGGGGGGAAGCCTAAGAAATTCTACAAACTGATTCTGAAAGCAGAGTCACAATTGCAAGACATCAGGTACTTAAAGCAGACGCACAGAAGGGGCCAAGCCATGAGTTAGTGTGAGTTTGAGTGAGTGCAGTGTTGCAGTCTGTGCCTTCCCTGATCACATTTAACCCAGTTTAGGGTAAAAGGCCAAGATTCCTGGGTTTTCCCTTTGCTCTATCTGAGGTCTTGCTTTCAAGGCATTTCCTAGTATTTGGATAACAGAGCATCATACATGGGATTACAGAGAGCTGCCAGAGGTACTCATGTGCTTTCTCCTACCTCTCATATATAACAGCTCAACTCTATTTGTGTTCTTGCTGACAGGGTTTTGGGTCCTAAGGCCCTCTTCACTTAGTTGCAGGCTTGAATTTCCCTGGAGCTGTCTCATATGAGGTAATGAAGTCAGCGCAGGCATGAGGCATTCTTGATTTAGACACAACTGAATCTGAAATGGGTTTTCATGCTTCAAAGCGTAAACCAGCTCCTACCTCATGGGATTAGAAAGCACATTCTCCTGTGGACAGGTTACTCCACAACTGTCCACTGCATGTTTCTTCTGCAGCAGCTCATGCTGGCTGCTGTCTGAGATAGATGGAACACTAGAAAGATCATGATCTGACCCAGTAAAGTAAATGTGTGCTTTGTGTGTACTGAATGGTTTCTGGTTCGGGAAGAGAGAAGAATCACTTTGCTTTTTCCAAAGGAATTGTGGCATTTTGCAAATGACCACGAGGGCAGTAAGGCCCTGTCTTGTGCTGCAGGCTGACGCTTATAGCTAAGTAAAATGATACCAAAATGGCACAAGAGTTATTTAGCCTTCAGTTTGCTCTGCTGTAAATAACCCTGCATGTTGCAAGCCATGCTCAGGGATTTATAGATTCAGAGCAGATTTCTGTGGAAGCTGTAGACTATAATACTAATTCTATTATTTCTAGAGCCTTAGACCACAAGATATTTTGGTAGATGCATATTCTACACTAGGGCTGCAAGCCCTCTCGATGGTTATTTTCTATTTGTCAAGATTCTTCATTAGTGGAAGGATGAAGGACAGTCTGGTTTCTGTTCTCACTTGTAATTAATCCTGGGAAGAGGAAGCAGAACTCTTCCTGCTGCAAGAGTTTGACTCTCTTGTCCAGGGAATAAGTTCTCAGCTCTTTGGAACAGGTCAAAAATCAGAGTGAGCAAGCAGTCCTTCCAGAATGGATCCTGTATAGAGCTATGCATTCAACTTCATCCAAGTGAAACCTGTTCATCAGTCTCTGGCCAATACCTTCCTGCTGTCGACACTCCTCCCTCGCACAGTTTGTAGTGGGTCTGATCCCAACAGCTCGCATCTCACACGAGTTGTTTTCGTTTGTACACAGCAGGTGCAAGAGGGTGCAGGTCTTCTGAAGAGCAGCAGAGAAACTCATCACCTTATGCCAAGGTCTGATGGTGTTCTCATGGACCGGGACATTGTGCAGTCTTCCCTTTGCTTGTAGGGACAGATTACATCCTTTCACTGTGCCCGGCTCTGGAGAGAGAAGATGCTCCCAGCCCCAATACAGTCCCGAGACCTGAGACTTCCAAAGCTCCACAGAGCTGGCCTCAACACACTGCTGGGCACAGCTAGGAAAGCCACAAGTTTGTGGGGGCTGCAGTGCATGCAGAATGAATGCGGAATTGTCTTTCATTTGTTTGCTTTGGCTTTTTGATCTCCACAACAGGTTGCATTTTTTTTTCTTTACTTGGAGCATTTATTCCCTTGGCCTTGGATTGTTGCCTTGGAAATGCACAAGAGACCTTCAGAGAGCTGCTTATTACAGCAGTGGGTGTGCATAACGCTGACCTGGACAAGCCTGTGTGAATCACCTGCTGATGGCTTGGGTGGTAGGTGGCTGCATGAGTCATGGAAAGTGGGGGGATCCCACACTGCCTGACCTCCTGAAGGGCAATATTACTGCCTTTGGGTGCTTGTTGTTGTTGTGCATCAACAGCACATAGTACAAGATGGTTCAGTCTCCTCTTTGTCCTCAGCTGACGTGGGCTGTGAAACAGTGTGGTGCTGCAGAGTGGAGTGGCTGCATGTGAAAAGCAGCAGCCCAAATCAGAAGGAAATCTGGCTGACCTGTAGCTTCTCTTCTGGAGGGCAGCGAGGTTTGTATGGGCAAGAAGTGAGTTAGAAGAGCTATTTGTGTGCATGTGCACGTGTGTACTTGGCTGACTGATGGAGAAAGACAAACTAAACACACTAGACTAATGCCCAGCTGCCTGGTGAGTTGGTGTGAGTGGGAGTTTGTCAACATCAGGAAGGAGGGTTAGTCTCTCCATGAAAATGCTGTAAAGAGAGCAGTGGTGTGCATTGGCCTCTTGTCTCTAGATGGAAAAAACACGCTGTAGGAAAGATGAGGTGAGACACCAAAGGAGCAGAGGTAGAGTGTAATACTTGGATATCCAGAAAAGGAGGGGATCTGACAACCAGATGATGGTTTTCAGCAGCGCTGGTGCGTCTCTTGGTAGCTCAGTGCCTGGCAACTTTGATAGCAATGCAGATCAACTGCAAGAACATCCCATATGGTCCAGAAAGCTGCTCATGCGTTTTCTCCCTCTGTATTTCTGTTGATGACTGCTTGAGATCAGCAACATCTCTCATGAGGAGGGAACCAGGTGCCAGGCCTTACACTGCTGCTGTAACCTGAGGAGAGCTTGGGGACCATTCCTCCCAGGGTACTGCCTGCATCAGGGAAAAGTGCTGCAAAATCCCTCTGAAGCCACCTATCCCTCATGGACAAGGACATGCAGAGTGGTGGCACATGACTGGTGACCCATGAATAAGCTGAAGAGCGAGTTTGTGAGAGGCAAGCAAATGCCCAGGTGCTTTTCCAAACATATATATGGGGGGGTGTGCATAATTTTTGCAAACTGCTGGACAGTCCCTAAGAAATGTATGGCTGCAGTCTGGCCTTTCGCCTCAAAAGGTCAGACCACTAGGCACCCGTGCAAGTTGGTGACAGGACAGGGAAGGAGAGTTAAAGGGAGAACGGTCTGTCCTTGGGTGCCAAGAGACCGTATCCACCAAGCTCTAAAGATCCCTAGGGCAGAGGAACTGCCCTTCACGGCAGCATCTACAATAATCTCGAGTCCTCAGCTCAGGAAGGACATGTATTTGTTAGAGCGTGTCCAGAGGAGGCCACAAAGATGATCTGAGGGCTGGGGAACCTCCTGTACGAGGACAGGCTGAGGGTGTTGGGGTTGTTCAGCCTGGAGAAGAGAAGGCTGCAGGGAGACCTTAGAGCAGCTTCCAGCGCTGAAAGGAGCTGCAGGAAAGCTGGAGACAGGTTTTCTGCAAGGGCATGGAGTGATAGGACAAGGGTGAATGGCTTTAAACTGGAAGGGGGAGGATTTAGGTCACACATTAGGAAGAAATTCTTTATGATGAGGGTGGGGAGGCGCTGGCCCAGGTTGCCCAGAAAACGCCGTGGCTGCCCCATCCCTGGAGGCGTTCAAGGCCGGGATGGGTGGTGCTTGGAGCAACCTGATCCAGTGGGAGTCGTCCCTGCCCGCGGCAGAGGGTCGGAGGTCCCCTCCAACCCAGCCATGCTATTATCCCAGCTCCAGGCTGGCAAGACCCAGCCGCCATGTTTGCGGCTCCACCACTTCCGCCCCCCCCCCCTTCTCCGCTCCAGCTCCCGCCGCCGCCGCCATTTTGCGCCGCGCCGGCGGGGCCCTGCAGGGGGCGCTGTGGCGGGGGGCGGCGCCAGGCGGCGGCCTGGGGCGGGATTGACAGCGCGGGCGCGGGGTTGGGGGTGGGGGGCGGAGGAGGTGGAGGAGGAGGAGGAGGAGGAGGAGGAGGAGGAGGAGGAGGAGGGAGCGGCAGCGGCAGCAAGAACCCGTATCGCCCCGCATCCCGCCGCCGCCGCGCAATCCGCCGCCATCCGCCGCGCCCCTCGCCCGTCGCCCCTCGGCACCCGGCTCCCCAGGCACTCCCGGCTCCCCGCCACCATCGCAGGTGGGTATCGGGGGCCGGTGGCGGCGGCGGACGCGGATATTTGAGGCGGTGAGTGGAGGGGGGGGGGGGGGGCGTGTGTGTGTGTGTGTGTGAGAGAGAGAGAGAAGGGGGAGGGAGCCCAAAATGGAGACGGAGCCAACGGCGGCTGCGGCACCGGGGCCTGGCGGGGATGGAGGGGCCTGGCGGGGATGAGGGCGCCTGGCGGGGATGGAGGGGCCTTGGCTGGCTTTGGGGTGTCCCCCGGCCGTCTCGGGGTGCTGTGGGGCCCCTCCCGCCGTCTCGGGGTGTTGTAATCCGTGATTATTGTGCGTTCCCCCCACATACGTTTCCATAGGGCGGAAAGGGGGGCTGGAGGCACCCCCAAACCTGCAGGGGTGCAGTGAGGGCTGAGGGGGAGGGAACGCGGGGAGGGGGCTCCCCAGAGGGGTGCAAAGGGGTCTGGATGAAGGAACACAGGGCGGGGGGGGGCTCCCTGCGGGGGTGTAACGGGGTCCGGGGGCTCCCCAGAAAGGGGCAGCAAGGTCTGGGGGTGCAGCGGGGGCTGGGGGCTCCCTGTGGGGGTGCAGCGGGGTCTGGGAGTCCAGCGAGATCTAGGGGCTCCCCAGAAAGGGGCAGCGGGGGCTGGGGCTCCCTGTGGGGGTACAGCGGGGTCCGGGGGCTCCCCAGAAAGGGGCAGCAGGGTCTGGGGTTGCAGCGGGATCTGGGGGCTCCCTGTGGGGTTGCAGCGGGATCTAGGGGTGCGGCGGGGGCTGGGGGCTCCCTGTGGGGGTGCAGCGAGGTTTAGTTGCTCTCTGCAGGGGTGCAACGAGGTCTGGGAGTGCAGCAGGATCTGGGGGCTCCCCAGAAAGGGGCAGCAGGGTCTAGGGATGCAGCAGGGACTGGGGGCTCCCTGTGGGGTTGCAGCGGGATCTGGGGGTACAGCGGGGTTTGGGAGCTGCCTGTGGGGGTGCAGCGAGGGCTGGGGGTGCAACAGGATCTGAGGGCACCCTAGAGAGGGGCAATGGGATCTGGGGGCGAGGGAACACGGGGGAAGGGGATCCCTGCAGGGGTGCAACGGGGTCTGGGGGTGTGGGGACACGGGGCGGGGTGTCCCCCAAGGGGTGTCAAGGAGTCTGGGGGCTCCCAGGAGCGGTGCAGCGGGGGCTGGGGGCCGGGGAGCGCTGGGAGCGGCAGGTTGCGCCTCCCGTAGGGGTGCGCTGGGGCCTGGGGGTGAGGGAATAGGGGCTTGGGGGGCGGTGGGGTGTCCCTCGAGGGGTGCATGGGGGTCTGGGGGGCACGGGGAGGGGGTGTGTCCTCCCCGCCGTAAAGGCCAGGTTGTTTGTCTTCCCCGTCTGGAGTGTGACACAAAGATATTTTTGTCGCGCCGTGCGTGTGTGTCTCAGCAAAACAAGGAGGGGGGGTCGGCATCCGGAAGGCTCGGCGGGTTCGTTGTTGTGGTGCGGGAGTTACAAAGGGGCTGCTGAGGCCGCAGGCTTGAAAAGGGGGGCTTGGGGAGAGAGGCGGGGGAGGGCAGTTGCCCAGCCCGGGCGTGTAGATGGGAGTTGAGGCGGTTTGCTGCTGGGAGAGCTTGTTAGGTAGGTTGGGAAAGATGTTTTCTTTTCTTTAGGAAGGAGTTTTTCATCTGCGTGTGGGAGCAGATGTACTGTAAGGTGGGGAACGCCTGCTGTGGGTCCTGGTGCATCTTCACCGGGGAATGGGAGTGTTGATTGTACACTAGGAGGGTTTTATTCTGTAAGGTGGTTACAAACACCCCCTGATTCCCAGATCCCTGGAGCTGGAGAAGGGGGTTTGAATGAACTGCGTGGGAGTTGTGGGTTTTGTTAGGAAAGATGTTTTGTTTCTGTCTTCTGAACTTACTCTTTGGTGTATCCAGTCGTCACATATTTGTATATTGGTGTTTGGGGTGATAACGTATAATAAATATAAATATTTAAGACTATAGTAATTTTGCTTCTTTCTAGGAACAGTCATAAAGGTCTTTTCCAAGCTAAATGGTTCTGCAGTTCTGAGTATAAGCACACTGCAGTGCCTACCTCATCTGCCTGAGTCTGCTTAGTGGGAAGTCATCCCACCCCTTCCAGGGCTGAATCGGGGTTTATAGTGGAAGTTTTGTTTGTGTTAGGCCTTGTCTTGCCAGATGCACGTGAGGCTTCCACTGGAATGGGCTCTTTCATGATGTACAAATAGCTGGTCCCTGCGTTGGAGAGCCTGAGTTTGGAGAATTGGTTCCCAACTAGTAGATTTTTGGGATATACGCTGGCAAGGATGTTACTTTTGGACCTGCCTTTTCTTCCTGCAGTTGGCACTGGGGTAGTTAAACCACAGTATTGTTGAAGCTGGTGCTCTGCACCCGGGTCTGAGGAATAAAGTCACCTGAAAGAGGCAGAGAGGCGGGAGGCTGAGGCCATATACTGAAAGTGAAATTTGAAGAGAGACTGGAAAGTGATGGGTTGGGATGATTTCTGTCTGAAAAGTTGAAATACTTGCATTTTTTACTTCAAATAAGTTACTGTAAATGGCCCTGGGTTTTATCAGGAGCACATCTGGGGTCCCCAAGATCTTATGTGTTTGTCATGGGCAGTGCTGTTTCTTCCAGGACTGCAGCCTTCCTAGTTAATAGAGTGTTTTGGAATATAATAAACAAGATTTCTCCCATATGACCTCTTCTGAGTGGTCTGCTGTAACAGTTTAAAAGTTAAGATTAAAAATCTTACTCTGACAAATCACAAATCTGTGGGTTTGGTTGTTTTTTTATAAATGACATGTTTCCTCAGGCCAGTCCAAGTACATCTGCTGTTAGCTGTATTTTGGTTTTGTGCTTAATTTGATACATACATTGAATATAAGTTGATTCCTTTTTTTTTTTTTTTTTAATTTGTTGGTTTGGTCTGCTTCTCTGTATGGCTTGAGTAGACCAGGTGTCACACCTTTTAGGATGCTTTCAGCGGTCTTAACAGATAAGAAAATGTTGCTACATAACTGGAGCAGATACTTTTCCTTCTTTCTTAGGTAAAAAATAGAAGAGTAAGCCATGAGCTTTATGTAGGTTTCCAAAGTTGTCATTATATAGTGCCTTAGTGCCTTGTTTTTTCTAAATTCAGAGAATTTTTATTAGATCTTTCAGTGTACTTTTTTTATGCACTATGAGCTTCTTTTTTCTGTGTGCGTGAGAGCTTAGAAGTAGAACTCGCCCAACTGGCTGGAGCTGGAAAAGTCGGTCAATAGTCCATACAAATGCTGGAAAGGGGATGCAGGGTTTAAATGTATTTTGGTTTTAATAAATATGAGTAATGTTCCTAAAGGATTTTTATTAAAATTATTTAACCTTTCAGCGACATTTTAATAAAGCCTTTTAATAAAACTTTGTGTAAAACCTGACTTCAAAGGCTAATTTACTTGAACAACCTCCTCCTAAATGTACAGGTGGCATCAGAGTCTGTACTTCTCTTATGCCTGATGCTGTGTGCCATGGTATATGAGTGATGGTATAAAGACGAACTCCTCAGTCCTCGTCTGTGTGGGCCTGGTACTTTTGCATCATACCCAGTTCTTGCGCTGCATCCTCCTTGTCATGCAGAGTTTCATGTCTGAGGTGTAGCTGAGCAGAGTCAGGACCATGGTTTAGGCATGTTTGGTGGTGCCTCCAGTTTGCCTGAGCAAACAGATGGTACAGATCCTCTTAGATCATCTATTGCAGAATTACCTGCATATTTAAGATTGAAAAGTGCTGGATGCTCAAGGCCTTCCTTGTACTTACCTGAGAAATCGAAAGTATTTAAGGGCGAGCTGGGCTAACTTTAAGTGCTACTGTATTGAATATAACAATAAGCCATTTTATTTTTTTCTTTTGTGGCGATCATTTGTACAGAGATTTTGCTGTAGTGGCATTTCCACTTGTAATTGTGCATTTTCTTGTTAAAGGAATAGAAGCAATATGAATGGGGGAAATGTACTGAACACAGGATGGTAACTTTAGAGGAGGGAGGGAGGGGGTTTATTCCAAGGGCTGAACCTCTATGGTCATCCCTGCTCCTCTCTACTGGATTCCTCATTTATTCTACAACTTGGCAATGACCGTGTTGTCTTGGTATCAGGCCTCGTTCTTCTGCTAATCATGCTTTGTAAGTGGGTTTTGTTTTTCATGTGGCACTGACTCATTCTCCTAATAGGTCGATAATTTCGCAGCTCCATACCTCTAGTTTGTCATTTGGCACAGAAGAAATACAACTGTGAGTCTGTCAGGTGTCAGACGATGAGGTCGAAGCACAGGGAACAGGTGAAGGCTGGAGGTGCAGCCCTCTCCCCCCCAGAAGGTCTTTTTCTATGTGCTGAAATTAAGTGGCTTTGTTACAAAAGTGATGACATTGTTGGTTCTGGAAAGCATCTTCTGAGGGGGGTTTTGCAGGTATGTGCAGAACCTGTTGGCTTTGGTTAAAGAGTTTTTCTTCCTCACAGGAGGGAAAAACGGAGCTCCAGCAGGAGACTGTGCTGTCACGTTAAGCCTCAATGAAACATGGCTTGGGCTCCGTTTTAGTAACATACTAGTATTCATGATGTTCTCTGTGCACATGTGCTTCTTGCGTAGAAGCAACTGAGAAGTTTGAGCTTGAGAGTTTATTTCAGAGCAAAGCTGTTTGGATGTGTTTAGCTGTAAATCCTGATATTTTTTTTTCATCTGGGAGCACTGAGACTGTAATTGGAGTGGACTGGAGGCTGTTTTAGTAGACCTGGGTTGTTCTGTATTTAACTGTGGCATTGGTTGGTTGTTAAGCTGTTTGACTTGGCAGTGCTGTGGGGTCTGTGAGGACAGAAGGTGGATTTGAGGTGCTAAAAGGTGCATGTGCAGTTCTGCAGGGGGTCATTGTGCTTACAGCCAAAATGCAGTGTCTGTATTTTGATTCTGAACACTTAAATGATTCAGGAAAGTGCTGGTAAACTGGAAGGGGCAGGAGAGCTCACTGGTACATCTTCAAGTTACTGCTGGTATTAATTCGTGGAGGACTGGTGGAAACAGTCATACCTTGAGTGAAAAGGAAAATGTAATGGCCAGAATTGAAACATGCAAAAGTGAAAGAGGAGGCATAGTTGAGCCAGGCTTAAGTGTAAAGAAATACAGGAAAAATACTGGAAGAAAGTGAGGTGTTGCTAACAGCATCCTAGGATCTGGCCAGACAGACTACTCCGTTGGACTGTAGTACTTGAAATGTCCACAGGGCTTCTATTAGCTTTGGGAGCATCCTCAACAGCCTTTGACTTTCAGGTGAGTAGCATGTAAGAGAAGCAAACTATATGGTTTTTGCAGAGTTAGCACCCTGTTGGGAGAGATTTGGTGGAAGAATCCTTGGGTAGCTGTTGAGACTTTTTGGATGGGAATTGTAGTGATGGTGCTGCAAGGAGTGAATAGAGACAGGTTTGAAGCGCTTGCATTGAGACTTTGCCTCCCACAGGTGCTTCTTGTGTGGGAATAGAGTGGTTTTTTTGGAAGAGTTCTGTTGTGGGGCAGGTTCTTCAGCAGTTCCTACCTGCATGTGGGCTAGGAGCCTGTACAAAAGCTTTGAGTGCTCTTCTTCAGAGATTGAAGTGGGCTGTGAAGCAGGCAGGGGAGTAAGGACATGCTCAAGAAATGCTTCTTCATGGCTGGAATAGCGTGAAGTATGGTTTTATCTTTTTCTGACATAACCAAAGAATCAGGCTCCCACTTAGCAATTGAGTCTTCACAAACCATCATTTAGGAGCAGCTTCATGATATCGGAGTGTTATTATGGTGTTAGTGTTCTGCTTCTGAGAAAAATGTTGCCTTTCGTGATGCCTGTGATCTTGTTGCAGCGAGAAGAGTGTATGGGGTGGTTAGTTTAGGTGGTGTTGCCAGCGCTCCCCATCCAGGCATGCAGACCTGCTTCTCCCAAACTTCTCTGGAGCAGGGATCCATGCTCCTCTGTGATTCAAAGGGTGGTTTCCAGTGCCAGGAAGTGGGAGGTAAAGGGTCCATTTCATGCTCTGGCACTCAGCATAGCTGCAGAGTCCTGCAGTATCATTTTCCTATCTGGAAAATAGAAGTGATGACGCTTACACACCTTGTCAGTTATGCACTGCAAATATCTATGTAAATTAAAGCATCTGTGAAATGTTTTCACCTCCTGTTCGGCTTGGTGTAGTCCAGATGTCCTGCGCATAGTCTGAATTGCTTAGCTCTCCAGAAAAGCTAAAGCTGTCTAAAGATAGCTGAAGCACCTTTCCTCAGGGTACTGAAACCCTGCATATAACTTTGTTTTCTTACTGCTTGAACCAGTGTCTTTTTCCGATCAGATTCCTGCCAGCATCCTTGGCATTCATTTGTAGTGCAAATGGCTCCTTCGAATAGGCTTCCTGTAAGAAGGGTTGCTGTGCAATGCTGCATTGCCTTAGTGATGTTAAAATTGGGGAACCTGGAGGAATACTTCTTGGAAGCTGCAGTATCTGCAGTGTTTATGAACTGCAGGCTTATCTGAACTGCTTGT
Source organism: Phaenicophaeus curvirostris (assembly GCF_032191515.1). Taxonomy (NCBI): domain Eukaryota; kingdom Metazoa; phylum Chordata; class Aves; order Cuculiformes; family Cuculidae; genus Phaenicophaeus; species Phaenicophaeus curvirostris. The sequence continues at coordinate 8,210,970 of NC_091411.1, forward strand.
AATTTTATTAATGGTTTGAACCAGTCTTGATGCCTGTGGGAAAGAAAAATACAATAGAGAAAGCTGTATTTGGCTCTTGCCAGGGCAGTGTTGTACCCTGCTCTGTGTGTTGGTGCTGGCCTGGCTGGCTGTAAAGGTGCCTGCTGAAGGAGCTCCCATCAGTGTCTTGGGGAGGAACAGGACTTCAGGGATCTGCTCAACAGGGGTGTACAGGAACTTCCTTGTGTGTGCTGTGAGGGACTGGCGCTTAGTGCTTGCTGATTGATATTGGGTTTTATCTCCGGTATTTCTCTTCATAAAGATATCCTTTTGTGCTTAACCTGAGTGGGAACTGAGGCCCTGAAGTCAGCAGGCAGCCTGAGAGTGCATAGAGGTGTTCCCAGTGCTTAGACCTGGTACTGTGGCTCACAGGCGCAAGGTAAACACCTCGCCTCCCTTCCTTCCATTGTGATCCTTCCTGAGACTGCAGAGAAAACAGAGCTGCTTACTCAACAGCTGATGGCATTTGTGTGGAAAGAGCTGTATCTGTTCCTGAAAAAAGAAATGTTAACCTTAAACAGTGCCAGCTTTGTTCTGATTTCATCTCTTGGAGTTGTGACATCTCTTATTTCCTTTCTACTTTTTTTGCTATAAAAGCTGGGTTCACTGGAATAAATTGCTGAGATTGGGGCCAGATGAAGAATTTGTGAGATGTTTGTGACTTAACTGGAGAATTTCTCTGGTCACTCCTCAGAATGCGTCTGTTCTCTGGCAGCGGTTGATCCTTCTACTTGCCCTTACCCTGACTGCGTAGGGCTCCCCAAGGTGAGCCACCTCTAAGGATTTGGAGGGTTCTGGAGCTCACAGCACAGGTATCTTGCCTGCGCTTCTCTTACATGCCACCTGGATATGGGTATCATTGCTGTGATTATTTTTAGAAGTCTGTGTGGCAGAAGTGTCAGGACCAAAGGAATTTCACAATCTTAAAATGCAGTGTTGTTCAGTTTAGTTGTTAGTGATGGAAGAGTCTTTGCCTTGAGCTGTTTGTCCTCAGACGTGGTGCAGGAGCCTGAGAATGATTTGTGCTTGTGTGGGTGCCTCCTGCCCTCATGGGCTTGTGGCGCAGAGGCCGGGATTTCATCTCCTTCCTGTGGCGTGAACAGTCTCTTCTACTGGAAGAAGTTGTTCTAGACACAGCAGCTGCTGCTGCAATGCATTTCCTCCTCCTCTGACTCTGCTCTACAATTTGATTCTTTGTGATTAAGAGCTGCATTTTCTTTGAGGGTCTTGTTGGTGTGTGTTTGGGTGACTAGGGCAGAAATCTGAGCTCTGGGACTTCAGACACTGCCTACAGTGTTAAGGAGCAAACTGTTTCTCTGCCTTGGTTACCCAGCCTTTAAAATAGGACTGATGGTACTGGTCCTGTTACTCATCAAGAGATCCCTACCAGCTACTCAGTCTGTTATCGTTGCTCAGATACTTAAGTGCCCAGTTTACCTTACAGTTCAGCTGAAATGTTGCCAGGAGCTTCCTGAACAGGTTTTGCCAAGAGCGTTATGACAGGGATTTCTTTTGTAGTTGGGTATAAATTGATTGCTTGCAACCACCTGCCTTGCTTTGGCATTGAGGGAACAGGATGTTTTATCTGTATTCTCCCCAGACAGTCACTTGTCTGAGGAACCTGAGCAGGGCAGAGTGGAAGGCAGAACCTCTTTGACGGCTGCTCCCTTGTGCGGGCAGCTCATGGAGATCATCAGGTCAGTTCTATTTCCTCTTGTACTAGAACGGTCGGGGTCTGGATTTGTTGAAGCCACTGTTGGTTCTTGCTGAACTGATGAGTTCTGTGTTCTGTGAGTTTTGCCTCTGAAACGTGAAACAGCAAAGAAATATGCTCCTTATTCCTATTGTGTCTTGCTGCAGAAGTGTCTACAGGAAGTCATGGTTTCTGAGCCTGGCAAGGTTTATAGACAGGGGCATCAGAGTCAGATTGTGCTGGGTCTTTGCTGTGTTCAGTGTCTTTACGACCTAGATAAGAGGGCAGTGAGCGTGATGTTGATACTGGTGCTTTCGGGTTGTTCCAGGTAAGGTACCTTGCTATGTCCCTTGAGTAATCAATTCCCAGTTTTGAGGGATCAGAAAGCCCTGCAGTGCTTCCTCGTGGGTTAGAAATACAGTTATTCCTTCCTGACAAGCTGGCACCAGTGGGTCAGTTCCTTCTTTATGACATGATGGGGCAGGGGGGCAGAAAGCTGGCTCTGTTTCTCTGTAGGGCTATTGCAAACAAGCCCTCCTTTCAATGAAAGAATTTACTGCACGCTTTGGGTTTCTGCTGCTTGGAAAGGAGTGGGACTTTCCTGAGCACAGGATTTTGTAAGTAGTTTCCGTGGCCTGTGGACCATGGACCAGCTTTCTGGCTGGATGTTTTTTTGTTCTGTGCCATCGTCTTGCATCTTTAGGGTGAAGTATTTCTTATCTTTGTCTGTATCCTCGGTTACTGGAGGTCAGGGCTCCTTTTTAGGGTCTGGCATTGTCTGTCCAGCCCCTACAGAGAGGACCACAGAACTCATTAATGTTTTTTTGTGTAAATACAGATTAGTTCTTTTCTAGATTCCAGTCTGCGTCACCTGTTTTACAAATACACTCTTTCTGCCTCCCTGCCTTTCGAACACTGGGACAGCTGTTTGCAAAGAGGTGAGGCTTCTGTATTTCACAGGCCAAGCCTAAGATTATGGAGATGTGTTTTCTCTAGAACTATGCAGTAGTTCAGGAGCAGTAGCTGTGATTCCCAACCTGTTGGTACATTTAAAGAGGGGACAGCAGGCAAGCTTGGTGAAGGCAGAGCTAAGAAAATGTGATCAGGCAATCTTACAGGACCTACCCTTTCTGCTCCCCCATTGTCATGTTTTATCTCTGCCTGTACAGCTCCACACCACAGAGTTAACGATAGATATGCTGTCGGGAAGATTCTGCCTCTCCTCTTCGTGGTCTTGTCACTGCATGTCTCAAATCCAGGGTGGCTTGGCTTTGACCTGATGATGGATCTGGCCAGCGGGCAAATCTTCTGGCAGCCAGCCTCCAACAGCATTACTCAGCTAGCAGCACACCTCTGCAGTAAATCATGGGAGATGTCATCCTGTTTTTACAAGGAGACGAGGTTCATGGGAGATGCAGGGAGAAGCTGGAGTTGTATGGAGCTAAAAGAGCTGGTACTGCCAAATACACCTGTTCAGCTAAGCAGAGAGGAGCAGAGTTTGCCACAGGGTGTCTGTCTTTTCTCTGCACTGCAGACTGCTGACTTGCTTCTCCCTGTCTGGTGGGACTTGGTGCCATATTCAGGATCCCAGCGTGCCTTCTTTTCAGGTGTACCAACAAATCTTAGCAGCTGCATTTGGAAACAGTGCAACAGAGTGACAGCATTCTGTGGCCCTGACTCTAGCTACAGCCTCTGCCTGCTGCACAGCCCTGCTGCATTGATTGTATTGACTTTGTACTTCAGTGCTTAGGTTCTCCTTTTACTTCCCTCCTTACTAACTTGTCTGTCCTAGGAGCTGAAGGTCCATCAGGACCCTTCCCTGCTAGGCTGAGGATCCCTGCCTGGCCCAGAAGGGGCTTTTACAGGATGCAAGCGCCTCTGGCACCAAACCCCTCAGCAGCTGGTCATGCTGTTTCACCAGAGCTCTTCCAAGAGCAGCCAGTGGTGTCTTTCGTCATTGAGGCAGGTGGCAGTTATTTCACAAATAGGTGATTCTTGGTGGGATGTGTTCCAGAAGTGCTGCTATCTCCCTGTTGAAAGATAAATGTTTAGCTATGAAAAGTAGCAGCGAAATTGGCCATGTGTATTTAAAGAGGAATAAACATCATTAATCTTCTGTAAAACTATGCTATGCTTTTTATAAAGGTTTCATAAAGGTTTTATAAAGGTTTTTTGTAAGGTTTCATGTTACATTAGAAACCACAATAGATACCAGTTCAACGTCAATTCCAAATGCTTCTCTTTCTGAAAGTATAGTTCAGCTTCTGCAACCTGTGACTTTCTGAACAATTTGTATGAAATTTCAGGTAAAAAAAAATTTCTGCCTCTGAAGAAGAGCCTTTTCACTGTTACTCTCTGTCCTGTTGCTTTGGTTTTGTGTTTGTGATTGCAGCTGTGGAGTGAGCAGGGCATGAAGGTCTGCAGTGGTCTTGAGTCTTTTGACTGAGTGCTTGTGCTCAGTGTAGAGCTTGGTCGTGTGCGAGTAGCTGAAGCGGTTCCATGTGTGTGTTACCTTTGATAAATCTGTTTGCCCTGCTCAGTTAAGGCTGGCTGACTTCCAGGTATTCCAGCTCCATTGAAGTCCTGTGAATAAAACACCCAGCCTCCCTCATACATAGATTCACAGAGCTTTGCAGACAATCCTGTTTGTCAGGAGTCTCTCCCTTTGGCTGTGTTTTCAGCACAGGGATTTCCAGTTGTCACCAGTGCTAGTAACTCAAGGTTTTCATGTGGCTCTTTTTGCAGGACAGTCTCCCCAAGCTCGGTAGATTCCTGCTGTAGCTCTAAGACGTGCATGCTGTGGCACTTCAAATGTCACTGTTGCTCTCTGTGAATTTGAACGTTCCCCTTTGAAAGGCAAGCTAGGCAGGGTCAGAACTCACACATGAAATCCAGGACAACACAATGTTGACATGAAGACTGCTGCGTAGCAAAATGTACTGCCCAAGAAGTGATTCTGGTGGTTACTTGTACCCTAGGGCCTGCAGTGTACCTAATTATACTGCAGTGTTTTCTGCTTCCTCCGAGACCCTGGGTGCTTTGCACTCTGGTGCTGTCCCTGGGTATTAGAGGAGACCTTGCTAGTCCTCATAATGAGAAAAACTAAGCTCCATCCTAAAACTGATCACCTTCCCTGAAAGATATCTATAAACTCGGAGAGAAACCTTGCAAAAATGCCGGTGATTGATTTTTATTTTTTTTTTATTTCTCTGTAACAGGGAATAATGATTTCTTCAGGGTCATTTATCGGACACAGGGATTGCAAGCAGAAGGCAGAGGTTTTGCTGAGGCTGTTGGTCTTCAGCTGTCAGCATCAGTATATGCCTTCTGGTTCTAGCTCTCCCAGTAATAAGCATGCAGTTCAATACTTAATGAGCTTGATTTCTATCAGAAATGGCTTTACTCTGCAAGACTAGAAGGCCTTTGATTCCCTTCTGGATCCTCTGCTTGACTGTCATGGGAAAACAGTCCGGTGTGATTAACACCCTTGGGAAGCTCTGGCCTCTCTGAAGTTCTGTGGGTGATGGGTGCTGAGTGGTGTCCCTGGCCTGCACACCTTTGTACCAGCTCGGAGCTGCAGCTGGGTGCTGTCAGGAGGCACAGGCCCCGTGATTGTGCCTGCGGGGTGGCTCTCGTGGGGCTTAGTGCCTCTGCAGCCTCTTTGCACCATGACTGTATGGAAATTGCCTCACCTCTCCATGGACTTGTTTTCCCCTTTGGAGAGCACACATAACACAAAAACAAAGCTGTGTTTCTCCTTTTCAGCTTCAAAGCAGTGAAGGACCTTGAAATATTTTTTTCTTACCCAGACAGCAGTTGTGGCTGTCCCAGAAAGTTTGACAAGGGGTTTTCTCCTGGCATGTTCCCAGCTCCTCTGCTCTGAAGTGGTTGTTTATTTCTCCCTCATCCTTTTAATGATACGAGATGCAATTGAGAGGCAGCTGAGATGCAGTTACATAACTGACTGCCAGGGTTTCTCTTTGGCAGCATTGCCCTGTGCGCTGTTTGCGTGCTGACTTTCAGGAACTCGGGGGTTTTCTGTTACCGGCTGACCCTGAACCTGATGCGATAGTTGTGTTTGTTGGTTTTTTTTTCCCTAATGCCTACTAATTTTGACTGGTTTGAGTTTTCTAAACCGCAGAGTGGATTTTATTGCTTGGGATGGTATGAGGTTGATAGAGGGTTGGCATGGTCCAGACAGAGCCTGAGCCAGGCTTGCTCCGCAAGGCTCAGCATACTTGTAAAACCAGGTGGCTGTGCTCTTGCCAGTGCAGTGAGGACTGGTGTGCAGCACCCTCTAGATCACACTCTGGTCCAGAGCTCCCCACAGCTCTGACAGCTTAAACAGATTGTTGTTCTCAATCTAGCCATCCTGCCAAGTCTGTGCAAATAAGTGGGTTTTCCTCCCTTTATATCTGTCCTGCTAATAAAATAGAGCGGAAATAGGCAAGAAGGGGAAAAGCTGTTGTTGTCTTTGGCACACGGTGACTATCTGAGCAAAGACTGAACCAGACTAGAGCCAAAGATCTGTTTGCTGCTCTGTGGGCAAAGGTGCCCCAAGAATGCCGGCCAGTCCTATTGCCTCTGCAAGCCTTCACACTGCAGCCCCATGCAGTGGTTCAGCAAAGCTGCATGTGTGGAGCTGCTTCTGGAGCATCCTGTGGATTCTGTTACTGAGTGACAGAAAATGCTTTTCTTCCTCTATCCCCAGCCATGCTTCTTGCTCCCCGGTACACAGCTTCTTGCACCTGCCAGGCCAGATTTAAACCCCTCAGTGCAAGAATGAACGCTGCTTGGTGCCAGGTTCATTGGTCAGAAACTTGCCCCCTGGCAGGAGCTTTTGGATGAACTATACTGAGTTGCAGATTGCAGTACACTCTCAAACTGGCTGTACCCAACGTGTGTGTGGTCTGTGCTTTATTTTGTACAGAATGGGTGATGGACTAATCCTCTTACCTGGAAAATCACCTTTGATAAGGGTTGCCGGTGGAAGTTATAGCCTCTGGTCAGATATAGTTTTGTCAAAAAGGGTGATTGCTGACTGCATTTGAAACATGCTTTCAGCTGGATCAGTCTCAGGAAGGGTGAAGGATGGGAAGGTCTGAGAGATATATATATATATATATATATGTATATATGTGTGTGTGTTTGTGGTTTTTACTTCAACACAGAGAACTGCAACCCTAAGATTGGACCTAGAGGGTGGTATAATAAAAACGGCAGCAGTTTTAGGCTTGAAGTGTAGGTTTTAGAAGAAGAAATCTTGGCATCTCAATTCTTTGAAAAGGTTATATTAAGTTCCTAAATCTGGGAAAATGTAGAACAGCGAACTACGCATGAAAAAATGATAGAAACATCCATTGAAAGTAAAGCAAAGCTTTCCTTCTGAGATAAATGTTTACCTACGGTGGGTAGCTTCACACGCTGCAGTGATTCAGCTTTGTCCTAGGCTCTGAGAGCCAAAAAGTGAAAGCAGAGGCCGCCTTTCTGAATGGTGTTCATCACATAGTGAAAAATTACAAACACATTGATTGTGAAAAGTATATTTATGGCTAAAAATGATGATAATGGGGCCAGCAACAGAGAAATGGTGTTTTTTTTTTTTATAAAGTGTTTTCAGGATTTGCAGCAGAACTGCTGAACCCACAGAATCTGAACCTGTTTCATTTGAGCAGTTTTCCTCTCATGGTCAGCAAGTGGGAAAGCGAATTTGAAGAAGTAACAGCCTTCAGGTGTTGCTTTCAAAGCATTAATTGCTGGTGTGTGTCGTTAACTGTGGCCAGTGTGAAACCTTAATCCTAGACATTACAAACCTGGCTACCAGTGCTTCAGTGGGAAACCCAATGGTAAATTCCAGTGTGGGGTAAGGTAGAGAGCTTTATGTCACAGGAATCTGTATGCGTAGCTGCTTGTTATTAGACTTATTCTTTTAAAGCAAGGACTATGTTGATGAACTATTCTTGTGTTCTCATACTTAAGCTCACCTCTTTGAGCACTGGAGTGACAGAAACAGAATGGCGCTGAGAGAATTGTGTTCCTGCAGTTCTTTTCATTCCGTTTACGGATTTTAAATCCCACAAGCTGCTTCTGACTAAAGAGGAGAGGGCTAAAACATTGTACCTTAGTGTATCTGCTCACCGAGTATCTACAGTTCTAGCAGCTGTGCATGTTTTACTTTTTACTTGTCTGTGGCTAAATAATTCATTTGATGGCATTTCCTTGGTTCTCTTTCATTAAAAGGCAGATCGGGAGCGGCGCAGAGAAATTTCCTTACTAGATGACATTTCATCGCAATGTCCGATCGTTTGGGGCAAATAACCAAGGGAAAGGATGGGAAAAGCAAGTACTCGACTCTCAGCCTGTTTGATAAGTATAAAGGAAAGTCAATAGAAGCTATCAGAACCACAGGTAAGGAACACCTTCAGAAAGCTCCTTTTGGTGTCTTCCAAGAGCGTTGTTGCAGAGCTAATTCAGGTTGTTGGCCTTGTGGGTAGAATGCCCAGTGGGAAGCAGCTAGGTTGCAGAGCTGTTTGTGCTGGTGTTCAAGCCTGTGTTTCATTAGGACTTCAAGGAAAATGTCTCCATTTCTTTGTGCTGCTGCTATTGTAGAGACACAGAGGGATTACGGCAAAACAGCTGGGGGACTGCCGGCCCCTCTGTTTAGCCAGTGTCCTTCCTGCAGAGTGGTCAGGTTGCAAACTTGAGTGAAGTCTTTACCAGGGCATTAGGCTCTACCAAGATGGACACTTAAGGTGACTCAAGTGGCTTAAGTTGGTCAGACCTTGTGTGAGTTGAGAGTCGAGGGCTGAATGCCTTTGGCAAAAAACCTGAGTTAGTTTTGCAGTGGCGATGTGACCAAAAGTAGATGGTGGGGTCCAAAAAGTTGAAACATTGCCTGAGCTAGCTCTGGATGTGGTGTGGGAGTAGAAAACCAAAGAAAATGCCATCTTAATGAATGTGATCTGGTGGGTAGAGCTGGGAATTCTAGACCGTGGGGCTCGTGAGTTAAATTGCTTGTCTGTCTGCTAAGAGCTGGGCTTGGATGGCCATTTCCCTAAGCTATAAAAGGGCAATGCTGCTTCTCCTTGGTGAAATGAAAGAGGAGCATCTGCACAGGTAGCTAGAAGACTCAGTGGGCATTTTCTGCTAGGGGGAATTATTTCTCTCTTCTTCCTGACTGTTGTAGGAGGCTCCCTGTTAGCCAGCTGCTATAACGAGCAGCCGCTTCGCTGTGCTCAGGTGGGAAATGACCTGTGTGTTGGCAGTACTGCTGCTGGCCTTACAGTTCTGTTGGGACTGCACCCAGCTACAGTGTGCTAATTGAGGTTACTTATCTAGTATGATGTAGCCCTCTCTGACCTGATGTTGTTCCTTTCTCACTAGTTATTCCTAGACATGGCTTACAGAGTCTTGGGAAAGTTGCTACTGCCCGGCGCATGCCACCTCCTGCAAACTTGCCTAGCTTGAAGTCTGAGAACAAAGGAAACGACCCCAACATCATTATAGTACCCAAGGACGGTACAGGATGGGCAAACAAGCAGGATCAGCCAGACCAAAAGAGGTACGCAGAAAAATTCTGCTAAGTTTTGTCAGGCAAGCAGCAGCAGTTGGGCACTCCTGTGCTGTGTTGGACATTAGCAATCAATTCGCTGTTTTCCATGCCAGTGTAGAGCCAATGTTAGCTTGACCTTTTAGCAGCTGCTGTGTTGCCAGAGTTGTTTTTCTGTCTTCTTGCCTGCCTTCCCCTTTGATCTCACCTCTGCTATCTCTTTTCAGTTCCAGTGCGACGGCTGCACAGCTGCAGGAGTCGCTGCCGCAGCAGGGTTTGCAGAAATCTGTCTCCAATTTACAGAAGCCGACACAGTCAATCAGTCAGGAGGTAGGTGCCAGCGGTCTCCGAGACTGCCACCCTGCTTCCCAGACAGCTTGAGGGTTTTCTTTAATTATCTGTGTGGCCTTGTACAAGTAAGAATCAGGAGACTGCAATTCACAGAACAGCTCCTGTATAACCAGTTCTTGTAGAATCCAAGTTGCTGTGCCCCAGGAATGCCGTGCTGCAGTTTGAGTATAATTCTGTGCATGTTACCTCCGCACCTTTTAAGCGTGTGCGGAAAATTTCAGTCTAGAAAGAATGGCTGGAATGCAGGATGGCTGGTTAGCACTTGCAAACTATTTAACTTCGGGTCTAATTCAAGTTTTGCTAGGTGACAATAGATCCAGCTCTTGCTCTCAGTCTGATGAGACTTGATAAGAAGAGATCTGGGCATGTGAGAGAAGTAGCCAGTGTCAGGATCTGAAAAAGCCACTGGCAAGTAAAAAAGCTTCCCCAGAGAGTGCAGGGACTCGACCCCTCTGTGCTGCAGATTTCACACTTCTAGCTTAAAAAAAATACCCAGCTCTTGGGGTTCAGGGAAATTGGGACAGGGATTGTGGTTTGAAGGGAAGAGTGGTTGATGCATGAGAAAGTAGGGTGGCCTTCAAGCTGGGATGTAGCATGGAACAAATGTCAAAAATTAAGAGGGACTGACTGTGAAAATGCAACCAAACAAAGGGAAAGCTTGATTAGAGGGAGGAAAGCAGGAGGAAATAGTTGAAGATGAATGGAGAAGCGAGAGGTAGGGCAGGGGAGAGGATTTCTGCTGTAGCATCATAGCACACTGGAGTGGAGGGCTGCTGACTTTAGCCCCACCAAGAAGCTGGGGAGATCTGTGGTATCCAGTGACATCTGGGTGATCTGGAGGTCTAAATTGTAGCAGGTGCCAGCCAGGAAATGAGGCATAGTCATGGGACTTCACTGATCTGTGGACGTTGGGGTTTTTTTATGTTTTGTTTTCAGAGTACAAATTCAGTGCCAGGTGGACCAAAGTCATGGGCACAGCTGAATGGAAAGCCAGCAGGACAAGAAGGTGGTGAGTATGATAAACAGAATTGGAGCAGGGTGTGTGCCTGTTTCTCCTGGATACGCATGAGATGGGGTGGACTCTATTTCTTCCTGCCCTCCCTGTCTAGACTGGTGTGGAATGGGACACAGCTGTCTTGGTTGTAGCACAACGAAGCCGTATGAATCTTGTTTCAATCTGTGTAGTGTTTTGACTGGAATGATACAACTCCATCTGTTCAGGTCTACCAGTGCAAGACACAGCTTGAACAGAACACGTTCTGTTGCTAACTTGAACCAGAATGGTTCATGTACTTAGGAAGCAGCAGGGAGTTCTGGGATGTGAAGGTTTTGAAGAAGGGTAACGTTTGCCCCCTCATAAGTGTCTTCCATCAGTCCAGAGCAGTGTGTAATGAGGGTACATAAAACAGAGAGGAGGAAGGGAGGGATTGGTTTAGGACAAAAGAGGAAGAAAGGACATTGGAGACTGGAACGTAGACGTCTCTGTGGCTAGTAGCATGAGGAGCTTCAACCTAATTACATGGTCAATAATGAGGCTGTAATGAGAATTCTCAGAGGGAGGCTGTACACTGTGTCCTTGAACCAAGGGTATTACAGTGCCAGTGGGTGGAAGTGGTGTTGAAGCTGTTGCAGCATGCAGTCCTTACGCCTTGGCTGAGGCCTTTCTATCAAGTTTCCGTGGGTAATTGGGAGTTCAGTTGTCTTCAGATGCGTTCATTTCCTCACAGGAGGCGGTTTCCAGCTGCACTGAGTACTGCCATTAAAACTATAGTGAGAATAACAGCTCGGTTCCACTGTTCTAATGTGAACAGACCTGGAACCATTCAGTTGAGTGAAATAGCAGAGATTTTAAAGAACTGAGACAGCTGCAGATTGCAGAAATGGAGGGGACAAGCTTACCCTAAATTAAATTAGTCTCTTAATGAAACAGTATTTCTCAAAGGCTAAATGTTAAAGCAGAGATTTGTAGTTGACCAAGGTTCGTCATCAGTGCAAAGACTGTGATTGTTTGGTTCATTGGGATTGTTTTGAAACTGTTGCTGTGTGGACCTCCTGTGCAGTCATTTTAAGATCTGATCAACTAACAGTGTTCTTAAAAATCTTTTGAAAACTCATTCTAGGTCACACTTAGCAATATAGAGTTCTAAACCCAAGAAGAGTTGCATATGTGGCTAAGAGCAGCTTAATTGGAAGGCAATTGAATCACAGAAACATCAGAAATCTGGCTGAAAGGACTTCTTAGGTCATCGCATCCTTGCACCTCTCCTCCAGTGGCATTGAACAGTTGCTTTGCCTTCTAAGATAATACAGCAGTTTCTGGTATTGTTGAGAGAGAAGCAAGTCTTTTGCTTTTTGCTCTCTTAGGTAGTGCTGCTGTAAAATCTTTTTTGGAGGGACTTGTTGTGAAGAAATGTAATCCAGTAAGTTAATTAGGAACTGCTCCATGCCTGTCTTCTGTATAAAGGGCATTTGGAGAAAAAAGAAGGTGCACCGAACTTTTATCCATACGATGCTGCCTAGGGTTAGAGTACAAATTGTTAATGCCTGCACGTGAACAGGCATTGTACAGCCTCACATTCAGCTGGAAGTCCCCCTTGAAAGACACTTTGTTTATATTCTCATTGTTGTTCAGTAGGATAATGCACTAGAAATTGGAACTCTTGACCCATTTCAGATAGTTTTGGTGTATTTAAGAAATGTCCTTCTTGTGTATCCTCATCTGTCCAATGTTTGAAGATACTATGTGCAGCAGTGGCAGTGCCTTCCCTGGAAATCTTCAGATAGGTTTTGTGCAGTGTGCACATTCCAGAAAGTGAAAATGATTTAGAGAAGCAATCTTTCTTGACAGTTCAGGGCAAGGAAGGGTAAGAGCAGCTGAGACTTTCTTGTTAGGTCTTCAGTACTCGTTGCGGATGTTTCTAACATGGTAATTCTGAAAGGCTCTTTTTAAAAAGAGCATTAGGCAAGTAACACCAAGAAGCGGTTCTCAAAAAAGCACGTTTGCTCTTTGATGCTTAATAGAGCAATAATACTGACAATTTCCTTTTATTTAATGTTATCTTGACAACAGATTTAGGAGAATTGCTGTGTTTTGTTTTCCAGTCACTGGCAGATCTTTAGAACGGATAGAAAGCTGCCGTTCTAGGGTGGCTGATGACTCGGCAGGACAGTTTCCCAATGACAAGAAATGAACTTGGCCTGATCTGGCCAGTGATCTGCATCTTAAAAGTGCTTCAGCAGGGAGGAGAGTGGGGTGTAGTATATGTTGTTCGATCCTTGTCTGTGGTCTTTCCCCGAGTATATTGCCAGAAATTTTAATAATAGTCTTTCCTGGTAGAGTGAGATCTGAGCGGAAAGAGTCTGAATAGAACATCAAATACTTGATAAACAGGATATCCTCTATAAGTGATATTGCGGGATTTATATCTGTGCCTTGGTATGAATTTTGTAGTTTACAAAAATAATTGGAAGCTGAGAAAGTTCACTCTGACTTTATTCAGCATGAGAATTGAAATGCAGATCCCAAGTTAAGAGTGTGGGAGTGCTGGGTGAGGAAATGTGTTGGTGACAGTGTCTGAGAGTGTTTTGGATGTGAGCTGAGGTGCTGGTACGATAGTAATTTGGATTTAAATATGCCAGAGGCCCATATTCTCAGGAAACGTGTTTTCAGGCTGAGCTCATTAGGGAATTGAAAGAGTAGAAAGATCTTCCCTGACTCCCACACTTATTTGTCTGACAGGTTCAAGGGCCTCAAGCCGACTGTTATCCTTCTCTCCCGAGGAATTTCCGACGCTGAAAGCAGCTGGCGAGCAGGACAAGGTTGGCAAAGAAAAGGGCGCCTTAGATCCGTCGTATGGGCCAGGACCAAGCCTCCGCCCCCAGAGTAAGTGAGCAGTGGTGTCTTTCTGTCTTATCCCAGCCTGTAACCCATGGACTGTGTATCTTTTTCTGTGCTCACACATATCAAGCTGCTTAGGGAAACGACAGTGGATTTGCGTGTAGTGCTGATGTTCCCTGCCATTCCCAGACAGCCTAGTATAGACTGATGTCTACTACATTGATTCATAAAAATTGCTGTGTGCAGTTGTGAAGCAGGCCCCTTCCCCCTGGGCTAAGGGAGAGCCACAAGTGAAATGAGTGGGTGCTGCAATTGGCATCTGTTTGAATGCATGACCTAATTGGCCTTAATTCTGCAGAACGACTGTGGAAATAGGGAGCAGAGTTGGTGGAATTAATGCTTATTGACAAATAACTGTCACACCACTGGTGTCCTTACTTAGTAATGGCTGATAGTGCTGATCTCTTGGGAAGATAAGTGTGTTTGGAAATTTTACTTGGTCCCTGATGTTTTTGTACGCACTCAGTGGAATTGGGGCTTGACCAGAGTATTTGTGCTTCGAGACTTTTTGGCAGAGTGACTGTCTGCATTTATGAATGTTCACAGAATTATTACCTCCTTTCTATAGATGTCACCAGTTGGAGGGAGGGCGGTGGGAGGAACATCACCTCTGCCACATCTCTGACCGCCTCTCCTGCTGAGCTGGGCAAGACCTCCAGCACCGGAGACGGAGCCCCCTCCTCAGTGAGTGCCAGCGATCCGAAGGAGCCGTCTCTCCGCCCAGCTCAACCTATCCGCAAAGGGGCTTCGCAGTTCATGGGAAACGTCTACCAACCACCTACATACCATGACATGCTACCTGCTTTCGTAAGTTGCCCTTTCTCCACTGCTGGACGATGTCCTTGCTGCTTAGAATATGTGTGGGTTGAAGTCGTCAGCTGTTTTCAGGACTCTCGGCTGGTTCCCAGGGCTTGCTCAAGAATCCTCTTGATCTATTTTTAGTTTTCCCTGTTCTGCATTTATCCTTTGTGCTACAATAGTGTAGCACAGCCTTGCTCAGACCAAGGAAAAGTTGCTGCTTTCGCTCTAGAGCTGGAGAGGGAACCATTTGCCCATGGTCTGTCAGGCAACTGGACAAAATGTTTGTTTTCCCTTTGCATGGATGCAGCTACTGTGCTCGTGTAGTAACTTAATTTGGATAAACCTTCCTGTGGCAAAGAGAAAAAACAGACTATTCTGCTTTGATTTGTTCCAGATGTGTCCACAACAGCCGTCTGAGACCCCTGCATCGCTGGACCGAGGGTCTTTACCCGTTCCTCAGCTTCGGCTTGAGCCCCGGGTACCTTTCAGACAATACCAGATGAACGACCAGGATGGGTAAGGCTGCCATGACTGTTCCACTTGAGAGGCATGCTCAGAGTATGACATGAACCTTAAACTATGCAAGAATTTGGGCCAAGGATCCAATTGCGTGGGTGAAGCTGCTGGCAGCCACAGAGGAAAACTGAATTTTACCCAAAAAAAGCAGGGTTTGGCACCAATTACAGCAGCATCCGTAAACACACTGTATCTGAAGAGTGGGTGCATGCGAGTTGTATGTGACCCTGGACTGAAGGGGCTGCAGCTTTGGTCTGTAAGCCCTGGGAAGTGGGTACCATGTAGGCAAGTGAAAGAAACTTTGCTGGACAGGGAGAGAAACTTGGAGCCCTTGTTATATACAAGTGCATGGTAGAAAAGCACTGATATTATGCTTACAAACTCAGCTCTACATTCTTTTCTTTGTTGTTTGCTGTTTCTAACCATTTCTTTGCATTTCCCCGTAGAAAAGAGAACAGACTGAACCTAACTCGCCCAACACGTCCAGTTCGGCAGCAACTAGAGAGACCCCCTCGGCCCACCATTATCAATGCAGAGAACCTAAAAGGGTTGGATGAACTAGACACCGATGCAGATGACGGATGGGCAGGTACAGTGCTTCCATTCCCTAGCTTCAGGCAACAACTGAGGAGGTGAAGTAAGGGAGTTGCTTCTCCCTGAAGTGTGAAATAGCCAGGATATTCTGGTGGCTCTGTTTCACTGCCACAAGAAGGAAGGAGGGGAGGCAAAAGGGTAGTCTGTAGTTGTGAAACTGCTGTTGGTGTAAATGATGACACAATGGATCCTTCTGATCCTTCCATAACACTACGCTCAAGGAACCGGATCTGAGGACTCTTAAAATCTGAAAACACCAAACAGCAAGAGGGTGGCAGTATGGCTGCTGAGAAGTTAGTCCTGCCTTTTCAGTAATGGTGTTCCGTATCCTGTTGCACACACTCTGGCTTGGTGGCGGTTTCCTCATTTGCAGAAACCTGTTCCCACACTGCTTGCTGCGTCTATTCTGGGACTAGCCCAGCTATTCAGCAGTGTGGGTCCACACTACTGTTGTGATTTCCAGTACCTGTGGTGAACATTCAGATTTCACAGTAGTTTATGCCGAGCCTGCTTTAATGTCAGAGGACATTAGCTTTATCAGGACAAGGGACTTGTTTCTTTCTTTCTTATATATCCATTTTCCAATCTTACCTTTGTAGGCATTCATGATGAAGTGGATTACTCTGAGAAACTAAAGTTTAGTGAAGATGAGGAAGAGGAAGAAACTCTTAAAGATGGACGACAGAAGTGGTAAGAAGTGACTGTATTCACACCTACAGTTGTTTGAATAAAACTGATCAGCATCATGATCCTTCTAAACCTTGTTCTAAATGTTAAGGCTTGCTCCCGGTAATTCATATGTGACTGTTAATTCACTGGCCATTGGTTGAGCGAGCCCTGTGGATGCGCGTGGGTCTTGAACCTGAGTGCCAGGGTGCCAGGCTTTTTTCCTCCTCCCCTTTTTGTCTCTCACCTTTCTCCTGCTACACAACAGTGATGTTAATCCTTATGCACCTTAGGGAGAAAAGCGTGTTGGTTGTTCTGTTGATGTTTTTTGGATCTTTTCTTTCTGTTGCTGTCAGTTGCCTTTGCCAGTTGATAGGACTGCAAGTGGTTTTTTGAGGCAAGTAGCAAATGTAATAGCAAAGTTGTTTATGTGACAGGAACAGCTGGGATCCCAGAAGGCAGCGACAGTTGTCCCTAAGCTCTGCAGACAGTGCAGATGTCAAACACGCCTCGGAGGAAGGAAAAAATTGGAGTGACTCAGTTGGCTTGTCCCGGCCTGTCCGGAAAGTGCAGGATTCGCAGCAGCCTCCAAGGAAGCTGAATGGCTGGAGCTCTGCATCTGAATACCAGGTAGGTTGAACTCAAGTGAGTGGGCTTGTGCTGCTGGATACAATGCATTGTTGTCCTGAAGAGGCTAGTTTGACATTTTATTGAAAACAGGATGCTGGTGAATGTCTCAATCCTTTGTTTATATCCAGCTGGGGAGAAACCTATCTGTATAGCACTCCCACTGGATAAGACAAATGGATTCTGGTCCAGAGTAGTGGGGTTGTCAGACAGTGAGAAAATGGAGCTACTGAACTACATAGCAGTAACTCCCCACCAAAAAGGGTGAGAATAGTGGAGAGGGAGCCAGGAGGGGATTTTCTCAGCGTGGGATGCAAAGCTTTAGATAAAGATGTTTGTGCCGTGCTGACTGAGGAATGCTTTTCCTTTGGCAGAAGCCAACACAGGGAAGTGTTCTCAGACAGCAGTCCGTTGAGGATAAAGAAGAAAAGGTGCCACTGAGACAGAAATTTGTGCACTCTGAGATCTCAGAGGCTGTTGAGAGAGCCAGGAAGCGACGGGAGGAGGAGGAGCGGCGAGCCAGGGAGGAGCGTCTGGCAGCCTGTGCTGCAAAGCTGAAGCAACTTGATCAGAAGTGCAAAATGGCTCAGAAAAATGGGGAGACCCAGAAACACACAGAGAATGAAGACGTGCGACCCCCAAGCACGGAGAAAAATGCTGTGCAAGAGAATGGTCATGCTTTCCAGAGAGGTAAAGAAACATTGCTTGCCTCACCTTGTAAAAATGGGGGTTTTTTTGTTATTGTGCCACTCTCTTACCTGATGTGTCGGGGACTTCCTGGGAAAGAGCATTAGGAGGGTGCTTGAGTGGCACTTGAGAGATCAACTGCTTCACATATTCTGCAGAATATTTTGGATTGATGATGGAGATAGTTTTTTATTTTAAAAAATCCTATTAAAACAACTACAAACTCTTTTGGTTGCCTTTGCAGGTTTAAGTAGTAAGAGGAGAAATGGACTTCTTCCTCTGAGTGCTTAAGCAGAAGGCTGGTGGCAGAGGGGGATCTTAGAATTGTTCATTAAACCAAGGTGGACAAAGCCCTCTAGAGCAATCTGTGCAAGTTAGGGAGATTGCCTGTGAGGTGCTCTACATAGTTGGAAGGAAGTTCAGCCACATAACGTAGTCAGGACATGCCCACAGCTGTGGATATCGTGCTGTTGCAGTGTGCTCGCAGGGCTTTTGAAGGCTTATTTTCTTCTCTGCAGCAACCCCTGAGTTTCCCACACCGGATGTCTCTGTTGGCTATCTGGAAGAGGAGACTCCTGCCCCAGCAGCAGCTCAGACAAGCAGCGAGGAGGAGCTCAGAGAAGCTCCCTCCCCAGCACAGGAATTCAGCAAATACCAGAAGTCTCTTCCCCCACGATTCCAGAGGCAGCAGCAGCAGCAACAGCAGCAGGTAATAGGTGAAACACTCCCACCCCTCTTCCTTTGGACCCACCAAACAGTTATGTTTGCTTGGTTCTCAACACAGTCAGCACGAACTAACCAACCATCTTCAGGCTGGCAGGTGATAAATGTGTTTAACCTTGGGTTTTTTTCAGTACTTCTCATCACAGGTGTATCCCTTGTGATGGGTATAAGGGCTCCATGTAGGTTACGTGAATTTTATATCTGCCCTGCAGTGCCACATCTGTTGTGGTCAGGGTTTTCTGTGTCTGGGGAGAGGCATGGGCAGGCTAGGTTTGTTGGAAATCTCTTAGGACTACGTGTTTTGTAGCAGAGCTCTGGTTTGCAAATGTGTTTATGCAGGAAAGGCTGGAGATGTTCCCCTTCTTGTATTCAAAGTCAGAAGAAAAGCAGTGACTACCTCGGTACTTGATGTAGGCCTGATCCATAGAAGTGTCTAATGTCTTTGGCTGGCCATGAAGCTGGTGAACATCTCTTCTTACTCCCTGGCACAAGCTGAGAGCAAGGAAGACCTTTGGGGATCACCTGCTTCCATTTCCTTTGCACTTGCTGTGCCCTTGCCCTGTTGGGTATGGATGGCCACTCACTTGCCAAGGGTAAACTGTGTTTAGGTTGGCAGGTGGTTGGACTCCACATTGAGCTGAACATGAGAGCTGTGGATTGGCACAGTTCTCATTCCACCTCCTGCCTTTGCCAAGAGGAGGGTGGTCCTTTACATCTCCTCTCACCTTCTACCTACCTAACTTTTTTTCTGTGAGGCTCTTTCAAGTTGTTTTTTTCTTTGCACCTTAAATATGTTTTATCTTATTTGTTTAATTGAAAACAATCTCTTCTGGGGTTGTGGGAGACCAGCTTGAACCACTTTATGCTCTGCATCTTGCCCCAACTTACAGCTGTATGTGCCATGCACACTGTTCAGCTCGATCCTCCTTAGGGCAGCAGAGTCAAATTTGGTAAGAGACAGAATATCCAGGCTTGAGGTAATGCCAAGTTAATTGCCATTCTTCACAGAATAACCACTTGAAACGTGATATAATCAACGCTGCTGCAAACCTCAATGAAGAGCTCACATTTGACTTGTGCTTGGAAGCTCAGTAATTGCTCTTTTATGGATGTTCCCCTGTGCTTGTTACTGGGCAGTTGACATTTTCATGATTCAAATGTACAGCAGCAAGCGCTGCTAATGTTACTTTTCAAAAGAGATGCACTTGAACTAAAAATAATGGGATGTCTTTGCTGTCATGCTAATAATACCACAGGTTATTGCAATGGAAGAACATGAAATTTTCATTTTTATTTTCTCTTATCCTTGGTGTCGTTAGGATGTATGAGGCAGTTTGTATTTTGGCTGGCTTGTATTGCCACTTGGTAGCAGTGGTTCTGTGAGAAGAACAAAATGAAAAATAGCACTGGTATCATTAATGAAATACTTTGTCCAAGGTACTGGAGCGCTAGATAACTTGGATATAATCTTTGCATTTATTTGAGTTTCTCTGTTGCCATAATGATGCGTCAGGATCAGATTTTAAAGTTTCTGTCTTATTCTGCCGTAGGGGATTGGCTTTTTTTATGAACAGTCATGGTCTCTGAGGCTGCTGTAAGCTTAGCAAGAAAAGATGGTGGAAAGTTTGACAAGCAAATAGATGCATTCCATGTTAATTGGAGCTTTTTGTCTTCTGAAGGCTTTCTTTGGTACACAAAGCTCCCTTGAAATATAGGTTCTTTGTGGAGCTTTAGCAAAAGTTAAATGTCAAATGAGATTAGCATTGTGATGGTCCTGCTAAAGGAAGGTGGAACTGGCAATGTGGAAGATGGAACACAACCCAAAGGTGTCAGCCCATCTCTGGAGGATGTACAGGAAACGCTATAAAGTATTAATAGCTCTTTTAATTGAGTTTAGTTTGTTCTCATCTAATGTTTGGCTAACATGAGTTGAACTGATATATATATATGTATGCACACTAAATAGCTTATAATTGCATTTCCTCTGAAGAGCAACATCTTGTCAAGTAGTTGGTTCTAGTTAGGACTTTGTGTTTGACAGGAAACTGTCCTGCATCTCATAGAAGTATTGAGAAAAAGGAAACTCAAATCTTGAAGCTTATCCCTTGTGTTTGGCAACACAGAGTGGCCTGTAGTGTTGTGAGATTCTGGCTGCAACATATTCTGGCTGTTCTGGGTATTGGAAGAATAGCAACAGCTGCCACATTCTCGGTAGTGAGTTACCCTTATCTGCCTAACTGGATCCTATCTGATCCAGTTTTGAGCCTCCAACACATGGAATGGTGTTTCCTTTGGCTGGCTGGTTTGCAAATGTGATTCCTGGCACTGTGACCGTTCATGTCAAACAGGCCATGCCTCTTCCCTGCAGGAGCAGCTGTACAAGATGCAGCACTGGCAGCCGCAGCAAGTCTATCCTCCCCCATCCCATTCCCATCCCCAACGGACATTCTACACACCGCACCCCCAGATGCTTGGCTTTGATCCTCGCTGGATGATGATGCCCTCTTATATGGACCCTCGCATGGCCCAGAGTCGCACCCCTGTGGATTTCTACCCTTCAGCCCTTCACCCTTCAGGTAAGGTGTTTCCAGTCTTTCCTTTTATCATGGATGTTGATTTGGTCCATACCCAGGGAGTTGCTGTGCTTTACCCATCTTAGTTCTGTCCAGACTTGACATCTTGGCTGGCTGTGATTGACCTTTTCTAGGGATGAAAAAGAGTCAGTTGCAGTGAGTGCTGGTGAGGGAACAGAGGGGGTTGGGAGGGAGGATGCCTGCACTGCAGTGGGAGATCTTCCCTAACAGCTTTGGAGCCTTAGCACATCGCCCGCTGGGAGAAGAAGGATTAGTTTGGGAGTGACTGTGATAGTATGCAGTCTCAATGGACCCCCCTCTTCAAGACATGTGATGGAGAAGTGGAGAAATTGTGTAGTTCTCAAGCTATGTGCAATCCAGTACCTTGTTACTGGTCTTCAGAAGTGTGAATATAAACATCAGGCTGTATAAATCATTCCCTTGAGTTTGTGGTTTGTTTTCACACACCTGCTTGCTTCCAAGCCAGTGATGATGTTGAAGTGTTCTGTGTCAGGCTCTGAAAGGTGTGTCACCTTGTGTTATCACTCTGGGTGTGTTTCCCAAGCACAGGCTCCCGCTCCGAGAAAAGTTTCCCTGACTGCAGTCACTGCTGCCCTGGAAGAAAGGGGTGGTCAAACTAGTGGATTGTTAATTCTTGGCAGTGAGATCCTAGTGTTAATGGTATGAACTTCTGTTGTGACCAGGAATTATGAAGCCTATGATTCAGCAGGACACCATCGGTGGGAGCAGCTGTCGGTCTGAAGATCAGAACTGCCAGGCAGGACAAGTGGAAAGGAAAACTGCTCCCTTGGACCCTGTACCAGTGTGGGGCCAGGAGAGCTACACGTCTCTGCAGAGCAAAGGGTACTCCCTGTCCCATCAGAAACAGGCTGACACCGTGGAGGGAGTACATGCCAGGTGCGTGTGGAATTTCCCTGTCCTCATGTGCTGTGATGGGAGGTGCTGCCATAAGTCATCTCCTACTGAAAGGCAGTTGTAGAGTTGACCCAAAAGATATCTCTGAGCAGGCCGAGGTACTGGTCTGGTAACATCCTTACACTGTTGGGTGTTCGTCATGGAGTTGCTTACAGACTGAGACAGTCAGAGTTTTTCTGTCTGATGCTGGTTGAGGCTGACCAGCTTGGAGCCTGTCCGGTGGGAGGGAGGCACTTGTCACCTACATGGGTAGGTACAGAAAACAATGAGTCAAAAATTCTGATACTTTCTAGTTTGTCTCCTAATTCTCTGGGACTTTCTGAAACCAATTCCTTGTTTTCAGATCTCCACATACGGTGGAAGCTGAATCTCCCTTTTGCTGGCCTTCATAGGAACTGTTTTCTTTATCATCCATTGATTTGACAAACCAGGCAATAGAACCTGAGGCCACAGCAGATCTGCCCAGTGTTCAGAAGTTTATAGGCTCGTTGCCTTATGATTTAGAACAAACTTCAGTTCACTTTGTTTCCACCTCTCGTGCCCAGCCTGGGCCCTTGGAGATGCGTTGTGCTCTGCATTAGCGGACTTTTGTCTGTTGTTTGTTTCCTCCTCAGGAATGACAGTTACTCTGCTTCTGCTGGAAGGCTGGAGAGTCTGAGCACCCAGCGAGATCTCTTTGAGGAGAGAGGGGAGGAGTACTTGAATGGTTTTGACAAGAAGGCCCAAGCAGACTTTGACAGCTGCCTGTCTTCTCAGAGGATAGGCCAAGATCTCTTGTTTCAGCATCAGGAGACGGTGCAGGAAACCTGTCCTGCTGGCAGCCGCCATGCAAACTTGAGGTGCTCACCCCTAGAGCCTGATTTTATCCAAGCAGAGAAGAAGCCTGAATATAATGGCTGGGATATCAGCCACCATAAGAAACCTGCAGAGACTGCAGTGGAAGTTGCCGAAGAAGCACCTAGGGGTGAACAAACATTCAGTGCTGACCCGTGGAAGAAAGAAGGAGCTAACACCAAACAGCCCACGGAAGAATCGACAGAGTGGGCTCCAGAGAACCGGAACACCAGTAGTCAGCACCAGGAGCAAATGGGGAGGACACGACGATCAGGCCCAATTAAAAAACCAGTCCTGAAAGCCCTAAAGGTGGAAGAGAAGGAGAAGGAGATGGAGAAGGTTAAACTGGAGGGAGAGGACACCTCACGCACACTGAAGGAGAAGGTAGCTGTTCAGAAAGTGGAAAATGAGTCAGATGATTCTGCAGCCTTACTGAACTCCACACGTTACCTGCTGGATGACAAAGGTTCTTCCCAAGCCACCTTTGCTCGAGAAGCTGAGAAATCCCAAGAGGAAGACGAGGAAGAAGAGGAGGAAGAGAAGACAGAAAGAACCTGGGAGAATAAACTATCCAGAGAGTCCAATGATCTCCCTCCTACAAAAAGAAACAACTGGATCTTCATTGATGAGGAACAAGCCTTTGGTGGGAGAGGTCAAGGGCGTGGGCGAGGGAGAGGCTTCAGAGAGTTCACTTTCAGAGGCCGAGGCACTGTTGTGAGCAGCCGGGGAGTCTATAACAACCAGCGGAGCAGCCGAGGGCGAGGGCTTCGGGAGTTCAACCAGCCAGAGGACTTCCCCAGAGGCAAGCCAAGGCGCCGTATTGCGAGTGAGACACACAGTGAAGGGTCAGAATATGAGGAGCTCCCCAAGCGTCGCCGGCAGCGGGGCTCAGAAAACAGCAATGAAGGCTCTTTGCTGGATAGGGAGGACAGTGATTTGAAAAAGGGAGACTTCAAAGAGTCTTGGAGGTCCAACAAAATCTATTCCGATGATCACACTAGTCTGGATCCTAAGATGAGGGCTCCGAGAGCTTTTGGGAGATCTCTGCCACCAAGACTGAGCAACTCTGGCTATGGACGAAGGGGTTTCATGGGTAAGGAACCCACTCAGTGGCAAGGCAGGAGTGGGGGAGCTGGGTGGCAGGAGTACAGCCACACCTCTCCATCTGACAGTTTTGGGAGCAGGCAGCAGTCTGACAGGGACTACATTCAGGATTCTTATAAACATGTGGATTCCTTCTCCAGCCGGGTATTTGATGAGAATCATCTGGATGACAAAAGGCACTTTTTCCAGGAGGAGTACTCAGCAGATCAGGAGAACATAGAGAACAGGCCGTTCAGGAGGCGGCGTCCTCCCCGCCAAGACAAGCCCCCACGATTCAGGCGCCTCAGGCAAGAGAGGGAATCAGTCGGCCAGTGGAACCCTGAGGAGGGAGGCCCCAATCTGCTGCCCAGCCAGTGGCCTGGAAGAACCAAGCTGACCACCATGGAGAAGAGCAGCGTCTCAGGCAGACGATCTCCTGAGCTGTCCTACCAGAACTCATCGGACCATGCCAACGAGGAGTGGGAGACTGCCTCTGAAAGCAGTGACTTCAGTGAGCGACGGGAGAGGCGAGATGGAGTTTCAGAGAACGAAGGCCAGCTGGAAGGTGGCCTCGGGAGTGGGAGCTTGGGAGAGAAGAGGGAGCTAGCGAAGAGGAGCTTCTCAAGCCAAAGGCCACTTGTTGACAGGCAGAGCCGCAAGGCCGAGCCAGCAGGGTTTGTCGAGCAGTCTGTCAGGACTGGTGTAGGAGCAGCTTCCAGATACGAGAGCCAGCAGAACGGGACACTGATAAAAAGCAAAAGGTAAAGTTGTGGTTTGATGTACAGATCTCTGTCATCTGATACGCGGATATTGGAGGATTGGAGAAGGGCTAGACTGGGTGAAGAGCTGTTGGCTGCATTTCTTTCCACCTAGTGCAGGTGGCTCCCAGCACCATTTATCCAACCTTATGACATCCAAAGGTTTCATCATTGTGTGTTTTGTAGCCGACCAATGCCTTTGCTTCTGCGCTGGGAATCCAGGTTTATGGAAGTCACTGAGGCACTGTGGGAATGATGTGCTGCTGCTCTGTACCTTAGAGAGCTGCTCTCTGGAGTGCCTCTCACTAGAGACGTGAAAGATAATGAAGGAAGTCCTGGTCCTTGACTCCAAACCTGTTGTGTCCTTGCTCTCCCATCGTGAGTCCCCAGTGAAGTCGAGCAGAGCACAGAAGTGAGGGTTGGGTTTCCATGGGATGAGTTGCTGTGAGCTGTGCAGGCTGAGCATCACTAACCTGGATTCCCAGTAGCACAGTTGTGGTGTGAGTGCAGCGTGTGGCATCACCAGTCCTGGCTTTGCCTGAGCAGATATTTTCTTAGACCTTAGTGGAGAGCGGTAATGAATGGCAAGCAGCTCTCTGTGTATCCTGGTGAGAGGAATTCTGAGAGGAGGAACATCTTAACACAACTCTGATGCTAGGGGTTGAGTATTCCTTGCCAAGCATCTTGTGAAGATCGACAGGATGTTGGGTTAGGTGGGCCTTGGTCTTAGGCCAGTTTGACAGCTCCCTTATTTCCCTTGAACAGGACAAAAGTCACATGTACCTGCATTGTATTTGGTTTAAAGCACTAATAAATAGACAACTTGTTCTTTCTTTTTTTTTTTTTCCGTGCTCCTATGACTCGTGTCCCCCAGTTCCTGGATGAGGTAACTGGTCATAGTTTATCTGGAAATAAGAGAGAGAAGAGCTGATGTCTGGGAAGACAGATGTAGGTAGAAAGTGAAAGTAAAGGAAGGGAGAAGCTTCTCCACACACACACCTTTTACATGTCTCTTCTAAACTGAACACTGGGGAATGATGTATGTGGATGGTGGTCAGAAAAAATCCAGGACAAGCAAAATGGAAAAAATATCTTTTTTCTCAATGTTGTCGGCCTCCCCTCCCTTCTCTCACTTGGTGTTTGCCAAGAAGTGTGTTATTTGAAAAGAGGTCGAGAGGAGTTGTTGAAGTGGTGTCATTGGGAGCGTAGGAGACACTACAGAAACCCAGAGCTCTCTCCCTGGGGATCAGCTGGGGTATTGGCTGTGTTGCAGGGCCAGTGCATTGATTGACTAATGAGTACAGGTATTGGTCTCTTTCCATCCCACTTCCCCACTGACATCCTTGTAATGGGCTGTGTGCTCAGAATGTAACGTTTGCTTCAGTTGAAGAAAGGCTGTGGAAGCGTGAGGTGTGATTACAAACCTGGCAAGACATAGCCCATGTGTTTCCTTCTTGCTACTTTTACTCATTTTCTAGTGACAAATCTAATTCCTTTCCCTTCTTTCCTTGTAGATCTCCAGAAGAAGGAGGGAGCCTTGGCAACACCAGTAGCGGGAGCAGCCATTCCATTTACAGCTTGGATAGGGCTTCCCATGCCAACTCAGAAAGTGCTGAAGGGCCAGGTAAAAAGCCAGAGAAGGAGCCAAAATCCACCACACAAAGAGCAAGCGAGAAGGGAGAGGCCTTGTCGCAGTTTGAACTGAGCTATGGAAGTGAGTGTCTTAGTGTCTTTGTTTCTTTCAAGGGCTGACATGTTGTGGCTGACTTCAAGCCAGGCTGATTCAGTCCAGTGTAGTGTTAAATATTGGTTTGGGTTACTTTCCTATTTATTTACACACACAAGAAATCTCAGTGTATCTCAGTAGGGAAGACATGGAAGACAAAGCTGATTTTAAATTTTGAACCTAAACTTTCATCTAGATCTGACAGTCTCTGTAATGTTTCTTCTGTAGAAAGTTTGGTTTTGAGGAGAAATGAGGCTTTTCCATATTTCTGATGTACTTCGGGCTTGAAATGTAACAGTTTATGTAGTGCGAAGGAAATTGAAAGAGCATCTGGAGTGGGGAATTTGAGCGTGAGCTCATGGGAAGGAGAAATTGCCGTTTCTGAAATGATTGGTGTTAGGCTGTGAGCGAGCTTTTTGCCATTTGTAGAACTGAGATTTTACATCCAGAAGTGGTGGGTATGTTTTCAACAGTACCTGTGCCTGCTTTGTCCTTGCTGTTGTTAACACCCTATCACAGCATAAATTTCAAAGCTTAGCTGCAGCACTGCTGACTGAACTTGTTTGCTTGTGACATGGTTCCTATTTGGAATGCAGTCTTTTAATCGGTGCAGTTTTAAAGCTTTGCATGCATACACATGTGCACAATTTCTTCCCTGTATATGGTCTGTTTAGGTACCATCATCGATAATCGAGTGTCGAACACAGCAGAGGAGAGTGAAGTAGGTTCTATGGCAGGTGAAGGCTTCATTGAAGTTCTTACTAAAAAGCAGCGTCGTTTGCTGGAAGAGGAACGAAGGAAGAAGGAACAGGCAGCTCAGGTGAGGAGCGGGAGGTAGAAGAAGCTCAATGTGGTATGTTGTTTCAACTGCAGTCGGAGGAACAGGACTCCAAAAAGTGTTTGGATGAGCAGAATACTACACTGTTGGCCAAAGGAGGACAAATTCTTAGGCCCAGGAAACATATTTCGGCTTTGATGAGCAGGGGCCACTGGTCTGAAAAGGATGGTTAGTGTTCTGACTGTTCTTGTTTTCTAGCAGAATTGTTACTTGTGAGTTAAGAGGGATTTTCTAAAGTGATTCTCATCCAAGGCAATTTGGTTCACTAAGCTAGTTGCTGGCTGTAGTTAGTGGGATGTTGGGCTGCAGTGAGCAGTGGGGGACCTCTGCACTCCTGCTGTGTCAAGTGTTATTGCTGGAGCAGGTTGTGGTAACTTCCTTGCCAGAGGAGTCATGTTTGTATCTGGGCACCTGACCAGAAAGAAACTTAACAAACTGGAAGCTCTGATGACTTCTTGTTCCTAATAAGATGAAGATGATTTAGAAGAAGAGATTTAAGACTGCAGTGTGGTTGCTTAGCAAAGTACTGTTCAGGAGGGGGACGCTTTTCTACATGTGTTGGAAGGCTGCAGATTCTAGGGAGATGAGAGAATACTTTGACGTGAAAGGAGAAGTAGTCAAATTGGAGGACTAAATACAAACGAAAAGTATTGCTGGGAAATGCTTCCTGACATGGAGGGCTTGTGGTAGGCTCAAGGAGTCTCATGAGCAACAGTATAAAAGCCTGGTTGCTTGGCATCTTTAAGCTGAAGACAGCGTGTGAACATGCAGTGGGAAAGGCCTTGCAGTTGCAGAGATGAGCTTCTCTTTCTATTCAGATCTTGGATCTGTGAAAGAGCCATCTCTGTATTGTGTAATCATTAATTGATCTTGCTGTAGCGTGAGTTACTGTTAAATGAGTTGTGGGCTTTTCACATTGCAGCATTTGGAAATCCAGGGTTTGAACTTGGCAGGAGCAGGCTGTTAGCCCAGGGCACTGGCAGGTTTTACAGCCTGCGCCTTTTCTCTCTCAGGCACCAGCTAAGGCCCGCGTCCTTCAGTCTCGCATTCCTCCTCGATTTGCTAAGAAGCAGAACAGCTTGTGCTTGGAGCAAAGTGATGTAACGGTGTCTGGAAACAGCCTGGGCACAGAGATCTGGGAGAGCAACAGCCCAGGTCAGTTTGGGTCTGTTTGTTCCAAAGTGTTTCACAGAACTGGGGATTGCCCTGGTGTGTGCGGGAAGAACGGGGTGTCAGTGCTTAAGAGCAGACCTCCTTCTCTTGTACGATGCTGGAAGTGGGGTGGGAGTTTGCAAACATCCTGGGTAGCATCTTTTAAGAGCTGTACTGTACGATGCTGTACTGTTCAACCATCTTTCTCCTGTTGTTGACCATGTCGGTCTCCTAATCTATTTTTGTGTCTTTGTGTAACATCAAGATCCTACTGTAGTCTATTGGGCCGGATCTACTTCAGGCATTTTCTTATTTTGCCTTCCTCTGCTTCTCTAGTACTGACTAGCTAGTGCTTCCCTTGTTTCTCCCTCTGCCCTTTTTCTCCTGTTGTTTTCATGTTCGCCAAGAAATCTCTTCCCTCTTCTCCATCCTGTGTACTGGGTGTATTTCAGGCAGATGAACCCTGCCCTCTGTTCTCTTCCAGCTCTTTCTGTTCAGTCTCCTGGCAGTGATTCCTGGAGCAAGCCTGTAAATACCTTTAATGGTACTGAATCCAGCACCGCGGAGGTAAGTGGCACCTGATTGCCATTCAGGTAGTGTGTGTATAAAATATTAACATAGTTAGCTTATGCTTCTCATTGCTCCATCTTTGCTTAGCAACTCAGCCCTGCTTGTGCAATTTTTAAATTGTCTCTTTGCAGTTCTGATTTGAGCTTGAATCAGTTCAAATCCTGAACTAGAGGAACAAGAGCTAATGGTGGTACATGTGGATATAAATTTGGAGTTCTCTGTCTGGTAGAGCTATTCCAGGGTTATACTCCTAACTGGACACAGGGTGTAGCTGAGGATGGCGGAATCCCATGGGTCATGTTTGTGTGCTTTATGCCTGCGAGCAATGTGTAGCTGTAGCCTTAACGCAGGGAAGGCCAAGGAGGTTCCCGAATGCTTCATCTCTGGAGACCAGAGTTAAATCTGATTTGGGTCACAAGTGAAATGTGTTAGGCAATCTCAGCCTAGTTGCTATGTGGGACGCTTTTTCTTTATTCTAAAGCCATGGTCCGGTTGGTGCATTGGTTAACCTGTCTCAGGGTTGTGTAGAGCTGAAGCAGCCAAGGGATGCTGCAGGTCAGGCCCAGCTCCTTTGCAGTTAACCAAGAATGTCATTGGAAAAGGGGACGTGGTCTTACTGTTTTCTGGGATTTTTTTCCTCCTTTGTGGAGCCGGGTCAGAGCCCGGGGCTTTAACACATTTCGTGCTTTGCATAGCAGGGTTTTAAAGGCAGCCAGGGGGATAGTGGCATTGACTTGAGCGCGGAGTCTCGGGAATCCTCCGCTACCTCCTCTCAGCGCAGTTCTCCATATGGCACCCTCAAACCAGAGGAGATGAATGGGGCTGGCCTGGTGGACCCAAAGCCTGACTGCCAGAAGGAGCAAGTGCAGAAGCAATCTGATAAAAAGGTAATCTGGATTTGCAGCCAAGCCAGAGCACGTAGTGAGAGACCTCGTGAAGTGGTTGTGTTGTTCTTGATAGCATTTTTAAGGCTTGAGGTTGGGTAATTCAGTCTTTGTGTCTCAGCCTCTCTGCTTTCCTGTTAAGGATTCAGATCAAGGCTCAGGACAGAACAAGGAACACAAGCCTGGACCAATCGGCAACGAACGCTCCCTGAAAAACAGAAAGGGTTCGGAGGGAACGGAACGGCTGGAAGGGAATATTCCCCCTGTTAACGGGGTGGAAATTCACGTGGATTCTGTACTTCCTGTGCCACCCATTGAATTTGGAGTAAATCCTAAAGTGAGGATTGAATTTAATTTTATCTTCTTGGTGGTTTGAGCTTGTTGAGATATGAAAGGTGGTTTGAGGCAGAAGGATTATTTAGAGGAAGCTTCCAGCTGTAGATTTGCCTTAGATTTCGTTACTGACACAAACCAGGTACTCAAGATGTATTGGCAAACACATAATATCCTTTTGGAAATCTTGTCCCAAGGACCAGCTGGGGTGGTAACAGAGGTGAGGGACAAAATTATGGCCATCTAAGCCTTTGTGTGCCTCTGGGGGTTGCCTGCTGCTGAGTGCTGAGAAGTCGTCTTATTCTCTTCCAGCAAGGCTTACTGGAGGACAGTCTTTAGTTTCTAGTGCCATTATTCAGGCTAAAGTCATTAACCATGAGAAGCAGATGCGTGGCCTTTGGAGCTGGATTTGAATTTTGTGTGTTTTGCTTTTTCAGGACTCTGACTTCAGCTTGCCACCTGGTTCTGCCTCTGGCACTGCAGCAAACCCTGTCACCAAACTGCAGGATGCCTTGGCCAGTAATGTAAGTATTTCTTTTTTTCTTTTGGTGTTGATTCATTGGAGATGCTCTATAGTTAAATCCGAGATGCTTCCAAAGAGAGCGAGCGTATTTCTTTGCAGTTGACTTCACACTTAATGCTTAGGTAGCACACGTGACTAAAATCCGTAATGAAAATCTGTCCCCTCAACGTACCTTGATAAAATGAGCATCGCTAGCTTAGAATTGGTATAGGGACTAGCAGCATTAGCATTCAGTGACCTGTGTAAAGCAAGAGGTATTGTGGATCTCCAAGATCAGCACTCTCCTCCCCTGAGACACAAAAGAGGGCTGATAATGGACACAATGCAGATAGTGGTGTTTTTTTAGGCCTGGACTGCCAGCTTCCTCAGAAGGTCTCGTTTGCCACAGCAAGGCAGAGAACTTGTTAGTCAGGCTCTTTTGGGGGTTTCCTGGCTGCTTCTGGCCATACGTTATGTTGTGTGAAAAAGTGAACATGCTGAAAGCCCAACTGGTAGCTGTGCTGTGGAAAGCCGTGTGGGAAACTTGCAAAGCTTGCTTTGAAATGTCTTCAAGTTTGTAGGCTGTCTGATGTAGGAGGTTTGCCTTGAAGGGTGTTTCTTTTGAGAAATCCTTTTTGTCTGAAATTTGCTTCCATTCCAAGTATGGGACAGGAGGGGGAACTCTGCTGCAAATTGAAGTTACTGGGTCAAATTGATGCTTGAGTGGAACGACATAGAGGGTGTCATTGCATGTCACTTGAGCTTCATTTATTCCAACAGCAGAATGGATCAGGCTTGAGTGTGGCACTTAATTCTTGTAGTACCACTGAGGATTGAATCCTTTGAGGTATCACTACAGCTGCCAGCTCTGTCAGCATTGGTAGCTCATGACGTTCTTGTAAGACTTCATAAAGTATCCACCATTTACCAATCTCCCCTCAGGCAGGGTTAGCGCAGTCCATTCCCATTCTGAGAAGAGATCACCACCTCCAGCGGTGCATCGGCCTGAACCCAATGTCCTTCCCCACTGCAGACCTTACGCTTAAGGTGAGCAACCTGGCATGTGTGTTTCTCCTAGGTGTGGATGCCATGTCTTCATGGCCAGAGTGGTGAGGACGGAGAGATCTTTCCCAGAGTGTTTAGTTAGGTACTGCTAGATCTTTAATTAGCTTCTGTAAATGTTGTGCATTT
Organism: Phaenicophaeus curvirostris; assembly: GCF_032191515.1. Taxonomy (NCBI): domain Eukaryota; kingdom Metazoa; phylum Chordata; class Aves; order Cuculiformes; family Cuculidae; genus Phaenicophaeus; species Phaenicophaeus curvirostris. Next base: position 8,242,494 of record NC_091411.1, read on the forward strand.
ATGCTATTCAGCGTGGGTGGAAGGGCATGTGTTTCAACAGTCCTGGATGCTGAAGTCCTTGCCTATTGTAGAACAAGTGCAACAGAGCTTTCCTGCTATTTCAGTAGCTGGGTAAGGTGGTTGGTCAGGGAGCTGAGGTACCCGGTGGTTTAAGGAAGAAGAAAGCAAGCAAGCAACGATAGACAAGCAATCCCCCAACGTCCAAACAACAAAACTCCCCAAAATAAACCAAAACAAAAAAACATCACTGCCCGAAAGCCAAAAAGCTCAGCAGATGCTAAGGGGGATTAGGTGTGTTTGAAGGGTGCTTGCCCATTGGAAATCGGTGTGAAACCCCTTGACCTGAGACCTGCCAGGTTCTGCTGTGATTAGACTGAATTTGAACTGACAGGTCATAGGTGAGCAACTCTAGCCTTCAGTATTGTCCTCCCCATTTGAACTGTCTGTAGTTATTGTCCTTCGTTTCCATAGATGGAGTCTGCTCGTAAAGCTTGGGAAAACTCTCCTAGTTTACCAGAACAGAACTCCCCAGGAGGCGCAGGCTCAGGCATCCAGCCTCCTTCCAGTGTTGGAGCTTCCAATGGTGTCAGCTACAGCTCTTTTGGTGGAGTTTCTATGCCTCCTATGCCTGTGGCGTCTGTAGCACCTTCTGCATCTATTCCAGGTACCTGCAAACTGCGGCAGCAGTATTTGCATTGTCTGGTTGGTGTCTAGGAATCATACTCTGATTCTAGTAGACAAGAGCATGGTGAGAAGAGCTTCTGTGGGAAGTAATTGGTATTTAACTGATTCTAACAACAGTTCAGTCAGGACAGAAAGAGGGACTATCTCTCTGCTTGGAAGAATGTTACTTGAGTGGTATAAACTTAACACAAGGATGACATCCCCTATGTAGCAGCAAGTCTCTGTGATGTCTCAATAGATCCTGCTTACCCTTCACTGTGCGCTCAGTAGAATAGAAGGGAAGTGAAGAAGCTTATGGCTGAGAGACTTCAGCAGCCCTAACACCAGTATCAACCATTCCTTGTCTCATTTTCTATTTGTCACAGGTTCTGAGTGCCTTCTGCCCTTTGTATGTAATAACAACTTGCTTACAGTTTGCAGAACTCTGGGAGGTGGGGCGGTGTTGCTGTCCTTGCTTTAGAGGAAAAGCTTAAGCTCAGTCATGTTAGATAGTATGTAATTAGGGAGAGCATCTGGAAAAAGGAGAGGTACTTGGGTTCTCTGGCTTCTGGGTCCCACAGGACCTCTCATGCACGCACCATCCTTCTCCTTCCTCTGTTTGAGAATGAAGTGGAATATGCTGGACAGAATAGTGAGTGGGCCACTGTACTAACTCTGCTACCAGCTTCCACTTGGAAAACATTGTTCCAAGACAGGTGATTTCCTTCCCCACCCACCCTCATTTTGCTTTTAAATCCTATGGTTCAGATCTGTGCAGAACCACAGGAGTTGCACAGTACTTCCTAATTGGTGCCACCCTTGGGGTGAATGTGGCTTTTAGCTCTCTTGTGTCTCAAACGCCATGTTTGCTCTTTCTGTCCCTCCTAGCTGCAAAGATCAGATGATTGCAGAACAACTCTGGCATTTAGGAACAATTTGGAGTACAGCTCACCAATCCCTAAACTGTTAGTGTCTCTTAATGTTTTTGTGGAGGTGGGAAACTTGGGTTTACATTTAGCCTCTTGCAGAAAGGTATGATTAATTCTCAGTAAGCCTGCTGCAGCAAGTTGGCTGATGGCTTTGGTATGTGGGCTTATGAACTTTGTAGGCTCCTTAATGAGTACTGTGTTTGTGACTTGCTGAGAGGTAGGAAGTAGTCTTGACCTGCAGGTCTCTGCACTGTGCTGTACCTGCATCTCTCCTGTACATTGAATTTACAGCCTGCTTTCTCTGATGTTCAGGTAACCATATTCCACCCTTGTATCTGGATGGCCATGTGTTTGCAAGTCAGCCCCGCCTGGTTCCTCAGACGATACCTCAGCAGCAAAGCTACCAACAGGTAAGGGAGGAGTCTTCAGGGTGACATTTAAGAAACAAGGAGTCATTTGCCTCTCTCATAGCCCAAAGGAGCTTGGATGTGGCTCCCTTTAGGTTCCTTGAATGCCCCTTCCCAGTGGGTGTCACAGCTTAGTGAAATTGGAGGGAGGGAATTAAGGTTTTTTTCCCCTTTTGTATCAGTGCCTTTGGACTGGGTTTAACTGAAGCAGAGGCTGAGGGGTCTGTGTGAGGTAAAGTGACTTTCAGTAAATTCTGCAGCCAGTCAATACTGAAGAGCAGTTTTACTACCCTTATTAAACAAGGTGTTGATAGAGTTTGGGGTGTGCCTCTTTAAGGTAGGAGAGCAGGGAAGTGAGAGCTTGAATTGTCTGTGCCTGTTCTGTGTGTGGAGCATATTGGTACCCTCATGTGCCTCTTGCAGGCATCATTCTTCCCTCTTGGGTACCACTTCCAGCGTGCTGCTGTTCTGTGAAATCATACAGGGGCTGGGTATAGGTGCAGCATAGCTAATTGTTGTGGCATATTGACTCGCAGAGGAAACTTGGATTTTTAACAGCCTGGGAGAATTTCTGTCTCCTCTTGTACTGCTCAGTCATCTTAATTTCTTCTGCAGGCTGCTGCTGCTCAACAGATTCCCATTTCCCTCCACACGTCTTTACAGGCTCAAGCTCAGCTTGGGCTGAGGGGTGGTCTGCCTGTTTCCCAGTCCCAGGAGATGTACAGCTCCATACAGCCCTTCAGGTAACTGCTTTCAGTTTTTCATTTTCTTGTGGTCTCAACTCTTAAGTTCCTGATGGCTGTGTACATTAATCACATACTTCACACTGGTCTTCTCTTCCCTCTTTCTTGACATGCTGTTTCCTTTCTCTAGTACCTCTGCTGGAGTGGAGAGCAAGGATATCGGGGCACATAAGGCTCTCTGTAGCATGTTTCTTTGTAGGACAATGGCAAAGACTGTCCTTGGAGAACTATGGAATTGGATTGAAAAAAATTTGTACTGAAAAATCTGTATTGAAAAAAATTTAAGGTTCAAATTAGGAAATCAAACATAAATGTTAACAGCAGCAGTACTTGGCTACAAGGAACCATGTGCTAGAGTTGAAGGATTGAGACGTCCACTTCAGAGTAGTCCTTCAATGCCTCCTAGACACTGAGGTTTTTAAAAGCCCTTTTCTTGTTGGAGCTGTTTGAATCTTTAACTTGATTCTGTTCTGCTTTGCAAAACTGCTGTAGCCTTCTGCTAACCCGAATTCTCCCTTACTACAAATCCAGAATTTGCTGTGCAGGATGTGATTCTATGATTCTGTAAACTTTGGATAGGACAATGCAACACAAGGACGTGATTGTAAGAGCTTAAAAGTGAAAGTAAAAAAAACCCCTGTAACTAAAATGGAAAGTGCCGTAACAGCTTATTCGTAAGCTGTCAACTGAGTAGTGTCTGAGAACTGCCTGCTGGTTGCAGGCCAGATACAGTTTGGCTGTGTGTGTGTGTGTGTGTGTAGTCTCCAGAGGTTTTCTATTTACTGACTTGAGTGTATTTTTCTCCTCCAGGTCTCAGGTGTATATGCACCCCAGTCTGTCTCAGCCCAGCACCATGGTCCTGACAGGAGGCACTGCGCTGAAGCCTCCGTATTCCGCCTTCCCAGGCATGCAGCCTTTGGAGGTGGTGAAAACTCAGTCTGGTCCCCCCTACCAACCCATGAATGGAAGCCAGACACTGGTTTATGAAGGCCAGATAAACCAGGCAGCTGGTATGGGAGCTTCCCAGATGATGGACTCTCAGCTTACGCAGGTTAGGAACGGGGATTGGGAGCCACTCCCTTACACAGGCTTTTTCACAGCCACTTGCGTGTGACACTGGGTCGAAACTAGTGTTTGTGCTGAGTCATGTGTTTGTGTGAACCAAGCTCTTAGTAAAGAGGCAAAAGGTCTCCCTGGGAGACTGCTCTGTGAACAGTTGTTTCGAACATGCAGCATCTTATTTAACGAGATTCTTGGTAATTACTTGTCTGCCCCGCTGAGGATGTAACTTGCATATCCTCACCTTCAATGTAGATGTTTCATGAGCTTGAACCTTGTGGTGCTTCGTGCATAGAAGGCGGTGATGCAATAGTTGTCGTAAAAGTACCTCATCTGAGAACCAAATTCCAGTTGTCTCCAGATTTGACTCTGCTTCCATGATAACTGGGACCTTTTATTTAAAGCTTATCTATTGTCTCAATTCATTTGTTACTCAGTTCTTATTTTCAAACCCTGATGATCTGTTTGGCAACATCTTAACAAAAATTGTATGTGAAAAAGCTTTTCTAAAGCACGATTTAGAGAAAGACATTGAATCCTACTGTGATCGTAGCTGTATTTGTGGACTTGGGTTCTGATTCTCTGGAGGAGTTTGACAATACTTTTATTAAATTCATCTCATGTTTATTTTATGCAAGATATTAAAAGTTTACTTCTTGCTTAAAGAGGGAGTTTTATGTTGCAACTGACAGTTAATCCTGAAAGTAACTTAGCTGAGGAAAATACAGAGAGTACTGGCAAATTAAATGTTTGAAAAAATGCTTTATCCGTCATGAACTAGTAACTTGGTCTCTTTTGCCAGTCTTATTTTTGTCATAGAACCTCCAAAATCCAGCAGTTGTGAGAACTGCCAAATGAATCAGAGGGAACAGGAGGCTCTTGAGTCCCGAGTTGCATTTTTTTTAATTGCTCATAATTATTACTATCATCAGTTTGAAACTCATGCAGAACATAGAGCTGAGGTCACCATCACTTTCTCTGGAGGCCCAGTCCCCCAAATACTTTGGCGTGAAAGCACAGCAGACTTTCTGGTTTGGGCATCAGAGCTGCCAACAAAATGTGTGTGACACTGTTGTATTCAGAGAAAACACCTGTGCAGGGACTGTGAGCAAGACTGAAGAACTGGATGAAGGTTCTAGGCGAAGAGGAAAGCCCTGTGTTTGGGCACAGTTATGTTAAAACGATGCCATGTTAAAAGCCCAGCTTGATGGGGTGTTGGCAGCACTACCACAACATGCATTTCAGTGTGTTAAGTCCCTCTGTTCCATTGATTTGCATTTACTCTGTGCCAGGCCGTGCTGTTTGTGAGCTTCCTTTTAGCAATGCTGTGCTTTCCAGGGCATTAGGAGATAGCAGCGTGTCAGACACAAGACAGTTATGGCTACTAAGTAACTACATGTCCTTACCACACAGCTAACAATGCCTGTGCCTGGCTCCCAGCTTCCTCTGCCCCGCTACGGCTCTGGTCAGCAGCCGCTGATTTTACCACAGTCCATCCAGCTTCCTCAGGGGCAGAACCTGCCCGTAGGAGCTCCCCGAAGAATCCTCCCTCCTGGATCCCAGCCTTCTGTTCTTGCTCCCAGCAGGGAGGTAAGGATTAACTCCTGCATGCTCATCTTGGCATTCATTAATCCCTCCTGCATTGAAGCTTTACTCCTTGATCTTGCTTGTTAAAGGGGAGACTGGCTTGTTTGGGGTCCTTAAATATCAAAGCCAAGGATTGGTGTTAAATTGAAGAAGCCCTTTTCCCCTCATCTCCAAAGCACCGGCCAGCAGTTCTTCAGGTTTTGCTGCTGGTCATGATTCTGTTTCCAGGGAGCCACATCCTGCCTTGATCCAGTTTGGAGTCTCCAGTTTTATTACATGTTTACACAGGTTTCCCCAGAGTGCTTGAGGGGTGGTGAGCTCCAGACACAGTTGGAATACCGCCCAGATATTTCACTCTGTTGTGAAGCTTGTCCATTTGAGTAGGTATATTAATGTAATGTCTGGTTTGATGGATTCGTATCATAAGTTTGTCTATTACAGGGGAGAGAGAGCACAGCAGTTAACTTCCAGGTTCTGTATTTGCTTGTGCTGCTGGCTTGTTGGTTTAATGCAAGCAGATTACTTGACTTACAAGCCTCGCTTTCTTCACCTTAAAAAATGGGCATGATGGGTAAAAGGGCAAAGATTTTACTTAAGTGTTTATATGAAGTAGTGATCTATTTGTGAATGTGCAAAGATGATACTCTCTCTCACTCGCTTCCCTCTGTAGTCCTCCCAAATGGAAATGAAAGGGTTTCATTTCTCCGACGGTAAACAGAATATGTCCTCCGGAGGGTCTATACCATCACCACATACATACAGGTAAAGTGTTTACAGAAGTTACACTCTGTAGTCAGAACATTTGTGTGGAGAATGTGCTTACTGTAGTCCAAATACTTGCATCAAATCCATGATCGTGACTTTCATGTTTGGGTGCAGGCCAGCGTGTGTCTGACTTGGTCCTTTGTGCTTGAGAAGTGCATGAAGTTTGTTGGCCGAGTCTGAAAGAGAATTGGAATTGGTGTGTGCTTTTGTGTGTTCCTTGTTGAGGTGGAAAATTTGAGGATCACTGAATAAATGTTTTAGTTTCCAGCGCAGTCCTCTTGAGATGAGAGGTGGTAAACTCTAGGAATACCAAACCTTCCATTCATAGAGCCTTTTCGGTCATGAAATTACTTTGTTTCTCCTAACCAAATCCATGTGTTGTCTTTTGGGCTGCGGAGCTCATGGATCTGCACAGCACAGACTCGTGCCCTGTCTACTGCTGCTTTCTGTTGTCTTCTTTTTTTCTTTCACACGTGAATAAGGTTCTCATTCCATTGTAGAATTTACTCCATGAATGTTGTCGACTCTTCGATTTCCAGGCCTAGCTCTGCCAGCCCAAGCGGAAAGCCGTCAGGACCAGCAGTTAGTATGGGCTCTGTGCAAGGACACTACGTCCAACAGGTAGCGTACAGCACTGTTTTGCTTGACCCAACAGCATCTGCTCTTCTCTGCTGTCGTGCTTATGCCTTGGGCTTAAGAGATGGGATGTAAAGGCCTGTATGTGAAGCTCTCTGGAGGAGCTGTTATTTTGCCTGCAAGGAGAGCAGGTGTGTGCATGTTAAACTGAGTCTGAGAGTAATCTTGTGTGATTTGAAAGTCAGGAGGGATTAGTGGATGACCTGTTCTGCAGTGTCTTGTGTTGTTTGTTGCTGAGTTTTTATGGGTTATTTACATTGCCAGAGATGCGAGACATGTCAACAAAGCGTGACAGAATACAATACGTACCTGATCTTTGGAGCAAACATGGTGATGTCTTGAATGAATAATAGTCACAGTTTGGATTTTACATCTGCTTAGGTGTCTCTGTGCTAGCTAATGCTTTGGTTTTGTGTGTCAAAAGGCAAAACAGCGGGTGGATGAAAATAAAGCCAATCTGGGAGCAGTAAAGCTGCAAGAAACGGCCTCAACAAACCAGATGAAGCCAGTGCGCACAGGAGCGATCAAACCTCAGGCAGTCAAAGTGGAGGAAAGCAAGGCCTAGGAGCACCTCTGATGCCCAGCTGGTCCTGCTGCCTGGGAGGCGCTGCAGCTTAGACTGGTCCCCACTGGATCTCCTGAAAATCTCACCAGGATCTACTCCCTGCATTGACTGACTACAGCGAAATCATCCAAGCCCCTCTCCCAACAAAGCAGTTTGAAACAGTGGATATGACATTGACCTGCTTGCTTTAAAACAAACCAACCATGTGACTTTTAAGTGGCTCAAGCCTTTTTTTTTTTTTTCCCCCCGCCGTATGCGCCATCCACAGGTAGCTGTGATCGCTCACTTGGCAAAGCCCATCCTTCTCCTTCCCTACTTCTGTCTCAGCAGAGTGGCTACTGCTGGAGAGGGGTTAGTTGGAGGCTTTTCATTTTAAAGGCAGCTGAGGTTTTTACAAAAAAGCTATATCTTTGTTTATAGCAGAACTTTTATATGTTCTCTCATTTCCCCCCAGCCCCTTCTTTCTGCTTTCCTCATTCCATCCAGAAAAGAATTCCCTTCGGCTAAAGTTGTCTGCTTAGTTTTACATATGGTTCTGTGCTATGTTGAGAATCATGACTCTTCTAAATTGAATTTGTTTGGGTGCATTTTCCCTAGATGATTTAGCCTTTTCAATTGTTTGATTTTTAAAAAACCAAACAGGACGGTTATGACATTCTTTTAATTTTTCAGCATTTTTGTTTTAAGCTAGAAGCAGTGCTTGCATTAGAAGTAAATGTATACTGAAGTTATATAGTAGATCAGTGTATACATCTTGAAACTTGCACCACTTTACTTGTAGCTTTGGGGTGCCTTGTGCACAACAAAATGTGGTGTTTTCATTTTAAGGAAAAAAAAAAGCCCACCACCAAACTTTTGTTGCAAGCTCATCTGGATGTAGGTTTGTGGGATTTTTGTGGGTTTGGGATTTTCTAGTGACTACCAAACATGCAACAAAATGTAGATCGTAGATTTACAACATGTAGAATCAGTTAAGAAAAAACATCCGCGCCACACATGGGTCAGAAGAGTTGGCTGGAGCCAACGGGTCTGTATGGACTACTTTTTGTAGTTGTGATGCTCTCTTATGCTCCCTACCTTGGCTGCTCTTAATTCTTCATGTCTCCTGAGACTTGTTCTGTATTGTTTGTCCCCTGGGGCTGCTCTCCTAAGCTTTGCTCTTCTCCCTTTTCCCTAGATCTTGCTTTCTGTTCCTCATGGCCTTTTGTAAAATTTGAATAGAAGCGCATTGGTAAGGGAGCCTCTCTGCAAGGCAGTCATTTTAGCACACTTGGAACCTCCTTTTTTTGTGTTGGAAGCACATGGTTTCAGAGGCAGTTTGGAATTATGCTTTTACTCTTTCCCCAGATGAACAGCAACAGGTTCTTTACTTTCGATGCAGCTGCATACAGTGTGCATACAGTGTCACCGTCTCATGCTTCCTCACCAGTATGTGATGATCTAAGAGAGGCAGGTGCCAGTGGGAATGGGCTGGGGGTTTATTTCTTTGGTTGTTTGGTTTTGATTTGTGTGTGTGCGTGCGTGTGTGTGTGTGTAGATTTTTAGGATGGACTTAAAAGTTCCTGAGAGTGCTTAGAGTCCTTTAGCTGACAGTAGTCTTGAGTAAACTCAGCTACTTCCAACTAACTTGGTTTGTGTTGTTTAGTTCTTTCAAAACGTAACATAGGCTGGTCACTCTGAAGTGAGGGAAAGAGAACTTCATTTCTGCAGGAGGTGACGGCTTCCGATCTGGCTGTGCTGTGCCTCTTCTAGGTGGCAGCAGGTCATTTGGTGGTGGTTCCAAAGAAGATGTTTTGAACAAAGAATGTATTTGGGAAGGGATCTGAAAGATGTTCTTGTTTCTTCGTTTGCTTTTTTCCCCCTGTTCTGGGAAAGATCCTTCATAACTTTCTAGGGATGCATTTGAAGTTTTAAGCTAGGTATAAATAAGAATTTTATACAATAGCTTTAAAGAGCTTAGAAATTTAAACTAACTTAGATATAGTAATGTCCCTTCTCCACAAATGTCCTCATCGACCTTGGCAGAGAACCTGAACGGAAAGGGATAGGATGGTACTTCTAAGAAGACTAAAAGCTCTTCCCCCCACCCCCCCCATGTTTTATGGATTTTTAACTTCAGAGCAGAGTGTGCCAGCATCTCTCTAGCATCCTTCTTAAAGTACAGGGTTTGAGATTTAGCAACAAATATTTCTCCAGCCTTCAGGCGTTTCCCAGACCCACATCCTCATCTGCTAATCCTGCTCCCAACATTTTCCAAAGATTGCTCCACCAGTAAGTCATCCCAACCCCCTATTTTTTCCCTGGAATATCCTGAACAACACTCTTCCGTTTTTGTTTTTTTTTTTTTTAATTACCCTTTTGCCCAGCTGGCCCTAGCTGATAGCGGCCCAGAATCAACAGTAATGACTAAAGAGACTTATCCAAGCACCCCTCTTCTCATCTCTTTCCTGCCCTAGACACACTACTTAAGCTTTACAAAGACACTAACCTCTTTCCTCCTACCTATGTGACTTCAAAGTGGTCAGATGTGTTGGAGAAACTGGGTTATTGCTAGATACGAGTTATTGCAGGCCCCCCGGTGTAAATGCCATCAGAACTACAATACTTCCTGTTGAAAACGGTCACCCTTCTTTCTCTTTTAACCCCTCCATTCCTTCCCCCAACAGAATAAAACACTAGAATTTATTTATACGTATTTGATGTTGTAGGTCTAGGTGAAAAAGTAATTGTTTCACTGCTCTATTTATATATTATGTCTGAATTATTCTGTGCAGGAAAGGCCAAGAAATGCATGTGAGCTTCATTCCATTCCTCACCTTTGTGTGACTGTCAGCTGCAGTTGGCAAGACTCTTTCACTTAATGGAGTTTTGTGTGATGGAAAGCAGTTTTAGAGCCCAAATTTTTTAAGGTGCAATATCCTTCTTCTCTGGCATATACTTTTGTTTGTTGTACAAGGTTAGTGCAGTTCGTGGTGCTCTTGAGTCAAAAGGAAAGCCTCTGACCCTCAAGGTGCACAAATGCCAAGGGTGCTGGTACGCTGATACACATTCAACTTGGGCAAGAGGAGAATAGAGATGTACAGAATGTGGATATGGTTTATAATAAGGGGATAGTTCTGCTTGCCATCTCTGCTGCTGAAGGGTTGGGCCCTAACGATTTATTCCTAAGCAAGATGCTTTTGCTTTGACTGGAAATCAGCTACCAAATTAGTCTCCTTCTGGAAAGATGCAGTGGGAGGAGAGTTGGAACCCATATTTTCTGCAAAAGTGGGCGAAGCAGAAATAATTCAGAGGCTGACTTGGCTGCTTCTTGTTCAGCTGAAGCTCTGAACCACGTGTGTCATCAGTTCTCTTACATGCAGTGATTCATGCCTGAGCAGCTGCATTCAGTGTTGCTTTCCTCTCCAACCTGCTTTTAGCTAGTAATTAAGAAACAGCACAAAAAAAAGAGGTTAGAAAAGAACAATAGGAAGGGGGGGAGGTGGGGGGAAATCGCTCCAGTGTAATTTTAAATGAGTGGAAGCAGCAGAGTCACCAGTGACACAGGTATTGTTGATCTTCCCTGGCTCTTCCTGGCTCTGCTGTGGGGCAGCTGAGCAGTCGCTGGTTACTCTGTGAATGCATTTGCAGCCCATTGAACTAGCATGTGTTTGTGTTCGTGCAGAGGCACTCCATTTAACAGTTTCCTTGCAAGAATGCAGCAAAGCTACAAGCTGCCCTGTAGTTCCTGTGTATTTATAGATAGATATTAAAAACTGAGCCTAGCGGTTTCGCTGTCTCACCTTCTGGCAGGCTACTATGTTCACTTCATTGGAGCACCACTGCATGCCGAGATCTCGTTCTGTTGTGTCATTAACCTTCCATTTTGCTTCTGACTGGTTAAGCACAGGTTAATTCCTTGTAGCGTGGGTTATTTTTGATACACAACAGCCCAGAGGCATTTGTGAGTAAGGATTAATTTACAACTGCTATCAAGGTACTTAGTGGTGGCCCGTCAACAGAAAAGGTGCATTTTGCCGAAGCAGTGGAACTGCTGCCTGAAGAGACAGCAACAATCCAGCTATTTTTTGTTGTTTATTTTAATCCAAAGACCACCACATTTTCCTAGTGGATGCCCCCTTGGGTTTACTGGCTCATCTTGGCTCCTCGAGAAGTTCTGCAGCCGCAACCTTGACTGTTCCCTGGGAATCACAGCAGCAGCAGGGAAGCGCTCGCCCTTAGCATGTCTCAAGGCGTTGTCCTTAGCTGGAATACTCCTCTGGCTCTGTAAAAATGGCATTTGTTGTTTCTCGAGGGGATATCGTACTCCTTAAAGCTTTTAACCTCATGACCTGTATAGTACATTTTTTTTTGGCCTTTCCTCTCTTTGTCTTTTCATGTAGACCAGATATTTGAAAGGGCAGACGATGGATAATTGTGTAACGTGCAACCTGTTTATATTTTTTGGAAACTTTTACTTGGACCGGACTCGAACCACGGCATCACCAGGCCAGTTGCGGCACACTCTTTATTGCCCTTTTTCCTCGTTTCAGTACCTATTGTTTCTCCTTTCAAATATGTGATTGTATTAGCTCTTTCCATATGAAAGAATTCTCCTTATTTAAATAAAAAAAAAAATAAAAAAAAAACAAAGCAGGTTCTGCTTTTCTCAAATTTCTGTGTCCCTTGCCTGGTTCTTTTGGGTACAGACTTAAATGGTTAGGTTTGTGGTTTTTTTTTCCTTGACCAGAGGTGGGTGCAGCACTGACGTGTGTGGCAGTATCACTTAGGGGACACACACGGAGCTTTTGGGGTGCCCTGAGGGATGGGGCAGGTGCAGGGTCGTAGCCTGGGGGTAGGAGGTTCCCTCAGGGCAGCTTTGGCAGGGTCTCTAGGAGCCCTTGCACTACCCAATGAACTCTCCACGGCTCATTTTGGAGCACCCTTTATGAGGGCTGGGCAGCGTGAGGGAGTAGTGATCCTGATGGCTGCTGAGCAACGAGACAAGAGCGGTGGCAGATGGATTTTCATGTTCATGCAGATGTATGAACTTCCCCAGTGATCTTGTGCGTATTCTATTGCTTCCACGGAGTCATTTTAACATTGTTACGAACCTCACAACAGTCAACTCTTGTTAATTTCGAGCTTTGGCTCCAGCTCTGCCTGACCTCGCCTTTGAGCTGGGGAGAGGCTGGACACAGAGGGGACTCCAGCAGACACCTTGTTACCATCGCCACAGGATTCATGGACAAGCACTGCTTGAAAATGACCCACGAGAGCGACGTTCTGGCTTGGATTACTTGAATGAACTTGACATTAGCTTAGTTAAAATGCTCCAGTTTTTGTTATAGTAACTCCTCCTCGTAGCTCTCTGTGGCGCCGGGGGCCGCCATGTTTGCGGGGCCCTTTTCCCGCGCTGCCGCGCCTGTCTGACGTCACTTCCGGCGCGGTGCCGCCGTCTCTTCCGGTAGGGGGTGTCCTCCCTCCCTCCGTGAGGCGCGGCGGGAGAGGGGCGAGGGGAGTCAAAGCTTTCCCACCCGCCTCCCCCGGAACCTTGGGGTGAGGGGAGAGGCCTGGGGGGCTTTACGGTGCCCTGAGGCTCAGGGTAGGGGGCCGAGGCCTGGGGATGGTCAATGGTGTCCTGACCCCTTGCGGCTCAGGGAGGGGAGAGGCCTGGGTGGGGGTTAATAGTGCCCTGACCCCCTCGGAGGCTCAGGGTGAGGCCTAAGGGAGGGCGCTAATGGCACCATGACCCCCCCCGGAGGCTCTGGACAAGGCCTGGGTGGTGGTTAATGGTGTCCTGACCCCGCCTTGGTGGGTCCTGTTCCTTTGAGCCTCAAGGGTGAGGGCTGGGCATGGGGTCAGTGATCCTATTGTCCCCCTGTTGAGCTCAAAAGAGGGGAGCGAGTCTTGGTGCTTCTAATCCTTGCTTTTGGTCCTTCTGCCCTCTCATAAGGCTCACAGAGATGGTGCAAAGCCTGGTAGAGGCTTAATGATTGTAGGAGGAGATGCTGCACAGCTGCCCCAGGGTTTAAGGCTAGCCAGTGCTGCAGGGAGAAGCAGGGTCCTCGCCATCAGGATGCTCTGAGGGGTCCCAGGCGCTGCGAGGCCGTGGCAGAGCAGAGGGGATGGCTGTCTTTGTTCTAGCAGCGGTGTGGTGTCCCCAGTGCCAGAGGAGAGCACAGCTTTGCAAGGGGCTTCTTAAAACACCTGTTCCATGCAGCGCTTGTTTTTTGTAGGTAGTGAGAAACGAGGACGGTGGCGCCACGCTTGACGGTGGTGATGTGCTCGCATCTTGCTTTGTTCTCCCCTGATCAAAGCCCCACAGATGGATTTATTCCGGTAACTTTCAGTCGTATTGAGGTGAGGAGATTCAACACTACTGTTTTCTGACCTAGCTTTTAGCAGTTCTGCCTAGAGTAGAGTTTGATCCTGCTCTCTGTAGCTTTCCCCCCAGGCTGTGCTATAGCCCTACAACACCTACACACATGCTCCAGCAGCCAGCTTTTCAAGACAGAGAATGTTTAGGGGTTCTGCTCTGTTCCCCCTCAAGAAATAAACTCAGTTTGCATGAAGTAACTCTTTCTTGTTTGTTTTAAAGCTGGCTGAGCATGTGGTTTGCCTGTCACTGGCATCCGAGTCTGGGTGGTTTCACAGAATAATGGGGGCTGGAAGGGAGATCATCCAGTCCAACCCCTCTGCTAAAGCAGGTTGCGCAGGAACACATCCAGGTGTTTGTGCAAAGCACAATATGGGCTCAAGGTAACTTCATTCCTAGAGTTACTCCTGGTAGATACAGCAGAAAACACATCAACGTGGAAAGCACGAGAACTTTGGAAGCTCAGTTGCCATGAGCTGCTAGGAGCAGGAAGTGTTGGTGTCTGCTTTCTAGCATGTGATCTTGAGTTAAGCGTGAGCAAAAGGGTGATGCTGCTCTCTGTTCGCTCTACAGGTTTGGACAGACCTTTGGCAGGATGTTGGGGTTTCTGAGGAAGCCACTTGTGGTCACTGTGGAGATAAATATGAACCTCGTGGCGTTGACTGTGATGGGATTAATAAGCCGTCTTTGGGGGCTTTCCTATCCCCGGGCTGTAGTGTGAGTGCAATAATTTATTTTCTACTTGAGCAACACAGACTTTTGTTTCTCAAAGATTTGTGAATAAGAACACAGGAGTGGAAGAGCAGAGCTTGCCTCATGTCAACCTCTGTAACAAAGTGACAGTGTTACCTTAGTAGAACCTCCTGAGAAGAAGGTAAATGCAGGATGCTTCCGGTTAGATTTGACGTATTTCTACCTCTTGTGTTTCAGTTTTGATGAAGTTTATTATGGCCAATTTGTTTCCCTCTACCTGAAGAGGATCTTCTTTGTGGATGACAGCGGCCCACCCTTTGGCCATATGCTTCTTGCTTTGGGAGGTAGGACGTCTCCTGGAATTGAGAAGTTCCTGTTGCCTCTTGCTGTGGGAGAGAGAAGTGTAGGTTAGAAGTGAGTTGTCAGATCCTGTCTGGGGAAAAGCACAAGGCAGCTGAGAGGTTCTGAGGTAGAAAGAGTTAGGATTTCCCTTGTTTACTATCTTTAGAGGGCTGTTTTGTGAGTACTGGGGAGGTGATGGAGCCATGTATCTTATTACCTCATTGTTATTGGACCCTTTGGATAAAGAGAAAGGTAAGATGAGAACTACTAGTGAGTGGAAAACATAGGTAACAAGCTGGCTTTCAGGCCTGAGTTCCTTTCTGTAGCTGAGATGTGCACGACATGAAAGTGTCTGCCTGGGAAGGAGAGGTTAAATACGCAGGTAACTTTGTCGCTGAGATTCTCTTGTTTCCAATTCATATTCTTCATGCCTCTGCACATTATCAAGCACAGCTGCAGGAAAAACAGTACGAAAAAGACCCTTTTGGGAAAGAGGGCCTTCATGCGTGGAAAAGCTGTGTATTTAGGAAATGATTCCAGAAACAATTTAGAACCAGTTTTTATACTTGTTTTGACTGGAAAAACTGAGGTGTTGCTTCTGTTGTAGGTTACCTAGGAGGATTTGATGGAAACTTCTTATGGAACAGGATTGGAGCTGGTAAGAGCTGATTGTAACTGTCAGTCTTTTGAGAAAGTAAACAGTATTTCCGCGGCTGACAGATTCCTTTTGCCTGACCAGTGGAAATAACGTGTTATCTGACACCTTCACATCTCTTAAATAAGTCTTCTGCAGGTCTCCAACAGAAGTTTAAGATGTTATAATTCAATAGCACAGACTTTTAAAATCAGTTAAAAAAACTTAAGCAGATGGGTAATAAATTACTAGGAGTAAAAGTGAGATTCAACAACTTGCTATGGTCATAAGGAGTTCTGTATTGATCCATCTTCTCTGCAATTAATAGCTTCCACATTTGTGCTCACTGGTGTCTCCTTTTTCAGAGTATAGCATGAACGTTCCCGTTTGGTCCTTGCGACTCCTGCCAGCCCTGGCTGGTGCCCTCTGTGTGCCTTTAGCGTACCAGGTTTTGGTGGAACTGCAGGTCTCCCACTGTGCTGCGCTTGGAGCTGCTCTTCTGATTCTCTTAGGTAAGATCATTCCTCTGGGCCCCATTCTTCATACATGGGGGAACGTCCTTTTTCCCCTGGTGAATTTTTAGGATGCATAGAAGGCTGGAGTAGCCACGGAATCTAACGGAATGCTAACAGCATTTCAGAGCCCGCTTTCAGCCCTGGCCTGTGTCTGGCTCTGCTGAGCCTCTCTGGCCTCTCTATCCTCACAGCTCTGCATTCTTGGCTGATGCCTTATACAAGTTCATTTCATTATTAAGCAAAACGGGCAACCTTAACAGCCTCACAGAAAAGCACTATTCTTGTATCCAAGGAGGCGTGTACTCTCTTCCTCAGAGGTTAACAGGATGAGTTACAACATGCTGGTTTTTAACACCAGGATGAGCCTACTAACAGTTCAAGCTCATCAAATTTCTTCATCTCCAGGCTGCAGAAAACCAGTCTGTGTCCTTAGCACCATGATTTGACACACTTGGTTTTTTTTCTCTGATGGTCTGTGGGCAGCTCTCTGAAAGGGAAAGAACCTCTCAGCAGCCCGTTAGCATTCTGATAAGAGAAAGCTCTCCTAGCTCCCACTGCTTTGAGTCCGGTTCAGGGAATCCTGCATGAAGCAGCTCATTGCAGCTCCTTTTCATGAAGATTTGTCATCACGCTCATTGCCTGCTGGGGTCACTGCCTTGACTCTTGTCAAGCACCATTCTGGATTTCCCAGCATTGATTCTCTTTGCCTTTGTAGACAAACACAGCACCTTTATCTACCTTCTGCCAGACTTTACTCCTTGCCCACCTCATTTTCCTTGGGAACAGTTAGGACCGTATACTTTGCTCTTGCTGGAAGGTTTTTGTCCCTTTAAACCCAGCACCTCCCTACTACAGGCAGTAGATAGCAAGTAAATTGTCTGTCCCTGAAGGGGCAAGTCCTTCTGTTGGATAACAATGAGATTGTCTGAGGTAGCACTTGCCTGTAGATAAGTTTCTTTAATTTTATGTCTGTGTTTCTTTTCTAACAGAGAACTCTTTGATCACTCAGTCAAGATTCATGCTCCTGGAATCAATACTGATTTTTTTTATCCTACTTGCAGTTTTGTCCTACCTCAAGTTCTACAATTTGCAAAAGCACAGGTAAAGCTGGGTTGTCTCTCATCCTTTCAGATATTCTTTTTTTGGCACAGACTGTATGATTTTTTTCTATAAGTCACTTCACTGTTCTGCAAGTCACTTCATCTGTCTGTAAAATCCAATGCTTTGACCTCTCATATGGGCGCCCCAGAAGTTTCCTCTTCTGAGCAGTATTAAAGACTGTTGTAATTGGTAGCAAGGTTGTCTTTTATTTTACAATAAAAACAAAATCACTGATGATACCAGGTCGCTTAGTGCTCCTTCACAGACACTGAATTTAGAGATCTTTGTCTTTTTTCTCGTGACTTCACATGCTCTCTGATCCTTTTGGAGGATAAAGTAATCTTTAGTACAGTAAAATTATCTTTAAACTGAGCTTATCAAGTGATGTAATAAATTTCATTTTTTCTGTAGCACGCTGGGAGCATTCAGTTTTGGTTTCAGAACAGAGAAGTATATTTGAAAACACCCTGTGGGTCAGGGCTGAAAGCTTATGGCTTGGGAGGTTCAGAATGAGATACCGCTGAGTAGAGTGAGGGGTAGGGGAGTCCTCCAAGTTTTTTTCAAGTTAAATTACCAGAATTCAGGATCCAAAGAAGGTGCCCAGATCTCACCATAACATCCTTTCCTTTTGTCCTTTTATTTAAGTTCCTTCTCTGGGAGCTGGTGGTTTTGGCTTCTCTTGACCGGAGTGGCTTGTTCTTGTGCAGTTGGGTAAGCGATAGTGTCTGTCTTTGTTTTAGTAAGCTGACTTTCTTGCCTGTCATCTGAAGTATCAGTGGATTTTGAAGACTGATTCTTGGTGCTTCTCTAAGCAAACATCTCAGTGACTGCTTAGTGAGTTAGGTCATTTCTGTGGAGAGGACATCACTTAACAGTGAGCAACAGCAGGTTGCAGTCCAAGAACAAAATGCATTTCTCAGTGGTGGCTCTTACCCATTAGCATCTACATTTCACCTCTGTTTGCCTCAAGCTTCAGTAAGTTTGAATTTAGGGACTGTGCTTTGTGATCTGCCACCTTGTTACCAGGAATGTTCTCTATCACTGCTTTTGTTTAATGTAATTGGCAAACAAGTGATATCTTCTGCTGTCAAAGCCACGAGGCTTATTTATGTTGTTGTACCAAACTTGTCATTAATCTAAGTCCTTGGACTTTTAATGCGTCCTGTTTAACAGAAAGTTTGAATGTTTATGTCTTGTATTAGGACCATTTTCTTATGATTATGGACAATTTAACCATGTTTATTTTTTATGCACTGTCTTCTCAGAGTGAAATATATGGGGCTGTTTACCTATATGCTGCTCTTAACCATCGCAGGACTCCACTTCTGGCACATGATAGGGGACCAGAACTTGTCAAATGTAGGTAGCACAACGTGCGAAATATGTTATGTGTCACTTTTCAGTACAGGGGCCTTGCAAGCCCACAGATAACAGTGCAGTTTGTAGGTGGATTTTGTACTAAGGTTCTTTGCCATAGTCTGCAAACCCTCCTGTTGTAGAACAGTTTCCCAGCTTAGTTGCAGGGGAAGCTGGAGTTAAGTTTAAGAAAAACAAGTGTGTGACTGGCCTTTCTGCTCTTATCCATGTCTCTGTGATTTGTGGCTCAAAAGCTTTACTGTTTCACATACCTCCTGCTAGCTCCACTTCACATCTTGGTGGAAGTTGTCCAACTGACTGCAAAGTTATAGCTGAATGACGGTGGCTGGGGAAGCTTAAAAAAGGCAAACAAAACAAGCAAAGTGCACTGGTGTTTTTAATATTTTTAATATCTGGAGCATGAAACCAGTGAGTTCTCTGTGTTCTTCTAGGTTGCCTTGATGTGCCATTTCCTAGCTCGGGGACTGGCCCTCGTCATCATCCCAGTGGCAATGTACCTGTCCTTCTTCTATGTGCACTTGACTTTGCTGTATCGCTCTGGGCCTCATGACCAGATTATGACAAGCGCGTTCCAAGCCAGCTTGGAGGTAAAGGAAGCGTGGTCATGAAACTGATTTATTTGGGAGAAGAGGGGGAAGACTGTCTTGTGTTCACTATTACAGGAAAGGTGTGAAATCTTGTTCCTTTGATCATGCATATTTGTATCTTTTATCTCATTCAACTATTTTGCCACTGTGGGACTGCTTTAAGATGAAGCACTGATGGCTGAAATCCTAATAGAAGATAAAAAGCTTTTCCCAGTGATCCAAGAACAATATATTTGCTCTTCTACTTAAGATTTGTCCCTTCCTACAGGGAACTCCCCAGAAGTAGATACAGTATTGAACTCTTACGTGATGATGTTGCATACCACAGGATGGATAGTGTGTTTTTCTTTAGAAGAGTGGTTAGTCAGTCTTTTAGAACAGAATGGCTTTAGGATATTCCCTAGGACCCTGTAGTCTTTCAGGTGTTGGTGCATTTACTCTTGGCTGAGCATGGTACTGCAACTGAGAAGGCGTTCTGCTAACATGTTGCTCTTTTAGAGCGACAGGTGACCCTTAATACAATTTAAACAGTGCCTGGGTTGTTTCTTCTTTCCACTTACCCCTATCATTACATTTCTCAGGGTGGGCTGGCTCGAATCACTCAGGGTCAGCCCTTAGAGGTGGCCTACGGCTCTCAGATTACTCTGCGGAATGTGCTGGGCAAGCCTATGCAGTGCTGGCTCCATTCTCACACGAATACTTATCCCATCAGGTGAGGAATTTGGCTGGGTCTGTATTGTTAGGGTGAAAACATGCTCTGGTTCTTCACCCGCCAACCAAGTATCTCTGTTTGGGTCCTGGCAATCTCGTTGTTAATCCTTCAGAGTGCACTGGGGAGATGCGGATTCTGTGTGCTCTGTGGGAGTGGAGCCAGCGATCTGGTGCTGGTTTGTATTGCTGTGAGCACAGCAGTGAGCTGTTACACACCGGTGGGGTTTTTAACCTTCTGTACAGGTATGAGAATGGCCGAGGTAGTTCCCATCAACAGCAGGTGACCTGCTACCCCTTCAAGGATGTGAACAACTGGTGGATTGTCAAAGATCCTGGAATGTGAGTATGAATGAGATCTAAATGCCAAGATGCTGTAAGCATAGCTTCTGCACACTTCCAAAACTTAACCAGGGCATGGCTTGAACTGGACATAACTTTTCTCTGCTTATGAGCATGGATGCCGTGTGTGATCCTGACCCAATAATTCCAGCTGCAGTTGGTGAGGGCAGCTCTTTGACCCGTCCTCCTCAGTGTGGTAGAAGCATTACTGAGGACTGCAAAATTCTGTCTGAACTGCTCCTGCTGGAACATGGGCCGTGCTGTGCACAAAGGGAACTTTAAAAACTCATGAGACCAGTGGGAACTCTTCAGGTGCTTTGCATGAAAGGGAAGTTCTGCTTTTTGAAGTGTGTGAGCCATGGCAATAGAGTGCCTTAATGAGTTTTGTCAGACTCGAATGGGTCTCAGAAGAGAGTAAAAGTCACTTTTGCAGAATGAGTGTTTCTTTATATTTGAAGTGTGGGACGAGCTGTAGAATCTGCCACATCGGGAGGGATTCCAAGTGTGTGCCTGTGTCTGAGGGGCCTGGTTTGTGCTGAAATGTTTTGCATTGTAACTGTCAATGCAGGACTCTTGGTTCTTGTAGTTTTTCCAGTAAAAGCCCTTGTGTGATATCATTTCATACTGATCAAAATGTTGGTTTTAAGGAACTGCATAAAGAGTACTAACAGAGGTCTGTGTGCTGTTATAAAACATATCCACATTGGGAAAGTTTGTCTGTAGTGCAAATCTTTGAAGCAGGGACTCTACAAGAACTGCCATGTCTTAAAATTCTTAAAAATCAAGATACTTACGAGCTCTGGAAGATACAAAGTCCTTCTATAGGACAGCAAAGTACAGGCAGCAGTTAGGTGAACCTCTTGCCCTGTCCAGAAGCAAGATGAGAATTTGGTCTTCATGGTAGAGGTAATGATTGATCTCTTATGATTCTGCCAAAAGTGACATCAGTGGTAGCACGAACACCTGCCAGGCCTCACTAAAGCGCTTCCTCATTTCACAGAAGCCACCGAGCAGCTGTGTGGTGAGAATAATCTGAATTCCCTCCTGCCTGGCCTGGATTCAGACCACTGACCTAATAGCTGAGGTGTTGGTATCCTGTTACCAGTCCTCTGAGTCAGTCAGCCCTTAACTCACCTTTGCCTTGACGAGCTTTGTTCCCGTTCTGGTACAAACTATAGATTGCTTTAATTTCCCATCTTACTGCCTAAATGTTCCGGCCTGCAGCTCCTTGACCTAACAGTTTGGTCGTGACAGGATTGCATGTTAGGTAAAAAAGAATGTAACGACTTCCTCTTGGGTGTCTCTCTGCCAGGCAGCAGCTGGTGGTGAGTAACCCACCACGTCCTGTCAGGCATGGACACATCGTGCAGCTGGTCCACGGCATCACGACGCGGTACCTCAACACGTAAGTCTTTTCCCCATCCTGTGCCCCACCAAAGCCTGCTGGCTCATTCTGCTTTGCCGTCGCTCAGAGTAACTATTCAGAGATTGAAGCGACTCTTGCATTTATGCTGTAAACTACCTGTTATTTATGGATTCATAAAATAGTGGAGCTAGGAGGGCCTGTGGTTGGTTGCTTAAGCCATTCCTGTGGCCCAGAGAAAGGATCCTGTATGCTTATTTATTTTTTGCAGTTGACTTGGCAGTAGGATTTGATACTGGTCACAAACTGTTCAGTGGCTGCTACCTGTTTCTAGTCTTCTCTACTAGTGGCCTTTAGAGGGTGGATTCGCCCACGTTAGCCGTTCCCAATAGTTCTGTGGATTCCTAAATACATAGTCCCCTTGGTGAACCTTCGCCCTTGCCCCTTCACTGCCTCTGCTCAGGGCAGTATTTGTGTGACTGTTAACCCGAAATCAACTCCTCTGATGGCTTGAATGGCCTTGCTGCATGAAGGATGTACTCGGAAAGTTAGGAAGATATGTTGGGGAATCCAGTGTGCTGTGGCTAATTGCCATGGATTGTTGTCTGTCTTGCAAAGACCGCAGTATGAAATTGCCTCCTGACTGCTTTGCAGAGGCCGTCTGCGAGTGCTTGAATATCGCTCGGATTAGGAAGGGCGTTGTTCTGAGCTTGGGTTTTTGCTGTGTCCCTTCCAAACCTAATTTGTTCATTATTGGAAACCCCAGTGAACAGCGTCTCTGTTTGTCACAATCAGTGCTTGTTCTCCAGCCTGGCATAGCAGGCATCTGCATTGGCTTCCTCCGAGCCTGTTCCTGGCAGCTCTTGGTAGAGGGGAGTGTTCTCTTTCAGAGTAAACACTGCAATCTGTATAAATGAGTTACTTTTTTTCTTTATTATTGAATCTGGCCTAAGCCTATTCAGTACCTTTATGGATTTGATTTTTGTATGAATTCGGCAAATGATGCTGGAGGTCTTGCTTTACTTGTCTCCTAGGCATGATGTTGCTGCCCCTCTTAGCCCCCACTCCCAAGAAGTTTCCTGCTATATTGATTATAACATCTCCATGCCAGCACAGAACCTTTGGAGAGTGGTGAGTGGCCAAAGCAAAGGGAGGAGCTCATCGCTTTCCAGCAGAAACAGCTGAGACAACGTGAGGATCAAAAGACATCTTTCTGTTGTAGGAGATTGTAAATCGGGAGTCTGACACAGATGTGTGGAAAACAATTCTGTCAGAAGTGAGGTTTGTTCATGTGAACACCTCTGCAGTGCTAAAGGCAAGTGGCTTTCTGTTTATTTGACTGTAGCTTTTACCCCATGCAGTTCTCGTAATCTCATAAACTACTGATCTCTCTGCTCCGAAATGCTTAAACCACTGAAGTGAGTAACCAAATAAATAAATAAAAGGAAACAATGAACATCCTCAATTAGATAGAAGAGCAGTGTGTGTTTCAGGTAGTCCTACTCACACTTCATTCCTTTTCAGCGTGCAGAGCTGTCCTGCTTCTCAGATTGCTGGGGCTATTGTACACAACTGAGTGTGTGACAGCAGCTGGAACAGTTTACAGAGTTTGCCACAATCTCCAACTGTGGCTGTGGCATTTATTGAGACAGTATTGCATGGTGACACTTCACTTTCTAGTGGTTGCTTGCTCAGGGCCTCAGATCCTCCATCCTGAAGTTCAGATTGGCAGGACTGTGAGTTTACAGTCGTCTTTCACTTTCAGCTCAGTGGAGCATCTTTACCTGATTGGGGATACCGGCAGCTGGAGGTGGTTGGAGAGAAGCTGTCCAAAGGCTACCACCAGAGCATGGTGTGGAATGTGGAAGAGCACAGATATGGGAAAAGTACGCCTCAGCCGTGTTCTTGAAGCAGTTTTCTGTGACGAGACACACTGCATGTTGATGGGAAGGTGGTACCGTGTGTACGTGTGTGTGTGCAGCAGGCTCTGGCTCTGTCGAGGTGTCAGAATCCTTACAAGTCCCCTTAGAGCGCTCCTGCAGTTGGACTCTGTATTGGAGTGGAGCTCCCAGGAGTGTGAGGAGCCAGGGGTGAATCCTGTGTGCACTCTCCCCTTTCTAGCTTTGTACCTGTTGTTCAGTTATTTCTGAGCTGTGCTGTTTTCTTCCAGGCCAAGAGCAAAAAGAGAGGGAAGTGGAACTCCACTCTCCTACACAGATGGACATAAGTAAAAACCTCAGCTTCATGGCAAAGTTCACAGAATTGCAAGTGAGTGTCTTGTTATTCCTTTCATTTTTCTTTCTGCTGCAGAGCAGGGCATTTCTGCAGACTCTGAGCCTGAGGATTCATTGTTTATTCTATGCTGATAGAGTAGTTTGGCTTCCTTACTGGAAAAAAATAACTCTGAATTCATCTGGAAGGGCAGCAGAGACCTGTGCTGTTAAGCAACAAATACCCAAGTGATTGTGTAAAACATAAGAAGGGGGAGGAAGATCAGCTGGGCACCCAGAAACTGTCTGGAACTGAACTGCAATGTGTTGTAAATGCAGTCAGTAGTGTTGATGCCTCTGACTGACGCTGTAGAAATCCACTGCTTATATAAGAACAAAACAAACCCATTGTATTGCTCAGTATCCAGTATGAGATACGCAAAGTCTTTCTCCACTCCCAGGTTAAGAAGTTAACATCTGACATCTGTTCATCCATGCCTGCTGTCCCACTCGTCACTCCAATTCTCAGAGCTTTCTGTTTACTTTTTTTCTAGTGGAAAATACTCACATTAAAAAATGAAGACACGGAACATAAGTACAGCTCTTCTGCTCTTGACTGGATCACAATGGACACAAATATTGCCTACTGGCTCCATCCGACCTCTGGTGTAAGTACAAGAGGGAGAAGTAAATATGAACCCAGTGAAGAAAGCAGACTTGAGTTCAGATGTGAGCTCTGTGTGTGAGAGCAGGGCTGCGGTCCCAGCCAGAGGGCTGCTGCACGACAGGCTTTTCCTGTGTTAATATATTTTCCCAGAGGGTTGGAGGGGTTTTTTTGGCATGTGATACAGCTTTGACAGCAGTTGCTTTTAATTAAATCATGTCTCAGTGCATGTTTTTTTTCTGTAAAAGAAAATAGCAGTTTATTCATTTCCATTATTGATTCCATTTAGAAGATGAGTTCATCTCCCATGGCATCTTTTAAATGTCTTACTTTACAAAGAGTGTTGAGGCAGCGAAGTTTATCAGCTTGCTTTGTTCCAGAAAAGATCAGGTTACTAGCCAGGCGCGTGCTGAAGTTTTATTTAGCAAATCTGGGTAGGTAATATTTAAACTTCCCTAAAAGAACCGCCGCTTCTTTCTGCTTTTGGCTTAAACCATCTTCTGTTCTGCAGGCCCAGATCCACCTCCTTGGGAATGTCGTCACCTGGGCTTCAGCTAACATCGCTGCTCTGGTCTACGTTTGCCTGTCCCTGTGGTACTTGATACGGCGACGAAGGAAAATTTATGACATTCCTGAAGGTTTGGTGCCTTTGTGTGGATGTGTGGAGGTGGGGGGGAGGTTGTCCGTTGTTCTGCTACACTTTAATGACCCAAAGCCACATTTTTGCAACTATGTACTTGGCTACGCCAGCACTACTAACTCTGATGTTTTTATTAAGGACACACAAGTGTCTAGAGTAGCCCGTGATGGCCATCATCTCATGAAACAGGCAGCATAATACTCATTTGAGTTGTTCCCAGGGTGTAAGAAATCTCCAGGCATCAGTGTTAGGTTCTTTTGAGCCCTTCTGTGATGATTTAGGTAGGGATCAGCCATGTAGGGAGGGGGTTATTTTACATGCGTCGGTTCCAGCTGAGGTATGATCTCTGTGTAGCTGAGCAGCCTTACACTGACCCTCTGGCAGTACATTTGTTGTCCTGCTGTGAAACAGCAACCTCTTAGAGGCGTTAGTTTCCAGCGACGGTGCTTTGTGATGGTCTCTCCTGTCTCCTGCAGACGCTTGGCAGCTGTGGGTGTCAGCTGGGGGGATCTGCGTTGGAGGCTGGGCTGTGAATTACCTGCCTTTCTTCCTGATGGAGAAAACCCTTTTCCTGTACCACTACCTGCCTGCCCTCACATTCCAGGTTCTCCTGATTCCCATCGTTTTGCAGCACCTTGGCTATCATCTCTGCAGGTATTTGGGTTTGACAGATAGACAAGAGCAACAGTGTGGTTCTATTCTCTGCCATTGTCACCTGGGTGAGCCTGTGCAGGGAAAGCAGTGATTTTTTCCAGCCGCGCCATCCTTTGGCATTTGCCTTTAGGAAAGACAGGCCAGATCTAGCTCTTCCTTTTGGATGAAGTGTTTGGCCAGCCTTGACCTAACTTGAGTGCTCTCTCGCTCTCCCATCCCAGATCTTTGCTTCTCAAGAGCATGTTCAGTGCCCTGATCGTAGCCTGGTTTTCCTCTGTTTACCTCGTCTACTGCACATTCAGCCCTGTGACCTACGGGGAGCCCTCGCTGTCTGCCACTGAACTCAAGGACTTGCGCTGGAAGGACAGCTGGAACATCCTCATCCGGAAACAGTAACCGTTACAGACTTACAGCCAAAAGGAAAAGCCCTTTATGCAAAGCAAAGATTTATTGTTAATACATATGAAATCTTAACAGTCTGATAGTGGTCCAGATCTGAGTATTACAGAAAAAGAAAATAAAAGAGCACTGTTACAAAAAATAGGTCTCTACGGTTACGTAGCTGTTACGAGCACAATTCCCAGTCTCTGGCCCCATTACATTCACCCTTCCACTGCCCCTCAGGGTCTGAAGGCTGCTGACTTCAGTTAACAGCATCCCAGCCTTTTGCTGGGAAGAGTATGCTGCGAGGGTTTCTTCTTTCTTGCACTACATTGTGCTTCACTATTTTATGTTTCCTAGCAACCCGGTCTGCAATTCCATGTTACAAGCTACTATAAATGGATATTCTCCAAGGTCTCGGATACTTTGCTTTTCCTAAGAACTGGTTTTCCCAGCTTCCAAGTTTACACATTAACAATCAGTAACGGGCCCTTCAGGCTTCAGCACCGTCCCATGACTGTATTCCTCAACAATGTGTTCTTCGCCCCTGCTTTCACTGCGCTGCTGTCATCCCTATTTCAGTACATGACAGCACTCAGTTTATAAATAGTTCATTCTGCATAGAATAATGACTCCTTACTAATATCTATGTATAATCATTTGGCATAACTATAATTTTTATGACACTAAGCAAAAATAAAACAAGTAGACATTTAGAAATTGCTGTTGGAGCTAAGCCCGCAGGCAGACTGGCCTCAGTGTTCCCCTGAAGCCTGTGAGCCACAGCGACAGCACTGCAGTTACCAGGCTGTGGGGTTAGTCCTCAGATCCCATCCGAAGAGGATTTGAAGCAAGGGAGAAGAGAGATCACACTGCTCTAACTCGCACAGGCAGGCTCTGGGTAGAACCACTGCACCTCAGCCCTGCCCTGCACCAGCAGAGGCTTTCACAGAGGAGGGGACTGTGCAGGAGATGGACTGGGATCACCGAGCAGCAGTTTGTACAAGTGTTTATGCCACATCTGATGTTTTCCCCCATGTGGCTTCAGCAGCAGGATCCTGATACAGCACGAGGCTGGCCAGGAGCAGCAGCGTAAGACAGAGGAGGGTGCTTCTTACTGCAGTTCCTCACTGCTCTGACAAATGCCATTCGAGGTTGCTTGGGGCTCCCCTCTTCCAAAGAACCATGTGATCGGACACCACGGTCACTCGGTTTTGGTGACTGTCTTGTCCCTACTTATATCAGCCCTGACAGCTCATGATGCATTAAGTGCAGTAACTCGTACTCCAAGTCTGTCACCCTGAGCTGAACAGCACCCAGCAGCAGTTCCAAAAAGACCCGCTTTCTCCTCAGCTTTATCAAGGTGTTGCTGGGCTGTGGAGAGCACTAACAAATAACAAACTTAACCAATTTCCAGTGTTAAAGAGACTACAGCGATGAAAGTGCAGACTGCATTTTTAAAGGGTCTTGGTTTGTTTTTTTTCACTCTTAACGCTTCAGCCATTACACAACTAAAGCTAACGAGGCTGAGTTGAGGGGAGAGAGAAAACTGTTGGGTATCAGCACCTCCAGAGGTGCTCCCTTCTGTACCTTTGTGCTGGCAGAATGCAACAGCACTAATACCTTTATATAAAATGGTCATTTCTGGTCACTGTTTGTTCATTCATTCATTTATTGGACAAAGTAACACCCCCACACCAACACAGCCAGACCCTGGTTTTAGAAAACTAGCAAATATGAAAAAGTTCCTCTTAATAATATTTCCCTCCACCCCCCCTTCTTAAAATTACACTGTAAGTCCAGACTCAAGGATACCCCACGGACAGTTCAACAGCCCAACCGGCACTTCATTCCAGAACTCTTTCCAGAAGTTTGATAATGCTGCTCTATCACTTAGCTGGGATAAATTACAGAAGCTGGGACGTCACTGTTTATTCTTCCAGCCTCTTGTCTGCTCTTTTGAGACAACCAGACATTCTTGAGTTTAAACTGTCCAGAGCGCTGTTTGTGCCGTTGGAAGGCGGGTCCTGCATTCGCAGTTTGCCCCCTTCCTGCTCTGACCACCCGGCTCCGGACGCGGACGGATTCCGCCCAGCAGAATCTGCAACCAGCAGTACAGAAGTGCCCAAAAAGACACTAATACTGACAAGGTCAGCTTTCTGTTTCCATGAGCAACTCAACCCAGTTGGAGCTCACACATTCAATAATTGTGCTAAAAAGGAGACTACTCGGGTACAAAAACTGATCATAGCAAGGAGCTTAGAAAGGAATAAATTAGGCACCAGACTCACAGCACCTCTCGGGCCTGTCCCCCGCGATGGGCTGCAAGTTCCCATTTGTCCCAGACAATCTCTGTTTCGTGTCTATCCCAAGGGATTTTCCTCGCTGGTCAGTCCTGCCCTCGCACGCTGCTACAGGAGGAGGGGGCCGGCCAGCAGGAGGGCAGTGCCCACACTCTAGGGCCCAACAGGGTGGAGAAGATGAGGACTGGCCTCGCTCGTTAAAATTAACAGGGTGCGACCTAGTCTTGGATAAAGAGACTGGCGTTTCTTTGGAAAAAACAGGCAGATAATTTCCTGCCAAGGAAGATCATTACCAGGGACCCCACGGGGTATCTTGTTAATCACCTGGTAGTGCTTAAATTTCAGGGGAGGCTTCGATCTCATTTTGAATATTAAAAAAAGGTGAGTAGCACTGCCTTTAACTGGTTCTTTGAGTAACACTGTAACTCCAGACATGGCAGGGAGAAAAGGGAAGGGTTTAGGAGGGGAGAGGGGCACTAGGACAGCTCTGTCCTCTCCCCTCTACGAGAACTTTCTCAGCAGTATCCCCTCCGCGGCCAGGATGATTTACAGGGCACTTCACCAACCATTCTGTTGAAGTCCTTTCCCAAAATTGTTCTTCGGTGTTGGTCTGGACCAGAGGCAAATCCTTCAGGCCGGTTAGTGCGGGCGGCTGCTGGACTCCAGGTGGGAGCGTTTGCCAGCCGCCAGCACGTTGCTGCTCTCCGTTTGCTCAGGGAACGGGCGCTTGTAGGTCCGACCGTGTCCATTCATCGCCCCTCGCTGCCACTTGCAGATGTCTCCGTTTAGGATGTCTTGAATGTGCTGCACTATGAGGTTTATAGCAACTGCAGAGAAGAACAGGAAATCAGGACACAGAGGCTTTCTTGGCTGAGCTATCTAGAAAATGCAGAGCATCCAGCCCTGTTAAAGTCAAGCTTGAACAACAAGCCCTGAAATGAAACTATGCCTGCTCTCTGCAGTGAGGTCAGACCTCAACAAAGACCAGGAATTGCAGCACCAGCTTTAACGCCAGTGTCCTGCTCTGCATCTCCCACCACATGTCACTTTTCCAGCCCTCAAAGGCCAAGCAGCTGGTCAACCCGGTCAGACCGAGTGGCTCGCTCGCCTCCAGCAAAACACCAGAGAAACCAGGCAGAGAACCCAACGGCCTTTTACCCATGTTGTCAACTCCTCGGGGTATGATCACATCCGCGTACTTCTTTGTCTGCAAAACAGCAACGGTGGGGGAGATTGTTAATGGGAAAAAACAGTTTGCTTCTAGGAAGAAGCTACCGAATGCCAGAAAGCTGGGGGCAAAGATGGGGCACTTTATAGGGCTGCAAGTTAAAGCTCTCAGTCATTATAAAGCCTAAATGAACTGAGAAATCATGCTGGCTAACGTGCGCTGGATTTAGGGTCAGGGATTGTCCTCACTGTTCCTTTGCAGTGAGGCAGAAGGCAGGAGGTCAAATAAGGAGTAGCCCATTTGCTCAGAGCTGGTTCTAATCAGCGTTTCACAAGCCATTGCTAAATCTCTGCTGACAGCCAAGGTCCCAAGGTGCCTGTGAAATTCCTTCCTCCTCTCATGACATTGTATTGATCATTACCACCAGAGCCCCTCCTTATTAAAAGCCTAGGAAATTCAGCGTTTCTAATGAATACTCCTGCAATCCCATAATTGCTTTGATTTACAGCAGGAGGTGCCTGAGCCAGCCTTTTCCATCTTATTTAATCCACGTGCAGGATTTTGTTCTCAAAGGGTTTTCTTACAATTTAATTTGATTACATGAGCACCTAAATTGCTCCTGCGTTATACGGCGCAGAAGCAGACACTGTAACGGTCTGCCCCAGGTGTTCCCTCTTGAGAGAGAGTCTGTTGGAAACCAAACCCTTCCTTCTTCCTGCAAGACTTAAGAATAAATGCAGAGTGGGAGTGTTTCATTCAAAAGGACTCAGGCTAAAAAAGCTCCAGCACCGAGCAGAGACAAAAAGTGTGCAGCCACCAGGAATTTACAAGCAGAAGGGATCAACCATTTAAGTTCCTTCAGCAAGCAGTGTGTAATGGTTAAATAGATGAGGCAGAGGGGAGAGTGTGGGACTTGTGAAATACAAATATCAAAAGGCACGACTGCCACATCTCCAGCAAAGCCATTAATCCCCCAGCAACCCTGCTCCTTCTCTGCCCCACAGAAGCCACAAATCAAATCAGTGAAACACTCGGTACCGGTAAGCAGAACTCCTCAAAGGCCGGCTTGACGAACGTAGTGTACTGGGTGAGGATCTGCTCAAGGTCCCGCCCACGCTTCATATCTCGCAGAACTGGGATGGGAAGATAACACCCGTGAGTCTTTCCGTGTGGCAGAGGATGGATAAGGAACACAAGCTGGCTGATGCTGCCCCAGACAGCGGAGCGTTACCTCTGCGGGACAGCCGGACATCGGAATCCGTGTCCACAAAGAGCCGGAGATGGAACATGTCCCGAATGTCTTGATTGTAGAAAACCAGGATCCCCTCGAAGAGAACAACGTCAGCGGGATAGACCACGGTCGTCTCTGCCAGCCTGCCAGGAAAACACACCCAGAGCACCTTGTTAAATGGGTTTCGCACCACAGACAAGCAGCTCGTCCCAAGGCACGACACAGACATCCACAGCCCCACGCTAAGGGCTTCCCACCCAGCGAAACTTACCTAGAATGTGTCACAAAGTCGTACGTTGGTACCTCAACCGTTTTGCCCTCGACAATATTTTTCAGGGTTGTACGCATCAAATCGTTATCAAAAGCGTCTGCAGGAGGAAGGTTTAAAGAAGAAGCTGTTCAGGCACTGCTGTATAAAGTGTTCTACTCAGACTTTCTAGACCTGATGGAAAAGCTCTCTGCCTCATATCACACCTGGAAAAAAGGAACTGGGGCTTTACTCTTTCCTACCAGCAGCAATTCAACGCTCCCTGCCCAAGCTCTAACTGCCTACACGGTTACAGAGATAAGGAAGGGGGAATTTGCTGTTTATAACTAACTACAATATAGCAAAATCAAGAACCTGAACGTGAAGCTGGTAATTACATAAATTTACCAAACCACTTTGTAATTGTATAATATTGTGCAACTCTCCATCTGTTTATTTAGCAAACCTCAGACATCTTTACTGCTTCTCAAGAGCGTTATCTGCCCTGGTGAGCCCACAGCGGGCTCCAGGCTTTAGCCAGGGGCAGAGCATTGTCCCATTTACACTCTATAGCATTCCCTGGAGCGAGGAGAGCTCTTATGTGAACAAGAAATACTAGGAAAGGGTTTGGGGATTGATGTGGTTTTATTACAGAGCCTCCCAACCACAGAGAGCGAGGAGAACAGAGCACGGGGCGAGCTGAGGTGCCCTCCAGCGCTGCTCTGCTGAGGCACAGACGCTCACACACGCAAGCTGCGCTGACAGACAGACAGACAGTTTGGGAGGGAAACGAGCTTTTCTGTCACACCTTGCAGCAAACCCCAGCTGCCCCTCAACCACGCTGGAGATGGGGAAGCGGCGGGACGAGGCGCAAGAGCGTGGCCTCACCTGGGTGGTCAAAGTTGTACTGGCCCCTCAGCGCCTTGGCCTGCTGGTCGGCCGTCAGCACCTTGTAGAAGCTGTCCTGGCTCAGGATCTGCACCTTCCGCTGTCGCCGCTCCACCGTGTTCTGCCCCAGCAGCTCCACGATCTTCTCGCAGACTGTGGACTGAGGAAGAGGGGTCAGGGGGAGCTCTGGTGGGGAGAGGGGGGCTCAGGCAGAGGGGGAGGGCTCAAAGGAGAAGGGGAAGGGTGTCAGACGAGATGGGGGGCTCAAGCGCAGAACAGGTCTTCAAGAGGAGAGAAGGAGCTCGAGAGAGGGGGCTTAAAATGAGGGGTCAAAGGGAGTAGTGGGGGCTCAAAGGGAGAAGGGAGGGGTGGCTCGAAGCAAGGGGGTTTTGAAGGGAAGGGGAGGTCACAAAGAGAGGAGGGGGCTCGAAGAGAAAAGGGGAGGCTTGAAGGGAAAAGGGGGGGCTCGAAGGGAAAGGGAGGGGGGGCTCGAAGGGAAAGGGGGGGGGGCTCGAAGGGAAAGGGGGGGGGCTCGAAGGGAAAGGGGGGGGGGGCTCGAAGGGAAAGGGGGGGGGGGCTCCAAGGGAGGAAGGGGGGGGGGGCTCCAAGGGATGAAGGGGGGGGGGCTCCAAGGGATGAAGGGGGGGGGCTCCAAGGGATGAAGGGGGGGGGGCTCCAAGGGATGAAGGGAGGGGGGCTCCAAGGGATGAAGGGGGGGGGCTCCAAGGTGGGGACTCAAGGGGACTGAGGCGGGGAAGGAGGGACTGAGGCGGGGAAGGAGGGGGGGCTCAGGCGGGGATTGGGGGGAAGCACCGGCCCCCGCAGCACCAGCACCGTCCCTTCCCGCCCCGCGGCTCCGTCCCGAGCCGGGCTCTCACCTTGCCGCTGGCGGTGCCGCCGCTGACGCCGATGAGGAAGGGCTTGGGGTGCGGGAGCGGCCGCTCAGGCTCGGCGGCGCCGGCGGAGGCCATGGCGGGGGGCGGGGCTGAGGGGCGGTGTCACGTGATATGGGCGCGAGCGCGAGGGGCGTGGTCACAGGGGGCGTGACCGCATGACTGAGTCACGTGAGACGGGCGTGGTTACGGACCGCGCTTCTCGCTGTGTGGGCGTGGCTGGGGGGGGGCGTGGCCAAATGGAGGGGGCGTGGCCTAAGGACAATCTAGATACATGAAGGGGCGTGGCCAAACGGAAGGGGCGTGGCTAAGAGGTCGGTTAGTTTCATGGAGGGGGCGTGGCCAAAAAGGGAAGGGGGCGTGGTCAAGGGCTAGCCTATGTGCATTGAGGGCGATGCAAAAGGGGCGTGGCTACACGAAGGGGGCGTGGCTATTGGCAGGGGGCGTGGCCAATGGTCGGGGGCGTGGCCAAAGGCAATCTAAGTGTATGGAGGGGGCGTGGCCAAGGGCAGGGGGTGTGACCAGGGACATGGAGGGGCACACAGACACACAGACAGACACACAGACACCAGGTGGAGAAGGGAAGGCTCCAGGGCACCTCACGGCAGCTCCCAGAGGGCGATGAGAAAGACGGGGAGGGGGCTTTTCATCACACCCTGTAGCAACAGGACAAGGGATAAAAGTTTTAAACGCAAAGAGCGGGAATTTAAGTGAGATCCCAAGGTGAAATATTTTGCTGCGAGGGTGTGGAGGAGCTGGAACAGGTTGTCCGGGGAAGCTGTGGCTGCCCCATCCCTGGAGGGGTCCAAGGCCAGGTTGGATGGGGCTCGGAGCAACCTGGTGCAGCGGGCGGTGTCCCTGCCCATGGCAGGGGTGGCACTGGATGGGCTTTGAGGTCCCTTCCACTGGTCCCCATGCTCGGGGACCCTCTTGGGTTGACCCTCGTGGGTCAACCCCGTCTTCCCAGTGACCCTCCTGGGTCAACCCCGTCTTCCCGGCTGGGCGGAGCGGGTTAATCATTGACGGCCTGTTTGCCCGGTGCCCGGGCAAACAGGCGGTCAATGATTAACCCACTCCGCCCGGCCGGGCGTGGACAGGGACGGGGACGGTCACCGCGGGATGGAAGGTCCCCAGCGGGACCCCCCCATTGCCCATGGGGAAGCCCCCATGGTGGTGTCAGCGGTGGCCAACGCAGCCTTCGAGGAGGACCCGCCGCCCTACTCGCCCCCGGACCCCAAGAGCGTTCACCTCCTCTACCCGCCGTTCCATGCTGGCTTCTCCCTTCCGCAGGTGCCCGTCACCTACCAGCCGGGGCCAGGACACGGAGCCTTCCCACCCCAGGGCATCCCCCCTGCACCCCTGCCCTACGTACGTATCCCAACTCCGACGCGGTGGCCTGTTTCTCCCTGTTTTCCTCGGGGCGGGGGAGCGTGGTGGGGTGACAAGGCTCTAAGGGGATGCTTCGTGCCGCAGAACGATGGAGAGCCGAGCGCGGGGACGTCGGCCGCCGGGCACGGGCAGCGCCGGCCCAAGGACTACATGGTGGAGTCGGTGCTGGTGACCATCTTCTGCTGCCTGCTGACGGGGGTCATTGCCCTTGTCTACTCCCACGAGGTAAGGATCATCGAATCATAGAATCACCAGGTTGGAAAAGACCCACTGGATCGTCCAACCAGTCCGATCTGCCCCTAAACTGTGTCCTTGAACACCTCGTCTGTCCATCTTTTAAACACCTCCAGGGACTCAACCCCCTCCCTGGGCAGCCTCTGCCAGTGCCCAATGACCCTTTCTGTGAAAAAATTTTTCTAATATCCAGCCTGAACCTCCCCTGGTGGAGCTTGAGGCCATTCCCTCTCGTCCTGTCCCCTGTCACTTGGGAGAAGAGCCCAGCTCCCTCCTCTCCACAACCTCCTTTCAAGGAGTTGGAGAGAGCAATGAGGTCTCCCCTCAGCCTCCTCTTCTCCAAGCTAAACACCCCCAGTTAATCGTAGAATAGTTTGGGTTGGAAGGGACCTTAAAGATCATCTAATTCAACCCCCTTCCATGGGAAATGAACGTCCCACTACATCAGGCTGCCCCAGGCCCACCCAGCCTGGCCTCGAACACCTCCACGGATGGGGCAGCCCTGATGTAACCGAACGCTTGTGGTGCCTCAAATCCCTCGCCTGGTGCTGTAGGTCTTTTCTAACCTCCCCCCTTCTCCCCGCTCTGCCAGACCCGGGCTGCGCTCGGCCGTGGGGACATGGCCCAGGCGAATGTGGCCTCCAAAAAAACCCAGTCGCTGGTTCTCTTCAGCCTCCTCTTCGGGTTGTTCGCCTCCATCACCTGGGTGGTCTACGTCCTGGTGGTCCTGTACCTGTGACGAAGCCCCGAGCCGCAGGGACACGGTGCTTGCCGGGGGCTCCTTGCAGCTCATCGTGGCTCGGGGGGAGAGGCAGGTGGAGCAGCCGCAGCCCCTGGCGCTGCTGAGGGAAATGAAAGACTGCAAAGTGGTACCCAAAGGCCGAGAGGCAGCATCCATCCTTCGCCTGCCCACGCTCGGCCTCATGAAACGCGGCGCAGGCAGGAGAAACCCAAACCAAAGCGATGCTGGCACTGTGCCCCACCAGAGCCAGCTCTGGGAAAGGAACTGCTTGGGGCATCAGATCCGGCTTTGCTGCAGGATGCTCAATCCCATCAACACTGACTGTCACTTGGAGATGCCAAACAGGAGCCTGTCACAGGGGGAGCATCTTGCAGAGTCGGGGCTGGAGGTGGAGCAAATGCCCAAAGCTCAACAGAGAGCCCGGGATGTGCAGCCCTCAACGGTGATTAGAATCATAGAATCACCAGGTTGGAAAAGACCTACTGGATCATTGAGACCAACCATTCCCATCAATCACTAAACCATGTCCCTCAGCACCTCGTCCACCCATCCTTTAAGCACCTCCAGGGAAGGTGACTCAACCCCCTCCCTGGGCAGCCTCTGCCAGTGCCCAATGACCCTTTCCGTGAAGAATTTTTTCCTGATGTTCAGCCTGAACCTCCCCTGGTGGAGCTTGAGGCCATTCCCTCTCGTCCTGTCCCCTGTCCCTTGGGAGAAGAGCCCAGCTCCCTCCTCTCCACAACCTCCTCTCAGGGAGTTGGAGAGAGCAATGAGGTCTCCCCTCAGCCTCCTCTTCTCCAGGCTAAACACCCCCAGCTCTCTCAGCCGCTCCTCATAAGGCCTGTATTAAGGCCTGATTAATAACATGAGAGGAAATAAAACCATGAATCGAGTTTCTACAGTAATTCCACACACACAAATGCCGTATCACCACCCTCTTGCTGCTTCCACATGGAAACAAAATACAGGTGTAGCCGAAGCTCCTGTTTTATGTGCACACTGAGGATCTTCCACCCGCCTCGCAGCTTTTATCTGCTACAAAATTCTGGGGAAGTTCTGTAATCGGTCAAATCGGGGCTTCCTCCGAAAGCAGGTGGGTGCTGGAGCTCCAGCCCCAGTGGGATCCCAGGGAGAGCCTGGGGAAGGGGAGCCTGCAGGGGTCCGTGCTGGGGGTGCAGCAGCCCCGGGTCCGGAGGTGCCACTTGCAGAGCTGCTGCGGCCGCTGGGAAGGGGAGGACGAGCTGGTGGGTCTATCCAAAGGCTGCTCCAAAGAGCTGAGCTCCAGCAGGAACCGAGCAGGGATGTGTCTGTGGCTCATGCCAGGGGCTAGCTCTGCCCGCAGCCTCGCCTCGCGCTTTGTTGGGCCGCGGGGATGCGGCACCGGGCGGTGTGTGTGCTCGGTCAGTGTCTGAGCATCCTCCTCCCGAGCTGGCTCACACCAAGTATTTCCAGTGGAATTTTGAACCCTGGCCAGGACTGAAATAACGTAGGAGTGTGCTCGGCTGCCCACATCGCTGCAGGGGTTATTTATAGCCCTCGGCCGCCTGGCACGAAGCTGTTGGGCTGGATGCACGTCTGCTCTTTGAGGAATTGGAACCCCCCAGGAAGGAAGGTGATGGGAGTAGATATTCCCCCTTCCAAGTGCAGGGCTTGTTCTGGGGGAAGATCATTGCACTGGGAAGTGAGGGGAGAAATAAAAGGGAAAAGGGCTGAGAACCCCGAGAGGCACGTGAGAAAACACGAGGCCACACCAGCACCAGAAGTGGATTCGATTGTCACTTTAATCCACAGACTGCTGCATGCACTGTAAACAGGATCATCAGGCGGGTTTGTTATTGGTGTTTATTTGTCTTTAATATAAAAGTTACAGGTCTGAAATGTTTGCGGGAAGATGCCACCATCAGGACAGGGTTAGTGGTAGATCTATAATACAACCAAACAGCTTGGGGGGAAGCTTGGGCAGGGGACAAGGGGCTGGTGACGGGGGCATCGCCTCTCCCTGCTCCCTGGCCTGCGTGGAGAGAGGAGTGAGACCCCTCCCTGCCCC
The DNA here is from genome assembly GCF_032191515.1 of Phaenicophaeus curvirostris. NCBI lineage: Eukaryota > Metazoa > Chordata > Aves > Cuculiformes > Cuculidae > Phaenicophaeus > Phaenicophaeus curvirostris. The sequence goes on from NC_091411.1 coordinate 8,279,559, forward strand.
CCAAAATTGAGATGTGATGGCCTTGAGGATGCTGCCCAGTCTTGCGAAGGGCTGCTGGGCTGGGCTTCTGCTCCCCGGGATGCTGCTCCTGGAGGGGAGGTCTCCAGTCAGCAAACCTGAAGCTGCTTCTGGGCAAGGAGATCCTTCTGCAGGGACCCTCCAGGCTGGTAGTCAGGACACCCTGCTCAGCTCAAGGTGGCCACAGAGCAAAGGGGAGAAGCAGGGGAGGAAAGATCTCCCATCCCTACGCTCTGGGCAGAGCCTCTGGCTTTTGGGAGGGTTGGTGAAAGGTGGGGAGCGAGAACAACTTTTGGTGCAGGGAAAAACATGGGAACAGCTCCCGCTCGTGAGCAAAAGAAGTGAGTATCCCAGCAGGGCTGAAGACAAAGTGCACCCTACACCCTCCTGTTCCCTGTGGTGTTGAGCCCCAGCCACAACATGGCACTGGAAAAGCAGAGCGATGAGCTGTGGTTTCAGTGCTACCACCACGCACGGCACTGCCAGGAACAGCCTGTGCCACTGCACGCCAGCCCAGGGATGCGCTCGGAGCCGGCCAGGGGATGCCTGCACCAGACACGGGCCGCGTTTGCCTTTTCACAGTCTTACAATGTCGAGGTTTCTTTAAAATCTTATTTACAAAGGAAAACACAAGCACTACTTCCTGCGTGGAAGGCTGGGAAGCCTCTGGAGATTGCAAAGCCTTGGCTGGACACGACACAATCCTCCGATGCCCTTAGTGCCATAAAAACAAACCGCTTTTGAAGTGTTCTGGGTCAGATGCCACATTTCAGCGCAGGGAGATCCCTGCTCTGGGTCTGCACAGCACGAGCCGGTGCTGGACCCCACGCTCTGCTCCCCCACAAGGAGCTCTCATGGCCAGAGGGGTTTTCTTGCCCTTCAGCATGTGGCTGCTGCGCGAGTCCCGTGCCTGATACTTCAGGCTAATAATTGAGCCGTGTACAACTCTGCGAACGCGGCGATGCCGCTATCGCTCCCTCCTGCCGCCCGCAGGGAGCCGGCTCAGGCTTTGCAATTTGTTTGTAGAAGGAAGTGCTCACAACTCTGATTCACCCAGAATAAACAGAGAGGCTTTAGCAAACACGGAGCCGCTACGGAGAAATAAGTTAAGGATGCTTTGTGAAACCCTGTCTGCATTCCTTGTGAGCTGCTGCCATAAAACTGCAGGATTTTGTCAGACAGAACTCTGTAAAACCTGTGACCACGCGACATGGTGCCGAGAAAGGCCTTGCAAGGCTGCTACAACTTACAGCGTACGCTCAGCCCCTCGTTCCACACCGTAAACCGCTGGATGAGGACAGAGAGAAGGGATGAGAAAGGGCCCGGCTGGGGCTGCACTGGGGAGGACACGGAGAGGGGACAGAGGGGCTGAATAAGGCACACCGAACAGATTGGGATTAACGCTGCGTGTGTGGGAAATGAGACCCTTCCTCGCTCTTCCACGCCCGGCTGCCTCTGGCCCAGCGGGACTAGGGACGGGGACCTGCTGGGGCTCCTGCTGAAGCACGGATCACAAAGCACAGCACCAAGGGTCAGCCAGACCGGGACCCCCTGAAAAAAACCATTTGGCAACAGTGAGAGGAGAGAGGAGCAGGGTGCAGGGGATGGGGCAGCTCGGCCGGGCGCAGAACTCCTTCCTGGTTCCCATTTCCAGCTCCAGCAATAGACCCGCTGGCTCCTTTGCTCAGCTCCTGTACCTGCTCCGCAGCCAGCGCCTCCGCGGCCACCCCGAGCCTCCTTTCTTCCAGCACTTGGAACAACATTGTCACTGGTTGTGAATTTTATACATACTGTTTTGCACTTCTCTTTTTTTTCCTATAAACCCATTGGTATTCAGACATGCATCAAAAAAAAAAACCCCAATGGATTCTAAATACTAATATTTACAGTCTCGTATACTACAGCATTTACTGTGCAAAAGCTAGTACCATCACTAAAAGATACGGGTTCACGGGCCATGTGAACCGCAGTAGCTTGGGTAGTCAATGATTCCAGGGTTCAGAAGGATAACCATTGCTTAAATAATGAGATCTGAGAGAAGGAGGGGGATACGATGGCTGGAGATGGCGGGTCCCTGCCCACATTTTCAGTGCCTCTTCCGTATCTACAACCGTCGCCTTCCTCCCACGAGGAAGGTGTGAGCCATCTGGGGTAAAGCAAAGACCCCTGTAAACACAAGCAGCTCTCTGAAAGCAGAGCTCCTCTGGCAGGCAGCCGGAGACTCTTCTGTCCTCACCTCCTAGGGATGAACACGTTTTGAGGTGGCATCGCAGGGGAGACTCAAACCCTTGGCTTCCACAGCTGCTGCCTGCTGAACGCCAGTCCGGAGACAAGTTTGTGGGTGCTGAGCCCTTGCTGACCCTCCTTTGTGGATGAAAACAAAAGCCTGGGTATTCCTGGATGCAATCAGCCAGGCAAACAGTAACGCGCTTGCATGGGACCCTCCTTCCACAAAGCTCTCTCCCCGGGTTTAAAGCTGATTCATGGCACAGAGGGACGGGAGGAGAAGGAGGGCGAGTGCAGCGGACACTGGCTGATCTCTGCCCTTCGGTCACTTCTTGCCTGCTGCGAGAGCCCAACATTCCCACACCCAGAGATCGCTGCCAGCTGGGGAGGAGGGTGTGTCATCCAGTAACAGGTACAAACATTGAACTCCAGTCTCATAGCTGCCCTCGGTGTGTCTGCGGAGCAATTCTCCTCGCTCACACCACCCCTCCTCCTAGGTTTTCTCTTCTCGGTCTGTTTTCCGCCTTGTTATGTTCCGAGGTTTGATTTTGAGGGACAGTTCCCACAAGGCCTCCTCAGCCAGGTGGTCGCTGAAGTCGTTGAAGAATGACACTATTTCATCGTTTCTTTTGATGTCGTAATGTCTGGAAAACCACAGAGGCTGCCGTTAAACAAGGGGCTACCTGGGGACCTCTACTAACTAGGAGCCACTCCCGTGCTCTTAAAAAACACCCAGCACTGTGGTCTATGCCCAGCACTCAGGACGCCAGAAAGGGGAAAAATCATCATGTCCATCACTGAACTGGGGAAAAAACCCACCCTATCCCACTGTGGTTATCACACGGTTAGATCTGCTGCCTCTGCTGCAGAACAGCACTGAAGAAAACCTGCCATGACCTAGAGGACAGAGGAACCAGCAACAGCAAAACATGGAATAAAAACTGTTGCATGACAGAGAGTAGTGGGAAGCTTTACTGCATTGGATCTCAGCACTAATAAAGGAAAAATGTCTCCACAACTTTTAGTCATAGCTAACCTGGAGAGGGAAGGAGCCAGTGACCAGAGCTCAGTCCTTCCTAAGCCTTCTTACATCTCCATCACAATGCTTTGACTTTAGGCTCCCTTCCCCTTGTGTACCTCCCACCCCAATCCCCAGCGTGGTGCCTCGAAGCCATCTCTCTCCCCCTGCTGCTTCACTTACACTTGTTGGAAGCACCTCATGCTGTCCAGAATGTTAAACTGCTGCCAGCGCTTGGAAAAGTTCACTTTGCTGTCAATGTAATCAGGGTTTCCCAGATGAACAAAGGTCAGGTCCTGCAGAATCAGGCCTCTGGAAGAGAGAAAGGGCCAGGGAGTAGGCAAACAAGTACAGAGGTTAATCGCACAGGGGCAGGACGTGCAGCCAAAAGGCAGGCTAACGGCCTCCCGCTGCTGCCACCACCAGCTCTGCACCTTTAAACTAGAGGGAAATGTCCCTCCGGCAGCAGATCCGAGGTGTCCAGGTGCAAGGTGCCCGTCATCCACAGCTGAGGGACCTGAGGCACTCGCGGTCACGCTAAGGGCACTGAGGTTTCTCTTTGCCCTCCATGGAAAGGAGAACCAAGCTGGAAGAAGATGGCAATGGGAAATGCCTGCCAGGGGTTAAATCCTCCTTCCAGTTTTACTCAAAAGGGTTTCCCTCACATTAAGATTTTGCTCGCAGAAGGGTCTGTGTTCCCATCCTCCCCCTGCCTGCCCCGCTCTGCATGTCTCTGCATGGCCCTGCTCTGGTCTCCTGCCAGATGAGATGCCATGTACCTATAAACCTCTTTCTACAGAACTTGCCATGGAAGAAAGCAAGATCAGGAGAAGTTTTACTGGCATAAACCTAGACCAAATCTGGTATCTAGACCAGAAGGCCCTTATGGAGAAGGGCAATGGTTTCAACCTTTCACCTAGAATTGGGATGAAGCAGCATGTTTGACAAAGCAGACTCCGCATTTACCAGCTCTTGTAATCAGCAGAACCAGAGCTGTTGCAGAGCTGTGGGATCCCTTGTTCCTCATGGGAAAATTCGTCTTTCTGTGCACAGACCCCCAAAAAATATAGTTAAAAAGCACAGAATCACAGAATCACCAGGTTGGAAAAGACCCACCGGATCATCGAGTCCAACCATTCCCATCAATCACTAAACCATGCCCCTCAGCACCTCGTCCACCTGTCCCTTAAGCCCCTCCAGGGAAGGTGATTCAACCACCTCCCTGGGCAGCCTCTGCCAGGGACCAATGACCCTTTCCATGAAAATTTTTTTCCTGATGTCCAGCCGGAACCTCCCCTGGCGGAGCTTGAGGCCATTCCCTCTCGTCCTGTCCCCTGTCACTTGGGAGAAGAGCCCAGCTCCCTCCTCTCCACAACCTCCTTTTAGGCAGTTGTAGAGAGCAATGAGGTCTCCCCTCAGCCTCCTCTTCTCCAGGCTAAACAACCCCATCAACTAGAGATTCAAGCACTTGATCTTTCCCTTGCCATAGTCAACTCACAAAAGCCTTCACAAAAGGACAGTGCCATCCTGCCTTCTATGCTATGGAACAAGTTGCTCCAGAGAGGGCACGTGGGTTGATGTGGCACGTTGCTGTCTTATTCTAGATGTAGGGCAAAAGGTGAGCGCGGAGTTGAGCAGAAGCTTCTCAGAAATCCTTGAAGGAATCATTTTAATGTGCAGAAGTAATGGCAGGAGAAAGAAACCACCAACTCACAGGTACGGTATGCAGGGAGGCTCCACATCAGCCAGAGCTGCTCGGTAAGCGCGGAAGGACGAGGAGCTGTCGATCAGCGTGCAGTACTCAGCCAGGCCCTGGCAGAACAAAAAGCCCCTGGTGACACCACTGCTGTAAACCCGTTTTCTTTGTAACCTCTCCTCAGAGAGCCATGTAGGCCGGGGAGTTAATGCCATCCTGTAAACACCTCCAGCTGATTTACTCACTCTGACCCTGAGTATGTACACACAGAGCCTCAGCGAGCCTTCCATCTGCTGGCAGGAGGAGGCTGTTCTCACCCGTGACTGCGCTGGCACTCCTGCAGCTGTCAGAATGCCCAGCTACTCTGCAGGCTTCCAGCGCTGTGGCGTTGCACCCACTGGAGAAGAGTTATCTGCCATCCCTCCACCCTGCCATGTCGCTGAGCTGTTAAAAGCCCTCAGCTGTTTCATACTCTAAGCACATCTTTCCGCTGAAGATGACAGCTAACGCTGCTCCTCACCTCTGAGGTTTGTTTCTGCCACTCCAGCCTTCGGATGGGTGCAGAATCCAGTGCAGAAAGAATGGCCAGATAGGAATTAAAATTATTCAGCTTTCGTAAGTGCTGTGAAGAGGGAGAATATGCCAGTTACTCTAGAGATCTGAAAAGCCTTCTAGCATCAAACAGCTCTACCAACCAGGAGGTCCCCTTCCCCTGCTCCTTTAAGGAAAAGCGTGTGTGATTCACAGCAAGAATCAAGCTAATACCTTCATAATCTTTATAAATTTAAGGAGCAGCCTCTCTCGGTCTTGGGCTTTCTCTTGTAGCATAATTATTGAACGGACCCTGGAAGAACAGACAGAAAAAAAAGTGGAAAGATAAAGCCACTTAAGTAGAAGTCAGATTTCTTGTTGTTTCATTTACAGAACTACTAACTAATAAGGCTCTATCTACAATACTGAAAACTTTATGATGCTTCCAACTTAAACAGAACACTCTAATTCACAACAAAGAATAAAGCATGACCACAATAACCCCTCAGAGAGTGCATTTATTTGCGATGGAAAGGGCTCAACAGTACTGACAATAATTCCTCCAGGTTACAGCATCCTCCTGATTTTCTTTCTCTTGTGCTCTGGCATCTTTGATGAGTCCCCTGCATCTACTTCCCAGACAAAAATATACACATTCTCCCACTTGTAGCAAGGGAACACAACCCTACAAGGAATATTTTCAGTATTTGTAGGGCACTGGAGGTTAAGCACAGTTCAGTGCCACGGTAGCTCTGAGCTCCTTACCAGTAGGACATGTTATTAAAGTGCTCTGTGAACTGTGTCAGGTTGGGGCTCTTCTCTTCGTTTTGCTCCTTTGCCCAAAGCAAAACTTCTGGTATCTGCAGAGGAAGAAAAGGAGAGAGGTAGGAAAATACCACACATTTAGAATGGGATTTTTGCTCCAAGATTCTCAGTCGCAGTCTGTGTTCACAGCTGACTGCTGACGCGGGTTCAGCTGTCTCCTAGAATGCAACAGGCGCTCGAGGAGCTGGCAGGGAATACCAGAGATTGCAAAGGGTACATGTTTGAATCCCTCCCACTGCCCTTACCCCATCCTCATCTCTGTACCTCGATTTTGTAGAAGAGTTCAGCATCTAGGAGGGTCAGCTGCTCAGCTATTTCATGGCTATGGAAATCATGCAGAGTCCCTGGCCTGTAAGAAACAAGGATGAAGTATAACGGCTAAGAAAGCGTGATCTGTTTTCTTCCCTTTCTTATATTTTTGGACGTAGAAAACTGTTGTGTCCACAAGAAAGGGAAGCCCTGTCTCTCAAAGAACCAAGGTACAGTTACACGTAGTTTTCCTCACCTGGCTGCCACCCCACGGGCTGCAAGAGGCTTGATGGAATTGGCATAGCTCAGCATCTTCTTCTGATCCACTTTGTCAAGGATATTCTTGCGTAACACTCTGGCGAGGCTCAGCTCCCCATTGCAGACCAGCCTGAAGACCAGGTCCATGAGCAGCTTCAGAATTTCCTCCGTCAACTCAACTAAGCTGAGAGAAGGATGGAAAACCAAGGGAAGGTATCAGAACTTTGACTCTGACTGAGCTACAGTTTGTATCTGTGGTGAGTCTTGTCACTCTTTCCTACAAGCAGAATAGAATGACTGAAATTCCTCCTATCCCCAGCTCTTCCTTTCTTATAGATTCCCCTTTTGCTGGTTATATGAAAACAACTAAACCACTAAGACACAACTGAGAACTTGCTCCTCCAACAAGAGGGTCCAGCACTCTAGGTCAGGGTAGGGGATTTCAGCTGTCACGGTGAATGGGGTTTGACCACCACATCTTTATAACTGTTAGATTTCTGTATCATTACCAACCCGCATTACCCGTCCCGAAATGAAGGCAGCAACTCACCAGAGCTCATCCACCACTCTCACCAGCACGAAGAAGGTGTTCTTACTGACTCGCTTCTTAAATGTGTCTGGGAAGTGGCAAAACTTCTCATATGTTGGATGCAAATTAAAGAATCAACATAGTATGGTCAGACAAGCATTAGAACAACTAGCAGCCACCCTGAGAAACATCAGAAGAGCGTATTGTTCTGTCTCGACTGCACCCAGTGTTTAATTTCCAGGAGATAAGGGACACTGATATGGCTCTAATTAACGCAGTATTAAGCTGCCACCAGCTGCAGGTAGCAGGGGTGTAAGAAGGTACTTACACCTCACAGAACTGATGCTAGAAGAGCAGGTGTATCTTGAAACAGTTCTCTCTAAGGTGGAATTTAATGAGCAGCACTTCTCTGCTGTGATCTCCCCACTGGTTTGTGACATCTGGTCTCATAACAGATCTCAGATGTCACCTCTACCTTCCTCACTGCCCAATTTGCTGCAAGGAGAATGGTGGCAGGGGAGACAGCATGGGCTGAAAAAGCTTCTGCCAGGTGGACAGAGGGAAAGAGGTAAAGGTTATCAGTAAGTCAAGTATTGACAAGGGCCTGCGGGAATAACCCAGCCAGTGTTTTCACTGACTGCTGCTCTGCAGTGAGATTTGTTGCGTCCTTGTCCTCATGGATCCCAGCAAGGGGAGCAGTGGCTCTGCTGCAGATGGCAGTGATGAGCTGTGACACAGGACAGGGTGACGTCAGGCTCCCTTTGACGTGCTCGTAGAGGACCAAAGCCCACGAGGCCTTTGCACTGCCTGAACTGAGACACTGACCCTCTCAGCTGACAGGGAAGGGAGCCACGGGAACAGAGCCAAGGGGAAGGAACTGCCTTCTCCATACTCAGCCAGAAATGCTAATGCTCACCCTGCCACCTAAGGCCCTCGCCTCATTAGCTGTTACAAGCTCGGTTCAGAACTGGGAGGCTAAGAGAACATTATCTTCTGCGGTGCATTTTTTGTTACAGAAACAGACAATAGGTCTTGATGGTTCAGTCATTTCGAATGTTAAACTACACCTTCCCAAGCAGATAATCTCCACAGCCTCTCCAGAAGGCGCTATGAGGCGTTCTACAAACAATGAGATATCCCAAACAAATGAACCAATTCTCCAGTGATCTACAGAAAATCTAAAGTGAATCTTCCCCCCTGCCAGGGCCCTTGGGGGGCACTACTCTCAGATTCAGTGCTCCACCCTGCCTGGACCAGCCCAGCAGCATTTCCCAGGGTGCAGAGGTGAAGGAAGTCCTGCTTGGGAAGCCTCCAGGGCAAGCACATCACTGACCACACTGTCAGCAGGTTTTTGATCAAACAACTTGCCACCACCTCCCTCCACGATGCCTGCTTGGCTCGGATTCCTGGTGTGGTCAAACTGCCTCTTACGCAAAGGATATCTGTACTGCAGCTTCTTGATGAGCTCTTCGGGGGTAATAAACGTCCTGTAGGTAGTCAGAAAGGCTTCACAGTACAGCACCAGATCTACAGAGAAAGACAAGAAAGACTCAGTCAATACTGCTTTCCGAAGAAGGAAGGTTCTTGTAAGGCCTAGAGGAAGAGGAGGCAGACACGTTTTGACACAAATGAACTTCACAGAAATGCTGTGCTGTTGTTTCTTTCCAGCAGATGGACCCTAAGGCTCAAGAGCAGCAGTGAAACGGCTCTCAGCTCACTGGCCTGGCTCCCATTTGTGGCACTCAGGCTCTGTAACCACCAAAGGGGTCAGTGAAAGCCACCTGTTTGTGGGACAGGAATTTTCAATAATGGGTCAAGCAAAAAACATAGTTTAGAGCTTAGGGATACTTTAAAAGGAAGATCTGATAACGAGAGGTGGGTGTCTGTTCTCTGTCCATACTGCACAGACAGCACAGAGTTGTGCAGAAAGCCAGGGCCACTCTTTCCTCTTGATCAGGAACATGTGTGTTCCAACGTGATGCTGCAGCTCTTGCTGCATTCCAGGAAATCTGCCCCAGGACCGTGTAAATATAAGATTATTTTCAGCCAAAAGCAAAGCAAACTGTACTGCAAAAACTGACACTACTGTGACCGTGACCCTGCCACAACACAGACTGTTCAGGCAGCTTTTGTTCATTAATGGGCAGCAGTGGGTGCTACAGGCCCCAGAATCACAAAGGCTTTGGTTGTTGCTGTAGGCACAACGGAGGGAATTCAAAAAAGCAGGAACCATGAATGGGAAAGACAATTTCAGGTCAAGACTGCAGCATCCTCGTAGTCCCAGGCGAGGCTTGGTCAGCAGCAGGATGGCACAGGGCCCTGCCTAGTGCACTGTAACTGCTGGCAGAGCCTTCCTAGTGCAAATGGGGATAAAAAAAATTGTGCCATGCCTGCCCGGACTAGGCTGTACTTGTAAAGCTTGTTTCTGCCAGGACGGGGATCACCCTGCACCCCTGAGCTGTAACATCCACCTATTGTGCACGGAAAGAGCAGGATGGGAAAGAGCAAGATGGGAAAGAGCAGGATGGGAAAGAGCAGGATGGGAAAGAGCAGGATGGGAAAGAGCAGGGCACAGCGTGCTAGCTGTGCCTCGCTACCTGTGGTGTTCCTCTTGGCCCGACAGAGACGCCGCTTAAATCAGAGCGTGCTGCTGCCTTTCGGTTAAAGACAATCAGACATAAGCTCTAAAGCCAGAGGCTGGGTGGTCAAGTCAGGGGTGAGTCGTAGGCCTCCTCCAGCTGTAATCCTGCACTCACAGCAAGCGCGTGCGGCTGTGAGCACTTAACTGACCATGGATTTTATTCCTAAAGACCACAAGTCTGCCTTTATCCCTTTTTCCATTTAGCTCTTTTCGAAAACTCAAATGGACAAGAAGCATCATGCAGCAGGGCGTGGAGTTACGTTTATTCTGGGTTCCCATCTGCCCAAAAGGCAACGTGAGGTAATACAGCTGGTCTGCTCTGGCACTCGAAGCTGCCAAGAAATTCATCTTTAAAGGAAAGCCTCTTAACTATGCCCCTCCGTGCTGTTTGGCCGATTGATTTACAAGCCCTGAATTCTTCTCATTGTAAGCTTAATTCATTAACCCTCTCAGTCACTCAAACACTGGGTTAGCATAGCACAAATTCCTCCGTGCTCCATTCAGCTCAGTGGCTTGGCAGTGCCTGCAAGGCTGAGCTCTGGGACTATTCCGAGAAACGAGAAACGACTGCACAGAGCTCCCTCCACCCAGCTGCTCTCCCTCTCCATTTAAAACCCTGCTCTAGTTTTTCCTAGTCCGAGGAGGTTCTCCGTAGTTTTCACTTCACTGCTTGCAGCACTCTCAGAGCTCCCCATTCACGAACTGGTGGGATGTCTAGCACTCATCCCTTTACCAAATAGCTGTCTTTAAACAGAACAGTGGGGAATTTATCACAATGTGATGCTTGTTCTGGAGATTGGCAGGAATAAATCAGAGCTACTCTATCTTGGTTTCAGCAGTGGTATTTCCACCACCTCATTCAGACTATTTTTTTAAATTATACATATTTAGCTTTGGTGCAATCAATTGCCTCGTCCTGTCTAGTGTGTTCCTAAATTTGTTCCTTTATGCTTGGATTTGATGCCCGATGTAAACAGGGAAACACGGCTGTTGGGATGGATTTTCTTGTTAGCTGAATGGTGCTGGTAAGTAATTGTGAATATCTTATGCTACAGTAAAATCCCTGCCATTTAAAAATACACATGAAAGATATTTCCCTTTGACTAACAAACCTCTAAAATACGAGTGCTGAGTGGTTCAGCATTAGCGCATTTTGACTTGCATCCCAGGAGATAAGATCAACTCTGGTTTAGGCCATCAGCACAAATGTGTTTGGCAGGTTTAAATCACTCTCCGGAAATATAGCAGAGGCTTTTTTTTTTTTGCCACAGGTCCTGGAAAGGAGCTGCTTCCCGTGGGTGGTGAGTGGGTTTGGAGTGATAAAGCAAGGTTTTAACAAGTCTATAGCTAAGGATTGCCACCCCCACCTTTTGCTCCCCCACATCTCCTTTCTTGTGCTGTGGATCCCCTCTCTGAACTGGTCTGGGTGGCTACCAGTATGCATGTGGTACAGAGTGAGAGAAAGAAGTGATGTGGTAAGTTGAAAATAATGGATGTCAGTGGACCAGGACCTGGACAGCTTTCCTGATGCCCACGTGTACTGCATTAGCCCCTAGCCAGCATCCCTGCCCTCTTACTCTGACACAAGTCCCTCCAGCAATGCCCACACAACCACTGCCCTGAAGTTCAGAGGACAAGGAGCACCTCTGGAAAAAGGACAGTCACACCTACATTTATTTGCAGTGGTCCACGTTGGCAGGCAGACACCAACAAAGCTCTTGTGACCAACTCCACTGGTGCCTTCCAGATCTGGCCAAGGGCTGTGAGGAGTTAATGCCATCCCTGCTGCTAAATGGAACCAACAGGCGCTTATCCAGCTTACCTCTGTTTCAACAAAGATAAGCACAATCCCCCCAGCAACGCAGAGGATCACAAACACAGTCTTTTCCACCCTGGCCCAAGACAAGCAGCAAAAGGCCACACCAGGCCACGCTTCTCAGCCCTGTTTTGGTGCATCCACTGTACCTTTCCTGTCGGTCTCTGTTGCATGCACCAGCAAAATGTCTCCGGATCCACCACGAACATCTGGCCCATCATCTCCCTGCAATGAGAACAGAAACACGTTAGGCATGGCCCAAGCTCCCTTCGTCCTGGTTTACCAGCTCTGGGGTTCGAACTCAGCAGCAACTGGTAGAGTACGTGATGCTCCTGGCACTGCTCACAGCACAAGCTGGGACATGGTCTTCAGTGCTGGGCTAATCCTGGAATTCGAACAGAGCACTTGGTGTCCCAGAGGAGGATCTGGGCTGATCCTCACTCTGGATCTTTGACTCCTTAAGGCTCAGTGAAGCTCAGTGAAAGCAGAACCTTCTGCCCACAGAAGAATGAGCAGAAATGTCCCAGACTCCCAAACGTGCCCCAAAGACCATTAATAGAGCAGTAACTCTGGGTGAACTGTCTCGTACCACAGTGGCTGTGGGGTGAGAGGTCATGCATTCAACTCGCACGTTCCTGGAACATCAAACCCAAGCGAATTAACTCCTTAACCTGGAACTATTTGGCTGGAGGTCACCTGAAGAGATCCAATAACTAGAAGCAGAAAACAGCCCTGCTAACTGCTTGACCTCTGCCTTACCGCTCTCCAAAACCGTCTTTCTTCTAGCTACTGCAATTCACAACTAAATTATGCAAAACCAATTTATCACTCAGCCGGTGGTTCCCATGCTCCAGGAGACGGCTTCCAGTGGCAGTTCTATACTGTTTCAAACACATAGACCGTAAAGAAAAGAAAGCAAGAAAAAGCGAAGGGTTGACACAGATCTGCTAGTCCTAAACGTTCACAAAACAGTGCTTTTTGATTTTGTTTTTTTTAAAGGAAATATTCCTGCAGTGGAGACTGAAGCCATGTCTGGCTTCCTTTAGCAACGTCTTTATAATTTCAATATGTAAAACACTGTAAAAAACACAGATTACAGCCACAGAGCAGCTATGTCTAAGATGTGAATTTTTCAGGTGACCCTCTGGCAAGACTCATGAACTACTACTTAAAGAATGAGTAATAGCTTCTCACTCTCTCCTGCGCATCCTGGCTGACCAAAGAACACTCCTGAAGTGCCAGTAAATGATACATTCTCTCTGTTTTTCAGACTGGCCCCCTGACAGTCTGAAAGCTTCAAAAGCCTGCATATTCCCTCAAGCTGCATGTCAAAGACAGCTGGGTTCAAGAGCACAGTGAGCAAAGCTGTCTGGGAGTGCACCCAAGGCTAGAAACAAAGCCATTTCTCACATACAGAAACAGTTAGCTTGGCTGCTCTTCCACATTAAGTGATATAAAGTCCTGGTTGAGAATCTACTAAACCTGCTTTCAGATTGAAAGGCCAACACCATAAATTTGCACCTGGATTTACTGGGTTCAGGCTCTCAAGTGCTTTTTTTCAGACTGTCACAGGCTGAAGAGGTAGGAAGGGGCAGACTGGGAAAGGGCACAAGATGAGCGGGTTTTGAGAGAGGCATCTCATGTTTTGTACAAGCCCCACTCAGCGCTGATGCTCCCTGCCTGTCCGAGCATCTCATCCTTGCACAACAGCCTGCACACATAACACTGTGACTTAGTATTTCCTGTCAAATAAAAGCTGGTGTTTTGCTTGTGCACACAGAGAATCAGATTTCAATACAACATAGGCCAAAAAGCGTGAAAGCAAACCTTGAATGCACCTACCTCTTGCTTCAGCGTTAACCTAGCCATAATTTCACTGTGGTCGATAAGGGATAGCTCATCTACCTCTTCCTCCAACTGTGAAGATTCCAAAGCATCTGGTGACTGCTGCTGCCTGTAAAAAAAACATGGCAAATACCCATCAGAGTCACTGCCCAGCCAGGGAAGAGATGCTGGGTCCACTCGAGCTCTCAGTGTACAAATCTTCATTAAATGACAGTAAGTACACAGACAGTCTGGAGGTAAATCTTTTGCAAACAAGCTCAAATGTCTGGCTCTAATTCTGTTGCTTTGGGCATCTCTTAAGAAAAGATGAAGATGAACCTTTAGGACCTGAACGCTTCTCTGCCTGCATTTTCTGGCAGAGGGGATTTTACTATGCCATGAATGAGTATGCGCTTCCTTGTCTCCTTAATCCACCAAATTTTTAGTGTACACAAACCTAAGCCCTTCCTCAAATGTATAGAGACTGAGCACACTCTACACGTACACATCTAAGTCAGCTCATGACCCGTTGTGCTGCTACAAGGGGAGACGACAGGCTCTTTTTGCAGGAAGACATAGCAGAAAGCTCTGACTGCTTTGTTTTTCTGTACATCCACAGCACTAGTGTTCCTGCCCCCAAGGGCTGGTCCTCTTGTACCTGAACACACGCTTTCATAGAATCATAGAATCACCAGGTTGGACGAGATCCACCGGATCATCGAGTCCAACTATTTCGTGCCTTTCGTGCCTGTATTCCTTAAAAGAAAAAAGCATGCATGTTCTTCATAGCCTTCCCCAGGCACAGGTCAAAATCCCGATAGTGAGCTCTGCAGAGCACTCTTGCATCGTCTCCTTCACTGCAGGGATTAAAACCCTCAAACCAACTCCAGGCAAATGGGGGAGGGAAGTTGACTGTCACACACTAAACAATGGCATTCTCTATTTTTGCTTTAGAAATGCAACTGAAGAGCAATCTCAAGCAGCAGGGAAGCACACACCCCACTCCTCCTGAAGCCCATCTGTTACAGCCTGCACCTCTTCATTTACATAGACAAATGATAGCTAAGAGTATTACAAGGGATGTAAAGCCTCGTGCTTCAGGTCCTCAGCCAGCATCTAACTAGCAGGGTTAGGGTTAGAAATTCCCCTCTGGAAGACTATTTCCCAACAGTGATACAAACAGACTTTTTTTTTTGCTCGTTTCCCTGGAAGCAGAAGAGAGCAGGCAGTGTCAATGACAGGATTGCCAATTAGAGGGACTTAGGATGGTTGACACAGGCTGCATTAACCCCTGCAGGCTTCCTGAGCTAAGAAATGACATCTTGCCGGGATCCTCCTTGTTCAGCAGGATTCCACTGCTTTCCAGTTGTGTGAAAATGCGCAAGCTGAAAGTTTAGACAACACTGAGAAGGTTGAAGGCAGAACAGGCAGCTCCAAGGATAGTTTGGTAGGGCTAATGGGATGCTGGTGAGACCGTACCCTTCAAGGCTGAGAAGCAGGAGCACCAGGAGAATCAGGCTCACCTTTCAGTACCATCCTTGCCTTCCTTCCCCATGGCACTGCTGTTCGAAGGGGAGTCTTTGGAGTGGTTGTCTTTGACAGAGGGAGATTCCTGCAAAGAGAAAGTGGTTTTTCATTATTACATGGGGTCCTGCACCACAGCCAGCCTTGCATTTATAGTCTGACTGCCTCTAAATGGCCCTTTACTGTAAATTCCTACAGAGCGGTTAAAGATTGATGCAAGTTAATGCCAAATGCCAGGAAAACAGTGAAGTTAATTAGACAGGAAATTTGGGACCTTCTCTGGAGACTAGTGTAATTAGTACTGTTTGCTTTTAACATTGTGAAATGATGCTGAAAGTTACAACACAAGTCAGCTGTTGCCTTGGATTTTAACCCTCTCATGACTGCATTATCCCTCTAGCTCTTCCTGATGAAATACACTTGCCTTCTGCTTTAAGCAAAACGGACACAGCCAGCTCTAAGCAGTTCATTTTCAGTTCCCCTCCTGGTCACAGCCCCCAACAGATCAGCCTGTCCTGGGTGGGGGGGTGGGATGCACTCTCCCATTCCTGCCTCCCTTCTCTCCTATCAGAAAAGGTTACGCAATGATGTAACGTCTCCACTTCACAATCCACAGCTGTGGAAATGAGGCTAATGCAAAAAAGCAGAACCATCTGAACCCATGGCACAGAACAGCAGGTAGAGAGCAAGAAGCAAAGATACAGCATTTTAAATTAGCCATTTATTGAAGAGACAAATAGCCATGAACAGCAAATGGGAATATTAACCTAACAGTGCTGGAGTTCAGAATTATTTAACGTTATGCAGCCTGAAACTTGCTAATTCAACCTACTGAACAGACAGGACTGAAATCAGCTCCACGCTACTCAATCGGCCTGGAAAACACACTGGTGAGTTTCCATTTCTTGGCGTCTGCAGAATTTTTCCAGCCTACGTCTGTAAAGCCCTTTGCTTCAAAGCTGAGAACCAGCAGCCCAAAAGGATGAACTTGCCTAGAGGTGTCTCTTGAAGGGAAGTGATGGGAGCACTATCTCTTGGCGTATTTAACACCAGCACGGATAAAAGTCTCAGAGACATCCTGTAGGAGATGTGCCTTCCAAGATGAGGGCAGGCAAAAAGACTGTTTCCTACGACCCTACAGGAAGACGGTACCTCCCTATGCTGGAAGACACCCTGTCTCGTCTAGGAAATAGCTAAGATAGGAGGCCTGAGTAAAGGAGGAAACAGCATCTGATTACAATGCTAAATCAATCACTTGGTATACAAATGGTGAAGGAGAAAAAAACCCCAAGCCAATTTAGAGCAAAAGGCTTTCTATGTTAAAACAGGGAAGCCAAAGCAGTTAAAAGAAGAGACAGCCTTGGTCGGGGTGCAGCTTTCTGGAAAGGAACCTCACGCAAGCGGCTCCAAACAGACAGCAAAGCGCAAACAGGGCAGGAAAAGCCGTCCCTGCCTCCTTCGGGGCTCACCGTGACCCTGAAAGCATCGCCTGTGCTCCACCCAGACCGGGAGGGATCCAAGCCTGCAAGCCAGGAGTGGACAAGCAGAGGGACTGAGGAAGCTGGGGAAGCAGGATGGGTGCAAGAGCTCCAAGGTGTGCAGAAAGAGGCTGGTGCCAAGCGTGTCAGCCCCGGTGTGAACTCCGCATGCACCAGGCAGCCCCTTCCCGGTGTCGGGCCCTCTCCAGGTTACTTACTCCTTCAGAGTGAGGGAGTTCCCCGTTGCTCTGGCCAGAGGAATACAGATTGACGTATTCACCCTCACCAGCCTCCTCGCTGGCGTTGTCACTCTAAGGGAGACAGGATGAAAGGAAATACGTGATGGTGCTCCCCACCAGCACTTAGCGTTAGCGAGAGAACGCGCCCGTGGGCTGGGAGGGGAAGCGCTCTCAGTGGCCGCTGTAACCTAACTGGGAGCCCTTCCTCTGGCTCACCAGCCAACACTGGCCACCGAGGCTGCACATGACCAGAAGTAATTATTTTCTGGTTCTTGAGGACTCTCCCCGAGGCCCTGAGCTGCAGCAGGACAGCAGCAGGCAGTGCTTTGCAAGAGCTGCCATGGACTCAACGTGAGGCTGCGAAGGTGCAATAAGCACTTGCGGATTTCATGGCTGTGGAAGCTGAGCATTCAGAGCTTGAGACACAAGGGCCTGTCCTACCCATGCTGTAGTCCTGCTGCCAAATGCAGATGAGCCCTGCAGCCCAGACGGTATCAAATGTATCATCCAAACTACGCCACAAGCACAGACTAAAGCCTTCATGCCAGGCTAAGCCAACCTCAAGGGCTTCTAGGCTGTAAGGAGGACCTAGCACAAGGAAGATGCAACAGCAAGGTCAGGTCTAAAGCGTGAAAACCTAACCGTTTACTCTGCAATCAGTGTCCCCCTTTCAACTTGGTGAAGAGGCAGGACTACCCCTGCACTGTGCTGACAGCCCTAATCCCATCAACTCTTCCTTTTGAAGCCAACAGAAGAGGCACTATCTTGAAAACAAGGTGTTTAAGAAAGCAGCTGTAATGTACAAACTTGCCAAGTGATGTGTAAAACTGGTCTGGAACCTTAAACTAGTTATCAGTGTGGGAACAGCGTTAGCCTAACTTCACCAACATGTGGCATTTAGCACCAGCGAGCGCTGTCACCAAGCACACAGCGAGGGCTGCTGGTAAATGGAAAGGGCAGGAGCCTGGAGAGAACAACAGGTTTATGCGCAGGAGAGATGGAGCTGGATGGCACCCACCGCTCCTGGGGCTCACAAGGGACTTCGGAGGGAGCAGGGCAGCACTCACCAAATCCTGCCCCAGCAGCAACTGCAGGATGCGAATCAATGCTAGGAGCCCATGTTTAGAAACAACTGAACTCAGAAAACACTCCTTTACCTTCCTCGGCTTTGTATTACAATTGCAGGAAGCTACAGCAACTTCTCCTCTCCCCTTCACCAGCATTTGACATTTTACGTTTCCTACGTATGTGCAAATGTCTTCTCAAACCTGCTGAGGTTGTTCTTTTTTTCTAGCCACAATTTTTATATTAAATTACCTCCCTGCAATTCACACACGTTTGGAAACCAGACTAGGTCACATCAAGCACGTATTAACACAAGAGACATTTTCTTTTTAAAAAAATAATAAACCCAGCCCTGCGTTAAGGTCCATCATCTCTTTGGATAGTCTCACCGAAGGCGTCTGGAGAGAATCAGTGAGAGAGGTTTCAGAAGGAAGGCAGACAGGAGCATTCCCGTTAAAGCTGCTCTCCTGAGAAGAGGAGTTTGGCACATCCACAGTGTTGGGTGACTGGCTGGCTGTGGCGGGCACCGCTAGGTCAGAGCTCTGGGATGGATGGACGGGCGGAAAAGGAGGGGTGGAGCAGGAGGAGGAGGTAGAAGAGAGGAAAGGAGGTATGGAGACTTGATTGTGAGGCACAAAGTCCTGGGAGTAGGACCTAAACACAGATTTGTACTGCAGGACGCAGGGACGTACAACACAAAAACAAGGAAGACGGGGAAAGGAATGAGACAGACAAAAGAAAAAGTAATTAGATAAGCAGTAGCGTAGCAGTGACAGCACAAGGCATTTCTAACAGAGGCAGCACCATTTTATCACCCACACACCGGAGCAGGAATTACTACCTGGGACACACCAGCCAGTTTTTTTCTCCGAGAGGCATGTTCTTGCACAAACAGCAGCTCGGCTGCTCGTCTCTCAGAGGGAAAGTTGGCAGTGGGATGCTCACCTGTAGGTATCCAGCCTTTGCTAGGCAGGGGGAAGCCTGCCCAGCTCAGCACAGCTAATGACAGTGACCCTGAAAACCACGTGAGTGGATGAAAGGATGTAAAAGCATACAGAAACCACCACTACGAGCAGGCTGGAAATATTTAGATAGAGAAAAGTATTCATAGCGCTTACTGCTTTTCTGGGATTTTCCACAGGATCCAAATTTAAGATGCTGTTTGCTCCAGCCCTGTAATTTAGCAGCTACTGTGTCAAGTCTGTTCCAGAACACACAGCTCCCAGGAAGGAGGGGCTGGATACTGTCTTCAAAGTTCCACTGAAGGATAAGGAGATTATGCTGCTTCTCTTTGCCATTTGAGAAACATAGGGAGCAAAAATGATAATTGCCCGCAGGAGTGATGAACTCCTTATCAAACCAATCCTTTAATGCAGTGCCTCAAAGAGTCAGCTGAAGAGATGAAAAGAGATCATCTGCGTAAAGCTTTATTTCACTATCTTTCCTAATAATCAGATTACTGTTCAGATAATATTAAAGAGGGTGCAGTGGGAATATATTGTGCCAAGAAAAACAAAAGCAACCCTCTGTCTTTTAACATCTGGTGCTTGTAAGATTTGCCGTCGGGGTAAGTCCAAAAGAAAGCTGACACCAAAACAAAATACAATAATGCTAAACCTGCTGGAGAGGAGTTTATTTTAAAACCTGTAGAGCTTAACCACTAGCGAGATCTGCTGAGGGGCATGATTTGATAGGTTTGGTTGGACCTGATGATCCGGTGGGTCTCTTCCAACCTGGTTATTCTATGATTCTATGATTCTGTGAAGTGGACAGAAGGAAGAACCACATCACCCAAAAAACTTCATGTTGAAATCAAGCTATAGTGGTCGCTCATTGGAGAGCTCTGCTGCAGAAGGATGGTGCGTTACAGAGCCCTCAAGAAGCACAGACACAACTGGCTAAAACCAGGCTGAAAAGTGACTCCGCTGCGATGTAAAAAGGAGAAGAGGACACAAAGGCATGAATTGGAGAATTCAGACTGCATTTTCTCAGGAGAGTAGAGCAGGTGACAAAAAAAAAAAAAAAAAGAGAAGCTTGGTCTGTCACCCGAGCTGCAGCAGAAGCATCCAGTTCAGCAGCGGGAGTTTATTTCTACATAGGAAATACGTGAGCTTAAAAATTTAAACAGCCTTGGGTCAGAAGCCTGGACAAAAAAAGCTTTTCCACTATAAAGGAAAGGAAACGTAAAGGTCAATGGCTAGACTTTACCTTCCACCACCTTAATCCTCGAGTGGTTGCCCTCCGCTGCGTGTGGAGTCCGGCATTGCTCTGGGTGTATTGCTGTGGCCCAAAACATATTGCAGGACATGATACAGACAGGCGGAGGGAGATGCTTTGGAAAGAGAGCTTAAAAGACTACTGAAAAATAATTAAAATGCAAATCCCTTCCACATGCCTGTGGCTAAAAGGAGACTGGCTCTAGGACAGGCTCCTCTCTTTCCTGCACATTTCTTTCTGGATGAGCAGCCCTGGCTCCAGGGACACTGTCAGCTTTTGGTGCTGCCTCAGTAACAATGACAAGTCTAATCTCTGTATTTACTTTCTGCCTGGATAAATGCTCTACATTTATTCATTTTCACTCGCACGGCACAAACCACTAAATCCCTCGTAAGACGCTAGGATCATGACATCACCTTGGCTCAGCAGATTCATTATTCCTGCCCCGTCTCCCTGGTATTTCATGATCTCACTGGTGCCAATACGCCAACTATTGCCCCAAGTCCCAGGCCAGACCCCAAAAAAGAACAGGAGCAAAGCTGCAGCGGCTCTCGAGAAGGCAGTCAACAAACTGATGTCCTGATAAAGAGATCCTCCGGTTCAGAAAAGGAACTTGCTCAATGGGACCTGTGTGCCAGCTCCCCTAGAGCTGAGCTTCCTGCACCCACACGAGAGAGCTGGCATGTGCTGTCCTTTGCTTTGTAGTTGATGGACATCTTCCACCCAGGAATCCCGAGGCGTTTTGTGTCTAACCTGCTGAACCTAGAGAAAAAGCCAGGCTTTTGTAAAGCAGCAGCGGAGCTCATGCAGGGCCCGAGTGAAAGGAAATTACTGTCCTAAATCAAGTCCCTGCGGGACAGGCAGCACCCTGTGAAGCTCTCACGCTGCGTGATGGTGCTGGCAGGGTTAGTTCAGGCCAAACTCCCAGCTCGGTGGCTGAGATGCTGCCTGCAGGCTGAGCTAGCAGCTTGGGGAGATGAATTGCTGCTTCTGGGGCAGGAAAATTTGCACGGCTTTTGCCTTGCATAGTTTCAGAGACATTAATCCCAATTCAAAGGCAACTTAGGCCAAAATAAAGCATAACATTGCATTATTTCTAGAAGTCTGAATGCAGATATATTTCTACTAAAAAATCTCTACACATTCATCTCTCCTCGGCCTCATCAATACACATTTCAACACAATATCTTGGCAAGAGATGTGTTGAAAATGCTGGTTTAAGGCTCAGGTAGCGGGTAAAATGCATTAATCTTCATTATGTGATCCATGAACAATCATTTAACGATGCAGACACGTTCTCAGCATGCTGTTAACAAAGGGAACAGTGCAGAGAAGCCTTTGGTCTGCTGGCATTAATTAGCCAGACTTCCAATCCTGTTGTAACACTGCATCTTGTAGAAAGGGAGCCAGGGAGCCCCCTCCTTCCTCTGGAGCCTGCAAGCAGCTCTGGAATTCCAGCTATGCAGCCGTGCTGGGACAAGAGCCAAGAATGAAGCATACTTTTAAAGAGGAAAAAAACACCCTGGAGAAGAGATGATGTCCATACGGCACCCATTCCTGCTGCTCCCTGGCCAGCCCAGCCCAGCCAGCAGCTGCAGCAGGAATTGCAGGGATGGCTTCCAGGGGATTTGGGTGTTGTACATCTCTTGGAAGCCCTATCATCTTTTAAAAGACGTGGAGTTTTTTTGGGAGGGGAGAGTCCATTCCTCAGAACTTTCACAAGCAAACTCATCCTTTTCTAGTCCTTCCCCCATAAAATCACAGGCAACAGTTTATCTGGAAACAAATCAGTGCTTGTTCTAATCTGCTTCTTAGAGGTTCCTTGCAGGGTCTGCAAGGCCTCAGTTATGGCTGTACTGATGCAAAGTCCTACTCCATTGCTTTGCTTTAGGTGAAGTACTTCAAAACAATCCCTGGAAACGCTAGGAAGCAGGATGCAACTGGATACTTCGAGAAAGGATGCTTTTCTCTTTCCAAACTCCAGCCATGCTGCCAGGCTCCCACCACAGGACCAGAAGATGGTCTCCCAGCACGAGTGATCCTGACCTATGACAGCAAACGGCCAACACAGGGAGATGAGGGAGATCCCTCTTCTGTCACCAGTACTGTGGATGTTAAAAAAACCCCCTTTCTGCCACTCGGGAAGTACTTCCACAGAGCATGCTTTGAGCTTAGAGCAATCTTGTCTCCTGTGAACAGCAGCAAGCTACCGTGCCTGGACTGGAACGTCTACCACACACCGTGACACGCAGAGGTCTTCTAGAGATGGCAACTTTCAATGCTTTCAATTTGCTGCCTTTGATTTTTGCAAGAGTCAATATTTTGTAACAGTTTTCCATCATTAGCAGCAGCGTTACTGGATGTCCCAAAGGTCAATGACATTATTACCGTTTATATGGATTAGATAGCAGGACATAAGCACTCTAATAGAAAACTTATTTCAAGAGTGATGCTTCTCTCCATTCACTAGGCATGGCTGATCACAAGTAACAGGGACACAGGGTGTTTATTCGCAGGGAGTCACTGGTTGCAAGTAACAGCAGTCTCCATCCTAAATTCAAAGTTGAATTCAATTATACGGCTGCCAGAGCATCTGCAGCATCAGCAGACACAGTCTTTACCTTTTAAGCACACCCTTCTCAGTTACCCCACAGATTTCTCCTGCCAAATTAATCTGCGATCCTGCCAGACACTCCCAGATCAGATAGAGCATCAGACTTCCAAAACACGAAGCTATCAGAGGAAAGGATCAATCTTTTAGATCTTCCCTGCTAATGCTATTGAGAGCAACACGGGCAACGTGCCAGAACTGGATGCTTAAATTCTAACAGCAGATAACTATGTTCACAGAATGCTGGGTGTTGCACCAAACTGCTACGCCCTAAGAACATAACTGTACAGGCAACTATTGGAAAAGACTTCCTATCTCATGACACAATGCCGGGCTTCCAGGTACTTTTGCTAATGAGGAAGGAAATGCTCCTACAATGAATGGCTGGAAACACAAGCTGCCAACGGAATGGCTTCAAGCACTGCCACAGGAAAGGCAGCAGCTCCTCATGCCTGAACGATTCTCAGCAAAGCCTCTGACCTGGCTGCACAGTTGACCTTCCCATTTTTAAGCAGCGGTTAGCACAGCAGTTGGATGGATGGGGCTTGCTGTTCCCTTGGGAAAGGGTCTCTTGGATTCTGCCTGAGGAAACAAAATCCAAACCTCTCCTTGAGTGAGAGAGATTCTTGTACATTCGTAAGATTTATTAACCACGCTATCTATAGAATCATAGAATAACCAGGTTGGAAGAGACCCACTGGATCATCGAGTCCAACCATTCCTATCAAACACTAAACCATGCCCCTTAGCACCTCATCCACCCGTGCCTTAAACCCCTCCAGGGAAGATGACCCAACCCCCTCCCTGGGCAGCCTCTGCCAGTGCCCAATGACCCTTCCTGTGAAACATTTTTTCCTAATGTCCAGCCTAAACCTCCCCTGGCGGAGCTTGAGGCCATTCCCTCTCGTCCTGTCCCCTGTCCCTTGGGAGAAGAGCCCAGCTCCCTCCTCTCCACACCCTCCTTTCAGGTAGTTGTAGAGAGCAATGAGGTCTCCCCTCAGCCTCCTCTTCTCCAGGCATACATCTCTCTTTTGAAACTACCAGAGAATTCAACTACAGTACCTACAGCTTCAACTCTTGCTTAGCTTGTAGCCAATAACACCGTATCTAGCAAGTAGATCTTTAAAAGGCAGAGCCCAGAGACATACACAAGGCTCCTAAAAAGTCAGTCACACAAAAACTGTGGTGAGTGTGACCTATGAAGTCAGCAGGGGACTGTTTAGAGACCTGCACAGGGACAGGTCGTGCTCCAATTGAAAGAAAAATGTATAAACCACTGGAAGAAGTGGTTTTCAGAAGCAGGATTCAGTGATGCCAGCATGCAACAGCACTATTAATACCACCATTTAAGCCTGCTGTGGGCACTGGAAACAAACACAAATGTGGAAGGAATGCTAAACAGGAAAGGCAAAACAATACCTAGAACTCAGCAGCTGGTTAAATGGATGCAAATCTTTTCATCCCACTTCTCTCTGCTCCAAATTAAGGAGCCAAAATCTGTTTAAGACAGAAATGAACTAACACACTACGATTTCCCAGTCCTGGCTTGATCAAGGTTCCCACCATCAGATCACCACATGAATCAAACCTGCTTAGTCTGTGCCGAGGGCTGGAGCTGCGGTGTTGGAAGTGAGATTGGAAGTGAGCAGATTGGAAGTGAGCTATGTGAACAGGGCGAGGCGGGGAAAACATGCAAAGCACATGTCTGCACTGAGTGGCTTTAAACACTTATCTGACCCTCCTTTTCCTGAACATATATTAACACGCACACCAGAAAGTGAAACAGTTGCTGTGAATTTTCTGTGTGCTTGCTCCATTTGCTCAAGAACGCTAGGAACAAGTGAGAACAGCAGCGCTGAATTGGAGCTTTCATGAGGAAATCGCTTGCGCCTTCTGCTGGAATCCAACAGCCAATTTGGTTTCTGGAAAAGTACTGGAAATGTTTCTTAAAAAGAAACCGTAAGAAAACCCAGCATTTTGAGAAAGGCAAGTTATTTCTCCATAGTGGAGGATGCAGCCAGTTTCCACTAAAGGCATGTACATGCCTTGGAGAATAAACTGCATTCCTTGTTTCAGTGAGGAAAACGCTCCTAGCTGTGACCAAATGCAAGACTTCCTGCAGCCTTTGGTGCAAAACGTGTGGGTAGATCGCAGCAGAGCTTGTCACTGGACTGATATCCTCTATCAGTGCAGAGATTCCCAGCTGCTGGGAAGCAATGAGATGTGATTCCAGCCCCTTGGCTAACTGCCCACCCATTTCCAGTTAACAACACAAGGAGTTAATGAAACAAAGGACAGTCCCTCTGTCTTCACAAAAAGAAGGGAGAAAGATGATCAGCTAGAGAAAAGCTACTGCCAACCATTACCAAGGAGGATGCTTTCTTATTGCATACCTCCTTTCCCACTGTTTAGCAACGGAAAGTACTTTCAAAAGAGATGGGAATCCCTAAAATGACTCTTGACAGTACAATCCAGTTGCCCCACTGATGTAGGATTTAACAGTTTAGTCAGTTGTGCATGGAGTGGGCAAGAAGATGCTGCAGTTCCTTACAACATCAGCCCACACCACAAACACGACCCTTGCTGGCACAGAGGCCAGATGCGAATCAGACTCAGTGAAAAACAAGCTCAACGTTCCAAACCTACGAGGTTTGATCCAGTTGCTCAAGATCTGCCTCTATCCAGTAAAAGCTATTACCTCTGACACAATTTCCTGCAAAGAAGGGAAAAGTACGGTTAGAGGGTTGACAGAGCAGTGGTGGCTTCTGGACTGTAGCAGTGTCTGCAGTGCTGATCAGAAAGAAAACCGGTTCTAGAAAAGAAATCAATACATTAAAAATTAAAAGAGTAAAGATGCAAGAGTCCTTTTCAGCCCCTTAAATCAGTAGAAAGGCATCAGCCCTTCAACTGGAGCACAGAGCCAATGGGCCAACATGTAAAACATGGTTTAGGTTTGGCTTTCCTGCTGCCTGCACGTGAACAGATGGATACCATGACAGGTCTTCCCTCTAGGATTGACTCCTGCTGTCCACCCTAGATCTCCAGGGAAGGAAAAAACCACATGGCCCTTTTTGGAAATTGGTTACGCTTGGCAAACCTGCAACGCCTTGCTTACGTTGGGTCAATGGACAACCATTCCATTTATCAGCTCTGACTTCCTGGTATTGATCTCAGGAGGTTTTAGCTTCCTGTACGGAATTAACGTAGGAGACATCATTTTAAGAGACTGGATAATCACCACTGATATTCGGGTAAATGGGAGCTCCTGCTCAGCTGGCTGGTGCATGAAAGGTGTGCTCTCCCTAGCATTCACTCCATGGCTGGGGCCGGTGGGAAGTTAATCCTTGTTTTTAACAGGTTTATTGCTCACTCGAGTGGCCTTTCTTGGGTAAGAGAGGAAAATATGAAGACATGAGAATAAAAGGAGCAGAGTGGTGTGCTTGAAGTGTTACTAGGGATGCTCACAGCATCCCTCGTGTGAAACCACACGTCTTTCCTGCCAATGCTGAGGAACAGATCGCAAGAGGGGCTCCGGTCTTTCTTGGCGCTGAAATGCAGCGCGTCACCCTGGGTGTGATCCAAACCTTGACAGCTGTTTCACATCTCTGTCTTATTAGGGACAGGGAAAGGGGATAAGCCGTGGTTACGGTATTACATGGGTCAGCTATGATGCATGTAAGGACATCGGTATTTTGCAGTGTGGAGACAAAGAGATACTGTCATAGCGAAAATCTCATTTTTGCCTGTGAAAAAATAGACCAGCAGAGTCATGAGCAACTATGAGATTATCATAATTTAAAGGCATTAATGGAAAAATCCCCATTTTTAATTCAGCTTATTTCCTTTGTGCATTTGACACTGCACCGCCTAATTGTCCCCATTGTTCCTCATGCTCCAGCCATTTATTCGCCCCTCACCATACCCGTGTATAAACAAGTAAGGATTTTTTTTAATGAAGTTTTAACATTTCAGAAAATAACACATTCACAATAATGTAGTCGAAAGCAAGATAAGAACAGGCTAGAACAATTAACTAGGGAGTAACCATTTAATCTAATCAGGGCGCTTTTTTAAATGAAAGTGCCTGCATATTTTTAGAACATTAGGCTATCATATTAATAGCTTCTCAATTAACAAAAATAGTGAAGTGCTTTTTCTTGGTCTTACAGTTCTGTGGTTTGCTTGCAGTGATCCCTACCAAACAAGAGAGCTGCACAATTCAGAACTTTCACGTTACTTCAGATTTTATACCTGTTTACCACAAATTTTTGCAAGAACAAAGCCTTCCACATCTCAGCCTTTCTATTTCTGCAGCAAAACTATTAAGCTGCTTTCTCACACAAATGGAAGCCAAAAGCTTTAACTCATTGCTCGTGAAGTACAGCTACTTGTAAAGTACTTGAAGACTTTCTTCTTCTTTGGACCCACAACTGTCACTAGTTTTTAGAGAATGATTAAGTGTTGAAATGGAAAGGCAGCAGTGGGAGGACTCCATTTTCAAATATTTAATGCTAAACTAATTGAAGAATCCTGAATTTCTCAAGTCTTGTCTAATAATTTCTTCTCCTGAAGAAGTCTAATTTACTGAGCATTCAGGTCACTGTTAAAAACCAGCCTATTCTCAGTTGTCATCGCACGGCAATCAGAGCATAACCACATCGTTTTACATGCAAACGAGCCCCATACTGATGAGTTGTTGGAATCTCATGGTTAGATTTAATTTCATTACATTAACACTTTGTTATGACTACCACTTAATTGAAGCAGCTGATTTAAGCAGTGCTTTAAGCTTATTCTAATTTTGATTTAAATAATTCTCAGCCCCTCCTGCCGTTCTCTCTTCAGACTGTTCACAAGTGCTGGAGGACAGAAAACCTTGTTCATCCATCAGCAAACCTTACGAGCTTACTGAGCTTGTTTGGGATCACGGAGACGTGATGGGAAGCAGACAAGCAAACACAAGATGAAAGATCTGGTAGAGGTCATTTTATAGGAAAAAAAATAAGGTGCTGCAGCCACTGTTCCATCCGTTAGACTAAATCCATGTATTCTGGGGATGACATCTCATTATTTCTCCGAAGGCCAGATTCACACAGCAGCCTTTAATTGACTCATCCACATCGCTGACATTATGTAATGGAACCAAGTGACTTTGCAGCTCCGACGTGCAGCCTGGTGGACGCGGAGGTCAGAGGAGCGAGCCCGGCCACACAGGCCAGCTCTCCTTCATCACTCCCTTGCCACAAATGTCACTGCCAGGTTGTATATAAAGTAACGAAAGCCACAACTCTCCCGTGTTTCATTCAGTAAGATTTACACACAGTTTTTCTCACTTGGCTGATCACTACATGAGTTCAAAATCCCCCCCAAAAGACCCTTTGCCTTTACCTGTAACCAAGAGCGTCAGCACAGAATTTGCAGACAAGCATTTCACCGACATAAATACGCAGACATGTTAAAGTGGAGAAAGCAACTCACCGAGTGCACAGGAAAGGAGCTGTGCCGGTTGAGAAAGGAGTTAGAGACTGACATAGTGAGGCCCTGAGTGGCACCGCTGTCCTCGGGGGTGAAGGGCACTTTAGTTTGCTGGACACAGTAGGAGACAGGAGAGAAAGAAGAGGCAGCATAGGAGGCCTGCTGAAGAGGGGGAAGAAAGCAAGAGACAGAAGACACAAAGAAAGAGAGCACAGAAAAGGCTATGAATAAAGGATAAGAAAAAAACAATGCATATAATGGCTTGCTAAACAAACAGCTATTCATACAGTTCATCAGAGGCAGACACACCAATATGCCTTTCTTGAGCTCAAGAGGCACAATAAAAATCACCGTTCAAATCTTCTTTGTTTCACAAATCCCTTAAAAATAAACTCCTGCCTCCCCCTTCCAGGCCGCCCATGGACAGCTGCTGCAGGGAGAGACAAGCTGTTCCTCGCTGCCCTCTTCTCCTCCTGGTGTGAAGGGCAGATGCCCAAAGGAGGAACCAGCTGTTTCTTCTGGCTGTTAAGCAGCTGCCTCTCACAGATTACTATTTTTTTGTGGCAACCTGCAGACCTGGTCTTCCCAGTGTGATCTGTATGCCCTCCCTGATACTGTGAGACATTGGAAAACGGTGATGTCCAGCTGTTTTTTTCAGTCCAATCCAAAATTATATCGCTTTTGCACAAGAGGGAGATACTACACTGTAAGTAACAAATACTATTAAGGAATTTCTCCTTAATCCCACTAAGTCTGAGGAGCCTGAGGATGCTATGGTATGTGTAGGCTTTCTCAGCTCATCTGGTTGAATATAACGTACAATGTTTCATAAATAAGCTCTGAAGCTCACAAGAAAGAATCTCCTCATTATTATTTCATAGAGGAGTCCATCCAGCAAAACTTGCCTGCTGCTACAGCAGCTGATGCCCAAGGGTGGGAGGCTGCACTTGAAGAAACCTTCACTTCAGGGGAACGACAAGCAATACCTTGATGGTACCAGCTTGCAAAACTACAAGAACGCCTAGAAGGCAAACCAGTGACATCTTGACTGCCCAGATAATGATTAAAAGGCAGCAAAGAAATGCTTCAGCTGACAAATTCAGAAAAAGGAGCAGAATTTTCCTTTTACACGATGGCTACAGTAAATGTGTGCTTTACACACCCTCGCTCATGACTGTGTAGACCAAGTCACCACGGGAAACTACCTCTGGAGCGTAGCCACCTCTGGGAGAAGGAGGTAGGGTAAGGGACTACAAAGTACAAGTGACAGTGCAAGTGTCACACTGACAAGGCAACAAGGTGGCTCTGGAGAACTGCCTGCTCCTTCAGAGACGAGTCCTGTAGACTCTTCAAATGTCCCTGCAAACCAGATGAGACACGGGCGTTTAAGGTCTCACTCCTACAA
This sequence comes from Phaenicophaeus curvirostris, assembly GCF_032191515.1. Lineage (NCBI taxonomy): Eukaryota > Metazoa > Chordata > Aves > Cuculiformes > Cuculidae > Phaenicophaeus > Phaenicophaeus curvirostris. The sequence continues at coordinate 8,309,204 of NC_091411.1, forward strand.
ATAGTGCACAACACTCAGCTTAGCTTAGCCAGAAATGTTACTTATCTTTCCAGGACTCCTACCTGCATCACAGGAAGGTAGTTATGCAAATTTCCAAATTAGAGTTCTCAGTTGCTTTTCTCACTTGATTAAAAAGTAACACCCTGGGACAGTCAAACTTTAGCATAGAGAACATGAAGAAATATTGCAACAGTCACCCTCATGATGATAAGATCATGGCTCTGTTCCCACATCTCCTCCTGCTTTGTTAAAGCCACAGGCAAGTTATGCTAGAATTTTTTTTAAACAGAGCAAATCAGATAATTCATATAAACAAACCCCCTAAGGTTGGAGTTAAAACAACCAAAAAAAAAAAAATAAAGGAAGACCCTTAAAAAGAAATAGGACAAAATCCCAGCAGCACTGAGTTGGAAACAAAACTGAGGCCAGGATTTCATCCTCCAAATGGAAGATGACTCTTGATATGCTGTTAAACCCACTGCCCAACACGTATGCACTCGTGCATGTGCCTTTTTGCGCTGACAGTCTGGGAGGGCCAGCAGAATGGTGAAAACCAGATAAAATCCTGAATCACAGAAGGGGACTAATGTGGGGAAAACATGCACGAGTTAAATAATGGCTATACCAAAGTTCTGTGGCTCTGGCAAAGACTGAGCCATAAAAGCAGTTATTATGCTTAAATGGTTATTATTAGTGGCACCCTTGACAGTAGTTTCAAAACAGCATTGGGAACAAAAGTGCAGCAATCTCCTGAAAATCATGTTGCCCAGCGTGTCAAAATCTTCAAAGCAGTTGTCATTACACAAGCCTGTAGTCTGGCATAGATTCAGTCATGCCGTGTGGAAGACAAGAATTTCAATTTTAGGGCATTTTAGGACTTTAAGAGCTTATAGGGAACAGTTCAAACACTGGGTTAGAGAGGAGCTCAAAGCAGACGATGCAAAATGCCTAAAACCATGTCAACAAGATGACAAGGAGCGTAATGTGGTAACACCAACGAGACATTCTGCCACCACCACAGCCTGTCAGAAAGAGGAGCAGCAAGAACACAGCTGCTGCAGAGAGGCTGATGTGCCCTGCTGGGGAGGGCACCGCGGATGTCACTCACCAGCTGCCGCTGTTTCGGTGGGAGAGCAGGAGGAGGTGCCAGATCTTGAGATGGGTCTATGCTGATAAAGGAGTCATTGAAACCATAGACTTCCATGAGGTGCTTGTTCTTCTGCTGGTAGATGTGTTCATTCTGAGGGGTCTGGTAGAACATGGACGGTTGTGGCTCGGAGTAGTCTTCCACAAACTGCATATACGCCATCACTGCAAAAAAAAAAAAGGTCACATCGTTGCTCCTGTAGCTGCAACAAGCAGGCAGGGTGCTCATTCTCAAAACAATTTAAGGCCATGGCACTTGCTGCAGGCCAGGAGCAGCAAGGCATCGACAGGTAACTCACATAGGCAGCTGACGCTCTCCTTGCAGGAGAGGATCTGAATATCCCATCCCACAAGCCAGCACACAACAAATATCATTACAGCCCAGACACACATCTGATGACAGTTTAAGGTTAGCAAGGTCTGCTTCGTACTGGTTAGTGAGGTCTCCAAACAGCTACTTGAGAAGGCTGATCCACTGACTCTTAGACCAAATCCCTTCCCTCCTGTTGCCCATGGCAATTTGGAGAATATTTCTCAACAGCTGATGCCCAAAGTCACAAAAAACCCAGAGTAACTACAGTCTGCTTTCTAGGAGGCACAAACCGTCTTGTACAAAGATGTAATCTTGACAATATATCTATAATAATTCTTGTCTCATATCTGCAGTCAGTAGGATTTCTAGAATGAGGAGGCTTACAGCCTTTCTCCATTCTAGCAAGCTGATAAAACTTATCAGAAAACACTTACCTGCGAGACTGGGTGTACCTCTCCCTCAGCTATTTCTATGCCACTGCCAACGTTGGCTCAAGAGATTTACCTTTTAAAAATACTGCTGACCATGCTTCCCTACCTCTGTAGCTCTAATCCAACACCGTTCGCTCCCATCCCTTTTTAAAGCATCTTATCACTTCCAGTTTTTGAATCCAAACGACGCAAAAGCTTTTCTGAGAGGTGGTTCAATGGAAATAATAAATGGGATCAAAGCTCATTTAGAGGACATTTCCATCTGTACAATACCCTTCCAAAATCTATGAAGAAGCTCCCACAGGTCTGCCTATGCAGCTCCGACAGAGGATTAGCAACTGCTGCAATATTTATTGTTGGAGGGGGAGAATGACACCCAGTGTCATAGAAAGATTACAACCCCCTCCACTTATTAGGGATCAGAAGCGTATGTAAAAAATGTAAAATGAATGAAGAACTCTCTTCTATGTACCTGAGAAAAGGAGCAACACATATATTTAAAGGACTAACCAAGGCCTTTTTGTGAATACGCTGTCATGCACAAGGTACTCTGTGATCATCCCTCCCTTCGTCCTGATAAACAAGCAGTTGTCAGATTTTGTAAATCTGGTCATTAGGTGGCAATTATTCAGCTTCTGTTGGCATTTCAGTCGTACAGCTGAAACGAATGGATGACTTCAGTGAAAGCTATAAATACAACGACCACAATGCAGTATTTGCACATCGTGAAGGCAGTTCCCACAGTAGCTGCAAGGCAAAGCCCTCTGTTCACCTGCCAATGCAGATCTACGGGCCAGCCTATTTCAAACAGGATGCAGCCGTGCAAACGTGTTGGCAGGAAGGAGTTGCTTTGCACCTGTCTTTTGCACCTTTTTTCAGATTTCCTCTAATATTTTAAACTCCATTTAGCAATGGAGCTAAACCAGCTGCTCGTTCTCACAGAATGACATCCCTTCTCCAAAAAAATAGAATGAAGGGAGAAAAAAAAAAGGTCAAGTGCAGGAAACCTCAGCTGATGGATTTCAATCCTGACCGGTAACACCTGCTGTCCCCATCCTGTGACCCCACATGGTGCTGCCAGTGGACAACCTGTTCGTGTCCCACAGCACCGCCAGCTCCTGCCCAGCTCTGCCAAGGCTGCTGCAATCCTGACCTCCAATACCTGCTGCTCCCCGAGCCTTGCTCCTCTCCCTCCCCCACTCGTCCTCCTGCCTTCCCAGCACCACTTCACAGGTCGAAGTCCCTTCCCTAGCTGGTTCAGACCTCTCCTCTTTGAAGGGAACGTGACAATGGTTTCAAACTGCACACACACGTGTGTTGGTGTGTGTTTGTGCCTGCTCATCTGCTGGTGTCATCACTCATGCTAAAGCCAAGGTCAAATTTGCTCATGCACATGAATTTCAGCTTAAGTCCTAACAGTGAAAAGAAGCATATTCTGGTCATTTTCTCATATTTGAAATCATAGCGAAGGAGTCTTCCTGTGAGAATCACTCAAATACCATTTTCAAATACCGGTGATGCAGTTGACTAATGTACTTCTTCTAATAGCTGTGCCCTGAAAAATGCCTTGGTATCATACAACAATTTTAGAAGACAAGATCTAAAGAAGCTTCATGGAAGACATTTCTCTAGCAGCAAAAGTAAACTAAGGATCGAAACTCCTTGGAGAAGTGCAGAGGACAAGAGCCTCAGGGAAGAGGGCGCATTTTGAGAGCTCATCAACCGAGTAGAACAGAAGCCAAGATCACTCTTGGCGGTCCTGGTATGACATAGCAGACATTCTAATTCAGACCAGCCCCTCACGTGGAGTTACCTACAAAACCAGCGCTTCACTTGATGTCCAGATCTGAGAACACCACTCCGGACTGATAGCTGTGAGTTCCTGGGTTCTGCATGACACTACAGCTCAGGAAGTGTTGCTGGAAAGGGTATCACATTAGGCACTTGTGTAAAATCAAATTACTGTCACTCAGGGTAGTGAGCCTGAATGCTGCTGAGAGCCTTAACTCAATCTGCGAGGGCATAATGAAGAGCTCTTTTATCTCAGCTCTTTACGAGGCTGATACATCCCATCGCAGCTCCCCTGTCTTGCTTGTTACAACTAGTCCTGGGCGGGTGAGCATGCCTCTGCTCCTGCTTTGTCTTCTCTGTTTTTAAACAAAGTGAAAACCAGTTGGGAGGCTGAAATACAAACCTGGCTCAGGAGCAGAGACTGCAGAGTGCAAATTAAAACGGACATCATTAAAACGCTGCCAACCATCAACAGGAGAGCAAGGAAGCAGGACCACTCCTGAGACTGCTGTTTGCGAAGGGCCTGCTCTCCCCCTCTCACTCCATCCCTTCCCCTCTCTGCTGTGGTATTTAACGAGGCAGAAATTTAAAAAGCAGATGGGAAATTACATCACCAGCCCAGATCAGGCTGCACGCCCTGCAGCGACTCCGTACAGAGGGAGGGACGGGGGCTGCAAGCACCACGGTGAGCAGCTGGGGTGGGGTGACGGAGTCTCAAAGCAGCACCCCAGGAGAGAGGGAGGTGAGAGAGAGAAACCTCTCCCATTGCAGCACCATGCCCAGCTCGTGTCAGTTCTGAGCCCAGACAGAAAACATCCGAATTAGAAAAAAAAATTAAATCTCAGACTGAGGCTAGGAACGCTTTCCCAGCAATCTGCTCACAGAGCCTCGGCTGTCATTTCTGAAGGATTTCTATCACACAGCAGTTCTGCACACATGGCAGAAGTCACAGGTATCGCTTGGAGTGTGCCAGCAGCACCCGAGCCAGCTTACCAGGCAGCTGCAGGTCCTGGAAGTTGCAAGGAATGGCTAGAAGATAATCAGCAATAAAGCGTATCTGCAATATAGGCGAGGCGTAGCAGTACCTGATGCAGAGAACTCGCTGAAGGTCCAGCCCGACTCCTGGCACCGTGTCAGCAGTCTGTGTTACAACTGGCCCCAAACAAGCGCAACAGGTACGTGTGCGTGTGTAAGAGCCAAAATAATGGAAATACTTAAGCTATATCGTGCATCAACTCACTGAAGAAGTCAAGGTCAAATAAGCCAGTCAGTCTTTGCTGTCACCTCTGGGAGGAGAGCTGTTTTTCAAAGAGCTCGCATTATCCGCTGGCTAAGCCCAGACTGCCCTCAGCGTGGTTCCTGCAGTTAAATACCAGCTGCTTACAGGGCACCAGGCTTCATTTTGTTCCCACTGACAGGGAGGGAAACATGAATAAGTACCTCCCTTCTACTTTGCAAGCTGTTTAGGGAAACGATCTTGTTATTTCTGACTCTGGGCTCTTCATGGCAGAAGCTGCTTCCTATCTGTGTCTTGTAGAGTAGGAGCATGATGCCGGTGCTCAAGCAGAAATCTGGAGTGATTTGCCCTTAGCACAGTACCATTATGCTTAGAATGCAGTAAAATAACAATAATTCACGCCAGACTAAAAGTCTTCTCACTCGTCTGTTTAAATTATACAAAAGCCAACTCTTGGAGGTCCCTCTGAGCACAGCTCACAGCAATCCACATGGTTAACTCAAGCAGGATCTGCAGCGTATTATCAATAAAAAGACCATCAAAGTCTCTGCTGCAACTTCTCCTGCCAGCTATCAAAAGATGACCCACAACAAAGGGACAACAACCGAGTTCCATCTGTGAGAGGCCTGGATCTTTTTAATGAATGAACGCATCTCCTCTGCATCCCAGGAGCTTGTTGGGGTTGTGGAAGCTACACTGTCTCACCTATGCGATTACACAAGAATATCTACATGCATCAGCCTCCAGGCAAAAAAATCCTGGGTGCTATCACACAGCCTGAGTAATGTTTTGCTGCCCTTTTAATGTTAAAAATAAAAGTAAAACTAACAACCACAGATTTGTGGTGTGATATACTGTGGAGCAAAGACAATCTAAAACAAGTTCTCAGTGTCACGAGTGCAATTAAAAAATCTGCAGCCCCCAAATACTACTAAAAGCTTTGCAGCAAGGATGCTTTATCAAACCATCAGAGCTGACAACACGTTAGACAACGGCTTCTACCTTTCCTAACAATGCAATCTGATCAATACTCTGAGCTTCTGATAGTGCCGGATGACAGATGACAATTAACTCTATTCCAACATCAAACAAAATTCAAACACAAGGCTTTGGTATAGAGGTTAAAAGTGTGCACAGGCAATAATGGAGAAGATAGCTTTTAAAGTTGTTGTTAAGTAACTCCTTGGTATCTCATATGACAACAGAAAACAAAGACATGAGGCTTAAAGTGAAAAGCAAACAGCCTGGGTCTCTTTTTCAACTGTCAAATTGCCTCTTACTCAAGATTCATGCAGACGTCTCCCCCTGCTACAGCTGCCTATGTGCACAGAGGTGCATTTCCCTTTATCCATCCCAGCCCGCGTGGTATCAAACCACCTGGCCCCAGCCCTAGTTCTTAATATGTGGAGCCCCCAAGGGCCTGATGCTACAGTAAGAAGGTCCTACGTCACACCCCCTTCCAGCTGGTACTGCCAGGGAGTATTTTGAACAGCACAAGCCATAACAAACAGCCCTGGCTATGCCCTGTGTCATCATTGATTTCCTTTCTGGTTTCTACAAACAAAGATCTCGCCTCCTTTTTAGCTGCTTGCAGTATCTTTTAGCTGCTTCCTTACTAGAGAGAGATAAGAGCGATTTCCTGTGTATGGGGACACCGAACTCCAGGACGCTGACTTTCAGGTGGCTGAAGCCCTGTGGCTTTATTAAAATCCCCCAGGATTACAAACGTGGACCGGTCCTTCAGGGATAGCAGGAATGCTTTTAACCAACGCACGTTTTAAAAAAGCGATTGGCGCAATGAACAATCATAGAAATGGACCGAATCCTAACCCTGCCGCAGGACACACCAATCTCATTTCCACCTTGTTCTCTGCGAAAAGGCTACAAACTGCAGAAATGAGTCAGAAGGCCAAGTCAGCACTTTGGAATCAGCTCTCTGCTGGGGCTGTGAGCTATACAACACAACACTCTTCATCCAGATCTCGTATACGCTACCTCCTCACGCAACGTACAGCTGCAAAGCAAAGCAGTGACTAGCACAGAAGCCTCTGCTGGATCTCACTACGTACTCCACAGCCTTAATTGGCAGAGCAGTATGGCTGCTTTTTTGGCAAGAGGATTCACATGTTTTCAGCCATGAACATTAAGGAAATCAGAATGAGGCCATGAACTTGAGTCACAGTCAGCCCCGATGTGCCAGGAGTCTGGCTGGGGATGGCGAGCCTTCGCATTTAGAGCCTGCTCATTTTAACGATGTGGGAAATTCTTAGGCATCCAAAGGAAATGAGATCCTGTAGCAAAACAGTGGTACTGGACACTAGGTTAATAGTGTTGTCGTGCACAGCTATGTAGGTGACTGTGTTCCTCTTGCCAAATAACTGCTCAGGCAATGCTTGGCTTTAGATGGAAAAGCAGCCCTTTCCCCAAGCTCTTAGAGAGTATCCAGTTCTTACCCGCAGTGGGAAAATATTCATAAAATGGGGGCAGTGGGGAAGGAATGGATGTAAAAAAGGGAGGATAAACCAGGAAGACCTAGAAAGTAGAGTGCCTCAAAGCTTTACACTTGGGTAAACAGAGAAGTAGAATGTTCTCACTGCAGTAATGAAGACACTGCATGATGTCAGCTCACCTGGGCCTGGATCGTTCCTGGTACCAACAGTCACTTCTTGCCCACTAAATGACTGACATTTCCCCCTTCCATGCCTTTGGCACTGACTGATTTTGACACCCGGCCTCATCAGTGAGAGGCCAGTACCTTGGGGTCACCATTAATAAGTAGTTTTCAGAAGCAAGGGAAGAGGAAAGTAAAACTAAAACCCAAACACAAAAACTTCCTTACTGTGTTTGTTTTTCTTCTCTGGCAGAGGTGGTGGCTTCTCCGGGTCACTGTTAGAATCTGGAGCAGGAAAGTCAGCAATGAATTCAACTGGTGCTGAAGAGTTTCCTTGCTGGAAGGGCAAAACAGCAGCAAACGGCGTGAAGGGTACTGATGGGACAGATGCTGCATTCTGCATGTCATCCTCTGAGATGTTATCGTATTGGGAAGGGTGCCTCTCATAGGAGACCCTGCAGCCTGAATTATCTGAAGTCTGAGAGGCTGCGCTCCTCCTCTTCTTTTCTGGCAAAGCTGGAGGAGTCTCTGTTGGCTGAGCTGCTCCTGAGAGGCTGCAGAATTCAAGTGGAGGAGAGCTGCCCTGCGGAAGCTGGAAAGTATGTCCATGGAAAGGGGAGCCAGACTCACCCGAGGACTCTGGCAATGGGCTGAGGATACCTGGCACCTGCTGAGGTATCTGATCAGCGTTTGAGAGGTCCTGCTGCAGGAATTCATAGTCCGGATCATAGTGATCTGATTGATCTGGTTAAACACAGAGGTCAGGAGAAACATGCATTAGTTTCACTGTTCAGTCCTTCTCAGTTCTGCCCCTCCCATTCCATCAGTTAATTAATCAGTTCATTTAAGCAGAGTGGTACTTCCTTGCTGCAGGGAGTCCAGCCTTAATCAAACTCTTACCATTATTTCTTTACGTTAGCAAACAAATGACAAAAAATCCACTGGTAGACCACTGCAGAAATTATTTATACATCATATTTATATCTTTGCTTTATTTTCTTTCCAAGTATGTAGGAATAACATCACTTCAGCCTACCAATGTCTGCAGACAAGGCTGAAATCAACAAAACATTCCACTTGAGAGCTGAGTAGAGTTTGAACACAATCATCTATAACTAGGGAAACACATTTCCTGGGGCTTTTTCCTATCTGACAGAATATAATTCTGCACAGAACCGCCTGCAGTAACTACAAGATGACAGTTGCAAGCACAATCCATTTACTTCTGCATCACAGCTACGACAGCTCCCAAACGAGAGCGGTGGGGGCTCCTCTAGCAGCCCTGGACAATCCCCTGCTTACCTAACGTTTCACAGCTTGTGTTGCGGGAGCACTGACCACTGTCGCGGTCCAGAGAAGAGAGCTGCTCATCAGACTTGCTGAGTTTGCCAATGCTACTGCACGGCGAGAGGCGAGGAGACTCCCCCCCATAGGAGTGGCTTCCGCCCGACAACCTTCTCTGGGCATAGCAGTCCACATCAAAATCCTTAAGCAAAAAAAAAATAAAAATCAAATCACTGTCATTTCTTGGCAGCTCGCTAGCAAGCAAGAAGCAGCTTGAGAAGCAAAAGTCTCACAGCTGCGTTAAGAAAACCAGGAGGGGAGGGGATCAGTGCTGCTAGCCCTCTCCAGTTAGACACACTCATCAGGACCACAGAAAAACACCTCTGATTTGGTAAAGGGCCCAGGCCAGGGAGCTCTGTGTGCTCTTGCTTTCAGGCCATGTGTGCTGTGACCCATCACTGAGATGATGATTGAGTTCCTCACCACGACGCACACCTGATGACTGCTTGTCACGCTGCTGATAGCAGGTAACCAGACTGCAAGATTTCACATTAAATAACTGGGGCTTTTACAAGTATTTGGTTAGCCGAGGTGCACGCAAAGGGAAAATATGCTATAGTGAGATCAAGCTATTTCTATTTCAGAAATCACCTCAAGCTCATCAACCTACGAGTGAACCCCTCAAAGTATTCCCAGGGCTGTAACCGATGTGTGATTGTACCAGTAACCGTAGAACTGCCGCAGCTTATCTGGGTCAGCCAAGCGACAGCAGAGGCTCCCTAAGCCAGAGCTGAGGCTTTGGGAACAAGGACAAGATTCGATTTTGGTGCAATTTAAGATGACTCAGGTCCTCCCTGCTGAGTTAGTAAGTTCCTGATTGTGTAGAGCAAACCCAGTCACCATCTCATAAACCCTAGACTAGCACAAGGGATGGAATAGGATTAACATTCACAGCCCCAAGTTTTCCATTTTTCTACAGATTTCCCCAAAGCACCAGCAGTAGCCAGAGCAGTTGTTCAAGCTACTCCTCAGGCTAAGAGAAGTCTGTGACTGGATGAAGAAAATCTGATCTCAATATGCCACATCGTCCCTTGGCCTCTAAGCACACTTATCTCTGTAAGATCTATTCGACACAGCAACACTCAACAACTCGCATCGTCACAGTCTGCTACAGCTCAAGGCAACAAAGTTTAAGCAATTTGTTCATTAAATCCAACAGCATTGTAAAAAAATTAAGCTATTCAAATTATTTATTATACTGACGTTCCTGCTGCTAAAACTCCCGCTCCAGATCTCTCCCGTACAGGGCTGTTTGGGACGAGCAGAGGTGTGCAGGGAACTGCGCAGCTGCAGGTCACAGCATCTCTAAGTTCTTGCTACAGATCACAGCACGTTTCCCTTGGCTTTCACAAAGGGTTTACGTCATTACCTGTCTGTTGATTCCAACAGGTAAGCTGGACCCACTGGTGGCTCGACTCATGGGGGCCACAACAGCCACTCTGGTTGGGGAAGGTGCCGACTGCCGCTTTTTAGGGGGCAATGCTGGTGGAGGGCTGCAAGACACAACAGATACTGATGCTTCCATTGCTTTTCTAGCAAAGAGATATTTAGAGGCTTCACGAGCTTCTTTTCCAGAAAGCCTCCAACTTGCCAGGCTCAAAGCTCACAAGTTCTTATCCAAAGCTGTTCAGCAAAGCGCATTCTGAACTGAAGAATGCTCTCACAGGTAAGGTCCTGTTCAGTGATTCATTTTTTAAGGTTGGAAAAGAGTTGGTATTTCTTAAACAAAAACAATTGCTGTTTTAAAAATTATTTTTAATGGACCTAATTAGCAAAGTAATTATCTCTTAGTAAAAGCGGTGAAAATACAAATTAAATATTTTGGTAGCCCCAAATACTGTTTCCATTCACAGAAGTCCCTCCTCCTCCGACCTTCCAGGCTTGAAAAATGTTCAAAGTTTTGAAAACGTACAGGAAATTTCTTTTTCAGCTCTTTTAGTCTCCTGGTAAACTTCAGGAAACAAGATAGTCAGTGCGGCTCTCACAATGTACACTGTGTGGGCCCATATTTAGAATAAACCTATTTTAGATACACACACCAGCACTAACTAGTGAGAAGTTCACTACTGCACTTCTAGTTTTAGCTTCTAATGACACACAGTTCTGGTAATCGTCAAGCCTGTGAGGTTCCCAAGAGCATATATATTCTGTACCTGTAACATACCATGAAATTTTTATATAACCCATGAGAATTCATAAAATACATAGAAATGTGATTCATTTTGCCAGCCACAGCCTTTGATGATGTATTTTCAAACTAACACAACATATATTTTTCACTCCATCCTTTAGCACCAGTAGCAGAGAAGAAAAATTTCACACACACAGACCAAAAACCTGCAAATTGGGGGTTTTCTCTTCCTTCTTAAAATAGAACACAGAAACTTTCATGTGGTTACTCACAGAACAAGGTAAGAGCAACCAAGTAAAAGATTTTTTTAATGCACTATTGGCTCCTTTCACTCTTAAACTGCTAAGCAATGCAGAACTACCTGGGTGTGCAGGGCAGACTGAGGTTAACAGACGGATACAACAGCATGAGATGCTGTTGTACAGAGTGGTATTCACATAGTTTTAAATAAGGATCTTATGCATTTATGTGATGCCTTTCCTGCAGATCTCAGGGCATGGCACTATACTCGTACAAAAAGAAGGAAAGGAAAACACAGATAATGAAAACCATTGCTCAAAACATGGTAGAGGGAACACCAAGTCATAAACTGAGTGCAGGAGCAGAGAAGCATTACTCTGGAGGACTGGAAATTCAGAGGCAACACTAACCCTCCTCGTGACCTTGCTTGTGGACATTTTTGCCAAGATTGTTTAAAAAAACAAGAAGGTATTAAGAGCAACCAGTCAGCTGGTTGGCCAGCATTACCTGTTTTCTGCCACACGAATGCTAGGTAGAGGAGGTTTAGGGGGTGCAACTTCTTCATCCATGGAGTCAGTCAGTAGCTCGTTGGATTGAGTCATATTAGTTGTTTTGTTAAGGATCTCCATTTCTCGGTCTGTAAGGGGAAGTTCTGATGGGCTGCAACAAGCAGAATACAGCTTGTGAATCATAAAACACAGCTGGAATGCAGCGTGCTGACAGATTACTACATACTTTAAATCATATACAATAAGAAAGGCATCTAGAGCAGAAGACAAAATTTACATCTGCAGGTGGAATTCTCTGTATATCCAGATGGGCATGTGTCATGGCCAAGTGGTGTTTCACTGCTAAATTTTGGTATCTTCCCTGTAGCATTTTAATCTCTTTAAGTGGTCCCACTGTAATGCGTGAACTTACACAAAGAATATTACACTACCCTCTGTGAAGAACAGTTGAATGCTTTAATTCAACCAATAGCAGCCAGAAATTATCCCCCATCAAGCTACTATATTAGACTTGCATGCAGAAGAAATCACTGTAGTGACCCACCTGTCTGATTTACATGCTGGTAAACTGGGTTTAACTGGGCTTGTGGGAGAAGGATGCTCCTGCTTTTCAATCGTGAGTCTGACCAGCTCCTGATGGATGGAGAGAGAGAAAAAGACAATAATCATTATTTGCTGAATGCTGCACTCAAACGTATTAGGATGCTACTGCAGTAAACTCTTGGCTACGCAGGTTATGGATTAATGATGGCATGGACACAGGGAGAGCTGAGCTGGCTGTTGGTCAGGTACAGAGCCATAAGTGATGCAGCCCTGCTTCTGAGGAGCAGCCCTCACCCAGCAGCAGTTTAGCCATATTTGAATTAAGTTCATAAACCCAGGCCCTATGGGGATTCTGCACAAACCCACACATGCACCTTTTTGCTGTGCTTCCTCTCTAAATGTGTTCCAGTCCCCACAACACCCTCGAGAACAGTAAACTGACTTTATACGCATAAATACAAGTACAGAAAAGTCTTACACAGTGGAGTACCTCAACTAGCCAGTAAAAGAATTATATAATTGCTTTCTATTTTCTAAACAAGTATGTATTTGTTTCAAAAAGCAAGTTTTCTGTAAGACGCCCAACAACAAATTGAATACTGAGCACCTTTATTAAAAAGCCTGCTTCCCCTGAAGGCAACTTTTAACATGTTAGCAATGGAAGCCTTAATCATTCAAGGAATCACTGCAGTGTATCTGTTATAGGCAGATAAGGCTCTGGATGAAGAGATAAGGGCATGATGATCCTGAACTACAAGTCTGCCAGCAGTCAAAGCAACAATCATTCACACCAGAAGGATGAAGAGAACATTTTGTGGATGTCTGAGGCTGACAAACGAATCTTCCACTCACAGATACAAACAGACGCCCTCTTATAGGCAGGCTGGAAAACTGGTGCTGCTTCCTGACAGTATTGGTTTCCCAGCATATTATGCAGAAGAAACTATAGGGGATCAGTTTTAAAATTTTTTTATAGCAGTAGAAGCATGGTGTCATCATTCTGGTACTATCTTAATGTCCACTGAGCTTGGAAACAACTGGCATTGCTCTCTCAATGCAATAACTGCAACTGGAATGCCACCGTTGTCATCCTTCCAAGGAAAGGAAACATTCTAGTTCCTGTATTTTATACAAGGCTCTATTTAAAGCTGAACTTCCGTGGGTCAAACCATACACAAGAGGAATAAAGTACTGCAGCGGATGTCCAAAGGATGACAAATGTAGTCCAAGGGTCCTGATTTTGATTTCAATGTTCTACTTACATTCTTGGTGTGAGCTTGTGCTCAAAAGTAACGTACACCCTGTCAACCAAAACCACAACGAAACACTCCGCTTTCCAGAAGCTGTCCTGGAAAATCCCACATGTGGGGAAGGAAGAGAGTGTACCAGCATAGCACATACAGATATCCCTGCAGGCTAATGCTCTGACGATGTTCCTGTCTGACACAGACAGAGAAGTGCTCTGATGAGGAGAAGCACAACACCAAGCTGACCACAGTCCACCAACCTGGCCAGCTTCCACCTCCATGGAGAGCCACATCCCCCACGGGCAAATACTCTGGAAGAAGCAGCAACAGACCAATAGGGCTTTTGACAGTCTATCAGCTTTGCTCTGGTACATTACAGAGAATATAGAAAAAATAAATAAATAAGGCTCTTCAGCCACAGACACTGAACTGACGATTCATTCCATGACCTCAGACCTTCACAGAGTGACTCCAGTCACTCAACAGAAACTATTTTTAAAAAATGTACTTTCCTCTGTTTCATCCTCTCTTTCAGGATGAACAATCATTAATCAAAAACTTGCTATTCCTTTTAGACTTCAGAAATTCCCCCAGGAAGTTTACAGAACATCACTAGGAAGAACAACTGCAGAGCCTGGGAGCCTATAAAACCCAAACAACGCTTTTCTGCAAGTTGGACTCTTGTGCCTGCAGCTGGCACCAGCTCTGCATCACTGTCAGGAGTGAGTGATGACACCATGGATTGCCACCTTCCTGCCCTCTAGACAGACTTCCACTGCTGAAGAGGTTTCTCGAGACTCTTACACAGTTTAATGGACTCTGCGGGGCTATTGGATACTCATCAGCAAGAAGAGTGACCCCACACAAGGTGTAAGAGAACAGCAGAGGAAATAAAACTTATGGGCATTCCAACCAAAAGCCAAAATACTCTTTAAACATCCCTCTGAAAGGACTATGGAAGGGAAAATGTAACGTCTCCTTTTCCTCACCTGTCTCCACTGTGTTTAGCACTGATAAGCCCCTTGCACCCAGGGCTGAAGAGCTTGGTTTTCCTATTTCACCAGCTGTAATGGACACATGCTTGTCCACCATATGAGAGCGTAGGTTACAACACCAGAGAAAACCAATCACATTTGGCTCAGAAGTATCTTTAGAATGACTCAAACCATGGCGACCGTGAAAAAGAACCCAAAGCATCTCCCAGTAGAGACACCAAGCCAGCCTATGATTGTCTGTACTTGAAAGGATCAGTTTTTTCCCCTCTAAACTTGTACAAATATCACCAGATTTCCTGAACCCTGACTGTTTCTCCTCTCTACTAACCCCAAAATGAGAACTTGCATTTTAAAATCAAGCCAAGATCTTCAGTGTACACACAGAGGTAATCAGCATGCAACCGAGCCAGATGCACATTATGCTCTTCCTTATCAGCAACTAAAGAGATTCCTGCAGCAGTAATTAGAAATAATTAAAGCCTCTTTACAAACTTATGCTACTTCAGCAAGCTGGAAATTCCAAAATGAGATGGATTTTTAAGAAGTTACGCAATGAAAACGAGGATTTTTTTTTTTCTTTTTACATATGCCTCGCAAGGCACTAAAGCCTGAGATCAAAACAGCAAGAAAGACAAGTGAACAAGAGACCCCTTTATGCTCGATTCTGAAAATAAAGGGGGAAGTAAGCACTGAAATGTGGAAGTAGGTCTTGTGCGATCTGCCAGAAAAACAAAAAAGGCTTTCCACAGCAGAGAAGTGTCCAGCTCCTCAGTTCTGCTTCCAGATCTGTAAGCTGGCTTGGCCCTACTAAAATAAACCTTGTTTCTCGCTATGCAGCAGGAGAGGAGCGCACGCCGCTTCCAAATGCTGACCTGTTGATGGGCAGACACATTCACGTCTACCCAGACAGCCACACATCTGCTCTAGCCATGCTCCAAGCTGACCAGACTTAAGCCAGCTCCAACTGGATGGCCAAAATAACAACAAAGTAGAGACTGCTATAGCTCAGCGAGGCTTAAAAGCTCAAGGTCAGCACTGTACGGCAGCACTTCTCGCCTAGGCTGGCTCCCAGCATGGGCAGAGCCAGCAGCAGAGACCATCCACCCATCCACACAGGCACGTTGCTGCTTCGCCTGGAATACAACAGGTATCAAGAGCTTAAATATTGCTTGAAGTGAAAGGACAGTGGGTGTGCAAGCATCGTGCAAGGGGACTACACAGCTCTACCCTGGATCTGGTGATAACACATCCCTCCACAACATTGTGCAGATTCATTCAGTGATTACAATGAAACGCCTTGCTCTTTGCTGGGGTATTACAGTTCAGATAGCACACCACAGATTTTCACGTAGTACAAATTGCTGCTGAATTCCAACATTAACAGCAGCTGAGACTTTAGGCTAAACTATTTTTCTCTATCGTGCTGTGCAAATTTAAGGCTGGCTCTACCTTTCAAATCCAGAGCTCAAAATGAAAGGGCATATTGTGCAAAATAATCCTGGAAATCTGTCTTCTTTAGGTGATGGGAATGTTTTGTTTCAAAGATATTTGTTTAAAAGGCTCAATGAGTAATTGTAGATTTTAGTATCTGTGCTTGAGTAACATTAACGAGACACTCAGCATGCAAAAACCACGCTAAGACTCCTGCAAACAACAGCCAAAGCTTGTGAAATCCACTTCAGTTTTGCATTCAGACGCCTCTTCCTGACACGCTAATCCAGGTGAAACATCCACTGCAGTTCTTAAAACTCTGCTCCAGGTTTCCTTCTGTACCTGCGCTAAACATTCCCCTTCGGATTCAGCTCTGCTGTTGGAAGAGGTTTATCTTTCTCTACGGTTTTCAAAACAAGATTCCCAAAAGGTATGACGGTCTCTCCACCGGTGCTCTAAGCCCAGTCGAACAAACCTTTAACTGCAGCGCTAGACCAGCTGAATGAAAACCTTTGAGACCATCGGCACAGAGAAGAGTCTGGCAAACAGAAATAACAGGTACCTAAAGCTTCCTGGGAGGTAGAAGGAAAACTAACAGCTTGCCCCAGATGGGGCAGGCAGGGAATGCTATAAGCAGGTCTCACAAAGGATACAAAGGTTTCTGTTAAACATTCCCATTAGTTACGTAAAATTAATCTCCGGAAAACTAAGCTTAGCTCATCACCTGGTCCACACCCTAATCTGCCTGCTCAAGACAGGAATGTGTCACTGGCGAATCCCTGGAAATTTATGTTAAAAGATGGAACTGGAGTCTCTGATTCTCTGTGGACATCGACAGGGAGCATTTCCATTGTATTTTGCCTAGACAGAAAATATTCAAAGTCTGTCTTGTAATCTGCATCAGAGACTGGGAGACTGAGAATGACTCGCTGAGAATTTAACACAATGTTTAATAGAGACTTATTGCTTCTTCCAATCCATCCAGCTGCCAGGGTGAGCATTTCAGAAGCACACGCTGATAGCCAGAGCATTGTGCTAGTCTTCAACCAATATGCCAAGCAGGGTCATTTCACTTAAGGAGCAGCTGATGTAAGAGGTAGTTTACTGAAGGCAGGAATGGGATCTTTATATTTTACCTGCACTTAAAAGCTTTTTTTTAACTAGATCTCTCCTAAAATACATTATTATATAACTCATATAATATAATTCACAATATTTTTCGCGCATACCTTGACTCCATCCAGAACAGCTTTTATGACACCCTTCACTGTTGTGACCATCTCCTTGTCTTCTGAATTCACACCTTCCAGCATCACTTGATCAGACCAGCGAATTAGATTGGCCAGACTCTGGTACACACGGCTATAGCAGGACGAGATGGCAGAACTGGATGGTTGAGGAAAATAAAAAAGAGCAAAATGAAACCATGGAGATACTATCAAATGTTACGAGTGCTTGGTTTGAAGTCTACTTCACACTGTTAAAAATTTGTTCTCCTTTCAACTCTGGCATTGAGAATTTGTGATTAGCAGGGGACAAGGCCCTGGGTTCTCCACTGCTGTGGCAGCTCTCCCCTTCTCCAGCACCAAATGGGACAACAGTATGAAAGTACAAAAACAATCAACAGTTCCGTTTTTGGTTAACTGAGAATGAATAACCTGGGCTGCAGGTTAACGTGGTAGCGCTAAAAAAAAAAAGTAAAAGTGCTTTCCCCTTTAATTTACAGCTCCATACTATGTCTTAACTTCAAAGTTAAATAGTTAAGTCTAATTTATATTATTTCAGTGTTATCTATGCTTTCCTTCTTCCTTATTAACTCCCTCCTAAAATGGCTTGGATAATTGAGAGCTGACTGTATTCATTCCTTTACAAATCATTTCCTCACTGTTTATAATGCCTTAAAACACGTAATTAAAACCTGCTTCTTTACAGAAATTGAACTGAATGAAATTCAGGTTTGGAAAAGGAAGGGTGTTGCTTTGTTTTGTTTTTAATGAGAAACAGAATTGAAGCTATTGTTCTGAAGGGGATTAAAAAAAAAAGAGATTTGGAAGCATGACAACTCTAAATAAAAGTTAACTGTAACAACAGCGCTCACAGGCATTTTCCTGGCGTTCTGAAAACACTTACTTCATTACTAAACAAGGTGTGTTAACAGCACTGCTGATGGCAACGCTTCAGCAATTCTTTGTATTAAATCAATTTCAAACTGCATCAAAACCATAAACAGATAAGAGCGGTGTAATCTTGCAATCATTGCTGATACGAGTGTTGCAAACCTTCCCATTTCTCTCTGCTATCCATTTTACACTGGCTTAACTCCAGTAATTTCATTCTCTGTGAGAAGAGAATCGAGCCCACAAGCTTCAAGGAGATTATTTAGGTGAATGGGGTTTGCAGGACTGGGGAAAGACCCACTGGCAAGTTACAAGCAGGGGGATACAACCAACCACGAGTACTTTCTGTTTGTTTTGTTGCTTGCCATTTGTTCTAATTTCAAATGAAATTAGCTTGGTCGGAGATACTTCCTAAATAGGCCCCCCCGCCATCTCTTTCTAAGGCTTTGATTTCTTTGCCATTAATCTTCAGTCTGCTTCCTTCTAAGGAGGCGGTAATTGAAAGCCCATTTTGTGCTAGATTTAATTACTTTTTTCCTTGATGCAAATGCCTAAAGCAAAGAGAAGTCCAACAATGATTGTAGGGCCTTCCTTCCACACTGACACAAGCCTTGCTCACTTTTCTAGAGAAGGATTTGCTATCAACATCACCCCTTTGCGTCCTGCCACTACTCAAAAGAAATAAAGCGCATAGGTAGGCGTGACAGGCCACAGCTTTTTGAGAATGACAGACCCCTTTTTTTTTTTCTGTGAGGCTGAACACAGCAGGACATACACAAGGGATCTGTGCTGTGATACACACCGTCTCCAGAAAGAGAGACTTATCACCATGTAGAGGACTCCACTGACTACTGACTATGAAAACTCTGCTTATATGGGTAAATACAGAAATCCAACGGCCAAAGTTGTGTTAGTTCACTATTGTGTGGCTTGACAACGCCACAGATTCTTATAAAGCATGCTGAGCTTTGCTTTGGCACATTTCTACATCTTTTCTGGCTTCAAAGCCACTGTCTAATTGGTTAAAATATAATACACATAATCTGTTAAAACATTGCTCAAATAATCTGTTGAGAGCACACAGGAATGAACTTGGACTGGTTAATCTACTGAAGTGCATCTGTTTACTTCTGTTCTGTATCTGACCCAGTAAAATCAAAAAAACCAGTAAAGAGTGCAGGCTCAGACTTCTCTAATATCAGGAATGATAAACGGAACGCAGAAGGGGATTACTCTGAAGATAAACTCTTTTTCAGGTTAAAGCTATTGGATTTGTTAGCTTTTAGGATACCATCCAGGACAGCAGAAATAGCATAGCATTTGAGAATCTCCTGCTAGTAAATGATGAGTTTCCAGGTTTATGCTAAGAATCAGCCCTTCCTCCTCTCCGAAACCATTCTGATTTGCTTTATCTTTCCACAGCAATGGGCTTCTTCGCAGCAGGGAATCTGCTTTTAAATTATGTTTGAAAACTATCACGTTATTAGTAAAAATAGCAGTCACTTCATCAGCCACTGCAGAATTTCCTGTCCCCTGCGCGATGCGCTTCTTCAGAAATGGGAGAGAAGCCGGGAGCCTGCTGCTCTGCCGTAGCCCCAGACCCAAGAAGGACACTTACCTTTGCTGGATGTGCGGATCGGTTTGCACCAGGGGCAGGATGGCTTCCAGCACTTTACTGGCTGAGCCTGGCAGCATCTCTAAGACTTTCTTATCAATTGCCATTTTGTCCACAATAGTCTTAAAGTAGCGCAATGCACTCACGACCTCCTTTTCCTTCTCCTCTAGCCAGGATACATTCTAAAGAGGAAGGAAAAGGGAGAGATATGTTTAAAGCTCGGGATTTTTAGGGACAAGGTTACTTTAACTTACCTGAAGTATGGTGACACTGAATGAAGTAGATTCCACGAAGACTGAAGAAAACCCCTTCTGCCCCAAATACTTGGAAATTTAATTACTCTTCTTTCAAAAGAACAGTCAGTGCAAAATTGCACTCACATTTGAACTCCCTGAAATATGTGCATTTCAAACTGAAGGCTGATCTTGATCAGGTTTAGGTCAAGATTAACATTACTGATGACATGAAGGGCACTGCCTTTAAACTCACAAGGCAAACTGGGAGGGTGAAAGAAATAAAAATATACCAGGTGCAGATAGTAATGATAATGCGAGACAGAAAGCAACAACTGTTGGTTTCAAATAGAGTCGACGCCCTGATGTGCTCAAAATCCTTTTACCTTTAGCACATCTCACCATCAAAAGGTCTTTCAATCAGTCAATGCAGGGATATAGTCACAAATAAGAAACTCCTTTGCGATCAGTCTCCAACCTAAGTCATTTTGTGATGCTGCTGGAACAAGAGAACTCACACGCTCTCCTGGGGGACAGGCTGTGAAAGCTAAGTTTTGGCATCAGTGAATGAATGTTGCAGAAGGGAACAATTCATTGGAATAAAACTGAGTTGTGGTCACCAACTTCTGTGCCACCACTGACACCAGAAGAGGAAATTCAGAACATGATATCTTAATGGCATTCTGGGCAGGGGTATTTTTTAAAAGTTTACCGTCTATGCCTGGAGGACTTTTAATGCCAAGTATAATAGTTCCTAAGTGAGATTTAAATTAACTACTGCACACTGCTAGAAAAGGAGCAGAGAGCTTAGCAGAGTCAGGTTTCATCCATTATCTACATAGTAAATTCAGCTTCAAGAATTAATGACCTATGGGCATTGTGTGCTCCCCACACTCTTGTCAGCCGTTAAACCGCTGCTTTTCTGCAAAATCAGACCAGGAGCCCAAAAGGTTTTAGGAAGAACAATTTATAGGCAGCACTGGTTAGTAATTTGAGGCCAGTTGCATAAAAGGATTAGAGTCCCAAGTCCCATCTAGCTCCAACTTTAGAATTCTAAGTCCCGATCCAAGATCTGCGAACCACTCTGTCATTTTCCATCTCATCTGGGAAGCACCCAAGCCCTGCTGCTGCTTCCACTTTTTCACAATGTTGCTTGCCAGGCACCTCGAGTTCTGATCTGCAGCCCACAGTGCCCCAAACTCCATTGCTGAGGAGCATTCTGGCAGCTTGCTGACGTCAAAAATGACACTTCCCACTTTTTAGGCATCTGTCCTCACCACTGCACAGTTTATTCCAGGATATGGAGATGCTCAGTCCCTCCCATGATGGTTTTGCACTTCATATGAGAAGGCCACACGGTTCAGGGATGAGGCAGCCTGTGTTTTCCCCGAGTATGACTATGGCCCAGTGGTCAGAGACCTCAAACAGAAGTGAAAAAATGTGGATTGCAGTTCCTGCTCCAATGGCTGTTTATATATTTCATTCAACAACAGTTTCCTGTAGAAAGGCTTGCGACTTAATAGCTTAAACACTCTCCTGGCACAGAGGAGGGATGCGCTTGAGTCAGATTTCAGGGCTAAGAATGAAAAGAAGGAACACAAATCTTTCCACTGAGCACACCAAGGTGTGTAAACGCAGACACATCTGGGACACAGCCCTTTCTATCGTGACTTTTAGACTGAACATTAGGAAAAAAATTTTCACAGACAGGGTCATTGGGCACTGGCAGAGGCTGCCCAGGGAGGGGGTTGAGTCACCTTCCCTGGAGGTGTTTAAGGGATGGGTGGACGAGGTGCTAAGGGACATGGTTTAGCGTTTGATAGGAATGGTTGGACTCGATGATCCGGTGGGTCTCTTCCAAGCTAGTGATTCTATGATTCCCTGCTAGCTCTTTAGGTGACATTCCCTAAGAGCACTTTTTATGAATCCTCTCCTGAGGTCCAAAGGTATCAAAGGGATGTGTGCATACGTGCAGACACAAACATACTCAGAGAAAGACAACACACCCTACACAGCACACAGGTTCTGCTGCAGAGCTCCGATATATAAATGTCAGTTGTTGCCATGAGGCTGAAGTTTCTTATGTTGAGTGCTTTACTCACTGAAGCAATAAATACAAAGGAAGGAGTCACCTGGTGGGATGGACGGATATGAGTACATTCTGGTGTCTCCATCTCACAAGGCTAATGATATTAAGTTCTTCCACCAAAAATTCAGCATGTCCTAAAGCCAAAGTAAACACACAGTGGTGCCCCTCTGGGTTGGCAGAGCGCCCTGAACTAATCTCTCATTTCATTTCTCAACACAGGTGAATTTGACCAGGGAGAGGGCAGATCTGTGGCAGCTGCTAAGGCAGCTGCACTGCTTGATTCACCCGTTGCTCCTGTGGGCATTAAACCAGATAAACTTAACATGCAGGCAAACCAGCATCTCCTCTCCACTCACCTGCCCGCCTGCCATACATTTTTGCATGATTTCTGAAGTTTTCCCTTAAATAATCTTTACAAATGCATCATGTGTGAGACACAGCAGACGCAGAAAGGGTTACAGCAAGCTGTACAGAACACACCTGATCACAAAAGCTAGAAGAGTCTCTTTTTTGCCTGCATTTTGGCAGTGAAAAACCTATTATAACTTTGCTAACAGCGCTGAAGGCCACTACTGTCCTAAGCCACAGTATGGCTTACGATAAGAATCAAAGACAGGGTCCAGAGGACAAAAGGAGGCTCCGAAAAAACCTCCCTCTCCATTCCCCACACCCAGGTATAAAGGGGAAGAGGAGGAGGAGGAGAAGCCATCTGCATGGGTTGAACACAACCTTCAGATATCTGTAGTGAGTTTACATTGATTTTAGCATTACCATTCCTCCTCTACAGTGATTATCTACTTCACAAATACAAAAATAGCATCTTAAGTACTTAAGAGGGAGGAAAGGATGATATTTGGTGAATCAAGTGTGTCTTCTGACAGAAAATCTCCTGTTTGTCAACTGATGTCTATATCCCAGTGAGAGAACTTGTTGAAAATCCAGGCACACCCTCCTCCTCACTCCCTCCACACAAACCTAAAGAGCTGACTCCATCCAACTAATTGATTAGTTGGACAGTAGCTATTAAAATAGATAAGTAATGAGCCAGAACGAGCCACAAATCAACAATATTTCACAGTATAAAAATGTATAAAGCTTAAATAACAACATACAGTAATAAAAAACATTGCAAGTACTTTGCTTCCCAATAAAAACATCCCAATCTGCACATAAAAAAGGTCTCACATGTTCTGCATGTCTTATCAGTATGTCCTCTGCCATTGGTTTTTAGAGAGAAGAAGGAAAAGCAAAAACTTCACCTACTGTTAACACACACATACATATATGCTATAGAACAGCATTTGGAAAAGGGCTTCCATTTTCTAATTTATTTAATATGTAGTTGAGGAAGGCCTGTAAATTACCTGAATATACCATCCTGAAACATTGTTGGAGTGAAAAGCCTTCAAGAAATACTCCACGTCTTTTTTTTATTCTCATTTTTCAGTAGCAGCCTGGGAAATTAAAGCCTCATCCTCATCAAGCAGAATAGGGCTGGGAAGCCCTGCAGCAACTTTGCTGGGTGCTAAGCACATCACAGCATAAGATAACTGTATCTTGCTGACTGCTCTCAATAACACCCTAACAATCCTCAGCAGAGATAATCTAAAGAAGTTTGCACGTCTGGTGCTGCGCATTGGATGAGACGTTCAACATCATAAATAACCTCGACTGTTCTCAACTTTCGGTTTAGATTTATACTTGAAAACTGAAGCAGCATCGCACAGCAATCGTCTCCAGACTACATAATCAGGTCAGAACAGCAGAGGAGATAACACTTCGATAGGTTTGTGCTGGGAAAGGGTGGTGACCTTGGCTTTTGGAGGACTTGGAGTACGTTGGGTCTAAGGAATGGCGTGCTAGACTCAGTAGCTGCTTGAACACATCTGTTTGACTCTCTCTGCTGATTCACCAGGGACTGAGCACATCTTTGGACCAGCTGCAAGGATTTGCTCGCCTGGGTTTTGGGGTTTTTAGAAGGATCACACCCCAAGCTCAGGCTGTTATTCAGAAGCTGTAAGCATAACCATAGCATGTGCATGTGGGGAGGATGTCAGGCTAGATGCTACATTCCATAATGAGATATTTAAATGCTTATGGAAGGAGGTCTCATGAGGCTCTCCAAAGGGAAGTACATGCTTTGGTTGCTCTTATTTTATACTACACAGAGCAGTTCATAACTAACCACCGAGTAATCCTGAGAATCTCTGGAAAATCTCCACCATTCTGTAGAGGACAAAGTCACGCACTGGAAGCAGGGTGGAGGATTTTGACAAACTGAGTACCAGCAAGAAACCATCAAGACTAACAGAACATGTCCTTTGACTGCTTACTTTGTTTGCTGACTTCTCTGGTGTTTTCACTGTCAGGTCAGCTTGTTTTCCTTTCTTTGAAGGGGTTCTCTTTATTTTTGGTGAATGAAACTTGCCTTTCAACTTCATAGTGAACGAGGAGAGATGGGAACGCTCAGAATCTAGAAAGACACAAAAATGCGTTACTGGATTAAGGTAAATTTGTTGAAACCAGCGAAGTTGTGTTACAGCATTTTCTGGAACACCAGCCTACGAAAAACATTGCAAACGTGAATTTATTGAGTGGAACAGGATAAAAAAACCCAAAAAACAAACCGAGGCTTTGTATTATGTTTCCAACTGCAATATCACCATCATTTCCCACTTCCCCTTGGAGGCAACAAAGCTGCAGTGCAAAGGCAGGAACAGCAGGATTGCCACTGCTCTGGCCTGGGAGAGAAAAGGAAAAACACCTCTCTTAAAAGCACTTATCTCCAGCAGATCCCAAAGTACTTGACAAAGGAGGCAGTCATCGTCCCTCTTTTGCAGATGACCAACTAAGTCAAGGGGATGAAGTGACTTGTTCACAGAGCTCAGGCAAAGCAGAGCTCCTGCTGTGTCTTGGCTGAGGGTCAGGGTTCTGTTCAGCACCCAGGACTGGTGGCTGCTTCAGGAAAGGAGAACACAGCCTGATTTGATGCCCTTCCCAGGCTGCAGATCCTCCCTTTAGCAGCTTGGTAGCATCACCTTTGGATGTGGCTTCCTGGCCAATCTTGTAATTCACAATGGGTTTCACTTCAAATGTACCAGACAAACCAGAAAACAGAAGAACTGCTTCAATATTGGGACATCTTTGAAGAAGTTTAATTACAGAAGTGCTCATCCCTACCAAAAATTGTATTTTTTGTGGTTTTTTTTAAATATCTAAAAGCAGAAGCCTCAAAGGTTTGCAATAATACCATATGCAGACTTAATGCTGAAAAGTATTTGTATCTGTTTAGTGATAATAATAAATAAATAATAAAACGAAGCAGCCTTGCAGAGAGCGATTTACAATGTGTTTTGAGCAATGTGTTTTAATAAATGAAGGTCTGAATTGCTCTCTAGTGTCCCAGATAATTCAGCAGAAGACACCAAACTCGTCTTTAACTACATTATCAAGTAAAGCAAGCAGTTGTGCTCTGTGTTTCATTTTTCTTTTAGATTATTTGGGAACCAACTGCACTGAGTCAGAACGACACAGTCCCGTGCATGCAGCACTGCACCACCTTGTTAGCATGCAGACTGCAAACAGAAAAGGCTGCTGAGTCAAATCTAGCACCTAGAAGCTAAATATCACACTGCAGCGCAAACACCGCTCCTCATACTCAGAAATTACCTAACCACAACTCAAGGGACAGAACCTGTGCTGGCCTCCCCGTAAGGTCTGTCTCCCTTTTAAATGTGGTTTCCTGGTAGCGTGTTAAGATCCTGCTATTGACACCTTCACCAGACCCAAAACTCCTGTCAGCTTTGTCTTCTAGATCAAAATTTTGCAGGCATCCTATTAATGGCAGCTGCCTCAGCACCGATTATAATCTGCTCTGGCTGGAGACTTGTTCTCTATATACAGGAGTAAACGTTTTTCGAAGTTTTCTTTGTACCATACGTCCTGGCTAGTGCACTGAGAAGGGAGGCACTAAAAACCTTGGTCACTGCAGATAAATCCAGACGTATCAGTTGGCCTCTGAAGAATCACTCACAGCAGCTGGCACCCTAACTTAGCAACAATTTACGTCATTGCTTTACATCCACAAGGAGACCTCCAAACCTTTAAACCCTCTCTGTCTCCACGGGGTGCTGAAGGTCACCACTGCAACGGTTCCTGGCTGCTATGATCATGCTCTTGCACTCTCCCCTTCAAATAATTTGTATTTATTTCGCACACCATTTGAGAATTTCCACACATGTGCACGTATGCATGCTTGCTTGCCAGAAGTCATGGCTCTGAATTTCTTTTTTTCAAGAACTAGAAAACAATTACAAGAATTAATCTACAGGGAAATAATGATAGCAGCAATAAGGCATGCCTGGCTCCTCTGTGGCTTGCAGCGAAATCTGTAAGAAAAATTCAGTATCTTCAAAACCCTTACTTGCTTATGGCGATAATTTTGCCTTGTAGGGACAAGAAATTTGGAAGGGAGAAAGATTCCAGAAGACTATAATTTCCTTTTCTCCTCATCAGAAACCTCTACCCACCTTTACAGGGTAAGCATGCAAACAGCTGAGCCACTGAGTGTGCACAACACCTCTGAAAGGACATGTCTTGTCAGCAGAGAAAGTTTCTCTCCTGCTAAGAGCAGATTCCCTTCACCACCACCACCACAGTAACCACTGCCCTTCACCCTCTTTACCTTTCTGTCACGTCAAACCCTGAAGCATTTGCACATCATGCTCCGAGAGGACACAGACCTACAGAGTTTGGACAGGAGCAAGTGGCTGGAGCAGAATTGGAACTTCTTAAAATAGCACTAACGAAGCAAACCAGCTGACATTTGCAAAAATAATAAATCTTTATTGTTTGAACAGCCCTGCTAAGTCCTCCTTTGAAGATCACAGATTACTGCAGCTCTTTACTACTGTGCCTTTCCATCTACAACAAGCATTTTCCAGATCCCATCTGCTCATAAGTTTCTGATGCATTTGCAATTAAACAAATGAGTCACAAACCTATACACCCTTACACTCACACTTAAAACAGCACTTTTCTTGTTCCTAGCACATTACAAACATATCTGTCTCATCCTTAAACAGTTAGGTCTTAACCTTACAGATGGGAAGCAGGCACAAAGGTGAAAAAACTTGTCTGAGCAGAGCAGAGGGTGAGTCAGTGACTCCACCACAGCATCTCCATCGAACTGCAGGCCCTCATCCCTCTCCCCACAGTCATGAATCAAGTGGTGAAGTTACTATTATTATACTCAGTAAATGTCAACAGGCATCATTCGACACGACAGGCTTTATGGCTTTGAAAAAGATATATCATTCAAGTGTTATAAAATGAATTTTCATTTTAATGAATTGATGACGTGGCATAAAAGAGAAGTTACACTTAAGGTATTCTCAGTCTAAGTTACCTAAGCTCCTATTCTATTCTAAAGTCTCCTGCAAAAAGCCCAGCAAGATTTCCCAGACTGGTGAGCACTGCACTGCTCTGCTTTGAGAAAGTCACTTCCTTTATAATATATCTTAATTTCAGTGTCCTCTGTCCAGTTAAAAACTTGAAACAGCACAGCATGCCTTTACAGAGCAAATAATTTGATAATGTACAGAGAGAAGCAGACAACAGAGCCATGGCAGTGCTCAAACCACTGCTCCTGTCCCTCCTGTCTACTGCCTGCCTGTCTACAGTAACCAAACCCCTTAATGCAGCATTGAGGTTGCTCCTGAGCTTGGTAGTCTGCCCGCTGGAAATTGTTCTATCATATTACCCTTGTCTCTTACTGATGAATAACTGGCAGTGTTTAACTGGAGTCTCAACACCAGCTTTCTGCGCTTCTCCTCCTTTCTGGCACGCAGGAGTGTACCCCGTACTTACTTCTATGCCGTGTCCAAATATTTATAAGATGAATAAGAAAAGACAGGGTAATAAACTCGATGGAGTGTTTTCAGCTGGAAGGGGGGTGGAAAATAGTTGCATCAAAGTGTTTCTCAAAGGAACTGCTGACTTTCCGTCCCCTCATGTTTCATCTGTCTGGATGCTCTGCTGCTACACACAACGGGAAAAAAAAAAAAAATCCCTCCCAAATTAATTTACTATGGATTTGAGGTTCTTGATTTCTTACTGGAAGGTTTAATACGTCACTCGTTTCATTGCTAATTCCATTCCCCTATTAATGAGGCTCCCACTCAGTTGTGTTTGAACATGCTCCAGCTGTTGAGTCATGGCCCTGCTCAGCTCTCCGGCTCGTCTCCCCCTGGCCGGCACGCGTCTGAGGTCCGACCACACACACAAAACCCAAGAAAGCTCCTGTTACACGTCTGCTCCAAACAATTCCACTGCCAGGTACGGCCGGAGGGTTTTCTCAGTACCCACCAAGCCTGGCACCCCGGGAGCCCCTTGTCCTCCACCAGCTCCAGAAAAAAAATGCCACCTGCCAATTTGCTGACACAAAGCTAAATCTGGTGAGGAAAAAACTGCAGATTTTAAATGACAGTGGATTAAGAGACACAAAGGAAGGCAGATAAATCAGCTTATGCGCTTGTGGGTGAAGAAACTAGGCTGCTTAGGAGAAAGCCAGCAAGTCAAAGACCAATGTCCACTGCTTGCCATAGTCAAACAGTCGCTTCCCACAGGGATTCACATGAACACCAAAAATTAAGTTGAAACACGTGCACGCTGGTGAATTCCACCAACCTATCCCAACAGTAAATTACTTACTTTAAAGTCAAAGTGAAAGTTCAGCCTTATACAGAGCTCAGTCACAGCAGACTTTCAAGATGCCAGGTCCTCCCGGCTGGCCGCCTACCACGCCGGCTGCGCGTAACCCGCACATGGGAGGCTTCAGAGATGGGAAATAACCCCTCGTCTGCTTCTGGACCTTCTTGTCATCTTTCTGTCACTACAACATAGTTCAATGGCAGGCAGGCTCCAGCAGCAGGAATGGGCAACTGCTCAACTTCTCTAGTGCTTGGATCATACCAAACAAATGGAATAAATAGCCTTTTTTCTTATTAAAAATCTCCTTTAGAATACAGTATCATTTCTTTCCTTCATATGAAAATCTAGAATCTCCATCTCCTTTCACTCTGTATGTGTTCACACATTGAAACGCTGCAGCTTCAGAGGAGATAAAGCCTTAAAAAAGGGTTGTAGTTCAATTTTCAGCTTGAATTGCCTCTTGCGGCTTGTTAGAAAGAACGAAGTGGAGTCTAAAAATCTTATCCCACAAATGGTTCCCTTTTTAAAGGCCATTTGGGGCTCTGCTGGATGCACATATTTAAAAGCTATCAGATTAAAAATAACAACGGACATCTCTCTCATGCCATAATGAAGCTATTGTGCACATTTTTAATCAACTGCTCCTGCCATTTATGCCACGAGTCCTTTGAAGGCAGAGGTGACTTATGTAATGAGTTACACAACGATGCCCATTAAAATGGCATTTGTTCCCTTGGGCTCAGCTCCATCACTTCTGGAAGACAAAAGCCAAGTTGCAAGGCTTCAGCTAAACTCTAGCTGACAGGGACTTTAGGAGTTCTGAAGCAAAAGGAAAATATAATGAGCTGGAGTTCACAACGACCTTTCCGTTAAGGCTGTTTGGTGCTGCGATGTGCTACCCAGCGAGGGGCTACGGGGCTGGGGCTACAGCTCTGGCTCCTCCAGACACAAGAAACACAAGAGAACAGGCGATTTGGGACAGACAGATTGGGCACATGAGTACTTCCCATGATAATTATGAAGCATGTTGCAAAGCATAGATTGTTCAAGGTTTTATACGCATATTATATATCACTAGAATTCCCAGCCACCTTCCTTCAACCCTCTTGAAGGCAAAGCACACAGATCTGGGGGGGTTATGCCTTGGCTAAAGCCTTTGGGCTCTCCTGTAATGCAAACACTCAAATAATAGCAATTGACAGAAAATCAAAGCCTTTGAGCTTTGCAAAAATGTTGCTCTGACCTGACACTCAAATAGCCTCTCCCAGCAGCCGAGCTCCTCCACGGGCTGGGGGCAACGCAAAGCTACCACCTGGGCACTTTTAGGAATAACTTTTAATAATTCTGCGGTGGAGGCCTTCTCAATCTTTCTTGTGGCAAAATATTCAAGTGTGCAGCTACGAGGATGGAGAGGAAGCACTAGACTTTCGAGGAGGGCTGGAGAAACACCTGAGGAGAACCCCAGCCACGTCTTTGGCCCTTTCACACCCACAGTGCAGCTCGGCTCCTGCATTACGCAGCAAACAGCCTTCTGCTACATTTCACACCCTCTTTCTTCAGAAGTCCTGGGGATGTTTAGAACTCTAAAAATGCTGATATGCAGCTCTTGTGTGATGCTGCATGTTCTCAAAAGGACAAACTGGGATCCTGAATAGAGAAAAGACAGAATGTGACAGAACAGAATAAAAATATTCTTTTTAAACATCTGAGCACATCACTGCTGCATCATGGGTGCTACAGAAGCCTTAGACCTATACCACTTCCATCTTTGTGAGTTAACTTTTCTTAGCTTTGCCATTACCCCCAGAAAATGAAGCAGAGAGAATTTATTGAGGGACAAAAGGAGACCTGGTAGGGGATTCAGAAAGGGGAAAAAAAAAAGGGAGGGTCTAGTGTCAATGAGGAAGTTTGCCCACCCTAACCTTTGTACCTTAGGTGGGGCTGCTTGTAAGCGGCTCCAAGTGCCTCTCCAGGGAATCCAATGCTAGGAGAGCCGCCAGGTTTTAGAGGAAAACGGTGGAGGAAGGGCAGCTCAAGAATCAAACAATCAATTCTTGAGCGCTAAAGAAACTTTTCCTTTAACATCACGTCACCTTTGAAGCAGCCAGCAGTTGGGAGCAGAAAGACCGACTGCCCTTTTTCTTTTCTGGCAACATTACAGTGAATGAGCATAAACCAGCGAGCATTAATGATGTGCAATGACAGCACAAACTTCTATGGAAAAGGAGGCTCAGTTCCCTCTCAGCTGGCCAGGCAGTGCTCACTGACTCACAGGCTTCATTATTTTTTATGCCGCCCTCTGGGGCCTCCAGAGGAAGCAAAACATTTTTATTTGTCAGAGAGCACATTTTTATTTTGATTTTTTTTTCTTTTCTTTCTAAGCAACCATGAATGAGGCATCTCCAGCTGCAGCAGCCTCATGTGGAAAGAGTTCACAGTGTTTGCAAGGGAACTGGGAGGCATGCAGGGCAACTTATCAATTCAGCCACGTCTCCTGACTGCAGTGAAAAGGATTGGGTCAACCAACAACATTAATTTTACGGTGCATTAGTATTACAGCTCCTCTTCCTTCCAGCTTCACATTTGGAAGCAAATCTTTAGGCTGCAAGGAAGAGAAGACGCACCAGATCAAGCAGCAGGTTCAGAGCAGCTGACCAGGTTCACTCATCATCCTCTTTTAGCCTGAAGTATTTCAGAAGAGAGAAATCCCCTTGCGTGCAGGCATATAAACCAGGAATCCTCTAGTGGCTGAAAACTGCAGCAACGAAGCTGGTGAGGGGGCTTATGAGGAACAGCTGAGAGAGCTGGGGGTGTTTAGCCTGGAGAAGAGGAGGCTGAGGGGAGACCTCATTGCTCTCTCCAACTACCTGAAAGGAGGTTGTGGAGAGGAGGGAGCTGGGCTCTTCTCCCAAGTGACAGGGGACAGGACGAGAGGGAATGGCCTCAAGCTCCACCAGGGGAGGTTTAGGCTGGACATTAGGGAAAAAATTTTCCCAGAAAGGGTCCTTGGTCCCTGGCAGAGGCTGCCCAGGGAGGGGGTTGAGTCACCTTCCCTGGAGGGGTTTAAGGGACGGGTGGATGAGGTGCTGAGGGCCATGGTTTAGTATTTGATCGGAATGGTTGGACTCGATAATCCGATGGGTCTTTTCCAACATGGTGATTCTATGATTCTATGAACAGGAAAAAGAAGAATACCGAAAAAGCTACAATTGAATGAACATGGCCAGGTTTAAGGGAGTAGAACTTGACTCCCTAACTCCAGTGTCCTCCAGCCCACCAAGGCTGGCTTTGAAACGTCTTTTTGAAAAAATACTGTAATTGACTGATAAACAGCAGACAGGACTTCTGCTCTGTCTTCTCTGAAAGCAAGCTGCTCCAACAGGTCAGTCCCATCTCAACTCCCAAGAAGAAATGCTGCCCTTCACCAAAGCACCAGCAAACCTTTGTGCGGCATCTGGTGAGTCTCTGGTAACTTCCTAATTAAGTACTGATTTGGCACAGCCCTGCAAGCCCCAGAGAACTAATGGGATTACAGCGCTGGTAACATGACGCATAACTCCCCTTGTGCCAGCAACTCTAAAACAACAAGAGAGTCAAGTAGTAGCATCCAACATCAACATGACTGCTGTGGTCCATGCTCACCCTGCTCTACACATAAAAACCACCAAGGTCGTTAACTAAACATTTAATTTTAAATGGAAAAAAATAATCCAGCTACAAGGCATAGCCTCTGCATTACTTCAGCAAACAGCTCTGAGCACAGAAATTGCAACAGTTGTGAGGGAACCTTGAACTTCTCTGTTCACCAAACATGACTTAATATGGGGTCCGTGGGCATCCCCACTCGTCTAACGGCTTTATGAGGATACAGTCATGACAGTGATTCAGACATCTAAAAATAAAGCCCTGCAGGCACAAGTATGCATGCACACTACCTGAGTCACTCCAGGCTGTAGGGAGCATGTGAGCCAAAGCTAATTCAGTTCATTCACCCTGCTGCCACAGCCAAGCAAAAAGCCTTGCCACTAAGCTCTGCTCAAACTCTGTCTCCCCTCCTCTTATTTTACCCAAGTCTATTTAGCCTCTTTCCACATAGAAGAACCTTTGCTAGGCTTGGGTTTCAGTTATATGGCTGTCAGCTTCGAAACTCAGACCTGAAAGATTATAACGTGATGTTGCTGAGGCTGTTTATCCATCTCCAAGGTGATAGAATGTCGTCACTGCCACTCTGCAGGATGACAAGCAGAAACGCATTATTTCAGATGCTTTAGGGAAAAGCCTAATTGCTCACAACCTGCCCACAGGTTCAACAGCTGAAAAACAAGGTTGTAAATGAGAGTCTTGGCTTTGCAGCTGACCCACAGCACCAGTTCTGAATGGGAAAAATGCAGCCCTCTTTCATCCTCAGAGAGTAACCTCAGCTCTCATTCATTAGGCGATGGAAAAAAAAAAAAAAAAAGAAGCTGGCTCAGATCTGTCTGACACAATTTCCAGTTGCTTTGGACATTACTAATTATAGTCATCTTTATTTTTGACCTCTGATTACAGACTCTTCGCATATTCAGACTGAATTGCAAAGCTAAACCCTCTTTTCTAGGAGGCTTGGGAGGAACCTTATACCCTGCCCAAAAGCCACCGCCCACACTCATCTGAGCTGAGCACAAGAAATAAGATCAAAACATGGAAAGCATTTGCTTAAACATGCTCAATTTTATTTCCTTCTTCAGCAAGTGCCATAGATTAAGGGCAACAGTCCAGGTGAGGGTGTGATGTAAGCTCTTTTCCATGCGTGTTAAGAGATGAGCTAACTCCCCTGCAAGGAAGCCTCGTTTCTCACTGTTCTGACTAGCACCGTATCCTCAGGGCTCAGATGCTGAAAAGCAGATATCGGTTTGGTGAGATTAAACATGCCTGCACAACTCCAGCACACCATGCTGGGGGCTCACATCTCTGCAAGGGGAACAGAAATGAATTTTAGGAACCAGGCCAGCACCATCTCCTAGAGAGACATTTCAATAGCAGCGTAAACCTCCCTAATATTGCTTACTCAGTAGAACAAAGTATGACAGGAGGACTATGCAAATCGCTAAACTTTGAAGTGCTACTACACTGCTGCCCCAAAGGGCCAGCTCTCTATCTCCACATACACAGACGTGTGCAAAGTGATACAGCAGCACCGGAGGCGTGAGATTTCTGATGCAATCAGGTCAGAAGCTGCTTTTCCATCACTGTTGTGCTGCTTGCATAAAGGGTTAAGAAGCTTCAGGCCATATCCTCAGTTCCATACCCTATTCTATATCTGATAGGATCTGCAACCAAACCACCAGTTTTATTTGCCTGCCTACAGGCAGCAGGAAATTTTAGTCTTCTATAAGCACAATTTGAAACAACAGTGCCTCCAGCAAGGGGAAACCGAGATGTTAATTGAACTGAACAGCCCAGGAGGGAGAGGAAATGCTAGCCCTGGTCTGTGTTAGCTGTGGGATTAGCACATCCCTGTACCATCACAGCAGGGACATGAGGTGGCTTACGGAGTCTAAGTGAGACATCTACCCTTCACTCTACAGCACATAAACACTATAAGTTACTTTAGCAGTAAACAATTATTTCCAACAACCCTATGTTTTATCTTGACTCCTTCCCCTGAATTCAAACTGCCTGGTTACATCGCTCCTGCAGACACCAGACTTCAAGGAGAAGGCATACAGCTATGAAAACCCATCTACTCAGCAAAGCTTGACTTTAAAGATATTTTTGTTTGGTTTAAAGAGATACAGAACAATAAACTTCTACAGAAACAAACACTAGCAAATCTGTTCACTAGAAACACAATGGGAACCTGAAGGAATCCATGTTAACACAATTGAGCCTACTGAAGCCTTAAGTAGGATGAAGCATGGAAACAGTCACTAAAATTTTACTTGTTAATTTAATGCTGAAAAAAAAGTACCAGCTCCCCAGCTACTTTGGAATATCAGGTAGCCTAGCGCAGTAAGAAGTTTGGAAACCCACTTAAGGAGACAGATAAGCCCTATTTCTCTGGAGGTTATTTCTTCCCTAGCAATGCTATTTCTTGTATCATCCTGGTAGCTGTATTTAAACAGTTACTGTTTTCTTTTATGGAAATTACCAAAACTGGGCCCTACTAAGAATCAGTTTCTATTTTTTAATAAGCTTCCAGTTTCCTGATTCAGGAAGCTGGCCTACATTTCAAGAAGAAACACCTTTAAGGGGGTGAAAGCTAAAGGGAGCGGAGCTGAGGCTGTATTTTACCAACACCAAAGTCGAACCTTATCTCAGCATCTCTTTACAATCCTGCTGAAACAATTATTTTATCACCGAATAAATCGTGGTGAAATAACAGCCCCTTGAGTGAGGTTTTGCTAACAGCCTATTCCCTTATCATTTCACATCCCATGCAGAGCATGGCATCAGGTTTCAAAAGTGAGAGCTTGCCAAGAGCCGTACCTGCCACGGAGGCACAGGGTGCTGCACAAATGCGTTTGAAAACCAAGATCCAATCCATGCAAAAAAAAGTGTGTTTTAAACCCCCATGCTCAGATTCTGTGGCAGAGACTGTAAGATTCTGTAAATAAGAAATAACGTTGTACAGTATTTCTATTTAATTTGGTTTTGACAAAGCAGTAAAACCACAACTGCCAAAGCTATTTAAGTCTCCACAACAGGACACGTGACTGTGTGGTGATCCTGCTGTCCAGCCCCGAAAGGTGAATCGATACTAATTTCAGCTTGGGGTACATTGAGCAATACTTCAGGAGGTCTGTTTGGAAAACAACAACTAGTCTGTAACGAAAAACTTCAGCTCCTTGAGGCCTCAAGACGTGTGGCACTGGGTCTGGCAGCCCTGGGAGGGCTGCGGGTCAGGTCAGGCTACGCTCCATCACATCCAGAGAACGCTGCCTCTTTGGCCTGGCTAAGTCAGGTGCTTTGTCAAAGCTTCAGTGTGATTAACTTTATGCTCCTTCATTGTGAAAAACATTCAATAACCTCCAGGTTTCTGCAGTGGATTTAGCATGTCATAGCAGTTGGGTTCAGAAAAAAAATAAAGACGTGTTTATTAAAGTACCTTTGGTGCCATTATTACACAGGTAAATACCTCCCAGAGCTTCTGTGCTTAACATTCTCATCGGGTAATGCACAACCACCCTGCACAAGCCTCCTCCCTGACAGATTTTGAGCCTTCAGCTGGGTCCTGCTAATGAGTCAAAAAAATTACACTGCTATAAAGCAACAAGAAACAGTGCAAACCATCTTTCAACTAATAAACAACCACCTATAGTGTTGCAAGCACTTTGTACGCATGATCCATGTTTATTAATATTATTTTGCAGTCTAAGAAGCATCTAGTACTAAGCTTTGTGGCAGTCTAGTTAAAACCACAGCTTTGTATTGGTATCTAATATCACACAAGCTAAAAATACTTAACGTCTAGGAGAGCACGTGTGTGAGACTCTGCAATAACAACAAAATAAGAGGGCAGACTAGCGATCCCACAGATCACCACAAACCTATTTTCTCTACTTTTATCTGAAAATTCACGGGGGAAGGAGAGGGGAGGAAAAAAAACAGGAAGAAGAGGAGATGGGGTGCTGCTTGGCAGAAACAGCCATGAGTTATGGGAGGGGGCTGAGAGGAGTTGAACACTGCACCCATTGACCACAGGACCTCAGCAAACATCTGCTCCCCACAAGGAGCACTCTCCCACGACGCCCTGCATGACTTCACAAGGTTCTCAGTCTGAGCTAGGGCTTCATTTATTTTAGCGTTAGGAAAATTTCCTTTCTACCCTGTTTACACATTTACACAACAAAATCCACTTGCCTCCCTCCCCAAACAAACAAGTCACTTTTGCCTTTCTTCCCCTCTGTGCACTCATGAACTCTCCTCTGAAGCTCAGCAAACAAACTCTCAGCTCCTTCTACCTCTAAACTGCTGATTTCTGTAGAAGAATGACAGATGGAGGAGACCTCTCCTGCTTCGTTTTTGGCAGTTCTGCAGTCAAGAAGGTCTGAATGCACTAAATGGGCCATCATTCTTCATTAACCTGAAAATCAGTTTTGCAAAGACTGCAAAACACAAAGATGTCTCAAACAAATCCTGGGAAAGGCATGGTTTGGGCAAACCTGCTTCATTAAAACAGATTGAGTCCCGTGTTCCTCCACTGAAGGTTCCTACAGTCTATAGACTTCAAACAACACAGAGCATCTCCATGTCCACCCTGATATTACACACAAGCCACGGGCACAAACCACCCGTAACGGCTTGATCGCTGCCACTGGATAAAATCCCACCGCTATATGCAGCAGTCACAGGGTTAAATTATGAAACTGAACTGATTCATATAGAAACTCTGAAAGACGCCTCTCACAGAAGACATTTTCAACAAATATTCAAATCTCTTAAAAAAGATAATTAAAAAATATATCTAGAAAATAGTTCAAGCACACTCAAGCCAATTCACCATTTGGTAGCAGAAAACAGAGCAGGCAAAGAGCTGAGCTGTTTTTCTGGCATCTTTACGAGTCTGTACTTCTAGGGAGATCACCTGAAACTATAATAAACTAGTCATTTATCATGATAAAAAGTACCAACATTCCAAGCCACAAGAACCTTATAGCCCAGAGTTTACAAGTGAGAGGACTTTGCCATCCAAGAAAGTTCACTCGAATAAGCTGAAGGTGGCAAATCCACACACAATATTCTCAATTAAATCCCTGCACAGTTTTACTTTGGAATGAGACTGTCTGCTTGCAAAGTGGAGTTGGCTAATTAGAAGCCAAACTGGCAATAAAGGGAAATATTTAGGGGTAATTCTCATATATACGGGAAGTTGTTTCTCAGGTGAAGTCCAGCTTTGTCAAACAGAAGTAGATTAGAAACCTCCAAGGTGAATTTTCTTAATCACACCCTGTACCACCCAGGGGTCTGTTCTCAACGTTGTTTGTATATATTTTTTTCCCAGTTGGCAGGAGTGTGCCAGAACTTCATGGCACAAATGGATGAGAGGTGGGGATTCAGAGCAAGTGACACTTGCCATCGGTCCCACAAAATGGTAATTCTGAACAGACGCAAAACCATGTCAATACTGGCAGAGGACCCACCTGGATGACAGCAGCTCAATTCTTGATGTCACTGGCAGGGGTGTTAAAGGACATGCAGACTAACTGTGATCCTGAAGCTGCATAATATTCCTATAACCAGCTTGAAATGCCCTGCCAGCCAACAGGCAGCAGAGAGTAAACAGTTTGGCAAAGCTGTCCAAGCAATAATCAGGTTATTGTGAAAGAAATGACCAATAGTCGCAGAAAATGACCCAGTATAACCCATTTCAGCATTCCTAACAAGCTCTCTAAATATAAGAGTACAAATGCTTACAGTCTCTTCAACATTTCAAACCAAGAAGGCACTTTCTCGTGTTCTTATTTACCTTCCACAGCAAGAGAGACAAGAGATTTGGAGTCTCCGTAAATTGTTACTAGTAGAGAAATCATCCCATTAACTTTCTAACAGTAAGTCTACCAGGCTTATTTTATAAAATTTCTAGCCAAACCAGAGTGCTATAATGAGATGATCTATTTGGAGACAATATTTTGCTTGGAGGAAAAAAAGAAACCCTCATTTTCATCTATAATTCCCATAAATCACTTTATTTACTGATTTCAGCTTGGGGACTCGGGGCCAATCTACTGGTAGGATTTCTCTTCACTTTGCACTGTGTCAGTGTCTGCTCCCTTCATGTGAAAAGAAAAAGCTGCCCAAGGAGATTAAAGCACTTTCACACCCTGAACCACCCGTGTCCCAAAGAGTCTGCCTAGTTTGGTTAATGGTAAGGACACCACATTTTGTGTTTC
Source organism: Phaenicophaeus curvirostris (assembly GCF_032191515.1). Classification (NCBI taxonomy): domain Eukaryota; kingdom Metazoa; phylum Chordata; class Aves; order Cuculiformes; family Cuculidae; genus Phaenicophaeus; species Phaenicophaeus curvirostris. The sequence continues at coordinate 8,347,810 of NC_091411.1, forward strand.
CTACCATTTTAGCATTGCGAGTCAATATAAAACACTTCTTGGTTTGAAAAGCTCAAGTCAAATGCTCCAAGGCGTCTTTCAGAAAATGATCATAGAGCAAAACGATGGGCATACAAGGTCACCAGTCAAAAGCACGTACCCCTCTCTCTAGACACGTCCCTGCTGTTCCATTATACTGTGGCAGATACGGTTGTTGGTTAAAGCATCATCTCGTGCCTAAGGAGCCAAGCCTGGCAGTGATCTTTTTTTTTAATTTAAATAAACATTTTACTCCTATATACGCATAACGCTTTTAAAGAGAAGGTCTGGTTGTGTTGAATTATTGTATAAAGGAACAATCATCTCCAAGGTAAAAGGTAACAGCCAAGCACGACAAAAATCACAACAGGAAGAAAAGAAATTACATTCCAGACATGAGAGCAAATGACGCTGCTTTCAAAGTATGCTATGGGCTATACAGAGCCCACTTACTGCAGATAAGAATTCAGATTGAATTTAGGAGGTCTAATCTGAAATACAGAGAGTCATAATATTCCTGGGGGTAAACAGCTCCAGAAAACATCAGTGTTAGAGGAGGATGCTTCTACCAAACTACCATCACTCCTACTTGAATTCACATCATCTGGTTGTGTACCAATACAACGATTTGATCTTATCTTAACCTCAGTCTATAATTTTACCTCCTCAGAAGCACAGCCCAGAAAGGGAATTCCAGAGTTCAAGCTCACTCTCTTGCAGGATCATAAAAATCACAGCGTAACCGTATCGCACAAAAGGTCACCCACTGGGACCCGATGCAAAACATGGAAAAGGAAAACAAGGAAACAAAACAAACACAGAAAATCCTTAAACAAAGAAGGAAAACCCTTGAAACCATCAGTCCATCCGCTTAAGTGCTCTTAATTCACGACGATCTTGATTCTTACAGCTAATTCTAAATTTTCAACAAAGCATGTCATTTTATTTAAAAACTAGGACCTACATTTGAATTTCTGAATAAGAGCACAGATGTACACAGTGCTCTGCATGTTAAATATGGTGCTTTATAGTGGCTTAAAATTTCACACGTGCCCACAATTTCAAGGGTAAATCCGTTCTGACGGTGCTTATTGTTACAGGATCTAAAATATACAGGGACACAGAGAGGACCTAACATGTGAGTCTTGATAGCAAACAGGCTCTCTATAGAAAAGCTCAACAGAGAGGGGAGGAAAAAAAGAGGCCGATGAGTCGTCAGTCAGACTCTTTTTAATCAGGTTGAAACGCTTTGCTGCAGAGAGGGGGTTCAATCTCTCCAATCCACATTCCCATCCCTCATGCTGCTTTCTTAATTAGCAGCAAGTGGACAACAGCTGTCAGTAGCCTGGAGGCCAGAGAGTTATCAGGAAAAAGGGGCATGTGTTAAGGAGATATGGGGGCAGCCACGGAATGGGCTTGTTAAATGCATGGATGGTCAATACATGCAGGAGATCCTTCTGCAGCCAAAACGGCACAATGACACTGAGAGGATGCTCTTCCTGCTGGCTCTAGTCTGGTTGTTTTAACATATGACTAATTGCAATCCAATTTTTTTTTTTTTTTAAGTATTCCCCTAACAGGAAAATTTGAGCTCAGGATAGAAGGAAATGGGAAAGCCATGTTAATGTCTCAATGAAAATACGTGGGGGTCAGTTCAGAAGCACAGCGTAATAAAGTCTTCCAGATTGTTCCTGAGGATTTAAGTGTGAAAGTTAAAGCGCAGGAGAGAGGGGAAGAAAAGATGTTTTACTTGAAGAGCTGAGAGAAACTTTAGGTGAAGATACTAACTTAATCAGAGGCAACAAGAAGCCACAACCTCAAAGAAAGAAAAAAAACTCTACTCAGTAATTATTGTTTGTATATTAAATCCTATGAACCCAAGTAATTGATTATGACCTTACTATGCCACATTTTAGTCTAATGTGGATCCAATTCCTGTCCTAAAGATGTGATACCCTTTGGTCAATCCATGTGCCTGTATCCGACAACAGAACTCCCTGATGCTCTGGATGATCAAGAAATAAAGTAATCGTTTCCCTGTTGGATATACTGATTACGGGCATTTGTGGCAATAGGGGAACTCAATGCAATTGTAAGCAATCAAATGTATTATTATAATCTCCCACTGCCCATTCATTTACGAAAAATTGCCATCACCTTAACTTCAAGGAACCCAGGGTTGTTTCAAATTTGGCTTTAACTACCCAGAAAGCACAGATTTGGAGCAATTTTCTGAGACCTGTCTGGCAGGCTGCAATTCTGCCGGTTCTAAATATAAAACAGTTTTCTGAGCTTGAACCTAAACTAGGGAAGCGGGGCTGAAGATGGAAGCATTTCCCCAAGCTGCCAGTAGACTAGAAGCACATCTAAAACCCCTCATCAAATTAAGTGCTTAATTACAACTCAGACTTTGAGACTCTGGAAATTAGGATAATCTTCTGGGAAATTTATTAGTCTCCCGCAAAAGAAATTGCGACATACAAGCCAAAGAAAGCACCGAGCTCAAAGAGCATTAGACCATCCAACCACACCTTGTACTAGATTCCTTACCCTAATTTCCAGAGAATACGAGGTGAGATCCTCAACTTAATTTCAGATTCTTGAGCCTCTGTGAAAGATTGGCATCAACATAACCAGGAGGCTAAATCGTGAACAGTGGTCTCGTGTAAAAAGTTCAGCGTTGAGAAGTGTTGATGGAAAGGTAGCTGTGCATGGACCTTCTCACGCTCAACTTGGTGAATGTAACAGAGGCAGGGCCACAAAGGGTGTTGTCTGGAGCAGATGTCAACATGGCCTTTTGCACAGCCACCTCAATTTTGCCAGCAAATCATGGCTACGGCCATGCCAGCCTACTCCATTCCTCTAGGTGGCATGCTCTGTGCACACAATGTTACCTGCACCTTCCCACAAAGGAAGAGATGCCACCACTACAAAAGACTGTCTTCCACTCAAACTCCCCATTGAGATCACAACGCTTAAAAACATCAACTAACAACCTGCTCTGGTGATAAACTGAGAAGCCCACAAAAGCTTAAGGAGACGTGGACATCATCTGACCAAACTAACAAGTTAAATCACACCCGTACGTCAAAGAAGGGCAGACTTGTACGCACAATTCTCACGTCACTGCAGACAGCACTTTCCATCACTACCCATCATGAGGTCAAATATACAGAGTAAATGCTTGCACAGTGCTCTAAAAATGTAAAGCTCTAGATGAATGCTAAGTATTACACATTTTCCTTTTTGATTCATGGAACTATTGCATCAAGGGAAACTGAATTTTGTTCTTAAAATAAGCCAGAACATCCCACACTCCCCTGTGCTCCCATCCTCAGCAGCAGCAAAAGAAGCTCTACTGCTTGGGCAAGATGTGCATGTAGAATCACAGAATCATTATAGTTATGAAAGGACCTCTAGGATCATCCAGTCCAAGCCATGCCTACTAAACCATGTCCTGAAGTGCCACATCTACATCTTTTTTTGAACCTCTCCAGGGATGGTGACTCCATCACTTCCCTACGTTCATTTTTCTGTGACATACATACCATTATTTGCTGGCACATCCCTATACATCTCCAGGACAACCCTGCTGAATCAAAACCTCGTGACACAGGCTCCTAGACAGGATGCACTACAAGTAACATGAGTGTGTGCAACAAAGAAGTTGTAAACTAAGGCAAACAAAGGGCAGTGGGAGGTGACAAAGAAGAAATCATATCCTGGTATCAAAGACAACAGGGAACAATACAAAAAGAAAAGCAACTCAGGCAGGGCTCAAACGTAGGATGAAGGAACTAAATGAACTTGGGCTGGAATTATCTCAGAAGCAGGGTTTGGAAATTACTGGGATTCACTTGTAGAACGTATCAGCTATAACTGAAGGGTTTTCCCCTTTGGCTTCTTATCTCTGCATACACAGCTCCCAGGCAGGTTCATGTTCAGAGCACAGTTCTTCTTGCCTACTCTTCTTTTTGTCAGCCGAAGGTGAGTGGTTCTGCTACAGCCACTGTACCCAGAAGAGCTCATCGAAGCCCAGGGTCCCCATGGCTGCTCACAGCTGGCACGGTACAGAGGACCAAAATAATAATCTTTTTCCAGAAAATGCTAACTACATTGAAACGTCTATTAATTCAAAACAAACATTTTGGTGGAAAAAAAAAAAAAGCCATGGAGCCAGTTGAGATGCCTACTTACAGAGACAGAAACTGCTTCATCAGCTCAACACGGGATAAATCAAATAAATTTGTACCCTGAAGCAAGAGTCTCGGGAGTGTCCAGACAAGCCTTTACAAATATCAACCAGCCTGCAGTTAAACACCTCTCTGTAAACTATCCTACAGACATGGATTCCATAAGAGACAAAACTTTTTTCCAGTATTTAATCCTGAGCAAGTAAAAATATGAAAGCAGTTCTTGATACAGCTGAACCATACATTGGTGCTGATCATTTGAGCTCACGCTGCTTCCTACTGATATTCAGGTTTTCACAAGATTTTTCATATGGCTTACTCATAATGAACAGCTGCTCTGGCAACTGCTGGAGTCAGCATGTACTTCCTGCCTTGAAAAAGAGTCATCAATATATCTCAGTACAGAAAATCATACCCTCTTTAAAACAATTCATGATAGCGTTTAGCTATCAACTGGCTCCATGCCACTGACACTCCTTTAAACAATGGTTACACCCTCTATACAGCTAAAAATGAAATAGCTGAAAGGGAAGACGTTTTATACAAGTTCCCAGGGTAAAACACATGTGAGAAGCACTGGTCTGGGACTGACATTGTTCTGCTAAAAGAATAAATATCTGAGTCCAAATCCTATTTCCTTTACCACCTCCCCAACTCGCACAAGAAGAAATTCCATCTGAGCTTTCCTTCTACACTTCTGGTGCTCTGTAACTGAATGAAATCCCATCGTTTTATAAAACTGTTGAATAAATTAGAAGCACTGCAGATTATGGTTTAACCTTTTGTTAACATCACTTGTCGCGCCAGTGAGACCGTTTGCCAGCTGAGAGGTCTGAAACGCTTTCGATATTGACTTTACGCTGAATACAAATGTTGAGTGATTTGCCTGTACAGCGAGTCCTCAACCACACAGATCTCCTCGTGCAGCGATGCTGCTTACAATGCCACCACAGTGAGACAGGGCGTCAAGAAAAACATCATTGTATTAATAGCATCTGTTGATTAACCAGCCCAAGAACAGCCTTGTTTCAATAAAGGGCTCTATAAGACAGTACTGAAATGTTACTGTAAGTGTTGAGATGGATGAGTCAACAGATAAAATACAAAGGCATTTGTAAGGAGACTCTTGCTGGAGTAATTTGATAAGCTGCACAGCTACACATAATGATGGTCTTTATTGACATAGCTTGCTCGTATAGTCTTTAATTTGGTTTTATGTTTCAGCATTGTTTTTTTGCAAGCTTTCCAGTCAAAGCCAGACAAACACACATGTACTGTTACCTTTGCAAAGGTGAAAGACGAGTAAAGACACATAACCCATCCAAAAATAGTTTATCAAGTCATAGTAGATACTAATCCTTCTTGCCTGGGGAGTTTACAATGGCTCTCTTCTGTATTTTGGAAGCTTTCCTTGACCCTGCAGAGCGAAAGACCTTTCAAATCACCAGGCGAATATAGCACTGGGAGCTCAGGGGACGGTCAGGAAGCACCACAGGCAAGTTCTCCTGCCATTCTTACTCGGCTGGAATGACCTCTGAATGCCACACAAGGTCAGTAGACTCAGGTTACCGAAGAATGACATTTTAAACCTGATATCTCTCTCATCCAAAACCATCTGCAATTCATCTTTTAAGGCTGAGATTATTCGTTCTGGGGGAATTATCCACTAATCAGTTTTTATCTCCAGACTAGGTCCTCGTGCCTGCAGCTGGTGAAGAGCTCAGTCTAGCAGAGGTTTCAGTTCCCTCCCCTCTCACTGGAGGACACAGTAACACAAAATAGTCTCCCACAGGACAAGCTTTAAAATACATTTGACTGCAACTCCATGAGAAAGGCACTAAGGATATCGGCACCAATTTACTAGCCAACCCCTCGTGTAGTAAAGGTACAGAGGCACAAAACAAGACTCCAACTCAAGAATTGCTTTTACTGGGCTGAGCCTCCATTCTTTACATCTTGCTGAGGGAACTGCTGTGCGTGGTTTTGCCCCACCATGATTTTTCTGAAGTAGGATAAAAAGCAAACAAAACCAGAATGCACAACAGGAAAAGGGTGTAAGGACTCCACTATTTCCCCCCAAAAACACATAAGCAGAAAGTGGTCAGCACTGACTTTCGGCTCATAAGCACGCTTGCTCACTAGCCTGGCTGCTATTCTCTTTAATACGTGTCACAGCCAAGTGTGAAACTCGAGAGAAGCCTGTGGTCAAGTGAGTCAACACCCTCCGTCCTGCAAATCCTTCTCCCCTACTTACTATATTATGCTTATCCTTTTGCTACAGCCCTGCCCTGTTCCAGCAAAGCATTTTGTATTGTACAGTATTTTGTTCCATTCGCTCGGCTATACGATGCAACAGCACAGAAATTATTTCCATCTCCACCCCTGAGAGCAGATATCCCTGTTCTGCTGGAGCTATAGAATAAGATGTGCCTTGCATTTGCAATTATCATACAAAAACTCCAAAATCCAGGCAGGTAAATTGCCTTCTGCTTTTCACCCAGAAGCCAAGGCAATTACTACAATTTGCATCCCAGCAATGGAATAATTTTGGCTTATCTAATTTTCAGTTTCGAGGACTATTTAAAAACAAAAGCAAACACAAAAAAAACTCAACTGGATTTCACCTGACAAGCAAATTGTTGAACTGGCCAAAGATCATATTTTACCCACTGCAGAAGAGAAATTCTGGAAGTTCTTCAGCTGGTATGATTCACAATAAAGGCCATTTTACAGCTCTGCAAGTGAGAATACTTTGGGAGGGAGAGATGGCTTTAATTCCATCTAGTTAATTTAATAAAATCTGAACATCATAGCTTAAAATAACCCTAACGGACAAAGCAGGCCAGATCTTCCTATCAAATAACTGTGTACTGCATCAAAATTATTCTCTACCCTCTCGTTGGGTGAAGTAGCAGGGATGGAGAAAAAGAAACTATTTACACAGAAGAGCAGAAACCTCTCTACCCAGACCTATTTGTTTTACTCTGTGAGTATTGACAGATGAGTAATGAAAACTCTGCTGCAGACACAGGCCCTTCTTAAAGGCAGCACCAGCTAATAAACCACAACCACAGCTGCAAAAATATTAAGGAATTTAACGAAATGACTCCTTCAAGGGCACAGGATTGCAGGAGGAGCCAGGTTTTATGCTCTGTTATCGTCCCAGAGGTTAAGATCACAGTGTGCAGCATCAACAGATAACAGTGTTACTTTTCTGTATAAAAGAGCTCTGAATAACAATTTCATTAGATGTGTACTACTGAGTATTAATATTTCTAGCATGACTTTTTTCTCCATTATGATAATACTTGTAACTTAGCATACTACGTTGCCAAAGCTTTTAGATGGGAAGTGCCTCATCTGAGAACTATTAGATGATAAAAACAAATGAAAACACTAGCAATAATAAAACCCACAGGCTGTTAGATCTCCCCACAGGACAAGCCACAGCACTGGTAACATGGCTGAGAATGGTGTTTTGCAGGAGTTATTGACTTTGGATGCCAGACTCGGATCAGGACCTCAATCAACATTCATGTTAATGGCCCAGGAATGCTGGGAATGATTTTGGAATTGGTTATGCTTTCATTTGATGGGGGAATATTTTTTGCATATTGGCTGGGACGCTCGCACAGCCTGAGCGACCACTGGCTGTAACCTTAGATGGCATTATTATACCAGCCCTCAGCACTGACTGAACTTGAGAGGCATCAAAACAATGACATAAGGGATCAACAACCCTCCAATACAGTTTTGTTGTTACCAACACTATTACACACCTTGTTGCCAGAGACTCTTGGGATTTACCCATCTGCCAGAAATATCAGAAACGGCGTGGCCAGCAGGTCCAGGGAGGTTCTTCTCCCTCTGGACTCGGCACTGGTGAGACCGCTCCTCGAATCCTGTGTTCAGTTCTGGGCCCCTCACCACAAGAAGGATGTTGAGGCTCTGGAGCGAGTCCAGAGAAGAGCAACAAAGCTGGGGAAGGGGCTGGAGAACAGGCCTTATGAGGAACGGCTGAGAGAGCTGGGGGTGTTTAGCCTGGAGAAGAGGAGGCTGAGGGGAGACCTCATTGCTCTCTACAACTACCTGAAAGGAGGTTGTGGAGAGGAGGGAGCTGGGCTCTTCTCCCAAGGGACAGGGGACAGGACGAGAGGGAATGGCCTCAAGCTCCGCCAGGGGAGGTTCAGGCTGAACATTAGGAAAAAATTTTTCACAGAAAGGGTCATTGGGCACTGTCAGAGGCTGCCCAGGGAGGGGGTTGAGTCACCTTCCCTGGAGGGGTTTAAGGGACGGGGGGACGAGGTGCTGAGGGACATGGTTTAGTGATTGATAGGAATGGTTGGACTCGATGATCCGGTGGGTTTCTTCCAACCTGGTGATTCTATGATTCTATGATCTTTCCTTAGTTTGCTCTTCTTTATCATGTTAACTCCAGCCAGAACAAAAAGTAAAGAGATCCACTTTTGGCTGGTAACCTTGAGCACAAATAATTGTGGTCAGCTGCCAGGTAAGCACTTTTTCCTTATACACATTGTAAAAAGCCACAGTAATCCTGACAACCCCAGGCAATGACACCAATGTCTGGTTTGAATGATGGGTTTGATCCCTTGGACCTTGGTGCTTCTCAGGCTGCCAGCCAAATGGAAGCTCAGGGAAGTTCTCCTGTGCATCACTTGTGGTGTACCTGATGTCTCCGGGGAGCCCTAGAAGTATTACAATGAAATGCACACCTCAGCTTTGAGGTCTAATGAACAAGGCTGTAATTCAGGATAAAACCAAAGAGTAAGAGCTGTCAATTCATATTTAAAGAATTTATAGAAGTGCTTTCACCCAAGACAGACAGGGCAAAACCATCTTTGCTTAAAGACTACCTGGGAATGCAAAGACAGTAATGGGAACCAAATTCTCTCTTTACACAGTTTTGAAGGGTTAATTTGCGCTGTACTTCTACTATTAAACTTTGGCTTTCAAGAGCAACACACCCTTCACTGCCCTCAACCGGCTCCTCTGAGCTGCCCCTAGAAGACACACTTATTTGCTTTGTTCCACAGGGTTTTGCTTTTCCTTGGCATTCCCTGTTTCAGGTAAACCAGTTCACAAGTCAAGCAACAAAGGAAAGCAATGTTTTATCAGTGTTTTTACCTTCCAGCCTGATACCAAATCATCAACTGATGGAATGTGATAACTTGCATCTCCCTGGGCTGAGCAGCACAAGGGAAAGCAAAGAAATTTGACTTTAAAAGGTCTAGTGTCTGCTCCATTAGATAAAAACGTTGCTAGCTCCCAGACCCACCTCCAGCAGCAGGGTTAATATTAAGTGAGCTCTTGCAGGCATCCCAGTTGTTGGTACGTGGGTTCTTTTTTTAGTTCTCTCATCAGCGACCTGCATGTGAAATGTGATTTTTTTCAGAGGCAGGGGGTCTTCTCCTGACCCTGGTCTCCTCCCCAGAGAGCAGGCAGTTAGAAGGGTGAACTCTGTGGCCAAAGAGCGTATTTGCTTTAGCGCTGCGAGAAACAGGCGTGCCAAAGAGAGGGTGGCAGAGAAGAAATGCCTTCCTCAGCTCTGCCTCGACCAAAGATGCAGGAAGGCGTTAACAAAATCAGTGTATTCAGCATCACATAACTATAGTACCAAGCAAGATCTAAAGTCCCTTTGAACTGTTTCCCAACAGGACAGAGATCACCATAAATCTCTTTTATGAATTTAGCATCATAGAATCACAGAATCATTTAGATTGGAAAAGAGCTTTAAGATCACAAAGTCCAACCCTAAGCCTCACACTGCCAAGACAACACTAAATGATGTCCCTAAGCACCACATCCAAACATCTGCTAAATCCCTCCAGGGATGGTGACTCCACCATTTATCTTACCTTCAACAATTTAGAGACAAAAGCTTAGATAGCATGATCAGTTTATAACTAATATAAGTGTGCCAGTATTAGTTCAGTGAAGAAATGAAGAGAAGTTTCTAGGCAATAAAGAATTTATATCTGTTCATTCTTAGACCCGAAGGCTGCATCAGTTAATCCAGCTGAGGTTAAGCTAGAGTAGCTCACTGCATTGTTTTCTCATATTTTTTTTAAAAATACAGTCAGATTTATCTCACGCCTGTAAATTTTACAGATTAAGATGAGGTAAGTTTAGACTGACAAAGCACCTATGCAGCTGAATGAGCATAAGATCACAACCTTTGATAAATCATCGAACAGCAAACTACATCATCTGAGTTATTTTTTTAAAAAAAAGTCTTTTTCTATGAGCAGCAAAATTAGTGAGACTCCATCTGTTCTTCTTGTAACGCACCACATCCAGCTTCTTCACATCTCCCCTGGCATCCCCTGACCAAGAAGCACCATGTGTGTCAGTGATCCTGAAATGATCCTGAAATGATGCGTGTACCAGTTGACACTGGATGGAGTATGGGGTCGCTACACCTTCCTTCTTGCCATAACAAAGGCACTATTTGTGGTCTCCTCATTCTACTCAGTCTTCAACAGATAACATGCAGAAATTTAAATGCATTTCTAATATTGATTTCAGTTTGACTGCAATTGGCCAACAGGTCCAAGAGTTCTAACAGGGGAGGGATGAGCCATCGCTGTTCCCTTATGAGAAGATGCTACGGGTTAAATGAGAGGTACAGACGTAAGAGGCAACTTTACCTCTGAGTAGACGTACCAAGTTATGCGACGAGACTCAGTGGTTCTTCTTTACAGGGATACTGTACACCTGAATATCACAACGTCGGTCATATTTCAGTGCCAGCTCACTGCACACAATGTACTTTAAATACCATTCCTTATAGTCATTAGCACATTTTAACAACACGGTTCTACAACCTTCTGAAATTTCTCTCCCGTAAACTACAACAGACCAGACTGACAGAGCAGGAGAGAGAAATATCACCATTTGCAGTGACAAAGAGCAAGCAGAAAAACTCAGCTGAAAACAGAGAAACTCCCCACCTCAGTTTCTGTCAGTTATGTTCTCCTGGGTATTGCTCATAAAGATACATCTTTTTTTAAAAAAACCCCAGGCATCTGACTTTCAGATGCACAATGGTTTTTTTGATACTGCAAACTTCTCCCACATAGTAGCCCCAGAGAAGCAATTTGAAGCAGTAAAAGAGTAAACCCAACCCCTCCACCATTCCTACCGTGCTCCATCGAAAAGCTGGCATCAGACTTAACAGATGATTTCATGCGACCTTTAGCAAGGGTATTTATACAGACAAACCACCTCCTGCACAAACCAGTGCTCTACATTTTCTCTGAGTCCCTGTAAATTCATAGATGAGCTCTAACTAAACCTTTTGGTAGACCTCCCTAGGTTCCTCAAATTTCTTATTCTTGTCTATAATTCAGTTTAAAGCCTCTTCTAATTGGACAAGCAGAAAACATAAGCTTAAAAGAACTAGGATGGAAAAAAATATATCCAAACAGGGATATTTAATTTCTTTGTTTATGAAAGTTGCAGCACACGTTGCTGCCAACAATGAAATGCAAGGCTGCATTGTTAAGTAAAACGTGGATGGGAACCATCCGCATGTTATCTCCCCATCCTCAAATTGACAAACAATATAGCCAAAACCCAATATGAAAGGATAACATATCATCAAGGAAAACTGTGTTTTAAACAGCACCGTCCTGGTAACTTAAGCTCACCGACAGATGAATTCACTGCTGTCTAGAATTAGTTAGAATGTAGTACACAGCCAGAATTAAAATATTGATTTCCCTGGGTGCCCTTTATTACATGACGTTTGGTTCGTAAAGGAAACTTTCTAAATATGGAATTCATTCCTGAGGCTATTTTGGCTACCTCTTGGGCAGCATGGACAGGACAGAGAGGCACAAAGAGGCACAATGAGAATATCAAAAGGTAAGGGGATAAAACAATGCATGCTGCATACTGTGGACACACACCTTTTGCTCCTATTTTAAAGATTACCTTCAAACTACAGTTTAACAAGTATAGAACTACATACTCAGTCTCTCAGTAAAATTCTATCAAATTTGAATCAACCAAGTTACAGCACCTCCTTACTCCAACTTCACCAGCTATGAGTAACTGTTCTTTGATTTTAATCTCTACTGATTTTTGCCTTTCTTTCCAGAAGCCTAAGAAGAAAATTCTCATGTATTTTCTTTCAAAACCCAAGATTTCTGTGCATGTGAGGGATGAAATTAAAGATCTTGTTTAGACTATAAATGGGACTGGTTCAGCGAATATGTTAAGTACGCAACAAAGGCCATCCCCACATGAAGCCTTCGGAGAGAAAGAATGAGAGCATGAGAGTGCAAGCAAGCTTTAACCTTTCTCCCTCAGCAGAAGAATGATTTAACATTTCCTTGGCGGCACTGATGGCCACACTGAGATGTTAACTTGCATCACAAAACGCACAGTATTTCCATGACACCAGAAAAAGCTCTACACACAGCAGCAGAGACTGCTACCTAGGTATAGTAAGATGAGAAAAAACCATGTATTTGCTTAATTCAAAGAGCCGCAGCCTCAGAATTAAGAAACCTCTTCTTCAGGTGCCAGTTGTGTTCAACTGACCCTTTCAGTGGTATATAAGGGGAACCAAGAAAATGAAAGAAACGTGAAACTAAAATGCTAGCCAAGGTTTAGAATCTCCATCCAGCTCTTGCCAGTTCCCAAAGTTCCCAAATCTTTTAGATTACTTGCCTAAATATGATAAAATAGAAAGCAAGCATTGGAGAACCAGTTCTCCCAAATACCATCAATATTTTATCTCCCACAGAACTGAGTGAATGCTCTGATACAGAATGTCTTTTTGTTATATTTGTTTCTATGCACTTCTTTGCTCTCAACATGGAAACATTATCTTACTAACTCCAGAGAAGGTGAACTATGATAGCAACTAAAACAGCAAACAGATTTAACATCAAGAGGCTGTTTAAAAGCCGATGAGCTTTAACTGAAAAATACAATGCAAATCAAAGTAGAACAATGGTCCGACCCATCAGCTTTCTCCGATGGTTTCATGGAATACGTGGGGACATGATTTCTCTTTCACATACATGAAATTGTTCTATCAGTATCAATGTCACTCATCATAAGAAGAGATCAAAAAATGTATTTTTTAGAGTGGATGCTGTGGGTCAGGTAATACAGCTGTAAACTTGTCAGGCCGCAGTAACGTGAACAGCAGAACTGCAGAACATTCCTTTGGCAGCACGTCCCAACCTGCAGGATTCCTGCAGCTTTTCCGGATTGCTGAAATTCATCTTCTGTCTCTTTGCCTTGGACGAGACTCCTGTGAAAGCCGCTGGGAGCTTCCTCCTTGCCCACTTTCCCTTTTCAGCATCAGTCTGTCTTTTCCTATTCTGCTCTCTTGCACGCACCCTAGCCACTATTCCCTCCTCTTCTGACATCCATGGGCTGAGCATCCTCTCACTTCTTTTCTGGTCTTTCCAATCACTCCCTCAACATGACCACTCGTGATGTTCCTTTTTACTTCTCTGGCCACCCTCACCATACACATTGGAGGTCTAGTGCGGCCAACTCAAAGTTGCAAAGGTGAACAAATCGAGTTCTCCTCCAACCAGCTCTCCCTTTTCCTCTAATCTCTGCCTCAGCATCGAGAACACCACACTGTTCTTCATTACCATCTCCTCATCCCGTTATGTTCTCCAATATTTCTCATCTGTACACCAGGAAAGCCAAGCTTTGATTAGTTAGATAAAACTGACAATAACAAAGCCAATACTCTTGCAACATCTAAGTGAGTTTAATACTCCATCCATACTGCTTCCATGACAATGGCTGAATCCTAGAGTCTGCTAGTGTTAATAAAGAAAAAAGACAGATGTAGCAGCAGAATTTCCCAAATATTCAGGCACTAATGGCACAATATGTTTTCAATTGTTTTCAGAAAGAAAAGCTTATTCTGTCATAAATTTGAGAACCTGAAGGATCCTCTCCACGCACAGGTTTTTCTCCAGGTAATGTAAAGTCTCCACAGGAAGAATACAGACTAAAGGATTCTTTTCATTGCTAAACAAAAATACAGAGGTCAACAGCTTTGGAAACTGGCAAAAGACCTCACAACTCCAGATCTCTAGTTGCAGCAGAAAAATGTTGGGATGATTTGCCTTGGAAAATGGAACACGTTATATCCTCTATACGTATCCAAACTATGCAAAATGATGGGTGTGGTGAGGAGCAGGAGAGAGGAAGGCGGCTATTAAATCACCTTACCTGTAGCTCTGACATGTAATTTGTTGTTTTTAATATCTTACATAGTTTCTGGAATTTTATCTGGCACAAAGACAGGAGATACACTCTGTCATCTTACCTCGGCCAAGGCCTTGTAGAAGGATCTTCCAAACGCGACGGTAACAAACAAACAATTCACCTCTCAGTAACCTAACTGAGAACCACCTAGACCACCTGTAATACATGTACTGACTGACTGCTTGATTTAAATGTGACTAGCCATCAAATGCCTCTGCCAAGGAAAGGTAGAACATCTCTCTAGTTTCTTTAAAATGAAGTCTAGAAAATGAGCTCTTCATATTCTTTCACTTGCAGTTAAGTTGCTATAAGCTTCTGAATTGAATGCTCTCCTTTCAAAGGATTTGTATGTCAACAGCAGAGCTCACTTTGCCAATTCTACCCACAGGCTTTCAGCTTTGGGATAAATATGGCGTTTATGTTTTAAAAATGATTTAATATTTTAAAAGGACCCACACCTTTGCGTCAGAGTCTGTCTGCACTTACAGAGACATTAGAATATCAGCTGAGGTACTAATTGCAAATCAGAACTTACAGAAGGATGAACAAACCCCAAAGGAAACCTGATAAATCAGTTACAGATTGACTCCCTTCCCTAGAAATAAATAGCCACATTTCTTCCACTCATGCAATATATTGCAACAAGGAAAGTTGTGCTGACAGCCAACAGGAGACAGGAGATGTTCTCTGCAAGTCAAGCAACAGACCTAAATCGGGGACATTTGCGTTATGGTCTTGACTGACAGTGAACTTGCACTCATCCCTCTGCTTGCCAAGAGGTTAGCAAGAGCCAGTAAGAGTTATCACCACATAAAAATCACACCAATAGATATATTTAGTCATTGTGGTTTAAGGAAACCGATTGCTTGCACTGAAAATAAATTTAGCAATTGTTTCCAGTTTCTGCTTTTTCACTGACTCAGGCACAACCCAGCTGCTTCACATTCCAGTAGACTTCAGCTGTCTTTTTTTCTCCACTCCTTGTCCACCTCCTTCTTACAACTGCTCTGACCATCTCAACCTTGCAGCAGTTATCCCGCAGGCTACATTTCTGAACCCTCCAGTCTTGAAGCCACGTACCAGAACAGCTGCCAACCCTATGATGACATGAAAAACTCCAGAATTCCGCTCTATGTGCCATTCTGTTGGAAACGCTAAATGATGAGCATCTTCTAACTGGATTTTGCCTCTACCAAAAAAGCCTAGACTGAATTACTGATGCTTTTAAAACAAGTTAAAATAAAACACACAAGTGATGTCACTATCCGAGCAGTGTACTATAAGAGATGAAGTAGATGCTAAAAGTCCAAGTAAGGAAGAACTGGAATTGTATTGTCTTTAAGATTGTGAAGTGAGTTTAATTTTCAGATTCGAGGACAAGACATTTCACAGAGAGTGTTTACATTGTTTGAAAATCACCCGTGCAGCAGCACTTACGCTGCAAAACTTTGATTTTTAAAGCCCTCACTTATACTGAAGAACGTGGTACTGTGGTGAAGGCACAACTGAGCTGAGAAACAGTTCTGCCTAGCAACTCATCTAAGCATAACCTAGACAAAGAGAAACTGCAGAAAACTACTCAGGTGTAAAAAGTATGCAGGATAATTTCCATAGAATGATCCAAGAGATGATGGCAATTCAAAACACATCCTCTCCAAAAATAAGATCCCCAGGAAACCTCATGTTAATACAAAAACATTCAGAGATGCACAATCTAAATTGATATAGAGAACTCCGGACAAATATTAAGTTCCTATAAAGATGGGAATAACCTGGCCTCCTGAATTGTTTCTTCTATTTTGCAATTTTCCTGAAGAACAGAATTCTCCTAGGATTAGCCCTAGATGTTTATACCATCAATAGTAAAGACTTCAGAGGTGAATTTGCTTATCAGGCAAATACTTATGAGTAAAAGGTGAAGACAACAGCATTTTCAGTCTGCTGGGAATAAATACATCCAGATGAGTCCTGGGCAGCACAGAGATAACTGACGGCACTCCAGGTAGCTAATGCTTGAAACAGTTATCTCAAACAACCTGTAGCAGACAGCTATTGAAAAAGCAAGCTTTCAAAGGATATGAAAACCCTGCAAGAAATTACAAGATTAAGATTGAAAGCATCAAATAGAATAAACCTGCAGAGTATGGCATCCATATGTCTTTGGTATTAATAAAAGGCATTCTTGAGCGGACTTGCTTCAGAGCTTTTGGTTTAGACCTGATGGTGTCTAAATGCTCCCTTTTTCTCTCCAAATGATGCAGAATTGTGCAACTCCCTGGAGCACGTAATCCATCAGGTAAATAAATACAGGCATTCATGTATTGCCATGGTAACAGGAAACCCAAGCAGAATCTGCAACCTTCTCCAGTCTTTCTTAGCATTCCTATTTTGGATTTTAGATCAAAACGATAAGACTAAGGTGAGAGCAAATATTTTCTGAAAGCAAAGACAAAAAGTCACAGTTCTAGAGTAAAGAAAAAACAACAACGGATGCCATTCCTTCTCTTCAAGTCAGGGAGGGTTCTGCTCTGAAAAAGTATTTGGAAGTCTCCTGGCTGGAGCCTAACAAAACCAGCAGGTCTAATACAAGTGAAAACAAAATACACCATCATATTCTGCTTTACCAGATGGCTCCCCCTCACTTCAACACAGGGCTCTGAAGTGCTTTACAGTGACCCTTCTGTTGATTAAACAGCAGTACTGAGAGGCTCCAGAGGGAGCCCTGCCTGCTCTTCCTTGCTGGACAGGATGGTAGCTGTTATCTCTAATAATGTATTATTGTGTTTTATTAAGTGCCAACAAGGTGTTTCATTTAAAGACCTGGTGAGCAGATGTACGTTAAGAACTCCAGAGTTCTACCTTATAGGTAATACTGTTTTTCCCAGCAGCCTGACTAGATGGACGTGAGTCAAACCAAAGCCCAAGCCAGTGCCGAAGTTTGTAAAGACGGCTTGTTATCAGAGAACAGCCTATTTTATTTACAGCGTAATGGGGTTCACATTTATTTCCGTTCCCATAAGAAAAAAAATAATAAATTTTAATGCACATAAATATGCCGACCTTAGACCTCATGGCATTTGTTTCAGGACTCTGTAGCCTTTGTGCTGCTACTGTACACATTTTTACACATATTACCCAAGAATTCTGCAGTATTACAGACTGTGTTTATTCAGTGACACAATTAATCAAACTCTTTGTGTCAATCAGAAGTTCAAGCACTCAGAAACTGTGATCAAGACTGCAGTGCACTGAAACAGCTGGATTCCAGCTCTCTTTCCCACCCCTTCCCTGTCTCTTCTCCTCCAGTTTATGCTTGGACTGGATTTAATTTTTTTTTTTATTTAAATACCTTCTTAAAGGAATTAAAGCACAAGCAGCTGAAAGAGGACGCTTTCCCAGATTTACAGCTTCTTTTGTTCAACAAATCATCACTACGATACACAGCCACGGGAAAGAACATCTCTGCATCAAGGCTTCACCCACTACATCTTCCAAACTGCACTTTTACAGCACTGACCTGGGGATGGATCCTGCATGATGTCTTGAGTTCTTCACTGGGAGTTCAGTGTGTTGCAAGGTCAGGTCTCTAGGTCGCGTTTTTGTACAGTATTTTTTGGCCTTTCTGTTCTATTGTTTATGGAACCGCGCTGCGTTTGTGTGTGTCTACAGAGTCATCTTCCCGCGTTTGAACTCTTCCCGCTGCTTCGCTGGTATGGAGTTATATTTACTATTCTCACAGGGTTATTTACTGCACGCGAATAAACAAAACGTGATCACTTATTTATACATCTGTAATTACTGTCTACAACACAATCAGCATGTACTAAAATCCCAAGCCAAATTCACCTCTAGCACAAACAAGTGGCAATTATTGTAGAGCTGGCCCCAGGTCTATATATATTGCTAACCCCTTTCTCATTTTGTTGCTCGCTTCCCGGACAAACAGTTGCAGCGATATATGAGTAAGCAGTGAAAAAACACAGCCAGAATCCCAAAGCGAAGCGTTACGTTGTGGTACTATGTAAGGGATTGTGCATCAGATTAACCTCTGATATTTCTGGAATAGCGTTCGTCCCATGAGGTGCTGAGGGACATGGTTTAGTGTTGCTAGGAATGGTTGGACTCGATGATCCGGTGGGTCTTTTCCAACCTGGTGATTCTATGATTCTATGATGCGATGCACGCTTGCGAGACAGTAACTTAGCGCTGAGAGCTGGAAAGATGCCTACGGACTGCGCTTAAAAGCTGCCAGGTAGCCAAGGCTGCTTCTCCCTGGAGGCCGCTCCAGAACCCGTATCGCAGGAGAACCTACTCACATACACAGTGCAGAAGCCAGAATGAACCAGGATCAAATGATCAAAACCAGAAAGCACCGCAGCCAACTTAACTCCTCTCCTAAATTGGTGTCTGCTCTCCTGGAAAGCCTCAACGCTGTCCTTGGCACATCCCGACTCAGACTGCTACCCTGCGTTCCCCTGTAGGAAACTGCCTAGCTATTCCTTACAATAAAACTTACAAAACAGCATTGATTTTTTTTTCTTTGCTAATTAAATGCAACATAATTAAATAACTTGACTGTTTGATTTGCAAAACGCTAATTGAATCTTT
This sequence comes from Phaenicophaeus curvirostris, assembly GCF_032191515.1. Taxonomy (NCBI): domain Eukaryota; kingdom Metazoa; phylum Chordata; class Aves; order Cuculiformes; family Cuculidae; genus Phaenicophaeus; species Phaenicophaeus curvirostris. The sequence goes on from NC_091411.1 coordinate 8,366,898, forward strand.
AAACGTACTACTCCCACTACACAGAAAAACAGGAGCATTCAACCACCTAAAGTGACAACTGAGAACCAGACACAACTCCAGAAGCACAGAGAGACGATCCGATACGCACTCCAGCGTTTCCTTGGGAGAGCAGAGGAGATGCCAGCAGCCTCCTCTGGCTCTAGGTGAGCACCCCAGACAGAGAGGAGAGCTTTGCAGGGAAAAAAGAGCAAGTTCCCGCTGACGTTTGCTCACAGCCTCATCTTTTCTCATCTTGCACAAACACCAAAAGAGGAAAGTTGGAGAAGTTGCGATGGATCATTGCGGGTAGGCCCCAAAGCGTTGCAGCGCCCTGGCTCTGCTGGTGCCTTGCTGCATGGAGAGGACAGCAGGGGGGGGCAGGAAAATTTAAACAAGAGGGAAATAAAAGGAAAAAAGCGAAGGAGGAAACAAAAAGCCTGGTGCATAGGGCGCTGGGGCAGCCCAAGGAGCAGCTCTGGAGCAGCCCAGGCGCAGGGGCAGCTCTGGAACATCCCAAGCACGTCCTAGGCGCAGCTCAGCCCCAGGGGCAGCTCTGAAGCAGCCCAGGAACAGTTCAGGAGCAGAGGCAGCTCAGGAGGAGCCCAAGAGCAGCTCAGAACCTCAGGAGCGGCCCAGGAGCTCATCGGACCCTCAGGAGGAGCCCAGGAGCTCAAGAGCAGTTCGGGACCTCAGGGGCAACCCAGGAGCTGCTCAGGAGCAGCTCAGAACCTCAGGAGCAGCCCAGGAGCTCAGGAGGAGCCCAGGAGCAGCCCAGGAGCTCAGGAGGAGCCCAGGAGCAGCCTGGGACCTCAGGAGCAGCCTAGGAGCTGATGGGAACCTCAGGAAGAGCCTAGGACCTCAGGAGCAGCCCTAGAGCTCAGGAGGAGCCCAGGAGCAGCCCGGGACCTCCGGAGGAGCCCAGGAGCTCAGGAGGAGCCCAGGAGCAGCCCGGGAGCAGCTCAGGACCTCAGGAGGAGCCCAGGAGCAGCTCAGGACCTCCGGAGGAGCCCAGGAGCAGCTCGGGACCTCCGGAGGAGCCCAGGAGCAGCTCGGGACCTCCGGAGGAGCCCAGGAGCAGCTCGGGACCTCCGGAGGAGCCCAGGAGCAGCTCGGGACCTCCGGAGGAGCCCAGGAGCAGCTCGGGACCTCCGGAGGAGCCCAGGAGCAGCTCGGAACCTCCGGAGGAGCCCGGGAGCTCAGGAGAAGCCCAGGAGCAGCCCAGGAGCAGCTCAGGCTGTCGGGAGCAGCCCGGGAGCTCAGGAGCGGCGCCCCGGGAGCAGCCGAGGCTCAGCCCGGGCTCCGCCGGCGCCGCCGCCTCCCCGCGCTGACAGCGGCCCTGCCCGCCCCCGGCCCGGTCCGCGGCTCTCGGGCAGCTCCGGCGGCCGCGGAGGCTCCGGGCCCGCTCACCTGCTTTCTCGATCTTGCCGGACATGTCGCGGCCGCGGCGCTCGGGCCCGGCCGAGCGGGGCTGGGGGCAGGGGGGGGGCGGGGGTTGGGGGGGGGGGGGGAAGGCGGCTGCCGGCCGGCCGCGATCCGGGGCTCGGCAGCGCCCGCCCCCGCCGCCACTGAGCCCGCCCCGCCCCGCCCCGCAGCGCCGCCTGCCGGCCAGCACCGGCACCGCCCGCGGGGGGAACGGGGGGGGGCGGGGGGATGGGGGGGGGCGGGGGTGGGTCTGGGGGGGCTGCAGAGATGGGTGAAAGGGTCCTGAAGTGGTGGTTCTGGGGGTTCCTGCAAGGATGGGTCTGGGGGTCCTGAAAGGATGAGTCTGGGGGTCCTGCAGGGATGGGTCTGGGGGTTCCTGAAGGGATAGATCTGGGGGTCCTGCAGGGATGGGTCTGGGGGTCCTGCAGGGATGGGTCTGGGGGTCCTGCAAGGGTAGGTCTGGGGGTCCTGCAGGGATGGGTCTGGGGGTCCTGCAAAGATGGGTCAGAGGGTCCTGCGGGGATGGATCTGGGGGTTCCTGCAGGGATGGGTCTGGGGGTCCTGCAGGGATGGGTCTGGGGGTCCTGCAGGGATGGGTCTGGGGGTCCTGCAAGGGTAGGTCTGGGGGTCCTGCAAAGATGGGTCAGAGGGTCCTGCGGGGATGGGTCTGGGGGTCCTGCGGGGATGGATCTGGGGATTCCTGCAGGGATAGATCTGGGGGTCCTGCAGGGATGGGTCAGAGGGTCCTGCAGGGATGGGTCTGGGGGTCCTGCAAGGGTGGGTCTGGGGGTCCTGCAGGGATAGGTCTGGGGGTCCTGCAGGAATGGGTCAGAGGGTCCTGCGGGGATGGTTCTGGTGGTCCTGTAGGGGTGGGTCTGGAGGTCCTGCAGGGATGGGTCAGAGGGTCCTGCAGAGATGGGTCTGGGGGCCCTGCAGGAATGGGTCTGGGGGGGCTGCAGGGGTGGGTCAGAGAGTCCTGCAGGGATGGGTCATAGGGCCCTGCAGGGGTGGGTCTGGGGGTCCTGCAGGGGTGGGTCAGAGGGTCCTGCAAGGATGGGTCTGGGGGCCCTGCAGGGATGGGTCTGGGGGTTCCTGCAAGGATGGGTCTGGGGGTTCCTGCAGAGAGCAGTCAGGGGGTGCTGCAGGGATGGGTCTGGGGTTCTGAAGGGATCAATCAGGGCGTCCTGCAGGGATGGGTCAGAGGGTCCTGCAGGGATGGGTCTGTGATGGGTCTGGGGTCCTGCAGGGGTGGGTCAGAGGGTCCTGCAAGGATGGGTCTGGGGTTCCTGCAGGGATGGGTCTGGGGGTTCCTGCAGGGAGCAGTCAGGGGGTGCTGCAGGGATGGGTCTAGGGGGGCTGCAGAGATGGGTGAAAGGGTCCTGCAGTGGTGATTCTGGGGGTTCCTGCAAGGATGGGCCTGGGGTCCTGAAGCAAGCAGTCAAGGGGTTCTTGTAGGGATGAGTCTGGCGTCCTATAAGGATGGGTCTGCGGGACCTACAGGGAGCGATTGGGAGTGCTGCAAGGAAGGGTCTGGGGGTCCTACAAGGTGCGATCAGGGGGTGCTGCAAGGAAGGGTCTGGGGGTCCTACAGGGATGAGTCAAAGGGTCCTGCAGGGTTGGGTTGGGGGGTTCCTGTGGGGATGGGTCTGGAACACCTCCCTGGAACACCTCCACTGTGAAGAGAGGCTGAGAGAGTTGGGGTTGTTCATCCTGGAGAAGACAAGACTCCAAGGAGACCTTATTGTGGCCCTTCAATACTTTAAGGGGGCTTAAAGATGGGGGGAAACTTTTAGCTGGGCCTGTAGCAATAGAACAAGAGGTGATGGCTTTTAAACTTAAAGAGGAGAGGTTTAGACTAGATATTAGGAAGAAAATGTTTATGCTGAGGGTGGTGAAACACTGGTACGTGTTGCCCAGAGAGATGGTGAATGTCCCATCCCTGGAAACATTCATGATCAGGTTGGATGGGGCTCTGGGCAACCTGATCAAGGGGAAGGTGACCCTGCTCACTGCAGGAATGTTGGACCTTCATGGTCCTTTTCAACCCAAACCATTCTATGATTCTATGGCAGGCAGTATCCACAGGGAAAGCCTTGTCCATGTCCCAGAGCTGTCACTGTGACAGGGTGAGGAGCAGAACGGGGTGATCCTGGAAGCCTGGGCAGCTCGGTGGAGATGCTCAGCACCAGAGGGCTGCTGCTGGCCCAGCTCTTCTCCCTGGGGCCTTCACCCAGGGAATCCCAAAAGAAAGAGGTTTCCTCCCAAAACGCAATCCTCTGTATGCAGGTTTGGGAAGAGCAGGGAGCCGTTGTGCCACGCTGCCCGCAGCACATCCCACCAGTGCTCCTGGCCCTTCAGAAACTCATCAAGCCTCAAGGGTACGCTGCATTTTCCTGAATTTGGTCCTACAGCGGAACCTTCTTCTTAGAGGAGTCAACAGCAAAATCACAACTAGCCAAAGGAGATTAAGGGTGGGATTTGTGGTTTGTAACTCAGACTGGTGCTGCTGCCACAGAGCATCCTCGCAGCATCCTGCATACCCCCCAAATCCACCACGAGAGATAGTCTGGCTTGAGGTGAATCCAGGGCTGCTCTTGCAGCTGCTGGAAGCCCCGCAGGAGCTGCAGACAAGCCCTCTGCTCCAGCTCCTGGCCGCCTAGCTCTGGGTTTGCTACGCTGACCTTGTTTTAGTTTGAGGTCTGGAAGCAGCAGCATCCCCCTGGGGAGAAAGGGGGTTCCCTCCTGTGGGGAGCAACAGCAGAGCTTGTAGGGATGACCTGAGGCAATCGTAAAAGGATCATGGTCCTACTTGAAAATTAACTCATTTCTATGACTTAATTAGGGACAAATGTCACAGCAGTACCTCGACTTGCAGGTAGCGCAATAAATCTCTGAAGCCTGGTGAGCCGTCAGAGGCTGTTTACTTTCCCCTCTAGCAAATAAATCATTCATGAGGCTGCTATTTTTGTAAGCTTTACACACAACTTTTGAAGTGACTTCATCAGCTTGTTTAAACATCTCACACACCTGGGGCTGGGCACAAGCTGTAGGAGGAAATCTCTTAGAGGGAGAGCATGCATTTTTCTCTCATTATTTTGTTTTTGAGAGGCTTGTAGAGAGTTCCTGAGTGCCTTTGTTTAATAAATCTAACCTAGGGAGATTTGGGGCAGATTATTCTCTCGCACAAGTGTAAAAGGTGGCTGTGTCGTAGCCACGCTGAGCTGTGCTGACTCACTGGTATTAGTGAGCGAGAGTAACTGGGAGCCTCAGTGGGTGATGCTAATGTGAGCTGATCCGACTTTGAGTACACACAGGAAGCAGACGGATGAAGTAAGAAGCTGCTATTCTTACACCCTCCACTTTCAGACTTAGGCAAGGAAGAAGGAGTGTGTGTGCAATAATGTGCGCTACAAACAGAACAGCTACTAAATTTGAAGGTCTTTTCATCGTCTGTCATATAAAAAGCCCCGTTCTACTAGTGATGTAGCACCTTCAGGGGATGCTGGAGTTTCTCTTGTGCATCCTGTATTAACATGTAACTCGCCACACCAGGAAAACCTGATGCTTCTAAATATTCCATTGAATCAGCTGGGGGAAAAAAAACACCCCAGAGCTGATTGTGTGAGTGTGAATGTGTTATGGACAGAGTCTGGGTCAGGAGAGTGGGAGGAGAGCTGTGAAGAGAGAGGTGGCTTCATGCTGTTATGGAGCTACATGAGATCCTGCGGGGATGTTTCTTGCTGCTGGCTGGGGAGAGAGGAAAGGAGATGATGTTAGCTGTTTACCTTCAAGAAGCAGCAACACGGAAGAATCCTGAAAAGAGCCAATTTTTCACATGCCTGTGCTATGGCAGGAAAAAGAGGAAAGTATGTTGGGTTTTGATATCAAAGTGGGTACCTGCTTTGCTCTCACATCAGGGTGCAGTGCTAAAGTTCACCTTGCAGCAAGACACATCTAAGGGGGCTCTAATAACCGGAGTTTTCTTCCCCACATGTTTCTTCACTGGGAGAAGCTACCTGGCAGCAAACAAGCAAACCTTGAGAAGAGCTCTCCTGCCCTCTAGTGCCCTTCCCTTCTCCCGTGTGGTTTCCTCCCAGTCCAATTTTTGCTCTCCTGCTCTCTCCTCCAGCTTATGGGGCTGGAGCTGAGGCAGTGTCTATCCCTGCACAAATGCCAGTTGATAGTGGCTGGTCACCCCCAAATACAGCTGCCCAAGCGGCTTTCAGTCGCAGGGAATAACTGAGATTACACAAGGAAATACAATTTAACCAGCTACCTTCTTGCACGGTGGCTTCTGGACCAGCAACGGCCTCGATAACATTGCTGGTCAGTGTGGTTGTAAGACCCATCCAGCTCCCTGTAAAGATTTTATTCATTATGGACAAGGATTCCCAGGTGACAGATACACTGCAGTGACCCGGTGTGCCCCGGCCACCACACGCACTCAGCCCGCTGGATGGAAAGTTTTGTAGCTGGGAAGAGATTAAAAAAACATTGCTGTGAGCCAAATGAAGTAAAAGGACAAGATTCTCACCTCCTGTTAATTAATGCAACTCCTCTAAGGTCTTCGTTGGTGGAAAATAAGTAGTGAGGTGTCAGTATAAGGGGGAGGAGAGGAGATTTTCAGGGAAGGAGAAGACAGCATGATTGCGGGGAACAGGTTCTGGGTGGGAGAGTCAGAGGAGCGATGCAGAAAGGACCAGAGCTGGGAGCCGAAGTAGGCAAGGTCAGAGATTCTCTATCAGTCCCCTAGAAAAATATATATGGGGCTGCCTCAAACTGCTTATGAGCAAAAAAGCACAAATGGGAGGCCTTGATTTTGGATACATCCCCACCTCCTTGAGGCACTTTGAGGTGTTTTGCAGGGCTTTTTTTTGGTGCAAGAGCTAATGGTACCGGGCTGGTGGTCCCAGCTGAGGACCAGCCTCCTGGTGCTCTATGTGCTGGGGTGGGAGACAGGCTGTTCCTTGGAAAACTGGTGGTCTGGGCAGAAAGGGCAGATGCAGGTGTGGTTTCTCCTTGCGGGTCCCCCCTCTTGCCACAGTGGCTGTGTGCGCTGGTGCCCCCCATAGAATCATAGAATAGTTCAGGTTGGAAGGGACCTTAAAGATCATCTAGTTCCAACCCCCTGCCATGGGCAGGGACATACCACTGTATCAGGTTACCCAAGGCTCCATCCAACCTGGCCTTGAACACCTCCAGGGATGCGGCATCCACAACCTCCCTTGGTAACCTGTTCCAGTGTCTCACTACTCTCATGGTGAAGAAATTCTTCCTAATATCTAATCTAAATCTGCCCCTCTCCACTTTATACCCATTGCCCCTTGTCCTATCACCACAAGCCTTTATGAACGTCCCTCTCCAGCTTTCTTGTAGGCTCCTCTCAGGTACTGGAAGGTCACTATAAGGTCTCCTTGGAGCCTTCTCTTCTCCAGGCTGAACAACCTCGACTCACTCAGCCTGTCCTTGTATGGAAGATGCTCCAGCCCTCTGATCACCCTTGTAGCCTCCTCTGGACCTGTTCCAGCAACTCCATCTCCTTCTTATGTTGAGAATTCCAGAACTGGACACAAAACTCCAGGTGAGGTCTCAGAAGAGAGGAATAGAGGGGCAGCATCCCCTCCCTCGCCCTGCTGGCCACGCTGCTTGGGATGCAGCCCATGGGGGTCTCATCCTGCACCTGCACTGCTGAGCCCCGGGGAGGAGATGGATTTTCTCTGGACCAGCCAGCAGTGTCCCACTCCTGTGACTGACAGGGCTTGTTTTCCACCAGCTTTTTCCTTTAAAAAAAGGGAAATTTGGGTGCTGGCTCTAGAGGGCAGCAGATGCCGGCAGATGATGCTGCGGGGGGAGCAGCTCCCACCCCCTTGACCCTCAGCCCGAGCCGAGAAAACTCTCCCGTGCAAAGAGGAGGAAAAAAAACCACTAGTACTCGCTGTCCCGAGGCAGCAGCCGGGAGGATGCTCAGCAAACCAGAGGCACACGCTGACCTCCGAGTCCTTTCTGCATCTTGAGTGCGGGATGGGAGGCTCATCCCTGTCTGCAGGTGGGACATCCCAACCCTGAGACACCTTGATCCCTTCCTCGCTTGGTCACAAATCCCTGAAAGGGGTGAAGCACCAAAAGCAGATACGGAAAATCTCAGCACAGATCCCCTAGACCTACGAGCAAGCATCCCTGCCTCAGGCTGTGCCCCTGGGGCTCATCGCTGCCTTCAGGAGTCCAAGATCCTTTGGCTGCTTGAGACCCGTCACTCCCTGTGAGACCCAAAGATGCTTAGGACACTGGGGAATTTTTTGACACACACACCCACCCCAAAAACAAAAAAAAGAATTGCACTTTTGGGCAGCCTGATCTAGTGGGAGGTGTCCCTGCCCATTGCAGGGAGGTTGGAACTGGATGATCTTTGAGGTCCCTTCCAACGCAGGCTATTCTATGATTCTATCCCTTAAAATGTGGCTTAAAATGAAGCTTTTTAGTATCTCTCTTGTAATCTTCTGTGAAAGTAAGTAAAAAGGAAACAATTTTTTTGGCCTCATGCTACCGCAGGAGGATGATGTGTATCTAAGGATGAAGGCTGAGAAGAACTCCAGAGTTTGGAATTATGAAAAACAAACCAAAAAAAGAGAGAGAGAGAGAGATATTAACAATTATTTACACCCCCTCGTACATTTAAAGTAATTAGGAAGGTCAGGGTAGAAGGGGAAAAGCCCATAAAGTTTTTTTTCTCTGGCTTAATCATATTGCTTTACTGGGGACTATAATTCACAGTGAGAAAATAAGCATGTGCATCACCACAAATAATACATTGGCTAATACCGAAGAAGAGGATAACAAAGCATCTGGTACCTCAAGTTGTTTCTGTCAGCACTGCCTTAGTGGTCAGATGTCCTTTCAATTCACCATGGGTGGAGGTTCGCACCAGCAGAGACAGAGGCAAGTAATTCAATAAAGATCTTTGCTGGGCATGGTTGGATCTCAGCTGCTGACTTCGCTGACCAAATCATGTGTCCATCATCCTTGCTGTTCCTAGGAGGAAGCCTGAGATTCTGAAGCCTGTTCTGACTCATGTGCTGTAGGTAACCTTCTGGCTTTGTGGGAAGTTTACCTTAGACTTTTCTCGGTGTGACTAAACTTTTCCTTCATCTTGAAGGGTCACTGCTGAAGAAGGGATACTAGGAGACGGACGCACTTCTGTTGCAAACCTTCCCTTGCTATCGGAAGCTGGTCCTGCTGCCCACCAAGACCAGAGGTGCTCCACATCCAGACCCGCTCCATCACAGAGCAGGCGTGCCCACCTCCACAAGGATCTCTTGGAGAGATAGACAAATCACCATGTAGAATGGGGATATTCATAGAATCATAGAATAACCAAGTTGGAAGAGACGCACTGGATCATCGAGTCCAACCATTCCTATCAAACACTAAACCATGTCCCTTAGCACCTCGTCCACCCGTCCCTTAAACCCCTCCAGGGAAGGTGACTCAGCCGTTCCTCATAAGGCCTGTTCTCCAGCCCCTTCACCAGCTTCATTGCTCTTCTCTGGACTCGCTCCAGAGCCTCAACATCCTTCAGGAGGGACAGGATGGAGTGGCCTAATTCAGAGCATCAAAAGCAAACCCAGCCCATACACAAGTGCTCTTTAAAACCTTTCTTTTCTTCCAAGTCATTTTCCATGGACAAGTGACCCATTCTGCCTCACAATACAGACCAAGAAGAAGCTGAAGGTGACCCAAAGCACTCTCTGCAGGAGTGAAACCAAAATGAATCAAAAAAAAAGGAAATAAAAATCAATATTCCAAAGTCAAATAATAAAAATTGTGTTATGGAAACAGAGGTCACCCAGAGAAAAACATAATAGGACACGACAGCCCAGCTCTCTGATTTCCTCTCTCTGCCTTTGCTTCCAGTGCAAAAAGGTAACCTGGGGCAGGCAGGTCGCTCTGTGCCTCAGTTTGCCCTCTCGTAAAAGGGCTTTTCCACCTTTGCAATGAGACAAGAAAGACACAGCCCCCCTGTGGACCTCATTTGTGAGCACAGCAGCCAGCCTGGCAGCCAGTGCAGAGATGAAGCAGCAATTCTCACCCAGCCCCTCCGCGGTCCCTCTCAGCAGTGCGCAGGGTGATGGGCTCCCAGGTCTCGTGCAAGTCTCCTTTTTGGCTCTCCTGTCCCTGAAGGAGGGACTGGCCACCCCCAAGGCGATTCCATTATGCTGCACAAGTCCCAGCCTGCATACGTGCCAGAGAGCATTGTAAATGTGGGGCACGTAGCCCTGATAATGATGCAAACTTCAAACCATTATTTTTCAGCCCAGAGCACTTCTCTTCATCGTCAAGCCAGCGCTGATGGGTTGTTTAATGCAGTTTTATCCTCCTTCTTTTTTTTATATTTTTGTTTTTCAAAACTTGACCTCCTGATTCTACCTGGGAATTTATGTTGGATTCTTTTTATTATTGCCTTTTTTTTTTTTTTTTTGCACCAAGTTAGCAGCAGGGAGATAAACTTCTCTTGAAGTCCATTTGCCAAGAAAGCTTTCTTTAGCAGAACAGACAATGGAAGAGCAAAACTAATGCTCTGGATGGACATGACATTTCCAGCACCACGGTGACCACAGTGGCTGCTCTCTCACCTCCCTCCCTCCCCCTGCAGCTGGCCCAGGGGTGACGTTCAGCTCTGTGAAAGGCTAATTTCCTTGTAAGTCATGTCAGCCTACCTGGGCTAAGAGGTCCCACCACGGGAGCAGGAGCTGCTCAATTCTTTGCAACCCCATCCTGGAAATCACTTCTCCAATTGCTGTTACCAGCTTTGTTATCTTGTTTTTCTTCTTTTGGTCTCCAATGCTTCTCTGCAGGCTTGGGTATTTGGGGGGTTTCTCCTGTGTTCTTAGGGGTGGCTGGATTTAACTGAGGAATAAGGAGAAAAAGTAAAATATGTGGCAAGATGGGAGGATTGAAATCTCGGTCAGAGTCCTGTTTCTATTCCACAACTGAAGCTCCAGGGCACTGGAGAGAAAGCAAAAAGCTCACCAAGTCTGAATCATCCCTGCCATCTATCTTTGGACATTTAACTGGAACCAGTCTGCCCAGGGACCTGTGATCAGCCTCCTGGCCCTCCCAGTTGGTCTTCGTCCCCGGGACCATCATGTGGTCCAGCAGGGAGGTGATGGGTGGATGCAGCCAGATGGGACATCCCTGTATCTCCTGCCTGGAAGAAGAGGCATGGATGAGCTTCTCTGCAAGGCACAGGTGAGCTTCCATAACACAAGAGCTTCTCCCTGCACCTCTGCAGGTCATCCAGCCTTCATTTCTGTTACCATGGGGCCAAATCCTATTTTCTCCCCAGCATAAAGTTTGCTAGGGTTTAGCTCCATTGCTGATAAAACTGACACGGCTGCAGTCTGGCTGGCAGAAAACCCAGTGTGCAGCACATTTCAGATGGACATAAAGACTCATTTCCTTGTGGTTGTGATGGGAAGAAAATAAATATCTCATTAGTCCCATCACCAGTGAGCTAGAAAAGCAGTAAAACCCAAACCCCAACTGAAGGAGACCCAAAGGATAAAATCAGGGAATCATAGAGCAGTCACTTTGCAAGAAGACGAAGAAAATGGACTGGTTTAACTAATAAAGTATCCGGATGAGCATGGTGAGTGGGGACAACCCCTTGTCAAAGGGTATTGCCCCTCTCTGACACCCCAACAGCAGCCTGACCCCTGACCTACCAGGTCTCCCAAGGACCCAATTAATTTTGTATAAACTGGGCCACCTCCCCACTCAAACAGGAGTCTGTGCACCCCTTGGTAGGTTTGGATTTGTGAACACAAGAGGCTGTGGATGTGCTGGGAGACAAATGAAGCTCAGTGGAGCTCATGTGGGACTCAGCCAAGGAGGGGGAAGGCAGCTAAGGCACCTGGCAGAGCAGCAGCATCACTTCTGTGTTCACAGAGTCCAGAGAACCTCTGGACTGTGGAGCAGCAAGACCTGAGGGAGTCTCAAAAATAGCTGCCTGAGTCCCAGCGATGGCTGAGCAATGCTAAGGAGAGCAGAAAAAAAGAGCAAGGGCTGGGCAACACGACTGTGGATCTCACCTACTGTGACTACTCCAACGCAGACAGGGAGAAAAACACAGATCCTTCTGCTGGTGGATGGGGTCTTACTGAGAAATAAGCTCTCGGCGAAGCAGCCTGGGGATTGCTGCTGGCAGGTCCAGGAACACGCAAAGCGATGGGTAGAAACATCCCCTGCCCCAAAGCCATCAGGTCTGTGCAATGCAGGGAGAGGTGACGAACCTGAAAAAGTTGCGATGACTTTATAAACTTCACCTTCAGCCGGAGTCTGCTCTCATCCCCCCCTCATCTCAGCAAAGATAGAGCAGAAATGGAAAAGATCCAGAAAAGTGCAACAAATCGCATCAATAATCTATGAGAAGAGATTAAAAAGATTTAGGACTATTTAGTTTAAGAAGAAAAGGGGATGGGATAGAGGTGAAGATAAGGAGGGCATGGCAGAGGCATACAAAGCAATGGCTGGTGACTGGAGAAGGTGCCTGGGTGCACGGATTTGCCCCTGCAGCACCAAAAGTGGAGTCATTCAATGCAATTAGAGGATGATACCTTTCCAAAAACGAGCAGGCAATACTGACAGGCAGAACTGCTGGAATGCCTGCCATGAAGTTTCACGGGAATATGGAGTTTAGCAGGATCCACAATGCCCGTGGGCATAAACCAGAACATCACCAGTGTTTGCCAGGGTTTAACTGAAAAAAATTCCAACTGTTCTGTACCTTTGAGGTCTCTAGTGTGGCCCCTGCTGAGGGCAGGACAGTGGGGTGGCAAACCAAACCTCCAGGGGTAATTCTTACACCTCCAGCAGCCTCATATTAAATAGCCTGAGGACAGGCCCAGAGCTACTGGAAACAGGAGCTGGATTTCAGCAGCTGCCTGGAATAGATCCCGTAAGCGTCCTTGAGGGACTTGGCCGTGAGATGAGAGAAATACATTTGAGGACCTATAAAAAAAGCAAGAGTGAATAATAATAGTTGGCACCTATGGTGTGTCCTTCATCCCTGGATCTCAAAGTGAGCACCTGTGAATCTCTCCTGTCTGCCTCGGGAAACTGAGGCACGGTGAAACACAGCAACACGGGCAGCAGCTCAGCTGAGAGCCCGCGGCTCCTGCACACGCGTGTAAAGCACCAACAGCCTTTCCCTCCCTAGGACTGCACTCCTAGCTGGCAGCAAGGTATGTAAATATGAACGCTGCAAAGAAAGAGAAGCAGATAATAAGTTCAGGACCGGACGACTACTCAAGGAGGGCTCCAGGATCACAGAATCACAGAATCATAGGATGGAGGAAAAGATGCTGGCTTGCCCTGCAGCAAATAGTATCCAGAGGGTGATGCAGGGACAGTGGGATCTGCAGCTGAAGCAGCTCAGATGCTCACAGGGACAGGTCACACCTGGCTTGGAAACATGGGACAATGGGAACCACCCGCCCCACCTGATTTGTTTGAGGGTTTTGCTGGTTTGCTGTGAGGTGCCAAAGAAGAGGATTATACAGGAGCTTGTCAGGAGGCCAATGACATTTATAAAGTATTAATCCCTGCAGTGTGTCACTCACCAGTGTGTTTGATAGAGGTTTTGTGCTGGCCTCCATGGTCTCTCGCCTCTCTGCCTCCCAGGAGTGGTTTTGATATACCTCAGGGACTTGCTGGATGGTGGTTTTTTTTGCCTTAGTCACATTTTCTGCCAGCGATTTCTCCTCTCACTGTCCCAGAGCTGGTCTCTCCTCCTGGATTTACCACACAGCTTGATTTCATCATCTGCTCCCACTCTCCTATCCCAAGCCCCCAACTTCTCTGCTCTCCTGACAAAACCCCCAGTGCTGTCTCTGCCAGCTTGGCCCTGTTTCACCTCTAAACGAGGCTTAAAATACTCTTTGCAGGGTTAACGGGGAGAAACCAATATCCTGCCTCTGTACACTATGGATTCTCACCAGCTCCAGCCCAGCCTGGCAGCACCTGGGGCTCAGGGAGCATCACACTATGGTGACACCATGGTGACAACTTCTGTCGCTTGGGTGCCCTCAGGGAAGAGAAAATGAGTGACTGTATCTTTAAAACAAAGATTAGATGTAATTTCCCCCTTCCTCCTTCTCTCCCTCCCTTTCTCTCTCCTTTTTTAAAGGGAACTTGTCAAGGTTTCCATCAATAATAGATAATGGTGCATCACTCTGGCAGGTTACACCCTCCGGCTGTTTTGATATTTTCCAGAGAATTTGTCAGCAATCTTACAGCAAAGGAGGGCTGGGGGAGGGGTGCAGGGGGGTGAGAGGCCTCATTAATTTTTTGTCATTTGCATTCCCGCTGTTAAATAATGTATTGATTGCTCTTTCTCTCTCCCTCTTTTAATTCTCTCTCTTCTGCGGTGTCTCGCAGCCGCTGGCCCTCGCTCTGTGACAGATGAGTTTGTCAGAGGCACCAGACAGCTTGTGCTCCCCAGGACAGGGCTGGGAAGGCTCAATGTGACCCCAGCGCTGGTTCCAGCATCGCCACGCAAGTCACAGCTCCTATGACACTGGTTCCTCACAGGGGGACACTGAGGTCTCCCCCAAATCAATTGTTAAGACATCCCAGTCTATGACTTAGTGATTCACCTCCACACCAAACTTCTGTGGTTTGGGAGGTCAAGGACAGCAATCACAGAATCATGGAATCACCAGGTTGGAAAAGACACACCGGATCATCGAGTCCAACCATGCGTGGGTCCTGGCATCCTTGGATGTCATCGAAGGAGAAGTTGCCAAGAAGGTTGGAGGAATGGTAGTGATGCACAACTTGGGAAGCCACCACCCCTGCCCTCTCCTGCTGCCAGCTTTGCTCCTCAAGAAGGAGCTGCTGGAAGAGCCAACATGGGCTGCTCTGACCTCAGGAGGCCAGGGAAAATGGAACTGTTGAGGAGATTTTGCTCCTTCTAACTTCAGCAGGAATCGGCTTCCCCATCATTTCAACGGACCTGAACCCAAGGCCTCAGGAAGCCAGAAAGATGCAAGGTCCATTGAACTGGCAGCTGAGCTAAACAAGAATTTATACATGATTAGGGCTTTGCTTGGCTTAATGTGGCTTGGCTTCCTTTTTAATTAATAAATACTTAATTACATAGTTAATATTTTAATATTTCCATTTAAATATGTCTGATTTAATGGAGTTACTGCCAGCTATTTGTTTTGTATGACTTTTATGTTTATCTTCCTCTTTCATTTCTTGCTCCCCCCTCCACCTACTGCTCTAATCCTAGAAGCTCCCAGTTGATCTTTGCTACTGGAAATTACTGGTGGGGCTTTCAGTTGACATGAAATCAGACCCTTGATGCTGACATCGTTCAGCCAAAGGTGCTAATGTGAGTTATTAGCACTCGAGTACTTCATCACAGCTATACCAAACCCTGGGAAGGAGAAAAGAAGGGGGTTGAGATGGTGCTGGAGCTGCCCAGGGAGGTGGGAGAGGAGCCAGGGTGTGAGTGGGTACAGGGCTGGGGCTGCCCCCAGAGTCATCCCCAAAGATGAGGAGAGCCCTGAGCCCGTGTTTGCCATCCAGCCAAACCTTACCTGTGTGCACAGCTTGTCTCAGGAGCAGCACACCTGTACTCAGGCAAGGATAGAGAAGGGCCCCAGCAATGAGGGTGGAGGGGAGGTGGACGGGATGATGGCTCTGCACCTCCTCTCCTAAGCCCTTGATTCCTTGCTCCAGCTCCTCTCGCTCCAGCACGGTGCCCATACCAAGCCCTGCACATGAATGGATGGATACGTTGAGAAAGATGCTGAATTAAAGCAACTTTGGCTTCCTCCAGGCAGCCCCCCTGCCTCTCACCTGACCAGCAATGCCCCCATGGATGGGCTGAGCCATGGGACTGCACCTCAGCAGCAGCGAGGAATCTCCTCCAGCCTCTCCAGGAGAGCACACGGTGGGGAAAGTGGGTGTTTTTGCAGTAATCTCTGTGAGCAGCCTGCTGGGATAATAAAACAAATAAACAGAAGAGTTACAGCCAAGGCACTCAGGGCACCATAAAACAGGCTAAAAGCAAATACAGCATGGTTAATCCATCATAAAATAACAGCCTCTTATGATCCTGAATGCATCAAGATGAACGTGAGACCAGCGGGGTCGCAATGCAACCAGGGACGCGTTGAATGTGAAGTAGGGCTGTAAGTGGCTGGGTGGAAGCAAACCCCAACCTGTTGGGTACCCAGTAAACCAGGACTCTGTGAACCCAGAGATTTCTGCCCAGGTGAGTTTAAACCCACTACTGCCAGTTCAGGCAAGGGAGAGGGTTGTGCTGCACATACCTTTGTGTTGCAAACTCCCTTCCTCTCGTGTCCAGAGAACTGGGGTGTCCCTGGAAGTTGATGGGAGGTGCAGGCACAGCTCTAATGTGGGGCCAGAGACATCGATGGGTCATGGCTGGGCAGGGGGAGCAGGAGATGATCCGTATTCCTGGCACCGTGGTCCTGAATCCCTCTAGCTGTGGCAGGACTGAGCTTTGCTCACTCTGCCGGTGAAACCAGAGGTGACGGGGCAGCACGTCGGGAAGGAGAAGATAAAACAGGTTGGGATGGAAACTTAACAGGACTCTTAAGTGCTCCATCTTCCCCCCTCGTAAGGATTCTGCACATGCGAAGGTGAGAGAAGAAAATCCACTGTGACTTTGCTGACTGGAGGCACTCACGCTAATGAGGTCACCAGAGAGCTGGGATTCCTTTGGCGGGTCTGACGTTGCTCCGTATGACCGTTATTTAATTCAGTCTGAGGAAACAACAATAAAAATGAAAAAGCCGTGCACCCGTGCAGCGTGCCCAGTGTCCTGGCAGGTAGTGGGTTTGGGAGTGGGGATGAAATGAGCTCCTCAAAGGGTGCTCAGGTCACCCACAGAGAAGCTCAGATCTTCCCAAATCCAGGCTGGAAGCATCTCCTGGGACTCACATAGGAAACTCAAGTCCCATCCCAGAGAAAGATGCTCCGGGGCTGCACCCAGCAGTGCCAGGAGTCTTGGGGGCACATGGGTAGCAGGAGATCAAATGCACGGAGAGGAGGGCAGGGACAGGGAGACCAACAGACACTTATTACATTTGATTTCAAAGAATTTCATGAGTGCCATAAGCATGCTCAGCGCGGCTGACGAAGAGCCATCCTTGGAGAAAAAGCCCAGCAGGATCCGGTCGATAACCCTGCAGGTTGAAGGTTGTTTTCTGAAAGCAATAGCTTTATAGATGAGCGTATATATATTTAAACATACACTCCAAACATATTAATATATTAGTATATTTATATTTAACATAATATATTAATAACATCCTTAAACGCACACACACACATATATTTATATTTAATAAGCTCAGGGCCTTAGTCTGTCCCAGCAGCAACGACTTTGGCAGAGACTATTTCTAGAAGCCTCACAAGTGTCTGCTGGACCCCCTGTTCCTTGCTGCAGCATCTTTTATTTGAGCAGAGACATTAAGGAGGAGCCGCTTCACTGTCTGGGAGCCACCGGTGCCCAGCTGTCCTCACAGGGAGGAGCAGACAGATGTCCCTCAGGGTCCTTCACTGCCTCTTCTTAATTAGAAACCTCATCTTTAAACCTTAAGTGCCCTTCTGCAGAGTTAGTCGCTCTCACCTGCTTAATTGTGGGAGCTTATTTTCTGGTCTCTTAAAAAAAAAAAACAAACCAAAAAACCCAACCAGCTACTCAAAACCCTTCAGTCTTCTTTCAATTCTTTTCATATCACCTCATTTAATCCCTTGCCAGCTTAATGACTTGGTAGTAATGAATAAGATGAAAATTAGGGCTTAATAAGTGTTAAGAAAAGACAGTTTTCTTGCTGATGAAGGGAGCATGCTGGTGGGAAAGCAGTCTGAGGAGAGCACAGGGATAACCCCAAAGCTCTTCCTGACCTTGAGATGGGCAATAGCAACTCTGTGCTGTAACCGGTGACAGGGACAGGCTGCAGCCAGGACAGGGACAAGGATGCTGGAAGGAAGCATCCAGCTTGGACATCAGGAGGGGCTGGCATAGGACCTGCGGGAAGGGATGAGGTGGTGCCCAGCTCAGCACCCCAAACACCCCAACGTTCTCCAGCCAGGGCTGAGCTGGGGGTGCAGCTCTATGCAGGCAAAGCCCAAAAGTTGCAGTGACCCCTATGTTTGGGGAGCCCCACTCCCTGCCTGGAGAGGTGGCTTTAGCTGGCAAAGCCCTACGGCTCTTGGTGGGGTGGCACTCGCCGTGTCTGTGGTCGCAGACTACAGAGCTCAGCAAGGCAGTGGTACATCCAGCCCCAGGGCTGTTGTTACGGCACCAAAACTTCTGTAAAGCCACCACGCACGTCACCGATTTGCCATCATCTGCCTGCGGGGCCAAATTCTTCCCTGGTCACAACTGTGCTGGTGATACGCTGGGATCGGCATCCGGCCACAGATGGTATCAAACTGCTGGAAATGTAATATTGCACCTACCTGTTTGTTTGTTGGAGGAGCCAGGGAGGAGCAGCTCTGACAGTGCCTCCTGCACCAGTGGGTGGGCTGGTGTTTTTTGCTGACTTAGCTGGAGCAAAGAACCTGGAGGCTCTGCAAAGGGATCTGAACGGGCTGGACCGCTGGGCTGAGACCAACGGCAGGAGGTTTAACAAGGTCACATGCCGGGTCCTGCACTGGGGGCACAACAACCCTGAGCAGCTACAGACTAGGAGAAGTCTGGCTGGAAACTGCCTGGAGGAGAGGGACCTGGGGGTGTTGGTTGACAGCGACTGAACAGGAGCCAGCAGGGGCCCAGGTGGCCAAGAAGGCCAATGGCATCTTGGCTTGGATCAGAAACGGCGTGGCCAGCAGGTCCAGGGAGGTTCTTCTCCCTCTGTCCTCGGCACTGGTGAGACCACTCCTCGAATCCTGTGTTCAGTTCTGGGCCCCTCCCCACAAGAAGGATGTTGAGGCTCTGGAGCGAGTCCAGAGAAGAGCAACGAAGCTGGTGAGGGGGCTGGAGAACAGGCCTTATGAGGAACGGCTGAGAGAGCTGGGGGTGTTTAGCCTGGAGAAGAGGAGGCTGAGGGGAGACCTCATTGCTCTCTACAACTCCCTGAAAGGAGGTTGTGGAGAGGAGGGAGCTGGGCTCTTCTCCCAAGGGACAGGGGACAGGACGAGAGGGAATGGCCTCAAGCTCCGCCAGAGGAGGTTTAGGCTGGACATTAGGAAAAAAAATTCACGGAAAGGATCCTTGGACACTGGCAGAGGCTGCCCAGGGAGGTGGTTGAGTCACCTTCCCTGGAGGAGTTTAAGGGACGGGTGGACGAGGTGCTGAGGGACATGGTTTAGTGTTCGATAGGAATGGTTGGACTCGATGATCCAGTGGGTCTTTTCCAACCTGGTGATCCTTTGAACCTGCTGAGTCAGCGCTCGGTAGGAGCCTCTGCATAAAGCCAGCAGAACTCAGAGCAGGAACGGTTACAGGAACCTGAGCATCACAGGGACAAGCGTGACCATGCCGGTGAGGGTGTCAGGATACCTAATCAGATCAGCAATACAGACGGTTTCCTAATGGGCCCTGAGAGCCACCTCCATCTCTGCTGCTGGCTGCGTTATTCAAGCGAGTGGCTACTCGATCATCTCATTTGTGGCACCCCAGCCACCCCCTGCACCCAATCGTTTTTTCAGTGTTGCCAGCGCTTTTTTCCTCCCAGAGATTGGTTTGTTCCTTCTGCTCCCAGGTGCTGTCACTTTGGAGATGCTGGTCATTTTTAAAGTGCATTTCTGGCTTTTTTGATCCTTATTTTACTTCGTTTGGAGTAACTGAGCAAGCATAGTGGATCCGAACTCAGGTTAACTCATGTGTAGGGATCTGCAGAGGGCTCTGAGTGCAGCCCAGGCTAACTGGGGGCAGGGCTGTTTGCGAGGAAGGTTTTACACAAAGCAAAAGCATAAATCCCAACACCTCTAGGTAACCCAAAGAACCTACCAGGTGGCAGCACCAGCAGTCCAGGTTGGGGCCAAGGAATGGGTCATGTCCTGCTGCTGTCCTTGCTTAAACTTGGCTGTGTGGGATGGTGAGTGAGAGTTGCTGTGAGTTGCTGTGGGGCCATGGAGGAGCCACCTGGGTCTGACAAAAGAACATTTCTCATTAAAGCTACACGCTGGAAGTTCAGAATGGATTCACGTCCTTACACCCACCCTGGGACCACACAACATTATACACATGCAACTTTAATTCCAGCCTTTGCAGATGAAACAAGATGCTGAAACCCAAGGACTGCAAAGCGTGTGCAGGGTTTGCAGGTGGTGGGGCCACCTTTCCATCACCTCCTTTTCCAAGTGCAAAGGGGAGGCTTCAGGGATTTTAATTCCCCTTTGCAAGGAAGAGATGCTTTCCCAGTGCAAGGACTAGAGACAGTTAAATGGGGTTTACCATGTAAGGGTCTACTGAGCTGCAGAAATCCTTACCAAGGGTGATGCAGGAGGGAAAAAGAAGTGTAGGTTGAAGAGAAGAATGGATGAGGAGCTCAAAGAGA
This sequence comes from Phaenicophaeus curvirostris, assembly GCF_032191515.1. Classification (NCBI taxonomy): domain Eukaryota; kingdom Metazoa; phylum Chordata; class Aves; order Cuculiformes; family Cuculidae; genus Phaenicophaeus; species Phaenicophaeus curvirostris. The sequence continues at coordinate 8,386,865 of NC_091411.1, forward strand.
GGTGGGCAAACTGCTTCGGGCTCAGGAAATTCCCTGAGCCAAAACCGGCTGATACTAAAAAAATATTAGAGGGCCCAAACATGAAATATAAGCAGGGATCAAACACCTTGACGTGTTCCTACTCTCTCTTGTGCTCTGCTTGTGGCTAAAAAGCCAGCATTTTGTGGCAGCACCTCCAGCAAACCCCAGTGGGGAGGAGCATGTGGAAAACCCTGGCCAGGAGAGCTGGTGTGATGGAGCAGCTGGAAGTGTCGATAGGAGCTGCACTGGGCTGGGATGTGCTGGTGGGCGATGAGGAGGTGGGTGCATCTGTTTCAAGGGGAGTGCATCATGCTGGGAAAATAACTGATTTAGATGGGGAAATGTATTCCTGCTGGCACTGTGTACTATACAGCCATAAATAACCAGCCCTTAAAAGCAATTGCCTCAACTAAATCAGAGAGGCATGTAAACATCCCAAAGCTGCATGACTAATAAGGGGAAATTAGACTTTAGAAGCGGCTTCGTTACTCACCTTCATGTCTGCGTGGCTGAGCACGTCCTGAGGAGCCTCTCCCCGTTGCTTCAAACCGTGGCGGTGTGAGAGCTGCTGGATGCTTCATGCTGCTGGAGGTGCCCCTGCAGCAGGGAGAGCTGGGAGCAGACATCCTGACGGTGCCCTTCCACTGCCACGGAGGAAACAGGAGGGAAAGGGAAAGCACATGCTGCTCTTCTTGCAGGAAAAAGGCAACGACTGAGGAGGGGATCTGGGATCTGTCCCACTGGCGTTGTCCTTGTGCATCACCAAGGTGCAGGATGGTCCGCATCCGTCCATCCAAGAAAAAGGCTCTGCCAGAGAAACCCCTCTTACCTTTCTAGTGAATTTTGGAGAAAGCCCTGTTTGGGCAGCGCTGGAATTGTTTTCCCAGTGTCATGAGGGTTGATGTGCTCTGTGTGCTCTGAAAGGGACTTGCATGCGAGACTTTCCCTGTGAGGAAGGCGCTGGGGCTGCTGCCAGGAGAGACACGGGAACCACCAGGCTGGACATGAGGGTGCTCAAAATGCTGGGGCTGCGAGACCTTGCGGTGGCACAAGCCAAGCAGGGAGGAACCTTCCTCCTCCCTTGGAGTCTGGGGGCTGTAACACCCCCATCCTCTCCACCTGGACCAGATCCCTGTGTGCCCCAACCCACTGCTGCCAATGAGCTTTTATTAATTACCAGACTTGGAGCAGCACTTGGTGGCTCCAATTCCCAAACTCTCTTATTAATTTTTTTTTTTTTTTTTTTTTTTTTTAATATAAGCCCTGTAAGTCTCCTCCAAGCCTGGTCCCACTGTGACAAGCGGCTTCAAAGAGCCCGTCCACATTAAAATCAGATGCTGCTCCCACACGGCCTGAGATCAGAAACATCTGCAGTGGGGATCGATCACCTGATTAGGGGGAGGATTGATTGCCCCAGCCTCATTAGCATATCGTTAGTGCTGACCCTGTGGCTGGCCCTGCTCCAGCGGGCTGTGACCTGGATGGATTAGAGAGCGCAGTGTGCTGAGGTAGGATGGGAAATCAGTAAAAAGGATGGGGGGAGGAAAAACCCCAGTCGATAACATCCACCACGTTATCCTGCTGAGGTTTCCGTGCTCGACACCCATCGGTCCTGGGAGCATCACAGCACGATGCAGCCACCGCGGTCCCCAGGCAACACATCTCCCATGGGGACACGGGAGGGTTTCTTCGGGAGCTACAGCCCTGTTGAAAGTTGACTAACAGGTTTTTTTTTAGTGCTGTGAGTCAGTAGCCCCATATAGGATTTCCATCTGCGCTGTGCGAGGCCTCGCCAGACTGTGTTTTAGGCCTCCATCCAAATCATAGAATCATAGAATAACCAGGTTGGAAGAGACCCACTGGATCATCGAGTCCAACCATTCCCATCAATCACTAACCCATGTCCCTCAGCACCTCGTCCACCCGTCCCTTAAACCCCTCCAGGGAAGGTGACTCAACCCCCTCCCTGGGCAGCCTCTGCCAGTGCCCAATGACCCTTTCTGTGAAAAATTTTTTCCTCATGTCCAGCCTGAACCTCCCCTGGTGGAGCTTGAGGCCGTTCCCTCTCGTCCTGTCCCCTGTCCCTTGGGAGAAGAGCCCAGCTCCCTCCTCTCCACAACCTCCTTTCAGGTAGTTGGAGAGAGCAATGAGGTGAAGCTGAAGAACTAGTTAGGTTTGATTTGTTGTTCTTCCTACGTTTCGTACACAATAGAAGCGAAGAAGCGTCTGGGCTGTACCCCCTGACCTCCCCAGGACCCACTTTGTGAATGACCTTACCCTTATGAGGAACGGCTGAGAGAGCTGGGGGTGTTTAGCCTGGAGAAGAGGAGGCTGAGGGGAGACCTCATTTACCTGTGCATACAGGTACATACAATTTACCTGTGCATCCTTTGCTTTCAGGTGGAGAAGCAATTCCCGGACACGGGGAGGGCAGGAGCATTAGAAATGCAACCAAACATGCAGCACCAGCCCTGATATTTGACTGCAAGCTAATGAAATCCTGGCATTGAGCAGGAGCAGACTGGGCATTGTTCCAAGGCCCCGTTAAGTGCCCGGGGCCATTCAGGAGGAGTTGGTGCCAGCAGCCAGCTGGGGGGCCCAGCTGGGATGGGAGCCCCAGAGAGCTCACAGCCTCAAATGCAAGAGTGGGACTGTTGGGAAAGTCTGTTCTCAGGCACCATTTGAGCATCCAGGATCAGTCGTCTCCTATTTTTTTTTTTTTTTGCTTTAAAATCCTGCTGTGCAGTGAGGTATACGAGAAGCTGGGATGCTCGAGGACCCGTGTGTGCAGCACAGGTGACCTTACAGTTGTCCTCAGGAGAGGACATTCAGGGATGGAGACCCAGCGCCCACCTTGGGTGACCACTCCAGGAATCAGCATGGGCTGGACAACACCAGGAGCATGTGGGATCCCCGCAGTCCCCTGCCCTTGCTGCCTGATCCCCCCTTCAATACAGGACTCGATGATCCGATGGGTCTTTTCCAACGTGGTGATTCTATGATTCCCCATCCGCGTGATGGAGGTATCCACAGAGCGATCGACAGCAGCACGGTGGGTGTTGTTCAGGTTTATGATGCGTTTCCAAAGTGGAAGGCGCTAACAGCAAATAAATTCTGATTTCCTAAATAACCAGCACAGATTTGGTAAAAAAGGGGGTTCCCACTTCCTTGCTGCCCTCTGGGATGTTGCTGCGGTGGAGCTGCTGCCTCCAAATTTGGATGTAGTGGTGTCGATACTGCCCCTCAGCTCTCATTATGGTTCATTTTCTCTGTCGGGTGAATTATTCCAGGAGACTCCTGGCTGGCAGTCCGTGTTCAGCCCTTTGCAGGGTTCTCTAACGCAGCAATTAATTAGCAGCCATTTGTTAACTACCTGCAAATCTCATAACTCTAAGTGCACCGCAGTGCTCCAGCGAGGAACATTTGAACTCCTATCGATTAATGAAGCAGGTTTCTCCCCGTTCACAAGATGTCTCGCTTCCCTCTGGCTCTCATGATGCCAGTTTTGAAGGGGAATAACTTGACCGAGGACGAGCCGGAGCACAGGAGTTGCAGCTACCCGCGGGACAGATGCAGCAGCCGGTGGTCGTCACCCCAGCACTTGCAGCAGGGATGAGGAGTGAGCCCAGGGACCACACATCCCATGGCATCTCTTACCTCTTTCAGGTACAGCAGGAAACACGGGACAGAGCCCTGCTCCTTCCTGATTTCTGGCTATCGACCCCTAAGGAGGCATCTCCGAGGCATCCTGGTCGCTGAGACGGAGGTAGCACAGCGTGCGGCTGCACAGCCCCTGCCCACGCAGCTCTGAGACAAGGGAGGCCACTTTGCTCTTCACCTGAGCCACACGGACCACGCTTCGAGCAGCTTTGCCCAAGAAAAATCCTTCCTGAACTTTCCTTCTGTTTTTCAAACCACCAGAAAGGTGAGCGCCCCTGCTCCCCTCCAAGCCCCGAGGAGCTTCATCCCACTCAGTGAAGGGCTCCACTGCCCCTGAAATGGAAACGAGTAAGTGGGATTCATCTGAATTACAGTGACCCTTCCAACCCCAGCGCTTTACAGGAAAGATTACGCATTATTTTATGAATAAATAATGTCTCGCCACCAATTTCCACCTGTTCCCAGCGTCTCCCTGTGATCTCTGTGGCTTTCAGAGGGGGAGTTGCAAACACAAATCTATTTTGCAGGCAGCAAAGATGTTTGAAGCCTCCTTTATCCTGCGTTTCAAGTGTTTATCTCTTTCTCCCGGCACAGCTGTGCCTCCTTCGTGGCAGGTGGGTGTGATGGAGCAGCTCAAGCTCTTGATGTAAAGTTTTCACTGCTGTGGGTCCATCTCCCCATCCAAAGGAAAAGTTGTTGTGAACATCATTAAGCCACTAAAGAGAGAAACAAACCCCAAATAAATCGTGTTGGCAGCTGGATCTCAGAAGTTGATTAATTAATTAGCTGATTAACCATCCCTGTGTCCAGTGGGGGTGGGGGCGGCTCCGGCATCACTTTTCTCACCAGTGAAGGGAACTCGGGGTGTGCAGGGAGGGGTCAGGATGGCACAAACACTCACAGCGCTGCAGAGAGCAAGGAAGAAGAGCCCTCATGCACTCAGCGTGGTGTAGATAACTTACCAGTGTTTAATATCCCCTTCTCCTCTATGTGGCAGGCCAAGAATTAAATAGGAAGAATTCTTCACCATTTCCTACCACCTCCAGCTGGCTGGTGAAAGGCAGGGTTGTAAAAAATGCCGTGGCCTTCAGCAAAAAAAAAAAAAGGAAATGAACTGAAAATCCTCCCCAAGTTCCCATGGGATCAGGTTGTTCCAAGCCCCATCAAACCTGGCCTTGAACACCTCCAGGGATGAGGCAGCCACAGCTTCTCTGGGCAACCTGGGCCAGGGCCTCCCCACCCTTATTGTGAAGAATCTCTTCCTAATGTCTAGTCTAAATCTCCCCGCTTTCAGCTTAAAACCGTCTCCTCTCGTCCTGTCCCTGCACTCTCTGATCAAGAGCCCCTCCCCAGCTTTCCTGAAGCACCTTTCAGCACTGGAAGCTGCTCTAAGATCTCCTGGGGGTCTTTTCTTCTCCAGGCTGGGTGTTCCCTCTCCTTATGGAATTGGTGTTGGCCAAATTTAGTTATTCTAACATAATTTCAGAAAAGAGTCAAGATATCCTCGTTTTTAAGCATTATGAAGACACGTTTTGACACAAAACCCAAACCCTCATTCATCAACTCCTCGTCTAATTCAGCACCAGTTCATGAATAATTTCCATCAGTGTAAAACCACTTATCACCGATGAGGCTTAGCCCGAGGCGCTGTTATCGCTGTGGGCAACCTTCTCCCTCCGAGGAGGGGCAGCACCGAGGTGCCCGTCAGCTCCTGGGAGCTGAGGACCTGCAGGACCTGCTGGGAAAGATGACTCCAAAGTCTCTGCAAGAACTTCAGAGCTTGGAGCAGACGCCAGAAGCCAGAGGTGGGTCTGAGCTGCTCTGTGGGCACATATGAGCAGGGGTTGCCCTTGGAAAGCATCTCCCTCTAGGAAGGGGTTGGATTTTCACCCAGTGCTGGGATGGCAGACCTTGTCCTGGCACAGCTTGAATGGTGGGGCCATCCACTCGTGGTGAGACGTTGCCAGAGCCACCTGCCGAGAGCCGGGGAAACAAAACAGACTGGTGGGAGGAGGGGATAAAATAAAAAAATAAAAAATAAAGAAGAATAAAAAGAAAAAGGAGATTAGAAATTATAAACGGCAACAGACAACAACAACAACAACAAAAATATACGGCTTTCTCCTCAAACTGTTCTTTTAGTCCCAACAGCGTCTGCTGTGCAGAGCTTGCATCTCAAAATTCACAGCTGCTCAGAAAAAAAAAAAAAGAAAAGCTCATGAATTATTTATCCCTGCTCAGATCAATCCTTCAGTGCGCTGTCAGTGAGGAATCAAAGCCCCAACAAGGCAGGCAGGGGAGGAAGCGGCTTCCAGCCCCCCTGGAGCTGCTGGTGCGTCCATCGACTCGCGTGCCACACCTCGCCCCCTCCCCTCCTCATCCTCATCCTTGTCCCTGTCTCCATCCCCACGTGTGGCCACAGTGACAAGTGCCAGCAGGAGCCCCACATGCCCCCACCCCTGTTTCTGAGCTCCTTCCAAGACCCTGCGTATTAATAATTGATGGCAAAAGCTTATTTTAAGGCATGCAAGTCACCTTGTTCCCAGAGAGGCTCCTTCCCCTCTCCCCCAAATCCAGCCTGTTTTCACCAGCATGGCACTAACTGAGGGCACTTTATTCCCAGCTCTGCTTTGCTCACGGTGACTCCATCTCCTGCCTGCAGCCTCGGAAACTCTTCAAACCCTGTACCTCTCGCTGCAACCAGCATCTGCCTCCCTGCTGGCTCTTTCCCCCCTGCAGAGTGACAGGGAAGTTAAAGAAGAGCAATTGCAGCAGCCAAGGGATAAAGTGGCCCTGTCCCCTTCCCCATTTACATCAGGAAAAGATTTTTCATGGAAAGGGTCATTGGGCACTGGCAGAGGCTGCCCAGGGAGGGGGTTGAGTCACCTTCCCTGGAGGGGTTTAAGGGATGGGTGGATGAGGTGCTGAGGGACGTGGTTTAGTGATTGATAGGAATGGTTGGACTCGATGATCCAGTGAGTCCTTTCCAATCTAGTGATTCTGTGATCTCTTTGGGGATCTGCAGGTGTCTTTTTTGGACAGCTGGAGAGAGAGGCAAGAGCAGTCGCAGGAGCTGGCTGTGTCCAGACCCCATCCCTGTCGTGCCCAGCATCCCAGACAATTTTGCCTCTGCCCAAGCCTGCTGGCAGGCAGCTTACAGCCAAAAAAACCCAGATAAACTGCATCTCCTGCTGCCTTAACCTGCATCCCACTGGGTGAGGGGTGGTGGGTACACAGGGCTCAGCAATTCTACCAGATGCTGCCTCCAGCCAACATCCCTGCGATGCTCCAGGAGAGCATCCAGTGCAGCCCTGAATTCCCGCAGCACCTTCCCTAGCGCGAAGCCATTTATCACCGCGTACAAACAGCTCGCTTGCTAAAGGCCACGCGATGACAAAACGCCAATAGGTGTATTTACATTCAATATGTCCCACTAATCTGGCCTTCAGAAAGCGCCTGCTGAATCTGTCCTTTCATTCCTGGGCATCACCTCTTTAATCAGTCTCTTGTTACTGATCACAGATTGATTTCGCTTCCAGTAGCCAATAGGTTTTCCTTTTAATTTTCAGCATCACGTTTAATTAAAGCAAGGTGGGTCCGACCCCATCAAATCATATCAAAGTCTGTCTAAGGACCCAGGTGAGTGAAAACACCGGCATAAATTATTGATTAATCTTTGTTCAGATTAATCTATCACTGCCTTTTCCTGGGCAGCACGAGGATGGAGCTCACGAGATGTTTGCCTCGTGGCAGCTGCTCTGTGGCTGCTAAGGACTCCACAGCATCTCCAGTGAGGGAGGTACGGACACATCCTGCTCCCCAGGAGCATTGCATCCCTCACCCCCTTCTCCCAACAAATCCCAGCCCAGGGACGCAGCGAGTACAGGTTTCACCCTTGGAGCTGTTGCTCAACTTCCAGAGGTTGTTATCCTTTGGGAGAAGGATGTTAACCTTGTTGTAGTTTCCACTGATCACTTGGAAATCTGTTTTGGCACCAGCAGCCAGGCAGGGGAGAAGGGTTTCCCTGCCCCCAGCATCATTCCCACTGACCCTTCAGCTCCAGGGCTCCCAGATCAGGGAAACAACTTGCTCTTCCAGCCCAAGGGCTGGAACAGGAATTGCTTTTTAATCCCACTTATCGCTGTGGTTAACATCCTTCTCAATAATTTATGCTGGTGTTTTCACTCACCTGGGTCTTAGACTTCGATATGATTTGATGGGGTCGGACCCACCTTGCTTTAATTAAACGTGATGCAGAAAATTAAAAGGAAAACCTATTGGCTACTGGAACTGAAATCAATCTCATACCTGTTTTGTGTCAGCGTGCAGGGATGGGGTGGCAGTGATGGGGAGAGAAAACCAAGTGGTTGGGTGAGAAGGGAGGTGCCCGTTGGGCTCAGCCAGTGCTGGTGAGGTTTGTCCTGGTCAGCATCACCAGCACCAGCCTGGAGCTGGGGGGATTTTCTGCCCCTCCCAGGCTGAGTTAGAGCCTGTGTACAGAAATGATCCAGAAATGCTCGAAACCAGCAGAGCCTTGGAGAGCCTGAGAGGTCCTCTGCGGCTTGGCTGGAGCCAGCTCCTCCGGCACTGCAGCAACCCAACCTGGAGAGCAAACATGCCTTTTGGATTATGAATAAAGATCAAGCCGAGGCGTCCCTCCTGCTCCCGCCGGCAGCTGCCTCTCCTGCCTGAATACTAATTGCTGCTCTGCGCTGAGACCACTTAAAAGCAGCTTTGGGGCCGGGGTCTGGAAGAGGCAATGGTGTATTTGCACCATTTAGGGGGAAAAGAGGTGAATTTGCTGGATCCAGGAAACTTCTGTTCTTGGAATAAACTTTGGATGCTGCCAAAACCTGAGAGGGGTGAAGGGCTGGATAGAAATAGCTGGAGACTGGGGAAGGATTGCCAACAGCATCAGATCAGCTTGTGAGTCAGCAGCATTAGCTCTCACCTCAACAAGCAATCTGCAAATTGTGCAAATCTGCTTTTCACAGCTCACCTCACCTGCTAAATGGCTTCAGATTTACAGCTTGGGTGCTCACGCTCCAAAATGACTGAGCTAATGAAGAAGCAGAAGGGATGGGGGGGGGTGGGAATTAAAACAAACACTCAAGAGTTTGGGTTTCATTTGAGGAGGTGGCAGCAGCCGTCCCACATGAGGGTCTCTGCCACACGATGCTTGGAATTCCATCCCCAGAAACACCTGAGACCAGTTCCCAAGCTGGACATCCTTTTTCATAGAATCATAGAATAACCAGGTTGGAAGAGACCCACCGGATCATTGAGTCCAACCATTCCCATCAAACACTTTTGCTTCCCTATTTTTCCCCTGCGTGCTGCAGCCTCAGCCCCTGCCTGAAGCCCTCGCTGTGCAGGGGGATTCTTTGATCAGATAAAGATTTCCAATCTTTCTGGATTAAAACCCTCTTGCCATCAAACACAAACCAGACGAGTGGATCAGTCTGTGCAAGGAGAAGATGAAAGGGGCCGTGTTTCCCCTCCCTTTGTAAAGTGATGTGATCAATGCTCTGTTTCCACTGGGATAAGAGAACCAGCTTGGCTGAGGGGGAAATTGCCTGGGAAGCAGGCAGGAGGAGAATGAGTTGGTGGGAAGAGCCACCCCAGGGTTTACCTTTAAAGTATTTTTAGCACTGAGCTTGGGAGAAAAAACTGCAACTAAATAGTTCAGAGCAGGACAAGTAGAGGACACCCGCATCTCGTGGAGTTACCTTTGTGCAAAGGTCTTCAAAGCTGAGCTGGGAAACGAAGAGGGAGCCAAGGAGAGGAGAGAAAGTTGCAGCAAATCCAGCTTTTTCTTGTGCTGAGCTTCTTGAAAGCCTGTGAAATGAGGATGGTGGCTTTAAAGTGTCTCTTGGGGTCTCACCCCTTGGCTTTTAGATCTCTAAAAGAAAATCTATCAGCTCTTCTCACAGGGCTGTGTGTGGGAAGGTACCTGTTAGTCCCACATGTGTGAGATCTCGCTGTTTAGAAAGCCTTGGAGAATCAGCATTTCACGGAGCGGTGCCACCACTTGGCCCCTGACCTGGGCTCGAGGTGGAATCATCGTCAATCTGAGCAAAGCACGAGCGCCCACGCAGCTTTAATGCCAACCGGGGCATCGGGGCTTTTCCACAGGCACAAGCAGTCAGTCACCTTTCCCAAACTGGGAACGCCAATGCCATTACAATCCTCAATTCCACTGGTGTTCGCTCTCTTTCGAGATAATGTCATCTCAATGCTCTCCAACTGGCTACTATTAATCTCGCGCTGCAGACGGACAGATCATTATGAATGGGGGGAGCGGGGGCGTCTGCAGATCAAAAGCGTTACTAAAAATGATGTGATTTATGTCTATATTACGTTAAGCGTTAGGATTTGTCTAACAGCCGGCCCCTGAGCCAACACAACAATGTTGTTTCTTTAACTGGCTGTGTAAATACAACGTGGAGATGTTTAATGGGATGCAATGAAATCCTGGTGGGAGAAACCCTTTCCTACAAACAACGGTGAGAAAAGAGGACAGTCCAGGGCATTTCTAGCCTGTAATTGGACCTGATCTTCCCCGTCCCAGTGTTAATCACAAGCCAATGCAAGGGCTGGTGGGACCCTCACATTCTTCTTCCTGAGGTATGGACCCCTCTTCCCTCTCTTCTTCTCTCCCAGGAACAGGAGGCTTCGTCTCCTCTTCCCACTCAAAGCAACTGTGAGATGAGCATCAAACAGCTCATCCCTTCTCATCCAGCATCCCTAACCCCAGGTCCCGCTGACACCCTTTGGAACAGACCAGCCTCCAGTCTCCCCGTGCCCTTCCTGGAGGTCCAGGAGGAGCAGAGACCTTCTGCTGAGCCCCAGCCCTCCAGCCTGTCCCATGTTCAGAGATGGCAGTTGATGCCCTTGGAGCTGTTCTTAAACCAACAGTGGCATCCAGGCTCTTTGCCCAGACCCATCCCTGACCTCTTAGTGTTTCTGGGGTTCACAGATGCCTGTGAGCCACTTCTATTTTATTTATCCTGATAAAGCATCTCTGCATGTCCTAGAGCATCACCTCATGAGGTTTAACAGCTGCTGCATTCCCTTCCAGAGATCGTTGCCTTGCTGCACCCTGGGACCAGTCCAAGATCTATCGAAGCCAGTGGAAAACTCCCATTGACATCAATCAATCCGAGATTAAAAAGGGTTTGTAAAGCCTGTGATACCTCAGGGATGAAAGATAAAAATATGACTATTTTCCAAATTTACATTTTAAAGAAATCGGATTTTCCACAGCCAATGGAAACGCAGCATTGCCTGTTGTAATGAAAGTCGGGAAATCGTTCTCATCCTACAGACACCCAGCACAGGGGGAAAGCTGCTGAAATCTAAGCAGAAACTTGGAGAACGGAGTGGAGTTCGTGTGCCAAACCCACTCTGAACTCACACTGAGGCACGTTACAAGCCAGGACACTTCTCAGCACTAATGGCCTTGACTGCAATAAGAAAGAACAGCAAATAAACACTATTATTTTTTCCTTTGCAGCTTCCTCAAAATAACAGAGGAAGAGGACAAAATGCCAGGGAGATGAATATGCAAGTTATTTCTGTGGAATAGGAGCCTAGAAAGAATCAGCTTTATCTAAAGACAGTAAACTAAAGGAATTAAAGTGGCATTTAAACAGACCAAGAGCATGTTACTCTGTGCTAAGAGCCTCTCAAGAGAAAGTTTTGGTTGGTAGCACCCATTTCAAATGCACTTTACACATCTCTGACTTAGAGATGGGGGTTCTTTTGTTTGGTTTCTTTTTTTTTTTTTTTTTTTAATTAATTACTTTGCCTTCTGAACACCTTTTAAAAGCTTTACCTTCTCTGTGCTGCGTTCCTGCCAAGCCCTTTTCACATGGTGCTTGTGCAGAGCTCTTACTTGGGAAAAACAGAGTAAATCCACTTTTAATCTCAATGGCTGAAGCTGTTTCTTTTTATATTTAATGATAAATATTTTCAGTGCTTCTGCTACCCTGAGCGAGGGCGCTATCGATCGCTCCACCTTGTGCTGTGAGGTGGTTTGTATTAAAAAAAGAGATAAATCAGCGCTTTTCTAGTTCGGAGCCTACTAGGAAAAGGCCTGTGTTTGACTGTTTTTTAAGTAGTGGTGAACCACCCCCTTCTCCCACCCTCAGGAAAACCCATTAAAAATGGTCTTTGATGCAAAATAAACTCACCTTTCTGCTGAGTCCATTAACAGTAAAATAACCAAAAGAATTAATAACAGCAGCAACCAAATAAGAAACTGAGATGTCAAATGAGGATTAAAGCTAAATTTGTAAAGAAAAAGTAGTTTTAAAGCCTTTTGAGCAAGCGTAGGAGTTTCTTTCTGGCAGTATCGCCTGCAATGTTATCTGAGAGCTCACCTCTAATTTCCCCATCCAACTAACAGAGATGTCAGCAGAGCCCGAGCGGGACTTTTCTTCCTTACTGATCACCCACTGCACCTTTCAGGATGGAAAAATGTTTCCTAGCACAGTTTCTGTGCTCTCCCATCAGCAATTTGCAGTTTTAATTCCACGGATGTCTGTAATTATGCGAGTATAGCGAGATGCGCAGGAAAAACAAAAAGGAAATCTGAGGAGCTTAGCGGCTTTACCTTTCAGCATGTTTTGTTAAATACTCTCAGTTTAATTTCCTCAGGTTTTTCAGTAGGACAGAAATATTTAATACAAAGAATCTAATTTGACTGCAATCTTCCACGGCTGTTGCCTCAAAACCCATGTGCAGTGTTGGAAATTGAATTGAGTGGGAGGGGAAGATCAGGAGCACATCGTACATCAGCATCAATCTCTCCCCTCTGGAGGCAGAGAGGGGATTGTCTTCCAAAACTCAAAGGGGAATTCTCACGGTGTCTGTGCAGAATTATGTGAAGGATTGTGGCCGATTCTCTCCCTCCCCATAGCTGGGGCCACATCTAAGTCAGAAAACCATGTTTGGGGAATTTAGGAAGGAGGAGTTTGGAAGTGCAGGAGCATTTAATCAGAAGAGTCACCACTCGGCTCATGGGGAATTCATCCCAACAGCAGGGAGCTGGGTGAAAACCCACAGAAAGCAAAGGAAATCATAGAATCACAAATTTGGAAAAGACCCATTGGATCATCGAGTCCAACCATTCCCATCAAACACTAACCCATGTCCCTCAGCACCTCGTCCACCCATCCCTTAAACCCCTCCAGGGAAGGTGACTCAACCCCCTCCCTGGGCAGCCTCTGCCAGTGCCCAATGACCCTTTCCGTGAAAAATTTTTTCCTAATGTTCAGCCTTGAACCTCCCCTGGTGGAGCTTGAGGCCATTCCCTCTCGTCCTGCAATTAAGTCTCCTGTTAAAGTCCCTTAAGCCTCCTGTTAAGGTCTTATTTTAGTAATTCTTGCTCAAATCCAGCATCTTGGGGCCTCACCTCCCTCCGGGGGCTGGATGGACTCTTGCATCCCCTCTGGGCTCAGCTTTATCCCCTCCAGTGGGATGCAGGCAACCCCCAGTCCCTCGGCAGAGCTTCCCCGAGGTGCCATTCTCATCTGACATTTCGCTTTCCTTCAGGTCTCCCGGCAGGTTCCAGCCTCTTCAGCTCTAGGAACCGACCGCTGGCTGACTTTTTCATCTGGCAGAAAATGAGCAGCATCTGCAGGTCACCCCTCCCCGTAGCGGCTCTGTAGATTGTTCTGAACCAAGGGGAAGCCACAGCCCCATTGTCACCCCCGAGCCCTGGCTGATAGGACTTCAGCTCCTTTTAAAGAGAGGTTCCTGCTTGCTTCTCAGCATCTTAAAGAGAGATTGTCAACAGTAGCGAGGCTCTGTGGAAAGAAGAAGGGCTAAAAATACCTTAATAAAACCAAGATGCACGCAGCAAGTGAGAGACAAGGGCACGGCAGTGCTGCACACGCACAGCCTGCTTCTCCCCACGATCAATTTTATTTTTATACCAAGGCTATGGTGGAATTTCCTGCTAATAATTCTTCACCTGCGGATGCCGGATGAGCAGCTTGTTGTGAAAACTCAATAGCTGTAACATTGGTACCGTGGGTTAATTGGACTTGGGTTCATAAATCCCAGCCTGTTTTACGAGTGTAACTCTCATAATCACATTCCTGATACAAATATTTGTTCTCATGAATTTGAAATTATCTCACCGTTAATATTTTTCATCTATTTGTTGTTTTCTGCAAATATTCCTCAGCTGGTTTGCACGAACTTAGAGACATTGAATGACAACAGACCTGAGCCTGGTGCACGCAGGCATCTTCAAACCCAAAGTGCCTGCTCTCAGCATCTGAATAACAAAGCTTTCCCGTCCTTGATCCCAGCCCTCTGGTTTTCAGAGCAACTTTTTGATCAACACAAACCCCTCTATTACCAACTACAAGGACTCTCATTTGAAATTAGCCTCTGTATTAGCATAAAGAATAAACAAAATGAGAACTGCTCGGCTGTCCCTGGGTTCTCACAATTCAATGTACGGTACAAGACCGCTTACATCATACGCTGTACTTCATGTATTTAATCCCCTTTCATTTTTATGACACAAACCTGGTAATCAGGTATCGATGCCACTGTTGAGCTTTACAGAAGATGATAAGACGATGCCATATGATAAAAAAAACCTGGTTGCTGCACAGGCAAACGCCCCTGACCCCCCCGAGGGTTCTCCGCTCGTCTTGTGTTAACAAGGAGCATACCTGGAGACGTCTCTTGTTTTGATCACTTGGTTTGAAAAGGGAAAAAAAAAAGGTGACCTCAAAAATTCTAACAATTTCATGACATACACGTCTTGATAGGAACTAATTATCTGATATTGAAATCAGAATCCCTCAAAGCAAGAGAGGTGACACAAACCCCGATGACTCCGAGCCAGCTTTGTTTTGGGGCTGATGCTCGCAAAACAGCCAACTCTATCCCACATTAGGGGCTCGGCTGCTTGTGTGTGTTGGTACAGAGCAAGGAGCAATTGATTCCAAATTAAATACTAGCAGCAAGACTAGTTACAGGGGCGTAAAGATGCCTGGTCCTGGCACTGTCTTTATGCAACGCCCCCATCGACAGCAGCCCAGCTCCCCCTGGAAGGTTGTGCTCACCTCCATAATTCACAGATCTGGAGACATCGGAATTAGCAGTTGAGCCAACACTCAAAATAAGAATCCTTGACACCATTTGTGGTGTCAGAGCTCAGTTCTTCCTAAAGGACCAGCACCTAAGACAGGACTGTAGCACTACTGCCCAACGCAAAGATCTAAGGCTCCCAGTGAGACAAATAACCTGATATTTCAGCTGCATTTTTACCTTGAAAAGTAAATTTCAAACCTACAGAGGGATTTTGACAAGCCTTGCCAAAACCACATGTACCCAGTTTGCAGGAGAGATGCTTTCACCCACTTGCCAGCCCTGGGATCCAGGTCAGATGAACCTCCTCTCACTTTATCATCATCATGGCCTAAAACTGTTCTACAAGACAGACTGGCTCTCAGATATACTTGCAGGAACTCTTACGGTTTTCAGAGCGTGCGGTGCGTATAAAACCTGATGAGTCCTCCGTGGGTTTAGTTGAGAATGATAGTTTGTGGTCCAAGAACCTGGAGAAACACATGTTGGCACCCAGAGCCTAAGTGCTGCAGGCACGATCAGGGCTGCTGTGCTGCTGCTGTGGGCTTCCTCTCCTCTCAGGAAAACTTAATGCTACTGAGAGAGACGAAAGAGAAAAGACAAACATCCTAAGTCTTCTTTACACCCTCCTCCAAAAGCTTGGGCAGGAAGGATTCCAACTATGAAACAGAGGAAGGCACCTGATCTTCCCTGCTCTCTCTTATCATGTTGGCACTTAAACGTGCTCAGCTCCTGGTGGGGTGTAGCTCCCAATTAACCCAGGGACTAATTAAAAAAAACGCATTTGTTTCCACGGAGGCATTCAAAATTTCCTAAGAAGGTAATAAATACACAAGAAAGGGAAAAGAACTAAAAGGCTTTGGTTAAAAAATTAAAGTTGTTTGCCATAGCTTGATGGCTTAATCAGTCGATCAATATTGTTCACAGAGCAGGCAGGGAGGGAGCCATGAGCTCTGATGAAAAATGCATGAGGGGACAAGGGAGACCTGGGAGTAGAAAATTAAAAAGTCGGCCTGTTACATTTGCCCAGTATCGGCAGAGAAATTAAAGTGGTTTGGGGAGGGTGCTGGGAGGGAAGAAAGGAGCTGGCTGCAATATGCACCGCGTAGGTGCTGCGAGTTCCCTTCACGAGAGAAATTTTCACATTAATTAAGTTGCTTTCTTAGCAAAAAGATGGATTTTGTAACCTTTGGCACTTGCAAGTGCCGCAAGCACAGTAGGTGGGGTTTGCACATGGGAAAATTAACCAGGATTTCTTCACATCGGGGATGCGATAGAAGATGGAATGTTCTGATTAGGGTGGGAGGTACCAGGATGGTCTAACCAGGGCAAGCAACGCACTTCTCCTGCAGTAATAGGTGAGATTAATGCCTCATTGCACTATAAACAACACTGCTGTTTCTGCAGGCAGATTAGTGTTCTTTTCTCTCTCTCTGTTTAGTTTGGCTGCTACGGATTCTGCAGTGGCCCTTGCAGAAAAAAAAGAGAAATACAGTTCTAGAAGATGCTCCAGAAGAGGTGAGAGCCAAGCACTCTTTGGTGACCACCATCCTCACTATTCATCTTAAAGATATGAGCAGTTTTAAAAGCTGTAAGAACAACAACAAAAGTCAGGTTGCTCATCCTGTTTTTTGCCACTCATCCCTTTTAACCAAGGGTGGAAAAGACAAAAACCAAGGTCCAGTAGCCAAGCTACAAAACTGAGGACGAACACCAAAATGCTGTACTGGGAAAATGGCTGTTTAGTTAGAATTTCCCAGGTTCTACTCCTCACGTTCAAAACTTGGAGCGAGCTTCTACTTGCCTTGGAAATCCACATCTCAGCGATCACCAGGCACTCGGACTTCCAGGGCAATAAGCAGAGACAAGCTCACACAGCATCAAACTGCTGAAATCCATATGCTTTAGAACTCAGACAGTTGATTGCCACTCCTCAAAAAGGAAATATTCCAACCTGTCACACTTGCTTGCACGGACAGAAATCCCTGTTTCTCCCGGGGCCTCCAAAGGGGAGAAGATTCCCTCCTGCTGCAGTTTTCTGGGGGAAGGAACGTGACAAACAGGTTTGCATTCTACTTCCGTAAGGCAATTATTTTTGTACTGAGGTACCTACAGTGAATTTTATGACTCTCCATTAGGTTCGCCAATTACAGGTTTATAATTTCAGGCTCAATTAACACACAGCCTGATGCTGTTTTCTGCAACTAATTATCTCCCAGTGCCAAGGCATGATTCCACATATAATACTTTTGTGAACTTCAGGATTTGCTTTCTACGCCATTCCTTAAGTATAAACAGACTGGAGTAGAAAGCAGCACCTAAAGCAGCTTGGGTACCGTATTATAACCTTTTACTAGCAAAAAAAAATGCTTACGCTATCAGAAACTCAGGCTTTCTAATTAGTACAGCAACGGGACAAGTAGCAGGGCTGCTTATTTACAAGGTGCTTTCTCATCTGAGATGCACACATTGTTCTGTCTTGGGTGATCTTTATACCGAGAAGGCTACTTGGGTCAAATAACAGCACGACAAGTTTTCATTAGGTAATTCAACAGCAGCCGATTTGAAACAGCCATTATCCCACTGCGATGGCCACGTTTCTGTCCTGCAACTGGGAATAAAGAAAAAATAAGTTGAGAAAAAGAATAAAATCTCACTTACCAACATCCTCAAACATACACTCGTTCTTCATACACAACTGTGCCTCCAAAGGGAGTCATAAGCATGCATTTCCTTTAAAGTTTCTCTCTTCTTTATAGGAACTGGTCTTGCATGGATTTCTATGCATGGAAAGCTGAAACTCACACGTGGTCCTCACATGAAGGAGCTGTCATCTTTGGGAGCTCGGACTTTTATGTTACCAGCAGGCACAGTAATTTAGTATCATGCAAGTAAAGGGCAATACTCAAGTTTCTTCATTTTTTCAGTTCCCACGGCTCTGAAACACCTGTTTCAGAAATGCTGCAGGTTCAAATTATGTTAAACGAGTGCTTTAAAAATCTCTAAACACCTTATTTAAATCAGCTGCAAAAAGAAGGGTCCCTCCCCTTCCAGTCCTGCTTTTTTTTAGTTTCACTCATCCCCTTCTTTTTATCAAATGTGATTAATTTACTCAACATTCCTTGCTGAAAACCAAGCCAAACTTTGCCACCACCAAAGCCTCTGAGAAGTGTATTTCTTTCTTCAACACAACCTTTACACTGGCAGAAGGAACCTCAAAAATCAAGTCTGCAGCATTAGAACTTAATGTTGATTGACATGAAAATTAACCGAGTGACAAAGCCCCTCCGCATTTCCCTTATCCTGCTCCCAAAAGCAAGCCTGGTCCTGAAGCCTTTGTGGCTTCCAAAGGAAACAAGGGCACATGAGCAGGATGGCAGTTGAATTAAACTGGTTACCAGGAGATGACAGATGAAACGTTGTCCTCGAGGAAATATGAGAGAAGACAACCCCAGCCCAGTGACCATTCCCTTAGGACAGGACCAGGGACCTTCCTGGTTTTTGGGTAAAGGAAAACTGTCTGAGGCTCATGGGAGCAGAGCGCTCCCATCCATTCCAAGCACAGTGATTACCGGGAGGGATTTTACTCCTTGCTGGTGCATTGCATGTACATTTTAACTCCTTTAGGAAACGTGCTGTATGTGTCTGTGCTGCAGAAGCTGTGCTTCAGGGCTGAATTATTTTATTACTTTCAGTTGTAGAACATGACGAATTACACACACTGTCACTGCTCATCACACGTTTTCTAACCACTTAATACATGCAGACCATGCTAACATTTTTCATTACAATTTCAGGAAAGGGAAACATCTGTTTCCCCCCCGCCTCAGAAAGTACATTGCATCTTCCAAGCTGCCACATGCCTTTGAAATTCCACATTTAATCAATGCCATACTCTCTTCCAGAAAAAGATCAGCACTCAGATACCACCCCCCATCATAGCAGCACGTGTGTTCATATGTTTCCAGATTTTCTAAAGAAAAGAGCAGCACTGTAAAATCCACACAAACCCCAAGGATTTTGTCAATCAAATAACGCAATAAACACCACAAATCCTGCAATACAAAATTTATTTCAAGCTTATAAAAGTCTTGAACGTTGCAAATTCTGTCATAAAACACAAACTGTACATGGGTATTTTCATTAGCGTTTAGAACAACAATGATTTCTGTCAGATCTCCCCAGACATATCCTTTCACCTCAGAAGCATCAAGCGATCACACAGCTTCTCACCATCTTCTTCAAAAGGCATCAGTCTCACGTGTGCTTCTAAATACTCAAATATATTAGGGCAACCTCATTACTTGGTACTGGATGAAAGGTTCATATTTGGAACCACTTAATTAGACATCAGCTCTTTTCTGAGCCTAAATGAATGCTCACTCCTCACGTACCGATGTCTGGGTTGGGCTACTATTGCCTGCAAGTGTCATGAAAAGCTTCAAGTGTTCGGAAATCCCTCCACGTGGGTGGCAGGCCATCCTGCAGAAACTTTCCGCAGCGCTGGCATGGAGCCTGGAACAGCTTTATGTAACTTCTTAACCAGGTCTAAAAGGAAAAGGGAGAGAAATTAAGAAAACTGGATATGGATGTTTGCCTTTGTCATCATTCTTGTCAAACAGTGATAGCAAGGACAGAGAATGTACTTTGGCGAGGCTCCAGCGAGGTATAGAGTGATTTTTATAAACAGAAACATGCAGAAGCTTACAAGGTCACTGCATAGCTGAATTCCCACTTTATTAATCATCTTTTGCTTTTTTTAGTCACTTAAGCAGATTTGTTAATAGAAAATTCATGCACTCTGAGCAGAAGGCATATGCAGCTCGAGAATCACGACGGAGAGCAAGTATTGTAATGCTTCTCATATTTTTACTGGAATATAATTGTTCTTGATGGGTACCTTCTTCAACCGAATATTGGTTTGTCTCTTCCTATGATCATCTATCACACCCCTGCTGCAACCATACTGCAATGGTCTGAAGTCTCCACGGCTGAAGATAAAAGCACTTTCACAGCAAGCTAACTAACTTCCTCTCTAATGTGATTTTAAGATCAATACTCATTGGTCATAAAAATACTGTACCATTTTAAATCTAATTACACCCATGAACATAAATATAAAACAGGAGTGCTGAACAACTCAGAGTAAGTTCAGATGTTCCTAGGTAAAGCTCCTGCTCTAAACGGGATTGTTCCCATCGCCATACGTAGCAATGAGCATTACATAACTCAACACCCAACTCAGGGAGATATACAGCTAAAAACACCAAGAGCAGCAGATTTATACTGTGAAGGATGCACATGAATCTTGTCATTTTAAGTCCTATTGAGTTACATCGATAAGAGAAAATTGTTCTCTGAAGAAGAGGTCAACGGAGTTTATTGAAACAAATCCTTCCATCTTCATCAGAGCCTTCTCTATAGCAACCGAACCTTTGGCCGTCAATAACTCTCCTCCAAAAGAACTAGATCTTCTCTGGTTTAGCAGTAAATATGGGGACAAGGGCAACAGAACACTACAAGTAAATTGCTGTTATTTACTTCAGCTTGGATGGGCTTTGCTTGCACTACAGAGAAATCGAATTTTCTGAACCATAACACAAAAATAGGTAAATGAAGTTAAATTGTGCACTTGAGACAACTGTTGAAAGAAAAATTGTGTTCTTCATTCCCGACAGAAAATTAGGGCTTCACTACATCCTGTCACGTGGATTGCACACCTGACAGGCAAAAGGACCAACCTATTGACATTTCTGGTGCACATCTGGTTTTGCTTTGTTAAAAGTTTTAGTAGTGCTTTACCAGATCAATAAGGCAGGCCCATAGCTTAAACAAACGCGCTGCATGTTCTATTAAACATTAATTTTCAGAAACATGTTGAAACATGGATTTAACCAGTAAGGGTTGCTTTCACCTTTCAAAACCTATTATCTTCAGATGCGCTCCAAGAGAAGAGACCTTCGCAAATCTCTCATCTTAGTAGCCTTTTCATTAAATAAGCAAATCAGCACAGCAGGTAAGGGAGCCTGACTGTTCTGTAATTACGCAATGGAAATTAGAGATAGGAAAGAACCAATGCTGTCGCGCACACCTAAAGACAGTGAATGGCAAAATTACAAGTTTGTTTTTAGAAGTCTCAACAATGTTGCTTCAGGTGAAGGTGTAACAGAATAGAAATAAGCAAAGGTAAGCCTGAAAATCAGAGGAAACCTCTCTCAAAAGCCTCCTCTGGAAGATAGCAGCAGAGAGAACAGCAAGAGTCTTCACGGCCAATATTCGCGTTGGTAGAAGGAATTCTGAATCATAAACCCTCGTTTTCACTCTCTGATTAACCAGGCTACAGAAGCTTATGAGTTTATTTTACAAATAAAATTCTAAACACAAGTAGAATTTGAGGTGACAAAATTAAACCAGTATACCAAAGTACAGCAGTACTTGATTGATTTTACTTAGCAAGGAAACTTCTGAATACATCAGAGAACAAACTCTTCATCCTTTCCAGGCATGAGATACAAAGAATTATAGTCATTCTCTACTTTCTAGCTTGTTTAAATAGATGAAATTACAACCGCATCAGAAGAGCTTAATGTCAATCATTGTAAGCGTTATGAAGTCTACCTGGAAATAATCTTTCCCAATACACTTACCATGAAAGATCTGACTACCACATCTGGCATTTGAGGCAGCTGGTAGTGCAACAGAGCAGTGGTTGCATGATCCGTAACCTGCATCAGATGAAAGGAGAACATACCCTTATTCATTCTGTATTCATTCAAACAGCGTTAATCTGCACAAAACCAGTAAAAATCCCATGGGAAAGTAGCAAACCAAGGACTACATGACTCAAAACACATTCTTGAAGTATTTTTGGGTAGCTTTTGCCAGCTAGCTTCCATTCCCTCTGCCAACTTCATGCAAAAGTCAGATGAAGCATTTATGGTAAATAACTTCTTGTGCATACAGTAAAATCAAACACACCTTTGGAAGTTCAAAAACGTGATAAAAGCTAAAAGTGTTGGTAAAAGAATCTAGTCTGATAGTTAATGTGAGCCAAGTGACAAGGAAGGCATCCAGCTCTGTGCCACATGGAACAACACTAACCTAACATGCTTCACCTCCCACTGTGGAGCACCAACCCAGCCACAAAAAGGAAAAACCCCATCCTCTGTACTGTATAAAATAAAAGCATCCGTAGCAAGTAATATGCCTAATTTTCAAATATCTACAGCATAAAAGCAGAATCTGTGCTTCTGTGATTGAAATCCCATGTATTCTGTGAAACCATAAACAAAGTCACTAAGCAAATCAGGTCAGAGGAAAGCACTCTGGTTTTCTCGTTCTATGTTCCTGTTTTTTTGCTCTGGTTATTTTTTGTAGAGAATATCTTCTCTCTGCCTAAGCTGATTTGCTCATCAAAAGAAAAAAACACCGTCAATAACATAGCTGAATAAAAAACTTCTGGAAGACTGACTTATTAGCATAGAGGTTATGACTTCCAAAAAAGCCAAAGCTTCAGGTTTGGTCTGTTTTATTAAAAAACAAATCCAAACCACTATGGTAAAACACCCTAATTTGAAAATACATTTTAATGGAAAAATGAGTGCGCTCCTCTCCAGTTTTTAATGGGAGAGCTTAAAGTATTTAACTCTTGTAGTCCTATTTCAGGTTGCTTACATTGAACGAACAGGAACTGAGCTCTTGGTTTCATTTCCTCTGAAACCAGAAATCCATTAATGTGATTAGGGTTTATGAATACTTGCATTAGTAACAGATTTCTGATAGAAAGCTTTTTTATTTCCCAGACAGAACCCTAACAACATCTTACATCTGGGAATTAGTTAGACATAATACATCTAAAATGTATATTTATAGCAACAAGACTAATTAAAGCAAAATTGGGAAAACTAAGCACTGCTTCGATAGATTCATTTTTTACTTAAACTGCTACCATTACTAAATTACTCTGGACACGCGCAGCTTATGAACAGCTATGATACAATTCACCAGCGGTGTCCAGCTGGTCAGCTGTAGGTTTATAGCTTCCTAAATCATCAGCTCGCTTCTTCTCCCAAGTGCTAGGTTTATAAAGCTGAAGGGACTGGCAAAATTCTCTGGGCTGGACTACTAAAGAACTCAGGACCACACAACTATGAGATCTTTAGAGGTCTTGCATCTTGGAACCTGTAAACCTATTTTTTTTGCATCTTAGAATCATAGAATAACCAGGTTGGAAGAGGCCCACCGGATCATCGAGTCCAACCATTCCTATCAAACGCTAAACCATGTCCCTTAGCACCTCGTCCACCTGTCCCTTGAACCCCTCCAGGGAAGGTGACTCAACCCCTTCCCTGGGCAGCCTCTGCCAGTGCTCAATGACCCTTTCTGTGAAACATTTTCTCCTAATGTCCAGCCTGAACCTCCCCTGGTGGAGCTTGAGGCCATTCCCTCTTGTCCTGTCCTGTCACTTGAGAGAAGAGGCCAGCACCCTCCTCTCTACAACCTGTATCTTGGAACCTGTAAATCTATTTATGGTCCCCATCAGTAATATCAAAGCATCCAACAAACTACAGAATGTGTGGTTAGTAACTAAATTGTATTTTCTGGTTTTAACATGGAGAAGTAGTGCTCTTCTCAGGGCTCATCTGTACGGTAGAGTAAATTTTGAGTAAGATGAAGCATGAGCTGAAATGATAATTGCTATTCCCAGCAAACTGTGCTTGTTCCTGATTTGTAACTAGTCAGTTCAGCGATGTGAGTTGTGCTAAAGTGCTCAAAACTTCCACTGGAGAAAGTGTGGCTCGTGCTCGAAGCTATTCAGGGAGGTGAATCTGCAAAAGATGTATTCCCAAATAAATCCGTGTACAGACGGGCTCTAATTCACACCATACAACTCCCTCCACAGAACACTTCATCAAATCAGTCTGTCCTACACCGAATCCAGTTTTAAGTCACACTACAGTTTTCGAGATGTATTTTGTACCCCATCGTTTGGGTACAACTGATTCCAAGAGCAGGTCTGCTCAGCGTGAATAAGGACATGTGATTCTGACATTTGGAAGGGAAAACTTTCAGGGCTTTGCACACTCTGGTGAGTTTGAAAAAATATTCACAAAATGGACCTCAGCCTGTTTAAGCCACTTATATGTAAGAAATATCAGCAATAAGGTGATTAACAGTGCATTAATAGCACAGCATAATTCAAATCAGTCACTTCCTTTAAACACATCTCATGTGGTGTTCAGAAAGGACTGTAATCCAAACCCTACTCACTATTAGAATTTTTTTTTCTTTTAAGATAGTGTTTTTAGAGGCTGGTACCTGACATGTCAAAGAATAGAAAGTTCTGAAGATATTTATGAGCAGCCGCTCTCCTTCTGCTGTTTTTCTACTTCTGAAAAAACTCTTTTTTTTTTTTTCCTGAACAACAAAGTTGTTTTCTCCTGGCACTGAAGAAAGTTGCTCAAAAAATATGGCTATTAACAAATTTAAATTGACTGGCCACTTTGGCAGAGTTGCACATATGCTCTTCCTATTTTAATGTAAAACTAATGAGATTCCACGGGGAGATAAAAGCCATCCCAGCATTGCTAGAACACTAATAATGTTTTCTGAACAAAAAGGAGGCGATTTCTACCATAAGCGAGTGCTGATAAAATGCTTGTAACACAGATCAAAGTGGGTGTCAAATGTGAGGAAGAGGAGCAGGGGAATGACCCACCTGGGCCAGCAAAGAACAGAGGAGAGCTGGGCAAACGATGAACCAGCCGCTGCATGGGGGGGAAGGAAAAATTACCACCCCAAGGTAACAGAGACAATGAAAGAAAACACAGATTGGCCAAGATTAAAAAAAGAGGGAAAAAAGGAAAAAAGAAAAAAGAGGAAGGGGTGAGGAGAGGAAGATCAATACCCGGCTTTACTAATGGCAATCCGATTGCACAACAAGGCAAAGCAAAACAAACTGCTTATGCGCCAGCTCACCTAAGGGAGACGCTTCTTCTTCCAGCCAAGTTGGAATCACAAACTAATTTATTCTGGGTGCAGGATGACATTTTGTACATTTCAGGCTTTTCTTTTATTAACTTCACTTTCATTGCTCTACCTTACCCACTGCTCTCCAAGTTAGCGGTTACTTTCTAATTTCTCTCCGTGTTCTTATAAAGGAACGTACTCCAAAGAGCACACATTGATCGAGACAGCTGCTGCTCTGGATCTTGAAACAGATTTTCAAGAGATCTTGCAGGAAAGCTCAATATATCACAATTCCTATATTGAAAAGCACTTGGAATTTTTGTCTGAAAAAAAGGCAAACCAAGGCAATCTCCTGAAGCACCATTTTGCTAAATAGAACAGCTATTGTTTTACTTTGAGACAGAGCAAAAAGGACTTGAGTTACATGGAAAAAAGAATTCTGGCAAAGTGACTCAATTTGAAAAAGAGAACTTCCCTTCTCGTTAATAGGCAATTATATCGCCCAAGATTTTTGTTTTCCTCTCCTTTTTGCTTCCAAATTCAAGTTGACACTAACCATGTACTCCTTAAATGTGTCTCTGCTCCTTGTCTAGGGTGCCGAGTACATTGGGAACAGTGAACAGACTGATACTGGATCAAACCTCTTCACTGCTACTTTGTGCAAATTCCATCCTGTATCTGTGCTGCTCTTGGTGAACAACTAGACTGCCACGAGGAGCAACCCACTGAGCTCACAACACTCTGCTCAGTCATAAGATTGGATATTAGGAGAAATTTCTTTACTGAAAGGGTTGTCAAGCACTGGCACAGGTTGTCCTGGGAAGTGGTGGAGCTATCATCCCTGGAGGTGTTAAAAAACCATGTAGATGAGGCACTTCAGGACATGGTTTAGCAGGCATGGTGGGGTTCGGCTGATGGACTAGATGAGCTGAAAGGTATTTTCCAACCTTAATGATTCTATGATCTCTGGTATAGCTTTGCTCCATCACAGACTAGGTATCTTCCAGAGATGGATGAAGCTATACCATGCATAAAAACTAAACAAGAAACCTACAAATATTGCATGACTGTATTACAGAAGCTGTTTCTCTCTCTCCTAGTATTTTACCTCACTGCCAGTAAATGTGCTCTTCAAAAGCCAGTGCAAAACTTCCTTTAAGAGTCATAACTTTCCTTGCCACTTACTTATTGGTTTATTCTCTCAAGTACGGCACTGACAACTCCATCCAATATAAAGGGATTCTCTAAATCCCCTGGAAGTTTTTTAATTTTTTTTTAAACCCTGCTAAGTTCATGGCCTTAACAGCAGACAGTAGCAATGAGTTCTGGAGGGTGAGCACAGCACTGAGAGCTAAAAGAAAGGAAGTTATTATATTAGTGTTTAGACATTTTACAGTGTGGAAAAATCACATGAGTGCTTTTGTTCATTTCCAAGGATTTCCATTACTCAATCTCCTCTCCAGGAACACATTTGAGTCTCTCTGGAAGGAATGTGGTGCCTGAGAGGTGTGCAGAAGGATGACAGATGTTGCCTCTATGACCAGGCACTGATGAACTCCACACAAATCCTTTATACACCTTTCCCCACTCCCAAGTCAATAAAGCATTACCAGACTTCTCTGAAGCGTAGGATTTATCCATTGTTTTCAGAGCTCACAGTGTGCTTAAGTTTCTAGTTTGGTTGTTCTGTCACTGGGTCACTGAGATTTGATTTCCCCTAAGCAGGTCAAAAGCCCTGATCATGCAAAGGAGCAATCACAGGAATGACCCTGGAACAGTCCATCTCCTCTCCTTGAGCAGACATCATCAACAGCCCGATAGCTGTCTCATGCATGCATTCATCTTGCAAGTGATTTTATTCCAAGATTATTGACAAGAATACATCTTCATACATTACAATACTTATGTGTCCTTGTAGTGGTGAAAATTGTGCTCCGAGTTCCACCGCTTTGGGATTGCACAACTCACAAACAGCTGGATAGGTACAAAGAGCTTCTCAACATTTAGGTTAAAACGTGCCTATCAAGCCAAAACAAAACCAGTTTGTGGCATGCCAAAACTAAACATTTAGGTGAAAAAAAGAATAGGACTGAGGTCAGAGAGAAATGTGTGGGTTTAAAGCCTAGGCATACGACTTGAAGAGCCAAACCGGTCGTATCACACAGCTAAAACAGCCATGCTGCTCTTAACTGAGACAAATGAAACAAGTAATTTTTGACACCATCTCCCACTTTGATGCACTCAGAGCAGTCCTACTATTTTGTATTTTTGCCTGGTTTTGAATGCAAAATTATAAACTTTACACCACTCTCTACTATATATATATATTCTCTATTATATACATATGTATATTTAATCCTCTGCACAATGACCTGGAATTATGCAGCCCTTGTACACTCTTCTTCCCACCAAGATTTAAGCCCCAAAATATTTCCTCCTCTTGTGCTAGTGGATCAAGAGATGCAAGGTGTTAAAATAAGAAGGTTTAAGATCAAAACAGTTGCCACTCCTGCAGAGTTTAAATGTCAGACCAACATAGAAGTCTGAAAAACCTTTTCTTTGCTCCTCGTGCTTTTGCCCTTTCAGCCTCCCCTCTCTTTTTTTCCCAGCTCCATTCTCTGAATCTAACCCTGCTGGTGGATTCAATGCCTATAAAGCTTATTCACCCCAGGATCAGATGCAAGAGGTCTCCAGGGAACTTGGAAAACGACTGCTCACTTTAACAGTAATGGGCCCGCCGGGAGCCGTCCCCCGTCACATTATACACACTCGGGGATCCTGCCTAATAAGAAGGAGAGAGAAAAGGCTTGCTGACACAGCCAGCGTTGGCAAACAGAAAGTCAGGACAAATTTAGCTTTGTTTGACAGGGTTGGATTGAAGATCAGAGGTCTCTGGTCCTTAATCCAGAAAGTCATGCTGCAGCCCTGTGAGAATTTGACAGTTACCACCGGCAGGTATCCCGTGAGCTCCAGATGCTGTTATATTATCATTGAAGATGGAGTTGGAGAACTCGGTTCCGTTTTAAAGAGAAACAGCCCTGCCCTTCAGAGGGATGATTGACTTTACAGCGTTAAAGGCAGAGCTGGAAGGGCTTTCCAGCCTCGGCAGTGGGAGCAGTTGCTCATCCTTCTCAGCACAGTGATTCTACATCGTGATACTGGTGACTGTCATGAGAAATACACTTCAGGAACATTCAGATGTGCTCCAACACATTTGCTGATGATTTTATAATGGCATGAAAACATTTGTTCTGGAGATCCTGCAGTATAGATCTTACACCTATAACAGTATCATAGTTTCTCTACCACTACTGTTTCTATTCCCTTCATTTCGCTACTGCTAAATCATTAGTCCTGGGTATTATAAATGGATACAAGTGCAGCTTCAGAGAACAGAGACAAAATCAAGTAAGCACAGCATCACAGAGAGAAAACTTACTATGCTGAACCACAGCATTTTTTATCATCTATTTGAAAACTTGACTTAGGTCTTTAGCCTTAACTTTAACTATCAGCTCGATAGTACAGAATCTATTGATTAGAAAGCACCATCACCTTGCATTTTTGTCACGTTTTTCATGCAAGAATCTGAGAGCACCAGGCAACCAATTCAGCAATAGCTCCTGTGAAGTCAGCAAGTATTACCCTAGCCTAAGGGATGTGGAAAACTGATCCAAAGAGAGGTTAAGTTGCCCAAGGTAACACAGTGACAGAGCTGGGAACACAGTGGATAAAACTACTATAAAAAAACCACAGGTAGTGGTTCAATTGCTCACAGGCAACCCTTCCTCCTGCAGTCTTATCTTTCTGTATTTTGCTGTAAATATTAATGCATTTGGTATTATTTACAGAACAAGAACTTTATTTTCAGGGCACATCACACTGTTTCAGGGAATTCGGAAGAGAATAAAGGTTCTTACTTATTATCCACAGTGCAGCCACACTAGCAGCTTACTGTTGCGTTTCACACCTTCTCACTGACCTCTTCCACTTTTGGCCTGCAGGCCACCACCTGGAGCTGAAGAAAAATTTATTTATGCTCCTCAAGTCCTTCACTTGGACTCCTAAGCAACCCTGTACATTTGTTCTACTCAGTTATCTTGCATATAGACAACTAAAACTATGTAACAAAAACCTCACTCTTTAGTACAAATCACACCAACATGCCTTAACCCTTCCAAGTTTTCCTAAACTAAAACATCCAGGAAGACAATCCTATGCCCAAATGAGCTTACAGCCAAACGTGCACAGGGAAACTGAGATAATGCACTTAATTACAGAACCTTAAATTGAATCCGTTGCAAACACTACTTTCAAGCACATTGATAAACTAAGTTACCACAACACATGCTGTTTCACTTCCTGCTGTATTACCCTACTTGACACTAAGTATTTCTGAGCAGCAAGAAAAAGGAATATTTAATCCACCAATCTCTGGGGTAAAGAATCAACTGCAGCAAAATTTTACTTTAATGCTAGGCAGAGAAGGAGAGAAACCAAGCTCCCCAAAAGCTGTCCTTTCATCTCTAGCAGGTTAATATCAAAGGTCAAACGTCTTCCCTTCTGACTGCATCTGAAATCTTTCAGGGAAGATGCGCAAATACAGCTGATATGCCACACTTTTGACCCCTGCTTTTATGCCCTTTCGAGTCCCTGACCCCCATTTGTTACACAAACTACCCAAGTAGATGAAAGGAAGCTAACGTGCTGGCTGGAGACTGAAGCTCCTTGAACTGTGCCTTGAAGGTAAGGAAACCGGAATTTAAACCCGGATCAATCTGAACTTACAGCATTCTGACAAGAGGCCTTCAAAGAGAAATCTTCTCTTCCCTGCCTGGAAAATAGCGAGATACAGATCCTTCCAAAATACACTTTAACCTTCTTAGTAGTTTTATACTTATCGCTCCCACTCTCTCATTGGTCTATTCTTACTTTCTGCAATGGCATTCCTTTCCGTAGGTTATTCTTTTAGTTTACACC
This sequence comes from Phaenicophaeus curvirostris, assembly GCF_032191515.1. NCBI lineage: Eukaryota > Metazoa > Chordata > Aves > Cuculiformes > Cuculidae > Phaenicophaeus > Phaenicophaeus curvirostris. The sequence continues at coordinate 8,416,610 of NC_091411.1, forward strand.
ATCATGGGAGGAGAGGCTGGCAAGATAATGTCATGGAAAATATTTCCAAACTCATTTTGAAAAGTGAGTTCTACTGATATATATCAAACTCAAGTCTACAGGAATGGGGAGAAACCAAATCCAATGAAAATAACAAAAGAAAATTCAAATGAACTTGAAATAGTCCTTCCTACCCAGAAAGATTTAAACTGAAAAAAAAGTACTTGAAGATTCTTCATGATGTTTTAAAGGTAGAGTAGAAGAATCTCCAACACCCTAGTCCAAACCAGGGACTGGAACTGTAACGTGGATTTATCTCCCATCAAACAGCAGCAGAAGAGATCTCCTTTTCTAGTCACGCGTTTCCACTATTACAGATTATTGTTTGTAACATGCAGGATGTAATGACAAAGGAACGGTTGGACTCGGTGATCCGGTGGGTCTCTTCCAACCTGGTTATTCTGTGATTCTGTGATTCTGTGAATAAATTCAAAATTCTTTTACATAAGAGCCCTGATATCTAAAATGATATCCACATATCTTCTATACATGATGTAGGGAGAAATAACATGGGCCTTACCTTCTGAAAAACTTGATAGTTGGATTTAGACCATATGTCAAGCTACAGTAGGGGGAAAAAAAGAAAAAAAAGAAGTGTTATATACACGTGAAATTAAGAAGCAGCTGTTCAAATCAAAAAAGCAGGCAAACAGATCTGTGGATACGTATTTCTCGATTTCTCAGTGCACTGTTTTGACCCATTGCCTTTACCTGTTGCAATCCAAGAAAGGGAATTAATGACGTGCAATACATCGCAATGAAGGATCAACGTTGTTCATCAGTTTCAGGAAAAAAATTATATGTACAAGACCTGTTGAATTAACACATTTTCTTAAAAAACAAGCAAAATCTTCATTTGTATGGGGTTGTGGCTGATCTATGCAAATATTCATCAACTTCAGTCTGTCTCTAAAATGAGGGCATTTTTACTAACTTTATGCTCGTCTTGTGTCTGAATAAGTGATTCAGTTACAGATGACACAAAGAACGTTTAGCTGAATTACGCCAAAGCAGTGGTCTGCTGGGGCTAAATAAAACGTCCCTTAGGAAGCTGCATTTACATTTGCAGACAAAAATCACACTAAGCGAGACTTAAGGTTGCAGATCACTGCATGCATCCATGACTCGAATGCATGCTCAACTATAGACAAACTAAAAGATCAATCTGGAAATGTTTTATTAACCCCAGAAAGCAGAAGGTAAGGCTGTCCTTGTTAAACGACCAAATAGCTCACACCTTAAACAATTTCAACTGACATGCTAATGTTCTTTTAGCCCAGCCCAGCAGAATATCTTGTACTATATCAAGGAAAAACAGCATGAAAAAACACGACAAACTTCAATCAGCCCCAAAGTTGCAAATAATTTTTTTTCTACAGATCCCATTGCTACAGTATTAACCTCGGGAATCTTAATTTAGACAAAAAATCCCATTCTTTGGAGTGAATTTTTGAAGCAGGTGCAGCTCCTCTAGTGCTTGATAATACGGTCAGGCACATGCTCTCCCACATGGGGGGTTCATCTCTTGACTATAAAGTACCACTGATTATGTCAATTCTGTCTTATAATAGTGCCCATAAGTTCTAGCTGAATTTACAAGTCTTCTAAAAGGCACAATATTTAGAGTCTGAAATGAAATACGAAGCGAGTAACACACACTCGAGTGGGTGAAGGAGGAGAGGAGGAAGGATGCTGAACCCAAGGAATTAATTCAGAATGCTCAAAGTTCCCATTCCTTTAAGAGCGACACTGTTAAGTGGCCCACATCCAAATCCTGGTACAGGAGTCCCCAAACCTCAGACTGGAGAGGAAACGACGTTAAAGACTAAAAATCACTTCAGGATAGATGTTTTATGGCTTAATACTGCTGACCTTGCCGCGAGACAAAAGGCAGCTGATGTCTCGATGCCTTTTCCAGGCTAGAGGAAGACAGAAGTAGCCCGAGGCATGTACCTACAGGCCTTTTTACATTTACTGGCTCTTAGGGTGGGATCAAGAACCTGTGTGAATACCAACCCCACTTATTCTCTAGAGCCCACAGCAGCGGTTCAGCCTGGACTTGGGTCTTGAGCTTGATTTAATAACAGCCCTGTGCCTGTTGGGAAAGAAGCACTGCATTTTGACATTAGAAAAGCCTACATTTGAAAATAAAAAATTAATGCGTATTTTTTAAAAAACTGTTTTCATGTAATTTAAGGCTTTCTCTGGACAGAGTTGCTATAATTGGAATACATACATGGTTTTGCTAATCTCTAGTGATCAAACCAAGTACGCGATCCTCTCTAGTTAGACTCAAGATCTGAAACAAAAGTCTGCTTCAGATGCTGCATCAAGATGAGTCCAACAGGTTCTGAATGTTCATTACTTGACATAAAGGCTGAAAAGCAGAAAAAGTAAAGAATGTTTGCCTTACAGACATGATGTTATCCAAGTTAAGAAAAAAATAAAAAAAGAAAAAAGAAAGATAAAAAGAAAAATAGAAAGAAAAGAGAAACAGCTACTACCCCCCAAACCACACACACACATCCTAAACAGTTGTGGTCGGACTTGATGATCTCGAAGGTCTTTTCCAACCAAGCAATAATATGATTCTACGATTCTAAACAACTGCCCACCTTTCCCCCTGCAAGAGAGGATTAAGGCAGAGGCAGATTAAAGAATGCATCGTTATAGGTCTATTATTCTTCAACTTTTCACTTTCAATCAAGACACACATTTGTAACTAAAAAACTGCTGAAAACACAATTTCAGGGCATCCTCTGCATGGGAATTACACTGGGGCTTTTTTCTCCCAGTGCCCCACTCTCCCCACCCTCCCCCGGCACAAGTAACAAGAGGCCATTTTCTGAAGGTCGTCTGAACGATTTCAAAGGCGATAACAAATCAGAATGTTCCCTGCATCTAATATCAAACAGGTCCGGTGCCAACACTTATTAGAGAAATCGGATTCAACCCCCCCGTCACCCAAACACACACACATCCAGCTTTGAAGTGGAAAGAATGCAGGGATCAGAAATTACCCGAGAGACAGCTCTGCCTGTCTTTGAAGCTTTCCTTTGATACTACTATTTCTTTCCCTCTCTTACGCTAGGAGGCTAAAAGCTGCCTTTTCTTATTGATATGGGGTAATTAATGAAGCCGTAGCATTAACATAACCCAAGTTCCTTAACATGATAATTCAACAGAGACTCTTACGTTTCTTTAGTTAAGTCTAATGGATGCAAAAATCAGAATTTGGCTAGGCAGCGATGCTAAGTTCCCACTCTCAATACACCCCATCAAGGTGGTTCTTGGTTTCTGCATCCAACAAAAAGCACTTTCTAATTATGCCAAAAAATCCCAATACGTTTTTATTTTTATTGGCAGCCTAGGGCTACTAATGGCTCAGCTGACAATAAGCCTGCCCTGCAGGGGTGAGCTGTACTGCCTCATTTATTCAGGAATCAGGACAACACCGGTAATTAATTACTATCCATGGTTAAATTCCAGTGCACAGTGAGTATGTCAGTCTAAAATTAAGGGTGGCACAGTGCCATCACTAAAACCACGGGGCTAATTAAAATGCATCAGTATGTGGTGGATGCAATGGGTTTGTATGGTAAGCAAGAGCGTCTGCAGAGCAATCAGCATCCAGAACCCACGACATGACAGAGGCTGCCAGATCTCACCTATTGTTTTTGCAAAGTGTCACCAAAAATGTCTAAGTTATGCAGCTGGCAACTTGGCAAAGACATATTCTGCAGGGTTTGTGAATAATTCATGAGAGAAGTACACAGAACACTCAAGAAATGCAATGATTCTTCGTCTGTATAGGCAAAGCCTGAAAATAAACCACCAGAATGCAATCTCTTATTTTACTCACTGCAACCTTAAGACTTTTTTCCACCTTAACTTTAGAAGTATTTAAATCTCTAAGAGGGAGTACCCAATTTAACTAGACTTCAGTACAGCAGAAACCACGTGAAGCTTTTCACCTGTCAACCTACACAGTACGATGTACAAGCACGCAGCAAGCTAAAGCAACCCCGATCATGCAATGTCAGCGTTCCCATGTAACTGCTCGAATGGCACCACGCACAATTCCACGACTATGAGAAACAACTGTATTTGTTTTATTTCTAGACTTGCCTAAGGAGCCAGAAGACTATCAACACCTCTGCTATTTGCACTCACCCCTTCCCTTTTTCTTCCCATAGTGTGAAATTTGCTAAAACAGTTGTACTTCCAGAGATGAATGATGACTCCCCTGACCTACAAGCAAATTGTTGGCCTCTCCTGTGCACGGGCTATTTTTCACTTACCATCTGTGCGATCAGTCTGCTAGTGATGGCCACTCCTTCTTTTGCTGAACACTGCTGGATATGTTTTGTCACCCCAAACCTTGCTCTCCACTTGGAGAAACTTCCCCCACTGAATTTTACTTGTTACTTACAGACTCTCCTGCCACGCACAGTTGGGAGGATTTCTCAATAGACCCTTGTTCACCTCCTTAAGTGTAAAGGACTATGACTTATCCACTGTGCCTTTTTCAACACGGCTTACGGAAAAGACAGAAGCTTCAGAATTGCCATACTGTACGCTACCACCTAGTTTGTCTTATTGCTGATGTTTACAGTTGTTAAATGTTTCTTAGGAACACAGAAACTATCTCCCAAATCAGCAAGGACTGTGTAAACTGCTGGCTGGAAAAACGATCACCTCCTACCGTGATCCCAAGGGTTCTCCATGTTTTTGTTACTTAATAAAAAAGATACTCGCTGATTTTCTCATTTTCATATTCTTCTGTGTCTCTTTGGAATGCTAGTGTATTTTCCCCCCATCAGGCTAGAAACTAAGAAGCCAGAATAGTACGGTGAAACCTCACTGGAGTACTTTCCCAACAGCATCTGTTGTGACAGAGCAGGAATTGGAATGGACTGTGTTTGCAATTGACTGTAATCGCTCATTCCCAGCAGGCACAGTAAGTAAAGCGAAGCATTGCGAGAGAGCACAATCTTATTCTTATTCTCCAATTACCAGTGTAGTTAATTAGTGAAAAAGAGGGAGCTCACTGTTTGTCAATATGTGCTCCAGTTGGCAAAATTTGCAAGCTACGCATTTATTCAATCTTCCAAGCCAAACTTACTCATGATTTAAGTGGCTGCAACTCCAATTCTACATCGGTCAAATAGAACATTCCTATTTATACCTAACAGGCAGACCGTCAGGTTTGTGAAAGCCCTGGGATGCCCCAATGGAACAGCAAACTGCCACGTAAAGGTCACGGGATCACACAGCCTCATGGAGGCAGTCGCATACCTTGGCTTTGGACACAGAAAGCTGAATCGGTAGAAAACAGACTCCCCTGCAGACTGGCTTAAAGCAAAAAAGTAAGCCAGGTGGTGGCACCGATGCTCTGGAGAAGCTGAACTGCTCCCCACTGACACAAGACAAAGGTTAGCGCCTTGTGCCCAAACCTGGTCTTGGCGAGTCCCGCTTTCCCCTCGCAGCAAACGATGACAGAGGAATGGTATGTGGCTCTTGAGAGAGTTAACCTTGAGCTAAACAGACGCCCAATGCCAGATGCTGAGTTTCACAAAGGAGCTCTTTTACTTAGCTTTTCGGCACATATAGCATTATTGTATTTCGAGGGAGCTTCAAAGGAAACTGGATTCATCAGAGAAAATGAGCCCACCCAAATGAAGTGTGACACAGGAATCCATCAAGCACTGTCAGTGCTCTTTAGGCAGACGATTACTTCACTTCCGAGCAGAATTTGGGGTGAAGAGGGGCTGAGGCCGTAAAGTCTGTATTTCTATGCTAATATGCAGGGAGTACAGTGCAGCTGCTTCTGCGGCAAAGTGGTATTTAAAGCTGCTTATCTGAATAATGCAAATCAAAATCAGGCAATTTTTATTTTACTACTTCTTAGGCCAATTCCCCTCCCTCGCGGTGTGAATCTCCCACCTGGGAAATACAGCTGCACTATTTCCTTCAGCAGATCAGCTCCTGGCCTTTTCTAGGGACCGGAGGGTTCAGACTCAGAGCTGCTGAACTCTGGGTCAGTACTCAACGCGCTTCTGTGTGCTACAAAACAGTTATCACTTTTGAAAGGGAAAAAAGTCTCACCTCATTATAACATGGCCTATGGGTGCCAAGTACTCATCTTGATATAATGAACTTTTTATTTTAATAGGCTTCATAATCGGAAAAGAAAGCTCCAGAGAGAAAATGTGAAACATGGAGGTATTTAGTACTGTTACTGGCAAAGGAAGAGTCTTGGCGGATGTCTCGATAAGAGAGACCATTCCACCCTGGAAGAGAAACAAGCTGAGCTGAAGGCCGTCAGGTCCCATTAACATCTCCTGATGCACTAAAGAGAGCCATATGGAGAGTGTGCAGTCAGAAGGAATTTGAGGGTTCAAGCAGGGTGAATTGTTCATAAAACAAATCACTTGTGGAAATGGATAACACTTGCCGTAATAGCTACTGTTCGAGAAATGCTGTTACTGACGAGCAAATTATTGACGACTATCACGCAACAATTCACACCGTTGTGTTTATCACGTTGAGCACAAAACTAGCCCAAGATTTCCCAATGGCTCTCAGAAAAGAGAAATCTGAACCTTGGGCTATTGATGCTCTGGCACACTGAAAAAAAAAATGTTTTCTCAGTAGGCATTATTAACGAGGCAACTGGGGTCTAAGGTGATGAATTAGAAATTCAAGTACAGGCTTCAGAGCTTAGAAAGAAGCCTGACATTTGGGTATGAAAAATCCAAGCAATGCACGATAGATTTAAACCTGAGCATTCTGCAAAACATCTACAGTCTTCTGACAGTTTTATGTTTCCAGCGTACTTGTGATGGGATTCCTGTTCCCGGTCATTTAAATACCAGGCAAAAATAAAACCAAATGCTGCTGGATATACAATAACCTACCTTGCCATCTTCAGTGTAGACATTTTCATTGTACCCTTTCACTATTGTCCGGTCAATGAAAAGGCTCCGCATCACCACTATCACTTTTAGCACTTTTCCCAAGGTAACCTGTAAAGAACAAGAGATGGGCAAAAACAAGCTGAAGGAGAGTGGATGGTGTCTGAATTCACGAGATCATCAAGCTAACAGCTTAAGTTGATGCAATTTGTTTTCAATATTTTATAGACAGACCAAAATAAAAGACCTAAAAATACTGCATGTGTTACAAGGAAGAGACAGACTATAAAGTGCAGAACAAACATTCATTTGCAACTGAAAATGTATGAATTCACAGAATTCCCTTGTGTAGACGTGACACTGCCAAGCAACTCTCGATTTTATTAACACCGCAACTCAATAACTTGTCAAAAACAATGAGAAAATGTGATTATTTTCAGTGTATTTGATATTCTCCAATATAAGTCCACCTAGTGAGAAATAATTTGAAAGAAGAATCAGACTCTTCCAATGCCAGCTGTTAAAAGCATGCCATGACGTTAATGGAAAACATTTTAGGTCCAATAAAAATGTAAAATTATTTAAAAGGAAACTATGGTTAAAAAGTAAAAATGTTACATTGTCAAAGGTTTAATTGTCTTCTGTGGAAGCAGTAAAGTGGAAAGAATAAAATTAGTAAAACAGAAAATATATAGAGTCAGAGTATAACAACAGAAATAAGCCTAAGTTTATATTATTGACAAAAATGTGATAATGAAGGCATTTTAATCTAAAAATCAATTTACATTTCAAAGATGAACTTGCATTTCAATGTAGCTGTGTGCCTAACAGTACTTCTTTGTGTTTTGTTATACAGAGATTATTACGGTTTTTCCTCATCCACAAAAGCATAAAAGTGAGATGAAAAAAAGAAGCAATTAGTTCATTTTACTATTTCCCAGCCAGCAGTGGCTCATTTTCCATTGTCTATGCTCCAAGGCTTCATTCACTATAGATCAACACATGCTAGAACAATTGTGTTTTTGTTGCTAACCTCAGCAAACAAACCCACACCCAAAGACAGGAGTCAATATGCATCTTCATTGATTTGTTACATGTTTCTCCATTTTAACTCCTGCTAATGACTCCTAACTACCACTTTGTTTCATCAGAAGCAACCTCAACTTGACACTGACTAACTAAGAGACTAACAATGGGCAAATCAACTCTGAGGTGCCAAGATCTTTCCTCCTGCAAGAGGAAAGACAGAAAATCTGGCACAAAGATTCCATCTCAAAGCTGAAGAAGGGGCTGTGCAGCTGACGAAGGATTAGGAGGGGAAAAGGTGGTAGGAATGGGATGATGATGCAGGACTTCGTAGAAAAGTTACCCAAACTACTCTAAAGTCTGCTTATTACATCACTATATAGCAGACAGTTAAAAATCCTGAAAGGAACTGATGACAGCTCTTTGGCATGGGACATAGAGAAAGCAACTCTAGGAGAGAAGAGTCTAAACAACAGGCAAGAGCAAGTTGACAGGGAGAGAGAAGGGAAAAAGGAGTCAACAACTTGCTGGAATAAACTGACTGCTGGCCACAAACCTCCCCACAACATTTACCTGCACAAAGTTTTCAAAATGCTTCCGCATTAGTTCACTGTTCACCCTTTAAGAATCCATCACAGCTACCCGGACCCCAGCTATCATCCATCATAAAATACTGAAAGGTCAAATTCTGCAGACCGGGCTGGGTCTGTAGCCTCAATCACCCGCTTGCTTGACTGTCAAATGAGCAGGGTTACGCACACGTGGAAAGGGCTGTTGAGACAAGGACCTAAGATTGTGAGCTCCCCAAGGAAGGCACTCCGGTTACAATCTCAACTTAGACAACGGTTTGTGCAAGCAGGTCTTCTCCAGGAGCACAGGCACCCAGGCACTGTGGTAACACGAATGACTGAATACATCGCAGCTTTGGCTGGGTTAACATTAGTACTGAAATAGCAAACCTTCCTATTTTGTGCCACTGTTGTTTTTACATGGGTTTCCTGTAGATTTTACACTGGCTGGAAGGGAGGTCAGGACTTCCTGATGATTTTTGCAGGACTGTGTCGTTAGTTAAGTCTGACAAAAGCCGAAATTTCGGAGAACTACATGTATCTCAGAGAAATTATAGTTCATCATTTTAACAGCACTGAAAGAATGAGGCTAGTAGCACAAAGAATGAACAACAGCCTGTCTCTAGACTAGAGGATGCTGTTCAATTTGGAAGCCAAAAGTATGCTCCACAGCTATTTTCAGGATAAAGCACATTCCGTATCGTACACAATAAATGGGATATCCTTTGTTTTTTCCTCTAATAATCAAGACTTGTAACAGTTTTTGGGGCTTAATGTTTTTGTTCACCTCAACCACATTTTACAAATCACGTTTTCCAGCAAATCATTTTCTTTCAATGCCTGTTCGGCCCAGCTAACTGGGGTCCATGTTCAGAAAAGATCTATGTATGGAATATAATTTGCACCTATAGTCATACAACTGCGTCCCTACAGATCTCCGAGAAAAAGGTAATAAAAACCTAATGGCTCTGGTAAAATGTAGCTTGATAGTTCTATTCCAGGCTCCAGTCCTGCAGGTCTGTCCTTCTGGAGGTCAAGACTCACCCAGATGGTCCCTGTTTAACGGCCACTAAAATGTCCCTGCATTTCCACAGGTATCAACTGAAACTTCTTTCATTATACAGAAAAGACACCTTTCAATTGTGACAAAATGGCAACAATTTCCTTTCTAAGCCAACTTTTCCTATTAAATTTCAACTTCTTCTGTCGATATCCTGTTAAGACAGCACTTGGCTTTTTAATATTTTGCCTGAAGGATATATGCCAACTCGTCCTTGATGTAGAAAATTTTAATTCAAATCAATACATGTACAAGGTCACTTTAAAATTCAATTAATATGAATGAAAAAACATGCCCCACAGTTCTGTGAGCTGAAAATGGAACAGTTGCAAGTTAAATACTTCTGTAGCTTCTGTTTTGGTCTGTGTAATAACAATGTACTTCTAGTTCCTTTTAACTAAAATATCCTAAATTCAGACAGTTAAGTTATTCATAAATCCTCTGTTTCCTAAAACGGCAAGCTCCAGAAGAAGGTAGGACAGGCAGCTGATTGAAATCTGCAATATTATGCAGCTTTTCTGACAAAGATATATAAAATAAAAATCTTCTTGAAATACCCCAGTTTTAAAAATATTTTGTCTATCACCAAGATAATTCTCAAAGAGCAGATGACAGGCAATGTGTGCCAAGAAAGGGGGAGGGGGAACAGGGTATCAGTGAGAATGGCTTAAATAATATCTTGTAAGACTGCTAAGAAAAGTTCATATTTAACACAGACTCATAGAATGGTTTGGGTTGGAAGGGACCTTAAAGCCCACCCAGTTCCAACCCGCTGCCTTGGGGAGGGACACCTCCCACTGGACCAGGTTGCTCAAAGCCCCATCCAACATCAATGAAAATTACTTATGATCAGAAGAGAAGTAAGTACCTCTCCAAATAAGTCAGAATCAAGGTCAAAATTAGTCTACAAAATGAAAACTATCAAAACTAATTGATCACGCTAGAATTCTGCCTGGAGGAAATAGTTTGAAATCCCCTCCTTTAATTTTGCCTCCTCAGTGATGTGGATACCACATGAAGAGCCCTATTATAAACAATTAAAAAAAAGTCATTAACAAATGCTCTTTCTTCTTATTTATTTACAAGATTTGTATTAGGAAAACGTATGCTGACAACACCAAGCGCCAACACTTTGCAAAAATTTCCTGAAGCTCCAGATTTCCTCTCAGTATCCCAGGGAATTTGCTGCTGGTTTAAGCTGCAGATGCTCTGCAATGCAGAGCCTGAAGAAAGAAAACATTACTTTTAGCTAACAGGGGTGTCTCCCGGCTTGTATAAAAAGGAGCACAAATTTTTAGGCTCTTTTTAGTCATGCTAGAAAGCAATGAGGCACCAAAGTAATCGAGATGTAACCAAGCCGTATGTATTTCCAGGAAAAGGCCAGACCTTCTCCTGCCATCCAGCAGCCTTAAGCTTGTCCTCCCACTTGTGTGTCTATCTTATTAATCACTACAATGGAAATCACATATATATATATATAAATATATATATAAAAATAAGGTTTTACATCAAAAATAAAGAAAACCCACCCAGACTTTCAACTAGGTCTTTTCTTTCTGATGTCTCATCTGCAGGTTTGAAGGCTGCACTTTTTTCCCTCACACGCTCGTTATTCTTTAATGATGCCTATTTGTAAATAGCAAGATAAGATGCAATTAAGCCATTAGAGTCTAAATAAACAAACATACTAATTAGGTTCTTTACAAGGATTTCTTTTTTTATGTAAGGGCTGGAATTTACCTTTCATTAATCTAATCTAATTGCAATAGTCCATGATAAAAAGTCAACATAAATGAAGGACTTCCACCATATAAGGGAAGGGTCAAGGATCCTCTCCCATGGCAATATAAGATATTCTCTTACTAGAGCCAACAAGCTGGCACAGAATATTGTTCAAAGATTAAAAGACAGATTTTGCCCACGGCCAGTCACACTTGGGAAGGGTCACCTTACTCCTGCATTGCTACAGATGATGACATCGACCCCAAGTGCTTTTTAAATGCTGGTTCTCAACCTTAAGATACTAACTGTGAAGCCACCACAATCACAACAGTCCCACTGTGAGCTCACAAGTGATTCCTCAAGATCCTGCTCACATATAAGAACCTTAAGCATCCCAACAGCTTCACCAGGCACCAAACCCAGCCTGTGTCTCCAAGAGACTAAATCCCTAAATTCATGTTCATCATATGTGTCTAAAATTAGGAGCCTGAACCACCAAACATGATCATCAGGTCTAGATCTCCATCACAAACCTGCCAACCTCTACCCAGTGCCTCTTGCACGCTGATTTCCTAATGAACCATCCAACTGGTGAGGATGAATGCTCACGCTGCTAAGCAATTGGAAAAAAAACAGATTGTTTTGAGAAAAACAGCATTAAATTGTTTCCGATCAAGTATGACATCAATATTGACTTCAAATTGCTCAGCAAATTCCCCTCCCTCCCCAGTTCTTCAAGGTCAGGCTCTCTTGAATAAAAATTAGTTCAGTGGCCTTTCTTTCTGGGCAAAGAATAACTTTCAGAATCCATTCTTCCAACAGAAAATAATAACAATTTTATGTAAACACTGATGAACAAAAAGGAGACACAGAAATGATTCCATTTCAGTGAACAGATGTCTAGCCTATTTGCAATTAATACAGCCTACTTCCATACAATGTGACTGTTTAAAATGCTTGGAACAAGACTTGAAAGTTGAAATGCAAATGTGTCTGACTTGATGGAGAATAAATAAATTTGTATAAAAACATGTTTCATATTTTTATATGAAAGATCTAGAATAAAACTAGGCATCAGTATAAAGTTACAAAATTAATTTATCATCAAAAATCTGTAAGGTAATATGAAAGGAAGAAATCATCTTTTCTGCCATAAGCAGAAATGTTTATCAGAAATAGTTTTGATTTTTGAAATTAGAAGTTAGTTATACATATCATGATTCTTTAGAAACAGCTCAAATTATAGAAAACTATTCAATTATCTGTAAAAATATTTACCCACTGTTTCTCACTTCTATAGTGGTGCTTTCCTGTAGCTTTACAAACACCGGGGAGAGAAGAGATTTAAAAGACAAAGTAGTTTCCAGATGAACAAACTGGAAAATTAGTTTCTACTCCTGACTAGGGCTGGCTCGGTACATGACCCTAAGGAAGTAATGGCTGCCAACTAGAAAAGCGAGGCTAATGGTTAACGTTCTCTAAAATATTTCTGAATTGATTCTACACAGGAATTAAATCTTTCACACTGAAAAAAAGTATTCTGAATTATAAACAGAAACAAGGCACGTGAAGCAATCATATAATTATCACACCATGAAGTTATTTTGTTAGTAAAATAGCATATATCTAGGAATACAGCTGACCATTCAAAACAAGCAAAAATCTAGTTATTTTTCATTAATTAAAAATCAATTAATGTTTTCTTAACATACAAGATGAGGTTTATCTCGATACAATTCCTGGCATTCAACCAGCAAAATCACAAAAAAGCTTAAGGACCCCGCAGTTCCCTCTGCTGCTGCTGGCAATTAATTTTGCATAACACTGTTATTAAAGCCGATATAATTCTATGTTTAGTCTTTTTTATGCATAGTGCGATTAAAAGATTAATTGAAAAATCACTAGTGAAGATTGGGATTAAACAGCACCTTGAAATGCGATGATAAACTGCTTTTAAAATCAGTTGAGGATTTCACACAGCTCTGGAAGGTTTCAATTATTTATGTATTTGGTCCATGTAGCATAAATCCAGCCTAATGAGGTGCAATTGCTGTGTATAAATCTGAAGTATAAAACCCCTCCTTATTGTCTGGAGGAAACTGTAACCTCAAAGGAGTAGGAGGTAGCAACCTTTCAAGACAGAGCATTTATGCTCTCAGGAATGGTTTATTTTTCTCTTTGCTGAAAGTTCTCAGCTTGTGTGAAAGCTGCATCGTGGTCAGGGAGAACTTAGCTTAACACAAAGGTACGTGCCAGAGGAACCTGACCAGCCGGCTCACACGGCTGATAATTATTCCTCTTGAAACACTGGCTGAACCTTAGACCGTAGAAGTCCCATCTCTGCCACTAAGGACATAAATTGATTTCTATGTGCACACAAAGTTGCATCATCTGGGGCTGAAATTTCTGCATTGGGGCTTTTTTATTTCTGAAAATGATTTATGTGGCAAAGCCTCGGGTCATTCTGAAACTTCAGAGAATCTCACAGGCGCTCCCCTTCCCTTTTTACCCCATCTCCTTCCAATCATTTGCACACGTTAAAATACACATGTTGCTCACCAGGGCCTTTGATGATGAACGCATGCTTTTTCTGATTAATGGAATGACTGTGTTTAAAGATACTTCAATATAACAACTAGACCTCTGTGTCCAAGGCCTTCGTAAGCAATCACAGGTAGGATATTGTTTGATAGGAATGGTTGGACTCGATGATCCAGTGGGTGTCTTCCAACCTGGTTATTCTATGATTCTATATGAACAGTCCAAGGATGGAAATGGTTGAGGCTATAGTTAGTTAATTAACTCTGGGCACATGGTATGGCCGTGAAGTGTTTTTAAATATATTTTTATCCGAATCCTGTGGTATCATGGCAAAACGCACTGCTGCAAGGGAGCAACTCTATATCTAACTTGGGAGAAGTTCAGTGAGAAATCACAAGTACTGGAGAAGCCTCCCTTCTTCTGGGGGAGGTGCTCTTCACACTGCCCATCCTGCAGCACCTTCCACTGAACGATTCGTGGCTGAAAACAGCAAAAGCTTTTGTAGCAGTCGGGGCCAGATGGAAAGTGCCATATTGGCAACATCAACTGAGACAGATGGGAAAGAGGGAAAACCTGCCTAAAAGAAAAAATTATAAACCCATCACACAATCACACACAAAAATACTTTAAAAACAATCATTTTGATCTCTGATCCAAGGAGAATATGCATAGCACTGGTTCAATACAGGGCTGCGGTCTTGTAGCAACAATAATGACCTTGATTTTGACATGGAATTCACCAAGTTACTAATGTTTGTAAAAGGGGCTTCTCTTCCAGTTCTCATTCTTCCAATCTCCCTTATTCCTAATCAGTCACATCCAAGATAATTTACCTAATTGTGCCTGAATCTTGAAAGGTGTCATATTTTCTGACTCAAAAAGCCATCAGAAGTGGAATACACTTACAATATGCAAAGAGAGGCTCTAAGAGAATGGAAAGGGTTTCAAAGTAAGGAAGTAAAACAAGACAGAGCAAAACAGTTAAACGTGAAGTCAGCTTAAGGAGGAATACAAAAGCTTCCCTGACTTATAGCTTCTTAAGACTGTAATGATGAATTCAATTCTTTTCTGGAATATATTGTTCCACTTGGTGAATCCAACAATTGCAGATTAAATTCTTTAATGCCAGCTGTTTATTTTAACCTCTGACTCAGTTAATCTCTTGCAAAATTGGAGAGGTTGAACAAAAGTTAATAATGGGATGTTATAGAGTTGATTAATTAAAACTAAACATAATCACAGCTATACTTTCCATAGAGAAATTAACAGAAGCCTTGAAAAAAATACAGGCAAAAATCTAATCATAACGATATTTTAAAGTCAACAAACTCTAAAAGCAAAATAAAATCTAAGAAGCAATCCCACCATTAATTTGCATTGAGTCAACAATTTTGTTTCGACAAAATATCTGATTTTCAGATACAATTTACCATTCGCTTGGAAACAAGAAATACACTCACATGTACGCTACAGCCAAGTAGTAGCATAGGTGAGAAAGTGGAAAAAAATACGAAACGCTATGAGAAATCTGAGGTGGAAAAATATTTATTTAGTCCTCACCTGTGCATACAGTGTATTTTCTAGTCTTATTTAAAATTTGGCATAAGAGGTGACTTCTGCCTTTCATTCTACAAAAGGAAAATCAGCATCCAAGAGCCATGCTACAGACTCCGCTTCCACGTTACTGTCTCTGAGTGAAAGCTTTAGAAACCCTTACTATAAGCACAACAGCTGCCTGTGAAAATTGATGTGAACAATAGGTTCCTCTGCAAAGAAATCTTGCTTGGTCAGGCAGAAATAAGTCGAATGTATTGGACTTGTTTATCTCTAATCCAGCCTTTACTGCTCATTTACTTCAAAGGCAAATTCTTAACTCCATCATATAGCAGAAATGCACTGACCCAAGAATAATCTGAACAAATTTAAATCATATTGGTTTTCTCCTCCTTTTCTTTCTCCCACCACTCTGTCCCTTTGTAATTGTCATGATTAAGACTCACTCATGGCCAAGACTGCTGTGAATATTTGAGATTGCGCTCATATTTCTACAACCATATCTAACAATAAAAACCAATAGATCTGTCATTTGAAAGTGAAATTCTTCCTATCACTCATTTGCCTAAGAGCAAGAAAGATCCAGCATTGCTGTGGTGAATGAAGAACAGTAGAGTTGTGAATAAAAATATCTTTAATAACTTGTGTTTTCAGAACAGTAATTCAATCCCTGAAGAAATTAATCTCAAGAGATTAAATGGTCCAACTTACCAAAAGCATTGCAGAGGTTCCGTTTGGCCGGGAGAGCTGGATAGACATTTCAGGAAACATCCTGTCAATGCGACTGATCACATCATCAACGTACCTACCAAACAAACCAAAACAGCAGAATTACCACGCATGCTCCTTGCCACAGACTTGGACTATTACTCCTTTTGAACAACATCCACAGGATTTGCCTGAATTAATTTCTCATCCTCACATTCTTTAAAAATGCATGCAAGCATAATTAAAAAAGTTATTGATACGAGGAAACATACCAAAGCCCTAAGTTGTTTTGAAAATTAATTACTCTGCCCTTAAAAACACACACTTGCTTAATTTTTCGATCAAATATTTCAGCTCCAAACTCCTACCATTATATTTCTATCCTTTAGCCTCTGGGGGTGGAAAGATACATTACCCAAATTGCTTTTCTAAGGTAGGCACTCATAGGTTGTCACCTCCTTACTCTCTCTAGGGTAAAGTAAACAAATTGAGGTTTTCTCAAAGTCGTCATACTGTTCATAAGAGGTTTTATTTATCCTGTATCTTTCAAATTTATTTCCCGCACTGGTCATTGATTTAAATTGTCTCAATTGGATCCACAATCCATGAGTTTCTCCAGGGTGATCAAACACAGAGGTAAACACCATCCTTTCTGCTGGGAAGAATACGTCGGCTTACGCACGTCAAAGCGAGCTGGCTCACGTTTGTCTTTGTTCCCTAGTATCACATCAAGAGCTGACAGCCATGAACAGGGAAAACTTCCTTTCAGAGACTTTGTTTCCCAGGACACATTGCCCCATACCACAGACACGCTTCGCATCCTTCAGTCATTCCTCTGGATACATTAAAATGCCCAGTACTGGCTTCAGCAGAGTTGATGTGTCAGTCTGCACCACTCGCGCACCTATCCAGCACCCTTTTTGGTTCTCCTGAAGTTTGTAGCAGGGAGGGGCACCACTGCCTTTGTTATCATCTGCATCTACAAACTCTGCAACTTGATCACTGAACCATGAATGAATGCATTGATAAAACCGTTTTCATGCTACCCCACACGCTGCGAAAAAAACGACTTTGGAAA
This sequence comes from Phaenicophaeus curvirostris, assembly GCF_032191515.1. Classification (NCBI taxonomy): domain Eukaryota; kingdom Metazoa; phylum Chordata; class Aves; order Cuculiformes; family Cuculidae; genus Phaenicophaeus; species Phaenicophaeus curvirostris. The sequence goes on from NC_091411.1 coordinate 8,433,824, forward strand.
AATCGGTTGCCCCAGTTACATTAACAGTAAAACTGGAAAAAATAATTATTTCCCTTTAAAATCTAATTATTTTCCTGCTTAAATCAAGGCAAAAAATGTTAACTTTCTCAAAATTATTCAGTTCTAATGTTAGTTGCTAAAAATATCCTAAGAAAAATGAGTGCTATGCTCCAGTTATTATTTTGCAAGGGATTAAAAATAATCAGAAAAAAACGAAAATAAAATAAAAAAAGCTACACTTGTACAGTTGGTAAAGTCAGCCCGCTTTTAGAAGTAACAAAAGAATGGAATTAGTTATGACAATCCTACATAAAAATCTTAATCCGACTTCTAGTTGCGCAGAAAAGTTTCTCCATTCATTTGAATGACTCATTAGCAGCTTGTGTGCTGATAAGCGAAGTCAAAACATCCATAAGCCAAGAACTTCCTTAGCGCGGTGAAAGAGGAGACGTGCAAGATGCTGCTTCAGGATGAATAAGCTCCTCACCAACAGCACACACCTGACTGACATTAAACATTACTGAACCCCATGCTTTCTTTTATAGAGCAGAAGAGTTTATACTGGCAAGTTGCATTTGTAAATGCATTTACTCCAGGTGAAATAAATTTAGCTCTCACTTGTGTGTGCATTGAGATGACTGAGAAACAGGCAAGAAGAGATTCTATGCTTCTTGACTGGTACGTGCTTAGCAACATCTCTTATAACAGCTTCGCACACAGTGATGCAAATTATTGCATAACTTAAGTTTTCTAATTTTCCAAGCTTTGGGCAGTAATAAGTTAAAACCTATCAAAATATGAAGTTGCATAAAGCAAGGGCTGCTTACACACCGACACAGTGCATATGCAGTAAGGGAGGAAAATTCAACTAATATTCAAACACATAAACAACAGTAGGACTTGGGCATTTGATATGCTTAGGTCTTACAGAAAAGTCCCAGGGGACATGTACATTTATTATCTGAAAGTGTGATCCAGGCTGGTTGGAGGTAACCATTTCTTCAACTCTTTCTTACATCTGATTACTTTTTAAATGTAAAAGTTACCTTGACCGCGTGCCTTAAAACCTGACTCCACGCCAACTATCACCTTCTACTAGCTGAGCAGTAAAAGGCAGAAGAGGGAATTCACAGAGAGCTTGTGAAAAGTCTTCAAGTGAAAACACACATACAGCAGAACCAAAATCTTCTAATCTGTATTAACCAGTTCCTGAAACAACTTTAAGATGAGTTCCTAAGATGCTCTGGGTTTAGAAGCCTGTTAATTTTGTACCAGACTTCACAAGTCAGTTGACAATAAAATTAAAACCATGAACTCCGGAATATCTAATGTTTTACTTTGGCAAGGGCTCAGCAACTCTATCAGGATCATCCAGCCAGCAGCCTTTTCATTCTCTTCTCAGTCAAGATGTCAAAAAAAATCCACAACCACCATGGTCAAAGAGCACTGATGTACACATCATTGTTTTGCCCCTTTGCCTCTTTTCAAGCAGACATCAGGGCTTCCTGAGGATTCACGAGAACAGAAAGATTCTTCAAAGATGCATATATAATTACTAAATTAGCCTGACTACACGGTGGCCTCAAATATAATATGACAAACAACTTCATCTAAGGCAAAATTCTTCTCTAGATATGCCCTTCAGAGAGGACATCTGGTAAAACATCTTGTTAAGGGAATGATATGATAAATCAGATGCAGTAAAGTACTGTAAAAGTGTAACTGGTGACGACTTTAGAGGAAACTGAAGAACATATGATAAAGACAAGATAAAGTACACTCCTGAGGCTGTCTGGAAAGAGGGTCAGAGAAAAAGCTGCTGTCTGGAACTTATTTTACAGAACTGAAATACATTAATTTAGTGCCAAAATAAGCAGAGTTACAATTTACTCATCTGTGCAATCAGTTTTAGCCTAAAAAATATGATAGTTCCTATTTAAGTCACAGAATCTCTTACACAGCCTCAGAGAAGCGTAGCACTTCAGGATGGAGAAGAGTCTAATTTTACTTTGCCAACAAGCATTTCTAACTTTTAACGTACTTACCACATCTCAGTTTTCTCCTCCTTACAGGAGATGCTGGCTGGAATGCGCATTTACACATCCAGGAGAAATAACAAAAAGCAAATGGAAATAGATTTGCTCAAATATTTATCATACCTTAACCTAAAGAAAAGAAATTTCATGGAATTCCCAGAATTAAATATGAGCTGAAATTATATGGTAGGAGCTTCTCCTCTTGTCCTAGAACAGGTGTTGTTCCACCTACAAAGGGTTAGATGGAGTGTCTAGGCAAACTCCTTCCCCACAGCTCCTCTTTCACGGAAAGGCACTCAAAAAGGTCCAAAGACAGATGGAAAACAACTGCAAAGATCATGCTATTAGCCTATATGTTCAATTAGAACACAGTATTTAAATTCTTTAAAGGCTGAACGTCTTGCTCTCAAAAGACAATACATTAACACCTTGTAATTGCAACATCCTAAATGAATCTTATTCCTTCAAAAAGCTTCAAGTAACTTAATACCTGTGTCCTAATCCAGATCCTTATGCACCTTGGTCAGAAAAGAACAACAGACTCAACTGACAGGACTTCTGATCACTAAATTGCATCAAATACTAAAGCAATTTTGCTAATATAATTTACTGGTCAGAGGGAGGATTTTAAAATAAGCTTTAATAGCAGATATGTGCCAACTTCCTTCTCCCGTTTTTAACTCATCCCTCTCTCCGTCATGACAGAGAGTCGTAAGATTTAAGAAGGTTTTAAAACCATGTTTTTGACAGAAAAACTTTATTTAAAAATTGGTAAACAGTACCATTCAGGGCTTCATCAGAACCAGACCCTGCTAGCAGGATCGGCTCTGACATCAGATGCTCTCCAGGGCTGTCAATACTAAAAATCCTTACTTTTATTTTCATGTAAAAAAGTTTTTCTACAAACATGCTATAGTAACACTGCAAAAGCCAAAACACAACAACCTACTTCATGATTTAGCAAAGACTAAAATTAATTTGAAATGTTATATTCCAAGTGAAGCCTTGTTACGAAGATACAGAAAAATCAACACTCGAATGCAGCAGCAGAATTACACTGTTTTGCCAATAACCATGAAGGATTTATCCTCCAGTTCATATCAGAGGAACAACACCTGGGACAGAAGATGTTTTTGGAGCTGATTAGAAAATACTGTTTATAAGGGACTAATGAGTTATGCAAAATGCTAAACAAAAATCTTCATATTAAAACATCGGGTTGATGAAGTAGAAATAATTCAGGAACCATCTTCATAGATAAATGGTCTTGTAACTTCTCTCTCATTCACACAAAGGCCCCCCAAAGAGAGTAATACAGAAAAGTAATTCATTATAAATGCCTTTCAATTCCACACTGGACAGATGGCTCAGCTCTCTAATGTGACCTCTCCTTTTTGTTTTTTTCTTTTATCTTTACTGGATTAGATCCAGCGATCCAGTGTTAGTGCGATGTTTAACAGCTTAGACAAGATTTAAATAGCATTTATCCCCCACAGTGTTTAACGTGCATGTTGTTAATTTTTTCCATTCAATACAACAATTTAAAGATAAGAAATATAAGTATTAATAATAATTTTCTGAGTAGGTCTTCTGAAAGAAAGAACATTTTGGTAAATGATCTTGGGAAGACAGAGAAAGAGAGAAAAACCACACATTTTTAATACGAAAGGGCATAATCTTTCCTATACACTCAGGGGAAAACGGCACATGTGAGATGAAGAGAAACTTTGACTCTGTTGAATCTGGATTTGTAACATTCTGGGAAAACTCTCCACCCATTCACTCACAGGCACAGCATTTACTTGCTCCCAGATTAAATTTTTTTTTTTTGGCTTTCAGTTACTGCTTTCACCACAGCATTTTCTCATTTCACATGTCTGATATTTCAGAAGCATGGGCTGGCCCTGCAGACTCTTGCTGGTAGATGTAGTGTTCGCTAATAAAGGCATGGGTGCAAAAAGCCTACCTGCACTCTAAGAGTCATGGAACAGCTATTTCTGCAAATCCAGATTCAAGCTTGGAGCAGTGGCAGGATTTTAAATATTATAGATTTTATAAAGAGACTAAATAGTTTTCAGGCAACCTGATTAAAGAAGTATTATATTTTAAACCATACAAGGTAGTCACAGTTTTAGTGTGATTTATTAATCAATGAATTAAAGTTTTAATTTGATTCAGCTACCTGCTGAGCAAGTCTCTGCAGGTAGCAAATTCAAGTTGATGGAAGGCTTTTCAGAAGCATCAATTAACAATAGTCATTAAAACAGTGACCCCTGCCAGATTTTGAGAGATGACACTTCCTGCTTGGAGCGGCGGCACGGAGTGTGAAAAGAAATTCAACAACTCTCATGCTGAGAAAGCGCCTTCAAGTCTCATGACTAAATTACAGCTGGCATAATCCGTGACATCCGTACATCAATCTGGGATGTCTCTGTCTCTTCCCCAAATTCCACGGGTTTTGCTGGTTTTTTTTTTACTGTTACTTCAAGCTTTCGCTCTTTTCTTCTCTAGAGCCTCTGTAATAATGCTCACACTGCCTTGATTCCAGTATTAAGATCACTCGCTTGTTTTGAGCAACTCCTCCTCCAGTTAAACGCTTCCTTGCCAGGCTGTCTTGTCTTACAGTTGTTAACACTGTCCTCTTGTCCTTTCTGAACAAACTGCTCCAGTGGTTTCTTCCTCTCTCTTTTCTCAGCCAACTTCAAACTTTCTGTTGGTGGAAGACTCCAGCCAGGCTCCTCCTGGCTCTTCTTGTTTCCTTCTGTTCCTCTCTCATCTGCACACTAACTCACTCTTCTGCTATTCCTGCAAAGCCTCCCTTCCCGCTGTGAAATCTTTATTCATCATGCAATACAAAGGAAAAATGGTACCTTTCTCATATAACTAACTGACTTTAAGATGAAGGCAGAAGGGGCAAACCTGAGTCTTTCGAGTTACATGCAGTCCATCAGTCTTGTGGCTACAACATACGATGAGCATGAGGGAGTTCTGGCACTGAAGTGTCTTGGTAATATGAATCCACAGCTGTGGGAAGAAGCAAGCCAGAATGTATAGATTGTAAGGAATAAGTTTGCTAAGGTAACTTCGATAAAGGTCCAAGGAACAAATTTGCTACGATCCACGCCTGACCCTGCTGAAATGGAGAAAGAGTCAACTCCAAACCTGAAAGGCAGCAGCTTTCAATTTATTCTCTCAAGTTAGTTCGTTTTCAACTTTGCTAGAGATGTTATTTCGGTCATAAAGGAATTGCATCTCATTATTGACTGAATGTAAAAGATTAAGTTATGTGCTTAAATAGTCTAGAAGTGTTTACATATAAACACAGGGTGGTCTGCTTCAAAAGCATATGCACATATAGCAGTACCAAACACTTAACCATCTGCACTTCTCACTCAAAAAAGGCCAAACCTGCTACAGCACTTGAGGATGCATGTGAAGTCATTTGGACAGTTCTCTAAAAGCCAAGACAGAGTGTTTAAGGGCTGGATTGACAAAGACATTTAGAAACCCAAGGCTGTGATTCAACAATTTTCAGTCTTCAGCACCAATAGTGACATAAGGCACTGACACATCCCCTCCCGCAGGCTGCGGCGTGCAGCCCCCTCAGCTGTGCTGGATCACAAAACTGAGCTGGCTTTAAAAAAAAATAATAGAAGAAGAATGTATTAGTTTAAAACTAAACTGGTTTAATGATTCAGCTCCTTGCATGGCTGCACACTATGTGCCAGCACGATTCCTGCTGGGACCACACATCACTGGCCAGGAATATTGTACACTGGGGTCATTCTATTCCAAAAATAAAATATTGTTTTATGGGAAAACATGTTACTTATACTGTATCATTTATACAACAAACACAATTCTGCATTCTGCAGTGCTACTGTGAATCCATTGATAACAGATGTAGTGCAAACCTGCGAGGAATGTCCTCGAAGGCATGAGCTGACAGTGATGTTACAGCTGCATGCAGGTTCGCATGCTGAAAGCTCATGAAATGCAAACCTGCCCCTTAATCAGTCTCCAGACATCTGCACATTTAAGTTAAATATGAACACCTCTTTCATGCACTCTGAAAACCCAGTTTGTCAGTGCACAGTTTGTTTTCCAAGACAGAGCAAAAAGACATCTGTTCAAAATACTGAATTCCAGTGCACCACCTTAAAAAGCATAACTTCAGTAAGGAAAACTTTGTGTTACAAATAGAGACTTTGCAGTCAAATTCCCATAGATATTTTATTATATTGTTGAAATACTCTTCTTTGTACTCAGTGGAATGCTCTTCAAAATGCCTTTAATTCACAGCAGTAATCAAGACAGGAATATGGATATTAGAACGTGTGAAAGCTGGTTAACAAAACAAGCAGGCATCTGCTTTACAGTCATCACCAGGATCTTGTCCGAGCCTGTTACTAGTCTGTGCTTTACGGAAAGCATTAACCCCTTTATACATACCTCAATAGGAACAACAGCCCTCCCTAACTGTGCACCATCAGTAGTAATGGAATTCCAAAAGCAATACTTCACAGCACATATGTATTGCTTATATTTCCGCTTCCTCATGAAACCAGGCATTGCTCCACAGCCCAACAATAAATGCCAACGACAGAGATTTTCGGGGGCCTGGATGAGAATCAGAATTAACTTCAGTGTTTATCTACAAAGATGGTGCTTGAATTATGCCTAACGTGTCATGCGATTTGTGCCCCACCTGTTAGCCTGAATTTATTTGCACGTGCACTCACATTTCCACACGGTAAAGCTAAGCCAAAGGTCCTGAGGAGAAACGCAAGCCAAGAGATCCAGCTGGTCTACACAGAAAACTGCTTGCAGAAGCTACATGCAGTTCTCCCACATGGGATTTCAGAGAGGTTAAGTCCCCAAACCTCTGCATCCCCTTTAGTTCAGCAGAGCTCATCTGAGGTTGCTTGGGTCTCTGCCGTAAGGTGAACCAACCGCTCTGCACTCCCTAGTCAGCCGTACAGCGAGGGAGAAAGGATTAAATTGTGACACCCTGATGTTCAGTAAACTCCACACGGTGCTCTGACAAAGGACTCAAACTAGTGCATCGAGTTCAGTCTTGCTCCCAGAAAAGATGAGGGGCAGGGCTGGTTTTCAGCCCAGCTGCCCAGTCAGATTCCCAAAAAAAGCACACGGGGTTCCCTGCAGATGGGAATAGAGTAGACTGGCTGCCTGATGGGATCCTGATGCTACACGCTACTCCATGCTGTCATGCCTGAATTCATCCTTCTAAAGCTAGAGTTCAGTATTTCACAACATGTTATTTTCAGCTCTGCTATTGAAGAATTACTTCAATAGCAAAGTCATCTCACTTACTTTCTTTGTGCTTTATTTCTCCCTCAACAGAGCAGAAATTACAGCACTTACCTCTGATGGAAAGCAACAGATGATGCATGATACCTATTATGTATTCTATACCTATCAAGAGCAGCAAGATTTTACCTCTGGTTGGAGAGATTGATGAATAGGAAACAACCGTGTTGTGCACAGTTAGACCTTTTCACACACTGTGCTTGACCATATGAGAAGCACTGCTGGAAGGATCCCAGCGATCATTCGTGCCAGGCACGTCAAGTCCCAGAACTCGGTGAAAGCAGCACGAATTCCAGAGGGTGGGAAGAAGGGAGACATAAGGATGTAACCCTCGGGGGAGTGGCTAAATATGGCTTCAGTTATTTAATCCAAGTCTTTGCATATAGACCTAATTTCTTGCTTTAAAATTATGTTATTATAGAACAAGATGTTGGAATACATAGGACAAAGGATTAAAGACTCAAATTTTAGGCCTCACTGATTGACTTCAAGCAGGCACTCAAAAAGAGCACTCACTTCAAGATCTAGCGCTGTACTAAAACCCTAAACTAGGGTGAAAACAGGCAAGTTCTAACAGCACCAGTTCTAAGGGTACTTAGCCTACTTGAAATCACCTTTAAGGACACTCCAGATCAATTTGTTCTTCTGTAATTAAGAGGGAAGTAAAGGTGAAGGAAATAGAAGAAAAGATTAAATACTCTTAACAAATGACTGCTTGTACAGCCCAGTGCAATTTATTACACAAACTTTTACCAAATACCCATTTCAATTTCTGTGATCACCTCCTTTCCAACATTTCTTGAGGGAATTTCATAATTAGTTCTTATTTTTTCTCTTCAGGATTATGCTGTGACCAAGTATTTTGATCTGCCTGGAATACTACAGAAATGAAAAATCTATCTTAAAACTCAGAGGTTTATCAAAAGACTCTTTCAAGGTCATCTTTACAACCCAGGATGAAAAGCGTGCATAGAAAGTACCACTAAACACTTAAACGCACGACTCTCCCAATACAAACATTTTGGGGCACGAAGCCCTTCAAAATATTATTTTCTAAAAAAATATGGTTTCCTCAATTCTTCCTCCAACACAACAAGCTCGTCCTTAGCTTGGACTTTTATAAGGCTCGTGGAAATTAATTGTGTGGCTTCCACTTAAAGTTAGTGGATACGCGCTGCGCTTTTTAAATGCTGGAGCCTCTGCTTTGCCTGTGTTGCTCCACTGTCCAGAACAGGCTGAGCAGAGCTAGAAGTACTTCACAAGGCTTAAACCTGGACAAAAGCCAAAGCAGTACCAAGGTAAGCAAATACAGTTCTGTTCAGAATTACCTTCTTCTACCTGCACCTTCTCACTCCACCTGTAGAGTTTCCTTAAAAAGTGAAACGTAAAGCATCTTTTATGCCAAATGTATCTGAGTACAATAACTCCTTTTGAACTACTGTGTCCAGTGCTAACAGGGAGAAATGTTCAGCCTATTAAAAAACAATACAATTCTGTTTATGTAAGTGCACTCACAGAGAAAAGTGCCTAAGTGAAAACCAAGGAATTAAGATCTCCTTCGGTAAATACAAACATGATTTGTAACACAGCCTAGCTTTGTTTCTAGATATGTCTTCCTAATTCTGAGCATCCACTTCATGAATATTGAGCCAAAAGCTTGTTAAAAGCAAGTCCCTTTAAGAATGTCAAGCTGGCCAGCCAAAGTAAAGAAATGCCATATTGTCAGATAATTTCTAATAGAAAAAAAGTCTTTGTGCATTCACAGTCCTCAATTAAATGAAAAAGAAAAAAAAGACAGATTGCCCTCTGTAATGTGAATCAGTGGCATGAAACAATCCAACACCTGATGGGACCGTACATGGTCCCAAGTGAGAACTCTGACTTGGCCAAATTGCATCTCGAAAGTTCTGCTACAGAAGGGACAGTAAGAGATTTCTTGCAGACGCTGACACCACGACCAGCCTGCCCAGCCTTTTCTAATCAGCAGCCAAAGTGTCTCGCCTGCCTGTCAGTGACAGCACCTCTCAGCAGGGAGTGGTTTAGTATTCTAATAAGACGCTCCAATAAAGAGAGGGTCAGCTATGAACCGCTACCATGAGAAGATTTAATTAGATTCTTACACTGACTAAAGATATTCCCTGCACACAGACAAAATGTTAAATATGGAGATGAATGATAGCGTATTTTAAGGCAAGGTTACTTCTGCATTTATTTTTTTTTTGTTTTGAACTTACTGTTTGTATTTTTCCTTTTCTTCAGATGGCTGTTCACATTACACAGATACACTGGCCAAGCTTCTTGTTTCTTCTGAAAAACAAGTCAATAATTTTTTGACAAAAAACTCTCTAGGCAAATCTTCCGAAGTATTCCACTCAGAGAGCTCTGTATTTTCCTCGGAAAAGGTCTGCTGACACCAGAAATGAAAAATCATACCCAATTAAAAAACATCAGAGTAAAGGCTACAGAATAGTTTGATATCAAACACATGTCCAATATATACCCATGTATTATTGTAGTACAGTGTTCGAATTAAAAATATACTACATAAAGAAGAGAGTGGGACTCAGCTACATTAATACCTACAGTTGCAAACTATCTATCTCTGCAGACAGAGCTCTCATTAAGAGTAACCTTATATCAAAAACTTCTCTAAAAGCAACCAGAGGAAAGTTGAAGTCGACCACAAGGGCCAGGGCTATTACAGCTATTTCCATCGTTAGGAAACCATTACCTCAAATTCATGCTGCTACCAGGATAGAGGTTCACCTACTAACATGACAGCAAATCATAGGATTAATTAGCTAACATGCAGCCATTGAGAGACAACCAGTTAGAGCTGATACCCTACAGAAACAGATTAAATATTACCAAGCGGTATCTATCACCTCAAAAGACTGTCCTGCAGTTCTGTTTCCAAGCAGCAGCGCGTTTGCAGGTGTTTCAAGGGAGCTCTCTGTTCACGCTCACTTTGCATTCACTGCTCACCGCACTGACATACCTTTCTGTATTTGACCTCTGCCTAATCATCATATTATTCTTCACTTTTTGCCTAACTGCAATCATGAAGTTTTCTGTAGATTCAAACCACAAACACACAATAAAATTGCAGTGAACTAAGAGGGCAGGCACATTCTTAATAGCACCTGATAGATTTTTTTAAAAGTGAGATAAACCTATTAGCCCTTGACTGCATCGTACAACCACTTTGCAAAGGACACAATGGGGCAAACATTGTAACATCTCTGAAAATGCAGCATAAAGACGGGAAAGCAGAAAAAGGAAGCTTGACTGAAAACAAATCAAATGCAGTTACAGTTCCACCCTTAGCTGCACTGCGAGAGGTTTGTTGCTGTGACTCTTCTAGCAGCCCACCTCATTATCTTGAAAAGAGACTTCTTCAAAAGCTGCAACAGATATATGTGCAAACAAAACAGAGGGCTCATGTACTTTGTTCAAGGGCCTAAAAAAAACCCTCAATTCTAAAATACTGGTTTCAATACATCTGTGTACACATTTCCCAGGCAAGAAGCAGCTTCCATCCTCACATACTACACTGCACCAGTGCCAACTGACACATCTGGAGGGGCTCCATGCCCAAATCATGGCTCGACTTTTCTCAATACACCCTGCCCTTCACACTCGGGAGATGGAAGCAGGCTGCTTATTTAGGATTGGAAAGCAAAGGGAGTCAGCTATTTGGACTGACCTTACATAGGGGAGAGAACACCTTTCTTGAAATTCTCCGAAACAACTTGCCAGAACAGGTTAAAGATAAGGAAATACCTGAAACAACTTGAAATCTAAGGACCACCCAACAACCAGGTTCTCTATATAGCTTGTTTACAGCAGCATTTTAAGATATGTGGAGAACTTCAGCACAAGGTATCTGGGAGACCTGCAAAATGCCAATCTTTCAGATCCAGTACACACTTAAACTTTAACAAAGCAATTCACAGCAAAAGAAAAGAGTGTTCACTTGCGTAAGAGCTTGCTGGTAATGGATGATGCCTAAAACATTATAAAAATTAAGTGACTTAAATACAAACAAACATAGAAGCAGATGTTTTGACCATGCTACTGTACCAGCAGACAAATGCAGAAGTAGATAGCCGCAGAGAAAGAAGGATATTAACACACTCGGGCCTCGATATCAGAATTTCTATCCCCATTGATGACTTAATAAAAAACAGAGGGAAGACAGCAGTTGTGGAACAACAGAAAGAAATTAGTAGCAACAGATAATATTTTAGCTGTACTAGCAAAAATTATAATTGATTTTCTGTCTGTGGTGTTAAAGTTGCTACCTTTGCACTGAAAATAAATTTTCATTTTAAAAGCATAATCACATGTTAAAATAGTTCTACCTGGCATTTTCTGTCAACAAGCTCATTTTACAAGTGGCATGAAAGAGCCACCACTGCTCTGTTATGCCGAGGAATTAATTTCACTTCCTCAGAAATACCAACGATTAGATAGCGTTAGATTTCCTTCCCATCTATTATGCTGCAAAATCAAGCTGAAGTAGTAACCTTTTGTCTAAATGAAGGGCAACTTTTAAAGTAGAAAGAATTGTGGAAGCATCAACATAAACTGCTTAAACCAACTTGGAGATTTAAAAATCATATTAATATTATTTTAAACTCCAAGCACTTGTTGTAGTGCTCCTTTCAGATCAGCTGCTTCTCACTGTCTGTTTTTCAAAGATTGTTCTCTTTTCTTTCCTTAACTTAAATTTAAAATTGAACCATAGAAAAGTTAAAAGGTAATAAATGTTTAAACTTAGGTATGCCTTATAATAAAGGTAAAGTACTGTTAGATATGACTATGATTCTTTAAACTATGAATCTGCCATGCAGCTGATTAGCCCCAAATTTAGATCCAGGTTTGATTTGTCTTTCAGTTCTTCACAAAAGGCTCTTTTATAAGATCTGTCTACAAGGCGCGTGCAAATTTGTCATGAGCAAAAGCATCATCTTTGCTGAGCAACTGTCAGAATGGAAAAGCCAAAATGAAAGGAAGTTCTGCATGTAAAACAGAAAGTAGAAAAGTCCAGGTTTTGGCTTGAGGGAAGCTCAGTTTTATGATGTATTTTGGACACAGACATTAAATTCTGGTTTAGGATACATCAAAACAATGCAGTATTTTTTGCCACTTCTAGAGCACGTGTGCTTTTGATACCAAGCACTGAATGCAACAATCAGCAAAAGAGCTCAACAACTCAGAGATTCGAGAAGTCTGGGGAGCTTGACACAGACTGACAGGCTCCAGCCAAGCCTGCTGTGTAATTATTTCATGTGTCTGCACTTTGTCTTCCATCACTGAAATGAACACCTAAAGGCAAGAACACAAAGGATACAGAATAAAACATCACCACTCATTTATCAGAATGAACGCTGACAGTGGGTAGTTAGAGATTCCTATTAGCTCTTGCAAGCAGGAATGATATGGTCATTCATTCTCATGACACGACACACTTGGACATTGAATTTTGCAAAAAATTAACTGGTCTTGAATAACTGACAATCAGTGACAAAAATCCAGACTTTTCCCCTGTATGCATTGTAGGTAATGCCTTCTCTTATCCCAGCTCTCTGCAAATATTACTTGAATCAGGCTCAGCACTCCTGCACAGTTCCCAGATAACACAATTCACGCAGTTCACTGGGGAAACCGAGGCACAGAGTAACTCAACAAAAGAGTCTTTTCCTCTGCAATAAATTATTCAGGAATCCGTGTGTCTTTCAAGTGCTTTTAAACGTACATGGTACTGAATGAAAAGGCCAACCTTACACCACAGCCATATTTTGTAAGACCAGGAAACCAAGTATTACAGGCAATAACAGCACAATGAACATGCACAGAATGCAATCCTCAATTCCTTTCATTCAAGGTGTCTACGTAAACTTAGGAAAGGTTAAATATGGAATTAACCACTTTACTGTGGTCTCTGTGCCAAACTCTTACTTTCTTTCCCCAAACTGAATTTTTAAAACACGATCCTGAAAAACAGAGAAGAAAAATTGAGTTTCAATGCAGAAATTGCTGCATGGAGATGCTACCGGTTGCCAAAATTAGAGGACTTAACAGAGGATTCCCCTGCCCATGACTCACAAACAATAAAGAGACTACATGCAGCACAGATTAAGTCAGGCAATGTTAATAAGGTTTTCTCTTTCCCCAGTGTTTTACTCCCTGTGTTATTCAAGCAAAAGACAGAATCATGGAAATAAACTAACATAAAAAAGCAAATGTACCTATGTCCAATTGGAAACGTGCATTACACTTAACACACTTGTTTTTGAAGTGACACACCCATACGACTGAGAAACATTACTGAAACGACAAAGACAGTGCTAAGGCTTTATTAGGCAAAACCTATACAGCAAAGAGGAAGAGCTCTACAAAATTAAACCATTAGGAATGAAAATAAGAGTAGAACAGCAACTATAAAGAGATGAAAACCAAACCACTCAGTGAAACTTCTAATGGTTGCACTTTATTTCTTCCTTCCACTGGCAGTTAGGGAAACGGGACAAGGGCAATAATTGTACCGAAATACTTCAAATCATTACAAATGAAGGTTATGTTTAGAGGAAAATGCTATGAAGTCATCAACTAGAATTTGCTAGCCAAGCTTTTTTCATTTAACCCATCCATAGGGTTCCTTGTAAACATATGAATACTCAGAGAATGCCCTAAAGTGAAATTAAAAAGTAATAACAGTTATTTTTAACATGAAGTAAAGAAAGCGGAGCAAAGCAGTTCTCCAACTCTGTATCCTTTCTAGTTGGGAAGGACATTTAGCTGTTTTTCCTAAACTCTAAAGCCCAGCAGGCTGCGGGGTGCTGAGCAAAGCTGCTCGAGGCAGCGCTCCAGCACAGCCCATCACCATGCACCGTGGTCCACGTGGAAGGGAACAGCCACTGTTACCCATGTAAATCCCCATCTGCAGCTCCTTACTTACGAAAACATCCCCTTTTTGCAGTTACTCACCAAACTACAGGGAACTTTCCAATTGCCTTTATTTTCAGGTACAACTTATATTTCAAGTCGTCCTTACTGGGATGCATCTACAGCTTCCTTCCTAACAGTACAGGTTTCACTTAAAAGCGCTTCGGTCCCCTCTCACAGGACAGCTGTTCAGTTTTCCTCTCAAACAGCCAAAGGTTACTTGGAATCTTGTAGAGTTACAGCATCAAGTATTTAATAAACACCTTCACAATTCATAATACTAGACGATTATGTAGTAGCGCCATTCTTGCTATGCCACCAAAACAGAAAGACCTTCTCCTTCTATCTTACTTCGTCTCTGCTCTTCTACTCGTCATCTTTGACAAGGGAATATGCAACCGATGCAGATGGAAACACCTGCTGTAGCGCGTCTCAGAATTTGGCAAGCGGCAGTTTTAATTTATTCCTTTCAGGTTGACTGTCTGCTGCAGCAAAGCAGCCTCAAATCATCCTCTCCCAAACAGTCCAGCTAACAAAACAGGGTTAAAGCAATCATATGATAAAATCACAGCTTTAATAAAAGCTTTGATATCATTCTTAATTTCATACAAATTTCCTCTCTTATCTAGCTTGTTCTTCACTGTCTAATTAGTCCAACCACTGGTAGTGTATGTTCCTTTCTCCCTTTTTTTTTTTTGACACAGAAACAAGCAGTTAAACCAGTATTTGCAGTCTTTAATTACACATTAAAATCTTCATCCTTAACTTTTTTTTTTTCCCACTGAAAGTACAGGGATTCCCTACAGTGCAATATTATCGTTCTGCTGTAAATGCTGCAAGGGCATCGTCTAACGGCTGGGACTGTGGAACAACTTCTAATTAATTGCCACCTTTTAATGGCACGGTTCTCACACAAACATTACCTTTAAGGCAATCATACATCAAAGAGTCAGAAATTCGCTGTTTTACAACAGAGCTGTGATCCCCAGTAACACTAACATTCACTGAGGGCTACACACTGCTCCGATCTGTGCATATTCTGGAAAATGAACATGCAGATCGAGGCCAGTAAAGGGCCTGGAGTTTCCAAAGCGATAGAGTGTTCCCATCGCCCAGCCATGGAGCGTTCAAGCTAACCTTCAGCAAAAGAGATAGGAATTACGTCGAATCACTGTGCTCAGTCATACAGGGCTGCGTATCACACTCGAAACACACCTATTTGCAGAATTAGTTTGTGGAGTATGGCACAGAAATATCAACAGCAATCAGCTCCAGGCCCCTTCTGGCTACTGTCTTCAAGCGAGACACGTTCATGGAGAGATTCACTACAAGGACATTCAAGTTAAGGCTATCAGTCCATAACAGCTCACAACACACCACCAAGTGATGCTTTATACACTGTGAAGAAATCATGGAATCTTAATTACAACCACTCTCCACAGCGGTTGGTTAGGATATGTGTTGAAAAGTGAACAAACAAAACAGATTTTCACTCCATGTTAAAACACACTGTAAAGTTTTACAACACAAGTAATGCACATTTCAGTAACTTCCTGGGGTTAAAGCAGCATCCAAGATCTTTGCCTTTTGTACTTGCACGGATAGAAACTATTATCTTGTTAATGAATATCATAAGGAACATTTGGCTTTAGTAAAAAAATCTTTTTCTTTGGACAGTCTGCATTGATCAATGCCTGCTGTTTTTTGTAATTACTTTGTAAGGAAATATGCAGCTGTAGGTTACTTAATGGAATGAAATAAAATTCAGCATATAACAACAGCCAAAAAAAGCACTGATCTTGTATAGCAAAACAAAGAGTATTATTACAGAACCCCCTGCTGCAAGATACGTCAGTGTATTAAGAGATTAGATCAAGATTAAAATTTTTAAGAGAATGGTATCTCTAAAGATGCACAGAACAGCCAAAGTGGTGACTCGGTACGGAGTTCCCAACCATTCTCTTAAAAATTTTAATCTGGGGCTCCTACTGATTGGAGATAAACGTAAATGAAAATCCACATTATATAAACACTGTAAAAGTTTCCCCTGTTTAATACTATTGGAGCGATTAAGTTTATAGCGTAAAAGACAATTGGATTTATGTCGTATTAGCAACCCCATATAAAAATTTAGAAGTCGGAGATGCAGAAGTGGGCTGTGGTCCCAGCAGCTGTCTGTGGTAAAACTGAGTGCTACTGCCCATTTTTATCACCTACAAACTTTAAAAGCAGGTCACATTGTTTCCTCAGATTTCAGATTCTCATTAAATCTGCATTGGTCCACTATTCAAAATTGTCCCTAACTCAAGAAACCACATACATCCTTAATAAAGCACAGAAAAGGACAATCAACTGACCTCAAGAACCCCACAGACTGAAAAGGAAAGAAAGACGGGAAGAAAAAATAAGAACAATAATCATCTGCCTGCCTTCTGTATCTTTGGCTCTGACCAGGATACAAGAGACATGTACGGTTCCAGATTTAAGACAACAGATAACCAGCAGTGAAATCAAACCTGAGACATAAACCCGATTAACAGCACTTTATTTCACAATTTACCTTTTACACCGAAATCGAAAGTTCAGCTACGTTACCCCCTTCTCTCTTTTTTGGGGCAGGGTTGATAAAGTATCTTTGGCTACAAAGAGTAAGATGACTGATCAGTGTAGTATCCCCGGCAAGTTATTGGATTTGATCTCATTGCAGCTGTCTAATAAAGCCCCTCATGAATCAAAACCGCACTTGGATTTTTTTTCTTTTCAGTTAAATTATATTGAGTACTAAACAGTAAATACCCCATAACTAAAAGAGACAGACTGCCACTACATTTAATAGCACACTGCTTCTCGTCCCTAATATTTAAACAAAAATTAAAAAGGCAAAGAACCAACTGGCGAAGAATAAAGGAAAGTAGAGTTATTTATCAAGCTGAGGCAGCACAACATAGAAAGTTCAGAAGTCTTTCTATTTAGTTGAACACAGTGAAATATTACAGACTTGAATACCTGTGCACGATCCTGCACGTTTATGTCCACATAAACTCTGAACATGTTAAAATCAGGATAACTGCAATCTCACTGTATGGCAAATACCCCACAATTAACACTACAAGAGCTTCACAAAACACCTGCAGGACAATGGTTCATGCATTCACTGAAAACTATGAGAAAACAGTACAATGTGCTCCAGACTGTGCACAAGATACTAAATACTAGTGTTCAATCTACATGGTACACAACTGCAAAATAATTAAACCCATTTGTGTAAATATTCTTGTCTTACAATATAAAGAATTAACTTTTAATCTCTTTTCTTCATATAAAAAAGGGATTAATTTGCAGAGTAAAAGGGTCGTGTACTGTAGCAACACGTTCTTTTACAGTTCCTGTTGCACTGTCTGGCTGAAGTCAAGCTAAAGGAATACCGTGAGAAACTTAAACATGAACAGGGATATTAATTGAGCTCCTAGTATTGAAAGTTATTGGAAACAGATCTCTTCCTTATTAATACAATTCCCCATCATGTACAAAAAGATATCTCCATGTTCCAGAATGCAAACAGAGTTTTAATCTTTAATTATATTCTCAACCTCAGCTCTTCTGGAGAGAAGTACAGATGCGGGCCTGAGGATTATTGCTTTATTACATTATCATCTCCATGGTATTTAATGAATATTGATACTTAAGGCAGCTTTGCCAGTAGGGGGAAAGAAGAATTTTAGAACTGCAGAGAGAACTTCTGATGACTTTTCACAAGAAAGAAAATACAGCCACACGCTTTGCTCTTTTACTCCTGAAAACTTCAAAGACGAGGCCCAAATGTCAGAATACAGCTCCTAACACTGGATTATTGCATTAGCAACACTTGTGTGTTAAATAATCACACCCCCCACAGCCTATGCACCATGTGTCCCACTGAATTAGTGCATTGGATCCTTGGTTTCCAAGTATGAAAGTATGAAAGCTAGGGTTTCAGACCTCTGTAGCACAGCAAGGTCAGACTACACAAACAAAATTTAAACATACAGTTTAAAAACCAAACAAAACCTATGAGCGTTTGTTAGCTTAAGCATGCTTTGTCATTACCTCTACAATAATCTGCCTCTTTCTTTCATAACGAAACTCCCTGAGCCTAGGATGCAATTAGATACTGTTTATAAAACAAAATGTTGAAAAAACCTCTTTCCTCAAAAAACCCTTGGCAAAAGGCTCATCTGGATTTTTCTTAACACAAAAATGATAATTTACACAAGTTAAGTTCCAAATAATTTATTCTGGCACATCTGATGCCTGGGTGTACAGTTTATATAAACACACACACCTTTCAGTTAACTGTTAAAAACAGCAATGTTTTTTGAATAATACACCACTGACTACTTTAAATGCAATTCTCTCCTCCAGACTTAATTTCTGTACCCTGAAGAAAGCTCTTCAATAAATACAATAGAATCTTACAGTACTACTTACATGACAGAAACATTAAAAATAAGGCATTAACATTATGAATGAACAACACTTGGACTGTGCTGGTACAGAATCAGCTACAATACAGAGTTTGGGATATCTGTACATTTATTTTCCTAATCTGGATGGCAAGATACCCACTGAGCCAATAAATTATTTTTTTAAAGGAGGCCACTCACTAAAGAGCATCTTTTACTAATGTAGCTCCAAAAGATGAAGCAAGTATAGATTTCTTTTGAACACATCCTCCTTCTCTTGAAGAATCCAGATGGATTCTGAGCTGTACAGAACAGAGTAAAGACCTCCTCCATCTCACCAAGAATGAGTGGCAGAAACAACCTGACCCTCTGGAGTCTCTGCCCAGCACTCTATCCTCAAGTCCTTATTATCTCCAAAAATAAAAACTGTCTTGACAGCTTTTTGTTGCTCATTTATCTGGAACAATATCACGGGCAGCAGTGTCTTTTCCTTTTTTTAATAAAAGAAAAGTAATTTTGCTGGTCTGCTCCCAGCAATAGAGAACAAATTCACAGAGATTTTTACTCAATCTATTACAATGTTTTCACCGTCGGAAAGGGCATACATCACAGCACAAGAGATTTACAAGACAAGTTGAAGAGCCCTAAAACAAAAAATTGGACTCTGTTTTAGTCAAGCCTCTGTCCACTGAGCCTGAAGTTGTCAAACAAGAATCAGACTTCCACTTATTTATTGTTTACAGCGTGCTTATTCCCCCAAAACCACAAATGTGACAACAAATGACCCTAAAAGGCACCATAAAGGGCATAAGTCTCTGTACCTTTTGTGGTGAGCCAATTCTTGTTCTGGAAATTTGCTTTCAGGCAGAGAAGAAAGATGATTAATCTGGGAGCTCTGAGAAAGCCTCATGAAACAGAGCTATCAAAATCACCAGGTTTTCAGCTGAGACCCCTAAAAATTCCCATTAAAACTAACTGACCCTCTTCCGTGTGCCAGTGAATGGAACCGCACACGGTCAATGTCCTGTGCTTCCTCTTTCCTTTCATCCTCCTCACCTCACCGTTACTCATTGCTGTCATTTTTCAGTCACAGACAGCACCGCACCAGTGTCTGCTGGGCTCCCAGCAAGATGGTCACTGGCTGAGACTCCTTTGCAGGTTCACTGCTCTCGGCAACTCCAGAGTCTTCAGAACACAGCATTGTGGAGCCACCTTCATAATTAGGGAATCTGCTTTTGAAATGTGATTCCAAGCAAAATAATACAAGATTAATTAACGGTGTCAATTGCTACATTTCAAGAAGAAAGAAAAAACCTAAGGAAGCATTATTTCCTATTGTATTTATGCATTTATTTCAAATCAGAAGCAGACATCCTGGTTTTCAGAGGGGTTGCGTGTATATGCTTTCCTAGTTGCTTGGCAGGAGCTGACAGCTTTCAGCACTTCAGCAAACTCTGCATTGAGATTTTTTAACAGAAGGATGGAACCAGCAGCCAGATGAGAAGCATGTGAGGGAACGCATCTATTAGCAAGTACAGGGAGATGTCTTGTTAATAGAAGACAGAAGGAGGGACAAAGGAGGGAGAGAAAGCAGCCAGCAGTTAGTCATTTTCTCATACAGATACATTTTGGCTAGAAATGAGATGCATATAAATCTAGTATTCCTTTCTGCACTTTCAGAGCCACTAAAACCCAGTGCTTAAAAGCAAAATACCAAAAGGTCTTCTTCAAAACTGCTCGGCACCTTTAGAAGCTCTCAGATAATGAAAACAGTGGGAAAACTAAAATGTTCCCATTACTGGCTGCATAGAACCAATATCTTCCATTTTCAACCATACCTTTTTGATTCAAAATTGCTGCTTCTGTTTCAGATATCTGCTAGTGAGCTTCTTGCTTCCAAACCAGAGCACATCAAGCGACGGCCTAAGGCTGGCAAGGGACTAATGAGTGGGCCCACCACAAATCACTTTGCCTTAGGCAAATCTTTCTCCAGCTGCTTTTGTAAGCATAAGGTAGGAAGAGATGGCTGAGTCTCCAAGACAGGCTGAGAAGGGTTTGGTTTGTTGTTTGCTTTTTTTTTTTAATTAAAAAAAAAGTTATTTAGGAAAGGAAAGGAGAGGGAAAAAAAAAAAAGCCTAGCAGGGAGAAAGACTAAGGGCTCTAGTGATGAGTTGACACAGGACAAGAATCGAGTTCTGTATGACCACCCTTATGAGAAGGGTCACCATTTGGACACATTCAGTCTTGTGGAATAAAACTCAAGTCTCATCACAGCAGTAAAGATCAGAGATAAGGATTAGCAAGATAATTGCTCAGCTTGCACCACTGCCATTAAGAGAACATCATGTGCAAGAGCAAAAGTTACCCATGCAGCTTCTTCAAGGAACAGGAGCATTAAGTAATGCTCATCAATGCTACCTTTAACTCAAATTAAGAGTAGTTTAATATCTAACTACCAAGATGAGAAAACTGCATAAAAATTTTTAGAGGATTCTTCGTTAAAACCATCACCTATGTTACCTTCTGAGCAACAGCCTTTCCTACATTCCCTTGCTGGCTCAAAAGGATTACTGCAGTGTTGCTATTTGCTCCTAAAATGACATTTTGGCACATAGCCGGTTTTAACTGCTTATGTTTAAGAAAAGCTCTAGATAATATAGTTGCTCTGAACAACATTTAATATACACTTGACTCATAGCACATTGTTACTCAGTCCAAAGACTTGTCACTGAACTTAATTTCAATAGCATACATCAAAGCAAAAAAAGACAATGTAATAGTTACCCCTATCTTGATTAATCAATAAAGCTAAAAAATAATCCCTGAATAGCCATGGGAAAATTAGTTTGCAGCATGCGCTTTCAAGGAGATATGTAGTTTTGCACCAGGATTTTTTCTTCCTTTGCATTTTAGAGAGAATAAAGAGAAAGAAAAAAAAAATATCACAGCATGATTCATCATTATTTGCATGAAACTACAGCAAGATCAAGATATTAAAGTCTATTTGCCATACTTTTTTTTTTTTTAATACTTCTCATAAGCCTGTTTTCATAAGTCTTTTCATAATCTGCTTCTGCCCTGTGTTGGACACATGATATTGCACTCAACAGGTATCTGATTTGATTTAATATAACTATTATTCTCTTCTTAAGACACACCAAGATAGCAAATAAGGACAAATACAGAAAGGTCAAAGAGAAGCCAAAGAAGAGGAAACTAGGGACAGATAAATGGTCAGCTCAGCATAAACATATTTACCCTGTGAATAATGCTGGATGTGGTAATAAGATACTGAAACATAATTCAACCACTGGCTAAAGTTTAGTTCCCACACTAAAATTTCATTCTGTCTGCAAATTCTAGATAAATGCATCATTGAAGAAAAAATCATCTGCAGACAAAAAGACATGAAATACTTTTCAATGTGTATATTACATACCTTATATTAAGATTTATACAGCTGCTACTGTTGAAATACAGACGTTTCTATTCAAAAACAGAAGCTAGCTCTTTCTCTCTCACTATACATAGTTCCAGTAACTGGAGAAGCCATGACTTTAAAAACCAGCAAAATATTTTAAGACCTCTGAATAAGAACTGTGACAACTGGTATCACAGTGCTCCCATTTATAGATTTCTTCGAGAAGTCCATTTTAACTACTGATAAACCTGATACCCCAGCAAAAGAAGAAAACTACTTACTTAGTCACAAAATACCCCTACTCTTTCACAGACAGAAAAGAAACAACATCTGGCTTTCAAATCTGTAGGTCTGCCAGAGCTAACAATTCTTCTTCATCTGACATATCAGTAAAACAACAGAACATTTTATGGATTCCCAAATTAGAAGCTTTTCAAAGTTCATATAAAAAGGGAAGGCTCTGTTGACTCTCATTTTTTTCTCATCTCACATAAGGAAAAATCCTCTTAAACTGCCTTTGATTCCTCCATTGACTTAGGCCCGTGGACTCTGGTGACAACAGGGAACTTTACTATTCCAACTATGAAGTTTTTAGTAGCACAGCGTTTATACATCAGTGGCTCTTGTTCTGTGCAAAAAAGCAGGAGGTTTCCACAAGCTGCAAGGATGCTCAGTACAATGAATAATTGCTTAAACTTCATTTTCTACATAATAATCATTTTCTTATATGTAACTAAATATTTTAAGCAGTTTATTAATTTATAAGCTTAGTTGTGGGCATCACTGTGGTTTTGGCATCAGTACACAGACTGCCTGAAGTGTTGATACTCTGTGTCCTCAAACAGTTTCTAAGTGTCCTCATAATTGCTTGTCACCTGTAAAAGAGGTTTAGATCCAATGCAAAATTAACATATGGTGAACAGATGGACTTGGAACAGGTGTTTGTCGAGAAAGTACTCACACCAAAGACTTTTTGGCTTCAGCCTTTTAGGACCTTCAGAAAAGTCCTACTTGAAACTCCAAGTCATACTAATGAGAGGAACATCATTCCTCAATGACAATCACATGTTGCAAAAACTTTTGTGACCTGTTACAAAGGAGAATTCTTGCAACATTCCTGTTGTCACAGTGCCTCCATAAACAGAAGAAACAAAATATTGTTTCCACAGGGTACCCCACCCACTCAACAAGAAGGATTCCACTTTTATGAAACAAAAATGCAAGCATAATGTGGCTATTATGATGATTTTAAAGAAATAATTACAATAACAAAAAATAAACACCGCCCTCCCTCTATGTAAACTCTTCAAAATATTCCATTACTTACTGAGGAGGTAAGACAAGAGTTGTTGGCTGGGCTTTTGGTCTGCGTTTTGCAGATAATCCCATCTGGTTGGCTGAACGTTTCAAAGACTGCTGGTTCAAAAGGCCAGATGCTAGCCCGGCATGGTACTGCAACTGGATAATAAAACACATATATATTAAAATACACACCACTGCAGTACTCGATCTATGTCAGACCTCTACTATCTGTACCACCTGATTCAAATTACAGCCCATCAGTAAGTTAACGTATGGTATTTCATATATATTGCTTGGATAGAAGATGATGCAAACAAAAGTCAGATGTGAAACAGATATTACAAGGAAATCATGCTATAGGGCAAGTAAGATGATGAATCGGTTTTAAGACAAAAAAGGGGAGATTTAGACTAGATATAAGGAAGAAATTCTTCAGTATGAGTGTGGTGAGGCACTGCACGGGTTGCCCAGAGAAGTTGTGGATGCCCCATCCTGGAGGTGTTCAAGGCCAGGCTGGATGGGGCTTTGAGCTCCTGATCCAGCGGGAGGTGTCCCTGCCCATGGCAGGGGGTTAGAACTGGATGATCTCCTAAGGTCACTTCCAACCCAAATAATTATGTGAGTCTATGAATCAAAGAATTCCCCTCGAGTCCAAACTCTCCCAAAATCTGGGCATGCTTTTAAATGTTAAGACTGTTTCTCCTCTCAAGAGATCAAGCATTCTTACTTTTTGGAAGAAGACGTGAGAAGTCCTTTTACTACATAAACCAGCTTTTTTAAAAACAACACTCCTTTTTTTTCTTAAACATAAAACCACAAAAGATTCACAAGTTTCTACCACTGTAAAGAAAACTCTAGCCTTCAGAATACCTGCTAGCACATCTCCACAGCATTGCAAAAGAGTCACATTCACTAGCTTTCTCCTCTAACCTTTTATTTTGCTTCCCAATGAAAGACAAATTTATGAAGGACACAATGTGAATCTGCAAGATTTTGAGTGCATTCCCACTGCTCACAGATTTAAGAACAGCTATCGTGCTGTGCCAGTCCTGAAAGCAGATACAAATGCAAGAAATTACAAAGCTCACCCCTAAATCCCTTGAACATTCCCATTTCCCCAGTTTTTTGAAGAGAAAGGGATGGGGGAAAAAAGCTTAAGATTCAGTGTCAGACAAATGCAATTCCCCTCATCATTCCAGTCCCCACAGCAACGTGTTCAATAAATTGTCTAAAGATTTGTTCTGAATGAGGTGAACTGTTTTAACCCATTAACAACTAGAATCCCAAGATCTGCATATAAGAAATGTCACTGTTTAGAAACTATGCCTTACAAAGGTTCAGAAAATCAAGTGGTCTTAAAGCTGTTCTAAACGGTGCTGACTGAAAATGAGGGAAACAAAGCTCGGCACAGTGATCTACTTGAAAATGGCTATTAAAATGAGTGAAGCCACCTCATGAGACAATCTGACTCAAATGTCAGTGCTCAGGGCATCTGGAAGGATTTTTCACGGGCTCCTGATTTACTTGGCTGCTTTGCCACGTGACTTTGGCTGTGGCACAACACGAAGACACATCGCATTCCTAATGGGAAGAGAACCACGCTCCGCTGGGGCGGGGGGGTTGGATTGCCCCAACAGCTCCACTTAGACCGAGGGATTTTACTCAAATTTGTTTTTCTCCAGCAGCTTTCTGAAATGAAAAAAATCAATGAGCGCAATGGACAGTACATGTTTGAAAGGCAATGTTTCAAAGTGTCAGGGGCTTAGTTTTCAATCTTCACTATCAGAATTGCAGCGAGTGCAATATGCAGGGAATTAAAGGGACAGACAGCTCTGGCAGAAGACCCCTCTGACTCCAGGACATGCTTTCCCTTCTTTTTCTTGCATCTTATTACGAGCAGCTTTCCTTCAGCCATTTTGTGCTGCTGACACCATTCACTCCTGTTTGCTGTGCAGAAAGACAGACAGGTATGTCAAGTAAATAACACTATTTGGACACTCACTCAAAGACTGAGGTAATCACAGGTGCTAATCATAGATAAATTTTAAATGTAACCTTTTAAAACATTTCATAACCTCCTGGCTCGTCTGACATTTAGTGGTCAGGCATTAACAAAAAAAGGGAATTAAAAATAAATATATTGTAAAAAACAATTCTGTCCTTCAAGGCTGGCTCCCAGTGATGAAGCTATTTTTATTAATTATAAGTATTTCTTTATAATCTACCTTTGCTCCCAGGAATGCAGATCCGACTGTCAAAATCTGTAAGGGCCATTAAATATTTACCAAACTATCCTTACAATGGGAGAAAAGGTCAAAGTTAATAAAACTGACAGGCAGCTTCTGTCCAGCTTGATTTATACATTATTAAAGTATCACATACTGTCCTGCAAAGAATGCATTCCTTTCACGGGGTGGAGGGGTGTTAACTGAAAAGACTGGGAAATTGTTCCTTAATCATTTGTTCTGAGGAGCAGAAACAAGATTGGAAATAGCGCCATAGCAGTGCCATGAGCATCAAAAGTACAGCCAGGAGATTCAGTGGTCCTGATGGATAATAAACCTGCCATTCAGTTCCTTTATCCTTAGCAAAATAAACATCTTTCTCATGACAGCAAATCACAGCTAGAAACATACCAATCCCCTCAAAATTTTTTCCTTACTAACAAGAGAATGCTATTTCCAAACACATCTTTACCTTGGGAACTCATGTGAAATATTCTGTCAGAGGATATTACGGGTGCTAAAAGGCTCATGGGGGCAAGCTGAGATGAGCTCTTGGCACACAAACCTTCTGAGGGTTAATAAACACAGAGAAACCACATTTAGCT
The DNA here is from genome assembly GCF_032191515.1 of Phaenicophaeus curvirostris. Taxonomy (NCBI): domain Eukaryota; kingdom Metazoa; phylum Chordata; class Aves; order Cuculiformes; family Cuculidae; genus Phaenicophaeus; species Phaenicophaeus curvirostris. The sequence goes on from NC_091411.1 coordinate 8,460,137, forward strand.
CACAAAGTCTGTGAGCCAGATACGGCTTACGGCTGGAGGAGTGTCGGGGAGAACACTGCATACAGGCAGGTGCCCACAGCATCTGCTGAACAAGGGACACCAAAGGCTCGTGGTGCTCCATTCAACCTGGCAAAGCAGCTGTTTCAGTCAGTGTCTACCAAGGCGTAAGGGACCCTGCGACCCAACACAGCCAAGTCGGGCACCTGTGGATGGGCATGAGCGCCTTCTGTAAGTGTATTCCCAACAACCTTTCATCTGCTTTTCACATCTAAGCTCATTTAAACCAGCAGAACAGTAAACAGTAATAGCTTGAACCAAAAAATACGCTAAACTTAACTCAAGTATTGGTGCAGCACTAGGTGGTATTGCAAAACCTTTCTTTATCCGACACTAAGGAACTCCTCATCATTCAGAGGCTTTAATACAGCAAGCATCCACGTCTTTCAGCTTTGGGGAATTCCAGCTGGTTCATGCAAAGCTAAGCTCTTCGTTCCCTAATGAAATATTCCCCTGTAAAATTTCAACATTGATCTTTTTTGCCAATAGATGCAGATGAAACAAAATCTATTTCAGAAAACTAAGAAAAAGAAGAACAACAAAATCAATTTATAACGGTTAGCAGCTAGGATGTCCACCAGTGCCAACTTGTACAGTTCCATGACAAGTCTCATGATAGCAGATATTTTTCTTAAAACTGTGGCTCCACGTAGATGCGCGAATTCCACATTTTAAAAATAAAGACACCAACTCTAAAGTAGATAGGAAAAATACTGAAAATAACATTTCAGTACAAAAGCTTTGGCTGAAGGTAAATAAAAACAGAACTTGGATTATTTTTGAATGTCATTATTTTTGAGACTTATTGTTCTACATTAATGGCAATGTGACCCATACTTTCTAGAAGTAAAGATTAGCAGTAATGTTTTACAGGTGCCATGATTCACAATTTCACAACATTGCTGAGTATATAAATTCATATATTAACAGCTCTCAATCTTCCTCACAAAGTGAAATACATTGTAACAGAGATGGCACTTCAGAGCCACTTTTCTCACAGTTGAAATTGTAAGGAGGGCAATTTCTTCTTTTCTGTAAGATGGCTTTCACGTTAACTGTCTAAACAGAGAAGGTGTGTTAGAGAAATACAGACTAGATTTAGCTCCAAAAGCATTAATACTCTTTTAAATCTTAATCACAGAATATCTGTTATTTATTCCTGCATCAGGGATTTTCTTCTTATCAGAAACAAGGCAACATAACCCTAAAACAATGAAAACACAAAAAACACAACCCCTCCACAAACCCTTCACCCCTCTCCCCCCCCAAAAGATCACACTGTCCTCTGCAGATGATTTTGAAGGTCTGAAGGAGAGAATTTCTGGTACGGCCAAAGGACTTAGAATAATGTTGTAGAGGCCTGTCATTTGACACAAATGTACTGACTGTATCGTGCCAGATTATATCTGGGCCTATAGGGCTGCTCTACAGAGTATGTTATGAAACTTCAAACATGTACACAGCGTTAATTTAAAACTTCGAAAATTAAAGCTTCATCATTCATATCTGGCTGGGTCTAAAGGTCTTTTGCTTACATAATTCATGGGCTGAACATTTTGCATGTGCTGACTGCTGACCAAACAAGTCCTTACACTCCACTAACTTACAAGGCCATTTAAAGTTGCAAAAATCAGGTTGGATTGGAAGGTGGTGAGAATCAGGAGTGGGGCGGGGGGGGAAGATAAGAAAAAATTAAAATCTTATCACTTAGAGCATTTACAACTGGCTGTGTCAACTCACCGATGCACATTAAATTTAGATGCTACCACTATTTAAAGCTTTTTAAGCACAAAAGGTTTTATTTTAAGGTGAAGTCAGAATGACTTTTCTTTGTGATCACATTACCTTGTGATTTTTTTTCCATTCTCATGTAAATACTTACAGACTACACACAAACAGAAAAGCATCTTCTCAGGTATAGGTAACAAAAGATGTTTATATCCATTCCTCCAAGAAATGGAGTTTGACAGAAGTGGCAGACAGACACCTACTCATCATGGAATTCCTGGAGTTCACTGTGATACTGGTGAGCACATGCACATTTACCTCTTTTTAAGATGCACAGTACTTTGCCCCTCATCATTAAATTATTTCTCCCTTGCAGCTAATGAGGGGTTTGTCCATTCTGATAAAACTCTAGTCATTCTTTTGAAACGAGCAATGAGCAAGCAAGGAAGACACTCCCACAGTTTCATCTCTGCAGACTAAAGAAGGCAAGAGAGAAACTACATTACCTTAATTGATATTTTTAAGCTTCTCTCGGATAATGAGGCCGGTTCAGAAATTCTCTTCTCCAAACAATGTTTGATCATTTTAGGACAGCCGAATTCTTGACTTGGCCAAAACAGCATCAATAAACCAAAAGAGCAGGCTCCAATTTATTTACCCATTGGCTGTCCTCTTGTGGAACTGGGTTGCAGAGTTTTCAATTAACAGGGAAGACAGACATTGCCCCTTTGCTCCTTTGCTCTAGTTTACAAATTAATTAGGAGACTTTGTTCTAGTTTTTTCAAGCATTTATGCCCCCAAAACATTTTCCAGTTTACAAGAATATTAAGCAAATATCCCTCCACAATGGGGACAAACGCTACCCCATGCCAGTCTTTTTTAAATCCCTGTGCAAAAGTCACTGCATGTTTTTTTCCTAAACACCCTGATCTGATTCAACTGTGAAACTAATGAGCTCACACTTCTGTAAAAAGTCTCTTGCATGCCACAGCTCTCATTTGCATTGCACCGGGGTGCACAGTGCCACTGCTTCACACTGGTCAATAAACCAGGAGGTATGGTACATTTTGAGGGCATTCACCAGCACCTGCAATCCTGCCTTTCCCCTAGGTCTCTCCTTCTCCCAAGGCTAGGGAGTCGAAAAAACAAGTGTAGACATTGTTCTATATAAAAAGACACAATAGCAGGAAATGTATGGATATATATCCCTCTTTCTTTTAATATTTTGTCTTCACTACATCTTTTATTCCATTGTCTTTGAATTCCTGTTTTTGCTGAGAGCGCTGTTTTAATTAGTGTCAAGTTTAACCTTTAAAGTGTGTTCTTCCCATACTTTTCTTCCGAAAACATTGAAGTTCTGCTGATGAATGACTGTACCAATGTTCCCTCACTCCAATACTGCTTGCAAGTCTTTGGCTTTTTACCATGCAGAGATAGCAAATCTGGTGACAGTTCCTTCAAGGAATTGGTCAAAACTTCAGCATCTGCATCCTTGCTGCCAATAAAATTATCTGAGCTGTTCTAAGTCTCTGCAAAAGCCATGATTCCTCCTCCTTCATGTTCATTGGTTGTTTGCTTTTTTTAAAGTATTCTATTCTGGAATCCATGTAATAGTTACATCAGTGACATATTCTTGCCTTTTAGATAATGTCGATAGACATGAGCACCAACAGAGCCAACAGGCTCAGAGGTTTAAACAGATCTAGTATTAGAAATGGATAGAGTCAAAGTAATCATAGAACTGCTTGGAATCATAACGCTACCTTATTTACCTCTTCAGAAGCAGCATAAAATACTGTTAGTAAGGTGTTTACATACCCTTCCAGGTGCTCTGAAGGGTTGGAACATTTCTATTTCCTGACAGATAACTGAATGCACTAGCATTTCATTGGATATGCACCTACAACCCAGATGCATAACAGAACTGCAAAAAGCAGAGTACAATTATTATACGGCATTCACATCTAAATGACAGAATAAAACCATGTGCAGTAACAAACAGTATTTTCAAGTTACCTGGAGCTCAAGGGTAGTAGCTGGTACAGAGCTTGTCTACTAATACAGAAATGGTCTCAGTGTTGCTCTATGTGACACATTCACAGTTGCGTGTTCATTTTGTAGATTTCATTAAAGTCCCAGGAAGTGCACTTATGAATACTTGACAGAAAATCCAAATTCTTTTTTGACAGAAGTATTATCCCTGCGTAGGACAAATAATCTGGAGCTGGGAAAACTCATCATTAAAACTCAAGACTGAATAAGGGCATAATTAGCATCTTCCCCCAGTGCTGCCATGCTCCCTTCAACAGCCTCCAGAACTCTCAACTCAAGACACTGCTCTCATGGAGATATTAATATTTTCTACGGCCTTCAACTAAATCTTCGGTGTCAGGGGCTCAGGTGGCAGCTATGTCAGTATGAAGAATGGCCTGCTGCCTTGGTGACAGGGGATGCTCAGGTGCTTATATAAGAAATCTGAAGATACTTTAGAACTGAGTGATAGAATGAAGGCCTGGAATAAGTGACAGAAACTCTTCAAATTGCCTAGCAGCATGTCGTGATTTGCAGTGCTATGGCTGGGCTTTACCAACAAAGCAAACAAACTACTTTTCAGACAAATAAAGAAATTAATACTCCTCTTCAATGAAATGTCTACGAGGTTCAGCTTATCTGACTTCACTAGTTCCACTGCCGCGACAGGCAAAAGGGGAGAACTTTTCCCCTCTTCCCTTGCAGCAGTGTGAGCTCTTCCTTCTCAGAGAAGTTTCACTGAAAATCTCCAGCTAAAACAGTATGCGTTAACTAAGAACTCTAAATTTTAACTCTGGGATTTTTTAAACCTTTCAGAAGAGCCATTCATGACTTAAAGCAGGGACTTTCAGGATTATTTTCTGAAACAGAGCATCAGATTTCAGGAAAATTAGTTCTCTGCATTTAATTAGGGTGTTTTCATGAGAAACTGGATAATCATATATCTGCAGTCCTTGTCATTTGTATGCAACACAGAGAAATCATCTTACTCCATACTGCTAGAAACCAAAACATATTTTACTCCATCAGTTTGTGCAATGCACTATTGAAAAAAGCAGCATATGGCCAAATCTTATTTAAAAAGACTCCAGATCCTTAGTGATTTTTGAATGTCTCTCCTTTTAGATGACCACGCTGCGCATGGAAAAGCCAACTTGCGAAAAATCAGTTGAAAAGATACTTCAGGTCAGACATCCGAAAAACAGGAAGACATTTATAAATAAGTCTTAGTCGAATGATTTCTTTAGACTCCAAAGAGTTAAGTTATGAATGTTTTGAAGAATGAAAAAAGAATCTATCAGGTTTGATTGATAAAAGTGTAGCTTTTAACTAAGACTGAAAAAACTGAAGACTGGCAACATTTCTTCCAGAATAATATGCTTCCTCTGCTTTTTTTTCAGCACTATGCACATAAATCAAAGAAATGTTAAAGAGGCCCATACATCACAAGTTGGCATTTCTAAACTATTTACAAAATCTGTAATAGTCAAGAGGATGAAAAATACAGATGTGTGACCAGCAAAGTTGCTGGAAATAAAGAAGGCAGCTCTGCCATTCCAGCAGGGTTAATTAAGGCTGGAAACAACTCTTGATTGTAGAATTTAAAAATACTAAATCAACACAATCCTAATAATGCAGGGTTACAAAAACCAAACAAGACAATATGTCAGTCAAACCAGAAAAAGGTGAATTTGAGTAACATGCTTGTTCCACTATTAAGCACAGACTTCTGAGACTAGATAGAGCAAATGCTCTAAGGCGGCTTGATTTATGGTCAAACGCGGGGCTGACCTCTCATCTGGAAAAAGACAGCCCAAAAAATATCAGTAACTCCAGTGCCAAGCTGCGTATCCATCAAATTTTCCCACCCCGACATCCAAGCATACAACAGACTTTTACAGATGAGGTTTTCCTCAACAAGTTTTACAAATGAGAATCTCATCTCCTCTTCTGAAAGGAAAGACACGGATTATGGGAAGTTTATCTGTCCATCTGCTGCAGATGTCACATTCTGACTAGGGTGTGCAAAAAGCACAGAGATGTTTTACAACCAAATCCAAAAACTCACTGCAGTCTGAACTAGTGTAAAAGCCATATGCTTTGCAAAAACACCTCTTTTGCTACACGTTTTTTCAGCGCAGCACAAAGAGTAACAGTTTGAAAGCTGCTTTAATCTTTATTTCTGAAAATAGATCTCATATTCTTACTCTCATCTGCCACGATTGGGTAGGTTTACCGATCAGGAACCAGAAAAACAAGGAAAAACTACACCATGCACTGGAAGCTAAAGAAGACACAGGCCATGGCTAAAAGGCCCCTGCTGCTCACAGGTAAAGCAGCTCAGAGCCCAGGTCCAGGACACTGCACTGAACAGAAGCGTCAAGTAGAGAGGCACATGCAGCAGTTTTGCACTATTCTATCAATGTTGAAGACTTGCAGCAGGAGTATTTCAGATAAAGCCAGGGGACCTCAGAAATGTCTTTAGGAGTAAAGCAAATGGAATATGGTTCATATTACTTTCATGGGAGCTTATAATGATATTGTAATTAACTCAATTACACCACAAGATGAATAGCGTTTAAAACGCTCCCAGTCATTCATTACAGGCTTAATTAAAACTCACTTTTGGTGTTGAGCCAGCAAGAAAATGAAACTACTTGCTAACTACCTATACATAATTATGTATGGTATTATCTTTATCATGCCGTTTGTTTCCATGTTCACATTCCAGTGAGCGGTTTAGTTTCTAAAAAAAACAGTATCAAAAGTGGACAAGGTGCCACTTCAGAAGCTTCTACATCTGCAACAGCATAGCAGCTCACTAAGCTCACCAGTTTATTTCTAGTTTTGCTGCAACAGTTAAGGTCTTCTACAATAGCAGATGCCTTTCCTCCCACACATCAATTAATTTGCAAATGCACTCAGGTTGTAGAAATAATGAAGTGCTGAATGCTTTTCTATTGGCAAGTTTTGCTGTCAGGAGGTGGATGCTGTAGGCGAGGTGCTAAAATGTGCTGCTGCTATATGCAAGCCAAAGGGAAGACATGCCACATGAAACTTGGTCGACAGCTAACAGGGCACGTCAATTATTTTATTTACCCCTTTCTCACTGGAACCAAAAGGAAGAAATCCTCTCTTTCTATTGTATTTATTTAGGTATTTATTACACACCATTTACAATGAGATCTGAACTTTTAAGCTTACCCAAGAAACATTTCATGTTCAATAAGAAAAGTAGTGCTATGTATGCTAAAAAAGCTACTTTAAAATTGTTAAGGTTATAAATAAAGAATTCAGTAACTAGGAAGTGCTTGAATTCATATTGCCTAAGCAACATAAATCAATATGCTTGTGCTAAGGATTCAGACTCTGATTACGTGCTTCTCTCCAAAGTACCTCAAATTATGACAGTCTGGAGGATAGCACAGATGAAGAGGCCTTTTTTCAGCACCCATATTCATGCACAGAACGTTATTTACAATATTCTACACAATGCCCACACTCATCTTCTCAGATGTCTTCTATGATATTCTCATTCTTTATCTTGCTTCTTTACAAATACTGTTAAATTTACCTTCAGATTTCTTATTCTACTCATGCTGGTTGTGCATCTGTGGAATCTCAGCTTTTTAAGAATACTACATGTTTTTACTACTTACTAGATTTGTAGTAGAGTTCCTGCAGACAATAACTGAGTCAGGTGCTCAGCACATCTTCCAAGCAGCCAGAAAAGGCTTTAACCCAGCGGCAAGGTTGGAATCTCTACACCCACCTCTATCATTTGAAATAAAGGAGTAGTTGCTTGGAGTTCTTCACGGCTTTTCAGCTTTATCAGCCACCGATGGGAACTGAAGCACATATTGCTACCTGTTCTCTGAATATTCAAAGTTAAAAACTAAGATTCTGAACTTTCAAATTAAATTCTCCGCTTTGGAGGACAGCATGTTCTCGTGTGCAGACCATTCTAAGTCTTCTGTTTAATAAAGAATATAGTTAGTGAGGACAGGACAGATTGAAAAAACCCAAAAAAGTTACAGCTGGAGTTGATCCTTTCCACAAGCTTCCTAGGAAATCTTAAGTCAATCAAGAACATTTGTGAACATTTAGTCTTGCCCCTCACCTAATTCAAGTTACTTCTGTATTTATACTTCAGCAAATGTAGCTGGAAAAAGCAGAATTTGCATGTGCTCAGCCTTTCAAGTCTTCCAAAGAAGGCGAGTCCTGTACTACTCCCCTCCAGTTCTTCCAACGCTTAATTACAAGTGCTTAAACCATGCACCTCAGTTGTAGTTTGAATTTGTTAAACTTTATTTTCAATTACTAACTTTTTCTGTCTTTGTTTGCTATAATGAAGAAGCCTTGTAGTCACTTTTTTCCATTTCAATGAAGACATTGGTACAAAGTGAGTCATCCGTTATCTTTGCTTTCATAAGTGAAATAAATTGAACTTGTTTGATCATACAGAAGGAGCATAGGAACCCAAATGCTTTTGATCAGTTCTCATGTCTCTCAACTAGAAAACCCCAATCTAACAGGCACCTAGACAAATGATAATTAATTACTTTCGCAATTAAAATAATGATTAAAACAGTTTTCAAGTGTTAATAACTTAAAACAGTATTAGTACAGGTACAAACAGGTAAGGAAATTTGTTGTTAAAAATACATGATTTTCTGCTTCGTAGGATATTCAATTTTCAGGCTGACCTTGTCCCTTTTAAATTTTTATAGCATCTTCAGTTACAATTTTCATATGGGGCAGGCAAACCTTCTTATGTTCTATATTAAATGCAAGACACCTTCTTGGCGTGATCTGCAACATTAATAATATAAGAGTACCAATTTCAGGAGCAGCAATGTAGCGTTAACACACGCGTACCTACATGAATGGAAATTAACCATGTACATCATGGAACTCTTTAATACATAACAAAAAAAAATAAAGCAGGTCTAAGACAGCTCAGACACACTTTGAGATTTCCTCTTCTGGCACACAAACATATGACCTTGTCATGCTTCACAAGGTAACATCAACATAGCTGATGCAAGAAAACATATGCTTCCCTCTACCGGACTCAAAATAGGAATAGAGGGGAAAAAGACTGACACTTGGGGCCAAACCTCAGGTTTGTGAAGACTAGACTTGCAGCTGTCACTCCATCGAGCACAAACCCTCTCCACCCACACAAACCCTTATTTTCAAAAAATAATTTTTGGAAATGACAAACACTACATATTCGTTATTTAGCTAGGAATCTACACTGATGTTATCAAAAGAGTTTGAAGACTTTGAGGCTGAACCATTTTCAAGTTGCTGTGGGACACAGTTAAACTACAGGAAAACCTAAATGATTAATTTTTATGGATATCAAAGGAGACTGACACATATTTGACTTTTCATGCACCAGCTGGCTTGCAAGCACTCTTCAATAACCCTATTACCACTTAAATGTCTACATCTAAACCACAGACATTTCAGCTTCTCTTATAAAATTGGACATACCTTATTTCTATAACTTGATAATAACTAAGAAAATCTTACTGGATCAAAAATCAGCACTTTGATAGCCCAATATAAGGCACCAAGTAAACACCAAGCAGCTTACAGAGACTCAAAGCCTTCAGCTGGACTTGAGCTGCCTGACACTGTATCTGAAATACGTAAAGAGAAGAAATGCTTTCCTTGCTGCTCACAACGCATTCAACATACATGCTCTGCTTCCCTTCAAAACTTGCCATTCGTTAACAGCCAGAAAATGCTGTATCCTATATTCTCACTTATTCTTACCTTTCTCACCTCAAACACCAAAAGCAACCCCGTCTCCTCTAACAGTTTTGAGCAGCCTGGAAGCAAGCCCTGTATGGAGCTAAGCTCACCGTGGTGCCCAGCGCAGCAGCTATGGTGGGTGCAGAACATCAGGAAAATATCACAAGCAACTAATTTAGCCTGTGAATTGAGAATGTAAAAATACAGTTAAGAAAAAACCCTGCATCTTTTTGGTCTTTAAAGATAGAAAAGGAAATTGTATTAAAAAGCCCGCACAGCTGTTACATTACACTTCAGTTTTGAAACAGACACAAGCTGATAAATTGAGCGTGGAATTTCAGCATAAGTAAGTTTTCCAGTATCTCCTTAACTCTGCAGCAGCGCACATAGTTACTTAAGCAGCCAAAAATGATCTTTCTGTATGAAATCATATTGCCAGCAACATGACAAACTGGTGTGCGTTTAAGGAAACTGGGGCTGTGGGGGAGCAAAATATTGCTTTTTGCAAACCACGATCGCTCCTCTAGCTACAAAACCCTTTGTAAATGGGGACCCTACCTACCTACCTCTCAAACTTTATTTTATAGAGGTAAAAATTCAGCAACACGAACAACCAACAATTCATTCAACTACAGTTTTTGCCCAAGGCTTTAGTAAAAATAAAAGGGCAAGGAAAACTTATAAATGGTGCTGAGGAGCTGAAAACTTGCTGCTGGCACACTAAACAAAGGGGAACAACTGAAAGCCAGGGAGCAGTCTGTAATTTATACTACTGAGCCTAATGCTTGGACAGTAAGGAAAACAGATGGCTCTGCAATATGGAGATGGGTCCATGAAAAGCAATGGGCACAGGGATGCTGCAACAGCAGAGTAGCAATAGTTTGACTGGTTGGTGCAACAGCCACAGCCAATTGAATTGCATCATTTCAGGGTATACACCAAAAGTAAACAAGAGTAAAACAACATAGAACTTCTTTTTACAGTTAGCTTATATTCCTTGATAGAGCACGGTGTAGTTCAGGGGTTTTTGGACAGTCCTGTGTAGTTCTACGCAAATAAACGAGGCTGATCCTCCCAGCCTCTTCCTGTCCCGTCCCCCTCCCAGTAACTCTGCATCACTCCAAACGGCTGTGAACGTCAGCTATTTAGTTCTACTTTTAGCTTTGCTTTAAATAAAAGTGTGCGGAGTGCAAGCTGCATAATGAAGCCTCAAAACCATGGTGATGGCACAAACTGCAATTGGACAGCATCACCAGGCTGGGGGTGGGGTGGTATTTTTCATGTTTCATTCTAGCAGATGAATTGAATTTGTGCAACAAAGCCAAAATTTGCCAGGGTACTTTCCAGCTACAGGCTTGAGCTGACGAGCAGCTGGTTCCAAATGAAGTCCTGTTTTAGACCTCGAGGACAAACTCAGAAGCAACAGACCCACAGTGCACAGTCACACACGAACACATGACAAACAGGACCTTCCGACAAATGTGTAAGAAGCTCAAACTGTTTTCTTCAAGTATCATGCTTCAAGACCATCATGACTAAAGCAATAGGCCAGTCATGTAAGGACTTTTAATAACCTAAAAATCTAACCTGCAACTTTTCAGAAAAACCAAGTCATGATCAACATTTTGACCACGAGAACCTCTTAAAAATGTGTGTGTGTATATATATGCTTTCAAGGGAATCAAAGCACAGATGAAAACCTAGGTTTAAAGCCCAGCATAAGATTCTTCATCTTCTGCGGCTCTCCTACGATAAAGCAAGTTGTTTAAAAGGAAAGGTCAGTTAATTGTGGAGTTAACCATGCCCTGCACACCATGATGTGATGCCATCCAGCTACGGATGATGCCGACATAGTCTCCATTTTGGTAACTGGACTATTTTAATTTTAAAAAATCCTTTCAAACAGGTGCTTTACTGTAGAATATGTCTATTATTTTTCTTAAATCAAAACTAACTGACACAATCGCTGATGCTGGTAGAAGGCAGATTCTGTATTGAACTGTTTTCACACAAAACAGCAGTCTGCTGCTTAGAATTACCAGACTGAAGAAAGGAGCGATGCCTGTGAGGTGAAGGGAAAACAAGAGAAAAAGGCATAGAGGTCACACAACACTAATAATCCTAATGACAAGGTTTTTTTACCTTGGAAACTTCCTTCCACACAGAAGCAGTCTTTTACAACCTGACAATTGCCTGTAGCCCGGAAAGTTCATGAATGTACCATGTATTCTTACTTATAACCTCCCTGAAGTCCCTGCAACTACGGCTTTCTAACGTGCTGATCAGGATGACATACAGCTGCATACATTAAAAGAACAACCACATTTCCAGTACCCTATATGCTCAACTGCTGCACTTCAGAAAGTTAATTGTTTCCATAAGTACTCTCTTAATTAAGACAGACACCATTAAGGCTTAAAAAACCCCCATACATTTAAGCAACATGTAAGAAAACAAAACTCAAATCAGTCAGTCAGGGCACTGACTTCCTCAGCCACTGAGAAAATCACAAAGGATTTGCTGCTACTCTGAGCTGATCATGCAAGCCTCTAAAAAGTTTGCCTAGTCCATTATTTATTTAAAAAAATATTCCCTACCTACCATAAGCGTAGGGTACATGAAACATTAGTTTCCTAGACTTCACACTGTGGCTGACAAAGCAAAATGCACACTGAAGTTAGAAGGCCATCAAAGCAAGAATGCTGGAAAAGGCCACCTTAAATAAATGCACAATAAACCTCAGGCCTCTCAAGCAGAGCCTTAAGCACTGCTGTTATGTCAGTGTCTATTTTAAAAACAGGTCATGGATGCTCACAGAAAAGCCACAGACCCTTGATTTCCATACATCTGGGAATTACTACATTTTGCAAGTTAGCACATATGAAAATGCACTAAGGACAGTGCTCTAAGTTAAATTAAACTCTGGGAGTTCTACTACAAATAACCTTTGTAAAACAGTTAATATTCCCTACAATGGATTTTTGGGGAATGTGACCCTTGGAGAGTCATCCTTCCGTGTACTGTTAACGCAACAAAACCCTTACTCTAGCATGACCATCATCAAACATGTGTTTACTCAGCACATAACATCATAAAGTTACTTTGAAATCTGTTTGAAGATTAGCTAAAAGCACTTGCAATGCAGTATTCTCAGATTCAGGAACAGTTCCTATGCCATTAGTTTACTCCATTTTATGCACTTTCTCTTCTGTTGCTGTCCTGCTGTGCAGATCTTCCATAGAGCAAGCTTACCAGAAGAGAGCAAAATTTAACAAAGTCCTACCAAATTAATATAGCAATAACATGGTTCACAAGGGAAAAAATCTTGAAGAGTCATGTGCTTTAGTTTATCAACTTGAATGAAATTTTCTCCCTCTCCCCATCAACTCCTGTTTCATTTCAGGACTCCTTTTGCTTTGCTGCAGGTAAAACTAATTGTACCTGAGTAGGTGGATGTTGTACGTCCTCAATTCTTTGAGTTCACGCAGCTACAGCGAAGCACTTGTCTCACTTGGGTTGTTGCAAGAAATTAACCAGAAATTTATTCACCTCTGTATACAAATACACTTGCCCATTACACAGAAACATGACTCTGAAACACCATATTTACAAAACAAAATATGTCAAAGCTGCTTGGTCTCTATTGACAGCCATACAATACCAACCTGCTACATAAAACACTACTACTGAGATATTCTTTTGATTACCCACAATCAAAAGTCTCCACCCATGAAGTATGTTACACTCACTCTCTTTTGTCCATGCTGCACTTTGAACTGACAATATCATCCCTTGGATGTGTCACCTCTAGCAGCTGAACCGATGATCCAACAAGACAACTGGACTGCAGCTTTCCTCACAGCCTTTCCCTGGAAGAGAGATTTGTTTCTCCCACTTGGGTAGAGTGTAGTGGACTCCTTTGCTCTGCTTCAGCTCTTCCAAAGGGAAGGTACTGGCTTGGAGGAAGTACAACTAACTAGCATCCTCATTGACAGGAGAAAGCAAGCACATTGACTTGTGCCCTTTATGTATTGATGCTTTAGCTGAGTAAATTAAGATGTACAGGGGAAAAGCAAAGAGCACTAGAAGCAGGTATATGACCCAGAAAAGCACAGTAGCAATTTTATATCTTCTTCAGTCTTCCTGAAATGTGATTATAGTTGACCTTTAAATCTAGTAGATCAACGAATCAATTCTGCTGGAACAACCCTGTACGTGTGATCTAAGAGCATACCCACACTTAAGCTTCCAATGGCTGCCTTGGCGAAGTCATTTTATTTTGCTGTAAAAGTTACTAAGATTTGTCTCCATTGATTTTACTTGCAAGAAAAACACAACATCAGAACTGCAGCATCAGCAGACACTAAAGGTCTCAGCTTCTTGCAGGATGAATGCAATATCAATAGTTATTAGGATGTATTCATACAAGATACACAAGAGGGATAGAAAGAAGATGCTAGTAATCTCACTTAATCCTAATGCAGCCCCAAGTCAGGCTCTTCAGGCTGTGGGAAAAAAAATACACAAGGAAAAAGATAAACACTCTACAGTATTTGCCAAGCAAAATGCTGAATTTGGAACTGCAAACATCTTTAACAGTTCTTTAAGTAGTAAAGCTTTCGTGTCATGTTAGATGTTAGTTCTATTTCAGCTGATAAATTGTGCTTTAACAAAATAGCCCAAAAGAGGCTTCTGGACGGTGTTTGTCCTTAGTGGGCTCAGAACTGAGACCAGCACCCACCAGTGATCCTGCTCTGTGCAGCTGTCTCTCGGATTTCTCAGAGTAATTACTCCATAGCACAATTGTATGGAGGGAGAAAGAGAGACGTGCATAACACAGCAATGTGGGAAACCTCACCCAGCAACCTAAGGACAGTGGAAAGAAGAGGGAGTACAACTCCAGAGTCCCTCCAGTTCCACTATAAATCTGACAACACTTCCACTCCGGAAACCTTCACCTTCCTCCTCAGAAATAGTTTGAACTGTCCACACGCGGTATTGTCACACGCTTTTGTTCACAGTCAACCACATAGCAAGTTCTTTAATGCAGAAAGTCATTAACTCCATATTACCTGCTACGGTGTCCAAAAGAACCTGAAAACTAGAAATGAAAGCTTGCACTTTATGAGGCACAAGAGAACTTACAGACGTGATCAGCTCTGTGATCTATGAAATTTCTACAAACAGTTTTGGAAGACGCACCAAACAGTGCAGCCAACCCCCCCAAAAAAAGATGGCACTGAGCAAACTGAAAATGCTACACTGAAAATTCTGAAAATAAAAGATTAGACTCCAGAGTAAAACTGAACCATAAGGCGAGCCAGAGAACTTGTGAAGCCTAAGTGCAGAGACAACTGCAGAGAAAACTCTAAATAGAACCTAACTGAAAGCATATGGGTAGGGCAGGGAACGTCGGAATAAAAATCTAACTAATGGTAAAACACACAGGGATGTTTTTTCTTCAAGTCATGTAGGAAGAGAAACATATATCCAGCCTCATTGAGAGATAACCTCAGGGGGAGGAGGCAGCTATTTTTCTTTTAACTGCAGCTTACTTGGTACAACTGACATTTTCTCTGAATGAAGAATTCTTTTAACGTAAAGAAAAGCCAACTTCTGAAATGACATAGAGCCCAGTAACACTGCAGTAGTTGAGAATGTCATGAGTTCCATCAAAAAAACCTGTTTTGCAGAGATTAGGAACAGCTGTTTCAAACTGAATTAGACTAAAACTGGAAACAAGCTGTCAAGACCCAAAAAAATAATATATACATAAAATAATATATTTGATTCAGCTGTTTTATCATGGTGGTCAGCCAAAAGAGAGAAATAAAGTAACATTCTGAGATTCCAGACGTTGTCACAAAGACTTTCTCACTTTTAACACTCTTTATGTAGATTTATTCCTTTGAGCATTTGGAATAGGAAAAATGTCAAACAGCTCATATCACAGATTCTTGAATATTTTCAAACCATGGGTAGCTTAAAACAGTTTAAAGACACCTGAAGACTCTTTCTGTTTTAGTCTATATTCTCTACATCTTCTATAGCAGTAACAGGATACTGTTACAAGGAAAATGTACTCAATTGCTGTTGACATGGAAAGATTAAAATAATTCACTTTAATTCGCCACTTGTGAGTAACAGTACATGCATACAGCTCCTTTTTGTGCATGCTTGCAGATCCTGGGAGGCTTTTAGTGGGTATTTTCAATATCGATTTCCACAGGAACTGTAGTTTCATATAATGAGAAGTAAATGCATCTATTTTGGAATACACTGTAAAATGTCACATCTAGATAACAATTCCTTTGTGTCTAATGGCCCATGCAGCGTACAGAGCACCTCTTGTACTGTGCCACTGTCAGTTATAGAAGCTTAGGGAATCCAAATACAACCACCAAATTCATCAAGACTGGTGCTCGTTTGAATAGAACTATTTGTTCCAAAGAGCAACTCTGAACATCAAAGGTCCCTGTGATTTTATTCCATGCTGCAAGATGTAACCATTGCACTCCGCTTTCCAACTAAATACAAAGTAATCTTGAAAATACCCTTAACATTTCAACATGTCCGTTACTTTTCATAATAATGATAGACACTAATTTTCCCCAATAAGTAAATTAGTTATTCATGTCAGCTTCTCAGTATATTTCCTATTGAATAGGAGGAATCTGGGAACAAATTAACTCACGAGCATATAAAAATGTGCATGCTCCAAACCCCACATTTTTAACCCACTAAGACACCAAACAAGGGCACAACTGCAGTCTTGCTCCACATCAGCTTTCGGACTGCTCGAGGTATTAAACCAGAGTATTTAAGTGCTCAGAAACTTAGTGGAGCACCACAGCATGATCGAACACTTCATACTGCTCAGGGTACATAAACATTTGATCTCTCTGTGAAAAGATCAAAAATGTTAAAGGGCAGCACCTGCTAGTATCAATCAGCTTTCATTAAATCTTATAGTAATTCAGAGGACACTTCTTTGTAGGATACTGTAACTGAACAAACAACAGTGGCTACAAGATTTTGCTCACGGGTTTTTTTAAGTGGAAACTTTACATCCAGGCATTTAAAATTAGATAAAATGAACGGCTATACATGTTTGGGCTAATCTTGTATTGGCAGAGAAAGTGATAACATGTACTGATTAAGTCATCTTTATCTCCAGAACCTCAGGATTTTACAGCTCTGATCGATTTAAATGCTAGTTCTCACCAAGAACGATGTACCAACAACAAATGGAGTTCAGAGTTAAGTAGCTCTGAATGCAATGTTCATATTCTTGTCTCTACTCTACACTCCTACTGGCCCTCAAACCTGCCTATGGCACTACTCAAACTCCTAGGACAGCCAAGATATATTTCTGCAACTACAGGACAACTCTGACAGTCAGCCATAAAGTTATATAGGCTACAGTTCTTATTACCACGTTTAGAATATTGTTTTTACCACATTTCTACTCCCAGCTCACTCAAGACAAAAGAGCATAATTACAGCGAGTATGGGTGAAGTACAAACTCCAAGCCCATTTCTCAAGAGGCAGCATTTTATATCAGAAGCAGTCTTGGTTTTCTGCAGAAGAGTCATTCATCAGAGCTCCTGTAGAAAGCAGAACCTCAAATTCAAGTACCCCAAAATGCTGGGTCAGATAATCAGCCAGACCTGAAACAAAGTTCATCTCTAAATCCAAACAATTATTTCCAGAAGACGGTAAAATAACCACATCTACTGTAAAGTGCGGGCTTCCTTAACAGCTCGCTTAATATTATTAGTGAAATCCTACAGCTTTGGGGAGAACAGGTAGCTTGTTCCAAATCATTAACCAAAATTTTATTTTATAACAGGAATATTTTGGAAAGAGCAAATTTGCTCTAAAGGATCATTTGAGACCAACTGCACCTCTTTTTCACTACACCTCTACTTCCAAAGCAAAAACCAGTAACAGATGTGGACACAAACAGTACTGATGTCATGGTCTGTCATTTCTTATTCACATTCTTCAATTGCCACGGCATCAGAGCCACAAAGCGCCACAACTCCTGCAGGGCAGGATTATTCTTTCCTGCCAGGAAAACACAAACCAAGGCGTATTGATCCCAAGAGGCAAGAGATTCAAGAGTCACTACAGACCTTCCGGGCTACACCCATTCAACACCAGCAGCTCAGAATTAACTACTGCTGAATATAAAACCACTGCCACATTTTTGCTAAAAGTACATTTCCATGAAGCAGTAGCCCAGTGGTCTGAACCGCACTTTGATTACACACAACTCCTTACACAGATTATTTTCCATTTTATTAGCTTTTAGGTGATTTCCGTGTTTTGCAGCCCAGTTATCAACAGTATCTGATTAAGATACAATGGGGAAGAATTGAATATTGCTTATATGCAATTCTAACAATTAAATCACTCTGAACTCTCTGAGCAGGCCAACATTAGTAAGTCCAAAAGAGAATTCCAAGAAAGATTAAAAAGATAAGCACACTACTGTATTAAAAAAAAACCAAATAACAGTCACACAAAAAGACCAGACAACAACAGTAGAGAGCAGCAGGGTGACATCATTAAATTTTCCATTTTATTTGATTTCCTCTACGAGCCATAAAAAAAATAAAAATCTTTTCCACATAAAGAATACCAAAGGGATGTTTATCAGTTATTTTATATTAGCGTTCATTTTCCTTGAATGCCCTTCATATGAAGGTCCCCAAACGCTTTACAACATATTTAATTTGCCTCAAACAAAGTGAAATACAGCTTCGAGTCTCTAAAAACATCCTCTGTGCTTTCATGGTGGACACCATCAATGAGAAGGTAAGTCAGGCTTTCATCACCAGCAACAAGTCAGCCTGAGCCACCAAGAGCAGTGATAGCAGACAAACATGACGTTCAAAGGAGTTCTGGGTCTGAGGGTTTCTTACAATGCTTCCCTTGTTCTGCAGTCTCACATATTTTTCAATTAATCCCTAGACAACATGGATTTCCAATTATACTTTGTTGGATTTCTCAATGTTTAAAAGTAAAGCCTTTTCTTCTTATCTAATGGTTGTACCTCAACTCATTCATCTCTGTGCTGCATTCCTGTGCCTGTGCACGGGTTATTTTGATTCAAAGTCTGTTATTAATACAAAGCAATGCAGTTTTAACCCATTTGGTTGATGGACACATTATGCAGCTTAGAAAGGGAAAGGGAAAGTGATCACTAACTACAAACTACATAATCCAGCTACCCAACATCAACTATATGAAGAGTTCTTGCAGAGGAAAAAGGAATTAGGGGAGGAAGAACCAGGAGTGAGCAGGTTAAAACAAAACATCAATCATTTCCATTGTGAAATAGGCCAACTGCTAGAACACTAATACTTATCAAAGGAACAAGGAGAAAAAAACCACTCATTAGCAAATAAAGGTGTTGCAAAGCATTAAATAATTCCCTCCAGCTGACAAGGGGGCTGTGATTTATAATACCATGTATTGATATATCACTTCCTATAATTAGGAAAAGTGAGACTGGTACTGCATACAGCACTATTTTAATCAGAGCCTTGAAAAATACTGTTGAATAACAATAAACACCAGGCACAACAATAGAAAAATACCATGCCAGGCTCTCTGGCTGCTTCAGTCTGAAACCAAGTATTCTAACAAAATCCAGTCAGAAAGGCAAATTGTGCTTGGACACAAATAACTTTATCTCACAATAGCAACCTAGTGTGAATTATAGCTATAACAATTCTGGGAAAATCATAGATATAAAACATTCAAACCACATAACAAGCAAGCCAGAATAAAAAGCTTATTATTTCTCGTATCTTTAAGCAGCAAGATACTCATCATCACTCTTCTCTTCCTGAAGTAGCAAACTAACCTCAGTCCACTAAATCGTCAAAGAAATCCAACTAACCTCCTTACTGGCAGAAGGCAGCGTATGTAGCAAATTCTCACGTGCCGTAGCGCCTTTCCGGTAGTGCAATGGAAAAAAATCAGTAATATTCATGTACTTTTGTTCCAATTAGGTGTCAAACTCACTTTTACAGTTATGCAGGGTAACAATTTAAAGTTAAGATAGCCCTCGGTTGGACTTTTGTTCAAAATCAGCATAGGAATCACAGGCAAAAAACCATAAGAATCCAAGACTTCAAGATTCCAGAGACTCCAAGTGGAGGAAGGAAGATGTATCCTCCAGAGAGACAGACATAACCCATGTTATCCACCCCGATGCCCCAGTTGCTGTGTTAGGCAGGATCTCTAGGGAGAAAAAAACCCACCCAACATCAGTAGCTGGTGATTCTGCCTTTACTTTTACTGCCGCTGTTATTACAAGAGCTCTGTTTTCATTACAGTTTTCATCACTTTCACCATTTTTCCCTCTCACGACATTATTTTTTTTTCCACCTATCATTGAATAGCTCAGAGACATTCAGAAGGTCCCACCTTTTTCCTTCTTCAGTAAGGTATACTTAAACTATAGTAATTGCTACCCCACCCCCTCACATTTTGGTACAAGCATTTTTTTTCTCATCCTAGCTTTTCCAGTGCATTTTCCCCACCCTCCCATCACTGTAACATCAAGGATAATTTGCACCCTTCCTGAATTTGCCACTCCTGCCATTGCTGGTCACAAAAATCAACCCTGAAATAATAGAAGTGAATATTCTCCAGGCAGAGAGCTGAGCAATAATTAATAACTACAGCAGTTGGAAGCAGAGAGGTAACCACCTGTTTCCTAGTCACACTAAAACAAAAAAGAACATTAATGTAATTCTGAACAGCAAGGGCATTTCACCAAAACACTTGCCTAAAATTGCACAAAATTAAAAGCCCATAAAGGGCATTTTTCCAGCCTCCCAGGCAAACAGTATTAGTCACGAGCTGTAGAATACTTGGCATCTACAGAGCATTTCTGTCCAAAGAACCCAATGCACCTGAGACACATTTAGGCTAGAAACTCTCCCAAGAAGTAGGTTAAGTATTATTATCCTATTTTACCCGTAAGAAAAATGAGACATAGGAAAAATAACGCATCCTGCTCAAGGTTACAACAAAAATTAATAAGTAAAGTAAGAACAGAATCCAAGTGGCCCAGCTCCTATTTTGTGCCCCGTGTAGAAGAAAACACCAGTTCATGCATCATTCATTTCTCCAGTAATAGGAATACAAACTCCCATGGCTTATCCACACAGGAAAGGAGCTTGCAGCCAGTAATCCCTAAGCACCTTTCTGCTTCAGCTCCCTCTATGAAGCGCTGATTCTGCTCTTACAAAGCAGATTAAAATGTGCTTTTCAGAGTGCAGCAGAAATACCCTTGTAGGAACTCGTCACTTTGCTTCAATTCAAATCTTATTTTACTTTGTTATTTGTTCTCTTGTGTAAGCAAATCAAGGGATTTTGTCACTCCAGATCTCTTCTTTATGTAACTTCTTCAGAGCTCCTGCTCACTGAGAGTACCAGTAACTCCAGCTGTACCACTAACCCTTCCACTCTTACCCAGCAGACATTGGTGATGCTCAAAAGCGACCTCCAGAAGCACTGGGCAAGCAGCTGATCTTAGTAGAAAAAGCTGGATCTCCATGCAACAGTATGTCCCAGTATTCCAACACAGCATTTTTGTAAGGAAGAAGTCCTGAAAGGACAAAATATTGGCCATCTGCCTGAAGTTCCACTGAACTGCCAACATAATAATTCAGTTACGTTGTCCGTGCTACTGTAAAACTACATTAAACTCAAAATGTTTGAGCACATCTAAAATTTAAAATTAATGTTCCTTGGAATGAACACTTCGTTTTAAATCAAGTTGAACAAAAAAAAATTACTTCAACACTGTTCCTCTACCACCGTGATTAACATTTAATGTCATTTATTGTCATTAAACTCAATATTTGTGTCTAATCGATACTAAGCTACCAAGGGCAGTCATAACAAGTCTGGACTTTCTCTACAGGCTCTATTGATTTCTTTTTTTGAGACCTACAACAAACACAATTTATACAAATAATTTATCAGGGAACACATCACAATAATTTAATAAACAAAAAAATATATATTCCTTTTCTCTTTTGTCATGTGATAGAAAATCATTTTAACTCATTAATCCTAATGACCTCAACAGCTCAGTTTTAAACTTGCGTAAAAACAAGAGGAACCTATGAAGTAACAAATTTAAATGCAAATATTTTTAGTCAATTTCAACATACAGATCAACAGGTTGTTTATTTTCATTTTGTATTTGCAAGCCTATTATTTTTAAATAAATTTATGACAACTCCTGTCCAGCTTTGTTTACAATATACTGATATTGTAAAGGTTATACAAGTTGCCAAAAATCTTCTTTTCATAGACGAGTAAATTAAATTTAATCTAAATCCTATTCACTCAGAGTGTCATCAAATCAGAAAAGTTGATTTTTTTTTGCTTTCTGCTTGTAGTGGTAGGTAAGAGCCTTCAGAAACAGATGGTGACCATGTTTTTTAAGTACCATCTCATGATGACAAAACACCACCACCCCTATACACCTACCCACAGAGGTTCAAACTACAGAAATGCTGGAGTTGCAGTAGAGCAAACAGACAAATGCAGCTCTGGAAACAGTAGAGCAGGCAACGCTGCTCTTGGTGGAGTGACAAATGGAGTCTCGAGCAGGTGATGGGATTTTAATTTTTTTCCTTGACAAAACTGAAAAGGAGGAGTAAGAAAAATTATCAAGTAGACCTAAATACTGTTCCATGGCCCAGTGCATCCCACAGTCAAAGTAATGTACTTGTATGACTTCTACTGATATACAGAAGAAGCCAAAGCAAAGAAAAAAACCCAACATTTCACTCTCACTTACAAAAAGATTGACTTAAACTTGCTGTGTTTTTCAGCAATAGCTTGTGAGTTCTATTAAACACCTGGAAAATTAAAGTTCCTTTACAGCTGCAGGTGTATGTAATTAATGCATTTGACAAGTTGTTGTGTTCCCAAACAGCTGCTTCCATTATATGGACAACTTTACCATCTGCAAAACTACTGGGTAAACTACAGTAAGTAAATATCAGGAGAGCAGGTGCTAATAAACAACAAGAGCTGCCAAGATAACACACTTCTATATGGAAAGTTTTGATTTTTCCCACTATACTTTTCTGTACCCCTGCAGCAGGCAAACTTAGGATACTCAGAAACAGAGGAACCAGTGTTGCGACTCACGGAAGGAGCAAAATAGGGTTTGGAGCAAACACCTCTGAAATCACAATTAAATGCAATTCATCTTTACTGCACGAAGCCACAGAGTTCGGTCAGTAACTGTGCACCTAATTGTGAGTTTCCTCATAATACATAAACAGCTACACAGATCAAAAGTGGTAAAGAAAACAAGTTGACAAGTGTCAGGTCAGGTTACTCTCCTATGCTAACATTCATATCTTAAACAAAACTATTTACACTTGTGAGTATGATCTTCACTACACTTTACCTAGCTAGCACGGATACTTAACCCAAAAAGCTCGTCCCTGCATCCAAGTTCAGATCAAAATTTGGTATTTGCTTGACCCAGCATCAGAACAAAGCTGCAGACATAAATAAATAACAGCTTTAACAACCAGTATCTCATGAACCACAGGGAATTCATACACCAAAAAGAGAACCAATTTGGTAGTATTGTGCTTTACAGTGTCATGTGGTTTACAGTATTTGGAAGGCTAGTGCCACTGTATTCTTTAAAAACTAGCAGAGAATATCATTTCCAAAGCAGAAATATTGATATAGGCACACAGGCTATCATCTAGGACAGCTTTTGAAATGCAGGGGTTTTGGTTTTTTTTTTTGTTGTTTGGGTTTTTGGTGATTTGGTTTCTTTTTTTAAGAATTACCATTTCAGGCCTCTAACTGTTTATCCAGTTTTACATGAAAAATAGCGCAGAAAGCTCCATTCATCCTCCCCTGGCAGCCACGCAGCGATCCCGGCCATCAGTAATGCATGAACAACCAAACAGGGAGGAAAAGACCTTAGCTCAGCTCATCAAAAATACAGGCAAGGCTGCCCCAAAGGGGTCACAAATTAAAAATTAAATGTGGACAGACCTAAAGCGTATTGACACATCCCCACATTTAAATCCTCCCTTTGAACATCAGCAACATAGTAAGAACAGAAGGTGGCCAAAAGATGGAAAGAAATAACACTTACTCCAGAAATGTATTCAGCACTTAAGAATTCAGCAGCAGAGTATGAGCATCACAAGGGTCCCTGCTGCTAATGGCAAAACCAGCAGCTAATACCTCACACACGTGACATTTCTGCTGGTAGAAATAGGGGCAACCTATCCATGCCTGCTAGTTCTTACAAACCCTGGCAAGGATGCTATCAAAGTTCAGAAGTAGCATTAGGTAGAAAGTAGCTATTTAGATACAATCTAAACAGTATGTTTTATTTCAGCTGTAAAACAAAACTAAGAGATAAAAGAAAAAAAAAGTATATTGTTTTTCTCCTGGGACATTTATGGCTATAAGTGCACCAGAGGCTAAAACTTTCTGCTTTCTGAAACCTGAATCCAGTATTATAAAAACCTGCTCGCCAAAGCTCTGTAAAGCTACAAGTTAATAAAAAACTCCATTAGGACAAATCTGCCAAAGCTATTTCATTATCAACTGAGTTGACTCTGCTAATGACCTAAAGAAGTCATTAAGTGAAGAATTAACCGTATTACAAGTTTAGCAGTTTTTATGTATACGTGTCAGATGGGGTTTTTTTTCTGAAAGCAGCAAATTAATTATTTTTCTTCAGTGCCAATAATTTGCTGCTAACAGCAGCAAACACAAGCAAATAGAAATCATTTTCTCAATGAAGAAATTTCTACTTAAAAATCCTTCCTGTCCCTCATTTCCCAACCACACTACATTTCTATCAACACTAAATTCTGCTGTTTAGACACTAACACTTATTCATATTCTTTGACTTTACAAACATTAATGTTGCATTCACACGAAAATTACTGTAGCATTCTATTTTTAACTTGGAATAATATTAGACTGGTTCACCCAAATGTGTAAGAAAAATTTGCGTATGAAGTACTTGTGCAGTCTGAAAGCCTTCCTTGCTTGCATATTGCAATAAATAATTTAAAGTAGAAATGTTCCTTTTAATGCCCTAAATATTTTCAGATTTATTATTCTTGTTACTCCTGTTGTCTTGTATAAGGCTGTTGGAAGCTACAACTCTGGAATCTCTCACTACAAACAACTATCATAACAGAAATGAATCCATCTTTACATTTTGTTACAGCTCACTAGTATTGCAAAAAAAAAAAATTAAGAAAGTTTTTAAGTATTTGTTTAAATATTTCTATAAAAAGTAATAAGCATGCTCAAAAGCACGCTCATTTCCTCAAAAAAAAAAATCAGGTTAGGAACAGGCAACCTGAAACATAACGGTGCTCAGAGAGAGTCCAATAATAACTGCAATAATGCAATGTTTACCTGTTTAATAAAATCAGATGTGAGGTAAGGAACATTTTTGACCCACGAGCAGACTATGTTCAGAACAAAGAAAGAAAGATCCAATTTCTGTCCCTAGATATATTCAGCATGCAGGTTTGTGCTGATGAAAAAGAAGCTTCTTTCAACAAGAGCAATTTTACCCTTGAAAGGACGTTCAGGTACATATTTTGCTCCTCAATTTCATAAAAAAACTCAGCAATTTCAACAGTCTCAAACTCTCAGAAGTCCATTATGACAAAGCAAACATTCTGCAGGAATACTCAACTAAATTACACTGACGTGTTCCATTACCTTATTTGACCATTTGTAGGCTTGAAGAAGTTGACTGTAAAGTGGTGTTTTGTCCTGAACAGGATCGAGGCTCAGCAACCCACTATTGTGCAAGGGGTGGTTCTCGGATGGTTTACCAACCAGGTTGCTCAGACGCTCCAGTTCACTGAAAGAAAACAGAATTGCATTTTATTAAAGTCAGCTCTGAAGACTCCTGAATGTTACATACTACTCTTGAACTTCAGGTCTTCCACTAAATTAAAAGTGGGATTCGGAACCTTCAGAGGCCAACTTCTTAAAATCTCAATTTGCATTTAATGAAGGTTACAACAATAAATGCCAACAAGCAAGGAACTGACAGCCGAGACTACCACGAAATTCTCCTTCATAAATCCTCATTCCTTCAAGTTTCCATGGCCTACATGCTTTCTAAGCCTCTAGTGCTGTGAGCATTCAAGAACGTGCTTAATATTTCTTGACAAAAGAATAGACTAAAATACATATGAATGGACACAGTAACTAAAGAATTCTTGAACAAGGATCCCAGTCAATACTTTTGCAACAGGAACAGAAGTCCACTCAGTACACCCTGGAGAATTTCCTTACTACTGGAAATCTGCGCTTTCCAAACATGTAACAGAATCTATAACACTTGGAAGCTACATAAATCACAATATTTGGGGCAGTTATGTTTCAAAAAAGATAAATTAAATATACTCCAAAATACTCTTAAAGAGAATCCAAGAGTATGTAGCTGAACCCAGCAGTCTTCCAGCAGGATCCGTGTGGACCATGGGTGGACTTGATGATCTTGAAGGTCTTTTCCAAGCTAGTGACTCTGTGACCATTGACCTCAACAGCTGGTGCCCATTCATGTGAAACATGTCAGCTGTACTAAGCAACCATACTTACAGAATCATAGAATGGATTGGGTTGGAAGGGACCTTAAAGCCCATCCAGTTTCACTCCCTGCCATGGGCAGGGACACCTCCCACTGGATCAGGAGCTCCAAGCCCCATCCAGCCTGGCCTTGAACTCCTCCAGGGATGGGGCAGCCACCACTGCTCTGGGCAACCTGGGCCAGTGTCTCCCCACCCTCAGAGGAAACCATTTTTTCCTAAAATCTCGTCTCAGTCTTGCCTCTTTCAGTTTAAAATCATTCCCCCTCGACCTATCTCAGCTCTCCCTGATCAAGAACCCCTCCTCAGCTTTTCTGGAGCTCCTTTCGGCACTGGAAGCTGCTCTAACATCTCCCTGGAGCCTTCTCCAGGCTGAACAACCCCAACTTTCTCAGCCTGGCCTCAGACGGGAGGTGCTCCAGCCTTCGGATCATCACTTAGTTTCCATCCTTACAAGTTTTAGTTATAAAATGCTCATTCTTGACCTACTTGGATGTTACTGAACAGTCAGGGCCTAAAAAGCATGTTTATTTTGAATGACTTTTAATAGAAAACCTCGGGGGAAAAAAACAAACAAATCCAGGAAAATCTCCCTGAAACCAAAAGCAGCCACCGTACCAACGCGATCCCTTTCTTTAATACAAAACAAGAACAAAACGCAGGTAAACGAGCCATCCCCTCACCCCTCTGGGGGCTCGAGAAAGAAAAAGCATGGAAGGGGAAGGCGCAGGATGCTGCATGGGGGGCAAGCCGGCACGTTTTCGCGTTTCTTTGCTTGATGCTTCCCCGAGAAGCGGGGCCAGGCCCGGGGATCCCCGCCCGCAGCCCGAGGAGTGAGGGGGGAAGCGGCCCCGGGGCCGGCGCTCACCTCAGGTCGCGGCTGACGGAGTGCAGGCTCTCCTGGAAAGCGGCCACGAAACCCTTCTCGCGGCCCTCCAGCGTCTCCTTGTTCCGCATCCCATCCTTCAGGCAGTCGAAGACCCTCGTGACGCTGGAGCGCAGAGCCTGGATGGCGGCGATGGCCTGCGAGAAGGCCTCCAGGTTCACCCCGGGGCTCAGCACCCCCTCCGCCATCTTGGCGGGCCCGGGACAGACCCCGCCCTCCCCGGGGCGCGCGGAGCACGCTGGGAAATGTAGTCCTGGCCCTGACCTGTCCCCGTCCAGCGCTGTACGAGGCGCGGCGGCCGCGGGGCACGCTGGGAAATGTAGTCCCGGTTCCCGCCTACGGGGGGTCTCGGGGCCAACAGCCGCGGGGCCCGCTGGGAAATGTAGTCCTGGCTCTTCCGGGTGGGCTGCCCGGGCTGGGGAGGGGATGCCCGGCACAACAACTCGTTTTTAAGCCTCTTATCCCCTCGCTTTTATCCTTCAGCGAAAGCCACGCGCCCTGTGCCCACCGCCTGTGAAAGAGCAGCCAGGGAGATCACAGAATCATGGAATGGTTTGGGTTGGAAGGGACCTCCATCCCATCCAGTCCCCTGCCACGGGCAGGGACACCTCCCACGGCATCAGGGGGGCTCCAAGCCCCATCCAGCCTGCCCCTGAACCCCTCCAGGGATGGAGTGTCCAGCCCTGGGCAACCCGTGCCAGTGCCTCACCATCCTCAAGAGCTGTTCTGGGATGCGCATCCCTAAAACACCTCTCTTCTCTTCCTCGGAATAATTTGTTCCAGTCCAATTCTTTTCTTCTGCTTTCCTGTGCTGTGCATCATTCTCTGCTCATAACAGAGGGCATAGTCCTTCCTCTGGATGCTCTTAGTGGATTTTTCCAGGGATAGAGACAGAAATGAAACTATTTAGAATAAGAATCCAGAGCCTGTGTCTCGCTGCAAGTGTGCTTAGCTTTAAGCAGGCAAGAACACTTCCATGAACCTTATGCTCATGGAATCATAGAATGGTTTGGGCTGGAAGGGACCTCAAAGCCCATCCAGTCCCAGCCCTGCCATGGGCAGTGACATCTCCCACTGGATCAGGGGCTCCAAGCCCCATCCAACCTGGCCTTGAATCCCTCCAGGGATGGCCAACCTGGGCCAGGGCCTCCCCACCATCATAGCAAAACATTTCTTCCTACTGCCTAATCTAAATCTCCCCTCTTTCAGCTTACACTGTCCCCCTCATCCTATCCGTGCTCTCCTTGACCAAGAGCTCCTCCCCAGCTTTCCTGAAACCCCTTTCAGCACTGGAAGCTGCTCTAATATCTCCCTGGAGCCTTATGGTTCATGCCTCAGTCGTGATTGCTGCTGACATCAACAGAACAAAGACCCAGCCTCCATTAGTGAAGATTTGCAAAGAACATCACAGTTTGAGAGTGCTGTCATGGCAAGAAGTAGTGCTAGTTGTATTTTGTAGGGGCTGCTTATGCTTCCAATGCCACTGCCAGCCACTTTCACCCTTAGAGTGCAGCTAAAATAAACAGAGCTAAAACAAATGAAGTACTGCACAGACCACCAGTCACTGCACCCAGAGTAAATTGCAGCACAGAGGTGGTGGTTTTGTTTTCTCAGTTTCTAAAGTAAATACCAACCTCTTTCATAAAGGTATTAAATAAATTCAGTACAGACAATCCACACAGTCAGGTCCTTTAGTCAAGGGGTTTTTTTTTTAACATGTAAAATGGAAATGTATACGACAAGGACCAGCAGAGATGTCACTGGCCAAGTGAAGCGAGGCTTCGCCCTCCACTCAGTGACATGTTCCTGTCTATCATGCAGAGGGTTCTGAAAATTGCATCCAATCAATTCAACGTTCCCAGACAACATAGAATCATAGAATTATAGAATAACCAAGTTGGAAGAGACCCACCGGATCTTCGAGTCCAACCATTCCTATCAAACACTAAACCATGTCCCTCAGCAACTCGTCCACCCGTGCCTTAAACAAATAGGTGAAACCCTATTACTGAGCATGAAGAATGAGAAAATTAAAAGGCTGCGGTTCTTCTGCTCTTGAGCTTAGTAATGCTTTTGTATCTAAGTGTAGAGGTAAAGCAATCCTGGAAGCAACATGGTCTGAAGCAATGTAGGTCAGCCCACATAACCAGTGAAATACATAATGGTGCACTTCAAAGAATCAGCAGTGGACTGAGCACGCTTAATAAGGCAAATACGAGCAAGACAGGAATAGTTCTTAATATAATAAAGTATTGAATCAAGGAATAGCAGCCAGGGGCAGAAAGAACAGGGTTATCTCAGTCAGACTGTGAAGTTAACTAATATTTTACAGATGCATAAACTGTTCATGTTAGACATAAACCACCTTTCTTTGGACCATAATAATTTTCTCAAGAAGATACTATGTTATTATAAGGGAATACTCATAGGCTGAAAGATCCTTCCTGCATGGCATTACTCTTTTTTCCTCTCATTGCAAAGTTCAGATGCTGGGTGTACATTGCAGATGTCTGTGGATTCTTCTATATGCTATCCCTTGGAAATGGATGATTCTTTTCCATTTCTTCCCCTCTGATGTAAGATATATTACTTTCAAACTTATGCTTTCAGCTGTTAATATAGGGGTGTTTTGGTTTTGTGCCCAAGTACAAGGATTTCTGATTTTACATCCTACCTGGAACAGTAAAATGGCTTGACAGTTGTTTTACTGGTTTTTAAACTGCAAAACATGTCAAAACAGTGGCCTGGATACAAACCCATAAATGTATGAGGAACCATTTGGAACTTACCCCTAAAGAATGAAGAGAACACCGCAGCTTTGGCTTGGAAACTCAAAGGAGGACAATATTCACATTTTTTGCTTTAGGGATCTGCTTTCCTTGCATACTTAAGGAGCCAAGTTCTCCTGAATAGACAATAGGCAAGAACTCTGTTGACTCCTGGGGATTTAAGGCAGATTCTGCTTCAACATTTAAGGATAATGGTTAAAGAAGAGAGCAGGAGATCCTGTTCCTCGTACTTCTCCTCAATCTGTTTTGCCACACCTAAATGGAAAAGACTACCTAATTTAGGGTGCTCATTTGTAGGGCATTGCCTTGCCTAAATTGCTCATTGCTTTCTTCTAAGCAATATTCCTTAAGCGGCTGCTTGCCCAAACCAAGGCAATGTGCTAATTCATTTTCGTTGTAGGTGTATTGTAAATGGGCATTATGGATATAAAATAAGTGAAACCAAGATATCTCCAAGGTGCCGATAAAAAACCTTTGGCCTTGAAATCATGAGTAAAACATAAAAGCAAGAATCCAGCATCCACAAATCTTACTGTCTGACAGCTATTGAGTGGGCTCCTTCAAATTATTTGGGTGGCCCAATGTGGACAAATGTCCCTGGAGGTGTTTAAGGGACGGGTGGATGAGGTGCTGAGGGGCATGTTTTAGTGTTTGATAGGAATAGTTGGACTCGATGATCCAG
The DNA here is from genome assembly GCF_032191515.1 of Phaenicophaeus curvirostris. NCBI lineage: Eukaryota > Metazoa > Chordata > Aves > Cuculiformes > Cuculidae > Phaenicophaeus > Phaenicophaeus curvirostris. The sequence goes on from NC_091411.1 coordinate 8,490,726, forward strand.
TGTGTCTCTTCCAACCTGGTTATTCTATGATTCTATGACAGATATCAACATCTGAGCAAGCATCAGAACTAATATCTTTTGTTATCTCCACCAGAAGTTCAAGAACTTGGTGATCTCCCTCCAGAAAAAGATCACATTTAAAGTATCTGGGTTATATCCACAATGCACAACGCGGTGTCATGTAGAGAGATGCAAACTGCAACTGCAGTGCTGGAAGCAGCCTGCTCTGTTAGTTCAGCATTCTGACCAGACTAATAAACCCTGCCTCTCGGCGTTGCTAATGAGCTCTGGCAGACCCCTGTGCTAACACAGTGATACTACAGCTAGCCCAGTTATCTCCACACAGTGCTGCACTGTGCCGAGTAGACAGACTAGGAGATGAAATAGAGAAGACTGCAGTGAACTGCCAGTTCTGGATCTGTTCTGTGGCTAAAGAGAGAATTTCATTTTGGGTGCTGTCAGTCTCGTAATGTACATAAGCTCTGAACTCAGAGAGAAAGAAGTGGGGGAAAGTAAGAATCCAACCTGGCATCACTTGCAGCTTGACAAGAGCAGTGCAGTTCTCTTCAGAAGCAGAAACTTGACTGGGGAGCAAGTAATTAAGAGGAACCTTTCCCAGCAAAGTACGCTATGGCAGTATTACTCAAATTGCAGCTACTAAGAACCAAGTGGGCTGTAATTAATCAGCAACATCAAAGAAAAGGGTTGATTTCAGAATCCTTGCAGGCATACTGTAAACAATTTGTTAGGGAAGAAAGTGCCCAATTAGAAATGCATTCTCATTTAAGAGAAATTAATTTTGTTGTCAGGAGAGACAACTAATGGCGACTATTTTATTTCATACCGAGAGCAGATAATCTCTCATGAAATGTCTGGACAGGACTCAACATTTGGAATAACTGACATCATAAGGAACTATCTTTATCTTCCTCTGAGGCAGATAAATGCTGGTATTTGTTCTGGGCTGATATTCATCAGCAAGTCCTCTTTATTTCTTCATACTTCATTGCTACACTTTTGACAGCACTTCAGATAAATATAATAAACTGATTTTTTTTTGTTATTCAAATAATTGTGGTGCTCAGTAATGCAATTGGTAAGGTATTCTTGCTATTTTACGTGCCTATTAATTTCTTTTGGGTTTTCAGTCTTGAGGTAGCCACAGAGTTTACTACACGATGCATTATTGAAACAGAAGAGAAGCTGGGGGGTTATCGACTGATATTTGAGGCTTCTGCCAAGAGAAGGGAACGTGTCCTGCCTCCTTTTAGACAAGGTTGGAATGCCAAGACATTTTCAGATGTGGGGGAGCCCTCATCTTCAGTGCTAATTCTTCCCTATTGTTCCCTGAATCAGAATCTCCCACTATATCCAACAATAGTGAGTGAAAATCTTATCTGAACGCTCCTGCCAGAAGAAACAGTGAAATAATGAACTGAGCTGACAATGATGTAGTTATCATCAGATTTCCTGTGGGATGAACACAGTTAGCTTAGTATTGTTTCAGACTCTCAGGTGACCTTGCTCATATTCAAAAGGATCTTCCCCCCACATCATGTTGTATGGAAAACAGACCCTGAGGGAGCTGTAGGAACTACAATTTTCAGGTGGCTATTTGTTTCCTTATCTGGAATGTTTTCAGTTTACAGTTATAAAGTGTGCACATCGCACACAGAAAATCCAGCAGGTAACAGATTTGTCTACAGAACCACTAAGGACTGGATGGATTATGACTCTGCGATTCCCCCTCATCTGAGGAAACTGGCACCCTTGATGTCAGTTTTAAGATCGTTCCGAGAGATCTGCTGTTATTCTGGAGTTCCAGGCCCTGGGGAAGACAGCTAAACACCTTATCCCAGCACTGAATTTACATGAGAAGTGGAAGGCAAAATACAAAAAGTAAAGCGTACCCAGCAAAACTCATGCTGTTATTTTATGCATGCAGAATTCTGTCCCAAAATATGTCAAATTTTACTTGCAAAAAGAAAAGGCTGCTGTTTTCTTCTGTGTGTGTGCAATCTGCAGAGAATAACACTCAGCCACTTCTTTTACTTAAACATTCCGTGATCAAGTGTGGAATCTGATGTAAAACCTAATGGGAAGAAAGTATCATTATTTAAAGGCTACATAACTGCTTAAAATTAGAGCTGTGAAGGCATCAAAAAATACCAGAAATCACAGATGGTTTGCAGATAAATCCTCATTGCATTTAGTCCACTCAACGTCTAAAAAAAAACCCCTATGCTTTCGCCTTGATTTTCAGTCTATCTGTTGATGCCTGCTCAAAACATACTTTCTTCAAATTGGGCTTTGTGGTGTGCTCTGTATCCCAATACATTCAGATCCTAGTTACTTTGAAAAATCTGCACAAATACATGTATTTTTAAATGATGCAGTTAAAATTTAATGTATTTTGCACATTTCCAAAATGACAACTATCCTAGGCAGGTTAAATAAGACATTAACAAGGATAAAAAAGTAACAAGGATAAAAAAGTAGCAAGAACAGACAAGTAATTCTGCAATATGCAAGTGGCTGAGACAGAATGACCCACTTACTTCTTCTTGACTATATTGATGACTCTGCAGTATTAGAGTCAGTTAAACTCGTTGTTTTCCATATCCAAAGACTGCAGGATTGGGCTTTTACATAATTCTGGGTTAATTGTGTATTCTGTAATTTAACTAGTTAGAGCCTTTTTGCCTTTTTTAATGCCTAGGCTGTGTTTTCAAATGTTCTGTCCTGGTTTGCTTTGAGGAAAATTCCACTTTATCATGAAGGGCCAGGATTTGGCACAATCATTCCAGCTTCACTGCCTAGCAGCAGTCAGCAGAATTTGCTTGAATACATAATGCTTGGATTCCACTCCTCACCACTTTCTTGCAGAGGTAGGATTTTACAGGAGGCAAAGGGAAGCTTGAAACATAACAGTTATTCAATACATGGTTGAGCACATCCACCAGCTATTGCTCTTCATTGAACAGGCACATGAAAATTTTAGATAGCAGCGTATCCGCTGTTATGACAGTAAATATGATGGAGTTCATGGTACAATCTATGGTATTTCGTCTTGCCAGGAGCCAACGCCAACACACAACTTGGAAAGCTAGAGGCTGCTTTTCCCCAGGCTCCTTAAAAAATCTGACACATTAACAACCACTGAGACAAGTGCAAAGTGTTCTGGAGTTCCTGATTAGTAAATATTCTTTGAGAAAAGTGTAATCTCAGGACAATAAGGCCTGACATGAACCAGATTCAGGCATGACTTTGGCAATCATCAGCTTTATTTCCTCTAAATATGAACACAGCATGCCAAACAGCCACCCTGCCTAACTCCTGAGCTTAGCTTTCCCCCTTCCACCAGCCACTTGCCAGGAGTCATTTGCTCCAGTACTTCTTTGAAAAGCCAAGCTACTTCTCATAACTCTCCATCCTAATTAAGCTACTTGCTGGCTTTTATAATCAACTCTCCATAAACCAATCAATCTCAGCAGGATTCTTAACAGGTGAAACTGGGCTGATCTACCCTTAAAGCACCAGCCATCCTGAGGCTGAGGGGAGACCTCATTGCTCTCTACAACTCCCTGAAAGGAGGGTGTGGAGAGGAGGGAGCTGGGCTCTTCTCCCAAGTGACAGGGGACAGGACGAGAGGGAATGGCCTCAAACTCTGCCAGGGGAGGTTCAGGCTGAACATTAGGAAAAGATTTTTCACAGAAAGGGTGATTGGTCCCTGGCAGAGGCTGCCCAGGGAGGGGGTTGAGTCACCTTCCCTGGAGCGGTTTAAGGGACGGGTGGATGAGGTGCTGAGGGACATGGTTTAGTGTTTGATGGGAATGGTTGGACTCGATGATCCATTGGGTCTTTTCCAACCTGGTGATTCTATGATTCTACCTGCCCTGTTTGGTTGTTGCTCCACCAAGCCCAGCAGACCCAAAAGCAGTGGGACGGAGCATGTCTTGTAGGTGCTGTCCTGCTGCCGTACTGGCAGAGCAGCTAACAGCATCCAAGGGGTAGGAAGGAACCAGAGCCACGTGTGGCATGGTCAGCAGATACAGAATGGATTGGACTTCTTCCAAATGCTATTATCTGAAAAAGACTTTGCTTTATACTTGGGCCAATAAGGTAAAGTGCATCCAGTTAGCTTAGGGAAAGGTCAGAGATATTTTAAAGTAGAGAAAGGCCATCTCTGGCAGCTGTATCCAGTTCAGGGAGATATATTATCCCCAGAGGAATATGAGGAAAAAAATCTTTATTTATTTTATTTCTGCATATTCCACTTACAGTTACCCTGGTGCATGCATGATATGGAATTGAGCTATGTTTTCAAGCAGAATCCAGCCAGTCTTTCCTAAAATGAGAGAGAGATTGTCTAAACAGACAATCGCTTCCTGGAATTTGCCGGTCTAATTCCATAGTTGAGTACTTAAGGTCTCCAGATAAAGTGACGTCCATCTTCCCTCTTAAAAAAATAAGAAAGAAAGAAAGATTTTCCTTCTATCTAGGGATTATTTAGTGCTCTGTTATTGACACTGCTTCTATTGAAGGATTTAAAGATAAAAATGCAGTGTATTCAAGTAGCGATCATTTTTCATCGTCACTTAGTGACAGTACAGCCTGTAGTCAATCGCAGCAGATTTATCTTTTTTGCTATTGATCGTTATATGGGGCTCAGCTGTTTGCAGGTACCTGTTTGTTTCTTTTCTGAACTGCAGCAAGAAATGCAAAAGGAGCAGACAAGAGTGGTACCAAGCACTGTTGTTTTCATTCTATGGCTGTTGAATTATTTCCCAATAAGTGGTGAGATAAGCTGCTAGAAGAAGATTTGTTTATGGACACAGGGCTTTTCCTGCTGGACAAAAGGAATAGTGTATAAACACCATTTCCCTGTGTAGCTCAGTCTACAAGGTGTCACAGAGAACTGCGTTCAAGACACAAGATGCAAATGAAAACTTCATGTATTGGAGGGACAGATGTGTTGTGAAAAGTAGGGGCTGCCAGTCAGGTCCCTGAAGCAAACCTCCCATCACCTCCTGTGGTGAAGATGCTCTCTCATACTCTCATGAGGATTCCCACCACATCACAGAAAGATTCCTTCTGCTTTTCGAAGCCCTCTCTCTTCGAAGAGAATGGAATGTGTTATCTAGAGGGTTTGGAGCACTCCAACCCCGAGAGCTCCACAAACAATTTTTATACTTAAGACTCGGATTAATTCTGTTCACCTCCTGAGCTTAGAGTGAAGCTAAAGGCAAAAAAAAAACAAACAAAAAAACCCCAAACATTTACATGCAAAGTAGAGCCCACTTGTTCTTAAATAATACAATATTGGATCCCAGACTATTGTCTCAAACATAGCTACTATTTTAAACGGAGCCAGACTTCTGTATACGCTCTTCTTCACTTAAGCCAAATACATTGGTAAGTGCTGATACAGAGGCTGTGAACTTGATGGCTGAATAATGTTTGCGGGAATCCTTAAGAGACCAAGAAAGCTTTCTCTAGAAGCTGTCATGCACCTCCCTGATGGATCACAGCTCACAAGCCATAAATGCAGTTAGTACGGGGAGCAGTCAGGACCAGCTCTGTTATGGAGCTAAACGGTGCACGTGTGCTTGTTTCTCTCTCCAGGTACTAGCTGAACTATGAGCCAGACACCTTTAAAGTTTCTATATATCAGGTCTAAGTTTTAAATATAAGCTGAAAAAGAGGCATACATAGAACTTCAATGAATGAACAGACCATGGTGCCACAGCGCTATTTGCAGCTTTCTCATCCAAGTGATGCCATTTACCCACAGTCCTCACTGTGACTTTGGGATGCTCTTTTTTTGCGTATTCCCCGTAAAGCCTATAGATTAGGAAAGAGAAAAGCAAGCATTTCATAGAATCATAGAATCACCAGGTTGGAAGAGACCCACTGGATCATCGAGTCCAACCATTCCTATCAAACACTAAACCATGTCCCTTAGCACCTCGTCCACCCGTGCCTTAAACACCTCCAGGGATGGTGACTCAACCCCCTCCCTGGGCAGCCTGTTCCAGTTCCCAATGACCCTTTCTGTGAAGAATTTTTTCCTAATTTGCCATTGCCTGGATGAGATGACCTATTTTTCCCTTTTGTCTCCTGCTTTTTCCTTTCACTCCTGCTGGGGAGACCCAGCATATTAATTCTTACAAGAGCAAAAAGCCCCACACGTTGGAACTGCAGGAGTTACCTTGAGATGAAAATCATGTACTTTATTCTGGAGACAATGACTTCACCAAAACCAAACAAGCTATACAAATAAAACACATATGCATAGGTTCAACCCAAGCATAAACTTTACAACGTTCCAGGCTTTCCTTCCTTCCTCGTTAATCATGTGCTTCCAAGGTTCATTTTCTAATCACTTCTATGAAAGCCATTCTTCTCATGCAGAGACCTAATCTTTTTACACTCCTTTGCAGCTAGCTCTGACTCCCTTTTCATTTCCTTATCCAAAACCTTCTGATTAATCTTCTCTTAACAGGTTTATCAATCTGTTCTGAAGCTCGTACACAGGAACATACATGTTCAGCAGATATTTCCTCTATAACTTTCTCTGCTACACTATTTTGGAGAACTGTTCCAAACTGTGCCAGCTAACTCTTGCTATTTGCAGACATGGGAGATGAGATTCTAAACCATGAGGATTTGCCAAGATAGCTATATGAGTATACTAGCAAAAGGATATTTCTCCTACTGTATAGCTCATTCCCGTTCTTCAAATAAACTGTACTAGTAGAAAGACTTCCACTGCCTCAGCAGAGGGTTTTGTTGACAGGACATTAGTTTCACCTCTTGCATTGCAAACTAATAGAACAATAATAACACAGCTTTCAAGCAGGACCAGTTGTTTTCCCTTCAATATACGAAGCCTCCAAAAAAGGAATATGATTACTGTCTTAAAGAACAAAAAGTGGCTTAATTCTGTCCCTAAAGTAACCTACACTTTTGATCTATTCTGAAATCTTATTCTTGCAAGGCTCTCCTGCACAGATAGCAACGTTAAACAAATTAGCAAATTACCCTCTCTGCAAGAGCCAGGTCGTATTTCACCATTAGAGAAGGAGTCTGATTCTTGCTTGGGTGAAAATAAATCCACAATAACAGTATTTGCTATCATTCATGTCTCAACAATCCCCCTCAAAAGAGTTTCATTTTGTTATATTTAATGCCTCAGCATTACATCTTAAAATAATGCCAGTGATTACAAATCTCACTGTTTTATTTTAGGCACTGTTCTCCCAGAGCGACAGAAGCACACAGATTGAAAATGTTGCTGAAGAGAATGCTGGAAGGTAGGAAAAACACATCTAGGCTTTGCCTACATGGCAAAAAGGACACGCTCTTTGGACACAGTTGCAAGAAGGTACAAAACCACCTAATTTTCATCATGTGCTTAAAACCCAAGCAGGATTGTGTGGCAGCAAACTAAAGCATTGCAGTATCATGAATTCATGGTGCAATATTTTGGCCTTTGTGGGATGTTATACTGCAATATTGAAATGAAGGATCATACTTTGAAGTCTGCAATCTGGTGCCCCTCTCTGGCTGTCATACCCGATTCTAGACAGAGCAAACCAAATAAAGCATATTGATCAAACTCTGGCTGATGTGTCAGCTACAAAACAGTCCTTCATATGTAAACAAAAAACTACATAAACAAAAAAATATTTTCAAACCCTTCCTCTTCTGCAAGTTATTAAAGCTCTTTCAGCTCGTATACAACGAGAATTTTTTTATACGTTCCATGAGCTTCGTCACTGACCTACTCATTTTCTAATGCCTGAAAAGTACAGATTTCTCTTGCCCATTGAATAAAAAAAGCAAAGGCCTTTACAAGTCTATCAGGAAAATATTTACAACAAAGCACCGAGGAAAATCTTCCCATTAAATTTTACAGCAATTTCCTTGGAAGAGTCCTTTCTACTGAGAACAGCTGGACTTAATTGCAAATGAGCTGACTGAAGGAATTACATCTGATTGCAGATATAATAAAACTCATGCTTGACACCTTAATTTTTTTAATATATATTGGCCACCATCAAATCACTGCATTTGCTGGTTTGCAGGCTAAAGCTATCAAGGTTCTGGCAGGAGAATAGACAGGGAACGGAAAAGCTTGTGGAGTCCTTCAAAGCTTGGTGCTTAAGACATAGCTTTTTAATGCTATTGATTCCTAACAATCAATATTTTTTTCAATAAGAAAGTCTCATATTACCCCTTTTCCCAACCACCCTTCACAATGAACTTAGTTAGGATGAAAAAGCACTTAATGGCTTTCTTTTGAGGTCTTTTTTTTTTTTTCATGTTCATTGCAGTCTCTTTTTCCTTACAAAGTTCACCTCCCTCAGCCCTGCTGACTGATACTACGTGGTTATGGAGTGGTTGGCCAGATTTTCTCCAGTGTAACAATCTCTCACCACGTTATAATTTGACCCAGGAAAGCTAATTTCTTTGAAATTAATGAATTGCAAACAAATCAACCTACAGCCTTGAAGGTTACTTGCTTAGAATCAAAATGTGTTTCATCCTTATTCCTGTTGTGTTTCATCCTTATTCCCGTTGTACATCTGTGAACAACGAGCTTCATGAACAAGGTTTTTCAGTACCTTTTTTACCACTGCATTTGAACCAAAACTGTAATTTCTACTGGGAGTACCATATGATAACTTTTCAAAAAGTAAGGCTGGTCATCTCCTGTTAGCAAATGCAGCATCATGAGAATCTGAAACTTTGCTTGCAGAGAGAACAGGGGTGGTAGGACCCGTGATTGGTGCCACCTGACATTGCCTAAGAACTGAGCTTCATTGCGGACTAATTGCAGGCAAATTGCTTCTGCTGGAATGGATATTGAGTGAACAGTAGCAACGGTGTTTGCCTGTTGAGCAGGAAGTTTAACAAGGATGGAATAAATACTAAATGCTACCTGATTCCTCCTGCAGTGAAAGTATATAAATCACCTTTCCCCTTCAGTCTATGATATGGGAGAACGGGATCGTCATTCCATTCCTGACATTACCTCATTTCTGCTGAAGGATACTCTTCTGATTCTTTCCTGTTTCCTAACCTAACAGGATTATTCCTGGACAGAAACACACATTTCTGTGAGAGGAAAATAGTCCGCTTTCATCAGCATGCTCTGAGCTGAAATTAATGATCAGGGCTCATTACAAACAGAGGATGCTTTTCTTTTTTTTTTTTTTTCAGAGTAACACTGTGTGTGGCATCCCAACACTTTAAAAATAACCTGCTGTTCCACTGATACCTAGCATGATGCTAATAAGAGCTTCATATAAGGGATGCTGCAGAATCCATAACAAGCTTCATCTTTTAAAAAGGGGTAGCATTTGCTGCTTGCTTCTGTAAGTGGCTGTTTAACTAGGCCTACGGAACATTACATATATACACACAAATGCATTTTAATCAACCACAAAACCCCTTTGTAGCACAAGTAGCTCAGCAGCTATGCCCACAAGAGCACAGGTAAGTAGGCTAGTAAATATTTGATGAACTATTGTTGCATGGGATAGTAAACATAAATGTTTAGTATAGTTTTTATTTACATTTGTATCCCATGTTTAGAATAATACTACATTTAAAGACAAATAGACATTCGTATGTTTGGTCTGGTAATATAACTCATAGACATGTGCTTAGGTAAGATACTTAATACACTGTGATGATGCAGGCAACAAAATGAGAGGATCAGTTTATAAGTTATATACCCAGACACAGAACTATATACATATTTAGTTATCTTTTAGAGTAATTGCAATATAAATGCAATATAAATATCAACATCTCTTTGCAAGGTGGTATATGTTGGGCTTTTAACATACAACTTGTCAGTGGGTAGGGAATGACCTTGGGGCTTGCGTTACAAAATGCTGGACTGGCACGAGGGCAGATTTCCGATGAACGCAGTATGAAGTGCAAATGTCACTCCCCCAAGGCATAGCCCCGAGCACAGACAGATTTCATGCTTTTCTTATAGGGTAAAGAAGAGGTTTCACTGATTCTTTAGAGGAATGCAGGATGCAATCACTGCAAAGATAAAAATTCCTTGCCAAAAGCCCTGGGAATGCACTCGCTCCCTAGCAGGGCTGCGACTGATCCTCTGTGAGGCTGTCTTTTGCCTCCTGAAATGGAGGTGGCGTACAGTTTGACACATTAATATTTATTACAGCTTGCAGTGCAGCAATAGTCCTATATCAGAGCTGACTCTATTATAGAAAAGACCTGCATTATAGCAAGAGGTGGCCCTTTACAGGGATTTGGTTTTTCTGCCTGATAACACATTTTGGACTACAGAGTCTCTATATACATTGAAAATTCCTTGTACTGCTACATTGCATTTGTGATGACAGACAGCCTTTATCTCCAGTTGAGGGCATTTTCAAAGAGTTTCTTGAGTTCAGATTTTTTTTTAATGAATTAAATAAGATTTCTTGCAAAATATTTATCTGTATCTCTACGTGCAGGCTTGGGTGCTGTCTAGCCCCATTTATTTTGGACTCCTGACCAAAGCCACAATGTCAGCTTGACTGAAATATTTTGTGCCAAAGTTGAGAAGTCATCTTTAGAGGAGCAGTAAAAAGCATTTATTCTCTAATTCATGGGCTTACCTATGGCCTGTGTCACCTGGGACTGTTTTGACAAGTGCTCCGCGATGACCTCAGTGAGATGTGGCATGGCAGTGGTTCTGGTCTTATGGGATACCAGTTGTCTGTTGTACAAACAACACTGTCACTGCTAATATCTCTGCCAGAAAGACCTATGGGCACTGTTGGGTTTTGTCGCTTTTTTTTTTCTTAGCATGCACTGTCTTTTTAGCAATATGCCTGCTGAATACTAACCACCCTAATGATCCCAGCACAGCTCCGTAGCACTGCTGCTTCCTTTAGTCCTAGCTGATGTGATTTTCTGCCTTTGTAGCAGTTTTGGTACAGGGGCCAAGGGCTGGCAGAACTACAGCAGCCGAGCATCCTTCCTCCTCTTCGCAGGCAGCTCACAGCCAGGCACCAGTGCAGAGGCACAGTGTGAAACTTTGATTGCCATTTTACCTTACCAATACTAATCATAGAATCACCGGGTTGGAAGAGACCCACTGGATCATCGAGTCCAACCATTCCTATCAATCACTAAACCATGTCCCTCAGCACCTCATCCACCCGGCCCTTAAACCCCTCCAGGGAAGGTGACTCAACCCCCTCCCTGGGCAGCCTCTGCCAGTGCCCAATGACCCTTTCAATGAAAAATTTTTTCCTAATGTCCAGCCTAAACCTCCCCTGGTGGAGCTTGAGGCCATTCCCTCTCGTCCTGTCCCCTGTCCCTTGGGAGAAGAGGCCAGCTCCCTCCTCTCCACAACCTCCTTTCAGGGAGTTGTAGAGAGCAATGAGGTCTCCCCTCAGCCTCCTCTTCTCCAGGCTAAACACCCCCAGCTCTCTCAGCCGCTCCTCATAAGGCCTGTTCTCCAGCCCCCTCACCAGCTCCGTTGCTCTTCTCTGGACTCGCTCCAGAGCCTCAACATCCTTCTTGTGGTGAGGGGCCCAGAACTGACCACAGTATTCGAGGAGCGGTCTCACCAGTGCCGAGTCCAGAGGGAGAAGAACCTCCCTGGACCTGCTGGTCACGCTGTTTCTGATCCAAGCCAAGATGCCATTGGCCTTCTTGGCCACCTGGGCCACTGCTGGCTCCTGTTCAGTCGCTGTCAACCAACACCCCCAGGTCCCTCTCCTCCAGGCAGCTTTCCAGCCAGACTTCTCCTAGTCGGTAGCTGCTCAGGGTTGTTGTGCCCCAAGTGCAGGACCCGCCATTTGGCCTTGTTAAACCTCCTGCCGTTGGTCTCAGCCCATGGTCCAGCCTGGTCAGATCCCTAATTCTGCAGTGCCAATGCCTTTAGACCTGGGCTCTGCTCTGCCGTGCGCTGCACAAGCACAGAGCAAAGAGATGCTTGTTCCCCTTTGAGTTTATCCCTGAGAGCTAAGGACTTGCTTACACGACGAACAAGACAGAACACTTGCACAGGAAATGTACTGAAGAGCCTAATCTAGCTCAAGAGGGGGCTAGAAAAGTTGTTGAAGAATTCTGGAAGCCAAAACAAACAAAAAAAAATGTAATAGAAGACCATTTGAAATATCTTTTCCACAACCAGGAAATGCAGAATCTATAACCTTCCTCGTGGAGATGAGGAATGAGAAGGAACCACTTTAATCTGCCAGTTTCCTGAGTGAATTAGTTATTGTCAGGTAAGGACTGAAACCACAACGGCTCCTGGGTGGGAAAGTGAGAGGATCTGGGAACAGAAGAGGAATGCTGAACACAAATGCCTTGGCACAGGGTCTGTCACCCTGCTGCTCAGCCCCTCGCTGTGCTTGGAAGACGCAGGAAGGACTAAGAGGAGGCCACACTGATCTCTCCATGTGCTGTCAGCATTTTAACCCTTCAAGCGCTGCTGTTGCTTCCACCTCACCCAGCTGCAGTCAGGACAAACCGTGCCAGCCTGGGGAACTAACCCATCCAAGCATCTCCTAAAAAAGGATCTCTCTTCTCTGCCTCTTCCCCAGCTGCCCCCCAGCCCTCCCCCAGGCACAGTCCATTTTTCATTGACTGACTGGTAAGATTGTGCCTGACTTCATTGAGAGGCTTTTAAAATCTTAGTCTTTGCTATTAGTATTGATTAGTTTTGTCCTCTTAATGGGCTATTTCTTTGTCTCCTGGCTTGTTGCGTCATCGGGTTATATATTACTCTTCAGGGTTCTTTGTGTGGATTCATAAATGTGAATACAGTTGGCGACCAGCTCTGAGAAGAGATGCAAATCTTTACAAAAAAAACCAAACCCAAGCCACCTCTCAGTGTTTTGGAGACCATTCACAATGAGGGAAAAGAAAAAGATAAACAATCTGATCACTGCATTTTTCTGGGAAGAAATAAAAAGGAAAATAAAAAGAGAAAAGAGGGAGAGCAGGTTGCTCTTCCACAGGGAGAATATGAGTATTTAGTAACTTCGTGAGCCAATGCACCAGCTTTATCCCTGCAGCCATGGGTTCTCAGCTTAAAAGTACGAAAGTAGTAATTAATAGTTTGCACTTATATAGTTTTGCAGATTAACCTCGGCACCAAAAGTACACCTATATCTAAATGCAGCCATTTCTGGAGTGGAAAATAGCAGGAGTTTAATAATGCATAGCAACACCATGCAACGACTTGAGTCAGGAACATTATACAGAACTAAAAATACAGGGGCAAGGTTCACAGCGAGAGAACTCGGTTTCTCTGGCTAGAATTGCTTCACGCAGTCTGGCTAATAACCTGCCTTGCAAAGTTGCTGCTGAATTGTTAAAATATTACAAGTAGGTATTACAAGTACACTTGAGTTCCACATCTCATCTTACAGCTAGCATCTCCCAGAGCATGGTGCCTCCAATCTAATACCACTGCATTAATCCAATATTGATTGTAAGGAAACAGAGCTTCTGAGCCACCCAAACAATGTTTTTGCAGCAGGGAAGGTTTCCATTGAGATCTGTCCTCAACTGACTGACCCAGCTCCTCTGTTAGTTCGAGAGAGCTGCAAATATCACATTGCAAGGTGATGTGGGTGCAGCCCATTGATTTGATAGCCTCATCCTCTGGGAATGCATCCATTGCACAATTTACCTTGGATGTCAGTACTGCAGGCAAGAGAACTGCCTCAGAAAAAAGTAAGAGTTTTCCTGACCCCAGGTATTCCTTGATTGGACTCTGCTTTCCTCAAAATTCTCCCTTGAGGGTTAAGCTCTAATCAAATTAATCTGTTTCTTGGACAGTGAGGAATAACAGTAAATCTGATGTCCTGCAGGCTTATGGAAATTTGCCCACGTGAGGCAGATAATTTTTAAATATAAAGGAGGAACTGGATTTACAAAGGAAGTTTCTCAGCTGGCAAAACAAGAGAGCACAGCAAAAGGGAGAAAACAGTCTAGATTGTACTGCAACACAGCTTGAACACAAGGGGTTTGTCCGAGAAAAGCAGTTTCTTGTAATTTTACTGGAAAGGCATTTTCCTCTGAAAGTGAAATCTAGACAGGATGTTACTGATGGTCCATATCTTATTTTCAATAAGTGATGAACCTTCATGTCCCATGAAATGTGAAAGTAGAAAGCTGTATTCTATTACATTCAGCAAAGGTTCCTTTCCCCCCATTTTGTTTAAATATATCCATTATCAAAGATATAGTGCCCTTGAGAAGCTGAAGCAGTTGCTTGTATTGCTGTGCAAGGAATTTAAGATCCTTACTAAAGTTTTTAGAAATAATGATGCAGAGATGGTGCAACGTGTCTTTCAAGACCCCCAATCCATCTATTCAGAGCTGATACTTAAGCTGTAAAGAGACATCCTTGTCAAACTACTTATATATTGCATATACAATGAGATAGCTCCTTATTTCTAGCACACTAGTTGCAGGAGCTAGAATTTAAAGCAGCGGGGCTTTAGACCTCTTATTTCAGACTCTTGTGGCTCCATGTGCAGAAATCACACTGGCAATAATGAAAGTTCAGCATTTGCATTGAATACATGGTACACAAGAGGGCATGAAAATATTTTGATGAAGAAGAATCTGGCTCGATACAATAATGTTTCCACCTAGTGCTTCAGAAATTGTTAGTGTGCTACAAGCTGGGAGGGGGTGACATCCTTTGTTCTTTGCCCCGCTGTTCAGCAGTCACACTTAGGAAAACAAATACGTTTGTCTGTACCATACAACGCAAAAGAGAGAAAACTACCTCAAATGGCTGATTTCTGACAGTAAGCCTAATAAGATACTGCTTTTACTATTATTTCATTTTACTAAAACTTTTCCTAACTTCTCTCTGTCCTTTAGACACACCGATTACTACTCCATATAGGATTTTCATTTTTAACAGGTGTTATATCTTCACCTGTGGTTTAAAAGCAGGGAAAATTATTTATCCCCTCAAAAATAACAAATTCACCAGATTCTGGTCTCTGCTACGCAATCAAGAACGGGTGGCTCAAATGTCTTATAACCTAGGAACTGAAGCAACAAGAATTCGATGCCTAAGCTGACAGGAAGCTTTCTCCTATCATGTATTTCAAAGGAGAGAACTCTATCGGTACGTGGTGATGGGATACTAAAAGAGCTCCCTCTTTATGCCAGGTTTTGTCCAGGACAATTTCTCATCAGCAGCCACATAAAGCAATGTGAAAAATCTGAAAATGAAAGCGAACAATTCATTTTCTATATTTGCTTAATTAATATGACTATAATTATCAACAGTTTGATAGCGCCTGCTGGAGTTCACTAATTAAGTAGATCTCCCCACAAGAAAAATCTTTGGATAACATGGGCATCACCTGAACAGCCGAGTCCCTGCCAGGAACCGGGAAGAATTCTTAGAATATCAACAATCTGGGTGGCTTTTTTTTACAAACCAGTAAAAATTCAACTTCTGTGAAAAGGGTTTTCTGGGGAAGAACTCCTGGTGACAGCACAGCTCTGTTTTGGAGGCAAGCAGGAGTTGAGGATTTCCTTCTGCCTCCACAACTCCACGTGGACGGTGCTTTTCCCACAGCGACATTCAGAGAGGCAATAACACTGCCCAACACCAGCTCGGTCTCAGACAGGCAGCCTCCCAAGGCTACTTCAGCAGCTGGGAATCTTTAGAAGTGCTTTATAAATATGCCCGCTCTTACAGCAGGTGCTACGTCCTATTCCACCAAGGAATTTTCCTGCATCTGCTCCACAAAGAAATCCACGCGAGGCTGAAGGTCACAGCTCTGAGGAGTCCTTGCATTAGGTGACCTCAGCTGGCTAGGATGTGGTCCCGGGTAATGTCTAATGGGTTTCGTATGACTCAGGTTTTTCTCCTTTGCCCTTCCCTCTCCTTCACCGACGTGCATTTCCCTAGTTAGTACTTACACAGCAACAGCTGCAAAGCATCGTTTCAAGGCAAATTATTCTTAATATCACTTTGCCAAATTGCCACAAGCTATTCTCCCAAGCAGCCTGGTCACTGCGCGCCTCTAAGCAGAGCACGCATTTTTATTTTCTCATGCATTTTTATTTTCTTGTGCATTTTTATCCTAAATCCATGGCACATCAGGAGAAAAGTCAAGAACCTTGCCTGCCTGCCAGCAGAGCTCCAGCCAGCCCAGGCTCTGGCTCGCACACCAGCTACGGTTACGCTGCACAAGTACCAGAGGAAAAATTTGCTGTAGCGAGCGATGCTTCTGCGCTGTGGCAGTTCAGTAGGTGGCACATGAAAGCTAATGCTCCAGTGCGATACTAGAGGGCACTGTAAACCTGGCAGTTCTGGGACGAAGTAAAAATTGAAGTGTTTGCTATTTGTGGTCATTAAAGCTCTCTTGGTATTTAGTGCAAAATTAGCACTGACCCCTGGGTCTCAAACAAATTAATTTGTGGAATTACATTCAGCTGTCGTAGATTCCTTCCTTACACCTACAGTATGGAATCCTTATTCATTGCTAAGCCCTGGGGTGCTGCATCCTGCTGCTGGAGGGGCTCTGCTTCCAGTAAATGAGTGTGGTGCTTGGAGGAGAGGGGAGCAAGGACCACTAGGAGAAGTCAGGATGTGTTTTTCAAGCTACCACTTAACAGTTCATTCATTGACAGCCAGATCACTGCCTGACTTATTTTTTAAAAAATCCAAATTTTCTTTGAATTTGAATCATAGAATCATAGAATAACCAGGTTGGAAGAGACCCACCGGATCATCGAGTCCAACCATTCCTATCAAACACTAAACCATGTCCCTCAGCACCTCGTCCACCCGTGCCTTTGGTAGCAAAGGTTTCATCCTGTGTCTTTTGCATACGCCAACATCAGTTTTTCCTTGTGCCTGCTTAAGGGTGTGCACCTATGGAGAGTAGGAGAATTCCTGCACGGTGATAAAACAAAGTTGTTTTTAAGAGAGTCTTTTAAAACATATTGTAAAATAGGAACATGCTATTCCAAATGAAACCTTCTGATCAATGTGATTGATAGATTCATCGATTTCAGTATGTCTCCTCAGATATTCCTCGTACACCCATCACTGTAATTTATAATTCAGCATTCAACTTAAATTAGTAAGATCTAGACTGAAACAACATCTGGCTCACAAGAAAACAAAACTTCCCAAATGAAATGTAAAATGTATATTCAATACATAGAATCAAGCTCTCAGCTCTCACAATATCACTGCCACGCAAAATACACCTAGAACGATCGATAATGAGAGGGAAAAGGGATCTTGAGAGGTCACCTAGTCCATCTCCTTCCCCCAGGGTAGGATCAATCCTGCCTAAATCTGTCCTGACAGGAGTTTCTCTAGCCTGCTTGTCCCTGGAGGTTTTAAAGGAGATTCCACAAGCTTCCCAGATGGTCTATTCTGGGTGTCAGCTATTCTTATAGATGGAACATTTTCCCCCAACTCTAACCCAAATTTCATTTGCTGCAGTTTAATCCCATTACTTCTCTCCTACCCTGCTGGATGTGGACAGCAGTTTATTACTTTTGCAGCATCTCTCGCGTTTTGGGAGACTATAACTGTATCTTCGTCAGCCTTAAGTAATCAACCACAACTCTTTCCTTCTCGGTAGGTTTATTTTCTAGAACTCTGACTATTCTTTTCATTTTTCTTATGTTTCTGGAAATCTGAAGACCGAAACTGCTCCTCCCCAACACTCAGTGCAGATGCGAGCCATGTGCCGTACCACACTCTCTTCCCATACCCTGATATCAGCTTTGCTTTTCTCACACCAGGGTACCACAGTGGGCTCAGGTTTAATTTCTTGCCTACAATATTACCTTCTTGTCATAGAAATGCTGCCCACACAGCCATTTCCTGACATACATTTCAATAGTCATACATTTTGCTTTGCTCTTGTCCTTTTCGAACATCGGTCTATTCTTTCCAGCCTGTTCCTTCAGTTTGCTAAGATTTTTGAATCTTTCTCCTGTTCTCTGAGAGCACTTGCAGTGCCTCTCAGCTTGGTATTGTCAGCGGATGCAATAAGTCTACTCCATATTCCATTAACCAACTCACTAATGAAAATATTGAGTAATTCCTGACCCTGCACAGACCCCTGCAGCGCCGCACTCAAGCCATCCTTCCACTTCAACAACAAACAGCCGATAGCTCTTCAGTATGTTTTTCCCAGCCAGTTTGATACAGAATCACAGAATCGCTAGGTTGGAAAAGACCCACCGGATCATCGAGACCAACCATTCCCATCAATCGCTAAACCGTGCCTTACAGTATTTCTCCTCGACCACATTCCCCCAGCTTGCTCCTTGAACTCCATACGAAACAGCATCAAGCACCTTACTGCAGTCAAGATGTATCACAGCTCCAGGTTCTCCCCTCTCTGAGACCTGCTGCCCTGTCACAGGAAAATTAGATTGGTTTGACATGATTTATTCTTGATAAAACCTCGGCTTGTGGGGCCACTGTATACTTTATGGCATTGGCATGCCTTGCCTTTGGATCTGATGTACAAAAATCTGTCCCCACTGAAGTAGGGGACAAAGTTCTCAACATCCATGAAGGATTTTACCACGTCCAGATTCCACCCAGCACAAAGAAGCAGTGGAAATACCATTTCTCTAGGGCTCAAGGGGGTAAGCAATGGTTGGTTTCCACTGGGAGATGGCAGCTACAGAGCATAGTGCAGGGATACCATGCATGGTTTTGAGCCTCGTGCATCCCGAGTACCGTCGCGCCATGTGGATACAGTCCTCTGCCTCTCTGAAACTGCATTATCTGGTGCTACATCATTTCATTAGTGTCCTTGGTGCGGTGGGTCAGATTCGATATAGGTGGAAGCAGGTATAATTTACACGCAGAAGGGAGCTGCAGGAAGGTGTAAATTACTCAAACACAAACTACCTACGATTCACTTAAAATACACTCTGAATTTGGCACCAGATATATAAGGAATAATCAAGTTTTCCTTTTTGAGCTTGTGTATTTAAAACCTGCTGTGTTTAATTTTTCCAGTCACAACAATGCTCATTCATAAATATTTCCTAATGTCTGATCCTATTAGTATGTGCAGCGCCGTGTTTGATTAATGGACTAGAACAATGGGATCAAATATATTTTGGGCTCCGGAATACCACTTTGTAATGCCTAATATTTGATAAGATATAACAGACAGGCTTGTCTTCTGCCTAGATGAGATTGCACTCGAATTCTGAGGAACTCAGGTACAGATCTTGGATAAGATTTGAATTTCAAGTAAGTCCTAATTACACAGCATGCTGGACCAAACCTTGAGGTCTGCACATTTCCAGCGTTGGATTCTTCACAGCTCCGATGCAAATGCTGTTTCTTAGCCCTCTCTCTCAGGAATTTATAACATATTCATCAACTTGTAGTACCTAAGAGCCTTGTCCAAGTCTGTTTGGAAGACCTTAATTTGACTCCAGTAGGAGTTTAACAATATTAATAACTAGTATTAAACTGGATTCCTAATGGGGATGCTAGGACAACACCCTTTGATCACTGCATCAATGTGGTGCAATTGTGTTTATACCAGCCTTGTTCATCCCATGTGTGCTTAGTGCCATCTTGGCATGAATATGAATTATGCAAATCTCGGGGATACACGTTAATAGTGGATCCATCTGCTAGGATCTTTTATTAAGGAGAAGTGTGAAGGCAGTTGCCATGCAATCCACTCTTACACACAAAGACAATGAGTTACGGAAAACAAGAGAAAACATCTCATGCTTTTTCCTTCCTGGTATTTCACATTCATCATTTCTGCAGGCGATTTTCATTTTAATTTAGAAATTTTCGCAAAAATGAAATTTGAGTGGAAAAGCCCAACAGTTAGCAATGCCTGTGCGTATACACGCACGCACATCTCTTCCTCTCTAGTGACAGACAGGATATTACTTTTCCACTGCATATGAAATTAATACCAGAAGCATAAGGAAAAGCATGTAAATTCCAGCCCTTAAAGCCTGATCTGGATCCCAATCCTACTGCTGAAGAGAGCTATAACCTAGAGAAAATCTATGTGTTCAAGTTAAAAAGAAGATAATCCAGAGCTGCTGAATGGAGAGTCAAGTCAAAACTTCATCTCAGCCTTGAATATGGAGTCATAGCCCAGTGCCTTCATCAGATACAACTACTATGTGCTGCTATTAACGGCCTCAAGCTCCACCAGGGGAGGTTCAGGCTGAACATTAGGAAAAGATTTTTCACAGAAAGGGTCATTGGGCACTGGAACAGGCTACCCAGGGAGGGGGTTGAGTCACCTTCCCTGGAGGGGTTTAAGGGACGGGTGGACGAGGTGCTGAGGGACATGGTTTAGTGTTTGATAGGAATGGTTGAACTCGATGATCCGGTGGGTCTCTTCCAACCTGGTGATTCTATGATTCTATTTCACTCTTCTGTAATAAAAAACTCCTTCAACTCTCTCCAAAAAGAAAACCTCCCATGGCTCGTTATTCTTGTGAACCACTGCGTCCTTAGCTTGTCTCTCCCGTGGATGTGTGCTGCTACATGCTAATAGTTTGGGGGGAGCACGCTGTAATTTATTTAACTGTTGGCAGGTCAGACCTCTGTGGCCTAGATATGCAAGAGCTGATATTTGGGTGTGGAGCACAGAAGGTGGCTTGATGACACAGAAGTCAAAGTATCCATCTTGACCAGCATCCTTAATCCAGGAACTGCCTTTTGTCCGCCAGCCTGCAGATATGGGGAGCTTTTGTCACCCTAGCTAGTTCTGAGTCTCATACTCATCCCAGAAGGCTGGATTGTGCAATTGCTTTTTTATCCAAGGGCACTGAGGTCTAAAGTACAAATAGGGCCCACGTTCTCCTCCTTGTTTCACAGATATCTGAGTAGGCAGGAGAGTAAGCAAGAAGAGGATTTTTTTTTCCCATATCTTCAATATGCAAATAGATTGGTGAGCTCAGCTCTCTATTCATTGCTTCCAACATACATGACACAGATGATGCTGTTCCCATTGTCAGATTAAAGCTGGGGGCTTGATGACAAGAAACTCACTGAGCTACCATCTGCATAAAGCTGAGATGGTGGTTGGGTAAGGAAAGTCACTGCACTGGAATCTGTCAGATCCACTGCCTACATCCACAATTTATCAGCTGTGTTTGGGATCTGAAAAGCCAGATAGACACCCAGTTATTCCTGCATGATCAACTCTTTGTGCTACTTGGTCTGGCCTCGTTTGTATGTACCCAAGGGACTGTCACCTTTCCCCCTTGTGCAGACACAGCTACTGTAATCTGGGCTACCACCAAGGAATGACTGAATATTCAGCCAGCACGAGACTCAAGAAAAAGTTAAGTATTCAGGTTGATTATATATATATTCATTAAGTTCCAGTCATGCAAATAGCATATTAACTGTGTCAGTCTTTTGGCAATCGGCACATGTGTGCCTGGGAGGGAAGCATGTGCCTATGTCTGCTGGTTCTGTGCTGCTGAACACATCACCTGCTTGGAAGAGAATAAACATGTTTACCCCACTGCTAAGGAAAGAGAGAAAAAAGAACAAGTCAACCTTCCCCAGCTAGCTGATTATGCATTTTCCACATCAAATTGTCAGCATTTATTCAATTACTTCACTCATTACAAGTGTGTTCTTCAACCACTAACCTAAAAACCCTCCCTGCCGCTGTCAGCTCCATTAGAACTGACACGTTCCTTCCTCAGATTAAAAGCGTTTGTGGAAGGCATCTCCTCCCAGCACGAGCGAAGCTTGGGACTGCTGAGGAAACACAGCCCTGTGGTGGGAAGGATGCTCCTCTTCCCATCGCCGTCCACCCCGAGCAAGACCAGGGGGGCATTGCTAGGACTTCCCATGGTCATCAGTCCATGGGTTGAGCTGAGCCCTCTGTGGGGTGGCAAGAGCTGGTTTTAAAGCACAGAATGCCCCGAGGCAGCGATTAGAGGAATTCACAGGGCTCTGCCAAGGATATGGAGGAGATCCCCAGGGCCAAACCCGTATAACTCTTGAATACTTACATTTTAATAGTAAATTAAAAGGGAAGTTCCCTTTCTGAGGGGTTTTTAATTATAGATCCCTTCTTTAAATGCTCCTCCTGTTTTCATCCATACTTACTCCCCCACAGCTGGTAAAGATAAGGAAAGCTCTACCTTCCCCAAAAATCACACAAATCTTAAATGCTTCCTGAGCTGATTCACTTGGCTAAGCTCACATTTGATATATGAAACAAAAGACAAGGCAAAAGACAAGGCAACAGAAAGGAACATCTTTTCCCCGTGTCAAGGTGAAGCGCTTCCCATCACCCTGCCAATCTCTGCTGGGGTTCATGTGCATCAATAATATTTAAATGATCAAAGTTTTTCAGCAAAGACAGCGGTGTTTTTTCTTCTGGCTTGTCATGCTTGTTTTCCTTAAAGAGGCGATGACCGCCCGTAGTTCAGGCTTGCAGTTTGGCACGCAGGAGCGTTTTGAGAAGCGTTATCTCCCGAACAGAACAGCAGCCTCATGTTTCCCTGCACAACAACCTTTCTTAGCCTAAAATGCTTTGCATCCCATTTCCTTGATCTGGCTAAGTGCTTGCATGCTGAAAATCCCACCCTCCCTCCAGCTGTCCTTCTGGCAGGAAAGAGACAGCATCTTCTCTCTAGAGAGTACAGTCACTGCTCCTTTGGTTATCTAATCAGGGAGGGCAACATCCACCAAGGGCCCTGTAAAACCGTCTGAGCTGCAGAAAATGCATCCGAGGTCTTGTGCGGGAGAGTGTGAGGCAGGGAGCTGGGGGGAAGCCTCCCCTCCCAGAGCAGATGCTTTCTGCCATCTCCCCAGTAGCTATCACAAAGGAAAAAAATATATAGAGGACTCCAGGGACTGAAACATTCAGCTCTTCCCTCTCCTGCTCGCTGGGGTACATGTGAGCCTAAGAGCGGGGGACAGGACCGCCTGCTAGTCTGGCCCCAAGACGTGCGGGAAGGGCAAGAAAATAACTATCCCCCCACCCACCCTCCTGGATTGCATGCACGAAAGCTGTCTGTTGCTCAGTTTCCCAGGCTTTGTGTGGGTTTTCCAGCATTTCTCCTAACTACAAAATATTACGTCTCTCTTCCTGGGTGATTTTGTCGTGCACCGAGCACGAGGAACTGGGAAGAACAAACATTCCTGTTCTGATCAAGCTGGAAGCTTTCCTCATGTCCAGTTTGCTAGGAGCAAAAGGACAGTACAAGGGGGGTGAGATGAAACAAATCTCCCTCAGTAAGTGCAAGGCTCAAGCAGCCTTCCCCTCCACCATCCCTAAAACAAAAGCACCTTTGGTTGTTTTCTCCTCTTTTCTCTACAAACTTCTCCCCGGAGGTCCTGGCAAGCTGGAGGAAGCCACCTCTCACCAAGGGTTTGGGCTGAGCTGTGCTTGTCAAATATTCCCTGAGACTCTCCCTTGCAAAGGGGTCTCTCGCCGGCTCCCGCACTCGGAGCACAATTATGAGCCGTGTATTTCCACCTAATAAAATGCTTACTCACTTGCAGCAGGCACTTTGACATCCTTGGCCGCACATTGCTAGATAAGGACTATAAAAAGAATGTATTGCTATTACAGGTGATACAGCAATTTGTAGCCTGAAATGAAAGATCCTTTATAAGCCTGGTTATTATTCTGTCGGTAATCGTGGGTCTCTCTCCGCAGACTCAACTCAGCTCAAGTGTTAGCAAGCGCGTCGCCACTGAGAACAGGGACTGCGAGGTGTCACGTCTACCTTCTGTTGTTTCAGTATATCCTCTGTCATCCCAAGTCGGGAAAACACTTCGTTCTTCTCCCGCGCATGTCAAAAGCACCATTTGCCATTTAGATGTAGAGAGCCAAATATAGCCATCGTATAAACACGTGCGAGCCTGCATATGTCAATAGAATTACACCTGCCTGTAATGGGTTTACATTTGGCCCTTGAGCCCCAGGGATCCCTTTGGGAGCAGAGGTTGTATTAAATATTAAGGGCCTTATTCTCCACCCCTGCCTATGCTGTAGTAATTAAATCTCAGTGCAGACCCATTGATTTTCAACCGCACTCTCCTCGTGTGAGAAGGTAGCGGGAGGGGGCAGAGCTGTCCCCTCAAGGAAAAGCACATCCATTTTGCTCCTTGCAGATATTTCACCCAGAGGGACAATTTCACCTGGCATTAAATACCTGCAAATTTTTCTCAGGCAAAAGAATGCAAATGGTCTAAACCCAAAGACTTAGAATCATAGAATCATAGAATAACCAGGTTGGAAGAGACCCATCGGATCATTGAGTCTAATCATTCCTATCAATCACTAAGCCATGTCCCTCAAGCACCTCGTCCACCCGTCCCTTAAACCCCTCCAGGGAAGGTGACTCAACCCCCTCCCTGGGCAGCCTCTGCCAGGGACCAATCACCCTTTCTGTGAAAAATTTTTTCCTAATTGACTTGGGGCAACTCTTCCCACTCTTTCCTGCCTGGGACAGCAGCACTGCCGGCTGCTTTGCAGTCACTTTCTTTGCGCTCCCATGTCTAGGAGTGGCACAGACACTCTCCTTCCCAGCATAAGGACCTTTGGAGACCCGTCTGCTTACCCAAGGAGCTGGAACAACGCGATTTCCCATCCTCCGAGCCCATTCTTGGATCTTCTGAATTTGCTGCGTAACCTTGGACAAGCCAGGCAGCTGCTGCCAGCCTCTCTGGGGTATTACACTGATTAGTTAATTCTCATGATTTGCCTGGAGCTAGAGCCTTTTACCTGTGTCTATACACGTATTATTGCTAGCTTCTGATCTTCTGAGCCTGCACTGGCTGAGAAAAACGACTTTGGTTTTTCTTTAAATGCCATGTAGTTTAGAAGTGTGACAACTCATACTGTGCTGTTATTCTTTCCAATTGAAACCTAATGATGCGTGCATATCACTTAACTCTGATGTCAATAATCAGCACACCACTTGGTCTTTGCCGTGGCTATTAGAGGGAATGAAAATGAAATACCAACTCCTTTTTATCCTGTTACAGTATCATAATAACTAATAAAGGAGTAATAAGTGAGACACGGGGAATTTCCAGGGGAGTCATTACTACAGAGAAGACCTAAAGGCACAAAGTGAAATCCAGGGATATTAGCCAGCCCTGAATTCCTAGCCAGTGCTTCTCACTCAAGTAATAACGCTGCCATAAAATAAGTGTTTACAGAAAAAATTACCATGTGGAAAGTACCGGTCTGTGCCCTGAGTGGAGGTGGAGCCAGAATCAAAGACAACCTTGCAGGTAAAGACCACCCTGTGCCTCCTCAGCATAACATTTAGGCTGGGCCACAGTCAAGATACACGCTGGCATTTCATAAATCTCACTTACACTCCAGTATATGGGAAACGTTTCCCAGAAGAGCTCTAAATCACTTCTGCCTGGTCACAGGATGGATCGTGCTTTTTTTTCCAGGGACTTTTAGATGGGAAAAGCCATATTAAAACCTCAGAGCAGTGGGCCAAAGGAAATCATATGACAAAATACCAAGTCGATGAGATTGTAAACCACACACAAGCTGGACAGTGCACTTTCTGGCTTAGAAATCATTGAATTCTCAGTTAGGAAGGAACAGCCTTTTTTTTGGTGGTTGTGTGCATAGAGGGTAGTGGGAATTCTTTGGTTTTCCTCCCTGTAAATGGATTATCATTTATCCATGAGCATGTAAAAAACCTGTCGCTGCTTAGGAATGATTCTGTCTCCAGCACCAAACTGCTGCAGGGCATACCTGGACCTTCACCCGCCGCTGTTTCATCCACCCTGTCAATAGTTGGAGCCTCTCCTGCTCCTCAGGAGAGTTGATTTAAGCAACACTTCTATCTCCTGCATCTCTGTACTGGAAGGTGTTATGACACCATCCAGCCCTGCATGTTAATCCCCTGCCTTACTAAAGAAAAACACAGTTTGGTTAAATCCCAAAACACATTCCCACCGTTATCAAAGCATTTCCCAGCCATCTGATTTCCCCATCTCTGAGTTCCTCCTTTGTTTATCCTATTAATTCCAACCACCCCCTCTTCCCCCAGCACACACGCACGCAAGCCTCATTTACAGCATCTTCCCCAGCAGAAGCCTCCCCAAAATATTCAGGACACACCACCGAGAACTTACACGTGCGGGGAAACCCTCGTGACTGGAGGGTGGTTTTGGTTTTTTTTTTCCCCTTCGAGCAAACATGATCTCATGATATTTTTTTTTTTTTTTAAGCTCTTAAAGGAAAGAAAAAAAAGAGAAGGAAAAAGCCCCAAGGGAGTGGCACACCCAGCCTGCTGTTATCCCACCGCAGGCAGCCGGACAGCGCGGATGCTCTGGTACCCGGGGATGCTCTGGTACCCACGGATGCTCTGGTACCTGGGGATGCTCTAGTACCCACGGATGCTCTGGTACTCGGGGTGCTCTGGTACCCAGGGATGCTCTGGTACCCGGGGATGCTCTGGTACCCGGGGATGCTCCGGTACCCGCGGAGCCGCCGAGGCTGAAGGCTCCCCGCTCGCTGCCTCCTCTTCCTCGGGTGGTTTCCCTCCCTCCTCCTCTCCCTTCCCCCTCCCTCCCCGCTCGCGTATATCCTCCCTGCACCTTTAAGAAGCACATTGCTCGCTGGTGGGATGGTGTGTGCTAAAGCGGCACAGAGGAAGTTACGCAGCCGGGATCAGGCACGGAGATAAAAGCTCCGATTGTGATTGAAAGTGAGAGCAAAAGGGATTTCAGCCTCGGCATTAACTTGCGAGGGGAGCCGGGGATTGCACAAAGCTCCCCCGGCCATCTGCCCTTGGGGGCCGGCGGCGCAGCGGCTGCCGAAGGGCTGGGGAAGGGGGGGGGGGGGACAGGGGGGGATATAGGAGGGGATCCCCCCCGCCCCGAAGTTCTCTGCTCCGCCGGGAGCCCCGCACCGCAGAGCTCGCTCCCGGTAAGGACCCGCAGCGCCGAGCCCCGGGAGAGGCTGGGGGGTGGCTGGGGGACCGCTGCCAGCATCCTCCCTCCGTCCCCATCTCCTAGCGGGTTCCCCCCCCCCCCCCCGCTTCCCTCGCCCCGGGAGTCGCTCCGAGGCTCCCTCCTTCATTCCAGGAGCGGCACCGGGGTGGGATTTATGTTTTCTCCTTCTCTGCACCCGCAGGGATTCGGTTTTTCCCCCTCTCTCCGGAGTTGGGCAGCCGCAGCGGGACGGCTCCCGCGATGCTCACTTTGAGCACATCCCTCGCCTTCCCCCGAACTCCTTTTTGGGGTAAAACAACCCGGGGCTGGGGAGGGAGAAGCACCGGGTGGTGCCTGGAGGAGAAGCGAGGGATGCGCTTGCCCGCTGGGAACCCAGCGATGCTGCCCGGAGGGTGCGGAGCCGGCACCCCCGGACTTTGCTTTTCAAGGCAAGGGGTGATCGGCGTGGAAAAGAGGAGAAAAAACTCCTTCTTGACCAGTGGAGGGAGGGAGAGCGGTTGGGGTTTGCTCTGAAGGCAGCGCTTCTGTAAGGAAATGGAAAACTCCCTCCTCGAGTTCACTTTCTGGACTTGATTCTCAGTTGTTGCTCAGCGTTGCCTCTTTATTTCAATAGGGTGTTCATCCAATAATAATAATAATAATTAAAGAAGAATCCGGCTAAGTCAAGACACGATCTAATTGCGTGTTTTTAATACTGTGGCTATCAGTCCCCAGCGACTGCTGAGCACTTTTCAAAGAAAACAAAGAGCATCGATTCCATTTGTTCCCAGGAGCTGCAGTTTCTTTAATAGTAGCAGGGGAAGAATTATTTTCTGAAGGACCAAACCGAATCGAGCAAGGCAAAACTTGTAATTCGGAGAGTCCTGCTCCCCATTTACAGTCTGCTGGCTGGTTTTAGAGCAAAATTGTGCAACTCTCTGTGCAGAGGGGCTGCAAGAGCGAAGTGTTGCATCGCAGACTTCGCAGGGAACCCGCACGCCTGGCTGATTGACTGACAATATATACGTTTTCCCAGCAAATTCTTATTTCCCTGGGCATCTATGATATTTAACTAGCATAACAAGAAGCCAATAGACATTACAGATCCTTTCTTCCTGGGTTTTTTTTAACTTTCCCTCCTGACTGCCATTCAAGTGCAAAATAGAATTGTTAAGGCTATGAAAATAGATCCATAAACTTAACAGCACCAAAGTCCTCATTAAAACTACCTGGCTTGTTTTCTCTACAACACTGGAGTCTCACGCTCTCCGCTGTTATTCAGCACTTGGCTGTGACCAGTTTGATGTAATAATTAGGAACTGATTTATTATAACTGAAAAGACAGCTCTGATGCCAGCGGGACTTACAAACACTGTGTCACGCCGGTTTATTATTTGTGCTACGTTTACTCATAATGTAAAAATAGCAGCCCGTCTATTCTTTCTTCGGGAGTTTATTCAAGTCCAACACAGCTACAATAGATTCTTCTTTGAGAGCTGGTGATGAAGCATGAGAGGCAGCTTCTCTTTTTCTGTACTCATTCATCTCCATCAGCAATCCTTCAAGCAAAAAGGGGGGAAAGGGAGATGATAGCACAGCGATGTGAAGCCCCCAAGCATGGATCAATGCATCCGTTAACCTGGAGTTTCTGAGCTTTAGTAACTGAGCTTTATGAAAAAGCAAATACTAAACATTCTGCTGAAGCAAACATCCCTAAATTGTGGAAGAAAAGTTGGGGAATCAAATATAAAGTGAATTATTCAGAGCTAAATTTGTGCTCTGGGTACATGCCTCCCACCTTCTCTTATGAGATCTCCCTCCTGGGTCTAATACTGAGACAGGGTTGGACTTTTTTTTCTAGTTCTTTGTCATTTTGTTTTGTAATTACTGAAGATTTTTATAGCTCTGCTGGAAAGACAACAAAATTGCAGAAATGTTGCTCTAACCTGAAATGAATACTGGGAAGGTCACTGCTCTTTGTTTTAGGTGAACCATAAATGTTATTAGGACTTTAAATTGTTTTTTATTAAATGTTATTGTTCAGATAAATCATATGTGGGGGCTGCTGGACAATGTGTCTGTCTCCCCAGCTGTCTTATTTATTTGCTTATCTTCTTAGGACTATCAATTTGTCTGTCTGTCCCTGCTCTGTGTCTGCATATACTCTGTCTTCTAATGATCTATAGCTGCTTCTTGATATTATTTGAAGACCCATTAGAGCTCTTGCTGTCCGGCTGCTGTTACAAACCAGATAACACTAAATGTGGCAGCGCTCTTTCCCATCTCCCAAACAGCAGAAGAGCCTTAAGCATCTTACTATGGATTTCCTTTTATTAAAGTTGTATATCTCCCTTTTACAAAAACCTGGCTTGTGACTTGGGAAGCCCAGCTGAGGGCTCTGTCTCCTGGGAGATTCCTGTTCCTACAAGTCTTGTTGTTCCAACTGTCCCCCCTGCTTGCTCCCAGCTAATTTATCTTTCAATTTGTTGCAGGTGCAGCCTGCTAATGAACTCTCCCTTTGCCCTGACCATGAAAGACAGAGGACACCTCAGGTAGCAGTGTGGCTTGCAGCTGAAAGCTTGGGGAACCTGAAGCTCAGTTGCTACAAGGCAGTGAGACAGAAATCCTCACCTGTGCGTGCCTCATCACTGCTGCAAGACACAGAGGGAGAAGCAGCAAGACCAGCGCTGCTCCTGTCAACCCACTGACCACCCAGCATCCTGGAGCACCGCGGCTCTTGCCACCCAACACATTTACGCTGGTGGAACCATCCCCTGGGAGAAAGGAATTGTAGCTCCAAAGAGTCTCTCTTGTCAGAGTTGTACTGATGTTCAAATGCTACATTTATTTCATGTATTAACGTTCAAAAGCCCCAATAATTATTTAAGGCAAACCACAGATTAAGGCACTTTCCACAGCGACGCATTTGCGGCAGACAAGAAGGTTGAGAAAACCTGATCCAGCACCATCTCACAGCCTCTCCAATTTACTCCTATCAAATTCCATCAGCGACTCAGAACTTGATCTTTCTATTGATTGACTGGAGTCACCTCTAGATATTTTCATGCTGATTTGGAAGCCCTTTCATACACTAAAAAGGGGGAAAAAAATGAGGTTAAGGAAGACTTTTGACCACTGATCAGCAACTCCAGCCAAAACTTTCCCAATCAAGTGATTTGGCTTCTGTGCCAAGAGAAACTTTCCACGTCCCAGTACAGCGTGCATTCCTGTTATCAACTGGATCATTTTTAGATGAGGAGTTTCCATGCTGATCCCGAGAGCAACCCCTAGTCCAGTAGCTGCCTTCCTCGGGACTCTCGGCGCTGCCCTCGCCCAGGGATCCCACGCTTGGCCGCAGCTGCCATGCTCGACCTGGTTGCTCTCCTCTTGCACTGTCTCCCCTTGGTCATGGGACAGTATGACATTTGCAAGTCCTGGGTGACCACAGATGACGGACCGTCATGGGAGTTTTATGCTTGTCAGCCCAAGGCCATGCGGATGAAGGATTATGTGACGGTGCGAGTGGATCCAGCGGGAATCACTTGTGGGGACCCGCCGGAGAGATTCTGCACCCATGTAAGTGTTTCCCTCCTTGTTTAATGTCTTGTAACAGGGTCTGCTTGCAGGTGGCCAGAGGTTATAAGGAAATTTGGGTTTGGGGGGGCAACAGCGGCTGCTGCCTTGAACTCTCAGTCTCCCCATCTGCAAAATGGGACGAGAGGGAATGGCCTCAAGCTCCACCAGGGGAGGTTCAGGCTGAACATTAGGAAAAAATTTTTCACGGAGAGGGTCATTGGGCACTGGAACAGGCTGCCCAGGGAGGGGGTTGAGTCACTTTCCCTGGAGGGGTTTAAGGGACGGGTGGACGAGGTGCTGAGGGACATGGTTTAGTCATTGATGGGAATAGTTGGACTAAATGATCCGGTGGGTCTCTTCCAACCTGGTGATTCTATGATTCTATCCTGCCCATCTTGGTGCTGTGCCGACAAAAAGGTCAGTCCTAAAGCAGGGATGGAGCTGAGGGGAGGGTAAGGAGAAGCATGAGGGGTCTTGGCAAGTCCTGGTCTTGGGTTGTAAGGTCTGGATTTTGAAGAAGCTCTGCCCCCAGCAAGCGCACAACCTGAGCGGCTCTGAGCACATCCCTCTTCTTGTTAAAGCGCGTAGGGTGTGTTCTCCAGTCCCATCACAAAAGGCTGCACTGGTGCCAGGGTTTTGTCAGAGGTGGGCGCATCATCTCAGCATGAGTTAGAGCGAGGGGCAGGGTGGTGGTGATCCGACAGCCCTTGTTTCACTGAAATCCCTGAAAACACAGCTCTCCCTCTCTTCCAGCCTCCCCACGAAAAGACTCTCTGGACAGCCGCTTGCCCTTGTAGTTAAAATCTTTAGCTTATTTTCTCTTAAATATTAATCATTGCATTTCATTCCATGCACCACAAAGCTCAGCAGGAACATTTGATTTATAATTCACAAGGCTTTACATTGTTAAAAAGAGTTCAGGGGTCAAAGTAAAGAGCGAAACAGTGTGGCTGTAATGCCCCCTCCCCCAAACGTCTTCCAGGAGTGGTCTAGGTACATTTTTAAGGTGCAGCGACCAAGCTAGTATGTGCTGAAAGAGTTTCCACTGGGGTGAGCACTGGACAAGGAGTATACTAGCCAGTTACCCATAATGAGGAGAGTTCTCCTCCCTCTAAGTCAGTGGAAGAGGGGAGAGGACTCCCAATTTCTATTGCAAGCATTACCCAGACGCAGATACCCTGTGCCTCAGTTCCCCACCTAGAAAATCCACGTACACATAGAGAATTGCCCGGGCCCAGGCAGCTCAGGGCATCCCTTGAAAAGGCAAGAGAAAAATGCTGCTTTGATACCAGGGGACACCAAACATTTATGACCATTGGAGCATGCCACCGTTACTTATTTACCCCATTCTCCACGGCCCAAGGGGTCTCATTAGTAGCAGGGAAGATATTTTCACTAATTCCCAACAAGTAGTAGCTTTTCTTTTAAAAAGATCATTTGAAAAGAAAGACTTAAGTCAAAGGTTGCAAATAAAACGTTTAACTATTGAGGGGTCAGTCTGGATTTCCATTTATCTGCCTGGCTGCAGGCGGATTAAGAGGTGAACAGCAGATTGCTTTCTGCTACACTCACTGCAGCTATTTGCAAACGCTTTCTGGCTAAGGATGCTCCAGCCTTCAGCTCCACTGACCTCCGAGGAAGTAAAAGACACAAACTGCAATGAGCTCTCTGCTTCTCTTGATTCAGTCAATACTGAGCTAAAAATCTTTCTATTCTGGGCACCGGCAGTATCTCCTCGTAGCGTACGCCTGCCATGTGCTGTAACACTTGCAAACACCGTGTACGGCCGTGAATGGGAGTTACACAAACGCAAAACATGGATTTGCCTTCCTGTCCCTGCCTCACCCCAGCCTAGCCCAGCATTCACAGCAACGTCCCCGAGCAATGCCCCGATGAAGAATCGAGCTAAGAACAGGAGTAATACATTGCAAGTTATTTTTTTAGACTTCAGGGAGAGATTTATGAAACCTCACTGTGGTCATGGCCCTTTCTCCCCCTCTGCAGAGGGTTAAAGAGTTTGAACAATGAAGCAGATGAAGAGCAGCCCTGCTGAGGTGAGCAAGGAGCCCACCCAGCACTTAGCATAGAAGATGGCTGGGGGAGAGATCCAGGCTCTCATCCAGCCTAAGGACTTGAGTGAGGGGTGCTGGGAGGCCATCAAGGTAAAAAAAAAAAAAAATGACATGTGGCCATTTACTGCTGAGCATCTCCTTATGGTCAGTAGAAAGTGGAATCAGCAAGACATGACCCTTTCCATCACCGGTCCTGGGCGGTGACTTGACACCTATTGACACACGGAGAGAGGCAAGCGGAGCCCGCAGAGGATGCGAGCGGAGTTTTGCTACCCCTGCGCAAAGGAAGCGCTGGACAAAAATCAATGTCGCTGCCCACCGATCGTTACAACCTCGGAGCCCTGGCCCTTGCTGCAAGAGGGGAGGATTGGTGGCTTTCATGAACCCTGCCCAGCTCCTTGCCTGCCAAGCTGCTCCGATGCCTTTTGGTGTCCTGTTATCCTTTCTCTTCAGGTTTTAATAATATTTATGTAACAGGTGGGTTATCGTAGGAGCACGGCTTTCCAGCAGAGAAGTTCTTGCGGTGACTATATTGCTTTCTTAGGTGTCTTTCAAAACAGCAGGGTAACCCTCCATGCAGTTAAACTAGCGTTATTCAGAATTAAGCACAGCCTGGCAGGATGCCTGCTCTGCTCAGACAACCGAAATCAAAATTAAAGACACGCAAACATCCCTTCATGCTTAAGGCAGCCGGGCGAGAGGGAGCTGGATGATGCCCCGTTGGGAGGCATCACTGTGGGCAGGTAGAGGAGGAGAGTCCTGGTGAAAGTCAGGACCCTGTAGGACAGCGAGTGTTTCCTACGAGGCTGCACCAGTGCCGAGGAAGCATTGCACAGCCTGCAGGATGGAACAATTCAGTTGTAACAACTTTGCACAGCACTCAGTTCTGCAGAAAGTGGCGCCTGGAGGACCGCAGGAATTATTTCAACAATTGTCTTTTCTGTTTTACGGCAATTGGAGTCACATCTGGCTGATCCCTTCTGATTGGGAAGTGTTTTGCTGCCTGTTAAAGTCGTAGGGGTTGCTTTTTCCACAGTTTCTGAACCTTCTCCTATTCACGTCAATGCCTTTCAGGCAGGGTCACCTGAAAATGAATTGTATTTTCCCTCCTGGCAGGGCAGGGGGAGTGGTGGGAGCAGGAAAACAGATGGATAAGTAAAGAAAAGTCTGAATGAATCTAAAAGCATGACTGAAGACTAATAGGGAACAGATCTTTTAACCAAGCATGTTGAGGGAAGGGTGCGGATCACGCCCAGGGCATGGCACAGAGTGGCTAAATACAGATTTCTAATGGTTTGCAGGACTGGCACGACTGGGAACAGTGAAGCTGCTCAGGTTGCATGGGGCAGAGAGGAGATGTGCCTTTACTTCGCCTTCCCCCTCTGCCAAGGAGGAAAAGGGTGGCAGGGTGCTCCCAGGGATTGAAATATTCCATGATGCTGAAGCACTTTGATACCAAGCACGGACCTTTGAGAATTTCACTTTCAAGTGCTGGCAGTTTGCGTACATGATAAAATAATACAGGTTTTGTGGGTGATTTACACACAGGGTGGGGAGCAAGGAAATGCCAAAGTCACAGTCCCTGCTCCAAACGGGTTTGCAACTCAAGGGGTTCCCAAATCATTCTAGCACAAGCGAGGTGGGGCACACAGGAGAGATGTCCAGAGCAGGCTCCCTGCGAGCCAGCAGCCCCTCTGCGAGCCAGCAGCCCTCAGGTAATGGCTTTGCTGCTCCTTGACACCATGGTGAGACCTTCCTGCGCTCAGCTGGTGGCACAAGGAGCCCAGTTCACCACCAAGACAGGGGCCCTTCCCCCCAGCATCCCCCTGAGGTGTCAAGACAGTATTTCTTGCTCAGACAATGCTCTTTGATGCAGCTCTTAGCCCATATTGATGGGTCAGGGGGATTTTTATTTGGCGTCAGCATTGTTTCATCAGCTAATAGAACTTGAAGATTTTGGCGTGCGTACATGAAAGGAAAGGGCTTTATTTATTCATTACACATTCAGCCAAATTTGATATTTAGTTGAATTCTTAGCTAAACCTTTCTGAATGACATGTGGTTATAAGGCTTGTACTAAAGAACTATTTCTCTTAGTAGATCAATTGCTGAAATTAGAAAAAGCAGGAAAACTTCTGTGTGCAGCAACGCTTTTCCCTACATTCTGAGCCCATCTTACACAACTCTACCCAACCATGTTTTCATAGCCCTGTTTTGGTGCAAAGAAAGGATTGTGGGTTTGGGGATGATTAAAACTAACGTCAGAGTTTTTAAATTAAGAAGGAAAATGGAATTGGTTCAGAAATGCTCCTCCAAACGCATTTTTAAAGAGCCAGCATGATCTGGTGGTTAAAGGGGGGATTCATCCCTTCTGGTACCCTGAGCAAAGACAAAGCCTGCAGCCCTTCCCCAGCCCACACGTCCCACAGGAGGTGCCTGTGCTACCCCTGCGCCTTGTTTCAGGTAGGAGAACCAGGGGGGCAAATTACTAGTGTTCCTCAGCCTTGAAAATGCTCTAGGGTTCAAGGGCAGCCTGTGGGCTGAGAGGAGCTCATATACAAGTCAAAAATCCTCTCCAAGAAAAGCACATGTTCTTTTCCCTTTTGAATAAGTCAAGATGATTCACTGTTGGTTGCAAACTCATCCTTGGGTGGGAGACAGAGCTCCCTTTTTCCCTTCCTTTTGGGACCTATATGGCACTGGTGACAATTACTTTGTGTTTAGGCTAAAATTCAGCAGCACAAGGAATCCACTCTCTGCTATCAAGTTGCTCCTCAGGCAGGGTTGTGGGGATGGAAAGTCGCATCTTTCTTTTCACATCTACAAAGCGCTAACAGCCTCCCTTCCCCCTTGAATCCTCCAGTACATTAAATTAACACTTGGAAAATACTCCCCTTTCCTTTGAGGGGAGCCTGGAAAAGGCAACTGCTGCCGTTTCCATCTGGATGAAGGTTTCCCTAATCCACCCCTTGTACCCTTGTGGCATTGCTTTTGAGTGTGGCAGAAAGGGCTGGTGCATTTCGGTTTTGTTCACACCATTAATCATTTCTCAGCATCAGAGTTGCTGCAGAGACTGCTATTTGAAGTCAAGATCAACGGCTCCTTGCCCTTGGGGCCAGACCCTTAGCTGCCCAGCAAATTACACGCTACTCCTCTCCTACCACAGAGGCTACTCCAGAGTGCAGCAGGATCTCGGTGTTGTAAAAGCAGAGGGTTTGCAGAAAATGAAAGAATACAATTCAACTCTAAATTAGAGACTGCTGAGCAAACGGGATTTCCCCTCACAGTCCGTAGCAATTTCGTTAAATGCCCAGTTCGGGATTCATCGTGTTGTAAAGTGGGATGATGCTCCTCTAACAAGGAGCATTTCCACCTGCTGATGGAAAAGACACGGCAATAAAAATCAAGCTGTCAAGTAGATTTAATTGGTACAGTGAGCAGTAAGTTTACCCTTATTTTGAAAGAGATAGTGAAGGATAAACTGCTTTTAAGAAAAGCTTTGCTTTTCAAAGAGAGCAGCGTCCAGATGGGAAAAGCTGGAGAGAACCGAAGACTTGCTGGGGAGCGTGGCCAGAGCCAAGACAGCAGCTCTTCCTTGCACTCACTCACGCACCAGCTCCATGGATTGCTTTTCCATGAGCAACTTTTGAAGCTGAAGGGATTCAAGTCCTTCCTATTTATTTTTTTTTAATCCATATTGTATTCTATAGCATAGATACAATCTCCCACTGAACTTCGAAAGGAATTCTCCCTACAGACAGCACTGTTCAATGGGAAGGAGTGCTCTGCTACCACAATCTGGTTTTCCTAAGAGAAAGTCCAGTATTTTAAAGTGTTCGGCTGCAGCGTTGCCTGCAGCAACAGCAGGATTTCAAAGTCATGTGTGGCACTGGATGGCATCTTTTCCCCCCACAGTTATGCTCTGGGGCAGCACAACAAAGAGCAAGCAATCCTGATGCCCTTGACAAGAACCATCCAAGCTCTGCATCTGGTTCACCCCATGCTTTTGGAGAAACAAAATGGAAACAAGCTCAAGCGGTGCCAAAACCACTGTCCACGGCGCAAGCACCACAGCCCCTTCTTTTGCATCAACCTTCTTTCCTTAACCTCAAGTCACAAAGGGGCTGCAACACATATGAGCAGCTGATTCCACCCCCACCAGAACCACGGGCCCTAGCACCTTCAGGTTCACTGTTTCCTCCCGAGCTGAAGCAGCCAGACCCCTACATCCCACCAGCGAGGGACACAGGGTGTTGAGGAGCCAGCGGTCACTCCATGCCCATCTCACACTGTCCCCGCTCGGTGGGTACAGAGCTTACAGCAGCACAGTGATGGCTGGGGGGTCCCAAGGTTAATGAATTCTTCCTCTGACCTAGATGGTGAGCTCCATCAAGCGTGAGCAACAGCAGCTCAGCGATGCTTGGCTAGCAGAGCCCAAATTTCTGACTTTCTGGAGCTGTTATGCACGTGGGCTGTTGCTGACCTGCTTAGCAGGAGTTGTCCACCAAGATGGTGTGAGCAGCACAGCTGCTGTCCTCTCAAAGGCATCTGCCTCCCCAGGCACTCAGCCTGCAGTGCTCAATATGCCCCAGGCATTATTTGGGCTGTTCAGTGCAGCGCGCTGGTTCCTGTGCTGGAAAACTCCGAAGGGGCATTTTTCACTATGGGCTGTGTATATGCTTAGTGTCCATCCCAGAAAAGTCTACAGGGAGAAGCCAGTGACTGTAAATGCTGTCTAGGACCTGCCAACAAAAAACAGTTGGACTTCCATCCTTCGCTCCAGGCAGATGTGGCATCCTCTCCTGTGCCTGCAGCCTCAGAGGTGTCTTGTGAGGTCCCAACGAGGCCCCCATCTTTCAGGCTGGGTTGCCAGGACCCACAGAGGATGCACGTTGCAGCATCGATACCGCACTGGCCCTGCTCCAGCGTTTGGCACTGGCATTTCCATCTGCTCTGTGCTGCTAGAGGGCAGGCTTAGGGAAAACTTTTGGCTTATGGCTTGTGGGGGTTTTTCTCCTATTGTCTGCTGTCGCTGAGAAGGCTCCAGCCATGAGAAAGGACTGTCTGAGGCTCCTTGTCCAAGAGATCTGTGGATGCAGGAATGCAATGATGCAGAGCTAGGAGGCTGGGTCACATCCCAGCTGGCTCTCACCTGTCGTGCTTGCCTGCATTGGTACAGAAGCCACTAACGCGGCAGCCTCCCATCCCCAGCCTCTGACAAGTCATCCACCACGGGAGGTTCAGGCTGAACATTAGGAAAATATTTTTCATGGAAAGGGTCACTGGGCACTGGCAGAGGCTGCCCAGGGAGGGGGTTGAGTCACCTTCCCTGGAGGGGTTTAAGGGACGGGTGGATGAGGCGCTGAGGGACATGGTTTAGTGATTGATGGGAATGGTTGGACTCGATGATCCGGTGGGTCTCTTCCAACCTGGTGATTCTATGATTCTATGGAAGACAAGCTCCTGTGTGTGTTTAGAGCAGTGTGGTGACGGGTGCTGGAGCGGCTGCAGGGTCGCTGCATGAGCGCTACTGGTTGGCTCCAGCACCCACGTGCCTGTAACCCAGGACCAGCATCCGTTCTCCTGGATGCTCCAGCATGGGCAACGGGTCCTCCTCTCCCTCGCCACTGAGCTCTTTGTGGCTGCTGCCATCTCTGTGTCAGTGCCACTCTCATCCCCTGGCCGAGCTGGCTACTTCAGCTCTGTGGTTCTGCCATCGAGGAGGTCTGGAGGCTGCTCTAAAGGAGAGGGTCACAGTCCTGCCCTCAGGGACAGCCCCCGCGCAGCAGCCAGGGCACGTTCCTGGCTGAGCACAGCACCATCCCAGGCACATTAACCTTAAAACAGACCATAAAGCAGCCACAGACTTTTCACGCAACAGCAAAAGCAGAGTGGTTGA
This sequence comes from Phaenicophaeus curvirostris, assembly GCF_032191515.1. NCBI lineage: Eukaryota > Metazoa > Chordata > Aves > Cuculiformes > Cuculidae > Phaenicophaeus > Phaenicophaeus curvirostris. The sequence continues at coordinate 8,529,214 of NC_091411.1, forward strand.
TGCAGCAGATGCAGAAGCCCTAGCTGGAGGCAGGAGGGTGGGTTCAGGGGACCACCCAGCCATGCTCACCCACTAAACATCAAGGAATAGCTGCAGCCCTATGTAAGCGCAGCAGAACCGCTGCTCCTTCCCCTTTCCCACCCCCAGCCTCCGCGTCCTGCCCTCCCCCATTCAAACTATCAGGGCCTCTCTTACAGAATAAAATATTAATAGCAGCGTAGCGAGCCTCTCTGCAAAGGCTGCATGTATTGAGCTTACAAGGCACACAAGCTTTTAGAGAGCAGGACACTTCTCCTACTTCCTAAGCATTTTCTTAGTCCTGAATCAATAATGCACTCGGAGCCCAGCACACAGGTTGCTGCTGTTGTGCCCCTGCTGCTAGGGGCTGCGGACACCAATACGTCTCTGTAGCAAGATGCGAGGGCTTAAAAATCTAGCAGAGGAGGGATGGCAGGCTCCAAGCAGCTTAATTTGTAGACAAGCTTTGGGGAAGTGCCCTGGGAAGAGCAAAGCTTGCAGCTTTTGGGTACAGAAAGTCCAAGATCTGGAGACAAGCTAAAAAGCAGTCAATGGGATTAAACGCCTGCGTCTTTGACCATGTGCCCACGATTTCTTGCTGAGGGGCGTCTGGTTCATCAGCTTCTGATCTCAGGCTCTAGGTCACCCCGTAATCCACAAACTTGCAGAAGGAGCAGTTGCAGGGGTGCAGCCCCAGGTAGAAGGTGGGCACGAGGTGAGCCCAGGGCACCAGGAGGGATGGGGCGAGCAGATCACCGGGGGATTAGCAGTTCACAAAGAAAGAGCTGCTCAAAAATTATTCCACGGGAGGTCGGGCTGCAGGCGACTGTGTGTGTGCCCAGCACAGATTATCTGCTTAGGAGTGGAATTTTCCGGGCAGCCTTAACCCTTATGTCGCTCACAAATCAGCTGCATGTGCATTTGTCAGGACAAGGTGCCAGGTAGAGGATCCAACAGCAGAAGTCGAGCTGCTGCCTGGCCATCCAGGGGCTTTGGAAATGGAAACGTTGACCCGAGGTCACCCTGCAATCAGTGGCCATTCTTGAAGAGGTCACCTGTGGATGGGGCTGATTCCAGTCTGGAGATTAGAATTTACCGTGTCACCAGATTTTCTGTTTCTGGCTTAGCCAGAGTGGGCGTGAAGGGATTTGTGTCCATGCACGAGTGGTGCCGGCTGCATTGCGAGGGTGGCAGGTGACTTGGGTTGGTCCTTGTACGTGATGGGCAGCATCACCCTCCAGATCCTCCCTTCGTGGAGAGGATGCTTCCTGCCTGGATGTCAGCCGCCTGCAGAGGTTGTACCATCTACAGTGCAAAGATCCATCCAGACCCTTTTCCTGGAGGTCCTAAGCAGTCCACGAGGAGAGTTTCAGAGACAGCATGAGGGGAAAGCAGAGACTGCCTTGACCCTCATGTCAAGATTAGGTGAAGAAGCCACTATTTGCCCAGCTACACATGCCTGGGAAAGCTTCAGAAAAGTGGAGTCTCCAACACTCCTGGTAAAGCCCAGACCTGCTCCTGAAACCCCTCCTTGCCTCAGTTTCCCCACTTGGAGATAGGAGCCCACACTGCCACCTCAGGACCCTGTCTGGTGCTGTGATATTTCCTCATGGCTGATGGAGGGAAGGACATAGTGCTGAGCTAGGATGAAATACGAACGAGATGCTTCTCGAATTCAGAAGCAGGCTGGAGGGGGAAGGGGAAGAGCAGCCGCAAGTAGAGGTTGAATCTTTTCTCTGGCAGAGAGACAGGCCCAAGGGAGCCCGAGAGCCTCGAACAAGCGGCGCGCTGTTCAGTGAATGAGTATCAGGCCAAAGGGAAGAGGCAAAAACCAAAGCAAAATGTCTCGCTGAGTGTGTCCTGGCGTGTGCTCGCTATGAGCCGTGCTGCGAAGTTGGCGGTGCCGGTTTCTGCTGACTCACACTCTCCTGAATCCCGCACGCAGGCAAAGCGAGTCCTAACACCCATGCCGAGGGGTGACCTTGCACTCAGACAACCTCCAATCTGGGAGGAAGGGGAAGGAAGCGGAGGAGCAATCAATCCCCCAAACCACAGCCCCGGGGGAGGCAAAGGGAGTGACATTTGGCTGAGCCAGAATTAGCAGCAGATCTGTGGAGGGACCCCATTTCCACCCAATTAATAATTCATTCCAGCTCTGCCTTTACCTGCTCAGAAACAACAAACAGCTTGTTAGCGAGGACGGTTTTCTCCCCTTTCACTGTGTCTGCCCTAATAAGGGCCCCAGATGGCTGGATGGAGAGAGACGGCGAGAGAAAGGGCGCACGAGCAAGCAAACCACCTCACCAGCCCTCCCTGAGCTGTTCATCCCAACCCAACCCATCCCAACCCAACCAGGTCTCCACAAAGCTCCTTGCACTGGAACCTGACGCTTCCCAGCCAGAGCTGCCCTTCCCTTGTGGAGGTGAAGCTGAGAAATAACCCTGAACTGAAGCTTAAAGACACGTCTTTGGATGGTTATCTCAAAGGAGAGAGCAATGCCTGCAGGGTTTGTGGACAAGGGGATTGCTGGAGCGTTGGTGAGCGGCTCACGGGCAGAAGCCACACAGACAGCCCCAGGGAAAATGATCTTCTGCCCTATGAGAGGTTCTGCATTATCTAAAATACAGGGAGCTTGACCAAAATGGTGGGGTTTTTTTTAAAAAAAAATAAGTGGAGAAAACATAATCTTGAAAAAAGCTATTAACATTTCATTTTGAAAAGGGAAAATTGGCATTCGGAGCTCTCCCAGCACCTTGGCAGTCAAAGCGGCAGCACTGGTCCTGATGGGGACCCTTCCCTGCACACCAACAGGCATCCCAAACCAGCACGAAGATTTTCTTAGAGGTTTGCTGGGTTCAAGTTACAGCTCTGCTGCAGGGAAAACCCGCTTGGGCACCGGGGGGCACGGTGTAATTGATGCAAGAGGAGCAGAACCCAGCCAGGCTGCTCTGCGTGGCTCCTGGTGTCCCCCCACTTCCCCAGGACATCGAGTGAGGACACAGACCTTCACCCGAGCTCACGGGGAAGGGCCGGCACGGGGCTGTTTGGCTCAAGAGAAGCCTTGTATTTCTCCTCAATTATCTCCATGCTCCCAGCCATCTCTGCTGGTGAGTTCTGCCACTTGCCAGCTGTTGGAAATAATCGCTGTAAATTAATTACGGTTGTTTCACCCCTCTGATCCCTCCCAGCCCATGAATAGAGTGAAAATTAATTGTCAGAGAGTATTTCCAGTTCTCTGGAAGTCCCATCCTGGCCACAGGCAGGTTATGGTTTATGCCCTGAAGCATGAGATTTAATTACTCACAAATGTTATTTTTGATCATAAAATCACCTTGTCTTTTCATAATCCAGATAGAGCAGCTGAACCCTCAGGTCAGGAGCTGCAAGAGTGAAAATACCCTGTAACGATGTTAGGATGAGCCTGCATTTTCTCCTGGGTAAAGGCAATTCTGTTTGGGAAAAAGCCTCGTGCCCTGGAGTGGTTATTGGAAGAAAAACCAAGGATGTTTCCCCAAACGCTCATCACTCAATGTGGCCTTGTCATAAATTTGTTGCAGAAAACAGATTTAACTCTATCAGCGGGGAGGATAAAGGCACTTGTCACTAGAGCTGGGTCGGGGACAGCATCTTCCCTGCCCTGTGGGTTATTTCCCAGTGCTGACAAGCACCAGAGCAAACCCACAGCCCAACCGGGATGGAGACAGGGATGGAGATCCCTGTGAAGCCCCTGCAGAGCCAGGAAAGCTGGAGCAGGGGATGAAGGTGAAGCAAAGTCCCATGGCTCAAGCCCAGCGCGAATCAGGGGAACCTGGCTGAGCGTAAAGAAGCAGGAAAGCAAACGTGCAGAGTCAATCGCTACAGCTTTATCCTGCAGCCTCCTCAGCAAACAAATCCAAGCTGGTGCTGGATAGGGAAGGGAGTAGGAGAAGCTGGTGGTACAAAATAAAATTTATGTGAGATTACGTGCCAGAGCAGCCACAGGAAAGGCAGAGTTGGAGCGAATTTGCCTCTGCTCCCCACCACAGAGAGGAGAATCCCATCTCCCACAGCCATCGGTCCTCCTCATGACTTATTATTCAGGTTGTTCAGAAAGAAAAGGCTGCAGGAGACCCATGGTGGCACCAGTCCACGGCAGGGACCTTAGCAGGACAGAAGGGATCAGGTGCACCCGAGGATTTTGCCGATGTGGATGTTTTGCAGAACCTGGAGGAAATTCGATACCGATTTAAGGGCTTTGTTGCTGTGCAAGGCAGCGTGGGGACTTTGTGAACCTCATCAGCTAACCTTTAAGTGGAAAATCGAAGACAGGGTTGCAGATACCCTACGAGAAGCAGAAGGGCCTTGGGATGCACCCAAAAGCTCCTTAAGCATCATGGATGATCAGGGTGGGTGCTAAGGCGGGGATTGTCCCATCCTGGGAGGAGGTTCAGACTGAGGTTTTCTCGACCACAAGGGCTCCCGAGGAGGGAAGGAGGTTTCTGAGCTGTTACCTGCCCCACTGAAATCCAGCAACAACTTGACTCACACGCGAGCAAAACGCTGCTTGTGCCCAGAGATGTTTTTCCATCAAATTACCCATGCCACTCAGAAAAACCTAAAGATAAGCGGCAGCGCCTTGCAAACCCACCTCACCCAGAGCGGTGGCAAGTGGTGGCCTTCTGTGGCCACCAAACCTTCTCCTGCCTAACTCCAGGAGCCTGGTCATTAAGCAGATCTCTCATTTCAGAGTCTATAGGAATATTTTCCTCCTGCCAGACCTGGGTCTCCAGGCTCTTTAGGCTGTGGAAGGGGTGACCAAACAGCCCCCGCTCCCAACTACAGTCAGCACTTGCAGGAAAGCCCAAGGCCTGAGCTCTCTGGTTGGGTTTGAGAGCCAGTTCTTGGGGGAAAAAAAACCCTCTACAGAGAAAAGACCCAAGAGAAATCTACACAACAGCATAGACATTCTTCGTGCCAAAGATAAACATTTAACTTTTTCCCTGTTGATCAAAATCTTCCTATACAAAACCAGAGGATTTCCACACAACCCCAGTACAAAGCTTGGATTTCTGAAACTACTCTAAGTTGGTGAGACCTTGCCATTACTCTTATTAGGAGACCGATTGTAATATAAAACAAGTTGATCCCAGGGTGAGCTAGATTTTATGAGAGGCCTTGGCTTAAACAAAGCAATTTCATCAAGCAGAAGAGACCCCTGGAAGCAAAACAACTCCAGGAGGGTCCCTGGGCAAAGACACCATTAAACAAATCAATCCCGGTTATGAGAACTAGGATGAGCATTCTTGACCAAGAAATACAAACTTTCACCTCATCCACTTACGTTTCCATGCTCAAATCATAGAATCATAGAATAACCAGGTTGGAAGAGACCCACCGGATCATCGAGTCCAACCATTCCTATCAAACACTAAACCATGTCCCTTAGCACCTCGTCCACCCGTCCCTTAAACACCTCCAGGGAAGGGGACTCAACCCCCTCCCTGGGCAGCCTGTTCCAGTTCCCAATGACCCTTTCCATGAAGAATTTTTTTTTGAAGTGACAGAAAGCCAGCGCACTAAATCTTGGGGTTTTAAAAAAGATTATTAATATATCATAATATTATGCCTTTAATATTATTATTCTTTTTCTTCATTGTGCAACTAGTGGTTATAATTGCTTTCCAGCTTCCCTTTGGCATGGAGATCTCCTAAAAGCTGCAGTTTTATTTCTGTGCAGCTCTCACCATTCACAACAGATGTCCAGTTTGTTTCAAATATTCAACAGCTTAATGATTAATCAAGTAATTTCACCTACAAAAATATATAATTTTATGCTATGAAGCTTTAAAAATGGCATTACCTGCCAGGAAAAAAGAAAGCAAAACAACTTTGTGCCCTCATTAAGAGCTCTAGAAACCAGCTGGGCTTTGTAAAACTGAGTCTTTTCCCCTGTTCTCTCCCTCCCTGGCAAAGTGGGGAGCAGTTTCACTGCAGCATCCTGGATTCTTTTCTTCATCCCTTGACAGAACGATATCTTGTTTCTTCAGAAATCCTCCTCTAAGGAGCAAGTCCCCACTGTCACCTTCAAAAAGTCCCTTTTGCAGCGTTTTTTCCAGCACTGACTCCCCACGCGGCACCGAAAGCAGCTGAAATCCAAGAGCTGGGTCTGCAGTCACTAGGACACATTTCCAAGCATTTGCCCCATCTCGCTGTGAAGCCAATTTGTCCTCAATGAAGCTTTCACAGTTTGTCCTCAGGGACCCCAGTGGGCTGAGCTGGGGCTAAGCAAGGCTACAGCGCCCTTTGTTGTGCCCTCAAGAAATGAGCAACCAGAAGAGCATATTGGAGAGCTGGAAACCTGCAACGTTTAGTTGCTGTGAGGACACTCACGACTGATTTAATAGCGTGAGACTCAAAGCGAACTGGTTTATTTTAAGCTCGCAGAGACCAAGTTTGCCTGGCTTAATGCATTCTGACTTTTAGATTGAGGACGTAAATATCTTGAGACTTTGGACAGATTCTTTGGAGGGCACACGGCTTGAAGGAGGAAACCAGATTCAAAAATAATACCTGGAATTGTTTCAACAGTGCTATAACTGATCTTACCAGGACCAACGGAGCAGCCAAAGTATGGCCATCTGTTTCCGCTCCCCACTGCCCTCCCGGCTGACTTCAAACCACCCCACCGGCAGAAAATGCATTGAGCATCCCGTGCAGGCAGGACAATTCAATAAACCTAAAACCAAAAAGGAACACTTCATTTTAGCAGAGGAAGCTGTAGTGATGTGACTCACTTGGTGGCTTTGGAGGGTCTCCCCCACCTTTCAGCACTGTCAGGGCTTCAATTTGCATTTGCCCTGTTACAACCACGCAGCTCTCGAGCAGTGTGCCGCTCCAGAGCATCAGGGTGGTTAGAGACATCTTTGGGCTTGCTGCCTGCTGACCTGAGCCCACTTGCAGGTTGGGATGTACACGGCACCTCCATGTGGATCTGCTGGAGGGTAGGGAGGCTCTGCAAAGGGATCTGAACAGGCTGGACCGCTGGGCTGGGACCAGTGGCAGGAGGTTTAACAAGGCCAAATGCCGGGTCCTGCACTTGGGGCACAACAACCCTGAGCAGCTGACTAGGAGAAGCCTGGCTGGAAAGCTGCCTTGAGGAGAGGGACCTGGGGGTGTTGGTTGACAGCGACTGAACAGGAGCCAGCAGTGGCCCAGGTGGCCAAGAAGGCCAATGGCATCTTGGCTTGGATCAGAAACGGCGTGGCCAGCAGGTCCAGGGAGGTTCTTCTCCCTCTGGACTCGGCACTGGTGAGACCGCTCCTCAAATCCTGGGGTCAGTTCTGGGCCCCTCACCACAAGAAGGATGTTGAGGCTCTGGAGCAAGGGAAGGTTCAGGCTGGACATTAGGAAAAAAATTTTCACGGAAAAGGTCATTGGGCACTGGAACAGGCTGCCCAGGGAGGTGGTTGAGTTACCTTCCCTGGAGGGGTTTAAGGGACAGGTGGACGAGGCACTGAGGGACATGGTTTAGTATTTGGTAGGAATGGTTGGACTCGATGATCCGATGGGTCTTTTCCAACCTGGTGATTCTATGATTTTCTGGACTCCAAGACTAGCATATGGGAGATGGGCAGAGTTTTGGCTCCGCTTCTTCCCACTCTTGACCTGCCAGGTACCCTGCTGGGGACATGCCAGGCCAGCTCTGTCCCTCCAGACGGGTCACCAGGAGAGGCATTGTGCTTGTCAGACTCGGTTGCTTACATCACTGCTTCTGGGGAACCTGTCCCACCTCCCATCCTGGCCACTTTTTACTGGTCTGAGTAATGGTTTCCTATTGTGGTTTGGTCACAGAGTCCTTCCCGTCCGTAATTTGGCCACTGCTTATAGAAGCTTCCAAATAAAGCCTTGACATGACCATCATCCATAGCCCTGAAGGTGAAGCTGGCCACGGTGGCCGCACTGGGGACAGCTCTAGCAGCGAATACTCAGTAGAGTTTCATCTTACACCAGCTCAAGGGCTTTGGCAGCCCCAACGGCTACTGCACAAAAGGGAAAGAAGCCACGTGGCAAGAATGCTCTTGCCAGGACAACTCCACGCAGGCAGACTCCTGTTTACACGGAGCCACTTGGAGCAGCAAAGCAGGTTTATTGGGGAGCTTTCTGGTGCCATCTCGAGCTGATTCCCCACCCAAGCCCACCAAGATGCTGCTCTGCTGCACCTTCCATCAGACAAAAGGTGGAAAATGGACCTCAGAGATGGTCTTTTCAGGACCGTCCTATTAAGCCATCTGTATGACCACATTGGCAGTAGGACCATACTGCGACACAATATGTTGCCTCAGCACAGGAAACTTACTCAGAGCCCCCGGTGCTTCATCTGATGGGGATTTTTCTTCTTTTTCCACCAGCCACTGCTGTAAAGCTGCGCTAAGAGGCAGCTACAACCCCCAGCAGGAAGCTGTGTCTCATTAGCAGAGGTAAACAATTCCTCTGAACGTGACGAGTCAGGAGAGCATATTAAATATGTCAATATCTTAGGTTTTTTTTAATCCCCATTCCAGAACACCGTGTCGCAGCAGGAGAAGACCCTCCCCCAGCACAGCTCAGAGCCTCCTGCATCCTGGCCGGCATCTCCCTTTGCTTAGGGCATCTCACCCTCTTTGGGAAGGGAGTGAGGGGCTCCTGTGCCCTCACCTCTTGACCTGACTCACCCAAGCAAGCCTGAGCACTTCATTGATTTCCCTCACTCGGTGCAAGGAAGTGAAAAATAACAAAACTATAGCCATTTGCTTTTAAAACATCCATCAAAGCACTTATCTGGTAGCATCCCTGCTCCGGGGATGAGCACCGCACTGGACCTCAGCAGCTCCGACTCCAGCCCTGCTTCCCAACACACAGCGAGACGGCAAAAGCCACACACGGTTCAAAGTTAAGGCAGCAACGGGAGGAGCAAATCCCAGCACAGCACTCGTGGCTTTACTGCCAGGCAGGTGCTTGTCTGCGAGCGAGACGATGTTGAAAACAGTATGAGTTTTGCCCCATTTTACCAACTGGCTTCTGCTGCTTTCCCTGGCAGCTTCATACACACGTACGCAGCATTACATACTTTATTTACAGGAGTCCCATTTTCTCCCCAAGGCTGCTGCTGCATCCCCTGCGAAGGAACCTGACGCTCACGTACAGATCAGCTGCTCGCTATATTGTTTTATCCACGCTGCTGGTGGAGAAGCCTTCTGCCTTATTTACAGCATGCTACTCAGAAGACAGAATTATTTATGCCCTCCTGAGCTTTTCTAGGCTCCTCAGCGCTGTGGCCTCCGCTCACAGTGCAGTCGCTCACATTCAGCGCGTGTCTCCAAGCTGTGGGGAGGCATCAAAGGCCCATTTACAGACACAGAGTGGAGAAACTCTAAGAAGCTCCCAGCACTTCTGGTTGCCCAACCAGAGGTGGCAAAGCCTAGATTTTCCAAAGCCCCTCGTGTTACACGTTGTTTCCACATTCAAAGCACGGACACGTTTTGCATCCGAGAGCATCCATTTGCTCAAGCCAGATCCCCCCTCTGCTTTGCCCAGGTTATATGCAGAACACCCTAAAAGCAGGTCAGAAGCACTTAGACCCCAACAGTTTCCCAGGTCAAAGCAAGCACATTTTGCAAGATCAGTCTGCAATGCCACATGCACAGGAGCATCCTCTTCCCACACTTGCAGCAGGGCTCTCCCAGCCCTAGGACAGCCCCCAGCCCTGCACCTCGTTTGTTTGAGCCTCCAGCTACCAGCATCAGCTCCCTGAATCCCAGCATAGCCCCAGTGCTTCTGGAGGTCCCCGAGGCCGGGCAAGAGCATGCTGCTCTACACAGTCAACACCTTCCCACAGACCCCCAGCTACACGCAAAGCATCCACAAACCAAACCACAAAACCCGGCTCGGTCTTACCTTGCAAGTCGGCTGTGCTCGAGAAGGTTGGACCTCACACCCCAGCAGGCTCCTTGCCTCCAGCCATCAGCTCTGAGCTGCTCCAGCTGCTTTATCACCTCCTCCTCTGCCAGGTGGCTCTGCCTCCCTGATGAGGGTCCCACCGCAGCAGAGCCCCTTCTTGTACCAGTCTCTCTCCCTTCCTCATCCTCTGGATTTTGAGTCAGAGAGGGAAGTAAAGCGACAGCAAAGAGATTCTTCATAAGCAAAAAAAGATTTGCGGTGTGCTGCAGAGTCTTTTTGCAGATAGTACCCACTATAACACAGTCCCATGTCATCTCCAAGGTAGGTCTGACCCACGAGCTTCCTGAGGCAGGGTCTGCAGGACAAGAGAGACCCCCAGCTTGTAATGACAAGCTTTAACACACGTATGGATTAGCAATAAACCCATTGGCACTGCTAACCCTGATGCCTGTCTTCAAAACTACAACATTTGGTGTGTGACCTTGACAATATGTCCTCACTGCAGTTCAGCACATGTGCTTGTGTGCGTGTGTCCCTGCAAAAACATATAAGCTTGGCTGTGCGCTGCCACTTTGGGGCAAAATGGGATGGCTGGACCTATTCTCCTATTGCCCAGACCTGCAGGCAAGGAGTAACGTAGCAGTGGACGTTGTTGCCTGGATGGGATAAGCCATCCTTCCCACGATGGTCCCTGGGAAGACCATCGCACCTCCTGTCTGCAGCTGGGGAGAGCAGCCAGGCGCAGCTGCAAAAGTCAGGTTCTGGATAGGCAGATGTTAACTGATGTTCTCTTCTATTTGCCATGGGTTAAGGGCACCTGGGCAAGCAGCAAGTGGCTGGGGATGTTGTTCGGGTTGCAGAAGTCCCGTGTCCTTTCTGGGCACGGGTGGGTGGGCACAGAACTGCTTGCACTATTCCCTTCCCAATCTCCTGTCTGCTCAGCCACTGGTCGGTTTGGGTAGGTTGAACTGAGAAGTCACCAGCAATGGTCATCACGTCAGGCTGAGCGTGTTCATCCTGCACATCCCCGAGGCCAGGATGGTGTCCTGGAGACAGCAGAGGCACTGGGAGCACAAATCTCTGCTCTCTCCACCACCACCTGGCCCTGTCCCACTCAGAACTGGAGAATCTGGTTTCCAGCCGTGCTCAGAGGCGCTGAGGCAATGGTGTGTCCTCAGCCCATTCAGCATCAGAAGCCATCAGAGGCATGGATGTGCTTTGGGGATTTCAGCCTTTTGGCTCTTGTAAGGGAGCAGGGGTGAATGCAGCTTTCCATAGGCTTGTAACTCAGCCAACCTTAAGCAGAGTTTCTCAGAGACCATCTCGGGGAACGCGCTTTCTATGAAAATTGCCCCTGTGCCAAATTGAAAGGCCCTCTCCCAAAGGGGCTTTCAAAGGAAACAGCTCAGCTGTTCCTATAGCAAAGGCAAAGCTAGGTATTTCGCTCTTAAATTCATACTCAGATCCAGCATCATCCAGAACCAAACCCCTGTTATGCTCCACTTGAGCCCAGCAGTTAACGTTTGACACAAGCAGCTACAAACAGGGCCCAGTAATGGTGTGAACCTTAACAATGTGAACCTTGGAGGCTGAGGGGAGACCTCATTGCTCTCTCCAACTCCCCGAAAGGAGGTTGTGGAGAGGAGGGAGCTGGGCTCTTCTCCCAAGTGACAGGGGACAGGACGAGAGGGAATGGCCTCAAGCTCCACCAGGGGAGGTTTAGGCTGGACATTAGGAAAAAATTTTTCATTGAAAGGGTCCTTGGGCACTGGCAGAGGCTGCCCAGGGAGGGGGTTGAGTCACCTTCCCTGGAGGGGTTTAAGGGCCGGGTGGACGAGGTGCTGAGGGACATGGTTTAGTGATTGATGGGAATGGTTGGACTTGATGATCCAGTGGGTCTCTTCCAACCTGGTGATTCTATGATTCTGTGAGCTTGGGAACAGGCCTGCAATGCCCACACAACGCCCAGGTGTTGCCTTCTTCTCTCGTGACCGTTGTTGTTGTTCCAGGAGAACCCGTACTTGTGCAGCGATGAGTGTGATGCCTCCAACCCAGACCTGGCCCACCCGCCAAAGCTCATGTTTGACAGCGAGGACAATGGGCTCTCCACCTACTGGCAAAGCGTGACGTGGCGCCGGTACCCAGAGCCGCTGCTGGCCAACATCACGCTGTCCTGGAACAAGAGCATCGAGCTGACAGATGACATCGTGATCACCTTCGAGTATGGCCGACCCACCATCATGATGCTGGAGAAGTCGCTGGACAATGGGAGGACTTGGCATCCGTATCAATATTATGCAGATGACTGCATGGAGGCCTTCAGCATGCCAGCACGGAGGGTCCGGGACCTCTCCACCACCAGTGCCAACAGGGTCCTCTGCACGGAGGAGTATTCCCGCTGGGCGGGTTCCAAAAAAGAGAAGACCGTCCGGTTTGAGGTGAGGGACCGCTTTGCGATCTTTGCTGGCCCTGAGCTCAAGAACATGGACAACTTGTACACTCGGCTGGAGAGCGCCAAAGGACTCAAGGACTTCTTCACCGTGACCGACCTGAGGATGAGGCTGCTGAGACCTGCCCTGGGGGGCACCTACGTGCAGAGGGAGAATTTGTATAAGTACTTCTACGCCGTCTCCAACATTGAAGTCACTGGCAGGTAAAGGCTGCTCTATTGCTTTGGGTGTCTCTTCTCGGAGGGGTGAGAAGAGTGTTACTGCTAGAAAACTAAGCCAGTGGCATTTCTGTCTACTAATAAGATTATCAGTGTTTCTCCCTCTAATAACCATTCTCCCCAGGCACAGCAGCATCAGTAATAAAACAGACGTGTCCATGGAGGGAATGGCTGGGGCACCTCCAAGGCTGCGTCTGAGAGAAGGGCTGTGTCCTCCTGGAGGTGGCACAGGGGGGAGCTGGGATGCGGCTTGGATGGACGAACAGTCAGGGTCTGAGTTCCCTCTCAGATGCCCCCTCCCCAGCTGTAAAAACACAGCCAGCCTCTGCCCAAAAATCTCAGGGGTGATCCTAGTGGATCTTGAGGGGGTGAGGAATGAGGTTCACCCCACTAAACTCCAGCTCACTGCCAGTTATGAGCAGGATGGGCCATCCCAAGTCAGTTCTGCACCCCTAGAGCAACCTCAGACCTGGGAGAACAAGTCTGGGGTGAGGGTAACCCCCCAACAGAGCTGGGGCAGGGGAAGGTGGAAGGGAGTTTGTTTCTCCTGGTTTCTGTTTTTCATTTCTCTGTTCGATGCCATATGTTACGTTATGACATCAACTGAAAAAGCAAAGTAAGGTGGAAAAATGCCGAGATGGCTAATTTCCCATCCAGCTTGTGCGAGACGTAGAGGCGAGAGGGGAAAAATCTCCCCCTCACCCACTCCGTGCGAACAAGAATCACCACAGTGACAGAGGAGCTGTTTGTGTCGGTTCCAAAATGTTTGCTTGAGACTTGCAAGCAAAAATGTTTTGCAGGTGCCATCAAGGCTGGCTTTGAGTGAGCTCCAAGGAGAAAGAATCTGCAGTGAGGGATGGGAGAGCCCTTTGCTCCCATGGGGGAGGCAGGAGGCAGCAGTGAAGGCCACAGCAGGCAGAGGGCTTGGTCTCTCTCTTGGCACGGTCACCTCTCTGGGATGAGCAGCTGTGGCTCTTGGCTTGGCTGGCGGTGTGTTTGATGCCCTTGTGCGATGACCTTTGGTTTGCAAGCACAGAGATAACTGTGCAGGTAACCAAGGACTTGTTACTGCATCTACAGCAGCCTTAGGATACTTAATGCTCTAAGATATAAGTTAAACCTCTCTTGGTGTGCTGCGAACGCCTCCTTCCCCAAAGCCTGGTACCTTTTCCGTGTGCCTTGGGCAGGATATGTTGCTTCATTACTATTGACTTCTGGCTGTGCTTGTGGGATTCTCCACAAACCAGGACCTTGTTGGCTTTTAGGTTTCTTCCCCCAGTCCCTCAACAGCTTTTGAACTCACTGGCTACTTTTCATACCTTTTAATACTAGCAGAGATTGTATCAAGAGACAAAATCCCTACAGATTCTGTGAAAAAAAGGCAACTGGGGCAGGGGAGGAAAGCCCCTTCGAACACCCTGGGGAGGAAGGGGCACAACCTCTATGAGACATCTGAGAGTCCACAGCCACCTGCACCCAGGAGACAGCGCTGGCAAGGGAGAGTTGGGCTGCAAATGCCCGGTGGAAGCTGCAATGCTGCTTTTTTTTTTTTTGCTGGGGCCAGAACAAGATGGGTTTGGGATTGTTGGCTAAATCCTGGTGGCCTCCGTCCCGAGCTGGCGCGCTGCCTGCGTGGACGGCTGCCCACGGCTGCTGCAGAGCAGCGGCCCCGCTCCCCTCCTGGCTCTGCTCACCAAGAGCTGCTTGACTGATGCAGCAAGGTCTCTTGGGAAGAGAAGGCTTTTCCTTGGCCAGGGACAAAGCAAACTCTATTTTTTCCAGCCCAAACTCCAAGTCCTGAGCTACAGCAAGACCCAGCTTCGCACTGCTCCGGCTCTCCCTGGCTGTCCTAAGCCAGTCTCCATGAGAAGGGGACACTCATCCTGGATGGATGGTTGAGGAATAAGTCAATGCTTGTCCTAGGATGACTCTTCAAACACCAATGCATGCAGGGCAGGGCAGGACAACCTGTGGATAAGTGATGTACAAGGCAGAGAAGCTTCATGTGCATTAGCTCCGCTCCTGTGATTATTCCAATCCCAGCAAGCAGGGTTTTTTTTTTTTTGCTGGAAAGCAATCTAATTCCAGCTGTAAGCAAAGCCAGTTACAGTGCAGGGTCTAAAACCAAATTAAATCTTGTGTATGGCTCAACAAGGGATGGGTTATTGAGAGGAAGAGAGGAGAAATCGATGTGAGCCTGACAGGAGAGCTGCTCGGAGAAGCAGGGGGGGCAGGTAGGGCAGGGCTGGGGATGAACAGCACCTCTTCTAGGATGTGGGGACAACCACGTTCAAGGAACAGGAGGGAATCACCTAGATAAAATGGGGGGTGCTCTTAGGGAGACACCAGAGAGGTCGTGAAAATGGGAGGGAAGATGATAGTGGAGAAATGAAGGCTCAAAGGCAAAAAGCAACCACAAGATCTCAGACAGGGGAGTGGAGGAGTGGTGTGTGGCATCAGGGGAATGCGGCATCGCCTGTGCCCCCGTACGGCACCAGGATTTTGACAGGCAGCTGACAAGGAGATACATGGCAGCACATTTCCAGTTGATATTCATGGTCAAGGGAAGAGCAAAGCTCTTTGCCCTCAGAGCAGACCATGAGCCTGGGTGGCTTCTTGTGCCACAGCTGATGGGTTCAGAGAGGTTTCTCAGATCCCCTTGACCCACGTTCAAGGAGATCTGCTCCTCGGCACAGTCCATCCTTCAGCCCTCTGCTTTACACCAAGGAAAACCCTCACTATGATCTCCCAGGACTTCTGGGAAAAGCAGAAAGAGATGAAGCAAAGAGCATAGGGAGAAAGGAAAGGAGTTTTCTGCCTCCTGTATTTGTCTCTCTTCTGACCGCTGGACAGGGGTGGTTAAAAGTCTGCCAGGATCTCCAGAGGGTCTGTTGAATTCCGAGGGTCACTGCTCCCTTCCTGGTGCTGTGGAGTGGTGCTTCTGGGGCTCCTCTGCCCACTCCATCTGCATCTCCTCCCTCCACAGCCTCAGCCAGGTCCATTTCCCCGTTGATGGTTGACCGTTTATTTTTACTCTCTTTCTTCTCCTTTTCTTTCTTAATTCCTCCATCCTGTTCCTATTGATCACTGCAGAGTAACTGGAGATGCAGAGGAGTCGAGACAGGAATAGACACAAGCAAACCCATGGCCTGTGTGCTTGTGTTTGTGCCAAGCAGGGTGGGGAAGGGAAGCGGAAAGACTTTTCCCCACAGATCTCTATTCACTGCTTAGTTTTCTCCTCAGCGCAGCAATGAGCTCGGGCATCTTCTCGGGAATGGGTGAATGAGCTTTTCCTGGCTGCTGGCGCGACGAAAGCCGCCGCTTCTCTTTCCATTACACACCAGGTCTCTTTGGAGTAATTTTTTCCCCTTCCTAACGTCAGTCACCGTGGTGCTCAGTGGGGCACGCTCCATCACAGAGACATTAATAAGCCATAATTGAAGTTAATGTGCCATGGCCAGAACATGTGGATCCAGTTAGGAGAAATCTGATTGAGCACAAGTGAATCAATTTTAGGCTGATTATTAAGATTTCTCTCCTTCTTCCTCCCCTGCCCCCGTGCACACTCTGCCTGTCTATCTTGCCAGTGACGGGCAGTCCCTGGAGAAAGGCAGGAGAAAGGAGCAATATTCATCACTGAGCAGCTCCACATAACAGTGCCTCATCCCAGCCTTTGCTCAGACCAAAGAGGCACCAACAAGAGGAGGAGATTTCCAGTTTTGTGATGGCATTTCCTTTCTTCTCATTGCCAATTGCCTTTTGGAGGGTTTCCTTGGCCTCTCTTCCGCTCACACAAAAGAACTGAAGGGGAAAGCCCTCCATGCTCTCTTGCTTTCCCTTTGTACGGTTTTTAGTGCTGAGTGTGGATGCTCTCTGGGAGGCTTTGTTCTCTGCATGACTTGGGGTGGAAAGTTTGCACTAGTGGAGCAGAACAAATTCACCCAGACTGTTATCCTGGCCCCAGAGCCAGGATCAGGCACTTCAGACCTGAAGGATCAAGGCCACCCCATCAAAGCACCTCCCGCAGTAAATCAGGCAGGTTACTCATTAGCAGTATGCACATGCAAGGGATAAATTTTTCTGCCTCCTCAGTGACTCTCAAGATGCAGTGATGCTCGGAGCTGTATTGCTGTTAAAGACAAACCAATTCCTGCTCGGCTTGCTGGCTGCCTGCCTCCTGTCTTCCAAGCCAGTGCAACAATGGCAGCTCAGCATGCTTCTCCTGCAGTTGGAGCTCAGCTTGAGCCAGGGTGCCAGCGCAAAGTGTGTTCTGGCTTCCCTCACGCTGCTTTGCTCCTCTTGGACATTCCTCCTTCTGGCTCCGTTGATGAAGTTGTTGGAGAGCCTCCAGCCATAGCAGTTTGCAATCTTGACTTCTCTGACAAAGCTGTTTCTAGAAGGGAGGAAAGAAGAAGGTTTGGTCTGTGGAGCCTCTTGTTGAGGGTCTCAGGTTTTGTGTAATGCCCGGTGTCCCACCTGAGTGCCTTTCCTTGAGGAGCAGGATGGGACCTGCCAGCTGCACCACCACTGCTTTGCAGAAGGGGAACAGTAAGGGACTGGGGTCAATGATCTGTGAGAGAGCGGGTTTCTGCAGCCAAGCTTGAGTGCTGCCAGAGCATCACCCACAAAATAGCTACGAGCTCAGCCAACCAACCCCCAAGAACTAGCCCAACGTCCCTGCAGCCCACGACCAGCCTCCACCCACACTCAGCAGCTTTGGGAAGACCACAAAAACAGGGCAAGCACTGCCTGTACCTGTCCCTGCTCCTTCCCCTGCAGCTCCTGGCAGCCAGACCTTGGGTCCCAGGAGGTAAGAACATCCTCGTGTCAAGGACGGCCAAGTCTGTACCATGTTCCTCGGCCCGTCCTTGCCTCCGTGCTGGGCAGTCCCCGAGAGCTGGATGGCTAAATTTCCCTGGCGTTCCTCCAGGCTGGAATTAGCTGGAGTTCAAGAAAAAATCTTACCCTTGGTCATATAGTTAAATTAAGTTAACGTGCAGTGACTCTTTGCTTGGCTTTTCTTGAGTCTCTGAAAGGGTTTTGCTCCCACTGCAGTAAGATAGAGGGGAAACTTGCTGAACGGGAGGGAGTTAGCGAGAAATGCAGAAAGCTCCACCCTCCCCAGATGCTCATGACACTTTGTCAATAGCCGGAGACGGATGCCCAAGGTCCTATTACCTGCTCCTGGCTTTGGTTTGTGAAGGTTTTTATTTCCCCTCCGATTTTGTTGCCGAGTTGCGTCCGGCCCTCAGTGGATAATAGAATTTCATCGATAGACTGAGAAGGTGATGTATGTTAAAGCACTTAATATAAAGAGACTTCTACAGGAGCCCAAATTCAATTTGGCCAATGAACTCAATTGCAGGCGTTATTGCATTCCAGGAGAAAGACCAAGAGCATTTATACACATTACTCTGCAAATATTTATGTTCACGTATCTTGTGATGTCCTCTTCACCCTTCCTCCCTTCTGTTGCCCGACCCCCTAATGGGGAAGTTTCGTTTTGTGTGTGCTTTTTAAGATGGTTTTGAATGTAAATAACGTTCTACCAGTCAGCAGGATCTTGACAGCTGGTGAGTGTCAACTTATTTAAAATAAATAGCCTCTTGAATGGGAACAGCCAGATAGCGCGCTCTCCACTTTGGCATCTTTTAAATTGTCTCCTCTTTGTAACCCAAACCTCAAATCATTTTGAAGGGCAGCGAGGAGGATTCCTCCCTGACAGGAGGGCTCATCCATCCCTACCATACCACCAAAAGTGAAAACCCGCAAGGGAAAAAGAACACACGCAACATGTCCTTCTGACCTAACCCAGGATTGTTTTTCAGTTTTTTGGCTCTGCAAAAAGCAGCAAAACCCAGAAGCCTCTCTCCCTGGTTTAAGTGGAAAGAAAAAACCCATCAAAATAGCTTTTCCTTCCCCCTTCAGCCCTTGAACTGCAGGCTCAGTTACACTCCCAGCCCTGCTCCTGGGATGAATGAGTTGCCGTCACCTTCTTCAGCCCTTTCAGCCCCGCTCCAGCCACTGGCAATAGCAAACCTCTGCTGGAGCGACCTCCCAGCAAGGCGATTCCTAATATAACTGCTCTCCGCAAAGGAGCAACGCTCCTTCCGTGGCCCAGCCATTAGAAGCTATTTTTACCTGCTTCCGCATGCACAGATGGGCCAGAAACATTCCAAGCTCAGCGCCCGTTATGCTTTGCCCAAAAGATTTGCTCCCTGGTTTTGCTGAGCTGCCAAAACTCTTGCAAAGGAGCAGGTAAAAAGTGTGTAAGTCACGGCCAGGCAGCTGCCGGAGCGTGCTGCGAGCAACGGCTGGATGACAATAGAGAGATGGAGAAGAGTTATTCACGTTTCCCCGAGAGCTGAGATCAGTTGAAACATCGTTTTCCTCAGGGATGGAGAGGAAAGAGCTCCCTTCAAACACATCATCCCATGAGACTCATTAAAGGCTCATCAATTACAGTGAGAGCAAACAATTCAGGGGAAAGCTATCATAAGCCTTCCTTTGGATGGCAGTCATTAGCGGCTCTCCGCTGTGCGCTGCCTCTCCCCAGCGCCAGCTCGGGTGAGCTGAAAGGGGAGCAGGGGGGCACCACTGCCAAGTCTTGGAAAGGAGGTGATGGCCTACGTCCTCACCTAGGCTCTTTTTTTCAAGGAGCTTGGGGCAAGGCAGGATTGGGCCACGGTGGGAGCTGGGTGAGAGGCGCTTGGGGATGGAGCAGCTCTCTGGGTCTCCACCCAGCAAACCACAGAATCATAGAATCGCCAGGCTGGAAGAGACCCACCGGATCATTGAGTCCAACCATTCCTATCAAACACTAAACCATGTCCCTCAGCACCTTGTCCACCCGTCCCTTAAACCCCTCCAGGGAAGGTGACACAACCCCCTCCCTGGGCAGCCTCTGCCAGTGCCCAATGACCTTTTCCGTGAAAATTTTTTTCCTAATGTTCAGCCTGAACCTCCCCTGGTGGAGGTTTAGGCTGAACAACCCTACCCAGCACAGCAGTAGGGTCACAGCACCAGGCTTGGGCAGGGAGTGCCAGCACCCCAAGGCTGGCTCAGCCCCTTGGGGAGGGAGAGGGATGAAGAGCTGCTCTCTGTCTTTCTCTGCCGTACTTCCCTGCTCTGCAAAGTGAAATTATGGGCAGAAAAGAGGTTGTAAAACACATAAGGATCCCTGGAAGGAGAGCAAAGGGCTGGCATGGCTTCTTAAAATTATTTCAAAAGTCATTATTAATGAAAGCCCAGGGACAGTGGCTGCTTTCCCACTCCCAGCACGGCTCCAGCAGGTTTGCAGTACTCACCCCTGCCTGCACCCCCTTCCTAAGGCTGCACACGAGCATCTCTCTTGCACACAGGCTTGGAACCAGACGCCTCTCCAACCGCTCGCCACTGTGACCTCCGGCATGCTGACTTGGAGAAACGCAGGGACGGCAAACTGTTCTTTATGGCTGAACAAAAAGAAAAGAAAAAACAAAAGGACACTTTCCTGTAAGCTTCCCTTGGCACTCCAAACTCCACGGTGTTCCCTGGTGGAGGCATTGGCAGCATCAGCTGCCGCTGCACCACTCTGAGGGAAGGCAGCAGCTGAAGGACCTGCACTAAAGTAAACTGAGAAATGCCCCAGCGTGCAAATGGTAACACCTTGGGCCACTTTTGCTGGGCGTGGTGTGAGCCAGTTTCTGTTTAATGCAAAACACAGTTGTGAGCACTTACTGACAGCTCAGCACAGGATTTAGGTGTCCTCTGGCTGCGGAAGGTGCCTGTGGGGGCTGTAGCTCCTGCTGGGTGCGTGCTGGGGCTGCTCTGCTCCAGGCTGTGCCCCATCACGGCTGCATCCTCTGTAAGCTCTGAATGCTCAATGAGAAACAGCCTTGACCCGTGAGCCAGAGAGAAATGCTTCAAGCTCTTCAGATCACCTCTAGAGCCAAAGAGACCATATTGCAACCAGCATTTTGCTCTGGGACTGGAGCAGGGCCACTGCTGCTTTTTGCAGGACACAGCGCAGGTGTCTGCCCCACTGATGCTACTTAAGCCTCCTTGCTAAGTAGCTCCTAACCTTTCCCCATCCTCTCTTTCCTGCAAGGAAGATGAGCAAAGGCAAGAAGCACTAGCAGCTCCCACCCAGGGGACTGGGCTAATGTCATTTATTCCAGTCTCCACCAGCTGGATCTTGGCTGGGGAAAGACGTTGGACACAGACAGTCAGCAAGCACACATGCTTGGGCTGGAGGCCCAGAGAACGAGGCAGAGAAGCCTGAAGAAGGGGTTAAAGCCGAGCTGCCAAGCGCGAGCAGCAGGGAGGCCTGGAAGCAGAAACCTTCGCACAAAATGGGGTTGGCAATCAGGGCTGGCTGAAGGCGCTCGGCTGTTCGCTATTAAATAATGCAGCCTGATTGATTGGGCTGAAAAGTGCTGTGTTGTGGGGTCAGCTTGCTGGGGTTATAGTTCTCTGCTTAGATTGATGATCCTCAAAGGTCGAATTCAGAAAGCAATTCCCCGGTAAAATTGATCCTTTGGATAACAAAACTTTTGCACGGTGGTGAAGGGTCGAACAGTGCGAAATATAAAGTGACCAGGGCAGAGGCAGGGTGTCCGGCTGCCTCTGCTTTCTCATTATTTAATTTTCTTTGTTTACACTGATTGGGAAGTGCTCTTCTCTGGGAAGAACAGTGTCTCATCACCCCTACGTGCAGGGCACATCCCTGAGCACCCAACCCATCCCCATCCCTCTGGAAGGGAAGAATACAGGTGGATTTGCAGGGACAGGAGGCAGCCGAGTGCTGTCCCTGGAGCTGCTGCTCAGCTCCCAGCCCTCCTCAGCAGCAAGTGAGCAGCTTGTGTGTACGAGCAGGCATGTCTCGCTGTCTCCTGCACGCATCCCCGCCTCGCTCTCCTGGTGGTGAGAAGGCTGGGTCCTACTGCTTGGTGGAGGGTTTGTAGCTGGAGCCAAATTAATAGCGAGCGGGTTTCATCCTCCTCTATGGGAGCAGCTTGGAGCCAGCAGAAGCATCCTGAAGCAGGAGATGCCAGAAGCAAGGATGTGCTACGGGCTGAGAGGGGCGATCAAGGCTGCTGCAGGACACCCTAGGGTGATGTCCCCACTGGCTGATGTCCCCACTGTGAGACTAGCAAGGTCAAGGACAGGAGCCAAGCGCTACCCTCCACATCATCCCAGACTTCAGGGAAAACAAGGGGGATTCCAGACCTCACCTTCCTTGCACCCCTGGGGTACAAAGGGTACCCCAGCTGGATTTTAAGGTTATGCCCTGGAGCTGGCTTCCATCCCCGCTCTCTTGCCAGCAGTAGGAGAGAGGAGAGCTGCGGCTCGCAGAAGCTGTTGCTCTGATGCAGCCTGGGCCCAGAGCGGCAGTGGGGAGGCTCTGACCTGCTTTAACCCACTATCTTGCCTCCTTTGCTCCTGTCTGCTCATTTTGAAGTGAGAGAAGGAGGCTGTGCTGGGTGGACACTGAATAATTTAGAGTCAGGCTCTGCAGCACGCCAGGGCTGAGCATGGCCCCTACCAAAAGGCTGCGATGGTGCAGCCAAAATCCTTCCTCGCTGGGGGCAGAGGGGTTAGAGAGCAGCTGAATTACAGCATCGCTCACGTGTAGGTACCAGCCAAAGCCACTTCCTTCTTCCGGATGCTCAGATTCACGGCTTGCTCCCAGAGCACTGATGCTCAGAGGCTGTTAGCGCTTTCAGCCGTGATGCAGCATCTCAGGCTCTCACTACCACACAAGTGGATCATGCTTAGTGTCTTTGTCTCTACTCATTGGACTGCGTTTTCTTCCTTCCTCCCTTACAGACTGCAATATTCCCTCCCCTGCTTCGTAAGAGGGTTGTAAGATGGGGAGAGAGAGACCTTTCATCCAGCTTATGCTTAGCCTCTGAGCAGGGTTTGCTAGAATTAAGGACAGGGAGGGAAGGAGGAGGAAAAAAAAATCATACGTGAGGTCAGCTTATCCAGCCATGTGTGAGAAGCGCAGCAAAAGTGGCCTCAGCGGGTCAGGCAGGCAGCTGGGGAGCATCTTTGGGGGCTCCAAGGGAGAGGGGCAGAAGCATCAGGAGCTGGTGAGCATACATCGTGCTGGCAGCTGGGAGGGACCCGGTTCACGGCTCCCAATCTAATCCAGGTTCTTTATCCCAGTGCAGATAGAACAGGAGAAGAATCAGGCCATGCTTCCTCTATCTTCTCTGCAAGTGGTTCATTCTCCTCAGCTCTTCATCTCTTGTGCAATTAGCCCTGTAAAACGAAGCGTTGCCCCATCAGACTTCTCTACACAGTCACATAAGGCACAACATTACCATTTTCTAATGGTTCTGCTTCTGAAAGCATAAATCATTGCACAAAGCAGTGAAAAAACAACGGGATGTGCTAGGGATCCACACTCTGGAATGAAATGAGAGGCGTTGGTCCCTGAAGTCTGTCTCATGGCCTCAACTTGGGCGCGGGAGTCACTAGCACCATGTGAGTTATGGGCTCAGCCTCCGTGCTCTGCGCAAGTCACCTCCAAAGCCTGAGCAACAGGAATTATTGTGCTCAGAGATAATTATTCCCTGCATACTGCACTACAGCTCATTAAAAGTTTGTTAATGTTTGCAAATTGCTGAATAGTGGTTTTCGTTCTTGCCTACTCTGATGAGGTGGGGACTTAAAGGCAGATTCTGATGGTGACTAGTTCTCTGTGTTATTTTGGTCACAGCAGGCTGGGGCTGCACTGTACGTAGAGAAAAACATTCGTGTCGTGCTACTTCACGCCAAGGAAACAAACCCTCTTGACTTCAGCACGCTGCGCAGGGGTCAAGGGGCCGAGTCCCTCCAGTGTTATCGATACTTTTCCATCTAAAGGTCGAGACTGCCCTCTCTGCCTCCAAGTAAATCCCTATATCTGAGCTAATCGCTCAGATTTCTGGAAAAAACGTGTGTGGCTCTTTCCTGGAGTCTCACTTGGAGATGTTGACTTACCATGAAATGATCTGTGCTGTTGCAGTCGGATGGTGGGAGTGAAGTGGCTTTCGTCTTGCAATAGAAACTGCAGCTCCAACTTGGATGAGGATGTGGACATTGAAACCCCAGCAGCAAATACCTGAGGAAAACAGCTGAACTGAGTGAAAAAAAACTGCAGAAGGAGCAGGAAAGGGGTAGCCATCCTAGCTTCACCTCTGCATTTTCATGCACACAGACAACACTGCGCCAGGGACAAGGATTGGAAGTAATACCTGATGGCTGTTCTCCTGTCTCCCTCTTCCAGGTGTAAATGCAACCTCCACGCTAACCTGTGCACCTTCAAAGAAGGCAGCCTTCAGTGTGAGTGCGAGCACAACACCACAGGGCAGGACTGCGGCAAGTGCAAGAAGAACTTTCGCTCCAGGTCTTGGCGAGCAGGATCCTACCTGCCTCTCCCCAATGGTTCCCCCAATGCATGTAAGTAACCCGCAGCGAGCCAGCCCTGGCCACGCTCCCACGTCAGGCTGCACGACATCCACAGGCTGGAGCAGATTCTGATCTTGTCCTTCTCTGTCTTGAATTAGTGCAGGATGCTCAGCTTTGGAAAGGAAAGTGGATATTTACCTGGGTCCCGGTATATGGAGAAATGAGAGAGGTTCTGAGTGGATGCAGAGGTGATTTGTTGGCTATTGGGAGTGAATGATGAGTCCAGGTGATGGCTGAGAATAGGAAGGATGACCTTGGGCCAAGGCATAGGTCCATGGCTTTGTGGCAAGGTGAATTACTGTCCTTTGAAGAAGACATTGCTTAACCACAGTAGAGCACTGGCTTTCAAGTAGTCCACGGGCTCAGCGCCGGCGCTACTCAGCTATGAGAGTGCAGGTTGCTTTCTGGATTGCTTTCTGGATCCCTTATGTCAGCATTTCAGGCAAGCGCCATGAGCTGCGGTCCCTCTGCGCAGCTCCAGTCTCATCCAATTGCTCTCTGGAGCAAGGCACTGACAGAAGCAGAGGCGTGCGGATGAGATGAAGGATGCAAACCCACCATCGCTCAAGCAGGGGAATTGGGGCAGGAAACATCACAGATGGGCTGGTTTCTCCTGGGTGTCTGTCCAGTCCACATTAACAGACTTGTTTAAATGTCATGGAGCCACAGTAGCCGCTCCAGCCTTTCAAGCAGCGGCTTTTAGCATTACCAAAGAGAATATTTTCCTTTCCTCCCCCCAAATTTTTTGAAAGATTTATGTGCTTTAAGATGATCAAAGCTGAAATTCAGGCTCCAAAGGCCGTGACGGGAATGTTTTGTGTGCCAGGGATGGTAGATGAGCAGGTTCTTTGAAAGGGAGCGAGCTTGTCAGCTCCCACCAAGCGGCTGCATTGCTTCAAAGGAGCCTGGGAGAATTTCTGGTGTTGACAGGCGCAGACATGCTGTTCTCTCTCTTTTTCTCCCTCCGTTCTTCGTGTCTCTTCCTATTTCTCTTTCTCCTCTGCTCTTTCTTCTCCCATTCATCTCTCTTCCCATCTGTCACTCAGTTCTTTTCCCCTTCCCCACCCTAACTCTCTCTGTTGCTTCCTCCTCTCCCCATCAACACCATCCTCTTCCTCTGCAACACAGGCAGTTCTTTGAAGCCCTCTCCTCTTGGTGGTCCTGCCTCTTCCATCACTGGTCCAGTGCTTTATATTCATTCAAAGCTGAGATTTGCCATGATTTATCTGCTTGTTACAGTAGGGAGGACCGTGGCTGTTAGTCTCTCAGGTGCTGAAAGCCAGAAGCTGGTCCTTGGGTGGCTCTCGGCTGTTTTGAGGTTTGAAACCTGTGGCTTTGCAGTGTCCTGTTGAGTGAGTAACAAGCAGGTTCAGACCCTACTTAGCAGAGTGAACATCTCAGAAGATGTGCTTGTCCTTTGCTGGGCTTTAATGATAGGTCAAGGAAATGTTTAACAGAAAAACCCATCAGGAAAGACTTCTCCTCCCCCAAGTGAAAATCTTGAAGTGCCAAGACAGCACTATCAGGTCACCTCTGTGGTCTGACAAAAGACATTGTGGCAAACTGATATGGCTATGGGCAAGACCCCACCAATTACTGCTGTTTGGTCCCACGTTATGCATCTGTTTCATCTCCTGCTGGTATACAAGCTGATGGCATCCTGTTTCCAGTGACCAGGCTTCTTCTTATTTTTTCCAGGTGCAGCTGCAGGCTCAGCCTCTGGCAGTAAGTAAAAACATAACTGAAATGCTGGTATTTAACACCTCGGTGCATGGTTCTTGTGCATGTCACTAAAAAAAAATACTGTTATTTTCTGTCCATTATCATTTTCCAGGCAATACGTCTTCCCTAATTGTGCCTCATTTTCAGTCCTGTCAAAGAGTCTTATATTTTCTTCCTTTGACTTCAGTAGCCTCATTTTGCCTCTTCCTCTGGCATGGTTTCCCCCCATGAGGTTCGTTAGAACGGCAGCCGGAAAGGAAATAAAAAAAGACTCTTCAAAACCACGAATACTCGCTGTGAACTTTCCCCGCCAGTATTGCAGAATTCTGCTCTGAGAAGGAGCTGGGTTTGAATTATTTGGCACAGCATCCAGTTTGGGTCACCTTGGGCTATCGATAAAAACCCATCTATACAGTGTGTGTACATCTGTACGTACGCGTGTACGTATAGGAACATATGTCTGTGAATTGTTGGCAGCAGAGCTCAGCGGGGATTGCTATTAAAAGATTGATGGTATGGTAGGACTCCTTATTTAACAAAGCTGGAGGTAGTTTGATATCAAAGAGCCTTGAGTTTTGGGTAAGCAGAAGCCTGGGTTTGAATTTTGTGGCTCGGAATTACCCTCCAGAAGAAACAAATCGGAGAGCTGAATTAGTAATGAATTCTTTGGTTTGCAGGCAGGCGAGAAGAATTGGAGGAGAGATGGTTTCAGAGAAATGCAAATGCAATTAAGAAAAATGCACCTAATTGAAAAGCGGAGGGCAGTTTTTTTCTGGGCAAATGAACCACATTTAGATTTTTGGTGGTTAAATTTAAACGGTTAAAGATTTCAAATAAAAATTATAAGTCTCCCTTAGGTAATTTAGGATTAGAAAAAATTAAATGTTTTAAAAGTCAAAAATATTCTTTGCTTTTCTGGTCAAAACCATTTGGATAACTCTTCCCCCCCCTTAACAGAGCTTGGCATCCTCAGTGATACCTTTGTTTCACTGCAAAAGGTTTCTCATCAAAATATTCTGCTAGGGAGAAGCTGGGGGGTGCTGGGAGCAACACGCAGGAGGTGGACAGGAGGGATTTGTGTCCAGGGCCAGTTAAGGAGAGATTATTTAGCCTGCATAGGAGACTACAAGTGACCTAAATTAAGTATTTAAACTAGCTCAGGGCTATTACGAAATTAAGCATGATAATCTGCATGAAGCAGTGGGACAAACCAGGACAGGAGGGCAGCAGGTGTAAGATAAGTAGGAATTTGTGTTCTGAGTATTATTTTAGTTCAGGCTGTTGTGGCGAGCACAGCGGTGCGGGCACCGCACCTGGGATCACTCCTGCTCGGCTCCGTGGGGCTCGCTGATGCTGAGCCATCGATTAATTGGCGCCGCTGAACGAAGGGTGCCCATGGAAATTAATAAATGCCAATGGTACGAGTTGGTTTGGGTGATGCCAGGGCGTTGGCTGCCTGGGGGGTGGTGGAAGGGAGTAGTGATGTTTATGGAGCTGGGGTAGGTAAGCTCTGCCATCTGGCATGGGTGGGCTGGGGGCTCCTCTGCACCTCCCACCCGCTCTCCACCCCATCTCTAGCCAGGCGTGCTTTTGTTTCCCTTTCCAGCTTAATTGGCAATTAGCGTATGACAGAGCTGTGAGCATTTAAGCCAATATCTACACCAACAGAGTAAGCCGATACAGGCAGAGCCTCCAGCCCCTGCACACACGCACGTGCTCGCTACCTCCGACGTCATCGAGCCACCATCGCCTTAATCCTCTCGGTGCCCCAGTTCTAACCGCGCTGAGAAATGGGTCACCAGTTCAGTGCCGGCAGCCTCACAGGCGTGCGGGCTGCCAAGGAAACCCTCCGGTCTCCCCCAGTAAGTGCCTCCCACCTCTTCTCTTTGCTTGCTAGCGTATGAGCGACCGCAGCGGGTCACCACTGCAAAAACCACCACCGCAAAAACGACTACCACCTCAACCACCACAACCTCAACCACCACCACCACCACAACCACCACCACCGCACCCCTACCTGCCACCACCACCCAACCAGGTGGGTGCCACAGTCCCTGCCTTGCTAAGAGGGCCAGGATGCCTCTGCCAGGCTCCTCTTCTTGCCCGCTTCTCCCATCCCGGCTCCTCTGGTGATGGTGGGGAATGCGTGGGACTGCTGCGTTGGTGGCCCTTGTTATCTGCTCTATAGAATGATAAAGGAACATGGATAAAAATCACCCTGACTCTCTTCACATCTCCTCTGGGCCGTCCTGGTTTGCTCTTGGACTGAATAGAGGGAAAGACACTTTGACATGTGTAACTCAGGCTGCGAGCAAATGTTATGGTCCCTGTAAGCAGGGAGCCGGCCACAATGGGTCCATTTCAAAGCCAAAAGACACGAATGCCATAGAATCACAGAATCACCAGGTTGGAAAAGACCCATCGGATCATCGAGTCCAACCATTCCTATCAAATACCATGGGTTGATCCCACTCACCACCTGATCTCACTCTGTTATCATCAGGGCAGGACTGGATGCAGAGGAAGAAATGTTTTTCCCTTTTTTGTCTCAATTTTGGTTTCTAGAAGTAAAAAGTTCTCTAAATCCATCCCTCCTAGGGCCACTTGGCAATGCTGTCCTGCACAGGGCTGGCAAGAGATGCTCTCGTACAGCTCCCACCACATGCAGAGCAGGACATAACGAGGCTTTACTGTCCCATTAGAAAATTAAACCACACACCCAGTGAGGGGAACCGCACCCCACCCTGTTCTATCCCTGACCTCTAATACCGGAGCAGGCAGGAGAGTTGCCCCTGGAGAACTTGCTGGGTGCTGCTCCCAGAGCTCGATGGAGAAGGCTGAATGCTGCTCTGCCCCACCAGACACTTGCTCAGAGAAGCTTCCTCATGAGGGAAACTGCCAGGGAGGGCTGCTGTCACCTCCTATGACTCACTAGCAGACTTAGAGCATCCCAGAGGCTTTGCTAAGCCAAGGAAGGGCTAGCTAGGGAGAAGCTGGCTCTGTCCTTTCTGGCTCTCCCAGTCCTGCATCAAGTCCCTGGGTCCAGACTCAAGGACAAAATGCAGACTAGCTGCATCTTCAAGGGCAGTTTTCCTAGGGCAGAGCTGCACTGGAACATTCCCCAGGCAGCTTCTGTGCAGGAGCGTGGGGGGCTGGAGCTCATACACACGCCAGAAACACCCCCTTCCTAATTTATAAAATCACCCCGTGGAGAAAAACTTTTGTCCTTTTTCTGGGGGTTTCTCCTTCCCTCCCCTCCTGAACAGCATTCACTTGTCTTTTGGAAATGAGCAGATAAAACTTAACAGCAGGGCATTTTTTTTAAGCTTCTCATGGGGGAATTAGACACGCATTCCTCCCTTTGCCATGCTTTCTGGGGCTGATATTTCCCAGGAGGACGTTTTACACCCACAGTATGTTAGTAACAGTCTGTCTGGGGGAGCTGCCAGAAGCCAGTCAAAGGGATGAGGAAACTTGATTGCATGTTTATGCAAATCTAGATATAGTCATGGAAGTACCCTGCTTGAGTAGTTAATCAGGAAGCCGAAGGTTTAGCTCCAGCTTCCATGGAGTTGGAATGACCCTAAGGAAAAGAGTGCCAGTCTCTGCTCTGTTAAGAAGTGCTCCTCGCCCAGGTTCATCCACCACCCCTGCCCAGAGCTCCCGACATCACCCTTGCCCCAGCAGTGACCAGGCATCACATCAGCATCTACACCACACTCATGGGGTCACTTGATTTTTATCCATGCTCGCCTGTAGTGACGTTTTAGGTCTATCATTTGCGCGTGCTGTGTACGTGTGGGTGGTGTGTTCAGCATCTCTCTTGTGTATGATCTGCAGTGCTCTGCCTTGCTTGTGTCGCACCCCTCGGGAGGGCAGGAGGTCACCTGTGTACGGCTGGGAGGTGGTGGGGGTAGAGTCTCATGAGGGACCTAGGAGACATCGTGCGCCTCAGGGTTTGTTCTTTCTCCAAAACTTGCTCCAACCCCTTGCCTCCTAGACCCCTCATCGTGTCTCTGGGGATGGAGACGGTCCCTGGAAGGGCTGCTCCAAACATGAAGGTAGTTAGGGCCATGAAGAACCACAGGAACCTACTTTCTTACCTGGGTGGCACGCTGGGTTTGATGCCAGAGGTCCATTGTGTGGTTCGACCAGCAGTAGGGAAGCAACGTGCAGCCAAGTTCTCACCTGCTTTTGATCAGAGATGTTCCTTCTTCTCCAGTCCTGCAAAATGTAAAGTAATCCTTTAAATACCATGGCATTCCCAGGGGGCTGTGAACCTGACTCGCCTGGACCCCAGGGGAAACACCTTGCTAAAGAGGTGACCCTCCAAGCTGCCTTTTTGCAGGAGACTCGATAACCGCAAGCTGGGTCAGAGTCCCAAAGTGAGATCCTCCGTCATTACCTCCCTTCTGAATTTTAGAAGCATTAAACAGATTTTTTTCTTGCCTTAAAGCCAGCTCAGCCAGTCAGATGTTTAAAAAAAAGTCCTGTTAGGGTCCTGCCCCACCCCTGTGCTGTTTCACCCTCTGATTTACACACTGTCTTCTGCCCTTTGAATTTCTGCTTCCCACCATAAGCAAGCGTCATCACACCAGCCTCTGAGTTTGCTGCCTCTGTGCCCATGAGAGAAACACAGAAAAAAACAGGTATTTAAAGCCAGACCAATGTGTTTTCCCCTTCTCCTTTGTGCCTGTGCACACTAGTGGGTAGCGACAAGGCAGAAAGCAACGTAGCACGTAGGCTAGAGAAGTAGATTAGATTTCCGTTGTCTCTGGGTTGTGTGGATCTGCTAGACATCTGCTTCCTTTGGCTGCTCGTGGTGTTTTCCGTGGTCAAGGTGGAGCTGTGGTCGTGTTCGTAGGATGCTTTTTGTGCCCGGTTGCCTGTGGTGAGAAGGGTGAGAAGACTGACTCGATGGGCTCAGTCTGTGGTCTGGAGGCAGGCAAGGCTGCCAAAATGGGTCGAAGGAAGGGAAATCGCAGAGTTACCCTCAGGATGATGAATTAAGTACTACTATTATCATTTGCCTTCTGCAGTTCTGTTATTTCAAAACCTTCCTTGAAGCCTGTCAAATTTTTCCTTGACATTTGTTACATTTTCCCCCACATTCAAAACAAGGGAGAAAAAAAAAAAAGAAAAACCCTCCTTGGTTTGTAGCAGTTTCTGCAGTGCCAGATCACCTCTGGGAAAAACAAAAGCAAGATGAGTCCTGGTTGGTAGCAAAGAGCTCCAGCAGAAAGAGAGGTCCTGCAGAATCAGGACCCCACGTTTATGTTTTGAGAAGGACTTTTTCAAGGTTCTTCCCCCAGTGGTTCTTCCTATGAAGCATGATTTCTGGGTTCGATTTATTCTCTTCCCCTAGAAACCCACCAAGACCAGCAAGGGCTGATGCAAGCCCCAAAAGCAAGAGCTGCCCAGTGTTTCCCAGTCGTATGAACTGGGTCTGAGGGTGAAACGCGTCTCTCCCTCCTCCCAAAATGTAGAACTGTCCATTAATGTCCCAGAGCTACAAGGGAAAGGTTCTTGGGATAATAAGCATTAATAATTTTCCTGGCCCTGTAAATGTGATTGAGTGGAGGTGTATGTGAATGACTAAAAAGCAAAATGCCTTCAGGGCTGTTTTTTATTGTGTCTCTAATTAAACCCTTGCCAATTTGCACAGGGCTTTTTTCATATTCTCTTTTACATCATATTAATATCAATTGGTTTCCACTTTCCAGCTGAAAAGGACAATGTCTATCACCTTCTCCTAGAGCTTGTCATTAAAAAAAAATAATCTTTTTTTCTTCTTTTCTATTCTGTATTGTTTATAATCCCCTTGATGAGGCTGGGAAATCACATTTCTCTCCTGCTCGGGTTTGTCCTTTGAAACTTGGCAAGGATCGAAAGATATTTTTTTTCCCCTCCTCCTCCTTATGTTACCCAACTGGAGCTTGAAATTAATAATGTGGCTTTTAAAATTTTATTCCTTGGTTTGTTTTCTAGCAAACCTGAAGCTTGTTACCACTACTGAGGAGACAGGGAGGGGCATGGAGCCAGTGGGGGTGAGGGCTTGCAGGGAAATCAAACAAGTGATCTATGAATTTCTTGCTGGTTTAATTTCCCTGCAGTGGCTTGAAAATTCATAGAATCACAGAGTGGTAGAATCATAGAATGGAAAGGACCTTAGAGCCCATCCAGTTCCAAGCCCTGGAACTGGATCCAACATCTCCCACTGGATCAGAGGCTCCAAGCCCCATCCAACCTGGCCTTGAACCCCTCCAGGGATGGGGCAGCCACCACTGCTCTGGGCAACCTGGGCCAGGACCCATGCAGGAGAACATTTCTTCCTAAAATCTCATCTCAATCTCCCCTCTTTCAGCTTAAAACTGTTCCACCTCTTCCTATCCCTGCACTCCCTGATATAGAGCCCCTCCCCAGCTTTCCTGTAGGTCCCCTTTAACTGACACTTCTGAGGGATGAGGAGGGCTTAGAAGTTTGGATGAGAAACGAGGATTCTGTGCCTGCATCCTAAGACATCTGTGCTGTTTCTTAGTTCCCTTATTTTGAAGCAGAGACAGGTGCAGGTCAGTCTCTTGTGTCCTTATGCAAACACAGGAGCAAAACACGGTGCATTCGGTGTTGCTGAGACCGAGCAGCTCAGCACATCTCCTGCTCTTTGCATCCCGAGGGCTGCCTGGTCCCTCCGATGCCCAAGGACGTGCCAGCTCCCCATTGCCAGTGGCAGAGTTTGCACTGAGCAGGCGTGAAAACACAGGGATGGGTTGGTTGCAGTGCTCCTTGTAGGTTGCCAGCTCCCCCCAGCACACCCAGTAACACAATTTTCCCCTTTAATTGCTGCAAGACTACACCGGCTTGTCCGCTGCTGCCCCACTGCAAGTGGGCTCCCCCCCAGCTCAGGCTGGTCCAGGAGCAGAAGGTAGGAGACGCGTGTCTGAGCTGGGTCCTGCCAGAGTACCAGCTCTGGATGCTCAGCAAATGCTTCAGTTTCTAGTTCTGCATCTCTGTTTTCCATGCTTCTCTCTCCTCCTCCTCGTTCTCCCGCATGGGGAAAAAGCTCAGGGTTGGGCTGTGCCCAACACGCAGCTGGGAATCCGGTGGGGCTGGATTGAGCCTCGGGGTTTAGTCGTATACATGAAAGATGAGGATGGTAAGTGGTAGAAGAGATTGTTCACAACTTGTTGCTGGGGTGAGCGGAGAGGATCATGGAAATCCCGTCGTCTCCCGAGACCAGAGTCTGTTTGTAGAGCAGAATAACTTTGTAAATAGATAGGCCTGTGTCATTTATAGCATAGATGCTTTCTTATGCATTTCCTTGCTTCAGGTCTCCTGCGTGACTGCTGCTCCTGGTGGGCACCCTGGGAGGCTTCACACAGGCTGTTGAGGCTGAAGTTTCTCCTCCTCAGAGTTTCCACCAGCACAGATGCTTTGGTAGTTGCCTGTTGGTGCTCAGCTTCTGTTTCCCATCTGAGATGCCTGTAGCTCACACCAGCTGTAGACATTAGCATCCCTTCCAGTGCAGGACACAACCCAGTGTTTGGAAATACTCAGCTAGGAGGGCAGAAAGTGCCAAAATTGATGCTCTTTGGAATTGTTGGAGGTTTGGGCTTGTCTCTGGCCACAGAGAGAAACAAAGCTATGTCTGATATAGTAACAAGGGATAACCCTACACAAAGGCATCAGTGCCAGGTGATGCCAACACTCTGTACTGAACAAGAGGGGCTCCTGAGTCTTGACAGTGATCTGCAGATTCAGCTTCTCTCCCCACCTGAGCAACATAATGACCACGTGCCAACACTCACTCCTCCAGCAGCTCCCACACCCTCCTGCCCTCAGGGGCAATTTTTCTTTCTCTTTTCACACTTAAAGGCTCTAATTTCCAGGAGACTTTGTCTCTCTATTCCTGCTTCAACGCATCCTCAACCAGATGTAGCTCCACCAACCCCTCCCAGATACCTGCCTAGAGCTTCCAGCGTCCCTTTGCCACCTCTTTAAGCAAACAAGAGGATCTCTGTTAAATCTGATGTTCTCTCTAACTGATGCCACTGTAAGCTGTTCAGCGCCCGCCAAACACAGCAGCACTTGGACCCAAGCCGAAGCCACCAGACCCTCCTGAGAACATTCGAGGTAAGGCGCTGCCTGTTCCCAAGGACAGGTCAGGACAGGTTTCTCTCCCTGAGAGGTCAGGACAACTCACTAGTCCTCAGCTTATTTTTTTGGAGATGTGTTTGGGTCTGGGCTGGCTGCAAGGGTGTCCCTGGGTCCCAGAAGAGCCCATGGGTACCTCAGCTCCTTTGGGAAGAGGTTTTTTGCCTCAGGACAATGGGCACACACCTGCCCTTGGCCAAGATAAATTAGCAAGATTGATTGGGCTGATCAGCTGCTCTGACCCAACAGGAGGCTCCTCTGTCTTGAGGAGGTCATGGTACCACAGCAGCATGGGCACCCCCTTCCATTGCTGACGCTGTAGGGGTGCGATCACCCCTAGGGGAATGGAGCCAGCAATGCCCACCCAGTGCCTCCCCAAGCACCGCAGCACCGTGCGAGGGCTTGCACGCCCCAAAAACCAGTGAGACCCATTCCTAAGCACCCTGTGGGATCCCAACACTGCTCAATCTTGCCCCATCCTGGGGTAATAAAGCACAAAACACCCGAAGGACCAAACCCCATCAGCTTGATTCGGGAGCGGTGGCCTTTACCCCCAGCGCCCCAGTCATTCCGCGTGGGGACAGGGGTCTGGCTGGCAGCACAGTCGCAGCCCCTTCCCCTGATGAATTATCTCAACCATGGGAGATAATGGGCTGACCATGGGAGCCCTCTCCCCGTCACAGCACTCAGATATGTTTTTATCATCTCGTGTAGCAGCTCCGAAGAGCAAAGCAGGGCGCACAGCACACTCTGCAGGCAAGAGGCACGGGAAGAAGCCAGGTACGTGCTGGTGGAGATGAGCTGGGCTAGAGCAGCGTGTGCTTGGCAAGCCCTGCCAGCTACCACCTCCATAGCATTTGTCCTCTTAGCTGTACCTCTAGCAGCTTTTAGGGTGCCAGTTGATGTGACCTCCATCAAACTGAGGCCATGGCCAGTAGACAGGTTTTTTAAGCCGTTCAGGCTTGTAGATCCTTATCTTGAATAACCCAGTTCATGCCGCTAAACATGCATAAAGGAGGTATGTTTGAGCAGCTCCTCCCAGCAATATGTGTTGCAATAGTGCTGTGCGTTGAGTATTATATGCATCAGCCTTTGAGGACGGGAGAAGAAGAGGAGAAATTTAGCATCTACCAGCTGTCTGGTGCAGAAATAGATGCTGGCACTGCCAGAGAGGTCTTCTTGGCTTGGCTTGGTATTGTTCTCACAGCAGAGCTGCTCGTGGTAGGGTAAGACGTAGAGTGGTGCTAAGTGGTGGGGGAAAGAAAAAAAAAAAAAGCATGTCTCTGATTTTTCTTAAGCATCCTCAAAGAGCACAAAACTCATCCGGCTCAAACCAGACTCTGGTCCAGTGGCTCCTATTGAAACATATAAAGGTAAGAGGAGGGAGCATGGTGCTCCAGGGCTCCTGGTCTTTGTCCAGGTGATGTGGTCCAGCAGACTCTGACATGGAGAAGGTGGGGGAGGGCTTACTGATCCGAGTCATGGCGAGTTTTACGTAGGAGAGCATCCCTAGGGTGAAACGACGCTTGGGAATCACAGCAGGTAGAAGTATTTGAGCTGAAATTCTTTGGGTATTGATCAAACAGGCAGAAGTTGTTTCACAGGGGATCAAGATTACAAAAGACTCTCAGCTCCTCCTCAGGCAGCTGTGGACCATGGGGAAACCTCTGCCTTGCTCCATCTTCCCTGGTCATCATTTCATTAAGACAAGTCTCCTCCTCCCATCATACATGCATGCCAAACCATACCCTTCCCTCCCCTCTCTCTGCCATCCTTGAATGTTTTATGCTAGAGCTTGGAACAAAACCCAGCTCCAAGCCTCCCTCCTCCTCCCCAAAGGCTGGGGAAGCTCAGGCTGACATTGTTTCTGCTCACATTAACCCCTGCCTGTGCTGGGACCCCTCCTGACCAGGACAGCTGAGCCACAAGACACAGGGTCCCTCCTTCTCCACTTGCATTATGCTTTTAAACTCCCAGAAAGATCCAGCAGCCCGAATTGAACACGGCGAGGTCATCACCATCCCATCGTGATAACAAAAAGCAAACACAAGAAGCAAGTAATCGAGCTTCTCTGGCTATAAATCAAACCTAGCTGGTTGTTTTCCAACACATGCCCACAGCTGAGAGGGATCAGCCCTGGGGCCAGGAACAGTGCGCAGACAAGTGATGGTGGCATCTCCCACCCAAGCAGCAGCCTCTGCAGATCTCCCTGTGCTGTGCCAGGCAGCCCTGGTTCAAACCCTCATGCACCCACACACCATCTTTTGAAGGACCCCACATCAGCCACGCTTCTTTACACAAGTGCATTTTAAGCATTTAATCCAAAAGTAGCTGTACTTCTCGACCAGCTTTGGTTTGGGAGGTGCGACAGCAAAGCAGATACTGAGAAAGGACACGTGGAGAAAACCCCAGAGAAGCAGCAGTTTTTTACCTGGGCACAGAGCAGCTTCAGCTCCACTTCAGCCTTGTCCAGGAGGCAGCGAGCACCGCTGCACCCTCTGCCAGCCCCATCCCATGGGCCAGTCCCCTCCTTGGCACAGCCAGCAGAGCTCAGCCTTTGGCAGAGCCTTTCCTGGGGCTCTGCTCCCCAGCACAGCTCCCCTGCAGGTCCTACAGCCCCTCCAGAGCCAAACCCAGGCACCAAGCTGAGTTCTGCTCATTAACGAGGCAGCTCTTTAATTAACACCCAACTCCCCTCCCCAGCCCACCTCCTGCTCCATGATTAGGCATTTCCCTCAAGAGATCACGTCCTGGGTCAGCCTAGGGCTGGCTTCTGCTTGTCCTCACCCAAGGGGACAGAGCCTCCTGACCCCGCTCTGCTCTCTAAGCAATGACTCCTAGCCCTATGTAGGCAGCAGCCCCAGCGTTTCACCAGAGCACAATCTTCCTCCAAAGCCCCGTGGCTCCTTTCCTCCAGCCAGCATGAGGGAAGATGCTCCTGGCTCGGTTCCCCAGCTCTCTTCTCCTCTCCCCAGACTGCGAGTGCTACGGACACTCCAACCGCTGCAGCTACATCGACTTCTTGAACGTGGTGACCTGCGTGAGCTGCAAACACAACACGAGGGGCCAACACTGCCAGCACTGCCGCCTGGGCTTCTATCGCAACAGCTCAGCGGAGCTGGACGACGAGAATGTATGCATAGGTGAGCACTCCAGGCCTCCAGGTGCGGCACTAGGATGTAGGAAGGCTCATGCAGGACATCGCTCTGTGGGATGAGCTTCAGTTTAGCCCCTCTCTGGAGGGTTGTGTGGCCACCTGCATGTTTCCCAAGCTGTTATGGGCTCTGCAGACCAGCGAGGCTTCTCTTCCCTGAAAACAAAGTCCAAATAATATTTTTCCAACTCAATTCGGATGTCTTGCTCTACCAGGAGCTGCTCAGCTCTTTGCTGGTCTTTGCACTGTTGGAGCCTGTCCATAGCATGCAGCCAGCCTTTTCCAAGGGACCAACACCTCCCTCATGGCATCAGCAGGTACAAAGCCTCCAGGCAGGAAAAACACTAACTAACAGCCCTGTCTTTGGCCAGAATGTAACTGCAACCAGATCGGCTCCCTGCACGACCGCTGCAACGAGACCGGCTACTGTGAATGCAAAGAAGGTGCCACGGGGCCCAAGTGCGATGACTGCTTGCCCAACTACTACTGGAGACAGGGCTGCTTCCGTAAGTACCCGCACCGTCACGTCCCCATAATATCCAGCCTAAACCTCCCCTGGTGGAGCTTGAGGCCATTCCCTCTCGTCCTGTCACCTGGGAGAAGAGCCCAGCTCCCTCCTCTCCACAACCTCCTTTCAGGCAGTTGCAGAGAGCAATGAGGTCTCCCCTCAGCCTCCTCTTCTCCAGGCTAAACACCCCCAGCTCTCTCAGCCGTTCCTCATAAGGCCTGTTCTCCAGCCCCTTCATCAGCTTCGTTGCTCTTCTCTGGACTCGCTCCAGAGCCTCAACATCCTTCTTGTTTTCTTCTAGAGAAGAAAACCAAAACCTTCTAATTACTGCTGCAGTCATAGGGTTTAACATTAAAATTTTTCATGGAAAGGGTCATTGGGCACTGGCAGAGGCTGCCCAGGGAGGGGGTTGAGTCACCTTCCCTGGAGGGGTTTAAGGGACGGGTGGACGAGGTGCTGAGGGACGTGGGTTAGTGATTGATGGGAATGGTTGGACTCGATGATCCGATGGGTCTTTTCCAATCTGGTGATTCTATGATAGCCCAGATTAACACCCACGTCCTTCCTCCCTATCACCCTGTAGCCAACGTCTGCGACGACGAGCTCCTGCTTTGCCAGAACGGCGGCACGTGCTACCAGAACCAGCGCTGCATTTGCCCCGTGGGCTTCAAGGGGGTCCTGTGCCAGCAATCCAGGTGCGAAGCCGACAAGAAGGACTGTGACGGTGCCCCCAGCATCCGCAGCAGCCTCGGTGCCATCGTCCTGGCAGCGCTCGCCCACCAGCTGCGAGGCTGGGTGGATCTCTGAAGCCGCAGAGCAGGGAGCCCAGCCCTGGCACTTCACCTGAGGGACCTGGGGTGACTAAGGTAACGGGTGGCTCTCCCCGCTGTCTCCTCCGCCTTCCTTCACGCTAGGACTTGCGCAACCGTCTTCTGGTCCACTTTCCAAGCAGAGAGAGGTAATGCAGAAAACCAGGGGCTGACTCCTGCCCACGAACCCATCGTGGCAGCCCATCGAGCAGCAGCGTGGGGGCTGCAGCGGGAGATGTTGAGGCTGGGGTCCCGCAGCCCCCGAGTGGCACCTCCAGCCAGCGACTCTCCTTCCGCACGGGGCGACCTGGGGCCGGGGCCAGCGGGGGCCCTGGTGAAATAGTGCCGCAATCCAAGGGATATTTTTTTTATTATTACTTTATTTACTTTGGTATAGGCTGGGTGTTCTTATTTTTCCTTTTTTTAGTGTCCTGTTTCGGAAGAGCCTCTCTTGACAACTCCGGAGCCCCGTAACTCAACAGGCAGGGGGAGGGGAGGGGGGGAATGGGGGGACTCTGATCCATCCTCGCTGCATAGTCCCACATCCCACCATCAGCCTGGTCGGCCACCCACATACCGTTGCCTCCAACTCTAGTTGCTGCATTGATTTTGTATTTTCATCGCTGGGATTTGTTTTCTTGCAATTACAGAGGACACAGGGGCCATTAGGCATTTGGTACGTGAGGAGTGCAGTGTCTTATCCACACATTTCCATATAGCGTACGGTTCAATTACCTTCTTTTTTTTTTTTTTAAGTAGAGACTTATTTTTGTTTGAATTAAATGTTATAAGAACCACAACTGAAAGGGACATTTCTCCATGAGCATTCGATTCTGGTGTATCCTCCTCCAGTAAAGCAACTATCAATTGCTGCTTGATCACCACGTTTTCCTTTTTTGTGTGCACAGTTAATTACAGGTAAAGACTTATTTTTTGATTCTTAATGTCCTCTTGTGTTTTCTGAGTCGCTACCAAGGTGCACCGCATGGTGAGGGAGAGGGGAGGGAGAGAGAGGTTTGCCTCATCACGGAGAGCTGTTAATTATTTCTCCTAATTACTTTGCTGAACCTAGGTTAGACTACTAACTGTAGACAATGAGCAAAGCCTGAGTGATGTATTAAGCACTGGTCTTGTGTGGAAAGGCCGTTTTAAAATGAGCTTGCAGCAGGAGAAGGCTGGATAGCCCAAGGATGCTTCTCCAGGGGGACCTCAGCTGTCGAGCCCCATTGCCGCACCCCACAGAGCTGGTGCCATGATGCACCTTTGCATAAAAAACTGTTTATATTGAATACCTTTAAGCAGCCAGACTCTGGGCCTTCAGTATAGAGCTCATAGGGACTAGATCAACTCATTTAAGGCTTATAATCATGCCGCTGTTGGGAAGCATTTGCCGTCAAGCCAGCAGAAACCAGAGACAAGAAATTATGTATCATCTCAGGCAGAACAATGGGAATGTCATGAACACAGAGCTTAAATTTTGTATTGTCTAAAGATTTACCAAACCAGGAGCTGATTGAGTGGACAATTAGAAGATAGGAGACGCCCCCCACCTCCAGCACACTCAGTTCTCAGCTAGTTTTCTTGACAAGGGAGCAGACCTTGGTCACCACTCCAGCTCTTACCCAGCCTGGTTGCCCCCTGAGCCAGCCCAGGAGACCCACACAACCCAACCTTGAGCCTCCACTGGCATTTTTAGGTCTGGCGTCCTTGCCAGAGCTTCCCTATCAACATCTGCTCTGTTTCAACACCCGGTCTCCGTGGTCCTGTCCCTACAGCTCATCCTGCTTGGCTGGGGCCTTTGCTGGGAGCAGCCCAAGTTGCAAAAGTGTAAGAGCCTGCAGTATCTTCCAGCCTAACATCACAGATACTGCGTAAGCAGCCAGTGCCCCTGAAATGCAGCCACCCCCATGAAGAGGGAGTCGTGAAATTGCACTATGAGAAAGGAGAAGAAAACAAGAACAGAGGCGCAGGATGGCTGCTGTCCCATCAAAGAGCAACACAAATCTGATGCCTGTTTTGAGCAGTGTTTAGAATCATAAAATCATAGAATCACCAGGTTGGAAGAGACCCACTGGATCATCGAGTCCAACCATTCCTATCAAACACTAAACCGTGTCCCTTAGCACCTCATCCACCCGTTTAACACCACAGAGGCAGGTCACACCACTTAGTTAATCCACCATAAAACAAACGAGGGTTAAATTCACCCTGCTGAGATGTGATCTTTGAGGGAAGGGGCTCGCAATAGCATTGCCTTTCTTTAATGCAGTTGTTGTTGTCTGTTGTTACTGACACTTGCTCTTGACTGCAATATATTTAAAATCCTTACACGCTACTGTCCTTAAGAAGTAATAGCATAGAACAGACTGTTACAAGATCAAGATCTCTAATAGCACTTCTGGAAGGTGAAGCAACATTCTCCTTTCCCCGCACTAGTGTTTTTTCTCTAGAATATTGGATTAAGCAACAGAAAATTTACTACTTCATAAAACCATATCCCAGACAAGCTCTGCACCCAGCAGGTCCCTTGCATACACACTTTTATTGCGATGCAAGCAGGAACGTGCCCAGCAGCACTGAATTCACATGGAAAATAACCCAAGAAGGGCACAACAAAGCTCAGAACAACCCCAGAGAGAAGACTGCTGAAGGTGATGCACCACTGCACTAGACCTTTTTAGGTTTGGAGGATTTCTCTTGGCTGAGTAGGTGTTTATTGGTTAGTTTGGGGGTCTTGTTTGTTTTTAAGACATCATTGGCTTCCTAACTCAGCTCCTGAGATGGTGGCACCTCCCTATGGACCTGGGATACCAGTAATGGTCAGTCCTGGACCTTCTTTAACCAAAGCCTAATGAATAGTTCTGTAACTTCAACCAGACACAGAAAATTGTGGTGCTAACCCTCCTGCAGCTCTGCCAAAGGACACCTGAATAACATTGAAGATCTTGGGTGGGGAACAAAGCCAAACCAAAACACGAGCCCACCCTCCACACCACCTATAACATTTTTAGGCTCTTACCAGTCATGCA
Source organism: Phaenicophaeus curvirostris (assembly GCF_032191515.1). NCBI lineage: Eukaryota > Metazoa > Chordata > Aves > Cuculiformes > Cuculidae > Phaenicophaeus > Phaenicophaeus curvirostris. The sequence continues at coordinate 8,570,627 of NC_091411.1, forward strand.
GAAGCAAAGATCTCTGTGAAATAGTAACTAGAAAGGACCAACATGATATGCTTCATCTCACCAAAGAAAGCTAACAGTCCTTTAGGCTGAGAGCAAGACCAGAGCCAAAGGAGGGAGTTTTTGATACCTTCCTGTGCTTTGCCTACGGATAAGACAAGTACAACTGGTCTTCAAGCTCTGACACAAAGCTAGCCCTGCGTGTTGGGGATCAGGACAGCACTTTACTTCCCCCATGGCACCGCAGAACTTGCAAGCTCATAACACAAACCACTGCAAAACAGGGGGAAAAAACCACCTTCTCACACAAAACGTAAATTTGCTATTTAAGAAAAGAATTTAAAGCTCCTGAACGCCTCAGCATTGAAGACCCATTAACTGCAGACGTCTGCTAGCACATAGGTGTCTGCACAAAGAGACTAGAGAATTATTGAAATAATACAGAGAGAAACCATCACAGCAAGTACCAGCACAACTGAAAATTCATCTACTTTTAGATAGAAACATTCTTACACCAGTTAATGCTTCCAAATGGGAGAAGTTGTCCAATGAGCTCGATGCTTTACTTGTGGAAAGGGTAACCGAAAGGTAATTTTCTTTCTGAGAAAAGCCACTTGCGCTCTTTCAAGAGGTTTTTCTGTATATCCTGTCTCCAGCATGCAGCTGGCATGATTCATTTGAAAAAAAATTTATATTACACTGCTGTCTGCAACAAAGTGACCTCTTCAAACAGTACAAGTAGAGCTTTTGATTTTATTTTTTTTTTGCGTGTTTACCTCCTATTCTACTCTGATTTTAACTATTTAGAGCATTGAAAAATCTAAATAACCAAAAACCCCAAAGTAATAAGTCTACCTGATGTGACAGAAGGTGATGGCCAGTCTGAGCCCACAGCCCCAGCTGCAGAGAAGTCAACAGCAGGCTGACTTTATGTGTATTTGCTCATTTCCCAGGGAAAAGGTTAGGCTGGAAACAGAAGGAGGATGAGGTGAATTCCATTGGCACTTACCACGTATGATATTTGTGATTTTAAAGTTGAGGAAGCAGACATCTCGTCTTCAGGAGTGATTCCTAAGGAGCCGTCTGGAGGCTGGAGTAGCAAGAGAGCCAACACTTTAGTGGAATAAAGTTAACTGTCTCACCAACCAGTTCTGTTTTATTACTGGCTTTCATGAAAAGTCCCAAATGTAAATAAAACAAAGTATAAAGGAGGAGCTGAGCGTTCTTGCTCAGAAATAAGAACAGAGCTGGGTTTTGAAGATATTTGTATCACTACCCTCTCAGCCCTTCAGGCAGGGACCTGGGGAATTTGGCCACTACCGTTCAGAAACAGGCTAAAGATTGATTAGAGAGGCAGAGCAGAGCTTCCAACTATCCTAAAGGCTCCTTCATTATTTTGATCCTTCAGGTATTGTAACAAGTTTAACTGCAAGGTGAAATGGGTGAGGAAAGCCTCAACCCACCCATTTTTGCCACCTACCTACCTTCTCTCCTCACCAGCAGCAATACTGGTCTCCAAAAGCTCCACGCTGACCCCTCTCTGTGCTCTTAAAATAAAACAGGGAGGGGAAGCTGATGGGATTTATTTGTAGCAAAGGGAGTTCTTGCTTGTTATAACAGTGAAATCTGTCACAGGATTGCTCAGCAGCAGCAGAGTAGCCTGTCAAGCTTTCAACTAAGGATTTCTACATTTTCACAATACTAACGTGCACTCCAACCACCTTCATTTTCATTTCTAGCCCTCTTTGCCTGGGAGTTGGTGGCAAATTAGTCGAAGCCTTAGCAGACAGGTACATATGGCTCGGTGGTCTCCTGTGTCAGTGATATTCGATGTACAAGACTGCTTAGCTTACATTTATTTGCACTCAAGAACGAGCATTTGGCTCCTTTCCAAGCATCTTAAAAAGACAAGAAAGGAGACTTTATATATGACTTGGGAATGGACCCGTTGTGGCAAGAGACTATATTATATCATTAACATTATAAATTCCATTTACAATACAGGAGTCATTTCATCCATCATTTATTCATGCAGACTAGAGAGAACGTCTTGCATTTTTAGGAGCGTGGTTGCGCTTATCCTCGATAATGCTACAGTCGCTGGGCTGTGAACGAAGAGCTCAGCTCCAGCTGTTGGCTAGTCTGGTCTCTCCCCTCTATGGAAAAAGTAAAGTCCAGTATCTCACCACAATCCAGCAGCTGCAAAAAAAAAAAAAAAAAAAAAAGTCTCTACTCTGAAATAAAAGTGTTTCCTTGTTATTTTTCAGAGCTCAGCTGGGACTGGGAATGTTGTTAACCCTCAATTAATACATTTGGTCAATACATGTTCTTTCTTGCTCTGGAAGCATGCGGTGTGAGGGCTGCTTCCATTTGATGGGCTATCACAAGGAAGAGGCCAAGTGCCTTGCTAGTCTTTTACAACCTTGTACAACTCGGTCTCCTAGGTCCTGAGCCTCCATCTGTTGGACCCAGCTGCTAATTAGTTCCTGCACTCAGGTTATCTAAGAGACAGCACTGTAAAAACTTGTTGTCCTACCAGTACTACCAGCACTGGAAGGGTGAGCGTAGCCAAGGGGCTGGGAGGAGAGGCTGATGTTTTCATCACACCCCCAGCTCTCGTGGCTTCCATCCACAACCCAGAGGCACCACCAGCTCTCAGCGTTCCTCAGGCCCATCCACTACCACCACCCCACTGAGGGGTGAACGCCCTCCCTGCTCCGCTTCCCAGAGGGAGTTAATGCTCCTGCCAGCCGCTGGTTTTCCTCTGGGGGGTCAGCAGATGTCTAGAGGTACAACAGATAAAGTCAGCTTTAGGTAAGCCAGCACTCCATAGCATAGTGCATGTACAACAAAACAAAAATAACAACTAAAACTTATTAGGCAAGTACCTGTCTGGATATCATCATTATACACGTGGCTCTGGTTTGTTCTCACATCACCAGAATTGAGAGTAATAACGTGGGAATAAACTACAGCAAACCTTAAAGGAAAAAAGGATAACCAGAATTATACTCCACCTTTACTGGAAAGCTATTTTGTGTACAAAGAATTAGAAAAAAAACCCCAAACTTTGAATAAGATATAGTCAAATGCTTACAAGAGACTTTCCCTTCTTACTGATATCAAAGACTAATAGCACCACTGAGGGAACTGGTTTTGCACTGAGAATTAACCTGCCAAGCTTGGAAGAAGCGTGGAAGCCTCTGTATAAAAACCTGAATACTGCTTCTTCCAAAGTGTTTTGGCACAGCCTCCAATTAAACTGTTTTACATAAAACTTGTGTTGAATGTTTCTTTACTGATTTGTCTGACTTTTAACACTCAGCAGAAGAGAACAAGCACTGTACAACTTCTCTGGCTGCCACCAGTTCTGAGATATTAAATGAACAAAGGAAGTCGACATTAAGAGCTCATCAACGCTGACTGCCCATCGCTATCAGCGTTTTATAACACACAACAGAAACAGCAGAGAAGTTATGAGAATTGAACCTAATCAGTTTATAAAGGTTGAGTGACTACGTGGATTAGTAACGTTCCCCTAGTATTAATTCAGCAGTGTCAGTCACTTACCAATCTGTCAGCAGCAAGAGATTCTCTGCCTTGAGTAAAGAAGGATCTCATAGTCTCAGGTAAAGCATCTCAAACCCTGAGGCATCCCAGCTCAAGAGACACTGGTCTTAGGGAGAGCTTAAATTAGGGTTATCCAATGGTAAAAGGTCTCTCCGCCTCGAGAAGCATCCCCTCAGAAGCATCCCAGCTCAAGGGGAGATCGCTGCCTGCAGCCACACTTCACTTGGGCTGTCACAATTACAGAATAAAGTGCTTGGCTCACAGTCAAATTACATGCAGTGGGAAAGGTAAACAAGTGCCCTTGTACAAACTTTGTTTGTTCCATGATAAATGAGCCTTGGAAAAGCCACACAGTATTCATGTGTTAATTGCCTGATTGGAGGTCCAAGCTAAAATGCACTGATGCTCGCTGTGTCACTCAGCTCCTTTGTGGGTCTTCAGAAAACAGATTAGAACCAGAGGAGTTCTTGGCCTGGCTACAGCTCAGGCCTTTACCTCCTTTGGAACTTGTACCCAAAGGCCACCAGTTTAGGTAAGGGGTCAAGAGCACCCGTCATAAAGCCTTTTGCAAGTACTAAGTAGGAAGAGCAGGCAGGCCAGCACAGCTCTGCCAAGAAGAGTCAAGAGATTTGAAAGACAGCAGTATTTTTAAATACTCCTTTTAACATAAAGGGACACAACACACAGGACGTGGATGTTGTGATGTGGGAGTGACTAAAATGTCCAATTCGTGACAGTCGGATGCATTCAAGCAGCCTTCCTTTCACAAGGTACACAACATCAAGGAGTCACAGCAAGAAGAGCATCCTCTGCTGACAAGAGATGTTCAGGGCACACTGAAGCGATGGAAATTGCAACAAAGTGAAGAACTGAAACCAAACAATGCACATGCACTGATTTACTTCACAGGTATCTCACAGATTCTCCCCTATCATCTGAAAATGCTCTGTGCTATGCAGCACACTGAGCTGGACAGGCACAGGCAGCAATTAAAAGCTTCCAAACACACTAAGAACACAGTTGTAGCTAGAAAAACACATTTATTGCTAGAAAAACATATTTGTTCTGGCTTGTATGCATTAAGCGCATAAGTTTTCCCAGCAATTACATGTCGGACCACTGAAATGAACTGCACCCACTTCTTTGGCAGGAGGTTATGTGGTGAAGCTAACACTAATCATTACACTACAGATTATGACTAAACTTTGGCTAGAAAGATGTTCCTCCATTTCTGTGCACAGGAAATCTTCATCTTACCGTGACAGACGTGTACTCCAGAAGAAGAAAGTGATACTTTACAGTCACCCCAAGGTGTTCTTAGTAGAAATTATTACACTTTTTTTGTGAAACATTATGATGAGAGGAAGGTTTCTTAAAAAGAATTCACTTCTCCCACCACCCCAGTTTACTCATCAATACAAGGGAAAGAATCCAGTAGTAATAGGCAGGATGGACGGCATGGTCTTTTATCTCTGTAGATCTCTAAAAGCTCCCCACCAAGAAATTCAAATGTCATTACCAGAAAGTGTTAACTAGATCTTTGACTAAGATTCCAGAGTGTAGTTGATTATTCATCACATGGACTCACTGGGACCAAACAGACCTCAGAGGCTTCCAACTGCAGTTTGTGTTTCCACTGCAACAAGAAAAGGATTCCAACTGATGAAGCAGCAGCAAGAGCAGAACTCAAGGCACATTTGTAGAAACAAAAGCTCTTCTGTTCCTATAAAAACAGGCAGTAAAATGTACAAAAGTAGTAAATTATCTCCATTCAACCAATGTACATATGCCTTCAGTCTTTCCTGAATCACTAGTGGAGCATGAGGAAGAATCAATGCTACCACATTTTCAACAGTCACTCTTTGCTATTAAATAAATTAGACTTACTAGTACAAAGGAAAAAAAAGAAGTTTGGCTTTTTTAAATTTTTGTTTGTAGCGTCAGTGGTTTTTTTCTGCTATGGTTCTTCATAAATAAATGACATCCCTAAGAAATCAGCATTTGCACAAGGAAACAAGAATCTATGTATTTGCGAAATTAAATCTTAAAATATTTTTGTAGACTGTACAAATATACATTACATGTTAAACATTTACAAGCTTAACTTCCTAGATGACAGAACTCACTGCTCTTCTAAGCAATGCAGCTACCCAACTTTTCCATAGCTCAAATCTATCAGCTGTCAGGTATAAAGTCCCCTTCACATTAGGGACAGGGTGGGAAGATGATGGATCTACTGATAGCAGTGCTATCAATAGAAGGGAGCTCCAGCTGTGCTAAATAATTTAAAACACACTCTCTGCTAGAAAGAAATCTAGGAATAGATTTTCAGTAATCGGCCAATACTGGTGTCAGTGAAAAGTCTTTCTTCTCTTGGCACCATCTGAGTCTGTGTTCTGTGGCGATTCCTCTGATGTTCTCCTCATTACAACACAATATTCTTTGTTCCGCTTACTGCTATTAGTTTGACCCCCTTCACTGTGGGCTTTTGAATTGCTTTTTGATACAGGAGCTCTGGAGTCACCCTCGTGTCGAGCTGCATGAGGTGACGTGGAAGGCATAATGCATTGTTTCACTGTTTGCTGGGGCTTCTTAGAAGTTTCTATTCTGGACGGGTGATCCCTGGCGGCTGAGGACACATTGAGTCCTTGCTGTGATGTTGATCCTGGATTGCTCTGGGTTGACCGACTACTGTCTTTGGAGGCCTGCTCCTTCCCTTTTGTTTCGGTTCTACTAGCCATACTTGCCAGCCTTGGATCACGTGGTTTCTCTTGATCAGGTAGCACTGTGGCCTCCCCAGGTGTGGAGGCACTGCCTCTCCTGGAGTCTGCAGCCTGAGCCCTCTGCGGCTGCTGGGGCACTCTGCCTCCCTCTCGCAGGCTGCTGGGCTCCCTTGGACTTGCAAGCTCACCCTTCTTGCTACTGCAAGAAGCAGCGGGCAGAGATTTCTTTGCCTCTGGTTTGGGTGGGGGCTGTACCACAGCCTTGAGCTTCAAAATCTTATCAGCATCTTTCCTGTAGGTTCTTTCTGATGTCCTGATAATGGCACCTCTTTTCTGAGCATCCTGGATCAACTCAAACCAGTCTTTATTTTCCTTTAAAATAAGAAAAAATACACCCACCCCCCCAAAGAAGAAACAGTTATCATAAAGAAATCAACATGAATGGACAGAGGTGTTAGAGGATGCACAACCCCTTTAATCAAGGTACCTGACACAACTGTCATGGAAACTACTGTTAAGTTCCTCCTGGAATGGAGGAATCTTATGTTTCACTTGCAAAACAGCGATAGCCACTCTGGCTGCTGTAACACAGGGAAGGTACTTTCAACTATCAGTGAGCTACTACTTAAAATGACAATTTCTATATTCATAAAGGCCAGAAAAGTCCTTTCATAGGAGAGCAAAACAGAAACGCAGCTTTAATGCCCTCTAGTGGTGCAGCAAACACCCTCGTCCATTCCAAGGGAATAAAAACCTAAAACCCAAGGACTGCGAGACATTACATCTACATAAGGGCACTCGCTACTCATCCAGTGGACCTCCGTACTCCCCCCAGTATGTAGTTCTGTTTCAAAAACACATGTTTGAAAGGGCATCCTCAGAAATCATGTGACTACATGACGTAGTGTCAAAAAAAGTAAAGTTTTGGGGTAGTTTGGTTTTCCAAAATCATTTTCCTTGCTCAAGTATCCAGTAACAACTACAATAGCTGGAGCAACAGTATGGATCAAGCAGGAAACTATCTCCGCCATCATCCTAACTTACCAGTAGAGAGAAGATTTTCACAACCCTCGTACTTGAATTGTAAAGGATGGCATTACAATTTAGTTACTAAAATTACTGAGTAACTTCTAACTTCCCTTCTTGGAAGCAAGGAAAACAGTGGCAGTTGGGTTTTTTTTAAAGCTTTTATGACAGTTACAGCCAAAGCTTTCAGAGAACCCTTCAGAAGCCTGGACTGCACTAATTTAGCAATACACCGGCAAAGGGTCCCCTTTCACAGACAGGAGCAGTTCAAGGACGGTTTTCATGCCCCCAACCCTGACCTGACTTAAGAGTGGATCACAGAAGATCATTCAATTAACACTGTACCTACCATAAGTGTTTTCAGTTTCCCAAGGATGAAGAGGCTGAATCTGGCTCGGGTAATTGTGACATTCAGGCGCTGAATACTTGCCAGAAACCTAGGTGACAAGACAAAACTAAGCTTCTAAAAGTACTTCTTCCAAGAGGCTTAAGCATTACAAGAAAAAGAAACACTCAATTTCAAAGAAATGAACATAACAGAAGCAGTTACGGAGAAAGCAGCAGTTCATAACCCATTTCCAGATCCTGCAGCAGCAGCCCTGCCTTACACGAAGGGCTCTGTGTTAAGCGTGTTTCTTCTCTCTGCTCAGTGTTGGGTGTGCGTAGCAAGGTTTTGGTAGCTGGGGATGCTACTGGGGTTGCTTCTTGTGAGAAGCTGATAGAAGCCAGGGCCAGCCGGCTCCAGGATGGATCTGCCTCTGGCCAAGGCCGAGCCAATCTGCAATGGTGACAACACCTCTGTGATAAAAGATTCATCCCTGCCTTCTCAACCCATGAGTTTTGCCTTCATTTCTTTCAATTCTCCTCCCAACAGGACTCAGAAAGGGGAGGGGTGAGTGAGCAGCTACATGTTTCTTACGTTGCCCACTACGGCTAGTGCTGCCTGGCTTTGTTGCCACCTGAGGCTCAAAACCATGACAACCACCCTGACACCTTGCAGGGAATTCCAGTTCTTTCCAGCTCTTGCTGTTGATGTTTCCTTTCTTAGAGCAAATCTCCTCTTAATGCAAACCACCGCTTCCTTAAATGTTCCTCCAAGTACAGAAGACAACCACCTCACTTCACCTATCAAGACTTTAAGCTCCTTTTTGACTTGAACTGAAACATTTGGCACGAGTAATAGGAAAATTTTATACTGAAATAATGCACACTGGACATGGATATTTTATTTTAAAGGTGACCTGCACTGAAAGCACGTGAAGGAAGACTTTTGCTTTGTCATGCTTCAAGAGTGAAAAGTATACGCTTGCAGATGAAAATCTGTATTTGTACAATGTAAATAGTCAAGTCATATTTTTATGGGATCACAAACCAAGGTACTGCACCCTGAACAAACAAACGTTCATGTTTTCTTCATGTATTCTTAAAGGTTGATTTCTACTAGGGCTTATTGTTCAAACTTGGTTTGAACAGTTCCAACACCAATGCCTGGTACCATGGTCACAGCAGAGACCTGCTCACCTGCAAATTCACAATCCCTGCAGTAAAGACTGCAAAAGCTCCAGAGCCATCCCAGATAATTTGGGCAGTGCAGGAAAGAGACAGAAATCAGACCAGAGGAGTGGATCCATCAGCATAGATGGCTCTCTGAGTCTCGAGGAAAAAAGAAGCAATCTTGAAAGAATACTAAATATTCCTAAGAGCTTTCAAAACTGAAAGAGGACAAGACAGTTTTCTCAGGAATGGAAAAAAAATATTTTGTCATTCCTTGGTAAGATTTTCTCCTCTTATTTTTTACTTTCAGGGCAAATTTAATGCTGGACTAAGCAACCTTGAAGACCAAAATAATCTGCTCAGGTACAAGATAACAGGTAAGGGCGATGTAAGGTATCTTATCACACCTTGCCAACAAGACCTGACCCTGAAACAGAGATGGCCAAGTCATCAGTATGTATGGCTCCTAAGGCATTGTGCTGCCAAAGCTCTAATACATAAGCCTTTAACACAGTAAGCAGGAAAGCTTTCTTCCAAAAGAAGAGATAGAGGTTAGGTCCTGTGTCAGCCAAAGGAACTGGCAGGTTCTAGCTGCCTTCAGTCTCCAAACTCAATCAACTAGATGAAGAAATTGCCAAAAAGCATCTTTGTTGTTTACTAGAGGATCTGGATTGTCTCTTCCCAAAGCAGCATGAACCAGCACAGCTAAAAAAGCACTTTATCTTGCAATTAGAAAATTAGTATCAGAGAAATGTAACTAGCTTAGTGAAAGCTCGTATGTGGAAACAAAGGTTTTTGTTTATGTGAGCAGACTTCCCACAGTCCAACTTAAAAGTTATTAACTAGGTGGCATAGTTCCACTACCATTTTTTAAACTAAAATGATCAATAAGTTACAGAAACAAAATCAACACAAGTGCTGTAGCAGCCTGGGGGTGAACAGCATATCCAGCACCTAGCTCCTACTGTTTCGGATAGGAAAAACCCATATAAAATCATCAAATCTGCAATCTTAACTTGTTAAGAATGCTTTTACAAACAGAATACCATATTAGCAGAGGCAGTCACAGAAAATGGATTTCATTTTAGGAGAGCAGCATTCAGAAAAACAACTGCTGCAGTACTAATGCACAATGCCAAGTTCCCAAGACCAATCCTGCCAAACCAAAACACTGACAGGCTAAGGTAGCCGTGCAAATTCATCACCAGGCAGAACGCAATAGTTAGTATCTCCACATCCCTTTTGTTGAGAGATCTCAAACTAGGAACATCGATTCATGTAATAAGATACCCTTCAATTCGCTGACTTTTTCCTAACAACTTTCTTCTGGTCATATTAAAAGTAACTAAAGTGTTACTGGAAATGGGATTTGCCCACCACTGAAAGGAAACATACCCAATTGACCCTTTAGTGCTCTTTGCCCGAACACATGTCACTATGATGCAGTCTTTCTCTCGTCCCTGGAATGCATCCACTGTGTCCACTTCTCCTGGGCTGTAGAATAAAGAATTAGCAAGCTGTTAAAATGTTAGTTGAATTTTTAAGCAACACATGGATGCAAATGGCCTAAATGCAATCCTTAATGATCAGCTGTCAAAATAACCCAAGTGTAAATTTCTGCTTCAGCATATGATAAGATTCACCTTATGAACCTAAAGATAAATTTGCTATTCTCAGGCCAGCATCGCTGTTGAAAAGCTGTTCAGGTCCATTTAGGCTTTCTTTTAAGTCAGCTTTATTCAGAACAGCAATGCAATCAAAGCACATATACAAGTAATAACTAAGAAATGGTACAAAGAGGCCCCACCTGTTTGAAGCAAAAGGCTTGCACACCCCCTGTAAAGTACAGATTTTAGCAGTACAGAAAAGTTTGAGGTTTCGCCATTAGTTTAAAAGGATAAACAAAGGACAAACACACAAGAGCGAAGTCCCATTTGAAACCTCATGGTTTCTTTACCTGTTATTCTGAAACTCTCTGTCCAATTGTTGCTGAATTTTCCTTTTCTGTGCACTGTAGGGGGTAATTATTCCAATGCGACGAACACCCAGATCCTTCCTTTTTTCTTTAATTGTCCTAATTAATTCCATTACGAGCTTCACTTCCTGAGGATTACTAAAAGAGCTGAATAAGACAGAATGGAAATAGTAGAAATACATTTGACATCTCTTTCAAATTCAGTGCTTCAGTCTAGTTTGTAGTTTGAGCCCCTGCCTTAAACTTTTGCAGCCTCTTTGACACAGAAGCTCAAAGAACTTTGCAACCAGGCCGACGAGGGGCCAGTAACAATGAGAAGTGTTATCAGTGAAAGGCTGCACTTCACATTCCCTTAAAACTACACAGCTGTGCTTTCTTTACAGAGCAGGCAAAAGAGGACTGAGCCTGCCACCTTCTGGCACTACCTCAGCACACAGCTATGAAAAGAAAATCATTGATAAAAAAAATAAATCGGAAATCAGCAACTGTTACTGGAGTTAGCACAGATTGTAGGAATTCACTGGCATCCACCAGATGGTCAAATCAGGATCAAGACCAGTTTCAGCTAAAAAAAGTCTCAAAAACACTTGCCTTTTTGTAAAATCAAATCAAGTTTAAAATGCAGTTCTGGCTACTTTAATGCATATTGGGAACAATAAAGGAGAGAAAACAACTCATCTGCAAGTAAATAATTCTCAGCAAATTGATTTGGCAGAGTAGAATACAGGACTTACTCATTGTCTCGCTCCTCACAACCATCTCCTACATCAAAAATAAGGTACGGCTGGAATGGCCAATCTGAAGAACATCTGTTCTCTTCTACTGCTCTGTAAATAACATTTTTATCACCAGGTTACGATACACAAATTCTGCAAACCGGTACTACATTTATTTACACCGTGGTTATCAAACACTAACAACTTTCAGCTTTTTCCAGAGTCCTTAATTTTCACCACTACCGCACATGAGGCCTGAAAATGAACTCTAAGCAGTACATATGCTCCATTTTAAGTGACTTAGTTACTCACAAAAGATGGGCGGCGCTTTTTCTCCCATTAAGCATTTCCCCTGCCCTCAACGCAACCTCAAACATTCTTGACTCAAAAGAATATCCTGATATGAAACACCCTCACTCAGGAAGAGCAGAGCACCACTCACTTGTCAGTCTTTAGAGTCCTGCCATAAACGTAATTGGATGGGAAAAGGCAGATGTCAGGGTGCATCCTGTACTGCACAGTCAGCTGCACAACTGGCAGGCTCCGTAAAATATTCTTCTGCACTTGCTCCTCCAGGTGTCTGTGCAGGCGCGCCATCAAGGACTGATCATACCCGTATTTCTGAGCTTCCTACCAGAGGGAGAAGATGAGACTGAATTCTGGGGAACTAGGGGCCAAGTTTATAAAAGGAATTTGCTTTTTGGACTTAAAACTATTCGACATTTTTTTTTAAACTTCTGAATCACTGACAAAACGACAACTACTTGCACTTCAATTTTCTATTTGTGTTAAGTCTGTTTCAGCAGAGATGACCTGCATAAATATCAATTTTTGTCAGTGTAGTCTTTAGCCAGACAGCTTTCCTTTGCGAGTCATAACCCAGTAAAAGCTTGCAAGCATCAACAATAACGAAAAGCAAGATCTTCCAGGTGGGATCTTGTTAAATGAGAAGACAATTCACCCTTCTAGGGAAGCCAGTCTGTTTTTCACCCTTTCTTTATCAGATGTTTAAAACAATCCCTCTGTTGGATACCAGGTGCTCTTATATGTCCTTAAAACACATCCATAGGGTGAAGAAGCCTCCGTACAAACAGGTAACCTTCACCCTCTGTTCCTTAAGGAACATGACAATGACTGAAGTCACATACTGAAATAATAACAGAGACTGCTGCAATACAATGTCCATCACAAACCAAATGCTGAGCTGCACTGGAGCTTGTGTTACCACAGCTATTCTGTATGGTGCATGAAATCGGTTTCAAGCTACACCAGGAAATTCTACAGAGGTTGCACTCACACACCTGTTTTAGCTTTAGTCACACATTTGAAGGCAGTATTGATACAGTCTCCATGTAACAGAGACTAAACTTGGCAAGGCAAAACTCATTATCTGACACACATCATGATCTGATATTAAAGTGACTTCTCCTTTTAAGCATTTTTCTAAATACTCTTCTTATATCCAATAGGCAGCATGAAAAAACAGTCTAAACACTTACCACCGATTTTACAGTAGGAGGGAGCTGCCTGGGGTCTCCAACAAGGACAAGTTTATTACAGCGATGGATCAGTGGAATCAGTGTTTCAATCTCACAGGACTGCCCTGCCTTTTGTATAAGCCAACAGGACAAAAAGTAGAAATTGTAAGCAAAGGAGCGGAGGGAACTGCATTAGATTTCCTGTAACAGAGTCAGAATAACTCGGAAATACTTTTTAAGGTTTTTTTTTAAAAAAAAAAACAACAAAACACTTTTTAAGGTTTTTTTAAAAAAAAACCCAAAACTTTTTAAGGTGTTTTTTTTTTAAAAAAAAAAAAAATAAAAAAAGAGAGAGAGATAAAGACAAGATTTTCCCTAATAAAAAGCTCCAGATTTTATTAAGCATCTCTCCAAACAGACAAACAGAACCCAGTCCTCTGGAAACTTCCACAGCAAGACCCACACTTTAGCCATTATTTTTAATAAAAATCATCTGTTATCAAAGCACCAAACAAGGCAGAAAAAGAAGCAATTAAAAGTTATGCTTTCTTTTTATGGCTTTATTTGGCAGGATAGGTGGGTTATTAGTTAAAAGGTGGGGATGGAGCAGCCAGTCCTCCATCAGCAGCCAAACAATCACAAGTAGCTTAAGCAGAAAACAACACAGATCATCAGAGGTGGAACATGCTGTAGGTCCAAATAGCTTTACTGACCTCATCCACAATGACACAGCAGAAAGGATCAAGTCTTTGCCGCACAAAAACAGATTCCAGCAGAACTCCTCCACTCGCACTCAGTGTGCAGCAGATGATGTCGGACTCCAAGATGATATCCGCCTGTACTTTCTGAGAGTGCCCCCGAACCTTCAAGAACAACAGGACACCATGTCTCCTCTTCTCATTTTATTTTTCTTGAACTACTTGGATCAATTTCTAACTGCCTGGACAACTCTAACTGCCAAACAGATCACGCATAATGCATCACCCCAACAAAACTATCCCCATTTTTACAAATGAAAGTTACAAGTTTGCTTAACTGAAGTGTTACTTCCTGTCTAAATTACGCTACCTTCAAGGTTGCAGACACAGTAACTTTCAGCAAAATTTAGTTTGCCATCACATTTGTGCCTGCCAGTCTACACGATCATTCATAGTCAGCATATATTTATTAAAGAAGAACCTTCATTCATCTCATGATTTGTGCTACTCAGCCTTAATAACTGGTTTACTATCAGGGTGGTATTTCCACTTTCGGACCTATCTCTTTCCACATACAATTCTTCCAACTGTTGCTTTACTTAGAAACATTTAAAGCATCTCGGTCCCAGTAGGATTTTAGGTGGCATGAAAGTAGTGATGAAGATACATCCTAGAACATAAGGATGTGCATGTTTCTATTACCTTCTTTCCCAATTACATCTTTCATTTAAAAATAACTCTAAGAGTGAATATTCCCATCCAGGTTTTTGCAATATGCAGAGCACACCTGGATTTCACACCAGGCCATCCATAACTTATTCAGCTTATAATCTTTATTTAGCTACTACTTTACAAATATACCCAGCCACATCAGAACCAAAACTCCACCACAATTAAAGGATACCAAGTACATAAATAAGCTGAGGTTTTTTAGAGAGCTGCCCTAAAGAGAAATTCCGACCTCTTTTAGTTGAGAAGCAAGCTGTTGTCTCTCCTTTGAAAGTCTGCCAATTTCATCAGTTAACATTTGACTCTGGATAGTGAGGGAGAAAAATGATACAAATATCAGGAATAATGAACAAACATATTGCATGTATCTTTTTCCTCCCATACCCTCATTTCCTAAACATTTAGACTTGTTCAGACTGTCTTAATGTCAAACACATCTGAAAAAGCTGATCCATTTCTTCAAAAATGGATATCTAGACTCTCCATACACAATACTTAACATCGCATTTCTGATCTGCTGAAAATGCCAGTATAAACAGACAGAAAACCCCAAATCCTGAAGTAAAGGTCCTCATTCCCTCTCACAGTGCTAACCAAAGTTCCTCCAGCAGTTGAAAAAGCAGGTGAAGAGACAGTTAATGTTCAGAGATGGCATTAAAAAGAAGAGTTCTTTTACTCTTTGGATTCAGTTATGAAGACAAAAAAAAATCACAAGCAGGATTAAAATACTACTATCTTACTACCTTTGTCTTCTCACATCGGTGCATGGCACGCTGACGAGACAGCTCATCCAACTGTCGATCCAGAGCTGCTTTTTTCTTCTGAATATCTTGGTCACAGTTAGCTGGCATTCGTCCTATAGTAACACAAAGAAAAACATACAGGAGGAATAGCAAAACTAGGTTGCAGTAACACTTGCTCTCAGTCACACACCTTAAGTTAGTAAGAACAAAGACAAATTAATTTTTTGCTGTATTTTCCCTTTTCATATTGAGCTCCTATCTTGTAAAATGAGACTTGGTTCCAACTGTAGCTCTCAAATTACGCAAAGCCGCGTTGCTTAAAAAAGATTACTTTAGCATGTACTTATTATAATTTCTTTAAATAAATAAAAAGAAGCAAGCATTTCTTTGGTTTTCTTTAGATTTTAGGCCATACGTATGACTCTTTCCCACTAAGACAGAGAAAAACAATGCTTATGAAGCACTATTGTAGAAAATTTTTTCACCAGATCTTCCTTCTTAAAGGACACAGTCCCAAATGCAAAACACTGAAGCCTGAAGAAAAGTCTGATTTGCAGATTACTTACTCATTCTGTGTTCAACTTGTTTATCCAGGCTAAATCCTCGGACTTCACTGTTGATTGCTTTTTCAGCACCCATTCGCACTAAGTTGATATCACCACAATTCCCTGGTTACAAAATCAGAGTCAAAATATTTTTAGATTGTTCCAATCTTTAAGGAGTACTTAAATTGGCAAACTGAAACTAACAGTGAGGAAAAGGTTAGTGTCTATAAAGACAAAATGCAATTCCTTTAAAAAAAATAATATACCTTTTAGTAAAAGCACATTAAAATTAACAGTATGAGGATGCACCAGTGATGTTCTGCAAGAGAAAAAAAGCTGCTTAGAGTAGCATACAAGCATTCTGTGTAACCAACTGCTGCAGTTTCTCCTTCATGTTTTGCCTATTTAACACAAACAGAATTTTAAAATAAACATACCCAAAGGCTCCTGTCTGTTCCGGCATTTTCCCTTAAATACAAGGATGATCTTTTTCATGAGTTCATCAACAGCAGCATTTGATGGCGCACAAACAAGAAACCGGTTCGGCTTGATCTTGGAATTTGTTTTTTGAGTTCCCTTCTCATTCCTGGTGTTCTGTGGATTAATTAACAATAAACCAGAACAGTTTCTTCAGATAGTTTCCATCTGTGATTTTTTTTCCATCTTAATCACCATGCAGAGTATGGGGACTCTCGTGCTTGAATGTCTCTTAAGGCATGTCCTACACTGAGTAACAAGTCAAATGTATTAATACTATTTGCATTAATTCCCTTCAACAATGACGCACTTGATCAATATAACAGAATCTAATACGAAAAACATTAAATGGTACAGGCCAAATATTATTTTGATGCATTAAGGAATGTTCAGGGTTTTTTTTTTTATCTAAAAAGCATTTAAACTACTGATTGTGCATGTTTTCTTGATTTTACTTTTTAAGTTCCATAAAATATTTTTCACGATGTCCAACTTATTACTTCCACCTTCACATCCACTACAGTACACATTTAATTAAGTCAGCTTAAGGAATTACACCTCCAATAATTATCAATACTATACTTCCATTTTGTTTCTGCTATCATTAACTTCCACTGGGAAACCACACAGCAGCATGACGGTCACAACAAGTTCACTTACTTCGCTCAAAACACGAGTCAGAAGTCCAACAATAGTTTTTGATTTTCCTGTTCCAGGTGGTCCATGAATGAGGCAAATCTTGGGAAGCCCCGGATGTTGTTTTACCATAGCATAAGCTGTCTCAATGGCTCTCTTTTGATCTTCATTGTATTCATTCATATCCGATGCCTGAAGGAACAGAAGGGAAAAAAACAATTAATTACTTAATGTTGATCAAACCTTCCATGTTCATTTTAGATTTTTTCAGAGTATCATCCCCTATCCCTTTAGCTATGACTCAAAAACTTGAAGGGCGCAGAAGCTTTTGATTCTAGGTTTGCTCTATACACACACCCAATCCTGACTTGAAAGCTGTAATGAAAGTTTTGTTTACAGCTTTATTTTACATTACCTTTTCCATACTACGCCTTGTTTCCTCAGACATCTCAGCAGTATGGAAAAGAAACCGAAAGCTGCTTCAAGTGCAGCAGTGCATATCTATGTCAATAGAGAAGAAACACCTGAGCAAATTCAGGCTTGTCTCCATCTACTCAATCAACCAACTCTGAAAAGCACAGTGAGTCAGTGCTTTTGAAACTTGTCTGTTTGCACTTGGCCATCTCAAAAAAACAGCACGCAAAACCAGTTCTGCAAAACTTATGAGATCCAAATGTCCACTATATCATCCCTATCACTTCTAGCTGCAGGACTTACAGCACTTCCTGAAGCTAGGAGCAAATCTCTAGGACAGAAGTCGTTGTAACTTGGATTTATGATGGGTTTAGCCAGGGGACTCCTGCTCAATAGTAGCAGACCTCTGAACGTTCGGTTTACGGCCACCAGGGAGCCAACCACCACACACTTCACTTGTTTATTTATGAAGAATGACAAATTGCTTCTAGTATACAGAGAAAGGTAACAGGTGGTATGCTGTTCATTTTGTCCTATCAAAAGCAGAGAAAAAAAACGCACAAGTTGTTAATTCACAGAATATCCAAATTGTTAACTGAAAGACATTCAAACAGATCACTCAAAAAAATACACCAGAAGCAGGTGTTGCCTTCTATTAGGGAACCAAGAATATTCTGGAAAAAACCCCAAACCCCTACCCCCTCAACAAATAAAAACCCAAATAAACAAAAAAAACACCCCCACAACCATGCCCTGTAAAACAAATCAGATCACTGTTTAGACCAGGCAGCACTAATCCCTATACTTGGTAATCCTGGTAATTCATTACTTCATTTACAGGAGATAGAGAAACTTTTGATCAGTGAGAGCATGGATGTTTATGGCACTTCGTATCTCACAGGAACGCACTCCCAAAGGTGTACACAGAGCATTTAATCATTACTTTCTGTTCTTATACAAAGCATTAACATCTGTGTTGAAGGAAGTCCCTGGAAAAATGCATGGAAAGCAGGTCTGCAGCTTCAGTTCCTGGATTTTTATGAAGCTTCTAGCATGGAACAGACATACCACAGGAGAAAAACAATCCCATTTCCTCTGAGGTAAGTGGTATGTTACCGTTATCAACAGCCAGCTATGAAGATGCATTTTACCGCACCAAGAATAGTACCTCTTTTATTTCAATCCCATTTACTTACCAGATGAACAGCCAGATCCACGAGAAAATCGTTTCACAAGACCAACTTGACTCACTATACTGTTCTCCACCTCATTTTCTTCCCCAAAGGTGTCTTTTTTCTTTTGGACCACGAAAAAGATTAAGTCAAACTCCTTTGGATGAAGCTGCCTTGCCAAATCACTTTCTCGAAAATTGGCTACCCAGAATATATTTTAAAATTAGAACATTAAAAAGGACAATGGTTACAATTACCTTCTGACTGTAGAAATACAGTTAACATCTTGCATGTACTTCAGAAATATCCATCTGTTAACTTTTAAAGCCATTAAAAGACTACAAAGAGTTTTAACTCTGTTCTGCATTCTTAAACCTGAACATAGCACTGTATAAAATTGGAGCAAGTCAAGTACTCCAACAGCAATTAAATAACTTTCTGTACTGAACACTTAAGGTACAAACTCCCCGCAAAAATAAGCATTTCTGTTACGTGTATTCTGTGAAACAGCAAATTCATGATTCTTTCTGTATCCAGAGCAAATAAAAAAATGCTACTAAAAGTGCTAGCTCATTATCAGGCACTGCCTACTTGGAAATGAGAAGAGAGTTTTATAAAAAACACTCTTACCTGTGCACTCTGCTGTATTGTATCCAACGTCAGCATAGAATTTCTGCAAGCAGAAGTGGTAATTCTGCTGCCTTACTCTCTGGTTTTCTATCCACTCCTGCGCCAGCTACATGTTGGAAAGTAAAAGCTAAATAATTCGTTGATGGGTTTGGGGCATCAGAAGAACAGCTTATTATTACTCAGAGGGCATACTAAGCAGAACTAAAAAAAAGCTAGCACACTGTCAAGTACAAGACATGGAAATGTCTTGCCCATTTCTTTTTTTAGTATATGCATCATGGTACATATAAACACATACAGGGCAAATGAAAGGGCTTCCTCCCCATCCACCCCCCATTTAATGCACTTTCTTACAAAGCTCTTGAAAACAAGCGTGGATTCTGCCTGCCTCACAATTTCACCTTAAAATACCAGTATTACCCTGGTATTGACTTCCTTTTCTACTGAATTTTTACAGGAGAAATGATGCAATGACTGAACTTGAAAGCATACAGGCTTTAATTGAAGGCACACTGTCTTTTCTTGCTATTAAACTATAAACTGTTAAAGTTAAGATGTTTGGAAAATGCTTCTCCAACTAACCTACCCTCTCATGTAAGCTCTCAACATAAGTCAAACCATTAGGTTCTTGTCCTCTTTTTACAGTCATTGAAAGACCTTAGTTTCTTAAACAAAGGTTTCTGTTGCAGGCTTTATATGGCACAATGAAAGAAGAACCACCTCTCTTTTCAGTCTGTATCCACAATAGTGTAGAAAAGAAAAAAGCTTCACTGAGGTGACTAACATTGACAGTCTCAAAAATGAAATGTAACCATCTAGATTCCTTCCCTCAAATCATTCTTCTATTCAAACCTACATCTGAACATTTTCAGACAGTAAAGAGAGGACATACACTAGTTTTTAAACTCTTGGTAAAATTTACTAGGGTTGAAGAAAACAAGCCAAGAGGCAGATAGCTACTTACTGTTTCAAAGGCATTTAGCATCATCAAGGGGAAAAATGTATTAAAATAGTCATTGTATCCCTGAAATTGGACAGGTACAGAGGCTACTATAGACTGCAGGAGATGACCTGGACATCCGAACTGGCTGGAGCTCGCAAACATTTCATACGTCCACTTTAGGACTTCGTTAACAAAAATACTATGATCACGCTGTTGAGCGCCAAGAAAGGAAGAATACGTTTCTCGGGCAGGCGTCCTGGAAATACCTGAAGCATTGTTGTTCTGTCTATTTTGTGACTGGAAAATATTATTAGAAATATGAGGTTGAAGTACATTACTGGAACTTGGAAGCTTGCATGTTTGATTTCCTGTTGGTACAGTCTTTGCAATTGGTGGCCTCACCAGCACAGGTTTTGCTGCGTTCACTTTGCTTTTTGAAGCTGGTGGTAGCTTTTTAACATCTTCGAGATCCCTGCTGAAGGCTGCATTCCGTGAAGAACTTGCTGGGCTGAAAATTTTGGTAGTGGAAGGCTTTCTTGGTGTAGAAAGTGGCAGGAGGGGTTTGGCAAACACGTGATCTGCTTCTGAGCTGGTGGCCGAATGCTTACTGCAGCACTCTCCTGTTTTTTCCACTTTTTCCGTACAGTCTATGTACTTACATTTCACAACAGTCAAGGATTCATTCTGCTGAAGGCTTTCGGAAGTATCCATTTCCTCTGGTTTTTCAGTATCTACAGTAGTATCCATTTCCTCTGTTTTATCAGTAACTACAGTAGTATCCATTTCCTCTGTTTTATCAGTATCTACAGTAGTATCTTGAACACTTTCCTCTTGGGAACATAATTCCATATCTATAGGATCTAACTGAGTTAAAAACAGATCATCATCATCTTCACTGTTTTCATCTGCCTTACCCCCATTTTCTTTTGAAGCTGCATTCTCACACTCAGGCTGGACAACGCAACCTTCTCCTTTAGATTCACCTTTATCATCTCCAAGCGCAGTAGAAGAAAGACCTGAATCCACAGGTACAGGCGGAACTGTCATACTGTCATCCTTCAATTTTCTGTTCAAGACTGAAGAACTAGGCATTTTAGAGACACGCATCTCCTCCACAGAGAGGCTTTCAAATTTGCTCTTACCAGCAAAGAGACAAACAGACTCCTCCTTTTTTTCACCTCTTTGATTTTCAACAGATCTTTCAGCTGATGCCGGTTCAAAACTTTCAGGCTTTCGTTTCTCAGATTTTGCATCCACTTTGTTAACTCTTTTGTTTCTACTCTCAGAACTTCCTGCAGAATTTCTCTCTCTGACACTTTTTTTGGGCCTTGTCTGCCTTAAATACTGAAGGTCTTGGCAGGCTAGCAATTTTTTATTATATTTTATAGACAAATTCTGAGGAGCAATTAGTTTACTCTTCCGTTTCTGTGCAAGCCCAACTCTCCCTGCAGCTTTACCGTGGCTGCGCAGTAGAGCTACGCTTTCTAAAGAGCGCTGGGATAATTCAAATGCTTTGCGGGGTCCCTTCTTCAGACCAAGCTTTTCTACGGTTGATGCTGGTACAGGACGCTGCCGAACTTTCCTTGGAGGAACCACAGCAGGCATCGACTTGCCAAATTGAGAATTTTTTGACACACTTTGAAGCAGTTTTTTATTTTGTGCTGTTTTAAGAGGGGATTTTTTAGGACTTCTTGTAATAGTTCTTGCTACCTTACATTCAGCTATAGTCTTCTGTGGGCTCATGCTATTTTTCTTGAGGGCCAACTTTGAAGCTAACGAGATGTTAGATGTAGATGCTCTGGGTTCAGTCAATTTGGAGTCCAGGGTGAAGTCTTTAGGAACAGCTCCTCTGTCTGCAAAATGCTCCAGTTCATCCTTTGCATTTTCCTTTCTAGTAGGTTCTTGCAATGTTGTTTTAGTTACTTCCTTTGTATTATCAGCTTCTTTCTGATGAGAAATATTTTCTACCCGCTTTTCTACCAAATTTGCTTCTTCATCCATGGTATCATC
The DNA here is from genome assembly GCF_032191515.1 of Phaenicophaeus curvirostris. Lineage (NCBI taxonomy): Eukaryota > Metazoa > Chordata > Aves > Cuculiformes > Cuculidae > Phaenicophaeus > Phaenicophaeus curvirostris. The sequence continues at coordinate 8,592,603 of NC_091411.1, forward strand.
ACTTATGTAATCCATATCATAACCCAATTCATTTGTGTGATCATTCAGTAAGTCATATGAATCACTACTATCAGCTGATGTTGAAACTTGACCCTGTTTATACTCTTGAGTTGCTTCCATACAATACGCTTGAGTATCTTGCCAAAATGAAAAGACATCACCTTTTGTTTCAAATTCGAAGCACTGAGACCCACAGTCTTCAACATCTTCCAGTGATGAGGGAGAGCTTGGCATCTTGGACTCCACTTTGATATCGCTATCAGAAGTGCAGCTGGAAGTTGAAGGCTGCCTTTCAGGACACACATTTTCATTCTTTTGGTTTTTTAACTCGTCAGTCGCATCATTTTCTTCATCAGAAGAGTCTGAAATTATAATGACTCGATTGTCAGAGCGATCTGCATCACAGGGAGACCTGGTGCCTTGGCCATCACTGGAAGATCTTACAGCACCTTTCACTTTCCTTTTAATATCAGACACATTATGGTGTACTGAGCTTTCTTGGCTTGAGTCAAAGGGGAAATTGACACTTTTGGCATACGCAGCTAAAGATAATTTACCAAGTTCTTTATCAACCTGGGAATCCGCTACAGTATCATCTTCAGAAACCACCATCACAAAATCCTCTTCTTTCTTCCCCACTGAATTGTTTTCTCTCTTGAAGTATTCTGAGAATTTGAACAACCTGTCACTTGATTCACACTTCACTGGCAGTGGCCTGATCTGAGCAACAGGGTTGGCTGTATCCCTCTTATTTTCTAAGCTAGATAAAACACAACCACTTGCTGAAGTTTTATCCAAAGAAAATGTCTTTGAAATTTGACCTCTACAGTCACATTTACCCAAGTCATTTAAATCAGCCTGTTCTTGGTCTGAAGTTTGCATATCAATTTCTGTCTTAAACACAGTCTTCAACAATGAACTTGATTTTTCTTCAGTGGATACTTTTTTCAGTAAGGTGTCGCCAATCCCCCCAAGCAAAATACCGTGATCTCCCTTTTCCTGCACACCAGCTTCATTTTTAAAGGAGCTGGAGGAACCTAGAGGTGTTTCTTTGGATATCTGTTTACTGGGGATGAGTCTGGATTGAAAAGAATTGTTGACGCTTCTCCCCTGCGTACTTTCACAACTCCTTGAAGATGGAGCATCAATAGAGATTTCATTTTCACCTACAGTACTCTCTCCCTGACGCTTATGACAAACTTTGCTTGTGCACAGATAGCCAGTGCAAAACTTACGTTGCTCTGCCTCTGTTTTTGAAGCACCTGCTGCTAAACTGGAGTTTTTCAAATCACATGGCCTCCCTGGTTGCAATGCTTTTGAAGGCCATCCAATTTTCTGTAGCTTGTTTTTCAAATTTGTAAGCCTATGTGCATCTACTTTAAACTTCAAAGAGGAACTGGAAGACTTATTGCTTTCCTTTTCATCTGAGCCATAAACATGTTCTGGAGAACCAATACGCCTTCGAGCAGCCATATGCATTGGTGCTGTGTCCTCTGCTTCACATTTGTTCTCCAACCCTCCACTTCTGAAATCCAAATGCTGGCCATTTGGATTAAAGCACTGCTTTTCAGTATCGCATTCCCCAGCCACAAGATCATTGTTCCTATTTTCCTGAGCTTTCCCACACACTTCTGTGGCTGAAGAGTTCTGTGGGCACTCATATTCCTGAGCTGTGTCATTAAGTTCCTTTTTAATATTCAAGAGGCCTATCGTGGAGGTCCAAGATCTTGACCTTTCAGATGCATCGCTACATTCTTCTTCCTGGGCACTCTTTGTTGTAGGGAAAAGGTTCTCTTGACAACCTTCACCTCCAACCTCTTTTGATATGCCAGCAAACAGTGACCAAAGGTCACCTCTGCCATGCACGTTCATCTTGTCTTCATCACCACATACACCCTTCTCTTGCTTTATAGATACAGCAGGAAAAGTTGGAGACCTTGCATTGTTTCCTGCAGGTGGAGGGGTACGCAATGCTCTGTCCTTTATACTTCTTATAACTTGCTTTAAACACATTTGTAATTCCTGGGTTTCTTGGACGTTCAGCTGCCAACCTAAAGATAGATTTCCTCGCAGAAAAAGGTTGAGTTTGTCTAGGTATTGCTTGCAAACAGCATGCTGCCCAATTTGATAGCCTTCTCTAAGAAGGCTGCGTATCAGCTGCACACAGGCGTGCTGCACAGAATTCGAAGCTTGTAAAGATGCTGCTGCTGAACCTCTCACATAGTGTCCAGACGCTTTTTCAGTGCACCGTGTAAATACTATAGCTGGAAGCTTAGCACACCTGACCACTGCTTCTACCCATTCTTGGGAGCTAATCCATAGCAAATGAAGGCACTTTTTATTTCTGTGTAGTTCGATGATAGACACCAAGATCAGGAGGAAAAATTCAGAGATTTTGTCACACTGCTGGATTCTCTGGCTGAGAATCTCTCTGATTTCCAAGCAAAGGTAGTGGATGACCTCTACTATATATGCTACACCCAAGTCCTTAAGATCCATGAGTGACTGAACAAAAGGGATGAACCACAGAAATGTGCTGTCATGGACACGCGTTTCTCTGCCAATATCAGACTGAAGCACGTTGGCGAGGTTTTGCATATCTTCATACATGTTGGGGCAGTAGTCTGGACAAATGGCAGTCTTCCATCCAGTATCCTGAAAAAGAAATTCACCACACATCATCCTCTTTATGCATATCTGCACAGTTCAATCTGACAGCGCTTTCTCTCTAGCCATAAAGGTTACTTTCTTTCAAATATACGTTGACTAAATGACAGCACCTCTGATATCCTAATACAAGTTAAAATCTAAATTAAAAAATACAAAAAATTAAGATCAAATCAACACGCATAGAAGAAACTCATTTCCTAAAATGTAACCTATTAAATCAATGTAAAGCAGTACTTCCTTTAAAAGCCACTGTGAAACCATCCAAAGATGTTATGCTGACGTAATTTAACCACAGATAAACACACGCATAAAGCCTTTAAAAGGCATTGAATAAATACAAGGCACCAACATCAAGAGAACACATTCACAAATGTTTGTTCTGCTTTATAAGAAAAAAAAACCGTGTCATTTTGGAACATGGTCTAAAATTTGGAAGTATATCAAAGCATACCTCATTATTTCATACTCAATACATTAGTTTAGAATACTGAGAAACAAAAAGTAAAACCACAAGAACTCAAATCAGTAACTCGTCTTTTAAATGGAATACAGACTTTTATTGAGGTACCAATGTTTGTTTCAACCTCGATATGAATCCTTGGGCTTTAATACCATCTCCACCTAATTCACAAACACATCCTTCTTTCCCCTTACAGCCTGAAAGTACCAGGTAAACAAGAAGTGATCAGCCTGGTTGCTATTTAAGGCACACAACAGGAACATACATTATTTAATATCTTTTCTTTACAGCATTACTAGTAGAAACCTTCCCCTCCCTATTTTATACATGGTTTAAACTGACAATGTCATTCACTGATCAGAACTCAAAGAACAAGGAAATAACATATTTTCTTAATACCTTTTGAGACTTTTCCGTGTTATAATTATATACCATCTGACTGCAAGTAACCATGTCATCACTGTCACCATAGTCTGACTCGGGTTCAGATTTTGTCCTAAAAAGAAACACCAATCATTATAGATTCCACACAACTAACTTAAACTAGCAGAAAGCCGGCTGGCCAAGACATAGATTTCACTTTTCATTTACTGACCATGTGACTATTGGAACTTGTCAGTGATAAAACATACATACAAAAAGATATGTTTAAAATTGTAGAGTTTGTTCTGCCCTGCTTGTAAGAGACAGGGTAAGCGACTGTCTCAGGAAAGAGAGCCTTCTACTAAGTCATGGATTTGACTGCCTATAACCAATACTCAAAATAACTCAATTTTCTTTGAATTTTCTATGTATAGCCATCTTCAAAGAACTTAAGTTAGCTACAGCACTAAATAAGCACTAAGCCATTAGCAGTCTTCCTGATTCTGGAAAAAAACCATCTTGAAAGGTGTAACAGACATCACAGTAGTCAAAAAGAAGTGAGCATATATATTTTGAAAGAACTTTACAGTTTTAGGAGACCTACTTCCCCTTTTCATTGCTTGAAATCAGCAATATCTGATATTTTTACTTGCCAACTCCCTCCCCCCATGCAAATTAAGGAAGCACTGACAAGAAAACCAAGACCAGGCTACTACACTGCCTGGTATTAAAATCATAAAACTGTTCTACTCTCTTAAAAAAACTGACCTCTTAAAGCTACTGCGTATATTTTTTATTTCATTGTTGTAGCTCTCATTGTTGATAATGGTTTGAAAGGCTTGGACAGGATCAATAAGCTGACCCCATACTTTAGATCCGAGCTGCTCCAAAATAATCATGAAACAACGCAGCGCTGGCCAGAAGGGGTCAGTAGAATCATCTGAAACATAACAGTAATATTGGGAAGAGTTGAAAGTCAGGAGTCCTGTACATTCTTAGACTACGCTGAAGTTGACAGCAGTTGGTATTCATCGATTTTTCTTAAACTCTAACAGAAAGATAAGTAATCTAATAAGTTGCGACTATACTTTTTAATCCAGAAAAAGGATAAAAAAAAGGTCAAACTCAATTATCTGCATAGAGAAACACTGCTCCTTATGCAGTCATAAATCAACAGGAACCTGGATTATTAGGACTAACAATTCCCAACTCCGTGACATGGATTCTTCCACACTGATTGTTGCAGTGGTGTTCTAAGTGGGTATAACCTACATAACTTTGACAATTTATACTTCAAATTTAAGCTAGAAGCAATTGGTTTTCCTTCAAGTGTGTTCTTCCTTCTGCATATAAGGTAGTACCATCAACATACTCAACAAATATACCAAACTAATAAATATCTCATCATTTAAGAGGCAGCACTGGTCTCGAGCTCATGTGCCATTCCCAGACTACGCCATGGCACATGGGCTACAAGGATGGCCTAAGACCTATTAGTCTAAATTCCCGGCTGCAAAAGGGGTTCCTTAAAACAGATGGACAGAAAAGTCACATTTTAAGCAAGCCATGGTAGTTCAGAAGGTGTTTCTCTGTTTTGGGACTCAAAATTCAAACTTCATGCTACAGTGCAATGTGCATTCCCATATAACCTGTACATTAAGTGAACACTATACAGTAGAAGTTATATATTTGTCCTCTCAGAAACTCCAAGCCATCCTTATGCAAAGCACTGACACCTCTTCTCCACTTAAGAGTTCGTTTCAATGTAGCTTTCCAGTATTTGTCAGCATTGCCCGAATATCGTGTAATACGGGCCATCTTCCAGAAGATAAATAAACCATAGTTAAAATCACCTCAGCATTACGCTACAATGAATTCACTCAATTAAACAAGGGCATTCGATAAAGACGAAAAATAGGCTGAGTGCCTTAACCTCAGCAGTCAATATTAGTTACCAGCTGCTTCTTTCTCCATAGTGTGAAGAATAGACTGCATGAAGTCATTTTGTTTGTCTAGGCCCAGCAACAAGGACTCCATAGCTTGTTCTTCCAGCACTGACAGCAACATACAAATCCCTACAAAAAAAACAAAACAAACTGTCCGTATATTTGCAAACATTTGTTCTAATTTCCACTAAATCAAGGATCATTTTCCAAATGCCATTACCAGTGTTATACTTGACCAAAGAAATCAGCAGCAACATGAAACTAAGCACTACTTCACTACTGCATTTGCATCAGCATTCAAACTTCCCATCTGATATGCCCCCAAATAAGCAGCACCTAAGAAACAGTAGAGCTCTAACTTGAAAGAATTGCTTAGAAGAAATCACACATGCAAATTCATTTCTGATTATAAATACTCACCTAGCCAATAGTTCTTGTGGTTGGAAGTATCATATAAATGAGAAGGCAAAAGGATAAGTTTACCCTTTTCAATCACCGAAGAGCTGTAAATATCTGGACTATCAAAAAGTCCCAACTCAATAACTTTAAACAAGCAAGTTAGCACTTCCTTTAAGTCGTAGTAATCATCCCTGTCAACCTTCCCTAAATTCCTCGCTGTTACAATGGCCCATCGACGAACCTAAGGATCAAAACAGAAGTTACGTATCAATAAAAAGAATAAACAGTACTACAATGCTGTAAGGTTAGGAATCATTGCTACTACAAACAGGACAAAAGTGTATTTTTACTAAAGCAAGGTCTCATAATTGCAAGAGTTAGTCTTTTTTCCAAAATAACCTTAGAAACATATTTACTATACCTAGGAGATGACGTTGATAACAAGTTAAAAATTATGGTAACATATAAAAGTAAATCTCCTTGCGATTCACATGAGAAAGGGGCAGTATTTGGGTTTGTACTATCTTTACATTCTTTAAACTTTATTGACCAATATTTAGCGCTTCAATAACCATATGCTGCAAACACAGACGTTAAGTTGTGCTGTCACTACAGGACACCTGCCATTTCTTGTTCTGGTGGAATCATTCTCCGACCTCTACCAAGGAAGCTTACAGTGTAAAATACGAGACTATTCAGTCCTTTACCATTTCTTAGGACAACTTGAAATTTTGTACTTCACACTGGTGTTTAAGTAAGCCATTCTTGGGAACAGCACAGCTGCAACCCGCCCAGCAGCCACAGCAACCTGACTCCCCAAAGCTGCGCCAAATACGGTAGGAAAAAACTGGTAGGAACTCACATCAAAAGTAGGCAGGCATGCCTCTACTGCCTGGAGAAAGTCAGGTCTTTTTTGTAATCTCTTAAAGCTTTTTTTACCCGCAAAAAAAAAATAGAAGCATTGGTAGCAACTGCAATTGCAAAGTCACTCAAGCCTTGCAACCTAGACCTTTTCCAGTGCTCCAAAATTTCTCCTTTGGTTATTTTCAAGAGATTGATTCAAAAAGAGAACGGTCTCTGCTATGTACACTAGCATGAGTGGACACTTCTGAGTATCATAAGGAATGGAGTTCTCACGTTTACACTTTCAAATGAACTTTTCACCTTTATAATATTAAATATCCTGTATGGATTCAGATACAGAAGAAAAAAAAAAAACCGCTGCAGAATTGTGTATTCTGTAGTGGGACAATGCAAAAGTCCACTAAAGCACAACATTACCTCCCTGGAACAACAAATTTCAGTGACAATTAAAGGGTGTTTCAGAGGAAGTACACTGCTGAGCTTCTCTTCTTGCAAGTAACTACGCTATTCTCACATTTTCAGCTTTTAAGGTTCTGAATATTACTACAATATGAAAGTTTCTAGGAATGGAAAAAGAACAGGGAAGGAGAAGGGGATTAATAGGCTTAAGAAGAATTCCATTTGGAAGTATAAGGCATAAATTTACAGTTTGGTTGAACATCTGTACCATCCAAACATGCAAACAGTAAAGCGATTCTAGAATCTACTGCAAAAGAAGAGTCTTTTCTCCTTCAGCAAGAGTAACCATATTCCTAGTGAAATCTTATTTTTATATGTATACTTTAAAGAAAAATACAGAAAACCAAACACTTACAACTCTGAATGCTACTATTTTCACATTCTTGTCATTAAATATAAGAATCTCTGATGCTATTTAAGATTAAGTTTCAGTGGAACAGAAAAAGTAACTTACCACTTCATTGGGGTGTACTAAAAAGAGATAAATTCCTGGATATTTCTCAAAAACCTGAAAGGAGTTGCAACATTGTTCCATTCTACAGAGCGCATCTACACACAGCTCACCTAAAAGGACAAACACAGTAATGACTAATTTATACGCTCAAAAACAAACAAAAAACTTTTTAAGTGTCAAAATAAACATAATCTATACAGACAAACACACCAGTACTTCGGTTTAACTACTATGCATTATTTTCACCTCCTCCGGAAGAAACAATACCATGCCCTTGTAACTGTACACTGAAATACATACTGAGCTTCTCATGCAGCAGCAGGTATGGATATTTCAGTATTTCTAGAAGGGGCACTCTCAGGTTATTCTCAGACTCTGGGCCCACATAACCAGGCAGCTGTGTCTCTCCATTCCTATCCACTATAAGCAATTCAGCATCTTCTCCAGCTTCTTCTCGCAGGGATTTCTCAATATGAGCAATAAGACGGGAGGTTTCCAACTCCCACAAGACCTATTCAGTGGGGAAAAACAACTCATTAGCCTGCGTTTTTAAAGAAAGCAACTACAGATATTTATTATCACATACAGAAACCTTAACGAGACTTTCAAAACTTACAATTTCAGTTCGAAACATTGCTTTCCAAGCATGGTGTGGAACAAATTTTTGACATGCAGTTCAGATTATGCAAATCAAAATTCTCACATCATAGGCAAGATTATGAAGTAATTTTTTTAAAAAGGGCATTGAAATCAGAAACATTTGTATAGTTCTGTCAAATACTCATAAACCATCTCAGTAATTAGGTTAGTCACAAAACTTTGTTCTGCTGGCCAATATGAAGAAGTGCAAGACATAGAAAACGATTATAGTTAGGGAAGAAGGGAAAAGCTATTCTGCAATCATGCTTTCTCACATATTTTGCAAAGTATTACTGGATGGGAGTGAATATAAACAATGCAAACAGAATGACTTGCTGAACACTTGTAAGAGATTCACCTCACTTTACTCATCTAAAGTAATTGCTCCAAACCTCAATTAGAAACCAAGGTTATTTCCTGCACTTAATAGACACAGAAAGGAACTTTCAGCAGTTCAGTCACTGCATTTATTTCCCATCTATACTCACATGGGACTGCCCTCCAGAGACGTCTAGCCGAGTAATGTAAAAATCAACCTTTTAGACATCTGCATTATGATCAGTTTAGCAATCCATTTTACTTACACATATGGGCTTTCAAAAATACAAAATTGGATGCTAATGAGGGAGAATTATAAAGGGTTTAAAAGAAAATAAAGAGGTTTTGAACTTTTTTTGATTGCTTTTAACCACACAATCTCACAGGCTTGCAAGATCAGATCTCTGAAATTCATATGCAGCAGAAAACTACCAATGAGAAATGAAACCAAATAAAAAAAGGGGAACAAACCCCAAGTTGAACAGAAGCCAAAGGAAAGAAGATATATTAAAAAAAACAGAGCTGTTAGTTTGTTTGGCAGGTGTTCTTTTTTTCAGACATCAAACCATCACAGCATGAATAAAATTCAGGCTATGAAGTCTGGTCAGTAACTCCCCACTGCTGTTTTAGTCTTCACCAATTTGAATGTATGCAAAACAAGAGGGTCCTCTAGTTTTACAATTGGCTCTTTGCAACTCAATATAAAAAATGCAGACAGCTAAAAAGCAACATACCCAGTCCCCAAGACCCAATAAAATGCAACACATGCACAAGTTCCCCCCCTGCACTGAGGCTGGATTTCAGAAGACCCTTCGGAGGTTTTTCCTTCAGTTCCGAGTCCTCATGTTTACAATGGGCAGAAGCCAAATCTCCCAATTACCTCATGCAACCTTGGCAATTTTTCCCTTGCTTTGTGGTATTCAACCACACACTCCAGGCAGTAACAGAGATCATCGTTGGATCCTTCAAGATCTTCCGGGGACAACCGTCGAGAAGCATAGCTCTTCAGGAACTCAGTGGTGTCAGAACCACTAGGCGTACACCATTGGCATGTGCTCATTCTTTGAGTGGAAAGAACAAGGAATTAACAGAAGTCCAAGAACTGAACATGGGAGGCATTTCCTTCCAGCCACAACAATACTTAATTTCCAAGTGTGATGAGTTTAGAGTCTATGAAACTCATTAGCATGTTCTTGGATGTTCCTGCATCATACAGATCATACAGGTACATGCAATTAACATTAAAGCATTAGATGAGCATTACAGAAAAATGCCTGCTGAATATCAAACATTAAAAGTAAAGCACCAAAAAGAAGTCAAATTACTTAATTTACAAACTGTGAAATGTATGAAAATTCACTTTAGATAAAAAAAAGAAAAACTCTTCCACACTTAATGTACACTTTCCATAAGTACAATGCTGAAATATGTTACACTTAGTGGTATCTGTGGAATCTAGGTCTAATATTAGTATAAAGTTAAATTAGATATTTTCTTCAACCTCCTGCTAAAATTATTTATAGGTCAGTGAATCCCTGTTGTCAAGAATCAAGGGATTTTATGGAGAACTTTCCTGTCTTTATTACCGTTATAATTAGACAGCATCTCAAAATTCTCACCACAGATTGCTTCCTCTAAAAACAGAAGTTCTTCACTAAGCAGCAATACAACTATCTTGGATCCTACCAGTCTGAAAAACTCAACAGAACACTAGAAAAGCATGATCTAATTTGTACTAACTACACAAAAGGAATGATACTGCTTCTGTTGTTTAGTATAATGAGGACAGCATAAAGGAAACCAAGACAAAGCAGCACTATGTGTTTCCTCATATCTATGTACTAAGAAAAAACAACTGTGGTGCTTACCTTGGGAACAGTGAGCTATTCTCTGTGCAGGTGTGTCAGCTTACATGGTGGGAGAGTGCCCAGCACTGCCCTGCTGCCAGGGAAGGGACTGATGCCTTCAGCCATGCACGCCTGGAGCCCAGCACAGCGAGGTTTTCACTCATCCATCCCTAGCAAATGGCTCTTGGGGGGATTTCAAGGATCTGGAGTGAAATGGTAACCAGCAGAAACCAGTTCAGTTTAAATGTTACAGGATAAGAACTGCTTCAGCATTCAGACTAACTGTAAATGTCTATTTGATATTGAGTGAAGTGCTAAGTATGACTTGGAATAGAACTCCTTGTGTTATTCCCACACAGCAACACAACAGCTACCACACCTATTTCTAATAAGACATGCAAAAATTTACCATAGAATCATAGAATGGTTTGAGTTGGAGAGGTACTTAAAGCCCACCCAGTTCCATTCCCCTGACGTGGGCAGGGCCACCTCCCGCTAGACCAAGTTGCTCCAAGCCCCATCCAACCTGGCCCTGAAGACCTCCAGGGATGGAGCATCCACGACTTCCCTGGGTAACCTGCGCCAGGGCCTCCTCACCCTCACAGGAAAACATTTCTTCCTAACGACCTCATCTAAATCCCTCCTCTTTCAGCTTAAACCCGTTCCCCCTCGTCCCATCCCTGCCCTCTCTGACAAAAAGTCCCTGCCTAGCTTTCCTGCACCCCCCTTAATCCCCGCACCTTAAGCAAGGAAACAGATTTAACAAACTCCCACGGACACGCGAGCCCCAACCGCAAAGACCGCCCCGTACCGATAACGCTCTGCTACGGGCGCGCTTCACCGGCTGCCGGGAACCGACACCCCGCGTGCCGAGGGCGAAGCCGCTTTCTCCTGGCCTCCCGGCCTCAGCTGCCCCGGCCGCTCCACAGGGCGAAGCTCCGCAGGGCGAGGCGCCGCTCCCCCCCCTCAGGGCCGGGACAAAGGGAAACCCGGGAGGGGCCCGGCTTCCACCGTCACGGCGAGGGAGAAGCCCCGTCCCACCCCAACCCGCCACGCTGCTCTGCTCCCCCGTCCCCCCCCTTTCACCTCCCCCGGCCCCAACCCCCTCATCTCCCCTCACCTCACCCCGCGGACCCTTCCCTCCCGCCGACGCTCACCCCACTTCCGGCTCGCGGGCGGAAGTCGCGCTCCAGCCTTGGTCCCTCGCGGGCGGGGCCGCCTCCGGCGCCTCCAAGCCCCGCCCCCTTCCCACCAAGCCCCGCCCACACGTCGCTTCCGCGCCCCGCCAAGCCCCGCCCCTTCGACCCGCGTCTCATCTCAGGCCCCGCCCCTTCCTCAGGGCCGTGAGGGAAGGAGGTTGGGGGCGGGGGCTACAAAGTTGATGGAGAGTTTTGAGGAGAAGCCGTATCAGGGGTGTTTAAAGCCACTCGGTCTGCTCAGCCTGGACAACACTGAGTAGAGACCTCATCGCAGCCTCCATTACTGCCCAGGGAGGTGGTTGAGTCCCCACCCCTGGAGGCGTTTAAAAGACGGGTGGATGAGGTGGTGAGGAGCGTGGTTTAGTGATTCATTATTTTAAGTACTGGAAGGCTGCTATAAAGTGTCCCCAGAGCCTCCTCCAGGCTGAACAATCCCAACTCTCTCAGCGGGAGGTGCTCCAGCCCTCAGATCATCTTCAGCTTTTAACCTTCAAACTCGTGAGGCAACAGAAACAAATAAAGAGCTAAGTGCAAGGGAGCTGGCACGCGCTTCCCCCCCCACCTGTGGAAAATCCCCAGCACAGCCTGACTGAGAGTCCGTTCTTACCCAAAAAAGTTGTGAACTGATCCCTACGCTTTCCCCTTTTTGTTACATTTTCATATAGAATCATAGAATCACCAGGTTGGAAAAGACCCATCGGATCATCGAGTCCAACCATTCCTATATAGTTTCAGGTGGAGCTTGAATTACTTCATACATTCATCTACTCCTGATTGGTGCAAAAATCCCTCACTTCCCACTTAAAGTCAATAAAAATTTAAAGCACACGCACTCGGAGATGGGTAACCTTTGGGATGGAGGTGTGTTTTAGCATTATAACGAGCAAAGTTCAGCTAAAGGACACCTTTGTACCACAGCTAGTGAGACAGCAGTTGCAACCTGGCTTCCATGGTAGCAGCTCTGCAGCTGTGTCCACAGGTCTATGACCATCCTAAGAACAGAAACTGGCTGCTCCATCTTCAACAGTGCCCCGTTCTCCAAACACGGAACACGACATGCCTCTTCTGTGGCAACCACGTTCTTTCCCTGGGAGCAGCAACTGCACCTTGCTTTATTATCACAGTAAAATCACTTCAATGTACCTAACCTTGAGGGGGAAAGACTTTGGAGGAACTTGGGATTCTCCTTTTCCCCTCACATTTCACTATTTTCCGACATCTGGGAAGCTGCAGTTACCACATAAGTGCTTAATCATTTACTAAGTAACAGCCAGCTTTTGAATATTTCACACTAATGCAGTGACTGCATTTATCAGTGGCAATTCCAAATCTGTTACATCTGTTGTCTCAATAAATCATTGTATCTGACTTAGCAAAACTGCCTCGCTGAGAGTCCTTAACGGGGACACACACACACTTAGAAATAAGTTGTTTGCAGAGTCTGAAGTTCAAACTGGACCAAACCACACCCATGCTCCTCTCTGATGAGTTTAGGAAACAAGGGGACCCTTTCTCAACCTCGTCACCAAACAGGAGGGACTCTCCTTTTGGCCACAGGTCAGACTCATAACATGGCACCACCACAACCCCATTTCATCTCTTGACTGGAAAAACTTACAGATGTTCATCTTGTGGAGTGTCCTGCCTGTCGCACAAAAATGATATTGGTTTCTATCTTCAGAGACACTAAAGCCACACAGTTAAATAGGGCAAATTCTCATTTCACACCCTTTGCTAAAAGCCATAATTCCAGAATAACCTCCAAGAAAATCTTTATTTCAGTCTGTTCCATGTTTGGCATTTTCAATGACAATTAATAAAACTAAAGAAGGAAATTCTCACTTATCAAAATGACCACCAAAAAGCAGTCTGTCAGACATGTCTTGCATTACTTTCTTAATTAATACAGCATAGAGGAAATACAAGCAAGCCACATAAATATTTTACACGCACAGTAGGGTTGCAGCTTGACTGATTTTTTTTTTACATTCTATTTGCTCAATTTACAAATAATCTCTCTAAGCAGATAGTTAAAAATATAAGACACCGGTACAACCTCCATCTTAGCCCTCAGCTTTCTTATTAAAGTGTAGAAATTCTTCTTGGCACAATAAAAATATATCTATGTATGTACATTTAAACACTGTCCACTTTGCCTCTGTATTCCAAACACTGACAAAAACATTTAAACACATTGGTCTGGTTAGCATGAAATGCCATTACAATTCATTAATTGTAAAAGACAAGAATACATTTTCTCTAGAAGGGCTGATAAAAGTGTAAGTCCACATAAAAAATAAAACTCAGCTGTTTTTATGAACAAGACAGCTATTAAAAAAAAAAAAAGTTGTGCTGCATGTTCCCAATTCCATGAATCTACTTTTAATGACTTTAAAATCATTAATGTTCTGAAAACCAAGTTCACGCACAGAGGGTAAACAGCTGCTTCCAGCTCCTTAGAAAACACAGCAATGGAAAAATGCTATTTTTGAGACATTCAGAAAGCAACTTGGATGGTTAAAAAAAAGACTCCTAAAACCGAAGCCAAACTAAGGTAACAACAGGTGGCACAAAAACTGTATTTATCTCAAACTTCAGCACGATATAAGAAAATGAGACTTGCATATCCTTACTTTTCCCATTATCAGACAACCTGCGTACCTGCAGTTGCTGATCTGTGCCCACTTTCAACCACACCCATTTTCTAGTTAATTATGCAGACTAGGAATTGTTTTTAAGGCAGTCAGTTAATCACTCTCTTCACTGGTGTCAAAAATGTCACTGAGTCGGAAGGCCTTCTTCTGTTGGCTTGCTGTTGAATTGTCAGAACTAAGGTGTTTCGCCTTCTTTTTTGCTAACTTTTTCTCAAGTTCTGGAAGTTTCTCTTCAAAAAGATAATCAACGATTTCTTTGAAAAAAAAAAAGTAGTCTTAATTAGATCTGTAGGGAAACTGGATGCTAAGTCATAGAACTTCTAAAGGCCAAGGTATCAAAGAGAAGAGACAATAAGCAGTGCATGAAGATGCTACTGAAAAAAATAATTCAGTAAATTAAATATAAACCCTGAGATTGTAGCCAATATACTTAGAGGAGACCAACTAAGAAAGCATTAAACCAGAATACATATCCTCTTAGATTCAAGTGAAAACATTACGGAATATATGCAAACAGTTGGGATACTGACCAGAAAAAGTCTTTTGTTGCCAAAAAGGGACAGAGGTGACTTTCAGCTTATAAAATTTTGCTCGAACATAGGCTCTAGGGACATCTCTGAAAAGAGAAAAGTGCAAAGAATTAGCGATGCAAGGAACTATCACAAAGTTTAGTTGTTACCAAGTTACCCATTCATGATAGCGATGCCAGTAGAACAGTATCTTAGCTTTAGGTAGAAAGGATGGATTTCAAATCCTAAACAAAACAGTATTTTGAGACAGCAGATAAGAACTCAAACCACTCGATTACACATATGCATTACACATTTAGTGAAAAGAAATAGTAAATGAAACTGAAAATATGTGGAAAATTAAAGAAGCGCTGTAGATAAAATACAGCACTCACAGTACTGGTAGTTTCACATCCAACACTCCATTTGGAAGATGACTATTCTATGGTAACACGCATTCCAATAATTATCCCCTTTGCTATGTCTTGATTAACACCTGGACAAGACTTAACTAAGTCTTTATCACTGACTACATAACACAGTTACAGTACACAGAATGCACTGGGAATACAACAACTGTTCCCTGAAGCAGTTAAAATTAAGTTTCAGAACTTACAGGCATGCTCTATTGCTCACAACTATGCAAAGATATACAACTGCATGCTACCAAACCAAATGGCATTTTCTATGGTAGCAGAAGCTTAAGAACTTTCATTCCTTTGTGGCATTTTTAAGACTGCTTCAACTATTCATTGCATCCATAAAAATAAGAAAAATAAAAGTTTACCCAATAGTACTACTGAGTTCTTCCCAGTTTACTTCATTAGGATCCTCCACTTGCATTTCGTATAATCTGTGAATATGATACAGAAACAGTTTGTAAGCAGCATTCAAGAAATAATTTGATATCATTCACAGCTCCCCCAGTCAGAAGTCACAGGACTCTTAGACCAAAGAAAGAGTAGTTGCAAAACCCGTCTGAAATTGCAGGCATGCTATTCTCACCCAGCAAGCTTTTATAAACATAATTCAAAACAGCATGAGATACAAAAACATTCCAACAACTCTGAACTATACCTCTTAATAAGATTGATCTTGGCCTGTAATCCCTTGATGCCCATATAGAGCTGCTGCCCTTTGGTCATCCTGTTTGTTAAAATTGTAGTCCTTTGAAAACACATAAAAGAAAAGGTTTATGTAATTTCAAGAAATTCCAAGCATCAAAAGGAAGTGTCTTCAAGATGTTACTGCTGCCCCGGAGTACCAGAAATCAGGCTTTGCTATTGCAGCAAGAAGAAAACTTACCAGAGCTGGCAGTTATTTATTTATTATCTCAAGACACATTTACAACACCTCTTCTGTAGTCTAGAGCCTATGCTACCTGAGTTACCAAACAATCATCATGGTACAAACAGCTTCGCAGAATGGCATTTAATACCCCCCAGAACACATTTTACTGTCTCAGTTTAGTAAAAAACCTTACCATTTCTGTTTACATTGTCTCCAATATCGAGTTCCCACTTTAGCTTCGATCTCAGTCCAAGGTAATTTCTGGTACAGTTTCTCACGGTCAATCAAGAGATCCCGATGTGACTTTGTGGATGATGAAAGAGAATTTGCATCTTCCTTTTCCATCCTTTTCCTAAAGACCTCCTCCACAGCATGCATTAACTTCTGTGTCTCTTCCTTTGACCAAGGACCGTAATTAACAGCTAAAATTGAAAAACAAGGTTAAGGCATAATAAATTATTAGGAAAAAAAGAAGCAAAAGAGCAAATGCTTCGCTTCGCTTTATTCTTATTTACAAGACCAGCTTCCGAACATACTTCCCGAAAACTCTTACGTTTACTAGATTTGAGAGAGGACTTCAGCCTCGTCACTAAAGTACAGCACTGATCCCTAGTTTCTGTCTTAATATGTAGTTGCCAAATTCCTCCACCCTCCCCTGAAATCACCTATTTAGACACCAGTTCCATTTAACAAAGAGTTGCATTTGTTCCATTTCTTTTATCTTTTCTGTCAGAGACTGTTCTTATCACTTCTGTACGAAAATGCAATCAGTGGTTTCAAAAAAAGAACCACCACCAATTAATTTTTTTGAACGAATCCACTCTAGGGATTTTTTCCCTCAAATTTAGGGCAGAAACAACATACAGTTAAAATAACTCCTCAAACCAAAATACAGAAAATTAATTGTTTTCCTTAGAATTGCATACCTGACTTGATTTCAGAGTATTTCATAGCAACTGAGAGGTTAGAACGGGACATCATCTCAGAAATCTTCTTCCAATCATTGCCATGCAGAGCATGATACTTCTTTAATTTTTCCTTTTCTTCCTCGGTATACCTAGTTGAGGAAACAAGCACAGCTTCAGCTGCAAATTCAAACCATTCCAATATCTTAAAAGAGCTGTAATCTCTACAAGCATTTCAGCGTTACTCATGGCTACCATTTCAAGTCACATTTTAGAACAGAGGAATTGATAAGGATTAGTCAGAAAAACAAACTGTCAATTAAGTCACAGTAACTGGCACAAATAGGAGAGATGATCCTCATTTATATCCATTTTTTATGTACAAATAAACATCAGAGCACTCAGAAGTGATATTAGCACTCAGAAACTCTTTCAAATTACTCACCTCCCCTTATAATTATGTGGGTCAAACATTTTCCTTGCTCGATAATATATCAGCCTCCAGGGTCGTGGTATTCCCTCAGCTAGAAGGTAAATAATTCACTTTTAAGAGACATTTCTTGCACTGGTAAAGCCACCTTAAAAAAGCCAAAACAAGCCAAAAGCAAAATAAAAACTGAACTTCTGAACAATAAAGCCCAAACCTGTTGCTCACTAGCTACAAGTTGTATGAGCTGGCTGTAAATGTCGATAACATCAAATATAAGAAACACACAGAATACTCCTATTAACAGAGAGATAAGAGACAGCCACCAATCAGGAGCTGAGTAAGGGCACTGAGTGGGTTCATCAGATGTTACAAAATAAGCATCTTTGCCATATGAAATGTGAACATTTTCTAGACAAGAGAAGCCTTACAAGATGAGAAAAGAAGAAAAGAGATGCTCCTGCTGCAAAGAGTCTCAGCCTTAAGAATTCTATTTCCCTTATGTCTTGGAAAACTAACTACTTTGACCAATGACCCCATTTCTTTCAGTTTCTGCCATCACTCAGTCCTAAACCTACCGCCTATTTATGCTAAGAGCAGGTGACCATTTCAGACAGGCCTCAGTCACACATCCTGTTAATAAATCACTATATTTCATAAAGCCTAGCAAACAGTGCACCTTAAGCCAAATGCAAGTCTGAGTCTGTAAGTGCCACTGCTCACAATATTTTCATCTCTAAACTCTTCATACCTAAGAAATTATAAAAACAGTGTACCATACAGATTTACCAACTACACACTCTCAGCAGCATGCTCCTTTTTTTCCCAATTTAGGAACAGCAGTGCTTTTCAATACAAAGTTACTTTAGAAAATATTTCCTCATATGGCCAGACTGTGGAACATAACATCCAGTTCTTTGAGAAAGAACTTATAGAATCATAGAATAACCAGGTTGGAAGAGACCCACCAGATCATCGAGTCTAAAACTTAAATACTCACAAAGTTTTTCACAAAAACCATGTTCTACTTTCAGGCGATTGATAGTTTCTTTTTCTTCTGGATACCTCGAGGTAAACAGAAGTTTTTCAGCACTGTCTATTGCAGTAACTGATAAGAACTCTTCAATATTTTTACGGACTTGATCATTTTCCTTCTGGGAAAATCTGCCAAACTTGACAGCAACGCCTAAAATACATAAGAAGTTTCATTACACACACACAAAAAAATTATAGCAAAGCTCAAGTACCATCGTCTGTGCATTACATTTCAGGTTTTAGCAAACACATAACAAACGATCAACAAATACAACAGGTGAAAAAATAAAACTGAAAAGACTGAAAACAAGACGTGGGAGCAGGTAATTTTCATATACGCTTTGTACTGTAACTTAACAATGAGGAAGCAGAGGCTACAAAGCAGAGAAACAGAAAATATGTCCATTAGAATGAAGTGAAGCAGACTCCATGGATGTCACAGACATGATACAAAACTGAACTATTTTCTCTCTGTCAAAACACTAACATAGCTGCACATTTCTGCCTCGCTGCAACATTAATTTGAGAGCTCACCTTGTTTTTTAAACTCTTTAAACCTCATTAAGTCTCTTCCAGCCATCTTTCTGACTGAACAGTCTGACATGGTCCTCACATGAGGAATAAACTCTTCCAATTCTTGTTTTGCGGACTCCAAATCCACGGCTAAACCCATGAAAGAGTCCAGGCACTCTTCCTCATCCAGATTAAGCTCATCGGAGGCTGCCATTTCAGTAAAGGAACTGTTCTGCTCCTTTCTAGTCGACGCCGAGGGTTCTGGTGTCCTGATAGGAAAAAAACCAAAAGGAGTAAAATAAAATACACCACTAGAACTCCAAAACAGAGATTTTGTTAGTATCTCTATCATTTAAAAAATGAACACATTCATTAATTAAAGAACAAGGAATATTTCACGTGTCCACCTCCTTGTATTTCCAACCTTGTTATGCAGACGTATTTCTGAATTTCTCTATTTACGATATTCAAAGAGCTGCTGAAGTTTTGGAAATCTGCACCTTTCCCACAAAACTCTCACTCATGGACATACAGACGAAATAGTGCCTCTTGCTATCCTTGGCAACACAAAACTTTTCCACCTGCCTTCTCCCAGTGCTCTCATCAGGGATTGTACACACTGTAAAAGCACCAAGAGCTACTCACGTGAGCACTTGTTTGCACAGAACATTAAATTCTTTAGTTGAACTTACAACTGGTGTGGCAAAAATGCATATATTCAATATAAATACCAAATTTAATAAATGAGACCCCTTTATCTCTTTCTTCTCCCCCTTTTCTTTTTACTACAAATAACTGCACATAAATTATTTCTAGACCTACAGTTTTTAAATAGAAGAAAATATTCTATGTTGAAGGCAACGGTAGTGTATTCTTACAAATTTTGTTGTATTAATAACTAAGCTATTAAAGCAGGCCTCTATAACAGCTTGACATACTGTAAAGGGTTTTGGAGGTTGTTTTTTTAAATACCTACAGTATAGACGGTACAGAAAAATCTGGGACACAAATAACATGATAGAAACGTATCAGGTAGGTGGGGAAAAAAACCTAACCAAACAAACCCAAAACCTAAACTTACCTTTCTTCAGATTCGGAAGAGGTTTCTTCCTTGACAAAAGCACTGCTTTTTATTCTCTTTCTAGGGCGCGCTGGAGTTTTTCGAGGTCGACTGGCTGTCTTAGAAGAATTAGCAGGTTCATCTTCAGCATCTTCACTCATGGCAGCCATATCACAGTCACCATCAACACGCCATTGCTGGGGCTTTGCCACCCCATCCTCTTCTGGAGGTGACGGTGAGGCTGCATCTCCTTCCCTCTGCCTGTTCTGCTCTGGAGATGACAACAGCGACTGGTCAACGGTTACATCTGCGTCTTCTGGCATTTCTTGGGTACAACTGCGTCTTTTCTTCTTCTTCTTCTTTTTCGGCCTTTTATTATCATTTTTATCATCTGTTTCTGAGGCAGGTGGCTCACGTACCTCATTCTCTTCAGGCAATTTTTTTTTTCTTTTCTTCTTGCCAGGTTCTTTTGAAAAAACATAATCAGCATCGCCCTTCTGACAAGCATCAGAGCTCTGCTGATTTACTGTGATACAAGTTACATCAGTTTGACTGTCTGTACTATCACTGTGTTTCCGCTTCTTTTTTCTCTTCTTCTTTTTCTTTTGGAAAGCATCCACACCAGTATCATCATCAGTTTCATGTTCCAGTTGTACACACCAATTATCTAACAAAGTCGGTTTCTTTTCCCCCTCATACTTCTTTTTTTTCTTCTTTTTACAGCTTTCACCATTCTGTGCTGCTTGATCTTCATATATCAGTGGAGAAGCATGGCTAACCTCTGCATTTTGTATACTTTCTCTTTCATAATTTTCATATTCCTTATGGTATTCTTTGGGTTTTCGCTTCTTCTTCTTCTTCTTCTTGAGAAAATCCTTAACTTGGAAATCATCTGCACTTGCTTTTTCTGTCATGTTTTTTCTTACCTTAAAGAAAAGAGGAGTTTTACTCAAGTGCTATAACTTACGTACCATTACACACTATTACAGAGTAAAAAAAAACCCAAACATCCCATTCAAAACGTTAAAACACCATGGCACTACTCAATATTATCTTAAAAACACACAGTGAAGATACTTACTTTTCAATCCAGCTGATTTTGCAAAGTGGTGGTGAAAGAGAGACACTTTCTTCATCAAACAGATGTGCATCACAGCTGTATTCAGCCCCAAAACTGCCTTCCTGTAACAACAAGGACACACATCAATAACTGCCAGCTTTAAGTTGATTTTGAATAACTAAGTTACAACAGGTTGCTATATTCAACTCTGGAAGCAGCGAAAGCTTAAAATAATAAAGATATATTAAACTAATTGGGACTAAAGACCAAGTTCTGTAACTAGGAGCTTCTGGCTGGCTTTGCCCATGCTCAAGCAGGTCCAAGACTGGCCAGGACCTGACAGATCTAACGGACTCTATAACCAGAACAAACACAACCCTGAAAACTGCCGTTACACACAGAAGGAAGCGTTTCTTAGCACATTTTCTATGGACAGCACTTACAAAACACTTAAAAAACAACATCCCATCAGCTCTGAAACAAAAGACCACGAGTTTTACATCTCCAACACAGTTTCCAGTGCTGACCCGTACCAGACACCATCTTCTCACCGCCACAGGGAAGCGGCTGCCCTGAGACATCTGGGGTCAGACACCAAATCGCAACCCACCAAACAGCTCTACGGACAGGCACTCAGCCTCCCTGTGGCCCCAGGCACGGGCACCAAGCTGGGTACAAGCACCCAACTGCCCCGCAGCCCTGGGAATAGGCACCCAACCACCCCAGGCACAGGCACTGAGCCACCCTATCAAGACAGGCACCAGCACCCGGTTTCACTGCAGCCACGGGAATGGACAACTGCCCAAAAACCCTGTTCATGGGTGGCCAACCACCCCACAGCCCCCAACATATGCACTAAACCACCCCACCAAGCCAAGCACCAGGCACCCAATCGCCCCACAACCGCAAACACAGGCACCCAACTGCCCAAACAACCTGTTCATGGGCACCCAGTTGTCCTGCAAACCCAAACATGGGCACCAACCTCCCCACAGCCCCTTCCCCAGGCACTGAGCTGCCCCACCGAGCCAGGCACTGGGCACCCAACTGCCCAAACGACCTATTCACAAGCACCCAACCACCCCACAGACCCAAGTGGGGGCACCCAACTGCCCATTATGGGCACCCAATGTCCCCGTAGCCCCATGCACAGGCACCCAATCGCCCCGCTACCCCAAACACAGGCTCCCAACTGCCCAAACAACCTGTTCATGGGCACCCAGTTGTCCTGCAAACCCAAACACGGGCACCAACCTCCCCACAGCCCCTTCCCCAGGCACTGGGCACCCAACTGCCCAAGTGACCTATTCACGGGCACCCAACCATCCCGCAGACCCAATAGGGCCATCCAACTGCCCCACTGAGGTGGGCACAGGCACCCAGTCGCCTTACAGAGCCGAGCTGGGCACTGAGACGCCCCACCGAGCCGGTCCCTGGGCACCCAACTGCTCAAACGACTCGTTATACGCACCCACTGTCCCCGAAGCCCCGCGCACGGGCACCCAACTGCTCAAACACCCCCTTACGGGCACTCAACGTCCCCGCAGCCCCATCCCCGGGTCCCCAGCCGTTCGCAGGCCCCGAGCCGCCCCGCAGCTCCGTGGCCCACCCCCGCCCCGCAGCCGGAGCAGCCCGCGCTCCGCACCTGGCGCCACGCGCTCCCGGCGTCCGCCGCGCGCCGCGCCCGTTTCCTCCCCGCGGGCGGAAGTGTCCCCGGCCGGACCCTCCGAGCGAGGGACCCGCGCGGTTGCCTGGCGACGGGACGCCTGGGCCGCGTCCCCATGGCGAGCGGCGCCCCCGCCGCCCCCCGGCGGCCGCTGTCCCTGGCCGAGGCGGGGCCCGGCAGCGAGAACGAGCGGCTGGGGGTGGCCCGTGACAGCATGCTGCGCAACCCGCTCATCCTCAAGGTGAGAGCGGGCACGGGGACCGCGCTCCCTGCCCGCGGAGGCGAAGGGGACCCCGGGGAGGAGAGAAGGGGTCCCGATCCCTGTCGCAAGTCTCCATCTCCACCCCATCCCAGTCACTGTCTCCGTCTACTCGCCTCCGTCCCGGTCGCTATTCCGGTCCCAGTCTCTATCCCCATCCCCATCCCAATCTCCATCTCCACCCCTTTTCCGGTCCCTATCCCAGCCCCTGTCTCCATTCCCACCCCCTTTCTCGATCCCCATCACTGTCTCCATCTGCATCCCTGTCCCGGTCCCTATCCTGGTCCTCATCTCCATCTCCACCCCCATCCTGGTCCAGATCTCCGCCTCCATCTCCATCCTCGTCCTGGTCCCTGACCCCATCCCTATCTCCACCCCCACCCCGGTCCCTATCCTGGTCCTGGTCTCCATCCCCATCCCCTGTCTCAATACCGAACCCCATCTGCCCCTCCATCTCCATCCTGGTCCCTATCCCTGTCCCCATGGGCAATCCCAGGCCACTGAACCAACATGAAAAGTTTCCTTTTAAAGCATCTGGGGGGTGACAACAGTGACAAAACATTCCCCTCTCCCCATTAATTTATATGGCAAGGAGGGGAATACGTGTTTTCATGCTGCTTTGTCACCATTATCACCTGGTGGCCCTGGGATGAGTTTGCCTTTTGGGACTCAGCGTTTTCCCTAGTCATGGCCTTGCAGTTTGAGGAGCACTTGGGATGGGAACCGGTGGGGACACAGGCTGTAATGCCTCGATTCGGGTTTCTGTGCCAGCCATAGGGGTACGGGCACCCTACAATCCCCTGACACGTGTGTCTGCTCCTGTTTATCCTGGGATGGAGGGCCTCGTGGGGGGACTCAGACAGCTCCAGGGGTCTCACTCTGGCTGCCTCCTCCTATTCCATGTCCACAGAAAGCCATGATGGAGCGCCCCCGCCTTCCCCGGAGTCATAGAACTGTAGGGTCATAGGATCATGGAATGGTTTTGGTGGGAAGGGACCATGATGGAGCCCCCTACCTTCCCCAGAGTCATAGAATCAGAGCATCATAGAATCACAGAATGGTTTGGGTTGGAAGGAGCCGTGAAGGTCATCCAGTCCAACTCCCTGCAGTGAACAGGGGCATCTTCAACTGGATCAGGTTGCTCAGAACCCCATCCTACCTGGCCTCGAGTCCCTGCCCACCCCGGTCCCCCCGGGGCGCCGGTACCGACCCCCCCATCCCCGTCGGGGTCTTTGCTCTGCCACCGGCTGCCTCACCGGCTGCGCTTTGCTGCTTCTCCTCCTGAGGGCAGCCAGGTCTGCTCAAAAGCTTCGGTTTTACAGAGCAGGGACGTTCACACCGCGGCTGTTCAGCTTCTGCTGCGGTTCTTGCGGTCCTGAATCCCCCCGCCTTGGTAAACGTACCCCGGCACCGGCAGGCTTAGAAGTTGGCCATAAAATTTTGGAATTCAGAATATGCCAAAAGTTTTGAGTCTTCCAAAACTGAACGTCTTTTTCTTTTTCCTTTGTGAAACTCTAAAAGGAAAAATGTAGGGTTTGTGTCGCAAGTCAAAACCAGCTTCACTTTTTCAAATCTAAAACTTCTGCTATCATTCCTTTCTATGGATCTGTAAGTTTGACACAAAGTGATGGGGTCTTTGCTTAGAAGTGGAACTGGGGCAGCATTTCCTCACCTACCTACCCCCCCAGAAAGAGCTGGTGTGGACAGGTGTAGGCAGGGCATCCAGATCTGTTCTGTAAGTGCAGTGAACCTCTTTGGGATGGAGGGAGGAGAGGCAGCCCTGCATCTTCCCCATCCCTCCAAACTCTTTCTGCCTTCTTATGAAAGCGTGCTAGTAAATCCATTTTTCAGTAATACACAAATATGAATCAGAATAATATATAATTATATGGCATTTAGGGTACGCTAAGGCATAACTGCATGGGTTGGGTTGATCCTGTTTACTATCACAATGCATTTATATTCCTTACATTCAAATAGGTCTAAACCACCTGTCAGCACTGCAGATCCCAGGTCTACAAATACATCACCTTATGAAGGGCAGCTCCTCTCCTGTTGTGTGTGTGTTTTAGGTAGATCATATGTGGTCTTTAAGATTATGTTGATTTCTGTGGGAGTTTGTCATCTGGACAGGAGCGTCCAGCTGAGTGCTCTCTGTCCCTAGAGCTCGGTTCATGCCTTCTCCCCTCGGGTCTAGCAGTTTGCTCAGCCCCAGCTGTAGGGCTTGAGTAACTGTTGCAGAACATCCTGGTAGTGGGAATTCTCAGAAGTTATAAATCAGGAGATGTTTTCATAAGACCAATTTCAATTTCTGTGATCTGGCCGGGTGAGACTAAAACTTGAGCAAGTTTTGAGAAAAAGTAGTGTTAAATTTTAGCATTCTGGACAACTTCTGTTCTCTCAGGGCTTGCTTGCAGGAGGGCACAGAAAGGGACAAAAGGTTTTGAGACAACTGCTGCTTCTACAAGTGCTTCTGGCCGCCGTGGGAGGGCACTGAGGAACGCGCAGCTTCTACAGCAATCATTAAGGTTCACAGGACAGCAAATACAGCAGAACCTGAAAAGCCCAGCTGTGATGGTAGGATGCTCACTGCCCAGTCTTCCTCTGAGTCGTGCTCAGTCCCTAAAACCTTAATGCAAGCGTGTAAGGCCTGCTTTGCAGCATCTGACAGCAGGATCTCCTACTTTCTTTCCCAATTCTTTCATATATCTCCTAAATGAGGCATCTTGTATCCAAACTGAGACTGCTGCACAGACGGCTGCCTGCATTTCTGGCTGACCCTCCTGCCTCAGCTCGGCCCGGCAATCACAGAGTAAAAAACATCTTTTCACTTCAAGATTTCTAGGGATGAATGTTCTATTTTTCTCTGGTAGAATGTATGATGCATTTTAATTAATCAAGGACTTAATTTAGTTTATCAATATATATTTGCTTGCAGCATAAAACTGAGGTAAGTGTTTCATCTACTGATGCCGGTAAAAATCTGAGCAAAGCACTTTTGGTTTATTTGTTTTTACCAGTAAAAGCCTTAGCCAAGCACTTTTCTCAGTACAAACTTACTGAAACCTCCTGTGTTACAAAAATAAGCCAGCTCTGGGCAGGAAACAAGACTTCACCACATTTAACCCTCAACACACCAGAAGAAGCAGCCCGCACCACTTTTGTGATGCTTATATTAACATCTTTTGGATAATATGCCATAATGAAGTATCGCTGCCAAAGGTGTCGTCTCACCAGCCTGGCACTGGACGTATCCCCGGTGTGTGAAGGCAAATGGGAAATCCCAGCTCTCAGCCCCACCCCGTGCCAAAGCATCCTCTTACCTGTTGAGGTGCAGCCAGGGGATGTGCAGAAAGCAGGGAACTGCTCTCTGTGAAACACCTTCAGAGACAAGCATCCAGCTCACCTGCAGGGCCCCAGTGCAGCGCTCAGCAGAAGAGAGTTGTTTCAGAACTGGCAGTTGTGAGGAGGAGGAGGGTGATGGTGGTTTTCTGGCCGGGAAAGGCTGGCACCAGGGCACATTCTCAGTCATCTAAGCTGTGGGAGAACCACATTTACAAACAGAAGTTTCCAGCACTGCTGGAATGCACAAAATTTGTTTTAAAAGCTTGGTATTTACATAAAAACTGGTGCCAGACTCTTTTTATTGGTCTGGGTGCCAGGCCATTTAGGATTCATTTTCCTAAGCTTTTCTCTGCAGCCCTGAGGGCTGGCATCTTTTCTTCTTTCCAGATAAAATTGAACAAAATCTAGAGGACTCGGGCAATAAAATTTTAGCAGCCACAGTCTCCAGAAGAAGAATATATAATCAAAAACCTCACAAACCCACAGGAACTGGCACACTGGTAGCATTGGGTTTGGCAATCCCAGTTGAGGAAGGATTCACTAGACCACGCAGGATGAACTGCCGTTTTTCTGGTAGAAGGGAACACACAGAGAGCTCGCCCCGCGCCCACCTGGAAGCCTGCTCAATGCCCAGGGAGAGCAGCTTGGTGTGGGTGACAGCAGGACATTAGCCAGGTGCCCATGGGAGTCCACTTACTACGTGGGTACCAAATAAAGGCAGAAATCACTCACCACATTTTTCTTTTTCCTTTCATGCCTATTGAACCTTATAAAGTGTTTCTGAGTCGTCTGACTTGTCCCAGAGCAAGGCACTGCTGCAAATAGTTGCAAACTCATTTTGGTTTCTGGAACAATCCATAGAAAGGACAGCTAAGGAAAGGAAGTAGGAGCATTTTATCAAACTCAAATTGTGTCACATCATGAAAATGAAAGCGCTAATTATGCAAGAGATGAGCATGGAGAAATGCATGGTGTGAAAAAGAACATTACAACTTTGAGTTGTAAGCTGCATGCATCACGAATATCTCTTGCAACAGGAATTACTGAAAGGGCAGGTTTTCCATCACCCTGGAGTTGAAGCTTTTATTAATAGACCTGCATTGTGGCTGTAACTGGGCTTTTACATCTGAATGTTGTGCTAAATCTTAGAGCCTTCATCCCTCACCTTCCTTTATTTTTTAAACCTTCTCTCCAAATCCACTCATCTTCTTTAACTCCCCTCAGCAACAGCTAGCGAGGAGCCAAGGTGAACCTGGAGTAATGCTCCCATCTTGACAAGCCCTTCCTCACATCAGAACCAGGAGGCACCACTCACCTTTGGATTCCTCATCCACCTTTGTGCAAGGACTCTTAACCTGTGCAGGAAGGGGAGATGATAAAATAAAGGCTTCCTTAAAATACACCCACTGCTGGATGCTCAGGGAGAGTATTGGAATGATGTGAGCTATCAGAAACCATGCAGGTGTAGCATCTGTTTGAGGGCTGGGACTGACAGAGACCAAAATCACTCCCTCTCCGCAGAGCGCCTATGCACCAAGCATGCCGAGACAGCACAGGTCCCTGTGGTTTCCATAGCACACCTCTGCTCTCCCTGAGTGATCTGCCAGTTCAGCCTCAGCCGAGAGCTCACAGCTGCTGCCGTGTTGACCGAGAGCCCCACGAGTGGCAAACTCTGCTGACAGCATCACCACGCTGCAAAGCATCTTCCCCAAGCATTTGGGTAACTTCCCTCAGGTGTTAGCTTTGTTGATTTTTAAGAACTCTGTGCCCTCTCCTAATACCTGCTCTCAGCTGCTGAAAATCAATCTATTGAAAACGTGGTCAGGGACCAGATTTTAGTTTGTGTCTTAGGTGAAAAACCCCCATAACAGAGAGCAGAGTAGTCACAAGCACTGTGATCTATATTTGGAATAAGGCTGGCTCTTATGTAGTGTTAATTGTACCCTTTACCTCAAATCACTACATGTTCTGAGCACCCTGCCTTCTGTGCTTGCTGCTTGGGGACGCTGAGGATTAATTAGTGTTTATGCAGCATTTTGTGCGCTTATTACTATTATTATTGTATCACTACTACTATTACATTTTTGCAATCTAAGGCCAGTGTTGTGCTTTTAAAAATGTATTCTGAAGTGTCTATACAGTACAGCTCAATAATTCATTAGAGAAATTCACTAATGAAGGGCTGGTTAGTCAAATAATCATTAGGTTTGGTTCTGAGCTTTGTTTTGCCAGTGCTCTCACTTCTAAGGGTTTTCTTCTCAGCATGAACTCATTTAAGATTTTAAATGAATTATTTGGTACACTAAAAATTAAACTCCTGATGAGCCTTAGTGCCCTCCCATATTTTGCACAGACACGCTGAAATAAGTACGGCATTTCCAAGAGGCAAATAAACAGTCTGCATGAATCAAATAGAGGGTTAGTCTCTCGGTTATTTGAAGACAGGACTTAGACTGCAAACTGCCAGCTGTGAGTCTGGGGGCAGCAGGACTGCACCACCAGCACCGGGCACTCATAGCTGCTCACCCCAAGGATCAGCACGCAGTATGTAAAAGTAAGCAAAAGGGCATTTTGATCCTTTATGTGAACAAAACAATGCAAATTGGTGAGACTAATAAGCCCAGAAACATTACAAGGTGAATGCCTTTTATGTTTGTGAAAATCCTCAATGTTTATTTGTCTAATACAATGGAAATAAAGCTTCAAAGGCCCTTTGATTTAAAAGTGCATTATTGAAGTCAGCCAGCACAATAATAACCATTAGACCGAATTGTTGCATTATGACCCTCAGAGCAGTGTTTTCATAGCAGAGAACATCTGTACAGCCTCTTGCCTGAGCTTTTGGTGATGTAAAAGCAGAGATTAAGCTTAAAGAAGAAAGAATGTAGAGAGAAGAGGGAAAAAAAAAATTGAAAAGGTCACAAATGGGTGCATGCACGCACAGCACATCCAGAGCTGCGGCAGGCTATACATTTTTATGATGAGCCTAAAACTCAGGCTTAAATTTCTGAAAGATTCCAGAAACTTTGGGGGGGAGCCAACACAAGTTTATGGCATTGGCTGGTAAGCCAAGAGGTGATTTTTCCGATTAATTCAACTCCAGGACATCATGCAAAAAGTCCAAATCCCATTAACGTGCCCTTACCCACAAACCCTTCTCCAGAGATTCTGAACCCAGAAAGCAGAGATGAGAAGCACCCGACCCCCAGCTAAAACTTGTAAAAACACTGCAATATCTGTGCCCTATTTCTTCTCTGTCCTCAGCTTCCCACTCTAACAGCAATAAATATCCCTCCTTCTCTGGAAGAGGCAGAAAAAAATGTCCTGAGCATAGAGGAAAAGCTGGTGGAGGACTGTCCTGAGCAGAAGGGCGCTGGGCAGGCAACCCGTGGGCAGCTGCCCATAGGAGAGCCTAAAAACTCTTAATTTTTAAACATTTATGCAGTTGTTTCCCCTCTTTTTTGGGTGCTGCCTAGCAGAATATAGAGCAAACGAAGCACGTTCACAGCAATCACAGGGACCCATGTTTTCAGTTCATCGTTTTTGCAAGTTTTTAGCCACACTTTCCCCAACGGTAGATTGCTTTCCAGGCAAATTCTCAGAGATGCTCTTATCCTTAATTATTGAATTTGAGTAGGCTTTGTCATCTCACAGAGAATGTTTTATTCTTGCTTGGCTGCTCACATTGTACAGATTAAACAGAACCTGCATTTTGAGGATATTTTCTTTTTTAATCATTTGTACTTTATAAAATAAGTTACACTGACTTTTCTACTCTCATTTATTTGAACAAGCATAGATAAATGAAAGTAGGACCTTATTACTAGTTCTCCAAAAGCAGCCTTTAAGAAAACTTCAATATCGGGGGAAATATCTCCAGTTCAATTTTTTTTAAGCGAGCCAACGTGCTTTTTTTATGCCTGAAAATCTTAGAAATGAAACCTGATTAACAATGATAGTGCAGCTCCCAGGCTGGAGGGAAATCAGAAAAGCAAACACAGCGAACCTTGTATTGCTTAATGACGAGCAAACTAGGCTGGAAAATAAAGATGGTTTTAATCGTGAGCTTCGGGCTTCTCCCACAGGTAGAAGAACCCCTTTGTTTGCAGCACGTTTTTCAACTTCCCAACATCTCTTTACATTTGCTCTCCCCACCACCCTCCTGCTCGCTGGCCGGCCCCTTCCGCAGCTCCCAGGAGATACGAATCAGCTGGTCAGAAAGCGACTGTAACTACGCTGATTATCATGTATTACGGTGTGTTAAAGCGCTGATACACGCTGAAACACAAGTTTCCCCGCACCGGTGCGGCTGCATCCATCGCCACGCTCTACCCCTCTTCTCCCTTGACCAGGGGCTGCCGTGCTACCTCTGCCACCGTAATCAGGGAGCTAAAATTGTTATCAGATTAGCCCCAGCAATGAAAAGCACAGTCCCAGATCACGCTCACAGTTAGTTAGCATTTAGATAGGCTGGGACGGGGGCTGTACAATAGGCATCAAAGCTGAACTCTTGGTGCAGCGAGAGGGATTAATTTCTTTAACCAACATGCGTGATCTGGCCTGTCTCATTACCCTGCCTTGTCAGTGTCGATGTTAGATTTGATTGAAGATTATACCATTTAGGCCTTTCCCCTGTTTTCCACAGAAATCAGGCCTATTGAATTGCACATTCTTCCATGGGCCCCTGTCAATACTCAGTGGCCTGAGCCTCTAATTCTGCTTCATTTAAACTTCATCAACTTTTCCAATCAAGTGGAAGGATCTGAAATAGGCTCCGTAAGCAGAAAGGCCCTTTTTCCTTTTGTCAGATAATTTATTCTGTGTTCTCTTTCTCTCCCCCTCGCTTCCCCACCTCTTTCTCTTTTTCTTCTTTTCGCTCCCTTTCCCTGATGCTGAAAATGAGATTACAGTATTTAAATGACTATGATAATCAATCGGGGGACCTTGAGCCGAGATTGAGGTTAATTTTTCTTAGCAGAACAAAGAAGCGTGATGCCATCGGGGATTTGAAGGTGCAATCTGTGTTTCATGCTTGTATTCCTCCCCCCGAACCCGAAACTGCAGTTTTAGGAGTCTTTTCTTGGTACTAACTAGACAGTTGTTGTGATTTTTAACAGAGGCAACCCCTAGGAGAGAAGAAATGTAATTTTGGGCTGATAAATAGCTAACAGCCTTCAATCAACAATTTTAATAGGAAAAAAAAATTATGGTGTGACTGCAGATCTAATGAAAGTGCTATCATTACCTTATTTATTTTTAACTATATTTGGAATAATTTTCAACAGTGCTATAAGTACCTGTTCCAGCCTGCACAGCAGAGTT
The DNA here is from genome assembly GCF_032191515.1 of Phaenicophaeus curvirostris. NCBI lineage: Eukaryota > Metazoa > Chordata > Aves > Cuculiformes > Cuculidae > Phaenicophaeus > Phaenicophaeus curvirostris. The sequence continues at coordinate 8,624,266 of NC_091411.1, forward strand.
ATGAACTTCTACTGAATATCCATTTCATCCAGACACTCTTTCTACTTAGCAGCTTTCTTGGTTGCCTGGAAAAAAGTCGAGACTTTTGTCATGATTTTGCTAATCAGAAACAGAAGCGTTTAAGTTCATCTTAAAACTCCCATTGAAACACCTTGTTAAGTCTTCAGATGATGTATTTTTGGTTGTAACACGCCAGCGTTCACTCACCTGGATCTTTCCTCTACCCTTCTCAGGAAGAGAGAAAGAGAAAAATATGCATTTCTTTGCTTCCATCCTAGCTGTCTTGTCAGTGCTGTTTTACATGCTGCCACCCAATGTTATCTTTTATTTGTGTCAGGAGAGAGGATTTGACAAGTTCAGTATACAATGTTCATTTGGCAAGGCAAATTTTTCATACCAATTTTGAGTAGAAAATGAAACTATCTTTCAACACAATGAGCAACATCATTTCTGGACAGACTTATTATGAGAAGAAGAATAGCAAAACTTTATTTCCCTGCACAATACAAAAAAACCCCTCTGGAAACGAGACATTTAAACAAAAAAATAAATGCATGTATGAATGTTTGAGGCCATCAGTTTGTTTTAGAAATAAAAAATAACCACTGGCTGCTGTCAGGTATCTGTGGCCTCCTTTTTGTTAATCAGATGCTGCTGAAATTGCTTGCATCATAATGTAGCTTTGTTTCTAATCTTTTAAGCTGTCAGAAGACTGGGAAAAGCAGTCTGACTTCAGGAGTTTGTCGGCGTTCACCAAGCAAAACAACCATTAGTCAATAGTGCGTAGGCTGGGGTTTGCAAAGATGCCCAGGGCCTGAGCAAGGGAGGGACAAGGAGCATATCAAAGGGCTCTGGCTGCTCTCTTCAGAATTTCAAATATAACTTCTGGTGGTACTAAATAGTCTGAACAATCCAATTAATGGGGGAAAAAAATCATCTTTTTATAAGTTCTGCTGTCCCATGTGGGTCACAAGTTACATGGGTACAGCAAGTTCCTTGGGGATGAGACTTTTGGTTTTGCCAGCCCCCTACCATAACAGACTTTTTGTCCATGACAAGGACTTGCTGGTGCAACTGCAGAGTGAGGATAGTGAAATAAACATCTTCCAAGGAAGACCGTGCATTGAAAAAGGGCTGTCAAAGCTTCACTGGGTGACAAGTTCATTTTAGCAGCCAGGACCCCTGCAGGTTTGGGAGGTGCAGCTGGAGAGCCATGAAAGGAGGTATGTCCTCTGTGTTCTGCAAGTCCATGGAAAACCTTGGCCTGTGGTGGGAATTGGGATACTCTTTGATGCCCCAGCTATTACCCACTGGGAATTTTACCCCCAACAAAAAAAGCAACAACCCCAAGATGCCTGTTCAGCCCCACAGACTTGGAAGAAGCGGTGCGTGTCTCAAGCAGTGGTTTGCTCTAAGAGTCTTCTCTCTTTAAGCAAATGTTGACTCACCATAGGGAAATTAAATCTCCATTAGACATTGCGACATTGTAGAGCAGACCCTATTACAGCGGTTGAGTTGCAATTAATTGGTTTCCTCAGATATTACTTAATTCTGGGAAGGCATAGAGAGATGGGAAGGACAAGGCTGATCTAAACAATAATTTCCTAAAATAGCATAATTTAAATAACCTAATGAAGTGATTACATAGTTATTAATCTAAAGAAGAGTCAAATGAAAATATTTGGTATGTAACAATTTAGAAAAAAATAGAGTAAATACAATTCTGATTGGACTCATCATGAGGCAATCATCATTTGTGCTTAGGGATGGATGGTGGTTTAGCAGATTAATTATATTTCATGCAAATACCTGCCATTTCAAAGTGTCCTGTCTTCTACTTTTGTTTGGTGTATGGTTCATTCTACTTAATTTTTCCACGCTAAGGGGCTGCTGCCTTTATGGCATTGAGGATTTAGAGGTGGTTTTTCAACTAAGGTTGTTGTTGGGCTAAGAAATACAGAGCAAAAGAAGCATTAAAAAGAGACTCCCTCACTTGCAGATAAAATAATTAGTATTTTGGAAATATTCTAGCCCAGGGAGTCCCTCTGCAGAAAGGCAGCATGCTTGGGGCTGCCCACTGCATCAGTGCCATGGGTGCTCTGGGGCTCTCAAGAGCCGTGCAATGTCCCATCAACCTGCTGCCAGCACAAGCAGCAGATCCAGCCATCTCCCACGCAGGGCTCCTGTGCAAAGCTCATCTGCTTGCGTTATCAGGGTGAGAAAGTATTTGGCTTCAGCAGAATAAATAACTAGGCCTTATAAGTCATTAAAAATATATTACAAGAAAAATACAGTGCAGCTATAAATAGAAAACAAAGCAACTCCTATATAAACTTTCCAGTGGTTGTTACTCAGACTCTTTGTCACTGTCTGGTTTTAAGTAAGTTTAGCATCTGTGATCTCCAGAGACTGATATCACTTGAAGCTGCAATTCTGCTCAGGCACTGGTGGTGTGCTGGCCACTATGAGCCTCCCCCCAGTTTTCATAATGAACATTTAGTGATGGTAGCTCAGGTTTGTGACCTGCTCAGTCTGTCTGAGCAGAGATGAGCGCAGAGGGACTGCTCAGTCCCAAACCAGAGCTTTGGCATTCTTCCCTCACCCACCCCCTTTTTTTAAGTGGAAATATTTTGGTTATTTCTAATTCACTTAGGTTTGAAACTGTCTGACATATAGCAGTTACTTCCATAAAACATATCACCTCTCCCTGCGAACCTCAACAGATACAGATCATGACTTAATATGAAATTAACTCTGTGTAGCAATACATCAATCATTCAGTGATACATCATTACTGTCTTCCTTTTTGTTATTACTTAAACAGTAGTTCATGTAGGTAAAGCCAAGCATACTTAGTCTTTTTTGAACCTTTCTTGAGGAATATACACAGTTTTTTGAAGAAGCTGAAGTTATCTCCACCTTCTGCTGAGTATTCTAGCTGAAGCCAGGGCAAACTTCCTTTCAGGGGGAGATGAACTGCACTTCGTGTTTTGAGACTTCAACGTTAAGAGTTTTTGTCCTCTGGGCTAATTTTCTTTTTTGTCATGTCAAGCAATAAAGTGGAAGAATCAGCTGTGTAATACATCTTAAGGCAACTTGGCCAAGAAGAGATCTCAAACTTTCAGCTACCTTCAGCTGTGGGATAACTTTGAAAAAGCAAATCCTGAGTGTGGTCCAAACATGGAAACTCTCCAGCAGAGTCCTCACAGGGCTTAAGCTCCTGTGTGTAGCTAATAGGTTGCTCCAAGGGAAAGACTGTGTTGCCTTGGCTGGACAGTGATGAACAATTAGAGCTTGCAGCACAGAGGTGTACTGATGAGTCCATAGTCACACATTCAAGTCAGGGAAAGTGGGTCACAGATCTGCAGGGTGAATCCTAACAGCCTGAGTTGTGGTTTCTTGGTAAGGAGGACATTTCATGTAGCTTACACGTTAAGAAATGTGATGTTTTCATCCCTATTCTGCTGGATGCAAAAGAGGGAGTTGCTGCACTATGGACCAGAATGAAAATTCTGGACCATTCATTTGGAAGAGTAGAAAATAGTCAGGGGCTGGGAAGCAGCGTTCAGATATTTTCAAGTGTTGGGGCAATTATGATCTGGGCTCACACTGTCATGTTTGTTTCCGTTAATGTGTCTCCGATTCAGGACCTTGTAAGAGGGTGAGAGATTTTGGTTTGCATCTAATTCGCAATTGAAATGTAGTGAGTCAAACTAGTTTCAAAATAAGCCCACGCACTGCAGTGGGGGTCATTGACACATTACAAATTTGCTCTTCTGCATGGGCCTGCGCTCTGAACTGTACTCCCAGGTATGGAAACTGCTGGCTGGAAACACTGACTGAGGGTTTCTTAACAGAACAGACCCATTGGGTTCATTTCTGCAAAAATGTGAGATTCACCAAGTGATAACTGGAAAAAGCAATTTCCTTCTCATGACATGTGGGCGTTCCCTTTCTTTTCATCCTCAGATCACAAGAAGCTCTTTCTAAAATGCTCCACCAGCCTCCCTCGGTTGGGGTCTCATTGCTCACCTCCCTCCTGCAAGGCTGTTAGCATGTAGCAGTCCCTTTAATTTGGGAATTTAACAAGTAATTCTAAATTGGGACATTGAAAAACCTGTGATCCTATCTACCATGTCTATCCTATCAGATGTGGTTCTGTGCTTTCATTGCCTTGAAAACAAAGGGGAAGAAAGTTGAACACATGGTATCCTCAACTAGAAAGGGCTTTGCTGTAAGAGGATATTAGGTTGTTTTATAAAGCCTAATATTACGCTTGAATTATGCCTGAATAAGGAGAAAGGACATTGTTAAAGAGTCCTAAACATTGACCGTAGTGGATCTTCTTTCTTCCAAACCCTTCAGTGGTGTTGTTTGGGGCTGTTAATGATTTGGTATTGTATTTATAAGCCAGCAGGGTAATCCAGAGAGCAGCAGGAGGGGCAGTTGCCTTAAATAAAGCTTTACAATGCTGCTAATTAAAATGATCCTTCCTCTCCCTGTGATGACTAATGAGACAGAAAGAGGAACCGGGGAGGGTTAATGAAAATGTTGCCATGAGATTCCCTATTTTTAATTGGTCTTTTTAATGTTTTAATCTTCTTTGTGGTGTGGGGGTGGAGATGGAGAGATTTTCTTTCAACCTTTCTTGTAACGCGCCCAATAGGTTTGTGATGCATGGCATTCGAAATGTGCGTTTCTCTCTGTATATGAAGAGTCTGTAACCAAAAGTCTGAGACAGAAGAAGCAATTTTGGACTTAACTGAGAACAGAAACAAGAAATGTGAAACCTGTTTTTAAGCTCAAGCTTCCAAAACTCCAAGGGAGCATTCATACCCCAAGGACTAAGGCTAAGATCTATTGTGAAGGATTGGCACTGATGCTCAATAGTATTTAGAGCTTTAGGTCATGACGCTCTGTTAAATGCAATATTTATCCCATGAGCATGTCACAGTTCACCTCAGATGTCAAGAATTCAATTAATATTCTGTTTAATAGAACACACCATGACCTAACCTTTTAATACTCTTAGTGCATCTGAGCTCTCCTTATTAGTGTCACTCTAACTTTCCTTCTCAGCTGATGCATCTAACAACAACTGGGATGGGGAAATTGGGAGCAAGAAGAGAGGAGAAGAGATTTAAATTACTTTTGGACCTCACTGTGAGGATTCAGCAGCTTTATCTCTTGTAAAACCCAGCTGGAGGGGGTTAGCACCCCCCACTTTTCCCATTTTTATGGAGTTGCCATCTTGCAAGTTTCAACTTCCTATCGATTCAAAACTACAAAGGGCACCACCACAGTTTTCATAGTTTGAACTGGTCCAGTTTTTTGTTGGAACAGTCTCACATTGCAGTATAAAACTTAGGGTCGGGGAAAACACTCATGTGAGTAACATCTGCGGGATTAAACCTTTGGCTTGAAGTTTGGTCTATACGGGGATGGTGGGCTGTGAAAGTACTCAGAGTTTGGAATCAGTGCTGCAGAAATTTCCCTGCATTGCATCTGAAAATTGCCTCTGAAAGAGATTGGCTGAATGCATCCTGATTTTTCAGGTTGGACTAGAAACTCACAGGACTCCTCCTGGCCTTAGTAAGTAAACAGGGCTGCCTTCTTCCCCCTCTCACTAGCAGCGGGGCCACAGCAGCAAGACTCCACCTGCTTGGGGATGAAATCAGAGGTGCAGAACCAGGTGTAGCCTCTAGTGGCCTGCTAGGAGAAAGCCGTAAAAAGCACAGTAAATTTTGCTTTTCGGGTCATATGAAATGGAAGACAGGCTTAGAAATCTGATGGGTTTATATCTAGCTTTTTAAATAAGATAATTAATTTTACAAACTCCTAATTGGGATCTGCATCAGCCTGATACCTTTTCTTTCCAGACCTGCCTAATGCATTGGAAATGGAAGGAGATTGAAAGTGTTTCAAATTATTCTGTATGATGTAGCCTTTATATTTTGAGAAGCACTAAACAGCAAAGGCTTTTTTTTAAGGCAACGTTTCCCTGATTTCAACCAGGCGGGTAGAATGGGGTTAGCACAGTGGAGAACACCTGCCTGCAGCTGGGAGGGGGCCACACTATTACCACACCTGTGATATCAATAAGATTTGTTGGGAAGATCAACCAATAAATACAGAGTCTGTACCGCAGCTCCTTAGAGTAGGAGAAAGAGCAGACATTGTGCCAGATATTTTCATGCAACTATATTCATTATTTATGCAGAAGAAGAGATATTTCAGGAAAACAGAGCTGAACTATGAGTGACAAGGTATCTTTCCAGAGTGTAGGGTGCAGGAAAATTGCACTGAGGTTGACAGCTTTTTAATGTAGAGTCTCTATTTCACTGAATTACTGCATGTTGGCATTTTAAAAGTACAAGATGACCTATTTATTAGCTGTGAATCAAACAGAAATTACATGCTAGAAAATAAAAAAAGTTGTATGTTTCTTCCAGCTGGTGAGATGCTTATCCTACAAAAATAATATATACATAAAACAAAACCTACAAACAAAGGATCATCAATCACAAGGCACTAAATTTAACGTCATAGGACCTATATTCATCTTGTAATATTGCAATCATATGTGCTTGTTCCCTTACATATGATGTAATATTAAATGTATATGTGTCATAATACTTTAAAATTTCACTATCCTTGCTCTGCTTAGGCTCCTATCATCTTCTTCCCTTTTGAGGGGGAAATACTGGCTTGGAAACTTGGCTTCAACAGTAACACGTATGCTAGACCAACACATAATAGCTCGCTGAGATCAAGCTTTCCGTATTCCTTGCTGACCTCATCAGGCATGTCCCCACATACACACTGGAGTCAGAGATGTCCCCGATCTGGGGATGCCAGGTTGTCCAGTCCTGCCTCTCGGTACACGTAGCACTTCTTTGAGCTCTCAAAAATCCTATCCAAGCTTGAACAGGACCTGCCCAACATCAACTGTAGTGCACAAAGCAGCAAGTTAGGAAGTGAGAATATGACTGTTGAGACCAGCTGCAACAGCTTATTTTATACAATACGAAGCATCCATCTCTCAATGCCACTGGTTCTTCCAGATCCAGTCTTCTTGGAAAACCCAGACACAATTCATTTATATAGAGGTGTTCCAAAAACATACAGAAAAGGCAGGTGAACAGGTGAATGTCCCCATCTAATGTCTCCCAGTCACACAGGGATATACTTCTTCTGATACTTTGTATCAGAAACGGCGTGACCAGCAGGTCCAGGGAGGTTATCCTCCCTCTGTACTCGGCACTGGTGAGACCGCTCCTCGAATACTGTGTTCAGTTCTGGGCCCCTCACCACAAGAAGGATGTTGAGGCTCTGGAGAGAGTCCAGAGAAGAGCAACAAAGCTGGTGAAAGGGCTGGAGAACAGGCCTTATGAGGAGCGGCTGAGAGAGCTGGGGTTGTTTAGCCTGGAGAAGAGGAGGCTGAGGGGTGACCTCATTGCTCTCTACAACTACCTGAAAGGACGTTGTAGAGAGGAGGATGCTGGCTTCTTCTCCCAAGTGACAGGGGACAGGACAAGAGGGAATGGCCTCAAGCTCCGACAGGGGAGGTTTAGGCTAGACGTTAGGAAAAAATTCTTTACAGAAAGGGTCATTGGGCACTGGAACAGGCTGCCCAGGGAGGTGGTTGAGTCACCTTCCCTGGAGGTGTTTAAGGCACGGGTGGACGAGGTGCTGAGGGATATGGTTTAGTGTTTGGTAGGAACGGTTGGACTCGGTGATCCGGTGGGTCTCTTCCAACCTGGTTATTCTGTGATTCTGTGATTCTATTGTCCATCTAATCAATGCAAAGCCCCCTGGAAATACTACTGCTCTTATTTTTCATTTGATAATGATGTTGTATTTCATTGTTTCATTACGGCATCATCCTCTGGGTTTCAAGAAGTACTCGTAGGTCACCCATAGATGATTCAGTAGTGAATCTCAGCCTCGGTTCTGCAGCAGCCTTTCACAGTCCACCAGCAGAACGGCAGCTGTTGCTCAGAAAAAAGCGCGCTGTTTACTGCTGCTTTAAAAAAAAATGTAGCAGAGACACAGCCAGCCCTAGGGCTTCTCTATGATGTTGTAAAATAGTAGGGATTTACCCACAGTTTCCAATACAGGGAAACCACGGGTTTCTTTTATGAAAAAGCTGAATATCACTACGCAGTAGAAACTAAGCACTGCATATTAGGCACATGTCTGAGACTGGAAGAAGGTGTCCTCTCCTGGCCCTTTGCATTCCTGCTTGTAACTGGGCAGGGACAGAACCTCAGGAGGAGAGTAAGTAGCTACCAAGATAAATCCTAGAGACTGCTAGGCCATGCAGATGGAGCATTTCCCTGGGGGAAAGGCAAAAGTGGGAGGAAAAGCTTGCCAAAAATGCCTAAGTAGTAGTCCTGCATTTGCCAGGGAAGCAAATGCCACATCTGAAGGGAACAGCCTTATGAAGCACAGCTCGTTATTTGGAGAGCGGAAATCCAGCTTTCCCTGGGAACTTTGATATCTGGACAAAGGCCCAGGAAGAAAAAGCTAAAATTGTTGGATTTGGCAACTGACATTCAAATAAAGATTGGATGAGTTCCTGCCTTCTCTTCCCTCCTGTTCTTACATAAACAGTTTAAGAGATAAGTTGCAGGAGGAAGTGTCCAAGCCCAGACAGGTGTAGCAATGTTAAATATAGCTTTATAAATGCATTTCATAGACCTTTTAGCTAAGAAATAATTTTGTTTACTTCCCATTTCTCACTCAATGCACCACAACCATCAATATGAAAATTTATCTCTACACAGAAAAAAGGGCAATGCATGGAATATGAAAGGGTGCGGAGAATCATTCAAAACAGACGTAGACACACACTGTGTTGCTACAAGTATGCAAGAGTGTAGAAGTATTAATCTGCTGTACAGACTGAGGCAGGCCAGTAGCAGCCTGTGAATATGAAAATCTGTGGTGTCACGGTGAGTAGGTGGCCTCATTTCCTCCCTCCATCAATCCCTCCCGCTCTCCCACCCTCTATAGCAAGAGCACAAAGTCTCCGCGTCTTACTGCATGGCCTGGATGTTGTTTTCCTGATCAGAGCAGTAGGCTTTGTAGGGAAGATGAAATGATTGCTGACTCTTTTCTTCTCATTAAGTTTGTTTACATTGCAGACCATTGAGGTTTCGCTGGCTTTGTGTCTCATGTACTCTGCTTTGAGAATCCCCAGCATTCATAAAAGTGAAGCCGGCTAAACCTGCACGACTCTTGCATTACTTACAAAAGTGCGGTATGAACTTTTATCACATACACCTTGTTTTTCTTTTCTTAAAAAATAAAACTGAAACCCACAAATTGGCTGGGTAGAAAGAAGATTGCTGCTAGGCTTTATCCTTAGACCTGGCGGTTATTGTACCCAAACAAATTCTGGATCAGCAACCTCCAGAATCAGGGCTCCATCTTTCCCCAGTGACTATGGCCAAGAGCACTAAGCTCATCCTGATTTTGCAATAACCTAGCAGGCATTTGACACCTGTCCTAAAGAGGACAATAACCTCCCAATACAACTGTCATTTCTGCTAATCCATCCGTGTGGCTGGGAAGAGGAGGGCAGCATTAGAAACTGCTGGTCCAGCTGACTCCAGAAGGAGATAAAGAGTGAGGAAAATGTTACAAAGTTCCCATTGACTTATCTCAAATCCATTAGCAGAGGCATGTGGTGAACTTTATAACTGCGCCTTTGGCTTTGCCACTTTGTCCTTTTGGGACTGCAAAGCAATGTCTTTCACCAACCTTAAATTCATATCAGCTTTGCAATTAATCAGCACCACTTGGAAATATACAGATATATATATATTCTATCAATATAATTTTCAGACTTTTCAGCATAGTGCGTATTTCCTTACAATAATTGGATAAAGCATATTTTTAAATACGTGCTGATTCAAGTACATTTGCAATAGAAGCAGGGCAGTTACTTCAGCATTGCACATTCATTCCAAGTTACATGAATACATAGGATCTTCAGGAAAAAAAAATCTATACATTAGAAATATTCATTTGACCACTTTATATTAGTCCAGTCTCTCTGTGTTGAATCTTGAATGGTAAAACTTAACATGACACTTTTTTGCTTGAATTATCTTCCTGCTCTTGCATATATACAAGCTACGTGCTGTAATGCAGGAGTCATACATTCGTCTTAGTAATTTATCTCATTTCCTTTGGAATGGTGTCCCTCAGTGGCTCAGAGAAAGTGGAGCGGTTGTTTTAATAGATTTGAGTTTTATCTGCCTCTCTATTTGCAGCAGGGCATAATAATAATAAATTATGATACTAATAAGTAGGTTGTGCAGAATGGACTACAGTGGTACCACTTCCCTCCCCCTCCAAAAAAGTAATTTATGGGTACATTCTTGTGACTTTAGGGATGTAATAAATTATCAGGGTTCGTTTTTCCATCCAATTTGAGGCAGTGCAGCTGTGTTTTGCAAGCAATAAACTCTCTTGTTGTATTTCTTAGCTAAGCACTGAAAAACACAGTGTGATTTTTTTTCCCTCCCTTCCCAATTATTGTTGCAACGCCTGGTAGCTTCTCTGTAGTTAAGGGTTTGCCAGTGCTTCTATTATAAACCTCAATTTTCAGGGGCCTATAACTTTGGTCTTTTAAATCATAGAGGGCTAGAACTTGGTGTACATCCCTGTCAATCTGTGTGCTTTTTTAACTGAGAAAAAAAGCAAATTTTTTAAGGACTCCGGAACTCCCAAATTGGAGCCACGTGTGGAAGTCAGAGATACATGGATGCGAGTAGCTGATAATGCTTGGATACCTCCTCAGTTCCTGAAAAGCCTATGAGTGCCTCTTATTTTGGACACATCTGGGGGCAGTATTTGGGCCTTAATTAAATTTTTGACACAGCGGACGGGAAGGGTAGAACCATGTGCCACTTTGCTGCTCGAGGGTTTGGGGATCAAGTGTGAGGCAGCTGTTTGCAGAGGTCCAGCATGCTGAAAATACAGAAAGTGTAAAAGAAACTGCAGCAATTCACCCTTGCCAAGCACCAGCTTGCAGTCTTAGCCTACCATATCGACCAAAATACTGTCACAGGGTCTTTGAGTTCAAGGAGAAGTTAAGAGTCTTTGTGGATCTGGTTCCCATTTCCCTCTTTGTGCTCAGCTTGACATGAGGAAGGGTCAAAGAAGGAAGGAAGAAAAGGAGAAAGTACTCCACCACCATTAGAATTGCACAATCTCTCTACAGCAACCTTGGAGACCCTGGGCTGGGAAGTAGAGTACAAATTCAGCTCTGCCAGGAAACAATGCATTCCTTCCCCTCTGCAAAAGCTTACTGCACGAGTTAAAAAACCTGCCTGGTTTTCTGATACGGCTTTGTACAGGTATTATTACGTCCTGCTTGTATTGCACAGGCACCGCTCTGCAATAGGGCACCAAATACCGTTCAGCACAAGCGAATAAACCAAGAGTGGAGTAAAAATGACTCTGGATTTCCAGGGTGCTCTTTGGGGGAGCATCGCGGCGGGGAAGGAGCAGCTCGCAGCCCCTTTGTGCAGGCAGCTCTTGCAGCCGCTCGGGTATCAGGCCATACAGCACTGCCAGGCTAATGCTCCTGCTAAAGCAGCCTGCTACGTGATCCGCAATTAAGCTGTGAAGTCAGCCCCTTAATATTATGTTAACATAGTTCAGTATATTAAATGTAAAACAACTCATAATTTTTAAAGGTACCTCGGCTTACTGAGTTTAAATGAAGGCAGCAGTAGGACTATCACAGCCATATGCAAATCACCTGCATTTTAAAGCTAACAATAGATTTTGCTTTATTGTTTTGGCATTTAACGAGCGGGAAAATAATAAATTAAGCCACATGGGGAATCCCTGGTGCTTTTACAAACTGAAGCAGTGCCCATTTGGAGAGAGAACATTCCCCATTTTTCTCCCTAGCTGCATTTCTCTTAACCCACCACCTTATTAAAGCTTATAGGGCGAAATTCTCCTCTCATATTCCTCTAGCAGCTCTTAGTCCACATTCAGCTTTCCCTACCTTCCTAGCTGTCTTTCATCCTGCAAGCTCTCTCTGCAGACAGGGAACAGAAGAAGAGTAAAGACTGACTGGGCCATAGGGAGTCAGAAGAAAGATGTTGCCATAGTTTTAGGAGGGTTACAATAGCTATTAGAGTATGGGCAGCTTTTTCTGCCTGTTATAATAGGGGATGCAGTCGGTAGCTGCCAGTGCAAGGTCTGTGGAAGAGGTGTCTGCTTTAGGCTCTGGTCAGAAGCAAGCAGGATCCATGCAATGAAACTAGCAGGGCATCTGCAACTGCCTGGTGTGCCACCATGCCAGGGACCAGCAACGACACCAGCACCAGATACATGGCTCAGTGGAGCAGTGTTTGCTGGGGGCTGCATAACCAAAAGGAGGAGGGGAATGAACATCTTAGATGATCTTTCTGGCTTGAAACATTTCTGAGCAGGGTGTTAGACTGCATCACATGGGGCACGAGCCAAAAAAAAGGATAATATTTTCATGTTAAGGTACTCAACTCTTACTGATCAGAGCCCTGAGGTAAAAATCAGCCTGGGCTGTGAGGATGTTGGTCATCTCAGGCTGATTGAATGGGTGGGTGCTGGTTTTGCAGATGGCAATGTTTAGCTCGCTTATCAGTAGCCCTGTAATGTACCTGAAAGCAGGACGCATCATGGATGTTTGCTCCTCAATGCCATTCTAGATGTGTCTCCTCTACAAGTCACCAAAAGGAAATCACACTGCTGCAATGCCCACAGTGTTCCTCTGTGTGAACAAGCACAGAATTTCCTGGCAGTGCAGGCACAAGAGCATGTTCAATACATGCTTGCTTCCTGTGTTATCTGCAAGAAGTATCAATTATAAACGTCTATGAACATATCCCCCAGGAACACTGTTTTACCAACTCCAAAGGATGCAACAGAAATCAGGAACCAAGGTAAACCAGACAGCCTAAAGTTAATACAACGCAGTGGCATTAATGAGCAACAGAAGGATTGCCAGGGAGAGCCAAATTAAAACACGATAACTGGAATATAAAGAAAATATTTTGAATGGAAACCTCCAAACCTCAGTGAAGTTTGGAACATGCCTAGGGGTAATTCATCACCTTCAATCTCATGGCTCTTTACAATCCCTTAGAAAAGCCCCTGCAGTCCTGCCACACGCTTCTGTTTTCAACCAAATCTGCTGTTTGTCCTATTTGGTTCTTTTCCTCTGTTGTGTATGATGTTTACGCTTATATACGCACTACATGAGGAAATTGTAAGTAGGTTTGTGCAGCCCCCTGAATATATGAAGTGCTGCACAAGGATTACGGTTATTTTCATAATTCTCCACCACTGCCTATGTTTGAAGTCAGGGATGTCTGGTGGCTGAACCAGACAAGCAGAACACACACCAAAGCCCAATTAGCTTCTTATCTCCAAAGCTCTTACAAACACTAATGCATTAATCATTTAAAACTAAGAGGTGAGCATTGGTCTGTATTCTTGTCTCAGTTGGGATGTAACTTGACTGTTGCTGAGAATTATATGACGAATCTGGTCCATTCATCCCCACTGAGGAAGCAGAAACAAAGGCAAAGCACCTCCCTGGCAACCCCAGCCTCAGCCCACAGTGTCTCTTTCTAAAAACTGACCAAGCCTCAGCTCAGGAACAAGAACATCCTAGGCTCAGGTCCAGCTGAGCATTAATCCTCCATGCAGCGCTTTCCATTACCCCGTTCGAAAATCCAGATGCTGCTTAAAACATGGAAAGTCTGAAAATCATGTGAGAACAGACAGAGATGGGCTGAACAGTAAAATAAGTGTTTGGTTCTGTAAGAGATGCACAAGCACACAAAAGCAAGCTGGCTCTGGGAAGAGCTTTTCAGATTACATGAATGTCGCTTAAAAAAATGGATTAAAATACAGATTCCCCCTATTATTTTTCAATAACAGAAGTGCAGCAAAGAACAACTCGCTAGTGCCACAAACTACTTTTTCATTTCTGTTTTTGTTTCATGCTTCAATATCTTCTTCTAGCTGCTCACGTCTCCTTTTCCTTCTCCTCACTTTGATCTATTAGTTTTCCCCAGAAATGGGGTTTATAAATCATTGTAATGCAGCCCTGGGAAAGACGGTGCTTAGTGCAGGGAGAAATACATTGCAGCTAACAGCCACGGCAGGGAGGAAAACTCTCACCTCATAGTGGGGCTTCGGCGACAGGTTACTGATGGCGCTGGGTTATTTTATGTCTGCATTCATGCCATCAGGGGCAAGACCGCAGGGAGCACTGCCTGTACCCCCTTTGCAATATTTCAAACTTCCTTCTGCAGGCAAAAACAAACTGCTGAGGGGCTCACAAGGGAAAGGGGGAGGAAAAATTGCCAGAGGAAGAGGAGGGGAGGCAGGACAGGTGGGGATGGATCACTTAGTTGCTGCTTTTGCACAATTGTATCTCTTTAAAAAGAGTCGTTTGTCTCTAATACACCTGAAAAGATGCAAATTACATGAACGTGCCATCCATTGGCAGCAGTGGCAGAATCCAGCTCGCCCGTGAATGTTCCCACCCCTTTGTGCCAAAGCTTTTGTGTTCCTATCTTGTGCTTGGGGAACTTTGTTGCTGGATGCCCATGGTGAAGGCTGAGCCCAGCCTCGCTGCACCTTGAAGTTGGGGTGCACCACAGGAGAAGCCCCCTCCCTCTGGCGCTGCCCCGGTTTGAACCCCGTGAGAGCAGGTGCAGGCACGCTTGCGTATGGCGTTCAAAAATATTTTTGTATTTAAAACCCAAAGATTTAGCTTGTTTTTCTAGCCAGGCTTTTAAAAGTGAGCTACAGCGATTAAAAACATTATTGAAAATATGAAGCTGTGAACAATGTAAAGCTGGGCACTAGCTCTCCAAGCAATCGCCAAACAGCCTTTCCAGGTCAAGCTGGTGGAAGCGCTGCTGCAGTATTTGTGGCTCAACACTGTGACCAGCCTGGGGTGAAGGTCTGAACATCCTCCCCCAGCCACAGGAGGTCCCTTGGATCCCCTCCTGGGAATAAGTGTTACTCCTAAACGCAGAAAACCCAACGTCAGCTATAGCCAGAGACAAACTTCTGTCAGCAGAGGTTTCGGTATTTATCTCCTGCCCTGGGGTACGGGACGGATTAGGGGAACAGCCCTATTTAATTAGGGAGGAAATCTCCATAACCTCCTAAGAGCAGCACAATCACACACAAGCTACAGGCTCTTCTAAGCGCTTGCTGTGTTTTTAGGATCACCAGCTCCTAATAAGACCACCCCAGGCAGACACACCATATTTTAGTTTAGAAAGCACACAAAAGAGACACCATGCTGGAATCTTACCTCTATCTTTAACAAAGCATTACCCCCTCCTCACCCTCTTCCCCATAATTGCCTTGTTATTGTCATTGGTGCCATTGTTCATTGGCTCGGCCGTAGAGAGGCCCAAGGGAGCAGTTCTGCCTTAGCTAAACCAATATCTCCTGCAATAACCCCCTGCAGTTTCCCCTTTGCTATCCCATGTTGAATAAATCCTCCATCTCTGTTTGCTGAATGATCATAAAGATATGATTGAAGTTTCAGATTTATGGTTTCCTTCGAATTGAGGAGTAACTCCAATAATGCCAGAGCCTGTTTGCTGACTGCTTTTGACAGGATATATGTAAAGGGAGATTTGTAAGAGCAGAAACAGGAATGCAAAGATTAAAGCGAGGTATTTGCTAGATGCGCAGTGCACGCATGCATTCACGAGTAGGGCTTGAATTCACACACACAATTCCAGAGCATCCTCCATGCAAGAGCTCCACTGTGGTTCCCAAGCACCCTGCAAGGCAGGGCATGCACACAATATTTTATTTTAACACTGAACTTGTCTGGAGTAACGACACAAGGGACCCACAAGGATTGGTTGTCTCGTTCTCAGAGACTAAAGGAGGATCCTAACTAAAGATCTTGGACAACTGTAAGGGAAACTACTCTAAAGTCATTGCTGAAATCCGAGAGAGGGCTGTATATTAAAGTGGTCCTTACTGTCAACTTCCTATTCTGTATATCAGGAATTCCCTCTGGAGTGTGTTAATGCACCACTGGGTGCCCGGGATGCTCTTTAGGGAGCACAGAGAAACCCTCATGCTCCTACAGGCGAGCCTTCCAGCTGTTTCCTCTGATCAAAGCCCCAACATCCAAAGAAGCAGCCACAGGGCATTATTCTCTCCAGCAAAAGCAACTGCCTCCTGAGCACACCCAACATTGCACCTTCCCCATTGAGGCAACATCCTCCAAAAGAAAACTCAAAGTATCTTGTACATGGTTGTGGACTTCAGGGTGGGGATGGCAATCACATTCCCCAGTGCTGTTGCCTTGGCCTAGGTGTTAAAACCATCCTTTATGTCATCAGCCCATCCCATCTGCATTTACTGAGCCATCTCTGTCTGTATCCCAGGAACTGCACCCTGCAGGGCACATTGCTACTCAGATTTAAGTTAATATTAGTCTTAACAAGTAAACTGCCTCAAAGCTGTGGTGAAATCAAAGTTTGTGACTTAGGTACCAAAACCTGAAGAGGGCATCCAAAACACCTTCCCTCCAGCCCTGTGTCCGCAACACGTTTGCTGTTCCCTGATTCACAGCCATTTATGCTCAATCTCATTTCAACAAAAAACCTATAAAACTCTTACAGCACGACCCGGTTCTAAATTAAATGCACTTTAACATCCCTATATAACAAGGGAGTCTTTGCTCTTTTAAATTAATGCGTGTAGCTGAGAAGGGGACCTTTCTTGGAAAATTTATTCCACTTTATTTGGAGATAGAAAACCCCACCTCATTCCACCTTCTCTGAGAGCAAAGATTATTTTGTGTTATAATGAGGAATTTGTAATAACGAGAGCATTGTGTGTTAGACTAACTACGAAGCGAACAACAGAAAAGACTTCTGAGAACAGCAGTGTTTGTGTGATGTATGGTAATATTTTTCCTTAGTGCATTACAAAAGAAAAAAGCAAGATAAAAATATCTTCCATTTTCTTCCTAATTTGTAGTTTTCTGGTGTTAGCAAGGCTTATAAGACACATGCTCCCAATTAGCTGCTCCTCTTAATTTAAATGCTTCATAAATTATCTCCTGCGCTTGTGGATTATCACTTCATAATGCGAGTTAGCATTTAAATAAATAGCTGCGATGTAGGAAATTAGAGAGGTTTACAGTCTGAGGCAGCAGCATAATGAAGGAAAATACCACAGCAGCTGAACAAGGTTTGGGAGAGATGTGATGAGACAGAAATTTTTTCCCCGTTACCTTTTAGCAACCAAATTTGGACTGCAGCAGGGAAAATATGGGTCAGAATTCCAGCAGAGCAGGAGCCTTTTGTAATGGCTGAGCACGAAGAGAACATAGAGAATTCTTAAGCGTATAAACCATCTGATTTAGCAAATATGATGCAATTATTAAGTGACTTTTTTGAGCCAACTCAAGGTAGCCCCTTTGAAAGCAATTGGGCTACATCACCTGAGCAGTATCTGACCCCTTATGTTCCAGCCTTTCAAAAAAATATAGGACTGGAGAGAAAAAACACTAGAACAAAGCAGAGCCAAAATTATATTGAGAAGGTTTTGGTGGGGAAAGCCATGAGGGAGTCAGTTGTAGGGTTATGGGGAATTTTAGAAATATGTGTGTCTTGCAAAGATAACGAGCATTCATTTATAAGCCAGATCACTTTTGCCATATTTTTTAGCACCATTAATAAGATCAACCCATAGGCGATGATAATTTTTAACCATTGGCAGCAATTTCCCAACGCTATTTTAGCCCAGTTTCACAATTATTGTCATAAATGTAGAAAATTAGGAAGGCAAGGCAGGGAAAAAGCCTCACAACTCCTTGGGGCACCAAGGCTGTCTCCAGCATTTGGTGTCACTGCTTCTTTTTCTGCCACAGGAGAAGACTCTGGGCAAGATCCTGCCAGCAGTCAATCACACTTGGCTGCCGTTGACTTCTTGGAGAGCTGAGCAGAGGCACTTGGGGGTTCAGGAGCCTTTGATGTTTGGCTTGCAGAGCACCCAGGGTTGAGCACTGCAGCTCTCGAGGAAGTTCAGCTCACCGCTTGCTCACATGCAAATGTCCCAATGTGTCAAACCCATGTATATTTTTGAAAAAACACATGAAAATCATAGTAGCCTTGACAGCCTTGACCAAAGTCCAGCCTTAGGCAGGAGTGAAGTTATTAGTTACCTTTTTTCCCCGAGAAAGTCTGACACATTAGGATTTCACAGTAACTGGCTGTAAGTGTAATGGGCAGGGGGTGATTTTGCTCACTCATTTTGCAGTTAAATTTCAGCATGTTGAATACATTTTGCTGTAGGACAGAGCAAATGATTCAGGCAGATTCTTGCATTAGCACAAGACCTTCTGTGTTTAATGGTTGTTCTGTCTAACTGACAGCACAATTTGGGTCTTCATTGTATTTAATATACTTCAAGAGCGGGGGTCAAATCGTCTCATCATTTACATCCATACAACCCTGCTAATCCCAGGAGAATCGCAGAGGGTAAGCTCAGGACAACCTGTAACTGACTCAATTCTCTCTGCTTAAGAGCTTCCAGTCAATTTTTCTAGCTGTGTACCCCAAAACGCCCTTGGTTACAATCTCAGTTCTTCCCAGGTCGATGGGACTGAACCTAGGCAACTGCACTGCAGTCTGTTGGAAGAAGATTTCTGCCTGGACTCCTCAGGACACACGGGTGGAGGCTGTAGCTGTTGCTTAGATAAGATGCAGTTCACCGTGCAGAGAGTTCAAGGCAGCAGAGCAGGATCTCTGTTCCATCCTATAATTTTCTATTCCGACACGCAGCATTTAGGAAGTGAAAGAAGGGCTCATCCCCCTCTAACCAACATCAGAAAGGTTACAGGAGTTCTCCATCCCTCAAAGCCTCCAGGTAGCAGAAGAAAGACTCCATGGGCCAATGCCTACCTCTCTCTGCTCACAGCTCTGCCCTCTGTGGTGTATTTGCATCTCTATTACCATTCCTTTTTCTCTACACCAAGCAAAGAATGACCAACAGAAGTGCTACCAGCTTCTTCTGTGCTAGAGAGTGATAAGCTACTATTTTGCTGGAGTACGAAGGCAGAGAAACCAACTCTACTGTCCCAGTTGCAAGGGCTCTTCAAGGCTCAGAAAAACCTGGTAGATGTGTTGGGTACTGAATGCAGGAGATCAAACTAGAAACCCAGGGACTACATTCCTTCAGGAGATGGTGCCTCTTTTTACAGAATCACCTTTTCCACTAAAAGGGCATTTTGAATAATAAAATTGGAAGCTGCTGCATATATCTTTCCAACTGATCTACTAATCATATTTCTTCAAATTTTATATCCCTGACCCTTGTAAAGGGATTGCAAAGAAGACGTTTTTTAAGCTGCATTTTAATAAGTCAATATGAAAGCTCAAAATTATTTAAAGCTTCTTAAATAGGATTATATTTGATTTCTTGTGGGAATAGTGGGGGATAGTCTAGTAAAGACGTTCTGTCCTGCTGAGGGTTTATTACATTAAAGAAACAGCATCCTTTTTTAACAGCTAAAACTTTTATATCTATTCTCTACTGAAAATGAAGATTATTCTGTACATGAGGTGACTGAAGTTGGTAAATTCCTGCACCTGTGATCAGAGATTAGAGTTTCTCTTTGAGTGAAAGCTGAGACATTCCTGAACCAGAGGTTTGCCCAAATTTAACAAGTTGTCTGTTGTTCTGAAATATTTGAGTATTTTGTTCTAGGAGGTACCACAGGTGTCTTGACTTCAGGCAAATTCTGCTGCGAAATTACAGATAGCTCTCAAGGCAGCCAGTATCTCATTTGCAGCCAGGGATTGAATTTGGCCCCAAGAATCAGAGGTCTGTGCCACTGGGGAACTATTTTGCTATGCTGGGAATGTGCTCAAAAAGGTCCAGAGTCACATTCTTACTCCTTTGATGTCATCATGTCTGTACAGATGCCACACTGGCAGCATTTAGCCCAATAGGTTCTATAGCACCCCAAAAAATATAGGAGGAGGAAATTAAAACGAGCTGTATGGAGTTGAAGGAGGCAGCAGCAAATTACGTGGTGCATACAGCAGCTTCACTAAGTTGAGTTATGCTGGATGTAATCTGGAACAACACCTGGCCTTGAGAACATAAGGGGATTTTTCTTGAAGTAGCAGATGGGGAGGTTTATAGAGCAGATATTACTAAGGATGAAGCACAGAGAAGAGGTCATAACCTGCTAGAAGGGAGTGGAAAGTTTTCATTGTCCCACCTCTTTAACATTTAGAGACTGTTCTCTCTCAGTCATCAAATCAGCCACATCCTGCTCGCAGCTAAACCTCAGCGCTCCCTCTGAAGCCAGGTCCCCCCCAAGGCTGGATCCTCTGGGAAATGACACCACCACTGCACCCTTTCCAGCCACTCCCTGGAGACCCCACGTATCTCTGGAGAGTCAAATGCAGAGATGGTAAAATAGCGTTTTTTGCCGAGGTGCTACGCACTATTCTGCTCACATGCTCCCCAAAGCTCCCAGAACTGATGCCACGCTGAAAGCAGAATCATTCCACTGATCTTCCCACCCTGCTGTCCGTACATGCCTCCACTTTTCCCCTTGCCCGTAGGGAAAGGAAGAAGTCAGAGATGTGTCTCTCCATTCAGCTGCTCCAGGGCCACCCCATGCTGTACCAAACCTCTCTGCCACTGTCCCTACACGTCCTCAAATCTCTCCCAGGCTCATTCTGCCTCTTAGAAGCAAATGGTGGCTGTAGGTCAAGAAAGATGAGGTACAGGTAAGACCTCAGTCCATCAGTAGCTGTAAAGTGCACCTATCTTCCTTTAACCTGAATAACATGTCCTTCTTGCCAGCAGTTTTGTCTTATGACTACAGACCATGCTGCTGCTCTAGGTCTTGCAGGCAAACAGAGGCTGATGTGGACTTCACAAGCTGTGACACCCACTGCAGAAATGCACGCGCCTCTTTGACCTTCAATGCTGGCACAAAACCTTACACAGACACAAATTTGTCTTAAAGTCAGAAGCAGATTTAATAGACCAGGAAAAGATCATTTTCAATATTTCCATCTCACTTATAGTCAAACACCTCAGTGAGTCTCAGCCTTTGGGGCCGTAGCTGGGCTGCCTGCTCCCAGCATCGAGACTGTCAGCAAAATCAGCAGAAATAGCACAACTGGGCAAGGTGTTGGTGATTTATCAATGCTGAAGTAATTCATACTGACACGGAAGCACTGAGGAGGAGCTCAGGGTCCAGCAGGTGCCCCCAAAGACCCGAGAGTTATATGGTGCCACACACTGAAAGTGGCAGGCTTGAGATCTGACTCCCTAGCAAAGAGCATCCTTTTTTTTTTTTTCCCCAAACCCATTTTCAAATGGCAGTAGCCCTGTTACAGAGAAAAGCAATTTTAACAGTTGCAATACCCTACTGCTAAAACTGTCCCTCTAAGAGTGTGTTACCTTCTAACTCAATAGTGACTGGTATTCAGCGTCCCAGAATTTTGGGACAAACAATATTTCAAGGGAAAACTAGAAGGCTTCACATCCCTTAAGATAAATAAAAATATTGCGTACGCAAATACTTTCATATCTGTCTGGCCCTTTAAAACCAAAAGTATAGAGTTCATTTGCATTTAGATCTCTTTGGCTCCCTCTTTTCATCTAAAGACAAATCCTCACAAAGGCTGCTTAATTAGACCAAATTAGATTTCCACCTAGTGGCTTGTCATTCATTAGAAAACGCTGTTCTTTTTTTCTGTTTTGGTAATTATAGGCTGGTCTCGCAGTGTTCACTTCAGGCTCAAAGTATGACTTGCATTCATGATTTTGTGCAGATGAGAGGAAAATTATTCAGTCGCATCAAGTCTGCCCATTTTACAAGTTGGATAAAGATCATCGGCTGGAGTCTTTTATGTAATGGGGTATACTCTTTCTTAAGTCTTTAATGATTAATTGTAATAGCATAGCTCATGGCAATTTTCAAGACTAAAAGCTAAGTACAAACACTTTGCACATGAAGATACTGTACCAGGCAGCAGGCGTCTTGCCTTAGATAAGGGTTTCTGTGTCGGGGACCCACGTGTGTGGCCTTCGTTTGTCAGTGTTATGATCCCACCATGAGCAGAGAAAATGGGAAGGGGCAGGTTGATATCTGGGGTCTGGTAGGTAGAACCTGGGGCTGGCAGCCCAGTTGTGCGGCTGGTGTCTAACCTGGGAGGGAACACTTGTGTCCCACCCATCCTCATATCCCTCAGGTGCCAGCATTACACAAAGCATAGATGCTAGAGGAGAAAATCTTTCAAAATTTGACATGGCACTCAAAACTTTCTAGCTGCTAAGGCTCCAGCTCCCAGTACAGGTCAGTCAGGAGCACAGGTTAGTGCAGAGTGCACGTGTAGACGTATTCTGAGTCAGCTATGTCTTCTTCCCTACCTGGGGTAGCAGTTAAACTTACAGCAAGATTTCATTCCTGACTCCTAGTGCAGCAGTTGGACCAACCACCACCCTTTTCTCTCCAAGACTCACGCTGCTGTGGGACACCAGAATAATTTGGTCTCCCACTCTGAACACAGTAGAATATCAGAACAGTGTGCTTGTGTCCCCAATCCAAACTCCATTCCCTTTGCTGTCCTGCATGGTCACATTAATTCCTGCCTGTTTCCCCACAACAGGATTAATGCTCAATGGCATGTTTTGAAGCTTAATAAATCAGGGCCAGACTTTGTGATCCTTAATCAAGCAAAACTTTCTTGACTTTGATCTCTAATGTTTATGAAAAGCTTCAAAGATAAGTGCCAACTTATTAATAATAATCTTCTAGGGAGTGGAAGTTACAAGCAGTTAGCGGCAGGCAGCCCAGCAGCCTCCAGCCCCTGCTAGGATTTCTTCTGCACTTAAAAAAATCCAGATTCAGGTGTGTTTTTCTCGCAGCATTTTTTTCCCCCAACAATTTTTTTTTGTGAGAGATGGAAAGTAAGTTTTTCCCTCTACCTTTAAAAAAAAAAAAAAATCTGATCAAATTTGCCTTTCTCAAAACACTGAACATTCCCTTTCTCATCTACCTAAACCTGATGTTGAGTTACTGTCCCCCAGAGGCTTTCAGTAGCTCAGTTCTGATGTATCCCTGCACTTTGTAGCTCACTGCCTTCTTAGAGTGTAATCAAACATCAAGCTAAGTAGCAAATAAATCTCCCGATCTCATAAGCTGCACAGCAAGATCATGTAAATGCAAATGAAGGGCTTGATTTCAAGCTGTCGCGGGGGGAAGGAGGGAAAAATGCTGGGCCTTGTCACTGCAATCACTTCACTCTGCAAGTGCAGTAAATCTGCAATAATAATAGTAATGGCAGCGTGACGGGAGGCTTTACTGTACAAGGGGGTGTAATGAAAAGGGAAACAGAAGGTAGGGAAGGAAGCAGGACCTGACAGGCTGGAAATGCACTGACACAGGGTTTGCAAGCGTCCGCAGGGCAGAGCTGTTGAGGAGGGAATGGGGCAGCCCTGGCTGAGTCAGGGAGAGAGGATTCATGGATTTGCCCAGCATCCCCTCCCAGTGAAGGAGGCGCAGGGATTAAAACCCCTTGCCTCCATCTCTCGCTCTACCTCTCTGAACAGACACATCTCCAGCCCCTCTCACAGACTCCGTCATCTTCAGAAAATTGATTCAATGTACATAAATGGGCCATAAACACCAGGGGATGAAACAAATAATTGCAACAAAAGCTGGAATCCTTGCAGGTTTTGTCCTTTCTTACATCTTTCCATGCACCCACCTCTTACAAACAGAGCCATTCCAAAAACTTCCTTCACAGCTAACATTTTCCAACACCATTAGACCCTCAAATACAAATCCAGGGCTCAAACCTGGTGCTGCACAACTCAGAAAATACCTGGCAAAGGTCAGAGAGCTCAATACATCCAACACAGCTCGCTCTTCTGCCAACTTAGGTATTCCTACTGATCAAACACCCCCAACCGTTGCGCTGTGACCAGTCTGAGCATGGCACCCTCCAAACCCAGTTCAGGCACACCCGATTCAACCACAAAAATTATCATGTCCAAGGGGAAAAGATGCGTTAGTGGAGTCCTTAAAGACAGTTTGAGAGAGCACACCATGCCTCAGCACACGCCTCTTGCATCTCTGCAGGATGCTCTAGGAATGATTCGGGAAAAAGTCCAGAGCTGTCTTTTCCAAAAAGGCTGGATAAACAGTATTTAAGATGCTGGATTTTCCTCACTGAGGTCGTAAAGGGAGAAAACTTGCAGAAGGTACCCAGAGAAAATTAGGACCGCCTGGGATGCAGAGAGAGACGGTTTTAATTAGAGCCAAGAGGTGGGAAATAAGGCAGAGAAATGACATCTTAATGAGGTTTAATGAAGTTGTCTGCTGATGGGCACAGCTGTCAGACAGATCTGTATTCCAGCCAAGCAGCTTTGTGACAGGCTAAACCTGAACACAGGAAACGGTGCTGGGGCTGGGGAAGAAAAAGGACCTTTGGCATCGGCTTTAGCTCACTCTCCCCTCTACTTTGCAACACAGCACACCTACAGCACCCCAGGACAAACAAATGAAACCGGCCCATGAGGCTGCAGTAGTGGTTTGCTAATTTATGAATGAGAGAGGCTGTAATCTTGGATTACACAGAGCAAGAAGTATTCCTGCTACCTCCTTCCCATTCTTTGTTTTTGCAGATAAAAGATGTTGGCAGGCAACCAGAGTCCTCTGAGTCTGTTGATTTTCTTCAGGCACAGGTTCTCTCCATGTTCAACATATTGGACCAGATTTTTTCTTTTAATTAATTATCCAGCACCTTCAGCTTTATTTATTTAGTGCAAAGTGACTGTAAAATGCCACATGATCACAAAAAGCAGCAGCATACATTCATTTTGCAACGGAGTAAATACCCAACTGTGTTAACTTCAGGTGGTCTACGAATGCGAATCTTTAAATCCTATAATTTCTTCCATTCTGCATTCAAAGGTCTGGAAGCAGCTTTGCCACAGGTTACAAACCTCTCTCCTTTCCTGCAGTTTCTCAGCAATTTTCTCCCATCTGCCACACCTTCGCCGTCACAGATTTCTGACCTCACTCAGCTGATTCAGTACCAGAACACGATCCCCACTAAAAGCCTATTCTCATACGTTTGAGGAAGACTATATCAGTGACAGCTAATCTAAAAATAGCTAGCATACAAATGCCTATAAATACAGGAAAAATAGATCAGCAATGAAAGCTACTTTATCATCCCTGGCACGGGTTTATACTCCTTACGTGAGCTCCCTAACTCACACACAGCGTGCACATATGGTTTAGCACCACCGGGTGATATTTCAGTTACGATAGCACTAAAAGCCCACTCACTCCCATCATGCTTGGTGCTGGACACATCTGCAAGGGATGGTCCCTTCCTCTTCTAGAGTCTCTCAGGAGGCAGCTGAGGGAATGCAGTATGTTATGCACAGGTTGTATCAGGTATTCGAGTCGATTGCTTTCGAAAAGGTCTGTTGGCAACAAAGGATCTGTAGCTTTGCGCGTGGCAAGGAGACTGATAGGGGTTTTGAGCCTATGGAAGGATCTTAGCTTGTCCAGAAAATTCATTTTCTGATGAATTTGTGCTCCTGAGGGTCATAGGAATATCTCACCTGCTTTGTAGCATCACAAGCGCATGGATTTAACAGGACTAGAATAAATCCCTTCCCTCTCAGATCTGGGAAGCAAGACCCTGAAGGCATCACTCTGTGGGCGTGCAGACCCAGTGATCACAAACTGGCAGAGCTAACAGCCAGCTTGCCAGGATCTGCAAAGGAGCAGACCTGTTGTCACAACATGGACAAGTAGTTGAAGCAAGCAGGCACAATCTCACCTCTGGACATGCAGATCCAGGCTGCCCGGCTCTCAACTCTTCCCTCCTCCTCCTCCACCTCCTCCCTTTCAAGGAGCAATAAGATTTCAAGACACACACGTCCTGCAGTGACTTCACCATGGAGATGGGAGAGTAGAGACAAAGGGGTGAGGGGAGGTCAGTTAATCCTACAGACACAACCAGGCTGGGACACCCATAGGCTGGAGAAGTGTTCATTTTGAAACTAAATAGAAATGTGACTATTGAGCTCAAGTTCTCTTCCGTGCTATAAACCCCAGACTCTGCTCCCCCTTCTCCATCCTCCTTATCCTCCCCCTGCAACATGCCTTGCATTTTGATTATTCTCAGGCAGGAGTGGTGATGTGACTGTGCTTGGAGAAGCCTCCAGCAGTTTTCTAGGAGGAGGCATAACTTAGAAATGAAATAACTCAAAGCAAAGTTAAGACTAGCTGCAGAGTCTCCCCTGCAGACACCACAGCTGGTCATCCCAGCCAAAGGAGGACATTATCCAAACATGGAGACTTCAGGTCCTTATATATTGAGAAAGGATCCCTATTTCCTGCAGGGCTAGGTCGCTTTACAACTCGAGTACAAACTCATGTGAAATTCAGCATCCCTAAGGCTTCCACTCTGGTGAAGACTCATGGCTATGGGTTCTCCTCTTGCACCGTCACGCTCGCTTCTGCCCAGGCAGTGGCATTCAAACTTGTACCAAGTGGAACCAGAGCCACTCCTGGCAATTGCAGCCACATTCTGTCACGAATTTTTATTTTCAGGGGCTTTAACTTACCAGGAAAGATCTTTACACTTCTCCTTAAACTTCACTCTTCCACAGGCAGAGCTGGGGAAGCCCCGGAGAAACTGTTACACACTGCCAGGCTTTGATTTTGCATATGGGATGTGTATCCAGAGGAGAGATGGAGGAGTCCCTGAAGGTATGACAACACTAAAATACAGACCTGCAATGAATGCTCTGGATAGTAGAGACTCTGTTCTTCCCTTCAATACTTCTCACCGAGCTGATGAAGAACAACATTCACCCATTTTCATCAATATCACCCAAATTTCTTAGTGACTAGTAATGTTTCTGTATCACACTAAAAACTTTTATAGGATCACCCAGAGCCCAGGCTGAGAGGGGTGTGACACCTGCAGAGGGTGATACCCGTGGCCACTTCTGTAACCCAAGAGCGCTCCTACTTTGTGCTCTCAGGGGCAATTCCCCTATGAATTCCGACTCACTGAGCAAAGGATGGAGGGGGAGAAAACATCCAATTCAGATGGGAGATGTCCCCATATGAAATGTGGTGAGATAGGATAAAAAGTTCACCTCCCAGTCAAACCAGGGAAAATGCATGCAAGCCATGCAGTGCCCCTGTGATCAGTGCACAAATATCAGCTACTTTCCCAATGAGGAGTTACCCAAGATGCCTGAACTTTTTCTCTTTGCCTCTTGTATTTCTTTCTATCTCCAGCAATAGGCCACTGGGACACGGTAAAGCCCAGGACCATCACTTCAGTTCAGGACAAGCCCCGAGACTTCATCACCATGAACCGTGCTGCTACGAAGGCTGGCTATACCACAGCCCGGGAATTTAATTTGTTCTACAAAACCAAGAACATTCGGCGCAAAGATGAATACGATCACTTCAAGAGTCCTCCCAAACTACCTGAAGACTTTACCTACGGCATGAGACCACGGTAAGGGGGAAGGCTTGGGTGCCTTCTCAGAATGAGATTATCCCTTCCTATCCTCACATCTGCATCTCCTCCACATCTCAGCTAGTAGAGTCACCAAACAGAAGTCTCCTGAACTTGAACACTCCAGAACTGAGTCACAGCATCACTTCCATGTGTCAGATGATCAACTATCCAAATCTAACCTACAGGCTACACAACACCCTCAGTTCACGCCTGGCACAAAGGACTTGAAGCCTTTAATATGTTCAATGCCAGTCCTGTAACTTAAAGAAACAAAGAGCTGTAAGCCAAAATAACTTCCTGGAGTCAGAAAATCAGAGCAACAGCATTTCTACCTCTTTGCGGTGGTAGAACTACAGTAGTGCAGTTAAGGATCAGTTCTTTATTCCACTCTCTCCCACTTGTTAGTTCATCTTCCTGCATTGGTCAAAAACTGGTAGTGCAGCAGGATTGAGGCAAAGGTTTTCAGCGCTCTTTTTTCTGCTTTCCTGGGCTCGCTCCCAAGGGCCGGAGGGGAGCTGGTGCCTGCTGCTCCCCCAGCACCCTCTCTAAAGGGCATAAGCCTATGCATTCATCCCTTGCAGTGCAGCAGGACTTACAGAGTTAGGTCTTTCAAATTGTAGCGTCTTCCAAAAGATTTTTATAAGGCATCCAGTATATGTGAGCCCTGCCTGAGGTTCAAACAGGTACAGGATTTAGAAATGACCCATTTAATATCCCCGTTGTGTACCAGCTGTGCTGATTTCTCATGGGGGATTGTGCAACACGAAGTCTGCAGAGAGGACATGATCACCTTGCTTAGACTGACTTCTAGGTCCTCCTGCTGCCTGTCCTCCACAGGAGCATGAGAGAGGCTGGAGGGCACGGCAGTGTGGAAGAGCCAGCACAATTCCAACACAAACAAGTACTCAAAGCCTCTGAAAGGGGCTCCAAAGCAGCCCTGCTGCTGCTGGAATGCGGAGCGTTTTCTTGCTCTGTGCAGGTCTGGACCAGACGCTGGGTTTCGTTTTAAGAGCTGGATAACAATCACTACCAGAAAAATAACAGCTACAAATTCTTGAGAAAAGACATGATGAACGGCACTGTGTATTTTACATGATAGTAAATGGGCTTTGCATATGCAAATTGAATGGATTTTAAAATGGTATTTAATGACAATTTTCGTAGCAGACATTAACATTAATTGCATCAAAATGAAAATGTAGCATTAGCTTGCTGTTAGCTGCAAATGCCCCAGCTATAAAGCTTTATCTTTATCAGTATTAGCCCTCACCGATGTGACAGGGCTGCTCTGCAAATTGCAGGCAAAAGGGCTTTTATGCTGCAAAAGTATCCCCCAATGTAGACAAAAATCAACATCAATTTTGCTTTATTTCTTCATAAACGAAGGTTAAATGGCTGCCTGTAAGAAGTCTAGGCACGTTTCAAAAGTTTTAAGGAGAATCTGCAGACCCCACAACAGCAGAAGTAGTGGGAAAGGGCTTTTAATTTAAAGTTATTATTGTAGATCTTTCCTGCTCCTTAATAGCTACCTTTTACACGGGCTGATTGTATTTATCCCTTTACTTTAAAAGCACGTTATAGACAAAATGAAATTACTGGGATTACCGAGGAGTTGTTACAGCCGTTTTGGTAAAAGCAGGAATTTAACACACTTTTCCAGAACTGACAAGTTAAAGACACCGCTTCAGTGAGCGCTTCCCGGTCAAAAGACTGTTCCTGGTCTGACCAAGTTCAGCAAGACCTGCCAAGTTAAAAAGGACTTGGTTGTTAATGGGCTTAAGTCCCTTCTGCATTCAGATTCTAAACCCTGCCAGCACACAGCCTTGGGTTTGGGAACAGCAGCACAAGGGGTTATGAGCCCAAACAACGCAGCAGCTGTCACAG
Organism: Phaenicophaeus curvirostris; assembly: GCF_032191515.1. Lineage (NCBI taxonomy): Eukaryota > Metazoa > Chordata > Aves > Cuculiformes > Cuculidae > Phaenicophaeus > Phaenicophaeus curvirostris. The sequence goes on from NC_091411.1 coordinate 8,653,755, forward strand.
GAACACATTTGTGGTCTTGCAGTTGTCAGTGGGTAATGTGCAGGGGGCTTCTCAACCCCTGTTGATGTATCTCCAGCCCCTTCTCAGGCCCTGGGCTGCTAAAGGCTCCCGTCTCCTAGAGACACCAAGGTCAGGAGTTCTTCCCAGGTTCACAAGCTCTCCTGGATCATCCCAAACAGAAGTGAGCACAAATGCTGCGGTTGCTATTAGTGCCTTATTAATCACTCCCTGGCCCTGCTGCTCCCTCTAGCACAGCAGATCGCTTATGCCTCTGCTTTCTGTCCATGGTGGACGTGTGCTGCATTTCACAAGGCAGCACCAGACACCGGAATGAGCTTTCTGAAGCATTGAGGCCTCTTTTCTTTCCTGGGATACTTACCTTCAAAGGTCACCCATACCCCTCTATTAATTCCCTGTGGGGATCTTCCAGGGAAAAGAAGCAGCTCTGCTTTTTTTGCTGATTCCCCCCATTCTCTCCCTCCCTTTTCCCAGAGAAATGTTTGCTACGAATCATGTGGCCAGCTTTGTTGTGAGAGTCATAAAAAGGACATTTTTCATCTCTCCTTTTTCCTGCTCTCGCTCCCTTCTCTCTTTCAATATCAGACAGAGATTTATTCCCTCCCTGATGCCTGTGGCATTCAGAGCTGGGAGGGGTCAGGGGAGGCACTGATGGGACAATAATAGATAATACAGTGGTTCCCCAGGGTCTTGTCCAGCTCCGTAGCCGATCCATCAGCAGGCAGTGCTTGTGCCAAGGTCAGCAGTAACGAGGATGTGGTAGGGTCCCAGCCTCCCCCATGGGGCATCCTCCAGTCAGGCTCCCTCGATTCACACTCCAGCTTCTGATGTCTACAAGAGCTGCCTTGTGCAAGCCACAATTTGCAAGAGAGCACGTGTCCACTGAGCGCAGGCGCTGGGGTAACGACCACTTTACAGTGCATGCATGCTCAGCTTTACCTGCCTCAGCCTTCAGCCCCACCACAAACAAATCTGCTTTTCCTTCAAGGAAAATGCCATTGGTTTGGTCATACTGGAGATCTAAGGACACAGAGGGTCTGTGGAGACCTCCAAGTTCTTCACTGGTGTCACTACAAGTTGATATTGAAGGTGCACTTGGAAACCCCAATAGATGTCCAGACCCACATTTATCCTCCTAGCCACCTTTTCTGATTGAAGTTCATCATGTGCTGAAATCAGAAGACGTTAAACAGTTGGTTTTGGAACTAGAAGTAAGCAAAGATATGGATGCTGTCTACAGCTAAATTTCAGATTATATTGACTTGTACAAGGTCACACAAGGAGTCTGAAGCCAAAACACACCAGCACACAGCTGGTACCCCGAGCACAAGTTTCCTCCCCAGAAGCTAGCAGCGCAGAGTGCCTCCTCAGCATAAACACACCGTCCAGCATTTCCAGGGCTGCTTTTGGAGAAAAGCTTCCATTTGCCTCTTAGTAGTACAAGTTTCCTAATTCTGCATGCTATGTCCCAGAACATATTCTTGGACACAAGGACTGCACACACATGCCATTCTCTGCCATCCTACACCCGTACCTCCTTCAAAACCTGCACAGCCATAACCTTGCCTCCAACGTGCTGCCATCCTCTTGGCAGTTGGCCTGTAGGTTGGGCTGACCTTGGGTGTGCTGGCAGGATTTCCCTGGCACTCTGTCATCCCCATGTCTCCTGCCAGTTCCCCCCTACCGTCTGCCTTCACTTCAACCATCCCTTTCCTGAATGTTACAACCCATTTTCTTTCTAACTTCATCTCCTCCTACCGTTCCGCCTCCCATTCTCTAAAACTGGTCTTCATCCTTTGGCAGCTGCTTTCACCATATTCCTGCAGCAAACTCACCTCTCAAGCGTTTGATCATTGCAATGTCTCTTCTTCAAATTGTTACAATTCGCCAAGGGCATCAGTTATCCAATACCTCCTCTTTTCTTTGTATTTTCTGCAATTGTCCTAACGCTCTGACAGTCTCCTCGCTGGCCTTTAGCAGCTCAGCTGTTACCTTGGCCATCCCTGCAGCTTCCTGGCTTAGCCGACTGCTCTGTCCTTAGCTTTCACCTTTCCTAAGGAGGGAAGTTTCAGTGCTCATGCTTCTGCTTTGTAAGTGGCCTTGCCACCCAGAGTGTCTGTGATGTTTGCACACGGCCACAACAAAGTTTAGAGAGCTGCCCCAAACATGCTTAGATAATCCCAGCATCTCTTTGGCACAGAGTGCACTGCCAGGTTTATTTTTGAGACACTTAAGCATATCAGGTCATTAATATATGATCCTGAAGAAAAAAAAAAAAGATAATCAAGCTTTAGACTAGCCGCAAAAATATGTCAAAGAAACAATACTGAAGAGCAAAGGGTGTTCCTGGAAAGAACCCACCAGGAAAGGCAAGAAAGGTGGGCATTGCAGCAAGCCCACATCTGATCCACAGTCGCTGGAAGCCAGACAAATAGAGAGTAAAGCCACAAAAATCCAAGAGATTGGGGCAAACAAAACTTTTGGGAAAAAAAAAACAAACAAACACAAATGATCTGAGGGCTGACAAAACAAATTATAAAAATGTAACAGCGACTGGAATTGCTGTCAGGCTTGAAGGCACAAGAAAAACACAGCCAAGTTAAAAAGTATAGGACTCCCATCAGTTCAGATAATTGTATATCCTATCCAGTTTCACAGTGAAAGGCACTTTGTGTCTCTGCCACCATTCTCACATTGCTAAGATAAGAATTTCTATTTCAAGAATCATTTTCTTCTACTGGAGACATTCCAGGCTAGGTATGTGCTCACATTGCTCTGCGTACATCAGCTACCACAGAGCTCCCAGATGCGTCCGCCTGCATTGTGCTGCCTTGTGCTCGGGTGGCTGCAGCATCTGGTTGGGCTGAAAGTCCTGTTACCCCCTTCAAAAACCCCTGAGTGCACCGTGAAGGTGTTTGTTCTCCTTCAGAAGTATTTACTGCAGTTTTCACAGTTTCACTACTTCAGGGTCCCAGATTAAGAGACCATAAGCAGCCAAGTCATGGTTTGTCATAAGGTTCAGGTCCTGCACACCAGCCTCAGAGATGGAGAAAAAAAAAAATCCTAAAGAACAGATTTTTAGATCCCTTATTAACAATTGCATTACACTGAATAGGAAAGTAATTTTCTGTCACACAGATGGGCTGTTGTCCCTGGGTTTCTCTCCATTGATTACAGCTGGCTGAAAAATTTCCTCCAAAACTTTTACCATCTAAAACTAATTCTTGCCACAAGTGGACTTTTCTCCCTTGCAAACTGTGCAATGAAATCTTGGATCAGGCAGAAATAACCACAGAATCTTTTCAGGGAAAGCAAAGCTTTTCAGCCCTCATTGACATCTTCTCCTTTCAAACAAACTAACATTCCCACCCAACCAAAGAGACTGAAGCATGAAATGGAAATCAAGAGGAAGACTTTGCTCTTTGATTTGTTTTGCTCAGCATTGTGGGGTTTATTTCCTTTGTTTTTCACTCATTAGGATCTTTTGCATTTGCTGATGGCTACAGGCTGGGCACTCACACTCTCAGCCATGGACTGAGACCTCCAGGCAGAATATCTCTGTCCCATAAGCACATCCCACCTGAGTGTCTCCGAGGGTACCAGAGGATTTCCAGTCAGTAGGAAAATATGTTGAAGGCAAATCTAAATCATCTTCAACTAAGTCAGCCAAAAGGGATCTTCCACCCAAAAATTAATGTTAATGCACAAATTCCAGCTTATGAAGCCAGTTAATTAATGGGTTAGAGCTGGCTTGGTATCTTTACTGCGAGACACATGTTTCCATACATGCATTTAGGACCAATGTTACAAGTAGACATCTCACTGTTGGCCTGGGAGGGAGTAGTAAAGCAAATTGGTGCTCTTGTAACCATGTGTACTCCTAAGCACAGCTACGAGCATCTGATAAATCTTCTAAAGTGCATGTTTACAATGGATTTTATTCTTTTTACTGTTTGATACATACGAGCCCTCTGAGCAAAATAACAGACCCTCTGACACTTAAAAGAAGCCACTGCCTCATTGGCTGCCCACAGTGAAATTATTTATATTGTTATTTCCTCATCCAAATTACAAGGATTGTAAAGAAGCTTCAGAAATTCAGAGTAATCAGTGCTTTGACGGCACAAATCCTGCAGCTGATGCACAGGTGGAAGACCCACTGTCTCAACTGAGAGTTTTGCCAGCCCAAAGACTGCAGAAAAAAATTGGTCCCCGAGTGTTTTGTACCAATTTTTCTCTTGTTATTTTCTTCAGTGGTTAATGGAAAGTGAGGACAAGTGGAGATCATTTAAAAATGATCTTTCAGGCCTCTCCACGGGTTTATAGCCAGGACCTATTTAGAGAACCATAAAGCTGTAAGGGGCCTATAACTTTACCGTATAGTCCACATGCTTCTTAGGAAAATGAAAAACCTTTACATTCACACCCTGCTTGTTTTGCCATCTCTCCCTCTCCTTCCAAACAGACCCACGCATGTACGCAGGGGCTGCTGGAACCGCTAATTGAATTCACTCTTGTGAAAGCGTTAACAAATTGTAAGTGACCTTTTATACAAATGTCAAAGTCAAGAATTCACCACTAACTGCACATCCCTCTTCTGCCATTCACCGTTATGCAAAACCCACAAACAATTAAAAGAAATAACAAAGAGCCCAGCGGCCCTCTTTCCTAATTAGCTGCAGGAGGCGATGCTTGGGAGTGTGGCTAAGTGCTTCAATTACCTCGGCCCTCCCCGCTGCCCTTGTTAGAAGAGACAGGTCCACTGGCCAAAGGGGAACAATTAAGGCAAGGCAGAGCCAGGCAGTTTGCAGGGGGATGTCGGGGCCACGCCGGCTCTCGCACAAGGGCCAGAGCTGTAATCATGCCCCAGATTCCTGCTGGGCTACACAGAGACAAATTAATGGTAGATAGATTGCTAGCTCCAGCCCATCAGTAACGAGGGAGGAAGGGAGACAATATAGCAGTACAAGGGAGCTGTAATCAGAGTTTTCCTGTGCTATCAGCCCCCTCTCAGGGCAGGGGGACCTAAGCATTAATGCCTTACTACTGCTCGTGTCGGCTGTACCCCAAAGCCCTGAGCAGAATCACAGACTCCAGTTTGTGCTTTATTTGCTGAAGATAACGTGCACTGGCTGCAACAAGAAGCCCCACACTCCAGAGATGCCGGAGACCAGACTGGTTCCCAATGAGAAACCAACCTGAGCTGATGGGGGAGCCAGTTCTGCTGACAAGCCAGGGGAAGATCTTTTTATGGACACTACTACCACAGGAGAAATCTTTCCCATCCTGAAGCACACAAGAAAGGAATACAAAGGTGGTGCCCTCTGCAGCACTGAGTCCACAACCCTGTGGACTCAAGGCTCTGAAGACAGATCCTGGCAGTGCAGCAGAAGCAAATAATCTTAGGTGGAACGACACCAAAAAGGACTGATCCACCCCCAAAACTTCATTAACCTCTCAAGAAAGAGTTAAAGTTTCAGGATAGAGGCAGGGGTGTTGCAACATGGTGTGAAAACACCAATTATATGATTTATCTGTTGCATAGGCACCCGTGCAGGGCCAGATCCTGCTGCCACTAAGCTGACATTGAAATTGGAGCAATGTTTTCAGTGCAGCCACCAGGCAGTTGATGCCCACGCGTGCCTTCTACTCGCTGCCAGACCCTGTCCTGACCAGCAGCAGGAAGAGTGCCGTGGGAGCCTCTGCACTGGCTGGAGAGCTACCCAGAAAATCCAATGACTGAAGCTCACGCTAAAAATAGTTACAAGCCCCTATGCTCTTGAATTATACTAGAAGAAAAAGCAATCAAGGCAAGTTTTCACCCTTTCACAACACAGCTTAGCAATCGAATTGACTGCACCTTTTAAGCTGGTATAAACCCCCTTCCTGAGGAAAGTCCTTTGTATCCACTTTTGCCAAGTACCTTTTTTTCCCCGTTGATAGATAAACCTTTGAAAATAAGTTTGAGGGGAGACTGACAACCTTGAAACCTCAAGAGCAGCGTGGCATTGACGGGTGCCGCTCCCTGAGCCGAGTATTATAGATAGATTTTAATTTCATTTTAACAAAATAGCTGTCTCCAGTGGAAGAAGCATCAAGAGCTAAATGAGGACCCATCTTGAGCTGAATCGCGTTGAACAGACCTCGGCACTGTCATTGATTTTCTGGGAAGAAAAAAAACGCCTCTGGCTACTAAACCAAATTAGTAGTCACTGATGACCAATTATTTTGCCCCACTGTGAACGGAGAGGCGTACTAAAATTCCAGTTTGTCAGACCCAAGGCTCTCTTCTCAAACACCTTTCAACAAGCGTGTACCGAAAGTCCCTCAGATGGTTCTGACGCCTTCCTGTTTTCGGCAACTTCTCCTTCTCCAAAGTTTTAATGAGCTGCTGCTCTGGGGATGGCCTGCCAGAAAGGGAGCCCTTCCCGGCGCGGCGGAGCACTATTTGGCATGGCACAAATCACAGCTGTCAGAATTTATACACACATACACAAAAAAGTGTCAGCCTAATGTTTGCAAATTATAATTACCATTTCTCTTGCACGTCCCTGGTGCCTTCATTTTAGATAAATCCCAGCTCTGAGGTATCAGCTGCAGAGCACTGAAGGCTCATATTGAATAGAATAGATTTAACTAGTTTGTAGCTCATTTAAGGCCTACACCGTTTTATTTTAATATTGTTAATACTTTATTAGACTTTTTAACATTGTTTTCACAGTAAAATAGCCTATTAGGAGGCTGCAGCTTCTTTTCCAAGAGATTTCTGGCAGACTAGCATACCACGTTGTATAACCGAGTTAGCAGGTGCTTGTCATTTCAGTTGAAAATAGGTCTGTACCCTGACTCTTGAAAGTAAATTAGAGAAGGAGTCTATTAAAGAGACAGGAACTGTTTCAGGGATAATAGTTTTGAAAATGTGCACAGATAAATTTTAAAATATTTAGGAAATGTCAACACAAGAAGTGGCTCCAACTATTTGACTATAAAAGGAAGCAGATGATTATTTTTTATTCCACAATTATAAATAATTTGTTGCATCCTATCAGAACTTCTTTCCCTTTCCTTTCTGTGGCAGGGTGCTTGTGCCAAAACAAGGAGATCTGAGTTACTCTAAACGAGATGGATTTTAATCCACAATAAGCATTTTCAGTGGATGCTTCCCCTGCTCTCCCTCTCCATGGCATCTACAGAAGATAACAGCAAAATCCTCCCAGTCCAGAGGAGTGACATCTGGGCAGGGTGACAAATGGAAACAGAACACACAAGCCGTTCGTTCCTGTCCTTAAGTGACACGAAGGCGAGAGGATCTTTTCCCAAAGGCCAGCTGCGAACGAGAAATACTGTCACGCTGCCAAGTGGCACTGATATTGGGGCCAAAAATCCCCATCCACTCCAACAAGATCAGCATTTGACCTACAAAGAAAAAGCCACCTCCCTGAAATTTCTCCAGTAACCTTAGTCAAGAAGTGCGTTGCCCGATATCCCCTGCTCTTCCCTGATTTCTCAGTATTTCTGTCAAAGGAGGCAGGAAAAGCCAGGTGAAGTCTCACATCCTACAGCCCCACCAGAGCTTATCTTCATAACCAAGCACACGAGTCACTCCCACCAATTTCAAAGAGGCAGTGCACGCATGTGTTGTTCCAGGCATGATTCTATACTTTGCTGGATCAGGATTTAAATGTGATTAATCACACGGCAGGGAAGGATCTCTGAAGAGCATCAACCCAAATGCATCCTTTCAAGCATTTACTTACAAGCCAGCTGTGGACTAATCAGTCACCAACTGGCTGGTCCACTGGAGATGGTAAAAGTCACCTCCATAGAGATGTGAAAACACATTCAGCTACCACGAGAATCAATAATCAAACACTACACACAAAGGCTCAATGCTTTCCTGCATCCCTCCCTGCTATTTCTGCACATCAGGAAAGCTCCTACTTTGGAGAGCAAAGAAACAGGCCAAGGAAACAAACCCATGTGCAAGGCTCACCATATTCTTATGCCAGGACTACCAAAATTTACACCACAGAATGAGGCTGGAGACCCACCCAGATGATAAGACACTCTACCAGAGGTTTGCCACGTCTTTTCTCCTTTGTAAATATTTTCCCCAGCTCTGATCTGTGTGAAATGCCACACTGAAAGAGAAGGAGCAGGAAGAAAAGAGAAGTCAAAGGGTAAATTGTTGGTGTCCCCTTTGGCACAGGGTGTCTCCAGATAACGGTCTGGAGCAGCACAGCTGATTTGTAAGCAAAGCCTTGAAGAGCCCTGCAGCATGTGATCTATGAAGCAGGAGGCCTGCAGAAGGATGTCTCCTCTGATGCGAATGCCCCCTTGGGACGTATATTGCGGCATCGCGCATCTAGGATCATTAGAAAACACGACCATAGATTAGGCTGTTTTGAAGCATGTGGTGTGCAATAATTAAGTAATAAAAGTCACCACAGGGGTGAAGGAACAAGAAACAGAAGAGTTACTGTTTGCATATGCACTGCTGGCGCCCTCCGTGATCGTCAAAGATTCTCCAGACTGCTACAAGCTGGCTGCTACCAATTTCGGACTCGCTGTGCCAAAAGCCACAAAGCACCAGCTTACTCTATGGTACATGGGAACTCTCTGCAGAAAACAACCTTCTGGTGGAGCCGGCAGCCCAGAAGCAGCCCAGGAGTTAGCCCATGTCCCCAGGGTCTTGTAGATGGTCTGATCAGGCAGGGAAAGCACTGCCTCTCTATTATGGGACCTGCTGCTGAAGACACTGCGAGCTACAAGTAGTTCAGAGCTGGGGGTGGTGCCTCCACAGTCATTGGTTGCTGCTGAGATGGGAAAAATCCCTCCACAGCAAGGTGTGCTAGGACAAGGACCAATAAAACTTGAGGTAGAGGTCCTCCATCACCTTCAAGGGTTTGCTCCTGGGAGACGAGGAAAGCAGTAGGACTGCAGCAATAAGTGATATGCTGTCCTCAAGGCAAGAGCCATGCTGCTGCCACCAGTTCTGCCTCCCATGGTGGCTGATGAAGTTAGGGGATCCTGACTTGCAAGGATTGCTCAACAATTTCAGACCGCAGCTCTGCCATGAACTGGTTAGGTTAATGCCAGCTCAGAGCAGCTGAATTGGTCGCTGGCCAACAAGCAACTACCTTTTATTTCTACTATTTTTCTAGAACCATTGTCATCTGCAGCTCCTCTCTGCTGCTGCCTCCTCCTAGCCTGAAAGCTTCCTGGTACCTTGTTTCAGGGGGCAATAAATCAAGTCTGATTTCATTCAATCCGTCATTGTGCATCTGTTGGTGGCTTCTTGATATACCACAGTAGTGATATTTCAGTAGCAAAACCAGCATTACGTTAGCAAAATAGACTTGGCACCTAGTGGTTCTTCCCAGACAGCTGCTGCGGCTGTTTCATTCTGGAGGGGATCCAGCGTTCCAGGGAGGCAATGCAAAAGCCCCGTGCTCTGCTTCTCGACATTGCCCCATTCTATGTTTTCATTAACCACCATCTGGAACTAGTGGGGAACGCTTTCCTGGAGCCATAGCAGGATCCAGAGTTGAACTGCAGTCTGTGGTGCTCCACAGCCCTTCCAGTACACCAGGGCTTGATCAAAGGTGGTGATTTGGGCCCTTATAAATGGTTCTTTATGGTTGGACTCAATGATCTGATGGGTCTTTTCCAACCTGGTGATTCTATGATTCTGCAGAGATAGGAATTGTGCCCATCCTAGGGAATACCCTAGCACAGTCCTGAGACAGGTTGTCACGAGTATCTACAGGCTGTGGTGTATTAATCACAAATGAATGTGAGTTTGAATCTTTCCTGAGAAAGAGAAAGCCTTTCCCAGTGTGCGGGTTTACTCATGTTCTCACCAGTCACACTTTCCAGAGCAGAGATGTGAATCAGCATGGGGAGGTAAAAAGGGGTATTAACCCTGTGGATTATATTGTTGTCTTTTCAATGTTTTCCAGGCCTAGCACTCCTCTTTATGACCTTCTCCAACACAAATACAAGGAGCTGTGGATGGAGCAGCAGAGAGCCCTGACAGCAGCCCTACGAATACAAAAGAAAAAGGTGATAATACTCCAGCAGTGCTCTCCCTTGCTGCACACGGCACTGATACCAGACATAACCCCTCACTGTCCTACCCCACGGTGGACGGTGACTTCTCCCAGGGGGTAAACCTCCTCCCCAACTGCTAGAAGGCTGATGAAACCTAACAAGGATGAGCTGCTTCCCAGCCAAGAGCAGCCTGACTTCAGCCAGAGCATGTCCTGTGAGAGCGAACATCACATATGCAAATCAATGTACATGGAAGTGCTCTAGGGATGAAAGAGAAGGGTTGGGTTGGGCTTTTTTAAAGTGTTTTTGTATCCGAAGATTTACAGAGTGAAGGGAGCTCTCCAGGGCAGAAGTGCTTTGGCCAAGACCTTTCAAAGGAATACACAGCTCTCCTTTTCTAGTCTCTTCATATACAGAGACCTCTTTCTAGCTACCGTCACACATCTATCTGCCTCCAGGTTACAGGTCCCCCAACTAAGCTTCTGGTATCAATTCAAATGGAGGCTCTGGCTCTCTTTGCATTGCCACAAAAGTTACAGCCCTGCTGTAACAAAGAATTACGTTTCAAATAGTCTTTGGTATTTATGTCATCCTCACCCCCAGAGCCCTGCAGACTGTCCTTTGGACAGCATCAGCTCTGCTCAGGTTACCTGTGACAGTGGACAAAACAATGGAAGAGCCAACAAATGTCCAAAGAACCATCATCAGCCCTGATCCTGGCACGGTGTGGTTGAGGCCAGCAGTTGTTAGACTGTAGCGCTGTGCTGTTAAACACACCGATATTGTAATAACATTTAAAAGCAGCCAATGACTGTTTTATTAGTTAATGGCTCAAACAGGAGTCAAGCTAATATGGTAATGACCAATTTCAATGGGCTTACTGCCATAACAAACTGTGCTTTATAGTTGAAGTGCAAGAATACAGTGTTCTTAATTAGCAGCTACGTTATGAATATACAAGCCTAGGGTGTTGGAAAGTGCATCCCTACCTTATCTATTAATGACTGATGTCTTTAATCACTAAGTTCCCTCCACCAAGTTCCCAAAGCCTACTGCCACCAATTACTAAGCAACACAAGCCTGCATCCTAGACCACAGGCCAGACAAATTCCCCAAGGTTTCATGCAGTGGCCAAATTATTCACCAGGAACCTGCACCCCCTTGTGCTGGGACTATCAAGCACTACAAGCTGCAGTTAATCAGGAGAGCAGCACACACTGTACAACCAGGAACCACCACCACGCCCCCACGGTGGAGGTGGTGGACGTGACTTTCCCAGCTGGTGATGAGCCATGGCTGTAGCTCAGAGCACAGGGCTTCTTGCAGGCAGCAGTCATCTCATGGAGATGCTGGATGAAGCAGACACTCCAAGATCTGGCAGCGGCTAATGTTTTACCTATCAGTATGTTTTAGATATCATTATTAGCTGCATGGACATGAAAACCCACCCATTTACAATCATCAGTCCAAAGTGACTTTTAGACTTGTTCATCTCTTGTGTCATGATCCGGTGGGTCTCTTCCAACCTGGTGATTCTATGATTACCAACCTGGTGTCCATAGCTGTGCAGCCATTTCAGCCCATTCCTGTTTACCTTTGGTTACAGAAGGAGAGAGCACCTGACACACGCACCACATGGCTGCGGAAACACCCACCGCCTGCGAAGGAGGAGTCCTTCTGGCACCTACCCCACTTCGAGAAGGTATGGAACACTTGATTGAACTCAAGGACACCTTCTACCCTTGCCCATGTGCCTTAATAACGCCCTTAGCACACAATAGAAGTAGACACAAGGCTCTTAACACAGACCTTCCCAAGACCCAGACCCTAGAATGATCCAGCATTGGATACATTCAAACATCAGCCCCTTTTCAGCTTCAGAGTGAGGTATGTTTTGCAGCAATAATCCCTGGAAGAGAGGCAAGAGTTGCCCAGATGAGCACGTAATGACTTGTTTTCTAACTTGTGTGCACTTTCATGAGCTTTACAAGATGAAAAGCATCTTTTTCTATCTCCCTATTAGCACTGGGGTGGACTTTGTTCTCTGCTGGTATTCCCACAACCACCATACACAAGCAGGACCATCAAACCTGCCTTTTGGTAGCCTGCCATTTTATCAGTTCTCACCATAACTAATTCAAACCACACCAGATGTTTCAAGAAGCATTTTCACCCCAAGAATTAGAGCTTTCCAGAAAGCTTCCACTCTTGGTACTTGTCTGAACTACCTGATTGACAGTATTCACCCTGAGACTGAGCAAAGGGTCTAGCCAGGTTACAGATGTGCATGACACTTGCTTTAATTGATCCAAATAAGAGCCAAGGTGAAGATTTCTTCTTTTAGCAATGGGATCTAAATATCCCCCTGAATTCATCTGTGCATCCTGCTGTGCTCTGAGGTACTTGTTTGAATTCTGTTAGCTTTGTTTGTGGTGTAAATTACAGGGAAACTTCAAGTGAAGAGCTAGGGGGCATTATAGGAAGGAAGGGAAAAGAGCTGGGCAAGGAGAATGGAAAGGAGACACCAGAAAGTCTGGAAGCACTGAAACCCTGCAGGGAGTTTACATGGCCAAAATCATATCTGGCATTGATAGATACCACTGCAAAGAGTCTCTCAGCCCTCCGCCCCAGCCCTTGTTCTGATGGGCTTATTTTTTTTCACCATGCTGTTGGTTTTTAACTGCAGTTAAAAACAACCAAGAAGCCTTATGACTTCCTGAAGCTAATTTACTTGTACAAGTTGGAGAGTTTCGACCAAGAAATGTATTTTGCACCACCTTGATGTATTCCTCTTACATCCTGTCTAAGACTGTCCGATTAGCATATGTCAGTAATCATTTATCCCCGCTGCCTGTCAGCACAGAGCTGCTGCTGCAGCTAGTGTCAGGGAAAGAACATGACCGATCGCTGTTAAACAGATTGTGTAAGTCACACGAGATACTGGGGCAAGCCTCCTCTTTAGAGCTTCTCTCACCCCAGACCTTTCCATCACTATTCATTTTTCAGCCTGTTTTTTCTTCATGCTTTCCCTTTTGTTTCATCCATGACTGTGCTTGGGTTCCTCCCCAGCCACAGCTCTCAAACCTCTGAGTCTTTTCTTCTCTCTCCCTTTCTCCTTACTCTCTTCTTTCCTTCCTTCCTTCCCAGGAGCAGCATCCAAAGGAGGAGGTACAGCTCGTTTTGCACAGACTCTGTACTTCTTTCTCATTACATTAACCTGGAAGGAGTCCCTTTCCCCAGCTGCAGATCTAACAGGCACAGCCCATCCTAGAGCTTCGATTGCGATATCTGTTGCTCTGCTGAGTTTCCATTCATGGTTTCCTCCATGGAAAAATAAGCTCTCTTGAACATCCCTAAACATTTATCCAGTTAAAAGCAGTAGCAACCCAGAAAAAGCTAATGGTTCCCAAAGACACTCAGCAGCCTCCAAACTGTGTTTTAACCATCTCTAAAATTGAGTTTTATACAGGTAGTGGTGGAATAGTCTTAAACTGGCCTAACTCTTCAACAAAATGCAGGGACTACAGGAGTCAGTCAAACCCTTTACAAGAGTGTCAAGAGCAGAGCTCCAAAGAGGTGATGAAGCTGGTTCTTGTGGTGTTTCTGACCTCGTTAAACCTTTCTTAGGTTCTTCCATGGTGATAACTATGGCTTCAAGACTCAGTGGTCTGGGAAGGCAAAGAGCAATGTAGAGAACACAGCTGCCAAGACAGTTGTAACCAAAACAGGAGGCAGCAGGAAGATGAGGTTTTGTTGCTTTAGACCCATTAAAAAAAACAACAAGGAGGAATTTTTCCTATTCCCATCCTGATCCCCAACAGAGAGCTGCAGAAACTGGGTGTGGATGTCACTGCTGGGTCTTAAACTGGGTTTTTTCTATTCTGTCCCTGCAAGACTATCTCCTGGCACCATGCAGAGAAAGTAGAAGGCATTTAAACAAACAAGCTTTGCCCTCCCTGCTAATTGCCTCTGCTTGCTCCGTGCGTTGCTCTGCTTGCTTTCTGCTGCATGACATTACACAGTCATTCAGTCAGTAAAGTATAGACAAATTTACTATATTTTCATTTGGATTTAGGTTTCAGCCCCACTGCTTTAGAATAATGGTCCACACCATTAAGCTAACCGGGTGATTTACAGGCTTTCCCATACCCTGTGATCACTCCTGCTCTGTATCTTGCTCTGGACGACCATGTGGTCTCCTGGGCCCTCCAGCTCACCGAGACAAACAGGTCACAGGGAGCCAGACTTGTCCTGATGGGCAGTTCATTAGAGAAAATCACTGAATTGGAGTATTTTTTAAGAAATAAACAAATGTTAACTCCTTACTCACCACTGCAAGATGCTTCTGCTGCCCTCCTCTTCTTCAGTCACACCCACCCACCAAAGAGCATCTGCCTTGCTCTGCATGCAGCGACATGACTTCTCAGACAATATAACTGTGACTGTGCACCAAGACTCCATTTATTTGTAAATGTGGGACTACATTCAATGGGGACTGTACTTCAGGCACCCACCTGCCCCCCAAGTTCACGGGATGCGTCGTGTCCCCGTGTTAGTCATCACTAGCATCGTGCTGACCCAGGCAGAACAGCATCCCTGGTGTCAACCAAACTCTGCAAAGGCTGTTACCACCAAAATACAGCATCCCTGCAGTCCTAGCAGTGCTATCCCAGGGTGAGACTTCACCTAACTCCATCTGACTATTTGGTAGTCACAATCCAAACGCTAAGTCAACACTGGCCACTCTGCAATACATTTCCAGAGCTCTGTCGAGTTAGTCCAGAAGGATTCTAGTAGAAACACCTCACGCAGCAGTGATGTGGGACAGAATTCACCCATGTGCCAAAATAGCTCCACGCACCACATGTCGTTGACACATCGCAGGGTTTTTCCTTTGCTCATTAGAGATTTCCAGCTTGCACAGACATGCAAGGTGGCTTTCCAGGGAGAATAATCTTGTTTACTTGACCAAATCGGGGAGGAAAGAAATTGCAGCAACTTTGGACCACACTTTTGTCAACATGCCTTCCCAAGCAGATGAAACGAGCTGCGCTCGATGCGCGATATGAATAAGCGATAAGCAATTGACGAGCAAGTGTTCGGGTACCTTGGCAAAAGACTTAATTTGCAACCTGGCACAAAATCAAAGGCTCTGTCAACGGCTGAGCGGCTCTCCTGCGTACGCCTTGCGTTACCTGGGAAAGCTCTGTCAGGTAAATTTCCACCGAAAGTAATTAGAGGAATCCCCACTGTATAAACTTTGCAGCAAAATTCTGGGCTCCAGAATTTGATTCTCACCAGGGATCCGATATCTGCTCACAGCCTGATCCTTCATCAGAATTAAGAGTGGAGGTTTAACACATACACACAAAAAATGTTCCACATTTTTTTTTAATGCCTTACCTCTATTTTTGTCTAAGGAGCTGAACTGACAAGCACAGCTCATGTAATCTTGCATCTGTTGTCTTGTCAGAAAAGCCATAGATTCTGCTTAAATAACCTAGGCTTGATACACACAGCACATGGTGGGCTGGCTTTTCAGATGCAGCATTTATCCTCCTGGGTTTGAGGGCAGCAAAACTTTATGGAGTTGGAATGTTATAAAACTTGTCTCCTGAGGCCTGAATAGTGCTTAAAGAATAAAGCAATGAGTTCAAGAGCTTCTTGTCACCATGGTACCAGCTCAAACCTCCCTTCAGATGGGATTTTAGCTGACCGAAAAAATAAACATTGGTGTCACCTGATGGCTGTTCAGTGGCTCAAGTGACATGAATTGCATCCCAGCCCCACACTGATGATCCAAAGCAGCACCACTGGCCTTCAGTGCTGACCTGCCTACAACAGAGTGCAAAAAAAAGAAAACACAAGACCCTACAGGGTTCCAAATGGGCAGAGACCAAGTTACTCTGAACACAATCCCTGCACGTCTCCACTGGGATCGCAGCAGAAACATCATCTCCTGCACCACAGCCATTCTGTGATTAAACACAGGCCCCAGTCACCGTCACTTTTTTTCTTGCAGTCACAATTTTCTTGTAGACTCTGCAGGTTTTCTTCTTTGGCCTAATAGTCAAAACACCCAGCAATGCAATTGCTGAAATTGCAGCAAAGCAAGTCCCTGGTCCAGCCTTTCCTGGTATCAGGTTGCCTGTGCCCTGGACAACCAGCATCTCCATCACACACTAACTCTGCCCTCTGTCACACTCTGCCCTTCCTCACATCTCCCTCAGACATGGCAACTCATCATTCCTCTGCCATTTTCATTGCTCTCTAACATCTCTCAACTGGCAGAAGAAAACAGCACCCTCCTTGTGCAGCCTTACAGGCTGGACCACCTCCCAGGTAGGCTTCACATACATCCAAGCCCTGGTACCCAAAGGCAGCAGAAGCAACTGTTGGCAACTGATGCCTGTTGTTGTTATGGAGATATTCACCCATGAAGGAACATATTTGAGGTGCTTGTAGCTTCGTGATTTGCAGTAGAGTGAAACCACTCTACCTGTGTTGGGTTACAGATGAGCACCTACCATAGCCTTCAGTGCTACCTACTGTTTCATACACAAAGCCACAGAAGTGCCTTTTAAATGGACTTGGGGTTTCATTCATGAGCCCGTTCTGCTTTCTGCAGGGATGCTATTTACCAACAGACAATTTAGTTTGAAGTCAGACTCTTGCCTAGCATGAAAAGGGTCAGGATTCAAACCTCAAAAATAAATGAGGTGAATATGAAAGCTTCCAGCTCTGGTCTGACCCCAGGACTCCTGCCAAAGCGGTGACACGCTGGGTTACAGCTCCAGTGGGTTAATTCACCTTTACTCACACTTGCCCAGACCAAGTGACCAGTGAACTCCAGCAAACATCTATGGCCTTTATTTTCAGCAAGCAGAAAAAGAAAATCCCAGCTCTCTATGAGGCATTAAATACAGCAGCCAAAAATTGCTGAGCACTTTTTGAAAGATTCCTGGGTTTAAAGCAAATGAAGATCATTTATCTCAGACTCCCTTGTCCTGCGTCTCCCTACGTTCTAGGAAATGGAAAGATGGGGAGAACAAAAAATCAACCCCATTTATTAAACCAGTTAATTGTGCTACTGCCAGGAAAATCCACAGCATTTGTAACTCTAATAATCCAACACACACCTCGGAGCGCAGCTCATCTTGGACAGAATAACGTCTGTTTTAAAAATACCTGCTTCTCTCTAACTTGTCATGGCATTTGTTGACAACCCTATTGAAAGGCGCTCTCAATGCAGCTGTGAAGGATCTTTCAGCACCTCTTTCTCTTTCCTAGACAGTTTTTGAAAGGGAGGGGAGGAAAAAAAAAACCATCAATACAGGGGGAAAAAGGCATCAGCAGCCAACATCACCTGGGCCCCTAGCGCACCGCCTCCAATTAAATCAAAATGGTTTGTTTTTAATGGTCTTTTACACTGACAAGTGGGCTATCATTCCAGGCCTAGAGAGCTGTCAGGGAGCCGAGGCAAATCCTCCGTTGATAATGCCCAATGCTTCCAATTAGGAGCGGAGGCCGCTCCTGGCGCACTAACGATTCCCCAGCCTCCCTCAAGGCCCCTTCGGCGTTGGCTGTTTCGTCTTCCCTCTTCCTCCGCCGCAAATTACTGACACAAAACGGAGGCGCCCCGGTGCCTCCTCACCACGCCGGGCCCCGGCCCTGTTGGATTTAATGAGGCGATGGAAGTTTTCGCGGATCTTTCGCTAAATTCTTTTCTTGTTTGACAGCTGCTTGAGTGTTGACCTTATAAAAGATTTAGTGTTTCTCATTATTTTCTGTCAAGATTTACAAGCGCTAGCTTCACGGAAATCATTTGCATCTCGATGTGCACGCGCACGCGTGGTTTTAGTCTGTACGGGGATGCTCGGTGCCGCGTGCGTCAATGCGTACACCCTACCCCTCTCCGTATTGTGTATTTTATCCCCCCCCCAAAATAGCTACAAACATGGAACTGTTGTTTTCTGTTGTTTTGGAGAGGAAAAAAAAAACATGATAGGACTTAAAAGGCCCAGGATTTGTTAGACTCCTGTAAATGAGGGAGGTTTTGAAAAAGGAAGAGAGATTGGCTTCCTGTAAAGGGAGCTCAAGAAAGTGTTTTGTCACCCACTAAAAGGATTCAGTCAAATGGGTGATGGAAAAACTAGGCTGAGTCTAGGGGCGGCTTTGTTTTTAAAGTGAAAAATAGTACAAGGCTGGGAAGCTGCCTTTGAGCAGGCAGGCAGAGCCAGGTGGGTGTTGCGAGAGGAGCAGGTACAGCCGCATCTTCCTGCAGCCAAGCAGGGATTCTTCCAGGGCAGGAGAGCCTGGTGTGGTTTATTGCTTTCTTCACCCCTTTCCATGGGTTCAGCCTCTACACCTCTCAAACTCCAGCTACATCAGTTAAAACTCTCCCCACCCCACCCTCCTAGGGTGACTCTCATTTACCTTTCCCCCAGAAGCTAACCTTAACCACCAAAGGTGCTGCAGTGCTCGCACACACCCACCTCAGTGTCAACAAGCACAACACCAACAACTCCCACAAACCCACAGTCTGAGGTACATGCTCTGCTGCCATCAGGGGAGTTCTGCCAATCTGCATCAGCTCAGCTCTGTCTTCCCTGTCCCACCTTAGCTTTCCTGCATCTCATGTGCACTTTCTTAGCCCTCCCTTAAGAGACCTGCTTCTGCTTGCCACACACATATGGGTCTACTAATGCTAGCTGAGTAATTATTTACAGTCATCCAATTTAAAACATGATCATAACTCAGAAAATCAAATGAAAATAACCCCCAAATACATATTTCAGTTTTTGGGGTTATAAGGGTTATTTTATTGCCCCTCTAGCCCCTTGAAGCAAGCACTGATATTACAGCATCCCAGCTGCAAGTCTCCTGTAGGTTGTCAGCTACAAATGCTATGAATAACAGCAAACATTGTTTCTTATCAGCAGCTGAAAACCATTGCAGCTCCATCATCCTGCAAGGAAAACCACTCAGCTTGTGCCTACAAACCATATTCCTGCTGCAGCCAATGCTCCAAATCCATGATTCAGCCAAAGTCCTGGTATAACAGCCCGTAGCCACATCACAGTAATGGTAAAGATCATCAGCCGTCTCTAGAGGAAGAACCTCTGGGTTCATCTTTTAAAATATGAATTAGAAGAATCAGAGATGAGGATTCATCGTTGGCATTGACTTCTCAACACCAGTCTTTGTCATAATAAGACCTTTGACCTAAGGACACCCTTATCCTGACTCTAATTACTGGCCTGGGACCAATCCATACTTCTCAACTGTCCCTCATTATGAGAGGAGTTCCTCATTTTTTAAACTAGCACTTGTCCCTTGTCCTACACCTGGTGCTTCCCACTTGCTTACACTCAGGGCAGAAGCTGGCATCCCTCACAACTTTGTCAAGGACTCTGCTAATTTTAATTACTGCCATTTGTGGCCCAGTGCGACATTTCTCACCTAGGGGCTTTGTACCGAGACTGTTGTGAATAAACTGCTGTTTCCTCCCAGGCAGAACTTTCCCTCTGCCCAGTTCCCAGTGCTGATGAACAAGGGGCATAACAGGAAAGGCAGAGGCACTTTCAAGAGTAGCAGTTCAGCTGTCCTTATCTGCAGGCGCTGGGTTTTTCTAACAATCCCAGCTCCCAGGAAAAAATCTCCTGCATCATTAATGGGAGGTTAGAGTTGGCCGGGCTGGAGATCCTCTCTGCCACTATCCAGGGGCTGCCCACCTACTTTAACAACCCTTGGTTCTGCCTCCCCCACCTTTCCCTCTGGGAGAGGGGATATGTCACTGCTGCAGCTTGTGAGAAAGCAAAAACATCCAACATCCAGAAACAACTGTCTGAAGTTAGGCACTCAAATGCATATTTAAGTACCTGAACGCCTTTCCTCTAGAGAGGGGGAATAGCTAAATACGCTTTGTTTGTCTTGATTAATGAGATCACTAGCAAGCTTTTCAGGGCAAAGACTGCTCTCTATTTTTACATATGCAAAACCTGACATCCAGCCAGCCTGAGCAGGGTGGGGGAAGTGGGAGGCAGCTCTGCACATCCGCACAAGGCAGATTTATGGCACAAGGAATTGTGTTGGGGCGCGGTGGCCCCCCATGGTAAACCAACCCCATATGTGAAGACACTCATCTCAGTAACTCTGCATCTACTGTACAGGTTTGCCATATACAGCTGTGTGTAAACCCTCTGCTCACCCTCTAAAGGGCCCTGGGACTTTTCTCCCCCAGGTTACTTTCGTTTATTTGTTATGGGCATTTGTTCATCCCTTCCCCACCTCAATGATGATTCCTAAGGAGAGACTGCTCATGTGTTTGTTGAGTAGGTCATACAAGAGTCCTTGACCCCAAGAGGATCTTCTCTGGGACCTCTCAGCCCATCCTGAGCCTTTCAGTGAAACACAAAAGTCCCGTGTTGGTAGAAAACAAGTCATTTATTTTGGGGTCCAACTTAAGGTATGCCAGCATCTGAAAGTACCAGACATCTTTGTTCGGAGAGCGTCAAGAACTTGTTACTAGAGCAGACTAAAAACCTCCTGAAGTCAATCAGAAAACTAGTCTTCATTTTAAACAGGTTAAGTGTTTAACTTCAGCTGGAGCAACATCTCCCAGACAGAGGAACCTTTGCACTAATCTGCAGTCTCTTCCCTGTTTGTGCTGCAACCTATTTTCTTTGGCCTGCTGCTCACTGTAACCAATCATTTATCTGCTGCTTCCATTATAGGTTGGGCCTCATCTCAGTACTTTTCCAGACCGTGGTGCTCGTAAAAAGGCATTCAGTGCCTCTCATGGAGAAGTGCCTGCAAGACCTGGTCCCCCTTCCCTAGAGCATCCACACAGCAAGGACCACAGCACTGTGCTGAGCACCACAGCCCTTTGACCCTGCGATAGCCGTAGGTTTATAGGCTTTTTCTCTGGTTTTACAAAGTTATGCTAAGAAGTTATACAGCCAAATAAATCCTAAATATGAAAAGAATGATTCTGTTCATTGCTTCGCGCCAGATGCGCAGCACCTCACTCGGTCTGATCACCACAACTCTCATCATGCTCAAGGTAACAACACTCACAACCAGAAACAGGGCAGCGTATGCACCAGTACGGCCCTAGAGGGAAAGTGAGACAATCTCTTTCACCATCTGCTCTGAACAAATATATTAAATACCACTATATCCCAGTCCATATCAAGTCCATAATATCTCATAATCCATCAGTCCTTCTTATTTCTTTGCCAAATAAGCTTCTCATCGCTGCCTGACCCGGCAAAGCCCTTGCCTGTGTGAAGGCATCCGAACACCTGCTTTAAGCTCTCTGCCAAAGTGGGGCTGCACAGCAATGCCTTCACCTGAAGAAGGCTCCAGCCAGTTCCAGACTTGCCCTCAGACAGCTGCTGGTGTTTGGTGTCCCTCAGGACCTCTCCAAGCAGCTGCTGAACAAGCTCAAACTCTACCAACTCAACATCACAGCACCCAAACCCCAGCTTGGCCACCAACAGGGGACAGCAGAGGCTCAGACAGGTACCAACATTTAAAATCCACCTCCTCCCAACAGGACACCACCTTAAGAAAGTACCACTTGATAACAACCGTGATTAACTCTGCTCCTCCAAGATTTCTAGGGAAATAGTTAACTACTCCTATGTAGTCTGCCTCTCATATGTACTCTTATAGCTCAGACTGTACCAGAAAACATTTAATTCCAATGTCAGATTTTAGGTTTCATATTCATCATCTTGTTGGCAGTCAGAAAGCTCAAGTGCGTTCACCCTAGGAACGTGCTCTGAGAGGGGAGATCTGCTTTCCTGGGCAGCCCCAGCTGCATCCGTAGCTCAGGAAGGGGCCGGTAACAAGCACTTCAGAGGGAGTGGTTGCACCTCAGCATGATTTTGCCCAGCACACCTTAGCACCAGCCAAAGCCCAGTCCTCCCACACAGCCCCACGGGCAGCCAAGGGATAAAAAGAAGCCATGCCAAGCCCAGGGCTTGTCCCCCATCGGATTTCCAGCCAAACTTTGAAACCCAAACCAAAAAGAGCAGAACACTTCATAACGTTAAACTGCATTGCTCAAGACACAGGAACAAAGTAAACTGCAGGGGCAGCTTTTCTTACCCCTCCCAGGCCAAGGGAAGCTCCACACAAGCTGCTCCAGCATTTCCCACATCCCCTCCTTAGGGACAGCTTGTGTCTCAACCTGCCTCTTATATTAGGAAGCAGCTGTAGCAAACTCCACCCTGCCCACACCTGAACTGAGGGAGGAAAGAAACCAACTGCTCCCCACTGGGCAAATCCCAGTATACAGTTCCCTCTCTTTAGTACAACTTCTTAAGTAAAATCCATCTAAAATAAGTAGGAGGGTAACGGTTGGGTTGCCATGCTAGGATTGTAACCTGAGACCTTCCCCACCTCCCCAGGGAGGGGAAAAGCCAGGCCTTAAATGATTTGTCTTGCTAAAAATGACACCATTTAAGAGTATGTGAGGAACCCAGGCACGAGGTTTGCTCTGCTGCCTGGCAGAAGCCACGTCCAGCCCTTGGTCAGGCTACAGCATCTGTGCCCACCTGCAGCAACCGCCCAGCTCCTTGGCATGTGCGGAGGGAAGGAAGCATCTCCAAGGAGTCCTGCATCCCTGCAGCGATCCCAACGTCCCGAGTCCTACAGCTCGTGTGGGGCAGGGAAAAGCCCCCGTGGCCCCAGCCGGGCAGCCTCGTCCCGTCCCCCAGGGGCCACTCGGGGCTCGTCCTGTTGCTGGGAAGCCCCGAGCCGCAAGCCGGGTGCCCCCTGCCCGCTCCCCGAGCCCCGCGGAGCCCGCTGCGGGGTCCCGACCCCCGCGCAGCCCCGGCCGCAGGGCGCTCCTTGTCCTGCAGTGACACCCACCGGTAACGGGGATGGCAGCGCTGCTGCCGGCTCCCCGCCGCGACCCTCCTTTCTGCCTTTCTCCCCTCCATCCCGAGCCGCCCTGCCCTCCTTTCTCCCCCACGGAGATGCTCAATTCGTTACCGGAGGGTCCCACCGAAGCCAGTCGCTGCTGAGCATCCCCCTCTGCACAGCTGTTCCGAGCACCCAGCTTGGGTTCAGAGAGAAATTCGGTATAACAGAGCCTCCAGGGATTTTCCTCCCTAAGCCAGACCCCTTCAGGATGCTACAGTTGCTGCCACAGCTCAGCAGCCTGGGCTGCTTAGCTCCTGGTCCAGTTGTGGAGGGAACATCTCCCAGCCTCGTCAGGGCTCTCCCCACTCCCCAAGCCTCTGAGAACCCCTGGAGTCAATCCTGTCCCACAGCCACTGGGCCAAACCTGCGCTTGCAACTGGTGCTGGGAGAGCTTGTCTCTGCCCATCAGCAGCACGGGGTGAGGTGAGACGCAGAGTAGATGCAAAGCGCTCCAAGTCCTAGAGCCAACTCTTGGGTGCAACTAGGGCTCATGAGATGATGACTGGAAATCCAACTACCATCAGGGGCCTCTTCTTGTCTGGTGCATGCCCGTGTATTCGAGAACAGGAGCAGACTCAGAAATGAGATTTAAGGACAGACATGCCCAGGGAAGGCAGTACACACTGCTCAATGGTCTGTATGTGGGATTTCCTACCTGTGCTGGGAGCCACAGACAAATATTTGGACCTCACTTGCACAGTGATGTAGGGGGACACCACAAAGGGGCACGTTTCTGCCTTGGGGAGTCTTGTTCTGAATCAACTTAATAATAATAATAATAATTCCTATTATTCTGCCACACTGACACTAGAATATGAACTACAAATGTGGCCCAGGAGTGACCATCTCTGTCCCCAGGACCTTGTCTGCGGATGGCACAATACAGTGTCTCCCTAGCAATGAGGTTTGGACACACTCCCATCCACCAAAAATCTTGCACGGCATCAGAGAGTGGGTTCTGATCTGGAAACTTCCTTGTGGTTGTTTGAAGGCAGATGCTTTATTCAAGAGAAAGAAATACAGCAGCAGACCCACCAGCCCAAAGATGTCCCTGCACAGCTGATCCAAATCCTGATTCCAAACCCAATCCCAGCCCTGCTCCCTTTTCCAGCCCCATTCCTGGTCCCAAACACAACCTCAGAGCTAGTCCTGATCCTAGTCCCAATCTCTACCTCAAGCAAGATCTACTGGTTGTACAGAGAGGCTGTCAGAGCCCAGGAGCCAGCAGAATCACACTGCAAAAAGCTGGGATATCCCATTGGGGTCTCTGCCCCATTTCTTACTGGGACCAGTTCCCACACATCTGTTGCTCTGGTCCAGCATGGGAATGCCCAGTCTGATGCTTGGCCCAGCCTGGGGGGGCCAAAGCCGCAAAACTGACCCCCAGCAGACCAGGAGCCTTCAGCCTGACCCCCAGTCCCTGGCACTGGGGCAGCATCGCTGTGCTGGGAGGGAGACAGGACAGAGCAGCAGCAGGGATTCCTCACCCAGGGACAGAATTGTAGAATCACTAGATTGGAAAAGACCTTCGAGATCAGCCAACCCAACCGTACCTGTCCAGTACTAAACCAGAGAAGAGCAACGAAGCTGGTGAGGGGGCTGGAGAACAGGCCTTATGAGGAACGGCTGAGAGAGCTGGGGGTGTTTAGCCTGGAGAAGAGGAGGCTGAGGGGAGACCTCATTGCTCTCTCCAACTACCTGAAAGGAGGTTGTGGAGAGGAGGGAGCTGGGCTCTTCTCCCAAGTGACAGGGGACAGGATGAGAGGGAATGGCCTCAAGCTCCACCAGGGGAGGTTTAGGCTGAACGTTAGGCAAAAATTTTTCACAGAAAGGGTCATTGGGCACTGTCAGAGGCTGCCCAGGGAGGGGATTGATTCACCTTCCCTGGAGGGGTTTAAGGGACGGGTGGACGAGGTGCTGAGGGACATGGTTTAGTGATTGATGGGAATGGTTGGACTCGATGATCCGGTGGGTCTCTTCCAACCTGGTGATTCTATGATTCTATATCCCTAAGCAGACAGGGAGGACACGCAGCCTCCTGCGTCGGGCGTTTCACGCACCAGAGTGGGGGCAGGCTGGGACTGGAGCTGATGCTGATTTTGTCCCTGGACTTCTCCCTCCTCTAAGGCTTCTTTTGTTCTCCTGCCCCGATCGCAGCCGGGCCAAGGGCAGGGGGTGCGGGGGGCCCTGCCTGAGCCGCTGCCCGACAGCTGGCAGCCGGGCTGCCCGGGGTGGGGGGAGCTCTCCCCTCGCCCATCGCCTCCAAGCTGCCGGCCAAGGGCGGCTTTGGAAGAGGGACAAGATGCAGCTGCCTGGCCGGGAAGGTGGGAAACGGAGGAAAACGAGTATTTGAGAAATAACCAGCGGCATCGGTTTAAATCGGCGCAGCTTCACGCTCCCGGCTGTGGACGATTTTCCTCATCTCCGCGGCGAAGGGTCGACCCCCTAAATAAACCCTGGAGGAAGCAGGAGCCGGTGTGACCGGGAAGAAGGTGGGAAACCTGCGAGAGACGGTTCCTCTCCAGCCCGGGAGATCAACATCCCCAAAACTCCGCGACGGGGCGGGAGGGAGGAGAGTTTCTCCGAGAGAAACGGGCAGGGAGGGCTGGAACCATCGAGGTTTTATTTAAAACGGGATCGACGGGAGGGAAAATTCTCCCTGAGCGCCGTCCCTTCCCAGTTGCACCAGTAGGTACCGCCGCTGGGCTCTGGGAGAGGGGGGAGAGCGGCCCCGGCTCCGCCGCTTCGGGCTGGGGGAGATGCTCGGCGGCCCCGTCCGCTCGTTCGTAACCGATTTCGAGGGGATTCAACGAAATTCGCAGCTCCGAGGCTCATCTGGGGCTTAGAGCTGCTGCTTCTGCGCTGTGGCTTTGGGGAGGGCTTCGGTGCTTTTCCTTTTCTTTTTACCTATTATTATTATTTATTATTATTATTATTAACGCCCAGCAAAACTTTCCCTGCTCGGGAGGGACCAGCAGCTCGGCTAATTGCGGGGGGAGGTGAACGGAAAGCAGGAACCCTTCGACATCCCCCCCTTCCCCGCGGCTAATCACCCCATTACGAGCCCCATCAGCCGGATAATGACAGCAAAAGAGGGCGGAAACCGCCCGGAAAGCGCGGGGATCCTGGCTGCAATTAATTCCCGTTAATCAACCTACACAAGGTGTCGCCGCCCGGGGGGTGACACCCCCCAAAACGCCTCGCGGCCAATGGGCGCGTTCACACGGGGTGGAGGGGAGCTGGGAAGGTGTGTGGGGGGGGGCGGTTGGGGTCCCCGAGCTGGAGTGGCACAAGTTCATTTTTTTATCCCCATTTCTCTCCCTCTTCCCCCCCCACCTCATCCCACCCCCCCCCCATCATCCCACCCCCCCCTCCAAGCGGGGTTCCCGCCGCTGTCCGAGGTGCTGAAGGCTCCGGAGTGACTCCGGCGCGCTCCCCGCCTCCCCAGCGAGCGCTGTCCGAGGTGCTGAAGGCTCCGGAGTGACTCCGGTGTGTCTGTGTGTCCGTCCGTCCCCCCACGCCCCTCGGCGCTGTCCGAGGCGCTGGTGGGGAAAGGGGGGGGGGCCCGCGGCAGCCCGACGTCTGGCCACCCCCTCCGCCCTCCCCTCGCCCTTCCCCATCGATTTCTGGATCATTAAGTGGTTAAGGCGCTGCGAAGCTTCACTATCGATCGCTGCCTCCCCACCTCCGGCTGCGAGACCCCGGGCTGCCCCCCAGCCCCGGGCGAGGGTGGGGTGGCTGGGGAAGGGACCGGGACCCCGGGTGAGGTTGGGGTCCGTCCCCATCACACACACCCCTTGGCGGCCAAAGTTTGACTCTGCCTCCCTCTCCCCCCCCCTTCTCCTGTCTGTCTGTCTGTCTGTGAGCGCAGCTGGGCGCGATGCTGAAGACTGAGCAGCCCTGGATCTAACGTCTCGGAAAGCCTCGCAGCGATTGTTGCCCGGATCCCAGGCTGAACTTTGCTCTTTTTATTTTTAATTTTACCTTTTTTATTTTTTTTTTGTTGTTGTTGTTGTTATTGTTAATTCTCATTCCTAAACCGCTCCCGCCGCCGATGCCCGTGTGAACGCCGGCGCTTCTCGGGGGCCATGGAGGGCTCCACCGGCTTTGGGATCGACTCCATCCTCTCCCACCGAGCCGGCAGCCCCGCCGGGCCCAAGGGGGACCCGCTGGAGCTCAGTCCCCGCTCCGAGGGCAGCAGCGGGTGCCCCTCGCCCCGCTCCCCGGGCCGCGAGTGCCTGGAGGCGGCGGGGCCGCGGCCGAGCCTGGATGCGCATCATCTGCAGCCGGTGTCGGCTCCTTCCCAGTCCCGGACCGTCACCTCCTCGTTCCTCATCAGAGACATCCTGGCCGACTGCAAACCCCTGGCCGCCTGCGCTCCTTATTCCAGCACCAATGGACCTCACGGCGGGCAGGAGCCGGCGGGCAGGATCCCCACCAAACCGGGCGAGGACTTTAGGGAGAAAATGGAAAAAAACACCAGCGGCTCCTCCTCGGACTCGGAGTACAAAGGTAAGAGCCGCTGGGCTTCGCACGGCGCGGGGGAAAAGGACCCGCAGCCTCTCCGGAGGCACCGAAGTGCTGAGGGACATGGGTTAGTGTTTGATAGGAACGGTTGGACTCGATGATCCGGTGGGTCTCTTCCAACCTGGTGGTTCTCTGATTCTACGAAGCTGCTCTGAGCGCCCCGAGTTTGGCTGCGCGATGCGGGGATGGGGGGGGGGCGGCACCGCTGGGCCCCGAAATGACAGCGGGGGCGGCACCAACTTAGGGAAAGTTGGGGGTTCGGTGGGGTTCGACCCCCTCGAAGGGGCTGGGGCCATGGGTGCTTTCTCCGAAGGCTCCCAGGGATCCAGCGGCGCTGATTCCGCAGGGAAGATGCGGCTGTTTCGTTTCTACCCGCGGGGGAAAGCGAGAGGAGAACCGGGGGGGGGGACAGGTTTCTGCTTGGAAAAACAACAAACCCAACCCGAATAATAATAAAATAAGAGCGAATTTTCCGGGTATTTCCCTTGCTCCGTTGAGAAACGAACGAGAAAGTCGGCGGGGGTTGATTCGATTTGTGTTATTCCCATTATTAATTGGGAGATGGTTTTAACAACGAGCACAGCAGCCCCGGGCTGGGGGCTCCTGGTCCCCCCGCACCTTTCCCGGCTTCTCCTTGCGGGGGGGACACGGGGGCAGCCGGGGGGTGGGGCTGGGGTCGGTTCTCCCCCCTCCTTGAGCAGTTCATCTGCCTTTTCCCATCACCCCTGCAAAAACTTTGACTCGGAAAAAAATTGTTTGCCGGGTTTATGAGAGCAGAGGGGGAAGGAATCCGGCTAGGGGGGAGAGAAAAAAAAAGGAGGTGATGGCACCTTACACCGCTGGATTTGAGGGGGGCTGGTGGGAAAGAGGGGGACCCAGCATCACGGGAGGGAATTTCGCTCTGAGCCAGCGGCGAAGCCCCGAGGTTGGAAGCGACCCGGGAGCAAGGCTGGGATCGACCTCCCCGTTTCCCAGCGCCGGGATCGAAAGCAGCCGCGATTCCTACTTTGAGGTTTTGTTTTCCCCTCCTACACCCCCCTCGTAATTCCTTCAGCTTTTCTCCTCTTTCTCCAAATCGCTGAGAGGCGAAAGAAGAGGAGGAGGAGGAGGAGAAGCGCAGGTTCCCCGTGTCCCCCTGAGCCTGCGGAGCCCCCGGGCTGGGACGGGAGAGCTACCCAGCCCCTATCACCGGGTAGCTGCGGTAAAAAAAGCTGCTTAAATCCTCTAAACATCCTCTAAATCGGGGGGAAACGCTGCTTAAATCGGTGAAAAACATCCTATCAATCGGGAGGGAAACATCACTTAAATCGGAAGGGAAACACTGTTTAAACGGGGGGAAAACATCACTTAAATAGGGGGAAAACATCACTTAAATAGGAGGAAAACACCAATATAAATGGGAGAAAACACAGTTTAAATGAGGAGAAACCCACATCTTAAATGATGCTAAAATCACCGCGCAGATGAGGTTTAAAACATCGCTTCAGTAGGGAGCGGGTGAAGGGATGGCTCCCAAAGCATCCTTTTTTTTTTTCCTGCTTTAAACAACATTTCCTCCAGCAAAACGGCGCTGATTGACCCCGCAAAGGGGATGCGGGGCCGGGCCTGACCCGCAGAGGCGGTGGTAGATTCCAAAATGCCAAAAAAACCCGAAATATATATATTTATAAATATATATATATAGGTTTTTAAGTTAAGAGGAGCCTGGGAAAGAGACGGAGGCGGCCGGGGAAGCCTCCAAACAGCCCTTTGGAGAGCAGGAACTTTTTAGGAGCTCAGCATCATCCCGGGAGGGGTTTTCATCCTCGGGATGCGGGAGGACAGACTCAGCTTTCCCCCCTCGGTAAAACTCCACAAAAAGTTGGGGCCTTTCCCTGGAAGGGGAGCCGGTTCCCGGTGTTCCAGGCTCTTCCCGGCCAGAGCCGGGGGTTCTGCTTGAAGGATTTCGCTCCCCGGTGGCTCAATTAACCGGATTATTGTCTTCCTACGGAGAGAAATCAGCTCCAGCCCTGTCCCTGCTAAACCCAGCAAATTTAACATAAATCCTTGTAAAAAGAAATCCAAACGCCGCCAATTTGTATAAAGTGAGCTTTTTTTTTTTTTTTTTTGCTACATAATCTCCTCCAGGAGGGTGGAGAAGGCGAGAATAAACGCTGATTTTAATTTTTTTTCTTTTATTTTTTTTCCCCCCTTTCTTTTTCTTTTTTCTACTCGGATTTTTTCCCATCCCCTACTAATATTTCGAGGTGTAAATCCCCGCGTCGCTCCGCCGGTGCAACGAACGCCTCCAGCCCGCTTCGTTCAGCATCTTTTAAGACGAACGAGGGCAAAGGCACCGGCTTGAGCAGCTCGATCCCCGAATTTCGTTGTGGTCTTGGAGAGAGCGAGGTTTGCTCCGTGCCCCGGGGGTGGGGGAAGGAGGTTTCTCTGTGGAGGGGAAGAAGCAGCAACACGGCAGCTACTTTCCCCTCCAGAAAGCTGGGCTCGAGATTTTTAGTTTGGGTTTGGGTTGGGTTTAAAAAATTAAAATAATTTAAAAAACAAAAAAAAAGCCCAAACAAAAAAAAATAAAAATAAAAAAAAATAAGAAGAAGAAAAAGGAGAAAGAGGGGAAAAACGTGAAGGGAAAAGTATCCAAGGATGGAGAAGGCTGTTGGGTTTTGGTGAATAAACCCAGTGCAGGACCCTGCCCCGTGAAAAATTGGGGGGATGCGGGGCTTTTGGGGGGCTCCCCGCAGCAAAACCCGCAGCTCCAGCCCCGTGGGATGGGGAAAGGCCGGGCTGGGAACATCCCTGAGCCCCCATGAGTAGCCTAGGGGTAAAAATTAGGGGGTTGTAGAGCAAATACGCGCTGAACCCCACTCCGGCTAGCGGCTGCGGGGGGGTAACCCCCTTGCTGAGGGTGTTACCCTTCTCTTCGTGCCCTGACTGGGTTTTTTTCCTTCCCTCTCGCCCCAGTGAAGGAAGAAGGGGACCGAGAGATCTCCAGCTCCCGGGACAGCCCCCCGGTGCGGCTGAAAAAGCCTCGCAAAGCCCGCACCGCCTTCACGGACCATCAACTGGCCCAGCTGGAGCGCAGCTTCGAGAGGCAAAAGTACCTGAGCGTGCAGGACAGGATGGAGCTGGCCGCCTCCCTCAACCTCACCGACACGCAGGTCAAAACGTGGTACCAGAACAGAAGGTAAAAAAAAAAAAAAATTTTATATATATATATAAACCCCACACCGACCCGTCCTGCCTCTCTCTCTCCGGGCTCCGCACCCCCAAACCGGGCACCCCCCATCCCTCCCTCCACCTGGGATTGACTGGATCCCAGAAGGAGCTTTTATGCCAAAATAAAGGGGGAAAAAAGCGATGCTAAGTCAGGTTTAGGGGGTACAATCCATGCCCCCCAGCCCCAGCAAGGATGGGAGACAAGACCGTGCTTCCAGCTAAACACAAGAGCGTACGCATCGTTCCATTAATAATAGATCCCAATTACTGCTTTGGGCATCAATAATTAACACCCTTTACAGTAATTACACAATTATTATTATGATGAATAATTTACTGCTGGAAATAGGTTTAGCGCTTCAGCGACAAATCTGGAAAAGGGCTGGAGAGCCGGGATGGCTTCACTGGATTTATCCGAGCATCCCTGGCCCCGAGCGCTGTCACCACCATAGAACGAGGGTCCCCTCGCCCCCCTCGAGGTTTTAATTCTTCCGAATTCCCATCCCCGTCTGCAAAGACCCGCGATTTATCAACGCGTTGGGAGTTTGGAGGAGTTGAGGGGCGGCGGGAGCCAAATTCTCTCCCCAAATCCCTCCCGTAAGGATGTGCTGGAGCTGGGTCGGTGGTTTCAGCCCCGTGAGCGATTTTTTGGGGGCTTCTCCCTGCGGTCAGGGGCATCCACATCCCCACACACCTCTATATCTGCATAGATAGATAGATAGATAGATAGATAGATAGATAGATAGATAGATACCCCACAAACGAATACCCAGGGATGCTGCCCCACGCGTGTCCCATTGCGGGACCCCCGCAGCTGTCCCCGTATCCCACAGGGATCCCAGCCCGGGAAGGGGGTCCCGGAGTCCCGGGAAGGGGGTCGTGGTGCCCCCCGTGCCGTAGGCTGCATCCCCGCTCGGCTGAGCATCCCTGCTCAGCATCCCTGCTCAGCAGAGCATCCCCACGCCGCTCACAGCACCCCACGCGGGGTTCCCCGCCGGCAAGCTGGAATTTACACCCCAAAAAGGGACTAAATTGATCTGTATCCACGAGGGATTGTCACCCCGTCCCCGGATTCCAGTCGAGCTCCGGCTCCGGTGACCCCCGGAGGCTTCGTGGGTGATAACGGCGGGGAGATAAGCCCCCTCCCCCGGTACCGGGGGGGTCTGTCCCCCCTCCCCGGGCTGTTCCCATCCCATCCCATCCCATCCCATCCCATCCCATCCCATCCCATCCCATCCCATCCCATCCCTTCTTCGCCGCCTGGGAAAGGGGATGCTCAAGGAAGGAGGGAAAGGAGGATCCGCAGAGGGGTAGGGAGCCCGGGAGCAGCTTTTGGAGCATCCCTGACCCTCTTTCTCGATTTATCCCCCCCCCACCCAGGACCAAATGGAAAAGGCAGACGGCGGTGGGTCTGGAGCTGCTGGCCGAGGCTGGGAACTACTCGGCTCTCCAGAGGATGTTCCCTTCTCCCTACTTCTACCCGCAGAGTTTGGTCTCCAACCTGGACCCCGGCGCCGCCCTCTACTTGTACCGCGGCCCCAGCGCGCCCCCCCCCCGCCCTCCAGAGACCCCTGGTACCCCGCATCCTCATCCACGGACTGCAGGGAGGCAGCGACCCCCCGCCCCCCCTGCCCCCCCTGCCCGGTGTCCTGCCCCGGGCCGCCCAGCCCCGGTGAGCCCCGGACCGACCCCCCCGGACCCCCCTCCAACACCCCCGGGCCCGGGGGGGGGGCTCCCCAAGTCTGGGGCAGAGAGCGAGCCGCAGCCTCCTGCTCATCCTCAAATATAAATATATATAAATATATATATACACACGCGAGAACCCCCCCCAGCTCCTTTTTTTAAAATATATATAAAGAATGCAAGAAGCAAAGGGGGGGGGGGGGGGGGAGGATGGAGAGCTGGCTGAGCTGCCCCCCACCCCGTGGGGATTTAACCCCCTGTACCCCCAGGGGCAGCGGAGTCACTGATGTCCCCCCATACCCTGAAGGACAGGGGGGTCCCCCCCATATCCTGAAAGACAAGGGGGTCACTGCTGTCCCCCCATATCCTGAAGGGCAGGGGGGGTCACTGCTCTCCCTCCCGTATCCTAAGGACAGGGGGGTCCCTGCTGTCTCCCCCCATACCCTAAAGGACAGGGGGGTCACTGCTGTCCCCCCGTATTGTAAGGGCAGGGGGGGTCACTGCTGTCCCCCCATAGTGTAAGGACAGGGGGGGTCCCTGCTGTCCCCCCAGCTTGGGACAGAGCGGGGAGAAGGGGCAGGGTCTGACCGCTCCGGGGGGGGGTTCTCTCTGCCTTTCCCCCCCCTCCCCAGGATTTTCTGGGGGTCCGAGTCCTCCGGAGGCTCCAGGGAGGGAGGGGGGACGGGGGGGGGGGGTCCGGGCGAGGCTTTGGGACGTCCGTAACTTAAAAAGAAAACCAACAAAAAGCGGCGAAATGTAAATACGGTGCGCAAAATGTATATGAATTATTTATTTGTGAACCCTGAGGGCGTATTTGTGTAAGTGATTCTTGTCAGTCTGTATCCCGGGGCCGGACCGGCTCGGGGGTGGGGGGGGTGGTTTGGGGGCCCCGTTCCTTTCCCCCCCCCCCCCCCGTTTTTTAAATGTGGAAATAAAACTTCTTTACAAACAAACGGGTCTCGCCTTTCTTCCCCTCCTGTTTGTTTGCTCTGCAGGCTCAGCCGCCGCCACCGAGGGAAGGGGAAAAGCAAAGAGGAGGTTTCCCACCTCCCCATTGCAGGGAGCCCCCCCCACCCCAGCCCCTACCCTGGGGCTCGGTTCCCTCTCCCAGGGGCTCGATTTCATCCCTCAGGCTCCGGCTCCCCCCTGAGACTCGATTCCTCCCCCACCTCTGGGGTCTCCGTTGCTCCCAAGGCTCTGATGCCCCCCAGACTCTGGTCTCACCCTCATCCTCTGGGTCTCTATTCCCTCGCCCATCCCTGTGGTTTCTGGTACCCCCAGGCTCCAGTGTACCCCCTCCATCCCTAGGGTCTTAGTTACCCTCCCGGGCTCTGATGCCCCCCCGGGCTCTGTGCCCACCCTCTGTCTACTTTCCCCGCCCATCCCCGCGGTCTCTGGTACCCCCCCAGATTATAGCCTCCCCGCTTCATCCCTGGGGTCTCGGTTTTACCCCCACCCGGGGCTCTGTGCCCACCCCCCCCCCCGCCCTAATTCCCATGGTCTCTGGTACCCCCCAGACTCTAGTCTCCTTCCCCATCCCTGGGGTCTCGGTTGCCTCCCCCGGGCTCTGTGCCCCCCCCCCCTCCAATTCCCCCGCCCATCCCCGTGGCCTCTGGTACCCCCCAGACTCTAGTCTCCTTCCCCATCCCTGGGGTCTCGGTTGCCCCCCCCGGGATCTGTGCCCCCTCCCCCCAATTCCCCCGCCCATCCCCGTGGTCTCTGGTCCCCCCAGTGCCGGCACGCGGGGCCGGTGTCGGGGATAAAGGGGGGGGGGGGTGGGGGGGTGATGCTGGAGGGACCCCCAGCTCGGTGGTAGCGGCGGCGCTGGTGAATTATTAACGCTAATCTTAAGTGTATAATTGCCTAAGTGCTTTAAGTGATCGCTTTGGAAAAAAAAAAAAAAGAAAAATGGCTCGTTCCCCCCCCCCACCCCCCCACTTTGCGAAGCGTCGCTCCTCCCGGCGCGGCAGCTGCTCCGGGACAGCCGGGGAGCGCCCGGCGCTGGGGGAGCCGCCAGATGGGCTGCGGCTCCCACCGGCCCCCCCCCAGCACCCCCCGGCCCCGGGGCTGCCCCGCCTGCCTGCAGCCCCCCCCCAGCCCCAGCCCCCACTGACCCTAAGGGACACCCCCAATTGTTTGCATCCCCCCAGCCTCCACTGAGCCTAACCATCCTCCCCCCTCAGCCCCCACTGACCCTAAGGGACACCCCCAATGGTTTGTATCCCCCACCCCCCAGCCCCAACTGACCCTAAGGGACACCCCCAACTGTTTGCATCCCCCCAGCCTCCACTGAGCCTAAGCATCCTCCCCCCTCAGCCCCCACTGACCCTAAGGGACACCCCCAATTGGTTACATCCCCCCTCAGCCCCCACTGACCCTAAGGGACACCCCCAATTGTTTGCATCCCCCCAGCCTCCATTGATCCTAAGCATCCTCCCCCCTCCTCAGGCCCCACTGACAGTAAGGGACACCCCCAATT
The DNA here is from genome assembly GCF_032191515.1 of Phaenicophaeus curvirostris. Classification (NCBI taxonomy): domain Eukaryota; kingdom Metazoa; phylum Chordata; class Aves; order Cuculiformes; family Cuculidae; genus Phaenicophaeus; species Phaenicophaeus curvirostris. The sequence continues at coordinate 8,688,664 of NC_091411.1, forward strand.
GTTTGCATCCCCCCCCCAGCCCCAACTGACCCTAAGGGACACCCCCAATTGCTTGCATCCCCCCCAGCCTCCACTGATCCTAAGCATCCTCCCCCCTCCTCAGCCCCCACTGACCCTAAGGGACACCCCCAATTGTTTGCATCCCCCTCCCCCCAGCCCCCACTGACCCTAAGGCTCCCCTCTTCCTCAGCACTCACTGGCCCTAAGCGCCCCCCCCTCGTCTGTTTGCATCCCCCCCCAGCACCCACTGACCTTAAGGCCCCCCCCCCAACGCCCCCAGAACCCACTGACCCTAAGGTCCCCCCTTCCCAGCCCCCACTGACCCTAAGGCTCCCCCCCATCTGCCTGCAGACCCCCTCCCCCCCAGCTCTAAGTCTCCCCCCGGCTGTCTGCACCCCTCCCCAGCCCTCACTGTCCCTCAGCCCCCACCCCCTGGCTCTAAGGGTGTCCCCCCCCTGCTCTAAGGCTCCCCCTGGCCCCTCCAGCTCCTTGTGGCTCCCCCCTTTCCTTGCAGAGCCCCTTTCCTCAGCGCCCCTCACCCCGGGAGCTTTGCCCCGGGAAGAAGAAGGTTGTATTTTTTTTTTTATTATTATATGGGGGGGGGGTTGGAATTGTCGGCTGGACCACATGCAGAACCACGCCTGGAGGAGGGAGCCCCCGGGCTTTGTGGCCAGGGCTGATCCTTTGCATGTGAATGGGGGAGTTTGGTAAATCCCCGAGTCTCTGCAGGGCCGGGAGGAGGAGGAGGAGGAGGAAGAAGGGGGGGGGTGTCGCTCCCAGCTCGAGGTTAATGAAGTGGGAAAAGAGTCTTTCAGGGAGGCCCGCAAACAACCCCCCTTCCCCGGGCAACAAACGCCCCGTCCCAAATCCTACACGGATTGACTTAAACCCAGGGGATAAGTGCTTTAAATTAATCTCATTGAATAAGAATGAGGCCAAACAAAACTCTTTAAAATCATATTAAAAATCTATCAAAGGACAACTTGCAGTGGGTGTGCTTTTCATTTTGTGAGCGCAGAGGCGAGGAGCACACAGCAACCTTCCTCCCATTTACACAGCAGGAATGGGAATCAAAGACATTCTCTAATATTTAATTGTCCTTGTAGCCAGAGCAGATTCCTCCTCTTCCATTAATGAAGTACAAGGCTTCGTTACACGTTTGTAATTGCAATATTTAAATTTGCCATTTCGCATCTGGAAGAAGCTGGAAACACCCCGGTAATAACGGGTCGGAGCCGTAACACGGTGACAAGAGTCTGGTTTGAGTTAGAAGGATGGGAAGAGAGAGCTGGGCAGAGCTCCGAGGAAACCTCTACTCTGGGAAAGAGGGAATGGTCCCACCAGGTCTGGGTGGGAATGAAAGAGAGCAGAGGGGAAGCGAGGGCTGGAGCCAGCTCCTCCAGGGGGATCTCAAGCAAGACAAGTTTCAAAATAAATCAGTTTAGGGAAGACGCCGCGCTTGCCACATGAACAGCACCTTGCGCAGGAGGATCTCAGCAGCCTCAGAAGCTGCTGGTGGACCAGCCTCCCCTCGAGCATGTGCAGGGACAGCAGTGGGACCCCACTGTCCAATCACAGAACCCACCAGGCTTGTCCTGCACCCACAGCAGCCCCTAACTGGGCTGGAAACTCCGTTCTGGAGCTTGGCACCAGATGAGTATGATCCTGGCAAGCCCTCAGGGGTGGGACAGGCTGAAATTAGATGTAGCAGTAGCAATGGCACAGTTGAGAAGGAGCATCAGTCCCATTAAGGAAACCTTTGGAGTATCACACCAGTTCTGCTCCACCAATCCCTCCCGGGGTCCAGACTCCAACAGCCAGGCTGCTGCCGGTTGGTTTCTGTCAGCTCCAGGCTCTGGATCCAAGACTCAAACCAGTTAGAGCAGCAGGTTTGCCAGAACCAAACACAATCCTGGCTCTCGAGCCCCTTCTGGGCTTTGACCCAGCTCGAGGGCCATTTCCCCCCTCCCAGCACAGCTTTAACCATGACCCCCACCCCGGGAACAGACAGCGAATGAAAGCTGCTCCTCAGAACATGCCAACACACACAAATTCAATGAAATCAGCAGAATTGTTTCTAGCTGAGGGATTTTACGGTTTCATCCGAACACCGATTATGCCAGAGTAGAAAGCCCAGAAAAACTGGTGCTTTTCCTGTCCTCTCCCCAGGCCTACAGAGAAAATAAACTATCATAAACGGAGAGGTTCTGCTGCTTTCTGTCCTGTTTAGTTAGAGGTGCCACTGAGAGGTGGGGTACCTGTGCTTAGGTGTCGCGTGTGTTCAGCTGTGACTCTTCTACCAAGGTGACCTCCTTGCTTTTTCCTACCCCAAAGCCTCGAAGCGTAAACTCAAGATGTTCCAGCTACAAAGAGGAGGATGTGGGCTCCTAGCACTGGCAAAAGACACAGAGCCAGAAGAGAGCCAAGAAAAGGTGCAAGAGCAACTCCTGGGAGAGGGAGCACTCCAGGGTGAGAGTCGGGAAGGCAAACCGAATCCAGATCTGACTTTTTTTAATACAAAAGCTCTGCAGTGCTGTTATTTGCAAACCGAGTGAAGAAACCTCAAGCTGCAGGGCAGCAGGGCCCCTACCACGCACCACAAGGAAGACAAGAAAGCAAATCTGACCAAAGGCAACACTGGGGAAGCCGTAGGTTCACTGATCACTGCCAGGAGCCCATCTCCCACCCAGCTAAGACCCCACAACGCACGCCACGTACCTCAGGGCAGGAAGGGACAAACTCAGTAGCTGTTCAGGGTGACATCCATCCCTTCCACATCAGCGCTGTGAACCCCAGTAGCTCCTCCAGCATCTGGGTGCCCTGCTTCCCCTGCAGCTGATGGAGCTCTGCAGCTCAGCCAGCTCTAGAGCCCCACGGCCAGTACCCACCTCAACCAAGAGATGCTTTGAGTTGAGCACAAATTAACTCCCAACCTACCAGGTTCTTCCTGAAGTGAGCGATGCACAAGGATGCAGCCAGCTCCGCGCTGGATCTGTAGCTGCAAAAGCATAAACGAGGGCAGAAGTGGTTCCCACTGACCCAGCTGCAACTCAACCACATTTTGCACGTGGGCCTTCAAGTTAATTAAGTGGAACCTCAGCTTGGCTTCAGGTGTGTGAACATTTAACACTGCTCTTGTTTAACAGTCTCCTGATCACACAGGTCATCCAGAGCTCTCTGCTAAAAGATGGTGATGCCAAAAGAAAAAGGTATTCTATTTTTTTTTTTTTAAATCCCGTTATCCATCATTACGGTTTGTATTGCCCCATGCCCAGTTAATACAGACAGCAAGGAGATTTCCTGACATCTCTCACTGATCTGCTGATGGCCTTTATTCCTACTATTATGAATTCACCAATAGTCCCTATTAATTCATACGTGACAGTTAGCCAGGAGAAGGTCGTATATTCTCCCCTCATGCACGAGTCCAAACTTACTCTCTGAGTCATTTTCATCCTCAGGGGTTTCTTTTCTGTTTCCTTTGACATTTGCCTTAAACCTGATTGCTCTTCCAAACAATACTGATCACAAAATCAGGTGGGCTTTGTTGTTATTTTACCTTAATCTCAAAATTGCTAGCAACTCCATTCTCTTCAAAAAGCTGGTTAATTTTATACTGGAGCCTTTTTAACATCTCTCTTATGCATTTAAAAAAGCATTGCAGTAAAAATCAGCATGTTAGGTAATTGCCTGGAAGGGAAAAAAATTCATTTTGGTTCTCAAAAGTTACATTCGCTTCAGAAATTAAACCTTTTTGGGCTGATTTATTCCCTCCTACAGCCCTCAGTGTGACTCACCTCAGCCCAGAGCAGGTGCCCTCGATTCTGTATTCACAAAGTGGGGATCGTTTTCATCTGGTTATACTCCTTTTGCAGCCCTTTTTTTTGCTCCTGGCACCTGGAATTGCCACTGGATTTGAGCACTTTCTGGCCCCGTGTTAAACAACGTGCCTGGCTTAGGCCATGGCTGGGCTGCTCTTCCCTTCTTTCCTGGAGCAAGACGCGCGCAGGCAGCAGAAAGCTGTGTTTTAGCAGGATTTTGCACCGTTTTCAGATGTGTTATGCTTGGTGCTTTGTTAATGAGATGGGGAGAGGAGGTGGGTGCTCACCTGTAAGTCCTGTGGGAGTTTGTCAGTCTCCCCCAAGCCTTGGGGAGCACCTGGGTGACCCCACGCAGCCCCCACCTCTCGCCAACTCAAAGGGGAGTTTCACCACGGACTTCACTGGAGCTCGGGTTCCCTTTCATATCCGAGCCACACCACATCCCTTTTCTCAGCAGCCAAATTCTCTGACGCAAAGAACAAGAAGAAAAGCAAACGGGCAATGCAAGAAATGCCACTGGGCTGTGCTCAGAAAGGCCAGGCCAAAGCAGAGAGAACCCTGAGCTGAGGTTACTACTGGAAGCGTTAGCGAGAGCCTGCAAAAGCTTTAATATTCTGAGGTGAGACATTTCATACACACTCTGCGTTGTATAATTAGGTATGACAATATGCTGCAGGCAAGAAGTTTGGAGACTGCTGGATTCCATGCTGGCTCCTTCCCACAGTGACAACGTTTGTTCCCCAGCTCGGGAGTTTTGACATGAAGTTTTGTGCCCATAAGCTCTGCCCCAAAGGGACCGTGTGTCACTGCACTGCAGAGCTCTTCACAATCTTACCATGGGCACCAAAACCGGGGAGGCTCCTTACTGGATCCTCTGACTAACGAATGGCATCCAGGGGCAGCTCCTGCCCCAGCACACCAGGAACAGGAGAGCAGCGTGGCTGTGTCACCCAGGACAGGAACAGAAAGACAGCAGAAAAGGCAGCCTCCCCTCTCCTCTTAAGTGCGCTGCCGCAGCACCTCCTCTGCCACTACTGTTTATCTGGTTGAAAATAAGCAATCAAACAGGTCACGGAATGTTTCTGCAGGTCTTTTACACCGGAAAGCATCTCCTGTCTGAGCACACTTGCCTCACTTTCACCTTACACTGACATCATATTTTTTTCCAAGAGCCATATTTAACCTTTTTTATTTTTCTTGCAAAACCCACCCTACAAACACGGTGCATTTTCAGGAAGCCACATTTAATTGTAGCAGTGCAACAGGACACGCCTGGATTCAATTCCATCTGGACCTACGGAATGAGGGAGAGGAGGCCAAGATCTCCACGATCCCTCTCCTGTTTGCCTGATAAACTGAAACGCTTCTCAGGTTTGGCAGGTCACCCTGGCCCCGGCTGAGGCGCTCAAGCAGGTTTTGCAGCCAATGTGTGGAAGATCCTGGCTTATGTTGGAATCTGCTGCTGGTTGCCAGGTTTCCTCCGTTTCTTCTTCCTCTTGACCTTGGATACACCAGTGTCCATCCCACTGGAATATTCAGATCGCAAGATCTCAGCAAGGCGACGCTTGCCGTGGGTCTTCTTGAGAACGTCAGACCTGTGCAGAGGGAAAAGAAGAGGGATTAGATTTCCTTCTCTCCAAAATGCTGCTAGGTGGGTTACTTTATTTTACAGCTGTAGAAAGTGACATTTGCGTATTAGCAGAAGAACAGCTTCCTTTTCTTGAGGCTTGATTTGAAATTCTGTCTCATGCAAAATTAGATATTGTTGTGACAGGTTTTCACAAAGGTGGCAAAATATCATGCCGTTTTTAAAAGCAAGCCTTTGTTCTGTACAAATGCTCTTGCAGGGGTGGCGGGGAGAAGGAGGGAAGGTTTTGTGCTGAAGGCTGATGATTTAGGTGACACAGCAGTTTGAAAATTATAATAATAAAAAAAAACCCTAACAGCCTTAAGACATTGAACAATGGAAACATTTTATAAACAGAGCTGAAATCCACAGCTTGGAAACAGAAAAACCCCAAACAAACAAAGCAAAAAACAATAACAAGTCAGGAGTCTAAAGCCAAAAGGCCCTTTTCTTGAAGTGTCCTGCACATGTTAAAAGCACCTTACAGGCTCCCTCTCGAGAGAGCGGCTTTTGCAAAGGTAGCTGCATTCTACCCGGACACAAAACTCCAGTGTGGATCTCCCTGTAGCCCTAAACTGCCAGCTATAAATACAAAACCTACTCAGCATTTTTCCACCACCAATTCTTCCACCATCCTGCTCTATGACCTTGGGCAAATCTCATCCTCATCGCTATCACTCACTGATCTGTTTAAACAGCAACCTCTTCAGTGCAGGACCTGTTGTTCCCTACCACGTTCCCATGGTTCTGGGAACAACGGGGTCTCCATAGCTGTTGGTGTCTGTATATTGCACTCTCCTCTTTATTATAAGACTTGTAACAGATCCTAAAGAAGTGAACAGAGAGCTATCTGTCCTCCTAAACAGGCTGAGGGAGTTGAACGGAAGCCCCACATCCATGCTAGCCCGTGTTAATACATGGACCTCAGCTGCCCTGAAGGCTGCAGCCCCTCTTGTAGTTCGTTCGGGTGCCCAGACCTGTGCTGGGGGTCACAGGAGAAGGAAGCACTTTTGGCTGCAGCAACAGATCACCAGGCCAGGGTGGGCCGTCAACCAGCCCTGCTCAGCTGTGGAAACTTCATAGTGCAGCCGTATCCTCTGCTCAGCCCCCTCCACCACTCGATAAAGTTTCTATCTGATACTTCCAGTGCATCTCCAAGCATTTACTGCAGTAACTCCAGGGTTACCAAGCAACAGATCAGTTTACCTAACAACAGGGAACTGTCTGCTGCAAAAGGACAAGAAATCCACCAGTAGCTGCCGGGCTGAGTGTCAGCTCAGCAGGGAGGTTGCCCAACGCTTTATTATCAATCAGGTGAAATCATTGCCCAATTACTAAATCAATACCCCCTGCTGTGGTGATGAGCTGTACATAGAAAAACAAGGATGCAGGGGAAAAGGGAGGTTTCTCCTTCTAACCAGGTCTACAAAAATCAATGGCGTTGTGCCACAGAACCTATGCTGATCACCAGAGTTGAAAAGCAGCTGTCAAGGCCCTGTTTAACCATGAGATGGAAGAGCCACAGGCAACAGCAGTGCATCAGGTCAGGATCCCTGGCCCGATTCTGATTCCTGTTGTAAACCTGTGGTTTCTCCTCGCTGCTCAATTGGTTTAAGTCCCTGCAGTCAAGACAACATTGGTGAGGAAAAACACCCTGTGGCTATGAGAAAAAGCCCAGGAGAACAGAGCAAGACCTTGACACTCGCCCTCTGAGCATCCTTGTACAAGGTATTTAATTTCTTTGGCCTTCATGTCTGCTCTCGCACCTCAAAACCCAGGATAAGTGCATTCTCCCTGTTGCTGAAGGCTGGTGTGGTGTTAATTTAGAGAGCGCTGTGTGGTGATACCATGGCAAAAACCTTTGCAGAAAGGCTGAGAGCGTAAGATGCCTTTGCAACGCAGACAGAACCCATGTTCCCATCACTGGATAAACATATGGATTGTCAGCATCTCTGTCTGTGATCTCACAACTAGATATCAGGCTATATTGAGCCCTAAGGAGAACACATCGTGTTAGTAATGGGCAAAGAAATCCCCAGCCCTTTAAATCCAACCCCCCCACCCCCAAACACAACAACCAGTCTTTAGGTGGGGAACTACAAACCAAGGCAGATAAAGGGAATTTGCAGGGGAAAAAAGGGTTCATTAATGACTAACCCATCCCAATGTGCCACAGTGCCAAGATTTCAGCAGGGCTTAAAGCAGAAAGGAATGTTCAAATGGATGAGAAAATAGCCACTTTTATTAGCTGGGGGAAAATGAGACAGGAATAGAGAAGTCATAACTCAGAAAATGAAACAGCCCCAACAAGCAAGTTAGGAAGAACCTGTCCCTCAGCACACGCTATTTGACTTCTCTGTGTTAGTGTCCAGCACACTGGGTGTTGAGCGCTGTGACATATTGGATGCCAAGCAGAAGCACCACTGGACTACTGCTCTTTTACACCAGACATGGGCCATCAGGACTCCCATAAAGGACAAACGGGAATTGGCAAGTAGCCAGAGAAACCAGCAGAGATGAATGTGCACCACGGTCTAACTTCAAGTGGGAGACCCATCATCCCTTTATGTGCAAGGCTTAGCCTGAGACCCAACCGCTGCTTTGGGCTTTATGTTCCAGGTAGAGAGAACAGATCACCCCAGGATCTATTTAATCACCTCATTACCAAGGGGAGACAAAGGTACTTTGCGCAGTGAGGAAGGGAAGGCAGAGAGCCCAGTAATTGCTTGGCATGGTCTGAGAAAGCTCTCCTCATCCTCATGGGACAGAAGAAGGAATAAAAGACCCAGGTTTACAGCTGCCTGTGCACAGCTGTAATCGAGTTGCAACCTCACAAAAGCAGAGAGACGAAAAGGAAACAGAGGAACTGTCCCCCGATGACTTTGTTATCCTGAAGGGCTGGGAAAGATCAGTCCAGTGACAAACTTTTAAAGACAAAAAAACCCTGTCCTCCTCCAGAAAACTGGAATGATTTTATACACTCTTTAACCATGAGAAACTTGTGAATCTTGCTAAATACGTCACTGAATGCTGAGAAGGCAGGAGAGGAGCATGAAGAAACATGAGAGAAAAAGTGTCCAGGCAACGGAAGAATAAAATCTGTCTTTCCTTTCCTTCTGCCTCCTTCTACCTCCACCTGCAGTGCTACTCCCAGCATGCTGCTCCCCTTCCCCATCCCACTCTGGAGCTGCAGTGCTCCACAGAGGTGCTGGTGTTCCTCAGAGGGAATCTAAATGATTTGGACCGGTCTCCTCCTCCAACCCTTCAGCTGTCAATTCTTTGCTTTGCTCAAGAGTATCAGAAAAGATTCAAGGCAAATCTTTCTTCATGATATGGAAAAAAACCCGAACAGGTGATCCCCATAGGTGATGAGCCTGAAATCCTCTTTGTTTTTTTCCAGCTGTGTCTTCTGAAGTCCCTCCTAGCTTACATGCAACACACCTTCAACACACTTGGTTTGCAACTTCCACACACCTTGGGTGCTCGAAGGCTTTGCGAGCTCTGAAGACACCATCCATTGAACTCCACAATCACTAACAAGATGGTAAGGTAAAAGAGACCACAGCAAAACCACCCAAGACAAGCATACTGAACTAAGCTTTGAGGATGTTCAATGAAGCCGAGGTCCTGAGGACAGCTCCAAGGCATAAACATACACAAATGTTCCGTTTCTATATAACATCCTATCCATCTCTCAAGCACTGATGATAAGAATTATCAAGTTTCACCAGCTGATTTTGCCAGATTGAATTTGTTTCAATATGCAAACCGTGATCCTGGATGTGGAGACTCTCAAACATTCAGGCTTGAAAAGACTGAGTGAAAAAAGTAAGGAAAATCTGACCCCATTTTTCATTTTCATTCCAGAATTCCAATACCAGCATTTCATTGACACATCTGCTTCCTTAGAGAACTGAATCACAAGCTCATCTCCAAGCCAAAAATGCCTACATGCCAGAGTAATGGTACATGTACATGCACAGCTTCTTGGACATCATTTGATGGCTCAGAAGATGCCTCTACTAGTCTTTTTACTTAAAAAGTGAGCAAGCTCGCTCTTAGAGAAGTCTCCTACAACATGGTTGGCACTGCTGTCCGTTCCTTTGTCCTGAGCTGTGTGAAGGGCTGGTGCAATGCAGCGCAGCACGTGCAGTGACCTTTAACCAACTCACAGCATCTGCAGCAACCAAAGGCTCCCAAATTGCTCCAGCTGAGGAAGGAGTATCAAGTTCTGATACACAGACCCAGAACTCACGGTGTGTCTTTGGAGGAGACAGGAGTAAGCCGTTTCATTTATCAGAGAACATTTCAACGTGGATCACGCTATCAATCTGCCTGACAGCATCTCCAACAGCTCTTTGAAACTTTGCCAGCAGAGCTGGGTTACCTCTGGGCCAAGGCTGCTGCAACACCTGCTTTTTCTGCTTATACTGTTGGATGAAGCATCTGTAGTCAACACAACCCTGTTTGGGTTGGGTTCTCTGGTGTTGCGTTTTGTGGGGCAGGGGCAAGAAATTCATCAGCAATCCTCCACTGCTCTCGACAAGGCAACAGATGGCCCAGGAACTCTGTTCTCAGCTGACACAAACACGAGCTTGAGGAGATCAAGGAAAATTATTACCCAGTCACTTTGAGCATCAAGTGCTGTTCCAGCAGTTAAAGCAGAGCAGTCTTCATGCCAAGACATTCTGAAGAGTAAAGCCCACCTTACACCTACTGAAGGCAACTGTATTTTGGCTACGCAGAAAGAGGCAAAACCCCACAGCTTCACTTTCACTGACATCCCTTGGTCTTCACCCCATGGAGAAACGATGAAAGCACCACCAGGAGGCTCGGAACCTCCCAGGATTCTTGCCTCTATCAGGCTCTTTCTCATCCTATAGGACAGAATATATTTCAACAGAAAGAGCTGATCATTTTTTGGTGCACGCCAAACAGCACAAATGTTTTCCAGCTCCATGTGCAAGCCCTATTAGCTCGCTCAAAAATGGACCAAAGGCTCTGTGCTGTGGCTGTGGTGGAACAGGACAGTAATAAGGGCATTGCTGTGTGCAGATAACAATCAGATGGATTTTTACAGTTACAAAACTTTAATTTCATGATAGGACTTCTTTATAACATGGCGATGTGGTAAGCAGGATTCATCTGTGTCCCTGAGCTCCTTTCAGGAAGGGTGATGGCGATGTTTCCTCTCACAGCAGCCACACCTCTAATCTTTGGATCTGTTTGCGCTCCAGTGCACGAATGCATGCTCTTACCTGAGCTCCAGTCTGGTTTTCTAGAACAGACTGCCCAAACCAACTGAAATTCCTAATGGGCAGAATTCCAAACGTGCATTTTGACTAATTAAATGGTATTAGGAAAGCTGTAAATGGCAAGCAAAAAACTGGCAGGCAAAGTGCTTCTAATGATTATACAATTGCTGTGCAGGGAGGCCCAGCTGCAGCCTTGATTCACAAACCCTGTCAATAGAATTATTAGTCTTTCCAAAATTATCAATGCCAAGACATTCGAAAGTGGAATCACGCATACGAGGCAGGAGAGACGTAAAAGTCTACAAGCTTTCACCCGAAGGACACTGCTGCCCTAGCCATACAAAGGACAGATGGGGTCACAAGGTATATTTCCCAGTAGGAGTCTTAATTCTACCTGACCACTAAACACTGAAGAAGGAAATAGCACAATAATCTTGCAGCCAAAACCTTAAGCGCACAGCAATATCCATATTCAGAGCAACGGCGGTGTAATAAAGATGTAAACCACTGCCTCCAAACAGAAGCACTCTGGACACTTTTTCTTGATCCCAATTTAGTGAAGGTTTGGATTTAAACTCTGAAGCATCAGGGGATTTTCACCTTAAATCTTTTTGCACATGCTGTAGCAATTATGAATATACTTGATACTCATAAGTAAATTCAGCCTTTCTGGCCTCAGAGATATCCTGCAGCAATGAATTCTACAGGACCTATCTCTTTCTTTGTAATGGCTCCAATTCCCAAACAAGTCAAATTAAGTTGCAACTCCTCATTATAGCAAAACCCTTTGGGGACATACACCAGCCTTCCAGAGTTCAAAAGGAGCAAACAGACCATCAGCGGCCACAGAATCCCATAAAACCCCACTGATCCAAAGTGTAAAAGACTGGGAAGCACAAGGATGCTTGCTGGAATGGAAATAGGTCTTTCAAAAAACATGTCTATCTGCACATCAGTTACTTCCTGTGCGTGCTGCTTCTCTGCGGTGAACGAGAGAGTTAATCCCTCAATGAAAGCGGGATCGGCTTCCCTGCATCTACCCTTCAGTAAAAGCATGAGCCCAGACACTTAGTGAGCCCATGTACTGTAACTTAATACATAGTATCTGGTTCGTGTGCTCATCCCTCACCTAAATAAAGCATTGCATCTTTCAAAAACGTCTCAAGCAAATATTTTTCCATCTTGAGACTGGGTTTTGCAGGAATCGCTACAGCTAAGGGGACAGGTGGTTTAAAAAACACACATGGAAATTTTACACATGCATTCAGGAGGAGAGGGCTGCTTCCACACCTCAGCACTGACCATCACACACCTGGCTGCTCTGCCTTCCTGTCTCACCATCCCCAAGCCAACTCTCGAAGGAGGCGCTAAGCACAAAAGGAGACTTCAAAAGAAATAAATTTTTTTTTGTCCTCTTTAGAGAAACATTTAATGATTGCTTTTACCTCATTCCAACCTGGGCCGCCTGTTCTTTATTCTCTGGGCAGGTGCTGAGAGATGAGGCTTTAGTGACCAGACTGATCAAAACCAAGTATCGGATGTTTGGAGACAATGCGTAATGCGACAACCAACACTCAAGGTATCACACAAGAAATATAATTAAAAAGATTGCTCTGTGACTACGCTGTTATAATTTCAAGCCTTGCATTTTACAATTAAAAACCATTTGTCTTCTAAATGGCAGCTTAACTTCTGCTTTCTACTTTGTGTGTGAAATCAAAAGCAGTTTGCTGGAAGTTAACAGCACTACCTTGAATTTATGCTAGAGGAGACTGAATTTGAATCTGTATTCATTTTCTCTAAAACTATCCCATAAATACTAATACAGTGTGTCTCTTTTTTTTTTAAGCACACAGAGAGAGAGCTGATTAGAAGCAAGTTTTGCAGGCAAGAACAATTGTTGCATGTCACAACTTCGGCTATTTTTGCAGGGTCTTAACTTTCCAGATGCTCCCGGATTTGAAATCTGGAGCTTGAGCCATGACAAACCTGTGCAAAGTCTGTCCACTTTCCCTGAGCTGCAATTATACAATCCACGTGCAAATGAGCTTCCAAATCACTCTCAGACCATTTGTTCTAACACCTCCACATCCCCCAACCCCACGCGTCCTGTGCATAAACTACCTACTGTATCTTGACCTTGTCTGTACTATAATAGGATGAAGACTTGAGGAGGAGGAACACTGTCTAAAAGAGGTTCATAACAAGGGAAAAAGTAGCTTTAACAGAGTAGCAACATCATATGAACAGAGAGAGGCATTGTTGCGGGCCAAGTAATCCTGTGACACGCTACTGTCAGTCATAGCTTGACACCCTGCTGGGCCAGCAAGACATCAAAGCCCACCCCATACCATCTTACATGCTCTTTATCAGCTAATCAGGCTATTCTTCCTGAAATAAAGCTCCCTTAAATCCCCTGCTCACAGGGGCATTCCCATCCTGTTGCCCATCTGCTGGTGAGGGTCAGCTGAAGCAGGAGGCAGATCAGTGGCCTGTCCCTGGTGGCTGCTCAAAGCAGGACAATGCAGTCTCTAACTTTTTGTTTTAAAATCCCTTCCTCTTTCATTTTTTTCCCCCCAATATATGTACATGTGCAAGAGATGTCACCAGCCCAGGAACAATTATGTGGCTTAGTGCTTTAATTGCAAGGCTAACGTTTGCTAACGGAGTCTGCAGCAACAATTACACAGGAAGAGTCACAATCAACACTTATAAAAGGAAAAGGATTCTTGTCCTTTGAAATATTGCAGTGATTTTACTGGCAAGGCAGAGGTGCGTATTCTGCTCTTTTGCTAGGGAAGACAGCGAGCCCTTAATGTTGTAATCTCAAAAGGGAGGATATTCTCTCTCTCCTGTGGAACCAACTCCAAGTAGCTACGATCAGACATACCGAGCACCATAAGCTCCATTTCAAGCAGAGAAGAGGTTTCAGGGCTCTGCTCCTCCAGAAGCATCAGGAAAGTCTCAAATTCCTTACACAGGAAAGGAGTACCTGGGAACAGCCCTGTCCACACACCATAGGGGACAGGGCTGTAGCTCTAGGCTTGCTACAGACTCTTCCTGGGATAAATCCAACTTGATTTCGCAGAAATGCTTTTGCCAGAACTACTTAAATCTACAGGCAGCAGAACACAGGTTTGTAAAGGGATCACTTCTACCAACAGATCTGCCTTTTGATTTGGGCTTCTACTTATTTAGCTGCAGTCAATGATATGATTAATAACTCAAAACTACACTGTAGGCCTCCCTTTTCCTTCAGGTACTAAGCTAATATCTTCCTAGGGAGAAGAATAAGCAGTCCAAGCTGCAGCTGGTCATTCCGAGGACAGACACAGTTTATCCCATGGCAAATCTGACAGGAAACTGCTGGTGAAACTCCGAGCCTACAAACCACTGCCTGTCTAAGGTAGAAAGGTGACAAAAAGGGCCAGGGGAGGCCACAGAAGGCCTTTAAAGGCAGTAAAACACGTACATTGCTCCTGATGCAGTGGTATTTGTCAAGGTGAGGAAGGAAGAGATTATCTTGTGAAAAAAATCAGCACTTGTACAGCCTTACTAATAATGTGCAGGACAGTCAACTTCAAATCTGAGAAGTGAAAATACAGATTTCTCTGTTACTTTTTTGATGCTTTTATCATCCCATGCTCTACATCAACAGCGAGTACTTATGAGCACAGATGTACCCGTGAGACAATGATGAGGACAAAGAGCTGCTACTGCAGATGATCCTGAGCCAAGGACCATGGCTCTCTGTAGGACTGGAAGTGGGGATGTGAAAGTTAAAAAATCTGGCAGGTTCTCCTACAGAAGTGCTTGGCCACGACAACAGGATTGCTGCTGGAGTTCCAGCAACCAACACCTGCACAAGAATAGAATCACTCCAATACATTGTAAGTCTCCTGCTTCACTCTGGAACACTGCCTATACTCCTCCTCATCCTTCAAGGCAGCTCTCAAGTGAAGTATAAATAAATATTAGACTGTTTCTGCTTGTAAGACTCTTAGAACATGGCATTTTTCAAGTGCTCAGAAAATGGAAAGGCTGCACTAAAACTCAGGCTGGTTTATACAGGTGCACCTCCACACTTAGCAGCTTCTTTCAAACACAGCATCTTTATCAGAAATCAAACTACAAAGTGAGGTGCTTGGTTTTGTTTGTTTGTTGTTTTTTTTTAAACTGAAATCCCACTCAAATGTTCAACCAGGTTTGTTCTGGGCTCTCCAAAGCCTGTAGAAAAAGGGGAATCATAGAATCACCAGGTTGGAAAAGACCCATCAGATCATCGAGTCCAACCATGAATGAAACAACAGCTCAGAGAGCAACACAACCTAAGCCAATAGCTCGATGTGATTTGGGCTCTAAGGAACAATCACACATGACCTGTCCATGGCAGAGCAGTTGAAACTGGATGATCTTTGAAGGTCTCTTCCAGCCCAAACCACTCGATTCCTGGAGGAAGCACAACAACCTTGAGGAGCAAAGCACACCATGGTTTGTCATACAGTGTTTCTCGGCTCAGGAATATCAAGTTGGCTTACCTTTTTGGTCTTGGCTTGGTTTTCTTCTTTGAGCCTGTAGCTGGAAGAGCAGTCAGGTTCTGGGGGGCGTCCCTCAGGCCAAAGCTCTTGGCTACATGACCTAGATGGAGAGTTTTGATGTGGAAGATGTGCTTGAGGTTCTTGGGATAGGTGGTATACGCACAAAGGAAAGACTGCAGTGCTGAGGGGGGGAAAAAAAAGGATAAAAAGTAAATTCTGTTTGCTACTGCATTTTTATATGTATATATACACACATACTTGAAAGATTCAGCTGTTCCAGCTGAAAGGACACTGGTCTTGTCCTTTGGGATACCTTCTGGTCAGCAGCTGGTAGAAAAAGGTTGTTAAACAACCTGTGAAGGTTGTGTAGTACCAGTACAATCCCAAAAGGAGGAGTTAAGTGGTGGAGAAGCATCAGGAACTGAAAGAAAGTGACATTAAGTTGCATTAGGTTTGCCTCTTGCAAGAAAGCCCCTTCTGCCCAAAAGTGTGATGTCTGTCGCACACCTCTACAGAAAAGTTGTTGATATCACACGGTAGCAGATAAGGAGAAAGAGAATACAGATACAGGGATGAAGAGAGGGAAAGAGAAGTGTGTGGATAGCATAGGAAGACTCCTTTGATATTACAGTCCCAGTAGTCCACGCATTTTTCACCAGTTACTAGCTAGTCCCTTATAAATATCGGAGAGCCAGCTGGATTTCCTGACTCATCATCACGCTGAGAACAGAGCTCACCTTCTCAAAAGGGAAAAATAATAGAATTGCGTGCAAATTTCCCTTCACATCTTTATATTCCTGTAATGCCCTTCCCTCAGGGCTCATTGCTCTAAAGACGATCATCCACTAATATGAACACTGCCACTGCTCCTCCACATACCCGGAACGTTAACTACACCCAGGCTGTCCTTTCTGCTATGGGGAATAGAGGGGACTTTCTGTAAGGAAACTCTACAGCTCAGAAATTGCCTCCCTTCAATCCCCTGCTGCTCCTCTACTTGCTAACTCCACTGTGTCCCCCCAGCCCTCAGTCCAACCACCTCCCACGTCTTCCTCTCTCCCTCAAGCCCTGACAGCAGCAAGCTCTAAACTCTAACCTCTTCTGCCCTTGCCTGTTGAGCCACCGGACCAGCAAGTTTGCCCACAGCTTAAGTCTAATCTCTTGGAAGCAGCCAGAGATTGGAGTTTATGAACAGTAATAAAAATGTCATTTTAGCAGATCAGCTCCTGGAAGGACCCAGGGAATCCATCAAAGCTCTGTTTACTGAGTAAAGCGAACTCCTTTTCCCAATCGATAAGAAGAAAAGATTGAGGGTTTTTTTTTGCACTTTCTTCCCAATTTCACAATGCTACTCTTTCAGAGGCATCTGAGCATCAAGGGACCTGTGTTTTCCGAAAACAGAGAACGCTAAACTCCAAATACCCTATCTCAGTGTCTCATTTGAAGGTCATCCTGCTGAGGGCTCACAAACCAGCTCAAATGCTCTCCCAAACAATAGTCTACTGCTTTTTTTCCATGAAGTTATTGGTCACCTGCTATGAGAAGGTGTAACTCTTCAAAAGGAGCAATACAAACTTGCTCCTGCTCAAAATTTGGTCCTGTTGGAGCTAATATAGCTGTGTTTCTTGCAGCATTTGATATGGTTGATACTAAAAATCCTGTTATTATGAAGGCTGAGATCACCCCCTCTACTTCTTGAAGTGGAAAAAGCTGCTGGTACTAAGCCCCTCGATCAATTAGAGAATCAAGGAATCAAAGGCCCTTCTCTTCCCAATATCCTGACAAGACAGTCCTGAGACAGAGCATGTACAACCAGGGAGAGGTGTAAGACACTAACCCGAAGCTCAACTAACAGCCCTGCCAAACCAGCAGATACACAGCTCACACAACTACTTTACTTCTGAGGAGTTCAGAGCTGCTAATGTTCATTACAGCACCCATGAGATTCAAATGAAGACCTTTGCAGGTGTGATTCTCTTTTAAATCTTCACTATCAGGTCTTCATATCTCTCAGTATTGCCAGAGTCATGTCTTCGAGCTCTTACGTGCAATTATATTAAAAGCTAATTTTTTTCTAAGTTGAAATTCTTCTATAATTTTGTGATCAAAGAGATAAGAGCTTTATGAAAACAACGCAAAAAGACTCGTAATAGTGTTGCTCAGGCCGTAACTCACATAAAGGATACCTCATCTTAATGCCACAGAAGCAAATTGCCATACAGCAGTATTTGCCACACCAGCATGAGTTTAAGGCAACGTATGCTGGCCTGGGGTGGGATTCAGACTTGCAGTCATGTAAGAGAGTGGATTTAGATTGATCTGAGGGGCTGGAGCACCTCCCATATGAGGACAGGCTTACAGCTGGGGTTCTTCAGCCTAGAGAAGGCTCCAGGGAGACCTTAGAGCAGCTTCCAGTGCTGAAAGAGGGCCTACAGGAAAGCTGGGGAGGGACCTTTTACAAGGGCCTGTAGTAATAGGATGAGGGGGGATGGCTTCAAACTGAAAGATGGGAGATTCATATTGGGTATTAGGAAATTCTTCACTAAGAATGTGGTGAGGCCCTGGCCCAGGTTGCCCCATCCCTGCCGTGGATGTGTTCAAAGCCGGGTTAGCTGGGGCTTTGAACAACTTGATCCAGTGGGAGGTGTCCCTGCTCATGGCAGGGGGTTTGGAGCTGAATGATCTTCAAGGTCCCTTCCACCCCAAACCATTCTATGAGTCTATGAAAACCACCATGGATTCAAGCATCATGCCACAGCACTGGGCTCCTGTAACTCTGCTGTCCCTCTCAACATATGGCTGATGAGGGCAAAAAGGATGAGAAATATGCTCAACTATTGCTATGAAATCAGGAAACAGAGGAGATAAGCATGATTTTCTTCCTTACCCTTTCTGTAACCAAGGCGGCACAAAGGATCAGTCTCCCAAGCTTTCTCTTCCCCTACAGCTCCAAAACGGAGCACCTTTCACCATGCAACCCTTCAGATGAGAATCCTGTTTCCAAAAAGGGGCTCCACACTTCATGAGATTCATCTTTCAGGTATTGGGGCCCAGCCGTACCCCTCCTCCCACCCATTTCACTGCTGATCAGTCAATCAAGTTTGAAGGGCAGCACCTTCACTGAACCATTTGATATGAGTTTGGAAAACACGGGACTGAGAGGCAGGGGGGGTGAGTGGGCAGGGAGCCACTCGCCTTTTGAAAGCAGGCTGCAGTGAAAACACTGCTTATTAACATTGACTAGGTCAGAAAACGGGGAAAAAGAGAAAAAGAGAGAGAAACAAATGCATCTCTGGCACAGTTTCCAATTGATTGTCTGCCATGAAAGCAAAAGCCAGCTGCCATGTTAATTATTCATGATGCCTGGCGCAGAGGGGAGGAAGAGGGGGCTTATGGAAGCCACTCAGCAGTGGAAAATTTGCATATGTAGATAGCAGAGTAGGAAAAAGAGGTGGAGAGCTTCTGTACAAGATAAATGGGATGCACAACATTTAAGCATTTCCTGATAGATCTCTTCTTCTTGTCCGTGGCTAAAAAAGTTGTTAGTGCTGAGGTCAGCAACAAGTGTGTGGTTATGCGTAGTGACATACGCTGCACGGAGACAAACCCCAGAGCTAAGCGCGACCAGAGCCATTCAGTTGTTGTCCCTGTCACAGCCATTTCAGGTTAGACGTTCACGTGGGATATAAGGGATCCCAGGGGAACAAACGAGCTCATCCATGCAGAATCGAGGATTTGATCATTAGTCACATGCTTTGAGACTGCGGACTTAAAAGTGCAGCTATAAAAGTAATGACAGCAGTCCAAGCAGCACAACACACCTGACAATGGGTGCAAGCAAGCTGCTGCATAGCAAACCTCTAACAGTTTTCACTGCAGGAGAGAGGTGTTTTGGAACCCTGAGGTAAAAAAATCAGCACTGCAACTACCAGTGAGGTGTGAGAGAATCAGTGTAGTGACAAGCAGTGGCAGGGGCACAGCAGGGTGCGAAACAGGAGCATTTCAAATACCTTGCCCATCAATATGGCCGTGCATCATTAAAAGAATGCAGAACAATCTGAGGTACACAGGTAATAATAGCACAAGCTCTACTCATTCTGTTGTGTCATCACTGAACAAGTCAGTTCAATGTTCAGAATGGCACCTTCGACAACAATCACTTCTCATGATTATAAACAATTTTAATGCCGAACTACTATTCTGAGAACATCCCTCCTTGTCTGTGATGACACTGTACAGCTCAAAGGCCAACTTCCCCACCTGTTTTTGGACCCTTTGGTATGTGCACTAGCACCACCCCTGTACGCACATGCATACAGCAGGTGTACATGATGGTGATGGGTGCCTACACTGCAAAAACTTTTTGGCTCCCCTCCGGAGACTGCTGAGCATTTATTTGCCTACCACATCCATGGCAAGTTTTTTATCTTTCCCCCAAATCCACCTTCCTCTCAATTTTCCAAACTGAGAAGCAGAAGGGAAGACTTTCTTGTACTGCTCAGTGACAACTGCTGCGTGTCCTGCTTGGCAAAGGTGGGAGGTCAAATCCCAACAATTATTATTAAATCCATCCCATTTTTTTCCTCCTGCCTTTTTAAGTAGTTTGCCTCTCTCTCGTCTTTCTCCCACCCCAAACAACCACCTTTAGTCTAAGATCCTTGCCTGTTAAGAATTGCTCCCAAGGCATCCTGTCTTACAGGCTTCAAATTCATTCCCTGGTGCATACGGAAAGCATCCAGCAGGTATTGCTCCAGGATGTGGTTAAGCAGCTCACCTGTGACCTTCCCAGCAAAACACACAGAATCTGCTCACTCATGTGATTGGGTCAGAGCCCTCGGATGTGAATCCTATGAGAAGCCAAGATTAAACCTCATTTGCACATAATATGGCAATGCAAGAAATTAACATTTAATATCATCGCAAAGCCTTCTGGGCCCATCTCAACCCCCTATAGAGCCCAACGGTCCCAAAATGTTTCTTCCAGGCCTTTTCCCTGAAGCTCTGCCCCAGAAGAAAACCTTGGCAGGTTTTGAGCCCTTCTGGAACAAATGAAAAAGCAGCGCACTGACCTTTCTTTGCCCACCGGACGGTCCCCTCGCTGGAGTGAACGTAATTCTCAAATTTCGTCTGCAAGACGGTGGCCCGCTCCCGGACTTCCTGAGGGTCCCTGCCACTAGATTTCTACAAGGGCGATGGGAGTATTAGAGGAAAGAGAGAATTTGAGTCAGGAATAATGAAGCAGTTTACAATAGATTTAATAACAGTAAAATCACACAGTAACCACCCAGGGGCCAACAAAGGTAATCCTCTCAATATTACTAGAGAAAAAAGATACAGATAAAGATGTTAAAGCAGCCAGTGAGCGCTGTGTGGCGAGGAGAGCAAATCAGTTTTAATTTTGTGTTTTCTAACATCTATCACACACTTTTTTCCCTTTACTTTCATGTTCTTTTTTCTTTTTCAGATTCCACAGGCCAGACACCACTGCTTGTTTCCACTGGAGTCACTTGGAATAACTCCCCCCAGGCTCTACCTTAAGAGTTTTAGACTGGTGCTGCAAGTCCCCTTGTAGGGTTCCCCAAAATACCTGAGCTCGTGGGGCAGGTCTACAACTACCCCAAGTTCCAGAGAATGGACCAAACTCAGTACCTGTGAATAGAGCTAACTAGGAGAACTCACTAGTGATACCTACGTGAAGTCCTCTCACTGCCAACAAGTCAGACTTAATCTAACTGCCATCACATAGTTCCTCTAGAATAAGAGAAGCCCCTTGCACCAAAGGCATGACAGAAGAAACCTCCTTAGAGCAAAGGTGTAATTTCGCATGTGCTCAAGCTTTCCCAGGATCTGACTGTAGGATGCAGTTCAGGAAATGGAAAGCAAACATTCCTAGGAGCAAGCTGTTACCAGGAGAACAGAGGCTGGCTCATTCTCTCTCTCTCGTACCCAGACAGAGAATGGAAATATGGACAAGAAAACAAGAGAGTTTTTGATGAAAATCTGACAGCAAAGCGCGAAGCCAAGCATCCACGGATGTGAACCTCTCTCAGGAAAAGGTCACAGTTCTCAAAAGCTACTCAGACAGGAACCAGCATCCAAGTCTAAGAGTGCCAGATCCAAGGCAGTAAAACTTGATACTGGTCAACCTGCTCGTCTGACCAGGGCTGGCTGAAAACAAACATCCAGCTCCCAGGCTCTGCACTAGGCCTGTGCCAAGGCAACAATTCTGTTGTTCCTGTCTGATAGATTTGCATGCTAATGCTGCAGAACCCTCCTTCCCCTGCAGCTGCAAGCATCACCTCTGCCGTGCTGCCAGTCCAGGAGAACCACATCACACTGGCACAGCGAACCTTGGCAATCATGGAAGCCAAGGTGATGCTGCTGGTACTCTACACAGAATGTTTTGCTGACCCAGATCTGCCACTCTACAGCCTGACAGCAAATCTCCCACAGACAGCACCTAAATAGTCTAAATTCCTTGCACAGTGCCCTCTTCTGAACTCAGGACTTCACAGCTTCCAGCCACTGGGTTATCCTTCAACGAAGCAAAAGCACACATGGACTGGAGTTCTTGCCCACTCACTGCCTGGACCAACTGTCCATCTATAAGAGACCACAGTGGGTATTTTAAGGCTCCAGGAAGAGTCTCCCACATTTCTGGTCCCTGCTATATGGCTCTCAATGTGCTTGAGAGACTCACAACACAGCCTGTTTCACAGACACCTTTTAGTTTGACTTCATTAATCAGCTGAGACAGCTTCCAGTCGAGGGGCCTTTGCAGAGGTTTAATAAACTACAAGAGGAGCTGCCTCTCCGAAGTGGACACTCATCGCTGTGACTAACAAGTTTCCATTGACGTGAAACATAAAACTTTCTCCCCCCGCCTGCTCCTCCAAGCCCCCATCACTTTTCTTTTGTTAAGCCTCCTGGCAGCACAAAGTGTCACCTTCCCAGCGTTTTTTAATATGAATGTGAAATTAGTGAGGTTTGCCCTTTCCCCTGGCGGACAGAATCCTCTGTTATTAAAAAGTAAAGCACTTTAATAATGAAAACTTTTTCTCTTTTTCCTGTGTTTTAACTGTTTAAAATTAATGAGAAGGGCATAACGGTTGTCAAAGCGATATTGAAAGCTGGGTAGCCAGGACCGAATAAGCACGAAAATCCCTCCAGAGTGTTAAATAAACAGTGCTTCAGCCCCCTCTGAATCCCTCTGTTGGTTATTGTATACATTCTGTAACAGCACTCAGAATAGATCTGAGCACTGGGGAGGCAGAAAGGTTTCAGAATTCCAATAAAGGCCTCAAATTAAAGACAGCCTGGTGCGAATTCCAGGAGAAAATTAAAGAGACCTCAAGCTTAAGTGACAGGTGACTTGCTTCTGTGTCACAACTGTCAGGGGATTTAGTGATAATATGGCAATATATTACAAAGGACTTTTCTTATTCCCCCCTTTAGGTTTCAAAATGAGGCATCTCTTCTTCCTGGTGCTAGGGGAAAAAAAAAAAAAGTAAGACAAAAATGAGGGATAAAAAAACTAGGCGCATAATTTCCAAAGTGTGAGGTCAGTCCAAGAGAAATAAATGAAAAAAAAAAAAAAAGCAAATGGCAGGAAACATAACGTACTTGGAAAACAGCTTCTCCCCTCCTCCCATCTCCACCTTGTCTTTTATCCCCTCTTCAGCCCCTTGAGACAGATCTCATTTTAAAATTGCCCCCTAATGGGCATGAAAAAAAAATCGGTGTTTGATTCCTGCCTTCCAGGGAGGTTCATCTAAAAAAATATCTACAATAATAAAAAAATAAATCTAAATTTAAAACTGACTCAGAGCCAAACTGTGAAAATGAAATCTGCACACCATGGGAGCATCTGGACAGAAGAAATGGAACAGTGCTACTGGAAGGGCATGGGAAGCCATCCCATGTGCTTTACTCACACAAGGAAGCTTTAATCCTGCTCGTATTCTGGTATGGATGAACAGGACAATTAATTTGAGACCTTACACACTTTTCCAAGGCCCAAAAGATAAAAGCCTACCCTAGAGGTCTGCTTGATCTGCTCTCCATTGAGATGGATTTGTTACATCTGTTAAGGAACAAGCACCCCTGCCATTATGGAGAAAGAGTGAGAGAGAAGAACTTTTTCTGCCCCATCTTTGCTTAGTGGAAGAGCTTGTTGTGGCCAATCCCTAACCTCCATCATCCTGACTGTGATCAACAGCAGCATCTGTGAGCTAAAGGAAGAAATGGGCCTGACTGCAATGTTATTTAACCAGTTCAAG
Organism: Phaenicophaeus curvirostris; assembly: GCF_032191515.1. Taxonomy (NCBI): domain Eukaryota; kingdom Metazoa; phylum Chordata; class Aves; order Cuculiformes; family Cuculidae; genus Phaenicophaeus; species Phaenicophaeus curvirostris. The sequence continues at coordinate 8,712,184 of NC_091411.1, forward strand.
TCATCAGGGGGACGCCCCTAAATGCCAACTGCACCAGGAAGAGGCATACTCACTTCTTTCAGAAGAAAAACTTCGGACTATAAAGACTGCAGCTTGTAGGTTGGAGAGGTTGGGATAAGTACTGAAAGCCTCTAATTTCACTAGTAGAATATGTTAATGGGAGAAGGGATTGAAATACAATAGAACTAGACCGAGGTAGAAAAGTTTCTTCTTAAAACAGTAAAAAAAAAAAAAAAAAAAAGGAGGAAGAAAAAAAAGCCAAAAAACCCAGGCTGTAACACCTCCTGCTTCCATTATACTTCAAAACAAAGTGAAGGATTTTGTTTTAATAACAACTTCTTACTAACCTCCACACACCTCCTCTAGAACTCACCCAGTCCCCCTGCCCCCTCCATAAAAGTTGAAAGATCAAATTTATTCTCTTTGTAGACAGGTGAACATTCACACACCCAGACATAGCCACATATATATTTTATATACCTAAATATAAAATATACATTTTACAGGCACTTCAGCTTGCTCCCTGACTGCACACAGAAGCCCAAAAAATACATGTTCCAACGTGGTGCTTATAATGGACTTCAGTTGAGGCAATGAGAACCGAAGAGCATTATAATGAGGTTTCTGTGTGCACGGCTATAATATATACATGACTCAATGCACGGAGAGTTGATAAGCAAAGCTAACGCCCTCTCGAATGGCAACATCACAAATGGATCAGGTTCAGCTCCTCATAACAAGTCCTCAGCCACTCTATGTCCTCTGCAATGTCCCACTGCATTCCCAGCTTATTGCACCATCTTTACAGCGCTTACAGAATTTAATAGAGATTAATCCCCCTGAAAACTTGGAAACACGCCCCTGCTGCTTCTGAGAAAGCATGGCAGACCAGTTATGGAGCCTCTGATAGCAATAAAATAAGCAGCTAACAAACAGAATGAATCCCTGATTGCATTTAATGTATTTTTCACATGAGTCCTGAAGAAACCTATTTGATATTGACAGCACTACTGTAATTCCACCCCCAATTAAATGATAACTTTTGTCTTTCCATAAAGAGAAACTCTGTTTCTCAGCCAAAATCCTTTCAGGTTCTGAGTCACATAAAAATAGGTTGTTCAGTATTTATAAGTTCCTGCAGCAGACTCAGACCATCCTACAGCCAGAGCGGCTGCATCTCAGCTCCAGTGAAGTCAACAGCAAAATCCCATTCACTTTGATGGGAGAAGGAAGAGATGAATTCAATCCCACCTTTGACTGCAAGTGAAAGGAATCAGTTCCTTCTGTGCACGCACCTACGTAAGGCAGCTGGCATGGCAGGGCACAGCCAGGCAGCACTGCTGAGCAGAAACCAGAGCAACAAACACTTTCAGATATGATTTGGGTTTGTATTCCTTTGAAGGAAAGGGAGAAAGTCAAAAGCAGAGTATTTAGACTATCCTGTGCTCTGCTGTGTAGAGTATTTAACAATTTGAAAACATGGTAGGAACACCAATTTGATCAGGCCTGGTAGCAAACAGGGTTGTGAGCTTTAGATTGCTGTTCCAAAGACAAGGATACAATGGCACTGTGATGTTTAGGTGAGTATTTCCTAAACGGATCAATGATTTTGAACCTCCGCAAGCACTGGGCTCTGACATTCAATAGTATTCAGCAGGTATCTTCTCCTGCCACTTTCCAAAAGCTAAATCATATTTTTCTAGAAAAGAAATATGTTGTCCTTTTTGCCCACTTTCCATGAGGTAACACTTGTCCTCAAGCCCAGAACAGATAATATCCTGTCCCACATCAGCAACAAACATGAAGTGCAACTGCTGCAGAAATATAATTGCTGAAAAACTCTCCAAAGGAAGTTCAGTGTTAACTTGCCAATAAGCACATTTGGGAGAAAAGGGAAGTACTTATACAGGGAAGAACTATTTAAAATAATTTCTGCAACAACAAAGCGTAGCTAAACTTCTACATATGTGTCAAATGAGTTCAGAGATTGTATCCTAGGCCTGTTCCAGACATTTTAAGTGTAGGAATTACAGGGTGATTCCAGTGAAAAACCATGAAGTGGTGGGAGTGAGCTTTAAATAGAGCTGTACTGCAGACGAGCCACAGATGTGGCTCTATATATTTCTGTGAAATAGAGGGCATGTAGGAAAACTGAACTTCTTTCAAAAGCACGTTTACCAAGAGCACCACAGCTCGTAACAATCATCTGCAGGAAATGAGAAGGCTCTTACATGCTACAACAGAAAGAACGAGCAGGCAAAACAGCAACAAGAGGAGGGAAAAAAAAAAGCATGTGTCATCATGCTTGATGCATTCTTTACTTCCATTCAAAATGAGGGTTCTTGGAGGATTTAATGTGTCAGAATGCAGAAATGCCCAAGACATCAATTGCAAATGACTGAATTAGGAACTTGAAGGCAGGCCCAAAGCTTGCCGAAGTCAATGAAAAGACGCCTGTCAACCCACAGAGCTTTGGTTTAGGCTCCAAGTAAATACAGATAAATAAATCCTCTACGTAACACATCAGCAAATAAATTTTTTTCATTGCTTCAGAGAAGTTCTGTGTCATTTGTGACCTCCAACTCTATTTTTGTGCAGAAAAGCCAAGGAGAACAGAAACATTGTGGGGGAAAAAACCCCACAGCTTTTGCAGCCAGAAATCTTTACTGTCTGTTACAAAACTATTTGTGGAAGAGTTAGAAGTCATTGCCTTTTGGGGTCAACAGGTCAAAAGATGGGAAAACAGTGATACAAGGCAATTCTATAATTATTTGCACTGCCTGACATAACAGATATTAAAGACTAAAGAAGAAAGCCAAAGGAAGAATGCTTATGTTTAACTGGTAAAAGAAAATTAAACTTGGGAGCAATCCCAAATAAGCAGAATAACTCACCTTGCTTCTTGGTCTGGGCAATTTGAAGCGATCATCTTTCATCAGGCTGGATAACACCTTCTCCATCTTTATCTCTGAAACACTGAAGGAACAAAGACAAGAAGTTACCATTTCTCCTACTTTTCAAATACAGTGTGTAACGAGCCACAGGCCAGTAACAGACAGCAGAAAAATGGAGATTTACACAATCAGCGTAGGAATTTATCCCTGAAATACATAAGTTCTTACTGTAGATACTCACTCAGCAACCCTAAAATTGTACCTACTGTAAAATCCCAACCCCAGCTGAACTGGTACTTTCTCTGGAACAGAGACACAATTCGATGCACAATCTTGTCACCGCTACAAGTCACCACTATGTACTCCAATTCTAACAGAGCATCAAAATAATTCACGGTGGACTTTCAGCTCATTGAAAGGCTTCTTGGTTCTCAACCAGGGTAACTAATTAAATAAAACTTTCAGGCCTTTAATTATATTTCCTTTGTTTTCGTAATTTTTCTTCCCTTGCATTGAGAAGCACCAACACAACTGGGAACTATTTGATTATGTTTTCCACTAGAAGAGATTTGAAACAGAGTTGAAGACGCTTATAACATCAGTGCTTCTTGTAAACTGGTTTTATAACTATGTAAGATCTGTAACAATCACTTTGAACTCAGAGGCTGTTGAACACTTTGTGGTACATTAGGTGCCATGGGCAGGGAGCAGAAGGTGTCTGCATTCAGCTGCTTGTGCAAGTGTAAGAAACAGACAGACTGAGACACACACGTACAGGCTGGAAAGATGAGCTCTCTGCTTCTCCTACATCTTATCTCCCCCAACTCACCTTCCAGATTCTCTGGGATCAGAGACATTCAAAGGAAGAGAATAAAGTGCTTTGGTGTTTACACACATTTTTTTTAAACTCATGTCAGCAACCATGCTCCCAAAACTAAAGAGCTAAAACTAAAGCTGTGTGAAGACACAGCGCTTTCCTCTCAGAGCGACTCGAGCTCAGAGGGTAACAACAGGATCCCAAGGAACTTCTATCAAGCCAACCCTCCCACAACCTCCTTCCCTTTGGTCAAATCATTGCTCTTTCCCCACAAGATCTTACATCACTTCAACTTCTTGCTACGCTACTTGGGTCAGAGCTCAGAGACACAAATCCTGATGGACATACTCATCCACCAATTCATTTATAGTTTCAAAAGCCACCTCTGACACCAAATGGATGGTTTGATCTCCTTCCCCATTCTGAGAACACACCTTCCCTCTTGTTTGAAGTGTAAAGCCAAAGCCCGGCCCACTGGGGACCTTACAGCACTTCTTTTTAAATACAGGAGACTCAGTCAGCTGTTCTAGCCAGGCTTCACACTGGGCATTTATTTTCATTCTGTCGACTCACATTCCTCCTGTAGATTCAACCAGATGATTTATTCCCCAATCCTGCTTGCAAGACACTGCTGGGCTCTGTTATGGCCCAGATACTGGAAATGCTTACAAACTTGCTTCTTTCTAAAGTGACTGGTCCTACTTAGAGGTGCATTTGCAGGAGACTATGAATTCTTTGTCCTCTTTAGCACTGTCTTGTGTTACTGTCTTGCGGGGCACATACACACCAGGTGATGATACGGGAACAGCTGTGCAGCTCCAGGCCATTAATATTACAGCTGCATCCAAACTGGGTCCCATTTCCAAGGGAATTACCCAGATGATAAAAACTGAAGTTCCTGAGCCCAAATTTTCAGCAATGGGCAAAGGTCATTGCTAGGAAAGAGATTATTTTCCTTTTTATATCACAATCGATCATAAAAACTGCATGGAAGCCAAGGAGCTCATTTGTGGTTACATCAGCCTAAGGAAGCGAGAAGCCTTGGGGGTCCAACAGTTCTCAGACTCCTGAAGCTCAGAAGGTCAGAAAGATGCATGCAGTTTCGGAAAGGAAACGTTGCTATTTGTAAAGTACAGAAAGAAGGTATAACAAGAAGAATATCCCCTTCATTTTCACTCAAAGATCTAAACCTGGTTTGGAGGAATGGATGAATCCTTGCCCTGCTGTTTAACAGGATACCGTGACCCTCGCCTGTTCCCCAGTCCTTCCCAGGTAAAGCTACAAATACCTTTACTTTCGCAATCAGCCTTTTCAACCTCAGTCAGCTCACCACCACAACACAAAGAAATGAAAAGAGATGGTCCAGAGAAACAGCCATCTAGCCTGGAAGGGACAGGCCCGAGCAGCCTTAAGATACCCTACGTGGGAGAGAAGCCCCATTGCCACGCAGCTGGGATTCCCGACGTAGCGGATTCCTCTGCAGAGGATGCAGGGAAAGGCGGGGGAGCGGTGAGGGAGAAAGGGAAATGAAGCATAAAAAGACAACGGAGGGTTTCTCTGTTTGTTTTTGAAAAGTATAACAGTAAATTAAAACATAAATGGCAAGCACTTAAGCAAGAGAAAAGTATACCTCCCCGTGCCCCCCAAAGGCTGCTTTGACACCGTCATGAATGAAAACGTCAAACCTTTGACATTGATTTGTCTGAGATGTCACCCCCTCTCCAATCCTCCTCCCGCCTGGCGTGCTGCCAGCTCGCAGCCTAACAGATATGTGAACTTAGTTCGCAGCAGGGAGCATCGTGTGAGGAGAGCAGGGGAGGGGGGCAAGCACAACCGTAGAGAAGGGAGAGAAACGACTCGTGCCTTCACGGTGATGCATTTTCCTTTATAAATTAGTTAGGCTGCCGTAAGGAGATAAAGAAATTATCTGATAGCTGTCGAGGCAGGCGCTGCTAGATTGCAGTTGAAGGAACTAAAAGAGACATAAGGAAAAAAACCTGAACCTCACTGACTTCCTTCTGTTTCCTGCCTCCTCCCTTTGAAGGAAAATCTGTTAGTTACGCTTAAGAGCTGAGACAGAACATTTTGGAGTCTAACGATAAAGTAAAAAGAAAGAGGAAACGTACAGAAAACATGAGTGTGCATGTGCACACATGCATTTACAGGTAGGCAGAGGAAACACAACTTCAAGCCACATAAAGAGCAAAAATAAAGTCGCAGAGAGAGGCATGTGGCTTCCTTGAGCCCCAAGGGGAATTACTGATCTCAGCAGAGCCAAAGTGAGATCGTTTTGGCAAAGGCTAATGCTGCCTTTCCACAGTGGAAGCCAAGGAGAGGCTTCAGGTACCGGTGAAAATTAATTGCGAGCGATTTCCAATTTCAAAGGCAGTCATCCCTAATTCCGAAGTGAATTTTCATCCAGGAACAAAGCCACGTCTGCTCTCATTATTTCCGACTCTCAACATTTCTGGACTTACTCCCAAGCATGCTGGGGTGGGTGGAGGGGCTGAAGAAAAACTCTGGGTCAAATCCTCATCCAACGTAAATCAGCACGGCACTGCTCATTTACACCAACCAAAGGCTGCGGGGACCCATCTCATGCTTTGTCTTCTTAGAAATACATATTTTATGAAGTATTTACATTTCAATAAACCCAGCGGGAGTTTCATTTAAAAACAGAAAAAAACCAAATTAAATAAAGAAATTCAAAACACACGCTCATTGACAACAAAAACCAAGAGGTTTAAAAAATTAAAAAATGCAAACTCCAGTAACTTGCACAGTCCAAGTCAAAACCTACAAAGATGTAGGATAAAGAAACAAAAATTATCAGTGCTTAAGAGGATCGCTGACAGTCCAACACATGCTGTCTTTCGCCCTTGCACTGAATTAAATTGTCAGGATTATCACCATAATGCTCTGTTTATGAAGGGTAACGGCAATTTGTGCTGATGGCACTTGCTGCCTTCAGCTTCAAGCTGCCTTCCTGCATCTTCTCTGTAATTCATCAGCTCTCTGTTCTATCCTGGTGCCCCTTCTCACACCATGCGCTCCTGTGTAGGAAGAGTGGAGGACACATGGCTGCGAAAAGGCTGGATCGCCCATCCATGCCAATTAGACACTCGTTTTCTTCCATCTGAAGACGGGGGTCAAGGAAGGCAAATTACGCTCCTTTTCTGGCAAGTCCCTTGTCTGCAGGGCAGCACGTTTGACGGAGAACAGAAAAGAAACAAACAAGAAAAGACAATCCCCCGAGCTGTTTGGCTATACCGAGTTGTGGAGTAGAGGAAAAAAATATTCACATAAACCTCCCTCTGTTCTTCCAGCAGAGCCTTCTACAGATTCCTGAGGAATGGTGGCTACCTCAACAACAGGTCTCCTCAGCAGATATAATTACCAGCGTGAGTGACACTGCTCCTTCAACTTGTTAAAAAACAACAAAATTGGATAAAAGCATTAACATTTAAAACAAAAAAAAAAATAGGAAGGAAATTCCCCTCTCCTTCCTCCAACACTTCCAAAATATTATAAAATTGAAAAATACAACTTTCTACCTGGAGTTAAAAATTCACAATTATGTGGGATTTCACCTTTAAATGTCAGTGCTGTTTGTTACATGAAAAAAAACCCTGTCAGCTTAGCCCTCCATGTCTTGCTGGTGTCTGCTTAATAGATAGTTACCTGGGATGATGGATGGCTCTTTGTTAGACCACTAAATGGCTCACAGGCTAGAATAAGCCTGTATTTACTGCCAACATTTGTTTGTTTCAAGGATGCAAAACCAAATCCGACTCCAAGTAGCTCCACCCGACATAAACACAAGAAATAAAAGAGATCTAATTTGTGCATGAGTTTACAGGGCTCTGTCAACACCAGCACGACACTAAAGGGACTCTACTCAGCTGCTGTGCTGAAACGCTGAGAGACAGCAATGCGAGGAGCAAGGGGAGTCACATATATCCAGCTGAGGAGGCTTGAGACCAGATAGTGCCACTGACTAGTGATGCTGAGCAGCAAGTTGTGTTTTTTTTCCCCATGTAAGGATCACTGCTGGACTAAAACCTCATCATGCGTCAGCCATCAGGAAGCTGATGGCACACTGGGCAGGTCCTTACCCAGCCTGGCTTGCTCTCTTTACAGTCTAAGTCCTAAATCCAAGGTAGAGCTGGTGTAAGAGACACTTTCTCACTAGCCTGGAAGCACACCCGGCTTTCAGTCTGCAGAGTCCACCCCCCTCTATGCCTCCCAGGACCACAACTGGGCACTCACCACTTGCAAAAGCTTCAACTATTCCTGTCACAAGCCACTTAAACAACACAACCTGACCAATTACCTGCCAGATACGACCCACAGCTCCCTAGCTATTTCTCCGCCGGATCTCTCCTGAAGAGAAAGCACAGTCTCTGACAATATGGTGCTATGCAGGCAGATGGCCAGTTAGCATTTGACAGGCTCATTTGACTTGTGATCTCCACATAGCCACAATTTGAACCCAGGGCCAGGGAGATAACGACAGAGTGCAACGGTCTCCGGCTATCGTCTCCTCTCTCCCCCTCACCACACGCACTCACTCACAAACGATGTGTCAGGCTGATGTTTTTCACACACTTCCCTTTTCTCCTTTTGCTAGTCTGGGGCCAGTCCTGGATCACAAGAATTAATAAATTCTTATTAAAACCTGCACGAGACGCAGTCCCGCTGAAAGTGCCATGGAAGGTTAATTAGCAAGGATGAGCTGAAACTTTTGTTCGCGTTTCTGACTCACTTAATCTTGTGAGAAGCCAGCAAGCTGACATATTCTGCCTCCGAAGGCGCCAGGACAAGCAGGCTGTTCCCGTGACAGCCAATGCGAGCCGTCCTCCCGATCCGGTGGATGTATTCCGCAGGTGAAGCTGGAGCGTTATACTTCAAAAAGGGAACATGAGAAGGGAAAGAAGGAATTAACAGAACACAGAACGTTAATTATAGACGAGACACTCAGCCCACTCATCTGAAACAAAAGGGATCTTAGCAAAACCCACATGCTCCATCTCCCTCGGCACTGGCCTGTTTATAAAGAGCGGGTTGGGCTCATCCCCATAGCCATCACGCAGCTCCTCAGCCACAGCAGTTTTTTGACATGTGAATGTGACACACTGGCCAAATTTCAGATAATAGGACAGCTTTCCCATCTCGGTGTCTCTCTTTGCCTTTTATATTTTATTTCTATGCAGGCACATCAGGAACCTGTTTGCTTCCCTTAAAAAAAAATAATCTCACAAAGACCTCAAACCAAGCAACCCCCAGGACTGCCCATACACGATGCTGCCCGCTCTGCTTTTGGGAGAGAAGCCATAGAATAAAAGTCAATAGGTTCAAATGTGGAGTTAGGCTAAACTGCTTTGTTTTAATTAAAGCAAATCACAGCTGGTTACTGGTTAATAGTAACCTAAAAGACAGGGGGGAATAAGTCCTTTTGGTAGTGCGGTACAGGTAGCAACTGTCTCCCCATCTGTAACTACGAGGCACTGCGGAAACATTTCTTAAATCCCCCCCTAAAACAGAGGTGACTCTCATTTACTTCACTGGGAATTAAAACTACCCAGTCATTTGCAAGATCTAATAAAGGGTGACATATTTCCCACCCTTTAACCTCCTCCTATTCTTCCCTCATTCCTCTCCTTCCTGGAAAAATGAACACGCACAGAGACAGTGCTCAGAAATGAGCCCTCAGCAGTTTAACTGGAAAAAACCCAACAACCAAAGCCCACTCTAGTGTTTATACCTGTGCCCTCTGGCAAAGTTTCTACTGGCTAGAGGTGTGAGTAAGATGCTGTGAGCAATCTAATTGCTCCCTGCAGGTCCTTGCTCTTGGACACAGCTCTCAGGACAGCTGAGATTTCACCTTCTGGACACACAGAAGTCTCCCAGGGCTTTAGGTAATTTGCACTGCGTTCTAACACTGGCAACTATATCTTCAGTTAAATTATATTAATATATAGATCTGGGAATTAAAGACTTCACTTCCCCATACTTCTCTACCTAGCTAGCTGCTACACAAGCTTTCTTTCTTAAAAACACAAAATTAAAATCCAATTTGTTACCTGAAGGGATGAGGTAGAAATTAAAAGGCTTTGTTGAGGCTCTGTGCCCTGTTCTTTTTACCCAGGTGTCACTCGATACATAAGAATCTCTGGCTCAGTGTTTCCTCAATTCAACTAACCTTTTTTTAATTGTAAATCTTTTAAAAAAATGAAATCTGCTTCATACCCTCAGCTTCCTCCTTGAAACAGTGGGCTGCTATTTTTAATGTTCAATCCATCTCCCTTAGCCTCTACCTTTTTCAAAGACAATATTTCTGTCGACACCAATGCAGCAGTGCTGGGGATTTTTTCGGGAACAATTTGAACTATGCAGCTCTGCTGAAAGGTGAACACTTGCAGCTACCCAGCCCCAGCCAAACAAAGCCTCACTGGAAACACTTAGGTCATTGCACAGACACTGTTGAGCTGCTCTATGTTTAACATTAGGATCACACTTAAATTCCTCACAGAACTGCCTCCCTAGCAAACTCAGAAAAGTAGAAACACAGAACTGCAAGAGTGATGGCCAGTACTTCACAAGACCTGGCTTCCTGTGGGGGCAAATGGAGGTCATTTCCCCCAAGTCAGGGGTATATTATTACACAGCCGACGATACTGGAGTTCTTGAAGAGAAAAACAGACTGCATACCCAAGATATGATTGTAATGCTGCATCCGAGCAAAACCTTGAGTCCCAGTCCTGCAGTCAGGAACGTGTGGGATCTCCCACACCTGTAGGCATCAGCACAAAGTAAACTGCAGAAAGGCTGCCTGGACTGGAGAGGGATCTCATCTGAGCAAGACTGCACTTCACGAATATCTATCTACACACATACACAGACAGCAGACCTACCTGCACAATCCACGTCACTTGAGGCAGGTCTAGTCCACGTGCTGCAACATCCTTTAAAATTAATAAGGAAATTACTTCAGTAAAAATGTTTTGAAGACAGCAGCAAAAGTAAGAGCTCTTCTGCAACGGCAATTATGCCAGCAAACAACTGGGTGAGCAAACAGGCATTTTATGTACCTGGTTTTGGGAGAGGTGGACTGAAGGCAAGAAATAATGTTGAGGGTTTAAAACGCAAGGAATATTGTTAACAGATTAATGCAATAAAAAATGCTCCACTACTATGGCTCAAAGCCTCGAGGACATCAACACATCTATTTCAAGACAGTGGTGGTGAATTACAGCAGTCTGCTACAGTCCCTTCACACTACATCTGAGAGAATCAACTTCTTAATGATAGCGACAGCATCAGTTCTTCAGTTTGTTTCATTGACAAAAACAGATCTGCCCATAGGTACCTACTTTCCAAAAACTAAGAGAAGCAGAACTAAATCTCTGGATGGCAACTCTGTTTCTGAGCATAACTTTCTCCACACCAAGCCTAAGTACTAAAATCAGGCTGCTAATGATGAAAAGGAGCGTGGCCATGAAGCATGCAGTCAAGGACCCTAGGCCTTGAGTGCAACATCCAAAGATATGCTGATCTCCACCTACAACTAATTAACTGTTTCCAGGAAAATGGTCTGAAGTTGAAGAGCAGATGACCTGCAGGTCACTCGGCCATACAAGGAAAGACCAACAATTTAGCCAGATCTGCAGGAAGCTAAAGTAGAGCTCGAGGAGAGGGGATGTCAGCTATCCCTTAGATTTTCACCAGTCTGGCTTTGATTTGGAGAAACTAAACTCAGCCATGAAGAAAAGAGTCTGAAGCTGCTGTCAGGAGTGCTATTTGATGTGCCAGCTGGTGGGAAAAGCCATCAACTTGGGGAAGGACTTGAATGAGACCCTTTAGTTATCCACAGCCAGTATAGCTCAAAACCCATACCCTTTCAAAGAGAAAAGAGAGTTTAAATACTGTCCAAAAAATGGAGAGAGAGCACAAACATGTTTCAATCTCCAGTCTTGATTTTCCATTCATTAGTAATGTCCTCACACACTCCTTGAATTTTACATTCACCACGCGCAATAGCAGAGCAGGTGTGCAGATTTAACTCTGTTAGGAAATGTTTTGGAACACATGTATCTTTTAGCTAGTTGCAAAATCGAATATATTAAGAACGTAAGCAGGAGCTTAATGTACTAAAAATGTGTCAGCCACCCACTGAAGTGTTTTCATGCTACTCCCACACATGTTAAAAGACTGGGAAGCTGATGTTTTGGCAGTCAAGGTCTTCCCATAAGCACTAGCCAGGTTGCTTTGTGGCTCCAACTGCAGTAAAAGAGGAGACACTTTCCGCAGCGCCCACTCTGAAATAATACACACTTTCGCTCCAACACGCTCATTAAGAAATGACTTGTTCCCAGAGTCGGAATGAACAGATGTACAAAAAGCCATTTAAAGGAGGATGGAGAAAATAAATCAAGAGAAGTCGGGTAATGCGTACAGCAGTTACAGGATAACAACATTATAAACTCTACAGCAGGATTAGACAGGAGTGCTGACGTCTGATTCCGATTTCGCTGGCTCTGTTACATACTTCCACACTGACAAGTCTTTGGTCTTTTCCTATTCTGTGTTCTGTCTCACTGCCAGCCGTCTAGGAAAGGCTGTGTGATGAGAGGGCTCTGACCTTGGGACAGGGTCAGTTTACCCAAAAGAAATGGATAGCCAAGCCATCCCTGTGGTCAGGAGCAGCCACCTCCAGCATGGGGAGGAAAAGTAGATGGCAGGAGCAGGAACGTGCCCTCTCATCCATCAGGATTCTTTGCCTCCTCTAAGGTACCTTTTCTCATTGCCCCTGGCTGGGAAACTTCTGCCACAAACAACATTGTTCACATGCACATTTGCCAAAGCAAGGTTGACTGAAAGCCTAATAAATAGCCAGAGACAACATTTTAGGAGGCAGCTCTTTCCCATCATCAGCCTTGTATTCGCTACTACTTTCACAATGTCACCAACTCCACTCAGCTGCTACTGACACATATCAGCAGCTCCTCTCCTGGGGTTTAACTTGGCTTTCTTTCAGAAGTGTCTTGGGATTTACTGGTAATTGGAGTGTTTTGCAAACTCTCAAAGATTCCTCAGTATCAGTCCACCTGCGTCTCCTGTAGCTCCTTTTCCTCAAAGACCCTACTAGACAGCAACAAGGTAGAATCAAGATAAAAAGTTTATTTGCTTTCCTCTGCTGGCAGAGCTCATGAGCTTCTAGGATCATTAGAAAAATACTTGTGGGTCGCCCTACCAGGAAAGACAATGCAGCTGAAGCAACAATTATCCAGTTTTACTAGAGCTGCATTTATTCCACACACAGAAGCACTAACCTGCTGCCAGTGCTTTCTCAAGAAGCCCAACAGATTTCCAACATACTACTTGCCCTTCTTTTCCACTGCCCCAGACTGCATTCTGTTTTCCATGCATGACCTCACACCACCGTTCCTTAATAACAGGGAAATCAAGAATACAACACCTCAGCAAAGTCACAGCTGATTCCTTTCACTGGGCAACAGAAGGGATAATTAAGTGACCATCTCACAGGAGCAAGGAGGAATAATCTATACCAGTGCAACTTTAGGGAAAACCCAGAGGTCATGCAAACACAATAACCTGAAGCCCTACCCATGTTCCTGCCCTGATCCCAACTGCAAGCCACAGATTGGCACCACATCAAGGCACAATCCACCTAAGGACAGCCAGAAATGCTGAAATTTCTGCTTCTAACAACTTGCCTTATCAGTCTCTGCTCATGGTGGTAGGATATATAGGGATGGGTGCAAGGGAACGGAGGGCAGAAAGGCCACATCGAAAGTGAAGCATATTGCTGCAGAAGATCAGAACCAACACAGCCACAGAAGTTCTGCAAGGGCCTCAGTTTGCTCAGTCCCTCTCACACATTCTAATTAGGGCAAAGGAAATTGCTAAAGTTGCTTTTGAAAGACACTCAATGGTGAGGTCTTCAAGGCCCTGAGCTTGACAATTGGCTGCCTACATGAGGCCTAGAAGTACAGATGGAAGGCAGCTTGCTCAGGTGCCAGGCTGTCAGTTGGATTAAAATGACTCATTTATTTACCAAAGAACCTCACAAAGTGCTTTAGCTAACAGGCAGAGAGGGCCTAACGGCTCTCCAAGCTGGGGAAGAAGCTCTCGCGCCTTCCCGGCCTGCCAAAAGTCATTACTGCCGAGTGTGGAAAGCCATCAGCAGGGTAGAGACCCCCGTCGGCAGGGTGACAGATTGGGCTGCGTAATCAGAGGAGGAAGGAGAGAGCACAGAAGCTGTCAGAGGCGAAAGCTCTTGGCTGGGGCCGCCAGAAAACTGGCAAGATGAGTTAGTGTGACTGAGTAAACAGCAAACAATCTCCAAATGATCTTTCCTCTCTCCCTGGAAGAGATGAACTTGTTTAAAAGGCACATCCCAAAGGAAGCCGCAAAGAACTTCAGTGAAGGAGAGAGAAATAAAACTGGATGAGACCCTCTGAGATACACAGCCCTTCTTTATTTTCTCATCTGCCAGCTTATATTGTCTGGCAAAAATATTTTATGGACTATATTAATATACATATGACATAGAGCAAATTAATAAAAGGAACAGCAGGTCCCATTGCTTACTAGAGCGGAAAGATAGGTGGAGAACATGGCATAAGGGACAAGGGAAGGACGCAACATTATATGCGTTGCTCTTTTGTGAGCCAGGTTTCAACATTTTGTGGGCACAAAACGTGATTTTGCAGTGAAGAAGAACAGAACTACCTTTGTGCAAATCGTTTTTTTGCTGAGAGGAAGAAAAGCGTCAGAAAAAGCAATGCCCTCGGAGGCAGGAGGTGGTCACAGTGCCTGGCCACCCTTTGGACATCTGTGCTGGGGAGGCACCTGTAATGTGGGACTGGTGCAAAGTGTATCTCTATATTAAGGTGTCCATATGGTCCCCATTACTGTGGTAACAGGCCACCTCCTGGTTTCAATGCATTTGTCCTCCCAACATCTCTGTAAGGTAGAACAGTGCTACTATCCCCATTTTACAGATGGGAAGCTGAAGCATAGAGAGATTTTGGACTCGGACACCCAACTTACTGTACTTAACGTGCTAACCGCGTGCCAGCTGAGCCACAGCGACTATAACTGTCAGGATTTGCATCCCTGCCTTGCAGTAAATGCAAAGTAGCTTAGGCTGAAATGAAGGAGGGTAATGATAAATGCAGTACCTTACGCTACTCTCCTCATGGCAATCTAGGTTAATTCACGTTGCTCCCGTTTATGACAGGTCAGGAGCAAACAGACAACTATCGCTGCTCAGCTGACATGTGGCTACTTGCCTTGTCATCACAATTCCACATCCACTTGTATGGAGCCTGTGGCATGGCAGGAAATCAAGCCACATCTCCAGTGTCTCAAGAGGGAGATCCCATCCTCTGGGATTTCTTTATCCAACTTATTCTTCTTCCCACCTTATCAACAGCTGTTGGTTTCCTGGCAGACTTTTCCTGCCAGCAGCTGCATTTCCCCTGCAAACAGTCTCACCCAGGAACTGATACCCCAGTGACTGCAATGATTTCGCTTTCTCTTTGTCTAAAATTGAGCATTCACTCTTTCCAAACACTAAACTGAAATTTCAGTAACAAGATATGTCCCTGAAATTTCTCAGGTACAGATAGAACGCGCACATAGGATAACAAAGTTGAACAACTTATTATTTAGAATTCATCAAACACCTTTTTATCTTCAGAATACTTAATCTACACCATGGAATGATGTAGCTTTGCTTTGCTAGCCTCCTCAGTTGAGACACTTAAGTATTACCTCCATACACAGGGAAACCAAGTTATAGTTCATTAATGCATTACACAGATGCATTTTGACCTTGATCAGATCATTGAAAGGTTGCACGCACAAGCAGGACCAAGGCCAGCATGTAACCAACACAGTTCTACAGGTCACGCAACAGATAATTTGGCAGTGCTAAGTCAAAGCCTCCTATATACGTGGCAGTCCTAGTTTGAACTGCAGGCGTAAAAGATAAAATTCAGCCCCCATTCTCTGAAAAAAATTGCAACTAGTTTCCTTTAAGAATAATGTACTGCAAGAACAGGAGTCATTTCAGAGCTGAAGAGGGTTTCTCAGCTCTAATTACTCCCGATCGCTGTAATTTACAAGTTTGCGGTGGGTAGAAATCGCCAAGATTCACACATTTTCAGATCAACAGCTGCCACTATTAGAGAGCAAATCGTGCAGCCTTCTGCACCACTGCAGCAGGCTAGCTGTGGCACCGACAGGTCAGAGACGAGAAGTGGAAGGTGCCACCACAACACAAGGGTGCCAACAAACTTCAGTTGAGGACAAGAATTTCTCCCTCAGCACCCTCGAAGGAAGCTTCAAGGGCAAAGCATGGAGAGCAGCAGAGCATGTACATTTCTAAAACAGTGTTCTCTGGTTGGGCTTCCCTTCCATCCCTGCAGGTTTTTGGTTTTAACCTTGGGGTAGTCATTAAGATGGGAAATATTACACTACATCCAATTTACATGGCAGTTATGGAGCATCCTACAAATTAGTATTGTGTTCTACTGACTGCATGTAGAAGGCAAGGTTCCAGTTTCAAATGAACAGATTTTTCCAGATGTAAGACCATACTTGAGGCTTCCTGTATAAGAGACACTTTCCCTGAATATGGTACCTTGCAGGAAAAGATAAAGTAACAGTTTGCAAAGGGGGCACCAGTCCTAATTTGACATACAAAGTGCAGAAAAAGGAGATGACCTTCCTCAAGGTCAGACAGCGAGCTGGAATTAGAGCTTAGTGCCAAGTCCTCTGTTCTACCATTAGGTACCAGACAGGCCCATTAGTGTGGAGCCTCCAAGGGACTCTAGGGTACTTACAGTGCAAAGTAAGATGCCGGTCTTGGATTTCAGGAACTCCTGGAAGACCTCTGTTCTTTCCTAGAGGATTGAAATATAAAAATGAAAAGACCACTTATGCACATTACAATTGAAACAGAAAGCAAATTAGTGAACGTAACAATTGAACACCGAAGCCTCATTCACTATATCATGTACTGCTTCAAAAGCAAAGAATGTGACTTCATGAGTTCCAGTCAGACTCTTCTGGCAAACTGAGAAAATCTGTGGCGTGCAGGTGTGGTCCCAGGTAGGAATGGCACAGTGTCTGGGACAAGCCTGAAAGCATTTGGTCAAATCAAAGCAGCTGACACCTCCATGGCTTGCTCAGAAGCATGGCATGTGTATGTCAAAAAGCAGTAACTGTTTCAGACAGAGAGGAGATCCACAAAAGATTAGGCAGCAGCAACAGAAGCCCTGGCATACTTTATGAGCAACACAGGCTTTTGTGAACGCATGAGAAAGCTGGACACCTTCTCTGCTGTCTGTCCAGTCACACAATGGGTAGGATGAGCCCATTTTGTTGACACAGCGATACAGTCACATCACAAGAGATCAGCCTCATCATGTGCCCAATGGGGCATGCAGAGTGTCACTGGGCTGACTGTGTAATTATTAAGTATTGGGGATGCTCAGCTGCACAGTTACTCACGTGAACAGCCGTGGAATAAATCTTCAAGAAAACAGGGCTGGAGAGATGAGACCATGGCCAGAAACCCTTGCGCAAGGCAGCAAGTAGGCAGGACTCCCGGACCCTGTATGAAGCTGCACAAAGCTCCCAGGGCACCCTCCCCACAGCCTTCCCACAAAAAAAGTCCTCATACTGGCGAGGGCCGCCAACGGGGCTGCT
This sequence comes from Phaenicophaeus curvirostris, assembly GCF_032191515.1. Lineage (NCBI taxonomy): Eukaryota > Metazoa > Chordata > Aves > Cuculiformes > Cuculidae > Phaenicophaeus > Phaenicophaeus curvirostris. The sequence continues at coordinate 8,729,638 of NC_091411.1, forward strand.
GATGCTGGAATGGAGGTTGTTCCTCCCCATGAATACCAGAAGCATGTGCTCCCCAGCCTTGTCCTCAAGGTGTGCACCAGTGGAACTCCTGCAGCCCTCACTCCTAACCTGAGCTCAGGCTCCCAGCCCCCAGGCCTCAAATTACCCCGCCAGCAGCATCTGTGCCACTGGGCCCCAGAACTGCAGGAACTCATCAGTATGGCTCCTCATCTGCCTTTAACAGCTTCCTGCTTTGTCAGTCCCCTAACCTTTCTAAGCACATTCCAATTAGTTGAACTACTTCGGGGGTTACTTCTTTCTTGATAAAAGCAATAGAAACTGATTCTCCATCTTACATTACACCATGACATTTGTTGTCACACAAGACAACCCCGAGCAATAGTAACCAAAAGGCATCAGCAGCACTTGGTTTTTGCTTGCCAGCACCACCTATCCACCTCCACTCCCTCTCCTAGCTGTGGGAAACAACTGCAGACTCACACTCCCTCGCTCTGAGTTCATTTACTCTTTTCCTTTTCAGCGCTCAGGCTGCTTCTGTTCTCAGAAACACCAGATCCATTTCCTTCCTATCCCCTTTACTTTCTCCTTCCAAAATATTCTTGTTTCCATGTTTCAAGCATTCCTCCTCGGAGTTCCAGCTAGGAGTTAAGTGAATGTCCTGTTACACTGACGATATATAAGAAACCTTACATATTTGACTCTCAGCTAGTGGTACTGTTCTAGAGAAGGAGAAAAACTTGGGCCTTGCCGATGCACTGAACCCTCTGCTGACAAAATCTAAAGAAGAGAGCACGCTGCATCTTGTTGACAATGACAGCAGCCGTGCTCAGCAGTACCATATGGGATCCACAATTTAGCTCCATTAATGCTCTTAATTTGAAGACATCAAGCACTAATTACACACTGGGTACTAAAAAGGCAAAACCCTTCCCCTGGTGCCAGCTACTTAGTGGTGTTCTGTTGGCTTAACAGCTGGTCAGGGTAGAGTTGGGCCAGACCAGGCCTGCTCGCTCGCTCAGGCAGGCAGGTTGAGGAAAGGCCAGACTGCAGGGACAGCAAAGCACATGTTTCTGGTCTCCACAGGATGAGAATGAGTGAGAAAAACAATGGCTCTTCACCTCTTGCTTCATCGGAAGAGCTCTATTCATTTGCCATGTCTGCTGCGCAGCTCAGAGCAGAGCGGTAATGCTCTCCATCACAGACCAAGGCAGGATCAGGGGCTGGACTTTCAAGGGAGGCTTCCCAGCTACTGAGAGAAACACTGCATTGGCAGTTCATTTGACACTTCTCCTCTCCTCTCAGCCCTCTGTAGCAAGTTCCAATCTCACCATCCATGCCTATCTGGCTAAAAACTAGGCTCGTTTTGGGGACATCACTGTTACATTGCTATTAATCCATCCAGGGAAAAAAAGCAGCCTGGCAAGACACTATTTTTCAAATCCAAAGCCAAACTGCTGTATCCTCATCTAATGGGGGTAGCTTATTGGACATAGATGTTTTGGGCCTTAGACGAGGTTTTCTTTAGTATTAAAAGCCTGTCTTGATTGCACGAGAGAGAACCACGGATACATAAATGGTTTAAGTGCACCCACTGGGAATACAGAATGGCTGCCTCAGCCAGCTGAAGTAACACCTCTTGCCTCTTCAGCTGTGCTTTTCAGATACAGCTAACCAAGGTACTTTCCAGAAATGGGACAATATTCTTATTCTCATTAGCAGATGGAAGAGTGAGGCCCCTAGAGGTGAAATGACTCTCTGTCCTCTCTTCTGCCCTCCTCCCCAAAATAACCACATAATAAATCACAGGGAATAAGGAACAAAACCGTGTATCCTGACATTCTAAGAACGCTTACTTCCTGTTCCATGTTGCCATGCAGTCGTAGAAACTGTAAGGGCGCAGAGGAGACAGATTCAGGTTGTTCCGAATCCAGCCTTCCTGAAAGGACCTTTAGAAGGAGCTCATAGTGGAATTCCACTTGTTCACAGCTGGAGAAAAAGATGATCATCTTGTGGTGTTTTTCAAACTGCAAGGAAAACAAGGAAATTGCACATGACCACTTCCACAGGGTTCTCCCAGTTGCCTGACCATTATAAGATCTAGATGGCTTCCACTTCTGGAAATAAGCATATCTGGGAAATGATCGCAAGATTTAACACCAAGTCCATAAAAGAAGCTGAAGTACCTGCTGCACAGGTATCTCACTGTCAGCATGAAAGACAAAACAGCACCTTGGCTCTCTTGTGGCTCCTTTGACAGAGTAACAGATAAAGGAGTTTGAAAGGGTAAAGGGCTACTGAGTAATACAGATGCAAACAGAGCCTCACCTTGCATTTCTCAAGGATAAAAGCTGCTAATGTGACAAGCCTCAATTTGCTGGGGACCATCATGACATACTGCTTGAGCTTCTCTGGAACAGCAAAGTTTTCCTGCTCCATGCATCTTGTTGAGCTACTGGCTTGTCTGTCTGTTTGCAATGCTGGTTTGTGCGTCTCCTGGGTTTCATCTGCTATGGAGATGCTGATGGGATCATTTAAACTGATATCAGCCAGCCGTGTGACTCCTAAATCACAGAAAATGAAATACACATGAGGTGCAGTTTGGAGTGCTGTTGGGGAGGGTGATGATATATTCACATAAAACCCTCAACTAACACAATTCCAGCGAAAATCAGGCAAGGAACTAATAAGCCTAGGTCACAGTGGCTTTACTCTGGCATTTGAGACACGTATGTCAGGACCATGTAAGCATATACACTGACAGAAATTCCGTAACAAAGGAGAAGTGTCATAAACTCAAAGAAATCAATAAGCATCATTCCACTTCTTCCAAGGTGTTCAGATTGGGATGCAATATAGTCAGACTCAGCCAACTATTTTGCAATTGCCTGTGCATTATTCAGCTAAAGGAGACATCCTCTGTCTATAACCTACCTTCTGTGAGGGTGGCTGACAGCAGGACATTCTGACGTGTCTCTCTCTCAGCATTTAAAGCATTGAGTATCACAGCCACATCCTTCTCAAAGCCCAGGTCCAGGATCCTACAAAACCAGCAGAAGTAGGAAGGAATGAGAACAAAGTCTTAAGGCTAAACGAGCCAGTTAGGAATAGAGGAAGTGCTAGAGTGGGCCAGATCTTTGGCCCACCTAGCATCACATTTCATCTTCAACTCTTGCCAGGGTCAGAAGACACTGAGAAAAACCTCAGCAATGAATAACTGCACAATAATCTGTCCAAAGGGGCCATTTCTTCCTAATCCCAGACATCTGGCGTTTGGCTGAGGCCACTGAGCACGACTGGTTTTAAATTCTGTGCATGATCTCTTATTTCTTTCAAATATTCAGTGAATTATTAAATGTTGATGCAAAGGGTCTCATCATTATTTTTCCTACCTAAACACTTGGAAGCTTACCTGTCTGCTTCATCAATAATCAGCCACTGAGTGCGACGGAAATGAATGCATTCTGTGGACCTGATGTGATCAACCAGGCGACCAGGAGTTGAAATGAGGATATTTATTCCTTTACGTAACCTGTGCAAATTGGAAAAGAAAATAAAACATAGAGGTTACCAGTAACTCTGGAATAGGAACCCAGAGTGAGGAACTGGAACCTACAGCGGGAAAAACGATGACTGTAGTAAAATCAACAGGGACAGTACTTCTGCACTCATTGAAACTGAAATTTCTTGAAAAGCTAAATTTTATCCTTGATTATCACTGACACCTGGAGAGAAATTCAGTGATAAAGACAGGGTGGAAAGAAATATTAATAATATTAAAATAATTTAAAACACCAAAGCTAGGTTTTCTGTTGTAAAGGAGTACTTTTTTTTTTACTGCCAAGAGTAAACTTTTTTTTGTGTATGTTTATACACAGCAAAATGAAAATTCCATTTTGTATTACCAGCTTACAATTCAATTCTTGAAAAGGGAAAAAGAATAAAAAATTTAACACCAGGAAATCTCTTCTCCAGAAAGCAATTTCCTCCATAACAAATACTGTAGACAGCACTGAATAGTAAGCAAATACAGGTGTTTGTCAGAGGAGAAAAAAAAGTACTGACACAAGAGATCATTTTCTCATAAGGCTCATCAGCATTTTAGAAATGGATCCAACTGGGGGAAGTGAACACTTCCTGCTGACCCAGTCACTGTGGCTGTGTAAGATCCAGGGGGATCACAGCTTGCTACCAACTCACAATCCTCTCTCCCAGTTAGAAAAGCAAGACTAAGGAAGAGTAACAGATAAAAAGTCTGTAGAGCAGAAGGACCCAAGATACAATTTAAGAAGGTGGCTTCCTACCTGGCTTTTTCCGATTTTCTCTTTTCTCCCCCCATTAGCACTCCAGGCACAATCCAGGCAAACGGCTACAGAAAGGAAAACCAAGATCAATATAGATTGTTCTTAATGAACAGACAGAGCCCAATCCAAACCCAATGTTTCCTGGCAAAAAGAGAAAGGACTGGAGCTGACAGCAGTGAGCATCTTATTTGATCTAACAGACACAGTCTACATGCACTCTCTCACCCACAGCTACATATCAATGGCACCTTGAGTTCCAGCCACAGAACCCAATTTCCACATCCTCTAGAAAGCTAGAAATGCAATAATTTTTGCATCGCTTCCAATCATATAATAATAGTTCTTTTCCCTCTCACCATGTAGCCTATATGTTCAAAGACAAGCCACAATGCTATTTCTTCATTTTGCCTCTAAGCAGTAGCGTCCTGTGGCTCAGGAAAATGTAAGAAAAACACAGGACCTATAAAGTTTACATATACAAACACAGACCTAAGCGCACGCAGTCACCATGTTTGTGAATATTAAATGTCAGTCCCATCAATACTGGCAGGAGATTTTGCCACTTACTTTAATGAGGTCCAACCCTTCATTGAATCCAATATTGCCCAGTATTTATGGGGGAGATAATCAAAGCACACTACTGCCATCGCCTCACTCCAGAGGAAAGGCAGAACAAAAGCAGAGCACAGCTGGTAAGTGCTGCAAGCATCACGACTGATAAACAGCCTTAAGTTTGCACGGGTCACTTGTTGCCAGAAATGCTCCAACAAAATAGTTTCTACAAAAACCGTTACTTGTTAAAGTTCAAAAAAGGAAGATTTCTAAGCAAGATCCATACAACATAAACTCAGCAGTTGGCATTAGAGTAACTGGATCAAGAGCAGCCCAAACAGTCTTTTCCTCTCTCAGAAACGACACAATTACATTGCAGCCTCCCATCATCCATCCCTTCCAAGGCCCAGTCCAACCATGATCTAAACCTTCTGCTTTGGGTCACTGTGATAGTTTACACTGGACTTGATGCAACTGCACATTATATATAACAAAGAAATATTGAAGGGGAGGTCAATCCAGACTTTGTCCTTTAAAGGACATGAAAAATCCACTCATTAACCACTTCTAACTACTATAGAAGAAGACTGAAGTACTTTAAACCTTAGCATGATACACCAAAATTTTACTTGGCAATTCCAGCACTAAAAAGACTAAGAAAGTGCCTTATTATTTCAAAGGGAAAAACAGAAGAGTGAGTGGGACTATGGATCAGATAAATGATTTAGATAGCTTACAGCCCCAAGGTAAGTTACTCTGCCTCAATTAAAAGGAAAGCACTATCATTTAATGATTCTGAAAGCCTTCTAATTTCTCCAGCCATTCAATTGGCAGAGCAGTTCACCCAGTCCTTCTGCCACCTGAAACCCACCTGTCTAGTATTAGTTTCAGTAAGACAGTACTTGTCATTGTGAGTGTTTCTATTCATAACACAGACCCAAACAATGTCAGGTACTTCTGAAAACAAACTGTTGTGAAAATTAGCTATGCTTGTTTATGAAAACATGGGCAACTAAGGTGCCATAATGAATCACTCACTTGTTCATTTAACAGTTTAAAACATACCACAGGGAAATCACACTTAAAAGACATACAGATTTATCTTTAAGGACCACACTTCTTATCAGATGCTGCATTTCTTTAAACATCCAGCTGAATTCACACAAACTGAAGTTGTTCAGCACCTTGCAGCAGGAGGCTCAAGGAACAAGAACACAGAGCACTGAATTCTTACCTTAAGTAGTTTCTGCATTGTATCAAAACTCTGGAGCGCAAGCTGGGGAAATCAACGAAAGAAAGTGAGCTCTGAAAAAGTCCCTGGACCACAAAAATGGACTTCAAGTTCCTTCAACTCAAAATGCAAGATCATCTAGCTACGTATGTTACCAGAATTCTAAATACATCCTCGATTTTTGGTTTATAAGCTGTGTATTATTTTATTCTCTTGCATAATCCTTCTCATATCTGGACCTGTTCAAAACACTCAGTACTGGTTCAGCTCCACAACCCAGCTCTTGGGGCAATACAGACTTCTGTGAATGGTGAATGCCCCAGGGAGAAAAAATGCTGAAGCTGCAGACTTTGCTCCTCTAGAAGAGTAAGAGTACAGTTTTACTCACTACCCCTGTGTGAACTAGGCAAGCCTCTCCCCCCAGGCACTGAGCTAGTGAGTTTCTCCAGCCTTCACAATTATTTGCCACTGCATAAGGAAACCTTAGAAATTCCTTCTTTCTTCCTTTGGTACGACACTGTACAGAAAAAGACAGCGCACATCCAGAGAGTAAACATTTCTGTGAGGGCAAGATCCGAGCTAAAGGATAGATAAGGTTTCCTGAGGCAGTTCCCTGGAGGATTCTCATCTACATGCTAAAAATCATTCTGTTTGAACACCTGGATTCAAACAGAACCAGAAGGAAGAGAAGGTCACCTACCTCTCTTGTTGGGACCAATATGAGTGCATAAGGCCCATCGCTGCGCTGTAAACAAAGAAGACAAGAGGTCCACTAAGAAGGTAGTACTAATACACAGAGCACTTCCACATCTGGTTGTTATCAGCTGCCAAGGTGAATTCTGAAGTGTTTTAGTACAAGTTTGTGCACAACAGTTTGGGGTATTTCCCCCTGTCATATTTTTCAAAGACTAGGAACTTATTACTCCTAAAGACATGGCAGTAACCTTTGTTTCAGTTCTCCCATGTCCAGAACATTGCCTCTTCTCCATTCTGCCTTCTCCAAACTTGATAATTTATCCTATTTACAATTTGCCTACTGCATGAAGAAATGGGGAATGTGTAATGTGGTTCTTGTATCATCTGTGTCTCAGCTGCACAGGAGAATCACAAAAGCCACAGCACAAATAAAGAAGAAGAGAGACTGCTTGACCTTTGTATCAAGAGGAGACAGTGATAAGAACAAGACCTGGGGTTTATTTTTATTTGTCTTAATATCAAATGCAAAATACATTTAATTCTGTTGCACCTACCTGTATTTTGGATGTCATTCCTTGCAAAGACTGTACAAGTGGAATCCCGTAGGCAAGAGTTTTACCTTTATAAAAGGGAGAAAATTGGAAGAGTTTTCATCATTAAAAAAGTGGCAATTACAGCACTCAATCAGATTAAAGTACTACTCATCCCAGCATTCGTAAACTTAGGTCAGAGTATGGAAAAGTTTAATGAAGTCGAGTACTTAAGTTTGTACAGTAAGAGCGGGTGCTGCTTAGCTCCGCCAGCCTCCTGAATCTGGATGAGCCTTGGCTAAGCCCACATGCAACAGCCAGCAGGGGCACATCAACTTTCAGTCCCACCATTGCCCTGTTACAGAAGTTTGCACGGCCTCTGTCTGTCACTTCCATAAGGAATGTGAGGGTTTACATTTGTATTTAGGATCCCAATTAATACAAGCTAGGGAAGGAGACTGACAATGAAATACTGACCTGAACCAGTCTGAGATCTCACTAGAGCATCTTTGCCTTGCAGGAGCACAGGAATTGTTTGCTTCTGAACACTGCATAATGAACAAAACAGGTTAGGAAATATGAATGGGACATAGCATAGAATCCCAAGGTTTTAATGTCCAGTGACTGGTTCAAAATTGCTTACTCCAAATTCCACTCATCCATCTCTGCTGTGTAGCTACATCCGTAGAGATGACTTATAGGGAAAGACACTAGACAAGCATTGGATTTGATAAACTGATAACAAAGATGGGTTTATGATTGGAGTACCAAGTTAGATGGCAGGACTCCCAAGGTTCCACCTTCAGCTCTAACAAGTGACTTGCTGTGTAACTTACAAGTTATTTCTCACCCCACATTTTGAAAGCAACAAATTCTATGGCTAATGGGACAATTTAACACATACAGAGCTCTTCACAAATCAATTACATATAATGAAACCATCATAGATTATTTGTTTTAGGGGGTAGTGAAGTGTAAAGTCTTTACATGAATTTGGTTACCTGGTCATGCTACTTATCTTCAGAACATTGTTTATTGTGGATACCTAGAAAGATAATAAAGAACTGATGTTTATTCTCTACACTACTGGCCAAGGGCAACTGGATGTAGAAGCTCCTCAAAGCACTTCTGTTAGTTAATCAGCATTCTACCACCACTGGGACATCATGAAATACCCAGTCAGCTAAAACACTGGACTCCCAAACAGTCCACTCACCAGATGCGGATGCAGGTCCAACTGGCTAAAGGAATCTGTAGTGAAAACCTTTTCTTGCACCTGCTGCACCACTTTTCTGAGTTAGGGGAAACAAATCAAAACAAAGTGCATGGTGTGGTTAAAAACTGTACAGTCATATTCTATGTGAACAGCAATGAAACTACACATACCAAGCAACTGCTTTGCCCCAGCAAGGGCAGGAATTCAAGACACTGAATTTCAAAGCACTGAAAGAGGTTTTTTCCCTCTTGTTTATTTAAAATACCTGTTTATTTCTGGGATATCAGGGTTGTTTCTAAACAGGCTGGACGTTTTAACAAAAGGTCTGCTTTTTGGGCTTTCATTTCGGCTGTCAGTCAGCTGCTTCTTAGGAAAAGATTTTTGAGGTGAACTCCCCTTTTCCTTGATGTCAGCTTCAGTAGCACATTTCTTGAAGGTGTTTATTGATGGCTTACGTTTACGTTTCAAAGGTGGGTTTCCATGTGGTGACTGGAACTTTCTTTTCAGACCGCTGGACTGCTTTAATGTTAACAAACCAGAGAGCAAATATTCAGTGACTGATAATTAACTGCACTATACCACGTTGAACAGAAACATCAGCCCACAGAGAGATCCCTTATTTTAATTCCCTACCCCATGACTAAAGAAACAAAGTTTGACTTTTGCAGCTAGAACTTCCCGGTTCAACAGATTCACCACCATGCCCAACACCTTTGACCACTACTGAAATACAAACAGAAATCTGAAGTCGTATACAGTTCTTATCTCCACAAGATTTCAGCCACCTTCTACATTAACTGAGAAGAACATGCTTTAAAGATCTTTCTCAAAAGCTCTGCAAATCTCCTGATTATATTAAAGCCATCCCTGCAGGCTTGCTTCTTTCTGTGGGCAGGAGCAATGGCCTCGACTTCACCCCAACTTAGGTGTCTGCCAACTTTCAGCATTTACGAGTTTTTTTCTTCTGTAGCAATCTGTTTACGTTACTGATCTTCCAATCACCTTAAGAAAAACCTTTCCTTTCCCTACGTCCCTCCAAGAACAGCAAAGAAGAAAATTACATTTAACTTCCTTTGGTCCCAAAAGCCTTTCAACATTCTCCAACCCTTTTCCAATAAACTTGTTTTTCCCAACATGACTGCAAAACTCCAAAACGTTAAATTCCAGCACTATCTTGCCCAATGTTTTTTCTCTTGTTCCCCCACTATTAGCCACACACTCTGATTTCCTTTATTCTCCAAAGAACCACATTGCTTTCAAGCTCTATTACATTTTCCACTTGTTCCTTCACATTTCTGGTAATGAACCAAAACACAATCTCCAACCACCAACGTGATTGATCAGGAAGATGACAGTACTCATTACATCCTGGGTAAACCCTGGGAAACACATAACTCTCACATCCTTTTGCACGCTATTTTAAGACCAATTTTAAAAAATGAAAATAATAATTGAAACATCCCAGAATTACAACGATGACTTGAAAATTGAAACCATTTATTTAACCCATTCTTGTCCTTCTTTCTTCAAACTTATCAGAGGGAAGCACCTATTCTTGAAGCTCCCATTCCCACATCTCAGAGCATTCCCAAAAGTTCCCATTCCCACATCTCGGAGAATTCCCACAGTTCAGGCTCTCCCTACCACACCAGGAGGCTTCAGCACCTCACAGCCCTCCTAAGCGATGCAGGGGGCTATCCCATCATCACCCACAGCTCCAGCCCTCAGCCTCAACATGCCCAACGCCACAAGGCCAGCGAGGTCAGGGCAGAGCAGCCCGGTTTTGAAGGGATTAGGGAATTCCATTCCCATGGAATCCCGAGGTGTATAGGCTTGCTCCAGGTCCCCTCAGTGACTCCGAACCCCGCGTCGAGGAGGAAAAAAGCCACAGGCTCGAGTTTAGAAACTTTTCAGATGCCGATAACCCCGCTCCTGCTCCCCGACCCCGTCCCATGCTCCCCTTCCCTTTTCCTCACGCCGTCCGTACCCACCCCGTCCCTCCCCTGGCCCCATCCCATGTCCCCCAGCCCCGTCCCGTGTCCTCCCGCCCCCTAACCCTGACCCCGACCACGTCCCATGCCTCCCCCCGGTCCCACCAGGGCGAGAGCCACGTCCTCGCCCCCCACCCCCGCCCACCCCCTCTTGGTCCCGTCAGAGCGGTCGCTGCTCGGGCCGGGCCCCGGCCTCACCTACCCGTCCCGGGACACCGGGCCCGCGGCCCCGCGGCGCTGAGCTGAGGTTGAGCAGCAGCACCCCGCCCGCCGCCATGGCTCGCGGCGGCCCGGGCCGGGCCCAGGCGGGCGGCGTGAGGCGCGGCCTCTCAGCACGGAGCCCCCGCACCGCACCGGGCGCTGCGGCGGCGCAGGCGGCGGCGGGGGCAGCCCCGGCAGGGGGCTTGGCGGCGGCGGCGGCGGCGGGGGCGGCGGCGGGGGCGGCGGCGGGGGCTTCGGCGGCGGCTTCGGCGGCGGCGGGGGCAGCCCAGACTGGGGGCTATCGAGGGCGGCACAGGCGGTGGCGCGGGCAGCCCCGGGCGGGGGGCCTCGGAGGGGGCGCGGCGCATGCGCGGTGCGCGCGGCGGGAAGATGGCGGCGGAGCGCGGGGAGAGCCCGTCGCCGTCGGCGGGGGAGGAGGAGCCGCTCGGCCTCGAGGCGCTCGGTGAGGAGGCGGCGCCGGCCCCCAGCGCCGGGTTCCGTGTGACGGCGGTGCGGCGGGAGCCGGCGGTGCGGCTGCAGCACGGGGTGAGCGGGCTGGAGCCGCTGGCCTGGTCCGAGGATCACCGGGTGTCGGTGAGCACGGCCCGCAGCATCGCCGTGCTGGAGCAGCTCAGCGACGTCCACAGCGGCGGGCAGGAGATGGTCATCCACCGCACCGCCGTCCCTGCGCCCGCCGCCGCTTGTCTCCTCAAGGTGAGGCACCGGCCGCCTCCCCTGCTGCAGGGCGGGGGCAGCGTTGCCTGCACCGATGGAGAGAGGGGAAAAAAGCTTCCCTCTCCCAGTAATGCTCAGGTGCTTTCAGGCACCACACCAAGTGGGCGACTGGGGAGCTTTAGACTGGAGATTAGGAAATACTTCCTTACTGAAAGAGTGGTGAAGCGTTAGAAGAGGCTGCCCGGGGCGCTGGTGGAGTCTCCATCCCTGGAGGGGTGCAAAAGGTGTATAGACGTGCCACTTCCAGACGTGGTTTAGTCAGCACAGCAGCGTTGGGCTGATGGGCTTGGACTGGATGAGCTTAGATGTCTTTCCCAACCTTAATGATTCTGTGACTGCAAAGCTGGGTAGTTCTACTGAGAATGATTTCAGCTCTTTGATAACCATCATTTCAGTAAAATTTCTTAGTTTGCTGCCCAGGCTGAAAGGTTTTTGCAACAGGTGCCGTTCTGGGTTTCAGGAGGAGCGTCTGACTTCACACCCGTTGGCACAGAGAGTGACAAGCCTGGGTGAATGTGGCACTAAATGATAATTCTGCTGTTCTGGGCCTGGTTTTATTTTTCCAAAACAGTGCTGAGAATATGGAATAACTTGAGTTGAAGTGTTGAGAGCTGTACAGTTTGAATGTTATGCCAAGTACCCTTAAGCATGAGGTCCAACATAAAAAAAAGACTGTTGTTCTTTTTATTTAACAATTAAGAAAATCAACTACAATCACCTTCAAAGCAGTTCCTTTCTGAGACGACACATGGTTGCACACAATGCTGCCAGCTTCAGAGCAGATCATTTTCTGAAATGCTGTTGAAGATCTCTGGTAATTTTGCTTTCACATCTTCAACAAAAAAGGGTCCCTTTGAGCATGGACTGGGTCTCTGGGAAGAGGGAGCCAGGTGTGGTGAACAGGGTGGGTGCTCAAGCACTGCAGTGTTACGAGTTAAAAACTGCTTCACAGCTGAATCGTTGTGGGCTGGTACAGTGTCTTGATGTGAACTTGTTCACTCTTCACCGATGTTTTCTGACCAAGGGTAAGAAAACGGTTCTATTTGAACCTGTGTCCGCTCATCCTGAGGGAAGCAATCAAGCTGAGTCTTGGCTCACTGACAGGTCAGAGCACATTCTATAACTGTCTCTGTCTCTCCCCTCCCTCTGTCAGTTCCCAAGCAGTGGGGTTAGTCTTGGGTTTATGTGTCAGACCGCGTATACTCCTGAGAACAGAAGCATGAAAACAGGCAAAGACTCGGTAGCTGAGTCAAAATTATACAAATTCAGGCCAACAATGAAGCTGAAGTCTTTAAGAGTGGTGGTAATTAACCATTGGAACAGTGTGGTATATGTTATGATAGGGGACGCTCTGTTTCCAGTGGGAATTGATTCCAGGGAAGTCTTCCTTATAAAAAGTTCTGCAGTTATTTTAAAAAGTCCTTTTTTCTCACCTTCTAGGTTGGTCCAAAAAAGGAGGTAGCAGAATGTAAGGAGAAGTTCGCAAATTCAGTGGATCCAACGGTTAGCCAGACTTTTATGCTCGATCGAGTATTCAACCCTGAGGGGAAGTCATTGCTGCCTATGCGAGGATTCAAGTATTCCAGCTGGTCCCCGCTGGGCTGCGATGCGAATGGAAGATGCCTGCTCGCAGCTTTAACCATGGACAATCGATTGACCATCCACGCAAACCTCAACAGACTGCAGTGGGTGCAGCTGGTGGACCTGACTGAAATCTATGGGGAGCGCTTGTACGAAGCCAGTTACAAGCTCTGCAAGGCTGACACTCCCTGTGGAGAGCTGGGAGACTTTGCTGAATTTCAGCGACGGCACAGCATGCAGACTCCTGTGCGCATGGAGTGGTCGGGCATCTGCACCACTCAGCAGGTGAAACACAACAACGAGTGCTGGGATGTCGGCAGCGTGCTCTTAGCCGTGCTCTTTGAAAACGGTAACATTGCCGTTTGGCAGTTTCAGCTTCCATTTCTGGGTAAGGAATCAATTACTTCTTGCAATACCATAGAATCTGGAATAAATTCCCCAAGTGTCTTGTCTTGGTGGGAATACGAACATAACAACAGAAAGATGAGTGGACTTATTGTAGGCAGTGCTTTTGGACCAGTTAAGATCCTTCCTGTCAATCTAAAAGCAGTCAAAGGCTACTTTACGCTGCGACAGCCTGTAGTCCTGTGGCAAGAAATGGACCAGTTACCTGTGCAGAGTATCAAATGTATCCCCCTGTACCACCCCTACCAGAAATGTAGTTGTAGCTTAGTGGTGGCTGCAAGAGGACCTTATGTGTTCTGGTGTCTCCTGTTGATATCCAAAGCGGGTCTGAATGTCCATAATTCCCACGTGACAGGGCTTCATTCTTTGCCAATCGTCTCCATGACTGCGGACAAACAAAACGGCACAGTGTACACGTGCTCCCGTGATGGAAAGGTAAGGCAGCTGATCCCTATATTCACAGACATTGCTTTAAAGTTTGAGCACCAGGTGATTAAGCTCTCGGAAGTGTTTGGCTCTGTCAGGACTCACGGAATAGCTGTTAGCCCCTGTGGTGCTTACTTAGCAGTTATCACGACAGAGGGCATGACTAACGGGCTTCACCCAGTTAACAAAAACTACCAAGTTCAGTTTGTAACCCTTAAGACTTTTGAGGAGGCAGCTGCGCAGCTCTTGGAATCTTCTGTTCAGAACCTTTTCCGGCAGGTGGACTTGACAGATCTTGTGCGCTGGAAAATTTTGAAGGATAAGCATATTCCTCAATTCTTACAGGAAGCACTGGATAAAAAGATTGAGAGCTGTGGTTCTACTTACTTCTGGAGGTTTAAGCTATTTCTCCTGCGGATTTTGTACCAGTCAATGCAGAAAGCTCCCTCGGAGGTCATGTGGAGACCTTCACACGAGGATGCAAAAATCTTGATATCTGATTCCCCTGGGATGGGCAGCACCGAAGATGATCAGGAGGAAGGAACTTCTAAACAAGCCAGCAAGCAAGGCCTGTGTGACACGGGCAAAGGTACGGACATAGATGACACTGCAGATGATTCTCTTCCTCAGTCAAGTGATGTAGGAGGCCGTGAGCCAATGGAAGAAAAGCTTCTTGAAATACAGGCACAAATTGAGGCAGTAGAAATGCACTTGACACGAGAACACATGAAACGGGTGTTGGGAGAAGTTTATCTACACACATGGATTACAGAAAACACCAGTATTCCCACCAGAGGAGTCTGTGACTTCTTAATGTCCGATGATGGCTATGATGACAGAACAGCACGAGTAAGTGCACCTCTGTGCTCTGGGTATTCAGTGTTACAAGTGACTGCTTTCTCCCTGCTCTGTATCCTTAAATGAAAACACAGTTTTAGGGGTGGGGAAGAGAACTGTAATCATGTCATCCTAAGAATGCTGAGTTTTTGCAAAACAAGGGAGAGACTAGGGTTATTTTGCTATTGACAGTGGGTTTAGAACAAGTACTGATGGAGAAGGATGTTTCATTTCATGGCTAAGCTTATTTGATGTAACATCTCTACAAAAATAAACTGAGGAGGTATTTCCTCTGGTCAGCTAAACCTGCAGTTTTAACTTAAGAGGTGCGGTATCTCTGCAGCAGGGAACAGTTCTTTTCAGTACCCAAGTCCTTAAATCACTTGTACTCCAATACATTATTGCATCCAGAAGATGAAAGAAAGGTAGCACGTTTCCATTACTGGTGTAGCCTGGGGTTCTCTGCTGGATGTTGAAGCAAGCCAGGTCCACAGCGTGGCCTTCAGGAGTTCACCAGGGAAGCCTTCTGGCAGAACTGGGGTTTTCTAGCATCCAGTTACTATGAATGGAAGGTTTGAGAAGGTGATTTTCTTGTCTTGTAAACAAGTCTTCTTTTTATAGTGATAAAAAGCTGATTTCCAAATTCTGTTTTATCCATTCAGTTTGCTGTCGCATTTTAAAGGTCCTTGGGATGTGGTTTATGTCTATTGAAATGTCAGACAAATCTGATTGCATAAGTATTCTGCTATAAACATCATGTATACTCCGAGACAGCTGCTGAAGACACACATCCAGATAATTTCTGAACAGGATTGTTCAGAAATTGTTATCCCTTGTGATAGGCTTGAGAACATAAAAGCGTTGCTGTAACGGTCAGTGGCATTTGCTGAAGTGGTCCGAGGCCAATTTCCGCAGTGCTTTTTAAATTTGAAGTGGCTTAAATTTGCTCTTAAGTTTTGTATCCCTTTCCTACAGGGCAGAAATCTTTAGGAGATGACAATAAAATGAAAATAAATTAATACATATCAATGTATGATATTCCTTATGCTTAAATTTTGGTTTTTTGAATGCAATGAATTAGCTAGAACTTTGCCTCCTTTATCATATTCTGAAATAACAGCACCCCCAGAGACATTCTCACCTTTCTGTAGGCAGCTGTCCCGCTGTGACCAATGCTGACTCTCTGTATCCCCAGGTGCTGATTGGGCATATCTTAAAGAAAATGAACAAACAGACTTTTCCAGAGCACTGCAGCTTGTGTAAAGAGATCCTGCCGTTCACTGATCGCAGACAGGCAGTCTGCTCTAATGGACATATTTGGCTCAGGTAATCTGTTCTTAAAGAATCGTTGCCATTCCCTTGATGATTTAAACATATTTAAATAGCTAACCTAATACACTTTCTGGTGTTGGTGCAAACATTCACAAAGCATGTTCTCCATCCTGCAGTTCAGGGCACTTTTTGCAGGCTGTTATCTGGTCTCTTCCCTGAGAGAGAGGGCATTGTGGATTTGTTTATCTTACTAGTATGCTGTTTTCACAATAAAACACGTTTGACGGTCTTTTTTCCTTCAAGAAGGAGGAGGGAGGGAGGGAGCAAGCAGGAGGAAATTAAGCACAAGTCATCCTTTGGAGCATGAAGGAGGGTTTGTTCAGGCTGCTTCAGCGTTTGAAAACAAAGTAATTTAACAAAGAATTATTGGAAAAAACTACACTGAGAAGTCAAACAAGTTCTGGAACATCTGGAAAAGGAAGCGTTCTGATGCTGACTTATTAGGTATATGGCAATTGTCCCTGGAGACTTGGGAAGTCAGTATGTCACTTAAAGCAAAAACCTTTGCCTAAAAGATCCTGTGTTGTGTTAAATAGTCATTGCCTTAAAGACAGTTGGGTTCATCCCCTGTGCAGTAACCTCAGCTCAGGGTGCAGGAGCAGGTCACAAACAACACCCCAAGCCTTTTGGTAAAACAACTTGTCCTTTCACAGGTGCTTTCTAACCTACCAGTCCTGTCAGAGTTTGGTATACAGGAGGTGTTTGCTTCACGACAGCATCGCACGGCATCCAACCCCGGAAGGTAAACCATTCCTGTGGCAAAAGGAGCAAGATTACATATTCCTAAGTTTCATCTGCAAAATGAATAGAATTAGTTCCACTGACTTTTCTCTTTTAGGTAGTTAAATATGCTGCCTTTCATGGTGTCCTGTTGTCCATACATTAGTGGCACAAGTTAATTACAAAAGAGTGACTGCAGAAATTAATTTGTAAATGCTTCATTTTAATGAGAAAACACAATCTGTGCTGGACCAGTACAACAGTTATTTTCTGTTCAAGTTGGATGTATTAGTATGCAGGCCTACAAGTGATAAAGGTTTCTGTTTCAGTGCAAGCTGTATTGATCATGCCCAGGCTAAGAAATAGTTGGCAGCTGGCTGGCTTAGCTCCCCAGCCTGCTCCTGCAGGCTTGCATTGTGTGAAGGATCTAATTTCAGTCAAGAAAATAGGAATACTGTGTTGCACAGAATCGTTAGGTTGGAAAAGACCTCCAGGATCATCAAGTCCAACCATTCCTATCAGCCACTAAACCATGTCCCTGAGCACCTCATCCACCCATCTTTTAAACACCTCCAGGGATGGTGACTCAACCACCTCCCATTTGTGGCACGGTGATTCTTTAGGCTTCTAACTTATGTAGCTATTCAGATGAGTATGTAATGGTGTAGCATGGACTGTTTCACCTTCATTTTAGTTTCCTACTGAAGTGAGATTTAAACTGGTACTACCTGTAATTTCAATATAAAAATGGAGTTGGATTCCTTCAGAACTCAGTTAGTCCTGCATGGTGGATAGGTACAATCTGTTCCAGGATTACTAGTTTGTCCATCTCTGGCATCATTCTTGTCTTCATCTCTGTCTCCAGTTTTAAATAACTTGTTTTCTTATTTGCAGATCCTGAATGGATCAAGAGGTTATTGCAAGGACCTTGCACATTCTGTGATTCTCCTGTGTTCTAGAGAAGAGCTGTGTAAAGATGGAAAGTATTTTCTGTACTACATAAGCTCCCTTTGGTCTGGAAGGGGGATCGAGCACGGGCATGCAGAGTTTACTGGAGGGGGGAAGACATTGTCCACAACCCTGTAAATAGAACATCAGAGGTTTTAGAAACTCCTTAAGTCCAGAGCCTGTCCCACGCTCCAGAAACAAGAGGACATCTGGAAGAGGAGGTTTATGGAGCGGTTTGGAAACGCACCCTGTTGAAGCATCAGCAGCTGGACATGCTTCCTTTTACCGAGAAGGAACTGAAGTCTTAAGCGCGCGGTGTGAACTGTCCTTTCTGCCCAACAACTGCCATTCCTAAGAGCTAGGACAGGAACAGCGGAGCTGCCTCTTGAGTGGTCTTGGTGCGTAGAAAAGGCTTCAGCTTGCAGTGCTGTTTGCTTTTTAACAAGCACTGGCACTTGCCTCAGAATATTAAACTATCAAATAATTCGTGGTTCTAATTTCTTGCAGAGTGAAGCGTATGCCAGTTACAGCCATATGAGAAATTGGCCATTGTATTAGTTTCACTTAAAATCTAGAAGAATAACTGCCTCTTAACTGTTATAACAGTATTGCAGTCAGAAAGGTAATATTGGCTGCCTGGGTCAAATATGAATCAGTAAGAATAACTTTTAAGTGTAATAATTATTAAACTAATAGCAATTAGATTAAACGCTAATATATATATATATATAAAAATCTCCAATGCTCTTAAGTCTCTTGCCCCACTTTCTTTTTCTGAACTAAGTTCTAACCACTTCCTTGCTTTTGCCAATATTTGTGCTTTTTGTTTCTCTTAACTCTACCAACAGGAATCACCTTTTCCAGTGTAACTTGGTTCCCAAAAACATTACCAGTTTACCTTATTTTTAATTGAACTGAGAGTCTCTCTCACACAGAAACGAGTTTTACAGATGTTTGACACACAGCAATCACTCCCAGCTGACAGTTTCTCTTTTCATAATCATGCAGTAAAACCCCAAGCCTGCTCCAAACCTAAACACCACCGTGGCTGAGATGTTGGAAGTGAAGTTTCCACAAGCTGTTAGGGAGTCTGGTAAATCTGTTCTTGTATAAACCTGACTTTCATCAAGAGATTCATAAATATGTCAATGATGTAGCATGGCTGAGCCGAGAAATTTATTCTGCCTCCTAACTCCTGTTGGAAGAAAACCTTTCCCTCTTTGGCATCTGGTTCCCACGGGGAGCAGGAGAAACCTTTTCAACTTCCTATGCAGTGTTAGAGGAATGATACCTCCAAAATGTGTGTGGTTCTTAGGTACAGTTTGTCTTGTTAATTTAAATCTATGCTGTCAAATAATCCAAAGTTATTGTATTTACTTTCTTCCGAGCACCCATCTGCACACTGGGATATGTTGCCTTGTTTGTGACTCATAACACTCCTCGTTGTGTGCGAAATCCTCTATAGCTATTTGTGAAATCAAGGGATTGTCCTGACAGTATCAGTCTCCAGCAATGCATGTGTGGATTGGTGCTTATATGTCCTTGATTCACTGACTATGCATATTTCCTTAATGTCCTTTCACCTTTAGGAGTATTTTTTTTCAGCTAACATGAAGACAAGTGGACTGTCCTAACTATTAAGTGTTTCATGCATCAAGAACGGTAGTGCTGCGACTGAAAATAGTATTGCTACAGTAGACTAGAACAGCAGAAGCACATTCATCTGTAAAATTATTAGCCCTGTTTGTAAATATCCTTGGAAGTGCTACCGTAATTGTATTAAAAAAAATGTCTAGTTTTTTATTGCTGTGCATTGAAATTTGAAATTGCTTCAGCGTGTCTGCAAAGAAAGAAAATGCAGATTGTGATAGCATTTAGTAAGACAAAGAATAAGCTTGATACCCAGCTTGCATGTAGGTTGAGGCCAGGTGCTGTACCTGGGGTAGAATTGTATCCCCTTCCCAGTGCTGATGGGGTTTGGGTAACAGAACATCAGTTTCCAATATGAGCCAAATGGGAGGTTTATTCATAGTGGTGGAGAAAACATTTTAAGTGGATCTGCAAGTCCTTGTCCAGGCAGTCCTCCAGAACCACGCATAAGTGCTTTTAGAAAAAGACAACATTTCTTTGATAATGGCTTAGGAAGCAGAATAATATCGTGATCTGCTGCAATGTTTCAGTCTGGCTGACCAAGAGGTTCAACGCGGAATCATTAGATTAATTCCTGGTGATTACTTCTAACAGTTCTCAGGAATTTCCCTGGATTAAGTTTTCATGCTTTAGACATGTAGAAGCTCCAGTGTGCCTGGCATTAACATTGCAGTGTTAATATTTATTTTCCTTGTCTTTCAAGGCAGTAGGTACTCAGTAAACCATTGCCAATTTATTTAACCAGATTTATGAGCGCTGGGAGAATGGAATTTTAAAGCCGATGATGTCAGCTTTGCATGCCAGTGGAGATCCGTTAGCCCAAAGCTTTCACTCCTCACCCTGACCCATCCACAGCAGGTAAAGAGGTACTGTGATTAAATTATTTTAAACCATCACTGGTCCCCAGGTGTATTTTTAACTAGCGTAGGCTGGAACAGCATAGCACACCTCAGACCACTAATATTTAACCTCTGATGCTGATCTCACTGGGTTTTTCTGCACAGCTACCAGTTGACACTTCCTTCAGGAAACCTCTTATCTGTCCTGGACTCAACTTGCAGTTCTATCAGTGTGGAGGCTAGTGCCATTCCTGCTGGAGCACTGTAACAACCTCAAAACCCGTCCTTTCATCCCACTCAGGGAAGGCAAGTGGGAAAGGAAGGTACGAGCACCTCCTGCCAGATCCGTGAGCTATTTTGCCACGAACAGAATGGTCTTTATCAGCGACCTGGATGAAGGCATCAAGTGCACCCTTAGCAAATTTGCAGATGACACTAAGCTGGGTGGAAGTGTTGATCAGCTGGAGGGTCGGGAGGCTCCAAAGGGATCTGAACAGGCTGGACCATGGGCTGAGACCAATGGGATAAGGTTTAACAAGGCCAAATGGCGGGTCCTGCACTTGGGGCACAACAACCCTGAGCAGCTACCGACTAGGAGAAGTCTGGCTGGAAACTGCCTGGAGGAGAGGGACCTGGGGGTGTTGGTTGACAGCGACTGAACGTGAGCCAGCAGTGGCCCAGGTGGCCAAGAAGGCCAATGGCATCTTGGCTTGGATCAGAAACAGTGTGGCCAGCAGGTCCAGGGAAGTTCTTCTTCCTCTGTACTCGGCACTGGTGAGAAGCATTAACTATACTGCATTTCAGGGCAGAAAGTGGAGTACTTCCTTGTGCTGTCTTAGGCTGTGACTGAGTCAACCCAAACATGAATGTCCAGGCTCAAAGCACCATCACAGGAGGACTCATACACTGCTGAACACCTACAGCAGGAGTTACAGGGTCGTGCCAGCCCAGCCACGTCCCTATTTAATGCCAAACTGGAGGCCAGCTCTGAAAAGGGAAAGCCTAAGAGCCATCCCAGTGGAACCATTCAGAGGTGAGTTTAATTTGATTGCTCTGCTAATCCAGTTGATCTTTTCATGCTCCTACAGTTCTGTTCCAGGGTGTGACTGCTTTAGGTGGCGGACCAGGCGGTCACCAGGCTGAGCAAAAAGCAAAGCTGAGCTTTCATTTTAGTTTCTGGAGTTTTCCTTTGAGGCTCAGCCCACGGAAGGGTCTGATAATGTCCCTGTGAATAGTGATGCTGTGTATATGGCACATTTTATAAACATGAAGCAAACCTGGATGAATGTTTTGTATACTGGCAGTGGCATTGTAATCCTGCTCCTTTTTTAATTCTAAATAAATAAAAGTACAGGTTTGGAGAGCGTATTTCAAAGGACTGAATTCCTGGGAGAGACATGGGGTGCCAGGAGCTGAAACTGGCAAGAAACAGGGTAGTTAAACACTCAGTCCTTCAGCTAAGACTTCACACTTTAAACAAAAAATAAAGGTTAATAATAAAATCCTCATTGTGGCCACTGTCACAGCACACTGGTGGTGAAGCCTGGGAGACGACCAGGGGTCTGATAGTGCCTTTCAGCCACACAACCATTCCCTTCTCACCAATACACGTTCAACCCTTCTGTTCCCTCACCTCCCAAACGCTCCAGAAAACGATTACACTGAAGAATCAAATTTCTTTGCTGAAAGTGGCCTGACGCCACCTTTTCTTCCATAGAATCAAACAGTTCTTCTCAGAAAGAGAACAGCCTAGGAGCAGAGCCCACTTGTGGAGGGAAATAAGCATTTTTCTGTGTGAAGCGCCTGTGGCAAAGCAAGAACCACCTTTCAGGTTCAGTTTTGGCAGCTGTGACACAGACGGGCAGTTACAGGGTCACAACCACAGTTCACTCCTACCTGGGATCAGCTCAGCTCCAGCCACACCTCTGGGAAGCGGCACCGAATCACAGGTACCTGCCAAGCCTGTCTTCGCTCTAAACCAAATCTTAAGGACCTTTACAAACGCCTTACTGGCTCTTCCTTCGTTACAGTCCCACAGCTTCTCCAGCACCTTCTTAATGGATGGTAAAACAGCTACACATAAGGTTTTTGTGCTGGCATCAGCACCCAAGGCTTATGAGGCAAGGTGAGAAGCCGAAGGAGGCAGCCAGGGAAATCTTTCAAGAGCTACAGGGGGTCCCTGCAGAGAAGCTGCTGGAGGATTTGCTCTCCTACCCAGGAAGCATCTTTCCACCACAGTTCACTGAAGGTTCTGTTTGGAGCAGGTGGACATACTCATCTTGTTGCTAAACTACATAATTAACAGCACAATATATAGGGTACAGCACAACCTCCAAGCAGCCCTCTCTGCAAAGCATCTTCAGGAAGCAAAACGATAAAAGATGTCCATTCAGAACTGGGCAAGCTGTGCAATAAGTAACGTCTGGTCCCTGCTGCATTCTTACCACCTCCTCTTTACCTTGTTTTTTTTCATTGCTCAACATTTGTTTTGCCAGAATAAGATGCTAATAAAATCAAACGCAGTTACCAAATTGGTTTTCAAGTGTTGCATTCCAATTATAAAAGCCTAATTCCTCCTTCCACCCACTGAACCTTTTTGGTATTAACAGGCTTTACTATGCAAAGTGATGCAGGGGCTGTTTCGTTTACAGTAATTAAATGAATGTCAATTGTTTTAGTTGTTTCTGAGGGAGAGTTCTACACGAGTATTAGCATGTTCTGCTAACCCTTACGTTCTGCACTTCAGGCCTGCTGCAAACCCTTGGGGGTTGACCATTGACCTGAGACTCCGTACCCAGACATGCCAAGCGCATCTCAATGAGACGAGCTCTTTTTCTCAGTTTCTATGGAACCAGCAGAGCAGAACTAATATAGCGTCCGCATATAGATGAAAGAATGAAGAGGAAAAAGGGCTTTACAGCTAAATTAATTAAGCAGATGTACCTGTCTAATTAAAGATGCACTGTTCCTTTTGTACCCTAGCTGCAGTACAAACAGTATTTAAATACACTCTCTACCCATTTCATCTATCAAAATATTTAGTAGGAACACTCAGATGAAGGTGATATTAGCAAGATGAGCTTCCCATGTATTATTAATAGAAGGGCTCCCAATTATGCATGAATGCTACAGCACAGCTTCATAGCAATAGCATAAAAAACAGCCGCCCAAGTAGGTTACCAAACAGGACATTTGTAACAGAGAGGAGAGCTACAAATGCCCTTGCCCAGCTTTACATGAGGGTTTGCGGCTGGGCCCTGTCCTGTGGGAGCAGCTACTGCCTCAGCCTGGTGCTGTGAGCTAGAATTTCACAGTGCAAGAGGCACAGAAGACTCTGCTTGTGCTGTTGGTGCCAGAGGATTTGGCTTTCTTAGATTTCAAAGACATTTATTCTGAGATTTTTAAAGATATCCATAAATCTGGGAAGTCCATTTTCACTGAACCCCCTAGAGATATTGAAAGTTTGAACCTTAAGCAGTCCCAAAATAGTACAATAACCTCAAAGCCATCTGGATAACCAGGGTCTCCCCACCTGAATTTACTTTGGAGGTGTGAGAGGAGAACTTGGCACATACATCCCTACCACACTCCTTTTGGACCCAGACACACACCACCAAAGACAGCAACAAAGCCAAACTTATTTACAGGAACAGAGAAGTCATCTGAAACTAAAAGGCTTCTGGAAGCCAGTCTTCTTTGAAAGGAGAGGGCAGATGCCTCCTGCATCCTCCCAGATATAGAGGCTTCCAGGAAAACGCTGAAGCTCCTCCTCGTCTCCTGGTCAAGGGGAATTCACACTCATACACAAGGGAGAATCAGAGGGAGACATAATAGAGGCATCAAACTCAGTGCTCCTCTGAATCACAGCAGCAAATCACGCCCCTTCCTTAGAAGCAGTAAGGATGTGCATTTCCATGGGCAGAGTCTGAGCTAGCTAACAGAGCACTGTGCTTTCCATAAGCATTTTCTAGTTAAAAAAAGACCTACCTGGATATTTACTGCAGCCAGAGCAAAAATATCTGGTCACCAACCTGCCCAGCCACAGCTCAGCCAGAGCAGCCACAAGTAGAGAGCCTGCCTCCCTCCCTCAGCAGCACAGAATTAAATAACCTACCTGCACCTGCAGCTTGTTATATCCAGTTTCCAGCTGTTCAGAGTCTTTCTGCCCGGTCGTGGGTTCAGGCTACACAACAGGATGACAGGGACAGCCCATGTGTCTGCAGTGTCTCCTCAGGACTTTTGAAGCAACCTGAGTTGCAAGGGAGTCAAAATCTTTGTGCCCTGGCCTCAAAACACTGCAGTTGCCTTTGGGGAAAGCGCACTGCAGAGCTGCAAGCTTTGTTTTTCTCTTTGCTTTTTCATTTGCTTGTAGCAGAGTGTGACAGTGAGATAGGCAGGGTTTTGGTGGAGAACACCCGGTAAATTAAGACACAAACACATTTAATAGCTTTAATAGTCCAAATTGGCTTTGTGGGTATTACACAGTTAAGAGAAAACTACTGAATCACAGAATCAGAAAAAGGTATTTGAATGAAACACAAGAACTTCCCTAACCACAGTGTTTCATACCTTGAATCACAAAACAAAAGCCAAAAATAATTCCCCTAAGCACAATTTCTTACTCTTTGTACCTCACTCAGCCTGGGTGAGCTTCATGTTAGCACGGCTCGGCTGAATTCCTCTCCACCTGTGATAACCTGCTACTTCACTGGCCAGACAGCTAACATTACATGGAAAAGGTTAAAATCAACTGTTGCAGAAATCATTCTTCCTCTAATTACAAGCTCTTAAATTTTTTGCATGGAAGGGGCTTGATGATACAGCTTTCTATAAACTCAAAGACAGCATGAGGGTCTTGGTCAGCATTGACATGAAAGGCACCTTCATAGAAATCCTCCAGTTCCTTGACATTCTTGTAATACCTTTCCACACGCTTCTGAATGTTTTCTTCTGTGTCTCTTGGGTTCTGCCTGAGACGGGCCTGGATCTGCGGTGTGGGCGCTGGTCTGAACATAGTGTGGTACCTGGAGACAAGACACAAACGCGACTCTTCAGCTCAAGTTGAGGACACCACAGCCAGTTCCTGAGATACTCCATGTTTCTTCCTACCCTAGTTCCTTGGAATTACTGCTTTCTGCTCTAGGTTGGGGTTTCAAAACAATGACTGGAAACATCAGGGCAAGTAATCTGTGATTCCTGCTCTCAAGAATGGTGGATACTCAAAAGCCAAGGGTTTCTCTTGAGGTGGCACACAGAGAGCGCTGCTGACGTTCACACGCTTCACACAAGGTGTGGACAAATCCCTACTACATACCCAATGCTCCACGTTCAGAAGCATTTCCAGATTTGTTGCAGATCCAGTCCCAATGTAACAATTTTACTTGTAATCTTTGATTCCTATTTTTAAAAAACCATCTAAAAAAAGCCTAATCTTAAACCTTAGCATCTGTTGAAAACCTTTGCTGTGGTTTACTGTTACACTGGTGGCTCAACTGCCACCCTTTCAGGGCTTTCTTGGTCTTGAATCCACAAGCCTGAACCCTGTGCTCAGGAATTGCTGAAGGAATTGCTGTAACTTAAAATGTGTTTAAGGCTTCCAGACACGAGGGAATTTCCTGCCACGATTCCAAAGTGCAGCAAGAGGGCTGGGACCACCACTATTAAGGTAGGTTTTGGTTATTTCTGATTTCCAAAATGCTGGAATCTGGCTTCCCTGCATTCGCAGATTCACTCAACCAGCCAGGAGGCTTCAGCAAGACAGAAGGTTTTCACCCCTGGGGTTCTGGAGCAGTGCTGCAGCCCAGCTCGGTCTGCCCAGACAGCCAACACCAAAAAGAACTCCGATAACTTTTCTGCATTGCCAAAGCTCCCAGCAATTGCTAAAGGCTCTTTTGCAAACATGGATCTAAATTTCCTGCCATGGCAATTTAGAGTAAATGTCTCCCGTGCCCTAACACGAAACCAGTTCGTCCCTGTGCCTATAGGGCCAAATTTTCTGAAACTGCTGAGATAGATGTGAAACCGAGGAGAGAAGCAGAGTCTCTGTGTCTCTGCACAAAGCTGCATGGCCATTCCATTCCACGTTAGAATTATTCTGAGCACAGCTGAAGGCCACCCTCTTCACTGCAATGAAGCCAGCGGTGCCGGCTTAATGAGGATTAGATACAGCATCTAAAACAATTCAATTCACAATGAATTTGGAAGGAATAAACCCCAGAGTTTGGAGGCAGGAAGCGTGTGAACTGGAGCAGATACTGAACAGGCTAATCCTAATGATAAGAAATGCAAAGATGTGTGAATGATTTGCTTCATGCTGTTCATTTCTTCTGAACAACTGCATCACTTATTACTAAAGCAAAGAGAACCGTTACAGCAAATCACTGATGCTGTCACAAGTTAATGTTGCAGCTCGAGTGAGATGTCTGTATAATCATGTATCACTTTGGGACAAATCCAGTACTTATGGCCTTAATCTTTGAGGATTTGGTATTTGTCTTTGATTCAATGGGATGCATTTATTTAACCATTAGAAAAGTAAAATAGTGGTTTGAAATTTAAGTGTGGAGAATCATAAAAATAGCGCGTGGGTCAAGTTGCAAATGCAAATCACTTCCAGAAGGTATTTAGGAAGACATTTAATTGTTACTTTTTGCCCCAAAAACAAAGGTGGAGAAGACTAAACATGAAGGTCACTGGTGAAACAAAGCAATGTGACTGCCAGTGAGATGAACCCAGTCTTACAGTGACTCCAATGAGTTTGCTCTACTGAGCAGGAAATATATTAATATCTCACAGCAGACAGAACCATCACAGGAGCTGGGGGAAGTAAAATGCAGCAAGTTCTACATTTTCCGCAGCTGAGAAGCCTTCAAAATCCCATGGGAATATCTGAAAACCACCTGAATTTAGGCTAGGTTTCAGACATATTCAGACATATTCAGACATATTATTTTACCAGCCAAGTTAGTTACCATTAAAATGTTAATCCTGAGCTCCTTGCTGCTGTAGATATCAGATTCCAAGATTTTATGATCACGTCCTGTCCCAAGAACAGGAGCTTGCTGATAGGTGGGTTGGTACTCAAGTAGCTATGGAAGCTTTAAGTTTTGTTTTAAGGAGTCTCTAAACAAGAGCACAATATTCCTGAGTTTGCTTAGAATTCTGTGAAGTCTAACTAGTGCTATAACTCACCAACAGTCTTGAAAAACATTAAATATCAGACGTGAGTGCTAACCTTTCCCCAGTGACAGGATCAATCCTCCGTTGAGACAGTCGTTCCATGATGGATTCATAGGGGAGATTAAAGAAAAATACCCTGTGGAGAACGTAACGATTAAGTCTATTAACATCCTGAGAACATCACTTGTGACCTTCAGAGCGTGAGTTAATCCTTACCCAAACAAACAGCACACACAAGCTTCGAAGTGACAGAACCACTCAGACCTGCAGCATCAGAAAATGTTACCATATGTACGGGACTTCTCTGGTTCTTCTCCTCGCATCCTGTTTAATCTCTAAGCTCATCAAGGCAAGAGCTCTTTGACACACAGTATGTGTGGTGCTGCGTGCACTAACAGGGCTTAACGGACAATACAGTGTGGACATTAGTGACTGAAACGCAACTGGAGCTCATCTCAGTCTGTCATAGCTCACTCACAATCCAGCAGCTACCTCTGAACTTCCTCCAGATCCAGCTTCTCAACCCAACTAGCAAATACAATCACAACGACATTCTGAAAAAGGCGAATAGAAGTTGCAGCTGTTCCTGTCTAGGACACAAAAAGAGCTTCTCTGCCAATATCGTGCATTCCTCCCCAATAACAGCACTGAACAACTCAGTGCCCATGAAAGGGATTTTCCTCTTGCTATTTTAGTCCTCTTCCACTTCTGCCCTTGCCACCCCATACAGCCCCACAGTGCGAGCTCTCTTGTATCTCACTCCTGTCCTGCATCCTTTAAAGCAGAATGAGTAATAAGACTTAATACGCGCCACATTACGATGCTGACAATTCCCCCATCCCTTCCCTTGGCATTGATCTACTGAGAACAGTGCCAGGGCATGGAAGGCAGCTCAGTACACTGTAACCCACTTGACAACCAGCCTTGCTGCTGGGACTGTGAAAGAGGAAATATTAATGCTTGATTTCAAGATCAAAATCTGCAATTCCCATTGAGTCTGAACAAGACGTAGTTGCTTAGCATCTTAAAGAGTCAGACCCTCAGTGTCAGCAGCGTGAGAGCCGTGCCATGAACAGCTTTTCACCAGAGGATGGGGTGGGACTTGCCAACTCATTTCATACGAGTCGCGCAAAAGCCCTGATTTGAATCAAGGATGCAGAACCAGAAAACAATAGACATCGCTATTGACCCCAATCACATCACACTTTTGCATATAAACTGTGGTGCCCATCCCACATTGGCTCCTCCTTGGCATTTCAATACATTATAATGGTTCTGTTAATTTTATATTCCAGATTGAAAGCTTTTCAGTAGAAAATTCTTGGCAAACTGCTGAGAATGAGCAGACGTGAGTCCCTGGTTCCCCAGCTAATGGAAGAGGCCACTGCAATAGGATGCTAAAGCAGATCTGGACAACGATCATGTTCAATGATTAATTCAGAACAAAATTAAAAACAAGGCTTCTTTTGAAAACTTATGAAAATAAACTACCAGTGAGCACAGCCTGAAGGCTGTAAATAAATCTTTCTTTATACTACACCTTCTCCTGCTGCTGCCTTCAAGGCCAGGCTTCCTATTTTTGTTTTTGTCTGCCTCTCACAGAAGATACTGTGTGCTTTAGACATTCACCAAAGGAACATTTTACACTGACTGGGTGGGATCAGACCAGATGAAAGGCTGAGCTTTACCTTGGCATGCACATAGCAGATTACGAGAATCCTTTGTAGGATTTAAAGTTATGAAAATCATCTCTCTCTTCAAATGTTTACAGATAATGACTTCTATTCACACTGTGGTAACAAAATAACAGCCAGGAATAAAACATTCAAGATCTCGGAGATTCCAAAGACAGGAAAAGAACAACAGTTTCAACACTCTTTTATCCCTTACAATCTTAACATTTTGTTTTTCTTTGTTTCTGTTGCCCAACAATGGCACAAAAACGTGATTGTCAGAACAGGTAACATCTGATGATGTGTCTCAAGATGAATATTCTAGTAGAGAGGAACAACATTTATACAGTCATGATAATTGATACGGCTTCCTGTTATATTCTGAAATAAACAAAACCACTAAAGGATTATAACCTGGCATATCAAGAAAGCTTGTCGTAATTCATAGTTGCTAACTCAAAAAGTATGGTAGTTGAAACAGAAAAGCCTAAAAAACTCCACTTAAAAAGCTGCCAACAAAATGAACTCTGAAAGCCTTGTCTGAGACTCCCTTCTTTTTCATCCAAGATGCTTCTTATTATCCAGCCTGGTGTCACCATTAAAGAGTGTAGGGGGAAGATGTGGGAGAACACAGACATCCCTGCTAATATGGATTTCCCCCCACACACATACACATTGTTTAATGGCTCACAGAGAATACTCTACACAACAGCCCAAACTCCTAATCCAATGGTCCTTCCAGTGGAAGGTGGGATGCGTTACCCTGCTGTACGGCGTCTCTCCTACAGATAAGAGAAAACCATCCCCCCACCCCAGGGCTGTCAGTTTAAAATCATTCAGAAGCAGGAAAAAAAGATGAAGGGGAAAAACAGTGACACAACTACCGTCTAGACTTAAAATACTTCCAATTAGAAAGCTTTATTATCATTTTGAAGGAGTCACATACCACACACAGTCTATTACGCAGCCCCAGGAGGCTTACTCATATGAGTAAAGCCTATTTGCATGCATACTTTCTCTGTGGAGTGTTAGCCTTAGAATCATAGAATCACCAGGTTGGAAAAGATCCACCAGATCATTGAGTCCAACCATTCCTATCAAACACTAAACCATGTCCCTCAGCACCTCGTCCACCCGTCCCTTAAACCCCTCCAGGGAAGGTGACTCAACCCCCTCCCTGGGCAGCCTCTGCCAGTGCCCAATGACCCTTTCTGTGAAAAATTTTTTCCTAATGTCCAGCCTGAACCTCCCCTGGTGGAGCTTGAGGCCATTCCCTCTCGTCCTGTCCCCTGTCACTTGGGAGAAGAGCCCAGCTCCCTCCTCTCCACAACCTCCTTTCAGGTAGCTGTAGAGAGCAATGAGGTCTCCCCTCAGCCTCCTCTTCTCCGGACTAAACAACAGCCTTGGGTGTATGGCATTTTTTCTTCAGCTCCTCAAGGTATTTCTGAGCAACATTTCACCTCTGTCCCTCTCTCAGGCTATTACAGCTCTGATCACATAACAAACTTGACCCTCCAGCTGTCCAGGTAAAATATTTGTTGGATTTGTCTTGGAAATCCTCATCAGACAGAGGGCTGCACCCACGGCCTTGATTCAGCATTTACAGCAGTAACTGGAACACCGCCCTACAAGTACTGGATTCATCTCCAAGCAGAGCTTGGCCCCTTTCACATACCGAGTGTAATTTTTTTCACATAAACGTGTTCTCTGTAAAGCTTTGCTTTAGGAATCAGCCAGGCTTTGTATGTTGTAATGTGTCACAACTTCTATCAAGGGGAAATATGAAACAGATGTCATCAGAACTGGTAGACAGGGAGGCGAGGAAACACAGCCTCATATCAAAGTCTACTACATTATACTGCTAGATTAGCATCTAGCACAGCTTCTCTTTCAGAGCTGGCAAGCTGTTAGTTCAGCTCTGCGAAAGGTGAGTAACGTCAATCAGCAGCAACGCAAGTTGTGCACCAGGGAGGGGCTGGGCAGAGATGCACCCAGGATCCTCACTCCTGAATCACAGGCTCAGCATCTACCTGTCGGCAACCAAAAATCATTGGCATCCAGCTACAAATTGGTGCTCTGCGGCTGTAACGCACTAGAGCCTCTCAGCCCAGGTCTCTGAGGACAAACGCTCCCCTAACTACCACTGAGCAGCAACATTGCTGCTAGATGCAGGACTGAAGCCAAGTGATTCGCAAGCAAAGCTCTGTCCTTCCTCCTTTGTTCTCCCTCCCAAGAGAGGGACACGACACGAGGTCCAGTCATGTCAGCCAGCTTCCACAGATAATAAAACCATGAATGTGAATGTTAAAAAAGATCTTGGGTTAGATTCCTGCCTCTTCCTCTCTGCATTTGACATCACTGATCTAGTCTATTACAGCTTTCAGACACGTTAAAGAAAATAAATCCCAACAAATCAATAATGTCGATGACATCTTCACCGTGTAGCTAGTCAAATGAGAAATAGTCGCCTTTGGATGACGATGAAATATATAAGGCCTCTAACAGCTGGAATATAATGGCTGTTTTCCTAGCAGCCATCTGGCATTCCAAAAGGGTATTCCAATCGCTTCTGGCTTGTGACTATTCAGACAGCATCGTCTAAGATCTTAAGACGTCACCAAGGCATCCCTATGCTTCCTTTCACAGAGAGAGCAGAAGGTAAAAGCATGGGTGGTAGAAATTTTATTTCACGTTCGATCATGAGACAGCACTTTTAGAAAAAAATGTGTCATGACCATACAATAAATGAAGAACCTACACCACTGCATCCACCTAATCCTGAACTGCATTTGTTCCAGATGGCAACCAACCTAGTTAATCCAAGTTATTAACAACTGACAGCACTCAGAGTTTTCCTCAGGAGGATTTTTTTGGTGGCAGTTTTCCTGTTTGGTGGATTTAATGTCACCGACTCAAAGCACCTATAATGGAAAAATTATGAGTATTGCTGTAAAAAAAGCAAATGCTGTGTGCCTGAATTTTGCTGTCACTGAGTGAGGGATTAAAGCTCCTTCTGCGAGCTGACAGTCACCTTCCAGGATGGCTCCACTGCCCTGCCAGCTGCCTTCACATCTCAAGAGAACTAAAGCTCTGCCTGTAAGCCGTGACCTTCCTTTGCTTTAATTTAACCATAGCTGCTTTATGAGGCTGACCTAGACAGATCCAGATGTTGACTGTTGTAGACCTGAGCTATTTACTTAGGTCAGATTCTCATCCTTGGCATTTGCCATTACCTGGAGTTGCTCTGGATTGACACTGAGGGGTAGGGGGGCAAAGCCAAGCTCTTTTTATAAGATGATTGTCTGTGAAATTTGACCTATACCATTAAACCTAATTGAATTCATACCTGGTTTTCATTTAAGGATGAAAAGACAACGCAATGTGACACCTGAGACAGAATCCTGACTCCCTAACTGGCTTTTAAAAACAGAGACTACTGACTTGCTCGTGGCTGTACCAGGGCCAGATCAAGACTGGCAATAAAGTTAAGATGCTTGAATTCAAAATAAAATACTCCACCAAACAACACTGGGCCACTTTTAATGTAGCGTTTAAACTTTTGAGTTGAAACTGCAACTTCAGAAATAGTAAGCTATTATTCTTTCCCTTGTTTTCTTGACTCCTATATATCTTCTCCATCGTAGGCAGGTACCAGCTGCCATATTCCCATTCTTTACGCTCTGCACTCTGCAAAAAAAAAAAAAAAGAGGCCCCTGCTGGCCAATTCTTGTTTAAAATTGTGCATAATTGATAGTGGCAAATCTACCCCAGCTGTGTCTAAAGCCTCTCCAGGGGCAAGAAAAACACTCTGTGTATCTGTCATTAACTACAAAATTAGCAAGTGCTCCTGGCAGTTTACAACGTACCACATCAGCCTGCTTTAAAAAAAAAAAATGTGAAGATCAGATGCCTGTGTGATCGCAAAGTTACAGAAAAGTTTGCTGGCAGAACTTTGATAAAACCCCAACTAAGTCAGAGCAAAAAAGAACGGGAGAGAGAGAGCAAGAGAGAGAGCGAAGCAAAGAGAGAGGAAGGAGAGGAAGGGACATAAAGTTACCCCTTTTTTCACAGCAGATAAACAGAAAACATCAAATTCGGAGATAGAAAATTGAGCCTTTCATGAGGTGTGGGACTTCTTACTCAATATGGAGATACCAACCCAGTGTCTACTGATGCTATGACACAATTCCCAATGGAAAAGAACCCTCCTGGAGGACTTAGTTCTGGCAATGCAATGGCTACATAAATACTCTCATAAAAATTACACTGGTTACACAGATCCCACCTACATTTTCCTCAGTCTTGTCCAGGTTTCTCTCAATGCAGCCATAAACCAGGTATTTTGCCCATGGGTAACCAGACTACAAAGGATCTTCTGAGGATGCACCACTGACTGGATGTGATCTTGGCTCACTTACAACCCTAAATACTACTTCTGCATGTCTTTGTGATGGCTGAAATGACCCTTATCACTTATTTATAGAAGGAGCTGCTGGGAAGTTTTATTCACTGCTATCTTTCAAATTCTGGTATCTTCTGATGAGAGATGTTTGATTCTATTTTGGGAAGTAATTTCACCCTCCAGGTTTGACCATAAGGGAAAACACACTGCATAAACACGAGAACACAGGATAGTCGGCACAAGAACTTTGCTCATTGAGCTCCTACAGTGATTCATGTGATGACAAGCTATTTCCAGACGCTGGATCTTTCTGTTCAAACAGATGTATTTCCATCAAACAACTACAAAAGGCAGCTAAGTGGGGCACTACTATTCCCAGGACATGGCTTCTGGCCAGGGGAGAGAGATGACAACGTCCTTCGTAGCTGCAGATGTTCCCTCCCTTCACCAACAGGGCAAAGTAACAACTCTGTTAGACGTTTTCCACTCACCAATTGGATGTGCTCAGCCTCCAACCACCCAGGCAGCCGAGGTGGCATCTCTTCGGCAGGATCTCAGTGGGTATCATACCAGCTTACGCAGGGGGAACAGGCGCAGCCCTGCTGGGGATCACCGTACGCCTCTTTTACAGAACAACGGGCTGGATGGGGAGCTGGGATAAAGCAAAGTAGCTCCACTAGCATCGTGCAGATTTACACCAGTGAAGAACCCCAGGCCTTTTGGCAGCGAGAGCGATTCTGTGCGGTGTGAAGAGCTACCGGCTGCGTAAACATTACATAAGCACAACGAAATGCACAGAGCAAATGTTTTCATACTAGGGGCTTCGATGCATTGTTAGAGCTTCTTTTGAGAAGGCAATATTAACTCTTTCCCTATGTAATAAGTGGCTTGGATGCATTAGTACCTCCGTTCAAAACTGCTTTACATTTCCCCCCTCATTTTTATTCTTTGCCTCCTTCATACTCTCAGCTGTTATTCCAGCATCTTTGCATTCCCCCTGGAGTTCATTCCAGTGGTGCTTTATGAATCACAGAATAAGATGGCAGCCCGCACTGCTTTAGAGAAATGTGGCTGGCACGATTTCCACTATCCGCAAGGTTAATCAAACTCAGTCTCAGATAATCGAAAGCCTCTGCAGCCCCAGAGGCCCGAGGTCAGAAACCTGAACCCGCTTCCTCAAACGCAGTCGTGTTTCCTTAGATGCTTGCAACCTTCCCCTGCAATAATTAGATTCTGCAAAGCAAATTCTGAGCGGAGCAAGAACTCCAGGGTTAAGGACTAGCAAACTCATAGCAGAACTGATGCCTTTGCTACCTGTCTGCAGCTTTTCTCCGGTCCCTCCTGCTCCTAAATAAGGAAACCTATATTTTTCTTCCTTATTAAATAAGCGGAATCAAATTTTTGGTAAATTATGTTTAATCTTAACTGTTCCTATAAAATCCTGCATTAAATTCCCTCCACCCCATCATTTAAACACTAACTTTTGTCGTTAATAGGATATTTGGTATATAAAATAAAGAACCAACACCAAAAAAGTGTATGATTTAGCGGCAAGGAGGTGGAAATAAAAGAACGGGTTATAATGTGTCATTTTATATATGTGTCAAAGGAAACCAATTTCATAATAGGGAATAAAAATTCCCTCTTTAAATACTGTCAAATAAATCCTCAAACGTAATAGGGTTCACTTCTGGGGAAAAGAAAACTAAATCTGATTAAATATTAATGTGGCACAGTATTAATTAAGAGAGAAAAAAGTCCATCAAGAGAACCCCAATATGTTTACTGTGTCCCCAGGAAGCTGGAAAATTTCACAATCAAGTGTGTAAATGTTCTAAAAAAGGGTCCTGAATATTTTATGAATATTTGTCATAAAACAGAAATAATAACCACTGTGCAGAGCTATTAGAATTAATATTTATGCTGCCTGCCATGAAATATTCATGGGGACAGAGAAAGGGGGGCCCGTAAGACAAGAATTAATTTACATTGGGCTTGGTTTACCCGCTGGCTTGATGTTTAAAGACGGGTTGACAAGCCTCCATATGAATCCGTCAGTCACTTGCAGCAGTAGGTGGGGTGAAGGCAGGGGGAGGCGGGGGGAGATGGGTCCAAGCTGCTGACAGCTCAC
Organism: Phaenicophaeus curvirostris; assembly: GCF_032191515.1. Lineage (NCBI taxonomy): Eukaryota > Metazoa > Chordata > Aves > Cuculiformes > Cuculidae > Phaenicophaeus > Phaenicophaeus curvirostris. Next base: position 8,765,214 of record NC_091411.1, read on the forward strand.
AGATTGAGTTTCTGACAGCCCTTAAAAAACCTAAACGGCCCCCCACCTTTTTTTCCTTCTTCCATTGCCCAAGGCGCTCTGTACTGCCACCGTTCATCCGATCTCCCCTTCCATCTGCTGAAATTAAGGAATTAATGAGCGCTATACACTTTACAGCGGGCCCCAGGAATGTTTACTGGTGATTAAATTATAATGCAGCCAAGCTGTATAATTCATGAACCAATTAAAGGAAGTGTTAGTTGATTTGATGGGATGAGGACGTACAAAAAGCATTTAACTAATAGGGAACCGTGGGCTGCCGGTTGCTTTGGCTTTCTCGGATTACGCGGCTAATTGCTCTGCTTTATAGGGCTGTCACAGATAGCCATACATATTTCATTGTTCTCAAATACTTCAATTGTTTGCTTTCGTGTTGCTGCTGTAATATGTAGAAGCCCAGCCAAACTTCAGTGTAGTTAAACCACTACTCTGCAAAAGCAGGTTGCTTCGGGAGGAGGGAGGAATGAGAGGGCTAGAAGGAGAAGGCTGGCTGACAAAGGAGTAACTTAAAGCCTCAGAGTTAAATGTCACTCAGCAATTACATGATTAAAAGGTGCAACATATGATAGTCTTTTGTTTTACAACTTTTTGGACACTAATATTCTAAGCTGACTTCACTCCAGAGAAAATATTGGTATACTAAACTGCATTTTTATTTTTAATAGTGAGCAGCAAAATAGGCAGGGGGAGAGGGGAGCGCATTAAAAAAAAAATCCAGCAGGGAGGAGCTAGATTGGTGTGGTTATCAGGAATAATACATCGTGTTTTAGCTTACGTGGTTCGATATTCTAAAGTACATGAGAGATGAAGGAGGTTGATTTCCCACCTGGGAGAATGCTCAATGTCTAACTCAGGGAGCTGCTGAGTCGTGCTAGCTAGTAATACCAACAACTTTGGTTTATTACACAAGGAATGGAAGAATTTACCAGTTCTGCTGTTTCACAAAGCGCTTCCCGACAGCTGACAGGCCACAGGATTTGATGAAATGTATTCTCTTGATTTGAAGAGGCCCATCAGTCAAGTTACTCCTCTACTCAGTCAAAAACAGGCACGTTCTTCCAGCAATGCAATTCCCAACCCATATATAGCAGTACATGTATTGCTGAAGAAATTAGGTACAATTAGATAAATATCACAAACACGCACTAATTTGTGGTATTGAACAAAGAAAAAGATGGGGAAATATTTTATCTCTGTAGCTCAGTTAATGGTGACTGTGAACTCCCTGATGAGGTTTATCATCACCCACCTGAGGAACACTGGTAAATCTTGACCTCCTGTCTAATTTAGAGCTTTAAGTTTCAAGGAGTTGTACACCAACTCAAAGACTTTGAATATATCCTATTATGTAAAGCTTATAATCTGGTTCATCCCTTTCCTCACACCCTGTTCCCTCCAGGATTTGCCTTTGGAAAGCTGGCCCTGTGGAGCGTCCCCACCAACACCCTGGGTTGTGCTTCTCCTCCTCAGGTGCTTCAATCCTGCAGTGCAGGGCATGAAATCACCTCTCCAAGCCTGCCCACTCAGAGAAACAAAATTCTATGCAAAACCACAGCAATTTTGTTAGGTAGGGACAGCCGACAGCTGGTGCTCAGGATAACTCCTCAAAACGTGCCAGCCTTACTCTGACATTTCAGTTATGGACCATCTCCCAGCCAAGCCACAACACTAAACTGAGGAAATCCATCCCTGCCCTTCTGTTTGAATCATTCTGTTTCGTATAAAGAATTACAACACACTAGAAAAGCAAAATACCTTTGCACGACCTCAGGATTTTAAAGAAAAAAAAGATTTCTCATTTAGCTCAACTCTGATTTTAAAAAGGTAGAGTGCCAAAAAAAGGAATTACTTTAAATAATTTCCTTTGTTCAGAACTACTAGATATCATTAGTTTGTCCCTAGCTTCTGGGTTAAGTAATGCAAAACTTTGGCTTAAGGTATCAGTTTAGCAGGTAGTCTCCAAAATAAGGGATAATGACACCAGTTACACAGCAGGAAAACTTGCCATTAACCCACTGCATGGCTGAGTAAAATGGAAATTGGATTGCCTGTTCTAGAAAATGGAAAGGTTAAATTGTCTGGGAGATAAAGTTGATACTAAACTCGCCTAAGCGGGCAGTGCTCAGGTTCTGAAATGTGAGTAGCCGGATAATCATCTGGACAGCTATGCACACCGCTGAAAGCCAACAAGTGATCTTGGCAGGCTTTGAATTATGCCATTGTTGGACTAAACACATCTGCAATTTGGTAAAATCCATTAAACACATCTATGACAATCCACACCTGTGCTAACAACAAAGTGTGTGCGTGTGTATCTCTGTGCAGGCAAACTAAATAACCTCATGCACCTGGACCAGAAACATTGAGCTGCATCGATGTGAGCTCTACATGGAGAAAAAGCAGAGGTGATACCCAGGCCCAGGAATCGCTTTTGGCCAATGATTGTTAACAGGAAACATCAGAACCTGGCAATGTCAAGAAATCAGAGGCACTGCAGCAAATATTTTCTTTGTTGCTTTTGAAGTGCCTTGGATACAATCAATCACATCGAAAAAAAACTCCTATATTTTGATTCAACGGGGAAAGGGCTATTTGCATTTCAATAAGTTCGACTTATCCTGCCAATAAAAACATGGAATCATGAGGAAGAGATCAGGCCACTGGAGTGAAAAACAAGAGATGACATCCTGCAGACCTTTTAGATGAAACAGCTCCTTGCTTGTAACATTTCTGTTGATGTCCCAATATTTCTGAATGATTGGGTTTTCAAATGAGATCAGTCAGCATGCAAATGAGGAAACAGGATCAAGACATCTCCCACATCTGATTGGATAGAGGAATTATCAAAAGACCCTTTTTTCATATCAAATTTCCATCACAAAAGGTCAAACTTTCAACTCCCATTACTTTTGCTAACTGCATTTCACTGTGCCTGCCAGCTCACCGCTGCTGCTGTTTGCAGAAGAAAAAAGAGAAGTAACAAATGATTACATCTCCTCCCACATCTGTCACACAGGATGGACAAACATTTTCTAATCTTGTTCTATTTTTCTCCACTGTCCTCAAAATCCTCGCAGACAAAACATCACTTCTAACCTGATTAGCTATTCCCCAGTTGTTTTTATTTTTCTTCTCTTCTTCTTTTCTAGCCTACAGACTGACAAGAGCCCCAGCTGTGTTGCCAGAACGTTTTGTTCTACAATTTGGTCATTTAAAATACTCGTTGATGTGTGCTTTTCTAAAATACAGTTCCTTGTGCCGTCCGGCTGGACTGACACCTAAATACTCAAGTCATGGATGGTCCAGAAAAACAAAAGACAAAGAGAGAGCATCATTTCCCCTGAAATCCTCCCATAGGAGGATTCCCAGTTCATGCAAACTCAGAGGACTCACACCCTTGTGTCCACACTGGCCCCACTCCTGGAAACATTCAGGGTCAGGTTGGATGGGGATCTGAGCATCCTGATGGAGTTAAAGAGGTTTCTGCTCCTGTCGGGGGGTTGGACTATATGACCTGTAATGGTCCTTTCTGCCCCAAAGCATTCTATGAGGAGCATCTTGGTACCCCTAGGTCCCATCCACTGCTTTTCTAGGCTTAAAGGTGAATTTTGGAGCAGCAAGGATAGCAACTGGGGCAACCACAAGATGAAGACACTGGTAAAAAGTGCAGGACCCAATGCATTTGTTGCTACTGGTCCCATAAAAATTTCCTCTCAACTTTATTATCATTGCAACATATATAACCCATCATATTATTACCTAGAGATTTCTACTCTTCTGATTTTCTCTGTTCTTCTTATTACTCAACAACTAAATGTTTCACAGAGCCATTTCCTACAGAAGTATTTATGTTCCCAAACATTTATTGGCTCCTGTATCATGATCAAGCTTTTATGAGCACTCTATACAGAACTCTGAATTAAATACATAATTCTTGATCTATTAAATCTTGGCTCGATGCTGTGTTTGTCTATTTTATGCAGCAAGGCTCTGTAACAAACTACAGAACACCTTACAGAAAAAACTAATTTAAACAGTAAAGATATTTCTACCCAAGACTGACTGTGGAGGTTAGTGATTACAGAAAGCTAATGAGGACCAGGAGGGAGCAGGGTTTAACTTCCAGCAAAAGCATTTTTTCATTGTGTTAGGTTTCCTCAACAACCTGTTTAGGTAATTTCCACACAACAGCAGATATTAGGCTCTGTAGCATCAGGTGCTGGAAGGAAAGGGAAGATGCTCCTTGTAAATGTTACACACAGCAGATCGTTAGCGGCTCCAGGAGCTGTTCTCCCAGATTGCTTCCCTTATCTTTGATTTTTCATCTTTCTACTCTTCTCCTTTAAATCAAAAGTGCCTACGGTGATTTGTGAATTGGCTGCATGTAGCTAGAAAGCTAAAATCTTGGCCTCGCTGCCACATCAGATCAAGGCAATACTCTTAGTATTCAATACAAATTCAATCTCAATACAAATGCCAATCGCAGAACACAGGGAGACTTTGTGCATGTAAGCTCTCCAAACACAAAATAATGGTGATTGTATCTTGTCTCTACTCTTCACAAATTTATCACTATTGAAACACGAATGATCAGGCCACCTAAGGTTAAAAAGTATAGTGTTCTCTTTTTTCCTGGGACAGGCCTGGTCAGAGGTTGTTCCAGGATGAACCGAGGCACTCGGTCACTAGGTGAGGTCTGGAGTTCAGGTGATTTAACAATGGGCTCTTCAGTGTAGCTAAGAAAAATCTAAGAATATTTGACATTCAGATGTGTTCAGAACTGAGGTGTGGGGTTCTAACAACCAGTAACTGCACAGCAAGTTACTCAGTCTTGCATCGATAGCTCAGCCAACTTTTAAACTGTTTTTTTCATACTGTAGTTCAAACAAGACGCTGTCTCAATCTGTTGTGAATTACAACGTGTTTGGAACTACCCAGACGGTACCTGACATCTAATCAAAAAGAAAAAAATGGATTTTTAGTCTTAGAATTGTTTTAAATAAAAAAGACTCCTCTTCCTGAAAACGCCTAACAACTTTGCATAACTGTTTGTACCTAGTAATAAATTGAAGGTAAGAGCACTCACCTTTGCTTGCAGTTTGTACATACCAGGAAAATGTGAAAAGCTGAATGTTTATACTTATTTTCTTCCTAATACAATGTAGAATCCTGCCTACCACCATAATGGAAAAAAAACCAAACCCTCCTACAAAATCAAATCCTCCATTTCTTCCAAGGGCAAAACTCCCAGCTTATATAACAATCAAGGATTTTCAAAACACGCTGTTCATACAGCCACACAAATCCACTTGCACAGCCCTGTTTATGCACCATGTAAGAATTAGGGATGTTTAGAAATATCAGACCTTTTTGCAAGGGCAGGGAGGAACCCAGAACAGGTTTTTGTGTAGGTTTCCAATAAAGAGCTTATGCTGCCATTACCATAAATCACCCCAGAATATCAGCAGCGATATAGCATCTTTCATTAAAAAAATACTGCTGCTTCTTTCAGAACTGCCACTTGCCATTTCTTTTAGGTAATCAGATAGCCGTTAATTAATAAACCTGTCAGGTGAATTGTCCTGCTCCGGTCATCATTATCCATTCTGTAATAGAATCCTGCTATCATCACTGCTATCCACCCCATAGCTTCCAGCTCAATTAACTTAATGCTATGCAAATGAGAGGCTCTCCTCATCATTAGCTTATAGCCCACAAATGTTAATAACATAATTGGGCCTTCAACAGGGTAATTAGACACGATTTCTTCCATTAGTCTTACAAGGCTAATTATTGTTGATAGGAGAGAGGGGATGAGTCCCAGTGCTGCATGCAAAGAGGGGCATCTGGTTAAAGCAAATATAGACAAAACATCAACAAGGTAAAACAACAGTTGAGATCTATAGCAGGGTCAGGTAGGGGTGGGGGGAAGGAAGACAGCATGATTAGAAATTTAGGGACCACTGGAGAAAGTCTCAACAAGGCAGAAACTAAAAACAAGTATTCATCCTGAATATGGACCTCTCCTACGCTTAGCAACGTGATGCATCATAGCAACAACAAACCAACAAGATGCTTAATAAGTCAGAGGAAGCTGCTCTCAGGTTCTTACAGACAGGACAACTTGGAAGCTGTATGGATCAAAAATCCTGTGTTTGTAATGCAAATATACAGCCATAGAAGAGACCTTAAGAATTTTATCTGTTCCTACATCTCCCTTGTCATCGTGTAGAGCTTCTCCCTTGCCATCACTGGTTTTGCTGTGTGTTATTGGATGATTTTTCTGAGTAACAGCTACTTACTGTAAGAATTACAGATTTGGAATACAATGAATCCTTTAATAATGATTAAGCAAAACGTTAGTAATGAGATGTTAATAAAAACCTGGATTTGGTGTAATGGATCAGCAGTAACATTTCCAACAAAAGAATGGCAGCAAGTTTTCAAACTGAGATTATACTTGGAATAGCGTTATGAAGGCTAAGAGTTTGCTGCTGTACCATTGAATTCCATGCAGCCTCTTCCATGGAGTTTAGAAAGACTTCCATGAAGAAACTTTATTTTTAAAAGAGGAGAGTAAACCTGACAAAAAAAGTGGCACAGAGCTTTGGCAGGTCAGTATTTCCTGCCAACACTGCTAAGAGGAATATGTGTCCATCTGAAGAGTCCACAGGACTAAAGGGGTTGAGACACCACATGATTTAATGATTTTCTTTTTTTCTTTACTTTGGGATAAACTCATGGCCAATACAGATCCTTTCATTTCACTGCAAGTATGTGATGAGGAACTCTTCCTGTATATTTGGCCTGAAAATCAGCTTTAATTACGTTCACAAAAGTAGCAGCATTTACTAGAAGGTTAAATGAAACAATTGTTTTTTAACCTGCTGCATCCTGATCTTTGGCCAGTGATACCAAAGAAAACAGCTGCCCTCTGGATCATTCACTCAATGTGTATCAGTGGGGTATTAGTCAGTATTTATAATGAACAATACCAGACTACATGTTTTTGAAAACAATTTTTATCATGCACAAAGCACGATAGTACCGAGCTCAGAAATACAGCACATGTTAGAAAAGGATAACATTTAAAAGCCTCTGTGGGATGGGTAAAAGCCTTACTCAAAATGATTTCAAGCCTTAAAAAGGAGTTCTGTACTACAGAATTTTTGTATTTAGCGACAGAAAATATGATCCTTATACAGCACAAATACACCAGGTCACCACTTACACCTGAGCCAAAGGAAGCCAATTTAAGTGATGGTGATTAATACATTTATGTGACTGCAGGTGATTCAGGCCAATAGAACTAGATCTGGTGCATTTGTCAGACAGAAGGGATCATTCCCACCTCTTCCCTGCAGAATAAGCTATGACAGTAATCAGCTCCGCTCTCTTCAATTGCCCTGCACTCGCTAAATTTACTTACTAAGAAATTCTGAGCAAATATCTTCTTCCAAGGTAAACAGCAGTAAATCCACTCATGCTTTAATGAAGATTACACTTTCTAATCCTCATGGTAATGACAAACTAGTCTCCATTCAATATGCAATATTGCTTGACAGTTTTAATCACCCAAGACATTTTATATTTGCTACAGGCTGATGCGCTTGACTTCTCAGATGTTCAGCTTGGAGAATCTAAGCAAAAGCAGCATAATGCCTGTTCTGCTCGTGGTCTTCAGCATGGGTCAGTTTTGCCAGCCACACTCGCTCTGAGCACTGGCTTGTATGGGATTAGTTTCAGATCCAAGACGACTTTGAAATCAGAACACAGCTGGCACAATCCTCCCCTAAGATTTCACTCCAGAATTCCTAACTTCTAGTAATCATGGAGATCAAAGGTGATGTACATGCGTAACACAGTTCTTCTAAAAGTACTGCCCTGGGCTTTCAATATCAGACAGCAAATGCAGGAATGGGTTTTCCTAAGCTCTCCTAAATAATCAGATTTGCATATATATATATATATAAGAACCATTTGTGTGTGAACTACTGAGGAAAATCAGATACTCTTTTGCAAATTACTGCTTTAGTCCACAAAGAACCACTCAGAATTGACAAAGCACACCATTATTTTACCCTGCTGAGATCAATCAGCGTTACATGCACTGATGGAGCGTGGTTGCATGCAGCTACATCTTTTCCTGCATCCCAGCCTTAGCAAAACTGTGAGTGAAAAGTGACTCCACACCAAACAGCCTCAGAGAAGAGCTCCAGGATGGCCCCTTAGGTTCATTGCTACAGCATTCAAACAGCGTTTGAGTACTGCTGGGTCCCAACCCAGAGAATCAGTCATGGAGAGCAGGTTGAACAGAGAACAAGCTGGGAGACCCTAAGGAACTCGGGTCTGTGAGCTCAGTGAGCTCTCAGGGATGCTTTTAAGTTTCTATTCACACATTTTTTTTCAACAAAGCAAAGAGACTTCAGAGGGGAAGAGCACAGGTTAGATGACTTGACTATTTAAATGATAACACTTTGATTTACCACGACTCTTTCATATCATTCCTTAAACAAAAGTTGTGTCTCAGGTGAATGCCCTGAGCAACCTTTGTTGATTTGCAGAGATTAGTACCATGAAGCTGTTGCTGTGAATTAGGATTTTAAAAGCCTTTTTCTTCTTTCAGGCAGTGCTCAGATCTCCTCTCAGAACAGCGTATTTTCCCCTAACTAGATGGAAATGCACAAGTCCCTGATACCCACAGAACAGCTCTCATCTCAGCTTCCTGAGTAATGTGGAAAAGTTTTTAATGCAAACACATGAGAACTTGGCTAGTTGGTTCAGTAAAAATCTTTCTTTACTTCTATGAACTAGAGACTATCTAAAATAACAATACTATCCCATAGTAAAGTTTTTGTCTATAGGGACACAAGCAAATCCTTTGCCCTGAAGTGACTGGGAACACGTAAGCCCTGAAAACCTTAACATCAAACTCTGTGCTTTCACAGTTTGATGGTGTCTGTTCCCATATGGAGAAAGCAGAGACCTTACTGGTCCGGTTTGCCTTGTCTAAAGCTTGCTACCATTGCCAAAGACATGAAAAGTAGCCCAGACTCTACAGCTTTTAGAGAGTTCTCTCCTTCTTCTTCTGTCTCTCTCTCTCTCCAGTGAGAGAGAAAGGCAACCTTGGTACCAGTGGCATCTTCTAAGGAAAAAGGTTTCAAAATAAGCGTAATCAGCATACAGGTTTCCTAACGTCTCCTCATTTGTGAGAGGCATCTACTGCCAAAAAATATCCCTCCTTTCAGCAGCAGAAATAACAAAAGATTGTGCATGTAGCTCTGGGTCCTTAAAAACTAAAAATATTGACTTAGAAGTAGAAGCTTTTCTTCTGTCTTTTCCTGGAGATTTAGGAAACTTGCTAAGATCAGAGATCTCCGTAGCTGCTGCATCCAGGATTTCACCAAACAAACTCCAGCCATCAAAAGGAGATTGTATGATGTAACTGCTAAAAATAATACCTGCCTCCCACAACTGAAGCCAAATATACCTCCTGTTCTTGTTGGAGCAGAATAAGAAACAAGAAGTGATGCTTGTGACAGCAAACGCAGCATCGTACACTAAGTCCACAGAAGGATTCTAAAACTGCATTTGATGTTTTGCTATTGTTGGCTCAAGATGCATATTAATGCCTTTCCCCAGGATAGAAAGGCTCTTCTGGAACCAATATAGGTCAGGCAGAATGTGCAGCAGCAGTGACATAATCTTTTTATTGTAATCATCCAATTTTCTGTCTATTGGATTATTTAATAGCAATAGCATCTATTTGGAACAGTGTTGTTATGAGGGAAGAGAGAGCACAATCTACTAAGGAAAAGAGGAAGAACAGAGAATAAGGATTCTCCACCGACGTACCCATTATGAAGTGCTCAACACCACCTCTTGCAAGAGAGGCAGATCAGGAAACAAAGGTAAATGACTCAATTAAAATCTCGTCGATGGCCAGGGTAAGCCTCAAAACACCCGCGTCAAGAGATAACATGATGACTGAATTATGGTAGCTTGAAAAAGGCCACGGGGGCAGCAACTGTGGATTAAAGGGATCCTAGTCACTCAGTGAAGCAGATGAGCCCTTCACCAGCCCAGGTGAGAGGCAGATTTGTTAATTTTAACCAGTAAGCACAACCTGTAATGGATTTTGGTTGGGAAAAAAACCACTTGTGATTTTTATCTCCTGGCAAGCGTGTTCTGCTCCCTCAGAGCACGACTCTATGCGCACTTAAAGTACAGTCAGCAAAACCAAGAGGGTGAGTACCTCTACTGAGGTGGGGAAGACAGGTGAGAATTCATCACCTAAACCACATTTTCCAAAATACGTTTCTGTTTCATAAGCCTCCCATCGACCTCAAGAAGATCCTGCCCCTCCAGCTCCCACTGTCTCACCCCTCAGTTTTTACTGAACCAGTCAGTCTGTTCGACTTTGATGGGAAGGAGGAGGAAGAGATGGGAGCACTGATGTGCAAAGTGATAATAAAAAGGAAACTAATTAGCATTAGTGAAGACAACAGTCAGTAAACCACCAACCATATAATGGCTCTGGGAAGAACAAGCTGTTTTCTAGTCAGAAGAGACAAAAATGAGAATGATTGAAAGCGAGAATTGCTCTGCCCATTGTTTTTATTACTTTCTTTATAAAGTAAGCCAAATCCTACATAGGTCACTTGGACTTCTGCTGTTTCTCTCTCTCCCTGGTACAGGCAAATTTTATTGTACAGATTTAGTACCTTAATTACCACATCATCTTTTTTCCCTGAAAATGAGGAGAAAATAGGAAGATATAATTATAACATTTATTCTTTGTTACTCATCAGATTTTTATACTCCAGCAATTAAAATCACATCTATTATAAATAGAGAATATCCATCATTTAAATTAGGCCAAAGTTTTAAAAATGCCCTGTAAGATTTTTTCCATGTCAGAATAATTCAATCACTATTATGTTTCCTTGATGCAACTATTTTGGGACTTAGCTTGTTCCTTGATAGGATTTTAATTAAGTCATTTACATTCAATTTCCAAATATGTAGCTGTTAAACAAGGCAGAAATTAAATGAAGAGACAAAAAAGAAAGCTGAAGACAGCCAATCTTCAACAAAAATATTTCTGATATAAAAATGAATCCGAGGAACACACGCTCAGTGATAAGTATTCCAGTCCATGTCTGGTAAACTCTCAGATAATGGCAGCATGGTAGGGTCACTGAGGTTCTATTAGCTCAATTAATGAGGAGTAAGATAAGGCTAACACCTACCTCTTCAAACGGCTAAAAAATAGAGCTGATAGTAATGGAGTTATTAACCTTCGCCAGCCATTGAATTTTGCTGCTGATTCAAACTCCATTTCCTAGTTCAGGCCTCCATTAATAGGCTGTTTATTATCCCTAATCCGCATTGGGATCAGCTGCAGAAATAGGAAAGCCCCATGTAAAGACCAAATAGTTAAAAAAAAAAATTAAAAAAATCTTTTTTTCCCATTCTGATTATTCCCTTTTCAACACATTCACAGATTCTGCCTTAGAAAATAGGAACTTCATTATCCTAAACTGTTTGAATACAGGTTCTTAGTATGATGAAAAACAAGCTTTAAATATATTATGTAAAAAGATGACATAATCGGGGATACAGCCACATCGTTCGGAAAACTGAAGAAAAGACTGCTGGAAAACTTGCAATGGAGAAGCTAGTGCTGTTTCTTTTCGCTACTGGGAAAGAAAAAAACTCTAGTATTGGGAAAATGGGTATTTGAAATATGTAGGGTATTTATTGTTAGGTCATTCCTTAAGTTCATCCCTCCCCTGCCCAGCTTTGCCTGTCCATTTGTTGTATGGTTTGTAAATACTACAGTAATAGAATTAATCAATACAGAAATGTAAAACAATTGACCCTGGATTTGGATCAGATGGAAAAAACCCCAAAGAAAACGATGGAAGAGAGGAACTGGGGATCCTGGGATGCGCTCAGCAGCAGAGCCCACTGGCAGAGGTGGAAGGGCTTGCAACCCAAACCTGGCTATAATTTTAACTACAGAGATCTTGAGTTACAGAGTCTTTAGGCTCCTTGCTGAGTGTGTACACACTCGCTTGAGATTTGTGATACTCTGTCCTTCTTCAGCATATTTTCAGTGAAAGGGACACTGTATAGCTACCGGTTTACACACACAAGATGTTCTTCTGAACTCTATCACAATAACATCTAATAGAATCTTGGCAATGCTGAGTTAAGACCAATATAAAGGTATGTTAATGGTAATATATAAACACCCAGTACACAACGCTACCCTCATGCTGAATACAGTTCTGGTTGTCCCACCTTAGAAAAGAAACACTAGAATAACTAGAGAATAGGAGGACGGGGTGATCAGAAGAGTGACATGACTTCTAGGAGAGGAAGGGATAACCAGATCAAGGTTCTTTGACTGGGAAAGAGATGACTGAACAGGTGTAGACAAATAGCTTATAAAATCAGGAGTGCTAGGAGAGCACGTTCAGGGAAGAGTCAAGGGAAAGAAGTCAAGGAAAATGGGCTATTAGACAGTTGTCCTGATGACCCTCTGGCTCAGAGAATCCTTAAACTGCCGACTGCCTTAAGCTGGCCTGGAACCAGCAGACATCTGGTCATGAACCAGCCAAAGCTAATGACAAGAGATAAATAACAAATGACACTGTTGCTGCCGAATCTTATTCTAACTGAAAGTTTGGGAGAGAGCAGAAAGGGATGAGAAAGATTTCGCTAGATATTCAATCGAGTTTTCCATAGATTAGAACTACCCATGACTACACTATATATTTCCTATTGTCGCTCAAGAATTAACAACAACAACAAAAAAGCTAAAGTACGTTAGGCTAATTTGGATGAAGAGCTGGATTCAGTCCTTTGTGTTAGCAGTTCTGAGTTTCAGAGGCCAACCTGTAATTGTATTTGGAATCCCGCTTACCGTAGGCACTAAGTGGTTAATGGTGTTCTTTTACTACCTAGCTGAGCGACCACTAATGGATTCAGCTTCTTATTTGCCCTAAAGGCTGCCACAGTTCAATACGATTAGGATCCTGTCCACTTAAGCAGGAACTGCTTCATAGGGAGGAACGTAGAAAGCAATTCATGTCTTCTCTGAGAACAGCAAGAGCAGTTCTTTGGTAGACAGGATTTGTCTGATACAGGCAGGTTTTCCTCTACTAGTCTGTAACCCAACCTTCGCTCTACTGCAAATTCTAATTTAAAGAAAACCCGTACCTTACTTTTTCAGTGGGAAATGAATTATTTTCCTTTTTGTTCCAGGGTAGTTCTTTGGATGCAGTGGCTGATGCTGTATGAGTTTTTTTTTATTATTACATTTTAACAAACTTTATAGCCCATTTTGTTTGTTTTCAAATAACTTTATTTTCCTTCTTTTCTACCATCAATTACTACTTTTGTTTTTCTTTCTGGAAGATGGAGGAGTCAGGAGACTGATCCTGCTCAATGCTGTATAATTTAGTATTATGTGTACTAGCTTTATGAGGCAGGAGTCAGATAAAACATAGTATTTGAACACTAACCATTTATTAGCTCTAAGGAACAGATTTATGACTTGACAAGCAGACAATAACTCTGTGTTCTGATCAGCCAAAGAGGTCTACTTTGAGTTCAAAACACAGAGTAACATAGTCTTTCACAAATAATTTTGTTTACTGATGTGACTAGATTTTAATAATAAACTTGATATATATGTAAATTTATTTTAATCTAATTTCATCAACAGAGCCCTCCTAAAAATGAGACTTTGCAGATTGTTCTGTGTCTGATTTATAGATTTCTGCATCCTATTCCCAGATTGATTTCAAGGCTATAATTCTATCAGGTTTTTCTCCTGATGTCAGAAACACCACCTCTGCAGATAGTGTTTTATAACTCGCATCACAACTGAAACTGAATTACTGCCCTGCTGTCCTAGATTGCAGTACGTCCTTTTGTTTATAATCACCTTCTCTCCCTTACATACCCACTACTTCGGTTTCATGGAAAACATCACCTCCAAAATCAATCAAGTAACATGATGTCTGGTTTTGTCCCTTACTTCAACCCCTGTGTAAAATAGTAGGGGCCAAATTCTTAACTCGGATATGAATGTGCAGAGCTCTTTAAAGGAAAAATAAGATGAGCACATGGATCAGCATCAGATTTCCACACATACAATTTTATAATGAGATTTGCTTCCTCACTTGATGAGGTCTCGGTCCTGTACAGGAGCACATGCACACACATGGGTGTTCACACTGATCTCAGACACATGTTTAGGGACTCAGGATCTACCTTCTCAATGCACATGAAGAACAATCCATGTTATTTAACTGAATCTAGCGTAAGTTTCAAGATTCTTTCTCCCTGTTTTCATGAAACGGATTCCTGTTCGAGACGTATTTTGTCTTACCTTTAATAAATAAAGCTACCGCTGTTTTCACACACTTTCATTTTTAAACTTTGATGACATGACTGCCAGCTCCCTCCCTTTTCACTCTCCTTTTTTCTCCCTCCAACTCACTCTCACCCTTTTGCATCTTTCCACTCTGTGGGGAGCGGTGAGGGGATTGAGGGCAGCTACACAGAACACAGAGGAGGAGTAACTCAGCCAACTTAAACACTTCTGTGGGTAATACACCTTTCCTACTGCTAGTTTTTATGTAAGAATAAGTTTCCTGGAAGGATAAAGAGGACAAATTTCAAACGTGTGGCTTTGGAGTGACCACTGTGTCAGTGAGTGCTATGAAGAGAATCAAGAACCCCTGGGGAGCAATGGAAGAGCCTCTTAGCTTTGATGAACACACCAGCTTTGCAAATCCTCACCACCCTTGGACCAGCTGTAAAGAGCAACTCCACTTTATTTGCCTGGCAGTCATAACAGTTCTCTTTTGATGCTCATTTCTCTTATGTTATATTTCTGAGCACTTCATTATAGCTCAAATAAAATGTAATTCTCACGTTGTTTTTAATTATTTCACAAACCCCAAAAGTCTCGTAATGAGCTCCTCGCAATACTGAGATATCTCCATGATATTATGCCAATGCGAAAGAAAAAAAGATGTAGATCCCACCTCCTGCTGCAAATAAAACACACCTTCTGATATAATCCAAACTTTAATCCTTTCTTATGGTTTGCATTTAGAGGCAACTAAAGCAAATAACCAGAACAACAAAACTCTCCTCTCTCCCACAGTTTGGCCATCTGGAGGATTTGTAAGGCCAGTGATCTATTTCCTACTCTCCAGGAGTGAGACCCCTTTTCTAGCTAAAGAAGGAATGAATAAATAAATAAGCTGCACCAGCCTATGCAATGTCATAAAGACCTGTATATTTCCACAAACACATTTTTCATTTATGTAACGTCTTGATTGCTAAATATATATCTTACCTGTTTGGAATAATATGTGATTTTTGCAGCTGTTCTCCCTGCTCTCTGTCTCTTGGGAAGCCACGAAGCACCCAACCGTTGGTCACGCAGTCTAGTGCGTTGAGGCGTTCTGCCAGGAGCCTCGTAACAAGGTTGTCTGGGACTGCAAAGCGTTAAAAAGATGACATTTATTTTGTATGCTGAGTCTGCAATTAAGGAGGATACAAACTATTTTTTTTTCTGGTTAGACTGCTACAGGAACTAAAACGCAAAGAGTTTATGACTGATAAATTTTGGAGCAGGGAGTTGCTGTTGACTTTGCATATTCACCGCGCTATCATGAAACCCCCAAACTCATAAGGAACCGCGGGACTAAAGCAAAGGATTTGGTAAAAGCTGACGCCTACATAATTCTGCAGAGTGCACTTTTCCTCTCAGCCAGCCTGGGCTGATGTCACAATGAAGTGTGTGACATAATCTTATCAAAATGCAAAAATAATGACCTGAGTTGTGTAAAAGAAATCCTAAAACAGGAAAGAAATTTCTGTAGCATTCTGTATTTAACTCAGCAGATGATAATGGTTCTGCCACAGCAGGCTGGATGCGATATTTCTCCAATTTGCCCAAAGGCTTGAAGCTTTTATAACTGAAAATAAATTTCCAAAATGCATTTCAACTACTGTAATTACTGCATTGATGACTCCCTAATTTTAGAGATAAAAGTTCTGCTTCCTCTATTATTATTTTTCTTTAGGGCAAGAGAGAACATCAGCGTGATGCTGACTGGGATTACAATTACTATGCAGCTTTTAAAATTCTATTTAACGGGACACAGTAGTGAGGAGGTATCCTGTATATTTTCACTACAGCCTTCATAAAGTAAAATATTTCAGCTGAGAAACTTAGGTATCTTGTAATTCTTTTCTTTTTAGAGAAAAATAAAATTGTCGGGTTCAACACGAGCGACTAAAAATTTTGCACGGATTCTTGCAATGTGTTGACTATAATGTCAAATAACCACAAAGAAAGGTCAGCAAAATCACCTCAAGCTGCTTCCCAAAACAGCAGCCAAAACAATTTTCAAGAAGCAATGAGAGCCCCTTCTCTGTATTTGTACAGGATGTTCTAATACACTGTTCCTCTGCTGGAAACACGCAACAAAAAAAGCAACATAAATCCACATCATAGAACGCTGATGTTTTGATATTCACCCTGCTACTGCCCCTGCATATAGAATATACAACAACAAGTGCTTATAGGAGAGTGTAGGCATCAGGTTTCTAACAATGCAAATTGCTTTAAGATTAGCTAAAAGCGTATTTAGCAGAGTATACTGTTATCAGTGCTCTTTTATAACCTGGGTACAGGCAGGTTTTAAACCGCAATAATGGGATCCATTTGCTTCCTGAAATTTAACATTCCTGAAAGATTTGCATCTCTACCATGAAATTCATTACTGCTCCTTTAAATAATCAAATTACTGAGTTTACAGAATTGCACTCAGGATTCAATGTACCAGCAAAAAGGGAGGAAAACCACAGGGAATTAATTAGAAAACAGATTAGTGTATTAATTGAGGATACCCACTTCACATTACAAAAAAACCCAAACAAAAACCAACAAGTTAAGGAGAGTAATATTCTCCATCTGTTAAAAGAAAAAGGGAATGGAACAAACCAGACTCTTGACAGAGAGCAAAACGACAATGCACAACTAGGCATTCAATTAAAAAGGACATTCGTAAAATTAACTATACAATAGTGCAGCAGCAGGCAGAAACGTTATCAGCCACGTGATCCTTCGCTATCTAAATACTGAGCTGCAGGCAGGCGTAGAGGGGAAAGAACATCAGGGCTCTTTGCAGGGCAGTTCTCCCTGCCCTCCAGGTTACAAGAACTCATAGAAACCCAAGACAGCCCAGTGGGAAGAAAGAAAAACCATCCCACCTTCTCCTTTTCCCAGAATAAATTCCATACAAAAAGAGTGGAAGTATCCTGGTCATCTTTAATTTCTGCCTGCAGCACTAAACTTACTTTCTTGGTGTGTGTTATTTTATCATTACTCCTATGGGATCATTAACCTGGATTACAAAAATACCAAATTTTGGAAACATTTTCAGAATTCTTAGAGATAGTTTTGCTAGGGGGTTGAATGAAACCTACAAATCAAAGAATAAAACTGCACTAAGTCAGGATTTTGCTGGAGCTGTGAGATGAACAGGGAATCAGCGCAGAGGCTGAGAGCCCCAGGAATGGCACAGAGAAGGAAGTGTGTATACTGCCCTGTTGAGCTTCCAGCATATTTTAGGAGACTTTCTAGTTCCAGGGGTCAAACTCCTTCCATCTGGCATGTGGGAAGGAGGAACGCTATAGCCTACAAGAAAATTTAAAAGCAATTGTGATGGGAACCAGGCAGCACCTCCTCGATCCGATCACTTCCCGTAGCCCTTCTGTGAACCCTGATCAATGAATTCTGCTACTTTGGTCACTATTTTTGAACAAAACTGGAGCAATCACAAGAAGGAAAAAAAAAATCTAAGAAGATGGAATGGGAATGATTTAGCAATTGATGTAATAGCATGCCAGGTTTGGGGTTTGGGGGTAATGCTGGGGATATGTGGTGACTCTGACACCTCGCTGATGTCAGTGATGACTGACCAGAAGGTATCAGCAATACAATCCAGAATGTTTGTGTGCTCATATACATCACCGAGTAATATAGAAGCTTACATATTTTCTGTGCCTCCCTCTAACACCTGATGGTGAGAAATAAAACATAAACAAGTCAGACAGCAAGCTCTGCTCTCCTCTTGATTAGCAAACATACCTATCACTTCAACACAATGGGGGAACATAGCTTGTTGGCTGTTCAGTGGCATTACAAAGTACATCAGCTGCCCTTGAACAGTAACAGTCACACTTAAAACAGCTGCATTATAAGTGTAAAACATCTTCCACAGGCCAGGAGAAAAAAAATAGAGGAAAAAAAAAAAAAGGAAGAAAGAAATCAGTATTATTCTTATTTTGCCTTGGTACAGAGACAGTAGGTAATGAAGAACTCTGCAGTATGGTATTCCTTTTCACTCATGTGGAACTGTCTCTTGAATGTAAGGCAAATTAATAACCTGTAATTGGAGGGGCACACAGCCTGTAAGTAACCAGCCAGAGGTCTCCTGGCCTTAAGCACATGACCCAATGGGCTGCACGGCAAAGTAAAATTTAGAGCTTTTCTGATGAGACAGTCAATCTACATGTTTTAAGTAGATTATGAAGCACAAGAGCTTTGAATAATCAATTCCTTTTCAACATAAGCTTCTGTGAGTTTCCAACTCTGAAAGTTGGGGGAACGAGGCTCTAGAGAGGTTTTACTTTATCATTAGAGAAGTCCAAAGATAAGTTTCTTGTAAAAATTACAATGTGCTACAAAGAGAGATTCAGATTAGGTAATGTAGAAGCACATCTCTATTAAGGAGAGAAATTGAGGTACAGGAGTAAAATTCACCCATCAGAGGTGATGCTGCAGAGCTACAGCGATGCCCTGTGCTGAGAGCACCGTGAATAGCTGTGGACCAAGGTCACGGTGAGCCTCAGGAATGGTAGACGTGGCAGAATGAGGCCACAACCAACTCCACATAGAAATGTAATTCATTCACGCATGCATTCATGCCTAACATCAATACCACACCGCGTACCTCCTTTATCTCCCAGGCTGTCTTGACCATGTTAATGGTCTAGGCTACACAGCTGAATTAGCAGCTGCGGATCTAAGAAGTGATCTAATCAATTAGAGGTTATGATCAGGCAGGGCACAGGGAACAGAGGTTTAAAGTGCTGCCTTTCACGCTGGAACTGCTGCGTGGACACCGAGAGATTTTCTGTTTCCAGGGCTGTCAATCAGCACCTTCCAGCAGACCATTTAAAAATAAATTTACTTCCCAGATCTTCAAAGGTTTTCACAAGTCTACGGTTCTCCTCATGAAAAGGACTTCCTCACAAAACTCAAAGGAGTTGGCCTATTAGCTCTTACCCAACCCAAAGATCTGCAGGACTAATAGAAAACCGTATCGGGCAATCAGTTGACAAAATCGTATCGTCTGCTCAAGACAAAAGTAAGAGAACATTAAAGGCACAGTCTGAAAGGCAAAGACACTACCTGGGCGATTACAGAGATTACAGGGCACTATTCTCCAATAGCTGCAATGCTGTCAGTGCTCCAAGCTATACAATTATCATATTTAAATTGATTCCTCCTCCATATATTTCCCTTTAAAACAGGCTTTTGAAGACTACCAACTCACTTCTCCAAACCTATAAAATCTCGATTCTAAGTACCTCATAAACACATTTGCAGATATAAATTCTGTCAGCTTTGTACTGTGAAAAGTTTAAGGTCCTTTTGGCAATACTGTCCATTTAACTTCTATCCTTGCAGACTTTTTTTAGCTAGGTCTGAAGACTTCCATAGCTGATTCAAATGCCTGAGGCTTGATCCCAGCACTTGACAGTTAACATCTTGCCCAGACTATAAGCTACTGCCAAAGGCTACTTTCCTGGATTGTCCTGTCGATCCTAAATTTAGCAAAGCGTGAGATTTGCTTATCTTATTGCTCTATAAACTCTGCATTATTCCCCACAGGTCAGTTTATTTGGGTTTTTAGAGAAGTATTCTATTTCCCTGCCACATTAAGGTCCTCAGTGATTATATCAGTTTGGTTTTAACCTGCCTGAGGATGATTTAAAATAATTTACCATCATGTGGGTTGATCATGAGCCCTCACTTGGAGGATTGTTTCCAGTTCTGGAATCCCCAACATAAGAAGGATATGGAATTGTTGGAATGGGTCCAGAGGAGGGCCATGAAGATGATCAGAGGGCTGAAGCACCTCCTATACGAGGACAAGCTGAGAGAGTTGAGCTTGGAGAAGAGAATCATAAAATCACTGGGTTGGAAAAGGCCTTTGAGATCATCAAGCCCAACTGTACCTGTCCATTACTAAACCAGATCCCTAAGCACTTCATCTACCCATCTTTTAAATCCATCCAGGGACGGTAACTCAGCCACCACCCCGGGCAGCCTCTGCCAGTGCCTGACAACACTTTTGGTGAAAAAAGCTTTTCCTAATGTCCAATCTGAACCTCCCTTGGCACAACTTGAGGCCAGCTTCTCAAGTTGAGGGCAG
The DNA here is from genome assembly GCF_032191515.1 of Phaenicophaeus curvirostris. Lineage (NCBI taxonomy): Eukaryota > Metazoa > Chordata > Aves > Cuculiformes > Cuculidae > Phaenicophaeus > Phaenicophaeus curvirostris. Next base: position 8,785,796 of record NC_091411.1, read on the forward strand.
CTTCCTCAACTTCTCAAGTTGAGAGCAACTTGAGAAGACTCCAGGAGACCTCAGAGCAGCCTCTCAGTACCCAATAGGGGCTACAGGAAAGCTGGGGAGGGACTTTTTATAAGGGCATAGAGTGATATGACAAGGGACAATGGCTTTAAATTGGAAGGGGAAAGATTTTGATGAGATATTAAAAAGAAACTATTCCAAGGAGGGTGCGGAGGCGCTGGCACAAGGTGTTGAGGGCAGTGGTGGCTGCCCCATCCCTGGAGGTGTTCAAGGGCAGGTTGGATGGGGTTTGGAGCCCCTGATCCAGTGGGAGGTGTCCCTGCCCATGGAAGGGGTTGGAACTGGGTGGGTTTTGACCATTCCATCATTCCCTGAGCCTCCACCGCCACCTGCCGGTTCCCCGTCCCCCTCGGCTCGGGTACCAGCGCAGAACCGCCCCGCTCCTCCTCTTATCTCCTTTCTGAAGGGAAAAAATTCAAGCCCAGAAATAAAGAGGCAACAAAAAAAACCCCACAAAGCAGCATCGACACGGCATTCCCGAAGAAACGCAACCCAATCCAGGAATGTCATCAAACGGGAAAGATGCGCAGAACAACCATCCCCATCCCTCACTTTGCACAGCGAGCAGCTGCCTGGAAGAACCGGAGTGATTATTTTAATACAGAAAAATGAATAACGAGGAAAATACTGCTTTTCCACATTTAAAATATTTTTGTTTCTTGAGAGCGTTTTTTTTGGGGATGTTTTTAATAATTTAAAATAGAAATTAGCTGCGTTACAGAGGAAGTGATGATATTTTTAAAGCAGGTACGATCCCACATCATCAATCAAATGAAACGTATGATAAATTAAGACCTTCAGAAATGCGTGTTACAGGAGCGCATCGTTCTTACTCACAGTTATCAAGCCAGAGATTCAGGAATTCATAGCCAATCACATTTAGTGACTGGATAAGATTCCAGCCCCCTTACGCTGCTTTACCTGCTAGTGGCATCTTCAGATTTAGCAATGAAATCGAGTCCAAACTGAGTATCCAGCACACAAACAGAAAAAGATCTTTTTTTCCCTAAAAACAGCCTCTGTGATGTTTTCGGTGCTGACACTGAGGTCAAGATCCACACATCTGGGTTCCCATCCATGCTTACTCGCCAATTGTGGCTTTGAGGTTTTCTGCCTCAGTTTACCAACCTGAAGACAAAAGCTGCTCTGAGTCACCTCACAGGGGCCCTTCTAACCTGAAAGTCTCTACAACTAGTAAGAAAATGTATATTTGCACCATTGCTTTTTACTCCTCCATCTTCTGCAGAGAGAATACAGCTGGACACAAGGTAGCATGCTCACTTCTAACCTAGATAACACATCATCGCCATTACCAACCAAGTTTTCTATTTCTTCCCTATTTCTAAATGAGTTCAGCTCTACTAAATAATACAGGCTTTGTGGCAGGACAGAATTTTGCCAAAAAAACCCAACTTTTTTGACTGTGATATATAATAAAAAAAAAAGAAGATGAAATTTAGTCTAATAATCTTTGTGAAAACCATCTTGGCCTTCTAAATCAAATGCGGATCCACTATGTGATGAGAAGAGAGGATGTTGCCCCTCACTAGTGATGCCACCGGCACACACTCTAGATCCCCAGCAGTGGGATCAACTGCCCAGTCCTGTGTCTCCCCTTGCCGTTCCTTCTGATGCCTCCCATCCACATCAAAGGCACGTTGAGTAATATAAAGTGATACACAAGAGCTATTACATGTTTTGCTTGTCATTAATAAAATGTCTGTTTCATAAAGGAGCCTGATTCTGTACATTTGGCACCCAGGGAAGCAGAGCCAAAGCCAGAATTTGATGTTAAACTCCACAGACAATAACAGGGATGCTGCCAACATGCAACATCCTTTCCCTTCCAGTTGTCTTATAAAAACACATGTGATTTCCCCATCCCAGCTTCCAAACTAAAACAGAGTTCAAGTCAGCAGCTCTTTACTGAGGAGCTAGTGCTGCAAGGACTGTTGCATGTTGTGTAGAATAGAGCAGAGTACATTCTAGATTTTCAAATAAAAGAAGAAGGGATTCTAATGTATCACGTTGTTGTGATACATAAAAAAAGTAAAATTCGGAGAAGAAGATTACTTACTGCCTATATGCCTTCATGCAAAACTTTCTATTGTACAATCTTGCATTAAAATATTAAAATATGGACACCTGAACCAGAAAAAAACAGTATTTAGGTTTTATTTTGTTCTCTTGACCACTGATTTTCTCCTAGTAGGAAAAGAGACTGCTACCTATTTTCCATAGAAAAATCTTTGTAGCAGTCCCAGAGGAAAAGACAAAAGTTTGACTTGAAAAACGGAGCTACTTCAAAAGCATTGTCAAACAGAGGTGAAGGTGTCTTAAAAATGCATAAATTAAAATATGGTGTATTCATAAATATCTCCTTAACTTTATTCAGTATATTTGTGGTTGAGGTGCATATATAGGTAAACATACAGCATCGTTATAAAACTAACTTGAATAACATAGAAGATCAATATGTTTATTAGCGACTGTTTGGGCTCCGTGTTTGTGTGCATGCGTGTGTGTGCATGTGTGTGAGAAATGAAAGAAAAATGGAGAGGTTTTTTCAATAATAAAAAGGGAGTTGCACTGCAGGGCCCCTAAAGCTTGTGAAAAATTAAACTCGACGGATTCAAACTGTCCTATTTCCACTTCAAAAGAGAAGAGGCACTGAGCTCTTCCCAACTTATCTTCAAACGCCCAGCACCCTAGAAAGTTTCTTTAAAAAAAATAAAGTCTCTCGTTCCCCCAAGCACTGTACCCGTTACTGTAGCTGCTGTCTCTCCCTCTTCTAATTATACCCATGTGAGTCTATTAATCAACTTGTAAATTATTTAGAGAGCCATGCGCTGTCTTCAGCTAGTACAAACACACTGCATGCAAAGACTTGCTGAAAACCAATGGAGCTCCCAAAGGGTCTCTCTCCAATGTTCAGACAGCTTGCGGCTCGCCAGTACAGCACCGTTAAAACCAAGAAATAACACTAAGCTTACCTCCTCAGATATAAAGATTTACTCAGCCTTTCAACTCGCAAACTCTTTGCAAGTTTTTAACAAAGAGGAAGCTGCTCTATTGTCAAATCTCTGCTTCGCGCTTAGTGACGAGAATATTAATTTGATGTCAAAAAATAAACCCCAAGCGCTTTCAGCGAGGCTGTGATCACGATCACCAGGGGACCCCAACTTTCAGAGGCCGCGCCAAAAAGCACCCCTTGAAAACCATTCCCATTTAAAATAGGGAGGAGAGGAGGGAAAGCTACATCTGTACAGTAATAGGTTTTATTAGAAAATAGAAGAAATTAGGGAATTCCTGATTTTACCCCCCACATACAGACTGCCATTGGGGACAACTTTAGATATTGCTACTTAAAAAATAGAAGAAGGAAGGAGAAAAAATAACACAGATTGTGTGCGTTTGACTCTAACAGGCTGCAATCGGTGCAATGTTCTCTTCCATGAATCAGCTCCCTTTACCTCCTGAATCTTCATTAGGGTGGAAAAAACATTTACCCAAAGTAACAGCAGTTCTGCCAGCTGAAAAGGGGAATCTTACTGGTTTTGGAGTGGTTTCTTTCCCTTCCTTGGTCTTCATGGGTTTTTTTGCGTGTTGTTTCACTTTTTATTTGGCTCCATTTATTGCAGCTTTGCAACCAGACACATCAAATAGCAGTGACCACTCCAAGCTGTTTCACCATGAAAGCACAACAAATTTAACAGGCAGAAGGACACGCACATTTCTTCTCAATTGACTGATGATCTTTCCTATTTTATTCCCCAAAAGCCAAAATGTTTCTGCTTCTATTTTCATTAATAAAATGCAACCATCTCGAGGGGCAAACCCCAGGGACATCTGGAGGGGTGAGGGAAGCAGAAATGCTTTCTGCAGGGTTTTTATTTTCCTCATGGGGTATCAAATTCTGACAGACACTTTTAAAAGGGTGAAGGTAGATCCTGAAGATAGACTTTTAAATTAATGTATGTCCATGTTTTCAATGGGACAGGTCCAGATCCCAGCCCAGCCCTTCTCAGAATTACAGCAGCCTGGGGACATGAATTCTGCATAAAGGTCTTTATCAAGCCAGTGGGCTCTATGAATGGGCTATTTATACTTGCATCGGTTGTGCACAGCCTGAATTACCAGAAGGGAAGGACCAGTCTATGGAACAGACTCTTCCTAACATTTGAGAGGGAACCAAACAGAATTAATTCATTTATATGAGCTGTCTTGCTGTCTAGGGAAGGGTTCTGGCCACTACACTCGCCTCCCACTCCAAACGGAATTCTTCATAGCCACCTAAGCAAATGGTATGTGCTAAATTTAACATTACTGACCAAGGTTTAAACCAACTGGAGCTAATGGCCAGAAGACTGGTATCAGACTGCAATGCTGGTAACTTTCTGCTCAGACTGTAGGTAGCAATAATTGTCTCCTGTTCAGTGAAAACCACAATATCCTAAAGGAAAAGCCTGTGCATTTCAGCCTGGTTGTCCAAGGAACAACTCTATGTTTATGACAAACAAAAAAGCAGTCAGGTTGCTGAACTTTCCACTGAAAACGCATTTTTGAATATCTAGTGGGCACCAACGGCAGACCAGAATGTCTTGGGAATTAAAAAATTAATGGGCTCAAAAATATCTATACTACCTACCTTCATTAAGCAAAATAAATCACCTTTGCAAAACTGAGAAGTTTGATAAAGCAAGACATGAGGCCTTTATGAGACAGCAAACACCAGAAAATACACAAAACAGGAATGCACCAAGTTGCCTTCTGGGGTGAATAATAGATTCGTCTGGGCTGTTCTTGAAATACATGTTGTATATATGAAGGAGCATTACAGAAAAAACAATACAAAGAATGTTTGTGAATCCTTAGGCTGAACATTAGGAAAAAAATTTTCACAGAAAGGGTCATTGGGCACTGGCAGAGGCTGCCCAGGGAGGGGGTTGAGTCACCTTCCCTGGAGGAGTTTAAGGGACGGGTGAACAAGGTGCTAAGGGACATGGTTTAGTGTTTGATAGGAATGGTTGGACTCGATGATCCGGTGGGACTCTTCCAACCTGGTGATTCTATGACTCTAAACCCAAGAAGAGATCTGAGCTAGTCAACCCAAACTAGAATGGAATAGACAGTGGACACCGTCAACAATGAGTTGGCTTTGAATAGGCCAGGGTTTGAGCCTTTTTATGACACCACAACATACCCCGTTGGCATATCTTAAATGACTAATTACATGCAATCCATTGTGCCCACAAGAAGGGAAACCCCACTGTGATCAGTCCCCAGGGCAAGCACTTTAAGAATATAAGAGGCGTGCCCTCAAGATTTTATGGCACTGATTTCATTTTGATGAGTAATGGTGTGAAAGCAACATTTCTCATGGTCCATCTTTGGTTCCAGGGTTTTCTGCAACAGCACCACTCGCATGCTTCCTTGCTCAAAGGAACAACTGTCCTTACTTGGTACATAACTAGAAATGCAATGGATATTTTGAAGTTCTAGTTGCTTTTCTCCTTACAGCACTGTCTGCTGTTGACTAAACTAATGTCATTTTCTTGAAACAGAACAGAGTCAATAATAGTGTTAGAATCTTTCCTTTATATTAACCTGTTTGTATCTAAGGAGTAAGGATCCTTCGCTCATCTTTCCTCTTCAGTACCCTATTGTTCTGTCATTTTCTCCAAGCCTCTTGTGAGGGCAGTAATGAATTCTTGTTAGTGTTTACTAATGTAAATTCATTCTTTGTTATCCCTGGGAGAGGAGGATTAGCAAAATGACAGAACTTATTATTTCTCATCTTGCTATATAATATTTACTTTTAGTCACCCCTTAATATTGTAGTATGTGCCACCAAATAAAACATACGTTCATACAAACGAAAACTACAGGAGAAATTTTTTAGCACAATGCACAGAAGTATAGTTATGAATACTGTAAATATTCAGAAGCATTGTACAGCTTCATTGTTGCATGCTATATTTTAAAAAAAAATTATCTAAATCTGAAATAATTTCTAATTTGGAGGGAGAAACGAATTACAACTTCAATTTCATTTTCCTGAAATGAGAGCAGCTCCCTTGCAGTAAGGAAGTGCACATTTTTAGGACTAGCTAAAAATTACAATCTGTGCAATTATTTTACTCTACCGGGAATGCTTTCGGTATCTCCTTTAAGGAACTTTAATGGTTAAGATGAAGTTTATAAAATACATAAAGAGCATTTTAGTAAAGAAAGCTCATAAAGGACCTATCTTTGAATAAATAGATCAGCCAAGCTCCCAGCTCAGCCATAACTGAAACTGAGAGAGTGAGGTATTTACAGTGGCTGCTCTCCACAGAGAGAAGCAAGTGAAATTACAGTGTATACATAAAACTCTGAAATTAATGGATACCCAAGAAAGAGACAGGGGCCCAGAGCTTAAGATGACCTCCACGTGTGAATTAGACTTCACGCACAAGTAGCCACGTTTGGGTCAATCAGACTGTACACACAAATACATTATTTCCATACATAAAGATCTAGGAGACATTGCAATTATTGTATGCTACGATCTCTTGCCTTGGAGTTAAATGGCCATTCTGATAAGCAGTATCTCTCCATCAGAAAATCCTCTCCTAGATCTCTACGCCTACATTACAGAGCACCCCAGCTTCTCTCTTTCAGGCTCGAGATTCATGCTTTCCATTCCCATCGTTCCCACGTAAGCTCCTAGCCTGGTGGCTGCCACAGAAAAACGATGCATTGAACCAACCCAGTTACTGGATTAAGAATAAATGTGACCCATCACTAGAGGTGATGTTTAGAGCTACGATGTATTCCCTCGCGGCTTGATAGAGTGACTGACGGAGGGATGGGGCACCCAAAGCTGCAGGCTGCCAAAGGTCTTTTTTGAAATGCTTAGAAAAGCCCCGAATCTCTTGGTGAGGTATCAGAGGAGCCTCATTTTATAGGCTCATGTTTCAGATCCGGGTAATTCAGTCTCAGAAGAAAGCTATTGTGCAAAAAAAGGGGACTTTCAAGCTTTCCCTCTCACCAAATAGCTTTCCTTGCCACAAAGAAAAAAAAAAAAAAAGACAATGAAGATTTGCCTTTGCTCAGGGGCTGTTCAAAAGACTGATGCTTAACCGAGACTTCTCCATCTTCAGCAAAATCATCTCCTTATACTTGTTCCACTGGTAACCATTTGGCCTGTTCCCAGGAACAGGACTGGAAGTTCCTCTTCCAGGCCACGGTAAATTGGTAAAATAAACACACTTCCATCCTCCTGAAACACAACTTATCCTTTAGAACTACAGATCTTTCCTCATTTTTAATACCCACCACATACAGAGAGCTATCCTGGTGCAAGACAGCTAACAAACATGTAAGTTTAAGCTGCTGCCCTGAGGAGCTTACAGTATTTATGATTTGTCTGAAATCACTGCAGAGCCTTCCAAAAGCAAAGTATGCTTAGATATTCCTTGTGGTAGTTCCCCTCCTGCAACCAAAAACGCTGATAGAAATGAAGTGCAAAGAAACCTTATTTTTTAAGTTTAAAATATTTGCATGAAAGCAGAGGAATCTACCGTAGCACCCTAAAAGTCAAAAGTCACATGTAAAAGCAGTGACTTTATTATAGCCCACTTGAAATAAAAATGCAACACAAACCTGTGCTTTCAATGACAGTTTAAACATTTTTAAATTATACATCTATATCAGAATTCCAATTTTGATTTAGAGATAAAACCAAGGAATTCTAATTTTGGAATGTGCGCACAAATCCAAATTTCACTGGAAGAGTCAACTATTTGCTTTGAAAATCTCAAAGAGCTTAGAAATAGAACTTCTGTTATGCAATGCTACAAATCACACGTAATATATGGAATTCATTTCCAGATTACTCTGATGTGACTCAGATTAGAATCTGACCAATAAAAATTGACTCGCAATTTATTTTTTGCCACAAATTTGTAACCACAGTGTAATGAGACAAGGATGTCCCTACCTGGGGATCCATTGTCAACATAAGGCTTAACGAGTTCTCCAAGTTTTGTCTTGTCTGCGACAGTTTCCTTTAGCAGTTGCCCACAGCAAACTAACAGGAAGGAAGAACAAAAAAGACACAAGGTTAAATTTTAAAAAGGAAGCAAGAAAGAAAAGAAAAAAAACACCAGAAGGAGCATACTGGAATAAGGTCACTGAATAAAATACAAGTTGTAGGGGTTTGGGGTTTGTTGCTAGGATTTATTTATTTTTTTTGTGGCCAAGCAGAGCAAAAAGCAAAGAGACTGAGTAGGGGAGAATACGGAATAAAAAAGAATACATTTGGCAAAGACCATATTAAAAACAGAGATAGAGAGAAATATATTAATCAAATATGTTCCTGAAATAATAACTCAAGGGATTGCTAGCGGTTTCCACTTTTTATAAACTTATAATTACTGAATAAAGTTACACCTGCTGAACAGCAGCTGAACTGCACTGCTGGAGGCACAGGGTAATATGCAGCTCGAGGAAGTGACTCCCTGGATCATTTAATGATCATGTAAGAATTACATTTAAAAAACTGTGCTAATGCAATATTATCATGGACTTCAAATACAGAGAACACCAGGAGATGCACATTTAAAGTTTTAGCCAGGACAGTTGTGCATGAAATACTGTTACTTTGGGCTCGGATAGCACTTTCTGACCAAAGTTACTGAGTCTCAGTGTCCTGTGTGAGTCTGATAAATCAGAGCTGACCCTTATTTTACAGAGGGGGAACTGAGGCTTGATGAGGTTACACAACATCATGAGTCCCAGTTTCAAGTCGGTTCTGCTAATTGTTAGATATCACGTTGAGGGAAGTTATTCTGCCTTCCTATTCCTATCTTGTAAGACCTCATCTGGAGATAAGTGAAATTGTCCTTTCAATTAATCAGTTGGAGTTGATTAATCAGTTGAAGTTGATTCCACTTCTTCTGAAACCCATAGCACCAACATCTACAGCTGCGTTGTCTTTAATAGAAAAAGCATCAAGGCCTTTCATCTGCTTTATTGCCGTTGATCACGCTGTTTGGAAAACAAGAGGGAGAAGACTCCGCAGGAAGATTCCTTGGACAAAGCTGATGAAGTTAAATGTTTAATTGTTGAGGGATGAACACAACTTTTAGCAGACACTAGTTGTCCTGGAGAAGCAAATTCATATTCACAATAAATGGTGTAAAAGCGTTACAGAAGCTCAGTGCATCAGCCCCAGTTTGAGACAACTGATAACGTATACACTGAAATTCGACCCAATTCAGGAGACTATTTAAACACAGGATTAAATTTTTAAGCCTGTGCTTCAATCCCAAGGGCCTAATTGGAAATCATACTATATGCTGAATATCGTTCTAAAAAAGCAATGGACTTCCAACTCTGTTTTAAATACTTAATTCTTCTAATATTTAGTTTAAAATGTACTTAAGATAAAATTCTACATATTGGTAAAGCAGTTGTATTTGGCATCTAGTAAAAAGAGCTGCAATTCTCTCATATAGGAGTTATTTAAGAAAAATGCAAATTTTGACCTAGATAAAACCACTATCAAACTCGCAGTTTTAGAAATAAAGTTCAAAAAAAATTCAGAAACATGAAAAGTTAATTTTCCTTTAAAACATTCAAACATTTTTTATTTTACATTAAGCCAATTACACAATTCTTAAAACCACAGCTTTGAATAAATCTACAAATATTTATTTTGAATACGAAATTATAAATCACACCAATATTAAAATAACTGATAGCATAAACAGCTCAACTCTGAGTTGTGAATAAAGCAAGCCTAGAGTTACCCACTGTCTGGTGAAAATTCTTTAATAACATTACAGAACATGGATGCACATGGCATTGGTCCTATCACTAAACTGGGTATTTGTATTAGTGGACATCAGCAAGTTCACCGCGAACAAGCCTCCTATCTAATTGCTCTCTACAACTACCTGAAAGGAGGTTGTGGAGAGGAGGGAGCTGGGCTCTTCTCCCAGGTGACAGGGGACAAGACGAGAGGGAATGGCCTCAAGCTCCACCAGGGGAGGTTCAGGCTGGACATCAGAAAAAAAATTTTCACAGAAAGGTTCATCAGGCACTAGAACAGGCTGCCCAGGGAGGTGGTGGAGTCACCATCCCTGGAGGTGTTTAAAAGACAGGTGGATGACGTGCTCAGGGATGTGGTTTAGTGGTTGATAGGAGCGGTTGGACTCGATGATCCTGGAGGTCTTTTCTAACCTAGTGATTCTGTGATTCAATAATTTTCTGGACCTCCTTTGCAAAAGAAAAAGAATGCACTTTTAAATAATTGCTTCCTTTTCTAAAACCTTACTTCAGGTGCACAGAACTTGAGTCTTCATTAAAGTTCAGAGTAAATTCTCTTGTGGAAGCGCCCCTATTTTGGTCAGACAGCTGAAACTGCAAGGGCATTACTCATGATCCACCGAGCCACAGAAGAATTCAGAGCACTACAGGAATCCAACACGTGGAAAAATACTGATGGGAAGGGTACAAAAAATGATGACTCAAAAAATGCTAGAGCTGGTTTGTCACAGAATATATGCTCTACTGGTTTATATTTCTTCACTGAAATACTGTTCACTTCCCTCAAAAATCTGAGATCCACAGCGATGGACAAACAGAAATTTTATGAGCAAGTAAGAAAGACAGACAGCAAAAGGTAAATGATCGAAAAGAGAGAAAGGGGGAATTGAGGAAAGCGAGTATTTACTGAGAACTTACTGTTGACAAGACTGTATTTCTCAGCTATTAGTGCTGCCTGCAGGCTCTTCCCACTGCCTGGGGGTCCACAAAACAGAACCCGTGGAGTAAAGGGGGCAGCTGATCGGTGCTGGGTTTGGACATAGGTAAGAACTGGAACATGAGAGAAAGACAAGAAATACAGTTTCTTTAAAATAATAATACAAACATTGAATAAACTTATATTTTTTTAAAAAAATAAAAAGGTTTGATCATAATTTATTTTATCAGTGAAGCATCTGGATGCTCCAACCAAAATCAGGACTCACGTCAACGACTTACACTGAGAAGCACTTCAGAAATCTCACAATCATCACACTCCTATACTTTCTTTCATCAGTAGATGTCAAACCATTTTAAAAAGCGAATTCAATTAATAATTGCTCTTTTACCATGCTGTTTTTAGCAGAAGTAATTTTTCCTTGATAGGTAAGATTTTGCCATGCAAATTACAGAGGGTTATAATTACATTTAATACTTTCTGAAGTTTCTGAACAAATATTTACCCATAAGAACTCAGGATGTTAAATTAATATGACATTTATCCAGCTCTGTGTGATTAACAGACCTTTAATTACAATATTATAGACTGGTAGCATACTCATGGCACAGTACGGCATTGACAACACAAAACCAAGTATGATTTTATTATTTTGTCCATCATTTTTACATAATATATAAAGGATATTAGAGCTTCCCTGTCCAAATCCACTCTGTTTGCTGGACATCATTCTTCTATGTTCTGTATTGTGTAGGAAACTCTACGTTCAGGTCAATTTACAGATTGTAAGATCTTTGGAAAGACCATGGGACATGTGAAGCATCATCAATACTGCTGCAGTGTAGAGCTCTGAATCTTGTTACAGTCTCAAAAGAGAACCTGGTAGATCACCAAGAAGATAAAAGTAGACACAGCTTGGCAGCGAGGACAAACTAGGATTATATTTGGACATAGCCACGCACTCTTGCTGCCCATGCCCTTTTTATGACTAACAACAAGAGTGAAGAGAGCAACTCAAGCTTTCCAGGAATGATAGATTCAAATGTTCATTCTTCTGTATCCTGGTAAAAAAAGCAGCACGGGGACACCTACACAGGCTTTGGTTTCCTCTCATTGCAAAGGATACAATTAAATGTTAGCCCAGACATCTTCAGTTCAAAGAAGAGACTCTCTAGACTAAAACGTCCTTGTAATACAGTGGTATTATAGCCTAACAAATAGGGCTGGCTTAGACTTTAATGTATGTATGGATCATAAGCCCATATTAAAAAAAAAACAAACAAACACTAAAGGACTGACAGAGAACAGAATCATAGAATAACCAGGTTGGAAAAGACCCATCGGATCATCAAGTCCAACCATTCCTATCAAATACTAAACCAAACATCATAAGTATCAGCATTTTAATTACCACTGTTAACACATTGCTGTATACTAACAATTTTTCTGAGGACTCTCTGCTGGACACTTTATCCTTATAAAATCTTCTCAAAATAAAGAAGCATCTCCAGCAAACACCAGCCTTGTGGTTTCTAGCAAGTGGACCTAAACTATTTGGTGGGATCATACATATCTCCTTCTTCAGTGCCGTAAACTGTCTGGGGATACTACACCATACGATTTGATTTGATGTCACACATCCTAGCATACGTCAGCAGTAATTGCATTGAAGTTTAAGAGTTTACAAAATTATATAATTGCATGAAATAATTCATAATACTAATCAAATTGATGAGACAGCTCCTCTTTCTTTGTTAACTCTATCTGTAGCAATAAAAATACTTAATAAAACCCCTGGAAAATCATATGAGAAAACAGTGTGTTTGTTGCATAACTTCCTCAAAACCGAGTATCAGCTACACAAGGAGTGCTCTAGTTATTCTGAATATTTTCCACAACCCAGTGTATTGAAAAGCACAAACATTACAGGCAAAGCACCCTGCTTACAAATGATGCTTAATTTGCAGTAAATAACCAAGTTAATTAGGAGTAATGATCCCCTAGACAGTCTCCACATCTAATTATTCTTTTAAAAAAAAATCTGGCTGCTTGATGCACTGCAGAAAAAAAGATCTAGAGAGGATTTTTTCATTCCGGTTTTCAATTTATCTCACTACATTATTAATTAATAATAATTAATATTCAGGCACTCACATTTTTATTTACAATTCAAGGCATGAATTCTTTATGAATGATGATATGAACTTTTAAATTTAATTAAGTAATTTAGAGGTAATTAATGTGTAAATTCAGAATATAAACTTCCTACTTGTTTATCTTAAAAGTGCAGCACTTGTTATTAAAAAAAGACCTTTTTGAGATGCAAAATTACTGGGATATAACAGATCATCTACAGACTGACAGCTACAAAGTACATTATCAATTGGTCTTTCTGGCAGTTCCCTTATTCTCTTCTTGAAGAGCCAACATTAAAAGTCAGATTGCATTACAGTCAAGCAAAGGCAAACAAGAATCGTCGAACAGAAAAGCTCCCAGCAAAAACAGCTTTCAAATAATGAAACGTTGCTGGCTTTGAACTACTCCTGCTTCTTGTTATCAGACTTGTGGAAGGTACTAGCCCTTTGGGAGATGAACGATTGTGCCATAATGCAGCCTTTTAGAAGAGACTCTAGCAGAAATAACCATGACATTTGTTCTAGCAAGTCAGCTGCTCCTTGCCAGGACTGTGGAACTAAAATCTACCAGTTATCATAGTATCATAGAATAACCAGGTTGGAAGAGACCCACCGGATCATCAAGTCCAACCATTCCTATCAAACACTAAACCATGTCCCTCAGCACCTCGTCCACACTTAACTCTAGTCCAGTAAATTAATTACCAGGAACAGCCCAAACGCTGTACTAGAGAGGACACAACTCAGCTGGGAGCCATCCGTGCTGGCTAATCCTAATCCTACAAACTGTCACTCATGGCTAGAAATTACCTTTCAAATGAGTTTATCAACTATCAGATTTGCCATAAAAGTACATATTTACCCTGTGAGAGGGCATCCACAGAAGGCTGGTTTGCATTGATCGATTTCAAAACTTTTTGGTAGATCCGGAAAACCCCAGGGAAGTTTCTGTGATATTCCAGCAGTTTCTTCGACATCTCCTGTTCAGACAGATCTTCTGGGGTCACCAAGCGTTGCTGTACCAGCGGGTCACTTGGCCAGTTGAAAGTCGTATGGTACACCTCTAGAAGTTAGACGCTGATTAGGAACTAAGAGGATGATTTAATAGATCTTGCTCAGCTCCTAAGCAAAATCAAGGTCAGTCTTCAAGCTTTATACTGTGGCACAAGCAGTAACCTGTGCACTTCCCTCGCTACTTCTACTCAACGCAGATGCAGAGATTGGAAATGGCCAAGGTAACTGCCACCCATGCAGCCGAGACAGCAGCGTGAGTGAGAACCAGGAATGGGGAGAGCTCTCCAAATTTCAAGACCAAATCTTAAGACCTTCGATAAGCAAATCTTCTTTATAGCAAATAAAAGCCATTTCTTTACTTAAGAATGTCCCTCCCAATTCCACTCTTAAAACATCCAATGTGACTTTTTTATTGAGCAATGTCAGGATTTTATTTCATGATGGATGATTGATAATGATACTCAACAGACAGCACAGGGCTAACAGTCATTTAACGGAAGATACCTAAAAGCACATCTGCATCTCAGAAAAAAAACCCCAACAGGATCCAGCAAAGATGTATAGCAAATTGTAAGCTCATATGGATACATTCAAATATTCTGTACTGCCATAGTCTACTGTTTGCAGGCTTTGCAGCTTTACATTTTCCCATATTTGATTGGCATGGAAAATAATGCAATGTGAACAAATACTTCTTCCAAACAACTTAAATTCATAATATAAATTCCTACTAGTTCTAAGGACACTACTTAAATTTTAATCCCACTGCTATTATAATGGCATACAAGCAACACTCTAGTTTCTAGTGGAGATCGGGAACATACATACTGCACCTTCAGTGAAGGGATCGACTCTTTTCCCAGTGTTCCTCTCAATCAGCACAGTGTCTGGAGCATAAAGCACAACTAGGCACAAAGGAAAAAAAAAAGAAGAAAAAGGGAGAAAGGGTAGCTCTTGTTAGTTGCTTGCTTTATTTCCTGTAACTTTTAGATGCATCCTAGTATTAAAGATGCATGAATGTATTTCAAACACATTTGCCTCATTCCCTTTCCTGGTATTCTACCTGCAAATACCTTACATTGCTTTTAATCAGAATTTTGCTCCACCTCCTAAACAGTACAGTGGAATAAAATATACATTAATCCAGTCCAAGGCCCATGAGTACCAGCTGCCCCTTCATCCATACCAATGAACAAGGTTTTCGCTCCACGTTGTTCCTGGAGCTGAGGACAGATGTACCCACAGATCACTTGAGACCAATCCTCTTCTTTATCACAATTACTTTTCACCCAGGTACTTTGGCACGGAGAGTGGTGAAACTTATTTTTGATAACCTCACAGGAAAGTGTCAAACTTGACAAGAAAGCATCAAAAGATGGAGAATCTCTCAGTTCCCTGGGTTGCTTTTGGCTAATCATCCCCACAGTTCAACACTGTAATTTAATTACTATTCTCAGTCTATTTGATTATTGGTTTCAAACAATTTCTTCTTCAGCCTTTCTTCTCTGTATCAAATAGCTCTTTTAGACGCTTTTCTCCCTATTAAGGTACTCGTACACCATAAATCTCATCTCCTCTCAATTTTCTTTTTGATTAACTAGACAGACTGAGCTTTAAGATTCTCATTCAGGTCTTGGTTGCACAGATATAATTGTGAGCAAAACTCAACTTCAGATGTTATTAGCTATATTAAAAATACATGCAAGTACTAGACATTAAACATTTTTGCCTAACTCTATAGCAGTGATTCTGAATTCTTCATTAGCAGTCAAATCTCATCCAAATCAAATCCAAAGTGACATTTCATCAAGCTTGCTAACATTCTGTTCACTATCCACTGGCGAGCTCTACGTTTATCACTTTACACTGCATTCCACACAATCATAAGAATTCCGTACATTCTAAGTAAGTCCTTTAACTATATTCATTTGGGACAACACGCTGCTTCTAGATGGCAAGGGCAGCTGTCAAGGTCTTGCCTCTAAGCATTTTGCTAGTAAACAAATGTTCCTCTCAAATCACTCTTAAAATCATGATGTTTCCTCTTTGCATGGGGGAGTAGAGTTCGCTAAGTTTGCATTCAACAGAAGGATGGATTTGTATTTAGTAAATGAGGAGTTGTTTTGGGCTGAGGATAAAGGCTGAAATGGAAGTCAGAGAAAATATTGACCAACTCCTAGAGCAGAAGCAAAGCTGTATATCGCTCTCCGAGACACTGGCTGGAGTGGTCTTGAATTTACTGAAGTCTAAAGTGTAAGAAGAAAAGGGTTCACGTGTGAAAGACACGGTTTAATGTCTCACATGTTACCTTGAATTTTTAGGTGAATCTGAGCCCTACTGAAACATCCTGCTGTCTGCTGGTGCCAGCGTTCGCAGTGAATTTATAAGGATTGGATTTATAATGAATTTATGATTGAATAATATTCACTTTATTAAGGATTTCTTGGGAGAAACACATCTAGTCTTTCCTACTGGATGCAATCATCCATAAACCTTGTGCTGCTTACCGACATGCCTAGGAATGATGCCAGATGATTGCAGCATCCATGCCTGTTCCTGATTTTCAGGGAAACCTTCCAAAATCCATCCCTATTGAAGAAAAAACAGGAAACAGTTATTGATCTTGGAAGAGAAACCACAAAATTTAGCAGTAAATACCAGTACTATTTGCACAAAAATCACTGCATTCTGATCTCGCAATGGCACAGTATTTGCTATGGATGCATGTGAAAGAAGAAAGCAAACATGGAGCATTGATGTTTTTGTGAAATGGCATGCACTAAAATCACTGTGCAATGGGTACTTACGCATCATAGCAATATATTTTTTTTAATGTTTCAATCTTAAAAAAAAACCCTCCATCTCGAATAAAAACAGCCGAAAACAATTTCAAGAGTTTTGAAATATTCAAAAGGATACCAGCCCACACTGTGTATAAAAAGAGAGGCTAAACAAATCTAAAGACGGATTTAATGCCAAGAACACAGAGGAAAATATGCATGCTTTCATTATTTTCTTAAATTATACAGGAAAACTCACAGTAATGGAACCAGTGTTCCCAAAGCTAATGAAGCAACAGAGCAAAAGAAAGAAAAAAGAAGAAAGAAAAAAGAGCCTTTTGCTCCCTTAAGTCCTTGTTATAGCCAGCTAAGTGTTGGATTGAGCATCTTTAAAAAAACATTTACAGATCTGTGAAATACCGTAGGAGAGCTGCAGCCTCACTTACTTTATGGGGTGCAGTATTTGAAATCTAATCCACTTCCCAGCTGCAAGTCTGAATCTTCTAAACTTGGTCTAATTTATTGGTTAAAGAACACAGATCCTTGTCTCTATACCCTATACTCCAAAATAACTTTGTCATCCTACAATAAATCTGGAAACCATCTTTGTACTGAAATAAAGGAGATGTTTTAATATTGCATTAGCTAGCAATCATTATCATTCCCCCACATAAATCTGAAGCTCGGTCAGTACGGGGTCCAAAGGTTTTAGAAATATTCCAGGGAATCAGCTCTCCGTGACTTCTATAGAAGGAAACGGGGATATTCCAATTACACAAGAAAATAGATTAGACTATTTAAAATTCTTTAATTAGCCTGGCTTCAGGAACATGTCATCCTGCTGGTATCCGTAGAAAATAAGAGACTGAAGTAACTGCAAGGCTTTTTTGCCACTCCCAGTGTTTGCTCTGTCAAATTAGAATGAACCGCTGTCTAAGGTCACACAGGTGCTGAGAAATCAATTTATCCTTTGGGACTTCCAGGAGCCAAGGCTGCACAATATTTTTAGCAGTACAACTAGGAACTTCAGCACTAGTTCTGAATATATTGTGCTCGTACAACACCTACAAAGGCCCAGATCCTCTTCTAGGGAGGAACAGCATCAGAGGGCTGAAGCTAATAAATCTGCACCAATTTACACAGACTACAAATCACGTTCTCCACTCCAGGTGCACCAAAACAAACCAAAAAGCCCCACAGAATCATTGCTTCTGATGTCACTACAGCTTATTGCTCAAAATCACGAACTGAGCAACAGGCAGTAATCACAATATTGTATTTTAACAACGTATAGCAAACTTCAAGAGGTTTATCTACAAATTTCAAAGGTCCTTCAAAGAGGCAATAAGCAATTTTATAGCTGAAAGTTTTTAAAATGTAAGAAAACATTGCTCAAGAAATAGCTTCCAGCAACAAATCTGTTTTAAGGCATTAAATAAATGCAAGATAAACACATGCTACAAAAATAGTTAGCATTTTGGATCTTATTTCCAAAGGTCTCTGAGATCCAGGGTATCAGTCAGTCCCTAATTAGAATACATTATCCATCTACTTGACACTTCAGTGAAATGTCTATTCCACCACAGAGCCACAGCTTTGTTCAGAACAGGTTTATTGATATTCTGCTGCACTCCCTCTCCATACCCCCAGTGGCTTGGTTCTGTTTTATCACACATCAAAAAGGCCGTATGCTCAGGGCACCCCATGCACAGCTCAGAGCTGGAGGTCTGAACAGCTGCAAGTAGTGTGGTATCACAGGAGGGACAAGCTCCAAGCAGATGTCACAGATAAAAAAAAAAAAAAAAAGGAGAAGAAGAAGAAAAAGAGGAGTAAAAAGGGAGTGTGGCTTGGGAACGAAGCAAGAGGAAGCGAGACACAGCAGAGCAAGACCTGACTTAAAATATGCCTATCATACTTTATGCAAACACTGGTCTTTTTTTGCCCTCCTGACTATCATTAAAGTGTAATTAGCAGCTTCACACGGTAAATTTGTTTCTTTAAGCAGCCAGCTATTTTTTGTTCTTGATAGCAGTAACCTTACATCCAGGCATGGATCGTACCCTATCACATCAAGGGTGGAACAAAGCCTGAAAGTGAGGAATTCCACAGTGCCTTTACTCTGTGGTCACTGTTCCCTCTCTTTCAGCTGGAAACCTTAGTCCTTTCCCAGCTGAAGACTGCTGCAAATAAAATAATTCTGCTATTTCTACAATGCCAGGTGAAGTGCTCCTTTGAGACTCGTGCCATGCTGAAAAACAGCAACGAGGAAGGACTTTCAAAGCTATCACTTTCCTCTCCAGATTTCAGGAACCTGGAGAAAGAGAAATGCTCAAGGTCACTCCTGAATGTAACTCTCATTCCTCTGCTGACCTACGTACTTCCAGGCTTTCCACCCCAATAATAACGAGGTGGGTATTCCATTCTCTCTAACTATGTGGCCTGAAAAGCCTCATTTTGGGTTTTTTGTGTTTGTTTTTTTTTTAAATGACAAATCCAAAATTGATATTTCCTTAGAATAATGAAACAGGATAGTGCAAAGAAATAATGCTGAACTGCACAGCACATCTGAAAGAAATCTCAGCCACAAGCAGAAGGATCAAAGACTGTGAATACTGCTGCCTTTAAGAGATCAGATCATCACAACAGGTTTTTGACATCATCCTTTTTGAAAAAGCATTACGCCTTTCACTCTTACCTGAAGAAAGGGGACAGGCAATAATGAAAAAGAAAAAAAGTGATAGCTTTGCCAGCGTGGGTCCAAAATTTCTGAGGTTTTCAGAAAACAGCAGGCTGAGGAGCATGGTAAAGCAATTCTCAACCCAGCTCCTGCAGTCCATCAACGTTAGTAGTGAAGGTAATAGAAGAAGCTCCAACTCTACCAAATTTCCCATTAGAAAAAATCTTTTATTCCCCACATTATTTTTGTAGGTTAAGTATGCTGGAAAGCTTCTAAAAAAACCCCAAAACCACCACATTTGTCCTGGAAAACAACAAAGACAGTGAATAGGTAGGTTTTCTCCTCAGATAAATGTAACACCAGTATCCTTCCATGGAGTTTCACAGACATGATGATCTGTATCTGCCAAGGTAAAACCAGAAAGAACTGATGACCATTCCTCCCTTTTCCTTTCCTTCCAAGGATGGCCTCTACTCCTCTGAGCTATTTAATACCAACCAAAAGTAATTCTGCCACTGCCCATGTTAATTGCTGCCCTAAGCTTAGATTTCAAATGGTCCTAAGACACAAGCAAGGCTGCTCAGCTCGCTCTCTCACAAGTTCATCATGTAGCAATCTCTTCACCAGCCTTTCCCTGTTCCATAAATTCCCTCCACACCACCAGCAGTCAGAGGTGCCGTAGCCAACAGGTACTAACTCTGTAAGATGAAAAGTCTTCATATCAGCTTCACAAGTCCCAGGTTCTAATATAATGCTTGCAATAAGTTTTCTGCGTATGCTGGAAGACCTACCCATCTGATCCCTCGCAGTCCTAACTCCATTTGTATTAGGAGAACACACAACACAGAGTCTCAGCAGAGCTGTTGATCAATAAAAATGTTCTCCTTGGAGAATGCCTGTGACATCTATAAACCTGTGAGTGTCAAAACAATGGTGCAAAAAATCCTGTGTTCCTACTGTCAGTGGGATGAAAGCGGGACAATTAATGCCAAGCCAATGACACCACAAGGAGAAATAAAACAAACAGCTGGTGGTACGATGGTCCGACACACTGCTCCTAATCTATTAACATCTTCAGTAAAATAATGCTGACTCATGTTTCAAAAGAAATAGCATAAATCTGTTCCACGATGGAAAAAAAAAAAAAAATCACGGTATTAATTCTCTTTCCAATCGCATGAGGAAAATATGGTAGTTAAAATGCATAGATCACCTTTCAGATGGAAGAGACACATACAATGTGAGGAAGCTTTCATGTCCTTATTAATAAAAAGATTTTTTAATAATCATCACCACTTTGAAAAGTATTTTTTTTCTAAAAGCAGCTGAAACTGTAACAAGACCGATAATATCTACTTCATTCTTGCCTGATGTCAGTGAAGCTTTGTAAAGGGATTTTTTTCCCCTCCTAATTCTGTAAGACATCCAGCACTGGTTCAGTGTTACTAGCAATAACAGGAACATAAAATCTAGCCAGGACACCATGCAGCTGTTGGTATTTTAGCCATGTTGTCACCTTACTCAGTTTATATGACCTAATAGTTAAAAGAACAGTCACTGAGAGATCCTTCCCTCTCTATTAAGAAGGCAAATGACAACCATGCCAATGATTATAAAAAGCACAGGAGGAAAAAAGCATAAGGTGGAAGCAGCCTAGGAGAGCAACGGATCTCGGTTATACAAAATTCACTTTAACAGTATCACAACAAACACTGGAAAAATTAGCTGTTGGAAACATACCTTCTTTAAATCAGGCAGAGAAATAAGCATGTTGAAGAGGTTTTAGAGCTCCTGTTACAAAAGTCCCAAATTGAAGAGTTATTAATCTACTAGCTAACTGACAGCAGTGATTGCCACCCTGCAGCTCTCCTCCAGACAGCATTAGCGGACAGACAGACCCAGCAGCTCCTACGCCTGAGAGAAAATATGAAATCAAAACTACTGAAAGCACCAGGGGCACCTTGCCATCTCCCCTGTGCCCCCTGCTAAGTACCAGCAGCACCCGAGAGCCGTTAGTGTCTTAGAGAGGGACGCGGAGTCTGGGGACCGAAACCAGCCTAAAGCTCAGCACTTAGCACTCAGAAGGGCAGTTTCTCTCTTGGGCTTCTCATCTTTCTAACTTACTTTCATTTTTACAGGTTTAAAGATATTTTAAACATGCTCTCTAGAGGAGAAGTTTCACTTGAGATGGATGCTCTACATCTTGCCGCAAGGACAAGGTAGCAAATCATACAATCACCTGACTGGCTGTGTATCCATGATATCTCATTGCACTGCTTACATAAAAAATGTTGACATTCGTAGTCTTTTTTTGTGGCTCATTTGCTAGTATATCCAGAGCTGACAACACTGGTTTCTCAGGTGTTCCTCAGCTACACTCTTTAATTCAAACTGCCACAAAAAGGAACAAGCTGGCACACCATGTGTGTGTTTTGAAACAGGTTCTCCTGCAAATTAAAAGGCCCAAGTCCTGCATGACTTTAGTACAGATAAACAAATACATTAAATGCTACCAGACATTTGATCTGGAGTGCTAAATAATAGATAAATAAAATAGCTCAGCTAAAAAGACCTTCAAGAGAAACCAGACAGACCCATGTAATTCAAGCACAGTGACTAGCAATGCAAAAATTTAATGCTGATTTGCAAATTCAAAATTAATAGATCAATTATGGAGCAAGGTCTACAGTATTTTTTAGAGAAAAATTGATAACCCTCAGTTTTTCTGCCAATCTCTTTACTCCTTTCTTTCTAAAGATCCAAAAATCATTGTTTCAGTCTCCCAAGTGATGAAGCATGGAGCAAGAAACACAGGATCCTAAAACACAGAAAATGGTCTATTTGGAAAAGAAGGGGAGGGGGCTGTGTCCTCATAAAAAATGAAGCAGAAAATTCTTCTACAGTCTTCCCAGGTCTCGATTGTACCAGTGCAGGAAAGGGATTCAAAGAGAAGCAGCAGCAAAGTTTAGGAAGAAAATAAGAGCTTGAACTTACAGCAGTGTGCATTTTGCCTAAAATCTGTGTTTCGTCTGCATGGCCAAGTAGATTTTATTTGTTCACAGTAAATGGAAAGAACTCAGGACTGGGCATCAGAAAAACCCACACTTTGCAGTTACCAGTATGTTTTAAAATCCTAACACCTGGGTTATTCCCCGTGAAAGCAAATTCCAGTGCAGTTTAGAAGCCCAGGGTTCAACTCATCATTATGTTAGTCTAAAGTTGCAGGAATTCAGCCCCATGAATGTCAGTGTGATTTATACCTGGTACAAATCTGAAATAATTTAGAGGTGAGCTAGGTTTCTGTTTCATGAATTTCCCTTCATAAAAACAATCGCTCACACTTCTCTGAGGGAGAAGGAGCCCTATGCTGTCATCTGTAATGCACCCCAGTCTTGTTAAACCTGAATGTAGCTAAAAATGTAATGAAATACTCAAAAATCACCCAAATTAACTTAGTTCTACTTCTTCAGAGCTTTCTCTGATGGAAAAGGAAGGACTTCTACAGCAATATAGTTCCCAAGGCAAATAAAGGCCCTGTCATGCACTCTTCTGTGAACTGGCAGAAGAACAAGATTAGCTGGGCAAGGAAAGGTTTGTTTTAGCTTAATGACTTTTCTCAGTAACATTAAACACCAGCGGGCAGCATTCTAAATTAAATTCTCATGCAACCAGTGGATTAGATAATGGGATGGGTCGAAGCTGAGCTGTTGCTGGTTCTAAGATACTGCTTAAAGAGACCAGCTTCTGCCTGTTTGGCTACAGCTAGACGCTCGCAACGGAAATACGACACAGACAGATGTCCTCTAGCAAACCTGTCAAACGGGAGCAATTTAAGAGATTACATCCCCAGCTATTCATTACCATCCCGATCAAGTTATCCTCTCCACAGTTCGCACACTGTAACTGACCGTCTGAGCTAGCTTACGCAAGGCAGGTCCATTGAAGGCCATTTCCATCAGTAGCTTAAGCCAAGATAGTTGACTTTGCACTGAAGACTTCTTTGGCAACCATTCACATTATTAAAATCCAAACACTTCAATCAGGGATAGATTTTTCTCAACTGTTCTTTTTAACATCCTTGATATTCCTCTGTCCCTGTTGACACCTCCGTGCAGCAGAAATACTATCTTAAAACCTACAAGGACAGCCCCCAAGATGATTTTGTTTTACATGGATGGAAGGATCTGGTCCAAAGATCATTGGAGACTACACCAAAAATCACAGAGACAGAGAAAGAAGTACAAGATATAAGGTTTACAACATTTCCAGTTTCTTTCAGTGTGTAATGCTTTTTCACACTTCAATGAGATCTTAGTTACCAGCCCTGCATTATAAAACCAACAAGGTAGATGGTGATGATGTTGAGAAGCAACAGATTTTAATAGAACCATGAGCCTTGCAATATCTCTATGAGGTTAGGAAGTGCTGGTCACCCCCTGACCCAAAGGTGTTGGTGTGACAGCGTGACTGTTTCAAAAACATGTTCTATTTATTTGCAAAAAGCTGTTCAGTCCTTCATAAATGCAACCTTTCCAGTCAGACTGGACATCTTCCTCCCAAGAAGTGCATCAAATAGTGTGCAGTCCATGTTTTGACACTGTTTAGAAACAGGGTTTTATCCATTAGATCAGCATATCTCTCACAAATTACCCCTAATAATGGGTTGATTATGGACTCAATAAACCATAACAACATCTGAGAATTTAAAGGAAACTCACAAAAAAGATTTTGCCTTCCTTGAGTCCAGACATTCATGCCAACAATATTAAAATACTTTTCTCTTCTGGTTCTACGTTAAAAGTCATAGAATCATAGAATTACCATGTTGGAAGAGACCCACCAGATCATCGAGTCCAACCATTAGTCTCTGCTAATGTTAATGCTAAGCACACGGGGCGGGGTGGGGGGAAGCTACACATTTGTGAACACAGTTAAACCCATTCAGTTGCCTATTTGTCTAAACTAACAGTGAACATGTTAATTATTACCTAGAAGAGAATATATTCAAATGCAGGTTTTCCTAACACAGGAAGAGGGGAAAAAAAAAGACACAATGAAAAATAAAATTGAAATGAGTAATGTTAAACTCTTTTTTTCATCCTTTGCTCAATAAGAGTTATGATTTTAACATATTGATTTTTATATATTTACTGTTTATCTGTTTTGTCCACTATATCTCTGCCAGTTGCCCCAGGCAATCAACAAAGCTATGCTTGTTCAGCCTTTGATCATCTCTGTGCTAGCAGATTAGCATATGCATACTCTCATCCTCCCCTTTATCCTGTTAATAAAGCTCCAAACTCCCTCTGCTGATGTTCAAGAAAGCAACCCGCTCCAGAGCCCCCAGTGATTTGCCCCCATTCCCTCCTCTGCTCAGGACTCGGAATGCTAACTACTATGCACGAGTTGTGTAAGTGCTTATCCACCGGCCCTCTGAGGAGCAATTCTTACTTGTTTGATGCAGTCCACGTTTGACAGACGTTCCTGGATCAGATTGGCCCAAAGCGCGTTGGGAATTTTCTAAAGAAAGAACAAAAAAAAAAAGGCTGAATATTCACAATTGAGTTCAAAAGGAATTTTACCATGCAGGCGTATTCCGGTTAAAGGTGAAGTGAGATGTCGCCTTAAAAATAAATAATTAAATCTGTGCAAGTCCCAGGTCATTAACATAATAGATCAGAGAGTTAATAAGGGCACAAACATCAGTGCAAAAGGTAAGCTGAACACAAAGCCGACATCCATGATTTTTGCACACTTGGACATCAAACCTACAAAGGGCTCCACCAGAACATCAAATCCACAAGTCGTCCTTTCTTTACCAAAAATCTCTGATCCCGAACTGCTCCACGTGCCAGAGGACTCCGCATCAGTGATCTTAACATCTACTATGTGAGACAAGAAGGATCTCAAACCAAGCAAATGACAGAGAGTCTGATTTTCTGGAGGTCTGTCTTACAGTTACAAGTAATTCTCACTCTTTCATTATCCAGAAAGTTTATTTAAAATATATTTCATGGTTAATTTTAATTTTAGTTTATTTTTAAACTCAGGGCTGTGAAATGGGATTGAAACTGCGGGTTTCAGAATATTTTCAGAAGTGCTGTTTCTTTCTGCTATTATTACTTTGCCCATATCTAGAGATGTTTTATAAGACAGTATTTTCTACCTGACAGAAGAACAAGGTTCCTCTACAGATTTAGCACTCCCCCTCCAATATTTCTTCCATTATTATATTAGATTTCCCGACAAGAAATTAAAAAAAACATTCTTTCCTTCTTGTAAGAATTTTCTTCCCGATCTTGTTGATTTAGACCTTCATTCTGTACTGAGCTTGGTTGAAAAAACTCTTGTGTTGGGCAGATAAACTTGATAAAGTCTAAACCTTTGTCCGTGCCAAGAGGGCAGCTGTTAATCATTTGACTAAATGGTTTGTCTCAGTCTCACTTTTTGTCGTTATTAGTAAGACAAACAGAACAAATTCTGCAGTCAGATTCTCTACTTCTCAAGTCAAAATACTATCTTTCACTTAACGACATGAGCTTGACTCTTTGTTCCATGCAGTCCCAAAGATTGTGGGCTCCCATCTCTTTTTTTTTTCTAACCAAACTGTCTGAAGGACAATATCCTAAAGGAGAGCATTTCTGTGGCTTATGTTATCCTAAAGTATGCAGATCGATATAATGAAAATGTGGCTATGCGCAAAGATTTCATAACAATCTGCTTCATGAGAACATGAAACAATTTCACCAGGAGCGGTAGCAACGCTACCACACAAAACACTTCAAAGCAGAGTGGAGCAAGCATTCAAAAATACCCAAAAGAGCCGAGTCCTCCTCTGGCTGTGGAACAGATAAGGTGGCCCAGTCAGGCAGTGGGTTTTCTTGCGTTGTTTCTCTCTGCTATCCCCAGGTCTCAGTGCCTTTCCTTAATATCAGCCATTCACAAGGCAACGTTCAAGCAGGTGAAAGAGAAAAAGGGAAAGAGATTGCTGTGTTTCTTGCAAGTCAGCGGGTCCCACAGGGTGGTGCGTCAAAGCCTCCTGCAGCCTCTCGCCGCTGGAGTCTGGGACTGGGGCTTTGAGTCTGTCACCTTCCAAAGGTGCATCACGCTGCTCTCAGAAACAGCTCGTGTCTTGCTTGCTTCTTTGATGTGTCATGTCAAGACAGGCTGGCGACTGCTGGGGGTCCACTCTGCTAAGCCTTGCCAAAGTAATTTAAACCAAAATTATCCTAACTCCTTTCAGCGCGGTGGCTTTCACAGTCCTCTCTTTGCAGAAGAGTCTATTGAACAGAAAAAATCGAGGACACGCACACAGAGATTTTGGTGGTTTAGTTCCTTCTGCTCTCTGTGGATCAATTCCAGCCTCATTTCCTGGTCAGTTTTCCTCCTGCTGAGCGGTGGCCTACAAAAGCATTTTCAATGGCTTGTTTGTAGAATGCCTAATTATTCCACTAGAAATCATTAAATCTGATACATGTCAGCTAGCACATTTGCAATTTCTCGCTCGTAAACACTCACATAAATAGATCATGAGCCTGGTAGATGGGACTGCACCTCCCAGAAACCTGCTCTAATGGACACACGTGCGTTTGATAACCACGAGTAGTTATCTAAGGCACTTGGTGCTTGCACCAACATTCGATTTGATTACTGAAAAGACCTGCTGCTATCACATTCTATGTTCAGACCACTTCTCTATACACACTGGTTAATCACTAGTTCCACGCTGCCAAAAAACTGTACTTAATCATGATTAATTTAAGTATTTCATGTTATTTTAGGCAAGTCATACTTCAACTCATGTGCCCAATCTACTCAGAGTTACACTTCAGTGATCTTTTCATAAAATCCTACACTTTTTAAGAGGGGAGGAACACTCTCACTTGGTATTTTTATTGGAAGTTTAGGATGTATTTGTTCTGAAAACAGCTATAGCTAAAAAAATTCTGTCTTCTCCAAGTTTGCGTCTTGGAGAGAGAAGCAGTCAAGTTTGAAGGAATTGGGTTATATAAAAGCAATTTCATATAGCATTAAGTGCACACCCATCCCACAAGCCCACAATTATCACAGTTGTTTCAAATTCTTATTTTATCCAGTTAACAAGAAAAGTGAAACATGCAATAGCTCATCAGTAGACTTCACTACAGGAAAAGGCTGAAGGTGCTTTCTATTAGCATTATAATAACTAGAGATGAGGGAATAATTTGCAATGATTTATCCAAAAATGTACCCGCTTTTTCTGTTCATGGAATATTTATTGATAGCTCGTGGTTCTTCAAATTTATTGAATATTCAAAAATATTTGACTTCTTTTTAGAATATTTTTTACGTGCAGAATGATCACATTTTGCTTTGAAGAGTCAATATTTAAAATTCACTACCTGAGCAGTGCTCATTAGTAAGTGGCCAGGTGTGTGCTAGAGAATGATTGCATGTCCAACTTTAAAAATTGAGCTTCAGAGAAGAATCACTTATTTTAAGTATGCCTTCCATGAAGTCTTGGGCCAGGAAACCTCAAATGCTTTAATGTTCACTAGAACTGAACACAAAAGAGATGAAAGCTTGGCTGAAGGTAAGTAAGTGAAATATGTGAATAAACATTTACAGACCTTTTTGCAGCATTTGCCTAGATCTAGTAACATTGGCCTACTGACCTAAAAATGAACGACCTTTGGCACTGGGGTTAATTTAGTCACAGTAACCTTATACACATGAAACGTACTTCTTACAACATTAAATTGCGTTATACGATCTTCACACCAGACATTCAAAAATGGAGCCTTGGTTCCTGCTCTTCCTCTTTCCATTTATTAAATTGCTTTGGCCAGGACTTCAACTTTTTAATACCTTGGTTGTATCAAAGGCAGAATAAACAGCTATTGTTCCGTTCCTAAAGAGATACTCAAACCCTATCGGTGTTGATGGATGATACGTATGCTAGAGGAGTCAAGTTTACCACTTGCTTCAGCTTAACCAGGGGTCAGTTACAGCAAAAGTAGATTTAGGCAGCATACATGAACCAGTAAAGGAAAATACAGCTCTTGAGATAGCCTTTTGGGTACATTTTAAGTCACTGGAAAGCCTGCATTGATTTAAAAGAAGCAGGGATTTCCCTCTTGCTTTTAGGAGTTACATTTGAAGAATCAAACTCTAATAAAAGAACAAAAGAAATGATTCAGTGAAAACGTTCTTCTAGGATCTAACATCTCAAAAACAAAGGCAAACCGCTCAGTACCAAACCACCACCAGATTCTCTTTGGGCAAAACTTACTACCTGATTAGCCTTGACATTTTTCACTTTCATCTTCAGCACCATCCATCTTTTTAAAAATCAAATAAGCCCAAAAGGACACCCTTGAAAGTGCATCTGTACGGACTGAAATATGTTAATAATTACAGTAATTAAACCAAAGGGAATTTTTGTTTCAAATTCTTCCTCTCTAAGTTGAAGTTTATGAAGCTAGCAAAACAATCTTTAATAATTAGAAGGAAGGTTTCGAAGTACATATTCTTGATAAGAATCATTTTATATCATCTCAGCCAAAAGCAAACCTTTTTGCCAGTAAGTTCAGTGAGTTTAATGAACTCTTCTTCTCCCAGATCTTTAAGCATATTACATGAGGCATCTCTAAACTTCACTCACTGTAATAAACACAACCCTATTTTCAGCCTAATTTCCTATGGAAAAACAAAAATAATCTATTTATCACATTATCTACCACCTCAGCAGATTGTTGGACAATTTCAATCAAATTTAACAGCGGCGTAGAATTTTCACAGATACGAAACTGCTTCAGATTTTTATGAAAATATGTGATGAGGAAGAAAAAGAGAAACGCAAACTAGTGGACTTGCTAGAGTCATAGAAAAGCAAACCTCTTCCATTCTAGTACTCATGGAACACCTTGATGGTCTGGAGGAAGGAATCAGCTAAAAGGAATCGGAAGCAGAAGTGCTTCTGTGTGTTCAGGATAGTCTTTCAACATATTTTTCCAATGTACTTGTCAGTAGCCTTTAATAACCAGACAATTGCATTGCTGATTAACTAATCCTGTGAGTCATGACATCTGGAAAAAGTGTTCTTTGGACCAACTCCTTTGAACATCAGTTTGGAGGCCCACAATGAAGCATGAACGGATTTAAAAACCCATCTGGAGCAAACTGGATACTTGGAGTATGGTAGAGAACATCAGTCCAAGAACAGAATGATCTCCTGAGTCAGCTGCTCTTGCCTCAGAGTAAAAGCTTCTAGGATTTTCAATAACTGACTGGACTGTCATGCTGCTTTTGAGTTAATGCACCAAGTTAAGTTATTTGTGTCATGCTACAGAGAAATCAAGCATGCACAACTAAGTAGCTCTGTCAGATCAAAAAAAGTTCTTTGTGTACACATTTTCCAGAGCATTTTGTACCAAAGGAGACCTCAGGGATTAATGCTTATTTTACCGAGAGTATCAAACATACTGAAATAGAAGATGCTTTGTCTAATGATACAATGAACCCTTCTTTAAATTGTATTGTGCATACCTGGCCCTCTCTTAATTCTGTTGCTTGTGTAAGGTTAATGTTTTCAGGCCCTCCATTAATTACTTTATGCTGGTGTCCTCTCCTGCGTCTATTTTATCCAATGATACATTTTCATCTTTGTTCAGAACTTCTCATCTAGCAGAGACTACCCACCTTCTCGGAAAGACCCTCTACTTGCATACAGACAAACCAGTGTACAAACCGCTGTAGATATAAGAACATTTACTCTGATCTGCTCAATTCATAGCAGTGGAAATCATGGGAATGCTATATAATTCCTCTTCTGTGACATGAGAACTACTAGTATTTTATGCTCTTACACACCTCTTTTCTTTCTTTACATGCCTTTGCTTCCTTTGTCAGCGCTAATATCTCCTTGAATAACAAAGTCTCCTGAGAGATACGTATGGCATCCAAATGTTTACAAAGCCACATTGCCTGAGGGAAGAAGAAAAAAACATACAGGTTGAAATATTTGGAAAGAAAATGAAGCATTTTTTTCAGAAGGCGGCAGAGAGGCAGTGTTTTCCTAGCCTGCTATTAAAGTAAACAGGCTATTTGTGCAACTTTAAGCAGTCTCTTATGAAGATGTTCAAGAATCTACAGCTTTGAATAAGGTCTTTTTCATCTCCAGCGTGCACTATGCTACAACGCAGATTTTAAAGAAGGAAACAGTCTTCCTAGCTTGCAGCCGCCACCATCTGCAAAGTTTTTGTGGTCAGCTTTCTCTGTGGCTCAAATACAACTTTGACTTTTTCAATTCAGCGGTACCAGTGGTCAAGACAGAAAACTGGCCATGAAAATGAAGCAATCCGCAATATGGGAATACCACAAATGTATCACTATGAAGCTCTTTCCAGATTAATTAGTCCTGATAAAAAGCTGGGAATAGCCAGCAGGCAGAATTCTGTTGCATTAGAGCAGCATCACTACCTCTACTCCGTTTAACCTGCAGTGTAACACTCCTTAGAAATGCCCCCATCGACTTGTTTTGTGCTCTTCTATCTCTTTAACAATTCTGAAAATAATTTTCTCGGAATGAAATTTTCACCAGTGCTGATTTCAGTAGAAAGAAAAAGGGGACTGGGCAGCATTATAGCATTGGAGGCAGCGTACTTACAACTGTGGTTTTCCCAGAGGCAGGCGGACCAAGTACACATATTCTGGGAGCTAGGAAACAAGAATATGTGAGTATCAAGATGCAGAACAGCAAAAGTCCCAAATAGTTTCTCACTATTGCATTGCATAATGTAAAGGTAATTATAATGAAACAGTTATTTCAGTTGGAAACGTGCCTGAAGGGAGACTGCAGGATTGGGCTCTGCTGAGGAGAAGGGGGAAACGTTAAGTCATTGACCTTTATCCTCCATGGTCAATGATAGTAATAATCTGACTAAATGCCACTTAAGCATACTTTTTTATATATATATACACACACACACACATATATATATATATACATATTAATCAATTTAAGCACAGGGATAGTTTAGTGGACAAACCAGAGCATAAGATATGAACATTTCCTCATCCAAGTTTGGCTTCTATTCCCAGATCATTTATTTAAACAACACATTTTGTAATGAAAAATGTTTTAGCTTGTACTTGCAGGACAAGACTACTTAAATGTGACTACTGTCATAATCAAAGAATGGTTGGAATTTGATGGGACTTCATAGAATCATAGAATCACTAGGTTGGAAAGGACCCACTGGATCATCGAGTCCAACTTCTTGAGATCATCTCTTCTCTGATTTCTCTCACACAGCACGATAGGAAAAATACTTTTTACTTTGGTAAAGCTTTTGGCTCTCATGACAAAAATATGCAATTTCACTTTATAGTTTCATCTAAAAAGATTGTGTCAGAGTTCAGAGAAGATTTAGGTATCACAGAATCAAGCACTCTCTTTACCCTTTTTTGACAGCTACCTTCAATTTTTCTAGTCATCATTAAAAGTAATTTCTTCATCTTTATATCTCGTGTTTCTCTCCTGCATGTCCCTCTCCTTTCCCTGAGGGGGCAAGGTGGGGAAAATGCATCCCAGTTCTGAGGAATTCTTAATCTAACGCATACAGACAACACAATGGGGATCACCGTTAGAAGCTTCTTTGGAAATGAATTAAAGGCAAGACAAACAAGGGAAAACGGGGTGGCTCTTCAGAAAGTATTTGAGACATTTCCATGAACACACCTTGGGCTGCAGTCCCTTGGCCTGTCGTTTTATATTAATATCTTTGATGTTTTTTTCCCCCTATACCTCAGGGGAAAAAAACAAACCAAACCAGACCATATAGAAAACAGCCTGATGAGTATTTACTAGGAGTAAGAGGGGTCAAAACAAAGGAGGGATCTACTCACCCAAACCCTCTTCAGCTCTCGATAACCAGGGGAGATACAGAGCCTGGTGGCAGCACTCGGGGAAGGATGTGAGATGTATTTTTATGAGGCCTTCTACGCATTTAACAGTTATTGGGCAGGTGCAATTTTTAAACATACATGAAACCCAAATTACAGATTCATCTTTACAAAGTTATCTGACTTGGAAGGTTTAAGAAAAACTCCCCCCCTTATTGGTTCTTGCAAGTGCAACAGAACTAGTACACAATGTAGAAAAATACTTTAAAAGGTTACATCAGCTGTTTTTATCACCTAATTTCTTTCAAATGTAATGTGATTAAATCCTAGGGTTTTTTTTTTTAATCTAACACCTTGAAACTCCAGCCCGGTACTTAGGAATTATTTATAAACAGCGTCATAAAAGAGTGCTCGGGTGCCAACACTAATCAACTTCTTCAAACCACTTCAAAGAAAATCAAAAAACCTTTCCATCCACAGATCCTTTTGAGGTTTAACTAGGAGCATGATTTAAAATTCACAAGAAAACCCTTAGGTATTGAAGCTTTAATACACAGCTTTCTTGGACAAACGTTTGATAAAAAACGAAACATACCATTATATACACCATATCATGCTTTAATATTGCCCAGGGCTACTGTAAATGCTCACTTTGTACTAAATCTGGTTTTCCCTCTGCTTAGTGGCTGGCGGCAGATGGGGCAGTGTAATTCACTGATTTACTCATTTGCACGCTTGTAAGACTCCTCTAAAGCATTTTCCCTAAACATATGACACCGGGGCACAACCAGGACACCAACGTATGTAATGTTTAACCTCCTCCAATCAGCAAATAATCAGTATTTAATACTAGAGGTCTGAACCAGCAGCAGAACGAAGTCAGGAAAATCTAGAGAATGCCTCTTTCCTCAGCAACAAATCATATTTTATTCCCTGTTTAGTCTTGATGAGACGTTACAGGATTTACTCCTCTGAGTAAGGTGAGTTTTAACATTCAACAATGATTTTAGTAATAACAAAATGAAGCCTGGAATGACACAAAAGAATACCTGGACTCACAGTTCCATTTAAGTCCAAAAGATTCTATGATTAATATTAACGTGAGAAAATTTGCTTAACTTGTAAGAGAAATCCTTTGTCAAACAAGAAAAGCACATAGTACACGATGAACACACTTGCAGAACTTCTTTACATTCCTTCAGAGGTTTGACTGCAAAGGAAGAACTCGCAGGAATGCCCCGTGGATCCTGAAAGCTTTTTATATTAGCACAAACCACGATATAACATGGAAAATGAGCATCTTTGTATATGCAAGATTTATGTCTTCAGATGGTTCTTAGAGGTTTCTAGGAGCACGTGAAGGAACAATAGCACAAATGTCTTCAGCACAAACACTTTGCCACACATCTGACCTACGAGATTTTTGAGCCAGTTGTAAGCTATAATCATCATTAGGCTTGTTTATGTTTTTAAGAGTGCTTTAGATCCCATTATTAATTAAAAAGCTTTTCTAACTTCACACCTGGGATAGATGCAATGCTTCTTTTCCACACATCTCTGTTTGAAATTTCCTCTAGGGCTAAAACTGTCTAGCAAGGCAAGATCATGAAAATTCATCACTTTACTGATGGCTCTAATAAGGTTTTTTTTTTCCTTCTAAATAGTCAGCACCTTCCACCATGATCAAAAAGTAAAATCAACTCTGTTACAGATTTCTGTTACATTATTTTCCATATAATTTATTCTTAAAACAACACTTAAGCTTTAATTTTAATTGGAGTGCCTTCTCTTTCTTAATAGGTTTTGCCAGACCAAAAGCAGACGGCGTTCTCCCTTTGACAAACAGCTGCTGTGGTTCTATCTTTCGCTTCGAAGTACTGAAGTCATGAAATGGAAACCTGCCTAACTCTGTTCAGACAACACTGTGGAGCGGGAGGACAAACGTGAAGCAATTCTATCAGCATTCGATGTATCTGCATTAAATTCTTCCGCGTATTTTCCACAGGTCTATAAAACAGATTGATCGCTCGCGCTGCCCGCACGAGGAAGGGCTGGGCACAATTTGCTGGATTTGATGGGGTTTTTTAACTTGATATTTAGCAGCGTTTCAATCAACATCCACCTGATCACCCCCACTAAGAGCTCACGGCACCTCCGGTGATAATGATTCCACTGACACCGCAGCAGAACTTTCATATTGGTTTACTGTGGTTTTAAAGAAACATCAAAGCAACGTGACACCAGCTACCCCTGACAGCTCATGCAGAACAGAAATTATAGTTCAGTTGCGCATATCCAAATACAATCTGCCTAAGGGTGAACAGTTTGTAAATCAAATAATTTGATGGAGTGTACAAGCTTTTATTGGGCAGAATACAGACTTCCTATTCAATTCACTGGGTTTTGTTATACGTACAAGGAGGCGCGCTCCCCGCTCCTGCACCGGAGATGCCACTGAGCAGTGGAACTCATTAACAGCAGCTAGTAACGAACTAATCAAAAACACAGAGAATCTGCCAGCCCAGGTAGAATAGGAAACCAAATTTACACCTGACAAAAGGAGTAATTAGCGAGCTTAAAGACAACAGGAAATATCAGATGGGGCACAGAACGCATTAATAATTGATACACTAGAACTCTTTGTTATTCCCTTAGAGGGTTTCATTGTTATAACTGTTAAAGTGCATTTTTTATTAGATTACCCACTAAAAAAAGAAATTAAAAGCTTCTTACCTACAACTATTCCAAAACGCTCGCCTTTTTCTTCTCCCCCCGCACCCCAAGGCACAGTTTGAAAAGTTCTATCCATCATTTGCCAACACTGCAGCGCAGCTTTCGAACTGCTGTTTACAAATAAGCGATTGAAATGTTTACGGTGTCTCAGTTTTCACTTACCATCATCATTGTTTTGCTTTAAATGGTCTATCATAAACTGAATGGGATCATCAGGCTTATGAATTAACAGCTCTTCAAGCATGTTCTGGAAATAAATAGGACAAAGAGAGAAAAATTTAACATAGCTACGCAGTCAATATATATTGGATTTTTTTACAGTACTGTTAAAATGATCTTAAAGAGTTTATAAATGCTTGTTCATTTTCTTGAGGCTTCTTTCACAGATAAAATTGAGATTATGAAACCTGTTTTAGAGACTGAAAAACTAAAGCACTGTCAGAAAACTGCCAATATGAAAAAAACACCTATTTTCTTTAACCTCTTTATGATACATATGGACACCAGAAAGGTTTGGCTTGAGCAGTCTGGGGTGGATAAATGGTTGAGTCATAAAAACCATACAAGGAGTTTTGAAAAGAGAGTCAAATTAAATGAGTATCTGCAGGGCAAGCTAAACCTCCTCCTCAAGCACATCCCCACAAGTTTCCGATGAGCCTCGGGGACTACAGAACAGACAAGACTTGCAGAAAACAAAACCCCAACAGCAACCAAAGCTACAAACGCAGCACTTCTCACTGCTATAATCGCACCACTTTTCCTCCTATGTGAAAAATAAGGAGGGATGAGGGGGGGAAGAAGCCTTAAAGCGTTTCCTGGAGTGCCTGATTTGGATCCCGTTTTCCTATTAAATGTTTGAGCTGATACAGGGCCTGGCTTCACCAGTTGGGATCTTGCACTGGCGGCAGCGAGGAGCGCAGCGTTGCAGGCAGAGAAAGGAATAACACCGAGACACACAGCTCCAGAGATTTTCTGCACGACGCTGCAGCACAGCCAAGAATTCTGCAATTAAATCTAAACATCAAATAGCAACCACTGTTCGCGCTTAGCTTACCTACCAAAATGCTTACACTGAAATGGGAAGTCTTTTTCTAACTCTTTTTTCCTAAAAATGAGGCTTAACGCTAATATTTGCAAGTAAATTCCATAAGGTCCGTATATTCCATAAAATGTTATACTCTAACCAATTGATTGCCTTTTCTTGGAGCAGCTTGTTTTCCATTTCTGCTTCATCCAGTTCATTAGAATAAGTAAAACATCATCAAATTTTGTTTACAAACTGTTTCACGTGCAAGTTTTGATGCTTCAAGGGCTGGGTAGAATACAGCATAAAGTGTGAAACTTGTATTTTAACTGAAAGTTAATTTAAAAAACTGCTACTCTCCAGGAACGTTTATTTAAACTAAGAAATCGGAATTTACAATTACCAGCAGCTTTAAAAATAACAAACCTAGAAAATCTGGTCTTAATACAATTCAAAATTGTTCTGGGTGATAGTGTTACTTCCACTATTTTGTGCCTAAATCAGCATTTACACACACACTTAATTTTACTCGGTTTAATTGTACACGAGCAGCTTTGTTAATATCTAGGGGAGGCTCACGGTTTGGATCTGAGGCTTTAGGTTTCACATTTTGGGTGTGATGAATGTTTACACCTAGAACAATAACTTCAAGCTGGGTTTGCACCATTACGTTGCTACAACACAACTGAAGCAGCACTAGAAAACAACAGCGAGTAAATCCCATAAGCATTTTGTGCAATATCAAGTCCTGCAGCTGCAGTCGATGCCTCGTGGAGCACCAAACGCAGCGTTGCCATCAAAACCCCAGGAATATTATGCCACTGCGGTCAGACTAAATGGCCTTGAAGTTATATGGGATGGGGAAAAAAAGGAGGAGAAAAAAAAAAGGAAAGAAAAATCACCATTTTTGTGTTTTCTAGTGGGAGTTAACGAAGTAAAAAGGCCTTGTGAGATACGAATCTGAGTCGAAAGGAGAGTTCACAGGGGACAGAACAGCACCAGAATATTCAGCATGACCCTCCCTGGGCTCCCAAGAAAGGCTTTTCCCAAACTCACAGAACCAAACGTACCCTCTACTAACGCAGGGAAACCAAACCTGCTATTTACTGAAATTGCAACTTCTTTTTTTCCTTTATTTTCAACGTGCCTCCCCCCATAGCAGCAGGAACGCACAGTTTTAAGGGGATGAGGCCAGTAAAGCAGCTGCAATATCACCTGGCCAGCCTCTGCCTCAGGTGCAGCCAAATTCTGCACCTTAGTTTGTTGCTTCTTCTTCTTCCTCCTCCTCCTCTTTTCATTGACCCAAGACTTTTCTCCTCCAAGCTGCCACTTTCACAGAGTCCCAGAAGGGGTTGGAAGGGACTTTAAAGCTCCTCCAGTTCCAGCCCCCCTCCCTCGCTTGGAAGCAGCCCCTATAAACACCAGCAGCAGCCAGGCTGTTATTGCAATACGTTAATTAGGTAATTACACCCCGCTGCTCGCTCCTTCGGACAGGAGCCCCCGCCCCCGGGGTCCCACACGAGCCCAGCCCCAGCCCAGATGGGGGGAAGGAGGTTGGTCGCCACGGTGTCCCCCGAGTGAGCCCCCCCCGGGGGTGGGGGGTGTCCTGGGTGTCCCTCCGGGCTGCGAACGGGGGTGAAGGG
Source organism: Phaenicophaeus curvirostris (assembly GCF_032191515.1). NCBI lineage: Eukaryota > Metazoa > Chordata > Aves > Cuculiformes > Cuculidae > Phaenicophaeus > Phaenicophaeus curvirostris. The sequence continues at coordinate 8,823,497 of NC_091411.1, forward strand.
GTGGGGATGGAGATGGGGATTGGGAGAAATGGGGATGGAGGGGATGGGAATGGAGGAGATGGAGATGGGCATAGGGATGGGGGGGAGTGGGGATGGAGGGGTGGAGGGGATGCGGGGAGGGTGGAGGGAAGGATGGGGATGGGGGGAGGATGGGGATGGAGGGGATGGGGGAGATGGAGATGAGGGGAAGGATGGGGATGGAGGGAGGATGGGGATGGAGGAGATGGAGATGAGGGGAAGGATGGGGATGGGAATGGGGGAGATGGAGGTGAGGGGAAGGATGGGGATGGGGAGAGGATGGGGATGGAGGGGATGGGAATGGAGGAGATGGAGACAGGCATAGGGATGGGGATGCAGGGGATGGAGGGGATGCAGGGAGGGTGGAGGAAAGGATGGGGATGGAGGGGAGGATGGGGATGGGAATGGGGGAGATGGAGATGAGAGGAAGGATGGGGATGGGAATGGAGGGGATGGGGGGAGAATGGGAATGGGGGAGATGGAGATGAGGGGAAGGATGGGGATGGGAATGGGGGAGATGGAGATGAGGGGAAGGATGGGGATGGGGGGAGGATGGGAATGGAGGGGATGGGAATGGAGGAGATGGAGACAGGCATAGGGATGGGGGAGATGGGGATGCAGGGTGGGTGGAGGGAAGGATGGGGGGAGGATGGGGATGGAGGGGATGAGAATGGGGGAGATGGAGATGAGGATAGGGGGAAGGATGGGGGAGATGGAAATAGGGATAAGGGGGAGATGAGGATACGGGGAAGGATGGGGGAGATGGAAATAGGGATAAGGGGAAGATGATGATGGGGGATATGGGGATGGAGGGGGTGGGGGGGAGGATGGGGATGGGGGGGTGAAGGATGGGGATGAGGGGGGGAAGGATGAGGATGGGGGGGAAGGATTGGGGGGAGATGGAGGATATCGTGACTGGGGGGAAGGATGGGGATGGGGGGAGATGGGGCCGGGGCTGAGGGGCGCGGGGGTGGGGCTGAGGGTGGGGGTGGGGCGGGCCGAGCCCCGCGGCGCCGCCGGCCCCGTTCACCTGCAGGAGCCGGAACAGCCCCCGCCGCTCCGCGTAGGCGCCCAGGGCAGGCGGCGGCGGCCCGGCCCGGGCGGGGGCAGCGGCCATGGCCTCCCCGGCAACCGGCCCCGCCGCCTTGCCCAGGGCCGCGTCACCGCGCCGGGAGGGGCCCAGCCCGTTACCGGCGCGACGGGAGGTGGCGGGGCCGCGGCCGCAGGCCCCGCATCCCGGGTTCCCACCGACACCCCCGGAGCTCCGCCTGCACCGGGCCCTGGCCCCCCATCCCTGAGCCCAGACCCCACCGCTGGACCCCAGACCCCCATCCCTGACCCCAGAACCGGACCCTGGCCCCCCATCCCTGACCTCAGACCCCCATCCCTGACCCCAGAACCGGACCCTGGCCCCCTATCCCTGACCCCAGACCCCACCGCTGGACCCTAGACCCCCATCCCTGACCCCAGACCCCACTGCTGGACCCTAGACCCCCATCCCTGACCCCAGAACCGGACCCTGCCCCCCATCCCTGACCTCTGCTCTTCCTAGACCCCCCTCCTTGACCCCAGACCCCACCACTGGACCCCAGACCCCCATCCCTGACCCCAGAACCGGACCCTGGCCCCCTATCCCAGACCCCACCGCTGGACCCTAGACCCCCATCCCTGACCCCAGACCCCACCGCTGGACCCTAGACCCCCATCCCTGACCCCAGACCCCACCGCTGGACCCTAGACCCCCATCCCTGACCCCAGACCCCACCACTGGACCCTAGACCCCCCTCCTTGACCCCAGACCCCACCACTGGACCCCAGACCCCCATCCCTGACCCCAGAACCGGACCCTGGCCCCCTATCCCTGACCCCAGACCCCACCGCTGGACCCTAGACCCCCATCCCTGACCCCAGACCCCACCGCTGGACCCTAGACCCCCATCCCTGACCCCAGACCCCACCACTGGGCCCTAGACCCCCATCCCTGACCCCAGACCCCACCACTGGACCCTAGACCCCCATCCCTGACCCCAGAACCGGACCCTGCCCCCCATCCCTGACCCACACCCCAGCACCGGCCTTGGGATCCCCATCCCACACCCCAGCACCAGACCCTAGACCCCCATCCCAGAACCCAGCACCTAGATCCCCATCGCTAACCCCAAATCCCCACCCCAACTCGTGGACTCCAGGCCTGGGTCCCCACCTGGACCCCTGTCCCAGACCCCCGTCCGCTGCCGGTAGGGAGCCGAGGAGGATGAGACCCCCGCGTTTCCCCCTGGGCAACAGGAATGGGGGCTGGGGGGCTGGGGGGAGCGGGGGATGCAGGCGAGGTTTCTTGCAGAGCGCAGGGGCAACACTGGGAGAGGTGGCCCCCCTGCCCCAGCTGGGGGTTAAGCAGGGCCCCAGCTCCTCTCCCATCCCTGCTCAGAGCTGCCTTCATTTAATGTCGGAGCTTTCAGCCGCTTGGGCAATAGTTTTACGGTGGGTAAGAGCAGGCGGCTGTCCCTCCGGCCCTTTCCCAGCGAGGGGTTTGATGCATTGCCACATTATGTTTACAATAGACCCACTAGGGTTTATGGCATCTGATTGTCAGTGCTCCCCGCTGGGTTCTCTGCCTCTTTTTGCAGCATCATTACTACCTCATTGACTTACTGTTTGGGGCTCTGGGACTGCAGAGCTTTGACACAATGCATCCTCTCTTCTTTTTCCTCCTTTTTAAGTTTTCTACTCACCCACACAATCCAACTCAGGTGGAAGACGGAGTTACATATGTAGAATTGCATCATTCCTTAACAGTAGCTTCCTTTCTCTTCCCAAAATCCAGGAGAGGGCAAACATGAATGAGGCAAAGGAGGCTCTGAGAAACATGGAGCAGAAGTACAAGCTCTTTGCGCAGCAGCAGTTTACATTTATCAGAGCGCTGGAGCACACCCGAGAGAAGGCACACGACATGATCAGACCTGTGACGAGCATCAGCCAGGTACGGAGCACTCGGCACAAAGTTCTTTGCCTATGGGAACAGGGACCAGTGTTGTCACACACTCAGGTCTAAGTTCAGAGATGAATAAATGTTTTTAGTAAGGGAAGATGCCCAAAAACTCTCCAGTAACATTTGTGTACAACTCTGCAAACGAGTGGCACAGGATTAAGTAGGAGAGAGAAAAACCTCTGTTAGCGCTCCCCATTTACAGAGGAATTTTATTGCTGAGCATCACTTTATGGTTTAGTTTAACACCGTCATTTTGCTGCTGAAGCATAGCCAGAAATACAAGAAAACAATCAAACCAACACTCCCTCGCCAGCCACACATGGAATCTGTAATCCTTAACTTGTAGTAACCAGCATGCTTGCTTCTTCCCCCCGGTATTGGTGCTGCCGTATCTTTCTATAGTGCTTATTAAAAATAATGGCTGTGTTACAGAGGTAGGATGATGGATTGAGGGCTGAACGTCCCAAGTGAGCTTGGGGTTTTCTGGGCTGGTAAGTGAATCATCTTGGAATTTTTATAACATGGGATGTTTTAAGTAGTGCGAAGAACTTGGACCACCTGCAGGCAGAGGGGGAAGAAAAATATAAGTAGAATTCGAAGTGTGGATTTGAGGCAGCAGAATCCAGGCACAAAACCCAGGTGGATGCCAAAGCCAGAGTGAAGGCCAACCTTATATTGGGATGAGGACACAGAAGTGAGCTGGTTGTCTTCTACGGGTTGACTCTGCAGTTGGTGCAGCATAAAACTGGTGATGTCTCACGCAGGAACTGAATGTCTAGCAAAGAAACTTCCCTGGGGACAAAACCAGGCATCCATTTTACTTCACTCTCATTCTCCTGTATCAGCATGGGGAGGGTACAAGAATAAAAGCACAAATGCAGAAGCGTGTGTCCTCAGCCTACAGCTGACTTGACTACCAGCTTTCTCTGCATGTAAACATAGACACTATAGAACAAAATGATATTGTACTTGAACACAGCCACATTTCCAACCTCCAAAACCTGTATGTAGTAGCATCTTGAGCGTTGAGTCACGACACTTCTGAGAAAAGAGGAGAGCACAGTAAGGTGGAAAGGTCAAAGAGCACACCACAGTCAGTCAATGGCAACAGCTCCTTAAAGACTTCTACAGAGAGTAGGGTATGAAGTCAAATCCCAGGTGGTGTGATCCAACAAGCTCCTCTGTCCTTGCTTCAGCCAGAGACTCAAATCACCCAGTGAGCCCCTGCACTGCAGCTCCTGGCTGTTGTCACAGCCCCAGCCCAGCGTAGGGGTTCTTCCTGACCTCCCCTGGCAGCAGCCCTGCTGCCCAGCAGCAGCAGAGCTCAGCAGCAGCTAAGGCAGAGCTGGGCAGCCCTCACAAAGCCCCTGGTCCTGTCCTCCTGCTCCCCATCCTGGTTATATGCAGGAGCATTAACTCTCCACTGTTGATGTGAACAGACAGACATCTTGTTATCCTATCCAGACTAAAATGCTGCTCTCTTTAGCACTATTTCTGCTCACAGCAGCAATATAAAACCCTGCCACAGCGCTCAGCAGACATTGGGGAAGGAGGAACCTGTAGTGGAAATGGACCCTTTGGGGCTATTTGTTATTTTTCTTACAAACCTGCTGAGAATTCTCCCAAGCACACAGCACGGCTTTTCCGTATGCAGGAACTGTTCCGATGTTGGAACGGCTACTTTGGTCTTGTCTTGAAATCTTACAGAAAGCACTGAAGGTGTTGGAGTTCAGTTCTGGCTGCCAACCAGGCGCTCAGTGTTTCATATTGTGACCACTTATGTCTGAAGTGACTGTGATTTCTCTAGAGAAGGTAACTTAATCTCTTGGCACAACATTTCAGCACGCAAGAGTAACAAGAGTAATAAGAATGCTCAAAACAAATAGGGAACATCAGTGCTAGAACAGGTCAGTAAGGATGATTTTGGTTAAATGGGCTTAGTTTGCAGTCACATCCAGTGATGCCAAATAAAGAACCACAAAGAATGGAAGACACAAATACATTGCTCCAAACAGTTCCCTGTTTGGTCGCTGCCCTCACCTAGTGCCCTGCTCTGCCTGGATGCCCTGCTCCGAGCAGATCCATTTTACCCCAGCCTTCTTAACTCCCCATGGATAGCAAGCAAATATCTCCTGCTACCCGCTACAGTATTGCAGTTTCCAGAGTGGCTCATCCTGCAGAGGCATGGGAGAAAGCAGCTCCTCATCACTAATCCAAGGAACTTCGCAGCTTTAGTTAAATCTAATTTAAGCATGCACGAGACTGTCTTTTCCTGTATACAGGTACAATCCTACATGGACCATCACTGTGAAAACTCCACAGACCGGCGTATCCTCAACATGTTCATAAACATCTGCAATGACCTAAGCCAGCTCTGCTACAGGCTGGAAACCGTGTGTCCTAGTGACAGCAAAACCGCTGGTATTTTGGATAAATGCAAGCTGCTCCTTAGCCACAGCAATGATCTGAGCGCCATCCGAGCTAAGTAGGTCTCTCATCAGTGTAGTTGCTTTGTCGATGCTGGGGGACTATCAGAGGAATGTGTATTCCCACTTAACTTCTCCACCAATTTCTGGCTTTAGCAAGGAGATAAGGTGCTACCCAGTTTACTGTCCCAGCTGTTAGGAAATCATTACCAGCCTCCACTCACAAAAAGGGAGGTGGTTTATTCAATCATTTCAGTGGTGCATGGAAGGGAAAATACAGGCAGGTTGGTATCCTGAAGTACAGTGCAATGCTTGGGTAGCACCTCCTCCTCCCTCCTATTCTGCAAGTAGCTAATTTCTCTTGGACAAGTGCCTGTATGTGCTCTTGAACTCTTCTAGATCCAGACCACCAGCCAGGATGGTGTATTTGGCATGACTAGTTTCTCAAGATGTGACTTTATCTGTGCCTTTTTGTTGTGTCCGTGGTCTGTGTGTTTCTGCTCACGGTGGGTCTCAGGGTGACACTAGGGGCTCACCAGGCTTGCATTGCTGGGACTACTCTGCCAATTGTTTTCTTCTGTCCCACAGGTACCCGCATGACGTTGTGAATCACCTGAGCTGTCACGAAGCAAAGCATCATTATGGAGGCGTGGTGAGCCTCATCCCCATCGTTCTAGACTACATGAAGGAGTGGCTAGACCACACCGAGAAGCTGTCACGGAGCGTCCTGTATAATGTGAGTGGTGGAAGTGCCATCTCTGTGAAGAGGGCACCCCAGGATGCACCAGCTGAGGCAGCTATTTTGCAAGCACCACCTCCTGTGAGCCTTGAAGCTCAGACCTCAGTTAGTAAGAAACATAATGTACAAGCGCAGGGCAGTAAGCGTGTCCAGAAGAAGAACCTAAATGACACAGAATATTACAGTGGGAAACTTAAACGTCCCTGGAAACCACCAGGTAGACACGCCTTTTAAAAGATCCAAGCTCATGCATCTTCTGCTGGTTGCCTTTAATTAGGTGGCTGATTAAAGACAGTGAAATGAATACTAGAGATCCTTGCTGTCTGAGTCCACTTTCTGAAGACCTAGCCCTGCTGGCTAGCCTTGGACAGATACGCATTTCTCCTCCACACTAGTAGTCCCACTCTTCTCCTTAAAGTCATACCCCAACAGAAGTGGTCCTTTGATCAGCACCGTGCTGAGAGCAGCAGAGCATCAGCAGCAATCAGGTTCTGCTCTCAGATACAAATCTCAGAGAAGCGACTTGAAACTGGATTTTACTTTCAGAGTTCTTTCTGAGAACCACCCTTTTGCTCACCGAGTCCAGAGATGTGGAGAACCTGCACTTCTGAAGGACATAAAGCAGAGCAGCAAAGCCCTCCTCTTATGGATTCAGACGTGTGATTGAGATTTAGACTTGTCCCTCAAGTTCCCTCACGCCCACTGAAATTGCCTGGTTATTTGGACAAAAGAATCAAAGCCTACAGGCCACTAATGATGTCTCCCTTCCACATCACTGTGCTTTAGCTGTACTCACTGTGCTCTGCTGCATCCTTCTTGCAGGTTCTCACACCATGGCCAGTACATGCCACTCAGAACATCTTCCCTTATACATTTGACTCCTTTGCTACCAGACCTAGAGATGTAAAGGAGAACCAGCTTCATTTTGCACTTAGTTTGGTGTACTGACAACATCCAAACTTGAATAACACACCCCTGTCCTCCCTGAAGCTCTGCAAAGCTAACAAAGGCACTTGTAGTAAATGTGATTCATGGGGATCTGGTGGGAGCAGAGAGACCAAGAAAGCTGTGGCCACTTTCAGATAATTTCTTTTCAAAAGGCAAGTTAAAATATCCTTGCTTTCCCTTTTTTGAGATGAGAATTCAGCTTGCCTAGCTCTCAAGGATGTAATGTGTCTTAGTTCATTAAAGCTGCAAGGTATTTGAAATAGTCTCGTGCTGCTTTTATACCAGCACTTTGCAATTCCAGCACAGTGACTTTATACCAGTGCTGAAAACAGCTTTCTGTCCAGCCTCAGGGAAGGCCAGTGCAGTCCCAGGCTCTCCCCATTCTCTGGAGCCAATATGCATTTTTGGAGGTGCTTTTATTCAAGCACCGTTAATTACAAACTTAAGATCTCAATAACACAGTGTCTTCCCTGTATCTGACTGCTCTTTCACCTTCCACAGGCAAATTAGCTCCTGTTCATTTTTTCCTGCCGGAAGACATTCCTGAATAAACAACTTCCCCTTGCATACCTGGCTCAGTTTGCTAAAATTTTAAGAAAGCTTTTGCCTTAAGATGACCAGATCTTGGCAACAAGCAGCCCAAACAAGAAGGGAGAATTAATACAGAGGAGACGAAATAGGAATTATTTTCGGGAGCACATGCATTCCACCTTTTTTGCGCCTTCCCCCCTTCCCCTATCCATTTGTATAGCAACGCGATACATCTGTCCATGCTCGAGCAGAAGCCTATTTTTAGGAGACATCATGATCCAACTGAACAGAACCTTGGTGAACTCAAAACGGTAACAAAGCTTTGCCAGAGTCACCCATAGGCTCCCAGGCACTACTGGGGCCACAGCCAGCAGAATGTGACCGTTACCCTCTCGGGCTTTATTTGAGAGAGCTGTTGCAGAGGCAGCTTCAGGCAGAAAAATCAAAGTAGCTCACAGCTGCCCTATTGTGTTTCACGTCGCAAATACGAGTGTCCGATGACAGCTGCTGTCTTGGAAAGTTTCTCAGTCCACATGCTACGTGGACTAAAAGATGACAAGTGCTGCGGACACAAGAAATGTTATTCCCAGATCTCATTTCCAACCTTCCTCACCCTGTCATATGGTTTAAATTTGAACACGCGGGCCCTGATGAGACCAAAATTATCCTCTGGTTTGTAGTTCCCACCCAGCTTCCACAGCACAGCACAAATTGCTTGTCAGAACAGTCTCATCAAACCCTGCCTACCACCTCTCAACCCAAACACACATGTCCTTTCCTACTTGACCGAGGTCGTGATACACAGAAGAAATGGTTCCCAAAACTTAATAATCATTTCTAGCCTAGCTCTATCCTTTCAATCAGTCTTTCACAGCCAAAATTTTAAGACACGAGCAAAAAAACAAGTGCAGAAAACTGGCAGTCTGAGGTTTGGTAATGACATGACCAGAATCTGTTGGAAGACTGCAAAGTTAAGTCTCACAAAATCAGCTAGACAAATTACTTAATTTCCATACAAGTTCTCCTCTTCCAGCGTGGATGGACACTTCAAAAGACAAAAAGATACAGCAAGAATTGTTTTTCTCTACTACAAATCAAGCTGTTTGAAGAATTTACATAAACAGGATGTAAATGCCAAGCACAGAAGTGCAATAAAGTTTTACTTTAGCCTCTGTGAGCATAAAATTGCAAGCTACGCACAGAGAAACCAGGCAGGGCACCAAGCTGACTCACCGAGAGATCTGTCAGGTAGTCCAGGAAATAAATACTGCTTTTTCTTTCAAAGACTGAAATAGAAATACGGGCTGTAATGGAGAAGATCTCAACAGAATCCTGGCATCTGTAGGCTGTAAATTACCTCTGTGCTCCCCTTCATTCAGCTGAGGGTCAAAGGAGGCTTCTCTCAACCTGTAACCAGACCAAAATATCCTGGATGTTAAACATCTGGATCCACCATGTCAGTTGTCAAGAGGATGAGGTGTAGAGGTATAGCTCAGACCCCAAGAGGTTAGGATCGAGTGTCAGGGGTGGTGGTGGGGTCTTAAAAGAATGGGGAGGGGATTCTGCCCTCTCCAGCTGTGGGGTAAGCTCATGTGAGGGTGCCTTTGCAGGGCAGAGCAGGGTGGGGAGCCCAGACCTGGTGATTGCCCAGAGCTCCCCACCCTTCCTGGGAAAGGCACCATCACATTAGCATCCAAGGGGCCAAATGCTCTTAAAAACAGTTCTTGCTAAATTCCAACACTCCTGCTGTCCCTCTCCAGTATCTAAAGGGGCTTTTTAACATTTGTAATGCTCAAGGAAACCAGCAGCGTGGTATCACCGGTTGTTTTCCCAGGACAAGGGCAGCTGTGGGGCTGTAGCTGTAATTCCAGAAGAGCAATTGTCTGCTCCCCATCACTGCCACCCTGTTCAGTCAGCTCACTGCTTTAGAAACACACTATGGCCAACAAAAAAAAACCCCAACCCAGTAAAAGCACCAGTCTGAAGAAAACAAAAATCAAACCAAGAAAATAGCTTTGACCTGCCAGGTTCCCTGAAGTTCCCCCTTGGCTAGAGGAACTCCGCTCCTGCGAGCACAGTGACTCAAGCCAGGTACAGAGCTGACCAGCACGTGGGTAGGGCAGAGCCAGCCAGCTCCTGAAAGCATCCCTGGCTTTGCAAACAACAGTCTGTGACATTTTCAGCTATTAATTTGTCTAATCACTGCAGTCTCCAGACTACACGAACAATACCATACAGAAAGCTAATACGCAGATTTACAGCGCGGAATTGTTTGCACTTAATTTACGGATTACATTGGCATGTTGTCGCCGAGTCTGTTTTTCAGAGAAGAAAAAAGGCTTTGGCTCCATGCAGCAAAATGAGTTTCTAGCGAAGAATCCCATGCAAAATGGGGCAGAACCACTAACTTGCTCTCAACTGTGCCAATCTTGGAAGATGTTTTGATACTCAACTCATTTCTGCATGTTGTCTCAGCACAGCTTGGTCCCAAAGAGGTGGGCTTGCAGGGAATTTAACACAGAGTAGTGCAAAACAGTACATTTTATTTGTTCACAGTTAAACACAAGCAACTGCCTTGACATTTTAGAACATTCTAATAAGGACAGCAAAACCTCCTTTTGGTTTAAGTTCTCTTTAGCTTACGATTGTACCATTTCCTCGTATTTCATATTTATGGCATTTAATGTGGATTGTTTAACATGCTTACAAAGAGCGAGGCAGGGAACAGATTAACTTGACAAAGACAGCAATTTTAGATTTAACTAAAAGCAGTCAGTTAAAAAAATCTGTTTCCACTTCACTGATGGGACCCCTTCAAACAACTGCAAGTTAACTACATACAGCAGATCCATGATTTTTAGACTTTTTTTACAAAAAAAAATTGCTAAATTTGTTCCTCCGTAATCTCTGTGGTCCATAAACAAACCTAAAGTGGTTTCCGTTACTATCCCGGTGCTAAAATCCTTTTTAAAAGAAGAAAAAAAGCCACCTTATCAATGAGCTTTTGCATTACCGCCAGGGCATTTATGTAACTGACAACAAAAACCGCCTCTCCTTAGAACAAGTGAGGTCACCGTACAAACCAGACGCCTTTTCGGGCTGGGCGAAGCAGAAGGATTGGTGAATGAACTCCTCCAGCACAACGGCATCCAACGGCCAAGCCGGCCCTTCAAGGGCGATGTGCAAACCGTTCACTCCTGGGGCTGGGATCCAGTGGGGCAAGGGGCAGGAAACCTCCAAATCTGACCAAAACATACGCTACCACGTTTGCTACCACTAGAGTCTAAGACATGTCGACAAAACCAGTCTGCCACTTACAACCAACTCTCTATTTTCTATTCCATGCAGATTCAAGCTTTGACAAAACCACTGAAGTTCACCTTTACTTTCAGAGTTAGGACCGACCAACCGAAAGGACACTGAGAATCATTTAGACAGACAGAAATGTATTTCGACCCTAGGTGTGATGGAGGAAGCAGAAATGGGAGGCACTGTCAGGTGCAAGTTAGCATACTGCCAGTCGCTTTCACAGAGCCTTGTTCCCATTCAGGTTAAGAAGGGATTTGAACTACAAGTGCAAGTGTACTTGGACTTGACTTACGTGTGAGATGATTCTTAACCAGCAGCTGTCACCCACAGAAGGTTTAAGAACAGAGGCCACATGTGATGCAGGGTAACTGTGAAGCCCAATATGTCTAAGCGTGCCTGGACCCAGACATATCTAACATTTAAAAGAAGCACACTGCCTTCCTAACAGCAGGCTCTGTTCTGCCATGAAGGAGATTGAGTCTGACCACTGACAAGCCTTGATCCCACAATTCTCCTTCACAGAAGGCTCATCATTGACTTAAAACATGATTAATGCAGAAAGGCTTCAAGAGGGAGTTCTGATTCTCAGTTTGAACAGGCTTCCTCTCCAGCCTCATCTTCTAAGGAAACGGGATGAGGGTGAAGGGTAGATACCTAGAGCCAAACTGACACTGCTGAGCTGAAAAACGTGCAGCAGTCTGAGCTTAACAGCACTCAAAGGAAACCATATTCTGTAAGTCAAGCCTGAAAACATGTTCCCAGGAAGACTGAAGCCAATTTACTGGACTCAAACCAGTGGCCTAGGATTAGAGAAACAAATGCTCTTCCATCAATCTTCATAAGCTTGCAATTCTACATACATATTCTGCATGCTCTCCCTACTTGAGTAAAGCTTCCTTTCCCCTCTTCTCCCACCCAAACTGCTTTCCCATACGAACCAGTCTGAGGTCAGTACCAGTCTGTCAGACAAACACTTAAAATACCAAGAAGATCAGAAGCTAGTGTTTTAACGAGTCTTCAGCATACATGGTCTCTTCTGCATTACAAGCTCCAGTTCCTTATTAAGTGTCTGTTCAAACATAACTTTCCAGGAAATGTTAAGGACAATATAAAACAATGATCATGAATTAGGGTGAATGAATAGTTTTGCAGAGGTACACTGTTCTTTAAACATTTACGTATTCGGTCAGAGTCCAGCTTAATGAAGACTGGGCTCTGAGGGAGGTGGGACGGTGGACAGGCAAAATAGAGACCTTTAGATGAATGCACTAGGAATTCTAGTGCTGTTTCTTTCCAGGATGAAAGCAACCAAAGTCACCCAGACAGGCAGCACAATTAACTGCTCTAAACTGGAAGCTTGCAAGGAAATACAAAGTATTCATAGTAGACTCACAAATGTTAATTTGGCCTCATATTGCACTCAAGTTCATAAACGCAGCCACTCACTAGGGACCAGGAGAAAGGAAAAAAATACTTGCAAATGCTAACAGTTGTCCCTTCAAATTAGTACACGCTGCTAAGGACTGAATTTGAGAAAGAAGCAAAAGTTAGGCTGGGCGTATCAATTCCAGACCCCCAAATCCACTTTGCATTCATTCAGCAGCCTTCTTCCGTTTCTGGACATCAATCCTATTCCGCTGCATGAGCTAGCTGCTCAGACCAAAGAAACATAAAAGCTTTTAGTTAAACTTGCATTCACGCCTCCTGTTCTATGCCAAGAATATGAAAATAACACTGATTGACTATCTTCCTTTTTAACTGTGGTCATGATGAGTTTCATTGTAGTCCATGATATGAAGCTGTCCAACACTGCTTTCCTGGATCTTAGGCGAGAGGCTAAGGTTATCAGGGCTCGGAGGGACCTTCGTCTCCATGCTTGGATCTTTACATAGTTCATTCTTTAGAGCATCTGAAAGCCTGTTGATGGTTACACCCTCCTCATCACACTGGCTCTCGCTCTTGTTGCGAAATAATTCTCGTGCCTTCATTCCAAGGAAGCTCTTGGAGCTGGGGAGTGAACCTACAGTCAGTGGGACAGTAGATGAGGGCTCCAGCAAGAGGGATGTCTCCCAGCGACTGCTGAACCTCTGGTTCTGGTTTTTTTCCGGGGTGGAGAGCTCACTGTTGCTGCCACCCTTACTGCTACTATTAACTCGAGTGCTGGGAGGTTTGGTCTCTCCATTTCTACCAATTGTTTCTTCATTGTATCCGGCCATAGTATCTTCATTGCCACAATCCAGCCTGTTTTGGAAAGAGAGAAGACACAGTGTCAAGAAAACTGCAGCAACTGTTTACAGTGGAAAGGGAAATGCTGGGGAAGGCAGGCTATTTGATTACTTCCCATTTCTGCTTCTGCATTTGCAAATTGACAACAAACCCAAAGCAGAACGAAACTAGACACTGATCAGTAACAGTAAAGGAAGAGATCTGCACACCTTCCTTGGACTGTAGGCCTCTTCTGACCTAACCCAAGCATCGGTCACTGCTACCAATGTGCTGGCAGCACAAGAAGTTCTCCTGATGCCATAAGAGAATGTAGTAGACAGCCAAAGGTATAATCTGAGGGGAAGTACAGCACTGCCAGAGCTGTTTTAGGGAGACAGATGTAGAACAACCACTGAACAACAGTGTAACCATTTGCAGATTACGGAGCCTGGTCTATGAGACAAACTGGAGGTTTCTTTCAAACTTTGAGTCACAGTTCATCTATCTGAAAAGTACCGCATGAGCAAGTTCAGTTTTGCCAGTGACTCTCAGCAATGTGAACAGTCCTGAAACAGACTCAGTCTGTAAAAAAGGGAGCAACAGAAATTTTGAGACAATGCATCCACGTGCTAGGAATTCCACAACTTCCAAGGAGCTGGTCATGAGTCCAACATATTTTATGTCATCACCCTTACCTTTCTTCTGCTGCTTCAGCTGCTTCTGTTTTTTCATCTTCAAGTTTTTTCAGTAAGCTGCTCTTCTCTAGTCGTCCAAACAGATCCAAGATCTCCAGCTCAAATGCCTGTGTGATTCTTTTCTGGGCCTTGTACCTACTTTCTACTGCTTGCAGCTGACCTCTGAACAGAAAAAGAAACCCAAAACCGTTAGGCCCAGTGTCTCTAGATTCTGTGATTCTACGACAGTGCATCTCTCATAGAACCACAGAATTGTTTACGTTAGAAAAGACTTTCAAGATCATCAAGTCCAACCATAAACCTAACACTGCCAAGTCACCACTAAACTATGTCCCTAAGCATCATGTCTACATAGCTTTTAAACACCTCCAGCAATGGTGACTCCACCACTTCGCTGGGCAGCCTCTGCTAGTGCTTGACAATTATTTTGGTGAAGTAATATTTCCTAATATCCAAAGAAAACCTCCTCTGGTGCAACTTGAGGCTATTTCCTCTCATCCCTTGTTACTTGGGAGAAGAGACTGACAATCACCTCACTATAACATTCTTTCAGATAGTTGTGGCGACCAATGAGGTCTCCAGACTAAACAGCCCCAGTCACCTCAGCTGCTCATCACAGGACTTATGCTTCAGACCCTTCTCCAGCTTCATTACCATTCTTTGCACATGATCCAGCCCCTCAAATGCCGTTCCTGTAGTGAGCAGCTAAAATTTTACAGAGGAAATCCCCACCTTGCTTGGATTTTGACATCTTCCAAGTATTTTTTTTGCTCCAGGAAGAGATGGTCCTTTTTAGCAAGCTGTGATTCCAGTTCAGCTATCCGTTTCTGGGAAGCCTCAAGGCTTTGGCTTTGCTGTTGAACACACAATTTTGCCTTCTCCAGTTCTTTCCGAAAAGCAGCGTGCAACATTTCAACCTCCTCGAAGGAAAGAACACATTGTTAAAGTATAATTTGATAACGTGTGATTTTTGTTAATATTTAGACATATTTCTGATGCTACAAATAGGCACACTTTAAAGCAAGATGGAATAAAAGAAGCATTTCTAAAAACAGATCTAGAAAACTGGATACTCTGAGAACGTACACTATTAAATTGCTGTGAAAATAACCATACATCACTGGAAATTATTAGCACGATAATGTTCCTTATGAAAAGCTCTTTTCAGCAAAGCAAACTTGCCAGTTTTACACTGGATAAGAAAAGACAAACCCTATTTTAAACCCATTTTTGCAACGTGACCTTCATTAAATATCAGTAAGAGACTTTTTTTTTTTTTCCTTTTGGCTTATTATTCACCTTCTTTAATTACTTGCTCTCACGCAGAAACAGTTATATTGTTGTGTAATTTACTTGCTTCTAATTAAAAAAGGGCTGCTTTGAAGTCAGGAAGTAAAACCATATGAACCACAGAACTTTTAGTAAAGTTAATACCAACTCTTAATAGGAAAATAACTGACTGAGAAGAGTGAGACTCCTTGTTTGAAAACAGCACCTCACAAAAACCCATAAAATCCTCGTTAAGATCCTTCTACAGTTTCTGGCAATACTACTCTACATTACACGCTTGCACAAACATAAGAGACCAATGTTACCTTACCAGCAATAGTCTGCTGGCAACTACATTAACAGCATGGTACAGTCTTGGCCTTTGGCAATAAAAAACTACTACGAATTTATATCAACTGGTGAAAACTGACTTCAGATTTGCCCTACCACCCCCGTCTTAGCTCCTGAAGAGATTCCAAAGACCGACAGTGCACAAAAATATCCGATGTGGATATGTGGAATTCAATACCTGAAAGGCAATTTCAAAACAAAGTATCTGTCCAGTTATGAAGCATTTCCTTCATTCTGAACACAAAGCTGAGAACAGCTTGGCGATGACCTCAAGTGACGTCTTTCCCAAAAGGCCTCCTCCACAAACATACCTTTGTAGTGTCTGTGTGCTTGTGCTGCAGCTGCTCCAGGTACAACTCGTTCACCTCTCCAAGAACCAGAAGTTGCCTGTTCAAGAACTCCATCTGCTGTTGCACTGATTCACTGTTGGAAAGCTTTAAAAAGAAATTCAACGGGATCAAACATTGGAATGAACAGTTTGGTAGGAGAGTCATAGTTGACAGGCACTGTGTGCTCAGGGTCATTTTATAAAGGAGGGAGACAAAGGCAAGAATCCAATGCTTTGCAGGTATTATGTGTCAAATAAATTAGCTTTTGTAAACTGGTGACTGTCCCGACAGAACTTGACCATAGTGGCACTGCTTTCCTTAACATAACCGCGTTTCCACTTACACGAGAAGCCCATTCAATCTCAATTTCTGACATCAATAAGATTTCTAAGATGCCAAGACTTAGCAAAGCTTTAATATCAGTTCCTACTGCTCAATCCGCAAACAACTACTGTGGAAAAAATGGGAATTTTCAGATGCCTTTGAACCGAGTTTAAAGTTTCTTCATCAAAATAGGTTTCTCTTTGTTGTTTCTGCGCAATTTATATCAGATAATATGGAACTAAGCACAGGCTTATTTCAGAACAACAGAGAAAATGCATCTGATAAAAATTATCAGAAAAAACCAAAACAGACAGACGTAAAGGAACCCAAGGAACAGTGACTTACCTTTTGAGAAACTTGGCTAAGAAGCAATTCAGTGTGACACACCTTGTTGTTAGCCTTCTTTAACTCTAACCTCAGATCTGCAATCATATTCCGGCAGTCTTCCAATTTGGTCTGTTCAAATAAAGAAAAACCTCACTCAGGATTCTGAAATGCTAATAAGCAATGGCTGTAACCCTCAGCACTGTAAATCAAGCTATACTGACTACTGGTGAAAGCCCCCAAACCAGCTAATAAACTGCATTTTCCTATTTCTAAACTGGAAAAAAAACAGGACAAAACAGAACTATAAAAAGGATGATGAATAAGTTAGGCATTCCCAATCATGGATTGTCTTATTCTGAATTAGGACAATATCTCTAATAGAGATATACATCTTTCTCTTGGATATTTCATGCCATGTTATTAGGAAGGTTATTTTTAAAACCACAGTAAGCAGATAACATAATTCTGTTCAGTGTTGTGCTTCATACCTGCAATTCCTGGCTCTGGTTGTAGAATTCCTCCCGGTCATGTTGCAGCTGTCTGATCTGGCTGTGAAGCTGAGCCACTATACTTTCGTGTTCCTGCTGAAACTGGCGGTACCTCGCTTGTTCTTTTTGCAGACTCAGTTTCAAGGCCTGGATTTCTTTTTCCTGTAGTTTCAGCTGATCTTTCTGTTAAGAACCCCATACAAAGCATCAGACAAGACACTTGCTTTATCAGTTAGAACATCTGTCTGAAGTCACTAGCTAAGTAAAGTAATCAATTAATAGCATGCAGGCACAACACTTTCACAGAACATTCTATATAGCGCATATTCTTAAGGCTTTTGGGGTTTGGTTTGGCTTCTGGCTGAAAAAAAAGATGAAATGGTGACAGAACAGACAGGGTGAAAACTCAAAGTCACATCCAAAGGCGCAATGAGCAACAGCCGACTCTCTGCTGCACCTCACACTTTCAACAGGGGCTTGGGTTTCACAGCTGCAGCTACGGTTCACCTTCCAAAACCTATTTACAAAGCTATTTTTGGCTCTTCTGCTTAATTATCAAAAGATAAAACTGTAGATAGAAGTAGCTGTAACACATAAATACAGAATGAATCTGTAATGACACATCCTGCAATGCACTTATAACTTCTGATTTTGTCACGCAACACATAGATCTGAAAAGGAACATTTGAGGTTTCAAAGTTTTTGCTATTACTCTTCAACTGAAGAGTGGAAAAAAGGGCAATATGTCTTCAAATAATGCAATACGGTGCCTAGCCAGGCACTAAGTAAACACTTCACTAACTGCGAAGCCTTTAATATTATCCAAAGGTAAGTGCTGGCAGGTGTCAAGCAGGCAGGTATCCCCGGATTCAATTGCCTACAGTCAAATAGAAACTACTAGTTTTAATAATCACAGTGCACGTAAGTTGTCCACAAGTCATTCCACAAACACTGACTTTAATAAGGTGAGAAATGAGGCTTCATTCTTAATTGAGTGGCACTGAAAGATACTGGCCAAAACAATTAATACTTGTTTTAGCACCAGTGCATTTAAATCACTGCTGGAGTTGCATGCCTGCTTACCATGGCAGCATTATGCTCCTCCAGTGCTGTTGCTTTAATCACTTTTCGCAAGAGTCGACGGTTCCGAAGGGCATGTTGCTGTCTTTTGAAGCGTTCATACAATAACTGGTTGTGCAGCAAAAGTAATTGGTTACGCAGGGTGTGAATCTCATCTGAAGGGGGAGAACCTGGATTGGACCGAGCAGACAGAAGAGGTTACTGTACTGTACTGTCCCTGTTCCATATACGGGAAATATTACTTAAAATAAGCAGATTCAAGTTCTTTGAAATGACAACTTAAAAATCTGTCTGATCCATTTGATCTCCAACATAAATTCAACTTTTAAATGTTCTTCCGAGAGCAACATGTACTTGCTTCAAATGAATTGCTCCCTCTACTAAGATAAAAAGCCAAGCTCACCATCACCATAGGGGCGTAAGAGCACAAAATCATGACACACACATGAAGCAGCAAGAAAAAAAATCATCAGTTTTAGATTCAAGCAGTGTTCCAAAGATGGAAGGATCTTAGATGACCTACATCACTCTGCCAGCTAGCAGATCTTAAATGGTCCAAAGCAGCAATGCCCAGAACTGTAGGGAAGGCAGTTTTCACTTTTCAAAGACCAAAAAGGTGGCTCATCTCACTGCTAAGCAGATAAACCATGACTTCACGGAGAACACCGTCTTTTTTTAACTAATGCAGCATAAAAAGCATGCAGGTCATTGTTTAAGCAAGTCTAGTAATAGAGGAATAGACTGCCAAAACACGAGAAACTTCCTCACCTCCAAAGTGAGTCCAGTCAGCAGATTTGCTTGGCAGAGACAACCTGAAAAATGAAAAGGCAGCATTAAATACTAAGTTTAAATATGCAAACACCCTGCAAGCCACTTTAAAATGGAATGCCCATCTCAGGAGAGCTTACAGCCTAATGAAAGTACAATTATAGTCAGCCGCTACGAAAAGAAGGAGGAACCGTACAAGCAGCACACTACAAAGGTAGATGATGGAGACCAATATTTCTTGGAAGTTAGAGAAAAATTCTCTCAGACATAGAAAACAGCACAGGGACAAAGCAAAATAGAGGGTAAAAAGATGAAAAGAAGGAATAGAGCTGATATGCCTAAACCTTAAATCTCTTTTTCTAGTTTGTAGCTTCATGTACATTAGAAACAAGAAAGCGTAAGATTTTTCAGTCACCTACTTGTTCAGCTCCTTAGTGTGTGCATCCGCTCCCTGCTGTATCAGCCTGTCCAGTACTTCCACGGGAGAAGTAGAGCACATGCAGTCATCATCCTGGGTTCCCTTGGCTTTCTTTAGCAGCTCCTCAGTCTTCTTGCCAACAAAGAGGTAGGCAGTCTTTGGTAACGCAACCTCAAAGAGGTGGTCATATAGGGGAGGCTGCCCACTCCCAAACACCACTCTTCTTTGTGCTGATACTTTGCAAGGGCTGGGAGTGAGAATACTCGTCTCCCCAGAGGTTCCTTCCCTGTTACCAGCAGGGCTTTCACCAGAGCCTCCACAGGGCTTGTCTATGGGAGTAAATGTTTGTTTGGGTGTTTCCCGTGCACTCTCAGGCCCAGACTTGTCCAGAGAAGATGTTAAAGGCTCAGAGGTCTGACTATGTCCCTGAACACCAGAGACTGCTGACTGCGCCTTCTTTTGAGAGCTTGACAGACTTTCATTTGTGCGGTAAAACGGAGAGTCGAATCCTCCTCTAGGCACCATGTGTTCAGCATCTGTTGTGATCTCCGAGATCTCTTTAGATATCGCATCTGAGAAGAATGGGAGTAGGAAGCATAATTATATATCTTGCATTTAGACATTACAAAGATATCCTTAGCTAAGATCTACATAAGGACAGTAAGACTGTAATTACCTTCCTCTCTGTCCTTTTCAGCACTGTCTTCAAAAGACAAACCACCTAAAAACTCCTGAAGATCACTTAAGGTTACTGAACTTTTACTACCGGCTGCGTCTGAAGAGAAGAAAAAAAGTTAGTTGTACAGATGCTGTTTTCTCCAGTCTTATCACAGCACAAAACAGAAGTCTCTTATTGCAGTAAGGTCCTTAGAATAAGCTTGTCCCTTCTTCAGATGCTTCCTCAAAGGAGGAAACTATCTGACTCCTGTCATATTCCATGTGGAAACCAGTTCAGAGATCAGTTTCTGGTCAGTCCCAATATCAAAATGCAATTCTGTAAACTTAACGTTTGCTATTGCACAACAAGCGTAGGCAACTGCCTCTGTGCACAAGGACGTGCTGTTTGCCATTTAACCCTTAAATAAAGTGTTAAAAAGTGGCTTAAGTGTAGTGTAACTACTATACTTCCTTGTTAGCATTAAACTCCCCGTTAGCTTCTGATCTGGCTATACTGGACACAGCGCTTTCCTGTGAAAAAGAAGCTTAGCCTGCTGATGCAATACAAACATGACAATATGTGGCTGCTGATCTAAACTCTGTGACAGCTGCCAGGGCTACATACACTAAACCATGAGGATAGAAACCTCACGCTTGCAGCTCAGTCAGAGACTCGGAACCCAGTGAAAAACCTAGTCTGTTCGTAACTTGTAATTTCATAAAGTTCAGATGCCAGTGTTGCTACACAACTCCACCAAGAAAAAAGAGCTTTAAATTCCACTGACATCTTCACTTTGAGTATCATATCCATCTTTATGCGCAGCCTTACAGTTTGATATAAATATGTGACAGAAAGCTTGAACAAGTACGACCTCACATACAATTTCTTGCTTCTAACAAAAAATTCACTCTCAAAAAATTGGCTTTTTTTTTTAAATAAGAAGATTTTTTTCAGCCTTCAGTGTAGATCTGTATATTTAAACATGCATAAGTATACATGAGGGTCAGTTAAAAAATTCTGCAAGCTATTTCTGAAGGTGAAGATTTAAAATGAAATCAAAACGATCATAAAAGGGCTTTAAGTTGAACCACAGGTTAATGCAGAATCCTGGAACTATGAAGAACTCGGGAATAAAAAAGAAAGAGAACAACATGTGGAAAAGCATTTGGCAATTGGAATACCTGTCAATAAAACCACTATTTGTTTACAACAGGTAATGGGGAAGAGGAAAATGGAGTTTACCCAATGATTTATCGCTGTTTATGACATTTTGCTGTCGGTAGAGTGAAGGCCTCCCAGGATCTGGTTTGTCCTCCTGAAAAATAAACCAAACCAAAAACCAAAATAGATTCCCTGCATCACACGTCTGTTGGAAACAAACCTCTAGAATAGTTTTCACAGAAAGGAAGTTCCTGCAAACAGATGCCTTCAATAGCAAACCAATATAAGAAGTCTTAAAACACTGTGCAACTGTAAATGGCAATAGTTGTCTCAACTTAGAGGAAAACGAGCTTTTGCAATGAAATGCAACATTTTTTGCAAATCAGTCACTTTGGTTTTTATTCCCTTGTTATGGTCACTGCATGCATGACAAGCCAATTTAAAAAAACCCCAGATTTCTTTGGCAGCAGAATGTTGTTATACCTTTTTAGGAGGCATGGCAGCAGCTGAAGGGAGTGAAGCATGCACAAAGTCATCTGAAGTGCAAGGTGGAGGAGATGTGGCTGGCGTTCCCAAAGGTGTCCCCTTCCCCCCTGCTGGAAAGGAGGACCAAAAGTTTTCTCAGCAAGACTCCTACTTCCTTATTTCAGTTGAATATTGCACATGAAGTATTATATTTTTAAACACTATGTCAACCATTTTCTTCTTAAGTCTCTTTCAACTATTTACCAAGATAAAAGTGCAGTTTCTGAAAGGCCTGTTTCAGACTCTGGCACTTAATTGACCGTAACTTATTTCCTATCTCAGTGTTTGCCTTAGTTCTGGTCTGGACGACCAGGTATTCAGTTCAAACAAATAATGACCTAAGCCTGTCCAAAGGCATGGTGTGGCATTTCTATTTAAGAAGCTGAGAGCAAAATTTACAGCCTGAATTTCTATTATAATAAACCTTGAAGGCCTAATTCCAAAATGCAGCATGTACCAGATGCGCCAAAAGCTTTGCTGTAAGGTTGTGATGCAGACTGGGATGACTCCGATGGGACAATTCCAGGGGAGGTTGGTGGAGTGGTCATACCACAAACTGCAGAAGGACTCCAGATGGTAACCTATGTAAAAACAATACAAGATAAACACAAATCAGCGAAGTTCAGAAGAGGAATACATGAAGCATCTGTATGCAGGTTCTGACACAGGAAAACAGATGGAGATTTAATCTGAAACTATAAACCAACTTCTGAAGACTTGACAGTACTTCTCAGAAACATGAGGGTTTTTTAGAGTCCCATGAGAAGCTGTGAACAAACAAAGTGCAAATCCTTAAAAGCACAGTGTGCTTTATCTTCTGCTTTACCTGCTGCGGCTCAGCTGACAGCCGTATTGACTGTGGGCTCAAAATCTGAGGTAGCTGCCCTGGCATTTGTGATAGTGTTAGCCGAGGAGTGGAATATGGGGTAGAAGTTCCTGAAAGTTAAAAAAAAAATAAAACTAGAAAAAAAAAAATTAAAATTATCCAACATCTCAAATGCTAATAAATTATTATTATGGCTAATATTTAAATGCTTTTAAACAAAACATTTCAAAGTCACTCAACATACACACTCTTAGCTGGCAAACAAGAGATTTTTCTTCCAGCTCAAGAAAATATCTGTTGAAGATATTACACATTACAGGTTTTTTTGGGGTTGGTTCTTTGTTTTGAGGAGGAGGGGGCAGGGGAGGAAGAGGCAATGGAAAGGGAACTCTGCAAACATGCAGTATGTCTCCAGACCAGAACATACATCTATAGAGTTGTACTTTTAAAGGATGGTTTGTTTTCTGGTGCCCGAGAATCAAACTTTAAGTAGGCTACATTAGTAAGATGTGTTTTGGCTACAGGGCCAGTTTTGCTCCAGGAATTGGGTATTCATTAGCCATCAGTCAGGTCTTACCATAGCTGTTGTGTGTGTCAATGTAATAGCTGGCACTGGGGTCAGTTTGATGATGTTTTAAGCTTGTGCAGAGTTTCCGAGACACAGGGTAATAGCCATCTTCATAGGAGGCTTCTGCAGGGTCCAGGGAGATTTTGGCACATTCTATCACAACATCATGAGTTTCTAGTCTTTTCCACCTGCAGACAGTTTTTGGATCCAAAAGAGTAAGTTAGTCAATTATTGTTACAAACAAGAGCTCCTGGAGATATGAGGAACTGGCTTGTAGGATGGATCCTTTGTTCCAGACAGCTTTGCATGCTCCCAGCCAAAACTGGAACAAGCCACCATACAGAAATTGCAACCAGATGACTTGTGAGAGGGAGTCTCAAAGAGGAGACAAACAGCTTTGACACAGAGATCCATAAAGGTCTGCCATGGAGCACTCTGGAAAGGAGGAACAGCACACGAAGACTTGGTTGATCCTGAGCTTCAGCAGCTGTAGAAATCAGCTCAACTAGACTTGGATGTTGGTAGGCAAAACTTAAGACATGCCAGCAGTGAGGGAATCTTATATAATTTAAGCAAACACTATCTGCAGTGCCAGCCTCAGGTCTGTGTTTTCCTCACAAGTTCTGGGAACGTTTTACACTATTACTACCTCCTTCTTTCTGAAAACTTTTTCTCACTATATTAAGCAGCCAGATTAGACTTGCCCAATATTTCAGGGCATGTAAGTTCACTGTAAAGAAGAGAAAGCACAGAAGGCTGTCTATTAAAGGCTGAGATGCTTTTGAACATAAGATATGTGCAAGATACCAAATCAGAAGGCTTCAACTGGTAGTTTTCTGCCAACTGTACTCCTTATTGGTGCCACCCTCCCCCCTGTCTGGGAGAAGCCTGCAAAACTGAGCATTGTGATATTCAATAGATTCCCATTTAGTAGTATTTTCCTAGTGGCTCTGAAAAGCAGGGCAAGAGCACTACTGTGCAGCAACAAGAGTCAATTTCTCCTCTTCAGTGGCTGGGCCTGTGGAGACAAGAGAAAAGCAGCAAGTGGTGCTGCTGCAGGCAAATGAGCCTATTTCTAAAGAAAACTAATACAGCTGATAATGTTAAGACATACCTGTTAAAAGAACTGATCTGTTAACTGAACCAATATCTAGGTACCAAAACAAGACATACTGAAGCCATTTTAAACACTTAAATCCCACCAGGTACTTCAACAAACAAACGAAAAAAAATTGACCCAAACCTTAAGCCAATGAAGCAGGTCAGTGGTAGTTTCTCTATTCATTTTAAGCACATTCTTTTAGAACTTTATGAGGATGTTTGATTGTCAAGTCACACAATTAAGACAAGATCAGCTGTCGAGTAGAAGGCACATTCTATCCCAGACACCAAATGAATTTGGAACCCAAACACCATTGTTAATGGCCTTTCACAACAGTTCTTGCTGATTCATCCAGCTGTAAGCTGAATGAGGAAAGCCTACGTGTTTATATGGTGTACCTATGAATATGGGTGACAAAACACCACTGGTACACGCAGCTCCTGACAGAAAAAGTTTTGCTGAGATAACCCAGCTAAAAGTTGCTCATTTGTAGTCTTTCCTAATAGCAGAGTGAACATATATACCTTCGTGGGTCCAGTTCATGGTCCTTGGATCCAGTCACTAACTCTGGATGAATTCGCACGTGTTCCATCATTGGCTGGATGAGGAAAAGCAAAAAGAAGTATGTATTATTTGTACAGCATCTTTTGATTGCGCTAAACTACACAAAGCTGATGAGCAACCTACTGATCCCAATAGTTCAGAATGTTACATTTCACAGATAGAAGCTAACACATATCACAGCTTCAAGAGATGATCCTGCTCCAACTGAGATTTCAGTCCTCCAACAGCCAGTTTTATTCTGAGCAGCCCTCAGTTAAATCTGTGTAATGTATTAAACTGGCAAATACCTGCCTTTATACAGCTATGAATTCCTCATGTCAGATAATATAGAGATGATCAGCATTTTACCTTGACTACCTCTTCAAAGGTCTCCAAGTTTTCCTTCATACTGTAGTGAGAACGCAGAAAGGAGACAAAATTGCAAGGATACATTCCATAAAGACGATGAAAGAGAGCATAAACGCTGGCATGAAGATGGACAAGATAAATCTCTGCCACGTGACCTGGAAAAAGTAGTTATAATCTTTTTTACTACATTGGAGACAATAAAAAAGCTTTCAAGAATGCAAGCAAAGTAATTTTAAATTTGAAGTGTTAACCTGAACAATTCTTCTTAGATACAAATAGTCCCCAAAATTGTGAAGTTTTGAAGTTCTCTCAGAGAATAGGCAACACTTAAACATCAGCTCACAGCAAAACCAGGAATTAAGATATGGAACATGAATTCCAACCAGCACCCTGTCATCCTCAAAGCACAGCATTTCCTTTATTCAAGTTAAAACCTAAAACCCCTCTAAATAGTGAGCCAGAGTTTGCAAGACTGACTGATTAAAAGAGAAAACTAAGGTTTGTTTCACTTCAAAGCTAAAAAAGCCCATAAAGTTTATATCCACAAAAAGTAACAACAGTCTTCCAATGCTACTTGCAATGCAAAATGGCCCTCTAAATAGCATCTCTATGTGCTTAACACAGCATTTATTCAACAGCCACGAGACACTGGAGTTATCTATGTATGTGTTAGATATCAGACACCTCATAACACATTCAGCAAAAGCATTTCATCAGAACCAGTACTATAACTGAGAAAACTAGTTTTACCAACACTTTCATGACTACTGATAGCTGCACATTAAAAGAAATTCTTACATGTTGCTTCTTCCCCCTTCCCACACATACCTGGGAACCTCAAATTCCCAAATATCTGCCTCAAGTGTTAGCATTTTCCCTTCTCTGACCATTAAGATCAATCTCTGCTTTTTGTCATCACCAGGGTAACATATCAGTGAAATTTCATGTAGCAGCAGCACCACATGGAAGAACCTAAGAGACTTCAAATTTTGAGCAAAGAAGCACACCCCAATGCTCGCTATCAAAGAGCAGAATAGCTTGTGGGCTTAATACATAATTTTCTGCATTCAAATAATCTCAGACCATTAGCAGTGTCACAAAAGAATGTGCTCACCAACTGCGTAAGAGTCACAAGGATACCACTAAACCATAACTGCATGCAACAAAGATGAAATCTCACCTGGATTCTGCAAGCACCAGGCTGAGAGACGCCCAAAGATACCAAAGAAATCATGAAGGTACTGTTTGCCAGACTGAGGAATCATTGGCAACATGGTTATTAGCACTAGGACACCTGTTGTGAGTACTACTACATCTGTGTCAGTCTGCAAGAAGGGAAAAAACCTGCATTAGTCAGTTAAAAGCACTGAACTTCATTTTTTCCAAGGATGAAGTGAACACTGAATCACCATCATGGAAAAAGTTCTCTGCTTTGACAGTCCTTCTGAAACCTACCATAACTTAATGAACTAGATTATTGTCTCTTTCATCCAGACCAACTCTCTGGAAAAAGATGTGGGATTCTTGCTCCTACTCTGCTGCTGTGTTTCTGTATAAAGACTTGACTTAGTTAAAAAGGGAACATCACCACAGTTCTACAACTGAGAAGGAAAAAAGTTACTGCTATGTGAAGCATCTTACATATCACCCTCCTCCTTTCCCAGAGCTAAGAACACACAGCATTCAGAGCCCAAGAAACTGCAAATCTGATCAGGGTATTCAATGATGTTGGCCAATTACCAATGCACGAGTTAAAAGCTTTTCTATTAAACCTGTTTGATGACTCTAGCTGCTAAGCATTTCATAAAGCAGGAATTCAAACAATATTGAGAACCCCACAGCTTACACTGAGAGAAAGGGACATGGCAGTAAAAATGATGAAACAGTAATAAAGAATCAGATTTTAGGACAGAACACAGAAAATGTTCAAGCTCTTTCCCAGTGTGGTCCCTAATTGCTTCCCCAGCTTAATGCACGTTTTCCTTGGTAGATCCTCAGCTTTGTTGGGATAGGTGTGCAGCACAGGGAAGGCTGTGGCTGGATGCCACTGAGCTGGCTGTGGGATCTCCCAAGAGCCACTTGGACCAAATGGACATACTCAGCGTTACAGATTTCTCTTCCTGTGTGTTACCTACAGCCTCTACTTTCCCTCAGTCAGACATAACCTCTAACAGCACACTTCATGTCCATCCCCACCCTCTCTACACATCCCTAGCACTTCCACAACTCTGTTTGACCCAACCAGCTTTCTGACGCACTTCACTCCTCTCACAATCTGATAAGACTCACACTGAAAAGGATAACAGGCACATCAGGAGTTCCAGTAACAGCACTTATAGGTTCTTTGGTAGTTACAAATTAGTCGTGTTTTTGTTTCGAAGAGCACTAGCACTTGACTACATCATGCATTTTAACATCACTTAAACCACTAATACAAATTCTTCACTATCATATCCAATTATGTTATTGACAACACATTCCAGGTCTCAAAACACTTAATGTTCTTTTTTCACTGTTAAAATACTGTACAGCATTATAGCCTATAACTTCATAGATGGGGGAAAAAAACAAAACACAGGGAAAGGGCTACGTCCTTGTAATCCTCCAAAACTGCAGCTAAGAAGGGAAAGTCTGCTAATTCCAAAGTAATTTCACCATGGGATAGTCTATTCCATGACCCATCTACACTACAAGCAGACTATAATACCTCACATGCATGAATTTCAGAATGCATTAATGGGAAGTTATTCTATTTCTCATTAAGTTCATACTCAAGATATCCATCAACATCACTGTCTTTAAATCACTCTTAGAAAAGATGTAGTAAACTTTCCTAACAGTCATACAGTGGCAGTAGCTTTTAGAAAGAAGAGCATCAGCAATAACAGGATCAGCACAGAGTATTTAGTTTATATAATTCCACTGTTGCTCAGTATTTTAATGAGAATTTTATCTCTACTCATAGTTTAACTAAATGATATCAAAACAGAAAACAAATGCCTTGCATTACAAGAACATATGTTTACATGAGCTGTACAAGTGTTTTATGGACAACATCAACTGTTCTTACCTTGAGACATTTAAGTAATGAAAGTAGGAGAGGTGCTTGAGACAGCTTATGTTTCCATGATGGTTGTCGTCTTATCACATGCCCCAACAGAGAGAGAGTGGGTAAACGGGTAGCAGCTTTGCCCATGTATTCATTAATTTTGTCCAGTAGATGCTGATAGAGGATTTTGCAGAGAGGTAGAAAAAGGAAAGGTATTTATATTTAACTGGTATACATTATTTGTCACCAATCTATATTCAGCAGTTTGCCATTGCCAATTATGGAAACTATGGCCATTTTACAAATATACACGATCCAATAGCAAATAAAACCCAGCAATAAATTTAAGCCTGCTGGTAGTGAAATGCAAACAATTCAGTGCAGAAGCAGTTACTGCACTTCAAAATGTTCATTATAAATAATCTAGTCAGCAGAAATAAAACAATTTGTAGTGCCATTCTCCATCTATTTAAAAATCCTTGCTTGCCCTTAAAAAAATACTCAATTTGTTTCAGGCTAACACAACCAGCACTCAGGCAGCAGTAGCACTGCAAAGAGGCAACACTAACCAGCAGAAAACTCTCTTTTACAGAGGTTCTTGATTTGGTCAGTTTAAGCAACCCAAAAAACAGAGACCTTTGACCTTTTTTTAAAACTTAACTACTCTTACTATAGAGATACACCACCTCTATAACAAGGTATACCAGAAGACAAAAAGAGTTCTAACAGATGCGGTTTAAAGGCTGCTTCAATACCAGGCTAAAATCCACCATACTTAATATCAAGATGTTTTTACCTTGTCATGAGGCTCTTGCAGTGTGGACAGTATATGCAGTGCCTGCTGGGAACTGGTTTCCAAGTAATAGTCCACTAGGTTGTTCACAAGCATGGGTCCACGGTCTGTTTGTTTACAGCAAGAACAAAAAACACATTCTCAATACACTAAAAATGAAGCCTCAGTTACAGAGACATTGCACAACTTTTTAACAACCATTACACAATTTATAACATACACCAATACGTAATCTTTACCAGACCTTTAGGAAATGAGACCTCTCAACTACATTTTCTAGTTCCTAACCATTCAAGCAATTGCACTCGGCTCGGGAAAAGCAACTCAGTTTTAATAACTAACAATTATTGTCCAACCCTAAAAACCCAGAGGGAGATGAACGGCAAAAGTATTTAACCCAGTACAGGTAAAGAGTTCAGGAGATAAAGCAGAGAAGTTTCAGCAGATAAAGGAGAGAAGCTCAGGGACAAGGGCACTGCCGGTGCTCTCATGCTCTGAATATGCTCTATTAACATAAGGGATGCCTTAACAGCAGTAATCATTTCTTCAAGAAAGTCAGGGTCTGTTGTCTGGGTTTTTTTGTTGTTTATTTTTTGACTGAACAAAATCCCATGAGTTCACATAATATGGATGAAACCCAATCCTTTCTAGAAATACTTGACAAAAAAGTTTCAGCAGCTCGTAACTTGAGGTTATGCCCCAGGAAAAGCCAGTCATTTTATAATAGCATTTTAACAATTACACAACAGACCTTCCAAGAGGCATGTCATTAAGCAAAATGGACAGAAGAGAAGCTTCAATCCTTAAAGCAATTTCAAATCTAAATATCAAGAGCTCCTTTCAAGTTGCATTTGCAAAGACTGTGTTTGATAGAACAAATCATTATTCTACCTTTATTGGCGTAAAAGCAAAACCCTTCTTCGAATTACATAAAAGGATACATACCACAAATGAGATTATCTTTGAACGCAGCTGTTATATCTTCCAGGACACCCAGAATTGGAGAATCCAGCATTGGGAGGAGCTCACCAACGTTTCCTTGCTGTGCCATGATGCACGTACTGACATGAAGGTGGAGGTTAAATTTTCAGGAGTTCCTCATTGGTGCCTCTCTACTAGACTAGGAGAGAAGAGAGAGCAGATGACAGATGAACGAACCTTCCTTTTTCCCTTTCCCATCTTAGATCCCTCATCACTTCCCTATTTCTTTTCTGCAGTATTGCCTATTTAACAATGAAAGGACTGCTGGAGTTTTTCCATCTGCAATAACAGCTATAAGAGAAAAGTTTCCAAAGAAGCCAATGTCACAAGTAGGGTTTTCTTCACCTTTTTAAAAAAGACATTAATCTGCTTTGCAGAACACCTCACCTCGCACGTACAGGCTGCCAGAGCATTCTGTTACCATTTTTTTTTTAATTTGCTCTCCAGGTCAGTCAACTAAGACTAAGGTTTTGAATAAAATGCAAATAGCTCCCTAGAATTATTCCACTCTTGCTTTCTTGCAGCAATTCCTCCTCAAACAACCTTTAAAGACCTTGGCATAGTGGTCTTCACTCCGGAAAACATTCACTCCGACATCCTTTGCCACTCCTGTGGCTGGATTAGAAATTCAGTGCCCTTGCCTTTGCATTATTGCACACTAATAGATGTGCTTCAATACTTGCAATGTGGCCAAGTTGCAGCTGTTAGGAAACTCAGTTTGGGTTACTACAGCTGCTGTTCCTTGGCCACTCTGTGCGTAGTAAATCACAAGCTTAGCAGCACAACATGCCTTGTTTTCACACGTATACTTTGCGCATTATATATTAAAAATTCCACAGTGCAAACCTGCTATAAATAATTAAATGCAATAGTGTGCAAATAACATGACTGGCTAGTTTCACAGCACTAAGCAGTAAACCTAAGCCATTTGAGGCTTTCAGGAGTTCTCGCAGCAGCAAGGGAGGAATTCAGGTATCACATAGATAGATATATATAGATAGATATACATAGATACATATATGTATTGCAAATTGAATTGAGTTTTCTTCATCCATAAGAATCCAATGCTGAACCTTCCCCAGTGGCAGAAAGAATATGGCTTCACATTACAGCTAATTTTATTAGCAAGGCTTTCTTCTTTCCTCCTACTTCTAGCCAACATGCAATTTTCACTTCCTCCGTGGAAGGCAAGACGGACACGAACCAAGTTAAGACACAAGATTTTTTTTTTACTGCAATTATGTATACAGCACCTGTTCTGTGGATGAGTTGAACTTCTGTCTGCAAGGCTGTCAGCCGCACACCTTTCATGATCACTAAGAAAAAAAAGCATGAAGAGGTTAACAAAAGGCATGGGTTTTTTCTTCCTTATCAAATCTTGTGTACTCAGAGCAGCACTTGGTTACTAAGCACAGCAGAGCTATGTGCCTCCTGCCTGAGGGAAGTCAGCCCTTAGCTTGAAAAACACCACAGGGTGTTGCACAGCTTAACCTGTGGACAGTTCTGGCAAGGGCAAGCTGTGCAACTCTGCCTCCAACTAGATGGCTTTCACAAGACCGTAGTTTTATACCGTGAGCCTTCAAAAGCTGCTAAGGAGTTTTACTTACGATAGGTAAAATCTTACACAGAAGGAAGTCTTCTCTTATCCTACCAGAGTTTGAACCCAGAATAATTATTGTAACAAAGTCATTAGGTTCTAGTCAAAATATTGTTAGATATTGCCCAAGGACCACATATCAGTGCTCTACTTTAAGTGATGATGCTGTAATTACTTGCATACATATTACTTTCTTGAAAACATGTTTAACAATGTTACTAGACAGCAGGAGTTAACCTGTCTACCGCTCTGTCTAAGGGTAAACTTTGTGACTTGCAACATATCACTGTGCAGTTGCAGAACTGCCCAAGGTCACTTTTATTAGGGCCACAAGACATCAGCTTACTTAATCTGGCACCGACTGCAAATTCAAAGGTGATAATATGGCACCACACTCAAAACAGGCATTTCATTAGCAATAAACTTTCTTGAAGTATCCCAGTAATCACAATTCCAGACACAAAAAATCCCCTTCATCCTCAGTTTTGAATGGTCATAGCTGCACAGCTGACAGTCCAAATAACATTTCAGTTCATCTACCGGCAGCTAGCACTCTGAAGTATTTCAGATTCAAATGCTATTTCTTTTCACATCCCATACCGGCAAGAACTTAAAAACTGCAGACTTAAATCTGGCTGGTATTGTAAGCAAGGCTTTCAACTAAAGATAATAAAACAGAAACCTGGGGTGGGGGAAAAGAGTCGCTTTTCACTCAAATACAGAAGGGATCTCAGTCTGCTTTCCAAATAGATTAGGGCTGGGATTTGTTGTGGTTTGGGGTTCTGTTTTGCTTTTTTCACTCTACATTGTGCAGACTTCCCAGCTTCAACTGCATCCTCAAAGCACTTGCTGTTTAGAAGGCAGGCAATGTTCAAAGAGTGACACCATCCTTTCAGAAAGTTTAAAGCCACTCATCCATGCAACCTAAGGCATCAACCTTCCACTTCGTTACTTAATTTCAGGAGTCAACTGCTTTTTTTAGTTTCTAGTAACTGCTGTAATATTTAATTTACTCAATTAAATTATACAAGATATCCAGAACACCTGCAGAACTACATACAAGGAAACAGCTTACTACAAAGTCATCTATGCCTTTATTTCTGAGAACACTACCCTTCTGACTGTAAAGGGCATGGTACTAAAGGTGCCTCAGTGTCTATCAGGATACAGTTTAGGTTAAGCAATAGCTTTCCAAGTAACATGAATTAGTTGTTTAAAGCCTTGTTAACAAAAGAAGTGCATGACCACACCCCCAAACCAGCTGCAAGCAAAACCTGTTTTGAGAATTAAAGCAGCATAAATGCCAGTCTCTGCTTTTTTACCCCATAAAGACCTTGTCAACTCTGTTTTCTTTGATTCCCTGCTCCCATTAGAGTGAAAAGAATGGTTTTTTTCCTTATTTGCCTCTAGTAATACTATTATACTTGGACCAGATCACACCAGTAAAAACCTCAACAACAGGTTTCGCTAATTCTGATATTGCTAGAGGAAAAAACTATGGCACAGAGAAATGAAGAAACACACCTCCACAGACACCCTAGATGGGTTCTGAAGTCAGGTTCAACGATGCACTTGCAGACAGATGGGAAAAACACCGGTTTAAGTGTTCAGTAGGTAAGAGGATTTCAAACTTTATGCTATTGGCCTGACAGCACGCACAAACACTACAATCAGATAAAAGCAAGGCTGATAACGCAAGCTTAGCTGCCAATAGCTATGCACATAGGAAACTAATAATTTCCCAAGCTCCCTAAAGTAATTAAAACAGATGGGTCAAGTGACCTTGTGCCAATAAATGCAGCAGTTTAAATCAACTTGTCCATCAGTCAATCATGCACTGAAGTACCTTACATAAAGCAGAACAATTTCCACTCCGAAAGCCCATACTCAAAATCTTAATATAAGTATTTCAAACCACATCTGAAAATGGGACAGGATTACACATAGGTACATCACTAGGTAGAAAGTTTATCTGCTGAACTTACAGAAACACCAACACAATGCTATCACCCTGCTATACACAAACAGTCACACTTGAAAAGAAGCAAATCACAGCTTTCTCAACACAGGATCTCTTGCAAAGCCATTTGTGAGGAAAAGGTTTGAAACCCTAAGTAAGACTCAGTCTGAGATCCTCTAATCATATCAGTCTGCAATGAAACAAACCGGGGAATCCTAGAAATGGTCTTAAATCACCACACACTTTTTAGAAGCAAAGACAGATTAGTAGATGGTTTACAGGCAAGAGGCTTTTAACTTCAACCAATTCAGTTCCCAGTGCCCATGGAGTCAGTGTGACCAGTTTCACTGGTAATTTGCCATGTGATTCTCAAATCTCACAGATAAGGAACTTTTGACAGGGCAGGTTGAGGAACTACCACTACCTTGAAAAACAGCAAGATCATCCATCAAATGCACAGTATTTTGTGTCTGGGACTGATACATCATCTGTGGTGAGGTGACAGAATCCTCCTTAAATCTTTACAGTGTTATACCATGACCACGTCTTTCTTCACAAATACACACTATACGTGATAAGTCTCTTCAATGCTTTCAGCCCTCGCTACTGCAATCATTCCCTATTAGAATTTCCACTTCCCTGTAGCCATTCTCAGAAATGACAGGATTAAAACAAAGTCAGTAATTTTTCTATATGGTTTGAATCACTGATTCTTCAATATTTTAACCTCACTGGCAGATACAAACATCAATTATATTCACAAGCTTTCATAAAAACAGATTTTAACAAAAAGCAGTAATTTTTAGAACCAATACAACTTTGGAGCCAGCTTATGGGAGGAAAAGGAGAAGTCAACAACCCAAGAATCAAATTGTTTTAAAAATTGTTTTCAGTACCTATTTTTAACCCCAGCACAATATTGTTAAGGTACAAACTCAAGTAAAGGAAATAACTGTAGAAATATTCCTTGGAAAAGACTAAATAGAGACAGCAGAACATTTCAAAGGATTACGACTTCTCTAAGTATTTCTGTCAAGAGATGTTCTGTTCAGTGTATTTTTATCCCAAGCCAAAGGAAAAAGCAGCTGGTAGTGCCAGTTATGCTCCTTGGAGGGGTGGGGAGGAGGGGGACACACTTGACACACTCTCTCTCCTCCCAGAATGCCCTCAGCATTCACTGTAACAAGGCAGAAATTCAAACAGCAACAGCTCTTATTCTAGGGGGTGGTGTGGGGGATCAACATCAGCATTTCATCCCTCCTCATTCATCCCAAGTTAAACGCAGGGCACATCAGTGAATGGTTATTCCTCCTACATGCCAAGAGAAAGGGGGATTAGACCACTGCTGGCAGCAATGAAGTGAAGCCAAAGCTCAGGACTCAAAACTTTCCCACCTGATTTCTACTGTAGGTAAGGCCAGGTCCTCAGGTACCGCACTGGCAGAGACCATGAGTGAGGACAAAGTATTTTACAGCACTCGTGGTTTTCGAAGAAAAATTCAGATGGATGACAAAGCAGCCCTTCTCACTCAGATCTTGGAAATGTTTGTCATGAAAAGAGAAGTCTTGCTCCATCCCATCTGATATACAAAAATCCATTACAGAAGTGACACGAGCAATGCATGAGATGTGACAGTAGGGAGAAAAAACACAGGGTCGTAACAGGAAAGTGAACAGCTGATCAGTTCCTTGTTCACCACCCAGAAAAAATAAACCAAAGCACTTCAAACCTCAGTTCAAACCGATTGTTACCATTGGCAGTATAATTAATTTATCATAATTTATCTATTAATTTTTAAAGACTGAAAGTGGTTTCTTCCAGTGGCCTCTAACTTTCTGGTTATTTTAAGATCTGATACAAGACCCCATTATTGAACTTGATAATTATTTATAGTTATAACTCGATATTACATTCATTCTCACATACTTCATTACTGGTGTTTAACCGATGTGGGTACAGGAAGATCACAAAAACCCAATAACCTCAAACAAAGAGAAAATCATATTCAGCAGTTTTTAAGATTCTTTTGAAACTACACTGTGCTACTACACCATGCTAATTGCTACCCATCACAATTTTGTCAGAGGGAAAATTGTTTAAAAGCCATGCATGCCTAAAAAAGCCCAAACATGGCAGGGCTGACACTTAACCCTTTGGCAGAAGCCACGTGAACAAGACAGTTACTAACCTGAAAGGGAATTATTGTAATTTCTCACACACAACTGCATATATTAATAGCAAATAAACTATTGAGAACAAGGACTGTTCTTCTATGCCAGTTTACTTAACATCAGAAAAACAAGTTCAACTAAAAAAATCTTTATAAAAACAATGAGCAGGAAAACACAGGGCTCTACTTTGCAGTAACACAGGGAGTGAGACTCTTAAATCTCTGCAGCTAATTTTTGCCTTTACACATATCCAGAGCTCAGCTGCCACTCAGTACATCTTGAGACCATCCCAAACTACCTTATGTGGAGGCATTTTAACTGCTCCAAAAATTAAAGTAGGCTTTATATAGAACAATACTGAATGATGTGCAACTTTGTAATTACAAACCAAAAAGAACACCACCCAGGAAAGTGACAGCAGTTCATCACTGTAAAAAGTTTGCTCTGTACCTTAATGGGTTACCCAAATAAATGCTTATGCTGACAAAGGAAGTATCATTATTTGTCCTCATTATGTTTATTAAACTACACGAAAAAATAGCAACTGAACACCAGATCAAGATCCTATGCTATAACACTCTTTCAAAAAATATACACTTATCTGCAACACATCATAAAATCACCTATACTAGAACAGACCTCAAGAACATCCAGTCCAACCATCAGCCCAACCCCACCCTGCCAACTAAGCCATCTACATGCTTTCTGAACCTCTCCAAAGATGGTGACTCTTCAGTGCTTCACCACTCTTCTGGTAAAGAAACTTTTTTTTGTTCAAACACCAAAACATCTGCACTTGGACAGTGTATCTCACTAGGAACCCTTGGATAATGTTACTTTTTAACTCCATAAAAGTATATTCTTAAGTAACAAAGAGTTAAGGATCCAAGTTTAAACGCCATCAAAGATAAAATCATAGAAACACAGAATGGTTTGGGTTAGAAGGGACCCGAAAGCTCACCCAGTTCCAACCCACGGGCAGGGACACCTCCCACCGGATCAGGTTGCTCAAAGCCTCATACAACCTGGCCTGGAACACAAATGATTTTAATTAGTGCTTATCTCATGATACATTAGATATTCTGACTATATTTTCATCTAAGTAAGTCCATGCAATTCCTCACAACGGCAATTTAATACTGGATTGACTAAGTTGTTAAACAAAAAAGTCAGAACAAATGAACAAACAACAACAAATTAAAGGAGTGTTTTAGCAAGAAAAAGTTTTAAGTCCATTATTTTATTTCAAGCTTAAATGTGACATAGCTGTTCCTGATAAGCAGAGGACCTGATTGCTGCTTAGGAAAACGAAGTCAACTGCAGACTGAAGTATGTACTCCCAATGCTTGCACTAATTATTAAAACTGCCTGAGTTTTCAGAGATTCAGTTCCTACTTGTTCACACACATAAATGGAAGAGGAATTTTTCCACCTAATGAGATAACTTCAGTAGTGCTTTGATTACAACAGATTTCTAACAACTTACCACAGAAGTTAATGTCAGGAAACTACAGGATCAGCTCATGCAAAGAATGAAAACCTCTGTATTAGCATCCACTGGAAGGTTCTATAGAAACAGCAGTTCTAGAAACAATTTTGCACACAAAACCCGATCCCAGTTTCTGTGTCATTTCTACGGGTTTTGAGTCACATACTCCTTTAAGGCATGATCTTTCTGTCACTCATTGCCTTGTAAAAGACTCATAAAACAAACAACGAGAGAAGCAGTGACTGAGTAGACAGAACAATGACATAGGTTGCATCAACAGCAGATAAAGGGTGAATGCTTCAGAACTGCAGCCTTTCAAGTTCTTTGGGATAACAGGAAGCAGAATGTTTTCTTGCAGAAGTAAACAACATCCTGACTTCACATCAACTCCCCACAATCGAGGAAACCTGAAAAGCTTTCCTCACCACAGGGACAGACTTGTAACTACTTCTATGCCTAACTTCACACAAGAGAACGGTCTGAGGCTGAGCTCGCTATTTAGCATTTGTAATGGAGATGCAGCACCTTTATATATAATCTAATACATCTTATATAATATTTCAGAAGCATTTGGACAGTGCCCTCAGACACACGCTGTAAACTTTGGGGTTGTCCTGCACTGGGATAGGAGTTGGCCTCGATGGTTCTTGTGGGTCCCTCCCAACTCAGGTCATTCTGTGATTCTGATCCAGCGGGAGGTGTCCCTGCCCGTAGCAAGGGGGTGGCCCTGGCTGATCTGAAGGTCCCTACCACTCTACAATTCTATGATTTTTCGCCCAAAATGATAACGGCGCCTTGACTGAGGAGGGACTGGGGGGCCAGCACCTTCAGCCCCACCCCCCCCCGCTGGGGAGTGACCACGGGCAACTCCGTTTGGGGAGAAGAAAAAGGGACGAGGAGGGAACATCGCCCCCCGGCCAGGCTTTACCCTCGCCACCCACACCCCCCCGGCCCCTTCCCTTTCTGCTGCCGCCCCCTCCCCCGGCCCCCTCTCCCCGCCGCCCCCGCGCCCTTCCCCGCCGCCCCCCCGGCTGCCCCGGCTCTCGCCCCGTTGGGGGAGGAAGGAGGAGGCCGAACGCACTCACCTCTCCCTCTCCTCCCCTCAGCTGTTTACCACTCAGGGCTCCCCTGTCCCACAGGGCGCCGCCATCTTGGCCCGGCCTCCCCCTCCCATTCTCACGCCTCTTCTCCCTCCGAATCCCTCCGCCGCACAAAGTAGTCCCGCCTCACCGCTCCCCCTCACCGCGACGCCGCGCCCGTCTCTCACTGCGCCTTCCTCCCCCACACTTCAAGGTCTTTTCTCCCCGTGGGGGAACGGGAATGGGGTGACGGCCGCCACCACGCCCACCCGCGCTCCCGCGGCGGAGGGATCTGAGCGAGGGGAGCAACGCGGCCGCCCGCGGAGGTCGCGTGACTGGGGGGGCGGTGCCTCGAGCGGCCCCGGGCGCGTCACGTGGGGCGGGGCGGGGCGCGCGGCCGGTAAACAGCGGCGGGGGGCGGGGGCGGGGGGCAGCGGGAGCGGCCCGTTACGGGGCTGGAAGGGTCGGGGCCGCAGAGACGTGGCGGTAAAGAGTCACAGAATCATAGATTCACGGAGTTACAGAGCCACAGGATCACTGAGAGTCACTGGGACAGGGAATCACAGAGTCATGGAGTTAAAACAGCCACAGAATCATAGATTCACAGAGTTAAAGAGCCACAAAGTCAGAGGGCTACAGGGGCACAGAATCACAGAGGCACAGAGGCAGAGAATCATCATGGAGAGCCACAGGGTCACAGAATCACAGAGTCATAGAGTTAAAGAGCCACAGAATCGTATATTCGTGGAGTTATAGAGCCACAGAATCACAGAGCCAGAGAGTCGCAGTTAACAGAGCCACAGAATCACGGAGTCACAGAATCACAGAGCCAGAGAGTAACAGAATAAGAGAGTCATAGAATGACCTGAGTTGGAAGAGACCCACAAGGATCGCCAAGCCCAACTCCTATCCCTGAACAGGATAACCCCAGCTCCCACTAAGGGAGTCCCAGAGGGACCTGGACAGATTGAGAATGGGCCCACACAAACCTCGTGAGGTTCAACGTGGCCAAGTGCGAGGTTCTGCATGTGGTCAGGGCAATCCCAAGCACAAATACGGGCTGGGTGGAAAATGGACTGGGAGCAGGCCTGAGGAGAAGGGTGCTGGTCGATGAGAAGCTTGACATGAGGCAGTAACGTGCACCCATTGCCCAGAAACCAACCATATCCTGGGCTGCATCCAGAACAGTGGGACCAGCAGGGCAAGGGAGGGCATTCTGCCCCTCTGCTGTGCTCTGGTTGAGACTTCATCTGGAGGACGGTGTCCAGTTCAGGAATCCCAAATATAACGACATGCAATTGTTGGAATGGGTCCAGAGAAGGCCATGGAGATGATCAGAGGGCTGGAGCACCTCCCATATGAGGACAGGCTGAGAGAGTTGGGGTTGTTCAGCTTGGAGAAGAGAAGGCTCCAGGGAGACCTTAGAGCAGCCTTCCAGTACTTGAAGGGGGCTACAGGAAAGTTGGAGTAGGACATTTTACAGGGGCATGGAGTGATGGAATGAGGGGGAATTACTTTAAATTGGCAGGGGGAACATTTAGATTAGACATGAGGAAGAAATTCTTCTCAATGAGGGTGGCCAGACACTGGCCCACGTTGCCCAGAGAAGTCATGTCTGGATGGGGCTTTGAGCAACCTGATCCAGTGGGAGGTGTCCCTGCTCATGGCAAGGGAGTTGGAAATGGATGAGCTTCTAACCCAAACCATTCTACAATTTCTCCCTTCCTTCTAGATGAAGATTAATTTTCCCTGTGGAAAATCCAGAGTAGGAAAGAAGAATGGAAGCTCTTCCAGGCAGGTTCTCCAGCCTCAGTTTCATACACCGCACCAGCAAGTTTCCATCTCCATGGTTCCATCTCCAGACTGGCAGGGTCTTGGCCTTTCCCCTTGTCTGAGGAGGCGAGAACACAAACAGGGTACTGGGCAAGTTGCTGATGTGACTCCTCGATCCATATAAATTGTCCTCAAATGCCAGAAAGAGTCAAAGATGTAAAATTTGCACTGTCGAAACTCCGTGTAAGAGAACAAAAGCAGATTAGAACCCTATCTGAGAAGCGCTGGTTAATTTTTAACTTCTGCGGCACTGGCTGTGATGCTTCACGACTCTCATCCCTGCAAGGCTGAGATAATTCCCTCACTCTGCACCTGCAATAGGTCATCCCGCTTCAGGACGAGATAGAGTTGCTTGGAGCCAGCATGTTTTTAATCTAGTCCTGCCTCGTGCGTGGCAATTAGTATTTATTGCAGTCTGGACTGGGTGATGGCATTTTGTTTTCCTGCTGTGCAGAAGACATGTTTATTTAATCTGCCACAGAAAAGAGTGGAAATTAGAATGAGCTTCAGAAAAGAGCTGGAAGCAATTAGTCGTGTTATTTTACTGTGACTTAATTACCGTAATATTCAAATTGACAAAGGAAACGTGGATGCTGCAGGAGGGGTTTGAAAGGGAAAACGGCTGAATTACAGTGGACATGATGTGTTATAATTAACCTTTTTATTATTACTGAGTTATGCATTTAATAACCTACTTACTTAGGAAGTACTGGAGCACATGACATGTAGTAAGAACTCACGGCAAGACACAAAATTAAACTGTCCTCAACTGCAAGCAGAACTCGCTGTGCATCCACCGTGGCCCATGTGGGTCAGGGCCAGCACAAGCTTATGTGAGCCCAGATAAGCTCTCTGTGGCTCCCTGCTGACCCTGAAATAAGAAGAGAGAAGAGGGAAAATATATATCAACAGGATATAAACCAAGAATGACCACGCGGGGTCAGCTCAAAGCCCAAAATGCATCTCTAGCACTCTGGTTTTTTTTAATTCAGCTTGTATAAATTGCTTGTTGATGGCGATCTCAGTGGAGAGGAGAGGTGAGAAGTTTAACAGGAGCCATAAACAGAAATTTATGGAAGAATAAGAACACAACAAGCCAAGGTGATAGCTGACTGTGCCCCTACCCTGCAACCGTTTGATCTGTAGGAGCTCCTGAGGTAGAATAAAGGGAGAAGGGGTGGGTGAGAGCTGAACCAGACACAGCAGCGTCCCCATCTCTCTTCAGGCATTCTAGCATAGTGATAATAGTAACAGTCATAAAGGAGGGTATTGGCACCCATTATCTCAGGGACTAGTTTGTAATTATATCTAGGCTTTGTGAGGCAATGCCTGCTGCAATGCCTGCTTGGGGAAACAGAACAGCTGATACAGATGTTTTATTAGCAGCTGCTCTATGCACTAGTACCAACATTGGGAGATGTAGCCACCCTCCTTCTCCAAAGGACTATGCCCAGTGTTCTATGTAGCACCTCTCAAATCAGCTACCTGGTGAGGTTTTACTGAACACACTATTAGGTTTGTCACATAAGTAGTTTTCTGTAGGTTTTAATGTGGCTGGTTTGTACTGTCTCAGTTTGAGAGCCACATTCTGCAGCCATTTGCACTTTATGTCAACGGGAAGTCTGTGCGCAGGGGTGCTGGCAGAAGCCAGCTCCAACGTTTCATAAAATAACATCTCAGTCCTTTCAGCAGCCTGTCATTTTCCTGTTTTGTTTAATTCCTGTAACTGTCTTCATAAGAAACCCTGAAGCTGTAATGTACATTTTGGTTTTCTGTTACAATGCTTGTTTTTGTAGCGGGAAATGTAATCCTTCAAATGCCTGTGTTTAAGAGGATGCAAATCAGCTTGCTAGAACAATGCCTTGGGAACGTTTCTTTCATGCAAAACCCAGCTAGATAAATAAGGAGGGGAGGAGGGAGAGGGAAAGGGATTGTTTGCTTCTATAAACAACAAGAATTAATTATGTTCCATAAAAGGCAGATGGGTTAAGATCAAAATCTGAATCTTTCTCAATGTGGGTGAAATCTACACTCCTATCTCTGAGTTGCATCAAACCCCATTGCACAGCCCGTCCGGTGCCACGGGGCAGCGACAGGGCGCGATGACAAGAACTGTGACTTGTGGCTGTCCAGGCAGAGAGCACTAGGGCAAGCATCCCTGGCACCACTGCCCACCACAGCGGGATGCAAAACGCCTCTACTATGGATCTGAAGTGTCTCTGGACCACGTCAGGGGAACCTCAACCTAGCACCTATCCTGTTGCAAGGCAGAAAAAAGGGTTATTGCTTCCTTATGCTCTCGCTGCCCTGTGGAGCAGTGGGAAAAGGGACCCAACTTAGTCCTGGTTTAACACAAGTGACTGCAGAAAAACTCCCCACTATAAAGACACTTCTCCGATGGCAGTGTCCCAGTCCTTGACATTCAACAGCTACATTTATAGAATCATAGAATCACCAGATTGGAAAAGACCCATCGGATCATCGAGTCCAACCATTCCTATCAAATACTAAACCATGCTTATATATGTCTTAAATTATAAACTCATGAGGCATCTTTGCTCTCCCTATTCCAGCCATGCTGCTGTAAGAGCAGGAGGGGACATACAGCTCATGGCACTGTCTACTTGCAGAGTCAGGAACAATAGGTAAAATAAAGGACTTGGGCCCTAGGCTCCTGTTCCCACCTTTGCTAGAGAACACCCAGGTGATCTGAGCAAAGCCACCCTGCTTCACTCTCCCTCCTCCCACCCTGCCATTACAGAAGAGTTGGTAGTTAATTATTTCAGATTTGCAAACCCATT
Source organism: Phaenicophaeus curvirostris (assembly GCF_032191515.1). Classification (NCBI taxonomy): domain Eukaryota; kingdom Metazoa; phylum Chordata; class Aves; order Cuculiformes; family Cuculidae; genus Phaenicophaeus; species Phaenicophaeus curvirostris. The sequence continues at coordinate 8,866,216 of NC_091411.1, forward strand.
TTCAAACCTTTTCTGAAAGCAAGAGATAGAAGTGCAAATTCTTATTATTGCTCTTGAAGAGCCTTTTGCAAAGACGCCTGTTAATGAGCTTTCTTAAATCTATATTTATATCCTATATACAGCTGTATATAGATAGAGCAATGCCTAAAATATGTATGGATAGCACACACATATGCCTAGGAGAATGAAAGCTGATTAACACACATCTTTTTCTGTTATTACTGTGCAAGTATTTATTCCTTTTTCCTTGGAAATTGGAGAGATAAAAGATCCATTCTGGAATAAAATAATCTTGTGCATATGTGCTAGATGGTTTTGTTTATGAGACTGAAGTGTGTGAGTGTGTGTATGCGAGACAGATGGTGTGTCTGTTTGTGAAAGATATGATGCGTGGATGAATGTGTGTAAAAATACAGGTTTCTGAAGAGCTCTTCTTTCTTTTCCTTTTATTTTTTTTTAAAGACAAGATAAAATAACACATGTCTGCTGGGTACTTTATTTCACTGTGTCATGCTCTATGACAGAGGAGTGTTCCTGCAGAAGGCGAAGCTGCCCCAGAAAGCGAAGGGTGCTGCCCCCAGGGTTTCGAGCTGGGCATCGTGAATTCTCTTCAAGTTTTCAAAGTCCTGGAAAGTTTTGATAAGCAAATACTTTCTGGGCTCTGTTCCTCTATTGGCTGTTTCTTCACCGCCAGATTTTGACACAAATAATCTGATTGAAAAATCAGGGAGGGGAACAGGGGCAAAAAAAAAAAGAGAGAGAAAAAAGGAGAAGTATCTATTTCAGCAGACTGCGACCAAGTGAAAAAGTGGAAGAGGAGTCTACAGAGAAGACGACGTCTTGCTTGTCTGGGGAGATTTCAAGGCGAATCCAGTAAAGCAAAGTCCCCCAAACAGGTGATTTATTTATTCTTTTAAACACTTTTAATTTCCCTTTTTTCCCCCCCTTATCTCTCCAATGTGTTTCTCTAAGTTTTTTCTTCTTCTTTGCTTGCATTTGTGAATACGTAACATATTCCCCTGCCTAAGTCACCTGTCCTGAGGATTCCTTTATGATAATGGCTCACTTAAATCAATTAAGTCAAACCTTTTAAAACTATATACCCTGCACTTACTTCACTCTCATATATGAAAATGGTAATAGAATAAAATACAAAAGAGGTGACAATGGTCTTGGATGCCAGCACCCTAGCAAGCTCCATGCAGCAGGAACAGTTTCCAGATGTAAACTTTTGTACTTAAGCATTGAGGAGAGTGTGTACTATGTTTTTCCTTTTAATTGCTCTTTTACACTGCCAGACCATTAAGTTCAGAAACCAGACCACCTCTGCTGACAGCAATCAACATGCTGATTTTGCCAGATAAGAATCCAGTCTCTCCCGTTTAAGGATTTTGCTTTAAATCTATCATTTATTTCATTATTTTCCCATCCTTTCTAAGTGTAGGCTGATTACCGAAACAATTTTTAGCATATGGAATTAGCTGTTTATAGAGGCTTCTCAGATACCACCAGATTGATTTAATACATTAAGCAGGAAAACCTATGATCTGCAATTTCATACAGTAGGTGAATCTATACGTTAAGGATATGGAATTTGCTGGATTGCACTAAGTCTGCTTACCCATGGGTGCCTAAGGGAGAGTTTGCTAAAGCCAGTGCCGTTCCCAGCATCGCTAGAAGCTAAAGGAGAAATGCTGCAATTCTATTCTAAACTTTTTATCCAGATACTTCAGATGTACAGGCATTTCCATTCTATTTCTTAGGCAAATTTTTCACCACAATTCGCTAGCCTTGCCACATTTGCCCACTTTTATGATAGGAATCAAAAATGTTCTGCTCATTTTTCCACTAAAAAAAGCTGCATTCAAATTACTTGCCCCAAGAATGCTTAGTTTTGCAGGAGTAGACTGAAGGAACTGAAATTATTTCTGAATATGACTTTATACTTAAAGAATCAGGAGTTCATAAAACCTTTTGCATTTGGACTCTTAACTTTCAGACAAAGGTTGTGTTCTGCTTTATTTTTTCTTCAAAAATGTCATCTTCCCAAAGCCAAACTATTTATTTCTGGTAGCTTAATTTTAACTAGATAGAATAGAAAAAAAAAGCAATATTACGATTTACATACAAGTTAAGGAAGAGGGAGGAATTAAGCCTCTTTCATCCTAAAACTTTGTACACTCATCAACTTATATGAAGACATGTATCATTTGTAAGTTAAAATTAAGTATTTCTACTGGGTGTAGTAGGGGAAATGGTTTAATCTCTGCAATTAACCTTGCAAATTTGAAAACAGGATGACTTGAATTTAGAGAAAAATGAAAATCAGTTTTAGAATGGAACCTCACGCTGCAAACTGGGCACCTGATTTAGTGTGACAAAATCCTGCCAACACCTGCACCTAGTACAATGTTTCATGTTGTGAATCATCTCACCGAAGGACCCAGAGAGAACAGCTCTGTAATCTAATTCAGTGAGAACATGGATTTCTTCTAAATTATATCAAAGGGCTCAATCCTGTAGTTTTGGGTGCTGCAAGCTGCCAAGCAGTGAAATGGGAGTTAGGGCTTCACGAGTAACATAAGATCAAGTGAGATTAGGCGGTGATATCTGAATTCAGGATCCTAAAAGAAACACCTCTTTTAATTTGGTTCTTGCACAGCCTCCCATGTTTCAGGATTACATTACAGTTTTACTTGTAATACTCTGCAAAATCACCAGAGAGCATCACTGAGGATGAAGGAACTTTGAGTTTGGACAGAGGAGGGGAACATGGGAGTGCTGGCTCCGCTTTCAGATCTGACTGGGGAATTTAGAACTGGTAAAAGAACCCTTTCTCAGATGCTTCAAGTTAGGTACCCAAAATAATGAAGCAGGGTTTTTTTCCCCACCTGGGTTCTTTTGGCTGCCTGTTCCTCGGAGCAGATCACTACAATATTATTGTACAGCTACATGAACGGTAAATAAGTAAAAACATAATTTCTAGCCAGCTACTGATTTTATACTCTGCATTGAATACAAAACACACCACAACACTTGCACTTCGGGTGGGAACCCCTGTCTAAGCAATGAGCTCCCTTTTGCAATTGCCAGTTGCGGGGGCTGGCAAGAACAGACTCCAGAAAAAGAAAGTGTAGTTTTTGCAGAAAGGCTGAAGCTAAATTCCGTCAGAAGCTTCAATGACTTTAAGACATAGTGGGCTCTCCTGTCCAGGGCACTGCTCTCCCTGCGAAATACACTTAGCCATTGGTAGCAGCTAATCACTCGCTACTGATAGTCCAGAGTAGGAAGAGGGAGAGTATTTTTTCCTCTCACAATCTGTGCTTCCATCTTTCCTTTAACTGGGTTGTGTGAATCACAAAGATACTCCAATGCAGTTGTTAATTAACTCTGCTTTGGGCTCCCAGTTCCTGTTTTCTCTGTCAGATGGGGTGGGGGAAGGCAACTTCCTTTTGTAACGTTCAGTAGAGCATTGAGGATCGTTGTGCTCAGTAGAGGCTTTTATCAGCAGTCAAGATACTGGACCAAATTTGACTTTTATGTATGCTGGAGCAAACACATCCAGAAAAATCCCATTGATTCACATGCATCAACTTTCAACAGACATCAAAAAAGACGAGCTGTACTTGGTGCCTTCACAAAGTCAGCGTGCGGGGACTACCATAACTGCAGGTTTGCTTGTGGCACCTGTCTCCAATCCTCTAATTTACCTGGCTAAGCTGTCTGGCTGATGCCTTGGGGTCCTCCAGCCAGTGAGCAGGGAGAGCGACTCTTGCAGCAGGCACTGCTGGGTGCAGGCTTTCACCCTGCATTGTTACCTGCTGCTGGAGCCTCTTCCTCTGCTTTTCCTCCCAGGGAAATTATCTGGTTAATCCAGGCAGAGAAATCAGATGCCTAAAGCTTGCTGGTATGAATACCATCCATTGTGGACACAGACCTGCCCCACCACGTGGGAAAATCCCTTTGACATGAGTGGAAATACCATGTATAAAGTCTTTGTGGCAGGACTTTAACTTGGGGCAGGACTCTATCGCAGGGTGCAGCTCCACGCAGAGAATCCCCATCTGGGTCCACGAGCAGCAAGACCCTCCTGTTACACCCTCTGAGCTAAGCCCTCTGCCGGGATGCAAGGTGTGCAGGCTAAGGAGATCACACTACTAGAAGGGTTTTGCCCATGGGAGAACACTCCTGTGTTTGTACTGAGCTGCAGGTATTTCTGTGCCCGCAGCAGATACACATTGCGGTACTTAGAGGGAACCTCATTAGAGTTACAGGAGAGTAAATACAGCAATGTGCTCCAGCGTCCCTTCCCTCAAGGGCATACTTAGGGTTCATTCTCAGCACTGTTTTGTCCTCTTTCTGAAATTAAATTAACAAATCTACTCCTGGCCTTTATTTTCTCTTATTCATCTCAAGTTACATGCAAATTTCTTGGAAAAATATGAAGAAAAACAGGTGAGTCATTTCAGAATAAAAAATGGCCAGAGACACCAAGAGTTATTCCAGAAGTCGTAGAAGAAACAGTGGGAATCCTGGACCAGATTAAAAAAACGCAGCAGTAGGTGCGTTTCCAAAGGCAGCTGGGCTGGTGAGTCCCTGACTGTCACTGAGGGCAGTGGGCTTGGCAATCCTGCACTTTCCCATCAACAGAACCAGGACTTACTGCTGACTTTTCATAGGAAATACACCAAGATTTGCTTTTAGCGCTACTACACTGAACAATTATAAGGGAAAATGCAAATACACATGCAAATAAGAAGCCAGCTGATATTGCCATCCACAGCATCGAGCCTGTTGTCACACTGCCTACAGTTACCAGCCACAGGAGCGGGCACAGGGCGGGCTGGGCTCTGGGTAGTAAAGATAACGGATGCATTGCAAGAGAATTTTGTGTGATTAAATTTCAGCATTCTATGTTTGTTTCTAACCCATCATTTCAACGGTCTGTGATACTTGAGTCAGATCCAGAAGGTAACCTCTCTCAGCCAGCACTTCTGCTCTGCCTCTGCTTGAATGCTGTTTGTCAGCCAGAATACAAGATACTCAAGCTACAGCCAACAAGAAGGAAACCCACCCCACATCATAGCTGTGGGGATTTTTCCACTGCCTCTCTCATTATTGATGTAGTTCCTATAACTATTTGTGTAGCAACGTTTGTCTCCCCAGTAGAAGGGTTTTGGTTCTCATCAGTGCTGGGAGAATGAAGGAGAAATTACATCCCAAACCAGATATTTACCTGCCATTATTCCATGTTTTTTTGCCCAGGCAGTGAATAGAAAATGCCACGTTCCTTTTTGGTGAAAAGCAAAAAGGCCCATACCTATCACCAACACCGCTTTCTGGAAGATGACCTGCCTATACTCACATGGGACCCAGTAACCTCTCCCTTCACTGGTGAGTTGATCCATCCACTGGGCTTGTAAGAATACAGCAAGACAAATCAATAATTGAGTAGACAAGCTAAGGGAGCAGGATGAATAAGCTGAAGAACAACTAAGGGCTTCCCCACAGGGATGTCAGTCTACAGCCAAAATGATCCCCTACTCTGTGCTTCCATTCTCTAGGCCAAATCCACACTGCCCCGCTGAAACCAAATTTAGATCCTCCTTTTGTTTCCTGATGGGGTGCTGGGGAAATTGGTCATGTTTGGGAAAGATGGCCAACTTCAGGCAACTAACGGTCGAGAAAAGAGCTTGCACTGGGTTATTAGTCTTCTACAAACTCACAGCTCTGCCACTGGGATCTCCAGTTTGCTGTGTTTGCTGTCCACATTCTCTCTGGACTCACATCTTCTCTACCTCAGTGTTACCACCTCCTCCTGATGATTTGCAAGGAAGGTTACAGCTAGAGTGAGAAGATTCTAGGGACATCCTAACACTGACTATGAAAGGAGTCCTACATGCATGCGGGTGAAAGGCCAGCTGCTGCATACAGTATTAACGCTAAACCAACACTGTTTCTGCCTGTGCCTGCTGTCCTCCCTCTCCCCTTGTTCATGCTCCTCCACAGCCATCCATGCAGTAGCAAGGCTGGAGCAATTATCTTCTTCCTTCAGGCACCATTCAAATTTTATTTATTCAAATCTGGTATCAATTTACCCTTTGTTCTAGCCCTGGCTAGCAAATTAGAGTCCAGCCTTATGATTATAAGTTTGATAAAAAAGAAAGGAGGTGACATTTTAATTTCAATTCCCATCATACTTTGGCCATTTGTTGTGCCTCTCTAGCATACAGGAGGGTTTGGATGACAGATGAATACTGTCCTTCAGCAGCCCAGTCCCACCTCCAGCAGAAAGGGGGCACATGTATTGCACCTCTATCCATTTTAGATTCTTACTATAAGCTCTACTTCTAGCAAGTGCTGGTTGGTCTCTTTAAGGGCTGGGAAACATGAGTGTGGGCAGGAGGAGATGAGGCTCTTTGGTCACCTTTGCAACTGCATAAGAAGTTCCCTCCCCCTCTCTGCTTCCCTACTTGGCTGTCCATAAATTCAGGTTAACAATACCAAACTCTCTTAGGAGAGGGATGGAGAGGTTAATAAGTTAGTGATTGTTAGTTACCCATACAAATGAAAGTGATTTAAAAAAGAGAAGTTATTCTTATAGATGTGGCCTTCTAGGGTTAATTTTCTCTTACTGTATAAGGTATCAAGTGTCCTAGAATTTCCTCCTTTCCTCTTCTACCTTGCCCATCTCATCCTGCTTGGAATTTCCCTTTTTCAGCAATGGACAGACCTTGATTGCACCACTCTACACTTACTCAGGGAATTGAACATGGGCTCATGTATCCAAGCACGACTTCATGCATAAGTACAAAACCCACCTTAACAGATGCTTCTCCTAACAGCCAGAATAAACTAACTGTGACACTACTGTGTGATTGCAGCCATAGGAGACAAGACAGCAGAGGACATCAAGAAACAGGACCTGGAATGCATAGTTCCAAAACAAGAAAAGGACCTATGTGAACCAAAAGAAGAAAGTGTCCCTGTGCAGTACCTGAGCAGGATGCTGCCAGGCCCTTCAGCTCAAGGTCTGCTACCCAAAACCACAATTGCAAAACAGGTCAGGGGTGGGCTGGCTTATGGAGGTCCTACAACTGGGTCCAGATTTTCAGTAAAGAGTAGCTCTTATTTTGACATCAAGGGTGAAAATTGTCCCAGGCAGAGCTCATCAAGAGCATTTGGTACTTCCCTTTATGATCCTGGTATAGATCAGCATCTCTCTGAAGGATGATGCTATGATTCCTAATAAGTGAGCCACCAAACCTCAAGAACTAATGCAATTCCATGGTCTAAGAGTCAAGGCAGGGGGGCATATGATACTTGTTCAAACACCACGTGAAGCAGGGATAGCTTGAGGGTTAATGTCCCATTAGCATCCTCTCTTCCTTAAAATATCCTCAGATTGAAATCAAAGTCTTAATAGGAACTTTGTATGGGGACCAGGACTGGGATCAAAAAAGGACGAGTTACCAACTGGAACTCCCAAAGTCAGGCAGGACATTAAATGGGGGAATGGTAGCTGGTGAGGTTTCTTTACTGGTGCCCAGCTGCAGTTAATGTATGACGCTCACTTCTTCCTCTCCTTTGCAAATTCAGAGATGGCCATCCCAGGTCTGCAGATCAAAGACTGCCCTGACACAAAGAGCACCCCTACCTTCTACAAAACCAGCTTTTCTTGGGATGCTTTCCATCTGCCATACAGCTACCGACAGATGTCTTCCACCATGCAGTCAGCCCTCTTGGAGCACCCAGTTAGCCTGTACGGAAGCCACCTCCTGCCAAGTGCTGAGCCCCCTCTGGATTACAGCATGCATTATTCCTCAGACACGGAGACCTACCACTGTGTGAAGTGCAACAAGGTGCGTCACGGGGGAGAGCCTCAGGGATGGGGAGGGTCTGGAGTGATTTTCATTGCACACATCAGCGTTTCCCTGGGTTACACACATGGCTCAAAAAAGGGTATCTACCTGTTCTCCTGTCTAGGGGAGAAGGGTGCTAGGAATGATGCAATTCACACAGCCCATGAGAGGGAAGAATCAAGTAAAGAGAAGAAATTGAGAACAGAGATGAAGACACAGCCACCTCATGTCAAAATAAAATAAAATAAATCATTAACTGTTTTCTTGCAGGTATTCTCCACTCCCCATGGACTGGAGGTCCATGTCCGAAGGTCTCATAGTGGCACTCGTCCCTTTGCTTGTGAAGTATGTGGCAAAACCTTTGGACACGCTGTAAGCCTGGAGCAGCACACCAATATTCACTCCCAGGTGGGTAGCATGTTTCCAGAGAACCAGCTCTCCAGATCTCAGAAGTGTTTGGGCCTTAGCTGTTGCTCACTGTGTTGTAAAGGAAGCAACATTTACTAGGTTACAAGTGTGATGGCTTTCCTGAGGCACCCAGTGACACCAATAGGACCTCTGAAGGCCATAGATCTTAGTCTCACAAATCTCAGACTGCCCTTGAGAATTCCTTGGACAGGAGGATCATTGCTACTGATTCTTCTGTGCCTCACCTCCTCCTAAAGGGCACAGGAGTTTGGATCACAAGATATAATCCATTTCCATAAGTAACCCTTCCCACATTCTCTTTGTACTGCACCTAGCATACCAGTGCATGAGCCAGGATTTGCTTATCAAATCTAGTATTAACACTCTTCAAGCTTTGTCACATGTCTTGCAGCCACAGACATCCCATGATTTTCTTCCCCTAACAGGAAAGAAGTTTTGAGTGCAAGATGTGTGGGAAGACATTCAAACGTTCCTCCACCCTCTCCACTCATCTACTGATCCATTCAGACACGCGGCCCTATCCCTGCCAATACTGCGGCAAGCGCTTCCACCAGAAGTCAGATATGAAGAAACACACTTACATCCACACTGGTGAGAAACAAAATATTCCCAATAAGCCAATGCAAATCAGTCAAGCACATTAATACACACACACAGTTCCCAGACAGAGATATTGGACCAGGGATAAATGTCCAGAGGCACTAGAAAGTCGTTCTTCCTTGTGCAGTAAGACAGTAGAAGGTCTAAGCATCACTAAGATGCATGTCCTCCTCTGTGTAACAAGGAGGTGGTTTATTGACCAGTCTCCAGCTCACATCATGGTTGTGCCCAGCCTGGATGCAGACAGAACGTGGTTCACCCAGCTAGAGAGGACCTCCTCTGGTTCTTCTCAGCCTCTGGTGCTGGATCAGAGCACAAATGCATCAAAAAGACAGCTGGGCTGGCAGCACCCTTAAGCTCAAGCACAGCCAGTTAGGTCTGAGTCTGCTAAAGGACATTTCTACCTCCCTTCTGTCATCTGTTAAAGTGTTTCTTACCATCTTCTCTACCCTGCAGGGGAGAAGCCCCACAAATGCCAGGTATGCGGCAAAGCCTTCAGCCAGAGCTCCAACCTCATCACTCACAGCCGCAAGCACACTGGCTTCAAGCCCTTCAGCTGTGAGCTCTGTGCCAAGGGCTTCCAGCGCAAGGTGGATCTACGGAGGCACCGAGAGACCCAACACAGTCTCAAGTGAGGGACGGCTGCAGGCCTTTGCTGGAGCTCTCACTGCAAGTGCTCCAGGGAAGAAGACTCTTCCCAGCATCTCCATCCAACATGGGGCTGCCCACCTCAAAGCTCACGTAACTCCCTGTGTTCCCTGGGGACTTGCAAGGTCATGCCATTGGTTTTGATGTTCTGCTACCCTAGGGCCTTGCACATCCCAGCAGGTGACAAAGAAACCTATGGGAGCTCTCACTTTCCAGTTACAACAGGTACCAGCCCAGACCTGACATCACCTGCAAATCCAGAGGAATTCCCCTAAGGTCATTATCACTCTGGATTTACACCAGAGGCAGACTTTGGTTCAGATGACTGACCAGCAGTGAGGTGGGAACTCCTGGACAAGTGGCAGCAACAATCTGTGCCAAGCTAGTGCTGTAACCATGTTCTGCTTTGATGGTTAGGACGATAAGACTAGGGCATGCAAATAGATTGCCTTCGGTGAGCTGTGTTCAGCCTGGCCAGGGCTTCTGCAGAGACTTGCCCAGGTCATAAATTCTGGCAACAGGCACCTGAAGTCGTTTTCTTTCAGCAGAGCATTTACTGTGATCAAATGACAAATTAAGCGTGTTGTATTTTTAGCTCGGAGTAGGAGGAAAATACTGAAAAACAACTCTTATTCCTAGCTGATAACAGGGGTCTCTAAATGCATTCCTGATACGCACCATGCTGCAAGGATCTCTGGGGTGGTGGCAACCAAGCAGGCTCCAGGAAGAGCCATAACACAGCACCAGGCATAAGCTAATCTGCCCCACATCTCAGTACCATGCAAGAGAAACTTGCTGCTCTTGGAATCCAGGCTGGTATGTCCCACAATATTGCCCTGCATGCTAGACATACTGACCTGGAGCTGTCCTGGGCAATCCTGTGCCACTGCATGGTCAGGAATGGCCCTTGGGTATCAATGTCAAGGACCAGAGTTCTGCTTTCCAGCCTCTCTTAAAGGAGGAAGCGACCTAGCCTGCACACATTGGCACAGTATGGGAGTACCTTACAAATACAAATAGAGCAGTGGTATTTCTCCTCCTTCCAGGTCTAGCAAAGTACTGGAACAGGTAAAAAGCCAGCTTCCCTCCAAGCTCTGCTAATTTCTAAGTGATCTTTGGTGAGTCACTGCTTGGGGCTTTTATTTCTCCACCCCTCCTGGGGATGTGGAGTCATTCACTCAGGTTTGTAGAGTCCCTCGAGTTCTTAACAGGAAGGACAAAGTATTATTATAGCATTAAAAAGACAAGTGCTATCAGTTAAGCAGGGCATTGTAGCAGCACACAGGCCACTCCAGAGCTACATCCCTGAACACATGGCCCTGGACAATGACACTGTTGGGAAGTAGCCTGGAAAATGGACTGTGGCATTAGCCATTTCACTCCTAATGCTTATGAGGGAAGGATGCCACATGGGAAAAGAAGAAATGGTCCAAGTAGAAAATTAATTTATTGCCAGGAGAGAGAGGTCTGTTTCTGCCCTTAGTCACACTGCTGTAAATCCAAACTTATTCTCCGAAGACCTAAGATGTACCTGCCCATTTTATGCTGTGCCTAAGCTGGTAGTCATTAATATGCATTCTGAAAGCTCAAAAGCAAGTCTGTCCTCCTGGCTTTACTTGTACACTGTAGATATGTATTTATACTTATTCTAATGTATATTTTTATTGTACTACACCAGACAGTGACAACATGTACAGGCCTGCTGCAATTTATCTGATAAATCTGTTCCCTCTCAGTAACTGGGCAAACACAGCATATTTCATGTTAAAAGCATCCATTTCAAGAAAGGCTCATACTTGGCTCTGGAGATAAAAGCAGTGGGGAGGGTGAGGAGAAGGAGAAGGGAAAGAGTACAGCATTGCCCCATACAGTTCAAGCGGAAACAAGGATGGAAATTCACATGCAGAACAAGGCTCCCAAACCTTGATATAGAATCATAGAACCGCCAGGTAGGAAAAGACCCATCGGATCATCGAGTCCAACCATATGAAAGAAGACAAATTCAGGGAGCAGAGGCATATCTGTTACAGAACAGCCACGAACATCACTGAAAGCCTGGGATCAGGGGATGTTCATCTTCAGAGACAGATTTGTGCAGAGCCCCACACAGGCAGCAGTCAGCTCTCCAAAACAAGAGCACCGTGCAGCTAAAATCACATCGGGTGACATGGCATTGCGTGCCCAGACAGGGTGATCGAAGCCCCCGTTAACACTCTACTTTCCTTCCCTGGGTCATGCCAGAACCTGGTCAGGGCAGCAACTCCAGGGAGCTGTATCACTGGTGACAGAATCACATTTAGGGAACTGGTCCCCAGGTCCTGCCTGTGACACCAGGCACATACACACATGTAAATTCTCACACATGCACAAGCCTTAGTCAAGGTAAAGCCAATACCAGCTTATTAAAGCTGCAAGCCATGTCTGTTATTCCCTTTGTCCTCTGCAGATCTGTAAGCAAATATTTAAAGAGCACGGCAGCATCTGAACTGCTTGGGAGCAAGTATCCTCCAGCTCCAAAACACACGGGCACATCAGCCCAGACTTCCCCATCTGTGAGCTGGGGACGGCGGCTGTGTCTGACTCATCCAAAGCTCCCAGTTATGGCCAGTCTGGAGGGAATTGCTGGCACACACTGATTGGCACCATCACAAGGCTGCCTGTAAAACTACTCATAAAACCAAATCAGACAGCTGGTTCTTCGGAGCCTGCTGAACAAGGGCTACTGTATCCATTAGATTTCCATTCTTATCTTTGATTTCCATGGTACAGAGGAGGTATAACCTTCAATGGGCAGCTGGGGTCTTCTGTCCTAAAGCTGTGCTTCTCCAGCCTGCTTCTCCCTCCTAACAAAGCACAGATCACCTCAGTCCTGTCTTTTATTTCTCCAGGACTCTAAGGCAGGCAGCTACCTTCACCAGTATTGTGGTTACTGATTACTGAGGTTCCTGATGAGCAGCTACACCGGAGGAGGCAGTGTCAGCCTCACCCTTATTTGTGAGGAGCTTGGTGGGCACATCCCCAGGAGATGCAAGGACTGCATTAGATGGATGGGAAAGCACGTTAGGATGGCTTTAGGCAGCACAATGCTGCAGAGCTGTGCTCAGGAAAACATCTCTGTGGCCAAAGCAGCACAGGCGGGCCAGGCTGACCCACTCCCCCAAGTGCTGGGAGCGTATCTCCAGAAACACAGGCTGTGGATGGAGGCCAGCTGGCAAAGGGGCCAGCAAGACCATACAGCCAGAGCCAGGAGGTGGCCTGAGAAGGGGAGAAGAGAAGAGGGAGTTAACTTGCAGAGTTTTCTGCTAAGGCACTACAGTTTCTTCCCCTTGAGAAACAAGATGCCACTGTTAGACCACCAGGCAACAGTGCCTGAGCCCCATCCTTTCTTTAGGAGTATGGATGTCAGCAGCGCAGAGGAAAATCTAGGCACAGCCCCACAGCCTTGAAGCTCTGAAAAGGCAGGTGAAGGAGCAGGGAAGGAAGCAGATCTAGCATTACCCAAACCTCACGACACCAGGCTGCAAAGTGTTTCCCTGATCCTTGGAGCTACTGAATCCACACAACATCTACCCAAGGATGCTCAGCACCCGTCAGGATCAAGCCATGGCTGTCACCAACTCCAAACACACCTGGCCTGGCTCTCTAAACATGCAAATCCTCCCCAGTTCTGACCACTCTGAAAACAATCCCTTTCCCACCATCACCCCTTGCATAAAAAAAACCCCATTCTGGTCAGTCAATCAAGGAAACAGATAAAAAGCAAAATCTCAACTAATCTTTGTGGCTGAAGAAAGAGCCGATTGTTTTTGCCTCGCTCCGTATCCTGCGCTTGCCCAGCTCTGTTCACACCTTCCCTTTACTGCTGGGGAAATAAAATCTTGGTCTTTGGGCTGTTTTGTTTAGCAAATGAGCGACATGCAAAGCAATAACCTTGGGCGTGTGTCAGAAGGAGAGAGGTGCCTCTTCCAGACAGCCTTCAGGCACTGCGAGCAGCAGCCCAGAAATACCGTGATCAAGGGTGGATTTAAATTTGGACACAGGATGCATCTTTCTCTTCCTAATGAAGAGAGAGCCACGGGACACCTGCAGGAAGCAGAGGTGTGTTCCCAGCTAGCACAGCATTATGCTGGAGCTTATCTTCAGGTGGTATTAACCTCCTTGGAGAGGAACCCTGGAGAAAGCAAAACCCTGAAGTTTTCACATTGTGTTGGCAAAGGTTAGGGAAGGCCTAAAAGGAGCTGAGAGGAAGGAGAGGGAAGAATCAGGCTCCAACAGGGTACATATTTAGGTATATTTACTGAGTCCTGTTGCTTCCTGCCCTAGACTTCACAAGAAAGGGGTTTCAGTGAAAGAAAGATAAGAGCAGAATCTGTTGTCCTCACAGCAGGTCATTCCCTAGGGCCACACAGTTGTAGGTGACCAGTTACAGGTCAGTTCTAAGCCATCAGAGTGGTACACAAGGTGGAAACCTGAAGGCTTTAAACAATCTCCCAGAAACAGCTGCATAAAAATATTTCCTCGCAAACGTTCCTGCCTGCTTTTAAGGGCCTATCCAGGGAACACATAGAATTATTTAGGTTGGAAAAGACCTTTAAGACTGAGTACAACCATAAACCTAACTCTACCAAAATGGAAAGTTTCCCCAAAATAATTAATTTGCTGTCAGTTTGAGCTGTTCTTCTCATTGAGTGTTTGCTTAGATACTAAAGTAGTCCTGGAAAGACTTTCTGGTTTTGTTTGGTTTAAGATTCGGGTTCTAAAATGTGTATGCAAAAACACACATTAAAAATCCTTCTTTGAAAATGTAGTTGACTACAAAAGCATTTGAACTAAAAATGACAGATTATGTCATAGGGAATTTGACCTGGAAAGCTGCTACAGAATAAAAAGGTTCACCCCACACAAGTTATCACTTATCCTGCTTAGAAAGCAGAGAGGTTTTTCCACTTTTGCCCTGGAATAGCACATGCACACAGAGAAGACAATCCAGAACAGTCACACCAAAACTCTTCAGCGACAGCTGAATCAGCTGCCTCTGTGCTGAATGAGAGCTAAGAAAATGCAGATCCCTGCAGAGTTCCTGACCCACCACCTTTCAACTGGCAGTCACCCTGGATGCTCCAATCTTAAGGCTGCAACCCTGAACTGAGACCTGAGGTCTGCATGACCCTGAGCAAGACACAAGCGCTGGATTTCTGAAATTGTTCAGCACACTATGAAGCTCACAGAAAGCTTCACCCCATCTGTGAGATGAGGATAATAATACCCCCTCTCCCCTTCATTTCACTTGTTTATTTCAACAGTAAGATAGTCAGGAATGGGACTGCCCTTCCTTATCTCCTACATACAGCTTCTCGCATAATGGAGCGAGGAGCTCCATTTGATCTTGACTGGAACGCCCGAGTGCCACTACGATACCAATAACGAGTGATAGAAACTTAATTCAGCAAAGCAACCTAATCCTGCAACTGGCTTAGAAAGAAATCCTCCAAACACACACAGCGAGACCCACACACTGAAACCACTAAACTGCCAACAAGAAGCACAGCGAGCAGAAACACAGGGAGGATAAACCAGACAGGAAAGCATTTCCACCTGTGAATAATATTCCAGGGAGAGAAACAGAGCCGGATATGGATGCTATGGACATGCCACTTGATGCCCTCATTTTAAAGGTGTTGCTTCAATACAAGCATTTTTCAATCTGGGCAGATTTTGACCCTTTGGCCCTAGGGTGATCTGCATTCACCATACCAGGTGGTGAGGGAGGCAGAGCGCAAGGAGTCTTCAGCACTGGGGAAATCTGAGGCTGGGGAGGAGCTGAGCGCGCGCTGAGCTCAGCTTTGGTCTGATAAGTTTATCAAGCACTGCCGGCTGCTAACTGTCAGCCGGCAAAGCACGCCTGTTAGGGAGGAGGAACAGCTCCCAGGGCAAGATAGGACAGCCCATGCCTTATCAGGGTGCCTGAGCCAAAGAGGGAACTGGAGAGTAAGCACTTTCCAACCACTTCATCTGAACAACAGACAGATTGGCAGGAAAGCCCTGTCAGCCCTTCGCTTCTGCTACCCAAGCATCAAGACAGAGCCCCCATCTATGCAAATAATCCTGGTAAGTGCAGCATGAGAGTTGCAAATGTGAACACTGGGCCCGAGGGAACGCATGGGGTAGGTTTGCTTAGGAAAATTATCCAGCAGGGAGTGAGGTTTACAGCAAACAATTCAGATGGTACTGAGCAAGCTGCTCCTGTTCAGTGGCCAGAGCAGCAGTCCTCCTCCACACTGCCTTCCCTAGACTTGGAAGGAAATCTAGCATTTCAAAATAACACTAGTCACCAAGTTTTAGTGTGCATATAGCTGCTTTGTTTTCCCTTTACTGTTTCTGAATAACAGTAAAAGAAAACCTAAGTCAATAGAAGAGGAAAAACCTGACCATTCCCATCTGAGCTGCCAGATGGTCCAGCAAATACCCCTTCACCCCTACTCCTAGGGCTGCATTAACCAAAACAACACAGCTGAAGATCATAGTAGAGAGTCTCCTTTGCTTGGGTGATCTCCCTTGGACCTGTGCAAGCTCCCTCTCCATAGACCTCAGCCATCACACGGAGGGTAATAAGATTCCCACACGGCACATCCTCTGCTTGGCTTCCTTCTGAGGAGAGACCATGCACAACAGAATTGGTGTCAGATCAGCAGCTTCAAGACAGTCAGACCACACTATTATCATGTATCACTGCTCATCTACCATATGGACAGCTGTCACCCTGCATCCCATGCACTCCTGGGTCTTTGGATGGGTTCAAGCTGGTGCCCTAGGTCCTGTCTGTATCAGGGGATTTTACTGAGAGCTGGGTTTGATGTAAGCCCTGACCCTGTGCTGGGAGGATGTGTTCACACTTAACTGCCTGGTGCAAGCGCATCCCAAGCCCTCCATGGGATATGGGGCAGGAAATCTGCAGCAGCAAAGCAGGCCAGATCTCCAGTGTGAGATAGTGTCTCAAAGGCTGCCTTTCTAGTAACTAACACATCTAGGAAGTGATTTAGCTCCTCCTAAAGCACACATCTGAAATAGAAAGAAGTCATGCCTTCAATGCACCTACTTCCCTCCCCAAAGAGAAAGGGAGACTAGTATCTGTAGACATCTGAAGTTACATGAGATGAGTCACACCCCTGTGGTTTCTGCACCACTCTCAAGCCAAATTTCTCACAGCTGTTTCTGCTCCAACCCATAATCTACTCTTCTCCAGGCCATGAGCAACCTCTAAAACATTTAATTCCTCTGGGTATCAAGTGTTTCTAAGCAAGTTCTAAGTACAACAGCCACATTCAGCACTGGCTAACACAATTCTGAGGCTCAAGACTTCTCAAGAAGAATGAGGAGTTAAAAAACCCCTACCACATTATTCTGCCTTCCTCTTGGATAATTTTAAAGCAATGAGACTTTATCTTACATCCCAGGCCCTTCTATATTAGGAGCTCTGGTGGGATTTTTAAGCAGTGGTCAAGTCCGCTGGTTTCTCCTCTTCATAAAATAGAGGTTATCTCTTGGCTCAGTTAGGGAAGGGGAAGTTAAAGATGATGGAGCATTCCTGTTCTTGAAAGGGCCCCATCCTGAAAGCGAGCACATGGTGAACCAGTGTGTGTGTGTCAGACATCCCTGCCCCAGCTCCTTATTTAGATATAACCTGTAGCAGCTTGACTGGAAATCAGTCAGGCTCAATGGACACTTGAGTACAACAGCACCTGGAAAAGAGTCCAGAAACAGCAGCTGCATTTTCTGATATTGTAGCATCATTGAGAACACTAAATGAGACTCAAAAAAATCAAAGAAAGAGGTTCACATTCCTGGCTTTGCCACTGTCAGCTGGTCTGAGCCAGTCACTATCCCTCTATGTCTCAAGATTCCCATTTGCAAAGTGAGAATAAATAACATGGACATGCTCAGAGATCTACAGACAAGAGCTAGTTGGAATCGCTGCACATGCACAATGATCTTGCAGCACCCAGCATTGTGAAAAATCCCACAGAAAATGCATAAAGCATCAAAGAAAAGTCTGATAATGCAGTTTTCATTTTAAAATCTTTGCTCAAATTTGAGTAGGGCAACTAGAAATGGAACTCGAGACACCTGGACTTCCAGCCTAGTTTCTTATCCAACTTTATCTTACCACCTTGAAGTATAATATTAAGCAAAACGTCCCAAGTTAAAACTCTATTCTTAGGAAAAGCATCATGAACCACAGGCAAGATTTTATTCTGAGTTCTGGAAGATGCTTATTAAACTATGCACAAACCTTATTTTATAGTGCCTCACATGAATGGCAGAGCTGACAGAGAGGAGAAAGCCTTTGGTTTTAGAGTAAAAGCACACAGTTCAGCTGAAGTTTCCCATATTAACTGGGGCTTAAGGAAACAACAGCTAGAAAGTGAGAGAGCCACGTCCATGTGCCTGCTGAATAGTGCACAACAGTGGTGCAGGAGGAATCAAAAATGTTAGCAATACTTTGCATTTAAGTAGCACCTCCTGCCTGAAGATTTCGAAGTGCTCCACAAAGGTGGGAGCATCTCATCCCTGTTTTATTGCATGGAAACGAAGAGCCAGGGTGAGAGGAAGTATCTGAAGGTCATACAGAGAATAAACAGAAGACTTAATGAGGCATTTTAGCTCTTATTTGGATCATTAGGCAGTGGGCAAAATTCATATAAACAGCTGCACAAGTTGTACCAGAGGAGTCTTGCACATCCTCTCAAAATGAAGAGGCTCATGACTGTCTCCAAGCCCTGGCACATCTTTGCCCATGCTACACCTTGCTACTACAAGTCTGGAAGCAGCGATTACATACCGTGACCCATTACAAGCCAAATCCCTATTTTCTTAACCATTTGTTCCCACCAGAGTGGGCGCAGTGTATATCAGTCAGCAGGATTTAGCCTGTAGCCTGCAAATTCCCTCACAGCTTCATTATAAATTTTGCAGCAGATACAACACAACTTTGTGGTTGACAAGATCAATAGTTTATATTTTTGGGGCACCACTTCACCCCCATTTCCTCAATCCCAGAGTCCCCAGCAATCTTAGCTCAGAAGGGAATGCAACTCAAGCCTTTAGATGAAGGGCTGTCATCTGCAAACCCTGAAGCCTGGATGTGGCTGTGGTTTTATCACTGGTCACCAGCTGCCTTGAAAGCTCTTGCCTCCTCCCCAATGAGTCAGCAAATCTTCTTCAAGGAGAAAAACAAGCATGCAAGTGAACAAATCACAATGTCAGATTACAAAGACGAGCAGGGAAAAACTGTGGCTCAAAGGAAGGAGATAAAAACTGGTGAAGTTGTGCAATCCAAGGAATGAACGGCCTGACAACGACTTATTTTGGAGAGATCAATAATAATGTGAAAAATAGGGTTGTAATTTGAATTCTTTACACTGTGAAACATTGCTAGCAATAAAAGAAAACACGATGTGGAAGGAAATGAAACATATTCTGCCTGCTGCTGTCTGGGCATTGCATGGGGTTGATATGGATTTTTACTGGTGTAGTCCATTCTGGTTCACACTGGAACAAAGTTCTAGCAAGCAAACTATTTTCAGGAGTTTCTGCTCTCCTTAACAAAAGCTTTCAATAGTTTGGAATCCCATTATCAAGTGCTTTGGATATAACTATTCCTAAAAAAAGTCCTGTTAGTCATTTGGTATCTAAGACATGGCAGAGGGCAGTTAGAAGTGATGTTTTAACTTCTGACAGTGGTGGCCACTGTATCATATTTATATGTTAGAGCCCTTATCCATAAACACTTTGTTTCCTGCTGTAACCACTGCTGAGATGGAACACAATACTAGCTCAACAGGTCATGCTATGCAGTCTATAGAATACAAAGTGAAGAACGAACTTCAACCAGGAGATGTTGTATTTCCCCTAAAGGCATTCAGTCCCAACACTCCAGTCAGATCCCCCTCTTTCAATAATGCCATGAAATCCTAATGAAAATAAAAATGCTGGCAATTTATAGAGAGCTCATGTCAAATTTGTGGAACCTCAAAGCTCCGTGGGCCCTCTGATACCTGTGGGACAGAATACAGCCTTCCACTAGATTAAACATAACACAAAACAAGCTCAGAAGGAAGATGAGGTCAGGGACTGTGTGTACAGGTATCGTGGAGGGATAAACTGAAGCTGACTTAGGTTGCACATTGCTTTTACACTCCACCTGATTGACCTCACTAACCAGCACAGACATCAGTGTTTTGACACTAAAATATGACTAAGCAGGACTGACTTACCTTGTTTTAAACGTATTCTCCATGAATATTCACCTCACCAACAACTTCCAGCTCACCAAACCTCCTTGCCCCCTCCCCAAGGGCTCCCAGAAGGAGGAGGATTTTGGTGCATGTACTTAGAAGGCAAACGTGAAGCAAGAAACCACAGGACAAGCTAGAGACCCCCTCCCAGGCTCACCCAAAGACTTAAAACTGTGCAAACAATAGGTAAATGGTACCCAGGCAGTCTCCTTTTAAAGCATCTCCCTGGGCAGTGCTGCCAGCTGCTTTCACAGGTTTGGGGGGTTTCCTTTCAAGTGTAACAATAATCAGGTGTGATTTTACAGCTCGAGCGGTGGAGCCCAGGGAATTAGAGTTTTTTAAGCTGAAAATGCGGTACTACTGCACCCTACAGGCTAGAAACAGCAAATGTTTAATTCTTATTTTTTAAATCATGATTTCTAAGCCAGGCTCATCACTTTTAGAAAGGAGGCTGCCTCGTGGCTCCTGGGTATTTGGAGATGCCCTGTGCCAGAGGTCTCAGAGAACACACACAACCACTGCACACCCTGCTGGGATGAGCAGAGGGAACAGCAGTGGCTGTGACACCAACCTGCAAGCACACACAACCCAGCCAACCCTGACTCAAGGGTGCCCAGGAAAGGGAGAATTCAGGGACAGCAGGGAGATTTGTTCTATGGGGTGGAGATGGGATGGAGACCTTCACCGATTTCAGCTGCTCCCTTGCTGTTTTCTCCCTCTTGGATTTGGCACAACAGCCGCAAGTGCGTGTGAGAAACTGCCTGGCAGCACCAGCCTCAATAAAAGTCACTTGAGGACTTGCCAGGTGGAGGGACCTGGTGATGTGGTGCAGGAGACTGTCTCTCCCAGGACACTACATGCAGTGTGGGATGCAGTGAGCCCGGCTCTCTGCCTGTTTTCAGAGGGCTGGAGCTGAGGGGAGAGTGTGCAGGAGTCAAATGCTCCTGTGGCCGTGCTCACTGGACCTGTTCCCTCCTGGCCCCTGGCTTGTTTTGCCAGAAGAACAACCTGTGAGATCTCCCACAAGAAACATCTTTCATTTTCTCACCATAGTCCTTCATCGGCACTTTAAAAGAACGCCAAGTATATCTTAACTGCTTTTCCATTGTGCCGTGTCCCTGTGGCCTCCTGAGCTGCAGCAGGTACAGGAGAGCAGAGGCAGAGGGTGAAGCTTTCTGTGCTGCAAATACATTTCATACAAATGAGAGGCCAACTGCCTGTGGGTTTTCTGCTGGGCAGTCCGAGAGGACCCTGCCATTGTGCAACCAGGCGTAGCTTTGCAGGTTTTATTTCATTCAAATTTTCATTCCTCAGTGGCCTCGCTGATTCTTTTATGTAGCAGTGTGTGACTCCAAAATCCATAGGGAGGTGGGGCCACAGACAAACCAACCCATTGCTCACATGGCTGCGTCCCTTCTCTTCTTAAATCTGGAGCACAAACTTGCATTTTTGCATGTTCTCATGGAGGCTCTGAGTCAGTGTGTGCCACAGGCAAGGAGCAAACCTGATCCTTTTTTCTCTTTCTTAGGGAAGAACGCAATAATCCTCAGGTATCTGATGAGAACCTGATTGGCCTCAGCAGGGCCCGTCGCCCAAACAATGCCATCTTTGTGAACTTTGATGATGAGGGAACCCCAACCAAACCACTGGATGCTGCTGTTCAGAACTGGAAGGAAGTGTGCACCAATCCCATGGATAAAAAGGTGGAGGAAGAGCTGAGAAAGCAGCGTGCCTTGCTCCGGAGCTGGGCTGAGCACTACACTGCAGCATGCAGACCTTGCAAAAAATCGTTGTGGTTGTAGCTACTGCTGCCTTCTCTGAAGGTTTTATGATTGTGTTTCCTGCTTAATCTTGTTAACGAGTGAGATATGGGCCTGTGTAACTAGGCCAGGAACCCAAATCCAGGTCTTTGGGCTCCACTCCCATTCAATATCAGCTGTCCTTTTCGTTCTCAGCAAAATACACATTTGCTTTTTCTGTTCTCTAATCTATCAAATGAGAAGGGCTGTGCTGGTATATTCTGCCAGGGATACAGGAATATTTGGTGTCATGAACAGCTGCAGCTCCCCTCAAAATGATGGATGGGATAAAAATTGATCAAAGCATGACAATGTGATGTCAGGAAAACGAGTGAGTTGCATGTATCTGAAATGCCATCCAGAGCTCTGATATTGTATTTCTTAGAGCTGGCTGTGTTCTGAAAATGAATTTTGCAATGTGCCTGCTGCAGAGCTCTCCAGTCCCTTTGGAGCACAGATTGGCTGCTGGATGGACACTAGATAACGATGGGCAACGCCAAAGTCTGACTGATGTAAAAAGTCCTGTTAGATGCTGTTGAGACCACTGTGTTCAGTTCCATGGGTTTTTTCTGTAATATTTTGGCTCTTTAAAGTGCAGAGGGCAAGTTGAGGGAAAGGACCTTCTCAGGTCATCTAATAATTCCATGGCAGAGCTGCCATCAGATCCCATCTCCCCTCTTTCCAGGTCAAAGGGATTTGTTGATCTGATCGCTCTCCTCTCCCCACTTTTCTAAAGTCACCGTACCCCAAGGACCAGCCAGCCCTTCACACACCAGTCCAGCACCTCTGTTTCTGAGCCAGGGATATTGTGGAGAGTTCTCAGCCTCCGTTCATTATTGGTTTTCTCTTTTCACCTCTAGGTTACGCCCCTAATGACATGCCCGTGAAAGCAAAACACAGCATGTAGGACTGCAGTCTGCCCATCACTCTTCTTTGGCTAAACAAGCAATGAAGATGGCAAAAAGCAGCTGGGATATGAGTCTGGAGAGTGTGAAGATGACAAAGAGGAGGAAGAGGATTTCAAACCTTTGGAGTGGAGCGAACATGAGGAAATTCTTGACTATGTGTGGACTCAGGGAGCGGGCTGACTGCTGTTGGAATCACCGAGGGTTCAGCAACCATGCTCAGGATGTGGGAATGCAGAACTTCTACTAAGATACTGATAACCTGTCTGCAAGGATTCCCTTCTGTGGGATGCAGTGTATGTTGTCCTCGCTAGCTGATGCACTTCTCAATTCTGTGCTGACTTCCCCAGCAGTTAGCAAGGACTGAATGGAGCAGGCAGTGGGGCAAGGCTTCAGTTCCACAGAGCTTGGCTGCTCTGGCCATTAGTCTGCCGTTGCCAGCACCCACTCACAGAAATTAAGGATCTGCTGGCATTTTCTGAATCTTATGCATTCTCCAATGTGTTCATGCGCCAGGATTCCCATGACTTGCTGCTAATATGCTCTCATGCAGTTTCATACGATTTCAGCCTCCTGCATTTGCGTGAGGCTTCTGAGGGCTTCAGCATTTTGTCATGTTCTCTGGAGTTTTGTTAGACTGAGAGATTTCCTTAGCTTTGGCCTCCAGCCCACAAAGGCAACATCTGCAGGGCTCTCACGCAGTGACGCCAGGCTCCCTCAGCTGTGGTTTGGCCTCAGCCTACTGAAGGACAAGTGGGTAGAGGCTCTCCTGGTTTACTTTAGAGCCACGACTGGCCCACGTCATTGACCCTCAGTGACTCTTCTAGCTATATATATATGTCAGGTTCCACCTGTGCCCAGGCTCCTCAGGTGTGCGCTCACCATGGCGCGCTGGGAGATCCTCTGCTTTGTCTTGTGCTCCTACCTGGGGGTAGCATGGGCTGCAACTGTAAGTACAAAGGCATTTCTGATGGCTTTGCAAGCATTTTGCTTGTTCCTGCCTGAACGAGCAAACTCCTGCTATGTCTGGTCTGCAGCCCATAAAAAAGGGCCTGCAGACCATGACAGCCAAGAGAGGCTGTTTCCTTGCCTAAACATGGCAAAGGCTCTCAACAGTGTTTTTCCAAAAGCTCCTGCACAGTTCTGTGTCAGGTCTGGTTTACATCTTAAGGCTGAAGGTGCTCACCTTCTGCCATTTATCTTTGGGTGTGCAAGGGAACTAGTGCTGCCTGTCTGCTCCCAAGGGAAGCAGCGTGCAGGACATCTGCATGAGCACATCTCCAGTGGCACCTACTCGTGGGCTTTCCAGAAGGCTCCAAAGGAAAGGAGGGTGGGGGTGGGTCCGTGTGGGGGACCAGCCAGGGTAAGGTGTGGGTACTGGCAACATGGGAAACCAGAAGATGGACTCTGCAATGGATTTTCTCTTCTCAATGGTATCCTGTGTAGCTGGGTGTGGTGTACACCGAGGGAGGTTTTGTGGAAGGCGAGAGTAAAAAACTGGGACTCTTTGATGGCTACGTTGACATCTTCAGGGGGATCCCCTTTGCTGCCCCTCCAAAGACTCTGGAAGACCCTAAACCTCATCCTGGCTGGGAAGGTAAGTTCCATCTTTTGAATGCCTTTGGTTTGGGGTTTTTATTTTTGCTTCTCTCTCTTTAATCTGCTATTGACGAGCCAAACAGATCGTTGCCTGCTTTCATCTACTGAGCAGTGCCAACACAAAGCTGATAGTCTCATGGTGGGTATGACAATCTGTGTTCCCAAGCAACTCAAGTAACCATATGAAGTAACAAAACCAAAGGATGGCACCTGCATCTCCCCTCCCCATGCTCTGGCTGTCTGGAGCTAGTTCATATGGGAAAGGGTCTCCTTCAGACTGGTCACAGTGGCTGGGAAGGCTTTGCTGTCTCTGCACTGGACTCAGAGGAGAGGACTGACGGACAGAGAACTTGTGACCAAAGGATGGAGTTGATCCCTCTAACTAGGACCTGCTGTCTTTCCTCTCTCCTCTCAGGAACACTGGAGGCAAAAAAATTCAAAAACCGCTGTATACAGATGACACTTACACAAACTGATGTCCGTGGGAGTGAGGACTGTCTCTATCTGAACATCTGGATCCCTCAAGGGAAGAAACAGAGTATGTACTAGGCAGAGACCTGTGGAAGAGATTCTCAGTTCCCTTTCGTGGACAAATTGCTCTGGAGCAATTTGCTCAGCCAGTGGCTATAGGGATGGATGGGCAGCATCTTCTAGCTATGTTGGGGCTCACACTGCTTTTCATCCTTGTCTCCCAGTCTCTACCAACCTGCCAGTGATGGTCTGGATCTACGGAGGCGCATTCCTTGTAGGAGGGAGCCAGGGAGCCAACTTCCTCGATAACTACCTCTATGATGGTGAGGAGATTGCCGTGCGGGGCAACGTGATCGTGGTGACCATCAACTATCGCCTGGGGCCCCTGGGCTTCCTGAGCACTGGAGATGCAAGCCTGCCAGGTACTGTAGCAGCTCCCTACTCAGGGGACCCTGTCACGGGTCCCCAGTTTATCAGCTTTGCTGTGCAGTTGCTCCATGGTTGGTGCTCTCTGTTGCTCAGGGAACTATGGGCTGAAGGACCAGCACATGGCTATTGCCTGGGTGAAGAGGAATATCAAGGTCTTTGGGGGTGACCCAGACAACATCACCATCTTTGGGGAATCAGCTGGTGCCGTCAGTGTCTCCCTGCAGGTGTGTTACCCTCGTCAGACCCCAACAGAGCCACTTCTCTGCAAAAGGGAAGGATGGCCCCTTGGTACTTTGCTACTTCCCTGCGCATACGCTGTCTGATGAACATCCTCTCCTGCTAGGGACAGCAATGCTCAGCTTTTTTGCTTTTAAGCCATTCCTTCTTCAGTTTATTCAGTTCCACCACTGTAGGCATGTGTCCTTGCTTTTGGGACTTCTGGTTAAGTCACATTTACTTGCCATGTCACCTGCTCTTATCTCCTTCTCACCACATCACCTCTTAACTTCAACTGCTGAGGCTGCTGAATAGCACTAGAGCTAGCAGCTTCCCCAAGCCTGGTGCACAAGCTGTGAGGGGGTTGGAGGGGTCTGGTGGGCAATGGTCTCTTCATGAATTTGTACCTCAAACCGTCTTGCTTCACTTCTATTTTGCTTCACAGACACTGAGCCCAAAGAACAAGGGCCTGTTCAAGAGAGCCATCAGCCAGAGCGGCGTCGCTCTCTGCAGCTGGGCCATCCAGAAGGACCCGCTCGCCTGGGCTAAAAAGGTAACGTGCAATCTTGCCTGAGGGAATGGAAACACCAAAAACGCGATCATAGAATCGAATAGTTTGGGTTGGAAGGGACCTTAAAGATCATCTAGTTCCAACCCCCCCACTAGATAAGGCTGTGCTGGAGAAGAGCATAATGAGCAATGGATTTGGCAGGAGCCACACTGCCACACGCAGAGCTTTGGAAACACGCTGCTTTAAGATTAATCATAGAGTAGTTTTGGTTGGAAGGGACCTTAAAGATCATCCAGTTCCAGCCCCCCTGCCATGGGCAGGGACACATCCCACTGGACCAGGCTGCTCAAGGTCCCATCCAACCTGGTCTTGAACGCCTCCAGGGATGGAGCATCCACACCTTCCCTGGGAAGGAAATTAAAACCAACCCCTGCCTCTGTGAAGCTGGCAACGGAGCCTGGTTTCAGAGGGTGGTGCTGGGAGGTTTATTTCTCTCTCCTCCTGCAGATTGCTGAGAAAGTGGGCTGCCCCACAGACAACACCACCACCTTGGCCAACTGCTTGCGCGTCTCCGACCCCAAAGCCGTGACGCTGGCCTATCACCTGTACCTGACCGACCTGCCCAGTAAGTGCCCCAGCCCGTGCTCTGCTCCGCCACTCACCAGGGCTCACCGCGCCTTTGACGGGATGCTGGGGTGATTGCCAGCAGCAAGCAGTGCTTGTGTCCTTCAGAAAGAGGACAATAATGACAGATCTTGCAGTCACCCCTCCACAGGCAAGCGCACACTGCACTGGTTGAACGCTGTCCATCATGCAACGGTATTGGTGGCAAAGAAACTCTGCGAGGGCCATGCTTTGGCTCCAAAACATCTCTTTGGGCTTTCTCTTCTGTGAAAGCAGCGAGAGCAATTCCAGAACACAGCTTACAAGCAGAAAAATAACCGACCATAACCCTGCTATTTTCATTTTTAGTCGCTGGGTGGTGTGTAGGACTCTCACAACACGTAGGGAATGCGTCTGCCTTTGCTGCCTGTGGGGATTTCTTTCCCAAGAAGACCCTCCTCCACCTGCTCTCCTCAGGCTTCTAGTAAACAGCCTATTTTTCCTTTTTTTTTTTTAATTGTAGGAAAACAAAAACTATTGTTTTCCTACAATAGTCCCTTGAGTCATAGGCGTGTGCCAGGCCACACTTCTGTCTTTTCTGAGCTCCTAATGGACTCTGGTTTTGTCTGCTGCTGCAGCTCCCCTGGTTCACACACTTTCCATCACTCCTGTCATCGATGGAGACTTCCTCCCAGACACACCAGCGAACCTGTTTGCCAATGCTGCTGACGTTGACTACATCGCTGGGGTCAATAACATGGATGGACACTTCTTTGCTGGCATTGACATACCTGCTATCAACCGCCCACTTGTGAAAATGACTGCGTAAGTGAAGGGTGCTCTTAAAACGCTTAACAGGAGGAACCCTGTCTTCAATGTAGCCCCAAAACACAGCAGACTTAGATCTGAATGGAGAGGGCACTGCCTTAAAACAGGATGTCACTCCAAGCCAGGGTGCCTAGGGCATATGCTGCCAAGTCCAGAGCCTTCAAGAGAAAAGATCAGCTAGTGAGAAAGCCTCCTCACGTACCTTTAGAGTGCTCCTAAACTCAGCACCAGCGACAGGCTTGGCAGTTCTGTCCAGAGCAGGTACATGCCAGACATGCTGGGTGCCCACCCCATCACATTCCTTTTTGGGGATGAGAGGACCTTGTGGTCAATTTGGCCTCAAAATGTTCTTCTGAGCAAGCTGGAAAGCATACGCCCACCACGTAGGACTGAAATCACTGGCTTTTCCTCCACTAAACCATCGCTTACCATAGGGCTGGATGTGAACAGGAGTGGGAGCTGGGATCCATTTCCATGAGTCCTGCCCCACTTGAAGCTGCCAGTCTGTAATTAACTGATACTATTTGTCTTTTCAGGGAGGAGTTCTATCATTTGGTCAAAGGACTCACTGTGGACAGGGGCGAGCGTGGAGCCAACGCCACATACACTGTCTATACGCAAGGGTGGGGCGACAACCCAGACCAGGAGGTCATGAAGAAGACAGTGGTGGATCTGATTACTGACTACATCTTCCTGATCCCCACGCAGTGGACACTGAATCTGCACCTGCAGAATGCTCGGTGAGCAGCTGAGCACAGAGCCCACCTTGGGGCTGAAACGCTGCATTCCCAGCACAAGGGGCTGAGGAGCAGGTTCAGAGGGCTGAACCCTTCAAGTTCAGCAGGCTTTTCAGTACATGCTTACACGTGGCTGGTACAACCGCTATTTCTCTAATGCTGCAAGGGAGTCATGCTAGGATTTTGTCTTAAATTCCCATTAAAACAAGTTTTTGCTTCCTAAAAACTTCAGATTTCATCCTATAAATGTTTGATGCCACGAGACACGGCAGTTAGATGATATGAGAGTGAAGGTAGGAATCAGAAACAGAAGTTAAAAGTTACAGGATATTCTCCTACCTTTCAGATGCAAGCAGGCATCTTCCAAGGCTTCATCCCTGGCTCTGCTGATATTTAGAGTGTGGTTAGGAACCCACACCCCTTTCTCTGCTCTCCACCTGCAGCCACTTAGCAAGTCTACTTTATTTCCCCAGGAATGCCAAGACATACAGCTACGTGTTCTCCCAGCCATCCCGAATGCCCGTCTACCCAAGCTGGGTAGGGGCAGACCACGGTGATGACCTGCAGTACGTGTTTGGGAAACCCTTATCCACCCCCCTGGGCTACCTGCCCAAGCACAGAACCGTCTCAAAGGCCATGATTGCATACTGGACCAACTTTGCAAGGACAGGGTAAGTGATAATGGTTCCATGTTCAGGTCTCGTGCAACACTTCAACCTGCTGCTTTTGCTTACAAGCTTCTCAGGAGCAATTCCAGAAGCAGGGCGTCCTCTGTCCGTACTTCTGTTGTGAGCCTGGCTCCGTCTCCCAGTGGTGGAATTCGCTCCGAGTCCTCCTCATCCAGGGAACACCTGGGAAAAAACAGAACCATTTTCAGAACGTTTGAACTCTGCCTAAACTTAAAGATGAGGGTTTCTTTCCAAATCCTGCCATTCAGACAGGAGTTAAGCCCCTGCATGTAGCCAGGGATGATGCTGACCCACTGTCTCTTCCCTTAATCCTCACTAGCAAGTTGCTCCTAGCAGGCAGAATTGCTGTTGCTTATCCCAGTGTCAAACTCTCCCTGTGCTATCACTTCAAACCTCACTTGAGCAGGCGAGGTCCCTACCAAACACCACAAACCTTGCTGCACCCACAAGCTGTCCTGATAAAAACTGAGCTTTGGTTTCTCGTTTTCCCTCAGTGACCCCAACAATGGGAATTCAGACGTGCCCGTTACCTGGCCGCCCTACACCAGCGATGGTTATCATTACCTGGAAATCAACAACAAAATGACAAAGGACTCCGTGAAGCAGAATCTGAAGTCCCGGTTTGTGACTTTCTGGAACTCGGTCTATCAGAATCTGCCACAAGTTGCCAACATCACCGTAGCTGATAAGCTGCCGTGAGCTAAGAACTACCACCTTTGACAGATAGGTGCAATTCATTAAAGGCTTGCTTGTATCTGAGCAATTCTGGCTTCTCCACATCTTTGTGGTGGCAGGATTTTTCTCCTTAATTTTATGGTCAGGCAGCAGGTGGTATCCAGTCCCTGGCCAGTGTGTGCTGCCTTGACCCAGAGCGGAGCAGTGACCCGTGGAAGCTGCTGCTGCTGCTGCAGGGAGCTGGCGCTCAGCTTACTCTGCCAGCTTTAGGCTGGGGTTTGTTTTCCCTGCATGATACCAGCAGGACAGAAGCTGTGGCTATGCCAGTGCCTCACCACCCTCATGGTGAAGAATTCCTGATCTAAATCTTCCCCCTGCCAATTTAAGGCCACCCCCCCCTCCATCCTATTACTACAGGCCCTTGTAAAAGGTCCCTCTCCAGCTTTCTTGTAGCTTCTTTCAGCACTGGAAGCTGCCCTAAGGTCTCCCTGGAGCCTTCTCCAGGCTGAACAACCCCAACTCTCCCAGCCTGTCCTCGTATGGGAGATGCTCCAGCCCTCAGATCATCTCTGTCGCCTCCCCTGGAGCCGTTCCAACAGATCCGCGTCCTTCTTACGCTGGGGATTCCAGAACTGGACACGGGGCTCCAGGCGGGGTCTCACCAGAGCGGAGCAGAGGGGCAGAAACACCTCCCTCCGTGCTGCTGCCACTGCTCTGGATGCAGCCCAGGACACGGTTGCTTTCTGGGCCCTGAGCACACGTTGCCGGCTCACGGCGAGCTTCTCCTCCCGCAGCGCCCAGGCCCTGCTCTCCAGGGCTGCTCCCATCACATCACCTCCAGCCTGCAGCGACAGCGCGGCTCGCCCAGGCCCAGGTGCGGGACCCTGCACCCCAGAAACCACCTTAGAAGAAGGGAAACGTTATTCCACTTGGTTTTACCCTCACGTCCCCGCTTGGCAGAGGCCGGGGAGCCCCAGCTCCGAGCCTGGGCTGCCAGGGGAGAGCAAACACCCCGCCACCTCCCACCGAGCCGCAAATAGGAACCTTTGTGCGGGGAAGCTTTATGTGGGGGGAAGCTTTGCGCAGCGGAAACCTTTAGCCGGGGAACCTTTATGCGGCGGCACCATGTGAGGCAGAATCTTTATACCCCGGAACCTTTGTAGCCCGGAACCTTCGTACCGCGGTGTTCGAGGCGGGGAAGCGGCTTCCGGGCGGCCCTGGCATGGCGGCGGCGGGGGAGGCGATGGCGGCGGGGGGGCGGTGGGGGGAGCGGGGCTCGGCCGTGCTGGAGCTGCCCCGCACGCCCCGTCTGGTGTGCGTGGAGTACCCGGGGCTGGTGCGGGACGTCGAGGCCATGCTGCGGACCCTGGGAGGAGAGCAGGGGGTGTCGCGGGTGAGGGGGCCCCGCAGGGTGAGGGGGGCGGGGAGCGGGCTGTGGGGAGGAGGCCTGATCCCAGGGATCCCCCGCTGTGGGACCCCCCCCCGTCTGATCCCAGGGATCCCCTGCAGTGGGACCCACATGTCTGATCCCAGGGATCCCTAGCTATGGGACCCCCGTGTCTGATCGCAGGGATCCCTAGCTGTGGGACCCCCATGTCTGATCCCAGGGATCCCTAGCTGTGGGACCCCTCCATCTGATCCCTGGGATCCCTCGCTGTGGGAACCCTCCATCTGATCCCAGTGATCCCTCGCAGTGGGACCCCCGTGTCTGATCCCAGGGATCCCCTGCAGTGGGATCCCTCGCTGTGGGACCCCCCCCGTCTGATCCCAGCAATCCCCTGCAGTGGGACCCCCTCCATCTGATCCCTGGGATCCCTCGCTGTGGGACCCCCCCCCCGTCTGATCCCAAAGATCCCCTGCAGTGGGACCCCCACGTCTGATCCCAGCGATCCCTTGCTGTCGGACCCCCCCTTTCTGATCCCAGGGATCCCCTGCAGTGGGACCCCCATGTCTGATCCCAGGGATCTCTGGCTGTGGGATTTCCCCATCTGGTCCCAGTGATCCCTCGCAGTGGGACCCCCATGTCTGATCCCAGCGATCCCCCGCTGTGGGACCCCCCTACCCTGATCTGATCCCCCTGTCCACCCCCAGCATAGTTTTGGCGGTGAGGCTGCTCTTGCCCACAGGAGAGGGGGCGGGAGGTGTCTGGCAGCACAGGAGTGGCTTCATGTCCCTGATACGGTGCTGTGTTGGCTGAGCAGGGATCCCCACCCCTGACTGGTGTGAAGGGGAGTGGCTGGTGCCCCCTGCCAAGGGTTGCGGGGAGGGGCTGGCACCATTCGGGGTCCCCGGAACATGGGCTGTGTGGGAGCGATGCTAACAGAGCCTGTGCCTGCCCCTGCGGACAGATCTACGCCGACCCTGCCAAAAGGCTGGAGCTGTATTTCCGCCCCAAGGACCCTTATTGCCATCCCGTATGTGCCAATCGCTTCCCCACCTCCACCATGCTGCTCAAGGTGAAGAAGAGGACCAAGAAGAAGAAGCAGTTGGATGCAGATGAACAAATCCAGCCAGAAGTTGAGTTTGAAATGGAAATACTTGGGACTGTCACCACTGTTTACAAATTTCAAGGTAATACTTGGGTTTGTGTCCACATGGCTTAAAGACAAGAATGTCTGATGTGAAAGGGAGGTGTTTTCACTTAAACAATTCAGGACTGGAAGGAAAATCGAGTCTCTTGTTATTACAGCCTCCTATACAAGCCTTTGTGTAAACTTACCAGGCTTCTGCTCCTGAAGGTTGAATGTTGTGCGAAATACTGCTGTATTCCCAAAGAACTTCACAGTCTCTTGTTTCTTACAGGAATGTCTGATTTCCAGTACCTGGCGATGCACTCGGGTCCTGATGCCAAACAAACCTCCATGTATGACAAAGTCCTAATGCTCAAACCAGAGAAGGAAGAATTTTTCAATAGAGAATTACCTCTCTACATCCCCCCACCAATTTTTTCCCGTCTGGACACTCCCATTGACTATTATTATCGACCAGATACACACCATCGGTTCGTGCCTTTTCTCATAATATAGTACATAGCTGTGTTGGTTCTGGAATGGACCTGCAGTGAAAGATTTTGCTAGCTTGATATATACTTCTAACACAGGGGTCTTCAAGTTAAGATTACCTTTTTCCTCATTTGAAGATGCCTCCGGTACATTCTGACTTCAGTGGTGTTATAGGATCTGTGCTCTTGGAGCATCCAAGCAGCACTAAATACATTGTTCCTGTATCTCACCTGTTTAAACTGGGACCTGGTGATGTGGTGCAGGAGACTGTCTCTCGCAGGACACTACATGCAGTGTGGGATGCAGTGAGCCCGGCTCTCTGCCTGTTTTCAGAAGGCTGGAGCTGAGGGGAGAGTGTGCAGGAGTCAAATGCTCCTGTGGCCGTGCTCACTGGACCTGTTCCCTCCTGGCCCCTGGCTCGTTTTGCCAGAAGAACAACCTGTGAGATCTCCCACAAGAAACATCTTTCATTTTCTCACCATAGTCCTTCATCGGCACTTTAAAAGAACACCAAGTATATCTTAACTGCTTTTCCATTGTGCCGTGTCCCTGTGGCCTCCTGAGCTGCAGCAGGTACAGGAGAGCAGAGGCAGAGGGTGAAGCTTTCTGTGCTGCAAATACATTTCATACAAATGAGAGGCCAACTGCCTGTGGGTTTTCTGCTGGGCAGTCCGAGAGGACCCTGCCATTGTGCAACCAGGCGTAGCTTTGCAGGTTTTATTTCATTCAAATTTTCATTCCTCAGTGGCCTCACTGATTCTTTTATGTAGCAGTGTGTGACTCCAAAATCCACAGGGAGGTGGGGCCACAGACAAACCAACCCATTCAACCCTTTACTTACACAGCTGATCCCTTTTTCTGAATCTGGAGCACAAACTTGCATTTTTGCATGTTCTCATGGAGGCTCTGAGTCAGTGTGTGCCACAGGCAAGAAGCAAACCTGATCCTTTTTCCCTTTCTTAGGGAGGGCTACAACAATCCCCAGGTATCTGATGAGAACCTGATTGGCCTCAGCAGGGCCCGTCGCCCAAACAATGCCATCTTTGTGAACTTTGATGATGAGGGAACCCCAACCAAACCACTGGATGCTGCTGTTCAGAACTGGAAGAAAGTGTGCACCAATCCTGTGGATAAAAAGGTAGAGGAAGAGCTGAGAAAGGTATGTGCCTTACTTCTGACTTGAGCGCTATAGTGCAGCACGCTGCGTAGGGAAAAAGTGCATGTAACCTTTTTCTCTGGCTTCCTAAAAAATTCTTGGTGTAAGTGAATGATACGGCAAGTATCATCAGGCACCACTGACACTGCTGTCTTCAGTTCAGTTATGCAAGTCAGGATTTGCAGCCAAGTTTCATTTTTGTGCCACTGGTTCTTACATTACATTCTGGTGGCTCATGCGAAGGGCCAAAAGGCTTCCATGTAGAAGAAAATCCGCTTGGAAAGCTGAAGTGCCGTTAGTAATCCACTTCCCACTGTTTCCTTGGTTGTTTCTGTATTGTTTTAGCTCTTTGAAGTCCGTCCAGTCTGGTCTCGAAATGCAGTAAAGGCCAATATCAGTGTCCACCCAGACAAGCTGAAGCTTCTGTTGCCGTACTTGGCCTATTACATGGTAAGTCTGTACTTGGGCCCTTGTGCCTGCCTGAGGCTTCTGGGAGACAGAGCAGGGGAGCAGCAGCTGGGTGTTTCTGGCTCCTCGGAGTTTCTGATGTTCCACCACCAAGTACCTGAGCTTAACATTGTGTAGTGAGAAAGGGAAGGAAAGCCTTGCTTTTCGAGAGAAGTTAAAACCAAGGATGACTCAGTAACTCTTCGCTCTGTTAGTTCTAATTGTCTTTGGTGTTCGGTCACTCAAATGACCGACTGGCAAGATAGCAGGATTTTTCCAAAAAAATATTTGCAAGTAAGTTTGTAAGGCATGTATGTATTTGGGCTTTGGTGCTCTGATTGCTCAGGTTGCAGTATATAAATACGGGTGTAGCAAGCGAGGAAGAAGCTGCTAAAAGAAATAAGTTTTGGGTAACAAAGGGAAATAAGAGTATTTTTTAAGAAGCAACACTGTACTGTGGCTTTTGTAACCATCTTCCCCCGTGTGTCTTTATGCAGTTAACAGGTCCTTGGAGAAGCTTATGGGTTAGGTTTGGGTATGACCCCAGAAAACACCCTGAAGCAAAGATTTATCAAGTACTGGACTTCCGAATTCGCTGCGGAATGAAATATGGTAAAAGGGCCCAAACCACAGAGACGCTCTCTCTGCTTTCTCACTAGTTCTGGTAGTACTTCTCTTTTCACTTGTTTTTCCAACTCTTTCACCATATTTCTGTTCTGATGAAGATTATGCTTTTCCAGTTCCTATCTCATCCATAAACTTCTTTAATACTTTATTTCATAGCATACAATGTGTCTTTCCTCATTTGGCACATTCCAAACCCAAGGGACAGCTGGCTGACTTTCCTCCTCTGTGTGTTCAAAGCCCAAGTGGATGCAGCAGACCATGATCCCTCATTTTGAGTGGAGGCATTGAGCAGTCGATTGTGTTGGTTACGTAGCAGCTTTTCTCCAGGGACCACATCTTGTGCAGGACACTAGGTCTCAGACTTCGGAACACAGGGTTCCCCTGCTCTAATTTTGCAGAGGGCAAGTTGAGGGGAAGGACTTTTTAATAATAATTTTCCATGGCAGAGCCAGCATCTGGGAGATACCATCAGATCTCATCTCCCCTCTTTCCAGGTCAAAGGGATTTGTTGATCTGATCGCTCTCCTCTCCCCACTTTTCTAAAGTCACCGTACCCCAAGGACCAGCCAGCCCTTCACACACCAGTCCAGCGCCTCTGTTTCTGAGCCAGGGATATGGTGCAGAGTTCTCAGCCTCCGTTCATTATTGGTTTTCTCTTTTCACCTCTAGGTTATGCCCCTAATGACATGCCCGTGAAAGCAAAACGCAGCACGTACAACTACAGTCTGCCCATCACTGTCAAGAAGCCAGGTTTGTTGTGCCAGCAGAAGGGCTGTCTGGTTCCTCTGTTTCTTTGTTTCCCCCGCCCTAGTCAGAGGTGGCAAAGGCTTTTGCGTGTTCTAGCTGTATTAGCACTGTATTTCTGGCTGTAATACAGGCTGCTCTTAAGCCAGAAGAGCCTCCTGCTGGGAAGTGCTGAGAGAGTCTTGGATGCGTGTCTGGCTGAGCCACAGTACCTGTTAGCAGACGGAAGGGAGTTCTGTGGGAATTCAGCATTCACTTCTGTTCAGGAGTGGTGAAGCACAGAGCTCGGGAGAGCTCTTCTCTCTGTCAAGGGAGAGTAGAAGAGGTTAAAGTTATGAACAAACACGCTGTGGAAAAAATATCTGCCACACTGACCGCCTTTCCTGTGACTGTCCAGTAGCAACTTTGAAGAATGAGTAACACATGCTCAGCTGCTGGGCTGGCCTGGTTTTTGCTGAGCAGCAAAGTTCAGTCAACACAGAGAAGTGACAGTACAATGCCACAGTGAAAGATGTCTCTAATTAGGACTCCTTTTTGATCTTCTTTTAGTAAGTCATACAGTCAGTGTTCACGATCTGAAACAGGGGCTTGGTACGTCTGGTGCATCCGGAGCAAAAAGGTCTGCATCCAGCACATACAAACTGAAGGTAAAACAGTACTTTATTTTACCAGAACCTTGAAATAGCTCAGTGAAAAGGGGTATTCCTGTTTTTTTCAGTCATTAAGGGGACAGTTGATGTCCTCAGGTTTACCTGGAAGCTGCTGGTTGTACAGTTCACTACTGAACTTCAGGTGGTGTGCTTGAAATTTATTTCTTATGTGCTGCTAGACAGGATTGGTGCTGTCAATCCTAATCTTAGATGTGATGGGCATTTTGTTTCAATTGATAATATTGAAAGTTTAAGGGCAGTGAAGTGCAAAACATTGTCACTATGTGCTTATCAGATTGGTTATGGCTGCAATGGAATTTTGTTACGGGCCTCATTCAGCTTTATCTTTTGCCATGTGCAGAACTGATTTGTGTTGCAACTGCCTTGTTCTTGAATCAGCCCATTGAAATTACTTTTTAGTTATGCCAGAGTTGTCCTGTTAGACCATAAAATGCACATAAATTCTATCCGTCTTTCCTCCTTTTAGGAATCTGTCTACGTTTTCCAAGAAGGAGCTTTACCCCCTTATCGGCAGATGTTCTACCAGCTCTGTGACTTGAATGTGGAAAGGTATCGCATGCTGGCAGCTGAGTCTTCTGTTAGAGCTAGGATTCAAAGCCTCTTGGTTTGGAATAGCCAGTCTGTTCCCCCCACCTCTGTATTTGACCAGAACTTAAGAAGTTTTCCGCTTCTGAATAAAAATAGAACAAACTTCTCACACATTAATTTCTTTCCCCTTATTACAATTACATAAATAAAGAAATCTACTGTTCCAGCTCAATGAAGTAAGCTATAGTCTGTTTCCTTTGAAACCTACCTCTGACTGCAGAAGGCTAATGTTCCCTCTTCTTGTGCTGCTTTTTAGTCTACAGAAAATCATCCATCGGAATGACGGCACGGAGTCGGAATGCACAGAGCGGGATGGGTGGTGCCTTCCAAAGACTAGTGATGATCTCCGAGATACCATGTCTCTGATGATAAAGCAGATGATCAGATCCACAAGACCTGGTAAGGATCCATCTGAACATCAAAGCGCGTTACTACCTCACTGCCTACGACTGTGGTGTGTCACTGCTTTCCTGATGGTGTTGAGATGTTGTGGGCTGAGTAAGGGTGTTGCAGTCAGCACTAGGGCAGTAGCATTCCCGTATTTGCCTCCTCCTTTGTGCAGAATTAAATGGCAGTGCTACACTTGGTGTGCTTTGTATTCTAGCTCATGAGTGTTTGAGCTGTTATTCTGCAGTGGGAACATAGGTCAGGGTTAGGAATGGCTAGGAGTAAAGGTTTTCTGTTTCATCTTCTCAGTATCACAGCCTTCAGGTTTTAAATGTCTTTAAGGTTCAGTGATAATCAAGATATTGTCAATATTGATGTATGGGCTGATGCTTTTTACTTTTTATTGATGGCATTATTTGAACATGAAGTGAGGGAATTATTATTGCCAGAGCAGTATCCCAGGGAATTAGGTCAGAATCAGCTAGGAAAGGAGACAGGGCAGTTCAGATCTGCTGCTGTTCTTCTAGCGCTTCTAGAGTATGAAAACAGATTGCTTTGGGCTTGATCAGATTCTATTAAGATGTGCAGCATTAGCTGTGCCCCTCTGGCTTCTGCTCTCCTCTCACACATTTTATGAACTCTACTGCAAATGCCACAGGTTTCACAGAGGCATCAGTGTCTCTTTTCTTGCTTCCCAATTAAGCTCTTTTCTCAAGTACAACAAGCAATGAAGATGGCAAAGAGCAGCTGGCATACGAGTCTGGAGAGGATGAGGATGACGAAGAGGAGGAGGAAGAGGACTTCAAGCCTTCTGAGGGGAGTGAAAATGAAATGGAGACAGAGATTCTGGACTATGTGTGAGCTCAGGGAGCAGGCTGGCTGCTATTGGACGGAATCATCTCTGCTGTTGTTCCTCGAATGCTGAGGGTTCAGCAGCCATGCCCAGGCTGAGAGAAAGCAGCGAGCTGTACTGAGGAGCCGATGACCTCTCTGCACTGACTGCTGTGCCTGGCAGTGGCTGTTGTTCCTGATGTTAAGGAGCCATTGCCTGCAATTTCCTAATTGCTGGCTAATAAGCCCTTAAGCAAGCTCAACAGACTCCCCAAGAGTGAGCCCAGAATCTAAACCAGCTGGAAGTGCACGTGAGAGGAGAAGCTGCATTCCCAAATCTCTCCATGTGTGTGAGGTGCACCTGGGCCACGTCGAAAACAACAAAGGTGCCTGAGGAGGTGCTGGGGGAAGCGTTCCAGTGGTACTGGAGTCCCTAAGGCAGGTGCTGCCCTTCTGCTCGGACAGGCAGGTCTATTCTTTCTCTGGGAAACTAGCAGCATTCTGGGGAGGGAGGACAGGACAACCCCTGCCTTGGGGCAGAGACGTTTAAGCATCAGTATTTTATTGCAAAGACTAATTACATTGCTGTGTACAAGTCACACTGGGCAGTGTGCTCCTTCATTGAAGTGGTACAAAATACATATGGTACAGCCAGTCCCTCCGGTGATGTGGGGCTGCTGGGGGACACCGGTGGGAGGAGAGGGGAGACGGGGCAGGCACGGAGCAGAGGGAAAACCCTGGGGTGCTGATGCCCAAGGGCAGGAGCCAGGCTCTGGGCAGGGTGGGAGGCTGCCCCTGCGTCAGGGAGCACGGGGCTCCCATCATGTGCAGCAATGGGCGATGCCACCCGAGGGGACACGCAAGCAGCCTCTCCCCACCCTGTGCCCGCAGCCTCCTGCCACCAGCCCCCTGAGAGTGGCCGTGCAGCACGTCCCCAGGTCCCTCTCGTGGAGCTGGGGAAGGTGCTGCACCCACCCAACAGCACGGACAGACGGGAAACAGAAAGGCTGTGCTAGAAAGAAGCGCTTAAAAAAAAACCCGAGATGGAGCCAGGAGCAAAAAATGGTTCCCCTTCAGTTAGTGTTTCCTACAACGATTAAAACAAGCATCTCTGCCCCTGCTCGAGCAAATAGTGGTACAGAATGGAGGGAGGGGTGACCAGCAGGGTCTGCGCCCCACGAGCACAGGAGAGCGACACCACTGCTGCCAACGTCCCTCCCAGCAGCCTTAAATACCAGGGTGGGGAGAGGAGAGGGGGAGAGGGACTGGGCTGCAGGGCAGGGGGAGGCTGGATTAGTAAAATGTACAAGTTCATCTCTTCTATTTACAACCAATAAATATTGCCAAAAAAAAAAAAAAATCAGTAAACTTTTTTGTTTTATACAAAAAAAAGTCTCTTTGCTGCTTCTCCCATGGTCAGTGTTTGAAAAAGTCCGGTTAAAGCCCAAGGTGAGTGG
This sequence comes from Phaenicophaeus curvirostris, assembly GCF_032191515.1. Lineage (NCBI taxonomy): Eukaryota > Metazoa > Chordata > Aves > Cuculiformes > Cuculidae > Phaenicophaeus > Phaenicophaeus curvirostris. Next base: position 8,905,422 of record NC_091411.1, read on the forward strand.
CACTTTCTGCGGGGCAGGCGGTGGCAGCTGGGGCATCCGGAGCACCCCAAGCTCTCCAGCTCCTTGCCCACCTACGCAGCAACCAAGGTCTCTATTTACACAAGTTCAGACAGAACTTCGCTCTCCTCCTCCTCAGGCTGGCAGCGCTGGGGGCGCAGCGCGAAGCTTCCCCCGCCGGTAGAAGAGACACTGGTGTTTGATCTTTGGTGCAAGTTTGAACGCGGGCCGTCGAATTCCAGCTGGAGGATGTGCTGGATCAGGAAAGGAGCGAGACTACGCAGGCTTCCAGTCTTGAAGAGCATGAGGTGCCTACTTCAGCACAGCACGGACCCAGCTCTCCTCCACAGCGCTCCGGCTCCAGCTCGCCTCCCCTTCCAAAACACCCAGGGCATCCCCAGCTTCTCCCGGCGGAAGCTTCGGCAGAGCTGCGTGGCGGTGGCGATGCCGGTTATCCCAGGGAGGAAGAACGTGGAGGTAAAACAATGCTGGAAGCCAGGGAGGACCCCACAGGCAGCCCAGCTCCCGTGGAAGAGGCGATGGCTCGCGCGCTGCTCCTTGCAAAGGGCCCCTCTGCGAGTCGCCGCTCCCCAGCTCGCTCGGACACAAGGCACCTACGGCAGAGGCGGGCTCCAGCTCGGGGCTGGCCGGCGGCTGGACTAGTGTCACACCGTGGAAGGTTTAAAAAAGAAAAAAAAAAAAGGAAAATAAAACAGAGAGATCCCCTCTGCTGCCTTCCTGGGTAGAAAAAAAGACCTGATTGACTCGGGAGTTTGTGCAGAGAGAGGCAGAGGCTGACACTGGTTCCCAAAGCACCGCGGCTCTTGGTGCGGGAGGGAGACGCGCGGCCATCCCCCGTGGGCGAGGGTCGCTCCTCTCGCCGTGCTGGGCGGCACGAGGACCGGCCGCAGCCATGCCCGGAGCAGCCTGCCCCCAAGGCCCCGTCGGTGATGGGTGGCAGTGGGGCTGAGGCTAGAAGATGCCTTTGGCGATCTTCAGGCCCTTCTGCTTCATCCTGGGCAGGGTGGAGCTGGAGCCATGCTTGATCTTCACCCCCTTGGAGAAGCCCCGCTTCTTGAGCACAAAGTCATAGTTGGCGGCGGAGTTCATGGCATAGAAGACGTTGGCGTTGTCAGGGATCTTCAGCTCTGGAAGTGATCAAAGATGGGATAAGTCAGGTATCCTTTCCCTGACAGGGGCCCAGAGTGGGGCTGAGAGTTGTCCCTGAGCGCAGGGATCCCTTTGCTGTCACCTTGCAGCCTTTCTCTGCTGGGGGTGTTTAGCCTGGAGAAGAGGAGGCTGAGGGGAGACCTCATTGCTCTCTACAACTACCTGAAAGGAGGTTGTGGAGAGGAGGATGCTGGCCTCTTCTCACAAGTGACAGGGGACAGGACGAGAGGGAATGGCCTCAAGCTCCGCCAGGGGAGGTTTAGGCTGAACATTAGGAAAAAATGTTTCACAGAAAGGGTCATTGGTCCCTGGCAGAGGCTGCCCAGGGAGGGGGTTGAGTCACCTTCCCTGGAGGGGTTTAAGGGACGGGTGGACGAGGTGCTGAGGGGCATGGTTTAGTGTTTGATAGGAATGGTTTGACTCGATCATCCGATGGGTCTTTTCCAACCTGTTGATTCTATGATTCTAAGATTCCCTGACCCGGTGCTCTCCAGGCTGCAGCACTGCGTGCTCAGCCAGTTGACGTGCACCCCAGGAAAGCCCATAACGCCCTAGCACGCACCTCTCTCCTCCGAGATGATCTGAACGAGCTCATAGTCTTCAGGTCGGTCCCCATCCAAGTTGTGTTTGGCCATGGCCTTGCGAATAACGACTGGGGTCTTATCCTGGCTCGTCACCTGCGAGTGCAGAGCATTATTAATCTGGGGGGCGCACAACACTCCAAAGCCTCCCACTGCATCTCCTCCCAAGATGCCCCATGCCCGTGTCTGAGGGGCGTGACCCCCCTTCCCTGGTGTCACCGCGCGTGCCCCGTGCTAACCAGGATGCTCTTGTACATGTTGCCGTTGTCTACAGCCAGGCTGACGCGGATGATGCAGCAGTCGTCGACCTGCTGGTTGTAGAGAGGCAGCGAGAGGGAGGAGTAGCTGGAAATGCCAGAGACCGAGCGCTTGTGGGTGCGAGAGGCCGTCACCGGCGTGGAGGAGACGGAAGAGGATGAGGCACTGCTGGAACCCGAGCCGATGCCCGACGTGTCCAGGGAGGAGAGGGAAGTGGATTCCCAGAACTGGAGGGCAGGGAGGAGAGGGGATGCGGAGGACACAGTGGTTTTAGCTTCTCCGTCGGCCACAGACGGGGCGTACCAGCGCTGGGGGAGGGAGGCCAGAGGGATCTCACTGACCTGTGACAATGGGGACCGACACGACTACAGCCACTGGAGGCACGAGAGCCTTGCCGTGCTGCCAGAGCAGCAAAGGGCAGGGGCCTCCCTAGCCCCAGTGGGTCAGAAACAGCCCCTGGGACCCCCACCTGCTCCCCCCCGGCACCAGAGGCAGACCCCGCATCTGCCTCTGGAGGCCTGGACCCCACAAGCTGCCCCGTACCTTCTTCTCCTGGCAATCGGGGGACTCGGGAATGAAGCTGATGTTGATCTCCTCCACATCGGAGCTGCTGGAGCCAGCGGAGGTGACACTCACTGAGTCGGTGGCGTCCCCGCTGCACAGGTACTGCCCGCATTTGAGCTGGTCGAAGGATTTTGAGTGGGAGCTGCCGCTGGCACAGGGCTCGGTGCTCGGAGGCTGCCGGCTGCCAGGAGAGACGTGGGGCCAGTGAGAAGGGAGCAGAGTGTTTGGCTCAGCTAGAGTCACCCTGTGCTCCCACCTCCATCCAGCTCCTGCTGGGGATGAGCCTACTCACTCGCTCCACCGCTTGATGATGCCCGTGTTTTTCTTCGCCTTCAATGTGTTGCTGGCTGACTCCGACAGCGGCTCGATCTCACACGACAGCCCATAGCTGGGAGCAGAGAGATGAGAGTGAGAGCTCTCAGTGCTGCCATGACCACAGCAAGCACCATGCCAGCAGGGTGAGGGAGAGCAGGGAGCGGAGCACGAGGCAGCTGCTGCTCAGCAGCCAGAGGAGATGAACGGTAAGACCTCCTGCTGCTCTGGTGGCAGAGGCACAGCCCCAGACCCCACTCGCACTCACCTCTCAGCTTCACTGAGCCGCTCCAGGCTATGGAACCACTCCACAAATTGGTCCTCCCGCGTGAAGCTGTAGTTGTTGCAGGCTGACTGAAGCAGCTTGATCTGGGCAATGACTTCAAATTCCTGCAGCGAACAGAGGCCACGAGACCAGAGCTGTTTTCCAGCCCACTGCACAAACAACCCAGCCCCGCAGACAGAGGCAGATATGAATGACTAGAACCCTCCTCCCAAAAAACAGAGAAGGATCAACCTCAGAGTGACTGGCAAAGCCTGAGCTTGCACCACACAAGCCCAGCTCCCTCCACCAAAGCTCTCACCTTCCTTCTCTTCTCAAAGTTGATCAGCCCGCCCTGGAAAAGAAGTAGCCGAATGTCAGTGTGGAGCAGGCAGGAAAATATTGCTCCTGTACCTCCCTGTCCCCCAGCATTCCTACTAAGGGGCAGCACAGCCCATGATCTGGTGGGTCTTTTCCAACCTGGTGATTCTATGATTCTATAATTCTATGATTTCCATGGGCTGACAGAAGGGGGTGCGCAAGGTGCCGTATCGGACACCGGACACGTGGGGTGCAGTGCTGGACACTGGACACACGAGGGACCAGCCCTCCATTTATCAGCCCAGGCTCTGCAGAGAAAGGAGAGGAAGCAGAACATAAAGAAGGAGGTACATACATCCAGGAAATCCTTCATGGCGGTGTCAAGCATGACCAGGTCTGTGAGGAAGGTGCCAAGATAAGGAATGGTGCCCTGCATCACGCCCTGTGGGGACAGAAGGGACAACAGGGTCAGCAAACAGCAGGGACCAGCCTGGACAGGGGTCACAAGGGCAGCTGTGCCAGACTCACCATCTCACGCTGCTGCTGCTGCCGCTTCTGAGCCCTCTTCGGGTTGATCTCCAAGGTGGCAAATTTGGATGTGCCCTCCTGGATGGTGGCGAGAGGTGAGGATCAGTGCAAGGGTGAAACTGCTCTAAGAGATGAGCTAAAATTCACCCCTGTTTTGATTGGTAGAACAACAACAAGAGGGATGAAGGGAAGAGGAGGAAATCGCAGCTGAGCTTTTTCATGGCTCACAGGGAGGAGAGGCTTAGTGAATAGGAACCGCTGCTGCCATTTCCAGCTCTGTATAAATAGCGCCTCAATGGGATGTTTTGTTCCCTTTTGCATTTTGTGTCCTCTCAGTCCCCAAACCAGAGCGAAGCTGGGAAGCTGCAGAGAGGCTCCACAGGGAAGGACACTTTTGCTGCAACCTTTCACAAACCCTACAAAACCCCACCAGAAATCAAGAGGATTTGCACTGAGCTGTTAATGCAGCTGCCTCTAGGGACAAGCCATCCCCTGGTACACTGGATCCTACCCCACTGCTTATTGCTGAATCGCCCTGCAATTTCCAGGCAATGAGGACTTTTGGGTGGAGATGCAAAAAGCCCAGCATAGTCCCAAACCCCTGCCTGCTCCTCAGACTCAGCAGACCCTGACTGCACCCACGCCTGCAACCCTGGCAGCACTGCCAGGGCCTTAGTCTGGTGGCTGGAGCATCGCGGAAACTTCTGCCAGGATCAGCTCAAACTCCTTGCCAGAGACAGGGCAACACAGGCACCGATTCCCCATACCTTGATGAGAAGCTCCCGGCTTAGCGAGTGGTTGTTTTCATCAGAGAAGATCTCGGAGAGCTCGTGGAAAGTGCGGAAGCTCTCCCTGCTCAGCAAAAAACACAAGGAGAAGTCAGCAATGGTGCCAACCTGAGGTGTCCTCCTTGGGCTCTTCTGCTCACCCCAAGTACCCCACCATGCTCACAGCAATAGCAGGACCTTGCTGTTTGGGTGCTGTTCCAGGGTGTCTTGCATGGAAAGGAGGAGGTGGTAATGGGGCTTTTATTTCCTCACCCTCCTTAGGTCCCTAACACATTACACTGGTCCCTGGGTTTTAAGCACACTCCCAAGAGGCAACGCTGGAGCTGAGATGGTCCCATCTAGACATTCAAGGGCCACAGCCACAGCACAACCTCCCTTCTGAAACCTCCCTTTGGTTGCAGAAGCCCAGCAGGCACTGCTTACCGTAGGACCTCATCCCAGGTCTTCTTCAGCCGGTGAACAGCGTTGCACTGCAGAGCCGAGAGGATGGCTCGGAGGGAGGAGAAGTTCTTCAGGATGCGGCACTCCTGGGGGCAGACAAGGAGATGACAGGACTAAAGAAAGCCCAGGGATGTGCTGGGATTCACACACCACCACAAAACCTCAGTCCCCCCCGCAACCCCAACACCCCAACCCCCCACCCGCTCCCACCACGATCCACCCGCTCCACCACTTTAGCCCTCTGCTGCGGCTTCAGGGACCGGTCTCCAAGACATGTGGCGATGACACAGTTGGCCACGCTGTTGAACTGCGAGACTGTGGCGCGGATGGTGGGTGCCAGGTGCTCTTTGCCCTTCTTGTCTCGCTGGGACCAGATGCAGCCCAGGCAGTGGTAAGGCACCACTTTCTTAAATAGCTCCTGGAAGACAAAGGGATGGAAACAGGTCTCTTTGGGGTCTCCCTGGGAAAAGAAGAGGCCAGAAGGAAAAATGTAGAGCAGCGGGCAGAGCACCATCGACCTGGCTGTTGAATGAATACTCACAGCATCCATCAGCGTGAACTGTTCTGCCACCATCTCTGGGGAGAAGGAGAGGAAATCCGGCTTCCCCTCCCCGACCCCATTCTCCTCCACCAGCTGGAAGGTGCAGCCGCCATGGTCCACAGCTGCAAGAGAGGGGGTGACGCTGAGCACCTCAGCACTGCCACGAGCCGGAGCCCACGCCGACCCATGCCAGCCCTCCGTGGGCACCCATATCCCACCTCCCAGGCTCTTCATTCCCACCCAGCTTCACACCTTGAGAAATGAGTCTCAGATAAAAGGACAGACATTTTAAACCTGGACACAAGTGTCTGCAGAGGATTAAAGGCAGATAAGCTAATCCATTTAGAAATCCCACTTCTAGTTCAGATAGATTAGCTTCCCGGTGTACCTTCATGTAAAACCAGGCAGAGCTTATGGGGCTTCAACCATGTGGCAAGACCCAAGGTTCTGGAGACCCTCGGTGCCAACCGGTAGCACTCTATCCACCTGCAGCCCCAAACACCCCCCCTCAAGCAGGGAAAGGACCCACCTTCCACCTCGGACTCGCTTTGCTCTTGCTGCTGGAACTGGGCAAGCAGGATGCGGGCTCGGCGCTCCAGGTCCGAGCCAGGAATGTTGTGGCGCACGTAGGAGATGAGCTGCTTGAGGCAGGCGAAGTCCGGGGGCTTGCGGAAATCCTCTGAGTACTGGTCCAGCCAGGCACCCAGGATGGAGGAGATCGTACTGCAGGGAGGGGGGAAACAAGCAAACCTGCATGAGAATTGGGTGCCAGGAGAAACCTATGTGTAACCCTAGGAGCAGCGGGAGCACCCCTAGGACATCACATGCCTTTGTACAAGAACCAAAGAGCTGCCACCACAGCCACATATCTTGCTCACCCATAGCGCAGTCACACTTACTTTTTCAGCTCCATCCTCTCGTCCACAGCGTGTCTGGCATGGTCCCCGTTCGCCTGCATGTGGAGTTTGCCATACCTGGTGGGGCACAGCGAGGAGGCAGTGAGCATTGTGGACTCAGCCGTGTCTCACTGCTGCCTCTTCTCCCTCCCCATAACCCCTAGCTCTGCCATGGGGTGAGGATAAACCTCCCATGCACTGTCCCACTCCTCCCGGTCTGCCACAGCCCCTGCATGATGGGAAGAGGGAAGCAGTCAGCACTGCCACCTCACAACCAGGTACCAGCTGGAAGGGCTCCAGCTCACTGGGAAATTGTGTCCTCCTTGCCTTGATCCAAAACCTTCCTGCTGATGGGTTGCGAGAGGCCCACCCTTCAAGGCATGGCAGTGGAAGATGCTGTGGCTCTCCTGGCCAAGGAGGCTCAAACACTGGCCGTCCCAGCTGCATTTTGGGGCTCAGGGCACCCTCACCTGTTAAGCAGCAGGTCCAGCACTTGCTTCGTGGTGGCGAAGGCTCGGTAAGTGCACAGAAAGATGGTGACGTAGGTGGAGTCATTGCCCTTGAAGGCTGAGACCAGGTACTCCACCAGCTTCTCCAAGGTCCCAGCTTTTATTGTCCGCACCTTACACGTCTCGTAGAGGTTTAAGGCTGACTCATTCTCAAACTGCTGGGACAAGAGCAGAAGTCAGTGGGCTGGATAAGGACAGATATGTTCAAGCATGATGCAGTCCCAGCAGCTTCGCAAGCTGCTTTTGGGTCTAGGCTGGGATCACAGATGCCTACAGAGACTGGGGCTCTCGTGATCGGCCTGGGGAAAGAGAAGTTGGGTCTCCTCTGACACCAAATACCAGGAACTTAGCTGAGAAGACTTGAGTATTTGGGAAATTCCAGGAAAAGCCTCAAGGTTGCTGAAATCCACATGCAAATCAAGACTGCCCTGTTTTGCAAAATGGGGTTTCGCATTGTTTCCCCCATGCCCCTTGCTGCAGGGCAGAGGCCAGCGGGTGCTCCCATGCCCCTGCTCCCAAATAAACATATGATTCCCAGATAAGGCTTGGGAGGAACCCCCTGGACAGGAGCCTATGGCAAGCAAGAAGAGGGCAGGACATGGGCTGGTATTGACTCTGTCAAGCCCTGACATCAGGTCACTGTCTCTCTGGCAGGGAAATATCTGAAAACGCCCCGCAGCAGGAGGTTGGCAGAGCCCCCAGCTTACCCCCAGCCATCGCTGCCCTTTGTTGGCCGTGTGATGGAGCTGCACTTTCCGGAGCGATATGCTGTAGATCACACCATCCTCCAGCTCTTCTCCGATCTCCTGTGTGGAGCTCTGCACGGGAGAACAAGATACACTGTGAGATAAGGAGGGCAAAGCGTGACAGAGATGCTCTTGGGGGCTCATCAGGCACCTCAGCAAGCCAAAGGCAACAGCTGGCAGGCAGGGAGAGACTCCCTTGCTTGCTCAAAAATGCAAACCCAGCGACACCAGTCTTCTTGGCCAGCTTAACCCTGGGCCCACCTGAGCCTACGCACAGCAGAGCCAAGACTTTAGGACACTGCTCTCGGTCTGTTCTGTGTCTCTGCATCTCAGACCTTCTGCAAACCGAGGTGGCATCAGTGCCAGACAAAGCGTGGACCCCTCAGCAGGCAGCGAGAAGGGTGGGTGGCAGCAAACCCCATACCCAGCCCGGCTGCTTCCCCCTCCCCAGGTTTTCACCTTTTTTGTAAGGCAACACTGCCGCCCAGTCTGACCGTAATCTCAATAATCTGCCCCTGTGGGAACTGAGCACCCTGGCTGCTTTTGGTAATAAATAATGACCATGAAACCAAGCTGCCCACCAGCTTTGGCAGTGCTGGCCATGCACACGGGGCAGAAATCCAAGCAGGGAGCTCAAAGCTGCAGGGAAACCTCAGGGAGCAGCACCAGGGTGGGTTTGGTCACAGCCAGGACAGGTCCTTGCAACCCTGAGGACAGGCACCTCTGTCCCACAGCCTGAACCAGCTCTGAAGGTCACATTTCTGCTCTAGGGAGATGGAGACCACCTAAAATTTGGTGAGGAAAGAGGGGATGCTTCTTGGGGTAGGTCCCCAGCTTTCCCACCCCCATGTACCAGTGTGGGGTTCAGCAGTGGCTCCAGCCCCACAAGGATAATTCAGTTCCCCCCTCCTCCTCCTCTCTCACCACACTCTGCTGAGTCAGTGCCTCTCTTAAGAGGATTTATTCAGATCCTTTTAAACCCTGAGGGGATCTCCTCCGCCCTCCATCTCCCATGCCAAATAGTGGGACACGGTGTAACATGCAGCAAAACCCACTGCTCAGCAGATGGGGAAGATGCCCCAAAGCAACAAAACCTCTAAGCAATGGCACTAACACAGGACTCGCTGAGGAAGAAGCTGGGATGCCCCAGAAGCATCCCTGCTCCTTGCAAGAAATCCTCGTCCCACACTGCTCCCTAGAAACACAGGAATGGTTGTACCCAGCCCTCGGCTTCAGATGCTGCTGCACATTAAGAGCAGAAACTATTGAACATGACTCTGAGCTGATGTGTCAAACCTGTACCTAACATATTTTTTAACCCTCATCCTTCATCACCATCATCACAGCAGCGGTCACTGCGCCGTTATCACACCCTGCTCAAGTCCAGGGCTTGTTATTAGCAAGGAATTAAGGCAAGGGATCACGGCCAAATCAAAAAGCAAGGGGAAAACTTTAAAAAGCCTCTCATTCATGGTTGTAATGAATGAGGACAGAGAATCCCCCCAGGCAGGGTTACTGGACTTCTTCCTCGCTTTCTGCTGAACCTGCTCTTCTCATTTCGTGCCAGGCTAAGAGCTTGGGCCTGCTGAAGCTCGAAGGGTTGTGAGGCTTCTGCTGTGGTTCTGCTAAAGCCTTGTGTCCACTCTAGGCCAGCCACCTGCAGTAATGGACTCAAGTTAGAGTCCAAGTCAGTCATCATCCACCTATAAATGCTGTTTCCAACAAAAAGAAAGGAAAGCTGTGGGAACTCTTCCCAATTTGTCCAGAGAGACCATCAGACCCTGGTGCCCATGGTTATGCTGTCTTCCAGAAGCAAAAGCAGTAGATACAGCTTGAGCGCACAAGCCCACTGCCCAAGAAGCAGTGACAGGGAAGGGGAATCACTACCAATAGTGCTTCATATCAGCTCTCCGACCTCCTCCCAGTCCTTACCATCCAACCTGCAGATCAGCCCTACCCTGCCTATCATGCTGCTTTTGGGCTGGAGGAAACCTCTGGGTCCAGCAAGACCAGACTTCTGTGAAGTTTAATAAAGAGATTTGCCTGGGCGGTTGTAAACCCCAGACGCAAATATCAAGACAAATCAGATGCTTGTTGAAATGCAATTAAATTAATAATGAAATCAAATCATATGGGAGGAAAAAAAATGTGCCAGGATCAACCCATGAATCATTGGCAGCTGCTCTGCAACTACAGTGGAAAGTATTGCCATAAACGTGCTGAGGTTTACACTCTACTTCATGTCACATGCAGAGGATACACCCAATTTTCATGTACGTAGCAGCAAATTTCATTTCCTTCCCCTATTCAAGAGTGTTGGATTCATTCATTTTTTGCCTTGCTGACTTGGGTGATATCCTCCAAAGTTCCCCCTTTGCAAACCACACACAAAGTACGAAGCTTCCCAGCAGTCTCCAGCCAGGCTCAAGCCAAGAACCAGGCGAGCTGCTACACTGGTACATTTTAAAATTTGGCTATTTATATTCTGCGTGAGCTTCCTCTTTCCTACCACTGCTTCTCCAAGATGCTGATTGTGCATTCTGCACATGTTGGTTAAAAATCAACGAAGCAAAAAGCAGCAGCAGGATGGAGCCAGTGAAGTCCCACTCCAACACGTGCACCAGAAGCACGTTTCTCCCTTTGCAGATGAGACGTGGAGCAGGAGCAAGGCTGGGAGAGACACAAAACCTTGAACTGTGGCTTAAGTATGTGCTGGCCACCAAGAATCATAGAATAATTTGGGTTGGAAGGGACCTTAAAGATCATCCAGTTCCAACCCCCTGCCATGGGCACGGACATTTCAAAGCCCCATCCAAGCTGGCCTTGAACACCTCCAGGGATGGGGCAGCCAGCACTTCTCTGGGCAACTTGTGCCAGAGCCTCACCACCCTCACGGTGAAGAAATTCCTCCTTATGTCTAATTTAAAGAGAACTCTGCAATCCCAAGTTTGGCACTCACACCAGTTCCCTCCAGGACTTCAAGCTAGTCAACCAAAGGCAAACACCTTCAAAATGGTCCCTATAAAGCTTTGTCAGTGCTGGGAAAAATTACTGCAACAGCTACTGCTCCCCGATGCCTGCTCGACACATCTGCTGGAGTTTCTGCCCCTAACAGCAGAAAAGAACATGAGTTGGGCCTCAACCAGCACAATGCAGCCCAGCACCTGCATGCAAACCCTTCTCCACCACAGGTTCAACTTCAGTAACTGAGCACTGCACCGTGGCAGAGATACAGGTGAACATCCCTTCTGCTTAGTGCACCACGCTGGTAGAACAGACACAGCCAACGGGCCCAGATAGCACTTTATGCAGCTGCAACAAGATTCAGCAAAGGTTTTCCGTGAAAGCACTAACTTTGAGCACATTGGAGGTTACAGCGTTTGCACCTTCCAGCAAACTCCTACGGAAGGGACTCAGCACCCCAGAAAAAGAGATCCAATGCATTTCAAGATGGGCACCAAAAAAGGGAAGACATCAAAAACGAACGCTTGAGCATGATTTCTCCTGCTCAGTGTGCAATCCTGCTCCTTTTTGTAGAGCAGGAAAAGGGCCTCTTGATGGAAGGGCACAAGGGAAAACCACATGTTTAACTCAGGGCTATCAGACACCCAATTCTGCAGTCGTAGGCTTTTGCAAAAGCTGCCATAAGTGAACTCAGCAGGAGTTCATCCCCTGAAATATGAAACTGGAGGTCCGCACCAGATGGCTTGCCTGGTGTGAGACCGCCTCTTCCAACTGCAGATAGACCCAGGCTGCGCGAGCAACAGCGAGCTCCCCAGCTCCCCACCAGAGTTCAAAGTGGTGGTGACTACACCGGGGAGGAATTCCTGCTCCGTGCAATAAACTCTTCTGCTCTCTGGTGAATGTTCTAGTACACGGCACGGTGTCAAAGCCCACGTCTTCACACGGAGGTTTAATAACGAGCTCTAAGACGTTGCCAGAGTTTGCAAGCTTGGAGGAAGGGCTGTGGTGTGAGGGACCCTCACAGGAGCAAGGCAGAGAGAAGCAGGGAATCTGCCTTCCCCTCTTCTCGACGGCTGGAGGGAAGGGAAAATGCAAAAGCCAAACAGCAAAGCAAAACATTGGCTAAGAATCTGCATTTTAGAAAGTGTTTGAGATGAGTCATAAAGGTGGGTTTAGTAAGACAGGAGCAAAGTACAGGATTAAGTGTCAGCACGACAGCATCCCAGCACGTTACACACAGACAATTATCCAACAATTACCAGGTCTTAAGAGCTCTGGTCCCATGTGCCCCTGGGTTAGCGCACTGGCCTCCAAAGACACAAAATAATGAACTGTTATTGGAAAAAGGTATTAATTTCAGCACACGTGGAAGAGGCAAAACCGCTTAAAGTGATTTTACTGATACTCCCCGGACAACAGCTGGTTTAAAGATCAAGACGTTCAGGTTACTCTGTTCCCTTTCAGCTGGGCTACACAAAATGCCTGTTCTACACACAGGTATAACACAGCACTGAGTATCATAGAATTGTTAATGTTGGAAAAGACCTCCCAGATCACCAAATCCAACCACCAGCACAACCCCACCATGCCTACTAAACCATGTCCCAAAGTGCCACATCTACATGTTTTTTGAACCCCTCCAGGGACTGGGACTCCACCACTGCCCTGGGAAGCCCCTGCCAGTGCTTTACCGCTCCTTCGGTAAAGACATTTTTTTCTAATATCCAATCTAAACCTCACCTGGTGCAACTTGAGGCCATTTCCTCTCATCCTATCCCTTGTTACTTGGTTGGAGAGACCAACACCCGCTTCACTACAACCTCCTTTCAGGGAGCTGTAGAGGGCAATGAGGTCTCCCTTCAGCCTCCCCATCTCCAGGCTAAACACCCCCAGTTCCCTCAGCTGTTCTTTAGAAGTCTTGTGCTCCAGACCCTTCACCAGCCTCACTGCCCAAACCCAAACCCAGTATTTAAGGTCTTTGTGTTGTGATTTCAAAGGGCTGCTGCTACCAGCTAACCCCACCCCTGGGAACCAGGAACCTATGCTTGCTGGGAATTAACGGTCTCGCTGGCTAATGAGACAAGAAAAGGCAGAGCTGAGCCTTGGAGACATCACCGGGAGTTTCTACTTGAAGCTCTGCGTTTGCACAAGTTTGAAAGGACTTGATGAAAGCTGGTAAATCCAGAAACAGAAAGTGGGGGTTTGGTCCCAAAACAATCCCTTGTCACTAGTGAGGGGAAATGGGACTTCCCAGAAATGAAAGAAATGGGCTCCACCAAGGACCACGTTCTCCACAGTTGACACAAGCCCCAAGTTAACTTCCGTTTCACTCCCAGGAGCAACCTGCAAACCCATGCAATGAACAACAGCAAATTTGGGGCCTCTTATGTAAACCGGAACATACGTCATTATGTAAAAGGAAATAGGAAAAAAAGCCGCCCCCTTCTAGGGAAAGGAAAACTGCAGTTCCGTGAACCAAAGATAAAGACCGCAAAAGCAGAAGTACCCACTGTCCTAGGCATCCAAACTAAGCTCACACAGCACAACACCCTTCCTCACGGGGACTTCCAAGCAGAAAGCCCCATGGTGGATGTTCCCCTGTGGCTCTGCTGGTTGGGATTGCTCCTCACATTCATTGACAGCTTCCCTCCTGCAGCTGCGCTCAGGAAAGCTTCAGAGACTACCCAAAACTGATGAGGTAGCTGCCAAATAACCCCTGTGTTCGGGGAAAGGAGAGGGGCCCTGTGCTGGTGCCCACCCCGGTGACCCACCGCATTTACTTTGGATTATCAGCCCCACTGAGGGCTCCCTAACGCGAGCCCAGTGATGACCATGGGAGCACTGGGGTACAATGGCTCTTTCCAGCCAATGCTGGCCTCGGGCAAGTTGATCTCCTGCTGCCTCCTTTGGCCCTGAGCTGTGTTCCCACTGCCACGGACGGCGCTCAGGTTTCCCACTATGGTTCTGCCTTGGGCACTGCTCCCCGTGCAGAGATGTGAGGCAGATGGGCACCATTCCTGTGGGTTTTCAGCACTCTCTGCTTTCTTCCCTACCTGCTATGAGCTGCTTCATCCAGGACTGGTTCCAACAGCCCATTAAAACACAAAGGGGGAAACGGGAAAAGAACAGAAAAAGGCTCAGAAGCTAAAATTAAACCCTTGATGAAAAGGGGATGTTTTTGCCAGGACACCAAGACGCAGCTGAGAGCCTGTTCTCACCCTGCTAGGCTCCACAGGCAGGCTTTCCTGACACCGTTAGCCCCGCTTTTGCTCTCCTTCAGGTGTTTCAGCAGGAAGAGCTGTACCCAATGCCCATGGGGAACAACCCCAGGGCCAGGCATCGCCCAGCACCATGTGCTCGCAGAGAGCAGAGGGAAAGGGGCACATCGCCCCGCATCTGCCCCTCATGGGGATTTTACTCCTCCTCCCTCAGAGTCTGGGGCTGCCTGAGACTGATAGCAGGTCTGATCCTGCATCCGCAACCCCGAGGAGTTGGAGGCAATGTCCAAAGGCAGCCTCCTCCACCCTTGTGGCTTAGGAAGAAGAGAAGCAGCAGCCGACAGATCGGTTACAAAGGCATCTTGCGGCTCGCATGCAGTGAGTCAGTGGCTGGAGTGAGGATTAGGAGCTCAGCGTTCGGGTCCAGAAACGAGCCAGGGCAGATAGACAGGATTCCAACCCCATTTGCTTTTGGTTTGGTTTTAACTAAGAGCCTTCCCACATGTAAAGACTTTTTCATTCTTTTTATGGTTGGGAAATCAAGACCCAAAGACCTGCAAGGACACTCCGTGTCTACTCCATCCCCCAGCCTCCAAGGGGCAGGGTCAGGCCTCTGATGCAGGATTGATGCAGGTGCTGCAGGAGCAGCCTTGCTGGGGACATTCTCCCGGGAAAAACAAACTCCACCTGCAACTGGCAGTGCCAGCAAAGCCTGTTTAACTCCAAACCCTGTGTTTCTGACACCCAGCAGTATAGAAGACCACCGGCACCACCGCCTAGACCTTCGCATCCTATGGGAAAACACCAGCAAAGCGTGACTCCCCTTGTGTTTCCTACCAGGGGACGTGCTGGGAAGGGTTCCCTTCGCAGGCTGCTAAAGGTTAGAAGAAAACTGTGTGCAGCAGGTTTTGCTTCCTCTCTCAGTCAATGGAAAAAAGATCCCGCCGACACAGCAGTTCTAGCTCTTGCTCCACAGTCCTTAGCTTTGTGTTCGTGATCGCTTCGGCGTGCGTTTCGGCAGCATCCATGCTCAGCGCCAACGCCTACACAGAGTCGGGTTTGCAATGCGAGGGACGCAGCTGGCCCGTGCTTATAGAGCAACCGCTCCACTACAAACTCACTGAGAGCCCAGAGGGTAATTACTGGAAGTGAAACCAGAACGACGTGACTGGTGAAAACTGGTGGAGACAAAAAATTAATACATATTGCTCTGTAAGGGTAAATAAAGATCGAGCGGCTCACAGCAAGTCATTTCAGCTCAGAACAAATGTCTGTATCTCATCAAGATGGAACAGAAAGATCTGCAAGAAACATCACAAAACAAGTTCAAAAAATGATTATTTTTTGTGTGTATACAATAGCGCTTGTAAGCCACAGGTGACACGACTCTATAATGCCTTGTCCAAATACAAATTAAAACAGGACGTGTGTCCCAAAGAGTTCAAGCCTACCTGACCTCACGTTACTCTATTATTCTACGGCTGAAACACGGCCCCTTTGCACTGAGCGTGTTATTTCTGCGGCAGCAAGAACTGCCACATGTGTTTGGAATGGATGGCGATTAGGTTGGCATTTGGAGCTGACGTACCTTGAAATCAATTGGTATGCTCGCTCCTGAAATGTCAGTTATGTCTTAACACACGTTAACGAGAACACAAAGACTTGTTTGCTGTTGCAACTCCAGGGCAATGCTTGTCCTTTGCACGTATCAGCATCTGCAAGCTACTGAGTTCATCCACCTGAATGTCAAACCTTCACATTCTGAGAGACACAAAGCCTTGAAGAAATATTCTCTCGCTCTCGGCTCCGAGCCCAGGTGCCAAAAAATTAATTTTAACAATTATCAGCTGCTCTGAAATCAGCTTCTTCCATCATGCCTCCCCCTCGCCTGGGCATGTACATGACCCACGTGGATGGAGCGCACAGCCGGGTACACCTGCAGCTCAAGCAAGGGACTCAGAAAGGGCAACGCAACAGTGACGGCTCCAGCAACTGCCAGGTGCAAAACATCACCCAGACCAAAGTGGAGGCTTTCAGCTCTTCATGCCATCCCCCCAGTCCCACGCCAGTACTCCCAGCGAGTTGCACCACACACCATTCCCCAACAGCCTGGATATGCTGTAAATATGTAGTAACTCACCTGCTGTAGCTTACAGAGGGAAAAGAAAGCACGGTCCTATCTTTCTGTAATTTTGAACGTGGATGGAGTGGGTGAACAAATTGGAAGCTGTCCAAAAGCCACGGCCCTGTCTGACTGCAGTATGGCTTACGGTAACTGCACCATCCCCCTTTGTTTCAATTTGAACAAGGTTAATTTTGATTTCGCTCAGAGACATCCTTAGCTGAGATAAACTGAACCAAAATTAGCCCTCGTGAAATAAATGTGTCCACCCATGTGTTTTCATTGCCTTATGTCAACTTACGTTCTCTCCATTAAAGCTGCTGCAACTCAAGTATGGGCAGAGCTGACAAGCCCAGACCTCTGGAGCTCCCCTCCCCACAATCCTATCACCCCAGCCTGGGGGGGCTCCGGTTGCCTCCAGCCCACCCTGACCCCGGAGCAGGGCAGGTTCGGGTGCTCTCCCAGCCCAGTTCAATGCCACCACTGTGCTTCTCGGGGCCGGAGAGGGGTTCACCATGCCAGTGACACAAGAACGGCTTTGCTGGATGGCTCTCTCTTTGTGTTCATGCCTGCATCAGGGTGACCCAGTAAACAGCTGAAGCAGAGAAAATGCAGGAACAATCCAGTGTAGGGAGGCAGCGAGGGGCTGCTGGTGAAAGAACGGGAGGAATAAATGCAAGCCTTTGTTCTCCGGCCGTGCCCCTCGCACCCGACTCCCACCCCGGCCAGGATGACGTAGGACGCCTCCATTTGCTGCCGGCGTGCTTCCCAGTCTGCCCTGCACAGAGGTCCAGGCTGAGATAGTCTTGTTCCAACCTCCTCCTGACACCCACAGCCCCAGCGTGTCCCACTGCATCCCAGCTGCGGGTCCCTTTGCTCTAGGAGTGCTGATGCGGGCTGATCCAGGAGAGATTCTCCTCTTGGGACAGTCCTCCCCTACTTGTTCCCCTCCCTGGGGTGCCTGTGGGAAGTTAGAAGGGAGAAGAACAAGCACTTTTGCTGTGCAATCAAGAAAATCTCACCTTCAGAGCATTACTTAAATAGGTGTCAACAAGGCAGTAGGTGGTACATAAGCAGAGACAGAGGCAGGAATCAACAAGCTGACACCTGGGGGCCCTGTGATCAGGATGCTCAGTCAACTAAGTCTGATTTCCACAGCTAAAGCAACTGAGAGCTTAAGTTTAATTGGCACCTTTGGGGAGAAAATGACTGAAAAAAAACAGCATTAAAAAAAATATAGCTGCTGTCAACTGCCTGAACACGCCGGGAGCCCAAGCACTGAGGTTTGGACCTGAGCCCTGCCCTGAGCGCTGGGTGTGCCAGATCCAGAGGGTGGAGAGCGGCTGCGGTACGAGAAACATGAGTGCCCAGGCAGGGAGATGAGATGAATTCACTCCCCAGATTGTCACTTGTAAGTGCAGGTCCTGCTGTGGACCATGGCTGAGGATCAGCCAGAGCAAGACATGCAGGCAGCCAACCCCCCATCAAGTGTTAACCAAACCTGGGTGAGAGCAGGCAGCTTCACGCAGGGCTGCTCTGTTCTCACCTACCCTGATGCAGCACAGACTTTCAGATTATGTTTTCTCCCGACCTTTAAAACAGAGCCGCTTTCCAGCGATGGCTGATGACGAAGGTGTACCAGCATCTGCAGCAGCACCTGCATCTGTTCGGGGACACTGGGATTTCAAGTCAGTGCTGGGTCACCACAGGCATTCGCAGGCAAGCATTCCCTCCTGTTACAAGAGCTCTTCCATGGCAGGTAAAACACCAGACCAGTAAGCCTGCTCCTCCTGGCCACAGGACTTGGGTGAGCCAGTACAGGCATGCTCCCACTCCGACTCGTCTGTTCCTGCCACCCTGCCTCGTTCATCTGCTGGGATTATCAGCTGCACATGAGCATCCCTGCAGCTCGCCCTCCCATTTAAAATGGGGAACAAATACTGGGATACCAAAAAAGCTGATATGCTCAACAACCATGGGGCAAAACCAGTGTGAAGGGGGCAGGAGGTGCCCACCTTCCTTCCCTGGATCCTTTCATTTGACGTTGCCTGGACTAAGACAGGTCAAGTCTCAAACAGCCCCATCTTTCCAGAGCTGAAGAACATGCTGA
Organism: Phaenicophaeus curvirostris; assembly: GCF_032191515.1. Lineage (NCBI taxonomy): Eukaryota > Metazoa > Chordata > Aves > Cuculiformes > Cuculidae > Phaenicophaeus > Phaenicophaeus curvirostris. Next base: position 8,923,750 of record NC_091411.1, read on the forward strand.
ATGAGAACTAAGAGAATGATGGAGTTTGCAGGATTCCCTCCCCCCACAAGAAGCACCTCAAGGAATTAGTGTTTGTTATGACACTGGCATGAGTCATAGCTACGCTCTGAGTCACCCCCAGTGCACGCCGAGGCAGGGACCAGGCGGGCCTGTCTTAATGCCAGTTCTCACTATCGCAACCAGGACTGAATCTAGTAAACCGCATTGTCTAGAAACCCAGCAGTCACAATGACAGTCACAGCAACGGGCACTGTCACATTACTCATAACGGGGATCCAGCCAAAGGGTTCCAACAGCAAAAGTGCAGCTGCGACCAAATATCCCTTAAAAAAAAATAAATAATCAAAAGCAAACAAACAGCAACATTTAAAGAAATGCTGGGCTGCTTTAAGATGATAAACGAAGCTGAACATTAGCCTTGGTTTGGAAAGTCTGCAGTGATACTTGGGGTTGCAGGATGGGAGGAATGGGGGTGATACCACCAGTCCCAGTTAACGTCCCCCATGTCCTTCAGTGCTCACAGCTCACCAGCTTCACAGTGAAGATGCACAGAGCCAGACCTCGCCGGCAGCAGAATACCAGGTGAGCCTTTTAGGCAAGCGTCATTGAACAAAATCCCTGGGGTTCTGGCCTAAACTGGAAGGTGAGGTCCCAAACTCCCCGAGCACACCAAGGTGTGTGCTTCAGCATCCCTCTTCACTTCCCCCAGCTGAGTCGTGGCCCTGCCAGTTTTAGACAACACGCATCGCTTTGCCCAGCTCAGCTAAACGATGGTTTCCTGAAGTTAATTCCAACTCTAAGAAGCGAACCCAAACCAAACACATCATTTCGCAAACGAAAACGCCGGCTGGAGCAGGGAGCCCGGGGCAGGCTCTCAGCTTGCAAGTCTCCATGGAGACCCGACCACTGCAAAGAGCAGGGGAAGGTTGCGTGGTTTTGCTCCATCACATGAAAAGAAGCTCTGGTAATACGGGTAGCAAGCCCTTTGAAAAGCAGGTTTCCACACAGGCCCTCAGCTCAGCTGCTGTTTGTTAAAGTGCGGTTAGCAGAAAGAAAAGCCGCTCTAAAAATAATGTCTCAGCAGTCCAAATGAAGTTGCCTCCGATGAGTTTCCTCTCCAATCTGCTCTGTTTGCAAGTCAAACCAACTTTTTTCCTCTTCTGTCAGCTCTGAGGACTTGGTCGGTGCCTGGCAGTGGGAGCTCTGTCCTGTCTCCACCAACCCTGGGGTTCACCAGGTTGCTGCGTCCCTGCTGCACAGGCACCCAGCACCCATGTGCGGGGCGAGAAGATGCCCTCCCCTGTCCCAGGGGATTTCTGACAGCAGGGCTCATCAAAATACCAACTGTGTAATGACAACAAGCTCACTGCTGTCAAGCTATGCAAGCAAAACAAGGCACGCACGTGCCTCTGCGTGTGCTTAATCTCCACCGACGTTCAGCTGTCATGTAACTCCTGACCCCCAGGTATGTTACCCGTGGCGGTTATTTAACGTGAAAGCTCTGTACCGACGCAGCTGCAGGAATGGAACTGAAGACTTAATAGCATATTTGCATGACATCATAAAAACAAAACAAACAAAATCACACGGAAAGAGGCTGGGGTGTTAGGTGCTGTGGAACTGCCACTTCCTTGCACTGAAGATCGATGTTTGCTCGCTGCAGCCCACGTGATGGCCCAGCCCGTGTGGAGATTTCGGAAAGGACTTTCCTGTCGCCTCTGGGAGAGCTGTTCCTTGTTGTTAAAGGGAACACAAAAGCCATTCTGCAAACACCAGATTACACGTGAGCAAAGCTGCTCCTGTGCTAGCTCGCAGAGTATGCTGGAAGCAGGCTCACTGTGCAGCAACCTCGCACCTCTGCCTGGGCTCCAATCTCCTCCTTATGTCTCCATTCAAACAGACAACCTGCAAGGCAGAGTGCCTGGGAGCGGCTGGGATTGCTCCACACCGCAGCTCAGCACTCCCTTTTCCTAAGAACTCAGGAGCAACGTCCAAATACATCTTTATTGCACCTCTGAGAGGCAGGAGGGCCGGGGCTGCTGTGATGTGTGAGCCCCCACACAGGGGTAGGAATGAGACAAACCCACTACTGAAGCTGCCAAACAGCTCAAGTCTTCCTCTGCTGCCAGTTTTCCCAGGCAGGCATGCTCCATCCAGAGGCTGTGATGTAGTTTCAGCATGATGCTTGAACAGGTATTCCTGGGCTCCGAGTTCCTACTCCCAAAAGCCCTCACACTGGCCTCACCTTTCAGCCCACAGACACTTCTCGCTGCAGAATGAAGATCCCACAGACACTTCTCGCTGCAGAATGAAGGTCCCAGATCCCTGCAGCAAGCAACACACATTTTGGACAGGCCACGGATGCTGTCTTTGGGTCTAACCCCATGCCATGCACAATAACACCATGCGATGAACAAATTCATCTACGGAGGGTACAAATCCTATAACTCAACTCTTTCTCTCCAAGGCTCAAGTGATGTTCAAACTCTGACCCCCCTCATCCAGACCTCACAAGCGCCATCCCACTAAAGCAACACACAAACTCTGCCCTGCCACAAGCTGCGCTGGAGCCCCCGGGCCCCCCGCCAGCAGCTCAGCCAGCTTTGTATCCAAATCCTGCTCCTTAGCAACGGCATTTTTTCCCCTTGCTCTTGCTGGGTCTGTAGGAGATGAAGAAATATCTGAGAAATGAAACAACCCCGCTGCAAGTATGCATTTAAATAAAAGGAATGTGTCCACCTGAAAGCCGGTCACTAGGCAGCTCTAGAGATAACGGTGTTAGAGAAAGTACAAGCAAGGGATGCCCAGCCTTTAAATGTGGTGTAGAGTGACCTAAATAAGCTCTCTGCTCCCTTCAATTACACATCCCTCGGGGGACAGCTCGGCCGGCAATTAGCAGGCTGGAAATGGTGATGGAGGAGCTGCCAGCGGTGAAGCCCTTCCTATGGCCAGACCAACTCAGGTGGTCCCTAAAGGCGAGCCCTAAACCCCTGACCCTGCTAATGGGATGGTCACAGCCAACACCCCAGCTCTAAAGCAGCTGGTGTTGTCTGAGAGAGACTCACCCCAGCAGGCACAGCCAGCTTGGGGCATTTTCTGCTCATCACACCCCAAAGCCAGGCTAAGGGAAGCATGGAAATCCTCCAAGACTGTATTTAACCACCCCTGCCCAGCAATCCCACCCCAACAGCTACAGTGGTTTAGTGTTTGATAGGAATGGTTGGACTTGATGATCTGGTGCGTCTCTTCCAACCTGGTGATTCTATGAAAACAGAGGGTGGTAGCAGAGCAATAGTGTGATGTGGGGGGCTCTGAGCTGCAGCTCACACTCTGAGCTGCAGCACAATCTCCCATCTCCCTCATTGCAGGGAGCCCCAAGCAGCTAAGCCAAGGCACAGGAGTGGCCTTGGGGGGAGGCTTCCCATCCAGCCTACAGATAAAGAAAAAATTCAGTTTCCAGGACTGCCAGTCTGGCACTAAATCCACTTAAAACCTCACTGAGATCCCACTATCAGAGGGATTCCTACTCCTATGGAAACACAGCATGGCAGCCTCTGAGTAACACGATCCTCATAGAAACACATATAGGAGCCTCTCTCCAGCTTCTCCCTAACCATATCAAATATTGATACAAAAATCCCTCCCACTTCTGTTATTACCACCCTTGCAGCAGCCACCAACAATCAGTATCTCAGCCTGCTCGTGGCGGCTCCAAACCTTCCTGGAAGAGAGCCAGAAGGTAGGTCCCCATGCAAGAAATACCAACAGATGATGTTCATCTGGCAAATCGCAAGGGGCATATCAGGTTATGCCTGGGGGTGGAGAACAGGCTGGGAGAGAAGGATCTTCCGAAGGCACTATAGGAAGAAAATGGCTTTAAAAATGGCTTTTGCCCCTCCCTCGCCTCCTTTCCAGATGTAAAGAGCAAGCACTGACCTCCAAGGCATCTGAGCTGAGCAACTCAAGTTTTCAAGGATATGTTTAGCAACTGAAAATCTCCTAATTGTTCAGAAAACAAATAGAGCTAGAATAGCAAGAACACAAGGGTTTTTTATACGCCTCAGCCCAGCCACTTGTCTAGAGGTTTAGCAACATCAGCCTCGTGAAAGTTTCAGTCTGCGTCATTTGCAGTGGTGTTCATGACACGCTTGTACAGCAACGACCAAGAGGAGGGCCACCAAAATCACTTTGCAGCTGCCACTGGACAGGAAGAATCAAAGCTCGCTGATGATTTGGGATGGACTAGAACTGGAAAAGCCAAAGCAAAAGGTCTGCAAAGCTGCTCCGTTGAGCTCATGCTTGAGACAAGCAGTTTAGATTTCCCATTCCCTGTGGTTAAAATCGCGGCAAGAATACTTGGTAACACGTGGCCACGAGCCCTCGAGTAGGACCCCAAAGCGATGCCTGGGAGATCAATACGGTTGCTGCGGGATACAGGCAAAGGTCTGCCCTGCTGACATCTGCAGGAGTGGAAAACAAGATCCACATTCCCTGCAACCTGCCCCACAACTTTCAGGGATCCTCTATTCCAGGGATCCAGGGAGCAGCGGCAGCGCTACAGGGCGATCAACGCGGGTTAGCAAAACACGGAAGGTCTCCAGAGGGGTTCTTATTCAAATAATCTGCCTTCTCCTCCCAGCATGCATCATGCAGAGTAACTCTACCAGAGGATTATAACCACTCCAGGCTGCTGCCAGGTCAGTTGTCACAACACAAACTCATTTTCCTCCTTTCCCCAGCCGTCCGCTGTAACGCTGGCAAGCACAACACACCCAGCAGGGCTCAGTGTGCAGCGTGGAGGCCCTCACATAGGAACATGGTTGTACTCGATGATCTCAAAGGTCTTTTCCAACCAAATGATTCTATGAACATGCTAGAGGTTAGTGGTTCTCCAAGCATCTCATAGCTGCTCAGGAGGCAGTGGGTAACCATACGCCACTCTGGGATGCACCTTTTGTTGCCATCACTTGCTAATGGTTGGACTCGATGATCCGGTGGGTCTCTTCCAACCTGGTGATTCTATCATTCTATGATTCTATGACTCTAACGGGTGATACAGAGAAATGTGTCTGCAAGTTGTTCAGGGTAGGGAGGAAAGCCCATGCAATCAGATGCTGGGACTGTGCTCCAACTGTAGTGCAGCACAGACCCGCATCCAACCCAGAGCAGAAACCAGAGGAGGTCTGTCGGGCAGTCATCTCCCTCTGCTATGTTCAAGAGAGCAGGGGCTTGCCCAGTGCCAGCAAGGGCCACACAAAGCCACCCTCACAGCCCTAGTGACCCTTCTTTTGCAGCTCCCATTCCCCTAAAGGTTGCCAAACCCTCTCCGGAGCCTTCTCCGGTTGGGGTGCACGGGGGTTCACACACACCAGGCAGCCTCTCCCCTTGGGTGAGAAGGGCAGCACGCTGCATCATCCCCTCTTTTCCTCCCCACTCCTCTCCCTGCCAAAAGCGCGGCCCCTCGGCCTCCCGGAGCGCGGCGGGATGGAGAGGCTGGACTTCCTGCCAGGCATAATAAGAACCAGATGATGTACTCCAAACCATGTCAGTACACCCACCCCCAGGAGAGAGAGAGAGAGGCAGGGAGGGGAGAGGAGAGAAAATAAGATGGATGGAGCTTTCATGGACTTAGCAGAGCTGATGAGCTTCTGCCACCATGTCAGAGGTGAAGCGATACGGCCTGAGTCCGAATTTCCATCACAGGTTACGGGTCTGATGCTTTAACACTGGGAGAAGTCGCCATCCCCCTCTGACACGCTGGCTGTCCTGCCCGGATATCTGCACAGTAACTCAAAAGGGTTTAGTGGTGATTCTCCCCCCTTCACTGCCCTCCTCCAGCGGGAAGCTCCAGAGCAGAGAAGCACATCTGCAGCTGGCTCTAAATCCCAGCAAAGCCAGACCCGCTGACCCTTGCTGATATTAACTCCTGCACCACCAGCACACAGGGTTCAGACACTGCCGTGAACACCAAAACCTTCCTCCAGCTGAGCTTCTCCTAACACGCTGTTTGCTCAGAATCAATGACATTCCTGGCACGCCAAAGATGATCATCCATTACTAAAAAAAAATAGGCACAGCTCTGACTCAGATTATTTCAGATGCCTCCACACGCCACTGCCATCAACAACCCAATCAGGCTGAGACCTCCAGGGGACCAGTCCGACTCTGAGCCGCCCGAGGTCGAATCCAAAGAAGCACAAATATTTTGCATCCTCCAGAAAAATCCTCCCAATGCCCGTAACCTTCCCAGAGGAGACTTTTTGTGGTTTGGACAAGCCTGAAGCCTTTACAAGCATCTCAGATCTGAGCAGACTCCTGCCTCCAGCAGCCAGAGCCTCAAATAAAATATTAAAAGCCCCAGGTTTTAGCAATCTGCCCCCTTCCTTGGTTGTCTTGAGGGGGAAGAGTCTGGTTTCTTCCAGTAGAGTGCCTGGCAGCCTGCCTGCTGGTCAATGACATGCGAACACACACACAAAAAACCCTTGCAGGGGCACCCACTTATTAAATAAAATGAAACAGCACTACATGCAGCACACTGCCCACAGCCGGCCCCTGACCAAACCCCAGGCTGGCTTTAGCCAAGCAAGAACCCCAAGCTAGAGGGGCGCCCAACATGTGGGCAAAGGTGGAAGCAAGGACCCGGGCACCTACAGCAGGAGTCAGGGAAAAGAGAAATGGGCCCGAGGGTCAGCAGGGCTGAAGATCCTGCTTTCAAGAGGTCCTGAGCCTCCAAGACGATGCGGAATCTCTGTAGCGTAACTCTTGTGTTCAGAGGCAGAGAGAAGTGGGCACCCGGACTTGCTTCATGCTCTCACCGTGCTGAGTTCCCCCAACTCATTGCAGCAGTGATGCTTCCAGTCACCCCCCAAACCCTGCTTTAAGGAAACCCTGAGCCTCCAAGACGATAATGAAACCCTGACCCTGCTCGGGATTCTGTGTCCAGAGGCAGAGAGGGGTGTACTCTGATCTCACTGAGCTCCCCCAACCCATCACAGCAGCGATCACTCCCAAGACCCCAATTAGGGTCCAATGCAATCCTGAAACCCTGCATCGCAATCCTGTTGCCAGAGGTAGAGGAGCTCCCCCCTCAATTCATGAAAGCAGTGATGCCCCAAATCACCCCCAGGACCTCAATTAGGGTCCAATACTGAAACCTTGCATCGGAATCCTGTTTCCAGAGCAGAGAAGAACTCTCCCCCCAACTCATTGCAGCACTGATGCCCCAAATCACCTCCAAGACCCCAATTAGGGTCCAAGGCAATACTGAAACCCAGCATACGAATCCTGTTTCCAGAGGTAGAAGAGCTCCCCCCCAACTCATCAAAGCGGCGATACCCCTAACCACCCCCGAGACTCCCATTAGGGTCCAGTACTGCAACTCTGCACTGGAATTCTGTTTCCAGAGGCACAGAGGAGCTCTCCCTCAACTCATCAAAGCGGTGATGCCCCTAACCACCCCCAAGACTCCCATTAGGGTCCAACACTGCAACCCTGCATAGGAATCCTGTTTCCAGAGGCACAGAGGAGCTTCCCCCCCAACTCATTAAAGCAGTGATGCCTCTAATGACCCCCAAGGCCCCATATAGTGTCTAATACCGAAACCCTGCATCGGAATCCTGTTTCCAGAGGCACAGAGGAGCTCCCCCCCCAACTCATTAAAGCAGTGATGCCTCTAATGACCCCCAAGGCCCCATATAGTGTCTAATACTGCAACCCTGCACCGGAATCCTGTTTCCAGAGACAGAGCCCCCCCCCCCAGCTCCCGGCCGCATCGCCCCCCGCTCACCTCCAGCGGCGGCAGGTCGGGGTCGAGCTGGGTGAAGCTGTGCAGCACGACGGGGCTGCTCTCGCCGGCCACCTCCAGCCTGACGGCTCCCCAGAGCCCCCGGGCCCTCCGGCAGCCCTCGAACATCCTCTGCTGGGGGGCGGCATGGTGCGGGGGGGCCCGGCGGCGGCTCACCATGGGCAGGGCGGCCGCATCCCCCGCGCCGCGCCCCGCCAGCCCCGAGCGGGGAGGGACGGAGGGGGGGAGACAGGCGGCGATGGCTGCGAGGGTTCAAGAAGGAGCGCCTGGAAGCCGCGGCCACCTCCTCCCTCCCTCCTCCTCCTCCCCCTTCTCCGGCGGAGCGGTAGAAGCGAAGAGAAGCGTTTCCTCCCTCCGCCCGCCCCCGGGGCTGGAGCGGCTCGGCCCGGCCCCGCGGGAGGGACCGAGGGAGGGAGGCGATGGCGAGGGGCGTGGAGGGGTAGGATGAGGGGGAGCGGCTGTAAATGAGGTGGGGGAAAGATTTAGATTAGATCACGGAATCATAGAATAGGTTGGGTTGGGAAGGGACCTCAAAGCCCATCCAGTTCCAACCCCCGTGCCGTGGCTGGAGGTTTAACAAGGCCAAATGGCGGGTCCCGCGCTTGGGGCACAACAACCCTGAGCAGCTCCAGACTAGGAGAAGCCTGGCTGGAAACTGCCTGGAGGAGAGGGACCTGGGGGTGTTGGTTGACAGCGACTGAACGTGAGCCAGCAGTGGCCCAGGTGGCCAAGAAGGCCAATGGCATCTTGGCTTGGATCAGACACGGCGTGACCAGCAGGTCCAGGGAGGTTCTTCTCCCTCTGGACTCGGCACTGGTGAGACCGCTCCTCAAATCCTGTGTTCAGTTCTGGGCCCCTCACCACAAGAAGGATGTTGAGGCTCTGGAGCGAGTCCAGAGAAGAGCAACAAAGCTGGTGAGGGGGCTGGAGAACAGGCCTTATGAGGAGCGGCTGAGAGAGCTGGGGGTGTTTAGCCTGGAGAAGAGGAGGCTGAGGGGAGACCTCACTGCTCTCTGCAACTACCTGAAAGGAGGTTGTGGAGGGGAGGGAGCTGGGCTCTTCTCCCAAGGGACAGGGGAGGACAAGAGGGAACGGCCTCAAGCTCCGCCAGGGGAGGTTCCGGCTGGACATTAGGAAAAAATTCTTCACAGAAAGGGTGACTGGGCACTGGCAGAGGCTGCCCAGGGAGGGGGTTGAGTCACCTTCCCTGGAGGGGTTTAAGGGACGGGTGGATGAGGCGCTGAGGGACATGGTTTAGTATTTGATAGGAATGGTTGGACTTGATGATCCAATGGGTCTTTTCCAACCTGGTGATTCTATGATTCTATGGGAAGGGACATCCCACTAGCTCAGGTTGCTCCAAGCCCCATCCAACCTGGCTTGAACACCTCCAGGGATGGGGCAGCCTGGCTTCTCGGGGCAGCCTGTGCCCCCTCAGCCTCATCATGCAGAACTTCCCTCTAATATCACCCAGAAGGCCAACCGTGTCCTGGGCTGCATCCCAAGCAGCGTGGCCAGCAGGGCAAGGGGGGTGTTGCTGCCCCTCTGCTCCTCTCTTGGGAGACTTCATCTGCAGTATCATGCCCAGTTCTGGAATCCCCAATGTAAGAAGGAGATGGAGCTGTTGGAACGAGTCCAGAGGAGGCTACAAAGATCATCCAAGGGGTGGAGCACCTCCCATACGAGGACAGGCTGAGAGAGTTGGGGTTGTTCAGCCTGGAGAAGAGAAGGCTCCAAGGAGACCTTATAGCAACCTTCCAGTACCTGAAAGGGGCTACAAGAAAGCTGGAGAGGGACTGTTTACAAAGGTTTGTAGTGACAGGATGAGGGGGATTTATGCATTTAATCTAGTACATTAAAGTATTAACCTCTCCCCCTAAAAAAATCTATTAAATTCAAGTGCAAGCTGATTCAGAGGAAGGTGTCCAGGGGGGCTGGAACTCAATGAGCTTTAAGGTCCCTTCCAACCCAAACCATTTTATGGTTCTATTAACAGCACGTGGTTTTGCCTGAATAGACAAGTTTTATCTCACCACATGGGCTCAGCCCCTCGCCAGCAGCGCTGTGTGTGTGTGTGTGTGTGTGTTCAGAGCCCTTCCCTATCCACAGCTGGACTTTAAGGAGTGAACACGGTCACAGCCACTGCAGAGGGGGCCAGGCAGCATTCCCTGGGGAGATGAAGGGATGTGACTGAGGCCCCACAGAGTCGGAGCTGGGTCTGACCCCCTTTTCCCTGTGCCAGGGTCCCTGACCTGAAGCCAAAGGGGGAAGCAGGGACCCAGGCACCTACAGGGGCACTTGGGAAATGAGAAATGGGGACAGCTGGGCTGAAGATCCTGCTTTCAAGAGACCCTGAGCCTCCAAGACGATGCTGAAACTCTGCAACACGATTTTGTTTTCAGAGGCAAAGAGAAATGAGGAAAACTGTGGCTCATCGTTCCCCTGTGCTGAGCACAGCAGGCTCTCACCCTCCCCTGGCTCTGCCCCTTCCCTCCACATACTGCCGATAAACTGCATCACAGGGTTCAGGCAGTTGATGCTGACAACACCAAAACCCAGACTTTTATGCCTCAGCTCCCTGCACAGCTGAAATAACATCAGCCTCCCCAGGCCTTTCAGCCCGGTGGCTTTATTTCCAATGAGAACATGGAGCTGAGGCTCGCACGTCCAGCTCTGCCCAGGGCAACAGCAGCTCTGCCCAGGCAGGAAAGGATTGACAAAGCTGTCATGGGTGTGATATGCTTCAAATTTGAAAGTTTGCCAGGCAGGAGGATGAGCGGGGACAATGTGAGCTATTGTCCTGCTTATCTGGAGCCGCAGAGGGTCAAGGGGACTTCCTGGGATGCCCTGGGAAAGGGCACCCAGCCATGCACCAGGGCCTTGCACTGCCCAAGGCAGCCCTGTACCCTCAGGATGCTCTGTTGGGGATGATGCAGATTTTAACACTGCCTGAGCGCAGAGATGCAGCCCCAGTCTATGCCCAGGTCACCTCATGGTACTCATCAGGTCACCAGAGCTTTCTCTGCTGCAGAAAGGATGTGAGATGATGTCCTTAGACCTACCAGCGCATCACGCAAACCGTGCGATACTGCAAGATGTGCTATAAAAATGAGATCTGCGTGCATCGTTTCACTCCATACACACAGGAACCCAAGGCTGTACCCGGTGCTCTAGCAGAAATCAGTGTTGTCTTTCCAGGCTGTAGGGTCTTTGGGAGGGAGACGGGGTGCTTTCCTTCAGTGTTTATCGCTTAGGGCGGTGTAAGCACAGCCCACCACTGGAATCGCTTGGCACTGCTCAAGTGCACATAATAAATAACAGCACTACTCATTTTCAGCTGGCAAACCCCTTCAAAACCCTCCAGCTTCGTCTGACCTCTACAGAGATGCAGCTCTGTTTGATGAGCAATTTTCACTGGTCCCTTGGTTGACCACTAAAGATGGTTTCAGGGGAGAAACACTGCTGATAATGGATAATAAATAATATAAGGCAGGAAGGCAATTGCAAGGGTTTAAAAATAGCCAGCCAGTTTCCTTTCTCCTCTCCTGGGAACCCTTTGGGTCTGAAAAGCAAAACACTCAAAGCGGGGTCAGGAGCCCGAGTTCAGGATGTTTGCTCAGTGTAGCTAACCCCAAACACTCAGCATCAGGGGCCAGGCTCTTGAAAAGTCTGAGATTCAAAACAAATAACTTTTCAGGGCTTCTTATTTGCCTCTAAGCATAGAGCCGAAATTGAACACGCAAGATCACACCCTCAGGTTTCTCCCTTACATTCCTGAACCTCTAGAAATTGTTGAAAAATCCAATTATTTGATATGCACATGACTCCAAGAACAGGGGGGATTTAAGAAAATGATAGATTGAGTAACTCGTGAAAAAAAAAAGTCATCAATTTATGCTTGGCGAACCAGCAAAAGCTTTTTACAACACACTGAGCATTTTGCATTGACGCCTGCTGTAAATGTCCCATCGACTTTGGCAGGCGCAGTAGCAGAGACGGGCGCAGGGAGTGGGTGCTGCAGGAAATCCCTTATTCTGTTCCTTTCTGCCACTCTGCAATCAGTGCTTGGCTGAATAACCCATGTGGCCAGCACCAGAGCATCTACAGAACACAAATCTGTGCTCCTGCAGTCACCAGCCTGCAGGCTTGGTAAATAACATGCAGCAAGTAACACGGAGGGGCTTTTACAAACTCTACGCCCGTCTCTTGGTTTAGTTCAATCCACTTGAGTCAGGACCTGCAGATTTAGACCTTGGTTTGTTTCTCAATAGCTGGGTTCAGCGTGGACCCTGAGGAGTCACCTCTCCCCAGCACGTACGAGCTCGTACACCGGCCTTCGAGCATCCCGCTCAGCTCCATCCTCCAGCCCTCCCAGCGCCTGCCCTCCTTCGCTTTCATCTCACTGCTCCACTTCTGAGAAGGGCTTTCCAGCGTATTTCCTACAGGACAAAACTCACGGTGACCCAGTTCCTGTGCTCTATATTGCTGGGGCTTTTTTTTTCCATCAGGCCACGCGCTGGAGAGAGTGAGGCTGCCCACCCCAAAGTGTCGCTCAGAAAGGCTTTCACAGGGGTTGCTGCCTCCTGCATGGCAACAGGCTGCCTGCAAACACCCCCAGTGCTCCTGCCACCACCCCAAGGGCACGCACTGGCACTGCCTCGCAAAACCCATGTTTTCTTTAGGTCTCAATGAAGCTACAGCAGGACAGATGCCAGAGCAAAGAACTGAGAAAAGCTGATCTCAGCCCCCACTACAGAAGGCAAGAATCAGCCCCAGCTGCCTCCAGCTGAGCCCCTCTCAAGCATCACGCACCATCAGCCTTTACTGTTAGACAAGCAAGTGAACCAGGACCCACATCAGCAGCCTCTGATGGGAACCAGGTTGTTTTATGTGGGAGTTGCAACATCATCCAGCCTCTGTCCCAAGCTCTGGCACCAACTCACAAGGCGTGTCGATTAAATCCCTTCAGTGCTCTGTGTCAGGCTGCTTGCTAGAAAATGGAGACGATAACACTTCCTTCTATTGTAGGGACTGGGGAAGCCCTTTTAATTGTTGTTTGTAAGGCACTTTGGAAGAAAAGTGCTACTGATAGAAAAGATTTATTAACTAAAAGTCATTACGCGTGCACTGAGTCCTAAATCAAAACTTTTTTGGATCTTAAGACTTTAATTTAAAAGAATTTCCTTTCCACTGACCAGGCTCAGCTGGAAGATTGTTTTATAAGAAACAATAATAATAATAATAATAATAAACTAGTAGTATCACTTCTACCTCAGGACAAGGGAGAAAACCCCCAAGCTTGTGCAAGAAGGCAAAATGATGTCACTGCTCCATACAATCTGTATATGGATGCTGCATTGGAGCAGGTGCTCCCAAAATTTGGGGACCAACAGATCCCAGCCAGCCCTCAGTTCCTCACACACCCAATTCCCTCTTGCAAACACAATCAATGCCCCTACTATTCAACCGGATTTAACGGGCGAGCCACACACCACTCGCCACGGCTTACAGCAAGTATGGATTTTAGGGAATTCTCCAGATCCAGGGCAGTTGGATCACTCGCTTTGCCTTCAGGTTTTGGGTGTTTCTCAGGACCCTTTCCCAGCCAATGGGGCACTAGGCACTCTTTGTGCTGGCAGGGTGGAAGGCTAACTAGGGCTCTCCTACACTTTGTGCCCTTTCTGCTGATGGCACCTGCCCTCCAGCCACAGCATCTCCTCTTCCCCATGGCCCCCACAGGCAGCCAACAATTAGGCACCACGTTAATTCAGGAACCCAGCTCACCTCCAGCCTCTCTGAAGCACGCCAAACATCTAACACAGCAAGACAAGCTCGTAATTATTGTCAGTTCCTAGCAGAGGAAGCACACCAAATCCCCCAGCAATTAGGATCTAAAACTCTCCATTCCAGCTATTCTGTGTTCCATTTCCTGCAGCCCCTGCGCACAGCTGGACTACAGCATCTCCTGCAGAGACTGCCGGCTCCTGAAGCTCACCAATGGCAACGCAATTATGCCACAAGCCTTTAAGACTCAAGAGCTTGCAGGAAGATATTAGGATATTAAGATATTCCTTAGATATTAGGAAGAAATGTTTTCCTCTGAGGGTTGTGAGGCACTGGCACATATTGCCCACAGAACTCATGGATACCCCATCCCTGGAGGTGTTCCAGGCGGGATGAGGCTTCGAACACCCTGATCCAGTGGGAGGTGTCCCTGCCCATGGCAGAGGCATTGGAACTGGATGGGCTTTAAGGTCCCTTCCAATCCAATTTCTCCTTGATCCTACTTTTTGTGCCATCCCTTGGCCATAGTATTTCACCATCTTCCATTAGGGCAGGAAGAGACAACACAAACCTTTGTTTTACAAGCTTGCTGACCTCTAAAACCTCAGCAGAACAAGGCCAACATGGGGAGCTGGGGGGGGAGAAACAAGCCACTTTCTTAGAAGGAACTGACCACAGCGTGCTGTGTGCGGGCATTTCTGGGGACAGGCACCTTCACAGCACAGCACCACATAGCCATGTACAGGGAAAAGACAATACTCAGAAAAAAATGAGGTGAAATATAACTGACATTAATATACAGCCAGGGAGCCAAAAGCAACAGGGTCTTGTGAAAAGCACAAAGAGTCCTGACAGCATTCTGTAGGGCACTATTGGCAGGGGGATGCAGTAAAGTGAGCACAAAAGCTTGCAGAGATCACCATTTCGAGAGGATCATAAAATACCCAGTGAGTTTTGTTACAGACCATCCCCACGCTGAGAAGGAGCTGCAGCTGCAGCTCCAGGTCACAACATTTTCCTTCTCCACATGCCTCCCCGCTGCCGTCTGTGGTGCTCCCCTGAGTGCAGAGTTCAGCAGGCATTAAGCTGCTGAAGCCTGACATGCTGCAGACACACCAGAGCTCCTCTGGTAAAGACTATTATTTCTTGAGCCGTTTGTCTTTAAAGGCAGCTTTTATCTCCCTATCACCTTTCTGCCAGAATGTTTCAGTCAGCTCTTTTAACAAATAGCACCTAAGGTGCTTGTAACCAAAAGAAAAACAGGAAAAACTTTTTTTTTCTGCGTTGCTTAGCAATCAGCGTACGATGAGTTCAAGCCTCCCAGGTGCTCGGAGTTATTCTAATTTCCATCCTCACTTGTATGGGCCCTCTGCGTAACAGTTGAGAAGAGAAAAAGCACTGGTAGAAAAGAGGAGAAAGGTTATGAAGTCACAAAAATTGGCAGGGAGAGATGGGAATGGGTGTAGCCTCTGAAGATAGGGAAAACTCCTTCCTGAAATCAAAACAGTCCTCATCCAGCAGCCCTCCAGTACTGAAAGGAACCTACAGGCAAGATGGGGAGGAGCTCTTGATCAGGGAGTGCAGTGTCAAACAGGACAAGGGGGAACGGTTTGAAGCTGAAAGAGGGGAGATTGAGATGAGATACTAGGAAGAAATCTTTTACTGTGAGGGTGGGGAGGCACTGGCACAGTTTGCCCAGAGAAGTCATGGCTGTCCCATCCCTGGAGGTGTTCGAGACCAGGTTGGATGGGGCTTTGAGCAACCTGATCCCATGGGAGTTGTCTCTGCCTCTGGCAGGGGGGTGGAACTGGGTGTATTTTAAGGTCCCTTCCAACCCAAACCATTCTACGATCTGCCACAAAACCAAAATGAAGTAGTGAGATTTCATTATCTCACACATACCTGATCACTGATGTTGGACAAGGTCCAGCAATGGCAGTTTCACTGGCCCTGAGCCTTGCTGGGTCCCCCAACCAATTCCCCTGCCGTGCAACACCCTGAGCCCATTGATTCCTGGAGGGCACCCAGAGCCCTGCCAGCCCTTGCCCTGCCCTGACACGGAGTAGCCAGGGGCTACGCAGATGCACAAAGCAAAGTTAATATGCCTCCCAGCTGCATCGCTTCCCAAAAGAAACTCAACCTTTCAAGGAATTCACCGAGCATAATTTATTCCCCTCACTACAACCTTTGGTGAGGGAGGTTGTGTCCCAGTCTTTGTGTGCATGTAGCTGCTCCTCCCTCCAGCACCTTCGTATCATGCTACTGGGGCCAGACTGGGAGCAATAACTCAGCTCAAAACACTGCTCTTTTGAATATGCGAAATATATACTACACTAACCAGCTGCCTATGCAGCAAGGAGCATCACCCACCGCTGCAGCTTTAGGATGCTCATGTCTTTGCTTGCATAGGGCTCAGTGGCTCCATCCTTTCACCCAGATCCCCCTTCCACCCGGAGAGCAGCAAGTGCTCTCCATGGCCAGGCTCACGAGCCTGGGTGGAAAAAGAAACAAAAAGAATTTCTGGCTCTCCTCACCTTTCAAAAATACAGTCAAGGACAGGCAGTACATTTTTCACCAACTAGCCAAAACGACACGTTCTGCTAAACTGTGTAAAAGGAGACTCTCAGAAACAAGAGGTTCTGGCAACCAATCAATAGAGAAATCCCAGCGGATGGTGAAGGAACTTTGCTCGGCAGAGCGCTTGTCCTCATCTCCAGCCCCCATTCCAGCACGCTCTCTACCCCTGCTCCCACTCACACCTTCCCTAACTGATGCAGGTGGGCTGCAGCCACAAAGCAGTGTGTATTCCCACACCCCGTGGATGGACAGACAGACAGACAGGGAACTCAAACCAGCCTTTGGGTCCCACTCTCCAGCAAAGGGAGCGGGATGGCAGTTTTTTTCTGTCCTCCAGGGCTGGAAAAGGTGGAGAGGGGCTCACCCCCGGCCCGCTGCCTAGGTGATGGCTCCTACCAGCATGTATGGGGCATCACTGAGCACCTGCACTTGCGTTATAGCTGGGGACATGCTCTGACTCTGCACTGCTTGTTCTCTCTGGGGACAGGGATGCAGGTTTGCCTCTGCGTGACTACCACGACTGATGGAAATGCTAACCGAGCACGCTCAGAGTCAGCTCCCTCAACCTGATCAGCACCACGCGTTCCACTGGAACGATGTGTCTGAGCACACGGCAGGCAGGGAATGGTGCCATGAAGCTGCTAAGAAGTCCAAGAGAAAAGTGATGCCATAGCACAAGCATAGGGAAGCAGCACCTGAGAGTCAATAATGTTGCACAAGGTTAAATTATAGAATCACCAGGTTGGAAAAGACCCACCGGATCATCGAGTCCAACCATTCCCATCAATCACTAAACCACGTCCCTTAGCACCTCGTCCACCCGTCCCTTAAACCCCTCCAGGGAAGGTGACTCAACCCCCTCCCTGGGCAGCCTGTTTCAGTGCCCAATCACCCTTTCTGTGAAAAATTTTTTCCTAATGTCCAGCCTGAACCTCCCCTGGTGGAGCTTGAGGCCATTCCCTCAAAGATCATTATGTCCAAAGATCACCTTAAACACTGGAGCCAAACAGGCTGCAGTGCCTGAAGAGCCAGAGGTAGCAAAATAAAACAGATTTCCACGTAACCTGGGTTAGCGAGAGAGTAAAGCCAGAAATAAGGTGGAATAGATTTAAATGCCAGATCCTGGAAATAAGTGGAACAACAGGAAGGTGTACCACACACATAACGTTAATACCACAAGTAAATAACAGAGGTCACTTAAAATAAGAAATCCAGTTAAACAGGAACAAAGGCCCTTAATGGGCGATATGGAAAAGGATGTTCCAACAATGGTCTTGTATCTCCTTTGGCTGCACAAACATCAGGGAAAGCATACATCAAAACCCAGACGCTTCAGAAAGCTGCGTGAAAGCTGCAGGAAAGCTGACTTGATTTGAAGTGAGGAGTGAAACCTTGGAGCCAGGTTCTGGCAGAGCTAAGAGCTGATGTGATTGAAAGTGAGCGGCCAAGAGAGGAGCCAGAGGGCTCAGAGCAACCCCAGGGACAAGGGAGAAGAGCCGCAGGAGGAGCACGGTGGGAGAGACGTCCGGCAGCTGGATCAGCAGCCAGTGCACCCGGATGCTTGTTGATACTGTGCAGCCCCTGCCAAGTCTTTTGGGCTAAATTCACCTTGGTCTGTAACAGCCTGAGCACACACTCAGTGGTGTCGGCCACGTGAGAGTCAGGAAAAGAGGCTGGCAAGAGCTGGAAAGGGAAAGTTCCATTGCCCAGCCCCTGGGCCAGGTACTGCAGAGATGAAACGCGCGGTCCCATGGCTGAAAAGTCAATTAAGAACTGTAAAAGTCTTTAAGTATTCCCAGGTATTGTTAGATCCTCAGACAAAGGATGTTTAAAAAAAATTATTTTCCCCTCATTAATCACCACTTTAAAGGGTTTCCGCTCTGCATTGTTTCAGAGGGGGAAGTTACTCCAGTGCCTCTCTCAATGTCCAGCCAATCTCTTTTTGTTGGGGGTTTTGGCATAGGAGCAGTGTTCTTCCAAATAATACTGTAGGCTGGTGGCCAAGGGCCAGATTTATCTCTCGGTTACAGTGGCACAAATATCAACAAACTTGGCGAGCTGAGTCACACCGCGGCGCTCAGTCCAGCCACGGCACTGCTGACCCTCCTTGACTTTTTACCTTCGAATCTATGATTTATGCTGGTTTTTTTCCTTCAAGTCTTGGCTCCGGGGATCACGTTGAGTGCTGAAGAATTTCAGTTTTCATTAAAATAACAAGGTCATCCCCTGAGCACTAAAACACCTCGTGTTGTTTCCTATGGTTTTGTGTCTCAAGACTAAAAATGTAAGAACTGAGAATGAAAATGTTTTTGTGGTTAAAGTGTTTGTAAGAAGCATCTCCCACGTGGATTTTCTGGTGTCTGCTAATACATGAACTCACACTACAAATATTTTGGGGCATTTACAAGATCCTTTTCCTCCTTTCAACCATTTTGTTTCATCATCTTTGCATAGTTAATTATCTTCGAGCCCTCAGACAGATTTGCATGAAGCAGGCCAGCAGGTTCAGCAGTCAAATGGGGGGAGAGCACACAGACAAACACACACCATGACAGAATTAGCCTCGTTTTGGTTGGAAATGAAATTTTAAGGATTTTCTGCTCCCCTAATTGCAAGGAGAAAAGCTAGAAATTGTGCCCTGAACATGTGCAAGAGGGTCAGGGACCAGACAGAGTGAAGCAAGCTGTTCCCCAAGGGTCTCACGCAGCTTCAGCAAGACTTTTCTGCAGCAGTGAGCAACATTCTGCCCCCAAGAAGCTTCTGCCATCTCTCATGGCACAGAAAGGACGGGCTGATGAATCCATTCCTGAGTGGCCAGCATCACTGCAGGTCAATTTTTTTTCCCATCTCAGCAGTGAACATTGTATACATATCAATGCTTAATTACTCATTGCTATTTAGCCACACTGGTAAGGAGCAGTGTCAGTGTTTCCATTACACGTGGGCGCGTAACCCAGCAGCACGCAGGTGTGATGCCAGCCAGGACACGCACTGAGTCACTTTTTTTGCAAAAGCCACCCCTCTAAAGAGCTTCCTTTTGCTCCTTGCCTCACTCTGGGCCCCAGTGGAGATTCACCACCTTTTGCAAAGCTCTTTCCCAGAGCAGACTCGCAGCAGTGGGTATGTTCAGCAATTGAGGGCCCCTGGAAAACGAGGTTTTTTGGAGTCACAATGCAACTGGCTGGCTTGTCAGCAGCAGCCAAGGCCTTGACACTTGCAAAGAGGGCCCTGCCCTTGTGCCAACTCCAAAATAACTGGGGATGGATAAGCAGGGCCAGTTGCCTCCAGGGGCAAGGGCTGTGGATGAGGATGCATCCAGCTCTGTGCACTGGGAAAAGGTAGAGCTGCACCCATCTGTCCATCTCCTCCTCCTGTGTTTTCCCTATCCCTCCACTAAATAGAAAAGGAAATCTAGGATTTTCATATCTTTTCATTCCCTCTTGCCCCACGCACAGTGGGGCAGGAAGGGATCAGTCTCCATTTCAGGCTGCCCAGGCGGGACCCCTCTGGCCAGGGGCTCCCCAACCCACAACCGCAACGCTGCTGGCCCCCATGCTGCTGCAACAGCTGCCTCCATCCTGCCTCCCCTCCACCCCCAGCACATCTCCCCGAGCCCCCAGCCCTGCCTCCCAGCTGCTCTGCTCGGTCAGCCCGGGCTCTGGCACAGCAAACCGCATTTCCCCTCCTTCCTCACACTCAGTTGCAGTTTCTAACTTGTATTTTCCAGTAGAAGTGCCGGGGAGGGTGCTGTGATGAAAGAAAAAAACCCTGGCTCAGAAATACACCTAAGACCCTAAAGGGAGAAGAAAAGGATGAGCAGAAAGGGGTTATTTTTAAGGTGGGTTTTTTGGGAGCTGTTTCCTGGCAGGCAGAAGAATAAGCCCCCTTAGCTCGGGCCACCAGTGCTACTGGGGGTGTTGCTCAGCATTTGTTTCCCTGTCACCAACACGACAGCCAGACACTACAAAGACTGTCACACAGCTCATCCCAAACAGTTCCTCAACACCTCCAAGGCAAGGGACTGACTCTGCCAGCCGTCCTCTGGAGCTCAAAGCACCCAGCCCTATAAAAAAGGCAGCAGGATGGGATCAGGGATTCCCCAATCCTGGGGTGCCAGAGGGAGCAAAAAGCCAAGCTGTCCAGCTGCCGGGCGCTGCTGCAGCCCCAGCACACCCAGACATCCCAAATCGGAGCCCAGAGAAGCCAGCAGAGAAGCGAGGACGCAGGGCAGAGGAGATACCCGCATGACTCTGCACATCAGATGACACAAGAAAATAAACAAATCAGCCTTTGGATGTAAACAGCCCTTGGCTTCCTGATGTCAAGACGTCACTTTGAGATAGAGGAAGTTTCTTACCATGGAGGCACAGAGGAGGAGGAGGAGCACTTGAGACTCTGCTTGCAACCAGCATTTGCGTGGAGGTAACCCCCGAAAGCCTCAGCCGTGGACCACAAGAGCAGGGTGCACGCTGCCGCGCCAGCAACGCGCTCCCCTCTCCAGACAGCGTGTGTGATGCCACACACATGACTCCAGCAGTTAAAAATACCAAATATCACAAGTTCTGCCCAAACCAAACCACCAACCCGCCTTGCCTGTACATTACAGTGTTGCCAGATGAAAAAGCAAACGCCTCCTCCACCGGCAGGAGGACCTAGTGGAGCCATCTCCTCGGGGTGAGATAAGGCCAATTCTTTCAGCAACATTAATATTAAAATGGCACAATTAAAGCACTCCAAGTTCACATCGGACAGAGCTAACACGTAGTTGTATCTGACTGTCCTTTTTTACTCAGGCTGTAGTGTTTTACCACCTTGGAAGCACGTCACACTGCCACCAAAGATGCTATTTGCATCGAAACGGCACTCGATAGCCAGGACAGTGGCCAAATCAAGATGTTTCAGGGCAGGGCTCCTGG
This sequence comes from Phaenicophaeus curvirostris, assembly GCF_032191515.1. Lineage (NCBI taxonomy): Eukaryota > Metazoa > Chordata > Aves > Cuculiformes > Cuculidae > Phaenicophaeus > Phaenicophaeus curvirostris. The sequence goes on from NC_091411.1 coordinate 8,944,831, forward strand.
CAGGGTAGTTCCTCAGCATTATTTGAAGCTCAGCCCTGTCCGAATAGTGCGGCAGTGCCTATCTGTGCTTGGCAATGCACAAACAAAAGTGCTGCCTCATGCACTAGTGCACAGCGAGGGTGAGGGATCCACCAAAGCCAAGCGTTGTCTTTGGAGAGGTGCTAAGAACCCCAAGGCACAGCCACGCACGGACTGTGTGCTGACATGAGGACGTTCCAGCCACACCACAGACTGCGGGAGCAGGGCTGATGTCAGCAAGAAGCAGTGCCACCCGCGTCTGCACTGGCAGCCACATCAGAAGGCAGGCAGGGTCCAGCTCAAGGCGTTTAATTGCGCATCAAGCGTACGCAGGGCGCACCTCTGCTTCAGTATTGCCACTCTTAGCTGCCTCAGCTGCAACACAGCCCCAGGGCTCACTCTCCGCTGCCGAAGCATGGGGCAAAAAAAACCAAAAACAGGGCCAGCCCTGATGGAGTCTTGGATGGGAGATGCCCAGGACTATATCTATGGTTTGCTGTCACATTTGTGGCTGCAAATGAGGCAAAACCTCTGTTTCCTCAGTGTTTGTAGCTGGTGTACTCCAAATCAAGTGACTGTTTCAATGACAGCCTCACCCCTGCTGCAGGATGCAGCATGGGAAGCTGCACAGAGGAGGGCTGGGGCTGCCCTGAGAGGCCGGAGACACTCACACCTACTGACCCATCATCTCTGCTTACAGAAGGCAGGATAGCCAGGGCCAAAGTACCCCTGGGCAAAGACCCCAGTGTCATTGCAACCAGTCTTTGATTGCCTGTAAGACGCTAAACCAGTCAGTAAACCGGACTTGTCTTATTTGAGCACACGTGGGCACCAGGCAGCACTGGCAGCCCTCGCGGCACGCTCCTGCGACAGCTGCTTCTGCAGGCGCTGCTCTGAGCCCCCAGGCAAAGTGACAGATGACAGCAAATTATATTGATGGGCCCTTATTGAATCAAACCGTCAGGAGGCAGCTGCTCCACAGCCCGCCACCGATCTGTTGGGGTGCAGGGATGGAGCCAACAACCACCACCAGTACGTGGGCACCAGGACTTGACTCTGCATCTGCCTCGGCAGTGCCTGGAGCCACAAAAAGTACTCATTTGAGGGTCCCCATAGTATCATCAGGATGAAGAAGTGAAAGCAGAGAATAAGAAAACTGAAAGCACAGACAGAGATCCCATTTCACTTGAGAAAGGGAAAATGCAGGAGGCGGAGCCCGTACCTCTCAGAGATACACATCTACACAGTAAAAGCTAAGGAGGAGCAAGCTGTTATATTGCCTTCTGATTTAAGACAGAGAAGCTAGTGCTAAACGATGGGAAAGAAGAGCAAAGCAACAGAGATATGCTCTAGGATCTCACCTCGAACACCAATTCACGTGCTTAGCTAGAGATAGGTTGTAATGCCACCCAAACCAATGGCTCTGCCTTGTCTAATACCAGTAGAGGATGCAGCACAGTATTTAACCTGATTTTCTTTGCAGTTTCTGCTCCACGGCTTGTGCCAGCACAGATCCAGCCAGGCCACTTATAAAAACATATTGAAAGCAGATCGATTGAACAATTACTGGAAATGTCAGCTCCTTCTGTGCTTCAATACACAGAGAATTAGCATTGCTTTAATTGCACCATCGATGCAGCAGTGAGAGGTGGTCGGGTGATTCCTGTCCCTGCAGCACGGGAGCACTGGCCAGCACCCAAGCACATGCAGGCACCTACCCAGAGATGCTGCTGGTGTGACCAAGCCTGACCTGCCAGCTACGCGTGTGTCAGGAACGGATTCTTGGTGGGCACCACGGATCTCAAAATCTGCAACTAGGTCCCAGAGGCAATCAGGTTTAGGTTGTAATGACAAACCCTTGGGCAAGATGAGCCTCTGAGGCAGGCTGTACTCCAAGAAGCTGTGTCAGATGCTGGTTGAGGCTCCAGAGGTCTGCGTTTTCATTTCATTTTGGCAACCCTGGTCTGCCTGGCTGCATCAACACAGTCCCACTAACTGCTTATTTAAAGTTTAACCCTGATATTACTGGCCCAGCACTCCCATGGCTGTATTTCACTTGTTTATTCAGTCCATGAACAGAGCCACATGCGGAGGTAAAGACTCTGGATGCTTTAGCATCACCAAACCAATTGTAGCAGCAATCAGTGACCCTTTTTCCCATCTCTATAAACCAGTGCAAACACTCAGTTATCGCACCAACCATTCCCTCTCTGAAGCCTCCCCAAGGCCTGGACAGGGACTGCCATTACCCCAGAAGCTCCTGGGACAGCCACTCGCAAAGACACTGTCTGTGCCATCAGCCCAGCAAAGGTGCACACAAGGGTGCTCATCGCCTCACACGTTCCCATTCACAGCTCCTGGGGGTTTTGAACTGATTATGGGGCAGTGGTTGGACACTCTGCAGCAACAGCACCCACAGCATCACTGCAGGAGCCAGGGACAGGGCTGCAGCTGCCCTCTACATGCATACAAGGCATGGACTCAGCCCTCAGACTTGCCAGGGCAGTTCCCAGAAAACCCAAGACTTCACAGTGTGCTCCTAAATTTCTGCCCTTACAGATGGGAATTCAACCTGGGAAACTTTCCATAGTTTTGAGTTTTCTCTTAAGAAAACGAGTGATGCTTCACCCAAGGGAAAAAGAGAGTTTGGCCAAGAGCAAGGATGGAGGGATTTTTTGTTTTTGACTGTAATTGTGGTTAGGAAACAGTTCCAGCACTCATTTTCAGCTCCTCCCTCTTGATAACATCTACCATACACAGACAGTGGAAAAGAAACAGCCTTTGATATAAACATGACAGAGTTTGATTCATTGTGGGGCTGTTGGCAGCTATCGCTTCACCCCAACGCTTGGTGCATGGCTTCAACCTTTGATCGACACAAGCTCCAGCCCCGCTTGGCTCTCAGTTCAAACCTTTCCACCTGGCAGAGCCACTGCAAGGGAGGGGAGGGAGGATGCGGAGGCTGCAGGAGATGTTGAATGTCCCAGCCTTGGCAGGGCTCAGCGGCCAGCAAGTTGTTCACCAGCAGGAAAAAAGGACTTCACGCCGTACAACCCACGTGCTCACCAACTCACTCCATCACCCAGAGGCACCCACTGTGCCCCACATGCCCCCAGGAGGGGGCTGAGCACGCGGGGAATCATCTCCCTCTGCACTTTGGGGATTCAGCCTTCCAAGTTTGGTGAGGAAGGTGCATTTCCAGCCCCTTTACAGAGCAATAAGCAGGGCAGCAGCCATCCACCCCCTCTGCGGGACACGACACCAAATCGTGAGGCCGGCTGCGGTGCCCATTGACTTAAGCGGATCCTTTCATCCCTTGGTGCACGGGAAATAACACCATTCCCAACCGCTCCCGTGAGGATTAATTAGTTGCCATTTGCGCAGCACTCCAAGGTGATACTGGTGCTGCAGACAGGAACAATAAAGCTGGAAATCAGAAGCTCATTACTGCTGATGTGAAACTTTTTCTTCTATGTGCCAGAGGACAACATTTCACTGAGTTACAGTCAGCTAAACCACTTAAAGCTCAAATGAACAAGATCTCAAATGTGGCAGGGAATAAGCCTGTGCCACAGCAAACTTGGGAACTAATGGTTTGTTCCCATCTCCAGCTCTTCTCAGCCTGGCTCTAAGGTCAAACCAAGCTTTTATCTTCTCCTGTATTCCAGTTTGCTAGGAAAAAAATAACATTCAAGGAATAAATTAGCATGTGAAATGTAATTTAACTAATTAGCCCACTGAAGTGGAAAATATTTGCTAACCACTTTGAAGTCAAACCTGCTGCGCTTATTAGGATATCAGAGAGGAGAAAGGAAGGAGGTGAAGAGACGGAGGCTGCCAGGACAGGCTCCAAAGGACGTAGGAAAATTTCACCTGATCATTTCTCTTTTCTTCTCCCTCTGTAGAGCCACATTAAGTGCCCAACTCAGACAGAGATGCTGGAAGAGAACAACAGCAGTGCTGCAACCCCTCTGCCTTGGCTTTTACTGGACAAGGGGCTATTTCCCAGTGGTTTTTACTGTGAGATGGGCTTGGGTCAGCTGCACAGCTTTAGCCTGAGATGCCCTAGGATTCACAACCACGAGCGGATCAACCCACCAGGCAGGAGGGATGCACAGGGACCAGACAAGAGAAGCCTGGGCAGCAAGCACCCCACCACCACTGGTCCCTTCCAACCCTGCGGGCTCCGGCTCGCAAGGAGCGGATATTGCCAATTAAGCTGACAAAACAGTGTGGTATAAAGCTCCATCATATCAGGGAACTGTCTGCAATGCCACAAAAAGCCGTTATATCACTTGCAACAGTCCATTCATTGATTTCCCCATTTCCCCAGATATAGAAACTGTTGCTCTTTTATTAGCAAAGCTTTGGAAATCCCTACCCATATTAGCAAGAGGGGCACACTGAGAAATTTTGCAACTGAATTATGAAAGGAAGGGTCTGACAGCCTTGTCGAAAGCTAGCAAGAAACACAGAAATGTGAGGAAAGCCCAGTTTTCAAGCCAGGCCTCCCAACAGCTATGGTCTAACTGGTGATGGAGACTGGCAGACAGGACCCTGCACAATCTCTCAGCCGAGATTATTTCTACGCTGTGTTGCACACGTGGGAGCTTCTGGCCAGAGAGATGGCAGGATTTGCCCTCCAGGGAGGGTCAAGGCCTGACTGCAAGCCAGGAGCGCCAGGTCTCAACAGGAGCACACACAACAGTGACAGATGCTGCCACGGCCACATCAAACCAGCTGCCAACAGGAGTCAGGGGTGCAGTAGAGCACAACTCTGCTCCCACACCTTTCGGCTTCGCCCTGCACCTCTCGCCCGGGTCTCCGGTGCAGGAGGATGATGGATGGCACAGCAGCAACCCCTCCATTCCTCATGGTCCCATCCTGGCTCCTCCAACCTTCCCTCTGCCACTCTGTCCTTCTGTTGTTGCAGGAGCTCACACAGCAACTCCCACTCCGGGAGATGGAAAATACTCGTCTGACTCCTCACCCACAAAACCAAACAGGGCCCTATTAGAGGAAGGTTTCTGAGCAGTCGGAGCACAGCTGGCTCTGGTGGGGAGCATGGTAGCTCTCCTACACTTACAGCAGGTCTGGGAGGCAGCACTGGGCAGGGCCAGCCCACTGCAGCCAGGCAGGGTTCCCCGGTTGTTGGCGCATTCCCTGGACCTCTATGTCTTACTAGAGCTTCCTTCAGGCGCAAGCATCCAAAAGGTCCCCACTTAACATGGCTCCTAAGTTTTTCCCAGTCTGCTCGTGCCAATTCCAAGAAGAAAGGCAATTCATGAGCCTGAAAGTGCTGAAATAGAGGGGAAAATGCCACTGTGGTTCCTTACACCTTGACCACACACGCTGGCAGAAGCGATGGAAGGGAGATCAGCAGGTACCTGCATGCAGGCGGGTGTGAGACACTAAACCCTGTCTGGCTGGGGGGAATCTTTCAGCTGTAAAAGAGGAGTTTCCCTGTTGTCCACAGACAGAAATGCAACTTGGGACTTCCCTGCTGGCATTTCCCTGCTGTCCTGTGCTTTGCAGCAAAGGGAGGTGCTAGCTCCAAAGCACGGGAGCCTCACTATGTCCTCACTTCACAGGAGCGGAAAACAGATTAAGCATCCTCAGCCTCAAAGAGGTGGCAGGTGAGCACAGAGAGGCAGAGCAGTCCCTAATCCACCTCCTGCTCACAGGTGCTGCTGGTCCATGCTTCTTCCTGAGGGTCTCATCCTGCTCTGCCCAGGGCAGGAGCGGGCACGGGATGGAAGCACCAGCAGAGACCAGAGCTGGTGATCACGGCCAGGAAACATGGTACCCATGCAGAGCCTCAGTTTAAGTGGAAATGGGGATGTTGGATGCCACGCTCCCAGCCTGATCTCATGGCAGTTCCAGTTGCCATAGGAAAGCGCTAACCCCTTCCATCCTGCACAATGGAGCAGATGCCCCAGTGATGACCCGAGGGCTGAGGATGCCACAATGTGCCAGATTACTGAACGGTGCCTCACCGTGACACAGCTCCTGGGGTTGGCTGTGACCCAGCGGTCACCAAAGGGTTTGAACAAATCGTTTAAAACCCAAGCAACCAAACAAAAGCCCTTCTAACAGTGCACAGCCCTTTTAAAAATCATTTCCAAGCTCATTTCCAAGCAACCCCAAGCCAGGGCAGCCCTCTTGCTTGGTCACGGCCACTGCCCAGGTGAGCACAGGTCTCCAGCTGCGGCTTTCCCCTCTGCAGGGAGGGAAGCCTCCACCTGTGTCGGGCAAACCCTGAGGATCCCCCACACTGCACCACGAGCCGCAGGGAAATCCAGCACTAGATTGCACTGCTGAGCAGGAATGGGTATGGTGTAGTGTAAGCCTTGAGAAAAATCGCTGCTTAAAAAATCAAGCTAAATAAGAATAAAACACCAGCTGCTGGTCTCACATCCCATGCTCCAGCCAACTCCCAATGCCTGGCTGCCCTCCCTCCTCCCCACGCGTGCTGCAGGAGGCACCTGCGCTTCTGGAGCGTGTTCCCCACCCTGGCACACCCCACCAGCTCTGCAGTGGCCGTCACAGGTATCCTCATTAGTGCAGCAACACAGCAGATCCCAGCAAAGCCCTGGGGTGCTTCTAAATATAGGAGGCTCCCTGCAAGTCCCCTGTCCCTGCAGAGACACTTGCAGACTGCTGAGCTGGGGCTGCCCACCCCTGCCGAGATCCGACACATCACCCTGCAGGGAAGTTCTCCCTCCTCCAAGGGAAGCAAGCTCATTTCTGTATCGTCTTTTCACCTCTTTAAACACACAGGTAATGTAGAAGAGAAGGTAGCATTAGCCGTGACATCTCAATAGCTTGCCATCCAGAACATCCAGATTTAAGGCTCCTGCAGTGACAGTACAAACCCTAAGCACGCACACCAGGAACACGGGCTTTCCCTGCTCCAAAAATCAAAGCAAGTTTTGCATCAAATTTTAACAGCACCTGGATCACACCCAAAACCCATTCACAGGCAGGACACTGACCGCTCGCCGCCAATCACCTCTGGAAAGCATCGCCCCTATTTTGGGTTCTCTCATTGCTTTATCCCAGGGTCCCTTCTTGCACTGTCACAGATCCGTGCTGCATTTCTTTGAGGGGCAGAGTTAAGGTGACAAGAGGAGCCCTCACCAGGAACCCCCAGACCCGAGCGCATTGGGAAGCCTCCACCTCACTGCTGCATCCAACACCAATTTTTGCACCAGGGACCAAACCCTGCGCTTTGTTGCAGCCGCAGTGGGGCGAGAGGGCAGGATGGATGCCCACACGGACGGCAAGACCGGGCAGCAGCCACCAAGGCATGTGGAGCCGATCGCTGCCTTTCACACCCAACAGCCACCCCGGGGTGGCAGAGCCAGGACAGACACAGCAAACACTCCCTTTCACACTGAGCAATAACACAGGTCTTTTTTCCATATAGGAAGGCTTCCCCTCCCTCCCAAACTCCTCCTTTCGTTTTGGTGCCCTGGATTTGCCAAGTGTAAGTCATGGTTTGCCTCCAAATACACCAACTCGGAGAGGAAAGTCACATCTGGAGGCGGAACCAGCTCTTTGGCATCTTTAACTTCACCAGAAGTTCACCACCCCTGGCTAGCGCTGGGGTGGGGTCACGGCACCTCTCTGCCCCTTACACACCCACCCCAGCGCTGCAGCCGAAAACAGGCTCGCTTGCCTCCTACTTACATCATCATCCTGCACGCTCAGGGGGATATCCAACATGCACATCTGCACAGGCTGCACCAGAGCCTTCTGCACGTTGAACAAAGGTTTTGCCTCCATCTTCCCGGGGATGGAGGGGCTGCTCATTCTTCTTTCTCTCTCCTCTGCTGCTCCTCTTCCAGAAGCAAGTCCAGCCCAGGCAGCGAAACACACTGGAGATCTCTCCCTGCTTGGTTTTGTCAGCACATCTTGTCAACAGCTGCCGCTTCGGCTGCTCTAAGAGGTCTTATTTCCTTCCTTACAAATCAAAGAGCTGCGAGGAGCTGCACCAAGAGGCTGTGTGTGCGCGTGTGTGAGCAAGTGCGCCTGTGTGTGCGCGGGTGTGTAGCCAGCGATGTTCCTGAGGTCGGTGAAACAGCCCTTTGCCAGCGTGCCACGGCACGCTGCCTTCCCCCAGCCTCTCCCTTCTTTCAGGGCAATCTTGGGGCTGGCTCCGGCTGCTGCTTCGCGCTGGCGTGAGGTTTTCAGCCTCATCGACATGCACGGCATTCACAAACCCCACGCATTGTCTCAGAGACACAACAGGTCCTGCCTGCTGTTGATTTCCGATTATGATCAAACCGTGTCTGCAGTGGCTACAGCTTTTCCCTCTGGCTGTTGTGACAGGGAAACAAGCAGAGCTGGAAGGATGAGAGGGTGTGAAACCAAGGATGAATGATCTAAGCTGGAGCCTCCCCTTTTCTTTCCCTCTCTTCTTCCATCCCTGCTTTCCATTGTTGGAGGCAGTTCCAGCTCGATGCCTTCCTGCACTCCAAGGACTACAGCGAGGCTTAAATAATTCACATCCAGATTGTGCTTGGGAACCTTATGGCACTGAAAATGCCCTGTGGCGCTAAAAGACAGTGAATACTGGTGATCACTTTGCTCGCAGGTTAATTCTGCATGGAAAGTTTTGCCCAGGTGAGCATGGCACCAGCTGCCTTTTCCACCAGAGAACACCTGCAACTCAAACCCAGAGTTTCCCTAAAGGGGAAAAACAGGGTGGGTTTGCTACAAAAAGCATAATCCTGCAGAATTTACAGCAACAGCAGCACTAGGATGAGAAAAATCTACATGGAACAGCATGTGTATCACCTGCACACACCTGTTGTGCAGACATTATTGCTCTCACAAACAACAGTAAATCCGGGGCCAAGTCCACAGGCCATCTTCACACCCTCATCAGCTGCAGAATCAGACTTAATAACTGGGAGAAACACCCAGGGTGTCTCCAAGGAGGGCAGCAGCAGAGGAGATCAGCAGTTTGGTGGGTTCTTTGAGCTGCATCCAGTGAGGGGGATCACAGCAACCAGCTACATACTCAACCGAGGGGCCACACGAAAAAGCCCTCATAGCCCTCACACAAACAGGAGTCTGAGTCCTTACAGCTGCCCTTCTTGCCCAGCAAGGATGACATATGCTCCAGGCAGGCATTTTTGGGTGTTTTCCCATGCCTGCAGGCAGCAGGGGGTCCTGCTTTGGGGCTGCCCCTCACTGCACCCAGGGTAATGAACCTGGATGGCACAGCCCTGTCTAAGCTTTCCCAAACCCAACTGCTGCAAGCTTGGGCTTCAGAGCAGCACCGAGGAGCCCTGCTGAGCCGGGCATTCCTGCGGCGTTAGGTAAGCTGGGCTTGGCAAGCCCTGCTCAGCACCCAGCCAGCCCCAGCCCCGCTCCCTCCCAGCCTCCTTGGTTGGGTTGAGTCACTCGCACAGGAGCCAGAGCCGGCCAAGACACTGGGGTTGGATGGGTTTCACATCCACACGGAACCTTGGAACCACTCGCAGTTGGAGCTGGGCACCTTCCCAACACACTAGGGCAGAGCGTGGGACTGCAGTAGGGTCCCATTGTTCCCAGGAGAAACGCAAGGGTGAGAAAACCACTGCTTACGTGCTGCAGGAACGGGAGCTAATGTCTAAGCGTGGAACAAGACCAGATAGGGATAAACCATCCATAAATAAGTTTGAACTGAAACTTAGACAAAAGTTTCAAGCACTGCACGGCCAAGATGAGCAGCAGCACAGAAGCCAGCACTGCAGCAGCCCCAGGAATGGCATCCTGGCTTGGATCAGAAACGGCGTGACCAGCAGGTCCAGGGAGGTTCTTCTCCCTCTGGACTCAGCACTGGTGAGACCGCTCCTCGAATCCTGTGTTCAGTTCTGGGCCCCTCACCACAAGAAGGATGTTGAGGCTCTGGAGCGAGTCCAGAGAAGAGCAACGAAGCTGGTGAAGGGGCTGGAAAACAAAAGGAGTGGCTGAGAGAGCTGGGGGTGTTTAGTCTGGAGAAGAGGAGGCTGAGGGGAGACCTCATTGCTCTCTGCAACTCCCTGAGAGGAGGTTGTGGAGAGGAGGGAGCTGGGCTCTTCTCCCAAGGGACAGGGGACAGGACGAGAGGGAATGGCCTCAAGCTCCACCAGGGGAGGGTCAGGCTGGACATTAGGAAAAAAAATTTCACAGAAAGGGTCATTGGGCACTGGCAGAGGCTGCCCAGGGAGGGAGTTGAGTCACCTTCCCTGGAGGGGTTTAAGGGACGGGTGGACGAGGTGCTGAGGGACATGGTTTAGTGATTGATAGGAATGGTTGGACTCGATGATCTAGTAGGTCTCTTCCAACCTGGTGATTCTATGATTCTATGAATGGCAGCACAGGGGAGGAGAGATGGGAGATCACAGCCACAGCACATAGCCCAGGAAATATTCCTTTGTCCATCTCCCAGCTTCTGACTGACAGCATTTTGGCAACTGTCTTTGGCTCCTTTCATGGCAGAGAGGTAGTGCCACAGCCCAGGAAAACCTCTGGCACAGCCAGTCACTGCCCCTCTAGGTACTTGATGTCTTGGCGACGCAGAACAATGTGTGCTCCCACGGAGAACAGTCCTTCGTTTCACACTGCCATCACCAGCAACAAAACGTGCCCCCAGCACGGGCAGTACCCACAGCCCTGGCTCCAGGAAAGGTGATTCAAACCCATGCTTCAGCCCCAGCTCAGGTTACTCACCTCCCTGCAACAGGTTGGCAGAGCACAGCTTTCCAATAACAACTTTCCAGTAACGAGCTGGGCTTGGCCAGCCGGGATTGCACCTTCTAATGGGCCTAAGTGACTACAGCAACATTCCGAGAAGGCATGGAATTCACACTCAAGTGACAGAATCTCCAAGGGCTACAATCTCCAGGAACCCACTTGCGTTCAGTGACTGATCTTTCCCATGCAAAGGTGGAGGGAAGGTGGTACAGGAGTCCAATCACCTGCTGGTGCCTGGGAATTAGGGGACATGAGAGCTGCTGCGCATGGGAGGCTTTGGCTAAAATTAACCTGCCAGATGTGGGCATTCCCACAGTCCCTGACACAGTGTGAAACCTTCCCCTCCTCCCCAGGGTCCGGCTCCCACCAGCACATCCACCCACCGGTCTCCCCAGACACCTGCATAAGTCTCAGGGGAACGTAACGGTCCTTCAACAGAAGCCTGCAAAGTGGTTTTCAACCACTTCCCATTGTGAGATTTTCAGCTGAAGTACAAGGCAAAGATTCCCCCGGCATCAAACCAGCCCAGACAGGACGATCCTACGCAGACTTTTGAACGACAGCCTCATCCTACTCCTCCTCCAGTCTGGCTAGCACGAGGGGAAACCTTGCTACGATCCCAGATCCTCCAGCAACAGCAGCCGAGCACCTTAAACACAGCGCCACATCGGTGACTGAAGAGCCATCCCCGCAAGCTCAGGACTAACTCACTGCTGGAGCCCAAGAGCAGCGAGTTCCATCCCCAGGGAGCGGGGAAGCCTGCAAGGTTGAGGAGGAGAAATCTCCCCCTGGTATCACTTCACCCCAGTGGCCACTTTTGGCAGATAGTAAAGCCCCTGCACAGCCACCGATTCTTCCCCATCTCATTTTGCACTGGAACTTTATTGTTCTCTGCAGATCCAGCTGAGCAGATAAAGCCCATCATGAGACCTCACTGCTTAGCAACCATTACTGGAAAAACACTGTTTTCCAGTAACAGGCTTGGCAAGAACAGAGCAACTGCAGGGCAAATAAACTGTGATCCCAACGCCGGATGCGTCCTGCTCCTAACTGCTCTATTGCTGCCTCACAGAGAGGCTGAATCCTGCTCTGGGAATTGAATCCATTCCTTAAGGGCTGAATAGCCTCTGCTACCTTGCAAACACATCATTTTGTGTACATCGTGCCAGACCACAACGGAACCTCGGCTTAGGCAGCTGCAGGTTTTGGTGACGCTCATGCACAGGAGGATCTTAGTACCCAGCAAAGCTGCAACCATGTAAACATTCAGAACGGTCCAAGAACTAGCGACGAATCTCTCCCACCTTACACCAAGTGACTCACGAGGACACAGACCCACCTAAGGAAGGTTGACTCCGATGCTTGATGCAGTCAAGCATCAAAGACTTCGACAAAATTAAAGAAATTCCACTGCAATAACAATGGCAAGTTTGTTTTCCAAAGGAAATTGCAACTCCATGTATTGTCTGCCAGCCCAAACATCACTGCATCCTGCACATGCACGAAAAAGCTCTCCTTGAGAGCAATGACACAAACCCAACTGGTTTATTTTCGCTGTGCGAGGCTGATAGAAAGGCAGAGAGGAAACAAAGCAGCATGACGAGTGAAAGGCAAATGGAAAATCCCAGCCACTCTTCCCCTTTGATACTTATCAGTAATAGAAAGAGGAAATCTGCTTTCAAAAACACAGAAACCCCCAACCTGAAGAAATGTGGCATTTACAAAAGCCTACAACTAGATTGAGAGAGGCAGTTACAGGCACAGACACGAAGGTGGGTGCCGAGTGGGACTTTGAAGAGACTGAGCAGGTAGGATATCTATTTCCCAGTGCAAATCAAAGATATTTTGGTATCTAAGCTCACGGGTGCTTCTCTATATTCCATTTGAAATCCACCTCTCTTGTCCCACATGAGTCTTGTCGCCACTTCATGACGTGGTTTAGCAGCTGTTGGATTAATGGCTGGACTGGGTGAGCTTTGAGGTCTTTTCCAACCTTAATGATTCTGTGATTTTGTGAGTTATGAGAAGAAATCTCATAGATTGCATCTGCACTCATGTTTCTAGACACGTAGATGAAAAAACTGCCCTCGTTCCCTCAAAGTTCCTCCTGACAGCAGCCACACCTCGTGCCTCTGGAAAGCCCATCTTGCATTCAGCATCCTGAGCTGAATAAATTCCCGCACTCCTCAGAAGAGATACGTATGCAAAATTAATTCACAATCAAGCCTGCACGAAGCATGAGACGGCCTTTTAATAGGTGCAGAGTAGCAATTACCAATGCAAAGTGAAAGCCAACAAGCATTAAAGGGGCAGGGTGGGGGGGACACCAATTAGTTCTCTCAGGATTCCTCCACGCATTTGCCACTTGAGGGATTTCAATTTTCACGCTTCCCAGGAGGCTGAGAGGGCACCCTGGGAGCCTTCGTGTCCCCATGGGGAGGGGATGGGGACACTTCCCCACAGCCTCCCCCTCTGTGATGCCCTGATGCTGCTGTGCTGGACCGGTCTCCATGGAGACGGTCACTGCAGCAACGGAGACCAGAGGTGCAGCTCATGAGAGGATGTAAATGAGACCAGGACCACCTCTCCCCTACAGGAAAGGGACCATCAGGTATGCACATGCCTCCTTTCTGCTTCTGAGACTGTTTCCCTGCATGGGCAGGACAAAAGGGCTCACCACTTGCGATCCAGCTGCCTTGTCCCACGCTGAAAGCGCTTTATCTTATTGAAATCAGCCCCATGGGAGCCCGTAATATCGAGCTGTCACGGTGGGTACGTCATCCAGAGGGAGCCGTGCTCAAGGCTGTCATGGCAACAGTTGATTGAATTTCCATAACTGCCCTCCCCTCAGAGGTGGGGATGGAGCCCAGGCTGGGGTCACTAATGCATCAGCACCCGTGGCACCAGCACCCCGTACAACCACAGCAAGGACAGTCACCACACAACTCCCTGCAGCTCACAGCTGCCCTGCCATCCCTTCCTTGCTCCACCCCAGGTTAATCTCAGTTTCCTGCTAGACTGAGCCCATTTCATCAAATCATAGAATAGTTTGGGCTGGAAGGGACCTTAAAGATCACCCAGATCCAACCCCCCACTGCCATGAGCAGGGACATCCCACTGGATCACGTTCCTCAAAGCCCCATCCCACATGGCCTTGAACACCCCCAGGGATGGGGCAGCCACAACATCTCTGGGCAACCTGGGCCAGGGCCTCCCCACCCTCACAGGAAAACATTTCTTCCTACAATCTCATCCCAATCTCCCCTCTTTTGGTTTCAAACCATTCCCCGTCATCCTATCCCTGCACTCCCTGATAAAGAGCCACTCTCCAGCTTTCCTGTAGGCCTCCTTTATCTGCTGGAAGGATTTAACAAATCCTCCTGCTCTCCCCATCCCATGTGCATCCGCACATGCTGGAGAAGAGAAAGGTGCTGAGGGAATGGGAAAGCTGAGGGTACCAGCAAGCCTCGACAATCCCCGCCGTCACCAATTATAATTTCTCTGCAAGGGTTTATTCCACCTGCCAAGCAGACCGGAGCAGCAGCCGTCAGCAGCGAGAGACCAGGCTGGCAGCACGGCCAGGGCATCTCTCCGGGCATATGTCTGTGTGCATCCAGACCTTCCTGCAAACAGGAGGCACGCAGACGTGCTGTACAGCATCACCCCCTCCGGCACCGGCCAGAGACACAGCATCCCCTACTTCACCCACTTGGCCGAACCTCCCGCACTAGGCAGGGTTGTTCCCTTCAGCGTGTTTTCCAGGGCTTAGCTGGAGCTGAAACAAACCCAAAGGAGGAGGTTCCTGCCTCTCCACCCCTGGAGCCTGCTCTGCTCCTGTCGCTGTGCCATTTAAAACCGCCTCAGCTCCTCATGCATAGCTTAACCTACACAACACGCAGCCAAGAGGTTATCTGCACATCTACATCCCTGCTCCGTGTTACTCGGCAGACAATGAACTGCAGGCTCAGGGAGATAAGAGTAAGAGACACGGCTGTGGCACCTTGGAAGTTTCCAGCCCTACGTGCTAAGCCAAAGGCTCTCCCGATCCTCCCTCTTCGCATTTGCTCTGCAGGCTAGGGGGTTTAAAGATGTTTCCACCTTACACAGTCTCCTCTCTGCCAGCTTCTCTTTGGCAGGGGGGATGGGGAAGACCTGTTGCATGGCCAGATTCCTGAAGCAGGTTGACTTTCTCAGAGCTTTTTATCAGAGACCCGTGTTCAGCTTCTTCCCACCCTCCTGTCAGGACAGTGAAGGGTCTGATACTCCTCCCTTGGCTGCAAGGGGAGCTGATGCCTTTTGCAAACCTCTCCCAAGAGGCATGGCCTTGGATCAGAGAGGAGGAGGCATTTCAGCCTGGATGCCCCCTTGCAGGAGGATGAGGGGGGCAAGGAGACATCAGGGTGGGACTGACCAAACCTTAGGGCTGTCAGCTTTGGTGGAACATCATCCAGACAGCACAAAGGTCCTTCCCTGAAGCCCTCGCCTAGGGCTGCAGCTGGACCTCAGCTTTCCCAAGCCTGGTCCCTGTGCAAAGCAGACATGCAGCCTGCCCCAGAGGGGCATCTCCTGCCAACTCTGCAGCTCCTCAGAGGCTGGGCCCCCACTGCATTTTGGGGATGACACAGAGTCAGCTCACTTTGCGCTGCACAGATTAACGAGCCATCTTATCAACCTGCTGCCTCCAGGTGCTTTCTTACAGCAGACAGGAGAGTGAAGCCCCCTTAGGCGTTGCAGAGTCGTGCTTGCTCCCAGCTCTTCAGCCGAAACACCATTTTTGGCTAGAGAATGGGGAAATGCCTGAGTTTCCCAGCATGGGAGCTGAGAAACAGAACACGCAGCTGGCACCACCGGGCTCCACCAGCATCCTGACTGCCCGCGTGGCCCCATGCGCCACACCAGCCAGAACCCTCACAGCTGAAGAAAAACACAGCCAGTGCCGGCGGGCCAAGAGCATCCTCTGCATTAAGAGGAGGCGCCAGCAGAGTGGCACCCGGCACAGGAGGTGGTCCCTCTTCCCTCCAGCACTGTACCAGTCTCTCACTGCACATCCAGCACAGCCATCTAGTGACTGTGCTCTAAATCGGATGAAAAAACTCAGCCCTGGAGACCCACCATTGATTTCCGTTGCCTAACGACAGGAAAGCTTCATAATCCTATTAACTAAACACCCTTTCAGGCAGCACTGGGAACAGCGCAAAGGGGAGTTGTGTAAGCAGTCAGAGCCACCCAGCGCAGTGCCTGGCTCCAAGAGGGGTGGGCGAGCTCCCCGAAAGTGGGGCTGGGACATCTGCCGTGCCAGTGGTGGTCCCCAAAAAGACACGTTGCATCCCACCAGCAAACACGTGCTTTGGCTGCAAGTCGCGAACCAGAGCATAAAGGAGCCTTGCACAGGGAAACGGTGCCCACACGTGCAAACTAGCAGGACTTGGTCCCTGAAATACTGACAGATACCATTGAATTCCTATTTCTTCCTAGTTATCAGCACCCTGGTCATAATTATAGACTCATAGACTCACCCGGTTGGAAGAGACCCATCAGATCATCGAGTCCAACCATTCCCATCAATCACTAAATACATATAGATGTTTCCCAGCAAAAGACAAACTGCCTTGGCTAAAATACATAAGCATTTCATGGAAGAATGTGAATTTCATTGCAACTTGCTAAGGAGAAAGGATGTATTCCAGAATACTTGTATTTGCAAAATGTTTCAAGATTGTAACAACATCCAGTGTGAAAAAAACCAAACAACCCACAACAAAACCCAAAGTTAAGCTTGCAGAGGATGCCAAATCCTAATTTCCCACCCAGCCCTAGGTACCCCAGAGCCCCGCTGCATTTCTGTACAAGGGTGCGAAGTCTCTGCATCCAGCGAGCTCTGAGGAAACGCTGTTGAACCACACACAGGGATGGAGCTTGGAGCAGCCGTGGGTACTGTGGCCAGACCCGCTGTCCCTCTGCACGAGATGGAGATGTCTGATTGATGCCTTGTCTGACTAAAAGCCTCTGGGGTCCAGCTCCCTTCCAAAAGGCATCGTCGGGATGTCTGCAGCAGTTAGCCTGAGGAGGAGGGTCTGCACGGAGGCAGAAGGGAGATAAATGCGTTTCCACCAGGGGAAACGCACCTTCCCCAGGCACTGTGGAAGCTTTTATCAGGCATTTCCCCTTCCCTTCCCTTTAATTAGTTATTCACACAGCACAGTGAACTGCCAGGCCTAATATTTTCCGCGACAGGTTATGAATGCAGAGGCGATGGGCTCTTTGTCAGGTGACACCACACGCAGGCATCACCGTCAGTGCCACGTGCAGTGCCACAGCTCTCCTAAACAAAATCCTTCCCCCTTTCAGTGTTTATCCCACTGCGGGCAAAGTAAACTGCCCTTCATGAGAGGAAAAAGCGCGTCGGATTCTTCTGTACTAGGACAGAGCTGTGGGGCCATGGGCTCTGGCTTGCAAATCCACCACTCCAAGGCAAAGTGCTTGCACCAGCCTCCTTATTTAGGTGCCACTGAGGACAGCTCAGCCATCAGAAGCGCCTGCCCGTCACCATGGAAATCCTGAATGGGAGGGTTTGAAGCCTGCTGAGACTTTCAATCTCTGCCAAGCAAAACAGGACCCTTAAACCACCCCGAGCCATGAACGCTTCGTACAGGGAGGAGACATGTGCTCCCCTTGGTCTGCCAGGCACGAGGCAACTCACATGGGGCTTCTACCAGGGAAAAAGCCACCCAGAGAAAGACACCTCCTGCTCCTCCAGCCTCTGCACAGGCTCAGCCCTACCCACCAGATCTGCCCTACAGACACCCCTCAGCTCAGGCTGCAGAGCTTCTCCAGGTCTGCACAGCCAACACTTTCGCACACCTCGACCTGTGGGAAAACTCCTCCATCCCCTCCCAGTAGATCGACCACCAGCCCTCCCTCTAGGGCTGCTCGACCGCCTTGGAAAAGGGTTAGAAAGCAGCCAAGGGCTGTCAGTATTCCTGTTCCTTGTAATTCAGAGCAAGGTACGCAGCAGCAGCCACCCCGACCAGGGTGTTTCTGCCTGCCCTGCACCCTGCCATGCTGTCCTGGCCGCCCATCGCCGTTTTTCATGCCAGTGGTGTCTCCTCCACAGGGAAGTGAAGAGCCACGACCCTGGACACAGCTCCGAAAGGGATGGGCAGGAAACACACGGTGGGAAATCTGCTGCGAGACGGAGGCAGCGAGGAGGCCAGAGGAGCAAAGCGGGGCGGCTGCCAAAGATTTCAAAGGGGCCCACGGGCTGTCCTGTGGAACGACCCTGAACTCCTTACCTTGGGCTCACAGCCTCCGCGGAGCCAGGCGGGTTCCTTCGGCGCTGAACATGGCCTGTGGAGCGTTTGCTTCCTGCCCTCGGGTCAGGCAGGGCGTTTATAAAGGGAGTGGGAAACAGATTGGGACCACATGGAGGAGGAAAGATAAAAAGGAACAGCGGATGTCCCGAGAAACCCACGAGGGTGCAAGCCAGACACAGGTTTCGGGGCACTATCAGCCAGCACGTGCCTGCGGGGAAGCTGCGAGCAGGCTGACGTGGCCACACCATGAATCCCGAGCAGAGGGAGAGCGTCGCCTCTAGGCTGTGCTGGCACTCTCTCCTCTGGTAACGCCAGTAGAGCTTCTCCAGCCACACAATCGATCCCTCCTGACAGTGCCAGTCAGCCTGCAGCAGTCAGTATCTACACCCCACTTGTTTTCTCTTCCCTCTCCTCCATTTCTAGACTCAACAGGGAAGCGTAGAGCCTTATCTGGGATGCCTTGACATCCCAGAGCCCCGGCACCACATCTAAAGCCTCTCTGATTTTCTCCAGATCCTCCTCAGAAGCAGGACAGACCGAGGCAGGGCTTCTCCACCCTCGCTGAGTGCAGGCGAGTGACCCATTGGGGTCTGTATGCCCATCCCTCCCTCTTCCCCCAGCCCCCTCACCCTGCTTCTTCCCTTCCTTCCCCCAATCTTTGCAATCCCTCTCCAGGCAGGGTGGTGAAGGACATTGTACTGCAGCTACAGGGAGCGCACGATACCCACCAGCCCTGAGGACAGGAGCCCAGCGCTCTAGGGAGCAGGAACTCGGTCCTGGAAGCCTGTGATCGCCTGGCACGCCACCGCCAAGCCGCCTTTGACGTCAGCTCATGTCTACAAACATTATCTTTGACCCGTGGCCAAAACTTGCAGGGAAACATCAGTGGAGAAGGCGAATATCCACAAAGATATCCCGCAGGGAGCCCGCTCCAAGAGCGCTGGGTGGCAAGGGGCAGCGGGCCATGGGCAAACGTGCAGGCGCGCCCGAGGCGATTCGGGAGCCAAAAGGTTCCCAAGGAATCAAATAATTTAAAATGCAAATCCCCGAGGGAATCGGTTGGGTGAACCCTCACTACGGGTCACCCAGGCTGGGCTCGGGCAGTCCCAGCAGGGAAGCCTGCAAACATCTGGAGGCTCGGCCGCTGCCAGAGGATCCCGGGCAGCCAGGGGCTGGCCCCAGGCAGAGCAAACTGGAGATTTGGGAGACAGCTCAGCACTCAAACAGCTGCCACTGCCACTCTCCAATGCCCGGTGCTGCTCCAGCCATAGGGGCAGCAACAGAGCATCTCCAACCCCACTGCCTCATGCGTGTATTTAAACCAACGCTAACGGCACCGATGTGGCCGCCTGGAAAGCAGCAGAAGCAGCTCTCGCAGCCACCGCTGATGGAAAGGTCACCCGTTTGCTGGTTGTTTACGGAGCGCTAGGGAAAGCTGGGGGATGGGGTGACTGGTGGCAGTGGGAACAAGCACAAAAGGGAGCTCTGGATCAGGGCTTTCTTTTCAGAGGAAGGAGACAGTGATTGACATGGCTTTGCTGGGGTCTCACGGCAGGCCCACAGTGGCTTCGAGATTGGACCTCAGGTCTCCAAGGACGGAGCTGCTTCATATTACTCAGCACCAAGAAGCCAAACACAGCTCCTCCTTGGTGAGCAAGCCACAAACACCAAGCTCTGCTGAGCAGACCTTGCTCCCTGCTGCGGCACCCAGCTTGGCGTGCCTGCTATGCCCTTGCTCCCATCACCACTTACCTTCTCAGCACAAACCCAAGCCAATAACTCATAGAGAAATCAACAGTGCCATCTGCTGCACGGCCCCCTCAGCCCTGAGCAGCCGGACAGCCCGCAGCCTGCCCACGCGAGGCTCTTGCGCAGATTTACACAGCTCACACCACTCACAACAGCATGAAAAACACATCCCCAGCCAGCACCAAGCGAGGCATCAGCAAGCATCGCTGCAACAGGAAAGCAACCCTACAGCAGTTCCATGGCCACCCGCAGCCTAAGGGCTGGGGACAGCCTGAGCTTTGCATGGAAGAGCCAAGGACAGCAGCATGGGGAGGCAAAGCAGAACAAGAGACTGTCCCAGAGTCCATTTATTGACCGCAGCGCGTGAAGGAGGTGTAGGAAGAAGGAAGTTCACTTGGCAAAAGCAAGCAACCAACCCCTGTGCTCCATCAGCACCCTGCAGGTGAAGCACATCTTCCAGCCTCTCTACAGGGAAAAAAGCAAACAGTCCCAAACGCCCACTGAGCCTCGGCGAGCTAGCTGACACCATCCCAAGCGCCTCCTTTGGAGAGAAATCCCAGGTTCTGGCACTAGATACCATGCACTCCCACGTGTACTTTATCACCCTGATATCTCAGGGAAACTGCAGGTATTGGGAACACGTGGGAGAGCAGGGGCAGCCGGAGGGAGCTCCCTGTGCTCCTCCAGCCCCAGCAGCTGGGTCTAGTTGCCAATTTACCACCCCAGCTCCACAAGTGACTGCAATTCGGTTTTCTCTTCATACATTTCCTCTTCATACACCACCTGGAAAGCGTGCTGGCATCCCCCAGTGAGACATAGGTTGCTATAGCAATGGAAAGGTATCAGAAGCAAACGCGGCGTTGATGGATAGTGCCGATTGCTTTTAAGATCGCCACACGAGATCAGGCCCCTGCTTCTCAATGTCCAGTAGCCAGGGAACGGTGCAATGAAAATACTGTGAGGAACTGAAAAACACAACCTCAAAGATGCCCAGAATAAACAGACTTCTGAAAAGCCCCTCCTTTCTTCACATAAAGTAATCTCAAAGCAAACTGACCCCAAAGATTAACTGCGCTGAGTTACAGGACGTCAAACCAATCCTGACAGCATCACAGAGATTTATCCCGGAGCCTGCAGCAGCCGCTGCATCCTCTGCTCACGTCTCATCAGCCCTGTATGCAGGCACTTACACACATGCATGAGTGGGAGCTCCAGATGGAGCAGCTGAACCACGCTGAGGAGGGATTTTGCATCTCTCCACCCGCTTCCTCCCAGCCCCTGCTGCCAGCTGGACTCTCACTTGTTCTCACTTGTTGCCAACTTGCCCTCCTACTCGAAGCAAACCCCCCCCCGAGACTTAACTCCAGCCATTGGAGTCACTTCAGACGCAGCTCCCTTCTCTTCTTCAGCGCAGGCGACAGAGACAGAAACAAAATCAGCTCCAGCCTTGCCTGCCTGCACTCAGGCACTCCGCATCCCACCCTTAGCCAGCTCCAAGCCCGTTTGTCCACCATCTGCTCCCTTCTCCAGCCCAAACGGCCACTAACGGAGGGAGGCGATGGGTCTGCAGCCTTTGAAGTTTGGTTCAGGTTAGAAGGCACCTTCTGACGCAGCTCGCGTACAGGTTTCACCCTCGCACACGGACCTTTGCTTCCCCGTGTCACGACACCCTGAACACCACACCTGTAGCAATCAGAGCAGAGATGAAAAAACCCTCCTTGTTTGCTCAGTTTATTTACTCGGCCGCGCTCAGTTTTCCCAGTTGTTTGTGTGGGTCTTTCCCTTAGCAACCGGAGAGAGAAGAACATTTATGAGGCCTGAAAAATGTAGCTGTACAGCCATAAGAACTGGCAGGGTGCGGCTGCGGGTGCAGCTGGAAATTCCTCTTAACTCATAGTCACAAATGACGGGACTTCGATAAACAGCACCCCCTAAACAGCGGAGAGGTTCATCCTCCTCACTCAGGACACGCAGAGGCGGAATCGGGAATTCTAAGCTGCGCTTTCCACCGTGCCACCCACCACTCAAGCTCCTAGGGTTGTAGTAAACACCTTGACGTGCCTCAGTTTACCCCTATATAAAATAGAGATAAGGATGAGAAGTGATGAGAAAGCTAAAGCTGAGATCGTACCACAAGTCACTCCATAGGAATGTGATGCACATTCCCCAACACAGAAGGGAGACTGAGCTCTGGACATCATCTAGACAGCTTTACACCTATAATTTGCTGGATCTCCCCAGCAGGATTACTCTCCACAGCCATGGTGACAGAGCACTCTTGTTCTTGACCCTTGGCAGAGTCAGGATCCAAACCCTGGTGTTTTGGCTGCCAATCCCCTTTTCCAAAGAGACCTGCCACGATCCAGCATTGACACCAGCTCCTGCCTCACATATTTACCCCCAAGAGGGCTAGTTTAGCGCTGTTTATAGGGCTGGATCAAGGGAAATAAGGCCCAGACCAAATGGACCCACTGGGTGCAGAAGGAGGCTCCAGTATGCACATTTTTCCAGTCCAATAATGGCTCCCAGACCACTTTTCCATCACAAAATCAGCCCTTCCCTTTACTCATTCCTAGGCTCCCAGGAGCCATCGCTGCCCACTTACCTTCCCACCACCCCCACAAGGGCAGCAGTGCAGACTCCCCCCCCTTCTCCTCCCAGGGACGGGCTCAGGAGAAGAACATGGGAAGGGGACTAGAAATACAAAGCCGGAGGAGCATCAGGACCAAGCAGAGAGCCACATCCTCATGGAGACTCCCCCCCACATTTCATGCTTTTGCTTCATATCCTCCCCAACCAAAAACACCAGTGGGTTTGCAAATATGGAGCTTTTATCCACCTGGGCTCAATTTAGCCTCGTTAACGCACCAGGCAGAGAGACAAGGGACCTCCTGGTGCCACTTGGCCTGAGCACTGCAGCCCTGGCTCGCTGGCACAGCTCGCAGCAGCCTCGCAGCTCGGTGACGGCTGCAGCATCACGGCAGCACCCAGACCCTGTCCCAGAGTGTCTTGCTTTAATTCCCAATCCTTCATCCCCACTTTAAGTGGCTGCATTCACCCGTTACATAGACAGAAAGCAGAAAAATAAGGATTCCCCCCCAGGTTTCTCCTCTGCCAGGGGTCTGTCTTGCTGGCGTGTACGGTGTCCCCCGACCCCAGAGTGGCACCTGCAGCCACGGACCCCAGGGAACCGCTGATGGAGCCCCCCACTCCCCAGCCCCACACAGCTCACCGGTTGCAGACAGGGATACAGGGGGGCATCCCTGGGATGCTGGGGGAGGGAGACAAGGACAGGGATGCAGGGAATGGGGGAAGGACGTGGGAGGCCAGGGGGACACGGACAGGGATGCTGGGGCTCAAAGACAGGGATGCCAAGGAGGGAGGATATGGGATACCAGGGGGACACGGACAGGGATGTTGGGGGGGAGGAGAACAAGGGATACCAGGAGGGGGGACATGGACAGGGACATTATGGGAAGACAGACAGGGATGCCGGCGGGGGAAGAGGGGGGGACGTGGACAGGGATGTTGGGGGGAGGACATGGGATGCGAGGGGGACACAGACAGGGATGTTGGGGCTCACAGACAGGGATGGAAGGGAGAGAGGACACGGGATACCAGGAGGACATAGATAAGGATGCCAGGGGGGTTGGGGGTGGGGGGAGGAGGACACGGACAGGGATGTTGGGGCTCACAGACAGGGACGCCAAGGGGAGAAGATATGGGATACCAGGGGGACAGGGATGCTGGAGGGGTACAGGGACACAGATATTGGAGGGGGGGGGGAGGACGTGAGGTGCCAGGGGGACACGGACAAGGATGTTGGGGCTCACGGACAGGGATGCAAGGGGGGTTGGACATGGGATGCCGGGGGGTGCGAGGACAGGGATGCCGGGGACGGGGGGGGAGGAGGCGGACAGGGCTGTTGGGGCTCTCGGCCAGGGCCGCCGGGTCCCCGCAGCGCTCACCTGGGTGTCGATCATCATGGTGCCCCTCGCAGAGCCCCCGGCAGCCCGCCCCGCCGCCCATGGGGGCCCCGAGCCGGCAGCGCCGGAGCGCGGAACCCAGAGAGCGAGGGGCGGGGCGGGGCGGGGCGGGGAGGGGGGAGGGACCGGGGGGGTGTGGGGGGTGGGAAACACGGACACACCGACACCTGTGAGCGGGGACACCGGCACCTGTGGGGGAACAGGGACACCCGTGCACAGACACACGGACACCCACGGACAGACACACGGACACCCGTGCACAGACACACGGACACCCACGGACAGACACACGGACGCTCACATCCCTGGCCAGACACACAGACACCCGTGCACAGACACACAGACATGGACAGACACACATACACTGATGGACAGACACACGGACACCTTGGGGGGGACACATGGACACCTGGGGGGGACACGGACACCTGTGGGCAGACACACGGACACGGACACCCATGGACAGACACACTGACACCTGTGGACAGACACACGGACACCTGTGGGCAGACACACGGACACCTGTGGACAGACATACCAACACCTGTGGGCAGACGCACTAACACCTGTGGACAGACAAACAGACACTCACATCCCTGGCCAGATACACAGACACCTGTGCACAGACACATGGACACCCGTGCAGACACACAGACATGGACAGACACACGGACACTCACATCCCATGCCAGATACACAGACACAGACACCCGTACACAGACACACGGACACCCATGGACAGACAAATGGACACCCACGGACAGACAAATGGACACCCACATCCCTGGGCAGACACACAGGCGCCTGTGGACAGACACACGGACACCCACATCCCTGGCCAGACACACTGACACCAGTGTGCAGACACATGGACACCTGCGCAGACACACGGACACCCATGGACAGACACACAGACACCCATGGACAGACACATGGACACCTGCACAGACACACAGACACCTGTGTGCAGACACATGGACACCTGCACAGACACACGGACACCATGGACAGACACATGGACACCTGCACAGACACACAGACACCCGCACAGACACACAGACACCCATGGACAGACACATGGACACCTGCACAGACACACGGACACCATGGACAGACACATGGACACCCACATCCCTGGGCAGCCACATGGGCACCTGTGGGGAGGCACATGGACATCTGTGGCCAGACACACTGACACTTGTGTGCAGACACACAGACACCTGTGGGGAGGCGCACAGACACCTGTGGCCAGACACACGGACACGCACATCCCTGGGCAGACACATGGGCATTCGTGGGGATGCACACAGACACCCATGGACAGACACACTGACACCTGTGGACAGATACACAGACACCCCTGGGTGGACACACGGCCACCGGCACCTGTGGGCGCACAGCAAGGCACCTCTCCAGGCGCAGCTTCTGCCTGGTGGCCTGGGCATCCTGCCCACCCCTCTCCGTGGGGAGGGGGGTGCTGGTGGGGGAGCAGGAGACGTGGGTGAGGGGTCTGGAGCACACGTCTTATAAGGAGCCGCTGAGGGAGCTGGGGCTGTTCAGCCTGGAAAAAAGGAGGCTGAGGGGAGACCTCACGGCTCCCTGCAGCTCGCTGAACGGAGGGTGTAGGGAGGTGGGTGCTGGTTTTTCCTCCCAAGTAACAAGTGATAAGATGAGAGGAAATGGCCTCAAGTTGTGTCAGGGGAGATTTCGACTGGACTGAAAGGGATTTCAAGCACTAGCAGAGGCTGCCCAGGGAAGGGGCCGAGCCACCATCCCTGGAGGTGTTTAAAAGACGGCACTTGAGGACATGGTGGTTTAGTGGTGGACTCGGCAGTGTCAGGTTTACAGTTGGACTCGATGGCCTTAAGGGTCTTTTCCAACCTAAACGACTCTGTGCTTCTGTGCAAGAGCACCTTGCAGGCCTCGCTAGGGAGCGCAGGGCGGTGTGGAGGGTTTGGCACAGCGCTGCTGTGCAAGCTATAAATAGGAGAAGAGCTTCAGGGCAGAGAAAGGGGTCATTTGCTGGGCGAGATGCCCCTGCGCACGCTGCTGCCAAGCTCTCCCCAGCCAGACACGGCTAACGAAGAGAGCCTGGCACCCTGCCGGACGGGGACTGTGTCGCCAGTGCACGAACATCCACCTCCAGCTGCTTCATCTCTGCTCAACCCAACACCGGGCACGGAGGGAGCTGGGAAAAAAGCTGCTGGAGATTTCAGCGCATCGTCGGTGCACTGGAGCGTGAGCTGGTGAGGCAGCCGAGGCTGAGAGGAGCGGGGTTGCCCTGGAAACAGGGGCTGCATGTGAACGGCTCCAGTGCTCCGAGTTTATATTTATGAGGCCGATGACATGTGTCATCGTAGAGCAATGTCAGGAGAAGCAGGAGCTGAGAGAAGGCTGCGTCACTCTCCATGGCCGAACGCTCCCAGTCATAGAATCACTAGGTTGGAAAAGACCCACTAGATCATTGAGTCCAACCATTCCTATCAAACACTAACCCATGTCCCTCAGCACCTTGTCCACCTGTCCCTTAAACCCCTCCAGGGAAGGTGACTCAACCCCATCCCTGGGCAGCCTCTGCCAGTGCCAAATGACCCTTTCTGTGAAAATTTTTTTCCTAATGTCCAGCCTGAACCTCCCCTGGTGGAGCTTGAGGCCATTCCCCCTCGTCCTGTCCCCTGTCACTTGGGAGAAGAGCCCAGCTCCCTCCTCTCCACAACCTCCTTTCAGGTAGTTGCAGAGAGCAATGAGGTCTCCCCTCAGCCTCCTCTTCTCCAGGCTAAACACCCCCAGCTCTCTCAGCCGCTCCTCATAAAACCTGTTCTCCAGCCCCCTCACCAGCTTCGTTGCTCTTCTCTGGACTCGCTCCAGAGCAATGTTCCCGCAGAGCCGGCCAGTGCACTTCTGGGGACCCCAGGAGACACCGCACAAGTGCCACCGTGCCCAAGAGCCCCTGTCCCAGGAGCCACCAAGTGGGAAGAATCAACTTTCCCAGGGACGCAGTGGAATTCCATGACCCAGCACAGCCCACCACACCTGACCTGGAGCCCATCCCGAACCTCCGTGGCTCCAGGCCAGCAGAACCAGCAGCTCTGCATGGGGAGCGCAGCCAGGAAAGGAAAAGGTGCTGCCAGAGCCCTCACTGGCAGTCGATGCTGCTACAGAGCAACATCATTCTAATTATAGTAACAGTGTCAGTGCTGAACAGCGAGAAAGATACATACTTCAAAAGGTCTATAACGATGTAATTTGCTGCTGGTAAAGCTCATTTAAAAAAGAAAAAAAACAGAAAACAACCCACCTAGAATGAAGCATTTCTAAAAAGTTATTTGTACTCATCTGACTTGCTTTATATTGGCTAAAGGTTCAGCAGGGGGTAGGGGGAGAGGCAGGGGGGCAAGGTGAGCAGCAGATTTCTGGTTAAAACTGCCTTGCTGTTCATACAGCTTTATACTAGTTTTCCATGAAATAGTGACATTTGGTGGATCTATGTTTAATCTAAATATAGCCCAGGAAAAGTCAAGTCAGTGCAGCATCACTCCGAGGCTTAGAGAAAGGAGGGAGTTGGGCGGGTAGGCAGACATTTAAAATCACTTTGATGCGTTTTGAAAGCAACGCTTTCCCAAATTATTTGGTTGTGTGAACCTACGTGCGGATCAGAACTGCAGGACTGGGGATTTAGTGTGAGGAAAGTGCAACCCACTCCTGTAAATTCCTTCTCTGGTCCCTGCTGTCCCCAAAATCACCCATCACTGTGGCTCCACAGGGTTCAGCTCACAGGGATTTGCTGGGGCAGCAAGGTGAAGCAGAGCAGAGGGGACAGAACAGCAATCCTGGTGTCTGGAGCTGCCCCTTTTGATTAGGGCTGAGAAATAAACTCGCTCTGGTCATCTCACATTCACCAGTGAGTGACCAAGACTCATCCCTGTGCAAACCTAAGCTGAGATACAGTTCCTTCCGTAAAAAAAACCAGGCTAAACCAGTAGGAGAATAAACCCAGATGTTCTGCAGGGAGCTCACAGCCTTCCAGCTCCTTTCCACCACCGTGCTGCTTCTGCTGCTTTAAACCAGCCAGATGCACATGGCTGTTCCCCAAGCTGGTTTTGTGCAGGGAATGTACAACTGATGTTCTTATCCTTCCTCATCCGTGTCTGCTCAAGGAGCGTCTCCTTTCCATGCCCTGCAGATGCAGATCTCACACAGAGAAGGTCTGACTGGGCCAGTCCTTTCGTAACTATTGCTGCCTATCAAGATGGGTCAAAATGGCATTTCTGGTCAATAACGTCAGGCGACAGCACGTGTGGGAACGCTCAGGGAACCCTGAAGAGGATTGAAAATGGGTGCTAGTCTGGTTAAATGGGAATGATTTTTGACTTATCGCTGGGGAGAACAAGAGGACTGTGGTCTGGCCCCATCTAGGATCATATTCAGTGCTGGAAGTTTCTATTTCTTGCCCTCTGAGAAGTTTTCCCTTTGGCGATGAATGCACCATGCAAGTCACCAGCTGGAAGAAGGAAAGTAAAGCCTGTCAGCTGGGTTCTTAAATTAGAGGGACAATGAATCATTGTCTGTTTCAGCTGAGCAGAAGGGGACGGATGGAACAAGGGGCCCTTGGGAAGGCAAGAAGCTACCGATCTAAGGCTTGGTTAAGGATAAACAGAATCTGAGTCAAGGATAAACAGGGCTTGAGTCAGAAATACCTTGACAGCACGATCAGATCCTCAGGTGGCGTAAATCATTTGATGATTTATTTATATGTGGTGATTCACTTTTCATACAGTTCTGCACGGATGTTTCCAAGCCTGAATTCCCTTGGCACAAAGACCTGTGAGACAGCATTGTCCCCTGTGGGGAGTGGAAGAAGACCCCACAGGCAAGACTGGCAGACTACTGCCTTGCTCCCACGTGCCTCAGTTTCCCCACTGAGCAATGGATGTCCGTGGGGAGCTCAGATCAGAAAGTTGGTCCCTGCAAAGCTCCCACTCTGCCCACAAGTCTCAGGCTGCACAATCCAAACGAGAGAAGAGATTGCTGCTGGTGGTGGGGGAAGGGAATTAATCAGCAGGAGATGACAACAGAAGTCCAGGCTTTCATTAATTAGCGGAGGGCAGGAGCTGATTCAGGGAGCACCTCCCATGCTCCACTGGGGAGTGTGTTTCTGCAGTCACATTCCTCCACTCCCTGGAGACACAGGGAGTTTCTAGGTGCTGCTTCAAATCACAGCCCTGCCAAGCAGAACTGTGTCAGGTAACGTGCGACACGAGACCTTCCCCAGGGGAAGATGCTCCGGGACTGCCAGGAGGATAAATACGTTTTGCGCTGCACAAACCAGGCTGTTACCATGTCAATCACAGCCTTGGATTCAGCCAAAGGGTGGCTGGGAAGCAGAGTCGGACACCAATCCTTTCACCAAACCCAGAAACACGGACCAACCTCTATCACTCACCTCTGTTCCTCTCAGAGTGGATTTAATACAGGCTACAACTATCTCTACAGGAACTCAAGCAATTCAGGATGTTCAAATGAAGCCCAGTGGCTGCAAAGACAGACCAGTCTAGAGCAGAATTAAGGCATAAGGGGAATTAGCTATTGGCCCAGTGCCTCTACACATTTGTGGCTGCTGTATCACTTCATGTTTTTATTGGATCAGAACGTTTTTCTAAGAGATCTAGCCCAGCCCAGCCACCTATTATAAGGTTGATACTGATCCTGGGAGATAAAATTATATGGTTTGCCCGGTGCAGATCAGATTAGGCACTTCCTTCTGGCTTGTAAAGGAATCCATAAACATAGCAACTGGCCCTAGTTTCAGCCGTGGCCTTTGGACACTGTTTTAGAAATAAGAAATGCACAGTATTAATCCTGGGTTTGGTGTGGATATATATTTTTTTAAATATTTGGATGATAAGATCTTTCTTCCCACTTTTGTCTTAGATGAGGTGCCTGGTTACCCAGCGCAGACATCTTCATGGGGGCGTGGGGCTTGAGGCATTTTGTGTACCTTAACTATATTATTGGTATTCTGAAAGCTTATCTAATTAGTTTCCTAGAATATGGAATTGATACTGGCCAGTGCCATTCTCAGCCAGCTCACTTAGTACTGAAATGGCTCGTTAAAACATCTGAAATAAGCGGCAGGGCCCTAACGCTTTGAATACTTGATGCACTGCCATGCAGCAATTTTCTCATGTGAAGAGAAGCGAGAACAGTAAGGCACCTCTTCCCCTTTTTCTCTCTCTCTGCCAAATGAGCCTTTTTTCTTTTCTTTTTTTTTTTTTTTTTAACTGTTCCCTTAGAAACAACCAGCTTCGCCCTTTTACCCCTCTCCTCCTCTACTCACCATGCAGCATGGTAGCGATGCTCAGCCCAGCCATTCCCTGCTGCTCTGTGTGCTCTTCTCTCCCTGTTACCATTAAACGAGCACAGCTCAGACTTGCAGAGCCCTCTGGTAAATGTCTCAGGAGGTAACAGAGGAGACGTTTATGGCAGATGCACTGCAGCAAGGGAGGTGGCACATGAACCTCTATGCTGTGACCTCAGTTGACAATCACGCAGCTGTTGTTGCCAAGCCAGGGCTGTTCCCCTGTGTTTGGATACCCCGAGTGAGCTGTCAGGCTTTGAAGGCTGTAGAATATCTGGTTGAGCTTCTCATCACATTCATGGAAAAAAAAAAAAAAAAGTTAACCCCAGCCTACTTCCAGCTGTTTCACTAGAGTGTTTCACTATGAAATGAAATCACACTCTGCTTGCTGGAAATGCATCAGCCCTCACTGTCAGTTCCAGCAGCTTCCAGCCAAATTATTTCACAGAGCTTAGAAAAGTTGGAGAGAACTGAGGCAATGGATAGGAACATGAACTCTCAATACCAGATTTGCTGTGCTGGAAAAGATTACATGATCTACAGAGACATGTGAACCAGGGAAAAAGTTCAGAGCACATCTGTGATTGAAATAAACCCAAAGAAGTTCAGTCTGGGTCTGAGCTGTGCCAGTTCTGTCTGCAGTCGGGTCTCCAAAACACAGATTGGAATCTGGAAGAGAGCTGCTGTATGAATTCACACTATTCGTTCTGTCAGACCAGGGTTCTGACTGGCAATGGTTGGCACCAGCTCTCTGCTGAGAAGGTCCAAGAAGTCCTGCTGCATACTGATCAGGGATAACGTGCTCCGTGACTTCAAATTGCAGTGCATGAAAATTTATTGCCCTGCAAAATTCTTTTTGTTTTTTATTTTTAAGTGGAAAGGTCTTTACTAAAGCTCCACGTCGTCTTCTCCACAGGAATGTCAAATGCCATTTTGATCCTGCTAAGCCTCGGGAGCACACTCTGGCAAAGGCATCTGCAGCCTTGCTATGAGGACAGCTTTGCATTTGATAACTGACATTTCAGGTGCCTTTTTGTGTGCTGCAGCCTCAAGCAGGATGCTCGTATTTACAAAGATTAAAAATTCCCACCTCCACTTTGGCTGCTGCTTCTGAAACATATAAAGACACCCGTTCTCCAGAGAAACTATCCACATCATAGAATCATAGAATAACCAGGTTGGAAGAGACCCACCGGATCATCGAGTCCAACCATTCAACCATTCATGTTCCTTTCTCAGTCTGTTCACACTGGGAACAAGAACTGGTGGTGAGGCATGTTCTGTGGGAGCTAATATTCAGTGTGCTTGATCGCTTGGAGGACATCTCTGCGGGGATCAGATGGTCAATCTCACATCTTTGATAGGAATGGTTGGACTCGATGATCCGGTGGGTCTCTTCCAACCTGGTTATTCTATGATTCTGTGATCTCTCTGTAGTTCTTATCCACTGTGGAAAAACGTATAAGTTGAATTTCAGGAGGCTTCCATAAATACTCTGGAGAAAGCACCTTGGAGGGTTTGTGGTAGAGGAAATTCCTGTTGAAAATGGCTTTCTTCCTGCCAGGGGTGCCATGATCCCATTTGCTTTGTCCATCAGGATGATCATATGGCAAGTGTGGGTGATCTCAGACTTTCTTGGCCAGCCCTCCAAACGTGGCTCTTCCATAGTAGAGGTTCCCTTCTCTATCAGGGATGTTGGCTGTTCTCTCGTAAAGGAACTGGCTTCGAGGATCGTGTATGACTGTGGACACAACATATGCACAAAAGTTCACTACAAACTGGGACAGATTTCAGCTTTGCTGAGGACAAGAAAAGCCAACATGAACTTTCCACAGAACACATCAACCCAAAAACTGTGCTCACTGAGCAGTTCACTTACATTCCAATGGTGAAGGCTGCCACCCCTAAGGTGAGCTCCAGGGGCCCGTAGGCATTGTCCAGGATCTCAGAATCGAAGGTTCCTTCCCAGATGATGGGGGCCAATCGTGGTGTGACTGTCAGCGCATCCTGATGCCTGAAAGAAAAGAAAGGGAATGTTAATGAAATGAAACTGTTCAATTTGGTTTCAAGGCCAGTAAATGGGAAAGAAACACTAAAAAGGCAGCTAGAAGAAGAGAGTGTGTATCATCATTAACTCATTATGTACGTTATTACCTTCAGATCTCTTTCCCTATCCTCTTATTTAAGGTTACCAAGCATGGATGTTTCAGTTCCTGGGACGACAGTAAGCAAAACCCCAAGGATCTACTAAAATCTCATTAAGGCTTCTAGGACTTTTCTGCTGAGGAGAGTTTAATGACCACTGAACTCACAGAAGGAGAAGCTATGCATATTTACTCTCAGTCTGGTGCAGATTGCTACATACAGATTAAAACACAAGTAATAATATGAAAATTACTATAAAAATATACCCCATTGCTGTGTTATTAAAACACAGCTTGCAGCGTGACAGTTTATTTGCCCAGCATTTATATATAGCTTTAACACATTCAGATGCAATTTAAAATTCTGTATGTGAGCCAGCATTCAAACGTGTAACGAAGTTATAGAAGATCCTTAATCTCCTGTGTGGGCAGTGGAAATAATGAACGTGCACGCAGCAGAGTCTGATTATGCCTTGTTACAAGCACGCAATGCTGTTTGAACTTTCTCCTTTGTTTTCAGGGCACTGTGACACTTTCTTACCTTTTTGATTTTAAAGCAAGATGTCATTTGTAATGTGTAATTTCCCCCAGCCCACTCAGATTGGCCCCAGACCGTGCTCTGGAGCCCTGTGCTAATGACATTTGTCACGCAGGGCGCAGGGCCACGTGTGGGGGCTGAAGCAGCCTCCCGTCTGACATGCTCCCAAGGCAATAACAGCACAAAACTCAAACCGAGGGACCTGTGGGGAGCAGTTTGATGGCTGAGGCAGCGATACGCCTTCAACCCAGATCTAATACTTTCAGTCTGAGTGGATATTAGAATAACAACTCCACTCCATCCTATAGTAATGCATATGATTAAAAGATTAAATTATACAGGAAGAATTTCATTCGTAGAAAATGTACTAACTATTCTCTTTCTGGGTTAATTATCCTTTTTTGGAAGGGAGAGGAGAGAAGGAAATCAGCAAGTTCACTTCTCTAAGCAGGATTTTTTTTTTTCCATTTCCATTGCCTGGAGAAGAGGAGGCTGAGGGGAGACCTCATTGCTCTCTACAACTACCTGAAAGGAGGTTGTGGAGAGGAGGGAGCTGGGCTCTTCTCCCGAGTGACAGGGGACAGGACGAGAGGGAATGGCCTCAAGCTCCACCATGGGAGGTTTAGGCTGAACATTAGGAAAAAAATTTTCACAGGAAGGGTCATTGGACACTGGTAGAGGCTGCCCAGGGAGGGGGTTGAGTCGCCTTCCCCTCGAGGTGTTTAAGGGACGGGTGGATGAGGTGCTGAGGGACATAGTTCAGTACTGATAGGAACGGTTGGACTCGATGATCCAGTGGGTCTTTTCCAACCTGGTGATTCTATGGATCCTCTCTGTACATGCTAGTGAACTCCCTTCAGAAGACAGAACACTATAAGCTACATGATCCTCTTCTCATTTGGTCCAGTTTATACCAGCTGATTTCACACATTAATTTATTCCAACACAAACCAGAAATATTCAGGCCTACCACATCCTGCTGAAATAGGAGGGGTGGTGGTGGGGAAACCGGTGTGTACAAACAGGGTGTGTTTATTAATGTGGAAAAGAATGGTGTCTGCTGAAGGTGAAATGCTAGAGATAAGAGTCAGGTCACAGCAGCCAGACCAAAGGAGACTGTTAACAAACATGAGCTGACAAGGAGCATTTGCTTAAATCGCTTCTTAGCTGCTGCTGCCTGAAACCTTCCCTGTCTGTTTAAACTCACTGGTTTGACTGCTTCTCATAGATGTTTGTCTGTACGAGTTTCTGCAATTTGTTCTGGTGTAAGACCCAGCAGGCTGGTTAAAACCACTGCTGAAGGTCATATAAGGCACATTTTGCCCTGAGACGGATTCAAACCTCTCCCACAGCTTGTCACAGCTACAACACAGCTCCAAGAAGTATTTCCCACTGTCTCCCAGCTCTTACATATCTCCCATCTCAAGAAGAGTCCCTGACAGCAACCACACAGACAGGCTATATGTGTGCTAATGAATTAATTGTGAATTTACAGTAGGTTTGTTAGCAGGTATACAGTGACTAAATTCAATCCTATAGCAGCACAGACAGCTATAAATATAACCCATAGTGCTAGACTTCTCTTGGCATGAGGGATGTTTCAGTGCCAGTACCAGGACTTTGAAATTGTGAGCACTACAGAGCCGGAGCACCCAAACCAAAGTCAGCAGAAGCAAATAACTAAATCCAAACAAAGAAACTTACTTTGGAGCCAGCACTCTTGGCTGCTGATAAAATAATCTGTAAGGAGTAAGAAATATCCACTGAATAATACATGAATATGCCTGGAAGAGAGGAACAGCAGTTTAAAGGTTGAGAAATAAAAAGACAGTACTTACTAGGGGAAAAGCTGGATTAGCTTCCCTTCTGTATATTGGAGTTTTATGGAGCTACATGACAGAGCAGGGGAAAAAAGAGGTTGTAATGCTTTTCCTAAAATACAAACCCAGTTCAGCTTCAGGACCTGCTGCTGTACTGATGGGCATCCATGTCCTTGCTCTGGTTGCTGTGCACAACATTCTGCCTGGTGCGGTGTCAGACATTGCCTGTATGAACATTCAAGGGCTGTCAGATGAGTAACAGCTTTGAAACAGGGCACCCAGCAAAACAGTGACAGACTGATGCTAGCAACTCCCCAAGACTGTGGGTAAATCAGAGTTTAGGGGTCAAAATCTAGGGAAGCACATGCTTCTTGGGTACTGCCAGTTCCGATACTCCATTCCCTGCAGAACCATCCCTATTTACCTGGAGGCATTCAGAGAAACAAGTATCTTTCTAGACACAATGTTTTTTACTGGCTTGAAATAATCAGAAATGCTTCTGTAAGACATCATCTTTTTATCCTGTCCCTGCACTCCCTGGTCAAGAGCCACTCCCCAGCTTTCCAGGAGCCCCTTTCATTACTGGAAGCTGCCCTAAGGTTTCCTCAGAGCCTTCTCTTCTCCAGGCTGAACAACCCCAACACTTTGAGTCTGTCCTCATATGGAAAGTGCTCCAGCCCTCGGATCATCTCTGTGGCCCACATATTTTGAAATATTGCATCATTACAAGCACAGCTGATGCATTCGCCCTCTGTTAAAAATCTGCAAGGACACTGGAGCCAGATGAGTTCAGAACATCTCCTTGCATCTTAAACCATTAACATGTACCATATCTATCCTCAAGTGATTTAACAGATGTGGTTGCAGTTAGTGAGAGAATATTCTAACAAACAGAAAACCAGCTAAAGTGTTGTTAGTAGTTACTCAGGTTCCTTGAATTTGTGCAGAGAGGTTTTTTAAAAGTGATACGGTTGAAAGTAGCTGTGTTACTTCCAAATGAACTTGCCTGACCTTCCAGAACAAAGCAGTACTTTATCTTCAAGTCCCGGCTTGGAAAGTGTTCTGGACAGCAGATAAATACCTCACTTGTTGACCGTTCTGTGGAAAATATTCCTTGCAGATCAACCATTTCAGATTTCTAAACCTGTATTTCAGATTTCTAAAACTGAAGTAGTGAGCAGCGAGCAGGGTTGTTCAGAATGTGAACAAAGAGGGGATATCCGTGGGAAGGGCTTCATTTGTGCCTCAGAAAAAGTTCCCTTGCTGGAATCCATTATTACACAGGCTGCCTTTGACTTTTATAACCTTAGACTGTGCCACAGCACAGACATGTGCAACCAATGCCTGAGTCTTGAACATGAACTGCAATACAAATCCACTGCTTGCACTTCCAGTTTTCCAGGCTCTCATATTTCAGCTAGGACCACAACGAGTTAACTTTACCCTGGCCGAGATCCAACTAGGAAGCACCGCACAGAGCCTACATTTCATTTACGGCACATTCGTAATGTTTTTTTATTTTAAAAGGCAAAAATTAGCTCCTTTCACTTGTTCAGTGCAAGAGAAACTGAGAAATAGAGAATTCTGTTGGACTAAATCCATAACCTCACTGACATTAGTTCCACCTTGGCAGTTCACGCCAGCGAGATTTGACTGATCTCATGTGTAGAGCTGCTTAATCTTCTGGATGGATCGTTTCCACCACTCTTCCCAACGTTGAGCTGTCAGCAGCTGAGCTGCACTTTCTTTCTTGATCTGGGCAAACTGCTGCTCAAGTTTACATTTGTATTTCTGTATAAACAACAACAAAAACAATAAAGGACAAAATCTATAGTGACGAAATAGAATTCTACTGTGCCTGCACCCAGGTCCTGATCCAATATGTCAGAAGACTGTGTACAGGCCACTCATTTTCTGCCTTTGACAATGTAACTATATGAACAATCATAGAATCATAGAATCACCAGGTTGGAAGAGACCCATTGGATCATCAAGTCCAACCATTCCTATCAAATACTAAACCATGCCCCTCAGCACCTCATCCACCCGTCCCTTAAACCCCTCCAGGGAAGGGGACTCAACCCCCTCCCTGGGCAGCCTCTGCCAGTGCCAAATGACCCTTTCTGTGAAACATTTTTTCCTAATGTCCAGCCTGACCCTCCCCTGGTGCAGCTTGAGGCCATTCCCTCTCGTCCTGTCCCCTGTCACTTGGGAGAAGAGCCCAGCTCCCTCCTCTCCACAACCTCCTTTCAGGTAGTTGGAGAGAGCAATGAGGTCTCCCCTCAGCCTCCTCTTCTCCAGGCTAAACACCCCCAGCTCTCTCAGCCGTTCCTCATAAGGCCTGTTCTCCAGCCCCCTCACCAGCTTTGTTGCTCTTCTCTGGACTCGCTCCAGAGCCTCAACATCCTTCTTGTGGTGAGGGGCCCAGAACTGAACACAGGATTCGAGGAACGGTCTCACCAGTGCCGAGTACAGAGGGATAATAACATCCCATGAGTTACTCATGGCCTTCCTTCTGTATTCTCTTTAAAGACTTCTGAAACTAAATTATCAGCAATATTTAAATTTTGTTAAAAATTCAAGATTTTTATCTCACTTCCATTAGCCTCTATGATTAAAGAGCTGCCAAATCCACAACTGTAACAGCCCCACACTCACAGTCCTTCCCCACAGACCAACCTCATATACAACATCTCTTGCTTCTACTGCTGCTACATGGCCCAGTGTAGTCTTTGCTGTTGTAACTGATGCAGTTTCTCTGCAAAGAACATAATCTGAATTGTCTGGAAGAGTCATCATGGCTATTCCTGGCCAAGACCTTTAATAAAAAACAGAAAAAAACCCAAGCTACATGAGAGAGAAAGTTGGAAGGGAAAGCAGATTATACTAATCTATGTTACTTGTACTTAAATTGCAAAAGATTAAATGTTTTTTTCATCTCCACCAAAAGATCACCTTAAAAACTACCTCATTTAGTACTGCCAGCATGTCTTTTAAAACTTCAGGATCTCTGCACAATAAATAGGATTCATATCTTCTGAGTGAAAATGCACAGTATATTTGGAGATTTGCAAATGCTGAATTGAGAAATAGCAGCTGGCAAAGTGGCAGAGCAATAAAGCTGGAATTGTGCAATTGTGAAAAATAATTCACTTGTATTTATTTGGATCCATTGCTGTTCTTTGTTTAAATCCCTCACGCAAACTGCCCCATAACTAATTAAATGACGTTACTAATGATGAGCATGCTATGCAGTAGTTCCATCAAATGCAGTGAAAACCTGAGGACGGTGTCCGATTCCAGTTTAGAGAAAAGCAATCACACACAGCAGCGTTCAGTATATTTAAACATTACCTGCTCCCACGTTTCGTTAACTGTTTAACTTCACAGATGTCTAGAGGCAGTCTAGCTTGCTTAGGACGGATCAAAGTGGATGTCTTCTCTCTTGGTATTTCAGTTTCTGGGACATAACAGAAGACAGACTCAGCACCAACAAAAGAATGGCAGTGGCCCCACTGTTTTGCAGGAACCATATGCAGCAAGTTGCTCTTCACTTTCAAGAAATAGCTTTGCATTCTTGATGATGCAAATCTTTCCACTTAAAGTACTACTAGTGTTTAAAAAAATCCTCTTCCTAGGGAAAGTTTGCTGCAATCTTTGAGAAGGAAGCAGAGGCCTGAACAAGCAATCCCTTCTTTACTTACTTGCTGCTTGCACATCATGACTAGTGATACTCTCATCTAATTCCAGCAGCAGCTTTTCAGTGAAGGCAGCTAGTGCAGACACAAAGTTCCGAGCACACTCGGCAGCACAGTCCTGTTGGGACATTGGAGACAAGTGAGATGAATTCCTTGGACAACTCGATCTCTTCTCCTTTTAGTTTAGCTCCAAAAGGACTACGCAAGTACCCAACCTTGACATTTTGCAACAGCTGCAGATACCGGGAATAAGGTTCCTAAGCTGCACGTAAAAGGGTCTACAAGTGCCTCCTAGATGATCTTTAAGGTCCCTTCCAACACAAACCATTCCATGATTCTGTAATTTTATGAAAGTACAAAACGCTATTGAGTTCTGTATACAGTTCCCTAGTAACTGAATATTTGGGTTCAGCATTTAAACCTGATAGAAACAGCTACTAGTAAATGCATCCTCCTCCCAAAGCAAAGGCCATTCTGGAATTCAGGTACTCTTGGTGGAAGTGCTTTGGCCAAGTGCTATTCTAAAACAGGGTACGTGTGTTTGAGTGTGTAAGCAGAGCTAAGAGGAAAAGGAGTTGTTACTTTGGATATTACTCTACAGACAGTACGGAATTTTGAGTAAGTAGCCCCAGAGAAAGTAGAGCAGGATAAGCGTTTTCATTCCTGAACCCCTCCAATAAATTTCTGTTTATTCCAATTTTTATTCTTGCATAGAAAACTATGAATTATTTGCATTAATGAAAGCCACACAGAAGAAACCTTTCCCGATATATTTTTTCTGCAAGAAGCAGAACTAACCAGAGGATGTCACTGTTGCTCCCAATTTAGACTTATATTCAATAATTCTATCATTAAAATAAGCTGTCTCTTCCTCAGTGTTCTATGAATGATACAAAAGATCAGTAAGTTCCACAATAAACCTATGAATTTGTGTGTGCAAATAAAAGTATTTATATGTTGATCTAACGCTGATAATATGTAATATAAAAGTTAAAAGACATATGAACAGGACTGCTTAAAACTGGTAACAATTTCCAGTTTACTTTTGATGGGGAGGAAAAATGTATCCAAGATGTACTCTCCTTTCTGAACACAACATAGAAGTTTGTACTAAGCAATGGCTTTACAACTACCTGCAGCATCTGTGTGTTGAGATGAACACCATCAACATGGTCTTTTTGCCTTTTCATTTCCTCTTGGCACAAAGTGTCCAGCTGAAGTAACTTGGCTGGGTGTCCCAGAGAGGGATGCAACTGATTCTTATGTGCAGCCTTTAAATAAATCCATAAGAAAGGACTATCCTCAGTAAAGAGCGTACAGTTGAGTCATAGTAAGGAGGACATAAACCCCACAAATTTATATAAAAAGCATTCAGAAATCACAAAGAAAATGAGTCTTTTGTATTCCCCAGCTGTCGAGAGATGAAACTTGCAGTGCAAAGCTTCCAGTTGGAACAACACAGAATAACTGCAAACGCAGGAACTAAATCTGTGGCCAATTCAGCAGTGATTAAGCAAACAGCGAGATTAATGAAAAGAAGACGTTATAATTCTGGTGCATTCAGCACTCCTCACCCGGGAAGCACTACAATACGTCCACCATACATACCTTCACCTTCTCCCAGACTTCCAGCTGTTTATTGAAGAGGTGCCGAATCCGACCAGTGGAAGAGTTGAGCTTCTGCTCATGTTCTTTGAAAAGACCATCAACTGCCAACTGGGAGACATAAGACAGCTCCTTCTCAAACAACTTCAGTTGATTCTGAAATTCTTTTTGGAAAAGAACAGGGTGTTTATGTGGCACAGAACTATTCATTGCAAGGTAAAAAAACCACTAAGCTAAGTTGAATGCACACTGCAAGGGTCAAAAAAAAAATAATCCCCACCATTCCTTTTTCTAGGTCCAGTGCTCCAAGAAACACACTTGCTAAAAGATATTGTATAGGTCTTTCAATTTAGTAATGGGCCCTTCTGCCATATTTTATGTAGCTGACAATATATAAAAGAGAATATTGGCCTAATTTCCAGTAAAATCAACTGCAGTTTTTCTGCTGAGTGTGATGCTGAAGATACACAGTTCTTGATAACATCAATTTTCAGTTTACATAACTGAAAAATTACACACACAAGAAGTTAAAAGTCTTAACTGAATGAATTTACCCATAAGACGGGAGTTGTAGTAATTATCTGTTTGACTTTGGTATGACAACAGACTCTGTTGGAATATTTCTGCACAACGTTCCAGTGTGTCTGGCAGGTCTTCAGGCATTACCATTGGAGGCATCTCCTTCTGGTAGAACTCCTTCAGAAGATAAAGATAAAACAGAAAAACTGTTGATAACAGTTAAACAAGTCACATCCAGGCATTTAAAAGCAGCAGGGCTACATGCGACTATCAACCACCCTCTTATTTGAGACCAGATCTTTTCCTGATTCTGAAGAACTTATTAATATTTATAATGAAACCTGTGAATAGAAGTACAGTGTCAAATGCTGTTTAAAATCAGATGCACTGGGGAAGAAAGGAAAAATTGTAGATGGCCAAACGTTGAAAAGAACCAAATTGTTCAGTTGACACAGGAGGAGACCTATGAAAGCAAAAGTGACTGAAGAACACTGGGTTTTCTTACCTCAGCAAGGCAGAGCAAGCTGTTGTTACCCATCCAGAGAATATTCATAATAGCCCCCTTAAAAGTACTGAAAACAAACAAAACAAAAATAAAATTAAAAAAGACAATCACACTGTAAAAATGATCACATTAGCAATACTTATTTACTGGTTTTTAAATATTTTGTTCAGGTTTATTTTAACATGCCACCCTGAGCACTGTGTGCAGTTTTGGGCACCGCAGTTATAAAAGTGATAAAGCTACTGGAGAGTGTTGAGAAGAGACCACAAAGCTGGTGAGGGGTTTAGAGTTTTAATACTTTTGCTATTGTAGTTTTAATATAAATGCAATATTGAGCACAAGAATGTAAGGATAAAACGCACTGATGTTCTTAGGGGGGAAAATAACTGAAATGCAGGCTATTTTATATTCCAACCCATTTTTTGTAAATGTACAAAGTGGATTTCATGAGGCCACCCATTCCATTTCAGACATTGAACAAGATAAAAGGAATGACTTCCCTCACTATTATTATGCTGCAAAAAGTAACTGTTCTCTAATCACATTAGTATCAAGGTTAAATACCGCAAAATTTAATGGTGAACTCTATAGTTCACAATTCTAAATAAATAAATAGATAGATAAAAAGATACATATGCAGGTTTTTTTCACATATTAACTTCTGTTTCTGCAAATACACAACTTACTCAGCTTCTGGAGGCTTCTCTCCAAATATCTGGAATCTCTCATCACTGAGTACTGATCTGGTGTGTATCTTCATCCTAGGGAGGCAAAAGATTGATTTGAAACTGTTCAAAAGTATTTTCCTTCTCTGACTGATTAT
Source organism: Phaenicophaeus curvirostris (assembly GCF_032191515.1). Taxonomy (NCBI): domain Eukaryota; kingdom Metazoa; phylum Chordata; class Aves; order Cuculiformes; family Cuculidae; genus Phaenicophaeus; species Phaenicophaeus curvirostris. The sequence continues at coordinate 8,986,635 of NC_091411.1, forward strand.
TTAAGCTGGTCAGTCATATGATGGAAATGAAACTGAAGAGAAACTGGGGAAAATGTAGCTCTAAAACTAGTATTACATGAAAATAATTTTTGATGGAAAAAAGTTCTCAGGATTCTCTCCTCAAAGGCTCTTCGAAACGTTTCTGTTTTCACAGCTACAGTAGCTCACATCATCTGTCTATGGACTAAGCTGAACATAGACTGTTCAGACACCAGACCTGAAAATGAATCCATAGTGATTAAAGATTGGGTTAGTCTGCATTTCAACAAGTTCACAGTGCAAACCAGCAGCAGATGAAGGAGAAGACTGGTTTTCCAGCCAAAATCTGAAAAATATGCAGTGCCAATCATGAGGCCATACACAGGGAAGGGATCCCAAATGGGAGGCACAGATGGAGAGAAGGTCGATACAAATCATCACGAAGCATCAGCCAAAGAACAGGCAGCAGGCAAAGTTTTCATAAACATCCATATAAGAGTATTAAGTAGAATATTTCCTTTCAGGGGTCTTACCTTTGTCTTGTCGTCTTTTTGTTTAAAGATGACCTCTTAGTGGTCTGAGTAGCAGACTTCTGAGGACCTTGGTCAGATATATTTACGTGAGACTTCTTTGATGTGGAAGGAACTGCTTTATATTTAACAGGGAAAGATGAAGAACATTGTATAAATGTCAAAATGTCTTTTTTGCAGGTTTTTTTGGTTTGTGCTCTCATTTCTGTAATGTTTCTCTACAACATTAAGGGGACAACTGTTCTGGCAGACAGAAGCGAGCAGTGGCAACAGGAATAGAGATTGTGCACTGGGGCATGAGTGACAGGAAATTCATAGAAAATCAGTGATCCATAGGAGATTTAAGACAATATTAAGGCAGGCAAAAAGTAGGAGGATGAATGGTTTACATTCACAGTTTTGGATGTGATGGAGACTTAGGAACATGAAAGAAAGATAACTTTGGAAGTGGCTGAAGGAGTCAAGCTCTGGGGAAGAGAGAAGAGGAAATGGGAACACGAGGTAGGAAGTAGCTGGGGTTACCTTTGTTATGCATCTTTGAGTGAACGATAATACATTGAGCCCCTACAAATTTTCATGACTTATAATTCTTTTCTTTTACTTTTTTCCTTTTGCTATCACAAGTATGGGTACTCTTTATAAAATTGTTACCTCATTCTGCAGCTTTCGTTGGTTTCATCTTATTATTGCAAAGTAATGACATCCAAGAAAAAAGTTAGGATGCACAATCCTTTCAGAGCCAGCCTGTAAGCCACTGGCCTAGAACATGCCAGACCTGCTCACTGATATAACAGAAACTACAGTTTAGATGACATATTGTATTGAAAGAAAAGCTGGTTTACCTTGTCTTAACAAATGTGAATGACCCTTTCTCTCCAGATTTAGGCCTGAAGATTTTCTGGGTGGCTGAATTCTGAAACAAAAGAAAGAGCAAAGTGGCTATTGAATACCCAGCTATTTTATATTACACACTATATTATACGGAGGACTATTAAATGCAGTTAAATTTCTGAGAGAATATTTAACAGATAGCATTACGTTCACAACCAACAGTGTAAATATAAATATTTGCATGGAATAGCTAACTAGTTAACTGGAATTTCAGAATTCTACAAGCAAAACTGCGTTACAATGTTTATTTGCAAATTACACACTTGTCATACAGTTCATTCCACACTTTGTATGCAGCACAATCACCTTTTAACTGAAATAAGGCTGTAGAAAACAATGTAATACCTAAATTTATTGCAGATGAGTACTTACTCAAGTAAATTTTTGATAATACTTATTGCTAAATCATTAACCGCAGGCTTTCCCCTTCTGCTTGGGCTTAACACGGGAAATTTATCAGGATCCAGCCCCATCACCGTCACTTTGTTCTCATCTCTGAGATGCTCTTTTCGAATGGCAACAGCAATTGGACCTTGCAAAATAACATCCGTTGCAAGAAGGCTAAAGTCCTCCTGAAACGGGAAGAGAAACAAAACTCTGTTGACTGTAACAGGCAATTAATGAAAGAATTACATGAATTTACTGATTATTAAAGTAGATCTTCCAAACATACACATAGGAGTAGATTCTTATAATTATCATAAGTAGTATTTAGGTATATACTCTTAAAACAAGGATCCATAATTGATTACAAAATAAACACAGACTTTACAGACAGGGAAGGCACAAACCCACCTACTTGATAAAAACCTATCTTAAAGGCCACATGTGGTTTTCTCTTTTTTAATTACTTAAATAAACCTGTTAAATATGTAACCGAATAGCTCTACCACTTGAAAATAAACTTGTGCCAAGGACTGCACAACTCATTGTGATGCTGCACATCTTTAATATTTAGTAAACTCAGTGGTGATTGATGTATTCAGCTTCTTTAAAGAGCTGACCTAAGGCGCAATGTCTTGGGCAGCTTGGCACGATGCATCATCTTTCTTCAACTGAAAATTCAAAGCAGAGATTCTGAAAAATGTTTAGCACATATACACATAAAAATTCACTAAATACTGAAGAAAATATGAAGAACTTAAATGCTATCTTACATTATCTTGTGGGCTCATTGTTTTCTCTCGCAAGCAGTCAAGATACTGGCTCCTGTTTTTCAGTTCTTTCAAAACCACCTTGACAAAATCATACAACTCTTCAGCAGTCAAAGCCTGAGAGATGGGATAATACGTAAGATATTTAAAAACTGGCTATTTCAGACTTTTCAAATACACTGACTGTTGCATACAGCATCATTTGACACACACATGGAAGCAATGAGATTGTACAGAGGTTGAGGTTTTTGTTTTACACACAGGAAAACAGGGATAGGATCTTCCTAAGCAAAAGTCCTGCAGTGAAATACTGTTTCAGCCCAGCTCTCTAAATGTGTATAAACATAAGTCTGACTCAAAAATAATAGTTTATATAGTACAGAAACATGCACAGTGAGTCAAATTAACAAAGTCAAATCAAACACCACTTTGTGCTGATCAGAACTTACTTCTTTATCTGCAGTAGGATGAGCACAAACATCTCTCTTCTGACGGAGCTTCTCCAGATAAGAGTTTAATGTCGCTGCTTGCAAATTGGAATTTGCTACCTAAAGCAGAAGCAGACATCAGTGAATTGAAATCCCATTCAAAGGATTTTCAGAGGTCCCACTATGAAACCCTTAGCCTTGTGGGTAAAAAGAATCACTGATACTCAGAGGAGAAGCAGAAAACAATAATTCACAAAAGCAACACTTTATGTCTTTTACCACACCACATAAAAATGCTGGTCTATTCAGATGTACTGTTCCAGCATAGCTGCAGCAGTAGTAAAAACATTTTTAAGCCAATAACAACAAAACCCAAAGTTCTGATGTCTCTGTTATCACCTCTGATTTGATTTGCATTTGCAGATTTTTCAAAGTTCTTCGGATCTTCTCCATAAAGACTCGACTCATAAAGAGATTCTGGAGCTTTGTTTCAGATCTTTTGATAAGCTCAGTATCCTATAAGAATGCCAGAAACAAGAGACAGAACTAATTAATTTTCACTTTTTAAAACTTAAGTAACAGAACTCATGTTTTTTACTTCTTTTTTCCATAATGTAATTGTACACAGAGCAGCCTTTCAGTCCCAGTCTGGGAGCAGGTTGATCATAAGTCACATCACATACGCCAGTTATAACTCATAACTTGAAAGAACAAAACTGTGCACACCTGCTGCAAGCAGCTCAATTCCATTTTCTTCATATCTTTCTGAACTGAACTTTCAAAAGAGTCAATACGCTTATTTTCTTCCTGAACACACTTGCTGATTGACTTGACTTCCTCAGGAGAAAAGTTACCTCCCTCCGAGAATGATCTGAAAGTAACACGGAAAGTAAAAGCAATTGTCTGAGTCTTCCTTTTCTGAAAGACTATTTTAGCAAAAACATGGGTATCAACACAAATGTGATGAAAACAGCATAATAACTGGGGGTTAACGGACTAAATTTGTTTTAAATCTCATAGAGTCATGGAATAGTTTGGGTTGGAAAGGACCTTAAAGCCCATCCAGTTCCACCCCCTGCCTCGGGGAGGGACACCTCCCACTGGATCAGGGGCTCCAAGCCCCACCCAACCTGCCCTTGAACATCTCCAGGGACCTCATCATGAGGATTTTCTTCCTAGTATCTCATATAAATCTCCCCTCTTCCAGTTCAAAACTGTTCCCCTTGTCCTATCCCTGCACTCCCTGACAAAGAGCTGTCCCCAGCTTTTCCTGAAGCCCCCTTTATTTTACTGTTCTGCCTATGGAACAAACACAGATGCCCAGAAATAACTAATTATAAACAACAATTCAATGAAACCTCTATACCTGCAAGCTGTGAGAAAATCCATATTTGAATCCCTTAATTTTCCTAAAGTTTCCGTCAAATAGTTCTGGTAACTTGTCAGGGAAACCTGGATCTCTTGCAGATGATTATGTAATTCTGAGTGCAGGCTGCTGCTGAAAGCAACTAACCTAAGAGCAAATAATAAAAGACAGGGAAAACATGGAATGAGGAGCACACATTCTGGTTCAGAGACCACCAGCTGCCAAGACATGAAATCTGAGAACTCAAGGGTGTTTTAGCATTCTGAAAGCATCTCACTGAATTGTGATTGTCTTGATGAACACTCAGAAGATATCAGCAAGCAGCTGGTGCTATTGCAGAGCATCTCTCAAAACCAACTAGTCAACTCCAATTACTGTGGAGGTTCAGTAAACAAAATGAAACCTAAACAGATGAAATATCTCTTCTACTTTAAGACTGTCAGGACTTTGAAAATGTATGAAAACGGTCAGCTATTCAGCATTGGTTTTAATTTCTTCAGGGAGAGATACAGGAAACAAGAATACCTCACATGTTTTTAATGTTTCATGAAGCAGACTTCATTGAAGAGTAATGACACAAAGCAGGTTCAGAATGCAAACCACAAACATCCCAGACAGCAATCAGGAGTATTTAACTACGGAAATTCACAGCCAGCAGCACCTGTGACAAACTTACTTGTCGTTCATGGGAGCACTGAGTAAGACAGATTCCATCTCACGGATTCGTGTACGTAAGTTTTTCCTGATGTTATTTTGCTGATCACAAACTATGAGGAATTGATCTTTCTCCTTTTCCAGAGCTTGTACCACCCCAGCCCGGAGGCGCTCTAGATGCTCTTTGTGAAGCGACAATTCCACTGATAAGAAAATAAGTTTTACAATATGGTCATTATCTTCCCTTTACTCTGAACTATCACAACTGCCAGACAACATTTTATCAGAATCAGCAGTAAAATAAACTGAACCAGATCTCAGAGAGGAGAAAACATATAAATAAAATACATCTGATCCTGTTTCTTTCACTTTTCTCCTTTATTTTTGTTCACTGCTGACATCTCCATTATCTCTCTGTTCTCAAATCTTGTAACAAAGTAAAGGTAAAGGATTTTTTTTTTAATGGAAAAAACAATTCTTCCTATTTTTGTGGTGGAAAAAAAAAAGATCATTTTTGGTCTCCCTTCTGGAATGATAGTTGGATAAACAAGAACCAACCACTCAGCCTCAAGAAAACTGCCTGAAAAGTCACCTGTTCTCTTTTCAGGAAAAAGTGGAATTGAAAGATTATATTCCTGTTATTCCTAAAAGGAATTTTTTAGCTTATATGTTAAAATATTATAAAATACCATGTTTAGTTTATATATTTATATGTTTTAAGTAATTTTTCCACCAGAAAAACTTGACACTTCTCCTGCAAAAAAAAGTTGTGGTTAGGGGCTGATAGGTAGCTGCTCAGTGATACTTCATACAGCTAAATCCTTCCTCTTGTGTACTCACAAGTCAAGCCTTGGCATTTTGGCTCTTCCATGACTTGTCAGTTCTTTGCCTGCCACAGTTTTAAAATTATCTTTTATACATTGCAACCTCTTGTTAAATAATTCCAAGTAGAAGGAGTACTCAAATATCGACAATAGAAACTGAATGTTCTACATCTTTTACAATCAAGCCACTGAGTAAGGCACTGCTGGGTATTTTCCAAACATGACACCGCACAAACCAGCAAGAGTTATAGAAAAGAAACATCTTTTTTTTAAAATATATGAGTAACATTATACTAGGAAGTAGTAGGCACTCAGCTGCTTCCTATTGTCCTCTAGTACCGGTGCCAAAACAGACTTTGGTTCACTTAGGATCATCTCTAAAGAAAGAAATGTAATGCTCAGAGTTAAAAAAAAAAAGTCAGTACCAGCTCTAGCATCGTAGATACATTTCTTTATATTCTCCTGCCTTTGTTGATGCAAGTGAAGATGCAGTTGAAGTTCTGAATTCAGCTCCTCTCCCTTGGCAGCTACGATGACACTGGTGTTGGATAAGGACTCTGCAAACCATTTCTCCAAGTGTTCAAAAAAGCGGAGGCGAACCCTGTGATTAAAAAATAAATACTACAGTGAGGAACACCAAGTAATAAATAATAATTTATTAAGTATATTAATTCTAAGAATTTAACTTCTGACTATAAGAAAAAATGGTTTCATTACCATGTGCACAATATTGGTAGAGTTTTTAAACTGGCTGAATACTACTGAGAAGCAGGTGTTTTACCATCATGGCTCTGCAGGGAATTTGGGCAAATTACTTGCCTTTCTGTTTTCTCACTAAATCATTTTCTCTAAAATATGAATGTTCTTTAAGAGATAAATGCCCAAGTGGTACTTTGATGCTATTCCTTTTTTTAAAAGGATAAAAATAAGAGAATTTTTTATATTGCTTTCCATCCATGTCTCCCATACTCATTAGATAATTTTACATCTTTATGTCTAATATTTCTTCCAAACAGCTTAAATTTGTCTATTACCTAAAGGGAAAGAAAGAACATAAACTTTCTACTAACTGTTTCTTCAGCTCCACAAGCATGGTTTCTTTGATAAGTACATATTTCAGGTACATCGGCAGTGACTCCTCTTTTTCATATTTTGTAAAATAAGGGATGTCAGTCTTTCCAGCCTCTTCAACTCCAAGAGCTGTGTAAGTGTTTCCACTGGAAGTGGAAAAGGTCTCAACAGCAATTTCAGAGCTTTCTGCCTTGCTGCCATTGAACATAACCTAGGAAACAACTGGAAATCATCATCTGTTACCTTGAAAGCTTGTGCACTGCTCATTTTAACATAAGAATCCCAAGGATATGGAGAATAATGTTCTGCTTCTCAATTTGGACAACATTCACACAGAGAATACGCCTGCAAGCCTCAACAGGCAGAGTCATCAACAGTTTAAAAGGTTTTTGTGATGATAATAAATCCACATAACAAAAAGACCTGAAAAAACACTACTTGGATACAAATACAGCTGAAATAATTCATCGTAGGTTAATAATATTACGATGAAAGAAAGATATTTAAGAAAATATTTTATGCAAAAGCAGTGTATGAGGAATGGTTGTAAACTGTTTTATACACGCCATTTCCCTATAAAAATGATCTAAAGCCCTAATAAACCAGAAATAAATGAAAACAATAAAGATTCCTGCGTGCTTTATGTACACACTAAATCTAATCTATTTTAAGGAATTTAGATTTAACTCAGAAAGATGGTTTCTTATGCTTCATTACTTCGGCAAGACCTTCAAATTTATTCTCTTTCTTTCCTTCACCTTCAAATTTATTCTCTTGTTCACTTACCTGCATAAAGCTTACATCCTGTCCAGCACGCTCAGCTTCTTCGCTTCCCTGAGGAATACTCTCCGCATCTTCTTTTTGCTCCATTTTTTCGGCTTCCTGTGCAAACACCTCCTTGTTCTCAGCTGTATTTATTTCTTCATTTTCTTCATCTCCTTGCACAATGCTCTCAGCTTGCTGCTCCACCAGAGGTTCAGCTTCTGAACCCTTACCTAGTCCTTTCCAGTTAAGACAGAGTTTTACTGGTCATAAAGAAACACCAATTGAAAAGCATGCAAGCAAAAAGACTTTTTGTACAACTGAGGTATTACCTTGATCTCGAAATGTGAATTCTATCTCTCCTTGCAAGTTCTAAAAGCAAAACAACATCATCAAGCACATTAATTAAAAAATGAGGATTTGCTTGCTTATAAGAAACTCATGTTCCTTCTCAAAACATACCCATTTCAATAAGATAAGATAGTCTTGAATGCATCACTTATCTTCTAAAGAAGGCATAACACTCAAATAGATTAATATAATTTTGTCAGCATGCAGTTTTCTGTTTAAAAGGCAGTGAATTTGATGAAATGCAGTTTCTTATAAGGATGGAGGTTAAAAGCGTGGGACAGAGAAAGGTTTTTTTACTTCTACCAAAAGCACTTCAGTTCTACAGCCAAAACAACACTTGAATTTCTATGATGTAAATTTTAAAGCTAATGTATATTTTTACAAAGTAAAAAAAAAAATATTACACCAGCAACACTTTAAACTAGAAGTTTGTTTTCTTTATACCTGTTTGAAGATTTCCTTTACATTAAAATATTGGCTGATGGACAGACTATAAGAAATCAATTCCTGCAAAACAGCTTCTGGGTAAGTCATTACTTTATCCATTAGAACTTGGTTGAATGGCTCATACCTGTCAAATACAAGTTCATGCTTTAGAGACTCAGGTATATGTAAGAGCAAAATGAAATACGACTATAACGTCTATAAATCCTAATCTAACTTTCTGCTCAGTCTCATAAAACCTTTCAGCTAAACATTGTACTACATCTGTTTAGCCTGAATACAATCACATAATACAATCACATCCTTGTTGTTATCAGAGATAAGTTTAATACATAAATGCACAGAATTTAAGAAATATTAACAATAAAATATTTCAAACCTCTCATTTTGGACTGGAAACCATTCAAGACCTATGCTTGTATAAGGAATATTAGAAGCAAGAGGTCAAATTACTGTCACAGAACCACTATTTTATTTTATATTACCTTATTAATAAAAAGCATTTTATATTACATTCTCACAAGTAGCAAGCAGTGTTTTTCCACACATTCAGCCTACAGCACAAACAAGAACTAAGTAGCACAACTAACATTCAAATATTCTTTACTTGTTAAGTTTCCACTATAAAATTCATACTTTGCTCCAATGGTGCCTAAAGAAGAAAGGGTGTTCTTGAAATATTTCTTCAGAATTTTTTCAGAGCTCGCTGTTCTTATTTTCTCCAACATTTTATCCAGTTTATCTTCCATCTTCTAAGGCCACATAAAAAGAACCCAACAAAAAAGATTTAATAATTACTAAATTCTCCATAACTATTTAGGATTCAAATAATATAATTATGTATACATATTCTACACTAAGAAGAGAAGCTACATTACCAAAACTTTTCTGTTTTGAGGATCTTTCTTAATAACGAACATCATCTTTGATGTTGCCACCCCAAGTTGCATACCCATAATATAAGAATAAACATACAAACAATATTCTATACCTGCACAAGAACTCAAAAAAGAAACCTGCGGCCACTTAGTAAAGAAAATATAATCTTTATTACCATTGCCATATCAAGAATAAAAGAGGAATGCTTATCCAGGGTGAATCAAGCAGATAGTAAAAAACATACCCGATAGGATGGAACTGCCCTGTAGAAATCCAAGTATAAATGTCAAAGATTACATTTTAAAGTTTATACCAGGTATTTTGGATTCCAGAGTGTTGTCTGTATGTAGAACATTTCTTTACATCATGCCACATCCTTACTTGTATGTTTATACCTGCATTAAGTTATTCTGTTTCCGTCTGCATTCATCTAACCTCTTCTGAAGTTTACCCTCCAGCTGGAACAGTTTGAGTTGATGGACATCCCAGCAGCCCATGGCCTCCTGAACATAGCAGTACAAGGCTCTACAATTCTGCTCATTCTGTTCAGCCAGCTCCTCAAAGTCTCTCTGAAGAAACACAATTAAATTAACTGGTTGTTATTAAACTGTTTGCTGGAAAGTGAAATAAATGAGTAAGGGCACATATGATATGATAAAAGGCTGTCTGAAGCACTCTACTGGTATTCAGCATGGTCTCTTCTACTTCAAGAGCTAAAAGTAATCCAAACAAACTGGATAAAAATGAGGATTTTTGTTATAGAAGCTGAGACACCAAATCTTCCGTTTATTCTTCTGCTACTGTAGAGCACAGAATCACTAAATTCTGCACATGCCTTGAAGGGTCGGGCCAGCTATTGTTTTATGAACAACTGCCCAGCTGTTTGATGTACAGAAACACAAAAGATAGGGTTGGAAGAAATTTGGGAGGTCCTTTAGATCTATCCCTCCGTGCCCAGGCAGGATGAGCTACATCTAATTCATCCCTGACAATCCATTACAAATACAAACCAAACAATTATGAATTGTTCTCCTTGAATCACACCCAATGTTTTTGATTTCTGGGGCAGGTGTCTAGTCACACCATGGACCTTTTTTTAACACGACATCAATAGCCTAAGGAGTAATAAAAACATCTGTAATAAACTTACACCCATCTGCTCCAGTTTTTCTTCAAACTGACTTTTTAGTTTCTCAGTCAACTGAAGTAACTCAGAATTCACAATTTCTTCAGCTTCTTCTTCTGTGCAAACATTCAGATTCAACAGGTTGTTCTAAATGAAAAGAATGCAAAGTTATTGACATGCGTACTCTATAACATAAAATATTGTGTGGCTTTTAAAGAGTACATCCAAACTGAGGGTCTCTTCTTTTCCTGGAAATGGATAGAGAAAGATTCAGCCTCCCAGATCTCACACTCTTGGTAGTACACAGTACAATTCTATCTGGACCCAAGGGGAGAAACTGAGGCAAAGAAGTGGAATTTCTTTCTCAAAATAAGACGAATAAAGCACAAAGGCTGAGAGTTCAACCTAAATGTGGGACAGTTCGACTTTCATTCCTGGCATTTGTTAGTGCTTTACACATTGCAACTACAAATACCACATGCTACTGTGAAACAAAACAGACAGTAAGTTCTCTAGCAGAATAAGACACAGGTTAAAAAGTAATTTCAATTGTTATCTCAATGTTTGGTGGATCCCCAAGCTTCTATTACTGTAACAACACCCTGTATGCTGTTACCAGCAATCCTTCCGAGGATTCCCAAAGCCATGACACTAACCTTGCACAACTGCATTTCTGCTAAACATTTTTGTTGGACCATCTCATACTGGATGCGGATTTTCGTCATGCACTGCACATTGTGGGTATCTGAAGGATAAGGAAGAATTAGCCATTGTAAATATTGCTGTATTTCACAGTGCAGTGTGAAATGGAAATACAACAGAGGACCTGTCCTAAGTCACAGCACAGGTAACACACCCCAGTAGTGTCTTCACACTGGTACAAGACCATCAACCACAGAAATAAGCTGTTTCAATACAAATCTTTTTATCATTATGCTTAAAAGCAGTGAATTACTTACAATTTTAAGTATTTGGAGAAAGGAAGCATCTAAAAAACTTCCTCAATCATTCTCCAAGAAGTAAAAAGGAGGTTTTTTTAAGATTGAGACTGATCTGCATTAAAATTAACCCTCCATTTTCCCCAGATTAATTCTAAGCAAGTCAATTCCTGCTGGATCTTACATTGCAAAACTGCTTGTGCTGGCAAAAGGGGGTGATGCAACAGACACCTGATTGTCAGCTCAAAGCAGCTTAGAAGGTAAATGGAAACAGACGTAAAGAAAGAAAGAATTGGTTGAATTCCAGACTGCTTTTATGATTTCCTGACTCACCTATACTTTTGTTTAAATCCACCAAGGAACTGCTCCATTCATTTACCTCCGCTCCCGTGTGTGTTGGAGGTAACAAATCACTATCAAAACAGCAAAGAAGAGTCACGTATCTTCAAATACAATCCAGTCACTTCTTAAAGGATAAAATTATGAATCAGAATAACCATGGCACTGTGCTTTATTTTATTTACAGTCACACCAGCAATGACAATAAAACAAGTTGACTGCTGTTCAAGGCCACCGTTTGCTGACAAGTCACTAACTGTAACCTACCCAGTTGTTACAAGCACTGTGTAAGAAAACAGTGAACATCGTAATACATCTTCCTGTTGTCAGGATAGGTATTCAAACACAGCAGTGTTAGATTTCTATTGAGACTCCTTTCTTAATTTATTATACAAATTAAACTCCCAATCCAGAAATAACACCTCCCCAAGACCACCAATTTTTACTTTCCTATCTATCCTGTCTGCCCCTTCCTACTGATTCCAGTGTTAGTAAGATTTAGTTTTGAGTTCCTGCATTTCTAGCCCTTGATCACCCCGTTTAGTGTAACTGGTGTACTGAAAAGCAAGAATGCATGTTTTTCATTAAAAAACTTTACAAAAGCACTTCAGGCCCTGCCCTTCTGCTGAAAGGGAGCAAAAGAACATTATTTTGCTTTGTTCCTGTTCTCTCTTTTGTCATACCAAAGATGCTGCAAAAACTCCAGTCGCCTCTCACTGAGTGAAATCTGACCCTTTAGCATATTTTCCATTTCTGCTTTCACTGCTGGGGGACTCTGTATTTCTTCATTTGCCATGAACTCTCTGTAGGATGGAAGAACACATTGAAATAAATACCTGTTCAGGAAAATATTGTGTTTGAAATGCAGATACAAAATATGTTTTATACATTCCAGCTAGAAAAAAAAAAAAAAGAAGAGTGTTTAGTTCTTTTAGCTCTTCAGTTTCATGATGGAAAAATGATACAAACACAAGCAAACACCAGTCATGCTTCAAAACATAACTGTAAATTTCTGACCTGAAACTGTGAACAATGCTGTTCTTTCGGATGAGCTTCCAGTCCCTGACTCTGTCTTGCCATTTCAATCGATGTGATAATTCCCTTTCCATCTCTGTTTTCATGAGGTTAACGAACAGCTTGGCAAGTGCTCTCTGATTAGCCAACAGTGTTCTGTTAATCAACTGTGTATTAAAAAATGAAAACAGGAATAAAAGCAGCATATAACATACAAAAAGAAAAAAAACAAAAAAAAAATCCCCAAAAACCAACCAACCAAACCCATCAGTTCTATGTAAAACAAAGGAAAAAGAATACAAATTCTAAAGAATACCCTGCAAAACAGAAAACTCTCCTACACAGCAGTGATTGATAGGCACAAATAATTTCAGTTGGAGAAAAAGATATTCTGGGAATATTCGGATTTCTTGCAGGTAAAACAGACTCTCAATACAAAGGATTTACCATGGCCTCATCATTCATGAACCTGTAAACCTCGGCTGGCAAGTAAAAGGAAATTTCCTCCAACAGCACAGTATATTTCCTCAGTACATCTGTTACCTGTGCAATGAAAGAAGAAAGAACAACAAAACCCATATAACTCAAATTATCAGTTTCGTAAGGTAAGTAATTATATAAGACAATTTTTTTCCATCAAAGTAAATTCAACTCTCTGATAGATTGAATAGTGAATCTTAAAATAACTATTTTAAATACTGATTTCTTTATATAATTCATAAAAATAGTAACTAAAGCATTCCACACTGTGAGTACTCAACTGGTTTCTCTTTAATATCTTTGATAACTGAGTGCTCTGCAGACAGATTGCAATCAGAATTTAAAAGCAAACTCCAGGTCAGGTATCTGACATGAGTTAGGGCACATCTGTGCATGTTCTCAGCTGTGTCCCCACAAAATAACACTGGACGTGTTGACATCTTGACCTAAAATAACCCTGCAGAAGAATCAAAGCAGCTCAAACATTCCTTGGATCTTTGTCAGAGGTAATTGTGGAAGAAAAACACCTCATAACTGGACAAGAAGTATCTTCTCCTGATTATGTGGGTGTAAAATGAGAAAATGATCTTCTGGTGAAGACAGTAACAGCCCACACAACAGAAACCCTGGCAGACCCCTTTGCATCCAGTGGAAACAAGCCACACTTCACACTGCATCCAGCATGATGAGCAAATAATCATCTTATGCTTAACAGCTATTAGAACTACAGCTCACTTTATCAGCTCGACTCCATTCAGCTTTTTTTAAGGTTTCATCCATTTCCCTAATCCACTTCTTTCTGGTCGAGAATTCCTGATGGACGGCGTTCCATAGTTCTTCTAAATCCTGCAAGAAGGATTTCCTCAAAATCTCACTGAAGAGTAAACGTCAACCTCCCCCAACAATGTTTAAACTACAGCAAGATAGAAAAGAAAGATGCCTACAGGAAAGCTGGGGAGGGGCTCTTGATCAGGGAGCGCAGGGACAAGATGAGGAGGAACAGTTTTAAGCTGAAGGAGGGGAGATTGAGATGAGATACTAGGAAGAAATGTTTTCCTGTGATGGTGGGGAGGGCCTGGCCCAGGTTGCTCACAGAAGTCATGGGAACTCCACCCCTGGAGGTGTTCAAGGCCAGGTTGGATGGGGCTTGGAGCAACCTGACCCAGTGAGAGGTGTCCCTGCCCAAGGCAAGGGGTTGGAACTGGATGGGCTTTGAAGTCGCTTCCAACCCAAACCATTCTGTGATTCTATAAGAAGCTGTTAGAGAGAGCAGGTATAAATAACTGAAGATGAGACAACAGCACAAGCTGTCTTACTTCAATCGAGAAGCCTTCCAGAGTAGCGTCAAATTCAATCTTTTTAAACAGAAGTTCTATTTTTCTATCAGATTCCACCAGTTTTGTCAGAAGGGATTTTCCAGGCTCTGAAACAAGGGGTTCCATCTCCTAAAAAGGTAAGGAAATCAGTCTGATCTTTTGAATATGAGGCCCTGAGCTTAGCATAGCACTCCAGACTATCTGGAGTACAAAATCTAGCCTTACCCTGGCAATACAGGCAAGTTCACAATACATTGAGGTTACTGCTTCCTCATGACGGCCTCGACGGCGTTCTGAAAGGCGCTCCAAGATATTACTCCTCCTTTCCTCAGGAACTGCCAAGAAAGAAATGAGGATGATGTAGCTTGGAACTGTACACACAACACATGCACAATGAATCACTAAATCCACACCGTGACCTCTGTAGCTCATGCAGTTAGCGCAGCACATGGCAGCTTTCCACAGGAGAGGAAATCTTTGCAAACATACGTTAAAGCATATTTTAAAAACTCCTTTGATTTTATTAATTTGTGATTTTCAGAAGGATTAAAGCATGGAAACTATGAACTTAGTCCATGTATGATACAAAAAATTGCAGGTTCCAAGAATGAGGTGTACTTACATCATAACTGAAATCTACCATCTAAACACAAACTGCGATTAACTGACAATTTTACAACCATTTTTCCCATGTTCATCTTCTAAATTACTTACAAATCACCAAAAATGTGCCAGGTCATTTCTGAGCTTGATTTTATGCTTCATTCCCCTAAAACAACTCTATGTATAGTGGCTTCTAAAAGTGCAAATTAAAATATCTGACATTGAGGGAAATAAATTTTACCAACAAAAGCAGGTAGGGATCCAACTTCCTCAGCTGCAAGTACATCTGCGCTTTTCCAAACCTTTTGAAATGTAGCTTCTCTAAAAATGAAAGAGAATAAAGCTTTGATTTGTACTAAATAAGTAAGAGTAGGAACCTGAATCTGTATATTCCATTTAATTGGCAAAATGAAACATTTAAATGAACACAAGCATCATTCTAACATCAAAGAATATGGTTCAAAGAATTAACGGTGCGCTTTCTGAGATGAATTGGGCTGAGTAATTATCTACCCTGTGCTGATCACAATTTGCTACAATGGCATAGAAAGCAATAAGTGCAAGGTTTAATATGCGTAAATTAGAAAAGCGTATTTACTGTCTCTACAAGGTATAAAAATCTATGATCTGTTAAGTCAGAACTGGCTAGAAATGTGGAAATAGCCTTTATCTGCCCACTGCTCTTCCCATCAGCTGGAGCGCTGTGTTTTATCTTGGGGGACTGGAATGAGGGTGTCATTATTCCACAGGGTGGAAAGGATGGATACACTGATTTCTTTCCCTGTGCATTACATGATTATTGCAGCATCATGACATAAATCATGAACACTGTTCAAAATACAGATCAAAAAATACCTACTAGGCTGAGCTTATCTCTAGATTACTTTGAACAAAAGAGACGTACAGTTTATTTTTAAAAAAGCAGCTGTAAAATATATGCACGATTGCAACATCAGCAGGGCAACACACTGATTTTGTACTACAACAAACAAGTGACGGGGCACTGGCCCAAGTCTTTCAGAGAACTCATGGTTGCCCCATCCCTGGAGGGGTTCAAGGCCAGGCTGGATGGAGCTTGGAGCCCCTGGTCCAGTGGGAGGTGTCCCTGCCCATGGAAGGAGGTGGCACTGGACGGGCTTTAAGGTCCCTTCTAACCCAAACTGTTCCACAATTCTACAATTAAAATGCAGAAAGGTTGTATTTGCCCTCTAGTTCAGGTGACACATAGCAGCCAGCAAACACCGCACCAACTCAACTCATTGCGATTTCACCATTTTCTCTTTTTTTTACCTCATCTTCCAAGCTCTTTTTGCAGCGTTCCTCACCAAAACGAAGCCCAGCACAGTCAACCTCTAGAAGAACCGCGGTTTAAAAGCTCTGGGACGCTGGGAGATTAAACATTCCAGCTAGAAATTTTTCTTCTGAGGGGAGTATTCCTTTGTAGAACCACGTTGCCACGGCAGCATTGGGAGGCGGGGCAGAGCCTCGGCCTGTCCCGTGGAGGCTCCACCCCTTGAGAGGCTCCACCCCTTGAGAGGCTGATGTCAACAGGGCTTGGTTGCCACGGTAGCAACCGTGGCGGGTAGGGCACAGGCCATGGCTCAGGGCACATCAACACACACTCTCCATCAGAGAAACAATGACTGCTATTGCAATAAATCAACCAGAAGCTGCTCCTTCGGGATAGAAAATTTAATTAACAAAGATACAACATCAAGTCGGGAGCCATGGCAACCACCACCCCACTGGCCACTTTCGCCAGGCGCTGCCTCCCCCGGCACAGCGGCAGCGTCTTCCACCCACACCAGAGCCGCCATCCCCAGGCAGCAGGGACCAGCCCCTCACCCTCACTTCAATCCCGCTTTCCTCAAGTCCTCCGGCAGAACACGGCCTTTCTTCCGGGCCCTGGCTTTCTTCTTCTCTATCCTGTCCTTCTTCTTCTTCTGAATGTTCTTGCGGCGCTTCTCCTGCCGCTGTTGCATCCTTTCCACCACTTTTTCTGTCCGCTGCTCCCACTGCTTTTTGCGCTGTGCTTTCCGCTTCTCCTTACGCTTCAGCGCTTCCTTCAGCCGCTCCTCATTGTCACGGATCTTCACACCTTCTGCCTTATAGAGAACATTTGTCCATTTCATCTTATTCTCCAGCTCCTGAGCCTTCTTCTGGTCTTTATCCTTGAGCTCCTCCAGCTTATTCTTCCTGGTCTCCAGCCTGCTCAGCAGCTGCTTGTAGTTTTTGCCAGTCAGAGGAGTGATATTGCCTTTCACTGCTTTCCTCTTCTCTTTCTTCTTCTGAATCTTGCTCAACTCATTATCCTCATGGACTTTGACCTTGTTAAAGACAATCTCAGCTGGGCTCTCCTCCTTTTTGGTTTCTGGCTCTACCGGTACCTCCTCAGTTTCTTTCTTCGCCATTTTTGCCTTCATCTTCAGCTCCTTCCTTCGGCGCTTCTTTCTCTCTCTCTCATACTTCCTCCGCTGCCTCTTCTCTAGGACTGCAGGGGGCAGTTCTTTGGCATCACCCTAAGGAGAAGGATGCACATGAATTGGGAGCCTTAAAGGGATAAAGTAGAATTCAAATTGGGATGTCCTCAAGTTCCTGGCATCAAGCTTCGCCTAAGAAGTACAAAACTTGTAATGGGCACCTATGGGCTTGGCTGTTAGAGACACTGAACACAGGGAAGGCATTTACAACCCTTTGCTCACTTAACTCCATTCCCTTTCAGGCTCTTAGTGCTTTCCTTTTTCCCTAAAATCCCTTGAGGTGGATTTTAAGCCAGGCCCTACCTTTCCTCATATTTTTCCAGACCACAGAGCTCACTGCAATTCCTAGAGGCACTTCCTCAGGACATGGTATGAGCTCAACCCCTGAGCCATGTAAGATCACAGCCCTGTCCATACATCCCCTGGGAAGCTAGAGAGAGAATTTACACTGCACAAACACACACATGGATGCACGTTAGGGGTTCTCATACCTGTCCAGAAGCCCTTTGAATCTTCTCATGTAGTCTCTGACGCAAGAGATTGATTGCAGCAAAAGAAGGGGAACCCAGTTCTCTTTTGCTCCCTGAAAATGAGAGGAAGAAAATAAAAACACTCAAAAGAGTGCACTAGGTAAAAAGAACTTTCTACAGCTACAGGAACAGCTTCAAGAGCTTCTGATATGCTGTGGAAAAAAAAAAAAAAAAGAAAATCTAAAGAAACCAGGAGCTTCTCTTGCATTGGTTTCTTCAGAATTCCCCCTTTTCCATCCACATTACCACTCAACACTGCTCGCCAGAGAAGCCTGGCACAACCCACTGTGCCTAACAAGCCAGAATTACCAAGCTAGTGGAAACAAAGACACCAAGGATGTATGTATTTTCCCTGTGATTAGGCTTTTCAGATTCCCAATGGAAAGCCAGCCAGGTGTGACAGATTCCATCCACGCAATCATACCCAGAAGCAACTCAAGTACGCAAAAAGCCTGTGATCCAGACCAAACATTCGTTTCCAGAAAGCTGCCCCACGGCGATGCTAATGATGTCTGTACACATGCAAAAGCTTTCAGGACACATGGAATAAGCAAAGACATTTTTAATTCAGCTTCGCTTCTTTAGCTTCCCAAACCGCACATGTGTGAGGCAGCTGAGAAGCAGCAATCTCAGCTCAGGTGACTTTAACCAGACCCTGGCAATACTTATGTTCTTACCTGTACCCAAACTTTCATTGCTACCCTGGGTGACGCCCTGGGGAGATGATTTGCTGGCTTGAGCAGCTGCTTTCTGTCCTGGTGAAGGTTTATTGGCATTAGAGCCAGCCTGTTTGACTGAAGGAGTATTTGTCTTCTCAGCTGGCTTCCTGGGTTTCTTCCTCCTCTTTTTCTTGAGCTGCCCAGCGGTATCCTCGGGCTGGCCTGGCTTGGACACTAGAGGGCAAAAGCAAATTATGCAAACCAGAACAATGCTATATTCCCTCTTCATAATGTTCAGTTAATAATGAGGACTAAATTCCAGCATTGCAATGGCACAGCTAATCCTTCAAAATTCACACAGTTTAAGGTGTATTTGAAGAGACCAAACGTGCTCACACACTTCAGTAAAATGCTAGCTCTCCCAACCACCATGTGTACAGAAGCACTCAGAAGGCCCACATAGATTCATTTGGTTGGGAAAGATCTTTAAGGCCACCGAGTCCCACTCTACCTGTTCACTACTAAACCGTATCCCTGAGCACCTTGTTCTACCCATCTTTCAAACTCCTCTAGGGATGGGGACTCCACCACTGCTCTGGGCAGCTGTATCAGTGTCTGAGAAACCTTTCGGTGAAGAAATTTTTCCTGATATCTAATCTAATCTTCCTCTGGTGCAACATGAGGCCATTTCCTTTCTTCCTAACACTTTTTAGCTGGGGGAAGAGACCAACAGCCACAGCTGGAAAAGACCATTAAGATGATTGAGTCCAACTGTAAACCTGACACTGCCAAATCCAACACAAAACCACCATGCCCCTAAGCACCACATCTCCACGTCTTTTAAATACCTCCAGGGATGGCGACTCTGCCCCTTCCCTGGGCAGCTTCTGCCACTGCTTGAAAACCCTTTCAGTGAAGTAACCCTGACGCAACTTGAGGCCACTTCCTCTCATCTTATCACTTGTTATTTGGGAGGAGAGACCGGCACCCACCTCACTAAACTGTCCGTTCAGCGACCTGCAGAGAGCCGTGAGGTCTCCCCTCAGCCTCCTTTTTTTCCAGGCTAAAGAGCTCCAGCTCCCTCAGTGGCTCCTGGTAAGACTTGTGCTCCAGACCCCTCACCCACGGGTCCTGCTCCCCCATCAGCACCCACCTCCCCACGGAGCGGGGTGGGCACCCAAACAGGAGCAGGACACGCAGGCCACCAGGCAGAAGCTGCACCTGGAGAGGCGCCCTGCTGTGCGCTCCCGACACAACTTGAGGCCGTTTTCTCTCATCCTACCACTTGCTACTGGGAGAAGAGCCCAGCACCCACCTCACTACACCCTCCTTGTAGAGAGCGATGAGGTCTCCACTCAGCCTCCTTTTCACTGTGCTAAACAACCCCAGTTCCCTCAGCCACCTCTTACAGGGCTTTTTCTGCAGCCCCTTCCCCAGTTCTGTTCCCTCCTCCGGACACGCTCCAGCCCCTCCACGTCCTTTTTATAGCGAGAGGCGCCACACCGAACCCAGGACTCGAGGTGCGGCCTCAGCAGCGCAGAGTACGGGGGCCGCAACCACGTTACAAGACAGCCCGTTTTTCCTTTAACCCCGGCGCGGTGGCGGCCCGGGGCCCAGCACCCGCTCGGCTCCGTTACCGAGTTTCCTCTTGCGCGGCTCGGGGCCGGGCTGCGCGCACACCCTCCTCGCCAGCCCCTGCAGGTAGGAGTCCTGGGCGGCCAGGGCGGCCATGGCTCCACGCTCCCTCAGACCCGGCACCGGGAGCGCTTCCGCTTCCGCCACGCGCGGCGGCGCCGGCAGGAAGTGACGTCACGTGGCGGGAACGGGCCGCGGCCACGTGGAGCGCGGGTTTTGGGGTACGGGGAGGGGCCAACGGCAGCGACGGATATGGGATATGGAGCGAGGAAACGGCGGGTTTTGGGGTACGGGGGTCAACGGTAACAGTGGTTTTGGGGTACGGGGGCAAGGGCAGTGGTGGGTATTGGGTATGGAGGAAGGAAACAGCGGGTTTGGGGGTACGGGGGTAACAGTAACGGCGGGTTTTGGGGTACGGGGCAACGGTAACAGTGGTTTTGGGGTACGGGGCAAGGGCAGTGGCGGGTATGGGGTATGGAGGGAGGAAACGGCGGGTTTTGGATTACGGGGTAACAGTAACGGCGGGTTTTGGATTACGGGGTAACAGTAAAGGCAGGTTTTGGGGTACGGGGGTAACAGTAAAGGCAGGTTTTGGGGTACAGGGGCAACGGTAACAGTGGTTTTGGGGTACGGGGCAAGGGTAGTGGCGGGTATGGGGTATGGAGTGAGGAAACAGTGGGTTTTGGGGTATGGGGGTAACAGTAACGGCGGGTTTTGGGGTACGGGGGTCAACGGTAACAGTGGTTTTGGGGTACAGGGGCAAGGGCAGTGGTGGGTATTGGGTATGGAGGGAGGAAACGGCGGGTTTTGGGGTACGGGGGTAACAGTAATGGCGGGTTTTGGAGTACAGGGGCCACAATGGTAACAGTGGTTTTGGGGATGGAAGGGTACCAGCAGGTTTTGGGGTTCAGGGCTGTAACGGTAGCGGCGGGTATTGGGTATGGAGGCAGGTTTTGGGGGGCAGCGAGGAGGTAACAGCAGGTTGTGGGGTATGGGGGGAAGGTAACAGTAACAGTTTTGGGGGTATAGGGGTAAAGATAACAGCGGTTTTTTGGGGTTTGGGGTAACGGTGGTTTTGGGGTCCAGGAGGAGGTAATGGTATTTGTGGAGGGGAACGAGGGGTAAGGGTAACAATGGCTTTTGGGGAATGGGGGTGGTCATTGTAGAGACCTTCTTGGTTGAGAACGCCTTGAAAGGAGGAAATTATGAAAAGCTCCTCCACCCATGAGTTGCAGACAAGTGGAAAGCTTGAGCAAGTCTGCAGTTTATTGCTACAAGAGGCTTCCACAAGAATCACTTGCCTGGTGAAAGAAGGCTTGCCCAAGATGGACTATCTTGTGATAAATATTATATGCGCTCTTGCTTGACAAAATAATAATAGCTCAAACTTTGTAATTATTAACCAACCAGAAATAACGTCCGATCATATTGATGCAAGACTCTGTCCTAGTCTTTGCAGCTGGCAGGTAATGGTAACGGTGGCTTTTGTGGTACAGGGGGTGGGTAACAGTGGTTTTTGGGGTATGGGGGAGATAATGGTAATGGTGAGGTTTTTGGGGTACAGGACGTAACGGCAGTTTTGGGGGATAGGGGGAGATAACAATAATGGTGCAAGGGGGGATAACGGTAACAGCGAGTTTTGGGGTACAGGGGGAGGCAACAATAATGGTGGTTTTGGGAGTACAGGGGGAGGTAATGGTAATGGTGGCATTTTTGGGGTACAGGGGTGGTAATGGCAAGAGCATTTTTTGGCATATGGGGGGTGGTAACAGCAGTTTTTGAGATACAGGGGGCTAACAGTGGGTTGTGAGGCACAAGGGGAGGGATTCGACCTCCCACCAGCAACAGCGGCATGGAGCAGGGCTCACCAAACTGGGGACACTCGCCCTGCTGCACACTCAGCCTCGGCATCGTCATATTCCACATTGCTGTATTTCTGGAGAGCCTCACAGCTGAAAACATACACCTTTGATCATAGAAAAGAGTTAGTTTTATTAAACCACCTAATTACAAAAATAAATGGAATGGAAGGAAAATAAAACAAAAATTAGAGTGAAATTCACATCTTACTGAATGAGACGTCACAGCAGAACAGAGGGGAAGCTCAGCGTGGGGGCGCGGCACCCACAACACCGTGCTGCCCCCATCACGTTCCAGTCCTGCCACCCCTCTTCCAGCTGTGCTGCTCACATTGACACAGAACAGCTGGGAAAATAAAGGGCAGGAGACGAGCCCTGAGCACCTGTAGACAGAGCACCAAAGCTGCTTTGGAAGGGAACTGCGAGTCACCACATTCCCCTGACAGCTCAATATACCCCAGTCATCTAAAGGTTTGTTAAGACAAAACCATGAGCCAGCGTAAATGCCAGCTCCCCAGTAGCTCAGGCTCTACAGGTAGAAAGTTTCTTTGTAAACAACGGAAAAGGAATCAGGCTCTCTAACGCATGTTGCTGCTTTGATCTCTGGCCTGGAGCACGCAGCATCATCAACACCTCAGCTTGATTCCTGTCTGACTGACCTTGTCAAAAGAGGGAACGCTGCTCTTTGGCACAGGTCTCCCCAGAGCCTCCTCCTGAATGACTGTGAGCAGGATGTCCAAGCCTCTGAAGGGCTCTGACAGCAAAGACTGCAGGGAGACAATACTACAGGATTCTTACTCTGGTGAAGTAGAACGGACGCTGCCAGATTCTATCCTGAGAGAAATTTAAAGCAGCCAGAGTGCCAATAGCCTTGGGAAAAAGGGTAAAACCCCAAACACTCACTGCTACATTTGCCTCAAGTTTATCCCAAACAAACACTGGCCTGTACTTACTGGAATTCACATGGAAACAAACTGGATTTCTAACAAACTCTACATATAACTATCATGTAAAAGCAAACCTAACTCTAACTTCTTAGAGCAATCAACTCAGTATTTACGTATTACATTCTCTTAGGGGAGAGGAACGTTCCTGGCAATGTTGCAGGGGTGGAGAAAGCACTGTGGCTGTCCAGGGAGCAGAAACCTGCAAACGCAGCTCCAGTGCCTTCTCCTGACAGGAAGAGATGCTTGCTCAGTACAGCAGGTGGAAGACTTTCAACAGCAGAGCATGTTCGGCAGAAGGTCCTCTTCAGGAGTGCTCTGTGGGGCCTGCCCCATGCCCATTCACGTGGGGGTGCGATGGGGTTGAGCTCTGGGAGGCAGCAACACTCTGCTCTGCTGCGGCAGCGGCCAGAGGCACGGAGAGGCTTTCGGGGGACAGCGTGGCAAAGTCTTGTCTCCAGTAGGCTTCGCACAGTGGAAGATCATTGCTGTCACACAGACTGTAGCTTTCCAGAACAAACAGCCCCAGTGAGGAGAGACAGCAGGGGCAGTGAGAGAAGAGGGGAGGGGTGGGGGGAGCAAGACAGAAGCAAAGCATTAAGAAAATGGCAAAAAAAGTCAGTGGATGCAAGGTCTGCGTTCACAAACTCATCACAAGCCTTGTGACCTGGCCTTCCCTAAGGCAACCCAAAGGACTGGCCTTAAACCTCAGGGATAAAACTATTGCTACAAACAGAAACAAAGGCTCAATTCTGTTTCAGACACTGCAAGTCCCTGGAAAGGCCTGAGCTGAAATCCTGGCACCCCAAATATGGGACTTCCACTGCTCTGAGCGAGGCAAGGACCTCATCCAAAATTACTTTACTTGGAGTTAGCTCACAACCAACATTAAGGAAAAAATAGAAATCTAAATTTAAGTTCAGCAGAAAAGCCAGCACAACTGTTTTAGGGCCTGTCCCTAGCATGATAAAGAAACCTATTTGCACCCTTGTCCTTCCAACAAAGCGTTCCATGGAAGGTCTGAGTCTTCTACCAAGGCTCCCCAGCCTGACTATAAAGCCCTGACAGACTCTACTGCTTCCAGCAGAGCTGAGCTGTTCCACAAGCAGCTTGCTGGATTTGTCCGCCGGGTGAACTAGCAGTGGGGAAAGCAATGCTTTTCCACCACTGGCTAATTCTTGCCTGTGATCCAAGGCAAGCACAGTGCAGAAGGGGCAAAACTAAAAAGAAAAATGATGAAGAAACTGGAACAAACCCAAAACTAATTACAAAGATAGGAAGGAGCTGCACACACAAGAGACACCCAAGACAAAGTGAGTGCTAGAGCAGAAAGAAGCTTGCATTCAGAGTAAAACAAACCCAATGGGTCAAGTGATTTTGTTGTTGCAGCTTTATTTACATTTGTAATGTAAGGACTTGAATAAATGCTTTGTGAAAAAGAAAGTTTAGCAATAGGAGACACTTCAAATTGCACAAACATGAAACATGTTGAGATCTAACTCCACACTCAAGACAGCTCCTGTTATCTCACAGGAGGGAGCAAGGAAACGTAAACACAGGTCCGGGGTTTAGGGTGAGATAAGGCAAGATGGACTGGACTCCGAGTTACTGCTTTGGGGAAGAAGCACACAAAGCACTCGTTGCAAGCATCTGCTTTTGAGCTCTTTTCTGGCTGGTTTTGCCATAGAAGCAAGATGGCAGTGGATACAGGCTTTATATCTGGGGCCTTTGTAAAATTGCTTGCAACATCACCCTTCCCTACAGTCCCCAACACGCAGTGAAGCTGGGTTAAATCAGCAAAGACCTCTGAGGACAGAACCAAAGCTGTGAGTCCTTTCCCATCTAGGACCTCAGGCCATGGTTTCCAGGGCAAACCTGGCCACAGCCTCCATCACATCTAGGCAGGTGAGTTACTAAGAAAAATCTTATCTGTCAGAAGTGTTAACTGCTTGTCCTGCTGCCAGTTCAAAAAGTCTAAGCTTGCTTTTCTACCACCTGCTTCGGAAGGATGGCCTAAAATAAACTAACCAGTGACCTTCGGGGAAACGGGAGCACGTGAGGGCAGTCTGGCAGGATGGTTGGGTGGAACCCACGTCCTGCCCTCATGGGACTACACATCTCTTTATAAATTCTGTGGGACTGAGCTCCATGAGACATTAACAGACAATGCAATGAGGCAACCCCAGCTGGGCTCATGGTACAGCCCAGAAAGTCTGTTTGCAGGCAAGCCAGCTATTGCATTTACAGCCATTTAAACACGATTATCACTCTGTGACTTGACGTAACAGAAACCCTTATTCCCCACACAAGACAATAAGGTTTCATTAAAAATATCTTAGTACTCTAATTATAAAAGGACTTTGAATAAATCGCTGTTCCTATATTTACACACACACAATTTCTTTGGTGCAGAAAAAGACAGGAAAGAGCACAGGAAGGCAACAAGTGCTAAAAGCAAATGACTAAGTGCTACATGATATGAGGCTTCAGTGGAGGGATCACAGCTCTGCAGAGTCGCCAAGTTTCTTCACCTTGTGACCACTCTTACAAGAGCATGAAGTCAAATCTGTTTGGTGTATGCCAATATCTGTGCTTAGATGTCAGTCCTATTAGGAAGGCTGCTTTACAGGGCATGTGGTGCCAGGCAGGGGAACAAACCATGCCAGCATGGTCAGAACCCCTCATCCCAAAAGTTAAAGCTACTGACACACAGTGGTGGCAGTCTGGCAGTGTCAGGGAAACACGCCTGTCACACGTGAGGCACTATCATCCCCCACGACATCACTCTGGACTCATGGCTATGCTGTATGCAGCCTGTAGAGTGGTTGCACCCCAGACCTGTTCAGGCCTGGACTGGTGCTCAGGTTTGCGACCATCACTCTCCATTTCTGAGCTGTTTCTAGAACTCCTTACCACCTCCCAATAAAATGAGTCAAGTTTGAAAAACTCCTCTAAACTTGTACCTTGTTTTCTTCCAATGTCATAACAGTGCCTAAGCTATGCCATATCAATATATTTTTACTCTTAAAATACATAAATAATGGCCTAACTTCCAAGGATATTGAGCAACTAGAGTTTTAGTTACCTTAGGTGGAGTTATAGACATTCAGCATTCTTAGACAGAAGGGAAATGCAAAAATAGAAAACCTGGTCACTAAAATTTTAGATAAGTTTTTGAAAAGTTAAGTTTCTGTTTAGAAATCATAGCATTATTGCACTGACTTCATCTAGCTTGGACAGTGCAGCCAAAATAATCAGGTTCTTAACTGTTTTCTCCTGCTTTCATTTACTGCATCATCCACAAGAAGTGCTGGAGTGCATAAGAAAGAATAAAATATAAAACATAAAGTGTCTGAGTTCTCCAAAGTCTGTTTCCTAAGAGTTTTTTAAAAATATTAAAAATCTCACAAACAAATCAGTAAGAAGTCTTCCATAGAAATTCCTAGCAAACTATTTCATGATCCAATGAAACTGAGCACGTCTTTTTTTTCGCTCCTTTCAAACGCCGACCCAAGCAGGACTCCAGGCAGCCAGGGCAGCGGACTGCGAGGGAAAAGGCACTGTGTAAACAGGTCACTTGTAAGAGGACTCACCGCAAAGATGGGGTGATCTCATCTGACCCAGCTCAGCAAGCCTCTCTAAGGAAAGGCTCCTCCAGAGGGTTACTCAGACAGAAGCCTGCAGCCCGGAAGAAATTTATCTCCTTTTACAATGACTACAAAGAAGCCCTAAGCAAGTTACCTGTCAAATCTATCCAACCAAAGCAGGCACCTTGGATGCTGTGAACACCCCTTTCACTACATCTATGCCCTGTATAAAATCTACAGGGAAAAGGCAGTTCCTTTATTTGCAGAAAGAGTTTAACCTAACTAAAAATAGGAGTGAAATTTTGTTGGGAACATTCTCAAGACCTGTACTCTAAGGACTGTTTGTCTGGACTAACTACCCCAAAAAGGCTGGAGCCATAACGCAGAAGTCCACTGCCTTATTTGTACCTGGAAGAGTAATATTCTTCTTCTAGCTCGTACAGGTCAATGGAGATCTCATCCCGTAGTGCAATCAGCTTCTTGTCACATTCCTCCTGCAAGCTCTTCAGCTGCTGGTTACGCTGGTTGATAGCTTCATTCACAGAGGGGAAATCATTGAGGATCAAGAACTGCTTCAGGTCAGACACAAGTTTCATCAGGGACTCGCCAGCTCGGACCTTGCAGCAGGGAGAAAAATCACACAGCTTATAGTCTATCAAAACAATGCTTTGCTCCGATTCTAAAACAAGACCTCCCAAGCTGGTCCTTCAGCTCAAGCCTCATATAAATTTTAAATTCCATCATTACATGAAAATTCAAACAGAAGCCTGCAGCTGATTATCCAGGCTACCCAGCCCTTCCCTAGAGAAGGAAATCTACCCAATAACCACCCCAAGTATCAAGTTATTCTTCTAGCAGCAGTCCTCATGAGAGTTATAAAGAAATATGAAATAACGGACCCAACAGCATCTGAAGGATGTGCTGCCCACTGATCTGAACAGCAGGGTGCTACTCACAATGTTTGCAGCTCTGACATGCATCTCATAGTTATCTTGTTCACCCTGGGTTGCTCGAGAGACTTGAGTTTCATCCTCAATCTAAAAACAAAAGCACAGATAAACACCTCTACACACTAAAATCCTGACACGTAATTACGACATTGTACAGCATCTCATTTCAGTTCAGTCCACAGCTAGAATCCCTGGGGTGGCCTCTGGACCTTACACCACACACAGATCATCTCCAATACTCTCCCTGGCTGCTTCTGCATTTCTCTCATGTCAGCAACACCACTTCAGCCTGCAGGGCAGAGGCAAGGAGAAGCCAGGGAGAACTGACCACTGCCTACCCTGGGGAAGGAAAGCTCCTCAGGGGGATGCAAGAGAAAGGTCCCCTGCTCCTCCCTCACAGCCACCTCGTCCTCGCTCAGGGCCTCACTACTCCCTCAGTCCCCTGCTCCCACCAGGGCCGCCCCTGCTCCCCCCTCACAATTACCCCCTTTCCCCTCAGGCTCCCCCCCCCTCCTCACAGCCACCCCCTCTCCCAAGAGGGCCCCTATTCCTCGCTCACAACCCCCCTCACCCCCTCAGGGCCTCCCCCTGACAGCCGCCGCCACTCCCTCAGGGCCCCCCCTCTCCCCTCAGGAGCCCGGGAGCCACCACGGGCGCAGCCTCCCCCTCCCCTCAGGACTCACTACAGCCCAAGCCTCACCTTGGCCGTCTTGATGATCTCGGTGAAGTTGTCCATGATAGACTTGACATCGTCCTTGAGGCGCTTGTTGTAGGACTGCAGCAGGGTCTCCTTGCTCTGCGGCAGCACCCGCTGCTGCGCCATGGCTGCCGCTCTTCCCCACTGCCGTGTTCTCGCGAGACTTCGCGGCGCCACCGTTCTTCTCGCGAGACTTCCCGCCGCCGCCGTGCTCTCGCGAGACTTCGCGCCCCCTAGAAATCTCCCGGCATGCACCGCGCCGCCTCTCTCTTCCTTGGTCCAAGATGGTGAGCGGCTGTGGCGGGGGTGGGGGGGCCGGGGTTATCCGCCGCCATCCGCCTCCGTTTGACCCCGCGGCCCGGCAGGGAGAGCCGCGCCGGTGCTCGAGAGCTGCGGAGGCGGCGGAGGGGGGCGGTCCGGGTGCGCTTTGCGGTGAGCGGCGCCCATACGAGGGGGGCTGGGGCTGGGCCTGGAGGCCGCGCAGCCTCGCCGGGCCGCGGCGATGCTCGTGGCGTGGGGCCGGGCCCGGGGCCCTGTGACCGGCTGTAGGGCTGGCTCGGTGCTCGCGGTGGTGGAGTATCAGCTGCTTCTTGGCTAGCGAGCACCAGGAGCACCAAATCCCACCGCAGGGTTTTCTCTTTGGGAGGCTGCCAAGCGGGTGGGATGCCCGGGGAAAGGCATTCCTAGGGAGGACTGAGAGGTTTTTTTAAGCACGCGAGTGTTGGAGGCAAACGAAGGAAGAATGTCTTGTCTTCCTTGCAGCCGAAAGGAAAGAAGGCCAAGGGCAAGAAGGTGGCCCCGGCCCCTGCGGTAGTCAAGAAGCAGGAGGCCAAGAAGGTGGTCAATCCCCTCTTTGAGAAGAGGCCCAAGAACTTTGGCATTGGTGAGTAAATGGATATTGGGGTTACTTGCTTGAGAGATGTTTGTTTTACAGGCAGATGCATAAATTATAAATAGACCTATTGATTGTAATAAAGCTGTAGAGTGGAGAGAATGATGAAGGCAGTGGCCTTGCTCGCTGCAGTTAAAGACTGTCCTTTGTTAGCTATGTGAAGATGGCTGTGGGAAATTGGCTGAATTCCTTATGTTACAAAGATTCTTTACAGAATCACAGAATAGTTTGGGGTGGAAGGGACTTAAAAGCCCATCCCTGCCATGGGCAGGGACTGGATTCCACTTAGTTGCTCCAAGCTCAATCCAGACTGGCCTTGAACACCTCCAGGGATGGGGCAGCCACGACTTCTTTGGCCAACCTGATCCAGTGCCTCACCACCCACACAGGAAAACATTTCTTCCTAAGATATTATGTAAATCTCCCCTCTTTCGGCTAAAAACCCTTCCCCCTATCCTGTCCCCGTACTCCCTGATAAAGAACCCCTCCTCAGCTTTCCTGTAAGCATATTTATATTTTGTGCTGGAATCTTTGCCCTTTTGTATGTGGTGTGGTTATCAGTCCAGGCTTTTTGTTGTTGTACGATGTGCATATGATGTGAAATGTTTGCTATCTGAGCTGCAGTGCTGACATGTCACCACCAAGATCACTGATGCACATCTGCCTGCTCTGTGCTGTTGCTGTGTGGTTTTGAAACAGTTCTGAGTTGAAGTTTGTATTTTCAGGACAGGATATCCAGCCGAAGCGTGATCTCACACGTTTCGTGAAATGGCCGCGCTATATCAGGCTGCAGCGCCAGAGATCCATTCTTTATAAACGCCTGAAGGTGCCTCCTGCCATTAACCAGTTCACCCAGGCTCTGGACCGCCAGACAGGTAAGGATGTGCCCCATAAAATTCTCTTGACTTGGGTCCTTGGTGGGATACACCTCAGAGAAGAGGAAGGAAACAAAAAATCAGATGTAGCAAAGGTTAGCTGGAGAGTACTTTTGCAAGCATTTAGGGAGCCTTTAATAGGGACTGCAGACTGATGTGGAAACTGATGAACAAGGGTCTTCAGGGTCTCCTGTGAACAATTAATCTTTTCTTGCAGGTGATAGCGTCTGTGCAGGAAACTTGACACCTGTGTAGAATAACTCCCTCACAGAGATGGCCAAACAAGTTGATTGCTTTAAAGGAGAAAGTGCATCATCTTTAGCCGTAACTGCTATGGAGGTCCTCATCCAAGTGTTGAAGGAGATGTCCTTACTAGCAGAGCTAGATACAGGCTCTGGAGGCATGCTGCCATGTGCAAATGATGTTAACTTTGTCGTCTTTGATACTAACTTTGATGACAACCACCAAGATCGCTGATGCACTTCAGTACATTAAAAAGTAATGCTTAGGTTTTCAGGTCATGCAACTCACTAGTAGATGTTCTCTTTCAGCTACACAGCTTCTGAAGCTGGCCCACAAATACAGGCCGGAAAGTAAGCAAGAGAAGAAGCAGAGGCTCCTGGCTCGTGCTGAGCAGAAAGCTGCAGGAAAGGGAGATGCTCCAACTAAGCGGCCACCAGTCCTCCGAGCAGGTAACTTTGTACGTGGCCTGGACTGCTTGTGTTCAGAGTGTGATGCTTTGTTAGAGAGAAAACTGATGAGAAGAGTTGGTGCTCTGCATCAGCCATATGGGATTGGACAAGCTATTGCAATGATGTATGAATTTCTTCACCTGAGCTCAAAATGAAGAGCAAAATAGACGAGCTTTTTAACCCTGAGCTTTAGCAAATTGTCCACGGAATATCTTCTGTGCCACTGAGCATGTGAAAAGTTTTCCTAACTTCCGTAATAAAGCTGTGCTATGGAATCTGATCTGGCTGTATGAGAAGGCATCCCGATTGACTGGAATCAAAGCTTACCTATAACTTGTTTTTCAGGTATTAACACTGTCACAACTCTGGTAGAGAACAAGAAAGCTCAGCTTGTGGTTATTGCCCACGATGTGGACCCCATTGAGGTAAGTGTAGTTGCTGGTATGCTTTCCAGGCTCCTTGTGTAACTTACACTGAGGCTGGAACCAGAGTTGGGGAGAGATGCATTCTGGGACAAATTTATGGTGTGAAAAGAGAATCCATAAATAAATATTTACCATGACCAGAATGCTTATGTGTATTTGTAGTTGTCCTGGTGTTACAGTGAGGCTTGGCCCTTGCAATGATGTATGAATTTCTTCACCTGAATCAACAGTGAAGAGCAAAACGAGCTTTTTAACACTGAGCAATCGCCACAGCCCAGGCTGGTTCGAAGAAGATGATGTTCTCCCTCAGTTACGCAGCATGCTCCCTTTCTTTTCAGCTGGTGGTCTTCCTGCCAGCGCTGTGCCGCAAGATGGGAGTGCCATACTGCATCATCAAGGGCAAAGCCAGGCTGGGGCGGCTGGTCCACAGGAAAACTTGCACCTCTGTGGCTTTCACCCAGGTGAACCCGTAAGTATTGTGTGTGCTGGCTTGATTTGCTGCAGTAGAGAAAGCAAACTGCCCATAAGCACAGACTGTAGGGCAGATGGATGGGAAACTTGGGTCTCTCTAGTTTAAAGTAATAACATTTGATAAAATACTACCTCTGTAGATATCTATGGGTAGTATGGTCCTTCTGTATTAAAAGCTTTGTCAGATCCTGAAGATGCAGATTACTTTGGCTTAATAAGATACTAATAAGGTATTTCCTCTAAAATGTGTAGATGGAACTGTTAACAATCTGAGCAGTGCTAGTTTGTAAAGCACTGATGGTTTGAATGGTTAACCCTTGGTAAATGATGCCTGTGCTTGGCCTGAAAATGGAGGCATAAGATTTATGGAAAAACTACAATGAGGCTCTAAAGGAACTAAACCTGTTGCCAACAGGGAGGATAAGGGAGCCCTTGCAAAGCTGGTGGAGGCTGTCAAGACCAACTACAATGACAGATACGATGAGGTAAGATTCTGTGTGCTGCTAGCCTTGTCTCTTACATAGTGTTAACAACCCCAAAAGCTTCACAGTGGAACACGAATAATTTCAGACACAGTGACATCAGCTTGAAGCCTGTTGGGGGTCTTGTACCCAGATCTGCTTATGATGTATCCAGATTTGTTACCTGAGGATGGGGTAAAATGTGAACCCTGTCACTACGTTACAAGTAAATGGAGCTATTGCAGGGTTAGGGTTGTAGAGGGAGCAGCAGCTTCCGCTGGGCTCAGCTCCATCCCCCAGTCCAGAAGCTATCTTGTGTCTGAACACAGCACCAATGGGGAAGGATTTTAAACTATCTGTGCTGCTGCAGAACAGAAAGGAGTGGAATTGAACAAGCTGACTGACACAGTGAGAGATTGTATGAGGCATCTAACCTGTTCTCATTTCTTTGCAGATCCGTCGTCACTGGGGCGGTAATGTCTTGGGTCCAAAATCAGTGGCTCGCATTGCAAAGCTTGAAAAAGCAAAGGCTAAAGAACTGGCAACTAAGCTGGGCTAAAGATGTACTGGATTGCTACCGTGTTTTGTGTACATAAAAAAGAATAAACCCCAGATCCAGTTTCCGTGGTCTCTCAATGGAAGTGCTCCAGATGGTAGCACGTTGATGTTGCCTTACATCAAATGATCAAATGGCACTGTACAGAAGGAGCTGTGTAGAGCAGGTGATGACTTTACCTGGAACAGCTGCCCTTTATTAGTCTTGAATTGTAATTTCTCCCTGAACACAGTCCCATCTCATACTGTGTGATCATACAGCTGAACAGGCTCGTCTAGCTCAGTCTTTAGGCCTAGCCTGCTTATGCAACTATCTCTCTGTTGGTGATTGCTCTATATTGTCTTCATTAGTATTTAGTTACCATCTGGGTTATGTGGAGTGTTACAATGCTTTACCAGGCTAACCAGACAGAGACCTCCCACTGGGAGCTCTGTAATGTCTCTTCTAGGGCCAGAATGGTTGGTGAGGCCAGGCTGACATGGGAGAAGAATCTAGCACTTGTGTTTCTGTTCTGACTGCTGACTTGGCCTTGTGGAGGCTACTGGGCTTGATGAGGCTCCAGCTGCAGTAGCTGCTGCTTGGTTTTGCCAGCCTTGATGCTTTTTGCAAAGGCACAGGCTGCCAGAGCCAGCTGAGCTTGATCTGCAGTAACCTTGAGTTCAGTTCTGTCCTGTTGGGATGCACAATGCCAGTGATGGGGCAAGCACCTGCAAGTCCTCTTTATTTACTCTGCAGCTGCTGTACAGGAGTGAGTACTCAGTACAAAGAAACTTGATTCACAAAATTTGCCATCTCTTGGGAAATACAGCAGTGGAGAAGTTAAAACTTTGCTATTTACAACCAACCATGATATAAAAATGCAGCCTTGAGATTGGGCGTACGTCAGCTTTGCTTGAAGTCTCAGCTGCTGCTTCAAGTAGTGCAGTTCAGTGCTTCCAAGCTGCAGCCAAATCACTGGTATGAGCCTGGGAGTCTGCATCAGGTGCTCAGTCTTAGCTGCAGGTTGCTAGTGGCACAAGTTCACTTCATGCTTCCCTGAAACTCAGTGGTTCAGGCACTTGGGACTGATCAGTGTTCTGCCAAGCAGAACAGAAGTGAAGCCATGAGCCCTTCACCTCACAGAGGCATTTTTTGTATGAATTTTCTGTACCACAGGAATGAAGTTGCAGCACACAAGCCATACCTATTAAAGGAAGCAAAAGCACACAGTTCTGCAGAGGCAGTGCACTAAAAGTTAATTTAAATCACCTTTCAAGTGGTACTCCAGTTAAAAGACCAGGCTTTTTTAGCTTAAGAGTGCATCTAGTCTCAGAAACTTATAAAAGAGCAAGAATGCCAGGGAAAAATCACTCCCTTGCTTTCAACAGAACACAGTTCAAAGCTTTATCTCTAAAAACCACCCTGAAGGCCCGTAGGACAGAGGCAGGGCACTTACCAGGTGACTATGTACTGCATGTGCTCGTTCCTCAGGCTCACTCTGGTCTGGCCTCCGATGGGGCCCCCTGGGACTGTGCTTCCTATAGGAACAACAGAGCACATGAGTTAGTCTTTAGTCTGCTCTGTGTAGTGCTGCCCTTGCTGGGGGAAAAGGGATGAAGGTAGGAAGTCCTGTGGATCTCCTCCCCAGGCAGTGGCATGGCCCTATAGCAAGGCCCTGGTTGTGATCAAGGCATCGACCACCTGCATCTCTTGAGGATCTCTCGAGTTCCTTAGTGCTGCTGCTGCCTATTGCCTTCAAAAGAGCAAACCTATTAGAGCACACAAAGAAAAGTGAGGTGCACTACCTTCCCAGGGGAAATAAAGTTGGGGAGCCAGATGTAAACAGGATGTGGGGCTGGGTTCTGCTGTGACTTACTGAAGTCGGCATCAATGAAGACTGGCTCAGCGCCGGTCACCTTTGCCATAGCCTCCAGGTCACGGTAGTGCCAGCGGTTTTTCTCAATGTTATTTTCAGGCACAAAAGGTTTCCGGGTTTCTGATAGCCTCACCACCCCAGTGAGCTCAACTTCATCTTCGATCTGGAGAGGAAAGCGGAGGAGAAAAAAGGCAGCCTAGGTTTCCCAGAGAAGTTGTGGCTTCCCCATCCCTGGAGGTGTTCAAGGCCAGGTTCGATGGGGCTTTGAGCACCCTGATCCGGTGAGAGGTGTCCCTGCCCCTGGCAGGGGGCTGGAACCAGGTGATATTTAAGGTTCCTTCCAACCCAAACCATTCTAGGGTTCATTTTACACCCTTACATACCAGGTCCTGGTAGAAATACGCAGCGCTTGCAGGGTCTGATTATACATCAAGTGGTTGGGGGGCAACACAGTTGGGAAAAGGCATCCTTATTTATAAAAAACATTATTAATAAAAAGGGGGAAGGTTTATCTTCTATGGAAGGTACAATGAGAATTTTTATTAACTTCCCATGCTGCTGAACACAGCTGCTGCCTTTCTTGGTCTGTCAGCAGTGCCTCTGGGTAATCACAGGGCAGGCAGCGATGCAAAACACTCTCTTTATCCCCCTTACCTGTCCCTTCAGCCTGGTCTCTGGTTTCAGTTTCTTTTTGGGCACAAATCCTCGGTTGACTAAAATCGTGACCCTGAAGTTACAGAAAAAGGTGTGGCTCATGAGCAAAAGGCAATTTATTCTTGCTGCTACCTAGAAAGCAGTACCAAAGAGAGAAGCACCCCATGTTTGTTGCTGCTTTTTTTTGTCATCTGAGTGCATATTACAGGGGAATTTAAATACAATTTAGCATCGATCCCTCAGTGACCAGATGATGAGAGACGCCTTTTAAGGGAGGAGGAGTGATTTACATAAACAAACCACCATGACTCAGCTTTTCAGAACAGCAGCAAATTGCTCACATGAACCATGACCTTAATTAACTCACCCCAGATCTGTGCAGTAGAAAGGTGTAATGACATTTGCTCCGTTTTCTGGGTGGGAAGTCAGCCGCCCAGCTTCTCTGGCTTCTCGCTCGGGGTCCACAAGTGACCGTGGCAAAATATAGAGCTCCTTGGTGTGGTCGAAACGTCCTCGAACCTTTACTGGTCTGTACTCCAGTTCCTTCAATTCCATCGGGCTGCATGGAACAGGACAAAACCAAAATTGTGGCTGTGACAGGAGAATCACATTAGGAAATCAAATTGTGGGATTTTCATCTCCCTTCAAGGTTCACTCCAGGGCCAGCTGGCAAACAGAAACAGAGGACAAACACCTCATGGAGTGAGCAGCTGGCTTATTATTTTGTTATTGTCACAGCGAATCAGATAGAGATGATCGTGAGCATTCAGAGTGGTTCTTTTCTGTGTTATCTGTAACCCAGTGCCAGGTAGAGTTGGCAGATAACACTGCACATGCACCCAGCCAAGAGGGAGCATTTCTGTCTCAGCCCAGCTGAGGATTATGCATGGCATGAACCACATACCACATTCTCCTTTTACTAAAACCAAGAAAATTAACAGGAAAGTTAACAGGATGTCTTTCTTCTAATTTGTTTGCACATCCTGATTCCCATCACATTCCTGCATTTTCATGCCATTTAGTTAGGACCACATCTATATCCCCAGCACACTGCAGTGTTCTGTAGACAACAAACTATCTCTGCTTCCTTACTCTAAAGTCAGAGGGATGGGTTCTGATGTAATTCTTGATGCCAGTTGTGCAATCAAATCTAGTTTCCACTTTCGTCGCTGAACCTGAAAGTACAAAACCACAAAAGTAATAACACCAGCAAGCCTTAAACCTCTCCTTTAACGACTCGCAAATGGACACTTGGAAAACAAAACGACAATTAACAGCAAATCTCTACCCTATCTGTGATTTGAACTAGATTAAACAGCTAGAGATGGGAGAACCTGACAGTCCTCAAGTACTCATCTCTTGAAAAAATGAAGTATTCATTTGTACCTGCCATGTGCCAAGACAGAACGTCGTCAGAGGGACCAGGAAAAGGCCCCATTTGAGTAAGGTGTCTTCTCCAGATGTGTCAGCAGCTGCTGCAGAACTTCGTGGTCTGCAGAACCTCAAACAAACACCTGGAGAAAAACAGCATGAGGAATAGGATTTGTACAGGAGAGATACCAGATTCGTGCAGGAAACATCACTCTTGGTTGAAATAGGGCAGAAACTCAAACAAATCTTTCCTTACCTTTTGTCTGCTGGGCTGGACCAGAACCTGCTTTAGTCAGGGGATATCCAAAAAACGTTCTTCTGATCAAGCAATGCAATACCTGCTTGAAAGAAAAAAAACGATCCTTTGTAGTGTCTCTGCTTTGTAAAATCTGTATCTGGATGATATCGGTTGTCTCAATGATTGCATGGAATTTTGTTTACCCATTTATTAAAGTCTCATCTAAGCAGCTGCTTGAGAAACACCATGGATTAGGTTATAACAAAAAAGAATTCGAATTCCAGTTACAGAGCTGACTGTAGCACAGCAGATGATGTTTCCCTTTCCATCCATGTTAACATGGAAGCAGGGAGTGGTTTGGGTCAGAAAGGACCTTAAAACCCATCCAGTTCCACCCCCTGCCATGGGCAGGGACACCTCCCACTGGATCAGGTTGCTCCAAGCCCCATCCAACCTGGCCTTGAACCCCTCCAGGGATGGGGCAGCCACAGCTTCCCTGGGCAACCTGGGCCAGGGCCTCCCCACCCTCACAGGAGAACAATTCTTCCCCAAGATCTCATCTCAATCTCCCCTCTTTCAGCAGCAAACCGTTCCCTTTGTCCTACCCCTGCAGGTCTTATGAGGAGCGGCTGAGAGAGCTGGGGGTGTTTAGCCTGGAGAAGAGGAGGCTGAGGGGAGACCTCATTGCTCTCTCCAACTACCTGAAAGGAGGTTGTGGAGAGGAGGGAGCTGGGCTCTTCTCCCAAGTGACAGGGGACAGGACGAGAGGGAATGGCCTCAAGCTCCACCAGGGGAGGTTCAGGCTGGACATTAGGAAAAAATGTTCCACCGAAAGGGTCGTTGGGCACTGGCAGAGGCTGCCCAGGGAGGGGGTTGAGTCACCTTCCCTGGAGGGGTTTAAGGCACGGGTGGACGAGGTGCTGAGGGGCATGGTTTAGTGTTTGATGGGAATGGTTGGACTCGATGATCCGGTGGGTCTCTTCCAACCTGGTTATTCTATGATTCTTTGATCAACAGCTCCTCCTCAGCTTTCCTGCAGCCCCTTTCAGCACTGGAGGCTGCTCTCGGGTCTCCCTGTCATACACACCACCTTAATTTGTTCTCAAAATCAGCACCAGCCCAGCCCCTGCCCTCCCTCCTTCCCCTCCCCGCCGCGCTGGAGCGGCACCAGGGCAGATCCACTTCCTTTCAGCCACCGGCGCCCGGCACGGCGTGGGGGATAGACCCCAGCCGGCTCCGAGGCCCCCCCGCTCCCCTCGGCCTCACCCGGCCCCGCAGCCCCGCACGCAGCAGCTTCCCGGTCGCCATGGCAGCGCCGCCCCGGCCAGGACGGCAGAGCGGGCGAGTCCTCTCTAGCTGCCCCTTTCGATAGTACACAGGCCGGCCGGCCTCTCTCTATGGTGCGCCGGCGGACCCGCCTGCTCCTCTCTAGCCACACTTCTCTATGGTACACAGGCAGGCCAGCCTCTCTCTATGGTGCGCGGGCGGACCCTTCGGTCCCTCTCTATCCGCCCCTCTCTATGGTGCCAGACCGGCACCGGAAGTGGGAGAGTGTCGTTTCAATGGCGGCGGCGGGGCCTGGCGGCGGCGTGGCTACGGCTGAGGTGCCCGAGGAGGAGCGGCTCTTCCTGCAGCAGCACCCGCTCCTCTGCCTCGCGGAGTCGCGCAAGGTGGAGCTGGGGAGGGCCGGGGGGAGGCTTTGAAGGGGTCTGGGGCCGCCTCCCTGCGGGGTTTGTGAGGGGTGGGTGTGGGGGTGCGCCCCGGCCGATGGGCTTCCCCGGCCCTGAGGGCTTTCTCCTACGGTGGAAGCCGGAGGAAGGATGAGACTGAAGGCTCGAGGTCTCTTGTGCCCTCCCAGCTCTGGGACAATCCTTCCCTGACCGGGCATCCTCTTCCCCCAGGTGAGGTGCAGGCTGACAGGCCACGAGATGCCGTGTCGGCTGTCGGAGCTGCAGGCTTACACTAACGGCAAGAAGTATCAGCGGTTGATAAAGACAGCCAGGGAGTTTGACTACGGCGAGTTTGAGCCCCATATAGTGCCCAGCACAAAGAATTTGTACGTATTCTTTCTTTGGCACGTTACGCTTCACAGTGTTCAGTCTCAGATATAAAGTGGTCGAGCTTTACCAGGCTTGCCCAGAGAAGTTGTGGCTGCTCCATCCCTGGAGCTGTTCAAGGCCAGGTTGGATGGAGCTTGAAGCAACCTGATCCAGTGGGAGGTGTCCCTGCCCGTGGGGTGGAACTGGATGGGCTCTAAGGACCCTTCCAACCCAAACCATTCTAAGTTCTTAATTTTTTATGCATTTTGGGAGCCTGGGAAAGTCTTGATAAAGTACTCATCAACTTTGAACACAGGGCTTGTAAATGAAAAGTTATTAAGTAGTAGAGTACTTAAATGCCTTTGCTGTCTCCTTATCTCTTTGTCTCTTTTTTTCTTTCTCTCTTTCTCTGTCAGACACCAGCTGTTTTGCAAGCTCACGCTCAGACACATCAACAAGTTCCCAGAGCACGTGCTGCGTCATGTCCAAGGGAAGCGCTACCAGAAGGCCCTAAAAACATGTAAGTATCTCTTCTGGAGATATAACCAGACAAACTTTTCTCCTGAGCTGCTGAGATTCCTGTAGCTCTGCTTGAAGGAGGGGGATCTGTTTTCTTTAGATTGACAGCAGTGCGCTGCTGTTGCTCTGTCTGCTCCCCAGCTAGGAAGGAAGATCCCAGGTGCAGGAAGCAACAGGCCTCTAGCAAACACTTTGGAACATCCGGATTTCTATGATTCTATGACTTACGGGAGTGGTTCTAAAACTTCCCCCGTGAGTGTGGTTCACACATCCTGCCCAGTCTCCCTGGTGATTGGCTTTCCCATCATTCATGGTCCATAGTATTCCTGTAAATTAGGTGAAGGCCTACTGGAGTTGGAGCATGATGTACTTTTGAGTTGTGTTTAATGTGCTAAGTGTTGCCTGTCCCCTCGCATTGTTAGATGAAGAATGCCAGCGGGAAGGAGTGGAGTTCATCCCTGCCTGCCTGCGGCAGAAGAAGCAGCGGACTCAGCACCCTGATGACCAAATGAACGGGAGCAGGCAGGCGTACACAGAAGAGGAATTCTGGGAGCCGAAGTCCAGCGATGAGAATGGAGAGGAGACCGATGACAGCATGAGTGACCTGTACCCATGTGAGTAAGAGTGTTGCTATCATCTGTGTCCTGAAGGGAATTTTTTGGCTGACTTTCTCTTGGCTTCTTTATGCTGCTCCCTGCTGCTTGTGTGCTGCAGGATGTGACTTCTATCCGGTTGGAGCTCTTGGGTTTTGGAAAACCTTGACATAGCTGAGTAAGATATAGCGGTTATCACTGTGTAATAAGCCGAGTTGGATCACGTAAAGTGTGAGGGGAGGGTTACAGGATCCGCTGGGATTTGCTGCTTCGGGTATCTCTGCTTTCCTTGTTTCTCAGTAAGCCCTTGTGTCTCAAAGTTGGTCAGGGTGTTGTGCCGTACACCTGGAGATGCTGCCTCGCTGCCAGAGAGCAGAGGAGTTACACCACAGAGCAGCACAGCAAATCACCTCCAAACAAAGTCGGGGGAGGCAGAGCCTGTGTGCACCGGGAACTGAATCTGAGCTAAATCTTTGTATTCCAGCTACACTCTTCCCAGAAAAAAACCCAGCGGCTCCACAAACCACGGTGGGCAGCGATGACTTTGCAACAGACAGTGAGGATGACGGGGCCAAGCTGAATGGTGATGGTGGAAGAATGGATGGCAGCAGAGCAGTCGGCAACAAAAGGGGAAAGGTAGGAGTTGCTGCCGCATGCAGCAGCAGGGGAGCACAGAATTGGGATCCCATCCTGTAGGTATCCGATCTGTTCCTGTCGGAGAACCAGCAGGTGTTTGGGAGAGTAGACTTTTCCCATGTGCCAGCAATTGAATCACCTCCGGCACTGCAAACTGCTGCTAGGAAACATTTATCCTCTCTTCTCTGACTGTAGCAAAGTGGTTGTAGCAAAGATTGAAGTTCTAGCTTGTTTCTTTGGAGAGGACGTCACTGTTCGTATGTGATGAAACCAATGTCTGTCAGAGTCAGGGACCTGCAGGATAGGGCAGGGAGACTTCTGAGACCAGGGCTGCGCTTATTCTGCCTCTGGGGATGAAAGACCGTGCTCAGTTTCTCTTCAGGCTTTCTTGGGCAGGGCTGGATGTTGAATAAGCCAATTAACATTTTTTTTTCTTTACAGAAACAGTCAGGGCCTTTAAAGAAGAAATTCAAGAGTCATCATCGAAAACCCAAGAACTTCAAGAAAGCAGTCAACGGCAAATAAATTTTATGATAAATGTGTGGCCTGGAGCCTGTTGTCTGACAGTTCCAGAGGATGCCCAAGGCTGGCTGAAGGTTTGCCCAGTCCAGTGAACTGTTCCAGCTGGGGAGGGGAGGAGCAGGGTGGCAGTCAGTAGTATTCTCCTACCCCCCTGGGAATGAGGGGCTCTGCCAGACCTCTTCCCAGACAGAGGATCTGCAGCACCCTCGAGAGCCCTAACCAGCGTTCCCAGGTAGCAGTCACACACCCCGAGTGGATACAAAGATGCCATTGTTTTATTTTGATTGTTTCCAAAAATC
This sequence comes from Phaenicophaeus curvirostris, assembly GCF_032191515.1. Classification (NCBI taxonomy): domain Eukaryota; kingdom Metazoa; phylum Chordata; class Aves; order Cuculiformes; family Cuculidae; genus Phaenicophaeus; species Phaenicophaeus curvirostris. The sequence goes on from NC_091411.1 coordinate 9,028,223, forward strand.
AAAACATTTTCAAACACAACTAAGGTACAAAATACAGCATAAAATGAGAATTTATACTTATTTCCTTTTCCACATAGAAAGCAAAAATATATTCAGAATGAATTCCAGAACACTTTGCTGAGCCAAGTGAGAGCTGACGTCCTGCTTGGGAGAGCTTCTCAGCCACAGGAGACATCCCTGTATTTTGGGGCAATGCACGAATACAGCAGTGTATGCAGGAAACCAGAATCTTCTGCTTCAGGACTCACAGTTAGTAAGTCTGCATATTGCACTGCCTCAAAATAGGTTAGAGTGGCCTCTTCCCAACTGTGCCCCTGTGGTACTGAAACCTTTCTGCTGCAAGGGGCAGGATCTGCTCCTTTTGTGGGGTCTTTAGTTGGAAAGGGGACTTGATTTTCAGAGGAAACCAATCAACATTTTAGACTAGTCTGTGATCCAGCTCCTTAGAAGGACATAAAGAAGTTTAGAAAGCCAACTTCAGGGCTATTTAGTTTTCCATCATCCCATTTATAAACACCCAATGCCAACAGCCGTTAAGCTATCTGAGAATGGCTGCCTTGATGGAGTCTAAAACTGTTCTAGGACCTGCAGGGAAACTGAGCAAAAGCTTCCTGTGCTGCATATCTGTAACTGAAAGGACAAGTTTGTTCTGCTATGAAGAGACTGGCACAGTGAATGCTTGAGGTGAAAACTTCTCTTGCAAAATTGATTTAAAAAGAAAGCTTTCCATGGCGACCTGAACTTAAATGCTGGCTTCCCTTCACTTACTCCTCCACACCAATTCCCTTCCGTCAGCAGCAGCACACCATACTATTATAGGCTCCTTTCCCCTTAGGATCACGAAATCACTGGTTTAACCTTCAACAGGGCTCCCTCTCTGTCATAAGTTCTCCCAGCCTAGTTCTCACTCCTAAAATGCTACCATTAAGGACGCTAACCTGGGCAATTCAGCTTACCAGGGAATCTTGGTAAGCAGCTGGAGCTGCTCAGCTGAATTACTCCTTGAACAAACAGTTGAGCAGCTTTCTTAAGGGAGACAACAGTGCAAGGAATCAATGTGATGGTAGCGAGGTGGTAGGGCTCATGCTTTCTAGAATTCTTCCATGATCTAGTGAAATGGGTTCACCTAGTTGACTAGCAGAGGGCAAAACGCCTCCTCTGAGCAGCACTAAGCATGTTCATGGCACAGAGGTTGTGGCACTGAGGTGAAAACAGGGCCTTCCTCTCTCCTCACCAGTACACTGAGGAGCTCCTCCCTCTAAATACACAAGTTCCATCCCTGGCTGCTTGCTTATGGCCTAGGCTTCTGCAATTCTGAAGACACTTTCACCAATAACCTGCAATTCAGATGTGAAATTGGGACATACGTGGATGGAAGCTGGTTAAAAGCAGAAAGGAGCTTTTACTATAGAACCTGCAGCACAACTTGGCTCCTTGCTTTGCTTGGGAATTCATGAGGGGCAGCTTTGGGGGAAAAAATGCTGAACAAAGTTCTTTTGGCACAGAATTTTAACAGAATCTAATATTCTGTCTCTTTAGGAGTATTTCCCCCCTTCCTTCTTGAAATCTGATTAGCAATACAGGATTCTTCCTTGTTCCCCTCAAAGTAGAACTGGGACATGTTAGAAAACCCTCTCCCTTTTTTCACCTAGAGGGGAGTGAAACTACTTTCAGGGTTTTCTTTTTGTCTTTTATTTGGGGGCAGGAAAGGCCTCCCCCTCTTGTTAAACAAAATGGAATTACAGGACTCTGAGCAGCAAAAGAACCAGTGATTTTTTTTTTTTTATGCTGCTTTCCACCATGCTAAGTGATGCTATAACCAGCAATGGAACTCCTTATGCATGAGACAGCTTTGAGGAGGGTGAGAAAGGGGATCCACTTCTTTAGTTATAGCTAGAACCCAACAGTTCGCTGAATGACACAGCTGTATCCATTCACAGTACTTCAAATTTTAAAGCATTGCTGACTTTAAATAGCAACCGTTCTACTGCAACTCACTGAAGCATCAGCAAAATGCAGGTTCCTTGGGTTAGTTCCAAATCTAGGAAGTTAGTTTAAGCCTAGGCAACGTTCCTTGAAGAAATAGGATTTTACCTATTATATTACTGGTGCCACTGTAAATCAAATTCAAAACATCTGTGCCTTTAAAAGGAAGGGGGCATGTATGTGTAAAATGTTGGCAGTTTTTGTTGAATCCATAGAGAATCAGTTCTGGACTTAATATGTTTATGTCCCAAGAAGCGTTGCTATTCCTGTTACCACTCTTTTTTCTTCTCATCCATGGAGACTCCGCCAGGGCCCAGTGCAACGACGAGGAGGAGCCCTCCAATTACAGACATGGTCTGGAAGAAATCGTATTTGAGGAAGTCGTGCATGGGTTTGTAGGCTGGGACGGTCCAGAAGGCGTTGAAGTAGATGTTGATGCCAAACAGCCAGATCACTAGAGTCAAGGCAGCCAGCTTCGTCTTGAAGCCAATTGCCACCAAGATAATCAGGGCTGTGCCCACAATGTTCTGCAGAATCTGCAAGGAAGAAACCCACAAGCTTACATATGGACCTTAAAATAAGCATCAGAACAGAGTACGGATAAGTTGTCATGGCATAGATTAAGTAAGTTTTCTAAATATTAATTCTACTGAAAAATAAGTGATGAGCATCGATAGGTCCTGCAGCCAATCTGGGAGTTGGTATTGTATTCAGATACTTACAGAAAAGAAGTTCATATCAAAATGTAGCAGTGTCATGAACATGAGGACCAGCAGCACGCGGCCCCCCAGCTGCATGTACTGCTTCGGAGAGCTTTCCCGCATGGTAGGGACTCCAGCAAACATGCTCTTCCCCTCTGAGCGCGACTCAGCCAAAAGCAGTAGCAGACCTCCCCCAAGGGCAAGGTTCCTACAGAAAGACAGAAATGGAGGCAGAGGAAGCATTTTACTACAGCTTGCACCGATTTATAGATTTATCTTATCTGATAATTTCAGCTCAGTAGGAATTCGCATGCTGGTGCGCACTGACCACCTCAGCACCCTGGGATGTGTCTGCATTAGACTTCACAGCTGAAACAGCAGCGCTGTGCCCAACAATGATTTACACAAACCTGAGCAGGCACGTACAGCCTGCTAGAGAAATCAGGCACAGCTGCTGAGCATCTGTTACAGCATAAATTTAGTTGTGTGGAAGTTACTCTGTACCTCAGGTTTAGCCATAGACGCCAAAGCAGTTCAGAGGTTGCTCTGAGAAAACAGAACAGCAGCACTGCTAAAGGAAGTTACACATTTACAGGGGTGCAGTAAGCCCAGAGCACAGTTCTTGTGCTGCTCCTGCTCTCCCCTCAGGGGAGAGGAGTGAAAAGGTAAAAGCAGCCATCACTCAGGATGTGACAAGAAAGCTCACATTTAAGAATCCTGTCTTCAATATTTAAAATCCCAGAAGACACTTTAGTATCTGTGGGCTTTAGTTTCCCTAGAAAATGGCTTCAGTCACGCATACACATAGTTGCTATTTTAGCCATTTAGGAAATAACAGGAGCTCACTGATCAGTCTAGACAGTTGTCTGCAAGCTCTCAGCAAGGAGGTCAGTAGCAGCGACACCTCAATCCTCCTGGGTTAGGATTAGTCTTTCCCTTCTGCAGCACTGAGCCTACTGTATGTGGTTTAACACAGACTATACTGACGCTTCCTTTAAGTGCTATCATTACTTGTTTAATGCTAATGCATCATTTGTAAAATCTTTCTACAATAGTAGCTACAAAGATAATTTCCTCTGCCGACAACAGACAATTTTGATTGTTTTATTAAAACCTTTAAGAAGCAGACATACCTCATCAAGAACTTCAGGTCCCATAGAATGCTGTATGCAATAGTCTAGGCAAAGAGAAAAACAGTTTAAAACACCATCTAGATTACCTTGAAGTTACAAGTTTATGTCACAAATCTCAAGCCTGTACTATCCGTAGCAGAAATCAATTAGAATTCTGTTATACTGAAGGAAATGAGGTAGGTTACATCAATGTGGTCTGGTAAGTCAGCGTGAAATAGGGAATAGAAGCCAGAATTAGACCTGTGCATTAGCCCCCACAAAAAAATTAATCAGTTTTGAACAGGAAAGATGCTGCCAGCCTGGATCCTTTGTGATGGGGACAATCGTTTACAAAAACTGTGTGCTGAAGGCCAAAGCTACTGCAAGTTCCACATCTGGGATGGTACTGACATAAAGGCAAACTGCTAAAGTGGTCAAGGTCAAGTATTGAATCAACATCTTCAGCTGACTAATTGCAATTACAGCCAGGGACCTATTGGGCCTGTCAGAAGAACAGAAGAAGCAAAATAGTTCAGTGCTATTGAGGACTGTCACTAGGCCAGCATGGAGAACTCCAGGGTTGTGATTTGTATTTAAATAATGTTGGTAAAACTAGAGCTAAGAGAGAAAATGTGAAAGACAGTTTAGAAGGGCTGAAGACAAGCCTCCTACCTGTAATGCTATAATTCCAAACAGTCCAAAGCAGGCATATTGCACAAAGTTCCTACTCAGCACCAGGATACAGCCGCCTGAGTTGGGGAAATTGAACACAGTTACACTTCTGGCTTGCACAGGGAAAAATGCTGCAAGAATGCAAATTTGCTTTGCATTGAGCAGACTCTGATTTCTTTCAGCCCTGCCACAGAAAACATCAGGCAGGAAATTGTAATGGCACACATCAGTTTGCGAACCAAGAAGTTTTAGTGCATTTTAAGGTATTTTATAATTCCAGGAGTATCTTTTATTTCACCAAGGGAAAGCCCATGCTGAATGCAGTCCCCGACACACAGCACTGTACAGTATTTAATGGCGTTAAAGTATTAAAAGAAGTTAAAAAGAATCTGAACTCATCATGGATTTTCTACTTTTTTAATGAGATAACTGTTAGGGCAAACATGCTCCACTCCTTTTCCTTGAAAGCTTGTGGTTTATATCCTCTCAAGTCTTCTGTCGCAAAGCACCGACAGCCTTTGCCACTATAACACAAGGACTGGTAACTACATTAAATTAAGCTGACTCTCTACTCAAAAACATGAGGGTATAAAAATCTAAACCCAGACACAAGACAAAAAACTTGGCAGAGCAATCAAGAGCAGTAGATCAGGGACCATAATATAAACAGAAAAGAATTTTACTTCTCATTTCTAATACCCCAAGTCCACCTAACACATGTACAGAAGCTTAGCTTCTGAGCTTATTTTGATTCCTGGGCTTTGAAAATCTGACACAAGCACGTCTCAGGCTTAAGTGTACCAACTGCAGGTTAAGACTTTGCTATTGAGATTAATACCCATAAAATCAACAGACTGAGAAAGTCTTAACACTGCCCTGTTTAAGAAAACACGAGTATTTCATTTAGAGGACTCAGGGGTGTGGCACGAGTTTATAGACAGAGGCACAGAATTGAAAACAGATTGTCTTAATGGACTCCTGGCATCTCTAGCTCTGAGGTAGTGTGCTGCAAGAAATTCTCTTAAGACTACTTCCAGGAAAGGCTGATGCAGGTCAATTAAGAGTTCTTTTCATTCAGCACATGTGGTACTATCAGTTCTAAGCTATCAATGACTACTAAGAAACCAGTGATGTGTCCCGTGCGTACATGATTCACAGCGCTTACATCAGCAAGGGTGGCAGACACACTGGAATGCTCTTGCATCCACCTTAACAGCCTTAGAGCCACTTACTCAGCTGTCCGAAGAGATTTATGAACACAAAGATGGAGGCCAGGAAATAGCCACAGTTCCACGTGCCATCAATATAATCCCTCTGTTCGCTCCACTGGAACCACATGCGGATGCCGTCCTCCAGGAAGGTGCTGATGAGGCACAGGCGAGCCACGTGAGGGAGGTACTGCTTCGTCACCCTCAGGAACTGCACAGGCAGACAGCATCGTTAGCGGGGAAAGGAGGGAGGGCGATAGTCAAGGCATAACAGATCCATTCACTGTGCGGGCTCTGAGGTCAGACACACACTGTCATTAACATCTAGAGAGAAACACAGTGTTACAACTGATTTAATGAAATTCTTCCCCATTCCAGTTTCAAAACGCTTGGCAGCAGAGGAGGAAACCTGTTGTCATGCTCCACTCAGAGAATTTTGGACAAGGACTTGCAGAAAAGCAGGATCCAACAGCATGTTTCTTTGTAACAGGAACTGTGCTTTGATAGAACTCTCACTAGATGAAGGCTGACCTTGGTTTTAGTTGTCTATCTCAGGGTTTCACGTTACAGCTCAGCTATCAGATAGCCAGGAGCTGAAAGGGCAATCCTACTCCCACCCACATACTCAGGCACTCAACACCCTGTCACAAACAGGGTCAGGCTGACAAAAGACCAAGTCTGTAAAAATTAAAACACATTAATAATCTTTCTGCCAAGCTCGTTCCCTCTAACTGCTCAGAAAACCAACAGCACAAAGCACTTGTACTTGTGTAGACGCAGCAGCTGCAAGATCAGTGCACCCTCTACCCTCTGTGCTAGGGCACACAGCTTCTACTGCCAGTAAAAATGGCATCCTCTGCAGATATAAAATAGGCATTTATGTATACAATTCAGTGTAATGGTTAAAAGGAATTTATATCACCATGCAACAGACACCGAGCCTCAGAAATGCATGATGTACCTGGTCCCACACACCCCTTCATCCCACAGCCTCGCCGGTGAGTTTGCTCTACAATTACAGTAATTATACAGGAACAGACACAGAACAGTCAAACAAGGCCTGGACTAGCACGCACAATAGGACTGTGAGGTGCACAGGAAAACTGACCACCTCTGGATTATGAGAAGTGCTTGACTGTCACCCAGTTTGCCACACAGCACTTAAGAGTTAACATTAGAGCAAATGGCAGGAGTTGTACCGCACACATCCAGAGTCTAAGGGTCAAGATTCAAGTCAATCAAGTGCATTTGGAGTCCAGCTGTACTCTGACTCAGGACTGCCACTTCAGGCTTTTTTAAGGCCTCTTAGCAGTTTGATGAATGAGTCAGAAGGAAATTTGTGATCTTTGTCACTGAATGAGACACACATCTTGTTTACAGCTTTCTCCCCTCCTGGATTTCACTTTGCATTTGGGCAAATTTGCTGAGGAATACTAAGGATAAAGTCGTTTTGGAAACAGCACAAAACCATTAGTAATTTGTTAAGTATGTCTGCCTCATCAAGACACAGAACAGACAACTTTGGTCTAGAAGGAAATGAAAGAGGACAAGTGCTGGGCATCTGTAAGAAAAGGGAAAAAACACTGCTGTGGGAAGGCTGAAAAAAGCAGCAAACATCGGGAAGGACAGCTGCCTCGAGGCCTCCTCTGTGTTGTTCTGAAGTGGGTCACGCCAGCTGATCTCTTCCTCCTCTTCTCTGAAGCCCAACTGCAGCCAACAGCCCAAGTTAAGAAGCCAACAAGGCATTTAGCATTTACCTGTTCTTGTGGCATACAGAGGGCATGTAACATGGGTTATTAAACATGGGTGCACACATCCAATCAGCTTCAGACAAGTCAGGAAGACTGAAGACTAAGGCAGCCGCAGTGCTAAGCAACCTTATCGCAAAACACATCATCTTTGGACATCCACAACTCATGTAGCTGCACTTACTGAGCTGCACACAAGTCAAAATCCCTGTACACAGCAAGCTTAAAGTAAACAAGGTTCAGAAACAGACTGCACGAACAAAACTCCAAGCCAAAAGAACAACCAGCCACTAAGATCCAGAGAGAAAGGAAAAGAACAGTTATGTGATAAGTACGAGAATAGTTAACTAACTTTTGGTGTTAAGTTCTAAGGACACAGTAACTTAAGAGAAATAGGAAGTTTCTGGAAGTGGGACTGAATTAACATTACTAGATACCCTGGTTTTGTCCCTACACATCACCAACAATACACAGCTCAAGCACTGCACCTCAAGACCACTTCCTATTTCCTTTACAATTCAAGAAGATGAAAGCAGCACACACAGGAAACCAGGAGCTGCACTTAACAGCCATATCCAGCTAAGACACAGGACTGGAAATGTGCACTCCAAGCTCAACACATGCAAGCCTGTTGAGATTGATGGAGGTGGCAGTGTTAAACTCATGACATCAAGTAACTGGGAGGCTTATTCTGTTACAGGCTCTGCATCAACTCTTCTTAGCATCCACTGTCTCCTTGCAAGACACAATATATCTTGAGAAAAGACAACAAAACACTGAAGTAAAACCGTTTTAAAGAAGAACAGCTGGTTCTGTGTTGGCAGCCAAGTTAACGTACACCAGAGGGGATTTGTGTCACTCCTTCCCCCTCTAACAGGATTAGAAAGGCAAAGATAGATTCAAATGCTCCTCTTAGTTCAACGAGCAGAGATGCACAAGAGAATCCAGGGATGCCTAAATCAAATCTCTGCTCTGAACCCCTTTCCAAAAGAAGGCTTGAAATAGTCAAACCAGTAGAGAATCTTGCCCAAAGAAAGGCAATTAAGTTATTTTGTTTTGACTCTTATCATGCTTTCTAAAATATATTCCCCCCACCTCCAACATTCAAATTTGTTAAAGATCCAGTCCACTTTGTTAGAGTTGCACATACCATAGCATAATTACAGAACAACACAGCCAGGAGGTGGGAACTTCTGCTGTCACTTAGGTGTATCCTCTCCAAACACAGAGCTCTCTCCTGTGTGCATACGTGTGTGTACTTGCATCAGGGAAGTTTGGATCATGGTCATGAACAGCAGCCTGCTCACCTACACAGAAAGCCCTCTTGTGGGCTGCACAGCATTATTTGTCTAGAGCTTCCCATAAAGGCACATTCCGAATACGTAACTTGTATTCCTTTAAGGGATTGCTTTGTTCTAGGAAGACGGTGACCGCTAGCAGCCTGGGACACCAGTGATCTCTTCTGGAACAGGATGCTCAATCCTCCGGCAGAGAGAAAACCACTTCCTTTCACTGATATGTTAAAGGAAGTGGTTTAGGTAGAATCTCCTTGAGTGGAGAGCATCCCAGGGACAGCAACACCCACCACATGGGGCTAGTTGACATCTACAAGTTATTTGTGAAAACTCGGAATGGAGGATTTCCCCAATATTTCAAAAAGCAGGAAGAGAGCTCTGACCCATGAGAACAACACCAGGAGTCTTAATCAGAGGTTTAATTGCAGGAAGATTTCTCATGACAAAACTTTTCGCTTCCAATGTGTGTTTTATACCAATTCCTTTTTCTAAACAAGGCTATTTATTAACCAGATCTTTAAAGTAATATTTATTAGTTATCTTGTATTTTGCTACCTCTCTTTGTGGGGAAAATTCTTTCCCAGCCTAACCAGAACAGGCCTTTTAGCTTATAATGATGAAGGATCAGTGCACTGACACGACACGATTACAGACTCCAAACTCAGATTTTTAACACAAACCACAAAAATTTTAGACTAACAGCAAAATGTTTTCTTCTCCCTCCTGTTTTTCTGTAAAATAAGATACAGAGATGTCAGAATTCGCTGAACAAGACCCACCAGCATTTATATTCAGAAATTAAATAAATCCCCCAGAGCCTGGATGTCCCTTACAGCCTTTTCACTGCACTACAGTGACTCAAGAGTCTTCTTGCATTTTTTGTCCATAATTCTTTTTTAGAACAGCAGAAACACCAGGCACCCACATTCCTGAAGACTATTACGGATACTGGAAAAGTTGCTTGAGATCTGCTCCCTCTTATGGGGATTAGGGAGGAGAAAGAACCAGTTTTAAAAGCAATCAGCACAGGCCCCAGATACAGCTGTTTTCAGTATGGTACTGTCAGCAGTACAGGGTGTCTGCACTGAAGGGCTTAGCATGTGATATTTTAACAAGAATCACTAAAAAAAAGGGATTAACTTCCAAGTATGTAAATTATTTAATTAATAATACTTGGCTGCTGCTATGTGGCTTAAAAACAAGCCAATAAACAAAGCCTGTAGTTCAGCATCATTCTTAACAGAGATCCCGATTTCTTTTATCCCCTGGACTTTAAGAACTCTTAATAGCTTTTCCCACTGCCCAATAGCAACTAATTTGCCTCCTCTCAAACCAAGGACCACCTCTCACCCCCACCAAGTAGCTGCCTCCTCCACCAGCAGCACAGGGAGTGGAAAACCGCATCGTGCACCTGCGGACTACGAACTCCAGCTACGGCCAAGCCGAACGAACGGCTGGTTCTCCTGACCTCACCACCAGCACTGGTGTGCGCTTGACCTAAACAATGAAATAATTGGAACCAATGGGAAAAACAACTTTTTTTACCTTTCCAGTCCAGCAACAGAAGAGTGCTAGTGTGAGAAAAAAAAGGGAAACGGCCTTGAGAGAAGTAGGGCAACCCTTTCGCACAGACAGCTTTCAGTGAGACCATACTTTCACCTCTGGATTAAGAGCTACTTGTTACTGCTGAGTATCTTGGCATCTAAGGCATTATTTGCTAATTCAACGGGAAATTACAGTATTTGAGAAAAGTTAAGGTTTAGTGTTTGATTTTAAGGAACAGATTATTCTTGCTTTTTCTAAGAGACATTCAGTACTTGCTGATAAGCTGTTGAAGGAGCTGTGACATTGTCCCACAGGGCTTTTATGCTATAGAAATTAAGACTCATTACATCTTGAACACTAGCAGAGTGGAGAAAGTAAGGTTAGCAGTGAGAACACATTCAGCTCTCAGAACATCCGGTGTCCAGATTCCCTATCTCCGCCTCCATCGAGGGGAGTTTCAACATCATTTCAGTTCAAGTGTTCCAAATTTTTTTTTTTTTCATCCAAGATGAACTAACAGCCTCCATAATGCCAAGCGTTCACTTTGCAATATATACCAAAGGTTATTGTTTGGTAAAGCTCTCCACTCCTACGCTGGTGTGACACTGAGTTTTAGCAGCATTTTCAGTACTGAAAGCACCCAATTGAGCTATGAGGCTGCTATTTGGAACCACAGTTATCAAAGGAGTCACTTGGAACACCAATCTGATGGGTAAGTGTATGCAAACACCCCGAATTCTGCAGGTAAAGGAAAGACTCATCTTTAAATAGAATGTGGCCCACCACAAATAAAGCTGTGCCATTTAAAACTCATTTCAGGAGGAAGCAAACTGCATTTCATGCGGACAAAGGAGCTTTCAGTAGTATGAAAAAAGAGGCATTAAATACACCTAGAAATAGTCATACAGGAATAAATAGAGGGGTGTTATAAAAAGGTCAGGACATTTGTTGTAAATTTGGGCAAGTGAGTTGAACACTATAGTTACAGTTTACTTTCTCCTGTAAAAGGAGCAGAGCAGAAAGTAAACAGCGGTTGACAAAGATGATCCAGACATCCCTTCAACTCAGTGCCCCATGCACCATCAGAAGCTCTGTCTCCAAAAACGAGTCTTCCATCTGGGGGTGGGGAGGGAGTGCAGAACAGGTTTTCCCAGTGACAGTTGAAGACACAGCCCCCTCAGAGCAGCTGCACGTAATCCTGCACAACTCACACTGCTTCCACAGCCACAGTTGTAGAACCACCCAGAAACAGATTTTCAAGAAAACTTGATAAATACAATTAGATGCTGCCTCTTCTTTTCAATTAGATGAATCATCATGACAGTGAAGATCTTTTTAACGCCACTAGCAGCAGATCAGCTACTTACACTCAAAATATTCTTCTCACACAGAACAGGAGATCATAAACTGCTCTTTAATAGGGAAATCTGTAAGGGCCTCCACTGAAGTAAATGTTAGAGAGATAACAAGAACACATCAGCTCCTTCGCTGTCCTTTTGCCCCAGTTCTAAGCAAAGCACTACAATGCTGGGAAGCCTCTAGATTTCTAGATATGGGTCAGGATTTGAATTTCTGTTTTTCCCACCTCCTACCACCCCAGTTTCCCACACCCCTTTATGCCCTACTTCCCAATCCAGACACCTTGAAAGGAGATGAGAGCACCTCAGCCTCCTGCTCTCCTCTCATTTACTTGCTTCACAAGGAGAAGCCCCATTCCCACAGGGAACTTGCCTGCTTCTCCACTAGGAAGAAATTTTTCACGTAAGGGTAGAGAGACCCTGCCCCAATCTGCCCAGAGAAGTGGTGGCTGCCCCATCCCTGGAGACAGACGTTCTAGGCCAGGTTGGATGGGACTTGAAACAACCTCATCCAGAAGAAGGTGTCCCTGCGCATGGAAAAGGGCTGGAACTAGATGGGCTTTTAGGGCCTTTCCAACCCAAACCTTTCTGTGATTCTACCATAGTACAGATGAAAAGGGGAAAAAAATCTGCTGTGCCATAAGCAGCTCTATAACTGGAACTAGATTCTACTTTTTAAATTATAACTTAACCTGTCATTTTACTCAGATGAGACTAAAATCAATGGATAAACAAAATTTCATACAATCACTGAAAAAACCAGTATCATCCAGACACAGATTTTACAAACCAGAGACGCTACAAAGAATCTTTCCTCTTTCACATAGGTACCTCATTGTTTGATGAGAACGTTTTTTTGGGTATCCCCTGATTAAAGCAGTTCCCGCTCCTGCCCATAAGATGAAAAGTAAGGAAAGATTTGTTTGTGCTTCTGCCCTTCTTCAACCTTACGCTTAGGGGTGACTTTTCCTAGAGGAATTTACCATCTCTCCCGTACAAATCTCATTTCTCACTCTGCTTTTCTCGAGGAGCTGGAGGTTTCGCAGACCACGAAGTTCTGGGTGGGCTTTCAGGCCCCTTCTGACCCAAACCAGGGCGCGTTTCCACGAGGGCAGGAGCAGCCCCACAGGCCGGGGAGCCCCCAGAGCCCGGCTCCCCCCCCTCAGGGCGGCGGCCTCAGCCCTTACCTGGTCCGCGAAGTCCTCCGCAGTGCTCATGATATCGTTCTGGCCCATGGCGCTGCTGTCGCTGCCCAGGGCCCAGCCTGGCCTCGCTCTGCGCGCTGAGAAGGGAAGGGCGGGACGGGGAAAAACGCCGGGCCTGGCCGCGCCGCCGCCGCCGCTGCTGCTGCCACGTAGGCCAGGCCTTAAAGGCGCCGCGCGGGCGGCAGCGGAGGGGGCGGGGCCACCGGAGGGGGCGGGGCCAGCAAACGAGACCATAGGGTAAAGGCGTGATCGGGAAGGGGGCGTGGCTACAGGGAAGGGGCGTGGCTATAGGGAAGCGTGTAGTTATGAAGGCGGGGTGGGCGTGGCTTGAGGGAGGATGCGTGGCCGCCACCTTGGGGGCGTGGCCAGAGGACGCGAAGGGGCGGGATAAGGCGAGGCCAGTAGGCGGGGCGAGGCGGAAGGGCGGAGGTGGGCGTGGTCACGCAAGGCCCCGCCCCTTCCGGGTTGCGCCTTTAAATAGGGCGCGCGCCACCCGCCTGAAGGAGCGCGTGGTGGATGTGGGGTTGGTTTGTTCTTCGTTGCTGTCATCCCTTGCTCAAGGGCTGTAATTGTGCTTTTTTTTTTTTCTTTTTCCCCCTTTTATTTTATTTTCTCGCTTCTCCTTGTCCTCTTGGCACCTGCTCTTAGTGGCCGAGTTGCTGCTCTGCACCTGAGGGTCCTTCTGGGTTGACCTAGCTAGGCCCTGCATCACCATGGAGAAATATAAGGTGATGTCTGAGGGGCATATATGACTCTGGGGAGTTGGGGTTTGGTTAGTGGAGGGTGAAGGTGGTGTAGGTAGCCTAGGAGTGGTATGTGAGCATGGGGAAGGAGTGTAAGTGGCTGTAGGAGGAGTGCAGGTGGCCTTGAGAAGGCTGTGGGGCCTTGCTGTGGGTGTAAAGTGCTCTGAGGGAAAAGGTTGCATGGTCTCAGGGTGGGAAGTGCTAGGGTATGTGTGGCCTTGGGAATGTTGTAATCAGCAGGGGGAGTTTCCTGGGTGGGAGGAGAAGGTCTATGTGCCTTTTAAGAGTTGAGGTGCCTGTGGGCAAGCAATTTAGAACAATTTCTGATTTTTGTTGTTCCACTTCTTGAAGCTCAACATCTCTTTTTTGTCCTGCAGGTGTTGGAGCGGCTCCAGCCTGGGGTACTGGGTACTATGCTGGTGGCTGAATTGGAAGTAGAAAAGGGTGCAGAGAAGTATGTAATAAAGCAGGTGAGCAGGTGGTTGCTAGGAAAACAAGAGACCGTGGGCATGTTTATTGTCTCTATGGGCCCTTCTGATAGTAACAAAGACAAACATGAGGCAGTTTGGCCACCAGTTAACAGTAGGCTTACATCTTACTGTGTTGCTGTTTTGGAAATCAAAGATTACTATTAGTTTACCAGAACATTGAGGTTAGAAGTGGGGGAAAAGGGAGCAGTTTATATAGGTCTGTCCCATATGTTTTCACTTCAGCTTACTCCTACTTTGATAGTGTGGGAGAAGGAGCTGTCATGGAGTCATTTAAAGCACTGTTTCTGGCTATCTGCCAGCAGCAAGACTGCTGCAAACATTAGAGATTGAAGCCCTCATTGAAAATTTATGCCAATTCATACACAACTTGTAGTTCCAGTCATCTTGGCACGATTATTCTAGCTAAAAATTGACTTATTGCCTACGTTACAATCTCATCCTTGTCTTTTATTTGGTGCAGGTCGAATGCGTTGAAGAAAAGCAAGCAAATGAGGCCTTGAAGGAGGTATCAGTGCTGTTTTTCTTTACTGCTTCAGACTAAAGTCTTATCAGAACAAAGCCTGTTTTTCTACAAGGGTTAGCTAAGTAAATAGTCAAAATGCAAATCAGGTAGGACTGTCTGAGGGGTGTTCTCCCTGCCCTCTGCTTGAGCTCAGGACAGGATTTCACATTAATTGTTCTTGTCTTTGAATATGTAGGCTCAAATGGAGAGGATTCTCAGGTGGTAGTCCTTGTATTCGTTTTGTGCTAAAGATGAAGAGCAAAGTTCATCCTTTTGGCCTTTAAGCTGAAGGAGGACCTTTTCTGTTTAGGGTTCATTATTAAGAACTCGGTTCCTAGTTAGCGTATTTCATTATTCAGAGTTGACCTTTTTTGTGTGAATGGTTTGACTGATTTTCTTCCTTTGTACTTTTTTTGTACAAAGTTGTTTCAATCCCTTGGGTAAGAAGTAACATCAGGAATGAAATGAACTTTGGTATTTTGTTAGTGAGAAAATCTGTGAAGTAGCACATGATGTATTAGCCTCACAGTGTCCACTATGCAGGATATCTGCAGTTGAAGATAAGAATACATGTCTGTGCAGAGGAGACCTCTTTGTGTACTGAGACTGGTTTTACTGATAATTTGATCTGTTTTTACTGCTGCTGTATGTGTCTATTGAAATAAAAGCAGCTGTGCCAGCTGGGAGCATGGCTTTTATTTTCTATCTATGCTGCAACAAACAACTGTAAGGCAGTAAGGTAAATTCTTCTTACATTTCACATAATCAGCAAGTTTGCTGAAGTAATTTATAATTGTTAGAGCCCTATATGGAAATGAACTTAAAGGAGAAAAGCATCTTGGTAGTGTCATCATATTTTCTGAGGTTCAAGCTTGCTTAGGGGTTAATGTCTGTTAGAAAAATAATCTTGACTTTGATCTTCTAAGAAGTGTTTTCAGATTTGGAGGTTAGGAACTGAAAGAGCTTGTTTTACACATCTCCTAAGGCTGAGTTCATATCCTTGAATCTCAAGGCTATTATAGCATTATATTTAGTAGAGTCTTACTGAAATATTTTCCTTAACTTGATACTTCTGCATGCAGATATGTAACAGAGCTTGCACGTTGCAAGAATTTGATCAGACATGTGATGTGAACATCTCAAGAAGTGTCTTAGGGTGTTATTTGAGGTCCTGTTAATGTTGAGGATTCTGTGTAGCTATAGAAAGCTCTCTATTTTTCATTCTATGCAGGCAATGGATTTGCTGAAACTTCATCATCCAAAAGTTTGTGCTTATAAGGAATTGTTTGTGACTTGGGATAATGAGGTGAGAATTAAATGGGGTTGGTTAAATGGAAACATGTGGTTAATGTTGTAGGTGTGTAACTGCTCTTGCAGACTTAATTTGGGGTAATTGGTGTAAGATGCTAAATGTTGAAATAAGTTTGCTTTTTCAATTCCTGAATAAACAGGCTGAAAAGCTGTGAAGACACGTGGATTGGAGCCCATCACATGGCAGTATTATGTGCTGATTCAGCTTCTGATCTGAATCACTGCAATACTGATTCTCCCACCTGTGTGAAAACCCTTTCATAGGAGACTATAGGAAGCTAGAAACCTTGACTTATTTAAGGATCTTATTCAGTGCTCTGGAAAAAATTGTGTTGATTTTACGGATATGTTTGACTTGAATTGTTCCATATGGCTTCAGATAAGATGCTTGATTATGCCTTTCTTTTTCAAAAACCCAAACAGCAAGCTTTCTATATTTTCTATAAAAGAAAGTAAATATCTCCTCTGTGAGAGAGGTTAATTGTTTCGGAACACCTTGGTATTGGTGAACATCGCATTCACTGATCTGACCAGGTGCTTTATTTAATCTTTCTTATTGGATGTGTAATTATCTGCAAAAAAAAAAAGGAGACAATTTTGGTGTAATCTTTTATTACAGATATCATCCCTGTTCCTCTGCCTGGTAATGCAGCACTCGGGCCACGGAGATCTTTCATCTGTAATCAAGGAAAAGAGGCAGAAGTCAGAAAAAATAACAGACGTGGTAAAAAGTACAGATGAGGCATTTGGCTGAACGGATGGTCTTACTGCTTTTGTTTCTTCTGTGTTCCCCCCTTCTCTAAGTCCTCCCCAAAATCTTCAAAGCACAGTGTTTTGCTGAAGGGTGGTTTTGGAAGCTATCTGCCAAAAGATTTCTGGAAGTTACTGTTCATCACACATCCCTGTGTATTCCCCTCAACAGGTGATGCTCAGGTTTCTGGGACAGATGGTGGATGCTTTGTTTTATATACACAAACAAAACATTTTCCACAGGTGAGCAGAAATAATTTCTTGCTCTGTCACTGTTCTTTGCAGTGATTGGTGGTTCTGCACAGCTGTTTGCTCAGATGTAGTGAATTTTACTCTTCAAGAGGGGAGAGTAGGAGGTAGAAAGTCTGGATTTCATATATAGTTTTCAGTGACTTCTGAAGTAATCTATTTCTTGTTTTGTCATCTCATTTGAATGAGATGTTATCTCTTTTTTTGAATGTGATAGTATTCCAATACTAATTTTAATATTAGAATATTGACAGTCTCTTAATGCTTATGTGGACAATGTCTCTTACTTTAGATACACAAGTATACAACTGTTGCATTCTGTGTTCTGATAAATGTCACAATCAAATTTTAAAGCGTTTCTAAGTAGAGGGAAATTGTATTTCAGTTGATTATCATTTATATTGTTTAAAAAATGCACAAACAAAAAGCCCCAAACCATTCACCATCCCTATCATCCATCCCACTCCAAAAAAAACCCTCCAAGCCTTCTGATGAGTAAAGGTGCTGGGAAGCTGTTGTTATGTATCATTGCACTCTAATTTCACAGGCTGACAGAAAATATTTGTGTTGCAGAAATCTCAAGCCATCAAACATACTTGTGACTGGTGAAGCATCCTTCATGCTTAGCGACTTCAGTACAGAAACACTTATGACAGATGAGATGAAATGGAAAATAAGAGTGGAAGAAAGTAGATATTTGTTTTACTGTATTTTTACTTGATTTTTAAGATTCAATTATGGTGACTATTTTTAGTCCTGAAGTAAAAAAGCAGCCAAAGAGGGAAAAATTCTTTCCTCCCCCTTTTCCATGTTACGCTATTTGACCTCTAAGGTATAAATGGGATATTCATAGGCAGTTGCCTGCAACATTGTGTTCACAATTGAATAGTGTAGATGTCTGAGTCTTGACACTCTGCAACAGATACAGTTGGAATCCTTTTAGCTTGTAACAGAATGCAGTAACATTTTAAATTTGTTCATTGGTTATAATGCTTTATAATCTGTGGTATATATAATCACCAGTAAAAAATATCTCATCTCTGCAGAGTATCTCTAAATTATTTTTAGACATAAAACAATTGCCTGCAGTTCATGCATGTGCAATCAAAAGCTGTGTATAGTATGATGTCAGCAATGTTGCCATGTGATTCTTATTTCAACAGATAGCAAGTCTTGGATGGCTCCAGAAACATTTGTGTTTTCTTTTACTGACAAATCTGACATCTGGTCTCTAGGCTGTGTTCTGCTTGACATGACAACCTGCTTTGTTCTGAATGTATGTAATAGCATTTCATTACTGATTGAAAATGTTACGGGCCCACCAGGATATCTATAAATGAGTGTGTGAAAGCTCTACTGATACTGTGCTCTTTACAGGCGCAAGAGGTAATTTCACTACTGCAGGATATTAGAGAGGATACCAGCCGTCTTGAGGGAATTCTGACACTAATGCAAAGTGAAGATAATGGCTCTTTGCCTTTATTTCCAATTTTATTTATGATGCTGCAGATTCAGCCCAGCATGAGACCTGCAGTAAAGTGAGTTCTGGATGCTTTCTCTTTATTTTTTTGTCATACACTCCACCTCCCTTCACAAAGCTGGGGATGTTAGTGACTGTGTGAAAGATTGAGTCAAGGTTGCTGATCTACTGCCTTGACAAATTAAGTTATTAAAGTCAAAGACTTGGTGTTCATTCAGAAGTGGGAATTCTGATGTGTGTAGGTGTCCTTTTTTGAAGAGTTGCATTATAAAATTGTGTTATACACAATTTTACAAGTGATTAACTTGAAGCATAAGCATGGGTTGCTCAATGTGAGCTCTTTTATTAGCCTTTTTGAAATAAAATGTGTACATTTTGTCAAAACTAATCCAGTCTTTGAAGGAGGATTATTAGCTTTCTTATAGAAAAATGAAACAAAGCCTGTAGAATTTCTTTTGTAACTTGTTAGTTCTAACTTATTGGTACTGCTTTTGTCCCTTGTGATTCTAGGGATCTGATTGATGTTCCGTTTATTCAGGAATGCTTGACTGTTGCTCGTGCTTCTTCAGTAAATCTGAAAAAGTCCTTGCCTCCCAAAATAGTAGATACATTCCTTGAGGGAGGAATCGAAAGTGTTCTAGGTAATAAGGAAAAGTTTAATGTAATAGTGACTTTCATAGGAAATAAACCAGTGTGTTATATTCTCCATGAAAATGAATTATTGGACATTCATTTTAATTGGCATAAAATGGAGTGGTGTTTGGAAGAATGATCACTATGCACCCTTCTCTATGACCTCATAAGGTTACCACCCGTACTTATGGCACAGCTTAAATGAGGTCAGAGATTGTTTTTTACAAAACTGGGGAGCTCCACTTATTTTGCCTGATTTCTAACATTTAATCTTATTGGCCAATTTATGCCAACAAAGGATCTGCTCCATTGTTTTCCTTCTAAGAAAGGAAGATATTCTCTTACTCTGAAAAGGCTATCAAAGGCTATTAAATGCTTTTTAATGCATTTAAAGCTCCTATCCCTGCTCTGATTGACTATCTCAACAGGTCCACAAAATACATTAATCCCAAACTCACAGATGACAGAGATGAATTAGAACACCTTAATATTTAAATGTTTGATGCATTAAGGATAGCTTTTTCAATTACCACAAGGTACATTAATTTCATTTCTATTCATTTGCATCTTGCACCAAATACAGAAAATTTGAGTGCTTTTATAAGTGTTTCTATCAAATGGTTAGAAGAATTTTCTTATTTTATGTAGAATCCATGCAGGCTTTCTGGGATATAGAAGAAGTACAGGCTCAAGCCATTCAGCTCCTTGCCAGCTTTGTAAGAGATAAAAATGGTAAGGCACTATTTATTCTGCTCTTCCCCTGCATTTTAAGATAATAGGAAGAGGAAAAGGAGCAATAAGGAGAAAGAATCATTTTTTCCTTAGTTGCCTATATCTTTAACTGTTCTTGAAGAAATCTTTCCTCAGTAGTAAAGCAGTCTTTGGTTATCAATAACAGAACAAATAGATCTTTGGTTTCTCGTTCGGGCCTCCTGACTGTACAAGGTCATGCACGCATCTAGCTGACTTGTTTGGCAGTTCCACACCGTGGCTTACCATAACCAATGCTCAAATATTTGAAAAGGTGCTCAAAATGGATCCCTAAAACCCATCCAGAGTTTCCTCAACGTTTTATCATCTGTTTGTGGATTCACTGAATAGCTGCATTAGCTATTCCGAAAGCTCAAAGCCGTTGTGGAACTAGGAGACCTGGTGAAATATGTTCTTCCACAGCTTCTGAAAATCATGGATTTGAGCTCATGCACAGCATTCTGCCCCATGACTTGCTACGTGACCTGTGACCAATGCAAGTGTGCCTTAATGAGAAACGTGCTGGCAACACTTAACTTTCATAGCCTTCTAGCTTTCTTTCATGAGAGACATTTCCCATAGAGACTACGAAATTTATTCTGTATTTTTCTATCTGTACTTGTGTTTTGTTCTTCTTGATTCAGGAATGTTTTTCTGCCATATCACATTGTCCATAGGGACTCAGATTTATTTGAAACTGCAGCTCTAGTGTTTTAGAGCGTAGATACCCACTGAGCATTCTAAGCTGTGTAACTGAATGTTGTCTCAATTTTTTTCCCCACAGCCTTGCCCTATCTGCTAAGGTTCACAGAGTTGATCAGTTTTGCCATGAAAACTCACATAGGTTCCATCAAGCTACAAGTAGATGGTTGCAGTTTACTGCTTGAAATTCTTAGTCAAGGTACAGTTACGAGACTTCCAACTTGTGCTGGGTAATACAGCTTAACTCTTCTAAAGTTAGATGTAGCAGATATACTTTGAAATAGGTTCAGTAATTATTTTAGTGGATGAATTTAATAGAGGAAGTTAACCAGCTTTAAGTCTGGATTCTCATGGATTTACTTTGAGACTGGCATACATGATTTCTATTCGTGTTAATTTTAAATACAGGTTACTAACCTGAGGCTGCCAAGCTTATGTCATGTAGAGTGTTACTAGAGTGCATAAATAAGAGACCACAAGCCTTCTGGCATTTGAATTTCAAACCATAGAAGTATAGAATAATATTTGGTCTCTTATGTGGTACCTTCTATCACTTTCTTGGCAATTTACCCCAATAACACCTGATAAGGATATGAGCTTGAAAACAGTAAGAATTGTTTCAGGAAAAGAAGACTTTAACTTTTGGATATGTTAAGAAATTCTGTTAATTGAATGTGTTGCTTGTGATGACAGTGGGGAGGGGGGTCTGACTTCATTCAAAGCCACTGAAATATTTGTTCTGGTCAAATGTTTGCTTTTGACAGCTCTAGAACAGGATGTGGTGATGGCCCTGGGTGAGAACGTGGCCAGCTCTGTGCTAGAGACAATGAGAAAACACACTGAAAATGAAGAGTTACTTTTATTGGCCTGCACATTACTGATGATGATATCAGCCAGTGGTGGGTCACCTTGCTTGTGTGTGGGGAATATTCTTCTGCTTATTATAATCCTACCCAAGATATAATGCAGAACGTGTTACTTTGCTGAGATGCGGATGTTTGTAGGTATTCAATAGCAGTAATACTGACAAGATCAACTAGATATTAGTAAGATAACACTCCTGGAAGTATACGATAAGCTGCTGAGGCTTTGGGTGCTTCCAGAATTGTGTGTTAGAATGGTCTTGTGGTTGATCTTGTTTTGGTAATAAATATAAACTGAACAAGTTTGTAATTGGGAAAATGAGTGCATAGAACCTGGATTCATTCTTTGGCTGGGCCATGGTGACTTGGAACCATTCTTCTTAATTCCTCTACTTTGGATTTTCTCCTGAGACTTATTACTAAATTTTTGTAGTATGTCTTACTTGTTTTTAGTGTCAATTCAACAGTTATCAGAAGACTTTTTTCCTAAATGGTTACAGAAGGATTTAGCAGCAAGAGGATAATTTTAAAAAAAAAAGTAGGAAGTGTCCTGTACAGTTAAGCTTGCTGTCTAAGACCAAACTATGTTTGTATATTCTTTTCTAACTCTGATGCTGAGGTAGATTGAATTGCTAAACAGCAAATAACTTGAAACCCAGTAATTTATACCCCCTAGTTTTCTGATGTATAAATTTTAGAGTTATAGGGGAAAAAGTATGACCAAACATCCATTTGAAAGAATCACTTGTGCTGAACGCTGTGCTTAAGTGCATCTTACTAAAGATTTCAGTCTGTTTTAATGCTTTCTTTTGTTCAGCTGATGGTATCATGTTACTGGTTTGTTGCTGTTTAAATACAGCTAGCAGTGCTGTCTGTGAGGACAGTGAATGGGACAAAAGTATCAGATTCTATAGAATTTCTTTGTCTTTGCTTTTCAGAAGTTGCTGCAGAAAATCTAAGGAAAGTTGGGGTAATTCCAGACCTTCTGTCAGTTTTAACAAATTTTATTCATAATGAGAAGATCTGCCTCTCTGGCTGCGCAGTCCTCTGGAGCTTGGCTGTGAGTGGTAAGCAGAACACAGCAAGTATTGTGCCTCGACTCATGTGACCGAAAGGCAGCAGGTATTGTGCTTAATTGAGTTCAGACATTCCTGTTGCTGGGACAGGGTTTTTCTTTGTTCTCCCTTTCTGGAGAGAAGTCTCCTCAGCACTGCTGGAATAACTTTGTGGTCCACAGTTAAATGAGAGGAAAGTGAAAACTAATGCAGATTTTTCAGCAATCCTTTTTCTGATAAGCTATCAAAGTTAAATCTTTACTGTTTAGGCCTGTTAATAGACTGTTCATACTGGCTTATGAATGCACTACCAGAAATGAAAGGAGCATGCAGTTTCTGGTTTGTCAGCTGTGTGGTTTTGCTCTGTTCTTAGCAGAGGGAGTGCAGTACAAACAGCATATTAGATTAGGTATCAGAATACCATTTGGAATTAATAGCTTCTTATTTCTTTGCATAACACTTCTCTTGGCAACACTGGGCTAAATATTGAGTTGGACATCTAGAGGCTTGCTTTTCCAAAAGAACGTGTAATTGGCAAGGTGGGAAGCGTAGTCTTCCTGTTGCCTTAGAACTAAACCAGAATCATCCTACAGTCCTGGATTTTTAGGGAATATGTGACATGTTCTTGTATAGGCATGTGGTGTAGCCATCAAGGAAGGCTGAAAGCTCTGCTGTTGCCTATGCTAAAATAATATTGCATTACGCCAATGCCATCACCAACTGAGGTTTTACTGATATAATTTCATATACAATATATTTACAATATTATTACTTGATGAAATAACTGATGCATCTCATTTTTGTTATGGTAACTCAGAGAATAATGTAGACCAAGCATTGCTGACAAGTGCTGTCCCAGTTACCTCTGCCATCCTTCAAGAGCATCTTCAGAATGGAACAGTTGCAGAGTCTGCTTCCTCGGCTCTATGGGCGTTGTCACTCCAAGGTGTGTTTTCCCTGTCCTGTCCGTTGTCCACAGAAAAGGCTGGTAAGCTGAACACATCTGCCTGTCAGGGGCGATTGCTGAAATACAGGCTGCTTGGCCTTAGCAGGCTCTGCAGATGGCAGCAGAGTTAGGAACTTGCATCCTCTCTTAAGCAGTCTTCTGTGCATTTGCTCTAACCCTCCCTAACGAAGCTCATTTTGATAAGCTGTAGCAATTGTATAGCTGGATCCTGCTGGTGGGTGCTGTAATGCTGCTGTAATGGTGGCAGCTACAAGAACCTTGTGCAGAGCATTCTCTGGTGCTTCTATTAAGACTGAGAATCCTGCTTCTCTTGCTTCTTTAAACACTTAGTGTTGTGCAACATGAGCTGGGAGGTTTGTTTTTATGCCATTTACTTTGTAAATTGGGAACAGTATTTCATACTGAAAATTCTTATCAGTGCACATGGTAATGAAAAAGAAATGTTCTTGCAGTCTTATTCTAATTTATTCCTAAAGAATGTTGCCATATGTTTACCTGCTGCCTTGTATCTGTAGTCATTCCACTGGGAAGAGCAGAGTCGAACACCCTAAGCAGTCTCGCTTCTAGAACCCACCAGCAGTATATGTTGAATATTCAGGACTTTCCATTCCTTTTGGCTTGGAGAATGAAAGGGGATCTCAAAGTATCAGAACCTTTTCTTAGATGTCAGGATCAGCTCATGATAAGACTTTATTTGGCCTCTCCTACTGTAATGCAGGCTTCCGTGTGCTTTCTTTAACTTTTATTGCATATTTAAAAAGTCATTTCAGAAACAGGAGGCAGAAATTGAAATGCTGATGCATGTTTTAAAGGCTTTTGAGTATACTGAAGTTTTAGGGGTTTGTGTTTTTTAAAGGTTGCTTAACTGAAGATGACTATGAGCCCACAACAGCACTTCTGCTGGATGCACTAAGGACTAACCCAGAAAGATCAGTTCTGGTGAAGAATGTCTGTCTGGCGTTAGCAAGCCTTCTAAGGCTGTCTGGTAACATTCTGCAATTCTATTTTTGTTAATTGCAAATCAGCTCAGAAGTGGGTTTCTTTTCAGTTCAGAAGTTTTTAGTAACACTGGGACTGACATCTGCTGAGTTCATCTTTTCTGGTGGGACTGGAAGAGGGAATAGGGAAATGGGAGGTGCAATTCTATTCTTCCCATGGACCTAGCATGTATGTAAGAGAAGTATAGATAAGCACAACCTGATCTATTAGGAACTGGAGAGTCTTGTTACTTATTTGATGATGAGGTTTTCAACTGTGTTAAAGGGTAGAGCTCAACCAGTGTGAAAACAGTAAATGTGAAAATCGCTTTTATGCATGACAATTCTATATATGCTTCACAGTAGCTTTTAGGAAGGTTGAAAATAATGGACATGACTTCCTGGAAAAATATTACATGTGTGCTAGCTGGGGACTGGAAAACAGATAAGTCAGCCTGCAGCTACCTATTAGCTCAGTAGCATTTGTTTTCCTTTCAGAAATATCGGCTTTGAGATTTATAATGGATTCAAAAGGCAGTGGAATAGACCTGATTAAAGATTCCTACCACGTTCACCTTGATGATCCAGAAGTGGTAGAAAGTATCTGCTTGCTGATTAATGAGATGGTTCAGTATGGTGAGACGGTGTCAAGTCTCCTCCTCTCCCCTACCTCCAAAAGACAATAAGGTGTAACAGCCACTGCTCAGGGACATGTTCATTGCTCTCAGGAAAGGAGGATTAATTGAACTGGGAGTTCATCCCCTTGTTTTTGAATAAATGCCCCTCTGATGTTAGTGTTACTACTCCATCTAATCTTGCCTTCTGTGTAGATGTCCCCTCCCTGCTCTCCTTTAGCTCCTGCCTAACCATTAGCAGTTGTAGCCATGGACTATCCTGTTTACATTACAGATGAGGTTGTGCTGGACATGCTGTCCCAGAAAATGGAAGAACTGCTGTCTGAAATAAAAAGCCATATTCCATCTAGCATGGTATGTAGAGGTTATTGCAACAAAGGGCAGATGCTTAGTATATTTCTGGTTATGGATTTTATCATTCTTAAATAGCTGGAATTACACAGTGCAGATTTATGTGTATATGGGGTAAAGAGTGAGTTGGTAGTGTTCCTGACTACTGCAAATAAGTAGCTGGAAGCTATTTGCTTTAAGCTGTAGTTTTTTTTAACACTATGTTCTTGTTTCTTGTAACACTGCATTGTATTTTACTACATTCTTCATACTAAACCAGGCTAAAAGGAATTCCAGTGATTCTTGTACATGCAGTGATTCTTGCTTTATAAGTGACACCCTTAAAAACTGAAATAAATGCTGTGACAGTTTGCCTTAAGATTTAGCTTGTATTACATTCCAACAAGTAGTTAAACTGAAAACTGTTGAAACACTAGACACAAACTTACTCAAGCTATTTAATGTGTTACAGGAGTGTTTCCTTTGCAATAGCTTGCTGTCAAGGAACCAGCATACAAGTTTCTTCATTAACCCAATAAACCTGGTTTGCTCTTTTTAGCCATGCACTTAGCCTGCTTAAATAATTTGTCTCAAGGACAGTTACACACAAACTTGCTCTCTGGTGTCTCCTGCTGGCTTTGCCTGCACCATTTTAATGGATTCTGCAGCTGTAAGGTAGCCCAGAAAGAGTCACACAAGAGAAGAAAGCTCCCTCTTCTGTTGTAAATGTAACTTGTTGTGTTCCCTACATCCCTTGCTGGCAGACAGAGAAGACCAGAACACTCTTGTTCTGGCAATGGTGTGTGACATACAACTGCTAAACCTCCCAAATCCACTCCTCATTACCTTCCAGTGGCAATTTAGATGATTCAAATTGCAACATTTGTATTCAGTCCAATAATTACAGTTGCTTAGGATTTGAGAGTCAGACATGTTGAAACCACGAGTCACTTTAAAGGCCTATGTTAGACACGGGTTTTTTATTAATAAAGGGATATAAAAATAAGTGAGGCAACAACGTAATCCTGTGTGACAATTCTCATTTCTCTCCAGGAGATAATGACCCTTGTCGATGCAACGCTTTTGAAACTTGCAGAAGTAAAAGAAAAACTCGCATAAGAGTAAGACTTGTACCCTTCTGGTTCAGGTATAAAAGCTTGGATCCTCCAGAAACATTTTAAAAGATCGTTATCAACAGAAAGATTAATACTGGGCCAATAATACAAAAGCAGTTATATATTCTGTTTATTTAGGTACCACAACTGTGAGACTAACAGCAATAACAAAGACTTCACCTTTGTTTGTAGACTTTAAAGTATTTGAAATAAAGATTTTTAGTCTTGGGAGTTTCAGAGGAGTGACAGTTTCTTCCTTCATCTGTTGTAATGTACACTTTTGTTAACTAGATGTATAGTTGCAGAAATGAACTGATGAAGTATTTCAGATGCAGGCATCTACTTGTTTAACTCAGTAGAAGGTGTTAGACATGGGTACCATCCCGATAGGGGATGCCAGTGGGATTCTTGTATGGCAGCAGTCATCTGCGAGGTTAGGAAGTACTGTCTTGACTCATTTTATGAAGTTGAGGTCTCTATAAACTTGCCCTGGAATGTGAGATGAAACCACCACATGCTGTAGGTACAATGTGGAATAATTTAACTCTTAGAATTCTTGTTAGGTTTGTTCTTAATAGCAGCTTCCCATTTCTTTTTCTCTAAGGTGTAGAGTCTCATGGCTGCTTGTGCATCCTGAATCTAAAAGGTAACAGAACAAAAGGGTAGCTAAATGGAACGTAACTGACACAGTTTAAGAATGTTATTATTAATAAGCAGCTATATATTCCATCATTTTACCATACCCTTTCCGTTAATGCTTCATAATCTTTCTAGATTTAGATTCTGTGAGTAGTGGGCAGAGGATGAATGTGCATTCAGCATTTGTCACCCACCACAAGGCTATGCACTTCTCTTTCTGATCCTGACTTGGAAAGCAATAATGAAAAAAACACTTTTGACACAGTACCTTGGAGGTAACCCTCACAATTAGCCCTGCTTTTTCAGTTCATTCCTCTTGTATTATTTTCCTTCCTGTCAAAAGCAAAGAACTGCTGAAATTCAGTAGCAGGCTCTCACGCTATTTTATCCAACCTGCCATAGTACAACAGTGCACAATGCTGCTTTTAAAGTAGGTGGGTGATACTTGAGAATTACTTTTTTTCCCAATGATCTTAAAATAACAAGAATTAATATTTAAACAAGATACAGTTGCCTTGTGCAAAAGCGGCTTATGGTAATAAGGAAATAATCCCAGTGGTGTGAGACACAACAGTAAGTAAGGTGGCAGTCCTGCTGTGCTCTGGGATCTGAGCAGAGCTTGTTAACTTGAATGAAGTTACAGCTTTCTAGATTGAACCCAGATCCCAGAGTTAATATGCAGTACTTTGTGATCTACCCAACTATATATGTTCAGGTGAGGTACATACCGAGCAGTGCTCTGATGTCTGTACTTGAATATTTAGCAGTTTCTCACACAGCAGTTTCAGTGATGGCCGTGAATGCTAGAAACAGAAAACACAGTCATGCTGTCTCTCATATATGTGTGTATATATATATTTAATTATCAGTTTAAGTGTATTCCTTGCTGAAGAACATCACATCTCATCTTCGACTGATGAAATGGTAAGAAGAATTCATGAATTATAATTTATGCAGGTGCTGCTGAGAATTTATTTCGGGTGCTTTGTTGAGAAAAAGAACCCGAGTATATACTTAGGAAACTTAAACTATCTCCCTATAATCTGAACCATTACTCCTGCAGTCCAAGCAGAAACTCAAAGCCATCTATTTGTTTTAACTCACTATGAAAATCATACCATAAGATCGTTGCATAAGCCTTACTGTACTAGAACTGTGCTGACTTTGAAAAGCATTAAGAAGAGTGTGCAAAGAACAGGAGAGCTGCTGAATTTTGTGCACAGTTACCGGTAATACCTGTTATTGATGTATTTCAAACACCAAGTAAGTGTTTGAAGAGATCAGTGTTTTTCAAAAGACAAAGCAGGCAGGCATCCCTGATCCAAGCAGGAAAGAAAGACCAGGGTCAGCTAGGAACAAGTGGAGGAGTGAGCCAGCTACTTGAGCATCAGTTTCTCACCTTGACTCTCTGCTTAAAAGGCTTGTATCTTTGTGTGTCACGTATTTTCTTCTTAGGATGATCAAGGAATAGAACCTAAAAGAAATAACATTCAGTCTAAAGAGTTCTGGTGCTTGGAAATTTACACAGCTGAATATACAGCTTCCTGCTCTTCCCTTCCATCTGTTATAAGGGATAGCTCAAAACCAAGAACAGACAAGAGCAAGATCACCCGAACACCAGCTGGATTGAAGAACCACAGTTCCACTTGGCATGAGAAATGGGAATGAATCTGGAGGCACCACCCTTGGACTGCACCTGCCATGCTGGGTACAGCATGGCTTGAGACACCTCCCTCTGGTAGCAGCTATTGGTGTAGCATGAAAAACTGAGGTAATAGTGACAAAGCTGTAGTTTCAGGTGTCTTCATCTGATCCAGAAAGACAGATTAGAAGCTTAATCTTAAATTTTTGCCTTCATAATTACAAATCTGCAGCGCTGTACCTTTAGATCATTGCGTAAGGCATGTCCAACTAAAATCCTTCCATTCAGGATGTCAGCAACCTCCTTCTGAACAGTTTTAAAATCTTCACCTAAAAGCACCACACAAAGAAATGTTCTCCATTAGCTGCATAATCCAACTAAGCAAGCTACGCTGAAAACCCTGCCTCTTTTCTCAGAAAACAATTGTATCCTTGGGACTGCAGCTGCACAAATCTGTGCAGTACACTAAATCCTCTGCTTGTTAGGATAGCACAGGTTATTCCATAGAGATCATAGCACTAAAAGGAAATAAACCTCTTATTATTATTTCTATGCTATACTCCATGAACTAATTTCTCCTAGGGCATTAGGGACTGCTCCATTAAATTGTTACTTGTGATTTTTTTTTTTTTTTAATTAGTATTCAGACTACATTTTATTTTCCATTTCCCAAACTGGATCTATAACTTTCCCAAGCTCAGCCAGTGTGGCTTCTGGGGTGGCCTGGCAAATTTCTCCCCCTTTCAAGAACATTCCTGGATAAGAGAGTCCTACCTGTGTTTATGTTCTCTGGGCGTATCCCACTAACAGCTGTTCTGTAATCAGTCACCTCCTCTGTAGGTTTGACATACTTGTCATAAACGCACTTCCCAAACTGATTGACGATGGATACACGAGCCACAATGCTGTCCTCGCCCTTGGGTCCTACTCCCACCATCTCACAGTCCATGGCTACAGCTCGTGTCAGCCTAAAAGACAAAAGACAGCTTGGTGTGACACCTCTGTTTCAGGGACTGCAGAGGGGGGTTCACAAGGTTTATGCATTGCTATGAATGGGGAAAATGCAATTTGTCTGTTAGCAGATGCAGGGAGATGTGAGCTTATGCTGTGCACCTGCAAATCACAGTTATTAGAAGATAATCTCAATGCCTCTGCTGCCCTCCCACCTGCTGGAATGCCACTCACCCTTCCGAAGCCTTTTCTTTAACCAGCACCTGTTCCACAGACTGTTTGGATTCACCTGTTTCAAGTCCCAGATTTCTTCGAGCGATCTTTGCTGCTTCAGGTCCTATTGCTGCTTCAATATCTTTTGGATCGACGTCATCAAACCAGATTTCAGGCCTGGTAAGTACAGATTTAATTACGTTTAATGGTCTCAAACCAGTCTTATATCTTTATACCATTGGAAAAGTGTGTCTATTTATTTTAAATAGCTCTACGAAAATTAGCCTAGTACTGTGACATAAACAGGTTTGTTGCTATAGGGGAGGAGTAGGGGCAGCGTGGAGCTTATTTCTCCCAAAATTTAGTCTAGAAGAGCGCTGTTGTTTTAGAGTTACTGCTCTGTGCTCCCTAGATACACCTCCCACAATAAATATTCCCATACGTGTCTGGAAAGTACTCACTCTGTGGGTTGCTGCTCTGTATGTTCTTCAGCTTTCCTCCTCTTATGTTTTATATCACCTTTCTCTTTTAAAATATCACTCTTCTTTTTCTTTTTGCAGTCTTTTCCATTGCTCTTGGTGCCATTTAGATTCTTATCTGTTGTGACCCCCTTGGGTTTTGACTTTGCCAAAGGAAGACTGTCTTTAGCAGAACCACTGTCTGTTTCATTTGTGGATTTGGAATTTACCACATTCCCGTTGCCATTGAGAGCTGCGACTTCTCGGCTTTTCCCTGCTTTGAGCTGCTGCTTCTTTTTGGTGAATGTTTGACAGGTAGAGAGGGACTTGTCAGAGTCATTTGCTTTTTGTTTCAGTAGCTAAAATGACAAAAAAAAGGGAAAAGAGGATTATTTCCCTCTGTTTCTGACCCTGACATCGCTCCTGAGGGCTCCTCATTGGCGAGGGAATTGCCTGGACGGGGTGCCTGCCTGCAGCACTTTATTTATTGATACAAAATGATGATTTATTTCAAAAATTACTATATGCTCGCACTCAGAAACCACCAACGTGGTAGCTCAGGCAGCCCCAGCCACGTACCCCTTGCTCCCCCTGTTGTAGTCCTGAGCTGCTATGGAGAATGCAGTGTCCATACTAATGCCTAATCTAATCATAGAAACAAACGAACAGAAAAGTCCTCGTTTTATGATATTTAAGGGGACCCCCTTAAGGCACTGGAAGCTGCTCTAAGATGATCACCTCTGCGACAAGGCCAGGCTGAGACCATTGAGGGGGTGCAGCCTGGAGAACAGAAGGCTCCGGGGAGACCTTAGAGCAGCTTCCAGTACTGAAAGGGCTCCAGGAAAGCTGGGGAGGGGTCGTTTAAAAGACGGAGTAGATGAGGTGCTCAGGGATGGTTTAGCAATGAACAAGGAGGGTTGGACTCGATGATCCAAGCAGAGTTTTCCAACCTGGTGATCCTATGATCTCAGTCTTTAGGGTCCCTTCCAACCCAAGCTACTCTATGATTCTCCACGGTAGGAGGCTCGATCCCCCCGACTATCCGGCACCGCATTAAAGCGATTGCCCGCTCCTTAACGCCCGCAATCGGCGCCAAGAAGTTCCTTTCCCCCATCTCGAGGCCCCCCTCACCTCCTGCAGCGCCTTCCAGTTGGAGGAGAACTCCTGGGGGCTGCGGGGGGGAGCGGCCGGCGCGGCGGGGCCCTGCGCTTCTCCACCGCTCGCCTTCTCCCCCTTCTTCCTCCTCCTCCTCTTCTTCCTCCTCCCCTCCCCGAGGGCCGCGGGCTCCGCCGGGCTCCGCTTCGCCATGCGGGTCCCAACCCAGCCGGGGACACCGCTCCCCCGCCGGGGGCCGTGCAGGCGCGCACCGGCCCGGCGGGAAACAGCCACCCGCGCTTTGGTTCCGGGGGATGGAATGACCGGGGGGTGGCGGGAGGGGAAGCAAGGGGACCTGCCCCAGTGAGAGCCCAGCACGTGTTGTGGGTTGGTACAAGAAGCATCAAAATGAGGGCCATGAAGATCATGGAATGGGTTGGAAGGGACGTTAAAGCCCATCCAGTTTCATCCCCTGCCATGGGCAGGGACACCTCCCCCTGGATCAGGGGCTCCAAGCCCCATCCAGCCTGGCCCTGAACCCCTCCAGGGATGGGGCAGCCACTGCTTCGCTTGGCATCCTGGCCTCCTCACCATCCAAGTGAAGAATTTCTAATAATGTCTGGTCTAGATCTACCCCCTTCCAATTTAAAGCCTTTCCCCCTCATCCATATTATAGAATCATAGAATCACCAGGTTGGAAGAGACCCACCGGATCATCGAGTCCAACCATTCCCATCAATCACTAACCCATGTCCCTCAGCACCTCATCCACCCGTGCCTTAAACCCCTCCAGGGAAGGTGACTCAACCCCCTCCCTGGGCAGCCTCTGCCAGTGCCCAATGACCCTTTCTGTAAAGAATTTTTTCCTAATGTCCAGCCTGACCCTCCCCTGGTGGAGCTTGAGGCCATTCCCTCTCGTCCTGTCCCCTGTCCCTTGGGAGAAGAGCCCAGCACCCTCCATGTCCTTGCAAAGAGCCCTTCCCCGGCTTTCTTGTACCCCCTTTCAGGTACTGGAAGCTGCTCTAAGATGATCATCTATGCTATGAGGACAGGCTGAGACCATTGGGGTCGTTCAGCCTGGAGAAGGGAAGGCTGCAGGGAGACCTTAGAGCAGCTTCTAGTACTGAAAGGGGCTGTGGGAAAGCTGGGGAGGGATGCTTTAAAAGTTTATCTAGTTATAAGATGAGAGAGAATGGCTTTAAATTGAATGACTTTAATTTAGGCTTGACATTTGGAAGAAATTCTTTATGATGAGGGTGATGAGGCCCTGGCCCTGGTTGCCAAGAGAAGTTGTGGCTGTCCTGGAGGTGTTCGATGAGGCTTTGAGCAACCTGAGCCAGTGGGAGGTGTCCCTGCCCATGGCAGGGGGTTAGAACTGGATGGGCTTTGAGGTCCCTTCTGATCCAAGCCATTCTATGCTTCTATGAATCAGTTACTATTACATAAAGTGAAATATTTTGATTTAGGCTAAAGTAGAGTTGAGCTTATCCAAGTAACTATTTTTTGAACGTCAGACAGAATGTCCCCCTGATAATGTGGTTTTTTATAGCATGTTTTTTTTTTCAAATAGTGTTTTTCCAGACACTGTTACATCTTGTGTTTAGTATGATCTGTGCTGAACAGATGTGTGTTCTATAATCACCCCTGCTTGCAGTTTTTCCCTGTCTCCAACACAAGGTTAGACAGACAGCTGGTTACAAAGCTCCAAATTAGTAAAAGATTTGACTGTTGTGAAGTTCATAACAGCATTAAAATTAGTTTTTAGAAAGTATAAGAATTTGGGGAAATTTATATGTGTGCATGTCCGTGGCAAATATATTCTGTGACCAGCTCTTGACTCACTGTACGTGATTGATGGAGAACACTCCCTTGTGCTGCCCAGGCTCAGTTAAAGGTATCTTGCTTTCTAAACTCCAAAACAAGTCTTAGAGAGTTTATTTGTTGGCATTTTCGGTGTTAGTTTGAGTTATAGTAGGATCAGTTTCTGACTCTAACACAGTAGCTCTAAGTAACTTCCTTTTCTGAGAGCAAACTGCGTGTTTTTCAGACAGTTTCTCTCTGGAAGTGATAACACAGGGCATTGAGATGCAGAAAAGCCAATGCTTACGCTTATTCCTATAATAACCAAGGACATCTTAGAGCTGGTGAATAAAGGCCACAGCTGCCGGGAGGCATGGACAGGACAGGTGACCCCAAACTAACTAACTGAATATTCCATCCCACATATGTCATAGTAAAAAATTGAGAGATCATGAGATCGCGCCATGGATGAGGTGTGAGGTTTATCAGAGCACAAGTTTAACAACACAGAGTCCTTCCCGCTGTGAATTGCCTGTCAGAGCACAAGTTAAACAGCACAGAGCCCCTTTCACCCCCCCACAAATCGCCCCTTGTGTGTTTGGCCACTCAGACTGGCTCACAGCTCATTCTTGCCGCGCTCTTTGGCCGCAGTGAAGTTGCAAACATTGCGCAAAACCTCCCTCCCTCCCTCGTTCCAGCTGTTCCCGTCCAGCCTCGGGCTGCGGGCTGTTCCCCCCTGGCTGCCTCTCTCTGCAGAGGATCAGCTCCCCTGTTTGTTTGAACCCTGCACTCTTCCCTTCCGCTCCACGTGATGCCGTGGGCCAAACAGAGCCTTGTCCTAATCACCCCTGGGACTCCGCGGCGCTGGTTGCAAATCCTCCAGCATGATCGTCAGCTTGACGATCTGGGAGCTCGTGATGCTCCCCTTGGGGTTCTGCTGGCCGTCGGCTTTCCAAGAGGTGAGTTTGGCCTCCAGAAAACGTCGTTTCCAGGAAGCCTTTTTTATTTCTAGGAAAGAAAAGAAGAGACGACACAATGTGTTCTAAGCCAAAACTCATCAAACCTCACTAATCAAGAAGATAAAGCTGTTTCCCCTGGGTGGCTCTTGTGCAGCCTTTGCTTAGTGTAAAATGATGCCATGAGAATTTGGCATCAGCACTTGTTGAGTTGTTAGCTGGCGTTCCTTCCAGGTTAGGTTCAGTTACGCGACAGTCTCGTATCCATTTGTTTTTCTTAAAAAAATGTAAAGCTATGCTTCTTCTTGCAGAAATTTCTTGGTGCTCTGGATGCAGAAGACATTTTCTCTTATTTTGGAACTGGCTCAGTGTCTGATGGTATGCAGGACTCCTTCCTTCTTGATTTTGGAATGCATCTGTCAGGTTTTTTTCCTAAGCCTGTGTATTTGATAACGCTAAGAACATTTATTAACGAACCCTAATCTGACAAGCCGTTCACATTTCTGAGTCACATTACTCAGTGAGGCAGTCGATGTTTCGGTGCGGAAGCAGCTGAAGAGCTGGGTCAGTGTTTAAAATCTGCTGGAGGAGATAGGATAAATCTTTTTGCAGATTTCTGCTGCCATCCTCATTCTCTGTGTGGGTATTTTTCTACAAGATTAACAGATCCGGGTCTTCTGAGGGGAAAGCTTTAGAATAAGATTGACTTTAAATGCACTTGTTAATTTTTTTTTTTTAGAACAAACACATGGAGACACTCATATTGTAGGTCCGAATTGGTTAGCATCCAGAATAAAGATATGTTTTAATATCTAAGATCCTTAAAGGAAGGGTATTGCCTACTTATGAGTTCACCTAGTGCTCATCCCGGTGTCTCTGTCTGGATTAGGATAAATCTCACTTAGTAATACGTAACATCTGAGGAAATAAAACTGTCTCAGCCTTTGTCAAATCAACTCTTTCCAAAAGAGCAAAAGTGCCACTAAATCAGGAACCAGTTTCAGAGCTGTTGTCCCAGATAGATTATCCTCACTCTGGAGTATGTGAAAGCACCGAAGTTCTTCACCTGTTTACATGAAGACCCCAAAAGGCCACAGTTGCCATTTGGAGAGTGTTTTTTCCTAGGAAGATAGGTCATTTTATTTCTTTGCTGTACATCATCACTTCTCATAACTGTTCTGGACTTATTTCATGTCTTCCAGTACCTGAGTTTGTTGTGGCTGAGCCAACTTGCTCTTGTAAAGAAGACCAGATGGGGCTGATGTCCTGTCATGTTCAGCACTGCTCCATTGAGGCCTGGGGAGAACTCTATGCCTTTGCATTTCTAGAGGACCATGCCCTCCTTTCCTCGTCCTTCGTGAGCAATCAAGTGCTGAACTCTTCCTTTAGCTTACTGAAGCGATTCTCAGGCAACTGCTTTGCAGGTGGAAATCCACTGCAGCCTCCTGGGGCTCAGTGTAGAGTTACCTACTGCGAAGGGCAGCTGGTGAGTACACACTGAATTTATTCTTACACGAGTTTACAGCCTTTGGAGGTTTGGAGCTTGATGCACTAAACGTGTGAATCATCCACTTGATAAATCTTAGCATTACAGAGGAGAAATAGGAGGGATACGGCACACAGTTCGCTACTGATAGCTAGTGTCTTTGGAATAACTTAGAGATGGAATTTCATCTTGTTTAGCAAGGAGTTGTCATCACAGATGAGGAAAAGATCCACATCAGGCCTGTCAGACGGAAGGATATGGCCCTGCTGAAGGACCTCGGCTTCTCCAGACCCCACATTGTCTTCAGGAGTGCCATGAGAGGGGAAAATGCAACAAGAGGTAACGTACATAGAGAGGAAGCCCTGCTTGTTCTGCTTGGAAAAGCTGTCACCTGATAGTGGGGTTGCTTGCATGAGCTCGGAGGAAAAAGTAAGAGTACACTTGTCAGAATTTTCTCACCTCACTAAGGTATAACCAGTGTGGTTTTGTTTAGGTATCTGCTATTTTGATAGCGTAAGTGCATTGTTAAAGATGTGGCAACTGGAAGAAGCCAAAAGAAGTGGGGAAACCTGAGCAAGCAATTGGAGGAGTGGTTTTCCAGCTGAATTATTCTACCCTTTTAGGAAAAGGAAGTGGATCTGTCAGACCTTTTATGTTATCGTGCGTTTTAAACTTCTCCTGTCCCTTTGTGCTGTTTAGCAGGGCGGTTTCCTCGCCTGCAGAAGAGGGCTGAGGGAGCTGTCAAGCACCTGGAGCTGATGGTTGTAGCAGGTCCAGATGTTTACTTGTACCACAAAGAGGACACGGAACGATATATTCTTGCCAACCTGAACATAGTGAGTAGCTTTCTGTTTGGATTGCAGTCCCATTGTGAGTGCTTACAGGCAGACAGACCGCTGTGAGTGCACTGCCAGAGGTGTTTGTGGTTACCTGCTCCTACTACACAGCACTGATTACATGCAGGGTCATCTTCTCTGCTTCTCTTGGCACTGCGTGACAAGTTTTCTGTTGTACAAGGAGGGGTAGAAGCTTTGGGGTTGTAGCCTTAAAGCCCATGCAGCAAATGTAGCTCTTAATTTCATTACTAATAGTTGTAGGGCAGATACAGTAGTTTTATCACCAGAGCCTTGATCCAGACTGTGTTGCTTTCACCGAGATTAAATAAGTTCCACTGAATTAATCTCACATTTTACATTTTGACATTTTGCTTCTATTACTGGATTTCTTTAAATGTCTCCCTTTGCTGTCGTTAAGAATTAGTTTATGCATTTTTGGTGTGTTTACATTGCAAAAAAAGTCTTTAGCATTCGTACTGCTACCCTATGAAACTGTTTCCCATGCAGATTTTTCTTTCTGCTTCAGAGTATCTGACAACTCTAACAACAGCTCTCGTCTGTTGACAGATTTATTTACACTTGTCGTGCATACATGTTGGATTTCCCACTGATTTTACAGTTGCCCCTTATGGTTACCATGTGCATTACCTTTATAGCCCTGTTATTGGAAACAGGTAGTAGGAGTCATCAAGATGTTATTGAATCTTTTCTATCTCTTAACAGGGAGCAGAGCTGCTGAGAGATGCCTCGCTGGGTGCACATTTCAGGGTTCATCTTATGCAAATGCTTGTTTTGAGAGAGCCAGAGGTACGCAGGGAGGACTGTGTTCAAGTGTTATCCAAGGGGTTACTAAAAGCTGTATGGAATGTGCAAAATTGTGTCTTCACTCCAGGCGGAGGTAAACATCACGACAAATATCACCTCCTCACTGATGAGCGTTTGTGAGTGGAGCAAGAAGGTCAATCCCCAGAATGACTCTGACCCCCAGCATGCTGACATTGTCCTCTACGTCACCAGGTACAGAAGCTCCTTTACTCTGAAAAGGGAACTAGAAACAGGACTGATGCTATCCAGCTGTTAGCACAGTGACAGTGGTTTTCACCGGGTCTTCCAGCTGCTGGGCATCAGAGAGTCCTTGGAAATGGGTCAATTCTCCTGCCCTTAATGTAATGCACTTGGTCAGAGGTGCAGTTTCTTCCCCAAGCACTGACTAGCTAGACTTGAGCAGCCGTCGTGTGCTTCCAGAGCAGCATGGCCAAACCCACTGCAGCTTTTTATAGGCAGGGAAGTCAAACAGTAACTGGAAGGGAAAACCCACTGGTGCTCTCTGTGGAAAATTTCTGGTGCTACTCTGACTCAGACGTTTTCTCTGACTTTCAGGCTCCTTGCTTAAGTTGCTTTAGCTAAATTTGTTGAAGGCAAACTTTTCTTGAGTGTGCTGGCTTTGTTTTGGTGCCCTTTCTTCAAAGGAGATACTGCTCTGTCTTTGGCAAACAAGATTAGGTCATTTTCTTCTGTTCTTGTCTGGTATTAGGGGATTTTTAAATGTAGAATCACCACGAATTTTGAATAGTGGGCACTTGTGGGACCCTACTGCTACCATATGTCCCAGGGACCCTGTGTGTTGAAAGAAAAGCTAGGTAGCTGGCAAACTTACAGACATGGAAGTTGTCAATAAATTCAGTTAAATGTCTAGACCGGACTTTATTAGCTGAAATGGTTCTTTCTCTTTCCTCTGTATCTGCTTCCCTTATCCTAGGTTTGACCTGGAGCTACCTGATGGGAACAAGGAGCTACGTGGAGTGACTCAGTTAGGTGGAGTCTGCTCCTCATTCTGGAATTGTGTTAT
This sequence comes from Phaenicophaeus curvirostris, assembly GCF_032191515.1. NCBI lineage: Eukaryota > Metazoa > Chordata > Aves > Cuculiformes > Cuculidae > Phaenicophaeus > Phaenicophaeus curvirostris. The sequence continues at coordinate 9,066,531 of NC_091411.1, forward strand.
TACTCAGGACACCGGCTTTGACCTGGGAGTCACCATAGCCCACGAGATTGGGCACAGGTCAGTAGGAAAGCCCCAGAGCAGCCCAGTATGTTTTGGATAAAAATATTCCCAGGTTTAAAAGATTCAGAAGGGGAGAGAACTGTTGGCATAGTAGGGGGTTTCCTATAGATTATTAAATTTATAGGAGAAATAGTTCCTTGCGTTTCTTGTAGTCTTGTATGCTCTGTGACAATTAGAAGCTGCAAAGAGGAGAGAATCATAGAATCACCAGGTTGGAAGAGACCCACCGGATCATCGAGTCTAACCATTCCTATCAAACACTCTGTGACAACAGTAGAAGGAAAAGCTGCAGAGGGAGCTCAGCCCTTGCTTAGAGAAGAGAGATTCTGAGGGAACACAGCCTCGGGGATTCTTCTCTTTGGGACACTGTGCTGCTTCTCTTACAGCCTTGGAATTCCCCACGATGGCGAGGGGAATGGGTGCAGCAGCAGTGGTTACATCATGGGTTCAGCAGGAAACCACAACAGCATTGACCTCTCCTGGTCACCGTGCAGCCGAGAAGAGTTCCTGGCCTTTGTCAGGTAAGGGAATGGTTGAGTTCTGTGTGCCCACGTGGGAAAGGCTTGGAATAAAATAGGACATTCTTGGAAAATAAGAAACTGTGAAAAGATTGGAGTTTGTTTATTTCTTATCACTTTTGTCTACTGCTGAGGTTAAACCCAGTTTTTGCTTCAAGTAACTGGAAATTACTTTGGTTAGTGACTAATGTGCCTGGGCTGTTGAAGTTCTCGGACACTAGCTCAGCCTGGAAATTTTAGTTAAAATGTCATAACATCTATGTTTAAATAAGCACTGTGGGCTGTGAGCTGGCTGGGTGAAGCCAGGAATGGGTTTCTGTTATAAGTTCAGCGGTAGGGAACTGTGAGCATCTCCAGGCAGCTGCTGCAACTAAATCTATCACAGCCCACAGTGAGCATGTGTTGTCTGAGAAAGCAACAGCCAACTCCCAGAATGAAACTCCGCAGAAGTTTGCAAACATGTCATTGTCCTCTCTGCCCACAGCTGGGAAAGTGATATTTCTTCTGTCTCTATCAGTACAGGCCAAACAAACTGCTTAAATGACCTGCCGGACATGGACGGCAGCATCCCTGGATGGAAGCCTGGCTTGTACTACGGAGCAGATGAGCAATGTAAAATAGCCTTTGGGAGCCTTGCCACCACCTGCACCTTCGCTGACAGCAATGTTGTAGGTAGAAAGTTTGTCTGTCTTGCTAGGGGCAGCAGGGAAATGTTCTGAAGCCAAGATTCAGGGAAAGGAAACTGGAGACTTTTTTTTTTTAATTATAAGGGGATGGAAGGTGCTTTCCTGCCACAGATTTATTGGCAAAGAGCAATGCTTTTAGAATGCTTCCCATCTCTGTATCACTTCCTTCATCCACATAAATCTCCTTTAAGGTTTGCACGGTAGCCAGAGCGTTCTGTCCAGCCAGGGACGTGGCAGTGCGAGTGCTGGGCACATCCACTCAGGGTCCTGTTGTAGGGAGCTCTTGTTCTTTGGATCTCCCCAGCTTCCCTGCCATTGCACAAATCCCCAGGTCTGAGAAATGCCGTGCGGCTAATAGCTGCCATCTGGACATGTTTTGTTAATGAGGAATCACCAAGGTGGGTGAAACTTTAATTGCTTTGGTTGATCATCTTCTAGCATTACAGCTGGCGGCACTGCTCTTTTGACATGCCCACAGCTTTTGCCTGATAGAGGAGGAGTGAAGGAACTTGCTTGTGTTGTTGCGTAGCTATGGGGAAAACAAACATCCAGGAGTGGCTTTTGGGACTGCTGTGCTGATGACCCTATGTGACTCCCTGAACTCCCTGATTTTCTTGTCATGTCAGGACGTATGTGCAGTTCTCTCCTGCCATGTGCAACCAGGAGACAGATCCAGCTGTTCTCGGCTTCTTGTTCCCCTCTTGGATGGAACAGAGTGTGGAATCAATAAGGTAGGGAGGCTGCTGATGTGATGGTCAGAAGTGGGTGTGGGTGCAGGGCATTGTGGACCCTGAAGGGTGCATAGCACACTGCACCTCAGCCGGGGAGCTAAAGGCCCACACACTCCAGTCACAAACTGGTACCAGCTGATTTTCGTGTTTCCATCTTGTTTGTATTTGCAGTTCTATAGCCTGATATGATTCTGTTCACAAAGGCTTGTAGTGATAGGATGAGGGGCAATGGCTATAAACTGGAGAGGGGCAAATTTAGACTAGGCATAAGGAGGAATTTCTTCATGATGAGGGTGGTGAGGCCCTGGAACAGTTTGGCCAGGGAAGCTGTGGATGCTCCATCCCTGGAGATGTTCAAGGCCGGGTTGGATGGGCCTTAGGCAGCCTGACCTAATGGAACTAGAAGATCTTTAAGGTCCTTTCCGACCCAAACTATTCTATGATTCTGTGATATCCAAACTTTCCTTCAAGGCTACGTGAAATGCCCTGTCATCCCTTTGTTTTAACCCCAGCCTCACGTTAGACCGTAATGGGACTCTTCTAGCCTCTTTAAGAGGGTGCTTCATACATCTTGGGATTCTCTGTTTCAGTCTGACCTGCCAAAAGATGGGGACTTGTCCTGCCCTTGTAGATCCCAGCCCTGCAGGGTTCCATGTGGTGCTGCTTCTGCTAACTTTGTGTATTCTTGATCTTAGTGGTGCTCCAAGGGGCAGTGCAGCTCTCTGGAAGAACTGAACCCCATGGCTGTGGTGCACGGGCAGTGGTCCACATGGAGCCCCTTCTCTCCCTGCTCTCGCAGCTGCGGAGGTGGAGTTACCATACGGCAACGGTTCTGTAACAACCCCAGGTGAGAGGTGGGGAGCTGGGGAGTTTGCAAAAGCCTCTTGGCTGAATCAGGACCAGGGTTTTACTCTTTGCTTGGGATAAACCTGCCCCCATTGACAGTTCTTTTCCTGTCATTTCCAGGCCTGCTTTTGGAGGGCAGGAATGCCGTGGGGCCAGCATCCAAGTGGAAATGTGTAATACTCAGGTAATGGAGCAGATCACATCTTCTGAGTTTGTTTTTTTTTCTTAATGCTGTTTAACCATTTGAGAGCCGTATGGATTGGAACTGTGCTTCTCACAGCTGATTGCTCTGGGAAGGAGGACTAAGGAGCTGGCATACAGTCTCCATCTGTCTGACAACAAGGGAGGTATTTGTTCCGCTGTGCCTGAAGACAGCAGTATTATTTAATAGTATTGTTCATGTCTAATGAAGCATTTTCTCTATTCCTTCATAGTGGGACAGACACTGAGAAAATAGTGACTCACTTGATGATAGTTTTCTTCAGGGGGACATTCTTGTACTGCTCCTGTTTTCCTTATCTGTTTATTTTGTATAAATAGCAAAGCAATCTGCTTCCAAACACAATTCTCTGCATATCCCGCAGCCTCCCATTAAAGTGGTTTTCTTTATTTGCAGTTGTTTTGGTATTTTACTTAGCAGCCACTGCTTTCTGCTTTAGCTACTGGATAAAATGCTGCTTGGGATTCTGTGTAACTTCCTTTCATTACCCGTACAATTCTCTGTGGGTTCTAGGCCTGTTTGGTGACCCAGCAGGACTTTATGGCTGAACAATGTGCAGCAACAAATTTAAAGCCACTGTATCTCACTGGGGAAGCGCCATCCTTTCATACCTGGACTACTGCTGTTGGCTTTGCCAAAGGTAAGAAAAGACTGAAAAACTGTGGTTTGTTCATGAAGGGGAAGACTCATGGATTTACCTGTACTTTGAAATCAAAAGACCATTTCGCTGATGGGTTTAGTTTCCAGGTGAAACCTGGATGCTTTTTCTGTCAGATCTTTTTGACTTCTACCTGTTGTTTGATGGTTGGAAAAATGCCTTTCTGAAAGAGTAACTCCTTTCTTCTTCTCTTTGCCTCCTCCAGGGGACTTGCTATGCAAGCACATGTGCAGGGCCGTTGGAAACAAGTTCATGGTAAGCCGCGAAGACAGTTTCTTAGATGGAACCAGATGTGAGCAGGATGACACTGAGTGCCACGGGTCTTTCAATCTGTGTGTAATGGGAAGCTGCAGAGTAAGTGACTTTATGGCAATCCGGGTGAATGCCTGTAATCTGCCCTAAAGGAGTCAGTTTACTAGGAGCAAGGGGGAAAAAACACTCTGTCCCAAACAAAACTCTGTTGAAAGAAAAGAGTTTTGTTCTTTACTTCTTGGATGGACCCTAACAAATCTACCATTCTGTCTATGCATCCAGTGCCAATGCCCTTTAGATAAGACATTCTGCTAATTATGCAGAAAGTATGTAAGGCTATTCATCCCTAATCCAGGCAGCAATAGCTTTGTGTTGGTTGAGGAGACATCATTAACTGTTCAGTTTGCATGGTGTAAATAACTCTGTAAGATGCCAATAAAATAAGAAAAGTTACTCAATTTGAACTGTGTCAGTGGCAAAATAAGGACTAAAACCCGGGGATCATAAGTCAACAAGTTGATTGTTGCAGTATCGCTAATCAAAACTGAGGTATAACTGCTTTTTTGGGGGGATTGGATGTGAGAAAGGCATTCTTTCTTGATGAACTTGGATATAACTCCCCCGCGCTGTCTGCATTTTAGTAAGTGCTCAATGCTGACCCGGTTGCATGTTTGCTATTGTTTCTTTACATTCCCAGAATACACTTTTAACATTTTATGTTTTTCTCATTATCCTCTTGCTCACAATGTTTAGTAATGCATTTCCACCTAATGAACTGCAGAGGGTGTAGGCAGAATCTATCCTGATTTCTGCTGTTCTGTTGGCCACAGTTATAAATATGTATGTTATGGCAGCATCCAAAGCCTGGGATCAGTGCCTGTAGCATAAATTCTGCAGTTGCACATGTTTCATTGCTAAGCCTGCTGAGATCCTCCTGTAGCTTTGTGTAAATTAGTCTAGTTCATGGGAATGAGAATAGAATCTGTTTTCTGAGCTCCATGGGACTGAAGGCCAGGCTGAAGGATATGAGCTGGGTTTGGGGAGCTAAAGATTCCTTTAGATCCTGCCATTCCTGTTTACTGTTCTCCTGGGCTTCCCTCCTGTCCCCCTCCAGAAAATTTGCATAAGAGAGGGAACGCTTAGCCTTTGTTTTAGGTCACAGGAGAAATCTTTGAGTTGCTTCTTATAGGAAAGAAAATGTCACACAATTAACGAAACTTGTTGTGCTCTCAGCTAAGACTTCCCGATCCCTGGCTTTGCGTACTGCTGTACAGTGGTACAAGTGCATCTTTGTCTGTGTGTTCTTCTTAAATTCAAATTGCAAATGAAAAAGGCAGTTTCAGGAATTCAGGCAATGTTGCTTTCACTCACTTGCTTTCTTCTCTGAATAGGCAAGTCCTGACAGACTTTCCCCTTTGCTCAGGCTTTCGGGTGTGATGGCCAGATGGACTCCAAGAAAACAATGGACTCTTGCAAGGTCTGCGGGGGTGATAACAGCACTTGCACCGAAGTGAGTGGATCTTACACAGAAGGAAAAGCTAAAGGTGCGTAGTCCTCACCCTCAGGCTCAACATTACGGTACTGTTTATATGCTATGTGTTTGTATGCATATTCAGTCTTCATAAATTTCTGTATGTGTCTTCTTGTTTCTGCTTCTGCTTGATTTTATTTTATGGAGGATATGGCAGTGGAGTTTGGGATGTCAATAGAGAAGGCAGTTAAGATCGGTGGCAGGGAGATAGCTGTTGTGTAGGCAGAGTGGCTGTTTTGGTCACAGTTCTCTGAACACAGACCAGAAATGCAGTTATCTGGGAAGTCTGGCAAATTATTGGGAACTGGGGGCTGTGTCAGATGCTTCTTGAGATGTTAGTAGTCCATTTGGGAACTGATCTGGCTCCTGTAGTATCATGTATGGATATTAACAGAGAACATAAAAAGAACAGAGGTACAGCAACGGAAGGTGACCGTATCATCTTTCTTTCCATCCTTCCAGAGTATGTTACATTTCTGTCCCTGCCTTATAACACCACCTTGGTCCATGTTATCAATCGGAGACCACTCTTCACACATTTGGGTGAGTCGAATGCAAAGGGACTGCAGGCGGGGTGAAAACAAGCTTGTAAATAAAGCTTTTAAATAAAAGAAGCTTGTAAATAAAAGAAAGCTTGTAAATAAAAGAAAATGGAATTTGGGAGGGAAGTTCTTGATGATGCAGTTTGTTTGTGGGTGCTCTCCAGTGGGAAGTGATAGAAGCCATGCTCTTTGGGATACCCAGCTTAGATCAAACTGGCTCCTAGCAGATGGGCAGCTTGTAGCTGCCAGCTCGAGGGGATCCTGGTGACCACATCATATCTCTTAACGTCACTGCTGCTTATTCTCCTCTAGCTGTGAAGGTTAAAGGAGAGTATGTGGTGGCTGGAAAAGGAAAAATCTCTCTGAATGTCACCTATCCATCAGTTCTGGAGGACAGCCAGATCAAATACAAAGTATTTCTCACCAAGGACAACCTGCCAAGCTTGGAAGAAATCCATGTGGATGGGCCAACACAAGAAGAAATCGAAATACAGGTAAATTAAAATAGCAGAGTTGGAAAGGGGCCAGTCAGAAGTGGCCAGACTGAGTCTGTGTAGCTCTGCTGTAGCACAGAATCCAGGTGTAGCAGGCTTCGTGTCCAAGGCCAGTGGAGTTGGTGTTCTCTAAGAGTGATGGTGTTGCTCTTGTTGGGAAACGATGAGGGTTGTCTCCCTACAGGCTTTCTGCAGGTCTAGGGGATGATTGTGTGGGCAAAACCACACTGAATTAAACCTTTTGCTAGGCTGAAGCTTTCTTCGGTGCCCTGTGCACAGAATTCACAAGGTAAGTTCTCTGACTGTATCCGGCAAGAACTGAGAGTATTAGCATTGAGGCTTAGGATTGGATGGAAAAAAGGGGGGACTGACTTTTCTTATCTCCGTCCTAAGAAATGAGTCTGAGCTGATTTGTGCGTTGACCATAACTTTTTCCCTCACCAGGTCTATCGAAGGTATGGAAAAGAATATGGTAACGCCACCAACCCTGACATCACCTTCAGTTACTTTGTCCCAAAAGAGAACCTGACATATCTCTGGATTCCTCAGCAGGGACCGTGTTCAGTGACCTGTGGGGAAGGTGAGGCAACAGTACTCAACCTTCACTTTTTATGGAGATCTGAGCAGAATTCTGGTAGTTACACAGATCCTTATTGCATGGGCTCTCCTGGGGTGACCGAAGATGATTTGATATCAGCGATAGATACTTGGTTAGAACTTATCAAACAACTGAACTGAGTTTTAAAAGCAAATTGCTTGAAGTGAGCTACAGTTGCCAGTGTTAAACTGAACCAAAGAAAAGGCGGTATAGTTTTTGAACTAATTTGGCAAATCAGCAAATGAACTGAATCATCAAAAGGATAACAGAAATTTTTGATCGTCAACATTATTTTTAAGTAGGTTTTAACTGAACTTTTGGTTTTAATACTAAATAATTGTCTCACATCTTTCAAACTTATTGCAGACTGTAATTTGAAGTGAAACATCAAAAGCCTGAGACCAAAGTGGTATCTAGTATCTAACTAAAGCCTCAGAGCTAATTATGAAACTTCCTTCTTAGAATTCTATTCCTGTGCCATGGCTAATCCTTTCTGTCTCCCTGGAGAAATCATAATGCAGATTGTAACAGATCACTCTAGTAGATGCTCTGACATCTTGTTTGCCGGATAATTCAGATGACATTGGCAAGCCTCTCAAGACTTTTATGACAAGGATTTAGAAAATACATTAATGAATACTCATGGAAGTCAATCTATAGCACTAGCTATGTCTGGAGAGCTCTTCTCCAGCAGATTCCCCAGGTGAACTGATTGCTGAAACCCTGAACTAAAGAATTCAAAATACTCCAGGGCGTCCCAGCTAATGCAGTCACTAACAAAACAACAAGAAAGCTGGGACTTGAAATAAAAGAAAGCTAAGAATCTGAGCTGTAATTGCATCTTGAGAGCTGATAGTGATGCTCAAGCACTCCTTACCAATAGACATTATTTGAAAACAAGGAGCGTAGTGAAAAGCTAACATTGCTGATTGTTTCTTGACATTTCCTTCTCAGGGTTATGCTCTCTGAGATTCAGGAATGCCTGTCTCTCTCTTTGTGGGCGGCTCATTCACTGCAAAGGAGACTCTTTACATGTTTGCTTTTAACTTACTTGAGTTTGGATTTTCACCCATTTTACCTGTTAGGTTCAGTAGTGTTAAAAAATCTAGGTTATAGCTGAGGTTTATGAATATTTCATTTCTTGCGCGCCACAGGCACTGCACATCTGCAGTTTCTCTCCCAGTACTGTTGATCACATTGGCACGGTGCTGTCTGGGTACAAAGGCTTTATCATCATATTACGTGATTAATTCTAGAGAAAGTAATTTAAAAATGGTTGATCACTAGAACTTCTTATCAACAACCTGTCCCTCATCAGTCAGACATCAAGATCATTAGAAATCATGTGGACCAAATGATGATTGATATCCTTGCTCTTGCAAACAGCCAGTTTAGAGCAATCTTTCCATTTTGATCATAGAATCATAGAATAACCAGGTTGGAAACGACCCACCGGATTGAGTCCAGCCATTCCTATCAAACACTAAACCATGTCCCTTAGCACCTTGTCCACCTGTCCCCTTAAACCCCTCCAAGGAAGGTAACTCAACCCCCTCCCTGGGCAGCCTCTGCCAGTGCCCAATGACCCTTTCTGTGAAAAATTTTTTCCTAATGTCCAGCCTAAACCTCCCCTGGTGGAGCTTGAGGCCATTCCCTCTCGACCTGTCCCCTGTCACTTGGGAGAAGAGCCAGCCCCCTCCTCTCCACAACCTCCTTTCAGGCAGTTGTAGAGAGCAATGAGGTCTCCCCTCAGCCTCCTCTTCTCCAGGCTAAACACCCCCAGCTCTCTCAGCCATTCCTCATCAGGCCTGTTCTCCAGCCCCCTCACCAGCTTCATTGCTCTTCTCTGGACTCGCTCCAGAGCCTCAACATCCTTCTTGTGGTGAGGGGCCCAGAACTGAACACAGGATTTGAGGAGCGGTCTTGGTGGGTTGTGCATCAAAAGTCTCATTTTCTGTGGTGTTCATCTTGACGGTCTCTTTAAAACTCTTGAGGGAAAAATATATGTTATATTATTTGGGTAAAGGAACCTTCCTAGCACAATGGAGATGAATTGTTCCCGTTGCTTACAACTTCTTGTCCTTTTCCTTTTGTATCCTAGGGATGCAACCAGTGAATCATGTGTGCTTTGACCAGACAAAGAATGAAATGACAGAGGATAAGTGGTGTCTGGAGCTCCCACAGCCCCTTTCAGAGCACAAGCCCTGTGCCATGGAGCCATGCCTGTACAGGTTGGTGTTCCTGGAAACTCAACTGAGTTCTTGTTTCATTTGTCCTTTCTCAGACAGCTAACCCAATCTCTGCAGTCTTCTTTGCTTTGTGCAAGATGAAAAGAAAGGAGAGGTATGAAGTAGTTTCTTCCTAATTATAATGGCATAGTAGATACCAAACTACGTTCTGTCTTTCCTCATCCCATGAGGTAATCGAGGTGTCAGCTGAATGAATGGGAGATAGTCCTTCCAATATTTTACAGTAGTCTTCTAAATGAAAACACTTCGAGAGCATGGCCAGAAGATGTCTGTGCACTTCCCTTCCAAGACTGTGCCAACAAAGATTTGATCTAATTCTGGAGGAGACCCTTGCGTTAATTATACTGGAAAGAGGACCAAGAGCCAAGCTTACCCAGACACTGATCTCATAGATATTTTATTGTTTAATAAAAAGTGGTTATACTGTGAGCTATTACTCTTTGCTTACATACTTATAGTCCTAGAGAGCTGTCAGTGCAGGAACCTAAATTCCCAGAAGCTGTCCTGTCAGTCAAATTCAGGCAAGGGTCTGGAAATAGAGAAGCTGGACGCTCTGTATGACCCGTTTTTATCATCAGTGGCATGAGTAATAAACCTCCGTGATCCAGATGAGGAAATAGGGTGATACAATTACTTCCCATTTAGGTGGAAGATATCACAGACAGATGAATGCTCTGCTGTGTGTGGAACTGGAGTTGCCCAGCAGAATCTGACCTGTGTTCAGTTTCGAGATGGATTGGAGACTGTTGTGGATGACAGCTTGTGCTCAGCAGAAGAAAAACCTCTCTCCGTTGCGCCATGTGTGGTTAATGTCTGCCCTTTGGGCTGGGACAAAGTGAGTTTATTGGCTTGGGTTGTTTCAGGAGACTCGTAGGGAGCTTTGTGCTTGTGATCTTCAGGAGGGCACCAGCTAGGAAACACCACCTTGTTACTGGAGTCTGGGAGGGTGATTTATACAAGGGATGTCTTGCCAGTTAAAGTTTCATCCTGTCACTTTAGAAAGCCCTCTCCTTCTTAATTAATGCTGCTAGATTAATCCGTTCATAGTTGTGGATTGTTAAGGGCAACTGTTGACTGTGTTCCTTCTTAATTATGGGATCACTGGTCCAAATCTGTACTGGGAAGTCACTGCCTTGCTTACATTTAAGATAGAAAAGAGGCAGCATTAAGCATCTCCAGTCTCGGGTATCTCTCTCTTCAAGTCATGTGAATTAGGAGGGGTCTTGCCTGTTGGATGTCTGTAGCTATTCCGAATACTTATATATCCTGCAAAAATGGAGAAACGCTTAAATGTGCCTTTTTTTTCAGTGACAGCAAATACGTTGTAGGCTTGACCTGGCGGTATCCCCCAGCTTCATTAGTTTGGGACCGGTGTGGAAAGCAGGTGCCAATGTCAGTCTGGGTCTTTTTGCTCTGTTCTGAGCAGGAACACGCACACTTGCTTCAGACTTCGGAGTCGCTCGGGCATATCCAACTGGAAAATCAGACGGTGTATGTCTGGGCCCCTCTAGCTGGAGAGTGTTCCGTCTCCTGCGGCAGAGGTGAGATCTTGCAGTGCTGCAGGAGAACGTTACTTGGCTGTAGGTGTAAGCTTGGTCCCTAGGAAATTGAAGGACCTAGTGTTTGTCCCTCTGCTGTTCAAAGTGCCTTTGTAGATATGATCATAATTTTTTTGAATCTGGAAGAGGCAAGAAGGCCTGGCTCAGACAGGGGATGGTTTAGAGGACTGACTGGCTGCTGCAGAGTTCTGGAGTTGGAGCAGATGAGCACAATAATTGTGCCTGGGGATTGGGCAGAGTTTACTTGTTTGGTACACACGCACGTGACTGACAGGGCTTGGCTTTTTTCAATGCTTGCATTAAAATTGCTTCCTGTTCTAGGCAGGACTCAGCTACGGTACGTATGTGTGGCTTTCGAGACCAAAGAAGAAACCCAAGAAGAAAACTGTTATCCAGTGCCAAAGCCAGAGAGTAGGGTGGAAGTCTGTGATCTCAGTCCCTGCCCACCAAGGTAAAGCAGTCACCAGGAGATCTGAACTTTTTTCCACGGTGCAGGATGCCGCTCTCAGAATGAAATAACCCTGGGTCGGTTTCTGATCTGACTGTTAAAGTGGTGTTTGTTTTGGAGGGAGATAAAATTATTTTTGCAGTTAAGCCTGTTTATGTCACGCTGGGGAAGACTGTCATGGTCATAGAGTGAGATTCAGTGTATATTTTGAGTCTGTGGGCTTCTTGCAAAATGTGAATGCCTTCTGCTTGGATCCAGCTCCAAACCTGCTCCAACTGCCCAGCCTTGTTTCAAAGACTGCCTCGTAAGTACTGTAGACAGCAAAGTGTGTGAGGCAGAGGGGTGAAGAAAGCTGCTGAGGAGCAGAAGAGGGAAGGATGAGGGAAGTGCAGTGCACTCTCTACAGTGAGAAGTAGTAGAAGGTGGAGATTCTTCACTAACTCAATTTTTCTCCTCCTTGTCCCCTGTCAGGTGGAAGGTAACCCCAGCTGCCCCCTGTTCCTCCAGCTGTGGGCTCGGCTTAGCTGTTCAGCTGGTCACCTGTGTGCAGACTCACCAAGGCAAGGAGATTTTGCTGGAGGAGCATGTGTGTCCTGTGGCAGAGAAGCCCCTTACCAGCATCCCCTGTGTCATCCGAATGTGCTCTTATGAGTGGAGCTTCAGCGAGTGGACAGAGGTATCTGCTCCTGTTTAGATGTAGCTCTTGGTGTCCAGTGCAACAGTTTTCTAGCCATTCATTTCCCTAAAGCATGTGGGGGTGAAATACCCCTTCTGCCTTGTGTATTTACTTCCTTCAAAAATGCTTAACTGTTTCTAGGGATGTTTTCCATCCTTTCCACTGTGTTTAGCAGTCGTAGGTTTGCTTCCCACGTTTCTCAGTTCAGGTTTTGGCTGTGGTTTAAAAATGGTCCTTGGCATGTTTTCTTCTGGAATCCCTTTGGATTCTTTGGGGAGTGTTCTTCAATTCAAAGATATAGTTTGGAAGATCCTGTGGGAGATGGGCCATCTTATAGCTGATGCAACTGGAGCACTGAGGGGACATTGGTGACCAAAGGATTTGCCCCTCCGGATCATGCCTGAGCCAATAAGTATGGATTTCTAAATAACAACAGAAACACACGTATAAAGGCCTGTGGGTTTCTTCCTCTGCAGTGTTCAGCTTCGTGTGGGAATGGCATTCAGACACGGCAGGATTTCTGCCTCAACCCGCTAACCCGTAAGCGCGTGAACCCCATCTTCTGCAGGCACTTCCCCAAGCCCATCGTGGTACGTGGCTGCTCTGCAGGGCCCTGTCCTGAGCAGGAGGTGGGGACCGCGTCCCTCGGAACAGAACTTCAGGCAGTGACACCTGCCACGCATCTGACGACAGCCACAACAGCCAAGGAGGTGAGATACAAGGACCTGGATCTTCCTCCTTCTGCTGTGCCAGCTGTGCCTCAGAAACAGACAAAGGAGACCAGTGGAGGTGAGAAGGACACTACCAGAAAGTAGAGATAGGTGCTTAATGTTTGCAGCTGGGTTACAATGACTTTAGTGCTATACAGGGACAGGAGCATGGGAGGGAATATTCCTGGTTAGAAGGGGTAACGTGCTGTTCTTTTCAGCATGCCATGGGCTGTCCATGTTATCTGAGCTAGGAGCAATGACTTCTCTGAGCTTCTCAAAGCTCTTCTGACTTGAGACTCCTTGGGGCAGCATCTGATGTCTCCCATGCTCCACCCTGTTGGCACTTTTCTGTTCATTGTGCCACTGTTTCAGCAGCTGTAGTTCCTTCTGGATATATTTCTGACCTATCTTTGCTGTGCAGATGCCTGTGGAAAGCTCTTTCTTAATGCCACTGGGGTCATCAACATGATGGGACTAGACAGCGGTGACTGCACTGTGGCCATCGGGCGTCCTCTCGGGGAGGAGATAACAGTCAGCGTCCTGGAAAGCTCCCTCAACTGCAGTGCAGGTACTGCCAGGGCATGCTGCAGACCAGCCTGGCTCTTTGGGGAACCTGCACCTCATTTCCCTGTGTGCTTTTGGTGCCCTGAATGGTTCTTGCTGCTTTGGAGCCTGTATAATCTCTGAAACCATTTTACAAGTTTTTCTGGCCCACCAAGTCTTAATTTGCTAGACAGAGCTAAATAATGATGATACCTTCTGTCCCCCTTCATAAGAGTTTCTTAGGTCTTTTGTTGATAGATGTGAGAAGAAGGGGGTTAATGGGATTAAAGAATCTGTTCGCTCTGCCCTGTTACAAACTCTCCGTAACATACCCTTTTGATAAAACTGGTACAGTTAATTAGTTAACTGGACTGTTTTAATGACAGATTTTGATAAGATAGGGACAAGATGCAGAAATTACTTGATTGTAAGCCTATATAAGATAGTCTGTGGCCTTTTACTTAGTGTTTCTGGTCCCTGTGCTCGTCCATTCCAGGTGAGGTCGTGCTGTTTTCTGGGCGGATGATGTGGCGGACAGGCTGCAGGAAGCTCCCTTTGTCACTGATAAATTCCAGAACGAATACACTGATTGTGAAACAGCGAGTTTTGCTGCCAGGAAATGGGATCATTCTTCAGTACAACAGCAGAAATGCAACTAAAAAATATTACCAAGGTACCTTACTGAAAGCTTTGCTATCGATTTAGATTAAGGCACCCATGAATGACAACACCCACATAGTTCCATGGGTTATAGTTGGCTGTGGAAGACTATGGGACCCTTATTTTGTTTTCAGCGGTTAATAAGCCCCTTCTTTTAGTGGCTAATAAGCCCCTCCACTCTTGCGGAGTGTTGGAATTAATATTACTTGTGGACTACCCCTCTGTTTTAAAGGCAATCCCCCTGCAGGTGTTTGCTGCTGCTTGGAGGTTCCCAGATGAAAATCCTTAGAGAAACTTTTCTGCCTGTGTTTAATTTAAATTATTTCTTTCTTGGAGATGCTGGATGCTTCTCTAAATCATTTTCTTTTCTGCTCTCTTTTCCCCTCTCAGACTGTGACAAGCAGCTGTTTGGTCCGCAAGGTGAAATAGTGAATCCTGTGCAATTACCTGATCAAAGGCAAGAAGTAGTGTGTCGGACCTTCATCAACGTGGCTCCTCAGCATCGCATAGCTATCCGCGCCCCGTATATTGACCTGGGCAACGAGAGCAACCAAACACATTTTAATTACATCCTGGTGAGTCAGAAACGTGAAGGGGATAGTTTGGATGGGAATGGACCAATCCCCTCAGACATTTCCATCTAGGATTTGTGACTGAGCTTTCCATCTAGAGGGTCAGACTCTTATTTCTGTCATGTAAATGTAGATGTGAATGAATCATAAAATGCTTTTGTTTGGAAGGGACCTTTACAGGTCATCTAGTCCAAACCCCATGGAGGAACAGGGACATCTTTAACTCGATCAGGTTGCTCAGAGCCTCATCCAACCTGACCTTGAATATTTCTGGGGAAATACTTCACTACCTCCCTAGGCAACCTGTGCCAATGTTTGACCACCCTCATTGTAAAAAATTCTTCCTTATATCCAGCCTAAATCTATCCTTCACTCGTTTAAAACCATTACTGTATGTCCTGTCACAAAAGGCTTTGCTAAAAAGTCTGTCCCATGAGCACTGCTGTCTATTGTATTTCTTCTAACCTTTGTATAGGGCAGCTTCTCCCTCAGAGTGACCAGCTGGCAAGACCTCAGTATTTTGTGGGTCCTTCACTTGCAGGTTGCTATGATATAATAGTTTGCTCTTTCTTTATGCAGGTCCGTGATGTAAGCACCATGAAGACGATGGTGTTCCATGGGAAACAACAGTTCTTTTGGCAATCAACGGGAAGCCAAGCTGAAATTGAATTTCACGAAAACGTCAAGGAACACCAAATTAGTTTCTGGGCTGAATATCATGCTATTGAGCCCAAATAAAAGAGGCCGGGGCTGCTGCACTGAGAAGGGCCACAATCCACTTAGTCACTGCTGCCTATTCACTGCTTGAGGTCACAAGAGTCATTTAACCTTTCTGCAGCTGCTTCCCCATCTACTGAGTAAGAATGATAATATCTACTGACTTCTTTCGAGTCTCAATTAATACTTATGAAGGTTATACAAAAGACATGGAACTACCAAATAGCAAGTAGTTCTCATACACATTTTCTGTTTGTCTTGATTGGGTTTAATGCAGTTTACACGTCTGCAGTAAGTGACTTGGACACTGAGGTCTCAGGGCCCTGCTTCTGTAATAACTTTTAGGATAGTCATCTAATTTCTCAGTGGCTCAGTGCTCCGTTACAAACCTCTGTATACCACAAGTACCTACAATTATGGTTTAACCATCCAGTTCACTCTCCTGCAGAGTAAATGCCCTCAGAACTGAGGCCCAGTAAAATTCTGCAGTGATATAAAGAAGGCAAAGATGAGGAAGAACTGCTGGTACAACAAAACTATACGTATGTGTTGGGGGCAAGACGGTTTCTTTGTCCAGAAGTGTAGTGCAGCACTAGAAAAGGTCACCCAAAAAGCTGATGGAGTCACCATCCTGAAATGTTTTCAGGAGCTGACCAGACCAAGGCACAGCTGACCTGGTCAAGCCCTGGTGACAGTTGACTTTGTATAAGAGGACTAAAGGACATCCAGAGGTCCTTCCGCAGCCGCCCCTTCCATGGTTCTAATATTATGTATCTGACAGCGATAGCAGTCCTTCTTTTCTATGGGAAAATAAAAGAATTCTGTCTCATAATGATGGGTTTGGTGCCAAGATGTATTTACTCAGATAATAACAGTAGCTGTGCTATTAATTTGCTTGTATCTTCATCTGACAGGAACTGTGCAATGGGAGATTGTTGAGACTGCATGACACAAGTTGTAACAGGAAGAGGTATTTCACAGCAGTGACAAATATTCACTCTGGATTAACTGAAATACATTTTTAAAGTTATTTTTATTTAATATCTTGAACATTTAGTATCTTGAACATGGACCATGCCTTGGTCCAAATCTGTCCTCCTCCTCAAAATCACAATATACTGCTTCAGGGGTCTTTTCCACACCTGGAGCCTGGCTGGACCCATCTGCCCTTGCTCTTCACGCTGGATGCAGTAAATGGTTCTGCCTGGGCAGCTTTAACCCTGCTTCTGGGCTCTTTTAGTTGAATTCTCTGACATCTTTTTACAACCACAAAGTCTTATTTTCTTCTGTCTTCTTAATATTTGGTTTTTTGCTGGTTAAGTCTGGAGTTTTTTTCCTTGCCAGCCTCCATTTACGTTCCATTCCTGGAAGAGCTAGAAAGTAGATTCTTGAAGTGAGATCCTCGAGGAGCTGGATAGTTCAGCTCTCCCACTGCAGTGCGTGGGTGACGCAAGGACCGGGCCTTCATTTCCTGTCTAACAGGAGATGTGGAAAGGCTAATGGAAAAGCATCCTTTTCTTAATCCTTTTTTTTTGTAACCTTTTAGCAGATGGGATCCGTCTTCCCGCTCTGCTCTGGATCCCAAGTCTCACTGCTCTTTATTGTTCCAGATCAGCTCTGCAGAGTCCCCGCTCCGCAGAGATGGGCTCTGCTTACTGAATCATAGAATCACCAGGTTGGAAGAGACCCACCGGCTCATCGAGTCCAACCATTCCTATCAAACAGACAGTGTGCTCCCCATTAATTTGCAAAAAATGCTGCAGTTGTCTTTATAACTTAAGAGAATTGAGGCTGTGTTAATGTACCCTTTGTTTGGACACCAACAGGTTGCCAGCTGGGACATCTCTGATTTGCGAAGTCCTATTTTCTAGAAAGAAAATGTGATTCTATTCAGATTAAAAGGAGCGTTTCCCTCTTATCTTGAGGGCAGAGTTCTGTAACACAGTTAAAGTCATATTCATGCAAAAATTAATGTTTCTCTTTCTTCCAAGTGCGTGCTGGCCACCTAGATAACGGCATCAAGTCGTTAGCCAGGGGAAACGGGACCCGGAGCTCCCGTGCATCCCAGAGCCCAGCATGGGAGCGCATTCCTGCGCGGCTGCTTATGAATATGTACACGACGGGCTCTGCCCACCAGCCTTTTCATGAGAGTGACATCAAAGCCCTGCCTGCTGGAGGAGGGGACCCACAATGCAATACGCAGGCCGACGTGGAGGCAGCTCCCGCGGCTGCTGGCATCGCTGCTGCAGGCACAGATCTCCATTGTGAGCCCCGGGGAGGCCGCCGGGGACCAGGCCCTGCGTGGGGATGCAGCAGGGCTGGGTTTAGAGGTTGTCCTCTGGGCTGGCTGGAGGGGGACACGGGGAAAGCGTCACCTGGGGGGTGGCATCCTGCGCTGCTGGGGCTCAGGTCGGGGAAGCGGGGTGCTGTGCCCCCTGACCCCGCGGGAGCAAAGGTGCGATGAGCTCTCAGGATGAGCAGTTCCCAGCAGCAGCCCCTGAGCCAGCGGCTCCCTCCGCCGATGATGGCATGACCTGGTGGTACAGGTGGCTCTGCAGGATTGCCGGGGTCATCGGGGGCATGTGTAAGTATCCCCTTCCCTTGCCCTTCGGCTCTGCTGGTGCATGCGAAGGGCGCGTCAGGGCTCCTGCCTCTCCTTAGGGTCACGGTTGTGCAGGGGGGAACGCCACAAAACCATCACTTGGGGTTATGGGTTTGTGTCCGCACTAGACATCAGTTTCCTGCACTTTGGGCCGAGGGAGGAGGCGTGGAACAGCCTGAAATCAGGAGGGTTTAGCTTGTACACGAGGGGGATGCTTTGCGCTCACCGAACTTGTTGTACTTTGGCACTCGGGAGAGGGGATGTCATGGAGGGGATCTGCAAATCCTCGAGTTTCTTCTTGGATTCAACACTTGCTGGAAGGGGTGGGAGCAGCAGCCGAGCCCCTGGTCCTGCGGGAAGGCTGTGGGCAGATAAACCAGACGACAATTTTGCAGTGAACGCCAGGCTCAGGGTGCTCAGCAGGGTCAGGTTCAGGGCTTGAACGGGGGCCACAGCATTTGATTCATCCTATTTGACTGCTGGGTGTTTGTATGTTCCTACAACTGATTTTCTCTCCCTGTTCTCAGAGCATGTTTTCTGTAACTCCTCTTGTTGATTGCAAAGGGCCTGGTTGTGTGGGTTTTTTTTTCTTTTCTTTTTGAAGGTGAATAATGGACTTGGTTTGCATTGCATGTTTTTAAGGGTTTAGTCTTGGACAGACAGAAAAAGGGAGCCGGCGTGCAGCAAAGCGACTTGGCTGGGCTCTGAATTACCTGCTGCTGAAAAAAATTTTCCCAGGGAAAGAGTCTTTGCAACTTTGCCAGAAATCAGCCTGTCCTGTAGTGCTGTTTTGCTACATTCTGTGGGGAGATTAATAGCTCTTAAAAGCAGGAGGGACTGTTATGACCGCTTAGTTTGATCTCCTGCGGAGCACAGGATGGAGAATTTCTTCTGCCTCAGGTCCATGACTTCTAGTAAAACAAGAGTGTTTCTCAGCCAGTACAATCAGCCCTGATTTATTCCCTCAGCTGTAGTGTTTCAGCTGATCCCCCTGTCTCCCTGCCCCCTTTCCCATGCCTGGCTCTTGCCTCAGGACTTGACTGCACAAGCCTGTGGTGTTTTTGCAGCCGACCTCGTAGACTGTGGTATCATCGGGCAGGCTCGTTACAGCCCTTTTTGGCTGGGCTGGTAAAACATATGCTGCACTCCCTGTTTTACGTCTTAGGTGCTGAAATCGTGGAGGTGTGAAAAGATTTGGTAGGACTGCTCTTTTGGGGCAAAACTTACTGGCTTCTCTACGTTCTGCATGAGGCCCCCGCGCTTCTGGTCCCGGCAGGCGGCCAAGAGACCAGCTGGGATGTGTCTTCAGCACAGGTCCTAGGTTGGGGCTTAGCGTAGCGGTGTCTTTCCCACGGCCCGGGGCTGTCGCTGGATCCTTGACCCTTTTCATGTGTCTTTGGCTCGTGCAGAGCTGAGGGAGATGCAGGTGGAGGGTGAAGAGCTGGAGTGGATGGGTGTTGGGTTGCATTGGTGGTGTTGTCTACCTCGTGCTAGAGCAGCTCCTGAGTTGCTCAAAAGCAGTACAAACGTTCAAAGACATATTTTTTTTCTCTATTTTCATGTTTCAAAGCAGCTGAATTATACTTGGATTATTTCCCCAACCTTTTCTTCACTGCTTTGAGAACTTATGACTTGTTTTTAAAGGAAAGCTGAGAGTTTTATGTATTTGGGAGAAGAAGATTTTGGAAGAAGAGCCAGGCTCTTAACAGGATTGCTGACAATTTGAGGAGTCAGACAGCTTGCTCTGGAGACCTGGCAGTCTCCCTTCACGAGGTTTGTCAGACAGAGAATGAGGCAGAACGAGACACAGACTCCTCTTACGAGTAGGGAAATGGGATTTTGAGGAGAGAGGCAACTCTCCAATGCCCCATGCTAGTAATGGCCCTCTTCAGGATGCTTCTTGGTCAGCATCACCTTGTTAAAGGCAGAGAGTTTGGAAAGGGGGTGACTAATAAACCAGCAAGACTGGAGTCTACTGCTGTTTTCAGTGCTTGCTGTGAAAGAACTGAAATAGATAAGGAATTTGAGCAATTGGAATGCGGTCCTGCTACAGCACTGGATTATTTTTTACAGAAGGAAAAATTCCCTGTAGAAAGGAAAAGAAACTTCACTAGTGGAGGTGAGACTGGTAGACAAACACCTGCAGCCCACAGATTGTTTAATCCAGAAAGGTCCAGAGACCGGAGCAGGAACAAGAAGAGCAGGTTTGGGATCCGTTTCTGGCTCTTGCTCAGGCTGGCTCGGTGACCTTGGCCAAGTCTCTTCTCTCCCTTGTGTTCCTGTTTGTAAAAGGACAAGGAGAGTCTGGCTTTTGTAAAATGCTCTAGGAGCAAAAATAGGCTTGTGTTGAGGAGAGTGACCAGCTGCTTGGAATGAATAGAGCCTTTGTGGGGGGTGGTGTTCTTCCCCCCTGCATTTTAGCTCCCAGTTATTTGTGCTTCCTCAGGGATTCGGGATGGCACAGCAGTTAAACAAATGGCAGAACTGTCTGTCTCCCATAGCTGACGTGCCACTGAGCATTATCTGCATTTTAAAGCTGTTGCGAGGCTTCTGTTTTACAACAAGAAGTCTCTGGGATGACAGCTTTGTCCCCTTTTGGCTGCTGAGGCAGGAGCTTGATCCTGCCCCAGTGGGACAAGGATGGACCAGGCTGCTGTGGGATGTGCTGCTCTGCAAAGGAGACCGAAGGTCACCGAATCGTTATCTCTGTGGCTGTTGGCAACTGCCACCGAGTGCAGTGTTCCTGCGATTGTAAACCTTTGCCTCCTTTCCCACTGGCTGGTGTTTGTGCTGACGCGGAGGCTTGCTCGGCTCCGGCTTGTTGGGTCATTATTCTGCTGGCAACAATGGTGGTTGCTTAGCTGAGACTCCTGTGGGGATGCTTAGTGCCCAAGGGTTATTTTGAGATGCTTGAGGACAAAACCAAACCAGAACCTTGGCGAAACAACCCCTGGTTGCCTAGATTAAGAGAAAGAGCAAGGCAAAAAACCCACCTGAAAAAGTAACTTTCTGTTGCCCCAGGTTTGTTGTGTGTTGAGATCAGTTTTGCAGCTCTGAGAACCTCCTGGACGGCTCCGCTTCACCGATGTTAAACAAGGCAGGGTTCTGCCCCAGCGCTGCTGCAGTTTGGGGACAGTTGAAATGCAGCTGATTTTTTTGCTGTTCTGCTAATTTTTAAGTGCCTGAAAGTCACTTAACATGATTTTCAGACCTGTGCTTTCCTGGGTGATGGCATAACTATTTTTAAGGGAGCTTTGAGGATTCAGCAGTGACTGCTTAAAAGAAACCTGGCAAATGTGCCAGGCTTCTGAAGGTCAGGACTGCTCGCAGGGATCTCCCTAGCAAAGCACGAGCAGATATCTCAGATACCCAAACCCAGGCTGGTCTCTTTCTCAGAGCAGACCCTGCTGATCTTCATTGTGCTGCTAAACATCCCCAAGACTGCATCTGGCTGGAGTTTTGCAGGGTGGTGATGCCCATTGTGGACTTTGCCCGTGTCTCACTGTCCTCCCTGGCTGGGCTCAGGTTCCCAGGTGAACAGCAGCAGCTCCGTATCGATGGAGGGAAAGGGCCGTATCAAGTGCTGGGAATGCTCTGAAAGTTTAATGAGGCAGGAAGGAGGCGCATGCAGCCTCAGCTTGGGCATTGCTGCCGGGTTTCTCTTCTTGCATTACAGAGTCAGGAGTGCTGGGGCTATTTTGGGCTCTGCTTTATCTGACATTCACTTCCATTTGTATTAGCGGAGACCAAAATTTTTCACGGAAAGGGTCATTGGGCACTGCCAGAGGCTGCCCAGGGAGGGGGTTGAGCCACCTTCCCTGGAGGGGTTTAAGGGAGGGGTGGACGAGGTGCTGAGGGACATGGGTTAGTGATTGATGGGAATGGTTGGACTCGATGATCCACTGGGTCTTTTCCAACCTGGTGATTCCGTGATTCTACGTTTTTGCTGAACATTCTTTGTGCTGATGGGTGCCTGCTGGGGCCTCTTCGTTCATCCTGGGACAAAGCAGTAATTCCTTAGCAAGAAAAATCCAGGGTGCCATATGCGTGGCTCCACGTAAAGGCAAATGGTCTGTTGTGCAGCTGTCACACTGAGACATGGAGCATTTGGAAAGGATACCTGACAGGAGGAGATATCATAGAATGGTTTGGGCCAGAAGGGACCTTAAAGCCCATCCAGTTCCAACCAGGGACACCTTCCACTGGATCAGGTTTGTCAAGAAAATCAGGAGCTGTGAAGAAACCCTCTCCCTTGCATCCTAGGCTCCTCTTGGGGCTGTCAGACCTTTTCACTCATCCTCCTGTGCTGCTCTGTACAGGCTGCTCTGCAGTACCTAGAGGTGCCAAGACAAGGGCTCTTCTGGGCAGCCCCTGCTCTGCAAAACAGACCAAAATACAGGAAAGGAAAATCATGCTGGTGTGGCCGCAAGGCCCTGTTGCAGGGCAGAGCTGGGAGAAGAAGCCAGCTCTGCCTACCAGGCTCTGGCCCTGCTGCCCCCATCGGTGCACTGAGTTGAATTTTGTGATCACTGAAAGCCTCTTTGCTTTCCAGCCTGCGCCTTCGCTGGTCTCTGGAACTGCATCACCATCAACCCCCTGAACATCGCAGCCGGCGTGTGGATGATGTGAGCAGAGTTTCTTTAGTCTTTTCTGCCAGGAGGGTGGGTCAGTTAATCAGACACCACTGAGCAAGGGGCAGAACTTCCTGACTTGGGCAGTGGATGTGAGCGAGTCCATCGGACTCTGCGGGCAGGAGGGTGCTGGTCTGTGAATTGCTAGATCTTGCTCTGTCGAGCAGATTGAGGTGCCGGTTTTATTCTATTTGTATCCTTTCTTTTTGTTTCCCTGCTCCTCTTTTCCACCCCTTTTTAGGCAAATACTGGGATACTCTTATCTAAAATAAGTCCGGGGCACCAGGGTTTGGGAATTATCAAGAAGAGGGGAGAGAACAGAGTGGGGTCCAATCCCACCGTTCCCTTCTGCCTTCGGGCATGGGAGTGGCTGTTCTCCGGGGTGCCGAGGGGGCATTGCTGACTCTTTCTCTGGGCCACGTCAGTAAGATTAACTTGTTTGCTCTATCTGGAGGCTCAATGCCTTTGTCCTGTTCCTGTGCGAAGCCCCATTCTGCTGCCAGTTTATCGAGTTCGCGAACGCCGTCTCTGCAAGGGCGGACAGGCTGCGGTCCTGGCAAAAAGCTGCTTTCTACTGCGGGTAAGGATGCTCTTGGGGTGTGTTGAGGGTGTGAAGCCATCCCTGAGCTGTATTGGGATGCATGTGGACACCCTGTGATGGGTGAGCATCCCCACATTCTGTGGGGAGCAGAGCTTGGCTTTGTGTGCCCAGGTGGCCAAGAAGGCCAATGGCATCTTGGCTTGGATCAGACACAGCATGGCCAGCAGGGCCAGGGAGGTTCTTCTCCCTCTGTACTCGGCACTGGTGAGACTGCTCCTCGAATCCTGGGGTCAGTTCTGGGCCTCTCACCACAAGGAGGATGTTGAGGCTCTGGAGCGAGTCCAGAGAAGAGCAATGAAGCTGGTGAGGGGGCTGGAGAACAGGCCTGATGAGGAACGGCTGAGAGAGCTGGGGGTGTTTAGCCTGGAGAAGAGGAGGCTGAGGGGAGACCTCACTGCTCTCTACAACTACCTGAGAGGAGGTTGTGGAGAGGAGGGAGCTGGGCTCTTCTCTCAAGTGACAGGGGACAGGATGAGAGGGAATGGCCTCAAGCTGCACCAGGGGAGGTTCAGGCTGGACATTAGGAAAAAAATTTTCACAGAAAGGGTCATTGGGTACTGGCAGAGGCTGCCCAGGGAGAGGGTTGAGTCACCTTCCCTGGAGGGGTTTAAGGGACGGGTGGATGAGGTGCTGAGGAACACGATTTAGTGTTTGATAGGAATGGTTGGACTCGATGATCTGGTGGGTCTCTTCCAACCTGGTGATTCTGTGATTCTATGAAGGCTGCCTCTGTCTTCCAGGATGGCTGTTTTCCCAATCATGCTCAGCCTGACACTGACCACGCTCTTTGGAAATGCCATTGCGTTCGCCACTGGAGTGCTTTATGGCCTGTCGGCGCTCGGCAAAAAGTAAGAGAGATCCACCTGCTTGTGGAGGGGAGGGAAGGGGAAGGTGGACCTCCATCCCTCAAACCTACCTACCTCCCTAAGGCTGTGCTTTCCTCTTGTACTAACCATGATTTTGGGTGTAAATGCTGCTGGAGAACATCTCCTTGCCATCATCTCAAAGCCCTGGGAGGGGAGGTCCTAGAGTCTGCTGGGGCTCTGAGCTTTGGCTTGGGAGCTCAGCCTAGGTTGCCCTGTGGGTCCCAACCCTCATTCTGCAGCTGCTGGATGGACAGGACCAGCTCTGGAGGTGATGAGTGGCTTTGTCGGTGTTGGAAAGAGCCAGAAAGTCTCATTTAATTCCTGGCATCCCTCAGTACAGAGAGGCCCAGGCCCTGGTTGGGAAACTTCTCTGCCAGCTGCCGTCCCCACCATGGTGAGCACTTGGAGGTCAAGTCCCCACGCTGTCCCTTCTCTCTGCAGGGGAGATGCCATTTCCTATGCTCGGATCCACCAGCAGCAGAAGCAAATGGATGAAGAGAAGCTCACGGGGTCCCTGGAGGGACAGGCTCTCTGAAGCACCTGAGGTTACCTGGGGTAACCTCTCCTGGACACTGAGATGGTGAAGACGTGGAAATCCACTCTGCCCTTCCCTCTGCCCGCACACCTCTCTCTTACACCACAATTTCCCTGGACACTGCAGCAACTGGAAATCTCAGGGGCTGGGGCAGGCTGTGCCCTCTTCCCACACCAGCAGCCAGACCTCAGCGTGTTGGTCCCTCTCTCCTCATCAGCCCTGAACCAAACAACTCCTAGTCCTTCTATTTTGTAATTATTTCTCTTTGCTGCAGAGGTGCTGCTTTACCAGGTCGCCTTTCTTTGGAGTGACACCTGATGAGGAGTCAAGGATGCAGTCCTCGTTTGCGAACTGCTCCCTGGATGGGGTGAGGAGGAACAGAGCTGAGATGCCAGCTCCTTGCAAGCGCAGGTCTCGTGGGAGTCAGGACCTGCTGGCCTCAATTCTAGGGGCAACCTGCCATGGGTACATCACAGGTTTTCAGTAATGCTGTGGTCCTTTCTGGGTGTAAAACACTCACCCAGGGGTTTGTGATACTTGATGATGTTTAAGCTTTGTCTTCTTCCATTCAATATATTTTAATATGGGTCCAGCAAGGTCAGACACCAGAGGTGTGGCTGCATGGGAAAGGATTTCCAGCAAAAAAACCACATAAAGACAATCAGCATCTCTGCAGAAGACCTGCCAGAGGTGCTGGGGCAGATCCCAGTACCTACAAACCACAGCCCTCCCTTCCTCTGGATCCAGCTGCAAGCCGACAGTGCAATTTACTTGAATTATAAGAATTACTTTGTCTTAATAATGGTACTTTTCTTAGGCTTCACTCTTCTACTGGAGGAGAAGGGGAAAAAAGGTTTGCTTTACCTCAGCTGAAAAAAGGTACTGTAGTTTGAGCCAAGTGGGATTTTTCGCTGCTGTAAGGGCCACTGATGTGCAAGAGCATCCTCCTCTCGTGAGCCCTGGACTCTGCTCTGTCATCCCTCACTCCCTGCATCCGCTCCTGCTCCTACCCCTCCACGCACGGGACCTGTTCTTTGCTTCTGTCTGGTACAGTCTTTCTCTTGGAGCTCGTGTTCTTTTTGCATCAATTCTGGGCTGATTTTATACGGGAAGGTGGTATATCCTTCCTCTGCAAATACGGAGGAGTCTGCACCATTTCAGTGTGTGGAGCTGGGGTGCCTTGTTTCTTCACTCTAGGCTCCATCAGTGGTTCTCGCATCATATTTTCTGTTTGCTTTGTATCATGCAGAACAAAACTGCTCACAAAGTCCCGATCCCCCCTTATACCTTCTTACCATGGTTTCTTCTGAGGGGTTTAATTTATTTGATTTTACATGACTGTTTTTTTTTTAATTTTGATTAGGAAAAAGGGGAATAATTTATTTCTAGTTATTTAAGTATTTTAATGGGGTTCATTTTCTCTGGATGTAGGAGAAAGGAGTGCTCGTGTTTCCTGTCCTTCGAAGGACTGCCTCATTTCACTGGGAGGATCTCTGAATGCAGGGAGAGCCTGGGATGCTGGAACTGGGATGCTGTAACATCCTGTTTCAGCCTTCAGAGTATTTCCCAGACTTTGGAAAGCGTGTTGTCCTTTTACCCTTTTCTCTTCTTCTGGGCCACCGGCTTGGCAAAATTTGTTTCCCCCTCTCTTCTGGGAGAGAAAAGGGTGGAAAATCAGGCTTTAACTACTGGTTTAGAGGTTTGTACTCACTCGGCAGCCAAGGCAGGTAGCAGTTATGGTGAGCAGTGGCAGCTCCTGCTGCCACCAACCCTTGTGGTCCCATTGGGATCATTGTGGTACCAGAGAGGTTTTGCTCTGGTCTGAGAAACGCTGCTGGAGTGCTGCCTGTCAGAAAAGGGGCTGTCAAGCCAGCTGCTCTGTGGCTTCTGAGCGGTGTCATGTTGGAAAATATCTATAAAACACCTCAATGACACCAGAACATCCCTGGCAGAGCCTGGGATGGAGCCGCTGCTGGAGGGGGTGGCTGGGTATGGATGTAACGTGTGCGCTGCAGCAGGGGCAGAGCAGTCCCTGGAGATCAGGGGGCTAAGCTGCCAGCTAATAGTAGGTGTTGTTTCATCATTGGAGTTCAGGGAGGTGTGAGGATTTACACCAGTCAGGACCACAGCTTGTGTTTATTTGCAGCTGGATGCTGGGTAGCCACGTTGTGCTAAGCCCCTTTCCCCTGGGGTTCCCGAACCACGCTTGCTCTGACCCCAGCTTGTCTGGGACACAGATCAGGCACTGCCAGCCCAGATGCAGCTTGTTTCAACAAAGGCCATGTTGTCTGGAGCCCCCAACTCTGGACAGGTCCCTGTTGCTACATGCAATTCATGGGACATCGACCTTCCTTGTGTGTGTGCAGGGAGCGCAGCCTCCTCCGTGGGTCAGGCTGCTGGTGGTTGTGGGATGGTGGGGGACAAATACTCTGCAGCCAGTGGGAGAATTCAGAGACAACAGCTCTCTGAGCAAGTGTTGACCCCGTGCAGTTCCATTCCGGGATGGTTCAGGTGCAGAGTCCTAGCAGACAGGGCATCTGTTTTGATTTCAGGGGGGTTTGGGGAGTTTAGTGTTTAGTAGAGGAATGTTGCAGAGTGATGCACGTAGCTATGAGCATGTCTTTGGTAGTGACTGCTTTGCTCTGTGAGTAGTGCCACAGTAGGTTTAGTGCAAGGAAGTGAAAGGCAAAGCAGAGGCAATAGAGTAACTCCTGATGCTGATCTGTGCCCACGGTGACCAACCACAGAACTGGTAGGACCCTCGCTGGCTTCTCTTGATTGCTGCTCATCTGTGGCATTAGGACAGTCCCTGGGGCTGGTGCAGGTCGCCCAGAGGCTCGTTGGCATGGACAGACTTGCACTGCTCCCTTGACACCTATTGCAGAAGTCCCTTGGATGCCAGCAGCACCATCATGCTGTGTTTTGTGGCAGTTGGGTCTGGCGCTAGGGCCAAAGCAAGCAAACCATCTGCATCGGCTCTGCCACTGTTAGCAGGATGCAAAGCTCGGCTCCGAGCTCTCTTATTTTGTTGAAAATAGGACTCGGGGTCTCTTCTAGAACCGCTGAGCTGGAGCTTTTGGCCACGTTGCTTAAAGACACCGGGTCTGTTCAGTGTCTGTGTGCCTGCTGCGGTCGGAAGGGTCTCAGATCCATGCTCCAAGACTGCTGACTCCTCCAGATGCGCATCTGGAGTGGGAGCTCTTAGGAGTTTTGGCTACCTGAGATGTGGCTGAGACCAAGCCAGGTGCTGCCATCATTGCAGACGAAGCACACACGCAGGGCTTTCATGAGTCAGAGTGACAGTTAGTGGATGGTCTCACCTCTGTGTGGGCAAAAGACTGTTTTTGTGGAGCTAGAAAGGACCTTTAGAGTAGTAGCATCACAGTAGTTAATATGCCTGTTCACAGTGCATGATGGTTGTTTATTGTGTTTAGAGGTGTCAGCAGGGTGCTTGGAGCTGTGTAAGGGTGAATTAAGCTAAAAGCCCTGCTCTAGAGATTTTACAGGCTCAACCCAATGCCTGCGCACGGCACCCAGGTTGGTCAGTCCATAGGGTCTCTTTGGAACAGGTTCTGCTTGTCGGGTCTTGGGAGATGATGGGACGGAAGTTTTGTTAGGCGAGAACTCAAGAGTGGGTGATGTATTGATGACAGTGAGTTGTTGACAAGTATGGAAAGACATCTGGGTACTGGCAGGATATGTGCCCTTAACATCAGACCATTACACCATTAACCACTTCTTTTGTTCATACCGTGTGCAACTCTTCCCTTCCCATAAAGTCATGAACCTGACCGCACTTGTGCGTGTAGCTCCACTGTCCCTGGGGGCTGCTGTCCATTGGGTGTGAAGCAAAGAGCAGAAGCTCACTTTCTGCTGCCAGGAGCTGATTTTGTAACACCGATTGAGTCTCTGTGTGTGCAGTGAATAAAAAGACCATTCTACCTCTAGAAAGAGCCACTGTGATTTCTCAGACTCTAAGCGTTGTAGCAAAAACCCTCAGACTTTCTACATGGAAGACTGGAGGTCACTCAGAAAATACTTCTCTAATGAGGTTGTCACAGGACCTGAAAAGTCCAATCTCATTTCATATTCAGGCATTTTCTCCTTATGCTGAGTCCAGGGAAGCTCAATTCATCTTTGTCATTTTTTTCCTCAGGAAAATATATCCACTGTCTTCAGGGAAGGGTTTCACTGAAGTGAAGATATCGGAACCTGGTCCATAGCCATGTGAGAAAGAGAACACTCTAGCACAAGGCTGCCAGAGATCCTGATCTTTAGAAAGTCAGTAGAAACCAGAGGCTCTTGAGACCTCTCATAATCAGGCTATGCTTAAAAACAGTCATAATCCAGCCAGGACTAAAAATCTTTCTGGAAATGGGTCTCAGCTGCAAAGGTTAGGTCTAATACTGAATATTCTCTGTAGTTTTGATTTTGGCCCATCTCTCTTCCTTGGTCCCAGGCTGCTTTCAATTAATCTTCTGATAAAGCACATCTTTTCTTAGGTGATTCCTCTCACCTCCTGCTGCAGGGGATCTAAACAGAAGTTTAGATCTTGAGATCTTGGTCTAATATGCTGTGTTACCCCATGCTTCCTTGTCATAGCAGGCTAAATGTTCCAAGAACTGGAGGAGACAAGCATCTTCACCAGCCCTTGGGCACCAAGTGCATTTCAGGATGTTGGACAAAGGCTTGGGCTGAATCATCTCCCAGCTCAGCCTCTGTTTTTCTGTCTATTTGGGAGAAGCTAGGTTGGATGTGATGCTCAGTCAGGCCATTTGTTCTTCACAGCCATAACCACGTCCTGCAGTGGTGTCTTACCTAGGGTCAGGCTCTGAAAAACAGTTGAAGAAGTCCTTAATCTGCAGGACGCACAGGAAAAGGGTAATAAGAGCAGTTTGCTACTAACTATGCAGTTGAAATCTCAAAGTGATGGAGGAGGAGGCTCCACACAGAGCTGTGCTGGAGGCGCATCCATCTTCCTCTTTTGTGGATGAGTAAAACCCTGGGGTGGGAAGGACCTGCCCCAGTACAAAGTATTGTCAGTACCTCCTGTGTCTTTCCTGCAATGAATCACTTGCACTACAGCTGAATGTTTGTCTGTTCCTGTTTCCTTGTTGTGTCCTGGATTAGCTTTGTGAACAGTATTTGGTTTTGTTCATTAGGCTTCTAGCGTAACGTGTGTTTCTAGAGCAATAAAATGTGGCAGCTTTTTGTACAAAATATCTGGCTCTGACTCTTTCAAAGGCCTTAATTACATGAGACATCTGGGAATCTGCAGGCTGCTGTGGTCCCCTTGTCACCGTCCTGGTCTCCCTCTCCCATCCTACCCACCTGTAGCTCCCTTCTCTGCAAATCAAGGAAATGTCTTGCAGTCAGAGGCAAAACTGTTTTATTCTTGCAGCTACATGATTGACTTTTACCAGAATGGCTACAGTGTTTAACTCTGTCCCAGCCAAACCCTGGGGCTCTCAGGCTGGTTTGGTGGCTGGTGAGAGAAGGACGTGTGTGGTACCTTGTCCACAGCCACATGTTCTGTTTTCCAGGACATCTCTATCTCCAGCCTGGCTCTGATCACCTGGTCCCATACCTCAGGTTGGCACGTTGCACAGAGAGCAACGGGTAGTGGTGAATGACAGGAAGAGAAGGTAAAATTCCAGTTGGCAACTCTACATCCAAAGCAAGATGATCACTGCTGCCTGTTCCTCTCCCATTGCCTTCACAGAGAGCTCCAGCCTCCACCTCCAGCACCACAACCGCTTTCTTTCTTGCCCTTGAGCTTGTGGACTGGTGGCCCCATGCAGCTGGCAGCTTCTATCTCATAAACGACCTCATGAACGACCTCCGACCAGTTCTGAAGAAGCCCTCAATCTGTTCCAGGGATCTGCCTTTGGTTTCTGGAACACAGCAGCTCGTGAATAAGATGTTCCCAGCACAAATGATGGCGAAGAATAGGAAGGGCACCTCGAGGCCGAAGGCTTCCTGAAAAATGGGACAGAAAGACATGAGCTGGTGCAGTCTGAGTCTGAGGAAGGACTGTCATATGGCCTCCTGGGGCGATACCCACCACAACCCGGAGGAAGAACTGAGTGAGGGTGAAGGCTGTCAGCCAGCTCATGACAACACAGAGGCCTGAGGCCACCCCGCGGGCTTTGAGAGGGAGGATCTCCGACATCAGCAACCAGGTGATAGGGCCCCAGCCCATGGCATAACCTGCAGAAGAGGAGGGGTGAGGTGAGGCTGTAGAAGAGCCTTATACAATCCCACCCTACTCCTGAATCAATCATTTCCCCTATTCATACTCTGCGAGTCCTCAAAGGAACTTCAGATGCCAACTTTCTCGGGGGACACGTGCCTGCCTTCCAACTCCAAACCCAAATCTCCTTGCTCCGTATCGCCCTGCACCTACCCATTATGAAGAACATGGTTGCCAGGAGGGGGATGAGGGTGATGTAGTTTGTTGGCTCTGCAGGAAGGTTGGCAGAGCTCACCAAGGTCTTGTTGGCAATGGTGCTGTTCTGAGAAGCTGGCGCGAAGTGGATATAGAGCCCCATGGTCAGGTTGGAGGCCAACATGACACCAGCTGTGGAGAGATGTAATAGCACAGTGGGAACAACGGGTTAGTGATCCTCTTGGTTGCAAGGGACAAGCTCCTGGGGACAACTCTGCTCAGAAGCTGAGCCACCACCAAAGGAAAGAGACTCCCTCTCCTTGCTCAAGTCCTTCATGGCTGAAGTTTCCATTCCTGCATGTTTGCAGACCTCCTGGAAAATTTTAAGTAAGAGCTTCCCTTATGCAACAGTGAGAGAGGGACAAACCTGATACAAAAAGAAGAATCTTCCTCCCAGCTTTATCCATTGACACAGCAGCGATCGCCACCGAGAACAGACGTACCAAGCCAACAAGAGCTGCATCGTACTGTGGTTCCTGCAACAGCAAAAGCAGTGGGGAAGCTAAGATGGGAGAGGCAGGGAAAAGGCAGATTCCTACATATGCTGCCTTGACTCTGGCTGTTGACTTTGTCAAAGCTGTCTCCTTATAGTAAGAGACCAAGGAAGAAGAAACTGAAGTTCAGAGGAGGGGAGTGGGGAGGCAGTGGGGCTAGTCCTGCTCCCCAGCCTCACACAGCTTTTTGAAGGGCAGGTGATTGGCAATTACTGCCAACCCAGTGCTCTAAAAAAGGTTTCAAAGTCTTTAAGGCTGCCCAGGGGACTTGGAGCATTGGGCAGCCGTCCCTGAAGAAAGGCAATCCGAGCACAGGCCAGACCCCAGCACTCACCAGGATGACAGATGTTTTCTTGAATATTGACTGCAGGTAGACGAGGACACAGGTGACACCAGAAAGCTGCTGCAGGAACCTCATCCCCACCGCGATCAGGATGGGCTTGTAAATGAAAGGGTCCTTGATCTCAGCACAGGAAACCCGCTGGCTCTGGAGGAGAAAAAGCCGGGAAGCTGAGATGTTACCACCTCTGGGCACCATCACAGCACCCAGAAGATGGCTCAGGAGTTGCACAGAGGAGGCTGGGTTGTGGAGCTTTCACATTCCCTCTCCCCCACCATGCTGGAGGTGTGCCTTATCCTCTCCTCACCTGCTTCCTCACGCTGTCCTTGATCTGCTCGTACTCCCGGGTGTAGTCAGTGTCCTTGCCCCGCAGCCAGCACAGTGACCTCAGGGCCTCCCCCTCCTTCCCCTGGGAGAGCAGGAACCGAGGCGAGTTGGGCATGAAGCAGAGCAGGATGATCATCACAAGCACAGGCACCTCCCCTGCGACGGCCAACCAGCGCCAGTCCAGGACCAGTCCTGCCAGAGCAGCGTGGTTAGGAGAGGAGTCCTGGCTGTGGGGAAATTCTAGCAAGCTCCTTCAAATCTTAGAAGATCTAGCAAGATCCTGCAGCAACCAGGGCACACGCTGGCAGGAGAACACAGAACCACAGAATGACCCGAGTTAGGAGGGACCCACAAGGATCACAGAGTCCAACTCCTGTCCCTGTAGGACAACTCCAACATTCACACCGTGTGTGTGAGGGTGACATCCAAATGCTTCTGGAATATTGTCAGGCTTGGTGCTGTGACTGCTTCCCTGAGGAGCTGTTCCAGTGCTCCACCACCCTTTGGATGAAAAGCCTTTTCCTAATATCCAGATGCCCATGGAGTGTTCAGTTGTGGGCCCCTCACCACAAGAAGGATGTTGAGGCTCTGGAGCGAGTCCAGAGAAGACCAATGAAGCTGGTGAAGGGGCTGGAGAACAGGCCTTATGAGGAACGGCTGAGAGAGCTGGGGGTGTTTAGCCTGGAGAAGAGGAGGCTGAGGGGAGACCTCATTGCTCTCTCCAACTCCCTGAAAGGAGGTTGTGGAGAGGAGGGAGCTGGGCTCTTCTCCCAAGTGACAGGGGACAGGATGAGAGGGAATGGCCTCAAGCTGCACCAGGGGAGGTTTAGGCTGGGCATTAGGAAAAAAATTTTCACAGAAAGGGTCATTGGGCACTGGCAGAGGCTGCCCAGGGAGGGGGTTGAGTCACCTTCCCTGGAGGGGTTTAAGGGACGGGTGGATGAGGTGCTGAGGAACATGATTTAGTGTTTGATAGGAATGGTTGGACTCGATGATCCGGTGGGTCTCTTCCAACCTGGTGATTCTGTGATTCTACAGGCTCCAATTCAGTGCTGATGAAACTCAGCAGAATCTGTGTCTGTGAGGGTCATGGATTTATCCCTCTAAGCATGCACACACACGTATGGGCTATGCACAGGTAATCCTGCCCAGACCCCGTTTGCACACCCGTGGTGGTGGTTGTGAGGGGAAGGAATCCATCAGCTTGCTGAGAAAGTTGTTTAAAATAAACTTCCCCTCCTTAAGGCCTTGCCAAGGGCACCCTGCCCTCCAAACACTGAAATACTTGCCCAGCGCATACAGGATGAGCGAGCCCAGCACTGCCATGATCTGAGGACAAGCGCCCAGCATGCCTCTGACCCCAGGGTGGGAGATTTCCGAAATGTAGACCTGGAGGAGGACAACATACGCTTAACAATATACAGCTGCAATACAGAATCATAGAATCACCAGGTTGGAAGAGACCTACCGGATCATCGAGTCCAACCATTCCCATCAAACACTAAATCGTGTTCCTCAGCACCTCGTCCACCCGTCCCTTAAACCCCTCCAGGGAAGGTGACTCAACCCCTTCACTGGG
Source organism: Phaenicophaeus curvirostris (assembly GCF_032191515.1). Taxonomy (NCBI): domain Eukaryota; kingdom Metazoa; phylum Chordata; class Aves; order Cuculiformes; family Cuculidae; genus Phaenicophaeus; species Phaenicophaeus curvirostris. The sequence goes on from NC_091411.1 coordinate 9,100,224, forward strand.
CAGCCTGTTCCAGTTCCAATATACAGCTGTCACCCCCAAAACCTGTACTCTTGTCATCCACCACAGGCAGGGGAAACCCAAAGTGGTGGGAAACTGTCCTTTCAGGATGGAAACCTGCCTGAGCTGGTCCCTGCAGATGGAGAGGACAGTGTTGCTGGCACCGCTGCTTCCCTCCCACACTTGAGCATGGGTGAAATGCTCCGGGGCATGCTCAGACTCCCGTGACTGGAAGGATGTGCCCCGGGGTTACTCAATTCTTCCCTTCCTCTCTGTGTGCAACAGGAGGTTGGTGTTTGGTAAATGCTGGAGGAAATAACTGCTGGGAGGAACAGGGCAGGGATCAAAGACCTGCTTTCCCTTTTCTGCAGGCAAAAGAATCCAGTACCATGGGGCAGCTTGAGCTGGCTATGCCAGGGCCACTAACCCAGTGCATCCACCCCATCCCCAGACTCTCAGCGTGAACAGCCGATGCCCCCAAAAAGCGATGGGATGCCCAGACTCAGTTACAACACTGTGACACCTCCCACTGTGCACATCCCTAGCAAACTCCCTCTCCTGGCACGTTACCGGGATGGAGGCGGAGGTGATGCCACCGGCAAAGCCCGTCAGCACGCGGCCCAGCAGCAGCATCCCGATCCCCTGGGCGCTGGCCATCAGAGCGTATCCCACGGCAGAAGGCAGTGCTGAGAACATGATGCTCAGCTTGCGGCCCAGGCGGTCATTGAGGAGCATGGTGGTCAGCCCTCCTGCTGCTGCTCCCAGTGTGAACACCGACTGCGGGGAGACAGGGAGAAGAACTTTGGATACACCCCACACACCCACTGGCTCTGTCCCTCAGCCGCTGGTGGGGACAACTTACTCCTTACCCCAAACCAGGATGCTGTGTGCTGGTCCAGCCTCAGTGCCGCGTCGGGGTGAGCCTCCAGGGCAGGGATGACAGGTGAGGGGTAAACCAGGGCAAAGCCAAAACTGAAGTTCCCCAGGACAGCAGCAAATGCAGCCAGATAGAGCCACTTGTTGTGGAGGCTCCTGAGGGAGGGATGAAGCGTGAAGAGTGTGTTGGGTGCTCTTATTGTACCTAGCAGAAACTCGGACTCTATCTTGCAGCTTCTCCCAGCCTTTGCCAAGGCTCTTGTGGCACCCACAGAGGTTTTTCCCCAGGGAATGGCCCTGCACAGCCCCAGGCTAGTGGGTTTTCTCCAAGCAGAGCAGCAGCCAGTCCTGCCTTGCGTCAGGGGGCAAGAACTCACTCCCCGAGCACTGCTGATCTTTTTCTCCATGCTGGGTGGTTTCAACAGGTTCAACAAACCAAGAAAAGCAGAAGCTGGAGCCAGGGAGCACCACGGACCCAGCCGGTTTGCCCCAACAGAGCAGGGAGGGTGTTTTTATCAAGACCTGCATCCCACCAGAATCAGATGCCCGAAAGCACGCGCACCCGCAGCTCTCCCAGGTGGACTCATCCAGCACCTCACCCACCCTGGGCAGGATGAGACCCCATCTCAAGGCAACTTAGGAATGACAACAACATGAAGCAACTCTTCCACCAGCTCCCCCCAGCCCAGTGCCCTCGGGACTGGGGGGCTCAGCCCACCCCACATCCATCCCCAGCCTGGCTCTTACTGTAGATACTCCTTATCGAGCCTCTTGCCAGCGCTCTGGGGGAAGGTCCGATACGAGGAGCTCATCTTCCTCACAAGGGGCTCTCGGGCACTGGGCTCCATGGCAGCTGGTGCATGTGGCAGCGTGGGGGCTGCTTCGCTCGGGTCCGGATGCTTAGGGCTGTCTTGGGGACAGGGAGGAAGAAGCAGATGAAAGCGAAAGGGGAGAGGTTGCCCAGCGTTACCTAATCACAGAAATCTGTGACTCATGGGTTCCCACACAGCCAGCTTCTGGGGAGGAGACTCCGGGGTCAGAAAACCAGCAGGCAAGGAGCCCCAGGAAAACCTTTAGCCTTCACCCTGCGCCCACGGAGCCCTCATCCCTCCCTGGGGCAGGACAGACCCCAGCAACACCAAAACCCATCACTGTAGCAGCACTTACAGGGATGGTCCTTGCAGAATTGTTTCCACCAGCAGAAATGTCCCTTTGCTAAGGCCACATCTCTCTCTTTGAAGAACTGATACCAGCTAGACTGGCCAAACGCTGCTTCTGTTTACAAGGGTAAGTTGCAGCTGTGTGAGCCTCCACAGCTGCTCTGGAGAAGGGTTTTCAGCATAGACCAGAGCTGAGAAAGAGGAAGGAAAGGAAACAAGAGGAAGGTGAACACAGAGGGGGCACAGGGAGCAGGTGAGGGGGATGAAGAGCACTCACGAGCGTGGGAAAGGGAGAGGTGTCATCTCTGCTGCATTGGGTGCAGCTGCTGGGGTGCTGGGGTTACCCATGGGTGCCTTTACCCTCTTGCCCTGAGCCCCCCAACCTCACAGATGTTGTACTGCAATGTTGTACTGGGGACACTGCAGGTCCTGGGTCCAAAACTCACCTTGTAGGAAAGGGGAGGAACATGCCTGCTGGCTTTGCACTTGGATTTAATTAGCAAAAGATGTCTTTCCCTGAGCAACTGTAGTGCTCCTCTGATTTCCATCATTCACTTTAGTCCTTGCTGCTTTTGGGACCACCTGGATGGTGTCCATACCCTCAAGCCTGTGTGGGAGCTCCAGTGATGCTTTGGTGTCAGCCAGGAACTGCTATGCCCTTCCCTCCGTGCAATCTGGTTCCCCTTCTGCAGCCACCAAGTGCCTCATTTAGCATTTGATCGATGCTGGGGATTTACAGCTGACTCAGGCACTCGGGGCTGTGATTTCTTGGTAGGAAGAAAGGTCATAGAGTGAGGGGATGTTGGAGTAGCAGGCCAGCTCATCCAAAAAATTTCCAGTGCTGCTTTGGTCCGAGCAGGGACATCACAACAGCTTTCAGCTGACTGGAGCTGGTCCCTGGGCACCCCCTCCATCAGCAAACACTGTAGGTCACCTCCCTCATGTGCCACGTGCTCCATGCATCTGGACTAGTTGCACTTATTGGTTCCCTTAGTAGCAATGGTTTCTTCAAGGTTGCAGCCCTCCAAGGGGCAGTGGAGACCAGGATGTGCTGCTGCTGGCTGCACATTGTACACTGAGGAATCCAATTCCCTTAGGCCACTCATCAAGAAAGTTATTCTTTATCCCCTCTGCCCCTTCTAAGCTCTAGTTTTTTCCCAAAATCAGGGGTGCTGGGTCTCTGCAATGCAATATTTGCCACGTTCAACCCTAGGCAGTTGCCTTTCAGCCCTATGAGGGGGTTAATAAAAGGTCCCTGAAAAGCAAGGAGCTGTAGCAGGTGCTGGAGGGCTGCAGGATGATGATGCTGGGGCTGTTCTGGGTGAAAAAGGCTGCAGGTGCAGTGAGGTTCCTCACCGTAGAACGTGGCTGCAAGGTCTCCAGGGGACGAGCTGCTGTAAGGTAAGGGCTTTTCTTTTTTTACTCCTTGATCTTTGTTTTTGCTATGAGTATCTTTAACAAGGAGAAAGGCATGGGCTTTTGCTGGTTGGTTATCTCTGGCTCTCTCCAGCGTGGAGCTGCTTGGCTGCTGAGTTTTGGGACTGTGGTGGGGCTGAGTGTGCTTCTCGGAGGGGTTTGTTTGCTGGGTTGTGGGTCCCGGCCAGGAGAGACAGTGCTTAGGGCAAAGATGTGAAACCTGCACTGCCTCTTTGCAATGTGCTTGGGGTCAGAGGTGAGTGGAAGAAAGGCTGCTCTGCATGTTGATGGGTTTGTTGCTTTGTAGTCCGTGCATCCTTCACACGTTCAATTCTCTCAAAGGCAAGGTCTGGGAGCTTCCTATTTGCAGAGGCAAATGCTGAAGAAGGGAGAGATGATGTGTCCTGAGGGGTGTGAGGAATTGGTGGTAGTGCTGGGGGCTGACCCAGCTCTGCAAGTCTGGTGGCTTGGCAGGGTGGTGTCTGTCCTGAACCTGAAGCCACTTGGATGCTGGATGGAGAGGAGCATTCAACCCAGCTCCCACCCCTTCTATCTGTGGGGGAAAAGTGTACTGAAAAGGAGCTGGGAGCTGGAGCAGTGGGATCTGCCTGAAATACGAGGGGTTATCCAGTCTATATTTGTCAACTGCTTCAAACAGGAAATTGTTATGCTTCACGTCTTGAAAATTTTCCAAGCACCTGTAATGCCAGGAAGCATGGGGGAGCTGGTGCCCACTCTGGTCTCTGCTCGGGGAGCCGTGTCTGACCCCCTGGGCAGCTCCATCCCTCGGTGTGGGGTCCCTCAGGTGGGGTGTAACCAGTCCTCAAGGTCACTTTAGGTGAGCACTGCATCCTCACCCTGCCTTCCGTGATTTCTTTCTAAAAGTGCAGCCTTGGTAAGGATTAAAGCACCCATCACCCCATCCCTGCTCTGTAGGTCCTACCAAAGCCCACAAGGGGTGAGTAAGGTGAAAGAAGACCCCATCAGCCGTGTCTCTGGTGGGCTGCGTTTGGCTGTCAGCACGGGGAAGGAGCTCCTGCCCTATTTCCCACCTCTGTGACAAGTAACGGGGCTCTAGGCAGTCGAGGATGAGTCTGGGAGGAATGAGAGGCACCCGCTTTGGGAAAGCAGCAGAACAACCCGTGGCCGACTGAAGGGCAATCTGGTTTTGCTGAGAGCTGTTGGCTGCCTCGGCCGGAGTGATGCATTGCTTGAGCTCAATAGGACCTTCCTCTCACTCTGACAGCTGTACAATAGATCGTGAACACATGCAAAAAAATAAACTGCATCAAAGCCACTTGGCAACTTAACTAACCCAATTCATAAATTAATTCCTATTCCCCGTGTAAGGGAGAAATCACTCGCTGCTCAGGGCTATTCATCTCTATCACTCATCTGGTCACATCCTTTCATAAATCTTCCCTGTAAGTCTGAACTGGTGCTTACTGGGTCAAGATGCAAGAACGCTCAGCGCCTTCACCAGGCTCAGGGGCAGCCCCAGGGCTGGTTTGCCCTGGGCTGGGGCAGGTTTGCTTCTCTCTGTATCGCTTGCATCCTATAAGGCTGTAGCAGAGCTCGTGTTTTGCAACCTTGTGCTGGTCCGTGGGGGTGCAAGTAGGTGATTCTGGGGAGTGTGTGGTTGCAGTTGGGGTGATGCAGAGGTATTGTGGTGAACATCTCCTTGCAAAACATGGGTGAACAGCACATGCTGGGTTTCCAGAGCTGTGCAGGCATGGGCAGGGACTGCAGGGTGCTGGGGCAAGTGAAGGGAGGATGAGGGCTTGGTGAGGGCTGACACTGGGCTGGATGCACCCTTATAGCACGGTGCTTGTGGACTTGTTGGGGTGAGCCCAGGACGCAGTTACAAGCTTCTCCCTCTGCAGCTTTCTAAGACCCTGTGGTTTTGCAAACCAGTGCCTTGCAGCCGCAGATCCAGATGATCAGTGCCTGAAGCCCAGGTTAGCCCTTCCAACCAGGCAAATAGAAGCTGGCTCTTCCCTGCTGTATCCCTTGCTTCACTCCCCCCTCACAGAAAAAAATCACCACCTTTCAGATTGCCATCTGTTTATTTTGTTGGACTCGGAACTTGCTGAAATCTTTCGATGGATGAAGCAGCCCAGAGTAGAAGAGCAGAGCCTGGCAGGCTCCATGGTGAGTGGAAAATAGCTTTTTGGGACTTTGTGGAGTTTGAAGGCCCAATGATGGATGTGCCTGTGAGGGATGGTAATGGCTTTGTAAGTATCAAAACACAGAGCAAAGTGTGCCTAATAGACTGAGAAATGGATGTCAGACAGGATCCACTCTGCTCCAACACGGGCGAGAGCGGCGGCGCTTGGGAGCAGAGGCTTGTATTGGTTTAATGTATTGGAAAAAAGGATATAACTATTAGGTACTTGCTATGAATGCATTGGAAAGTGCTGTTTCTTGCCTCAGAACGAACCTTGAAGAGACCCATCGTGTTTGCAATGAGCTGTTTGAGAGGCTCACAGCCCGCCGGGCAGGGCTGCCTGTCCCTGTGCCTCCTGGCTCCCATCTTGCTGCCTTCCCTCTCTGCTCCCGGTGTCCAGATGTACTGACAAAAGTGATGGGTTTATGTGGAAATTTTGTGGGGATAAATATTATCCTGTCAGCAAGGCTAGGCCAGGGCGTGATTTCTCATGTGCTCTTTTGAAATGAAGGCTCCAAGCAAAATTAGAACCTCCCATTGAGGGGGTTTTGTTGCTGTTAAGTTAGAAAAGGGCTGAATTTGGGGGGTTTCCTGCTTGCCTTGCAATGGAAGACTTTTTCATCCTCCCATGCTTGCAGAGTTGGGTTTTGGTGTTCTGTCTCTGGCCTGGCTAATGCAGAGGTTGGGATGAGGTGGACGACGTGTGTATGAGCTTCAGCTCACACCAAAAGCGAGATGTTTCTTCCTGCTTGTAGGGCTTTTTATTTTCTTGCTGCAGCTTCCAGTGCCAGCAGGTACAAGGAAAACTGAGGTGGTGAATAAAAAGGGGAGATGGAGGCAGAGCAGAGGTTTCCATTCCTTCCCGTGCACCGTGGTAGCTTCGTCACTCGCTGCGTCTCCTGCTGTAGCTTTGGGTGGCTGCTAACCTGGGCTGATGTGAGCTAGCAGTGTCAAGGAAGCTCAGGATCATGTTCTTCTGGAGCATGAATTTCCCCAGGGCTGTGGTGGCCCCCAAGATAGGGAGGAATGCAGCCAGCGATGCTTGGAGTGGGTCTCCCACGGTTGTTGCTGCCCATAGGTCCATGTCTGGCTTTGCTCACATGATGCAGGAGATCTTCATGCATGGACATCTGAGCATCCCCAAGAGTGCTGAGCTTTCAGACAGGCCGGTTCTGTGAAACAGCTCAGGTTTTCCACAAAATCCAGCGCTGGGCAGGATGAGCTGGGACATGGTTGGACACTATCCCTCCCGAGACCCAGTGGCTTAGGAGAACCACAGCCCTGGGAGGGTGGTTCTGCCATCACCAGCTCAGTTCACACGGGGACATAGCCACAGGGGCCAAATCCAGAATTTAAAGAACAAGCGTAAGAAGGTTTTCTTTCTGAAATACCCTTCATATCCCTAGCCACGTTAAGTCACCAACAAGAATTTGGTGTTGGTTGAGAGGTGGTAAGATAAAGAAAACAGCTTTCAAGAAGAATTATTTTAAGAAATCTTGGTTTTTTTAGTTCAAGTCCATGGGCTGCTGGAACAGGCTTGAAAGCAATGTCTGTTGAGGTGCCACAACCTGTTTTTTTTTTTCAAACACCCTTTCCCTTACTATGAGCCTTTCTGCTGGGCATTTGAAGTGAAGCTGCTTTTTCTCTAGTGGCAAGGCTGGATTTCTTTATGCTTTGGGACACAGATCTCCCCCTGAATTCCTGAGAGCTGCTGCCTGCTCCTTCCTTGGCTCCCTGTGGTTTTTCCCTGTTTAATATGATTTTTTTTTTTTTAAAACGAAAAAAGGGCAAAACAAAACATATCATTTCCTTGATTTAATGTGAGCCAATTATGGCTCACAGGCTGTTAACTTCATCACCGCTTCTTCCAAGAAAGACCTTGGTAAAATAAACCACTGCGCTGGCAAGCCAGGACCTGCCATTGGGTTCCGCGTGTGACCGGCAAAGCTTCGGCTTGAGCCATGGTATTTTATCCCCCTGCAGCTGGAAAAAAGCTAAAGGCTCTGTCACACACATGCCCGCTAAAATATCCAACCGCTTGTTGTACATCTGCTGACGGATACCAACTGGAAAGGAGATTAGGGCTCAGACTCCCACACTGGGCTGTCTGCCCCTCCTAATGAGGAGCAGGTTGGAGCCCTCGCCAGCCCTCCAGCACCCGGCAAATGGCAAAATCAGGAGGGCTGGGACAGCCGGTGGATACCAGGGCGTGGACTAGTGTTTTAGACTATACCAGCAGCCAGGAATAGTCAGGCGGGTGCTGCATGGGGCACTGGGGGGATGGCTGGGGTCTGTGATGAGCTGGAGAAACCTTGGGAGTTGGGGAGCGCCTCTGAGTTGATGCCTGTTTGGGATCAGGGCTGGCACAGGCTATGGGGGATGCTCTCTGGGATGCTGCGCTCTTCCCAAGCAGGCGTTTACCCGTGTGCTGTCCTGCCTGTTGCCCCAGATCATGATGATTCACGCATCTGGAAGCAGAATCTGGCCCCTCTACTTGGGTGCTGCTACATGGAGCCAGCTATGTCCAGCTATGATGAAATCCTGCATAAGATGCAACCCCTTGTGTGGTGTTTCCCGTTCAACACCTCTTGTGTGATGTTGCCCGGTCACTTTGCCTTAGGAATTAAAATGCTCATGGCATTTAAAAGCACCTTGAGGCTGTCCCTAAGAGCAGGGTATGGGACCCATGCTTTTCCTCACCCTCAGCTGCAGCTCTTTCCCCAGCATCTTGCACACCTACTGTGAAACCAGGACCCACCGACTACGTGCGTGTTCAACAGTGGTTGTATTGCCATCTCCTGAGCTGCTCCGTTCCTTGGCCAGGCAGCAGTGCAGGAATGTTAATGTTTTTCTGCAGCTAATTCGGGGCTGTGGGCAGACCTGGAGCTGCCTTCTTCCCTCCCTCTCTCCCCACCACTGGCGCTTGTTTTATTTTACGCTTCTTTTCAGCAGCACTTTAATTGAAAATTAAGATGTGCTGGGACTTAATCCCAAATAAAAATGCCAGAGCATTTCTGGAGGGACCCTTGGTTTGACCTCTGAGGTGGGCAGCACCGTGCTGGTCGTACAACCCAATGTGTGGCTTTGCCATGGTGCTTCATCCCCATCCTGGGGCTGGGAGCGAGGGCAGAGGGAAACCTTGTTCCTTCCCCTTGGCAAAACGTTTTCCATTGATGGTGCGGTGGGAATTGCTCGTAAATGATTTGCCTCACTGGGAGTTTGGGAATTGCAGCCTGCGGGGTGCCCTTGCCGAGGAGGGGGATGCTCTTTTGGGTCCTGTGGGGCTTTCATGCTGTGCATCATCTGCCAGGAGCCTGACACCACCAGCTCCCTGCGGGACAAGGGTCCCAGAAGGGTCTGTGACACTCGGTTGCTGACAGGGAGGAGCAGATTTTTGCTGCAGTGGCCTACAAAAAGACAAAGATAAGCAGGATTCACATACAAGGGAGAAGAGGAAGCAGCTGTGTCCTCAAAGCAGGAGAATAAGGAGCTTTTTATAAGCCCCTTTTTGCAGGCACCTTTTAACCTGCTTTTCCTGCTGACAGAAAACCTTGTGGATGGAATTTGGAGTGAAAGCAGAGATCTGAAAGCACATTTCTGCTCTGCTGATGATCTGTTAATGGGATAATCTTGTTACAGCCACCTGCTAGTCCTGGAGTGAATCTTGAGTGTTCCTAGGTAGATATGAAGTTATTTTACTGGCGTAAGTACTCTGCCCTGTGCTCCCGGGGTGCAGATCACCCCAGTCCTCAGCCGTTTCCCCATTCAAAGTCATTGGAAGTGGCACTAAATACTTTCAATTGCTCTTAAACGAAAGGAGCTTTGAGGTTTTTGAAGGTCAAGATGCACCAGATGGACCACAATTTTATTTAGGGAGCCTCTGGGCCAAGGCTTAAATGCATTAAAAATAATAATTACGCATCTCCATGGCCTCGAACTTCTCTGCGTTTTATAATTGGTGGCTGAATAGAGGAGAAAACCCCAAATAAGCATCTCTGGGGAGATGGTTTCATCCGGACAGTGCCCATGTTGGGAACCATCTGGCTGCTGTCTCTGCTCCTTTCCCTTCTCACCAGCTTTGCTGCAGCTCCTCTGGGTGTTTTCAAACACCACGTGGCGTGTGTCCTCTGGCCCCTGAACTCTCCCTCACCCGCCTGCAGCTGCTGTGGCAGGTAGGGACAGCCCTGACCCCTTGTCCCAAAATTCATTTCCCCTGGGAAAGCCTCCTAAGCTGGTTACACATCCTGCTGCCCCCAGGTACCTAACGGGCGAGTCAGAACTGCAGGAGGCTGAGATGGGAAAGTTTGGGAGCGAGAAGGAGCAGGGTTTATACAGGAGAGTGATGGGATGCGCTGCCCCTACTTGATCCTGGTCTCATCCTGGGGGCTCCCCGGCTTTCATCGAGCATTTCCCCGGGTGCCCTGAGCCCCTGGGTCTCTGCCCGTGTCTGGAGGACCTCATGTGAAACCCATTAAAGGCGTAAGGAAAGGGAGCACGACAGTTGGGAATCGTTTTGTTTGGGTTTCTAAAACGTGCGCATGAAAACACTGTGTGGTTTTCTGACAAATTTGAAACAGCGCTGCTCAATTCGCTCCAGCGCTGCTACTGTTGATCTAGCAGACTGTAAAGCATTTATTGGAGTTGCTTGAGGCGAACTTAAGCATCTGTGGAATAACAAGTCCAGGAAGTAATTGCATCCACAAGGAAAATATTTTTATGTATAATTCAGTGACCCATTTTATAAACATTGCGGTTCCACCTTGGATTTTTTTTTCCTTCTTTTTTTTTTTTTTCCTTTTTTTTAATCCATAGCCTTCCCTATCCAAGCTCCTGAGGTTAGCAAAATATGCGGGGTGGTGTTTGGTGGCTCTGTGTTTGGTAAGGCATGGCACTGGGTGGGAGGGATGGAGGAAAGCCCAGCACCGCAGGGAAACTGGGGGTTCCAGCTCCAGTGGGGGCTTCAGAGGTGGCACCACAGCAGGAGGATGGCAGCACTGGGCGCTCCAGAGAAGCAGAGAGACAGCGTGGATTGCTCCCACTGAGCTTGGCAAACGTAGGGGAATTGTTTCAGGGCAAGGTTTTTTTTTCTTTCTTCCTTAGCAAACCAGCTTTATGAGAAAATTAGTCATTTACAGCCTGGGTGGCATCGCGCTCGGCGCAGGGCTGCAGAGCCTGGGAGCTCTGTGCATTAGGACATGTGGCTCCACGGGTGCTGTGGTGCCCCTGCATCGGCTGGGCAACCTCTGCCAAGTGGCAGCGAGTTCACTCCATGTAGAATTCTTCAGTTCCAGTGATGCCCAGTTTTATGGGGAGGTCTGGGTTTTCGTTCCCATGCAGAATAAATGCATCCCCCTGCCTCGCATCTCTAGACCCAGGAGCTCTGTTTGCTGTCGTGGAACTGTGCAAGTTGGAGCTGGAAGGAGTCATCAGACAATGACGTTTAGGAGGGGGCTGGACTGGCCTGAATGCTTGGGCACAGCTGGACTGGGTACTAGCGTTAGATACAGACATTTATATGGGAGATAACATAAAACCATAGATATGCTCTAACAGAACAACATTATGAGAAGCTAAATTCACTAAACGCCTTATTACAGTTGCACTTCACTTTTGAGGGGTTAATAGCATGGAACTTTGCAGGTGCACTGGCATTTTAGCTGGAGTAGAGCTGCTCCTCCTGGAGCAGAATGGTGGCATGGGACCTCTCTCCCCTTTCTCCTGCTTTGCCTGCAACGGATTCATTGGCATCTTTATCCCTTGGGGGACTGAAAGTCTGACCCGGTCTGAATGGGATGTGTAGGTCCCCATCCTTCCGCAGCACCACAGGGAAACGACAGAGCCCCCCGGTGCCTGTGCTTCTAGGGGGACCCGTCGCCTCCTGCCAGGCAGCGAAGTCCTGGCTCCTGCCCCGCTGCCTCGCCCTGTGCACAAGGCATGGCTCCAAGCCAGGCAGTGCTGAAAATTAGAGGACAAAATTCGAGTCGGAGGTGTCTGGCAGAGCCTCCCCTGCTTTTCCTATCCCTTCCATCGCCCCCAGACTGCCCTGACCTGGGTGCAGCTGCCCTCCTGCCCGCAGAGCGTGATGCCAAGGGCAGCCACAGCCCCAGGGCTGGGCCCCCCTCCAGGAGGGACAAGCAAACAAAACAAAACAGGCCTGGGAGTAAATATTATCTGAATATAAAGGAACACGATGTTTCTTCTTATGGGTCTAGAATTTCTGCCTTTTAACAGCTAACCTTGACTCAGCCAATATCCACAACATGCAGCCCTGGCCAAAATATGCTGGGCCTTAAAGTACCACAACAGCTGTTTTTCTTGCTAAAATATGACATTAAATTTTTGGGACGGCTGGATGCTTCCTTGATGAAAATGCAATAAAGGGCTATTTTCCCCTCTCTCTCTCTCTCTCCCTCCCATCCTTCCTCCTCCTCCCATGCAAGATGATAAAGCCTGAGCCTTTGCAGAAATCCCATGTGGGCAGAGGGCTGATGTGCCCATGGGGTCTGACCCCCAGCTGCAATCTGAGAGAGGGGGCTGCTGCCACCCCCGCACCCCTTGCTGCTCCTGGATCCCTCCCAAACCTTGGCAGAACCGATGCCAGCGGCAGTTACATCTCTAACGTCTTGTTTTAGTGACGGCTTGTAGTATGTCAAAAATGTTCCATCCTTAAAATGAGGGCACTGGCAGGAGGGCTGGGGACAGGGGGCTGGTGGGTCTTGCACTTTGGATGCCCCGTCCTCATGAGAGGGGCAGTTTGGGGCTTTTCAGGAGCTCTGGCTGCAGGCAGTGGTGCAGGGCAGGATCTCAGTACCTGTATCCAGCCCCGTGAGCTGGTGCTGGTCCCTGTCTCCAAACTGACCTGTATTTGGAGAAACCATCGGTAGCATGAGCTGGTCAGGATTCACTCATCCTCAGCCCACAAAGGCAGTGAGGGTTTGCAGCCAGCCACTTGCTGGGGTGGCACAAACAACACTGCGGTGGCTTTTACTTTGGCATAACAGCATGTTCATCTGTGAATTCTTCTGCTGGCTCAGCTGCATTTCCCAGGCTGCAGTGGGTGCTGGGATGGGGGTTTGTAGTAGCATCACTGCCCCAGGTCTTCAAACACGGAAACGGCTGCGGTGGGAGCAGAGATGCACGGTGGGTTGTGCCAGCGAGATGGTTCTGCTCATCGATGCTGTGACTGCCCATGAGCAGCATCACCCAGTGGCAACTGGGATTGGGTCTGGGGCAGCTTGGAGTAAGCTTGTGCGTGATGGGGTGGGGTGTCTGCACCCCTCGTCCTCATCCCCACCTGTGGAAGCCCTGTATTTCCTCACCCGGCTTCCCGTGTGCTGCCGAGAACAAAATACCTGCCCCACGCACCTCATCCTCCCCTTCCTCTCACTTTTTAAAGATCAGCTCAGTTTTTAATGGGAGACAGAAGAATTTTTAAAAGAGGGGAGAGAGGAATGAAGCCAGGATAAAGGTTTCACTGCCCACAGCCTCCCGGGCTCCTCTGTTTTGGCTGGGATCTGACATCTCACAGGCTGATGACCCAGGAGCGCTGGCAAGATGCTGTGTGGGCAGCACGGCATCACAGCCACAGGGTTGGATTGAGGGCTCCAACCCCCATTTCTCCTCTTATTTATTAATAATTCCCCCCCAGTACCTTATTTATACCTAACGCTGTATCCACCAAGCCATTGTGCTTGCTGTGTGGATATTTATTTATGAAGATTCATGAGCACTTGTGGTGATGGGGATGCAGCCAAGGGGGTGCGTGGGGTGCCAGGCTGGATCCTCAGCGGTACCCGTGGCTGTGTGTGTATAAGGTATGTGTTCCCCTTTCTCCGGCCGGCGCGCATGTGTTTGGAATTAGCGGTGCGGCTGCAGGAGGAGCGGGCAGCTGGGTTTCTCCGGAGCATTTCAGTGCTTAATCTCTGAAGAATGCAGAATGTCTGTCTGGACGCCCCGGCCAAGATCAACTCTGCAGCACGGGGAGGCCAATATAAACGTTCATGTTTTGTGTCACCGAGATTTCATTAGATGTTTTTTATGTAATTGCATAAGTCGAACTACCGTGATGAAAATGCCACAGTGAACAAATGAGATGAATTGTGAAACCTCTTCTTCGAGGAGACGCTGGCCTCCTCTGGACCGTAGGGATCCAGCTCCAGCCTCTTCCAAGATGCTTGTAACCTTTCAGGATAAATAAGAGGCTGCTTGCCCGTGTTCGTGCCCCTCTCCACCCCTCACCCTGACGTCAAGGCGAGCTCAGACCCTAGCTGGGAATCAGATCTCCCTATGGCCAGCGCTGGCAGGCAGCGGGGCTGGCTGGTTCTGTGCTCCAATGGGCTCCCATCCCTCCTATGAAACCTGGGGGGAGGTGGTGGGAAGTGGAGAGCGGAAGAAAAATCTCTCTTGTTTCTTGGCTGCTTGACATCCAAGTGCTTCGCAGCATCTGAATGATATCACCGCACTCTTGTTTTCTCACTTTAAACCCCTTATAGCAGTGGGGAGGGTGAGCTATGGGGCTTGGCTGGCATTTGCAGCGATGCTGCACCCCATCCCTATCCTCTGACCCTCTCCGCTAATGATGACGACTTTGTTAATCCATCCTTTCAAAGCTTGACGTGCTTTCCTGATGATACAGATTCATGCCAACTTAATAAAGCCTTAGCCAGTGCCTTCGTGGTTCAAACCCAGGCACGCTCCCCAGTGCCAAGCAGCTCAAGGAGCTGCTGAGCACCAGGACAGGATGGTGCTGCTCCTCCTTGGGATGCGAGGGTTTGGTGGAGCAGCATCCCAGCACCCGCTGCCTTTCCCTGGCCGCTTCTTCTTGGCTCAGCAGCACGGACACCTGTGCGGGGTGAGAGGCCAGACCCACTGGAACAGCGGCCTGGCAGAAAGCCCCAGGGTATTGCTCCCAGGGCAGGTTTTTTTTTCCCCTAGATGCACAGCAGGGATGGGGAAGGCGGTCGGCAGTGTGGGAGCTCCAGGTGCTGCATCCCCGCAGCAGCTTCTGCGAGACAGGCTGGAACGGTCGCCCTCGCCGCAGACACATCTGCTGGGCGGGAGGGCCTGGAATTTGGGATATTGTTTTTCTGGCGGGGAGCGGTGGGTGCCAAAAGCCTGATAAATTAATCACCTCTGACATGGGTCAGTCCAGCTTCTGGCGTGTGCAGGCTGGGCCCCCTGAGCTGCTGAGCGGAGACGCTGCTGCTGCAGCGCGAAAATCCATCGTGCAGCAAGGCTGCTGGGGAGGGGAGCAGGGTTTGGCTGGGTTCGGAGGGGGAGGCTGCTGCTGGTGGGGAGTTTGAACCACAGTGATGCCCAAGACGGCTGGCTGCAGGAGATACGACAGCACAACTCTGGCTAAAAGCACGTTTGTGGCGCTGCTGCGGTCTGCCCAGTGCCCGTTGCATGTTTCAGAGCGGGGCCTGGCTGGGCTGGGGAGATGGGGACGTATTTAGGATTTGTACAGCTCCTGGCAAAGCAAGGTCCTTGGTCAGGGGCGGCTGCAGTCCTGGTGCAAGTGGGCACGCAGAGCCCCACGGAGGGAGGCAGCGTGGGATGGGGATGTGCAGGACATCGCAGGGATGCAGCTGCTGGAGTTCATCGGCAGCTTATTGCGGTCACTCGTCTCGGTCCCTGAGGGGAGGTGGCTGCTACTGGGGGGCACCCAGCCCTGAGCTCCCCCTTCTCATGCTGCTGAGCTGGAGCTGGACCAGTGGGTTGCTGCTGGGGCAGCCCGGTGCCCGGTCCAAGATGGGAACTGTGCTTCCCCCCTCCCGTGATAAGTGGTATCATGGACTCGCTGCGGTGAGACTTTGCTTTGTGGAGATCCGGTCTCCTTGCTGGTGGCTCAAGCTCAGGCTTAGCCTGCAGCTCTCCAGGCTCCTCTTGGGAAGAGGACAGGGACGCTGCAGGTCTGCGCTGGTGTGGGTTGCCCCATCCCTGTGGGGTGCAGGAAAGCCCCTGCTTCTCGCAGTGCTCTTTGGAGAGGTGACAGTGAAGGGTTTCGCTGCACTGCTGGGAAATGAAGGGGATTTTTCTGGTTTTAATGTCTCCACTTAGTGTCTACTTCCTTCCCATTTTATTTACTCTCTCCTCTCGTTTACTGCTTCCCTTCCCGGCAGCAGCCAGCATCTCTTCCCCTGCCAGCGTGAGCGTTTGCTTCGCTAGTGCTTCTTGAGACTATTTCTGCTAGGGAAAGAAAAAGAGTGAAGCAGAATGGGGAGCAAAGCTTGGAGGAAAGGGTCCCATTGGGATCTTCAGGAGCTTCACAAGCTGCATTTGTGCCTTGCATTCACCAAGGTGTTTTCCATGCAGGACAGGATCGTGCTACTCTGCGCGGCAGAAGCCATTCAGGGCAGGAGGTGTTAAGACACATGGGCTGCAATCTGCATTTGGGATCTGATCAGATCTTATCCGGACAATGCAGAAGCCTCCCTCCATCCCTCCTGTCTTCTCAGCTTGCTTGCTCTCCTTTGCTTTACACCCATCTCCCCCTCCCCTTTTCTTTTTTTTTTTGTCCAGACATAATTAATGTAAACCAAATGCTTTGTGCACAGCTGCTGGCATCCTGAAACTGTTTTGCGTGTGGTCTTTCCTTTAGCCCGGACAGAGATGGAGCAAAACTCTGAGCACTATCCCAGACCTGCTTGGGTAGACAGCAGCATCTATTGCACAAGAGGCACCTTGGGTTTCTGCGTTCCCCTCATGGGATGAGGTTATGTGGTGGCTGGTCGAACTGGTTTAAATAAAACCATGGAGCTGCCCAAAAACTTCGTGTCCCAAATCCAGCCAAACCCAAGCTCAACTTTTCTTGCTGGTTGAAGGAAATCTGCCTAACTGAAACACCAAATGTCTGTCTCATTTACGTGGCTGCCTCTGCGTGTCTTGGTTCCCCTGGGGCTGGATGCTAATGTACCAAAGCTGCTGCAGGAAGGATGTCTGTGTGCCGCGTCTGGCACTTATAAACCTGGAGAGCAGCAAAATTTAGTGATTTTTTTTTTTTCCAGCCAAAGGGTTGATTTCTGATCACTGCTGTGGCTTTGTATTGCCGCTGGATCTTTAGGGCATGAGGTGTGAGGGGAAAGAAGCTATTTGGCCCTACCTGTTGCACTCCCAAAAGACTTTTGCATCCTGAGTGGGTCCCGACTGCTCACAGTCCTTAGACTCTCCATAGTTCTGGTGCCAAGGCTGAGGGGCTCTACATGTTCTGCAGTCCCACATGTCACTGCCCCTTCCTGGTCCCTCTCGGTGCTTTTCTCCTCCATTGCTCAAATTAAAAACCCAGTGTCATCTAGGATCATTGGCAACAAATATCAACTTCCATATTCTATACCCTGCTCACTTGCTGGTAGCAAGGGTGAGCTAGGAGAGGTGCAAAGTACCAAGGGATGCTTGGCTTCAAAAAATCCCTTTTTTTTTTTATTTTTACCAAATGCCCTGCCAGGGTGGTGGATGCAATCCTGCCCTGGACTGAGTCAGTGGCTGAGCATTTTGCAAAGGTTTCAGCTAAATGGGAAGCATCTGACAGCCCTGCCATGGACGTGCTTTGGATTCCAGGGTGATTAGGATGCTGCGAATGCCTGGCTGAAAAGGTGGGCTGGGTGGTGTTTCTGGGAAAGTCTGCTCTTGTGTTTCTTCTCAAAAGCTTTCCCCTGTTGTGGCTGGCAGCTGGGGTTGACACCTCTTGAATGCACCCATGCCATGCAGACAGAGAAACCGGGCAAGTCTTGAAGTGGCTCCTTCTGGAGCAAAGAGCTGACCAGAAAACCCGTAGGCAATGGAGAAGTCAGTCGGGGGCAATATTTGCAATTCATGTTTCCCATCCTTAAACAAAAGCATCAATCTGGAGTGCGCATGCATACATCCACGCAGTATTTCAGTTAAGGAAAAAGATAACCTGACATTCTGATGGTCAGCTCATGCTTACAGGAGAGTGGAAGGGTACTGACTTGCAGGGAAATGCCTCCCTCCTGGTCCCACGTCCTCACACCCAGCCCTACTCTACAACGCTGTGGGGCTGGTGAGCACCAGAAAAAGAATCGTCTGCACCAAGTGTCCCGGAGCTGCTGGGCGATGACAATTTTAAATGAGTGAGAGGCTGAAAAATAGTGAGTGAGATTTTTTAAAAGGTCATTTTGGCCAAGGAGGCAAAAATTCTTCCTTGCGCGAGCGAGATGCTTTAGGAACTGCCTTAAAATTAATCCAAAACATAAGCCCAGCTCCAAATGAGTGGGACTTGGCAAGACAGCTGGACACATTATCTTTAAATATAGGCAGGCATCCCAGAGGGTTTTTGGTGGTTTTCCTGGTCACTTTTTATTCCTCCGTCTCCCCCTGTCTCCCCCTCCTTGCATAATGCTCTCTATTTTAATGCCTCTTTCCACATTTTGGGTAGTCATTTGTTTATTGGTATGAAGTCTCCCCAAACCACGCAGGGTTGCAACACTGTAAAAGCTTTTATGTCAGGAAGTTTTGCTTGCAGCTGTGCTTTTCCTTGGGAGGGCATTGCCCGGGTGGCCAGCAGCCTCTGCCCTGAGGAGGCTGTGGCTCTCGAGGGATGGCAAAGGATTTTCAAAGGTGCAGATGCCTCTGGCTTTTTGGGTTGGGGCTCTGATGAACACCAATCTGTGCAAAACTGAAGTGAGAACTTGCATGTTTCTGACCCTTCACACAGTTAGTGAGAGGATCAAGCAGGTTTAAGCAGGGAAGGAGAAGCAAACCCTTTGCCACCAAAGCAAGGATGCTCAGGATCTCCTCAGACCTTGAGGAGGGCTGTTGGATGTGTCTGGGCATACAGAGACACATCTGTCTTTAATTCTTCCCTCTGTAACGGAGACCAGGTCCAGGCAGAGCCACAACAAACCCTCAACGTGTGCTGCAGGTATGTGTGTGTATGCGTTCGAAGGGCCTTGGCAATGCGGCGGTGCTAGACCAGTTACAGCCACATGTTCTCACAAATGCAGCTTCCTATTGACTTGTTAAACATTTGCTATTTATCAGATTTTGCTTTTAAACTGTCTGTAACAGTCTGGGAGAACTTGTGTTAAAATCCCTTCCAGATGTGAAGGTGCTACCCGATACTTTGGTTATAACCTGGATCCTCGCTCCTGCTCCATTCAGATTAGCTCAACTACTGTGAAAACAAAAATGCAAATAAAGACATAGAAAGAGAGGAGAGACGCGTGTAAAACTTCCCCCCAGCCATCCCTTTTACAGGCAAAACGGGTCCTGCCTTTATAAGGAGATTGTGAGTTTTATCAGTGAACATATCCTTTGCTGGAAAACCACAGGTAAGCAGGGAGAGCAGCCACCATCCCCGTCTGTCCACGCCGGTGCTTTTTAAAACTTTATTGACTTTTTTCCCCCCATTGAAATAATGTTTCTTTGGATCTGGAGCTTCCAGACACATCAGCTCGTTTTATGAGCATCAGATGATGTGTGCAGTTGGAAACGCGAGCGGTTCTCTTGCATTCGAAGCACGTGGATCAGATAACGAAGGTTCGTTAACTGCTCATTGAGAGGCTGTGGCGAGGTTAGGAGCTTTTCTTAGCAGCACCCGCTCTGCAGACACGCTGCCCTGTCCGTCTCCAGAAGAAGCTTTGGGGCCACAAGATATTCCCAGATTAAAACAACTTCTCTCACTCCGTGGTATCTGTCAGATCGTGTACAGCCCGAGCCAGCTCCCATCGTAGTGAGGGAGGGTTTTTCCACTGCCTTTAAGAGGCGTTGGACCGGGGCCATCCTCTGTGTAATGCGGATCCGGGAGTGTGCGTGATGCACTGCATGATGACAGAATTTCTGGGAGATTGGCCTAAACCGAAAACCTTGGACCGACGCTCCCTGGGACCGCTTCACCGGAGGAGCGGGGAGGCTGGAGACACCGAACCTGGACCCGGAGTGGGTTTTTGCAGCTGTGAAAGCATCCCCGTAAGAGCTGAGCGAGCCGGGCTGCTTTGCATCTGCCCTTCCCCAGGTCAGGGACTCGGCGCTGGGGTTTGGCCACTTGGGTCAAGTCCACCATCTGTGTCCGTCTCCAGTGCTGCCGGGGGGGAGCGGACACCTGCAAGTGGATGAGGGGCTCCCTGCCCAGTCCCGCTGGGAGCCAAGCGGCTCAGCCTGTCTGCTGCATCGCAGCCAAGCTCCTCCGTGCCCCGAAAATACCCCACTGCTGCCAAGTGGTGCTGGGATGGGGCTGCCCTCCCCACGCCAGCTGGGCTGGAAAGTTCAGTTGGAAATCTTGCTGAAAGACTGAGACAAAAGAGGAGAAGAGAAATCTGCCGGCATGTATAGGATCATAAAATAATTTGGGTTGGAAGGGGCCTTAAAGGTCATTTAGTTCCAACCCTCCTGCCATGGGCAGGGACACCTTCCGCTGGATCAGGCTGCACAAGCCCCATCCAACCTGGTCTTGAACCCCTCCAGGGATGGGGCAGCCACAGCTCCCCTGGGTAACTTGTTCCAGGGCCTTGCCGCCCTCATTGTAAATCTGCCTCTCTCTAGTTTATACCCATCGCCCCCAATCCTATCACTACAAGCCTTTGTAAAAAGGCTTTCTTGTAGCCCCTTCAGGTACTGGAAGGTCACTAGAAGGTCTCCTCAGAGTTTTCTCTTCTCCAGGTTGAACAACCCCAACTCTCTCAGCCTGTCCTTGTATGGGAGATGCTCCAGCCCTCTAATCATCCTTGTATAGTGTTGTTTTAAACAAAACTCTGATGCATTGTTGCTTTTTTCCTTTTGTTGGTGCTGGGTTAGGGTGCTTTGCACCCATGCAGGAGATACCACTTCATTGACTCCTGTGGCTGCATCTACTTCAACTCATGCACTGCTGCAGGAAGATGTTTATTCTGCAGAGCAGCGCAGCCACAGCAACTCCCACTCTGCTCTTCCTGGGTGATCCCAACACCCCTGAAGTGCAGGAGACCTTCTTTGAGCACCCAAACTAGATACGGATTGGGGCTGGGGTAGTCAGAGAAAAGCTGAGAGGTTGCTAAGTGGTCCTGGGTAGGTGCTTCAGTTGTTCCATCTCCCCTTTTTCCCAGGTTGTCGTATGGGGCTGGTTTCTCATCTGTACAATGTCCCAGGGCCCTGGGTCTTTCTAGGACATTGGTGGTGACTCCCCTTTGCCCCTGTAGGCCTGGTGTATCCCTGTTACAGGACACAAACATCTACATATCAGAACTGGTGGGTGATGGAGGAGTCCCTGGGACTCCCCACGGGGCTCCTGCCTCTACCTGCACACAACTTTTAAATTTCCAGGGGAATCGGGTTTCTTTGGTGCTCCCTAGAAGGAGGCAGGACTTCAGTGGTAGTCCCAGTGGATGAATCTCCTTGGGTTGTCCATCACATCCATTCATGGAAAGGGTCACTGGGCACTGGAACAGGCTGCCCAAGGAGGTGGTTGAGTCACCTTCCCTGGAGGGGTTTAAGGGGCAGGTGGACAAGGCGCTGAGGGACATGGTTTAGTATTTGATAGGAATGGTTGGACTCGATGATCCGCTGGGTCTTTTCCAACCTGGTGATTCTGTGATCACTGCTCCCAATGAGCTACCTATGCCTCGGGCTGGAGCAACAGCACTTTCTGAAGTGGGATAGCATCTCTGCAGCATAAAAGGGCATTAAAATAGTTAGAAGGAAAACCTTGGCCCCACGATCTGTGAGTTAACCTGGCAGGGCTGGCCATGCTGGCTCAGCACTCGATCATCATGCGAGGGTGAGGAGGGGAGAACAGTGCATGGAAAAAACCCAACCCTGAAGCGGTCTTTCAAAATCATGTGGCGATAAGGCAGTTTCTGGAGTGCCCCATACAGCTGGCAGCAAAACCAGGCTTTTATATTTTAGCCTGGCTAGTTTTTCGCTTTCTGCAGCCAAAAGGATCTGGATAAAGTTTGCCTGGAAGATTAGCTGGCACCGAGCCTGACTAGACATCTCTGGAAGCCTCCCCTCGAGCAGGAGAAGGTTCTAATCCCCCTCTTGTCCTGGCCCTGCTGTAGGTGTGCGTGGGGGAACATGTGTCACCTGGAAGGGACGGTTCAGCCAGGCTGCCCTGAAGCCCCATCGCTGCCACTCGCCCCTGTGCCTGCTGCAGCCTGGGGTCTCTCTGCCAGGTCCCCACTCCTCCCGCAGCGGGGATGCACAAGTAAGCCAAGTCCCGAGGAAATCCCTGCCGCCCCAATCTCTGCATGCCTTGGAGGCGATGCCCCGCAACCCAAAGGGGTGAGACGGGAACATGAAGCCTCGGCACCGGCGCCCCACTGGTGTGGCTTTGCAAAGCCCCTCACGCGGGGATGTGCATCCTTCATGTGGTCGTGACGCTCTGTCCCAAAACTGAGCAGGGAAAGGGGGTTGCGAGGGAGCCCCTCGAGCGGGACTGGCCTCCCTGGTGCCACCTCTGAGCCAGATGTGCCCCAGCTGTTCCACTCTGGATTCCACACCATCTGCAGGGTCTGACCACATCTGAGCTGCTGACTCTGGGGCAGAGCTGGCAGGGGATGGAGGTGTGGGAAGAGAGCTTGTGTGATGCCAACCCCACGGGGCCAGCGGGCACCCCACGCTGTGACCCAGACACAAAGCCAATGGGATTTTTTTTGCCTGGGGAGACCTCAGGCAGCAGGAGGGAGGCTCCTGCTCACCCTTGTTGCTGCTCTCTGGTAGCAGATGCCGATGCCTCTGCAGCAGAAAGCCAGTCTCTTCTCTCTCATTCCTTTCTTCCTTCTTTTTTTTTTTTTCTTCCTTCCCTCTGACTGATCTTAAAAAAAAAGAGCCCGGGTGGTTTGGGCTTTGTGAAACCCAAATGCCTTTTGCAGCATCAAGCCCAGATCCCATAAGTAATATCCCAGCATTCAAGAATAAGACAGTATATGAAGTAGACGGGGAGCTATAAAGACGCTTTAAAAGGGGCAATAAAAGTTTTGGGTTTCATATCATCTTACCAAAGAAGAGAATAACAGAGAAGCAGGAAATTTCAGTAGCAGACATGACAAAGGTCACAGCACTCAGACTGCACCTTAGACGAAAACACCTACTCTTATGAAAACAGCAAGAATTTCTGGCAGGGACTCAAGAGCTCTTACAGGGAAAGCTCTCGGCAGCGCTAAAAGGTTACAAGAGACTGTTTTGTCTACATTGCTGTAAATGTTTATAATATTTCCCTGCATTTCTATTGCAGGGGATATCCTGCCCCAGCTGCAGTGAATTCAGCCCATGCACCTTCTTCCCAGGTGTCAGGGTGCCTGGTTTCGCTACCTTGGGTTCTGCTGCTGCAGGGCTGATCCCATGGCAGGGACCCCATGGATGTGCCCAGCTGGGTTTTAGCCCCAGGGCAGGTGCTGGTCCCACACTGGCTATGAAGGGATGGATGGTTTGCATGGTTGCAGCAGCGCCCTGTGGGATCCACAGTGAGAGGGGAAAAAAAATGACTTTTCCTGGGATTATATTGTGTGCGATACACTTTGGATTATTTTGCGTAACACCTGGATGCATAGCAGGTGGGAGCAGGGGCTTTCATTTACTCAGCTGGACCTTAGTTAATGTGCCCTCCTTGTTCACATGGGGTTTCTGACTCATTTTCTCTCCCATTCAGCCGCATTACAGCTTTGCAATTTCTCGGTGCCTCTCCTCACAGGGCTTGGTGCAGGGTTATGCGTGTCACTGCAGCCCAGGAGGGGATGAACAGTCACAAAATTAGTTGAGGAGCTTGGATGCATCTGCTCAGTGGCCACAGCAAGCGGCAAAGGGTGTTCAGAGGGACAGAGGCTGCTGGTAAGGCTCCTGGGGAGGATCAGCACTGAGTATTTTTTTGCAGGTAGGGTAACACACAACCCAGAGACATGCTCAGGGTGGCTCAGTGGGAGCCAGCGTGAGCCTGGCCGTGCAACACCCTTGTGGGTGATGCCTTATGCACCCTCAGAGCCAGCTCTTGCGTATAGCATCAAGGTGTTTCTTGCAGTCGGTACTGAATTGGGAGTCGAAGCACTTGGAACTGGTTTTTGGGGATATACTGATCATTCCTCATGCAGCAAAGTGCTCCAGTAGCATGTAAGTAGTGGGGAAAGCATTGCAAACAAACCCTCAGAGCATCTCGCAAACACATCCCTGGGGCTGGATGCTCAGAAAGACCTGGTGTGCTGTGTTGGTTTAGGTGCTGGTGAACCCAGAAAACTCTTTTCTAGTGCTGCCTTTGCGTCCAGCTGCACCAGCTGTGCCACCGGTTGCCAATGACTCTTGGATGCCTGGGGGTTCGTAATGCATTTCTATTTTTGTTGGAAACTCATTTGCTTTTGGTTGATGCCCCATTGCAGGAAGTTGCTCTGATGAATGACTGGGGTGGATTTCTCTTCGAGAGGAACCCGGGCTTAATGTGGGCTTTCTGTGGACATCGCTGTATATCAATACTGCTCTAATTGTCCATGACATATAGTCTTGGCGTTTTTCCCAGACAGTCTAAATAAATCATACACTTCTGCTGTAGTAAATAGTCTGTTAGAGGAGATGTTATAAGCTTACTGCCCTCCCCTTCCTCCAGGAGCTTCTTTTCTCTGCCTCTAATTTTCCATGTACTTTCCATACTACTGAGGCTCCCTGCAAGTGCACCTGCTCCAGGTGCTGCCCAGGCAGGTCTGCAAGGACGAAGTGTCTGATGTTTCAGGTCCCTCCAGGCTCGGGTGGTTGGGTGGGTAGGGGAAGGGGTGGCTGTGCCTGGTGCTCTGCTTTGGGTCTGGTATCAGCCCTCAACTGAAAACAGCTGAGCTGGAAAGTTTCTTGTGCTGCTTAGGAAACACTGACATTGGACATTTGCAAAATCTTTGTTAGTCTGTATTATTTACATCAAGAAAATACATAAATAAAATAGTAAATATCTCACAAAAATACAGATTCTGTTAATTAGGCATGACAAACGAAGCCCCTTGTGCTCAAGCTGGTCAAACTCTCATGGAGGGGATGACTTGGGTCCTCCTGAGCTGGGGCAGGTGACAGCCCGGGTGATGACACGGCCCGAGAGTTCAAGGGTTTCTTGAGGGTTGCAGCCCAGACAAGTGTTTCTCCAGTGAGAAGCACGGGTATGTAGCAAACTGCAAGGGCTGATGGTGGAAAGGTGAAGACTCCAAGGAAGAAAAGCCTGGGACGTGCACTGAGCTGGTGGGAAAAGATGCTGGTATCCCAGAGGAAAATGCAGCAGGCAAGCCTTTTGGTTTTGGCTGCACCCCTCCATCACCCCAGGAGCAGAAAAGCAAGGGCCCTGCTCACCCAAGTGTCTCAGACGCAGCAGCAAAGCGTGGAGCAGTCCAGCCTGGCAGGGGTTCCCGTGCTCCCAGCCTTCTTGTTCTCCTTGGGCAGCAGCAGCACGAAGGCCATGGCCAAGGCGCAGTGGTAGAAGCTGTGAACGTAGGTGTAATCCCACTCCTGTAAGCAGAGAGAACGTTAGTGAGACCTGCAGGGCCACAGGAGCCGCGGTGTTGGGGGGCTTTGCCTTAGGTGCAAAACATTAGGTTTCTGCAAGTAGCCAAAAGGGGAGGAATAAAAAAAATTTCTGAGCCTTCTGCCTCTTTTTGCTGTCAGAGAAGAAAGGATTTCCAGCCTTAAAAGAAAAAACAAAGTGGATTTAACACATTCCAATTTGCACATTTCCCAATTCTTGAATGAAGTGTTTCATTACCCCGCAAAGGACGCGGCGGCGAGGCTGGGGCGCGGGGGGAGGCAGTTGCTGCTAAGTGACGTTTTTATGTTCTGCTAGAATTTGCAATTACTAAATGCTTTGAAAAATAATCCTTGGGGATGACTGCGAGGTTGTATCTAGCATCTCCCAATACACAGAGCAGCCGTAACAGCGGGGCTGAGCGCAGGCGGGACCGGCAGCTGTGTCGGGGGGTTATCGCCTTCCCCACACGGGACAGATGGACCCTTTCGCGCAGGACGGATGGACTGGCTGGCGGCGAGAGCAGAAGGTTATAAACATGAGATCAAGTGCCTCTGGGAGTCAACTGAGAGTCTTGTCTTTGGCGTGAGCCAGCTTTGGATCCGGCAATGCCTGGGTTGTATCCAGTCCCTGCCGTGGCTCGGCGAGGTGTCCTTAAGTCACCCATGCCCGGTTTCCAAAAAAATCGCACTTGTGTATCACAAGACCATTTTGAGCACCATTTATGGATGAAGAAAGAGTGGTTTGGGTCCTCGCGACTCGCTTAATGGGGGAAAAAGAGAGCAAGCACCACCCTGCATGTCACACGCTGTCCCATCTGTCCCTGTCGACACTGCAGTTAATGGGGACAAGCAGAGAGGGACCCTCCTCCCTGCCATCAGAGCACGACAGGCCAACCCTGGAGACCAACATCTAAGGTGGATTTTGTCCAAGGCTAGATGCAGCACAGCAGTGTGAAGGGGGAGGTCTCCCTTTCTTTCACAGAAAGGGTCATTGGGCACTGGCAGAGGCTGCCCAGGGAGGGGGTTGAGTCCCCTTCCCTGGAGGGGTTTAAGGGACGGGTGGACGAGGTGCTGAGGGACATGGTTTAGTGTTTGATAGGAATGGTTGGACTCGATGATCTGGTGGGTCTTTTCCAACCTGGTGATTCTATGATTCTATCTTGGCAACATCTTTTACACCTTGTGAAGTCAGAGTGCTTGAATGCCCAAACAGGTACCTCAAAGAAGAACCTCAGCATCAGTGCTAATGCCCCAAAGCAGAAACCAGGACCGATTTGTTGAGTGTAGACGCTCTTGTCTGGATACAGCCCTTTCTTCTCTTTCATCTTTTGTAGCTGGAAGGAAAGAGAGAGCACACCAATGGTATTTACCTGGTTTTAGCTGGCTGTTCCACTTCAAAACATCCCATGAATGCTGAACTAAACCCATGCAAAGCCCACAGACCATGCAAAGCACCTCTGCCTGCATGCTGCAATGGGTCTTTCTGCTTCATTCCTGGTCATGATGCTATTTTCTTAATATTCTTCCCCCAAAATAGTGTCTGCTCTATGTGGCACACATGCTGCAGCACGGTGCCCAGCTGTCCCAGGAGCTGCCAGGCAGATTCCTTCCCACTTTATCACCACATTTTATGCACACCCTCCACTGGTTCCGGGGCAGTTTACCAGACCCCTCTGCCTCTGAGTAGCTGTAAAAGCTCCATAAATACGTTCCTCCTGATTAGAAATGCAGGGACAGGAGATATGGTAGATTGCTCAGACCAATTGAATCTGGCATTTATCACAAGGGCTGCTTGCCTGCTTTCTGCCTGGGTTCAAAGAGAAGTGCTGTTTAATTACCATGAAAGCCTCTGCTGCAAGAGCTGGACCTCAAGGAGGAAAGTGCTGGCACAGGTCAGACCCCTCCGTGCAGGGCTCAGCCCCTTCCCCACTACAGGCATCCTGCAAAGCCCCGGCACCGTGCCCTTCCCTACGTACCCATTTCACAGTTATCACCAGGACGGCTGTCCCGATGGGTCCCGAGTAGACGCCGTAGCCCCAGCGGTCGTGGTAGATCCTCACGGCAATGGTGAGCACGCCGAACATGACGAAGGTCGATCTCTTTGGCTCATCAAACTCTGCCAGGGCTGTGGAGCACCAAGCACAGGGAACATCAGCTCATCCATCCCTTTCCTTGGCTGCTCCCCTATAGCCTTGCCCAGGTCTGTCCTGTCTGCCCTGGGGCTCTTGGCACTGCATCCAGGTCTGGTTTGACCTTCTTGTGCCTCACAGCTGGGGAAACTGAGGTAAATGAGGTGCTGAGGGACGTGGTTTAGTGACTGACGGGAATGGTTGGACTCGATGATCCAGTGGGTCCTTTCCAACCTAGTTATTCTATGATTCTAAATGGGGGTGAAGCAAACTCTCCTGAGGCATCTGAGTAGTAGAGCTGATTTTAGGGGTGTTATATTCAGTGTTGCCTGCAGAAGCTAAAGGAGATTTCCTTCTTGAACTTCCCTTTCCTGCCTTGTCGGACACAATTAGAAAGCTGCTTCAACTCCATGAGCCCATCATTATCTTGGGTCCATCCTGCATCCCCAGCTCTCCCAGACTCCCCATCACCCCGCTCGGGTAGGACCTCACTGTCTGGATCCAGGGCTGGGCACCTGCCTGAGGTTTGCAGGCTGGAAGTCACCAGCGTGAGTAAATGATTAGAGGCTTTTGTTTAGCACAGAATGGGGTAATAACTGATAAAAGTTATGGATCCCAGTGGGCTCCATGCTTTTCCAGCTCGCACAGCTGTGTTATGGCTGTCCCGGATTTGCATTCCGGGAAGCGTGCCCGAGGGTCTGTGTCCGCACATGTGCGCTCGGGCTTTACAAGCCACAGCGAGAGGCTTCCCTGGGCTTCAGTCACCACACCTTCCATGTCCTTGGATCGTGGTTTTATAGGGAGTTTGGCTAAGGGATAACGTCCGCATTTTAATCTCTGTTTTTCCCTCTGGGTCGATATTTTAAACATCGGAGTCCGGGATTTGTATTTTTTGCAAGGTTTTTGAATGCAGTAATGAAGCAATCAAGTTGAATTGTGCTGCAAGGAGCCAAAGTGTCTGGATGGGCTCTGACCTACCCTGACACTGCTGCTATCTACTGCAAAAACCCCTTGGAGATCATTTGCCTCGTTGCCTTTGCTAGCCAAGCAGGGAGAGCGCTGAGGTGCCATGGACAGTGCGGGAGCCCACACTGGGATTCGTGCCTTGGGGGAATAGAACAATTTATACAGTTAATATTTTCCCCTTTCCTTTTCCCCTGCACAGAGGATTTATCCCATTGCATCCCCTGGAAAAGGATGCTACTGTGAAGGGAGGAGGGATGGGGCTGTGACCAATGGAAAGGGCTCCTCGAGTTCCCCATCCCAGGAGTCAGAGGTCTTGCACCATCCCTGGAGCCGTGAGGGGCAGAGGGGAAAGTCTTGTGAGAGCTTTGGGGCTGTTCATCAGCATGGTGACCCCAGCTCAGCACCAGAGACCTGGGGACCTTGCCTGGCTGGAGCAGGGACTGGATGTGTGACTGGTAGAGATGATCCAAATCTGCTGAGCAAAGCCTTTGCTGTTGGAAAGGACTGTCTCCTCCCCACACCCGACTCTCTTCTCCGGTCAGAAATAAGTCTTTCCAAAAAAAGATGTTGACAAAGTGGGAAAATAATAGGTTTGAGGTTTTCTTCCTTCTTTCCTACTGTCAAATTTATTTTCATTTCTATTGTACCTTATTCAGCAGCAAATGAGGAACCAAGAGAGAAAAAAAAGAGAGTGAAGGGAATGTGGGAAAATGAAAACTGAGTAATACAGCAGAGGTCAGGACTTTTCATAAAAAGGAAGTGAAATATATTTCTGCTTTTTCTAAGGAGATCTAATATTTCCCGTCAGCCCAGACTAGGCTTTTGATAAACTAGGAAGATATATTTGTTTTGACTAAACCACTTTAATTCACGTGCTACCAAGGGAAGTGGCAGATTCTGCATTTGTTAATGCCCCCAAGTCAGGACAAATCAAACCAACGGGCTTGGGATGGGGAACAGGAGGAGAAATGGGAGATTCTTTGTTCCATGAGGACTCAGACTAAGTCATCTCACAGTACTGTCCTGCCTTGAACTAAAGCACAGGGCTGCATGTGTTACTTGCCAATCTGAAATAAATAATCCTGCTGTTGTAAGGACATGCAGAAGAGCTGGGGAAGGCAGAGGAGCACCCGACTAACACAAACACCAGGCGCCAGAGCTCTGTTTATCTCTAAAACATCCTCAGCCACCACTCAGGACAGTTTTCATGTGTGTCTGGACCCCACGGAGTGCAATGACTTTCCAAGGCATGAATGATATAGAAATGGATTAAACCAGAGCACAGGCTGACTTCCCTAAAAGACAGCTCAGACCTAAGTCTCGCTGATGGGAGCTCAAAGTCAACAACATTTCTGGGGGCTGCGATGCTGACAAGTCCTACCTGACCTGCAGACGCTGGTGCTACGTAGGAACCACGACAGACCACCAGTGCTTACCCATCAGGGACACCCAGATGGACAGAGCTGTTCCATAGATGCTGAAGTACTCCAGGATATCGTAGCGCATGAAGCACAGCACTGATAAGCCAGGGCCATCGCATGCATGGAAAATCTATTAAAAAAAAAAAAAGCATTAATGAGGCTGGTTCATAGAGTTATGGAATGGTTGGACGGGGCCTTAAAGATCTCCCAGTTCCAACCCCTGCCATGGGCAGGGATGCTTTCCACTGGATCAGGGGCTCCAAGCCCCATCCAGCCTGGCCTTGAACACCTCTAGGGATGGGGCAGCCACCACTTCTCTGGGCAACCTGGGCTAGTGCCTCCCCATCCTCACAGGGAAACATTTCTTCCTAAGATCTCATGTAAATCTATTTCTCTACCCACAGACTGCTAAGGTACAGTAAAACACTTCTGGGTTTATCAGTTTGTTTGAAACAGACTTTTGGCGGCTGTTGAGAGGATGGCCAGCCAGGAAAAGGACAGTCTCATACATCCCAGAGTTATTGATGTGCAGTAATGAATATATCTGAGATATAAAGTCACCATTCCCAATTGCAAATATCCTGAGAATCAGCATTCTTCTCTCTGAGTACAAATTATTTGCGGTTGAGCTTTAGTTTGCTTCTTGCTCTGTGCCAGAATTTGCAATCTGATGACCAAGCTGCTTTGAGCCGAGCCCCAGGCGGCGCGGGGATGTCCTCTCCAGCAGAAGGAGGACACTGAGGTTATGGTTCTAATTGCGAAAGATTCTTGTAAAACAATTCAAAATGGGTGTCCTGATGAAATGTGTAGACGTGCCAGGTCACTGTCCAGGCTAAATAGAGTCTGAATACTGGGGAATTCACTCATTAGCGCATTCCCTTAAAAGCCGCTGGTTCCTGCCCATTAGCTCATTGATTAGGTTATTTGCAAAAAAATCCCATTGTCATGCAACATAGATGCAAACCAAGCCAAGAGAAATTTTCCAGTGCAGTCAGGGGAACGCTCCCAGTGTTTGCCTGGCGCTCGCTCTTCCCTCTGAGCACTCAGCTCTGCAAGTTTTCTAGTGGTAGCACCAGCGTGCTTCGCTGTTTCTGAAGAAGTCCCTTCACCGCTTGGCAGGACGCCCTTGGAACAATCCTCGCTGTCATGGCCCAGCAGGGATGCTGATATTATTTATAATGGGAATTGCTGCAAGTCCTTTGGCTCAGTGTAGCTTCTAGAAAAGATTGCACCACGGCTGTAATTCTTTTCTCTGCTTGAGCTTGGGTTCGAGGAGTCTGGAGGCAGGGGGAAGAAAGGGTGGAAGGCAAAGGGTGTCTTTCTGGCTGATGTCGCAGCACTTGTCTGCGATGGACATATGCTTTCACCGCACTGATGAGATCTCCTGAGGGAGGAGATGCTACAAGAAAGGCAACAGCAGCAGCTGCTGCCCTTCCTACCCCCTCGACCACGCTGGCAGCTGCCTTCCCTTCTCCACACAGATATTTTGCCTCTTCAGTCTCTTCGGTGAGGACCTGTTGCACCTCCCGTTGAAACGTGCCAGTTTTCCTATTGACTTCTCAGGGAGGTGGGCCAGACGCAAAACTGGTGCAAAACAAAATTGTAGATGCCTATCTTCCCTGGGGAGCTTGGGGTGCTCGGCTGGGATGTGTTTATTAACTAACCCTGTGGGTTTTGTGGAACTGGCAGAATTATACCCCCAGCGTTGTGAATTAGAGATTCAAATGGTGGATCCTTAGGAAGAAGAGACTGGCCTGGTCAGAGCTCTGCAGCTGTGGAAGAGCTTTTCACACCAGGAAGGTCCTTAATATACTCCCTACCTTGGTTTATCTGGCTCCATACGAGGGACAATCCTCATGAGATGCCTTGAGATGGGTAGGGAAGAGAGGTAAATGCAATATTGACTGGATTGCTGGGCTGTTTCCTCCATATTCGTTGGCAAATTGTCATCATCAGGTTAAATAGATGATTTTTCCCAGTGTAAATGCTGCTTTAGATACTCAACCCATGTGTGTATGGAGGCATTTAGCAGCGATACAAAACGTAGGGCAGATTACTGCCAAGACTAGGACTATGAATTCTTTTGTATGAGTACAGACAACTGACTTTCTCCACTCATTATTCCCATGCGAGGGAAGGCAGGGCTATTCTGAGCCCAGTGAAATACACATTTTCAAACCACTCTGCCAGGGTGGAGGGTTAATAATTGTTTTTCTTGATAGCTCAGCACCATGTAAAACATGCTTTCCCAGTGCAGAAACCCCCCTGACTCCAGCATTGCTCCCATCACCAGTCAGCAATTGCAAAATCAATAATTCGACTACGTGCTTTTGGCTAAAAAGACAAAAGCATAGCAAGACACTCTGAATACAATTTAAACTCTCAATTCAGCACGGCCACTTGCCATGTGTAAAACAAAGAGAAAAATTGTCTCCCAAACGCTGCTAGTCAATCAAGTTGCTTTGCACCCAGACACTCAACCTCACAGCCGTAAAACACCATTACATCTATGCAAGGGCACCCCTTAGGACATCCTAAACTGAAAATCATAGAATCATATAATAACCAGGTTGGAAGAGACCCACCACACACGGTGGGAAATAACTGAAAATGGATATTTTGGGGGTCATGCTCAGTGCTGTTGGGTGAGATTCAGCTGCCCTTCCCAGTGGAGACCTCATGCTGGGAGCATTCAGGGGTAGGAAGCACACAGAAGGGGTTATGGAGATATCTTACCGCCACAAAAAACATGGTGAAGAAGTAAACCATGGCTTCCATGTGGAAGCGCCGCTTGGCTGCGATGCTGATGGTGGGGAGGAAGACCAAGGTGCTGATGGTGGGCAGAAGGAGCTTGGCCACCAGCGAACCCATGGGTGCCTTGCGGTCCGGTGGCTCCAGGCGATGGGGTCTCTGCAAGTGGATGGTGACAATGGAGAAGAGAGCAGTGGCGAGGGTGCTTTAAAATTTAAATGCCCTGCCCTGGCTGTGGATAAGGAACAGCTGCTGTCTCCACAGCCGCCTCCCTTTGCTCCTGTCTCTCTCCGGTGTTGGAATTCTTGATACAGCTGGCACCTCCCGGCAGCAGATGCTCTGTGCCCTGATATTGCCCTGGGAGTTTCTAAAGGAGAGAAGGGGAATGTTGTCCTTGCACGCCTTGTGCTGGGTGTTGGATCTGGGTGCACAGTGGGTGAGGACTGTGGGTTTGCTCACTCCCCACGAGGACACCGCGACTCTGCACCAAGCCTGGGTCGATGCTGCTGGAGGGTGGGGAGAACTTGTCCACTGCTCCGTGCTGGTAAAAAGTAGGGAAGAACTGGTACGTGGCAGGTACCAGGGGGATTTAAAACAGCAGGATGTATCCTGCTACTTTTGCTATATCTAAGAAATACACTCCAAGCTCCAAATGTGCCTTTTATTCCTCTGTGAGGGCAAACTTGGAGGGGGTGGCCCCTCTCTAGGGGAGCACAGGCACTCAGGACCTTGCATGATGCAGGATCTACTGCCTGCTACACATGCCTATGTGCCCTCACATGCGTTTGAGTGGAGTTAAATGCAGTTAAGTTTCTCAGCCGGGCCCTCGGGCTTTGCAGCATGGACACCTCCAGAAGATCTGTCTGAAATTCAGGAGCTGAGCATCTCTGAGGTGGAGGAATTTGAGCAGAACACCATGCGGTGCGGAAAAGCAGGAGGAAAGGAGATCGAAAGCCAAGCAGCGTTTGGGCTGCTAATCCACTCAGTGGCTTCTCTCTTTTATTATGACTTTTTATTATATCACTGCTGCTCCCCTCCTGGGTTAATATCTTTTCCTCGGAGCCTCGCAGGGATTCTCGGCATCTTTTTGGTACAGCTGTTCCCTGGACGCAGGAATGCTGCGCTTAAGCAACAGCCTTTGTGGTTGTGGATTTGGGGAGGAGGCTGCTAGCTGAG
Source organism: Phaenicophaeus curvirostris (assembly GCF_032191515.1). Taxonomy (NCBI): domain Eukaryota; kingdom Metazoa; phylum Chordata; class Aves; order Cuculiformes; family Cuculidae; genus Phaenicophaeus; species Phaenicophaeus curvirostris. The sequence goes on from NC_091411.1 coordinate 9,133,696, forward strand.
ATATGAGCCACCAACTATTTCTGAGGCTGATCGGACGGGCTCCCCTGTGCCTTTGGAGGGGATCTGGTGGAAAGGCGGCCATGCAGGGAAATAAAATGCTCTTTAAGCCACTCCAGCCAAGTTGGAAAGGGCTCGGAGAGGGGGAGTTGTGTGTGCAAGGAGAATGGCACGACAGCATTAAAGCACTGACCCGAGAGGGCTGTGCTGAGAGCCTTCCCCGGACACAGCTGAGATGAGGTGGCTAGGGCTCCTGTTTTCAGTTGATTTTGCATGAGCCATCCGCATCGTCTGGCTGGCTGCAGGCAACATCCCTCTGCAGAGCACAGGGGCTCCACACTGCCCACACCACGCCTCCAGCCACCCTCCTGCCTGGATAAGCCGTAAACTTACCGCAAATCCCTGCAAAAATGAATATCCACCAATAAATAGTGAAAAAATCTGGTGTCCCTATTAACCATGAAAATTAATCCCTCTGAGCCAGCACATAAATACCCTGTTTCTCCCCAGGCATCCAGCCCTGAGTGGGAAGCGGAGCCAAGCACCAGCACGCCCTGAAGTACCCTGTTCCTTTTCTGTGCCATAGCCTCAGACATATCCATTATTCCATGTTTTTCTTGCATGAGCTGCTTGGACCAAGGAAGGTGCTCAGGGCCACTGTGTGCTGGATGGCAGGGCTTGTCTCCAGGAGTTTTTCGAGTGGGATTGGGGTCAGCCGGTTGCACAAACCACTCTGGACTCGTAGCTAGGTAAACCGTGTCTGCCCTGCTTCTCTGGCCATGAGGTTGGGGTCAGAGAGGCAAAAACAGCTCAGAATTTGTTAAGGAGGGCAAACTTCCACGTCTGGGTGCAAAGGAGCCCCTCACCCCCTCGTGGGACCATTTGCAAGGACAGGGCAGTTGCGCAACAAGCCATCATTTGTGGGGACATGCAAGGATGGTGGCATCAGTTGAAAGGTATGATCAACCCGTTGTTAACTGCATTCCCCCTCTCCCCCATCCTTTATCCAAAATCTAGCTGAAGTCCATTGGAAAGGAAACCCCGTTGACTGCTGGATGCAGCAAGTGCCAGCGCTCCCCCGAGCAGTGAAGTGTTGGAGCTCTCAGGAGCAAGAAAACATTCCACAGGTTGTTGGTTTCTTTCTTTTTTTTCTCTCCCAGCTGCACGCCCTGGGCTGGCGTTTGGTTTGCAGCCAGCGCTGTAGGCATAGAGGGAAAAAAACCACCCTGGCTTGCACACGTGTTCCAGCTATTATTGCAAAAGAGACCCCAAAGTGAAGTGGGAGGCAAGGGGCAGGCTCTCCTGTCGGGAGCTGCTGCTTAAAAGGTCTTTGTTCAGGCTGCAAACAAACCACAGCGCTAGACGTGGGCTTTGCAAACCTTCCTGGGAAGGGACCCAAGTAACAAAGGGCCAGGACTTTGTTCCTTCTCTCCTAAACAGGTAGGAAATGTAGAAAGAGCAAATTTCAGCTCCTGCATTTAAGGGCTTCTGGAAAGCAAATTTTAAATCTACATTCCACTGGGCTAATTTTGTGTGGACCGGAGTGCACGCAGGAACAGTGATATATATGGCTGAAAACTGGTTCCCAGATGCCAAAACCAGGTTCTGGTATGCTCTCCTGGATCCTTCCAGGGTAACGTTAACCAGGGCTTTCTGTAAGCACTTCTACCCTTTCAACTCAGACATTGCAGGGAAAGAGAGAGACATGGATAGTTTTGTTCTATTTTTAATGTGAGGGTGGTAGTTTGGAGCGGTACGTACTGGAATAGAGGAGGAGGGATCTCTGCTGGTTTATTGAGAGTCTATTCTCCTTGAGATAAGCGTAGGATGATCTTTCATCTGTGTCACGTAGACTGCAGTGGGATTGAAAGCCGCTCCTTTGTGTGTCCTCAGTCACTGCCAGGTTTGAAATAACGGTGGTAGCGACACTGAAATGGAGAGTCAAGGTTGCAGCTTCTATATGGGCTTGCAGTAGGAGCACTGGTGTGAGCAGGTACACATGGACAGCTGCACCAACTCAGTGAAAAGTGTTAGTTATCATTTCCAGAGCTTGATTTTTTTTGTAACGCTGATTCCTGCACTCTGGACTCAGGGAAAACAGTGAAAAGCTGGACGTTGTGTGCTTTCAGCAGGACAATGGGCAAGAGCTGTGGCTCTGAAGCAGCACAGGCAGCCTCGAGGAGCCCTGAGTGGTTTGATGTGCACAGCACCATTCAGCTTGCAAAGATTCCTTGTTTTCTTGCTGCTCTGTCTTGAGAAGTTGATCAACTAACATGGTGTGAAAGGGCTTGATGCAAGCATGGAGTAGCCTGTAGGCGTGAGCCCTTCCCTGCCCAGCTGGAGACGGGACGGCTGTAGCACCTGGTTAAAATACCTCTTATAACCTACCGCAGCCTGTGATCAGAGCCCTGGCACTACCCTGGTGTGATAGCGCTTTCTGGATAGCTGAAATCCATATGGAGGCCCTGGCACGAGGGACCAGGAGCCCAATAAACACAGAGCCACCAGCTGTGCCTGAGCCCCTCGCGTGGCCAGCGCTGCAAATCCAGCTCTGATCAACCGCGGCTCTCACCCGCTCCCGTCCCAGCCCTGCCAAACCACCTGCATCCTTCTTTTTTTTTATTAGTGGAATAAATTGCCACTTAAAATATCCATTCTCCGTATGGCTCCATTTTAGACAGCTTTATCTGAATGCTTGCCCTTAAAAAAACTCCCTCTTCCCATCTCCCTGTTGAATAAACCTATTATGCATATTTCCTGCTGGTATCCTTTTTTCCTTAGGGATTTTTTCACTCTTCCCTTCTCCTCTACCCTGCCATGGCTTATTATAAGCATCTCACCTTGAATGGTGAGGACATTTCATTTCTCATCACCAGGTTTCCATTGCTCGTACCCTTCGGGTTCTCCTGGCTGCTCGGGGTGGCCATCCTGCTGCTAAATTTGGGGAGGTACTGCAGGGGTTTACTGCTTGTTTCATGGTGTTTAATGAGTTTATTTTTTACAGTCACAACTCCTGGAGCCCAGTAATGATGTGAAGGTCTCAGCTCTTGCCTTGTTGGTCAAAAAAAAAATGGCATTTTGCAAAGAGAAAAGCTTGAAGTTGTGATGCTTCAAGGCTCAAAATTCAGAAGGGAATGAAACCAGTCTTAAGGTTTTGGGGCGTCTGACTCATGATTTTTGGATGCCTGTGGTTGGCAGTGCTGCATAGCTGATGTCCCTCAGCACAGCACTGCACAACTTCTGTCCGAGGCTCATTCCATTAGAAGAAAAGGCTTTGTACTTCTTTTTTATTAATCATTGCGCAGCTAGGATTTCAAAGCAAGCCTCACTTGTCTGGAAGCTCCAGGAACGTGTACTCTTTGGGGACAGGTAAAACTGAAGTGAAAGAAATCTGCAAAGAAAAAAGAGGCTTTTAAAGTCTTTGAAACTCTACGGCCACGACCGTACCTGGGGTCGCTGTGGTCACTTGTGGCTTTCAAACTGCCCAGAGGTATTTCTTTAATCGGAATCTGATGGTGAGAGCAGCTTGGTGGCTTTGGCTTCTTCGCTTTGACTTAACATTCTGCAAATCTCCATGGATGAAACCCTCACGCTAATTTGCTACAAATCACTGCTCTCCACGTTGGGTGGAGGCAAGCAGAGACGAAGCGCCTTGCCCAACACTGCGCCGTAGGTCACTCAGCAAGGGACTGCGACTCTCTCTTAAGGACAATTTCTTTGGTCTCCTTGTGCTTGTTTTAGTTACTTAGTGGTAGACCATAGAGATGACTCTTGAGAAGAAGGTAGGGCTGGCTGCCAGGGACTTTTTCAGGGGCTTTGCCACGTTTTGATCCCCCTGGCGATGTCCCAGCCACGCAGGGCCCTCTCCCACTCCACGGCTGGTTTAAATCTGCCTACTCCATGCTGGGAATGCCTGGAAATAATGTGTGCGGCTGTGCAGAAATGTTGAGCAAACGGCCCCTTCTGTAGGCAGTCTCAGAAAAGAAGAAATGTGTTTAGTCATCTTGCCCTCGAGCGAAGGTGAAGCTGCTGGGGGGTCCTGGGCCAACAAACTCCAGACCATTCCGCTGTTCCTCCTCCAGACTGTTTCTCCTGGACCCGATCAGGCATTCTGGTGGCTATGACAGAGCCATCCTGTCTGCCACGCTGTCATGAGGGCTGAGCCAGGAAAGGGCTAATTTTTCTGGGAAAGTGGTGCTAGAATGCTGCAGCTCATGGCCGGGCTGGTCCATGGCTCTGGTTCACTGAGAGCAGGTCTTGCATTACACTGTTCATGGAGAACCTGCTCTAGGACTGGGCTTGGGGCCTGGCAGATGCAGGGCTCAGCTTCAGCAGTTTAGAGGGCTGGTGCTTGAGTTGGGATGGGAAGGTGCCCGGTGATGGGGGCCACAGCTACACGGTCGATAGCTTGTGCCTGGATCAGAGCTTACAGGCCTTATGAGGAGTGGCTGGGGGTGCTTGGCCTGGAGAAGAGGAGGCTGAGGGGAGACCTCATTGCTCTCTACAACTACCTGAAAGGAGGTTGTGGAGAGGAGGGAGCTGGGCTCTTCTCCCAAGGGACAGGGGAGGACGAGAGGCAATGGCCTCAAGCTCCTCCAGGGGAGGTTCAGGCTGGACATTAGGAAAAAATTTTTCCCAGAAAGGGTCATTGGGCACTGGCAGAGGCTGCCCAGGGAGGGGGTTGATTCACCTTCCCTGGAGGTGTTTAAGGGACGGGTGGATGAGGCGCTGAGGGACATGGTTTAGTGTTTGATAGGAATGGTTGGACTCGATGATCTGATGGGTCTTTTCCAACCTGGTGATTCTATGATTCTTTGCTCCATATCAAGGATGGAGGTTCTTCTACTGCAGCAACGGCTGCTCAGGCAAAGGGACAACCCCCCACTCTTCTCAGGGTGAGAGAGGGCCTGATTCTGCAAGATGCAGAGTGCCTCCCCTTGGCTTAAAGCCCCAGCTCCTGCTACGCAGAGACAGTGCCCAGCCCAGCACTTTGTTGAACTCATTTCAGCCAAGGAAACTCCTTTCCTCTGCAGGCATTTCTCCGGCCAAACCAGCAGCCAGTCGCCGGCAACTCTCTCCCGGCTGGAAGAGGTTATTTTGGAGTGTCTGTCGCTCCTTTTATTTGCGCTCTGAATTATGCACGGCACTGGTTTTGGATGGAAAGCCTGGCAGCTGCCTGCTGGGATGGCTGCCGTGATTCTTTTGGGGTGGCCGGTGAGGTAAGAGGCCATTGCAGGGATGGGCATTGCGCCAGCAGCTCTGAGACTCCTCGTGCGATGCTCAGAGCTGAATGTGCAGTGCCAGGACCGCTGGGCTGCCTGGCTGAAGTGTGAGATGCATGGCTGGCTCAGGGACCCTTCCCCAAATCCTAAATTTCCCTGGGCAAGTCCGATATGAGCTGTTAGCGACCGTTCTTGGGTGGGAAAGCCTCTCACTGTCCATGCAGGTGCATCTTGTCTCAATTTACCCCGAGCCCAAAAGCAGTAAATAACATCTGCAAGTCATTTCTAACGCTTGTGCCAAAAACTAAGAGATAAAAAACGCTGTCGTCTGAGCCTGGCCATCTGTGATTAATGCCGTACCTGTCGGCAGCCTCGGCAGCAGCACTCACAGCACCAGGGGCTTTGGGGACTGCACTGGTCCTGGGGGCTTGGGGTGGTGGGACCAGGGGCTGGTCCAGAGTACTGGACCCATGGGGTTTGGACAGAAGCTCATGGTTTGGATCTGCTCTCCCATGCATATTGTTTTCAGGGCTGTTTTTGCTATGGCATCGCTCCTGCTGATTTCATGAGGACGGGCCGGGGCTGCGCAAGCCCCGCTGCTGCAGCCAGGGATAACACTGCGTGATTTATGGGAGCAATCAGTTGCCACTAGGAGCTGGTTAGGAATTTTCCGATGAAATGGGGATTGCGTCAGAAACCGCTGAGTCATCTCAACTGTTTCATAAAAAAAAAAAAAATCAAAATAAAAAAAAAAAATCCTTTGGCTTTGATGAACTTTTGGTGAAGAGCAGAGACCGAGTGTGTCTCGCCTGCTGCCGGCTCCCCCGGCGCTTGCCTCAGGGACAGCCTTCCCCAACCATCCTTCTTTCCTCCCCCTGATGCTCCTCAGTCCTGGGGCATCCCTGGAGCAGGATGGGGTGCGGGGTCACCCAAGGATGGGGTCTCCCAGGGTGCAGCCTCCTCCCAAACCCCGGGGCTGGTGGGAGCGCTGCGGGGATGCTGGGGCTCGCAGGGATCCAGGCTGCTCTGGAGTTTTCAATGTGAAATGTCTTCGTGCTTTTAAAACCTCTCGTGTTCAGACTTTTCCCTCCTGGTTGTTCCAAAACGGAAAGGGTTTTCTCCTGTGTGTCTCGAGCTGGGATATTTTGAAATGCAGAAGTTGGGTGAACTCAAGTGCTAAATTTTCCCAGTGTCCTGGTCACAGCCAGCCGATGGAAAATTGAAAGTTGCAAATCAACCTAGCTGGGTAAATTAAAACAGGCTGGCAGACATTTAGCCAAACAGAAAAGGAGACTTCATTTCCCATGTAAATTTTTTGGGATGGATTCTCCGCTCAGCCTCACAAAGCCATCCCTGGCAGGACTGGGTCCAAATTAACAACCCTGTGGGCCCGCAATGATATGAGGAACAGCTGAGAGAGCTGGGGGTGCTTAGCCTGGAGAAGAGGAGGCTGAGGGGAGACCTCATTGCTCTCTACAACTACCTGAAAGGAGGTTGTGGAGAGGAGGGAGCTGGGCTCTTCTCCCAAGGGACAGGGGACAGGATGAGAGGGAATGGCCTCAAGCTCCACCAGGGGAGGTTCAGGCTGAACATTAGGAAAAAAATTTTCACGGAAAGGGTCATTGGTCCCTGGCAGAGGCTGCCCAGGGAGGGGGTTGAGTCACCTTCCCTGGAGGGGTTTAAGGGACGGGTGGACGAGGCACTGAGGGACGTGGTTTAGTGTTTGATAGGAATGGTTGGACTCGATGATCCGATGGGTCTTTTCCATCCTGGTGAATCTATGATTCTATGATTCCTGCAGAGTGCTGAGCGCTGTGAAGGGATCCATGCCCCATGGTGGGAGCACAGCCCAAGGTGCTGCAGATGTGAGCTCCTGGCCCAGTGCAAAGGGTTATGGGGCTGAATGTTGCCACCAAGGGCCCGGAGCCGCTGGTGGCGACAACCAGGATAAACACTAATGATTGCCTTGAGTGCAGACCCAGCGTGTGGGGCCCTGCTGGGAGGACTGGTTTTGCCCTGTGCAGGGCAGGTCTGGCAGGGAAGGAGAAAAGGCGTGAGCTGAAGCATCTATGGTGTGATGAAGGACATCATTCAGGTGTGCTGCTCAAAGCTGCTGGGATCATAGAATCAAAGAACAGTTTGGGACAGAAGGGACCTTAAAGCCCATCCAGTTCAACACGCTGTCACGGGCAGGGACACCTCTCACGGGATCAGGGGCTCCAAGCCCCATCCAACCTGGCCTTGAACCCCTCCAGGGATGGGGCAGCCACCACTGCTCTGGACAACCTGGGCCAGGGCCTCCCCACCTTTATAGTGACGTATTTTTTCCTTTTATCTAATCTGAATCTCCCCTCTTTCTATTTAAAGCCATTATCCCTTGTCCTCATCCACCAATGCTATAACCCATCATAGAAGGTCACCAACTTTGTCAGGCACGGTTTGCTCTTAGTGAAGCTATTTTGGCTCTCACCAGTCACCTCCTTATTTTCCACGTGCCTTAGCACAGCTTCCACGAGGATCTGCTCCGTGTCTGCTGGGCACAGAGGTGCGACTGGCCTGTAATCACCAGGTCTTCCTTTTTTTCCCTTTTGTGTGATAGGGAGGGTGTGATAGGGAACGTGTGTCACCATGTAGGTGAGGTGCCTCGACCACATTTTACACGCAACGACCACAGAGAACAGACAACTTATATCGTATAAAGGTTACATAGACTGTGTCGTTTATGCTGCAGGCTTTTCTCTCTCTCTCACATGCACAGATCAGATACAAGAGCCCCTGACCCAGGGTCCCTGTTCCCATCCAAACCAGCTCTTCATGCTCACCAAGCCCATTTTCTCACCATCACTGCTCTCCTGCCTGGCAAAAAACTGTTTCCAGCAGCATGGCTGCTGCGGAGCCTTAGCAAATGACACCAAAAGCACAGGATCACAGGGATTCGTTTGATTTTCCAGCAGACGGTGCAATTAAACCCCTAACAAACGGTATCCATCCCCCCCCCACTTCCCCTTCCAGATGCAAGATGCGCCCCCGAGGTACCCGGGGGGTACCAGGAGCATTCAGGTCACCTCTCTCGGAGCCAGGGATGGGTAGGAGGGCTGGGGGCAGCAGGTAGGCCCCCCCACCCCACCCCCCGAGCCCGGGGGTGCCCGTGCGGGGCAGAAGATGTTGGGAATTCACATTTGCGGGGCTCCCCCCGCCTGTCCTCGCCCTCTCCTCCCACTTTCGCCGCAGGAAACCGTCTGGCGCCGGGGGAGGCGAGGGGTTAACCGGGGTGGGGGCACCCCGGGCCGAGAGGTGTGAATTCCGCCCCTCTCCCTCCCCCTCTCCTCTCCTCATCCTCCCCATCTCCCCCCTTCATCCTCCCCCGCCGCTATAAGAGCTGCCGGCTCGGGCTCGGGGGGAGGCACCGCGGCGGCTCCTCCTCGCTGGAAGCCCCGGCGCTTTTGGCTGCCCTTTGAAGTCGGAGAGAGGGAGAAGGAGGGGAGGGAGCGTCTGGGGCTGCCGCTGCTCCATCCGAGCCGCCGCCGCCGCCGCTCCCACCGCCCAGCCCCGCAGCATCCATCCCCCTGCCCGGCTCCGGAGCATCATCCATCACCCCAGCCCGGCCCCGCCGCTTTCAGGTACGGCCCTTCCCGACCCCGAGGGGCTTTTTCCCTTCTCCCCGCTCCGCTGGGAGCGAAGCCCGGGGCGGATCTCCCGCACGGCCGGGGTGCGGAGGAGCCGCCGGGGCGGGCTCCGCGGGGCTCGCAGGCGACATCCCTCCCCAAGCCTCTTCAATCTGTTTTCTCTCCAACCACGCAGCTCTGCCCGGCTCTAGGATAAACTCTGAGCGAGCTCTGTTATTGGCTTTGAGTCAGAAGTGTCTGGAAGCCTTAATGAAAACCAAGTGTTAAGGCAAGTCGCAGCCACCTGTCCCCGGCATCCCCAGCCAAGCGCCCTGGGCTCCCATTAATCGATGGATTTGCCTCTTGGAAAGTGGCTTTGGCATGCGGGACCTCTACCCTGGGGCGATGGCAAAGCCGAGATGGGAACCTGGAACCCCTCTGGTAATTTCCCGAAGCCAGATTAGCAAAGCTGTGCCAGCCGTGCCGGCGATTCTGCGTTTCCAAACCTGCCACAAAAGCCCTTTGCAAGAAGGAAAAAAAAAGGTGTAGGAAAGCAGCTCTTTATGTTGCAGGTCTGCAATCCTGCCCCTTCTCCCCAGGAGCAGCCCCTCTCCCGCCCCCCTGCTTCCCAAAGATGCTGTCTAGTTACTTTTCAAGGGAAATTAGCTTAGGGGAGAATGGTTTTTGTTTTGTTTTGTTTTTTTTCTTTTTCCTCTTTCTTACAGACATGAGCTGCTTTGATTGCCTGGAAGCATGATTTCCTGAAACCTGCTCCTTTCTGGCTCTTGCAGTGAGGTTCACAATAAAATGTATTGTGGTTTTGAGCTGGGTTTTATTTAAGAAAATGCCATTCTGGGTTCCTCTCTTTCATGAGGCAGATGGAGAAAGAGATGAAAGGCTGACACTTGGGATAATTCATTTCTGCACTTTAATTGTGGGTGGTTTCTATAAGAACAGGCTTCTTCTCTGGGAATCGGTGGGAATTGGAGTGGAACAAATTAGAAAAAAAAAGAAAAATAATGACTGTTAATTGCATTTTCTTTATTTATGAAGCCTTTCATCTCGTTCTTCTAGGAGCAGTTGTGTAAATGGGGATATTTGAGACACTTCTTGTTACTGGCTGCTTCTTGTGTGGTGCTTGCTTTGGTGTAAGCCACGTTCTCTTCCAAGGCAGGTTTGGAGCCTCAGCTTGTGCTGGTGGCATCAAGAGCAGCCACTGGGAACCAGCATGAATTTGTGGTTTGGAAGATAGCAGCTGACCTGGGATGTGGACCTGTACCGTGCTAATGCTTCCACTAATTAAATATAACTTCAGGATCAAGCCCTTGCAGTCATTGGTGGTTGGTGTCACTTAGCCGACCGGGAATGCTGAAGACTTGTGCTGCGTAACCCAGGCTGCAAATCAGCCTCTGCTCTCCAAGGGTGGTGGGGCTGGGTGGGAGTTTTTCTTAGCACGGTGTTTGCTTGCTTTCTAGGATGAAGATATCCAAGTGGAAGTGGAGCAGCATCTCCATCAGTGTGCGGCCCCAGCTGAAAGGCACCCTGGCCCTTCTTCTCGTGGGCAACATTGCCTTTGTGATAGCTCAGGTGAGTATGTTGCCATGCTGGGAGTCTCTGGGCTTTAAAATGATGTGGTGGCTGGGATGGGAAATCCCTGGGACTAGAACTGGGGCGTGCGTGCATGTGTCGGGTCTCCAGCAAATACAAGGGTGTGTGGCTTGGCATAGCTCCTTAGTCTGGGCTTAACCTAAGATGTGGTGAAGGGCTCTGAAAGGCTGCATCCTGCTTTTGGGTGAGCACTGCTTCCTTGATCCCTGCAGCGGCTGAAGTTTTCATTTACTTCACATGAAATATTATTGTCCCTTTCCCAGTAAACACAAAATTAACAGAACTCCCCCAACCGGCAGGTGATTCTGGGTAGAAAAATGCATCCCTTCCCCAGCAATGAGCAATAGCAGAAACCCCCCGGGAGGTTCCGTGCCCCCTGTGAAGGGATGTGAATGTTTTGCTGAGTGCGGGCATGCAGTGGTGATGCTGCTGGTGAAGCAGCTTCTTTGCCCTCTGGCGCATGGTCACAGCCCTGTCTGCAGGAGATGGAGGTGTCAATGACCCTCCTGGACTGACCAACCTGTGCAAAGGGAGCACATGGGCTCCTCCAGGCTTCTAGAACTCACTGGCATGCTCTTCTTCTGCTGAGTGGTTTTGCAAGGGTTTGCTTAAGCTTTCAGCAAAGTTTTTGGCTGTAACCAGCTCTTCAACTCCTTGAATTCATTGTGGGACAAGAGTCAGAGAGTACCAAAAGACTTGGAGAGTTCAGGGCTGTTTGGGAGCTTGGTTTTGCCAAGCGAGTGAAACAATGAACACTTCCATCCCCAAGGAATCCCAAATATTGCCACTTCATTCCAATTTGTAATGAAAACACAATTGGAAAAATGTAGGGTTTCTTGCAAGATGGAAGACTCAGACTTGACCCCAGACGGAGAAGACAATGCCCCGTTCGCTCAGGGCAGGCTGGACGAGGAATGCCCTCAGTCCACCCACACAAGTTCTGTGGTGTGGGTGCTGATGGCTGCTTCTCTCCTGATCATCTCCTGATGCTTCCAGCAGGACCTGGCGCAGACCTCCAACAGCCTGGAGGAAGGAGCAGATGTCACCGCGTACTGGTGGGGCGAGTGGACCAAGTGGACGGCGTGTACCAGGACCTGCGGGGGAGGCGTGAAGTCCCAGGAGAGGCACTGCCTGCGGCAGAGGTACGGCACCCGCCTGCCTGGGTGTGGGGAGCTCCAGCTTGCTGGAGGTAGGCTCCATCCAGAAGCTTATCACTCAGTAGATAAGCACTGGTGAAAAGGTGTGGTCTGGCAAACCCTGCTTGTGCAGAAGGTAAGTGAGCCCCAAGCATGCTGTGCCCTGGGCATCCCTGCCCGAACTAGCCGAGCTATTCCTGTGATAGCCCTGAGGTTTCTCCTGCAGAGATTAGTGAAGATGGGCAGCAGACATAGCGTAAGCCCATTCTCAAGGGTTCTAGGGGCAGCAGCGAGGACATCGTAGTGCAGGGTTGGTTGGGGATCTGCTGATTCTGGCTGCTCTGTCCATGGCTCTGCCCTTCCTGGGCTGTGTGGTTGCTGGAAGGTACCTTGAAAATCATGTCCCCAGGCCCTTGTCCCCATGATACCTGCAAGGATGCTGTAATAAGAACAGTTTGTGCTGCACATAACCAAGTTAGAGAGACCTTTGCTAACAACTCCAGTGAGACCCTGATAGATTTCTGTGTAGCTTTGCTACGTGGAGACCAATCTTACAGAAAGAGGGGACAAATGTTTAAAAAAGGGAAAGGGAGGGCTTCTGACCTTTCTCTAACCATCATTTCTTTATTCAGAAGAAAGTCAGTGAGTGGGCTGGCTAATAAAACTTGCACTGGAACATCCAAAAGATACCAGCTCTGCAAAGTACAAGTAAGGATATCCTTTTTCTCATCGGGAACACTCGATGCAAAATGTGGAAAGTCGTGCTTGCTTCATGTGATGGTGTTTCTGAGCCACTCTGACAGGGGACACTGTTTGTCCTGTAGCTGTTACCCCTCCAACCAACTGGCATTCCCTTCTCTGGTGCCCATCATCATTGTTTCGGGGCTTTGGGTCTTTTGCCTGCTCTGGGGGCCATAAAACCTACCGGGTGGTTCTTGCACCATCTCCCAGGGGGTTCCCCTGGCTGTCTCTGCGGTGGGAGGAGGAGTTTGTGGCTCTGGATGGGGCAGGTGATGGAAACACTCCTTGCAGCCAGCTGAGATGTGCCAGAAACCTTTCCTGCGTTTTGTTTTCATCAGGATATTAATGTATCCCATTCTAGGAGTGCCCTGCGAACGGAAGGAGCTTTCGAGAGGAGCAGTGTTCATCATTTAACTCCCATGTGTATAACGGCAGAACATATCAATGGAAACCTTTATATCCTGGTAACAAGACATTCTTTGTGTGTTTCATAATGCTTAGCCAAAATATTTTGATAGTTATGATGCTGTAGCCTGCAGGAAGGCTCCTCCTCTGCTGTTTTAAAGTGATTTTTCAGAGACACAATCAACTGTCTCCCAAGTTCAAAGATGGGTTTGCAGCTGCAGGGTAGCTTAAACATAAAATAACAACATGAATTTATGGCTGTAGCCTTTGTTGGTCGCAGCTCTGAAGGATCAGAGAGGCTGAAAGGCTGGAGGAGGATGCGAGAGCATGGGGTGATGGACTGTGCTGGCAGGGAGAGTCCGGCTCACCCGAACAAGTGTCCTTTGAGCTGGGGCCACTACTGGCTGCTGCACATCTTGGTGACATTTGCTCACTCCCACCTCCTCCATGTGCCCTGTCAAATGTCACCAAGAGGCAGGCGAGCAGTTTAGTCATCTGGGGTGAGCGATGCAGGAGTCAGGCTGAGATTTTATTTCAGTTTTGGGTGCATAACTCCCATCAGAATTAAGCATTTAACAAAAAATCATGGCCAATTTTTAGAGCTCCTGGGTGCTGATTCTTCAGATTCACAGTGCCACGTGGGTGTCTGCAGATAGACATGGGGTCTACAGCTATTTTCCCATTTTTTGGAGTCTCTGAACATACCTAAGAACAGCTCTGCCTCACAAAATTACTTGTTATTTCCCTTTATCTGAAACAAGCCTTTCTCTCGCCAGCCTTCTTGGCAGGGTAAGCATGGTAGAGCTTGGCCAGCGGCAGGCTGGTTAGCTAGAGCTACTTGGCTGTTCTTGTCCCTTTCCTATGCGAGGTGACAATTTCTTTGAACGTATTTGCTCTTCAAGATGATTCACCAGAATAGTTACAGTGAATTGTTTTGTTTTTTAGCAGGCGTTCACGTGGCTCCTGGGGGATTTGCAGAATAATGTTTTGACATTGATGCTGTCTTGCTTGGGCGCGCAGGCCAGTGGGTATATGACCGCTCACTAGTTGGTGGTGTTCAACACTTAGCGTTGTGTTTCTGATGCAGAAATGAATTTGCCATTTGCTCCCTGTGGATATTAGAAAAAGTGGGACTGCTGTGACAATGGATGTAGCCAGCCAGTTGCCTGCAAAAAGCAAAGGGTGAATTAAGTCCAACTTGGGTGGATGCTTATGGAAAAGTTTTGATGTTTTAAGTTGATTTTTAACGTAGTCTTACTTGTATATGTATTTATAACTATATTAATTTAACTTGTGTATTAAATATTGATACGCGAGCATGCATGTTTCTTGCGTAATGTGTATATATAATCGCTACTGCAAGTCCTTGCACGGAATAGTGGTTGTTGTGGCTGATGTTAGCGATACTGCTGGCATCTCGAGGTGCATCTGTTCCTGGCAGCAGAGAGGACTCCCTGCCCTTGCAAAGACTTGCAGCAGTGGGCTGTCACGCTGTCAGAAGTGCCATCTCCTGTCCCACCTGAAACACAAGAGATGGTAGCTTCTGAACCGCTGGCTGCTGCGTAATTGTGCTCTTGCTGCTCTTGTTTAACTTGGCAGAGATTCATTGACATTGGTAGGATGAACGTTTATTGTGTTTCTGCTGTTTTGAATATATCTTTATATCCTTTCCCCTTAGATGACTATGTTCACATTTCTAGCAAGCCCTGTGACCTCCATTGCACCACTGTGGATGGTCAGAGACAGTTAATGGTTCAGGCTCGGGATGGAACATCCTGCAAATACACTGATTTCCGAGGGGTTTGCGTGTCTGGAAAATGTGAGGTTGTTAAACATTATAGCAAAAATATTGTTAGTAGCATTCAGAAAATTACAACGGGTGCGGCATTTGCCTGACCCTCAATATTCTATTTTTGCATTTCGTAGCCGATTGGGTGCGATGGCATTCTCTTTTCCACCCACACCTTGGATAAATGTGGAGTTTGCCAAGGAGATGGGAGCAGCTGCACTCATGTGACCGGCAGTTACCGCAAAGGAAATTCTCATCTTGGTAAGACCTCTGGGGGTCCTTATGCTTTATTTGTGTCAGAGGGTTGTTTTTTAAATATATTTTTTTATTAACTGCTTTCAGCTCTTTACCAACTGCCCTGTTTCAGTTTTTTTCCCCATGTTCTGTGTCTTAATGCCACTTCTAAATTCGATTTTTCTTAAAGAAAAGTAGTGACTTTGCATGTCGCTTGTCAGAAGCCTGAGGTCTCTGATGCTAAATGGTGCAAAAATGTTATGCAAGAGGCTGGTATCTATTTTAGTCTCATTTCTCATGACCCAATAAGACTAAAAGTAAATGATTTGTAATAACAGGAAGCGAGGGTATTTTGAAAGAGCAGGATTTCCAGAATTACTGTGATGTAAAGCAACAAAACCTGCTTATAGAATCATAGAATGGTTTGGATTGGAAGAGACCTTAAAGCCATCCTGTTCCAACCCCTGCTATAGGCAGGGACACCTCCCTCTGGATCAGGAGCTCCAAGGCCCATCCAGCCTAGTCTTGAACACCTCCAGGGATGGGGCAGACACGGCTTCTCTGGGCAACCTGGGCCAGGGCCTCCCCACCCTCACAGGAAAACATTTCTTCTCTAAATTTGTCCTACTTGTCCTAAATGTATAGATCCAACTCGGGAATGAATGACTAATGAGGAGTAGTTTGAGGTGGAACAAGCTGAGGAACCTCAGTAGGACTTGCCCCATCTTTTGCCTAGTGTGAATCAAAGGGGAGCTGGTGGGGAACTGAGTTGTAATCTCTTGCTGGGGTTTTGGGAAGACCAGCTAGCCCAGGGTTCAATATTGAATCACAAGAGCCTGCTTCTCTGGCTAACAAAGCAGTGTTCAGATATCTTTTCCTATACCAGTTTAGATAAACGTGGTATTTGTGCATGTGAAGATTGTGTCCTTATTCCCCCTTAGCTATGTATTTCCACCATAAACCAGGAGGTATGGTTTACACATTTGTATTTTCTGTTATCGACAAGGTCCATTTAAAGCCTAACAGTTATCAACGTTAGTTTTTTTTAATCCACATCTCCTTAAAAATAACTTTGGATCAAGGCCAGTTTACTTGATATATTGCAGTATTGACTGCTGAGCGTTTCATTCAGAGGATTCGTTACAAAGTTCCTTTCATTAATCTGTAGTTTCCCGTAGGCTATTCTCTGGTAACGCACATTCCTGCTGGAGCAAGGGATATCCAGATAGTGGAACGGAAAAAATCTGCAGATGTTCTGGGTGTGTATAACCTCTTGGTACTTCCCTAGAATGCACGTGTATCCTAGCTAATGCTTTTTCCAATGGGAAGATGAACATAGCTTTATTGCAGACATGAGCTAAACCCACAGTCAACGTAAATCACAATCGCGTTGTCTCAGCCAGTGCATTTCTCCTCACTGCACTCTGAGCTTCTCGGCTGTATGTATCAATGCTCTGATTGCTTTAATGCAGTAACTGTTGGTCAATACTGTTGCTGCTTCTGTGTTTTATGACAAATACATTGGTGCTTAGATCAGATAGTTGAGTGACTTCACTTCTCTTGTGATCCTCTTGATCTTCTCCCCCATGGAGAATGTGCAATGGCCATGTGATAACACTTGTTTTACTACTGTGATGCTCTCACAGTTTTATTTTCTGAATGGACAAGTGGCAATATTGCAAACCTCTGGTCTTATATGTGATGGAACTGACTTTTTCTGTCTTATTTGAAGCTGTGGCAGATGAAGCCGGGTACTATTTCTTCAATGGGAACTACAAAGTTGACAGTCCCAAGAACTTCAACATTGCAGGCACAGTGTTCAAGTACCGCAGGCCCATGGATGTTTACGAGACCGGCATCGAGTATATTGTCGCACAAGGACCGACAAATCAAGGATTAAATATAATGGTGGGCTTTGACTTCTCAAGTTTGCAAGTCTGAGGGTGATAAGGAAGGGAAAAACTGTTGGATTGAGAAATGGGTGGGTGTAGGAGCAGAGTCCTGCTCTGGTTTCCCAGGTTTCCTGGGCAGCTTGGGTGGGAGCAGTGACTGTGCCCAGGTCCTTGCATGAACCTTCTATCTGCGTCATTGCTCTCGGATGCAGGCAGAGCTATGAATAATGAACGTGGGCTTGGTAACCCCTGTCTCCACAGGGAGAAGATGCCTCAGGCACTGCATGGGGAATTTCTCTTCTACTCCTTGACATTTTTATCTGAGTTACCTGGCAGGGAAAGTAAAAATAAGAAATTGGGCTTGATAGCTTAGAGAAGTGCCCAAAACTTAAACCCAAACTCTTTCTTGAAACCAAAACATCTAAAACCAGGTCTATGAAGAGAAGTAATTTAATTTTCTGCTGAGCAGCCAGCTGGAGCCCAGCTGCTGCCATCTCCTCAGGCTCCTCGGGAAGTGGAAGAGGGGATTGTTTGAGTGCTTATAAAGCAGTAGACCAATAAGAAGAAGTGGCTCTCCCAAGCTTCTGGTCACTTCACAGCGGAGGAGGAAATGTGACCTGCTGCTCCCAGTTACCAAGTTGGGGCTGATCCCCAGGCCAGTGCTGCCAAGTAACTTTGGAAAATTGTGCTGGGCTCCAGTTGTAAAAAGTTGGCGGTATGATGGAAAGCAGATCGGAAATAGCAAAGTAGATGCTCCCCAACTGTCAAGTCCAAGATGAATTGCAAGCTTTGCGTGCCATATATTCGCTGCATCCGCTAATAATTTTAATTTGTTTTCTAGGTCTGGAATCAAAATGGCAAGAATCCATCCATCACATTTGAATACACCCTCCTGAGGAAGCCACACTCAAAAAATCTGCAGCCCATCTACTACACCTTCTCAGAGTCAGATAGCGAAGAAAGCAGAGAGTTTGATGGAGACGTGCCATTGGGTTTTATCCAGCACAATGCAACGTATTTTGGGAAAATCTCCAGGGAAGGGATAGACTTGGAGAACCAGGTCTTTGGAAGGCAGGACACGGAGGAAGATTTAAACTTGAGCAAAGGTCAGGAAACCAATGAGGTCTATGAAAGAGCAGAAAAAATTGACTGTGAGCCAAAACTGAAGGGCAAACAACCCCAAGGTAAGGAGGAGACTTGGGCCTCACTGTTCTGCTTCTCAGAGCTCTTGTTGAGAAATGCTCTGTTTCTACCTCTGGTGATTCTGCTGGTTTGTTTTTTGGAAACCTTGGAAAGTTCTTTAAAACATCTCTGCTCATAAATCCTCTTTGCCCTTCAGGTTCTGGTTTCTTGGGGATGGGGGGTGGCCATGGGTAACGTCTCCCCACTGGTGCCCTGCTGTGCTTTGCCTCATGCCAAGGACAGGAGGGAGCCTTGGGTGCACAGAGACTTGGGTGTCTCGACATCTTCCATCACCGCCTACCTCTACCCAGCCCCCAGCAACCTCCTTCCCACTCCGGTCCCTTGGACATCTCACCAGCAAACTGCCTTGAGTGCTTTCCTAGCATGGCTGCATGGGCTCTGGGGCCAGGAGGGCACCTTCCTTTCTGACCTCTGCTATTGCTTGGGGCTGTGCTAGCTGGTGCTGAGCTCTCCTCTGGCCATGCAATAGCAGGATGAAACCCACAGAGCTGCATACTCTTCTCAAAGGGTTACAACCCTGTGAGATTTTCCCTTCCCAAGACCCCAGCTCCTGCCTCTGGCCTCCCGGGTGGCTGCTTAGGCTCTGGCGTGCCCCTGCTGCTCCTGGCTGTTTTCGCCTCCCAGCCTGAATGCATTTTGTGGTTGTCATTGTTGTTTCCCCCTATTGGCTCCAATCTAGATTCAAACGTAACCAGGTCTACTTACCAGACAGACCATGACGACAGAGACATCGACCTCAGGCTTACCTCGAGAGAATTCCATTCGGAGAATGCCATCACGGACAAGCTGCTAGACAAGACTTCGGACTCCAAGGAGTTGGTGCTCAACATGACCATGAACAGCATCTTTGCCCAGGGAGACCCAATCAACTCTGTGGGGTCACACATTGACAGCCTCTATGTTGACTACGAGGACACTGATGGTGTTATGACCTACGCTACTAATAGCACCTACATGGAGCTGAGTAATGGCAAAGCCATCAATGCATCTGCAGAGACGCCTTTTTCAAATGCCACCATCACCATGACCAGCCCTCAAGGGAACAGAACCCACAAAGCAAGGTAAGAGACATGTCTTTAACTGTAGTCAGTCCTAGTCGTTGTTAATTTTGACTTGCAATAGCCCTGTGCTCAATGCAGACCTCATTGCATGGCTTCTGTCTGCTTTGAAAGTCAGAAGGTAAGTGGGGGTAGGATGATGTATGTGAAAGGTTTCTGTCGGGGGTTGACTTGGAAGGAAGGGCCAGAGGTCTGGGAGCAGAAAGTCAAGAAAGCACGTAAGCAAGAGGAAAAATGACTGCTCCCCTTAGTGGGGACTCAGTCCATGCTGATGTGTGTCAGCTTGTGCATTGCTCTTGGCCTGTTGTAACACATTATGAGAGTCATGGCCATAGAGAAGCCTCTTCCTTTTGTCTTCTCTTGACACCCTGCTCTGATTCCCCAAGCCCCTTTCTCCAAGTTCTGATGCAGCAGAAGTTGGTCCTGGCCCCTTTTTACCCACCCTTTTGACTGCCGCACATGATCCTCCTCACTCGTGTTGGCAGGAGCTTCCAGGAGCTCCCAGGCATGGCTCTGCCTTCTTAACTACTGCTGGAGAGGCAGAGCAGGACAACCAGAGCTCTTCTGTAGGACTTCCAGAAATAGCCTGGGTTTGCTACCTCGATGGATGTAGGAACAGTGCAATCAGTCCCTGATTTGACAAGAAGCTCAAAAGCTCTCCAGTGGCAGCTCATTAATTGATATTAAGGCCATCACTTCAGGATTTGTTGAAAGGCTGGTTTGGGGTGTTATGTAGTGGGAAAGTCAAAAAAGGCATTTTCTTTAGCAGCAGAATTAATCCAGGGAAGGACGGGCAGGGTGAAAGGGAGTTTCAGGATGGTGCTTGTCCACAAGTCTGTGTCTTTTCAGGTGCTCTGGGGTTCTCTGGGGAGCAGCCACAAATTATAGCAATTGGTGGATTACTGGGGCTGAAATTGGAGCCTTGAGAGTCATCTGAGTCCCAGACCCACAGCCGTGGGTCTAGATCCTGCTGTGCACCCTTGTTGCTTGGTTGGGGCCCTTGGCACCCAAGCCTCCCCTGTGGGTCCCCTCCTGGCTCTGATGCTTTGACCCTTCTGTCTCCTTGGCTTCAGCACCAGTCAAACAGTGTTATGATTCTGAGTTTCAGAAGATGTAAAACGCTGAGCAGACGCTCTCTGGTTATAGTTAGATGTTTTAACCCAGAACTTACACGAGCTTACACTAAAGCAACTTATGCTAAAGAAAATGTCCACGCAGCCAAACGTATCAACACACTTCTTAATGATAAGAACATTAAAACATTGCCAAGGGCTCGAGTCTATCATCTCTTCTCGTGGCTTGGCTTGGAAACTGTGCCTTCAGCTGCCAAGGCAAGCATTTTGTTAGCTCTTTGACAGGCGAGGGCAGCGCTGTCAGCTCCCCTGCCTTTTCATGCCCTGGGGACAAGGAAGGGGTTGCCCGGCACATTGGGGTTTGCCTGTCCCCCCTACCCTCCCCGGGTGGCTTTGCCTGGCATCCTGGACCCATGCCTCTCTCCCAGTAGCTGTTGAAGGGGTCCAAGTGCTTTCCTACCTCCTGGCTTGGCTGTTACAGGATAATCACAAAAACTTTCAGTGGCTCCAGTGCAGCTTTTTATGGTGCTAAAAAGCTCCTTGCGTTTGCCCTGGGCTTGGGGCAGGGTGTTACCCTTGGGCCAAGGGCAAAACTAGACCGTGCAAGGCCCTGGGGGACCCAGAATGTTATTGGGGTCAGCCTAGTTCTGGGCAGCAGCTTGGACTTGAAACCTCCTAAATCCTTTCAAGGCTCCGTTTGGGATGGACAGTGTCTCTTCGATCGCTTTCATTCCGTGTCGATGAACAAGCAAGGGAAGTTCATCTCTTTGTAACCAGCCAGTCTGTACACGTGGGACAGTGTCGGTTAGAGATGGGGCATTTTATTTCTTTATAAACTGTTGTTCTTAGTGTAGATGGAGTTATCCAGTTACAGAAACACCTTGCACCAGGGCGGTGTGTTCTAGTTCCTCTCTGGGAACAAGCCCTGCTGGCACAGGAATGGGTGTGTGACTCTTGTGCTGTAGGGGAGGCACTGCTGCTTTTCTTCTCCTGGAGCAGTTAAAGTCTTTCCATGGTGTGGCAGGGCAGATCCAGGCTCTCTTTGTCCTTCATCCCATGCCCATGTTGCGGTGTGCAGCCAGAGCTGATCCAGGAGCCACAAATTTCCCCCTTTGCTTAAAAATAAAAACTGAAATAAAACACAAAAATATAAGCCTAGGGCCTCTGGGCGTTGGTCTGTCATATTCATGTGCATTTGTTAGGGTTATTCTTCTGCTACAGGGACTGGTTTTGGAAGATGAGCAGCCTGGATCTCAGCTGGGGGTGAGGGACTGGTGCTGATTTTTGATGCTGTTGCTTGCTTGCAAAGCAGAAGCAAAGTGCAGGCAGGGAAGAAAACTCTTGACTCTATAATAAAGCTCATAAAAAAGAGGAAAAAATAATAGAAAGGCCCACCAGCTTTGTGGGACAATGTGTTTAGAGAAGAACAAAATGACAGTTTTTGTCTTTGCTTGGAATGGTACAGGAGCTAAACGCTGCCTTGTGATGAAATGACTGATGGATCTGGAAAGAACTCGTCCCTTTGACCTTGTTAACCATAGAAGCAGCTCTTTATTTAGAATCATGTACATCAAAGGGACACTATTGAAAATTTTTCTCTCCTCAGCTGGGGTGTAAAGCTTATTTTGAAGACTATTTTCCCCTTTCAAGGGAGTGGTTCCCCGTCACTGAATAACTTTGTGTTTACTTTGGTGGCTCCGAGAGCAGGGTAGAAACTGGAGGATCTAGGCGATATCCCATTTTCCAGGCAAATAGAAGTACAAAATGCAGATGTTGACTACATTTTAATGGATCTTGCTGAAAACTGTCATCTTGTGAGCCCTCCCCTGGCTGGGTGGCAGCAGGCAGCACTGGTGGCAGCCAGGGCTGAGCTGGGACCAGGGGCTGATGCGGGTCGCCAGGCAGAGCGGTTTTGGCAAGATAAAGTGCTATTTATAGTGAGCAGAGGTGGTTGTTTTTCTGAAAAAAAAATAAAAAAATAGTCACATTCATTTCAGTTCCATTTCAAATGAAGGAAGAGACCGTTTGCCAAACTGACAGAGGCAAAATCAACAGGGAAAATGAGATTGTTGTTGTTTTTAATCCTTCTGGAGGCACAGTGCTGGCGGTGGAAGGAGGGTGGGTCCAAAAGGAAATGGCTGGATTCTCACAGTGTCCTTTTAAAGGTTGATTTGATAAACTGGACCTGAATTCTTTCTTACGAACAACTAAATAAGGCAATTTCAGAGCTTCTGCTGCCTAGAAATCATACAAGCTGCATATCTCGCCAGGCCAGAGACAACTGGATGTCAGGATACAACCTTGTACGCTATTTCAGTGTAGCTGTTTCAAGGGTTTGAACAAAGGTATGAGAACAGAATTGAAGCCTTTTGTTGTAAAGGTGCAGTATCCCTGATGTGTTACAACCTCACAGCTTGCAGGATGCACTGGACTGGGAGAAGCTGTTCTTCTTAGTTTGACAAATGCTTTTTCGTGCACCAGGCTGAATTCCTTTCCTGATGGAATAACATGTTTGAGTGCAGAGTGGATACGAGAGATGCAAATTCCCTGCCTCAAATATACCAAACCAAAAGGAGAGTGGCAAAAGCAGCGGGTAGGCGAGTGGCATGCCTTGGTGTTTAAAAGCAAAATGTGCTTTGAGAAGCAGGTTTAAACTCCTGTGCCACGTGTTGGCTTTTGGAAGGAGCGAGCTGCTGAGATTTGAGGAGCTTGCAAGCTCTGCTGCATTGAGCAGCACGAGTCAGCGTGCCCAGCCCTGGAGACACAGGGGAGGAGATACTGCACCTTTAGTCACTGTATGCTGAGGGCCAGGTGTATTTGAGCAGAAAAAATGCAAACTTTTTGTTAAATTCTGAACTGTTTCTATTTGTGGGTATTTTTATCCCATTCTCTCTATTTCTAGACAGTGGAAGCTCTGCCTCTAACCGGGCTGGGGATTCTACTTGGGGCTCAGGACAGGTATGTTGTGAAACAAACCAAACCGATTCAAACAAACAAACCCCAAAAAAATCAGAAAAAACCAAACCCAACCGCCAAACCAAGCAAATCCCCTCCCAAACCCGAACCCAACCAATCTGCTGGCAGATGTGTGTGTCTGACGTGGCCTATCACCGCTCGCCTTGTAAATGCCTTCTTTTGTTGTTTTTGTGTTTTTTTTTGTTTTGTTTGCTTATTGCTAGAAACAGATTGAAGTTGTTAAGAAAGGGCCAAGGTGTGAGTGCTGCTGACATGTACAGGTGGAAGCTTTCCTCCCATGAACCCTGCAGCTCTACATGTACCACAGGTAGTTATAAGAAGCAGCCAAATTCTGCACAACTGCTGAAATCACCTGGTGTGTGAGTCATTTTTATGTCTGTTAGGGTTGGGAAAAGACCTGGTGATGTGTAGGTGATCTTGTGATCTCTGGAGCTGGTTTAGCGTGGCCCCAAATCTGCTCCACCTTGGGTGCAAAGGCAGGGAGAGCATATGGGGGCTGGGAGTGTGTAAAGACCACCGACGTTGGGGACCAGGTGTTGGTGCCCAGCATACCCCTCATCCAGCAAAACATCCTCTTTTTGGGAAGCTTTGAACATCATCTTCACTTCCCAGCCCAGCAGGGAGGTGCTGGGGCTCTGTAGGATCTCCAAACCTTGCTGAGTCTCGGCGTATTGCCTCTTCTTTTTTTTTCTCCTTCCCCTTTTGACTCTTCAGAGGGGTTTGAAAAGCTCA
This sequence comes from Phaenicophaeus curvirostris, assembly GCF_032191515.1. Lineage (NCBI taxonomy): Eukaryota > Metazoa > Chordata > Aves > Cuculiformes > Cuculidae > Phaenicophaeus > Phaenicophaeus curvirostris. The sequence continues at coordinate 9,157,367 of NC_091411.1, forward strand.
GCTGCTTCCCCACGGAGTGAAATTTTGAAGATTGTTTCGCTCTCGCAGGAAACAAAAGGGAATTTGGCTTTTTGATTTGTTTTTTCTTTGTCTCCCACACCTTCTCCTACCTCTGAGCCTGATCTTGGCTGTGAGGATGTAAATATGGAACAGTGATGTGGATGCCAGGGATATCAAAACCTGGTCTCTTGTCTTTTTACATAAATTCCCCCTTTTTGCCCCTGAAAGCCTCAAGGCACCTGATCGCTCTCCTCCTCTACTCCTTGGCTGGGGCATCCTGGCCCCTGCTAGCCCATCACTTGTGATGAAGTGTGTGCAGGTCTTGCTCTTGCCTGCACCACTCCCCCATCCATGAAATAATCCAGATCCTGCAGTGCTTCTGGAACTAGAAAGAAGGAAAAAAATAAACAGGGAGAAGAGATTGCAATCTAAGGGACATCTCTCAAAAGAGCAAATGCAAGGATTTTATTTTTCAAGCATGCCAGAGCGTTTGTTCTTGTCCAGCAGACACATGCCCACAGCGGGAGCTTTGTGAGCCGTTCATTTCCCCAGGATCCCATCAGCCACATGTTCTGGGATGTTTTTGACCTTTGATCCCCTCTGAAACAACTCCCCCCTTGGCTGGGCCAAGTTGCTCTGTCTTAGTTTGCAGCTGGCAGGGAGAGTTTTTACTTAAATTTCTCCTTTCTCATTGCCTTTTCTTATTGACATAGCACAGAGAAGCACTACCATGTCAAGAGCTGTAGATCTTTTTTTAGTTTCATGTAAACCATATGTTCTCAAGAGTTACAATTCTTATTACCTGTAGCCAGAGCAGCCTCCTGGTCCCCAGCCAGGTCCCAGAATGGACTTCACAACATTTATTCTGGCACGGGATGCTGCAGGGGGAAGAGGTCTCGGTCTGAGGACACTGGCTGCCTGTGTTTTCAGCAGGGCCAGGTGTCTCCTTGCAAAGCCCCCAGGAGCCTTTCCTTGGCTTAAAGTGCTGGATGCACCTTGAAGGGCACCTGGACACAAACAGGGTGTAATGAATATAGAGAGAGCAGGTGGATGGAGCAGGTTGGGGACCGTTCTCCCTGTCGCCTCCACCCACGAGCCTGGCACGGGGTGGGGGAGCTGATGGCTGTGAGGCGGAGGAAGCTGCTGAGCAGACTCATTGCGCTGAGCGTTTCCTATAAAAAGGTTAGTCATATATTGATCTTGGTGGCAAGCCCTGGCAGGGCTGGCCATGCCCACCTTCAGAGCCAGCCAAACTCCACCACGCTGCCAGTGCTGGCTGGGTGGCCACTGTGGTTCTCCCCTCCCAGCAGCATCCATTCCGCAGGTCAGAAAGTCTGGCTTTCTGTTTGCCATTGGGAGGAATTTTGGGAAAATGTAGCTAAAAAAAAAAGGAAAATAAGGTAAAAAAGAGAAGAGTTTGGATGTCAAAATCACCAAGCGTCCTCTGTTGTGTGTGTGTGTTCTCTTTGAAACTAGGAGTGATGTCCACATATGCTATGTGTGTTCGCTATGATGGGATCGAAGTGGATGATACGTACTGTGATGCCATGACCCGTCCTGAGCCCGTCCATGAGTTCTGTGCTGGGAGAGAGTGCCAGCCAAGGTACCACCTCAACAGGGTGCTCCTGGGGGGCTCCGTGCTTCCTCCGTGCTGTGGATGGATTTGAGGGAGGGGGTTGGTGTGGATTTACGGGGAGGGGAGCAGCAGGGTTGGCCAATAGCAACCCCATCCTTCCTCCCTCAGATGCATCTGCCCAGGCTGCGCTGGGACTCAGCAGGACTTTCTTCCTTTGTGCTTTAGCTCAAGCTGCCAGGTCAAAAAGTCCATAAATCCTGGCAGAGTTTGCAGCTGGGGCTCCCATCAAGCCCAGCTTCTAACAATACAGGCAGTGTCCTGCCCTGGCCAGTGTGTGAACTGGGAGGAGGGGCCAGGCTTGCAAAATGTACAACAGATCAGGCTCTCTGGTCCCTTCAGCATCCTGAACATCGCTGAGGTTTGCTTGTATCAGGGCAAGAGCTGGAAATCCTTCTGAAAGTTTCCCTTCTGATGCAAATCTTCATCTGAAAAGCGTGACTGCAGTCCAGAGCCAGGATGTACAGCTCAGGGCACCTTTTACTTTGGAACGTGGGTTGTGCTGATTGGAAGGTTTTAAGCAATTCCAGGCAGGGCAGAGCAGTGTCTGTCAAAGCGAGAAGGACTGCACTGGTGTCAGGCTATGGACGGGGCAAGGGGAGTGATGCTTGGGACCAAGTTTGGCACCTGGTCCCCAGAAAGTGTTTGCTTTTGCTTCTGGTAATTGTGAGGGAGAACGGGGGAGGAAAGCACGTGCTCTTTGCAGTGGAAGAACTAGTTGAGCCTTGCACATTGAGGCGTAAAGCCAGGGCAGGCTGCGATAGAGGCAAGGAAAGCATGAGGAGGAGGAGAGGAGACAGAGGGGAGACTTCATTGCTCTCTACAACTACCTGAAAGGAGGTTGTGGAGAGGAGGGAGCTGGGCTCTTCTCCCAAGTGACAGGGGACAGGACGAGAGGGAATGGCCTCAAGCTCCACCAGGGGAGGTTCAGGCTGAAATTTAGGAAAAAATTTTCATGGAAAGGGTCATTGGGCACTGGCAGAGGCTGCCCAGGGAGGGGCTTGAGTCACCTTCCCTGGAGGTGTTTAAGGGACAGGTGGACGAGGTGCTGAGGGACATGGTTTAGTGTTTGATAGGAATGGTTGGACTCGATGATCCAATGGGTCTTTTCCAACCTGGTGATTCTATGATTTGTAATTTTACAGCACAGGCATCAAGACTGTTTTATGCTTCGGTTATCCCACTGGTCTTTTATAATGCTGCCCTTCCTTGTAGTTGTGCTGTTCCAGCTCTGTGGGTCTGCACTGTGAGAGAGAATCGCTGCTCTCTGATTTACTGATGATTGCAGCTCGGCAGTGGGTAAACCAAGCTGGGAGCTCCAACGGAGCAGTCGAACGCATTCACTAGCACTCAGGCAGATGGGATGCTGCTTGCACTGGCAACACTTTTCCAACAGAACACTCCAAGAGAATTTTGCCTGATCTGGATGGACCTTAGTTTCGTCTCCTTTCATCTCCAAAAGTGTGATGTCTCCCGATGGGTTGTTGTTGTGCCTGGAGCCAGTGTGGGGTGTGAAGCTGGCCGGGGAATGTGGCTGAAATTTAGGAAAAAATTTTTCACAGAAAGGGTCATTGGTCCATGTTCGAGGCTGCCCAGGGAGGGGGTTGAGTCACCTTCCCTGGAGGGGTTTAAGGGACGGGTGGACGAGGTGCTGAGGGACATGGTTTAGTATTTGATAGGAATGGTTGGACTCGATGACCTGGTGGGTCTCTTCCAACCTGGTGATTCCATGATTCTGTGATTCTCCTGCTCAGAGAGTGACAGCAGTGGGTGGCCCTGGGAGCTGCGTGGGGCAGCCTGTGTCCAGGGGAGCTGTGATTTCTGATCTGAAAAATATAGATTTTTACTTTTTTAGCTTATCCTTTAATTCAGAATTGCTAGAATGTCACTGCACTGTAAAAAAATTGACTTTTAATGCTTTTTCCTTTGGTTTACAAGCTGCTTCTCTTTGTAATGTCAGGGTAGCAAGGGGCAGGCAGTGTCTCAGAGCAGATCCCAGCTCTCCCAGCCCATCACACGATGCCAGAAGAGTCAGGCTGACGGCAGTACATGAATGTCTGTCCCAGTGGGGCTCAGACAGTTTTGTGGAACATTATTGCTGGGATTTGCAGGGTGATGGATGGTTGTGTCCTCTCCGTACTTCAGCTGATCAGGCAAAAAGGAGCGATCCAACACGAGCGAAAAGCAGGCAGGGTTTTCCTGCGGGATGCTGTGCCCTGTGCAATTGGCCTCTCTTCTCTCCACAGGTGGGAGACGAGCAGCTGGAGCGAGTGCTCCCGCACCTGCGGGGAGGGCTACCAGTTCCGCATCGTCCGCTGCTGGAAGATGATCTCTCCAGGGTTTGACAGCTCTGTCTACAGCGACCTCTGCGAGTCCGCTGACATCACCCGCCCAGACGAGCGCAAGATCTGCAAGAACCCAGCCTGTGGACCCCAGTGGGAGATGTCGGAGTGGTCCGAGGTAAGTCCCTAGGGCTGCTGGCCCCGGCAGCACTTCTCTGTTCCTTTTCTGACTGAAACTCATCCACGGCCATCAGATACTCAGCCTTTTAAGGTGTTTGCTGTGGGCATTGCATGTGGACCGAGGCGTATTAGTAATGTTTTTCTCTACAATGAAGCCCTGGGTCCCCTGTGGGATGGGGAGGACACCCCTGCTGGTCACTCACAGGCTCTTTGACCACACATGAGGTGCTGAGATAAGGGAGGAGCCCACAGCTGAGATCCCACCACCACTCCTTGCTTGGCAGACTCTTTGTGCCGTGGTGTGACGCAGCAGGTGTAATTCACCTCACACGTGAATTACATTCCCATAAACTTCCCTTCCTCACCTCTAATTTCACTGCACCCCATGGAGAATTAAACCATTTCCTAGCTGTGCCTTAAGCAGATCCTTAAAGCAGCTGCAAAATGGTTTGGGGAGGTGCAGCACTGCTCTTGCTTTGGCTTGTTGGTTTGCTTGGGAACACCTGTGAAAGGGTTTCTGCCTCTGAATTCATTTCCAGGTGTGGATGTGACCCCTGAATTAATTTCCAGGCACAACCAATGCTCTTACAAACAGAAACCCATGGAAACAATCAAATCACTGCTGCTTCTTGGGGAGTTGGGGCCGGTCTCCAAGCTTGGGAGAGTCCCTTGGCCACCACCAGCATTGATGCTTATGGTTCAGGGAGGGGGACCCAGCACGACTCCCAGCAAAGGTGGCAAACACCTGGGGGTGTAACTGTGCCCTCGTGCATTGCTTTGAAACAGTCCTGTCTCTTCAATGTCTTCTGGAATTGGGTGTGAATTGGGAGAGTGAGATTTTGGGTCTGTGTCCATCTCCAAGCTTGCTTGGAGTGCCTCCACCAGCCTCCTGTGATGGTGACAGCTGTCACACCATGGTGCATGGTGTTTGTGCCCTGGAGCTTGCACACTCATTGACTCTCTGCAAAGGAGCAAATGTCATCGCTGCTCTTAAATAAATGTTGTTGCTGCTCTTAAATCAAGCCCAGACCTCTTCTAAGCAAGAGCAGGCTGAGCCCCAAGCCAAGCTGCCCACTGATGTGAACCTGCCCCACAGTTTACACCGTGAGGAATCAGACTCTTCCTCCTGGGAGGCTCCCAAAACACTTCTTGGTTATAATTTAAATGTCTCCTTTTTCCTCCACAAGCCAGGATGAGTCGTTTCCATTGAACCAATGGAGGGGCTGGTGCATTCCCTGGTGTTGCAGGATGTTTTGACTCTCCCAGCTGGGTAGAGAGGAGCTCCCTGTGCACGTGCTGGCGCGTTATTTTGACTGGCGGAGCAAACCAGAGCGGCTTATTTTGCAGAAATCTGCATTCTCCTCCAGCATGTGTCAGGGACAGATTGCTTGAGACAGTCCTGGAGTAGGTTGTTCTTAGCCAGCAGCAAAGCTAATCTCGTTTGGATCCCAGCTGAAGCAGGGTGCCAAGTTGGCTGGGGAAATAGGCATAAAAAAAAAGCACGTTTCAGGGATCTGAGGATTAACATATCAGCACAGCGCGGCTGAGCACTGTTCTGTTGACACTTTTCCCTGCTTTACGTTATGCATGGAGCAACTATGTGTATGTGAGACTGTAGTAACTCAAATCCAGTTCTAAATAATGTCACGGGGCTGCACGGTGCCAAGTTTATCCACAGCCTAAAAATCTCAATTGTGCGGTTTGGAGAAAACATTCTCCAGAGAGGTGGAAAGGAGCTGGCTGTTCCTGCGGAGGAGGTGAGGGAGATCTCGCCCAGTCTCTAAGTGACAGCTAAAGCTCTTCAGCTCTGATCAAGCATTTTTGATGCTTTGGGTGTTCACCCTCTGGCATCTGGCATCATCCAGTGGAGAGCTTGCACAGCACTCGGGCACTTTAACCTGACTGCTGAAGTTATTGAGGGATTTTGGAGAAGAGGGGTGGCTTTGCTATGGATTGTTTTGCAGTTGGCTGTGAGTTGTCAGCATGTGTTCTTAGAGTTTCATGTTAAAAAATGTCAAAACCCCAGTTCCCATCACGGCGGGAGCCCCTGTTGATGCCATCCCCTCTTGACAGTGCTCAGCCCGGTGCGGAGAGCGCAGTGTGGTGACACGGGACATCCGCTGCTCCGAGGATGAGAAGCTGTGCGATGCCAGCACTCGGCCCCTGGCTGAGAAGAACTGCACGGGGCCACCCTGTGACCGGCAGTGGACTGTCTCCGACTGGGGACCGGTGAGATCCTGGGGTTTCTGTTCGAGTGGCCGTGGTGACCCCTTTCAGCCTTGCTTGTGTCTTTGGCACCGGGAATTTTGGGGTTGGGCTCATCCTCCCATGGCTGGTCCCCCCAAGGGAACTCCTCCCTTGCAGGGGATGGGATGTAGAATCATAGAATTGATTGGAAAAGACCCACTGGATCATCGAGTCCAACCATTCCTATCAAATACCTATCAAATGTAGGAGGGGTTAAACACCACGTTACCTGTCTAAGGGCCTCAGAGAGTGTCAAAGCCCCCTTGTTTCTGCTACACAGCGTACCTTGACAATGCTGATGCACCATGTCCAGAAAAGGAACCTTTCCCCTTTTTTGCCCCCCACTTTCCCTTTTTTGCCCCCTTCCTGCACAATTCTGTTACAGAGACCTTCTCCATCCCAAGCTATTTTTACCCAGCTTTTTGATACATTGGCATCAGCTAAAAATAAGTCGTTTCCATGGCACCAGTGGCGCTGTGGAACACCGTATGTCTCTGCAAGAGCGGCTGCAGAAGAGCTGGGGAGCACTCACTGCCTCTGCTGGCACTCGGGGCAGTGCCTGTCTGGCCCTTTGCAGGGGAGGGGTGTTTGCGGCCACTTGCTTGATCCCCTTTGCCTTGACCTCATCAAGAGCCACCCTGGGGTTCCCTGCTTGCAGTGCTTCCCCTCCTGCCTAGCTTGAGGAGATCATAGAATCATAGAATCACCAGGTTGGAAAAGACCCGTTGGATCATTGAGTCCAACCATTCCTATCAAACACTAAACCACGTCCCTCAGTGCCTCGTCCACCCGTCCCTTAAACTCCTCCAGGGAAGGGAACTCAACCCCCTCCCTGGGCAGCCTCTGCCAGTGCCCAATCACCCTTTCTGTGAAAATTTTTTTCCTAAATTTCAGCCTGAACCTCCCCTGGTGGAGCTTGAGGCCATTCCCTCTTGCCCACTTGGGAGAAGAGCCCAGCTCCCTTCTCTCCACAACCTCCTTTCAGGTAGTTGTAGAGAGCAATGAGGTCTCCCCTCAGCCTCCTCTTCTCCAGGCTAAACACCCCCAGCTCTCTCAGCCGTTCCCCATAAGGCCTGTTCTCCAGCCCCCTCACCAGCTTTGTTGCTCTTCTCTGGACTCACTCCAGAGCCTCAACATCCTTCTTGTGGTGAGGGGCCCAGAACACAGGATTTGAGGAACGGTCTCCCCAGTGCCGAGTACAGAGGGAGAAGAACCTCCCTGGCCCTGCTGGCCACGCCATTTCTGATCCAAGCCAAGATGCCATTGGCCTTCTTGGCCACCTGGGCCACTGCTGGCTCATGATCAGTTGCTGTCAGCCAACATCCCCAAGTCTTTCTCCTCCAGGCAGCTGAGTTTTGCTCAGAGCCAACTTGGTGTGGCCACGAGAAGGTTTGGCTGTAACAGGGCTGCCCAGGGAAGGATGCACTGAGCTTCCCTGCAGCGGTTTTTAAGCTGAGCTCTGACGATCCCTTCATGATTTAGGGAAGGTGGGATGGGGGAGGCTGCTGAACCCCATGGAAGCATCTTGGACCCAGTCCTGGGCAGCGCACGGGGCTGGGGATGGAGATGGGGACAGGGATGCAGCCGTGCTGCCCTCCCCGATGCTGACCACCCGCTGTGCCCACTGCGGTTTCAGTGCAGCGGCGGCTGCGGGCAGGGCAGGATGATCCGACACGTGTACTGCAAAACCAGCGACGGGCGGGTGGTGCCAGAGTCGCAGTGCAACCTGGAGACGAAGCCACTGGCCATTCACCCCTGTGGGGACAAGAACTGCCCCTCGCACTGGCTGGCGCAGGACTGGGAGCGGGTAAGTGCAGCCCCCTGGGCTGGGGAATGCTTGGAGCGAGGGCTTGGATTTGGGAGGTGATGGAGGAGGGATGAGGTGTGTTTGGGCTGGGATGCAGGGTTCTCAGATGATCCGCCTTGCTGCCCCCACAGTGCAACACCACGTGCGGCCGGGGGGTGAAGAAGAGGATCGTGCTCTGCTTGGAGATCGTCAATGGGAAGATCAAGACCCGCAACCCCGCAGACTGCGACATTACCAAGAAGCCCTTGGAGGAGACGACGTGCTTCGAGCGGCCGTGCTTCAAGTGGTACACGACCCCCTGGTCGGAGGTGAGCAGGGAGCGGCTCAGGGAGTCTGAGTGGGAAAAAAACACCCTTCCTTCAAGATGCACTTGTCCTGAGCATGTGGTGCCCCATCCCCTCGTACCAAGGGTCACACCATCTGCTAAATAATCCAAGGTGAAGCTCTGCTGCACTAAACCCCTTAGGGAGCACCTGGGAGGGGACTTCTGCACCAGCAGCTTGGGGCTGGAAGCCTGTCCTGCCATGGTGCAATTGGAATTGGCTGTGCTCAAGGAGAACGGGAATGAGAGGAGGCGTTTGTGGTCAGCTTTGGGTTTTTTCCTGTATCTATATTTTCTGTTTTTCTCCCCTTACCCTGCAGCTGCTAGTGGGGTGTGCGTGGAGCCTGCAGGAGGGATGCAGGGGCTGGGGATGCAAAGGTTGGGGATGCAGTTTGCCCCAGCACCCTGCGTAGTCCGCAGAGGCAGCCAAGGCTTGCTGGCTGTGGGGACAAGCCCAGCAAGTGTAGGGGAAGAGCTGTGAAGGGCTGTGGCTGGCTCCCTGCAAGCCCTTCCTGCTGCAGCTCTTCTTGTTGTCGGTGCTCCGGGTGCCTCGTTTTGTTTAGTCTTGCAAACAGTCATTGCAGCCTATAATTAGCCAAAGCAGCCCTGCCGTAATCCCAGCTTGGTGAGGCATCCAAAGGGCAGCAGGCAGCGAGCGCTGCGCCCAGGAGCTGCTTTGCAAACCCACGCCCCCAGTGCTGGTGAGGAGCCCTTTGGGTCTGGGGGGGTCTGCAGCCACCCTGGTGCCACAGAGCAGCGTATGGACTGGGGCAGCATGTTCATGGGCAGCAGGAGGAGAGAGGATCGCAGTGCCAGGGGATGGGAGCACATCGCCGTGTCCCCACGCAGAGGATGCTGCAGGCAGCTGATGTTGCTGGCAGCGAAGATGGAACAAGAGGCCAGCAGTGCGGGGCTGAGACACGATATTCACCTCCCTGCCCCAACATCTCCAGCAAGCGCATTATTTTTTAGGAGGTTCCGGCTTAGCACAGCCCCCTGTGATGCTGGGGTCTTGCTTTACCCCCTCTCTCTGTTCCCCAGTGCACAAAAACCTGTGGTATCGGCGTGAGGATGCGGGATGTCAAGTGCTACCAAGGGAAGGACATCGTTCGGGGCTGCGACCCGCTGGTGAAGCCAGTTGGCAAACAGACCTGTGACCTGCAGCCTTGCCCCACGGAGCCCCCAGGTGAGTCGTGCTGCCGGCAGCAGCCCCCAGCATTGATTTTTCCATGATTCCTCCCCCCAGGCAGCACTGCCTAGCATCTTGGCTTCCACTGACCCTCAATCTGAGAGTCATCCCGGGCAGGATGTAAAGAGAACAGCTCTGCCTCTGTGCCCAAGTGATGGGGCACTGGCTATTTCTGCAGGCAACCCTGTGAAATTAAGGGGAGAGTTCCAAAGAAGCATTCTCTGGCCTTAAGATAAAAGGGAGCCTCGGGGAGCTGACTCGGGTGCTGCTTCTGTGCGATTCTAGCTAATGTCTAGGAAGTTTTGTCTGTGCCATTATTTTAATGATTTTTGGTCTCCAAATGTCCTGTGGGATTTGTAACTATCTCGTTATCTGACTCGTCTGCTGGCTCAAAGCCCCTGTGATCTTTAGTGAACACGTGGTTTTAATTCTTTAATAGGATTTGGGAATAAGGATGGTTCAGGAGAAAAGCATGAAAATGGGAGACAGATTTGGGGCTGGCTCCTAGCCCTGCTCTGGCCCTACTGGGTGCACTTGGCTGACTCCTGCAGGGTCCAGGGTGTGACAGGTTGCTTGTAAAGTGCCTTATGGTCCCCTTTGGAGCAAGCTACTGGCCCTCGGAGCAGCTTGGTTTCATGCATCCTATGGACTTCTAAGTAAAAAAACCCCAGACTTATATAAATATTAAATATTTTTTATATATGTATACAGTTTTATACATATAAAACTGTAAATACTATGGGTTTGAAGCACAACCCTGCTCTGCAGGGTGGCGCTCTCTGTCCTCCTCCCTCTCTCCAGCAGCTCACTTGCCCTTAACTCCTGCTGTAACTCTGCTGGATTCCCATTCCCTTTCTCAAACAGCCTCTTTGGGGCAGAAACAATCAATCTGTTGGAGTCACCCTGTGCCCTATCGTGGGAGCCCCTTGGTCTGGGAGCAGCTCCGTGTCCCGCTCCCTCCTTGATTCTATATGTATTTGATAGGAATGGTTGGACTCGATGATCCGATGGGTCTTTTCCAACCTGGTGATTCTATGATTCTCAGTGGCCCCAGCAGACCCTGGGCAGCTCCATTTCACAGGGAAGAGCTTGAGGTTTGGGGTTGGGACCGAATAAGACTCCCCAGGCCAGGTGCGATGAAACGGGTCGACATTCTCATGCATTTGCATGGTGATGTTTATGGAAAAACTCCAGCTATCAGATATCAGGGAGGTGGCAGTTAGAGCCAGGTGATTTGTTGCACAGCCTGTGGTGCTTAGGGCAGGCTGTGCATGGAGGAAGCGGAGTTTGCAGTGGTTTCTTTCCCTTTCATCGGTGCCTTTTGCCTTCTTTCCCCAGACGACAGCTGCCAAGACCAGGCAGGAACCAACTGTGCTTTGGCCATCAAAGTCAACCTGTGCAGCCACTGGTACTACAGCAAAGCCTGCTGCCGCTCCTGCCGCACGCCCCACTCCTAGTGCCGGCAGCACCCCTGGGCTCTGCCTCCCCTCGCAAGGGCTCCGTATGCCATTTAGTAAACGCTACACATCCCACAGACTGGTGTTTAAAGATGCTTTTGGGTTGTTTGTTTTTCCCCACTCACTGAGAAATCTCCTCATCCCTCTCCCTTGCAGAGGACGGTGTTGGCAGGGCTGGGTTGCGAAGCTGTTACCGCTGTACATTGGTAGCCCCCGTTATCAGAGCTGTACATAACGTCGTGTATATTTGATTCCCCCGAACTGCAGACGTGTTTCACAAGGTCTTGTCCTTTGGTTTCTCTCCTCTATGCAAGTTTGGGGTTGATGATGGGAAGGCGTAAACTCTGTGAAGTACAAGTTTCCCTTCGCAAAGGGTGTTAGTGCCTCCCTCCTAATTTATCCTCGAGACCTTTGTGCTCTCGTTAGCTGCATTCAAGGTGGTGGGAAGCTGACTGTCGTTTGCTAAATGAACTCAAGCCCAAGCCCTATTTCTTTTTTGTGTAATATGTAGGTGTATACTTTTTCAGAGAATTTTATCTTATAATCAAATGTTAGTTCCATAGTCCTTACACCCCCCCCCCCGTAATGCTGACATTGTATATAATATGGAAACATAACTGCACTTTATATCACAAAAAAAAGATGTGCTCTTTTTTAATATATTTGTTTACAGACAGTGAACTTTATCCATATAATCGTTAATTTGTACTCATATGTATATTTTAATAAAGTTGTCATATTTATGGTGGTATCTTGTTTTATTCTCCAGTTTGTAGTGGGTACTTGCCCTGTGTGCTGGGAACACTGGAGCCATTGAACCAGGGAATGATTTGGGTTGGAAGGGACCTCAAAGCCCATCCAGTTCTCCTCTGCCACAGGCAGGGACACCTCCCATGGGATGAAGTTGCTCAAAGCCCCATCCAACCTGGCTTTGAACATGTCCAGGGATGGGGCAGCCACGGCTTCTCTGGGCAACTCACAAGAAAACATTTCTTCCTAAGATCTATGCTAAATCTCCTGTTTCAGCTGAAAACTGCTCCCGCTTCTCCTCTCCTTGCATTCTATGGTTTTTACTCCATGTTTTGGGGGCCAGGACTCAGTGAGGCTGGACCAAAGGCTCTTTAGCAGCCCCCCTACAAGTGTGTGCACCCCAGTTCTTGTTGCATTGCTCCCCTCAGCAGCAAGGAACCTCCTGTGCCTATGTGAAAGCTTTGCAAGCATCGCCCCATCTCTGAAGAGACAGGAATAAAGAGGTTAGCCTCAAAATCCATGTCAAAGTAGTTTATTTCTTTTTTTTTTCGCCTTTTTTTGTTTCCCTGTCCCCCCAATCTGTGATTCCCAAAGTTCTGTACAACAGATCACCAGGTGAAGGTTAGTGAAAGCCACCTGTTTGCTTCATTTCCAAGCTAATTAGGGAAGGGAAAAAGAAAAGAAAGGAAGGCTGGCAAGAGAAATACGATCATGAGAAATGCAAAGAAGAGAGCTCAATGCCTCGAAACAAACCCTGGTGAGAACTGTACACAGGAGCATGGCCACAGCGCTGCCATCCCCCTGGAGCAGAGGCATCGTGCTCCTGGGATGCAGCACAGCAGGGACCAAGCTCAAAATATTAAACATGTACGAAACCAAACCCACCCCCCCACCACCCTGCCCCAAACAACATCGCCCCCCCTCCCCAGAAAGTCAAAGATACTCATTTACAAAGACTGACTTGTACTTCAAAAGATTTCCTGTGGAATTAAAAGCCCTCGCAGTTAAAAGTAAAATACCTAGCTGCCCTGCAAACAGTGTCTGTGAGCCAATGGGAGCTTAAGCAACGGCTTCTTCTTCCCATCGCATCTTTAAAAAGGAAAGCTGACCCAGAGCGCAGGGCTGAGGCCATTAGAGTCTCTTTGCAGCCAGTCCATCCTCCACTGCGGCTGAGCCGGCCGTCCCCGAGCCCAGCACGATGCTTTTAATCTGAATAATGCACAATCCAGGAGAAAGATGGCATTTTGTCAGCTGAACTGGGGTGTTGCGAGGTTGGAGGGGAGTCATGGAGACAGGCAGGAGAAACCAGAGCACAGAAATTCTTATACAGGCACCGCTGCAATGGGCGATTCCTCTCCACAAAGCAGTGATACAACCAGACGGCTCCTTTGCAGCATGTTTAGTGCAGAGGGACAAGCTCAACAGACTGTTCTGCGCCTGCTGCCCCACCAGCACAGCCCTGGCTTCATCCAGCGTGGATGGGGCAGAGCTGGTACCACAGCCCTGGCCAGGCTGTCTGGCTCTGGGAAACGATTCGGAGAAAAATAAAACTGTAGATGGGGCATTGCCACATTCCTGGAGGGGGAGAAAGTGTCATGGCACAAATGCATGTAGAAATGTGCATGCAGAGGGGTGGGCACATACATGGTCACGCTCTTGCTCACCCAGCCCTCAATCAGAAGTGACGTACGGCATTATGTGGAGCAGAGATGCTGATTGTTTGGAGGGGGCACCTATAGGTATTCCTCTATTCACACTTTCACTGTGTGTTACTTCCATACCCAGTTAATGCAATGGGTTTGCAACCCGCCCCTTGCCCAGCTCCATGGGGGTGTCTGTGCAGCTGCTCCAGGGGCTCCACAGACAGGCTGTGCACCCACCAGGCATCCTAACCTGAGGGGATTGTGCCCGTCACCCAGGAATAAGTGACCAACCTGAGCAGTGAGACAGCCTGGGAATAGGGTAGGACTGTGCACGCACACATGGCTGCAGCACGGAGCGGTGCAGAAGGGTGGGAAGAGCAGCCCTGCTTTGCTGTGGGACCTCGGGGTGCTGGGGGGCTGTGTGCACTAGGGCCAGGAGCAGCCAGATGGAGCATCTCCCCACAGCAGGGTGACAGGCACCCACGGACTTGCCGCATGAGCCCTTCTGCAGCCAACACTGTGCCCCATCACTTGCCTGTCATCCCCTGGCACTCGTGTTTGTTCCATATAAAAGGATGTGCAATATCAAAAATCCTCTATATAAAAAGAAAAATGCAACACAGCACTAGAAAACCTCGTGTCCCAGCTGCAACCAGCCTCTCCCTCGCACCCCTTTAGGCTGTTTTTTGTTACCCCTTTGTATTGCCATGTAGCACGTCTCTGCCTCCAGAGTATGCGGAAATACATTCAATGTTTCTTCTTCTTTCTTTTTTTAAAATACTTCCATGAATTTCAGAGAGTTCTCCCTGCCCCAAAGGCAGCCGCGAGGTGCAGCCAGCGCCTCAGACATCGGTGCTTATGCTGCGGCTGCGGGAGAAGGCTTCCCGCATGGCCGAGAGCCGGTTGGGGTTGAGCGCCTGCAGGTTGGACACGCTGACGGGCAGCTCGAGATCTTCTTGGCTCACCGTGTTGTAGCTGACGCGATCGCCGCCGTTGTGCAGCTCCTCGGGGGGCTCCTGCAGGAAGAAGGTGGGGGGCTCGTAGGGGGTGCAGCTGGGGCAGCTGGGGCGGCTCGGGGCTGGTTTCTTGCCGAAGGGGGATGAGGCGTAGAGGGACGGGCCGTTGGTCAGCACTACGTTGCGGTTGCAGTGGAGCGGCGGGATGTGGGAATGCACGGCGAAGTCGGGCTCCTCCTCATCCTCCTCGGACTCATCCTTCTTGCAGCAGTAATACTGAAACGGGATGGCCCCGCGGGGCCGGGGCTCAGCTGGCAGCCCAAACTGACCACCCCGCCAGCGAGGGGCTGCTCCGGGCATGCCAGCCCTGGAGATTTGCTAGGCAGGGGATGCTGGGCTGCCCGCAGGGTTCCCTCCCCATCGCAACATGCTTTGGGGGCTGTGTACTGCCCCCCGAGCCTTACCTGGAGCCTACAGTAGCAGAGGACGGCGATGATACAAAGTAAAATGACAGTTGCTAATATTCCACCTGTGATGACCACAGTCCCGGCTGTCATCCGCCCTCTTCTCCATTAACAGCCTGCGAAAGTGAGGGCAGGGGGTGATAGGGGGTGATGGGGGGCAGGGCAAGGCTGGCACTCGGTGATGTACGAGGCTGTAGATCCCCAAGCCCTCAGCTCAGCCCAATTTAAAGGGAGCTAGAAACCAGGAGAGCTCTGTGGGACGTGAGGGATGGGATCAGGTGCCTGTGAAAACCATCAGGGAGTCCCCATCCCCTCTAAATGCCACCTTGTTAGGTGCAGGGTGATAAAAAAACCTTCACACAGCATAGAATCATAGGATCATAGAATCACCAGGTTGGAAGAGACCCACCGGATCATCGAGTCCAACCATTCCCATCAATCACTAAACCATGTCCCTCAGCGCCTCATCCACCCGTCCCTTAAACCCCTCCAGGGAAGGTGACTCAACCCTGTCCCTGGGCAGCCTGTTCCAGTGCCCAATGACCCTTTCTGTGAAAAAATTTTTCCTAATGTTCAGCAAGTGAAAGGCTTAGTGAGCAGCAGCTCGTGGATCATACCAGGCTGCTCTACATGTGGGATGGGGTCTCAAGGGAAATAAAACCTTCTGCCTGGTGCCTGTGGCACCCAGGGCACCATCTCGTCTCCTGCCTGATGACAGAAAGATTCAGTGGTGGGAGAAGAAGCCTTGCAGTAAGGATTTCTGAGCTGTACACATTTTTCTCTGAGCCCATAATCCATTTTCCCCATGAAAACAATGTGGTATTTTAATTTGGAATAACTGGAGCTGCTAAGTGAGCCTTTAATGACCACAGGGACAGGCGTTCTCCCCTCTTGGAGCAGTAAGCTGAGCTATGGGATGTGTCCGCCTGCTGCAGGAGGCACCGAACTTCTCACCTTCACCATGGCCAAGCTGCAGCTTTAGGGGTGCTTCAGGGGCACCCCAGGATGATGCTTCTGACAGCCTCGGGAGAGCTGTTCATTCCCACCCGAGCAAACATCACAGCTGGGACCAAGCGTGCTGCACATCATGGAGATGCTGTGGCTCAGCCTGGCCCCACGGTTGCATTTTAGGGTATCAGAGCACCCTTCTCTCCTCAGAATGCCCTTAGAGGAACCTGGATGATGACACAGAACTAGTTGCAGTGGAAGGGCTTGGTTTCTTGCACCACTAGGGTCACTCAGAAGGCAGATGCTGTGCATCAAACAGCGTACAAGCCTTGCAACACCAGCAAAGGTCTTGCTCTGAGCATCCCTGCCCTGAGAGCTCACAGGAGGGTTTGAATTTCCCTCCATCCCATGCAGCATAAGACCAAGCTCTTTGCCACAGGAAGGATGCTGAGGAGCCACGTACCTGCCTGCACACACCTGCTCACAGCTACGCAGATAGAGGCACTAACACCAGCACCGCTCAGCAGCCCTTTAGTGCTGCACCCGTCAGGCTGAGAACAGGAGAAGCGACATAAATTAAGACAGAAATTGTCCCCTGACCACCTACTCTACAAGTGCTCTCACAAAGCTGGCCTCCAGCTCATGCTACGAGGTTGAAACAAAAAAGCAGCCACCCCAGCCCCAAATTACTTCAGCACCTGAGGAAAAGCAACTGTATCTGTCCGGGATTTAACTCGCTTCCAAGGAAAATAAATCTGTGGCATATTTTCAGGCTCTTAATGTCCTGCTAAAGTTGGGTAAGTGCTGAATGGATAAAGCAGTATCACATTTTATGTTGCAGCTGAGCAGCGCTGTAGGAGGGAAGCTAATTTATAACGACGTCTGAACGGCTTCTCGCACCGCGCGGCCACGGGGCAAGCGCCAGGCCAAATCCTGCCCTCATTCCTCAGGCAAAATGCTCTCAGGAGCCTCAGGGGGGGAGGAATACAGCCAGGGGAAGGGTTTGCAAAAAAATGCATTAGCAGTTTAGAGACTTTGGTTTCTGTTTAAAGAGGGATGGAGGCACTCGGAGGCAGGCTCGGGGTGCACTGGGTGCACGCACCAAGCCAGCTGGAAATTCCCATCTGTGGGTGCTTTGCTGCTCCCATTTGGAATCAACGTGATGCCACGGAACCCAGGGCAGGGGCAGGTGCAGGACCTGGCTCCAGGATAGCTGGACTCAGCCCTGCAGCCTCTCAGGGACGGGTGCTGCACCCGTCAGAGCAGATCAGCATCTCACCAAGCTCCTTGCCAGCCCCAGATGAAAGGAGACAGGCAGGACTCAGGTAGGGAGGGCTCCTCCGCTTCCCCGATGGTTAATTAAAAAGCTGCCTACCCCGGAGGGACAGCGAGGCTTGCACAAAGCCAGTATTCATTGTTTCTGTCCAGCTGTGGTCAGGCAAACACGGCATTGCAGCCACCGCTCCATCCAGACCAACACCATTTGCATTTCTTTTTTTTCTCCCTGAACATACTTGTCTGATTAAAGCTGCGTACCTGAAAGCATTAAACTCTCCAGCGTGCAAAGGGGGAGGAAAGCAGAGCGTGTGGAGGCCCATAAGCAGAACAATTCCTGTCTAGACCTCTTTTTTTACATTTGTTCCTAATTTCACGCTCCACAGGCTCCCAGATTCATATATTTAGTAATAAATATCCTGGTAAAAGGAAGTGCTTTGCAGCTCCACTGTGGTCTTGTAGAAAGTATGCAGGAGCCTTGGTATTAGGAACGCAGGCACTGAGAGATGCGGTCCCAGCAGACACTCGCTTGGCTCCTTCCTCGCCCTTCAGTAACGTTAGGAGCCCTCCAGCTACCGAGGATGCCTGAACACCCCCAGCCCCTCTGCCCCATCCAAATCCAGCCTCCAGCACGTCCCCCATCACTGCCAGACAGCAGGGAAGGGGCTGTGGGGGGATGTTAACTCTGCACAGGCTGTTTATCCCAGACCCAGGAGCCCTTTAGTGTAGGGAAATGGTCCCCAGTGCCGCAGGGTGACTGGGGATGGCAGCTCTTGAAGTTCCTGAGGGCAGACAGGAGCTCGGGTGCAATGTTCCCCCCTTCCCAGGCATCCTGCTTTACATTCCCAAAGAGCAAAGGACAGGTTGAGCCGTGACAAACCAAAGAAAGACACTTCACTGTATGGTCACTACAAGCTGCTCTTGGGTGAGCTTTGGTTCCTGCTCCCGCATCTATTGCTGCAGCTGCTGTGGCACCATCCCTGCAGCATCTGGGGTGGGAGAAAATGGCCTTCTCTGCTCTTCACAGCCTAGCAAAGACACAAGCAGAGCTCCCACAGGCTCCAGTCTCAGCCTGGTGACTTCCCTTGCTGACACCACCTTGTCATCACGAAGAATGGGTTGGTGCAGAATTGCACTGAACAATGCAGAAAGGAGAGTGGGGGAGGATGAGAAACCACCCCAAGTCACCCTCTCCAGCATCCCGACCTCGGCCCCTGGAGCACTGAAGTGCCCAGTGTGGGGAGCGGCTGCTCACAGCTGCATCTCACTCCTGGGCTGGCTCTGCAGCCAGTGCCTCTCGGGACCCTGTGTAGGCGGAAGGCTTCAGAGCAGCCAGGGGGGAGCTGAGCTCAGCCCATCCCAAGGCTCCAGCTAACACCCGGCTAACCGCAGCTCCAAACTGCTGAGCTCCAGGTCCAGGTGCTGCTGTACTCACGCCACGGCTGCTCATGTGCACTGGCCTGACGCTGCCTCCCAAAGCTACGGGAGAAGGAGACCCAGGGACTGCTAAGTCAACCACTCCAAGGTTTCCTTAAGAGAAGTGCCTGGTTAAGTCAGCTTTTAGGATTTGCAGGTGTTAAGAACAATCCTCAGGCCAGACTTTGAAATAAATGGGGCTCCTGCCCTTCCCATCCCCAGGGCACACAATCACATCCCTTTGCTGAAAGTGCAAAAAGGGAGTGCTGGTCCCACTGACACTGTGCCTGCACAAGGAGACTGTGTCTTACCTTGCGAAGGGCTGTAGCCCCAGCTTGTCCTGCTGTGAAGCTACCTGTGTCCCCCAGCAGCCCTGGGGTCTGCTTCATCTGCAGCCAGAAGCAGCACAAGGAAGATGGGAATTTCTCTTATTCACATGACTCCAGAAGCCAGAGATTTAGACAAAATAGCCAAACTAGGTATAAAATAACAACATGCAGCACGGACATGGTTGCTGGCAGGATTGCTCATGCCTGCTACCCAGCACTGGAGCAGACAGGAGCTAAGACCCCACCATAATAAACACACGGGAATAAATGCACAGAAACACCCCATGCTCAAGAGACATGGCTCAAACCTTCTGTCCGAAACCTCTGGCCCTCATCCTAGCCCTTCTGCTGAGCACAACGGTGGTCTCGTTTGTGGAGGTGAGTGGGGATCAGCTCTGCCCTGCAATTCCAAGGGGCCAAGAATGGAAAAGGTTAGAATAAAGGGAAAAAAAAACACCCCACCCTTCCCAGGGAGCAGAGGAGGCCAGCACTGTGTCCTGAAGTAACACCATCCTGCCTTGTCTTGGCTCTGCTTTCCACAAGCACATCCCTGGCCGTGCTGTGTGCTTGGCCAAGTTGTTTCTGTGCCGAGTCCTGCTGCCGTGCGTGGGTGTCCTCCCACACCCAGGAAGGGCCTGTGAGAGGGGAGCAACCCTGCACGCCAGCACAGCCCACCCCGGGCAAGGTCCTTCCTCCAAGCATCACAAGCGACGGCCGGTGATGGGTCAGCTTGTTTGGGGGGCTCTGGGGAGAAGACCCAAGGGAGGGACCTCATCAGGGTGATGTTCAGGTTGGGAAGATTAAAATCTATGTGGAAACTGGGAGTTGAGCAGCTGTGTAAGGAGGAAGGATGAGTCTGACCCTCTGATGGGGAGGGTCACAAGCTCAGTTGGTCTTATTCTAGGTGGGTGATCCAGCCATTCCCAGCTCATCCACGCACAACAAACCCTGATGCCAATGCTTCTGACCAAATCATACTTCAGAAGAAAGGAAAAGAGCTCAGCAAGAGGAAATGGGAGAGCATGCAAGTGATGCCAGTTGATTGAGATGTCCCTTCCCTGAGCGGATAGGTCTTGCTGCTGCTTTCCACCCTGGATCTGAGTGCAGGCAGCATTCAGGACCCAGGATCTTGGCTCACAGTAACAAGATAACACACTAATAAATCGGCTGGGGCAGAGGAGACTGGATTTCAGTGATGCTGCAAAGTTTCAGGGCGAGCCTGGCTTACACTCCCATTTCACCCCTGGTGCTACACGAGTGCCATGGCTCTGCCTAAGGCTAAACCCTGGAGAGCATCAGCGAGAAGGAAAGCCACTGCCCAGCCAGCAGCCACCAGCTCAGGAGGTGAGAAAGCAGCAAATAAGTTAGAAGCCAAAAACAGTTTGGTGGCAAATACAGCCTTATTTCTGCATTTCTCCCAGTTCCTGTAATCCTACCCAGTCAATGAATAAGAGCCGGGCTGCTAGGAACGGCCGGGCAGCGAGCCAGCAGAAGACTTTGCATTTACGGAGCCAGCGGACAGGGCAGCTGCCAGAAACACAGGCGGAGAACGTGGCTTTCCATACGAACAACACTTAGAGCAGAAGGCCCGCATCACTTTGGTTTGCTTTCTCTCTCTCCTCCTCCTGACGGCAGCACTCCTGGCCCGGGGGCTGACGCTCTGCAGAGGCAGCAAGGATTTGGACAGCCAGGCTGGACTGGGGGTGGGTAGAGGAAAGGGCACACGGGGGCTCAGTGCCTGCAGACCCATCACTTTGACAAGCCCATCTGAACGCTCCTCAACACACAGACAAGACGAGACGTGTCTCATCAATCAATGCTCCCCTGCCTCAGCACAAGCTTTTTCCATGTGGAACCGCTCTGCATATCTCCAGGCGCCCCATGCATACTCCAATTTTCTTTTGAACCTGAGCAGAGGGTACTTAACTCCCTGCTGCCCCGTCTTTGGAGAGTGCTACTCACAATTTCCCAGGCTAATCCACAATGGATGGGTCCTCCTGGGTGCCGGAGATGGCTTCGAAGTCCCAGCAGCCCCATCCTCCCATCCACACCTGTTGGGACCTCACTTGCCTTTCATCTCTGTGCAGAAATCAGCTCTTTGCAGAGCAGCTCCTGCATTTGGGAGGTGCTTTCCCTGCTCTGATAATGGGGGTTTGCACCACTAGAGATAGTGGAATAAGAAGGATTTTTGGAACCGAGTCTATGGCACATCAGAGAGGGCTCCACAGCCTGGGAGATGCAGCCAAGTTCCAGTCAGCTGTGGCAAGTCTGCTGCTGTGGGCTTTTAAAACAGTAAATCAGAACAGGGAGCACAACGTTTCATGCCTCCACGGCTCCTTCTGGTGGCCTTCAAGCCGTTACCTGGTTTGAAATCAATTACAGAGGTCACCAATACCCTTACAGATGTATCTCACAGCCCACTGCTCAGCCTCGCCTGCAGTGACCCCCGCGATCTAACGCACCCCCAGCCCTCCTGCCCCCTGCGACAGACCCCGATACTTCAGCTCCCACTGATGTCCAGAGCAGAAACAACTCATTTCAAAGGCAATCTATGCACAGTGCCTATTAAATTATTCAGCAGATAGGACATTGCTGGAATAGCGCTGAGCTCTGCAGAACAGGATCCTGGCCACCTCCAGGCTCCCGCGCTGCGCAGCCCGGGCAGGGCTGGGACCAGGGCTCACAGAGAGCTTGGGAATGGCCGAGGGCAGGACAACACCACGGGCACGGAAAAGGGAAGAAAGCGGAGTGTGAGAGAGCTTGCTCTGTCTGCAGGCATTGGCTTGGTCCTCCCCCGTGTTGGTTTTTAGCAGTACGAGTTAAGCCTGGGGATGCGTCAGGCTGATACGGGGATGCATCCCCCATATTTGCATCAACGAAAAACCACGATAAACTCCTCCAGAGGACTGAAGAGACCCAAGGACTGTTCCTTTCCTCTCTGCCTACTCTCACCTCAGCCCTTTACAGCCACAAAGGCTCCCAGAGCACTGTCTGAGATGGGGAACGGGGACCATCAACTGTCACAGCAACCTGCTCCTTCTGTCTGCTCCTGTTATCATCCCAAACAATTCAAGAGCATGATGTGCTCTGTTAAATACCGTGCAGCAGCCCAAAAGCTTACAGAAAAAGCACTGCTTTTCTTATAAGTTGCATAAACTTTTTCCATATGCTGAATTTACACTGTAAATGTATCGTCACAGGCATCCCTGCTAGTGGCAGCACTGCACTGAGAGCAGCTCATCAGCAAGGAAACCCAGCAAAGGAGGCCCAGGCTGTTCAGGAGATGCATCACACAGCAACAGCCACTCTGAATTTTGGGCTTTCCTAAAGCTTAAAGAAGCAGAAGTCCACGGCACAATTAGGGATCGCCTCCAACCAATTACAATTATCAGTTTTTAAAGCAGAGACCGGCGCTTAGTGAGCTGTCTGAATTGCCAGCACACTTAAGCCGGCTGCCTTCAAAGCGCATCGATCGAGGGTTTGCCTGCCCCAGCAGCGTGCGAGAGGGAATATGTGCTCTGCGATAATGAGGCAATAATGTCATTTAATACAACCAAATCACGCCTAATGAAAAATAATATTTGCACAGCTCATCAAAGCGGCGTTGAGGCTTACAAAGCACAACTCCGGGCATGAATTTAAATGACTGCGAATGCTAAACGGAGCACAGCAGAACCACTGGGGAAGGACAGGAGAAAGCATTGAATCACCTGGACAGTGTGTGCGCTGCCCTTGGGAACATCCCCTCCAAGCGTCCCCGGAGCAAACCAAAGGCGCTGCTATCTCCGTCCCAAAAGGACTAAGGAAGGTGTCAGCACTGCCTGGAACAAAGCAGGGTATGTTTACCCTACTCTGCCCCTCTGACTCTTTGTAAAACTGCACAGACCACGTCCTAAAGGGCATTGATCGGGATGCTATCAGGATCAACGGCTCGGTGCTGCACGGCGGTGCATCAGCTGCACACCAGCCCTACGCTGGCATCAGCCCACGAGGCATAAACCCAAACCCCAGGCCCAAGGAAGGAACTGGTGCAGATATAATGCACTCACCTCCAAGTACGACCCCATGCATGGTGAGCTGCCACAGCAGGGTTCAGGGCCAGCCTGTCCCTGCCAGGATTTGAGAGCTGCTGTTAAATCAGAGAGTTTTACCCTCCCCAATCCCACCTTTCACTGCCCAAACAATAACACCCGGCTTAAGTACCGGGAATTATTTTCATACATCAGCTGGAAAGCAGGCCATAATCCCAAACACACATAAGCAGCCTAAACTCCTTCAAAAAGAAGAAAAAAAAAAGAAAAAAGAAAGAAAGACAAGCTGTTTTTCCACCCTGCATCATTTAATCGCCTCTTGAGTTACAGTTTAGTCAGCCTGAGATATTAGCATCAGAGAGAGCAGGTTTTGGTATTAGCAGCTTGAGATAAGCTACTGCAATCACTGCTGAGTGGGAAATAAGTCAGAGGGTAGGGAGCACCCACCCATTCCAAAGAGTTATCCTAGAAGTGCAGTTTTGCAGGCTGGAAATGTCAGAGAATCATGGAATTATTTGGGTCAGAAGGAACCTTAAAGCCCATCCAGTTCCAACCCCACTGCCATGGACAAGGACACCTCCCACAGGTTGCTCCAACCTGGCCTGGAACACCCCCAGGGATGGAGCACCCATGAACTCCCTGGCCAGGGCCACCCCACCCTCACAGGAAAACATTTCTTTCTCATATCTCACCTAAATCTCCCCTCTTTCAGCTTCAAACTGTTCCCCTTCATCCTATCCCCTATCAAGAGTCCCTCCCCAGCTTTCCTTTCGGTCCCCTTTCATTACTGGAAGCTGCTATAAGGTCTCCCCACGTCCCCTGGCCGACCTGAAAAGCATGGGTTAGCTTACCGAGAAATAACAATAAATTTTGCTCTGATCAGTACTTTTTCCTACCCAGTTCACTGAGCAGGCATCGCTCTCTCTCCATCAGCATCCTGCAGAAGCGAGCACTGCAGCCCCCAGCAAAGCAGAGCCTGCTGGAGTGCCAGGGGGAAGATGAAAAGGCCCTAATTGCCAGAGAATGCTGCTGAAATGATGCATCAAAAGTGGAAAAAAGCAAAGGTATCCTTCTGAAAGAGCAGCTCTTGCCAGAATTGCTCCATTCACCTGGCTCTTGAAAGCTTTTCAGGCTAAAAAACAGCCACTGGTGCCCCAAGAGCCCATCTAAGCCAGGGGAGCTCCATGGGACTCGGTGCCTTACTCCAACAGCTCACAAAACTTTTACTGCTGTCACATCTCCCAGCAAATGCCTGGAGAACAGGGTTTTGTTGCTCAGACACGGCTGCTGGGGCATGCAGAAGCGAAGAGACTTGTACAGACTCTCCAGCTGAGCTCTCAGCAGATTACAACCCTGGCTGGGAGCTGGAGCTGCCTCTCGACCCCAGGGAAACCAACCCTGCAGCTAGGATGGGTCTGGCATTCCCAACCACCACAGTGCTGGGTCAATGCTCTAATGAGCGAGGGACACTGTGCAGAGGCAGAAGGTGGTCTTGGTACACTCTGATGGCCAGGCAAAGCAGCAGGGACAGCAGCTCGCACGGTGGCCCTCTCAGCAGTGGCTGCTTTAGCTCCAGGGGTTTGTTGGCTGTGCAGAGGCATCTTCACGGAACCGCATTCTTATGGGAGGACATTGCAGCAACTGGCCTGGAGGAGATGGATTGAGTCAGCCCTGCTGGGATTCAGCCCTGTGCTATTAAAATCACTCCATGTTTCAAAGCCTGTGTTTGTACCTTTTAGCTTTTGCCTTAGGCAGACACAAAGCCAGGCAGACCCTTGCACAGCGCTGTGAAGAGCAGCAGCCAGCAAACAGTCCCAGCTGCACATTCAGCCTTTGTGCAACATCTGAGCTAAAGCCTTCATTCAACTCAGCACCTCTGGCCCCTGCTCCTCTCTGGCTCTGGCAAGTGGAGCAGTCCCATGCCCAAGAGGGAAGGCACTGCTATGCCAATACCCATTTTACAGACAGGGAAACTAAGCCCTGGCATGGTTAAAGTTCTGCTTTTGAAGCTACGTTGCTGGAAGTCTCCCAAATATCAGCCCATTTCCAGACTAAGGTGCCTTCCTCCAGACCAGGCACCGGGTAAGCAGTGAGCTGGGGTCAGCTCTGCTCTCCTTCCAACCCCCTGCACCGATGGCTGGGAAGGATGAGTCCCCATATCTGACCCGGTGGCCCCTGCAGATGTCCTGAGACACTGATGAACCATCAGTCCTGAAACACAGATGAGCCATTGATCAGGAGCTGGGGAAGGAAGGACACGTACAGTGTACATTTCCAGTAAGCAGTAAATCCAACAGCTTTGCATTTCCAAGAGGTATGAAGACAGCTCCGTGGGACAGGAAGATCCTCAGCAGATTAAAGTCTTTGTGAGCTGCACAACTCCCTCTCATTTGCTCTGGGATTCACAGATCCCGACTAGGGTGGAGGCAGCAGGGAGCACCATCTCCTTATTAAATAAATGCAGCAAGCTGAGAGCTCCAGGGACCAGCCCAGGTGAATCCCTGGCTGCTGGCTGGGACTGACCACCCAGCATCTCCCAAGATGAGCCCTCAGGACTGCCTGAACAACCACTCAGGCACCAGCAGCCCAACCTGGGATCTCCAAAGAGATATACATTACTGCCTTCAAAAAAAAAAATAAAAGGATAGGGAGTTTCCATAGCTACAGCTTTACATCGCTCTGGCAAAGGCTCAGGTTCAGCCCATGTAACAAGAAGCAAGCAGAGTGTTTTTCCCACTCCAGCCCAGCAAGGTAGCATGGTGCATGAATAAAGAAGTGAAGAGAAGCGAGCTCAGTGATTCTGAAAACAACACTCAGATGTTAAGGACTGACGTGTGAGGCTGCCTCCAGCACGATGCTCCCTGCCCTGCCTGACCCATCGCTTGTACGGAGCACGAGCTGCATTTGTGTTTGCAGATGTGGAGGGAAGGAGCCCTCACATTCCCCTTCTCATCAGCGCGGCTTGTGAAAAACACAGCTCCATGCAGCCTGTTGTGGTCAGAGGCAAAAACCTGCTTCATTTGAATCACTGTCTGCATGGTGCTCCCAGGGCTGGACTTCCAGAGAGACACAGGGCCAGCACAAGCAGGGAATCTGCAGAGATTCAGTGCTGCTGCCAATGCAGAATCACCATCCACACAACATGGGGACGTGGGGCTTGCCTTGCTTCATATCTGTGTGTTGTACAAGAGAACATCATGCACTTCAGGCTGGTGCCAGCACCACGGCTCATGGGGAAGGACACACGCATTCGCTAACTGCTCTGATCATGAACAAGAGGGTAACAGGCTTCCTCATTGCTTGTGGCCAGCAGTTTTCCTACACGCAGTAAAATCTCCTTATGTTATCCTTTTTAATAAGGATTTATCATTGCTGCATCAGGGGAATTAATAAAGACCTGTCTGAGAGGGTAATTTTCAGATTCTTGGCAACTTGCACTGAACCGGTTCCAGCAAATTTTCCTTTTGGTCCTCACCTTAATTCTTTTACAGCTTTTCCTGGGAGATGGGAGTGGGGGAGATTTAACTCAGACGAAAAAGAAACCCCACAACTACAAAATGATAAGCAAAAAAAAGCAGAGAAGATGAAGCAATTCACACAGCTCAGCTCAAAACCATCATTAGGCCAATAAAGATACAGAAAAACCTTCACATAAATAGCTCTACTCAAAACCATGTGGGCTTAATAGAGCTGCTGGGATCAAATGTTTGAAATATCGACTGTTCCCAGGGACAGCATCTTTCAGAAATCAAAACACATGATGGATCTTTTTGCCTCGCGTCAGCATTAGGACGATGCAACCCCTGCCTTTGAAACGACTCCTTGATGCTAGAGAGGCCCTTTGAGAGCAATGCAGTGATTTGTGCTCCCCACACGCTCACTCTCCCACCTTCTCACTATCCCCAGGAGCCAAAGCAATGCAAGTGGTAGCACTAGACAGCATGGGAGACCGAGGCTGGGGAGGCTGGGAGGGCAGGGTGCTCCCACCGCTTCTGCTGGTGTTTGATGCCCGCACGTGTCAGGCTCTGCACTCCCCAGCTCCTCGTGCTTGCAGTAGATCAGTGCCAGTATCTTCCCGAGCAGACTGCAGTTTCTGCTTTCCTTGCTTAACTGATGCCTGACTTGCGGCACCTCAAAGGACTAGAAAATGCCAAGCATCTTCTCTTTGAAAGCCACGCATTATACCCACGCTCCAAATCACTCCCGACTGTTAGAGCTCTTCCTCGGCCGTGCTAAAGGGCAGGCTGGCTGGGGTACCAGCAGCAGCCGTGCTTGCTGTGGGATGGTCTGTGCTCCCCGCAGCC
This sequence comes from Phaenicophaeus curvirostris, assembly GCF_032191515.1. Lineage (NCBI taxonomy): Eukaryota > Metazoa > Chordata > Aves > Cuculiformes > Cuculidae > Phaenicophaeus > Phaenicophaeus curvirostris. The sequence goes on from NC_091411.1 coordinate 9,184,600, forward strand.
CCACGGAGGTCAGAGCATGCAGGTCCCTAGGGATGTGCATGTAGAAATGCCTCCATCCATCCTGGAAAGCAGGAAGAGACTCACATGCCAGCTCTGCCCGACTCCACAAATCCCAGCTGGATGTCCCCTCTCTTCACCTACACAGGGAGCTCACTTCACTTGAACACTTTTGCTTGAACTGTTTGGGAAGTAGGTACGTTACAGCATTAAATAACACTTTCTGCCCCAGTGCTAACCTTGCAGTCATGATAACCAAAGTAGCAAAACCTTTCACTGAACCTACACCGACGTCTGAGGTCTCCAGGCATCACCCTGGCCATGCTGATGCTGTAGTACCACAACAAACACCTCATTAACCACCTGCCTCAACGGTCAATCATACAGAAACCTGCTCAACAGATAAGTTTAAGTCTTAAAAACCCAGACCTGCAAATGTGAGCATCTTCATTGTGCCTGGTTAGCAGACCAGAGCCCATTGAAATGAAGGTGTCTAACTTGCAATGGAGCTCAGCCCACAGGAGATGCCCCTCACAAGGTTAACAAACCACAGGTTTCCTCTGGGAACTGTAAATACACTCATTCAAGTCACAGACCTGTTTAACAAAACACCCTGCAACCTGCCTGCCACCGCGCCTGGGCTTGACAGCAGGGAGACCGAGCAGCATGTGGGAACCCAAGAACTTCTGCTGTGGTCACAGGATGTTTCAGTTCTATAACATTTATAAAGGTCTCCAGAAAACAAGTAAGATCAGTGCCTGGTTTCTCAGAAACTGGTATCACAGCCTTGTGTTTTCTATAACCTATGCTGTTTTATTTAAAAATACAATAAAAACAAAGATGCGGTGCCAGAAACACAAAGGAAAATAGATGCAACCAAGAAAACCCCATTTTCTGTGGGCTGAATCTGCTCCCACGAGCTGCTGTGAGAAGCAGGAATAACTCCTGAGAAGTCAGCAATGCTAAACTGTTGCAAGTAATGAAAAACAAGCTGGAACTGTCTAATATTAATTGCATATATATCATACTTGTCTTTATCTCAGGGGGATGTGCCTGCCCATGGGATGCCACAAGCAGTGATGGCCAGAGGGGATACCTGCAGGCCACCCCTGCAAAGAGCAGCCAGGAACATCCCAGAAACGAAGACGCAGCAGCCTCTGCGGTGAAATCCCGGCTGCAGCTCAGCCAGCCCTGCTCTGTGATGCCCTGCACAGCCCTCCAGCACTTCATGCAGCCCAGCATTCCGCACAGGGGTGTCGTGATCCTGAGATGTCGAAGTCCCTGGAAGCTGCTGCCCGAGCTGGAGCAAGCTCAGCAGTGCCAGCACCCAGCTCTGCGGATCAGAGCTGCCCTTCTCCAGGTGTGGTTCAGCTCTTTCAGTAAGAAAGTGGCTTTGGTGACAGCTGGAAGGGTTTGAGAACCACGTTTTGAGTGCCTTAATGCATTTGGGTGGGCATGCTCTTGGCAGAGCTGTGGCCACCGGCAGCCGCAGAACCACGCAGCTTTTTGCCTGTCCCTCTTTGCACAGGGAATGGCACCTCAAAGGAAACCCGTGGGGCAGATATAAGTTTGAATTCCCTCCTTTGTGTAATATAACAATAAAACCACAAAATTCTCCCAAGAGCAAATCCAGATCAATGCTTATTATCCATCCCCTCCCAACTCCACTCCCACTCTTGCAGCATGGCTATTTTTCCCCAGATCCCACCACTAATCTATCCAGGGCTTAGCTACCCAGCAGGCGACTCCAATCAAACCAAGACACCTCCTTTTCCTTCCACATGAGCGCCTTATAAATTACATCCCTGTAAATCCCTACTCACACTGGCTCGCAGAGGAGACAGGGAGAGATCCGCAACAGCGAGGCCATACGTTTCCCAGGCCATCCTCCCCGCCAGGACACCGCAGCACATGCTGAAAACTCAGCCTCTGACGGTCTCCATACTCTATTTTCTCCCCAGGGGAGGAAGTTTAACTTGGATTGCCACAAAAGGCATCATATCTTGCTCTGTAACTCATACATGTTGTGTTAACTGAAGAGTGACAGCACGCATAGAGGATGCAAGGGTGGGAAACCAGGAGGAAGAATGAGCATCCTTGCCTGCAGGGGCAATGCAGGCAGACACCCCTTAGGAAGAGCCTCCCTGCAGTGCAGAAGCTGTAATCTAGCTAGGAAGGCAGGCAACAGACAAAGGAAAGAGTTAATACTTTGCCACAGCTCAGGCAGGAAGACCCATGACAGGTCTTAAAACAAATCAACACTGAGAGCAAACGCAACCCAGATGTAAACCACCCAGCAAAGCCCAAACACCCTCCACTTACTGAGGAAGCAAAGTCGGGCTTCGGCACAGCCACTCTGTACAGAGATTGCACTATCCCTGCCAGTTACCTCAGAAAATACTGTATTATTTCTTAGGGAAGAAAAAAAAAAACCCAAACAATGCAGAGGAGTAAAGACGGAATATTGGTTCTAAAAATGAGCAGAGCTATTTGCAGGTAAGTTCTTTTTCTCACAGGAAATGGTGCCTGTAAGTGGATGTTTTAGCAGAGCTGTGATTTGCACACTGTAACGCAGCTGCTTTGGGACTTGTCTGACACTTGCTGCGAACTCCCTCTGTCTCCAGGCACGCTCCCGCATCATCACAGCAAATACCCGCTTCAATGGAGCCCAGGGATCATCTTCTACAACAAAGTCCAAGACATCTCTCTGCTATGATCAGTGCTGGTTTACAAGCCTTTGAACCTCAAGACATTTTGATCTGCTTCAGCTGAATTGACCTAAGGCTGTGAAGAGGTCAAGGAGATGATGGCTTCTGAATCTGTCACAAGGCTGTGGTGGTCCCCAGAGGGTTTCGAAGCAGCTACATCACCCAGCATCTGGGCATTTATCTCCCCCAGGCAGCTAGTTTCCTTTCATTAATGCTGATGTGTTTTCCCCCATAACCTCAAACAGTCCAAAACTCTCAGTGAGTGAAGAGACAACCTGGCTTTGTCTGATGCCAGTGCTGCTGGTCATGGTATCACAGACTCATAGAATTATTAAGGTTGCAAAGGACCTCTAAGCTCATTAAGTCCAACCGTTAGACAACCACCACCATGCCTACTAAACCATGTCCCAAAGCACCACATCGAACCACATCTCGAAGTGCCAGGTCCGAGCGCAACAGGCAGTGCGACAAGAAGCCACTTTTGTCCGTTATGGCCCAGCCTAGATTTTCAGGCAGCTGAGAGACAAGGGACTGCTCTGCACAGGAAAACATGAAGCCACAAAGGACTTTTTCTCCCAGTTTGCTAAGTCCCTTCCAGCAGAAAGCTAGGATATTCCAGCTGTGTGGCATTCCTACTGCCGGCAATTCCCCCAGTATAAAGAGCTTATGAGCTTCTGCGGCTCAGACCCTTTGATGAACTTGTACCTAGAGAAAAGCCACAGTGTGGGCTCAAAGCCACACCTCAAGCTGGCAGTGAGGAGGGTTTCATCCCCCATCTAGCAAGAAGATCATCTCCTTCACTCCCTGGGCAAGAGAGGCCAAGCAGCGCAGCCTTGGAAGAACTGGACTTCAGCGGAAATCTAAAAAAAAAACCCCAAACCTACAAGCTTTTTTCACCAGAGCCTGCTTTTTAGTCTGCAGCTTCTGATACTTACCTCAACACCTAAGTTTTTGTATTCGGTATCTCAGCAACTGACCCTCAGGAGGGCAGGGCTGGGGCACCAGCAGGTGAACAGAAGGGAGAAGGTAGATAGGGACCTTCAGGCTGGGCTGTGTAGGCTCTTAACAGCTCCGAACTACAGCTCTTTGTTGGCACCCGCTGCCAGGGATCCTCTGCAGCACTGACACAGCCTCACGGCAGCACCAGATGAGGCAGAGAAGGGCTGGAGCCAGTGCTCGGGACTGGATGGTCCCACTGTGGGCACAGGGCTCCGGGACTCCATGGGCACCCCTCGATGTTTCTCCCCACTATCTCCCTCTGAGAGAAAACCACTGCCAAACCAGATAGACGTGAGAAGTTGTGACATGGTTTTCTCCCCATCACAGCTCTTGAAGGGGCATGAAATGAATGGTGAGAATTAATTCTCTTTGCTCTGGGGCCAAGGTGAGAAGCTAGGAGTGATTTCTGGCAGGAGGGCATGCAGAGGTATGGTTGATGTGAGCGACAGCAAAGTCGCATCTCTCCCCTTCTGCCACGTGTAAGCAGCATCCTTGTCACCTGGGGGAGGGAAGGGGATGAAGGCTGGCACTTTGCTTCTGCCAGAAATTTACTCGCCCTTCTCTTTCTTTTATTTTTTTTTTTTATATTAAGGAAGCTATTAACTGAATGGGAACACAATGAATAGAGATGTGGGCTGCAGTGTCCCCTACAGCGGCCTCGCTGAGTCCTCCAAGTGCTGGCAGCCCTTGCCAGCCCCCCTCTCTCTGCAGAGCCTCCCGCCCTCCTCTCAGGTGCTCAGAGGCAGTTGTTTTACCCACTGCTAATGACATTTATTTTCTTTTCAAGGCTGCGGGGAAGACTCCTTCTCTCTCCCTCCCCGCTGATGTGAAGCCTGCTGCACTTTTATGCTGATCTGAGAGGGGTTTTTTTGCTGTTGAACTGCTGGTGGTCTCCCCTTCATTCCCCATCTGTGCCCTCCAACCTGTTCTTTCCACAGCCAGACGCACACTTCCCAGGCTTCATTGAAAGAGCACTGAGGTAAAGAGAAAAACTCAAGTTTTCAGGTTGCATCAGGTCCTTGGCTTGGCAAGGATGGACCAAGACTTGCTTTGGGGTTTCTGAGAACTTGCTTCTAAAATGTCCTTCAGAAAAAGGCAATTATCACAGTGCCATTAAGGCTTTCCCCATTTCACGGACAGATAACTCGCTAGGAGTCTCTTGAAATAACCTTTAAACAATAGATCCTGTCTTGTTTACTGAATGTTTCCAAACTCAACAGTAATGCATCCAGATGTCAGCCGTGTCTACTGTAGGCCTAACTATTTCTGGAAACACACCAAGGGCAAATTGCTTGGATAATGTCAGACATTGTTGCAGAGAACATGACAAGTTTCTATCTCTTTGATAAAAGCTGTGGATTAGAGAGATGTTTCCCAGGGCAGCAGAGCTGCGTGCACCTTCAACTCAGCCCCAGGTGGGAGCTGCATCCCTCCCTGTAGCTCATCGGCAGGAATAAGCGGCGTGAGCTTTCCAGCTGGGGAGAAGAAAATCAGCGTTGCTCTCAAGGAAAGCTCGGCAAGCTCACCCACTGCCATGCTGGGTGGTGTGTCACTGCGGGTGGCTTTTGTCCTGGGGCTAAGAGATTGGGAGAGAAGCACTGGAGACAGCGAGGAGGCGCTCATGGCCACGCCAGCTTGAGGAAGACTTCTTGGCCTGTCTTGTGTTATTATTCTGAATGAAGCTGAATGCCAGCTCTGACCCATCACGGGTGTTTCAATGAGCATGACAAGCCCCTGAAGTAAGAGGGTAAACAAAACTCTCCCAGCTCCTGACTCATATCTTGTCTCCACTCCATGGCCCGCCAAGAGGAGCACCAGCACAACACCAGCATCTCCCAACAGCATTCCAGGCTGCGGCTTACACTGCTGCTCCCCCAACTCCAGTGAGAAATCCATCCTCCCAGCTACGAAGGATAGGGGAAAATAATCAGTGTTTAGCTTTTGGCTTGAACCAGCTTCACTCCCACCCCCTCCTCTTCTGCCTCTGGCACAGGCACCTTGAGAACCACACAATCCATAGCAGCCAGGTCTTCTCTCTGGTGCCCTGAACTGCTGTTAATGGGTCATGGCTGCTATTAAGCTTTCCAGCAAAGAATGGGTCTAAAGCTGTTTCAAAATGTCACGATGACTTTTAATTTTATTCCTCAACCTTCCAGCCGACCTCTGCCCAGCGCTGTTTCTGAGGGGACTGCAGGGCTCACAGGTTTCTGAGGTCCCAGCCTTGTCCAGACTGGCCTCGGCTGTGATCTGAATTGGCTGGAAGGTCTGAAGAGGGTCAGAGTCCATCAACCAACATATCTGTCACCCTTCTGCCAATCTGCGGTGCTGGGACATACGCTTTTTTATTTTTTTCTCAGGCAAAGGGTGAACCAATCCTGCCTGCTGTACTAAATTAGATCATGAGGAGAGAAGGAGATAACAGACGACAACACAGGAAGAAGTGTAAATTAGAATGGGAACGAGCTGCAAGTTCAACCCCAACACCTGCCACCTCTCCTCCATCCCTTCCATGCTCTTCTTCAATGAGTTGCATCACAAGCCACGGCTGCGGGAGCCCTGCCAGAAACAAGCACCTCTTCACTGGCCACGTCCTTATCCATATCCATGACAACCCAACAACCAGGTATCAGAGCACAGTGAGTGAGAAGGTACCGAGTTATCCCCATTCCTTACACCAGTGCTAACACAGATAGGCACTGTGCAGCCAAACGAAAAGCTCTGAGTTACATAAACACCTTACAGCTCGGCCAGCTGCAAAACCTCCCACTGACCCACAAGCTGGGAACAGAGGACGTGCCCAAGGGTCAGTGGCACAGACTTCTTCAGCCTGCAAGGGTGCAGCTGAGCTCTCTGGGCTGCAGATAAATGCCCAAGGCATTAAATAACTTCACCTCTTTCTACCTGGCCTTCATCAAAACTTTTGAAGAGCCTAAAGAGGGTACTTGGGTCTGGTTAAGGTGTCGGCAGGTGTTCTTCAGCTTTTGGAACACCTTTAGATAGACTTGGGTCAATATGCCACTGACCACGAGTGGGTCCTCTGTCCCTTAGCCTCTTCTGAACATGTTCTCCTTAGATTGCAAAGCTCATGAGACAAAACCTTCAGGCTTGGCCCATGTGTCGCCTGCACGAGGGTTTGGGGACTGCTGCAGTCACAATGGAAAAGGATTAGGAGGGGATGCGACAGCTAGACTGACCTACCAGGCTTTGCTGGAAATCAAAGATAAAAACAGCGGAGATACAGCCAGTAACCAAGGCACTGGTAACGTTCTGCAACTCTTTTGTGCTCAGGTAGGCACAGGTATATAGAACTGCCTGTATTTGTAATCTGTGTTCACTGACAAGAGAGCAGAAAGGAACAAATGCTGTTTCCTTCCTTTTCCCTCACATCCCCGCATCTTTCATAAATGAGAACCAATGTACCGAGGGGGGATAAATCAACATCAGTCACTTTGCGGGGGATTTTGTTGAAGTTCTTTATATCTACCGAGCATCCCGCACTGTTCCCAAAGAGGTCCTGTCATCATTATCCACAGAAATCCTGACACGCAGAGGAAGGAAGTTACATTTCTAATTACAGCTGAACGATCTTTAAGGTGTTTGAAATCCCTCTTCACCAACTGACAGCCGTAATGCATCTTTCTGCTCATTTCAGACAAGACGAAAACCAACCACAAAAGGCTGCGAACAACCTCCCATGATTCACACACCATCGCAGCGGGGCAAAAGCCTAAATACAGGTATGCGGATAGTTCAGGCACTCAGTTCATGCACAATTTACGTCAACTATTTTCCCGTAACAGCACTATAATTTAGATGCTTACTCAGTGAAGACAAGATAGAAAGACTAAAAGAACCCATCATTCTGGGTACTCTTGCTCAAACGAGGTCACCCAGGAGCGCTGCCTGCACTCTAAACATGGGCATATCCAGCAGGTTTCCAACAACGACAGCCATCCATCAGGAAAGATTGAAGCGCATGATTTTTCCATCTAGGTTTTATGCTGATTTCAGTGCTCGTTTTAGGCTAGAAGACAATCTGTTGAACCTCGAAGTGCAGTCTTCTCTTACCTTTAATTTATTCTGTCAGAAAACTGTCTACCTTAATGAGTATGAGCACACCCCCACTACCTTCCAAGTTTGGTGATCTGTTATGTCAAATATAAATAATCCTGTCTGAAACCAGTCGATACGGGGAAATGAAAAGCCATCTTCTCTTGGGGGATTTCTCTCTCCCTCTCACAGCCCCCCCCAAGCCTGCAGGCTGCCCTTAGCACACTGAACAACGTCCATGTGCGTCTGAGAGCACAGAGCCAGGCAGCTACTGTGTTAATCAAATATTGCCAAAGTCAAGCTACAAATATTTATGCCATCACCTTCCTCACATTCACCTCCGATTCCTCTCCATCGCTGTTTTTTGTAGGTGAGCTAGTGGGTCGGTTTGCTGCCTAACCTGAGGGTTGAGTGATCGCTACAAACTCATCTGGATGTAGCAGAGGGTTCCCATGTTCTTCGGGACCAGGATACAAGACAGGGACAAAACCTTGTCCTAGATGCATGCCTCCAGGTGAGACATCCAGACAGATGACCAAGAAAGACCAATTTTAGCCCATGCTGACCATGCAAGGAGTACGAACAGTCCCTGGGGCAGAGAAGGACACAACCTGTGCACCCAGACGGGGCGTGGGATGGGGGCATCTTTCCACTCCATCCTGAGAGATGCTTGGCAGAGAAGGACACAACCTACGCACCCAGATGGCAGGGCATGGGATGGGGGCAGCTTTCCACCCCATCCCCAAGAGATGCTTGGCAGAGAAGGACAAAATCTATGCACCCAGATGGCAGGGCAGGGGATGGGGGCAGCTTTCCACCCCATCCCCGAGAGATGCTTCCATGACTTCCTTCACAGCAATAGCTTTGAATCTAAAGATGCTGTAGGAACCAGCAAACCCAAGCTTGGAGCACCCCAGTATTTTTCATCCCGGTCTAAGGAGGTGGGACTCGAATGGTTCCTCTGAGACAGGCTATCGGGGAAGGGATGCTGTGGAATGCTCCACGTTCCGATTCGCTCTGCCTGGCCCCTCCGCATCCCTTCCCGGCCAGGGCTCTACTCCTGGCAGGCATTCATTCATTCCTTCGGGATGAGCTCCCGGTTCCCCGGGAGCAGCCACCGCACCGCAGCTGAAAGGCAGTTCAGGATGCGGAGGGGGAGGATGGAGTGAGGTAAACAGGGGAAAAACACGGCAAAAGAAGGGAAGGACGGGGAGAGGAGCCCGGGGAGCCCCTGCTCCGCTTCCCTCCCTCCCCGCTTACCTTCGAACGGGGGAATGGTGCTGGATCTCTCAGGTGAGGACCGCGTCTCCCGACGAGAGAGAGGGATGCTCGGAGAGGGAGACGCTCGGAGAGCATCCACGCCGGAAAAGAGAGGAAAAAAAAAAAACAAAAACAGTTCAAAGATAAGAATACAAATGACAAACAGGGGATAAAGCGAGGGAGGGCAGCTCAGGGAGCCGAGCAGGCGAGCCGGCGGCAGACACCCTCTCGGCACATGGCCGGGCCCGGCTCTGCGGGGGGAGCGCCTCCTCCCCGCCCCGCGCCCAGCGGCACCGGCCGCCAATGAGCGGCGCCCCCAGCCCGCAGCCTCCAGCCCCGCACCGCCCGGGGTGCCCCCCGCCTCCCCCTGCACTCCCCTGCCCGGCATCCTCAGCTCAGCATCCCCCAGCCCCGCACCGCCTGGTGCCCCCCGAGCACCCCTCCGCAACCCCCAGCTCAGCATCCCCAGCCCCGCACCGCCTCATGTGCCCCCCGCATCCCACCGCACTCCCTTGCCTGGTATCACCAGCTCAGCATCCCCCAGCCCCGTATCTCCCAGCCCCACACCTCCTGGTGTGCCCCCAGCATCCCTCCATACTCCCCAGCTCAGCATCCCAGCCTTGTATCCCCCCAGCCTCAGCCCCCCAGCCCCGCACCCACGCCCTGCACCCCCTGGTGTCCCCACCAGCATCCCACTGCATCCCCTAGCCCCTCGTCCCCCAGCCCAGCACCCACCCCCGGCATCCTTCATCCCCATATCTCCAACTCCGCAGCCCCCAGCTCAGCATCCCCAGCCCTGTATCCCCCAGCCTCAGCCCCCCAGCCCCGCACCCACGCCTTGCACCCCCTGGTGTCCCCACCAGCATCCCACCGCATCCCCCAGCCCAGCACCCACCCCCGGCATCCTTCATCCCCATATCTCCAACCCCGCATCCCCCAGCTGAGCACCCACCCCGCTGCACCCCCCCAAAGCGCCTGATGTCTCCCCATATGCCCCAGTCTCACTGCCCCAGCCCCGCATCCCCTGCCCCACACCATCTGATCCTCACAGCCCCAATCCCGCACAACATGATGCCCCCCCGATACCCCTCCCCTGCACCCCCCCACAGCCCCACACCATCTGATGTCTCCCCATATCCCCCAGTCTCACTGCCCCAGCCCCTCATCCCCTGCCCCACACCATCTGATCCTCACAGCCCCAATCCCGCACAACATGCTGCTCCCCCTAAACCCTCCCTGCAACCCCCAGCCCCAGGCACCTGATGCCCCCCCCCCACCTTGCATCCCCCATCCCCACACTGCTTGATGGCCCCCCCCACCTACCTCACAGGCCCCAGTGCCTGATGCCCCCCTGCGTTCCACTCACACCCCATCACTCTGGGCCGTGGTGGGGTAGGAGGTGAACACCAGATGTGACCTCTGGGATGCAAGTCTGTTCCAGCAATCACCCCCTCACGGAGCCAGGGGACCCCTCATGGGGATGGGTAACACCCCCCCCCCCAAGAACTGGATCACCCCACATAGAGCCAGGGGACCCCTCATGGAGATGGGTAACACCCCCCCCCAGAACTGGATCACCCCACATAGAGCCAGGGGACCCTTCACAGAGCCAGTTCACCCCCTCACAGAGCCTTCATTAGTGTTAAGACTTCGTTAGTGTCAGGGTGGTTATCACATCCCCAAGCTGAAAAAAACAGCATTTGGCAATAGCACAACTTGGGGCAAAACCTGGTGATTCCAGTCCCTGTTATCCCTCTAGCAAGTGGGCAACCTGCAGAGGCACCAGTACGGAAAACACTGTCACAACCACACATGGAGATTTTCCCAATCCCTAAACCGGCGTGACAGGGAAGCAAGAGCTGCCCCAGCTCTCCCAGTGCATCCCCAGGGCTCGCAGCCACTGGTCCCCAGGCTCTCCGTGGAGCGGCACAGCGCCCACGCTTCCCAGGCACAGAGGATGCTTGGCACGTCTCAGCTTTGCCTCATTGCACCCGCTGCCGTCACCCTCGGCTGCTGTCACCCACATTGCCTGCAAGCTGTCAACTCCTCGGGTAGCAGGGACCCTTCTGCAGGCCACTGCTTCTTCCAGCCTTCCGACGATGATGCTGGGAAGACCAGCGTGTTCAGCCTGGAGTGCCTCCATCTGTCGGGACGCGTGATTTTCATCCCGCAGCCTTCATTTCCTCGGCCTGACTCGCATTTGGAGTCCCAAAGTTATTCCTAAGAGCTAACTTAATTTTTCTCTTCGGCGGTTTTAGCCCATCGATACTTGTTCTGTCCTTGCTGACTGATGAGAATAATTAGTCTGGTCCTTTTATAGCACATCTGCTCTTTTTAAGATGCTATAGCTTATAGCATTCTTTTAATCTATAGAGAGGGAAACAGTTGCATTTAAGTAATTGCTCCCTAAATAAACTAATTACTGCCAGTAATTTCAGCACACTTTGCACGCAGTTCAGACGCCTCTGCGGAGATCTGAAAGGCAACTGCTCAGCCTGATGGCAAGCAATGAAATTAAGAGAACAAAATATAGTTTGTATGTAGAGAGTCTGCTTAAGACTATTATGGTTTAGTTATTATAGACTGCATTGGTTAGTCTCTACCATGGTTTCCGTTTAGCTTTGCTTCAAGGTTGCTTGGTCTACATGCAAAAGATGTTGAAATCTACGCCAGGAAATAAAATAAATTTAGCTTTTCATTATTTCTATGGGTCAAATGTCATTGTCTGGTAATTTATCATTGTATCTTTGTTCCAAAATATGAATGATGGAAGTTTTTTGCTTGGGTCATTCACTGAGGGTTTTGTGCCTGTACTGCAATAAACAGCCTCCTTGCTTCCCTGTGAATATGTCAAAGCAATTCTCTACTCATCTAAGCCCAGGACAGAAAAGGAAAACCCAATGTTATAACAAGGACTTACCAAGCACTTGGGTTGCTTTGTGCAGGTGTAGAGCTTCTTTTCTAGCTTCTAAGAGCAATTATGTGAAAATCAGTTACTTATGAAGGAGATGAGTAACAAGCAACAAGTCATAGGATGAGAGGGAATGGCCTCAAGTTGTATCAGAGGAGATTTAAATTGGAAATTAGGAAAACTTCGTTTACTGAAAGAGCGGTGAAGCACTGGAAGAGGCTGCCCGGGGCAGTAGTGGAGCCTCCATCCCAGGCAGAGTTCAAAAAGTGTGTAGACGTGGCACTCTGGCACATGAGTTACTAGGCTTGGGAGGGGAGTGTTGGGCTTGTCGTTGGACTGGATGAGCTGAAAAGTCTTTTCTAATCTTAATGATTCTATGAGAGAAAGGATTTTATAATGTATTTCTATCTTTCAGTGGTGCGCAAGACCTCTGTTGTGCACATGGTCTTGTCGCACTAGGGGCCGTACAAACACAGAGCGTAAAGAGCTGTGATCCTCTAGACTTTGCGACACAAATTTTTACAGACGGAAAGTGCTAATTAGCATCCACAGTTTGGGAGCCAGCCCATAGCCTCGAGAGCTGGCAGCTGGCCAGCCACAACTTTTATCAACCCCTACTGCCATTTGGGAAGTGTCCTGTGCCTGCCAAGTCTGTGGGATAAACAGCCCAGCAGCAGCTAGGAGCGAAATCATTTGTAGGTTTTAAGTAGTGTTCAGGTGATAATCACCTGCTTTCCACCACCACTGGGTCATTCTCAGTGTAAATCCTTCAGCAAGTTTACACATTCACACCCCTGCACCCATAAATTCTTGGCTTTCTCACACTTAACTCAGGACTTGGGATCAAACTGCCCAGAATATCACACAATCTTCCCTTCACAGAGCATGTAAGGCCACTCTAGGCTTTTCTCCCCACCTCCAGCTTGCTCCATCCCCAAGGAGCAACTGATAGCATCAAGGAAGGGCAGCTTCTCATCTGGTTGTCATGTCCCTGGAGATATTTCCCTTCTGAGACTCCCCTTCACCTAGGAGCTACGTGAGCACAAACCCCAAATGAACTTGGGTATTGCTGGCAGCGATGGGCTGCTGAAACACTGCCCAGCTTTCCATCTGTATTCCCAGTGCTCCACCAGCCCGGGGGACGATGGTGCCATCTCTAGATTGAAGCCTCTCTCAGCAGCTCCAGTTCGGTGGACACGACACACATCAAGTGTGTGGCCTCTCAAGGATGCAATAAAATGCACATACACCTAAATAGGGCTAAGCTGTAGCAGAGGGCACTTAGTAGCGCTAAAGGATCACGCTGCTTCTGCGGGTGCTTTGCTCCAAGAGGGAAACACAGTGTTAGGGCTCTAATAAACTGCCCCGATGCTTTTTGCAGGCACACACCACGTGCCTCCTGCCGGTCACAGACCCTGCAAACAGGTTTAGATGCAGCAGCCAAGTACAGTGACAACACAACCTTGTCATCACCTGCCAAACAGTCTTTTTCTGTTCAAAGGGCAAGGCTTATTTCTTTGCTGCTCTTTGGCACTTGTTTTTGCTTTAAGCTCCTCAGCAGTAAATAGGACCTCATCCGTGCAAATTTGCAGGAGGAGACTTACCTTAGCGGCAGTGGCTTGTGATGGAAATGCCTGGCTCTTCACTCTGCCTCCTCCCTGTGACTGTGCAGGTCCCTTCCCTCCACCATCTCCAAATGTTCATGATAGTGGCCTCAAAGATCTAACCAAGATTTAACAAAGCAACAACAGAGAGAAATCACTTCTTAAAAAAGTGGTTTTAACCCAAACAAATTAATTATCCAGTCCCTCAAGCCAGTGTGCTCCCACTCACTGTGTTAAACATCCCGAGCCCGTGATTGACACCGTATGCCAAGGCTCACGGGGTAACACCAGCCTCAGCCAGAGGTGCTCTGAGGGAACCTGTGCTTAAAAGCTGCTCCGTGGTAGGGCTTGCCTGGCACATCATGTTGCATCGCACCCATCAGCGCGTGTCTCAGCGACCAACATGACATGCCAGACTCACTGGAATGTGATCCTGTGCAGCCGCTGCTTTGAATTCAAGTGCCAGCAAAAGGAAGGGCTGAGAGAGGCAGGGTGAGTCCGAGGATGCTCACCACAGATTCCCTCGTGCCCTTTCAACAAGGCAGTCCTCATCCCAGAGGTGTGAATATCGGGGGGCTGTTAGCTTGAAGGGCTGTGGTAGGAGCTGGGGGAATAATCCTTCCATGGGCATCTGGGCCGTGGTGGGAATTGTGCAGAGCCTCTGCCACAGCCTTGGAAAGCCAAAAAGACCATATCTCCTGGAAACACCTTCGACTTTCATCTTATTGACTCCTTTAAAGTTGTCAAAATGTTTGTAGGGCAAGAGCTCCCTGTACAGAAGCCATGTTGAGTTTTCCGAAGTAAATCATATTTATCCATTCTTTCTACCTTTTATTAGACCTTCTGCCAACTTGCCTGTTACAAACCTCAAGCATGCAGGGCCCGCAGCCTTTGTCATTCAATGCACCAATCCTTTTTCGCTAAGCTGATAAAGCTCCATCTTCAAACTCCTCAGGCTCTTTTGGCCTCATGTCCCAGCCTGGATCGGCTCCTCTTGATGCTGATCCTGGCTTGCTGTGTAATCTTCAGGAAGCAGCTTAGTGCCAGAAAGCAATGGCTGGAGGAAAAGCAACAAGAAAGGCTGGCATCAAAGAGCTGAGCCCCTCACAGAAGGACTCAGCACCAACCCACTCCCCTGAAAACTCACATGGCAAAGAGTCCTTCCCCTGGAGCCATGCCCACAGCACATTCCAGCTCCTTTTGCTGTTGATTCCTACCGAATCAAAGAACTCCTCTTTCTCACCACTCCAGAGAAGTGAGACTCACTTCATGAAAATTAAGATAAGTCTTGCAAAAACAGGGATGGTAGGTAATGTAGGGCAGCAATGCAGGGCATCCTATAGCCGAACAGCAAAAACTGGCCATGGGGTGTCTTTAAACACTAAAGCAGATCTTTCCTTACAGAGTTGATATTCTCCACCACAGGTCAGATAACGAAGCATGGAAGATGTCTGCTTGGACTTATAGGGAGAGCAACGGGAGAGGGAACAAGTGGATGAATGGTCATCCTACAGTGAAGGGCTTCTGGAAGGCCATGAGAAGGCTGAAGCAGCCATGAGCTGGTGACATCACCAACCAGTGAGCATGGAGGATAGGAAGAGGAAGCCACTGGTGGAGACTGGGAGTTTGGGAATGGCACCTTAGGGGAAGAGAAAAGCCATCCCCGTGATTGGACTGGAACGAGCTTGCCTCGCCTCTCCTGCAGAACAGGGCTAGAGCAGGGTTTATCCTGCTTGGAGCATCTTTTGCAGGGACATGTGGCTCTGTGTTACAATGCGTGGAGATGGTTATCGCAAAGCCACTTTATTTATGGTGGTTTTATTGGCAGGGGAGTGGGAGTGCAATACAATTTTAGCCACTCTGATGTCTCCATCTCCCTTACATTCCACCTCCATTCCTAGAGCAGGTTTTTTTTCCTTTAAATTACGTGATTAGACAAACTGTACAAAGGACTTTCTGTACCTGAGAGGGTACAAGTTTAGCTGGATGGTCTTGCTAAACTTGCAGGGCCAGGTGTGGGCAGTTCTGGGAGAGCTGGCGACTCTGCCTCCACCACCATCACCAGTCCTGGTCCCCACCTGCAGGGAGCAGGCCCTCCTTTCATAGAGGGTAGGGCCAAGATCTGCATGAAGCTCATCTAGGATGAACTTGAAGAACAATGCACTTCACATGATGATGTGCAGAAGCCCAGCTCCTGGGCATGAGTAGAGTCAGGACGCAGCACTTTTTTGGATCAGTTTAGAATGATCCTATTGAATATCGGAGAGATTCTCCAGAGCTACTGAGTCTGAGACCACCACTTGCTGATGCTCTGCTTCTCCAAGCTAACTCAAACCTCCAACTGGCACTTTCCACTGGATCACACAACCCTTCATAAACAAACCCAGGGAACGCTTTTGTCTCTTCCTGTCCTTTTCAGATATTTTGGGTATTTGTGGCAATCTCTCCTGTTTATATAACAAAGCCACAGCCCAGTGTTTGTGGCATCATATCCATGGTAACCCTAATATAGCACGCACAGGCAACTAGATTTCATTAGGTGGCTCAGCTACAGCAGCACTGGGGAGGGAATTTCTCCGGGATGCTGAGCTGTGCAAGCAGCCTGGTTGGGAAGGAGCCTGGCTGCCCACCTGGCCTCAAGCACCTTGCGAGGCAGCACCTCCCAAAAGGCATGTGATGCTCTGCTTTTGCTAACTTTGGCCTTTTCCCTACTCTCCCCTTGCCAGCTCAGTGTGGCATGGTGCTGGGCACAACCCATCCACCTGCCTTTCACGCTGCAGAAGAGCTATAGGTATACGGCTCACCTGAGAGGGGAGGCAGAAGAGATAGGAGATGATCAGCCTTCTCCATGCATGGCAGTCCTTATCACTGCTGCCAGAGCAAGAGCTGCAGGACTGAGCCACAAAGGGCAGCTGAGGTCCAATTGTCTCTGATTTGAAGAGACACCTGTGGTGGCATTGGAGAGGATTGGGATCCCTTTGCACCAGTTCCTCAGGGGGCATGAGGCAGGGGACATTACTTGGTGCAAGAGAGAGAAAATTTGGTCCTGAGGAAGGCAAAGAAGAGAAACAAGTTAGGAGAAAGCAAGAAGGTGGAACTAGCAAGGAGGACACTAGAGCATCTGTTGCTGTCATGCTCTAAAGCACAAACTCACATGCAAGGAGGAGGGAATGGCTCTTCCTACCCACCCCTATTGGGTCATGGTGTCCTCCCAGTGTCCTGTCTCAGCGTCCAACCCATCACGTGCAGAGATGCACATCCAGTCTCCCACACAAACCAATGCAGCTCAGAGATAACCACCCTAGCCCAACAAGGTCCAGGTGACATAGAGACATTAAATACTCGTTTATGGCTTTGTTGGGCAAATGCAAACTCAGATTTGCAGCCCCCGCACCCTCTTAGTGCATGATGAAGCCAATAAACAGCCTGCAGATCCATTCTGTTTTGTTATGGAAACAGAATTGGGCAAAGTGATCCTTTTAAAAGGATGATAAACAGTTCTCCCAACCCTGGGGGATATGTTAAACAGTTCCTGTGAGCCATGGGACTGGTCCAGACTCTACAGCTCTTGTATAAAGAGTGATGGGACCCTGCAGGACTGCCTATCCACGTGAGCCTCTCCCCTACGTGCCAGCCCTCTCTTCCTCCTTCTCACACCACATCCAGTCCTGCCTGAGTCAGACACTGCCTAACCTCATCAGCACAAAGGCAAATTCGATCCTGACTCTGGCTGGAAACGGACAGGGGCTGCAGGGCCCCTGGGGCATGGAGAGCTGTGCCCAGCCATGCGGGAGCAGACAGCGAGCTTCCCTTCCCTCCCCACCCTCACGCAAATTGAATTTCCATTTATGTTAGCAAGGCAACGGATTATAGCTTGGAGGGGTGCTGCCTGCTTCAATCCCTAATTCAGTGCATCAGTTGTGTTTAAACCTACTTACCTGTAAATCAGTGTCTGTTCGAGGCTGGCAGCCCTCACCTCCTGCCGATGGAGCTGCTTCCCGGAGCTTCGCGTCACAAATGTCAGGCCCTGCTGCTTTCAGGGATCTTGAAATCACAGCTTTTCTCCCTTTAGGGCTGACTTTGTATCCGGGGTCGTTTGTTGCACTAAAGGTCAGGGTAGTTTCAGCACATCGCCAGGAGGGTTTGGATGTGTGGCTCTGCAGAGGACGGGGCGAGCAGCACCCGGCAGGGGATTAATGCTGTTGCTGGGGTTCATATGGCATCCAGCACAGTCAAGTTGGGGCCTGGGGGAAGCATCTGTCCATTAAAAACAGCCCTTCTACACGCTGACAGCATGCTCCAGCTATTCCCTGTGCATCACTGCACCCTCAGCTCTTTGCTGCTGGGTAGGGGGGTGGCAGGCTCTGCCTGGAGCAGGACAGAGGGGTGCGCGGGGACACCTGAGCCTCATCTCCAGTACAGGATGCTCCCATGCAAGCACCAACGCAATCGCGTCGGCATTAGCTCAGTCGAGAGCTTGCAGGTAGGAAGAAAGCTGCTGCCTCTGCTCTGCCTTTGAGGAAAGGGGCTGAACTCACAGCTCCCATCCCGCAGCCCTCCCGGCAGCCAGCCTGCAGGAGACTGCTCTGCGTCAGCCCCGAGCAGTCTGAGTTTTGGAGTCAGGAAACTGGCATTTCTACATCTCATTGAAGTCTTAAAATAAACACCCACAGCAATGAGTGGAAAGCTGGATCCTCGCTCCTCGCCTGGATTTACGAGCAGTGACTGGGGAGAAATCAAAAGAGGGAGAGATATACATAATTTTTTTCTCTTTAAATAAATTCTCACTGCTTATCTACAAAGTTCAGATGTTTTCAAGCTGACCTGCCCGTGTTATGCTGTTCCAGTGCAAATTCCTTCCGTACAGGAAAGCTCAGGAACTCCACTTGCACACACCAGCAACCTGGGGTTTCATCTCTAATAGAGGGAAGCAGAATTCATTAGCTAACGAACCCCTCCCACCCCCAATGAGGGTCTTCTGCCTTCCTGCCATGCAGGGAACTCGTCTTCTTTCCCTTTGCAATGAGGAAACAAAGCCAAGAGAGAAGTGGGTGAGTATGTGCTTGGATGAGGTTAGAAATGGGGCAAAGCAAAAAGCCTGTTCCAAGGGGCTTCTGTGACACAGCCAGATGTCTACCCGAGCAGCCAGAGCTGGAGGACAAGACACACCCAACTGATGCTTTCAAACAAGGATCTCAGAGCACGGTGCATGCAGAAATGGGGCCAGGAGCCTTGAGCAAAGCAGGGGATGCAGCCTCCTCCTTTGGGAAGATGAGTGGAGCAGCAGATCATTTGAGCCGTGGAGGTGCAGACCCAGCGTGGGGCACCACAGGGGTGGGAGACTTCCCAGGTGGCTGTAATGACCTCCCACATAGAATCATAGAAAGGTTTGGGTCAGAAGGGTTGTTAAAGATCACCCATTCCCACCCCTTGCCATGGGCAGGGACACCTCCCACTGGATCAGATTGCTCCAAACCCCATCCAACCTGGCCTTGAACATCTCCAGGGATGGGGCAGCCACGGCTTCTCTGGGCAACCTGTGCCTCCCCACCCTCACAGGAAAGCATTTCTCCCCCAAGATCTCATCTCAACCTCCACTCTTTCAGCTGAAAACCATTCCCTCTTGTCCTGTCCCTGCACTCCCTGACCAAGAGCCCCTCCCCACCTTTTCTGGAGCCCCTTCCAGTACTGAAGCTGCTTTAAGGTCTCCCTTGTCCAGCTAGCATCTTAAGCTATCGGGACATGCGTTTTTAAAGCTGACACCACAACCAGCAGGAGGGCTGGTGTGGGGTCAACTCTCCCAGGAGATGCAAGATGTGGCCGAGGCACGCACTCATCTGGGAGAGATCAGTGCCCTGGCTTTCTCTCTGCTTTGGCCTTTTGCCCGATAAAGCTGAATGAGAACCCAAAACCTCTAACCAGCAGGTCAGCCCACAAGGAGAGACGCTCCCGATCAATTGCCGCATTCTTGGGTAATGGTTGTGTCTTAGGACAGTAAAACCTCATCAAATTTAACATAGCGATGAACGCATTGATGATTCATTAAAACACCCAGGCACTGAGCTGAATCTATTTCCTCTCATTACACAGGCTGGGAAACGTGGATCTGTCCCCGTGACATTGCTGCAAGGACCACGAGTGAAACCCAAGACCCAGAGGGGACCAAAGGGGACTCCGCATAGAAGGCGTCTGAGAGCATCGCTCGTCACGTGAGCTGGCATTAATAAAACAAGACCACAAACTCCGAGACTAAAGCAAGGCAGTGTGTGTGTATCAAAGAACTTGAGGCAGTTCATTATAATTCCAATTAACGTAGAAAAGCTAATAAACGAAAAAGAAGACATCGGAATTCAAACCAATGAAAAGGGGGTGGGGGAGAGACTAAAGATTGCTTTAAACTGGAGCCGAATTCCCAACTGCTACAAAAGCAAAGAAATAACAAATATTTAACATCTCTAAAGGTCCAGGCAGGACATCGATGGGAGCCAAACCAGGGAGGAAGAGGAGCTGGGCTTCGCATGGGGATCCTTATCTTTCCTTAAGTGCTGTGCTGGGTTTGGATGGGCTGGAAATAAATCACATGAAGGTGAGAGAAAGGAGAAGGTTTTCACTTCTGGCTGTTCAGGGGAAATCAGAGTTTTTTTCTCGCATTTAGCTTTGCAGGGAAAATATTTCAAACACTGTCAGCGTTACTTCATGCCTGCGAGCTCAGACAAGGCCCTGCCCATGATCAAGGCTTCTTTGTACTAACTGAATCATTAGAAAGCAGGAGAACAAATCTCAAAGCCTGCAGCACCTCCCATTCGATTTCCTATTGCCGAGACACTCAACCTCATGGGATAATTATCTAAATAACCAGTGCAGGGCAAATATTCTCCCCTTGCCCTGTCCCAGAACAATCCCATCTGAAAGGAGAAGCACATCCCAGGTGCTTGCCATCCAGTGCTGAGCTCTGTACTGCCCAGTGAGGAACTGGCAGGAGGAAAATGCAAGCAGACAGGAACCTTCACCTGCACTTGGGTCAGCGCGTGCTCAGCAGCCACACAACCGGAGAGCTGGGACAGCAGTGCCGGGCTCTTGTTTCTCCTGGCTGCTCTCTGGGGTGAAATCTGTGTAATGCCAACACTGCAAAGCCCATGGGGCCATCAGGATGAGGGAAGCATTCGCTAGCGCTGCTGGATTTTTGGGAGAAGAGCAGCCTGGAGATGCCAGGACAGGAGGCTGAGAAGGGCTGTGTTCAGTTCCCATGACAGATATTAACCAAAAATGTAATTTTCCACCTGGAAAAGTGAATTCAGTCCCAGGGTTCCCTCTGCAGTCAATACATTCCCAGGGGTATTTTGGAGGAGGATAGGAGAAGGAGTTTGCACTCCCTAGCAGTAAGTGCACCTACTCGCTGCGGTCCCCATCCTCTGCCTCCTCCAGCCATTGCAGCTGAGTCTGTCCCTGCTCCCCACATCCTCTGAGACACTCCAGTAAGTGACACAGCACGCTGCTTATAACATGAAGTTCATTCTATTTTTTTCCCTGATTTCTTTGAGCATTAACAAGCTGCGGTGTCTCTGCTCTGGTTTGCACCCTCTCTGTCCCCAGCTGCTGGGAGCCTGCGGGGTACCCTTCAATGCTGGAGTGCACAGGAAAGACCCTGTGAGATGCCAGGACCTCAGCTCAGCTCTGTCAGGCTGGCTCTATCCTGCTATAATAAACTCTTGCAGCATTTTCCTGGAGGTGTGATCACGATTACATGTAAAACTATTATTAACAGGTTAAAAAACGGATAGAGGCTGAGATGAGAGGAGAACAGCCATCTCCCACGCTGTCTCCAGCTGAGTTATTGGGCTGGCTTGCTGGAGCAGAAAGCACCATTGCCACCATCCAAACCACAGGAAGGACATGTCCTCTCCTCAGATGCTCCCTCTGGACCTGCTCTGATACCCACAAGAGCTCGAGCGAACAGCACCACAGCCGGCTCGGAGAGGTTCATTTTAAGCCCAGCAGCAACTAAACGACCGTGAGGCTCCAAGTCGCTTGACTTGGCTCAGCTTTTGTCAACATCTCATGCAGACGCGTCCCCAGAGAGGCCATCCTCCAAAAATAAATAAACACAGAAAGGCCTCCCCAGGCTTTGTGCCATCACTGTGTTGCTGGGAGGAAACACAGAGCTGGACTGGTCCCCGTAGTGCAGCCCAGAGCTCAGCACAGCAACAGGGCTGGGGGGAGCCAAGAGGTCCCCTGAGTGCACTCAGGCTAATGTATCTGCAAGACACCAACCTGTGTAGTTACTCAGAGGAGCAAAAGCAAAACGAGGATGCAGAGAATGATCCCTCAACCTGCACCCTGCAGACCACAGGCAGGGAACGGGACCAGGACTCTCTCCATCAAACAGCTGACCTGTCAGTTTGATCACAGGTAGTCTGGTTGCCTTACTGGTGGTAAGTGATCCCAGTCTGGGGAACATGTGGAGCAGTGGCTGGGATTGCTCCTGGGGCTATCCTGGAGCTTTCACCTCACAGAGTGCAGTCAGGGCTGGCTCTAAACCTGGGCGAAAGGCACTGCAAGCAGGACAGAGCACATCCACGCAAGGCTCAGCAAGAGCAGTTTGCAAGTAAACAGCCCTTTCCAGTGTTAAGGAAGATTTAAGAGTGAATAACATCAGCCCAGTCAAATTCAATTGCTATTGATAATGTCCATGTGCAATTAGAGCCAATTAAGGGGAAGCAGCGAATGACAAGCATTTGGCCAGCAGTGGGGGGGGTCAATACAACAATCCAATTTCCCAACAACCAAATGCAATTAAAGAGTATCGCTTACCCAACTTGCACAGGAGGGCCAGCACATAAATGGGCAAAGCCAGGCGCGCGGGTGCCGTCATGCAGACCTTCGGGAGCAAGCTCTGCTCCTGCCCCAGCTTCAAGCTGCGGGAGGTGGCATCCATATACTTCAGCTTGGTCATGTTGTTCCTGATCATCCTGATGGCAGCCCTGCAGGGCTCGGTGCCTCGCAGGAATGATTTTCCCTACAAGGTGCCCCTTGATCCTAAGGGGTTGCTTGAGCTCTCCTGGAACGTCAGCTACCCTGAGCAAGTCGTGCATTTCCAGCTCCTCATCAAGCACTTGCAGTTCGGGCTCCTCTTTGGGATGTCGGACAGGGGCGAGTTTGAGAATGCGGACCTGGCCGTGCTCTGGAGCGATGGGCACAATTCCTATTTCGGGGTGAGTTGCTCGCGTGTTTGCACTGCTGCTTTTGGGGATGCCTCCCTGCGGGTGAATCTGGCTTGTGGTTTGTAAGAGCAGGGCTGGTCCAGGACGCAGCACATGTTGAATTGCTCCCACTCTGCAGGTGGAAGGTGTCCAAAAGGGCTTGGGGGTTTCTGTCCCAGAGGTAACAGATCTACACGATGGGCTTGATGTATGGTTGGACTCAATGATCTGGTGGGTCTCTTCCAACCTGGTTATTCTATGATTCTATGTATGATTTTAAACCTAAAGAGAAGAGAACAAATACAACCGCACATCAGTGAGGCTGAATGGAACCAGAAAGTGGATGTCTTTGCTGTTCTTTGCTGCAAAGAGCTCCTACAGGTGGTTGTACAGACTGGCTCGCACTCACACATGCAGGATGCATCAACACCTTGGTACGCTTGTGCTGCTGTCAGTCACATCAAAAATGAACCCCAGCTCCCACTGATGACTTTGAAATAGTGCAAAAATTATCAGCCAGAAAGGCTGCTCCTGCCAGCACCGATAACCCAGCTGCGAGTCGCCTTCGACACTATCGCAGAGATCAGCAGGACACAGGAAAACACAACCTGACGGCTGCCTGCGTGGTGCTAAAGGAAATTAAACATGCAAACGTATTTGGGTGGTGAACGCCTGGTGGTAACAGATCAGGGAAACTCAGTTCTGACTTGTCTCACTGGTATTGCTGCTGTGAATCTCTGCCCTCTCTAACGCAGTCCATTTGTCCAGGTTCTCATTTGGTTTGGCTTCCCACCAGGACTGCAGTTACAGTAGCTACCCTGGTGCTGTCCATCAGCTCGCTATCCCCACAGCACCATGTTAGAATTATTGCGATTGCGCTTGGCTGCAGAAAGCAATTCTCATTTTTCCCCATGTGAGGCTTTCCAGTAAGTTAAATTTTACCTCTCTGCTTACTTCAAATTAACCATAAAATACATTCTTTTGCAATGAGCCACAGTATGATCTGCAGTGTAATGAAAGGATGATAAGCAAGGTTTATTATCTGTACTGTTTTCCTGCTAATTACTGGCCATTCGAGATGTGTGGTGGCCCGAATGCCACAATGCGTCACAGCATTATGTTAAAAAAAGCATAAAGAATCATTTCTAATCTGCCTTCCTGATCTCACTGAGAGGCAAACAACGCTGAGTTAAGCACCGGGCAGCATTTGGGCTTTCTCCTTCGCTTGGTGCTGAACAGCATCCTGCAAGGAGATTTCTATAAATCTCTCCAGTCCTGGTTTTCTCTTTCCCAGCAGTGTTTCTTCTGGATAAGTATGTCAGCTGTTAAAAGGATGCAAATTTGCTTAACCCCCCATGTACTACGAGATTAATTTGCACTCCGTACTCCTATGAAAACAAATGTCACGCTAGCTTCATGGAGCTGATTTTACTCTCCCTCTCTAAGAACAATATGTTCTCGAAATACCACTCTATACTTCTGGCTGAAATGATGCCAAGATGCTTTATTCTTTTTCTTCTGTTCCTTCCCCCAAGATAAGAGCACTTATGCCACTTGTATGCATATAGTGAGGTACTCCTTGGGTGCCTTTCCTCAGTAAACAAAAGATATCGATAGGAGATGTAAAAGATCAAGACAAAAATGTTCAAATCCAAATTATTGCAGGGTTTTATACTCCAAACCTTCAAGTCCTTAAGCACAGGTTAACCTCCTGCTTTGCTTCTCAGTGTGACTTTGTCAACATTACCACAAACGTAGTTTTTGGAAGGCCTTGCTGGGTTACTGAAGCAATCTAGCCACAGCAAATTAAGGATTTTGAAGAGGGGCAGCAATTTTTAGGGCTGATATTGCAGCGTCCCAGCTTAGCAGGGTGCTCTTCCTCCCATAGGATGCCTGGAGCGATGCCAAGGGGCGGCTCCACATGGACTCCCAGCAGGATTACCAGCTCCTCGGGGCTCGGAAGGCTCCCAAGGGGCTCTACCTCCTCTTCAGAAGAGCCTTCAGCACCTGCGACCCAAAGGACTACCTTATAGAGGTATGGCATCACCCTCACCCCAGCCCTGGAGCAGAGCTCCAACCCCTCACCTCCATGGTTATACCTGAACAACGCTTCATTTCAAGGATAGCATCAGGTGTTTGCACTGTCTAAGGCAGAAAGGAAGCGTGCTACAGATGTCAGTCCTCGGACATGAGTAATGTTTGGCACGATCTATTTATAACCCCTTAAAAACCTCTATAAAGTGGTGATTTTAGCTTATTTGCATCATCCGCTCCTGCTAAGCATGTGTTAGGTCTATATAAATACCCTCCTGCATCACTTCAGTTTGCAGTCTGGAGCCAACTGTTTAGAGTGTCACAAAGAGGTGTTGGTGTTGCTGTTGCTCAATGGGAGGAAAAAAAGGAGAGTTGTGGCAGGAGCTGGAGCAAAGGGATGGTGAATAGAGCTGCTGTGTGTGGTTCAGTGAAGTCTCTCTTGGTCTGCATTCACCAGGAGATGGGAGCTGGGGGAAACTTTCCACGTGGGGATGTCAAAGAGCTCTAGAGTGTCAGCCACAGACCTCGAGTGTGGGCAGGAATCAGTGCAAGGCTCACTTCAGATGGAAGTCTGTGACGGACAGGATATTTTAAAGCCAACGTGGGCACAGAGTGTCCTTGAGTTTTTGTCCCTGGTTTTCAAAAGCTTGTCTTGTGCTGAGAAATGACTGCTGTCTGCCAAGACACAGAGAGCCCTGGAGGAAAATATCTGTGTGAACCAGGAAAAAGACTCGCAGGTCTTTATTCTCTGATCCTTTAAGAAAAAAAATATTTCCTTTTTCCTTTCCTCCTTATCTCCTGTCCAGAGCTTACTGGGTTCGGAAGCACCTTCCTTACTTGAAGGAGACTTTCAGCAGAGCTTCTTGTGGTACCCACCAAGAGAAGCTGGGCAAAAGGGAGGATTTCAGGGAGAAGTTTTGTTTCTGCTCTTCCTCCCCAGGCTGCTGCCTAGGGCTATTGCTAGGGCTGGGCTGCAGGGTGGGATGAGCCCTTAACCAATGTGGTTGTCCCAGCCTATAGCTCAGAGCATACAAGGGGCTCTGAAAGAGCAGAGAGGTGTTTTCATTTCGGAACTGTTGCCATCTAGGGAAAAACTTTCAGGCTCTCCCAACGGGTAGAGAACCCTCTCTGCTCATGTCAGCCAAAGAAATGCCCCAAACCTACAGTCTTTCTGGGACAGCACAGCAAAAGGAGATACAGGTGAAGTCAAGGTGTCTTCCCACCTAGGGATGGGTCAAAAGGGCCAATCCTGGATTCATGCCACCAATACTGGTGATAATGGTCCACACAG
The DNA here is from genome assembly GCF_032191515.1 of Phaenicophaeus curvirostris. Lineage (NCBI taxonomy): Eukaryota > Metazoa > Chordata > Aves > Cuculiformes > Cuculidae > Phaenicophaeus > Phaenicophaeus curvirostris. The sequence continues at coordinate 9,210,654 of NC_091411.1, forward strand.
TTCATGTTTCTGCATGAAAAACTACCTGATAATCTTTGCTCTTGCATCAGGATGGCACCGTGCACCTTATCTACGGGATCCTGGAGGAACCAGTCCATTCCCTCCAAGCCATCAACATCTCTGCCATCCGCAGAGGACTGCAGAGGGTGCAGCTGCTAAAGCCCAACATCACCATCCCTGAACTGCCCAGCGACATGAAGACCATGGAGATAACAGCCCCTGATATTGTTATTCCCAGCCAGGAGACAACCTACTGGTGTTACATGGCAGAGCTCCCAGATGGTTTCCTCAAACATCACATTATTATGGTAAGAGGCAGGAGAACGGTGTTCTTCTCCTTGGTGCAGATGAGCAATCATGTTCACATTCTGCCATTCTGGGAAGTCCACGTCTTCCCTGCCCTTTCAGAGAGGCTTTCAGACCCACAACATGGTACCAAAACATCTCCCATAGCCATCCCATCAGCCAGTAGCACCCTCGTGTCTCCTAGAGAATCCAAAATAAGAAGTTTCTCACCAGGAGGTGTCAGATTGGTGACTTTCTACCTGACATAACAAGCAGGTTTCAGGGCAGGCTCTCAGCAGCTTCCTTGCAGAAGACAAAGCTGTGGCCATCAAGGGCAGACCCACAGCAGGATTATGGCACACAGTGAGCCACGAGGAATACCTAAACCTAGGAAACAAAGGAACAGGGATAGTGAGAGGAGGGCAGAGTGAGCCATGATATGAACTGGCTTCTAAAAGATTAGGTATAGTCCATAAAAAAAAACCCAATTACAGACATAAACACAACTTGTGTGCACTGCCCAGATGTTTTGCACATCCTTGGGTCACCTCCCCAAAGGAGGAGCAGAAAAACCTGCAGGCTTTCCAGTGTCAAGTATCGTAACACTAGTCTGAGGGCCCATCACAAGCTGCTGGGAGAACATCACCCTGGCAGGCGCAGAGGTGGCTCAGCAGATGACCTGGCACACCCAGAGTCAAAACCACACAACAGGGAGAGGTAAAACCTGACACACAAGCCAAAGTGAGCGCTTAGTGATATATACGGGAGAGACGATGCTGCAAAGGAAGACTCAGAAGGAGGATTTTCTCTTCAACAGATGGTGTGAAATGAATCATCTGTGTGTAAGTAAAAAGTGCGTAACTCCTGATACCTTCCCGCTGCTGCAGATCATTTCTACAGCTGGTGCTTTTAGCCAGAGCTGCTCCTCAGGTTTATTTGAAGTCACTCTTTCTACCCATATCCCTGTGCCCCGAACAGCTGTTGACTAGAAACAAAACCCAATAGCTGCTGGCAGAGCTACCATAACATGGCTAGGACCCTCTTTAGGAAAAGGCAAAGTCACCTCAGTCCTGCAAAACAGGCAAAGGACTCAGTCATCACGAAGCAGGCCAAGATTTGCTGCTGATCAGTTGTATCTGTTGGTGGAGAAGGGATGAGATGTTGCCCTGTGGGTTTTGGTGGACTCTGGGCTGGACCCAAAGACAACCATGACCTTTTGGTCCTTGGTGTCTCATGCCCAGAGCAACCTTCCCTCCCCATCACATGGCAGAAACTACCCCCCAGCCAATAGTGGAGAGCAGACATACCTGCCTTGGGCTCCTTGTGGATCCTGTGCAGACAGCAGCCCCCAGGGATGGGCTCTCAGCAAACAGTCTTAATCTGTTCCTCCTTCTTGGACACTGCTTTGCAGTACGAGCCAGTGATCACGGCAGGCAACGAAGCTCTGGTTCACCACATGGAAGTCTTTCAGTGTGCTGCTGAGTTCGACAGCTTTCCCCATTACAATGGGCCCTGCGACTCCAAGATGAAGCCAGACCGGCTCAACTACTGCAGGCACGTGCTTGCAGCATGGGCCATGGGAGCACAGGTGGGTGTAAGACAGAACCTGCCACCCTGGGTGAAAGCTTTTCTCCTGGGCACTTCCTTGCTGCCTCCCAACCCTTCTTGATCCCATCTTGGGATTTTTCCATGGGGGCTGCCCCAACCCCAGCCTCTGCTGGGATTTGTGTCCGGCCCTATCTGAGCTCCCCATGAGTTTCCACCTCACCCTAGTCCACCTCCTTGGTGTCATAAATCACGTGTGATGCTCCATCTCAGTGGTTATGCCGTGGTATCTGCATGCTAGTGTGCAAGAAGTCTTCGGAAGCAAGACCAGTTCACCTCACACAGCCAAGAGCACAAGTCACATCCCTCAGCCCATGGTGGGAGTCAGGATTATTCCTAGACATTTCCCTCAGGATTTTCAGCCTTGTCTTCAGAAAAGCTGCCCTACTTCTCCCCTAACACCCTGCCTCTGCTTCCAGGCTTTCTACTACCCTGAAGAAGCGGGTCTTGCCTTTGGTGGCCCAGGCTCCTCCAGATATTTGCGCCTTGAGATTCATTACCATAATCCCCTGGTGCTGCAAGGTGAGTAGACACGTTGCAATGCCCAGTGGCTCCGCAGCAAGGTAGTGGCAGAGGAGCTGGGTAAACACCAGAGACCGCCAACTTTCCAGGGAGGACTTCATACAGAAGAAACCTTGGCCAAAATCATAGCCCTGTTTGCAGTTTCCTGGAGACTTCACAGTCCAGATCTGCGCTCGTGGGAGGAATACATTAAAGCCCCACTGTGCTGCTGCCTTTCTGGTCTCAGCAAAGCCATCCTCACCAGAGCCTGGACCCGTCCTGGTGCATGCTCAGCATCAGGGAGGGATGCCTGGTCAAGCCCACAGTGCCTCATGCAGAATGCTGCCTCTACACATCATTCCTGCAGGGCTGTGCTCCAAGGCAACACCAAGGTTTAGTCAGGCTTGTCACAGAATATCCCTCTAATTTCTTTGCAAGGTGGTGGTGGTGGGTCTGAGCTCAGAGACAAGAGCAACAGCAGTGCCAAAGTCACTAGAGAGACAGCACCAGCCTGGCTGGGGATGAGGAAATTTAGATGTTTTACTGGTGCTCCTGCTTCGATAACATTGTCAGGAGACACATTTGAAAAAAAAAAAAAAAAAAAGGATTCCAAACAACCCAGTTTCTTCATTTACATAAAAACAAGTAGCTTCTTGACTACCCAAAGTGTATTTTTAGGAGACCAGAGCATATGTACTGTAGATCAACCACAGCACATTCAGCAACTTGAGAAGAAACACATCTATAAATATGGAGATCATGTCTTTCATAATTTCTCTGCTTTTGCTGGTTAACCAATTATGTTTCCCCTGTTATTCTTATTCCTGGGTGGGCTCCAGCCCAGAGACAGGGGTTCCTAGCCAGCTTGAACCCCTTCTGACCTACTGAACATGCCTTTTCCCTTTGCTGGCTAAGCTGGGTGGCAAATGAGAGCCAGAGCTTGGCTTTGCAGCCCAGAAGAGCTCACTGCTGCCTCTGCCAGCCCCATGGTCAGCATTGCCAGGGCACATCATGGGCACGGGGTCTTCTCCAGCTCCCACCAGCCCCTTGAGGCAGGTTAAATTGAGACATCTCAAACGCAAAGAGGGGAGAAGCTTTCCAAATGCAAGGAGCACTTGCTCCATAGGCTGGTCTCCTCCTTCCAGGCCCCCAATAATAGCATGGCCTTAGCTTTCTAGGTGTATCAGTTAAAGAAGAGGCAACGAGCCATATTTCTGAGAGAGTTCTCCAAAGCACCCCATGATCTGTTCTGCTTTGGGTTCTCCAGAGGTGCTCCTTACCTTTCTTGGGAGCAATTCAACCTCAGGTCACTGACCTCTCTAGGCAACGTGTTTTGGGCCACTCAGTAAAGCCTTGCATGAATGTATCTAGGATTTAAAAACAATAAGAACTGCACACATGAAGAAAGCTGCGAGCGAGAGACCAGCACACCTCTCCCCACGCCCACTGTGGCAGAGTAATTTTTCATGCCTGACCTCGTCCCAGCAGCCGTTACTTCTCCCGCAGTGATGTGCAGCCTCGTCCTCTTGCCCGGCAGGTCGCCACGACTCCTCAGGGATTCGCCTCTACTACACGGCCACCCTGCGACGCTACGATGCCGGCATCATGGAGCTGGGCCTGGTCTACACGCCGGTGATGGCCATTCCCCCCGGCGAGGACTCTTTCCTCCTCACAGGGTACTGCACTGACAAGTGCACCCAGCTGGTGAGTGCCCGTCCTCTCCATCCTGGCTTGGCCTCAGAGAAGAGAGATTGTAAATGGCTTTTCCTGGGGCCCAGGCAGCAGTGATACAGCACCGAGCTCTGAGTTCCCAGTTCTAAACTCCCCAAACTCCTTATTGTGCTTGAGAAACTGTCACCTCTGGCCTGGACAGGCGCACACTCTCCTGGATGGAAAACTGGTTGGCTGGAGGGCCCAGAGAGTGGTGGGAAATGGAGTTAACTCCAGCTGGAGGCCAGTGACAAGTGGGGTTCCCCAGGGCTCAGTGCTGGGTCCAGCCCTGTTCAATGTCTTTATCAATGACCTGGATGAAGGCATCGAGTGCACCCTTAGCAAGTTTGCGGATGATACTAAGCTGGGTGGAAGCTGGATCTGCTGGAGGGTCGGGAGGCTCCAAAGGGATCTGAACAGGCTGGATCCATGGGCTGAGACCAACGGGATGAGGTTTAACAAGGCCAAATGGCAGGTCCTGCACTTGGGGCACAACAACCCTGAGCAGCTACAGACTAGGAGAAGTCTGGCTGGAAACTGTCTGGAGGAGAGGGACCTGGGGGTGTTGGTTGACAGCGACTGAACAGGAGCCAGCAGTGGCCCAGGTGGCCAAGAAGGCCAATGGCATCTTGGCTTGGATCAGACACGGCGTGACCAGCAGGTCCAGGGAGGTTCTTCTCCCTCTGGACTCGGCACTGGTGAGGCTGCTCCTCGAATCCTGTGTTCAGTTCTGGGCCCCTCACCACAAGAAGGATGTTGAGGCTCTGGAGCGAGTCCAGAGAAGAGCAACAAAGCTGCTGAGGGGGCTGGAGAACAGGCCTGATGAGGAACGGCTGAGAGAGCTGGGGGTGTTTAGCCTGGAGAAGAGGAGGCTGAGGGGAGACCTCATTGCTCTCTACAACTCCCTGAGAGGAGGTTGTGGAGAGGAGGGAGCTGGGCTCTTCTCCCAAGTGACAGGGGACAGGACAAGAGGGAATGGCCTCAAGCTCCACCAGGGAAGGTTCAGGCTGAACATTAGGAAAAAAATTTTCACAGAAAGGGTCATTGGGCACTGGCAGAGGCTGCCCAGGGAGGGGGTTGAGTCACTTTCCCTGGAGGGGTTTAAGGGACGGGTGGACGAGGTGCTGAGGGGCATGGTTTATTATTTGATAGGAATGGTTGGACTCGATCCGATGGGTCTTTTCCAACCTGGTGATTCTATGATTCTATAAAATCTGCCTTGTACAACAAACAGCAAGCAGCTGGTTGGGATGTGCTGCATCCCCCTCAAAGCAGCTCTCCTGGGGAGCCATCTGCTCCACCTCCCCAGGGTACCATTCTCATAAAACTTGCTGCCAAGCTGGCTGAGCCCCAGCGGTGCTTTTCCCCGCGGCGGTGGGAAGATTGGTCTCTGCTTCCAAGGAGCTCCCCAAGAACTCTCTCAAGTATGGTTTCAAAATGCCCACATTGCTCTCAGGGTAGTTTGAGTGGATGGTTTTGTAGGGTTTACCCAAAGGGAATCATTTGTACCATCACTAACAAATGGAAGGAAGTAAGCAGTGCCTGTTCAGGTGCTCCTGCTGACTTAGGGCACAGCAGCACATAAATTTGATCTGGCAATGGATCAAGCATATGTCTCGCTGCAGGGACTTAAATTTAACTCTGTCCCAAGGGAACAGCAATCCTCAAACCCCTATGCAGGGACCAGTGCAGGGACAGATGGTCCTGAGCATGCAGCAAGGGGCTGTACGAGAGGAGAGAGGGATGGGGTTGAGTGTGGGGGCTTGAACTGTCCTTCCCCCAGGCTCTGCCCGCTGCCGGCATCCGCATCTTCGCCTCCCAGCTCCACACTCACCTGGCAGGAAGAAAAGTGGTGACAGTGCTGTCCCGGGAAGGGAGAGAACGGCAGGTTGTTAACGCTGATGGTCACTACAGCCCTCACTTCCAGGTACATGGGTCTGCAGGGGTGGTTGGGGGCCCCAGCTGGACTTCACCTGCAGAGCTGTCCTGGGCACAACACCACGATGTTGCTCTGATGCAGCTTCTTTCCTTCCCTCCTAGGAGATCCGCATGCTGAAGGAGCTGGTTGCAGTTTTTCCAGTGAGTGGCTCCAAAAAACCTTGGTGGCTTTTAAACAGACCTTCCCCTGACCCTGCAGCCCCGAGACCCCTGACTCCTTTAAGCCACCTCACCCTTTCTACTGCCAGCAGCAGTGTCCCACATGGTCTATCCTGTGCAGATACGCTGGGGACGCTAGGTAATGAAACCAGTGTATGGGCAACAAAACTGTCCCTGGAGCTAAATTAAGCAACTAATTTAGCTGGGCATCATCTAGCAAAGGAAGGCGCCTGAGGGTAAGAGCAAACCATGCATGCACTGGAGATGCCCCCTCCCTCCTTGCTTGGTAGAAGGAGAGGAAGAGATTCAGCAGCAAATGTAGCAGGAGTGGGTGGTAAAATAGAAGCTGAGGGTGCCCCAGGGCTGTTCAGGTGAGGAAGGACCTAGCTGCAAAGCAGAGGGCACCTACAGGAGCTGCCGTGCCCCAGAAAGCTGCTCAAAAGCCTCTGCACCCACTGAAACCATCCCAGGGCTGTGCTTTGGGGTGTCCCCTCTTGCCCCAGCACTGACCCCAGAGGGGAGGCTGTTGTGCCATCAAGTTGGGTACAGGTTTTGCAATTCAAAATGCTGCCTAAATGCATTATTTTAAGTGAGAAAAGCAGGAAACACCATCCCTAGGATACAGCCCTAGGGAATCTCCCCAGGGGATGCACGTTCATCAAGCGCTCCTGCGGCACCACAGCTGGTGCTTGTGGGGAAACAGGCTGCTCGTGGGCTGGCACCACTACAAAGAGTGGAGATCTGCTATATTACAAACTCCTTGATCCCCAAATTTGCTGATTGGAGAGGGGAAATTCTGCATTGCATTCTCACACCTACCTGTGTCTGTGTTCGAACCTCTCCAGGGTGATGAACTCATCACAACCTGCACATACAACACGAAGGACCGGAGACAAGCCACTGTGGTGAGTGCAGGGGTGAGCTCACCTGTCCCTGTGGGGCTGGTGTGTGTTTGCCCCAGGGTTGCGGGCACCCACCAGGTGGGTACCTGCATGAACCCGGGCTACGTCACAGCCAGAAACCAGAGAGAAGGCAGTAAAAAAGGGAACTCACAAGATTCTGCTGCCTGCAGCAGGGATGCTAAGGTGCTAATTGAGCAGGAGCGTGTGTCACTCTAATTCCCATCACAATCTGTTCCACCGGGGATTAATTGTAATTAAGGAGAAGTGGCATTTTTTGACAGTGCATGTTATTTTCTTACATAGGCAGCAAAAAAAAAGAGCCTGTCAGAGGTACCATCAACAGGGACAAAGCTAAATATAGCAGAGGGATTATAGGAAATCTGCATTTTAATGTAAAGCATACAATCTAGCCTGAAAGCCTGTCCTTGCATAAAGGATGGATGAGCAGAGGAGTAGAGTGCTGCCTATCCCATGCGCCTGAAGGTGTGTGTGTATGTGTGTGTGTGTGCATGTGTGTACATAGAGGTGTGAGCTTTGTGCCTTTGCAGTCCCTCTGTCCTCCCCTTGCCTGTGCAGCCATGGAGGGCAGAGCTGGACCCCGCTGCCAGCACGGTTCTGTCTGTGCCACAGGGTGGGTTTGGCATCCTGGAGGAGATGTGTGTGAACTACGTGCACTACTACCCCCAGACACAGCTGGAGCTGTGCAAAAGCGCTGTGGACCCTGGCTACCTGCACCGATACTTCAACCTCGTGAACAGGTACTGAGCTCTGCACGGTGGTGCTCAGTAGAAAGGTATCATTGCAGAGCCCTTTGCTAGTAACACGGGGAAAAAAAAGGTTTAAAAAGTGGGGTTTGAGGGCCTGGCTGAGCTGTAGGTGTGCGACAGCACTCAGGCAGCGTGGATTTCAGGAGCTGTGTCTGCACACTGGAGCACAGTCCTGCCCTCCCCTACCCCCAGAGCACACAGACCAGCCCAGGGGCTTAAGGTGAGAAGCACCAGGAAGGGTTTTCCCAGGCAGGGACTTCCCTGCAAGATTCAGCACACGGCTAAGTGCTTATGTGCAAAATACTTCTTATAACCCAAGGCATATTCCAAGCATCCCTCTCAGAGGAGCAGGCTGCAGGTCATTCACCCACAAGAAGATGCTGACTTTGCACAAGGTGTCCTACTTACGGACAGTCCGGCTGGTCCCAAGCCTTCACCTGCAAGTACCAGCTGCACTAGGCTCTCCCAGCACCAACTCCTAAGCTGTTCCAGGCTGAGCTTGAGGCAGGAAGGAATTAGACCCATCCAGTGCTGAAAGGGGACAACCCTGCTGTGTTTCAGTGTGGCGTTTCTCCTGCCCTAGGTTTAACGACGAGGAGGTCTGCACATGCCCACAGGTCTCCGTCCCACAGCAGTTTTACTCCATCCCCTGGAACACGTTCAACAGAGATGTGTTGAAATCCCTCTACGACTTTGCTCCCATCTCGATGCACTGCAACAAATCCTCAGCCATCCGGTTCCCGGTAGGTACTGGTTCACCATCAAAACTTCACAGCAAAACTCCCAGCTGTAGGTAAAAAGCAGCTCAACAGAGTGACTCTAAGGAGATGGGTCAGGTCTCCAGCGCTCAGGACACGGCTGCACCCACTGGGCTCAGAGCAGGGAGCTGGAACTGCCTAGGGAACCCTGGCCACGGCAGGACATGATCTCAGCACACAGTGCTTAAAACAATACAGCCCAAACCCACTGTGTATGCTTGGACAGATTCAATTAGCAAGTGAAGTTGCATAAAGTGATTTTGAGGCTGCTTTTGCTGAGAGTTAAAGCCAGGCTAGGTCCAGAACTGAGGAGAAATCAAGGTGGTTTTTACAACTTTGGCAAATCACATCAGGTCCCATCAGAGCAAGCTCATTACGTGCAGCATCTGTGCAGCCTCCGAACGCAGTGATCCAGCAAAATGTGAAAGATAGAAGGCTGTGAGATCTTTAAAGAAAAAACAGGCTGTGACGATGATGAAGATTTAAAAACCATTGATGTTTCCTGTCACCATCAGCTCCTGACACCATTTATTGGTGTAATAAGCTTACATGATATGCTATGCCTAGATCCAGTGCTACCCACCACAGCGCCAGAGGATGCCGAGCTGATTTCAGGAACCATCATCTTCCCACTCTGGTAAAAACCCTTTAGCAAAGTCTGCTCTGGAGGAGGAAGAAACCTTTCCAGTTCCCTGGAGCATCTCTCAGCCATGTAGAGCTCCGCTGCAGGGAGAGAAGTGACACAGAAGTTTAGTGCAGCAGCAGAATTATAAATTAAGCCTCTAAATTATCACTCAGACTTCTCTTGACTGCAGAGAGGTATAGGGGGTGACCAGGAAGAGGCTCGAGCCGGGCAGAGCTGATGCTGCTACAAAGTGGGTCATGAACATCACAGCGAGGGCAAAGCAGCCGTGCTGCCCCTCCTGCTCTGCTGGTGTTTTCAGAGCGAGCCCAATTTTAAGACATCTCATTTATTCCACACTGTTTCTGCCAAGAGAAAAAAAACACCAGCTTCTAATTAAGCTCATGTTTTTGCAGTTCAGTGATCCCAAACCTGATGAGATTTCTGGAAGGACTGAGTGCTGTTAATTATTGAGCAAAGTCTCAAGGTAACACTTGTGAGCAGCTGCAGGGACATCACCGTCCCCAGGTCCTCTGCACCTGCAAAGGCTCGCAGCGAGCTCTCTATGCTCAGATTTCCACTCAAACCCACTGAAAACAACAATGATCAAGATACTCCAAATGCTTTTATCTACCCTAGAAGCAGGATGCTGGCAAGGCGCAAGCACAGGGTTTGGGATGTATCGTCAGGGCAGACCGCTGCAGCAGATGGGCTTGGGGCTGAGCCCTGGAGCAAGTGCACCCTAAACATCCTTAACTGCTCCCTAAAATGCAAAAGGTTACAGGAAAATAGTTGTTTCTCCAGTTGGTGCTCCCCTGCTATGCTATCCCCCCTCCTGTCGCTCCTCATCTGCTTTGGGTGGATCCCTCCAGTCCTGTCCACTCTTCCCCAGGGCTTTCCTGGTGCTGGTTTAGGCTCTGGCCCATTTCGCTTGACATATTACAAGGAATTCAATCTGAAAGCATAAATTCAACTTTCCTCTTCTTGCTGATGACTCATGGCTCTACCTCTCCTCTCCAGACCTCCCTCCTCCTGCTCACACTGCAGCTCAGCCTCTCGCTGACGTTTCCGCATGAGCGCGCAGCTGGCAGCCAAAGAGTAGCATCACCAAACAAGCATCACTCAGCCCAGACTGATCCCCTCTGCCCTCACAGCACCTGCCTGCACCTCATCTGGCCACTAACCAAGGCCAACAAGTCACATCTGAGCTAGATCCTGCCTGGCGGGCTCAGCCCTCGGCGCTGTCTGACTGTCAGCTTGCTCCTTGCAGGGAGCATCCTCAAGACAAGGTGTCCCCATAAATGCATGGAGCTGGGGGTTTCGTCCTGGCTGTGGTCACCTTGAGCCCCAAAGGCTGTGACAGCCCTTCCCTGGCTCTGCCCCACAGCACCTCATCCAGGCTGCTGCCTCCCTCACGTTTTGCAGCAGCTGCACATGAACACACAACGCTGGCTCCCAGCAAACATCACTTCCAACCAACCTTCCTGCCAATACCTGGAGAGACAGAGAGAGCAGTTTCCAGGGCTGTATGAAGAGCACAGTGGGTCGGTGGGACTCCCTGGTTGAAGTTGTCTCCATCTGATTTGATGAGTAACACTTTTTGGGATGGAAACTCCCTAACTTTGTTGAGGTTGTGCAACGTGGGCAACCACAGACATCTCTGCCATTGAGGGGATGCGTAGGTGCTTCTGCAATACAAATAATTAGTAACGTTTCATAAAGAAAACATCCTGGTTCAGGCTAAATACTTCAAATATTAAATGTCATTTCATTTTTACATGTAGGGTGGAAGATGGAGTCTCCAAATACCCCAAACCCTGACTTGATCTCATGGTGCCAAACTCTCTTGCAGGGCGAGTGGGAGAAGCAGCTGCTTCCCACCATCACAGAGAGGCTGCAGGAGCCCGTCCCTCGCTGCCCACCCACCCCGGGCTCTTGGCCTGCTGCTCCCATCCCCGTTAACCTGGGTGAGCTCAGGAGGGACTGACACAATGCCTGCTCCTTCCACCACAGCGGGAAGCACCTCCAGGCAGGAGCATCCGCAGGGAACATCATCCCATTGCTCTCTCAGCATCTCTGTCCACACAGCGATGCAAGCCGTTGCCCTGGTCCCTGCCTACGAAGAGGGCTAGGGCTCACAAGCTAGAGTTCAGAAAGTACTCTGGAGATGGAAAGCACTATATTTAGAGTGTTATTAGCAATCTTGGCTCTGAGTAATGCTGCTTTCCACCCCCAGAATAATAACATGGAGGTTTGCTATTGTGCCAAACCCAGTGCTGCCCTGTGGGGGGGGGTGGGGAGAAGCCTGTTTCCCTGCAGAGAAACTGAGGCATGGAGCAAAAACCTGTGTGGGAGCAGCATACGAGCCTTCCCAGTGCCCCACGGTCCCATTTAGCTTGGGGCAGTTCCACGGGTGCTCTCCCACGCTGGCACCCATGGCGAGGATGGAGGCAGGGAGGGATGCTGCATCACCCACCCGGAGCTCGCCTCCCCGCTGCAGGGACTGCAGCTCCTGCCGCGCTCCTCCTCCCAATCCCTCACACTGGGGATTATTCCTCTTGACACCACCAGATGCCAATGGCCGGGAACAAATGATACTTCTGCGATGGGGTTTAGAAAGGGGGAGAGGTGGCGGGGAGGGACACAGAAGGGGGAATGACAAACCTTTTGGCAGGAAAAATGACTCCATTAAACATCTAGATGTAAGAAAATATGAGATAAAATTGCTTTTTCCTGTTGAGCTCCAAAGGGAAAATCCTTGGGAGGAGCAAAGGAAAGGCTGGTGGTGCTGCTTGTCCTTCACAACCGGGTGGATGCTGGGGTGGCATCCAGGATGGGGTGGCAGCCAAAACCTGCCCCCCCCCGGGTTTAAGGGACAATCTCAGGTCAGAGCACTGCAGATCAGAAACGTCATTTTCGAAGCAAAACATTATCTTCACAGACACACAACGGTTCCCTGGCTTTGGCAGGGAGGAGACATAGTCCATCCCTCATTTATCCCCAAGATAAACTGCTAGAACTGCAGCCCCTCCTCTGCTCCCAACCTGGGCAGAACCAGGGAGCACAATCACCTCCTATTCCAAGACAAATTCATCTCAGTCTTGTTTTTTAATGTTTCCAGTAAAACCAAAGTATTTGAGAGTTCAAACTCTTGCCCATGGCGCTTGTTGTATGAGGCTAAGGAATTGAAATCAGCTCTAAAGAGGACATAAACCAAGCAAACCTAGTCAAGGGAAATAAAGTGAAAGCATGCAGTGTGATTGCTTCTTCAGGCGGGTGAAAGCTTCAGCAGATATCAAGCCCTTGCTGCGCTGCTGGAGATGGAGCCCAGCAAGGGATGATTAAGGGGATGGGCTGGGAGCAGCCGACCCTTCCCTTTAACAGGGGGGTTCACAGGCTGCATGCATGCAATAAAAATACTTCCCTGACACCTCTGAGACTGGATCTGCGCTGCCAGAGGCCGATGGGGTAGCAGCACACAGCTCAGCTTCAGGATACATCCCCCTCTCTGTTGGAACCTAAAACGAACCACCTCCAAGGTGACCTTTGGGAAGAAACCAGCAGTGGCCAAGGGCAACCCTGGTGTGTCAGTGCCCTGGCTGGTGAGGTTAGACCATGGTGCTGAGCTCATCCTGCCTGCACTGGGGGCACACAAATAGTAGTGACAACGCAGTTGTGGACCAAAACACATTAATCAAACTCCTTTCCTTATCCTATGAAATCAGAGGCTACGCACACACATGCAGCAAGGGCCCAGATTCCAACAGTACTCACCTTTGGGAGTTTTTTTCATTCTCTGGGGCTCAATACAAGAATCTCTCCCCACTTAAACATCAAGGGAATGCACAACACCATCGTGTTTTCCTCATTTCAAACCCTGGGGCTGACAGCACTCCCTGGGCACCAACACACTCCCATTCCCACAGCTAAAAACTGGCACTCGTCTTTACTAAATGGACAAGGTCATTGTTTGGGTCTGGGGAGCATCAACCCTTCCTGCCTTCTGCACAACCATCACACACTGACAGCACTTGAGCACCACAAACAAAATCAAAGCAGGCACTGGAATTTTCTCACCCCAGGGTTATTTTTTTAAAGGGCCCTAGATGCTATTTACCACTAAAGGCAATGCCAATTGGTGCTTAAACACCATGAAGACACGACGAAGCATCTTGCTGAAGCAGGATCTGAAGCTCCGGCTGTGATCACAGCAAGACAGGATGGAGAGATGAACTGGTGGTTGCAGAGGTGGGAAGAACATGCCTGGAAACCCTCTAGGTAAAGCCAACCATTTATTGGTGCAAAAGAACCCTGAAACAGGCAGAGCATCCATGGTGCAAGCCCAGGATCCCTGCCCTTTCCCTCCGCAGCTCCCATGAGTGCTCCCATCCCAGCACCAGGTACCCAGAGCGTGACCAGGACAAGGTGACACCCATCACAGCAGGGACAGACTCAGCAAGGGACCAGAGACATGGCAGCTTTGGAGGCTACAGCTGTATTAACAGTAGTGTTAATTTAAAGAATTCATTTCCAGGCAGTGTGAAACTACATTTTGGGGGAAGGGTTTCCAGCAAAGTAAAAAATTGAAACCACTTCATTTGCAGTGGAGCAAAACACCATTTTCAGGCCAATTAACCCATGGGAAAGAATTATTGCTGTTGTGTGCTTCTTCATTTAGAAGATGTAGGAACAAAGTCTTTGCACTTTTTGGAATCTCTTCCTCCTCTTCCCCTCTAATTGGACCCAAATTTGCTTGATGGGTTCCCTGCAGGCGTTTGCCCAGCTCTCTCAGCAGACTCTGAAGGTAGCCGTGGCATCCAGGGGCTGGGAATCCAGCTGGCAGCTCCTAATGGCATCTTCCCTCTCCCCATCCTGGCATCTGCAGCACCCGCTCACCGGCCCCGCACTGCCGCACTCTCAGTAAAAGCCTTTCACTCGCTTGTTGTCTGGGTCAAATGGGGACTTGGTGTGTGCTTGGGCAGGGTAGGTCACTCCCATCCTCTCCAGCTCGTAGCTGCCGCTCTTCACAAAATCCAGAGAGACCTGAAAGGCAGAACCATAGTGAAAGACCCAGGAGATGCTGCGAGCTTTGAGGCACCAGCGAGGCACTAGCCCCTTGCCACCACCCCAGCCGCATCACAGGATGAGCTCCCACACCACCCTGCAAATGTGCTTTCCACAGAAATCATGGCTCTGCCATCCCAGGAGGATGCATAGAAAGAAAACACATTTTTAAAAGCACTCAGCTAAGAAAAAGATAAAAAAAAAATAAAAAGAACACAGTATTTAATTTTCTTTGAGGCTGATTTTTTTTCCTGTGCATTTTTTTTCAGTAGCACTTACAGCCAGGCTGGAGAAGTTCATTCCAGAGGGGTCAGAGCAGGCAGCCTGGGGGTAGAACATGCCTGCAGAGTCAGCCCCACTGCACTGAGCCAGGAGGGGACCATGGCAGCAGCCAGGATGTCACTACTCGGCACTGTCCCCTCTGCTGATGGGGCTCACCATGCTGCCAAGCAGTGCCAGCAGCTGAGACACCCCCTTGCTGCGAAGGGGCTCTCCATATCAGTGTGTTTTTATCACCTGGAAATCATCAGTGATTTAGCAATAATTAATATAAATTTTACTTCGTCTCCTCACACACCTCTTCTGCTCCTCTGGTTCTTTGGACCTGATGGTGCAGAGACATCTCCATCCTGCCCCCTCTTTCCTCAGCTGCAGAGTTGTGGAGCATCACACCCTGTCCTTGAAGGACCGTATCCTTGGGAAGGAAACTAAAAGGCCACACAGCAAGGCCGGGAGCAGCTGTCCTGGGAATCCCATTGCTGGGGAGCTTGGGAAGAGGGGGACCCTGCATGACCTCCTCCAAGAGTCAGTGCGGGATCTGGGTGCAGCACCAAGTCCCCAATAGGGATGGCATGAGGCAGGGTCTCAGGGCAGGTCCTCAACGCCACCTTCTCTCCTTGTACAGCACAGCTCACCCTCCTTCTGCAATTACTACCCAAACCAAGCAGGAATTATCCCAGGGAGCAAGAAGATGATGGTTACGCATTAACATCTGCTTAATGAGTGCTGCTTACTGGCTACAGCCAGCCAGAGCGGCCACGCAAAGGAGCTGCAAGGCTGGAGACCCCACGGTGTGACCACCTGTACGCAGTGGGGTCCCTACTACGGCTTTTTCAGCCCCCGCAAAGCCCAGCAGGCAGCTGCCACCGCCAAGCTGTCCCTGCAGCGGGTGCGTGAGCAGGGAGGGCGGCGTGATGGCTGTACCCAGCGGGGATGCACTCAGCACCGCTCTGCCGCATCAGTGCCTCGCCGGAGGCAGGAGGGGACTGTCCCCCCACCACCTCCATCCTGCTGCCTCGGGCTGGCGGGGGTGGCTGGGAGAGCGAGATGTGAAAGGGAGGAGAGAGAGCGAGTGCCAAAGGGAGAAAGGAAATACAAGGAGAAACATTTGTGATGGGCATCAAAGGTGATCCCCAGGAGCTGAGGGGGCTACTGGAACACAAGACTATTTGACCTGGGAGTCTTGTGCTGATGCAGGATTAATAGTGAAGGCAAGCAAGAGGATGAAAGCATGAGTGTCTTGGTTTGCAACAGGGAGGGTCCCTAGGGGTGTCATCTACAGGCCTCTGTCCCCGCACCGGTTCCTTGGCCTCTGCCTACAGCACGCTGCTTAATGAGGGCATCTGATTTACTATCCAAGAGTCTGCCAGGGTTAATTAAGAGCCTGCTGTGATCCTATTGGCCATCGCTTCCTATAACATAAGTTAATTCACTGTTGTAATCAAATACTCGGTTGCAATTAACATCCAAGGCAGTGCTTGAGCCAGAGAGCATCACCAGGACCATGCAGAGCAACAGCTAGTGAGCCTCATCACCAAGCTGTGACATCCCTCACCCTCCAGCCTCCACTGTAGGGGAAGCACGTGGGGTGCCCCATCATGCTCCCCAGACAACAGAGGGGTTGCATGAGCTTGTGCGTGTGGTTTCAAAACCAAACAAGCACAACACTCCGCATGCAATAAGCCTCCACTGAGGGGAAAGATGTGCAGCCATCAGAAGGGGCTGGTGGTGGCAGGAGATCTGTACTCACCGGGCCTCCCGTGGGGTCACGGATGTAGCCATAGGCGATGGTTTTATCGATGGCAAATCCGAAATCTGCTCGACGGATGTGGCCAACCACCTTGCCATCCCGCCAGATCGCCTCCAGGCCAAACATCGGCACCTTCCTGCAAGGAGAAGGCAGAGACCCATGGCAGGACCTCATGGGGACTGGATCCCAGCTCTGCCCTGGGTCAGCCCATGTACCGGAGCTCCTGTTCCTAACCTCCCCGTGCTGATCCCAGGCAGTAGCAAAACCCCTCCAGCCCCGTTTGCAGAATCGCCCGCTGTTCTGGGTGAAACAAGATGAACCCACTCCCCGTCACATTGCTTCCAGCTCCCATTAAACATCCAGCAGGGAATTCATGGTAGGATTTAAATTAGAGATGGAATTAGAGCATGGAAAACAGCTGAGCCGGCTTGCGACTGAGATTCATGTGCCTGCCTGGGCACAGTGGTGGATGGGAATGGCTGAAGGTGCTCGTCATGGGGTGGTGGTGGTGGTGCCCAGTGCTGAGCAGAGCCCAGCAGCTATACTCACTCCTCAGCGGTGAAGCAGACGAGGCGGCGGAAGATGCCCTTGGCTTTCTGAGCTTCCACAGCCTCCCGGCCCAGGAAGGGGATGCTGGATTTGAGCTTGCAGGTGAAGGCTAAGCCTGCTTCTAGGGGGGTATCATCAGGGCGCAGGTCTGCGTGCCAATGCCTGTACCCTGCAGAGAGCAAGCGTCGGTCACCAAGCCTCTTCCTGTCACAGCAGCAAACCCAGAGTGAGCGGCATCAGGCACCTCTGCCTCTTGGGCACCTCCGTTTCCCTTGATTCACTTGGCCCTGGACAAAGAGACCCTCGAGAGGAACCCATTTTGGAGAAGTTTCAGTTGGGTGCTGGGGCCAGCATCACCTCTGCCAGCAGTAGCCACACTTCCAGTCACACTAACCCACCCTCAAAGCTGGGGAAAACTCATTTGCCCTGGTCCCCAAGTTGGAGGCAAAGCAACGAGGGCTACTATAAGAAAAACAAGAAACCTTTCTCAATGCTGAGGCTGTCGATGGCTCTGTAGCCGGCGTTGGTGATGCCATGCCGGGCACCTGCCTGCATCACCGCCTGGTAAACCTTCACGCAGTCGGCCCGGGGCACGTGCAGCTCCCAGCCCATCTCGCCGACGAACGACAGCCTCATGGCACGGACCTGTGAAATACAAAAGGCCAAACATCCCTGAGTAGAGAGCCTGGCTCTGCAGCCCAGGAGAAGCTGTGGAGCCAGGGAGAAAGCTGGCTCGCATGGGAACCTCTCCCTAGTGCAGGAAGCCAGGGTTAAATTGAATTTCTCATCTCTTGTCAGCTTAAGCTTTGGATCCAGGCTGGCCAGTGGGTGGAGGTGGCCACATTCAATATCCTGTGGCCATCAATCCCAGGGCTGTCAGAGCCTGCCAGGCTGGGGTTAGATGTGATGCTCCAGCTCCAGCCGGGCTTTTGTCTCCCTCTGCTGATCCACTGATGCCAGAAGAAAGCCCACAGGCACACCTACCCCTACATCTCCCCCAAACAACCCATCAGATGGGGGAGCTGATCCCCAGCGGGACTGTTGTTTTGAGGCACCTCATGTCTTCTGTCCCCCAGGGATATCGCCCACTTGGGATGGGCTCCCATGGCAAAGACACCCAAAGGTCCTACTCTCCTGGACAGGAGTTGATCCCAACCCATGCCCCATTCACCCCAGGGGGATGCTCAGGGTTCCCCCAGTGGAGGTTGTATCCCAAAGCGTTCCTCTCTGCTGCCACATGGAATGCATGAAGCTCCAAAGAGGAATAAGCAAACCAGCACAGGGGACTTGATGATTCTCAGGGGAAGCCTCACGTCGGAGGTCGGCTTGCCTGCACTCCCAGGGGCACAGGCCTCCCAGTCACGCTGGGAATCCCCTGCACGTGTTCCCCCTTCTTCTCACCCAGGAGCCTTGCCTGCATCCACTTATTTTCCCTACTGAAACAGCCTGCATCCCCAAAGCTTTCCAGGCCAGTTGGGGCCACCTCAGCTTGGGCATATTCTCTGGAGGTACCTCTTGAGTCTGAGCTTCATTTCCCTCTGCTTCATCCCTTTGGATTTCTCCGCTTCCACCCCCACAAAAACCGCTCTGGTTCATCCCTTCAGATGCACATCAACTGCGAATGCATAACTTGCTCTGGGAGAGAGATTAACTCAAGAGTTTCACACCACATTGTGATGTGCAGACTTAACGAAGCAGTTTTCAGCTAGGAAGAAACTTCCAGGCTGGTTCTGTTGGCCAGGCACACTCTGCAGCTTTGGGGCTGTTTTGCCCTTGCTAGCCTTGGATGTTGCTGGGGCAGAAGCTGCATCTTGCTGTTTGCTGACCTTTTACTACAGCCAGGAGCTGGCATCAGCTGTGCTCTCTAGTCTCAGGTAAAAACAAAAACAGACAACAGCAGCCCCTGCCCCAAACAGGCAACAACAGCATCAGAGGTACCTGGGGTGGCTGAGAATCCCCTAGCACCTCTGTTCTCTAGCAGCACTGCAAAAATAATGTTCTTAAGCAGAATTTAAGGCAGCTTTGAACACCACAGGTATAGGGAATTTATGTTAAGTCTCCTAAGAGAAAATGTACCAGGGATACAGCCCCTGCCCCAACCCTGCAGCAAAGCGCAGAGGCTGGCAATCACCTTTTGAGGTGCAGAGACACAAGGGGCACAAAGAAGCTTTTACCACTGCACAAAGGTGTCACATAATTAGAGGGCAGAAATCAAGCCACTGCTGCCAGCTAGCCAAGCTACCATTTTCATCGCAGCAGGGGATGCTGTGGCGACTGACAGGCAACCTCCCAGCTCATTAACCCCGCTGGCCACTCAGCAGCCAGCGCCACAGCAAAGGTGTGCTTTATTTTGAGGAGCAAGTTACTCCTGGGAGAAACTTCCCCTCAAACCACTGCTTCTCTGGGGGAATGAGCATCCCGCAAGAGTGGTGAGGCAGAGCAGTGCATGGTAGGAAACAGGCAGGCTCAGGAAAATTGGGGTGCCAGTCAATAGCTGGGCACAGGCAGGGGTTGGGAGATGCACCCACATGTTCCTACCCCAGGCAGGGGTGTGCATCCCATCACAGAGACCGAGGGGATGTGAAGGGCTGGGCTCAGCCACTACAGTCGGCTTTCTCCTGAATCCCTCTAGGAACAGGTTTTTCTGCTAGATTTCAATGGGAGCTATGAAATAGCATCAATTGCCTGGTCTTTCAGCAGCAATTCAAAAGCCTTTTAAGTATTCTAGAAAATGAAAACCTGAACTTTACCCTGTATCCAGCAGTGAAATTCAAAAGGGGAGCTTTCTCTGTTGTTCAATACAATGAGAGATGCTATATATAAACTCACAAACCAATCGGTAATTTCCAGAGTCATTAACTCTGCTGGAGCTCTCCTTTCACTCCAGCTGATTTTGTTCAACTACTGAGTTAAACGCCTTAAAATCTCTGTGATAACTTTTAAAAGATGTTGGGTTCAGTTTAGTCCTCCTGGAAGGCGATAATATCAATGAAGGCTTCAGCCTGCTCTCCTGAGAAACCCTCTGATTCCAGTTTCAGTGTGAGATGGAGTCCCCTGTCCCCATCGTGTGATGGGGACCCAAAGGAGTGGCCCTGGCAGGGGGTGTTCCCAGCCCAGAGTCCTCACACAACCCTTGGGCAGGACAGGTTTTTTCCTGGCAGTCAGGTTATTTACACTCAAAAGAAGCCACGACATTTCTACCAGCTATTTCTTCCTCATAGAAGCACATTATTTTTTATAAACCTGAAGCAAAATGCAAATAAACTAATTACGCTCTTGAAGATGGGAACATTTCTCCAGGTTTCTTGGGAGATGAGTAGATTATTACGAGATGTTATCTGCTCGCTGCAGGTGTGACGAAGGAGCACGTGGGGATGGTTATAACTCACCAGTGGAGACTAAAATGCAATGTGCTGGACAACCTGCAACGACAGATCAGCCTTTGGGTCCCCTGTGTCTCTGGATAGCTGGGGTTTCAGTGCCCAGAGCACTGGGTGCGCTGATGGTGATAGTTTGGAGAATTATTCCAGGCTGGGCAAAATCTGTGGCTTAGTTAAACAACCCCTAAACCCTGGCTAGACTCTTGCTCACAAATTGAATAGCCTTAATTTGATTTAGCAGCAATCCCTTCAGCAGCCAGCTGCATTTGAATTAAAGCCACTTTAATTCCCAATGAAAAGTGTCCGTATCCAGCTTAACCCAATTTCACTAATATCCAGCCTGCCTCCAACTCCCTGTTTTCCTCCTGCCATTTACAAGATTTACTGCTGCATCTTCACTCCCTTTGTCTCCCATCAGACACCAGATCAAGAGCCAGAACAAACGCTGGGCATGGTCCCTCCTGCCAGCCAGCTCCTCTGAGCAGGAGAGGGATGCTCAGGGACTACTGATTTCCCATGGGAAGAAGGGCTTCAAACTCAGCCCTCTCTCCCAAAAGGGTGTTTTTGCAATGGAAGGGGTATTTCATATGGTGTAAACATCAATAAGAAACCAAGGCAGATCTTCTCAGGCACCCCTGCTTCCCCACCAGGCACCCACGCCACCCAGCAGTGCTGGTTTCCACCACCACCCCCAAAAAGACTTCTCGACCCCTTGCTCTGATTCCGAGGGGCTTAGCCCAAGGCGTTGACGTGTACAAATACTGTTTCTGTGCTTTTCTTGCATAACTGCTGCTGTGAGCCCTGAAGTCTGGGTAAATGGAGATTGATCTGTGCTAGTGCAGAAAGCTTAAGGTTGTCAGACTTCTCCCGTGATCAAACACACCGGCTCCACAGGCTGCCCAGCCCTTACCACCAGTACTTGACACATTTTACATTAAATCATCCCTATATTTTTTGTAAGTAGGGGGATCTATAGTACTAAATAAATCTCTTTATCATCAGTGCTTGCTCTTAATCTGTGGGAGGCATCTCTTGGTCCTCCAACACCATCACAAAGCCACAAGACACTGTGTCCTTTCCTCAGGCTCAGCCTGGGCTACAACACTGCCAAGTGAGCTGGGAGAGCAGGCTGGCACCTGGCAAACAATTGGAGAGGACAATACATTGGCTTTTAGCCTTTGCCACCGAAAAATCCCCAAGAAAACCTTCCAGCTGCACACTGCAGTGACGTGGAGGCAGAGGGGTTCCCCAGCAAAGGATGCTTGGCTGTACAGGATGGTAGGTGGTCACCCCACTGAACAGACATTATAGAATTATAGAACAATTTGGGTTGGAAGGGGCCTTAGAGCTCATCCAGTTCCAACCTCCCGCCACGGGCAGGGACATCCCACTGCTTCAGGGTGCTCAAAGCCCCATCCAACCTGGCCTGGAACGCCTCCAGGGATGGGATACCCAGAGACATCTGGAGACGTTCCCAGAGAGAATAGAGGGCTGTCCCCATCCTACCTTGCATCCAGCAGCTGTGGCGAGTTTGTGGGTGGAGAAGGGGAAAGCCTCGTTGCTGAGGTCGGTGTCGAGCACTTCTTGGAGGACGACACGGCTGCGGGGAAACAGCAAAGTGGTTGTGATGAAAGGACGCAGCTCACCAGCCTGCTCTGAGCATTATCACTACAACTCGTTTCTCATCTTGTTGGCAAGACAGACTTCTCTCTCCAAAGAGGATATGACGTGGGTGATACAACATCTTGCGAGAGCTGCAAAAGAAATACCAATTCCCCAGCAAACAGAGTGTCGCTCCAGTCAGACCATCACCTGGTGCTGTGGGGCTCACCCCTATCCTTGCCTGTCACAAAGACTTGGCCTATATCAAAGGCATCCCTCCCTCCATCCCTGCATCCCTCCATCCCTGCATCCCTCCATGGTCAGGGTGAAAAAAGGAGGCCAGGATTCTCCCCCTGCACTCACCTCAGAGGGCCCTGGATGCTCATCATGCCCAGCTCCTCTGAGCAGTCGAGGAGTTTGCACTGGAGCTTCATGTCCTGCAGCACAGCAGTGATGTGTGACCAGTTGTGCTGAGCCACCGCCCCGCCGATAGCCAGGTAGTAGCCATCCCCTGGAAGACACCCCCAGCAGCCTTTCAGGATCAAGAGCATTGAGCTGAGGGCGATGCCCAGCTTGGCTCAGGGCTGATTTTGCTCTCCAAAGGCTGTGCTGCAGCCCTGAACCTCTCCAGCTGGGGGGGACTGCCAAGAAAGGTGGGGGTTATACAGTGCTGGGAGCAGGGAGAGATCTGGGGGCTGCTAACAGCCACGCTGCCTTTAGTGGGGCTCAGCACAGTGAAAACCAAATGCCTGTTAAAACCTGAAAGAAGAAAAGGTTAAAAAAGCTGTTTGAGCCCTGGAGGAGCCTGTGCATGTGTGAGCATCACAGAAAGAGAAAACACTCTTTGTCCTTTAAGATCAAGAGCAAAAGCATCTGCTCTTTTGTTCCACTACAGAATGGGTACCAAAGTGCAGAGACAGCAACTACAGGTGGGAGCAGGGAGGGCTGCAGCGACTGAGCCACAACTAGAGCAGGGGCTGCACTGTACACAAGGAAAAGTTATATCTTGCCAGTAATTCTGGGCGGGAAAGTCCCCAGAGGTGGGGATTGATTACATATTAATAAGCTCTCAATCTTCCCTCTGTCTTTCTCGTCACTACAAAATTGCTCTCTGATAATCTGTCATAACGATAATAAGTGCAGCCACCTACTGTAATTGGAAAAATAGACTTTGCTGCGATTAAACTCCTCCATCGCCCGACAAACCCTCCAGCTCTGCCATCCGTTTCCCAGCACCCTCCCGCCCGCCACGGGTGCCCCAGACGAGAGGGATGGAGGATTCCCCACAGAGAGGGAAGAGCTCACTGGTACCCAGCCAGTGTGGGGCAAAGGCAGCGACAGCCCCTGCAAAACCCACCGCCCCAGGGGCTGCTCCCACCGCGGGGCTGGTCCCTTCCAAGCCACAGCGTTGGAGAGGAGGGAGCTGGGCTCTTCTCCCAAGGGACAGGGGAGAGGACGAGAGGGAATGGCCTCAAGCTCCACCAGGGGAGGTTCAGGCTGGACATTAGGAAAAAATTTTTCACAGAAAAGGTCATTGGTCCCTGGCAGAGGCTGCCCAGGGAGGGGGTTGAGTCACCTTCCCTGGAGGGGTTTAAGGGACGGGTGGACGAGGTGCTGAGGGACATGGTTTAGTGTTTGATAGGAACGGTTGGACTCAATGATCTGACGGGTCTTTTCCAACCTGGTGATTCTATGATTCTACAATTCTATGGGGTTGGGGCTCCACTGGCACTGGGCATCGCAGTGCAGACCTCCCTTCGTTAGCAGCTCTGGTAGAACCCAGTGCCACAGGGCATGATGTTTGGCAGCACTGACGGGGCTAAGATCAGGTCCCTCCTCTGCTGCTGCTGCCTAATGCCATTTCTGCCCTCTGGGCTGGCTGCTCTGCTCTATTTCAATTCCTCTTTATTGCAGCAATAAGGGCTTGGGGAGAGGTCAGATCTGTCAGCCGGGGCTGGACAAACCCAATAACACTGATGAGCAGTGCAGGCCCCCAGGGACAAGGGGAATAACTGGGTTACAGGGACTGGGGGGTGGAGGTGGAAAAAGCCAGGTGCCTGCCATTAGGTAAATGCAATCACTCCCACGCCTGCAGCCCCCTGAGCTTGGCAGGTCTGGAATTGATGCTGGCAAACCTGAACCTGCCCCCATGGCTTTCAGGGATTGGAAAGGTGTTTACATCCAAACGTAAAAAGCTGCAAGAGAGGCTGGGAGCTGAACTGTGGGAGGGTGAACCCAGCTGGAGACCTTCAGCCCCACGGCAGCTGCAGAAAGGCACCTGCCTTCAGCATCCCCATGCTTAGGGCTTTTACCTTCGAAGGCGGGGGCCAGGGGGGACGCAGGGTCCCCAGGGCTGATCCGGCTGACGGTCAGGTCGCTCTCCACGCCGCCTTGCTTGTTCAGCATGCAGGTATACACAGTCGAGCCTGGGGGGAGGAGATGGGGTCTTAGCAGAGGGAGAAGGGGAGCAGGGAATATTCCAGTGCCTGGGCATGCCCTGACCAACCCTAGATGTCCCAGTGCCAGGAGGGAGATAGGAGCTGGGCTTTTTCCCCTTGAGTTCTGCGTGAGGAGCTGAAGCTGTTTCCCAGCCCTAGAGAAGGGGGCAGCTTCTCCCTCTGCAAACCACGGCTGGCAGTGGTTGTGCTCGATTTACTTCAGTACCCATCACATCTCTGGCTGTGAGCCACAGCGAGAGCCAAAGGGCCAGACATCCGCCTCCCCAGCTCAGAGCACATTTGCCTCTGCGTAAATGAGGACAGAATCCAGCCTCCAGTGAGGACAGGGAAAGCAGTCACACCTACCCCTGCCCAATATGAGAACCTGGCTTGTGTCCGAGGCATCCCTCCCTCCATCCCTGTATCCCAGCATCCCTCTAGTCGGGTCCCTCCCAGTTTGTTTCAGTGTAAGATGTGATTTCCCAGGGCAGTGCTCGGCGGAGGCAGCGCGCAGCTGAAATCAGGGGGCTGAGCCGGTACCTGGTGCTTTGCTCACATCAGCAGTGAAGAGCCAGTTTGCCGCTTTGGTTGCTTCAGGACCAACCAGGTAGAATTTCCCAAAATACGACATGTCGAAGAGCGCCAGGGCATTTCTGCACGTTAAACATTCATTCTTGATCTGCAATTAAAGCAAACACACCACTGAAGTTGAGCTGTACTCTCACTCTACAAAGGGAGATGCATATTAGAACCGTTTATGTAATAAGAAACAATACCAGGACACTCGCCTGGTGCCTTTAAAGGCTCTAAGGCTTCAAAATACTCCTGGAAAAACAGATATTAAATGGAGCAAGGCCTTCCTGTATGCTCAGCACCACTCCTTTCCTCACTGATACAGCGAGTTATCAATAATAATTCTTAAATTTTATCAAATTGAGTTTTCACCCCGATCTCGTCTCAACTCTTTTATTTGGGAAAGCAGCAGTAAAATTCTCCTGGCCTCTCCACTGAGGTTTCCAAGCATGGGCCACACATTTTTCTTAGTCTTTTTGGAACATTTTCCCCCATTTTGGGCAAAGCTCATTGGTTCCCCTCCCTCTGAGCCTCACCAGCTCCACCCAAAATGTTGACATGGCACGGGCTCTGCTGCCTCTAACCCCACTCCCAGCTCTAGATGTGCCCAGAGGTTTTGGCAGGGGGTGCTGTCCCCCTGCACTCACAACATCATGGTGTGGAGGGAAGTCAAAGGTGTACTCAGCCCCCAGCAGCTGGTTGTAGGTGTAGTCCCTGTGGCGTTTGTGGCCATAGGCTCCATAGTAGTCATAATCCAGGACCTGGGGAAGAAGCAGGAGGATCATAGAATCACCAGGTTGGAAAAGACCCATCAGATCATCGAGTCCAACCAAGGATGGGACTAGTAAGGAAGATGCTGGGAAGCCAAAACCAAAGGGGCTGATCTCAGGTGCATTCACTCCCTGCCAGGACAATGGGTCCATGCAGGACTAGGTTGCAGTGATGGGTCCTCACTAAAGCATCCTTGCCCAAGGCGATGGGTCACCCTCCAGCATCTCTGCCCAAGGTGATGGATCCCCACTCCAGCATCCCTGCCTGCTGCACTCTTCAATATACAGACGTGAGATTATTACATGTAATTCTGGGGCGTTACAGGTAGATGCTATCCATTGCAGAGGGATGAGCAGACAGACACACAACATGAGCACGCAGATCTCCCTTTTACCGCTGTTATTGTGAATTAAAGCCCAACGGCTTTCATGGACTCTTCTCGAGGGCACGCACAGGCTTGCAGCACATCACACACCCTGCACACACTGGATACGTCTTGCATGCTCAGGCATGGCTGGTACCCTCCCCGCTCAACCCCCCCTGAAACACATGCAGTGCTTACCGGGGCTGCTCCCCCGGGGCTGAACCAGCCTGGCCTCTCCCAGCCGTGCCGCTCCTGGAAAACGCAGCCCTGTCGCAGCAACTCCTACACAAGTGAAGCCAGAGAAGTGGGAACAAATCGTTTAAAAAAAATCCAAACCAACCTTTTCCTGCTTTTTGAGCAGCATCCAGGCTGCCCTCCTTGAGTACACACTCAAAGCCCTGCTTGCAACCCCTTGGCTTTGGCTATCAGCGGCCAAAATCAGCTCTATAGTTCATCTTTTAGAACAGTGGCAAACCCCAGCTGCCTGCAAATCGACTGATATTTCTGTCCCCCCAGGAAAGGTATTTGCCTCAACGACAGCCAACAGGCAGGAGCCTGGCAGCCCAGCAGTGCATCCCATCAAAGCTTGTGCTACGGTGCGTGAATTACTGACCGAGAGATGCTGAATCAAGAAAGCAACATTCTCCCCAAT
Organism: Phaenicophaeus curvirostris; assembly: GCF_032191515.1. Lineage (NCBI taxonomy): Eukaryota > Metazoa > Chordata > Aves > Cuculiformes > Cuculidae > Phaenicophaeus > Phaenicophaeus curvirostris. The sequence continues at coordinate 9,237,323 of NC_091411.1, forward strand.
GTTTACAAGTGTAATTATACAATAACATTCAAGATTTACAGGCCAACCTTCTCCTTCCTCCTCTGCGCTCTCAGGAAAATCTCTCGGCACGCAATTAATTAGGGATCCATTAAGATATTTTTGTTTGGTGCCTCGGTTCGGAAGAAGAATAGATTTTGTTGAATGTTTCAGAAATGATTCAGTGCCTATTTATAAAACACAGCACATGCTCTGAAGCTGCATGTATAAATACCAGGCTGTCAGTCAAATGGGCATCACTTATTAGACACGCTATTAAAAAATAAATTGCATCCTCAGTGACAGAAAACAACTGATCTGTCAACTAAACACCGGGGGACGGCAGGGAGGGATGTCTGCTTTATTGCTCGAGCCTCTGCTCTCCATCGGAAGAGGCACTGTGTGATATGAATTAGCGATGAGCAGAAATGGGCTGGAGAAATGTGGTTACTTTTTGTTGGAGCTGGGGTTGGTAGTGCTGGGGTGGGATGAGGTCCCAGGTCACCCTGAGCATCTTGAGAGCATTGGGTGATCTGGAGGGCTCTGAGCCACAGCAGCTGCAGCAAACAACTGGAAACCGGGGTGTTTTCTTTGTTTCCTCAAGTGCTGCATCTTGGAAGTGTTCAGCTACAGAGATTTGTGGAAGGAAGTGGCTGGTGAAGGCAGGAGTAGCCCTGCCTGGCAGCTACAGGGAACAAAAGCAGCGGGGAATTAGGAGGTGCCACCAAAATCACCTCCACAGATGCACAAATAGAATCATAGAATCACCAGGTTGGAAGAGACCCACCAGATCATTGAGTCCAACCATTCCCATCAATCACCAAACCATGACCCTCCACACCTCATCCACCCGTCCCTTAAACACCTCCAGGGAAGGGGACTCAACCACCACCCTGGGCAGCCTGTTCCAGTGCCCAATAACCCTTTCTGTCAAAAATTTTTTCTAATGTTCAGCCTAAACCTCCCCTGGCAGAGCTTGAGGCCATTCCCTCCTGCCCTGTCCCCTGTCCCTTGGGAGAAGAGCCCAGCTCCCTCCTCTCCACAACCTCCTTTCAGGTAGTTGGAGAGAGCAATGAGGTCTCCCCTCAGCCTCCTCTTCTCCAGGCTAAACAACGCCAGCTCACTCACTCTTTCTTGCACTCTGACTTTGCTCCACACTTCAAAACACTATTTTGGGGAGAATAAAGCTGCGGGTGAACTGTGAGCAAGTCATGGTGAGCAGGGGGCAGAAGATCACAAAGGGCATCCAGAACCCCACAGCCCTTGCCACTGCTCCCAGGCTGGACCGGCAGTGAAGGAAACAAGCTTCTGAGCTCTTCTCCCCACTTCTCCCTTGCCCGGTGACCATCACCGGGCCCAAAAGCTCTATCTGCTAGGTTAAATCTTAGGGGTATGCTTGGCACCTCTACCACGGCCACAGCAGCCTCGCAGCGTACATCTGGTGAGCTCTGGGAGTCAGCAAGGATTTTCCCAGGATGGGTGGATAGGAGCAAGGATGCAACACGCTCCTTTGGAGAGCAACGTGGCCATGGTCACCCCTTTCCATCTCTTTTTTGCTGCAAAGGGTGAGTGTCTCCCACCACTCCACACAAGGCAGCCCAGGTTGGAGTGCGCATCCTCACCTCGTGCAAGGGGTCCTTCCTCATGTTGCGCCCTGCCAGCGGCTCATCGTGGGGGAAGACAACGGAGTAGTTCTTAGCGTAGGACTCATGGCTTCGTTCCCGGATCCAGCGGTTGTTGTCAGTGAGGGAGTGATGAAACCTCCTGGAAGGCAGAGAGAGAGCGTCCAGCCAGATGAGCCCATCAGCTCCTAGGGTGCCTTCTCCCCTGGGCATGGCCTTCGTGGCCAGACCCAGATGTGGGTTCAGGTGCTGTGGTGTAAAATAGCTATTCTTGTGTCTTTTTTTCATGGTTAGAACAACAAAGGAACCAACTAGGGCTTGGTGCTGGCCATGCCACAGCCCATTGGAGCCAGGCACTCACCAAGCACCACAGCCCTGCTCCAGGCACATCTACTCCAGAGCAATTGGGAACAAAATAAAGCCCTGTTAGGAGGAAAAAAAATAGAAAAGGAGGAACTTTGAGGTTAATTCTGCTCTGCTTCAGTGTGAGGCCAGCCTTAGAGCACACTTCGCACACAGCCAGCTTTAAATGCAGCCCTGATGAGGGAAAGAGCCCTTGACATTCCTTACATTTTTCACCCAGTTCTCCCTAGACTGAAATATAAATAAAACGCAAAGCATTTTAAATTTGTTTGACGTATATTCATCTTTTCTCCTTGAAGGAATGTGCCAGCTCAGCACACGCTCAGGTTGTGATTACCAGAGCCCTATAACTCACGGAGAGCAGCCCCAGGCATCAGTGGCACCTTTCCCAGGGTTGGACAAAGGGAGGCAGCAGGTGAAAGGCAAGACAAAATGCAATTTCTAGGACCTTTTAAAACGATATTTGCAATTTCCCTGCTTGCTCTCTGGGTGTGGAGGAGAGGCAGGGGCTCAGGGCTGAGCCCAGCAGTGGTGCAAGCGATGCAACACAAGTAATGCTCCTCCAAAGCAGCTGTGAGCTCAGCGTGCAGGCAGCTGCCTCTTCTGCTGGCATGGGACAGCAGCAGGTGACACATGGCACGTCACCGGCCCCTTGCTCAACGTGCTGAATTTCTGACAGCGGCAAGAGGAGCAACAGCTGCCAGATGAAATATTTACAAGCGTTTTGAGAGGATAAATATTTAAACGTGCGGGAAAGTTATTTAAAGAGAAGCTTAGTAATCACCACCAAAAGGCAAAAAAACCCAGGACTGACATCACTTTGATGATGAGGCAGATGGGATAAAGGGATGCTTGGGTTACCCAGATGTTGGAAAGCCCCTGGCCACTCTCTAAGTGGGGCTGGGGTTCAACAGTGCAGGTCAGCCCTGCAACACCTACAACACCTCTCTAGGGTGAGAGGAACTGGCCTCAGGTTGCACCAGGGAGGTTTAGACGGGATATTAGGAAAAAATTCTTTACTGGAAGAGTGGTGAAGCATTGGCAGAGGCTGCCCAGGGAAGAGGTGGAGTCGCCATCCCTGGAAAGGTTCATAAAACATCTAATCGCGGCACTTGGGGACATGGTTTAGCAGGCCCGTTGGTGCTGTGTTGGTGGTTGGACTTGATCTTAGAGGTCTTTTCCAACCTTAATGATTCTATGAACCTGTCTGTCTAACGATGGGTCTGCTCAGCCCAGGGATTTCTCCTTCTAGGCTTGGCCCATTGCTGAAGGGCTGGTAGACTGAGGCTGCTGGAGGCATCTCCCACTGACACCAGCACCGACTCCCCTCTCCTCCCAGCCTGAGTTCATGGGGTGTTTCCCACCTTTGCAACCAAAGCAAGAGGATATTAAAAGCTTTGTCCCTCACAAGGTGGTTGCTGTCACTAGCAGCCCTATAAAAAAGCCCAAACCAAATCAAACACAATTGAGCAAGTCAAAAGCAATTACAGAGCCAACATCTGCACAGTGAAAACTCCTGGCCCGTGTCGTGCTGCAGACAGTGGGGAAGGCTGATCTTTCTCCTGTTGAAATCATCACCGTCGATTATTAACTTAGAGGATTAGGCACAGCACTAATTGAACAACAACAAAACCCAAACGTAATTACCCTGTCCTTTCCCATCACCGCAATCTCCTTGTGTCTGATGGAAGCTGTTTGCGTAGAAGCAGAATGAGGCAAATGAGATAAAACCCCACATGTAAATTCATTAAAGCCATCGAGCGTAATTGATTCCAGCTCCTCAGAGGGACACGGGCTGCGGCATGGACATTGCCCAGCACCCACTCCTGCTGCCAGCATCCAGCCCTGCCTCAGAACCCACCCCCAGGGGCCACCCAAGAACAAACAGTATCAGCAAAGGAGCCCGCAGGGACCTTGGGGCAGCCCGGGTGACTTGCCTGATGTCGTAGCCGTACATGTCCTTCTCTGGCCGCCCGTGGATGATCCAGTGAGCCAGCTCCCTCCCACAGCCACCTCCCAGCATCATCCCTGAGGGAAGAGACAAGAATCCAGCTGAGGCTGGGAAGCCAAGTGCAGCCGGGGATGCTGGGCTCTGCCCGGGATACGATGCCCACATTGGGATATCCAAGGTGTGATCCCTTCAGGTCTCTCTTACCAGCACTGTTGAAGCCACAGCCAAGGAAGAAGCCTCGGACCTCTGGGGCTTCCCCCATGAGTGGCTTGTGATCAGCCGTGAACGACTCTGCAAGACAGAGATGGGGATGTGCAAGCAAAATGTGATTCTGTAACACGCATTTTTGGGACACATCATACATTTTAAGAGCAGGGTTCCTACAGCTTCCCATGCTGGCTTTGACCTGCCCCTGCTCCCAGAGAGATCAAAGGGGCCAGGACTGGACCAACAGCAAGCACCTCCCAGCATCAGAGCTCAGGCATCTCTTTAACAGTATCAGGTCAGCAAAGGCCAAGTGGAAAGCTGCCCTAGAACCGGGATGTCCAGCACCACACAGGTGTCTTCTGCAGGCTCCCAAAATAAATATACATACACACATATATATATTTGCTGTGGAAGTTTGCATGAGTATGTATGGTCTGGACCAGCAGCTGGAGCAGAAACAGCTTGAAGCAGCCCACCTCAGTCTGCTTTCATCCCCTGTCCCTGGAGCACAGCACAGTAGCTGCTCTGGTGATGAAATATTTACCACATAGCAGAAAATATAAGTGTTTGCTATTTGTTTTGGTGCCGTGTGACTCAGCTGTCACAAGAAAACCAGCTACGGGTTTAAATCAAGATGTAGAAAAGGAGGATCGTTGACCCTTTGGAAATTATGTTACTGCACTGCAGGCACTAGAAAGATCTATAAGAACCCAGCTCCCCACCGGAGGCCACCAGCTCTGCTGACACAGCAGTTTGATCAAAACCGCGGTACCCAGGGCCAAGGTCTCCACTTTGTATGTGTCGTGTTCTACCAGCTACAGGACAGGAGATGAGCTCTTGTACAGCAGCACTGCTGCCTCCCCAAGGGTCTTGAGGGTTTCCCTTTAAGTGCTTCAGCAAAAAGGGGGAGTTTTAATATTTTTTTTTAGTATATGGCATATTTCAAGGCCAAGCCGAGTGTGCAGGGCTTGGATTCAGCGGCTGGCATCACCCCCAGCTGCCGCTCGGACCATCCTGCAGCAGTGCCATGGCCTTCAACTCCATGCCAGGCAGTCTGGGATGTAAACAGGGTAAATCCAATGCCCAGAAGCAAATAGTAAAAATAATACTGTAAGATAACGCTCAGTTAAACGATGCTGGAAAAATATCTGTCCCTTAATTCCGAGTCCAATGGCTGCAACATCAGCTTTAAATTTGCACTGGTCACCCCCTAGTTTGGACCAAGTCAATTAGGTCCTTGGGTATTTCTCTACCTAGACTGAGCTTGGGATGCCACCCCTTGGAAGATGACACCATTGCAGCCTCATCACAGCTGTTTTCTCTTTCAGTTTTTTTCTTCTCCCAAGGATATGAAGTTTCCCCTTGCCTCCAGCAAGATCCTAGAAGGAACACAGCCACTGTGGGGCACCCCAGCTGCTTTACCTGGCCCGCAGACGGTGGATTTGATGCCTGTTTTCTCCAGCACCGGCACTCTGTTGACGGCCCCTTGAATGTGTTGCATGAAAACATCCCAGTCCAGATCAAAGAGGCCAAAAGCAAATTTTTCAGACACCTGAAGGTGGGAAACAGGAATTGGGACAAAAAAAAAATACAGCACGGTTGATTGTGTTAGAACTTCTCAGCTCTGGAGGCTGTAGAAAATTGAGGCTGTAGAAAATCAAGGCTGCTTTGCAGACTCTGATCTCTTTGGGTTTCCATGAACAGCTCAGCCAAGGTAAATGTGTGGGGCAGAGCCCAAATTAAGCTACCTTCAGCTGGACAAAAGGATGATGCAGCAAGGCAGGGGCTCCACAGTGGCCTCTAAATCCCCCCTGCCCAGCCTTTTCATCTCATTTCTGCTGCCTGTGCATCTCATATCTACACCACAGACCCAAAGGGTCTCCTGGGCTTTCCCCACTGGCCATGTGGAAGTTGGTACCCACAGAAACCAGAGGCTGAGGTGGGTTTCCTGAAAACCTGCCTCATCCCCCTGGAAACCCTCCTGGCACTGCTCACCTCCTCCCAGAAGATGGGGTTTGACTCATATCCACCCACGGAAAGGGCATCGCCTTGGAGACGGAGATACACCGAGGCATCGTGATCACGTACATTTGGCATGTTCTGAAAAACAGGCAGGGGGAGTGGAGGGGTGAGAGGGGGCCAGGAGCTGCAGGGAGACCCTGGCCGTGTCCCGGTGAGGCTGAGCAGGATGAGCTGGGGGGCTGGAGCAGAGGGTGCCAAATGCAGCAGTGACCCAGCATGGGTGGGAGCAGTGCTGGCTCTGTGGATGCTCTCGCAGCTCTGAAATGTGGGTGCCTGCGTTGCCCCAAGAGGAAAGCACCCACATCAGCTCCAGCAAACCCGGCCAAACCATGGATAAAGGGGTTTACACAGCCAGTGATGCTGCGGGCAGTGTGTCTGCTCAACAGCCCTGAGCCCAGCAACCCAAGCTGGAAGCCAAGCCTCGCACAAATCCTGCTTAATTAGCAGCAAGCGAACTCCAGTGCTGCAAGCAGCATTAGCACAGGTGCCAGGGAAGCAGCATCTCGGTTCTCCGGCTGCTCCTCCGCAGCACAGACAGGACCAAATGGGTAATTACAGCAGCAGGGATGCTGGGGGTAGCAGGAGCAGCCACTGTGGTTGATCCCAGCTTGGAAAGCATCACTCCTCTGCCACCCACCACGGTAGGAGGATGCAACAGCACAACACTTGGGCAGCAGTGCGCAAAGAATGAGGGATTTGTCCTCTTGAATAACGGATAGAGAAAAATTTAGAGAGCGTACAAGCATTGGTGTAGGGCCTACCATGTTTCATGTTTACAAATGGAATTAACTGGACTGAACAGGAGGCACTGGGGTCTGCAAGATGCAGCGTCTCCTTTGTAAAGATTCTTTCACACCGTTTTGCAGGCACAGGTGAGTCACTGGGATATGAATGTAATCACAGACTCCAGCACTTTTTAAAATGAGGCACCTCGGACTAAAAAGTGAGACACGGTCTGTGTCAGGGGGATGGAAACTAAATAATATGTCACCCTCAAAGTCCTGGTGCCTGAGTGGAGGGAACGTCCCTCAACTCCTAAACAATTCTTTCCACCTGGATGGCAGGAACAGATTTCTTGGGACAACTTAGAAGTGCTTGGAGAGCTACACCTCTGCCTGCTAGGGAATAGGGCTTGTGCAGAAAGTGATTGGCATCTCTCTGAATGCTGCTATCACACACCAAACACATCACAGACCTTATAATAATTGAAGAAAATTATCCTGCTAGTCATAACATTGCTAACTATTAAATACGACTCTATTAAATGCAGTCTGACAGTCCTGCTAGGAGAAGAAGCTGCTGGATGTGCACTTTGCCAGGTGCAGAGAGCGGCCTGGCAATGCAGGTTTGCGCTGAAGGCAGGAATATAGTTGGGGGGCATCCTGCAGCTCCAGGGATACCAAGGGGCTCTGTCTCACCTCATCCTGCCGTGTGCAGGGGGGCAGGAGCCAGCGCTGCCCTCTGGAGCAGAGGAGCCCGTCTGCAGCCACGCGGGACTGACCTGAATGCCCTCGATGCGCTCGGTCACCACGTAGGCGTGATGCATCCCCACCAGCGGCACGTGGACGCCAGCCAGCCGGCCCAGGGCTCGTGCCCACACGCCTGCAGAGACAGCAGCCCCACACTGAGCACCTCTCCGTCCTCCTCACACCTCTCCATCCTCCCTGCACCTCTCCATACTCCTCGTGCCCCTCCATCTTCCTCGCACCTCTCCGTCCTCCTCGCACCTCTCCGTCCTCCCCTCTCCATCATCCTCGCGCCCCTCCACCCTCCTCGCGCCCCTCCACCACTTGGGCTAGGGTTACAGCCAGATGGAGGGGACAAGAACTGATGCAGACCCTCCATCCAGCTCACAGGATGCAAAGCCAACCCCTGCCCTGGTCTGCCAACCCCTCTACCATTCTTTGAACCCCATACCTGCACAGTTCACCACACAGGGAGTCTGGATGGTCCCATGAGCTGTCTCCACTGCGTACACCCTCTTCACACCAAAATCATCAGTTCTGACCTGGATGCCAGTGACTGGGCAGTTCTCTATTATCTGGTGGCAGAAGAAGGGCAGCAGATTCATGGCAGAGACACAAGGACAGTGGGAAAACCCGACTTGCCTGACATCTACCACTCAAATCTGGGAAAGGTGAATCCAAGCAGCGGTCTAGCACTGGCCATCCCCCTTTCCCAAAAGCTATTTACTGTTACTGCTGGTAATAATGTACCTCTCTTAATAGCAGGTTTAAAGCCCAGCTCTGTGCACCTACGGCTGCAGAGGATGTTTATTATTTACATGCACATGAGCTAAGAAACACACCAAGGGCAGGCTAGCAGTCCCTCCCTTGAGAAGTGGATTGTTACTTGATCCTGAAAACTCAGCTCTCCCGAGGAACCCACCCTAAGCACTGCCTTGTCTTGCTTCTAAAAGTCTTTTTTTTCATCCTGTGCTTTCCCTGGATCTGATGGTTCCTGCCAGCTTTGAAATTGTGACCCAGTCATCAAAGCTGAACAGGAAAACATCTTTTCCGGGCAAAGACACGGTGTTGCAAGAGCAGCTCTGCTCCAGTGGCAAAGCAGAAGAGGGGGAAGGCAGAAGATGAAGTCTCCTCCCAGGGTCAACAGGCATTAATAAATAATCACTAATTAGGAACTACCTTAGCACCTCTGGCAGCTGCCGCTCTGGAGAGAGTTGAGCAGGTACCAGCTGGATCCATGGTGCCATCCTTGGGGACGTACAACGTGCCGTACAGGTCATCAATGTTCATCAGCGGGTACAGGTCCTTGGTCTGGGATGGGGTCAGAACATAGGACTCCACACCATACGCCTTCCCCAGCTGCCAACCAGACAAGAAAAGCAGGAGCTCGAGCAGGCAGCAAAAGCTTTGCTCATCCCTTGCTGCTGGAGGAGGAGGAGCCCCCAAGGACTTGTTTAGAATCATAGAATCATCAGGTAGGAAAAGACTCACCGGATCATCGAGTCCAACCATTCCTATCAAACACTAACCCATGTCCCTCAGCACCTCGTCCACCCGTCCCTTAAACCCCTCCAGGGAAGGTGACTCAACCCCCTCCCTGGGCAGCCTCTGCCAGTGCCCAATGACCCTTTCCATGAAAATTTTTTTCCTAATGTCCAGCCTGAACCTCTGTCCAGCCTCTGCTGCTCTGGGACCCCTCAGCCCTTCTCCCATGGGCAGGAGATAAACGCCACCCAGCCAGGGCGACACCGAGGGGCTTCTCCCTACCGACATGAGCCTCTTGTACTCGTCGAGGCGCTGCTTGTTGGAAGCGATGAAGAGCCCCCCGTTTTCCACCCAGCCCGTGTGCAGCCCCGTCTCGGCCGGCAGCTCTCGGCTGACCACGTCTCGCGTGTGCGCCAGCAGCTCCACTTCCACGTCGCTGGGACGAAGCTGCCACAACAAACCTGGGGAGGGGGACACACACACAACCCATGGGTGGGACAACCCATGGGGTTCCACCACCCCTCCATCACCCAAAGAGGGATGCAGAGGGGATTCTGCTTTCCCACTCGTGGTGTGACCGCGCTGCCAGGGCTCTCGCTCTATCTCGTGGCGACAGCAGAGTGCTACAAATCATGGATTTCAGTTTTCCTTGGGCATTAAATGAATGGGAAAAAAGGGTTTCTGGAGCAGAGTACTCCACAAGAGACAAATCCCTCCAAAATCTTACTGAATTAACCTCTTGGAGCTTCCCCCTCTTTGCCAAAGAAAACTGGCTTAATGATTCACAGAATGGCCAGGGTTGGACGTGCCCTGTGGTGCTCATCCAGCTCTTCTAAAGCAGAGCCACCTCGAGCAGGCTGCACATGCAGGAGGGTTTCATAGAATCACCAGGTTGGAAGAGACCCACTGGATCATCGAGTCCATCTCCAGAGAAGGAGACTCCACACCCTCCCTGGGCAGCCTGGTCCTGCACTCCATCACCCTCACAGAAAAGAAGTTTTTCCTCATGTTCAGGTGGAACTTCCCATGCTCCAGTTTGTGCTCTTAGCCCCTTGTCCTGTCACTGGGCATCACTGAGAAGAGTCTGGCCCCATCCTCCTGCACCCCACCTTTTCGATGCTAATCAGCACTGATAAGATCCACTCCCAGTCTTCTCTTCTCCAGGCTAGAGAGACCCATTCCTCATAAGAGAAATGTTTCAGTCCAGAAGAAAAAGTGGGGAAAGAAATAGTTTGCTTTTCCTTTGGCCATATAAAACTTCTTTCTTTAAAAAAATAGCAAATTTGGGGGATATATTCTTAACAAAAAGTTGCACTGAAAAGACAAACAGAATCCCTGAAATTCTCCACATTTAAAGCCTAAACTCCCTGGCAAACCCAGAACCAGCCTGCACAATGGATCCGCTCCATGAACAAAAGCACATCCCAAGCTGTGGGCATCTCCACACGCACCAGCCCCACCCCAGGGAGCCCCGTGCCGTGCCCACTGCCTCACCGGCCGTGTGCCAGGTGGTCCCCGAGGTCAGGAGGTCCCTTTCCAGCAGCACCACGCTGGTGATGCCCTGCTTGGCCAGGTGGTAGGTGGTCTGGCAGCCCAGGCTGCCCCCTCCGACCACCACCACCTCAGCCGAGGGTGGTGGGGGCTGGCTGGGCTCCCTGCTCCCAGAGCCTTCCTCCTTCAGTGTCTTCTGGTACGGGACGCTCTTCTTCGTTGTGGGGCCCGTCACACTGCTGAAAGGCCGGGGGCTTCTCCAAGGGGCTGGCAGGTGGCGGGGAGCAGCCACCCGCAGGGCACAGCTCATATAGGACATCTCCACCTGCAAATCATAGAATCACCAGGTTGGAAGAGACCCATCGGATCATCGAGTCCAACCATTCCCATCAAACACTAACCCATGTCCCTCAGCACCTCGTCCACCCATCCCTTAAACACGTCCAGGGAAGGTGACTCAACCCCCTCCCTGGGCAGCCTGTTCCAGTGCCCAATGACCCTTTCCATGAAAAATTTTTTCCTAATGTCCAGCCTAAACCTCCCCTGGTGGAGCTTGAGGCCATTCCCTCTCGTCCTGTCCCCTGTCCCTTGGGAGAAGAGCCCAGCTCCCTCCTCTCTACAACCTCCAACAGAATAGAATAGTTTGGGTTGGAAGGGACCTTAAATACCATCTAGTTCCAAACCTCCTGCCCCAAAACACTTTGCTGGCGTGGGCAGGGGATCCCCAGCCAGCCTGCGGGGTCACCGCAATGTCAGTGGTAGCAGCATCTCAGGGCTGAGCAGTTTGCAGGCTGCTGGGACCCCTTCCAGCAGGGCAACGGGACCACTGCACGTGCGTGTGGCTCCGGATCACCCTTTGGAGGGGCCCCATTTGAAAAGGGGCTTGGAAACACACTGTGCTCGCTCACGCCTGCAGAAACCGCTTCCCCCCCTTGCAATTCAGGAGCTGAAGGCACAAGGTTTGCTCCTTATCAAAGAGGGCGGTGCAATGGCTGCTGGGGGGGGACGGGGACAGATCCTGCCTGCAGACACTCCAGCCCCTGCACCCTGAGCTCCCAGCTGGGAACGTGGCTCGGGGTTTGCTCCATGGCTTGGGTGCACAAGAAGGGGTGCAGCAGGGTCTCACCACCTCCAGCTCCAGAACTCACCCTGCCAAGACCCCCATTTGCTGCCACGTGGCCTCCAAAACACCCTCTTCCCCCTTCGCTGTCCCCTCAATAGCTCGGCGAAGCTGCCAACTCCCGCTCGGGAAATCCCACAACCCTCGCAGGAGTTTCTCGGGCAGCTCATGGCAAGTTGCCCCCAGCCATGACTTGCCACGCTGCACTCACCGGCGAGGTTCCCTCTGGGCTTGGCTTTCCCTGCTGCGACGGCTCTGGGGCCCCTGCCTTCCTCCGATGCTCTCCTCGTCTTCTCTTCGCTGTCGTCCCTTCGGCCCCTGCTGCAAAAAAACAATAACCAAGAGCCAGTGGCGAGCAACGCCAGACCCAGGCAGCCAAGAAATAAGGGCTTACCTCCCTCTTACCCCTTCTCGGAGCTCTGCTGCTTCTCTGCAAAGAAGAAAAGTCGAGGAGAGCGGAGAAATTCAAAACAGGGAGGAAAATGCTGGGTTTTCTCCCCGGCTCGCTGCCCAGCAGAGAACAAACAGCCCAGCTGGGGCCAGTGGGGGCTCGCAGCCTCCCGGGCTCGCTCGGCGCTGGCTGGAGCCGTCAGCTGGATGCCAGAAAGCAAACACGGTGAGAAAAGGCACCATCTGACCCTCTTGCTGGCGCTCCCAGCCGTTGTTTTTTAAAAGCAAAATTAAAATAAATTTACGCATTCCCCAAACCAAACCAAACAGCTCAGAGTGAAGATGGGAACACCAAAAAAATTATTTTAGAGGAGGTAGGAAAATAATTATTTGATTCAGATCTCGCAGCCCAAAGGTTTATTATTCCTCCTGCCCAGGACTCACCCCTGAAATTAGGACCTGTTTGGGCAGGATACGCAGGCGATGCAAGTTCTTTAGAGAGGCTCTAAAGGGCCTGGTTCAGATATCTTGGAGAAGCAGGGGTCGGGGTGGAGTCAAGGTTTGGCTGGAGGTGGGTGGGGTTGGGGTCTAAGCAGCATCTGTGTCCCCCAAGCAGCATCGCTTGCTCACAGCAGAGCAGAAACAGCCCCCCAGCCCCACGGAGCCCCAGGCTGCAGCAGGAACAGCCCAGGGATGGTGTTTTGGGGGGCTTTTTAGCATTCAACAGCATCACAAGTCTGGGAAGTGCCCCCCACTGCTCCCCACTCTCCCATCCATCTGCTTTAGCGCGTTGAATGCACTGCGGTACCCAGTTTGCATCCAAATTCCTCCAGTTTGGGAAGGGTTTGGAGAGAAGCAGAGGGCTTCACTTCTTCCAGCATCAGCGGCATTTCTCTTATTCTTCCAAAGACAGAATCAGTTTCCAAGTTCTAAAGACAGAGCCCAAATTCCTATTTTCCATGGACTAGTTATTTTAACCACAGAGATGCAAACAAGTCTAAACTCCTGTCTGCAGCAGGGTGTTTCTGTTTGATGGGCCAGAACCATTTCATCAGTGCGTAATTATAAATAAGACCTTTGGGTTAGACCAGACCTAAGACAATACAAGCCCAGGTGTGTATTCATCATCCCAAGCCGTTCATCAAGCTCAGGATGGACAGCAGAGAAAGCAGTGGTGACTTCAGTTCCTCTGAACCCTGGGCTCTGATGCAGCTCCAGAGCAGCCGTGAGGGTCAGTCCAACGTGGAGGAAGCTTAAGCCAGTTCAATCTTTTCCGTATAATTTTTAGATGCATTATAACATAAAGGTGCGCAGCAGTTTGCGTGTGCCAGCTGGAGTTTTCTAGGTCACAGAAAACATTATGGCTAATGCAGAAATGAATTAGCGAGGCGTGCTGCGGACCTACAGCTCAGCATCGCACGCAGCAGGCTGCAAACGCGCATCATCATCATCAGAGCCCACACAGGTACATGTGCAGAGCTGGCTTCGCTCTCCCCTGCAGCACAGCCTGAATTTGGTCTCAGGAAAGCATTATCAGAATGTGACCTCAAACTGAAAGACGCCTCAAGCCCAAACCATAAGCAGGCTTGATCCTGCTGGGTAGAGCGTGTCTGAGTTCTGCTCCTGGCAACCTCCTGCCTCAGTTTCCCCATCCTTATTGCACAGCAGTTTGGACCACTCACTTGAAGCTGAAAGAGGGGAGATGTAGAGGAGATCTTGGGGAGGAACGTTTCCCTGTGAGGGTGGGGAGGCTGAGTTTGCCCCGAGAAGCGGTGGCTGCCCCATCCCTGGAGGTGTTCAAGGCCAGGCTGGATGAGGGTTTGAGCAACCAGATCCAGTGGGAGGTGTCCCTGCCCATGCCAGGCGGTTGGAACTCGCTGAACTTTGACGTCTCTTCCAGCTGAAACCATTCTATGATTCTATGACCCTTGTTTTAGGGTCCACTGAGCTGGGCAGTGCAAGCGCTTGCACCCACCCAGCGTGTCTGCTCTGAGCTGGAGGAGGGAGGTGGCCCCACGCCGGCCGGCCACAGGTCACCAGGGCAGTGGGGTGTGCTCAAGGCCCGGCCACACGGACATCCCGGGGCGGCTGAGCTGGACCTGCTGTTTGCAAAGGGGCAGCCAGCAAATGCAGCCACCCCCAGCACCGTGTTTGCTCAGAGCAGAGGCAGCCCCTGGCGAGTCCAGCTGATCTGGGAGATTCTGTCAGCAGCTGCTGTTGCTGGGGGAAAAGGTAATAAATAGAATCATAGAATCATCAGGTAGGAAAAGACCCATCGGATCATCGAGTCCAACCATTCCCATCAAACACTAAACCATATCCCTCAGCACCTCATCCACCCGTGCCCTAAACCCCTCCAGGGAAGGTGACTCAACCCCCTCCCTGGGCAGCCTCTGCCAGTGCCCAATGACCCTTTCCATGAAAATTTTTTTCCTGATGTCCAGCCTGAACCTCCCCTGGTGGAGCTTGAGGCCATTCCCTCTCGTCCTGTCCCGTCACTTGGGAGAAGAGCCCAGCACCCTCCTCTCCACAACCTCCTTTCAGGCAGTTGTAGAGAGCAGTGAGGTCTCCCCTCAGCCTCCTCTTCTCCAGGCTGAACACCCCCAGCTCTCTCAGCCGTTCCTCATAAGGCCTGTTCTCCAGCCCCTTCACCAGCTTCGTTGCTCTTCTCTGGACTCGCTCCAGATCCTCAACATCCTCCTTGTGGTGAGGGGCCCAGAACTGAACACAGGATTCAAGGAGCAGAAAAGGAAACCCCTGTCTGGTGTGTTCCCCCTCCTGGGGCTTGCAGGAGTCTGTTTAGGGCTGGAGGCAGCTGTGCTGGCCTTGGCTGGAGATTTATTGTCTTGTTAATGCCCTGGCAATGCTGCTCCTGGTCTGGTTACAGAGTCTGGCAGTAGCTGGGCATAGGAAATAAACACCCCATTCATCCACGAGGCACCAGCCCCCCGTCAGGGCAAACCAGGGGGAGGTTTCAACCCTCCAAGGGTTAGATGTCATTGGCCACCACCGAGGAGCCAGCCCTGGGGCGGCAGGGCTGTCCCTTGGCTGTCCCCACGGGCAGGACTGGGCATGGAAGCAGATTTTGGCACTTACCTGCTCTCACAGCCATCAGCCAGCTCCAGCGCAGCATTTGTGCAGCCACATCACAGGCAACCAACGGCGATGACTGAGCCAAGATCCATTGCTGGCAGGAGAGCACTCAGGTACCAAAACCTGGTATTTCACAGAATCATTGAGGTTGGAGAAGACCTCTAAGATCATCCAGTCCAACCACCAGCCCAACATCACCGTGCCAACTAAACCGTGTCCCAAAGTGCCACAACAACACGGTTTTTGAGCCCTTCCAGGGATGGAGACTCCACCACTGCACCATAAACTCCCCCTAGCACAACTTGAGTCCAAGACTTCATACAGAGCTTCCTCTGAACTGAACTGCAATGGTAGGGAACGAGTTTACCCCAGGTAGGGGTTGTCACCTTGGCCAAGGCTAAATAGCTCCTGGGGCAGCATCTTTCCAAATTAGCATCCAAAAGTTAGTGCCCAGCTTCTCCGAGTGAAACACCTCCGCTCATTGTTCCAGCCCCTTTCAGCTGACCCTGTGAAAGTCAAAGCAAGAAGAAAGCACTGGGGACTCCAGGACCAGAAAATAATTGATGTTATTACTGATTAAATGACACAGCAGCTCACAGCAGCATTTCACATCCCTGCTCCGGGATGATACCTCCAGCAACGCCTTGGGTATTTTATAAGCAACTGTGTCATTTCTTTTATTGCTCTGGGAAGTGTGGGATTCTGGAATATGATACTTGGGAGTGACTAAACACCATGAAGAGTCATGCTCTTTCTCTCCCCTCATAGTGCTGCACCTCCAGCAGGGAGAAGAGCCCCAGGAAAACCACCCGGCTGGAGTGTGGGACAACTGCACAAGAGCAGCTGCTCCAGAAACAAGGAGAAGGAACTTGACAGGTGAGTGGTCGGCGTCAGCGGCTCCTTCCTGCAAAAAGTCATGCCTGGCGCTGCAGGAAGGATGCCCTCTGAGTTTTGGAAGGGTATGAACACTTACAGTTCAGGGCAGCAATTGGAATGGATCCATCCCTGTGAGCATCTCCTCTGGGCTGGCCAAGCCACCCCAGTGCAGCCAAGGGGGCTTTAACAACAAGCCTGACACGAGCCCGAGCCCTCTGGCACCATAAAAACCATGGCTGGGAAAAAAAAAACCCCTATCGGCAAAATGACACTTTATTTTTTTCGTTGTGGAATTTACTTTGATGTATTGTAACTTAAAAAGGTCTGGAAAAACCACATGCAAAAGGGTTTCTAAGTAGCAGCTAAAGTTTCTATTCCAGCATGACAAGCTATTCCAAATGATTTCCAAATTCTCCGCTATAAACTATTCCATAAACAAACAGCTTGATCTTCAAACCCCCTCCACCCTACCCCAAGTTAGTGCAGTGCAAAGGAAAACCCCAAGAAATTTACATATTATTTTCCAACATATCCCATTGCAATTCTGAATGATCTGCAATGAACTAAAATATATATACAATTTTCTCACCATCATAAAAAACATTTCCCTTTCTTATTCACAGATATATATTGTGGCAAATGGCTGAATAATTACTTACAAACAAAACAATCTTTTTAACGAGTTTCTTTCAACAGTAAACACAAGAGGGAGAGCTCTCCGGAGGGCAGCGGGATTTGGCAGGGCCAGGAGGGGAGCACGGGCAGTGGTGGAGGCTGAGGATCCCCCTGGGGTGTGAGGGACAGGTGGCTCCATGGTCCCTGTGATGGAGTACGTGCTCTTCCAAAGAGGATGCCCTCACCACCTCACAAAATCGGCTATGATAAACAGGAGGGTCACGTAAGGCTTTAGGATCTGAGGCATAACAGGAACCATCGAGAGGTTGTCTTGAGGGTGTGTGCGAGCACCTCATCCCCCCCTAAATAACCCCTCGGCTCCAGCACAGCTACAGGAACCAGAGCAGAGCATTGCCTGCTGGCTGCTCGCCTTTGAGCGTACTCTGAGCTCAGCACCGAGGGGATGGCCAGGAGAGGTTAGCACCAGACAATACCTTGGGAAAGCCCTGAGCCCCTCCGTGTCCCTGTCACCTCACACAGCAAGATCCTGGTGGGCATCCACCCCAGCTAGACCCCGACTGCACCCACCTCGCTTCCCCCCCGGCACCGAGAGCACTCACGGGGCTCCAGGAGGAACAGGCAATGAAGTAGGGCAGCTCTAGGCTTGTCACTGAGCAACAACATTTAATTTCCAAGATCACGTTTTTCCCTCGAGAGGCCCAAACGCTTTATTATCCCAGGCAGGGCACTGCTGTTCCATCTGCAACTTGGATGCAGCCAGGGTCCCCCCAGTGTCAAGGACTGAGGGCGGCAGCACCACTCACCCACCTAACACTGGAGCCTCCTAGACCTGCACAAAGGACACAGTGCCCCATGGTGGGAAAAGCACAAGTTAACAGCTGGTATTTCCACCCAGCAGCTCTGCCTATCAACCACAGGAGCTGCACTTTGGAAAGAACAGACTCAGACAGATGGTACTCAGGACAAAACGGCAACGCCAAGACAGACGGACCTTTACTTGACAGCAGCAGCAGTAACAGCCTGTGGGAAGGAAGAGAGGGGACAATGCTCACAGCCCCCAAAAGTGCACACAGCTGGGGAGGGAGAGATGCTTTCACAACTCAGCAAGAGAAATCAGGTCTTCATACCGTAGCCCTTACTCAGGTGGGTTCATCCCCCTGAGCTCAGCAAGGTGGGATGTGTCTCAGCTGCAAGGAGTCCTGCCCGCAGCAGGAGCAAGCTGGGAGCGAGGGGAGGACACATCCAGAGACACACACTCCTTGTCCTCTCTGCGTGTACCTGGTGCCTCAGTGGCCACCAAAACCCTTGTGTGGCAAAGCGAGTCTCCAGTCCTGCAATGCACTGTGACCTCCTGCTCAGCCGTGGGACCAGTAAGCATCCCAAGCTGCCCTTGCTGCCCGCAGCAAGGCTGGTGGGACCAAAGGTGGTTGCAGAGAAAATGGGCTTGGGATGCCCAAGTGGCTCTTTTGCCTCCTGTCTGACCTGGAGGTCCACTTCAATCCCATGTCTGACAGTCAAAACGCGCCCCTGGTGCCACAGCTGGCATCCTGCAGAGAGGAGCAACAGCCACCTCCTCCTCCTGGGCTGGCTCTCCCCGCTCTGCCCCCTCGCCCCGGCCACAACACGATGCTGCCACAGGGCTGCCAGGCAGACTGCTGAAATCCCGACCTGGAGAGCCCACCCGAGCGGCACAGCAGGGTCTGTGTCATCTCCTCACGGCCGGGTCGCTCCCTCCTCTCTGA
The DNA here is from genome assembly GCF_032191515.1 of Phaenicophaeus curvirostris. Classification (NCBI taxonomy): domain Eukaryota; kingdom Metazoa; phylum Chordata; class Aves; order Cuculiformes; family Cuculidae; genus Phaenicophaeus; species Phaenicophaeus curvirostris. Next base: position 9,255,784 of record NC_091411.1, read on the forward strand.
CACCCCCAAATTCTCACCTCGACACACTCAGGCACCAGCCCAGGTGCAAACCTTCAACATCACCCTCCCACCACCACGGTGGCTTTTAAAACACCTTTACTAAAAGGGGTTTGAGCCCCATCCTCTGGTGGGCACCCCACGGAGTCTCTCAGCTCTGTCCATGCAGGAGAGTGCAGCTTTCCCAGGACTCTTCCACAGCTGCTAAACGAACGTTATCTGACAGACCATCAATCTTCTATACACGGAAGAGGAGCGAGGCCAGCGGTGGCCCCGACACACGCGCGCACACACACACTGTACAGAGGAACGGATTGCTGAAAGAGGCTGCGAGAGCAGTCCTGGGAGGCACCCGGCCACGTGTCACAGGGAGTCACAGGCACCGGGACAAGTGTGCATGGTCTGCAGCGGCTCATTCTGGGCACTCGATGATTTTCCATCAGACACCCCGCAGTCATTGCACCCCCTCTTCTTCCACGTATGTCGAGGGAAACCAGCCAACCTGTCAGGGAAGAGAATCATAGAATCACCAGGTTGGAAAAGACCCATCGGATCATCAAGTCCAACCATTCCCATCAATCACTAAACCATGTCCCTCAGCACCTCGTCCACCCGTCCCTTAAACACCTCCAGGGAAGGTGACTCAACCCCCTCCCTGGGCAGCCTCTGACAGGGCCCAGTGACTCTCTCCATGAAAATTTTTTTTCTAATGTCCATCCTGAACCTCCCCTGGTGGAGCTTGAGGCCATTCCCTCTCGTCCTGTCCCCTGTCACTTGGGAGAAGAGGTGAACTGGAGACTGGGGACCTGAAGGGAGCTCCTGTCATGTAACTGGAATTATCTCCCCACCACAACACACTGTTCCTGCTGTTGAACAATGCTGGATGTGGTCACATCCCAACACACAGTGGTGAAAACAGTGCAGCTGTTACCCTAGTCAAGAATGGAAACAGAACTGTACATTGCTTTGGACATATGAGTTGTCCACACTGTATAAGAGATGACGGCACGAATCATAGAATCACCAGGTTGGAAGAGACCCACCGGATCATCGAGTCCAACCATTCCTATCAAATGCTAAACCATGCCCCTCAGCACCTTAATACATCTCCAGTGCTACAAACTCTGTGGGACGTCAGGTCGAGCCACCCGCCTGCTGCTTTTCCCCAGGAGGCTGAGCCTTTCACCTGTAGAATCACTCCTGTGAGAACACCCTACCTGCAGGATTAAGGAAGGCCAGGTGGGAACATTGCCCGAGTTGGCATGCCTGCCTGCTCAACACATGCAAGGAGGATCATGAGCTGAAGAAACAGGACAATATTATCTGGATGCACTCACTCTTCCATTGGTTTCTCCCTTCCACCATCCCTGGTCCCCACCAATTCTGCTGTAGATCTTCACCACGTCGCCCTCTCGCAGCGAGAGCTCCCGCATGTCCCGTGCCGCAAAGTTGTATCGTGCCACCGCTGTCCCTATGACCCGTGGGGTGAACACTGCAAAGGGACAAAGCAGAAGGAGTCGGGAGCTGCCCCACCACACAAGACTGGCCGAAGCCTGGGGAAAGCTTGTTGAGGTTCAACCTGGGTTTTCTACCACAGCACTGGCCTCGCTGCAATGCCATAACCTGGATCAATCTTAGATCATCCAGACTGCTCAGACCCGTATGGACTGGGGCAGTCAGGAGTAAACTGGATTCCTGCTGGGCTTTACAGGCTTGAGAAGCACCTCTCTACTGACCAGGATAGCCTTGGAGAGGCTTGCTAGGGTGAGGGCACTTTTGTGAGAAGGTGGTGAAAGAAGATTCCACGGGAATACACAGTCGTTAACTAAGAAATCGTGGAAAAAAATGTTTCACCACCAAGACTGGGTCTGGCTGCTGCACAGCTCCCAGCACCTTGTTAAAAGATTTCACAAAGCAACTTGTGTTTAAACTTGCAAAAATTGAGGGATTGGGTTCTTCTAGAGATGCCGAGATGTTTCACCATGAGGAGGAACAACCTGCTAATCGGTAACTTCCCTGCTCCTGTCCTTGCCAGGGAGTGGCCAGGGCCCTTGGAAACTTGGTCCTGTAACTAGTCAAAATGTGCAAAAAGCAGTCTGCAAACCCTAATGCTGATCAATACCTCGTGATAATAACCATGGCCCTGTGAGCACTCCCAGGTCTCTAACAGCATCAGAACAGCCCCAGCACCAAGGATCTCCATCACTTCAGGCAGAGGATGCTTGGGGGAGGCACAAGGAGGAGCAGCAGTGAGTGGGGAACAGCAGGGGCAGTGCTCAGCTTCAATGCCTGGGCAAGGGGAAGGAGGGCTGGAGAGCAACAGTGGGAGGGATGGGATAAGATGGGCAGAGGAGGAGAAAAATGCGCCTCCTCTTAAGTTTGCAAAAAAAACCAGCCCTTAAGGGCCATCATGGTTCAGTGATGCTACTCTTTCTGTCCCAGGAGTTTCGAGGATTAATTACCATTTTAAAAGTTTGCAAACCAAGGTTGAACTAAGTTTGAGGAAAAGCTTTGCCCAGGTTTTAGCTCTTAGGATGGAAGGAGATGAGGATGCAATGGAGATGGTCCAGACACACAACGTGCAATAACTGGAGGGCTCGTCCATCCTCACCAGGCTGGAGAAGGGAGTGAGAATCATGGCAGCTTTGAACTCTTCCATCAGGAGCTTGCTCAGAGCCCACTGCTGCACAAACTACTTTCTGCAATACTTTCCATACGTTTAAAGGATCCCAAATTCCCAGAATTATGTTCTAAATGTCTGAAAAGTTAAGTGTTCTTCCCAAACACGGCACCAAGTAAAGCACACGTGGCTCTATCAAAGATTTCCCCTGGCATAAAGAAAATGCTGAAAGGTAAAAGCTTAAACAGGAAGAAATGAACTGGCACGGTTTCGCTCTGATCTCTGCCAAACAGACACTGGTCTGTAACACTTAAATCAATGGGGTTCAAAGGCCAGAGCTGCCCTTTCTGCTGGGAGGCTGAGCCACAAAACACATTTAACAGCAAAATTTCCCCCATACCTCCTCAGCAAGGGGTTCGTGAGCAGCCTCCGACATCAGAGCTCAAAAACTGCTGGACACTGAGATGTTCTCCTTGTACAGCAAGGAGAAACGGTCTGGAAGACAGTGTGATGCCAATGCTCGTTTGGTGAAACACATGGGATAAGCAGGTCAAGCTTGAAGTACATCATGAGATCCCAATGCAGTAGATCCATTTTTTAGTTAATTTTAGCCCCCTTTTCTCCAATAGTGCCAACTCCATTTTCTCCCTGCCTTGATTTTGCGGAGGGGGGAGTGTGTTTTGCTCTTGGCCAAGCCATGGCTAATTAGCTTGTTTCCAGGCTGCGCCCCAGGGTGGCACTGGGGACCCCCTGAACCGCCTGCGGGTGATAGAGGGACCACAGGGACCCTGCAGGTCCCTCTGGTGATGGCTTTCAAGCTGGGGATGCTGCAACCTGGGGAAGGTGGCAGGTCTCTCCGGCGCGGAGAGGCACTGGTACCTGACCAGAAGGGACTGGAGGAGCTCTGAGAAGAAAAGTTGAGGCCCTGAGGACTGAGAAAAGAAAAGTTGTAGGAAGCGCAGGAGGCTGCAAAGAGGTTAGAGAGAAACAGAAAGAGGCAGAACACGCATTAAAAAGGAAATTAAAAAAAGGTATTATAATGCACAATGCTTTAAAAGCCAACAGAGAAGTACAGGGTAAAGCATGCAGGAGGTCTGGCACAGCAGCTCAGAGCTGGGACAGTTGGCGACGGGTCTGGCCTCAGCCCTGCAGCCACTCTCGCAGCTCAAAAGTCATCCTAGGGCTGTATTTTATTGGAAAAGATATTTGATCAACTTTTTAAGAATATCTTCCTTTGGTATTCTTTTTAAAATACACTAAAATACAGCCTAACAATCTTTAAAAATGCATTTTTCCCCACAAAGTGCTCAAACTTTTAGACAGAGCAGAGCATTTTACACTAATGCACATCTTCCTTTCTATTTTTATTTCACTTCTGTTTATTTTAGGCACAGACTTACCATTTCTCCCATCATCTCCCATAAAGGAGTCCAACTAGGATTCAAACCACCACAAGTGACACTGGAACTGGATCCATTAAAACACGTGCACAAAAACTCTCATGGGCAGGGAAGACACGGTATATCCGGCTAACAGAGCATCACACTTCTGCCTACTAACTGCAGCCACAGCTACTCTCCCAGCAGGACCAAGGGTAGGAAACCACCCCCGAGCTCAGCGTGCAAAACTGCAGGAGGGAAACCAGTCTCCTCCAACAAAAGCTCTCCCTGGGAGGCTGCACCTGCTCCATGAACTCGTGGAGCAGTGCCAGGCAACCGCAGCTCAGTCAGACCTCCCTGACCCCACAGATCCTGCGAGACCCGTCCTCAAAATGCAGCCAGCCAAGCAGAAGATTCAATTGCAACTTAAAGGGCTCAATTCCTACAGCAAAGCCATGAATCCCTTCGTCCAGACAGTGCTCCTACGCCTTGCTGTATGGCTAAGATTTTCCATCAGGGATTAACGACTAGCATAGCTGAGCTGGGTTTTACCTGGAGAGCGAGTGAAGGTCCTGGAGGTAGAGCGCTCCCGAGATTTATAGGGATATTTCAGCGTTGTGTCCAGCTGCTTGAAGCTTTCCTTCAGCGAGTGGCTCTGGTAGTACTCAACCAGCTCCTGGGAAGGATGGAAAGGCACCCAACTGTCTTCACTGTCCTCTGCTTGACTTGTAGGGATCGTTCACATGCTCAAAGGGGCTAGAAAAACCTACCAGCAAGCTTTCAAACTTCTTGGCTTCCGTGATGTGAATCCAGTTGTCCTTCTCCACCACCTTGATGTGCTTTACCTCATCATTAAACCTGCAAATTGTAGCAAAGGCACTCAAGAAAATGTAGCTGTGTGCTCTAGCCCCATCTCACCCTCCGAGTGTGATTATTACTAAACAACTAAATTAACTATTACGCACTTAATACTGATGGCAAAGCGCTCGGCCTCAGCTGGTCGCTCCCGGATCAGGTAGGTGCCACTGACGTGAGACTTGAGCAGGTTGTCTGTCTGCTGCCGCTCCATGTTCCCTGCAAACCTGAGCCCACAGGTTAATTAATTAATTAAAAATGAATGCATATTTTTAAAATAGGCATGTTTTAGACAAAAGGATATAACTTTTTTTAAAGGTATGAAGCTTGGGCAAACAGAGAAACAAGTTTTATCCAAAACTTCATGAGCAGAAAGGAAAGTGCCCAGAGAAGTTTCTCAGCCATTGAACAGAGTGGATGAACAACGCAGAGTGCAACCTCTTCCCTTTGAAATCTCTTATATTTCCAGGGCACCTGGAAAATGCCATTAATCGGGAACTGGTCCCCAGGTAAACAAGTGGGGATAATTTAGAGTCATGAATTTGAAAACCCAGCTGGAACTGGAAGGACGGAGCAGGAGGCAAGCAAAGCACGACCCCTCCTGCCAAGGCAGAAATTGGTTTCTTTCTCCCCAGATGGTTTTCTGGGCACAGAAAACATGCAGAACAGGAAGAGAAACCAGCACCTCTCCTTTTGCCTCTGACCCTCTTCATCAGTGAAGAAATCCCCACTGATGCTGTGAGGGCTACACCAGGTCTCAACACCCAAACACCACTACATCGGCTGCACCGTGGCCATGGGGGAGGTGGGATGCAAAACACTGATAACCAGCTTTCATAATTCATTATTCGAGCAGATTCCTGACAAAGTAACCATTAAAAGGCAAGGTGAATGTATTTTTACAGTCAGAGGAGGCAGGCAGGGCGACTCACCATGGGTACGCCGTGTAGTCTATCTCCCGTGAGGGCGGCCGACTGTTGGGAGGCTGCAAAGAGAACATTGCTTATTACCACAGAACCAGCACCTCATCAGGCCCTAGGTCATGGGCAAGATGCTCCTCTCCACAGGAGGGTTTCCGTCTGCCAAGCCATTTCTGAATTATTGGCTTCGGCAGTGGAGGGCAGTGTTGTAGCTGAGCATTTCTCTCTCAGCCTCCCAGCTGGGACAAGCATGCTGCATGTTTTCATTCACCTGAGCGGTTTTTAATTGGGAAGCAGCTGGCAGTGTTACAAAACACAGTAAAAAAAACCCCAAACTGCAGTTTTCCAGCACTGTGACTGATCGCAAGCACTCTGCTCCTGAACAAGAGTAATGGGGTCTGGACCTGGTCACACCAACCCCAATACTGGGAACAAAGCTGAGACCAACCTGACCAGGGATTTGCAACTATGGGACAATGGATCCACATCTTAGCTAGTTGCGTGACAGGAAAAAGCCTCATTCAAGGTCCAAGGACTCATTGGAAAGACCCAGGTCTCAAGCAGAAGGCTAAGAACAACAGGCACCACCAGAGCAGCACCTCCCGTGACAGCCCTCAGCGCTGTCCCCACGCTCCCGCAGCACCTGCAGGTGCTCCTGACTTCTTCTCCTCTTCAGCACTTACTCTTGCATCAACGGGGCAAGGCTTTACTGATGAGCTGGGAAAATAACCCGACTTCTTCATCGGCAGCAGCCGCCCCTGTAAAGCCAAAGCAGGCATCAGATTGGCATGGGGGAGCAATGTTCTTGCCATGCAGGGATGGGAACGGTCACCACTGCAGCTCCTGGGCTCCAGAAAAGCCCACAAATAAAAAGGACAATGCAAAAGTCACTGGCTTAGAACTTCCAGGGAATCGCTCTCACCTCCCACCACTGTGAGTCAGGGTCTCCTCTCAACAGCTCGATCACATCCCCGATTTGAAACGTCAGCACTGGCTTCGCAGGAGGGGCTGGGTTTCCGTGGTAATTCTGAACCGCCACCATCTTAGGACCTGGAAAGCACACAAACCAGTTTCATCACCTAGACCCTGCTAACAAGATGCAAATAAAAAATATCCCCTCCCTGAGGCCTATTGTTCCTTATCCTGTGAGCCACAGATCTAACAGCATCAGCAGGCAGGATCTGCGGGCAGAAAGCATGAAAGCAGAAAGGAACAAAGCCCACAGAGAATGGGTTTGACTCCTGAGGTTACATGGATGGCTCAGATCACTGAGCAAAAGCAAAGCCATGAAGGACAGAGCCAAGGCAAAGCTTTGACTCCCAGTGCTGCACCTGGACTTAGCCTCACCTGGCATCAAACCCCACCAGGCTCAGTGGCAACACCTGCGATTGCAAAAGGGACCAGTGAAAACCCACCTATTTCTGCATTTCAGGGGGACCTGGGACTCAAACAACCCTGAAGTTTGCAGTCAAAGTCCAGTTGCCTTGCCAGCAACTGCACATCAAACAAGCCTCCCCAACTACACTTAACCCACAGTGTTTATCTTCAAAATACTTCCCCACCTCTGCCTGTCCCTGCCCAGCGAGAGCATTCTGTGCTTTCTTTTTTTAACCACCAATTTGATTCAGGTTTCTTTTTGCCAGGCTTGGCTTTCCTTGTAATAGAAAAAGCACAAAAACAAATTGTTCCCTCTCCCTTGAGCCAGAGCCCGGGCAGGGCAGGCCCAGCACTCTGTCTAAGCTAGTTTTAAGCAAATGAGAACAAAAAAATATTGCAGCAACCATCATGACTAACAGCCCCATCAGAGGGAGGTTTAGATTAGATATAGAAAGAAATGTTTTCCTGTGAGGGTGGGAAGGCACTGGCATAGTTTGCCCAGAGAACTGGTGGCTGCCCCAACCCTGGAGGGGTTCAAGGCCAGGTTGGATGGGGCTTGGAGCCCCTGATCCAGTGGGAGGTGTCCCTGACCCTGGCAGGAGGTGGAACTGGATGGGCTTTGAGGTCCCTTCCAACTCAAACCATTCTATGATTCTATGCCAGCAGCATGCTGGATGGAAGATGCTCCCTCATTACCAATAAGCCTCCCTGCCAGGACATGCCTGGTCTTCTTTGAAGGATGCTCCAGACCCGACTTGCTGCTTTGGGAAGCTGGGACAGGAGAGACCTCAATGCCCCATCAAGTCCTGTGACAGTGGCACAGGACCCTAATGCTCCTTTCTGGTTTCAGAAGGAGCTTCTCCCTCCCACATGCTCAGCGTTAGGGACACCTGCAGCCACGATCGGGAAGCCATCTCTACTTGCCCTTCTGCAATACAGTCATGCCCTTACCAGGTCCAGCACCCATCGAATCCTGCAAAGAGAATGGAAAAAGTCTTCATGAGGACATAGTAGTATTGGCTCCCTCCACAAGTGCTTGGCTGAAGCCACTGGGACAAGAAATTCTCTCCTGAAACCTCCCCGGTGCTTGCACCTCCCATGGGCCATGGTACCACCCAGACTAAGCCATGTTTAGGCTAGAGGAGAGGACATCAGTCTCTACTTCCACCCCCCAGGTTACTGGGACCACCCTGGGGCCAGTGCCTGCTCTTCCCACAAACTGCCCGAGCTGCCTGCCTCAAGAACAGGCAAGAATAAAGGCTCTGCCCAAGGCAGAGAGGGATACAGGAAAAGGATCATCAAACAACCTACCTGGTCTGCTGAAGAACCTGAAAGGGAAATGGTGAACAATGGTTAACTTCACAGGCATCAAACCCCACTTTCTGCTTCTCTTGATGCTGCATGTATCAATAAACTGGCACCAGTGCTTCAACTGGCCACAGACCCTTTTGCTTTCACTAACGAGCATCTTCTGATGAAGATCCCTTAATTACTCCCCCAGCATCCCAAGGTGCATCCCACCTTGTACATATTGCTGCTGCCATCCTCTGACATATAAAGGATTCAGGTCTTTGTTTCTGAGGTCTTGGCTGGTTTGCTTGGTTTCTAAACCACCAGTCACTGTGGATTACAACCCTGGGAGTTGGGTGGGAGCATACACAGTTGGTTTTATGTTGGTGTTTTTTTTTTTATTAACAAACATCAGCGCTTTATAGAGCGAGTCTTTCAGATCATTCACACGCATCCACCTCCTCGACACAAGCTGCTAATCATGTGAAATAATTCACCTATCTTGCAGGGAGGAATGATCTCCAAGCACTCCTTATGAGCACCCGCTCCACATTTGGGGCAAAGATAGCCCTGATAGAAGGTTCCTCTGCAAAAAAAAAAAAAAAAAATGAAGTCAGAAAGTCCTAATTCAGCCACAGGTTTGCAATTTTCTTTCCATGTTTTAGTGCAGATGCAGAAAAGCTGGAAGGATGTTGCTCACCTCAGGAACATCCTGCAGGCTTTGCAGTTGGTTGTCTTTTCAAATGTGTACATCTGAAAGTTATGGTGATTTGCATTGGCTTTCTCTGGCTTTATGTTGGACCTAAGGGAAACGACTGAGGGTTATCAACCTGTCCGTACGATCCACACTGCGCTCGTGACCTGTCACAGCAGCTGCTGTTTGCATTACAAAGTTTGTAAACCACACGGACAGATAAGAAATCAAGTGTGAAAGCAGACTCCGGGCTTGGCTGTGCAGAGAGAGGATTTTACCCATCAACCTTCCCCTGGGACAACGTTCACGGGTTTGGCTCTTGCCAGAGTCAATCAATAGCCCAGATCTGTCAGCACAGAGCCAACCCCTGCTCTGCTCAGGACCAGAAGCCTGCAGTAGCTGTCCTGCACCTTCCTCCAGCCCCAGCTCTGTGCTTCGTGCATGGCCTGACACCATGGCAAGGTGTCATTTCAGAGATGCACCACCCATGCTTTGGTGCAAATAGTCAGGGGTAGATGATTTCATGCTGGACCCAAGCTCTCTTTGCACAGCAACCCATCCAGCAAGCCCAGGAGAGCTCTCCCATCACAGGCTTTGCTATCAGAGCTGGTCTGGAGTGACCTGCTGGTCCAAGACACTGCTCCCCCACGCTTGGCAACTGCACGCCAGGGCCAGAGCAGCCACTTTTGCTCACATTGCCATTTCAAACTGCTCCATCCACTTCCTCTTCATTTCCTCCGTCTTGCAGAAGAACTGGAAGCCCTGCTTCCCTTGGAGGTGAATTAGGTAGAAGCCGTATGACCACTGCAAGAGAAAATGAGAGCACTGATCGCACCGCTGTGGTCCCAGCACCTGAGCAGCAAAACACATGGTAGTTTTATTCAAGCATCTTTAATAACTGTTCTCAGTGCCTTCCTCTGCCCTTTCCCCTTCTTCTGAAGGACTGCTGAACCTTTGCGAAGGTAACAGCAAGGAAGGAGGAAAAAGTTCTGTGTTTCTCTACCACATCACAGCTAATGATGCCTGAATCAGCTTGGCACTGTGCACTAGGACCAAACAGGATTTCACGGTGGCACATGAGAAAATCCAGACTTTTCTGCTCCACTGGATCCTCCCCAGCCATTACATCTCTCCCTGACAGCAACTGACAGCCCAGGAGGAACATCTGACCTGCCCACTGCACATATGCTCTGCCTGTCTCATTACAACATCGCACAGAAAAACACGAGACAAAACTGTGTGCTTTGCTTACCATTTTTCCATGAGACTAGAAAGCATGGGAGAGCAAAGTGGAAACAGATTTCATTAAAACACAAAGCTAGCAGCATTTCTTCAGCATCCAAGTGGTAAAATTGGCTATTCTCACCCAAATGCCACTTATCCCATCTGTACAATATCTCTTCCCATTGCATGTAAGTGGATTAAGCTAACAGGTCTCTGCTAAATCATAGCTGGGAGGTTATTCTTCATGGCTACAGATTAAGCCCCAAACCACCAGCGAAATGATGTTCCTTCAGTGACAACTGTGCTTTGAGTGCCAGTTCATGCAGGCTGGTGGGCAACACTCGTGCTGCCTTTCCAGGTTCCTCCACCCCACAACTCATGGGAGTGAGAACATCCAGATGGACCTTCCCTCGCTGCCCTCCTCTCCGCCCCATCTGACGTTTGCTCCTTGCCTGTCCCTTGCTGCTGGCAGGCCAGAAAGCAGGGAACAGCTTCCTCTCTCCTAACTCAAACCATCCCAGCTTCTTCAGGGCTATTTTATAAGGACAGAGGTCAAGGGTCAAGCCCAGCCTCACATTAACATCTCCCAATGCTCTGTGAGGTTGCCCTGAAAGCTGAACATTTCTTTTCCAGCTTTTTTGCAAGCTCTGTTTTGATATTAAAAGGCTAATGGGAACGTATTACCCAAGCCTGAACAGCTCCAAAATGCTCTGCAGCAGAGCTATTGGTCCACCTACCTTCTTAATGTCCTTGTTGTTCATAGGGTCGTCAGTCATCTTGTGGAACAGCAGCTCAATAATTTCTTTCAACTCATAATTGTATCCTTTCCTTTTGCAGACAATCACCACTTTATCAAATAAAAATAAATACCTGCCCAAAGCAAGGAAACAAACACACCAGTCAGCCAAACATCTCATTGAAGTCCCCATTCAAGGAGTAGTATTTGGAAAGCTCAGTAGAGCTTCCGAGCCAGCACAGCTCAATGCTTGAACCGTGCTACAATTTCACACTGACGGTGATCTCTGTCAGTGAATAAATAAGCACAAGGGGAATTGCCAAACAAACACACATTGCGTCTGGGAAAATTTCAGAGCATTATTGCTCACTCACCTGTCTTGCTTGGTGTGGTTGACTATGGAGCGGACCTTCAGCTCACCATCAATCTTTGGCCTCCCAAACTCCTCCAGCTTCACTTGCTGCAGAAAGCAAAGCAGGGCTGAGATCCACAGCCAGGGCTGGGACGATGCTTTGGAGAGCAAAACCCAAACCTGCCCGGATCACAGAGTGTGCTGGGTGCATCCCCACCAGCCCTGCCTCAAGCTGCAGAAGCTCCTGGTAACAGCATCACCCTCGCCAAGGGGAGCCCACGCACGAGCACGGCCCCAGCATCAGGAACAGAACCACACGAAAGCCCTGGAGCTCCAGCACCAGCGTGCCAGGGTAACACTCAGGTGCCAAAGCATTTCTGCAAGGTTTGGGATCCAGAAAGCAACACCCACACTTCCACCTCACCCCAAAATATGCTGTGAGCAACCTGATACGGTGGGAGGCGTCCCTGCCCATGGCAAGGGGGTTGGAACTGGATGATCTTTAAGGTCCCTTCCAACCCAAATCACTCTATGATTCTACGTTTTTCCAGGGGTTTCTACAAAACCAGAACCAAGACTATTGTAGTTTCAACTCCCATCCTGAATCAAGACTGGAGATTTTTCAGATGCTGGAACCCAAGGGTTCGGTCAGTTTGTCTTTCAGCTCAAAAGCCCTTGCAAATGTTGCTTAGGGCAGCACGGCTGCTGAGCCACAGGAATTGATCCCCTTGCACAGTTCTTAAAGGAAAAAATACATTAGGAAGCACAACCACTGGTCAGGAAAATAAATATTTCACACAGCTGTGTGTATAGTCCGTGATTAATTCATTCCTGTGCCATGTGGGCTCTGTATACACAACACCGATCGCTCCACAATGTCCTGCCTGGTGCAACAAAAGGGAACAGCAAGCAGAAGGCGTGTAGGATTGATATGCAGACAACAACTGTTTTGCTAACATCTCGTGTCAAACCTATTCTCTGGCTGCTGCAAGATGTGGCTGCTTCATGCCCCCATTTACATGCCCATATTTTATGGAGCACGATGTCTGACTGCTCACACAGATGAGGATTATCATGACTGCTTCAATCAAAACCTATGAACCGCAGCGGCCCGTATCCCACCAGATTTATGCAGGTTTTTCTTGAAAATTAAGGATTTTGCCTCTGCCTGTTAAATAACCATCAATTAAAAGCTCTGTTTTCAACTAAAGTCAAGGCTTAAAACCCCCCAACCCTGCAGCCCTCCGGGAAGCCCTTGGGGCAGGCAGCCCCCAGCATCTCCCTCCCTCAGCCCTTTTGATGCATCCCAGGTGTCAGCCCCCAGATCGCATCATCCCAGCGTAAAGCAGGGCAGCAGAGCAGCTGTGCCCACAGCTAACCAGCCCAACCCTCTGGCAAATGTGGGAAAAAGCTCGTTAGCTTGAAGCTCTGCCACTGAATATCAAATTAACGGGCTTCTCGGGTGCTAAAGTGAGTGCTGGGTTGTACAGGGTGGGCTGATGCACAGTAATGGGACTAAGTGTTCGATACCTCTAGAGTCTGGAGAATTCTCCTTAAATAAAACTATCTGGTTGAGATTTTGGGGCTTAGGTGCATTTTACATGTGCCCTCCTCCTCCAAACAAACCTTGGGACACTTTCAAGTGCAAGAACATTCCGTTAACCCCTCTGTTCTCTGAACAGCAAAAGAAAACCCATTTTAAACAGGAAATCAAATAACAGATCTAGGGAATTCTTGGGTCTCGTCTACACTAATAACATTAGAAAAGTTGTAGAACCAATTTCAGTGTAACACCACCACCAAAAGCCACCCTCCAACACAGCTAAAGGGGTTTGTAATGCAGTAACCACTTCAGGACTGTTGGCAAAACCAGTCAGTGAGCAGGGAGTGCTCAAACACACAGGGAACTTTCTTGGCTAGCAAATCAGATTTAGTAGTAATTGCACAGAAGAAGCAAATACATAATGACAGTCAAATAAAAGTAGGGAGTGAGAGGGTTTTCCAACTTACCAGATTTTCTATAGAGCTCTGAAATTCACTTATTTTCTTTAAAGTCTCTTTGTCCCGCTTTACTTCATTTATGTACATAGCCAAATCCTTAAAAGAAAAAGTGAATATTGTTTTTTATTTCCCAGATGAAACTTCCCAAAAGTTACCTTCCCAAAGCAGAAAACGCACAACCCCAGCTCTCCAAAGCCACGCTCCCCTCCACCTTTAGGAGTCAGCAGCCCAGGAATACTGTGAGCACAGGGTTTTTGTGCCTGCACTGCTCACCCAGGCAGGTGCTGCAATTTTAATCATTTCCCAGAAGAGGGCAATGCATGAATCCAGTGCAGCACAGCAAACCCAACTCATGGCTTTTACCTGGTGAGAGCCCAGGCAAGCAGCCAGTCGCCCCTCTGCCCTGGCAGCATCCTTCCCTACCAGCTTTCATCACCATAATTCCCTTCATCCCCCTGGACACAAACACTGCGAGCCAGTCTCTGCTGTCAAAACTTCTACGTGTGTTAAATAACCAGTTTGGACACCCGGCTACACATCAGCTGCAAACAGCACTTGAGCTGGCTCTGCCCTGCTTGCTTCCAGCTCTTTGGGTGCTCTGGATCCCATCTGAACTGGTGCCAAAGTGCTGGGATGCTCATTCTCTGTCCTCCCATTGGACACCCCATGACAGCATCCCCTCCTCCAGCACCTCTAGGACTCCAACATCTCCCACCACACAAAGGCTATGTTGTAAAATAAGGAGACAGTTGATGAAGCTTGTTCTGTGCTGAAAAATTCCCTGCTTACCCAAATTCTGACCCATCCTCGAGCAAAAATACACCCTTTCCACTAAAACAACTTCTTGCACCCTTCAGAGTGTGTTTCCAGTGCCAGCCTGCCTCTTATCTGCTCCCTTCCTCCTTGTCCTCAACAATAGCTCTTGTCAACTTGGATTAAATCTGAACACAGGATTTTTTAAGACATCCCCTCCAGGTCAGACCTTCCGCAGTTTCCCAACATAAGAAGGGTTAGTCACAGATGAGAATCACAAATCTACATGACAATACTTATAACATCGTAGGGATGGTTATGAAGAATGACAAAACCAAAAGCCTTATGAAGTGGCAACCTCCATCACAGTCTCAGCTTTTGCACCCTCCTGCTGAGCAGGGTATCTCCTATGCAAGCAGGAAACACAATCCCACGACTTCAAATAGCGACAGCAAACCTGAGCTGTGGGATTTAACCAGGAACTTGTTTTGCCCTCCCCATCACCTAAGGGCTCAGTTCTGGGCACTCAGGTGGAAGTTTGGTACCTCCACCAAATACTCCCATGGGCAATTTTTTGGTGCACATCCTGCCCCTGCTTTGTGCAAACAACTACCTACACAAAATAAAAGGGAAATGAATCCCTTTGGGAAACGTAGCTCTGCCTGTAGATATTCACCGTCTGCGTGGCTCCTGCCCCAGACGGCAGCAACATCCACCACCCACGAGCACGGCAGACAGGAAGGCTAGACGCACGATGAAAAACATGACTTGTAAGTTAAGCCTTGGTTTACAGATCAATTAAAACCAAACCACACAGCTTCCTTTGCCCCTGCTGAGCCCAGCACAGCCTGAACTGCACCTGCGCTCTCCTGGAGATGGGGCGACGAAGCAGAGAAACCTCGCTGATGGCTCTTGGCAGCTTCTGGCTAAAAATGCTGAGTCTGCAGTGAAGCCAGAGTGCACATACATTTATTTATTAGCAATGGTATCAGTGGGTGCCGTATTATGAGGCCATAAGCAGGGTTTAACAACTGTCATCAGGTTTAATGTTCATTTGAGGCCACGGTGATGTGTTGTGCAGAAGCAGAATGTGAATGCAACATCCTTCAAACAACCTTAACTCTAAAGTGACCTACATACCAGGTCTGGATTCCCAGGCTTGCAGGGATAACAGCTGAAAAGGTCACTCAACTTATGTAAGTGCTGGGAAATGCAGTGTCATTACAAGAAAGCTGAGGCTTTGAGGCAAAAAAAAAGTGACCCAAGTGCACAGGACTGAACCCAGGGATGGATCCTGCAATGCTCCAGAGAGGAAACATGGATTTAATGATCATCCTCAAATCAGATTCTGCTGACGGTGATCCCGCTGCGTGAGTGTGCAGGGGAGGATGTATCCAAGGCAGAAAACATTTGGATGATTTTATTTTTTGCTGCTGACAGTTTTCCTGAGATCCTGGGGGTTTCAGCTGAAAGCTCAAAAAAACTTCAAGCAAAGCCAAATTTTGACAGCAGAAGCATTCATTTGTGGAAGGAGGATTTTCCCCTTTAGTGTAAAAAAAAAAAATATTTGGATAAAAGGATTCTCAACCAGCACCTGGATAACAGCACACAGGCAATGCCCTGCACAGACACAGGCTCCCACTTCTGCAATCCTCGCTGACTCTCTGAGACATCTGGAGTTCCTCCAGATCCCTCCCAGCAAAACCAAGCTCTGAATCTGGCACCGTCTCTCTACACACAACAGCAACTGGTGAAAATGGGTAACTTGTCAACAAACACCAGCTTCCCCAGCTGCTTATAGAAGAGAAAGCGATGCCTACAGATCCACTGAGAAGCAATCGCATCAAATGGCAATCAACAGACACACGCATGGCCAAACGGAGGAGATGCTGCCTTCCCTCAGGCTGCTGGACAGGGTTTTTATCTAAGTTTTTGTTCTATAGAAGAACAATCATAGAATCATAGAATGCTTTGGGTCAGAAGGAGCTTTAAAGCCCATCCAGTTCCACCCCCTGCCACAGGCAGGGACACCTCCCATGGGATCAGGTTGTTCCAAGCCCCATCCAACCTGGCCTGGAACAACAACGGATGGGGCAGCCACGACTTCTCGGGGCAACCTGGGCCAGGGCCTCCCCACCCTCACAAGTCAAAAATCTTCCTGAGATCCTGCATCTCTCCTCTTCCAGCCTAAAATCGTTCCTCTCGTCCTATTCCTGCACTTCCTAATCCAGAGCCCCTCCCAGTGCTGGAAGCTGCTCTAAGGTCTCCCCAGAGCCTTCTCTTCTCCAGGCTGAACAACCCCAACTCTCTCAGCCTGCTCCAGCCCTTGGATCATCTTCGTGGCCTCCTCTGGACTCGCTCCAACAGGTCCATGTCTCAAGTTCTGTTGCACCCCGTGCCCGGCACAGCCCAGCTGCTGCTCTCACCCTCCCGTACCTGCATCGCCTCCAGGGCCTCCTTCAGCTGTTGCTTCTCTGGTCGGTCTGATGAATGGCTGAGCAGCTCCTGAAACAGAAAATAAAGAGTTTGAGTGTGCTAGGAAAGCTGCCCACACCCTGCCTGCACTGGGCAGGCTACAACCCGCGGGCAAAGGCAGCGATGCCGGGGCGGAGGCTGCAGCCGTAGGATGGGGAACATGCCAAGCGGCTGGTGCTCGAGAGATCTGTTACACGGAGTTGACGGGAGGAATTTCACACATAATCAGATTATATGCAAGCTTATTTTATATTCATTAACTGCCTCTCGTGGCTAACAAGTGCAGAATTACCCTAGGTCACCATACTTTAAAAGACAGCACAAATATTATGTCGTGTTAAGTGGCTCTAGTAATTATTTCATTTCAAGGGGGAAAAAAAAAGCCCTCACTCTGCTTTTGGCAATGATTCATTCACCACTGTATGAGATGAAAGATGCTACAGCAAGGATGGCAGCTGGAGAGAAGTGGCAGCGTTGAAACACTTACTTTTAACAGGAGATGGTATTTCAGAACTCTTTGCATTGGAACCACCAGCAGATCTTGCAATTTAAATTTCCCCTCTTGAACCTTCAGTGTGCATTCCTATTAAAGAGATCAATATGTCTGTGATGAAGCAGCTGGCAGGAAACAACAGTTCCACCCCCTCAAATGCCCTGTGTAATGTTTTGCTTCTGTAGAATCAGTCCAGCTGCAAAATGACTTGGGTGTCTGCACCCAGTTGACGCTATGGCCCCACCACAGAGGTTACCAAGGAATAAAACACAGAGCCTGGACCCTGAAATAGAGACATTTTCATGCAACTGAGCTCCTCCAGCTTAACG
This sequence comes from Phaenicophaeus curvirostris, assembly GCF_032191515.1. NCBI lineage: Eukaryota > Metazoa > Chordata > Aves > Cuculiformes > Cuculidae > Phaenicophaeus > Phaenicophaeus curvirostris. The sequence goes on from NC_091411.1 coordinate 9,273,279, forward strand.
TCTGCTCATTAGGAGAGCACACAGATGCCCTCAGACCTCAGGAAATGTCAAATGAAATGCATTGGCTTAACTCACCTCCTTGATGGTTTGAACTAATGCATTTTATTTGCGAGGGGCTGGCAGCAAGCACGCAGACAGTTGCTGTGGCTCTGCTGATAAGCACTGTGGCATTAAGATGAGCTAATGTGACCGCACGAAGTTTTGCAACCGTTACCTTCGTCCAGACTCATTTAGATATGTGACCCTGCTGCGCCAGCTGAGACCCCCTCTGTGCCCCCCCAGGACAATAAGCAGAGCAGCCAGGAGGGAGGGAGAGAAAGGAAAGGCACGGGAACAACTGGATGCTACAGCAACCGGCCCTTCAGCAGAGGATGCAACTCAGATCACGGTGGCTTGATGCAAGATCCAGGGAACGTGCTTGAAAGAATTGTTAAATGCAGTTTTATCCCTGAATTAGGTTGCTACTTTGCATGGAAAATCAAAGAGCATTTGCAGAAAAGGAGGTAAAGTGTACAGACAGCCCAGCAAATTCAGATTAGCATCAAGACCAAAGCAAGAAATAAATCTGGGTAAAAACAGCGGCTCAAACAATGCATCCCTTCTGGGGCTCCTTTGATTTACTTAATATCTGGATCAGCTCCCATTTACACTAAGCCTTTACGCTGGGGAAGGAGGATGGGGGAGTAATCCGGGTGTTTGCCTGGGGACTTGGGTTTGTCTCTGACTGTCCCTGATGCAACATGGGACCTCAGAAAGCTTCTCGGCTCCTGGCTCATGGACACTTGGTGCCTTTGGGCTTCCCCACATGACTCAGGAATTTATCCATAGCCAGTTCCACTCAAATAAAGTCAAGTCCGATAACTTCAGGGGAGAAGGACAGAGTGAGTACATGGGGAAAGCGTGTTTGAGGGGGAGATGAAGGGGTTCTCAACAAGGTAACCCCCAGCTCTGCTCCTTCTCTGGGCAGCACACACTCACCCCTACATCCTTTCCCTCAAGAGAGGGGAAGCAAAAGCTAAACCAAACATCACCTTCAGCTCCAGCAAATCCTTCCAAAACCTGTGAGAAGGGAAGCAGCACTCTGCCTCAACGCCCCCGCTGCCCACTCACCTCCACCTTCTGCCGGACATCCTCCCTGTTGGCCAGGAGGTGGTTGAGTGTGTTCTGGGCGTATTCCATGTGGCTGCAGTATTTGCCGTAAATCAGCAGCCTGTAGAGGGGGAAATCACAAATTTAATCGGAAACACTTGCTGGCAGTTATAACCTGTTATAAAAGATATATAACTTACATACAGCGAAAGGACAAGGCAAACAGCTATTCCCCCATATAACTGCTTAGTAAAGCATTAACACTCTTTTACAGCATGGCTTTTTAACATTTAAATCTTTCCAAGCTTCCAGAGTGGGAGCTTGGGAGGGTGATTCAGCTCACGATGAGCTGAAGGGGCTGAGTGGCCAGACGAGCCCATTTTCAAAGTACGATGGCTCATCCCACCCCTCCCACAAGCGATATCTTTACCTACAGCGCCCCAAGAGCTGTTATTTCAGAGCACCAGGATAATAAGGGGAAACCCAGCTCCACACTGTAAGACCATTCCTAGAGCAGCTTACAAAGTGGCTCTACAAGAGGCACCAGCAACCCAGGCACGACAGCTCAGACATGAGAAGAAACAGCAAGGAGCTAGGACTCCATCCCCAAGCTGCCGAGCACCACTGGAGCTCACATCTCCCACAGAGCGGCTCTGACCCCAGCGATTAACTAAAACATAAGGAGGGGGCGAGCGTTGAAGCCCTGCAATCCAGCCCTGCAGCTCCTCAGCTGCAAATTGGCTTTTTCTCAAGACTACACCAATCACTGTAATCCCCTTGATGTCTCCATGGGTGTTGCGCTGTCCCAAACAGCCACACACCAGTTTTGGGCTATGTCACGCTAGTCCCAGGGTTCACAAAGGGGTGCACGTCTGAACAACAAGAAAACCCCGTTTCCTGAGACCATTTCTGAATGCAGCACACCAGCCTCAGCAGCTCGCAGCCCAAAAAACGATTGCCACTGCCACGGCTGATGCGTGCCCCTCTCTCTGAGGCGTTCTGGATATTTCAGCAGCTATGGCAGAAGGCAAGAAACTCTTGAGACGTGCCCAGATTGGATATGGGTGATGTTAATCTGCACCTCATCAGAGAATCAGAGGCTTCAATCCCCTTAAGACCCAAGGACACGTTTTAGAAAGCTCGTTGCTCCTTGCAGGATGGGCCATAGGGACCTAAAGATCAAGAGACAGGGTAATTTGGGGAAAGACGGTTGTAACAGCCCTTGGTAACACAATGAAGCTCTATGTAGACACTCTGGGCTATAAATTTAAACACCTGACACAAACCGAGCAGTTTTGCTGTGGATTTCCCTTTTTTCCTCCACTTTGCTCATTAATCCTGCACGACACATTCGGGTTTTCCCCCTCCTTCCTTGCCGTTAACTGCATTGCTGCTGATAAGACACATATTCCATCACACACCGCAACTCATCCATTATTTCGGGGCCCCGTCTCTCAATGGAGACAATCTGGGAGCACCTGACCCGGTGTCGCTCCGTAAACGTGGGACTCTCAGACCCGGCAGGGAACTGAATAGAGAGATTTATGGGAGCTGGAGTCCCCAGCAAAGCAGCAGCCAACGTAGATTATTCTTCTGCCTTTCCCCCTTGACAACTTCTGAATGTGCACAATAATATCTACCTTGCCAGCACCAGGAGGGTTTCAAAGAGGCTTCAGGAGCATAAATTCAAACCTGAGCTCTCAGAGAAAGAGACTTAAAAACTACACCCTTCCAAAATAAAACCCCTGCAGTGCAGAGGAGCAATACATCATTTTGCTGGGACGTCTCCGAGGACGCACAGGGAAGCGAGAGCTATTTGTCATGGATACATTCGATGGAGGAAGGTTTTACAGTCAGGGACCAAGCAGGGACTCTGAAGGTCCACATTCCCTTCTTGCTGGGATAACGCTGTGTCTCCAGGTGAGGTCCCTTTCTCCTCCTTCACCTCCATCTCCTTGCTGTAAAATGCGATTTTATCACATAGGACCCTGCCTATTTACATCACATTGCTCCAAATTCTTCATCCCTGAGAATTTTTGGTGTATTCTGCAAGCCAAAACTCTCCATGAGCACCCATTTCCCACGAGGCTGGGGTCCCCAGGATCCCCATGGGCTGAAAGCAGCTTTGGAGCTGCCGTTGCTACCTCACAGCCTTCACTCTGGCTCCTTCACTCACCTTGCAGGAAAGCTTTTAGGTCCTTTAAAAAGCTGCATGAAACCCATCAGCTACCAGCACTCTGCTGTGCTCCCACCAGCAAGTTAACAAAGCAAACATTTATTTAAAGGCTGTCAGTCCCAAAACAAGCCTCGTGCTCTCACCGGGGAGCAACGCCACCTCCACAACCCCTGCTGTGTCCCTTCCCTGCTCCTGGGGTGCCCAGCTCTGCCCCGAGCACAGGCAGCAGCGGCTCAGGGAGGGATCGGTGCCCGGGGACAGCACCGGCACGCAGGAATTAGGGGATCAAAATCACTTAAGTGAATTTTATGAGTATTTTTAATGTATACGCATTCTTCTTTGGAAATCTTGTTTTAATGTAAGCCAGAAAACATTCCCTTTCTAAAAAAGAGGCGCCATGAATGATGGAATATCTGACCTTACGGTGTATTATTAATGCGGATGGTATTTCTGGAGTTACAGAGTTCTGAATGGCATTTCTATGTCTAGACACTGGTTTAATCACAGCGAAATAACACCCTGGCACGATTCCACAATGAATCAGGCCTTTGATTAGTATTAAGGATGTTAAAGGATTTTATTAACCTTATCTCTGTGTTCTGAGGTACTCCTGCTTGCAGCTGCCAAAACACAGAATCTATTATGTTTGTGAAAGCAACTTTTACATTTATTCATCGTGCGATAGGTGGAGGACAACAGCAGTGCCAAATACACAATTTTTTAGAGTGAGCAATCACTTTGATCTAACCAGAGAGAAGTCTCCCCTGCAAAGGAGTCATCCTAACAGATCACAGGCCCTCAAAGCCTCGCTGCTGCTTGCAGAAGACTTCACTAAACCTTTGAAGGCAAGTGAGGTTTTACTCCATCCTGGCTCAACTTAATCATAGTTGTTCCCATCTTTATCCCCTCCGATATATCCCTGTGAATCATAGAGTCGCTAAGGTTGGAAAAGATCTCTAAGCTCATCCAGTCCAACTGTCAGCCCAACACCACCATGCCAACTAAACCATGTCCTAAAGTGCTAAATCCACACGTTTTTTGAACACCTCCAAGGATAGAAATTCCACCACTGCCCTGGGCAGCCTGTCCCAGTGCCTCACCACTCTTTCAGTAAGGAAATTTTTCCTAGTTTCCAATCTAAACCTCCCCTGCCCGGTTCCTCTCATTCCTCTCGTGAGGAGAGTATTGTATGTTCAGCCTGCAAAAGAGTTAGCCCCACATGGGGACATAGTCAGCCCAGTGAAATTCAGGAGAAGAAAGGGATTTGCAGGAACAAACATCCACGGGAACCACAGCGATTTAGCCAGGTCAGAGAGGGAAAACGTCCCAGCCTCTGCCCCTGGGCAACCCGACGTGACTGTGGTTGGATGTAGCTGCTGAAGTGTCTGCACTGAGCGATGTTCTGGCTGATCAAGAGCATCAGGAGGATACAAAACAGGCATTTCTGTTCCAAACTCAGTGATGTGCCCTGCAAATCTTAATTAATTCCTGTTAAAACCGAAGCTGCCTGAGGACTGGGTTTCTTTTACCTCTCTTTGAATTCCAGAAACACTTTTGCCAGGCTGCTTCCTCCAGACATCATAGAGACATCGATGGCTCTCAGGAAACTGAAGTGCACTTTAATTAGGTCCTAAAACGAAGAAACAATCAATACTTTAAACAGATCCTAAGCAAGTGGGCAAACAGAGACTGAAGAAATGCACATTCACTACCTCATCAGGCACTCATTTTCTCTCCTGTTTTTTTTTTTGCTCTTTTTGAAACCAAGTCATTCAAGTGAGATGCAGCCCTAAATGGCCAGGGTGTAATTGTCAGGAGGTCAGTTATACAGCAGTAAACGCCCCAGGATTTCCAGGTGTATTAAAGTCCCTTTTGCAGGTCTGGAAAGAATGGAGGAGTCAGGCAGGCTCCAACCCAGACTCTGTGCAAGCCAGCATAGAAATAAATCCCTTCATCGTGGCGTGCTCAAACTATCTCTAAGTACAGTTAAATACACAGCTCCAGCCCTGGAACATCCTCCGTGTGAAATTGTTTTCTTCCTTAGAGTTCATATAATCCCCAATTCTAAAAGTGAGTGTTAGAGAGTATCTCCTAAACCGTTCAAGCTCTGCAGCACACGAAGGACTAAACCTCTACAGGTGAATGCACAAATCAAACCTGAAATCTGAGGCTTCTCTTAAGCAGGAAGGCAGCTGAGCCGCCGTGAAAAGAACAAAGATTTAAGCCACAATGTCTACGTCCTTACCTCCAAATTGATAAAAATAGCTTCCATGTCTTGGGGAGTCAGTACCAGCCTCAGTGGGTTCATGTAGTTCTACAAGAGGTAAATGGAAAAGGCATTGTAATATCGGAGAGGAGCGAGCAAGGGGGGTTTTGTGCAAGGGAGGTGTTCCTCCTTGCTTCACCAGCTGCATTTACCTGCACAGGGAGAAGCCAGGTTTCAATGAATTTGAGCACTTACAAATGACAATGGATTTGTTAAAACTGGGTTGTGCCAGGGAACCAAACGGGAGCCCGGAACACCAAGGGATGCATCTCCCCCTTGGCTCCCACAGCACTTCCAGGCACGTGAAGGCACAAGACCTGTATCCTCAGATGGGCACAGACCCCCTCCTGCTGAATCTATGGGGAGGGGGATTTAAAGGAATGCAGTTTCTTCACCTCGCTGCAGTCCTTGCCTGCAGACGGGAAGAGCGCCGAGGCATTTCTTCAGCCCTTCGATTATCTCACTAGAATTTTGCCCTTGAAAAAGCATGGATGATATGATTACATGGGAAATGCCCTTCTGAACAAATACATATTAATAGAAACATCTACGCGACTTGTAACTACAAAAAAGCCCTGATGCAACACACCAAAGACAGCACCCTCTACCCCTAACACACCCTCAGAATTTACTAAGCCTTCACAAGCCTTTTTAATGGATATCAACGCAATAATTTACCTCTCCTTTTAGACTGAACCAGAAGGGCTGTGGCTGTTCCCAAGGAACAAGTGCTATTTACATAAACGATATGGATGTTGAGACATTTCCATGGAAAACAGGAAGCCTTATCCCATCATACTGGTTTCACTCAGCTTCCTTGTGGGAACTTTCAGCAGACAGAGGAGAATAATTGCAAAAGGGGAGGACACAAAAGCATTAGGGTGATTAGAAATGGCAGCTTGATTTTCACTATTGTTCTCGTTTCCTGCTGCTTTCCTTGGAGCAGAAACCACCTCCAGGCTCCAGCCGTACCCATGGCTCCGTTGTCTTGCTGAGGTGTTCATTTTTATTTTCATTTAAAAGAAGGGCACAACAATAATTCATCAGAACTAATTAAAACCCGTGAATTCGAGCAGCAAAATGTAACTTTTAATCCAATTAGCTGCAGTGACAAATCAGCACAGCTTCAGCACTTTTGAAAAACACCCAGAATAAAGAAATTATTTCGTAGCAATCAAAGTGATAAGATATCTGCAAACACGGCTCTTATCAGCAAGACCGGCCTGGCTGAGCGAGGAGCGGGAGTCTCTTACCCCAGGGTAGAGGGGACACAGCAGGATGGTTTTCAGCCTATCTCCGATATGCAGCGATCAAAAAAAATATGCTGTTTGGCTCCTACAGTTACAGGCTGCACATTTGTGCTTGTCAGGATGGGTTTTCTAGATCCCCCTTCTCTCCAATTTTACATGTGACTGCATCGATCCTGCCTCATCACATCTGCCAGCTCTCGCAGCGAGAACTAATACAGCGAGATTAATGCAAGATCGAGTGATGAAGTGGAAGGCGAGGGTATAGAAAAGATGGCTCAGTTCTTACCTTTTCTATATCTTCAAGCGTTTTGTAGTATTTGGCCTCGGTTTCTTGGATTTCTAGCAAACAGCAATTTCTTTTGTCATCTTCTGTCATTCCCATTTTCTAGAACAAGTTAAAACAACGCATGGTCAGTGGTCCAGCAAGCTCCTCACGTGGAGCAGAGCTCCAAACAAGTGCGAGTTTGGGAAGCCAGGGGAGCGTTGTTACTGGTTTATGTTCAAGGAAACTATTTTTATCCAAAATAACTAGGAAGGAACCCTGGCTACACTATTCAATATGGCAAGCATTATATTTTTTGCACTTATTATAGCTAGGTCACAAAGACCATCAGCTAAAAAATAAGTAAGAGATAAACAGTGTTTTCCCCTGATATTTTTGCCTAAGATGAAACTCACAACAGAGCCTAAGTGGGTCATAACTAATACGTTAGACTTATGCAAATCCGATGGCAGGGTTGCCAGTTCTCATGATTTTAGGTCAAATCTGATAATACGTGTGTTTCTTAAAGCCCCAACTCCTGAAGTCACTTCTCTGGCTTCTTCATTTGAAGAAAGGAGCTGAGAACACATGTTGGGAGGTGCTGCACTTGTCAGTGCAGCCTCTGAACCTGGGAAGTGATTCAGTGATTGGGTTTTAATGTTCATGCACGGGAACAGACACCCTCTGTACACCCCCTTATAACTCACAGCTCAGACCTATCAGCTGGATGGAACCCGGTATTTTAATCAATGCATCTTACCTGCATATATCTAATCTGAAGCATGCAGAAATACAAGAAACCAATTAGCGTTATACACTCACTATTGCAACAAATCTTAAAAATGGCCATTATTTAGACAGATACGTGGACGCTTGTGTTAAAAATAGACTCTTTTGCTCAAGGACGTGGAGGAAAGAGACTCAGAGCCATCACCTCCACTGCTGCTCAGTGGTGTCTGGGAAAACATAAAACTTTGTGGAGGGAATAGTAAAAAATCGCCAATTCCACTGACCTTAATCCTGCACTATCCAGCTGTGAGGCACCCATATGGTGGGAGTTTTCCACCATTTTTGCCTTTCATGCAAGAAATTCCAACCAAAACCTTCCCAAGAGAGAGTTCTTGGGCCAAGTGGCTTTTGCAGCTGATGGCAACACAATATAAGCAGTGGTGGCCAACAAGCTGTACTGACTTCAGCATTGCCACTGGTGTCCCAAACCAGCTCCAAGTCCTTCGGCAGGATCAGCGGGAATATTTTATGCCCAACCCCTTGATACAGACAGGTTTTCAGTGTGTAGGGAGCTCCTCAGGCTGCAGACAAGGCATGAAGGGACGAAACGCCTCAACCACCATCATCATGGTCTTGGTACCACTTGCAGCCAGACTTGGGGTGGGTGCGAAACCACCAGGTGGGCATCACTGCTGCACAGTCTGGCATGTTTGCTGGGCTCTGTGGGGTGCTGCCCTGCCTTCCCAGCCCCCCAGCACCTCATCCAGCACAGCCACGCACCCTGCTCCAGGGATTTAATGGATCAGTGAACTTGTCCATTGATCCTGCTTTATTATGGGGTGGCATGTACTGTTGTCAGCACTGTTTGCAGCCAGGAGAGAGTAATTAGAGTCTGCACAAAGCCTGGGGGTGGCAGACACCAAAGAGTCAGAGAGAATTTGGAAGGTCACGCTCTGGTGGAAAGGTCCCTGCCAGCTCTGCACCAGCAGAAGCCAGGGCAGCTATTCTCCTCAGCACTGGGGCACAGGCAGCGAGAGCAGCTGTGAGCACCTCTACGGAGACACAAGGGCCATCAGCACCTTCCTGGCTCTTCCACAGAGCATGATACTTGCACCAGAGCTCTTGAGAGTTAATTCAAGCCCCTCCACGGGGCCGTGCACACTGCACACCAGGTCTCCCCAGCATCAAAGGGTTTTTAGAGGTGATGAATGGAGTCGGCTGCTTGTCCCTAAAGCCACGTGGGTCTCTGCTGCATTGAAAAGCTCCACTGTAAAGGTCTACCTGCTCTGAGACAGAGCAAACAAGTGCTCCAAACAAGTGCTGGATCCTCATGTAGAGATCTGTCAGTGCTCATCCCGATCTAAAAATACCCGTGGCAGACACAGCACATCTGGCTGACGGAGCAGGCAGATCTGCTGTGCTTCCCCTCCCCAGAAAGGGCTGAAGTGACACATGCTGCCTTGGCTCAGCAGCAAATTGCTATTTTTAGCTTATCTTTTAGGGCTTATTAGCTCTCACTTTCTCTTCCCCAAACTCCTTCGGATGACAGGATGGGCTAGGAAACTCCACAGAGAACTCCCTCTGGCCCCACATCATCCCAGCTCATCTTATTTTTACCTCTCGTGAGGTAGCTTGGTATGGATGAGCAATGCAAAACGATTTGCTTTCCCACAGCATCACCTGGCATTGGCATTTATACAATGGAATCCTCTCCCTTCCCTTCCCATCAAGATGCAGTTTACAAAAGGCATATGAATTGTTACCATGGGCTGCTGAACTTCCACTCTGATGATATCTTCATAGATATCATCGCCTTCATCTTCACAGGGGACGCAGTCATAAATATCCTCCCCCAGATCATGTTCGCTGGAACGAGAAGGAGAGCGATTTAGCGATAATGAAGAGGGCACGTTCGCTGCCACTTGATCAGGCAAACTAACAACTGTTCTCGCACCAAGGAGAGAAGTTAACCATGACAATATGAAAGCCCTCCTGGCCCACAGCATTGACATGTTTAGTCCTCATTCCCTGTTTGCATTAGGAAATCTTGGGGTTTTTTTCCCGGATTGGTATCTGCTGCACATCTCCTGCTCGCTGGAGGCTGGAAAAGGCAAAATGCTCCCTGACACGAGCAGGGATCGCAGCCAAGAAGCAGCTCCAAGCCCCGTGCCAGGCACGCCTGCGATGCCCAGTCTGCTGGTCTGCCAGCTCTGCCCCTGCAGAGTTGCTGCTCGTCGCTAATTGGCCCAGCCTAGACAGAGCAAGGGCCCCCAGCAAGACCAGCTGAGCTGCCAGGTCCAGCTCCATTAGCCACCGAAGATGCCCACAGCCTCCTGTTCATCTCCTGCCTCTCCTGTTCAGGACAAAGAGCAGCTTCTGTGCTTGTAACTTTAACCATATTATACTTAGAGAATGTATTTCAACAGGTTGGATTTCAGCATGTTTAAAGCACTGCGCTCACTTGTGGTCTCCTTTTGCTTTTTCTCACAAAAACTCTTCCTCCACACCAAAGAATCGCAGAATCATAAAGGTTGGAAAAGACCTCTAAGATCATCCAGTCCAAACGTCAGCCCAACCCCACCGTCCTTACTAAACCATGTCCTGAAATGCCACAGCCACAAGATTTTTGAACCCCTCCATGGACAGTGACCGCCCATCTGCCCCAGGCAGCCTCCTCCAATGCTTCACCTCTCTTTCAGCAAAGACATTTTTTCCTAATATCCAATCTAAACCTCCCCTGGTGCATCCTGAGGCCATTTCCTCTTGTCCTATCCCTTGTTACTTGGTTGAAGAGACCAACAACCACCTTGCTACAACCTCCTTTCAGGGAGCTGTAGTGAGCAATAAGGTCTCCCCTCAGCCTCCTCCACACTAAACAATCCCAGTTCCATCAGCTGCTCCTCATACAACTTGTTCTCCAGACCCTCCATCAGCTCCACTGCCCCCAAAGAAACCACCTCTCTTCCCCCCCATTAAGGTTGCAAACTGCTGCAGGAGCCCAAACCCATCGAAAGCAGCAAGAGGATATTACAAACATCACCCATGGCCCCACGCAGAAGGTAGAAGCACCCCATCCCTGCTTTAAAGGCATCACCGAGGCATACTGCCCAACCTGTACAGAAAGGTGATGCTGTTAGGTAGTTAGTTGTCATCTGAGCCTTTACAACCAATCCCCTGGGGCTCCTAAGTCTTAGAACACTTGAAAAGTTGGCCCATAAGAAATATCAATTAACAATAATAATTTCAGCCCTTAGATCTACAGGTGCTGATTGCTAACGGCTCCCACTGAAGTCAAGCCCATGGGATCAGGATAGAGCGAAATGCTGGAATATCAAACAGCGTTCAAATATTTTACAAGCTGTCTCTTTCAACTTGGGGATTAATTACATACAAGTATATTTAGGTGTAAAACTGCTCAAACTGTAACACTCGACATCTCTGTATTATATAGCATGGAGGAGCAAAGCCCATCTGTTTACAAAATTGGGCTTTATTTCTTTCCTAAATACATTTCTTTCTATTTTTAATACATATTTATTTAATAAAAGTTTGGGGATTTTAAATAAATACACCGGTGCGATGTATCCATCCCATTCTTCCCAACTGATGCATTGCAGCTGCTCTAATAATGCCCACTAATAGCTGGTGATCCATCTTCCCCTTCCCAGGCGTCGCCGTCACCGTTATTATCTGTACCAATATTTATATTCTCAGCTCCGCTCCTTATCCAGAGCGAGTAACTCCCGGTTCCTGATTAATCTTCCCTTCCTGCCCGCACCTCTCGGACTGCTGGCTGTCTCTCCATACATCATTTCCCTGGCTCCAGGGCTGTTAGGAAACGTATGGTTGGGTTAATGTTGCGAGCAGGAGCCCGGCTGGCTACGACGGGACCATGGCAAACGCCGTGGTGATGCTGCTGCCGGAGCAGAGCCCGCTTTGCGTGATGTCTTCTCATCACCAGCAATGTGCAAAAGGAGAAGACAGCATCTTGACGTGGTCTTGGGAAGCCCTGCATCCTGAGCATCACCTGGACCTGCTCTCCTGCACACAAGCACAACCAGGTGCCACACGTCCAAGCCTCAGACCCTAGCCTGATGGTGCACAGGAGCCTGGACATCTCTTTTTTTTTTCCCCTACCAAGCAACCAGGAGCTCTGGATCACGGCTGGGCACATGGCAGGACATCGCTGCGAGAAATGCAGGAGGTAGCATGGGATGCTGAGGGGGTTTTGCTAAATCACATGTTGCCTGCACCCAGCCTGGAGAAGGATGGGTGCCCCATGGACCTGGCCCGGTCTGGTCCTATTTGGAACTCGTCTGGGCCACCAGGAAAGGGGCAGAAATGCCTTCAGAAGGACAACACAGCAAATTTGACCATAAAACTGCCGAGAGCCATCTGACACGAACACTGCACCCATCACAGGGGGACACATCCTGCCCCTCAGCACTCCCATCGCTCTAACCAAGAGGCCAAGACCCTGCTGCTCCACTCATTCCTGCTCATCAACATCAGTACAAGCCCTTTCCATCTCCAATTTCTAGCCCGGGGCAAAAAAAACCCCAACACTCCCTTGTCCTGGGGCCAGCTAGAAAGACACCTCCACTTCATTACAGGCGAGGCACTAGAGATGCCCAAACTCGACACCCGTGGTGGTATTAAAACTACAATACCTTTGTCCAACAGACCGTTATTTATTAAAACACATTCCTAGTACAACTCTGAGAAACACCAGAGGCAGGCAGTTTTATGGAGAGCAGTAAAACGTGCAGATTAGCCTCTGCTGGAGCATCCGAGCTTTGCCGGAGCGTGTACGGCTGTTGACATCGCTGCTTTGCACATATTGATTTTCACTGCTCTCCGCAGTTCAGCCTGTCAGAGCTGAAAATACGCACCCTCCCCATCATTAAAAAAAAGAGAACAGGCATCGGGATGATTTCAGTGAGAGGCAACCCAAGAACACACTAAATTTTAAACGCCAGAAGGGGAGGGAAAGCAGGGCAGGTATTTTCCATGTTTAGCGCAGTCCCTTGCTGCGGGAGGCAATAAATTCAGCATCCCAAGCATGTCACGCAGAGACTGAACAACTTGAGCAAGCAAGGCCAGATCCTCACCTCAATTCTTCACAAAGAGAAGCAATTTACTCCTTCAATAAAAGCAGCCGTGTCTGAGAGTTACGCATGGGTATCATAGCCTAAGATCTACTGCCTGGATTAGGAGATTCATTGACAGGTCTGGGTTTAGGAAAGGGATTTTATCCACCTTTCAGAGTTAATGCCAGCATTTGCAATTACTGTTATTAGGATGGATGTAACCAGCTTTAGGCTGGTAGCATCTTGCCTCACCAGGAAAGCTCATTCCAAGCAAAAAGAATAAAGCTTTTCATCTCTAAGGCAATTTCAGGCAAAACCAATGCCTTTGGCTGAGCTTTTCCTCCTTAGCAGTGCCTGTTCCATACAAATGCAGGCAGCAGTCGCGCCAAGGAGGAGCTCTGTTAACAGAGGGACCGATGCCAGGCTGGCTCCTTGAAGTAAGGGACAAACAGGGACATGGAAGAAGTGAGCTCAGGAAGCTGGGGAGTGCGTTACCTTGAGGAAGAACCTAGTCTCATAGCTCCCACTGCTAGCAACCAGCCCTCCTGGGAGAAGATCAGCTCCATACTGGGCTGCCCACACCAAGGTATCAGTGTAGATGGTCTGTGGTGACCTGTTAAATAATCTGCAGCAGGTCCACTATGCTAAAGAAACGCTGCACATCATACTTGCAAAGACAATGTTGATTAGGCAGGGAAAGGGGAAAGCTCTGAGAGTCTTGAGGGCCACTGAGTGTTGTCTTCATCCATAAAAGCTGCTCCCGGACTATGGGAAGTCGATGAGTTTGTACCAACCTCAAGAATTCAAGGATGAGCCAAAGCAAGGCCCTCAGGGCAAACCCACCACACCAAAACCCTGCCAAACCACAGGGCTGCTTCTGCTCTGCTGATGAAAGGACAAGAACCAGTAAGAGGAAAAGAGAAAGGAGGAGGAGGAGGAAGAAGAGCTAAAAGAGGACAATCAAAAGACAAACCCAAATTTCCAGCCCTGTGGCCGAGGTTAATAGCCAGAAGACCCCAGAGTCACTGCTGCGTCCAGGCTGGAAGTGCATTTGCATGGTCCCTGAGACCAGCAGCTGTGAGGCTCTGGTTCACCCCAGCGAGCCTCTCCTTTCTCATTCTTACTCTGCACTTACAGCTATAAATAGACAGATCATCCAACCAACCCCCTCATTCATGGTCTCCGTCAGACGAGGACAAGCAGAGTCCTCTATTTGCAGCACATCTGGCAGGCTTCGGGTTCAGGGTGAAGGACTCCAAGATGCGCAGTGCAGCCTCGAGATCTTGCAGGGCTTTAATTAGCCGGATTGTACTTGGATGGAGACACGCGTCTGGAAATAGCAGGAGAAGCCTCTTGCCATCTATTTTACTCAGGTCTTTACATTCCTCATTCAAAGTGGAACATTATAATCCCAAGAATGAGCCTCACACAGTTATAGCAGCGAACGTAATCCTAGAGATGGCACAAGCAGGACATACAAAAATCTTTACTGGTGACAAAGAAGAAAAGACACATTTACAAGCGCTATGGCTCGAGTGCCTTGGACCACAAAGCCATTTATTTATCTGCTGGCATGTGTGGGTTTTCTACTACAGCAAAAATAATGAGAAAAGTGGCAGCTAACTTATCATCTCGCCTTGGCTCCTCTATTAATTACTTTTTTTTAACGCACTTGACAAATTCTGCTGATCACATCACTGTTTTGGAAGATGGGAGGAAGCAACACTGGTGACAGTGATGAGAGAAATTTCAGGGAGATGCTCTTGGCAGGAGAGGTTGTTGGCAGAGTCTGTGCCCAGACGAGTAGCATTGCTTGAGAAACTGAGGCAGGCAGAACATCTGCACCTCCCCTTCCCTGGGACAAAAGGTTTGGGAATACACCAGTATCCCAAATATTTCTGTTGGGGATAAATCTCCAATGAGCTGTGGCTTGGAATAAGTTTCGGGGACATGGATTAAGTTCCCTCAGTGCCACACAACAGCTCCAACACGTGGTTTGGTGGGGAGCTGCGTCGCTTGAAACACTTTCTCTGTCTTTTTTGCAACACTACAACTTCTCCCCTCAAAGCAAGTAACTTTTAAAGAAGAAAAGAAAGTAAAAATTATGGAAATGAAATGTTTCATGTCAATCATTCACTGCACTTCTGCCTGGCTCCGAATCCTTCAAATAGCTACCAAACAACCCCAAACCAACCCTATATGCAATCCAGCCCTGCCTCTCAGGCTTTGTGCCAGCACAGGGAAACAGTGCCATAAAGTAGAGAAGGTTCATGATAAAGAAAATTTTCGTGCTGTAAAGAGGACCAGAATTAATTGCTCTCATAAATTTAATGAGCCAAAATAACTGGAGAACACTTAGGTGGCAGCAGAGAAAATTTAGGTTAAATGCTAAGTATAAATTCGGAAGTACCAGAATGGTTTGGGGCAGCTGAAACAGCCACCAAGAGAGATGGAAAAGCAGTTGGTGGGGAAGATGCTTGGCAGTAAGTGGATAACTGCTTCCCGCTGTCATAGCCATGAAGGAGGGAGCACCACATATCCCTGCAGCCCCACAGGAGCTTCATCAGAACAAGGGTCGCTCTGATTTTCGGGGTCAGGTTCCAGTGACTGCACCCATGTGTCACCACTGCAAAGCCCTGCTCGTTTCCTAGGCAAACTCCCCCCAAACCAGCTGCTGCTGGAGGGTCAGGCATTAGGGCGTAGAAATAAATCAGGCAGCGGAGGACAAACGTCCCTTCACTGCTCCTCCCGGTATCGATCAGGCACCACTCATAACTGGCCAGCCCTCGCCATCTGCCCAGCCTCTCTGCAGGCTGCCATCTGGCTGATGGCAAAGCAATTTGAGGGGCCAGCAGGCTGAGGACAGGGAATCTGAGAACTTTCTAGCTCCCCTGATACCCTTTTAGTTTCCTCTTCCCTTTCCATCATCACCAATTGTTCTTTTGTTTTTTTTGGGGGGGTTGCACTTTTTTTTTTTCCCAATAAAGAGCTGTTTCCAGGCAATTATCTGCCTTGATTGGCTGGATGGCTGACCCAGCACCATTATCTCCATGAAACCCCAAAGATTAAAGCACAATGGGTTCAGCAAAGCATGAACACCCTTTATACACAGCAGCATCCTGCACTTGCGGGCAGACAGATAAACAGCTCTCGTAGTGCTGTTATTGATCCACTCCCAACCCTAGTGTCGGCTTTTGTCCATAGGTGCTACGGTTCCTCCACACCAGGAGGGACCTCACCACTGGCTGGGAGGAAGATCCTCACTCTTCAGAGCATCGCAGGGACAAAGCTTCCCTCTGCTTCCCATATTTGTGTCTCCATCATTAATGTTTTCATCTTTTCAGAGCAGCAATGCACCCAAAACCTCAAATGGGGGACATCAAACCACTCCATTTAGGTGCTTGAGGTTCAAATGAGGCATTTGGACTTTCTCCAAAACCCCCACTTCTACCAGCCCACAAAATGTCTTGTTAGAACCAGCTCAATATTTATCCTGTGCTTGTTATCCCAGCAGCACAACAACCAAAGAGAGCTCCTTTTGGGATACTCCTCTCTCCCAAGGGGTGACCTGGTGGTGCAGAGCACACCGGGTTTGTCCCTCCTCAGCCGCTCCCTGGCCCTTTGAGGCCAGCAGGCTGAGCCCTTGTAGCCACACGTTTCATAGTGGTTTTATGGACAGGACTGTGCATCACTCCAAAATGATCCAAAGGGCAAAAAAAAAAAGATCACTCAGCAAGTTAACGTGGAAAAAACATCCAGAGATGGAGGGGTCTCTCTTACAAAAGCGAAAATTGCTGAGCCTGGTTGTACTGTTTGGTAGTGGTTCCTTCCACATGTTGGATCACTTCCCCGCTTGCTGTGAAAATCATTTCCTCACCTCCAAGAAAGCATTTTGGATGCACTCGGATCTTCTGAAGGCTGCTGGATCATCAGCAATATTAAATGCAAAGATGCTGGATGGACTGAATCATTCCCTGCTCGTGAATGCCGCCCTTGTTCAGCTGCGTGGAGATCAGCAGCAGCTAAGAAAGAGCTTTCTCATGCAGCCCCGCGGTTTGCCAGCGCCCAGCATCGGTGCCCAGTACGCACCATTGTGACCAGCAAATTTCCAATGAAAGTTTCCTTGTCAAGCACGGAGAGACGCTCCTTGTCAAAGGGAGAAAGGGAGACTATTGCCGATGTGTCTCCAGGCAGCGGGAACAGCAACACTCCTCTGCGGGGCGTTTTTTGGGTTTTTACAGTTCTGAGTGAATTATGTCTCCGGTTCACAGGTTGTTTCCGTGCACAACCTGGCTGCATCGGAGCTCAGCTCAGGAAGAAGGCACTTGTGCAACACCCCTATGCTGATTTACACAGAACTTTCCCCAGTGGTCCCGACTGAAGAGGTAAAGAGAAGGATCTTACAAAGAATGGGAAAAAAAGGGAAAGGTAGAAGGAACAGGGCAATCACTAAAAGCCAACCTCTAAGTCATCTGAGCACAGGATTTGGGCATCTCAGGCCCTCGCACAGAGACACCAACTTGTAGCCATGAGCAAAGGTCCAAGGAAGCTTTCACCCTGACACAGTGGGAGCTGCACCACCAGCAGCAGCGCAGTTAAAGCTAGGAACCCATCTTTAACACTGAATAACCTGCTCTAAGCAAAGCACACTGAAACCCCACTTTCTAGGAGAGGGCTGCCATCCCCACCAGTGCTTGTGTGCAAGTTCACATACAAACCTTCCTCCAACTAAACCCACACCTAGGTGTGAGAAACAGGAATTTTAAACCCCTATATTGAAAGGATTTTTGAGAATGTTAGGAGAGGGGACTGGGGAAAAAGAAAAACGTTATTCTAAAAGGATCCCTTTATAAGTCAAAATTTTATTAAACTGCAGCTGCTGGGAGCAAACTGCGAGTGGGAGATTCCAGGGTACTCCATTCCCTGCACTAGTAATGTATGATTTACTTTTGTAATAACTGAAGCCATAAGGAACTCATTGGATTAAGGAGTCTTATTATTTATGTTGGGGAACAATAATATTTAACTGTATAAAGCCACATATCCACCCATACAGACTTTCCGTCCATATGAAACAGACTGCACTTCATAAGTAAAACCCCAGCCCCACTAAGCCAGCGGGAACGCTGCCATCGAATTCCGATAGAGTCCGTGTTTTGCCATATATGTTGTAGTTCAAGGTTGCTTAAAAGCCTGTTATATCATCACCACGGGCAGCAAAACACAGACACCAGAGACCCAGATAATTGTAGACACAGAAAGCGCAGCAGCATCGCTTCGCATCCTACCGCGCTGCCAGAGATGGGCAGGATGAGTCCCCAGCGAGGGATTGCTCAAAAATCCCTCACAGGGGACACAGCCCCAACAGGGACATGAGGGGACCAGCTCCGAGGTAGCAATGGGTACCCCAGTCCCAGCAAGCGGCTCAGAGGATTAATTACATCCCGGGGTTTCACAGCTAACGATGGGGCTTTAGCAGGCGGAGGGGGTCCCCGTGGTCTTGGTCCCCTCACCTCCCACTGAGCTACTCATAAACTCAACCTGATTAAAAGTGATGTCTCCCAGGGCTCTACATGGGAAAACATGGACTATTGTAAGAGCACAAAAATCTCCTGGCAAGAAAATCAAAGCAACCAGCTCGGCTCTCAGAGCCCTGCTAGCAGATTTTATCTGACTTTGCTGGCACTACAGTGCAAACTTTTCCCTTTTCGTGTCCCCTCCCCGTGAGCAGGTGAGGCCACTTACTCCGCCAGCTCCTCCAAGCTCCGATACACGTCGTCATCATTTTCTGTGGTCTCCTCGGACGGGAAGGGCCTGCGGAAGGAGAGGAATGACAGTGTTATTGGTGCCTCACCCCTTGACAGCACATCCCCTGCAGCCACGGTTGAACTCAGCCCAGCCCCACGCATCCCGTAGAGCAGAGGGTGTTTTGGAACAAAATACTCATGGCAAATACATTTTTTCCTACTGAGGCGTTAGCTCCCAAGGAAGACATCATCCCCGCTGCTTCCCGCTGGCACGGCAGGACAAGAAGCCAGGTGGTGAGGCTGGCTGACCGCAGGGCGCCATCTGAGCACTGGAGTGAGGAGCTGCACCATCTAACAGCATCTCAGAGACCCCGTGTCCGAGCCACCACTCCCTGCTGTGCTGGTGCTGCACAAACAACTCAGTAAAAATCTAATCCAAGTCCAGCGCAGGATTTGCTGAGACAGAGAAACAGCCTCTCCTCCACCTGAGATGGAGCCTTTCCACCTGCGAGCACCTGCCCAGCTTGGGGACGCTGACCCACATCCCAACGGCATCTCCCACCAAGCCGATCCCACCAGAATGAGCCCTTACAAAACCTGGGCTTCCTCATCTTAACAACTTTGTGATAGTTGGAAAAAAGTTAAAACCCTGGGGATGAGGGAAAGGACACCAAAAGGGCAAAAGGAAGGCGGAGGAGGGGGGAGCAGAATAAAAGAGAAAGGGAGGGAGTGAGGAGAAAGCAAGCATTCCTTGGCTCATTTTGAAGTAATAACCAAATAATATATGAAAGAGATGAAAAATACTGCTTTAATTAAACCCAATGTATTATTACTGGCGTGGAGCCACAGTGGGCTCTGGCTCTGCTGGTGTTGGATGCACCTTGCGCCTACAGCTGGGTCACAGCAAACCTGGCTCCAGCCAGAGCACAGGGAACGTGGGCTGCAGCAGGGCAGCTCGGTCCATCCCCCGTGGGCATCGCAGCAAAAGCAACTGGGGGTCCTCAGGCTAAGACCCGCACGGGATGGGGTGCTGACGGTGTGGGGGAGCAGAATTGGATCCACGTGAACTTTCAACTGCCCTCAAGAACAATTTCCTCCTCTTCCCTCCCACCCTCCCTGTTTCACAATATACTGCCCCCCTGAAAGATCTAATACACGGCCCCAAAGTCGCTATTTTTGGATGCTGTCTCTAGCATTAATTTGCCTTCCCTGCTCTGCTATACTTCACCCTTCCTTCGGTGAGCAGCTTCAGACCACGTGTTTTGAAATAGAGCTCAAATTTGCAGCGAGTTCAATTAAAACTCCAACCAGGTGGTGAGCCCAGGAGGAAAAAGAGCTCCGGTGACTCCAGTGGAACGATTCCATGCTTCGCTGGCTACCAGGGCTGCCGTGCCTCTGCTCAAGATGCAAACCCACGGGAACCAAGGAGCACCCAAGGCTGGAATGTCTAACCATGTCCATGTGCAAAGAGTCCAGCAGCTGCTGCCACCATCCTGCACAGCTCCAGCAAGAAAGGAGAAAGCAGAGGTGACCTCTGTTTAAACACTACTTGTTAAAATTTAAAAAAGAAATCCACCACAAAGCACGACCTCCTTTCTTTTACACGCATCTTCTGCTTTTAATCTCTATTTCCTTCTCCGGTGCTCACCGTGCCAGAAAGAAAGAAGTCACAGAGCCATAAAGAATATTAAAATCACAAGCACACATTGCCAACTATAAATCTGGGATCGAGGTGCAATCAGCTCCTGTGATAAACCTCCCCATGTAAGACAAGGAGACAGCAAAGAGAGAGAAAAATACTTTCTAATGAGAGTTCCAGGGAGACAGCAGCTCTGCCAGCCCTCCCAGCTTCACCTTGGCCATCAGTAAAGCACTGGAATGAAAGTCAAGGCAGGGAAAGAATTAATAACCTGTATCTCCACAATAGCAGCTAATGGTTAAATAAGGATGCACGGAATGCAATTAGAAGGAAAGTCACATCGAGGAGAGGATTACTAAATGGACCATCTAAGACCTGGAGCTGAAGGATGGCTTTTTGGAGAAAGCCTTTGGTTTGTCCTTTGTTTGCGCCTCTCTCCCCAGCTGCCCACGCTGTAAGTGGCTCTGGAGAGGCTCCCTGGGTCCCCGCGTTACCTCTGCACGAACAGAGCTGCCACCTCCCCATGGCACCTCTCCCCTTCTCCAAAATAGGGCGTCACCACCCCAACTGCAGCGCAAGTCACCCAGTGCTGGGACCATGCCACAGGCTTCCAGCAGCTCTTGCCTAAAAAGTCCTTGCTCTTCCCCAAAAGCCCTTTGTGCAGCAACATTACTTTAATTTAACCCTACTAATTATGCCTGCTATTTAGAATCTTTTGTCTTGCGTTCCCTTATATCCATGTACATTACTTTTCTTTATCAAACACAGAAAAAATTTAATCCTCCAGCACTGACACATTGAGAATAAACTCCCAGCAGCCAGCTATAGAAAAATATATTGAACATTTTTCTACCTAGACTCACACCAGGGGCGAGGCATGGGGTGAACTGCCCACCCCAGCCCTATCCCATCAGTTATTCCCCGTGTGGCTGGTTTTGCTGCCTTCTATCAGATCACCTTCGTGGCTCCCTGCCGGGGGCCAGGCTCCTCTCAAGGAAACATTTTCCACTTGAGCTGGCTGCAGAGACAGATTTGATGTGGTCTGGACAGGCAAGGGGCCGAGAGCCACTCTTGCTCCTGCCCCACCACATCCACATCAAGGCTACACTAAGAAAAAACAGCTGAGTGAAATTTTAATCCAATGTTTTTCACCGGGTTTCCCTCGTGCACATCCAGGTCCAGCACAGGACACCTTCATGCAGTTTATCAGCTTGGCCCCAACCATACATGGAGAAGCATCTTCATCTGGATGGGCAACGGTGCTGCCGGTCCTCCAGCCATGAGCTCCCCAGGAGCAACCGTGTTGTTTGGGATCAATTTGTATCTCATTATTTTTTAAAAAATGGAGCAGAAACAGTAGAAGTCAAGGAGTCTAAAAGCTCCCAACTACCTGGAAAATTCTTACAGGTGTCCAGGTGCACTGCAGCTTCATAAACAGTATCAAATGCTACGGCTGGGAATGATGAACAGTAATAAGTGAAGTAATTTGAGGTCACTGAAGCCCGAAGGAGATCCCAGTTAATTTAAATTCATTTGAGAATGTCTCTTATTTAATATCATTAGTTAAGCACCAGACTTTGTTTTCCACTCCACCATCATGAAAAACCACCTGCTGAGCCATTTATCCTCCCAGCCCGCGCCTGGTCTGCAGTGAGCCCAATCTCGCTCCGATGAAGAGTAAAAGCCCCAGCGACATCAAACACTGCTGGAACAGGCTCTCAGAGATAATAAACCTCCCAGAGTAGACTTCTTCACAGACAAACCCCACAGCATTCAACAGCATCGCTTCCTGAGATCAAAGAAGAGAATGCAAGGAGGATTGATCTGATGTGTTTGCTTTAGAGCCTAAAAGAGAAGGAAAGACCAAGTAATTTGTTACAGAGTTTAGAGCAAGCTTCTCTTCTTACGGAAAGGACTTACAGGAGATGATGACTCTCGACCCATGATGCAAAGCAACCCCTTGATCTTACAAAACATTTAGGCTACTTTCTGGGTTGGAGAGCTTGCACATGCACAGCACAATGGATTGCACTCTCGCAAGGAAAGGCAGGAGCAGCCCACAGCCAGAGTACAAGGCGATAATCTATTAATATTTCACGAGGCACCTAATACAGAAACCCTCCCTTGCTCTCAGTAGTCACTGGGTTGTCCCACAACCCATCCCACGCTGCACCCTCATCAGCCGCCCCCACGCGCTCCCCTGCAATAATCCTCTCCGCAGGGAGAAGACGCAGCTCGAAGCACCGCCTGGCTGCTCTCTCTGAATTATTTAATGGGAAGAGCCAGGTAGGCTGCAATTCTAACAGCAATAAGCAGAAAGGTTTATTTATTTATGAGCATATTTCAGCATCGAGGTGCCTTGTCCTAGCAAATAAAGCCAGCCATTCACCTCTGCAGTATAGTCACAGAAAATACAGAGGGTCAGGGATGGGTCAGTTTTACTTGGATTGTTTTCTCCAGTAGCATCTTGGTCTCCTGGAGTCATCCAAAGAAAATCATGGTTTTGCAAGACATTTACACGCGACTGAAACTGGATTAATCATCGGCTTCGGTGGGATTAGGCAGATTAAAGCAGCACTTAATTTACTGATGTATCAAGAAGTGGCTGTAAACTGAGGAGGCAAAGAGGTGACCTGGAGCTGCTTCTCCAGCCCCGCTCTTGACCCAGGCAGCACCTCTGAGCCTTGGTTCCCATCTGTGAAATGGGAACAGAATCAGGGAATGATTTTGGTGAAGTGCTGCGAGATGGATGAAAACCACCCTCTTAATGCCCAAGAGCCATTTTTATAAAGCAGAACGGAATCACTTCTCTCCTTGTAGAACAAGACACATTGGAGCATACCAAAAGCTGCTGAACTTAATTAAAATCATACTATCGTGTTACATTACTCATCTCTGGAAAGCAGCACCTCATGCTGTGCCAAATTTTAGATACGTCCTCTGAAAAATTATGATTCGCTTTTATTTGTGGTCTGGAGCATGGAAAAATTCTCACAAGATTAATTCTGATCGAAATTCAGCAGGGAAATAGCAAGCTACATCATCAGATAACACAAAGATGATGATTTTGCAGGAGACTACTTAACGGCGTTTAGCAGAGTGCGCTGCTCAGTGCCCAAGGGTTAGCAGCATGCCCGGCTTTATCTTTAGCTCAAATCTGAACCAAGTATTTCTGAGACAAGAAAATAACAGCTCGTATAATTTGATGTTTCAACACATTATCGCATTTTTAAAAAATCCTCATGTACCAATGCTTCTCTTGAGCAAACAGTGTGATTTTTCTCTTCACTTCAGCTCCACATTGACGACAACAGATGGATAAAATCAAAAGGGGAATCCAGAAAAATCTCTCTCCGAAGTTAAAAAAACCCAACTCTCTGGGGTAACAGCAAATCCAATCAGTACGAAATGATTTGGGCCAGATCTCTGACTCAGAAGAAAACTAGATTTGAAAACGCAGTGGCTGAAAATCAAAGGTGGGCATAGTGAGCAGGGACACGTGCAGCTCTCCATCCTGGTGGGACAACCCCGTGGCCCTAGTTCCAGCAGGTACGTGCACGCAGCAGGCTGGGGAGAGGAGGGAGGATGCTCTTTTCGGGTCAGGTATTGGTTTCAAACTGCAGTAGTGCCCTGCGGAGCCCAGCACCGGGGTGGAGGTTTGAAGAAGACAGCCAGAGCCTTCATCCCTGCGAGCCAGTGCAACCAACCCAAGCTCAGGGCACGGTCACTCTGGGCCCAGGGAGCATAAAAATAAATCACAGCCGGGATGTAAAGACCTGGGATGCACCCCATGGTATTTAACATCATCATCACAAGGCTTTGCAACTCCCCAAACTTCAAAAACACCCTGTTAAACACAACCTCCAAACCTCCCTGGGTTTAACTTGCAGCAAAGCAGCACAAGGAAATCTTTTAGCAGTGCAAGCAGCAGTTTCCCTGCTGTACCTGAGCAGCTGCAATCCTACGAAATGCATGCCAATAAAAACAAATAACTACCTAAATATCTATTTCTGCCTGCTTCCAGACCAGCACTGCTGATGAAAGCACAGCCAGCGTGGCCCAGCCAAACAGGGTCCTATTGCGCGATGCAAACCAGATCCAAACAGAGCACCTGGGCTGAGCAGGGCTGGGCTGGTGCAAGGGCATCCACCCCAAAAGCCAGCAAGCCCCACATGCAAATATTAAGCAAAGCCATGCATATCAGGGTTGTACCTTCATTATGCAAACCTGCTGGTAAGGGAGGGGACAAGAGAAACTGCTTTGCTTTCATTAGCAGATGCTTATAGGGCGACCTCAGCATCTCCCAAGCCTACAAAGGAGCCGCACAGGAAAACATGCCAGTGATATTTCTCAGACTCTCTTATCAGCAAGTCTGTGAGGATACACACTTGCCAAAATAAATGTG
Organism: Phaenicophaeus curvirostris; assembly: GCF_032191515.1. Classification (NCBI taxonomy): domain Eukaryota; kingdom Metazoa; phylum Chordata; class Aves; order Cuculiformes; family Cuculidae; genus Phaenicophaeus; species Phaenicophaeus curvirostris. The sequence goes on from NC_091411.1 coordinate 9,297,932, forward strand.
TTAAAACCATTGTTATCTGGAAAGGAACTGCTTTTAGCTGTGGATCCTCCTTGCTGAGAAAGGAAGAATCTTTATAGTCATTCATAAAGAAGGTTTGCCCATCTCACAAGAAACCATCTCCACTCAACACTCCACGTGCAAGGTCTGAGCCTGAACCTCTGTGGATTTGTGCTCAGGACTGGTGGTCAGCCCCAGGACTGGTCCCAGTTCCAGACTCCCTGGTGCACGGGAGAGCACTGCACACCAACCTCACTTATTTCCAGCCATGGATTTCTTCCACAGCTTTATTTTATAGCTACACTTACGGCGTGTACAACGGATACACAACAACAGTAAAAAAATAATGGGCAGAGTGCAATTACAGAGAGTGCATTGGCAATAAATGAAACAGTCCTTGTGAAACCAACCTTACAGGAGAAGGGGCTCAGTAACCACCTCCTCACCAGAAGACACTCCAGGACTTAATCATTAGCGACTTTAATTGCTTGCCATTTTCACACACGGCTGGATCCACCTCCTGTGTCGAGCCACCATCCCCAGGGGAAGGGGGACGAGAGAGGAACTATGATCAGCATGAAGCCTCCATCATGCTGGAGAACCTTGGCAAATCCCATAAAAAAAAAAAAAAATCCCATGTTTGCCTGGAAGTAAAACTAAGAGGTAAAACTAACTAGTTCTTCCCATCAGCTGCTCCTGGTCGCTGTGCTGCCACGGACCAGAGGGGACCCTGCCTTGGCCACCAGCATGAGGAAAACACAACCACCCCCCTTCTCCTTCCTTCCACCACCCAGCCAATGCACCACTGCAGGAGAAAACCTCCTCTTGACAAACAGGATTCAGCTTTCCTCGCCATTTGCAAATGTTTTTAAATCTATTTTATTATCTGCAGTGCCTTCTTAAGAAAGTCACTGAGAAGTTCAGTTCATATATAAAGGATTTATTTAGATTAAGGGCATCAGTAAAAGGCCTTTGAACACGCTAACTCCTTCCCGTTTTCAGATGGTTTCACTGTGCACACATTAAAAATGCATGCAGGCAGCATGAGCCAATATTCCTTAACCTCCTGCTTTGCTTGCAAAACTCCTGCTTCCAGGAAAAACATATATCTCAGGGAGATGAAACAACACATGTCCCCTCTGCTCTCACAGCTCACACTGAGCTGGCAGAGCTGCTCGCACAAGATGGACAACGGCCGGAGCCCAGAGGACATCAGGATCTACCATGGGCTACGGGGAACAAACCGGGCTGTAGCAGGAAAGTCTTGAGAAGCTTTAAGCTGAAAGAGAAAAAGAAGGAACCTCAAAGATCATCCAGTTCCAACCCCCTGACATGGGCAGGGACACCTCCTACTGGATCCGGTTGCTCAAAGCCCGATCCGACTGGATCTTGAACACCTCCAGGGATGGAGCAGCCACTTCTCTGGGCAACCTGGGCCAGGGCCCCCCAACTATCACAGGAAAACATTTCTTCCTAAGATCTCATCTCAGTCTCCCCTCTTTCAGCTGAAAACTGTTCCCCCTTGTCCTCTCCCTGCCCTCCCTGATCAAGAGTCCCTCCTCAGCATTCCTGCAGCTCCTTTCAGCACTGGAAGCTGCTCTAAGGTCTCCCTGGAGCCTTCTCTTCTCCAGGCTGAACGACCCCAACTCTCCCAGCCTGTCCTCGTATGAACAAGGCACTTCTCAAAAAACAACCTAGCACGGTAGTCCTTACAACTACGTGCTTCTTTCTTCAATTAAGTAGCAGGGAAACGTTGTCTGTGCTGGCTGCAAAGCCTCGTCCAGGACAGAAATCTATTTCTGCTGCCATTAGCGACCGTCACCTGCGAGGAGGTCGGTCAGTGCTGCACCGTGCTGGAGGGTGACACTGTTTTCTGCAGGACCACTGAAGCCTGCAGCAGGACTAGAGCAGAGCAGGAGGAAAGACACAGCACGGGCTGTAGCTACAGCTGCAAGAGATTAAGCTCAGCCTTAGCAGGGTGCTGCAAACTAAACATCACGTGCAAGATCATTTTTTGCCATGTTATGTTGCTTGTAGCTTGTTCCTTGGAAGAGATGCTCTGTCATCTCAACATAACTATCCTGATAGCTATCTGATTTACTCTGCGAAACAGGGTTTCTCTGGCAGGGTTCGCGTATCCAGAAATTATTGAACAGAAAGACTCTTCTTTTTTTTCAACTCCCACGGAATAGCATACAAGATTGATTTTTATTTTACTACTCTCCATGCCATGAAACTTATTTAAGGACAAGTAACAGGATTGGGGATTTATTTCATTCTTACTTTGCGTGATCCTGAAGTCTTAGACCCCAAAACAGAAGTTGGAGCAGAGCCACCTTCATTCAACGGGACTGAAGACCATACGATCCTTATAACATCCTCATAATGCTGGTTTTGTCATGTTTTTAAGCACCGTGCCTAAGCCAACAAGACTTTTCCATTTATTTCAATGGCAGCATCTTCATTGGGGGAGGGAAAAGTCATCGGTGGGGACCCCACCGAGCTGAAGGACAAGAGCAGCCAATGCAACCAGTCCCTTCAGGGAGCAAGAGCTGCTGCTGGCTCCCACAGATTAAATTAATTCATCTGAGATTAGTTTCTGTCATTGAGGCTTTCATGACGGTGCACCAAGAAATCATCTAATTAAAAAGAAAAGACATGCAGAGATGGACAAAGCGAGTGCTCTCTGACTGCAGGGGACAGCAGTGATGGGAATGGACACCCCCCAGGGGGGTATTTTCCAGCTAGCAGGAGTGACAGCGTTTTCTGTTCTTGCAGAGCTGGCAATGAGGAGGAGGAGGAGCAGGGTTAATACGCAGGAAAACAGCATTAGAAGCAAAGATCCACTAAGCTCTGTGCTATTCTTGTGTAATTATGGTGCCAAAGGCTTCCAAGATAAGGGATTTTAGTGGGAATCTTAAATGCTGGTTGTAAAATGAATGAGAAAAAGCCACATATCCACAAGAATAGCAAAGCCTCCCTGCTCTTGGATCCCAGCTATTGCTTAACCCCCATTCCAGGCAGCAGGAGACCTCAACAGAAACAACAGTGACTCAGCCAAAGTCTTCCCAGAAGGCCCAGCTCATTCATCCTCCCAACTGACACCAGATTCCTGCCCAGGGAAGGGCTTTGACGGACACCTTGCAAGCTCCTCCAGTGATGCTCCAAATCTTACACCCAGCCCTTGCAAAGGGCTTATGCACACGGGTTTCCCCATTACTCCCTGCCTCTAACCCCCTAGGATATTCTTTTCCCTTAAAATAATAATCACTGCAGGCTGCTCCAGGACTCAGGGCTATCTTTAATAATAAATAGTTCCTAACTTACAGCACATCTTTGTTCCTCAACGTGCTTTATAAACCTCTGCCGCCTGAATCTGCTCCAGTCCTGGTGGCATCACTCAGATTTCTATTTAACAGATGGGAAGACTCCTAGTTTGTTTGACATGTGAAAAGCTGATCCCTTCTAGCAATATCAATGCAGGTAAGGCAGTGAAAATAAGTTCAAGCAGTGAAAATCATGGCACGGGGTGGTCAGCATAGGCAGGAGGGCTAGAACTAATGCAGGGGGCCCATCCAGCAGGTCTAGGACAACTCTCCATGGGGAAAACTCTAACCTAACTCACGGTGTGGAGAGTTGTCCCCACAGAGGGTTGTTCTCCCCCTGCATCGAGTCCATAGATCGCAGCCCTGGCTGTGGCTGGACTCGAGATGCAGCCCAATGCCGTCTCGCACCAGCAGCAGGACAAGTTCTGTAGAGAAAAGCAAACGTGTTCTATAGCTGGGGAGAAAAATACAACACAAAAATCTCCCCGCAATGCTGGGAAGGTCCTTTAGGCTGAGAACTCTTCCCAGTTCCCAGTCTTAATTAGAAGATGGTGCCAGATTAATAATAAAAACGCACACTAACAAGAAAACCAATTGCAAACCAATTTTGCAGGGAATTGAACGAAGACCAGGATAACAGCCCTGCTTAATAAGGTTGTCTGCTGGTTTTAATTCCTTCATTATGGTTCCTTCAATTAGCAGAGAAGGAGGAGCCCCAGCAGCAGGGCAGCCTACCCTGGGTGCCAGGCCAGGTTAGTTATTAACCCCCATTACCCACTCAGCCCTAATGTGCTTTTGTCAAAACCAGGAAGGAATTTCCCAGCTGTTAGGGACTGAGAGGCCACCTGGGCACTTCTGGCAGCCTGAGATGCTGCTGAAACCTTCTTTTGCAGCAGCACAGACCGGAGAGTGGAGCGAGTTGATGGGTGGAGGACACTGGTAGCACAGCTCCACAACCAGGTGGCCAGGGTGAAAGGGACAAGCAGTGATTCCAGGGATCCTGGTCCTCAGCTGCACGGCCACTGCAGTGGGAACCTGAGCAAAACCTCCACTGAGAGACACTAAAGCCCACTCTGCTATCCTCCTCAGCACACACAACTCCTTACATTTTTCACACTCCATAAGGTGCTTCTACAAGTACCCTGCCTACATCCCAAAGGCATCCCTGATGTCTGTTTAACCCTAAAGTATCCCAGCCGTAATAATGCTTCTAAAATGTCTGGTGATAAAACATTGGGAATATGGACAGGGAGAGAGAGAAATGTTATTTAAAGCATCGTATTGAAAGGATCTTACCTAATTCCTTTGGTTTGAGCAATACTGTGGAAGGAGAGTCTGGATACTGCAGAGATCACCTGGAAACGAGAGAAAAAGATGCTGGTGTGCTTACTGAAGAGAGAGGAAGAAGAGAGGTGCTCAAGTTTGGTGGGAACTTGAGGATTCAAGCATGGTAGACGGACTTAAACACCCACTGAAATGGAAGGGCTCCAGTACCACCCATCAGTGCCACCATCATCACCACCAGGGCTTAAGGTCCCTTTCCAACCGAAACCATTCTATGATTCTATGACACTATCAGTGCAAACACTGCTTTCAGTTTTACTGGTGAGCACAGAAGACATTTAACCCTCAGCTACAAAAATATCCATTCGACAGTGTCATCCAATGAAACTCCATCCTGCTGCTCATTTAATACATCCAGAGCGGCTCCAACAGGTTTCATGCAACACCGAGAACCACTGCCAAGACTGAATGGTCTTGCATTTCTATAAAGATGCATCATCAGTTTTGTCAGAGGTGAGCACAGACCATCGCCCTTTTCTGGCAGGAAACAGCCAAGATGAGATTCAACAACAAAACATTTTCATCAGCATCGCAATCGGGAACATATAGCCAGGAGCTTTTTTTCTGAAAACTCTTTTTTTTTTGATGAAAGTTTTAATTGCTAAGCAGAATTTTTAATTAAGAAAATGAAAGAATGGATTTAGTCCCTTATAGATATAAAACAAGTTTTACTCTTGCTCATATTCATCATTTCAAAGCTAGACAGAAAAAACAAATCTATTATTTTTGGACTGGTTTCCCAGCCACTGGAATGAATAGAGATGCCTCCATCCAGGACACAGATAAAGGACTTCTTGAGCAGTCCCTGCTGTCCAGGGCCCCCAGCTCTCCTCCAGGCGTACAAACTCTAACACCATGGGGCTGTTGCTGCCTGGAGCTGCCCTGCACCCAAACCCAGCTGTGAGGCACCCATAAGCATCACTTTTTTTTAGGGAGGATGCTTCCCTGGTTTGCTATGGCAGCTCAGAGAGAGAATGTGCCCTGAGTTAAGTGCCCGACTCCTCTCCTGGGACTGTCAGTGGTACTAGAAGCCTCTCTCCTTCCTGTGGCATTATCCAAGAACATCAACCAGCATCACATCAAGGATCCTCATGCAAGTCCTTCCCTCTGCAACAGGCATGGAAGCACCAGGCTCTATTTGCGAGGCGCATGCATGCAGCTCCCCAGGTCTGCCCTGCGACTCCTGCAGCAGATCCCAAGCATCCTGCTCCATCTTCTCCATGCTTTTCGTGCCCTCCCATCCCTCTAATCCCTGTTTTCCCTTACCATTGCCATGAACCCCAGCGTGGCTGTCAGCTGCCAGTGTCCCACGCGTGGACCCGAAGCCGAGGCAGCAACAAAGGAGCTACCACAGTTTGGCATTTAGCGGTTGACTTTCACGAGGAGAACAGAGATGCTGAATTATTCAACAAGGCCAATGAGACTCTCTGAATGTAAAAACTTGGCCAAGTTTCTCTCTGGTATAAAATGTCACTAATGCAGAAAGGAGCTCCAGAGCAAGAGGGAATTTTCCTTGCACCTCGGATGGTTTATTGCCCCTGCACAACACATCCAGCAAAAGAGAGCTTTACCAAAGCATTCTTCCACATTTTTTTTTTAAAGATGCTCCCTCTGGTATTTCCTTCTAAGCAGAGGATGTGGATAAAGTATTTTCTTAATTAGACTTCTGCTACCGCTGTCATGAGCATATTTTAGCTTATTTCTCACTCTCAAGAGAGCTCCCAGACCACTACCCGGGCACGCCTGGTTTTACAGGGATGCCCTGGAGCCACTGATTACAGACCATAATTACTGTGCTACTAGAAGAAAAACTGTAAACTTTCTCATGCAGAAATTTAGTGCTGCGAACATAAATGAAGCCAAGTTCCTCATTTTACTGTAAACTAACCAAAAAGCAGCACGGAGAAAGATCAGTGGCTCCTGGAAAAGATGCTTCAGCCGCGTGCTCTCCTGCAAGATTCCCATCTCCATCTCAGGCTGGTGTTAAGCAAGCCTGGCTCTGCGAGTCCCTCTCACACTCCGATCTCTGGCTGGCCTCTCATTTGCTTTGGCTTTGAGAAGTGTCATGCAAAGATGAGGCTTCTGCTAATGTCATGCTCCAAGAAGCAAATCTGCTCCAGAGAAACCCAAAGGGTCTGAGCCCCCTTGGAAGCAGAAGGCAGCCTTGCCCCTAAGCTCCACGCGAACCACGTCCCTCCCAGCGCTCTGAAGTGCAGGCTGCCACTTCAATCCACATTTTTAAATAAGGTTGGCTTTGCCTTTAGAGATGACGTGAACAGCAACAGGAGAAAGCAGGTCAAAACATAACCAGGAGTCAAAAAAAATCAAGTCTTACACCCAAAATTGTCAGGAATTTAAAGACCACCCTAGGCACGTCGTTAAATGTCTGTGCCGCAGTCTCCCACCTCCAAAACTCTCCCCAGTTCGGGAGAGTAGATGGGACTGAGTTCATTAACATCCATGAAAGGCTCAAGGGCTCGTCAAGGCAGAGCTGCTGTGCAAAGCATCGCAGTTGGCGAGCTCTACCTGCAAATCCTGAGCCCAAACAGGGCGCGGAGGCTGGAGAGCCCACTGGCTTCCCCAGCCTCCCTGCACAGGGCTTAAAATAGTCCACGGGAAGCTCTAGACTGATTGAATGAGTCTCTTCTGCAGTCTATTATTAGACTTCTAAAGTACAAAAATCAGTTTATGAATCAGACGGTTATACCGCAGGGTTTGACTTCCAGGGAAATTTAAGAGAAAAAGTGCACTGTTCTCTCCGCCAACAATTTTTGCTTTGTTCTTTTATGAAAAGCCCCGAGCACTGAACATCCTGGCACATCAAAGCCTGGGACCCGGTTCCAGCGCCGAGCACGCGCAGACGTGCCTGCCTACGCTTTGGCTCCCAAATCGACGCTCAGGTACGTAAGCCAAGCGACCCACTTCGAGGGATCAGGTACAAAGAGCCTCTGCGAAGCTTGGCATCCCCAGAAACACCGCTGAACAGTAACGGTCCCAATATCGGGGAGTAGTTTTCCAACAACAACTCCCACTAGGGCAGTTGCCAAGAGCAAGAAAAGCCAAGTGCAACCCCAGCTCCTCTTACAGCTCCTGTGCTCCAGCTTGCCAGCCCCCAGCCAGGGAAGCGCTTAAGCATGCATTTAAGGATAAGTAATCCTCTCAATTTCAACAGGATTAAACAACGTTCTTAAAAGTAAGTCAATCCTTAAATGTTTGCTAAACTGTGTCTCATTTCCCCTGTAAAGCAGCTTCTTACTTGCAGAGAAACCCAGCAATATTTCCTGCCACTCCCAGCTATCATTTTCTACGGGCTGGGCAGGATCCGTGTCGTTATGCACCCACACAGCAGTTGGCACAAGGGGTTCCTGACCTCATCTGAGGCTTAACGGTGCTTTTGAAATACGAGGACATATTAATACAACTAATACAGATATGACACTAAGTAGAATTACAGTTCACTGGTTATTTATACCTCCTCTTTCTTTTACGGCAACCTGGAAATGCAGACGATTCATTTCCCAAGGCAAATAAAATAATAAAAAAAAAGATTTCATAGAATCCTTAAGGTTGGAAAAGGCCTTTAAGATCATCCAGTCCAACCATCAACACACCACCACCGTGCCTATTAAACCATGTCCTGAAGAGCCACATCTACATGTTTTTTGAGCCTCCAGGGATGGAGACCCCAAACCTCCCTGGGCAGCCTGCGCTGATGTTTCCTTGCAGCTCCTTTTGGATTTACACTGATTATTTCATGAGCTCAGATCTACGGGTTTCCCATCTTAAAACCAAGTGGCTGCGTAGAACTGGGAAACCAGTAGAACTGAGGCTGCTGCATCCTGGAAGAGCTGCTGGAGCTCACTGGAAGCCAAGAGAAATAGCTTCCAAGTACGCTGGTCCCTTGAACTGCACCCAGAAAGGCTACACCGACCAGAGCACATCACACCCAAGCACCATGCTACCACAGCAACTGGGGGCTCTCCTGGCCCCATCTCAAGGTAGTGATGAACCCCAGAGAAGCACCTCAACTCAGCGCCAGCAGACGAGAGGGTTAACGAAGCATCTGAACACGCTGCTTGGGAAAACTATACCTGTATCCGTACATTTGTCTTCTGCGTGAAGGAGGGCTGTGGGCTTAAACAACACGGGCTTATGGAGATTATTATTGTTATTATTACTTCTTCATCTGCTTCTCAATGCAATTTCCTCCAAGAAAACTGCATTCAGCATGCAAACATTACCATAAAAGCTATATATAATGTCCTGCTGACAATAAGATGACATAAGCAGAGTTATAAAGGTATGCAGTGCAGGTGATGTACAGAAATACTTTCTCTACAGTGGACTTGCAAAGGGATAGTGGAAATTTCTGGTGGTTTCACTGTGCAAGGTAAGGGATGCCCTTCACACTCCTGCCATTCCAGTTTGCCTTGTATTTTTAGACGTGGGGTAAATCAAACCACCCAGCTCATCGTTTACCTACTGGGACACTGGGAAGAGATCATCGCTGTGAATCAACAGAACCAGAAACACAGCACGATGGCCGCACAGGTGATTTCAGAGCTCGAGCACCAGAGGTCTCATGAAGACCCTAATTTTCAAAAGGCACCAAGTTCTGCAAGTTCTGCACCAAGAAAGAAAGGGAAAAAAGTAAAATCAAGTCTCAAATTAGGTTCCTCACACCCACTGGTCACTTTACAAGAAACCTGACTAAGTAAAGAAAAGAGATTCTTGAAAAGAAACAAACAATTCTCCCCCAACCACTATTAAGAAATCCACCACTTTTCTTCCTCCTTAGTATCAATGGTTTCTTTCATGAAATATGGATTTAAAAATAAACCTAAGCAAACCAAAAATTAAATTATTATGGTCGTGCTCTTCTATTTCCTCCAGCATTGTTTATTGCTGATGGTATCTCTGTGCGTGGAGAAAACTCTCACATAAACTGCCTTCTTATTTGAAAAAACAAACTGCCCCAGCTAGGCTGGAGCACACTTTGCATACAAGGAACATCTCGTGAGTGAGCCTGAGTAACCTGTGGGGGCAATGGCCAGGCTCAGTGTTCTAACAGCAAGTCAATATTTGATTCTAGGCAAATCAGAAGCTCTGCACAGTGGTGATAAGTTTGGTCAGAGACCTGGATGCTGTCACCTCTGCACGTACCCTTCTTTGGGGGAAGGTGGTTTCAGAGCCTGAAATTACATGGAGTAATCTTCTGGCTTGCCCCTAAACTCATGAAAGGCAAAAGAAATACTCAGTTCAAACATTCCCAGCTTCTGAGTGGGCAGAAACCTGACCCCAAATGGGAGACAAGCTGGTTAAATTATTTCAGAGTTGGACAACGGTATCTAAGAGTAAAAACACCAACGTGAAGAGTCCCAGGGACAAGGTTAATAAAATAAAAGAAGCCATGAAAGCAAGTAGGTTTTGCCCCAGTTGCCTCTAGAAATGTCATGCTGAGAACTCTCAATTTTGTTCCACTATTGCACTGGTGGACATGTGGGTGGCCGGTCAGCTCATGTTTGCTCGTCTCCACCTGACACATCGAATTCCTGCACACCTGGGGCACTTCCCAGCACCTTCCACGCAGCTGCACACACAACCAGGTCTGCTATTTGCAGTCAGCAGCAGCTTCCAGGCTGCCACCCCTTCCGTTTGCATAAGCCTCTCCCTCAACTCGCTCTTCAGCTAGACAAGCCCTGGAAAGTCAGCATAGCCAAGCTCTCTCTGAGAGCCAACACAAAACACAACCTCCTTGCTCTGGATCAATTCTTTGTGCTCTATGCATGCTACTGCTCAGTGCATAAATCTGCAAGACCTTTGAGCACGTGTGCAGCAAGCACAGCGCATATTAAACCTACAGCTGCCTTCCAGCCCTCTCTCTGGACATGGCGTGGCTGGGGCTGCTGCCACTTGAGCATCAAACAGACGTAGCTTGAAATTCCTCTGATTAACATTTTCTGATGCAAGGTGGTCCCCAAGAAGAGCATCGCTGTCCATCACTTTGGCAGGAGAGTGGGAGCCCCTGGCCACGCAGAAGAAAATTAGACTGCAGTGTGTTACTTCCTTAGGATGCCAAGGGCAGGCAAAGCCCTGTTATAGCATCAAATTTGATTTTCCTATAGCCAGGGCTCGCTCCTCTCAGTTGGTCCTCACCCACCCAGCTGGCTGCTGAGGACAGGAGCTATTAAATAATAATCCAGGTACACAACTGGATTGTGCCTTTCCACGTCCGATGTGCCTGCTTGCCCCCACGGCTCCTCTCCATCCACCCGGGATGCCACAGCTCTGCCTCCTATTCCCACTCGTGCCAGGTGGAAACGCGCTGGGGGACCATGGTGTTTGCTGATGTGCGGTGTTTGGAGAGGCACCAGCTGAGCAGATTTGGGCTGATACATATTTGATAAGGATTTTAAATCTAAGCCAAGGAAGTTCTCCCACACTGATGTGTCCAGGCTTCCCTCCCCATATTTCACTAAAAGGACCATGCAACAGATGGGGAACTCCATGATGGTCCTCCAACAAACACCCATTCCAGGGATCCTTGGCTGCCATTCCTTTTTGATTTATTGAAATACCAGCATCTTGCAACATTGCTATGGAGCTACAGATGAGCTTTAAAGCACCCATCAAATCACAAGAGATGGAAGAAACAGAAATGTAAAACAAAACCCATTTTCCAGAGCAGGTGGGGAACAACAGAATCGCTTGGCTTCCAGCACCCTTCTGGGTTTGCTGCTCCCTTGGCCTCAAAGATTTGTGCGCGGCGTTAAGTGCTGTTCTCAGGAATGTAGTAAATATCCTATAGCCCCAACAGTGTTTTGGTGGAGAGCTGGCCAGGGATGAGAGGACCACAGGCCAGTCTCCAAGCTGGGTGCAGGAAAACCAGGGACAACCAGGATTTTGCTTCTCAAGCTCAGCAATGCAGGCTGGAAGTACACGCTCCTTCCTTTTCTAAAGGGATCCTTGGCTGTGGAAGTAGCAAAGGGTTAACATAATCTGAAGTGAACATCTGACACAGATTGTCCCCAAGACCTCTCAGCCACAGTTCAGAGCTTCGTGTCAGGCTGCGTTATAGTTACTGTCACGTTACAGGGACAAGCGATTACACCTCTCAAGTTAATGAGGTTAAGCCCTCTAACAAGAGCCCATCGTCAGACATGCACTTTCCAGGTGAAAGCAACCTTACCAAAACCAAAAACTCCTCTGAAGGCACAAGGAAGGCACCAAACCTTTCCATTATTTCATTACAAAGCAGCTAACAAGGGCGTGACACCCCAGCAAAGCTGCCTTCACAGCATCATTTACCAAAGAAACGCTGGAGTATGTACAGCAATTTTTACAGATCTGATGAAAAAAAGGTCTAAACTGCATTCCCAGCTAGCCTAACAGTCCATGCAGTGTTTGGGCACCAGAATCATAGAATAACCAGGTTGGAAAAGACCCACTAGATCATTGAGTCCAACCATTCCTATCAAACACTAAATGATGTCCCTCAGCACCTCGTCCACCCATCCCTTAAACACCTCTAGGGAAGGTGACTCAGCCTGGGGCTCTGAAAATTTGGGATGTTCCAGGGCTCCGGGCAGCTCCTCTGCTTCCAGAGCACCACTTCTTCAAGTGCCTTCAAGTCCATTAGCTGTAATGTGCTGCTCTAAGCACCACCGTCATTACACTATATTTGTTTGGCTGGTCTTTTTAAAACAGGGTTGTTAAATCCAGCATTATTTTGCATTAAACCCATTATTTGGCCACATTACTTGTTGGGGATGCAAATACTAAGCAACTGGCAAAGCCTCTACTGATTTCCAGTGGGAACAGGACTTTTAACGTGTTTATTTTGGGGCTGGCATAACATCTGCTATCACGTAGCCCTATAATAGGGAACAGTCACTGCAAAACCAGCAACGTCCCCTGACAAGGAGGGAAAAAGAGAAACTCAGGTGGATTTATAGCTACTGGTAGAAAAGCTCTACATCCTATCAGACCATCATAAGCTTCCCAGATGCACACGCGTCCTCTCCCAAGTTTAAGACACCAGTCTGTCTTTTCCTATTATAAAGTGGTGAAATATCAGGGGGCACATCATCATGTGTCTCTTAGGGGACCCTAAGCCTTGATGTCTGTGTTCCTCCATCCCTTTTGCGATGCAGACTTCCCCGTCCCACAGCAAACACAACAAGCATAGCAGAGTCCCTCACCTCCTCGGGACACGGACACGATGGAAAGGCACAAGGGGGCAGATGCAAAGCAACCCGACACGGAGAACCACAGAGAGCTGTGAATAAGCCCAACCGTGGTCTCGCTGTGCTGCTCCCCACGTCACCCACAATTCCCAAGCACAGAAATTAATGCCCTGAAACGGATAGTGCTTTCTTTATGCTGCCAAGTTCCTTTAATACAACAGCAATAAATACTTGTTCTGCTACTTAATGGCCTCTCTTCTCTGAAAAGGATGCTGAGCTGCTGTCTCGTTCGGTTACTTTTACTATCACTATCTGATAGCCTGGAAATGACTGTAGCGAGAAACTGGCTTTGATGGGTCTTTAAAAGCCTGCAGGGAGGGGAAACCCAAGCAGTTTCTCCAGTGAGCTAACACCAAAGCCAACAGACACAAACTGAGAAAGCACCTGCTGCTGCAACCCCAGCTGAAAATGGGAATAGATATTTCCTTTGCTGGCCCTGAAACACTCAAAGCAGCAAGCTCAGCCCCTACGGAGAGCTCAGCAGCACCCAAGGGTGCTGATAAGAGCTCAGGGCACAGGGTAAGAGAATGGCAAGGGCTACATCCAGCAAAGCTACGAGTTTGCAGCAAACTCAATAGCACAGTAGGTGCCACCACACTGTGTGATGCAGACACCCTGGGCTTGGAAGCAGTGCGGACACGAAGCCAAGGTGGTGGCTTGACCTGGAGGAAGCGTTGGGTGAGGTGAAGTAACTTGTTTCCTGCAAACAGGGGGGATTCACGAGGCATGGAGGAGCTTTGCCTGCTGCAAACCCACCCAGCTGCCTGCGACCCACCGTGTGCTTCCCTTCTGCCTGGGGAAAACTGTCCCCTGCTCATGCTCCAGGGCAAGGATGAGCCTACTCCACACCAGGGCCAATATCTCTGCCAGACAGGAGAAGAAAACACATGACAGAGTGAAATTGCCTCTTTATGCATCTAGCACTGGAACCATGCAAGCAAGACCAGAGACCCACTGCCACCGCAAACATCCTGGCTAAGGATGGGTTGAACGATGAGGTTGCCTGTGGCAGTAGACTACGAGGGGGTCTCCAAGACACCTCTGGGAGCTGCCATGGACATCGAGTCCTCCAGCATCTGGCACTGCTACTAAACAGAAAAGAATCCAGCGCTTGGTTGGAGGTGCAGGGGTGAGTATCCATGCAATCACCCATCTCCTCCTTCTGCAAAATGCCTCCCTGCATCTCCACTGCTGTCCCCATCAGTTTGCACAGAACTTGCAAAGATAACTGTTAAACACTAACATAAGAAAAGAGGGAAAATGAAAAGCCTTCCTATCCAAAAACAATTTATGGGAAAAGCTTGTTAGCACCTGTGAACGCTGATTTGGAAATGAGACCTCAGCCTGTGCCACAACTGTGCGGTTTAAGGTGACTCCATCCAATCTCACGTTTCTCCATGATATGGAACAGCATTAATTAAATATTAAGCTAAACTATTTCTGCACCAGCGTGTAGCAGTGTGTGAAACTGAAACCAAGGATCAGAGGGATGTGTGATTAAACACAAGCCTGGCTGGATGCTCCATCCCTCCATGGCATTCCATGTGCAAAAGGCAAAAAGCATGTTCTTTGGTCATCAAATATGGCAATCGAACACCCCAACGGGACAAACCACAGGAGATCAAGCCAGACTGATTTTAACAGAGAAATTGTCCTGTTTCTTCCACCTTTCAGAAGGTGAAGGAGAAGGATGCAATGTTTTGCACATGATGATGTAGAAACTTCGATTTTATTCATGGATTTGCACATCTCTGTGGCTCACGGGGCACTCTAGAGTTGCCCTTGCGTTTCTCTCCCTTTGGAAGTATCTCCCTACGTCCTCCTGGGGTTCTCCCACTGCCCAGGGGTGCAGTGTCACCTCTCCAGCTTTGCCCAGCACCGTAAGAAGTGACAATCAGGTAGGGCAATTTTGAAGGAAGACGCAAAACACGTAGGAGGACATGGGTGCTAACAGCCCTGACCTCAGCTTGTGGTGGAGACTCTGCTGAAAGCCACCAAGCTGTGCTGACTTACACCTGCTGGGCATGTGGCCCTTCCTGCTTGAAGAACAGCAAGAACGGGGGGGGGAAAAAAGCCTTAAATACTAATTAGCTTAAAACACTGGTAAATAGACTTACACAGGCAGTCTGCAAAGCCCTGACCACAGCGGCTAAGTGGGGCACACGGGGTTGCCGGCAGAGTTCAGCTTGCAACACCTCATGTCATCACACAAAGACACATCGTGCCAAGGTATTTGAGCACCAGGAAGAAAACACCAGTAGAATCATTTCCATGCATGGGAAGGAGAAATATCACCAGCTGATAGAACCATTCATCATACATTTCTGTCTCCAGGCAGTCCAAACCCTGGCCCTGCTGCTCTGGATCTTTACATGCTTTGGAGATCCTAGAAAAGCATCTCAGGTTCCCAAGTGACTTCCAGCCAAGCGGAATTGCAAATGCTTCCATCACCCAGGGAGGGACAAAGACTCTGCAAGGAGAGGCTCTGCCATGAAAGCATCCTCCATCCCCCAGTATTGATTGGATTTGTCAGAACAGATGGAAAAAACAGCTAGTCAGATGCAGTACACAGATATCCAAACCTGCTTCCGAGAAACTGGCTTAAGTCTGCATTAAGTGTAATCCCTTTTGATCAAGGCCTTGGATGCAAGCAGAAAATATTACAGATTTTCCCATAGCTTTAAGTCCCTGTTTTGAGTCTACTGTGAAATGGAGTTGGGCAGTCAGAGAAAAACATATGGAGCACAAAAAGAGAGCGTTAGGAACTTTTTGCATGTGCAAGAAATTGGAAGCATCCATATGAAACCAATCCAGTCATACAATGGTAATTTACCTACTGGAGAGAGAGAGAGCTTGAAATTCTCCTTGGCTTATTTCCTTCACCATTATTCCAGCTGCTAAAGAAAGAAAATGCAGCAGTACGAAAAAAAACCCCAAACCAAAACACTGCAAAATTGCTAAAAAGCCAGTTCTTTGCATTTTGCAGAGCCCCTGATTTCTGGCATGGCCAAGGCATCCAGATGTGTTTCTTCAATGAAGTTTAAATCCCTTCCAGTCCCAGAGCAGGAGCACAGACAGGAGATGCCCATGCCAGGAGCCGGATATGTCGGAGCAGTTATAAAGCGCATCTGCAAATCACAACAGGTTCCTCCCTCCCTGCCACATCGAGAGGTTTTGGCTCAGAGGGTCAGACTGCAGCCTTGCAGTCCCACTGAATAAAAACACAGGATCCTGCTTCAAGCGCAAGGCATGTGCAGGACAGCACTTCAGAGACTGCCACAATCCAAGCCCCCAAAGGCAAAAGAAGCTTTTCCACTGATTTCTCAGCCTTTGAGCCTTGAATACATCTCACAGCTGTAACGTAATTGCAACTCAGGGGGCTCCACTCAGACAGGGTCCCCACGTTACCTGCAAAGCACCCATCTCTGCCCCAGGGAGCTTCAAGGATGCAAAGCCCTTCCTAAAGCCCTTCTGCACCAGCATAAGCAGCAGCTTAAGCATCACAAGCTGTTTGAGACTAGATGTGTTTTACAAATCAGTAGAAAAGTCATTTAAGCTCCAAGAAATTCCTGTAATACTAAAGTACACAGAAGAGGCAGGAAGCAGTAGGAGTTTTTTGAAGCATACTGTAAAAGGCAGCTTTTTTAATTTGGTTGGGAATTGCTGCTTTTATCTGTTCAAAGTTGGAACTGCGTGTTTGCAGGACCTTTCCCACCAAAGCTCCATTCCCTGCAGCTACACAGAGTCTGGGCTCGAAGCAAGAATCCCATTTGGGTGGACAGACCAGTGGGCTGCTCCAAGCTTTCCATGCAGGCACACAACCACCTGGATCAGATGTTTTCACTTTCACAACTCTTAAATTTCAGAAAAAAGAAGGAAAAAAGCCTAGAAAAGAAGGAAGCTGCAGAAGAACTTGATGTGCTGGAAAAAAACAGCTGATGATCTCCCAAGCTACATGCGCTGGGAGCACTCAGCACACCAGTTTCAGCCCCAGGTGCCGATGCAGGAGAGGTCTGGGGCTCTGTGCTGCCTGCACCTCTGCCTGAGCACCTCGAAAAGGTGAGAAAGGGAGAACGGTAGGAAGCGAAGCACAGGAAAGCAAGTACATACTTTATTTCGCTAACCCTAATATTCTCCTGGACTCCCCAGAGAAGTCAAGCACCCTGTAAACTTTGAGAGTTTATTATTATTAGAGGCTGGCTTGCCAAGCAAAATTCCCCAAAGCCATCCAGGTCTCAGTCCACCTGGGATTGGTACTAACTTGTTTGTTAAAACATCTTCAGTTCTCCAGCTGCTGGAGATACTTGGACTCGCAGCTAAATCCCATCATGTTACCAGGGACTGCTCCATGACCCTGAAAACTGCTCTTCAAGCTCAGGTACCACTTGGTGCTCCTGAGCTCTTTATTTATGTGTAAATACAAGGCCCTGGCTTCATCACCTTTGAAAAGATCACCTTGAGCAGACTGCAGCAATTCAAGTGTGGGGCACAAGGATGGAAACTTCTCCCTTTTGAGATGCATGAAACATTAATTCATTTTATGACTTGTGTTACAGCAAGAGCACTCACCCCTTCCTCCTGAAAGCACTGGCTTCACTGAGTTTGAAGAGCCTCTCAAATCTCATATACCCAGGTTTAGGCAGGAAAGCAAGCAAGGAATTCTTCACCCAGAACCTGCACTGCTCTATGAATCTCAGCAAGCATCTAGCAGGTCTGGAAAATGAGACACATGAACTTCAGCCCTCTGGTATTTCAAATTCGGTCACTATTATCTCCCCTTTCCAAAGGTTCTCTAAGGAAAGGAAGGCACAATGCAGGATGCCACTCACACAGGCAGGAGAACATGTCCATTGCATGGAAAATTTCACATTAGAAACAAATGTCTAATTTTTCCAAGCTATTGAGAATCAATTAAAAGCACCACAAGCACAGGAATTTCCAATACACAGCTGTCTGGTTCCATGCTAAAGCCATCACAAGGAATTTACTGCTCTTGACATACAAAGTCCAAAGTTGCAAGGTGCTCTGATCCAGTGGAACCTTTAGATGCTTCACACAGGGCAATAATCTGAGTACCAGTGAGAGGCGCTCCAGATTTTGGTGGTTTCCTTTTCCTCATCGTGCAATTCTTGCCTAGCTTCCCAGAAACTGCAAGAACTATTTCCAAAGAAAGAGGCTAACCTGGGAAAAGACACCTCTATAAGGGTTATAAATACTACCAAGAGCTTCTCTCTTTGCAATTATTGGATGGTTTATACAAATGAAGCCTCTTAAAATTGTACAACGCAGCAGGAAAGCCAAGCTGGCTTTGTGTAGTAAGGATGCTACTCTTCCTCTTCCCTGCCCTCCCCAGAATGAGATAAAAGGATTCTGGTTTATTTTTATATATATTCAGATTTAGTCCTGCAAAACTGCTAGTGAAATGCCTTCCAGAAATAAATGTTATTTTAGAAATAAAAAAGGGTTTTCCATCTGAGTGCAGAAATAACCCTCGGTTCCCCTCTGATTTGTTACCCAAAGGTTGATTCTCAAAATAGCAAACAGTGACTTCCCCAAAACCATGATTAACTAGAAGCATCAGCAGAGGTTTTCAAACACGACTTGCTACTCACAGCATCCTCCCACCCCCAGGCAGACCAGTTCCCATGCTGGGCTCTCCAGAAGAGCCCAGTACAACCCTGGAGAGGTTGGCACCACACCACAACTACAGGAAGACCTCTCACACCTACAGCCACATTTCTTCCATGGCTTAATTCCATTCCATCAATTAATCTGTTTATACCTGCAGAAAGGCAGGACCCTGGGGCTGACAGAAAAGCAACCCACAAGGCAGGTCTCCAATAGTCAGAAACTGCCTCCCTTCCTTGCATATTGTAACGATGGATAAATATACTCACAACAAGCTTTGATTTGACGATGTATGTTCAATTTAGTCTTTGCTCTGCCTCTAGAGACAGCACTTTTCCTGCTAGGTGGGTGACTGAAACATGCATCGCTCCCAGCAAACTGCAAACCGGTGTGTGAAAGAGCTGCAGTAAGACAGATCCAAAATACTGGCTCCCTCGGGGGTGTGTGCACAGTCACAGCTCACAAATTACAGAGCGGAAGGGAAGCTGGATGGGTTTCCACAGTCACTACTGTACAGAGGGCAAGACAAGATGATCTAAGGGTCCCTTTGGAACAAAAAATCCATACAGCCGTAAGAAAAAAGTAAAAAAAAAAATAAAAAATCATAGATTAGATCTTGGCTGCATCCATAAAAAAAAAGGAAAGGAGTCAGGCATGATGCTTTCAGTCAATGATTTAAGGAACGTAAATAGCTTTGTTAGGGATGCTCAGGCAGATTCCCCAGCTGGGTCGTCTACCATGAGCTCAGCTTCGCTCTTAGGACCTGCAGCGTATCAGGATGGCTTAAAACAGCAGGAAAAGCAAACTAGCGAGCCCTGGTTCTGCTGGAGATGTGTGGGAAGCATCCCATGGGGAGCATCCCGAGGGAATGAGATCCTGATGGCCTCGTTGCAGCCCCTGCTCTCCCCGGCTCGGCGCGCGGTGCTGGGAGAGTTACATCAGCTCCCGGGATGACGATGCTGAAAGTGTCACCAGCTGTTTATCTACTGCTAAAATGTGAGCGTTTAAAAATTAATAGGAACAGATTGAGCAAGCGTGGAACACGCAGAAAGCAGAAGCTTCGAGGAATTTCAACATGCAACATTAAAATCGCATGGGCTGTTAAGAGTGAGCTCCAGTCCTGGTACAGGAAAGAAATGCCAAAAATATACATATATAATCACGCATTTGCCCAGAAAGAGAGAGAAACAGAGCTCTAACCACCATGTGCTCTTTCTACTGGCCCTTTAATCAGACATTAGAGACAAAGGACAGCCTTGGGTTGCATGGGGAGATAAAAAAAGGGCTCTATCTCTATGTTAATACAGACTCGCTTCAACAGAGACCACAGCCAGTATCAAGGGCTCAGGTTTGGAACACACATCGTTGATAAAGGTCATCAATTTTGCAGCGAGATGGATGCACGCCCTTGCTCATGCCCCGTGTAGAGGGGACGGAGGGTCCCCAGCTGCCACACTTACTAGGGGGAAGAAAAGGCAAAAAAAGAAACAGGAATTGCTGGTCCCAGAAGGGCAGGGCTGCAGAGCTCCAGGCAGCGTAATAAGCAAAAGCCAACACCTAAAAATGCATCCCAAAGGCCACTCATGCAAATGTAAAGATGAGATCAGAGCAACCGTTACAGAAATAACTGCAGTCACGTTGGGTAAGAGCAGGCCAGTAATGAAGGTCCACAGAAAACCTCTCCCTGGAGCTCCCATCTGGAATAGAGATGTTTTGCAATAAAACAGGTGAAGCTGGTTTCTGTCCTGTGAAGCGCCTGGAATTGTCTGACAAGCATTTGCTCATAGTAAGTAACAAGTATTTATTCATACTTGAACGTGCTCCATCCCTGGAGGTGTTCAAGGCCAGGCTGGATGGGGCTTGGAGCAACCTGATCCAGTGGGAGGTGTCCCTGCCCATGGCAAGGGGTGGAACTGGATGATCTGTAAGATCCCTTCCAATCCAAACCATTCCAGGATTCTAAGGGAAGGGAACAGGAAACCAATATTTGTTCTCAGTTGGCTCTTCTGACATTTAATTGTTGGCAGTAAGACCAGCAAGAGCACATTTCACTTGGAAGTTTAAGTCTTATTGACTTCACCACACCTAACAAGCAAATCGACCAAGGATACCCATTCCACGCAGCAATTTACACAGCAAGAAACCCAAAAAGTCCATGTCAGAGTACGCCCCCGCTCAGGTGCCTCGTGCAGGGCTGAGCCAGTGGCCAGAAGCCACGCACTGTGAAAAGCCACATTGCAAATAACCATCATGCGGCAACTGTAAAGGCAGCAACCGCTGAAATTCTCAGCAGAAAAGCTCAGCCTGGCATAAATCTCATAATTCAGGAGTGGGACAGCAAAAAGAAGAAATGTCTTTCTGCTGCGTGACATACTGATAAGCATTTAGGGTTTGTCCAATAAATAAAAGAAAAAAAGATAATATTTCCTTCGAAACCACAAATGTTCAAATAAAGTATTTTCCATTTGGGGCAAAAAGGCCCAAAAATGTCCCTGAAAATTGAGTTTTAATGACTTTTTCCCCATCTGCTATAAAGGATGGGGTTTTGTTCCAAACATCTTTATTTCCACAACATATTTTGGCCAGATGTAGACGATGTGCCTCGACTGCAGAAAAGAGCGTTTGATAGCGCTACCAAAAAGATAACCAGCTCAGACTAAACCCTCGCAAAAGAAAATCTTTCATTTAACATCAGACCCTCTGCATTGAGCTGCACCGATATCATTTCATCAGCCTGCGGAGCAAACCAGTCCACAGGGATGGATCTGAAAGGTCTGAATAATTCCACATCAAAATGAACTGTATTCGGATGAGGCTTCCACCAAAGCATCAAGAAAGGCTGCGAGAGGAAAGAAGGAAAATATATTCTTGTCAAAATGACATTTCCCTTAGGAATACAACCTCCACAAAAGCGTTTACCCGTGCGCATTGTGTTGGATTTCAGATTCTGCGCTTCTGAAACGCATTATGCTGGGTACTTGAATAATTATGTTTGACTTATTTAACAATTTAACATCCGCACGCTTGGCTTTACAGCTGGAGGAATGAAATCACATGTTTGAGTGACTAAAGTGAAAAAAGACGGTTAGACAATATATGTATATTTATGCAAGCATTCCCCGCTCTGAAATTACATTCGCAAAGAAAACGTTAAACTGAGCAAATTCTCTCCCTCGCTGGCGGTAAATGAGATTTTAAGTGTACACTGGTCAGCAAACAGCTGCAATCATGGATGTGGAAAAGCAAGGAGAGCAGCTGGACGCAGGCTGGATGAGCATCTGCCTGAGCTTGGGCAGCTCCAGCAACAAACCTCTGTGTTCCCACCATGGCAGGAGCTGCTGGGAGCGAGTCCAGAGCAGACCGTGAAGATGATCCGAGGGCTGGAGCACCTCCCATGCAAGGGCAGGCTGAGAGAGTTGGGGTTATTCAGCCTGGAGAAGAGAAGGCTCTCGGGAAACCGTAGAGCAGCTTTTAGTGCTGAAAGGGGCTGCAGGAAAGCTGGGGAGGGGTTCTGGATCAGGGAGTGCAGGGACATGATGAGGGGAAATGGTTTTGAGCTGAAATAGGGGAGATTTAGATGGGATCTTAGGAAGAAATGTTTTCCTGTGAGGGTGGGGAGGCCCTGGCCCAGGTTGCCCAGAGAAGCGGTGGTTGCCCCATCCCTGGAGGTGCTCAAGGCCAGGTTGGATGGGGCTTGGAGGAACCTGATCCAGTGGGAGGTGTTCCTGCCCATGGCAGGGGGTGGAACTGGATGGGCTTTAAGGTCCCTTCCAACCCAAACCATTCTATGACTGTGGTACCAGTTGGCTGAGCAGGAAGAACCCATCCATCCAACTGCACCTTTGGAAACACCTCGAAGGAAAAAAACACCCGAGGGGGTGATTTGCGTCAATCTAGAAACTGAACGGGGACCTAGGCTCTCCTTGGGCTTCTTCACCTGCCAGTAGACTCCAGACATGGTGGTACCTCTAAAACTTCATAGAGGAACCTCACAGACTTGTAGCTATTTGTGAACGAGCCTTGTTTTCCAGCTGGTGCCATGCAATGAAACACAGCTCTTCTGAACAAGATGTGCCAGGAACGCAGGAGCTGTCATCGGGGCTCTCCATCATTTACCTGACCCAGGATTAAGGCTTTTTCCTCTACACCACTTGCTTGCTAGACCTTGAGAGGGGCAATCAGCTTAACGCTTGCCCTGAGAATGCTCCCAGGAGTCGCCTGGGCTGTCCCTCTGCCTACCAAGAAATCCACACTGACACAACCCCACGCTGGCTCCTCTGCAATATTTATCACAGGATCTTTGTTACATCACCTAGTACCTGACACCAAGTGCGACGATCAGTAAGAATATCCACGGAGAAGAGGGCAGAGAAAACGGAACAAATGGGCTCAAATGGGGGGGAAAAAAGCTTTCCAAAATGCCAAATGAGTGCAACATGGGTAAATTTGCCACCTGAGACACGTACTCCATAACCTGCTACGATCTTCCATGAGATGTGCTCCTCCTCACCGCTGCATGTCCAGAAACTAGAGTCAAAGCGGTCCAGCCTTGTCCCCCAAAAACCTTGCTTTGCCCAAGCCTGACTTGCCCGGGAAACACAAGCTCCAGGAGGAGGGAGCCGATGGGTTAAGAGAGGGGTAGAAATTTAGAATTGTGATCATCGCATCACCGAGGCAAAGCCCAGTGAAACATCCTCACCATTTATCACAGCAGGGAACACTGAGGCAACGCTTTACTAACAAAGGTCCCGCTAATGTATTTTTCATAAAGCACTTTATTCTGCTACAGACATGAGTGCTATCAGTAATAGATGCTCGCAAGCATGATAGTAGGTGGTGGCACTGATATCTGTAAAGCTGTGGATAAAAGCTAGTGGGCCGTACACCAAAACAACACGGCATTTATTAAGACTTCTATTAATTGCCTATCCAAGCTATTTATATAGGAACTCTTCCATTGCTGCATCTTCACATCCAAAGACACATTGTGAGCAGGTTTGAGCCAGGGTATCCCCATTCACCCCAGCATGGGCAGCACGTCATCCTGCCCTGGCACCAGTACGTGCCATGAATGCCCGTATAAAACATGGGATTTCTTCATCCCTTCATCCCAGCCCCAGACAGGACTCACAGCACGTCAGACCCAACCAGAAAATGCTTCCGCGGAGCATGAGCAAAGGATGGGACATGTCTAAAGCAATTAGACACGTAGGCTTGGAGATGTTTCAACGATTCTGCTGAGCGCAGACATTGATGTCTTCACCGTTATGTCTCTGCAGCTGCTTTCCCGCTGATCCCTGGGGATATCCTGATGGGAGATTCCTGCAGGAACCACATAACAGCCAGCTTGGGTGACAGCAATGGGCTGGCACCCTGCCAGCCTCCCCTGAGACTCCGGCAGAGCTACCGGGATGAACCTCCGCACCCCTGAGCTGAGCTGATAACTTCATGATATAAATGATCTAAATTAAACATCCATCTGGCAGAGGAAGTATCCCCTCCCTCTCCCATTTCCTCACCTGCTTCCAGAGGGAGGGTGTCAGGAGCGATGCTGGCAGGGGAGCCTGCTGCAGCTATCAGCTAAGGATGGGATGTCTAGGAAAAACCTGGAAAACCACCTTGGGGGAGAGGAAGAATGGATATTTCAGCACCCGTGGGTGCCCACAGCTGCTCTCAGTACGCAGCAGAAGGCCAGAGAACTTGATACAGCATGAGAAAACAGCCACAGGGGAATGTATAGGGAAAACAAGACACAGATAAATGAAACAACTCAGCTGCATGAAACAACTCAAGCCACCTCCAGCTTAACCAGTGGAGTTGCACTGGTTTGCAACAGCACAACCCAGCCAGTGTCAGGGGAATCAGCAAATCCAGCATCTTTTCCACGTATGGCTGCAGGATTACATCCACCCATATCGACACTGCTGGCTATGGAGATGGTGCTCACATCCATCGATCCCTCTCTCGCTGCTGACAGCCTTGCCAGCAGATTTTTTGTGCTGTCAAACACTCCCAGACAGGCTCTGAGGGACAGGCAGGTCCCAGTTCACCTCTCTGGACTAGCCTTGTGAGATGCAGTGCCCTTTCCCTGCCTGGACCCGCTCACAGGGCCACCAGCAGCACGCTGGTTTGTTCAGTCCACACAAGGACCCTTCTAAGAAACCACAGCACCTTTTCTGGATGAGAAATGAAGCTGCCAGAGCACAAACCCACTGGCTACTGTGTCATCCCACAGCGAGGGGTCTCAGCTGGTGTCACCTGGAGCAGCACCGGCTTTACTGGGTTTCATCCCAAACTCAAATGCACATCCCAAGGCTCATAAGAGAATTTTAAATGAAATACTAGAAGATGAAGCTCAGCCAGGTCCGTCTGTGAATCTCACAAAGCAAGCAGACATCCTAGAACATCTTTCCAAGAGCATCTCCCAAACGATCCTGGAGAACCCCACGCCGTCTACCAGCTCCACTGCTGGCTCTCAGTCAGGATCCAGGAGACCCCTGTAAATGCACATCTCACTCTAGCTTCTCCTCTAGCTGCTGTCTCTTAACCATATCTGTGTTCCTACCTCTGTTTGCACTGCCGAGTGCCTCGGGACACGTCAGTCCCAGAGCTTTTCCCGCACGGCGCTGTGTGATGCAATTAGGCTGCAAGCGATACTGCACCCCAGGACAAAGTTAAAATAAATAAAATTACAAATAAATAAACAAGAAAGTGCAACCCGTGGTGTTACAAGCCTGTTTGTCCCCAGAATCTTAACTTCAGAGCATTTCACTACCCCAACAGAGTCAAGCCACACATCAATTTGCATTTATGATACAAACACAGAGTGCTTTGCTGCTCCCTGTGCCATTCCCCTTCGCCTCCCCAACCCCAACGCAAAGCTGTGTGACGGTAAGACAATAGAGTGGAAAAGATAAGCTTTGATGAGGAAAAACTACGCAGAAAAAGGATCAGAACTATATTAAACTATATTAAAAAACCAGCACGGAAACAAGTTCAATCAGCTCCCTGTAAAGCAGCTCAGCTCTCTGGGGCTCCATTTAACAGACATCCTTTTATTAGAAAGTCACCAAAGATGACTGTTTAGCAGTTCTAATAAAGAATACGCGGATGGGGAGGGAGGATTTCTTCTCCATAAAGATTACAGAAGGGCCTGAGGCAGAAAGAAAGGAAAATCTCAAGATTTGGTTTCTGCCCCATCCATTAACCCACTCAGGGTGCACCGAGATCTGAAGCAGTTGCAGGCTGGGGGGATTCTTTCACTTGTAGAGTCGCTGGAGTGTAGGGTACACCAAGTCATTCAGGTGGTTTTAGGGATACGCACATGGATGATGCAAACTAAAAAGCCAAATGCCAAAAAACAAGGGATGAAAAGTGAGACTCCATAGCCAGCGTGGCACATTCTCTGCTCCATGGGCACCTCCAAGAGAGCTGCCAGTAACAATTCCTCCCAGGGCCATAGTCCTTCCCACTAAACCCTGGGTCCGCTCCAAATTTATCACTGTGGCATATTATTAATCCTCATTATCGTCAAGATCAAGGTGTCTTAAGTCAACGTGGTGCTTATTTACCTGTTGAGCCTCCTCTGTGCTGCCACAACCCCTTTCCATACCAGTTAACATTGATTTCTCTAACATGGCACAAGCAGAGGAGGACCTGGCTTAAGACTGCTTCATCCATCACACAAATCCCAGCATAATAAAAAAGGGAGAGGATAAATACCTAGAAAGCAGCAAAAATAATAATCGAAAGGACCACAGGAATAACCTAAGGGGCTTTGCAAGACCATAAGCATCACCAGTGCCATGGGATACCCAGCCACCAAATAAGCTAACATCAACCACCACCCCAGTTTTTGTTAAAACATTCAATGTTTATGTGATGTGACCACTGATATCAGATAAAGATGATCAGAAAATCTATCTGGTTTTAATCATCTCGTGGTTTCTACCCACATCCATCTCCACAGCAGACCTTAGATGTGTTGCACTATCTAATTCCAAATACACCAAAAATAGGCTGAAGATTTTAATAGCGATGACCGCCTTGCTTGGCTTTTTCCACTTTGAATACAGAGTGAGCTGGAGCTGTGACACATAACAAAATGGACTGTTAAAAATAACATTAAAAATGCATCTATTTTGGCCCTAAGGCCCACAGAGAAGGATGTTTCATTATCCAAGCCTAAGAAGATAATTATGCTTTAATAACTTTTTCAATACAAAAGGAAAGCCTCTTTGGCTTGATCTGCTGTCCTACAGCTGCAGTTGGACAGGAATCCCAAGACGAGCACCACTTGAGCCTGTTCATCTCCTCCTAGATCCAACCCAGGAATCCATGCAACATCACAGATGATCCCTGGGTGCTGTGGGGGCCCCAGGAACAGCCTCATCCACCCCTCCACATCCCTTGCACATTCATAAAATGAGCACCAGGACACCCTCTGTGCAGGAGACAGCCCAAAGCATGTCCTCTTCTCCTCTAGGCAGAAGTGAGATCCTCAGTTCAGCAAAAGAACACCCCAATTATCAGACTTCAGGAGATCCAACAAGTTCAGCATCACACCGACAAGCCCAACTCCTGTTAATTTGGCTTCTCCACGCAATGAGAAGCTCAGGCCAATTTGCAGCCGGAGCCGAGCGGTGCCGAATCCAAGCAGCTCGCTTGGCACTAAAATCTAGTTTCCATAGAAACAGGTAGATAGCACAGAGGAGCTAAATCTTATTTACTCAGTTAAAGGAAAGGGCTTTCCAAGCTGTAATTCGAACCTAGGGTAAGTGTAACATTGCTGGGAATACAAAGATTTCAGGATGGCAAAGAACACAGCTTTTAAATAAACAATACCTGCTTTTTTCATTAATATCAATTATTAATAAGACTAACATAAATTGACACACACTCCCTTTAAGAAGTCCCACAGCCCACTGGCTTTCCTAACAGATACTCAATTTTTTGTTTATTAAATACTAGTGGATTTTGGAAGATTAATTTCTTCCTTCTTCCTCTGCTCCCCCATTCAGAAACAACCCCCCTAACAAATGAGGAAACCTGCAGTTCTAGTAACCAGTCAGTTATTCATTGGAATAATTTCAAACAAGTATCTTGACCTCAAGTCCAGTGAGATGGGAATGCAGCGAGATAGGAAGGGCAGGGATAGGACGAGGGGGAACGGTTTTACATTGAAAGAGGGGAGATTGAGATGAGATCCAACCTGATCCAGTGGGAGGTGTCCCTGCCCATGGCAGGGGGTGGAACTGGACGAGCTTTAAGGTCTCTTCCAACCCAAACCATTCCATGATTCTATGAGATACCCTCAAACTATAAACTCTCGTGGTTTTTAGCAGATCTATTTAGACCAGACCAGAATTGCTGTAATATGCACAAACCACTTATTTCTCCTGTTAAAGGCAAAGACAGATACTGAACACCTGACCAGCTTTGCTGTGTTGTTTGCTTGCAAAACATTTAATTTTGGAGCACCCCTCACTCTCTGCTTAGAGGAACAGTTACTTATGTATCCACAAACACATCAGCACGCAAAATCTGCTAATGCTTTGAATGTTAAGATTTACAGGTTGGAGATACCCTTAAAATGACTCTGCCTTGCCCTGCACAATTGCAGAGTTAGAATATGTATTATTTCAGATGAATAATACATGATGGTGCTGTAAATCTGGTCCCAGCTGAGAACGTGCTCTCCAGCAAGGAGCCAGGAAGGTTGCTGGGACCTCTCTGTGCTGTCTGGAGGTGGCGTTTATCTCTCTGCTAATGAAGGGAGTTGCTGCTCCAGCACGGAACGGGGGCTGCAAAACTCTAATTAATTAATGGTATTCCAAACTCATACACATCACTCTCCATGACAGCCCAAATCTCTTCCCACCAGAGACCCTGGGGCTACCTCCAGCCCTTGCTACTGGGAACTAGGGTCAATTTAAAATAAACGAAGCACTCGCAAACATTTCCTTATTAGGGGGAGGAGGGAATCAGGGGCGAAGTGCATCGTTTAAGGAAAGGTCGCTGAATAAAGATGACCTACAAAAATTGGGGAAGGATTACGTTTAATCCCATTTAACAGGGCTCGAGCATCCTCCTGCAAAAGGCATTTGCTGAGTGCAGAGGACAGTAGGGGCTGAAACCCCTCCAGCCTGGGATGGGACCAGACCAGCTCCTGCCCACACCAATGTTTCTCCATGCCAAACCGGGTCCCCCAGAAAGCATCTCAGCTCTGGAAAGGCATTTCAAATAGTTATTTTTAAAATGACTGTGGAAATGAATTTCCAAGCCAGATTGACAGCATCTGATATTCGCTCATTAGCTGAGCCTGGGATGACATTGCTCATGGCTCTGCCAGGGTAATAAAGGAACCCACTAGCAAACAAAGCAAAAATCAATATGGATGAGTGTAATATTTTTCATAATGTCTTTATTGTGTACAGCCTTCCTCATGCAGCTATTATTAGGCACACTTTCTCCTCCTTTTACAGGGAATGAAGAAATAGTTCTTATTCACAACTGCCACACCAGCAAATCCTACACCAATTTCACCAGCTCTGATGAGTTTATAAATTAAACCAAAGTAACAGACTGAATCAAATACCCATCCTAACTGGTTGTGCCGGTTTCCCCGACACATCCTGAAGCTCCAAGTTTCCCTGTCGATGCTGGCAGGGGCCGGACAGCCGGGAACATCCATGTGGCACCGGATCCTCCTGAGCTGTGGAGCAGGAAATGGGCTGAGCCTGTGGATGCTCATGGTACAAGAAAAGGAAGAAAAAACTACACCCGACAGGAAACTTCGCTAGCAAACGCAGCAGAATCACATCCTTTCCAAAGACATCCTCTCCATGAAAGCATGACCCTAAACGACCGAAGGGAGGTGGGGTTTTGCGGAGGCTTGGGCATGAAAACTCAAGACCAGAGGCAAAAGCGTGAGATACCACAGGGAGCTGCACTATCAACTAGGCAAACGGAGACAACTGATGACTTGAAATAAGGATCATCCTGCTCCAGAAGAGCTGACACACAGGGAGGAGCACAACCAGCCTGGGGAAACCCTTCCAGGTTTCCACCTCTGCCAACCTCAACCAGAAGCTGATGCACCAGACCCCACGTCCCTGCAGCCTGGCTTCCCACATTGAGAAGAGAAGCACGAGGAGCTGGAGTCCTGGTTTTGGGGGGCTGTGTACCCCTGGGTCTGGCGTACGCCAGCCTTCAAGAATCATAGAATCACCAGGTTGGAAAAGACCCACCGGATCATTGAATCCAACCAAGTCTTCCCTCCAGATTTGTATTTATTTGAGCACAGAGGCCACCTCTGGCCTGGCTGGTCCCAGTCTGGCATTATCTGGGGCCACTCCAGTTTGCATTTATTCATCGCAAAGTAGGTGCTGCAGGATAAGCACAAAAACATGGTGATTCTGATACAGGAGTACTGGGCAGCGCAGCCAACGCCACAGTGGACATCTCTCCATCCCTGCTGGGGACTCCTGCCATGCTGAGCAAGATCAATGTCTCCCAATATTGATTACGAACAGCGAAAATTACCTTAATTACCCACACTGAGCCAATGCCCCACCAAGGTTACAGCCAGCTGTGCTTTCAGGCTTGGTGAGTGGAAAAGTTCTTCAACATAAAGGTGAAACCACTGACTGCAGCAGCCTGAAAAGTCACTGCCATCCTTGTCTGTCCCCTGCATCACCTCTGGACAACTCCACACCAACTGCTTTGACTGATTTCTGGCACACTGTGTTAAAGAAGAGCAAGGATTTCACAACGTACTTCAATCTACCAGCCTAAACACTCTGTTAAGAGGAACCTGGACACCTTTTGGTGAAATAATATTTCCTAATATCCAGTTTAAACCTCCCCTGGTGCAACTTGAGACCGTTTCCTCTCGTCCTATCACTTGTCACCTGGGAGAAGAGCCCAGCATCCCACCTTGCTACAACCTCCTTTCAAGAAGCTGTAGAGAGCCATGAGGTCTCCCCTCAGCCCCTTCTACACAAGCAGGGGTCAGGCAGCACCAGAAACCCACCTTGCAGCTTCCATTTGATTTTGCTTTGTCCCAATAATGAAGCAGTTTATCACCCCCAAGGGCAGCCGTGCAGGGAAATAGTTGCTTTTTCTGTGCACTTCGTTGGGTTTCGATACCTGCAGCAGGGCTGCTGAATTTAATAAAGGACAGAAGGAAAAGAAATGATTCCTCTGTGGCTTAGCTCTTCGTGAGTAAGCAGAAACCACTGATTAAAAATGATAAATGAGAAGAGGAAGTGCCTCTCTGCTTCATAAACAGCTTGGGACACAATGGTTTATACTGTATATAAACTTAAACAGAGAAATAAATAACCTTTTTCTTGGATACTAGCCTGAGCAAAATGATAGCAGGATGGAAGCAGCACTGCAGGAACAGACTGTACACACTAAACAGAGATGATAACATCAAAATGACCAGGAGAAAGGAGATGATTTCACCTATCTCAGGATTAGCCAGGCTGAGCTCAAGGTACCCAGCGAGGCTATCAGAGCAGCTGCCTTTGCTGAGCCCTGTGCCCAGAGCAGGGGTGGCTGCCCCATCCCTGGAGGAGTTCAAGGTCAGGCTGGATGATGCTTGGAGCCCCTGATCCAGTGGGAGGTGTCCCTGCCCATGGCAGGAGGTGGAACTGGATGGGCTTTAAGGTCCCTTCCAACCCAAACCATTCTGTGATTCTACGATTTTACCTGTAGAAAAGCCCCAGCACAGAGGTTTGGGATAATGGGTGCATTCCTCAACAAAAACAAACCCTCAAAGTTAGTGCACAGAATTAAGAAGCACCCTGCTTCCAGCCTGAACACCAGCGAGCTGCTCTGCTTTCAGCACAGAAAGAAATTAAGATACTTTTGAAGTACTCTTCATATCAAGAGGTCCTGTACACCATTAACGCTCTGGTTCCAAGCAATTCTCAGCAACCAACACTTTACAGCCATTAATTAATCCCTGCTAACTGTCAATGCCATTTTAAAATGGAAAGCCCAGGGTCCAAAGATGCTTGAGTGATTTAGCCAGGAGAAAAGGATGAAGATCACGCTTGGACTGCATTTCGCACACGAGGTGGGGAGGAAGCCAAGCCATCCCTGGAGCAGCCAAGAGAAACCAAGCTGTATTTACATGCATGAGCACTGAACAGCAGGTATAAAAGCACTGAGCTAAGATCCAACACAGCTCTGCACAAAGGGGAAATGGGGGTTATATATAGCCGTATTTTAAAGTAATATTTATTACAAACAGAGCTCATGGGATGGTGTGAAGCACCGTGGGCTTTGCAGCGAGCAGGCGCACAGCCGTGCTGAACTGAAGCGGGCAACTCCAGGCACCAATGCCAGGCAAAGGGGAAATAAAAGCTCAAGGACGAGACACAGCCTGTTAAAGATATTTCCTCCTGTGACCTCGCCCAGATTCTCACTGGGAAAACACGAGTGCATCAAATCATTGCAGCCCCAGGTCCGTGGGGAAAGTGAGTCGCAGAGGTTGAAGAGCACTTGCTTTTGGCAATGCAACCTTCATCATCCTGCCAACCACTTTAGCCGAGCCCCAGAGCTGGGATCCCGGTGGTATTATTGTTGGAGAAGGCAGAATAAATCTCCAAGGGCATTGTTGGAGAAAGGGGGGAATAAAAACAGTTTTAACTCTTTGATGGGAGGGGAAAGTATTGCAAATAAATGTGAGGATGCAGAGCGTAACCCAACTCCCTCTCTCCTCTGCGTCCGCCCCTCCCCTCGCTTTCCCCAGCAAAATGTGCACAAACACATCCTGTGGCCAAGGCTTTTCATCTGCTGCCAGGGAGATAAAGAGAATTCCTGCTGGCTTGGGGTGGGAGCAGCGCCCGGTGCAAGGCAGCGATGGCCCCAGCCAGGACCAAGGCAGGTTGGAAAACACGGCGGTGGCTCAGCACCCCACTCTGTGCTTTGAGGGGACGAGGGGTCCTGCCACCGTACCCTGGCAGCACCGAGCTGCAAGCGGGGACACTCGCTGAGCCAGCTGCTCGGGCACAATCTCAAATCGTCAGCTCTTTTAGATGGGCCATGGGAAAAAGCCACATGCACTTGAATCCTGCCAGGCACGCTTGCACAAACCATAGTGGCTCATCAGGCTAAAGGCAGAGGACCCAGCCGAGGGATGAAGCAGGGGCAGGCAAGGAGAGCTCATCACACCAGGACTGAGCTGGAATCAGAGGCTGTTTGGTGCAAATCATAGAATCACCAGGTTGGAAGAGACCCACCGGATCATCGAGTCCAACCATTCCTATCAAACACTAAACCACGTCCCTTAGCACCGCATCCACCCGTCCCTTAAACCCCTCCAGGGAAGGTGACTCAACCCCCTCCCTGGGCAGCCTCTGCCAGTGCCCAATGACCCTTTCTGTGAAAATTTTTTTCCTAATGTCCAGCCTGAACCTCCCCTGGTGCAGCTTGAGGCCATTCCCTCTCGTCCTGTCCCCTGTCACTTGGGAGAAGAGCCCAGCTCCCTCCTCTCCACAACCTCCTTTCAGGGAGTTGGAGAGGGCAATGAGGTCTCCCCTCAGCCTCCTCTTCTCCAGGCTAAACACCCCCAGCTCTCTCAGCCGTTCCTCATGCACGGATCCACAAACAAGCCCCCCATGCAAAAGCTACAGAGGGACGCAAAGGGAGAGGAGAGGTAGGAGAGCCCAGGCAAGGTGTGCTGTAAGGTCTGGTACCCACTGGGAGAGCAGCAGCTGCCAGAAGGTACCAACAGAAAATGTAAAACAAGGATCCAAAGTGCAGGGTCAGGTTTGGAGAAAGGTCCAGCAGCGCTCAGCACCAAAGCTGCGGGCTCTGGTCCTGCACCAGCACTAACCCCTGAAGGTTCTTCCCCAGGGGATCACCACCCCACACACCAAGCCCAGGACAGTCTGGCTGCTCATCTCCTGCTCGAGAAACAGCTGTAATCTTTACAGGATTTTGTCTGGAAGCAGCATGTGATGGAGGCAGCATCAGCGTTCAGGGAGCGAAGGAAGTATAATGAGAGAACAAAGCAGATGGACAGGGAAGACAGAGGAGAAGGGCAAAGGCAGGAGACCAGGGCATTTAAGCCTAAAAAGTCCTCTTCAGAATCTACCTCAAAGTTGCTAATCTGTACTAACAGGAGTAAAACAAAAGGGAACGTCACCAACTCCATCTGCTTCAAATTTGCTCTAAGCTTACATCTCCCTAATTAAAAAGAAAAAGAGGGAGGGAAAAAAAAAATCACCAACATTTGCTAAATGAACCCAAAGCGAAGCAAACCCCCCCACGCATACACAAAATGTTTTTCTTCCTAACCAGCTAAAAATATCAGCACTTATAACCTCACAGACCTCCTGGCTGACAAATATTGGTGGAGCAGGAGATGCAGCAGGATGGCAGAGGTGGGGGCACTGGTGGCAACTTGCTGTCATCAGAGATAAGTAACCCCCCCCCGGGATGCTGGAGCAGCGATCACCCTACAGGAAAGAAAATGGGCTCTACTAATGGTTGGGGCTGATGCTCTCCACTGCTGTTGGCTTTTTAATGACTGTGCAAATGGAAAAACCAATGAAGTTGAAATCACTTTGTCACCTTCTATGAGTTTTTGCGCTGAGTTACAAATAATTTTTTCCAGTGAACTCAGAGAGCAAAAATGAGACCGGCTCCCATCAAAGTCGTTAGCTACTACAGCCCATACCTGTAAGCTCATCCACTCGCAGCTTCAGAGGCAACGGGATCTCCCCTGGGAAAGCCAATGGAAGGGAAATCACCCCCTTAGGGCTCAGATGAGGGGTGGGTTTGCTGTCCCTTGACCCCAGCCCTTGTCAGCCACGCTCAAGCTGGCCTACAAGCAGGAACAAAGCTCACTTGGTTGCAGTGATGACATCCAGCTCTGGATGTCAAGAAGGTGAAGAAGGCAGCAAGAATAGACCAGGCAGCACAAATGAGCCCATAGCAGGTAGGAAACCCCAGTTCTCAGGAGCCCGAACCCTCCGCAGCGCTGGGTGCTGAGCTCCCCACAATGCACTCAGTGTGCCCGTAGCATCCAGCAGCAGCACCTGTTCTTTACTGGGGCAACACATCATCCTGGAAGCTTTACCGAGGGTCCAAATTACTGACTTCAAAGCCTAGGGAAGGCTAGGAGCACCCAGGTACGCTTGGGCTGCCAGACTCCCTGGCAATCTGGCCCAGGGGTACAATTTTAGCCCATTTCAAGTAAAGCTGAAAAATTTCCCAAGCACAACAAGCACTGCTTTAAGTTCTTGACTGGCTCAAACACAAGGAGCTAACCCAATATTTCAACACAAATAGAAGATGGGAAAATTTGGGTTTTCCCTTCTTTGCAAGGTGTTCTGGCATGTACAGATTCATTACGGCAAACCAGCAGAGCATGAACACCAGGAATTTCCACAGTAACTCCATAAACACAGAGCTAACATATCTCATCTTGAATGAGGTTTTCTCAGCCAAGCAGAAGGAATCATTTAATCTAGAAGATGAAGGAGATTGAGGACATGGGAGGTTTCTAGGAAAGGATTCCAGGGTCTATCAAAAGCTCAGGGGCAATGCAATGGGTCCTTTGTCCAGGTCTGTATTAACTCCTTTAATGTTTCAATTAAGGAACAAAAATGGAAGCAGCAGCAGAGAGTCACCAAGCGCGCGACAGATCACTGGTGTGTGCAAGGGAAGCTGTCAAGGCTCCTCGGCTGGGGGAGACAGACGGCAGAGCAGCTAAAGTTAAAGGCAGGAACGGCAATTCAAAATGACAGGATGTAAAAACGATATTGCAGTCGACGGAGCTTGAACTAAGTTTATCCCAGTAGCAATCTGGCACCGTGTGCGAGACGGGCAGCCTGGCAGGTAACGGCTCCTGTGCATCCAAAGAAAACTCATCCATTTGTCTTCACATCCATAAGCTCAAACCCAATGTCTGGGCAGGGGAGTGCAGAGCATGATGCTGCCACGTCCCCAGCACTGAATGCAGCAACACACCCCCGAGATCGCTCCAGCTTCTTCCCCCAGCCCTGCTCACAGCCAGGGCGCAGCTCACCTTCTGCTGAAGGGCCAAAGAGGTGGCTAAAAAATCACACAGCGTGGCTTTCCAACACAGCAGAGGGTGATTCTTACAATATTCAGTGTTTCTGTACGCTCTGTTAACCACTTCCCCGTTTACAATCAATAGCACCCAGCAAGCACACGGCTAGGAGCTACCACAGTGTTTGCCCATAGAGGTTTTCTGCATCCGACTACAGCACATCAAACCAAACCACTCGAAACACTAGCTGAAAGGTGGATTTCCTCACTTCCAACCCTCCCTCCAGCGCTTCTGCACATCAGCTGTCCCACACGGTGCTCGCATGCTTTAGCTGCTCAGAAGGCGTGAATGCTCCCAGTGCTGAGATTGCAAGTCTAAATAATCCAAAACTTCAAAAGCGTCGTTGGTTCCACGGCTTGAGGCAAGTCGATGTAGACCTCTGCTAGCTCAGAAGTGCTGAAGCATCAATATTCTCCCCAAAAATATCAGCATGGGGCTTCTTTCATAGAATGGTTTGGATTGGAAGTGACCTCAAAACGCATCCATGTCCCTGCTATGGGCAGAGACATCTCCCACAGGATAAGGGGCTCCAAGTCCCATCCAACCTGGCCTTGAATCCCTCCAGGGATGGGGCAGCCACTGCTTCTCTGGGCAACCTGGACCAGGGTCTCCTCACCCCCACAGCAAAACAATTCTGCCTAATAGCTAATCTAAATCTGCCCTCTTTCAGCTTAAAAACCCTACTCTTCCTCCTATCTTAAATTGTAAGTCATTTCAGAATTTTACTTTCTTTAAAGCTTGGACCTATATAATTTTTTAATTGATGGACTAAGGATACAGCTGTATTTCAGCAGCTACTTCTCTCCAGCCAAAACTCTCTTCTCCAAACAATTCCTACACAAACCACCCGGCATCAATATTTCTCCAGCCCTGCATCCCTACATCAGAGAGCTGCACCATAATAAAGCTGCACCAGCAATGCCACAATACAGGGCTTCTGCTCGACTGCTTTAATTTCCCAGACTCGCACAGCTTCTTGGGAACTGATTTATAAGTACAGTATAAAACCTCATTGGAATCAAAACTAATTTATAGACTCGAGAGGAAAAAAAAAATCGACATTTTCTAGATCGCACACCGTCGCTGTAAATCAATTCCCATTTTGTGCTCCTGGTGCAAGCTGGTTCCAGGCTGGGTAAATAAATGCCAAGGGTAATGAGTTTTGAAACAACCAGCTCGAAAGTATCAAAGAAAATGACAATCACTGAAAAATCCTTATATTGCCTGGAAACCCCAACTGCAGATTAAAGTGATTACCAAAACCCAAGTGAGAAGGCAGAGGAGACCAAGAATTTGTGCAAGGGGCTGATTTTGTGTCTTTTGTTTATTTTATCTTCCTCCACCAAACAAAGTCATGGATGATGCACGGCCCTCTCCTCGGTAGCAGCTGCTCTGCGGGAAGGAATCACTTGTTGGAGGAGGATGAGCTGCCCAGACTGCACAGCAATTTCTAAGCTGCTAACAAAACTCCAAGGGATTTCAGGCAGTGAGATTCTTGGAAAGCAGGAAGAGGGTACGAGTGCCATCCCAGTGCTGGGAACGGATTTTACACAGAAAGCAAAGGCACCTGCAAAGAGCCACACGAACCCGTAACGCAGCTGCCACTTGCAAGCCCATCATGGGGTCAATTATCAAATTGCAAATTGTAATTTCCTGGTGGATAACTGTTTCCTCTCATTTTGCTTCTGCTCTGCAAGACCTTTATTGCTGCCTTTGTGTAAGTCCTGGTCTGAAGATCCGCTTCATCAAGGAGGTGATGCCTTGCTTCGAGATTTGGGATTTGCAGGTGGCAAATGCTATTTCACAACCAAATTGTACCTACATGTCCAGCTAGAGGAAAACCAAATTTGGTGGCACCACAGTGGGACATCAAATGCAAAACACACCTCCTCACACAAAACCAGCACTGGAAATGTCAAAGGAACACTCATTTTTCAATACATTAAACAAAAAAAAAAAAGCACTGGGTACCGTGCAGAAGAAAGGATTAAGAGCGGATAAGTCATTTCATCGTCCTGAATCTTCTGTATCAACAGGAGCGCAAGGATCTGAGAAATACAATTTGCCAGTTGACTTTGGGAGCCCTTTCCACCTAAGCAGGAAGGTGAGAAGCTGTTGGCAGGAGATGTGTGGGATGAACAGCAACATGACAATAAACACTTGAGAAAGAGCTCAAGCCAGAGCTGATACCCTCTGCCAGCTCCTGTTAAACAAGAAGAAAAGGTGAGAAACGCTATCACGGGAAACAAAAACCTCAAAGAGATGTCATACAAAGCCTGCATTGCCCTGGCCAGCATCACCTCTCTTGAACATCAGGACTGCATCACCTTCAGCACAATATAAGGCAGGAGGTGGGTGTGACCGAGCTCCAGTTTTCACACCAAGAAAAACAAGAGGACTTTAGAAAAACTGAAAATCATCTAGGATGGCCATGCATCCATCAAGCATAACCTTCTGTGCTTTACCAGCTCTGCACCAAACCTGGCTGTCAATGAGTGAGATGCTTTCAATGCCATCTGCTCTTCTTATTTTGAAGGCTCAACTCCATGCGGAGAGGCAAGTGTCTTTGTTCATCAAACCTGAGGGAGTTCACTTGTTTGTCAAAGCATCTCCTGGTGCTCAGGAGCATCAACTGCACAGAGCAGAAGCAGCCCTTGCCTCTGGGGTGGCAGACAATGTGCTCCCTTCACAGAGATTAACTATTCTTATGAAGCTTTAGGATTCTTGAGGATGAAAGGCAAGGGATGTGAAGTTATTCATTTTTATTGTTATACAAGAATAAAAGTCAACAGTAAAGGCTTACGCTGACAGCAATCAATCACTCAGTAACCGCCAGATGTTGTTACGCGCAAAGACCACAGTGAAATAATATTTGAATAAACTAACAAGAAGGTACAATTACCAATGAAAGCACCGCCCAGGTGAGACTTCGCATACATTCCCTCAATCTGCAGCTCCACAGACACTCACCTGGGGATCAAACACCTCCTACTGCAGACAAGGTGCTTCTGATGGCCGAGGAGGCACACATCAAACTTGAAATTTGGGGTTTTTTCCCCTTTTGTCTGCAAAGGAGCTGCAGCCAGCTGGGGTCAGCAGGCAGCACATCTCCCCTGGCCATGCACAAACACACCCCAATACAAAGTGTGCTTCTGACCAGTGAAATCACTTGATGTATGAAAGCAATTTGAATTTATGTAGTAGAAATGCAAATTCATCCTTCAGGCCATTCTTCTGTACGTGGCCCGGGAGCCTCTTGGCACACACACGCTTCAGAGGTGAGTTACTCAGAAAATAAGAGCGAAGCTAATTACCAGTCCCAGCGCACTAAAGCTTTTGTTACGGCTCAGAAGGAAAAGAAACAAAAAAGACTGATAGAGAAAAAGATGGAGTGACTCCTATTTGTCTTCTACTAAGAAAAGCCTGGATAAGACAGATCTTCTGCATTCAGAGAAATGAAAGGGAACGGCAGGTCCCATCTGTCCTTGTCTCGCAGCAGACACGTTGTGAGGAGGAGGCTCCAGGGCCAGGCGGGTGCTAGGGAACCTGAGGGATTTGCACAAAAGATTTCCCAGGCTCGACTTATCTGCCTGGGTGCCCTACAATTTATAAAATACCAACATATAAAGAATGCGGAGAATTTCTTCCAACAAACCAGACTTCTTAAAACAGAGACATGCAGTGAAGGTGGTGGGTTATCCCTGCTCTCTGCTCCAGCGACATTGCACACCCAGGAACCAGCCCAGACCTCTCCGTGCTCTGAAAATACCTTTTTTTTTTTTTTTTAAGCAACAGAAGAGTGGTAAAACACGCAGAGCTGATGTAAAACCCTGGAGAGCCAAGACTCCCAGCAGAGCAGCCACTGGGCAGAGAAAGCAAATGGAGCAGAGAGTGAGCATCAGCTTGGGATGCAGAGCAACATCAGCACGCTGCATTTCCCACTGCGGGGATAACATCCCTGGCCATGCAACCCACAAGCTCCATCATCTCCTACAGGTGATGGGGATAGAGCAGCCCACACTTGCCCTCCTCACTGCGCTGTTCCTGGAAATGCACCACAAACAGCAGCTGCAGGATCCAGTGGAAGCAAACTTGGGATGCAGAAAAAGAAAAGTTCGCAACTAAAAGCTTAACAGGATGATTTGCGCTTCCCTGCTACAAAGAGGTGTCCCCATTTGCCAAGTGTTTCACCTTGGCTTGGGAAAAGCCCATCAGCCACAAGTACTTAGGTCACGTAACCACCATAAAAGCCCTGGCACACCATAAGAGCAAGATTCGGGTGTCCAGCTCAAAGAGGGGCCGCAAAAGAAGCGGAAACTCCATACGGCTGTTTTATATATCTAGCAGATTTATATATTTAGCTGGCTGCAAAGGGAAACGTGCGGCTGTTGAGAACAATGATACCAGTTCCTGACACTGCACGGTGCCCCAGGAGAACGCCGCTTACAGGAAAAAGCCTTTGCCCAGCGAGCCTGGCTAGTCTGCGAGAAAGCGAGCAGATGGCCAACAGCCCAGAGCGGACACCAACACGCACCCCGGCCACGCGGCAGCTGGAAAACAACATCCCCAGTTTTGGCAAGGCTTTCAGAGCGTGACCCAATTCAGAAAAGGCTTGAGGCACGGAGCCACAGTGACTTTCATAGAATGGTTTGGGTTGGAAGGGACCTTAAAGCCCATCCAGTTCCACATCACCTGCCATGGGATCAGGTTGCTCCAAGCCGCATCCAACCTGGCCTTGAACACCTCCAGGGATGGGGCAGCCACCACTTCTCTGGGCAATCTGGGCCTCCCAACCCTCACAGGAAAACATTTCTTCCTAACATCTCATCTCAATCTCCCCTCTTTCAGCTGAAAACGGTTCCTCCTCAACCTGTCCCTGCGCTCCCTAATTAAGAGCCCCTCCCCAGCTTTCCTGGAGCCCCTTTCAGTCCTGGAAGGCTGCTAAACTGCTAACTTTGCAGCGTCACTCCTGGCGTGAGCTGAGCAGAGCTTCGCTGCAGCCCTGGGGCCAGGTGGGGTTGGGAACTGGGGACCCTGCCTTGCTCCAGAGGTGACCTGGGCTCAGCAGGTCCGGCAGCGTTGTGACCCAAGCTACCAGAGCTTAACTAGGCAAAGAGCATCCTCCAGCAGGAGGGAAAGCAGCAGGATGCCAGCATTTCTACAAAGCCCAGATGCACGCGCGTGAGGTGCTTGGTGCCTGGTCCCATCGCCAAGCTGGGCTCAGCACCACGCATGCAGCTTTGCACTGATGGGTGGACAGACTCTGGACTTGTGGTAGTGTCTGCTCCCATCTGTGGAGCAGCACGGGGAGAAAAAACACTGTGTGAAAGGGAAAGGAAGCGGAAAGGGAAAGGAAATTTTTTTCATTCTCGTGAACAAAACAGAAGCCACAAATGATTCAAAGCGTGCCACAATTTCCAGCCTACAAAGAGGGTTACGGCGAATCTTGCTCAAGCGCCTGCTGTGAAGCGACATCATCCGGGCACTGCAAACACCCTGGTGTGTGTGGTATTATTGTGGTTTCCTCCTGGGATAAAACCACAGCCTCTTCCCTCCTTCCTGAGCCCACCGCGGGATGGAGAACCAGCCCTGAGGTCTGTGCGAGCCAGCACAGTCGGCGCTGAGCCTGGCAGTGCCCTGGCCTCACCAGTAATCGAGGAGTAAAGTGCTCCAAGTAACGACCCTGGAAAAAGAGCCACAGATGGGACTAGCAATGAATCCATGAGCGCACAGCTCACGTTTGGAAAATACACTTTATGCCACTCTGCAGTTCCAGGCTTTGAAAGCATCCAAGAAGCATGGAGCAACCTGCAAGCAGCAAGACTCGAGGCTCACCACTCCTACTGCCTCCACAAACAGGCTTCTGATATTTAGCAGAGACCAATATACACATCCAGTCCCTGCATCCTGCATGCAGCGCTGGGTGGGGGGACCTGTTGGCAGCAAGGAGCTCAGGAAAAAGCAGGGGGAAATCACAGAGCACCAAAGATCTTGTATCTCCTCCTTCTGCAGCAGCCACTAACGAAGCCAGGTCACTTAACACACACAAACCTTATTGTGATCAATCTAGCGGAGTACAGTCTACCTAAACACACGGTGCCTTTTATAGCATGTACATAACACACCAGCACAAGCACAAGGAATTCAATATATCACATCCCTGTGGGTACAGAGGGAATGAGAAAGTGAGGACACTTCTCCCTGTGGCTCTATTCAATAGGCTGATGCATCCTCTAGGTTCAGCTATGGGACACATACTAACTTGCATTACTGCTTTCTCTCAAGTCTAAATACTGATAAAACACTATTTTTTTGGTTAATTATTTTT
Source organism: Phaenicophaeus curvirostris (assembly GCF_032191515.1). Lineage (NCBI taxonomy): Eukaryota > Metazoa > Chordata > Aves > Cuculiformes > Cuculidae > Phaenicophaeus > Phaenicophaeus curvirostris. The sequence goes on from NC_091411.1 coordinate 9,339,896, forward strand.
TGTTATTAGAAAGCTACTACCCCCAGGTTGGTTTGTTTGAATGAATGAGAAACCAGGTCTATCCAAAGTCTGGCAGAAGTGAAAAGGAGACATTTTCCTTGTCATTGACAAGATAAAGCCTCCCAATGATTGACAGGACAAAAGACACTTGTTTTCGGCTGATAGGCAATGCAGTAATTTTATTTCAATGGCATCTTTTCTCCCCAAGTCTTTCTGGGAAAAGCACAGACCACAAGAAGAACTCCTGTATCGAGCTGTTATTGATTCGCTGCCTGGGTGAGGTCGGTTATCTCTGTGGTTCCTCTGGTCCAGAGCCTGAAGATGCCAAGTGACTCAAACTCATACTCGAGGGCCATAACAGACACAATCACTGCACAGCAAACGGTTGGCAGCAGCATCACACGGCACCAAGGAACATGTACATCATCACACTGTTTTAATTCCATTCTGTTCTAATGAGATTCTTCCCCGAAAGCAAATTCTATCGCATCCCTGCCTGGTTTCCTCCTTTCCCAACCTCCTACCCTCACTAGCTTTCCTTCCCTAGCAAAAAATAAAACCAACGCACATGATGTTAGATGTGCTATACTGATAGTCATCTTGCAGAAAAGCAGGTTTAGCCCTTCTAGAGGAGCTGGGATGCTCCACAAGATCAGCTCCGTGAATCCTCAGGCATCACAGCACCACTTCACCCAGTCACCCTGCCACCAGCACCGATCCTTCAGCATCCCAGGCTTTTGTTCAGCCCCTCAGGCTTTTGTTCAGCCCCTAGAAACCTGCCTAGCACAGGTTATTTCCAGCACCGGGGGCTGTTCTATATGCAGTGCACTCCCAATGAGCATCCAAAGCACCACAAGCCCTAATCCTGCAAACACGTTTGCATGGAGACAGCCATATGGAGCAAGAAATTCATCCCCCGTGGTGTAACTCTTCCCTTCATGAGTAATCTTTGCTCACACAGGGCAACACCACGCTGTGAAACCAAAAGGCTGTTAAAAAGGGGGTGTCACCCCGTTTACGTGACCTTCGCGGCAGATATCTGGCTGCAAGGGGAGTCCTCGCTGTGCTGTGAGCGCCGCCTGAATAATTCATTTTGGGGGGATGCGATGGTTGCACAGTGGGAGGGAAGGAGAGGGCGACCCAAGCGGGGTTTCTGCTCCTGCTGTTCCTCTCTGCACCGTTCCTAATGCCAGGTGGATCAGCACTCAGAAAAAAGCAACCATAGATTAAATAGCTTTGTTTTTAAAAGAAGGAAAAAACACACTATGTGAAAATAATGACATAAAATCTTCTAAAAAATTCACTTTTCAGACAAAATTATTATGCATTTCAGCCAAAATTAGGAGTGCTTTCAGTTAACAGTTTCTTTGGGGAAAAATACTAGTAAATTAATTAAAAAGTTGAGAAAACGCAAGCTGCCAGTGCTATTTTGCCTTGCTGTAACCCGCTGGCTGCCAGCACTGTCTGGACAGCAAGAAAGAGGCTTCACTTTGTTGTGGCACAGATTCCACACAGAATTACCTGCAAAGCAGAGCTCATCCTGTACACGTCTGCTGTTTGTGCTATTCTCAAACACTGGTATAACGTTATTTATTAGGAAGTGCAGGGAAAGGATGAGGAGGAATGGGTTTAAGCTAAAAGAGGGGAGACTTAGAACAGATATTAGGAAGAAATTCTTCACTATGAGGATGGGGAAGCCCTGGCTCAGGTTGCCTAGAGAAGATGTGGCTGCCCCATCCCTGAAGGTGTTCAAGAGCAGGCTGGATGGGGCTCGCTTCTTACACTACTGGAAGACTAGAGTGCATAAGGGAAAGAAGAAAAAAAGAAAAGAAAGCCCCACCACATTCAGCTGGAGGGACAAAGATGAGAGAGGAGATGGGACCGACCCCTCTGACTATAAGATGCCAAACCTGACCCTCACAATAAATGTCTGTGCTTGTCTGTCGCAAAAATCACTGTATCCCACTAAGTCACCTTCCAGACTGACCCCGACAAGAAGCAGAAAACATCTTTATTTGCCCGCAGCAAAAACCCAGCAAGGTAGGAACTGCTCGATCAGCTTTCTGTGACAGAATCACAGCTGTGTCCCAGATACAGTCTTCTTCATAAAAATAATAATAATCTATCTATGAAAAGAGCAGAAGCATAATGCTTTGCCTGTGAATAATGACTTCGGACACCAGGGAAAAAAAAAAGAAAACCCAACCATGTCAAATGACACGGATGTGAGACCATCTCGCATCTGTTATCTGTCTACAGTGCTCCCCACTTCTCTGGCTTTCCCGAGAAGTTCATACATATTTAAAAAGGCCAAGAGCTATTAATCCTCACTTCTTACACTACTGGAAGACTAGAGTGCATAAGGGAGAGAAGAAAAAAAGAAAAGAAAGTATCACGGGGGAAAATGTCACTACAACATTATTTACCCCTATTCTGTGGCTGAAGGGGTTTTTATTTGGAGTTTGGGCTGTAGAAATGATGGTGACTCAGAGCAGGCGTGAGGCTCAGCCTTTCTGGAGCAGCCGCCGTGCAGTGTAGCCAGCACGGACCCCACTCTCAATGTCCTCATTGTTCTTCCAGCAGAATCAGGCTGGAAAACTATTAATTACAAACCAGAGCTGGCACGCTCCCTTCACAGCAACGGTGATAGAGGGAAAGACATCCCAGTCCAGCTCTGCTGGTGTGGGTTTGCTCTGGCAGCAGAGACACAACCAGAGACAGAGGTGGCACCAGTGACTTTGCAAGCACGTTGGGGTTTTGTGTGGTTTTAGCTCATTTTCCTTTCTGCTTTCGCTGATGACCTATTTCTTTGAAGAACTTTGCTTAGAATTAAAGCATTATTTGCAATGGAATTAAAAATATTGAAGCTTCAGTTTGTTTGCAGCTCAGGAAAGAGCAGGCACCGAGTTTCAGTAACTTCCCCTGTGAAGTCAGAGCTGTAACAGCTTCACGCTCGTACTTACCCTGCGGGAGGGCTTGACTTCACTCTAGAATCCTGAGCCCAGTGCAAAGAAATCCAAGGCCAGCAGAAATCTCCTGCTCAGACTTTGATCCCAGCATAAGCATTTTATTGCCGTTTCAAAGACCACTAAGGCATCCAAAGGCAGCTCAGGGGAGGGACGCAGCAGCCTGGGCATCGCTCTGCATTTTGGCCGGTGCTCCTGTTGGAGAGTAGGATGGACCTGAAGGATCCTCTGTAACTGAGTCAAGACAATGACACTCCCTAGAAAAAGCTGCTCGTGGGGGGCTGGAGGGACCCTGCCAGGCAGTGGGAAGGGAAGCACATCCTCAGCAGAACACCTCACTGCAGCCCTGTAGCAGCACCACAGACACCTTGCCTGCATCAGCCCATCACACCTGACAACTATTTTTATATATAGGTCATTGTATTTTCTTCCTGCCCACACTGTCATGATCCAGTTCTGCGACAACTTGATGTTTATGCATGTTTTCACCATTAAAAACACGGGGGAGAAATGAAAACGCTGAAACGCCTCACGAGTTCAATTTAAAATCATAGAAACAGAATAGTTTGGGTTGGAAGGGACCTTAAAGATCATCTAGTTCCAACTCCCACTAGCTCAGGCTGCCCAAGGCACATCCAACCTGGCCTTGGACACCTCCAGGGATGGGGCAGCCACAATTTCCAAGGTGAGCTCTGCTTTCGTGGTGTACAGAAGCCCAAAGTCCTGTGTCTAACACAAAGTTTGCAAGGGAATAGTGAGCAGATGGCAAATGGAGCTCTAGCCCTGCAGCTCAGCCTCAGCATTTCCCAAGATCCAACCTCTGCACTACACATCATCTGTCTCTCTGCCCCTCATCCTTCCCGGTCACCAGCCCAGAAGTCCATATACTTGATTACCAACTTCTGCCTCATATTTCTATGCAGGAACCACAAACCTTCACAGCACAGCAACTGAAATATTAAAGCAATAAATATTTGTACATACATATAAATCCTCGCATAAATATTTTGGTCACAACCTGCATTGATTTTTTTTTTCTTCCCCTTCTTACTTCATTCTGACAATACTGATGTGATCAGAGTTTTGTGCAGTACAGGAACATTTTTCCCCTCTCAGAAGGAAATGGATTAAGAAAGTCAGCCCCATAGTGCCAACAGCCACACTATGAGTACAGACTTGATGTGACCTCATCATAATTTTAATCTCATCTCATTTCCTTGAATTTGGGACAGATTCAGAGCGGTCAGCGTGACTTGCCAGAAAGTAAAGATGCTCTCCACAAGGTTACTCATGGTTATTGTGCATGTGTGGCAGTGCCCAGTTGGGATTTATCCAAACAGTTCAAGAACACTATTGCTAAAAACCTCTGTTCTTCACCTTACTTACTTCTCTTTTTCTGACCATGGAATAGCAGGTTGGAGCAGGAGGGGACAAAGCCACTGATGTTATATTAATTCTAGAGCTGTTCAAAAAGTTATTGCTCCACATCCATACACGGCATGCACTCTTCACTCACTCCTATGCCTCAGCAGCTCTTCTGTCTTTAGCAGCTGGGGTCCTAACACTGCTAACTAGGATTTAATTTGATCTTGCTAATATTTTATCCATGGTATTAGGTCATGTTTCTCTTTCCACTTGAAAGGCATCTTCAGCTTACAGGCAGCAGTGAAACTAATAGAGAAATCATTAGAAAGCATAAGGCTAGGGCCGTGCAAATCACACACCACAGCAGATTACTGCCAAACAATAAAATTAATTGGTGTCATCAGCCACTAGCAAGAAAACGGAGAGAGTTCGCATTAAAAAACATAAAGGATTATTGACATCCCGTGCCTCCTCATACATAAGGAGGACACATTAGGAAAAAATTTTTCACAGAAAGGATCATTGGGCACTGGCAGAGGCTGCCCAGGGAGGGGGTTGAGTCACCTTCCCTGGAGGGGTTTAAGGGACGGGTGAACAAGGTGCTAAGGGACATGGTTTAGTGATCGATAGGGATGGTTGGACTCGATGATCCGGTGGGTCTCTTCCAACCTGGTTATTCCATGATTCTATAAAACACCTGATGGCATAATTCTATTTTATTATTTTCTATGCATGAAGGCTTCCCCTGCGTGGAGCTGCAGAGGAGAGTTGAACCAGACAGCAAAAGGCATCTGGGACAGCTATACCTGATAATATCCTATTCTTGCCTCCATAAGGCAGGCAGAAATCACCTGAAGACCTGGTGGGTTTGGTCATAGGGTAAGGTTCAGGTTTTGGGTTCACAGCATCTTCCAGGGCTCTTCCATCACACTGGGGTGGAAGCCACACAAACAAGAGCAGAGTATATTTTACCCCAATATTCAAAACTAAAAAAAAAAAAAAAGGCTACAAAATAGTAAAAAACATACACTTGAAAGAGGGAGATAAAGTCATCATCTGAGCAAAGCAGAGTAAATACCATAGTGCTTTTTACCATCACCACAGCATTTAAAAAAAGAGAATGATTAATTCCAAGTCTGAAGAAGTCATGTATGAATTTGTTTTGTTTCAGAAGAAAAAGAATAAATAGTAGCCTCCAGTCAGGATAATATTTATTCACATGCTCCACTTTGAAGTTCAGCCCCTGTCGACTTCACGTGGTGTGCACACACGCTAAATCTCCTCGAGGAGAGAGTTTTCTGAAACCACAGCCCTGAGCAAGGAATGGAAGAAAGGAAACTGTTCAAACCCAGGTATTAACAAAACAAAGTAAACCTTAGCATCAGGGGAATTATCACTGTCCCTCCGAAGTACAAAGAAGAATTCAAATGGCTTTATTATTACACCTCCCCCAGACGATCCAAACCTGTAGAGCAACCTCTTCTGTTCAGGGAATTGAATTTCATGGCAGGAAAAGCAAAACAAGAAGAGGAGCCCAGTTAAACTCCAAAATAAAGCCCTATTCACTTGGTCTCCACCATAAGGAGGGATTTCTCTATTCTGCTGTTTCTTCCTGACACCATTTGGATGCATTTCCACACTCGAGTGAATACCTGGAGAGCTTTAAACACGTCAGTGAGCAGGAGCAGAGACACATCAACAGGCAGGAACATGCTGGGGCTGGTGGCAACGTGTCCACACACAGAGCAAAAGTTTGAAAAGCACCATTATGTCCAACATCCCCTCGGGAAGCTCTTTCCCAGCCCCACGTGGCAGATGCTGTCTTACAGGACCTTGTTACCAAGACATTTCTGCTCTCTTAAGTAACTCTGGGTGTTTTTTCCTTCTCCAGGTATGTGCTCGAGGCACAACCCAGCAGCCCCGGGCTGGACAATGGATGGGGAGGCAGCTTTTTGCACCCAGGCACAGCACACGAACCCCACGGTCAGATTCCAGATAGCACGGGGTGACAAACCTGAATGCACTCTGCAAACATTTCCATGCAGGTTTGCTCAGTGCATGCCAAGAGCAGAAAAGCAAACAGCCCTACCCTCTTCCCAACAGCGTCACCACAAGACTCACGCTGTAAATTGCTGTTCAGCTCCTTTCTTTTCCCTGCAAAGCAGCAAACGTTGTTTCTCCCAAAACTCCAAGCACACCACAGAATCGCTGGTACCAAAATCCCTCTTCCACTTCACGTTGTTTTTCCCAAAACTCCAAGCACACCAGAGAATCAGGTATCAAAATCCCTCTTCCACTTCACCTCCTGTATTGCCCAGAATGCAAACACACAGGAAAGGAATGTCTCCCTCTACGTATCTTGTATCTCATCTCTCTCTCCATGGGTTCTCTAACCAGCTTTATTAAACGCACGAGTAAACCAGGATGCTAAATTACACAGATACCCTCACTGAACGCTACCGGGTAATGTCTCTTATCTGACCTTTCTCTTACAGTCGGGTCACTCATATTTATAGTCATGCTTCATTTTTCCTTAAGTGTGCCCTTGTTACAGCATTTACTCGTTTATGTTTCAGAAGAGAATAGGGTAAAAATGGATTTAATGGAGCTAGAAATAGAATGGAGCAAAACCACAAAAATCTCAAGATCTGCCTGTCCTTCAGACGGCTTACACGAACAGGAACATGCCGCGACTAATTTTAATCGATTGCTACCTCTTTACAAGCCTTTCTGTGGCAAGACAGAGCTGGAGAAGCATCTGGGAAGAGCAAAGTGCCTGAAGTCAAATGTGTTTTGGCTGTTTTACACTCTTGTAAGACACAGCGCAAAGAGCAGTGCCCTGGCAGCTCATGGTGCGACTTCACAGAACCCAACAGCTCCCAGGACCAGCAATCAAAGATCTGCTTCCCAAAAGCTCTCTCCTCCCACCAGCCCTTGTGGCTGTATCTCTTTTTATCTGCTTCCAGGGCTTTCAGCACTGTCCTTCCCCTGCATCTTGAAGGTTCAGACCACTGTGAGACCAAGAAGCCCAAAGCTGAGCACCCCTGACCACATCCAACCCTGGTGTATTCCCATCTAGTTTCTCCTCAACCCAGTTCAGAGCTGGTTTTCTTTACCTTCCCTTGCTTTCTGAATTCTCTCCCCATTAAGGTTAAAACTGATTAGCTGTCAAAACAGCATGATAAGGTGGTGGAAGTTCAGGCTCGATTGCTCCTCTGAAGGATAACAGCTCTTCTGTGAGCCACTGATGGGAAGAAGCACATCAGAAGCATCCAGGGGTGTGCCAAACGCTCCTGCAAAGGGCAATTAAATCCTTTTACACTGCTGTGGAGGTGGGAGAGGCTGCTCACAGCCCTGGTGACCCCAACTCATCTGCAGAGGGGAGTCGGGCAGTAAAGACTGAGGCTGGAGGACCCCTCTCTGCTGGTTCCCCCACCAAGGGGCATAGAGGTTTGGGATGTCATCACACCACGACTTTCCTCCACTGGCCAAAAGTCCCAGTCCAAAGGCAGTACAGGTGATGGCATGAATTTTGCAGGACCCTAGCAGACAAGCGTTAACCTTTTATCCACCCTCAAATCCCTCATTTTGTTCTCTTTTTCATCTCCCAGTGACATTTATGATCTCAAACCAACATGATAACTAAGGTGTCCCAGATTGTCCGGGAAGGGTGGAGGAGAAGTTTTGATCTGAAGATGGGCTGAACACAGTCGGCACTAACGTCGAGACTGCAGTGAGGGGAAATTTCATCAATGCACAAATGGAATTTGCCAAGAGGCATTTTAAGAGTCAATTCTTCACACTCCAGTAATTAGAACAACATTATGAAAAAAGGTGAGGGGGAGGGAGGCAGCGCACGCAGTGGGACTCGGCTGATGGAGGAAACTGAGCTGAGCAAGCACACAGTCAAGCAAGACTGGAAGTTGGGAAGTTCATCCACTTCCCCACTACAGATTTTTAAATAAAATTTCATATATAGACCAAATATGGGCTAATGACCCTGACCCAACTTTACTTCAAAAATACCAACAAGGTCAATTGGCCTTTTTTTCCTTCAAGCTCCTTCTGTTCAATGTAAGGTCCTGATACAGACTCTCCTAGTGACTAAAAAAAATCTCTGTGCATGACCTATGACATCAAAGAAGACTAATCCCACAAAGCAATTGGTCCCAAAAATCAGATTCATGCAGAGAAATTGTCATCTAGGTCTACAAAAGCTGGAACACCCCAAACGGTTGCATTAACTGAAAATGCTTAAAATTAATTCCCCATCCAACATCTACTATAATGGGATGAAACATCCCAGCTGATCAACAAAACTAAACCAACCTACATGCTGGTGAATCCTTCTCTAATGTTTTCTTGGCCACTGGAGCAGCCTCTCTGCAGACCTGGTGGACTTGATGTGCTGCTGCTTTCCAGCACCTCATGTTGGTGTGCCCGTACGCACCGCCCTCGCAGGCAGCTTTGCTGTGTTATTTCCAAGAGCCAGAAAATTAAAGAAAAAATTAATTTGCTGTGCAAATCAAGCTTCTGCAAAGACAGCCTGGCAGCAGAACCACTGTGTGAAGTTCAAGAGGAACTGACACTGCACAATGGTTATTCAGATCTGCTGGAAGTGGGACTCAGCCAGTTCAATTCACATCTGCAACAAACCGTGATCTCAGCTCCGCTTCTGGAGCACAGAGGTCCTTTTGATAAATCTCTGTGTACAGGGACTAAAGCACTATTTCCGCATGAAAGAAATATATTCGATTTTTTTTATTAATCTTTACAGTCCACTGGCTTGGAAGACTGAGTTTCTCTTTCCCGTCGGAGAGCTGTTGCACCCCATCAGGCTCAGGTACCTCGGTGGGACAGCAGCCAGCCGTGCTCCAGAGCCCACTGCCTCATGCCTCAGCTCTCCAAGCACTTTTTTCACATTACTCCTCCAGCACAATCTCCAGCTGCTTCCTTTTTTTTGCACCCAAACTCCTCCCAGGATCTCCAGCTCCGATTTAATTCTCAGTGCACACTCACAGCACTCACATCAAAAGGTCTGTGTATGGAGGAAGGTTTTTTCTCCCTTTTTTTTGCCTGAGAAAACTCTGTAAGGCTTTTCTTTGTCAAAACTACCTTTTTCAACATTTAAGCATTAACTACCTTTTTCAAAACTTCAGTAACACGCCGTGAAATCCCCACCACAGCTCCATCAGTCTCTCCCACACAAGCCTTACTCGGGAACAACTGTCAACATTTACTAGGTGCACGCTGGCTCAGAAATTCCTAAAATTACTCACAACAGGCCTAGAAAAGGAAGCCTTGACAAACGCAACCGACTACAGTGTGTGCACATCATTAGCTTTACCCAGGGTGCATTAAGGCTGCTTTCTTGCTACCGTGATTATGCTTTAATATGCAATTAGTAGAAAGAGAACGATGTCGGAGAGGAAAATGTCTCACATACACACCATGAAGACGTAAATGATCCAGCTGTAGCATCGCTATCCGAGGCTCATTAATTGGAGCAGCAAGGCTGTGAGGGCAGGTGAGCGTCGCTGTCTCATTGCAGGTACAGCCAAGGGTTGCACAGCCTCGCTTGCCTCAGTCATCCCACCTCCCCTCCTGCACCCGGTTTGGGTCTGCAAGAGCTGGAAAATACAAAAACTACCTTTCCTCAAGAGAAACGCTCACGCTTTTCCAAAGGGAAATCGATACTGCAGATAATTTCACAACCCTTACAGGAGGTTCTCAGATGTCTTGGTCATCCTGACCTCACCTGTAATGTTTAGAGAGATGCTTTTTAAAACGAGTTCAGAGTAAACTACTCCCTGTCAGCACTGCAGCTGCAATCCAGCCCTATAATCCCATGGTTTTGCCTGGCTCTTCATCTGCTGCAGCTAACAGAGCCCCTGCACAGACCAAACGAGCCCCTCATTAAGTTGCGTGGTCCTCTCTGCCCCTCGTGTGCGTGCACACCCACACGGTGCCCAGCCTGCAGCGGGCAGGTGGGAGGAATCCCAAACATACACAGAATTTTCGAAGGAATATTTCATTTCTGAAGGAAAAGAAAAACCATCCTATTTGGAAGCTCTCCAAGAACAAACAAGCAGCCCATTCTGACAGCCAGTGGAACAAAACAGTCTGAGATGCTGCCTTCCCCCCCATCCTTTAACTTTCCCCCATGAAGAAGTGTGGGAGGAGGGCTACAGGAAAGCTGGGGAGGGGCTCTTGATCAGGGATTGTAGGGACAGGATGGGGGGAATGGTTTCAGCTGGAGGAGGGGAGATTGAGATAAGATCTTGGGGAGAAAGGTTTTCCTGTGAGGGTGGGGAAGCCCTGTCCCAGAGAAGTCACAGGTGCCCCCATCCCTGGAGGTGTTCAAGGCCAGGTTGGATGGGACTTCACAGAATCACTAGGTTGGAAAAGACCGCCAGGATCATCTAGTCCAACCATTCTTATCAACCACTAAACCATGTCTCTGGCTTGGAGCAACCTGATCCAGCAGGAGGTGTCCCTGCCCATGGCAGCAGAATGAAACTGGATGGGCTTTGAGGTCCCTTCCAAACCATTCTATGACATGAGAAGCCTCCCCATTGTCCCCAGACGAGGGTAGCCCTGGTTTCTAAAGCTGTCCCTGCTGGTGGACAGGACACAGCCTCAGTGACCTAAAGCCTCTTCAAATATGGGAGACTCAGAGGGGACCAAGACTGAGCAAAAGATGAGATGCACACAGCGAACCTTGCTGAAACCACACTCTGCTGAGAGGCAGTGGTTTCAACACGTTTCTGGTGCAATGTTTATTTGCTGTGAAACATTAACATTTCTCGTTCAACAAGTGACTTCCCAAATGCAAAGTACTGACCTTGCAGGAGCACGGCGGGGCCCCAGGATTGCCAACCAGAGCTCACTTCCCTCTGAGCATCCCAGTGCTGAACAAGATGCACGGGATGCCCAGTCTCCTTTCAGCATTGGGGTATTTGTGCCCCAGCGTGATATTTCAACGTGCTACCTTGTACCAACTTCCCTCTGCCCCAAGAGGAATCACTATTTCCTACATAAGCTTTTTTCCCCCTCCCTCATTTTTCATTACTCTGGTTCATGGGGAAGATGCTGTGCGGAATGCAGAGATCCCAAGTACTGGGGGTTGTGGAATTTGGCTGTGCCTGTATTATCAGGCTGATAGTTTTACTTTTTGCTGTTCTGCTTAACCACGGTTACACTCACGCGTTAACCTGCTTCAAGAAATGTCAATTATTATTTGTAACTATAGCATTTGGCCTCGAAACAGTCTCCTGATCAGATGCTGCAGTTCTAAGAGCCTGAGGTATCTGCAGAAGATTTTAATGAAGAAACAGAAAAGCTCATTAGAAAACGAAAAATTCCTTTTATTCCAAGACTCCCTTAAGTGATATTACCTGGGATGTATTTCCTTCTTTCCCAAAGCATATACACACACACTAAACAGAGAAGCTTAAGTGATGGCAGCTGCACTAATTGAGCACAAATACATACAAAGACTGACTCTGCCTGTTGACATCTTTCAGTCACGATGATGCTCACTGTATCATTAAGTCTCAAGCGCCTGAAGACATAATAAAGGCAAAACATCTTGATGGGTTGAGAAGAAACCACGCATTTTCCAAACAATAGCCAAAAGCTGTTGGATCAACCTGAAAAGCTTCACTCCTTCCCCCTCCCCTTTTTGGCGAGACAGACTAGTAAATGTTTTACCACTTACAGGTTTGTCGAGGAAAAAAACCTTCTTTTCTCCCCATTCTTGTCTAAAATTACTAAAAGGAGAGCTCAGACAAATCAAGAAGGTAGAGAAAAATCAATTTCATACATGTTAAGGATACGCATTTATCCATGTCCTGATCAATACTGCGGATTCTTCACACATTAAAACGCTTCAGTTGCTATTTAAGACCAAACAACAGAATTCTCCCATCCGGACTATGGGAGTTACGAAAGATCCTGCCCAAACTTGTTTGATCTGAAACATAATACCCCTTAATGTGACCCCTTGGAAAAATACTGGGGAAAGCAGCCAAGAAGGGGAAAAAAAAAAATCAGCAAAGCTTCCCAGAAGGAACTTTTCTGGCTCTTTCAGCTCGACTGAGAAGCTGGACATCTATAAACAGTCCAGATTTGTAAGTAGGGGAGAGAGGAAGGGGAAAAAGCAGAGAGAATTTGCCACAGCACTTCTAAAAGCTCCTGCTGCACTGGATACTGCAACGACCAGCATTAGTGCCCAGCTCCTGCTCCAGCCCAGGACCCAGTTTCTGGGGTGTTTCATTTCCATCTGCTCTGTTCAGACATCAGGCTCCAGGTGCAAGCCTTGCAATACCATGCATACGTGCCAAAGACCTTACAGCACCTCTCCTCCAGGCTCCCAAAACTCAGAGTGGCCCTGCAAACAGTAGTAAATCCCACCATGGTGTTTACTTGCACTGGTCCTCACCTGCTCAGGGAAGCACAAAGTCTTTGGTAAGGAGCTGAGTTTTTCCCCAGGCTTTTCCCCAGCCAACCCCAACTCTGGGCCAAGGAACCATAGAAGGGGGTCTGATGCCACAAAGCTTTTCATGGCAGAGAACCCAGCTCTGATAACCAATGACCTTGGGTGAATGCAAGTGTTTGCTTTCAGCCGTGAAATCTCTCACCAGCCCTAATCCCAAGCAGAAAAGGATGGCTGTAAGCAGAGACTCTCCTCCCGTGGCACTGCTAGAAGTCCAGCTTCCAGCTCCCCTACCTGTGCCGGTAAAGCCTGAGTGTTTCACAGAGGGGTTTGCTTGCAGGTGCAGCAAAAGATGAACAGCATTTTATCAGCAACTTGTTGCCTACACACGATGTAAGGCTGTGGCACTGCCACTGGCTACCTGAAGATCTCAAACTAATGCCAGCATGACCCTTTCAACAGGACCCTAGGGAGATTCACAGTCCACCAGATAATTCAGAGCAATATTCCTAGCAGAGCAGGGAGACATTTTCAGGATTTGGAGCCAACAATGTGCCTGACTAGCAGCAGCACCTACCACATCACTCATGGCAAACACCACCCAGTAACAGTCCCACATGCAGTGGGGCACCATGGAGCAGAAAGCGCTGTCGTGCACGCTTGACTGGCCGCAGAAATCTGTAATTCATTTGCCTGGTGTTTTAGGGAAGTTCAGCATCAGGGTTTCCTGTACATACTTTCAGTGTTCTGGCTGAAAACATCTGCTGGACGCACTGCACCTGCTAAGGCAGCCCCGCCACGGACCACAGATGATGTCCCCAGGCTGCCCAGGAGCAGGAGGGTACCTGCATCACCTCACATCCAAAAGAAGCATCTGAGACCAACCTGCACGAGAGGGTCCCAAGCAACACAGAGCTTGGTACATATGGAGTGTGAGACAAGCAGCCTTCAAGTGCAGATGAACCATCAAGCTCTGAAAAGGGGGGAAAAAAAACCCATCAAATCTACAATCCGTGCTGTTCCAGCCTGCTTTTGCTGTTAGCAGCGTTCATCTCAATACTAAGATCTCCAGTATGGTCCCATCTAAAACTTAGGTGGCCAAACACTGGCTGAGCAATGCATCAGCCAGCATAGAAGGGATAAACTTCACTCACAGCTCCTGCAAGCAACAAAAGAGTTAAAAATCAGCTGGCAGGCGATGAGGTCCCTTCCTACACGAGCTTCCACGAGCTGCAACAGCAGGATCGCCCTCTCCATGCTCCCACAGGCTTCCAGGACCCGGGGCATGTCCTTCAAGCAAGGACCTGCAGCACCCAAGAGCTCAAGGCAAAACCCTATGGGTAGAACCCAAGCTGCACATGAACTTTCAGTTGATAGCAAAGCGTTTGTCACTCATGAGAAGTGCAGCAGCGGTTTGTAAAGCACAGTAATGCCCAGCAGAAGCCACCCTGGAGTTGCTACACAGCTCTGCTCCAGCACATGGAAGGACAACAGGGTGCATCCTTCGTCCCCCGTTTCTTTGGTGGGGATGTCACACCAAGAGCTGGGCAGGAAAGGGGTTAAAGTGGGTTTCTGGCTCCTTGCACACAATCACACACACAATTCTCTTTGAAGGCCAGTTACTCCACTGCTCTCTTGGGAATTAAAAAAAAAAACCACACTACACACCCCCTCCTTCTGGAGAATTCTTGTTCACTTCCCACCCCACCCACTGCACACGCACTGTGTGAGTTATACAGCAATGGGAAACGTTTTCGGCTGCGATAGCATCCCTCGCTTGACACACATCCAAGCATCGCATAGCAGCCATCTGAGTAACTGGCACAGAGGAACGCAACACGGGAAGGTCTGTTGGGCAGCCAAGTCCTTTGGGAATTCGTAAATACCCAGGAGGTGAGGCACAGCTCGGCACTGCAGAGCCATCGTGGCTGGGATGCCACCTGCAGCACCGCCAAACGCTCCTCTCCGCTCCCAGCCACCACCACTTCACACACTCAGCACTGCATACAGGAAAAAAAGCACTGCTTTTCATTTCTTCTTGGCTACAAGAGGTCAGAAATAAAGCCCACAAGTCAAAATGGGAGAAGAAGAAATGCTCCCACCGCCTGCAGGTCAGCTACAGGAGGGCAAGCGCTGGGCTTGCTTTGTTATAGCCATTTAGCACAAAGCCTTGCAATTTTCAAAGCCTACATTACTTCATATAAATCTCTCCCTTTCTCCCCTTTATATCCTCAAACTATGTCAAAAAGGCACCCTTAAAAATGCTGCTGCAGGGCTATCAACTCGTACATGAAGTTACAGATGATGCAGGGAGGGGAATTCTCAGCAGAGAAATAGAAACGCAAACCACCAACTCTCAGTTATTAATCCCTTAAATAATTCTGACAACGTTCCCCACCCTCCTATCTGAAACTAAACAGAAAACTCAGTTTTCTGACACTCTGACGAGAGGTGGGGGGGGGTGGAAATCAGATAGGGACAGGGAGACGATGGCAGTAGAACCTCTACACAGTTCTCCCAATGGCCAGTGAGGTGGGACCTTTTATTTTGCAGATTCTCCAGCCACAGGACGCTGGTGATGAAGTTGAGGACAAACAACACTGCTGCTCAGAGAGGTGGTTGAGTCACCTTCCCTCAGTTGTTTAAGGGACGGGTGGACGAGGTGCTGAGGGATATGATTTAGTGATTGATAGGAATGGTTGGACTCAATGATCTGGTGGGTCTTTTCCAACCTGGTGATTCTATGATTCCATGAAACCTGCAACAGCATCCCCTGAGGACAGCTCGGATAACCCCAGGGCTTTCCAGGAGTGCTCCATGCTGGCACATCAGCATGAGGAAGGGGATATCTTTACACCAAAAATTATTCTGAAGACTGAAGCGCTTTACAGAGGACACCCATCACTAACCCTGATGGCACCAGCTCCCTTGTCCTCTCCCACCACCAAGGCAGCTCCTGCTGCAGCTGCTGGAGCATGCGGTGCCCAGGGCTGCCCTCCTCATCATGCACATCTCCTCCCTGACGCTTCAGACATGCAAGACAAGCCACGTACAAGTCTTCCATCAGCCACCCACGAGGCACACGTGTTAGTGAACCCTGGTGGATCCAACTAATTGAGAGCAGGATTGACCCAGAACCACCCCCCCTTCCTCTGTGCCCCCCTCCAGCTGTGAGGCTGGTGCACTTCTCACCAACCTCTGGACCAGAACTAATGCAGTAAAAACCACGACTTTAATCTCAGCAGCGGTATCTCCTTATTTTTCAGCTGATCTGTGAGCTGCTTCCCTTTTTCATTTTGAGAACAGCATCATTTTGTATCTGTGGGTCAAGGTAGGAAAGACCCTTATCTTGCAAAAAAAGCTTTTTTTCAGACAGTACAGGAACTTCCAAACAAAGTCAAGACAATTAAATACATGTCAGGAGAGCAAAGTGGAGTGGGAGGCTAATAAACGGCACGCTCCACAGGTTCATGAATATTTGAACTATATTTCTTAAGAAAAAAATAGTACATTCCTGCAAGTTATTGAAAATGAGTAACTCCCTTTAATGAACCTTGCTACCATCCTGCTGACTAATAGAGTGATAAAGAGTTTAATCCATATTTATGTACATTTTATCTCATTATAGTTGGTGCCAATAAATTAGCAAGTCCAATAAGAGCTACATTTTATACCATCACTGCTATTAAATGTGCATGAAGTACTGTGCAACAGCCCACCGTACACACGCATGAGCTTTTTACTTTATGTCTTTTTTTAGGAGCCAGGTTGCGCTAGCAAAGACTGTGCAGCATCCCTGTAGGACCCCAGCGCTCACCCCTGCAAGATCAGACCCTCGTTAGGGATGAGAAAATAGGAACAGGGATGCATCGCACACTGCGCTGCAGCAGAGACAGAGCTAAAGGGAAAGAGCCAGCTTATAGAAAACAACATAATACATTCTTTTAAAGCATCTTCCAGGGACATAGGTAGAAGTGCACACGGACAGCATCTCAGGTCACTTTTGGAAACCTCCATCACGTACAACCCTCGTCACAGAAGGATTCCTTCACAATCGAGCACTGGGGAAAAAATAACTGGCTGTGAGCAATTTAAACTGGCCTTTCAGCTCCCTTGGGTAACCGGGAAACACTGCAAGCAAGATTACAAGAAACATGACGCATCTATTTGGCGAAAGCCTGCACTTGCCAATTACCCAACATCCCATGAAGGCAGAGATGGAGCTTCTCAGGTCCATGGGGATTTCAGCTCGAGAAGCCCATATGGCTCACAATCCCATTAGACCAGCTGTTCTCCTGGTGACAGTAAGGAAGAACTCGCTTCTCAAGCTTAAAACTCAAGGAATTAGTAAAACCAGGGATAAAACCTCACATTCCTGGACTCCAGCAGCCCCCAACCATGCTTGCTCCTTTAGAGAAGGCTCCCATTGATCCTACGGCACCTCCTCCCTGCTGAAGCCCTGGCTCGGAAGCCAAAGGCAGCTATGGAAAACTCTGTTACAACAACAGCTGGTCAAGGCAAGACAGGGATTTTAACTTTCCTCCTGTTCTAAAACCCTAGAGTTTTTCTTATGCTAGAAAAGCCTGAAGGATGCAGCAGATTTCAAAGGAGAAGTCCTTTATGTAGAGGTTGGCACCACATAAACACAAGCCCCTGCCTTTCTACTCGGTAATTACACTGCAGCAAACCCAAATGCTTTTACTAATTGCTGCCTCACCAGCCTTCTGGTTTGGAGGAGAGAAATAACTACTTCAGTAGCATCCAGAAAGGAAACACCCAGCACCACTCCACCAAGGTTTCCATGTAATTAAATGGTTGACTGTGACTGTGCTCCTTTCAGAAAAGTCTCCTACACAGCGTTAAGTGTCTCGTAACCAAAAAACTCTATTGATCTAAGAAATGAATAGCGCCAGCAAGAATTTTTTGTGTGTGAAGTTGACGTTTGGCCAGTGGGAACGTGGATTAGAGTCTCCTCTTGCTCTCGCTGTGACTCAAAGCAGAACGGCGCTTTGGTCCACGGCAGATATTTCCCTGTTTATTTGCTTTGCCACTGTTGAACGCAGATCTGAGGATAACATGGGAATGAAAGGTGGCAAAGACAATGGGGATGTTTTGACAGGCTTCCAGAGGGATTTAGGGTGGTGCAGAGTTGAACAGCTGATACCTCCACCAAGCTGATAAAAAACTGCACTGGGAAAAAGATGAACGAGGCTTTTGTGTAGAGAATCTACACATTTCAAATCTTGTAAGTTTGCATATTAGGTTTGTTGAAGATGACAATGCACATGGAAATAGGCAAGATCTAATTTTCTAGAAGCTCTTAACAAGCTTATTTTCTGAGGTCTCCTAAAAAGATAAATTGTCATGGGGTAAGACGGCGAATCACCTCCCCTTCCCAAGACACAAACCTGAACGTGCCCCCTAAGAGTGATCAGGGGGAGGAAGGAACAGCCATTCCCTAATCAGACCAAAAAGGAAACTAAACCGTGTTCAGTCAACACGTTCCGGCAGTGTTTAAAATACCAGGCTCTATTAACAAGCATCTTAGACTATTTGAAACAGCACAAAGCAAGAGACAACGTGACAATAAAGCAGCATTTTAATTAGAAGTGGTTCCTTCCCCAGCCTGAAAGGTTCTCTCTTTACGTTCATATTCCCAGAACAACAAAAGTCTTCTTGTATTTCATAAATCAAAATAACCTCATAAAACAAGCCTCTGCAATTGCACATTCCAGATAATGGTCCAGAAATAAATTAGGCAATAAATATCAAATAATATAGCCCCATCAGCAGTAAAAATCTACTCTTTGGATAATCAGAAGAGAAGATGCCCTCCAGCAGCTTATGCCTGGTACCTCGAAATAGGTAAAACAATGCAGAGCTTTAATAAAATCATTTAACACCTTTTCCACTGAAGAATATAGCAATTGTCCTGCGTAATAGCTTCCCCAAGCCCAGTATCCATCAGAATAACAGCACAGCCCTGACACTGTTCATGTCAAAATCCAGGGTAAGGGAACAAAAGCCACTTGTCAAAATCGTGTAGGATTTTCCTCCCTCGCAGCTGGGTCTCGTTCAGCAAAACACAAAACCACACTCTCTCCTCTCCCATCTAAGGGCACACGGCACAAACAGAGCCAGCACCAAGGAACAGCTGGCAGGAAAAAAACCTTCCAAGCTCAGTTTTCAGAAACACTTAGGAGACTAATTTCACCCTGGCACGAAACTTCCTGAGCCCCCTGGAAACTTAGTGGTCACGTTACAAAACCAAAGGCGATTTCGGGGAAGCTGTTTGGCTTGCAGCAGAGGCAGCAGCTGGGGAAGGATCCGTGCGAGGTCTGCACCCTGTGCAGGGTCTGCACCCACACCTGGGCACAACCTAAAGCACTTGTGGATGCGACACAGCTGGTATAAACCTGCCCCCAGGCTTGCAATTATTTGAGGCAGTGCTATAGGGAAACATGCTGCTGGGGTTGCAGGGTTCAGTCCCCCAGGCTGGTTTATGCAGAACAGGGAGGATGTTTAGCACTGGTTTGAACGCACTGTGATTACAGGGAGCTCACGGGCAAGGAGATGGTGTTGGCTTTGCCCCGGTCACCCAGCAAGGCAACCGGAGCTGGGAAAATGACCCCAAGTCCTGACTCTGCACAGCACCTGGTTTCTAGGGCTACAGCTTTTTCCAACTGCTCTTATGAGCATACCGAGACAATATTGTGATTCCCCCTAAAAGACATTTCTCACATACTTTAAAGACTGATCCCAGAGGCTTTGCAATCTAACGCACAAAACTTGAAGACTCGATCTCCCGTCACCAAGGACGCAGCAGAATCAACCCCTGACATCCAGGCTGCCATGAGCTATGGGGTGCCCGGTGCATGGATTAAGGGTGCAGAAGCTGTTCAGAAAACCCTTCAATTTTCATCCAGAACCTTCAGCACAAGTCCAGTGAACCGCCCGCTGCCAGATGTATCGCTTCCCCACCGCTCAGGAGTAACTCTTACCTTTCCAAAATCCCGTACATCAAAGAGGTCAAAGGGATCAAACAGATCGCTGTTTCGTAACCCAAATTTGTCGTGACACACTTTTAGGAAGGTTCGGATGTTCTTCAAACAGAGAAACTGGAGGAAAGAAAAAAGAAAGGGAGGAAAAAAGTGAGCAAGACAGGCACAAATTGTAACTGAGATTTACCGAGTTAAATTCACATGCGAGACAAATTAACAGGACTTAGAAACTTGCACTGAAAAGCCATGCGTTAGTTTATTTGTTGTTACTGAAGATGTCAGGCTTCTGGTGCCCTGTGAGGACTCCTGTGTTCTCAGCTGCGCACCAGAAACAAACGCCCTTTTGAAAAACAAGTTTCACATAAGGTAACTGTGCAGAAGGACTAGAAAACCCAAGCCAGGATGTTTCCTTTTCAAGGTCTAAGCCAAATATGAATTACAGCTGATGTTCTACAGAAGCCCAGTGTTGAACTTTTAACCATTTCCAGCATGATCCCATCTGGTTCCCTACAGAAGGGACACACACTGCAATTCTTATTGCACATATTGCTGTACATCTGCACGCATCCCTGGGTATACACGGACCAAATGAAAGATTAGGACATGGAAAATTAGGGTTGTTTTACTTTCATGTCATAGGCTGTGGCCATTTCTCAGAAAAATACATATTTTTGTTCAAATGTAGCTTGAATACTTCAAGTTTTGTTAATATCAACCTCTTTGCTCAGTGCATTAGGGTTATACAGTTACATGGAACCAGCCATAAAACTTCATTGATGCACAAGTCCCTGTTGCTGGCAAAGGTAACACCACAAGGGGGTTGGAACTAGGTCATCTTTAAGGTCCCTTCCAACCCAAATAGTCTATGTTTCTACTTTGGGGGTCTCAAAAAATCGACAACTTACTCAAGCAACATTTTGCTCCCTTCCCCTCACACCTCCCAGATGCTGCAGGCACCACGAACCCTAAATAACAGAGCCATCCAGAGCATTTCCAGCAGGCAGCTGGAGCCCTGAGGCACAGGAGCTGCTCCTGACCCAGCTCAGATCCTGTTCCCGAGACCAGAACAAGCCCTGGGTCTGTTTCTACAAAGATCTGCTCACCTTTAATCTCAGCCCATTAGAAGAGGCAGAAATCTTACTCCCCTGGGGACCACCCTGGGTATTTCAGACAGCTCAACTGGCAGAGCAACATTACATTTCTCTTTCAAGAAAATCCCATCTTTGACTATAGCAATAATCAGTCATTTGTTTGCGAGCGCGGGGAGTTTTGAAGTCTGGGGACTCCAGACCATCTCGCTCCAACAGTGATGCCTGGCAGCACAGGGGTAAGATGAGAAGAATAAAAACTGGTCTTAGTTTTGTGGCTGCATCACCTGCATCCCTCATGAGGACTAACTGACTCTGCTCAGCAAGCCAATTAAGTGCATTTCTTCCCGCACCCCCACAAGATTCCACAAAATACCTTCAATTTATCACTGTATTTTTAAACAACTCTTCTTTTTCTCAGCCAATTCCTCACAAATATATAACAAACATGTTACAATTCTAAGTAAATCAACCCAATAAAGGGGTTAATCATCCCCATGTGATAAACAGGCACAGGATGCAAGCTGCCTTTGGGGCGGTTTGGTCAGCGTGGTTTTGTCACACGGCTCTGTTGATGATGACCTGGGGAGCAGCAAACTAACACCATGCAAAACACTGCCGACAAACTTCACCCAAAGTTCAAAGCAAAAGAAAATAACTTAATTTTCTTTTAATTAACAGAATCAAAGAGTGTCTCCGGGGCCATCATATCTCCATAGACGTTAATGCGATGCAGCTTATTGGAATTATCAGGTTTGTGGTGACAGATTATCAAGACCACATCATTAACAACAGGCTGATTCACCTACACACACAAAAAAATATCCTTCTATCCTTTTCCCCTATTCCACCCCCTCTACCCAGAGCAGCCGAGTGACAGCAGAGCTCCCCAGCACATGGGGATGAGATGGGACATTCCCATCTCATCAGAGCCTTCTCATTAGACAAGCAAGTGCCAGAGGCAGAAACTGAAAACAATTCTGTTTTTCTAGGGCATTCCTCTATCTCACATAAACACTGCAGTAAATATAATCCGTCTAGACTGAGAGGGGCTTTTGGAATTGCTTTGCAACCTCTCTCATCGATACGGGTTATTTCATAACTTTATCTCCAGGGTCTCTGCAAGAATTTACACCCTGGGCAAACCGGGTGTGTTGGCTGTTGCGCTGCAGCCTCATTGATTTCAAGTTTCTAGCACGTGTTTATTTTAAAACCTTTTAAGCCTCCAGTTTTGAAAGTTAATGACATAGGTTAGAGCCGTAATTGCACACTGCAAGATGCAAGCTGCCTCTCTGCAGCATTCACTCCCCAATTCCCACTCATCCCAAGGCTGGGGCAGCACCAAAGGCTGAAGATGGACTTTCACAGCGCCGATGTTCAGCCAAGCGAAAGACACCTGACGGTGTGAAAACTTGATCCCTCTGCACAACGCATTTGTGGTTCAAATTCTTGAAAAGCTTAAAGTTCACACTACCTTGTGTCTGAAAAAAATCACAAGAGAAATCACACATCCAAGCAAATGAATGCAGCGTTTCTAATGGAGATAGAGACTTGGGTCTATCATGGGTTTAGATTGGGGTGAGTTACCCCCCATCTCAGCTAGATGCTGGTCAGGAAGGACAGGGCCAACCACACTGTTCAACATCAGTTGCATCCAACTGTCTTTGCTCATCCAATTCAAATCTGGAAGCTGCTAAATAAGCAGCTGCCTGCAGCAGTGCCCCTGCCCTTCCCACAGCTTCAGGTGGTGTCCACAAAAAGCCACCACGCAGCTGGCCGGTCGCTGAGCACAGGCAGATGACAAGCATCAAGAAAGAATTCCATAATCCATTTAAAGAGCTGCTGAAAAGGCCTGATGTAAAAACACAATAAACTGAGGCAGAAGCACCACAGTCCTGCAAGGAGCTGGCAACAGAACAAGGCCACCATGTTGTCAACTTGTTTGGGATGACAACTGTAGGTAGGACTTCGCCCCGCTCCTCACGTACAAGAAGTCAGGGTGAGTACAACCCACACGCAGGTGTTAACAGCATGATGGGTTCCTGCACTATTTCTCTCCCACCAATCTGTAAAATATGTCCTGGCACTTCTGGTTGCGAGCAGTTCGAGGCTAGTTTGCTATTGATGGAAGATGAGGAATTTTTGGCTTGATAGCATCATTCAATGGCCACATATTGAAATTAGCTCAAATTGAATACGAGCTGTGCCGAGGCCATTTTATTTATCAGTCAATCACACCTTTGGATGAGTAAACACTCCACAGGAGAGAGATCAATGTTCTCCATGGGGCTCATTCACCACCTGCCAGGTCCAAAATCAATGGTGTCATTTATATGCTCCAAGTGAGATCAGTGCTGAAGCAGAGTCCTGCAATCTCCTTTGGCACAAAAGCCAGCAGGAATCTAAGCACTACACATCCTAAATCCTGCTATCACCCTCCTCTGCATCCAGAACCACCTCAATACGCACCAGCCACTGCTTCTGGGCAGGGGAGACACCACCAGCAACCAGGATGCTCAGTTCTGGAAAAAGACACCCAAAGATCACAGGATCCTCCACAGATACCAGCATCTCTCACCGAACCACAAGCCAGACTTCAAAAGCAGCCACAGCATCAATCCTTGGCACGTAGAGAGCTCCCCAGACACAGCAAAGCCCGTCCGAGGGGCTTTGGAGAGGGAAAAGGCAATGGGTACAGGGATGAGACTGTACCCCAGGGAGCAAGAAACTCATCCAGTAAAACAAAACCTCTTGAAGCCTGTCAATAGATGAGAAAAGTCAGTGGTCAGCTCTAATCTGATCCTCTGAGGGTTGCAAGGAGCCAGTTTTAGAGAGCCAGCACAGCAGCACGGCATAAAAGCCCAGCTACCTGCATTCACTGAGAAGCAGAACAGCTTCCCTTATTTTTAAAAACTGCAGTGCCTTAAGGTGAAGAAACTGCCCTAAGCCATCGCTGTCCTGCCCCAACCCAGCAGAAACCTGCTTTGCAAAGACTAAGAAAGGGACAATGATGATACTTATGGCTCCACTGCGCAGAGGGACGTTAGGACGTGCCCAGCCACCCCAAAGCTCTGCTCCCGTGCCCCGAGGTAGGAAGGACAGGTGGGATGCGTGTGCAACTGGAAATTACAGCTGTGGGCGTGGAGCCCATGGGAGGGTGCAGAGCAGCTCAGCACCTCGCTCCTCTCCACGCCGCTGTTTCAGTCATCACCACCCCTCCCTGTGGTCCCTGTATGACTGGATGCTGGTGACACCTGCGCTGACTAGACGGAGCCATTTCCGATGCAAGTTCTTCAGAAAAGACCCAGCTACTCAAGCACGTTGGGGTCAGGCTGGAAACCATCCCCCCAGCTGCAGCAGAGATGGCCACAGGCTGGAAAGCCACATGCCTTCCTGCCTCCCAGCAGAGCTGCTTTGCTACAGGGACATGCCAAAAAGTCAGACCAAAATGCTCAGAATGCAGCAGCCTTTGCTCAACAACCAAAACGCCCAAGGTGGGGTTTGGAGGACGTTCACGCGAGCATCGGAGCAGCCCCTGGTCCCCGTATTTGGGATTGTGCAAGAGAGGGAGGTGCAAGGCTCAGCAGTCTCCGAGAGACATTTAATAATGCGATAAAAGGTAGAGGGAGGTTAGGAAAGGGGACAACTGCTTTGTCTGGCAGGGCGGGATCATGCAACATCTCACAGATTTCAATAAGAGCCTTTTGGAGAGGCAGCGAGCGCTCCGAGGAGGAGCAGGGCCGCACACAATAGCACTGGGCAGGCAGCCACGCGCTGAACCTCGGCCAAAGCCGTGGGCTTGAAATGGGTCCTGCAGCATGCAAGGAATGCTGCAGCTCTGCTGGTTGAGATAACCCATTGGCAAATGACGAAAGCAACTTTCTTTAGCACTTCCTGACCGTGATGTCACGTTTCCTCTTATCTCGCTGCCGGCACAGCTCGAAAGCACCAGGCGAAAAGTCAGTCCTCGATGGGGAGCTGTGAGCATCAGCTTATCACAGCCTCCACAAACGGCGAAGGGAGGGTCTCCCAGTGAGAAAACACATCATTTGTAACGATCAAGGGGAAAATGGATGTCCTGTGGTGTAAACCTCTTGAGAAAGCCAATGAAAGCATCTCCGAGTTGTGCCGAGTTCTCCTTGCACTACTCTGACACTGCAAAGGAACATCAAAGCTCCCTTCGCGTGCTCCGAAGTCAAGAGCAGAGAAAAAGTCCAAAAGCATCCAAGTATCCAGCAAACATAACTCTGCATTTAAAACTGTGCACATCACAATCTGTATCTAAATGTCTCCAAAATGCCTCTAGCTCATCTCCACATCAAGGTGTTAGCACGAAGGTTTTGGGAGCAGTAACGAAGAGTCAAAAGCACAACTGGAGCTTGTATCACCCTCCACCAGAAGCACCAAATCTTTTGCAGCTTTGCTCCTTCTTGCGCTTCGCCCCATTGTCTCTGGTGGAAAAGAGCAGCCGCAGAAACAATACAAAACATCTCTGCAGAAAATCTCCCTTCCCATTCACATTTGGATTCAAGTCGCAGCCCATCAATTACTTTAGATGGACAGATTAAATTTCGGGTTGTTGGACAGCAGATTTATCTACTGAGAAGTGGAGAAAGAAATTATTTCTCAAACAATTTAGTGCTATTATTTCCTCCCATTTCAAAGGCATTCCTGTCGCACAGAGTGCTCACCAGTTCCACTTAGCCACTGATTAATGAGCCTAAAACGTTGATGAGCGCTGACCTCCTCACAGGTCCTCCTTACATCCACCCACAGGCAGGATTAGTACCTGAGGGAGAGCAACCATTCATTTTAGCAAACACCCATCACTGGGAGGACCAGAGGAAAGCCAACCTGCAGCAAGCAAAGGTCCTTCCCAGCAACAAGCCTCGGCTAGGGCTCAGATGGGCTGCAAACCTCACACACAAGGTCACTAGGAGCTTTTACCTTGCCCAGAAGAAGTACAACACAGAGCTAGACAGCAGAGGGGCTGCTGACCCTCACACCTTTGCTCATCATTGCTCACACACAGGTGAAGCAGATAAAGAGCTCCCAGTTACCTTACAGGCACTTCCCATCATGATGTATGGGCTCTCAAAGGGAAGATGTAGCTCAGAAAACAATATTAAGCTCATAAACTGGAAGCTGGAATATACATAAAATTGTAAAAACAATGGCTCTCAGCATCCTCAAGTCAGAGTGGGCAAAAACATTAACCAGACCTCCTGGGTTTTAGACAAGGAATGAACTACTGGAAAAAGGTGAGAAACGGAGGCAAACACCTCCGAGGTGGCAGACGTTAAGAAAATGTGGGAAGAGCAAGAGACAGAGCACAGGGTCAACGGTTACATCCAACTTAGTCAGAGATGCAGAAATGCTCAGCAACAAGGCTCTTGCTCAGCCTGGAGAAGAGAATCCTCTGGGGAGACCTTAGAGCAGCTTCCAGGAAAGCTGGGGAAGGGCTCTTGATCAGATAGTGCAGGGATAGGACAAGCGGGAATGGTTTTAACCTGAAAGAGGGGAGATTGAGATGAGATCTTAGGAAGAAATGTTTTTCTGTGAGGATGGGGAGGCCCTGGCCCAGGTTGCCCAGAGCAGTGGTGGCTGCCCCATCCCTGGGGGTGTTCAAGGCCAGGTTGGATGGGGCTTGGAGCCCCTGATCCAGTAGCAGGGGGGTGAGACTAGATTTGCTTTAAGGTCCCTTTCAACTCAAGCCATTCCATGATTCTGTGCCGAAGTAAATACTGGAGAAATACAGGATAGAACTGCATCTGTGCTTTCTCTGCATGCAGGAAGAGCCTGGACGAGGGCAGCAGCATCGTGTCCCCCTTGGGGCTGCTGCCTTCCTGCCAAGCAGCCCTGCTGTTTTATCCTAGGAAAGTATTGCTGACCCCAAACTCCCTGCAAGGACCACCAGGCTCATTTCCTCCGTGACATGTGCTCCTTCAGAGAAAGAAATGGGAAAGCAAAGTAAAATATCCAGAAATGTAGCTGAACCCCCCCATCAGGCAGCTGCGGAGTCCAAGATGACAGCACAGCACTGGAGGAGGGGACAAGGATTGAGTAACATCCTCCAGTCTGGAGGAGGGAAAAGAAATCACAGGAAAGCCTAGATCCTTGTGTCCTCCAAGGTGAACTCCTGGCAGCAGCAACAACCTCTCCAAAGCTTAAAAACACAGGATGAACCCTCCCCAACGGCACGACAGGAGAGGTTTGTAAAGTCCCTGCAACGAGCCAGGAGGTCCCACGTTGCGTGGCAGACAGCCCCACGGGGAACACTTGGCTCATCAGAGCACAACTGCTCAGTGTCCATCCGTCCTGCTGTCCATCCCACCACCCCAGGGTCACCCAGCAGCCTGCAGGGGCTTTAAATGAGCGGAAGGAAGCTGCAACTTCCCAAAGAAAACAGCAGAGCTGATCCGATGACAGTACTTCCCTTCTTTGTGGAACACTCCAAGGTCTGGAAACAGGGCTTCACTGAGAAAGAAGGAATCGTTAAGGTAAGGGCTTTAATTGCTTTTATTCGAGATGCTTACAGTGTCTGAAGTTCTTTGCCCACGCACCTAAGGTCTGGACAGCCCTGACCTTTTGCCCAAACACCCACAATCCAGTAGGTCTTGCAGGTTCAGCACCAGTCCAAACCCACCACAGGTTTGAGGTTTGTGCAACTAAAAACCTTGCTGCTGATGTTTTAGAAAACCCCAGTCAAGTTCTCTGCATCACATCGGGCAGCTGACTGTACTTTAGAGATTTATCTTTAAGACTTTTTAAGTGATCTGTAGAGCCGCTCCCAGGAACAACTGCTTCTTGCAAAATCAGGTGGGCACAATCCTCTCTGAAAGCTTTGATCTTCACCAATTCCCCCTCTAAGAGAGGGGATTTCAGGTTGCTCTCTAGGAAGGAAAATACTGCTTTGAGCCTTGGATCTTCCTGCTGCTACAAACCACATATATGAGGAGCAATACCCCCTTTTTCCTTTCCTACCCACCCCAAGAGTGATTCATTTCAGGAGCTGGATGGAGAATACAGACTCTCAGACTACATGAAGAAAGGAGAAGCGGGACATCAATACCTCCCTAATGACCCAGGACAACTCTGTGCTGAAAGATGCCCTTGTGTTATCCCCAATCAGCATCTGCTGATGTGAAAATCCCTCCTTGGATGCTCTCCTGCTCCAGTGACCTGCCCAGACGGCGTGCTATATCCGTGGCAGCGCTGTGGCGATGCCTGGGAGAGACCCATGTTACATCCCTAAATCCTTTGGACGAGACCAAACTGTAATTACCCAGCAGACAGATCCAGACCAGCTTTCTCTGCAGGTCCTGACCTGCCCCAGAGCCAGTGGGGATTGGGATGGGGATGCTGGGATTGGGGATGACAAGATAGGGAACAGCAGCTCTTCGCAGCACAAGCTATAGCCAGGTGTGTGAAGACCACCAGGCTTAAGAGGAGAAACCCAGTTGGACCTTTTAAGGCACATTAGTAGGAAAATAGAACAAAGGGGTTTCTTTTCCACTTTCCCACACAGTCTGGGTTAGCGCCTCCTGCATCCCAGATCTGGGCTGTCTCTGCGGTGTATTTACCAGCAGACTGCCAAATCCAGGCTTGGCTTGAGTGAGGAACGAGATCTGAGACCACATAAAGCTTGGGAGCTGGAGAGCACGGAAGGATTGCTCAATCTGCCCACATTTGGCACCCTTTATGGAGAGTCCCCTTCCATGCTTGTTAAATCCTGTCTTTTTCTCCTCTCACTGGAAAAGAGATCTGTCAGGGGAACTCGGTTAAGAAGTAGGGGAGGGAAAGCAACATCTTGACTTTTACTATTTTTACTATTGATGTGAAGCCCTAAACTCACATTTGCCTCACTGGGTCTCACACTTCATCACTCATGAGACACGACCGTAGGTGAAGATGGGATGTGTAAAAAAGAATTTAGGATTATAGCTGATCAAGAAATGAG
Source organism: Phaenicophaeus curvirostris (assembly GCF_032191515.1). NCBI lineage: Eukaryota > Metazoa > Chordata > Aves > Cuculiformes > Cuculidae > Phaenicophaeus > Phaenicophaeus curvirostris. The sequence continues at coordinate 9,368,713 of NC_091411.1, forward strand.
ATACCTTCCCACGCACTGAGCTTTCAGCAAAGAAAATTCAAAACATTTTGGCCAACCCAAAGCTCTAATACAGGACTCGACCTGAACCATGACAATCAAATTATAACACAGAGTTCAGCTGCTGTGAAAGAAAATGAGTAATTGCGTAACCGTATATAGCGTTACACCGTAATGATATGCTTAGAGAAGACTTTCCAAGCAGTCATTGTTCTCCTGCTCTTCAGGCTGGCGCAGGGAATCGGACCGTGATGAACTTTTGACAGGACAGCAATGAGAACGGCTACGATACGTCTGCAAGATGAGTAAGGAACAGCCAAGTCAGGAAATCAAGCCCTGTCACGTCAAGTATTCAGGCCAGACCCCAGAGAAGAAGCTCCAGGCGGTAGCCTTCAAGCCTGGGCAGGTTCAAGAAATTCACAGAACTTATTTTTGTCTCTTCAAAACCAAGCTGCCCCATATAAATGCTGGAGAGATGAGCTCTGAGACTCTGGAGACAGAAGCGAACCATGGGGTGGGATACGAGGTAGGTGCCTGCACTAGCTGACTCCAGTATCATTTATGCAAACCGTCAAAGCAGATCATTATTAAATAATGCAATATGCACGTTGAATTAAAGACCTTTGTATCCGTTTTACAGGAGTCTCATATGAGCCCAGTTTTAAATACACATTGATATCTCCTGATCCTTCCTGGGCTGATCACACCACAGGCTGCCACCGTTAGACTGCACACTTTGCATAGAATCATGGAATGGTTTGGATTGGAAGGGACCTTCCAGTCCCACCCCTGCCATGGGCAGGGACACCTCCCACTGGATCAGGGGCTCCAAGCCCCATCCAACCTGGCCTTGAGCCCCTCCAGGGATGGGGCAGCCACCACTGTTCTGGGCAACCTGGGCCAGGGCGTCCCTGCCTTCACAGGAAAACATTTCTTCCCAAGATCTCATCTCAAACTCCCCTCTTTCAGCTCAAAACCATTCCCACTTGTCCTATCCCTGCCCTCCCTAATCCAGAGCCCCTCCCCAGCTTTCTTGGAGCCCCTCTCAGTGCTGGAAGCTGCTCTAAGGTCTCCTCGAAGCCTTCTCTTCTCCAGGCTGACAACCCCAACTCTGTCAGCCTGTCCTCGTACAAGTGGTGCTCTAGCCCTCGGATTATCTCCATGGCCTCCTCTGGACTTGCTCTAACAGATCCATCTCCTTCCTGCGCTGACTCCAGAACCCCGTTTTAAAAAAACTCAAGAAATCTCATTTCAAAAGCTCTTTCATCAGGTCAGTGGCACGCAATCTGCCAGAAGGCTTTTCTGGCAAGAGCTCGCACGGATGCCGTTGTATTATTCACGCATCACGGGTATACGCAATTTTTCTCCATACAGTCATAATTTTGAGCGACTCGCTTCCAATTAGACCCACTTCACTTTCAGAAAGCCTCAGAAATTATAACCAACCGAGTTATTTTCCTCACTGCAAGAAGTGCCAGGTTACCTGCCAGGAAGCAGAAGCGTTGAACAAACCAACCTCCCAGTACATTCACCCCACGGAGCCAAAGCAGCGCAGCATGCAGGGGGAAAGCACGACTGAAAAGCCATGAAAAACATTTATAATGCTTCATTTGGGGCTGCTTTTACCTTTTCAATGGGCGTCGGAGGAAATAACGGCCTAGAACAACTGCAAACTTCTGTCATTTTGAGATCGGCACGGACTTGTGCACCTGGTAAGAGCTGGAAATGGTAGTTCAGCTTCTAGATCAGTACGGGAGGACCTGAAGCTGCAGCTGGTGCCGGCACAAGCGTTTTGCATCCCAGGAGATAGAGATCGCCTGCTCGCAGCGAGGGCTCCTGGCACGCACCCTGACACCGTTACACCTGGGCTGAGTTCCACCTCCCTGGACCGTTGCCCAAGTTGCCATCTACTCTCAAAGCCTTGCTAAGAATTAAGGCAGTGGCTGACAACGGCTTCAGTGAAAAAAACAGTTCCTAAATGCCACACGGGGGATTGGGATGGCATTATTAGAAGCAGACAACAAACACGCAGAAAAACTCAGCTTAATGGCATCAGGCAATGATGCTGCAAGATACCCCCCAGCTCCTGCCTAAAGAAGCAATTAAAACCAGAACACTACTTTTCACATTACGATAACTGATGCAGACCTGCATATGAAATCAAGCTGCATTTTGCAAGATTAAGCCCACAATGTGCTTTTAATAGGTCTCTCGATGCCCCTCTGCCTCCTGGCAGCGTGTTGGGGCTCTGCGCAGACATCAGCTCCTCACTGCAGAGAAGGAGCAGCCGCAGAGCAGCTCGGTGCCTTCTTCATCCCCAAAAAGAACAGAAACAGGGTGGTGGAGGGTGCTCCTGGGCTGACCATCCTCTGCGTCGCTCCTCCACGCACAAGCTCCCAGGATGGGGAGGTGGGAAGAGCAGGCAGTTGGAGATGGGTAGGAAAGACAGATCTGCACTACAAACCCTCTTTTTGCATAAGAGGAATTGCAAAGGAAAATTATTATGTGTTACAGGACCTACAAGCCAAACCTTGCTTGCAAGCCAGAGGGAGCAACTCATTGCAAACCAGCTCCTTTGAGCCTCCTGGGTAATCAGGAAGGGACAAGCATCACATCTACCCTTACAGGTAGCAGCAGGAGCTGAACCTGATGCTGGCAGAGTCGGACTCAATGATCTGGTGGGTCATTTCCAACCTGGTGATTCTATGCAAAGAAGGAGCATGGGGTGCCTCTGCCAGCCATCGCATGGATGTCCCTGTGGGATGAGACTAGCCAGGCAGCCTCAAGGTCCCAGGAGTCACTCTGGGCTTCCTCCTCTCCTCAGTTTTACATAATAAACATCTTGTTGCATTTCAGTGATGGGAAGAACCAAGGGTGTGAACAGTGTGAGCCGGAGAACAGGAAGGGCTTTTGTTTTACCCATGGGTTCACTGAGGCTTGTCAAGTTTTCTAGCTCCAAAGTTCTTCTGCAGAAAATGAAGCGGAAGCAGAGCAGCAAAAGCTGGAGAACCACTGTCTGCAAGGTGACAGCCTTTCAAGAATGATTCCAACATGTGTGCAAAGCACAGAAAATCGCTCTGGGTAAACAGGTGATTAAAAACATCTTAATGGAGGGAAAACTAAAAGATTTTATAGCTTAATTGCTTTAGTGCTTGTGTTTCGGATCCAGGGACCAAAGCTAGACATGTAAAGACACCCAGACAGCAGCTCCTGGAGCTCTCTGCTGAGCACCTGTGCCTGCAGAACAGCCAAACCAGACCCAGAGCTCTGTGCAAACGGTCCCTGTAAAGACCAATTGCCACAAAACTCAGGAGATGAGAGGCAGGACAACCCTTGACAAGGAGAGGGAACTCTGGTAGCGTCGGCGCACGTCAGACTGATCCCAGCCCAAGTGGCTTGGATTATTACAAAGCCTCTGTTATCACCAAAACGAGACAACATCAAAAAAAAGACACCTCCAGCTCCACGCACGCGGCAACTGCCTGCATGCTTTTGATTAAAATAGTCATTAACAGCACAGCCCATCACATATTCAGCCCGTCTTTAAGAAGAAGAAGGGAAACCCAGGGAACTACAAGCTCCAATCTGAAGCGTGGTCCTCACAGTATTCCTTTCCCAAGGACGAGATAATAAATCAGGAACAGTCAACAGGGATTTAGCAACAGCAAGCCTGCCCAAGTTGAGGGCCGTCTACAAATAAAGAAGGGGTTAGACAATAGGTGTTAGAGCTGTGGATGTGATTCACCATCTCCCTTCGGCTCCGAGAGACCAGGCTGGCTGGCACAGCCTCTCCTATCCCATATCCCCTTGTCCGTCAGCCCTGCCCAGGAGAAAACAGCTAACGTGATGTTAAAACCTAAAAGGGGAAGTTGAGGTGGAGAGACTAGGTGGGATGAACCACCTCGTTATTTTCGCCCCCCCCCCTCCAGTAACAGAAAATGTCAAACAGTCTCAAATGACCAATCCACAACTGGGTCAGAACTTCCCAGCCATCAGAAGACACCCCCATGAGTCTTTAACAGACTTTCATAGGCTTCATAAAGGTCCCAAAACCCTACTTGGCTTTCCCATAATAGCTCTGAATCCAGTCCTGTGTATCATGAAAACTCATCCACACACAGAGGCATTAACACACATTTTTCTTACTGCCTAAAGCACTTGTACTGCCTTTTGAGATTTGCATTCAGGGTATCGGTTCCTCTCCCTTTCGACACTGCAAGGAAATTAATTAACTGAATAGTAACTGTAAGTATCACAAAGCTTGGGAGGCCAAGACAGGAAAGCTGAAGGTTAGCCAGCGTATTTAACGAATGCACGAGATAAAAATCAAAATGAACTTGAGTCAGGGGAAGGACGGGGAGGCCATTGGCATTACTGTAATGTCGGTTGCTCTGCGTTTTTTTAAAAAGATAAATATAGTTTTAATTTTATGATTTCAATTAAGCATTTTTCTCCCTTCTAGAGAGAGAAGAGGGGTGTGATTCCTTACTACTGAATATCAATTCAGGAAGACCGGCTTCAAAGCGTCCCTGCACCCAATTCAAACTCCCTGCAGCAGGAGCCAAGACTCTATGCACCTTTCTCCTGCATCAACTCCCTCCAGACTACACATTTGTAATTACTGATCAACACCAATACAGCAGCTATTTCTCTTCTATTGAGCAAGGACTCGTGGAACAGATTTTTTTGAGATATCTGGGCACCAGGGCAGGCTCAGATTTGGATTTCCAGGTGGATACCCAGCAAGACAAACAACAGCACATGCATGCTTCAGGAAAGCAGAATTTGGACTTCTTCCAGGGAGACAGAAAGGAAGGAGAAGGCAAGTGCCATGAAAACCACATTTCGTTTTGTTTTAGTTTTACAGCTTGTCAATTATCCCCAATTCACACCACAGGAAGAAAACATGCTGCAAAAAAAAGACCCAAAAAACCCACTTTCCATTTCAAGTTATTTTTGCAAAGTGGTATTTAATGAGAGACTCCAGCCAAAATTAACGCTCTGCTGTAAAGTTCCCCAAAGTGTAAAAAGATTTGCTGCCAGAATAAATTCAAGACATCTTTCTGCAGTAAGAAGTGAAGTTTCAAGCAAACTTCAGCAGTCACGGTGCAGGCTCCAAACCGTTCTGGATGTGGGTGTATCCCCATCCACGACCTCCACTACAGGGAGAGGTTTAAACCGAATTAAACGAAGGGGGAGCTTCATTTATGACCCAGTTTATTTCAAATCTCTCCCTGAGGATGTGACTATTGTACCTTATCTGGAACATTTGACTCTCCTTCCCAAGCTCAAGAGGCAAACCTTACTGATGAAGCTCAGCTCCTACAATTCAGTGCAGACACACAGTTCGTTTGCTTGATGAAAACAGGCTAGAGAAAATTAATCTACTGGCTACTTAATTTTTAAAGCTGCTTAAACAGGTCAGATCCTCAGCTCATAAGAACCGAAAACAGATTGTGGAGATTATGGGAAATACAGCTCTGGATATTTATATAAATTAATACTTGGGGAGTGTAACAAGATCAAGAGGATCCTCTCATCTAATACCGACATCACCCTCTTTGCAGCAGAGATCACTTCTCTGTTACAGCAACACGACGGGGATGTACTCAAAGCTGACATCTGAAGCTAGAGAGGGTTTTAGAAACCTTCCCAAAATCTCCCGTGTGTTTTTACTGAAGTTTTCAGCTTTGGCTCAGTATTTTTAAGGCGAGTCCTCCTTTCTGAGCCAGCCTAACAGGGGCTAACATACATTAGCAGGGTGTGTATTTACTACAAAAAAAATAGGGAAGAACATAGTTTTGCTGTTATTGGTTTGGTTTTTTTTTCCTGAATGATTGATTATTTAATAGAAAGTTTAGCGTGTACAGGTAATCACTAGCATTCTTGTGATTTTGCAGTTATCCCTAATCCACTCTCACTTAAGCAAGAAACCAAACAGGAATTTCTTATTGTGAGACAAGGAGAAAAGCCAGTTATCCCTGGCTTTTCCTTTCTCCATCCCTGCATCAACTTTGGTTTAGTCAAACACAGGTATTTCCCTAGGACAAGCATTTCCCCTGGAAACAGAATTTAACCCTGTATTTACCAGCCAGCCAGAAACAGTTACATCAGACAGCGCAGATGAGGAAAGATCACTCTCCTAATTGGAATATCTAAAATAAACTCTGTATAACAGCATAATTGCATCTGCAGAGCAGGGAGCGCTGGGGAAGGTTGTGTTGCTTTTGCTGTGCTGGTCTAATTAATTTGGTACAACTTGAGCAGGGAGATAAGGCCCCAGGGACGTGTTGGCCTGGACCATTAATGCTGCATTTGAGCAGGAGGGGCTAGGAGGGGAACTGGAAGTAGCATCCGATTCCTTCCTCGGCTCAGCTGTTCCACTCCATCTCCTTCCAAAACCACCCACTCTGCTTCAGCAGGCTGAAAATTATCTGGACATGAAAGGACACTATTCGGAGCTCCTAATGGGAGAGGATCGATACATCTGAACACGCAGCAGCTCTAAAAAAAGCTCACTGACCTGTAAATTAAAGTTACTTTATTGACATGGTCAAGACAGCATCAACGTCCAGTTAGATGCAGGCTCCTCATTTCCCCCTTTTTGGCAGCAACTCTATCCTATCTTCTAAAATACCACCAATTTACGTTAATTTTTACGACTTCAGCTGAAGAAAATGCGATCTTTCATCTGCTTTAAATTAATCCTTCTCGTAGCAACTGCCTCCACCATCACATACACAGTGTAAAACACATGGAGATTTGTAATCATGGAATTAAGGTGCAAGAACAAGCACACAGATTTTTTGCCAGACTAATGTATACGCAGCCCAAAGTGGAATTTATTAAGAACATTTGTTTAGAAGCCAGCAAGATACTTTTTAAAAGTCATACAGCAAACATTAAGACAGGGCTGGCTCCTGTGAAAACAGCGATGGAACATCTCAGGCTGAGCTGGGAGGAATAAATTGCTCCTCTGCATACTGCAATCAAGGCTATACAAAGGGAAAAAATGAAGGCTACACAGTATTTTACAGGGCCATAAACACCAAGGGAAATAAAACATCTTTCCCTAAGGTGTATCCTCCAATGCAAAAAGCTCTTATTCAAAACAAAGCTTCTTCGAGCTCCCCAGAGGAAAGGCTTTCCAGCTGCTTAGTCCCTCTTAAGGAGGGGAATAAAAAAAACATTTCATGGAAAGTCATTGTGACCCATCATTTCTGGTTGCATACAAACAGCAGACTGTGACTTTTTCTGGATCACACTCCACCACGAACAGCATCCCCTCGCCAGCACTCAAAAGAGTGACCAACATCTGTCTGATGGACATCTGGCAAGGGGTTCACATCCCAGAGGGGATGAGAAAGCCTCAGTGCTCAGCCTTCCTGGCTACTGGATAAGTAACAGAGCTTTCCAGGGAACAAAGCCTTTCCACCTTCAGCTTTGTAACTTGACTCAAAGACAGGAGCAGGCCGTCCCAAGTCAGCCCATGGTGGCTCTCTCCACACATTCACATGTTCAGACTCCAAAACACTACCTCAAACAATTTGTTGAGCTACCAGCTGAGGAGCACAGACCCAGATCCAACGTACAGGTGAACCTCTTTGCATGCCTAGCCTTGTATGCACTTCATATGCATCATTCCCCAGCAAGGTTGAAGGTATCAAAGAGATTTAGAATCACAGAATAGTTTGGGTTGGGAGGGACCTTAAAGATCATCCAGTTCCAACCCCCCTGCCACAGGCGGGGAGACCTCCCACCCTGACCAGGCTGCTCAAGGCCCCATCCAACCTGGCCCCGAACATTTAATTGAGGTTTTGGTCCTCCTCTGCTCCTAAATACAAACTCCAATTGTAAAACACGTTCTTAAAAGTGCCTCGAATAAATCAAGGAAGAGCAGATAAAAATGATGCAAATCCACCCATGATCAGAAAAAAAATTGCAGCTCCAGTTTTGGTTTCCAGCCATCTCAATCCTTCCTTGGTATCGAGCTTCTGGTCTAACTCAGACGCTCAACTTTTGAACTTTTGTCTCTGCTCCTCACCACAAGGTACAAGCTCTCAGCTGCTGCATTCCCAGCCACAGTCTGGTCAACCACACAGCCATATCAGTAGAGAAGAACTTCATGGTTGCACAACTGCTGGGATCACGCCCTCCTTTCCCACCGCCCACAGCACACGTGATGCAGACAGGGTGATGCGAGAACGACACCACTCGTGTTTCACCCTGAGAAAGAGAAGCTCCCAGGAAAACAGCGGCACTTTCTTTGATTACCATCCGCAGAAACTGAGCAGGACGGACAGCCATGCAGCACCCATAAATTAATAGTTTTATCTTGCACCTCATTCTTTAACGAGGCCAGTTCCTCCATGTGAAGCTCTAAGGTCCTACTCCAGGTCAGTGCACCCTACAGACCAAACCAACCCCAACCCTGCTCATAAACCTTACTTCCTAGTAAGCCAGATGCAAGTTCGATATGCAGAATCATAGAATCACCAGGTTGGAAAAGACCCATCAGATCATCGTGTCCTGCCTTGTCCACGTGTGATGGTCTATGGCAGAGGGAAGCAAAGCATCGCACCACGCTGGCGTGTGGAGGGATCCAGTACCATCCAAGCCTGAGCCCATCAGCCCCTGGAGCTAAGCAGAGCCAGGAGGGAGAGGAGGTGAGGAAGAACACATGCTGCCATCCCTTATGTTCCCACAGCCACGTACAAAAACCACGGCTTTGGCTGGAGGGATAACTATAAACCCAGCAATATTGTCTTTTTTGAAGAACACAAATTGCTCTCTCCAACTCCCTGAAAGGAGGTTGTGGAGAGGAGGGAGCTGGCCTCTTCTCCCAAGTGACAGGGGACAGGACGAGAGGGAATGGCCTCAAGCTCCACCAGGGGAGATTCAGGCTGAATATCAGGAAAAAATTCTTCACAGAAAGGGTCATTGGGCCCTGGCAGAGGCTGCCCAGGGAGGGGGTTGAGTCACCTTCCCTGGAGGGGTTTAAGGGACGGGTGGACGAGGTGCTGAGGGACATGGTTTAGTGTTTGATAGGAATGGTTGGACTCGATGATCTGGTGGGTCTCTTCCAACCTGGTGATTCTATGAAATACTTGATTACAAAATCACAGCCCATTTGCCCCTCCCCAGAACACTGGCAAGGTGGAGGAACAGAAAGCCACCCTGCCCCCTGGCTCTTCTCAACTATAATAAGGAGACTGTATTCCCAAATTATCCAAATAACCCATCGCTGAGGATCAGGACCCCCATTTGCAAAGAACCAACTGGAGGTTGGACCTGGGCATCCATGAGTTAATAAAAGCAATGCAAATAATAACATCTAATTGTCTAGGGGGTTTCAGCACTCATGTCCACTGCTAAAGGAGATTCCAGCAGAACCAGCGTCTGGAAGCAACCCACAGAGCACACAACCTAAGTAACCAAGTAACCAAGTGCTGTCTTTTTTTTTTTTATTTAACAGTTGCTTTAAACCCACAGAATTGTATTAGCAACAACTCATTTGTGTGTGTGAGGGTTGGGTTTGTTTTTGTGTAAGCCACCCACAGAAAAGTTCTGCAAAAGTTCTTCCTCAAGACCAACAGGGATAACGCTGCCAAAACACCCAGGGAGGGAGCTTGGAGCCACAGCAGCGATGAGAACCCTGGGCTGCACATCAGCTCCAGCTCTGTCCATCCTCATTATGCTGCGATCTCCCAGAGCACAGCCACGAGGATGTCTGAGAGCCAAGGAGAACGGGGTGGGAAGCCGAGAGACTGAAATATATCTCCGGCATAACAGACACTGGAAACGTTAAACCGCAAAGAAAGAAAGAAGCCAGACAGTGTTTCGCCCCTGCACGGTGCAGGGCTGTGGGGTGGGACGAGCAACCATCGCCAAAAGGCATTTTTTCCAGTTTTTTGAGTTAAAACATTAAGTGGGCGGAGGGAGAAGAAGTTCTGCATTTATTCTTCAGCGCTCAAATACATGACAAAGCCTGGCTGCTAACCTGACAAAGACAAAACTAAGCAGTTATTAAGTTACCTGGAGCGCAGAGACAAGTTAAATACCCCTTTTCGTCTCCAGTTTCTTCCTCTGCTCCATCAAAGGAAGCTCCTTCTGCTCCTGCAGCCGCGCTACCAGAATCAGACTAATAACAGCCCTGCTTAGGTGAATAACAGGTTTCTATGAAGTGATAACACTACCTGATGCCTTATCTTTATTATACAGGATCTTCACACCATGACACTGTTATTAGGAGAGCCATCTCTCAAAAAACCCTCTAAATCACAGGAAAAAAGACACTTCAGAAAGGGGTTTTGAACAATTCCTCCTTCCACATTTGCAGGAGAGCAGTGCTCAGCAAAATGAAGCCTTTCTTCTCATCCCCAGGGCAAAAACATGAAAAACTTGGTGGCTACAGGGAAGAAATCCTTCCCTCTGGTCCATCTTGGGAGGTTTAATACCCATATAAACACACAGCCTTGTCTTTGGCAAGTTCCTCTCTGCCCACATGGAATTCTGAGGCCACTTTACTCCCCTTGAAGTTTTACCCTCACTCATTTTATACCCCGCTAAAACAGATCGTTAAAGCTGCTTAAGATTATTTTTCTCCAAAAGATAACACTATTCACTTTGTCAGCTTTGTTGGTGGAGCCTAAAGCTGAGCACGGGTTGATTTTGGTTTTATTTGTTATTATTTTACAAGGGAACTCAGAATATCATAGAATCACCAGGTTGGAAAAGACCCACCAGATCATCAAGTCCAACCATTCCTATCAACTGCTGATTCATCAGTAATCATTCTGCTTTATACATTTTCAAACGTGAGAGTTTTAAATTAATTTTCAAGTCTATGAAGCTTCAGAGAACAGTGTTTCCATGCACCTCCCCAATGTAATAAAAGCAACAACTTCAATGCCTCTGCTGTCTCTTCCCTTAAGGAAGAGTTAAATTCTCACATCACAGGACTTCAGGAGCTGGGTCTTCCAGAAAAACACCAGGGAAGAAGTCACAGAAGAGCTTAACTCTGCTGGTACCTGTTGGTAACTCAAAGCTGCGTGGGAGAGCAGGATCCTGACCCTCAGGACTGACAAGGGAAGGAGGAACCAAAGCAGGTGAGCACACCCCAGCAGAGCCAATACACACCTGTATTTCCTGATGATCCCAGCAAGAGCCAAGTCACAACCAAAAGACCTTTACGAAAACCCCCCAGACACAGCAGGATGCAAACTGCAGCCCTTTCCAGAGGTGGCAGCCTAAAACCCCACAGCTAAGCCGCCCTACAAGAACCCACTGTGAGATGCTTTAGCTCTGGATCATGTGTGCGTAGCATCCCCCATCCTGGAAAGCAGAGCTATTTCTAGAATGGTTTAAATATTCCCCCCCACACAGTGAGCCCAGCTCCACACAGGCAGAAGGGCTCAGCTGGCAGAATTAACCATGCCAGAAAAATTTAAAAACCTCAAAAAGAACCCAAAGCAGACAGAAGTACTTTTGGCTTTGGGTGAGGACTGAAATGATAAAACAAAGGACACTTGAGTCTTTAATGTACATTACAGTCCCATATCACAGCATCATCCTTTTCTATTGCAAAAGAACAGATTTTGCTCACACTGCCAAAAATCACCAGGAACTATGAAAATGCAATGAGGCTTCATCTTCCATCAATAAACTCATTTTTTTTTTCTATAGAGCCTCTCGCCCACCCCAGCAGCTGTATGCTAATTCCCCCTCAGCACTACTTTATTATCACTTGGAACAGATGTTACAGTCGCTTCAAAATCTGGAGGTTACAAAAACTATTAACCTAATCTGGGCACCAGGCTGAGGGTTTGTTGCAGGGTGTTTAGTACCGAGGGGAGCAGCTCAGCTCCCTCCTTCTGCTGCAGAGATCGGTGGTCCCTGGCAGCAGCACGATAAAAACATCCCCAAATGTCATAAAATCATGGAATGTTTTGGGTTGGAAGGAACCTTAAAGCCTAGTTCCAACCCCTTGCTATGGGCAGGGATACTTCCCACTGGATCAGGGGCTCCGAGCCCCATCCAACCTGGCCTTGAACCCCTCCAGGGATGGGGCAGCCACCTCTTCTCTGGACAACCTGGGCCAGGATGAAGATGGAGAAATCAAAGGATGTGTTTAAAAACCTGGACACAAATGTGTATGCAATAGCCTTTTTCTTTTCTGAGGGGGTGTCTGCCTTTGTTGGGGGGTGTGTGCAAAGTCATCTCAACCACAGACAAACCCAACTGCTAAAGGTTTAGCACTCCCTATGGAGTTCATTTCTCCAGTGCAGCCCAGTGTGTCTCCTGGAGTAATTAATGCCAGAATCTATTTATGACCTTTGAATAAATTGTTCTTTTTCTGAAGGGAAAGCTGTTAAACACGTTAGCAAATATAATTAAGAGGGAAGGGGGGGTGGAGGAGGATAACAAAAATCTGGAATTAAATCTCTCTCTAATTAGAAATGCTTCTTGCGACAACCTGGCTAAAAAAACCCACTCGCAAGCAGATACTGTAGTTTCATTAAAGCTTCCTCATTACCCTTCCTGAGATAACCAAGCTGTCAATACAAGGGAAATTTATTTGCAACCTTTGCCACCTCTAAGACAAAAATGTTTAGATGTTCCTCCCTGTGGGTGAAGCTTGGCGACATGCACCCCAACGCGGTGAGGCTGGAAAACCTTCCAGCAAGGGATGAGCAAGACTCCTGTACGGCCACACTCGCCTTTCCCAGCCAGGGCTGCTTTATCACAGCTGCATCTCTCCTCCTTCATGAGCCTCCCAGCCACCGATCACGTTGCAAGGAACAGGTTTTGCTGCCGAGAGCTCAGGACATTTGACCAAGTTTGCTGTAACTCAGACTCAGTATCTCTGTCCTCATCAGGGAGACGCTGATTGCATCAGGTAGAAAGATGCCAGGTAAGGCAGGTGGGAAGTGGCGGCGATTCAAGCTGGGAAGCCCCTTGAAAGCAGCCTCGTTCCATCAGCATGAAAATCCCTGCAACCTGAACACGTGTACCCCAACCACTGGAGAAATCAAAACCCAACTGACATGTGAGAAAGGGTTAAAGTCAGAAAATAAATGTGCAATGCAATCCCACACCCACTGCAACTTGAAAACGTAGAGGGCAGGGAGTTCCACATCTGGCAAGAGCCTAGATTTATTTTTTTCCTGATTATTTTAGAAGGTCCATCAAAAGCTCCAGTTTTATGTAAAAACATTTGAGCTCAAGTAATACTCCTCCATCTCCAGCTGGTTTCACAAACAAAAGATGACCTAAGCAGCGAGATGCTCAGCGAATCGCAGTCACCAGGAGAGAACGAGCAGGGGCAAGAGGAGCAGGGGCAAGAGGAGCAGGGACGCTTCCCTCAGAACATCAGCTCCAGCGTGGACAGCACACATCAGCGAAGGATGTGAAATGAGTGTTGCAATTTCATACAGTAAAAAAATCCCCTTTGGAGGGAGCCCCAAGCCGGGCACGCAGAGCACACAGCCAGCCTTTCTCCTGGGATGCTCATTGCCATCCTGGCTGACTCTGCGCTCCCAACCCACTGTCAATATGAAGTTCTTTGGTCTATTTTGCTGATTGAAAGCTAACTATTTTGGTAAAAGACACTTGCATCTATATGCAAGACTGCGCAGCTCCCCAGGAGCAGACACCCCAGCTGTTTCTGCAAGAGCTGGAAGCCACAGGCTGCCACCAACACTGTGATAACTCTTAGACCCCCAAAACCAAAGTTCTGTCATCTGGTTTGGTGCCAGATCACCAGCTACAAAGCCGCATTTCACCACGCAGAGCGAGCATCTGCTTACAGAACTGACACTGAAGGCAAGTCCTGCATCCAGCTCATCCGCCCCGAGGGCAGCGGGCTGAGCCTGGAGCCAAGGCAGTTCCCAGGAAACAACCCCAAACCCTGCAGCAGCATTAGAAGAGACAAATAAGTTGATCTAGAAAGCGGAGAAGAGCTAACACTAAACTTGCCTTTTTTTTTTTTCTCTCTCCTCCCCTCTCTGAGGATACTAGTGATTTCTTGGAAGATCACTCACACGAGAAAGTGCTTCCCGTAAAGGGTCTCAATGTGCACACAAGTCTGTCCCCGACACTGTATAAATTTCCTGCCCTGAGGATGGGCCATTCCACCTGGGATTCCCACTATTTAACACACTCCAGCTTTTATAAAAAGACATTTCTATTTTTATATATATCCCTCATTACATACATACAAATATATATCTCCCATTCTTGTTTCTTCAACCACAGAGATGAACCCAACCTCTCAGGAATAGGGCTCTGCTTGAGGAAAAACCTGTATCCTTGCATGAACTTGGATGCTTCCAGCACAGCTGCCAACACTCCCAAGTACCCGATAAACCCAAAGGGGCCAAACAGCCTGTCCTGGAAAGCAAAACCAGCTTATACTGCCCATCGCCCTTCGGAGCAGCCTCGGGGACATGTGCTCAGCACGGACACATCAATGGTCCTGCACAAGGCACAGAGATGGGGGAGCTCGTCCCCTCCACGGGTCTCATCCTGCACCAGCTCCACCGCAGAGCACAGGGGATGCTGTGCTCCTGGCTGCTCCCGGCTAGAGCGTACGGTTGTTTTCCACACAGCCAAATATTTCCGTCACGCACATGAGTTCAGCGGATTTCACAGATAATTCTGTGTTCACTGCAGTAAACACAAATCACTCCTCCCGCTCCTCCCCTTCTCCATCTACAAGCCTCCTCTGTTCCCTCCTCAGCCCCTTTCACATACCAGATGTTCCATTTAGCTTTAAACCACTATAAAACACAACAGAAGATATGAATGCTATAAAAGGGACAATTTACTCCCCCCCCTCCAGCAGTATTGAAGCGTATGCTTGAAGAGAAAGAGTAAATTTACTCTATGGGAACCTTTTAACCTTGTCCCTCTCTCTGTTTAGCAAACCCCACTGGTCTGCAGGCAGAGCTAAGGTCCCAATGCAGGGACCAGGAGAGAGCACGGAGCTGATGCTGCTCCTGACAATGACATGCAAGATGGGAGATGCTCCCCAGGTCCAGCAAGCCTGCCAAATTCAATCCTAAGTGAAGCAGCATCACAGCAAATAAAAACCAATTTACAACTGGTCCCTACCACAGGCTACGGAGTCTGCTGATGGGGGAGGTCACTACATCACACCACCGAGGAGCCAAACGAGCAGAGCAAGTCAGGATATGACTCAGGCTGGTGGGTTTCCAAGGAGGAGAAGGAGGACCTTCCAGCTGAATCCTTGCTGTCCAGACGGGGCAGGCCCACGGGTTACGAAACAAGAAGAATAGATTAGATTTCACATTGCCTCTTGCTACCCAAGCAACAGTGCACAGGGCGGAAGAGAGACAACGCGCAGGCAGCATCCTTTGTCCCTTGTTCTGTGATGGGAAGGGCTCGCAGCCCTCACATCAGGTTGAGACAACTGCTCTGGGACTTGAGAAGAAAAAGGCTCTTAAAACTAAAGATCTTCCAAAGCTTGTTCTGCAGGACTTGCTAGACAGGCTGGGAACTTTGATGGCCAAACCACTACTCTTCAGCGACTTCTCCCAAAGATAAGTGATTTTTTTTCAGAGTAAGAGCGCTTTGAGCCTACACAGTAGCAACCTGACCCATCTGCACCCATATTTTATTCAAATTCTTTCTATGGTGGAGTCCTTCTGGCTTTTACTAGAGCAATAACAGCCTTTGACACAAGAGGAGAGGACTCAGATGATCCAATTACCTGCTACAGATGTACCCCCGTGAAAACCTTTCGCCTTAGCTAAACCTCACCACTAACACGGACTGGACGCAGCAGGGCTGAGCTGGTACAGAACGGGATCCCAGTTCAACATTCCCAGAAGCAACAGCAGTACAAAACGCCCACGGACTGAGAATAAGGAGATCACAACCACAGGGCTCAGCAGTTGCAAGGTCACTGATAAACCCAAGGTATGAGAGACCTGGACAGCAGGTGCTCACGCTGCATGGTTTTATTAAACATGAAGCTATGTGCTTGGCCAATGTCCACCTGCACCAAGCCATAGGCAGGCAGGAGAACCCCAGCCCTGCACACACAGGAGGCTCTGAGCCATCACGGAGGGTGGAGGACAAGGAGTGGTTGCCTTCGAGTTGTATCATCGGATGAAGCGCAGCCCTGAGCTGCAACCAAAGAAAACACGGGGGGTGGGAAGTCAGTTTTATTAGAAACAGACCTTTTTCCAGGCTTTTTCTTGCAGGGGAGATACAACACTGGGAAAAGTGATTTCATTAACACCAAGACTGTAATTAACAGCTGCCCTGAAAAAGGTCTTTCCCCTTCCTTAGAGAAGGAGCATCAGCAGGCACACAGCTTAGAGTAAGGAAGGAAGAAGCATCACAGGAGTGGCAGGTGAAGCCAGGAGGCTGCTGTACAGCAATACACGAGTCACCCTGAGGATGCGCCCAAATGAGAGCCCGCAGGCCAAGACCAACAGGAGAAGTGCAGGTGACTCACGGCAGCCTGGCAGCAGGGACAAACCAGGCTCTGCCTGGGGCCAGCGCTCACGGAATCGGCACCGCTGAGCCCCGCAGGTCCCGGGATGCTGCACAGGCAGCTGGGCAGACAGATGGACTCAGCACTAATACAAGAGCAGGTCACCCTGACAGGGCACTGAGCAAGTCTTTGGGTGGGATCAGACACCCAGGGAGCTGTGCTGATTGCTGGGAGAGCAGCCACGGGGATCACTGAGAGTCCAAGGGATCCAATTAACGTAAGGATGCAGGAGCAGGGGAAGCTGTGTGCAACTCGGAGAAGGTTGATCCATGTTTTAAAAATCAAAGCAGATCGTCTTCACTTCCCAGAGGTGTTGCCAAGCCTCGCTGGACTTAAGTGCCTCCATCAACCCTGCACATTAATCCTCTCCACCCCAACGCAGACACTTAGAATCATAGAACAACCAGGTTGGAAGAGACCCACTGGATCATCGAGTCCAACCACGTCCAGCAAGCCTTCTGCCCTCCCATTTGCAATGTGCCTAAACAGACAGAATCACAGAATGGTTTAGGTTGGAAGGGACTTTAAAGCCCATCCAGTTCCAACCCCCTGCCATGGGTAGGGACGCCTGGATCAGGTTCCTCCAAGCCCCATCCAGCCTGGCCTTGAACACCTCCAGGGATGGGGAAGCCACCACTCCCTACTCTCACAGCAAAATATTTCTTCCTAAGATCTCATCTAAATCTCCACTCTTTCAGCTTAAAGATCCTGGGTTCCACCCCAGCTCTGCTCAGAGCCCCGTGGCAGCCCCAGCCCACGCTGATGGGACATGTGGGATGAGCATATTTGAGAGACTACTAAATGCAGGCTTGGGGGAAAATCAAATGGAGTTCTGCAGGGAAAAACCTCAAACTTTGAAAAAAAAAAAAAAAAGGTTTGTCTCTTTAAGAAGGGACAAAGAAGCAGATCAAAAATTTGCCCTCAGGTCAGACTGAAGCAACATGTCTGTCAGTGCCAAAAAACAGGTCCCTTCTGGCTCCAGATGAGCTGAAGCAAGCTCAGGGTCTGTGACACCAGCCAGCAGCTCCCACACCCACAGGCAGGTGATGGGTCAGCACCATCCCACAAGGTGTAGGTGAGCTGGTGATGCCCAACCCTTCGGTATAACCACATCCTCAGCACAGACGTTGCTTGATCTTGCCTAAATCCTCAAGCTCCACCAGGGGAGGTTTAGGCTGAACATTAGGAAAAAATGAAAAATTTTTCACGGAAAGGGTCATTGGGCACTGGCAGAGGCTGCCCAGGGAGGGGGTTGAGTCACCTTCCCTGGAGGGGTTTAAGGGACGGGTGGACGAGGCGCTGAGGGAGATGGTTTAGTGATTGATGGGAATGGTTGGACTCGATGATCCGATGCGTCTTTTCCAACCTGGTGATTCTATGATTTTGTAAAATTTCTGAAGCTCTCATTCCTCACCCAACTGCCTCGTTCAACCACAGCCACAGCAGTGAAGCATCGCGAGTGCCATTGCCAAAAATTTGCTTGTTCCTCTCTGGAAGGACCAAGCATCAAGGCGCCCCATTTTCTTGGAAGGATCGTCACCAAGGATGGACAAGCCAAGCATTTTTTACAGCTCATCAACATGCTGTTGAGATACAAGGCAGCTTCCAAGCCTGGTCCCAACTTGAAAAGCAATAAATCAACTGGGATTTTTTTGGCTTTGTGTTTTTAAAGGCATCTATTCATTCGAGACTTTGTTCCTGCTAGGTATTTAATGCAGGTATTTAACTCTCCTCAATCATTCAAGGGGAGAGAGGAAAGTTTTCACTGCTTTTCATGCTTCTTGGCACAGCCAACAGGATTCATCTAACACTTTCCATCTTGTTCTGCCCCAACAGAATACATAAGAGCCTTCAGCTGCAGGTTCAGTTACATCTTACAACCTCGCCAAACAGCAAAAAAAGAGGGTACTACCTCTAGCTAACAGGTTTTATTTGACACACAGGACACGTGAAGGGGGGCTGAGAAGAAATCGGTTCCTATTTGCAAGGAGCTCCCGAGATTGGCCGTACGACACAGAGCACCTTTTTTCCCTTTGTAAAGCTCAGCACATCCGAACGGGAAGTCAGTGAGACACAGTAAACAGTGATATGTAATGAGGCCATTTTTTATAGCCGTTTTTGGAACAGAACTCAATTTCAAGAAGTGGAGAGTAAATAAAAAGGCAGAGGACCTGAGTAGGGTAAATCAGGGAGCAGCTACGCAGTCCTTGCTCACGCGACCCACCTACCCAGTCAGCTCTGATACTACTGAATTATACTTAACTACTATCATGACACATGGAAATAATTACAAGCATTGTAGCTATAAAGCCTTGAAGTGGCACATTAAAAAGTCCCAAAGCCTTGTGAATAATTACTGGTACCAAATATACCAATGTGTCTCCATCTCCCATGTACCTGGGGGAGAAGCAGTTGCTACAAACCACCTGGTCCCAATTGTCATGGCAAGTGAGCGCCTACATGATCAATAAATGGGAATTTGATGCTAAATTCTTGCCATCCTCCAGCTGAAACAACTGCCATGAAGCTGTCTGACAGTTCAGCCAGGTGTAGGGCGTTACACCCATCAATCGTAGGAAGTCAGTTGTCTGTGTGGTTCCTTAATAAGAGCAAAATAGAGCGACGGGCAGCCAACTCATCCCGCCAATTACGTTTGCTGCGTCTCATCAGTCTCCAGAGCCCTAATAAAACCTCCAGGCGCTGCAGACCGAGATGGATTATCTCTAGAGAGACGTCAATATGCTTCAAAATAAGAATCCTTAATGAGCTGACCATTACTGCTAACTTAAAGCCTGCGCGCACACAAATACACACATTAAATATACAGCTGCTTCATTTCAAGTCTCCAGGAGATCTTGAAGCAGAAATAAAAGATACTTTGCAGCGTCCAGGTCAACCTTAAAAGACCGACTGCAATGTGATACCAGCGGGGGTCTCCCCATTAAAACAAATCACATGCTCAAGCCCTAGAAGTGCACAACTGCTTTGGTGCGGGTACCAATTTCCATCAGTCTTAACACACGGAGGAACATCAGTGATGTGGCAGGTAACAATGCTCAGACAGCAGGACAGGGGCATGGGAAGATGCAGCAGCAGTTTTGGGGCTATCATTCTTTTCTTAGTGGTTTTCCCTTGAGAGAACCCATATTTCCTTTGGCTGCAGAGATACAGGAGCAGAGACGCACCCAGCGTGGGGCTGGAGGGCAGAGTGCAGGCTTAGACCCCTCTGATGCCCTGGGCAATGGTGTCAGCCCCGCAGCATCTCACTTTCCCTCACTACTTCGCAGGCATCTACACAAACACTTTGCCAAGAGGCACATATTTCCCTCTACAGCACCACCTCATGTGCTGAGAGTTTGAAACAGGGATGCAAGACACCAAGGGAATCAAAGTTGGGTGCTGGCAAGCCAGAGAAAGGACAGTGACCTGGCACACTGAGAGCACCTCCCAGTCTTTCATTTTCAGGGATAATTCCTGATCAACCTCCCACCTGCAAAGGCATCCAGCACAGCTGAGATCTGTGCCAGGAGACCTGGCTGCACAAAGCACATTGCAAGAGCAGGGAGCAGCCTGCAGCGGGGCTCCCCGAGCTTCTCTACCGCTATCAGTACACATACATACCCATGTCAGGAAGAATTAATTTTACTGAAGGTAAACGCAAGAAGGTAAACGCAAGAAGATGTAAAAATAAATAAAAAACCCAAACCCACACCATCACATATCAACAGTCACCCACTCACCCAAACGTGCAGTTTTCTTACTGCATGCATTCTTTATGCTGAAGCACAAGTGAAGAGTCATTTAATTTGTATTTGACCGGAAACTTAACAAAATTACAATTCAAACCCAATTATCGATAAAAATCCAAAGCTCAGAGATCTTCACCTTACTCACAAAAGGAGTTTGGGATGCAAGGGCTGCTGAACCACACAGTGCCAGAGGAAATCACTGCCAACTACAGGGAAACAAGGAGAGAAGTGGGATTCTGGAGATGGCTCAGCACAGGGGACAGGGATTGCAAGCCTGAGGGGTGCTACATCTGCTCCCATTTGCAAATTAAGATGTCCTTTGCATCACACGCACGCAGCTGGCTGGTAAACCAGCTTGAATTACACCCCCTAAAATCCAATCACCGTAATAGACATAACGATCAATAAGCACTGAGGGCAAGTACCCTCATCCCACTTCCCACCTCTCCAGAAATGGCCTCTACAGCACAAGCAATTAGCAGAAATGAAGTTTTACTCTAGGCTCATCAGCACTGGCCTCACATACATTGACCCTCAGAAGACAGCTGGGCTTTAAAGGGTTTTTTTCATGCTTATTTTGTTAGCCCCTGCACAGGTTCAGTAGCTTTGGTTCCTCCCATCCTGCCAGGTACCACCAAGCATTGGACTTGGGACTCTGGAACTGAGCATAATAAAGCAAAATAAAATGAAAATGAAGCAAACTTGAGATAGCAACTTAACAAGGTGATTTTACTATTTATTTAAATATCAAGTAGTAAAAAAAATGCTGTGTGGCCAGCCTGGCCATTTCACCAGCCTGGTTTTCCTGCTGAAAAATGAAGTTTTTAGATAAGCAGGGACACCAGTTCATTTTTCCACAACAGGGAGCACAAGTCCCTGCAGCCTCACCCACACTTGCTGGCAACAGGACCCGCTGCTCTAACCTCACCTCACACACTGCAAGTGAAAACAAATAAGCATAGAAGAGGATAAAAAAACCCAGTCATGAAATGCGTACATACACCAGTGTCTGGATCTGAAAGGGTTTCTTTGCAGAAAGATGCAATTTCACCTCCGGCCTTCGAAACGATGCTCACCTCAGGCAAAAATCTGTTTCTCATTACACACCTGCACAACCCCATTTAATTCACCAAGAAAGGTGGATGACAGAACATTACTGGGTGTTTCAAGTCTAGCACAAGTGTCTTGTCCCCGGGCATTCTAATTGATTAACAGGAAAAAAGTAATCTCTGTAGTAAAGCAGACAGCTGGTTAGCCAGCCCAGCCAGGCAGGCGAAACCAAAACCCATCAAAACCAACCTCTGAAGTTCCTAAGCGCACTCTGTCTTGCACACCCCTAGTGCCGTGTCAGAACGCATCAGGCTGTGTGACAAAGAGGGGACACCACGCTCTGAGATTTGGTCCAGAGAGAGAAAACTGCTCACCGATAGCTGCAGAGAGCTTGAGGCACTGCAGGGATATTTTGTCCTCAGTCCAGCTGGGCTCAGATCTCCTTCCTGGAGTTGCTCAGCCTGGAGAAGAGAAGGCTCCAGACAGACCTTAGAGCAGCTTCCAGCACTGAAAGGGGCTCCAGGAAGGCTGGGAGGGGCTCTTGATTAGGGAGGGCAGGGACATGATGGGGGGAAATGGTTTTCAGCTGAAAGAGGGGAGATTGAGACTAGATTTGCAACACCTGGAGGCGTTCCAGGCCAGGTTGGATGGGGCTTGGAGCAACCTGATTCAGTGGGAGGAGTCCCTGCCCATGGCAGAGGGTGGAACTGGATGATCCTTAAAGTCCCTTCCCATCCAAACCGCTCCATGCTTTCTCTCCCCTCCCTGCGTTGCCAGCACTGTGGTTAGCCAAAAGGTGGAAGAGCAGCAAGACATCTCCCATCTTCAGTTACCGTGGGGGAGAAGCTAGATTCCCAAATTCAGGAATTGCCAGAGAAACAACAGATACATACGAGTAAGCTTAAAGACTCAAGTCTGGATGATGTAGGTCCCACCCTGGCCAGGGATAAGCACCAGCTGAGCCTTGCCACAGCATCCACTCCCACGCCAAGCGATGGATCCACACAGCCCTGCGGGCTCTGCTTTGGCCAAGCTCTATGGATCTGCTCCAACAACCCGGTTCTCACAGAGGTGACCACCAAAACCACTCAATTCAGCCAACTCCCAGGCTCCTCCTAAAGCCACAAAAGCAGTCAAGTGGGGCAGATGGAAAGCAAGTTCACGAAGGACAGCTGGGCTCTAAACTCACCTTCAGCCTCAGCAAAGGTAGCAGGAGCCTCCTTTCCAAACTACTGATGGGATCTTCCCTAGGCCCCCTACATTGCAGCTACCAATTTTAAACTCCTTCTTAATTACCCACAGGGCTTCCCAGGGAGGGGGTTGAGTCACCTTCCCTGGAGGGGTTTAAGGGACGGGTGGACGAGGTGCTGAGGGACATGGTTTAGTGTTTGATAGGAATGGTTGGACTTGATGATCCGGTGGGTCTCTTCCAACCTGGTGATTCTATGACTCTAGGGCAAATATTGAACTGAAATTAGGTTTGTAGCATAGTATTTCCCTTAAAAGAAATGCATAGTATGCCATTCTTAGCATATTCTAAGAAGGCACGAGTCCCTGCACATCCACAGCTCCGGCGCGACAGTTTATATTTGGAAACATCAGCTCCTACAGAAGACAGTTTGATCAGTTTATAGCCTGGAAAGCTAAGCAGGAATCTCACAGCGTTGTTCCACCCTGTGAAGAGGCATCAGTACACGATGCTATTTACTCCATGCCAGCAGGTCTTGTGTGCCAAAGCAGGTTGGTCGGGGCTTCCCGCTCGGGTGCTTTGCAGGATCAAGATCTCGGATTCTGCAAGCGAGAAGCAACGTCCTCACGTACACGTGCACGCAGCAAAACACGCTTTGCTCCCCAAGGCACAGCCTGAATGCCTGAACTGGTGGTCCTCAAATCCAGCAGCTCCCCCAGCACCCAGGGTTACCTCGTGCTGGGTGAGGACATCCAACAGATGAAAAACACCATCACCTTGAAACAAAACTCTTGTGAAAGAAGGGAAAGGCACTTGCCGGATGAGCAGCGTGCTTGCACAGCACATCTCCAGAACTCATGCTCGTGTTATACATTATTTATCTTTGACTGCTTGAATAAACAGTCTCGCATGCCCTCGCTACCAGCAAACTTCCTTTGCCTTTTACCAATCAAACCTGTTGTTGTTCAGCTGTAAAAGACCACAGTTTGCTGCCCCGCTTGCAAGCACAGGGGCTGCTGGGGAGGAAGGGCAGCTTCATTTGTTTCTAATTGATTTCACTTCCCAATTCCCATGCAAATGCGGCTCAGCTTACAAGAACACAAACAGAGCATTTAAACCCAAAACAACCGCAGCCAATAGTTATTTTTTCATTTGTTTAAGCCTGTTTCAACCCAAAACAACCAGGATCAGAAAACACTTCCAAGAAGAAAGCCCTAAAGCTCAGCCAGTTCCCATGGAGCAGGAGGGGGAGCTGGGATGGAGCACAGATGCGGATGCTGAACTGGGGTCCCCATCGCCCACCCAGGTCCCTGCAGCTCAGCCTGAGATGCAGACATGGGACCAGCACCACACACTCCCTGCCCCCTCAGGCTTGGGGAGCCTGGGTGGGGTCTTTTTTATTTATTTCATTACTTCTCATCTTTCCGGCCAAAGTTTCGTCCTCCCAGCACCACCTGCTCCTCCAGCACCTCGTTAAAACACCCCGAAGTGATCCCGTCTCCTCCTCTCAGCCCTCTCATTTGCTTTTGTTTCAAGGTGGGGGGGACGTTTCCCCTCTTTCCTGGGGTGTTTTTCCTCCGTTCAGAGCCTTTTCTAAGCCTCCATCCCCCCCTTTTTTTTCCCAGGGAGCTGGGGGTGAACTGGCAAGGAACAGGGGAGTAAAAGACTGGGGGGCTGAGGGGCAGATTAGGGGGGGCTGAGGAAGGGAAAGCAATTTAGGGGGTCTGAAGGGCAGTTTAGGGAAAGGGAGGGCTGAAGGGCAGCTTGGGAAGAGAAGGGCAGTTTAGGGGGGGTCTGAAGGGCAGCTTGGGGAAGGGGAGGGGAGTTTAGGGGGGTCTGAAGAGCAGCTTGGGAAGGGGAGGGGAGTTTAGGGGGGTCTGAAGAGCAGCTTGGGGAAGGGGAGGGGAGTTTAGGGGGGTCTGAAGAGCAGCTTGGGGAAGGGGAGGGCAGTTTAGGGGGGTCTGAAGAGCAGCTTGGGGAAGGGGAGGGCAGTTTAGGGGGGTCTGAAGAGCAGCTTGGGAAGGGGAGGGGAGTTTACGGGGGTCTGAAGGGCAGCTTGGGGAAGGGTGGAGAACCAAAGGTCGTTTAGGGGAGGGAGGGAGATCAAGGGTAGTTTGGTGAAGGGGATTAAGGGAAGTTTAAGAAGAGGGGGGGCTGAAACAGACTGTCTCCCCCTCCTCCCCAACCCCGCTCGCCTTCCCGCATCCCACCAACTTTTGCGAGAGCACCAGCCGCCTCCAAAGAAAAGGGGGGCGGGGGGGGGTGCGCTCGTAGGAGCGTGTCCCCCGCTACCCCCCGTCCTCACCTGGGACATCTGCGGCCTGAAGTTGATGTCCTTGAGGTCGATGGAGCCGGGGGAGAGGTTGTGGAGCAGCTGGCAGAGCAGCACCCCGTCCCGCAGCGCCTGCGCTAGGTCGAAAACCACCGCCGAGGGCCAAACCACCCGGTGGTTGGGGGGCAAAACTTTGCAGTCGATGAGCCAGCGGCCGCACTGCCTCCACTCCTCCATGGCCACGGCGCCCGGGCACACAACCCAGCCTTCCTCCTCCTCCTCCTCCTCCTCGACGTTCAGGGGCAGCGAGGGGATGCGCTGCACCGCGGCTCCGCGCTGCCAACCCGCCCCATCGCTCTGCGGAGGAGGAGGAGGAGGGAGGGGAGGAAGGAGGAGGAGGAGGAGGAGGAGGAGGAGGAAGAAAGAGGAGGAGGAGGAGGAAGAAAGAGGAGGAGGAGGAGGAAGAAAGAGGAGGAGGAGAAGGGAGGAGAGGGAGGAGGAGGAAGGAGGAGGAAAGAGGAGGAGGAAGAAGAAGAAAGAGGAAGAGGAGGAAGAAAGAGGAGGAGGAGGTGGTGGAGGAAGAAAGTGAAGGAAGGAGGAGGAGGAAGAAGGAGAAGGAGGAGGTGAGGAAGAAAGAGCAGGAGGAAGAAGTGGAGGAAGAAAGTGAAGGAAGGAGGAGGGGGAGGAAGAAAGAGGAGGAAGAAAGAGGAGGAGGAAAGGGAAGGAGGAGGAGGAGGAGGAAAGGGAAGGAGGAGGAGGAGGAAAGGAAGGAGGAGGAGGAGGAAAGGGAAGGAGGAGGAGGAGGAAAGGGAAGGAGGAGGAGAGGGAAGGAGGAAGAAGGACGAGGAGGAGGAGGAAGAAAGAGGAGAAGGAGGAGGTGAAGGAGGAAGAAAGAGGAGGAGGAGTTGAGGAAGAAGAGGTGAAGGAAGGAGGAGGAGGTGGTGGAGAAAGGAGGAGAAGATGAAGAAGAAGGAGAAAGAGAAAAAGGAAGAAGAGGGAGAAGAAGCAGCAGCAGGAGGAGGAGGAAGAAGAGGGTTTTCTCCTGCTCCCCCCGGCGCGGCTCCGAGCGGGGCTCAGCCGCGCCGCATCCCCGCGGGAACAAAGCGGGATGGGCCGGGGTGGAAGCGAAACTGGGCAGCAACTCGGCTCGGCCCCTGCCCCACGGGAGTCGCCTCTGCCCGCCCCGCGGCCGCCGGGAGGGGCGGGGCCGCCCCCGCCGCCCTTTGTCTGCGGGAGCCGGGGGTCCGCTCCGCGCCTCTCCCTGCCCTTAGGGACGTTTTCCCCTTTTTTTTCCCTCTTCCCTCCTCCTTCCCCCTTTATCCCGCCCTCTTCCCTCCCTTTTTTCCCTCCCCTTATCCTCTTTTTCCCCTCTTTTCCCCCTTGTTTTTCCCTTTTCCTCCCCTCTTCCCCCCCTTTTTTCCTCCCCTCTTCCCCCCCTTTTTTCCTCCCCTTGCTTCCCCCCTTTTTTCCTCCCCTTGCTTCCCCCCCTTGCTTCCCCCCCTTATCCCTCTTTTCCCCCCTTGTTTCCCCCCTTTATCCCTCTTTCCCCCCTTGTTTCCCCCTTTATCCCTCTTTCCCCCCTTGTTTCCCCCTTTATCCCTCTTTCCCCCCTTGTTTCCCCCCTTTATCCCTCTTTCCCCCCTTGTTTCCCCCCTTTATCCCTCTTTCCCCCCTTGTTTCCCCCTTTATCCCTCTTTCCCCCCTTGTTTCCCCCTTTATCCCTCTTTCCCCCCTTGTTTCCCCCTTTATCCCTCTTTCCCCCCTTGTTTCCCCCCTTTATCCCTCATTTCCCCCCTTGTTTCCCCCCTTTATCCCTCTTTTCTCCCCACCACCCCATCCCAGGGCTCCTCACCCTCCCTCTGCCCTCACACACAAGCCCTGGCTTTGTCTGTCCTCCACTCCCACTCTTCATCCCGTGTTTGGGTTGCAAATAATGCAGGGGAGATACTTAACGCAAACAGGCTGCCCCATTCCTTGAATTTCCAACACGGAGACAACTCCTACAGCAATTAATAACCAACGTATTTATTAAAATGCTCAACTCTCAGCCACTAACTCCTTAGCAGCAAACTCTTGAAAAAATCTCATTTTCACTGGTGGCTTCCATCCAAATCAGCGCAGTTTAGAACAGCCCCTTTTTTAAGCTGTTCGGAGTTCTCTTCCGAGATCCTCTCCCCAGAGCTGGCTGATTAATCTCCAGCCTGGCTTTCCAGAGAGCCAAAAGCGGAAGCCGAGACTGGGACGAAGGGAAGCTATTAACCTGGATGTCAAACAAATGCAATGCTAATCTCTTCCAAATGGAGCCAAGCGGAGATAAAAGAAGAAAGAGCGACTCTCCTGGCATCATCCTTCATTTCCAATGTAGGAAGGAGGGTCCCTCCAAAGAACGAGAAACGATTGTTTAATGTTCCAAGCAAAGTTCGGTAGGCTTTTTGTTTTCAGATAGCACAGAAGGCACTTCTAGAGTGATCATAGAATTAATCACAGAATCATAAAATAACCAGGTTGGAAGAGGCCCACTGGATCGTCGAGTCCAACCATTCCTATCAAACACTAAACCATGTCCCTCAGCACCTCGTCCACCTGTCCCCTTAAACTCCTCCAGGGAAGGTGGCTCAACCCCCTCCCTGGGCAGCCTCTGCCAGTGCCCAATGACCCTTTCGGTGAAAAATTTTTTCCTAATGTTCAGCCTGAACTTCCCCTGGTGGAGCTTGAGGCCATTCCCTCTCGTCCTGTCCCCTGTCCCTTGGGAGAAGAGGCCAGCTCCCTCTTCTCTACAACCTCCTTTCAGGTAGTTACAGAGTTATACAGAGTGATGCACTGGCTCTCAATCTGCTTTAAGAATACAGAATCACAGAATGGTTTTGGTTGGAAAAGACCTTCCAGATCGTCGAGTCCAAACATCAGTCCAGCCCTGCTGAGTCTGCACTTACACTATGCCCCCAAGTAGAGCATCTAGTCATCTTTTAAACACCTCCAGGGATGGTGAGTCAACCACCACCCTGGGCAACCTCTGCCAGTGTTTGGCAACACTTGCAGCAAAGAATTTCCTCCTAATATCCAACCTACATCTCCCTTGGCACATCTTGAGGTTCCTTTGTCCTGTCACTGGCACCAGGGAGAAGAGACCAGCACCCACCTCACTACAATCTCCTTTCAGGCAGTTGTAGAGGACGATGAGGTCTCCCCTCAGTCTCCTTTTCTCCAGGCTAATCAACCCCAGCTCCCTCAGCCACCTCTCATAAGGCTTGTGCTCTAAATCCTCATATATGCCCAGAGCCAGAGCTGCACCCTGGATGTAATTGGGAGCCTCCTGATCGCACCGTGCAGTTCCCAGTGCCCCTTTCTCACAAGAACTTCCTCATTCTTTTACTTCTTCCTGCAGCCTTGCTTTCTAGCCAGGTCTCCAACAGCACCCACTGGGCAGGAATCACAAGGCTACTGAGCGGAGTGGAGTCCTGCCAGGGATAATTTTGGTTGACTCTGTGCTAGTCTGCTCTGTGAGGTCAGGCCTGTAGATAGAGGACTACAGAGGAGTTCATTATATGTGTGTAATTAAAGCTCCTCACTGCAGCCTGGCTCTTTTACTGTGTAATAAAAAGTACACTTGGCCCCTGGATGCTTAGGAACAATCCCTGCAGCTGCACAGCCAGCATCTGTGTGGGAGGTGTTGAGGCAAGTACGCTTCTCACCTACCTCAGCAATGACCAAAATGCCCGATGGCAGCAATATTTTTGATAGCAGCAGGAAAAAACCAACCAAAAACCTGTCAGGTGAGACTCAGTGAAGAGCATGTGTCCCGCACACACTCGCATGGGCCAGGAGCTGCAGAATATAGAGATGTGATTCTGTGATGTGCTGAAACAGGACAGGGCACACGGGCAGGATGCAGAGCCGAGGATGCACCTAGAGCTAAAAGGGAGCTTGGGTAAATAAAAGAGGTTGAATTTGGTGTTGGAGTTGGTGCTCCCTCTCCTGCCCCTTGGAACTGCTGGGAATGACAGCCAGGGAATGACAGACAGCAGGGCAGGACAGACAGCAGGGCAGGACAGACAGCAGGGCAGGACAGACAGCAGGGCAGGACAGACAGCAGGGCTGAGGCTGCCCCACTCTGAGGGCTGACACTACCCTCTGCTGGGTAAATTAAAGATTGGAGGAGAGCGGAGCTTCTCCTCCAACTGGCTTCCCTGCTGGTGCTTTTATGACTTTCTCACATCAGAGAAGCCAGAGAGGTGACTGAAGGCACTAGGAAGGGGCTAACAGATGGAACACTGTGTTTTTTCTCATCCCAAAATGTCTCTATAACTGGATACAAGGAGCCCAGCAGGCAGCTAGTGCCGGAAGGTAGTGCAGTCACCACAGTTTGGGTGTGAGGGGACACCAAGCAGGTGTTTGGGAACATCCAGCATGGAATAGGCAAAAACCTTCTCATAAAAGAGAAAAAGAGAGAAAGAGTAAAGGAAGGGAGAGAGTAACAAAGAAAGAAAAAGAGAAAGGGTGGGAGGGGAGGAGAGGAAGCAAACATAAATGAACAACCATATGCAAGGAAATCATACCCTACAAACCAACCAGAACTTCCCTGGGAAATGGCCACATTTCACAGCAAAGCATATTCTTCATATTGTTTAGTATTGCTCTTGGGAGAAGAGCTGACTCCCCACTCATCACATGCAGAGCAGCAGCCCCTTTGGAGCAGGCATCTGAAAATATCCCTTACATACCGTACTGCCAAGAGATCCCGTTTCCAGCCAGGCAGTGTCTATGGATTGCCATTGCCACCTTCTGGATTAGACCAAGTGTGCACCAGCCTGGCCCAAACCCGCTGCTGGCTCCCAGCAGCCCAGCCAACATCTGTCTGCAGCTGGAGCCAGGGTCCCCAGCACAGGAGCCATCCCGGCTGCTGTCACAGCCGAGCTCGGCACCACCGGCAGCTGTCAGCGGTCACCATGCAGCCGACATGCCTTTACATCACACCCTGAGATTCCATGATCTCCTTTCACCAACTATTTTAGGAAGCTTGTGCGAGTCCCAGCTCAGCAGCAGCTCTCGCTCCATCATCAGCGAGGGACACATCACATGGTGCCGTATTAACCTACTCATACCCACTGGGAACAGACGATACTTCTCTGTCTGGCTCACCTTTGGCTGTAAACACCTGATCTACCTGCCCAGACAACTTGCACCCTAGAAAAGTCATAGCAATTATCCTCCTGCTAACGGCCTTGCGCTCCTGCCAGGGGAGCTCACGTCTCCTCCTCTACCCCCAGGCTCGCTGCCTGCCAGAGCGGGCAATGCAGGCTCTTGCCTGGTGCCCTGGAAAGGGAGAGCAGGAAAATTAATCTGGCTGTAGCTCGATGCTGGCAAGGACGAATCATCTTCTCTTTGGGAGCAACCAGCCACAAATTCTCTCTGTTTAGCCTGAAAAAGGTAGCACCTGCGAGTGCAGCTCCACTGGAAAAGGGCTCTCCACCTGGGTACCACACAGGTGGATCCAGCCCTTCCCTAGGCATTTCTCCACGGAAGAGGCTTATTTATGGTGCCTGTGATGCCCCAGCTGTGTGAACACAAACAATTCTCTCTTTCCAACATCACCATCGCACTGCCGGGACAGCCTCACTACCCAACCTTCCTCCACCACACTCCAGCCCTAACAGCTTTCACATCAAAGTCAAACAGACTCAAAGCAAATCGCAGTCCAAAGGAGTCAAATAAGGAGAAAATCACCCAGCCCAACTCTACGGTTGCTCTACTGCAACCGTATCTCACAGCAGAGGTTTGGCCAAGGCAGCTTGCGGAGAAAGCAAAGCAGACACATGGATTTCCTTGGAGGAAGGAGGAGAAGAACTAACCATTGGGTGGGAAAGCACCGGGGTTTCACCTCATCTGTTCCACTGCTGCCACTTCCAAGGTTTATTGGGTTGGTGGACATCCTGGGGACACACAGCGAAGGGTCGCGTGGATGCTCAGAGAGAGCTGCCTTCCCAAGCTCGGCAGTTTCCAGTCCTTCTTGCCCTACCTTGGCAACATAACCACCACACTCACCAGCTGCCTCTGTTCTGCTCCGAGTTCCATGATGTCAGAACTGGTAATCTTTCAGAGGACTCCAAGATATCACACCCCTGCCAAAAATCTCAATCTGGTTCCACTGAACAATTTTGCATTTTGCTCTGCAGCTTCCACGAGGTGGGGCCTGGGCTGGCTCCTCCGTGCTAGCGGGAGGCGGGTTGAGCAACACAGCCAGGACACTTCTGACAGTAAACATTTTAATAGTGTATTCATTCTTCTCTTTCTTTCTTCCTTCCTTTCCTCATTTCTTTCTCTTTTCTTCTTTCTCTTTCCTTCTTCCTTCCTTTCCTTTCTCCTTCCCTCTTCCTTCCTTTCTTTTCTCTTTCCTTCCTCCTTTCTCTTTCCTTTTTCCTTTCTTTTTCTTTATATTTCTTTCTCTCCTTTCTTTCTCTTTCCTTTTTCCTTTCTTTTTCTTTATATTTCTTTCTCTCCTTTCTTTCTCTTTCCTTTTTCCTTTCTTTTTCTTTATATTTCTTTCTCTTCTTTCTTTCTCTTTCCTTTTTCCTTTCTTTTTCTTTATATTTCTTTCTCTTCTTTCTTTCTCTTTCCTTCTTCCTTTCTTTTTCTTTATATTTCTTTCTCTTCTTTCTTTCTCTTTCCTTCTTCCTTTCTTTTTCTTTATATTTCTTTCTCTCCTTCTTTCTTTCTCTTTCCTTCTTCCTTTCTTTTTCTTTATATTTCTTTCTCTCCTTCTTTCTTTCTCTTTCCTTCTTCCTTTCTTTTTCTTTATATTTCTTTCTCTCCTTTTTTTCTTTGTCTCTTTCCCTCTTTCTCTCTCTCTCCTTCTTCTTTGTGTTTGGTCTAAATCCCCTGGGAAGAGGGAATTGCAGCATGTGTTCTATCTGACGGAAATAAACCGCTGTGTCTTGTTTGTGTCCATGAAGGCCAAGCGGAACAGCAGCAGCGCCTGGAGTGGCTCGAGATTAGATGGCGCTGCTTTCACAGGAGATAAGAAGATTGAGAGCTTAAATATAGCATCATCAGAAAAAGAACAAGCCCCACAGCTCTCTTCAAAACATATTTCCTGCTGTGCTTCCAGGGGACAGGAAATGTGCCGGAACAGGCGGTGATGATGAGCAGAGGAGCTGCTGCTCAGTCCGTCTCCTTTCCCACGCAGTCCACAGCCGTGGCCACATAGAATCATAGAATCACCAGGCTGGAAAAGACCCACCGGATCATCGAGTCCAACCATTCCTATCAAACACTAAACCATGTCCCTCAGTGCCTCATCCACCCGTCCCTTAAACCCCTCTAGGGAAGGTGACTCAACCCCCTCCCTGGGCAGCCTCTGCCAGTGCCCAATGAACCCTTCTGTGAAAATTTTTTTCCTAGTGTCAAGCCTGAACCTCCCCTGGTGGAGCTTGAGGCCATTCCCTCTCGTCCTGTCCCCTGTCACTTGGGAGAAGAGCCCAGCTCCCTCCTCTCCACAACCTCCTCTCAGGGAGTTGGAGAGAGCAATGAGGTCTCCCCTCAGCCTCCTCCAGGCTAAACACCCCCAGCTCTCTCAGCTGTTCCTCATCAGGCCTGTTCTCCAGCCCCCTCACCAGCTTCGTTGCTCTTCTCTGGACTTATCATCCTCACGCCCAGACACTCTCCCCCCCTTCACACAGCCCCCTGCCTTCCTCCAGCCCCACCGCCACCCCCAGCCCCACACACACTTTCATAGCCGCATTGCTGTCCCCCAGCCCCATTTCATAGAATCATAGAATCACCAGGTTGGAAGAGACCCACCGGATCATCGAGTCCAACCATTCCCATCAATCACTAACCCATGTCCCTCAGCACCTCGTCCATCCATCCCTTAATCCCCTCCAGGGAAGGGGACTCAACCCCCTCCCTGGGCAGCCTCGGACAGTGCCCAGTGACCCTTTCTGTGAAAAATTTTTTCCTAATGTCCAGCCTAAACCTCCCCTAGCGGAGCGTGAGGCCATTTCTACCCTCCAGCCCCACCGCCGCCCCCACAAACCATCCAGACCCTCCCCCCCGGCCCAGCCTCTCTCCGCCCCGCCCCGCGGCTCCTCCCGCCATGACGCGAGGGGCGGCTCCGAGGCGGCTCTTTGGCGGCTCCGAGGCGGCCCCGGGAGCGGCTCGGGGGCGGCGCAGCACGGTGGGGCCGGGGGGCGAGGTCGGTGGGGACGCTCCGGGGGCGGTGGGGCGGGAGGTGCGGGCTCGGGGGGCCCCGGTGAGTCTCGCCGTTGCGCCCGCAGGGTGAAGCCCTCGGCCGGTGCCGTCAGGAGGCCGCGGGCCCCCCCGGCGAGGAGGCTGGAGGCGGCATCCTCTCCTGCGACCCCGGGGATGCTCCCATCCCTCAGCGTGGCAGCGGCGTCCTCGCCCGCATCCCTGAGGATGCTCCCACCGCGGAGCGTGGCAGCAGCATCATCCCCTCCTGCATCCCTGAGGATGTGACTCGCCAAGCTCCGTTGGCTCCGGTGTGAAGCGCAGGTGGGAGAGTTCACGCCTGGGCCTGGGTGTCGGTGACCTCTTAGGCCTGAGCTCCAAGAGCTGCCCTGCGGCCTCGGGTCTGTTCTTGGGGGAAGCAAAACTCATCTAGAACCGCTCGGCTCACCCTGCCCGGCTGCGGAGCCAGCTCACCGCTGTGGAGACGCCGCTCGCACCTATTGAGATACTTTACGGACTCTCAACAAGCAGCTCGTGTGCGTGTTGTTCCTTCGCAAGATGAAACACATAGCAGCATCGCCGCTGGATGAGCTTTCGGAAGTCCTGGTTGGTTATTTAAGTGAGGCCGGGCTGCCTGTGGTGATTTTGGGGCATCCTGAGTGGCGCTTACGCTGAGCAGCAGCTCACGGTGCCAAGAGCCGTGTCCTTGGGGATGTTCTCCCTTCAACTCGACCTGGAGCGACCCGACGGAGCTGCTGGGAAGGAGCTCTTGTCTTTGGAGCTGCCCTTGAGCAGATAGATGACTGACAAAGTGATGAACGGCAGGGTGCCCCTGCCTGAAAAAGCCTTGTCGGAGGGCTACGCTCGGCTGCGGTACAGGGACACCTCCATGCTCATCTGGCAGCAGCAGCAGCAGAAACTGGAGTCGGCTCCCCCCAACACTTACCTGAGCCGGAGCCGGAGTATGTGGTACTCGCAGTACGGCAACGAAGCCATCCTGGTGCGGGATAAAAACAAGCTGGATGTCCCCAGGGACACGGGGCAATCCAAGTTTTGTGCTATTATGTAATTTCACGGGGTTGGCGTTAGAAACCCACACGGGGAAACAAACCAGACTTGCATCGAGCTGGCGGGGGACGGCTTCTCCCCAGCCTCACGACAGACCTGCGGCTACGGCAGCGCATACGGGATAGGTTAGAAAGGCTGTCTGAAGTTTATGTTTGTTTTTTGCTGTTGGTAGCGTCAGATTTTGCATGTTAATGAGTCCATGTAATGAAAACAGCCTCACTCAGGAGCTCAGGAGCCTGTGTTTGCTGCCTGGCATTTTGGCAGGGTCCATGCTGGACCATGTGTTGCTTCTAAGTGGCTTTTGTACCGTGAGAAACACCTGCTGCCGTTTGGGAACCATCCCCAGCAGGCACTTTTACTTGTTAGATCTAGCACGTTGCCAAAACTCAGCAAATGCTGGTGGGAGAGAGACGAGCACAGATCCGTTTCCATCGAGGCAAAGATTTTAGGAAGGTGATCTGCAAAACAACCCTGCCCTGTCTCCATTTAATTATTACCCTGGAAGCTGTCTCTTAGGTAATGAAGTGATTTATTGGGGATGAGAGGAGGCAAAGAATGTATTGAGGGTTTCATTTCAGCCTTCAAAACACCTGGCAGGCAAGGTGAGCTGTGGTTTCATCCTGTGCAAAGCTTGGTATCACAGAAATAACAGGCAGGGCATCGGGAGTCGGTGGAGCTGACTCCCTTCTCGCAGCTCCATCCCCAGCCCGTGCTTCAGGAGTGTGTCACCACGTCAACCAATTGAAAAGAAGCTCCGGTAAATACACACATCTCCTGCAAAGGGACATGAGGAAACTCCTACACCCCACATACCTCCCCCAGGGATCGGTTACAGAAGGAAACAGTCTAGTGAGGGTTGCTTAGCATAGCAGTTTTAATGCACGCATAGCTTGGAAGGGTTGATCTAATACGGGTTAGATAGTCGATTTGGTGCATGTACTTTAAAAGCTGGTTCTGGGAGTGTTTGTTTCAACTAACTGAAGGATTTTACGAGGGAAAAATACTGCAGTTGCACTTCTTGGGAACAGAGCCTGCTTTCAGGTTGTTTCCTAACTTGCTCAAGGCAACACCAAGCTGAGAAACCCAATGTGGCAAGCACCCCAAGTTTTATTAGAAACAAAGCAGTATTGCTTCCAGGGGTGCTAATTGCATGCCCAGGGTTCAGCACTGAAGTATAACATTGGGCTTAAGTCACGGACTCCCCTTACGTCCTGCCTGGGACATCCTCCTGCAGCCCTGTGTGCCGAATCCAGCAGCGCTTGGGCGCAGGCTTAACTTCAAGCATATCGGTATTTCACGTTGACTTCAGTATGGATTATTTACCTGCCTAAAATTAGGCACATTGATAACTTATATTTATCTAAAACCTCTTGTTGATTTGTCAAGCACTTTATTTTTTTTTTAATACAGCAATGAAGAATCTTCCCCACCTCCCTCACGCGGGTTAAATGCTACAACACACACACACTTGAGTTTGCTGAACTCAACGTGCTGAGCAGAACGTCTATTTTAACATGAGATTGTGGAGGTTTCACGTACTCAGCCCTGGTCCTTCACACATGTATGCACTGCAAACCCTAGGCAGCTCATTTTTTTTTAAACTACTATTTATGCATGTGTTGATGTTTGGTACCTTATGTGTGTGTGCTTATAAAACTAAACCTGCTGATGGACCTCCGCGCTTCGCAGACCTGTGCATTGCTCTGCTCACTCAAATGGTCCTCTTGGTCTTGCCAGGATTAGCTCTGGCTGGGAAATATTTTGGTGAATAGATGTTTTTCAGCTGGGGAAAAAGCACACAAGTTTCACAAAACCAGAGAGACTTGGAAAGCCCCTGGCAAAGGCAGCAGGGCTCCTTTACCAGTTGTGCTTTGAAGGTAAATCATTGTCTGGGATGTGAAACCTACCCAGGGCTCCAGTTCTTGGCCACGTGAGCCGGTGATTTTTGATGCCAACAGACAGGAGGCTGGTGTGAGGGATCCCCTGGAAACTGTAGGTGGGAGCAACCTGGAGTGGCAGGAGAGGCGAGTTCAGGGCCTTTTTAACAGCCTGGGGGAGCATGCGAACTCTGGGAGTTTAAGGAACAAAACCAGCTGTTCATTTCCTTTACTTTTCTTATAGAAAAAATAAATCCCACATAGATTATTATTTTTAATTTCAGTAAGAAAGTTAATTATTTTGGGTATAATCAGTCTCTTTTTCTTTATGTGGCTGGTAAACCAAAACTGAGTTACTTGAGGAATGTTAATTGGACTACACGAGAATAAAAACCTAAAGATGTGCATAAATTCTTCTGGGATTGAGGCTGACCCTGACAGTACAGGAAGAGGGGGACTCATTCTTCCATCTCGCCGTGACTGTGACTGTATTTTTTCCATATCTGTGTTGTGTCCCCATTAGTCACAGCAGGTTTGTGGAGTGGCTGCTACGAGCAAGCGCTTCCGTAAGCCAGTTGCGTAGTGTTGATGCACTTGTTTAAAATGCTGTTGTAGCCTCTTTGATAAAGTGCATTAAAATGATTTGAATGCATCATCGCAAGCAGCTGTTTTTCTTCTGCATGTTAATCACTTTGGCACATTGGAGGATTACAGCTATTATCACTCCCAATCCCCACCCAGGCAGACCAGGGAGAGCTCAGCAGCTTCTCCCAGCTGGGGTTACCTCGGTTACTGGTGGAGCTGGATAACCTCCCTCTCCAAGGTCACACCGCTACCTGAGAAGACTGGCAGGGGCTGGAGAACGCTTCTCCAGGTTCCCGAGCCCAAAAGCCCTTGTCAAGTCTTAGTGGTCCATCCAGGGATGAAAACACTCTCTGTATGTCACACACAGAAGAACCTTTTTTCCTAGAGGTATCGGCACAGCCAAATCTCAGCTGTGTTGTGCCTGGCCTCAGCCTCCTCCAAGTCTGTAACAGGCAGCACTGCTTGATTCACCCAGAAATAATTCTCTAGTAAATGCTAAAGAAGACATCCTCCTGGGAGGCAGCTACTTGAGAGAAGGGTTTTAGAGAACAGGCTGAACAACCATTTCTTTTAGAGGTATCACAGCCCAAACACACAGCAACGCTGATACAACAGCAAAGCAAAACGGGTTTGCTGAAACCTTAGAGAGATCCTGGCTTTTAAATCCAGTGAGCAGGAACAGTGTTAGAGAAAGATTAACCCTGGGGAAACCTGGCTGTTGTAACCCTTACCTTATAAATAACCCATCTGAGAAACCTAACAGCGAAGCCAACCTGAACCCTCTCCAGTGACCAAAATAGATTTTGGTCACTGTTCAGCAATGTCAAGACTGCTGTGAACGTGGACAACCCCTCTGCTCCCCACCCCTAACCATTCCCAAGAGTGTCTGCCTCGTCCTGGTCACCCTGCACTCGCTGAGCTGTGGAACCAGCACTGGCTGGAGGAGCAGGCGCTGCTGCCCGTGCTGGGGAGTCCTTCTGGCTCCTTCAATCAGCATTAAACCTGGGTGAGACATTCACCTCTCTTTCAGCTGAGCTTATTTCAATCAGACACGATTATCGCATAATCATAGAATGGGTTTGGGTTGAAAAGGGCCTTAAAGACCATCTAGTTCCAGGTCCCTGCCACTCCCTGCAACTCCCACTGGATCAAGGGCTCCAAGCCCCATCCAGCCTGGCCTTGGACACCTCCAGGGATGGGGCAGCCACCACTTCCCTAGGTAGCCTGGGCTAGTGCCTCACCACCCTCATCATGAAGAATTTCTTCCTCCTGTCTAATCTAAATCTTCCCCCTTCCAAGGTTTAGATTAGACATCAGGAAGAAAGTCTTTATGATATCTAAGACCCCTTCAGACTGTAGGTGTGTAGGAAGGGTCAAAGTGCTTCCTCGGCAGCCTGAGTGTCTTTCTTACCCACAGAAAGGTAGAGTTAAAGCATGTTTCAGGTACTGAACTGTTATTTGGACACCCCAGGCCAGGCTGGCAGTGCCCAGGCTTGGCCCCAGCTCTGCAGGCAGTTTGCCAACAGCAAAACAACTCCCAGATCATTTCAGTACTCACGGCGCTCTAGGACTCTTCATATATTTACGTTTGGCTCTTAGCAATGCTACTCAACTCACTGCTCCACCAAAGCCCTACAGGTTTTCAACTGGAGCAAGTGCAACACCTGCAAAAGGAGATGAGGGAAGGGAAGGGAAAGGGAGAGCAGAGGGGAAAACATGGGATCAAACTGCACACACAAAACAATTTTTCATTTTATTATGAAAACAGAACAAATGCCCCAGGACCAGGGTCCATGATCACCAGAACACCAAAGATTACTTTCTAACTCTTTTTTTTTTTTTTTAATTCTGTTGTGTTTGAGGCCAGCAATTTGCAATAAACAAGCTAAACTACTTACATTGACTCATTTCTTTTCAGTAACTGACATTTACAGGAATATACTAGAAATGGCACTAAAAAGTTTTAAGAAAAAGAGTTACGGTAAATTTGCATGCACATCATACAGAAAAGTAACAGGTTTTTTTTTAAATATTAAAAAAAAAAAAACGAAAACAAAAATACAACAACAAATCTCTCAGGACTGGTTATGCCGGTATCAGGGGTAAGTTCTAAGTGGCCTGTGTCAAATCCTAGCTGGTGTTTTTATTTTGTTTTTTTAAAAATGATATTTAAAAAGATATGCAAATACAATTTCTTTTTAAAAATGCATCTCATTGTTTTACAAGCAAGATAACGCTGCTAGTGTAAGGAATCCTCACCCGAAATTGATCTTCAACAATGCAGAGCCTGTTAGCCCTAGTGGTAACTGCTCACGTTTGAGAATACGTCTTTTGAAAATCCAGTACTAAAAAGGTTGTGGTTTTGCTTCGTCGTGCCCCGAGCCCTTCCCCCAGCTCCAACCCCAACTTTAAAAAAAAACGATTCCTTTCAAAACAAGGAAAAAATTAAAAAACTGGTCTACAAGTCCCCGAAACAAAGAACTAGATAGGTAACTGCAGTCTGCTTCTACCACATAGAGAACATGGAAAGAGACCTCACTGGGTAACTAATCTGTATATTTACACGCACACACGTGCTTGTGTATGTGTGTGAGCGGGCGCGCGCATCCGTTATACGCATGCTCACCAACAACAGTGACATAGTCCTGAAATATCAGTTCTACAGTTACAAACCCTGTCGATAGGAAAGTTTTAAAATCACATCGATACAAAAACTCAAAAGATTTCGTATAGACAACATTTGGTTAGCAGGAATCTGTCGTACGCAACAGACTCCGTCAGTGGATGGATCAGGGATGTGGATCTCCCTCTGGTCCCACCGAGCCTGCCTCTGGGGCTACGCCAAGAAACAGGCTGACTTTACAATCAGATAAAGTGTAATGAAGTTTTTAAAGGTGCAGTAATGCTGGTTGATTGATAACAGGTCAGGTCAGATATTCTTTCAGTCAAAACAGGAATTGCGCAGAAAAAACAGTTTCAATAAAACTATTTGTGTGTATGTGTACATAAGAAATCATACTGATTTCAGCAAAGTTTCCCCTGGAAAACAAAGTTAAACTTTGTCCGTTCAAGAAAAATTCTACCATAAAAATTTCAATCTTTTTTTATTAAGTTTAAAAATGTTATTTCAAATGTACTACGTTTGATCACTTTAAAGTTATTGCATGACATCTGTACTGTCGTGTCATGCAATACAAACTCAGTTAAATAAATGCTCTACTGTTTCAGTTTCCAACTCGTTAAGGGCTGCTGCTACTTACTATGGACTGAAAACATCTCTTCTTTCCCGGAGACGCTTGGATCTGGAGATACAAGAGGCACCACTACTGACTTGTCAGGAGATAATGAGCACTACAAACAATGTAAAAACGAAAAAGTGTAAGAACAACAGTTTGAAATGAAGAGTCACCAATTCCTTTCCCGAAATGAAGGTCAGACCAAAAATGGATTTCTCCTGTGAGCTGCTATTTCATAAGGAACACCTTACTTTCCATGAAAACAACAAAGTTTCCCACCGCAGCTGGGTATATCAAAAAAATGCAGGTAGTTCTTCAAATTCCTTGGTGGTTTTGGTTGCTTGTTTTCCTTGAAAATCCTCACGCTAGGACAGGTTTGCCAACTAGAACAGGGATCCTCCTCCAGCACTGCAGACAGGCCAGGTCCTTTCCATCACTCCACGCTTGGTCCCAACCCCTTGGTTCTAACCTTTCCACCAATTCCAGCAGGACAGATCTACGCGTCCTAGAGGAACATCTGCACTCTCGCTGTGGTCAGCGGGTTGTCTCTGATGTCCAAGGATGCTGGGATGCTGCAGAGCCAGGTCCCTGGGCTTTGGGTGGTGGTGATGCTGGTGAGAGCGGCTGCCGCGTAGGCTGCTGTTGCCTCCAACAAAGCACCTTTTGTCCAGAGCGACCACCACATTACATCAACAACATAGCTCAGGTCAATGCACAGAGGAAAAGGTTTCAAGGAGGGAAAAACTCAGAGCTTGCTTATCCAAGTTGTCATGGTAAATAATTAGTTGCAATTATTTTAATTAACACACTAGTTGGTTTTGATAATGCAAGTCTCAGACAATAGAAGAAACACAGATGAAACCCAACTCTATTAAAATAATAATAAAAAAAAATTCCCTAAGCTCTTAATTAGGTGTATATTACATTTCCTCATAGTAAATTCTGAAAATATATTACTAAGTATCTGTCTACAGGAAGGTTTTTTTAAAGGCAGAAATTCAAAAAAATATAGAAACTACAACTAACTCCATTGTCAATGGAAAAGAAAAATCATTCATTTCAGTAAGAATCTGAATATCCTAGTTCATCTGCTTTCCAATACTAAGGGAAACTACCTGCAAAGCCTTGAGAGCCTCCTGCCAAGAGGCCAAGCACCCTGGTGACTGCAGAATGAGCCGAAGATGCCCAGCAACTTACAGGGGGGACTCGATGCCTTGGAGCAAAACGGCATCGCACTCAGCCCTTACCAAAAACATGAGAATTTTGTTCTACCGAGTGTGGCGAGCGCGTTACTGCCACTGCACAGATCAGACACGAACAGACACACATAAGAACCCTCAGAAACGCTGGTCTTTTAAAGACAGCTCTTTAAAGACAGATGTGAAAGGGTCTGGCTATAAAACCTCAGCTGAAGGGCAGCGAGTGATGGAGAGCTGAGTGCGGATGCAGTTACAAGTGCAAAGCGTGGAGTGCTAATAACAGGCTGGCCCTGCGCTTCCCCGGCTTTCCAGCACTGGGACATCACCCATCCCAGCACATCATCTCCTGTCCCAGCTCTTGGAGGCTGAGCGTGCAATGGAAATCGTGTGCTGGGGCTGAGGAGCCTTCCAGGGCCACTCACCTACGTGAAAAATAAAAGCCGGTGCAATGTGCATCGTGGGGCCTCTGGCAAAGAACTATTAGAGACCACAGCAGGGTGAATTTTAGGGCTGCCCCATAGCAGAGAGGCAGCCTTAGGGGCTGGTGCTGGGAGAGGGAAAGGCATAACTTTCTGTTAAACTCTGTATACTTTTTCTTTACAATAAAAAGTTAAGAATTTACAATAAATTTCTGCCCCTCAGATTACAAATTTTATATAATAATAAAACTGGTGTTTTCCTAAAATCAGATTATAAAAGAAAGAAAAAGCACTGCTCTAGAGAAAAAAAAAATAGAGAGGGGAAATACTACAGATAAAATAACAACGTGCGCTGCACCAAGAAGCTGTATCTAACTGAACGTCTCCAAGATCTGTACAAAACAGGAAAAAAGGGCGCTGGGACAAAAAGGTAAAGAAGAGAGAAAATAAAACCAAAACTGAACACACCAAACATGACAGAGCACCAGACACACAAGAGACTGGACTGTACCACCTGTAGGTATAAAGTCCATTGTATTTAAATAAAGTCTCAGGTATTTATTTGCTTTTTTTTTGTTGTTATTTTTTAAAATCTGGTTCAAACCACATTAAAAATCTGCAAAAGGCAGCTTTGCTTTTGTTCTTTTTTCAGTAAGTTTTAAATGACCAATGCTGTTTAATAAATAAAGTACTTCTATATACAGGAATTAGGGACATTGAAAACAGGGTATTGCAGCAGTGCAGGTCAAAACCAGCTGGACTCAAAAAATTGCAAGTGTTAAAAAAAATTTCTTTTTTTTTTTCCTCCCTCTCCTCTTTTTTTCCTTTTTATCAAGGTAATTGTTTTAGCGTTTGGAAACCTGCACCCTGCGTGTCACAGAAGTAGCGTTCCCTTCCTAAAAGCTCACTAGTGATCTGATAAAAAGAGGAAAAAAACAAACCCCAAACACACACAACATCCCTCCCCAATTTCCCTGCCAGCTCAGCCTCAGCTGGAGCTCAAGTGCCTCTTTATTTTAAGCCCAGACTGAGGTGCTCATCATGGAGAAAGTACTTAAGCATGTGTCTAATAGCAGGCACATGACTTGCCTTGGTCACCCTGCAGGGATCACTTTGGGGTGCAGCTGAGAACTTACAGCCAAAACCTGGTTTCAATTAAATCAAAACTTTCATAGAGAGCATCCTTTTCCTGGAAATTATCAATTCAATGTTAAAAATAACATTCCCAAGAAACTTGTACTCCTTTCTTCCCAACGTATTCTCCACAAAAAACCGAAAATTTTGAGTGAAAATAAAACAAGAAATGAAACCACTTCTGTTGTTCATGTGCTTAAAGTTAAATTCATGCTTAAACACCTTCCAGAACAGCTGCCTATGCCTCTACCAAGATTAAAAAAAAAAAAAAGCATGTTAGCAATCCACAGTACATGAGAATTTTTTTTGGTGTTTTTGGGTTTTTTTTATGTAAAAGATGATAGCATCTGACATTTTCATCACACCGTAGACTTCGAGATTAAGAATACTAGTGCTAAAAACAAATACACCAACTAGTTCAAAAGCTAACATCTTTCAGGTACAGTACCATTTTACAGAGATTTCTTTTAAAAAAAGACTTTTTAACTTGTGTGAGCCAGGCAGGCTTATTAAAAGAGAACATTCTGGGGAGAGGGAAGGGGCAAGAGGGAAATGTACTACAAACCTTGCAGAACTTTCTATTTATCTCCTGTTAAGAGTTCAAAGTTCTTGCATTTTCAACCAACCTTCTTCGGTTAAAATGTATTTTTAGAGACTTTATGCAAAGGGAACTATTTGTCATAAAGTCTAGTCACACACACGCACACACGCAAAGATCTCTGACCTATTAAAAGAGCGCCCCCTCAAAAACAATGGAAGATACCTTTTATAACACTGAATTTAAAAAAAAAATTAATAAAAAAGTCAGAGAAAGAGAGGGGAAAAAAAAATCTGACCACCATGAAACAAGAGCAGTATATTAAAGAGAGAAAGGAACACTGCAGAGCATCGGTGAGGGTCATGTCCGTTTTGTGGTTTGTGTGTAAGTGTCCATAACTCATTCTGAATCGCTGCTGTCCGAGCTGGAGCCGCTGGAGCTGCTGCTCCCAGACTCTGAGGAGCTGCTGCTGCTGAGCCGGGAAGGGCCTCCGGAGGGAGCGGAGCCAGATTTCTCTGCAGGGAAGAAGGCAGCGATGTGGTTACTTGCAAGGAACTGAACTAGAGAAGGCTTGCCCACAGCCTTCATCCTCCGTGGCTTCATTCACAGCTTTGTTTTGCCTGGGCACCTTATTTACCCACAGCAGTTGCTTGCTGCAACAAGGCTTGTCACACCAGTGGATGGCAAGGTTTCTCCGGCACAGGAGCCCTACAGGCAGGCAATGTCCTCCATGCCCTATGGTGCTCACAGCAAGACACACAAAGCATTTGGAAAGCTCTGTTCACAGCCCTGCATGCTTCAGTGCAGCCTGTGAACCCAAGAAAACCCTGCCTGACTTGTGTGAAGCTGGAAGAAGCTTAGTTTGTACTGGAAGGAATGTCTTGTATTATTTTTCACGCTATTGCACTACAGGGGAGCTCAGCTTTTTTAAATCCCAAATAGATAAAAGCCATCCACTGGAACAGGCTACCGAGGGAGGTGGTTGAGTCACCTTCCCTGGAGGTGTTTAAGGCACGGGTGGACGAGGTGCTAAGGGACATGGTT
The DNA here is from genome assembly GCF_032191515.1 of Phaenicophaeus curvirostris. Classification (NCBI taxonomy): domain Eukaryota; kingdom Metazoa; phylum Chordata; class Aves; order Cuculiformes; family Cuculidae; genus Phaenicophaeus; species Phaenicophaeus curvirostris. Next base: position 9,412,779 of record NC_091411.1, read on the forward strand.
TAGTGTTTGATAGGAATGGTTGGACTCGATGATCCAGTGGGTCTCTTCCAACCTGGTTATTCTATGATTCTATGGATTCTCTGCACTACCAGTCTGTACGGACAGTCCTGCACAAGCTAAGAGAGGAGAAGATCCTCCTCCCTCTGAAAGATGACTCCAAGACACCTCACTTACCACCCAGGAGGGCTTCCACCTAGACAGGGACTAAAGCAGCCCCCCCATAGTAGCTCAGTGCCCAACAATGTCACAGAATCATAGAATCACTAGGTTGGAAAAGACCTCTAGGATCACTGAGTCCAACCAGCCCTTTCTGCCACTAAACCACATCCCTGAGCACCTCGTCTGCCCATCTTTTAAACCCCTCCAGGTGTCCTGACACTATGGACCAACTGCAGTAATTGCCACAGAGATGAACCCAAGGCAGGAGTTTTGCCTGAGTGAGGAGGTCCATCTACATATGCTTTTCAAGCATTTAGCACACTAAAACCAAAGCCATTACCTTTCTTTGCAGGTTTCTTGTTGTTGTTTAGCTGCCCACTGACGTCCTGTAATCGTTTTTCTAGTTCTTTCTTCTTTTCCTGAGCTAACTCTTCTTTTGACTTTGCTGCTTGTTTTTTGCCACTTGCAGCTGTGGAGGAGGAACGTACAATTTCTGAAACTGTAGGGTTGTAGGTGAAAGAAAAGCGGACATCATTATTTTACAGGGCATGTAAATCTGTGCAACGTTGCTAATTAGAAGTGGCCACACAGCAACTACACATCCCAGATAGAGGACAGCACATGAGGTTGTCCAAATCATCCAATCACCATCATCCTGTAACATGCCCTTCTTTTAAGAGAGACCTTCTGGAAAGCATTTCAGAAGATAGAAATATCCATGTAATAACCTTGTAGTTACAGGTTACTTACCAGCCAGTTTTATGGTCAATAGCTACACATTTGTAATTACAGAATTGTTACACTGGTTTTCTGCCCTGTAAAATAAAGTGTCCCATTAAAGGTTGTCAGAACCAAGCACCTGCCATCATAACTTAAGATACCTCACACAAGAATCTACTGTGGTTTGTGTTGCTTTAAATACTGAAAAAAAATCCAAAAAACTAAAACAGCAATAACAAATTAAAAAACACCTGAGGCAAAGGCTGGCAGACAACAAGAGCTGCATCAGTTAGGATGGAAACAGTGGTAATCGCCAGCTGAATTCACACTTGTGAGCAGAAGAAATATCCCTCCAAAGAAGGAGTAATGAACACTGCTGTGGGCCAATATCAGAAGCACATGACAAGGGCCAGAGATATTTTGCCTGATCCAGCAAGGAAACAACTTACATTTCTGTGTGCTGTTTTAAAGCAATGATTTAAAAATAAATAAATAAAATAAATCTGGAAAGCAGGGATTCTAAGAGGGTGCATCCCTGAGAGCTAAGCACTGCAAGACAAGGAGGTTAGTTGTGTTACTCTACACTTTGGTTCGAGAACAAAAGGATGCTTCCTGTTCCCAACCACTCTGGAAACACTTCTCCTGAGCTATTCCAACAATGAAGGCCTTGGGGAAACAAAAAAAATCAAAGCAGTGTATTAAAAGGCAAAAAGGAAGTCATAGTCTGAGCTTTGCTTAGGCCTACTTCAAAGTCCTGTGGTGAGGAAATGCAGGTGCTCTGTGAGAGCTCTAAGTAGCTATTCTGTTGTACTCTTAACAGGACAACACCCTCTTAACTGAGAAAGAGAGAGAGCGAGCCAGGATCACTTCAGGTAAGCGATCCTACTGCTATTCAGCTGAAGCTAAGCTCCCAAGGGGCCACGACAATTCACTCTGTGTGGACGAGGCACAGTGAAAAGTCTGTCCTATACTGCACTGTAAACTCAGCATCACATTAACATTAATCCTCTGATCTGATAAAGACTGAGGATAACATGGGTGATCAGGCACCTAGGAAGAGAAGTTTTGGGGTGAATGTTTAACTCTGACACTTACACCCAGAATCCATAGGTTGCCCAGGTGACTTTGTGCAAGTTATTTATTACCTTGGTGTACTGGATCCCAACCATGCTTTTTGTCTCCTTCCTAATTAGATGCTAAACTATTCGGGATAAGAAACTGATCCTTCCAGATGCATGCACATAACACCTAACACAACGAGACTGAAACCTTTATAGTGCCTTAGAGATTCTAGGTAAGTATCACACAGGTCTTGTCAAGGAACACAATAGTCCTCCAGGTCTCCACGGAATGACATCTTGGGAAGAAAGAGCAAAAAAAGTAGAAAGTTCCTGTACATTTTCTTGAGAGAAAAGAACCTGTAAAAATCCCTATCATCACATACCCAACAGGTGGATAAGAGAATCCCAGCACACATGCCCTGACTCCAAAGCTGAGCCCAAGAGCTGGTGGGGGAACACATGCCCCAGGAGGTAACTTACAAAATGGTTTCCTTTGTTTTTTCTGTAAACAAGATTTCACGTATCTCTCCAGTTCTCGTAAAGTTGTGGGCTTCAATGTTTCAAAATCTATTTCTATCTCATCAGGATTGGAGTCTCTGAGGGAAGGTTCCCGTGACTGGATGATGTGCACCACCCTGCCTAGCTTCTCCCCAGGCAGGCGGTTGATGTCCAAGCTGAGCTGTCGTTTCTCATCGTAGGTCATGGGTAGGCCCTCCTCCTCCTCGTCTGAATCGTAGCTTGCAGATGCCTGTTTGCCTCCTTTCTTGGGCTGCCTGGTGAGGGTGGCAAGCATGGAAACATTCATGGTTATGAGCAAGGAACTCTTTCCGCCCCCCTTGTAACAAACATCCCAATGCTCTTGGCTTTGAGCCTCTAGCCAGATGGCTTGAACAGCACCACAACTTCTGAAAAAGTTCAGAAATCTGAGATCAGCTGCTCTGCTCCCATTATCTCTTAGCCCTGTAAGGCATGACAGCAAGCCCATGCAGCAACAGGGGGGCAGCACTAAAATGGCACATTCTCCCTTGGCTGTACAAAAGGCAAAAAGCAAAATCTTATCAGAGAGCAATCAGGCAGGGATTCTTCAAGAGCTGGACAGTGCAAATATGATGGTTTCACTGCCAGTCCTAACTTAAAGACTCCCTGGAGTTGTCTGGCAATGGGGACGCTATTCAACAGTGAATTAACTGCTCTGACAACTGAGTTTCACCAGGAATTCAACAGGGACAGGAAGGACAGAACAGTGCTGGAAGCTCTTGGCAACTGGGAGAAGGCAGGCTCTTACCTATTAGCTGTGGTTGTGCTGTTTGCTTTCTTAGCTGGGGCTTTCTTCTGCTGGGTTTGTTTTGGTGGCTGGGCTGCCTTGGGTTTCTTCTCCTCCTCAGATTTTACTTTGTGCTTTTCTTTTTCCTTCTCTTTATCTTTCTTTTTCTTCTCCTTTTCCTTCTTCTCTTTTTTTTTCTTTGGTTTGTTCACTGGCGCTTGCGACAATGCAGCCAGCTGCTCATGGACAGCCTTTAGCTGGGGAGAACAGTGTGAAAAATTAATCAAGGCAAGAAAACTGATGACTCCACGTACCTTTCCTCTACGTCCCAATGTGTTAAATGCATGCTAAAGTCAGTGATGAGTCTAGTGATTGAACTCAGGAGACTTTGCTTCATTAAAAACTCTTTAAAAACTGTAATGCAAGTACGCACAAGGTGCCTCAAATGAAAACATCATTCTTGTTTTATAGGGGCAAATGAAAATTGAGCTTAATAGCTCCATCTAGAGTGCTGACAACTTGGCTTCTGGAATCCGAAGTTCACTTCTCAGCTCACCTACTAGCTTGCTTTGAGACACCAGATAAGCTATCTTAATGCTTTGCTGTATTATGGTAGCACATGTAACCACCGTAGCACCTGGCATTGTGTATTTTCCATAATAAGAAAGGCCACAGCTTAAGCGTTCACAGTCACAACAGCTAAAACAGCTCTCTTCTACTGATGGAGTGCAGGGGGACAATATCCTCAAGGAAGCACATGATAGATTTTGTTATGCTTTTATATAAATAGAGCTCTTATATAAAATAGGTTTCTGCTCTTCCCACGTCCTCAGGATTGTGTGCACCTTCATTCACACTCCAAGATTCCAGAAGGAAGCAGAGAGCATCAGCGCTGCACGTCAAATATGCTGTTATTTCACAGCTGAGCATTCTTCCCCTTTAGCTGGCAGAAGGAGAGACTGCTTTGCTGCATCCCGATCTAGATAGGATTTTTAAGAATAAAATTAAACCCTTTCTCCTGCTATGCCTGTTTTACTGCATGGACACACAGCTTGGCCGTTGCAATACCTGCTCCTGGAGCTCTGCCAGCCGAGTCGCTCGCTCTTCTTCTGAGTCGGAGCTATCTGAGTCGGAAGAGCTCTCCTCACTGCTGTGACTGCTTTCTGTGCTTTTGCTCACCACTGGTGCTGTTGGTGGAGGTGGCGGTGGGGCCTCTGCAGGCTCATCAGGCATCTTTGCGAACCTCATCTCAAAGACGTCCTGCAAAAAGAGGTGAAAAAGTGGTGAGAAAAGGAGCCTTAGCAACCAAGACCACATTTTTGCCTTTTAAACACATCAGACACTCCATCATGAGTCAGGGTCTTACTGCTCTACCAAGGGTGCTGTACAAGTAAATAATAATGTATAGGTGGGCATACGCAGTCTATAAGCCCAAGAAAATTCTCCCATTACTTTATAGAGCAACTATTATAATGTATTAGGAGCAGAACGTGACACTGGGCCATGCTGTGTGAAGAGCACAACAATTCTGCAGCAAAGAACATTGCTCTTTCCAAGGACTGGAGGAACTGGGTAGATGAGGTGCTCAGGGACATGGTTTAGGGGCAGAAAGGAACGGTTGGACTCAATAATCCAAGAGGTCTTTTCCAACCTGGTAATTCTATGAATCACCTTGAGTCCCTTGTTGGTGCTAAGAGCAGATGGGTGCTTGGGTCTCTGAATCAACACCTTGTAGCTGAACTAAACATACTCTGGAAGATGCATTTGCTAACGGCTTTACCTGGAGCTTCCTGGCCATTGCTACCACTTCGTGGTCTGGAGGATTGTACTTGTAACAATTAGAGAACATTAACCGAATATCAGCTGCAAAACCTTGTGCGTCCTGGTATTCCCGACTGTCCATTTTTTTCTGCAAACAAGCCAAAGGGAAAGGGGAGAAAAAGCCATAAGCAAAAGGCATTTGTAGCAACTGCAAAGAGGACACGTGCACCTTGGGAGACAGCTCAGAACAGCCTCAAAACCCGCATCGGTCTATTAGTTTTATCTGGCTTATTGGTTCCTAAATAATATTCACAAAAAGTTTCAGCTTTTTAAAAGAAGCAAGCCCCATCCAACCTGGTCTTGAACACCCCCAGGAATGGGGTAGCCATGATTTCTCAGGGCAACCTGGGCCAGGGCCTCCCCACCCTTACAGCAAAAATTTCTTCCTCAAATCTCATCTCAATCTCCCCTCTTTCGGCTTAAACCCATTCCCCTCAGCCTATCCCTGCACTCCCTGACAAAGAGCCTCTCTCCAGCTTTCCTGCAGGCTCCTTTTAAGTAGTAGAAGAAAAAACTGAATAGGTTTTATGCATATACTACTACTACCTATAAAAATCTTAGCTCCAGTTACTCCTACCAAAAGGAAAGAGAAGCAAACACTAGATTTCATTTACATTTAAAAGACCTGGGTTTAAAGAAATTCTTTATTTGCCAAGGGCTTGCAGGCTTCTCTTTTCTATGTTCCGTGCACCTGTATCCTCCCGTGAAGGGAAGGGACCGACCGGCAGACAGGCTGCAAACGTGGTCCAGGAAGGCATCTCCACCTGAGCAGAAAGCAGGGCTGCTTAGGGTCTGTAACCCACAACAGAAGCCTTAACACAAGCAAAATTCCTCTTTGTTCAGTGGAAGCTGTAGATATTTCCCAGCTACACGTTAGACCTTGTACTTGGAACACTGCCGCGACTCCTCAAACTGCTTTGATTCTGAATAGGGCAAAATTTCACCTCCAGGGAGGCAGCTCCGGAGGGACACGCATGCAGGGTGGTGACATTGCTGAGGCCTTACTCCTTGCTGTGCTGCAGCCAGACATCTGTCAAACTTTTGTCATGAAACCTCATTCTCTTGGTGAATAAACCGGGAGAAAAGCCCCTGAGCCACAGCACAAGAGAAGGGGCAATAGGTTTGTGCTTCTCCTGTTTGAAGGAGAGCTGGTCTTGTTTGAAAAGCATCTTAGGCCAATTCCAAAGCAAAACGTACGCTCAAACGAAAGGGCCCACTTGTTTTAAAGTATGTCTTGCTGCATGAAAGGCCTTTTTGATGCTCTTACATTTGTTTGGCACACTCAATGGCTGATTACTGCCTATGAAGTATGTTCCAGCATCTGAGGCTTTGCAAATCCTCTTGCATAGCAAGGACTGTTGCTTGTTCACCACTGAGTAAACCAAGTGCACGGACATCTACATTGCAACTCCTGTGACCCAGCAGCCTGAGGGCAGAGCGAGTGAAGAGGTGCTGCAGGATCCCCCCGGCTCCAACATGGGCACAGCACGCTGCCTCCCCATACCAAAGCTCCACAGTGCCAGAGAGGGGGACATGAATGCACTGCAAGTGGGACAGGGCAGTGGAAGCACAGGGATGCTACAGCTTCATAACAAGTGTTTCACCTGCTACGGGGAATTAGGGCTGGTGACTCTTAGTTTTTAAAGCATAACCCATTCCCCTGCCTCCCTCTCCCCCCATGCTTTCATCCTTCCCGCTCTCTCCTCCAGCAGTTCTGCTCTTCCCTCTTCTGGGATGACTACCAGAGAACTGAGGTGGAAATGAGCAGCTCCTGCCCCTTCGGCTCTTCCCAGTCTCAGTCCTAGCTCCAGCACTCCAGCACACCCCTCCTCTGCTCCTGGCTGTAACAAGCTCAAATACAGCCCCTTCACCTCTCACCTGTCCCCGGCACAGTCACAACCGCCAACCTGCCTCCTCTGCTACGCACACAGAGAAAACAATCTCTGAATCCTTCAGAAGCACAACTCTCCTGGGAGCACAGCCTGAAAAAAAACTTCTCCTGGACATAAAGGATATTCTCCAAAGAAAATCAAACCTCATATAACCAGAGAATCAAAGTGACAAGCAACCAGGTACCAGAGAATCTATTACAGCTGCAGGAATGCTTAGGTTTTACTTTCTCACATAATTCCTTCAAGATTAGTTTGAAGACCATTAGTTGCACTGCTTTACTACAGCTATTGTCACTTGTGCAGAACTAAATCTAAAACCTTTCAGAGCCACAGAGAAAACTCTGACACCGGAGAATTCCTGCAAATGGCAGGTTTCTGTCCCATGAAGTTAATTTATTATAGACTGCATCTCAGAGCAGTCACACTGTAATCTACAGGCCAAGGGTAATGATAATAAAACACTCCATAAAAAGACAATACCAGACAGCACTTCAAACAAGTTTATTAAGAAAAACACTACCACATGTAAAGACAAATCCAGAGTCTTTATCTACAAAAGACTCCATGGGGTCTGCCACTAACTTATCTCTCGATTTCTGTCCTACCCTAGTAAGGTATCAAGGGACACCGTCATCTGCATTTGCACAAAAAAATGCAGTCAGAGGTGTATATTCTTCAAAAGAATCAAGGTGGGATCTGAACAGATTCAAGTGTGAAGAGGTCACCAACCCAAGAAATGACAGGTTTTCCCCCTAGAATTTGCAGAATGCAGCACAGAATCCCTTGCGATAAGAAGCCACCTAACCACATCTGGAGATGCCAGCTTTGAGAGAGCCAAGGATTTCACTTTCTCCATCTCTAATCTTATTGCATTCAACCAGGACTTGATCTACCAGGCTGCAGCTATCTCTGGAGAAACCCACAGCATCCCTAGGAAGTCAAAGAAATGCGACCGGGCTGTGAATAGGCCTGTAAGGACCACAAGGTCCTTACAAAAGGTTTACCAGCAGTCCCACCCACTGCAGTCAGTACAGTAACAACGACTTCATCTAGGATGTGATCATCTAAAGACTAGCAGAGAAAAGGTTACCAATAACATCTGACCACTCTAATGTGATAACAAAAAGAATAGTTGCACTTAGCAAGACATGCTTCTTCCCATTTCAGTCATTTCTGCGAACCAGACATACTTTACAATTCCTTCAAATCTGCTGGCCAGTTTATAAACTCTTAGAACAGATTTTGGCACATAGCCTAGGATAAGCATGGGAAATGTAACTGCATGCCCAGTAAATAGAACATAATATATGATATTACTGATGTCACCTAAGTACTGCACCTCTGATCTGACTTAAAGAATATCAAAAGCCCCATCTGCAACCTCTTGCTGCTCTCTGGCATCAGAGGAGCAAGGCCAGACCCACTGAGCTGAGAAGGAGATGACTCCTGGAAGGGAACAGATCAGAGTGCTGAAGCTATTTGTCAAGGAACATGAAAGGAATCACAAATACAGCTGCTCTTTTGCCACTTGGGCATTTAAACAACCCCAGGCGTTGCCTCAGATGGCAGCAAAACACTTCTGGCACGCTACTGAAAGCCAGCAGAAATACCTTAACTTCCTGCAGATGGAAGAAAGTCTCACCTCCATCAACACCGATTCCAACGGCCGGCTGACAAGCAGAAGATGAGAACTAGAAAAAAACACAACTTTGCTCCAGAGATATTTAGGAGGGATTCAGAGAAACATTCCAGTCTGGTGAAGTCTCCCCAGTCTGGAAAAAATACCTTTAATACTGGACCATACTAAGCTAACCTCTTGAAGAGCCAAGCATGAACCACACAAGCATCACAGTATTTCCTCCCCTCCCTGAGTACCAGGCAATCATCACATGCCAGTTGGAATTGCTCAGTGTAAGCCTATCTGGACTATAAATCATGCCAGCAAGTAGGCACACTGCAACTTCTGGAAGTAGGATACTATCAATCAAATCCTATGAAATACACCACCTCTTCTTCTCAGAGAACAACACAATCCCAAGAACATGTTTAAACAACTGAGCTATCCACAAAAAGGAGACGATTCCATTGTACAGTCTGCTTTGCAGGGCAGAAAAAAAAGATGTCCCAAGTTACAGGGGAAAAAAAGGAGAGGGAAGGAAACAAAATATAAAAATACCCAGACGATATGCAAACAGGTTCAGTTTTCAACCCTTGTCCCTTCCCCCTCCCCCAGAAGGAGCCAGTCCTCTGCAACCAGAGGGCTGTGACACCCTGCAAAAGAGGTGGTAAATGCGGACGTACTTTAACAGTACTGAGATCCATGGGGTGTTTGATAATATCATGATAGTCATGTAATTCCAAGGCCTCCGCATCAACAGGCTTGTAAAAGGGCCATGCATAGGCTGCATGCTTCTTCGAGAGCATTTCCTTGAGGATGCTGTCACAGTACTTGAGGTGCTCAGAGAGTTTGCCCTTCTTCCCTGCATGCTGGGGGACCTCTCCATCTTCAAGGTCTTTCTTTGGTGGTTTGATGGGCCGGCCACCGCTCTCCCGTCGAGCGATGATTTTGGCCTGCTTGGGGTCCGAGAGGGGTGTGGGTGACTCGCTTCGGCTGGCAGTGATCGCAGAGGTGGTGGGGGTCGTTGTATCTGCTTTCCGCTTCACTCCCTTTTTCTGTAACAGCAGATGGATAGGCCTCATGAGTATGTGCCCAGCTCTCGTGTTATACTAGCAGAAACCTATCACAATTCATCTTTATATTTGAGATCTGCCTGTCCCCTGACAGAGAATACAATTACTTCACTGGGATAAATGGGACTTGTGACTAGAGGCTTCAACACACAATTCAGTGACCACAACATGATGCATTACTACATGTCATCTGAGCCACAGTAACCAGTCATCTGCACATCTCCAACCCAACCCCAAACACGATGCAAAATGTGTTAGCTCTATGTATTTCACTGAGATTTAAACTAAGGACTCTTACCTCAGGTTTGCCAAGGGAAAGGAGTGCGCCCAGTCGATTACTGCAGCTCAGCTGATGCATCGTGACTTAGTAAGTGTCAGTAACTTAACCACATGTCTGAGGCCCCAGTGGCAGGATCAGGCTATAAGTTCTGAACCAAAGCATATTAATCACCAATGACCCATGAGTCCTCACTCCCTTGTATTTAGTGAGTGTGCTAAGGTAGATGGCTTGTTATGGACAAGAACAAGAATTTAATGGGTTTTGCCTTAAGCAAATAAAACCTCTCTCACGTACATTCAAGTTGTGACTGTCCAGTCAGCTCTCTTGTGCTCCTATGAAGTATTTATCTCTGGAGAGAGAGAGGAGGCAGGGAGAGGAAAGTTCCTTAGGGAAATCTTAAGTAAATCCCAAGCAGAATTAATTTTGCAGTGTGTATTTGGCAAATTTGCTTCTGGCTCCATCCTTGAGTTTTAAAATTAAATTGATTCTCAGAAGCAAGTTATTTGGACAGAAATCAAAGTATAAGACAGGTTTCTGAGGAGGACACCTTATCTGCAAGCAGATCTGACTTAGAATTCCTCTAGTAATTCCCAGACTACAGGGATAAGCAAGCAAAACAATTCTGTGGCTCTGCTGGCCCATGCAACCTCACATCAGAGAACACTAATACTGCTGCAGTTAATTTCCAAGTTAAGGGGAAAAAAGGCTTTCTCTGCAGTATGCTTTCGCCATTTTTTAATCAGTACACAGCTTGCTAGGAACATTCCAATTATTTAGAGCAGCGTTTTCATTTACCCATGAATTAACACAATAAACAGCAAAACACCAATGGCAACTCCCAGAAAATTCCTAAGGAAGACATAACTAATGCACCCAAAACCTGCAGGCAACATTAGTCTCCTCCAACTGGAGTGACAGGCTTGTCTTGAACTGGTTTATGGTGGAGAGGAACATTCCTAGTGCTGGAGTCTATAAATCTTAAAGGCATAGTCCCAGTGAAATCAAGGGGTCGGTTACAGGGGAAAGAGGTGCTTTGGGTGCAAAATGTGGGAATCTCCATGGTTCACAGAGCATCAGCACTGGCTAAAGCTATGGACAGAGCCTGTAATTGAGTTGGAGCAATTACAGTTGACACCATCTTAGCCAGGGTGCGGTAAAATTGGCAAAACTTTTCTCAGCCCTCTCAAACTTTACAACAAGCACTTGTCTGAGCACACCCCAAAGGGACAACGATGGCCAGAGAGGCAAGGAGTTAAATGCGAAGAGAAGGAATGAACATAACCAGCAGTGAGAGGATGAAAATAAAGCACTGCTTAGCAATATTGCCTTCTGAAGAGGAAGGGGTCGAGTTCTCCATTTACCTTGACTACCGGAGGCGTAGGAGGCACCACGGGCATTATCGGAGCGGCAGGCGGAGGGGGAGCAGCGGCGGGAGGGGCAGTGACAGGCGGGACATTAGCAGTGATGGTTGGCACAGGGGTGGCAGCAATGACGGGCGTCTGAGACACGGCTGGAGGGACATTCTGGAACGGGGCCGGCGGGGAGACGGAAGACACAGCCACTGCTTGCTGCGCTCCTTTCAAACGACAAAGTGAAAATGCACCACAATGTATTGACAGTTACAATTGCCGACAAGACATCTGGAACAAAGTGGCACTGGTGCCACCAGACTGGGCTTGGCAAAAGGCTCCCTGTCCAGGGCCACAGCAAGAGCACAAAGGACACTGATTTGCTTGGTACTGTTACCCAGAGGTTAACAAAGAAATGAGAATCACTGATCTAAGTGCTTTTATCATGAGCTTTAGGCCAGCCACACGCAAGCAAAATACTTCAGGCTTTACACATGGGTTATGTGTTGCTCTGGGACAGTTTTCACCCCTCTCATGCTCTCAGATCTAACTTGCACTCAGCAAAAGAGTAGGAGCTCAAGGAGAGGGAACAACAGAGGGAGTTGGCTCTTTTGGACAGCTGCTGTCCTGCACAGACCTCCGTCTGGGAGTGTTTCTACTATGCATGACAAATGGTAACAACCACTCCCCTCCTGCCAGCTGAACAGTCCAAAGCACTTCAAGTTTGCCAAAAGTTATACAGCAAAAGAAACAGATCTGGGAGTAGATAATAAATCTCCCAATAATTCTTATGCTACACCTGCACTGTAAAAGAACGACCTGCTACTGTAAAGTATAAGGGAGGAAATCTAGTAACTAATAACCAAAGTAGCAATAATCATCTATGTTTTTATAGCAGCTTTTATGAAAGGATGCTGAAAAGACAGATCATCACAAATTTCACTGAGCTTGGATGAAGCTGTAGTTCCATTTGGCACCTAAGATGTGGGAAAACAAAGAGGAACATTTGACTTCCCCAGAGCAACAATTAGACCTTTTTTACAGAAAAATATTTGCAACTGTATAATTCAGCCCACACAGCTCCTTTATGAACTGTTCTACCACGCTTACAGACGTTTTAGTCCTAAATCCATTCCAAATCAACTCTAAGTAAGCTGAACTAAACTTCATTTCTATGAATATGTGATGGTCTACACAATCTTTTGCAATGACTTAATAAATCATTTCTGTTGATTAAACATTATTCTACGAAGTTGCAACCGTGTGTGCAAAACAGAAATATTACATGGGGTTTAAGGGACTGGCAAGAATTAAGTCCAGGTCTCTGCTGTGTCAGACTTCTGCCAGGACGTCAGGTGAGCTGTATAAACCCAGGTCTGTGCAGCCTTTCCATGCCACAGTCTGTCACTTGCAGAAAATTGGCATGTCTAACTACCTTGCCTCTTCTCGCCTTGTGTTCTTCTTTGCACACAGGAAGCAACAGCATTGTACTCCCTCACTGAAGTGCTGCGTGGATGGATAAGTCAGATGATATGGCATTTGTACGACAAATACAGAGTGGCCTTAAGAAAGAGAAGCCCTAAGAAACTGGGCAAACATCATCCAGACATCTCACATTTTCCTCTACTGCTTTAACTGCCAGACTAGGTTTCCTTCCTCGCCTCTTCACCATCTGCAAAGCCAGGCAGTCTGAAAGGTGGGTCAGGCCTCATCAACAAGCTTGTAACACTCACTGTCACTGGATCAGGTTAATACCTGCACTCTGCGTGCCTGTTGACGGCTTGCGACCTTTGCCTTTAGGAACTGGGGGTAATAATTCTACTTCCTCCTGTGGCATCTGGGCCACCTTCTGTAGAAATATCTTCTCCAGGGCCTGGGCCATGAGGACGATGTCATCTGTGGGCTGCAGAAAGAAGAATACAAGCCCATGTTTTATCACCCAGATAGCAAAGACTTTCAAGATCAAGTTTTGAAATCCTCAGTGATACTGCCCTTCAAATAGATGTTGGTATCTAAGCTTCAACAATAAGCAGACTGGCTCTTTTTCCTCCTTGCATGCTACCCTCCTGCTCTTCTATTCTAGGCTAGCATGCAGTAATTACATCCTCTAAGCACACTGCATTCAGAGAGTTATCACAATTTGCAGCCAAAGCCTGAAAACCAGCATCCTGCGCATCAGTTTGGAAGCAGCAAACTGGAACGGAGGAGCTGTCCTCCTCTGCCTGCCAGCAGGTCCAAAAGAGAAGTGTAAACACATACTCTGTGGCTGAAATTAATTAGCTTGTTTATCTCAGCTTGTTTCTCCAGTAAGGATCAATGATGACAAAACATTGTGGAAAACATAATACAAAGAATACAGGCTTTAAACAACCTAACAAAACAGCAAAGAAGCCAAACCCAAAACAATAATAAGCAATCTAAAGGTGTGCAAGTATGGATGAGACAGAGGCAGAGAACACAGTAATACTTCCTGAACTGCTCTTTGCTGTGAATAAATACTCTTTACTGCTGGATACCCAGCATAACACACAGCACTATGGACCCACCTGCAAGGCACTGCACAAACATCGGCCCATCTTAAAAGAATTCCTATCTGGAAATAAAAGGAGTAAAAACTTGCTATATAACCCCCAAATAGAAATCTACCTATAATTAAAAGGCATATTTTCCATTTTAGCTAGTTTGGAGGAAGAAAGACACAGCACAAAGACAGCTTTGTGGATTTCAAGTAATGTAGTTGCAATGAGTGGCATTTCAAATCCTTGCAAGGAGGGCTCGAAGCACAGCGGAGCTGGCCCTCTTCAAAACCTGCACTATAACAGTTGTAGGTGAGTCTTTCTTCAGCAGTGCCCCAGCTAAAGGCTTGTCTGGGCTCTTACCTTGTTATAAATATAACAATTTGTAAACATGGTGTTGAAATCCTGCATACATTCACTGGCACTCCAGTAGTAGTTATGTTCCAGGCGCTTCTTGATCGTCCCCATGTCCATAGGATTTTTTATTATTTTGTGATAATCCTGTTGGGAGAAACAGGAGAGATGTCACAACTCCTATATGCAGATCATTGTTCACGTCTCCCTCTAGTCCCAGCCTTCTCATTCCACCCTCTCAAAAACCACATCCCCAAACCTTTCTGCAATTGTAAATGTCATCTTTGATTTCATTTATTTTCTAATTTGTAGCCTTTCAACCTATCATTATTACAAATTTAACTACAAAGCACAAAAACTCCTTCCACAACCACCAGTGGTCCCCAGTTTCCTCCACCACGGGCTCAAGCACGCACACAAATGTCTACTTAGATGTTACCAGCTTTTTATAAGGATGGCTGGACTGGGAAGGCACCAAGAGTAACACAGAGAAGAAAATAAGCTTTCTGAGCAGCTCTCCCTGGAAGCCGTTTGCAGCCCTGATCCCCCTTGGGAGGCTGCAGGTCCCATTTTGGATTGTGCCGCAGAGTAGGAGGGTGCCACGCTTGACTGCAAGATTACGACTGCAGCAACGCCCTTCACACTCACATGGGACCTGAAGCCAGGCAGCAGGGTCAGCAGGAGCTTTGGCAGGGTGTTCAGTTGAACCGCAGACTGGCTGCAGTTCGGGGAACAGCGTCTCTGCCTCCCTTTTTAAAAGGCTGTCTCTGGCACTTACAGAAGATGATCAGTGCCAGCACTGGCTAATATTGTGCTACAAGTCTCGGTCTCTCTTTTAAGGGTATTTCAGCCCTTAAAAGGCTTCCACACATCAACCCAGTTTCTCTCTGGGCAGGTCTCAAGCATCTGTAGAGGCTGTGATTAGCCTGGAGACGCTCTAGGCATGCAAGATCATACACTGTAATTTTCTCATTCTGGAGAAGAGCAGCAAGCCCTCTTGCTGCACGTGCATGCAAAGCCACGTACAGCCACTGGCCGTGCTCTGAGCCCAACCGGAGACACCAGTATCTCCAGGCAAGGCACACCACGGCAGAAAAGGCAATCCTCCTGCTGGCTACTGGGCTTTCAGAGATTGAGCCCATGTATGAAAAACAACTGCTCTTCCAAATGACTTTTCCTTTAAGTTTTCTGGTGAACTGCCCTAAAACCACATCAAAATCCCTCACTAAGTAAGAAACTTTTGTCCTTTAGAGACCTGCATCTCTCCAGCTCTGAAAGGCATCATCTTCTGATTCAGCAAGTCTGGGAGCATTCAAGGAAATCCTCAAAAGCAACCTAACCATTCTGATTTAGTAAGTACAAAACTGATCTCACTAACATAAAGCCTTCCAAGAACAGAAAACTGAGCAGAAGAGGAAAGATACATACCGGCAAATTCAATTTAATTGCATCAACAGGTTGGTAGAAAGGCCAAGCAAACTGATGCTTCCACAAGGTCTTTACCACAACATTTTGCATATATTGCAATTGGTTGGTCTTCCGGCCAGGCTTATTAGGATTAGTGACCTCCGGAGGTGGCGGATTCACAGGGCCCTGAGGAGCCTGGATTGCTGATGTTACTGTCGACATCTTCCTGCCCTCACTCTCACTCGCTGTCACAGCAGCAATGACTGGGAGATTTTCTTTCTTCCTTTATGATCCCTGAACGGGACTGACATCCCATTTCCAGAGTGCAACCATACAACCTAGACCAAATGAGGAGGAGGACAACATGTAAATACAGATACTTACATGAAGAAGGAATGTTTGAATGCTACCAACCACAGAAGGATCTTAATTCAGGCTCTTTACCCCATCTGCTTCATTCCTTGTAACACACTTGATCTTGATGATGGGCACAGTTCAAGACCCAAGAGACAGTGGGACAGCAATTCCCAAATTCAAAGCCTGCAGAGATCCAGCAAGCTTCACTGGTTCTTGCTTTATCTGGCTCAAAGAGCATCTTCGTGCAAAGAAAACACACGGGGTAGCACAAGACGACGGTTAAGGAACACAGTTAGAACGCAGTGCAGAGTACCATGAACGTGCTGATCCCAGTTCCATGCGAACTTAACTGCACTATCTCTAGAATGACACTGACTTAACAGACAAATGTCTACACTGGTGCAACGGTTCATCTAAAATCCCATAATTAAGAGCCAATGACAGCTGTCAGAGGATCTCAATCCAGAGAAATCAAAGAAGGGGCAGAAGGAGGTGCTGTGAACAGTTGTGAATGAAAGCTGCCACCAAAACCACAGTAACATAAAGTGACCTGCACTTCGAATGTCATAAATGTCTATCACCTTTACTACAGGCACCTGACTGGGCCCTCGGTTTCGTACAGAACTCTCAAGATACTGGCTCAATATAATTACTATATTTATATTCCATGACCTAGCTAAGTGAGCATTGTCATGCTCTTTCTTAAAGGTACATATGAAATATAGACTACAATAATGCAATTTGTGTATTCTATTTTTCCCCAGCAAACTCCAGGGAAAAAAATGGTCCACTATCACCATGTCTTGTGTAGCATATGGTAAACAGCTTTGCTATGTCATCTTCCATAAACATCTGATATTTCATTTCACATTGGGACTGCAGCTACTCTTCTCATAGCAAAGAGACCACAATCACTTTCTAGAGGCAAATTATTTGAAATACATTCAGAAAGCCACACAAATACTCTGACAGATGCTTCTTGATTGCACAGAGAAACACGAGCAGAAGCTGCAGTAATACAGGAAGAAGAAGAAAGCATTAAAACACCCTAGATAAAAGCCCAAATTTCTTCTTTGATGCATCCCTCATCATCTCTACTGAATGTTTGGACTAAATATAGGACATTAACTTACCTTTTGATTTGCTGATTAGATGATGGCAAAAAGTAAACACACACCTAATTTGGAGGAGTTTTACAAAAATAGACACATACAAAGATAAATAGATCTGCAAATGAGAGGGATGTTTAAGCATCCATCTTCTCAAGTTTGCCCAGGTAGTGGTGGCGTTTGCATTCCAGAGGCCAGTTGCTGCCCCAGCAGCTCCATGACAAAAAGAACACTCCAACACCCCAGTGACATTGTGGTATGACCAGGTATGACTGCCACAATTCATTTGTGAGACCCATTATATTCCAAGGAGGTAGAAAAAACAGAGATGACAGATATCTTAAATTTAAATTTTTAAACTACAACTTATCCTGTTCCTCACGCCTGTAATGCTCAAGCAACAGAAGCTGTTCTTGATTTTTCTGGCTGCACGTGTACAGTTTTCATATTACAGATTTAAAGTACACCCTTTTGCTGTCATACTCAAAGAGTGTACATTGCTTCCTACATTGTGCATGTCTCCTCCTCATTCATCCCAGTCTGAGATGATAACTAAAAGCAAAACCCAAACCCCAATTCTCAAATAAATCTTGCTTCACTGGAGTTTAAGTCTGTCCTTTTGCGCTAAATTGCAACCTCAGTGTGGCGTCCAGCAAAGCCATGAGGTTTGGCTCATCCCTCAGCCAAACCAGTCATCAAAAAAACACCCAGCTAGGTTGGAAGGATTTTTTTTTCCACTTCTCTTTCATTGACTTGCTTGCTTGGGTCAGTCAGCGGAGAGACAGCTGGCACGGAGAAAACATGTTAATAATTCCCTCTACTAGTAGGATAACATTTGACTCGGCTGATGCAGCCCACAGACTGTCTGCAGTGGTGGAGACTATTTTAAAAGAAGCTATAAAGCCCCATGAAATGTGCACCGTGCCAGCAAGCCTGCTGCTTCAGCTAACGGTTCTGCCACTTCCTTTGGCAATGCCAAACATTTAACGGATGGCTCACTCCCTTGCTGCTGCTCGTGCAGTACAGGATGGTATTTGTTTTGACTGCAAAATTAGAAGGTAGCAAGCTTTATGGTAGCATGTGAGCCCAGCAACTTTTTTTTTTTTTTCCCCATGGTTTAGTATTTCTGCATGGTTACTTGGACACTGATCAAGAATTGGTGTAATTCCAGTTCCACCAGAAACAACAATATAAATCTTCCCATCAGGGAAAATTATCAAGTTTAAGAGATGTTCCTTGACCTCATAGTTATCTCCACGCTATTATTTACATTACAGTAGCACACGGAGTCTGTGCAGAGACCAAGGTCCCTCAGCACTTAGCACTCTGCAGACACACAGTAAGACCCTGTTCCTACCTCAAAGAGCTGGCGCTCACAACTCATGCTTCACACCACGGTGAGGTGACCTGCCCAGGGCCACCCAGTGAGCCTGCGGCAGAGCTGAGAGCCCTGAACACTGGCCAGTGCCTGGCCCCGGTTTCATTAGTCAGCCTCTCAGAGAGACGGCACCACCAAAGCAGTGCTGCTCACACAGGCACGAAAGGCAGCAACTGAGCTTTTCTGAAGAACATGGAGCCAGCAACCAGAACCACAGCGAGACAGCAGGGCAGCTGGAGCAGCCTCACACTGCTGCTCCGAGCTTTACTTCCCTATACTGGTTCCTTGCAGCCACCAAAGCAGACGCTTGGTCCGTTTTTCCCCAATAGCGGCAACAGTTGGAAGCTTGTGCCTCCAGATGCTAGTCCCCAAATCAGAGAAGCAGCAGCGCTGTGAGCATCTTGCCCAGACTTCCTTACAACAGCAAGAGAGGTTTAGTACACTACTACACTTTGACACAGCCTTAAAGACTGAGCAGTGTACCCATTAACTGAGGGTTGTACCCCATTTCATTCTATAGCTGTAAAAAGTACAGGCTACACCACTACTTTTCCAGAAGGAAACAAAGCTGGTGGATGTCCTTTTCCTCCTGCTCTACCTTCCTTTCCCTTCGCAGCTCCACAGAGGAACTTCAGGCAGCTTTCACTACCTCCTAACTCCATGCCAGTGGGGGATATTCTCTTCAAACACAAGGAATGCGAGATTTCAGACCAAGACTCGAGGACAGATGGAACAGCTTTGTCAGCCAACACTGCCCTGGCAGACACACCCCCCCCATACACAATATGCCCCCTCTCAGGACCTTGGGATGAAGGATTTGCACCTGGCTTCACTGCAGGAAATGGAAATTTGGCTTTGGAGTGAATGCCCCTACGGCACACTGCAGCTCTGCTCTCTGAAAGTCCATTCAGCTGTCCTCATTGTCTCCCACATCATTAATTCCACACATCAGAGATCTGCTTTCATGCGTATCGTTTTGAGCACAGCCCAAATAACATTCTGAGACTGGGAGATGCAACTGTGTCCTCAACTTACCTCTGCATGAGGCAGGAGAAAAGTGGTAATAGAAGATTAAGTCAGTTCCTTGGCTTTTGACTGGGTTAGTTTAATGCTCAGCAGATTACACAGACGGATTTCCCACCCTTGGTCTCTCCTTGGCTGTGTAAGAGCAGGTGTTTCCTCAGTAAGCAGCCTGTGGGTTCCTAACCAGTAGATAAGAATCAGCCAGAAGTAACTGGTAATTTCAAGGGCCTTCAGTTCAGATACTTACTCAGTGCTCCCTACAAATCAGGCTGCTTTAAGACATCTCACATCATGCCTTCAAACTCAGGGGTACCCAAAAGTCACTTCATCTTGACTATAAAAGCACTGAGGACTTTTATAAGCAGCATTTCAGGCACCACAGATCAGATGTGGTCTGTCTGATAATTACAGGCCAGAGAACTGCTCTCCGACAAGGTGTTAATGCCATGAGAAGCACCTTCTGAACAAATCTGAGAAGCATTTTGATGCATGTCACACACCTCCTGCCACACAAATCATTTGGGGCTCAACTGCTTTCTAAAGGCTGCGGTCTCAAGTGCACGGAGTGATGTTTCACACTAACAAGTTCATTTTCATAGCTTGAATTTACTTCTGAGGAAAGTTTAAATAACCAGCCTCAGTAATGGATTAGGTATAGTTGATCTTGTTTTAGAGGGTGGAGACAGAGCGACTTCTGGATATTCCTTGCAGCCCTACTTTTTGCAGTCCTCTGAAAACACAGAGGCAAATTTTAACTAAGACCCATGTTGGCTTTGTGTAAGCTCTTGAGTTACACACAAGTTTGTTAACAAAACTAGAGAAGGAAGGAAAACTGCAAGTAGTTAAAGAGTTTAAAAGGTGTTGGGCTCTTGCAGCCTTCATTTTCATAATGAAGATTTGGCACAGCAAGGAAAGCGTTTTGGTGAATCACAAGCCTGGGCAGAGTCTGCTTGTGCCGTTTCTTCCTAGAGGAGAAAGGAGGAGATGCGATGTGACTACCTTGCATGACCCATGAGGTTGAACCCACAACATCTCGTAATCAGAACAGCCAGAGAGAAGCCAGACAGCAGGCAGCCAAGGTTTACAGAGAAAGGAGAGAAGGCGAACCTGCTCCTGAGCATATGTTCTCTCTTACGTAGTGCACTACAACACACTGAATACTTATTTTCCAATTTCTGGCACTTGTAGGCGTTACTGCAGTCCCCCAAAAGCCCAAGTGCAGCAGAAGCCCTGCAGCCTTGGACATTAGGCAAAAAGGAAGCGCTGGGAAGATGCTGGCACATCGCCACATTCCATAAGAGCTCCCAACATGCCAGGAGCAGGATGGGGGGACAGGGGACATAGGGGAGGCAGGAACATGGCTGAAGGCACGTTGGAAACATGGTATAAACCACAACACAGGCAGCAACTCTGTCCTCTTCTGTGATTCAGTAACCACTTCAAGCCCCATCCTGCAAAGTGCTAAGCAACTTTCCCCTTTTGATAAGCTGCACAGTTTCTGTGGCTCAGCACCTCCCCACAAAGGCTTCCGCAGACTCATCATCCACAAGATACAACTAATTGGTCAATAAAGATAAAGTTGTTTCTAAAATTCAGGCAAAGACAGAAGCAAACTGAAGCTCTCCACACTTTTCGCTCCTTCTACCTGGGTCAGCCCCTTCTCCAGCTCTCTGTTAGGGAGAGATAAAACGACAAAGGCGGTCAAGGGCTAGATGTCTGGGGCTGCAGAGTCTATTCAGACTGATCAGACTTGTGGATGCTCCCATTGTTGCAGTTACAATAGCTATGATAGCTGATCTAGTCAACCCTACCCAGCCCTGAAGATACATCCTGCCACTGCAGAATTGCTGCAGAAGTGATCCCAGCTAGAGGAGTCCCACTATAAAAGCATAAGGAGTGCAAGAGCATGGAGATCTTGTTCTTTTCATGACATTTCCTAAAGCAACACAAATATAAATTGCAGGCTAATCAAGAAGGGGAATCTCCATGTTTATAAAAAAGTTGGCCGGGGAAAGTGAAAAAAGTTTGGTGATCCCAAATTCAAATCTTGTTGATGGGCACAGCAGAAGACTCTACAGAATCAACCACAATTTCTTCAGATTAGCCAATTCTGCAAATCTAGAGCCAGAAAAAGCGGTGCTTACTGGATGTCACCTACGTCATTCTGCCTCCCAAGGTTTCATCTTAAACTTCACAGACAGGATCTACTGTTCCATATCAATTCACCTTTGCTTATGCATTCAAGTCCATACTTCAAGACCAATCAGAACAACAGATCCATTTGTTCACTTGGCAGTCACCCCTTATTATTATCCTTCATGTCAGTATTCCCAGCTGCCATCTAAGTGGAAGACAAACTGTGTGACAGCCTGATGTTGTAACAGACTTGATGGCATAGGATCTTTGGATTCCTGTTCACAGTACTGCCACAGCACACAAGGAGGAAAACTTCACTTCCTGGGAGCTGCTAAGACTAAAACATACATCTAAAAGTCCAGGAGCAACAGGTCCATCCTAGATACACCACCAAAGCGACAAGCAAGCAGGCTGAAGCTGTTAATCATTTCAGTTCTGAGTGATGATGCTGAACAGTCTTAACCTGATACTCATTGGCTTCAGCAGAAACCAGCCTACGGCTCCTTTTGCTTACTTTCCTTCAGGAAGCAGAGCTGGTGGCATGAAACAGATACAAATACTACTGAACAGATAAACTCAGTAGTATTTAAAGAGGGAACAGGCAGTGAACCTGCGCTCTGGGAGAAAGCAAAATTTAGTGAAAGTCAGAAGGAGGAGGAGGAATTAATAGAGCGAGGAGATAGGAAGTTAAAGCTTCAGTTTGAAAACGTGATTGACCACAGGCAGCTGTTAAATGCTGCATCATACACACCCACTTTGCTTTTCTGAGCTACAAATAAGAGCAGGGGGAGAGAAGCCCTGGTGTGGTTCATCCCAGCTTGGTCACCCATTATTGCTGCCATGCAGAAACATGCAGAAGGGACCATCACACACCAGACACTGTACAGGACAGCACAGATCGTAGGAGACCACAGCCTCTCCTCATGACAGATATTGCAAGTAAGATGGCAAGATGGAATAGAAGCTGAAGCCTGACTAATTGCTAGGGCAATGAATTGATGGGTTGAACACATCAATTTCACTGTGTTTCATCAGGATATGCCTAGACACCAACTGCACTTTGATCAAGAGGCTCCACTGCCTTGACTAGGACCACGTACAATGCAGCATGCACAGAGCCTCCTCTGCCCTAGGGATTGAGCAGTCCAGAAAGGCCAGCAAGGAGGCACAAATTGGCAAGATGTAATGGCCTTAAAGAGAAAAACTAAAGATTAAAAAGAAACAGAAAAAAAAAAAATCATAGTTCAGATCAGTACCACAACCCACCTCCTTCAAGGCTCTGTCTCTTAATTCCTCTCTGTTCATCTATTACTTTGCAGCCCAACTTCTCAAAAGCACGACTTACCCAACACACGATTCTACTGCCGACCGATTGATCCTGTGACTCCAGAAATCAGTTTTGCCAATTTCAGGTCAGTAAATCCTATTTCAGTTACAATATTTAAAAAAGAAAGACCAACAACAACAAACCAGACAAGCTTACTCTGGCACTGACCCAAGTTTCAGATGATACGTGCATAACAGAAGCACTTAGGTACACTCATTAAAGCATAACGCGGCAACATCCACACAGGCTTCAACTCCTAATGGGATTATTGTATGTCTACACCCTCACAGAGTTTCCTTTTTCTGCTTTTTAAAGGATGTGATTTGCACAGTTAAACACTTGTATTCCGAAAAAGAGTTTGCTCTTCCCCTTTTTAATCAGCATATGGTACTCTGTGTACTTTTACAGTATAAGAAAAAAAACCAAAACCTCAAACTCGCTCGTTTAAACTATTATATAGTGAATAAATTATACACAGACTTTCCACAACAGGTTTTGTCTTGATTCTTTCTTTTTCTGCACTTTTATTCAAAAAAGAGAGATTATTGGACACGAAGCATTTTGAAGAAAAGGTGAAAAACAAAAAGCCAAGAGCTTGAATACTTCCCTGCTGGGCAGAGCATCTCTGAGCTTCTGTTATACCTGCAAAGAATTATGAATAAGACAGCTACAAACCAGGCTGCTGACACCTCAGCTCAGTTCTCAACACCCCATGCTGTAGGCTTGTCAGTTCCCCACTTGTAAAATGGGGATATGAATATTTCCACTACCATCTACAATTAAAGTCATTAGTCTTTTCCCATGCATTTATGCATTAATTCCCTCAGTGTCATGGTTTTACCAAATTGGAAGGGGAAAAAGCAAACAAAGAGGAATCTGTATTTTCAAGGTATCCAAATACCGTAACTTAGGTTTCTGGAAACACTTAACAGTTCTTTACCTAGTACAACACAAGTTGTCATTTGAAGAAATTGCAAAGCTAAAACTACCATCTGGCTTTATCCCTTTCCCCACACAGCAGCGCTCTGTAAACATGTTTCTAAAAGATAAACTACAACACCTAAGAGGTCCTTCACAGCACCTGTTAAGGAGGGGGGTTTAGGTACAGCCGAATTCCGCTTTTAACTGAATTTTAGAGGCTACACCTAGCAGGTTACTTCCTCTTAACGAAACTAAGTACAGAAAGTTTTCTGAGCCAAGTATAGAATACAGAGCCCTTACAAATATCACTCAATTCCTAATTATTACCTATT
Source organism: Phaenicophaeus curvirostris (assembly GCF_032191515.1). Taxonomy (NCBI): domain Eukaryota; kingdom Metazoa; phylum Chordata; class Aves; order Cuculiformes; family Cuculidae; genus Phaenicophaeus; species Phaenicophaeus curvirostris. Next base: position 9,436,876 of record NC_091411.1, read on the forward strand.
TAGAAGACTGTTTTCTGCTCTGTGTACCTAATAAGCTATACTGCAATTCCCCCTTACATCACCAATGCGTGGCTACGTATCAACATTATTAACAGGATTTACAAGTGCTACAGATGTTATCCTTAGGGGTAGCTCTGTGCACACTTTGACAGAGAAGACAGACTTCTAATGAACAGGTACAGATCCATATGTTAGCCTGTTAGAAACATTTCACAGTACACAGCAGAACCAAATAACCAGAGAAAATACCTTCTTTCTTCAACAGAACCCCCTCCTTGCACACTTCTTGTGCACCAATGCTTTCTTCTAGTCTATTTTCTAGTTTACTTTCACATATTTAAATGAATAAAGTTAATATTTTGAGAAAGAACATACTTGTTTTAGGATAAAAAGCATTAAAAGTGTATCAAAGAACAGATGGCTTAAATCATGCTCTGGGTTTACAGCTACAGCACAGCAACTTTCCCATGCAAAGTCCATCTAAATCAATATATGACAATCAAGTCAGGACAATGAAATGGAAGTGATTGAATTACCATGACATAAATACACTACTTGTTAGCTGAGCCACAGTAACATTATACTTGGTAATGGGGCAGAGTAAGTACACCCACCCACCACGTTAATTATTGCGGCTTAGCTGACAGAGGATCAGTAACTCTAGGCTGTGGTAGCCCTCCCACTTGTGACCACCACTCATCCCCTATGCGTGTTCCCCTACACAGGTTGTGTGAGTCTTATCTGTTTCCAAACCAATTTAAAGTGCCTTGTTTTTGAACAAGGACAGTGTTCCTCAACAATTGCACGTGTTAACTTAAAGCAAATACAGCCAAGCAAGTGCAAAAGGCTGTATGTGGTCTGCTGTTTCTGTGGAAAAGCACCACACTGATTTTGCTAAGGTTGGCCAGATCCATAAATGTGCTCAGATATACAAGGAAGGTACAGGGCTGCTAAGATGTGAATAAAGCGTGATGGCTAAGCTGCTGCCGCTCCCTGAGAGGGCATCAGCATGGTTTCCACTGCCTGAGTTTGCGCATCTGATGTAAACTCCCAAACACAATGCGAGAAAGGGGAAAAAATGGATCTTGGATTCTATTATCCCACCCAATGCAGAGAGCAGAGGCTGCCAATTCAGGGGAAGAGGGGCAGCTGCTCCTCACTGCCTAACACACCCAAGCGAGGAAGGCAGTCTCCTCTCATGCACCCAGGGCACACTGCTCTCTCCACAGACTGCTTGGGGCTGACAGACAGGCTCCTCACAGGAGAAGCTAAGCCTCCACGCACAGAGCTCCTGCTGAGAGCACCCACAGCTTAGCTTCCTGCGCAGGGAGAACAGACAAGCCCTAAGCCTCTTTTAAAGCTCCTGCATATGGATGAAGTTCAAGTCAAAGGAAGTATGACCATGAGAGTGTGGACACAAGTATCCTAATCTATTCCTGTGTGGCTTATTCCTATCCAGGAAAGGAATACTCTTTTAGCACACAGGCTGATGCACAGTATCCACACTCAGAGCAACAAAAACCTGGGGGGGCAAACCCTCTTTCACATGGCACCTTGAAGAGCTGCACTTTAATGCCATTTCACAGTCCCTAAACAGGATGGTAGCAGCGAGAGAAAAGTTTCAAAAAGGCAAAAATTCCAATAAGGAACAGCATTGTCCACTATACCAACACACAATTCCTGCACATCCAGCACATAACACGCATGTGCTCAGTCTATCAGTGTAGCCCACAGTGCAGCACAGTTCCTAAATCAGCCTCAGTAAGCAAAAAGGCTGATACAACCTATATCCCCTCCCAGCAGAACAGCACAATACTGCAAACATCACTCTTGCTTACAGCCAAACCTATTGACCAGTCCAGTTGTAGCAAACGGATCTCTCTTGCATGGCCATATCAACAGGTTTCAAGAAGATGAGACCCTCAGCCAGGCACCCTCTTATTCAAGAATAAGCTGGGAAGTTGAAAATAAAGTCACACAAGGAGAAATGTGCATTTTCTTCGATACAGCTCGGGTTTAGTTACAACAGGTGAGTCAGTCTCACAAAGTACCTCTCTGCTCATACATTTATGTCAGCGCACAAAGTCCCCTGCAAAGGCATCGGTGTGGCTATATCAGGAAAGTGTTCCAATCATAACTTTCAAGAGTGGAACAGCTCTCAAGACCAGGGAGGAAAATGACAATTCTTTTCAGTCCCTGCCTCTCTCTTTTTAAAAGAAAAAGAAAGAACAGGATCATTCCCAAAGCACACCGGTGTAAATCAGAACTGAGTTTAAATCTCAAAGTTTGAAGCTAAATGGAATCTGGTCAGCCAGGGTATTTTGTTCCAGACTGGTCCCCATACACAGAAATTTCACTTCAGATTGTCTTGCTATGCCTGCTGCATTGCTGGTGGAGAGTACAATGTCCAGCCCTGAGCCCAGCAAAGTAGTGAGACAAAAGTCTCTTTTCCACCCAGGTTATCCATGATGCTGAAATACTTCCAGGCATGATGGTGTCGTCTTATCAGCCCCAAGCTGGAAAGAGACTGAGGCTGGAAAGGCGCGAAAGGAATCCAAAATAGAGGCGAGTGTTTATTCAGTTGGTATCTTATCTGTAAGAATGGGAGAAGGGAATGAAGACTAGCAGAAAAAGCAGCACATTAGGGTGAATTATCACACCACTCCCGAGAAAAATTTAAATCCCTCCAATGCTGGCTTCAGCAACAAGTGGGTTGAAGAGCTAGCATGCCCCAAAGAAAGCTGCTCACCTCTGACAAGCACTAGCGATTGACAAAAACACAGTAAGACAGTAAAATACTGTGGAATGAAAAGCTTCAGATGCACATATCCTTCCAAAATGTCCTGACAGCTCACTGAGGAGCACAGCAAACAATGGCTCCTTCCTCATTCCCAGAACTCTGTTGCTTACAATGGTGTTCTAGGCTGTTACTGGAGAATAATGTAGCAATTAAACAAAACAAAACCAACCCACACAACCAAACATACAGTTCACGGTAATGATTGGGAAACCCACTGAGGATTAATGAATTTTGCAAATTGGCAAAGAAGGAATAACCAGGATTAAAGAGAAACAATCAGCAACACAGAGATGCAAAACGCTCTTTGTTCGTTTATTTAGCAAAGTGTAGTTCCATCTGCACTGAAAGCATATGATAGTTTACAAACTAGACAGAGAGTAATATATTTTGTAAAAGTAATTAAGCCTTTGAAATATGAGACTTCACTACATCACTCAGCTGCTGCTGAGGAGAGGGATTTGACTCCTGAGTTGTTTGTGCTGTCAACAGAGTGATCAGGCTCCCAGATTACTCCAGGGAGAAGGAGTGAGATTCAAGGAGTGCAGCAGGGCTTGGCTGGAAACCAACAACCCACTGCACAAGTTCCTCCGCCCGCAAAGGTAAGAGGTAAATATTAAACAGCGTACTTCAGAATTCGTACCAATTGAAAGACGCGTCTGGAAAAACTACAGGAAGCTCCCGCCTTCGCCAAGGGAAACTGCTTTATCTGTGTGCACAGTCTGCCGCTCAGCAAGGGAACGGAGCCTCAGGTCAGGCAGGCTGGATCCTCGGCCTGCAGACATGGTTTGTGGACACCAAGAAACTCAGGAAAGAAGCGTGTTGCTTTTAAGAACGGTGATTTAAGGCCTTGTACCCAGTGCAGTACAACAGTGCAAAGAAACAGGAGCTACGGAGCCAACTGAAATACTCACAGTCACAGACAGAGTTAACAAAACTGACCCTTCTGTAGAGACAGATAGTGAAAAACCACTGCTGCCTAGCACACATACTGAGCTGGATATGAGGCTTCTCCAATGTTTTTCTTCTAAATATTTTTTGACATGACAAGAATCACAGAATCACAGAATAACCAGGTTGGAAGAGACCCACCGGATCACCGAGTCCAACCGTTCCTACCAAACACTAAACCATATCCCTCAGCACCTCGTCCACCCGTCCCTTAAACACCTCCAGGGAAGGTGACTCAACCACCTCCCTGGGCAGCCTGTTCCAGTGCCCAATGACCCTTTCTGTAAAGAATTTTTTCCTAATGTCCAGCCTAAACCTCCCCTGGCGGAGCTTGAGGCCATTCCCTCTTGTCCTGTCCCCTGTCACTTGGGAGAAGAGGCCAGCACCCTCCTCTCTACAACCTCCTTTCAGGTAGTTGTAGAGAGCAATGAGGTCACCCCTCAGCCTCCTCTTCTCCAGGCTAAAGTTGTTTAAATAAAGTTTGTTTGAAATAAAGTTGTTTAAGGCGTCTCAGAGCTTAAATGACAGAAGTTTTACTTCCAGAAGCAACAGAGCCTGTTTTAATTTGAAGTTAATGGAACTAACACTTCAAAGTCAGTTCTGAGAACAAACCTCAGATACTTTACACTGCACACTCATTCTTATTTAATTTAAAATCTGCATGCACAGGTCACTAAAATGCAAAAGTCTTTAATCACAACCGCTACTGTCTCAGCATTGAGCACTATACAGGCAGTCAGTATAGAGACAATATTGAAATCAAGCTTATACTGAACATTGAATAAGACTGTAACCCTCTGCCCAACCCTTCTATGAAGCATTGTTCCAAAGCACTAAATACACGCATGAGTGAGTATCTTTAACCAGTCTAGACGAAAGCAAAAGAAAGACACAATCTTAATGTTTATTCTTCCCAAAAAGGAAGGCTGTAAGGCCAGGAGTTGCTGTTTCAGCAGGAGCCTCCCAGTGTATTATGAAAAACTCCCCAAACTTCTGTGCTAACAAAACAAGACACACAGCAGCCTCCTTACGCTGGGATCTGCAGATCAGAAGCCAGGACCTCACATTTACAGTGCACTCGAGTGCCTGGGTAGCTGTATGCAATACAGAGTGAGGTTTTTGCTTGTAAAGCAACCAGATTGCTTTGGGGATTTCTTGTTTGTTTCGATTCAGGTCTATTTATTCCACACTTCTCACCCATACACTGCAGCACATATGGGAGTCACCAAGTCCTCTAATACCTTGTGAATTAAAGACAAGAGTTTCAGCTTTAAACCTATATTCCCAGTTTAATTTAGAGACACCCCCTCAGCACACTCGCATACGCTGAACGCATTAAAAATACTAACAAGCATATTAGAAAAAAAAAAAACAAAACAATTCTCCAGCAAGGAATAGTAGGTGTGCTTTGCTAATTGTGTTACCCCGTAGGACTATTTACCAGTGTCAGGAAAATTAAATAAATACTCAAATAAATAAATAAACATTTGAAGTACTAGTGAAGCTATTGCATTTGCTTATCCAAAAAAAGTTTATTTTAGTAACTTTTGATTCCCAAAGACAGCAAGACAGGCATATCCACACTAGGCAAACTGTCCCCAAACCTTGCGGAACACACGCTCCACGTTGTCAAAAGTCATTTCCCTGTTAGCACCCGCCAGCCCGAGCTGTGCAGCTTCCACACGCACACAGACCCACGACCCGAACACTGCAGCTTTGTTCAAAAGCGAAACCAAGCAGGCTACGAATAAAGCCCGATCCCAGCACCCTGGGAGGCGCAGACACCAAACAAGTAAGTTATGAACGCAGGAAAAGCACGGCCGAGTTCTGAAGTTTAGCATTTTATTATTGGTGGCGTTATTTATAGCGTGACACGTCTATATATAAATCTGTGATCTGCGGTTCTTTTTATGCCTATAGAGCGTATCAAGTTTAGGGGAGGAAGCCTCGGTTTCCATTTATTTGCGGGAGCGTTGGGTAAACACCGGGTACGGACCCGTGTGTGCACAGGGACACACAGACACATGCGTGCAGGACGGACACACAACAAACGCGCACTTTTTGGCGCATCACCCAGAGCTTTTCCCTGATCCTGAATCCCCATTCCAGTCGCTGGAGCCACCAGCAGCTTCAGTCCTGGTCCCGTATCCCCATCCTATATCTTGGCCGCTGGAGCCACCCGCAGCTCCAACCCCGATCCCGAATCCCCATCCCGATCGCTGGAGCCAACTGCGGTCCCGGATCCGTATCCCGAATCCCCATCCCACATCCCGGCTGCTGGAGCCGCCCCCAGCTCCGGTCCTGAATCCCCATCCCGATCGCTGGACCCACCAGCAGCTTTGGTCCCGGATCCCCATCCTGTATCCCGGCTGCTGGAGCCGCCGGCAGCCCCGGTCCTGGATCCCTATCCTGCATCCTAGATTCCCATCCTATACCCCGGCCGCTGGAGCCGTCCGCAGCCCCGGTACTGGATCCCTATCCTGCATCCCAGATCCCCATCCTGTATCCCGGCCGCTGGAGCCGCCCGCAGCCCCGGTCCTGAGCCTGGATCCCCATCCCGATCGCTGGACCCACCAGCAGCTTCGGTCCCGGTCCCGTATCCCCATCCCACATCCCGAATCCCGGCGGCTGGAGCCGCGCACCGCCAGGAGCTGGAATTGCCGCTGCCCGATCCCTTCCCAGTTTGTTTTTCCCCCTTTTCCCCCTCTCCCCGTCTCTTCCCCCCTCGTTTCCCAGGGCTCCCGCAGCCCTCCTCTCCCTCGCTCCTAATTTTCCCGTTCAAAAGATGGCGGGCAGGGCGAGCGAGGGAGGGAAACGAGCGAGAGGAGGGCGAAGAAGGAAAACAAGACCAAAAATAATAGGAAAGAAGGAGAGAAAAACAAAAAAAAACCAACCACCCTCCTCTCCTGCGCGGGGCCCGGCGGGGCCGGGGCTGCGCCCGTCGCGGCGTCTCGGGGCGGGAAGGGGAGGGGAGAGGGGAGCAGAAGATGGAGAAGAAGAGGCAGAAGAAGAAGAAGCAGAAGAAGAAGGAGAAGAAAAGGGTGGGCAGGGAGGAAATCAATGGCCAGGCTGCAGGCAGCCCCGCCGCGCTTTGTTGCATTGTGGCGGCGCACAAAGGCTGCGGGGAGCGACGCGGGGCTCTGGCGAGGAGAAGGAGCGAAAAAGAGAGGAGAGGGGAGAGAAGGAGGCGGGGGGAAAAAGAAGAAAATCGGCATTGGCCTTTCCCAAGTGGGTTTTGCTTTCCTCCCCTTTCTCTCCCGGCCCCCCCTCCCTCTAGAAACCGTGTCCCAGTGCTAGCAACGCACACCCGAGCATCTAACAAATAAAGGGAAAGATTAAATAGATTACTTTGCCCCGGCAGCTCCAGCAACGTTTGCCTTATAGTCCCTCCAGTTGCTCTTCTTTTTATCCTCGGCAAGGCAGTATAATAGATGCGCTAAAGCGCCCCAGAGCTCATGCGCCGAGGCGCAAGGCCATGTGGGGCCGGTAGTCCCGGGCCAGCAGAGGGGAGTGGTGGCCACTGGCCCCCGGACTACAAATCCCAGAAGCCAGCAGGGTTATTCCCCCCCCTCCAACCCCGGTCCCGGCCCCTGTTCCCTCCCCGGACCGGCGGGCAGGGGAGAGAAACAGCGGGGGTGATGCCCCGGTCAGCGGGGAAAACGCCCCGAACGGTTGCGAGGTTGGAGGGGGAACGGTGATAAAGCCGCTGGGGAGTGGGGGGATGGGGGTTCCCCCCACCCCAGGGAAAAACCCTGCTTCCCTTCCCTTCCCCACCCGCCTCCGGCTCCAAAAGCACAACCAGAGCCTTTAGAAGTGCCCCGGGGGGGTTGGGGTCCCGCTCAGCTCCGCAGTTGGAACCCACGCGTGCTGCTAGATCGAGTGTCAAATCACAACTAAAGGAGCTGGCTTGGTCTTCCCCCCGCTTTTCCTATTTTTTTTTTCCTCCTTGTTTAAAACCGCGGTTTGCATTGGGTAATGCGCTCTCACATTTATTACGCAACAGCTAATACGGGCTGCAATAAAAATAGAGCGCTACCAAGGCGAGTAGTGAGAGGCAGAAAAGAGATGCTGCAAGACAACCCACAACCTGATGTAGTTCACTCTGGGTAGCGCACTTCAGGATCTTGTCAACTGTTTGGAAGCAAGAAAAACAATCTAATGTATATGATAAAAGCGGAATATGAATGTTACAAATACACCTACCATAAAAGCATCAACAAACATGAGCATTGTTGCAAGCGCAAACACTTCCCAAACCTCGCAAACGCTCCCCAAACGCTCCCCAAACCCCGCAAACTCAACAGCCTATATCCTGAATCAAATCTACAAATGCAAATACAAGTTTAAAAAAAGAAAGATAACTAATAACCCCAAATAGTACACAATTGCTGCAGCACAAAAAGAAAGAAAATAGAACCATTGGAAAATAAAATAATCCAGGAGAAACATGTGAGCACCAACATAAAATAAATAGTTATGGGGTCTCTCTGTGGACACATATGCCAGCAGAGGCTGCCACGCTGCTTGTTACGCAGACAGGCATGCAATGATGCCAATTAATAAGTCAGTTTATTATAACCATAAGGTGGAGACAGTTTTACTAGAAGATCTCGTTTCCAGAAGATTAGCTTTTGAAAAACGTGACCAACGGGACTGAAATTTCTCAGGAGGTCTGACATAATCGGTAAGGGTGGGGTTTGTACAGGGAAGAAGACAGATGCTCAGGAAAATCCCACTTAGCAGCTCGGGGCTGCCTGAGGATGAAGTTTTGCATTGCCTTAAACAAACCCAAGAAAAAAAATGTGTTTTTTTTTTGCGGTGAACTTCAAGGCTTTTGCAACTTCAGGAACTAGAAACTTGCTCACAGCCATCCTGCGCTCGGATATATTTTGTACAGCATTCAAAAGTGTCTCAGCCAAACCCCACACTTGGTCAGTGCGTGCCTTGGGCTTCCTTCTGCCACAGGCACCTGCAAGTTGGCCTTTTTGACTCACCCATCAGGTACCCAAAAGTCTTGATACATGAAGAGTACCAGGTCAGTTCTTCTGAATGCACTGTCCTGCTCAAGTACTTACTTGATCCACGTGAATAAGCAGGGTATGAATGCTATAACATACACCAAAACGTGAACTTGGCCGAAAAGCACCTAAATAAAAACTGCTGCTGCTTTAGGCATTGGGGGCTGAGAAAAGTTGACAGGCTGAAGCTTTCCAAAGGAGGAGGGCAGGGAGTAATCAGCCGAGTATTCATTGTGAACACTCGGGAAAAATGTACACCTTTCACTCTAAAGACTCATCTTCAGTTGAACCATAGTCTGAAAGTTTGATTTGTAAATGTATTTATATTTTCATTTTAAACAAAATCCTGCCACAAAGAAGCATGTTGGCTGAAATGTCAGACTTAGCAGCATTAGAAGCAACTGAACAGGGGGGTCTCATAATACAAAGTGTTCAGCAAGACGCAGAGAATGTAGCAAGAGGTCTGAGCAAAATGGGCAAGTGCAGGCAAGAGGGCAGAAACAAGAGAACCTACGAGGGTCCCTGCAAGAGCATAAAGGTGGCAGGGCAGTCACTTCACATTGAACATGCACAAGTTAAAAACTGGATTTTGTTCTTCACTGCCAATCCACTTTTTAGAATAGTTTGGTGATAGAGGGTGCGACAAAACTGCAACCCAAAATCAGTCTCCAACAACACCTTATATTTCCCTGTCTCACCCAGATGCGTGTAAGACAGTTTTAGCCCAAACTGTTATGTCCATCACGCGTTAGGCAGAGCGGGTAAAACAGTTCACATGAGAAACTGTCCCCAGAGATTTCACCAGTATTAGCTTTCAACCCAAAAATTACAAGTTGCTCACACACCTACCTGTAGGTCTGCAAACTCGTACCTGAAGAACCCAGTTGCATCCTCCAAGGGAATAGGAAAACATGTTCCAGGGAACCTTAAAGCCTATTCTATGCAAGTTAGTGAGTTTAGGTAATGGTTTAGCCAAACAGGCACAGGCTGACTCAGTTTGAATAAGCCCCATAGGAAATACAATGAAATCAAATCAGAACAATTCCAGCACAAGTTACTGAGCCCTCTTGGCCTGAAGAAAAAATACTTACAATCTTTAAATTAATTTCCAAACTGATTTTGTTATATTAATTTTACACACAATATGCAACAAACTGCCTGTTCTGAGGTACCTTAACTTCAGTTTTTCTATAAAAGACTACAGCAGTAGCTATTTACTATTTCTTCTTCCTTCTCCTCAAGCTCAGAGGAGTATCCTAACCCCACTGAAGGCCCTTTAATTACCCTCTGTGGTCTCTTACGTTGCACCTCCCATCACCCAATTAGTACCTTCTTAACTAACACCTGCAGTGTATTTATTCCTTGCCTTTGCACTACTCTTAACCCTTAATGCACAGGGGTACATGCATCCTTCTAGGAAACTCTGTGCACAGGCTTTGACAAGAAAAAACTTGTTTTTGTAAAACCAGAGTGGTTTTCAGGGCTGCTAAATATGAATGCATTTTGATTCTTTGCTCTTGGTGTGCAGGGTAGGACTTAAGTCTTTTGAAAACAAAGGTGGGTGGAAGCAGAAAAGGCAGATACTTGTTGCCATGGGACTGATGAGTTTTGTGAGAAATGGCCATGCTTGGTGCCATGCACAGTGTGTGAGAGTAACCAGGGACTGCTGGGAACACTGACCTGGAGCACCAAGTTTTCTAAGCTTTGCTATAGGTATTAACTGTACATTTCTGATTCTTTACCTCACCATTCAGTGCCCGTTTCACCATCAAAACTGTAGTTCCCCGCCATACGGGAGATCTTTGTTAGTATTTGTACTTAGGGAATTACCAAGGGATTACAAGTGGAGAAGGGTGCTGAAGGGGTATGGATACTGCATTAGCAAGGCATTCTGTCCTCCATCTCTGGTCGTGTCTGTAGGCATGCTGTATATTTACATACACATGAAAAGCTGATGTAAGCTCCAAATGCCTCAGGGCCAGTAAATTTGGCCATTCTGACCATTTTTTTCAGCCATCAGCCACCATGGGCTCCAAGAGACCTCACCTATCAGCGGACTCAGAGCAGAGACTGTTAACAGCAGCTGCTGTCTCTAGAGTGGATGTTGTTATACATCAGAAAAAGAGAATTTATTCAGTAAGAGTCATGTTAGGGAGAAAGAAATAATAGTGCCCAAATAGAAGATTGCTTAAGGGCCTGTGGTAAATGTCTGAGATTACATGACTCCAATCATCCCAGCAGCAGAGAGAAGGGTGTTGAACACAAAGAGATAAATGCTCTTATTACAACAGAGAGTCATCTTTACCAATGATTTTCTTCACTGTAGTGGCAGGATTTCCTCAATTGAGTAAGCGTTATTCAGTAAGTTAAGGATGACAGGACTAGGGCAGAGGTTTGAAACAATAATTGCAGTTTGTTCTTCTGTAGTACCTTTCATCTGTGGAATTCACAACAATGCAGTAATCCTCCTAACAGCTTTTGTAGGTAAGGAAATATTATGAGCCCTGTTTTTCAGCTGAGGAAGCTGAGAAGGAATATGACGATGCCGAGAATTATGGGCAGAGCCAGAAGTGGGGCTCAGCTCTTCTGACTCATACTTTGTAGTTTTGAGAGCCTGGACTCACAAGTTGGTGAGGCCACCCTGGCTACTCAGTGCCTATAGGACCTCTGTCTCTCCAGTGTTCGCTCTTCATCTGGAAAAGGGTGAACAGAGTCCCTAAACAGGGAACCCAGGAGCCAGGATGTCTGCAAGTCCCAAGAGGCACAGCCCAATGATAATTGATGGGAGGGCAGGAAAGAATTGAAGTATCCAAGACCCAGAGGATCTTGTAAGTGTACATCTGCAAATATGAGATTTGATTGTGATCTAAATGCTGGCCTGGAGGCAGCCAATATCCAATGGAGGGTCCGGAGTGGATTTAAATAATGTCCTTTCAGATTGGTGGCACTCAAACCAGAAAGACGAATAGCTTCCTCTGCAGTGGAGAGAAGGGGGATGAAGAGCGCACAAAATATTCTGACTTTTACCAGGATGTAGCAAGAAACTTTATTTGGAGGAGCTGGAAGCTGGGATGCAGTGGGCTAAGATTTATAACTATGACAAGAGGCAGAGTGAAGGCCTAACTCTTGTGGGAGAGAAGGGACATGACGACAGAGTCCGAGAAGTGAAAAGAAGCTACCAAGCCAATAAGTCTATGTATCTTCAGCCACAGTAAATATACTACTTTGGAAATTAGCTGCATTTAAATAGTTTTGTTACACATTCAGTGTGATGTAGAGACCTGGTACCTGCTGTTAAAACAGTAGTTTGCACAGGTAAGCAAGCTTGTGAACAGTGTGTGCTACTGAGTTGGCAGTTTACACTAACAGATACTAGAAAATGCTAGATTTCATTTGGCTAAAGCCCTGATGGATTCCTGTGTGTTTTCTTACTTTTCCTCCTGCCCTCTTACAAAGACAAAAGAGAGAAATAAAGACATCCTCTAACTAAATAGTAATGCTTCCAAGCATCTTGATTTCTAAATTATAATTATATATATATTGAGATTTTACTAAAACTCTCCCAGGGATATGAGTTAATCATATTAAACTGTCCATTCATTGGAGTTGCAACCATTTGCACCAGCCAGAAACGAAGCTCCTGATTCACACAAGTGCTAAGAACCTGCTGCTCCAGTTGAAGTGGCTGGGAGAGGCAGGCTGTCATCACGTCTGGCAGTCAGACTGTGTGACTGTGTCTGGGGCACTCAAACCATCAGCCTTTTATGCATTAACTTGGCTGTGACTTGCACTGGGGGGAATCTGCTTTGAATGATACACTGCTGGACACCAATACTGCATGAAGTCCTACCTTCTCTTCAAAATCATGGACAGTTCCTTAACAAGTCTTTTACTGTCATGGAGCTCTATACACGCAGTGTTCAATGATCTTGCTTTGAAAGAAGTCCTTCAACTTCCACAGGTCCCTTGTGCCCAGGCTAAGCGTTTGTACACATCCCTCCCAGGGCAGAATGAATCCAATCCTACCTGCTCTCAACTGGGGTAAGATTTCCTAGTTTTAAATGAACAAATGTTGGCAGTGATGCAAGCGTTCATGCTATAATGGAGGAGGTAGAAATATCAGCTTGGAAAAGGTTCAGTGTTTGTTTTTAAATCCCAGAAGAAATATCTGAATGCGATGTATCTGGGATTTAGAAAAAAAAAAGTCGCATATTTGCAACTACACAGGAACAGCTATATGTCAGAGATCAGCTGCTCTTTAAAAGCCCAAAAGATGCAGCAGGTCTCTCCTGAGTTCTTCTTTCCTCTGTTTCTTGAGCAGCATGTAACACTCAGTAAGCCTGTTTTGCGCTTCCTCTGTCTGCTGTGAGTCCCAAGCAAATAAAAGCCCTAACTGAGATTGCTAATTGTGCCAAAATACAAACACGGGCTTACAGAGCTTGTAGGCTTAGTGCCTTATTACTCACCATAGCAAACGTAAGCACGAGCTTGTTTGCAGCAGTCAGGTTTAAAGAGCAGCTCCAGCATGTACTGAAGTTAGTGGGAGCTTTTCCATAAGCATGAATGTCCTTTGGATCAAACCTGCAGGACTGGATTAGTTCTGGTCTCAGCGGAACCTGTGACAGAATTGTGTACGTCAGCCAAGACCCATGGCCTCAGCTCTGTTTCTGACACCACTAAAGACATCCAAAGGGATCCCAGCACCACTGAAAGCATTCACTTCCATATAGTCTGAGCCACTCCTGGATTTTTATTTCCCTTTCATCATTATGGGAAACTGCTCTTCCCCCAGAAAAGCTCAGACAGGTGTCTTTTCCAGTGTACTTGGCAGGTCACCAAGTTCAGGCTATTTTGAACCAAATGGAATGAAAGATTTTGTGAAGGTGAAGCCTGCCAAGACCCACTCTTTTCCAGAGAGGGAACTTGGACAGATACTACATCCTGCTGATCCCAGCTGTGGCAGCATGGCTGGGGGAGTAAGACTGACCCTCACAGATGACTCATAACCAAGTTAAATTTCACCCAAAGACAATGGCCTGTCTGTGTAAATTCTCAGGTACTCACACTATGCAGTCATAAAGAAATGTCTTTGCTCACTGAGCTGCCTTTTTCTGCAAGGGCCATATTGCTAAAAACCTCATCTAGCACGTGACTGAGTACGTTGCCAAATAGAGTTTATCATACTTTAAACTTGTTTAAAAAAAAATTCAGGATACTTAGAGACTAAGGGGTTATTTAGGATTACGATTAATTTGCAGCTGAAGCTACAGCCTTCAGGTTCCAGAGATGCATTATTCAGAATAGATAAGTATTTTTAGACATATGTATATATAGGGAGACTCTCACCACACCCGAGGCCAGGCACAGCTCTGGCTGCTGCTGCCCTCAGTGCTCATTCCCCATGGAGCTGTGCCCAGCATGATCAGGAATGCCACAAAAGGCTGGATGGGACCCTGGTTAGTCCCCCTCCACACCACATACTATCCCAGCTACTGCTGCCCTCTATCTTTGTGCCCCACAAAATCACAAGGCTGGAAAAGACCTCCAGGATCGTCGAGTCCAACCATTCCTATCAACCATTAAACCATGTCACACTCAACCACCTCCCTGGACAGCCTGTTCCAGTGCCTGATAACACTTTCTGTGAAGAATATTTTTCTGATATCCAGTCTGAACCACCCCAGCAGAGCTTGAGGCAATTCCCCCTTGTCCTGTCCCCTTTCACTTGCGAGAAGAGGCCAGCCTTCTCCTCTCCACAGAGAAACAACACATGACAGTAGAGCTGCCCAGCACGATCAGGGATGTCACACAGAGCAGGATGCGACGTTGGTGAGACCCCTTCCACACCACAAACCAGCCCTGGCAGCTGCTGCCCTCAGTGTTTGCGCCCCACAAGAGCCACGGCTCAAGACAGCAGGGCTGTGCCAAGCTCTCCAGTGCTCGGTGTGATGAGAGACGCCACCCAGTGCTGGATGGGACCCTGGCGAGACTCATTGCACACCACAGGGCGGGCAGGGCCCTGGCTGCTGCCCACAGAGCCGCCCGGGGCCTCACCGTGGCGAGGCAGCACGGGGCCTCCTCTCCCCGACCACGGCGCGAGAGAGGAAGGCGGGCGGGCAAAACCGGAAGCGGAAGCCGCGCCCACCAGGCCACGCCCACCAGAGTTAAGCCCTCCCTTTAAGACGCCCGCCCCTTGAGGACACGCCCACTGACGTAACAACCCGCGCATTAGGCCACGCCCACCCCCTTCTTAAAGGGCCGCCTGCCTCATTAGGACCCCGCCCCTCCATGGGACAGTTAAGCCCCGCCTACTCGTTAGAGACCACGCCCCCTCACGAATCCACCGCCCACTCATTTAACGCCCTGCCCGCCCCCTCTTCAACACGCGCGTCGCCCCTTTTTGTCCCTCGTCTCGCGCCGTAGCGCTCCCGGGAGAGAGCGGCATTGTGCGGGCTGCGGCCCGCACCGCGCATGCGCCGTCCCGCATTCCCCTCAACTGGCGCTGCCGGAGCCGCCGCTGCCACCACCGCGTCCCTCCTCCCCCCCCTCCCCTTCTCCCCTCCCGCGGCCGCGCTCCTCCTCCTCCTCCTCGCCGCCGCGGAGGAGGCGCTGCCGCCTCCAGCCCCCTTTCCCCCTCCCTCGTTTTCCCCCTTTCCCCCCCCGGTAAGTCACCCGCCGCGCTCCTGCACCGCCGTTCCCCGCGCGTCGCCTCCCCTTGGGCTACGCGCTCACGCCGCTTCCCCCCCCACCTCTCAGTTGGGCTCGTCCGACCCCCCCCCCCCCCAGCCATTTCCCCGCGCGCGGGGACCCTCGGGCCGGCGCGTACCATTCGCGGGTGGGGAGGGGGGACGCACACGCACATGGGGGGAGTGGTCGACTCCGCGAGGGTGCGGGGGTCCCCCGAAGGGAGCCTCGCCCTGTAGCCCCACAGAACGGGGCGAGGCGAGGCCAGGCGGGGAAGGGGCGTCCGCAGGCGGTGGGGGGTGTGTCGGTACCGCGTGGCCGCATCCCGCGGTGCGGGGAGGATGCGGCGCTGCGCGCTCACACGAGTTCCCGGGTTAGTTCCAGCTGAAAGAGGGGGGCTTGGGGGGTGCTGGTGGGGGGAGAAGCTCCGTAGGAGGCGGCAACGTGTGCTCGCAGCCCAGAAACCAACCGTATCCTGGGCTGCACCCAGAGAACTGAGGCCAGGAGGGCGAGGGAGGGGGTTCTGCCCCTCTGCGCTGCTCACGAGAGTCCCCACCTGGAGTCTCCCACATACGAAGGACGTGGAGCTGTTGGGACAAACCCAGAGGAGGCCACGAGGAGGATCTAAGGGCTGGAGCACCTCCCCTGTGAGGGCAGGCTGAGAGTTTGGATTGTTCAGTCTGGGGAAGAGAAGGCTGTGGGGGAGACCTTACAACAGCTTCCAGCACTGAAAGGGGCTCTTGATCAAGGAGTGCAGGGATAGGGGAGGGGGAATGGTTTTAAGCTGAAAGATGGGAGCTTGAGATGAGATAATAGGAAGAAATTCTTCACTAAGAGTGTGGTGAGACACTGGCACGTGTTGCCCAGGGAATCTGGATGTCCCATCTCCACAGGTGTTCAAGGCCAGGTTGGATGGGGCCTTGAGCAATCTGATGCAGTAAGAGGTGTCCCCACCCGTGGCAGGGGGTGGAACTGGATGGGCTTTTGAGATCTGTTCCAATCCAAATCGTTCTGCAATTCTACAAAATAAATTTCATCTGCGTTAGGAAACTCTGATATCTTACTCTTTCCACCAGTGATTTATCCACCCTGTGGAGAGGGCTTGTTAAAGCAGACAAGCAGCTGGTAACACTTTGCTCCACACCCTTCCTTTCCCCTTCTGAGAAGGAGACGCTTAAAATGCCAGTAGGTAGTGGAAGTGCAAATGCTCTTGCTCCCAAATCTGCTGCCACCAGCAAAAAGAATGGCAGTGGTGGTGAGATATTGCGAGTGTCGTTTGAAGGCAAACCCGTGCAGTGTAAGCTGGAGGTTATTCTTTTATTAAGCTGAAATGTAGCTGAGCTGCAATGGAGATAGTTCTGTCTGCAGCATCAGCCTGGATTGCTGAATACTGGCACAGCGCTTTATCTGGTTTTGTTACAGAAAGCAAGTCTGGCGAGGCTCACACAAGGGCAGTGTTCAGTTGGGTAAAAGTCTCGGCAGAGATGGGTATGATTTGATACTCAAACCAGTCAGGAGAGAAATACGAGACTGAAATGCTTACATGCCGAGATTAAAGGAATCTAGTGGGGTTTTAAGCTTTGGAAATGCCTGTTATTTTTGTGTTCGTCGTGATCTTGTGTTCTGTACCTTAATAAATTGGGGGAAAAGGGCCTTGGGCTGTTCCTTCCACCTTCAGTACATAGTAAATATAACAATTTGTACAAAGTGCTTCTTAAAAATATTTTGGGGAATAGGATATGAAAACCCTGCCACAATTAAATGATTTATTTCTGTCCGGAATGGAGTGGAGAAAAGCTTTTGAAGAAGTGATAGAAGGCGATGGCTTGGGTTCTTGATCTTGCACATTAGGAGGATCTGAGGGCCAGAAATACTGCTGAGTTGCTGAACAGATAGAGAATGTAGGGTTTCTTACTAACCTGCAGTTAGGTTACTCTCATTCTTCTCACTGCTGAGAATCTTTTTTTTGACAGCTAATGAGAATATTTTGTTTCTCTTGCAGGTTTTCATTTCGGTGCGGGTCTCCTCTTGGTGGCAAGCGCTGCCTTTTGAAGCAGCACATTCATTCTCCCCCTTCAAGCACCATAAGTCTCGTTTGCCAGCCTCAGAACCATGGCAACAGAAGAAAAGAAGCCAGATGCAGAATCCACCAAAACACAATCTACTCCTTCCTCCTCAACCAATCAGAGCAAGGTGTGTGTGGGGCTCCGAACAATATCTGTGTAAATACACATGGCAGCTACCTGCATATTCAACAGGCAACCCGGAGTTAGAGGATTGAATTCTAATGTAGATTTAGAAGTTCTCCAGATTTCTGCTTCTGTTTTCTTGAGCTGAATGTGTGCCGAGGATTTTATGGGAGAAGCGGGTGGAATATGACCTCTTTTGTCATGCTGGGATTTTTTTGGTTTAGTGGAAATTCTTGCTAATGAAATACTTGTGTCACTTTGAGCATTAGCAAGGCAGTTTGTATCCTTGGGATGCCTCGAGGTGACTGAAGAGTTGGTGAACTTATGATTGTAGTTGTGAAGTCGGGAGGCAGTCATTATTCAGATTCTCTAAAGCCTGCAGATTCTCAAAGAGGATGTTTCCAAAAGTGAAGCCTTCTCAAAGGGTGGAAAGTGAAAAAATTGGGCTTTGGGAAATGTGAGGAATTGGCCTGTGATTTGATTCATGAGAAGAAAGAAAACTGCAAACACTTAAAAGCACTACACAGATCACTACCAAGAGTATTATTTTCATCTGCCAAGCACAGGATTACTTTCACCTGTTAGTGACTTGGGTGGAATTCATATCAAGGCTGAGTTTGGTGTTGTGCGTGCAACAGTGAGGCACTGCTGGTCCAGACAGCAAGGGTGGTTGTTTGTTTGTTTGCTTTGTAGTTTTGTTTTTTGAGTTTGGAATGGGGAAAAAAATGCTAGAATCTCTATTGGTGAACATCTATGCAGTCTGTCTCCATGTACTGGCCTGGTCTGATACAGAGCTTGTCACTGAGATACTAAATTTGGGATTCATTCAACTCATTGGTGTATTTTTCTTGCAGCCTGCGCCAGTAAAACCAAACTATGCTCTAAAGTTCACGTTAGCGGGGCACACGAAGGCAGTCTCATCAGTAAAGTTTAGTCCTAATGGAGAGTGGCTAGCCAGCTCTTGTAAGTATTGATATTTTTTATTTTCTCTAAAACATCCAAGTGTGGGTCATGGAGAACTGCCTGTCTTCAGTGGTACCTTCATCAGACAGAGAGGGGGATGTAGTGTTGTGTGTTTTCTTAAAAGGAGCAATACCAAAGCTGTCAGTCTTTCAGATATTCTGCTTTCAGCTTTTTAAGTTCTGTTACTTGGGACACTGAATCTTTTACGTGTTGTCGGGTTGGAGAGTCCTCATCAGTTCAGCTTTTTTTACTGAGCAAATGGGAGAAATCAAACGCAGGATTCTTGCTTTGTGCTTTGCTATATAGCTAAAGACATAGCTTAAGCTTTCAAATTAAACATTGTGTGCAGTGCCTGAAGGAAATAGCTCTGGGAAATAAAAGTAGTTTTGCGCTGCTAGACTGGACTGTGGAGTGTGGTGTGGAGGACTGGCCATGTGCTTCTGGTTGGTGTGTGATAGGTGTTTAATAAATCAGAGCCTTTGGTTACCCTAGTGAGATGGGCAGAAGGTTATTATAAACAGTGTTTCATTACTTGCTCTTTTAAGTGATAGATCGAATCCTCTTCCTGTCAGCTTTGGTATCTTTTTGGTAGTCAACACAGTTCAACAGCTTTCATTTGAAAATGCGTTCATGGACCCTCAATAATCCAGAGAGGATCCACGAATCGGGAAAGAGCAATTGAAAAGAATGTTGTTTGTAATGGTGAGGGACACTCAAACATCTTCTGGACTTGGGAATGACTTAGGTCTTTGGATTAACTGCAAATGGCATTAATAAGACCAGTGCAATGTGCCATGTATAAATCATTGTTATGTTTAAACGTACTCATGAAAGTCCCCTCCTCGCCCTGCCCAGATTTTCCAAGCTCTATCTCTGGCAAATATCAGCTTTTTTTCTCTGGCATGCTTCGCAAGTTAAAGGGAATAATAGTGTTTGCGTTTTTCCAGGCATTAATTCAGTCAAGCTTGTGGTGTCATTTTTGTTCTCTGTGGGCAAAAGCATTTCAGCATTCCTATGGAATGGTTCTACTTTTACCACTGGCAATCTAAAACAAAAGTAGAAATCCAAGTTGTTGTCAGGAAAGTCTAAAGCGGCTGGAGACTCTGCGTTCCAGGCAGTTTGTCTTCTCAGCTGCTGCAGCTTGGTGTGCATGAAACCCTTCTTTACCAATTCTATCTTGCCTTATACACCTAGGTCTGCTTGGGGAAGGAGAACTGCCCAGGGTTTGCAGACAGAGTTAACATGTATTTCTTTCCAACCTGAAGGGACAGCTGTGTCCGTAAGCGCCGTTAATCTCTTAACTGGCATGTTTCTTTTCCAGCTGCTGACAAACTCATTAAAATTTGGGGAGCATACGATGGCAAGTTTGAAAAAACAATATCTGGTCATAAACTGGTAAGTGTGAGGAGATTGCTGTGTGCTTGAATGCCAATCTTGGCATGAATTTTGCTTGCTTTTCCTCATTCAGAAATTTCCATTCTTGTTAGGCTTGTCTAGAAGGCTTGTGGTTTGGTTTTGTACTTCGTTTATACAGCCCTGCACATCAGCCTGGGACTGGAATTGCTGAAGTAATACCGAGTCAGGCTGGAAATAGGGGTGAAGCACAGGCTGCTAATGGAATACCTGTGTGCATGCTACCTAGCCATTTTCTTGAGTCCCCCCATTTCAGGAACACCAACCTCAGGCACGAGGCAGTGCATTCTTGGGTGAAAATCCCTGTAAGCTGTAACACCCTGTCCTTTTCCATCTTTCCTTTGTGTATGGGGCAGAATGGCTTGCCTTTTAAGGAGACTGAATTTTTCTTGTGGGTTTGCCTACATAAACATAACACTTATTCTGCAAAGTTCTAAAGAAAACACAAACTCCCAAGCCCTTTAGTTTTTTTGTTTGCTGAAGTTTCTTACATGCTGAAGTTTCATAAGCAAAAATGAAAAACCAAAAGAAAAGCCAGTAGAATCTTATTCTCCTCCAGCCTTTAGGGACTTGGACCATACAGAGCAAGCCATTTGTCATGAAGAAAAGCCACTTAATTGGATTAGTTTGTGCTGTTGATGAATTCCAAGAAAGGGTGTTGGTAGCCAAAGTTCGAGCCATGTGAACAAGCCGTTGACATTTTTGGAGTATATGGCTCAGCTTAAAATGAACAAGTGTCTAAGGAGCTCTTAACCCAGTCAAATCAGTGAATCCTCAACTCAGTGCAGAATTTTCTTTCAAGCTTTAGCTGTGAATATAATATGCCGTCTGTGTTTTGCGTTTTTCTGTGTCAGTGAAAAACCAGAGCTGAGTAGAGAATTGTTTTCCTTTGTTTTAGGGAATCTCTGATGTTGCTTGGTCATCAGATTCCAACCTTCTTGTCTCTGCCTCTGATGATAAAACTCTCAAAATATGGGATGTAAGCTCGGTAAGGGTGAAACTGTTCTTTACCTTCCTTCTCCCCAGCCCTGGCATCTTAACTTTTGTTTTTCCAAGAGGCAGCCTTGATGTGCTATGAGAGGAGGTAGAGTTTTAAGCACTGGCTTCTCTTTGGGTAATAGTCTTTCCTGTTTGTAATGAGCTGCTGGTTGAATGGGCTGTGAGGAGGAGTGAGTTCTGCTGTCTGCTCTTAAAAAGAAGGGGATGCTTATGGGTACCATGAAGAGTCTGGTTATATTCTGAGAGCGCTTAAGCCTTACGATGGCAATGCAACCGCAGGCTTCATTTCTGAAAGCAGCCTCTCAGATAAAACCTTTCTGTAACTACTTATCACAGTTTCACTTGTTTTTGCTTCTCTTCCCTTTCCTTTTCTGAGACTGCAATGAAAGCTGCATGATTTGGTTGAATTCTGATTAACTATATTAAACTGCTTGCTTCTCTTGAGTTGTGCAAAGGCTTTGCACCTTGGCTGCAGTCATTAAAAATATGGGATTTTTTTTTCTCTGGGGCTAGAGATGGTGGCTTTGTGCTCCACAGTGATTAACCTTAATGCAGCGCTTCTGAATGCATTTATGGCGCTGAAGGATGCTGTATATTCAACTGTGCTAATTCTTATTTCAGGGTAAGTGCTTAAAGACTTTGAAAGGGCACAGTAACTACGTTTTCTGCTGCAACTTCAACCCTCAGTCAAACCTCATCGTTTCTGGATCAGTAAGTGATTGGATTTTTTCTTTGTACAAAGTAAGCACTGCACACCCCTGTCGGCCAGCACTGAGGGGACAGGCCAGGTTCTTTTAGGGATCCTTGGCGGATTAATGACAGCTCTATATTGCAGTTACAAATAAAGCTTTATTTTCTTAGTAGGATATTATGGTTAGGATAGCACAGAATTTGATTAGGATTTCTACGGGCAGAATCAGTGTAGTAAAATTTATAGGTAGTATAATACAGGATATATAATACAACTTTACTTAAAGTCTCTAATCTGTTAGATTCTAACTTAACTCAAAGTGAGATTTCTAATCACCTGGACCCTCTGCAGATTGGGTCAGATCTCAGTACATGATTTGCTGACTTGAAAATCATATAACATAAAAGAACGAGTAACTCACCTGGTCATCGGAGGAAGCAGACAATGGTAGGGGCATCCCTGGCAGTGGGGGGGATCACGGTCTCCCTGTCCTGCATGAGTTCTTGTCCAAGTTCCCCACTCTGGACTTGTAACTGCTTGATTTTGTAGGCAGTGCTCTGTGTGCTGTTATGATTCCTTGTTCTGGGATGGAGTGCTCACCACCAGCAGATTGGCTGGGTGCCTGAGATTTCAAGGCCAGGGAGGAAGGGAGTAATCAGCCTGGCACCCACGAATCTTGAGGCTGATAGGGAGGGGAAGAAGAAATCTGTTTGGTTTGTCTACTAGGTTCTGAAGACCTTCAGGGCCTGATAATGAGGGAAAAGAAATTTGATCTTTGATGTCATTAAAAGTGACCTGCTCAGTCTCAAAGAATGACTGTTTACCTTATAAAGTGGTGTTTAGTTATGCTAACCATGTTACCAGGGGATGGGAGCAGGGGCTAGCAGTCACTTACCCTTTACCATTTTAATTCTGTCTTCCTCAACAAACACAGCTTGTAGTCAGGTGAACTGTGCGGTGCTGGTGCTGTCTTTGTGTGGGGCCACAGTCAAGCCCTTAACCCATCCCCAGCATGCAGATTTCCTGCATGGAGAGGAAGAGTTTAGGGAGCTGTTTTCCCAGCCTGTTATTTGTGTGGTGCTTGTGTCCTAGGCTTTCTGACGCAGCTGCAGTGCAGCTGGAGGAAGGCACGTGCATCTAGCCAAGTTATAACACCTTGCATGCCTCGAATAGGTCCATCATTAAACCACCTTGTGCATTTCTTCAATCTTCAGTTTGACGAAAGCGTGAGGATATGGGATGTGAAAACAGGGAAGTGCCTCAAGACGTTGCCTGCTCATTCTGACCCAGTTTCAGCCGTAAGTCCCTTCTGATAAGTGAATGCAGTAATGTGCTTATTTTGTTTAGCAGAGCTCCACTCCTGTCTCTGTAGAGGGGTGAGTTTGTGCCCTGACTCTTATCCCACCTTTGCACAGTGTAGTGGATGAGTCGTGGTTGATTTACCAGTGTCTCAATGAGAATGAAATGAACAGTGTTTTCTGTAAGATCGATACTTGTGGGTCTTTTCCAACCTTGTGATTCTGTGTTTTGATCTTGGGCGTTAATGTGGGGAGCAGTGAGGAGCACTGTGCCAGTTGTGCCTGAGTCTGGTGGTCTGGACATAGCACAAGTCTATGGTCACTCGAGGACAGGAGAACAGCCTTTGTGTCTGTTGCTTCTGTGTTCTGAGCTGTTACTAAACTCTAGAGCGAAGTAGTTCCATATTATGCTGTTACAAATCTCGTTCATTTAGTAGGTAAAAGGAGTTAGGAAAAAAGCAACATCCATTCAAATGAAGGAAAACCAGAAGCTGTTCAACCTTGTGTTTTGGAAATGAAGGAAACAAAACTTGAGCCTCAGATGTGCTAAAACATGGCTGTTGAAGCATTGTTCTGCCTTACGTAGAAGGTGCTTCGCTCTTACAATTGTATGTTATTAGTGATTATTCTTGAAAATAGTAGTATTTTGAGGGTTAGTTCAAGACAAAAATTGATCTTAAAACATGTATGTGGCTTCATATTCAAATTCCATACACTTAAGATTATAAACTACTTATCTCCAGATGTGATATTACTATTATTCGAGCAGCTAATGCTGTCTGGACAGAATATATGTGCTTGTGTGTTGTTCTTAGCTTCTGAAGAAACATATATTCCAGTTCCTGATGCTTGAATGATCAGCTGTAGTTCACATCCATTCCTCTTTATAACTGGCAGACTGGAGGAAAGAGTCTTGGTCTTGATCATGTTTCCCATCCAAACTCATACCTCTTGTTTGGATGTCGTGTTGTTTTTCTGCTTCTATCCACATGAATTGTGGTGGCAGTAATGGAAGATAAGTACTTTCAGGAAAGCTTGGAAGTTTGATCTTTGTCAGTAAAGTTATTTTCCCTTTCTGTAATATATTCCAGGTGCATTTTAATCGTGATGGATCCCTGATAGTGTCAAGTAGCTATGATGGACTCTGGTAAGTGATTATTTCTTGTCTGCAGCACTGTTCAAACCTTGTGCATTTACAAAATGACATTTTTTTTTAGGAAAGCTTGTATTTGTAGTATTAACATAGAAGCAAAGACTTGAATAGTAATGATTCTCCTTTGTTTTTTATTAGTCGAATCTGGGATACAGCATCAGGCCAGTGCTTGAAAACACTGATTGGTAAGTAGGACTACTTCTTGTTTGTGCTGATTTTTTGCTGTTAAGTTGTGACATAGATATTCTGCATCATTGCTGTGAACACTGGCTTCTGTAAGCACTCCTTTATCATCTTCCTACTGTTCTGTTAATGTACTGTTGCCCTCCTTCTGCATCTGAGCAGGCAGCAACCTGCATCTTGACAAGACTGCAGCTCTCCAGACGTGGTCTGCTGCTGGTAAAGCTAGCCTCTGCCTACCAAAGGTTTGTGTAGGTGCCTGAGCTGCCTTCCTGTGCTGCAAACATCATCTCAGTGCGGGTATTCGTCGTGGAGGCGCTCGTTAGCTGGAACATGCAGGAGTTGGAGGAGGGCAGCACCGTTAACTGGCAGTGGTGTGACTGAGGCAGAAGCAGCCAGGCTGTTCTCACCAACATTTGGAACCAGCAAGCGGTTTTCTCTACATCCAAATAAGAATCTGTACAGAGGGTGTGTAGGAGGTATGAGCGCTGATCCTTCTCTGGCTTGCCATTGGGGTGGTGGAGGAAGCACAAACCACCCCCCAGCAACTGTTCCCTCAAGCACGTACACTCCAGTTCCACGTGAATTCTGGGCTTCCTTGCTGGTAGCTGGCTTGTGGTGTCTCTCTCCAGGCTGAAACAGTGCCCGGGGGGTGGCAGCAGGATCACGAGCAGGCGGTAGGCGACAGTGTTCTCCTGGATGCTCCAGGTTTCATGGGTGCCATCCATCTCGGTGGCCGAGTGCATCTGTGGCATGGAAGTGCTCTTGCAGATCACTCTGCAGACACCCAGGAGGTCATCTACCAGTTGTTTCAGCATGTTGTGTGTGTTGGGCAGGTCCTGCATTGGTGAAAGGGTGGACACAGCCAAAGACCTCACACCACCATGTGCACTATTGAGGTCTTCCTCCTCCTTGTGGTCCTCTTTCTTGCTGATGGAGCCGTGCTGCTCGCTGCACCTATCAAAGTTATGTTTCATTTTTCTGACTAGCCAGCAGACCATAGTAAGCAGGACTAGGACTCCTGCAGCAATCCAAAGCTGATACACAGAAAGGAGCGAGGCTTCCTTTGCAGCCCTGATCCGTTCAATCTCCTCCATCAGCTCAATTATCTTCTGCTGATTCTCTTCATGCTGCTTCATCTGCTCAGCTGTGGTTGTATCAATGTGCTGATTGGGTTTCAGCCCATGCTGGGCAGCCAACACAGCCACGATGAGGGCAGTTATCAGAGACATGGCCTGGAGGAGGTGGGAAGAAATGGAGTTGAGTGGGATTTGTGAGCACTGCCTGCCGCATAACAGCATCCCATGGAGCCACTGGGCACCCACCGTATCCCCGCAGGCTCTCTGGGCACCTGCCACCCCTGGGAGCCCCAAACACCTCTGCCCCCAGCGCTGAGGGTGGCACTGTGCCCTGCCCAGAGGCTGTTCCTCTGGGTTAGAAACCCCTTGGACACCTGCCCTGTCCTAATCCATCCTAGCCCTCCCCTGGTGTGCTGCACTCACCGATGACTGAAGTTAAATGGCAGTGGGGCTTCCTGGTGGTGTCCTCGGTGACAGCCCCTGTTGTGATCTCGCCACAGCAGCACCATCTTTGAAGGATGGAGAACAGGAGAGGTGCCTAAGGACTGGAGCAAAACTAATATCACTCCAGTCTTCAAAAAGAAGGATGGAAACTACAGGTGGATGTCAAGTTAACCATGAGCCAGCAATGTGCCCTTGTGGCCAAGAAGCTGAAGGGGATCCTGGGGTTGCCTTAAGAAGAGTGTGGCCGGCAGGGTGAGGGAGGTTCTTCTCCCCCTCTGCTATGCCCTAACAAGACCCCATCTGGAAATCTGTGTCCAGTTCTGGGCTCCCTAGCTCAGAAAAGACAAGGAACAACTGGAGAGAGTCCAGCAGAAGCCACAAAGATGATGAGGTGACTGGAGCATCGCTCTCAGGAGGAGAGGCTGAATGAGGTCAAGTCTGTTTAGTCTGGAGAAGAGAAGACTGAGAGGGGATCTCATCAGTGCTGATGAATATCTGAAGGGTAGGGGCAAGAGGGTGCCAGACTCATCTCAACGTTGCCGAGCGACAGGACAAGGGGAGGGACTGTGGGCATAAACTGTAGCACGAGAAGTTCCATTCACTGCAACCAGTTGCCCAGGGAGAATGTGGAATCTCTTTTGGAGAAACTCAAAACCTGCTTGAGGTGACCCTCCTTTAGGAGGGTTGGGCTGGATGATCTCCAGAGGGTTCTTTCCACTCCCACCATCCTGTGAGTCTGTGATACACAAGCTGCCTTTTTACTGCAAGAGGCATGAAGGCATCTTGTGCCCATAGCTACTAAAAAGAAACTGCATGCTGGGTGTACGTTCCCTAGCCCTTCATATTCTTACAAAGCATTATCTGGCACTGCCGGCTGGTGGCCTGTGTTCTGATAGGATGATTTTTAAAAGGTCTTGCTTGGGTAAGTGTTGGTGCAAGGAAGGAAAATACAGTTGCAAAGGGTTATTTAAAACGTGTGTGAGAAAAATGCTTAATATCCTTTTTAAAATGACTGAAAACACTTTTCTTAGCCCTGGCTTTTTCTAGAAGTACCAAGGGACAACAAAACTGGAAGCTCATTGCAGTGGAATAATTAACAACAAATTATTGTCAATGAGACAATTCAACTGCACACTGCTTAACGTGGCTTTTGTTTTCCCCACAGATGATGATAACCCTCCAGTGTCATTTGTGAAGTTCTCCCCAAATGGCAAATACATTCTAGCTGCAACTTTGGACAAGTAAGTATTTAAACAAGAAAAGGCTTTGAAGTGTTTATAAGTAGCAGGTCACACTTTGCTGTCATTTAGCACTCATAGTAGTGATACCACATGAGTTCATACATGCTGTCAAACTTGAAAAGCCTGCAAGTTCAAAAATCAGGGTGCTGTGTGTGAATTTTGATCTGTATCGACTTTCAGCAGGATTTGATGTTGAAACAAGGGAAAGAGGGTAGTTTCTAGGGCCATCCCTGATGCTTGTGGTTTCTGACCCTGAGATAGGTGCTATCTAATGAAATCTGTAAGAGTCTTTTGGATGCGCTGGAAGTCAAGCGATGTCTGCCAAACCACCTTATCCTCTTACTGTAATTTGTCTGTTATCCTGCCCATCGTTTCCCTAGTGCTTGTCATTATTTATAAAGAAATGTGTGGGGAAATACTTAAATGAATCCTTTTTTATGCAGGAGAATATGAATGGTTTAGTAGTAAAATTGATACTTTGGGGTTAACTTGTACTGAAGCCAGGCTAAAGTGGTCTGCATAGACTTTAAGAAATCTGATATGGAGAAACTTTTTCTGCTGCTCATTGTCAGATGAAAAAACACCAAGAACTAAGGTCTTTGTTTTTCTGTTGTTTTCTAGCACTCTTAAACTTTGGGACTACAGCAAAGGAAAGGTAAAAACAATCCTGTCTCCCTTTGTAGACTTAACTAAACTTACAGGAAAATCTGGATTTCATACGTGCTTTTTAAACTTCCTTAACACTATGAATGCTATAGAAAAAAGAAGTGTTAGGACCCCTTTTTGAGGAGGACAAACTTTTAGCAGGACCTGTTGTAATAGGACAAGGGGTAGTGGTTTTAAACTAAAAGAGAGGAGATTAGACTAGATTGAAGGAAGAAATCTTTTACCCTGAGGATGGTGGAACACTAGCGCAGGTTGACCAGGGAGAGGTGGTCGATGCCCCATCACTGGAAACATTAAAGGTCAGGTTGGATGAGGCTCTGAGCAACCTGATTGAGTTGAAAGTATCCCTGCTTTCTGCAGGGGAGTTGGACTGGATAGGCTTTAAAGGCCCCTTCCTACCCAAACCATTCTGTGATTCCATGACTGAAGATGCCTTTGGACAATTAAAAAAAAGTGATTGGACTTTGAGATGTTAAGCAAACCTCTGTTTCTGCATTTTTCACTCTATGAATGACGCATTGCTGTTGCTCTCTTTGTCTGTGGTAATGTCACGAATTTAGGGCTTTGCTCTTTTCTTCCCTTCCAAATTGTTAAGTGTTCTAGGGCAGAGGTGATCTCTGTATCCTCTAGATAAGTTGGCAGGGTGGGAAACACAGGCAGATATATTTAGTCCTTTCTGCCAAGAGAGCTTGTCCTTGACTGAGAAAACCACCTCCCAGCTGTACTAACATCTTGTGGCTTTTCCCTTGCAGTGCCTGAAGACGTACACAGGGCACAAAAATGAGAAGTACTGCATATTTGCAAATTTCTCTGTTACTGGTGGAAAGGTTAGTGTTTATTTGAGCTACTTTTTACCCATGTACACTTTTTTTACTGCTTTTCTCTGTAGAAAAAAACAGTAGCTTGGGGATGGAAACCTTTGGCTGCTTCACTGGTGCTGCAGTGCTGTGGGAGAAGAGAGTGTCCTAGGAATCTCCCTCTGAGCACCTCTGGTGTCTCTCCAGGTGGGCCTGCTGTCCTGTGGCTGCACAAAACAACTTTCCTGCAGCAGGAGAGCAGCTGTGTGTGTATCAGTTCACCATCAGGCTGGGGCATTGTAGTTGAGATGACAGAAGAAATCAGCAGAGATTATGTCCTAACACAACTATCTTAGCAGTTTTGGTTCTGTTTGTTTTCCTCCGCTGGCAGGATGGAACAAAACTTTCTCCTGCCTGAGGCTGGGGGAGAATGAACCGCATCAAGCAGGTTTTTGATAGGAATGGTTGGACTTGATGATCCTGGGGGTCTTTTCCAACCTGGTGATTCTATGATTCTATGAAGCAGTCCTATCATGTTGAAAGTTCCCTTTCACACAATGGCAGTGAAATGTGTGCTAAGTAATAGCAGTTAGATACAGATGAGGAGAAAGATTACAATAATGGTGTTTTCTCTGCCTCTTCAGTGGATCGTGTCCGGTTCAGAAGACAACCTGGTTTACATTTGGAATCTTCAGACAAAAGAGATTGTACAGAAATTACAAGGACACACAGGTGTGGAAGAGGATTTTGTTTTCATTGATGATATATCCCTCATGCCAGCTTATATTGAGAGTTTAGCTTGAGTGTTTTCACTCTTATGTTTAGACTGTCATACTCATAAATTCTGGTCTGGCTGAAGCTTAATTTAACCCTAGGAGTTTGCTCCCTTTTATGAAGGGCTTGTTGTAGGCATTGCAAGTGCTTATTGTGTCACTGTGAGAACTGCGACATCAGCTTACAGAGGAGATTTCCTGAGTTCAGAACTGGTCGGGATATTTAAGTGACTCATAATGTTAGTGACTTTGAATTCCCCATCAACACCTTCCAAAGCTGCAGCTCATGGAAGGGTGAGGGCTGATGTGCTCCTGCTGTTGGAATGTGTCTGTCCTGATCTTGAAGGAAGAGCTGAGCATGTCTTAATGTCACCTGATGGGTCCTTCAGTCTGAATCCTACAAGAGAGCAGCGCCTTCGCTGTACCAACAGGAAGGAATTGTGATGTGAAATTTAAAACATGCTTATTCCTTTCCAGAACTGTTGGTTTGGATGTAAACTGGGGCAGTGGCAGCAGGTTTTAATTTCCTGGCTAGGGCGAGGCTCTGAAGATGGAAGTGCTATCTAGGCATTGGATAGGATGTTGGAAATACCTTACATGGAAAGAAAAATCTGACCTGTTTTTTTTATTAGCTGTCTCTGACATAATATGCCAAGAGTTTTGCCTGTGAAATAAGCAAGAACTAGAATCTGGAGAGTTCTCATATTTTGAAACCTGTCAAATGCTTGCCAACTGCTTACTCGTGAATCTTTTCTGCTAGTATTTCTTACAGAGAAGCAAGATATTTATGGGTAATATTTATGAATAATACTTAAAAAATAAGTGTTTTAGGGCAGAGGTGCTCTTTGCATCCTCTATATAAGCTGGCAGTATGGGAAACAGGCAGATATATTTAGTCTTTTCTGCCAAGAGACTTTATCCTTGAAAATTATTTATTAATGTGTTTGTAATTCTGGTACAATGAAAACAGTAACTTGGCACTGCTGTTTTAAATATGGTAGAAATACACATTTGTTTTCAGAAATGCCTTGTACGAACCAGATTTCATTGCTGCAAATAATGATATTTGCCTATCTTTTCTTTTTGTGTAGATGTTGTAATCTCAACAGCTTGTCACCCAACAGAAAACATCATTGCATCAGCGGCACTAGAAAATGACAAAACAATTAAACTGTGGAAGAGTGACTGTTAAACGTTCCAGGATCGCTTTAGAGACTGTCAGGAAAAAATGTTTTTAAAAAAATATTAAAAAAACCCACATGAGAATTAATAAATCCAGTTTGGCAGGAAACCTGAAGACTATTTGATAAAGTGGTTTCTGTTAGTCTTGGCCCAAAGAATACGTCTTAGCTCTTTGCTAGAGCCGGGCAACGTGGTGGGAAAAGAAAAAAAAAAAAAGATGCAGTGTCTCCTTTTCTTGCCTAATCTTTTGGCAGACAAATGGATCATTCTGACATCACGTTAGAAGTGTCAGTCTTGGCTTGGACGCCCCAAAGATCCCGTATTTGCTGGTGGCGTTACTTCTGGGCACTGTTGCTGCTTCAGGAAGAGCTGCCAGCCTGCATTGTAACAGTGAATTAAGTCACGAGCCTAGAGGTGTGTGGAAATTTCTTTTTTTTTTTTTTTTAAATGTCTAATTTTTAAATCTTCCCCCCCCTCCTGTAGGTTCTAGTCTTTTGGGAAGTTTCTGTATTGTTTTAACTAGGAGTACTGCATCTTTAAGGGTGCTTCGTTTTAAACACTCAGCTCAAACTTTGTGACCAAATAAAACCATGCGGTTCCAGATTTCCTTCTTCCTGCCCCTGACTTGACTCCTGTGGTGAAATCTCCTCCTACCTTCTGTATAGTTGCTTACCTCTTGTTACGTGTGTTTAATAGATGCTGTTCTAGAGCGAAGTTCCAGTTCTTCTGTTAACCATTAAAATGAATCCTGCTTGTAGTTGTTCTCAGCATACTTTAATTTTTTTCTCTTCTGGCTATAAAGCGAGTTCACAGAACACTGTAAAGTTATTTCAATGTAAAAAGGAAAAAACTCCAGAATTTTGTATCTTGAAAACCCATTGTATGAAACTGTATTGATAATGGCATGGCTCTGTATCTATTTCAGCGTTGATATTTCTTTCCCTTTTTGTCATACCCATGTGGTATTTACACATCCAAAAAAAGTACCATATGCCATAATAAAAAGGTGGGATTTTATGTGTATGCTTGTGGTAAGAGTGTACTACTGTGAAGTGTCTGTGTCCAAAGAAGCCTTCCTTAAAAATATTTTTGGAAGGAGCATTTACAAGGGCATGTAATGATAGGATGAGGGGGAATGGCTTTAAATCGGAAGTGGGATGATTTAGTTAGGAAGAAATTCTTGATGATGAGGGTGGAGAAGCACTGGCAGAGGTTACCCGGAGAAGCTGTGGCTGCCCCATCCCTGGAGGGCTTCAAGGCCAGGTTGGATGAGGCTTGGAGCCCCTGATCCAGTGGGAAGTGTCCCTGCCTGTGGCAGGGGTGGGACTGGATGGGCTTTGAGGTCCCTTCCAACCCAAACCATTCCATGATTCTGTGATTTCTGAAGTGGCTGTATTGAATGAGGAGGGGAGGAGGAAGAGAGGAACAGCAGCAGCGTGGTGCTTTGCATCTGTTGTCGAGCAAGAAGAGGAGTATCACTGAAATCTAAGTTTGTTTAAAGAAAGTAAAGAGGGTTGAACTGAAGGTGTCCTCAGCAGGGGCAACATTGGTGCAAACCCTCACAGAGCCCTTAAGCTAAGGGGAAAGGAATCCTGCCTGTGCAGCTCAGCTGATCCAGGAGTTGGCTTTTGTGCTTGATAAGAACAGTGGTGTGGCACAGGTTTTATTGCACTCGGAGGGTTCTACTTTTGTTTTCGTGCCCAGTGAAGCAAAAATCCATTTGTTTCACATCAATGTCATGTGCTTGATGATAACTGGAAATCAATTGCAGTACAAACCTCTTCTCAAGTGGCTGCTGGGAGGCTGCCTTGCCTCACCCTCCGTGCAGAAGGCAGCTGCAAGAGATGAGGTACAGCTTTTCTTGTTAAAATACAAAAACAGTTCTTGTTGAGCTGATGATAAAATGGCTATTAATAACATCACATTTTGAGGGTTTTCCATTGCCCCCAGGAAGGGACCCTGTGTCTCTAGACCTGGTGTCACTGCTGAAGTAATCAATTGCTTAACTTCATGATTTTTTTCACTCTTTTTCTTGCAGGCCAATGAAGCTTTTCAATGCAAGATGTGTCTGTGCTGCTTTAGCTCTGTGGAGGAGCTGGTGTGTTTCTCCATTTCCATGTAGATTCAATCATGTTTTTTGTAGCGTGGTGCTTTCCAGGTGGCTGTGTGAGTGGCTTTGCTTACCCAGCTTTCCCTGTTGTCTAAAGAGATGTGCTTCTGAAGGGAAACGATTTCCCTGCTGTCAGGAGGAAATCTCTTCAATAGGGGTATTTTCCTTGGAATTGAAAAGCCCTGATGGATCAAGGACCTTGTAGATGCTTTAAAGGAACTCCTAGTGCCCCACCTGGAAATGACACTGGGGCGTGAGCTCTGTGTCGCTGCAGTTACATCCAGCCTAGCAGATCTGTCGTGGGTTGTTGGCCAGGATTTGTTGATCTTGTAAAGCTCTGAACTGAAAACAGGGGTTTGTGGTGGCTCTATTTGCAGAGGATTGAGCTTTGTGCTGGGGCGTGTTGCAACCTGCTGAGGTGCAACAAGAGGTACAGAGCCCTGGGGCTCTGCCCTGCTGGGCATCTTCAGGCTGAGGGAAAAGGAGACTTTGTGTGATGAAAGGAATGAAGAGGCTCATTCTTT
This sequence comes from Phaenicophaeus curvirostris, assembly GCF_032191515.1. Lineage (NCBI taxonomy): Eukaryota > Metazoa > Chordata > Aves > Cuculiformes > Cuculidae > Phaenicophaeus > Phaenicophaeus curvirostris. Next base: position 9,470,028 of record NC_091411.1, read on the forward strand.
AGGGTTTTGATGAAAAAGGAAAAAAAAAAAAAACATGGTTAGATGCCACTAAGTAGGTGGCAGTGCCTTAACCGTATGCGTGTTGTATAGGCCACTAGGACCTCTTCCATCCTTATCAAGGGGAGTGCTAACCTTCTCTCCTTTCATACAACACGTCACAATGACTGCGCACTGGGCTATTTAAACCTCCACGAAGCATCTTTATTAATGTTACGGTGAGTAGTACTTTCTGCCTTCTCTTCCTCTATTTGGTATCTCTGTAGGATCCCCATGAAGGATTTTTATTCTAATTCCTGTGTTATTACTTAAAAATCCCGCAAACCCCTTTAAAACAGCACAGACGCGCCCTTTCTGCTGCCTCCTTAATGTATTCACCCCCCTCAGCCAATCAGAGCGCAGCGGCCGGGCGCGCGCTCCCGAGCAGCGTTCTGCACCCGCTTTGCCCAATGGCGGCGGCAGCGCCGGAGTCCGCGGGTTCGAATCCCGCCTCGGGTTGCGGTGGGGAGGGGGGTGGGTGCCTCCCCGTAGCGGGGAGCTCAGGAGAAGGATGTGCAGGAGAAACTGTTTAATTTGCGAAAGGTTTATCTGTCTTTCTGGGTATCCCGAAGGCTTGAGTGGGAACACAAGCTAAACTCATTTTTAGGGATGATCGCTAGCCAAATATTCCTCAGTCAAGAGAGGAAAAGTCATTTTCCAACACATTCCCGGTGCCCCTGGGCTGATAAATCCCTCTGGATGGCATCAGGGCTATCGACAAGTGAAAAGAAACCTGGGCTGGTTCCAGATGGGGAAGCGGTTGTAGAATTTGGGTTTTCTGTCCTCCTTTCTGAAGTTCTTCGCCTTCTGCGTCCCGAGTAAATGAACCTCAAACAGGCATCTGGCTAAACCAGCACCAGCAGCACCGCAAACTGGCCAGGAGGATGGATCCTGGGCTGCATCCATAGAACTGGGGCCAGCAGGGAGAGGGAGGGGGTTCAGCTCTGGTGAGGCCCCACCTGGAGCCCCGTATCCAGTTCTGGAATTCCCAGCATAAGAAGGACGCGGATCTGTTGCAGCGAATCCAGAGGAGGCCACAGAGATGATGTGAGGGCTGGAAAACCTCTGCTATAAGGCCAGGCTGAGAGAGTTGGGGTTGCTCGGCCTGGAGAAGAGAAGGCTGCAGGGAGACCTTAGAGCAGCTTTTAGTGCTGAAAGGGGCTCCAGGAAAGCTGGGGAGGGGATTTTTATCAGGGAGGGCAGGGCCAGGACAAGGGGGGTTGGTTTTAAGCTGAAAAAGGGGGTACTGAGATGAGATCTTGGGAAGAAATGCTTTCCTGTGAGGGCAGGGAGGCCCTGGCCCAGGTTGCCCAGAGAAGTGGTGGCTGCCTCATCCCTGGAGGGGTTCAAGGCCGGGTTTGAAGGGGCTTGGAGCCCCTGATCCAGTGGGAGGTGCCCCTGCCCAGGGCAGGGGTGGGACTGAATGGGCTTTAAGGTCTCTTCCTACCCAAACCAGTCCATGATTACCCAGCCCAGCATCCTGCTGCCAGTCCCACCCAGGACGGGGTTTGTGAGCTGTGCTGTCCCTTGGCCTCGCTGGTTTTTCCAGCAGTTCCTACTTGATTCCTGCTTGATTCCTGCTGGAAGGGCCAACTGGTGCTGCTTGTAGAGCAGCCCTTTTGCAGGGAGAAGCCGAAGCCCGGTGCTGCACGCAGAGGTGTTTAGCGCTAGGGACCATCTGCTGCATCGCCCGGCACAGCCCAGGCTGCTCCTGGCTGGCCCTTCCTGGCACCGATGATTTTATTAAGGAATTAAAGGTTTGTTTCCTCTCCTTATTGAATGCTCTGATTTATGCACGTGTTTAAATCAATCCTGTTTCCTGCTTTTTATCCTTTCTCCCTCAGGCTTTCGGGCTTTGCTGTCTTAGACATTTGTTATAATCACATTGTTTTGAGGCAAGCGAGACACTAGGGGGGGGTTAATTAATTTGAATAAATTAACTTCTTCACTTAGGCGCTTCTCCCAGGTGCTAATTGCCCTTCTGGAGCTGTAGATGCCCACACTTGGACAAGTTTGTGCTGCCTTCCAGTGAAATATTAGCGAGTCTATTTGCTGATGAAGATGCTGTGGGCAGGTGAGGTCCAAGCCCAGAGGGCTGGTGTGCTCAGGGTGGGGGATTTCAGGTGCTGCTACCAGGAGGTTGCTGGATGGGCTACATAAGCGGCTTATTTTGTCATTTTAATTTTTTAATCCCATGCATTCAGTCGCGCGCTCTTATTAGTAAGCATTAGCTCTCTAAGTCCCATTAGCTCCTCTGAGAGCTGGGGTTTTGCTTGTGGGGATGCCAGCGGGGGGCTGTGGGCCTGATCCTGAAACCGGTGACATCCGTGATGTCCCACATGGCTGTGGGTCTCGTCCTGACCCCACAGGGTCAGAGCCATCGCGGCTTAGTTCTTAAATCTGCTGTGCCCCTGGCCCCTTTCCCAAGCCCTGAGCATCTCCAGACAGGCTCCCTCCAGAGCTGCTGCAAACCCCTGTTTGGCCCCTCTCTGCTTTATTAAGGCAACTATTTTGTTGTATGCAAGCGCATATGTTATATTCAAACTCACTTCTTTCTCTTTCGGATTTTCTCTTTAACCCCAAGGCCATCTCTGTTAGAGAATCTCCAGCCTTGGGTTTAAAATCAATTGACTGCTTCTCTTTAATAAAATTATTCCTGCCCTCTTTAAATACCACGGTAGGTCCCTTCATGAAGATGAAGCAGCTCAGAGAGGAAAAAGAGGAGGAAAAAAAAAAAAAAGAGTAAAACCACACATCACCCCAAACCCCTTCTGCCTAATCCAACTGAATTAGAGGATTTCGAAGTGGATTTAAAACTAAATCTTGATTAGGGAGAATTTCTCTCCAAGAGCTGCTGCACGTAGTATTAATGGGAAGTGATCGTGGACAGAGGAAATAGGACAGAAATAACCGAGGGTAGCACATACGCACTCACGTCTGTGCGTGAACTGAAAGAATCGCTGAATTTCTCAAGAGGAAAAGGGAGAAATTAAGCATCGACACAAGACTGGGTGCCACAGGGCTGGCTGGAGAAGCAGGGAGCAGCCAGATCTTCGCTTTATTTTGGTGGAGGGGTTTGCAGGTGAGAAAGAAGCGGAGTGCACGGCCAAGGGGAAGAGCTGGGAGGAGAGACGGTCTCTGCCTGCTCCCCCAGACGCTGGTGTTCGTCCTCCAGGCTTCAGGAGCTGCCCCCCATGCTCTCAGGACGCATGCCTGGAGGTGCCCATGGGATCCTCTCTCTGATGACCGTGGTGTTTGTCCTCCCAGAGGGTAAGTGCTGCTGTACCCGCGGTGTGGAGCGTGCCCTGCGCTTTGGAGTTATGGTTGTTTGTATCCTCCCCAAACCCTGGCTGTTAAGGGATGGTTTTTCCTTGGGATGACTTTGAGGGCATTTCTGCCCCGAGTGATGTAGCTGCATCTTGCTGCGTGTTGCTGGTTTTAGGATGGAGCTAATGTCATCCTGTTTGGTACAAAATGAGGATATGTAGGTAAGGAGTGTGGGCCAGGAGCCGAGATCCCCTGGGCTCCAGTGGGCTCCCCTTCCCTGGTGTGGCTGGGGCAGGGACTCCCTTTGCCATGCTAGAAAACCCCCAAAAAGCCACCATGGGAGCAGATGAGGTTGGGTTTGGGGAGGGCTGAAGGTAACCACAACAGTAAGTGCAACCTGATTTCTGTTGCCGTGATCAATCAACATGCGTATCAGATGCTGTGCTTGCCTTAAACTCTGTGGATGATGTAAACAATGATCTTTTGAAGGCTTTTTTTTCTTTAAAGAACCCTGAGAAACAGTTTAATTCTCATTCTGGTTTAGGGCAAGCAATCCTTAGACGCAGCCACTGACCCTGCAGGGAAGGACAGAGCTGCTGCCAGTGTGTGAAGCTCTGGGAACACACACCAGTGCCTCTGTCCTGGGCTCACAGACGTGTTGGTTCTTGGTCCCTCTGAACAGGGATTTCCCTTCTGTTTCTGAATTGTTTTGCCCCTCTGATAGACCCTGCGACAAAAGCAGGATTGAATTCACGGCAAAACCCAAACCACACCGATAAAACCATCCCTCTGGTGTGAACGCCTCTAGCACAGGTGCAGCTGAAACTGGAGGAATTTGGTGAAACAGGTGAAAGCTGTTTCTGAGAGGGGCTGAGCCCTGGCTCTGCTGTGTCTGTGACTGGGAGGTTTCACCTGCTCTTTATAAACCTCCTTTCAAAGCTCTCTTGTTCCTACCATTTGATCCCAGCTCAAATCTCCGGCTAATCCCTGATTTCGCACTGACCTCTAGTGGGAGATGCTTCCTATTTTTTGGGCCCACTGGGTAAGCAAGCGGCAGTGGCTTCGGGCTCTGTCTCGGTGCTTAATATGACTTGGCAAGGCAGAGACAGCTCCAAAGCCATCATTAGGAAGGAGTTGAAGCATTTGCCTCCTGGAAAAATCCAACTGCCTTTCATATGATTCTTGTTTAGTGTCTGGACTCCAGTGTTACGGCTGCAACATCATCGTGGGCACCAAAAATGTGGACATGGGGTGCTCTAACCCAGAGGTGATCACCTGCTCCCACTCGCACCAGGGCTTCAAACAGCGGTTCTGCATTAAGACAGAGAGCGGTGAGTCTGCCTGGAGGGGCCAGGGTCACAGGGGGTGTCTGATCAAGCCCCAAAGTAAACCTTGCAGCCTCCTGGGCCTGGTGTAAGGCTGGCAGAGTGTCACCCTCCACCCTGGCTGTCACCTCCTGACATCCCACACTGTGCTTGCTTTGCAGTTGTCCTGGGCATCCTGCTGACCAGCGGCTGTGCCACCTCCCGTCACTGCCAGCAGCAGGAGCTGCCGGGCGTCCGCATCCACTGCTGCGACACAGACCTCTGCAACGGCTCCCCCAGAGCCCTCCGGCCACCCCCTGGCCTCGCTGGCTGCTGCCTCCTGCTGCCCTGCCTCCTTGTTGCTGCCCTGCTCCTCTCCTGATGGCCCAGGGATGGGGGGCTGTGGTACCCTTGGGGAGGGAGGGGGCAAGGATATCCCTGTCCCTGCTGTTCTGATGTGGAGGAAGCCCTACTCTCCTCTCTCCTTAATAAAAGGTGTTGAATACTTTATCCTGGACAGGTTTCAGTGATGCCCTGGTGGCATCTGAGCCACCTTCCAAGCAGAAGCACCTTGGGGCTGATACAAAACTTGTTCAGATTCGGAAGAATCAAAATAGATTCATAGAATAGTTTGGGTTGGAAGGGACCTTAAAGGTCATCTAGTTCCAACCCTCCTGCCATGGACAGGGACACCTCCCACTAGGTCAGGCTGCCCAAGCCCCATCCAACCTGGCCTTGAACACCTCCAGGGATGGGGCTGTCACAGCTTCCCTCGGCGACCTGTTCCAGTGTCTCACCACTCTCATGGTGAAGAAATTCTTCCTTATATCAAGCCTAAATCTTCCCCTCTCCAGTTTATACCTGTTCCCCCTCATCCTGTCACTACAAGCCTTTATGAACAGTCCCTCTCCAGCTTTCCTGTAGCCCCATCAGGTACTGGAAGGTCACTATAAGGTCTCCTCAGAGCCTTCTCTTCTCCAGGCTGAACAGCCCCAACTCTCTCAGCCTGTCCTCGGATGGGAGGTGCTCCAGCCCTCGGATCATCCTTGAACCCATTCCAGAAAAAAAGGAGAATCAGAAAACAAAAGGAAATCAGAAAACAAGTCCTGTGAAAATACAAACAGCAACCCCAACGTATTCCCCTTCTTTCCCCTTAAAATGCTCCCTATGATTTTCAGGGGAGCAAGAAACATTTCCTTGGCAGCTGGGGTCGTTCTTCCTACCGGTTATTCCCTGCATCCCGGGAGGATGGGAGGATGCTTGGGGGTTATTTCTCTGGACTCGGGGTACCAGGCACCCGGGGCGGGTCGAGCCCGGCTCTTCCCACGAGAGGGCATCCTCGGTCCTTGCTCCGCTTCCCGGGGAGCCCGGAGGATGCAGCAGCCCCGGGGCAGCATCCCCGGCGGGGTCCAAGGGATTTGGGGGGAGAGAGCAAGGTGCCCGCCTGAAAGAAACGGGTTTTTTTAGGCGTTATCCCAAGCGAAGAGGCCAAACGGAAGCTTTAACAGAAAACTCTTATCCCATACGCCTTGGAGCCTAAGTGGTTTGTTCAAGGTCATCGCTGGGGTTTGCAGCGGAGCTGGGAATTAAATGCGTGTGTCTCAAGATCCAGCCTTGTGCTTTTATCACCAGGGAAACAGCATAAACCTCACTGGTGAGAAATAAAAGAAATATTTTTATTCTATTTTGTTTTATCTTTAGATTCTATTTTTTTTCCTCTTTAGATAAAAGAAAAATAACGCAAAAGATCTTTTCCGTGAGAAACATCAGCTTTTGATGACATTTATTGGATGTGTGTCAGAAAACAAGTAAAAACTCTGCTAAAATTATTATCTGAGGCACCTTCCCAGCAGACGCACCTTGGGGCTGATACAAAATGTGTTGAGGTTCTGAAGATTCAAAATAAAAGGAAATCAGAAAACAAATCCTGTAAGAACAGCAACGTGAACCCATTCCCCCTCTTTCCCCTTAAAATGTTTCTTATGATTTTCAAGAGAGCAAGAAACATTTCCTTGGCAGCTGGGGTTGTTTTCGCTATGGGTTATTTCACTGCCTGGATGAGCGCTGTGCTGAGCTCTTGCAATAAAACCCTCCACGGACGGCATCAGCCTGTTTTGTTATAAATTCCCATTTATTGGCTAGGGATGGGGTCCCAGCAGAGGGGACAAAGCTGGTGGACGGGGGGGTCCTGGTGCGGCTTGGACCCCAAAGCCATCCAGCAGCATCTTGGGGAGAAGCGATGAGCGAGGAGCTCCCGTGGTCCCTTCCACCACGGTCCCCAGCCTGGATGCCTCCAAGTGGTGATGCTCTGGCCCCGCTCTGCCCCCCTAGCCCAGCTCGACTCATCCATCTTGCTCCGTGTAAGAGGCCTGTTGCAATTAAGTAGGCTGAAGTGCTCCTGAACTCTTTAACCTTTGCCCTGGGATTGCTCCTTTTGCCCTGGGGCTGTGGATCAGCTCCATTGCACTCTCCAAACAGCGCCTGCTACTTAGCTGACATTTCTTTCTCCTGCTGGATCCTATTAGCACCCTGAGGTTGAAAATGCTACTTTGGAGTGTTGTAAGGAATGTGATTTATATTGGAAAGTAGCGGCAATCTATCTTTCCCTATACACACACTGCACGCGAGGCTGGAGAGCTAAATCCACATCGCCTGAACAAACAGCAACGGGGATAATTGTGGAGGAGGCTTCAGACACCTAGCAGGGTGAAGACGCTCGGTGGGACCTCCCCGGCACTGGGGCCAAGGGATGCTGAGCTCCAGGAAACCTCCTCCCCATTGGGATCTCCTCCTTGCACCAGTGCAAACTGGGCACTGCTGGTTTCCAGGCAGTGCCGAAGACCTGGCTGGGAGCAACAGGCTGCCCCGGGGAGGTGGTTGAGTCACCTTCCCTGGAGGGGTTTAAGGCACGGGTGGACGGGGTGCTGAGGGACATGGTTTAGTGTTTGATAGGAATGGCTGGACTCGATGATCCGGTGGGTCTCTTCCAACCTGGTGATTCTATGATTCTGTGATTCTATACCTGAGTTGTTTGCATGGGCTCTGGTTGTTGGGTCCATCGTGTGCTTCTTCACCCTTTTCCTTGCCTGTTGGTCTCGTGTCAAGGGAAGACCAGAGCTGAGCAGAATTTCTGCTGGTTTGTCTTCATGGGAGTAGGTATCATAGATAACGGAATATGCATGTGAGGCAGATGAAAATAAGAATTGAATGGTGCCTGAAGGAGGGCTGATTAGCCTTTATCAGATATGACACACTAACCACTGAGGCTCCTTGCAGGAATACTGGGTTAAAATCTCTGCAGTGTCAAATTTCGTCCTCCTAAGCAAAGAGACACTTTCCATAGTGTTTATGTGAATCTTCTGGATAAGCCCTGGAGACTGAAACCTTCTCAGCTTCATGTGGGCATTAAAAGTCCCACCCACACGTTTAAAAAAAGCCCCAAATCCAGAAACGCAAAAGCTGACATTTACTCTAAAATGTCTTCTTCCTGCATGGCTGCGTGGCATCCCGTGTGAGCGGCGCTGCCGCCCTCCTCGCCGGAGCTGCCTGCGTTTTAGCAGGGCTGAGGGCATCCCCGTGGGCATTTGCATGAAGCTGGAAGCCAAGAGGTTATTTTGAACACACAAAAATGTGCGCACAAACTCACACACATGGACGCTAGAACAGCACTTTCTGGGAGAAAAACCAACTACCAAAAACCCCCAACCCTAAGCAGCCTCTGTGTCAAAAGCCCTTTTATAAAAGCCTCAGTAGCTGAAGAATTGCCATTGTTTCAGTCTCCAGTGAGTGCTAGTTTTAAAATATTTCCAGCTCAGAGCAGGCTTTGACATTCTGCCCAGACCCAGGAGAGGGAACAAACATGAGTTCAGAAATGTTTCTACAAGGCACAGATCCTTCTTCTTTTTGGAGAATTCATTCAGCATCTTGTGTCCTGTGGCTACCCTCCCCTACAATAGAGAAAACACCCCAAAACACCCCCAAAAGTAGGGATATAGGGACCTCTCAGGGACTACCTGTAAGGCAGGGAGAGTTGGCCTGGTCTCCACCCTTTGCTTTTTCTGCTGGTTACTCAGCCTTCCCTTTGTGAACAGCAAAATCATTCTTCACCCCAGAACTCCAGGCTGCTCTTGCTCAAATGCTGATGGATGCGCAGGCTTAACTCCCCACCCTGCTGGATGTGGGTGGATGGTCCAAAAGCACAGGCTTCAGACTCTGGAAACCAAAGGAAGCAGAAAGTCTGCAGTATTAATCCCCCTTCACTTTTTTTTTATATGTTTTACAGTGATCCTGGATGAGGCAGAGTGCGAATACAAGAGGAGGAAGCTCTCAATGCTTCACTCTCTCCATCCCTGCATAAAGGAAGGGCATGTGAGGGATGGACCATGGCACTTGCACCCACTGCAGCACTTGGTGATGGGAGCTGGGGTGGGAGGCTGTCCCTGGAACTTGACTTGCTGGGGAGTCACAGCACAGCTCTTTGGCCAGTATTTGTGTTTTCTCACTCTTTCTCTTTCCGTAATGTGAAAGGAGGAGGACAGAAGCTGAGCTGTACTCAGCTATGCTTCTGCAGACCAAGGTCATCCCCACCTTCCTGCAAACAACTTTTTGGCAGAAAACGCATGGAAAACTGTCAGAAATCTGCAGGCAATTGGGAACAATCCAGCTTCTCCAGGGTCTGCTGGGTCTGCATGGAGCACCGATGCCCAGGGCTACCTCGAGCGCTGCTGAGAGGCTGCGTGCTCCAAAGAGCGTGAGCAAACGGGTGCTTATCTCTGCTGTGAGCACACCTCACATTGGATAAAGGACAGTGTTTACCCAGGAACAATGTAGGGTTAAAATTTAGTAAGTCCTTGTGAAACTCTTTACAGCGAGACAGTGAGGACAAATAAACATCTCTTAAAATCCAGTCAGTATTCAGGCTTGCTGTTCAATTCATTCTCCGGAAATGCACGTTGTTTATAGCCGTTCATTGCAGGAGCTCGGAACAGCAGGGGTTTGATCCACTCCAAATTTCAGGCAAAATAATGTGATCCTCGTTCTTCTCTTGTTTGTTCCTAGGAGGGAACACAAGGTCAAATTTTCAGCTAGTGCAAAGTTTGCTTTAAACTACTGAATATTTTTTATTTGAGAAAATTTCTTCTCTGCTTGCTCTCTCTCTTTTACTGCGCCTCCTCCTTCCTCCAGCAAGCAAGCCCAGGAGGAGCCTAAATTCCCAGAGGATTTGGGTTTCCTCCTTGAGTGATAAAGGCTTCCGTGGGAGTGGAATCAAAGCTGGGTGGCCAAAATCAGAGGTCCCAGGGCTGAAGGTTAGGATGTTGTTCTCTTATCTCTTCCCCTCCCATGGAGAGACAAGCATGAGAGCAACCACGTATGGGACATCCAGCTCTCTCTTCCCCTAGGGCTGCCCAGGCTGTCTCAGCAAAGAAATCCTCCTTCTCTGGGAGCTGGGTCAGCCCCATCCATTTTAAGCAGCCGAAAGGGAGCAGTGCCAGCCGTATTGACAGAAAAAACATGAACTGGGTCATGTTGCCCATTCCCCTCGCAGCACAGAGCTCTCCTCATGCACGGACAAACAGGGAGCGTGTTGCTCAGGGGGATGCATGGGGCACAGCTTCCATAGTGGTCCAGGAGATGCACACATGGTTGCTTGCCTCAAATGAGCCCAAAGCCTCAAAGAAATGTTCTTCTCTAGGACGAGAGCCAAGGCTGCCCTCTGCCAAGGGCTGAGCATCAGGAGGGTTGAATGGAGGGAGAAGGGGGAAATCCTTGTTCATTTTAACAACCTCTTATCAGAGCTGGAGCCAGCGATGTTGCTGACCTACATACAGCCCTGAACACAATTGATCCATTGGCAAGAAGGCAAACGTGGGGGTGGGGGAGGACTTGCCCCACTGTACCCAGCTGGCATCTCTCCCCGTTCAGCCGGGAGCTGGTGGCACCATGTCCACGTCGTGGTGTCTAACCACAGGGACATGTACACAACAGCAGCTTGAATCCTATGCTGGGCACCGTGTTCATTCCACAGCCCCAGCATCCCTGTCCTGAACCCTCCGTGCCTGACAGCCCCAGTGCAGGACAACCTGGACCCATGGACACATACTTTGAGATGTTCTCCTGCCGCAGACTTCCCTTTTGTGTAAGTAGCTTCTGGCAGGCAGAGGCACTGGTTTGTACGTGCCTCTGGGACACCTTTAAGTAATGCACACAAGGTTTTGGCTGCTGCCAAGTCAAAAGGTGTTCTCTTTGGCTCAGCAGCTAGAGTCACATCTCCTTACAGAGCCTGCTAATGGATCGTCAGTGGATCTGAGTGTCCCTCCTCTCCGCTTGTCTAGTTTATCCAGCCTTGCAACACACCCTGAAACCTTTCCCTTCGACTCTGTTGTTTTAGCATCTTACACCCTCGAGCCACTCTTGCTGACCTCACAGGTTCTGCTGCAACGGATGGATGGATATTTCTGGCATAGTTCACTCTTTTCTGTCCTTCAGCAGAGGTGGTTGGTAGGTTGGCAGGAATATGATGGCAAACAGGGGAGGAAAGGGAAGACACTATGGTGCTACGTGGGTTCCATCTCTTACGCTCTGAGTTTCCAAATGTTCACTAACTTAGAGTTAGAGGGAGTAAAAATTAAACCATCTGGTGACACATTGGGCCTAATCCTGTAGTGTGCCTCTCCCTGGGCATGTGGACACAAATTCACTTGCCTGACCGCTGGTGGCATTAGCCAGAGACTGTTGATGTGGGGGAGGATGGATGAAGACTTGGAGTGAGAGACTGTGGTGTGGGCAGCAGCGTGGAGGAGGACAATGGGAGGTGGATGATGGACAAGAGGATGTGTCCTCCCAGTGGCTAACTCCTCTGTGACAAAACCTGAGTCTTCTGGGTGTTGGTGTCATGTTCCTCCCCTTGGATAATATCTTCTCTATTGGACCTGTGTTAGTGCTACCTACACGGAGCAGCAGACTTTATCTGTGACAGTAATTACAGAGCTCATTAAGCAGAGCAAACCGAACCCTGGTATGGAATAACAAAAAAATAAGGCAAGTTAAAAGGTGGGCAGAGTCTGGCATCGCCTCTTCCCGGCGGTGTCGCTTTGCTCCCAGGAAAACGCTGTGCCAAGTTTCAGTTTTACACGGCAGGAATGAATCACGGCAAATTGCTAACGGAGTCTCTGCCACCATCAAACACCAACTGCTTCGGTATAAAGGGAAAGCGCTGCTGGCCCCCGCTCCTGCCGTCTGAGCACAAGGCTGCTAATTAGTAAATAAGGGATAATCCGATCAATTAAATGCTCAGCCTGGAGGCTGGAGAGGAGGGCACGCCTCTGCCAGCGAGGTGGCGGGGAAGGGATGGCTGTGTGGGGTCGGGGCAGGGCTCGGGGCAGCTCTGGGGGCGCGGGGGCTGGTGGGGATCTTGGCCACCAGATCCTCCTTGAAACCAAGCAAGTGATGCCTGTCTCCCTGAACACTCCTCCCTCTCCAGTGAATATGTGATTAATTGGGATGCAGTGAATCTGGATATGTGTCCTGCGTCCCCCGAGGTGCGCAGGTGCCATGCTGGGGGTGGTTATTATGAGGCAGAGGTGGGTTTTTGTGCTCTGAGTGCATGGGCAGGCTCTATCCCTCCTCCAGCCATCCCTCCAGGGCTAGAGGAGCTGGAGCCTGGCCAGACCGTGCCCTGTCCTCACCTCTAAGTGATCCCAGTGTCACCACAGCGGGTAAATAGCGGCTTCCCGCACCCGTGGGTTGTGGCACCTCTTCGGCGAGCAAGGCACAGCAAGCTGCATCAACCACTGACTGCTTCCAGACTTGCACATCCAACCTCAGGAGAGCAGCAAAAGGAAATTAAATGCTCACTTGATGATGGAAAGCAGGGCTTTCTGGGGCTTTGCAGCAGCCTGGGCAGCTCACCTGTGGAGCCCAGGGCAGGGCAAACTGGCTGTGGGTCCTGCTTCTGCCACTGTCCCTGTGCCCTGTCCCACCAGATCCTCCGTACATAGTTTTTTTTTGGAGCATCCCTTATTGCTTCCCCTCAGCCAGTTTAGGCACTATTAAAACATCTTCCACCAGCACCGCTTTCAATTACATGTTTTTAAAAAGTCATTAAAGAGAATTCCCTATGAAATTATTTTGTTTTCCCGCCTCTCCTCCCCTGCCTTCCCTCCCCTTCATCTGCTTCCAAACTAATGAGATTAATTGAAAACTGCAAACATCTTCCAAGGGCCCAAGGCAAATGCAATGTCAAGCAAATGTAACTCTTCCCAAGCTGCGCTGGATGGCATCAACCCTCCCTCCTGGGTCCCTCCTGAGAAGGGGCTGCATTTTTGCAGTCTCAGAAGGTGCTCAGGTTTTGAACCCTTTGATATTTTTTTTCCCCTCTTCCTTTGGGGCAGGAAAAAAGAAAGTGCCTGAGGAATGAGAGCTGTCAGATGTAATAATGTGAGATCTTACTTTTGGCTGGCAGGCAGAGGGGAGGTCTCTGGCATGAGGCGTTAACTGGGGAAGTTGAAACAGGGAAGCGGGGAGGGATATTAGAAAAGTTATTCTGCTTTCTCTCAGCCCCACAGGTAGGAAAAGAAAAATACAGCCCCCCCCCCCAAACCCAAGAACCCACAAACCAGATGTGACAATAGCCTTATTCACCTCCCAGACTTTTATCTGCTCCCAGTGTTTGATTCCTCCATCCTGGCGCTGGGTTAGTCAATAGAACAAATCACCGGCGTCGCACCTCTCCTGGCCCTCACGGGCTCCTCCAGGATTGATTAAAGCAAACAGCCATTTGCAGGGCTGCACGCCTCGGAACACACACACTTTTTCAGGCTGCTTTGCTACCGCCCGCTCAGGATAAATTAAGGAGACGGAACAATACAAGAGATTTGTTACTCGATGGAGAAACCGCTCAGTGTCACGTTCCCTCCAGTGCTGCTTTGAGCAGTGCAAAGGAAAACCTCAAATAAAGCCCCAAGCACTGCTGGATTACATGAGATCATACTTTTATACGTACATAAACACACAGTGGTGAGGAAGACGGTCTCAATAATTTTGGAATTGTAGAAAACAGATTTATTTGCATAGAACACCCCTAAAGCCCATTTAGTGCAAATACACGGGTACTAATGATGACAGAGATAATTAAGGCCGCAGAATGGACTTGCTCCTTTGCCATGATGACTTTAGCCTCCTCTACAGCTCATATGTGCTGCCAGCCTCTCCTCGCAAGGATGGATTTTGGTGGGTCCACAGGGAAGATGCGGTGAGATGCCCATGGAATCACAGAATCACTAAGTTGGAAAAGACCTTTGAGATCATCAAGTCCAACCACACCTGTCCACTACAAAATCATATCCCTAAGCACTTCATCTACCTGTCTTTTAAACAACTCTAGGGATGGGGACTCAATCACCTCCCTGGGCAGCCTCTGCCAGTGCTCGATAACACTTTTGGTGAAGAATTTTTTCCTAAGGTCCAATCTGAACCTCCTCTAGTGCACCTTGAGGTGATGGAGGGTCTGGTGAGTCACTCCCTTGTAAAAGCTCGGGGTGCCTGGGACTGGATTGTGCACAGAGAGCACTGAGCATCACACCGACCAGGCGCCAGCACAGGCAGGGGACCAGGGGGTGACCAACCCTGCTGCTGATGCAACAGCCAGGCCAACAAGGACTGCAGCAGAACCAGTCTCCGGCACCCTCTGACAAGTTAAAGACCTCCAGTTTATTAAAGATACATTCCTACGTTAATAAAAGATGCGTTGTCTGGTGGTGGAGAGGCTGCAGGATGTTATGGTTGGAATGTTCCCTGGGCCTTGTGTAATTAAAAGCCCCACCAGCTGTGGATCTGCGAGAAGCTCTTCCCGCCCCCCCTCTGGCCCCAGACAGACAGACTTGATGTTTTCTGTGATCTCCATGATGTCACCAGCTCCGCTTTGATGTGTGCGACCGAGGAACCACTGAGGCTCACGACTCTGGGGGGATATTTGTCTAAGTATTGCTCATTAGATGACCCAATAGGATGGAGGCAAGATTAATTGCAGAAGGGAAGAGACCGATCCCTGCATCCATATTCATTAGCACATTAAGGCTCAGTGGCCGTTCTGGCGAGGCAAACGCAAAAATAATAATAGGGCAGAGCCACTTCCCTGAAGATTTCAATAATAGGACAAAAGGATGGATTGTTTTCCCCATTTCATGTGGGGAGGATGGAGACGAAGAGCTATCATAGGCCTGCCTTAACATAATAAAGGAGACTATCCCACAGTGTGCGCAGAGCCAGATCCAGAGCAGATCCCTCCTCATTCTCCTCTCATGCTTTCACATTTATATAACACGATGAAACCACAAATTTGCAGTGGTTTCCTGACGCAAGTTCTCTTGGACTGGCTGGTGGCGGCCAGAGCTACTTAGGGCAATGATGCTGAATGGTGCCGTAGTTGGCAGTGATGGACCAGCCCCTGCTGAGTCTTCTGACCCTGCAGCGCACAAACCAACCTCCTAAAAACATTGGATAACACTTCGTTCCTATTCTAACACCCTCGCTCCTATCACCACATGCTGGAAACAAAAGGCTCTCCAGTGGCACAGCTCAGATGCTCGCCGGGATGCTGGCCCTTCTCTAGAGACCAGGATTTTCCAGAGACAGAAAAAGGTGGAGGCAAAATCCTGCTGCTCGTTCTAAAAGCAGAAAGGGACATGTTTTATGCAAGCCCTCTCAGGGCTCGGGGAGTCTGCAGAGGACAGCTGGAGCCCACCTTTCCACCACGGCTTGGTAGACTGTGAGGCTGGTTGCTGCTGAGTTGTTATTCTGGGTTAGACAAAAAATAGCAGAGAGGGCACAGCACTCGTCGTAGGAACACTACGTCCCCTCTGCTCACACCCTGCCTTCTTGCTGGGGCAAATACCTGTCCCAAGCCTTCAAATGAACATTTCTGCAGGTATTTACCCCGCGAGCAGCCCAGAACTGGATTAAGATAAGCTGAGCGCTGGGACGATGTGGAAATGCCTGTCAGGCTGACAAACCTGCAGGGCAAATTAAGCAATCATGTTCCCAGGACATACATAAAAATAAGTAAAAAACACTATTAATCCATAGCAACAAAAGGAGATAGCATGGCAACAGCAGCAACTGCTGCAAAACAAAACAGTAACAAGAAGAGGAGGGGGGAAGAGAAAATAAAGCCCTGCCCTGTCCTGTTCTTAAGGTAAAGCGGGATGTCACATCCCAGGTGGGTGGGAGGACATGGACCGGGGGCTGATGTGAGGGGCTGGCTGCGTGGTCCTGGGCACAGCTTCGCTTGGCTCCTGGGGTCCCACAGGATTGCTGGGTGCCTGGTTTGGCCCCTGGAGCAGGGAAGGGCTGCAGTGAGACGGTGGCCGTGGCACAGGGGGAAAATGGATCTGTCAGAGCGAGTCCACAAGGGGCCATGAAGATAACCCAAAGGCTGGAGCAGCTCTGCTATAAGGACAGGCTGGGAGAGTTGGGGTTGCTCGGACTGGAGAAGAGAAGGGTCCAGAGAGACCTTAGAGCAGCTTCCAGGACTGAAAGGGGCATCAGGAAAGCTGGGGAGGGGCTCTTGATCAGGGAGTGCAGGGATAGGATAAGGGGAGATTGAGATGAGATTTTAGGAAGAAATGTTTTCCTGTGAGGGTGGGGAGACCCAGGTTGCTCCAAGAAGCCGTGTCTGCCCCATCCCTGGAGGAATTCCAGGCCAGGCTGGATGGGGCTTGGAGCCCCTGATCCAGTGGGAGGTGTTCCTGCCCATGGCAGGGGGTTGGAACTGGGTGAGTTTTAAATTCCCTTCCAACCCAAACCACTCTGTGATTTCCTGGACTGTCCTCAGGACAGGCCTGATCACTGTGGTGCTCTGGAGGCTTCTGAGCCCGCGCTCAGGGTGACAAAGGCTGCTGCTGATCACTAGCAGAGCAGGGCTGGGAGCTGAAGGTGCCAAGCCCATCGCGTTCCTCCTACCCCCCAAATGCTATTGAGAAAATTAAAGCAAAAAATGTCCAGCATAGGAGAATCAGTCCTCAATAATGGCTCACAACCACTTTACAGAGATGAGCTGCTCATGGCTGTTGGCACTGTAGAGGAAAAGGAGCCTTTTACCCCTTAGGACTGATGTGCCATGGACCTGCTGGGTTAAATAACTGAGCCCAGGAGTGGAGCTGCTCCTGGGGCAGCCCTGCTGCACTCGCACCCCCCAAAAATGATGCCTTCAGCTCCAACAAGAGCAACTCCTCCTCCAAGAAACAAAACTGGGATAATCTCAACATCAAAACAAGGCTCAAACCCTGTTTCGAACCCAGGTAATGCTCTGATGCGGGTGCGTAGGAAGAGCGTGATGGAAATAAGCCCTAATGGGTGTTAATTTGAAGTGGCAAGTCTGTGAGTCAGCCAGGGGGTGCAGGTGGAGGAGTGGGCAGGCGGCATGATGCAGGGATGAGAAACGTTGCTGCTCCTGCTGCGTGTTGAAAGGGTTTATGTACGTTTCTGGTATGGCAGGACAGGCTGAGAGCACCACGGTGATGTTAGGAGGGCTTGGGATTTGTAAGGAGAAAGGGAACTGCACGGAGAGTAGAGAGAGGTGATTGCATAAAGCTGAGTTACAGGCAATTTGGCTTTATCAGAACCCGCG
The DNA here is from genome assembly GCF_032191515.1 of Phaenicophaeus curvirostris. Classification (NCBI taxonomy): domain Eukaryota; kingdom Metazoa; phylum Chordata; class Aves; order Cuculiformes; family Cuculidae; genus Phaenicophaeus; species Phaenicophaeus curvirostris. The sequence continues at coordinate 9,487,260 of NC_091411.1, forward strand.
TTCAATGGATTGTTGTTAAAAGGAGGATATTTTCCATGCTGTGAGAGCCAAAGTAAATACAGTGAAACTTAATTAAATGCTTGCCTGCTAAAATAATAATTTTCTTATGAATTGAGGAAGGTAAAGTACAATGAGAGATGGATCTGATAAAGGAACAATGATTCTCCACCGTGCCTGGCAGACGTGCGCAGGTAAAGAGCGCAACAAAGCAGGTTTTTTTTTGGTTGGGAAGGTTCTCCACTTTTTTTTCTGATACAGATCCATGAGTAGGACGCCCTCCTGTGCCTGTCTCCATCACAAAACCTGGATACACCCTTCAGTGCTGCTCTACACAGTCAGCTCAAGGAATGCTGTTGTCTGAATTACTGGAAGGGAGTGGAAGTAGTAATGCTTGTCTAAAGGAAAGAGAAGGAAAAGGGGAAAGAAAACCTATGAATAACTGCAATGTTAATTCTCCTCTTGCTTGCTGGTGCTGGGGAGCTGGGAAGCACCTCATATGGTGCGTCTGTGGCCACTTCTGCACTCCAAGAACTTGCTCACTAGGTCCCTGGACTGAAAAAAGTCAGTTGGAAGAAAGCCCTTCCAACTAAGAAGCGAGTGGTAATATCATCATCATCCAAGGAACCCAGGAGAATCATTTCAAGAGGCAAAGCTGGAAGAAAAAGAAAAAAAGGTCTTGAACCGCGCACCTGCTGGACCTGCTGTGTGTGGGGCATGCCTTGCGCGCGCGTGTGCACCCGTGCGGCACAGCTGGAGCCCTTGCTCCCAGGTCTGCAATAATTCCAGACGCAGAGGTCAGGCAGAAATTTCTTTGGAAAGCTTCTCTCTAAATGTTATTTCCATTTAGAAAGAAAAAAATTATGAGGAATAGCTGGCTTTTACCTTTAAAGGGCTCCTCACTGGCAGGGCTGCTCCTGGCTCACCCTGATCTGCCATTGCTCCTTGGAGACCTGGGGCTTCAGCATCTTTTAGCACCCTGGAAAGAGATGCTTTCCAGCTCTCTCTGAGATGTGATGGGATTCAAGGCATCAATGTAACGTAGCAAAATAGGGAGGATTAGAAGCTCTTGGGGGCTTTTCTCTTTTTTTGGTGGTTGGCTTCATCTCGGCACCGCTGGCTCCAGTGCATTTGACTTTTTGGGTTTGGCTTTGGCTTCGTGGGTTTGATGCTTTTATATTTATATCATGGGGGAAGGGTTAGGCTAAAACCCTGTTTTTCCTATATTTTAACATATGTGATCTTTAAAAAAAGTCTGTGTTTCAAGCCTCCTCCAACTGCAGTTATTCTTTCTCTTTCTCTCTCAACCTGCTCCTCAGAAACTTAAAGACTGAATTTGGACCCCACATTATTTGGCATTGACTCTTTTAGGTACGTTGAACATTACTTCATGGCTGAAATTACAGAAATAAACCCGCTAATAGAAACTAGTAACTTTTACCTTCTTTGTCTTTCTATGGGAGTCAGGAATGGCTTAGTCTGTTCGATAATTATACTGTATGCATGGCAAAGAAAGTTCTTGACTTCTGCCATTCCCAGCCCTTCCCCAGTGAAGGAAAAAAAAAACAAAGTTAGCAATAAATTTAAAACAGTTTTATTTACCTTGAACTACTCAGCCAAGAATGCACATTATTTAGGGACTGGAATAAAAAGCCATTCACTCTAGTTCAATTGGCCATTTAGTTCAATTTGTGTGTGTTACTGCAGGTAATTACTATGGTAATAATGTACTGTAATCTGCGCTGATTTGGAACTTGTCCTGTTTCTGTATTAATAATAAGTGCCATATATGTACTAATTACCAGTTTGTTACCATGGTTATTTGCGTAGATGCCATGTTAATGATACCCTGGAAACATAAAGCAATCACATTTTTGAATTAAATCTTTGTGGTCTCTTTAGTGCTAAAAGCCCAATTCACATAAAATAATGATGAAGAAAATGAGATCATCGGCGCTGCCTTGCCAGCAAGCTGATTAGCCGCGCCGCATAAATATACGATTTTACCATACTGAAAAATTAGAGCCTCCAAAACATTTTCCATGGTTGCTAAGTAACTTCCCAAAGATTACATCACTTACAGGAATACATGGTGCCAAATCTGTCATGCACACGTATTTATAGAGCATACAGTGTCGGGAACGGGTGCTCGGTGGCGAGGGCTCCGGTGCTGCCCTAGGTGGAAGCTGCTGGGTCCCCGCCAGCAGAGAGGGGTAAATAAACAGGCATCCCTCCCCCTTCCCAACAAACTCACACACACGGCTCTCACTCCTTGGAAGGAGCCAGGAGTCAATCCAAAGACATCTATTTTTCAGGATTATTTAAAGCCGAAAGGGACGTCTGCTATCCCTCCTCTACAATAATTTCAAGTCCTGTGCTGGCTTGCAGCTCTTCTCCCTTTTAAGTTGAACCAAACAGCACATTTTGGGGGATGATTTGTTGGAAATGTGTACTGGAAGGGACAGGGCTGGCTACTGCTGCCTCCTCATCTGAGCAAGCACTTCTGTGCATCATCTCATGCTGGGTGAGCGCTTGGGCAAGGCTGATGTGTCCAGGTTTTGCTGTGGGACGATGAGGAGCATTTGTCCCCGCACAGGTTCTCCCAGCACTCTGCCACTCAATTTGTTCTGCAAACAACCTGCTATTCCCACGCAGCAGCTACCTTGCTGGCCATACTGGATCTCCATTACACTTTAAAAATAGTTTATTGGCAACAAAACCAACCCCTTTTCCCTGATCGCACAGTAAACAATGGGTCCTTCCTACCCTAAAATTAATGGCAATTCTTTAACCAGATGACACTGGTGCATGGTGTGGGAAAGCTGGAACAGTGAAGCTGTGGGGCCCTGCAGGCAGCAATAATGAAGGCAGGGAAGTGGTGGGGTCTCCTTCCCCCAGGGATTAAAGAAACCTGTAGATGTGGCACTTTGGGATACGGTTTAGCAGGCATGGTGGGGTTGGGCTGACAGTTGGACTGGCTGGACTTAAAGGTCTTTTCCAACCTTAATGATTCTATGAATCTATGAAACCTGTATGTCCCAAACTGACTGTATAGTCTGATCTATTACCTTGCAAGTCCACCAGGAACAAGACCCAGAGGCTGCAGGAGGCAGCCCAGGTCTTCTAAAGGATGGTTCTGGGGCTCTCCTCCTCTCCTCTCCTCTCTTGCCCACAGGGTTTGTCCAGGAGATGAACAAGGAGGTGGGAAAAAGCATCCTGCTTGAGACAAAGATGTGTCCTCCCCAACGTGCACCTGTGAGGACCCACAACCACCTCAACACCAGCCAAATGAGCTGGGAAAATCACAATATCAATTTGCTGAGTGAAATTGCCTGATCCTCAGCATGCCATAGAGGGCCTGGCTGAGGCACCTGCTGGAAGACGCCCCTGGCTTTCACCCAGTGAGATGCTGCTGGACCACAGCCACAGTGGGAACAGTTTCTCTCCATTATCTTCCCTCTGCTTTGGCCCAAGACCATCGTAGTGTTCCACTCCCTGCTCCTGCAAAACCCAGTCCCATGCAGAGGGTGCCATGTCATTTGAAAAGCTATTTAGTGCTCTTTACTATCTGATCATTATTTTTCCACTGAAGCCTGAGATAAGCGAAGCATAAATCAAACCAGAACAGGAGCCTCTTGGAGCAGGTAGAGGATGGAAAAAATTTTAATCAGCGAATTGGGCAAGAAAAGCCAAAAGAGGGAGAGGGAGGGAGAAAGGGGGATGGTGAGGAACAAAGAAAGCAAGAGAAACACCACTTGTTGTTTGTGGCATCAAGACAAATGTTTCCAAAGCCGCATTTTCCACATGACTCCCAATAAAAGCTCTTGGTTTGATTATTAATCACAGGGCGGCCTCCATCCACCACTCCATGCCTCTGTGCCTCCCGAGCTGTTTGATGTGCTACCCTCCCCTCTCCCATTCCACATCTCCCTCACCAGGCAGCTCGGACAGGGGAAAGCCCGGGAAGTTATTCCAGTAAAGAAAACAATCAAATAAATAGAAGAGGAAATAAATAAGACTATCAGGAAAGCTTCTCCTGTGCTGGTTGGATCCCTGCCTCTTGAGGCTTCTGGAGAGCTGCTGACACTGGGAGTGTCTTCTGAAATGGATGGACTTTGCCTCTTGCCTCATACATCTGTTTAATGACCTCTCCTTACAGGCACTTGACATGTGATTTATGGGATATAAATTTTACCTCTCTGCTTTGGTGTTGCAATCTCTAAGTTCTGCAAGGTGAGAGCACCTCACCCTGCAGAGATGCCGTGCTGGCTCCCTTGCCCTCCTACTTGCCAAACTTTCTTCCTCTGTCCTTTCCTTTAAGAAACCAAAAAAAAAACCCCAACAATGTAGAAAAAACAACAGACCTTTAAAAAAATGTGTTTTTTCCTCTTTAAAAGCAAACTGCTGCTGACGCAGCCTTTGCAGCGTTCAAGGCTGATGGTGCTTTTCAGAACAAGAAAACAGCAGCATCCCAGCTGATTTCCTGCAAATGGCAAAAAAAAAATAAATTATATATATAAATAAATAAGCCCTTAATTCTTTTACTGGCATCTGTAGCCTCTAATTCATAAATTCATCAGGACTTTCCCAGGATGTCAGTTTTGGCAAATGAGCCCTGAGTTGCTTCATGCTAATGGAGTGGTGGGCTGCCTGACCTCAGGAAATAGAGAGGCCAAACATGAAAAAACAGAGCCGGGTTCAAGGCTGGGGCTGTGAACCCCAGATTTGAGGGTGAGGTCGGGAAAGGGTCAGGCGAGCATTGTGTGCACGCGAGGGAGAAACGCTGGTTTCTATTTAAAACCTTTCATGCCGCTGCCAGAGAGCTCTCGCCATTGTGTGCGGGAGCAGCCCGGCTATTGAGAAACACGCCTCGAAGATCCTGACCGCGGGAATGGGAAAAGATTGGAAACAGTCACTCTTACGTGTTACAAGCCAAACCCTCCCCTACCTTGGGAAGAAAGGGAGGGCGAGATCTGCCTGGCTCTTTTCAGCAGCTAACGCAGATGGATTTGCTTTGGCGTTTAAGGGTGATGGATGTGCCAGGTGCTATTCATTAGAAATGATTTGCTGGGGCCAGCGTAGCTCGCCTGCCCATTAGGACGCATTTACTTCACAGGTTAGTAATGATGGGTGCGCTTAATAGTTTCTAAGTATCAGAGGGCATTAAAAAGCCCTGGAAGAGAAGGCTATCAATATTTACAGCTTCAATTTGTTGAGGGAGGAAACCAGTGCGTGTGCCTGGAAGGGGTGTCCGCCCCGAGTCCCTCCTTGCCGGCGGTGGGTGTTGGCACAGGGGAGCCTGGAGTGGAGCGAGGAGGAATGGTTGGGAATCCACTTGTGCTTTGTCCTTAGTGCATCCAAGTAATGTGGCTTGGATTGTTTGGCTCCAGAGGGGATAATCCAAGGCCCAGCACCAAATGTGGGTGCACACTGAAGTCAGAGCCCGCGGCAAAGCCCAGCAGCCCCAGGTCCAGCCTTGGGAAGGGGCAGTCCTGTTGAGGCTGGCTCTGTGAGCATCATGGACCATGATCAGAGGAGACGGAAGGTCATTCACTGACGGATGATTATGGCTATTACATCCCAATTCTCTTCCCTTGCCCTCCCCCCATCCTAGGACTTGCTTGGAGCGAGATCCCGTTAACAACCCTCTGCTGATGGGCAGCCATTTACTTAAGTCCCAATTTTTCATTAAAATAGCACATATGGCTATCAAGCATCGCAAGGTCACAGGGCTGCGTTGTCTCAGCTTAATATGATGCTATTAAGGCTGGACTATAATGTCCCAGATACAGCAAGTTCAGCAGCACAAGATCAAGCATTGGGGAAGACTGCAATTTTCTCCTATCCTCCTGCTATGATCTTATCAAAGCCTGAATGATCTCTATATACGAAATCACACAGGAGAGCATTAAATATCATGAAAAGCTCTGCTTCCACTGGCCTGTGGGGAGGCTGGGTTCACCGCCTGTCTCCCTTTGTGTCCCTGCCTGCTCTCTCCGGCAGGGAACAGGGTGACATCGGCTGGAGCGATTCAAGCATCCAGGCTGAGAAATGGGTATGAGTTTACATTTTATCTTTGCCATTGGATTCAAACCCACATGATTTTGAGTCTAATTTTTTGCACAGCTCGGATTCTTGCTGCTGCATCTCAGCTGTCCCTGTGGCTACCACCCTGGCCTGGGACTCTTGGAGTGGTGGCCATCACCATCAGCAAGACTCAGTAAACCCTTTATTTCTCCCTCAACTAAACTAGACAAGAATATTTCTTTTCTCCCAGCCTTTATCTTCCTATCTGAGCTACAAGTGCCTGCACGCAGCCCCTTTATCTTACATGTTCTTGTACAGTTCCTAGCACAGCAGTGCCCTGCTGTCTGTACTTGATGAAGGCTGACTAACCATTATGGAACAGAGACACAGGTAGGAAAAGGCAGACTGGGAGCTTTCTGGTGGCTTTATTAAGTCATACAAAGCTATGGCACTTATTGACTCACTGGCACTGATACAACGTGGTGCCCAAATGGAAAGCTTTCACGGTAAGAAGAAAGCACGTAAATACGAGCAAGTTGATTGCACGCCAGCCCTGCCAAGGAGGAAACTTCTCTTGCAGTATTTCCATGGGTTTGCAGAGCAAACAAACACGTTTCATCTCAGGAGCACAGAGGCACGCCAAGCATCCTTACAGCCTGTACCAGGGTGTGCGCTAAGTGAGCATCCGCAGAGGCAGTGGGGAGGACCTGCAGGGCAGGAACGTGGTGGCTGCTCCCAGCAGATGTGTGGGTGACGCTGTGCACGCACAGCCGGGCTGTGGTCCAGCCACACCAGGTCGGTGCCTCCTTGTGGCTCTGTGCACCCCAGGAGAGCTGGAGGACTCGGGAGGGCTGCAGAGGGAAGGGGCCTGCTTGCAAAACAGCCCGACCAACTCACCAAAAAAGGAAAACAGATGCAAAACACAAGCTTTTCTGCCATTATTTCCCATTTGAGTCAGAAGAGCTTTAAAGATAATGAGTTAATTGAGCAATGGAAGCCATCTCCCTATAGCTATGTGTCAGCTCCTATTAGCTGCTCGGTAACATTAACTGAGAATACACAGATACTCTCTGGAGATATTGATCATTTATTTACCAAGCCCTGTGCTTCCCCTTCGCCGTCGGTGGGCAGGGATCGCGGGTGGTGGGTAGCCTCTCCATCACGCCATGCAGGGCACCGCAGACAGCCGTCAGCTGCAATTGTTTTCTAGTGAAAATAGATGTTCAGTATTGATCTCTTTCCTCCAGTGGAGTCCGGGGGGCCTTCTCCTTAGTTACTCTAATAAAACACAACTAATTAAATTTGTCCCTTGCTTTTTCAATATTGCATTATCCTAATTACTAATTAAGGGGACCACATGGAAGGGATAGGCATTATTCCCTGCAAAAGATCCCCTAATGGCCTAAATGACATCTCAGGGAAGGAGGAAATCTTTCAGCAAAGGCCAGGACTGAAGCTTGGGAAGGGATCCCTGGGGGCAACTTAACCAGAGGCTCTTTAACTCTTCAGCCGCTGCCCTGGTATTTGCTGAATCATGGAGTAGCTGGGAAAGAACCCGTGCAAATCTGCCTTGCACATGGGAAGCAGCTGACAGGCGGGGAAGCTGCATGCTTCTGTGCCAGGAGAAAATGGGGAGAAATTAAAAGGAATGGGGCCATCTGTGCATGGCACCATCTGCCTGGGAAGGCACGGAAGGGGAAAGCGAAGGGAATGACTCTTTGAGACAAGTGGGTTGCCCACTCGTGTCCTCCCACGCAGCCACGCAGCCTGCCTGACCACAGCATCCAACTCGTATGGGGTCATTTCAGAGCTGGGGCTTGTCAGGGTGGGACGAGCCCTTTCAAGCCTGTACACAGCATCCTGCTTTGCCAAGTCCATGCCAAAACAGTTTTCTCGTGTTTAGAGAGGCAATTAAATGCACACAATTATAGAGAAGCCTTTTTGGGGGACCACTGGCAACAGGAGGAGAGCTTGCCATTCTGTGCTCCAGGAGGATCTGCTCATCACCAGTGACTCTGGGTAATGAAGCACTGGGTGATGTGCTGAGCAATGGACACCAGGTAAGACCTCCAGGCTTAAACCAGACCTCCAGGCTTTCAGCAGCCCTGCTTCGGTACTCAGACCAAGTTAAGCTGACTTCTACATAAGGACCTTTGAATAAATCCCAAACTTCCTTTAATACATCCCCATGGACCAAAGATCCCAGAGTGGGAGCCCATGCTAGGCAGTGCTGACCCTCTTCCCACTGGAGAAGCCATCTCTCGAGTTCACTAACATTTTCGTTTCATTTGCTGTGTGAATTGCTGCTCATGCTCTGGCTGTTCTGGCTTCATAAGTCACTGGTTCATTTCTCTTATGGCTCTTTTAGAAACATATTTTTCCGCTTAAATATGTGGCCAGAAAGTGTGAACTGAGATTTATGTTGAAAAGAATTCAGAAAGAGTAGGAAATCAGCGCTTGTTGGAGGAAAAAAATACTACTTTGGACATTACAGAGAGCCTCCCAGCTCTGGGATTTAGGGAGATTTATTCTTCCAAAGATCTAGGCATTTACCAGGGCCAGCTTTACTGCCCAGCACAGCAATGATGCTCAGCTTTGGGATGAGCTTTTCACCTCTAGGCAGCCACTTGGGAGGTGAAGAATCGCCAGCATTTGACATGTGGAGAAACTGAGGCACTGCCACACCTTTTACCAAGAGAGAGATTGTTAGAGGTCAAATGCCCTCCAGATCCTCCCTCTTTCCCTTTTCATGATGATTTGCTTGTTGCTTTACGTAGCACTGTTACAAACAAGGAACCATAGCATTAACTGAAATTTAAAGACTCCGGACAATATTGATGTCTATGATTTAGCATCCTTTTGGTTTCTATTTTGCCCACAAGTGAAACTGATCATGGGTCCATTTTGGATTATTTTCTCTCTCTCTTCCTTGAAGTGATTGAAATCTTAATAATGAAGGATCATATCGACTCCCAAGTTTTAAGCAATAAACATATAAACAGAATGAAGGGAAGCAGAATGCTCATGTCTCTCAACAGTGAAAATTGTTCCATTTTATTTTGCTGTAGCAGATGTTAAGTTTCCAATAATAAAATAAAATAAAAAATCTAAGGGAGACATTTAGCAAAGTATAGCTTTACACGCCAGAGTTATCACTCCAATTTCAACTGGGACCATAAAGTTTTATGAGCTATTAAATTGTCCTAAACCTCCTTTAACACACTAGCTCTAATGTTGGAGATTAACCATTTAGAAAAAGGAGGTTACCTTAGCAGAGATCAAGCCATTTTCCTGCACTCTTATTCAGTCAATAACACTTTTCTATGGCAGAGCCATTTGCTGGAGTGCATGCCTGGTAATTAGCCCGCATGCCCTGCAGGTAATGCAGCCACGGTAGATGCAATCCCTCCCACAGCGAGAGGAGCGTCAGCAGCACCAGAAAGGATGCTCAGGAGAGCAGAGCTCTGGGCTGGAGACAAGAATCATAGAATCACAGAATGGTTTGGGTTGAAAGGGATCTTAAAACTCATCCAGTTCCAACACCCCCTGCCATGGGCAGGAACACCTCCCACTGGGCTCCAAGCCCCATCCAACCTTCAACACCTCTAGGGATGGGGCAGCCACCACTTCTGCAGGCAACCTGGGCCAGGGCCTCCTCATCCTCATGGGAAAACATTTCTTCCTAAAACCTCATCTCAATCCCCCCTCATCCTATCCCTGCAATCCCTGATCAAGAGCCCCTCTCCAGCTTTCCTGCAGCCCTTTCAGCACTGGAAGCTGCTCTAAGTTCTCCCTGGAGCCTTCTCTTCTCCAGGCTGAACAACTCCAACTGTCAGCCTGTCCTCATAGCAGAGGTTTTCCAGACCTCAGATCATCTCTGTGGCCTCCTTTGGACTTGCTGCAACAGATCCGTGTCCTTCTTACATTGGGGATTCCAGAACTGAATGCAGGATTCCAGGTTGTGCCTCAAGAGAGCAGAGTATAGGGATAAACTGTTGGTTTTACTGCTTCGGACACAGCCCAGGAAAAGGAGAGAAAATCTCAGCTCCTTGTCTGGGTGCAGTTTTAATTCTCCCATCTCCTCACCCATTCAACAAGGATGATCTTGGTTTCTCTTTTCCCTGTTTCCTTTTTCTTTGGGTGACAAATGCATCCGAACGTGGCCTTTGACTGTGTTTTATTATGTTACAGAAGAGACCCTTTCTCTTAGCTTGAATCCCCTGGATGCTAGAGTGAAAGCGGTCTGTACATGACCCAGGAAAAGGTTAACAGGCATTTCAATTTGCACTTGCAGCGCTCTTTCCAGAGGAGAAACTTAAAAACACTCCAGCCATATCCATGGAGTGTCAAGACACCCTTTAGAAGCCCAGTATTATTTTATTGATTTTTACGCAGGTGCAAACCCAGGAGTGGAGATGGCCTTGATCCACAAAAATATCTTCAGCACGTTGGAGGGGACTTGTGGGACTTTGCCAATTGTAATTTGCAGAAGTGCCACCCTTCTTCTCCCTGTTGACGTGGTGACTCTCTGGGCGTTGAACCTCTGAAAGTGTCGTCATTTCTGCTGTAAGGCAGTCCAGCTGCCTGCCTTTTTTTGGTCTGGCCATACCTGGAAACATCTGTCTCGAGAGAGCTGAGCAGCGTGGGTCTGTCTCATGCTGACAACTTGCAGGGATCTGGCATCTCTCCTAAAATTTCTGCTATAGCTCGTTTTCCACCATAAGCTCTGGATGGTCTCCTGCTTGGCTGGCTTAGAGCTGAGTTCAGGGGTGCATCCTGTTTTTAAGACAGATAATCGCATCTCCACTTTCCCCTGGACTTATCTTGAACATTTTGGGGCCATGTGGGAAGGAAAAAGCAGAAGTGGGACCCCAGGAGTGCTTAGTGAACACAGCCCTGATGCACAGGGAAGAACCAGGCTGGACCCTCCTGTGGAGCTGGGTTAACGTGCACAGAACAACTGGACAGCAAGGCGCTGGGCAGAGGGCGGCTCCTTCCCGGGAGGAGTTTTGAAAGAAAGCATAACCCCTGCTCTATTTTTGAAAGAAATGTCTCAGAGGCCTTCTCCTGCATCCTGCACATCGCCACTGCCAGGGCTCCGCTGCAGCGCGGGGTGGCTTGGCAGCCCTCAGGGGTGGGAAATGTCTCCTCCCAAAAGCCTGATTCCCATTTCCCCTCTGATAAGATCAGCAAAAAACTAGTTTTCCCCCTACATTTTTTTGAAGGCATTTCCTATTTTGAGTCATTATTGATGGTTTCCCCTAGCTGAGGGCTTAGGGCAGGCATCTCTCAGGGCCGGGGTGGGATGTCTTCCCCATGCACACAGGCTTATAAAGATGCATTAGGAGGTGCTTCAAAGCCTCTGGTGTCCGTGAAGGGAGCAAGCCAGACCCCACCAGCAGTTTTCTCTGTTATAGCACAGCCTGTATGCCAGGTTTTGCTGCTCTGAAGGGTCTTTGCTTTCTTCTCAGCCATCTGTTGTGGTTAAAATCCTAACTGGGACTTCAAATTCATGTGTAGATGGAGCAAGAATCCAGCATGCCAGCTTGTTCTGGGGAGAAAGGAGGAGGCTTATCCTGCTACGATCCTTCATCACACTTTGAGGATGTGGTTCCCAAGGTTCATGTGCATTGCAGCCTGGTTCTTTTTGATTAAAAAGGTGCATTCTGCCATCTGAGATGCCTCGGACATCAGCAGAAACTGCATTAAGAGCAGCCATTTAGTACAACAGGCCTCAGGCTTCAGAAATGCTCTGACTAAGGCTGTTTTCACTGGTACAAATGCGTCCTGTGTCCCATATCACAGAGAAACAAGGTTTAACTGATGCAAACTTGAAGACTAACAGGACTGTCCATCAACAATTAACTGGAGGTTGAAACTTTTGGAGCCGTATCTTCTTCTGCAACTCAGGAAGAGCTCAGAGGGAAAAAAAAAAAATCACACTGCATGCAGTAGACATTTTGATTGAGCAAGTTTTAAGACTGAGCCAGAAAGATTTCCTAACACCTCTTCCCTCCCCACACTCCCCAGATAACAAACATTCAGAGCTGCTGACAGAAAAACCCTCTTTCTCACTCATCCCAACTGGAGATGGCCAGCCTGGAGTCAGATGGGGATTCAGGGGCCTCAGCCTGAAGGCTGCGAGTTCCCCTCTCCAATCTTTAATTGTCCTCAACTTCTACTGAGAAGAGGGGCACCCTAAAAATGCTACATACCCTAACAAGGCTTGAGTGTACAGTTTTCTTCTTCCAGCCCTGCTTCTCGAGTTAAAGTAGCCCTGGTAGAACAATCCTGTTCCCTGCTGATCCTTACAAGAGCTCTCAGCATCTTACCAGAAGGCAATCCCCAGCTGGAGCAGGGCATGGTCCTATACAGCATCCTCAATCTCCCCATCTTGCTCTGCTGGGCCTCCCATCTCCACACGGGTGTGTTTTCCTCACCCAAACAGGCTTTTGGTCAGAGAGAGTAAAAGACCCTACACCCCAGGAGGTGCTTTGTTGCTCAGTTTTAATAATTAGAGGGAGGAAAAGAAATGTAAGGCCCTGATCAAACCAGAGACCTGTCAGCATTTCCAAGCCATTCATCTGCCTTTCTTAGTTCCTTTGCTTTCCTTCTAATGTATGTAGATGGAGAATGTAAATACCATCGTGAGAAAACTGACCTTTTGGCTGAATGTCACCAAGTTCTGCAGCAGTGGGAGTGTTTGCATTCAGTCGTTAGCTTTAGCCTGTACAATTATTTATATACATCTCTGGAAGACTCGACAGGATGACTCAAAAATGGTTGTGACCTTGATTCTGGTGGTTTGATGGGCTGCAGTCCTTAAATATTGTGCTGCTAATGCCAATGTCAACCTTTCAAATTAGCAGTCCTTAACCTGGGTCTACCACTCTTCCAGAAAAGCCATTGTTCAATAGCTGAGAAAACCAACCAGTAGTGTGAGATGACACCTCTAGGAATGGAGTCATCTAAACTCCGTTACTAACTTGATATCTTATATTGGAAACCTCAAATATAAGGTATTAAGCTTGACATTCCTAAGGGACCTTGTTTCCACAGCTTCTGATTGATGAAGGCAACTTCAAAGAAACTCCAAATCATCCCACTTTGGTGCTGATGAGCTGGGTATGACCGCACGCCGTGCTGCTGGTGCTGCTCTGGAGTGACGGACCTTTTTTTCATAGAAATTCAGCCCAAAAATGCAGCTTTGGTGGCATTTTGAAAAACCTTGGCTACTCTGCCTATGCCTGCAGGAATCTTGCAGTGATTTCTTAGCCCTTGACTCCCTAGGAGGGTGTTTGAAGGCTGAGTTGGAGTCTTCTCAAACTCTTTTCCTGTATGGATTTCATGCTGGTTGAAGAAAAAATCTTCTCTGCACGACATTACAGGCAAGCAGTCTGCCTGGCTGCTAGGCTCCCTCGCTCTGAATACTAACGCTTTGCTTTTGTGCTCATTCACTTCTTGTTGAAGCTCTGTTGAATTTCATTCCAGTAGACAGTCTTACATCCTCTAGATGATGTTAAAATCCATCTCTGCCATTCTCAAGGTGGTCGGTTTAGCGTGCTGGGCTGAGCCACGTGTGTAGGGAGCGGCTTATGGCACGAAAACCCAGGAGGGAGTTTGGGGTGAACTATAGAGGACCAGAGATGGAGCCGGGAGTCATCCGAGCTGGGCTCCAGCGGCTCAGCCACCCCGAGTTTCCCACTCCATCCTGCGAGACTCCAGCCTGCCACCACCATTTTGACATCTAGCACCTTCAAACCCTTTCCTCATCCTTTTCAGCCTTATTTTACATGCCACAGCTATCCTGTCGCCTGCATCTTGGTGATGTTTCTCAGAGAAATTAGGGCAACTCCTATACAGGATTTTTTATTAGGATTGCCAGACTCTTTCAGCACTTTTAGAAAGGGCTTGAAAAAAGGCCAAGTTGTTTCTCCTTCTTCTGTTTCTTTTCCTCCACCTCCTCCCTCCCTACCCCCCCCGCCTTTGCTGTCTGCGGATGCTTTGGGATGAATTAATTTAGACGTGTGGTTTTGAATGTTTTTGGCTCCTGGTTATCGAGCCATTCAGCAGTTCTGGGAGCCTCCCCCATCGGCTGTTATTGAACCAGACAGAGAGGGGCGGAGGAGATGGCAGCAGCCTGATTTGTTGGCTTGTTAGTTCTGCTCCTGCGAACCGTCCATCGTCTCATGTTTCTGAAGGCTGACAACGAGAGACAGCAGCAAAAATACTCCTCTTGGCCTGGCTGCGGAGAGATGCCCCTGCATGGGATCATTGCTGGCATCATGATGGAAACAAAAATGGGTGGCTTCCCTCTGTTTTCTCCCCAGCTCCCCATCCCTCAGTCAGGCTGTCACCCCATCTCTGCTCTAGGATCCCTGTCAGGGTCTCGGAGAGGTATTTTCAGCCCCAAGGGAGGCAGAGCTGACTGAGCAACAGCAATATGCCCACGGAGAAGACCTTCTCTCCAGTTCCTGCTTGCATCCTGGGCTGGCTTTGATTTCTCCTCCTTGGGGAGGCTCATGCTCTGCCGTAAATCCTTGCAAGGAGCCTTGGTCCAAGGGCAGCGCTGCCTTCTCTCCCAACCCCATGGTGACCTCTGTGCTGGAACAGGGCTTGGTGGGCACTGGTGCTGTCAGCAGAGCTGGGCTCACCGCTGCTAAAAGACTTACAAGCTGCAGGCTGGCTCTCCTGGAGCCTCCCGTAATGTAAGCAGAAGCAGTGATAACCACTAAATCTTTCTGAGAAGAACTTCCTACTGGTGCTGCGCTGGGGGGTAGTGCTGAGACCCTTTCATCGTAGGGAGGATTGTTAGAATTCATTATTTTCTCCATTTTTTATTTAAATTTTAAAAGCCCACCTGAAACTCTCATTATTCCCTGTCAAGACTCTTTGAGTGTGCTTCTGCTCTGCCTTCATGCTAGGCTAATATCTAAGAAAAATATTATCTCTCTGCTTGGCTTACTGCCATCCTGGCCGTGTTTGTATTTCAGTGGTGGATGAAGCCGTTCCAGTTTATTTATGTAGCTGGTAAAGCCGCCCTCCAGCTGGGAGACGCGGCAGGACTCCCTTTGCTCTGAACTCAGTGCCCAAGTACGTTGGACCATGGTGGAAATCCTGTACGGCTTTAAACCATCACCATGGTCATGCCATGGCTCTTCACCAGGCAGAGCTCTCTTCCTGGAACTCTACTTAGACATCTGTATGTTAAACAGCAAAGAAAAAATACATGGCCCTAATTTGTGCCATTCATAGGGTGGTATCGGGAACCGGTAGAAAGTCTTTGGGTGCAGAATTTCCTGGTTTTCATGTGTTTCACCCATCTTACTCATTAGGTACCAGATTAAAATGTCAGAGGTGCAAACAGACACTTTGAGGGGCTGCAGTGGTCTTTGGAGCCTTTGTTTTGGGAATATAAGCTCGGATCCAGCCAGTTTTTGAAGATGTAACAGTGATTAAAATCTTCCTGGGATTTACCACCTCTTCCCTGATGGGAATACAGCTGGGGCTGGACTGGGAGCTTGCCACTCCAACAGCCCCTGCAAGGCTTTTTTCCAATGGATCTCTTTGGAAGAAGGTTAACACATCCCCAAAAAGGGACTTCTGGCCCCAACCTGTACCAAGGCATGACTTGTGTCAGTGTGAGCCCATTTATCCGCATCACTGCATCCCAATGTGCTCGAGAGTGTGCACCACCCTTTCCTGCGAGCTCAAATCACTCCAGGCCATGATTAAGAGAGCAACACTACTCTAGATTAAGCTTTTTTCTTGCCAGCATTACCGTCTGGGCTGTCTGCTACCCGAGCTGAGTCAGACAGGCACTGCCAGGGCTGTTTCTCGCAGATCTCTGGCCACTGGCCCAGGAGAAGCCACGACCACACAAGGAAGCTAACACGAGGTAATCTAGGGTGTGAATTTATGGCTCAGCAACTGCTCCCTGGCTGTGGTCTAAATGCATGTTTACCCCATGGTGAATGCAAAGAACTCCATATGGGGAAGAGCTGCCCATGGGAAAGGAGCAAGGACACAGCCTGAGCAAACCTTGCAAACCTACACCCCAGTGCAGCCTGCAGCAACGAGCTCGTGTGGCCATACACAGGCAGGGCTTGCACAGGGAATTGTCCCAAAACATTTGCAGCAGGAAAACACTGCTCAAAGTGCTCTTCTGGTAAAATCACTTTGCTCACAAGGCCACGAGAGCTGGGACTGGAGGATGCTTTAATGCACTCATCTTCCATAGAGCACTTGATGCATCTCCTTCATGTGAAAGGGGGAAGAATAGAGAAGAATGTGTGCGGGCAGAGGAGAGTGGTGCCAGCACCGTTGAGTGTCTGAGGTGGATGGCAGCGAGGCACTCTGTGAGCAGCCTTTCTCCAGCTGGGTCCCTCTTTTGCAATTCCAGCGTCTTCTTTCTCAGCAATTTATATTGACAGAGTCTTTCAAAACACTTTAGGGTTGTTTACAACATTAAGCAAGAACATTTTGTCTCATGTCCTCTTCATTCTTAAAGACGATCCTCTCCTTCGTCCGTCTCCCTGCTCCCTTTGGCCCCTTGCTCTCTGCAAACCTGATGGGCTAGGAAGGAGCCTGCAAATCTACTTGATGTGATGTTCCTTCCTCTCTAATTACTAATTAACTTTTCCAGTCAGGCAAAAAAGCACTTTTTCCATGGCAGAACCCCCCTGCACATGAAGCGCTTGGTCCTGTTTGCATGTTATTGCACAGAGTGTGGTTGTGGAGTGCTGGGAGCCAATATGACGCAAACTCTGCAGTGAGAAATGTGCCAGGCTGGGTTCTGCTCCAGCATCCCCACATCGTCGTCTGAAATGGTGGCCACCCTCTGCCAGGGCAGCTCTGATGTTCTCTCTTCAAGCACTGAGTGCATACATGATGCTGGAGCCCAGCAAGAGCTCAGCCTGCAGCAAGCCCTCCCATCTCCATCCCTCCTGATTTCTGCAGCTATTTGAAGTCGTCTGGCCCATCTGGATGTCCCTCGTTCCTTGTCACATTGTCCTAACAGCACTGGGAAGATGATTCTTTTATGAAGCCTATGTCCAGTCCTGATCCATCCCATCAGCAATGACGGCTTTAAAACCTTTTAAAAGTCTTCTTCAGCCTTGAAGAACAGCCCTTTTGAAACCACTTTAACATAGGGAAATGAAGTAAAGGATTTGGATTCCCTGGATAGACAAATCCCTTTTGCAAAACCAGCTGCTCCTGAAGCTTGCAAGCAAAATACCAGCCAAACCTGGCAGCCGCGCCCCAGGCAGCTTTAATGCATCCAGCACAGAGGGAAAAGAGAGCAGCACGATCCCCGGGCAGGACTTTCTGGCAAGTCTGGTGAAATGTGTGCTCAAGCCTGCATCTCTGTGCTCTCACTGCCTCTGTCCTACTCCAGTTAGATTAAAGCTTATACATGTTTAACTACCTATGCCCCAATAATCCTCCCATTTGCACTTACCTAAGAAGGCTGGAGTGCCCTATTATTTTAGTCTGCTGTTTTACATGCTCTTGGCTTTGATTAAAACTTTTCATCTTTCAGACAGACGTCAAAGTGGAACCCTGAGTTTTCCAGCACTGCACCAGGGCTTGGGGTGTTCTCATTGCTTCCTTATGATAAGCAGATGAGCTGCCCCGTTTTCAAAGCAGTGGGGAGGGAGCACTGTGCCCCAGCAGGCAGAGAGACAGGAATGGGGACTTTTCACCAAAGTCTTCCTCCTCCTGCCCTGCTCTTCTCTACCCGTTCTACCTCCTTTCTTCCTACCCTGCTCCAAGGGGTTGCCCAGATGCCTGAGCCCATCCACTAAACCTGTTCTCATTGAACACCATGCCAAGGAGGAGATTTAGTGAGCTCAGGATGAGAGCATGGAACTCCTCTTTAGCTTTCTAATCACAGATTTTGGCTTGGCTTTCAGCCACTTGATGCAACCAATAGTCTCGTATCCGTAAACCTGTGGAGGACTTGGCAAGATGTAGGTCTGGCCCTGTGGGTTTTTTTCATCCATGAAGCCATGGACTGGTGCTGTTCCTTCCTCCCCCTGTTCTTTAGGACAACAGTCACAACAGCATTCACCCAAATTAATTCCCATCTTGCCTCCATCCCTGTTCCCCTGCAGATAAAGTCATCTGGAGGGACAGGTAAGAAACATTTCCAGGCTCATTTGTTGCTGTGTCCCTTCATAAATTGCTCTGCGGGGCTAATCAACCCTGTGGCTGCTGGGAAACTCATTTAAATACGTTAAGAGAGAAAATGGGGGTGTGCGTCTCAAGGAGGCTCCCCGACACATGGCATCTGACTGATGAGAGAGTCTGTCAGGAGCAGCCTGCGTGGTGGATGCTCCCTGCGATGATAACTGTTCAAAGTGGATGAGCTTTCTGTCAACAACTTAATAATCTGCGTCTGCCACCATCCCGTGTCAGCCAACACTCCTGTAATGAATTGTTGATAAGGAGGAGGTTAGACTGGGGAAAATGGGCTGTTTTGTCAGCACAATGTTCTTGTCAACAAAAAGGCTCTGCAAAAGCTTGCTGGTTCCTTTGTAGCTCGCCTGGGGGTATCCACCGGCCCCCCAGCCCCGTTGGTCCCAAAGCTTCTGACAGCGACTGCAGCAGCAGAAGTGGCAAAAGAAACTGCTCCAGTAAGCAGATGTGGTTGAGCTTCCTCCTACCCGAGTAATTAGCCTGGTTTTCATCCTGACGCTTTTCTATCTCTTCCCCACATCTTTATTTTTTAAACTTCTTGTTCTTGTACATATGCAATTTCTTACTCCCCACTCCCCCATGAATTCACTCCACGCTGAAACTCAGCTGCAGCTTTGTGGTGAGGAGTCGTGCAGCTGAGCTACTGTTGTGCAGAGAACTTTCCCTTTTTCCCTCAAAATCAGTGAGAATAGAAGGAGAGAAGACCCACGACACGGAACATCTTCCCCAGGCCAGGTTCTAATTCTGCCTCTGGATGAGTGAGGGAAAACCTTGGGGGTGAAGAGGGTGGAGGAGACTGCTGCCCTCCAGCAGTGCCCCGTCCTGCAGTTCTTCTTCACCCTGGATTCATCCCAGTTCCACCACAGATGAGGGAGAACAGTTTTAAGCTGAAAGAAGGGAGATTTAAATTAGGTAATATGAAGAAACTCTTTACTGTGAAGGTGATGAGGCTCTGGCCCAGGCTGCTCAGAGAAGTCAGAGATGCCCCATCCCTGGAGGTGTTAAAGTCCAGGTTGGATGCTTTAAGCAACCTGATCCAGTGGGAGGTGTCCCTGCTTATGGCAGAGGGGATGGAACTGGATGATCTTGAAGATCTCTTCCGACTCAAGCCGTTCTGTGATTCTGTGATGGTCCCATCACCCAACTCACACTGTGGGGGTGGATGCATTGCAGAACCCAGATCCAGAGACTGGCAGGAGACCAGGCTGTCCTCATTGCACAACAGGAGCCGTTCCATAGGCTTCGTCTGGAGGAAAAAAGAAGGAATTAGCGCTTGGGGAGCAAATTCCTCTGGCTGCTTGAGGCCAGGGCTCAGCCCTCTGGAATGTCAGAGTGATAACACGGCACGAGAACGGATGTTTAAAGGGGCTATGGATGCAAACAGCAACCCCATGACCTGGCCCAAGCCACAGCCCAGAACTTGCAGCCTTAAGCTGCTGTTGCAACCGAGAGTAGCTGGTTGCAAAGACAAACACCCAGGGCTCCATTCCTTGGCTGGTGAAGGCTGACAGTTGCTTCACAATTAATGATGCTTCCTCTGGTTTGTATGAGCTGAGGATCCAGCCCACTGTGTGCAAAATCAGCCGCTCATTAGCGTTGCCTGCAATCCCTCAGTGCAGGGGGAAATCAAAGCAGTTGCCAAATTGCCACCTGGAGCAAATTTTTTACAATTGAATTACAATTGGCTGGAGACAGCAGAAGTTTTTCATTCATATGAACTGTGTAACAAAGCGCTCGGAGGCTGCTGCTGCACCGGGTTTCATACTCGGGTACAACCCAACTCCCTGCGTGCAGCAGCATCTTCGGCGTCTCCATCAGCCCGTTGGCACCACGAGCCTCCAGCTGCAGCGTGTGGTGCGACAAGATGCAGAATGCGGGCTCTTGCCTTGTCATCAACCTACACTTTGCAAGAAAGCTGGGTTAGAAGCTTCAGCCAGTGCCCTGAGCATCCAACTTCTGTCTATCCTATCACAGACTGACATGCCACGTTATGCTATCACACGTTTGTTAGCAATGACACTTCTATTATGCACTACAATTTCTGATGTGCCATCAAATAATGTAAAAAACTACCGAATTGAAACATCCCCTAAAATAAAATTTAGATCTCTTACTTTTTATTTAGGAAAATATTCCAGACTCCGGTTTTTGATGACTTTTTTTTTCACTTTTATTTCCCTAACTGATATTCTAATGATTAGAGAACTGGAAGAATTTTCCCTGAAGTACATGAACATGTTCAAGGTGAAATCAACGTGGCCTTTGAGGGGACCCCAGCAAGGACCATCCCATCATGAAACCACCAGGACACGTGCTGGGTGTTTTACAGCTTTCTTCAAGCAATGCTGCTATTGGGTTTGGAGCTAATTAGCTTAAAGCTAGCCTGGATATGTCTACACGTGATGCAATCAGAGTGCTGACTGCAGGGAGATCTGTCACTTTTCACTGGGAAGTTTTTGATGTGTTGATGACAGAAAACATTTGTGAGCAGATTTGAAATGTAGGCAACGAACGCCCACAAAGCCCAACCTCTACGAAAATTTCTCTTTGTAAGAAACATACTGATGTTGACATTTTTTCATGTATAAATTCTTGTTTTTCTAAAGAACTGTCGTGGGATATTGGTTTGAATCAGACATTTGATAGCCATAGGTATCAAATCCCAACTCATTTGGTAAATTCACCTTCAGCCACAGCCACTCAAGCACTCAGTCAGAAAAGTCTGCTAGAACAGCATGGAAAATCAAAGTCATTTTTGCCTGGCTCAGAAAGAAATATCTTGCAAGCTGCCAACATCTGCTTTCATCCTGCTCTTCTGGAAGTGCTGAGGGGAGTGGGGAAAAGGCAAGGAGAAGACGAGCGTGTGATGTGGGAGCAATCATGCTGACGGACCCCAAGAAAAAAAATCATCACCTTTCAGAGTAAATCATCTGGAGTTTATTCTCAGTCCCTAGGTGAGACCGAGTCATCTTTGCAGTGCAATATCCAGGTAGCCAGCGCAGAGCGTGGGGCGTACGGTCACCCCAGTCTGCTCCAGGCTGTCAGGCTCGGGGCAGGGGCAGGCGATCACAAGCAATAGCAGAGGAACATTTCTAGAAGCTCCCGCCCCCTGTCCTAGGACAAGTAATGGGCGAAGGATGGCAGCAATATGAAGTGAACAGTCCCAATTGTTTGATATCATCTGGTTTCACCCCTGGGCATGTCCTAGCTCTGTGCCACAGCTGGGTTTCTTGGCGTGATGGTTTCTGTACTGAGCCCATGTCCTCCTTTCTCCCCTTCTGTCTCCGCATCACAATGTCCTGCTTGGCCGATTTTGTGCTCAGAAGCAACTTTGCTGGTTTAAATGCTGGCAGCTGGCAACATTTTCCCTTGGAGTCAAATAGCAAAGTGTCTGGTCTCCCAAGCCAGCCTGGGAAGGTTGGCTTCGCTGGTCCAAGCACAAGTATTTCTGGCAGGGCATGCTCGCTGCAAGAGTTTGGAGCTGATCTCACTCATTTCCTCAGTTTTAAGGAAATGCAAAGAGATTTTCAGTGGATTCTCCATAACCTCATTCTGAAGATGAGTATTGCTTAAGCAGAATAGAGCTCAAGTTCTCAAGTGCTCTCCAAAATCACGAGGCACTTCTGATGTCACCGTGGGATCAGGAGCTACTCCACCATTGTTAGGCATGAGCCACTAACTCAAAACCACCAACACCATCAGACGCCCGTCCTTATTTACACGACTTCAACTTCTGCGGAGGCTGGGAGTCATTCATTTCCTGAATGGCTCCCTTTAATGGAAAACACGATATTTTGGGAAAGACTCCGGGCCAAGATGAGCATAAAACTCTCCAAGTCTTTTCTCCAGGTGAAGAAATGTTATCTTCACATCCTGTTTCCGGAAAAGGTTTAGGGATCCGAGCAGGTACCCACATCCTGTTTCATTGGGAGTTGAATGTTTAACTCCACTAGACTCCTTTGGAAAGCCAAGTTTAAACCCGCTCTTCACTTCAGGTGTGTCCTTTGGTCTCGCGGAAGCCAGCAGGACTTCTGTACACTGCTTAAAGTTTAACTGACAGTTGCATGAGCAGCTGCACCAAAATCCAAACATTCAGCACCAGCTCTTGGGCCAAAAGTAGCTCTGCTTTTAATATCATCTGCCTTTGCACTGGCACTTTCCTGGAGAAGAGGAGCTGAGGGGAGACCTGAAAGGAGGTTGTGGAGAGGAGGGAGCTGGGCTCTTCTCCCAAGGGACAGGGGACAGGACGAGAGGGAATGGCCTCAAGCTCCACCAGGGGAGGTTCAGGCTGGACATTAGGAAAAAAATCTTCATGGAAAGGGTCATTGGGCACTGGCAGAGGCTGCCCAGGGAGGGGGTTGAGACACATTCCCTGGAGGTGTTTAAGGGACGGGTGGATGAGGTGCTGAGGGACATGGTTTAGTGTTTGATAGGAATGGTTGGACTCAATGGTCTGGTGGGTCTTTTCCAACCTGGTGATTCTATGATTCTACAACTTGTGAATTTATAGAAGTCAGAGCACTCTGCAAAGATCTCATCATCAATGTTGACTTCTCATAGGTGGGAAAACATGAGCTGCAAAGGGTTACCTGGAATGGTCCTGCAAGGTGGTGGGAAGGGCCATCCCCACGTTCTAGCCCAGGGCTCAGCCTCCTGAGGGCAAGTCACCTCTCTTCTGGAGGGGCTGAGGTGGGACTGCCACACTAATCCAGGGATTAATCCAGGCAACGTCAGTGTAATGGCAGTTTCTGTGCAGGCAGCTTTGGAGCTGTGGAAGGACCAGCAGAAGAAGCTCTCAGAAATGAATGTGTTCACACGTCAGGGCAGTTCTCCCTCCGTACTGTGTTGAGTACCAAAATGGGAGCCTTTTTGCCGAGTCTGGGGGAGGGAGGAGGACTAAGCCTGAAATGTATCTTTAACCTGATTTCAGCACAGCTCTTTCCTTTCAGACTGCTTTAAGATAATATTTTCCTCCTTTTTTTATCCTTTTCTTTGCAGCGGGAAGGCAGCCAAAGGAGGACTGAGCAGTTTCTGTGTGCATGGATCCAGCTCATTTCCAGGCAGGAGCCAGCCAGGGAGCGAGGAATAAACCCATGTACAAGCGAGGCACATATTTCCCAACCAAATCCCAGACTCATTTCCCAGCCCTAGCCCAATATTTGCACTTTGCCTCTGGAAAGAGAGGACTTTGCCCCTTCCAGAGGACCAGATCCACCTGGGTATCTGGAAGAGCTTCTCCAGACTAATTTCCAGCACCTGAAATGGTGTAAATTAGGAACGTGACTCTATTGGAGGAGGAGCAGAAGAGCCAGGAGGTAAAGATTAAAATAAACCCCTAATTTGCTGCATCTTTTTTTTTCTTCTCAGAGTGGAAGCATCACGCCCAGAAGCTGGTTTTCCTGAGGATCACTTACAAATCTTCGGTTTTTAAAGAAGTAAGCTTAAACTTTTCCCCATTTTGGTACCTCGTCCCTCTTGGCCAGCCACTTCGGGCAAATTTCACCTTCTCTGAGCAGTGGCTCCCCATGATGGCACGTATTTTTTTCTGAATATATTAATTTTGAAATCTGCCTCTTTAATGCAAAACCTTCTTGCTGCTCTGAAATAAAACAGGGCTGTAGTGTCCCCAGCTTGGACTGGCTTGTCCCTGGCTTTACAGATGGGGTTATTGCTCTCTTGGCAGGAGTTACGTAGAAGCAGGTTTTGCAGATTTCAGAGTGAAGCTTGTTCTTGGCATTGCTAGGACGTTGCTTGTGTCCAAATATCTCTAAGCTCTTCATAACCATTTAGATCAACCATTACACAGCGGGTTGTAGATCTGAACTTGGGATTGAAGAGGCCACCAAACCTCTTGGGACCCAGTGGTGGGTCTGATGCCATGAGTGAAGTCCTGTTGCATTTCTGGGCTGTGAGTAGGTTCTGAAGAGCAATCAGATAGTCCTCTTCTTTCATTTATACCTGAGGTCATCCCAGTACCAGCTACATTACAGGAAGGTGGGAAAGGGACCAGGAAATTTATTTCAGAGGTGTTGATGTGAGTGGTTGAATGATCAAAATTTGGGAATTGATGCTGAAACAGGCAGGCGTGTTCTGGAAACAGTCTGCTTTGGGTTTCCATTGAGAGGCCACGCTTTGGAGCCTGTTTGTGCAGCCTGGCACCAACCTGAGTCAGTCTTGGAAGTGGCAGCGCGTGTCCTCCTGCTTCCTCGCTCACACACGCAGGTGGACGTGGGGGAAACCTCCTGCACAGCAGGGAAAGTAGGCGGCACAGCCATGAAATGCTTCAACACAGACATCTGTTGAAGAGCGTGCGTGACAAAATCTTGCACCAATACAAACCGTCCTGCAGAGAAATGAAAAACAGAAATAGAAAACCCTTCTATGACTCAAGATGTGTGTGTTAGCCAGAGCCGCTGAGCTGCTGTGACTGGGCTCAGTCTCCGAGTCGGGATTGCTGCACCCACAGGAGAAAAAGCCTTTGACAACAGCAGGTGGGAGATGTTTCTCCATGCGCCACTGTTTGTTTTGATGCTTCTGTACAGCCTCCCTGTGGGAGCTCCGGCTTGGTTTTACAGTCGTAAGTGGGATGAAGAGTAGCGCTAACAAGGGCTTTTACAGCTTCTCCGTGGCTCTTCAGGCCTTGTTTGCTCAAGGGTCCTGAGGCATTTGATGATCATCTTTAGTCTCTACTCTCTCTGGAGTCCTGATTCTATAGATATTTCAATTATAATTACAGCGCTATTGGAAAGGCCTTCTGGCATCCCTGATTACAAACAAACCTGACCCCTCTAGGAAGACTAAATCCAGAATTTCACAATTAAGGTCTTGAGGACAAGGGCTTGGAAAAGAGAAGAAAATGACCCTGCCTCACAGGAAAGGCTGAAACAGGGCAGACTCCTTCGCCAGGATGAAAATCACAGTCCCCGGAATTCTTTTCCTGAAGGGAAAATTCAACATTTCCTTTGTTTCAGTCTTCAGAGAACATCTTGCTTTGACACAGCGTGGCAGCCTAGGACCATGACAATCAAATCAATATGCTTCCAAGCCATCTAGTTATCTCTTCCAGCATCAAAATAAGCAGAAGTTGGTCCTTCTCCACAACATAGTTTTGTGTTTCAGTAGGAAGCCACATGGCCATGCAGGCAGGACTTCTGATGAACTGATCTGCCACAGCAACATCCCCAGGAGCACTCATGGAATGGTTCTTACTCTTTTACCTCTATCTTTGCAGATGAAGCTGTCCTGACATCCATACCACGATGACCAGAAGGAGATGGGGATTTTCTTACGCTTAGATCCCCTAATAATTGCTCCTGGGAGGATTTTGGTCTTTGCTCTGCCTGTAAGGCAAACCTGTTCAGCTTCCCTAGAATTGCAGCTTCCTTGAAATAGATTACAAAGAGCCATTGTGTGTCCTGCCCAGGGCATGCCTCACGCTCCCAGCAGCGAGCTCAGTCATCATTGGAAGAGGCACCTCTTGCCCACTTAGCTGGGAGATAAAGGCTGATTTGTCTTGAGTGGGAGGCAAGCACGGGGCGTGCTGCTGCCAGGTTTTGTGGTACGCGGTCGCCTGCTTTGGCTGCTGCTGCTGGGCTGGGCAAGCAAGGATGCAGAGCTCCCTGGGATGGTGGAGGCTACAAAGTGAGGATGCCAAGGTCCCTCCTCCTCACCTCCCTGCTGCTCTCCCTCTAAAGATGCTGCATTTAAAGCTGCCTATCAAGTGGGGATCAATGCGATGTGCCACAGCCACTGAGCTGGCTGGAACAGTGCAAGCCTGTGCTCTCTGGGGGGAACGCAGCCCCCCTGGGGGCTCAGACTGTGGGTGCATTCATGGATTAGGGCCCAGCAGATGCAAAGGAAAGTATTCCTCCTCCTCACCTCGCCTCACCTGGGGATGAAAACCATGGACCCCCTCCTTCCCTCCGAGCTCTGTTTCTGTTTTCGTTTTCTTGCCTCCCCCAGCTCTCTCCATCCCAGCCCTCCTCGGCTGTTTTTCCCGCAGCCTGATGCTGTGAGTGGGTTCAGAAACATCCCCTCCAGCTGGGCAAGCCCCAGCGGCTCTGAACTCCCTGGGTTTGCCCGTGGGCTGAAGGCTGGGCACGGGCACCACAGAGCCAAAAAATGCAGCAGGGGTTGCTCTAGGTGGATTCTTTTCTCTCAGTCCTGGGTTCAACATGGAGCAAAACCTCAGTCTGAATCCAGCAGGTAAAATCCAGTCACGAATGGCTGCAAATACTGGCTTTGCATCCTTTGTAGGGTGTTTTTTGCTGCCTGTACTCACTTTGTGTGAGCCTCCTGGCATCCATCTCCTGTTAAATCAGCCAGTTATCCCAGTGCCTTTGCCTCTCTGGGCCTGGTGGGAATTGGCTGCTGGATCCTGGTCCATTTTCTGTCTCCACGCCTTTCTCTTTTCACTTGAAAATGATGAGTGAGTGGGTACCAGATCTTGCCAGACAACGTCCAGCAGCCTCCAGTGTCAAAGGTTGCCCTGGGGCAGAATCAGGGTGAATCAGTCTCTGGGGACACTTGCTCACAAACCAGGAGACATCAGGTTTTAACCCCAGCATCTCAGCCTCCTCTTCCATCCCCACCATCAGCTCAGCTAGGCTGGGGGCGCCGCAAAGGAAGGAAAACCAAGAAAGCTTTAGTGTAGGCACTTGTGCTTCAGCGGACAACCCACAACTGGCTGATGGTTCTGCAGGCTGGGGACAACATCCCATCCTCTCCCAGGTGACACGAGGCTACTTGCATGCAGAGCTGGCCCCGTCCTCACTCTCTGCTCTGGTTGATGGTAGATGCTAGTCAAAAATATGTGCTTCCAGGGCGACACGGCAGATGTTGTGCTCCTGACAGATTATTGCATGCCTGGAGTGCTGCTGTAATGCTGGAGGTTTGGAGGCTAAGTGACTATAACCAGCTGAGCAGATTAATAACCCTACAGACATGCGCTGCCTGCAGTGTGGTTTTCCTGCCTTACCAATGCAAAACTCAGAGTAAAGACGCGAGGCAGAGTGGCAGGGAGGACCTTCCCCAGGACCCCAGATCCCACTTACAGATTGCTGTTGTCTGCATTGTGGTCCCTGCTAGAGAACTTGCCCTGTCGCTACACTAGATGCTGAGCAGAGAGGAAAATATCAGCAAGAGCTAGATTGCCATCAGGCAAGAAAGGACACAAGGTGATGCGGAGGATGAGAGTAAGAGCTGTGTGGTGGGTGAAGCACCCTGCAAGTCACACGGAGCTGCTGGCAGCTGTGTGGGGGCAGATGCTCGGCAGGCTGGGTTTGTTAGTGGCTTAGCGCCACGCTGACCACAGCCACAGGTTGCAGCATGAAGCCAAGGCTGGCTCAAGCCTGTAAAGAATATCTGCTTGCAAAATACCCAAGGGGGACACCTGACAGAGAAGGCAGACCAGCCTTGCAGCCTGCCCTGTGCACCGCTGCGCCGTGGAGCTTTTGAGGGAGCTGCCAACATCCAGTGCATGAAAGCTCTTTTGCTGCCGCGTTAGACTTCTCTCTGGATGTCTGTCCCACTTTGATCTTCTGGCTGCTTGAAGTGCTCCACAGTGCCTGTGCCCTTTGCCCGCTGACGGTGTAGCACCGGACTTCACTCCAAGGACACTGCTGCCAGTGAGGTGATGCGAACTTGGGCTTGTGCAAACAGCCAGAGGCACAGAGCTTGGCGTGTTCCCCCTCGCGTGTTGCCCACTGACCAGGCTGCCCCAGGGCAGAGGAATAGCTGGTCATCTCCAACCTGCAGACTGCATCGTCATGGCCCAGGAAGGAGCTGTGGTTTATAATTGGATTGCAGCTACTGTGGAAGAGTTTCTTGAATAGTTTCCTGATGTTGAGTTGCTCCTGGCAGAGTTCAGAGGGAAAGAAACTTCCAGGGCTGGTGGGAGACCTGGAGCTCATTTCAAAAGGGCATTGTTGAGTCCTTTCGGTCAAAAAAAGAAAGGTAGCTGTCCTGCCACCAGTCCTTGAGGGAGAAAGACCCCGTGTTATAATGCAACGTAGAACTGGAGCAAACTCTTTTCAGTCCTGGTGGGTTGAAACAGAAAAAAAGACGACTATGTGGGTCCTCCAAATAAACAGTGCACATGTGCTGCCATACCAGAGGGAGTATGTGTCTCTGATTTACATGCAGTCTGGGAAGTGCCACATCCGCCTTATGTTTGAAATATTTCAGCTCTCCAAGGCCTGACTTTAACCCCTGCCCTCTCCTCCCTCCTTCCTCTTCCAGCATCACTGCTCTTGCTCTTCGTGTGAGATCGCAAGAAGAGCTTGATGCTGGAAGAAGCACAAGGAAGCTGATGGAGCGGAGGGACTCCCAGTTTGTGCAGGCGTGTGTCACCTTGCTCAGGCATGTCCCAACAAAGATCCAAGACAAAGGAAACCAGAGCAACCAGGCAAGACTTCCAAACCACTGCTGCTCTACTCTGACCTACCCAGTTGGCCAACTTCTTAAGGACTGTGCATGCACACAGGGAGATATTGTTATTTGTTGGATAAACCCTCAGAGCAGTGATGTGTAGAGATGATTTAAGAGTAATTTTTTTTCTGTCAGCATGGAGTCCAGCAAGTATTACCTCTGGTTTGTGGGACAGTGAAGGATATGGCACAGGAGGGGGAAGTAAACGCAGCTATTGCTAGTGATTGTTGTGTGCTTTTCCTCTGTGTGCTTCCAGAAAGATCTTCAGCCTGGAAAAGGATGTCAAGACAGGAAGGATATTGGCTTGGTTTCGGCTGTCATACAAATAGCTGAAGTGACCTTTCTCTAGCAAAACACCAACTATCATAGTATGGATGTGTTTGAAAGGGTTGTCAGCTCTGGAAGGCTGCAGCCATTTCACAAGCAGGAGATGCAAAGATAGATAAACATATAGTTAGATAGACAGTGTGTGGTGTGGAGAGAGAAACAGATAAATGCAGCCTTCACAAAACCTTGTTTTAACTGCTCTCACTGATAATGTAGATTTTGTAGGTTGGATGCCTCTGTAAGGGGATTTCATGTGTCTTCTCACCATTCCTGAGAGTGGCAGTATTTGCACAGTGTTAATATCTGTGGCCTGATTGGGTTCTTCTTTTCATGCATAGCTCCCATCTGGATGGGGAAACTGAGGCACATAGCAGCAAAGTAACTTCTGAATGTCCCACGGTGTGCAGAAAGCAAAGCCAGTCATTGCAGAACCCAGAGCTCAGCCCTCTCCTCCCTTCTAACTGTTGCCCCTTGCTGTGTTGCCTGTTATGATCCCCATCACATGTCTAGGAAGATGTCACCTCCTTTAAAGCGTGGTGAACACCCCCACCTTCGGGAGCCTGCGTACATGCATGAGTTATGCAAGAAGAGCTGAGAGTCATGAGGTGGGAGCTGGGCATCTTCTAGGAAAAGCTAGGCAGAAACCACAGAGGCTGTTCCCTTGCAGACTTGAGCCATTATCCCCCCAACCCCAGAAACGACTGCTTTGCACATGCTGAGCCCTCATAAGGTTGAGCTTTGCTCCCACACATCATCGTTACAGAACTGCTTCTTGCACACCCTCTGGGTTGCTCCCAGAAATGTGTCTTGGCACGAAGACAACCATGGGATCATTGTTGCCTCATCGCTCTTTTCACCCCTGCAGCTTCCCTGGCTTAACAACTCCTCTCTGCATGGCCATCCTAAGCTTCTTGGTCAGTTTTAGCTCAAACCAAACATCATCCAGTAAATAAAAATACTATGTCCTCTTTGGAGTGAAGTAGAACTTTCCTGCCAGCTGCAACCACTCTGACTTCAAGGCAAAAAAATCCAATCCATGGCTCCAGGTTCTTCCCACCAAAGAACAGGCACTCTTGGCTCCAAGTGCAAATTTTAGGACGTTGTTCTCGCTCTTCTGGACTGAATTAATCCCCAGAACATTGCAAAATCAGTAGTAAAATGGTGTTGGAAGAAGATGGTTTGAGGTCGCTGTTGAGGGAGACTGTGTTCCGTTGCAGCTGAAGTTTCAGTGATGCAAATGGTAACTTGGGTAATTCATCCCTTCCTCATACCCAGGAGAGGTGAAACTAAGGGAGAAAAACCTCTCTAACTCATGGGACAGCATTGCATTAGAGTGATTTTTCTAGGTGAGACTGTATCTACAGGCTGGACCAAACAGTAGACTAGCCCGGTAAATAATTACCTTATTCTGAGCTGGTCCATGGATAGGTAGCAAAGATTGTCGGAAACACACCAAAAATGCCAAAACCCAAGGAATATTTCCTATCTGCATCCTCCTGGCCCAGCCCTGCTCTCAGCAAGAGATTGTCTTTGTTTACAGGCCAGCCAACAGCAGTTGTGTGTGCTCTATAAACATCAAATGGAAGAGATGCTTTTAATGTAATTATAATCTAAGCATAAAATATGTCACTTCTGTAGGATTTTGTTGTCTGGTGCGTAATTACTTTATGGCACTATAAAAGTATATTACATTATGATGACTTGCTGTGCTTTGCTCAAATAATTTATAGCACAGTAATAGCGTGGAACAATATTCAAGACCATTGTATCCAGTCTAGCATATAAATAAAAATAGTGGAAAAGAATGATCTTGGTTAAACGCTCATTTAATTATTTGGCAGTCTTGGCTAAGTTTTTTTCAATCCCAGTTTTATTCCCACACCCTCACCAGATTATGTTCAAAATGTCTGGAGGAAGACTTCGTAAAGCTCAAAGAAAGTAGAGTTATGTATGGATTTTTACATGCTGTGACGTCCAAATAATTTGGAAGAAGAGCAGCTTTTGCTGCAGGCTGCGTGGAATTGGAAAAAATGTTGAAAACCTCTTCATTTCAAACCCACCGAAACATTTACCAGCTTAAAAATACCAACCTCCTCCCTTCTGATTTTGAGGTTCTTAGCACTGATGCCCTGGAAACAAAACTTTGGTGACTTTCAAAGCATGATGTTGATTCAGAAACCCAACCCCCTTTCACCTCAAAAACAGAGAAATGAAACCTTTCTTCTTTGCCTCTCAGTATCCCTTCCCCAGGCGTCTGCTTTGACCACAAGTGGCAAAATGTTTCCTGCAGACCTGTCCCCTTCTCTTCCTTGAGACCTCTGCTCCCCGACAAGCCTTCCGGGCACACCAGGAGGCTGTTTTGGAGCATTTATACAGGAGTATGGAGGGGTTCCCTACATCCTTGGAGGGATGAGCTCCTGGACATGAGCTAAGACCATTTTATTTATTACTTGCCAGCTCTATCTTAGGCTGCATCCAAAGCAGTGGAACCAGCAGGGTGAGGGAGGGGATTGTGTCCCTCTTCTCTACTTTTGTGAGAACCCACCTGGAGCCCTGTGTTCAGTTCTGGAGTCCTCAGCGCAGGAAGGACATGGATCTGTTGGAACAAGTCCAGAGGAGGCCACGAAGATGATTCAAAGGCTGGTGCACCTCCCATACAAGGACAGGCTGAGACCATTGGAGTTGTTCAGCCTGGAGAAGAGAAGGGTCCAGGGAGACCTTAGAGCAGCTTCTCTTACTGAAAGGGGCTCCAGGAAAGCTGGGGAGGGGTTCTTGATCAGGGAGCGCAGGGACAGGATGAGGGGGAATGATTTTCAGCTGAAAGAGGGGAGATTGGGATGAGATCTTCAGAAGAAATGTTCTCCTGTGAGGGTGGGGAGGCTCTGGCCCTGTTTGCCCAGAGAAGTGCTGGCTGCCCCATCCCTGGAGGTGTTCAAGGCCAGGTTGGATATGATTTGTATTTTAGTGCTATATTTAGCAAGAAAACTATGGGCGGAGCAGGGAGGAAATACCAGGCAGGAAAACTCCAGGAAGAGCATCCTCGTTAGCAGAGGTTAAAGCTGAATTTACAGATCGTGAAGGATTGGGAAGACTGACTGATGTCATAGAGCTCACTGGCAGAAAGTAATAATCTTTTTAATCTCTGTGTTTACCTCTGAGTGTGTGCGTGTGCATGCCTGTGGGAAGCTGTTTTGGCTTTGTGGAGAAGGATAACTTGTGCCTCTGCTGCGGGAAGGTCACCCTCCACTTTAGCTGTCGGTTTGCACAGTGCAGAGTTAGGATGGGCTCAGCCAAAGTCCTAGGACTTCTCTGTGCCTGTAAAGGAGCAGGGGGGTTTGAAGACAAGGATGGGGGTGCGTGGGCCTCTGAAGTGCTTTGTCCTTGCTCTCTAGACCAGCCCACATCTCTGCTTGATGCCAGACGATGATGGTGTGGGTGGAAATGATGGTCACCAGGAACAACCATTGCATGGGTGGACAAGGTGCTGAGGGACATGGTTTAGTGTTTGATAGGAATGGTTGGACTAGATGATCCAGTGGGTCTCTTCCAACCTGGTGATTCTATGATTCTATGACTCGAGCTGGGCAGGTTCGCAGGCAGCTTCCCAAAGCTGCTCCAGTGAGAGACCAAATGGATCTGGGACCTTGGAACATGAGCATCCTCAGTGAGGGAAAAGGGCAAAGCCACATGGAGGTGCTCACCCAGTAGGATCTTCACCACAAGGTCCCTCCTCCACCTCCCCCTTCCCCTTCTCCTAGGTTTGCAGTGGGAGATGGGCCGAGGATCTAAAAATAGTGGTGGGCTCTGTGTATGCATCTTCAGCAAAGAGACTCATAAATGCAGCCAGGACTGAAAATCAATTCTTTAAAGCTGAAATCAATAACAATAACTAATATTAATAGTGATTATCCTTTCTTTATTGCACTTTGCAGTTGGAAATGAATTGTTTTTAAGGATTAGCGGCAGCTGAACTCTGTAATGCAATGTAAGACTGAAGATTTACTATGAAAACACAGCTTATGAAGAAAGACCCATTACCGCTGATGGAATACGCTTTGGAAATAGCCTCGGTGACGGCTGCCACCGAGCACACGGAGCCTCAAAACCTGAAGTCGGCAGCGGGTTTCGATTTCTGGCAGGAGACAGGGATTTTTGGTCTCTAACCCTGTCTGGTTTTCTCACAGTCTGACTTTTTAGTTCCCAGACATCCCAAATGCGTTTTCATTTTTGGTACCTTTTATCTGAAACAGCTTCAGACATGCAAAACTCGAGGAGGAGGGGAGAAAGAAAGGGAAGTATATTAAGCCAGTCACATATATCTATATATATATATCTGAGTCAGCCATACACATATGAGACAGCAGTGTCTAGAGCTATCTGCTGCGTGTGTCAGAGTTTCCAAAAAGCAGAGCATATTAGGTGTGTGCTGAGCACTTCAGGAAAGTCTGGTCTCGAGCATTCCCACGGGAGTCCCCCAGCACTGAAGCACTTCTGCAAACAACCTGCTCTGACAATCTGGTTTCAAGCCTGAGTGAAAGTCCTTTCTTAGAGGAGAGGCAGCACACCTGGAGGCACGGAGCTCAATTCTCATGTCTCTGCTCTTCTGCTCGTGGGCCAGAAGCTTCTTGCTTCTGTCTCTCATCTCCAGATAGAAGTGGGAGTGGCAGATATCTCAGATGTCGAGAATAGATTTTGATTTATTTGAATTTCTTTAGTATTACTTGTGCTTTCTAGGGTGGTTCTCCTGCAGGAGGTAGACAGAGACCAGACCTGGTGAGATGGGACGCAAGGAACCACCCAGCAGAGCTGAGGGGATCATGAGCCAGGATTATAGAATCATAGAATCATTTGGTTGGAAAAGACCTTTGAGATCATAGAATCACCAGGTTGGAAAAGACCCACCAGATCATCAAGTCCAACCATTCCTATCAAATACTAAACCATGTCCCTCAAATCATTGAGTCCAACTGATGGGACAACCCATCAAGTCCTGATGATGGGTATCTCCATTGCCAAAAGTCTGTTTGCTACCCCAGAGGGTTGTTACTTGTGAGAAAGCGGTGACTATCTCTTCCCATGCTCTTCCTGACATAAGAGCTCTTGGCATTTTCCCATTGTATCTGAAGACCAGGAGACCTTCTTGTGTGTGAAGACCAGAAGAGCAGCCATCTGGTAGGCATGGGGCTGGTCGTGGCACTCAGATTGCACTTGACCTCAGTTTTTCCTAGGAGGAGGTCTTGTTTGTTGTGAGGGACTGATGCCAAAGGCACAGTGGCCGTGGGACAACTGGAGCTGGGTGCAGAGATGGGGCTTTAACGTGGTTCATTGAACACGGGAGATGAAGTGTAGCACCCTGCCTCTATGGGATTTCCTGGCAAGGTAGCCATCAGCAATGTACCCATCATCCTAGCCTGGAGAAAGTCTTGAAGGTGAAGGACTCCATCTATCTCCTTGACGTATGTCTGTTTTCCACAAATGGCATTTCTGTTTATGAAAAATAGACCCTAAAAATTTCCCAGAACTACCTAGCTCCAGGTATGGCATTTTCTCAACCACAAAACTCATGGGGGACAGTTGAGGCTGACGCAGAAATCCAGAAAAATACAGCAGATAAAATCCTGACTCTGTTGGAGTTGATGGCCAATCTCCTGTTGAGATCAAGTGAGACAGGATTCTACCTGGAGGAAGAGATGCTGCTTAGCATCTCTTCCTCCAGCATGTGGGATCCTGAGGCCATTCTAGTGCAGAACTCCAGCACCTTTGATTCTGGGGCCTTACTCACTTTTGTTTTTACCACTATGAAGTTTTTTACTATTAGCTAAATTGTAGAGACAAGAAGAATGAAAGCCTTCTGCAAACAGCAACAGATAGTGGCAGCTGGCATGAGCAGCCCGATTGTATCATATTATTGATCACTGTTAAAGAGGTTGACATTGTTCACCTGGGAAGATTCTTTTATTTTTATTGAAAAAAATGGCCTTTTCTCCAGAAAAAAACTTGGGCACTTGTCTCCATTTTATCTCTGCCATTTAAATTCATGGTTACCTTCCAATTTTATAGAAGCTTTCAACACATTTGTGCTAACGATTTTGCAAATCTGTGTTTGATTCAGAAAATGTGCTTTCCAGGCAAATAGAGCAATGGCCATCTTCAATATGAGGATAACTTGGATAGCTCAATATTTTCCCCAAAGTTGTTTTTTTCCCCCTCATTCATGACTTAACTAGCCTTTCCACCGAGACCTTTCAGCCACCTAAGAAACAGAAGCACTGGGAGCTTTCCCAGCTGGGTTGAGCAGTGATCAAGCTTCCTTATGTTGGTGCCAGGCTGGAAAGATTGATTAGTGTTTCACTGAGCCTGGCATGTGGTGTGCAGATGTCTCCAGACTGGCTCAGCTTTGAACTTGCTTGAACAATTCCATTTTTTCAGTTGTGCATCATTGCTAATTTCCTCCGACTCATCTTCTGTGGGTGGGGGTCTGGAAAGCAGCTTCTTTTTCCCAGCTCAGAGCAAACAGCTCTCCCTGGACTTCAGGAAAGGAATCATAGAACCATAGAATTATTGAATGGTTTGAGTCTGAAGGGACCATAAAGATCACCCAGTTTCAACCTCCCTGCCATGGGCAGGGACACCTCCCACTGGATCAGGAGCTCCAAGCCCCATCCAACCTGGCCTGGAACCCCTCCAGGGATGGGGCAGCCAGCACTTCTCTGGGCAACCTGGCCCAGGGCCTCCCTGCCTTCACAGGAAAACATTTCTTCCTAAGATCTCATCTCAGTCTCCCCTCTTTCAGCTGAAAACCATTCCCCCTCATCCTGTCCCTGCACTCCCTGATCAAGAGCCCCTCCCCAGCTTTCCTGGAGCCCCTTTCAGTCCTGGAAGCTGCTCTAAGGTCTCCCTGGACCCTTCTCTTCTCCAGGCTGAGCAACCACAACTCTTTCAGCCTGTCCTCGTGTGGGAAGTTGGTGGCTGTATATATTGACAACCTTGGAAAAGACTTAAAAAGACCACAGCCTGTGCCTTGAGTTGGCAGCAGTAGCAAGGCTGGAAATACATCACTCTTGATGAAACTGAGAATGCAGCTGGGAAGGAAGGCTTGTTCCCACTTGCGTATTTATGTCTGCCAGGACGGTGCACCACGAAGCGTAGGTTCACGGGACTGTCCCCATCCAGCGTGGCATCCGCTGCGTAGCATCTTGCTAAGGTGCTCCTGGCCACATCAAACTTTCCCAATGAGTGTGTTTCATAGCAGCAATGAGTCACGGTGAGGGGCAGGAAGACACGATGAACTCCCTTCTAGCACTCAGAGGACCGGGCTCCTTCCAGATTTTGACTCCCAGCCGCCTGCGCTATTTCATTCCCAGCTGGCAGAGTGGGAAACACAGGAAGAGACAAGCAGCACTTTTTAGCCTGGGATTTTTAAACGCCAGCATCCTGGGGGTTGTGTGTCCTCCTGACGAGATGGAGGCTTGGGATGCACAGCAGGCGCTGGAGCTCGTCGCTACGCACGCACTCAAACTCAGGTTTTAGGAAGGAAGTGGTTAGTGATTTTCTTTTTACAGGTCTGAGAGTTCTGCCTGCGCTTCCAGCTACTTGCTTCCCACCGCTGTGTTTGCCCTGCTGTCAGGCTGCCCGGCGCTAACGACAGAGCAGGAGGGAGAAGAAGGAAACAAGATGTGGGGGATGGAGAGAGACACGGGAGAAATGAGATAACATAGGGATTGATCTGTGCAAAGGTTAAGAAGCTGAACTTATTTAACTCCTGTTAGTTTATTTATTGTCCCTGAGTTATATTTGTGACTGCGACTGAGCAGATTAGCGCAGGATTGCTGGGTTGATTTAGAAAGCTTTGGTGTTTTTCTAGCTCAATATGCATGGGTTCATGTGTCCATGTGTGCGCATGGGTGCCTTATTCTCACTTTTCCCCAAGCAATCCCTTTCCCACTCCCCTCAGGGATGAATGTGAACGCTCATCTATGCAATTACAGACAGAGAAGGGAAAAAATTTCCTTGCTCATCAGATCGGAAGCTGAATTTATGCAGGGTACGACACATGTTCTTTATTATACCATGAAAGCAGTGGGTAATAATTCCTCTGTCCCCAGAAACAGGGGCACACACTGCAGTAAAAATATATATACATATATAAAAAAACCCTCCCACTGGTGGTAAACATATGCGTCATGCGAGATTGATAGAAGCTGGAGCTGGTAAGTACTGGATGTGGATGAGTAATGTTTGTTATGGCCCTGCTGGCTACCAGGCGCTCTCGGTAGCAGGAGCTGTAGAGAGAAAGAGCAGCCCAGTGCGAAGGACCGTCTGGTGGGCAAAGGGCCCAGGAGAGATCCAAGGTCCTTTCCAAGCGTGGCTGCAGGCTGCTGCGTTGACCTCACCAGGGCTTCCGAACTTCCTCCGAACCCTACTTTTCATGGGGAAGCCGGGGTGGGCTTGGAGCTTGTTGCAGAGGTTGATTTCAGCGTATTTCTCACAGACCCCTTTGCTGCAGTGAGAGCAGAGCCCAGGCTGGGGCTGGCTGGGGAAATCGGGGAGAGCGGGCTGGATGTCACCGATCAGGAGTGAGGTGCATTAGTCAGATGGCTTGGCTAATATCACCTATTACATCAGTTTCTTTTCTGTCTCTGTAAAAGAGCCACAAAAACCAATGAGTAATTTCTCTGCGGAATATTCATCTTTAAAAAGCCAGCACTTCAGCGCTTCCAGCACATTATTTTTCTCCCCTTGAGTTTGAGAGTGTGTTTGGCATGTAAATGCAACTGGGAGAAGCTCTAACTGGGGAAGAGAAGAGCACAGGAGAGGGTTCCCCAGAGGTGCTGGGCTGGCTGTAGCCCAGGAGCTGGTGGGTTAATGCGGGGTGGGCAGCATCACCAGGACAGGCACTGCCAGCAGCTGCTGTTTCCTATGGATACAAACCCTTTCATATTGAATGAGCAACTGCAGTTTTCTAGTTACCTCTTTTGTCTCTTTAGAAAGGAGGGTTAAGCATCCCTTCTGCTTTGTGCTTGACCCTCCTCTCTCCCCTTCCTCATTACCCTGTGCTGGTGATTCATCCCCTCATCACGGGTAGGGGTTATCAAACCTTATCAATCCTTTCCAATGGAGAAAATACAGACAGTGAAGGGACAACCAGATCCACTGGTAGTGAATGACATCTCTATTTAATCTGAGGCTCAAATTCCAGGTATCTATTTATGTCACTCAGGGAAATCAGGTTACACCTGCCTCCGTTTGGGGAGGTACCAGAATCTAGGAGGTACTGGGCACCCTCTGCTCCTATCAGCTGTGGATCCAGGTACCAGCAGTGCTAGGGAAGGGATGGTGATGCTGACTGTGAATGTAGGACTTGCCTGTGCCTGGCATTGCTGTCTGGAGAGAAGAGCCTGGAATGGGTTTGGTTTTGGAGCTCCTCATAACAGCTCAGAGGTTTTTAGTCCAAGGTTTAGGGCTGAGCTGTGCTGGGAGTAAGGAGAAGAGCTGGTGCCCAGAATACTTGGATACCAGCATTAAAATGATGAACGTGCTGGGGACAGCGCGTTGCTTGGCAGGGACCACTTGTCCTGTTCATGTGGCAGCTGCGATGGGTTTTCACCATTGTACAGGGGAGCAGACGCTGGTCCAGCAACAGCCCCGAAACTGTGAATGTTTACAGTGAGAACGGAAATATTCCTCCGAGCAGCACCAGCCAGCATAAAGGCAGCAGTGTGAAGGGATGCCGTGTAGCTGAATTTCAAGTTGAAAGAAAGTCCAAACCACAGTGTCAGAGCCAGGTATGAAACTCACTGGAAAAAATCTCTTTGCCTCCTGCTAACATGGTGCCACCAGCTTTACTGCGAACACAGGGGGAGAGTGACTTTTTATAGGTATAAAAAAAAGTCACCGGCCATTTATTTTATTTATGGAGGAGACAGATAATTGACAGGTGGCTGTCTAAAAGAGATGAAGCCCTCCAGCTAAACACCGCAGCTCCAGCAAGGGTACAAACGACAGAGAAATGGCTCCAGAGGTGATAGACTTGTTACTTTTAACACTGTGAGATATATAAGAGAACAGGGTTGAATCGCAGTTCAGAACAATCATACCTAACCACTGAACTAAATAAAACCGATGATTTCATACTGGTGTCTACAGCAGCCTTCGACTGAACTTGAATTAATGAGCGTGTTGTTGCCTCCCAAAGGGTCTTGCAAGCCTGAGGACTTCAGGTTCCTTTTTTTAGGGCTTGAACGCACCCCATTCTGGGACAGGAGCAGGTGGGAGGGTCAGCATTGTGCTGGTCAGTGATGATGTTTGCCCACCAGCAAAGCAAATTGGGGAGGCAAGCAGAGAGTGGGACAGCTTTACTGGGACCAGTGTGCTGGCCCAGCTGGTTCTCACGTCTACAAGTTGCAAATACCAATCTTTCCTTGCTTGTCTTTTGTTTTTCCTTCTTTTTCTCTCTTTTTGAATGAGCCTGCCTGGGACTTTGAAGCTGACAAATCTCTTCCAGGCCTGGACCTCGTGCCCCAGGATAGATTTGTGCCTTTTTTCTAGGATATTTAGTATTATCTGCTCCTGACTACTATAAACAAAACCAGAAGTTTAAATATTAACCCCCACTCATCACACCACCACCACATTTTGCTACCCAAGGACTGCCTCTTCATATGAGAGATTTCCTTCTGTTTCTTAATCAACCTCAAACTTCTTTTTTTCACTGTTTACTCGAGTTTCCCCCCATCCCTACAGGACAGAGCAACCTTTGCGATGCAAAATTGCAGAGGCTATTACTCCGCAGTGCTGCACACCGCGGTGATTCAGTGTCAGGCTGGGATTGAGGGAACAACTAGAGCCTGTTAGCTGGATCCCTCTGTTTTCCCACCTCCACACGGCTTCGCAGCAAATCAAAGTGCAACAAATGGCTTTGCATCATTTCTTTGAGGAGTTCTGGGCCTTGTACATTATCTCGAGGGCAGGGTATATGCTATAATAAAAGACGGCTTTATTACCAGCTGCAACAAAGCCAAGGATTCAGACATGTATCGCCTTGTGGGTTCATTGTAAACTCCCTTTTATAGCCCTTCCAGTTTATTGCTAATAGAGATTTACAGTGGGAAGAAGGGGCCGTGCGCTGTAATTAATACTGTTATTAGCCTGGGTGGGTTCGATGCAATGAGCAGCGCTGCTGCCAACCTTGCTATTTGCCCTTCGTTACCCAGCCCTGGAAACGAGATGGGGATGGGCTGGTTTTGGCACAGCAGGGTTGGTGTTGCTGGCGCCTTGCTGGGAGGTGGCTGGGAGTCGTGGGACTAAAGTCCTTCCCCATTCAGAGGGACCCACCGTGGGCTTGGCCACCTGAGTAGGACATTACGAGACACCATGGCAGCTTTCCCGGTGAGGCTGAGGAAGGTAATTTCTCCTCCAAATGGTTGTTTCCCCCAAAGCAAATAATCTCTTCTTCAAGTGTGAGGGAAGTGGGTGGAGATAGATTATTTTCAGTGGTTTCTGGACACAGGAATAATTTAAAACCTGGACACACAAAGTCACCAACCATCCCTGTGGTCGCCTTTTAATGGAGCTTATTTTAGTGCCCTCGGCCAAACGTGACAGATACAGGCAGAGCACTAGATACGGCAGTGAGGACTGTGCCGAAAATATCCCACCCTGCCTGCTGGGTGCTTTCTGCTGAACTGAGGCCATTAATTAAAAGTGATTGTTGTTCCTTGTCCATCTCCAGACTCAGGAAGACTTCTGAGACAGACTCCAGCCCCGTCACCATTGGAAGAAGCTCTCTTAACACAACCTGGTTTCCATCACCACATTTGCTGCAACAAAACCTCAAATGAGGAGAGATTCACATGGTTGCAGATTTTTGCTGTGAATGTTTTGTACTGCACTGCTTGGCAATTATAAAGTGAAGAACAGGGTGAGAACAGTCCTGCTAACGATTTGCAGTCAGCTCCTTAGAGCCAAGTTGTCTTTGCAAAGCCCAAATTATATCATATCAGTCTCC
Source organism: Phaenicophaeus curvirostris (assembly GCF_032191515.1). NCBI lineage: Eukaryota > Metazoa > Chordata > Aves > Cuculiformes > Cuculidae > Phaenicophaeus > Phaenicophaeus curvirostris. Next base: position 9,528,247 of record NC_091411.1, read on the forward strand.
AGAAGCTACCGCAGAAGTTAAACATTAAGTGGCTGAAGTTGCTAGAAACTTGCGTGGCTTCTGACTGATCACAGGTCAAGGACAAAGTCATTGAGAAAGTCCTTCAACTCACGAAAATGGCCAAGCCCAGAGAGTGACAAACCTGTGCCATAAACCTGACCCCACGCGACTGCTCCTCTGGCCATCCTGGCTTTGCAGAAATGGGGAAAATGTTGCTACTGATGTTCATAAATGCAGGAGGGATTTTGAGGGTTGGCTGTAGGATCAGTTAGACGATAGAATCATAGAGTTGTTTAGGTTGGAAAAGACCTTTAAGGTCATCAGATCCAACCCTTAACCCAACACTAATGAGCCCACTGTGTCCCTAAATACCACATCTACAAGTATTTTAAATGTTCCCAGGGATGGTCAACAGCTCATAGCATCCAACCCATGGTGCTGAAGAGCCACCCATTGGCTTTAAAGCCCTTATCCAATCATCTAGGCAGTGCCAGTCCCAAGCGCAAGTATATTTTGTGATTATCTGGTCAAATTTCACTCCAGGACTTTCCTACAGAAAGAAGACAGACAAATGTTGATTACCACAAAGGTTTTTGGGGAAATCACGGAGGATTCAGTGCTGACCTGCCCTTGAGGGTCTGAGCAAGCACAGGGAGCTGTTGGCGGTTCATCGGTCGCAGAGAGGTTTGTGATGCAGTGTGGGGTTTGTTGTGCTTTTAGAGAAGGAGCTAAAAGATACCAGGCTCTTTCTTACCATTTTTATTAATATTCAAGCTAATTAACTTCACTGAGGGCAGGAGGAAATTGAATCTCAAGAGGAACCTAAGCTCTGCTTTAGATTTTAAGCTGTTTAGAGCTTCTGATTTGAGGCTTGTGCTTTTATTATTATTATTTTTAAATCTCCTTTTTCCCCCTGCAAACACCTGGACCACTTTAGAGGTGATATAACAGTAATAAATGATTCTTATTAATTGGCTGTCAGCTGACAGGCAGCAGCAGGCTCACAGAGCATGTTTATGGGAGAATCGGAGTCAAGTTTGGAGGTGCCAGGAGGGTGATCCCAGCCAGCACCCCTGCACGGGGGCTCAGAGCAATGGAAAGGCTGCCTTTAGGCACTGAGAATGGGGACAGCCCAAAGCGGCTGAGGTAGGGGAGCTTTTAAGAGACCAAATAAAAATATAACTAGAGAAAAGGAAGCTTTTACAAGCCAGATCTTAACGATGTGCCCTCCCTTTTTGCCCGTTCATTAAGTAATAATGAAACACTTTTGTCAAAGCTTAGGCACCAAATTTCTGACACCAGATGAGCTCTAAAACTAATCAGGGGCTGGAAAAATGGGAATATAATTAAGGCTTCTGACAGCCCTGTGTCATTAACCTCATAGCTCTCAGGTGCCACACTGAACCACAGCTGCAGAAGATACTGTATTACGGGTAGTTGGTTTCAGCTGTGGAAATGAATTTGGCTTTTAATGGCTCTGTAATGCCTCTAGAGCTCCTTCAGCTGGAGCTGAGGCAGTAGCAGAGGGGAAGAGAGTAATGGTTTATGCTAGATCCAGCTCGTCTCTGTCCCTTGCTCCTCAAAGGTAAACAACTGAGGCTCTTCTCACCCAAGGAAAATGAGGTTTTTCTGGGTAAACGTTCAGGCTAGGGCAGTTCTGTCCTGTCCCTTCCTTTCTTGTAATTAATTATTATCATTATTGGGAGTGTGGGTGTCTGCTTTGCCTTAGCACCCGGGACTCCTGCCTGCACTCTGCTGTGTCTGTAATTCTCTGATGTAACCCTGCAAACTGTAGGGCTGAGATCTAAACCACCTACCTGCTCCGTGACTCAGTTTCCTATAGTACAGAGGAGGTGATTGCACTGCAGCCTTTGGGAGGGTGTTTAGAGATTTGTAATGTGTCTGTGTCCATTCCTCTTCTTGTGGTTATACCAGAAGTGGTTACGATGGGCTCTGCTGGCCCAGGAGACCCTCTTGAATCCCACACCAGCTGGAGAACAGCTATGCAATGGGCACCACTGGTAGTGAAGCAAAGCTTATCTTAATATTTTTATTTTTTTAATTATTGCTATCTATTTTTTGTGATTTTTTTTCCTCCCTCAGGATTTTATTGCTTAGAAGGTGAGAGAATGAGAAATGGCTGTTCCCACGCTTTACCAGAACAAGCACCTCCACCTTCTTAAAGATGCTTGTGAGAAGAATTGGTGGGACCTCCACAGCAAGTAGAGCAGCTAGGGCTGCTGCCAAACTTATGACAGCAGTAACTTTCAAATGGAGGCTCTTATCTGGGGAATCTCGGAGCATGTTTCACCCGTTTTGTACCGCATGTCTCATAGACAGGTACCTTGGGACATGGGAAGGGTAAAAGTATTTGCCTGGGAAGACCGGCAGCTGCGTCACTGCCAGGAATAACACCCTGGGCTCTCCTGCAAAAAAAAACAAGATAACATTTCCAGTGACAGGCACTAAGCAGCCTTGGGAAAGCACCACAAAGATCCCTGCAAGCGCTGCCTCTTACGGTGATCGGTGTGCTCAAGTAGTTCAAGCATGATGTGCTGTTGGCTGAGCAAGGACTCTGGGATCTTTCTTGATGTGAAGAATCCCTATTAAGAGCTAATAAGCAGAATAACAATGAACCTGATTGAGCTCGGATGTTACTTGTCATCCATCCTCTGCTCTCACCATGGAGGCATCTGTTGCCCTGGACTTTCTTAACTGCGTCTCACACTCTTCTCTGCAGAGTTCTCAGCTTCTTGACTCAAGTCTTGGACAACAGCAAAACCAGTCAATTATGTTTTCACCCTGCCTGCTTTGAAAGCCCCAGAGTGTGCCTGGTGCGACCACAGCCACAGGAATGCAGGAGTTCATGATAAATTAAAAACAAAAGCACCATTATCCATATGGGACCTTGTGAGTGGTTTGCATTCCCGAGCAATTCCAAGCACTCCCCGTATGGTTCTTACTTGGTTTTAACTCAATTTCTTTGAGATGCAAATCAGAGGGATTATATTCAGAGGCTGCATCAGAAAGTCTTTAATCCGAATGGGCTATAAGATTTATTTAGAAGAGCCAAATGTCTTGTCTGGGACAGAAGCAACTGAGCTGAACTGAAACAGATGGACATAAAGGAAATTAAGCAACTCTAATGGTTTTATCCAGAGTTTCAAAGTATTTGGTCTTCTGAAAGCTCTAGCTCCTGGAAGCACGTGATGGGATGGAAAGCTCAGGTTTCAGTTAAAAACAGGCTTTGCAGTTCACTGAGAAAAACAAGAATAATGTGGGTTTTCTTGTTTTTTTTTTTTCCTCCTGTGTGCAGAGGGTAGGGCTGCCTTCCAAATTCTGACTCCTTAGCTAGGCTCGCGTTGTCAGAGGGAAATATATCCCATGGGGGTTTGAATTCATCACTTTTACGACAGCGTCATTGTTGCAGTAGTCTGGATTTGGGATTTTGGGAAACCTGATGCTAGCAAGAGGGATCACAGATAGATTGTTTACTAATACAGGAAAAATGTCCCTAAGGTCTGTTGTGGATTTCTTCACTGAAAGATGCTGTTTCTAATGAGACTTACCTTGGGTCTCCTGTAAGGCTGGGGTTTGACTGGGACATCAGCGATGCAGAGCCAAGGTCACCTTTAGTTGTGCTGGATGCAGCAAACCCCAAGAAAGCTTCTGTGATGCTGATAAACCAGTGGGCTGGAAACTTTGATAGATTGAGCAGCCCCCTGGGACCCCATGTGTCTCCACCTCCTCTGAGGTCAGAAGATTTACAGGCAGCAGAAGAGCTTTCCCTGGGATATTTGGGTCCGGTTAGAGTGCACAGCAAAACAAGTGCAAGGACAAAATCCTTACCAGGGCATTTCTGAATCATGAAGTTGGATATAGCTCAGGAGAAAAGTTTAGGTTTGAGTTAGTTCTACTATCTTGAGCTTTAAGGCTCTAAGTAATGGCAAAGTGTGTTTCTCGTGAGTAAAAGCTGAATGCACTTGATGCTTTTCGAGACTCTCAAAGCACAGTCCAGTGGTCAAGGAGACCCCAGAGGTAGATGATGGATGAATCCTCAGGGCCTCAGAGACAAATAAACAGTGGTGGAGCAGAGAGGAGAGCCCAATGTGTGTGTCTCTGGGCTGCTGCCTTCCTCCCGTGGCTGAGGAGGGCTCAGGGTGCCCAGAGCCAAGTGGGTGCTCACTATCATCCCTGCAAAGCTAGGAGATGCTTTTGCAGCTGAAACTCCTGATGATAGCTTGAAAAAGCATTTCTGCTTCCATCTAAACAGAGCCCTTCTGAAGCCATCCCTTGCTTGGCCCCTCGAATCAAGTATCCAGAGCAGAGAAGCCTCATGTGTTTGTGCACTTACCATCCTTCACCCCAGTGCATTTAAAGAGGATTAAATAAAAGGTGAGAGAAGTGGGGAGAAGGGGAGGGGAGAGTAAGGGAGTGAGCATGAGAAGGAGCTCATCCATTACTATGCTGTGCGCAAGGCATGAGGTCTTGGCCTTCTGGTTTGAGTGCTTATTCCCCATAAAACACATCTGGGAGAAATCAATACGAGAAGCATGCAAGAACTTAAATCAAAGCACAAGGAAGCAGCACTTTGCGAATGGAGCGACCTTGCAGAGAGCTGTCAAAAGTAAAGCCTCAGCCCTATGAATGCAAAACCTGCCAGAAAAAATAGCCCTGCAAGGCTAGCATGCAGATGTTGGGCTGGTGTGTGCGTCCTTGGCATGGGATTTGCACTGGGAAATGCTCTGATCTCCACAGTGGGAAGCACATGGACTGGGTAAGTTGGTTGTGGGCGGGGTAAATGGCACAAGGGTGAGTTGCTAGGTTGCTCCTGGGACAGCAAGGACAGCTGATGTTCTGTGTTGCCTGTTTAGGCTTCTCAAGTACATTGGAGATGGTAAGGCAAGGGTGGCTTCCAGCTTTGAGATACAGGATGTGCTCCTTCCAGCCATGAACCAGCAGTGGCCAAGAAGGCCAATGGCATCTTGGCTTGGATCAGAAATGGCGTGGCCAGCAGGTCCAGGGAGGTTCTTCTCCCTCTGGACTCGGCACTGGTGAGACCGCTCCTTGAATCCTGTGTTCAGTTCTGGGCCCCTCACCACAAGGAGGATGTTGAGGCTCTGGAGCGAGTCCAGAGAAGAGCAACAAAGCTGGTGAGGGGGCTGGAGAACAGGCCTTATGAGGAATGGCTGAGAGAGCTGGGGGTGTTTAGCCTGGCGAAGAGGAGGCTGAGGGGAGACCTCATTGCTCTCTGCAACTACCTGAAAGGAGGTTGTGGAGAGGAGGGAGCTGGGCTCTTCTCCCAAGTGACAGGGGACAGGACAAGGGGGAATGGCCTCAAGCTCCACCAGGGGAGGTTCAGGCTGAACATTAGGAAAAAATTTTTCACAGAAAGGGTCATTGGGCACTGGCAGAGGCTGCCCAGGGAGGTGGTTGAGCCACCTTCCCTGGAGGGGTTTAAGGGACGGGTGGATGAGGTGCTGAGGGACGTAGTTTAGTGTTTGATAGGAATGGTTGGACTCGATGATCCAATGGGTCTGTTCCAACCTGGCGATTCTGTGGTTCTATGAAGCAGGGGGACCACAGTCCCTTTGCAGAAGACAGGGTGGCCCTCCTTACTGGGAGGAGATCATGCAGAGGTCTACCTCCACCAGGTCTGTGTCCTACCAAGCCTCTTGACTTGCACACCAGAGCAACTGGGTCCCCTCCTGCATTGGCTCCCATTGGGAAGGGCTATCTTTGCACACAGGTGCTGGCAGCCTGACCTTGGCAGCAGGTTGCAGTGCTGTGCCACAGACATCATAAGTCTGCAAAGGTTTCCTCCTGTGAAGCTCCACCTCTGCAGACCGCAGGGCACGTGTTCCCATGCTGGGAAATCTGACCCCTCTGTAGCCTGAGAGGCAGGAGAAGCCTGGGTTTGGTATTTTGAATAAGTGGCTTTTTATCTGAAATCCCTTTGGGAGCATGAGCTCAGTAACCAATGAAATTATATCTGTTGTTTCAAGCAGTGAAGAAAACTTGGCCTGATGTTTATTGAGATTTATGGCTTCCCTTGAGCTTAATTGTCTTTGGGAGCCCTGGATCTTTTTAACGGTTCAGCTAAGTGGTACTAAGAAGGATGGTAATAGTTTGAGCAGTTTGCCCCCTTAGCATATCTCCTTCTCTCACACAATTTGCTGATATTTGGGAAGTATAGCTGATGCACTCCCCTCCTGAGGTCACAGTTATTCATTGGTGTGAAACTTCGAGAGACTAAAACAGGTGCGAAAAGCTCCCAGTGAGTGTTTCCTCGGTGAGGTGCTGACTCCCATCCATCAGGGCTGTGCTTTGGGGAAAGAGGAGGTGGAGGACGTGTCCCTGCTACTGCTGTGGAGAGACCCCCATCTTCTACAGAGGCTCTGTGGTCCCCCTGCTTTGGAACACCTTCCTGGATGCCCTGCTTAATCTTTCTGGTTGCCATCACTCCAGTGGCCAGGTGTAGACTCCTCTGGTCCTCAGCCTTGGTGGTTTTTCCTCTCCTTTTGTTGTAGGCTCTTGGTTGTGTCCAGCTTCAGCTGTTTGTGCCTGAGCAAAGCCCATCATAGCTTCCTGAGCATCCTGGAGCTCATCTGGGGGTGGCTGGTAGGGCAGGTGTTGGGATCAACCTGTAGAGATGTGAGAGGAGGGCTCTGGGAGGAAAGCTTTCCTTCCTCTCTCTTCCACTCACTGGTCTGAACTGGGAAGGAACTGTATGGGCTGCAGGGAAGGAGCCTCTCACCCCATGGAGGTGCAGATTGGTGCTGCCTGGCTACAATTAGTCCCTCTATGGAGCATCCTCAGCCCTGGAGGGCTCTGAAGAAGAGCTTGTCATTGGGAGGAAAACATTGCCCTTCACACAATTATTCCTTGCCTTTGGAGCCTTTTCATCTCTTATCGGTGGTGACCCTTGTTGGTTTGTTATCTCTCCCCAGCCATCCCACAGAGCTGTAGACCTGTCATCGTGGGGGATGACCTTAACCTATTTACTCACCTCCCCAAGATGCCGTGTCCGCTCGAGCGGGCGCTCTCAGCGGGGCTGTGGCAGCAGCGCCCGGCCACCCTCCACCAGGAGCAGGGGGTTCTGCTGCCGAGGTAATTACAACAGCCTGTTATGGTTCAGCAGGCACCTTCATTAATAAACCTCAGGTTTCAGAGGTGCCTAACTCGGCTGTTCGAAACCACATCTGGCTGTAACTCTGCAGCTTGTCTAAGCTTTCAGCTCATCTCCGACCGCCTAAGCGGTTTACAGGACGAGCAGTAAACAAAGTCTGTTTTGTTGGGGTTTTGCGTGCTTTAAGGCAAAGAAAGCAAACACACACTCGCTGGGCTAATCTCCTCAATGCAGAGCTGGAGGCTGACAGCTCCTTCCGAGGTCATGCCAATGGGATTTTTATCTCTGATACAGCTCAAACAATGAGCGTGGAGATGTCCTCCTGTGCACGTGCAGTCCTGGCTCGTGGCGCTTGTCAGGGTGTCATTACTCTTTTGTGGCACCTCCAAATTAAATGAAGTTTAGAGGGTCACACCAGGTGCATGGATGTCTCGGATACTGTTCTTCCTGCTGATAAATTTTGGAGCCCTGGGGCAGTTCCAGCCTTAATAGGAAAAGCCTCTAAAGAAATTATACTCAGTCATCTTCCATGGCTGTAGGCAGCCAGGAGCCTCATCAGGGTGTTGGTGGCAGCTTGGCCATGGCAGATGCAGGATTTAGGCAGGAGATACAAGGGCCCCTTTTCCTTTTGCTGCCCGTGAACTTGTCTGCCTGTATATTTCTAAAACTCAACTCAGGAGCAGAGTCCACCTCGGGATCTGCTCACCAGGAGTGCTTCTGGGTGATGGCTCCTTCCTTGCAGCAGGGTGAGTGAATTAACTCACAGCCCACCTCACTTCTGAGGGTTCAAACATCTTCTCTAGTGCAAACTCAGCTTGCAGGAGGATGAGATAGTGTGTCAGAGGAAAGGATGGAGTTAAATTTTACAGAGGTGAAAGGAGAGGAGATGGGGTAAGGAGATGAGTTGGGGGATCAAAGGGAGTGGGTAGACTAACCTCAACTATAATCAGCCCCACCCATCAATAAACCATCCCATCTAATAACCTGCATCCCACCAGAGCTGAAGGGCAAGTGAATGCAAGCCCAGGTCTGTGGGGGAGCTCTGGGGCAGCAGCCTGAAGGGAGAGTCAGGCTGTGTGGCTGCACAGAGGTTTGAGGTGGCCTGAGCTGCTGGTATGTGATGTTTAGCCAGCTCCTGGGTGAGCAGACCCTGCTCTGTAGCTTCAGACCACAGAAGGCCCTGGGATGCAAGGGCTTTTGGTGGTGTGGGGAGTCCAGCCAGCTCCAGCCCTGCCAGGGGAGATGATGGAGGAAGACTCCCAGCCCTTGGCACCACAGTGCTGGCTGCCCCTTCTCCCGCAGCCACTGTGGCTTCCCAGGAGGCAGCCAGAAAGCTTGGCACGGAGCTGCTACCCAGCCATCTGAAGGGATGGCTTTGTGCCTAGCCAACCTGCCAAGAGTGAGCGGGGTTTGTGGATGAGGGAGAAGCCCCTTGTCACCATCCCCAACTGCTGCATCTTCAGCACAGATCTAACAGAGGCCACCTTTGCATTTTCCAGGTGCTGAGGGTGCTTTGCCACCCTGGGGAACTGAAGAGGAGGTGGCAGCTTTGGCTGTGGATCGCTGCCCCACTCAGCGGTGGATTGCTCATGATGTTTGTGAAAAACTTGACTGAAGACCACACACAGGAGGCTCAGGTGAGTGATGTATCTCAGACCTTGAGGGTACGAGGCAAAAATGCTTTTGAGCCTGACTCACCCACTCTGTGCTAACACTGACTCATAATGACTGATTTTGATTCAGACAAAAGATTTATGTGCACTCAAGAGTATGGAAAATGCGAATATAACCTGGTAGTGAAAAGAGGAGGTGTTGCTGATGGGTTGTCCGTGGCCCTGTGTGAGGCTCAGGGAGCACAGGATGGACTGGCACTGGTCTATCAAACTCATCCCAACTTGTACCCTATACTCATCCCAACTTGCATGGTTAGTGTGGGGCTGAGATGAGCCCCTGAGGCCAGGGACCATCTCATCACCCTCATCCCTGCACAGAACTAGCCATGCTGGAGGGATGATTGCTTGCAAAAGGTGACTTCTGCCATAATAACCATTTTTCTGCAGAGCTGGGTCCCGGGTCTTTCTGTTTCCCTTGGCCCTGGGCGGACCCCACTCTCCCCAGGGATGCGCCTGGCCCCTCTCCCCCTGGCCCCTATGCAGGAAGGCTGCTCTCGGGATGAAGATGTCTTGTGAGCAGCACACAGGACCTGAAAGCGTGTTTACACGGCTCCTCTGCCCCAGCACAATAGGTGCTGCACAGCGGGCTGGTCACGCAGAGCAAACAAGAAAAGCCCACTGAAGAAAGGCACAAGCGAGTACAAACCCTGTTAGCAGGGTAGATTAAAACCAGAGCAACGCCTGAGCTTTGTACTGGGGGCAGCCCTGGGTTATAATCTCCCAGTGTGATGGCAGAGGCTCCAAAATCCTCAGCTTCTGCGCTATCCCGCGCCCAGCAGTGCTAGGAGAGGCTGGGTGAGGCTGATCCCACGCTGTCCCTGGGACTGTGCCGCCTCCTGCCCTGCCTGTGCCACCTTTCCCCCCTGCTGCTCGGCGCTGCTGGATGCTAAGTGGAAATTTCCCCCTGTGCCAAGTGCTAAATGCTTATCAAGCTAATACAGCGTCTTCGCGGAGGTGCGTATGTGAGACAACATGTTACCGTAATTAACAAGCAGCTGGAGTTGGCACCAGTCTCTGCTGCAGCTGCTCCCGGCGGCTTCCAGCGCCTTTCCCAGGGCTGGGGCTCTGCCTCCTCCACGCGATAGCAGGGACAGAAGTTGGGGTCTGGGGGGTGATGCCCTGCAGGGTCTTTTCTTATTTCAGAGAGTTGTGGTTCCCAGCCCACGGTCTGCAGACCCCTGGAAGTCTGGAGGCTGTTTCTGATCAATATTAGATGATTTAGATGAGTGTGTCTGTTCTCAGCAGAAAAACGCTTATAGAGGGCGGTGAGGAGCTTCTCTAGGAAGTTTAGAGGTAAACCAGTTTGGAGAGGGTTAGGAAAATGCTGTTGGAGGCCAATGAGTCCTGGAGTGGTGGTTTGTCCCTCACCTGCTGGTGTGGATGTAGCAGCCTCTTTGGTTGACTTTGCTGTAGGAATTTGCATCCGTGCAGGGTGTCTTCCTTGGGCAGAGGTGGCTGGGTGCCCCTGGGGTTGGTGTCACTGCTACAAGTGACATTTCTGAGGGTAACAATGCTGGGGAGTGATTTGGAGAGAGAAAAAGGCCCAGGGGCTGGGATGGGTTTGCAAACTCAGCCTTCAGGAGAAAGGCTGCAGAGTGGGCTTTGGATGGTGGGAGCCGTTTGCAGAATTTATCATCTGTTTGACTGTGCTCCGGTGCCCAATCCGTTTTATTTGGACCAGTATGGATTAGTTCACTCACCCACCTACCTGCTCAGCACTAAGCAGAGCTGCTGCAGAAAACCTACCCGTCCTTTGCAATTGCCTTGAGCTCCCTAACTTTCCAACCCTGGAGAAGTCATCTCAGCAGTCGATGTTTGTATCGTGACCTACATTGCTATTGGGTATTAAATACATTTTTTTTTTCACTGTGCTATATACTAGCTTCCCACATGCAAATTGCTCTGAGTGAACCATTTATCTGGAAAATAAAGGTTATGTTCTCAAAAGGCATTTAGTTCCCTTTCTGAATGATTGAGCGAGTTTTCCACTGAGAAAACAAAGGTCTTTAACACAGTCCAAGCCAATGACAGGGAAAAAGATTCAGGTAAAACTCCTCCATTTATTTAACAGCTCCCCCTTCCTCATTCATATTTACAAGATAAAAGGGGCTCCAGCAACCCATTAAAGTTGAAATACATGTCCTGTCTTCAAGGAAAGCAAATCCCATCTGGCATCCCTGGAGGAATATAACCTTAACTTCAGCTTAATGCCACATTAGGGCATCTTACAGATTCTGCCTGAGATTTACCTGCCTTAAAGGGAGATTTATTTTGGAGGTAAACAGGCTCTTGCAACAAATCTCCTTCCATGAATGACTTCGGCGAGGAGGTGCAGAGCATTTGCAACTTGCTGGTTCCCTGCTTTCTGTGGGGCAAGCAGAGGGGATGGTTGTGCTGGGGGACCACGGGCTGTGATGCAGGCTCCATTCTGTGTCTTGAGAGCTGTGGGACAGCTCCAGCTCAGGTAGGCTTGGGTGTTACCTGCAAACCCAGCTCCTTCCCATGGCACCTGGGATGGCAGGGACCGCAAGGGGCCCGTCCCACGCTGTGGATCTGAGTAGCCGCAGGCTGATGTGGGAAGATCAGAGCCTGGATCAGGCTCGCTTTCCCTATCTTGCAGCCCATCCCAGGAGAGCCAGTAAAGCTCCCAGAGCAAAGGCATTCCTGCCTGCCCCTGAAGCCACAGGCCCTCGCCTGGGCTCCAAACCTGCAGGGCATTTGCATCAAGGGAGAGGTTTTTTAAGGGAAGGCAAGTCCAGTGTCAGCTGAAATCGCTGAGGCTTGCACTTGCCAGGGAAATGAGGGAGGTTTCCAAGACTAAGGTGAGTGCTGCTGCCTCCCTTCAGCTCCATCCCCAAGCTGCCCGTTTTCCTCATCCTCCTGCCTTAATGCTGACAACAGAGAACATCTGTTTCATGTATAACGTAACCTTGGGGATGCTGGTGGCATGGCAAGGAGTGTTCTAAAAATACCACTAGTGGCTGATGGCTGGATGGTGCCCTGGGCTCTGTGCAGCACTCACAAGCTCCTGTCTGATGGTCCAGCCGGTGGTGGGGTGAGCAGAAAGCTCTGATGTCTCACCTGTGGCTCCAAGAATGTGTGGATTGAATTACAGTACCTTGTGTTAGACTTATCCAGGTGACTCCCTCCCAAATTATGACCTACACGCGTGGTTCTCTGGAGCAGCAAAAAGAAAGATGGCTTGGGGAGAAATCTCAGCCTCCTCATATCTATTAGAAGGCTTTTGAGGCTGTGGGGTCATGGGGGATGCAGTGTAATATGGCTCATCTGAAGGGGAAATGTGTTTTTCTCTACAAAGCTACGTGGAGGTACCCTTTGGTAGCAATTGGTTCATTATTATTGCTGGTTTTACTGATATTCATGAAAATTACAGATGTTTTCTAATTTACTAAATGGATCCCAAATCCTTTTAAATGTACAATGAGAGAGTTGGAGTTGTTCAGGCTGGAGATGAGAAGGCTCTGAGGAGTCCTTATAGTGACCTTCCAGTACCTGAAGGGGCTACAAGAAAGCTGGGAAGGGACTTTTTATAAAGTCTTGTAGTGATAGGACTAGGGACAACAGGTACAAACTGGAGAGGGGCAGATTTAGACTAGACATAAGGAGGAATTTCTTCACCATCACAGTGGGGAGGCCCTGGAATTGGTTCCCTAGAGAAGCTGTGGCTGCCCCATCGCTGGAGGGGTTCAAGGCCAGGTTGGATGGGGCTTGGGCAGCCTGACCTAGTAGGATGTCCCTACCCATGGCAGGGGGTTGGAACTGGATGATTTTAAAGTCCCTTCTGACCCAAACCATTCTATGATTCTACAAGATTATTATTTTAAAGTCTGAAAACTCTGTGTGGAGTTCCCTCCTTGCTTGTGCCTTGGGTTGTAGCCCCTTCTTCAGACCTTGCTTCTACAACAGACATAAACCTGTGAGGGAGACCCTGAGAAAAAGCTGCTGGTGGATTTTGAATCAGGGCTTTGGGGCCAGGGAAAGACACAGCCAGCCTGCTGTTCCCAACCCACAGGTTGTCGGGCTGTTGATGTACATGCTGTTCAGCCTGAGAATGAGAGGGCAAGTCAGCTGCAGGTGGGTGAAACCTATCTCCTCTCTACTTAACTGGCCTGCCTGACTGGTTTTTTTATGATTATTTTTTATTCTGTCTCCAGTTAGGCAATACACTTGCCTGTTAGAAATATTGCCCTGGGCTGCCAGCTCAGCGAAGGAGAAAAGCGGGTGTGGGTTACCAAGGGAGGCTGGAGCATCGCCTCTGTCCCTGGAATGGGTATCTCTCCCCTTCCCCTCACTGGGCTGCATCCCCCAACCTTTCTCTCACTCTGGTGTGAATCCAAGCCATTCCAGATAAGCATCCCTGTGGGGGGATTTTCCAAAGGCACCCTGTCTGCGGTGCTCTCCTGCTCCAAGGATCCCTGGAGCAGGTTGCTGGACCGGAGTGGGTGAATTGAAGCCCAGCCGGTAGTCTGGGATCATTAACTATCAAGGTGCCTCTGGGAAGAAGCAAAAGGTATTTGGGAAAATTTGCTAACAGACTCTAATGACTTAATAATCCCTGCCGGAGAGAGCGTGGCAGGTTATGTGAATGTCAAGTTTGTTTGCTTTGCCGAGAGCTGGCTGCTGGTTATGTAAGCAGAGGGTGTGACCTCCTTCGCAGGGGAAAAAGGGAAGAAAAAGGAAATCACGGGCCCGTTTCCACACTGGGATGTGACTAAGGGTGAGCACAGGGATAGGTGTTAGGTGGGAGCCTTGGCAGGATCAGCGGGACACAGCTCAGCTCGTCCCACTGCGCTGGGGGAATCCAGAGCCTAGTGCAGCTCTCCTTGCTCAGCCCTTTTGGAGGGGGTGAGAGAAGGTTGGGGTCTCACAGCGTGGCCAGGGATGGATTGGGGTTCACCTGGAGCAGCAGGTTGTTGTGAACACCACTGCTAAGAACCCATGTAGCACAAGGGGCTGGTGGTCTTAGTGTCTGCCGTGTGGGGGGACACTGCAGGGTAAGGGGAGGCTGGACCCGTGCAGAGTAGACACATGTCTCTGAGTGAGCTGTGACCCAGCACAAACCCTTATCCCTCTGCCAGACTGGGTCTCTCGTTTCTCTGGCTCTTCAGGTTGTCGTTCCTGATACAATTCCTGATTTGGGGAGGCTGGACTGAGAGCTGGTCAGGGGTCTGCTTGGTGCTCCTCAGACATGATGGTTGAGGTAGTGCTGAGCTCCCAGGTTAATAAGAGGGAGAACATCCAGCCTCGGCTCATAGCAAGAGCTCAATGTCATGCATGTCCTAAAAGCTTTGGCTCCTCTTGGCCAAGGCTGCCCAGATAGGGAAAGCCCTCTCGTTTTGGGGAGGCTGTCAGGAATGCTTCTTCTTCACCTGGCTAAGGATGTTCAGGGCTGAGCGAGGTTCATGCTTTAATTGAACACTGGGGGCCTTCCTTGAAGACGAAGGAAAAAATCCGAGCTGTTAAGCTGTGGCATGCTTTTAAACATGCTTTGCATTATCTGGCACAACCCATGGCATCGCTATAGCCTTACCCACGCCTCGTTGCAGCCTGACATCTTCCTTGGAAGCTGAAAAAAGGCAGGCAGGCACTGGATCCCGCTCCCTGTGACTGATCTGGAACTTATGGGCAATGCCACCTCGTCCTCCATAAAAACAAGTGCCTGTGCTCCTGGGTGCAGGCTGCTGCCTCACAGCCCCGGCATCGCTCCTCAAGCTCTGACTTGCCTGCCATCAATACTGTTTAAACAAGCACATTTGCAGACGTAGCTCTAGGCCAAGTTATGGGGCAGCCGGGAGGGAGCAGCCTGGTTCCAGACCCTTCTGTGGGAGGTCTGGGTGGTGGGCGCGTGGGTGCCGACAGCACCGCGTGCCAGCTGTGGCTCTGCCCAAGGGCTTTTCTCCCCACCTGTGGCCACTTTGAACACAAGCCACGGCCAGAAGATGCCAGCAGTGCAGGTGGGAGTGTTGGGGCTCAGCAGGCGTATGCGTGTTTGTGCGAGCAATCCGCATTCCTTACTCTTGGGGCAGGTTGCACATCTCAGCAGAGATGCAACAGGAGCATCCTGGGGTCCTCCAGATGAAACACAGCTGCAATTCCAGGCTGGCTATTCTACCAAGTTCCTTCCTTCTGGTTTCCCAGGCTGATGGGCTGTAAGAAATTTGGGGAGAATGCAGAGTGGGGTGGCCCCACCAGAGGCACCCACACACAGCACCCAGTTTTTCTGCTGGGGGCCACTGTGAAGGGCGAGTGTGGGCTGCTCTGGGAGAGTGAGAGTTGCGCTCCTCTGGAAAAAGAAAAAAAAAAGACAGAAAAAAGAAGGAAAAGGCTTCTGAAGCTTAGAGCTAGATATTTATACACTTGACATAAAGGATATTTCTGCATTGAAGTAATAAGCGTGACTCAGTAAACCAATGGGGAAAGGGTGTTCCCTTTGCAGCAAAACCTCAAAAGATCAAAGAACTTCTTGAGCGGTTTAACATTTCGAATGTTAAATGAATCGGGTTCCCCTCCCTCTCTCCTTCACTCCTGCCTTCAAGTTTTAAAATATAAATTGTTTGATTTTAGCTTGGAAGGGAGCGTTTTGGCAGCTCCGGGGAAGCGTGGTGCTGGCTGGTCTGGAGCTCAAATGCCACGGACACGGGTGTGTGCTCGGGCGTTCAGGACCCAGCCGCCTGCGTGGTGGGCATCAGACCCGCTTGGGAGGGGGATAATCCATGGCCCTGGGGCTTCCCGTTTGCAGATGAATTTGGGTTGGTTTATGGAAACTGTCTTTTTTCCTCGTTGTTACCTTCTAGACTCACTCTTGCTTCAACCTCTGGGTTGGAGACCTTCCTGAGCACCAGCCAGTGTTGATGCTGAATGAGGGGCTGGTCCTATTTTCAAAAGGCAGCTGGAAGATGCCACCATGTCCCCGTGTGCTTAACCTCCGTGCCCTGCCCACCTCTGCAGACTTGGGGTTTGCTGGCTTTAGGCAAAGCTGAGCATCACCATGAGTTCTTTCCTTGGGAGAAGTAAGTCCTGATATTTTTGTGCGTACACCCCATGGGGGAGAGATATTAGGAGCTGATCCCTATCTCCTGCTTGCACCCATGCCCATGTTCTTGGGGCTGGAATGTCAGTGGGAATGCAGCGGTGGGTATTCACCAGGGAGGGATTGAGCCTTGTTGGTGGCTCTCGGATACACGTGCGCTTCTGGGATCGATAAGCTGGAGTAATATATTGCACAGAGATAACAAATCACTTAGCTTATTGGGTCTTAATTAAGCCTCTTTTATCTCCATGACAGCCACACACCTGGGCTATCGCCCAGGCGAACCGTAAGTGTGGCCGAGCCGTGGGGACGCGGCGCAGGAGCCGGGGGATTGATGAGCCTCTGCTGGGTGGAATTACCTCATTGTGTTTGCGGTGCTTGGGGCCATCGATCTCCTGGCTCTCCCATCCCTTCCTTCTGGTACCCGAACACTGGCTGCTACCTGCTCCTTCTGGGACCTTGCAGGCAGGGGACAGGGCAGGGGACACTCCTGGTTGGTTCAGCCTGGGTGCAGGTAGAGGAGCTGGGGGAAAGCTGCCCTGTTCGGCCTCCTGGGTAATAGATACAGTTGTTATAGTCCCTGACAGCACGAAATGAAGACCTACATCACCATAATGTATTGTCAGCCTGCAAGCGTGCTGCGGCCCCCGAGATGAATGAATGCAATATCTCTGTGTACGAGGGCGATGGAAGGGAAGGGGGTTTTGCCACTGGCCTCTAGCCTAGAAGGCAGAGCCATCGCTTTGTGCAACCGGAGAAGAAAAGGCATTTTTTTATGTGTGATACAGCAGTTGAGGGTATCTGATCCCTGCGGAGCCCGTGACAGATACGCTCCATGAAGGGGAGAGCTTAACAAATGGCTGAAATGCTCCTGTGATGAGTTTATCCAGCAATGAAGTAATCTTGCCCCTGCGTTACTGCCAGCTGAGGCAGCAGGGCAATTTACTGCTCTGGGGCTAGACAGATCAGCACTGATTTCGACTCGTGTAACCCAAGAACGGAGGGGAACCATCCAAACCAGGGAGGACCATTCAACTGGAAATGTATGTACAAGATGATAGGAATCTAAAGCACGTATTGCATTTAGTGATTCAAAAGTAGGACAGTTTTTACTCTGAAGTATGACTGCTGGTGTACTGACTTAGAGTGAAATAATGAGAGCTGGGAGTTGCAAGCGACTTAGAGCTGAGCAGACAAGTCCTGCAGGACCCCTCTGTTTCTGTAGCAGTCACCCGTCTTTAGGTTGATGCTTAAATCATTTTCCATCTTGGACTGCTTGCAAGGACTCATCCTGCCTGGTAAGCACCGTGCAGCAAGAGGCAGCTCTTCATCTCCTCCTTTCAGGGAGACCTTAGGGCAGCTTCCAGTATTGAAAGGGGCTCCAGAAAAGCTGGGGAGGGGCTCTCGATCAGGGAGTGCAGGGACAGGATGAGGGGGTATGGTTTTAAGATGAAAGAGGGGAGATTGAGATGGGATGTTAGGAAGAAATGTTTTCCTGTGAGCGTGGGGAGGCACAGTTTGCCCTGAGAAGCTGTGGCTGCTCCATCTCTGGAGGTGTTCAAGGCCAGGCTGGATGGGGCTTGAAGCTCCTGATCCAGTGGGAGGTGTCCCTGCCCACGGCAGGGGTTTGGAACTGGATGGGCTTTGAGGTCTCTTCCAACCCAAACCATTCTATGATGCTACGATCTCTGTTTCACAACCTGGCACCTGGGGCAGGGTGCTGCCAGCGCTTCCAACACCAGAAATCATGGGAAACCACAGAGATATTCCCAAGTTCAGGTGCCAACATGGCCATAGGTTTATTTTTTGACCACAAACAAAAATTGATTATGATTTCTCCCTTTGCTGGTGGATGAAATTGCAACGGCCCCGGCCGTATCCATTTTGCAAGGTGCCGAGCGGGGAGTGCTCTGCAGCATTACAGATATTACGTGTTTGTAAAGAGTCATTTAAAACTATAAAATAAAGCTCTATGCTGGAAGACAAGCAGCCTATAATTCATTTTAGTGTTAAGCAAAGTCCGAAGTACTCGCATTACACAAAATCCAACTGAAGGGCAACACCCTTCTACTGTTCTGGAGTTTTCACGACTGTTTACAGGTTTTTGGATAAACATGAGAAAGTTGATATAGAATGGCAAAATCCCACAACCCTTCTCTGCAGACTAGTTTGGCTTTAATAACACCAGGTGCCCCAGCTGTTCACCGCTGGGGTCTTGCATGATGGATGTGTTCTTGGTTACATCATGTTTTGCATCAAGTAGGACAGGATTCTCCTCCAGGCTGTGGCAGGTTGGGTTTGGAGCTGTGTTTGGCCTTTGGTTCCCTATTTCTAAAACCTTCAGCCAGGGCTCTGGAGTACAAGGGTTGCTCTGGGAGGTGGTGGGTGCCAGTGGGGGCTGAGGAGGGGCAAAGCCTCATCAGCTCAAACAGCGGGATTAGCCATTGATGCCCAAAGAGATGCTGCTTTGACCAGGAGATGCAAACCTGAACAGCCTTTGTGTCAAGGCACAGGTATCCGCTAGCTCCTCGTGTAAACACTTTCTAGCCTTGTATCATTAACAGCCAGCAAACAAAGCCTTTTGTTACTGCATTAGGCGCCAGGCACGTGGCCACCGTGTGTTTTTTGGCATCTCCCTCTCCTTGCTACCAAACTCCCCAGCTCACCCCAAGTGGAGGCAGCTGCCAGAGGGACACAGCTCTGTTTTTTTTTCCTTGGCTGTTATTGTTGCTCTGGGCTTTTCCTCTGAAAGGTTAGGCCTGCCCTTGTGCTGGTGTTCAGAACCCGTCTCCATCGCTGATATATGATGCCCTTGTAATCTCCAGTGACATAAATTTTGCTCCTGTTTGTCTCCCTGTGTCATATCCTTCTTGTGCCATGTCTGTTATTGTGTCTAGCAGTGCGGTCGTGTTTCAGCGTTTTCCGTCGTTAGTCTTCTTCACCTGAGGTTGTCCATTATGGGATGTAACAGCTTTAATAGCTTATAAACGGGAGGCTGGAGGTTTTAGCTTTTGAGGAGTGCTGTTCATGGCAGCCACCATTCAAGACTGGCATTTGTGAGTACTTAGTACCCAAACCAGCATCTTTTATCCCAAATTTCTTTGAAGCCCAGGGGCAAATAACTTTTTTAAAGCTGTCCGTCCTTACTGGAGGTCAGGTTGGTACCCGCTGGGATTTGAAGCTGATGTCAGTGGGCTGGTAGCTGGGACAGAGCCTGGCACAGCTGGGAGGGGATGGTGGCTTCTCTCTGCCCCCAGCGCCTGCGTTGGGTTTGTCCCTGCATCCCACACTGATCAGCAGCCTTGAACCAGGGCTTGAGATGTCCGTCTTTAGCGGTTTCCTCCCCGAATAATACCCTGCACACAAGGGTACCCGGAGGCAGCTAGAGCCTAGGCTTGGCTTCTGGAAGCAATTGTTCATCTTTCCCTCATCAGCACCTCTTCCAGAGCAGAGTGCTGTGCAACCAGGATCTAATTAAGTGGGCTAATCTGAAGGAGGTACTACATCTCCATGGAAAACTGCCTCAGTTTAGCTTCTCTGAATAATAAACAAAGCACTTCGGCAGATGATAGGGCATTTAAGTGTTTACTCTTCAGAGCATTAAGTGCTAAATTTGTTTTTAGCTTCCTTATGAAAAGCCCTTGCAGAGTAAAAGCACACAAGGGTCTCAGTCATCCCTTACAGCTTTCCTCCGAGCCTGTCGTGTCCAGAGAAGAGCCTGACTGTGCAGCTGCCCCAGGGGGACAGCGAGAAACACTGATCATTAGTATCACAAGGAAACCACTGAGGTTCAATCTGCTGGCAAGGGGTAGGGGATAAATCAGAGCCAAACCCCAGATCCACCCATGGGGATGCTGTGGATGGAGCCAGCTGGGGCAGGGGGATGTCTTCTGTTCGTCCAAACTAAGACGGGCATCCACTTCTTGTTTTATAATCCATTCCATCAATCACTTAGTGTAATAAACTCCCTGAATGGAAAAAGATAGAGACATAAACCTCCGAGCGAGCTAGAGCACAGAGCTCATTCCTTCTGCCTCCACCGCTGTTTCGGTGGCTGGTTTTCAGGCTTGGGATGCAGGACCTGAGCAGGATTCAGCCAGGAGTACGCGCAAAGGGAGAAAAGAAGGATGCTGGGATGGCTGCTTTGCCATCCCAGGTGTGTAGATGTTGTCCCACCCTGCACGAGGCTGCGATGGGGTGTACTCCTCACAGCTGGACACTACTGCCTGCATGGCCCAAAGGCCACGTAGGGAGGGCTTCAGGGCTGAACTTGCAGCTGGAGCCTTAGAAATGGAGCACAAAACCCACAAAACAACTTTCCATTTCTAAAGCTTGAAGGAGTTTGCACCCTACCATGCCAGGACAAAGGGTGAATTAGCAGCCAGCAAAGAAAAAAACAACACAAAGCCACATCACGGTGTCAAGAAGCCAAAAAGCCTTTTTTCTTTCTTGATGCCTGGGTACAGCTTAAACGACTCTTGTTTTCAATGTGGAGCACAACGTGGTTCAGCTCTGCAGCACTTTGCATTCATCTGCCTGTGCCTGAGCTGAGCTCTCCTTACTGCTGCTTCAGCTGTGATTTTTTAAACCAGTTTTGACACATCAAAACCAATGCAGAATGACTCAGAAGTTTTCAGACTGAGCTTTCTCCTTGCAGAAGGGGAAGGAGGGGGCGCAGGCATATTTAGCAGCAGCAGCCTCCTTTGCATCAACCTTTTTTCCAGAAGAATACTCTGGTCTAGGCAAATTTGGGATGTGTCTGAACATGCTTCCCTTCCACATGATGGATTCAATTACAACACAAGACTTTGCAGATATCTGTTAAATTTTAACTCGTTTCACATGGGTTGCATGAACTTTGCCTGACATTTGGAGGCAGGCAACTTGTGTCATCAGGTTACACTCACACTTATCTCTGCAAACATATCCTTGTACCCAGACCAGCATCAGCACGGCCGCCTCTGCCGTGGATGGCATTAATTGAACCTGAAATGTGCTTTCCTCTGGCGTTCCACTCCTGCCTGCTTACGGAGTGATGTGGGTGACCCTGTACCTGGCCTGGCAAGCTCCACAGCAGCAAACGCTGTGGGCACGTGCATGGAGTGGCCAACATCTGAGCACAGAGAGGATGGGGACAGGGGCAGCAGATGGGTGAAGGACAACGAGTAATGGGTCTGCAGTCCTGCTGTGAGATTTGGTGAAGGGCAGTGCTGGTTCCATGGGAATGAAAGACTTGGAGATGATCCTGTTCCTCCCCATGGGCTTCTAAATTGCAGAGATGCATCTGCAGCAAAGACAAGCGGGTGCTGCTGGTGGCCCTAGACCACATCTCTTGGGGAATCCTGCAGGTCCATGGCAGTAAGGGTGGAGAAGGGCCCCTCACCTGTCTCCAGAGCCTGGCAGGGATAGCGTGGTTGAGTGACTTTTGCAGGACCAGCCAGCTATGCTGGCCATGCCCTGCACTCTTCCATCACATTGAGCCATGGAAACTCAGCATTGAACATTTCCTTTAAGCAGTAGGTTCTTGAGATGGCTAAAAAATCAGGTCTGATCAAAGCCCAGCTTCTCTTCTTGTGCAGGGGGTCAGCTGGGGGAAGGGGGAAATATTAAAATCCCAAGATCAGTCAGTCGCTGGTTCTTACTTCAGCTGCAAGAAGTGACTGACTCTGCTGATCAAAGGCCTCGCCACTGTTGTTTTAAAGGTGACATTAACATTTAAGGAGCTTTTGAAAGCCCTGGCTTGCAATAAAAAGCCAGACACCCGGTCACAGAGCAACTGAAACGCAAGTTTAATGATAATGAAACAGCCTTTTGTTCTTAAACTCAAAGAAGAACCACAAACCTATTTATAGTGTTTATAATAAAGACTGTGAAGCCTTTTACACGTAATCCAGCAAACTGATACCTGCAAGCTGTGGTGTTACCAATGATCCCCAGAGTATGCGGAAAAGGCTTTTGTGCGTGTTCCTTTCCTTGGCTTACAGGCACAACCGTCGTGTTTCCTTCCAATGATGCCAGACTGCGACCAACGCTGTGAACTCTGCACGGATGCCTCTGGTTTTGAGCCCTTGCTGAGCTGTGCTGCAAACCTGGGCCTCATGAGTGTGTTCCTAGCTGGAGCAGCAAGGCACAGCTTGGTAGACCTGGCCCACCACGGATCAACACGACATGGCTCGACGTGATGTGTTTTGGCACAGTACGGCACAGCCCTGCTGCTCATCCCGTGCAGCTTGGAGCCTCCTGCACCGGGACAGCCAGATTTTAGTGCCCAGCTCACAATGGCACTAAATCTCCATTTTATGGCAGCTGAAATCACCATTTTTTCCTCCTTCCTCCTTTGCTGCAGCCCCTTGCTGCTCCCTGCACCCACTAAAACTCACTTCGGACTTATCCCTGCTGCAGATATGGACCTGGATGATCAGGACTATGGTTCCCTTCCACTCTCTGAGCTGAATCTCCAGACAACTGGGTGCATTTTAGCCGTGCAGTGCAGGAAACCACGTACGCAGTGCTGGGGGGCTTGGTGCACGCAATGACCAGCCTTCTCCCGACACTTCATTTATAAATAGCCTGGAAATGAGAGCCGGGTAGATAGGAGCAATGGCCGGGTGAAAAAAAATCCCCCTCTCCCACACTGGTTCTGGCTGTATTGTCTCTCACTGTAAAGCTCTTTGCTTTATGGCACCCAGCCCTCCGCCGTCTGCTGTATTTTACTTTACAGCTCCGATAAAGGCAATTGAATGCACATTGCTTATCATATGCAATTGGAAATATCAAGCAAATTCCCTCATTCTGTGAAGTCCTGGAGAGCCTCCGCTCTACTGTACAAACATGTTTTTATGACAGTGTGCTACATCAAAGATCTTTTTTTTTTTTACTTCTCCCCACCCCCCTGGATGTGGTAAATAGCACTGGATCCTGATCACATGCATTCCCCAAGCAAGGAAAGAGCCAAGCAGGAGCAGAAAAGGGAGGTTTGTTCATTTGGTTTCTTGAAGTCTGGGGCCTGGCAGGTCAGAGGTCCCAGCAGGACAAGGCGCGGAGGATCAATATCTTGCGATGCTGCTCCAAACCTCTCCTGCCCATGGTGTTGGTCAAATGGGAATTCTCTCTTCTGCCTCTTGCAGTGGCAACCCAGGATTATTATTTCTGTTTTCCAGAGGGATGTGCAGGTATCCCTCTCGCAGATCCTGCTCTGGCTGCTGCCTTCTGCTTCCCTTACCCAGCCGAGAGCGGGGATGCTCTCTGAGCCGAGGTGCTCTCAGCACAGTGATCATTGTCTCCGAGCCCAAGCGGAGAGCACGGATCTCCCCTCTGATTTCTGAGGGCATGGATATCCAAATAAATTAGCAATGGGAATGCGCGGGGGCTGGGGACACAGGCAGGGGAGAGCTGGCGGGCTGGAAGTGACCCAGACCCGGGGAACAGATGCAACTCATAACCTTAATGAGTTTTTTTCCCCCCTCCCCAAGGGCACTGCACTCTTGAGAATGGGGGGCTTTCTATCCCATGGCAACACCAAGCAGGGAAAAAATGGGCCTGGCTTTTATTTCATTTTTTTTGTCCTTTACAGGAATCGCAGGCAAACAAAAGCCCTGAACAGATTTATCATTTTTCTTTCTCCCCCACCCCCTCCTTTTCTTTCCTTTTATATTTTTTTAAAATAGGGTTAGAGCAAGATGGATGGTTCCCCAGGCCCGGGGAATGAGCAGATCGAGGCAACCCTGTCGTCTCTGGCATCCCATTAAGCCAAGCTCTGGGAGGAGGCCACCGTAAGACGTATTAAATTTGCCCCCGCGCAGACCCCAAACGCCAGCCCTGGCGCAGGGTAGCCCTGGCTTGGCCACCTGAGTCCCCCCTCCCCATCTTCGCCGGTGCCACCGCTGGCAGCCGCATCCCCCCCAGTGCCCCGATCCAGCGCTGCTCTCGCCCCCCGCATCAGCTTGGGAAGCACCTCCATCCGTTCTTGTCAACCGAGGCCGATTTGTCACCGGCGGGGTGACAAGCGTTGTATGGCTCTGGGTCCCCCCAAAGGAGGGGGCTGGGGACAGCGGGGGGGGGGGGCACAGCCAGCATCCGACCCACCTCTGACCCGCGGGGACCTGTGGTTGGAGAAATAGCAGTGGAGAAGGAAAAGAAAGGGAAAAAGAGGGGGGAAAAGAGGGGTAAAACTCAATTTGAGCCACTTCTGGGGGACACGGGTGCAGGCTCAGCTGGGGAGCAAGCAGGAGGGTGCTGCCCCATCCCCGTCGCCCGCCAGCGCCGCGTTAGCATGGCTATTTCCACTTTAATACTTAACAAGGATTTAAAACCCTTCTGTAGTCAGAGTTTGTTCTCAGCGATAAATTTTGAATAGCTTATAAATTATGGACACAACGCGGTGTCTCCGTCTGGGAGGAAGGGCCGGACCCGGTTTGCTGTTACCGTGGTGTAAAGACATTGCTGGCAATGAATTGGGTAAGCTGGTGTTCCCGGGAGCCGGATCCGACCCGCTGTGCCTGGATATAACATTACTGCGACGATAGTATCATATCACATAGCAAAGCACGGTCACGTCTGCTTCACACCTCCTGATAATAATCACCCAGGATGCAAAAATCACAGGACAGAATTACAGATGAGCGGAGAAATGCACATGATCTCTCTCTCTCTCTCCATATGTATGTGTGTGTATATATATAGATGCAGATATATAGATATATATAGCCACAAGCACATGCACTTATGTGCATGGAGAACATGCTCTCGGGATGAGAAGGGTCAGATTGTCCATCTCCCTGTGCCCTGGCTCCTACTGAAACACAGCCCTGCTGTAACACCCAGGCATCATCATAATGGGTCCAGAGGAGGCTACAAAGCTGATCTGGGGCTGGAGCACCATCCATATGAGGCCACGTTGAAAGAGTTAAGTTCAGCCTGCAGAAGAGAAGGCTCTGTGGACACCTTAAAGCAGCTTTCAGTGCTGAAAGGGGCTGAAGGGAAGCTGGGAAGGGGCTTTTTACAAGGTCATGGAGTGATAGGATGAGGGGGAATGGCTTTAAATTGGAAGGGGGCAATATTTAGATTAGACATTATGCAGAAATTCTTCAAGATGAGGGTGGGGAGGCCCTGGCCCAGGTTGCCCAGAGAAGTAGTGACTGCCCCATCCCTGGAGGTGTTCAAGGCCAGGTTGGATGGGGCTTGGAGGAGCCTGATCCAGTGGGAGGTGTCCCTGCCCATGGCAGAAGGTTGGAACTGGGTGGGCTTTAAGGTCCCTTCCAACCCAAACTATTCAATGATTATATGATTGCACAGGGGACTGCAAACTCCAGCTAAAATCCTTGCAAATGAGGAGCTTGGGGTCCCACAGAAACACTTTGCAGCCGCCTGCTCTGCTCTTGGCTCCGGAGCCGGGAGGGGATCCACGCTGAGAAAAAGCCTGGCTGGAAGAGATGATTTCATTCACCCGGTGAGAGAAATAGCGAGCATTTCTTAAAGCCACAGGGGTGTATGCAATGAGCCTTCCCTACTTTTTCCCTGGCACACTGTAGCAAGTCGGTAATTAGGTTAGAGCATCGCTCCAGCTTCATTTCAGTGCACCGATGTCCAATAAATGTGTATGAAGTTCATATGTGTGCTTGTAGTATATATAGGAAAATGGCCAGTTCTCACTACATTAATTCATAAAGCAGGTCATGCTGGTCTGGCCCTTTACCTCCCTTGTTATTTCTATTTATTAGTAATATCGATGTTTCAACCAGGGATCAGGACCCTATTGAGCCAACTTTAATATCAGAAAAGATTTAGCAGGAGAGAGCTCTGTAATGAAGCAACAATCCCAACACCGAGCTCTTATGTAGTGCAGCTCACAAATGCTGCTATTATTTGTAATCATGTTTTATTTTGTATTTTGCTTCCCCAGCAAAGCCAGCATCTCTGATTACCCTGGCCTGGCCACGCAAAACTCACCACTGCGGATTATTGAAACGCCTCATCAGGACTGAAAATTAAACAGGTCTAGATAAAGGTTGGTGTCATTTGGTGCTCACCCAACTGGCCCAGGTGGGAAGTTTGGCAGGGCTGCAGGCAGCAGGACAGGGGCCAGGACAGCCCATGGTGCACGTGGAGCTTGCTCTGCACACAGGTGGGTTTTCATAGAATTATAGAATCATTAAGGTTGGAAAAGACCTCCACACTCATCCTGTTCAATTGTCAGCACAATTCCACCACACCTCCTAAACCATGTCCCCGAGTGCCACATCTACACGTTTTTTTGAACACCTCCACCTCTTCCCTGGGCAGCCTCTTCCAACGCTTTTCCCACCTTTCTCCCCTTTTTCTCCTCAGGCTTTCAAAGCGCTTTTGAAGCTGCTGAAGCTGAGGTACTTGATGGAGAAACTTGAGTAATGCTGGATAAAGCTGAGCAATAGGCGCAGACTCACATATAATTTGGGAGCCCAGCATGGCCAGCACCCTGATCCACTGGGAGGTGTCCCTGCCCGTGGTAGGGGGGTTGGAACTGGATCATCTTTCAGGTCCCTTCCAACACAAACCATTCTATGATTCTATGAATCTATGATTGTATGATTCTATGACTATGACTCTGTTGGTCTCTGGATGAAGGCAGCACATTCAGATTCATTGCCTGCTGAGATGTTAAGCACGAGCCACTCCTCAACCTTGAGTGATGTGTTTAAAGCCAAGATACACTTAACCAGGGTTCGTCTGGCAAAAACTCCTGGATCCTTGGGAAAACGTGATCAAGTGAAATAAAACAGACCCGGTTATTGGCTTACCGTGCTCTCTAACAACTGCAAAACTTCAGCAGCAGAAGCAAGGACAGGCCAACCACTCCTGCCTGGAGCAGATATTGCTTGGAGATGGTTGAACTGGGTCCTCTACATAGAGGACTCCTGTTTGGTCAGGCAGGTGGGACCTGTATGTACAGAGTTACCTTGGGGTTTCTATTTTTGTAATTCCTTTAGGATGGGAATACTTCCTAAAGCAGGGCGACCAAACGTGTTTCTGTGGTGTGCACAACAGCAGGATTGAAAACTGCTTCGAGCAGCATCAGAACCAGGTGTTCCCAGAGAGCCAAGAGAAGATATTATCCATCTCACTCATCAGCCCACGGCTGTGACATTTCAGTACTAAACACTTTGAGCCTGAGCTTGGCTCTGTCATATTTGCAGAGTAGAGCTGTGCTGGGGTGGGGTACAAACGCCTGGGAACTGGGGTCAGGACAGGAGCCTGGGGGAGGAAACCAAGAGATTTTGGGAAAAGACTCTCTTGAAATTCAACTTTGCTTGCTAAGCATGACCTCAGGGGTCAGATCCTGCTCTCCGTGATGCTGCTGCAAAAGCTGAGTCGCTCAGCCAAGGTCACTTTGGGCTGGGAAGCGACGTCCGATTTCCCATCATCTAAATGGCAGCAGAATCAGGCCCCTCCTCAAAGGTTCTCTTCATCCCCCCTTCTGCCATCTATTTCGAAATGTTTATGTTGGATTGTCTCGTGATTTACACTGGAAATCCGTGCAATGTGTCTCTCTTGTCGAAACGTGCAGTGTCAGCAGCTGGTGAGTCGAAACTCTGGCTGCATCCTGGAAATCCTGGTGCTGAGAGAGCGGGGCACAAGTTCTGTGAAGGAGTCAAGCATCATTCTCCCAAGCAAAATGTAGCATCTTCAGGGAGTAATACAGGACCAGGGCTTTAAAAGGAGGATGAGAGAGAGCTGTGTCAGCTGGGCTTTTGCTGCCAGACCTTCTCACAGTATCCCCGGCCACCACGTGGGTCGTGCAACCACAACCACCCATGTCTGCACCTTTTTCATGTGCAACAGAGCCAAGTGGGAATTTTCTGGTGGATTTTCATTTCTGCAGGGAAATTCCAGTGAGCTGAAAGTGAAGCTTTAGCAGAGAAACCCTCCTGACCTGCCAGAGAGGAGAAGGAGAAGAAAGGGAATCGCACAGTGCAGTGGTCAGGACTCTGTGGGAGAGAGCCAAGCTCAATCCCTTGTGCCGAGCCGGGCAGGACAGGACCTCCTGGACCTGGAAACTCTCTCAGTTTGAGTGTGACTCTGGGGTTTCTCACCTTTTCATGACAAATTCTGTTTTTTTACCAACATAGATGAGGAAAAAAAGCAGTGCTCCCAGCCTCTCTTTGGCTGATGTGGTGTGTGCCTGGTGCTGCAGTGATGTCCTTGAGATAAGATGAGCAGGGCTCATCGCCACCGCCAAGGGGTGAATTACTTACACCTCGTGGCAGTGATGATGATTTTCCTGCGATAACACAGGGGAGACTGCAGAGGCAGCTCCCCTTTTTGCTTGTGGGAATACATGAGTGCACCTTGAGAGACTTGGCAGGAGTGGATGCAGGGGTGAACCAAAATGTCCCTCACCAGGATGGCGAGTACATCAATATCTGGGACATCACAGGCAGGAGCTCCAGGGCATCTCTGCACCGCGTCTCTGCAGCCATTTCCACATCAGGTCCCCTCTGCTGAGCCTGGCAGGGGGATGGAGCCTTTGTCCCCCGGCAGTGTGCTATTTACTGCTTGCTCTGCATCCTCACCGCAGGGCACAGAGACTGCAAGGCCATATGAGACCGTGGCGATGAACATCTAGCCTGACCTACTTACAGCCCGGGCCCTGGGACTTTCTGGAATTCATCCTCTTGGAAACACAATGTATAATTTTAGGGCAGTAGAAATCCGCATTGGATGGGGATCTTGTCCCAGCCTCTGCTGGGTCCACGATGCCAGAATTGCTTTGACTGCCTCCGAGCGTGCTTGCCACCGCGTATCAATGCACAGGCTCCATTAACAACTCAAATTGCCGCTGATATGCTTCTCATTATATTTCAGGCCTTACGCATCATTATTTCATTTAAAAGACAGTATTTGTTTTTCCTTCCCTCAATTCGTGTCTCCCCCCAAAAAATCTCATTAGAATGTTGTCGCTCGTTGCAATTGGGAGCAAACTGCAGCTTAATCCAACCTGCCAGGGAAAGCCAATTGCCCCATAAAAATCTCCTTGAAGTCTCCAAGCAGTGGCAGGCAGAGGGGGTAGAATAATAAAAAGACATGGAATTAGGAGGTGCTGCTGAGGCTTGTTTGAGAGGAAAGGAAGGGGCTGTGGGTGCTGACAGGATAGTGATGCAAATCCCCTTCAGAGCACCCAAAGAATCAACCTAAATGGATTAATGTGAGGACAGAGAAGAAATTACTTTAGTTGTTTCCCTAATTTGATTCAATTTATTTTTATACGGCATCTTCAGAGCATCTCACAGCTGCTCCACTCAGAAGAGAGATAATATAGAAACACCATTCTGGCAGAAGAGCTCACCAGTCCAGCATCTCAGTGTAAGGAAGGAATATGAGAACTGGCCACCTTGAGGATTTGATTTGCCAAATCATCAGGAAATCACATAATTTCTTTTTCGTTTTTCCAATTTCAATATTACTGATTTCCCTAGGCTTTCCTCAAACCATCTCTGTAATACACTGAGGCTGATGCTAACCTCACACTGCTTTTATAGCACTGTAACTCTGATCTCACACTGGTTTTACACTGGTGCAGCTCCACTTATTTCAATTGAGTAAATTCCTGATTTATGTCTGGGAAAATCAGTTTTCTCCCCCTCCTTGCTCTGTTTTCTTTCATCCATTTATAGAGACACTCCTTCTCCCTTCCTTCATCCCAGTTCTGTTCACCGAGAGGCTGGTGCTTTGGATTGAATTGAAATGTGTGTGTCCTGTTTGCTTTAAAATATTAAAACTTAACCCTGGGGAATGAAATCCCTGAAGATAGCAGTGTGCCGGGGCAGCCTGCAGCATGGCCTTTCCCAGTCCTCAGCACAGAGAGCAAGGAGAACCCTTATCAGAGCAGGAGATGAGAGCGTGAGTGGGTTCCTCTACAAAGACCCGCTAATGCAACCCTAATTAATTTATTTTTTAAAGCTACACACAAGGGAGCTGATCAATGCTTTGCCCTACGGTCTGGTTTGGTTGGAGCATATATCATTTCCTTGATTTATTCTCTGTGATGTGAAAGGAGGGGACTAGCATCTCGATACCTGCCTCAGAGGCTGCTTCCCTTCCCCTTGACATAAGCAGGCACAGCTGAGTTAACTCCTGAGCTCTTTAAGCAACACCTGATCCCCGTTAGAGGTTGCCTTTAAAAGCAGAGCTCCTGCCTGCAGGCCAGTGCTGCTGGATCGACACCAAGCATCACTGCTGGGTGTGAGCTGTGCTCCTGCCTTCCCTTGCAGACTCTGCTGGGTGAGGCCAGGGCAGCTGCGTCTGAGGGATCCTGTTGAGCTGGGCTCTCCACCCAGGCAAGTCTCACCCTCATTTGGTTCTGCTAATGGAGGAAAAATGGGGACTATTGTAATTAATGACTGTGGCAGCCACTGATTTATTGTGGAGTGGTTTTCCCCCTTTCATTTGCACTTGGAAAAAGTTGGGACAAAGACAGGGGAGATGAAAGCAGGCTGGCAGCCAGGAGGGAAGGGGCCCCTTGTTTCTTCAGTAGTGATGGAAGAATATCTCCTTTGCTCAGATGTGAGTCTGTTTTTGTGGCTGAGGGTCCCACAGCTCCTTGTGCTGTGTCTGAAGGGGCCTGTTGCTGCAATGCAAAGACACCAGCCCTTTGTGGAGGGGTGTGATGGCCAAATAGTGAATAACTTGGGGTCAGTGGTGTCACCCACAGCTCTCCCAGGTTTTCTGTGCTCTAGTGCAGATGGATCCTTACTGGTGCACATGGAAGATTAAAAAAATTCTCTCCAGCCATCTCCCTGTGCTGTGAACGGGTGCAGGGAAGGGAGCGATGCTTCAGTCCTCCAACAGACCCCTGGCTGGGACACACTTTGAGCACAGAAGGTTGGTGGAAGGAAGAGGACTCAGGTGTCCAGCTTGCACTTTTAGATGCCAGAGCCCCACTTAGGAAGCCTAGCAAGCAGAAATCTGTGTAGGTGTAGTGTTTGTGTAGGACTGTGCTGATTTATGCCTATCGAGGACCTCTTGCCCTGTCTCCTGGATAAACATCTCCCCTTCAACACCCAGCACAGCACCAGCTTCTTCTTTGAGCCCCTCTCCTGCTGCTCCTTGCCCTCTTGCTCTGTACGGTCAGAGGAAAGCATGGACAGCGTAACCCTCCTGGTGCAGCCTTGTCAACGGCCCCAGGGCTCTCCAGGGACCTCTCACCCTCTCCAGCCTCCCAGACAGACCCAGGAGGATGAGATGCCACAACCCGACATCAGCAGAATAAAATATGGCCCTGGCAGTAATCCGACAGAACCTGATGGTAATTTGGGGTGGGGGAGGAGAGGAGGAGGCATTGAAAAAAGGAGGTGTTGGAAGTATGCTTCCTTTCAGTGCTGGGAAGACCATTAGGAAAACCACTAGATTATTTTTCACATTCTTCAGTGCAAAACTACTGCATTTTATGAGCACTATCAATAACAGCTATCATATTACTAATGCTACAGTTGCCACATATATAATATTTAAATCACATTTGTGGCTGACAGAGACCTATGGATATTCTCGATCCCAACAGGCTATTACAGTTCATATCATGTCTGTCATATAAATATTATGAATCATTTCCCACTATCTTTATGGGGGCTACATTGACATAGTCAAAAAGGCTCTGGGTACTGCTGGATACTGCATATTTATATACACCTTATGTATATGTATGTGAATGGAGGGAGATTTATACAACAATCATCTGTAATAAATGCCCATGATAAAGCATATTATCTTCACACTTCATTTGCGAAGTGTTTTGTATGCAGGGGCTAGGAGAGAAGGCTCTGTTAAGCAATTGGGCCCTCAGTCCGGGTGTAAATGAGGTGGTTTCTCTGCAACGAGGCTGCTCAGCAGCAGTGGAGGATGAGATTCAGCTGGTGTCCAGGCACTGACTTGGTCACTGTGCTGCTACCTCACATCAGGTGAGGATTTGGCTCTTGTCCCACTTGCTGGATGGGTGATGCTCCATGTGTTTCCCCCCAAAGAGCTGTAAATCTCATAGCTCATGCGCTGCAATTCATCTTCCATCTGTTAATGCTGGCTTCCTTGGCAGCTAAGCCCTGGTCTGGGTGATGAGAGGAAATAAAGAGATCTCCAGGTGTTAGAAAAGGCAGAGCTAGACTTTCCATTTATGGAGTCTTTTTGCAAAGCAGTTAATTAAACCACTGTCCCTGCAAACCAGGTGAGACATGTTAAACACAATCTACCAGCAAAGCATGAGAAAGGAAGAAATCTCCCCTAGGATTATTCAAGCCAGATCCAGACAAGAGCCTGGTTGCCCTGAGACCTCTTCCCCAAACCTGTTTTAACTACTTCAACACTTTATTAAGACTTGCTCCATATGCAGAGATGGACAAGAACAAATGCAACTTTATGGCTTGGAAGTTAGGAGGTCTCTAATAAGCATTTAATGTCCAGTTTTGAAGCAGCTGAAAGTGCTTCTGACTGTGCAATGCATTCCTTTGGAGACTGCTCAGATAAAATAGAGGAGAATGCAATGTCTCTGCCTGTCCTTGGCATGGGAATGCAGCTCTCCAGCTTCAGCAGATCAAATAAATCACGCGCATTTCACTTCATAAACAAACATCAGCAGCCTGTTAAATGCTGCTGGGGGAAATAAAAAAAAAAAAAAGGCAATTTGGATCTCTAGCACTTGGAGAAATGTCTTCAGAGTTTTTGCTGGGTTTTGTGTGTAGTGGGGACCCATTCTCTGCAGCTGTTTAGGTTTGCAGTGATGGTTCTGATGTGTCTGGCAGATGCTGAGAGGTCCCAACAAGATTCTGCTGGCTGGAGCTTAGGGACCACCTCCAATGTCATATTCTGGGGTCTCTGAGTGAAGCTGTGGCTTCTAACCTGTCCCCCAAAATCCTGCTGTGTTTCTGTTAGCTGCAAGGAAGCCTGGATCATACTGGGAAGAAAAGCAATGTGGGAGCTCCTCTTGCCCCTGAGAACAAGAGGCAGGTCCTGTCCTGGAGACCTGATACCACAGGCAGAAAGTTCCACAGCCTGTAAGTCTCCTGGAGGAGATGGGTCATACTGATCCTGGTCCTACAGCATCTAAAGGGTTCAAGGTCTTGGAACACGCAGTGACTTTGGGGGGAGTAGGCTGCTGGAGTTGAGGACAAGCCTAGGAAAGTCCCATAAAATGTGCATGATCAAAGTTGTCCTTCTCCAGCTGTTTGCTTTTCAACTCACCGATGCAACCAGGTTGCTGGAGCCACACAGCCTTCCTGGGAGGGACTCTGTGTCCGGGAGCCCTGGGCTAATGGCTGCAGCCACCCTTGCCCTGCCATCAGGGTAGCTCTGGCCACCTATGGCAGCTTTGCCTCTAGCTGTGCTGGGGAAGGTGGAGCCCAGACATAGCCCGCAAGCTTCTTCTGGTCT
The DNA here is from genome assembly GCF_032191515.1 of Phaenicophaeus curvirostris. Taxonomy (NCBI): domain Eukaryota; kingdom Metazoa; phylum Chordata; class Aves; order Cuculiformes; family Cuculidae; genus Phaenicophaeus; species Phaenicophaeus curvirostris. The sequence goes on from NC_091411.1 coordinate 9,561,494, forward strand.
TTCTTACTCAGACTTTATATTTATTCTCTCTTTAATCTGTAATAAAATGCAGCCAGGGAGGGAAATAGATGGGGTTTTTTTTACCAACTGTGCAGGAGGGTGTAAAACAGCAGGGGCAGCACAGCAGGTTTTGCTTGTGTCCCAGCAGATAATGCTGGGTAATGGACAAGATAAGCTGGAATCACTTTTTAAAAATAAAAGCTGTGATTTCCAAATCCACTGACTGGGCCCCAGTGCCAAATTCTGAATGCAGTCACGGGTTTCAGCCCCCTAAATCAACTCAGTGCCAGCCTCTGGCTGATGCCAACATGCACTTAGATCCCTTTACCCCAAATGTCTTGAGCCCCAAATGGAGGCAACAGAGTGGGAATATGCCTACTTGACTCTTACACCTGAATGAGCATAGTATCTCTCTCTGTCAAATTTAGCTAGAATTGAATGGTAGGACTGAAAGCTGCTCAGAGGACAGGCAGGAACTAAATAACTCCATCATCCAGCCTGCCTGCCTGCCTTAGGATCCCAAGCTAAAGGGTATTTTCACTACCCAAGGGCAGAGAGAGCAAAAACCACTCAGTTTTAGAAGACCACTCACCCAGACAGCATAGGACCTTCAAGAGTCCCTGCATCAGGCAGATGCGCAAACCAATGACCTGCAAAAATCATCTTAACATCTGCCCATCACCCCCTATGATGATTTAAGTTCTTTGTGAAGAAGTGCAAACTGGAGTTGAGCACAGCATTAGGCAGCCTGGTAGAGCTTATTAAATTAATAGTGCATTAAAGAATTGAAGGGAGGTGGTGGGTGGGGAGGGGAAAGGGAAAGAGAAGGTTTGTAACATCACAGAAATATCCTTGCTACCTTCTGGCATCTTCAGGAGACTGGAAACGTGGGACTGCATCCAGCTGTCTTCTCTGGGGCAAAATTCCTTTGGCTTCTGTGGGAGGTTTTACCCAAATAAGGACTGCAGGATCAGACCTGTTATTGTCACTGCAATTAACATTTAGATCCACATCTAACAAGAACTGTTAGAGGCTGGTTAGGGAGAAATTTAATTTGCTCTAAACAGCTTGATGGGAGAGGAGCGTGAAATGTCCTAGTTATGGTAATTTCATGTGTTCGAGTCTACAGAGGTGCATTTTCAGCCATGAGCCCTATAACCCCAATATCTGCTGCCATCAAGCTAAGTGTGGTTTGGGGCAGATCCCCACGTGTGCTCTGGGGTGGGGGAAGCCATTTACACCCCCCGGCAGGCTGTCGGATCACTGTGGACATGCTCAAAGCCATAAAGGCCCACGCTCATCTTAGGCTGTTACGGCATCGATGACTCAAGCGGCATTTGCGTGGTACAGGCAAGTGAGAGCCTGGATCTGCCCCAGCCAGGCAGGGAGGAGCATTGCCCCCAGATGTATTTTCCCTTATCAGACACAGCGATGAGCTTTAGTTTGTGTATCAGGAAACCGATTTCTGTCTTTTTGCTGTTGAGATTTGTTCATGAGATCCGTCATTTCTGCCCTGCTGACCCGCTCTTAGAGGCTTTGGACCTGCTTTTTCTAACAACCCTCAACTTTCTTTTATATCCTTGCATATTTCCCCTTTTCTTCCAGGAGTTAATGTAACCCAGCCATAAAAACTGACTTGGATATGAAACTTGGCATTTAAGGTCCCAGCCTGGGAGCAAATGAAGTTACCAGTTATAAACACACACCAAAATCTGTTTGGACATGCAGAAATTACAGAAGCAGAGGATAAAAAGGATCCAAGATGTTTTATTTTGTTTCAACTTCTGCAGCTTCGTGTGAGTGTCTGTTTGCAGCCTCTTGCTGATGCGAGATAGGTCCTCTCGGTGGTTTTCTTCTTGTTATAATAAAAGGTGATGAAATGTGATGCAACTCTTGTGCTGGGGAAGAGATACAGGGTCCTACAGGGTTGACAGCTTTGTAGCCCTTGCCCAACCACCTGTGTGTGGGTCTGCCCAGGAGAGGCAGAGTCTATCCCCTGGCAAGCACAAAGGAAAGAGTTGTAAGAGAAATCAGGTATTGAGGCCTTTCCAGGGTCTCTCCTCTGTGGCTTTAGATACTACAGTGAGAGTGATCGGAGAAATGGGTAAGCGCACGCAGGTGATAGGCAGGGATATGGCAATGAAAGATAGATAAGAGGCTTCATTTTCATAGAAGGCGGTGCTAGATTGCTGTTATTTATGACACGAGATGTTTTGCCAATTAAGGAGTAAATCATAGCAGATAAGAGGCTCGGAAGCGATCCGTGGCTGGATCTGCCACGCAACGAGGTGACGGTTGGTGGTGGCAGATGTGCGTGTTGTAAACTAGGATGGTGATGGGTGCTTTGGTTCTCTCATCTCCAGCCCAGGTTTCCCCCCAACCCTACTTGCTGCAGAAAAGGTGGACTCTGCCTTGGAAGTTCCCTGTGCCAGCAGAAAGTCCCAGCAGTGGTCCCTGGTGTCATTCCAGGTTTCCTGTGTGACCCTGTCACTCCTCACCACACGTGAGCAGCTGCAGTTGTGGACCGAGCCTGTTTGTTGTTATTCACGTTATGGCCATCAAGAGCGAGGGTCGATACGGTGTTTAATATGCTTCATGCATAGCAGAGTTGCTTTGGTCCATCAAGTCACTAATACACTTTCTTATGAGGCGGAGTATCATTTATTAAACCTGGAGGGATGCTGGGGAGTGTGGGGGCCCTGGCTATTCTGGGAAGCAGACAATGATGCTGGTGAGGTGGTACCCGCAGCGCTGCAGAGGTGAGAGTTTTGCTGACCAGCCGCACATGCACGGAGTTGTTTGTCCTGCTTCATTTATGGGAAATGAAATAAACTGTGCTTTGAAAGCTGCCTGCGACACACTCCAGGGACGGCAAACGGGGCTGGGTATCTCCCTGGATGTTCTGAGGCTGGGAACAGCTGAGATTGCTCTGATGGCCTCCTGAGCCGCTCGCTGCAAGAAGGACATTGAGGGGCTGGAGAGTACCCTGGTGAAGGATCTGGAGAACAAGGGTTATGAGAAGCAGCTGAGGGATCTGAGGCTGTTTAGCCTGGAGAAAAGGAGGCTGAGGGGAGACTTTGTCTACAACTGCCTTAAAGGATCACCCAGTTCCAACCCCCTGTCCTCATGGCTACTACAAATAGTAGTATCTCATATTCCTGCTTATCTCAAGAGCTGCTGGCAGAAGCCAAGGCAGAGGCTTTCTATGAGGACATCCTCTGCTGAGAATACTTTTCCTGGAGTTTTGCTGCCTGCTGTCTCCTCCCAACTCTGCTGAAGTTTTCTTGCTAAACACTAAAATATAATTCATATTATAGAATCATAGAATGGTTTGGGTCAGAAGGGACCTCAAAGCCCATCCAGTTCCACCCCTGCCATGGGCAGGGACACCTCCTACTGGCTCTGGGGGCTCCAAGCCCCATCCAACCTGGCCTTGAACCCCTCCAGGGATGGGGCAGCCACCACTGTTCTGGGGAACCAGTTATAGGGCCTCACCGCTCTCATGGTGAAGAAATTCTTCCCAATGTCTTGTCTAAATCTGCCTCTCTCCAGTTTATCCCCATTGCCCCTTGTCCTACCACCACAAGCCTTCATGAATAGACCTTCTCCAGCTTTCTTGTAGCCCCTTCGGGTACTGGAAGGTCGCTATCAGGTCTCCTTGGAGCCTTCTCTTCTCCAGGCTGAACAAGCCCAGCTCTCTCAGCCTCTCCTCATATGGGAGGCACGGGAGGTGATCATCTTTGTAGCCTCCTCTGGACCCGTTCCAACAGCTCCATCTCCTTCTTACGTTGGGGATTCCAGAACGGGGCACAGCACCGCAGATGAGGCCTCACAGGAGAGGAGCAGAGGGGCAGCAACCCCCTCTCCCCTCCCAGCCGGCCACGCTGCTTGGGCTGCAGCCCAGGCCACGTTCGGCCTCCCGGGCTGCGCCCGCCGCCTCCTGCCGAGCTGCTCCCCCCCGCCCAGCACCCCCAGCCCTTCCCCGCGGGTCCCCGGCTCCGCCTCGGCCCGGTCCGGGGCTCGCGGCCCTCGCGGGGCGGCGCTGCGGGGCGGGCGGCGCTGCGGGGCGGGCGCGGCTCTCGCTGCCCCCTTGCGCGGGGCCCCCGGCGCGGAGCCGAGCGCGCCCGGCGGAGCCCGAGTTACATTGTTGGGGGGCGGGGGGGTGGGGGGGAGAGTTTGCAACAACTCCGCTGGGGCGGCTGCAGCCTCCCCTGCCTCCTCGTCCTCTTCTCATCCTCCTCTTCCTCTTCTCCCTTTCCTCCTCTTCTCCTCCTCCCTTTCTCCTTCTCTTCTTCTCCCCCTCCTCCTCTTCTTCTCCCCCTTCTCCCCCTCCTCCTCTTCTTTTCCCCCTTCTCCTCCTCCTCCTCTTCTTCTCCCCCTTCTCCTCCTCCTCCTCTTCTTCTCCCCCTTCTCCTCCTCCTCCTCTTCTTCTCCCCCTTCTCCTCCTCCTCCTCTTCTTCTCCCCCTCCTCCTCTTCTCCTCCTCTTCCTTTCTCCTTTTCCTCTTCTCCCCCTCTTCCCCTTTATCTCCCCTTCCTCCCCTTCATCTCCCCCTTCTCCTCCTCCCCTTCATCTCCCCCTTCTCCTCCTCCCCTTCATCTCCCCCTTCTCCTCCTCCCCTTCATCTCCCCCTTCTCCTCCTCCCCTTCATCTCCCCCTTCTCCTCCTCCCCTTCATCTCCCCCTTCTCCTCCTCCCCTTCATCTCCCCCTTCTCCTCCTCCTCCTCTTCTCCCCCTCCTCCTCCTCCTCTTCTCCCCCTTCTCCCCCTTCTCCTCCTCCTCCTCTTCTCCCCCTCCTCCTCCTCCTCTTCTCCCCCTCCTCCTCCTCCTCTTCTCCCCCTCCTCCTCCTCCTCCTCCTCTTCTCCCCCTCCTCCTCCTCCTCTTCTCTTCCTCCTCTTCTCTTCTCTTCCTCCTCCTCCTCCTCTCCTCCTCCTCCCTCTCCCCCGCCCCTCGGGCTTCCCCCCCCTCCCTCTCCCCCCCTTTTTCGCTTTGATTTCTCTCTCCTCCCCTCCGCTCGCCCTGTGCGTGTGTGTTTTTCGCCGCCGAGCTCCAACCAAGCCCCTTGGCATGAGTTAAGCACCAGCTATGGACACCAAACACTTCCTGCCACTGGGTGAGTTTTGCTCCGAAAAAAAAAAAAAAAAGCCAAAACAACCAACATTCTCCGTTCCTACCGCGGGGTGAAGGGGGGAAGGGGGTGGTTTGGTTCAATAAAATGAAAGAAAACAGGCTTCCGAGCTGCCCCCGCCTGCTTCCCTCCCGGCTCCGGCCGGGGGATGCGCTGCGCCCCTTCCCCGGGGAGGAAGGCAGCTCCACGGGAGACTTGGAGCCACAGAAAGTGCTGAGCGGCCCTTAGTTCTTATTTTGTTTGCTTGTGGGGTTTTTTTCCTTCTCTGTTTTTCTCCCAGGGCGGTATTTTCAAACGGGGCGGTGGGGACAGAGCGCCCCTCTCCCCACCCGGGGCTGGTTCTGCGGCTCGCAGCCTTTTCTCTCTCTCCTCTCTTGCTTTCCTCTTTCGCTTTCTTGTATTTATTCTTGCTCCTTTCCTCCCTTTCCTCCTTTTTCTCCCTCTCCCCGCAGCCGGGCAGGGGGAGGCACCCGCAGGGACCCCCGCACCGGCCCCTCGCTTGCATCCTCCCTCCCTGCCTGCTCCCAGAAGCTTGGGACCCTCCTGCTTTTCTTTTTTCCGTTCCCCTTGGGACCCTCCTGCCTTTCTTTTTCTTTCCTTCCCCCTCTTTTTTTTTTTTCTTCTTTCTTTTTTTTTTTTTCCTCTCTCTACATTTTAAAACCTCTTTCCAGCTGGGGTTTGCCATCGTTTTCGGTGACTGAGTCAAGTTCTGGCTTGTAAAGGCGAATGCCTCCTCGCGTCTCGGTTTCAGGAGAAGTGATATTGCAGAGCTCAGTGTGCAGGGTGTAGGGGGGTGGAAGAAAAGTTTGAGTGAAGTAGCCTGGCGCCCAGTCCAGGCGAGGGGCAAGAGGGACAAATCCTGCTGCCTCTGCCACCGCTCAGCACAGCGCGTGGGCTCCAAACCCATGGCCAGCGTGAGCATCCACTCTGGCTGCCCTGGGCTTTAAATCTGTGCTCAATCTCTGCTAGCCTGTGGTGGTGTGTTTTCTTTCTTTCTTTTTATTTTGTTGTTGTTTTGTTTAAGAATTGCAATTGTAGTTGTTTCTTTCCAATTGCAGAGTAAATATAAACAGCATCACAAGGTCCCCAGCTGACTCTGCTTGCTGGGAGGGTTTCCAGGACGGCTGTGGTCTGGGGGCTTTGACAGGGAGAGCCTGGCCCCGTGGGCTGGCAGGTTTTCAGCTGGCATCTCCTTCCCCTGCAAATCCCAGGTTTACGGTGCTCCGTGTTGATTTGTCTTCAAGGTAGGAGATGCTGCTGGGTTGACTTCCCCGGAGTTGCTGCTCGGGCTTAGGAGCATCTCACCTGCAGTGTCCCCCAGGAATGGGTCTTGCTTCCAGAGTCAACCCGACTCCTTTTGAGTGGATCAAATGCAGGTGTCCGGGAGCATCGCAAACACACCCACCGAAGCAGAAAGTGCCTATCTCTTGCCACACAAAAGTGGTTTAATCTTAGGGCTGGTGGTTGTGAGATTTGCATTTCTGTTGATGCTTTTGTAGGAGACAATCCAAACCTCTGTTCTCTGGGGCAGGATCAGGCCCCTACATATATACCTGCATTTTCTTTGAGCCCTGAGCATTCCTGTTACGCTGTAGATGCTAAATAATACGTTGTGTTATTAGTCATGTTGACTTTGACGGGGGAGGAGAGGGGGAGTGTGTGTCACCTTGCTGCTGGCTCGGGTAAGGATTTTCACAGTGGTGCAAATGAAAAACAACTGATTTATCTGCTCATTTATAAATGTATGTGTGTTTGGCGGGGAGAGGGTGGGTCTCTGTAACATGCTGTGCAGCACAGCGGGAGCATCCAGGAGAAAAACAAGGCAGCCACCTCAGGACAGCGGTGCTGGGGGGGTTATAACTTTGCATCGCTGGCTTAGGAGAAAATTCAGCTGCCTGTGGAAGCTGTGACCTGTGTTTGTCTCTGCTGCGCGGTGTGCTGCTCCAGAAGCGACTCCTAAACTTTATCCACTGGCCTTTGGTCAATGTTTGTTGGAAAAATCAGCTTTGATTGTAAGGGAAGGTTTTGGAGGGGGAGATCTTGGAAGGCTGGTTGAGCCTTGAAAGTGTGTGAGCAGTTTCTAAGAGCGATGGGAGCCTTGAGGAATGCGAGCAAAGACCTTCCCAGTGAAACCAGAGCAGAGGTGGTGGGGCCAGCAGAGCCTCAGTGCTTTTTGGAGGTGGAATGGTCCAAAACCTGCCGAGTTCCAGCTTTGCAGGGTGTTTTGCCAACCCAGTCCCATGTCATGGTTGGAGCCAGGGTGTGGGGGGAATAGCCAAGCTTGTGGAGTTTGTTTTCCTGCACACCAGGAGAGAGTTGGAGAGCTAGGGCGAGGTGGGGCAAATTCAAGTTCTGTTATGGGGTGGCCCTATCAAAATCTCAGCTCAGTTTGGCCTAAAGAGGGTAACCTGGTGGAGGTTCCTGGCCAAGCTCTGCCTGTGGTTAGACTCAGATAACCCTGCTGATGTCATGGGTAGAAGTGTGGCCAGTGCTGGGCACTTTTAATAGTAGTATCTCATTTTCCAGCTTGTCTCAAGAGCTGCTGGCAGATGCCAAGGCAGAGGCTTGCCACGAGGACAGCACGTCCTCGAGCATCTCCTGGGCTGGATGCCGTCGCCATGCGGCTCTGTGTGCTGTCCTGCTCCCGGGACAACGTCCAGCCCGATCACGGAGCCTCCAACCTAGCGAGGGGCACGCGGCGAGGTCAGGCTTTGTCCAAGGCCGTGTGGAGGACTGACATGCAGGCCGAGGGAGTTGGTTCTTCGGGCAGCTGCTTTTTCCCAAGGCTCTGGCCACTCCAATCCCTTTATTTTCTTCTTTGCCCATTTCCCTAAGCAGTGGTAGGCAATGGTGAGCTTGGGGACCTTCCCCTTGAGGCTCAACCTCATGGTGGGAGGAACCGTTAATGGGTGTCTGAGGCCGGTGCTTCCCTCCTGGAGGTCAGTTCACTGGGTTGCAACCCCTGCGAGTCCATCTTCCCGCCTGCGTGGCCGTGCCAGGGATAGCTACAGCTGCTCAGGATGTGGGGTGAGACCTGGCCGTGCAGGGCCAGGCTGGAGTGGGAACAACTCCAAGGGAAACAGCAAAACAAGCCTCTGTGTCCGGCTAGGGGGAGCAACCTGGAGCCTGGGGTCTGCTTGGGATGAAAGGGAGCATGGGAGTGTGAGCATCCTTGAGACGTCTTTGTGAAATCGTAGAATGGTTTGGTTTGGAAGGGACTTTAAAGATCATCCAGTTCCACCCCCTTGCCAACGGACATCCTGCATCCCCTGTTCTTGCCACATTGTCAGGGTGAGCCTCAACGTTGTGCAAAACCCAAACTGGGTTGGTAGGAGCCTGCATCTGGGTTGAGATCTCAACATAATCCTCAGTTCTCCTTCTTTTAGCTTCAAAAATTTACAGCTGTTGGGAAAATCCATGGGGAGAAAAAGATTATGAAAGACGCAGAAAGTATCGCAGCTTGTCAGAGCATCCCTGTGAGAAAGGAGAAGTCCTCTGATCCACATCTGGAAGATGCTAGCCGGCACCGTGGGGCTGCCGGTGCCGCACTGGAGAGGAGCCTAGGAGCAAGAGAGAAAGTCAGAGACCACGTCCCGGTTTCTCTTGCTGAAGCGCAGTGTAGGGCTCGACCTCTCCCAGTTGACATGTGCAAAACAAGCTGGGAAGGAATTATTGCCTTTTCCAGTATCTGGGCTGTGACAGTTAAATAAACCCTCTGAGGATCCCTGAGTTTACTCCACGCCATCCTGCTGTGTTGGAGAGAGCGTTTGTGTTTCTCGTATTTAGGGCATTTTATTTATTTAAAAGAGAGCGGGGGAGAAAGCCACAGAATTTTAGTTATTCATTGCAAATATTATTATTGGCATTTTCCTCCTGTTGAAAAAAAAAATCAAGGGGGGAATCAAAACATTTCACTGGAAAATACACTCTGGCTTCGTCCCACCCACATCTTGAAGGCAAAATATTGCTAAGACTGGGTCCTAACCACCTTCTTTGTTGGAGTGGTCTGCAGCCAGCCTCCTGCAGCGGGTCACGGAGTATTTATATCATGAATGATTTTGGTGATTTCAGGCAGCCAAGGGCCTCAGGGAATACCCTGCTCACACAGGGCTGAGACCCCCCGGAAGAGGCACCGGGGATACGGTCATTGGAACCTCGAGCTTTGGGATGTTTGCTGGTCTTGACTCTTGCCCAGGGTGCTCGTTCCAATGAGTATCCCGGTGCCTTTCCGGGGGTTCTGTGTGTGAGCAGGGTATTCCCCTGAGGCCCTTGGCTGCCTGAAATCACCAAATCATTCTTGCTATAAATACTCCGTGACCCCGCTGCAGGAGGTGGTGAGACTACAAGAGGTGGTGGCCGTTAGCAAGGGCTTAACTGAGGGTGGTGGGGATGCTGAGGGGGTTCCTGCCCCCCTAGCCAGGTTCCTCTCTATCGAGCTGGGCTGCTGGTGGGAACCAAAGCTGGGGAGACCTCAAATCAGCGCTGGCAAAGAGCTGGGTAGTGCAGGGACCTTCCTTGGGAGCGTGGTAACCTAAATGAGCTCTAATCGGTTCCTGCAGGAAAGCTGAGGAGGGCTCTTGGTGAGGGAGTGCAGGAATAGGATGAGGGGGAATGGTTTGAAGCTGAAAGAAGAGAGATTGAGATGAGATCCTAAGGAGAAATGTTTTCCTGTGAGTGTGGGGAGGCACTGGCCCAGGTTGCCCAGAGATGTCATTGCTGCCCCATCCCTGGAGGTGTTCAAGGCCAGGTTGGATGGGGCTTGGAGCCCTGATCCAGTGGCAGGTGTCTCTGCCTACGGAGGGGTTGGAACTGGATGGGCTTTAAGGTCCCTTCTAACTCAAACCATTCTGTGATTCCAATTAATCCAGTTCTCTGGCTGCGATCCCCAGCATGTCTCCCCATCATCCCCTCCCTTCACAGGTGAAAGAACTGGGTTTCTCCTCCATCCAGCTTGGCAAAGCCGGCACGTGGCTGGATCCAACCCGGCAGTTCCATAATTGCTTCCTAAAAGGCCCAGGTGGGCTCTCAAAGTCAGCGTCGCTACAAAGCAATAGGGGAGGCAGCCTGGGTGGTTTTATTTTAATTGATTTTGTCAGGAGTTGCTGTATTTTATTACATTTAAAGCCTAGACTCTGGAATAACTTTGAACGTTTGACACGCACGCAAAAAGCAGCTTTCTGACATTTTCCTCTTTGCTTGTCTTTTATTTTCTTTCTCCCTTCTCCTCCTCCTCAAAGGAAAGCGTGTGCCTGGAGGGAGGACAGAGGAGGAGGGAGGAGTGGTTGTGTCTCTCCAAAGGCTGCTCCAACATCAAGGCAGCGCAAGGCAGACGAAATAATATTGCAAATAAGGATTTAAAAAAAATAAAAACCCCTCAACCCTACTGAAGGATCCCCGCACACGCCAGCCAGCTCAAACTGCTCAAAGATTTTCAGACAGAAGCAATTTAGCCTGGGAAAATGCTCTATTGTTGAGATGGAAACTGGCTGTGAGAACTTGCCTTTTCTGACAATGTTTTGCTTAGAAAAAGCAAAGCAAAGGGAAAAAAAGTCAGGGAAACAACTTGAGTTTTTATTTAGAGAAGACAGCATTTCAAAATGGAGGGTGTTTTCTGAGATAAACAGGGAACACTCCCTTGCAAGAAAGGGAAGAAAGAGTTCAAATTAAGCCCAAACTCAGCTCCCCTCCTTTGCAATTTTGTTTAATGTGGAGTTAAAAAATAATCCTGTTCAAACAGACCCCTCGTCAGCATAAAATGGTCGTTGGTTTGGGTTTTTTTCCTTTCTTTTATTGTGATTGACAATAAAAGTTTCAAGGTTGCACCTTGGAGCTGTAACTCTGATCGCAGCTCCTGCCTCTGCATATCAAGAGGGAATGAATCTTCACAGATTCATAGAATAGTTTGGATTGGAAGGGACTTTAAAGCCCATCCAGATCCAGCCTGCAGGGGCACATCCCACTGGATGAAGGGCTCCAAGCCCCATCCAACCTGGCCTTGAACACCTCCAGGGATGGGGTATCCACAGCTTCTCTCGTGCCACGGCCTCCTCGCCCTCACAGGAAAACATTTCTTCCTAGTATCTCCTCTCAACCTCCCGTCTTTCAGCTTAAATCTGCTCCCCCTTGTTTTGTCCCTGCACCTCCTGATCAAGCGCCCCTCCACAGCTTTCTTATAGGCTCCTTGGAGTACCGCAAGGTACTTTCCTTGCCTTGAAAACTTATGGTCTGCCTGGATGAGAGGGTGGGGAAACTGAGGCACGCGGGTGCGTGTGAGTGCCGGCAAAGCTGGGAACGGGGCCTAGAGCGAGGGCGTGGGGCGGTTGTGAAACCTCGGCTGGGATGGCGGCTTCCAGCCCCGCGGAGCAAGATCCGTCTGGGATCTGAGGTCTGGAGGGCTCTTCTGGGTTTTTGAGGCTCCTCTGGGTTTTTGAGGGTCCCAGCTCCTGGTAAGCCAAACCAAACCCCAAGCTATTTTTTGGCCTGGGAGCAAAAGAAAAGCTTGCAGATTGGGTTTGTGTGTAAGCCAGGTGCTCCAAAACCAGAGAGTAAGGAGGAAACACCCTAAATATTTGATTTATTAAGCATTGGGAGCGGGGCTAGCATCCAGTTTCTGCTCTAGTGGAAGATGGTTCCCTCTCACCACGGACATTGCTCATTCTTTTGAACCCTGGAGGATTTTTGGGGGGGTGTTAATCTCTTGGTTTTGGTGGGTTGGTGGTGTATTTGAGTTTTGGTCCTGTCTGAGCTGTAACCCCTTCCCTGGATAGCATCGGATGTGAAATTGCTGTGGAGCGGAGAGGTAAAAGGTGCAATACTAGTATTTAGGACCAATAAAATGGTAACGCGATTCCCAACTGGTTGTTACTTTTCATGGGCTTCTCTTTTGCACAGTTTTGGATTTGTTCAGTGTTTAAAAAGAGAGACAGAATAAGAGGAGGGGGAGCTGTGGGCAGCCCCGGAGCCCCCCGAGGTTTACGGCCCCCTCGGCTCTTGGAGCAAATCCTTTGTGCTGGGGCTGCCAGGAGGGATTAGGGAGGGATGCCCCGTCTGGTTTCAGCTGGCTGTGCGGCGCTGGGCGCAAAGGCAGAAACATTTGATTATTGTTTTTCCATTTTTGGCTGACAAGTAACTGCTGGAAAGTTGGTTGGGTGGTTTTCTTTTCTTTTTTTTAGGTTTTCTTTTTTTTTTTTTTTGCTGTGAACTCTGTGGGTTGCTGCGAGACAATTTTGTTGTGGGCAGCGTGTCTCCTACGTGCCCATTACGGAGTGGGAATGAGGCAACGGCAGCGGTGAAGCAAGAGCGGAAAGAGAAGGCACAGGAGAGAGAGGGTGCGCTTCCAGCCAAGATCCTCCTGGAGATGTGGAGGTGACGAAGCGAGGAGCTGGGGTTAGGCTGTGCCGCTTTGGCATGGGATGCGACGGAGGAGGCTTGCTCCGAGCGGGTGAGATGGTGAGAGGTGGCGGAGGCACAAAGGGCGTAGAGAGGAGCAGGGTCACAGAGAGGCAGGAGCAGACCTGGGGCGTTGCGTTGGGCTGGGGATGCTGTTTTGGCTGCCCCCGGGGGGGTGAGGGATGGGTGGGAGCTGTTTGCCAGCACTGTGGCTTCCCAGCCCTGCACCCCAGGGAGCAACAGCCTCTCCCTGGGAACCCATGTGCAGGTGAGGGTTGGTGCTAAAGGGAGAAAAGAGACAGAGCAACCCCTTTTTCTGCACCCATCATCCTTCCCAAACCATGCTGGTCTCTACTTCTGCCCCCACCTCCTCTTTTGCTGCCCCATTTTTGTAAGAAGAGTGACTTTATCTGGCCTGTGGGCTCTAACACCAGCGAGCAGGGCCCGGTGGTGGCAGATAACGGCGTATCAGCCACAGGTTGTGGCCAAGATGCTCGCTCGTGCCGTGGTGGGGAGATGTATGGCCACGTGTTGCTTTGCATCAGTGCTGTGGCTGCTTCTGGAGACCCCTTCACACCCTGTGGCTGCCCTGACCCACATCCATGGGGCTGCTGCAGCCTGGGGGAAAGCTTAGAGAGGGGCCACGGATGGAGGGTAGAAGCAGGGGTCCCTACAGGGGCACCTGAACCTTGCAAGAGACCAGGCATCTTCAGCAAGTTGAAAACCACTCTCTGGGAGCTCTGCACCTGCATGGCCAGCCCTTCCTTTTTTTACCTGCACTTGTTGAAGTGCGACTTTTAATTGATCATAAAAATCCAGTGTGATTCACTGTGCTTCTGCCCTCCAGCCTGCCAGGCTCTGTCTCTCTCTGCTTTCACTTAGCGTGAGAGAAAGCAAATTGCCCTCCAGTTCATCCTCCTCATTCTTAATGGGGAGCCGTTATTTTCTGGGTCTGCTCCCCTCCATGCACTCCTTGAATTATAATACATCAGAGATAGTGGCTTAACAATTTAATTTTCTCTCTTTTTATTTATTAAGAAAACCTCAATGCAGCCTCCCAAATGTTGGGGTAGGGAGGGAGCTGCAGCTCCCTGCTCCATCCCAGCGAAGACCCAGTGTGCGTGCGTGTGTGTGTGGCTCACAGACAGTGAAATTGCACCCTAGAGTTATAAAGCAATTGTCTAGCTCAGCAGCAGAATGAGCATGAAATGGTGCAGAAAGCAACTAAATAAAATTGGGTAAGGCAGATGCATGAAAATAATGACATCTCTATACCGTAGTCAGGCACACTTGCTCTTTCTCACACACACAGATAAACTTTTATAACAGACTTTGCATTTATTTTCTCAGGAAACCTTTCTGAAATGGAGATGAGTGTTACTGTGGTGTGAACTCATCTCCTGTGTTTCTGGGGCTGTTGTGCCGTGCACTGCCACCCCTTTCCTCCGCTATCATTCTCCCTTCCCTCTTTTTCCCTTTTGATTTTTTTTTGTTTTGTTTTTCAGGGCAGGATTTTTATGCTCAGTCAAACACCAAAATGATGACCTTTGCGACTGCATCTCCCTCCGGCTGGGCTGGGGGAGCTCTGCGGGCAGGTGGCTCTTGGGGGTGACCCACCACATCCCACATGAGTTGGGCTAAGAGGTGCTTTCCTGGCTTGCTCCTGCTTTGGGATTGTCTCTTTTTTTTACTCCCTGGATGGTGGCAGCTGTAAGGACAGGACTGTGCAGGCTGTTGCGTGGAGCTTTGTGACATGAGAGCAGGGATGGAAAACTTGGGTCAGTGTCCCCACATCCCACTGCCCTGGTGATGGCTGCTGGCACCAGGAAGATGCTCCCATTTTCTCCATTTATCTGGCTGCACAGGTTAAAAATACCCCAAACTGGGGACCTGAAGAATTGACCTTAACTGTGATTCCTCCCCAGACGCCTGCCCCAGTGCTTCCCCTGGGTTCTGTGCCACGGTCCCTGCTCAGATGCTTCCCTAGAGTCTTTGGGCCTGTCTGCTCCTGGGAAGCTGGTTTCCTGACATGGTCTGATGTTTCATTTCTGTTGCGCCAGGATCCCTGTGAGGCTGGCAATAAGCTGCTAATCTTCCCACCCAGGAGGCCCTTTAGATGACGTTAAGGCTGTGTCCTCACTGCTCTTGTGACCTCCTGCCTCTGAAGGCGTTACCAGGCACCGCTCCATGTGCTTGTGGTGCTGGGGATGCCCTTTCTCCATGGGGTGCTGCCTGCTGCATCCCAGCTGGAGTGGCTTATGCCAGAGATGAGGAGTGGGTGGCAGCGATCGGGTTCCCCCAGCCCTGTGCCTTCTCAGTTTGCTGCTCCCCTGTTTGGAGGGCTCAGAGCTGAGCTGATCATGGATCTTTTCCTTCTCTGAATGGAAAATCGAGTCCATCCTTTGCATTGCTGGGGTGGTTGTGCTGGAGCCTGGGGCTCACCACGCAGTACCTTTGCAGCAAAACCTCCATCTCTGATTTTCCTTTGCTGGGACGCCTCCCTAGGGTCTCAGATTAGCTGCTCCAGTGCTTTTCCTGCTGCCTCCCCATCACACGCAGACCAGCGCAGATCCCACGGGTGGCTGGGAACTGTGTGTTGGCTGCAATGTGGCACAGAGCCCAGCCGTGTGGGACATGTGCATGTTCCCCTCCTCACTGCCTGCAAAAACCTGGCTCCTCCAGAGAGAGGCAGAGGAGGTTTCCCTGCAGAGATTTCTCCAGCTCTGGGCAGATGGGATGCCAAGGTCCTGCCACCGTTTTTTGCTGGTGTGGAGAGCAGGGAAGTGCACGCATGCAAAAATCAGTGTGAAGGCATAAATCAGGCCAAGAGTGAAAGGTTAAAGAAATCCAGAGGAAGCGGAGTGATGTGCGTGATAGAAAGGGGTTTCCTGTACCTACACAGGCCACCCAGGCTCCCTTCCTGTCAGGGTAAACCTGCTACAGCTGAAAATTTCTGCACCCCTAAGCAAATTATGGTCTGCTGGATGGGCACGTGGTGAGCAAGCCATGCCAGCCACAACATTAATACCTTGTGCTGTGCAGTGTGCTCTTCCCAGGCCTCTGCGGTAGAATTTATGGGATGCTCGGGTTGCTGTGTGGGAGCATCACAGTGATTGGAGCCTGTGGTGGGAAGCAGGAGCAGAGCTCAGGGAGGACAGGTTGTGATGACCCATGCTGGAAGCTGGGCTGCAGCCCTCAATTCCCCATCCTCTCCACTGCTGCCCTGTGCCTGACGTCAGGGACCTGACATCAAAGGGGGCTCAGGGAAGAGTTAAGACTCCTGGGACAATTACCTGCAAGCCCCTATTTAAGCACTTAGGAAGGCTTAGCTGTGATCCCTGCTGGAGATACATAGCCTGGCCCCAGGCCAGCTGATACCTGTTGTTTGCAAATGTCAGAGACTTTGTCTAAACAGTGGTTCAGAGCCAGGGCTTGCTGAGAGCAGGAATCCCAGATGTCCTGGGGGGCTCCTCTAACCTGCTGCAGGGTGGCTGATGCCGTGCAGGGGCTTGGTGCTGAGCTACGGAGCAAGGCAGCATTCCAAATTACACCCTGCCAGTAGGTTTCCCTACTGCTTTTAGGGCTGGGAGATGCAAATTTAGTTCGTTAGGGTTTTTGCCTGTGTTTCAAATTGTATTTTGGTAGCAGTGCTGCTGTGCCCTCCAGCTCCGGGGTCTTGCTTTGATGCTCTGGGACAGCTCTGCTCGGAGGTTTCACCTCCTCTGGGAGGAAAAAGCCAGCAGTTTCCTTATGACAAGTTGCTGCCTCTTTGTGCCTCACCTGTGGGACAGGTTTAGGCTGTGGAAATCAGAGGCCATCGGTCACTGCGGGCTTTGTTTGGCCTAGGTGCTTGGTTTTCTCATCTTTGTTGTTTTTCCACCTGTGCTGCTTCCCACAGGCACCCAGGTGCTCTGGTCGGCTGGGTGTTGTGCCATGGGAGCCAAGGCTGGGCGGGCATCGAAAACCACGTCTGGCTTCTCCAGCAAGGTTTCACAGCCTCTAAGTGTGTGCAGGAAATGTTGTGGGGCAGGGATTTCTTGCAGCAAGCCCTGGATGGCAGATAACAGCGTGGTTCCCGTCTAAAGCCCTCACCTACACAAGTAGGGAGGCTCCACCTCTCCATGCACCTTCTGAAAACACCATGGCTCATGCAGCGCTGATCAAAGCATCCTTCCAGGTCTCTTTGGAGCAGTGGCATTTGCTCCTGGCCACTGCGCCAGGTGCTGTGAGGTGCAGCCCACCCTGGTGCTGCTACCCCAGGAGCCCAAAAAGCTCTTCTCACAAACTCACAGAGTGGTAGGGGTTGAAAGGGACCTCAGGACCTCATCGAGTCCAGCCTTTCCCGCTAAGGCAGGGTCACCTCGAGCAGGTTGCACAGGAATGTGTCCAGGAGGGTTGTGAGTATCTCCAGAGGAGGAGATTCCACACCCACCCCTGGGCAGCTGCTGCCAGGGCTCTGAATTCTGCTCTAAATCTGTGTTCTCAGGGATGCACGAGCACACAAGCTCCAGAGGGTGAAGCTCATCCCTGAAAACAGGGGGGTGCTCCCAGTCCGGCCTGAATTGGAACCCCAAGCCAGCTCTTTGGAGGGAGAGGAGCAGAAAAGTGCCTGTGCTGGGTTGGGGTGTGGGTTGGGGTCCTTACTGCCCACTGTCGGGGTGTGTGCTGGGTGCGGGGATGTGCCTGCAGAGCGGGAGCAGCCGGTCCTGCCAGTTCTCCGTGCTGGGTCGGGTGCTGGGAGGTCCCGTGAGCCACAGTCAAGACTGGGGTGAGTGCTGATCCTGAGTCCTTCTCTGCCACCGGTGGCCTGGGTCTGGGCATCCCTGGGGTCCCAGCTGAGTGATGGGGTAACACTCTTCCTTAAGTAGTCCTGATGGCTGGATTAGAAATCTCTGAGAGTCTGTGCTGAGGAAAGCACCCAGAGAGCCTGGCCCTGTCTGGGAGTAAAAGCTTGCTTTGCATGGGAAGGGAAGGCGAAGGCAGCGTGCTCCCTAATTGAATGCATCTTTACAAATTAATAAGGTAGAAGTGATTCTACTGAAATAAAAACCAACCCAGTGCATTGGTTTGTGCCTGTAGTTGCGAGTGTGGAAATCATGGGCACATGAGGGCTTGCAAGCAAATGATTCTATCTGCAGCACCGTTTTCAAAGCAGAGGACATGAGCCTCGAGTGCTGTGTGGTCCCACGCTGGGGCTGGGGGTCACGGATGACCCTTTGGCAGAGGAGCCTTTGCCCCACAAGCACCAGTGGGATTAGCAGCTCAGCATTGATTTCATCGAACGGGTTCAAGATCGCATCAGCTTAACTAAGGACTGAGATTGACCCGTGGTGATCTGCTGACTTTATTATTAAGATGATGATGTGGCTGGGCTGGGGGAGAGGGAGCTTGGCGTTCCCATCTCTGCGTGGTGGCACGGCTTGGTGCAGGACCCACATATTTTCCAAATTTTCACTGTATCTTTTGCTGTGAAGAAGTAAAATCCTGAATGTACCTTGAAGGAGCATTAGGAGAAGGACTTTCCATCTCAGCTCTTGGCCCTGTCAGTAGCTGCACAAGAGGAATGTTATAAGGAGCTATTCATCATTGCAATTAGTGTATTAAGAGTACACAGTGTGCTTGGGAGCTGGAAGAGATGGAGCTTTGGGATGTTTTCAGCATTATAAATACTGGTTGGTTACATCACCCAGCTTTTAAAAAATGGTATGTGTTGTCCTATTGAAAGAGGATTTGCAGACAACCTTGGAGAGGAGAGCTGGGTGTTTATTCTCAGCAGGGAGAGCAGCGTGGCTTCTGCCTTTGTGTCTCCCTGGAGACCAGTGGGGACAGAAATCTCTGAGGTCTGCTCCTACTTGAAATCCCTGGGGGAATTTGTGCCTGAGTGCCAGGTGTGGGCTGAAGATGGATGAAATGGGCTCCTTGAGGGCAGCCAAATCCTTATCACAGGAGGTGGGTTAGCTCTTCCAGCAGAAGCAAGGAGCCCTGGTCTGTAAGTGCTTCATATAACCCCATGCTACCAAAACCCAAGATACTGCTCTGAGGCTTGCTCAGATT
Organism: Phaenicophaeus curvirostris; assembly: GCF_032191515.1. Taxonomy (NCBI): domain Eukaryota; kingdom Metazoa; phylum Chordata; class Aves; order Cuculiformes; family Cuculidae; genus Phaenicophaeus; species Phaenicophaeus curvirostris. The sequence goes on from NC_091411.1 coordinate 9,580,065, forward strand.
TCTGTCCTGCATGGGGCCCTGCATGTTTTGCAGGGGGTGCCCACCTTGGTGACACCTCATCCCTCTGCTGTGCCAGTGGAGCAGCCAGTGGCAGGTCCCATGGCAAGCTGGCACCTTCGTGTGTTATCACAGCTGCGTGCCGGGGCTAAAGTCCACTATGGGAAAATGCTTGGTGGACTTTTAACTGGAGTCCTCGGGAGAGCCCAGCTTAGAAACCTTTAACTGTTTCGTGGTGGAAAACAAAGAAGGGATTGGGGAGAGGGAGAGCTGCCCCACCTGGGGTCAGGTCCCTGCAGCAGGGGCTTGCTTGCAGCTGTGCCGGGGAGGTGATGGGGACTGTGTTGACTGGTACCAGGTTCCTAATTGCATGTGTCCACCCCTCCACTGGCTTCGCTGTCGACCCCTTGGCTCGTAGCCCAGCAGTGCCGTGCATTATGGACCACTTCAAATCCAGCTGTGGGCATAGAATCATAGAATCACCAGGTTGGAAAAGACCCACTGGATCATCGAGTCCAACCATTCCTATCAAACACTAAACCATGCCCCTCAGCACCTCATCCACCCGTCCCTTAAACCCCTCATGTAGAGGCTGGAGCTGGGATCACCAGACTGTCCTCCTTGGGACATATCTCAGCATTCATCCCTGCCCTCCTCCCTTTGCTCCCCCTCCCACTGTGTGGCCTGAAAAGATGAACCCAGTGCAGCGAGGAGGGGGTGGGCATTGCTCTGCAGCATCCATATCAATGGGAAGCTGCATCTGAAGGTTGAAAGGAGACTCAACTGCTGCTTTTTTTGCTGTCCCATATGGTTTTGCGTCTTGCTTCAGGCACCTTGGGTGCCCGGAGGGCTTTATTTCAGCATCTTCATCCTTTTTCCTCTTGCCCTTTTCCTTGCTTTTGTTTTGCATATCTTTTTTTTTTTTTCCTGCAAGTTGTGAGTCCTGTTTGCTCTGGGTGGGTCTGCAGCCCTGAGTGGGTCCTCACCGCTCGAGCGGTGCCTGTGCAGAGGAAGAGCACGGCTTTCCCGTGACTCCAACAAAACCAAACAGCCACTCTCTGCGTCAAGGGTCTGTCGAGCCATCCGCAGCGGGGATGGGGACAGGATGGGCTCCCAACAAGGTCCAGGGCTTTGCAGCGGGGGGAAATTGGTGCCAGTGGAGGCAATGAAGGATTTGTGCTTGTTGAGCCCAGCCCAGCGTGGGGCAGCATCCCAGGAGGCTCAGCTTTACTGGAGAGCAGGAAAGCTCTCCATGTGCCATGAGCCGTGCCCTCAGTAGAAGTGATTCCCAGGTGAGAAATTCCCACTATGGAAGCCTTTATTACCAGGCAGAGCTAGGTTTGTTTTGTTTATCATCCATTTACTTGGCTTTGGAGGTATGCCCAGATTTCTCCAATTTTGTGTGTGTGGATGTGTGATTTATTGGGATTCAGGCTTTTTTTCTGGTTTAATTTCACTTCCTCAAACTGACAGGCCATTTGAACAAACTTCTTGTGGATGATTTCCTCTATAGTTTTAAAGGGATGCCTAAGAATAAAGAGAAAATGTTGCAGAGGTCTGCCGCTGTGACAAACATCAGCCCTGATTTTGGTAGCGAAGGGAACTCAGAGGGTGAAAAAACAACATGATTTCACTTTTGGGTAATTAGAGCTTTTGACAGTGCTTCAGGGATCACTGGCTGGACTTGTTTCGCTATAGAGCTGATGGTGCCATGATCCCGCGCGCACTTAGATGTGTTGTTAGCTTTCTGCATGCGAGTGGTCCATTAAAATTGCTGTGCGTGTCTAAAGCTTTGCCAGCTCCAAGGTTTGGTTTCCTCTCTTTGCCTTGATCTGTTCCGCAGCAGCCAGGAAGAGAAAGAAAGTAAAAAAAACAACCCCAAAACATTTAAGAAAAATGTAATTGCAGTCTCCAGAGAATGGGGAGCGGGTAGGCGAGGGCAGAGCACCTGTAGCTGCCTTGAGCTGGGTTTGCTGCTTTTGTTCTGCCGGGGTTTTTACAAGCTGGATTTCGCAACGGCGACACGGCTTTCGAAATCACTTAAGACAGGGCTTTGCCTGGGCGTTCTCCAGGGTTTGGCGCTGGGCGCGTTGCTGGCGATGCCGCCCGCCGTGCGGGAGGAGGTGGGGAGCCCTGGCGGTGTCAGAGCGATGCTCAGGTGCAGGCAAGGACCTGGGGAGCTGCTCTGTTCTCTGCCCTCGTGGTGCCTGTCGGCAGGGAGATTGAGTTGAAGGAAAACTTCCTCTCCCCTTGTCCAAGCTATAAAAGCGTGAGAGAGAGAAAGATTTCCCCCAGGGATCAGCAGTGATAAAAAGCCTCTCTTTTGAAAAGCAATGAGAGAAAAGAAGTGTGTCTAATCCTCCTGAAGAAGAAAAGGAGAACATCTGTCTGCTGTGAGCTGTGCGAGGGCTGGAGGGTCTCCTTTGTGGATGCAGCGACCCAGTGCTCCTGCCTGGCTGGATCCTGCTTGGTGTTGGCTGATGCAGAAGAAGGGCCAGATCCTCTGTGCAAGAGCAACCATGATTTTTATTGTGTGGGATCCAGGCAGATGGGCTTGGAGGACGTCCTGGGAGCCAGCCTGCATGTCTCTGGGGGGCTGGCACTTGGCTGGGGAGAGGCATGCACAGATTTTCTTTCTCCTTTGACCCTTAGCCCCTGAGCTGGAGAATGGTGGAAAGGGGAGCTGGAGCCTCGAGAGAGGAGGAATGCTTGTCCCTGGGTTGGGCATCCAAGAGGCTACCACAGCCCTTGGTCCCTTTTTCCTGGTGGTACAAGGTCATGCAGCTGGCCTGGTTGGCTGTGTCCGTGGCCTTCTTTCCTCTCCTGGTACAACCATTTCCTCGGTGATGACCTGCAGTGTCCAGATGTGGTGCAAGAGCTGTTCCGTCACCTCATCAGCGATGGGGCGGTGGCAGCTCAGCCGCTGGTCCCGTACTCACAAAGTCCGAGCTCAGGCCACCCGGTTGTCTTTATTGCTGTTGTGGTTGATGATTTATTTTGAGCAGCACCCGACCTGTCTTGTGATTTGATTAAAAAACAAAGCAAACAGCAGCGCAGTGTGGCTGCTATGGGTCGAGGAGTTCCTTTCTTGAGCTCCTGTGGGGTTCCCAGCCCACACCCAAGCCTTGCAGACTGAGGATGAGCAGCAAGGTGGCTGCTGGGGGGGTAGAATTTAGCAGAAAAAAATGCTGGGGATGGTAGGGTGAAGGCAAATGGTAGTGTTGCAGTGGAACGACCTCTCTGGTGGGAGAGCAGCTTGGCTGGGGATGGAGAGGTGGGCATTGAAGCAGGAGCTCTCCGCACACCGGCTTGCAAATATGTGGGAGACTTCCCAGCTCGTGGGGACCCATCGCCTCTCCCGTCAGTGTTGTTGAGGACCTTGTCATACGCTGTAGACATTCATCTGTTCATAACAATTATCTGTGTCTCCTTCAACTGAATAATGGTAATCCGCAGCTCATAAAGCCCTCATTATGCTGAAATTGATGAGTTGATGTTTAAGAAAACAACAGCAAACTGCCCCAAACCCATGACCAGTTTCCTTTACTTTGCGAAGCAATCCCTTTCAGGGTGATGGGGTTATGGCATGATGGAGTTCTTGCCAGAGTCCTGCTGCTGCTGCTTTGGTGGCTGGGGAGGAAAATAAAGTGCACAGCATGGTAGGCAGTGGTGTGGTCTGCATCGTGGGGATGCGTGCCGGGCTCCCCCAGCAGCCTTGCCTCGGGATGTGCTCGCCGTGTTTCTGGGTAGGGATTTTACAGAGTCTGTCAGCGGTTTGCTGTCGGAGAAATGTGCTGTGCTGGCCAACGGGTGAGCACAGAGCATCCTTTTGTGTGTCGGGAGCCTTTGAGGCATCAGACAGTGTCTGTCATGTTATGGTGTCACGTCTGCTCATCTTGGTAACCGCGGGAATATGGGGCTGAGATTTTGGAAGATCATCCTGGGATGCTGCAGCCGGCAGCTTTGGTGCTGGGAATTTATGGTCTGTGGGGAGGGTAGAGCCCACCACCTTCCACTTGTATGTGTATAATGAGGGAGCAAGTGACTCATGAACCCCTCGCAGAGAAAGGGGAGTGACAATTAGCTCACGGCTCTTGTGAAAGAGAGAAGCCGAATTGATACCTATAATTAAAGCGGGTGTCAAGGAATGAAGTGCAAATTCCTCAGGGGGCATCTCACCGGGAGGGAAAGCAGCGTCTGCTGGCTGACCCGAAAGTGGCAGCTCCTCCCTGGTGAGGGGCAGCAGAGGGGCCAGGCATAAGCCCCTGTGCGTGTCCTTCCTATCAGTAATGAGCTGATGCAAATGGCAAGGTCACTTGTGTCCTGTCCCTGTCCTATCTGCTCCTGCTGCACCAGCCAGCACGAAGGAATCGGCCACGAGGAGCTGCAGGAACAGTGTCCAGTGGGGATGGTGGATCTACCCCAGGAAAGTGGGAAGCAGATGGAGCTTGTTGGGGAGGTGAGGAGTTCCTGGGCACAGTGTTGGGGAGAAGCAGCGGTAGAGAGTGAGGCAAGATGAGATTTGAGGTGCTTGCTTTGGGAGTTGCAGGTGAGCGAGGGCAGAAGCAAGGTGTTGAGGCGGTGTCCATGATGGTACAGTGGGGTGGGGTGGGATGGCCTGGGGAAGAGATCTGGGTCCTCACGGGGGTTGGAGGAGGCACCTAGGGACCTATCCTGCTGGGGTGCCCGCAGCATGGTCTCTGTGTCGCCTCGAGTGCCTTGTTCCCCTAAAGTTCTCCCATCGTGTCTCTGAAGGGAAGGGAGACTAAGGCACGGGTATAATGCTGTGTATTTGTTTCGTGTGAGTGCTGAGCACATGCGTGGTGGCTCCAGGCTCTTGCATCGGTCCCGTCTTTTCCAGCCGCTCCTACCTGCAAACCCTGGGCTGGTGCCAGGAGCATGCAGTGAGCGGTGGGGACCCTCGGACTGTCCCCAAGTGCTGCACCCCAACTCGGTCCCCACGGCTGTGAGTGCCTTCCCAGCCAGGGTCAAATGTGCTGAGCAGATGGAAAAAAGAAAGAAAGGAAGGAAAAAACACCCCAACTCCATACTATGAGGAAGAAATGCTGGTGTGTCCTGGGTGGATTAGTTGAGACTCCTCGCCAGATTCCTCCGAAGGGAGGTGCTCGCGCTGGAAGCCGGCCACCAGCCAGGCCTGCCGCATTTTTCCTGGATTCTCTTACCATTTGGGGACTGAACTTTTGTCTGAAAAATATGTATTTTTAACTTGGTTGTGTCTGAAGCTTGTCTCTGCTTTGGGCTGCTTGGCTTTCTCCTGGCATCAGCATGCACTGAGGTAGATGTGCGCAGGGAGGTAAGGGCCAAATCCTCCCTCTCAGCCCGGGAGGAGGAAGTGAGAGAAGGAAAGGTTTGTTCTGATGCAAAAAAAATAATTTAAGAGGTTACCTCCTGCTTGTCCCCATTACCTGATGTGGAGAGCAGGAGCATGGAGCAACAGCACTGGTCTGTCTGAGGACAAGAGCAACAGCGATGGTGACATTGGCGAGAAATCTAGTGTAAAGAGAACTAGGGTAAAAACAGAGAAGCGGATAAAAATCTCAGAAATGCTTGTAGCCCCCAACGTGCGGGACCGATGGACCCAGATACACGATTGCCTTGGAAACAGCCATTGAAGTGTGTGATATTTCTGTCTCCAGGTGCTTGTTTCCCTCCTAGCTGCGGAGCTGTGGCTTTGCTGGCCTCTGTGTGCTGGCTGCTCACCGGCCGGCATGGAACTCGGCTGCACTGAAGCCTGGCAGAGCGATACCAGGGCTGCTCAGGATTTCACTGAGCTCACCAGCTCCTCGGGGTAGGGACTAGGTGCAGCAGGTCCTTTGTGTATTGTAGGGTTGCCGGACGCAGCGTGGCTCTGTGGGGCTTCTAGCTCGCTTCCCCAACCCCGGGATGGTGCTTGCCCAAGCCAGCAGGACAATCCGGACTATGTTTTCATAATTAAAACAAATAAAACAAACCCATACGCAGCGTTATTTACAATACGCGCTTGAGCTGAATATTGTTTCCTCGCTGAGTTTTTCCCTTTGTCGCTCACACACGAGTTTGTTGTTGTTGGCTGCTCTGGAGGCTGCGGTCTTATGTGCCGGGCTGCTGCTGGCCCGCAGCGGGCGTCCCTGGGGAGCTGGTGTGGGGTGGCCAGGGCTGGGCTCTGCCCACTGCACTAGCGCAGGTTTTACTCTGTTCCATGTTCCTGGAAAGACAGTTGAGAAGGGTTGGCTGTGCGGGGTGGTGACTGAGGTGGTGAAGCGAAGAGATGCTCCTGCTGCTGGGACCTGCTGCTGGCACGACGGGGATCTCTTTGGGGTGAAATAAAATGCTGGGGTTCCCTGCAGAGAGCTGGCAGGGCATGGTGTATGGTTTTCCAGCAGAGACCAGCATCACTTGCTGGTTGTTGCCTGCAGCATCTGTCCCTGAAGGGCTGCACTGTGGTCCAGCAGCATCAGCTGCTGCGTGAGGGCTGAGACCTGCAAGTGCTGCAGTGTCTGGCAGGATGGGCAAGGGTTGTGATTTTGGAGCTCTGGCTTTTGGCTCCCACCCAAAGCTTTGAGCAAACATTGTCCTGAGGATGGAGAGGTGAGATCTGGCCCTGGGCTAAGGATGTAGCTGCAGCAGTTGGGTGCTGCGGAGCCTGAAAAGATTTGGAGTAGTCTCAGGTGATGCTGTCTGCTCGCACGGGGTGGGACGTCACTTACTGGGGAGGGAGAGATGGCTATGGGTGTATGTGTGCAGGGAGAGGGCATGGATGTCCACGCTGTCCGTGTTAGCAGGTTTCTCATGGGCACCAGTGTGGCTGGGGATACTGCAGGTTGCAATGTGAGCTGGGTGCGAGATGTCACAGGGGGAAGGTGTGCTCCTCCCCTCGCTCTGAGCTCCAGGCAGACACGTTCATATGGGAAGCATATGGCAGGTAATCCAGTGCCAGATGGGTATTTGCTTCCATTTCCCTGGCCCCTGGTGGGCCTGTGCAGCCCGACAGCACTCAGTGATGTGGCCAGATCTCCACAGGGGACAGACGAAGCCTGCCCTGGGAGCACAGCACAGGAGGGCCAGGCAGGTTGCTGGTGGCACGGCTCGCTGGGCTCGTGCAGCCGTGCAGAAGCGCCTTGGCATGTGCTCGGGCACCAGTGCAGCAAGCTGGGTGGGTGCTCTGCACGCAGAGAGCCAGCTGAACACACTCGCCCCTGCCTAGCAGGGCATGGCTTAAAGCTGGGCTTAGGAGGCCAAAATCTAGCTAATGAGTTAATGGCAATTAATTAACTCCAGGGCACTTTACAAATATTAACTAACTGTTTTGCTGTGAGCAAGGTCTGTACCAATACCCCACCTTATAGACTGGGGCGCTGGGGTGTGGAGTCGAGGTGCATTAGCATTAGGTCTGCCACTAAAGCCCGGGGGCTAATTCTGCCCCTGTTGATGTGGTGAACAGCCACCCAGGGTTTCAGGCATGGCACAGTCATATCCCAATGCAGGCTCCGATCCCAGTGTCGGCTCCTATCTGCTTTCCTGGGGAAGGAAGCTGCACCCTGTGGACCTCGAAGCCTGAGTATCTCTCTGCCTGCTCCATCCTTGCATGTGTTTAAGGGGGAGGCAGCTGCAGCCGTGATGCTCTCAGTAACCATCACCCACACAGGCAATCTTGTGTCTGTTGACTTTTTACTGTGGTCCCAGGAAGCAGCTTATGTGGTGTGCGTAGCGCGGAGGAGGTTTTGCAGAGGAAGAGGGGCTCTCTGAGTGCTGGGTCGCCCCCCCGGGTGCGAGTAATTGGGCAGTTAGGGTTGGTGCAGGTACAGCTATTTTTAAATCTCTCTGGATAGAATGGTTTGGCTCGCGTGCTTTTGCTGTTTATTTGTTTATTTACTTATTTTGGTAGCCTGAGAAGTTGGTGGAAATGCTGGGAATGATGGCAACTTATTTTGTCGGTGTTTGGGGAGGGAGGGGATTAAATCTCAGAGGCCCATTGTGTAAGCTGAGCTAATTTTAGCACCCTGATCTTAAAATAGAAGAGAGGAAGAAAAAAAAAATAATAATTAGGCCTTTTCCCCTGGGCCAAGGGAAAAAAGGCTGCCGGTGTTGGCTGACCACCTGCAAGGTGGCCCCAAGGAAGAGATGTGGTTGCCACCAGCCAAAGTCAACACGGGAGGTGGGCAGGGCTGTTCCCGGCTGGCAGCGACTGGTGCTGGGAAAGGGCATGTTGGAGAGATGTGAGGAGGTGAGGTGAGGGTGTTTGGCTGTGCTGGATACCTGCTGGGGACCAACGGGGACTCACAGCTGTGCCAGGGGAGCACCTGGCTGCAGCAGCCCACCCTGTCGGCTCGTGGCTGCTGGGGGACGGTTCCCTTGTCCACAGACCTCCAGGGCTGTGACACCGTGCACAGGAGGTGACCCGCACTCTGTTTTGACATCCTTTCCCTCTGATGTTAAAAAGGCAGAAAAGAAGTGTCCCTGTGATGGTCCGGCTCCACGGAGGCTGGATTTCATTTCGTGTTGGGACTAGTCATCCTGCAAGCAAATATTCTGGCTATATTAAAATGCTTGGGATTTTCTAGCGAATTGAAGCTCTCCGAGCAGTGCCAAGAACAATTCAGCAGCCTCCAAAAACAGCTTTCCCTGAGGATTATTTGTTCCTCTTGCCAGAAGGATTGATGAGAACTGGGAGACTCAGGTGACTCAGCTCAGCGTGACCTGACAGTCTCATCCCAGGTGGGCTGGCTGCTCGTTCCTTCTGCTGAGCAGGGACCGTGCCGTGGGGTCCCCGCTCTCCACGCAGCTCTGGGAGGAAGCTCAGCAGAGGATGACAACTTGCAAGGCATCTCGAAAACATCCTGTGAGCTTGTCAGCACTTTGTAATCTCCTTTCTCCCTTCTCCCCAGGAAACCTCTAGCAAAGGTGTTGACAAACTTGGAGGATGCTGTGGCCGAGCTGGTGTGCAAGGTCATGATGAGCAGAGCAGGAGCAGTGTGTGGTTTGTTTGGTCCCCTTGAGCACCCACCATACCCTCCTGCTGCTGCCAGAGCCTCTCCTCGCCTGCAGGAGCCTGGCTGGTTCAGACGGGCTAGAAACCTGCTCCTAAGGATGTAGCAGGAATAATTCTGGTTTCTACCTTAATAACAAAAACCAGTGAACACTGCAAGTTGCCTTTTAAACTGCCAGAAGCAGCAAAAGTGCAAGGCATGTGTTCAGGCAGAGCTTCAGTCTCCAGGTGTTTTTGGAGGAAAAAAAATACACACAAGGCTGTTTTCTTTTGCGATACCCTCCTCCTTTTGGATAGCTCTCTAACTTCCAACAGCTCACTCAGTAGGTGGATGTTTGTGCTTAGAGGTGTTTTTCCATATGCTTCCCATAGCTCTGCTTGCAGGTTTTGTACGTGGGGTGAAAGAGAGAGGTAGGCTGCTTTAATATCATATGATATTATGAAATTAGCTCCACTTCATATAAATTGAAGACACCCAAGCCCTCTTAGGCCTGGGTAGGATGTGCTGGGGCTTTCTGTCCTCCTTCCCTTCTGCCCAGAGTGGGAGGCAGAGACCTCGGAGCTGGGTGGGAGCACGAGCACACATTTCTCAGTGCCTGCATGGCTATTTTCTCCTGTAATCCTTTGCCTGCAGAGGGTGAATTCCAGCTCGTGGTGGGAATTTAGGTCAAAGGTGCTTTTAGTTCAGAGGAATATGATCAAATTAGGGATTTCTGTGTTTGCTTGTGTTTTGGTTTTTTTTTAGAGGGACTTGTGTAGGCAGGGCTGCATGAAGAGCTTGACAGATAAATAGTCTCATCCTGACCATCCTTAAATCAGGACAGTGCTGCCTTTGCCCATGGCAGAGCTGGGATTTCAGCTGGAAAGGTCAGACTTGGTCTAGAGTCTTCAGCTGGGGGTGCATTTCTGATATGCCTGGAAGGACTAGCCAACAGCATCCCCTGTGAGTCCACACTGGAGTGGGGTTTGGCTCAGGGACATCCCTGGTCTGGAGGTCGGAGGGATTAAAGTCTTATCCCTTCGCAAAAGAGACAGCATCCTGCTGGTTGTGAGCTGGGAGGTTTGCGCTGATGTCCCTGTGGTTCTGGGGAAGGAGGGAGTTTGTTCCTGCTCTCCCACTGTCCCATCTCCACCAGGAAGAGCTGGTGGGCTGCTTCCCCACCGAGTGCAACCCACTCTCTGGGTGGGATCCCATGGGAGCTTCCTCTGGTCCTGCTTGTTTTGTGGCTGCTGTTCAGGTTGAAGTGGGCTTGACGAGGTGCTGGGTCTGCAGAGGGTGCTGAGCCCTTTGCGGGATGCACGTGCCAGTCCAAAGGTGCTGCTCCTGGAGCAGGAGGTGGTGATGGCGAAGCAGAGGGATGGATGGATGCATGTGTGATTTGAAAATGAGCTGCTCTGTGCTCCTTTGCGCCGCTCCCAGTGGGGCCTGTTTCATGACACCCCCTTATGTTAACACTGATCCAATGAACCAGCCGTTACTGTAATTTGCAGCCAGAGTGGGCTTCTGGTCCCCTCTGCAGCTGCTCCATCACCGCACTTGAGGCAGCATCGCACTGGCTGTGCTCTCGGCTGACAGAAACAGCCGTGAGTGGAGAGGAGGTGCAGGGAAATCCGGCCTTCCGCTAGTGGCAGGCGTGAGGATTGGGGAGGAGGACCATAATTAGGTTTGTGGTTAAGCGTCTCATCCTCTGGGACCTCTTTGCTGAGAAGAGATCATCGTACTTGTGCCAAAAATCAGCTGTCGCGGTGCCGGGGCGTTAATCTGCTCTGTTCTCTGCTGGATGGGAGCATCCCTGGAGCCATGGTCCTCCCTGCAACCTGGGGAGGATGCTTGGGATGTGCCAGGGCTGCACGGATTCTCCTAGCTCTTTGAAAGCTTCGGAGCTGAGCTGACAGAGCGGAGAGGAAAATGTCTCTCTTGCTGCTCAGACCTCCCGGCCAGCTAATAATAACCTTCCCCTGGGCTGCTGGGAGTGTTCATTCATGAATGTTTGCAAAGCGCCTTCAGGTCTCGGAGGCAGGCGTTGCGTGTGTGGGCTCGCTTCTTGGGAACCCAGCCGTCACCTGCTCGGGGAGCGCTGCCCACGGGGATGATACCCGCTGAATTTGGGGGTGCTGAGCCCTCTGGGGCTGCAGCAGCCGTGGGGCTGAGCCTGCTGCCACGGGATCCCCTTGCCATCCTGCCCAAACCACGTGCAGAGCTGGCTTGTGGGTGCGAGAAGGGGAAGAAGGGGCAGGTGCATGGCTGGTCCTTGCTCTAAATAGCCTAAAATAGAAGCATTTACGAAGAAAATCAGTAGTTGTCATCTGCTGTCTTAACCAAACTGCCGCAGCCTCTTAGAAAGTGTTTGTTTTCATCCCTGACATTAATGCAAGGTCTAAAATAAGAGCTGCAATTTCTAGACACTTTTGGTATTAGTGATAGGCAGGAGTTAACCATTCAAGCTTAAATTAATTGTGCTGTGGTGTGGGATTTTTTTTTTTTATTGATGCATAATGTATGATGAGAAAAAGTGAAAAAATAATTAAAGTCTGAAGAGCGCTGCATGGATTCATTCATTATGAAATCTGGGTCAGCAGCCGGAGAAGGAAAACAAGGAGGGGGGGCTGCTGGAGTGGGAAAACAGGACTTCAGAAGCGCTGCAGGCAGTGGAGGAATTTGCAAAAGGCCCTTTTCAGGCAGCCTGGGAAATCCAAAGTTGCGTCGCGGGTGCCCCTGAGGAGGAGCGTGCCTTGCGGGGACACAGTGGGGTGAGCAGGGCTCTGCACCTCGCTTCCGAGGGGATTCCCTCTCCTGTCTGTGTTCCTGGCTTCTCTGTCAGATGCAGGAGAAGGGGGCAGGTTCTGCTGTGCTGAGCCAGCAGATCTGCACAGAGGTGACCGAGGCGAGAGCCCAGAGAGGAGGAAAGGGCTGCGCTGGGTGTTCGGAAGGCTCGACAGCAGCGTGTTTCCAAAAGGCTCTGCTTGCTGTGAGTATCCCTGTGCCATCAGCATCCCCCTGCTGCCTGCATCCTCATGTTGGGAGCACCGTGTGCCTAGAAGGAGGGCTCCGTGCAGGCCTTGCAAGGCTTTGGGAACCTGCAGAAACGGGACTGCGGCCGTGCCTGGCTCGGTGCCCGCTTTGCTCCCTGGACCGTGCCAAGGGAACCGTTGCGGGCTAACCCTACCCACCCCAACCAGCTGTGTGTGCACCCAGAAAACCCCATTTTATGCAGCAGTAGAATTTGGAGAAGCTGCGGTGATGGGTTTGGATGGGAGCTTGGATGCTGTGGAGGTGGTTGGGAGGCATGGGCTCTCCTCGCCCACCGAAGCTGACATCCACCCTCCTCGTGGCCATCGGCAAGTTGCTCCATTTTCGGTCCTTGTCGAGGACACAGCTAATTGAATTGCAAAGAGTGTGGTTGAAACTTGGAGTGTTCCCCGTTGGCAGGAAGCGCAGAGGTTTCAAACTGTGCTTTTGTCCTGATTTAGGAGAAAAATGTAGTACTTCAACAATTTAATCGCAAAATGGAAATTCTCATCCTTCCTCTTCCTGCATCCGCAAGAAATATGCTCCAAATTGATTTGACTTCACAAACAGTCAGCATTCATTCTTGGGAAATCCTTCCATCATAGGAGCATTCATCCTTGAGAAAGCATTTTCTGACCTAGTCAGATTAAGTGCTTTTCAGAGCAAGGGCTCTCCATCCCAGTCCCCAGCAGAACAGAAATGTGGTCCTGGTGGGAGCTTTTGGGCGCTCCCGACAAGTAAATATTAATTCTAGAAGGGATGGGAGTCCTTTCCCCTTGTTTTATGCCACTAAATAGCCACACAAGCATAGCGGCATGCATCACAAACCCAGATTTGTGCGCACGCGCAGCTGCTTCTGAGGAAGCCCTCTGGTCTCGCTTGTTCATGGGCAGATACGTACATTTTTATCTTTTTCTGAAGATACATTTCCTGCTCTCTCCCAGATCTACTTGCATCATGTGGAAGCCATAAATAAATTGATGTTGAATTTAGATGCTTATGTTGTAGCAGCGTGGATGATATAATCTTGTGTGCAGCAGACATGGCAGAATGAGATGGGTTTAAGGATGGATATAAATGTGTATTGATCGCCCGGCTGCTGCGGTGCATACGGATCTGCCTCTCCCTCCCAGTGAACTTCCCAGGGCAGATTCAGCTTCATGTGAGGGCTGTGGTGGTTGCATGAATGGGAGGATCTATCTCTGTGGAGCAGAGCAGCAGGTTGGAGCTGAGGAGGGTCCCTCTGCGGTGCGGAGCAGTGGGGCTGCCTGTGATGTGGCTGAGGATGTGCCATGCCAGGCTCTGCCACCCTGTTTGACTTTGTGGTCCTTCTTCCCTGGGTAGTGGCATCACCAGCCATCGTGCTTTCTTTTGAGGTATCTGGTTTCTCTCCTGTTCCCTTCCTGCAAAGGCCAGCCTGATTTATTTCCCAGCTACGCAAAAGGGATGCTTTGGGGTGGGGAGTGCTGGGAAGAAATGGTTAAACCGGAGATGCCGGGATGTTTTCCCACACAGTGAATGGTAGGGGAACACAGAACTCGTATTGAATTGGAGGGAAGTAATAACGCTTCTAATTTTCCTGTGTGATTTAATAAAAATGTAAATTGACTTCGGGTGGATGACTCACTATGGAGGGTGGTGTCGATCAAGATTAATTGGTGGCTGTGCGAAACCAGTTGGGCTTTGTTCCTTCCCCTCCGAGGCAACTGGAACGGCTCTGCGGTGATGGGGAGGTGGTGGCCCAGCCCCAGGGCTGCCAGATACCCGCTGAGCCCTTTGGCCCCTTTGGCCCTGGGGTTTTGGGGCAGGACACAGGGGAGTGTTGGGCAGGCAACACTTTGTGGCTTTATCCAGTGTCAGTGGACGTTCTCCCATTGGGATTTGAGGCCTCAGAGCAGGTCCTGGAGCTGGCCAGGAGGCAGATACCTCTCCAGGACGTGCTGAAGCAGGATTTGGCCCCATAGCAGGAGGATCTTCCATCCTCTCGCTGCTGCTGGGGTGAGCTTAAGCATGCCAGGATGCTGCACTCTGACCCGGGTTCAGCTCTGGACACTAATGGATTACAAATAACAATAATAAATTACAGGAGATGGGATAATCTACCTACTGTAATGTTGTATTACCATGGCTGTTAGTTATATATTAATGTATAATTGTATTACATTAGCTACATATGCATAAGCCCCATGCTTCAGGGCCTCAGCCAGCCTTTAACTCTCTGTGGTTCACAAAGAAACTTCAGCTAGGTCTAGTTATCCCATCTGTCACTGTCACCATCAGCGGTACCCTCTGCCAAGGCATCTCCCGTTTTTTTCGCAGCCTGGTGCTGCCGATAAGACAGAAGCATCACTGCTGCCTCGTACCGTGATGCTGAGCCACCCCGAGGGGACCTACATCCCCATCTTCCCAAAATGTGGATAGAGAGATGTAGTCCAGAGAGCAGAAGCAGGGAAGCCAAGCGTGCTGGTGTAAGGGATCTGTACGTTTTGCAATGGGAGGTCAGGGAGAAAAGGAAAATAAAGCCCCCTGCAGCCCTCTTTCATCCCTGGCTGCGTTCAGTTTTGGTTTCACACCTGAGCAGCGTGAGGGAGGGCTGCAGCGTGCGGAGTTGTGATTGCTCCCCAGCAGATCCTTGGCGTGACCAAGACCCAGTTCTGTCGAAAGTAATGAAGTGCGAGCCCTTCCCTTCAGTTATTTTTGATGCGCTGAACCCTGTGACGGTTCTGCTCCGGCTCTGGTAAATCCAAGCAAGCTTCCTTTTGATTCCAGAGCCTTCCCCCACACTGCCAGGTTGCTCCTCTTGGGGTAAATGATTTGTTATGCTGTGAAGTTGGATGGATCTGGCTGCGTTTGGTTTTGTGCTCTCCCCCGTCTGATTAGCGTGGGTGCAGATGATTGTGATTTGGGATCGAGGGTCTGGGAATCCAGGTTGGTGCTTGTGCCAGGACTGATGGACGGGGCAGCTGGGGACAAGGGGCTTTGCCCCTGCAGGAGGAGTTTCCAGCCAAGGATGATCTGGAGGCTCTGTCCCAGCCCTGTCAGGGGACAACCTGGCTTTTAACAGCTCCAGCTCCACTTTCTCTGCTTTTCTTGGGGACGTTGATGTGCTTTTCACTGGTCCCATCCCCCGCTGAGCGATGCCTGTGGGCTGTCAGCCTGCGGGATGGGTGCTGCGGCATCGGGAAAGGTGGGAGATGGGAATTCCAGCCCTGCTCCCCATCCTGTCCAGGCACAGCCCTCCTCGCCATCCTGCCTTCAATTTTTGATCCGTCTCTCCTCTCTTCTCCTAAGAGTGCGAGAAGCAGAGGCAGGAAACGCAGCCTGCTGCCAGATGGCTAGAAATGTAGCATCTGTAATACTTTATCAGAAGAAATTACAGCTGAATCGCTCTCCCTGATTAAACAGCCTGTCCAGATCCTCTGCGAGCCAGCTGGACGGTCTCACCCTCTCACGACAGGCAGGGAAGTGATGGGAGCTAGGACTGTGGGACTGAGGGTGGCAGAGGGATGCTTGGATGAAGAAAAGGTCAGGTCGGACCCCCACATGTGGGGTTGTGCATCCCTTGGGGCTGCTGTCACCTCCCCGTGCATGCCCTATGTGGTGCTTTTGCTTCCCTGTGGATATCCATGGGGTATGGAGATGAGCAACCCTCCCTTGGAGAGCAAGGGAGAAGGGAAAATGAAGGAGTTGATGTTTCCCCTCTCTTTTTGGTTTTCCAGGTCTTTCTCTTGTTTAAAACACTAACATAGTGGTACCTAGCTGCCCCGCAGGTTGATGACATTTTGCTTTTGGAAACTGTTGTTGGGAAAAGGCTGAGTGTGAGGAACACAGGGGACACCTGTGGCTGGATGTAACATCACCCCCAGCCTCCCAGCTCACCTTGACCCATGGCCAAGGATGCTGTGAGAGCACCTGTAAAAAGGAGACAAGCAGCAACATTTGGCAGGAAGGGAAAGTGAGGCAGGGTGGTGGGCTGTCTCTAAGATATGAAAGGTCATCTGAAAAGCTACTGAGAGGCAGATCCAGAGTTTAAGCCTCCGAGCAACCTGTCCTCTGGCTCACCCTGCCCTCGTGCTTGTACTGAGTGCGGTGGCCAAAGCACGGTGCTACCGGTTCCAATGGACTTGGCGGACGGACGGCTTTTCTATGAGTTCACTCTGTCTGGCTGGTGAAACGCGGGTGTGGACTAATGCCACTAATTTCCACTAAAGCCGGTGGAAAAATCTCTCGCTGGCATGAGAAGGGACCGTATCCCCCGGCTCCTGCATGCCAGAGGACGAGCAGTTGTGCGGGGTGAGGAAAGGGGGACACGCTGCCTTGCAGAGGAATTTGCGTCCAAGCATACAAAGCTGGTTTCTTCTCTGATTTTCTGCCCCAGTACTTGAAGCAGTGACCAGATTTTTCTCCTAAATGGAAACCAGGAGGAATCTGTGCTCTTAAATGCATGGAATTAGCTGTAGGCTGTAGGAGGTTTGTGTATGAAACACCTTAAATAGCGGAAGAGAGGTGTTGTGAGAGGGAGAGGAACGTGGCCTGACATGGGATGCTTTTGTCTGGTGCTTGAGCTGTGCCACATCCCCAGGCCACTCCGCTATACCCGTGGTTTTCCAGGCAGCTGGCTCTGGCACCCACCATGGGCACGAGCATGCTCAGCCCTGGTCATCCCTCTACCCTTGGTAGGGAAGAAATGCTTGAAAAGGCACCCAAAAAGCACATTTTCCACTCAAATCCAGTGGGATTTAGCAGAAAGGATGCAGGCAGAACTTGAGTGGGGCTTGGGCTATCCCAGGTCTCGGGAAGGGTTGTAGCCATGGGGTCGCGTATGGAGGAGGAGGGAGAAGCCCTGGATGTTGAAGCCTTCCTCCCACCCCAGCCTCACAGGGGACTGGGCCAGAAGAGAGGAACTGTACACCTGGAGAAACATTATCCCTTTCCTTGCCTGTAAATATTTCACAAGCAGATTAAAAATTTAAGCCAAAATGAGCTCTGCCATCAGAAGAAACCGGCTCGGTTTCAAGTTCTGTTTAAGTATTTTTCTTTATAATGTAGCTGTGTCAATTAGAAAATGACATTGCTATTTAAAATGCTGTTCCGTAGCCCTCTTTAATTAAGGCAGCGATATAATACCAATCTGCTCTCATTAATGAATTTTTAACAATCAAAATGAGAGCTGAATGACGCACAGTTGGATTTTCAGCATGGGTGTTTTCTCCTGGTGCCTCCGACAGCAGAGTTAAAGGAGCAGTGGCTGGCGTGGGAGGAAGGCTGCTCTTCCTCAGGTTGAGCGGCTGGAGAAGCATCTCAGGGGCTGTGTGGTGGGAATGGTGGGGCTTCAGCCCTCCACCAGCATCAGAGAGCCGTCCTAGAGGGAAAAGGTCTGAGGCTGATGGGTTGCTTTGTGTGCGAGTGCCGTGAAATGCAAAGACACGCTCCAAAGTCTTGCAGGAGCCTGTGCTTGGTCACAGTTTACTCCCTGTCCCTCCCCACCGGACAGTCCTGAGCAGGAACGTAGCTGAAATGAGGGATGCGAATGCAGTTGAGAATCCAGTGGCTGCTCCCAGGGTTGCATTCTGCCTTGGTGCAGAACGACCTCTCTGCTCAGACTCGTCTGGCATCCTTGGAGCATCCCCTGGCCCAGTTTCCCCCGGAGGTCCTGCAATGTTGCTGTTCTGCTACGGCAGCAGAGAGTGCGATGCAGTGCCAGGGTACGCAGCTTTCTGACCCAAAGTAAATACCTAATTGCAGGCCTCCTTCCCATGAAGTGTTTCTTTTTTTGTTTTGACAAGGCAGGGCAGACTAAAAGATGCTCCCCTACCCTGGTTCATGCTAATTGTCTCCCATTGTTTGAGCAGGAAGCCTTTTTTTTCCGCAGCAGTTATTATCTATGATTGCTGGAGGAGCTCTCTCCCCTCTGGTTCTTCCTTGGAGGAGGCAAAACAAAAACAGGAATTTCTTTGAATAATAAAAAAATTAGCCAGGCGTGAAAAGCTTAAGTGTAATCATTTCCGTGGCCTGTTTTGATTTGAGTTGATATGATTTGTTTGCTCTTATCCTTCCTCTCGCTTTCCTCTCTGCCATCCGCTCTTTGCTCTGTCCTTTCCCTGATGAATTAGTTCAGTATTACAGGAGAAGCGTGAGCATCGTGCAGCATCCCTGGTGTACCTGCTCTTAGAGCAGGATGGATCCAGGCTGGAGAGCAGCTTCTGTCTCGTGTTCCAGCCCAGGAGTTGAGCGGATTCAGCCCTGGCTGTGGTGCAGATGCAATAGGGGTTGCTCTAAGTCCCTTCCTTCTCCGGTGTCCCCCTGGTGATGCTCCAGGGATGCTTCTGGGTGATGCACAGACGAGCCACACATGCGGCAAAGTTTGCTTTAGGATAGTGCTAAAAGTTTTGCTTTAACATATTTTTGTGTTGTGCTGAAGCAACCAGCCCAGAGGGGCCAGGGATCCCCCCAACATCTCTCGCCTGCGAGAGAGTCAGGCGAGTGGGCTGAGGTTTCCTGACTGGATTTTTTGTTGCCATAGGGAAGAAAATCGAAGCCTGGAAACCGTCTTGTGGGTGAAGGGAGGAAGCGTTAATGTCTAGGAAAACAGAGAGAAAATAGCAGCGGCGGCAGCGCGCCAGTGTCCGAGCTCGGCGTGAGGCAGTGCAAATCCTCCCAGCAGATGGGAAAGGCTGATGGGGTCATGTTCTCCCTTCCTGGCATACGTGTCCCCGGCACCGCTGGCACGCGGGGCTGCTGGCCAGCGTGGGCAGCGGCTCTGGAGAGCAGGGTAGCCGTCCTGAGAACTCCTGCTCCATTCCCTTCTTGCAGGGCTGGGAGGGAGAAGTATGTATTCATAGTGAAAAGGAAAGGAATATATTCTCTGATGATTTCAAGAGGAGGAGAGAGAAGCAAAGGCAACCTTGAGCTCTTGGCCAGGAATAGCCAGAGATCTGCTGGGAGGCTTGCATCCCACTGCTGATAATTTTGGAGCTGAATCATCTGCATTTTTTCTGCTCCTGTGACAGTGTCAGGAATAAGAATCGGCAGGGTGTAAGAGGCACTTTTTTTGTGTGTTGACAATGGACCTGTTTAAGAAAACCATCCCAAATGACATCTAATGCCAACGTCCTTGAGGTCTGGACTCTGGTTGCTCATCTCCAATTGAGACACCTCTTAGAGATGTGTGTGGACGTGGTTGTTTTTGCAGGCAGATGGAGAGATGAGTTAGATAAGTGTGTTCCTCGTTGCTCACCTGTGTGCAAACACACTGTGATCTCTGCCGGGCCGGGGAAGGAGGCAGCACTGATGGGCTCTGGTGTGGTGATGCATCCGTGAGCCGTGCAAAGCATGGGGATGGGGCCTCCCCCCTTTTGTAGGGTCTCCCACTGCCCTGCCTCCTCCGGCAGGTACAGCTGAGCGTGTGCTGCTGGGCAGCATGGGGAGAACCGGCCGCTCCGGGGTCCATGAGTGCCTCGAGCACAGGGGTTGATTTGGCATTGCCGTACATTACCCTAAACAGCAGATTTGGTTTCCGTGCTGCACATCGCACCTCCCAGCATGAGATCCCATGGGATGCAGCAGTGTGGGAGGGATGCACATCCACCCTGGCCGGTGGAGGAGCAGTTGGAGCCAGCCCTGTGCATGCTCTGGACCGTGAGATGATTAAAGCCCATGTGCAAATTGCCAAGGGAAGGGAGATGGAGGAGTGGAATGGTGCGGTCTGGGAGGGCTCTGGTGATGCTGGGGCTGTCAGGGGGCCGGGGAGCACTCGGGTAGGCGCTGACCTGGGTTCAGTGCGGCGCAGGGAGCAGGTGGAGCATGCAGCCGGTTGCTTCGCCAGCCCCTCTGGCCGCTATCAGTGCTGCTCAGGTGGTTGGTCAGCTTGACCCTAAGCCAGCACAGAGGGGTCAGGTGGCGGTCACCCGAACCGTGGCCTCGCAGGGCTGGTACCCCCGTGACCCCCCTACTGCTGCCACCGTGGCGAGGGGCAGGTGTGTCCAGCTAGGGCTTTGCCCGCGGCAGCCGTTCTGGCGCAGCCATCAGAGCCGGTTAACGTAAGCTTGTGCACAAAGCCCCGTGCTTGGGATGCTGGGGTCCGACCTGCCCGCCAGTGCCCATCGCTGCCCAGGCGAGCTCCTGCTTGCAGACAGGGCAGCACGGGGCCAGCTTAACCCGTCCTTTACCAGGCAGCGATGCGGGGTGCTGTGTGTGTGCTTTGGGGATGACGCAGCCCTCCAAGCGCTTCGTGACTCATTGCTTGCATAAAAGACGAAGCAGGAGGAGAGGGGGGGATAGCCGTGCCGCTCCTCGGGGAGCTGAGCTGACGCAAGGCTGGCTGGCACAGCGAAAAGCAGAACCCTGGCTGGTCCCCAACAGGCACAGGGGAGCAGATTTCTCTGAGGAGAGAAATGGCTTTTGTCACCCAGCCTGATATCAGGCGTTTGCTCTAGGGCCTCCTCTGTCACATCGGGTGCTTCCAAAGCTACTCCGTGGTCTGTTACGGCTCCTGACCTGCCGAGCAGGGCTGCGTGCGGCTGCGGAGCTGGGAGCCTCTGAGGGTGCTGCCCCTGGTTGTAGGGAAGGGAGTGAAAATTAAATCGGGAGGCCCGCGAGAGCACGAATTGCTTCTTAAGAGGACCCTGGAGGAAAGCTTCTGTGGCTGTTGTGCATCACTTGGGCTCTGTGGTGCACAGGGATGCAGGACTGGCATCCCCAAGGTACCACCACCAGCTTTCCTGGGTGGGCTGAAAGCTTGCTGCTCTGTCACCTGTTTGTAAGCCAGGCTTCCAGGTCATTTCCCATGTCACGGGACACACCAGCTCATCACTGGGATAGTCACTAGGTTTGTACCGGGGCGTGGGAACTTCCTAGTGCCAGGGATTTCAGGTGACTGCGGCATCACTGTAGGGATGGAGACAACGCTCCCCAGCTGAGCCAGCACAGCACTTCCCCCAGTTGTGTGCCCCACACCAAGCTGTTTTCTCCTTCCCTTCCTTTCTGTGGCTTCCCTATCTGGAAAGTCCCTTTCTTCCCTCTCATTTACTGTCACTGCAGCTCTTGCCCTGTAAGCGGCAGAGGCGCATGGGAAGCTTGGAAGGACTTTGTTTGACTGGAGGAGCAAGGAGGAGCTATTTCCTGGTGCTCTGCATCCTCCTACCCTGCCTCTGAGCTGGGTGGTCAGGATGCTCTTGGTGCAGCCACCCTGGCGCTTGGCCTGCCAAGCACTGACGCTCCAGCTCTCTCTCCGTGCTATCATACCTGTGCCCTCCCAGCTTTTGTAAACGTATTAACTAATCGTGCTTCAGGAGGTCAGACGTGGTTTGTGAAGTCTGGCTGGATTCAGTGAATAGTTGAGTCTCTCAAAAGGGCACTGTGGTGTTTTTAATACTTCTTCTTTTTCTGATCAACCTTCCCCTTCAAAATACCATTTTCCTTGTAAAAATAGCCCCGTGCTGGCCAAACAGCCCTCAGATGAGAGACGGTGCTTGCTTTGAGCCTGGAAGAAGCATTGCAGCTGGACAACAAAAACATTTTTCCTGCTTCTTTGGGCTATTGAAAAATCTGGAGGTTTGGGGCTTTGCTTTAACCCCTTTGTTCCCATGTGTTTGCCTTTCCCAGCCCCTCTTTGCTGCTGGCGGAAAGCTGG
Organism: Phaenicophaeus curvirostris; assembly: GCF_032191515.1. Lineage (NCBI taxonomy): Eukaryota > Metazoa > Chordata > Aves > Cuculiformes > Cuculidae > Phaenicophaeus > Phaenicophaeus curvirostris. The sequence goes on from NC_091411.1 coordinate 9,601,689, forward strand.
GAAGCGAGGACCCGCGTCTGGGCAGTGCCAGGCAGGATTGCTGATGCCATACATGATGCTGTTCCCCTGCACGGCGCTTTCTGTGTCTGAGCAGCACTTCCCTGTGTTGTCACGAAGCAGAAGACAGCATAATTAAATTGCCCTTTTCCCAGCAAAATGTTACGGTTTCCGTGCTGCTGCGGGCCTGGCTGTGGCCCCTTGCCAGTCGCACATGCCTTGCTGCTGATGGAAGGTGTGAAAAGCGCCGGGGAGGAGACCAGGATGGTGATTAGGGGGGTTTATATAGATATTTGTGATCCCACAGAAGGAGAGGCACCGTAGGCTGCGAGAGCTGGAGGTGGCAGTGATGCTGCAGAGGGTTCTTGGGTGCTCGTACCCGTAATTTCCATCCTTTAAGCAGCTTGAGAGCAGCAGAGGCTGCTCGAGGGCTCTAGGTGTGGATAATCAAGATATTCTTGTCTTTAAGCCTCTCAAGTGTTGCAGGTCTTAAAAAGGACCCTGGCTGTCAGGTCCACCCACTGTTGGATTGAAGGGGGCTTGGGCTATCAAGACACTTTTGGGACTGTTAGGGGGGCATTTTCAGGACATTGCTGGGGGCAGTGGGGCTGTCTGAACCACGGCTTCCCCCCTGCAGCAAGAAGAGGCTCAGGAAAAGATGCCAGTGGGAGTGTGGGATGGATGGGGGCAGCTTTGGCAGGTGCTGGCACCCTCTGGCAGCAGAGTAGGTGGCACAGAGTTGCTCCCGGTGGTGGGGACCCAGCCCAGGGTGGTGTCTCTGCAGCCCCTCGGGGAGCAACTGGACCCGTCACCTTGTCCCATTGCTGTCTGACTCTCTTGCCAGCCCTGATCTCCTTCTGGAATGACGTGATGGTCGCTCCTTGGTGCAGGATAGGATTGACTAAAGAAATATAATGACTGTAACAAGCTCATGGCAACCTCGTGTGAAGGCAGAATGTATTTATGCTGTTTGTCACCCTTCCTTGTCTCCTTTCTTCTCTCCTTTCCTCCTCCTCCAGCCTCTGCCACCCCAAGTTCTCAGATCCATCAGTGTTATTGCTTTGCCTTCAGCTATAACCCTGCTAGTTGACTTGCAAGAGCTGCCTCTCCCCGGCCATTGTCACCCTTTCGCTCCTTTCCCCTGAAATATTAACACCACAAATCACAAGCGACATCTGCTTGGCTGGAGCCCCCGTCGCTCGCGCACCGGCCAGGAGGAGGTGTCGGAAGAGGGATGGGACATGGGTTTCTGCATTGTGCTTCTCCTCAAGGGCCGTGTTTTGCTCCCAGGGCAGAGAGGAGAGGGTGAGCCCCTCTTTTAAAGATGGGGAAGTGGAAGGGCAGAGCATCAAGGCTGGGGCATCATGCGGGTTCCTTCTTGTCCCTCCTTGTGTCCCACCCTTGTGTCCCTGGACATGTGGTTTTCCTCTGCTCCATCCATCCACGACCAGGATGGCCATGATCTCTCTTTTTTTTGCAAACTCCATGGCTGCTGTGTGACCCTTGAATTGCGGAGCAAGGCTGGGAAGGAGTTGTGCCCCCTGGGAACATGTGTGCACCCCAACCTTTACCGTAGAATTGCTATAGAATCACTAGGTTGGAAAAGACCTTTGAGATCATCAAGCCCAACCAAAGAAGCCATGGGGAGACAGCAGAGGGGAACGGAGGCAGTGAAACTGCATTATTCCTCTTGTGTTTGGTAGATGACGAGGTTGCTCACATGACGATGAGCGAGGAACAGCAGATGTAAAGGAGATTATGGGCAGCTTTTTTTTGCACGTGTGTGTGCACGCACGCAGCCAGGCAAGGTTGCAGACTGCGCGGCATGTGTGAGCATCTTGCCTTCTCTGTACCGACTGCAGACAGAAACAAGTGGGAAAGCAGAAGAGAGAGGCAGGGATGGTGCTGGCCCATCCGCAGCAGGTCAGGGGGCAGCGCTGAGGGGCACGGCTCTTCTCTCTGGGGTCTGCAGCTGCCCAGGGGTGAGTTTTGCAGTGGGGGAAGGGGCAGTGCTGTAACGTGGGTCAATCTTCAGCAGTTGTTTAGCCCTGGTAGGGTCCCTTTGGGCCTCGTTTTCCCCTGGCAATGAAAGAAATGAATGGCTGTGGCTGACTGGAAGGGTCGCTGCTCGTGCTGAGTGCGTCCCCGTGCACTGAACCATCCCAAATTGCACCCTTCCATTGCAAACCACATCCCTGTTCCTCCCATCGCACCAGCAGCTTGCCAGAGCCCCACGCTTTCACTGGAGAGAGAGGTGGGAGAGCAGGAGCCGACTGATCTCTTTGGCTTTCACAGTGGAAGTAACGGCAGGGAAGAGGAGAGGTGGGACCTGGAGGCAGCAGCAGTGCTGTTCAGATTAAATACAGACATGGGCTTGCTTTTCTCTCGTGTTGTCCCAGTGATGCTTTTACAAGGTTTATTTGTGCGCGGAGACAGCTCTGCTCAAGCTGACCCCCAGGACAGGCTTTGGGAAGGGATGCCCCGGCGCAGGCAGAGCTGTCGGTGCGGGCACGTGGCGGTCGCTGCTGCCCGCGGGGCGGACGGCGCTACTGCCGGGGACGACCTTCCCTCTCCGCTGACCTTCATGCCCATCAGCATCAGCTTTGCTGCCTTTCGACATCTCGGGATGCCGGCGGTGGCAGCACATGGGGTGTGAGGCTGGGCTGCCGTTCCCGTGGGAGGCTGCTGGGGCGCAGGGGGCTCGGCCAGCTTGAGGGGTGGGTGCGCTTGGCTGTATAATTCAAGGACTTCAGCTCCTAACATGGTTAAAAGGGACACAGTGTGATCTGCTGGGAATATCATTAATGGTAACCTCTGCTGGTGGCGCAGCTCTTCATCTTCCCTAACACCCTCTCTGCCCACCCACCCACTCTCCCAGGAACAGGGCAAAATCACTGGAGGACAAGAAGGGGAAGAGGGGGCAGTGGTGGTGGTGGGTGATGCTGGAGCCACCTGCTAAGGAACAGCCATTTCCAGTTGCCTGTCCTTTAAGGAAATGCAGATGGAACTGATGTGGTTTGGTGTGGGGGTTTGGTGCTGGGTGCTGCTTGCCGCAGGGGAGGGTATAGAATCATAGAATCACCAGGTTGGAAAAGACCCATCGGATCATCAAGTCCAACCATTCCTATCAAATACTAAACCATGCCCCTCGCAATGACAGGGAGCAGTGCGCTGAGTCTGTGCACGGGGCAGGTTGTGGTGTTAACGTGAAGGTCTGTGGATGTGTGGGGTGGGGAGGACAGGGGTGACCAGCAGAAGCTGGTCCCTCTTCCCAAGCTGCTTCCCAGGGGCTCCCCTTTGGCTCAGCTCCAGCTCTCCAAAGTGCTCCCAGGAGATGTTGTGATGTTATTGACTGCAGAGAAAGCCACAGCCCCTGCGTGTTCACCAAGAGGACATTTTGGGGGACAACAGGATGATTTGCCTTCTTTAGCCTATTCCAGCTTGACTTTTAGCCACGGTGAGGGGAAAGGCTGGGCATCGCCTGGGAGGAGCACTACAGACATGCCTGTCCTGTTGGAGTGACTGGAAGCCCCTCAGCTGTCACCCAGTCATCACCAGAGGGCTTTTGGACCAGAACACCAGCAGCTGCTTGTCTGGAAGGACCCTGAAGCTGAAATGTGCTCCAGCCTCCCCTTGAGCCATCCCATTCCCATGGATGCCCAGGGAATATTAGCAGTGCCTTAAGGAAAAAGGGGACAAAGCAGCACCCCCGAGGTCTCCCCGGTGCTGCACTCACGTGTGAGGCATGTCCATGCCTTCCTGCACACTGCCTGAAATGACATCCCCCTTGTTTTGGAAACGGTATACCGAGCTGCTGAACTGATGGATACCTGAACTCGCCATCAGCTGGATTACAAATGGAAATAGCTCTGAGCCCATATGGGGTACCACCACGTCTGTGGAGGCATTTCTAGAGCTCCTAGTTCAACTCATCTGTGCTTTGCCATTGCAGTCTCTGCCCCTGCTCCATGTCACCCTGTGTTTCTGCCCTGCGTCCCGGCTGAGCCGAACTCCTGAGTGATGCTCCAAGAAACCTTCACCATTCCGTGGGGTTGTTCTGCTCTTGCGCCTACTCCAGGGCCCATCGACGGCCCTGGAAGCTGTTTTCGGATGTCTCTGTCTGAGAAAAGAATGTGTTGAAATACCACAGGAAACGCTGTTTTTCTGAGATATCTGCCTTCACCAGTTTTCTTGTTCTGGGCTTCAGCTCTCAGAAGTTCATTTTGCCCATGAACTGGCCAGAGTCTGAGTACGAAATGGGTGCAGGAGCACCAGCACCGTCCTGGGGTGCAGGAGGAAAACGTTTAGCTGCATTCTGATGGCTAAAACCTATGCATCGACTGCAGCCACCTCAGCTGCAGATTTGGTATCCCCAGATTTTGTCTACGGAGGACCTGGTGCATGCTGGAGCACCCCAGGGAATATGTGCTGTGGCTGTCCTGGTGAGCATGGCAGGCAGCTGTGGCCAGCTGTGGGTGCTCCAGGGAACCCCACGTTATTTGCTACAGCCAGGTCAGGGCTTCAGTTTGCAAAGGTCAATTTAGATGAGATATGAGGAAGAATTTCTTCAGTATGAGTGTGGGGAGGCAGTGGCACAAGTTCCCCAGAGAAGCTGTGGCTGCCTCATCCCTGGAGGTGTTCAAGGACAGGTTGGATGAGGCTTGGAGCCCCTGATCCAGTGGGAGGTGTCCCTGCCCATGGCATGGGCTGGAACCAGATGGGCTGTAAGGTCTTCTGACCGAAACTATTCTATGATTCTATGAAATCTGACTCTGATTGTGGGGTTTTTTTGCACGCTAGTGCTGGTATCCTGGAGCATCAGGACTGGCTGTGCTAATACAGGGGCAGCAGGGGAAGCAGCTCTGTGCTGCAGATCTCTGCCACGACCAGGGACCGTGCGGGTTCTTCGTGCCCCTGCCCAGCGACTTCCCAGGGTCACTGGGATGGAGGCAGCTCGATGTGCTCCCCGTCTTGCACAGGGCACCCCAAATGGCTCCGCATTTTCTTCTACTCAAGACAAACATACGCAATGTGCGCATGTACGTATAATAGATATTTATATGATGGATGCACAATGATGGATTTTATGGTGCCGGGGGAGTAGCTGGGCTCGCTGGATGACAGGGTGGTGGGGGAACGTAAACCCAGTCGCTCATGCGTCCTGGTGTGATGGTGCTGATGAGCTGCTTGGTGGACATGGGAGGTCTGTCTGGATGTTAAGGGTTTGTTGAAGGTGTGTACCCCATTGCTCTCTACTCCCCAGCTGCCTTCTGTGGGTTCCCCCTCTGGATGATGACGGATGGGGATTTCTGTGGTGACCTCCCCATTGCTCCCTCCCTCCCTTGTTGAAACAGCACCTTTCCCAAACCCGTGTTGTGGTAGAACCTACAGCTTCTTGCTGAGCAGCCAGAGAGAGGGACATGCAAGGGGCTGCTTCCTATAGAACCCCATACAGGGTGCCTCCTGTTGCACCCTGGCACTGCGATGCCACCTCTAGCCAGGGAGCTGCAGTGGAACAGGAGCGGATGGGTTCCCATCTATGCCTGGTGTTGGGCAGGGACTTCTCTCTGCTGCTTTTGGCCTCGCCACCTCTGTTAGCTGCTGGCAGTGTGGTTTGCAAACAGGACTACGTCAGCTTCAGTGCCGCTCGGGGAGGTCACAAGGCGAGACAAGCAGGGAGCAGCGGCAGCGACCGCTGTGCCCTCCGCCCCGCTCGCCTGCCTGTTGCTGCACTGAGTACCTGGCGAGGGGAACAAGGCCTCCTCCTTCAACAAGGAGGGAAAAATAATAATCTCCAAGCCAAGAAACTCAGAGCTGCTGGGAGCGTATTTATCGCGGTAAAGAAAAAGGCTCTGTTCCCTGCCTCTCCGCAGCGGCTGTTTATCACACACACAAGGGTATGGAGAAAATGTTCCATTTGTTGGGTACAGCCGTCAACCCACACAGCGTATAAATTAAGGGCTTTTACATGCGGAGTTCCCAAAATAAAACACACACACACACACAAAAGAGAGAGGAGTTTTGTATCAGCCCCGGCGCGCTGCCTCTCCCTGGCTGTCCCTGCATCCCGGCCGCCGCTGGCTCCCGTTCAGGAATTCCACATTATCTCTGACCGTTTCCAGCTTCCTCAGCAGGGAACAGCTCTGCTTCTGTCTTCCTGCAGCCACATCTGGAAAGTGTTAGGCCAGGGTGTCAGCCATCAGAGCCGGGCGGTTGGCATGCGTTCCCCCTGCTACGCTTGCCCCCACCGCCCTGCATGCCTGCTCGGGCTTTAGAGCTTCCTTGGGGGGCGGCAGGGCTGAGTTTTATCTGCTCCCCCTTTTTGGGGAGGTTTGGGGGAGCTTTTATAGCTACCAAGGGGATGGCAGGCAGAGGTGGCTCTGGAGAACCCCATGGGTTGATCTCCACAGGCAGGGATGCTCTGCTGTGATACTCAGCTCTGCTGGAGAGAGAGATGTAGTGTAAATCCTCCTCTTTGCATGCTTTATGGGGACTTCGCTAGCTCAGGGGAGCTTTCAGCTCCTGACCCTGTTTCTGGGCTGGCAAAACCTGCATTCCTGGGTTGCAACGCGGTAGGATTATAGTATCGCTTATCACTGTCTACAGTTACCTGAAAGGAGGTTGTAGTGAGGTGCGTGCTGGTCTCTTCTCCCAAGTGACAGGTGATAGGACAAGAGGGAATGGCCTCAAGTTGTGCCAGGGGAGGTTCGGATTGGACATTAGGAAAAATTTCTTCACTGAAAGGGTTCTCAAGCACTGGAATGGCTGCCCAGGGAGGTGGAAGAGTCCCCATCCCTGGAGGTGTTTAAAAGATGGGTAGATGAGGTGCTTAGGGATGTGGTTTGATAGTAGGCAGGTACAGTTGGACTTGATGATCTCAAAGGACTTTTCCAACCTAGTGGTTCTATGATTCCAACTGCTGGGGGTTAAAGAAGGGAGCTCTGGGGTCTGAAACTTGTGTGATTCCCTGATGCTGCTGTGGGATGTTCTGAGAGGTGCTCCATGTGCTGAGAGCCATGGTTGTCTGTACTGGCTGTGGGTTTATCTCACTGGGATTTCTTCATACGTAACGGGGAACCTGGGGCATGAAGGTGTCTGGCTGTCAGCATCTCAGTCCCTCTGAAGAAATCCCCACTAAGTTCAGGGGGCACACAGAGATGCTCAGCGGGACAGTTGCAGTAGGGGAGATGAAAAGAGCTCCCTGCAGCTTCCCAGTATTTCTGGGCTCCCTCTCTGGTGCAGTGTGTCCCTTGGGGTACCTGGTGCCTCACTGCAGGTGTGATGGTGGCAGGGCAGAGGGAAAGAGCTTTGCAGAAAGCAGATGGTTTGGGACTGATGTGCCCTTCAGAACAAAGGACGTGGAGAAAGCTGGTGGCTTGTTTTTCAAAAGAAGGTAATGACAGTGACCTGGAAGCTGGCTTGTGTGCCTTAATGAGCGACGTGTGCGATGCACATGAGGGTCTTTAGCAGGGTGGGGTGGTGGAAGTGGTTAAATGTGCCCTAACTTGTATCAGCTGGCATCAGAGAGGCTTTCCTGCAGCTGACTTTTGGCTTTTTTCTTTTTCTTTTTTTTTTTTTTTGCTCTTGCATTTAAACTAGCAGCCCTAGCGTTAACAGGATTTTAAAATTAAAGAGAGGAAAAAAAGAGAAGAAAAAGAAAACAGGCCTTGGTTTTATAGACCCTACAGATGCATCCGGCACCAAACTGATCCCAGATGCAGCTCCACTGTCAATAGTGTTACACGAGGGATCAATCCCCTTCATTGTTTTATGTGGCCTCTACAGCATCATCAGCTAATTAAAGCTAATGGGTCCCAGAGCAGCACTGACAGCATCTGATCCTATCAGCCTGCGCAGTGCAGCCGTTTGAGCTTGATGGGCCACTCTGGAGCTGGATCCTGCAGTCCAGACCCTGGAAAGGCTGTATTGACTGGGGGGGATCAGGCTACAGATCAATGGGAGTTGTTGTTAAACAAACATTGCCAGATTAATGTCAGCTCCAGGGGGAGGAGGTCGATGGCTGCTAATTCGAAAGGGGTGGGAGGGGAGGAAGGGGACGTGGTGACAGCAGTGAGGAGGGATGGACGGGGGAGAGGCCAGGCTGTTAAAAGGCTCCCTGTGTCTGTGACAGCGTCTGAGTGTTTCCCGATCTTGGATTTATCGTCACTCTGGGTGGGAGGCTGTGCTGGAGAGGAGCCTGGAGGCATCCTCAGGGGCGTTTGAAGTGCCTAAATCCCTTTGCTTTGTGCCTCCAGGGAGGCAAGGTGGCTTTGGGACGTCCCCAGAGGTGGTAGGGACCCTCATGCCCTTTCTACGTGCTGACCTTGCTTGAGCATCTCCCCCATTGTGGCAGAGCACTAATCTCCAGTTCTTGCTCTCCCTTTTCCCCTTGTCTGTCGGCTGGGACTCAGGGGTACGTTGGGGATGCGTGTTGAGGTTTCCATTCCCACAGTCCAACCAAACTGGGCTGCAGCTAGTCTGTTTTGGACTCTCTTCTGTTTTTTTCCTTCTTTCTCGCCCCCAATTTCTGTGTTGCCAGGGTTGGTGCGATGGGTTGGCAAACCCATTGCTTTATCCCCTGCCACCACGAGCAGGCAGGAAAGAAAACTCTCTTTCCAAGAGTGTTTTAAAGTCTCTCCCACTATTACTCTGGGATGAGCTATCACAGCAGATGGCTCTTACTTTGGTAAGCACATTGCTCGGCAGGTGAACGGCCCTTTCCCTGTCCCCTCCGCAAAGTGAATTGAGCTGCCGCGTGCTGCACGGCTGGCTCTGTGCTCCCAGTGTTGGGGAGTGCATGGCCCCCAAAACACTGAGCAGGAAACCTATGTCAGAAGCAGCAGTGGGACCCTGGAGTCCCAGCTCTTCTGCTGCATGAGGCTCGTAACCCACTTGGCAAGCTGATGGACAAATATAGCCTGAATGAGCAACTCAGCCCCATTAGTTTAAATGGGAAACTTGGGCTCTGCCCAGAGACTTGCTGAGAGTCAAATGCCCTAAAATTAACATTTTACCTTCCTGTTCCACTGAGGTAGAATCTGTCTGGGGGAACCGTCAGGGTTCTGCAACTTGTTGGTATCTCTCTGGCTCCCTTTGCAGCTCCAACCCCAGCCAGCAGCACTGGGAGGCAACGTCCAGCCTGGTGAAAGGGAGAACCAGGGGAGAGGGCAGGCTCCCAGCACATCCCTGCCCCATAAAACAAGTTGATAATTAAATCCTGCAGCTTTTATATGAATTCCAGGGCATTTGCCTTGGGCTGGAGCCATCTGCGGCGTGCACCCTACCCTCCCTCACCTCTCCCTTTGGCTCTCTGCAGCTTTATTTTTTCTTGCTTTGGCGTTGGGTGAATGTGTGGGGAGCCAAGAGCCACAGTGGTTCATTCAGGGGTGCATCCTCACTCCGTGCAGCTCCTTGCTGGTCTCTAGGGCTTCATACAGCACCAGCATCACCATCCAGCCCCTGTCTGGGCTGCTTTCCCATTGTGCAGAACCTGCACGTACCTGGCTGGCTCTGCACCTCCTTGGCCACTGCTGGCCCAGGCTTATTGGCAGGAAATACTAGCCAGCTGTGCCAACCTGTGTGCCCACTCCAGTGAGGCACTTCTCTCCTGGAGCCGTGTGGGATGAGGCTGTGAGATGCCCCCTCACTGGGGTTGCAGGCTCACAAATAACTGCTGGGTAAACCAGTGCTATTCATGCCTCTTTCTGGCGTCCCTTTCCTAATTCTTACAAATTTGGGGCTGTGTTAGGGTGCAGAGTTCACCCTAAATGTAATCCACAGGTGCTCCTGTAGATCCTGGGACTGTGTTGGCTGCACCTCTGCTTGTGTGTCTTGCTGCTCCATCTTCCTCCTTGTCTTCTTCCACAAGTTGCACAGGAACGCAGTGCTGGTCCGCCCTGATCTGCATCTCCTTGATGAGTCTGGAGATGAAACGGATTCCCCAAGCTTTGTGCTGTGTTCTCTCGGTGTCCCTCTCATCTCCTGCATAGCTCTGGGATCTGGGACCTGGGGATGTGTTTCCAAAGGCAAAAAGTCCAATGTACTGGTGGGTTGTAGACATTTCTTTAAGCCTCTGAGCAAGTGGAGGATGTTTTAGAGTTGGGAGTCTTTTTTTCCAAGGAGCTTTGCCCAGGGGCTGGGGAGGACACCAAGAATCTCTGGGTTTGGTGCAAAGCACAAAGGAGACGGTGTTGTCCAGGTCTTTTATTCCACGCCTGCAGAAGCTGGGCTGGGAAGGGTTTGTCCCTCGGGACTGGTCCTTAGCTTTGGACTTGGCATTCCCTTCTGTCTCTCAAAGACTTTACTGAGAGGAAAACCCTGAGGAAAGCTCCCTCCCACCACTGCTTTTTCATCCATCACGCTCTGCATCTTCTTGTTCTGATATCTCTTAACCAGGCTGTTCTCATTGAGATTAGTGGGAAGATTTGAGAAGTTATTTGAATGCCAGGCTCAAAGGAGGCGGTGGAAATGCTCCCGGAGCTGTGTTACCAGCTGACATCTGGGTGCTCAGCAGAGCTCTGGTGTCAGCGCAGCTGAAAGCAGAGGAGGTGGGAAGCCCCAGACACCTGCAATTTGGTTAATAAAGATTTATTTGGAGGTGACAAAGACTCTTCTGGATAAAGCCGAGTTAGCAGAAGGAGGATTGTGAGGGAGTGACAGGGTGTGCTTGTTTCGAGGGTTTACCATGGGGATGTTGAAATGAGCAGCTGATGAACCAAAGGATGTCGAAATCAGCATTCATTTCCCGATTTGGTCTGTGTGACGTCAGGGAACACAGGCAAACGTCCCCCCTCAGCGAGAGAGTACCTGATATGAGGCACCCTGGTCCTGCGGGGACTGCAGTAATCCAGCTGGGGCTGGGGTCCCCTCATCTCATGGGTAAGATGTGATGGGAGGGGTTAGGATCTGGGGAGGATTCAGCTACCTCGTGGTTGGGGTCAGTTATGGATGATAAAAAGGCTAAAGTTTAATTGTTCTCTTAAAAAGAAGTGAAGGGAGGGAGGTGGCCTGGGGTGGGCGGGTGATGGGTGCTGTCACCTCGCTGTGTCTCCAGGCTCTGGTGGATGATCTCATGGTGCTTGGAGCAGGGGTAGGGTAGATGCCCCAGGCAATAACTCCATCCACCCCAACAAAGGTAGCCTGCTCTTCCTGGGGAAATAGAAATCGCTTGGTTTCTCCTTTGGTCCCTCTGTGTGTGATTTGGGGAGAGGAACCTTTCTGTGTTGGGATATTTGGGGTCTTTATGTAAGATTGACATCCAGCTGGGCTTGACAGGGCTTTGGGACTGCCATGTGCTGTAGGCAGCAGGGGTGAGATGATCTTCTTGGGGGCTGCCAGACCCTCCCGGTGCAGGGTCAGCTCACCCTTGGTCAGTCCTGGTGCTCAGCTCTGCCACCTCTCTTTCTCCTTCCTCTAAGCAAGCTGACATCTAACCACGATCCCCATCATTGCGATTAAAGCCCGCTGTAGACAAGATGTGGTGCAGATTGCTGCCGGGCTGCGGGAGGTGCTGCCTTTAACCAGGATGATCTAGGGGCTGGCGACCACGATATCCATCCCTGTCCCAAAGCTGCTGCTGCTTCTGCTGGGCCCTGTATTGAAAACAATTGCTGGCGGTGCCTCCAGCTGCAGCGAGTGAGGGGACTGAGCCGATGACTCAGTGTCTTCTGGCTTCAGAGGAAGCGGCTGCTGGAGATGCTGGTGTACGTGGGCAGCAAGGCAACGCTTGGCTTTGCCTGCCAAGCTTGGCCACATCCTGCAGTGGCTCAACCCCACACCACGCCGGGATACGGCAGAACGTGGGAGTCAAAACCACTTGGTTCCTTGCAAGGCAACACAGTCCCAACAGCTGGTCTGTGAGCGTGTCGGGGTGCTGGGGCTGGTGTGCTGTTCCTGAGCAGCTCTAGCTTGGGCTGGACACAAGCATTGAGAGTTTTTGGTCTTGGTTTTGCTTGTATGGGGAAGAGACCTTCCCTAGCTAGTTTTCAGGCACCAACGTTATTGAGCTGAAGGCTTGATGTGAGCCCTCCTAGATGTTCCTGGCTCTGTGGGTCTTTGCACTTTGTGCTGCTGTGAAGGAAGGAATTGCTGCTGCCCCCACTGCCACTTGCTTATCTTCATTGTGGCTGCACATGGAAATGGGTTCAGTGAAATCAGACCTCAGGAAACACCCAGACTTGGCATTGGAAGAGGTTTTACCCCCAAGGAGCGAAGCCACCAGGCCATGAGTGAACAAGCACAGAGGGGCTGTTGAGCTGCTCTGTTGTCCTCTCGCCTCCTGTGAGGATGGGGTGGCAGTGGCAGAGCTGGCAGCAGCAGAGGGTGGGGAGGGAGCTTGCAACCTGAGAGATTAATAATAGAAACGCGAGCATCCGTTTTAGATTAGCGAGAGAAAGCTCAGTACCCATCTCGCCCAGCATGTAACTTTAATGCCGAGATAATGAGCAATGATATTTATTTGTAAAAGATCTGGAGATATCGCTGCCCAGGGAGCAGCCAGGAGCTGTCAGGGCCTGCTCCATCGCAGCGGCGGCTGCTCCGAACAGTAACCCAAGCCCTCTCCTCCAACCGGTTCACTTTTCACGCTCCAGCTCCGTTAACCAAGCAGGGCACGTGGTCCAGCTCAGAGCCCTGGCTAAGATTTGCTCAAGCTGCTCGTGATTTGGGCCGTTGCAGTGAGATGTCTTGTCTTGCAGGATGGGATAGAAGCATCTCCCAGCACCTGCGAGGTGAGCTTGCCTCCTCCCAGCTGGGTCCAAGACGGTGTTTAAAGCAATGACAGCTTCTGGTCTGGGGAAGCAGTTGGGTCGCCTGGGCATCTGGGCTCCTTCAGACCCCTGGATTTGGGGACAGGGCTGCTCCTGCTCCCCTTTCCCTGCTTGGGTTGGTCAGAGAGGGCTGAAGGATGCCCACACTGCCTTGCCCAGCCTTGTGTTGTGTAACTGGACAGGAGGCAGGCTTAGGCTGTATTTGGCAGCTGGGTGTCCCTTCCTCATTAAGCTATCCCTTGGGTAATTACTGGGTTAAGGCTTGATGAGATAATGCTTCATTATTTTTGTGCTATTGGGGGATTAGGAGCAGTGGGATTTCTCAAAGGCTTTATCTCTGCTAAGGTCCTTGGGCTGCGAGGCACGTTTGCAGGCGGGTAAGAGGACCTGGGCTTTGCCAGCCCTCTGCCACCGCTTGCCTTCCCACGGGAGTAGGTGCCGGAGGGGCAGTGGGTGCAGGTGCAGCAGCTCGGGGTGAGTGGAACCCTGCATGGGGGGCTTCTCGTGCCTGCTCCTGGCAGAGGCTGTGCCGCGATGCCGCGAGGGATCTCCTTCAAACGCTGTTGCAGCCCCATTCATCACCGCGTTGCAGCGGGCTGCGTGCCAGCGGGAGGGAGGAGGTGACACAAATAAACAGGGAGGTGGGTGGTGTGCGCCGAGGCAGGGAGCGGAGGGCGTCCCGGGGGGGCTTCTCCTGTGATTTATGGCTGAGACGACACGGAGCTATCAGCGCAGCCTTTGGAAGCTGTTTACTAACAGTGTCATCTCCTGCCTGTTACGCCGGCGTAGGCTGCTCGTGGGGGTTGCGAAGGGAATACATCCCCTGTGCATCGCTCCTGTGCCGCATCCAGCTCCCAGGCTGCTCGCACCCTTCCCTGGAGCCCAGCCAGGGTCAGCCTCAAGGGTGCTGATCAGATCAGCATTCAGCCCTCTTTGAGAGGCCCGGAGATGCTCTTATGAAGGGGTTTGGGTTGCTGGAAGCAGGAATAGAGTAAAACGTCCTCAATGAAACAGCCCTGGCTTGGCGGGGGCTCCCCTCCTCCCTGCTCCCCTGGCGCAGCCAGCCCTCCAGCTAGAGGGATGAAGCTGGCATCGGAGCGGGGAAGCAGGCAGGCTGGACACAGGCCAAGCTGCGCACTTGATCCAAACACAGCTGGAGCTGATCTGATGAAGTGAGAGGTTAAGAAGAGAGCATCTGTTATCTAAAGGGGACACGCAGTGGGAAACTGTAAGCTCTTTATTCCCCCCACCCCACCCCCTCTGTTCAGTGCATCATCCCTGACTTTATTTCTTTGATTTATTAAGGAAGCCTGCGCTTCCGGGGCTGTAATTAAGTGCCACTGTGTGAGCTTTTGATAGTGAGTGAATGATATAATGGCTTGCACATTCGCCGTCTGCTCAAGTGCTTTAGGATCTAGATAACGTGAGGAGGGATGTTTCTTGCCCAGCAGGGAACCGCAGCAGTGCTGGGGCTGAGGCACAGCAGGGTTTAGCAGAGCGCAGCCGAGTCCACCGGAGGAAGCAGGGAAGGATGCAGGAGCTGCTCAGCGCTGCAGTAGAAGTGTGATTCGGGAGGGTATCCATGACCCAGGCTGCATCTCAGCTGAGAAGGGAGTTCACATCCTCTTGCAGAAGACCATCGCAGCATCTCTGCAGGCTGCTGGGTGTCAGCCCTCCCAGATGCTCTTGTTCCATCCCAGCCTTCCATGGTGCTGGAGATGGAGAGGGGACCACAGCCTCTCAGCCGAAGTTTCTGGCTGTACCATGTTGCCATCCCTGCCCCAGGGTGTTTTTAGGGTAGAGAGGGCTCGAGCATCCGTGCCTCGAAGAACACTCGGTGTCAGGAGCGGGCAGCATCCCACCTGACGTGCAGGTTTCCCTCTGCTGCCAGAGGAGTTTGCTGGCACCGTGCTGGTACGGAGCCAGCCAGGGGTTGGGCAGTGCTGGCCGGCAGCATCTCCTGCTGCCTCCGCCGGCTGCTGGAAAGCGGCCAGTGCTCACAGCAGCCACGCGCAGCTGGAGGTGCCACGAGGATTTTGCTGGAGCTGTGTCACCCCGTGCACCCTCCTCGCACGCCACCTCCCTCCCTGCAAGGTGCTGCCCTGCATCTCCCCGCTCGAGCGAAGGCTACCAGGGAGGCATTTCTAGGTGGACATGCGGAGTGTTATTGTGATGCTGTGCTACCTGACACTGGGGTCTCTGGTGCTGCTGTCAGTCTTGTCCCTGTTCCCGCGTTGTCCCAGGCCGCACTGGGACCTGGTGGTGACTGCTGATATCTTTGTCTTTCCCCCAGCGCTCGGTTCTACCCTTGGTTCCTGCGGTGGCTGCTGAGCCTCCCTCTGTGCTCAGCAGCCCTGCTCAGGCATCCCACTCACCCACGTTTGGTTTTAAGGACAATTTTTAATATATAAACAGGACTATTTTAGTGGCTTGGCCAATGGCCACGGAAGGAGGATGATCAGGGGCTGGAGCAGTGTTTTGCCTGTGCGCACATATATATTTTTTTTTGCTGCTGGCTGTGGGGGTGTCAGGAGAAGGAGGAAGGGGTGGAAAAAAAAACCCCTACTTGTAAAAATAAAAAGTGACAGAGATTATTTGCTGCTTAATGAACTAAAATGTCCAAACTCCCTCCGAGCGGCCACTTTGTTTATAAACTACAGAAAGGGCTTTATTTTAATGGGCAGTAAATCTCATTCATCCTCAGCCCTGGCTGACAGGAGCGTGCGGGATGAATAGGCAAGTGCTGAACGCAGACTCCTTGCTCCTACGCTCCCTCTGGCCAGCTCCGCTGGGGATTTTTTATCCCTTCTTGTCCACATTTGCTGTTTTCTTTTCTTCTTTTTCCCAATCCTCTCTGCCATGCCAATAACAGGGTTATCTGGCCAGGAAGAAAGGAGGAATCTGTGCCTGTGCCTTGGCATGTCGCATCCTCTTGGTTTTGTTTATTCACTTGAAAAATGCACCCCCCCCCCCACTTCTGTCTCTGGGTGGCAGCTGGAGAGTGGCCTGAGATAATCACAGCCTTATTTTTTATTTATTCCTCGTAAATAAAGCCTTCTCTAGCCTGCAGGCAGATTTTTTCCGGTCGCCCCCATCCTGCTCCTGTGCTCCTTGCTCTGCAAACGGGGCCTGAGAGTGGTGGTAGTGGGAGCAGAACCCTGATGCTACAGGCAGATCCCCTGGGGATCCCTCTCGGAGAGGGTGCGGTGTCTCCCATTCAGGGACAGTCCCTCCAAGCCTGACAGGCAGGACCAGCAGTTGCAGGTGCAGAATACCTACCGATATTTGGTCTCGGGTGGAAAATAAATATACGATCTGAGCATTCATGGAAGGGAGAGCATCTGAGCTGGTGGTGAGATGCCTGGGACAGGTTTGGCTGCTTTGGGTTGAAAGGGATGATGACAAATTGTTCTGAGCTAAAAACAGGTTTGGGAGCTGGTGAGGCACGGCTGTGAGTGGGCAAGCACGTTGCTGAGATTTGAGCTGAGAGCTCCCGAGCTGCTGGGAAGCGATGGGAGCTGGTCCCACCTTGGGAGAAGGACCATGGGCAGGTCAGGTGGGGACGTCGACGTGCTTGAGTTTCACCTGGGAAGCCTCAAAAACTTCTGACCGTAACTCGGAGGGCTCTGTACTCCTAAAGCAAGAAAGAAGAGTGTAAATTATCTCTTCCAGTTTGAGTTTAATATCCATAATCTGCCATTAATCAAAATGGGACTGTGAGATCCTTAGTTAGGCCTAATCAGTGCATAATGGATTATCTACAGGAACTAATAAAAGGTAATTATCTATGCTTTGCAAGTTCCAATTACTGCGCTTATATGATCAATTAATTCTTTTAACAGTTTCCCAGGTGCAATTTGTGTGACAACATTACGGTGACTGCAGGCAGAGGCTCAGCATCCCCAGGTGCTTCACTGGGAAAGAGCCACCTCAGTGCAAGGAGCTGCTGGGCAGCCAGGAGCTGGCGTTTGCAGGCTTTCAGCCCTGCTTTGGTGGTCCTGTCTCAAGCAAAAACGCTTCAGCTTTTGCTGTTTCCCTCCCCAAAGCAGGAGTCGGAGTGCGGGGTCAGCAGCCGCTTGGCCTCGTCCATCGCTGCACATCCCGGGGACGTTGCCCCCTGTCTCAGCATCACCTCGGGGAGCCTCGCTGCTCCCTTCCCATGCCCCGGTCTGGCCAGGACAGCAAGCAAAGGCAGCTGGTTCCAGTCATCATCTTCTTCTGCCTGTCCTCACATCCCTCTCACTGGCTTGTGGAGTCATAGGAGGGTCTTAAAGGAGGAGGAAATATTCCAGCAATGTCTGTGCAGTTTTAGGGATGGCTTAAAATTACAATAAATTTGAGACACTTTACATGTCCACTTGGGGCCCAGCATTGTGATGGTAATTTGAAGCAGATTGAGGCAACACTAGTGGCAAGTGGCAGATCTTAAGTGGGGATGGAGGAGGAGAGGTGGGGGACAGTGAAGGAAGACACCATTTCTGCAATGCTGTTCAGAGCTATGGAGCCAGGTCCTCCCAAGCTGACCCTGGACATCTCTTTGCAGTAGTGCAACCCTGACTAGTGACTCATCCTGTTGTTCTTCCTTCTCTTTTAGGGGAGTTTTTTAACCTTCCTGAGCTCAGTAATCCAGGGTCATCTTCTGGTGTTCCCAAGACTGTGTTGTGTCAGAGTATGGTTTGGATGCAGCTGCTTGCATGGACCTGGGGTCCTAGAGCCAGGTCCTGGCTCTGAGGTGACCTTTCTGAGACATGGGATGTGCCACCTCTTACCTACCCACAGGGTCTGGATGGTGAATCAACCCCTCCTTACAAGGGCAAGTCCACGGCCCTTGGGAGCCCAGGCTCAAGTGTGTTCAGGGATGGTATTTAACAAGTTAAATTAAGGTCTCTCAAGCTCTTCCTTGATGTGGTGAGGTTGTACAGAGGTTTGGTAAGGGGAACTCAGTCCTTGCTGGTGCCCTGCCTGCGAGAACTGTGGGGTTACAGCCCAGCACTGTGTACAAGCCACCAGCTCCAGGGACGAAGCACTCACTCACCATCCTTGCTGTTACCTGACTTTTTCTTGATGCAAAAAGGTGAAAACAAAGTATAAGGAGGACTAGGACTGGTGTGAGGGGATGGCTTCCTCCTGGGAGACCCTGGGGCTTTGAAAACATCTCTGAGCCAGAAGCATTTGGCTTCCACCCAGACCAGACGCCCAGAAAGGACCACTTGGTGCAGTTAAGTTTGATTTCAGCCTTTGCAGAGGGGTTTGTGTTACTGCAAAGGAGCAGAAACAAAAATTTGTTTCAATACAAAACTTATTTTTTTAAAAAACTATTGACATGGGATGCTTTGAGAATTTCCATTGTTATTTTTCCCCCTTCCCCTTAAAGATGAAATTAATTCATCTGTTTAAGCCCTTTTTCTGGGAACAGTCTTGGTTTTGTAGGCGTTTTTGGTTAACAAGGGAAAAAGGAAACCCACAAAAAAACCCCAACAAAAACAAGCCCCCAAGCCTTTCTGCTTAAAAAAGAACCCCTCCCAGCTCTCCCAGTGACCACGATACAACTACTGCTTTGTTCTCAGTGTGGTTGATGTTGTTCCCAGCTTGCTCCAAGCTGCTCCACCAGCCTGGGACTGTTCTGAACGTGGCCAGAGGGGAATGGCTGTTTCCTCTGCTCTGCTCTTGCAGGGCTTCTGGGACACAGTGGCATTGGTGGGGCGAGAAGGGTGTTTGCTGGAGGAGGGCGTCTCGGTGAAGCTCCTCTGTGTGGTGGCCACAGCTGCCTGGCTTCATGCGAGTGCCCCATGTCAGTAGGTTGGGGCATGCCTGCAGCTCTGCGGAGTCGAGGGACAGGGAGGTGGATGCAGGTAGTGAGGCTTCCCATCTCCATCACCTGCAGGGGAAACTGAGGCACGCAGGTGACTGAAATATCAGACCTGAAGTCACAAAAGAGTGCTAGGACAGGAACCAGCTCAAAGTGCAGTGCAGATGCCCCAGCACAGCCCCTTTCTCTTCCCCTTCACTGCGTGCCAGCCCCTGGCAGGACTGTCCTTAGCCCTTTGCCATCCTCCTGTGCTGATTGTGGAATCATAGAATGGTTTGTGTCGGAAGGGACTTTAAAGCCCATCCAGTTCCAGCCCCCAGCTGTGGGCAGGGACACCTCCCACTGGATCAGAGGGCTCAAAACCCCATCGAACCTGGCCTTGAACCCTTCCAGGGATCCCCAGCAGCGTGTGCTCCTCTGCACCTGACTGCTGCCGCTCTGCTGCTGGCCTCATCCACCACTTCCTTCAGTTTTGTATCCCAAGTCTTGGCTGCTGTGTCCGCAAGGAAGATGCATTCTTCATGCTGCTGAGAGATGCTGCTACATGCAGCCCTCGCAGTGCCTGACCGCAGCACACAGCCACTTCCAGGGCTGCTTTTTTGTCATCTTCTTTTCTTTCTTTTGTTTCTCTTTCTCCTTTTTCGGGTTTTTTTTTTTTTTGCTTTCCCCAGGCAAGCCACTACAGGCTCCTCCAAACATTCTCCTGAAGATTATTCTCCCACTTGTCTGCAACATGTTTGCGATGCTGAAACTCCCATTGCCCCATCCCAGCCTCCTGCGCCTACTTTCTTTTCTTGGCTCAGCTTCTGGATTGTAGGGACCGAGTCTGGGCATGCCAGTTCCCATTCAGTCCATTTTCATACCTTTGATTCCACCTTTCCCCCGACAGCCCGCATCCCGGAGGCTGTGCAGACGTGACTCACTGCCTCGCGGATGTGTCAGCGCAGAGCACGGCTGAGAGGTTTGCCGGATAGTGGTGGGTTTCAGAGCTTGACACCCACCCACTGTCTGCCTCCGGCTGATTTATGCCTTACTGGGACAACTCGTCTTGCACTAAGTTCCAAAATCATCTTGATGGCGAGATAACAGGGTCTGGTGAGTGATGCTGGCCAGGGAGCTCAGGTTCTCAGCATTCCCCATGGGTTCCTTGGTGCAGGAGGGCAGGGATGCTGTGCCCCAGCACATCTCTGTCCTGTGGAGCTATTCAGTGTCGAGTAGTTGGTTGTGTGCGTAGAGTTGTGTGCATTTGTGTGATCAGACAGTGGTCAGTGTTAAATAATGTAATACTTCAGGTTGCACTAATCACCAATCTTGTTTGATAAAAAAACCCAGTCAACCCTGTTTGATAGGTGTTTCAAAGTGTGGACTTGTGGGGTCGATGGAAAGCTGTTGGCTGCAGTGGTTGTAGAATAAAACCAACACAGAGCACATTTAAAACTACCACTCCTGGTGACGTAGAATTGCTGCTAAATAGCTGCTTGGCAGCAGGAAAAGGCCAATAACTGTTTGTCCGGATAATGATGTGTGTGGTTTGGCAGAGCCTGGCTTAGCAAGGGTCAAATGCACATAGACACATGGTTAGAGACCATCTTTGCATTTGTTTGCTTGCTTTGTTTTAGTTTGAAACTCAAACCTCTTCCCTGTGGTTAGATCTTCCCAGCTAAGCAAGTTTTAGCATAGAGAAGTTGCTTAAGGAAGAGAAAGGATGCTGGACGTGGTGTAAAGTGAGAGCAACCGCTGTTACCACAAACGCTTCCCGACCTCTGTTAACAAAACCATCAGCACTCTTTGCTCACTTCTCTCTGTTCGGCTCCTTTTCCAGTGCTGTTATTTTCTAAGCCAACATTGCAGATTTTATTATTACTGTTTATTATTTAGTAGCGCCAGAGATGTACACAGTGCTTTACAAACTCAGGGGAAGAAAAGGTCCCTCCTCAAAGGATTTTTTTATTATAATTGAGATGATGGAGTAGAAGTAATTAAGGCTGAGAGGGGGCAGGCAGTGCTGCAGACCGATGTCAGAGCAGCAAGGGAAAAGGACCAGCTTGGAGCAAGGTCCTCATGATCTTTCAGCTTGGACTAGGCATGCTGATTTTCAGCAAGGTAGGTGATTGGAGAAGCATCGGCTCTGTCACACCGGGTTAAGCCATCGCTCCCTTTTCTGACAACAGTGAGATCACAGGGCTTCAAAAAGGAAAGGGAATAACAATCAAGGACTTGTGCCACCTGGTAACGCACTGACCCAATTGTGCAGTGCTGTGTAAGGGACAGAAATTCCTTCCTGACCCTTGTACTCATCAGCCCATGCCCTGAAGCATGAGATTTGATTTTCTTTATCTGGCTTTCCATAATTGCAGATGTCGTGTTTGGTACTCCTTGTATTCCACCTCTCGGAAACAGCGTCTGCTGCATTTAGCTCAATGGACCTTCTCCTCTGGGAGTTTGATCCTGACTCTCTTGTGGGAAATGCCTGGAAAGAGGGAAGGAGACTGGTCCCATCATCCTCCCCAGCACTTGAGGGTTTTCTCCTGGTACGTGATGGTTGCTGGTTGCTCGGCTGGGGAGGGCAGGTGTCCCCCCACATCACAGTACGTTCTCCCCGTTGCCATGGACAGCCTTTGTTGCAACCTGCCTGAAATATTTGGAGTTTAATTTGTACGTAGCTATTTGTGAGAGTCACTTGGGAGTTAGGAGTTATTGTTGCTCTCTCTGTTTGCTGGACCCCAAGGAGCGCAGTGTGCCAAGGCCAGGACTAAGTCCTGCTGTTGGTTTTTCTTTCGATAAGAAGCCCCTTGAGGATGCACGAGCAGCTCAAAGGTTGAAGGAGGTCCATGATATGTGAGCAGAAGGTGCTTTTTGTGCTCTGTTGAGGTAACCTTTCCCTCAAGCATGGCTGAGGCTGTGCGGGCAGCGATTGCTGGCACAGGGTCTGCTGGGCAGGGGGGTCAGTTTGGCCAGGGAGGTCCCTGTGACCCTCAGGGTGTTAGTTTTGGTTTGCCAACCCTGTATATGTGAGTTGGAGGAGGGGTGCTCTCTGGTGCTAGCAGGCAAGCCTGCCCTCCTCTCAGATTTCCCCCCCAAACCGAGCAGGCTGTGTTGGGGTGCAGCCTTCTCTCCAAACCGTGATGGGAAGCAGTTTGTTTTGGTGTAAGAATAGTGAGTGGAAAGTCCATTTTTTCCCCTGAGGTCTCTACTGCCGGCAGCAAACGTCACTCAGCCCTTCTAGCTACCAGACCATCTGCCTTTCTGCTCCAGCCGTTTTGAGTTGAGAAAGGAACACGAGGGCTGCAGAAGTCAACACAGCCCTGGTCAACCTACTGCTGCCTGCTCCTCAGCTCCATCCTGCCTGCTCCCCTGCCGAACACCCAGGGGTTTCAGTTGGTGCCCTATGAGCTGGGAGGGAGTCGGCAGAGCCCATCCTGAAAGAGTTAAAGGCTCTGGTCCCTTCCAGCCTGGGGAAGTGGAATTAGTCACGGCTTTCGATAGAAGTGCTGGCCAGGTTATAAAAATGACAAAGGAGCATAAATCAATAACAAAGTTAGTGTTTTCTGGGAACGCCAGACATGAATGGAAGAGTACATCAACACGGGTGGTGGGTGCCATGATGTATAGGATGAGCTGCCCTGCACGTGCGTCCCTTGCACGGGCACATGCGAGGTGGCACCGTCCCTTTCTCCTCTCCATCATATTTGACTCATCTGGCACCGTTGCTACCGCAGGCGGCTCTGCACGCTGGCACCTCTCTGGTATTCTTGGTGCAAAGCTCAGTTGATGCCAGCTCCTGCTGGGCACTCATTCAGCACCAGGCACCAATGAGGCAGCGCCGAGATGCTGGAGAACAGGGGTTGGAAAGGGTGCCCCGAGGAAGTCAAGCGTCTGATTAATCTTCAGGACATAGGGTAGCGTTGCCACAGCACCAAGGTAGCTTTGGAGACCACGTTTCCTTTTCCAAAGGAACTTGGGCATGTCTGGAAAGGAAACAGCTTTCTAATTAGATGGCTTGAAAATCTTTACCGTCGCTCGTTACAAATCCATTAATCAGGCCATATTGAAAGAACTGCGCTGCAAAAATGACATTATTATTATTATTATTTATTGTTTAGATACGAATGAGTTTAATCCCTTCCTAGCCTGGGCCATGTTCAGAAAGGGACTTGACATCCCAGTGCTGCTTCTTGGCCCCAATGTCACCTGGTTTCTGAGCAGCCATAATCCTGCCTGGGATTTTCAGCAGTGCTTTATGGGCGGCTTTAAAATGTATAAGGAAGGGGGAATGTAAATAAGGGGAGATGGGAGTGATGGGACTGAGAGCTGGCAGAGGTGTGATAGAGGGGTGGAAGAGCAAAGGCTGCCGGGACTGGGGCTGAGCTGTGCTGGGGGAGCTGGGAGCAATGGTTTAGGAAGCAATGGCTTAGGAATTGCACAGCATTTCTAAATGTTGGTGGCACATTTCCATAATTAATGTAAACTTCCTTAATCAGCCGTTCGAATGTCCTAGATCCTGGTTGACTTCTGGGAGCCTGGGCTGGGGGTCCTGCCCTCTCTTTTGGGCTGTGGTTTCTCTGTGAGATGATGCCTGGTGTCTGGAACTCCATCGAGCAGCCCTGCTGTCAGCATCCTGGCCCTGTCCCCACCTGAAGGGCAGGTGTGAAATGCAGATACCAATCCCTCGTGGTTCTTTCCTGCCTGGGGTAGTCTGGATCATGCTGGCAGGTTGTGGGAGTGCAGGAGGACCCATTCATGCTCTGTTTCGGTGGCACCAGAGATGCAGGCAATTGTTTCACTACCATGACTGTTGGCTTGCATGCAGACTTCAGGTGCTGCTCTCATCTTCAGAAACTTCCTCAGATGCATCAGCCGCTTTCTGTCACGGCAAGTAACCCTCCAGACCCTGAGGAGAGTGAGCTTCTGGAGAGCAGGTGCAAGGGGTTAATGGAGGCTGAGGGTGATGGATACTGGAGGAGAGCTCATCAGGGAGAATCGATAATCTGGGATGCTTATGCTGCTCGTTTTCAAGGGCTTGTCTTCCCTTCATCACCACTTTCAGCTGGAAATAGTGGTGCAGGTGTGAGCAAGCTTGTTTTTCCTCCCCCCTGCCTCAGCTGACCTTACGGTGTAGATAAGATCTTGCCGTGCTTCAGGCCAGCTCTTTGCAGTGCTGCAGGGTGATGCATCCAGAGCACAACCCTAAACAGAAATTCCAACTCCAAATGCCCCGAGAACTCAGCAAACTTAAAAAGCCCCGCAGCAAACCAACTCGAATCCCCCACGGCCTGCTTGGAAGGAATGAAGTGAGACTTGGATGTGAAGGTTTCCCAGCCCCTCTTGGCTGTCAGCTGAGATTGCCCTTTGCAGCAAAAAGGTGTGTGGTGTCTGGTTTGAATGAGGTGGACCTTGGGGGTGTGATCCCCCTGCTCCCACACAAAGTGACAGCAGGCTCGGTGTGCTACGGAACATCCACGCGGAGGGTGCTGGCGGAGTTGGGCTACCTCAGGGCAGAGTTGGGCTACCTCAGGGCAGAGTTGGGCTACCTCAGGGCAGAGCTGGGCTCCTGCTGCGACCACAGCTCCGTCACTGCTGGAGCTGCACCAGTGCAACGGTGCAAGGCAATCTTCCTGCCTGCCTTAGGTCCTTGCCAGCGCCGAGAGCTCTGCCCCATGTCCCCAAGCACGCAGTGGCACGCATCCTGCCCCCACGCTAGTGAGGCGGCTTCAAAGGAGGGTTAATCATTTGCCAGCCGAATGCTGCTGGGGTGTATCTGAATTCCTCACGGGCTGTTGTGTACTAGGTTGTCGTGCTCTCGCCCAGAGCTGCTGCACCAAATGTTTTGCAACAAAAACCCCAAACCACATGAAAGTAGTTGGGTTTCATATTTCATTATAACCCCAAATTCAGGTTTGCCAAGAGTTTCAGTAGTTTTGTGAGCCTTTCCCATGAACCTTCAGCAAAGGCTGTAGTGTAACCTGGTTTTCATGAAAACCCAGGTGTAACTCGGTCACTTTTGAGCAACTTTTGAGGTTTGTGCAAACACAAAATTCAAAGACTTTCAAGAGGAAGGAAGAGAAGAACACAAAAGCATGTTAGAGCTGGTGGCAGTGTTTGCATATCTAGATTAGATTGATTATTAGGACAAATTTCTTTACTGAAAGAGTGGTGAAGCCCTGGCAGAGGCTGCCCAGGGCAGTGGTGGAGTCTCCATCTCTGGAGGGGTTAAAAAACCCATGTAGACGTGGCACTTAGAGGCATGATTTAATAAGCATAGTGGTGTTGGGCTGATGGCTGGACTTGATCTTACAGGTCTTTTTCAACCTTAATGATTCTATGATTCAGTGATCTGGGGTCGTGCTGTAATTCCTTGGGGACCCAGGTGTCTTGTGTTGCCAGGCTGGTGCTGGTTGATGCTCTCAATGATGCTTTGAACCCATTTGGCAGCATCATCATCAAACCAGCACTTACGGCTGGATAAGTGTCGTTGCTCCCGGCACTGACCCGTGTTATTTGTGGCAGCATCTTTCGGCTGGGGCCACTTTGCTTTGGAGCAGCTCTTGGTGTTGCTTTAGGAATAACTCTGCCAAGGTCAGCAGTGTGCTAGAAAGCTCCCAAGCTAAAAAATGAAAGGTGGGTGCCGTGTAGGGTGGAGATGGGGCTCCTTCCAAACCGTGACTGATGCACACCCAGTCGTGCCTCTGGATTATGTGTATTCCTATGTCCACACGCGGACTGCTTTTTCGGCAGCGCCATCTTTCCTTTCTCCAGCAATTTCCTGAAATAACGTTAGGGAAATGTGAAAATCTTGAACTTTTGAACCTCCCTGGAGGATGGCATGCGGGGTAGGGGGGTGGTGGCGGCAGGAGGAGGGGACACCCGCCTTCTGCCTCCCGTTTATTTTGGCTACAGGGCCCGGCGATGGGGACGAGGAGTTTCGCCAGCTCCCCAGCTGGCTGAGGAGCCGGATTGGCGCTGCCCCTTATTAATTAATGGCTTTCTCATCAGTGGGTCGCAGAGGCGAGGAAGCCAGAGGAAGTTTTCTTTTGCTTGCAGATGCTGGGGAGAGGAGGAGCGCCTGGTCTGGGTGGAGAGGGCAGAGGGTGACACGTAGGGGTGATGGATGGGGCCTCGGATTTTTGGCCGGGCTCTGGATGTGGGCAGCGTGCGCCGGTGAGGAAGAGAGAGGGCGAGGGGGATACGCTGCGCCTGGAAAGTACTTTTCCCTCCGATGAACTTCAGAGGCGTATAAATCACTGCCAGGCTGCAGCTGTGAAGCATGTGATGCTGGCAAATTAATGGTCCTTCGCAAAACGCCGGCTATCGCGCTCCCCTCCTCGCGTCTTAAAGGCGCAGCCGGCGGCCAAGCCGACCCCAGGCGTGGGAATCAGGGGGCCCAGGCTAGGCTGGGGGAGCCTGATGTGCCTGATGAGCCCTGGGCAAGCTGGGGTTGGGTGTGCCTGCTGTGGGGAGCTGCTGCGAGGGGCTCCTGCGATGCTCTCGGTAGTGCAAAGCTCTCCGTGGTGCAACGCAGTCCGTGGTGTAACGCAGTCCATGGTGCAAAGCTCTGCATGGTTTAAAGCTCTCTGTGGTGCAAAGCTTTCCATCCTGCAAAGCTTTCCGTGTTTTAAAACTCAGTGTGGTGCAAAGCTTTCCATAACACAGGGCTCTGCACACCACAAAGTCCTCTGTGGTGCAATGTTCTCCATGGTGGGTTTCTGCTCTGCTGTCCACAGTCCCTGTACAAACAAGACCAAGATGCTCTTGAGGATGTTATTCTTTTTCCAAGGTGCTTTGGGCACGGGGAGGGTGCCTGGTGGGAGCTCCTGGGCTCTGCACAGTGGTGGCTCTGCTGCACTTTTGCCCACCTGGGCTTTTTTGCACAGCAGTGACCTGCGGAGGACAGAGACACATCCAGGGCATGACAAAACCTTGTGAGTTGATGTTGAATTAGAGTTCTGGTGGGCATCAGGGCTTGGTGTCTATGCTTGCAAGGCACAGCCATCCTGTGCAGACCTCACAGCCAAACTGCCGTGGGGCGAGAGGGCAATCAGAGGCTCCCTGGATCACACAGTCCTCTGCTCACCCATCACACCATCTTGCTCCTCTTCCTCACTCTCCCTCTTAAAAGCAGTGATGGAAGAGGAGGGAAATCTGGTGCTGCACCTTCTGCCCAGCACTGCGGGCACGCAGGAGGGGGAGAGAGCTGAGCCTCTAGCAGAACAGTTAAAAATTACTGAATATTTCCCTAATATAATTAGGTTTCCATGCAAGCAATTGCCTTAATTGCCAGAAGGACGTGGGGCAGTGGGGAGAGGAACCACCCTGGGCGCTCCCTGCACTGCTGTTCCAGCTGGTGTTTTGCAGTCCAGCACAGCCACGCTCCGCTAGGGCTGCACTGAGCACCTTTGCGCAGAGTGATGTCCCCAGCGAAACCTGAGTAAGGGTTTGGCCCAGCCTGAGCAAGAAGTAAATTGAAGTGTTTTGCAAGCAGAGCGGGGCCGGAGGCGAGCGCTGGCGGGGGGCTCTGTGGGTTCAATGTCAACCCTCTTGGATGGGTGTGCTGGGAGATGAGCTGGGAGGTTACCCAGACACACTGCAATTTTTCATCACTGTGTATTTTCTAACTGCTGTTGGAACAGGGAAAGTTAGGTGGGTAGGAAGGAAAGAAAAAACCCCAGAGGTCCATCTGTGATTTACATGGTAAAGGAGATAAGTGGGGATTTAAAGAGAAGGGAATATATAGTTGAGAGGAACATGTAATATGAGCACGGATCCAAACAGAGAGATCGTAATCACAAGTGTTAGGAAAAGCTGAGGTTTATTAATGAAATGTCTCATCTGTTTATCAGCTGAAGAGGAACAGCCTTTCCCTAGCAGCCGGAGGTGGAGGGGGCACGCGTGGGGATTGTGCTCGGTGTTCCTGCTGCTGTCGCAGAGATTGAGGCTGCCATCTCTCTCCCCAGGTGGATGATGTTCAGGTCCAAAAGCAAAGGCAGGAGTGGAGGAAAAAAGGAAGTACATGGGGTTTAAAGAGCTGGATGTTGTCATTTCTGTCACTGTAATCTACCATAGAAGTCAGGAGCTGGCAGAGCTCTGCGGCGGGGCTGATAACAGCCTGAGAAAGGGCTCACTGGGGGTCTTCCTCAAATCCCACTCCTTTCCTCTCTCCTGCACAGCTCTCTGCCTTCAGGTGTTATCACTTGTTGTCTCCTCTGGTGGTTTGCCTTAACTGCATAGTTTGGTGGCTCTGCTACCCAGGTGATGTGTGACGTCTCTCAGGGTAACAGCATGAGAGATACATGCCAGAGCATGGTGGAACCGCTCTAGTTCATCCTCTCCTTCCTCACTTTTGGCTCTACCCCAGTGTTGCCGTTGGAGCATCTTCATCCATTGGGGTTCCTCAGCCACAAGGACGATGCTGGTGGTGTTCGAGGGGTTAATCTGGGGCCGTATGCAGCTCCAGCAGGAAAAGGCTCTGGCTGTATATGAAACAAACATTTTTTAAGGGTCCTTCCCAGGCCCTGGTAGTTATCTGTGGGCTGACAAAATGCCTAGAATGCAGAGACCTGCTGGACATTGACCTGGCTGTGCTGAGCTCAATTAGCCAAGGCTATCTGATTGGACTTGGTGCAGCCTAATTAGCTTTGGACTCAGACCAGAAACTCAAACCCAAAGGGAGCTTGCAGGCAGATCATCCTTTGCTGCAGCCTGCCCTGGAGGGGAAAAGGCTTTCCCAAGCCTCTTCTCTGCCCCAGGAAGAGAAGCAACCTACTAACCCTGCCTGCTCATCCCTCCAGCCGTGCAGTTGCTGTTGAGGGGGCTTAGCCCTTCTCTCTCGCCCAGCGCGCGTTACTGAACCCGGGGAGGGTCACGTAAGACTGGAGGCAGCTTTTTTCTCTAGAAAAATGGTGCGTGCTGTCTAGTTTCCAGAGGGAACTTGCTTTTATTTAAGGTGACCTGGCTCTGGCAGCTGCCTTCCCTATCTTGTCAGGCACCTTCCTGTAGCACGTAGGCACCCAGTTCTCAGGCTTCTTCTCTTAGACCTCCCGCTGCGATGCAAAGTGGGTGGTTTCTCCGTTAGGCAACCAGCTCACTCCAGAGCATGCTCCACTTGTCAGTGAAGATGAGGAGAAGGAGCCGAAATGGGAAGGGATGGCTGTTTTGGGACTGCAGGATCCTTTGTCCATCTAGGTTTCCAGCTCTGTGTGCATAAAAGCACAAAAATGATGGTGGGAAGGGACCTCGAGGATCTGTTGATCAGCCTACTGCCAGGCACGGGCTGGGATGTGGCATTTCTCTAAGGAGACCTGGAAAATGGTGTTCTCATGGGCTACCCTTGCATAGCTCCTAGCCGAAAAACCCTTTGGATGCATGGCTCATCCCACATGGATGCTCATGGGATGTCTCTTGACCTTGTGTCCAAGCTAGGCTTGCTGGGTCTCATCTGAGAGATGGGAAGACCCATGGAGCCTTGCAGTTACCTGCTGTGGTGCAGCATCCCCTAAGGAGGGCTACCAGAATTGGTTTTCTGGCAAACCAATTAGCAGAGTTGCCTTTTACTTGTCCTGGTGCAGCCGGTGGCGGTGCAGCTTCAGGATGTTGGGTTGCCAGCTGCGTTCTGGTGGTGAGCACCAGCACCAGCCACGTTGGATCAATTAAAGCCCATTATGCCAAGTGAATGACTGTAATTATCTGGAATCTGGATTAATGCACGCGCACAGCACCGTAATATAATCTGTCTGGCTGGTGGTTTATAGGCTGTAGTTCCTGGAAGCCGGACACAGAAGGGGCTCTGCAATACACGGCCGTATCCTCCTCCTCTCACCTCCTGCTGCTGTCGGACCTCAAGGGTTGAGCTTGTCCCATCAGACAGATCCTGCACACGTATTGTAGGACCTTTTGAAATGATGTGGCTGTTGGCTGCTCTCAAAACTGATGGCAAATGGGAGCAGAAGAGCAACTGGGAAGTGAGGAGGTGCTGTCACTCCTGCCAGCGCCTCTGGTCTGTCCCCAATTAGCAAAACCAGGGTAGATGAAGCACTTTCCCCAGCATCCTGGGGCTCTGTACTTCTAAGCACCCAGTTTAGCCCACAGAGCTGAATGCTGGTGGCAGGGAGAGCTTTAGGCTGCTGCCACTCCTGGTCTGTAGGATTTGCCTCGTTCCAGATCTCCTGGAGGGAGAACACGGAGAGCTGCTGGGTCCCCTCCCCAGCTGCAGGCAGGGCAGCGTTGCTGCATGTCTGAAGGGTTAATGCTGTGGGTAGCAGTGGGGCTATTTATTACTGAATCCCCTGGGCTGTGAGCCCCACTGTGGGCTGTGACCCATGCACAGGTACGTTTTGCAAGGAGCAGAGCTTCTTCTCTGACAGGGTGGGTTGCCAGCTCCATTTCAGAGCTGGAGCCAGCAGCTTGGATTAACCTGAGCTCTCAGCCCCACTTCATTGCACTCTTTTGGCTGCGTCTTGCTTTGAAGAGGAGCATGTTAGGATTGAGGTAGGAGGTTCCCCCAGGAGGAAGAAGAGCCTGCTTGGCTCCAGGTCTGAGACCCACCTCCTCTCCATGTCCATCCTCCCAACCCAGAGCCTGGCACGGGGATGGGACCTGGGTGCTGGGAGGCAGCAGGTGGGATGGGCTGGGGTGGTGGGTGTGATCCAGGCTTACTGGTGGGCCCAGCACGTGCCATGTTTGTGGCTCATTGCCGTCAGGTCCTGGGGGAGCTTCGACGTGAGACAAAACTTCTCTTTCTGCTAGAGCGAGCCTAATGCTTTCAAGCTCCTCTTGCATTTTACTAGATCCTGCATGGTTTTTCATAGCTCAGAGCGTAGCACCCCCTCAAGGGCAATTAGATCACTTCCAATTTGCCCGTAAGCCCATAAAACTGCAATTGAGTGTAATTAAAAGGCCATAATGAGCTTCAGCAACCTGCAGGACCACTGTGCCTTTGCTCTCATCGTGCTCCTTTCAGAGAACAGGATGAAGTCAGGGAGGCTGCAAAGGTCAGTGTTTGCTGGGGAGGATGAGGAGCTCTGAGCAGAGGTTCTCACATCCTTGGCTGGAGCAGGCAGATGTGGGGAAGCAGCCGGGTGCCACTGCTGTCCTGTGCCAGTGCTGGTGATGCCCATCTGGGACAGCTGAAGGGACCCTCAGGGGCAGCCTTCTCTACGTCTTTGCAGAACAGGGGGAGCTTCCTCCCCTCTGCTGGCATCTTTTGCTGTTGCTTTGGGTTCACTGATGCTCTTGGAAGCTGGAAGGGTCCAGCAGGCACACGTCCCCTCTCGGCATGGCCTGTTTTGAGGAGGCTTGTTGGTGGGGACGATCACAGAGATGGAGGCTCAGCTCTGGTGCTTGGACGGTGAGGACTGGTTCCCCCAAACCTCCCTTTTGGGTGTGCATGGGAGCATCCCAGAAGATGGAGAGATGCAACCCCATGCAGGGTTTGCCTGGGGGAGCCTCATGTTGCTGTGTTTGGGGGAGAGAGGTGGGCTGGGAGCAGCTGCCCCGTCCCACTGGCATGAGCCAGGCAGCGCCGAACGTGCAGGGCTTGGAGGGGACAGAGAGTCCCCGCTTTGGGCTGCTTCTGGCTGCAACGGCACGAGCTCAAAAGAGCCGCCAGCCGCCCCGGCCCCGCTGCCAGCCCAGGAGCCCTGGCAGCAGCACTACACTGCACCTATTATTGCCTGTCCCTGCAGCGGGTTCCCAGCCAGTAAATTAGGGGCACTCGCTGAGCCGCTGACAGCAGAACAGAGCGCATTGTAAGAGCAAGGACAGCGCCGGCCCTTGAGGGATGAAATAGGAGCCTGTAATTTCTCAGGACTGTTGTGACATCTTTGCACAAGCGTGTGATTGAGTCACATTTGCTTTATCAGCACAATCCTTGTTTGCCTGGGTGCACCCTCCCCCTCCACCCGCCGCTGCCAGGCTCGGGGGGAGCCGAGCCGCGCTGCCCGCTCCCCTCGCCCTGGGATTGCGTTTGCCTTTCCCTCCTCTCCAAGGGGCTCCTCACACTTGCCATATGTCACCCTCTCCCCCTCGCTCACCCTTCCTGCTTTTGCCTTCTCCACTCGCCACCCCAGCGTGTGCCGAGGGGGGCTCAGGCGCAGCCCCGCGGGCTTGGGGGACGCGGGCTCACAAACCGTGGGTTGGGGTCCCACCTGGGTGGGGACACGCTTAGTGGTGGGGTCTGTGTGGGGCAGGAAGCCGGGAGAGCTGGAGGAAGAGGCGTTCACAAGCGTTTCCTCCGGTGACACAGCAGCTCGCGGGGAGAGCGGCTTCTGGAAAATTCCTCTTTGCGTCCTTCCTGCTCGGAGAGGGGAATAGCCCCCACGGGCTTCTGGCTCAGCCAGTGGCTCCAGGGCTGTGCTGTGCTTTACAGAGCTTCTGGGAAGGTGGGGTGTGTTTTTCTAAGCCCCCAAATGAGCCCCCAAGCTGGAGCTGAGCATGCTGGGTCAGCCTAGTTGTGGGGTCTGTGCCTATCTTGCACCCCCATGTCCGCAGTGGGGCTGCTTCACCGCTTCCGTGCTAGCTCTGAAGCATCAAGCATCACATTAGGAAAAAATTTTTCACAGAAAGGGTCATTGGGCCCTGGAACAGGCTGCCCAGGGAGGTGGTTGAGTCACCTTCCCTGGAGGTGTTTAAGGCACGGGTGGACGAGGTGCTGAGGGGCATGGTTTAGTGTTTGATAGGAACGGTTGGACTCGATGATCCGATGGGTCTCTTCCAACCTGGTTATTCTATGATTCTATGATCAAGAAGCAGCATCTCAATTTTTTAGTGTGTGTCCTGTGATGGGGGTTCACCAGACCTCTGGACATCCAGGGTCTAGTGGGCAACAGGGTGGGTTGGGGGCGAGTATGTCCCTGTGATGCTGTAAGCCAAGCTGCTGAAAAATGGGAACATTGCTGAGCCCATGGTCACCCTCGCAGGTTGCCCGGGGAGGGACCCCAAATGCCACCCAGCACTGGGTGCCACATTACCAGCTCAAGCCCATGGCTGTGACCACATGGTTGTCCTTCCCCTTGGTGCTGGGGTGCTCTGATGTTATCTGCAAAGCTGCATCCAGAGGATGGGGGAGGAAATACAGTAGGATAGAGAGGGAGAACAGGTGTTGGAGCTGCAGGGACAGAGGTGTCCTGGCTCTGCTCCATGGGATGCTCCCTGCTCCAAGGAGTGCTGCTGCGAGGTTTGAGGTGGGTACCACTTTGGAAAACCTCCATCTGCCTCATCCGTTGCCTGGCTCTGGGATGCTTTTACGCTAGTTCTCTCCCTTTTTTGAGGAGAGCAGAGGTTTTGCTGAGCGGTGGTGCTGGAGACTCGGCCTGGGGAAGGGGAGATTGGTGTGCAGAGTGCCGTGGAAAAGCTGCTCCTGGGCACTGTAATGTCATTCCACTGCTCACCAGCCCCTTTAAGATGAAGCCTGTCGATCGCCTGCAAGGAACAGGCCCAGCAGCATGTTCAGGGGTGCTTCCAAATTTCCTCCAGCCAGGCAAAAACCCTGGGAGGGAACCCCAACACTGGGCTCGAAGCCCCCAAACACACTTCTGCTTCTCACTGGGTTTGGTGGCAGCTGCACCAGGAGGTCTTGCTAGCGGGTTTCAGCTGAATTGGGTGCGAGGGGGGAGCTGAGGGTGAGAAACTGTGTGGCTTTGAGGTTTTAGTTTGGTCAAAGTGAAACCTGGCAGAAGGAGGAACCCACCTAGAGCAGAGAGCAGCTGAAACTGTTTCTCACTATCCCCGAGTGGCTCCAACCACCACGATGTTGCCCAGTACTTCTTGAGTGAAAGTGCTGAGCGTGACTGAAGGAACTGAACCTCAGAGCAGGTTCTTGATGAGAAACTGCATGTGGTGATTTTTAAATGCCTTCAAAAAGGCACGTTTCCATGTGGTGTCCCCTGTGCAGAATTTGGGGGGGTCTGGGAAGGGTGTTCTCAGGTTTGTCTTTGTACTCAATCCAGAAAGGTAAAAGGAAAAACCAATTCAAGTTACGTTTTGGTGCTATCAGCTGCTCAGCATTGAGGTGTTTGATTGCACCATGGTCCAGTGCTCCTGCGCTCTTTTTCCAAGAGCTGTGGCAGTAAAGCTCAGAGGGATGTATGGAGAATATACAGCTGCACCTTCTGACATCTCGGGGTATCCCTTCCCTCTGCCATGCACCTGGTGGTTTAAGGAACTCGTTTGCCTCTCCTTGCTGGGCAGAGTGCTATAAATGTGGTTTAATGTGCTTGGGCCACAAGATGATGCTTGTTTCTTGGATCCGTGGGTAGTTTTGTGGGTTACAGCCACGCTGCTCCATGGAGCTCGTGCTGGGCACTGCCAGGTCTGTGACAGCAGCCAGTGTTGGAAGGGGAAGAGGCAGTTCTTGCGCCATCCTCAGCTCCGTTCTCAGCTGTGCTGGTGTAAATTGAGAGCAAACTTACTCAAGATTGTAGGCCAGGGGCTGTTTAAATTCATCGGCTGTAAACATACTCTCTGTTCATCGGGTTTTTGATCAGGGACAAAAGTGAGGATATGACCTCTTGTGGTCACTGTATTCCCATGGCAATTTTCACATGAAAACTGTGGTCAAACCTTCATGTCCTGCCCAGGTTTGCTGCCTGCTTGTTGCTCTCAGCATCCCACCTTGTAGGTAGGTGCAGGCTGTTTGCCACCTGGGCACTGGTTTGCTGTGCTGAGGAAGATGCAAGGGGGGGAGGTGGAAACCTCCATCATTTGAGGTTCCTCGGTTTGAAAGCACACAAGGTGATTCCTGTACTACTTTTGAGGAATGAGAGCGCATGGACAGTGATTCTTGCTACCAAGTTTATTTGGGGAAGCTCACCACCCGCAGAGGCACTGGGAGAAGGAACAGTGCTCTCGGTGCTTGCCGCGCTGTGTTTACATGCAGATTCACGTGCATTTGGGTGTCAAGAGTTCTGAACCTGGCCAACACCAGAATGACGTTGGGAGCAGCGGAGGAGGACGTTTCCGAAAGCCTGATCTCAGCTGCTGGTCCCGATCCCCTCCCAACGCGGCCCCACAGGGCTGCAAAGCCCTGACACAGAGGGCTGACTTAAGGAAGGGAGTGGCAACTCAAATTTAGAATTTCCTGCTGTTTAATACCCAGAATTGGTCTGCTGTCTGATTAAGGAGGAAGAGGCGCTGAGAAAAAGGAAAAAAAAAAAAAAAGAAAAAAGCGGAAGCGGGGGCGTGCAGGCGCCTTTCCAAATCTCAGCTGGCGTCAGGGCTGGGGTGCTCGCACCGTGACGGCTCCCCAGAGCCCTGGGGTGCCCGCAGATCCCTCTTGTCCTGCTTGGACAGGCTGTTTGCTTGTGCCTGTGGGCTGCAAGCCTCCTCGGTTGCAGAAAAGCACAGCTATGGGAATCTGTTTGTGCCTTGAGATGTGTTTTTTTCAACTTCCCCTCTTTCAGAAGCAGACGGCCAAGCCTCCGAGCTGCTGAGCAAACTCCCTGGATACGCGAGAAAAGGTTTTCCAGCAGAGCTAGGTCACTGTAGTTTTACTGGCAAAGCCTCTTAAGCATAAATGAAGATTATAGCGGCACAAGCTTATGCTGGTACAGTTTATTCTGGTACAATCGAGCTATCCTGGGAAAAAGCACCTCTGTGCTGCTGTAATTGTTTCTGCTCTGAGACATTTTGCGGTCTAGAACTGTTAAAATCACAGTCCTCCTTGATATTGCTGTGTCAGCAAGAGCTGTTGTTAGCTGTCGGGCCGGAGCAGCAGCAGCGCTTGAGGAGTCCCGTGCGCTGGATGATAAAATGCAACAGGAAAGTTGATCGGATGCTTTCAGCAACCGCAGCTCCTTGGGGGTCTGAGCTGCCTGTCTGGGCCTCATCCAGACGTGGATGTTTGCTGGTCCAGACTGGAGGTTTCTAACGTTGGCCCCAAGAATGTGAAGGGGGTGGAAAACAGCAGTGAAGGTGCTCAAGGACATTTGGTCTGCAGTGGTCTGAGCGTTGGATGCAGAGAATGGTGACAAATAATTGATGAAGATGTTTTCTTCTCTTATTGAAAATTAATAGTAGTAAAAGAGTGCTGTCTGTCACAGTGGAAGGAGGGGGAGAAAAAAAACCACAAGGAAGGTTGATTCAGCAGTTGAGATGCTAGCCAGGGTCTTACATTAGCCAAGATCTATTCCCAGCTTTGGCTCCGATTTCCCGTGTGACCTTGATGAAGGTCGCAGAAGCCTGTGCCCCACGTGTGCCGCCTGTGCCTGCTGCCTCGTTGGGGATATTGCTCTCCCCATACCTTGGTTTCCCCACCTGTGAAGCGAGGATAGTGGCATCTAAAAGAGATCTTGCAGAGACGGGTACCCACTGAGGGAAAGGGCAGCGATGAGCACCGTGCCAGAAAAACAAGACTCGGGCTCCTTATCTTGAGAGCAGATCAAAACCCGCTGGCTCCGGTCTCGTGATGGTTGAAGCTGAAACACGTTCCTCCTTCACGGAGGAGAGCTGAGAGCGTGCACATGGCTCTGCATAGGCGCAGAACTCAATCGCTCGAGGTGGATCATGTGGCTCTGCCCTAAATATCATATTCTTTGGGAAAAATTCCCATCCAAATTTTGCAGCCCACAGGTTTGCAGTTTAGAGAAAGAAAAAGAGCTTCATTAGCAAATTCTTCAGCTGCTGAAGAGCTCTCATTTCCGATCTCTCAACTGCCATGGGGCATCTTATAAGATATATAGAGGTCGTTGTGTTTAAACAACAGGACACACAGAGAAAATAGTTGCGATTTATGGGTGCGGCAAGAGGGGAAATGCCTTGAGAACTACTTTTTATAATTTTTTTTTATTTAGAAACAGGCAGAGAGTTTATTTTGGTCAAGAGATGGTCACACTCAACAGCTTGAAATGGCAAAACTACGCAAGAAGAATGAATAGTCATAGTCTCACACTGCTTGAACTGAAAATGCATTTGGGGAAGTACCACTCCCATTTGCTGCAGTCCAAGTGGTATCCATCAGTCTGAGGATCGTTTCCTTAAACGTTTTTCTGTTAAGGATATTTCCTCAATCTAGACTTTTTTCCTTTGTAAATTGATTTTTTTCCTTGTGCTACTTCAGCATTTAAAAGCGTATAGGATGCTTGTAAGTGAGGAGGGCAGGCTCCTCATGTCCAGCTCCGTATCCCCATCTCTTCCACTCAGGTCCTTATTTTCTCCAAAAGCATCTTCCACCTGGAAGCGTTCCCCCTCAGGCTGGGGGCTGGCAGCATCTGTGCTGCGGTGCTTCAAGTGGACTCTTGTTTTTGCTAAGGAAAGGGAAAAACAAGCCTTTTTGCATATTTACTGGGTGGTTGGAGGTAAACATCTCCCATTGCTGTCACTGTTACAGTGGGATTTTGGGCTGTGGAGGAGGAAACGTTTGGAGGAGGGGTGGAAACATCCCAGTGTCCAAGGGGTTGCTTTGAACCGGGCTTTGAGTCATGATGCTCTGAAGGAGTTCAAGTCTGGTTCAGCTTTGAGAGCATTTGGCCAAGGGTTTTGGGTGAAAACACACCTAGATGTGTCCATGCCTGCACACACTTTTCCCTGACAGGCCTGTTGAACGCAAGGTTTGTCTTCCACTCGCCTCCTTTCCTTTTTGTTGTTGTTGCCTGAATTGTTTTCTCCAGACCATCCCTACCACACATGCCCAGTTCCTCACTGGCTGCTGGGGATCGCAAAGCATCTAAACAGGATGGGTGAGGGGGACGGGCTCAGAGGCGTGGGATGCTTGGGGATGGGGAGGTCCCGTCGTACCCATGGCGTGGGTATTTTGGGAGAACTGCTGGCCCTGCACGTGCTTTGCTTTCTGATGTGCTTGAGTAGGCACGGGCCGGTCGCCAATAACCTGCCTGTGACCTCTCCTGCCTTAAATATTCAGGATCTTTTGAAAGGAACAACTGTGCTTCCCTTTGCCGGCAGGTCAAGTGCCTGTTTCCCCTGGCCAGGGGATCTGGCGCATCCTTGGAAGGTCTCCATTCATCACCTTGGCTAATGGTTTTTTCTGGGTTCCTTCAGAGATGGGCAGGCTGGCACCCCGTACCCAGACACACGGCGGCTGCGGGATGAGCTCCTGCCTTTCCCCTGGACCCAGGATGGTGTCGGGGGCACAGCTGCGCATGGCAGCACCCAACTCTGCTCCTTCTCCCAGCCATTTAAAAACATGAAAAAGCAGCAAGCTGGGAAGCGCGGTCCTGCTGTGCTAAAGCCCAAGAGCAGACCCCGAAGCCCCAAGGAATTTCCTGGGGTTCCTGTTGTGCTGCCCGCACGTCACTCAGCCACGGGTGACGTGATGGCTGGCGGTTGTTTTATATCAACATCCTGCGGGATGCAATGCGAGGCCAGGCCCCCAGGGACAGGGATGCTCGACTCCTCCGTGGCCGCAGAGACGCCTGCCAGGGCTGGCAGTGCCGGCACGTGGGCTTGTTTGGACATGGGTGGTGGCACCTGGCTGAGGCAGAGGATCTGGGCTTGTGTCCCCTCTGCCTGGCACAGGCGGGACTGGGCACCCATGCAGAGGGAGCTGGCAGCGTCCCAGCTGTGGACTCTAAGCCCCTATTTTTACATCGAAGCCCCCTCCTCACCTCCAGCCCCAGGGATCCCACTTCTGGCTCTTGTCTGGGAGTTTAAGGGATTATCTGTGCAGGGAGCGAGCCTCTCCCATGGTGTGTGTGGTCCAGTTAGGCCCACAGCAGGAAAGGTGTTGGTGGCGTGCTGGGGCACTGGGTGCAGCGATGGTACTCTGGATGCAGCGATGGGATGCGGGGTGCAGCGATGGTATGTTGAGTGCAGCAATGGGACTCTGGGGGTAGTTGAAGGATGCTGGCCATGCAACTTTGTGAGATGAACATAGCTGCCTTGCTGGGTCTTCTCTTCCTTGTGCTGGGGTTTCCCCACCAGGACTGGTGATCTTTGGGGAAGATTGCTCGCTATGGGTTCAGTAAGTGTGTTTCCCGCTGTATAATGTTCATATGCTAATTGCTTCAGAATCCTGGGGAGGCAGCTGACTCCACACGTGTGACTGAAGTGATGTTTCCCAGAATTTAGTTAACTTTGGGGGCAAAATTAGTGGCTTCCAGGCCCACCCCTCTGTAAACAGTCCCTGGCCAAGCCAGCATGCTGATGCCTCCCCCTCTCTGAGTCCGTGTTTGCTGGTGTGAACCAGAGGGTCTTGGTGAGTGTTGGGGTGAGCAGTGGTGATGCTGTAGGACCCCTGCCCGCGCTCCCCATCTGCTCCCATCGCCTTCCGGCAGCTCCTTCTTGCAGCTTGCCTGGGGGGCCATGAGCCAACCCCTTCCTTGCTTGGGATTGTTTTGCAAGCAGCGTGACAGGATGAGGAGGAAATGTGCCAGGAATGGCTCCATGTCTCCTCTTGGGAGAATCGGAGTCTATTTTTAACACCCCCTTCCCGGCGCCCCCACCTCCTCCTGCTCCCCCGGGACAGCGGAGCCGATGGGGCGCAGGCAGCCCGTCTGCTTGCAGAAAGCTGCTCCCTGCTCCCCGCTCAGCAGGCAGGCGTGTTCCCTCCTTGCTGACACACGCAGGCTTCCTCAGTCACACGCTCGTGCCCTGGGTGGCCGCACAAATCACACAGGCAATGCACAACCACACCGTCGAACTGCCCTCCCTGCCACTGCAGCCTCCAGCTCCTCTGCACTGCCCACACATGGCCTGGCCCTGCGATGCTGGATAAATACGAATTATCCTGTAGCACAGAGGGCACCTCTCTGCTCCCGTAGTGGGGCTTCTACCCCTGCACCAGCCGGAGCAGCGATGCTGATTCTGTGGCTGAGTTTAGAGCTGGGGTACGGCAGGTGAGCGAGATGGAGGAGGGCAGGTGCAACTGGCTCTTGAAGGGGAGATGCTCTCCGTGCCGGTCTTTATGCCCCTGTAGGTGCTCCAGCAGAAGGTGTTTTTGAAAGATAGAGGATGGGAATTGTGGGAGCAGGTTGAAAAGCAGCCTGCCAGCGCGGTGAGGAACAGAGGGCTGCTGCGGCAATGTGTCAGAGCCTGTCCTAGACTGGAGCCTCAACTTTATTTCTCTCTTTCCTCTCTTACAGATTTCTCCAGCCAAGTTAATTCCACGTCCCTGAACTCTCCCACGAGCCGGGGGCCCATGGCCACCCCATCGCTCCACCCGTCCATCGGGCCGGGCATCAGCTCCTCGCTGGGCTCCCCAGGCCAGCTCCACTCGCCCATCAGCACCCTGAGCTCGCCCATCAATGGCATGGGACCTCCGTTCTCCGTCATCAGCTCGCCCATGGGCCCGCACTCGATGTCCGTCCCCTCCACCCCCAGCCTGGGATTTGGCACCAGCAGCCCACAGGTGAGGGGAAGGTGATGGGGACGTCACTGCTGACTGTTTAGAAGGGGAGAAGCCACCTCTGTGGCTTTCCCAATCCAGACCTGGCTCTGGTCTCCCTGCTGCAAGCACTGGCTCCCAGGAGGCTGTGCTGGCCAGGCAATTGCAGGGAGGTAAGTTCACATGGGTGCTGAGGGGTGGCAAAAAGGAGAAGGCCAAGGGGAAAAAGTTGGAGGCACCCTGCTCCTCCAGCCAGAGCAGTGTAGCTACAGATGTCTTTGGGGCTGGGTGGGCGATGAGAGAGCAGCACAGCTGGAGTTTGGCCATCCATCATCTCTCACTGCTTGTCCCCTCCAGTCCAGTCCTGTCCGTCCCCTGGCTGGGGGTGAAAGAGGAGCAGTGACTACCCTGGTGTAGCTCAGGCAGGACCTGGAGCCTCCCTAGGACTATCCACACCCTGTTCTTCTCACCCAAGCAGTGTCCCCTCCCCAGCAACTACCCCATATCCTCCCGAGCTCACAGCCCCCACGGCACGCGCAGAGGCCTCCCCTGCCTGCTGCCCTTTGCTGGCAGGGCTGCTTTCTCCTCGCAGGGGAAGGACTGGCCTTCGCTGGCTGAAGATTATGTAAAAAACCTCCAACTCCGGCGAGATAAGCTCTTTTTAAAAATAGCAGGCTCGGGGCGCGCTGGCCAGCCCCTGCCACCTGTTGCTGGCTGCTCGCACGGTATATGTTTAGTAAAAGGGCAGATTAAGGAATTGGCCACCACCTGCCACTCAGTGCGGGTTTATTTATTCCAAGCCTTCTCTGGGACTCAAGCACCTGCCGGCACCTTTATTTTTAAATATTGGTTTGATTTATTTCCAGAGATAACAGGTCTTTCTACCCGGGGCTGGGCTGAGCTCCGTCCCCAGGGACTCCCAGTCGGCTTCCCCAGGACCCATCATCCCTGTGATGGATGGGGAGGCGGCAGCTTTATTTGCCTTTTGATAGGTGTCTCCCATGCAAGGATCCAACCCGTGGACCCCAAGATGTGGGGGGGACCTGCACCCCGCAGCCCGGTACGGCTGGGTCTGGCTAGATCGTGCTCCTCTCTGTGGGAGATGAGTGGGGTACACGTGGCACCTCCCGTCCCGTGGCCGAGGGAAGGGGAACTGAAACAATGCCTGGGAAGAGCCGTCCAGAGTAAAATTAGCAGTGAGAGCAGCGAAATGGTGAGGAAGGAGTGGGAAGGGGGGATGTGAAGCAATGCAGGGGTGAGACACAAACAGGAGGAAATGGGGAAGGGGCAATGCACCCCCAGCTTCAATTATAAGGTGCGTTTTGCTTTAGGGACCGATGAGCCCGGGGAACTGAAATAAAACACAGCCACAGGGCAGAGAAGGGAATTGAGAGTATGGTCAGATGGTGCTGGGGAATGAGCTAGCAGCACAGTGGCTCCAGCCCTCTCTATCCTTTGCTCAGGGACTTGTCTTAAGTGGTTTTCCTCGAGGTGACAGTTAGGAGGTCTTCAGCCTAATGGCTTCTGCCATCTGTTCCCTGTCTGGGCACATTAGGACCCTGTTCTTATCCTGGCAATGGGTGGATGCACCTACCTGGGCCTGTGGAGGAGCATGGGAGGAGGAGGATGCAGGCAGGCAGTGGGGGTGATGCTCAGAGGGGAGCACAGACCCCCGCACTGCTGCACCGGTCGGCAAAGCGCCAGGGCTAATGAGGCGTGCGGTCCCCGTCGCCAGACAGGGATGGCACTGATGGAAGGTGGTTTGAATCAGATGGCAGATGCCACTTGCCATCAGGCCATGCCTCGTCGCCTCTGGAAAGCCAGCAGAGCAGAAGGGCATGAGGTGCAGGAGGTGCGGTGGGTCCTGCAGGGTGGGTCCCATCCATCCCAGTTCCTGCTGGCATCAGGGTGGGAAGGAATCAGCAGGAGCTTGAAAGCTGGGATGCTTTCCCTCTCCTGTTTAGTCTGGTGGAGGCAAGGAGCCAGCATCTCTTGATTCCAGTGTGAGAGGATGCTCAGAGCACTCCTGGCGTCCTTCTTCCAGCACTTCCATGACCTCACACGGCTTCCAAACACAGCCCCAAAGTCAGGGCATGAGGCAGGGTGTCCTGCTGTGAGGTCCCAGCACCCAGGGAGCATCTGGGTCCTCTTGAGGAGGGGATGCTTGCACTGAGCTGAGCAGGGTTTGAGGTGTGTGGGGTGGGAGCTGACTGAACGCAGGGGTGGTTTACAGTGGTGAGCTAGGTCCCAGCTGAACTGGGAGGCTGAATCCATCAGCTCTGCTGCTTACTGGGGTTTAACACATATTTAAACTGTTTTACCTAAAGATTCTGGTAAAAGAGTAAAAAAAACAGTATTTTCAATAAGAGCTGAAAGGGAGGGACTTCACATGCGATTTGTTGAGCTGTGCTGGTGCAGCTGCCCCAGGCATCGCTGGCAGCAGCTTGGGCTGCCCAGGGGTGAGTGAGGAGAGATCAGAGGCGGGATTAGGCTTTTCCAGAGTCGCTCTTTGCCTTTGCACAATGCTCTTTGTAAGAAGACCAGACAAGGTTTGGATTGGTGTTTTTTGGGGGTTTTCTTTTTGACGGAAAGAGTAAAAAGCTCTACTTGCCAGAAGGGACGTGGTTCCATCCCCAGTGCAATGAACTGAACGGGGAAGGGAGAGGAGCCGAGGAGTCCCGGCATCACTGGAGAAGCAGAGCATCAGTTCCTCCCTTGTCTCTGCTGAGCCAGAGTTGTCCTGCCTGGAGCAGAAGTGCTGTGCCAAGGTGGGGAGCTCCTGCCTCCCCCTCTGCCTCCTCCCCGCATGCACATGCTGCTGGTTTTGCTCGGTGGCCGCCAGTGGAGAGCGGAAGGCACGGGGCAGGCGCCAGGGTGGTGTGGGAACCTAAGGTGCATGTGGCGCCTCCGCTGAGGATTTGAGCTGCGAGAGGAACCAATGACTTCCCCTACCCCAGCCTGGGGCTCACTCAGCTCTGACCAGGGCGTCCTGCTGATGTGGGACCCGCCACCCTCCTGGGCTGGCGCAGGGGCAGGGGGCAGGGCTCTCCCCATCCTCCTCTGCACATCATCGCCCAGGGGGCTGCTTGGATAGACTCTGTGGGCTGCTGGAGCTGGGAGAACTGGTGGCAAAAGGCCAGCTGATGGTCTCTGCCCTCGTTTCCATGTGGCAGCAGGTCGTGATGCAGCACCGCACGAGCCACAGCCACCAGCTGCACCTGGGAAACGGCTCCGTTTTCCAGAAAGCTGCTGGAGCCACTGACCCTGAAGCTGTTGGAGCAATGTGGCACTGGCAGCTCCTGCTCACAGGGGAGCATAGACAGAGGCTCTGTGCGTGGGGACCCACAGATCCCAAAGAGAGATGTTCCTGTCTGGGCACCCACTCATCCCTGCCTTCTCTGTCCTATCACAGCATAACTGAGCAGCAGCCAAAGCCCAGGCGTGTTTCCCTCAGCAGCGCTGGCTCCTGGCTGCCTTTGATTCATCAGCTGGCACGGGCAGGGCGGGAGAGGGAGGCAGATCCATCACATTTCTCCAGGGTGGGTTTACTTTGCTCTGTTCTGCGGTTATTAGTCATCTGCCTGCCAAATATTCCCCACCAGCCTGGAGACTGTAAAGCTAGAGGAACGGCTGCGCTCCTCTAATTGACAGATCACAAGCCCTGGGACTTCCCTGAATTAATTTGTGAGGAGTGCAATTGCTGAGCGTCTCTATTAGCAAGAGAAACACAACAAACCAAAGCAC
The DNA here is from genome assembly GCF_032191515.1 of Phaenicophaeus curvirostris. Lineage (NCBI taxonomy): Eukaryota > Metazoa > Chordata > Aves > Cuculiformes > Cuculidae > Phaenicophaeus > Phaenicophaeus curvirostris. The sequence continues at coordinate 9,645,274 of NC_091411.1, forward strand.
AAATCCTGCGTATCCAACCTGGATTTAGAAGTTGGCAGGGAGGGAGATTCTGTGACAGTCCCTGGCAGGATGGTCCCCAGGACAGCCGCAGCGCTCCTGGCTAGTGCTGCATCCCAAGCTGACCCAGCCTGGCTCTCCTGCCCACCTCCAGACCTCCTTGAAGCTGCCCTGGGCTGTGGTCAGCTTGTCTCCCTTATCAAGACGGGGCGATCCTACATCTCCATGCCTCGTTTTCTCTCTGTGCACAGGGTATAACAGCCCTGAACTGCTGCACGGGGCGATGTGGGAATCAACCCAAGAATCCTTCACTCAGTACCAGCACAACAGGGTCATGTCAGCATCCAGCTTCCACCCAGTTCTCTGCTTTCTTTGCCAGCTGTCAGGGACTAAGCTCACTGGGGTGGGAAGGAGAAGCATGTGGAAGGCTGGAAGTTGCAGAGAAGTGTCCCACCCAAGTCAGCAGTGAGACCTGGTGCATCCAGCTAAGAGCCACCCTGGCTTTTATGAGCACTTGTACCTTTGGTCTCTGGATTCCTGTGCCCAAATCCTCCTCTTGGTTCAGCTTTCTGGATAGGTTGGTGCTTCAAGTGCAACTTGTCCCCATCGGAGGCTTGTCCCTGCCTGGCCCTCCTGCCCCATGCCCAAGGACAAGGGCAAACCCTGCTGTATTGCTGGCTCAGCCCCCCACCCTGTCTCCCTGCTGAGCACTGTGCTTGTCTCAACAGCTCAACTCACCAATGAACCACCCCGTCAGCAGCTCAGAAGATATTAAGCCACCCCTGGGGCTCAATGGAGTCCTCAAAGTGCCAGCACATCCCTCAGGAACGATGGCCTCCTTCACCAAGCACATATGTGCCATCTGCGGGGACAGATCTTCAGGTAAGGTTGTTGTCTGCCCCTGGAGGGGCTCACAGCAGCATGTTCAAGCTTTGCTCACTTGTGGGTGACCTGTGAGAGACTGGCAAGGGTTTACATGGCCCCTGAAGTCCCTGCAGCACACCAGGCACAGGCGAAAAGTCTCAGTCAGTAGAGGAACCTGTCTGTGCCCTCAGAGGAGGGGATGAAAACTCCCTTATTGACCAGCCTCCCCCAGCCCAGCTGGTCTAAGGCAGGCTCTGACCTGAGCCAGGGCACCCTGGGTCTCTGCTTAGCCTTGATGGTATATCCTGAGCCCTGAGCAGCACAGCCCATCTGAAGAAAGGATATACCATCAAGGCTTTATGGAAGTCAAGTCCATTGTTCTTTAGTTCCTGCTCACAGCTCCAAGAAACCTCAGTTTCCCTTAGACACGGCTGGGAGTGTCTCTGAGAAGAGCTGGTGGTCTTTGTGGGGTGGGAGAGCAAAGAGGGGAGCTGGAAGATACTCTTGGATTCTTTTAACCTGAGTTGCATCCTCCCTGCAGGTAAACATTATGGGGTTTACAGCTGTGAGGGCTGCAAAGGCTTCTTCAAGCGCACGGTGCGGAAAGACCTCACGTACACCTGCCGCGACAACAAGGACTGCTTGATCGACAAGCGCCAACGCAACCGCTGCCAGTACTGCCGCTATCAGAAGTGTCTCGCGATGGGGATGAAGAGAGAAGGTAAGGCAGGGAGAGCCTGGCCTGAGCACCTGTGGGTGCTGTAGGTACCTTTCCGTCATTAAGAGGCTCCAGCAAGCTCCTGCCTGTTGGTGATGTGGCAGCACCGTGTGCGCCAGAGTCAGCATGAGCTTTACCAAGGGCTGCTTGCCCTGAGGCACCAAGGATGCAGGGCTTTGATTTGCTTTTGTGCCACAGTTTCATGGCTTCTGAAACAGTGGTAAGTCCTAGAGTGGTACTTGGATGATGGAAAGGTGCATATCAGTAAATGAGCCGGTGCCCAGAGGCACTAAGCACGGTACTGGGGAACAGGGGGCAGTGAAAGCAGAGTGCCTTCATGAGGTTATTTGCTGCCCTGGAACTTGCACTCCTGGTTTTCCACCGATGTGTTGGGAGCAGTGATGGCAAATACTCCAAGCTCTTCCCTTTCCCTGCAGAACCCTCTCAAAAAGCTGTTGGGGCCGAGTGCATTTCGGGTGACAGATGCTGCCACCTGGCATGGCCCTTCTCTCTCCATGCAACACAGGATGTCGCGTCCTGGAGAACTGGCACTGAGTAGGGAACATTGGCAAGATAAAGATCAAGTTTAATCTGCTGGTTACTAATCATCCTGCTGTCAGGGAGGTGAGAGGCTCTTGCATGTGTCCAGGCTGCTGTTTGTAGTGCACAACTCGCTTGGGATGAGCAGGGGAACTTAGTGAAACAGCCTCTGTCTCATCAGAGTCCTCAGCATCGGCTGCTCTCACTCAGTTGCATTCCCCAGCAGTAGCAATACTGGAATTTTTTTCACACTAGGAGGAAAAAATGAAATTCAGTCTCGTAAAAAGATATCCCTCCCTTTCCTGGAATTTAAATTTAGGATCTAAAACTCCCTGGCACTGCCTCTTTTAAATGCTCTTTTTAAATGCTGACTGCGTCTGTTTTAAACTGCTGGCAGAACAGGCTTTTACCAGACGTGATGTGAAAATGACCCCATGGTGCTGCTCGGTTCTCTGCTGCCTTCTCCCCTTACACCTTCAGAGCTACCCTTGCCTCCCTGACCGGCTGATAAATGCATCCTTTTGCCGAGCTGTGGCGAGCAGCGCTCCAGCCTGGGTCTCTTTGAAGAGCACTTAGTCTTGTCTGGAGCATTGATTAAATAGGGCAGTGCTGGAGCTGCGCCAAGTGCTGAGTAGACCCCCGTACGCTCAATTTATGGGGTTATCTAAGGACCCACGGTGTGCAGAGTCTTTAAATGTCAAAGCTGTCTCTGTTTGAGGTGTAGAGGGATTGCAGGGAGGTGAGGGCACCCAGGGGACCTCCGTGGCCCTGCAGAGCTTAACCCTTTGGGGCTTGGAAGTGAAGCTTTCTGGCCCAAGTGAGGATGGGTTGCACAAGAGGCAGCAGCTCTGCCAGGCATGGCTGTAGGCATAAACCTCGCTGGAGAAAGCATGTGATTGGAGGCATGTAAGAGGTGATAACACGTTGCTTTTGATAGAAACACAATGCACAGCTGGAACCTCCAAGGAATATCGCCGTGCAGAGGTTGGGGTGCTCATGGCACGCTGCCCATCCTCACCTAAACAATACATGTTTGATAGAGGATTTTGGTGGAATCACCGTGGAGCAGTTGCACGGTCTGCCAGCTCCTTATGTTCTATCCTTTCCTTCTGTCTTTCTTGTCTTGTTTGCGTCATTTCCACCTTGGTGGCAAAGTGAAAAGCTCTAACCTTAAATGGGGAGGTGGTTGCATTCAGAAGATGCCTGTGAAGATGGGTGGCACGATGCAGGTGTGGTGCTGTGCGTGGGCTGGTGTTGCCCTGGCTGCTTTTGTGGATGAGCGGAGCCATGGAGCGTGCTGGGTCCTGTGGGAGATGTGTGGCAGGAGGAGGAATTAGAGGGAAGGGAACATACTCTAACTCAGTATTCTGCCCTGACATCCTGTGATCGGGTACCTGCCTCACATCTGTCGTTAACGGTGATTGCACGGGCAGCACCACTAAAATTATAGGTCCATTAATTAATTTCTAAATAGCGGTGGAATTCCCCGGGGAGTGCGGATAGTGTGAGGACTCTATTAATTCATCTTGATTAACATTATCACAATGAATACCAAATGAATTCATAACGATCAGTCAATTATTTAAAAGTGTGACAGATGGGATCTTCGTAACTCTGGAAGTGCACTCAGGCGGTGCTGGCTGATCTTGTGATGCTGGCGTTGCGCAAGGACAGCTTCAGAAGATCAGAAAGCCGGTGCATTGGCACTCAACAGATGTTTGGGATATAATCCTTATGTAGGAAAAGCTGGAATAACTCCCTTGATCCCCAAATAAAGCTCTCTCGTGTTATAAACCTAAAAATTCAGTGTCTTGTGGCAGGTTTGGAGATGTCCTGGTTTTGTCCTACAGCTGAATGTGAGGAGTTGGATCTCGCTAAGCTTTGATTTTGAACAGCTCTCGAGTTTCATGTGTGATATGCACTCAGTTTGTCACAAAAAGGTCTCCTTCCCATTGTATCCATCCCAGCTCATTGCTGCTGCCCATTCACTTTGCCAGCTAGGAGCCTTGTCCTGGTCCTGCTGCCTCCACACCTCCTCTGTTTAGGGGGAGTTTTGAGCTAAGTCCTGCATTGCTCATTGCTTTTGGCTAAATACTGACTAAAACCGTAGCTGGCTTTTCTCCTGTAGTGTAAACAGTTGCATCTTTAGGTAGCAGAGTCAGGGTAAAAGGCCTAATTTCCCTGAAAAATGTCTTGCTCTGGAGACCTAATTTATAGCTACGTAAAGGCAGAGCAGATTCCTGCTGGGGAATCTCTCCTGTAGCCAAAAGGTGTTTGTATGTCATGGAAGGACAGTTAAACCCTCTAAACTAAGTACAATAGTTCTGGTGAGAGAATACCTGCTAAAGACAGGTATTCATACCCCAAAACCTATGCCAGAAGGGTAAAAGGAAGAGGCACTCTTATGTAGCTAAGAAGTTGTCTTAAAGGAGTAAAGGCTCCAGGACCTGATGGAGCTCTGGAAGGGTTTGATCCTGACAGCTGGAGAACCTCCAGGTGAACGTACAAAGAGGGATGGAGACCTGGAGGGATGGATCTTGAGGGTGTGCTCCAGGAAGGAGCCTGGTCAAGGCAGTTCACCCATGGAGGAGAAAGGCTGGAGTGACTGCAGGGAACAGCTGAAGGGGTTGCTTCAGGGCCACGAGGCTTTGCTATTGCAATCAGGTCTCGAGCATCTCAGGTTAAAGAGGTGAAAACCTTCAGAAGTGGAAGATTCCTTCTGCTGTGTGCATCGCTTCTCACAGCTCCCTGTTAAAAGCATTTAAAGACAGATCCTAATGGAGTGTTTGTGGAGTGTTTGTGGTGAATGAGCCTTATAGGCTCTGAGGTATTGCAGCTATAATAAATAAGCAACTGGGAGCATTTTTCCCTGATGAATTACTGCTGGCTGTGTGAGGCTTTGGTTTTTCTACTCCATCTCCCGCTAAGTACCGGATAGTCAACAAAATTAAGATTACCATCAGGGATCTTGACTGATGCGGGGAACATTGTTGTGGGGGTGGCTGTTTGCATCCAGCAGCATAACTCTCTCTGCTTGATCTGTTACTCGTTAGGGTCTAAGGTGTCTGCGTATCAGCAGCCTTTTACTTTAAAGGGAAAACGTGGAAACTGCCTCTGAGTTAGAGAGGCAGAGGTCTTGTGAAGAGGTGGGAGTAAACACTGAGGGTCTTGGGATAAAGGCATCTTGCAGGCAATGCCTTTAGCTGGGGTCAACTTCAGAGGTGAAGGGAGTCATCGCAGACTACAAACTCCATGGCCTCGCGTTGCAGTGCGTCGCTATCTCATGTAGCGAGGTCCCAGCCCCACCATTGTTGGCAACGCCACTGGATCGCACAGCGAGCAGGAAATACCAGCGAGGAGCCCTTTCTCATGCTCCTGCTGGCCGCCCTTGGACGGCTCGCAGGGAGCAGACGTTGGGAACTGGCGCGCTGCCTCCGGACTTGAGCGGCTCCTCACGTGAGGCAGATCGTCTCTGTTGGACCTTCTGGGCTGCCCAGTTTGTTAACTGGGGGCTGCCGCTTGCCGAGCTGAAGCCTGCAGCCTGAACACGCTGCAGAGCAGTAACAGCGGCATTTGGTGCTGACTGGGTGAAATGAATGTTGATGTGTCTCTGACGGGAAGCTCGTTAGCCCATCTGGAGACTAGAAAGCTGTCCTTCCGCCGTGACTGTGGCTCAGGCCACCTACCTGACCCCTAAGATTGTTCCTAAACCCAAGTGCAGATACTGTAACAGTGGTGGCTTGGGATGGCGTGGCTGCAGCTTGCCTCTGTCATCTGCTGTGACGTGATCCAGGGTTGTGCTCCGAGGATCCAGGATATATTCTGTCCAGTTGCATGTCCAGGACTTCATTAAACTTCACAGCTTGTGATAATTCTTCCTCTTCCCCTGTGTTTGTGGGTTGGTTTCCCCTCTCCAGTTTGCATGGCTGCAGAGCTGAGGGATGTAACCTGGGAGGAGGGGTCTGACTTACAGCATCTCAGAGTGACTCTAATCCGCAGCTCAGAGACCTCCACATGTCTCTGGGGAGCTGCGCAGATTAATGGCCTGGTCCAGAGGGACTGAAGTTCCCCTGTTTTAACCCAGAGTGACTTGGAGCTCAGGTCCTGCACCAACACTTCAGCAGCTGGGCTCTGCCTGATCCCCCTGCCATGGCTGTGTGCATCATCCCTGCCCCTTGCAGCCACAGCCATCCCAGCTCCTGAAGCGTCTCCCAGCACCAACAGGAGCGAGAGGAGTCTGGGGAGAAAGAGCAGGAATTCAGGTCTCCAACACGCTGTCCAAGTGAATGGAGAAGCAGGCAAGTGGCCATACCCCAGTGAAGGGGCAGAGTTCAAGAGCACAGTTATTTTCAGTGATAATTTTGGAATGGAAAAATGTCTTTCAGCGTAATGAGCTTGTTTCTTATCTCCTTTTAAAGTGCTGCTCTTTAAACCAGCTGGTTAAATGATGCTGGGTTTATTTTTTTTTTTTTAAGGATACTCTTAGGTTGAGAAAAAGGGTTTGGTTTCTGATTTTCTTTCATTGCTTTAGCGATGTTGCTGTCTGCTTATACTTTGCAGTGTCCACCTTCTGAGAATGAGGTGGGCTAGCTGTTCTTGCTTTTGTTTTCCAGAGCCATTCATTCCCCATGTGGATTGACTGCATGCAAAGGTTTCAATCCACTTTTTAACACTCCATTGCACTGAAGTTATGTTTTTTTAACATGACAGCAGGATTTTGCCTATCTTAAAAATGCAATATTGAATTGAAGTGTTGGAGAAAACACTTGTGTGTCAGCTTTTGAGATTGTTTGCAGTCATAAAAAGCTGCAACTTGGGAGAAAAGGAGGCACAGGAAAGCAAAGCAGAAGAAACACTGAATTAGTGCCTCAGCTATATCATGGCATTTTTTATATAAACAGGTAACTCAGGCATAAGCGCTTCAAAATGCTGATGATACACAGCTAAGATGTAGCTTCATAAAAAAGTGGAGAGCCTAATAAATTCCACCGCCAGTGAAACGGAAACCCCCAATATCCCGCCAGCACTTCAGAAATAAAACAGCCATCCACTTGTCGGCTGGAAGGAGACTAAGCAGGTTTGGGTCTTGGAGGCCACCCAAGCCTGTGGGCTCTCCAGGAGGAGGGTGGTTTGCCCTGGTGATGCTGGGGCACATCCTCAAAATGCATCCAGGTTGGAATGGTGTGGAAAGCATCATCATCCCTATTTGGCGTGTGGATCCCTGCCTCTGCTGGGAAATGGCAAAGGAGCGAAGAGGATGAAGGCAGGAGAGGATCAGAGTGTGCTAAGAATGGGAGAGACAAGGCCAAAAAGTGCATCTGCTGTTCGCCCTCAGCATTTGCACTGCCTGAGAAATGGGCTGAGCGGTCGTGCCTGACTCCTGTGGTGCCGGGTGACTCCACACGCTGGATCTGTCCCCAGAGAAAACCCCATTCAGTTCATTTTTGGTAGGAGTGAATTATTCTTCCCCCTCCTCCCCCTTGAAAAGAAACAAACGCCAGCCAGTCATCCATGCTATTGTTCCTAGAAGGATGGATTTTCATCTCAGAAACAAGCGCTCATCTGTATGAACGCAGGGTAAGTGGTAATTAGGAGCCGCTGTAGCCTCCAGCTCTCTGCGAGCTAACAAACACGCCTGCGATGCTCCTACCAATGCTCTCAAAGGCCTCTGCCTGGGTGGAAAACCCTGTCCCCTTTGTGCCTCTTCCTTCCCTCGTTAACATTCCTCTGGCACACAAGCGTGGTGCCCATGGAGGGTGACCATGCCACGGCACGGGGAGCCCAGCCGCAAGCGCTCGCCTTGCATCTATGACCAGACTTTAAAAGCAGAGCATGCACTTGGTGTCTTTCTTTTGCTTAAAATCCAATTAGTCTGCAGATCAGAGCATCAGGTTTCTTTCCGCGAACCCAAGGCTTAAAAAGGAAAGACGACTTTAGCCTGAGGATTGGAATTCAGGAGTATTCACTTCGCAATGTTCTTCATGAGGTGATGAAGCAGCAGATGCTGTGGTGGTTTCTCAGCAGTGTTCTCCAAGTACTCTGCAGAACCTCAGTGAGCAGCTTGTTCTTATCCAGCACCTGGCAAATTCATAACTCCACTTCAATCACCCACACTGTTTGGTTTGGGCACCTGAGCTAGGTTGGATGCTTAGTTTGCAGTGGACTCAAACCCACTTATGTACCAGTTAGACGCTGCACCGCAAGTAAAGGCAAAGCATCCAGCGTGGATGTGCACACCAGCAGATGATGGATCTGGTATTTTTGCATATCAGCCCCAGACCTGGGTGGCCGAGCCTTATCTGCAATCCACAGGCTGTGACAATTTGGTTCTTAGACAGAGAGAGGTCACTGAGAAGTGGTCTTGACACATGGGGCTCCGTATCTTCCCGTACCATGGCCTAGGGATGTACAGATAGGCTGGAGAAGCTCGAGATGAAAAATGACAGCAACCAGCCTTAGGCAAGTACAGGTCAAGTCAAGCAGAATGACAACAGAGTCTCTTCATCAGGTGCCATGGAAAACACAGGCTTCTGTCCTTGGCTGGGCTGAGACATAGCTGGAGGAGGTGGGGCTGCCTCTCGGAGCTCTTTGACTACAGCATCTTTTTTTCTTCTCAAGTGGATTGCAAGGTTTAAATGCTTCCCTTGTGTTAAGAAAGTCAGACTAGAAAACCTCTCAACCATAAGAGTCTCCTTGAAGAAAAACAAAAGCATTGACACAGCCATCAACACAGAGGAGAGTGCGGGGAAGCTCATCTCTGGAAACAAGGCGCAGTGTTCAGGGCTGGTGCAACGACAGCTTGGGGCTGCTTTGCCTCTCAGGAGATTGTTTTCTGGGCTGCAGCAAGCAGTGTGTCTTTCTCTCCTCCTGCATTTAAAATGAGTAAACCCCTACTGCTGATCAAATGCTGTGCTACCCTCAGGACCAAAAAAATTGGCATCATTGGGAATAGTGTGATCCTAAGGGTAGATCTCTGATCCTAAGAGTGGATCTCATCTAACACCTGCAGCCTGCGAGGTGAGGTGGAAGGATGAGGACACAGACTCCTCTCGATGGCTTACCACATAAATCTGAGACAAGCCCTATCATTTGTCCAGGTGACCCCATCTGCCGAAGCAGTAATTGAATGTGATGGGAGATGGGAGGGTCACACTGGTCTTGCAGAGCCCTTGCCAGCCCTTCCCTCCTCCTGGCGAGCAGCAACTCAGCCCCCAGCAGTGGGAACACGTTCTACAGCCCTTCACCTCATTATCACCATCTTATTGCAGTAAGAGCAGGAGAGCCCAGCCGAGGTTTGGAAAGGTCCTTGTAGGTCATGCTGTCAAGTGCCTTGTTATCACAGGCACTCAGTAGTGTGTAATCCTCTTCCTAAGGTCCTCTAGAACAGAAGCTGGATGTCTTGTTACCCACCCAGCTGACAGAAGGGTGCGGTGCAGAGCAGGGCATCAGTGATGAGCAAGAGAAGGGAGCCAGCAGCAGAACCAACTCCCCTGAATTGCCACGCTGTGTCCTGTCCTTGCTAATCCTGTGAAGCATGACGTACGAGATAGGAAGGAGAAGCATCTTGTGGCCTCACTAGTGCTGGGAATATTTATTGTTTCTTAAATGTGCGTTGACTGTACCACAAGGGAGAATTTGGGTTGGAGGAGCCAGTTGCAGAACTCCTCTGTTTTTTGTCGTTAGCCTGTGAGTTTACAACTTGCATCAAAGGAAGAGGAAAATCCACCAGAAGCAACCAGAACCAAATGATATAATGATCCTTGTTTTTAAATTTTACTGTGTTACAGGGATGGAGCACCATCCATCCCGGCCCACAAGACATCTGGGAAGCCGAGAACAACAAGGTATTCCCATTTCAATATTACCAGACCAGCTGCTGTGCAGCTACCATGCTTATATTTCTCTTCTTAAAAACATAAATAAAAAACAAAGCTGCAAAGAAACCCAGATCTCAAACTAAACCCATTTAAAAAATGTGGTTTTGTCATCCCCACCTTGGTTTATTGACTAATATCTAGCGGGAGTGGGGAGTGGACTCTAGAGATAAGGTCCTAGGTCTTTATGGTGAGGGGTCTTCTGCCTGCTCCTTGCACTTGGGATGTTCTCTCAGTTCCACTGAGCTTCTGAAGCACAGGATGTAAGGATGACTGCATCTGCAGGCAAGTTCAACTCATGGAACCCACGGTGTACGAGAGTCTTGAATACCAACTGCAGATCCCTGCGCCTTTCAGGACAATGTGTTGGGCTTGCCCCCCTGGAGCTGTATGATGCTTCAGGGTGAATCTGAAACTAGGAAAGTGGAGACACTACATTTGAAACGAATTCAACTTCTGGATCCTGAAGAAGGGCTTTGGGAGTGCCCCACCTGCAAGAACAAGGTGACAGTAAAATCCCATCGGAGGAGTGTTGATGTGTGCACTGGCGATACCCCAGGGCCAGGCCCAGAGCTGTTGGAGGAGCAAACCTGTTGCTCACATGAAGAACGAAGCTGTTCCCACTTCATTACTTGAGCTGCCCATAGGGAGAGAAAATAGCATCTACAACTGAGTCAACATCTAGAGCAGGAGCTGCCTTGGAGGGTTGTGTGGGTGCTCTACATTGTTTCTAAGTGAGGACCAGGTTGGGTTCTGCAAGCAAGCAGCAGCTGGACTTAATGTAGTGATGCCACCTTGTCCTGTAGATGCTCACCTCGGTGAAGACCTGTGCATGAAGCAGTTTCTTAATGGGCAGGGAGGGTAATGGTGTCTCTGAGCTCAGCAGTGGGAAACTGGCACTGCCTTCCAACAGCCCAGAGAGCCAGGGATAGGGGATGGATGGATGGATGGATGGATGGATGGATGGATGGAGGTCATCCAACCTGCATCGGGGATCGCAAAGCGATGCCAGACTTGTCCTGGCTTTGGAGGTGACTGGCTGTTCTTGGAAAAACGGGGCCAGCAAAGCAGGTAACTCTCTCCCTGGCAACGGTTTGGTTTATCTTTGGCCCTGACATACACCGTCTGCTCTGTCTGGTGTGTCATTGCTGCTGGCAGCCAGCTGGGCAGGGGCTAAGCAGGCTGGACTGAGTTAGCTTTTTGCTGACTGTCTCCGCAGCGAGCAGCAGCACCGACTTTCTGGTGTAGCAGCTCAAAGCATAGATCAATAGAAAGAACTGCTTAAATATATAATCTCTTTCCATCTATCTCTTCCGTCTATCATTTTTATCGACTAGATTCAGCCTAATCACTAGCAAGTGCTGTCATGATGACCTGTTAGATTCACTCTCCTATAACCCTTCAGGTGTATCTGATTCTGCACCTTCAAGAATGCGACGGGTGGGTTTGATGAGGTTGAGATTTGTGGATTCCATGCTTTAAGTACCCACTGTCTCCCCAGATCTCTGCAATGCTTTCCCACAAATCCCAATGTCCAGATAAGTCACTGGTGGCTGAGCAAGAAGATGTGTTTTTCAGATTAAGACCCCTTCCCAGTGGAGCATCCCAGCCATGGAGGCTATCCTTGTGTGGTTGATGTCAGAGCGAGGAATGATCCTTTACACCTTTATCCTTGAGACCTGCTGCGACTGTGCATCAGGTCTTTGGCATTTAAGACATTTTATAGAATCCTGTTTGTTGGGAGTTTGCGTTTCTCTGAGGCTTTTCTGTTATTTACTAGGTGTTTTATCTCTCCTAATGTGCCCAAAGGAGTTTGGGTGCATCTGTGCTGTTGAAGAAGGGTTGGCATTAAGCAAAAAGTCTTTAAGCAAAAAGCCTTTTGATGACTGAGAATGCACGAGCAGGGGCAGGCGGTGGTGGTGGTGTAGAAATTTAAGCAGGATTTTATGTTGGCCTGAAAAAGCAAAGAGAAGAATCCGTGCCAGACAAGAGCCAGATGGACAAAAGCCGCGACACAAGTCTGAGCTCTGACAGCCGCAGCCTACCTGGCTCTGGAGCTGCTACAGCTCATAAACTTAAGAGCAGTTTGCAAAAAAAAAAAATTAAAAAGTGCTTCTTGCTTTTTGCGTAACAGCTTTCACATAGAAGCAGGCTGAACACTCCTGACTGCGGCTGCTGCAGGAGGGGAGGGCGAGCAGTGGAAACCAGCCCCGGGCTTTAGCGTCCTGGTGTGGAGCTGGGTTAAAGGGATCAGTGCCCATGTAGGACTCTTGTAGCATGTCTTAATTTCCTGTTTGTTAAGAAAGAAGTTTTATATTCTAGGTTTTATTTTTGCACTTGATGTGGTGCTGGTCCCACTGATTGCCTGAAAAGCCTTATTGTGTTACAGACAGCTCTGATTTCCCTGGAACACCACCTGTGCCCCTGCTGCTTTCTCTTAACATCACATAACCAGCTTCAAATTCAGCAGAGAGGTAAAGCGTTAGGATAATTGTTAATAAATAGCAGACCTTTTACATTATTGAATGCCTTGTTCAGTCCTCAACAAAGCACTGGGTAAGTTAAGGGAGTTCTTTCTCATGAGCAGTGATGGAAACTCACGTTGCTTGGGCTGTTCTTGACTAGTCTGGACTGAAGTGTGGGAAACAAGGGTGTGTGGAAAAGCGTGTAATTTGGGGTCTGTAACATGGTGATTGAAAGAGTTACTGATGTAACTGTCCATGTAAAGCTACTTTCCAGGTTTAGGGAAAGCATGCGTGCTGGTTTCAAAGAGGGATCATTAATAATGATGTTACTAGCATCTAATGAGTGTTTTTCATCTATGTACTGCTCAGACATTAACTCATCAGCATGTGCCATGCTTCTGGCTAGATTAGTCCTGCCGCACAGGATTTGGGACAGGTCTCTCCTGCCTGGTTAGAAATTGCCTGGAGACAAAGATAGGATGATGGTTTACATAGAGTGCCTGCCAGCGGGTCCCTGCTCCCAGCTGCCATCCCCCGCTAGGGCCATCCTGCCACGGAGCCTCGTGGCAGTCACTGGCATCACTGCTGCCCAGGGAGGGGGTTGAGTCACCTTCCCTGGAGGGGTTTAAGGGACGGGTGGACGAGGTGCTAAGGGACATGGTTTAGTGTTTGATAGGAATGGTTGGACTCGATGATCCGATGGGTCTTTTCCAGCCTGGTGATTCTATGATTCTATGCTGGACCAGGGAACTAGATGCATGATTTCCATGGAAATTCAGCACTGATGGGCTCAGAAGATGGTTGAACACCAAACTTAGGCATTAAACTGACCAGTTTCTCTTTTCTTAGGATTCCGTTATGCTATCGCTTTACCTCCTTGTTACCCATCCATTTCCCTCTCCCATGGTGACTTGCCCTGGAGCTTCCTGTGTGTTTCATCATGTGTCTTTAACCTTTTTGCTTCCAGGACTTCTCCTTCTACAGACAGGGGAGTTTCCCAGCAGAGGCCAGGTCTGAGAGGGAGCCTTGCTCTCTGTGCTGCCGCAGGAGTGCACTCAGAGCAGCTCTCCCAGGCCAGGGCTGCTCAGCAGCTTCTCCCAAGCTCGCATCCCCATCCCCTTGTGCTGTCCAAGCCCGAGACCCACACCAGTGGAAGGGTCAGGTGGGAGAACAAGGCATGAGATTTGTGTGTGTGTGTGCTCCTACAGGTCACAAGGACCGAGGATGCTTTAGGTTTTCATGGCTCAATAATGCTTATAGCTCCGTGGAGCTTTGGGATCCCAGCTCAGCCTGTGACACCGCAGCCAGGAACCCTAGGCTGACCATCCTTTCTCTGTCCACTTCCAGCTGTCCAGGAGGAGAGGCAGCGAGGGAAGGATCGCAACGAGAATGAAGTGGAGTCAACAAGTAGCGCCAATGAGGATATGCCTGTGGAAAAGATCTTGGAAGCTGAACTCGCAGTGGAGCCAAAGACAGAGACGTACATTGAAGCAAATATGGGCTTGACACCGAGCTCGGTAAGGCTCCTCTCCCTCAGCCACAACCCTTCTGCCCCTCTGGAGCCACCAGTGTTGGTACTTTAGCCTCGCTAACCCAGGGGAGCAGGAACATAGGTTGAAATGTCCCTCTGCATTCACTATGGCTCTGTGCTAGGTGTCAGTGAGGCTGAGGTGGTGAAATGCAGCTATTTCTAGGAAGCGTGAGGACTCTGCAGTATTTCTTTTCTGCTACAATAATACTTTATCGCTTTCTTTATATGAGGCTTTGAGGATTGAACTGGGAATACCTCATCTAGCAGGGCTTGACAGGAGATTTCAGAATCAGGTCAGACCTTGTAGGAGTTAAGTCTTGACTGCCTCTATGGGATGCTCTGTTTGGCTTTTACCTACAGGGACACCTGAGGGCTGGCTTGCTAGGTGAGGCTTTTCAGTGCATAACACTGCCTGCTAAGGACAGGATCAAATCCTCAGTGAAACAGTCCAGAAGCAGATCCAGAGTGATTTTACTCACCTGCGTTTGAGAGCCCAGTTGCAACCTGCAAGCAGCGATGCTCTCCGTTTGGAGGGTCCTATGGAGCTGCATGAGGCTTTTCTGGAGGAGGCAGCTCAGCCGTGGTTAGGTGAAGCTCTGAGGGCTATCAGAATTAAAAATACTTCAGGGGAGTTGTAGCCAGCATTGTGCTGACTTGAAAACAAACCCCAGAGAGCGAGCTGAAATAAATGGCTTCATCTGGCACTGCATCTCCTCAGCCTCTTGTAGCAAATTGAACGCTGGTTCCTGCATAATTCAACACGCATTACTGTGAACAAGGATGTGTGTTGCATCTAAATAGAAGCAGGAGGCTTGTTGAAATGCCCTATTATTGTCAAGCGGCTTCTGTCGATGAGGTGACATTTGTAGCAGGTTTAGCAGATGTATGAGATCAGCAGCTTGCAGTGATGAGGCCACCAGATGAGGCAAGGGAAGACGGAGAAGCTCCCCTCCTCCAAGCCATCCCCAGAGAGCCCATGTGACGGGAAGGCAGACAGATTCAGTCCCCAGCAGTCACAGGGTGAAGCACAAGCTGTTTCCTATTAGCCTGGTGTGTTGGGTCCTTTAATTTATGTCCCTGCACCTTACATCATCTGCATTGAACATTGCCAGCGAGCTGAGCGCTTGCGAGGACGTTTCTACCAGGCTGGGATGGAGCTGGCAGGATGCTGAGAGTTAACACCCTCCTCTCCCAGATGCCTGACTGTCACCTGGTGCCATGGTCCCACTTTAGAGAGTGGAGATCTCAGTCTGGTTGTGGGAGGTCCCTCTGCTTTGCCTAGCTGGCACTGATTTCTTCTACTTAGGACTCAGCTGTGGGGCTTCTGCACAGTCCTTGGAGCTGGTAAAAGAGGAAGGCAGAGGGGCTGCCAGCTTGCGAGCTTTTCCAGCAGCCATGGTATCTAAACAGGTTGTTCTTGGAGTGTGTTGCTCCAAGTACATGACCAGGGAGGGGGCCTGTGGCTCTGTCCTGACACCTTGGTTGAAACCGGAGAGGGTGGGGTGCATTCATGGTTTGAAGCCCTTGACAGGGGAAAGAGGAGTACAGTGGGGTGTGATCCTTGTGGGTCGCACAGACAGGATGGAGAAGGATGCTGAGCCAAGCAGAAAGCAGCTAAGACAGGGGAATCTGCCCCTGCAAATCTGCTCGCCTGCCTTGGGTGGTGGGAGAGTGCCAAGACTAGTGTTTTGATGACCAGGGCTAAAACAATCGCTTGAAGTAATTGCACCCATGAGCCCCCGATAACAGCTCTTCTGCTGCTGCAAATAGCTGCTAATTGGAATGGTTGTCTGGCTTCTGACCATGGCAAAGGGGATGAACCCTTTGGGAGGTTCCCACAAGCTGTAAATAAGCATGGCTTTAGGATTCCTTGATAATGTGTGTCCCAGGAAGCCTTCAGACCCAATGTGATCCTTGTTCCTTGGGAACTGGGGTCTGGCCGTACTCCCTCAGCAGGTACCTGTCTCCAGACAGTATGATGAGGTGTGAGGATGAGTTGCCTCTGCCCTGTGTCCCTGGCAGCTGTGAGGCTGGGCTCCTGCAGTGTAAGCACCACCTTGGATGGCTCCTGGCCACTGAAAGGCAAAGCCTGTAACTGAGAGGTCTTATCCCCATTAGCTCTTAATTGGCCTTTGAGCAGCTGGTTTCAAGTCACCGTTTTCTGGAAGATGCCTCCAAGCTCTGGTTTTCCAGAAGGATCAGGTGCCTGCGTGTCCTTTCATTCTGTCACACTCCGGCACCGTGCCCTTGCTATTTACTGCAGGAGGGGATTTGCTTACCATGCACACCAAGAGTTTCTAGCACTGTTTTGCAGATCCCTTCCTGGAGACAGACAGGGTCTTTTTGGCCTGCAGGGATGATACTTTTAACTGCCTCTCAAGCTATGGTGATTAAGTTCTGCCAGGAAGCATCGTGGTGGTTCCAGGAACTGCCGTCTGAGGTGTAATTAAAGGCTGGGCCCCTCGCTGGGGCTTCGTACAAAGCACCGAGGGCTGGGTACAACTTGTACTGCCTGCAGACCAGCAGGGCTGCAGCCTGGGCTGGGAGACCTGGAGCCCAGCTGCATCAGAACAAGTCCCAGAGATGGTGAGGACCTGCCCGGAAGCAACCCCTGATAAGAGCTTTGGCAAAATCATCTAACTTTTCTAAAATACCCCTCTCATGGGGCTCCGCAGGCACTTGTTTCTTCGTGGGTCAGGTTCTGCTGGAGCATGGGGTATCCCATATGTCACGTCCCACTCTGGGGCATGCAGAGCTCCATCCTCATCCTGCACTGTGGAAGCTCATGCACCTGGGTTCTCCTCTTGGCTGCTCCAACCCAAACTGGGATGACTTGAAGCTGGTGATGTTCCTTTAGCCAGGGCCAAGAGTGTCCCTCTCACCCTTCCTGCAAGTGCCTCTGAATGGCAATGTTCTCTCTGTTTCCAACGAGACGCTTAACCCTGCAGAGCAACTCCTTACACCAAGTTTAGTGTTTTCCTGTTGTCTAGAGGAAATCCCATCTTTTCTCCCTCTCCCAGGGAAAACCCCAGTCCCTGCTCACATCTCCTTCCCCAGGAAAGAGCCTCAGCTCCCTCAGAGCAAGACTTCCCCGCCCTTGCACCCTTCAGGGAGCTGCTGAAGGTGGGAGAAACAAGGAGGGGAAAATCCTTGTAATGATGCTCCCTGTTCCTCAGCTGCGCTGCTGAACGCCAGCCCGTTCCCATCCATCTCTGCATGCAACAGGTGAAAATACTTCGAAGGCGGGTGCCCCTCCGCTTGCCAGGTGCTGGTTATTTTAAGCCTGGAGAATGGGAGACTTTGGCCACTGAGGTACAGAGATTGGGTTTGCTGCCAGGGGACAGGGGAGGGGACTAGGCAGGGGTCTGGGACGCAGCTGTAGGGTAGGAGCGAGGATTAGGAGTGTGGTCCTGGTCTGTCCTGCCTGGGAGGGGGCTTTGCTGTAGCACAGTTGGCTCGTGATGAGGAATGGCCTTGTGCTGCTGAAAGCAAGACTTGCAGAAGGGAAAGGTTTTGCTGGTGGCCGTGTCTGCTTTGTCTCTGAACTCACACTCCTTCCCCCTGCAATCCGGGGGTGAAGTAAACACTTCTCTGATTTGGAAACTTCTCTTTTAAGGACATGGAAGAAAAATAATCATACAATCAAAGCTGCTAGATATCAGCAGCGATTACGGTGGGATATGTGGAGGGGCTCATACGTCCCTGTCCAGTGAGGTAAACCCTGTATACCACTTGTGCTAGCGAGGTCTGTTTTAGCTGGGATTAGACAGTCTCTTCCAGTTCCTAATCACAAGCCCACTTGAACCGTTAGCAGTTCTTTTAAACAGGGATTTGGTGTGTTTGGGCTGACTGTCCTCCTTGAGGGCAGATGTATTTTATTACTGGATAATATTTCAAAGGAAAGGGTTTCTCTCTTACTTTTTTTTCCTGTAATGCCCGCTCTGGTGCTGGTTCATTGAGCAGGGAGATGCTAGCATAGGGAACATGTACTGCACAGGTGCAGGAGCCTGCCTTTCCCTTGGCTGGAGCTGGTTTAGTTCATCTATGTGATGGATATTGGGTCTCAACACTCCTGATTCCTGTTTTGGAGCTTGCTAAAACCTGCTTAAATTCACGTGATGGAGAAGCCAGGTCACCTCCTTTCCAGGTGATTGGTATTATCCACTGCTGGGCTGCTCCCAGCTTTGGAGACCTTTGCAGCAGGGAGGCAACAAGACCCTTCAGCTGCCTCTCCAGCCTCTCCTCTTCTCCTTGCTCTGCCTTCTCCCAGCCTTTCAATCTCCTTTTCTTGGCAGCCCAATGACCCGGTGACGAACATATGCCAGGCAGCAGACAAACAGCTCTTCACCCTGGTGGAGTGGGCCAAGAGGATCCCCCACTTCTCCGAGCTGCCCCTGGATGACCAGGTCATCTTACTCAGAGCAGGTGAGTGGGAACCTACAGCATGGGGCCATAGGGGTGCTGCACCTCACCGGTGGCAGGTGTCACACGTGGATTTAGATCTCATCAACTTGAGAGCTGTTAACCGATTCTGAGTAATAGCCTCTGATAATTCAGTTGCTAAATAGGATTTAAAAGAGCTCCAAGGAACGTGTTGCTGAATGTGATCCAAAATGTTGCACCAGCTGCCAATCAGCTGAAAAGAAGGTCTGGCTTCATCTCTGATGAACAAGGTGCTCAGAGATGTGTGCTGGGTGATTTAAACCAAAGGAGCCACTCACTGCCTTCCTCCTTAACTGAGACTTGAAAGACCAAGTGAGCTTGGGACTCCCATGAAATTTCCTCAAACTAAAATGTTTGATCATAATTAAAACCAGAAAGGGGAGAAAAATAGATCAACCTCCTCCTCCCACCCACCAAGATGAAAATAAAATTCTCTGGACTTACTTTAAATTTCCTTGTGCGGCAGGGGGTCTGCGAGAATGGAGGCTTTGGGGGGTGAAAAGCAATTAGGTGTAAGAAGGGTCTTCTCCTGTTGAGTGAATTCAAGCCCTTACTGTTGGCAGGTTATGCACAAAGACCAGGAAGGGCAAGAAATCAAGAGCAGGGCTCGTCAAGGTTTGTGTTTTAGGCATGAAGCTTTTTGCATAGCTTCGGTCATCAGACAAGTGATTAAAAAGGCTTTGGCTTGATGCAGTGGAGAATTTTGCTCTCTTAAGCAAAGAGGAAGGCAGGTTGTCAGTGGGACAGATGAAGTGGCTCCCAGCAAGTGACAAAACCCATGTGAAGAGTGAGACTGGGAAGGGACGCGAGACCTTGATGGATGGAGGTGGCACCCAGCTCTCTGCTTGGCAATGAGAGAAACCACCCTCAGCTACTCAAAGTAGTCAAAGGGATTTGCAGAATTGTAGAATCATAGAATTGTTTGGATTGTAAGGGACCACAAAGGTCATCCAATCCCCCTGCAGTGTGGAAAGGGAATCCGAAAGGGAATGGTGGAGTCGTCTGATGGGGAGCAGAGGTGCAGATTTTTGTAGTCACATTTCATGTAGTGGTTACAGCAGCAGCCTGGGATGGGGAGTTTGAGGATTTAATTCTTGCTGCAGATGTAGTCAGGTCCCATGCCCTCCTTGGATGGCTCCTGCTAGCCCTTTGGTGAAGGTGTTCCTCTGATTTTTCTGTAGGTGTGAGTATTGCCAGGGTTGGCTCACAAGAAGCTATTTTTCAGGAGGGTCTCTAGAACCTCTTGTGAGAGTGAATGAGCAGTGGATGCATCTCTATAGAAATCTTTGAGGGCTTTCTGCAAATATCAGGGAAGAAGTGAATTCAGACAAAAAGCTGCCTTTTTCATTTGTGAAATGGAAACAAAACCCCCAACAACAGTGCAAGGTTTTCCTTTCTCTTTAGAAGGCAGCTAACACAAGCTGAACTGGAGACTTTCTGACCTAATGTTCTCTCCTTTGTGCTGGTGCTTATAACCACTTCCACGTTGGCATCCTGGAGGAGCCACTCCACCAGGCCAGGAGGAGAGGGACCTGCAGACCCCACTGCATCTCAGATTTCGTGGTGGCTCTAACCCTGTGGCCTTGAGGTGGGCCGAGCTCCTATGGGCTCCCTGCACCAAGCGTCTCCATCAAGGCCTTAGATAACCTCCTCCAAGTCTTTTAACCAGTGGCTCCATCTATTATTGATTGAGGAGAGTGGCCTGCTGAGAACAGCTGCCCATGAAATATTTAAGTATTAAAATTTAGCTAAGAGCGTCAGTCAGGTTCAGTCATGCATCTTCGAAGGCAAAATTAAGTGGAGCATGCATCTGTGGAGGAGCAGTGCTGGATGCAGTAGCTTTCCTCTAATCCTGAATCGTTTAAATATCTCCCCTCTTTGAGCTTCTTGGAGAAGGAAACCCGAGTTTGTAAGCCTGTTTTCCCTGGGTTTTCTTGTTTCCAAGCTTGCTATGGCTGAGACAGCAGTAGCCTGATTTCTCTGCACTGAGGCCAGCCTGGCAAAGGATGCTGAGCGCTACATCTCTGCAGCTGCAGTTCATTTTATTGGGCTGCTGGGAAAACTTGGTTGTAAGATGAGTTAACACGATGGTCACTGTGCTGCCAGGTGCCTTCCCTACACCAGAGCAGCCAAAGCATCCCTGGAGGATGCATCCACCTAGTTTGAGGAGAAAGGAGTCATAAGAGTCAAGAAATCAGCTCTGCTTCTTCAGAGCATGAGCTGGAATGCAAGACACTCTGGGTAGTCTTGTTTGCTCTCTAACTCAGTTTTACTGCCTGTGGTTGTACCTAATTTTTCCTGATTGCCTGTATCTTGTCAGCTGTTTGGGGATGCTCTGGTGATAGCACCAGGTAGAAAGAGGTGCCCCATTTCAGCTGAAACATCCCAGCTCTAAACAGGAATAATTCAGCTGAAGGATCCTGATTAATCCAGCGCTCCTTAGCAGGAAGAAGCTCAGCAGTGATGTTGGTGGCACCCCGCTGCCTCACCACTTTTACGTATTCTTGGCAAGCTGGAGGCTGGATTCAGAGCTGTTGGGTGTGTGGAGCCACAGCAGAGGGATGTTGAGTCAGGACCAAGATTCAGGGCAGAGTTGTGAAAGCTGGTGCCATGGAGGGATGTTGTGAGCCAGCTTTGGTTTCTGTTGGTTGGGGCTGTGTGTGATGGCTGGTGAGACGCACCCACAGCACCTTTCTGTGGGTCTTGCTCTGGGAGATCCTCTTCAGCCATGGAGCATGGTTCCTGAAGGCTTCTGGTGCTTTCCTGTGTCTTCTCCTCCATCCTCCTTGGGTTTCACAGTGTTGCAATCCCTCTGCAAGTGCCAGGCCTCGCCCAGTACATAGCCAAATAAATGTTCCCGTGATTGGGGTGGAAACATCCTGTGGCCACTTAGGAAAGAGTGAACTTTATTCCTTGTCAACATTTCTTACGGCACAACCCTTCTGTGCAACAGTAGGTAAATACAGCACATGTGGACCTTGTATTTATTGGACCTTGTGAGAAAAGACCCGTTTCTGTGGCAGGAGAGGAGGTGAAGGATGTTGTTGCATTGCTTTTCCAGCCTGGGAAATAAAATAGAATCAAATATCCTGATGTTTCTGGGCTCTGACAAGCAGCCCTGTGTTCTGGGCACCAGAACATTTTCAGGCCAGGTAAATCAGCCACACGATGAGAAGAAGGGTTGCAGAAGACCCATCTTGTCTCATTGAAGATGCCTCTCCTGGTTCAAAGTCACCAGAATTTTCACCCTTCAAATTGCACAGCATTTCTTCTTGTTATGGGTTTGGTTTGTGCGTTCTTCAACTTAGCTGCTAGCAGATTTAAGAGTTTGAAGACGTGTTAATTTAGCAAAGGGAGGTGGAAGACAGACAGGGATGTCCTGTCATCCTTCCCCATTTGTAACTAGCTCAAACTCCTCCCGTGCTGTCCAGGCTCAGAGGATGTATTTTCCTGTCTCCTGAAGTAGCATGTCCAGTAACTAATAAGACCAAAGCTGATTTCCAAGCTGTTAGTGGAGTATTCTTGGATGTGGAACATCCCCAAGAGAGGAGGAGCCTTCCAGTAGTTCCTACAGCAGAAACAACAAACCTGGGAGCAAGGGTCTTCATGATCTGGATTATGCAGCTGAATAATGGTCAATGAACTATTGTGCCTCATTATGTCCTGAAGATGAGCCCAATTAGCTGATATAAAGCGTTAATATGTCTTTAACCGCTCAGAGACACGAGGATAAGGTCAGACAGGGAAGCACAGGGCTCCACACCCACTGTAGGCTTACAGCAAGAGGAGCAGTGCAGAGAGCTGTTTGCTCTGGTGCCTGCAAGGTTTATAGAGGAAACTGCTTCCCTTATTAGCGTTATATTTTTAGTGCATTTGTTCCTTAACATTTTTTTTCCTTCCCTGACATCCAAGAAAGGGTTGGCTCCCCCTCTCCCTTCCCATACCCAGCCACGTTACTCTAGCAAAAGCAGATCTGGAGCGGTTTCCTCCTCTCTTTTTATTACCTGGGAGGTGATGTTGCAGATTCCAAAATCCACTGAGGACCCCATGGTTGTAAACTGCAGCCTTGGTTGTTTTCTCCTCCCTAGGGTGGAATGAACTCCTAATCGCCTCCTTCTCCCACCGTTCCATCGCCGTGAAAGATGGGATCCTCTTAGCCACTGGGCTCCACGTGCACCGGAACAGCGCGCACAGTGCTGGCGTCGGGGCCATCTTCGACAGGTGGGATGGATGGTGGGGAACACATCTCAGACCACCTTGCCTGGACATCCTCTTCTCTGTCTCTGCACTGGTCTCCCTCCATTCCCTATGTTGGAGTCTGCCTGAGGGGTTGGATGGAGATTCATTGGCACATGGGCTCATGGTCAGAGGGGTCTGTGCTGAGCCATGTCCATCCCATGGTGTGCGTGGAAATGTCATGGTCCTTCCTGCAGGCGATGATGTTAAATCCCTCCTCTTAAACCTGCAGAAACCAACAGCCTGAAATATTCAGGGAAAGGGCTGCCCAGTGCAAATCAAAGCCTCTTTCATGGGGTCCAGATGCTTTCTAATGTTAGGAGGCCACTTCTTTGTTTCTTTTCATCTTTAATTGGACCAAGACATGATTTTATTTTCACAATACAAAAGCACCGAAAATACCCAGCAGGTTCCACACGCGTATCCTGAGGGCTCTTTAATCTCATTCTTTGGGAAAGTGTTTTAAATCAAGAATTCCAGAGTGTTTGACCCACAGTGTGGCTCCAGATGCCACTTAAATGGTGGCTGAATTCTCTGCCTGAGAGTCATCCTGAGGTGACTTAGTTGAAACCAAATCACTTTTGTTTCTTTGCTTTGCAAGGAAATTGTTCTTTGGACCTGGGTGACATCATTTGTTTCCTATGAGGTCATAAGTGCAAGATCACGACTTCACAGTAGGATCTAACACGAAAAAATGGGCAATGAGTGGAAAATATTTCAAAACCGACACCTGCAGTAAGAGCAAAGGGAGTAATAAAAATTACCGGCAGCGGAAATTGCTTTTAGATACCTGTTGAATGTTTTTATTATTATTTTTATTTTTTTATTTTTAGGCAACTTTCTCAGGTGCCAAAGCCTCTCAGAAAATGTATGAAGCCAATTTTTATGGTCCCTGTTGGATCTCACAGGAACTATTGATGTTCCTAACGAGCTATTTTTGATACAGGAGGAAAATGAGGGTATATCCTCAGCTGGTATAAGCAACCACTATCCCATGACTTCATTAACCATGCACTGGAGAACCTCACTCTGGGTCTGACACCTGGGTGTTTTTTCAATTCTTTTTAATGCTGATGCCTGTGATTTCTGTGTCCTTTGCAGAGTACTGACAGAACTCGTGTCAAAAATGCGAGACATGCAGATGGACAAGACAGAGCTAGGCTGCCTGCGAGCTATTGTCCTCTTCAACCCTGGTACATGCCGTTACCTTCTCTCCAGTCCCCTCTTGACTGATGCTCTGTCCTGTTGGCTCCTTTTCTTACCTATAAAGCTCCATTGCAAATAACTGAGGGCACCCATCTCCTGAGGACAGGCAAGAAGGAAGAGAGGCAAGACTGAAAGTCAAATTAAGTGCTGCACGTGTGTCTCACACCTTACAAGCGTGGCCTTTGCAGGTCAGGAATGGATCTGGATCCATGCCCAGGGTTGTTCTCCAGGCCTCCCTTTCCAAGGGGTGTTTTCCCCTTCGTAGAGGCGGCATGGTTTCTTGGTCCAACGTATTCTTAGTACAGGGCCAGCCTTGGCCAAGACTCAGCTGCAGTTGTCTGAGGAGTTAGGAAATGCTGCTTTTGGAGCTGACTCCTGCTGATGGGCTGAGTTTTCTGCAGAGCTTGAGGGGCTTTGGCTTGATCAATGTATCCAGTCTTCCTGTTTTCAGTGTTTCAGCTGACTCTGTAGCAAAGAAAGATCTGGTGCTTGAGGGATTTGTCCCTGAATAGGAGCAAAAACGGATCTAGATATCCTTTAAGACAAATGTATGAATTATAGCAAAGTTAGAACATGGACATTACTGTCCTTTGTTTCCCTAACTAACCATCCAAAGGCATTTGTTAATTGTGTTTCTGGAAGAGCCCTCTGCAGACCTGGAGAGGGTGAGAGGCATGAAGCATGCTCATAAAATACACGAGAACTTTATTCTTTGCCCACAGCTTACTTAGTTTTAAAGACTCCAGGAGGCTTTAATGCTGTTCCCTTTTCCCTCTTGGTCTCAGCTTCTCAAAGGAAGAAGAAAGTTCAGTGTTGGGGGTTGTCTCTGGTGTTGCAGAGAGCAAAGCTTTGCTGCAGCAGGAGAGGAACGGCCAGCCTGCAGATGCCCATACAGCTCTGTTGGGGGGTTCTGCGTATTTTAGAGTGAGTCAGTCAAGAGCAAAAGCAGATGGCAGATGAGGATGGGCCTCCACATCTACAGCCACCCCTTTTCCTCCCTGCCCTTGCAAGAGTGTGATTTGTGCCCAAGCACAGCTCTTGCTCTGGCCTTTCCCACCGAAACCAGGCCAGTGCGTTTCAACAGGGTTTTTTGCTGTTTGTTGGGTTTGTTTTTCTTCTTGACTTATTCCCCTGCCACTCCCACCCCCTCGTAATCACCAGTAATTTATTGTCTGTAATTTGGGATTAGCCGTATATGGGAAAAGAAAGGGAATCTGGAGAGGTTCCCGTGGTGCATGTGCTTGGGGATATTGCTTGACTGTCCCTTTCACCCTACTAAAAACAGATCCTCACTGCATTGTGAGCGACCTACCAGAGCATGGGCTTTTTGTTCAGCCCTGCCACAATGCTTCGTGCTAGAGTGAGAAATCCCACAAGCCCAGGGCTTGAGGGGAATTTAAAACCTTTTTGTGAGGGTCTGTGGCCACTGCAATGAGCTGAGATGGTTAGGGATGGGGTGTGGGGTGAGGTGAGCAGATCTGTAGTCACAGGGCAAACTTTTTGGGGCTTGAATGTTCCTTGGGAGGTGTTAGGTAGTGCCTTGAATTCCTAGGGTTCAGGCTCCCCCATCCGTGCTGTGCCCTGCTCTGGTGGTGCAAGGAGGGATGGAGGGGACTGTGCATCCTTGGGGGTGCACACTGGGGTCCTTGTCTGCTTGGGAAGCTTGGAGGTTTTTGTCTGATGTGGTCCTTTTGTTGCCTTTCAGACTCAAAAGGTCTCTCCAACCCAGCTGAAGTGGAAGCGTTGCGGGAGAAAGTGTACGCGTCGCTAGAGGCATATTGCAAACACAAATACCCCGACCAGCCCGGGAGGTGAGTTGCTGGCTGAGCCCTGTCCTCTTGCAGCCTTGAGCCCCTGCAAAACCCAGGCAAAGGGCGCTGCAGCCCATGGCAGGGTGCAAGTACCATCCTCAGGGTAACTGCACGTGCACTGTATGGATGCTGGGTCCCTTCCATGGAGAACTCTCTGACCCCATGTCTTCTAGGGAGTTCTCCGCAGAGAAAACCACTCATTTCTATCTGCTTTAGCTTAGACCATCCTTACAAACACCCCCGTGAAGTGCAGAGGTGTCTTTATTCCCATCCCAGTAAATGCGACCCAACCAGGACAAGGTTGGGTAGTAACAGTGGTGCTGAGACCTGAGGAGCCCCGGCTCCCGCAGCCACAGCGGTGGGATGAGAGCATGGGGGAAGGGGTATCATTTCCCTTTTGGCAACCACCGAGAGCAAACCACAGCGAAAATAAGACGCACACGGAGTTAATTTTCGGTGGCAGATGAGCATCATTGCTGGGAAGTGAAAGCCTCAATTGATGCTCTTTTCTCCCCTCCTGGCCTCCCCGAATCCAGCTGGGAATGGGAGGGGGAATTAGGAATGCTTTCCTGGACTGCTCTGGAGCTGAGTGGGCGCATTTTCCCAGTTACAGCCTAAAGCTGGTGACTGCCAGTTAAGTTACTGACAGTCATTTGAGAAACCAAGCAAAACACTGGAAACTGGTGTGCGTATCACTGCCTGCCGTGTGAATATTGGGGAAAACAGGGCATGCAACTGGGATTTGCATCTCACCTGCATTCCTGGTCCTGTGCATCTGGATTAAAAAAAAAAAAAGATGCAATAGACAGGTCATGCCCTCAGAAGTAATATTGGACTCATTTTTTTACCCCCGCTTTGGGTACCAGTGTGCTGGCATATGGAAAAGATACATGATTAAGGGATGACTTGGCTGTTCATGTTTGGCTTGTGGCAGGGATAGTTGTGAGGAAGGTACCATTGTGTGTGTTTGACTTTGTGGTGAGCAGGGGAAGTGAAGGATGAGCACGATGCAGAGCTGGGGTGGTTGCCTCTCCCCTCCCAAGTGGTTTGTGTGGACCACAAGCCAACTCTCAAGCAGATTCCTCTTCCAAGAAGCGTTATTAAGTTGCAGTTCCTAAGCAAAACCAGACCCAGACCCTGGACTTTGGCTGTTGTGGTGTTTCAGAAGAGTTCTTCTCCCCTTCGGCTTCACAATGAGCAGTCAGCCGTACCTGGCACAAGGAGAGCTGCCTTGGGAGTCATGGCCAGCAGCTCTCCTGGATTATTCCCCCTGTGGAATGAACTGTTTGCTTCTCACAGGCATCCAGTGTCTGCAGCTGAGCTTCTCCAGGCTGTGGTGGGGCTGGGCAGGGGTCTGGCATGGATACAGCCCCGCTCTTCGTTGACCAAAGCACCCTGAAGCTGCTGTGCATGACTGAGCAAAGTCACTGAGCCACCAGTCAGTCAGTTCCTCAGGGCTCTGCCTCAATTTTCAGTGATGTGTAAGGGAGTATTTTGTGTCTGGTAGCTGCACCAGGGGCTCTGGATTTTGATCTCTTTGAATGACCGTGGGCTGGGGACTTCCTCGTGTGATCTTCGTATCCTTCTTTGGTGATCTTAAAGGTTTTTGCATGCTTAAGGCTGTCCTGAGAGTCGTTACTGGGCATTGCTGACGTTACTCCATCCCTTGTGTAGTGCAAGGCATTGGTGGAATAAGCCCAGCTGGCTCAGGAGGGTTAACTTGTGGGCTGGGAGTCCAGAACTGCACAAGAGCTAAACCAAGCTCTTCAGAGCTCTCTCCATCCTCCTGGTCTCGTGACGCAGTGTGATCACCATCTGGGGCTGGAAACAAGTTCTTCTTGTGGTTGAACAAATGCCTGGTTGAGCGGCGGTGGGTGCTGCAAGCACTTGGCTTCCCCACCACTTGAGATGCCCTTCAACGCATGACTTCAACCTAGTCCTCATCCATTGAGGGCTCATGAGCACCATGTAAACACCAAAACGGAACTTCTCTGCAGCAGCGAGATGGAGAAAGACATTCCAAAGGAAAACCAAGCTGTGCTCCCCCTACCACTCCTCAGCAGGGAGGGCACGGTGCGTTGGTGACACTGAGCAGCCGTGGGGAATCGGGGCTGTTTTCTTCCCTCCTGGCTGCCCGCCCTGACATATTGTGCTGTGAGCTGGTTATCTCACAGTTAAATGTATCCGAGGACTGGAGCCATCATCTGGTTTGGTTTAAAGTGAAACTTCCTGAATGGGATGGTAGGACTGATTTGTTTTTCCTGGCTCTGTTCCCACCGTTCTCGCCAGCTCAGTTAAAAAAAAAGACCGGGGAGAGAGAAGTGTGCATGCGTGTATAATTTCTGTATGTTTGTGCATGTCTCTCTCGATGTGTGTGTTTGCTGGAGTCCCCTTCTTCCTGGGCTTGTTCTGGCCTTTGCTTATGTTCCAGCCCTGCTTGTGCAGCAGTGAAAACAAATGAATATGCTCCCAACCATTAAAGGGCCTTATCGCTGTTTTGAGAGTGGGAAGGCAACATCCCGCAGCACTTGGGGAGTGTTGCAAACACCCCTAGGGCGTGAGCAGACAGGGGGATGGCACCTCTGGGTGCATCATGGGGTGCTCCAGAGCATCCTTGCAGAAGCTGGAAGTTTTCTTGCAGCTCGGCAGGCTCCTGCTGCCTTCAGAGCCCAGCACACGGCAGCCTTTCCCCGTAATGGCTGGCCAACCCTCGAGCTCGTCTCCTTTGCCCCAGCCAGCTCCTGCAGTGCTGTCGGCTCACCCCAGCCCCCTTGGATCTCCCCTGCTCTCTTGCTTGTCAGGTCTTGCCAACACGACAAACATCTCTGCTGAGCAGGGCCGGCTGGGGAGAAAGGACTTTTGTTCAGCTGGGGCTCATTGGAGCTCCACACTGGGCAGGGAGAAAGACAGAACCTTGCATCCCAGTTGATTCGCAGCGCTCCTTCCAGCTTTTGCGTCAAAGCTTGTCTCCTTCCATTGGCTTCACCCTCAAGGTGCCTCCAGCCTGGTTGTCAGCTGGGTTTCTGCAGTGCCAGTGGCTCCCAGGACTCGGCAAAGCAGCCTCCCAAGTGATGGTGCCTGCAAGAAAGGGGCATTGCTGAGCAAAATGCCAGCTAACCCCACTCAGCATCTCCTCCATCCCCTCCTTGGGTACTTGCTGTTTTCCTTGACCAAAGGTCAAGCTGCTGGAGCTGCTTGCACTGCTTCCTGCATCATGGTTGGTCCCATGGTGCCTTCTCCCTTTGGCTGTGATGTAGGGACCCCACAAGCATCTGGAGGTGCTCACTGAACAATAATGCACGTGCATGGCACAGATGCAAGAAGCCAGTGATGCACCCCGGTGCAGGGGCCTTTCATTTCTTACTTTACCTTTCCAGCTCAGCTATCAGCCCATGTTTGTTTTGAATATCTGCTGTGGCTCTCTGATCTTCAAGGCTGAGGACGTAAAGATTTTTTCTGCACAGCCCTGACTGTAGCCTCATGACTTTGATAGCAAAAGAGGTTGTGTGTGACTCCCAGCCCTTCTTTGCAGGAGCAGCCACAGAAGTTTGGAAGGTGAGGGCAGAAGCAGGACTGCTGGTGGGATGTCTAATCATGTCATGTCTTCTGTCCCCAGGTTTGCAAAGCTCTTGCTCCGTCTCCCAGCCCTCCGGTCCATCGGCCTGAAATGCTTGGAGCACCTCTTCTTCTTCAAGCTAATAGGCGACACGCCGATCGACACCTTCTTGATGGAAATGCTGGAAGCACCCCATCAAATGACTTAAAGAACTGCTGGGTCAGTCCCTCGCCCGGCTGGGGTCTCGCAGAGCCCCTTCCTCTGCTTCCTTCCTCCACCACCCCAGCCTGTTCCTCCTTCCTCTCCCCAACACTGGAGGCACTGTCTGATCCGGGGCCGTCCTCGCCTCCTCGTCGCCTTCACCCTTGTCCGTTTGCTGTCACTGCTGCATCTCAAGACCTGCTCGCTGGTTCCCTGCGCTAAATGTAGAGAAGTGGGAGCGGAAAGAGCTTGCCACCCACCGCCCCGGTTTGTGCCCCTGCCCCGACTCCTGCTGGGCCATGAGTTTTGGGACAAGCTGGGTTTGGCATCACCCCATGGGTGTGCGGTGGTCAGCGCTGGTTTTCTTGGTGCAGGAGCAGAGATGGGGATGGTCCTCAACGTTGGGGCAGTGGGGTTTGGACAAGCCGAGGGGAGTGGTTGAACTCGCTGGATTGCAGCTGGCTATTTTCAGAGGATGGAGGTTTTGAAAAAGAGAAGAAAAAAAAGAAAAAGAATTCTATTTTTGTTTTCTAACTATTATTAGTGCTCTTGGTAGTTACTTTGTGGAGGGAGAGGCAGTCCGGCCCATGCCCCGTGAATGAGTCACTTGTGGCTGCGTAGAGCCTTCTCCTTTCAATTAAAAGTAGGGGATTTGGGATTGAGCTGAAACCCTGGCAAATAACAAGTTGTTTGGTGGCACAGGGCGTTGGAGCACCCCCTCACCTTCTGTGCAGAGGGTCCTGTGGATGGCAGTACCTGAAAAATCCCCTGCTGCTGTCTCAGAGGGCAGCTGGATATCACTGCTCTTCCCAAAGATGCCTCTGTGCTTGGCGTGGAGCTGCACACATAGGCACAAGCCAGCTAGAGTGCTTGCTTTAAGGCTGCTAGGGACTTCACATCACCCTCCCCCAGCTTGTGGTATCTTGCTGGGACCCCTGCCCTCAGCACCTTGGTGTGGCCTCACTCACAAGGCTCAATCCAGCTCATCCTTCCAGGCCCACGCTTCGTTTTTGGTCCTAACCTGGTTCGCAGAGGTTGGAGAGGCCTTTCCAGTGGGTGGGGTGGGGTGGGCTCAGCGAGCTCTCGCCTCGCAAGGGGGTTTTGGCTCGCCCAGAGGCTGCTCCTGTTGATTCAGCAGCTGTCGCGCTAAACACTGCAAGGTGACAATTAGTGGGAGTGCTTGGCCAGGCTGGTAATTGTGGCTGTTAATTAGTGGTGAAGCAAGAACAGGGCTCCCCATCTCCTGAATCTCCCGTGTTGGGCAGGGATGCGGGAATTGAGAGGTCCTCGGTGGGTGAGGGATGTAGCATCACACGGCCTGGCTGGGATGCTGGGAGCATGAAAAACACCTTGGCTTTTTCACAGTCTTTTCCTTGAATCTTGATGTGACAGCGGGGAGATGGGCATGATTGGGGATGAGGGGCACTGTCCCAGGATTGTTCCCACAGGACAGGATCCCCTTCCCATCCCCATTTCACCTTCATCAGGTGCCTCCAGAGCCCTGTGGAAAATAATGAGTTAGGGAAAAAGAAGCAGAGCAGGCCCTGAGGTATACTGGAGAGAGTTTTTCAGCCCTTGGCGGGGCAGATTATTCCAAATACACTGTAGGGTGGGTGCTTGGAGCCAAGAGCGAGGTGCCTGCAGTCAGCCTGAGGCCAAGGGCTTCCCCACTGCTTCCATGTCTTCTGTGCTTTAAAGCAGGAAAGTATTTATATCCCAAAGGTGTTTTGCTTCTTGTTCCCTGTGGGTTGTAGCTGGCTCTTCAAACATCTCTTTTGTGCTTGGAAGGGGGTGGAGCTGTTGCCACCAGCTCCCACCTCTGTTTTTGAGGGGATGCAGTTGTCACCCATCTGTTGTCATCCTGCCTGGCAGCTCGAGTCCCCAGCTCCATCTCCTGCAGTTAACCAGGCCATCTCATTGCTAAATAAATACTCAGGATTTCAGGTCATAACTTTCCCTTAGGCTGGCCTGAAGTGGCAAATCCACAGAGGCAGGGAAAATGTTTTGGCTGTGTTTCTCCAGCAGCCTGCAAGCTGCCGAAAATATTATTAAACAGCTTCACCCTGCAAGAATTTGCCAAGAAAACTAGGCAAGAGAAATGAAATATGTAAAGGGTGCCAGTAAACATGAGCAGGCTGTTTCTTGCCAGCATGAGGCTGGCACAGCCCCACTGGGGGCTTGCTGGGAGGTGTTTGCTCCCAGCCAGCCAGCGCTGAGCTCAGCCTGGAGCCCAACCAGCCCCTCGCAGCCCCCAGCCCGGCTCTTACCAGCAGAGATTAGCCTGGAGCTCACTTGCCAGAGAGGATGAGAGTGCTTTATGGAAGAATCGATGGACGTTGCACTAGAATAAACCTACTGTCCTTCTCCATTAGGTGGAAGCATTTTTTTCCTGATTGATGGCTTGCAAGGGGCTGTTTGGTGCTGAGCTGTGGTAGCTTACGAGGCTGGGCTGCAGAGCAGGAGCTCCCATCCCATCCCATCCCATCCCATCCCATCCCATCCCATCCCATCCCATCCCATCCCATCCCATCCCATCCCAGTTAGCATTTGACCTGGTAAAAATAAAATGCCACAAACAGGGGATTGTCCTCAGCAAAGACCGTGGTGCGAAGGGGAAGGCTCTGCAGGTCAGGGGTTCTCAGCCAGGGTGCGTGTCTCCGTGCCTCAGTTTCTCTGCTGGAGAAGCACATGGCTTCAATTCATGCCCTGAAGAAGGTTTTGGGGAAAGGTTGAGTGTTGTCCTGGGCTTTCTGGTTTTGGCTGGTGTCGAGGGAGCCCTCGCGTTGCTGTAACCCAGCAGAACTGTTGTTTCAGCAGAGCCCTTGTGACTTTCCCCAGCAGCCACACATTTGGAGTTTGGAGCCTGGACCCCCACCCACACCTCCCTTTCCAGTATCACCAGCCCAGCTCTTCCCGTCAGAAGGAAAAGCTTTTATGCATCTGGTAACATCTGCCACAGCAGCCTTAAAGCAACGTGCTTTTGCATGAGTTTGAGTCTTTCATTTGTATTCTTTTTCACGTTGGGCTTTTCTTTTCTTTTTGTCCTCATCAGAATAATTATAAATATCCTACGTGCTTGTTTGGAGAGGTGATAATGGGTAAGAGGAAAAAAAAAAAAAAGGCACATTATTCTCTAGAGAGGTAGGACTTTCATTTAACCAGATCTTAATACTCTTTCAAAAATCTGGTTTGATTAGGGTGATCTGTTTTTTAATTTTTTTTTTTTTAAATTCCTTTTTTCTTGGTGGGACAATCTTTAATTTTCTAAAGATAGCACAAACATCAGCTTTTCAGCCACCCGCCTGCTGCCCTGGATGTTCCTCACTGAGCTTCTTGCGTGTGCATCTTTCAACCAAGCCCTGACCCAACCCACATCCAGCACCTCCACGGGCTTGAAGCTTCTTGAGCGTCCAGCAGCACCAAAGGGGCCGAGCGCCGCTGCTGGGGGGGATGTGAGGAGTTAGGGGTGAAGGATCTTCCCCAGGACCCGTGGGTGGAGGGAACCCACATCGTCCTGCTTGTCAGAAGGGTCGGCGATGGTGGGATTATGGCTCAAGAGCTGATGCTGTCCCCATCAGTGACGAGCGTGCATGACCTGGTTTAAGTTGAGACATATGTGCGTGTGTATACATGTATGTACTGTAGATATATACACTGTATAAATACCCTCACTCACATATATATATATTATAACCATAGCAATTACAGACTTTTTGTGGGTTTTTTTTTTGTTTTGAGCTGATTCTTCTTTCCTGATTTTCTTTTCTCCTGCATTTTTTTTTTCTTTTGCTTCATGTAAGTGCGTACAATTAATCTGAAGCCCTTTCCGAATTGGCAGATGCCAAATCTGGATCGTTATTCCTCGAGACAAAGGAAATGCATCTATTTTAAGATGCCTTTTTTGTTTTCTTTATTTTGTTTGTTTTGTTTTTTCTTTTGAGCAGCAGGTGGTTTTGAGTAAAAATAGCTTTAGCGATTCCCAATACTTAGTGATGGATGCCTTGGCTATGGGAGCATAGCTAAAAAATAAAATACATTAAAATTTAGAGTGACGAAAAAAAAGATAAAAGATAAGGAAAATTATCTAAAGCATCAATAAAGTTAAAAATCTATTTTTGTACAAATGTAATTTTATCCCTTACGTATCCTTGGATATTTTCTTTCTGGATTGTTTTGTTTCTTCTACAGAGATTGTTATAAACTCTCTCTATTTTTCTCTCTCTTGCTTTCTCTCTGTAAATGTTCAGTCGCAGGGACAGGGATCTGGAGGAGAGGGAGAAACTTTTGACCGTGTTTTAAAGGCTTTATATGAAATCTCTTTTGAAATAATTTTTTTGAATGAACTTTTTATTTTTTCCCCCACTTCCAAAATCTTTTTTCGGGGGAGGGAGGGGGATGGGGGAGGGAAGGAGTGGGCTGGTCTGGGGGTGTCCTTTGTCACGTATATCCGGCGTTCCCGCAGGTCTGTTTTACTGTGAAATCACTACCGTATATTATTATTCACTTAAAAAATAGGAAAAAAAAATTTAAAAAAAAAGAATTGCTGCTGGAAACGCCAGTATTTTGATGAACAATTGTATTAGAATTGTGAAAAAAAAAAGACAAAAAAAATAGAAAAAGAAAAAAGGAGAAAAAAAAAGAAAATATATGAGCATTTTAAAATATAACCCAGTTCAAGTCCTCTTTTGTTCTTTACTGGTGTGTCTTGAGTTACTCCTTCAGGTCCCCATCACCCTGGAGGATCCCTGTACCCCGGGACCATCCATCCAGCTCGCTGCAGGGCTGAGTCTGAGGGTAAATCCAGCCTGGATGGAAGGAGCAACAGCAGAGCCGTGGGGGAACCCCAAGACTTAAACAGGAGATGTTTTTCCCTTCCGCTTAGGAATTTCCCTTGAATTTCAGATCCCTTTGATGTCTCCAGCTGCTCTCTGCTAGGGACACCACTGTTCCCTATGGTGCATCTCCCTCTTCCTTGCCTTGGACACCACGGGACAAGAAGCCTCCGGGATGCTCAGCATGGCTGCGTTCTGAGGATCCACACCAGCTGGGCACCATGTCCCTCAGCACCTCATCCACCCGTGCCTTAAACCCCTCCAGGGAAGGTGACTCAACCCCCTCCCTGGGCAGCCTCTGCCAGTGCCCAGTGACCCTTTCTGTGAAAAATTTTTTCCTAATGTTCAGCCTGAACCTCCCCTGGTGGAGCTTGAGGCCATTCCCTCCTGCCCTGTCCCCTGTCCCTTGGGAGAAGAGCCCAGCTCCCTCCTCTCCACAACCTCCTTTCAGGTAGTTGGAGAGAGCAATGAGGTCTCCCCTCAGCCTCCTCTTCTCCAGGCTAAACACCCCCAGCTCTCTCAGCCGTTCCTCATAAGGCCTGTTCTCCAGCCCCCTCACCAGCTTCGTTGCTCTTCTCTGGACTCTCTCCAGAGCCTCAACATCCTTCTTGTGGTGAGGGGCCCAGAACTGAACACAGGATTCGAGGAGCGGTCTCCCCAGTGCCGAGTCCAGAGGGAGAAGAACCTCCCTGGACCTGCTGGTCACGCCGTTTCTGATCCAAGCCAAGATGCCATTGGCCTTCTTGGCCACCTGGGCCACTGCTGGCTCCTGTTCAGTCGCTGTCAACCAACATGCCCAGGTCTTTCTCCTCCAGGCAGCTTTCCAGCCAGACTTCTCCTAGTCTGGATACACGGGAACAGCAAGGTGTTTTCCAGCCCTCATCCCTCCTGGACTCCCATCAGCGCCTGCAGAGCGGGAGCGGGAGGTGCTGGGAGCCCCAGTGCAGCATGTGCGGGAACAGGAGCCGTTAGTGCTGGCCTGAGCTTAACCTGGATTTGTCGCCAGGTACAAACAAGATTGGACTTGCTCTTGGGTTTAGAGCAGAGATAAATCCTCCCCCGATGGCTGCAGAGACGGTCCAATAGTGAAGGGAAATAAAGAGTTTCAATTTGGTTAGTGACGATCCATGTGTTTCTAACTCGGCAGCAATAGCTTTTCATTTGGGAAGCCCTGGGAGGAGGTTTGTGGAGGGCAAGGGAAGGGTTGTGGGTGATGATCAGCCTTGGCAGCAACCTGGAGGGGGGTAGCTGCTCACTCCCATCCCTGCCCCGCGACCCCAGGGACTGGGGAGCCCCCAGCCAGCCGCACTCACACCTGATGGCTTGTCGCAGAGGGTGGCTGTGTGTCTTGTTAACCTCCAGGCAGCAGCTTGTGTTTAGAGAATAAATATTTGCCTCCCTTTCTGAGGGCTTTCCCCCGCAACCTCCGTCTCCTGGGATGGAGTGAGTAAGGATGCTCTCCCTTGACCAGCATCCCTTGCACCCTGGGCTGGCCACTGGGTCAAACTCAATGCTTTGCTTTGAAAATTGGCTTTGCTTCTGCAATATATTCAATTCAAAGAAAGCAAAACCAAGCCGATCACAGATTTTTATTACATTTCCTTCTTATGGATAATGGGTGCTGTTTGCTGTCTCCCCCCTGGAACCCAGGGGCGCTTTCCCAGGTCCCCAGAGCTCCGGGGACGGAGAAGGAGGTTTGCACCTTGGCCAACTCATTGCTGTTTCTCCAGCTTCTGAGGGGATCAAAGCGCCTGTTTTGACTCCCCTCCCAATTCCTTGATAACAGAAGATAGTTAGAGTGTAATTAAACAGTTCACTCACGCAAGGACTTGGGGCTTTTGTTGTGTCTCGAGGCTGGGTCTACGCAGGATTTGCCCTTGCCCTGTGAGCAGCATGGAGACATGAAGCTCAGGGATGGCACACACAGAGTGGTCCAGAGCTCTGAGGTTTCTCAGGAGCCTCCTGATACCAGATTTCCTTGAATCCCAAGCTCGTGGAGGTGTGGGATCATGAGGAGATTTCATCTTCCCCTGCAAAACACCATCCTGGTCCTCTGAATGCATGAGGGGATACAGAGTGGAAGATGCTGTGTTGGGAGGGGACGCAGATGATGCTCAGAGTGCTCGCTTTTGGAAATGCATCTTGCTTGGTGGCACCAGGCTGGCCACTAGATTTCTACACATCCCCAGCGCTGACAGAGATGGAGTGAGATGTCAGCAGAATGTTTTGAAATCCTTAAGAGAAGGGCTGTGATCCCAGTCCCCTCCATGCCTTAGTTTTGCAATGAGGAGGGGCTCTACAAATAAATACAGACAGATGAGCTCTTTCACTGGTAATTTGTCACTTCATAATTGCCAGAGAAAAGCAGGTTAGTTTTCTCCTCCTGACCTCTCTCAAGTGGCCTTTTCACCCCTGCTGGCCCCAGAGCTGGGGTCGGGGTCCTGCCGTGCCCCCATGGGGTGACCTTCCCCCGAAGCTGGGGCTGCAAAGGGCACCTTGGCCTTCTGCATCACATTATAAGTGACATTTCCATGGGTCTCCCGTGGCATCACCAAGTCATAGAGACACCCCCACCCATGGTGCCTCCACCCCTGGCCCATGCGTGGGTGGGAACAGGACCAGATGGGAGCACTGGGAGGATGTGGCACAGGATGGGTCCTCGGTACAAACAAAAATTTGAGGTTCCAAGCATCTGAGAACCCGGCTGATCTTTCTGCCTTGCCCCACACTCCCTCCTCCATCCCCAGCTTCCCAGGGTGATGTTGGAGCTGTGCTCCAGGCTGTTTCCCTGCTGGAAACCTGTTTCTAGTGTGGGTGACTGTCCAAGCAGGGTAGGAGGCTGAAGCACAAAGGATGGATTTGGAGAAGGTTGGGGGCCATTATCTCCCCAGAGAGGGGCCAATATCTCCCTGGGGGAGGGGGTGGGCAGTGCCTCGGGCACCTGGGGGGCTGTGTGCCCTGTCCGAGCAAAGAGCAAAGTGCTGCTGCCACCTCCCGACCGCAGCGAGCCCTGCCTGGGAGGCAGGAGTGGAGAGGCTGCCTGGGGTGCCCTCCCTCTCCCCTTGCCCAGGTCCTGCTCCTCCTGCCTGGGATGCCCTATCTCCTTCCCAGGTTCTGCTCCCCCTGCCTGGGATGCCTGCACCCATGTCCAGGTCCCACTCCTCATGCCCAGGTCCTGCTCCCCATTCCCAGGTCCTGCTCCCCATTCCCAGGTCCTGCTCTCCATTCCCAGGTCCCACTCCTCATTCCCAGGTCCCACTCCCCATTCCCAGGTCCTACTCTCCATGCCCAGATCCTGCTCCCCATGCCCAGATCCCTCTCCCCCTGCCTGGCTCCTGCTCCCTCTCATCCTGCTCAGGATGCTCACTCTGCCTGCCCACGGCAGCCCTGAGCTGCAGCAGAACAACCCATGGAAAAATCCTGGTGTTTTGGTTTGCCATTTGCTTTTACCAGCATCCTGAAAGCCTGTTGATGGAGTGAACCTCTGCCTCCCTCATGCTCAAGCCCAAGCCTTTCTGAGCCTGTTTGCCAAGTGGCTTTCTATCCATTAAAGTTACTTTGCTGTCGGTCGCCACCGTATCCTTCTCTCCTCCTTGCCCTGACTCTGGAATTTGTGCCCTACTCTGGAATCTCTTGCTGCAGCAAGTCACACAGATCAACAGTCCACTGTGTAAAACACTGTATATTAACTATTTTAACTCATTTTTCCTTCAAAGCACATAAGCTTTCCCTATGCAACATGACAAAGGGTTAATAAAATGCTTCAAGCAAAGCACTGCCTCAAATCAGTATCTTTCCTTTCCAAAGAGATCCCAAGGCGCAGGCGAGAAATCCTAGCCACAAAAATTTTGCGTCCCTCTCCCTTACAACACCGGCAGTGAAATCTTGTTTGGCTTCATATGTAAGATTTTTCCATACCGTGCTCCAGTGCAACTCGATTCCACTAAGCCCACATCTTGTTTTTCTACTGACAAAGTGAGGTATGATTCTTGGCTCGGTAATTTTCTGCTGTGAAAGACGAAATGAAAAGATGCTTTTAAAGCTCATTCACTCAACACTCAACCCAAAACCCAAGGGGAGGGTCAAATGGGAATTTGCTAAAGTTATCAGACGGTCTTTCTGCTGCGTTTCTTTTATGCTTGGTATTAGGCTGAAGAAAATTAAATGAAGACACAAGTGTTTGCTAGGATACCGTTAAAGGTAGTGCAGCCTGATTAGTAAAACAGGCAAGTAATTGAATTTATTTTCTTATAAAAAGCTTGTGTTTGAGTCATTGTGCTTCCTGAGGACACAGTGCTTGGTGTTTGCTTTGTCTGGACCTTTTAATTTATAAGATAAAAGCATCCTACCTCGTATTAAGTGCAGCCACATCCTTTGCTGTGGTAGAGGCTGCCTCGTATGACTTCAGCACAGAGCGAGCCAGGGATGGAGATGAGAGGAGGGATGAGGAATCGCCCAGATCAAGGTCAGCTGGCAGCCAGGAGTGGGGCGTGGATGTTTCTTCCACCCAACCCTGCCCGCCCACTGCAGCCTCCCACCACCCTCCTGCTTCGCTGCTTGTGAACTTTGCAACCCCCCTTCTTGGGGCTCCTTGCCCCTTTCTCCCTGCTCAAGGGGTTGCTTTCCACTTCTTCTAGTTGTGGTGGGAAAGGAGCAGGAAAGGCACCGCCACCATCATAGGGCCCTAAGGACACTGTGCCACCTGGAGAGGATGAAGGAGCTGAGAAACCCTTCCTCACCCCTGGACTTGCAGCCAGATGGACTCAGACCACCTTGTGCCACAGAAGGAGCAGAGAGGGTTGGTGCTGCCTCCCCATCAGTCACTAGCCAGGTCCTGTCACCCCTGCTCCATTCCTCCTCCATCCCTGCTCCATTCCTCCTCCATCCCTGCTCCATTCCTACCCCATCCCTGCTCCATTCCTACCCCATCCCTGCTCCATTCCTCCTCCATCCCTGCTCCATTCATACTCCATCCCTGCCCCATTCCTACTCCATCCCTGCCCACATGCTGATAGCAATCAAGAGGTCTGAGTGGGGCCAGGTTGAGAGAGCTGCTCCCGTGTGTCCATGGTCATCAACATCTGCTTCCCCTCCCAGCTCGCTGTCTGAGCAGACACATCAGGCCGTGGGTTCCCGGGCGATCCGAAGACATTACCTAATCCTCTGAAACCGGATCCTCCCGTCAGACTCTGGTTGGATGAGAAAAGCTTGCTCTGACCTGTTTGTTCCTGCTCCAAAAATGTTTCCCTCCTCATGGCAAAGAACACACTGTGTACAATATCCTGCTAACTGGAGGGTGGAGGTTGGTCCCTAAAGACCCCGTGGATTAACCCCTGCCTGGAAATATCTGGGCTTCCACGCTGCTAAATCATGTTTCTTTTTAGGTAACCACCGTCTCTCCCAACTTTCTCTGCTGGAAATTCCCACCTCTTCCAACCCAAGCTCTCTGCCTACTCCCTTGGAAGAGGATTGGTGACAGGCAGTTCCTTCAAGCACATCAGAAGTACTCACCACAAATTTCAGGCTCCTCATTAGACGTTTCCCATGTGTAGAGCCATTTGCATCATCCAGCTAGGTGTGGATTCACTGATGTCTAATATAAGATGCTCTCACACAATAAAAAATCGTAGTGCTGTAAGCAAGAAGGTGAAATAGGGCCAAACGTCCAGCGTGTGTGGCCCTCCTATGTCACTTGGTCCCTACAGGGACTGGGTCAGGAGAAGAGGTGAGTAGGATTTAAGAAGGATGGCTTGGTAGAATGCACGCAGCCCATTTCAGCATCCTTGCTGGGTGCTGGGGGCTCTCTGAGCACCTCAGCCTGCTGACAAACACGAGGAAGGTCGGCAGGAGAGACAATTTGTGGCTAGCTATTTGCTGTTGTCACTCCAACCATTTTACCTTAAGAGGCAATAAAGATGAAAGCCAATAATAAGCACCCAACCATCATTTGAGGGGGAAAGGCTATAATTTACTCTGCTGGGGCTGCAGGGAGTCCATCTGAGGCTGGTGTTATTGACAGGAAGTCTATATGGTTTGTTTCTTACAATACTTACGTGTGCTCAGAGCAGTTGAGGGTGACATTTTTAAAATCTAAAAATATACAGCTGGGAGCAAACTTCCAGCAGCATGGAAGGGAGGAGAAGGATTTATGCCTGCAACGTTTTGAACTTCAAGAAAGGTACGTGTGTAGAAAAGGCTTCAAAGGGCTCAGAGGAGAGGAGCAGTTCCTGGGCTGTCCCTGGGGCTGTTGGGCTTCAGCTGCTGCTGCTCTGCTCAAGGACCTTGTCCAGGATGAGGTTTTCCTATCTTCACAGGGATGTAAATCAGGAGGAACACTGTTGAAGTCAAGGAAGTTGCAGACAGATCAAACAAAGGAACCAGGTGGTTTTGTGCAGCCCCAGGTTGTAAACATTAAACCACACTGTGCCTCCACGGAGAGCCCTGGGTGGGGTTTCTGTGCTGTTGAGGCGATCATCATCCTCCAGGGTGATACCATCGCTGTGTCTGAGGAGAGCACACATCTAATCCTGCTCCGTGGCTCTTGCCTGCAGCAGTTCTGCAGTGTTTGCTGCACCAGGTCAGCCTGCAGTTGAGGGTGAACCCAGCTCCAGTGGGAGCCAATACACCTTTGTTCATCTGGTCCAGAGCACAAGGCTTCCTTACATGTGTCATCCCACTGAACACAATAGAAATGAGATTTCTAACCTCAAAGGAAGAGGATTTGGATTCTCATTTTCTTCTGCTCAAAATAAGGAGTAACCTTGCTGATGGCAACACTTTCCACAGGAGTATGAGTACTTGATTCTATGAATATGGGGAACTCAAGGATTATGACCTGTCACAACCTTTTTCACAAGGAGCTTCAAATTCTTCCTTCTCTTCAAGACATTGTCTTGTGGAGGAGGTGGTTTCAGGATACACAATGAATGACTAATCTCTCTCCTGACTCTGCCAAGGGAGAACAACCAGCCACGCGAGCACCCCTGCTGCTTGCGAGAGCTCTGGGATGTCAGCAGGGTTACGATTTATGGCAATCAACCCATCATCCTTATTTATAGCAGCAGCTCTATGTGAGAATTCACACATGAACATTGGCTTGTTCTATGGCCTTGATCCTTCCAAAACTGTCTCTGGGGCTGCTGGGGAGGTGGGGTTGCCTTGCCTCTGCCTTGCCCATGTGGGGAGATGCCATTCCTACCCCCTACCCACATTCACCTCTTTTTCTCTCCTTATTGTCGGTATATTTAGAGCACTTTCTCACAGCCAGAGCTTTTCAGGCCAGTGGAAAGAGGGCAAGCACTGCTGAGATGGGAGGGGAGGTGGTTGCTTCTGCCCTGCAGCACTGGGCAGAAACAAAGAGCTCTCCTTCCCAGCAAGAGTGGGAGCTGTATGTTTCCTTATTAAAAAAGTCATCATTACCTCTGTGAAATGTTGATCTTGACAATTCAAAGTACTTCCCTGCTTGCCAGGGGTAGTTTGGGCCCTGTTCTATCCTGCTGCTGTTTTGGTTGTTTGTCCTGGTGCTCCTGGATGTCTCCGTGTCCACAGGTCTACGCGAGCTGCTGTTGTTTCCAGGATCTCAGGGCTTCCCACTTAACTGGGAAACTCTTTTCCTCTGGAAGGCAATGGGGGCTTCTAATCCGCTTTGCAGTAGAAGGCTTGAAAACTATGACCCAGATACAGACCTGAAGGGTCAGTAAACATATGGCAAATAAGAGGAATGAGCACATAGGAATGAGCCTGTAACCCCCCTGCTCCTGTGACTCATAAAGGACTGGGGGTCGTGCAGTCATCTAGGGATTGCAATTATGTTTTCCCTCTGATTAGCTGGGAATGGGCACGTTGGAAACCCTTTTTCATGTCGTAATGCATGATGACAGTGAGAGAAAGTGCTGCAGCCTCTGTTTAAACCTGAACCTGCTCCCAATGCTTCGGTCAGCCCTGTTCCTGCGCTGTGATGAATGGAGCCCTGGGACGTGGTGCCTGTAACAGCCAAATCACTTACCTTGAAA
This sequence comes from Phaenicophaeus curvirostris, assembly GCF_032191515.1. Lineage (NCBI taxonomy): Eukaryota > Metazoa > Chordata > Aves > Cuculiformes > Cuculidae > Phaenicophaeus > Phaenicophaeus curvirostris. The sequence continues at coordinate 9,687,560 of NC_091411.1, forward strand.
ATGCAAACCTTATGGAAAGCAAATCAATAATTTCTGGAGCCTGGGTTTTGCTGACACGCGGCCCGAGCCCGCAGGAAATAAACCCTTTGTTAATCTTTCTCGAGAGGCACGCAGTCTCCTATAAAAAGCTTCTGAAGTAAGTAACTAATTACAGGCTGCATAAGGCTCCAGTCTGTCACCCCGACAGCTCTGTGGGAGAAGGGGCTGTGGTGCTGCCGGCCAGGATGATGGACGAGTGTGCACGAGCTCCTGGCTTCGCTCTGAAAGAGGAAGAATTAATGGGCAAATAAATTACAAATCAATTATTAAGCCTTAGCAGTGTGCAGGGCCCTGTTCAGACTGGGTATCAAATATACATTTCTAATTAACTCAGCAACTCCTGCCTAATGTGCTCTGGATGCTACCTACTGCTAGAAATATGAATTTTCGTCACGCGCTCTAAATAGAGTCTTTTATTTCTTGCTTCTTGCCTGCCGAGGCAGTTCAGGTTGCAGATCTGTAAGGAATACTTCTTAATGCATAGACAGCACTGAGAGACCCCCAGCTTCACGCTGAGACTCAGGACAGTCCTGGGCAAGCTGTGTGAGCTGCGACACAGCTCAAATCCGACACATACTAAGTGCTCAGTGTACTGGGGAGCCTTGCTCGCTTTCCCTGAGCCCCAAATCCCTGATTAAGAAGGAATACAGGGTGTTCTCCCCTTTCTACTTGCTTGGTGCTGTCTGTCGGCACCGGGATGTGTTGCCACGAGAGTAACCGCTGCCTGATACCTGCCTGAGATGTCTAGACAGATCCGAGGCCAGAAGTTCTTCCTGGAGCGCTAAGAAAATAACAGGGCTTGGCAGATGGGTGGTTGCACCTCCACACCCACCTCTGCTATCCTTGGATGAATCGTGTCCTCGGGTTTTCAACACACACCCAGGCTCCGCACCACAGTGAGAAGCCCCTCGGGGAATTGGCTGCCGCTGGGGTGTGGATGGAGATGATTTTACAAGGCTTGGGGTGGAATGAACAGCAGAGTCATAGAATCATAGAATAACCAGGTTGGAAGAGACCCACCGGATCCAACCATTCCTATCAAATACTAAACCATGTCCCTCAGCACCTTGTCCACCCGTGCCTTAAACCCCTCCAGGGAAGGGGACTCAACCCCCTCCCTGGGCAGCCTGTTCCAGTGCCCAGTGACCCTTTCTGTGAAAAATTTTTTCCTAATGTTCAGCCTGAACCTCCCCTGGTGGAGCTTGAGGCCATTCCCTCTCGTCCTGTCCCCTGTCACTTGGGAGAAGAGCCCAGCTCCCTCCTCTCTACAACCTCCTTTCAGGTAGTTGTAGAGAGCAATGAGGTCTCCCCTCAGCCTCCTCTTCTCCAGGCTAAACACCCCCAGCTCTCTCAGCCGTTCCTCATCAGGCCTGTTCTCCAGCCCCCTCACCAGCTTCGTTGCTCTTCTCTGGACTCGCTCCAGAGCCTCAACATCCTCCTTGTGGTGAGGGGCCCAGAACTGACCCCAGGATTCGAGGAGCAGTCTCACCAGTGCCGAGTCCAGAAGGAGAAGAACCTTGCTGTAGTTCCAGCCCCCTTGAAGGAGCTGAGCCTTTGAGGTATTCATGCTCCGTACCATGGCAATATTTCTGCTGCTTGCTAATCAATTATAATTCTTAGACAAGCTCCCATATGGTGTCTTTATAAATCACTCTCTCCACTTATCAAGCCTGTCTTATTTGCCTGACATGAGCTATAAGGAGGGTGGGTTTTAGGCTAATGTTGACTCAAGCGCACAGAATGTGATTTATATATAGAGTTTTATAAAAGTGTTTTAAAAGTCAAAAGTCTGCGTCCTAGGGAGCTAAACAAAAAGACTGAAGGTTAGCTCTACAGCCTCAGCCCAAGCACCTCCATAACAAGCCCTGGTTCAGAAAGCTGGCCTGTAAATCCATGTCCTCTGTCACAGCACAGGGAGGTCTGGAGCTCAGGGGCAGATCCTGTTCAAGGGACTTTGAGTGATTCCCACCGGAGCAGCTCAGTGCTTGGCTTGGAAGGCAGAGAAATCCTGAGGACAAGCAGGTCACCTGGGGAGTGACCTGAAGGTTGAGAACTTAGCAGAGAAGATAGGCAGAGAGCCAGGACAAAGGGTGCAAGGAGAAACCAGAGCAAAGAGAGGAGCCCTTCATCTCCCATTCCAAGTAGAAAACAGCACAAGGTCTTTGGAACAGTGATCCTGAGCACAGAAGAGAAAAGCAGGGCCATGGCATGGCCATGCGCCCTTGTCATGGGTGAGACAGAGTGAAGGACAGGCTGGAGAAGACCTGGATGCTGGGGTTTGTCTGTCTAGGCTTTTCCCCGACTGCGTTCCTTCTCGCTGACTCTCTTGCTCCCCCCAGTGCTGCTCTCACCCTGCTTGGCTGCCCAAGCTCCTGAGCATCCTCTGCCTTCGCCTCCACACATCAATCTGATCTCCAGGATCTTACCAGTCCCAGGTTGTTTCCTCCAGCCAGGAGGAAACTCCTTCTTCCCAGGCCCCTTACTTCCCTCCATGTCTTCAGACCAGGAATCTTTCTTTCTGGCCACACCTTCTTTCCAGAAATACAAGTCCCCTTTTTTCCTGATACAAATAGTCTGTGTGCAGGAGAATGATGTGTGATCAGCCTCCTGATCAGTGTCTCTTACCTCCTTATTAGTTGGAAGATTCAGGATATTCCACTTCCTTTGATCTAAACTTGCAACCAGCCTGCATTGGTTGCAGATTGTGCAGAGCAGGCTTCTGGTTGAGAGCCCAGAAGTTCAGTTTTGCCATTCACTTCCCGTGAAGTAGGGAATATGCATCCTTTTATCTCCAACCTGTAAGTTTTCACAGTTTAAGCTGGATTTTTGTGCCTACAACAGCTCTGACCCACACTAATGCTCTCTGCTCTGCTGACAGGTGAATCGTTTTGGTGCCTGGTGCTGTAGAATTTGAGGAGAACTGTAGGAAGCCTGTAAGTTGCTAACATGAAGGCAAGTTTATGTGAGAAAGCTTTTAAACTAGAGACCTCAGGTTCCCAGCAGATTTATCAAGATGGAGGGGCTCCATTAGGGAGTGCAGGGATAGGATGAGGGGGAATTGTTTTAGGCTGAAAAGGGGAAGATATAGATGATATCTTAGGAAGAAATGTTTTCCTGTGAGGGTGGAGAGGCCCAGTTTACCCAGAGAAGCTGTGGCTGCCCCATCCCTGGAGGTGTTCAAGGGCAGGTTGGATGGGGCTTGGAGCAACAAGATCCAGTGGGAGGTGTCCCTGCCCATGACAGGGGCTGGAACTGGATGGGCTTTACAATCCCTTCCAATCCAAACCATTCTGGAATTCTATGAGAAAGACAAAAAGCGCTTCCTTAACTCTTGTGCTTAGCTCTGACATCGCTCGATGTAACCCCCCTGGGATGAAAACTTACCTTGAAAAATCCGGCGAGGTCTGGGGTTACACAGGGAGGTCTCAGCGTGTGGCTGTGGGTGAGAAACGGGGGTCTGGATTTGTCTCGGGGCCGGGATGTGGGATAGGACCGGGTGGGACGGGGATAGGGATGGGGATGGGGATGGGGATGGGGATGGGGATAGGGATAGGGATAGGGATGGGTATGGGGATGGGGATGGGGATGGGGATGGGGATGGGGATAGGGATAGGGATGGGGATGGGGTTGGGGATGGGGATGGGGATGGGGATGGGGATGGGGATAGGGATGGGGATGGGGATGGGGATGGGGATGGGGATAGGGATGGGGATGGGGATGAGGTCGCATGTGCGCGATCCCCATCTCGTCCACCAGGTGGCGCCCGAGCACCGCGCATCCTCGGCCGCCGCGCCCTCCCATTGGCTGCCCCGGCGCGTCGCCCTAGCAACGCCCTAGCAACTGGTCCTGCCCCCCCTCCCCCAGTCTATCCCTCCATCCCTCATCGCTTGTGTCTCCCACAAACTCTCTCCCTCTCTGCCCTCCCCGGTCTCTGCCCCACGGGATCAGCAGCGGCGCAGAGGCTCCCACGTGTGTCTGTGGGGCGAGCCAGGAGAAAACTGTTGCCAAACCCAAGTCACGCTGTGATGCAGAAAGGGTTGTGCAAGGCCGAACGCTTTGCTAATGCTGCCTGTGTGACTCTGCAGCTCCCAAACCTGAATACCAGACGCTCTCACTCTTTCTTTCCTTCCCTCTCTGCCCCTTTTCCTTTCCTTTTTCATAGTTTGAGCTCTTTGAGATGCTGTGCTGGGGTTGTTGCATGGTGTGTGGACTGAGATGCCTGTTTCGAGGCTCAGTCATGCTGAATTCTCCAGGGAAGAACGTAGTGGCTGTACTGAATGTGAACAGCGATGCAGGCAGATCAGCCTTGGCGTGGAGCTGGGCAGTGGCCTGTGATAGTAACATCTGTTTGGCTGAGGCTGAGAAGCAAAAGTGCAGACTCTCTAGAAATTCAAGACAATCTTTTAGGGGCCAGATTTCCTTTTCTTACTCTGGCTCCTCCAGCCAGGTCTCATTCTTGCCCTGGGTGGAGCTAGATTTCTGTTCCACTGGGAACACTAAACTGTGTGCTGAGGGTAGAAAAACTCTTCAAATGCTGCGTGTGGGACAAAGCACAAACCTTGCCTCTGTACAAATGAGATGTGTTCCCATGCAGATTACATTTTTAGCTCTTTTTTTGTGCCTACCCTGGGAGGCATGAAACAACCACCTTTCACAACCAAACAACCCTTCAGCCTATTACCTGTTCTGAGCAGAGAGATGGAATGCATTGAACTCAGTGCTGTTTCTAAAACAACTGAAGAACAGACCCAGGGGGATGCAGCGATGGTTCCTTCCTCCTCTCTAGCAAGGGCAGAACATCTGGAATAGGCTTGGATGAGCTGTATTTGCACTCCCAACAGGAGTCTGGAAACCACCCCCTCACTGCTAAAAGGTTGATGCTATAAAGACACTGGCTATGACTTAATTTTGAGGTCTTTACATTGATTCAGAGATTCATTTGACCCAGACTCTCGACAGTTCTTGGCAGGCTGCATCCCTACCCACCCCCTCATGGAACGAGTTCAGAGGGTTCTTTAGTGCCTAGGAAGTGTAGTCCCCTGTGGTCCCCTGAAGTGTAGTAGTGGTCCCCTGAGGCTGCAGCACCCCGTGAGCTGTGGGGGAATGGTGCTGAGAGCACTGCTGCATCCTTTGCTCTGTCAGCTCAAAGGGATGGGGCTATCCTCGCTTTCTTACAGCCACCACAAAGCTGCAGGAAAGCACGGCAGGTGTGATTTCTCTGCTCCTTGGGGAGGGAGGGACGGCTGGTCTGGCTCCCACAGGTAGTGCTACCTGTCCTCCCCTCCTCAGAGAATGAGCTCACCCCTCACCAACTCCAACTGCGGGCACTGTGCCTCCTCATTCCATCGCAGGGCAAGGAGAAGCACGAGGTGGGGGTACCACAGCCTGCTCTGCTGATGGAGTTTCTCCCCGAATCCATGGGACCACAGTTTTTCTGGTCCCTGCACAGGGGTTGTGCAGGGAGAGAGAAGCATTTTCAGCAGGGTGTGGCTCCTTCTTCCCTTTTCCCAAGGAAAGGGAACTCGGAGGAGAGAAGGCAGGGTTTCAGGCACCTCCTTTGCAGTTTGCATTACCCTCCTCCAAGCTAGTCGAGTAAATTACAGCCCTAATTGAAACCATCCCTGGGCTGCGCTTGCCTAAATGGTGGGGTGAACATTTCTGCATGTAATGAGGCTGTTTGGAGGGACAGAGGGGCGTGCAGGGCTCTGTCTCTAACAGACCATTTGGCACTCCACAACACTCATACATTTTTAGCCTCCATCATACGTGAGGATCAGTGGGACTTGGATGCCTCCAGTGCTTGGGGGTCTTTAAAAACTGATGCAAATGCCTCATGTGAGGCTGTCATGATGCAAACTCACCCTGCAAGCCCAGGGACAATGTGTGAGTGGAAGCATCTCCATAAAGGCTTTGGCAACCCAGAGAAATGATGGTTTATTAAAGTCCTGAAAGTGCTGGGAAAGGAAAGGAAAGGAAAGGAAAGGAAAGGAAAGGAAAGGAAAGGAAAGGAAAGGAAAGGAAAGGAAAGGAAAGGAAAGGAAAGGAAAGGAAAGGAAAGGAAAGGAAAGGAAAGGAAAGGAAAGGAAAGGAAAGGAAAAAGGGAAAACAAGGAGAAGAGGAACTTGGGAGCACCATATGATTTCGCTTTCCTAAGACAACTGCAATTATGCCTTTGAGGCTTGAACAGTCACTGCAGATTCAAACCATGCTGGATGATGTAAGTGGGAAAATATGAAGGGCCTACTGGCTGCTTAAAAAAAAAAAAGAGATCAGTTTCTGGCATTTTATTTAACATTATGAATCAGAAGAAGGGCACCATACCAATGGGCTTTTTCTTTATTGCTTTCCTAGCCTCGGTTGGGCCTCGCTGATCCCTTGGGAGAGGTAAAATGAATTCTGTATTTGCCAAAGGAACATCCTCTGTCCTGCAGTTCTGCTTCTGCCTTGAGCCCTGAAATCCCCATGGGCAGAGCTGGGCTTGGATTGCTCCCAGCTGAGACGTGTCCTGGGCTGGGCTCTTCCTGCGTGTGCTGGGAAGGGACTATTTACTTCTTTGGAAGCTCAGCTGGTGAATGGGGTAAGCAGGAGCTCTTGGTCCTGGTCTGGCTGCCACGAGGACTCCTGTTTTCAGGCGACTTCCAGCTATCCTTGCCTGTCGGATGCTGACTCCTGCTTGGATGTGGTGTCTCTGTGCAGATCCTTGAGCCCAGCACTGCTACTGAGCCACTTGAAAGCATGAAGATGTTGCCACCAGATTTAATGAACTTTCCATTGGAAAAAGCAGGAAGCTGCAGAAGAGCTGGATTTTAGGCTGACAGGGGTTAAACTGTCATAATGTAGGCTAGGGAATAATGGAAAAGATTCTTCCACCTCCGGTTCCCATGGGAAGAAATCAGGTGTGAAAATAGGGAGGGGAAATCCCATGCTAAAAGAAGTAAGTTATCCAGAGCCACCCTTACTGGTGCTGGGGGAGCCGGCAACTAAGCTGAGCTATTAGAAAAATGTGCGAGTCACTCCCTGGCTGTGAATAAAGAGGCAATTTAGGTTTCTCATGTTTTCCTTTTTTTTTTTTTCTTTTAATGAACAGCTCCAGATCGCAGCACGTCTGATTAAGCAGCTGATGTGAGGATGTGCAAGCAATTCACTTTCATCAACGCAAGCTTGAGTTATTCAGGGCTTCCAGGAGCTTTGGAGAGAGCCAATGCTGGGCATCGTTTGCAGGGCAGGACTGGAGCAGTCGCCCCAGGGCAAGGTGCTGGGGTCACTGCAGGACAGAGACAGTGGTGGTGATGGAGAGCACCCCAAGATGGGACTCGACCTCTGGTTTCTGGCATCTCTCCTTGCTGGGGGTTGGTGACACCATGATTCAGCCTCTGCTCTCAGCTGCCCACGCAGGGCTGCCAGACCTTTCTCCCTTGCTTGCAGAGGTGGCTCCCTGCCTGGGAAAGCTTCTGGCTTGATTAAGAGCTTCCTGAGCTGATGCACACTGAGCTCTTGGGTCTCTCTCTAAGAGTGATTTCCAAACAAAACCTTGAAGAGCCAAAGATGGGGGAGATCAAAGCGAAGCAAACCCAACTGTGCTGCTCTCTGTGAGGCTCAGCTTTGGCCTGATTCCCTCAGAGCTTAAAGATGCTGCTTCCTCAGCTTCCCCAAGCGTCATTCTCAGGGATCTGCTCTGTGGAAGACTGCACACAGCTCCCTGTTTACCAGAAAAAGATCTATCTGCAGATTAAAGCTTCCTCAGATCTGTGTGAACAGACCATAGAGCAGTACAAGAAGCTGGGATGAGGGAGTGTAGGACAGGGACATCCCTCTGGGTGATGTTGTGAAACCTTTCCTGCTTCCCTGCAGCCCAGATCCTGGGATGTGACCTCTCCTTGCAGCACTGCATCGTTCTCTTCTCTGCTTTGTGCTTTCAAGGGGGCTGTGCTCAGTGAATGCCCCATTTACACATGCAATCCACGCAGCCAGTTTGCACCTCAGCCATCCTGTGTCTGGATGTTCTTACTTGCCTGACCTTTTCAAGCTGTTAATACTGTCCATGGGATGGTGGCTTGAACCCTTTACAAGATTTTTCAGCAGTGGCAGTGAATAGCATCTCCTGACATGTTTGCAGAGAGGCAGGTTAGGCCTTTCGGTAAGACACCGTAAACATCCTGCTTGCGATGCTCTCAGCATCCTGAAAGGGTTTGCTGGCATTTCGCAAATCCTTTGGAGGAGGCAGGAGTGCAAATGAGAATTCAAGTGTCTACAGCTCATGGGGCCTTGCATCAGCCCTTCCTTGCAAGGGTTTCTCCTGTCCAAACATCCAGAGAAAGACCTGAAATAATATTTGGGAACCAGAGCCACACCAGTTTGGCATTCAATGGGAGACACCTGACTGCCCTAAACCCTCTCCAAACACTCACCTTTTCTTTTGTTATTGCTATATGAAGAAAATATTAGTCCTTGACTGCTACTCTTTATACAGACTATTACCCTGTGCTGCTTCAGCTCATGTTACAGCTCCAGCCTCACTGTTTGAAGCCAAGACTAATCCTAAATCATGAATGGGCTTTAAGCGAGCAGGGTGAAGATGAGGGCACCGCACAACATGACTGGCTAAACTCCCTGAGTATGTGGAGGAGCTCTGGTGGGGCTGGAAGCTGGAGCTGCAATTCCCTGTCAGCTGCATCCCCACTGCTACCTCTGTGCTGCTACTGCCTCTTCTTCCTCCTCTTCTCCATCCTCTTCCTCCTCCTCCATCCACTCCTACCCATGGGTGCCTTGTCGATTAGGGCATTTTGATAGGAATGGTTGAACTCGATGATCCGGAGGGTCTCTTCCAACCTGGTTATTCTATGATTTGCCTTGAAAAATGCTTTAAAGCACTGAAACCCACCCCCCCCTTTTTTTAAACCAAATTAAAATATTCATTCAAAGACTTCAGGGCTCAGATTACACCAATTAATTAATTTCCCTGTCTCCAGGCACATCTTGCTTGCTTGCTCGGGTGAAATCAGGAGAAATATTTCTGTTTCTCGCTACCCCCCCTAACTTCAGCTCTCCCTTTGGTGGCTGGGAACCGAGCCTAGACGTGAAATAATGAACTCAAATCCTTCGATACATTGACCAAAGAAAACAACCTGTCAAGTAGAAATATGTCCTCACTTCTTTTCGAGGCATACCAAATCTCCTTCCCATCTGTAGGTATCGTTATGTCGGGAAGGCAGCATAAGTAACTCAGCATGAAATTGTCAGCGACAGCATGGGATGCTGTTTGTAGAGCATAAATCAGTCTAGGAAATGAAAAGCGCTATCTGCTTTTTTCCAGGTTTGCTCAGCATTTTATACCTCTGCGGGGATGTTATGAAGGAGACTTTTTTTTTGGCAGATTAAACCCAAGTCCAACATTTGTCGTTAAGGCTTTAATTATGTTCAGTCGTCTTTGTGCCGCTTGCATTACGCCATAATATTCCCCTCTCCTGAGCTCCAGCGAACCCCGACAGAGTCACTGACTCCACTTAAGCATGAAAATGCTGGTGGAGAGGTTTAATCTCCCCAGGTTTGCTGGCTTGCAGCTCCTGGCTCAGCCTGGAGAATGAAAGAAACCAAGGCAATTCCACTGCCTCTTTCACACGCATTTCCCACCGTGGCTGTGCGGAAGCTTCTCCCTCCAGAGCGACAGTAAATGTGGTGGAGGATAATATAGCAAATTGGGCAGAGATTTCTGGGTGTTGAAAACTGAAGACTGGTTTTGAAAGGGCAGCTTTGTGCAGAGCCTTCTTGCCAACGCAGGGGGCTGGTTGCTGGTCTCCACATCTGAAATCTGTGGGAGTAGCCTGAGTTTAGCCCCATCCATGAGCAGCACTTCCAGCCCAATGCAGTCCATGTTCTCTCTGAAGCAGAGAAAAACTTTGTAATTGCCCTTTAATCCTGTTTAAAGATGACCTGAACTACCAAGCCCTGCACGGAATGCTCCTCTAAGCTAAATGGAAAGAGGCTGTCTTCGTTCTCTGTCTGGAATAATGCAGGAGAGGAAATGTTTGAAGCTGTCTGGTATTTACCAGCAAATGCGGTTCCAGGTCTCGTTGGAGTAAATTAGATCTTACCTACAAATGGCATCTGGGTATGGTGGTGATGGTGCCATCAGCTGGTGTGCATGCTGTTCTCCGTGCCTGAGTATCTAAAAGCTTGCCCGGCTTCTTTGTACTTCAGCATTGCTAATTTTAGGGTTCAGATCTTTATCTACCTTTACCCCCAGGATTTCTACCTCTCTCACTTTTCAAACAGCAAACCAGAGCTGCTCACTGGGTTCCTCAGAGCATGCACAGTGCTGGTACTTCAGTAGCCGTTCAGACTGCAGCATTCTCCAGCAGAACAACAATTAGTACAAATTTTCCTAGACAGCTGCTCCCATCTCCTCTGTGGGTTTTTTGTATTTGCTTAGTGCAGACAGCAGACTTTTTTCTGAACTCACATGGTTTCTTTCTGTTGAGTTTGACAGAGTGAGATTGGCCATTTAATTTAAGCCAGTTTCTTTTATTTTTCCTTTTTTTGCAAAAAGACTGTTGAGAGTTTTGGGTTTGACTGCATGGAAATGCTGCATAGACTGAAACCTCTGAGAAGATGCAGCATTAGAAATGTTTGGCTCAGAAGCTGTCGAGATGGAATGAGGTTTTTGCATGGCTTTGCGTTCAGCACAATCATTGCATTTTTGTGTGGTTTTGCTAAACGGTAGAGGTTTCACTCAGCTGCATGGGGAACAAACTCTTCCTTTCTTCCCTACTCTCTCCTGCTCAGATTGCAAATTCAGCTGTGGCTTGTGGCCCTGGAGACCCTGATGGTGCGTCATGACTGCGGATCCTGGGCTGTAATCGGAGCTGTAAAGCTGGGAGGAAATGCCATTTCTGGGATGCTTTGGGTTTGCAGGGATGATGGTGCCTTCGGGAAGGTGGTCTCTGCAGAAGCTCTTGCCTCAGCCTTGCAGACGCAGCTCAGGATTTAGCCATTCATTGCTAGGGCTCAAGGAGAACTTGGTGGAAATGGATAACACAGCCAAGGCAGGACTGATTCATGGGCATAGTTAGGGCCAATCAAACACTTTGGAGATGGAACCTGCTCTTTGCAAACTGTAGGTGAGCCGACAGCGCCAAACCGAGCTCTGCTTCGCTGCAGCCCAAGTCTTGGCATGCTGTCAGCTCTGAGTTCATTTCCACCAGGTGGCAGGTGGGGAAAGAAATCCCTGCCCTGGTCTGGCAGAGCATCAAGGAACCCTGAAGAGCCCTGCGGGTGCAGGCACCACCTTCTCTGTTATTTTCTATTCAGCTTGACACTTCGTGAATTTGCAGCCTTACCTACGATGGTGGCTTCGTGTCATTCCTATAATCCATGCGATATAAGCAGGACTGTCTAACCATTTGGAAAGTGGCGTTTCCCCTTCTCAGGGAGCAGGATTAACCAAAAAATTGGCCTCCAGCAGGCTCCATGATCAGAAAGTGCCTGGCCACTGACTAGAAGTAGCCCTCAAATTAAATCTTTTTCTGGCCACTAAAGAGTTATTACAAGGTGTTGCTCTAACAGCCTTGCAAAGCTGGACCCTGCTGCATGCTGCTCCGCTATCATCTGGAATGCATTTGGGATAGTGCGTGGCTCAGCCTTGCATCTTGAGCCCAGCCAGGCTCCCAGTTAATCGCACAGAAAGGCTACGCCACGTCGTGATGCTGTGCACGCTGATGCAGGGGGTGGGAAGAGCCAGGCAAAGTGTTACATCAAACCTGTTGGCCCCCGGAGGAAAGATTTATAGGGGCAACTGGAAGCTGAAGAGTGAACCGGAGATGATAGGAAAATAAGCTCATGATTTTACACAATATTGATGATCTTTGGACTGATTGTGCCAAGTCCTGAGTGCAAGCAAAGGAGGAGAGGGAAGACAAGGGCAGCTTTGGCTGAGTGAATTTAAATTGGAAAGGGGAGGATTTAGATTAGATATTAGAAAGAAATTCTTCATGATGAGGGTGGTGAGACACAGGCACAGGTTGCCCAGAGCAGTGGTTCATGCCCCATCCCTGGAGGTGTTCAAGGTCAGGCTGGATGGGGCTTGGAGCAACATGATCCAGTGGAAGGTGTCCCTGCCCATGGCAAAGGGGTGGAACTGGATGGGCTTTAAGGTCCCTTCAGACCCGAACCATTCTAGGATTCTAACTGAGCTCACCAGGCTGCTGCCCTGGACATTGCCTCTAGGATAGAGACGTCCTCCTACCTCTATCTGTGTCATGTCCCACAGCTCACCTCAGAGCCTGTCTGCACCTTTTCCTATTGGCATTTCAGGAGGACAACACCTCTCAAGAGGCTGCTTTCCCTTTGGTTTTGATTTTTATCTGCTGCCAAGGTGCTGTTCCCCCTCTACAACCTGCCGTCTGTTTCTCAAGGGAGAATGTGGTGATGCTTTGTCCAGCTGCCTTTTCTGTGGAGGAGAAAGGCAGTGCTAGCTAGGGGATTCAAAACCCTTGGCCTCGTGGACTTGGCACCTAACATCCCTTCTCCATCCTAAAAGCACAAGAAGCATGAGTGTGGCTGGCTGGGCTGTGTTCCCTCTTCCTGTGTGATGTAGATATTCAGCCTCTCCATCCTCCCGGGATCTTTTTCTTACTGTCCCAAAGCCCTTTGACCCTGAGACACACCAACAGTCCACGTCCTCGGTCATGCCCAGCCAGCAGCTGGGAGCCCATGGGGATCCTGCAGACAAAACTTCATTGTAGGATGGAAGGCAGGGGATGAATATCACATCCAAAAAGACCTGTGCCAGCCTGTGACCCTCTGAACCCATCCTCTCCGTATGTCCCAGGGCTACCCAACACCAGCCTGAGCAGTGGCCACGGAGGGACCAGAGGAGGATTATTGAAGGGGGTTGAGCTGACAGGACAAGGGGATGAATAGAGCTTCTGTTCAATGCAAAAGGCTTGGGTTTCAGCTCAGGGAAGGAGTGTGCGCTGGAGCAGCAGGAGAGGCCCTGGTTTACAAAACAAATAAATCACCGTGGCTTATAAGCACGAGTAATCTGTTATTCTGAAGGGTCCAGGGGTAATTTACCACCTGATGTCAAACTCCTCTACGTTTTGAAAGGGAAGTTAACAAATGGAAGCTGAGATAGAGAGGGGAAAAAAGCTGTTTTCCTGAAGCTGCTTTGTCTTTTAACACCCTTAAGCCAGGTTGTTGAAGCCCAGTGCGTAGATCTGCCTCTGGGGACGGAGGTGAAGGTGGCCATAGCTGACCCCTGCGACCAAGAAGCACGTCTGCAGAAGCCCTGGGAGTGCTGTCATCCCACCACTGCCCACCCTGTCCCATGGGCTGGGGATGCTGGACTCACCACAATGTCCCAGTGGTGCCTTTCTCTCTGCCTCAGAGGCAGCGAGGGCAGGAACCCTGGGACAAGGACAGAATGGGTGCATCTCAGGATGTCCACCCTGAAGCGCTTCAAAGGGAGAAATATCCTTCTTTGGCAGCTCCGCCTGACTCCTGACAGTAACCGTGGCCACCCCTTCCCTGTTTACATGACATCACTCCAGCATGGTCTGTGGTGCTTAGAGTGAGCCTTTTTGTTTGGGCTAATTTAATCTTTCCATTTTCAAAACTGCTGGGTTTTATAAACAATTCTAAGCCAGAAACTGAGCTGGATGCTCTGTTTCCTTGGAGTACGGCACTTGACCAGCAGTGCTATGTGAAAATCTGATCTGAACAATTCCATAACCACAAACAATTTGTGTTTGAGATTTCTGGGAGCAAACTATAAGGAGAAGTGTGAGTACACACAGTGATAAGATCATAAGCCACCAGAGTGATTTGGGGGCCAGGATCTATTCCCTGGCAGGGGAAACCGTGCCGTGGCTTTGCCTGAGGTTTTCCTAGGAGCTTTCCCACTGTGCATGTGTTAGAAGCATTGGATCAATGCTTAAACAGGAGCAGCAATGAGCTCTGGTTTTCTAACCTCTGATGCCCAGACCCACTAAGATTCATGGATCAGCATGATTTTTGCCATTTCCCAGCAAACCCAGCAACACTTTGTGTTAGTGTGAGGTCTCCATCATGGTGGGACCAGAGCCACCTGCGATGAGCGACAGCCTTGTCTACGGCAGGGGATGTTTCTCAGGGATGTTGTCATGAGTTAGTGCATCCATCACCAGTGTCCCCATCACAGACGTGTTGCATGGGGGTTGTCATCTCACTGCTGGCTTTTGGGGACACAGACAGCAGATGGCAATGGAGAGCTGTGAGGTGCAACCAGCAGTGAGGGTCAAAGTCTCGTTGCTGATGAAGATGAGCCACGCTGTGGGAAAAAAGTAGTTTTGGAAAGAGGGAGGAAAAGAACAGTAAAAACTCCTTGCAGCCTTGAAGCGCCCTTAACCTCCCTGCTGACCCCGCTGTCTGCTTGCTCTGCTGCTGGTGAGCCAGAGCTGAAGCCCAGCAAGGAGGAGCATGTTGGGGAGGTCCCCTTGTCGGAGCTGCAGCACCAGGCAGCCTGGAGCATCCTCTCAGCTCCAGATGCTGGGGTGAGGTCAGCCAGGGACTCAGCCCTTCCTGGCAAGGACTTCCAGGAGGGGGATTAGTCGCAGGACGGTGCCTTGCATGTTTTGTGCAAACACCAGGTCAAAGCCAGTCTTACCTTCAGGCTTGCCCCCGGCCCAGTTTGCAAACCCAAAGCGCTGTAGGATGCTGAGAAAAACAGGGAGCTGCTGGAGTTGGCAGGGTGTCTGCTCCATCTGGACACAGGTGTGAGATGTTCCTGGGCTGAGCTCCAGCAGCTGCAACCGTGCAAGGCACACAGCGAGTGCTCAGTCTTGTTTGGAGGGTGACTGGGAGGAGGTGGAGGTGGAGAGCATCACCATCACCTGTCTGCATCCCTACAAAAGGCACCAGAGAGCCCTGGTAGCAACCAGGAGGGGACAACTGCCCATGGATGCTGACACTGATGGTTTTATGGGGTTTTATGGGCTGCATCTCTCTTTGGTGATGGGAGCCAGGCAGCACCTGTTGCTCTCAGGGGTCCCATTAGAAGTTTTGCCATGGCCTCTCCTGCTTCACAGCCAAATTAAACCATGGGCTGTGCTTCCCTGCCTGCTGCAGGCTCTGGCAGCCAGGGGGAAAACACTAGATGGCAGGTTGAAGCCATGGCTGAGCACCTGACTGCCAGCCCACCCCCAGAACAAGGTGGTGTGGGATCACTGATGCCTCGTAGGGTTGTGTTGGCCCTGCTGCCTGGCTCTCTGAAGATAGAGAGGGTACAGGATCCTTCCTGCTTTATCCAGCTGAATGTTTTCATGAAATGTCTTCAAAACTCTTCTCCTCGGGCCTCTGTGCCTCCATTGTATTTGGCAAAATTTGACTGGGAGGTTTGAGAGGGGGATTGACAGCTATGCAGGCAAGGAGATGGCATGAACACTCGATTTTCAGAAAACTAGCTTAAAAACTAGAAAAGGAGATTATGTGAGTCCAGCCCTCTAACCCCTGTGCCCTCCATGCAGCCTCTACTCAGCATTTCAACTCCAGCCAGTTCTGAGCTGCCCACCATAAGCTGCAAAGGGCCACAAATGCGGGATCAGAGCAGGACCCCACATCCCCAGAGCAGAGGGCAATGCACCCCAAAGCACAGCCCCTGCCAGAAACCATCCAGCCATCCATGTAAGATTTGTTTTCTCTGCAGAGCCCGAGTGGCAGAGCATGGCACCTTCTGCAAGGTGAGGCACAAACTGGGACAAAACAGGGTTTCTGTCCCAGAAACTGTTCTTATTAAATGGTACCTTTTGAGGAATGTTTTTTTCCTTTCTCTTTTTATTAAATCTGTGCAAGCTGGAATCCCAGATTTATTACTATCCAGGAATCCAGCAGGCGCATAAGGGGCTGATTAAACACATGCACAAATTTTAAGGACAGAGACAAGAGATAAGGCCACCTCCTAGCAAAACACTCGCAGTTACAAGGCTTTAGCTTGCCTGCAATGTAGTTTGTAGCCACTCAGTGTCTCCAAGTGCTGCCAGGAGCTGCAGGCTGGAGCATTTTGCAAAATCAGGGGGCAAGGCAGAGAAGTGAGATGGAGAGGTTTGACCGGTAAGTATGTTGTTGGCCAGTAAATGTGTGAAGCTGCTGACGAGATGTGGTTCTCTGTAGCTCTTTGATTTCTGGAGCAAAGCAAAGGCTATGGGAGCGATGGGATCCTTGTTCTCAGCTGTGAGTGGATTTCAGTGTAAAGGTCTGTCCAGAGCAGGTCTGGTCAGCTTTGAGTTTCTTATCCAGTCTTGGGATTTTGATTTTAAAGAGAAGCCAGTGGCTGGGTTACAGCTTTCTCTGGGCCGGTTTTGCAGATTGGAGATGTTTCACATCAGTCGTGGCTGAACTCCTGAACTCCTACTCACTTCCCAGAGCTGCAGCCCAGCCCTGAGCTGGCCCTGGCTCCAGGGAAAGCTGCCTCACTTAAGTCCCCCAGGACATGGGGCGACGTGGCTCTCCAGGGGCAGCTTTTCTACTCCTCGAGCCTCCATCAACCCTGGCACTTGTTAATTCAAAATAGGCACTCAGGCCATGTCACTTCAGGTGTCAGGAGCCAAGAGAATTGACATCCAAATAATCATCAAAAATAGCAAAAGCGTGCATCCAGGCTGTGCACGCAAAGAGGAGCTAGTTCACAAGGGAGAGTGGTCTGTCCAGAGAGCAATATTAATTGGTGAGAGATCCCCTGGGGGCTTACTCTGAAAAGGGAAATCAGCCAGTGCTGCAGCCACTTTTTGGGTATTACTTGGAAACAGGAGTGTGATGAGAGCTTGCAGCTGGGGGAGACGGTTTGGGTGAGGAGTAGGGATGTCCTGGGGCTGTGGGATCTTGTTTTCCTACCCCCATGTCCCCCAGCATCCCCTATTGTGGGTGTGTGGGAGCAGGGCTCTTCCTTCATGGGTCTGGAGTCTTGTAGATGCTCAGATCCCCAGTGGGGGTGTCCAGGACTCCCTCCTGCCCAGGGTGCTGGTGTGGGCTCTCCGGGAGCTGTGGTGGCTGGGGCTGTGCCTCAGCAGAAGGGAATGTTCTTCTTGAGAAGCTTAAAGGCAGCCTGAAACGCTCGATCCAGATCTCATGAGTCACCTAGCACTTCACATGTGGGCTCCGACACAGCCAACAGCCCTCAACGCCAACAGCAACACTGCGTAGCCTAGCAATCCAGAGCAACCCTACAATAATAAACCGGAGGGAGAAGCTCTCATAAACCTATACAGCAAACTTGTATAAGCTAATTATTGTTGATGAGGATTTTCCAGCTGGCAGCACAGGGTCTGCAATCACGTGGAGGAAAAGTAGAGGCAAAATATTTGTCTGAGGTAGGACTCTGTGTCCACCTGCTGCTCTCACACCTCCTCCACCCCTTTCCCCTTCCTCCACTCGTCCATCTCTCTCTTTTAAACCTTTCTTTTTCCAGAATCCCTTTCCTGGGGTGTTGCTCTCTGGCCTTGCACCACCAGCAGCCGTCACAGGCTGCCACGTGGACCCCCAGCCCCCCCAGCCAGGCAATGCCCCAGAGCCCAGCTGATGTCAGTCAGAGCTGCTGCTGCAGCTGGACCTCAGCAGGAGCCAGGTCCACATGTTGCTGAACAGCAGCGTGAGCCTCTCCAGAGACTGCAGCAAGCCTCGACTACTCCGTGCATCTTGTCTGGATGGTGCTTTGACATATGCTTGGATTTAATTAAACCCCTCCTTAAAATAAAACCATAGTCTTGAACACCACCTTCAGCACAGGATGCATCCCTCGGCCACGGTGAAGGAAAGGAGCAGTTACTCTGACCTGGGGAACATATTTCATCCTGAAACGTTGTCTTTGCTGTTGGAAAAGACGAGCAAGTCAGCTCTCCAAAACATCCCTGTAAGGAGAAACAGTTTGTTGCCTCCTGTTCATTCAGCCCTGCAGCTGGGCTGGTGTGAGGCATGGGAAGAGGTGCAATGTGGGAAAACACCAGCTATTAGTGTCTCCAAGTGCCTGGTTCAGTGATGAAAAGAAGCACCATTAAATGTTCTGAAATTAGGTGTAAATTAACTGGCCTAGCTATGGTCATTTATAACGTCTTTCAGGTTAAAAAACGGGCCTAATTTCTAAGAATTTAGAGTCCCCACCTGCCTTTAATGGGACTATTCTCCTTACAGCTATTGCCGTAGGTAAAGACTTAAAGTCAAACAATAATTACTCCCAAGAAAGAAACACTGTTTTCTTGTCATGTTCCATTAAATAGTTCACAGCATGAGCCAAAGAATTAATGGTCTTATTATCTGGCCTTCAGAATATTTCATATTAAAGAGTAGCAGGCAGCTCTGAAGAATACAGAAGGCACTGGGGATGCCCCTGCCCTGAACGACAGGGCTGCAAGGCTGATAGTATGTTTAATACCAGCAATAGTTTGGTCATCAAGGGATGGAGGGTGGCAGTGGGAAAGGATCCTGGACCAGGAAAGGTGGCTGGGCAGGCAAGAGACCTTCCCTCTCTATTGGGATTTGCTTCCCGCGGAGATGAGGTTGATTTTTCTTCCTCAGTATGTGTGATCGTTCCCATCCCAGCTTTTCCTGGGGTGGGTGGGTTGTGGTAGGTATTTGTGCTGCTACCCGAGGGCTGGCATCCACACATCTTTGCGTGACAGCAGATGTCAGCTCGGGAAGTGAATGTGCCACAGCCACATGCTGGCAAGAGGAGCTTGAAATTAATTTGATTAATGTACATTGTTGTTTCTTCTTGAGCTGGAGAACCTGGCAGCCTCCAAACGGTTTGGAAGTACATCAAATCCCCCAAGGAAGAGAGAGAGAGAGTTTCCAGCCCGCCCCCACGGCTCTTCACAGAGAGGATTCAGAGTGGTTCATCTCCCAGACACCTGCAGACACACTCAGGCGTGTGAGTATAGGTGTGGTACTGGCAGCCGAATTCTTCCTGGACGAAGGGCTGTATATTCTGCATTTCTGCCTCTCTGTGTCTGGGAATTCAGAGATTTGCTTAGTTTTGATGAAGTTTGACCAGTTCTAGAATGACTCTGACAATCCTTATCTGATCACAGTTCAACTTGACCATTCGTAACAGCTGGAGAAGATGTGGCAGGGAAATACCCTGACCAGAGATCCCTTTTCCCTGTACATCCCCTCTACAGAAGTCATAGAATTACAGAATGGCTTGGCTTGGTTGAGATCTTAAAGCCCATCCAGTCCCACCCCTGCCATGGGCAGGGACACCTCCCACTGGATCAGGGGCTCCAAGCCCCATCCAACCTGGCCTTGAACCCCTCCAGGGATGGGGCAGCCACAGCTTCTCTGGGCATCCTGGGCCTGGACCTCCTCACCCTCACAGGAAAACATTTCTGCCTAAAATCTCATCTTGATCTCCCCTTTTTCAGCTTAAAAACCAACCCCCCCTCATCCTATCCCTGCACTCCCTGATCAAGAGCCCCTCCCCAGCTTTCCTGTACTGGAAAATGCTCTAAGCTCTCCCTGGAGCCTTCTCTTCTTCAAGCTGAACAACCCCAACTTTCTCAGTCCTTGTAAAAGGATCTCAAATTCAGCTGATGGCACAGACATTGGTCCCAGGTCTCATGTGGATTCACGGCTGGGTGGATGCAGACCCCCAGGCTGAGCTGGGGCTCATTGAACCTCAAGAAATACAAGGTATGACTGGCTCCATCCTCTATATCCTCTTCTGTTGTTTTTGTTTCCTAGTTTGCCTTCATGTAAGTGATGATATAGGCCTTTTTATCCTTTCATGAATATTAAATTGCAAAGTGGAAATGCAGGGAAAATCACTCAGGGCTGTCAAGGACCTGTACCCATGCTCCCTCGTTTGTCAATGCTTAATTAGTATAAGGACAGATTTGCCAATATTTCCATCCGCTCATTTTATGGGGTCAGTGGGAGAGAATGAGAGCTCTCTGGTTGTGTCTTTTTATTTTTTCCCTTGCTCAGGAGATGGGGATCTCTCCTGCTGAACGCTGGCAGCGCTCTGGGGTTGTAGGGCCATAGCACCCTGTGGAGCTAGACAGGCTTGTGCTGTCTGCTGTGTTTTATGCTCAATGCCTTTTTTCTCCTTCGGGCTGTCACTGAGAGGCACCTGGTGATGCAGATGGATGCAGGACCACTGCACCATCCTGGGATGCTGTATGTTTGTTGCTGGGGCCAGAAAGGAGAAGCAAAAGGAAGGAAAGCACCTTCCAGTTCATGAGCATCATGCTGGAGCCAAGTGCAGCTGTTGAGAGGGATGAGTGTCTGCTGTTCCCTGGCACAGGCTCTGACTGCCCCAGAAACACATCCTAGACAAGACCTCATGCAGCCTGTGCAAAGTCTGGAAAGGTAGGAGAGGAAGGGCAAGTTGGCTTTTGTTTTCTTTCCTCTCCTTCTGTCTCATGAGCTGGCAGAGACCAGCAATGTTTTAATCAATTTTGGCATGTGGTGAGAGGAAAAGAAGGAAGGCAGGCAACTGTAGGATATTTTTGATAGCACCTTCCTTTTCTAAACATCAGTCTAGAAGGCTCAGCTCTGCTCCTCTACTCTGATCTTGTGAGACCTCATCTGGAGTGCTGCGTTCTGTCCTGGAGTCCTCAGCACAGGAAGAAGATGGATCTGTTAGAGCGAGTCCAGAGGAGGCCATGGAGATGATCCGAGGACAGGCTGAGAGAGTTGGGGTCGTTCAGCCTGGAGAAGAGAAGGCTCCATAGAGACCATAGAGCAGCTGCCAGTGCTGAAAGGGGCTGCAGGAAAGCTGGGGAGGGGCTCTTGATCAGGGAGGGCAGGGATAGGATGAGGAGGAATAGTTTTCAGCTGATTGAGATTGAGATGAGATCTTAAAAGAAACGTTTTCCTGTGAGGGTGGGGAGGTTCTAGTCCAGGTTGCTCAGGGGAGTTGTGGCTACCCCATCCCTGGAGGTGTCCAAGGCCAGGTTGGATGGGGCTTGGAGCAACTGGATCCAGTTGGAGGTATCTGTGTCCACGGCAGGGGAGTTTGGACTGGATGTTCTTTAAGGTCCCTTCCAACCCAAACTTTTAGGATTCTGTGAGTCCCATTTTTATATGCATTGGTCTATATTGATTTCTTTACCTATTTCTATTTCAACCCTGATACTGCTGAAAAATGAAGGGGTATTTTGCTGCTGATTTGCTTTCTGCTTCAGCGTGATGACATTCATCTGGTTTGCATGATCTTTTCATTAAGGGGCTAAGCTAAATGACGCTTTGCAGTTGACATACATCCCTCGGCGCTTGCAGGGTACTTACAGCACATGGCTCTAATCCAGCAAGTGTAATTATACTCGAGGCAGTGAACCCTGCAAAGGACAGTGAGTCTTGCTTGGAGTGACATGAGACATGTATAAGCACAGATGCTGTCAGGGTAGGAAATATCTCCTTCAAAATCAAACTCAGAAGGAAGTCTAGGATGCCAGCAGGCACACTGAACCTACTTTCAATACTTAAACTGTTGTTGGTACATGAGATGTTACCAGTAAGGTGTTTTGTGACATTTTCAAAGATGTTGCTTTTAATTCTTATTCATTTTCTTCGGGCACTGGTAATGTTGTGACTTAGGTTTGTTTGTTGTTCAGTATTTTAACTTTCCAAGTGTTCTTCTTTCCCTACATTGAGGGAACTCTCTCCACCTTCCTCTTATTCCATAGAAGCGAACAAAAAAGCCAAACTGCAAGAATGAAAAGAAAGCCAGGTTCGCCATTATTAGCCAGTCCATCTTCTTAGGGCTTTAGAATTTACAGAGTAACATTCCCACAGTCCTTCTTGAGCAAAAGAAAAAGGAACATTTTCCAGAAGTTGGATTTCTCTGGGTAGGGAAAAATATAAAGCTAATGCCCTCTTGTGGCTCCTTCCAGCAAAGGGTTTGGCTGCAGGGTGGTAGCAGAGTTGTCCCACCTTTTGGTTGTTATGCAGTAGGAAAGGTAACAGGGTTGTGTGTCTTCACCTCTTTATTTCAATGTGATTTTAAGGTCTGTAGATGCAAGGTGGTGTTTGGCTCACTCATGTAAGGGAAGTCCAGGGCATCCTTTCCAGTGCTGAAAGGGGCTCCAGGAAAGCTGGAGAGGGGCTCTTGATCAGGGAGCGCAGGGATAGGATGAAGGGGAATGGCTTTTAAGCTGAAAAGGGGGAGATTGAGATGAGATCTGAGAAAGAAATGTTTTCCTGTGAGGGTGGGGAGGCCCTGGCCCAGGTTGCCCCAAGAAGCCGTGGCTGCCTCATCCCTGGAGGTGTTCAAGGCCAGGTTGGATGGGGCTTGGAGCCCCTGATCCAGTGGGAGGTGTCCTTGCCCATGGCAGGGGGGTTGGGACTGGATGGGCTTTGAGGTTCATTCCAACCCCAACTTTTCTATGATTCCATGATCTTCTCAACCTTGGGCAGGGCTGCGGCCAGGCTGTGGTGGTGGATGCCTCATTGGATGGGCTGGGATGCAGGCAGCGAACCTCATCTGTAAGGCAGAATCCCAGCTCTTGGCCTTGGCAGGCTGTTCCTCACCAGAAAGCAGTGGTTTTAGAAATATTTAAGTCAGTTTTTCAGATATGGGGACAGTCCAAAAAGCATGATGTTTTTATTCTATGGCAGAAGAGCCTGAGGGTAGCAGGGATGGAGGAGCCCAGTGCTGGTCATCCATCCATCCACAGCATCCATCCATCCACAACATCCACCCAATCTAACAGACTTTGCAGGAACTCTTAACCTAAGTATATAAAATTATTTGGGGGGTTTCCTCAAAGCCCAGTTCTCATTTAGTTTTGAACTGCTTTGACATATGTGGTTGTTGCCTATCATTAGTGCAAGGCACCCAATGACACATCCAAGTAGATCTGAAATATTTTTTAAAGCACAGGCATTAATGTATGATAACAATAATAAAAATTCTCTGTCTTTTAAAGTCCATGTGCCTGCCCCCACACCAGCCTTCCAGGAAAGACCTCCATCAGCATCTGCTTACAATTAATCATCATTGGGTTCCAGCCCAAAATAACTTCAAAGTTTTATTGACTTCCATGATTTCTAAATAGCTCCCAAAGAATAGTGGAGATCCCAGAGTTGGCTCTGCTAACCTGGTGGGATGAGACAGTGCTTCATGCTCCTTTATCCCACAGATTACCAGAATACGGAGCCAATCGTTCTCTGTTTGAATGTTAACCTAAAAATATTTGACCGTGAAATTTTAGGAATTTGGGACTAGTACAATTGCTGAGCAGATCAGAGACCAAACCACTGGTCCACATTACCCAATATCCTACCCCAGCAGTGACCTCCCATTGCCTGGGAGAAATTCCCATCCGTTAGATGTGAGTGATCTAAAACAGGAGGACTCTGGCTCCTCCTTGCATTTGTTTCAGTCCTTCTTCTTATGAGTTGACAGCCTCTCTCTCCAAATAAAGGCTGAGCATCTGATCAAGACCTGTGAATATCTGGTGGCTGCGAGTGCTACAGGCTCCAGGACCAGCATCGCTACTGAGATGGTTTTTGAACTATTCTTTTCTTCCCTTCATGAGAAATTTCAGCAACATCAATTTCTCTGTCAAAATACGAATTTTTTTAGAGGTATTTTCTGTCTGGGGTTTTCCTCTATAAAGCTTCTAAAAAGCAAAAGTAGTGAAGATATTAAATCTAAAAGAGAAGTTTCATTCACTTTTGGCTTTTTGGCAAAGAACCAGACTTATTTTCTTAGAAAAAAATGTGAGCTGAGAGAGGGCAAAGTTCATTTTGTGATCACACCACACACCACGGGGATGATGCTTAGGAAAATAACAGCGGAAGAGCTCAGACATTTTAGCCAAACGTGGTATCAGCTTGTCCAGGGACGTGCCCCTGGGCAGTGGCTGTTGCAGGGGACCTTTCCAGGGTTTCTGTTATCATGATTCATGTTTGAAAGGAGTGGGAGGCAAGCAGATGGGCAGCCGTGTTTGATGGCTGGTGGAGGGACTGACGGCTGAGATGCCATGGCAAGTGGAAGGGTAGAGGATGCAGAAGGGAATTTGTAGCCTCTTAGGATGTTCCCGGTAGGATTCGCCTCCTTGCTCTGTTCAAACCAGGGTGCTGTTTTCTGCCTTGAAAGCAGAGGCTCCTTAGAGGGGCTTTTCTTTCTCTCAACCAAATATGGATCTATTAAAAAGTGTGGCTCTTGTCTCTGCCAAGAGCTCCATTTCTGTCAGGATTTCAGGGACTACTTAGTGCCTCCGTTTCCTGGAAATCTCTTCCCAAGAGCTTTGTGCTGATCCTTCCTCTCTTTGTTCTGAGTCTGTGAGGAAGACGTGTGTGGGGTGAGCACAGAGACCCCCCAGAGGACAGGGGGATGCTCTCACCCAGCTGCTCTGCTGCATGGGTTAAGGTGCTGGGGATCATGTCCAGGCTGTACCTCATGCACGGTGAAACACTGTGCTTCCTCCAGCCCCCGACTCTTTTTTTTCAAGCTAAAACAATGCCCAGGGAAGATTGAGAGTATATTTCACTGAGTGCTTTCCACTGACTCAGGTTGGAGGTGTTCAAACCTAATTTCCATTGGGATAATATCACTGAGCAGGCGAGCAGCAGAACATCAGAAAGATCAGCCTGATCTCACACAGAGCCACCCTGATGGGTCTGCACCAGAGAGAAGGTCTGGAGGAGGAATCACCATGCTTTGCACAAGCAAGGGCTCTGCTAGGTCTCTCTGCTGACTAGCAAATCTCTGTGAGTGGGGCAGGAGGGTGATGCTGCTCTCGGCCTGCCTGCCGAGAGGGGATGGGACTGTTTGCCAGCTGCTGCTGCTCTCAGACAAAAACGAGATGGAAAAGCCTCGGTCCTCATGCCTCTTTTGTGGCCTGGAGAATGTGAGTCATGCTGAGTGCCTGGGGTATTGGAGGCTGCTCCTTGCTGTCCCCCCCTTCCCCTAGAGCTGTGGGTGCCTCTTTGCCCCGCCAACGTGGCGAGGCAATGCTTCTGCCTCAGGTTCAAGACAGAAGAACATATGGGAGAGGATAGAAGGACAGCCTCCAGCAGGGAATGAGGAGGAGAACAAGCCCCTGAACAGCTCAGACTGGAGCAAAAGGAGCCAGCGCGTAGCAGAAAGCTCCAGCAGGAGTGTTCCCAAGCCTTAGGATCAGCAGTGGGACAGAGGAGTAAATTCGACACATATTTTCCATCCTCAGCTATCCACATTGCCCCTAAACTGATCCCAATTAGATATACAGAGGCAGCTGCCAAGGAACTTTTATGAGTCATTTGAAAGGGAGCCTGCACAAGAACCGCGCATTCAAATCCAGCTGTCTCCTCTCTGTTGTTGTTTAGGGAGGACATTTGTGCTCGCTTAGCTCACCTAGAAAAGGGCCAACGGGCCCCTGGATGCAGGGGAAACTGGTTGTCAGCCCAGCATGGGAACGCGCTGTGTATTCCTTGAAAAAAGGGAGAGACAGATTGGAGCACAGCTCAGGCTTTGGAAGCGTGGGCAGCACCCAGTGCTCTGCTCTGGGGGATCCCTCCTTCCTGCATTATCTTTCGCCTTCACAGGCTGGGCTGAAACAGAGCTAATTCCCACCAGGCACTATGCTGCTGGGTACCCCAAACCACTCTGGGACTGGAAATCACTGGGGTTTGGCAGCTGCTTTCTTGTTCTCAAGGACAAAAGCCTCACCTCTTGCAGAGACACAAGCAAAGGTGAGATGCAGAGCATCGGCGGCTGATGCTCAGCAGGCAGGTCTAAGTGATGCAGTCAAATCTTGCTCAGGGAGGATATAGGAAATCTTACACTGAATGAGACCCAAAGCCCATCTATGCCTCTTAGAGCAGCCAGATACTGCTGCTCTGGGGACAGGTCTGGGGCTCTCACAGCAGCAGGTGTTCCTGCCTGTATTAAATCCCATCCCAGTCTTTAATAACAACAGATCAACTCCAAATGCTTGCTGTTATTATAATAACTGCAATAATCTGTGCTATTGCCACACTTTGCTGACTGGCTGCCTCTCCCCTCTTGTGCTTTAGGTAT
Organism: Phaenicophaeus curvirostris; assembly: GCF_032191515.1. Taxonomy (NCBI): domain Eukaryota; kingdom Metazoa; phylum Chordata; class Aves; order Cuculiformes; family Cuculidae; genus Phaenicophaeus; species Phaenicophaeus curvirostris. The sequence continues at coordinate 9,713,571 of NC_091411.1, forward strand.
CAGCTTTTCTAGGACAAGGAGCCTGGGACGTTTTCAGTTGGGCAAAGAGGTTATGACAAATAATTCATGCTAGGAGTTCAGAGGCTGTCAAGCTAAGCCTTGTGAGCAAAATGCATCATTCCTGATTCCTGTCTGGTACCAGAAACTTTATCTTGAAACCTGTGACTTTGAAACAAAACAAACCGACAACTCGCACCTTGTGAGAGAGCAGAGCAGGCTCCTGGTGGCACTTAATTGCTCAAAATGTAGTTTTACAACACTGCTCCAGTTTCAGAGGTGCCTGCTCTGGCAGGACTGATTGATTGATTGATTTTCTGGGCAACCCCCTTGACTTTTAAACAGTTTTGTTTCTGTATCAAACAGGCCACACTGAAAACTTTCACCAAGTCTTGTACAACTCGTCTCTAAAATTCAGTATCTGTGATACATCTTCCACTCAGCATTTCAAGTTTCTGAAGCCCTGCCACTGTCTTAACTCGTATTTTCCTAGTGTTTCAAGTAAGTACTTTTAAACCTAAATGATTCTGGGAAGTGAGTCCTTAAGAAAACTACTTGAGAATCTTGCTAGCAAGTGCTATAGTGTCCCACGAGCCTGGGTGGGATCTTGCAGATGTTTGCATCCTCTGTGCTATTGGGATAGGGAGTTATGCACCCTGAGGGCAGCATAGCCTCCAGTAGAGATAAACACCCCTCGTGCTGCACACCGGGTGGGGGAAGCCCTGGGATGCAGTCCTGGGCTGGAGGTTGATGGGCTTGAGGCTGATGTGGAAGAGCAGGCATTGTCTGTGATGGGTGGATGAAGTGATCCAATGTGCTTAGTAAGCAGGGTCTGAAGGGTTTGTGCCACCCAAGATCTTCTCCTGGCATGGGATTACCCAATTTCCAGGTCTCTTACACTCCCTTTACTCCCTCCCTGGGGCAGGACTGCCCCACACTGCACCCAGCCCAAGGGCTCCAGCATCCAGCCCGGCAATAGTTTTTTGGGGGGATTGGCTCAGGAGCTGCCCGTGCAGCCCTCCTCCGAGAGGACCACAGCCAGCATCACTAGGTGGTGCTAACGCTTGCGTTTTCCCGAGCTCCCGGAGCTCCCGGCACCGCGGGGATGCTCGGGGGGCTCCTGCTGGTCCTGGGGCATCGCTCCTTGCCGGTTATAATAGCGGTAATGAGGAAGAAGCTTCCCCTCTCTCTGCTTGTCTCCAGGCTCTCAAGGGAAAGGGCTTGGGCTCAGCACGTTGCAGGATGCGTCCTTAGGGTGTTAATGGGAACCCACCCTTCCCACTGCTCCCTTCGAGGATGTGGGCTCAGAGCCTGCAACGGGATCCTCCTCCTCTCTCTCCATCTGTTGGTGCTGACTCAAACCCTAACCAGACGTGGGTTTGTTGAGGTCAAGGGAGCGAAGCTGCAGCGTGGGTAGGGATAACCAGCTACAATTCCTAGTCAGTGATCCCTGCGCTGGTGCTGAGCTGGGGACACGCACACATGTGCCTCTCCAGAGTGAGTCCCTATTGCTGGAACAGGCTTCCCAGGGAGGTAGTTGAGTCACATTCCCTGGAGGTGTTTGAGGGATGGGTTGACGAGATGCTGAGGGACATGGTTTAGTGTTTGATGGGAATGGTTGGACTCGACGATCCAGTGGGTCTTTTCCAACCTGGTGATTCTCTGATTCTATGTCCCGTCCTCCCATCGCTAGTGAAGTCATTCAAATAGGAGTGGGTGGGTTGAGGACTTTCTCTCTTGTGGAGGCATCATTTTTTTTTGGGAGCCCTGCTCCAAATGCACAGCCTGAGCTACAGCTGACTGATCTTACCCCTCCTCGCTGGGGAAATTGTCCTGGGAGGTGCTAGGACACAAGGAAGAGGGTAAAGGGCTCTCCCACACAGCTGACTTGATGCTGATAAGCCACCACAGCTAGACATTAAACAAATGTGTGTGGGAATGTTGTGCATTTCTGATCACCAGGCGCTCCTCACATCTCGCAGGGTTGAGAGCAGCAGACAGTTTCCCCCCATCCTTTGGAGGAAATCAGTGCTTGGAAAATGGGTCTGACTCAGCCAGAGGTTGCCAAGGGACTCATGGTAATGGGATGAATTCCCAGCAGGCAAGGAGCCCGGTGCCCAGGGGATGTGAGCTCCAAGGGATTGTGTGTCCCAGTGCTGAGACCTGTGCTACTTCGGGTGCCGAAATCTGCCTGACCTCATGCTCTGCGCCTGCAAAACTGGGGAGCGAGTGAAAAGGAGCCTGAGCAACATGCGTGAACACAAATGTGTTTCCACTTAGCTGGCCCTCCGAGGCCAAATGATGTAACACCCACGAAGCCCTGCAATATGTTGGCAGGAGGAGCCTAGTGACAGCTCCAACTGTAAGTTCCTGAGCTAATGAGCACAAAAGCTGAATAAGAAAAAAAAAAAGAAAGAGAGAGAAAAAGGCTTTTTCTTTGGCTTAACATAGTGATCCTCCCTAAAACTGCTTTCTGAGTGGAGAAACAGTGCACTGAAGGAAAAAATCCAGCCCCTGGCTCCTCTTTTCTGGTCTTAATGGGGAAAAGCCAAGGGTTCAACACCCATCGGGACAAGCATTGCAAACCAGAAGAGCAGAGGGTTTGCTCAGAATCCTGAGATGCCAAAGCAGATCCCTGCTCCTGAAGCAGCTCTTTGCCATCCTGTTCTCCAGCTTTTATGGAGTTAACCACAGCTATTATTACTAAGGGTGGGTTTTTCTGTGTGTGTGCATGTTACCAGCAAAGAATGCTTTACTACAGCTCTCCACACAGCCACCAGCCTCCAAATGGACCATGTTACAGTAGAGCTAAATATTGTGTCAGGGACCATGTGTTTCTTGTAAGATGGGCTCGAGCCATGACTGTGTAGGAAACTGTTTATCTCTCTCCCTCTTTCTGCCTTAATCCTCCCATGGGCTGCGTGGACGGCCGGGGCGCCGGCGATGGGAACTTTCCTGGGGATGCTGGCGGAGTTTCCTTGCAGCCCGTGCTTGCAGCGAGGAGCGAGCTCTGGCAGGGAGAGCACCGATGGGTGGCTGGGGGTTGTGGTGTGTCCCTGTCTGCTGGGTGACACGCCAGCCCTGCCATCCCAAGGGGAACAGGTGGCTCTTTCACTGGGGTTTGGTGCCACAAGGCGCAGCCCTGGCACAGGGCAGGGTCCAGTGCCGCTGATGCGGGCTTGGCACCACGGATGCCTGGGGAACCCTCTGCTAGAAAGTTTGGATGGAGCAAACAAAAACATGAAGAAGGATGTTGATGCTCTGGAGCAAGTCCAGAGAAGAGTGACAAAGCTGGTGAAGGGGCTGGAGAACAGGCCTTATGAGGAGCAGCTGAGAGAGCTGGGGGTGTTTAGCTTGGAGAAGAGGAGGCTGAGGGGAGACCTCATTGCTCTCTACAACTACCTGAAAGGAGGTTGTGGAGAGGAGGGTGCTGGCTTCTTCTCCCAATTGACAGGGGACAGGACTAGAGGGAATGGCCTCAAGCTCCACCAGGGGAGGTTTAGGCTGGACATTAGGAAAAAAAATTTCACAGAAAGGGTCATTGGGCACTGGCAGAGGCTGCCCAGGGAGGGGGTTGAGTCACCTTCCCTGGAGGGGATTAAGGGATGGATGGACGAGGTGCTGAGGGACATGGTTTAGTGTTTGATAGGAATGGTTGGACTCGATGATCTGGTGGGCCTCTTCCAACCTAGTGATTCTATGATTCTATGATGCTGGTGTGTGAGTGTACATATTTTAGAGTGAAATTTGGCCAGAGAGGTATTGCCAGCCCCAGGATCAAGAGGGAGATGAACAACCTTCTTTGACTTGCTGTCTGCTGGGTGGGTTACAGAGCCAGAGGACTAAAGGACAAGCAGAGCAGCCTCTCTGAAAACTGTTTTCTTGTTGCTGCAGCTGTTGCAGAACAGAGCAACCCCTCTGGGTGCTGGCCTGAGCTGAGCAGGATCTGCTGCCTGTGCTATCAGCTTGGCTTCACGCTTTGATGCTACATCTCTGCCCGTGTAGGGACACCGCAAGCAGGGCAAACACCCCCTGTTCTCACAGAGAAGGAGTTGGCAGATCTAGGACTTGTTCCTCCCCTATGTTGCTCGGCAAGAGTGATGTCAGGGAAACCTGAGACCCTCGTGCCTTCTTCTCATTATCTGTCCATCTTGACGCCATCCCCAAATGCAAAAAGGCACTTTTTCTTTTTACTATCTCTGCTCTCTCCTGGTCACTGATCTGCACAATAGAGTAATTGTATATAAACATCTGATTTCTTTTACTTTGCCTCAGTAATAGCTTGTCGCAACCCTTTCCAACATCTATTAATATTGTGCTATATATTAGATCCAGACTTCAGATCCCTAAATGTGACTGTCTTCAGAAGAAAGCGAGGGAAGACTGAACACAGATCAAACACTTGCCCTCTGGTCAGCTTCAAATACAGTATAAACTGCATCTCCACCTAAACTTAGCAAAGAGTCTTGCTTCTAAACACCTTAAATTTTTCTCTCTGCGAGATATTATAGATGGGGCCAGCCTAGGTTAGAGTAATGATCTCGAAACATCAGTATCCCTTGTGTTCAGCTGAACCTGGCAGAGCAGGACTCCTCCCACTGCCTTTTCTGTAGAGCAAGAGCTACAGGAGACCACGATCTCTACTTAATATGTGAAAAACTTGAGCACAAAGAAATGAATCGACTCATCCAAAATCACCCAGTAGCCAGGTGGGAGGTAGAAACAAGCAGAGCTGGACAGTGGTCACGCCTTCCAGCTCTTGCTTGGGTCTCTGATGAGAATGATGCTGAGATGCTTTTGTTGCATGACACTATGATTTTATTGCTTTCCATTTGCTCCTTGTAACACACAGGAACGTTTCCAGAAGTGCAATTGCTCCCTCAGCCATAAAGACTTGTATTTGCCCTACTTTTGGAACATATGGAAATGTAGATTTTCCAGACTGATTTTTTTTTCCTGAATTGTTTGGGCTTTAGGCAGATTTCATAGAATCATAGAATAACCAGGTTGGAAGAGACCCACCAGAGCTTTGAGGGGCTTTTTGTTGACTGTGGCTTACCCTACCTGTTAACTATCCACCTGCAGAGGCAAAAGCATCAAAAATACAGTTAAAAATAAAAGCCTTCTCCTCCCCACTATAAGATGGGATAACTTTAGAGCAATTCTGCAACCCCCAGCTTGTTCTTTGGCAGAGCTGCAAGGCCTGGCAGCCTTGGCATGCAGCGAACTGGTCAAGAATAGTGCTGTGCTTGACCACAGCCAGAGCCAGGGAAAGGGGCAGCACTTTGCATTGGGAAATTATCTTTCTCTGCCCAAAAAGAAAAGTCTACTCAGCTTATAATAACAAAAAGGCGTGGTAGCCTTGATTGTATCTCTGGGAATGAGAAATCCAGCCAGAATTCAATCTTCCAGCTGCTTATAATCCCTGGGAAGTGCCTCCTGCCCTTCCTTGTTAGGACACTGTCAGGGTACAGTTCCAGATTTTAAAAAGATCGTGTTTTTGTAAAAACAAACTGTAAATTTGTGTCCTCGGCTATATTTTTCTTCCATTCCTTCATGGCACGCTCATGCCTTGTTAGTGGCTCTCTGTGCTAGGGCTGCTCTGAGTGTCTGCCTTGTATATCATGTTTCTCGTGTAGTGTGATGCAACAGAAGATACTTGATGAGTAAAGGACACGGATGAACTTGGCTTGAAGAGAAAAACTGTGTGTGAAGATCTGCTGGGGCTTGCTGGTAGGTTTTAAGGCTTACTAGGGTTGCTAAAAGTGATCAGATTCCTCCTTCTCTTCACCAGAAATAGCAGTTTAAGGATTTCTCTCATTCTGCTTTGCTTCTTGCTACTGGCCACTGGTCCAAATTGGCCTGTGTGAAGGAACGTGGCTGCATATTTTTCTGCTTTGATGGCTCGGATCCTTAAAAAGCCTGAACTATACCATAGAATGGACCAACCTGTTAGATGATACCCTGCTTAGCCACCAGCCTGTGACCAAAATTTATTGGACTGCAGCTGGGCACCTTTCTCTTTGATCTATCTCTGCTATTAAAAAGCTTCAGATAAAGCCACAAAGCTCATTTCAAGGAAAGGAAGCCAAACAACCTAAATTTTGGAGCTGAACAGTAGCGGGGAAACTGTCTTCAAACTGCGTCTCCTCACCAGCTTCAAAAGCAAAATGTCTCATTTTAAGCTACTGCACGGCACTTCAGCAATGATTAAAGTACCTTAAATGTGCACCTTCTTTATCGTAGACCTGTCTGCTGACAGGGTGCCAAGTACAACAAACCCAATCAAAAGCATCATCCGTACCGTGGATCTAATTGTCATTGTCTTGTTTTCTGAACTCGAAGAGCGGTAACAAAAATAGAGCCTGGAGGAACACGCACGTCCTTGTACAGAAATAACCCCCTAAAAGCAAACTGAGAAGCTGTAGAGGAGCCAGCCTGCAAGCCACAGACACAAAGTGCCGAGCGAAGGAGATAACTGGATAGTGAACGCTGGGAAATAATACCCTAAAATCCTTCTGAGCCCATTCATCACTTGGGCTTCAGTGATCATCTCAGCAATAAATTCCCTTATCATCCTATTGGAATTTGACATTAATGACCTGCCTGTTATTTCAGAGGGAGATGGACTGTAACCGGCGGGTAATTGGTAGGAAAAATTGCCTGGTATAGCAAAGATCTGATACCATCGGAGTAGTTACACCATGAGAGAGGGAGATTAGGGAGCTCTGTTTACCACAAGGGGCTTATTCATCCTGAATAAATGTGTGTGCAGAACCTTCCTCTCCCACCTTCACCCCCCTCCAGTGCCACACTACCACTTTCTTTCCCAGTGACTCTGGGATGAAGAACAGCAAAGACACTGCACAGCAGAAGCTGTTGCCGGTGCGTAGGTGACTGCAAAACTGATTTAAAAGTTCTCCTCAGACACCTGTGAGTTTATGCATTAATTGCTGAGTTGTCTCAGGAAGGATTGTAATTTCTTAATCACTCACAGTACTCAGAATTGTTCTGTGAACATTGCTGGTCTGCAAAGCTTTTTGCAAGCTTCCCAAACTGCAACTCATTTGGGTTTTGGTTCTATTTCTCTTCTGGAGCGACACAATAGGTTTGTTAACATTTTTCCTTGCACCTGCAGGTCAGCTTCCAGTGTGTTCTGCTTAAATTATAGAGCCCATGTTCGTGGGGAAGCCTGCAGCCTTGACCGAAAATAGGACAACTGACTTCTCTAGAGTGTGTTGGGGAAGAGCTAGAAGCAAATCCAGAGGTAAAATCCTGGCTCTGCTGCAGTCAGTGATAGCTTTGCTTGGACTAAACTGGTCTATGCCCTTCTCAGAGGTTTCCTGGTCCTACCCAGTGAAAGGGACCCACAACTGTGTGTCAGCTTTTGGTGAACACATCTGCTTTCTAAATTAGCTCCCCAGAGTATTCAGCATTCACAAAAACAAAGCTGCAAGGCACAGCCACAGGAGGACTGAGTTTGCAATGGAGATACCGGCACGTATTCCTGATAAAACGTCTGCACCATTTGTCCGACTCCGACTGTAACTTCCTGTCACGTCCTGCACCTTTCTGGGAAGAAAGAACTGGTGATGATGATGGGAAAATTGCTTCACCTAAGCCAAATGGGGTTTTGCAATCATTTTCACTGGAGCCAGGGCTGCTTTTAATCCTACATATTCCCCTTCTCTCTGTAGCACCCTGTGGCTTCCTCACTGCTGCAAGCAGTGATGGAAGAGAAGAAATGCTCCTTTTCCATGCAAATACTCACTGGAAGGCCTGCCAGTGGAGGGGATGACTCCAAAGCATCCCTCAGAAGGAGACTAGTGTTGACTGCAGGGAGCCTGACAAAATTCATATTCCAGGCTCTACTCCTGAGTGCTCAGATGTGCCAGTCTGTGTGAATGCAGAAAGGTCAGCCCTGTGGCCTCTGCATGGCAAGGAAACTATCTGCTGCCTGTTCTCAGCACCACAGGATGCGAGAACAAAGAACACAACAGTAACATCCTTCCAAGTCAGCAAAGCTACTCAGAAAGACAGACTAGCTGGAGCTCTTCTCAACACCTCTTTAAAGCTGTTTGAAACTAGGTGCAGAGAAGAGATGGAGCATCAGAACCCCAAAGAGGGAACGGAGCTTGGAGGGGTGGATGGAAATTTTGAGCTTTGCATTGTTAGCATCCAAGACAGGGAGGCTGTAAAAGCCCTGGAGAAGCAGCATATTGCCCCGTTGCTGAACTGTCCCCTCTGATGGCTTTAACAGTAGTTGGGAGGCAATTCCCACGTTTCTGGACCTGGCAAGAGGAGAAGGCACAGGTAACGACCTATGGTCATGCCCCTCCTAGAGACTACTGAACTAAAAACCCAGAGGCTGGATTTCTTCCCTACAGCCATGTAAAAAGCTGTTAAAATCCATGGCAGGAACAGAGCCTGAGAATTTCAGCTTGCTGTACTACTTTCTTACAGACGACTTTTTGTGCAAAGAAAGCATCAGCAAAATGACTTAAATACCGTTGTAGTGGCCACATTCCTGCATGCTCCTTGTGCTCTTCCACTTGCTTTTCCACAAGGAAGCCAAGATATTTTGTAGAGGCTGTTTTGAATGCACTCTAATCAGTTTAATTCATGTTCAGAGTTCTTCCAGCCCATTTGTTGGATGTTCCTCTAGAAACATGCTTAGTCCCTGGTTGCCCTCGGTCGACAGAGATGGTGTCCTCCAACGTGTTCCCTCTTGGCTGCAGTGCTGTGCTTGGGGAATGGGTGTTTGCTGCTGGTCTTTGAGGCCATGCACAAGTATGAAAACGTTAGCAAGAGCCTGAAACAAGCTTTAATTTCTTCTTGCCTGTTGAAAGGCACGTTGTTTACCAGAGACAACCCGGAGATGAACATGCCATGACAGTCCTGTGAACTCATAAGATAAAACCCTAAATAATTGCAATACGATATTCCTGCATGAAAGGCTTTCTTATCTTGATTTTTCTCCCCTTCTCTTCTTCTCATCTTGGACTAATCATGACCAGACCAGCAACTGTCAAATAGATTTGAACAGACTTGGCATGAGCTCATGGTAGCTAGAAGTCTTCTTGCCTTCCCTGTGAGAAACAGAGTTCGTTATGAGCGGAAGGAGAGCTCCAGCACTAAAGTCAGACTTAAATATGCTGCAATCAAGATGGGAAGTAGAAAGCTGCCTAAAACATCTCTGGCTTCTCATCTTCTGCTCATCTACAGCAGAACCGCTTTCCCTTTGGCTTGTGGTGGTTGAGTAGTAAATGCTGCAAGGATGGTCCCAGAAGCCTCCAGTGGTTTATTCTTTACATGTTTGGGAAGTGGCTTCCAAAATAAGTTTGAAGGCTGTTAGTCTTATCTCAAATGGCCATGGTTAATGATTTCTCAGTCTTTGGGAAAGCCTGGGGGTTCATCTGCTCTGAATGACAGTGCTCCCCTGCTGCTTTGCCTGGCTTCTTTCCTGCGGTTCTGCACCCGCGATGGAAAATGGAGTGTCATTGATTGGGCTCCTTGGGATTCATAGCAGAAATAGGTTGAGGGACTTAGGAAATCTGGTGAAAGAGATTTCCCCAAATGCTGCTGTGGTGCAGAGCAGCCAGGTAGCCTCCCATCCCATCCCATCCCATCCCATCCCATGGGGGTGTCCCCCTGACTGGATCCAGGGATGATGCTGGTGCCATCTACATAAGCTTGCGAGTCATCCTGGTTGTGAACAACACACAAGGCTAGACAACAGTCAAGAGGTGGCTAACAGGAACATACACGTATATATGTTCTTCTGAATCTTTCTCTTTGCCTTTTTGTTCCAGAAAACATCCAAGCTGCTAACACTCTGAGGAGGATGACGCAACAAAAAATGAATGTTTTAGGAAGAAGCAGAGAAATGAGATTTGCATATGTTTTTCTGGGAAAAATATCAAGTTTTCCCTGTTAGAAAATGAGTATGTTGGAAACCGGCTAGCAAAACTCAAAGCTTGACTCAAGCACAGACTTATCATGGGACTGTCACCTATGCTCATTATTCCCTCTGTCCAAAAGGAAAGGTCACTGTTAATATTTTATCAACGGATTTATGGAAGAGGAAATCTTGGTCAGGGAAGTGATTGGAGAAACTTCCCCTGGACTCAGCAGTAGGTGAGGAAAGTTGGTGGAATACAGACTGATCCTCTGCTTGCTGCAAAGCCCTTCCCAAGGAGATTGGGACTACAATGATAAATGAATTTCAGAAAGCCTGGGGGTTCGGTTTGGCTAAGGGAAAAACCACTGGTGTCTATCCGAACACTGCAAACCTGATTTTCCGCTTATGTGCCTGATTATAAATCAGCAGTAAATGTACTTAAGTTGACACGCCAAGATTTGCCTTGGATGTCATTCTATAAGCACATGCTCCTTTGGCCACAGGCGATTAGATTTGATGGAGAAGCCGCCGAGCGAAGTGCTTTGGCAGGTGTCAGCGGGAGATGATGTTCGATCAACGCAGAGCTGCCTTTTGCCCTTAGATGCTCTGACTGCTCTGCTGAGGCAGAAGCGAGATGCCAGCAGAGACTGCAACCCAGCAGAGACCCAGCTGGTGGGAATCCTCTGTCTGCAAAGCTCCATTCCTTTTTCTTTTTTTTTTTTTTTGTGGCAAAGTAAAGCTTTGGTTTATATTTGTGCCCCCTTGAGGCTTATTCAGTCTGAGGTTTCCTTGCTAAGAAGGATGTGCAGCTCTTCTTTATGCTTTCATTTAAGCAGGACAGAAAGCATCTCGGTGCCTGTATTTCCTAAGAAGCCAAAGCCTGAGCCTGCAAACCAGAGCCACCAAGACCCAACCTAAGCCATGAGAAGAACAAGCGCTCCAAACAGGCTCCTGCAAACTGCAGGGAAGGAGTCACTTGGAAACTGGGGCAAAAGTTGAAACAGGATTTAATTTTATCTGAATTGATTCATCTGTCCCTAATTAGTAATAGCTTCCCAGTGCATGATGTAAGAATATGCAGAGGGGTTTTTAATGAATAACTTTCGGCTCAGATAAAATACAGCCAGTCTCAGATAGTCCTTTTTATATGCCAATAGAGATTTGTGCAGTCAGAGATGAAAAATATATGAGATCCCACAGTCGCACATGTTGAAGACTAAAATCTTTTAGGACATAGATCCCGTCTTCTTACCAATTTATAGTAGAAAAAACCCAGCAAGTTTTGCATATCCCCTGGCGTAATATCTGTATTTACTTTTACTGAGAGGGGACTCTTAAGCTCCCTAAACTGCACAACGCACGATGCTGTACAGAGGGATAATGCATAAAAACTGGCCCTGACACCAAAGTGCTGTCTCTGATTGTTCTGAAAGCCCCAGATTCAGCTGGTAAAAACTGTCCATGTTTAACAGCACTTCAACAAAATAAATGAAGCAACTACTTAAGTTAAAAGTCCATATTGTCCAATTTTTCACGGCAATCATGTAAAACTGGGCCATGGGCTGAACTTGCTCACCTCGTAATGCATAGTGCTTCCCTCTTCCATATCATTCTGTTACTCCTAACCACACCTCCTTACAGCATCCCACATATTTCATCTCAATCCTCTGTGCTCAGGCCCTTGAAATCCTTCCAGGCTGCTATTACGTCCACTTCTCTAACACAGCTCTCCAATCCAAGCTATGTAGTCAGGGTCTAATTCTCCAAAAACCAATCCCTTCAAGACCCTGACCACTTTCTGATATTTCCATGAACTCCTTGCAGGTTCACTTCTCTCCTAACATAAATAAAAGCCCAGAGACATACACTGAGGTGAGAGGGGAATCAGGTTCCTGGGTTTGTTTTATAGTTGGACCAAAAGATGAAGCTGGGGGATGCTGTACAAGGTCCTCACCGAGCAGTGAAGAACCAGGGCAGGACACGTTGAGCAGATGGCGATTCTGGACTGCAGATGAGGACTAAATTACTGCGTTCAAATCACATCTTTGATACACTTCCAGCTTTTATCAGATGGTTCCACTCAATGTTTGGCACAGCTGATGCGAAGGGAAGGCCAGGAGAGCAATCAAACAGCGTGAGCAGCTGAAGCAGCCCAACGCAGGAGAAGGGCCCCGTCCCCAGGGTGCTCTGACTGCCACGGTCCTTCCCCACCTCTCATGCAGCAGCAGGAGGATTTCCCTAACTGCTCCCACTCTTCCAGCACCAGCAAAGCTTTAATATTTACCCTGATATGTAAAAAATCCTGGCATCCCATATGCTACACAGCCTCTGCTCCCTCCTGCCACATCACTTCACACTGCGAGCAGCTCAGCTAGGTGATGCAATTGTAAGCTAAAGTATCTGGGAGGATTGATAGCAGGTGAGTGATTTCTCAGAGCTGAAAGGCTCCTTTCCTTGGGCTTTGACTTCGGATGACCTGTGCTCCTAATATACTCTACACTTAATTCACCCCTGCCAGTGCAAATGCCCTTATTTATGAGGTTGGTAATCACTTTCTATCAACACGCTCTGAAAATCTGCTCCTTCCACAAAACATTCCTTCAAGTAAATCCTTCCCCACGAATACTCTCAGCACAAGCAGAGCCCAGGGCCTGCTCAGGGTACAGAAAAGGACTTTCAAAAGACTCCCACTGAGTTCAATTGGCTCAGACCCCAAGTGAACTCACATCCCCACCCACAATGTTCTGTTATAAAAGGCCTCGTAGAAGCTCACAAGAAGGAAACCAAACCTTCCCCAAAGTCCTTAGGAGGGTCCGTGGTTATTTCACCATCCTTTTACTGCACATGGACTACAGGATTTTACAACTCAGGCAGCACCACAAAGCACACAGCTGAAGAGCTGTGCTATTTAAAATCTTTCCAGAACCCTGAGTTTGGTGCCTTTTTTCTTCTTTAACTCAAAGGCCAGAAAAATATCTAGAAACGTCTGTGCAAGAGAATCAATCACATAGAAAGGAACCTTCTGGGTCCCATGAAAGAGCCCATGTTTTCAGTCTTGGCAGTTTATTCTTCCTTCTTTTGGGAGGCAGTACAGATATGTTTTCCATTTGAAACATCCCAGGGGTCTTACAGCTCCTTCTGAGCCCTCAGAAGTAAATGAGCCACTTTTCCTAGCAACAATCAAGAAACGATGATTTTTCAACATGTGCAGACTGGCACTCAGTTCGAGCCATAGGAAAGCAGGAGCAGAGTCCATGCCAGAGCAATACGAACAAATATATAACACAGAAACATCTGTAGCTCAAGGTTTTCTGCTCCCTATTCCATAGGCCAACTAGAGCTCTTTATCAGTGTCATTTACTCAGCTGTCAAGTGGGTTTTTTATCCTAAAGCTCCGCAGCAGGGAAATAGGAAACTGCAATGAACTTGCCTCAAATTGAAACAGATATTTAACTAGAATAAACCAGTGGCTGGACTGAATAAACACTGCAGGCACTTTAGAAAGAATGTTAAGTTGACATAAGATCTGTTGGGTGAGTTCAAGAAATGGGACGCTTCATGCTGAAGTCATAAATCTTCAGGGTTAAAAAGGGGATACTGCTGAGCTCTGCACCTTGGTGCCTTGTCGGGAGAGACCCACGCACGAGGTTTGCTGTCCCAGAGGCTGCAGTACTGTCAATAGGGGCAGACAGAATTCTTTTCCCATCACAGCTGCTGAGGAACATGGACTTCATCTCCATTGCTTCCTTCTGCAAGCACTACAGCTCAGCAAAGCCTCTGGCAGAGGGTCCTGTCCACTGGCTGTGTGAATCAGGGTGTTTCATGGGGAGCAGATACACAAAGGTCTTGAAGGACAGTGAAGTCTAGGGTCTCTAGACCGACATTTCGTAGAATCATAGAATCTCCAGGTTGGAAACAACCCATCGGATCATCGAATCCAACCATTCCTATCAAATACTAAATTGTTCAAGCTGGAACAGCCCCAAACACTGCTGAGGGCCAAGGCAGCAATGAAACCCAGTGGCTTTTCTGGAGGGGCTGTCACAGGACAGCAAAGCTGCTATAGCTCTTGCTGTGTTCGGAAACTGCAGTGCCCTCAAATGACCCTGACACGCTCTCACCTGTCTCTGCTCTCCTTTTCTGCTGAAACGCAAGGATAGATAAAAGGGTGGATCTGCGCTCTCTGTGTCTTGGCTCTTGATCTCCTCCGAGCACCCCAGTTGATCTGAGGGGCAAGTTGGAGCACATTTCCTCCAGGCTTGCAGATGCCAGCAGCCACAGGAGGTGTGAATTGCCTCTGGGCTGAGCTCTGCACGGAGCACCCAACCAATTCCCCACACCTCCCCGAGCAGACTCGAGATGCCGGTAGCCCCAGGTAACGTTCAGCCCCATGCTGAGCAGAGCAAAACCTTCTACAGTATTGAAATCCAATTTAATATCTCAGTGAGGTGGAGAGCCCCGGCACAAGGCTGGTGTCATCAGGCAGCAGTCCTGTCAGAACAATCTGTTGTAACACAGGTGGTTGTTGTCACTGCACAGCAGCAGCTGGTCACAAAACATGTGCAGACTGGGAAGGAGCTGTTGTTTTAGTGATTTATTTTTTTTTTCAAAAAAATCTGTGCTTATTAAATATAGGCTTTCAAAAACTGGATATCACAGGAGACCATGACACTAATCTGTCCATGATGGATCATCTGGGCTGGCAGGACCTTTGCTTGGTCAAGCCTGACAGCCAAATGCCTTGGGAAGGTTTGGACATGACTGCAGTTCTGCCTCCATCTGCAAACCTCGTGTCTTGAGAAAGCAGATCACGTTTCCTGGGGATGGGGCCGATCTCAGCAAGATGCACGCCACGTCCTTCCACGGTACCTTCAGGGTGGACTAAGCAGTGGTCCATGAGGTGAGAGCTCACCTCAGTGAGTCAGGCTGTGCTAAAGAATCACAGATGTTTAATATTTTTGGTCCCTGCTCCAAGGAGAGGGAGAGAGGAGCTGCAGAGAGCACAGCAATATTTTTTTCAATACATTCCATATGTTTCCTCCATAAGTCAAGATTAAACAGTGGTGCTGGTTGGAATAGGAATAAGCCTGCTGGCTGTTCTGCTGCCTTTGGAAAAAGAAAGAGCCCTAGCAAAGCTCTGACCTGTCTCAAGAACACAAGTGGACTTGTCATGGATGCTGTCACTACCCTCACTGGTGCTGTTGCCTTTGTGAGAAGGAGTATTCAGCCCTGGCCCCCTCTGCTTGCTCGAAAACCCTGCATTTTGGTGCAGGAGCTTGGAGGCCTTGTGTTGTCCTTGTCCTATAGCACAGTGTAGTGTTCCAAGATATTATGCTACATCCTTTGGATGTCCCGGCCCCAGGCCACCACAGCCCAGTGCACAAACACAGACGTGGCACAAGACTCCCAGCTAATAACTCAAAGAATGGCTTGGATTGGAAGGGACCTTAAAAAACATCCAGTTCCAATCCCCTGCCATGGGCAGGGACACCTCCCACTGGATCAGGTTGCTCCAAGCCCCATCCAGCCTGGCCTTGAACACCTCCAGGGATGGGGCAGCCATGGCTTCTCTGGGCAACCTGGGCCACAACCTCCTGACCCTCATAGGAATACATTTCTCTTAAGATCTCATCTCAGTCTCCTCTCTCTCAGCTGAAAATCATTCCCCCTCATCCTATCCCTGCATTCCCTGATGAAGAGCTCCTCCCTTTCCTGTAGGCTTCCTTTAAGTACTGGAAGGCTGCTCTAAGCTTTCCCTAAAGCCTTCTCTTTCATAGGGTGTTCTCCAGGCCTTGGATTATCTTTATGCTCTCCTCTAGACTTGCTCCAACTGATCTGTTTTTGTGTGCTGAAAATTCCAGAACTGTAGGACTCCAGGTGAGGTTTCACAAGAGCAGAGCAGCGGGACACAATCCCTTCCCTTGCCCTGCTAGTCACAGCTCTTTTGATGCAGCCCAGGATGGGGTTGGCTTTCTGGGCTGCAAGCGCCCATTGCTAGCTCATGTTGAGCTCCCCATCCACCAGCATCCCAAAGTCCTCCTCTTTAGAGCTGCTCCAAATCATTCTCTGCCTAGACTGTAATTTGGATTGTCCCAACTCATACGTAGGACCTTGCACTCTGCCTTGTTGAATTGAATAAGATTAGCTCTGGCCCCCCTCTCAAGTCTGTGAAGGTCCCTCAGCACCCACAGCCAGCTTCCTTGAGCCTTTGGCTTTCTGGTGCACGCAAGAGCTGCAAATTATCTTTGTTTCCTATTTCTTTTCCTGGTCTTCTGGCTCCAGCAGCAGCGTTGCAGTCTTGTTACTATCACCACTCTGGTTCCTTAGCTCTAGACATTGCAAAAGTCCTCTGTGAAGGTCTGCAGGGAGGAGGAAAACCCAGCAACCATAAAGGGAAGGAATTTGCTCTCTCCTGAAGGGCACGCTTGGTATAATTATGCCAGCCAAATGTGCACAGAAGTCTTCAGTAATTGCTATGGTAATCATTTCACATGTGTAGGACTTTTTTAGGCTAAAGTATAATTACAGCTAATTGCTGTTTGATTTTGTTCTTGTTTATATACCCATTAAAGGAATTGTTGAAATGTCTTTGCTAAAAGACTTTATTCTTTCCCTTTTTTCTCCTCTTTCTTAAAACATGCTGGAAAAAAAAGGGATCGTGTTGCAACACTCGGAGTTCATGAATGGCCATCAGCTCTCCAGTGATCATACAACAAAAAGCCACGGTAAGCCCCCAAGAGCCTGATGTTTTCTCAGTGTTGGGAACTGGCAGTGCTTGAATTTGCTGATCTAATGAGAATTTGAAAAGATCTTTGCTGTTTGTTAATGAAACCCTCCTGGGCAAGTGGCTGAGCCTGAATTCTTGTGGGGAGGTGGGAGGATTTGAGCTGGTGGGCTCAGTGATTTGCTAGGAACATCTCTTGACTTGGCTGGTACCAGTATCATCAATGATTTTTCTTCTCAGACCTGTTCGTTAACAAGGTTTTCTCAGGGCACAACTTGGAGAGAATTAAACGTGAAATGTGCTCAAAGTTTTGGGAGTTCCCATGTTCTAATGGCCTGCAGTGAGGCTACAAGCTTCCCTTATAAATTCATCAAAATGTAAATGTGTGTGCGTTTTTGAGACACCCTCCAGAATGGCTTTTGCAGGTTTTACTCTTCTATAGGAAAGTTGGCTTTACGTTAAGGTGCTGAGCAGGTTTTAGGAAAAGGAACGGAAAGAATCAGTTTTCTCCTGAACGAGAGAAAAAAACCCAAACATTCTCACTCCTATTTCTGTAATTGGAAATCTATGCTAAAATATGAAAATATTTTTCATGTTGTCCGTTGCAATGCTTCAGGTTCATTCAGCATTTTTCAGATCAAAATCACATGAAATGCATGAACAAACAGAACTGTTTTTACAGGACTACTATTTCAACAGTCATTTTTCCTGGAGCTTCTCCCTTACTGTGTGCTTCGCTGGAGCACTTGGCAGAAGCTCATGGACATGAGGTGGGCAGTGCTCAGCAGAAAAGCTGCTGAAAGGAGTGAAGAGGGACTTTTATGACTGCTTTAATGCTGGAGGAGGTGCCTTACCAGGCGCTCCTACCTCACCGAAATGCTATGTTCCTCTGGAGGAAGGAGAGGCTGTGGTTCACGAAGGCTGTAATATTCTCATTCCAGAGCATTGTATCCTTCAGAGGGGACCAAGGCCACATGAAAACAGTCTTGACTGTGGTGAGCCACAAGCAATCGCTCCAGTCCCTCATCAGCCACACGCAAAAGGCAGAGCAGGGAGTGATCACAGAAAATGCAGGATTATGTTGCGATGGGATGGAAAGAGCAGGCTGGTGCCATCACGGCCTTGGAAAACGGGGAGCTTGTTTGCTCTATTTTTTCCCTTCCTATTTGGCTTCTGCCTCTGCTCTGAGAAGCCAAATTAGCTCATGGTCTGAGGCTCTAGCACTGAACATAAGCAGAAGCAAGCTGACTTTGGCTTGAAATAGAAGCAGAAATAGAGCTGTTTACCATCCTGTTTCACTTTGACAATTCAAGGGAACGGGAAACAATTTCACGGCATGGGCAGTTGCACAACAGTCACCAAAAGCCCATCAGAAAGCATGATAGTTTACTATGAGGCAGATGCTTTACGGGTGTTGCTTATATCCACTCCAAAATGCTACGGGTGGGATGTAACCTGCTTCACTTTGGATGTCCCACCACATCCACTGGACACTCATGAGTCGATTTTCAAGGTACTACATTGTTGTCACTGACCAGAAAGAAGATGGGAGCCCAATCTTAACCAGGAACCTCTCATTGATGCTCAATTCATTCAGGGAACACAAAACAAGGACTACTTATCCCTAATTAAGATCCCTTTGAGCTGGTGATTACATCTGAAAGCTTCTGCCCCTCTGCATGGATATGCACTGTATTTTTAACCAGGCTCTTCTGGGGAGGATAATGATATGGTGGTGCATTCTCCCTGCAATTTTGTGAAGTCTCTGTTTGGAAGATGATTTCAGCCATGGTGCTTATAAGCTAAATAGTAGGCAGAGGAAGAGTGAGCTCTTGATTAAAATGTCTAGACAGCCTTCTGTATTTTTAGTTCTTAACTTAGAGGACCTAGGTATGGAGGGATATACATCAGTTCTAAAATGTAATCTGTTGTTTCTGGTGGTGGTAGGACAGCTGTTATGGTCAGCCCTCAGCAGTCATGGACATTTGGTGTTTTCTTGGTAGCCCCAATAGCTATGGAAGAATAGGTACCTCCTTTTCTGCAACAAATAGGAACTCCTCATCCTTAATGATACTAGAGACTTGTATTAGTTGAAGTTCAAAGTGCTATTAAATGGGCTATGTTGAGCCATCTCATGACTTTTAAAGATCTGGGGTTGCTATGCCTATTGAGGACACCCTTCTAGCTTTTAGACTGATGGTTTAGCTTAAAATTCCTGGTCTTGAGTTTAGGACTGCCAACATCCTTCAGAATTTCTCTACCCAGCATCTACCATACCCTCTGAAGGGAAAAGCCGTCATGCAGGAATGGCTGCCCCAGGGGTCTTGATGTGGCAACTGAGTCTTTCCATTTGAAGATCAGCTTGTTCCAATTCAAGTTATGTTGGTAGCATCCTAAAGTTACAGCAAGTTTGTGGTTGGGCTGGGAGCTACTGCTGATAGGACATGTTTTTTAATGGTGTGAACAGACTCAATGTAAAATCAATTTACTTTGCCTGTAGAAAAGTATCAGGATCCCAATCAGCTGTGCTCCAGGTAGCTGTGACAGCACAAACCCCACCCTGATTAGTGTAGGCATTGGGTCCACATATACTCCACTGCAATTACTGCTGGCGTTCAGCTTGATTTGGAAATCAAGTTACCTAATAGCCCTATTATTTAAAATTGTTGAGCAGACCAAAAGTTGAGTCTGCAGTTTCCATCCTCCAACAATCAGCCTGAGGGGTTTTAGCGTTTGCACCACTCGGGTGTGTGTTTGGTTACAAAGGCTCCAGGCAGCAGGAACTCACTGTCAGACGCAACTTGGTTGAAGAACTCTACAATTATTGCCCTCTTGAATGCAGACACAGTTAATACCAGGGTTAATTTTGCTGGGAAAGAGGAGTTGAAACTCTTCGGACTTCACTAAAAACAGAAAGTGACGTTTGGGTGTATTTTGTGAGATCTAGAGAAAACCAGTTCTGGAGTGTTTAGGCACAAAATTACTTCTGCCAAAATCTGTTTCTACAGCAGATGAACCTAACTGAGCAAGGCATGAAGCTGGTGGGCGTAGAATGGCTTGCTCAGCACTGCAGAACACAGGTTTCTAAATGACTGCTCTCTGATCCAGTGAACTAAACAAAGAAAGAGGAAGGGAGACCCTAACTGAGCCATAATTAAATTTAAATTGTTTCCTAAGAGGACTGAAAGGAGAAAAATCAGAGAAGCGTTCTGGTCCTTGCAGAGGAGCCTATTTGCAATTGCTCCTAAGATCAGTACCATTAAAAAGATAGCAGGACAAGAAAAATGAGAACTTTCTGTGGCTTTTAGCATCCTCTGTTCTGTTGGGCTTAAGGGCTCTTTCTTTTCAAGAAATGGTTCAATCCTATGAATGTGTAACCAGCATCAAGAAGGGGATGGCATCGCACATCTGGAATAGTGCTTCATGATAGCTCTGTGGAGGTGGCGGGACTTGGAAAAAGTTAATGAGAAACACAAGCTTGCAAAAAGTGGGTGGGGAAAAACAGGGTTAGAGATACAGTGAAGTGGTCTGCATCCAGATCACAGGAACGTTTAATGACTCAGTGTGTGCTGATTTTTGAGCTAGAAATGTTGTCAACTCCTTAATGGTTTCTCCATCCATGGGACCATTAAGATGGGCTTAATATACTTAAGATGTGAGTCACTATTCCAACCCTTACAAGGCAGAGAAACCCAGGGAAAAAGATTAAATGGGTCCTTATTATGCCTGTAGATGACTAATCCCAGAAACTCTTTAACTGTGTCATCTCAAGGGTATCATTCAAAACCAGCATGGGAACCCTCCCAATGCCACACCAGGATGGTGGCTGGTCAGCCTATGCCACAAAGCAAGGTTTATTTTTGGATCTGAGGCTCGCTTTCAAGGGCCACGATCCCTGCTCCCATTGCCCATCGGTATCCTAGGCTTCTTCCAGCTCAGGATCATTCTTGTTCCTTGGATGAGAGTTCATTTCAGAGGCAGACAAGGCTTCCCACAGCTATTGTCCTGTGGCTGTCTGCATACTTCAGCCCTTCACTATCCCTGCTCCCAGAAAACATCTGATCAGAAGCTCTGAACTTCATCTGAAAGCACACAAATTAAACTTTCAGCTAAATAAAAAGCCCCTCTCCAACCTTTGCTGAAATACTCTTTAAAAACAAATCCTTATATATTCTAAACTCAAAACCATCTGGGTTTCCAAGCCTCAGGAAATTACAACTCCCATTCTGGAAATAAAATACATGTTTGCTCATATATCACATTAATTAAACCCCATAATATGGAAAGAGGTTGGTAAAATGCTTTCCTGATGGCTGGTGGATTTGCATAGCAATTTATCATATTAGCAATTGCTCTTATTATTATATTTTCACTCATGTCAGCTGTATGTAGAAAGATAGGATATTCTTTGCTGCTCAAGAGAGAAAAATATCTGGTCTCATTGTGGTCTGATTATTATTTATATGCTCTGTCTTGCACCAGGGAATCCCAAAGAATTGTAGACGGGCTGACTTATTGATTGTAGCATGTGATTTTAGCAAGGAAGAGATTTTAAATTGAACGATGACACCAGTAATTTATAAAACAAGCTATGACAGACTGAGGAAGGCTGCAGATGTGTCCTCCAGTCTGCTACTGGAAGGGCTGTGGTTAAGCCCCCCCTTCAGTCTCAAGGATACCTTCCCATCTGTCTGTTAAGCAGTGGATGGGGAAAGCCCTCAGAGATGGACTCTACTTGGTTCTACCAGTCTTTCTCCTGAGCCGTGTTCCTGCAGCTCCTGGCCCGTGCGGAGGACGGTAGGAAATGCCACATCAGAAACATTCCAGCTACTGGGGAAAACGTTTTAAGGACTGTGAAATCTGCAGACTTCAGTTGTTCTTCGTGGGTTTCACATTTTTTCCTAGTGAGGTACCGTGCACAGAAAACCACCGTGCACTCTGTGGTCAGCATTTCTACCATAAACAGAGCACTTGTACATTGTTAAATTATTATTAGCTTAGCTATCACTGGGAAGGTTGTCTTAGGCTCCTCCAACAGGGCTAAACCAAACAACCCTTGGTTGCACAAGCTCTTGACTAGTTGTGCGTTAGGATGAGTGCACAGCACTCCCATAACGTGCATGGTCTCACATCTGTCCTTCCAGACACTGACCCTTCTTTCCTCCCCCCAAGTTGGGGAAAGACGACCAGGCAATCATGCCTCGTCAGAGGAAATTATTCGCAAAGAGATGGGTTGAACTTGTGGATTGTGAGCAGAATCCAAATTGTCTCAGACTTCAATACACGCCTTCATTCCCTGACTGTGTCAGCCCATCCGAAGCTGAGGAAATCGCTGCCAAAGGAAATCTGGACCCAAATTTTGGATTCCAGACTCCAAAGCTGAAAATATTTGTTACAAGAAATATGACAAAATTAGGGAAGCTTTTCATGGTCAATTTTTTTTCTGCCTGGATACAGCTTATGCCATTCAGTGAGGCCAATGTCAATACCAATTTTGTGAAAGATTTTTACAACATTTTTTCTATGCCTATACCACAGGAAAAAGACATTGCTTTATTAGGAATGGACTTTACGTAGGGTGTAGAAAAAAAAAATGCATAGCAAATCCAACTTTTATCCTCATCCAAGGGGCATCCATCAAAACAAAGTCTGGACTGGAAGCAGCTGTGAGTCTCTGCCTGAACCTGGAGTGACCATCCCACTGTTAGGGGAGGAGGATTTCAGCCTCCAAAGTCCTGCTGAGTGGATACTGCCAAGAAACGTGGCAGTCTGCAGCAGTAATCTCCCTGCTGTGAAGATTTGCCACCACAACAGCTGGTAGCAGTGTGTTTGATCAGCAGGAATTGCCACTGGATGGGAGTGTGTCCTGTATCCCAGCACCCATTCCCTGACTCTCCCCAGCCTGTGCAAGGATTTCAGGGCTTCGACTCCCAGGGAGGCTTCATTCTCTGCAATTAACAGCTATGTTATTGTCAGCCAAGTAACTGCACACTCCATATGCAAAATATAAGAGCTCTTGTGACAGCTACCTTGACTCACAAAGCAGGGGATGTTGAGCGAGACAAAACATCCCATTCCTTCTCCTCACTTGTTAAAATAAATGTCATACACTCTGATCAGGCTCTGTGTACATGCATGCAGCCAGCAGGAGAAAATCAAACATCAAAAGGGAAAAAAAGAACCCTAACAGGATATTGACATCAACAGGAGTTCTGTGGATGGAGATGAAATATAAAATTGAGTTGCAATCTGGCTGATAGAAGTTAAAGACATCATTAACCCTTAAGCAGAGCTGTTGCGGACATGAAAGGGAGGAGATCTGTTAAGGCTCATGACTACTGGTTCCTGCATGGGCTGTGCTTTGCTCAGGAATCTGGAGGGAATTTGGCATCTAAATTCCTTGGAAAGTTAGACATGTAATGCCATAGGTTCCTTGAGAATTGCTACTTCTCTATAATCACTGCTACAGATCCAGCATGTTAGGAGGGAGGAACCAGTTTCCTTCATTTTCCCCTTGCCATAATTTCCCTACTGCTTCTTTTCTAGTGGCAAGAACTTTCTGTGTCAGTGATGAGGCAAAAAAAAAAAAAAAAGGTGACAAAGGAGAAAGAGGGGAAAGATAGAGGGCAACATTTTCTGCCAGGTCTTTTAGTTTGGGGTGAGAAATGGGGAACAAAAAAAAAAAAACACTGGAAGAAGCTCCTAATGGAAAATTCCTGGCAACTTCAATGTCACAACCTCTGACCTTTGATCACTTCAGCTGAAAAGCTGCAGACACCCTGATGTGTTCCTAGCACTGTGGTCTGGGCACTGCGTCTGGATTGATTCAGCTTCGCAGAAGCTAAGTTCAAGCTGGTAAATCAGACCTTGAATCCAGTTCTGGGGAGTCAGCAATCCAACTCTGCTCCCACTGGTTCAGACACCCCAATTACAACCCCTACAAACCACAGCTGCAACCTGAAATCCTTCACATTCATATCTGTCCTTAGAAAACTCAGTTTTCTTAACATCTTTTCTTTTGTTAACTTTAAGAAATAATCAGTTAGGGAGTTTGTATTATGGACTGGCTTTTCTTGCACATTTTTATCTGACAGAACAAAAGGATTTATTTGTGCAGTGAAGAAACAGCAAAATATCTTGTAAAAGGCACACTGCAATTCCATTTATTTGAAGTTGTTTCTAGCTCTGCAGCAGCCCCAGATAAGTTAAGGAGTTGCAAGTTCAGAAAGGATTTTTATCTCGCTGCCTGGAAATGCATCGCCTTAACTTTATCGGTGGAATCTCAACATGAGGCTGTTGTTTAAATAACAGGAAACAAGAGCAGTTGCCCAAGGTCCAGATTTGCTCCAGGATCTAGGATGAAAGCCTGATAATCTGCTGGGGGACTCTTCTTCCCAGAGCACATCCATCCCATGGACTTTTGTCCCATGGATGAATTTGGGAGAGACTTGTAGGACCTGTTGTTTTGTGGGGTCTAGACGTCCCCACCACTTCAAGGAACTCCAGCACAAAGTGAAGCCTTGATGGAAGAAAGCAGAATAACTCCGTGCTGAGGTTTCCTGGACACCACAGCAGGGTGAGTGGGTCCCATCCCTGACACAGACAGACCCATCCCCACTGGGACTTGGGTTTGACTCTCAATTGCTCTGTCTGCTTGAACGATGCCAGTTGTTAACCAGCACCACTTGCTTGGCCTGAGCTGACCCTGCCTGTACCTGGAACCAATGAAGCAAAGAGGCCACGAAGGCAAAGGGCTCATTATTTAACATGTTTTAACCCCTGAGCAGTGCACCCATTGGCAGGCTGGTGGTGGTGTGCGTTCTGGAGGGGAAAGGCAATTTGTTTGCACCAACACTCTGAGTGCCAGTGCTTGGCAGCTCCCTGGGTGTGCTGATGCTTGGGGCTCCCTGGGCTGTGACCACAGGAGCTGAACCTCCTGCGCTGCATGCAAAGGTGCCTTCAGGGTTTGCTGCTTCTTAACTTTAGGTTTTCAGCTTGCATTTCTTTTCCCATCTTGTTGAAACAGCCTTAATTATTGCCTATTGCAGCAGGATTAGGACAGAGTTGGATAGATGCAGGATTTCCTGCGTATAAGCTCAGGTAGAAAGCAATTCCCATCCCTGCAATGTTACAGACCTAAGCATCACAGCTGGGTTTGCATTTGAACTTCCCTAGAGACATTTTTAGGACAAAGTGTGCACGTCCCCTGCTAGGAGGGACAGGCAGGAGGCTGTGGGTACTCGGCTCAGAGCAGGGTGGAACGAGGGGTGCGTTATTAGCCTGACTCTGTCTTTCAGAGCTGGGATCGTGGCCATGGAGTATATCACAAAGGTGATGACACGGGACATATGGAGCTGTGTGTTTCAACATACATTTTCAAAAAGCTATTTAATGCATTCCTTCGCACCGCGTAATGGGTTGGAAAGGATCCAGGCTTGGGGATGTTTCTGTAAACACATAATCTCTTGCTGCTCTTCTACCTCTTTTGCTGTGAGCTGAAGGATATGGTGTTTCCCTCCCTTGCTGTGGAAGCCTTGGATGTTGCTTAAGATCTCGCTGGTCCATTAAAGCACAATCTTTCATTCTTACTCAGCTTTCAAGTCAGTGGAGTCCACGTCAGAAAACCTCGCAGTCTGTGGCGTTTCATATAGTCTGTGCCTTGAGGAGATGATTTCCTAGAAGCAGCCTCCTATTTCTCCAGCTATGAAAACATTCCCAGTACATCCTGTATGTGGAGATGATTATATGCAGCACACACACCCATTAGCTTGTTTTTTCTAGCTTTTTATTTGTTTGAATTGTTAGCAGAGATAGGTGACATTTTCTCACTAAGCTTTTTCAGCCGGAAAAATGCAGGTTCAGACATCATAGAGCACTTTGAAAATGTGTGTAGAACCTACCTATTTCATCAGTTAGGAAAAGATAAACATTCAGAGTTATTTTGAGATAGAAACTTGCTAGAAACAAGATCTGTATTTCTATAGAACCAGCAAGAAGAAGTATAGGATACACTGAATATATCTGTTAGGTTGGGTTTTTTACTTAAAAAGAACAAACACTTTAAAGCTTGGACTCAAACCTGGATGCTTTGACCAAACCCAGGCAGATGTATTTCACTTGAGGAGGAGGAAGTGATCAAAACAAAGTTCAGTTGTTTTTCCCACAATTTCTAAATTGCCAAAAAGCCAAATCATCGTTGGTTGTCACAGCCTGATATTCAAACCCACAACATTACGAATTACAAAATAGATTGCCTGTAAAATGCAAAGATTTTCAAGAAAACATCTTTTTTTGGGGAAAAAGTTCTGCCAGGGGAGTGGTTCCTGGGTGCAGGGTAGGGTATCCAATGGAAAATGGGAACCAGAGCACATCCTGGAAGCATGAGTGAGAGACCCAGTACCTGCTTGATCCAGGTCTAAGTCCCTTGAGGAGGTCTCACAGGGCTCTTCCACCTCATTTTCTCCTCTTGGATGTGCTCAGCCTGGTCCAAAAAGAGACAAATCAGGTAGAGCAAAGGAGCCAAGGATGATTTGAGCTGAGTCACCCATTCACTCTGGTGCTCTCACCCAGAAATGCGATGACAGGTCCCCTTCTCACTGAGCGGCGGATCAAGAGCAAATGTCATGGTAGTGACTTTGCTGCATTTCTTGCTCTCCTGCCAGCCCAATTCAGCAGTTTTCCTCATGGCAAAGAAATCTTTCTCACAGCCTTTAACTTACATTTTTGGTCAAGTTTTCAGAGCTTGTCCTTAATTATTTAGACTTTATTTTCCTACCAGTTTCTGGCTCTGATCCAGTGCATCATATCTGCAAGAGCCTTTACTCAGCAAGTCTCCACTTCTTTTTTTGTGTATTGAGTTCTCAGTCTCCAGGACAAATACTTTCAGAGTAAAGTGATATATAAGAGTTAATTGGAAACTAAAATGTTGAGTGCTTTCCATGCTAACAAAAATGACCATTACTGCTCTGAACTCTTGATTAAATTATCCAAAGCAAGCACCTTGTGCTGATGCTGCACCTTTGCCTTCCTGCTCATGCAATGGACTTTGATCACAGCTGCAATCCTGACAACTTTCATCTGCTGGTGATCACAGAGATTCTCCCACGAGTTAGTGCAAAGTGAACAGAAAGGGAGAGTGTGACTCCACTGACCCTAATTAAGAATTTATAATTAACACGAAATCTCCAAAATTCATTCTTCTGCAGCATTCGACACTTTTTACTCAGAAATAGAGACTGAACATGTGTAATTATATACAGTGAGGGTGAGGACGCCCTGGCCCAGGTTGCCCCGAGCAGGGGTGGCTGCCCCATCTCTGGAGGGGTTCAAGGCCAGATTCAGATGGAACTTGGAGCCCCTGATCCTGTGGGAGGTGTCCCTGCCCATGGCAGGGGGCATTGAACTGGATGGGCTTTGAGGTCCTTTCCAACCTAAACCATTCCGTGATTCTATAATTAGAGCAAAAGTGACGCGTCTGCATTCAGAGAGACATACCAATAAGTGCAGTTTGCATTCAGAGCAGCCTGGAGTTAAATCTAGAGGCTCGATCGATGTATCTCCAATTTTATCTTATGTTAATTGGAGTCTGAGAGTTCTTTGACTAAAGGAGCAAGGTGAAAAACAGCGTGCACGATTTCATCCAATTTTCAGAAAGTACTGGGCATGAGAACTGGTCTCCCACTTTAATTTTTGTGAGATTCCCTCACTCTGCAATGCCTCTGTTTCCAGATATTATTAACAGAATGGAGTGTCCTCCCATGTGTTCTGGTGGAAAGTAACTATAAATCAAACATGCTTCTGGGATGATTGCAAAACCTCCATGAATTTTGACTCACAGTCTAAAAATGTGCTTGTGGAATGGCCGTGGTTGCATCATGTAGGTGCTGCAAAGCAAATGCAAACTGGGGAACCTCCTCTCCCCATTGATGCTCTTTCCTGCAGCACATTGCCACGTGTTTCCTCCCCAAGGGGTTGCAGGACGCTGAAAGCGTCTCTCCAGGAACAAGCAATGTTCCTCTCCATCTCTGCTTCCACCGTTACTTTCCTTGACAGTAAAAGAATCACTGGAGCTGGGATCAAAGATGTTTCTTTCTATTCCTGAGCTCTATTGCTGTGGTGGAGGAGAATAAAAGGGAAGGGAAGGAAGAGGCTGGTGCAGAGCAGCTTGGCCTTCGCTTCCAGCAAGCAGCGTTAGGAAAGGAAATTTCTTTATGTTGTGGAATCAGTAGTGAGGGAAAAAGAAAGGAAAATGAGAAAAAAAACAATTGCAGACCAAACTAACACTGTTTTCTGTGACCCTCCTCTGGCTTCTGCTTACAAAAACCCTGGCATCTGTAATGATCAGGTCTTTGATTAAGCAACCTTTAATTTGGGATTTATTAAACCTGCATGTTTTCCATAAACAATCTCAGCACAGAAAGAGAAGAGGAGTCTCATAAGAACAGCTTCAGAGTTACAACATGCTCCCCAGATGCCATCACAACATCTTTGATAGGCAGGCCAGTTGATTTAAAAGAGGGCAGGGGCATTTGGCTAATTGAAACCATTGCGTTATGATAACCAAATGTCCTACATCTTTTGCATCTTCCATAGATGGCAACGCATACTGAGAAAAAAAAAAAAGAAATAATAATGCTATGTCCGTTTTCAAGGAGAGATCAAAGGATCTCCTGGAAAGAGGAGTCCAGTTGTCCCTTGAATGCATCTGGGCTGCAGATAGCCTGTGGAAAAGCCTATTTTGTTCGCTCACGAGGCAGAGGAATGCTGTCTGGATGCTTTGAAAAGTGCAATGGCTGGTTAAGGGAGGGAAAGGCTCTGTGTAAAGGGAGTTGTGGGACCTCGACATGGCTTTTGTGGCCGACCTTGCCACGAAACCCACTCCATGCCATGTGTCTTGCCTTCTGCTGCAATGGGATCCTCTGACTGCATTGTGCATCTCAGCAAGAGATACAGCTGGTGCTCTGGTACCCCTAACGCTGACTGGGGTCTGCAACGAGAGATGTTTGGCAGCTGGGGAGTAGGAGATGCAGTGTATTAAACACAAAAATAAACATATTCAGTGGCATTGGGAGACCAATGCTTCCTATAATTCCTGGGGTACTCTGGGGCGAACAGAATTCTCCACACTAATAGCTGGAAAATTAAGCCCAAGGAGCCAGTGTACTCCTAGAAAACCTCTTAGCAGAAATGGATCTCTTCATCCAGACTGTGGCCTCTGAGACAGCTCTGCCCCTGCTTGCTTTCAGCTTGAATTTGGACCGGAGTCCCTGGATGCAGTGAAGCTTTCTCCTCAGCAAAGGAGATGCTGTCTGGATAAATCAGAATCACCCCAGCCCTGAAAAAAAAAAACCAACCAAAAAGGCATGTCCCTTTTGGGATCGCCCTGACACGTTCTTCTGCAGAACATCTGCTCCTGCACACCCAGCTGCTGCTGCAGCTCCTGCCGGGGCTGCTCCTCACCTTCCCTGCTCCTGGGGCTCCACCTGACCTGAGTGGAACCCCTAATGCAAGGGCTTGTATCTCTTAACCAGGGGGATGTCTCCTTATTTATAAGTTATCACTGGTTGTGCAGTAAGAAAACTGGCAGTGCCCGAGAATCCGATGGTTCTGAAGGAATTTTGCTGTGTCCCTAAAGGGATGGACACAATTTCTCCCCTCAGAAAGGCAAACAGGCACCAGCAGGACTGCAAACACAGCTCAGACAACCCGAGACCCCTGCTGTAACCTTGGGAGCTGCTCTTTTCCCCATCACGGGATAAATCCCATCACAGGATAAATTAAACATAACATGTACACAATTAGCGTAAATTAGAAACAGGATATGGAAAGGAAAGGAGAGGTTTGTTCCTCTGGCGCAATCTGACCCTGCTCTGGATGCCTCTGTCCCTTGCTCATGAAGATATTTCTGAAGAAAAAGGGATGGGTTTGGCTGATTTTAGAAGGCATCTGATTGCACCATATGGTAAATGTATATTTTTTTCATTGTTCTGGGAGGATGCCCTGTGTATCACCTGACAGGGCTTTATTGCTTTCTTCTGCATCTCTGGCAAATTTTGGAGTGCAAAAAATTGTTTTGTTTGCATTTATAATGAGGCATTTGGAAACATCTGTCAACAGCTCAGCTTACCAACCAGACAGAAACTCTGTTTTCATTTACGGGTATTTTAAATAGCAATTAAAATTACAGACCATCTTCTCCTTGTACTGCTACAAGCAGAAATACGGGGTATGACCTCTCGAAATCCAGAATAACTGAAAGCAGAGCTTGCTCCTATGCCTTTTAGAGCATTATTCTGAATACAGAACATAACAACGAAAAAAAAAACTTTATTAAATGCATAACGTCGAGTGGATAGTTTTACTAAACATTTATGAGATATTGGAAAATTCAGCTCCAGCCCTCATGTTTCATCAGCTGCAGTTCAGTGCTTCAGTACAGATGGACAGAGCCCAGATGGCAACCTCGTCTGTGGAATTTGTCTCTGCTCTGGACCATATGCTGCTCAGAAGTAGAAAGGATGCAGAGCTCGCTTTGAAGTTTGGTTTGTGATGCTCTGCGGGCGGACGGGTGCCACATGGAGGCTCAGACTCTCTCATCTGCATGTGACCGACCTGTGAACTGAGTCCTGGTGACATGGCAGGGATGTGGTGCTGGCTGGTCCCATCGGGGCGTATTCATGGAGACACGTCCCACCAGGGGTGTTCCAGGGAGCCTTGGACATTCACATTGGGACTTTGTGATGCCATTACTGGGACAGTGGATAAGACAGATGGGTTGTCATCGGGGCAAGATGTGCTTTGAGGATGACGTTAGCAGAGTGAGAAAGCTTTGGTAGTTTGGGCTGAGCATTTACCTAAGAGCAGGGAGTTTTTCTTTCTGGAGAATGTGAGCGCTGAGCAAGCACCTTCAGCAAGAGTCTTTGTAAGTCTGCAGCTGAATTTTATCTCCTCCCTGAAATGCTGCTGCTCTGCATGTAGAAATTAGCCTTCTTTATGCCTTCCATGTTCCCATGACACATGCTGTTGAAGGTGCCAAGCTCTGAATGAATAACATTCTCCGACTGTGCATCAGTTTTATCAACACCTGGTTAGCCAGCCAGCAGAATCAGTGTGAGAGGAGGATGAATAGTGCTCCTAGACACATGCCTAATTGCTAAGACTTAGTTTTCATTCTTAAGTCTGCTATGACTGGCTTGGCACACACTGGCAAACTAGGCTGCCTTGCTCCAGCACAGAAAAGCACTTTAAGGTGCCCCTGACTGAGTCCCCAGATCAGACAATTGATCTGGGGGCAACAAGATAGGAGTGAATGCTGGATAGAGGCTGTTGGAGAAACCATAAGAGGAGGAATAAGTAGATTCAATCAAGCAGTGTTTGCACAGCAAGGTGTGCCACGACTGACACCTCACCTCCACTTACCTTTGCTCCTGGAAACAGGGTGCAGCTCATGGCAAACTCTAGGGGACCTTCTCCATTGGTGCCAACTCCACCACACTATTGTCCTTGCAAAAGAACATGAGGGACAGCTGGGTGGCTTCTATCCCACCCTGCACTGCAGTCCCCCAGGCCCCAACTCCTTACCCGAAGCAGGGACCAGGCAAGACCTTCAGAGAGTCCTGTGCAATGTTTATGTTTCAGAGACATATGTTTTTAAAGATAGCAGATGTTGGAGAATGTTGTTTGCCAATTCTTTTTCGTTTAACCACTGCTCTGGGAGCTTTTCGCTTATTTATTACCTTTGAATGCAGGAGCATGATATCAGCCTTTGTGGAGATGCAGTTTACTGATACCTCTTTCTCCTCCTTCCCTCACATTACACAACGTTCTTCCCTTCCTAACCTCCTGGCATCACTGTGGGCACTTACTTGGACCTGGGCAGTGAGGGCAAAGCTGGATCCTTCCCTTCTCACTCTCACCACCCTGCTCCCAGCTCCTTCCATCTCACGTTTCTGCATGGCTCTGATGGAGCAGAGAGGCATTTTCACTGCTCACACAGCTCTCTGTATCTTTTCCTTAGCATTTGTTTTTCCTAGATATACATACATTTGTCCACAGCCGTTTCTACAGTTAGAGATGTTCATTTGGCATCACATGTGGAAAGTTTTAGACATCTGATCAGAATCACTATGAGCTTCTGGGAGCTGAATGCAAAAGAAAAGGCCAATATTAAAATGAAGCCTTTCCTTAATAAGCAGAAGTACTGCAAATATAAACACTTAAAAATGCTATTAACTGTAGTTACAAAGTTCTAATGAATCGATGTAGCATGGAGGTGAAAGAGTCAAGCAGAGGCAATGAAATACAAACTGTATTTTTTCCTTTGAGTGCCCTTAGAGATCCAGGGTTTAAAAAGCTGCCTCTCAATCTGCATGTCTTAATTCCTGTCTGCAACCTAGCTGTGTTTGCTTTGGGCCTGACCCAAAACCCCTTCAAATCATTGCAACGGGCTGGAGGTGCTTTCCCCCTTGGTATTCGTTGCTGCAGGCTGCATGGTGTGTGGGTTGCTCAGCCATCACGGCAGAGGATGCCTACAGGAGGGCTCAAGCACCCAGCTCTACTCTGTGAAATGCCACCAGTTTTGAGCTTGGCAGCTGTTGCTCAACAATTCCTGCCATGCCGGAGTCCAGAACAGAGGAGATGAAAACCTCTGAGCTGGCCTTTCCCTGCACATCTTCTTTAGGTTTATCCTAGACCAGGTATCTAAAAAGCAGAGCCAGAAGCAGAGGGTCCCACTTCTGATCCTGCTTCACCCTCCCTCTCACTGATTTTAGAAGCAGTGGAGGCAGAAATCTTGGATAGAGGTGGCTCAGTCTCCTGCTAAAGAGATCTTGGTGACCCTGTGAGCTCTTTCTTTGTTCCGTCTCTTTTTTTCCCTTGGGGCACTCAGGGTTTGGCATGTCCCGAACTGCAGGTGCAAAGCTAAGAGGAAGGCTTGCCAGTTAAAGACCATGAGCAGGAGGACTTTCCAAATTGCACCAACTGAACATGCAAAAAGCACAGGGCTCTCCAAATCCCCAGCGAATGCTCCAGGGACAGCCAGAGCCTGATGCCCTCCTGCACGGGCTGCTGCAATCACAGAGCAAAGTCAGCCTGCTCCTGGCCCCCACCCACTCACACCCCTCCAGGGCATGTGTCAAAAAGCTGCCTTCATTTTCCTGACATGCTTTTCCTGCTCCCAGGGCTGAATTAACACTAAATGAGACCCAGATCCCTCTGTAATTAAGAGCCTCTGTTCCACATCGCTCTGGTACTGAAGATCCTCCTCTACTGCAAGGGAACTTGAGTGTTGCTTCTCCTTCTCTGACCCCAACGCCTCCAGTTCCCTCCTCCTCTTCACATGTCCTTGTCCTGTTTCCCTGGGATCCAGCTTTATGTTCTCCCCTGCACTGTCAACAAGGGATGTGGGCACAGAGGGCTGATGGGTTTCTCCCACTGCCTCCCCTGTTCTTTGAACTGAGGACAAGAGCACGTGTTTTTCATGAATGAGAAAGCAATTTGAAGCCACGTAAATAAAAATAGCAACAACAACCAAACCTAATAGAACAATCTGGGAAAAGATGCCTGGGAATGGTCAGAAATATTTGTTTTCTCTTTTTCCATGCACGTTCTCTTTCTTTCTATCCTTCCCATTTTCCATACTCCCCAGCTACTAAGGCTTCAGAAATCTTAAGAAGGGGTTGGCTCATGGTGGGTCAAAGAGAAGTGAAAAACCTCTC
Source organism: Phaenicophaeus curvirostris (assembly GCF_032191515.1). Lineage (NCBI taxonomy): Eukaryota > Metazoa > Chordata > Aves > Cuculiformes > Cuculidae > Phaenicophaeus > Phaenicophaeus curvirostris. The sequence continues at coordinate 9,746,908 of NC_091411.1, forward strand.
CAGAAAGCTCATTTGCAAGAATGTGCTGCTATATCCCTGCTTTTTTTTGCAGTTTGTGGTAGGAGCATGGTTCATTGCCTCTGCTTTTGCTCCAGCATTTGTGTTCCTGGCTCCCATGGGGGCACCACTGGTCAGCCCGTGCCAAACAGCACGCCAGAAACTTGACCTTCTCATGAACTTCGGGGCTATTTTCTAGTCTGTGCCCAGTCCCTTGCAGGCAGGACTGTCTGGCCAGTGGATTCTGGCCCTTTTGCATGGAAAATGAGATGTGTCGGCCTCCACGGCCAGGTGGCTTGCCAGCTGTGTCCCTAACAACGCTTTGCAGCCTCCTCGTGCTCCTCCCTTCCTCGTTCAACAAGCTGCCTTTGCTCCTACTCGCTTTGCACGTGGGTCTGCAACAGTGGGACCTGTGATATCGTCCTTGGTGGCCCTGGGCCAGCTGGCTAACCCTCAGCTTTCCCACTCCTCGGTGCAATAGAAATGAATGTATTACTTTTTCTTTCCTTCTTCCTCTTTCCAGGATGTTTCAGTTAAGTCTTCCCCCATTTCTCCTATTTTCGGTGCAGGGTACCTGGCGATCCTCACCCTCCCCTCGCAGCAGCTGGTGCTTGCTTAGCTGGCAAAGGTCCAGCTAAACCCGACAATAATCCTAACTCAAATCAATACTATCTACCCCAGCCTAAGGCAGTTTATGCTGATATTAATAACAAGGCATCAAGTCCCAGCACTAAGGAGCTGCATTAAGCTTCCTGCTCAGGACTGGAATTGAGTTTCATAGCAACCTTTGCTTCATTCCCCAGGTCACCAGCGTTTGCAGGAGCTCGCAAACCTCACCTGGCAAACCCCACCAGGCAATCCCTTGCTCCCTCGGTACCTGTAAGGTCAGGGACAACCTCAGTACTCCCAGACTGCTTCACTGTTTTTTCTGCACTTACTGCATCAAAGGGAGATCTCTGGTTAAGTAGTTCTTCCAGTTACCCTATTAATGAGCCTTTCATTAGTATCCTTTTTTTTAACTATGTAATTGCTACAGCATGAGATCCACTTGGGAGATGCAAATGAACTGGAAGCACGATGTTGCAAGGTAGCGGAGGAGCGGAATGCTGCTGTTAATCTCTTCTGACAGGCTGCGTTAGGAGGAGCAGTAATGGCTCTGGACAGGCACGTACCTGCCGGGGATTGCGTGGTTTCCCCTCGCTGCCATGCACCTGCTGAGCAGCCTGGCTGCCTGCGATGTCGACGGGTCACAGGCAGCTGCCTGGTACCCACCTTGCCCATGGCCACTGGCTGGTGCCAAATTCGCTTCATCAACCTGGAAAGACGTTACACACGAGTGGAGTTGAGTTGAGTTGCAAAAGAGGATGCTTTTTACCTGCATGAACCACTGCTTGAGGCAGAGGCTAGGTTAAGCTCTAGAAATGAGGGATGTCTGCAGAGGGAATGCTGTTCACAGCAGAATTAGGTTAAATGTTTCTACTCACGCAGCTCTTTCAGGTTTTGCTTTAACCTTCCCTTACAGCATGAATATGGGTTTTACAGAAGTCACTGGTCCTCACTGCGCACTTATGGGGGGACATCTGGGCAAGCAAGTAAGCAGGCACACCCCAGGCAGCTTGCTAAGTGCCAGTCCCCCCAGTATCTCATCTCATTTACTCACACAGTCTGTTTCTTTATAGGTCTAACTGTACCAGCTCTAGACCAGCCACTCTGCTTAGGTGCTGAGCTGTCCTTGAGCCAAGCGACTTCTGCTTGCAGTGACCTCCTCAGCACCACCAGCTTAGGGCTGGGTAAGTCCAAAGCATGATTTCTCCCAGCATGGAAGTTTTGCTGTCAAACTAGGAAAGCAGCAGCATGCTGCTTCTGGGAAATGGCTGAAAAAAAGCTCAGCCAAAGCTGGTTTTTGTCTGAAAGGGGAGGATGTGCTCTGGGGAGAAACAGTCCTTGTGTTGAACAAGAGGGAGATGTTAGACTTCAGGCAGCAGATACTTGGTAAAGATACTCAATCATGTAAGCGGGATGAGGCTTTGGTCAAAAGAGCATCAGGCTCTTGGCACACAGCACTGGCCTCTCCAGTGGCTCAGTAGATATTTTGCCTGCTGGTCGCATCCTTCAACGTCCATAAAACAAAATGCACTTCAACCAAAAGGGACAGCAGGAAAAGCCTGATGAACTTAATTCTGCCCAGGCTGGCTCCTTTCCCAGGCTTGTCTGGATGTTTCATGTACAGCACTGTGTCATGGCAGTTTTGATATTGGTTCTTTCAAGGTCCCAGCCCTGTTCTCCATGTGTGCGCTCCTGGGCTGGTAAAGGGGTATGTTCAAAGTCCAGCAGTGCTTGGAGCTGCAGCCATCCCCGCTCCGGGGAGGGGTCTGGAACAGGAGGGAACAGGAGCCCACTAAAATCTGCAAGAAAAAGCAGAAAGAAGGGTCTGAAATCCCTCTGGGGAAGCAGGGTTGGCAGAGCTGCTGCAGGTAAAGATCTATTTGGGCGCTTTCCAGCTTAGCCAAATTCTCCTGTTGCACAATAAATGGGGACCTTTGTAGCTGCGCTGTTCAAAGCTCTCAGCTTTAAGGGCACGTTTCCCCTAGAACCATGACCAATGTTTCCTTTGTCAATACAGTGGGTTCCCCAGTAATCCACATCTCACCGCTCTCCCGGAGGCAGCATCCACCCAGCCACCAACTCCACTGTTGTTGCTGCCTTTTATTCTCTGCATCCCTGAGCAAAGCTCACAAGTGATGCTTTGTACAGGAGCTAGGAAAAAAAAAAGACATGCGCTCTAACACACGAAAGAAAAATTCTCATCTCACCCCTTGTGTTTTTCCTGGAAATGTCGCTGCCCTTAATGCATCAAATAATTAGAATCTTTTCCGCTTTTGTTTGCCTTGGCCCCTGCAGCTCCTGTTGAACAGGCCAACACAAACCTGTGTGCATTGCAGGAATTTTGGGCACAGCCTATTCTGCAGCGCTGAGCTCAAGGAAAGGATGACTCCTAAAGCCAAGAGCCCAGTGGCCAACATCTTCCTCCATCAGAAGACTTGATTGCAGTTGGAGTATCCACTCCAAAGGATACAGCTCTAAGAAAATCCTCAGGCCTGGGATCAGTGGGGAGAAAACTGGGAACGGAGCTTGTTTGTGTGGGAGATTTCAGCTGGGAACAACTGGGGCTGAGAACTTGCTCAACTTGGAGCTGGTAGAGACATGTGGGAGAGCAGTGGGGTGTACCCAGCAACCAGCCTGCAGCAAACGGCAGCTCCTGTGCCCCTTCGCCTTGCACAGAAGCTGCTGCTTTGTTTATTTTGACTGTTTCCCAACATGTGCAGGTCAGAACAGAGTTTGGGATATACAGGGCCAGGCACTTCCTTGGGATGGCACTTGGGGTGAAGAGCCTACTGGATCTGGTTGCTCCAAGCCCCATCCAACCTGGCCTTGAACCCCTCCAGGGATGGGGCAGCCACCACTGCTCTGGACGACCTGTTCCAGTGGCTTCTATTGAGATGAGGGGCAAAAGCAGGGAAGTGTCCCACTGCCCCGACTGCACAGGCTCCTCTCCATCCACTCAGGGTCACGGTGGGTGCTGTCTGGGCTCTCACAGCTGCACATTTTCTGTTGCAGGCTTTATTTAATTTTGTTTTAAAGGCACATTACCAGTTTGTAACATCCTTTCAAGTCTCCAACTGTTGTTTAAGGCTTTGATGTAAGTATATGCATTACAAATGCCCACCTCATAACAGAGGGAGAAAACACCTGATGACCTTCACTGCTTCCAATTCCAGGGACAACAACCCTCAGATTTTCTGAGCTGAACAAGCTGCCCATGGATGCCGTACAGCTCCAAAGGCTTCAATATTGCTGTCACCAGCTGAGACTCTGTCCACATCAATTTTGCTTTCTTATTTTGTTTCTAAGCTGGTGCTCGAGGATTTTGGCTCGCAGGCAGATTTTCTCTTCCAAGATTTCAGTGTTGGAGGACTGTTTCCCTAATCCCCAATAGTTTAAGATTATCTCTAGCCAACCATTAATCAAAGTCACAATCTAGCACTGCTTGCTTGTGCTGTTGTACTTGAGCACAGAAAAATATCCTCTTTTTCCACTGAAGAAACACGGTTGCTACTTTTCTAATTTGCCTCTAGTTCCTTTAACATTCACTCCTAGGACAGGGAACAGCCACGCTTCTCATTCAATATTCTGCATTGTACTAGGATGCCACATGGGCTGAGGGATGCTTTAAAATCGCGGGTCAAACAAGCAAACACCGACTCAGGAAAAGCTTAAAATGACCTAGAAAACAACAAAGAAACTGTCTTGTTTTCTCCTTTCACCACATGCTCCTTTGAGTGCAGAAGAATGAATTGCCTTATAAAAACTCGGCATATTGATAGGCAATTAGGTCTGGCAGTGACATTGGTTATAGAGCAGAAGATGGATTTTTACAGCACCTTCCATATGCCATGGCTCCAAAAGCCTTTGCAGGGAAGTGAATTAAATACCACTGACTTTTTAGGGTCGGTAGCTGGAATGGCCACTTCTACTTCGACAGCGAGTTGTGCTAAGCAGTGTGTTCAAACTCAGTTGGCATATTGCCCTCCAGAGCCTCAGGCATGACTCTCAGAAATCCATTTAGAGGAAAGCCTGGCTCCTCCACTGGCTTGGGAGAAAATTCCAGCTTAGCCATACTCAGGGTTTATGCCTGGGGTGGGGACTTCTCCTGTTTCCCATCCCCTGTTCTTAAATCAGCTCTTGTGGCCAACAGACCAGCACCCAGGGACTTGGCACTTGGGTGGCTGCCCTAATTAATTTGGTTGTTTGGGTGCATGAAACGCTAAGAGGTGCTCTCTGAGCACTGCACCTTTGAGAAATGTTTAAAATGCAATCAAAATTGCTAAAAGAAACAAGCATCCTTCCTCCCGTGCCGGCATCTCACTGGGACCACTTGGCACTGAGCACAGTGGGAATGGCCACTGGCTCCACTTTGGAATTCCAAATTATCGGTCAGAATTCCTGCTCTGGGTGACCCTGGAGGAGTTCCAGCTGGATCCCAATATTTCAGATCCACTGCAGACACTGTGACAGGGGATTTTTTCCCAATCACGGATTTTTGCTGAGACTTACATCAGCTCAAGCTGCCTCTCTCTTTTAGCATCTCTTGGGGCTAAAAAGAAATCACACTTCCTGCTGTAACACAAAACAGGGAAACTGGTGCTGCTTTGTCACATCTAATTTCAGGCAGCTCTCTTCCTTAAGCTGGTCATGAACAAGTGAGGATAATGTAACACATAACTCCATTCAAAACTGATTCCTCCATGCTGAGTCCTGATCTACTGCTGTCTGAGGCATTTTGCTCAATAGATTTCAGCACAATGCCAGCTCTGCCTGGCAGACTACGCAGGAGCTGCAGCCACAAATCTGGATGTGATTTGCATTTGTCCCACACACTCTGAGAGCCGTCACAGGGGGTGGATTCTGCTTTCTAGCTGGCACTCCATATCTGCTGAGGAATCCCGTGTTATCACTGCTGTCATCTTCCAAGCTGCACATTATACAGAGAAGGAAATCTGCCAGGTTGTTCTGCATGCTAGTAGGTATTATTGGAGACAAAAACCTGAGCCTGGTCCCAAAGTCGTTGTTTAAGATATACTTGGGTTTTATTGCTTTGAGAATTGGATGATCCTCTACCTTTGTCAGCTCACAAAACTGCAGCCTGGACCAGTCCAGCTGCATCTTCCATTTCAAACTGAGGACCCAATCCAGAGCTCAGCAAAGTCAGAGTTTTCTATCACCAGTGTTTTCTGGATCAGTCCCAGAAAAGAGGACGCTGTTCAGGCTCAGCAGCACCTGCCCTCTGCTCACTCATGTCCATGGATCTCATGGCAGGAGAGCTGGTGCTTGGAGCCCCCAGGCAGCCCTGGCACTGGCCCTCGGTTCAGCTTTGCTTTGAAGGCAAGGCATGCTTGGACCTTGTGCTGGGGAAGTTTTACAAGAAACCCTGCTGAATATGGAAAGTTCACATAAAATAGTCATATAATAACCATGAGGGGCTCCATTTATAAATGTGCTGTCTGCTGGAATAGTTCTGCCTCCTCTCTTTACCGGCCAGCAATTATCCTCACTTGAACTACTTCTTGTTTAGCTGCTCCCTGACTGAAATGAACAGGAATGGCATTTGCTTGCCCAAAAATAAAATGGAGCTCTCCTCTTTGCTGAGGAAGCACCAGACAAGCATCAGTTCTAGCTGCGTCCTCCACTTTCTAGCAGCAATGTGAGCTGGGCAGGGGCTTCGAGGCAGGGGGTGTTTATAGGGAGCGTGGTTATCTTTGGGTCACACCAGAATCATAAACATCCTGCTCACAAAACAAGGTTTCCTAAAGCTGAGGGGGATTTTTGAGTGGAAAAGAAGTCTTTGAAACTGTCATTGTGTTTCATTGTGTATGAAACAGTGATTTTTTTGTGCAAGAGGACCACAGAGTCACTCCAAGTCTGTATTAGCTGTGTGTGCTCCCTCCTCGAACATCAGGCTGGCTGCTTCCAGGCTGTTTTACACAGCCCAGGGCAGGAAAAACATCTATTTTATATCATAGGAGCCTTCAAGAAAGAAAAGTAAGTCATACTTTTTCTCAACATTGCTTTGTTCACCAGAACCTGCCACTGTTTGAGAAGTGAAGGAGCAGAGCTTAACAAGGGAACAGTTGGAGAAAGAAAAATGTTATTACTGAAACTCTGATTAAAACCAATAGTACCGCAAGGTCCCCTTCACATGGTGAAGCCAGTCTTAGATACAGTGTTCTTAAAGATTATTGTATTAAACTTCAAATAAAAAAAAAAAAGATGGTTTTGTGGTAGAAGGAGAACAGCTCAGCAGAGAGATGGGGATTTTAACTGCAGTGAAGCAGGGCTGCGTGCTCGCTGTGCACCGCAAGGCTACGGTCCAGGGCGGGTTGGAAGATCAGCTGCTTGATATGTGGTGCCAAACAATGATGCAGGATTGGAAATGGGATATAAAGGGATCAGCAGCTGGAAGCCTCTGCAGCCAGGAGCCCTCTGTAGGTCCCTTGTGATCCACCAGCTCCTCTTAAACCTCTCTTAAATTATCCTGTGCTGCAGAGTGCACCACCCTGTGCAGTTATGTACACATAAATATAAGTGTGTGTATTCAGCCAGGATGTATAAACTCCACAATGGTCTTTGGACATAAATGCAAATGATCTTTGCTGACAGCACACTGGAAAGGGATCTCACCTAAGAACTGGTAAGGTCACACCTCGAATCCAGTGTTCAGTTCTTGGCCCCTCGGTGCAAGAAGGATGTTGACTTACTGCTGCGTGTCCAGAGAAGGGGAACAGAGCTGGTGAAAGGTCTGGAGCACAAGTCTTATGAGGAGCAGCTGTAGGAACTTGGATTGTTTAGCCTGGAGAAGAGGAGGCTCAGGGGAGACCTTATTGCTGTCTACAACTCCCTGAAAGGAGATTGTAGTGAGGTGGGTGCTGGTCTCTTCTCCCAAGTAACAAGTGATAGGACAAGAGGGAACGGCCTCAAGTTGTGCCAGGAGAGGTTTAAACTGGATATTAGAAAAAAATTCTTTACCAAAAGAGTGGCCAAACATTGGAACAGGCTGCCCAGGGAAGTGGTGGAGTCTCTATCCCTGGAGGGGTTAAAAATCCATGGGACTTCAGGACATGGGTTAGCAGGCATGGTGGGACTGGGATGACGGTTGGACTGGATGATCTTAGAAGTCTTTTCCAACCTTCGTAATTCTATGATTCTATAATAAATATATAGTGTTTTCCTGTCTGCCCCTACTACTATCCCTGCTCTGAGGTTGCTAGTTTTCCCCACAGGGTATGTGGCAGCCACAGCAGCTGGGTTTGAGATTGACTGTGATGCTGCTCTGTTGTAAGCAATGTCCAGTTCTCCAGGTGTACCTCCTGGTCTACTGGGCTAAACAAGATGAGCTGCTGTAGCAAGGGGAGTTCTTCATCTGGAGGCGATTCATCTGTTCGTTCATCTCCTTTATTAAGAGAAATTGGGGGATTCCTTGTGGACTCGCAGTGCTGCATGTGCACAGTTATTGCTGCTGGACCAAACTTAGATGTGAGTTAGGCAAACAAGAGAAGGACTGGTAGAAAAAAAATAACATTTACTCATTTGCAGCCAACCAGCCCATGCATGGAGCAATGAAACAGCTTGACAAAGGTCATGCGGAGAACACGTGGCAGATCTGAGAATGAAACCCAGATCCAGGCCTTTAAACACAAGGCTGCTCTCTTGTGTGTGCTGCTACAGCACGAATCAGAAATGCTTCTGAGCTTTATCCCCTTTCCAAGTAAAAATATAAAAGCTGGTGAGCATCCTTCATGACCCAGTCCAGGAGAGAACACACACATGCCCTTGTAACAGCAAACAGCACGGCTGCAGCCTTCATGCTGGGTTTCCTCCACCAGGGTGATGTCTCTGGGCTCTTCAGGTTGGAGGGATGAGCTCCAGCAGGAAAGAGCCAAGTGTCTGTCTGATGGGAGCTTCTAAGGGAAATGGGAGCTGGAGGAGCATGGGGGTTTGACCATCGCAGCACTTGCAGTAGCTGCAACAGAGCACAAGATGCATCCTGAGGTGCCAGGGAGGCTCTGAACCCTTCTCCGAGGACATGCTCCACCTTCACATCTCACCTACGTCAGAATTACCTCATGTTCATAAGTCCAGGAATTTCCAGCTGGTGTAGCCAAGCCTTTAGCTGCTAAATTAAAGTTTCTACCTCTCCCCAGAGAGGTATTTTCCCCTCTATTCTTTTTACTAATAAATTAATAATAAAATATTGTGCTGGAGAGACACAGTGGATTTGGCTTCAAGCATGGCAGAGTGAAACAAGTATAAACATCAGCTTGTTTATGAGCACATCTGTCTGCAGGGCTTGGGTACCAGAAATCAAATTCTCCGCTTAGCACTTGCCAGAGCGACTGGAAGGAGTGATGGATGTTTTTACTGGAAAGAAGCCTCCTTTCTGCCCACACCGTGGCAGAGCTCATCCAGCCAGGAAGCCAGGTCCTGCTCTGTGCTGGGGTCTGATCCCTGACACCCTCTCCCCATCTGTGCTGGTGAGGGCTCCCTTCATCTCTTTAAAGCTGAGATTTCTTCAGTCCTGACCCATAAAATAAACCCTGGAGTACCTGGTGAGGATCTTGGGTTCCTCACCACTCAGCAGTGAGGTGTGTTTGGTGACAGGGACCTGCTTTGTCCCTCTGCAGTGAGCCATAAGTCTGCAAAAGTAAAACCAGTCCATCCTGTCCAGAGCTGGTAAGAAGCAAGGTAAGGCTTAGATTCAATGCAAAGCTCTTTTCCTAAGGGTGCAACTCCACAAAAACCTGTTCAGAAACCAAGATCTTGTCCCTTCTTCTGTATAGGAGGGAACATGAAGAGTTGCTTCTTACAGATGTGGGTTTTTAATCATCAGTGATTAAATTCTAGTGCTGTTCCTGCGAGACAGCTTCAGGTCCTGACTTAAAGAGTTATATTTGCTGCTAGATCAACATATAGTCTCCCTTATCTCATTTATAGCCCTGGAGGGAGCAGCAGGCAGAAGAAACGTGATTGTGGTGGCAGGAAAATTCAGGTGCAGCTGCTGCCCAGCAGGTCAGGGCTTTGATCAGGCACTGATTGCAGCACCTGATGAGTACAAATGGGTTGGAGATTAAGAGAATAGTTGAACATATGGAGCCTGGCCCATAAACTGGAGCCAGCCCAGAAGTGGGATTTTTGCAGCTGGTTGCTCTACCTGTTTTCTGTGCTCCCTCACGGTATTGCATGAGGGTCCTGCTTCCCATGTGGAGGGATGCAAGACCACCTGCCCCAAACAAAGCAAGATAAAACTTTGATACAGGATTGTATGTCAGGTAGGGAGAAGGTAAAATAAGACAGCGAGTGGATTCTTCGTGCCAAGGCTTATGTTTTCCATGCTTCCACAGTGTTCCATGACAAGGTGTTGCTGCTGGTTTCATAGAACCATAGAATCACCAGGTTGGAAAAGACCCATCAGATGATCGAGTCCAACCATTCCTATCAAACACTAAACCCTGTCCCTCAGCCCCTCGTCCACCCGTCCCTTAAACCCCTCCAGGGAAGGTGACTCAACCCCCTCCCTGGGCAGCCTCTGCCAGTGCCCAATGACCCTTTCCTAACATTGATGGAGAAAAAACAGCTGGGACTCAAGGTAAGTGGAAGGAAAGACCTCTGTCTCACATCAATAACCCCAGCCCCAACGGGTAGCTTTGTGCTAAGGGCTGCTTCTGCGTTAGAGCAAGATGGGTTCAAGATGGTTAATAAATCCCTGTATTCACTGTGTCAGTGAGTTAAACATGCACACAATAAACAGGAGTGGCCCACAAACACCGCAGCTCCATGCAGATGTTATCATCCTACACATGGGCAAATATCCATGACATAAATAAATCGTCAGGCTCTGACCAGAGCTCTGGTTTCTGTTGTGATCTGAGCTGCGATGCCAAGGGACATCACGCAGTTGTAAATACAAAAGGAAAATTGCATGGTCTGCAATCTGTTGGTTCATTACAGCGCACGTGTTGTTTTATCCATTAACCTGGGACCTGGTTTTGTAATCGCCGCATGAATCTCCAACTGAACGTTGATTTACGACGTCGCCTTTCCCCCAGCATTTCGGTGCTTTGCAAGAACTACAAGCTGACTGCACAAAGGGATTTTTTTGGCATCGTGATGCGCAGCCATCTTCGGGTTGCAGTGTAGGGGGGTTTAATGATGTACAGTGAGATGGCTGAGCGCTGAAACTTGGCAGCTGGGAAGGGAAATGCAAAGGAACAGACGCTTCTTGAACCTGTAAAGCTGTGACACAGTAGCAGCCTCAGAGCTGACATGCCCTGAAATGTCACTGTATGATGAGTTATACATATGATGTTAGAGAGGAAAAGTTGCCATCAGTTGGTTGGAAATAAAACACAACGTTGCGTTCATTTACACTGCAGTGGGAATTCATGTCTGCAGAAAGCGCATCCCTGATGTGGAAATTAGCCAGGAAAGTGGTGGTTGACACCTCTGCTTTCCCTCACAGCACAGCAGTGTCTTGGTGGGAGCAGCCTTCCTAATTAGCCATCGAAAGAGCTGCAGCAGAGCATCTGCTTGCCTGCACCAGGGCGGTCGGGACAAATCCCACAGCACGTTCTCCTGTCCTGCTAGCAGAGGTCAGGGCTCTGCACGAGGCTGTTGTGCAAACCCTGCTCTGGCAGGGCAGCTGGTAGGGCTTCAACCTCTGCCAAGGGAGAAAGGTTGTAGGACAGGTGGGAAAGATTTGCAGGAAACACCTTGGAATAGCCAAACTTAGGGAAAGAGCAGCAGGAGGTTGAAGTTTCTCATTATTAACAGCTGAGCTGCCAGCTGAGCCCAGTTCTGGGTGATTGAGGAAAGTAGGAGTGGCCTTTATTAGGAGTCCACAGGTAGCCCCTTCTTTTCTGCTTTGCCTGGGGTGGTGTTGGGGCGTGTAGAGCTGAGCTGGAGGACAGATGCACCAAGTAACATCTTCTACGTTCTCCTCCTGGGATGCTGCAGCAAAGCATCAATCTTTTTGTGCCTGCTGCCCTCAGGAAGCACCATCAGGAGCCTGATTCTCAGTAAGTGTGGGAAATGCTCTCTGGGGCTCCCATGCAAAGCTCTCCTCTCTGGTGAGGTCTAAGGGGCCCCCAAGGAGCAGCTCCTGGTACAGAGGATGCTGCAGGCAGCTGGGTAGCTCTACCTGGGGAGGGCTTCCCACCTGGGAATGAAGGTGAAGGGAGGCTTTTCTTTCATACAGAGATTTTATATAATCTTTGTGCATTTGATCTGTAAAAAGCCTGTATGTTTTTGATGTGGGCCAGGGTGAATATTGTGGATAATGACAGGCTAAAATTCCTCAGTGGTCCTGTAGAAATGGCTGGTTGGATGTTCCAGCTTGAATTGGAGCAAGTCTACTGCTGGGTGATCCAGGGACTACAGAAGTCTATCTGCAGAGCGAGAGGGGGATGCTAATGGGGGAAAGCACTATTTATGTGCATATTCTTGGTACGAGAAAGAGACATTTGTTTCAGTGCACTCATGTGGAAGTGATGTATTTGTACTATAACAGCACCTCAGCAACAGATTGGAGTGTAAAATATAGAATTAAAAGGAACTTCTTGGTCCTATGCCCTTATAAGCCAAAAGGATGAGGATGCTCCCCAGCCAACGCTGGCTTTTGCAGAGGTGTGTTTCTTCTGACCTGCTCAGAACACAGGCTGCTGTTAGGTGGAAAGCTTTACCTTCTGCTGGAGTGGAATTTAATCAGAGCATGAGAACCATTCCTGTGAATGAGTAGTAGCTTTATAAATACAGTAATGAGCTTTCCAATGACTGCGGTTTTTTGCTTAGCTTAATATGGGTATTGGTTTGTGATATTTATTGCTCAAAGCCTAGTTTGGTTCACTTGAACCTGAATTTCAAAGCCACATAAAAGCCAAGGCGTGTGAATCCATTCAAATTGAAACCAAATGGCAGCTGGATGGGATCCCTGGGAAGGGAAACCATGGAGCTATGCATGCTTCCCACTCAAGACGATGGGTAAATTACTGTACTTTTGTCAATGGGAAAACTCTCACTTAACTACTAGTGGCAAAATTAGATTTCTAGTCAGCATCTCCTGAGAATGCCTCTATGTTTGTGTGTGAGCGTGGACCTAAAATGATGAAAACTCATTTGTAGCCTCAGCCTGAAATCTGGAGCAAGTTGTTTAGGTCCAGCTGAACCCTTGAGGAGCAGCAGATGACACACATGAGGGGAGGAGGCAGCTTTCAGCCTAAGAAAATAAGAATTAATTTGTGACATAACAACAGAACTGTGTCCCAGGGACTGGAGATCCTGTGCCTTCTTCCTCATTAATTACAGATAATCCAGAATTACTGTGCCTAATTATTTGCAGAGAAGGATTTAGCAACTCTAATGTGATACAGTGATTGAAGTTGAAATGTTGAAGTCCCAGGAAAATGTGAACCAGCAGTGTCACTAAAAGCAGATATACTCATGAACAATTAAAATGTGTAACTCTAAATTAATGAGGAAGGTTGGGGTGTCCACGATGCTGGGGTGTTGTTCTGTAGCTCTGTGGGTGCTGAGATGGACTTAGAGGGTTGGCTTGCTTTCTTCTCAAGTGTCTCTTGTGTTCCTAGCTAATGATGAGTTAGTTCCAGCAATTAGTGATAATTGCCAGCTTCTCCTTCAAGTTGAGCTGAGTTTTGCAGAGTGTGAAGCTGATAGTTCCAGGTTTCTCTCCAAATGCTTGTTGAGTGTCTTCAGGCGCTTTCATTTATGTGCAAGTGAGAAACATTCATTAGTTCCTGCTGCTTATAAATGCACATTGAGGGGCACTAGTGCAATGTTCACATGGTGGATGCAGTGATGCAGAAATGCTTGGTCCAGTCTGCTGCTCTTTCTTGTGCTTGACATAAGACAAGCTCATCTCTCCTACTTGGTGGTTCTCACCCAGTGCCACTTTGCAGAAAGCAGGCTTTGAGGATGGAAGGAGAAAAAAAGATGAGATAGTGGGGGTGAGTACCAATCCCTGAGCACAGGCAGGTAGCTGAGTACCTGGAGAATCTGGGAGTGGCGAGATCTGTGCTGCTTTGTGCAAAGGATGTCAGTAAAAGCACTTGTGAAAGGATATAGGGTGATGTTACTTGCAGTCTGTCTGACTTCATTTGCCAACCAGGCCCCTGAAAATGGTGCTAAAAGCCTGAGGAAATTAATTGAGAAGTTGGGGGGAAATGTGAAGTTGGTGGAAAATACGCAGCTTGAAAGCACTTTCTGCAGTACTGCTAAAAAAGGGGAAATGGAGCTCTTGTATCGGGTCCAGCTGCTGCTGTCAGGAGGCTCTGTGGGTGCAGGGCTGCTGTGCCCTGCTTGAATTGTAGAATAACCAGGTTGGAAGAGACCCACTGGATTGCTTGTTGTGGGCTTTTCTTACAGAAGTCACCCCCCAGGCTCCTCTGGACCCATTGCCCTGGTGAATTCATGGCAGTGAGGGTGTGATCTCCCCCATCCAACTTGCCGCAGTTGGAGGTCTGCAAATTATTTGGCTATTTTTATGTGCAGAGCCAGGCTTTGCGCACAGACCAGGCTGGGCTCTTGTGTGCATGTAGTATGAAGAGGCAAAGGTAATGGAATGGGGACCGTGCTTCAAGCAGGGACTGTTTCTGGATGCTGTGCAGGGCAGGGGGTCCCCCAGGGTGGGGAGAGGAAAGTGCTTTGCCCTGCCTGGGAGCAGGGAAGGAAGTTGAAAGGAAGGGCTGCTTTTGATCCAAAATCCTATTCAGGATTCTTGGCCTTTGGGCTTCTGTCTTTCTGTTTCCAATGCCCTGTAAAATGAGAATTGCAGATTTTTACTTCTTTTTTTTTTTTTTTTTTTCCTCTGGGTTAATGCATTTCAGTCAAACAAGGACTTTGGGATCAGGTCTTGACTTCTGAATTGTATCTGAAGTCACACCATGCAGCTCATGTCAGGCGCAGCTCCCTGTATCCAGCCAGGCTCATCCACTCCCTTGTGATATTCCTCTCCCTCTTGATTTTATAGATTGCTTATAGTCTCATGGCTTTTGAGCTCATACTTTCCTATAGAGCAGCTTCTCAGTCAGTCTTTATTAGCCATTACCAGTCTTGCACAGCTTCTTACTTGCATTTCATGCTGAAATAACTCTTCAGTCTTTTCCAGAGTTGTATGGGCTTTCAATATGTTATTGGGTATCACTGTACCATAATTTGAGAGGCGAGGAAGAGAAACAAAAGATAGTTTAGAGAAACTAAACTTCTATATCAATGCAATGAGCTGTCTCCCAAATGTGCGTTTGCTGCACGGGAGACCAGACTGATGTACTCATTTAAAACCCAAGACATGAGGATATTTATTATACTGCATGTTAATTGTGCTTCTGAATTTGATGGAGCAGAGGGGGTTTAAAGTTCTCCAAATAATTTCCTGCCTAGGACAAACAAAGTGCCATCACCCTGCTGTAAGGCGCAGGACGCAAGTGCCTCCTAATTTAAAAGGAAGGAAAAAGGTGTGAGCATAGTTTTAAAAAGAGATTTCTAATTCCCAACACAGCTTGCATAAGTGTCACCTTGTAGTGTCTAGCCAAGAGAGACAACGGTGTCTATAGCTGAGAGCAAAAACAACCTGGGGTGGCTCCTTGGTTCATGTTGGTGGTTACCAGCCCTGTGTTTGACACCTCTGGAGCTGCTGAGAATGTGAACCTGGATCTCTGTTATCCCAATGTGAGCTCTTTCCATGTGTATAAGGCTTTGGAGAGTGTATCCTCCCTCCCCAGTGAGAGAAACAAGTGAAAGCAGCAACAACAATCACTCTTTAGACCCTGCCAGCTAAATGGAAGAACTAATCAATCTGCTTGTTTAATGTTCCTCTTCTGCAGAGAAGTGAGACACTTACTTACACTTTCCAATATGTTGGGACAGTCTTTTGGCCTCAAAATGCTCCAGAATAATGAAAAAGTCTATTTACAGTAGCAATAGCTCAGTCTGTTACCTCCTGGGATTAATTTAGTACACTGGGATTTCTGAGAAGACTGTTTTCTGACTCAAAAATAAGAGTGTCTTGGCAGCTCCTTACTAATGCCAGGTATTAAGTTTTCACAAAGGTACCATGTGATTTATTTCTTAAAGATTTGTGGGACCTTTTTTGAGGGGAAAGAAGGAAAAACCCTCTGTTCTCCTGTGATGGCGAGAGTGGCAGAGCTGCTCTTGAACCACAATTGCATCTGAAGGAGTGAAGAGCCCTGGCTGCAGCCTTTGCAGAAAGGACAGGCTGTAGCAGGACTGCTCAAATCCTCTTTCTCCAAAGGGTTGCTGGGATTGCCAACTGAACGATGAAGGTCTTGCTGCAGTTGCATGCAGCAGGCGAGACAAACGCAGCCCCTGCCCGGGGCCAGGAGCCAGCGTAGCCACAGCAATCCTCTCGCTTTGCTTGGCTTGATGGGCAGCCAACCTTTCTGGGGGCCAGGTTTAGCCCAGCAGCTCCTGGGCCAGTATCCCTGGTTTGAATCACCCTTTCAATTTATGGCTTTGGAAGTTGCTTAGTTCTCAGACTGCCCCTTGGAGCTGGGAGCAGAATGTGGGGGCTGATTGCTTCTGTCAGGTACTCTATTGGCAGCCTCGTGCATCTGGGTGTGCAGAAGTGCAGCTGCTGCTGCCGTTGCCAGGAAAGCTGGTTTGGGAGCAGCGGGACCCTAGGTGATGTGCTTGAGTTGCGTGGGAGGTTGGAAACATCCCAGGAGGTGGTGAAGCTGTTCTGTTGAGGCTGTTGGATGCTGTGCAACATCAGGTGTATTAGGGATAGATTTTGCGTGGTATTGTCTGGTGCTTTAGTGGATAAATGAAGAAGACAGCACTGTCAGCACCAGACACATCCTATTATCTGAGACTGGCTAAATGTGTCCCTTTTGGAAGCTTCTCTATTTATTATTGTTTCGCTTTGCAGTTATTTTGCTTTGGAGGAGTACTCAGGGAGGTTCTGGCACTCAGTACATAAGCTAGCGTTGCACTGCGATCTTTGCTGCCCTGATCTGTGGGATGTATTTATTTCTTCTGCATGCTGGGGTCTGAAGCGGTGCCATAAGGGAAAGCTGCTCTTCCCTGGTAATGGTTGAGGGATCAATGCCCCACTGCTCATCCCACACTTGCCACCACGACCTCAAAGAGCTGTGGCATAGCACAAATGTGGCAACTTTACTTTTTGTATGTCCATTCCCACTATGGAATAATTGCCCATGTGCGAAAATGAGCAAAACCAACCAGATGCAAAAGAGTAAAAACATGTATGTTCTTTTCCTACATTTCTTCTGCCCTCAATCCAGACTCTGGCTTTTCCCACCCTTGGCTCTGTGGCTTCTTCCCACCCCACTTGCCGGTGCCTACGCACGTGTACAATTTCACTAGTGGATTTACACGTTGAGTCAAAGTTGGACTTGGAGCTCCTGCTGCAGCTTCAATTCACAAAACTGCAGGCTTGTGTGTTGCTAGAGGCAGTTAAGAAAACAAAAGCACAGAAGAAATGAAAAAGCCAGCTGTGTATTGTAGTAGAAGTGCTGGGAGCTTGCTATTCCAGGTCACAACTGGGATTTTGCTTCTGTATCAGGATGCCAAATGTGGTACATCAGTCCCTGGGCTGCCCAAAGGGGTTAAGAGTTTCTTCATTGCAGCCTATAGATCCTGGAGGCAGACAGCTGATTTTCCATTACTGAGAAGCCCTCAGGAACTCAGAGAGTCCCTGAACTTAATTATTCTGAAGGCTGACCAGCTCATAAATGCCACATTTCATTAAATTAGTTGCTTTTGTTTAAAAAACAACATCCCAGCTGTTCCCTGTGTCCATTTCTGGCCTAACAAGGGGAAAAAGTAAGGTTTGTCCAACAGTCTCGAGGACTTGTAGCTTTTTCCATATGATACCTTCTCATGCATTGAAAAGCTGGTAGACTCATTATGCTGCCTTCTAGCTGCTAGAGGTGTTTGGCGAGAAGAGATGCCTTTTTTTCTCTTCTTGCGTCAAAAGAAAGCCATGCTATGTATGAGAAATGCAAATAGCTTGGCTAATTTTGGAAGTGAGCAGCTAAGGCCATGGCCTGTATCCCATAGAGTGGGACTGAGCCTTGGCCCTGGCTCTTCGTGCCGTGTGTATTGTCAGCTCTAACTGCACTGTTGTCAAGCCTCTGGACAGAATAAGTGATGAACACAGTGAAGCCAGAAGTAATTCAGCTCCTAGGAGGCAGCTGATATACTGTGCTGTTCTTTTTCTTGCAAGAGATTTATTTTCAGTTAACCTTGCTAAATATAATGTTCACGTTTAACTCTTCCCTGTGTGTAAAAATAAAACAAAACCAAAACCTTGCTTACACACATGCACATTCATCAATGCTGTCTGATGCACTAGAACAGATGTAGCTTGAATTTTCTAATTTGCATGCAAGGTTTGAGTAGACTGAGAAGAAACATTTGTGATAGCACTTTTCTCTTTCCAGCTTTCCCTGAAGTGTAGCAGTAGTCTTGTCTCTCACCTCTGAATACCAAGGTTTTTTCAGGTAAGTTCTAGTCTCTGCAGGTAAATACCAAGCTGGAAAGTGAAGATTGCAGTGTAGCAAGGCAAAACCAGAACACTGTGGCAAGAAACTTTCATTTATTTCAAGGTTTGTGGCAGTAATAGTTGGCATGGGTTTATGAGCTGGTGCCTCCTCCAAAGTACATGCTGGAAATAGCTTTTGGGGGCCTCAGGGGGAACCATCACAGTCACCAAGGCAGCTGGACCTGGGTAAGTGTGGGGAGCACTGCAGCAATGCCTCTTAGTCCCAAAGAAACAAATGGTGAACTTCCCAGAGATGTGGTGTGTCTAGAAAGGGCCGTTTGACAGCCTCAGGGTGGTGTTTTTGTAGGGATGCTCACAGAATTATCAAAAGCCATAGAAAAGCCATAGGAAGCTGGATCTTTGAAGCCTCTCTCTTCTAACAAAGCCCATAGATTACCTCCTCTTCATATTACTGTGCTTTAAAGGAGGTGGGAGTGGTGGCTACAGAGTGCAGCTCTGTTCCTCATCTGTGGGGCTATCGATGCCAGTGCAGCATTTAAGGAAACAACAGAGTCCCTGTTTAAACTAATAATGTTAACTCCATATCATAGCATAGCCAGCAAGGGGATGAATAACCCTGTACGGTTAATTGCTATTTGGCTTAAGCTCAATGATGAAAACATGCTGTTTAGATTGTGTGACCTTTACCATGCAGGAGAAATGATAGTGATGCTTGGTCCTGGGGCCGCATGTTGATAGATGGAGTCTTGCAAAGGAGGGGGATAGGTTCTTGCTGGGAGGAGAGGCATGAGGAGGGGGTTGTGATGGCCAAAGTGGCTCAAGCTGCACACCCTACTTTCAACTGGACTGCCTGCAAGGTGGTAAATCGAAGAGTGAAAAGGAGAAGCTCTGTTGGGTTGCTGCATGGTGCTTCCACCTCCGTGTAGCGCTCTCGGAGGGCAGTGCTTGCAAGCTGCCTGGGATCACCACTTGATGAGCTGCTTGTGTCTCTAGCAGTTTTTCTTAATGCTTGTGCTCTTATTTCACATTGCTTTTTCAGAGCTGCCCCTGGTGTTTCGTGCAAATAGAATCATAGAATCACCAGATTGGAAGAGACCTATCGGATCATCGAGTCCAACCATTCCTATCAAACACTAAACCATGTCCCTCAGCGCCTCGTCCACCCGTCCCTTAAACACCTCCAGGGAAGGTGACTCAACCCCCTCCCTGGGCAGCCTCTGCCAGTGCCCAATGAACCTTCCTATGAAAAATTTTTTCCTAATGTCCAGCCTAAATCTCCCCTGGTGGAGCTTGAGGCCATTCCTTCTCGTCCTGTCCCCTGTCACTTGGGAGGAGAGGCCAGCACCCTCCTCTCCACAACCTCCTTTCAGGTAGTTATAGAGAGCAATAGCTCAGCTTCACCCCAAACTCGCTTGTGATTCTTGTGCTGCTGCTGTGGAATGTGGTGATTCTGCTCTGCTGTAGGCTTAATTCTTGGCAAAGCTCAGTTTTGTGCACAAATCTCCATCTTTGTCTTACTTTGCAAGGATTTCAATATAAAATAACTTTAATTACATTAAATTGACTTTTTTTTCAGCAAATGTTGATCTTAATCCTGCTATTAAGTCATACTTGTAGTGCTGCAGGCCAAACATCCATAGTGAACCGAGATGCTCAGTGTCTCTGAAGACCAAACTGTGTATTGCAAGATATGATTCCTTCTGTGTTCATGGGACTTGAGTAAATGAAAAGCAGGAGCAGGATGATAAGGAAGACATGTATGCAGTTTATTGTGCTTTGTGTATCAGATGCTGCAGCACTCACAGAGGAGATATTATAGCTGGCAGTAAATAAAACGGCCACCAGCTCATTTTTTCTGTGTCCCGTGGGATGATTCTGCATGTGAGAGAATGAACCGCAGGAAGCAATTGTAGCAAAGTGAGTCACTGTTAGGGACGGGGTTTGCTCCTGGGCTTACAAATGGTACCCCTGGGAGGCTGGCATCTCCTCCTCTAAGTGTCTGAGAATTTGGACTGTAGCAAGGAGAATGGAGAGCAGCGACTGGGCTTGTCTGGCTCTATTTACACCACGGGGATTTGTGTGGGGGATAATGACTATACAGTGGACTCGAGACTGATAGTTTCATAAACTCGTTTCCAACCTGTCTGAGGAATTTGCTTGATCCGTGCGTAAACTACAGACTCAAGAAACGCAGATATTGAGAGGTATTTAGTTATTCGTTTGAGGATGCAAAAATGCAGGTGCTGGAGAGGTCAGCATGTAGCTTTATAGGGAAATGACTGAACCAGTACATCTGTGATGTTCCTAGCATCAGGACGCAGTTCACCTACTATAAAATATGCCAAAAGATCTGAACCTTATCTGATGCGACTGAGCAGCTTTTAGTACCACATTATACACGCACCCACAACCAGCGCTCCTGTACTCCAGAATTAGTACTGAGCTAAACCACAGCTTGATACCTGAAAAGAACCACTTGTTATTTTTTTTCCTCTGTGTACATCAAGTGAAAAGTCACAAGTGAAAGATTTACAGGATGTTTTTCAGAGCTGTCTGAGAATGATTTTGATATGTTTGCTTCCTTTACAGTTGGCAAGCTCTGCTTCTCTGGGACTAAACCTGTGGAAACTTCTCATTTATCTTCCACAGCAGGGAAGGAGGCAGCTGGGTTTAAATCTGTGCTCCAAATCAGGTAGACAGTGCAACATCTCAAAATATCCAATGTTCAGTGGTTTTTCCTCAAAAAGAGACCCCAGTAATTTCGCAGCTAGTGCAGGGACTGCTGTTGAACTCCAGTGACTGATACACCAAAGAGTCAGTAGGGAGGCTGGGAAATAATTTAGGCTTCTTCCCCATGCTGGTGACTCAGTCCAAAGGCTCTTGGCTTTTATGATGAGCTTCCAATCCAGGCAGGAGCTGTGCACATCTTGCTGCTGGAAGTCCTCAGCCTGGTCCCTGCTGATGTGACTTGGTATCTTAAAGGCTAGACTGCTTCCTGCTGTGTTAAGACGAATTAGTAGAGGATGTGGGGGAGAACTGGTTGGTTGGGGTTCCTGCCTCTGCTGCAAAGGCATTTTATTAGGAGCAACCAGCTTGTTTTAGAGGGGCAGGTGCTGTTCCATTGGGCTGCTCTGTGCCTGCTTTGTCTTCTGCAAACCCCATTTCTTCTGCCTGCATGCCTGCTTTCCACATTAGCTGCCTCCTGCTCTTCTGTCTGACAGGGATGCTGGGTGGGATCCCAGCTCCCCTCTGCCATCCATGGTGACCTGCCCAGCTGAGCTCCTCCAGTAGTGCAGATGGTGGGAGGTGGGGTGCTGCGTTGCCTGTAAAATGCAGGGAAGGATGGTGAAGCCAGCATGCAAGAACACAGTTCTGGCTTTTCATGAATGATTGGCCTTACTCAGATCCCAGCACCTGGGCCTCTTTGCCTGAAAATCTCACTGAAGTCAAAGTAGTCCTTGTGCCAATGGGATTTCTTTGGCTGTAAGTAGTTCTACAGACCTACTTGGGTACAAGTAGGCAAGGGGTCTTTAAGAGGACACATTTTTTTTTTACAAGTTAGTTTTTGAGAGTTTTAGTTTTGGGTTATTTGCTTTGTAATCCATTTTTTTTTTTTAATTGGATGTTTGAGGGTCAAATAGTCCTGGAGATCATAAGGGAAAAGAAACAATGATGAAGGTATTAGTGATGCTTGCAATTTCCAGTGGTCTATAAAAAACCAAAGCACATCAGTTTAGACAAGCAGTAAGTGTTTGGATGTTTGACCAAAGAGCAAACATCCTGTAAGCCTCTTACTGTAGATCAGAGGTAGGCAGAACTGTTGCAATGAAAAGTTGAATTTATTTTGGAGTTGCTTGCATTTCACTGACTTAGAAAAGGGTTTGTTTGTTTCAGGAATTGAGCATCTCTTTCCTAACTATAAAAATGCCTGTTTACAGGTAACAGTAAAGCATTTGGATGAAAAGCTATTTTATTTCAGTGATACAGCACAGGGGTGATGGATGCAAGAATGGGCATAGCCTGAAGGGTTTCCCTCGGTTTCCTTACAGCTTCAAGTTCTGCTGGGGTGGTGGTGGTGGGGTTTACATTGGATATTGGGAAAAACCTCTACTGAAAGAGTGGTGAAGCGTTGGAAAAGGCTGCCAAGGAAAGTGGTGGAGTTTCCATACCCAGAGGGGGGTGTTAAAAAATGTGTAGATGTGGCACTTTGGGAGGTGGTTTTGTAAACATGTTGATATTGTGTAGATGGTTGGACTTGATGATACTAAATGTCTTTTCCAACCTTAAGGGTTCTATGATTAGCAATGGAAGCACTGACAGGGAAAAAGAAATGTGATATCTGACACTCTGCATCTTGAGGATCCCAGCTTGCAATGCCTGTTGGTGAAAAGAATTGGTGGTTGGTGTGAGCTGCAGTGACCATTTGTTTCACAGGACTGGACTTTTGTAAGGCTGCCCCAGAATCAACAAGACACAAAGGTCTTAAGGACAGTTTAATGTTCATATTTGTGGGCTTCCCAATGCTCTAGAGTCTAAACTATCATTAGTTTCCTCCCAAAATCTTTAAATGCCAAAGGAAATAACCTTCTGCAAGCCTCTGTTCCATTTTGAGGGAAAATCTGACCCCAGAGGTGTAAGAAATGCAAAAAAAACCCCAGAGAGATGAACACTTCCATGACATAATGTCAGAGATGTGACTTGCCAGTCCAAACTTGGCTGGCATAGTGATGCAATAAGCTGTATTTGCCGGGTAAGTAAATAGTGTCACCCTCTTCCCAGATCCCAAACAACCTCTTCAATGTGTAGGCAGCAGCCGCTGATCCTCACGGAACAAACATGTCCCCTTCCAAGATGAGAGACAACACAAGGTTCTTTGATTCCTCCTAATTGCATTTCAGTGTTTGTGGCCCAATTGTACAGCTTCTGCAGAAGTTCAGCAATTTTGGTTGCTGGCTCCCTCTCTTTGCTGACCTACAAATACCAGTTTTCAGGGAAAGATTTATGAGCAGTGTGAAATTACCATCTTGTAAAAGCACAAATCACAGCTATAAATAGGGGTCTGGAACATGCACAGAAACCCCAAGGGAAGAGTGACTCTTGCTTTGTCTGTGCAGGACAGCCCTGCTAACCCAGTTTGAGGAGTTGTCCAGTGCTTTGACTCTTGTCAACTGGCACAGCGCCAGCCAGCCTTTCTGTAATCTGCATCCTCACAAGGATGGAAATAACATCTGGTCAGACTGACAGTAGTCAGGCTTTATAGTAACTGAGAGCTCTGAAAACCAAACCTTCTCAAGCCTTGCATGCATTTATCTTCCTTGCCAGAACATTAGTAGGGGAAGTTTGTTTTCAGTGAGTTATTTAGCAGAAAGAGGGATTAGACCTCGGGCTAGCATTGATTAACCCCTGCATGTTGAGTTGCTTAACAGCATAATAGATTGGTCATGTTTGCTGGTGACCTCTGTCAATTGAATCCTTCATCCAAAGACTCTTCTGTCTTTTTAAATACACACATGCTTAAAAGTGGAATCTATACCAAAATGTCCTTAAAGTGAAGAGCTCGTTTAGTGGAGCATGGGACTGGGGAAAATACCACTCTGGAAGTGGTGGAGTCTCCTTCCCTGGAGGTGTTTGAAAAAACCTGCAGACATGACACTTGGGGGCATGGTTTAGTCAGCATGGTGGTGTTGGGCTGGATGATTTTAGAGGGCTTTCCAACCTTAATGATTCCATGATTCTATTAAATAGACCTGGAACTTCTGATCTGATGTTTGATATTGTGTGAGTCAAGTCATGGGAACTCAACTCATGCAGCTGGCTGCTTAGCCAGGGACCAATGGGGAGAGAGAAAAACTGCTCTGTGGAGCCAAACATGACATCAAGTGAAGCATCTCTAATGGCAAGAAGTCAGAATGGCTGTCAGAGGGTATAAAGTGCCCTTGGACCCAGCAGAATGTCTGAGATATGGATGTCTCCTCAGATCTTCCATTTTCGCAGCAGTGCTGAGTGAAGCGGTTACACTTGAGTTTTCAAGCAAAGTACCTTCCCACTGCAGTCAGGATTTCTTTCTGGGCTTATTTTGCTGTAGTACAAGTCAGGTCAAGAAGTTTGTTTGGTTTGCTAAGAAAGATACTCTAGTTCAAACAAGATTTAATTCATTGAAGCCGCCTGGACTCTGTGAAACATGAGCCCCTCTGGCCTCGTGATTTATGAAAACAAAGCCATGAGGAAGTCTTGCTGGAGGAAAACAAGCTGTATGATAGGTAAGTAAAGGTGATGGGGCAGGCAAAGGTTAAAGACACCCATAAGTGTGGAAGCCACAGCTGAGAGGATGTAATGAGCTGTCAAGTGCTCTGCTCTTCCATTTGCTTCTGTGGAGGGGAAGCTGCTGAG
Organism: Phaenicophaeus curvirostris; assembly: GCF_032191515.1. NCBI lineage: Eukaryota > Metazoa > Chordata > Aves > Cuculiformes > Cuculidae > Phaenicophaeus > Phaenicophaeus curvirostris. The sequence goes on from NC_091411.1 coordinate 9,771,407, forward strand.
GATGGTCTGGAGTAGGTGCCCATATTCCACTCCCTCCCCCCACAAAACAAACAAGCCAACTCCTAAAATATGTAAACAGGTACCTTTAGGATGCTGCCTGGTTTGAAACTGAACTGGTGGCAAAACCAGGTCTGTATTAAAAGAATGAGTTGAGTGTGGCACCTTATACGAGGTGACCAGCCAACCTGCAGTTTCAGATAGCTGTAAAGCCTGGTAATAACTTCAGAAGACCTCAACACTACAAGGTGTCATCCCCAAGCAGTAGTGGAGCATCTGTTGTAGCACTATGGTGAATATGTGGGTGCTGCATCCTAGAAACCCAGATGGAATAAGAAGCTGGAGCAAAAATCAGGTCTAGCAGGCGATGGGGTGGCCTATCGGTGCTTAATCTGAATGTATGAGCACTGTGACTCTAGTTAAAGATGTTAATGAGCTGACACCTTGTTCTGGCCAAGGTTTGTACCTCTGGCTGTACTGTCCTAGCTCTCCCCAGACTGCAAAATCCATCAGTGGGGGAAGAAGTAAGTCACTGTGGAGACTTGTGGAAAGGTACAGATGTGTCCGAGAAGGTGACTTACTGGAAACACTGAACAGGCAGAAGTAAAAATTAGTCATGTTAGAGACCACTTGGTAGCTGGATTGGGTTCCTCAAGTGATTCATCAAGAAAAATGACTGCATTGCCTGACATTTTATTTCCCCTCTCTATTTAGAAAGTAGCTGAGAATTATGAAGAGTGTTGTCTGAGCTGGGTTTTGATGGCTGGGTGGTACGCATAGTGTCCTTGTGTTCTCATAATTTCTAAACCACTACCTCAACAAGGGGGGGAGAAAAGACAACAAAATGAAGGGTTTTCTCATTCCAGAAGCCCTCAAAGGAATGAATCTGTAATCTTGTGACATCAAAGGGGAATCTATGGAATGAGCTGTTTTTTGGTGTGATTAATGGAACACAATTATGAATGGAGATAGTTACCTGGAAACTGTTACATGGTTAATTGACAAATTAGAGAAGGGCAAAATGTGGATGAAAATTGCTTGGTAAAGTTTCTAGGCTTTTAGTTGCCCTTCCTTTCTTTTTGAGGAAGGATTAGAGAATGAAGGGACCATCAGCTGATGCAACCAACATTTACTGGGATGCTTTAATTGGCCCCTAGATGCGGGTGAAATAATTCATAAATGATGCTAACTTTGAATGTGCTTGTACATATGTGGAACATGCAAATATGCATGTTGTTACTGCTCATGGGGATGAAGAAACCCCTGTGACTTTTCTTTTTGCCAGCTTGTGTGTGGAAAACCTAGCAAATGATGTTCCTTGTCCTGGTCAACAGGCAGGAGGGGTGCTGGGATGCCTGTACACACCAGCAAAGGCAGGAGGAGGCTGTAATCCACTTGCTCAATGGTGGGAGCAGGAGCCTTGGGCTTGTCCTGGTGCTGTGGCCATGCTTTCTTGTGAAATGCAGCCACGTTTTCCAGTAATAGTGAGGTGCACAAACCACCAATGGAGCTGATCTCTATGGTTGTCCAACCCACTCTCATACCAGAGCAGGACTGTTCCCCAACAGTGTATAGCTTTGTCCAGACTGATATGATATGACTCAGGCAATGGGATTTTTCACCACTTCCTTTGCGAAGTTTAACAGATATTTCATGGCTGAGGAGATCTTAGCATAAGGACTTCTTTTTCCTGGCATTTTAGTCTTATTTTTATGATATTTAATTCCCACCCAGCAATCCCATATGTGCCCTAAACTCTACCTATTTGGTGTTGTACCCTCACCTGTGCACAGATAGCACACACGCACTTTGCATGGGCTGATTTTGGAAGCACGCGGCTCTGGAACTGTTGTAATACAGACATCTCTGGAGATTGCTCTTTCTGAAAAAGCTGTGGAGAGGTTGGATTGCTATGCTTGTTAGAGTTGTTCCATATACCATAGATCAAATCTTGTACCTTCTGCCAACTTCTTATTTGGTTTGGTATCCCAGGGTTTCCAGCAACTTATATTTTTTAATTCAGGGCTTTCCTGGGTAGGATTCTAGTGCATCCTTCATCAGGAAAGAGCTCTGCTCAAAGCAGCAAATTGGACCTGAATGTAATAGGGGAAAATCAATTGCTGGCTTTTCCTCGGTGCAGCAGCCCATCTTGCTTATGCTTAGAAGCTCCCAAAGATGGTCTTTGCTGATACTAAATAACTGTGCATGGGATATCTGGCAAAAATGGCATGGTGGTTTCTTGAAGAGGTGGTCTGTATTCAGTGAAACCTCCACTGGGGTCAGCAAAAGTTTAGTTAGAGTCATTTAGGAACTCCTTCATTTTTTGACCCTTGTGAAGATCATAAAAATCACAGGTCCTTGTTAATGTGCAGCCTTGTGGTTTAACATAACACTTTCTGTAGCACCAAGGATTATGTCCCTGAAGTCTAGACAGATTATACAGGGTTTAGCCTGGCCCATTGACCACAGATCATAGGGCATGAGGGAATAAAATACAGGAATGTGAGGAGGGGAATGGTAGCTTCTATGAGTCCTTCAGGCTGGCCCTGGGCATGGAGGAGAAGGTGAACTGCATTCATCATTCTCAATAAGCAGGCACCATGGTGTATTTGTCCTTCTGCATTTAATACATTGATATGGTTTGAACAAATACAGGGCTTGAAGTCATTAACGTGAAACTGAAGCAAAGGCAATACTGGAAAGAGGAGTGGAAAGTCTATTCTCTTTATAAAGCTATTTCCTCTCTTAAACAAACCTCTTTGACTGTGAAACACTTAAGGTGGGGCTTGTTTTTTGTACGTTTGTGTTGGCTGCTCTTTCCACTGATGGGGCTTGTCCTGGTGCCACCTCATGGCAAAACATCAGATCTGAATTTCCACCAGAGCAGCTGGGATCTGGGAGAATTTGCTCTCCAGCTCCTAGACTCACAGTACGGGAGCTATTTTGTAAAGAATTTGGCCTGCAAATCCAAAACAGGTGCTTAACCACAGCAGTGGTGTTGTTTTTATTGCTATGTTTTGTCTTTCTGGGAGAAAAATTTTTATTTCTCCTAGAGTTGTACATTTTTCACATATGGGAGGTACCTATTGAATCTGTTCTTCACACCTCCAGATATCCTGGAGCCTGACTAGAACACAGCAGCATCTACTCAACACCTTTGGTATCCAGGTAGCTTGCAGCATTGCAGTATTGGTGTTGATGCCCTAGAAATGCAGATTTGTGATGACCTTTTGTTCAAAACTGTTTCTGGGAAGATTTTTAGGGCACTGGGGAAGCTGCTGCCCCACCGCAGCTGTTCCATAGCGTGGGGGTGAACAGGAGCTCTCCTGGATAGCAGTGACCACTTTGAATCGTGGAATGGTTTGAGATGGAAGGGACTTTAAAGATCATGCAGTTCCACCCCAATGCCCAGGACAGAGACACCTCCCACTGGGTCAGGCTGCTCAAGGTCCCATCCAGCCTGGTCTTTGCTCTATTAAAGGCCACACAGAGCACTAAGGCCTGAGACAGCGTCCAGGTTCAGGATAACAGACGTGGTGCTTCCTCTGTGGATAAATGGATGGCTTATTTTTTGAGTCTTTCAATCCAGAATGTCTCCACAGCACTAAATTCTCTTTTCTTTAAGCTGAATTTGCAAGCAATCATTTCCATGGCAACAGGCATGAGATCATAAGTCAAGATTGTGACTTCAGTTCAAGACAATTCATAAAAGTCGAGTTAAGGCTATGGATGTGAGTGTGTTTATATTTTGGCAAAGAATAAAGGCAAGCTAGAAGATTGCAGAGAAAAACTGTATTTTTAGATGCATGCTCCTCATAAACAGTGTTCGAAATAATTCCTGAGAATTGTCTTTCCTGATTATTTGTGCAACAGCTCAGGCAAGTCTGGAAGTCTCATTTTCAGTCTGTTCTCATCGGTTGGTCATAGGGTGTAACTGGTTATCAGTAACACCTAGGGTTATTCTTTCTGGCTATCTCAATACTTTCAAACCACAGAATAATGCCCTTTTGGGGCTTTTTGAATAAATGTTCATGTCTGGTTTCGTAGCATATAAATGATTTAAGATGCAAAGGTTAAAAAAAAAGTTTAAGCTCACAACTGTGTCCTCCATCCCATAAACCACAGCTAGCTGAGCTCAAGATGCATTTAGTCATGAGAATACTTCCAGAAACTGCTGTTCCTTAAAGATCTTTAGCCATCTGGCATTGCTGCAATGTATTCCTTTGGCTAGTCAGATAGTACTCTGACTGCTGGAGGGATTACGAGTTGGCATTGACCAACCCAGGTCATGCAAATCAACTTGGAGCTTGGACTACCAGATGATCTGGCCCGCTCCAGCTCTGAGGTTGGCTCTTTAAGCTTGGCATGTAGATGCTGGAATTCTCCAGTTTGCTGTTACAAGCTTATTTCTGTATTTCTGTTACTGTGAAGGAGGGGCAAACAGGTCTGTGCAAGCTTCTAACTCACCTGGGAAGGAACTGGAAACTCAGATTTGCTGCTTGGTAAAAGCTCCATAGTCCAGATTCCCAACTACTGTGAAGGAAAGTTGCTTTGCATCTGAGGGAGGTGCAGCTTTGGATATTCCAGCTTGCTTCTGGAGCTGGGAGACCTTGGAAAATGGGTGGTGTGTGAGTGAGTGTTCTGCTCTGAGCTGCTTTTATTTCCTCATCTGCAGTGATACCTTTAGAGATCCCCCTTCCTACAGCTGTACCCCTCTGGAAGGGAAGGGAATGTCAACACTCTGGTTAGTATTCAGGTGTTGGTGGGATTTTCACTTGCAGCTGGAGAGGACAAACCAGAGTCTCATTGCAAAACAATGAGCTGTTTGTATGATCAGAAATGCCAACATCTGGGATGGGAAGACCCAGGATCTTGGCATTTATGCAACTGGGGCTGAAACCAGACACCACCTCTGTCAGTGAAGCTGGTAGTGCCTCTTGGGAGGGATTAGGCATCCACAGAAATGCTGTGGTTCAAGTTATTACTTCATTATCATGGTAAGAAGGGTTACTGGAAAGGAGGTCATTTGCAACACACAGAGCTGCTGGTGCTTTTTGCTGTCCTAGCTCAACATCTGGATGCCTGAGATGCTTCGCCCATACGAATGGAGGGGAGAGAAAGCATATCTTGCAGTGTTTGAGAGCTGTGGAATAGCTTATCTACTCCACACCAGAAGCAGCTGTGAGCCTGTGGAAAGGACTGTTGCTGGAGTAGTGGGATGTTTTAAAGCAGGAGGGAGGTGCAGTGGTGATGGGCATTGTCATCGCTGGGCTGCACCCAGTGAGTGTTCTGCAGTGGTGTTCGCAGGGTTGCACAGGTGTTACTTGGACTGAAAGAACTTGCCTCCAGGCTCCTCCTGAATTTGGAGCATCACTTAATTTGTCTCGCCAGCCTCGAGTCATCGGATTATTCATGAAAGGCAAGAACTGGAAGGTGCTTTCATCTAAGATTTGCCCGGGAGTGCCACTGGCACCGTACCCACCCTACACGTGGCTGCAGCCAGCACATGCATGCTGCGTGCCTCCTCCCAGCTTGAGACTCGGGGGCTTGCAGCCAATCTGCCTTTCACATCTCTCTGGTGAAAGGCTCTTTCAGCAGAAAATATCTTCTTGTGTGTGGCTCCTGCTCCAGCCTTTCCAGTTTCACGGGGAGGATAGTAGAGGGGGAAGGCATCCTAACATGTTGAGGGGTAAAGGGAGATTTCCTACAGCTCTTCCCAATTGAAACATCAGATAAGTAGAGTACAAGCTGAGTGGACTGAGAGCATCCCTTTTCCCTTGCTTGGTCTAGTGGGATTTGGCCTCCTGTGCTTGTAGATTTTGATGGGCCCAGGTTCTTGCAGTGCTGAGCAACTAAATCTATAGACAAGGAGACTGGAATCCAGGGAGTGTGGGAGTTCAGGTGGGTAGCAATGGTTATTCTCCTTGAGGATGCTGCTTAAGGACGCCAAGGACTGGGGAGAGCTGGAATGCTTTGGTTATGCTCAGGATATGAGTCTATAGGTGAAATTACTGCACCATGAAAATTGGTACAATTCTAACCACTAAAACCACAAGAACTTGGAGTGTCACCTGAACGTGCGCTAATGATGATGTTCAGATCTTTAATGGCACTGCCAAAGCAGGTGTTGATACCAGTGTATCTTCAAAGCCTTTCACTTGAAGGAAGGGGCTGCATTTTGTTGTTCTTCCTTCTCGGATCCCCAGATCCAATCTTGTTTTTGTTGAGGGGTCTGCAGCACTGTGCATCACTCAGACCTGCAGTGTGGGGTCTGTTCTCCTCTCCTGGGACATGAGAGAGGATGCTGCTTGAAGGAAAGGATCTGATGTAGAGAAGTTGGATTAGTTTCTACAACTTTTTCTTTTTTTTTTTTTCTTCAGTCCTGTTCTAACATTGCTGCTATACAGTGCTGGAACTAAGAAAAGCTGAAAGTTGATGTTTGCACACCAGCAGTGGCTGGTCCATCACAGTGGTAAAGGCTGTCAGGGCTCAGTGGTGGAATGAGAGGAAGAGCCCTGGGGGCTGGACCCCAGGACGAGGTGTGGGAGCAGCTGGGGGGGAGCCTGGACCCCAGGACGAGGTGTGGGTGCAGCCGAGGGGCGTGTTGGCCCCCAGGGTGAGCTGTGGGAGCAACTGGAGGGACCAGCATGTCTTTCACCCCTTTACATCCTCCTTTCTTGCCTGCCAGAGGGTTTTGTCACCCCAGCACACAACTCACCTGGCAGGGGATACTTCCTTCTCATTCCACTCATTCCTGCTTGTGCTTGCACTTTTCCCCTTTCCATACACTTTTTTTTCAACGGGGGCCTCGTTTTTTGGGGTTTGTTTTTTTTTGGGGGGGGGGTGTTTGGTTTTGAGGGGGTTTGTTTGTTTGGTTTTTTTTTTTTGTTTTGGGGTTTTGTTTGTTTTGTTTTTGTGTTTTTGGGGTTTTTTTTGCCAAATCCTTATGTTTTTCCATGCCTCCACCAGCCCCCATCCCTATCTCCCTTGGGAGCTGGAAAAAAAATAGTGTGCTGGGAGGGAGAAAGGGAAAAAAACTCCAGCTTGTGCTCATTCCTGGGCCGGGGAGGGGGAGAAAGAAAAGCAGTTTGGGGGCTGCTGCAACCCTAGAGGGTTCAAACTTGCCGGGAGGGAAGGGGGGGAGAGGGCGGAGGGGGGGGGCCGGGCTGGGGCCGCTCCTCCCAGCGCTGATTTGCTGCTGAGCTCCGAGATTGACAAACTCTTGCATCGGGTTTAAAAGAAGAAGGAGGAAAAAAAAAAAAAAAAGGAAAAGAAAGGAGGGGTGGGGGGAAAAGAGAAAGAAAAGTTTTGTCGCTGCAGGAGCAGGCAGGGGCCGGGAGTGAGCGCAGCGGAGCCCCCGACAGCCCTCATGGCTTTATAAAGCGGCTGCTCTTGAAAAGGGGGGGGGGGCTGGGGACATCTCTTCGCTTGTGTGTATATATATATTTTATTTTTACCCTTTTCCCCCACTTCGAGTCGTCCCCGAGCTGGTGGCGTGTTTTTTGTGGACCATGGATGCTCACACGCGGTGGAAAAGGCGCAGTTGGATACGGAGCTGGTTGGTACCCGCTGTGCTGGGGCTGCTGGGTGCCCTGTCCCTTGGCCGGGCAGGTAAGCAGCACCCCCCTGAGCCCCCCATCCCACCTCCCATCCCATCTCCTATTGCTATTCCCATCCCACTTCCCATCCCATCTCCTATTGCTATTCCCATCCCATCGCTAATTCCCAAGGTACCGAATCCCCGGGCGCTGGGGAGGGCGAGAAATGCTTTGGGTGGGGGGCAAAATTAAAACTGCTCCGTCTTTCCTCCCTCTCAGTGCATTCCGGAGGAGGAAAAAACCCACCCAACCTCCTTTAGCTGCCCGAGTCTCTGAATGCCATTTGTCAGGGGGCCCGTAAAAGGGGGAGAAAAAAAAACTTAAAACAATACTTTATTCGCCTTTCTTGGAGCGGAGCAGCCTGTTGCTGAGCTTGTTTTTCTGGAGCAAAAGTCAGGATGTGTTTCTGCAGGCTTTTAGATCTTTATATATCTGTAGAATATATATTTAGGTGACTGGAAGCCTCGCTTCTTGCATAGTTCTTCCTCCTTGAGAAGAAACTTTTTTTCTCTAGAAGTTGTCTGCTCTCCCTTCTATGTGTCAGAGCAGCAGATTTTGGGACAGAAAAGCTTGGCAACTTCTTCTTGGGACCCCCAGGCTCCCTCTGCACCTCGCCAGCCCCCAAATCCCCAGGGCTTGCCCTAAAATTGTGGCTGGACGTGGCAAGGAGCAGCACTGTGAAGTGCCAGATGTGCAACAGCACTAGACCCACAGCCAGAAAAAAAAAGAAAAACCCCTGGAATGTCACTTTTACAATCGGGGACTAAAAACTTGATTTCATCGAGTGAATGCTTTCCAAATGTCTGCCTTTTCCGGGTGGGCTGTGGAATTCCTGAGCAGGGCAAATGGAGAGCTGTGGGACTGCTGGAAGAGTTTTCTGTGTGTTTTTCAGAGTGTTTGAGTTTGTAGGGGATGCTTGGAGGCATCGGGTGTTGTGAGGTCTTTAAATATTGTATTTCAAGGGAAACGCTAAGAAGCAGTTTGCTGGCAAAACTGATTTTGCAATCTTGCACAGTTAAAGTAGATGCAGTCCTGCAGGGTAACTTGAGAAACTGAGCGAGAAGTGCCCCGAAGGAGCTGAGCTGTCTGGGATTCAACTTTCATGCTTGATTTTTGCATGCTCTGGGCATATTTTCCTGGGCAGCCCAGGCAGTGGTGTTTGCAGGGTTGTTTGTGTGCTACCAGGACAAATGCGTGTGGGATTCTCTATGTACCAGCCGGATTGCAAATTATTGTAATTTCTAGGTTCTTAAAATGACCTTAAGGAAGAAAAAGGGGGTGGATGAGGAATGCTTTCGTTAATGGTTTGCTTGCAAACTCTGAGAAAGATGGAAAAGTTTCTGGTCAGTGAATGAACTCCCTCTGTAACATCCCTGCAGGAGAAGTTAATGGCAATCTGAGCTGCTACAAGCGGTTGTTGTACTACAAAAGTATTGGACTTGGTTTTCTGAGTAGAAACCTAGTGGAATAATGTTATAGCAGCTCATCTTGAGTTCTCTACTTGTACAGCAGGCTTGTCAGGTCACTCTGGTACTTTGTATTAGTTGAAAACTGAATTGCTTCCCAATCTCAACTATATCTAAGGAAAGATGACCAAGTTTTCCTTTTTCTTGTGTGTTAATAGCTTCAGAGCATCCTTGGGCTCTTTGCCTTGTCGGTGTAGATCCTTCAGACAGTTTCAGCCTAAGACCTAGGTCCTTCTGAAGTTCCCTTGTAGCTTTTCTAAGACTTCTGGGTCCAGATGTGGCTGCAGCTGGAGGAGCTGCGGGCTGGCTGAAGCTGATGCTGCAGTGGGTGGCTGGAGAGCTTTTGTAGGGCCAGTGTGGAGCTCCCAGTAATGACTCTTTCAGCTAAAGGCTTTGAATTGTCCTAATGAGCCTCCTAATAGGACATCAGATAATTTGGATGAGGGAGGAGTCAAATTGGCACTGCTGATGGCATTGACTATTCATCTATGTAGTGCTCTTTTAATCTTTCTAAGTTATCCTTGGTTATGTTTTAGCTCAGATTTTCTGTTTCAGTTTCATTTTATTTGGCTTCTCTGCACAGAGAAGCTTTGCCTCTCTCCTTAAACTTAAGGAGTGGATCCATCAGGTGGCTCCAAAGAAAGGGGAAAGACTTCTTGCAGAGTGGGTTTCTAGAAAAATAGAGAAATTGTGGTGTCAAAGGCAACGTGGACTGAACTGCTCTGAACACTGCCCTTCCAGCTCAGATTTTCCCATATTTTAACAGATGATGTCACACAAAAATCTAACCCGCAGACAAAGTTGGAATCTGTCTCTGCTTTTACAAATCCCTATGAAATTGAATCGGGTTTCTGGGTGAAAATTTTTGGAAGCAGCAGTTTCCTTTAGCGGTAAAGAAAAGTGTAATAAGAATACATGGCATGCCCTTTAAAAGAAATGAAAATGCTGGAAATTATGAAGTATCCTGTTCCCATCTGTTGCTTCTCTCCTTGGCTCTTCCCCAGCTATCTAGAATGAGCTAGAAAAATAATAATCTTTATCCAGCCAGTCAAGTGTTGATATTCTTTTACAAGAAGAAATGTGACTCTAATTCTGGAATTGATGGCAGATCTGGTTTCCAGTGTAAAATCTGGATGGTGCTGTGAATGGAGTGCCAGATTGGAACAGGGGGTTGTAATTTAAAAGCACCCAGCTGCTGGACATGCCTGGTCTAGGGAGACGTGGTAGAGGCGTTCAGCTGAGGTAATGTATTATTCTTCCACGAAAACTGGGGTTAAAAGGAAAACTTTGTGCTGACCATCCCCTTCGAGGTGGCTTTTGAAGGCTGCTCCTGCTGTGCTGGATGTAGGACCTGGTTTCAGACTCGCAGTCAAGAAGCTGGTTCTGCCAGCTCCCACCAAAGCTAACAGGAACTTTGGTTCTTGAGTCCGAAGCATCATAGTGTTGTCTGGGCACTAATTTGTTTGGGGATGGGAGAGGTCCCATTTCATCTCTGGTCTTTAGGGGTAGCTCTAGGGCAAAACCTGCTGAAGAGTTGCTTGTTTTTGGTGTACAAAGAGGGAAAACACTGTGGACTTGCCTGCTGCTGTTGCAAGTTTGGATCTCTAACAGTGCAGACTTGCAAAAAACTTCTTTAAAAGAGCAAGAGTAATCCAATAAATAAAACTGCCTTGGTGTTACTCTGCCTTAGATAACTCTGCTTGCTTTAGAACAAATACAGAGGGGCTGTAAAGTGGATGTGCATTGTTATTTTAAATGGGTACTGTCCCTGCCCTTTACGTTTTCTTGTTGGAGATGAACTTTCCAGGTTCGTTCCTCTTGCCATGTGGACCAAATCTAGCTAGTTGGCTTCTGTCTCATGGTGATTTGTAGTCAGATCAAGTTTTGCAGGGATTGTACTAATATTTATCGCAATCCTCTGGGGTGTGACTTGGTAATGTGGCTCCTGCTCTGAGCTCTCCCACCGCTGCTGCAAGAGGGTGCTGTGAGTGTGGAGATGGAAACCTTACTTAACTGGGCAAACCCAAGTGGGAAGTCCCAGGAGAAGCTCGCTTGAGGGATCTTGTACTGCCAGATGCTGCACTGTGTGATGTTCAATATAACAGTTGTATTTCTGAAATCACTTTTCCTTGGAGCTGCAACATGCAAGTTGCTGCCACCATTCCAGATGGCCAAACCCTTAATGGCACGTAGCTGTTCTATCGCCCTTGGTGGCATGTGCCTGGTTGCTTTCCTTCTGATGCTGAAGGTGCAATGTGATCCTGATTGTCCATCTCCCCTTTGGGTGACTCGGTTTCCCCATCTGTCCTGCAGCCTGGTTTTAGGCAGAGGCTTTGAGTTCTCACAACTGCTTTGAATTACAGATGTACTCCTTAAGCTGAGCAAAGCATGGCAGCAGATGCTGAGAAGCAGAAGGTGCTGCTGTGGCATATGCCACTAATGCAGAGACATTTGTGTGGAGTAACAGCTATAGATGTGTTTTGGGTAATCTGAGTTTTGCGTGGACTTAAGAAATAAATCTGAGAGTACTTTCCAGGAAACTGCTCTTCAATCGGAGTTTTCTTTTTTCTTCTGTAGAGGTAAAGCAAATCGTCAATTAATTTTTTTTTACCAATTACTGTTCTTATGTCCTGATTCTTTGATGTGTTCCCTCTGCTGCCCCTGTGTCAATGCTGGGGCTGCGTTGTGGTGCAGGTGGAGGATGGATGGCCAGTCACTGTGTGAACACGAAAACCTCCCACTAGGAAGAATTGCACAGAGTAATGATGCTGTGAACTTTTCTGCACAAGCAGATTGAGGATTGGGGGCTTCGTGGCCCAGTAAACCTGCACGGGGCAATAAGAAGAAAGGGGGACAGGTCAGATAGTGTAAGTAGGGTATAAAAGTGCTCAAATGAGGCATCACCATGGTGATTTGTGGGTTTGATATTTGTGGTTGCCTGTGGATACATCTGGGGAATGGTGGGACCATGGGAGAGTGGGAAGCTGAGCCCCTGGATTGTTGGATGGCAGCAAACACTGCAAGTGCAGAGATGGGTCTAGGACTTTGTTCAAACACCTAGTGTGTGTGTCTCAGGAGGGGCTGTTTGACCTTAAAGGACTTCCAGTGGATTGAATTAAGAGCCTCTGTGCTCGCATTAGATAGTAAAGACTGGTCTGCGTAGGGCAGAGGTGCCTGAGTCCGGAGTGATTTGAGAAGAGCGCTTGCATTTGGAGCTTGTGCTCTGCTGTTGTGTCAAGTGACCTTGAAGGGTAGCAGCCCCTAAGGTGGGAAAAATCCCTGCTGCATTACCAGTGTAAGTTTGGCACTTCATCACTTTATGTAGATGCTCACCCACATATGCTCTTGCCTGCTTTGTTTCGCAGGAGCCTTATCCTCAGGAAGCGGGTGTCATTCTATAAAATGAATTATTTTGCAGAGAAAGGTTTAAAACATTATTTGGGTTCTGTTTGAAAGCATCATTATGACTTTTCAATACTTAGATATTGCTAAGTTGGAACTGCTGCTTAAAATGAGTAGAATTGTCTGGGTGATAAATGAGGAATGAAACACACCTCAAAATTCATTCATGTGGAGGAGGACTTCTTCCACTCTGTACTTTTATAGAGTGCAGGCTTCCACTCATTGTGTTTAGGAAAGCCTGGACTCTGCAGGTCGCTGCTATTGCTACTGTTGATATTTTGGGAATGCCTGTGGCCTTAACCAGTCATCTGCTGGAACTGAGTCAAATTCAGGATGTTCAGAATTTGTCCCACACTAAAAGTCAGTGTCCCCACATGTGCACGCATGAGTTTGCTTCTTCTGAAGGTTGAGTTAATCTCAGCTGGTTTCCCTTTGACTTGTGTAGGTCCTTGATTTTTTGCCTCTGTTTAATGTGGAATGCGACCATCGATGCTGGGTGTATGGCAAGTCTGATGTAAGCAGTAGGACCAGGAATTGCACTGGGAGATGCTGTCTCCATGAAGAGGGTTCCCCCTTGGATTGGCTGACGTGGTGGGGGACCCACAAGGAACAGTTGATGCAACCAAAGCCACCAATCCTCCCACGCTTCCTTCCAAGCTCTGATTCCGCTGGGATTGTGGAGGCTTCTCTGTTGCTCTGTTTTTCTGGATTGGGACTGCTCAGTGCCTCTTCTGGCTCTTATTTTTTTCTCTCTGGTTGTGACCCCTTTTGGAGGGCAGTGTTGCACTGAGCTGTCAGGAGTAGCCATCTGAAAAGGTTGGTAGGTTTTCATTTCCTGCTGATGGGTTGGTGGCTTTCTAGGGGAGGCTTGGGGAGATTTTTTGGAAGGGGAAACCCTTCCAGGTGGATGCTGCCTCGTGCCTTCTGGAGAAGGCAGAGTGCCTTGCATCTGGGTTGGGAAACAGCTTCAGTGCTGAGTTTGGCTGAGCATCAATGAGGTGCAGTGGTGTCCTGAGCTAGCGGTTTCACTGTTTGGCTGTGGGTGCAAATCTTTGATAAAGGCAAGCTGCATGCAATCTTCACACCCTTACGCATTTGTTTTTTCTGCCTCTTGGAACTGCCTGTTACTTATACCTTTAGCTGTTAATCTAGGCAGTGCATTCCCTTCCTTTGCACTCTTGGCTTGCTTGAGATTGGTTCCTGGGACTGTCTTTTCCAGTTGCAGCCTGGCCTTACTGTGTATCAAAGCTTTTATTCATACTTGCTTATATTGGAGCTTGTGTTATGTGTATGGAGTTTGCAAGCTGGCAGGTTTTTTAAATAAAATAAACCTTTGAAACAAATAGAGAAAACCCCAGTATGGGGAGAATGACCCAAACCAGAAAAAAAGAAGTTTAAACATGAAAGAATGGAAAAATTTTGTTAAAATCTAGTGTTATATGGAAAAAACTTAGGTTGGTAACATGGTATAATTAGCCACTGGGTTACTGTTGGCAAGTTTCAAGGCTCTTGAAATGAAGCCTAGCACTGAGTGAACCATCCAAATGATGCTGTGGTTTCTCTGTGGACGTGTCTGGAAAATCTTTAGTTCTAAAATAAATAAATGAAGGAGTTACACAAAAGGCATTTTTGAGGGTGGTTGCTCTAAGTCTGGGCTCTCTTTCTCTCCAGAAGCCAACAGGATTCTTAACATCATCTGGAAGCTTTCATGATTTTGAGAGATGTCATTTTTTGAAACTAGGAAAATGGTACTAATGCACTTACAATGCTGGAGCTTTCCTTTAGGGTTGTGTAATGAGCTGGAGAGAAAAAGGATAAGTTTGGGGATTGAATGAGAGGAATATAAGCTACATCAGTACTCATTCCTTGCCTCTGCTGCTAGACTCTCTCCCAGCCCTTAGGCAAGTCCCTGTGCTTCCCATCCCCTGAGGCCTGATTCCATCTCCCTGTATGGAACTTGGCACTGAGGTGTTGCTTTAACACAAATTTAACGCTGAAATGACGACAACGTGTATTCAAGCATTCTAAGTTTCTTTTCATCCCTGTGCATCAGGTTATGTTGGAGTTTTGTGCCTGAAAAATACTTTTCTCTGGGCTAGTTTTTCCTGTCCATCAATACTCGTACTTCACGCTGCAAATCCAGAAAGCAATTTGGATTTTGTTTTTAGATTCAAACAGATTTCTGACACGTTATATGATGGGGTACAGCGCAGACCCCCATGCTGTTATACTGACTGCTCTTGGAACCCCTGGAAGCGTTAAATCTATAACTGAAATCCAAAGCAGGCAGAAGATGTTAGGCAGCTGTGCACATGCTTTAGTTTACTGGGAAGAAACTCTCTGGAAGGTGGAAGGTTTGCAGATGGAAGCAAGGTGCTGGATATTCCTCTGGGGCTTTGCATGCCAAGCCTGTGCTGTAAGCAAGAACAGGTCAGTAAGCTGATGTCAGTCTGTCTTTCAGCTGGCTTTGGGGTGGTGATGTTCATGTAAGGAAGTCATTCCAGCGTATTTTGTTGCACAAAAATCCAGTGGATTTTGTGCTCTGCCACAGGCTCTGGGCTAAGTGCATTCATCCCTGTGCATTTGGTTTGATTTTCAGTCTCCTGTGCTTGATGCTCTGTTCCTTGTGGTGCTCAGCCTTGCTGCTCTAGGTTCACTAGGGAAGGGTAAACCTTAGTCTTGCTGTGCTCAGGGGCAACTTTTTCATTGGTCTGAACAGCATCTGGATGTCTCCTGAAGGAGCTAGGCACACTGTTTTCCTAATGTGGGATGGGTACGTGTTTGACACACCTTTGATCCTTGGGAATCTCCAGCTTGCTGAAAAATTAACTCATCTGCTTGGCTTAAATGCAGCTAAACTTACTGCTAGCTTGGAATGACCCTGTTTGCCATCTCTGCCTGCATCAAGCTGTGCATCTGCAGCCAAGGAGATGCTAATTCTTTCAGAATAAATAAAGTTAAAAGTTGGTGGTTTGGGTTTTTTTTTTCCCTGGCTTAGCTTTAAGCAAACTGTTTCAAGTCATTCTCTCTCCTTGCCTTTCTGCTCTTGCAAAGGATGGAGGAGTCTTGCAGCTCTGCTGGAAACACTAAGAAGCTGATGGGGAGAGAACTCCTAGAGAAGAGAGGTCAGTAAGAAGTCCACTGGAGTCCCCGCTTGCAGGGACTGTCAGGCGGTTTTAGTGGACAGATTTAGACTTTCATTTGCATGTCAGCTGGAGTTTCTATTTTTTGAGTGTGGATATACAGGAAAGAGCCGTGCTCTGGCTGAGCTCATGTATCCTCATGGAGCGCCTCGCTGGCCTCTTCCTCTGCTGTTCCTCCCTCCACCCCCTTTTTTGTTTCCAAGACAATACTTGAGTAAGAATTCATTGCAGCTGAATTCCTGGAGACGACACTGCCAGTTTCCCAGGATCTCTTGTACTCCTGCAGCATTTTACACAGTGATTTTTGGTGCAGCTTATTCAGCTGCACCCCTCAAATAAGAATTAAGCAGTGGGTTTGTGTGGTATTTGAAGGGCACTCATTCTAGATGTGCTGGAATGAGATCCATTCTGTGTGCTCTTGGCTGCTGCGGGGTAGAGATTTGGTCTGAGAGCTGCAGTTCACCAGCTGAATAACAAATGCATTGTTTGTATGCCCTTATTTCCAGCTTGCACTATTAGAAGTGAATAGAAAGGTCAAGGAGATGAGTCACTGTGAATACAAGTGTCATTCTGCTCAGAAGAAATGGAAAGAAAAGGGAGATTCCAAGCCAGGTGTTTCAGCTGGTGCCAGACAGCTCTGTTTCACTGTGCTTTCAGGGAGTTACAGGAGTAAATCTCAGCTGAGATCTGCTGAAATGTTCAACCACCTGGAAGTTAGGGAGCTGGGGTTTGGCAGATGTGGTTGTCAGGGTTCTGCAGGCAGCTGCTGATGTAGGTTGTATATGGAAAATTGGGGTAATATTCTTGAAGCACGGGGCTCATTGCTGCTGTTTGGCAAAACAGAGCTTGTAGGGTTAGTGAGCTCTTGTTCCTATCTTTATGTAATTTGTGGTACATCGAAAAGGCCTCCTCCAAATCAGGAGGCTGCTTTCTGCCTCCAAGGCTGCTTTCTTCTAACACTCAGAGTAAGGGTTGGTGTTGAGAAGGTACTGTTGTGGGATGGCATCTCTTGAAAATCTAGTCTGAAAGTGTGTGCCCTTTGAACAGTGGGTTCTAGCTTTGTCCTGAGGGATGGAGCCACAGTGTCAGAGTGGGATGGGGAATATGTGAGTCTGCAAGGTGCTTGGAAGTAAGGATGGACCTGGAGGTAAGTGTGGACCCGTCCCCTCCCCTGGCCCTAGTAAATACCCAGTTGCAAATTGAGCCTTTTTTAATATCCAGCCCCAAAGCTTCATTTGAGATGCCCCAGGCAGCTGGTTTAACTGCACTGGCAGAGCACTGGAAATAGAAACGCGGCTCGTGGGTTGCATGTGTGGAAATGGGAGTGGTGAGCTTTGGATGGATTAATGCCATGTGGGTGGGATGGGGAGCTGGCCAGATTGATGCTGATGAGGCAACTTCAATCAAACAGCAGTGGTGGCTGGAAGACAGAAGCTGGTTTGGAGGTTTTTAATGGTGTAGAGTTTCCTTAAGTCATAGACTCCTGTACCAATGGGTTTCCCTTTTCACATGGCTGAAACACCCTCCCTTGGTTGTTGGCATTGCTTTTCACTGTCCTGGGAAGAAAGCATCCACAGTGCTAGAGATGATGGTGTGGCAGACGCTCCTGCGTATAGTCTAGTACTGCTGAGGTATTTTGGCAGAATATGAATCCTGAGAGACGGTGCATAGGAATATTTACATTTTTGATTCCTAGCCATTGGATTTTTCTGTTCTGAAATCATTCCTCCTGTGCAGAACAGATATTCAAATAACTAGCAGTTTAGAATCTTGATTCATCCTCCCACATCAAAATACACCTTCAGGAGAAAATTAAGCAACGAAGCTGGTGAAGGGGCTGGAGAACAGGCCTTATGAGGAACGGCTGAGAGAGCTGGGGGTGTTTAGCCTGGAGAAGAGGAGGCTGAGGGGAGACCTCATTGCTCTCTCCAACTCCCTGAAAGGAGGTTGTGGAGAGGAGGGAGCTGGGCTCTTCTCCCAAGGGACAGGATGAGAGGGAATGGTCTCAAGCTGCACCAGGGGAGATTCAGGCTGGACATTAGGAAAAAATTTTTCACGGAAAGGGTCATTGGGCACTGGAACAGGCTGCCCAGGGAGGGGGTTGAGTCACCTTCCCTGGAGGGGTTTAAGGGACGGGTGGACGAGGTGCTGAGGGACATGGTTTAGTGTTTGATAGGAATGGTTGGACTCGATGATCCAGTGGGTCTCTTCCAACCTGGTTATTCTATGATTCTTTGATTCTATTTTCTTGCATGCCTAGTGCAAGATCACTTCTGTAACAGAAACAACTTTCAAATGAGTTTGGCAGAACAGCAGTGATTCAAGGCTGAAAATTCAGCACATGTTCCATTTGATATCAAATGACTGGGAACACGGGCTGTTTTGCTGATGATGCAAGAGCGTGATGCTCACCCAAGGGTGTAGTAAGGCAGGTGTCAATGGCTTTGTCGCTCTTGCATGGGGTGACTGTGCCTGGTTAGGGCAGTGAAACACTGGGTGTGTATAATGGTATTATATAGAACTGAAGTTTCCTGCAGGCTAGTAAGGTGGATAGGTGTGTTTAGCTGCTGACAGGTAGGCTATAGCTGCTGGTAGCATAAGATGTGGCTTCAAGTTGTGTCAGGGGTGTGTTACATTGGATATTAAGGAAAAATTCTATACCAAAAGAGTGGTGGAGGCTGCCCAGGGAAGTGGTGGAGTCACCATCCCTGGAGGGGTTCAAACCAAGTGTAGATGCTTTTGAACATGGTTAAGGAGTCATGTTGCTGTTGTGTTGATGGTCGGACTTCATGATCTTAGAGGGCTTTTCCAACCTTAATGATGTGTAGGATGGGCAGAGCTGCTCTATGCATCCTGCTGTGTGAGCACGGGAGCCACCACACCGGAGAAGCTGCAGGGCAGGAGCCAGGCTGGATGTGCCCCTTGGAGATATGAGCGTCCATCCCCTGAGTACAGCATCTGTTTCCTGACTGAGGGCTGCTCAGTGTCTCATCTTGGAAAGCTGTCGATTCCTTGAAGGATAAGGACTGCTTGCCTGGAGCCCTGTGGCTGCAGATGCTTTTCTTGATGAGGCTGAAGTTTGTTTTTCTCTTGACTCCATTGGGTATTCTGCCTTTTGTAACAAGGGAGGGCAGATTGCTAAGAATCCCCTCATCATTTCTGTGATCCAAAAGCAATACGAGGATGGGAGGAGGAAGCAGCTTTCCTTCTGGTCACTGCCTTTGGCACGTGCTGGCAAATGCTCATATAGGAAAACTGCTTGGAATGTTCTCTTGCAAGGGTTTGCAGGGATTGTGAGAGACGTATTATCACGTCTTGTACACTTTGGGAGAAAGTCCCTCACTCTGCCTCTCTTGAATGTTTAAATTGAAACAATCTGTCTTTCTGCAATTGTTGGATGCTTTCCCTGCTGACCTTAGGAGCTGGGACTGGGAGGAGGAGCAAACAGACCCCAGTGCTTGTAACTGCTTCTGGCATTTTTTTTTTAAGCTTCAGTCCCGATTCCCTGCAGGATGCAAACCAGAAAAACAATGAGGGTAATATCTGCTCTGGAAGCATGAATTTTCCCAGTGCTCTGTAATTAGAGAGCTATATCAGGAAGTAGTGAAGCCTTTATGTGCAAGACTACATATAGAAAAGGCAGCAAGCATGATTAACCCTTCTGCCAGAGCCAGCACAGAGGGTTAAGTCCTCTGCAGTGTGTCTCAATCTCTTTTCCACCCACAGTCATGTTCCCACTTGGGCTCTGACTGAGACGGTCCTGTGAGCAGAACTAAGTGCTGGACAGGATCAAGCTTTTACCCCTTAAATGAGAAAGCACAGCTGAGCAACTTTGCAGTCTTTGATGCAATGACTAAGGATGGAGGATGTGGTGCTTTGTACTCAGCCTCCAAATACAGCTGTGGCCCCTGCTTAGGGGGGATTCCTGTGCAATGAGGGGAAAATCATCCCTGTGCATGGGCTGGGATTCTTGCTCTGACTTTTTTTTGTCTTGGCCCAGGGCCCCATGGCTGTGCAGAGGTGGGATTTCATTGCTTCTGGATTGCAAGAGTGTCTGTGTGGAGCTGTGGGTGGATGCAGGGCTGGGACCTGATTTCTGTTGACCTTGGGAATTCAGGAAGTGAAGTTGTGTAGCATCATCAGAGCTGAGTCGCAAAGCCAGCCTTCATCTCTTCTCTACCACTGCTTTTGACTTGCTGCCTTCATTGCCCCCAGGCCTGCATTTTTTGGCAGTTTGTGGAGCGTTTACAGTACTGGTTGGGTTTCAGCCTAGGAAAATGCAATGTGATTGCTTGTGGCAATGGAGAATAGGCTTGGATAGCACCAAAATGACTAAGATTTTCCTATGAAATATGAACCAGAACAAAAAGTGGAGCTTGTTTGGGAGGTGGAATTGTCTGTAAAGAATTTTGGGTTCCTTATTTGAAGGGTCTTAAAAAATCATGCCAAATTAACTTAGTGATGCTCTGAAACGTTTGGAGTCAGAACATCAGTGAAAGATGTTCTGTACATTTAGAGTAACTGAGTAAACCAGCATGCTTCCCTTTTTGTGGCTCCCTTTTCCAGAGCCTGGGCCAGACAAACGGGGGCCCTCCTTGCCCCGGGGACAAACATTCCAAATAATGAACAACTGCACTGCTGAAATGAGTACGATTTCTGCAAGCCTGGAAATAGCTGAGGCTCTGCTGCCTGAGCAGGGCTGGCCAGTTTGTGGCCTGGGACTAAGCTTTCTATGGATCAAGCTGAAACATCTGCCACATCTTTGCTTTAGCCTCTAAGGAACCTGGGTGGGGTTTGGGTTGTGGAATCATTGAGGTTGGAAAAGAACTCTTAAGATGATCCAGTCCAACTGTCAGCCCAACACCACCATGCCTACTAAACCATGTCATGAAGTACCATGTCTACATGTTGTTTTGAACACCTCCAGGGATGGGGACTCCACCACTGCCCTGGGCAGCCTCTGCCAATGCTTCACCACTCCTTTAGTAAAAAGATTTATTTTTTTTCTTTTCCAAATATCCAGTCTAAACCTCCCCTGGCACAACTTGAGGCCATATACTCTCATCCTATCACTTGTTAATAGATGTGGGAGATGATGGGGAGCTTCTGTGGAATTAAAATGAATTCTTGTGCTGAGGACCAAAAGCTGTAGATGTGTCCCCCAAAAATATGTATTTAGGGGGAACAAATCTGTTTCAGTGCTTTCCTTTCCCCTTTTTGTGAGCGATGAATGATAGTGGAGGGAGTGTTAATGCCGGCAGGTAATGCCTGGGTGATGTCAGTCAACACAGGATTAAACAAGGCATGTGGAAAATTCTTCTAGGAAGTAAAGCCTGGTGAGAAATAATCATTGGAGAACTCAAGAGGTGCAGTAACCAGTCCTCATCCATGCCCCTGGAAATCTGCCAGGCAATGGATCAGCAGTTTGGAAGGAAGTGGCATACTTGGCAGGGAGGGAACTTAGTGGTCTGAGAGCATCCTGTGGTGCTGAGCAGGGCTGCGTTAATACGCTCTGAAGTGTCTTGTCATGTGTAAAGCCTCTCAGAGCAGAGGAAGGGGTGGATGTGGAGCTCGAGCTGCTCTGTAAGGCAAGGTGTCAGTTCCTCTTGGAGAGGAAGAAGTTGCTTCAGCATCAGTTCCTCCAGCATGTTCACGTCCCAGGGTTGGGATGTGAAAAGCAGATCTTTTCCTTTGTACAGCAGGCTGTAGTAGAATGTTGAGATGTTTGCAGAAACAGCATACTTGAGCTTAATGGCGGGAGTGCAGGGCTGGAACAAGGAAGATTAAATGTATGCACTGCAGATCCAGCCTCGGTGGAACATTTCATATGGGCTTTTTGGTCCTGATTAGCTCCTATTTCATGCCACAGACCCTGACAACTCTTAATCTGGGTTTGTGGCTGCTGTGAATTGACAGTGGTGAATCCGACACATCTTGTTTAATATGAAGCTATTTTAATCTATTACGCGTGCAGGTAGCTATGGACTTCTCTGCATGCATTAGAGTGGCCAGAAGGACATGAGGAGCCAGGATGGCACTGGAAAAGGGTAGAATCCTTTCAAAACTCTCATGGGTTTGAATCTTGTATGTAGCTGAAGTTGTGTTTTCTAGGATGTCTGCCTTGATATTGAAGTTAATTACTTCTCCTTGCTCTAGAAAAGATATTTTAGCATATTAATGAAGGGAAAAGGAACATACTGTAAGTGACCCCTGCACTTTTGTAAGCACAAAATTTGTTTTCCTGTAGCTGTGAAAAGTCTATCCTCCTTTTTGAGTAATAAATGAGGGCATGTAAATGCACACAAATTAATTTTCAGCTATTGTATGCTCCCTAGTACAAAGTACTTCATGTTGGTTTAGCGATGGAGAAAATATCAAGCATGCTCTGGAATACAGGAGACTCTTCTTGGAATATGCTGATAACTCCTCTCAGCACTTGCCTCATCTCCAGTTTCCTAAATATTTTCTTACCTCATTTGGCTGCTTCCAGTACTCAATGTGCCTTTTGCTCATCTGCATGATGGAGTGGTGCTGGGCTGCTGGACTTGTCTGCATGGATTCATGCCTGGATGTGTCTTTTACCTTCCCTCTATATATGTAAAAATACCAAACATTACTTACACACGTTCACGAGTGGATGCACAAATGATTAGATGTGTCAGCATGCACTTTTCCAGATGGTGGAAGCATGTTCCCTATTCCATTTATCTCAAATGTCAAACTCGATGAAATTAATTGCTACCAGACTTGAACTGAAGTGACAGAGTGATTCTTGTCTCTGTTTCACCGGTGTGAGGTGAAGCTGCATGCTCCATAGCAAGAACACCCTTCAGGACTTGAAATGCAGTTACTAAGCTGTGACTCCAAACAACATCAAGATCTGGGTTTTGCACCAGGATGACCAATCTTCATTTGGTTTCATGGGGAAAATTGTTTGGCTTGATAGAGAGGGATACCTCCTGGGGGAAGAATGGCTTGGTGAGTGAAAACTAACATTGTTTTGGGTTTCTTCTCTGCTGTGCATGGTGTGAATGCAGCAGCTTGTCTGGGACGTGCCTTGCTGAGGTTGGACAGGGTTGTAGAAAAGTTGCTCTGGTCAGATGCCAGCAAAGCTCCAGGGATGGATGCTGGCTTTGGTTGCCCGTTAGGGCAGTGAAGGGCTGAATTTCAGTTTAACAGGTCTCAGAATGAAGAAAATCAAGAGCTCTGGACGTTTGTGTAAACTGGGGTGGGTGGATGAGTCTCAGGACAATGCTGTTAGAATTGATAACAGAAAACTGTTTTTCTGTCTCATGGTCTGTTTGCACTGTGGCTGTCCTGGCTCTGGGAACTGTGCAGAGCTCCAGGGAGTTGCTTGCTATTTCATGGAGGCTCCGAGTTGGAAGGAGAGCTGAGAGGCTTCACCCAGAACTTTAGAAACAGTAATGATGGATTTATTTTGAAGTGATTTGTCTCTACTCTGTGTGTCACCTCTTATAAGGGGAGCATGTTCTTGGAAGGGCTTTTCTGGGTAATTCCTTCTAATAATCCTTTGTGTTTCTCAAATTATACCTTGTTGTAGTTACTTAAGCAGATTGTCAGTTACCTTAGGGAAACAGCTGTCACCAGACAATTTCTAACTATACCTAATTTAGGATTCTGCTGTTTTTAACCTCACTGTTATCTGGGCCTGATAATCTCTCTTCCTCAGTGGGCACTTTTTCCAGTGTCTCTCCCAACACTGAGCCCTCCATTGCCTACCAAACCTGGAAAAATAAATAGCCCCGTCTCCTTTTGCCCTCTATTGTTTCTCTCTTTTGTGCTAAGTACAGTAATGCTGCTGAGCTACCCCAGGGCTCCAGCGTTCCCATGCTTCCCCATCCCTCTCACAAAGAACCTCTTTTCTCCCTGCCTTCTGGGTGTTGGGGCTCTGCAAATATGTGGCAGCGACCCTTTGCTCTGTATGAAAATAGCCCCTGCCTTTTTCTAGCTGTCATTTATTTTTGCTTCTTTAATTAGACTTGATCCTGCTTGTATTTTTCTCTCCCCTTGACCCTTCTTATAAGGTTTTGAAAAGCTTTTCGGCTCTCTTTCTACCTGTGCATAGCCAGCCGTGTTGGCTTATGCGTGTCTCCTCTCTTTGGATTAAATTGGAAGGAACTTTAATTGCAAGACTCCAAACTTTCCCAAATATTTCCTCCTCCTGTGCTGTGAGGCTCCCCTGGGATGGGGCTGCACACTTGTAGCTCAGATTATCCTTCCATCTGGCTTTTGCCTAAAGCTGGCAGCTATGTGTGTGGCTCCCTCCTATTTGCCTCTGTGGGTATTTTAGTATTGCTGTCATCGTTGAATTGGAAATATTCTTACTTGGTGATGTCTTCATTCATCCTGGCTGGCTGATTTTCAAGGATCGTGTCCAAACAAAGGACCTGGTAACTTCTTATGTTCTGTTGTATGTGGAGACTGGTTTTTTTATGTGTAGGAGACAAATCTTTCCCTGCAAGGAGTTGCCCATTGCTGTTACCACTGAAATCCTTTGCTTTCTGAAGGGAGCTCTCATTCTAGTGTCTTTGCCTGGATGATGCTTTCAGTTGAGCGCAGAGGAGATCATTGTCTCTGCTGTTTAACCGTGACGTTTTCTGAAGTTCAGGTCCCTTAAGAACCAGAAAGTGAGTTTGCCACATTGGTTTCCAGTGCGCTTTGCTCTGAAAACCAGTTTTTTCTTCACAGATCTTGAGTTATGAGATGGAAAGTAGTAAATAAAAATTACCGATACGGGTCTGGGTGCTGGGATGGGTTGGAGCTGCCTGGCTGGGCTGCATGCAGGTGGAGGTGTCCCAACAGATGCTTTTTGCAGGACAGGAATCCACTCACACTGTCTGAGCTTGTCTGCTTGCAGTGGGTCCGGTTAAAAATCCTTAAAGGGCAATAGGGGATGTTAGTCCTCATCCCCACAGGATGACTGACATCTTTATGGAGGCTCTGCTGAATGGCTTGGGTGTCTCATGCATGGGCTTGAGGGGAAGGTTATGATGTGGTTATTATGTTTTTTGGGACTGAATGAATAGTAGTGGCAGAAAAAATCCAGTTTAAGCCTTATAAAGCACTCGGTTAATTAACGCTTAATGTCTAACTTGATTTAGGGGAGGTTTATTGGTTGGTCAAGTTAATATGGTCTAGTGTTCAGAGCTGCAGAAGGACTGTCTCTTAATTTCATGATGACTCCTTTGACCTTGCTCAAGGCGGCTCGTATTACCCTGCTATGATAAAGGAAGAAAATAAATTTAACAAGAAATGTTGTGAGCCTTTAAGACAAATAAAGGGGATAATGTCAAGGCAAATGTCTTTTGCTACAGAGAGAGCAGTTTAAAAGTGGTTAATATGTCAGAGTATTGATTTCTGGGCTGCTTTTTACTCATCTGTGTTTTTACCCGCTGCATTTCTACACCCTTTGAGAGGGTGAGTGATGTCTTCTCCTTGTGCTGTAGTTAAGATATATAGGTGGAGTATGCATCAATACCAATCTGCATTGAGTCTCGCTATGCTGGGTCGATCGGTTGAAGCCAAATGGCTTTTCAGGGGCTGCACAGCTTAGTCCAGGAGCTGAGTCTCTCCCCCTTGGAGCTTGGGGCACTGACTTAGCTGCTGGAGGTGCCCAAGGTTGCTGTGTTCATCTTGCTTGTTGTTCCCTATATGCTGTGATTGCATTTCTCCATGTCATGGAAATGAATGCTTGTTGTGCTGTGTTCCTATACAATTTATTTGTTGATTACCCATCTCTTGGGGATAGATTTAGCCAGCCTTATCACCTCACCATATTAAGTAAATTGCTGCTAAACATATTGGGATTGTTTGAAAGCAAAGTGATGTACTATTCCTCAGAGGGAACGGGGTTTGGGAGAGTTGTGGGGAGCATATAACTATATGAGGCTTTTGCAGGAAACCTCAGCTCTGCTAAACTGGAGTTTAGATGTTTCCCTGTAGAGATTTCACTTGTCTGTTGGAAAAGTGGTTTTTCAGTGTTAACAAAAACAAACACCCAGAGGTCTGGATTTTAGTGGTTGGTATATCACGGTGTAATTCTTCTGCATTTCACTGGTTTTAAATTTGGCACTATTTTGTGCTGGAGGACATCAGGAGAGTGGCCCTGCAGTGAAACAGATCTTTCAGCATCTCTATTTTCTGGTTTTAGTCTGGAACAAGGGGAAGAGTCTGTACTTGGGATTAAAATTGCATTTCACTACTCCTGGCAGCGAGACTCTTTTCTTCATTTTTGATCTTTTCATAAAGCAGTGCCAAGGCTTTGTTTCATCTTCGGTGTTGTATCTGACCCCTTGGTAGAGCTCTGAAATGGCTCAGATCTGGATGAATCATTGCTCTTCACACCCAGAGCCCCTATGTATCTTCCTTCTTTATTGTTTATGCTCCCGATACCCCTAAGTCCATGCTCTTGGATTTCTACTGCATGAGCTATGGTCTGAAGAGCAAGTTCACTAATGACCTGGGAAGGAGGAGGAACTTGCAATGAAAGGGGACAATATCTCACTGGGCTTTCTTCTCCTCCCACTAACCATGACTGAAAAGGCAGGAATTGCTGCTGAATGTGCAAAGGGTGGGCCAAGTTGCTCTGCACAAGCGTGAAAAAAAGGGCATTAATCCCATTGGTTCCTTTTGCCAAAAGTGTGCACGTGCCACCCTTTATATTACCCTGTTTGTTTGGTGCTTTATTTATTTTTTTCCTGCCTGGGAATGAGGATTTGCCCAGCTGCCTGTCAGAGGCAGGCGATGGTGGTTCGAAGGGCTTGGCATCCTGCTGCTGCCAGGGTCTGGCTGTCTTCCCCCACAGTCCCGCTCACCCTGCAGCGGTGCCAAGCACCTCATCCATCTGCCAAGCTCCTTTTTCTGTCACCTAAGTTAGTTGCTTGCAGTTAAGAAGCCACAAGTATAATTTCCTGGAAGTACTTGGAGTATATGTGTATTAGGATATGGAAAGCATCATTACAGCAGTCTGCAAATATTACAGGCCTGACTGATCAAAGTTGTGATTTAGCTCTTTAAACCTCCAAGTATGATTAAGAGATCATGCTATGAACCAGTTCCAGGCAACTGAAAATAAATTTGAGACTGGATTTGAGCTCTCCCAGATGCTGAGGCGAAGCAAGTTTGGTTTTGGATTGTTCTTTCTGTTTACAGCCTTGGAAAACATGTTCAGGAGATAGAGCATCTGAAGTAGGAAGCTGTTTCCTTACTTGGAGAAGGAGATGCATCTCTGGTCAACACATTCACTGAATATTGCACAAGGAAATCTTCAGTTGCTTCCATGCATTAGCTGGAAAAGAATCCTTGAGGGAAATACGTTTTCATATATTATTGGTGCTCTGGGACTGGTTCACGGGAAGGTTACCTGATATTTATCTACCTTTTTACTCGGAGGGAATGCTAATTGCTTTTTTACTTGGGTTAAATGGATACTCAGTGATTCAGGTTCTCCCTGCAAATACAAATAGAGGGCTCAACCTTTCCATCAGGCTCCTCAGGAACATCCTGCACGGACTTGTGTTTGACCAAGCAAGTGGTGATAAAGCATTGGATCTCAGTCCTGCCTCCTAATTGTGGAGGCAGCAGCTTCCAAAGGCAGCAGTTTCTGTCTTTTTCCTCTCTTTACACCTGACCCTGGAGGTGGGAAGATCAATAGAGGAGGAATGAGAAATTTTTCTTGCTGTTATAGCTTAGCTTTATGGCCCTAGATAGCTTCATTTCTATTCTTTCTCATTCATCCTCTGATGGATTGTCTTGCTTTCAGTAACTTGAATCCCAGCTCAAAAGGCCTCAGGAGCACAATAAAACTGAAAAGAAAAGAAGGAAAAAGATATTCAGCAAGTGATTATGTACTTCATCCATCCATTGCTAGGTATCAGCAAGTGGCATGATGTGCGAGTGAGATGGACAGTCAGACCCCTGAGCTGTATGTGTGAAGAGAGGGTCGTGCCCAGGAACCAGCGTAGCCACTGGTCCTTCCCTGCAAGACTGGGATGGAAATACCGTGTCTTGTTACCTCTCTTAGAAGATTTGGCAAAGCTGGAAGGTATTTAGGCACCAGCAGCTGAACTAGTGATGGGACTTGGAGGCTGCGCTTGCAAAGCTTTGTTGAAGCAAGTCAGTCAGTGGAAGGCTGTTACCCAAATGCTCAGGAGCTTAGAGATTTAGGCACTGGACTTGACTAGTTGCTCAGACTGATGACTTTGAGAACTGAGTACCTAAGCCAGGCCATAGGGAAAAGGGGCCAAGTAGAGAAGTTCTGAAGGGCCTGGAAGTCCTGGTGACCTTGACATCTTTTGCACATAGCACAGATGGAAAAAACTCAAAACACAAAACGAAGAGTGCCTTGGCTGGAGATGAGCTGTAGACCAGCAGATCTGTTGCTTTTGCAGCTTGTGGTCTGCTATGACCAGCTTTCCCACCTCTGCTGTGCTTCCTGTTGAAGCAGGGTCCCTGGAGGCACCTGCGGAGCTGGAGGTGGCATCACCGCTTTGTCCCCTTTCCAGCAGCAGAAAGAGGCAATTTCCAGAATGGGGTTGGTGAGAGGAGACTGTGTGCAGGGAGCCTTGGATCTCCAACAGTTTGATCTGGGAGTGTGCACAGAAGTGACTCCAAACAAATCTCAGTTGTTCCCTGTGGCGAGCCAGGAGTGGTTTTTCTTATCTTCCACTTTGTCACTATACTGGAAACCTCACCTTAAAATTGAGTCATTTGCATTTTTAGTACTAGTAAAGACTGCCATAAGTACCTTGGTGTGTTTTATCTCTTTTTCTATGCTAAGTGGATTACTTCTGCCAGTATCATGTTTGTGTAGGACTTCAGAATTGAGGTTCACTGCTGGATTGTCTGCATGCAGTCAGAGAAAGGCTAGTCTCAAAAGCTAACATGTAAAATTGAGAGACGTAGAAGTGACTAAAGACATAGCACAGAGCTGGCGTTACAGACAGAACCAGATATGAGTGGACACTTTTTCCAGGAGTCTTCTTACCTTTTACCCATCAATTTTCTGTTGTCCTAGTTTGCAGTCAGCCAGAAGCAGAAGCCACTTCTCCATCCCCTTGTGTCTCCAGGGACATAGTCACTTTCCTGATGTCTCCAGGGGAGCGAAAGGACAGGGGCAGCTCTGGGGCTGCCCATCATTCAAGCACCACTTCTCCTTGTCCGTGCTGGTAGGTTTTTTATAACTGTCAGTGGCCCCTAATTAGAAGGCTGATGCCAAAGTAATAATAATAAAAGACTCTTTATTTAAAACAAACCCATGTGAATAATTATGTAAATATTTGCCTGGGCTAGCATTCGTTTGAGTCCTGGGAAAGCTTTTTGGATGGATATCTTGGATATTTCTGGTTAGCTTTTATTAGTAGCATATTTCAATTTACATGCTATCTTTGGTGTTGAATTCTCCTTCCTCTATAATAGAAGACCTGAAATGACATCTCAGCTATGAAGAGCAGCAGATAGTTCCAAGAACAGCCAATGTACAAATTGCATTATAACTGGTTTAATAGAAGGGAGGTGGTGTTATTCAGGCAGCTGTGACTCAGATTTTCTAAAATCAGTTCTTGTCCCTGTGTAATTCGGATACTGTTGCAAAACACCATAGTGGCAGCTGTGGTTTCAAGGTGGAGAAGCCATGATCTTATAGGAATATTGGTACATGATGAGGAAAAATGTGTTATCTCTTTTTAAATCGGCTTTTGGAACAGTAGGGGAGAGGTGGTTTCTGGTGGTGGCTTTGCTGCCCCTGGGAGGGTTTGTCTCCCATCACAGGTAGGATGATGCAGGATGGAGGGAGCTGGTAATTAGCTCCTCTTTGGCTCCTGATATGTTTGTAATGGAGATGCTGCTCTGAGTATATGAGGGGTTTAATGGATCTGCTTTCTCCCCTAATGACCGGAGGGTCAGAGATCAAAGAGGTGGGTCAAGGCTGAACAGGACTTTCTCTATGTTACCCTAATGGTACTTGATGCGCTTGGTTGATGGTGATAAACCCCCTTCCAGCCTCGGGGGCAGAATCCTCTGCTTTTAATGCAGAATCTCACCAAGTGACAGTTCTTATTTGGGGCAGTAAGGAAATGCACCATGTACTCGTGTTTTATTTATGATGGGACTGGAAATTGGGAATGTGAACTGGAGTGTTGTGTGTGGATAAAACTCTTCCTTATTTTTGGACATTGCCACATTATATATGAAATTCAGCTTGTCCATAAAATCTCCCTCAATTGGCATAAAGTAAAATGTTCATTCCCTAGTGGTGTTAACAGAGAAATCCATTTAAACACCTGCTTGGGATTAGATCTGTTGAATAAATAGGGAATAGAATTAAGAAAATCATTAGGAACTGGTTTATGTAGGGAGAGAGAAATTCACCTCTTACTTGCAGGCTTCCCTTGAGGGCATCACAGCTCTTCAGTGGGTTTGTGGTGTTTGTGAGCTGATGAAACTAATGTCTTGAGGGTGGTTAATTGTCCTGCATCTTCCTCCTGCTGCTCTTGCCTTCAGGCAGCACCTGCCTTGTGATGTGGGCTAGATCGACTCTGAGGAACTAATACTCCAGAGAAAACTTTGGAAAGCAAGCTTCAAAACCACTTTGCATTAAGCTGAGCAGATATTAATTCGAAATTTGCCTTCCTGCTACATTTTTTTTGAAGAAAAAAGATATCGGTAAAGGAAAAGCTATGAGTGCGTTGATTTAAAAGTCTGAGTTGAAGAATTTGGTTTTCATTTCTTTTTCTGTGTCAAAATATTCAAGTATCTAGGAGTGCTGGAAGTAATTCAGTCTTGAGCTTTCTTTAGAACCATCCAGTGAAATAAAATAAAAATTACTTATGCTTGGTGCCATTATTTTCCTGGAAAACTAAAACCCCACAGTGCATGAAAATGAGTTTCCTAAATGCCTGGATCCTGGAAGCATCCCAGCTGGGCTACCTGTACCCCAGGATGTGGGGTAGTGCCCTGCAGGAAACCCTGCTGTGGTTTTATTCCCTTTTTAGCAGCTGATGTGATGTGCCAACCACGCGATGCTGATTGCCAGCCTGACTGTAGCTGCAATGTTTATTGTAGAGATGATTGCAATTATGCAGGTGCTTGTGTTAATGCGTTTAATTAAGCTGGTGGTTGGACATTCCATTTGCATTATGACAACAGAAAAGAAAGGCCTGGGTAAGGCTACAGGAAGGCTGGGGAGAGGCTGTTATTCCAGATAGGCTAATGTTCTCCTAAAGCTTGTCCATTTTGGCTGCTCTTCCCAGACTGTGTTGGTCTAGCTGAGAGAAGATGCTGTCTGTCTCTCTGTGCTTCATTCCTTGTGTCCTTCCATCACAGAAGCTCCAGCTATGGTTGCTGGACGGCTTAATCTAATGGTGCTTCTTCAGCATATCCCATTTTCCCTCAGTACTGCTGGAAGGTGCTGAGAGGGTGCACAATACTTTGCACTACAGGGATGAGGGTGGTCTCATTTCCCTTGGCGTAGGATTCAAGGTAGAAAGTAGCCCAATCAGCCTTTATTTTTTTCTTTCCTAATCCTGAAGTGTTGGAGAAATGTGGTATCGGGCATCCTGTATGAATGTAGGCTGCTTATATGCATCCTGGTGTGTTCAGCTGTGTTTCTAGCCACTAGTATGGGAGGAGGAGAAAAAGCCCTGACCATCACTCATTCTGTGCCCGCACTGTCCTGATGTACATGTAGGCTTGTAAGCATCCAGCAGAGATGGGTTGAGGCTTCCTGGGTGTAGAGCATGACTGTGTGTCTGTATATAATGGCTCTAGCCTGCCTGATGCAAATCCTGTCTGATATCTGTGGGTGCTCACTGATGTCTCTGGGATGCAGTGAGATGATCACTCATATAAACGACCCAGAGGGGCTGCAAAGTATTGCTTTTGCAGGAAAACCAAAGTTCAGCTGTTGGAATTTTGTTTCTTTTCCTAGCAGGGTTTTGTTTGGGAGGTTTTGAGAGTGCTGTCATGCAGAGGAGGCTACTGCCTTGATCCCTGTCTCCTGGGTTTTATCAAAGAGTGATGCCCTTGTTCTGGATTCAATGCTGAATAGCTTCGGGTACCAAAAGAAGGAGAAAAAATGCCCTCTGTGATGTGCTGCAGCATCCAGGAGTAGCAGGCAAGAGCAGGGGGGGCCCTGGCAGTGCAATGCGTGCTCTGCCAAAATGACTGTTATGTCAGGTCTTCATGTATTATTTCCCCCTGTCTGGGAGATGAGCATGCCAGCTTCTTTTTTTTCCTTGCAGGAATAATTATTCTGCACCCTATTAAAACTGGTTGCAAAACTTCTGTTGTCTTTAATGTGCTGCAAGATCAGGCCCTAATTAAATGTTGTAAAGAGCATTAAGTGGTTGATCATTACAAAGTACTTGAAAAATGCAAATGTTGTCCAAGTGCCAGATTGTCTGGAACCACATAGCGCTTCTCAGAGCAAAGACAAAGGGTTGAACTTTCCTCTTACCCCTTCAAATGCACCTGATTGAGAGAGTGAGGAGCTGGTGTTGGCTGCAACTGGTTTAGGTGTGAGATACTGAAAACTAGTTGTAGAATCATTAAGGCTGGAAAAGACCTCTAAGCTCATCCAGTCCAACCATCAGCCCAACACCACCATACCCACTAAACTATGTCCTTAAGTGCCACATCTACACATTTTTTGAATCCCTGTGGGGATGGAGACTCCAACGAAATCTATGGTTTGGTTGGGTTGCCTTGACAGGATGGAACAGAATATGATTTGGAGACCCCCAAGTGATGTTGTCACGTCCACGGTTCTTGAAGCTCTTGCTAGTACAGCTCCACGTGCTGCCCTGGGGCTGAGCAAACAAGGGCCCTAGCAAGGATTTAAATTGGAGGTTTTGAGTAAAAGAACCAGAGACTTTGGGCAGAAGGGAAGGAGAGGAGAGTGCCTGCTCATTCGTACATAACATGCATCCCTTTATGGCTGGCTTTCAGAAACTGCTCCTAAAATTGAGCTCTGTTTAAGACCTCTAGGGTAATCATTCAGAAGATGGAGTTACGCTCCGTCACCGTTTCCTTTTGCAGATCTGCTGAGCGTGTGAGTTTGAAGTTTTAATAACTGAAAAGTTTTAGACTCTGTTTGCCCTCAGTTGTTGTTTAAAGGGCAAGACTCCTGCCAGTAATCAAACTTCTGCTGGAAAACTTCCCAAAATGTCACAGTGACCTAGAAATACTTGATCCAGCTAGTGGGGTTTGGGAAGCTCCCCCTGGATCCTGAGTAGCTGGGATGGGAGCAGTGTGGGGCTGTGGGCAGGGTGGTATGTGAGGCATCCCTGCTGCAGCCTGGGTGTGTGAGCTGAGGCAATGACAGTGACTGTGAAGCTGGTGATTCACTTAATTCTTTTGACCCTGCTGTCAGCATGGGCCCGTAAAAGCTTCTCGGACACTGAACAGTCGCGCTGAGCACTGGCGTAGGCTGGGGGTTTGGCAGGGCTTGACTTGGGCTCTGCCTTAAAAGGCTTTGTGCTTTTCTCTGGAGCCGATGCAGTGGTTTGTTTCAGTGGAGAGGGGGGTAGAAGTTGAGCTGTATCCCCCTTCTTGGGAACAACTGGTGAAACCCCTTCCAGATCCCGTGGATCCTTGTAGGGATGCTTCGTGAGCAGGGAAAGGGCTGCTATGGATTGGCTTTGCACCCTTAAACTTGCCCTTTTGGGGACCCCACTCTTTTTTCTGTGGTCTGGGTTTTATTCGTGAGGTTTTTTCCCCCATGATTTGCAGAATGGGGGTCAGCAGCTCCTTGAAAGGGGCGGTGGGTGCTCTCCTCCATGTGCCCCTGGCATGCACCAGCGGGCTGCCCCTCACTTCCTAGTGACAGATGCATCACTTTGCTGCTGTCTGGCTTGGGGACGGATGTGCCCTGGCTCCTACGCTGGCACGGGGCAGGAATTGCCTAGCCAGAGCTGCTCTGGTGTCAGAAGAAAGCCTGTCCTCCTCCCTGACCCTTCAGCACCCTTTTTTTCTCTACTGAGCAATCCCCATGTGTGTGGAGCCAGCCCTATACTCCAGTATTTTTCCTTCCCTTACCAAGGAAGAACCTGAAATCCTTGGCTCCTAAAAATGAATGGGATATCTGCTCTGGGGGCTGGGATTTTTCCCAAAGTCCAAAACACTTGCCTGTTTTCTGTGTCTTGTGTCTTTAAGTTTTGCATGACATTTGCAGCAGGGATTTTTTGAGCGTGGTTTAATTGCATTCTGCGAAGGAAAAGCTTGCTGTTTGCTGCTAACACCACTGCTTTGTTAGAAACCCAAATGATTGATTATTTTTTCACACACACAAAAAATTTACGCTCAATGGAACAAGGATTATTTGATGCTTTGAGTTTAATGTAGTCTCGCAGAGCTGCTCTAGTATCAGTTCTGGGTTTCGTTCTTTCCCTTTTGGGATTGTGCATACGATCTTTTGAATCTGACTCTGCATAATGGTTTCCTTTGTTCACAGTTAGGACTATTTGGGCTTTTAAAAAAACCTCATAAGGGGATGACATGAGTCATTGGTGAAATATTCGCCTATCTAGAGCAGTGTGAAGTGACCCAGCTCTGCTGCGGCTCTGGGAAGGAGCTGATGTGCACCAGATGAGTATCTGACCCCTTTTGTAGCTGCGCTTTTTTTGCTGTACTGTGCCCCTTCCTGGGGACCGAATTTCTCTATCTTCAATTCTGTTCAGATTCTTCAATTCCCCTTCTTGAAATGCCTTAGCCTTTTGTCCGAATAAATAATTTTGGGATGGTGAAGGGTTTAAGAGGCTGCATGATGCCCATCCAAAGGATGTTTGAGCAGTGGCAACTGGAGTTTTATATTCTTAATTTTTGCCTATATTTTATTTTAGCCTCTACCATTTTCATTTAGTTGGCTATCCAAGGGCTGCAGCTAGGAAGTCAACAATGGTGAAGAGTGTTTAGATAAGGAATAGAAATTGTTGGATTCCCACAAGCATGACCTGAAGACATCAGGCTCCATAAAAATACATCACTGAGTGAAGCAGCTTTTATTTTGGGTCTGTGTTTGTCTGTCTCATATGGATCTTGGCACAGGAGTGTATTTAATACCTAATATAAGCCAAGATATCCACTTCAACCTCTGTGCAGCTGGCTGGGCTGTGAGAAACCCTGGATGCAATGAAACGGGCATCCTTCTCCCTGCACATTTTGCTGTCTTGCTGGTTGGAGTTTGTCCCTCCATAGGAAATAATGGAGTGTTTATTTGGTACTAAGAGTCTTGGGAAAATATTTAAAGAAGCAAAAGCTGGTAAAGGCAGAAGGGAAAGGGTCTGTGTGCTTGGCTTGTCTTCCCTTGGTGTTTTTTCTGCAAGGCAGTAAATACCCAGCACAGTGCCCTGCCAGGAGCTCTGTCAGTGTGGAGGCTCAGCTCCCTTCTGGAGGGACTCTGACCTTGGCTTGGTTTCCTGGGTTGGGATTAAAGTCTGGTGCTGGGTCACAGCTGGCTCTTCATGACCCCAGTTGCTGTAGTGTGAGTGCACCCAGCTCTGACCTCTCGCAGCTCAGAGGCTTTGGGGGCTTCTGCTGGAAATCACCTTTTCCTTAAAAATTATGTGGTAGCATCTCCTCTGTCTCCTGCTGGGAATGGGGTTTTGCTGTGTGTTCAGGCAGCCCTGCAGAATCTTCCTTTCCTGTTTGAGAATGTAATACAGTGAGACAGGGTGGTGCTGTGCCCAGCATTGTTTGTGTAGAATATATTGATGTTAATAGGGAAAATGTAGTGATAACTTCATACTTGTCACCCAAGTACCTGAAAGTGCATTATGAAATCATCTCTTTTACCTCACAGCGCAGATACTGGTGGTTTTCAGGCTTAAAGATCATAGAATCACCAGGTTGGAAAAGACCCACTGAATCATCGAGTCCAACCATTCCTATCAAACATGACAAATAGCTCATGAAAATGATATTTTCCACCTTTCTGTGGGACTTGAGGTACTCTTCAAGGAGATGTTACTCTTGAAATAATCAGTATTCTCTTTATTTACTGTCATTATTTGCTGTGGGATAAGATGGCAAGTTTGTTTTATATTGCTTGTTCACATAGGCAGGCTTTGCTTTGCAGTAAACCTGCCTCGCGGCTCATTTAACGCTTGGATATAGATCTCCAGGCTGGTGGGTGGTGTATTGAATGATGAGAAAGTTGCAGAGGGCACCTGGAATGAGCTGGGAACATAAATGCTTATTCATTCTTCGCCTTGTGACCTCAAATCTTTGGCAATAATTGCATGCAAGCTACAGGATGACTAAGGACTGTGTCATTAAGTCTTGAAGGTCTTTGGATGCCCTTTAGCTGCTATGAAACCACGTATGGAAGAATGGTTCTCCGCTCTTAGAAGAGGTTGGAAAAGACCCACTGGATCATTGAGTCCAACCATTCCTATCAAACACTAACCCATGTCCCTCAGCACCTCATCCACCCGTCCCTTAAACCCCTCCAGGGAAGGTGACTCAGCTCCCTCCCTGGGCAGCCTGTTCCAGTGCCCAATGACCCTTTCTGTGAAAAAGGATGCACCAGAGCCTTTAGGGTTTGGGCTGGGTTTTCCAGTTGCACTGCTTCTGTAGTGCTGAGAACATTTTTGCCTCTTCCAGTCCCGTGCCACGTACCCAGCTGTGGGGCACCTGGCACTGCAGATTGGTGGGTGGCTTGGTGAGTTGGGATTGCTGTTGGGTCTTCGTTATCCTTGCGTTAAACATGGGCTGTTTGAAGTTTGCAGTTGAGGAAAAGCAATGTTGTGGTACTGCCAGCTTGTTGGGATTTGTATGAGGAGTTTTGTGATACCGAGTGGGGTTTTGTTGCTTTCTTTTTCTAAAAGTCTCCGCTATGTGATTGCTTCATTTAAAAAAGAAAAGTATTCCCAAATTACAGCTAGAAAAGCTTGAAGATCACTCTTCGAAACTGTAAGGCAGCTTTCAGAACAGATTTAATAGAATTTCTTGTGCATGATTAGACTTTTAACAGATTTATAACATTTGCACGTATAGAGTTGGGAAAAGACATATATCTAAGCTTTATAATTTACTGGAAACTAGATTGTGTTCTTTTTGAATGCTTGGTTTTGCCAAGTGCATGTTGGCACTGCTCAGTTCACCGTGATGGGCAGGGTTGGAGGATGTGAGGTGGCCAGGGAGAGCAGCCGCCTCCAAATGCCACGACGTAAAGCAGGGAGGCCACGGAGAACGGCTGTCACCAGCCCTGCAAGGCGACAATAGCTGCAGCCTTCAACTTGGTGGCAAGTTTAAATATTGCGGATTTCCTTGGGGATAAGGATTTAATTAAAGACCTTGAAAAATGACAGGAGAGAGAATTGTTTCGAGGTTTGTTATTTGTAACTTGGTAATTTTTCAGACACTGGAAAAGCAGATACCCACAAGTAACATATAAGCGACTTATGTATCATGACGCTTGGTAAAGTGCTTTGGGGCCTATTCAAGAGCTTTGCTTCAGGTGTTAAAAATAATTATTACAGGCATAAATATGGCTTAGATTAATGACTTCTGGCTAATGCTGCATGTGCTGGGGTTTTCAGCACAGTCTGCAGAACCTGCAGCTCTATCTTGCACTGAATTTTAATAGCACCAATTCTATTGGGGTTGGGTTGTTTCTTTTTTTTGGAGGGGCAATCATGTTTTTTTTTTCTGCTGATCTATCCTGCTTTTGAGAGCATTAAGCTCTTAAATGAATGTAGCCCTTATATGGATAGAGTCATCATCCCTGGAGGTGTTGAGAAAACGTGTAAATATGGCACTTCAGGATGCGGTTTAATCAGCATGTTGGTGTTGTGTTCATGGTTGGACTTGATCTTGGAGGTCTTTTCCAACCTTAATGATTCTATGATTCATCTGGTAGATGGTGGATGGGAAGTCTTTAACTGACCTTCACTGCAGTTGCTAAACATGAGTCCGTTATCCCCTTTTCTGCTTTGTGACAGGCAAGGGTAATGGCATTTAAAAAAATCCTTTCTTATTATTGCACATGTCCTGAAGGATCAACAGGGCTTAGGACTGCTTTCACTCTTAAAATTTAATTTAAGGAACAGTCAGGGAAAGGAAAAGTGAGGACGAACAACCCAATCATGTTGGGATTGGGGTTTGCTCACAGACAGGGATGTTCAGTGTGCTCTGATATTCCCCTCTAGCTGTTAATGATGCTCTGGGTTCCTTTTGACTTACTTGGGGGTGTTTTTGCTTCTGCATCCCTCAGCTGAGCCTGCATAGGTGGTTTGGCCCTTGTCAAGGGTGGCAGAGCACAGCCACGCTGACCTTGTTTCGGCTGGAGCCTGTGCCCAGCCTGAAGCCAGGGAGCTTATTTCCATGAATGCAGCTTGAGCTGCTTTAATGTTGATGTTGTAAGAAAGACAGAGGGACTATGGGATGCTGCCGAATGGGAACAGAGTTATAAACTTAATACTGGCTTCTTCTGATCCAAGTTTAAACAGGTAATTAAATAATTAGGAATCAGATTAACCCAGAAGGATTGGGTTTGTGTTTAAAGCCTTGGTCAGACTCAGAGGAAGTAGGGATTTAATTCCTCCTTTTGCCACTGTTGGTTCATCAGTGAGTCATTCATCTCTGCTCTGTTAAAATGGGAAGTAATTCTCCTTTTTGGTATTTTTCAAAGGGATTAATGCTGCTGGATACAGACTTCTGGGACAGCCTTTGATCTGATTTTGGTCTCATTCTGGCTATTTGGGATTTGCCTCTTTGTGTACCAGCTGTATTGCCACTTTCTCCGGCACAGCAGGGATGGAGCTGCTGGTCTCTTTTGGGGAGCCCTGTGCATCTCAAGTGAAAGGATGATCCTGTGCGTGGTGCTGCATAGTAATGCTATTCATAAAAAAGCAAGTCAAAGAAAGTAACAGCAAATTCATTTGTTGGTTGAAGGCCAAACCCAGTGCAAGGAATACTCTGTAGGGGCTGATTTTGGTCAGTCTGGTCTCTGTCCTTCTGTGCCTGATGCTGTTATAGCTCCTAACAGGAGACTAGGTTGAGCTGAAAAGTCAAGGGGAAATAAAGAAACTGATTGGCTGGGCAGGAATAAGAGCTGCTCCTGTGTGAATCTCATCTTTCTGGGAAGAGCTGGAGACTTTGATGTTGCGCAAGTCCTACTTAAATCAGTGCTTTTGGTGATGGAGAGGAACATGAGTGGTCTGTAGGGCTTCAGCTGGCTTCTCATCTCCTTTTTGATTTCCAGGAGCAAGGAGAGGTGAGACAGTCATGCACATCTGTAACAGAGGTTAATTCCAGTCCTGCTGTGGGTACCTGTGTGGATTGCAGGTTGTACGATACGCAGGCTGTAATTCTACTTGAATATCTCACTTTGAACTAATCCATCATAGTTATGGAGGATCTTCCCTCAAAACGAAGATGAATTGCATGTTGTATTTGGAGGCGCACAGCAGCACAGGGAGGCAGACAGATGCTTGAATCATCCTTTATAAATGAAAAGTGCTGCACCAGAGCACCGATGAGGGTAGGGGTTGCTGAGAAGGCTCCGAGCCTGCTGCCTGCTCGTGGCTGTTTGCTTTTGGAGGAGGTCCAGCTCTCTCGAATGCCCATCACCTTGATATAACTGCTGCAGGGGCTTTTGGAAAGCAGTTGCTGTATGGCTTGGAAGGGGTGACATTCTGCTAATGTATAAAGCTGGTGAAATCTTCTGTTTTCATGTCTCCCTTCCTTCCTGTCAGTACACTGCACAGCATCACCTATAAGATCATGGTTGTGAGCAGCATTTAACTCGTCCAGCACCATGTGCATCTTTCCTAAGAGATGATCACGACTGGCTCTGGTGTCAGGTGGGGCTCCCTTGCCAAAGGAGCTGATGTGCATAAGTCCTTGTCATAATAGCAGCAGAGCTTTTGGATGATGGATTCTTTTGCAGACGTTTCTGTTCTTGCAAACACCTCGGCCCCTCCGTGGCTGCTCTCTGTGGGATGGCTTGTGTGCAGCGCAGTGAGAGAGGCTCCAGTCCCTCCACAAGCAGGACTGGGCTGATGTCAGGAGTCTGGAATTCATATCCCCTCCCCCTTGCCTTTGCCTTTTTCCCCCTCTCTCCTCCCTAAATGAATGTTGGAAGCAGTGTAGGAGCTGGCTGACTTGAATCTCTTGGAGCACAGGGAGGTAACTGGAAGCAGAGCTGGAGTTTTATTGTCACTTTGGTTGTTTGGGCTGTATGTGTGCAGATATTTCTGCGTGAAATAAAACACAGTTAAAGGCAGGGGGATGATCCAAGTGGCAAGGACAGCTTAGACAAATGCGTGTCATCCTTCTACTGTCTAATAGGTTTAAGAGACATGAGGAACCATTACAGCTGTACACTACTTGGTACAGATTGTCTGAGCCCTGTATTATCTGCTGTGTTGACTTGGATTTGCCATGTATTTGGAATCTCTTGTTGAGGTCCCAGCTTCTCAGGATTATGGAAACTTTTAAGAACTGTCTGACAATGTACACGAATTTTCCATGCAAGCATTAGGCTGATCATCTTGGTAAAAATCACTTTATACTGTAAAAGATCTGTCCATGCTGTTTCTTTCCATGTGTGGGATGTTCATTGTGTCAGCGCTGATGTGCACGCTGTAGCCCTTCCCCAAGGATGCAGCCAGTTGCATATTATAGAATCCTAGAATGGTTTGAGTTGGAAAAGACCTTAAAGCCCATCCAGTTCCAAGTTCCAAGGGTGAGGAGAGTGGCCACTTCTCAGCCTTTTGGCTAAGATCAAGTGTAGTGTAGTCTTTAGAACTTCAATTATCTTGAGGAGAACCAGTCCCAACTTTGTTGCTGTGGGGAGTGCTGGGTGTGAGACAAGCGTCCTTTATCAACTGTTTTAATGTCTGCAGCAGTGAGAGTCTCAGTAAAAACATGAACCTAATGGGATGTCATTGAGGAACAGAGCCTTTTGCTCCGTGTCACTAGTCCAAATGCCCAGAAGAAGGGGGGACAGGGCTGATGGACGGGGTGCGGTGGTGGTTATGCTGTGTCCTGCTGCAGCCTGCTCCTGCTCAGGATGGAGGTGCCATCTCCATAGTCTGCCTTAAATTCCTGGCTGAAGGAGTTGGATGTGGGATGAGGCCACAGAAACCAGAAACGCTTTTTCCCAAGGTGCTGATAAGATAGTATATTCTCCCTTCTGCCCTCATGCAGACAGCTGATCAACAATGAATTAGTGTCTCTGACCAGCAGTACTGTGTCCTGGCATTGAAGCTGGTAGTTGCAGATGTATTGAAAACGTGTTTATTCTGTTTTTAAAATTGTGATGAATGATTTGTGTGATGTAGGCTAATAATGACTTGGATCTGAGCAAACGCCAGTCTTATTGCCTGCTAATTCTCTTTTTCTTCTTTTCTTTTTACAGCTGAACCTGCAGACCTCTTGAAGGTGTTAGATTTTCATAATTTACCTGATGGTATCACAAAAACAACAGGGTTTTGCACAAGCAGAAGATCTTCAAAAGAAGCAGATGTTGCTTATAGAGTAACAAAAGATGCTCAGCTTAGTGCACCAACAAAGCAGCTGTATCCTGGTGAGTCTGCAGCTTTTTCTTTGTCATATGGAAATAACTGATCCCATTCTCAGATTCTGCAGGCACGTATAGGGTACTGTATAATTCCTTCACTTTCCAAGTGTGCTTGCATGCTCCCTTGGCAGGGAGTGATTCTGCTGTTCCAGAGAGCTGCAGTAAGCTGTTCTTTTATCATTGCACTTGCACATGGGTTTCGCTGCAGATGATGTGATCGATGCTCACATCTGTTCCTTCCCTGTATCAGAAAGCTTCTACTGTCTCATTACCACACAGTGACATCCAGCTGGGGAGAGAGACTTGGAAGATGCAGAGGAACACAAACTGCATTTTCTTCTGTGTTTGTGGAGTGCCAAGCACAGTAGGGTTTTATTCTGTGGCTATGGTGTCTCTCATAACAAATAATCACTATATAAAAATAATAGACTGCCCCACAAGAACAGATGTCCCAAGAAAAGCTGTTTGAAGAAATTGGAGATTTGTTAGAGACAGCCACTAAGATGTGGGAGTTCACAAAGCCCCTGAAGGGCATGTGGGCTACTGACCATTTTACTTGCCCCTGAGGATGGTCTGGGGTTTTAATTTTTCAGACCATGGGACAATTGGTACGGCAGAGTAAAATGTGCTTGTAAAAAGACCGGACATGTTATGGACCCAAGCTACTTGCTACCTGAGAGCTTCAGTCTTGAACACAGTCACCATCAGAAGACTTCTTTCCAAAGCCTCTCCCAGCATCCTTGTTTTACCTGGGGGAGTGCAGGGGTCCTGGGAGTAAGCATGGTAGGACTTTCAAGGTTTGAGGAGAAAAGCGCCTTTGCTGGAGTAGAAAGATGCTCTATGTAACTCGTCTGCAAAGCAGTAGGTGACTTAAGCAAAGCAGACACACGTTCTCCTTTGGTGTTTGCGAGACAATTAACGATACAAAATGCATTAGCTAAATTAGAGGCAATGTGGCATGCCACTACCAATACTTTTTAATTAACATGCTGTATCTGTCAGACCCAGCCTGTCAATGGCCTTAAGTGAGGACTCCAAGGCTTCACTCTGCCTCTCTAGATATTTCCAAAGTCATTGAGTCTGCTCTGCTGCTTGGTAAGGAAATCAGAATGGAAGAAGAAAGTGAAGAACCCCTAGTGTTTTCCATCAGATCAACAGATGTTTTCTCAGTACATCCCCGTAACTAGATTTAACTTCTGCTCACACCACCAGATAAATGAGAGAGGAGGTAAAGATAACAAAGTAATTGCAGTGCAATGTGCCAGG
Source organism: Phaenicophaeus curvirostris (assembly GCF_032191515.1). Taxonomy (NCBI): domain Eukaryota; kingdom Metazoa; phylum Chordata; class Aves; order Cuculiformes; family Cuculidae; genus Phaenicophaeus; species Phaenicophaeus curvirostris. The sequence continues at coordinate 9,813,822 of NC_091411.1, forward strand.
GGAAATGTGGTTTTAGTGATTTCACGTTAACAGGCGGGTGGGCTGTAGCATAACTTTCCCTCTCTGCTATAGAAAACCTGTGGCAAACGTACACTCCACATAATATTTTGTGCTAATTAGAAGTTGTTGGTTCTCTGAGTTGGTAATTACGTAGGCTTTGCATTCTGCTTCCACAGCCAGCAAAGCAAGATGTGTATATGTATATATATCAAAGCTTGTCTGTTTTTCTCAAGCCCACAAGAGTGAGAAAATCTGCTGAGATGCTCTTTGTCCTCACTCCTTAAATAAGTTCTTCTTCCCAGCAAAACCGTGCTCTTCCAGCAGAGGCAAGAAAGGCAAAGTTTTCAGTGTCAGCCAGCAAAATGTCATTTGCATTCTCGTAGCAAACTCTGTATTTTCCACACTGCTTGTGGGTATCTGCATATAGATTTAAGAGCTCAAAAATCTCTGTTACAGCTTGAACAGTCATCTCTGAGGAAAACAAGCCATTCCCGAATAGGGGGTCTACTCAAATGATGACAAAGGCTGGAAGTTGGTGACACCGTTGAAGAGTTGTTTTCCTTTGAAAAGCGGTTCTGGAAATGACACCATTTCACACACCAGATCTGCTTTGTGTTTGTGTCAGGAACTGAATCAGCTCATTCTTTTTCCCCTTAAGCAGCTAAAGCTTTCCCGTCCCTCCTAGACGAGCAACAAGGCTCTTTATTTTAGGCTGTGTTTGGATGCACCTGCAGGATGAGGGTTAAGAAGATGTCCCAGCTCTCCCTATTTTGAAGACCATGAGGTTGCACAAGGGCCCTTACCTCCTGGTCATTGTGATCAGGAGAGAGGATGCTAGTTGGATTCCACTGGTTTGCATATTGGGGCATACACAGATGCTCAAGGGAAGCTGATGGCATCGGAGCATGGGGAGCTGCGTGGGGTGGAGCTGTCTGTGCCCACCCTGGACCTCCTCCCCTCTTTCCATGGCTCTATCTGCAGAATTGGGCTCTTAACCCTTTGCTCCCTTATAGGAGGTTGCATTTGGTGAATTTGAAAAGACTTGGCCAGGGGGTAAAAGAGCAACAGTGACACAAATTCAGCATCAATGCCGTGCTGTTAGGTGAAGAAATGGATGTGCAACATCTCCCAGCCTGAGCTCGTTTGAAGAAGTGAACGAACGCAAGGGCTTAATCCCCAACCTGTTGTTGGAGGGGAGTCTCCATCATCTTAAAGGGGATTTGGGTCAATTTCTGTGCTTCATATATTTTTTTATGATGTATTTATTAGTATTGCTATCTGTGTGGATGTATTTTCATACATCATTTAATAGCCTGGGTCATTTCTAGCTATGACAGTGAAGGCATTGTTATTTTGCCAGGACAGCAGAGCAGTAAGAGAGTAATGTCAGCTATAATTCATCCATTATGGTTATTTGGGTTGAGGAACTCACATCACCATGGAGACGTTTTAATAATAATGAAAAAAAAATTAAAAGCAGCTTTTTAATGAGTTGGCAGCTTGTCCAAGTTGAAAGGTACTGTATTGTGGATTCATAATGAAATTTTGGACATGAACTATTTTACATAAAAGGCCCAAAACTGTAGCCTGTAATTGGAACCAGGAAGGCGTATGGTCTTGATTCAGTGCTACAGGAGGATTTGTGTACAGCAGGAGGGAGATAAAGCTCAGAGCATCCTATGGGAGATGCAGTAATAGGATGCCTGCCTCTGCCAAATATCTGGGTCTGCGTCCTAGGGGGAAATCAAGCCATAATCATGGCATTTAATTAGTGAGTCTTCTGTTCAGAGTACTGTTTTATTCTTCTTTCCAAATGTTATTTAACTAAGGTGAGGGGTATTAACTTGGTGCCAACACAAAGTGTCTCTGTGGGTACCTTTGGTGTCCCACGTGGTGTCCTCTGCTTGCACAAGCTGTTTGTAGCGCTGCTTGTTTTAGCTGCAGCCCAACTTGGTCGTGCCTCCTTCCCTCCTCTGCTGCCTGGTGGTGCAGCCTTGTGCTAGGCAGCTAGATGCATTCTAAACGTTGGTTTGTTAATAAAAGTTAAAGCAGCTCCCAGGCAGAACAGGAGAGAATGAGCTCATGGCCTCTTTGTGTTTGACCTTGCTAGCTTGGTGGTTGGAGGAATTTCCCACTATGTTCCCAGTCAAAATCCCTTGTCCAGCCCTTGGATGCTATCTAAGAAAAGTCCTAAAAGGGCGAAGGCAATCTCTTTGAAGCTTGTGAGTGCAGAGCTTGACATTTTGTTGTAGTTTTATACGGTTCTGCAGTTTAAAAATGTTCCATTGTCTTGTTCTCTTCCCTGCGTGCCGCCGGCTGCCACACACGGAGATGTCCCAGCACACCCACTCCAGTGCCCGTGGCAGGGCTGCCCCACTTTGCTCTGCTCTGCCGTGGTTTAAGATTTCCCAAGCAGATACCCAGTGGTACAATGCAATCCTTGTGTTTTTGAAAGCCTGGACCTTAAAAGAAAGCCACCCTGCAAGTCTCGTGCTTCTGAAATGCAGCATCTGAGGAGGGTGTGCCCTGTAGGTACCCTCCGTTTCAATGATTATTTCCAATATGAATGTGATCATGAAACTCCTTTACAAATGCTTCTAGTGTTTAGAAGATGTGCTGTTTGGGATGCACATCCACGTTTTTCAGTTTGGGCTCATTTTTTGAGTCTGAATCGCAGAGGAAACCCAAGCAGAGGGGTTGTATCCTACACAGTGTGATTTGATGCCCATATTGACTTGAAATGTATTGATCTGGTGTTGCAAGGGGTTGACTCCTACCCTGCACAGAGCACTGACCATACCTGCTCCATACTTTAAGGGCTTTAATCCTCTAAACCTTGCAGAAATACAGACAGGAATCACCTGAAGGTCAGACAGGGTTGCTTTCCTGAGTGAAGGAAAAGATAGAAAATTTCTTTGATGCTTTTCAATATACAGCCAAATTAGCATCTCCTACTCATTGCTAGACTTATTTCTGTTTGCAGAGTTTTTTTTTACCTGCACCAATCCCGAAAGCCAAAGCCACAGAATGCTCTGTTCTCATCTGGAATAGGCAAATGATGCAACTTCCCTATTCTATTAAATAAAACCCTCCAGTATTGTAAGTGCCTAACTCACACGGGATGCTTAATTTCCTCTGTCACTCTGACATCTTAAGTTAATTTGGGGACCTCATGATATATGAAAAAGAAAGTTTTGGACTTGTCTTCTAAAAAGCTCTAGGGCATGCTAAGGTGCAAATAATATAGATTTATACCAACAGGTTTTTGAAAATCTTTGACTCCCCAGCGCTATGGTCTCATCCCAAAGCAGTAGATCCTACATGTGCAAGTTCAAATATGGAGTGGCTTTTGGCTCTGACAGATGGCAATGAGGGCTGGAAAAAGGCTTTCTGATCATAAACAAATGGTCCTCAGAGATGCTCGGTTCTGTGCTTGTTTGTAATGTGCTATTACAGTAGGTAACCCCCAAGGATACTGCTCTACACTGGTTTGCTGGTCTACTTTGGGTTGCAACCCATCCCAACCCTGTATTGCAGTAGGCTTTGAGTGAAAGCCAGATCTACATCTGGCCACTAAGATTCTGCCCAATATACATTTTTTTTAGGGTTGACGTGTACACAGCGGTTTCCCCATGGTTCATTAGTCAACAGGACTGTTCTGTAGGGATTAATTTTCAAGGGAACCTGACTAACCTCTTTGCTTTTCCACTCCAGCTTCCCCATTCCCAGAGGACTTCTCCATTCTAACCACTGTAAAAGCGAAGAAAGGAGGTCAGTCCTTCTTGATCTCAATTTACAATGAGCAAGGGATCCAGCAAATTGGTGTGGAGATGGGTAGATCTCCTGTATTCCTGTATGAAGACCATACAGGAAAGCCAGGCCCAGAAGACTATCCTCTCTTTAGAGGCATTAACCTAGCAGATGGCAAGTAAGTGAACCTTTGTGCACAAAGGAAAAATCAGTACATTGTTTATATCAATACCAGCATGCTGAACGTTGTTTAAACTAGGATTCATGTCTATATAAATGTATATACACACCTTTGACTGCTACCAAGTGCCTCATTCTTGAACTTTGCCCTTTGGTGAATAAATATTGTATATAAAAAAAGTGTGAATCGCATACCACTCAGTGCAAATTGCCTGATGCTTATGGGGACAGGAAGCACACTTGATTTTTGCTGCAAAGGGCCTTAAGGAACCAGTTTATCTTGCAAAATCCACACTGAGTTCTTTTATAAGATGTGAGGAGGGTGGGAAGGGGATGCAGCCAGGGAGTTATTGGCATGGTTCTTCCTCTACCTTGTATTGAAACCAGAACTGCTACTCTCCTACCTGTTGGGAGGGATGAGAAATGAATAGTATCATCTTCTAATACAGCTCTTCTATTTCAAATAAAACCTTTTGAGGTCAGCCCAAGGATGATTTTCATGTGTTTACAGATGATGGTTGGCATGTAGATTTGCAGAACACCAGTTTATGAAAACTTCATTGCTATACAATTGGTAGCTTGGTCTTGAAAGCCCAAGGCTCTGTTTAACACGTTTGTGGACTGTGTTCTTCTAGGTGGCACAGGATAGCTATCAGCGTGCAGAAAAAGAATGTCACCTTGATTTTGGACTGTAAAAAGAAGATAACAAAGTTTTTGGACCGAAGTGACCATCCCATCATTGATGTGAATGGCATCATCGTATTTGGAACAAGGATATTGGATGAGGAAGTGTTTGAGGTAAGTCATGACAATGAACAGTTCTGGAGATGTTCCACAGAGGTGATGAGCTGGGTTCTGGTTGGTGAAGTATTTACAGCTTGTTTTTGAAACTTCATAAGATTTTTGCAAAATAGAACACTGTACGTAATTTATTTTTTGTTTAAAGTTTTTATTTCAACTAGGTAAATATTTTCTGTAGTAAATGATATAGTAGATGAAAACAGTGGGCCAAATGACCTGTTGGAGTGAGTTCCTCTGGTTTTATGCCCTTGCTGGTGTTCTAGACCAGCCCCTGCACTGGGATTTTGTAGGTCTGCAGCTTTCATACTCTCAGCTCATTTAGCACAGGAGAGGCTCATGGGGTTTTCATTCAACCCTGTGTTGTGGTTTAGATAAAGTTGCAGAGGCACTAAATGAAGGCTGAGGAAAGCAGCTCATTTGCAAGTCAGAGTTCACTCTGGGGCTATAGGAATTTGCTTTTTTCCTATGTGTTGGCCATTGATCTTGGTTTCTTGCACCGTGACTTCAGCAGACGCTCCTCCACAGCTTGTTTGGCAGCCCTGTCACCTCCCACACAGCAGCTGCTTTTGAAAAGTAAACCAAGATCATGATGGGTGGAATATTCCCATGAGCTCCTCTGATTTAAGCAGAGATAGAGGATTATTTATAGACAAGGTACATATGGTAGAAGCTCTTCCCATGGTTCACCAGCTAGCTTAATGTATGCATTTCACTAGCGATCTCAACTTCTGTGGTCTGCTGCGCTTCTGAGGCTTTCATGTCTATGAGAATCTCGTCCCTGATCTTTCTTGCAAAGCTAGAATTGCTTCCCTGAAATCAGCACCAGTGCGATGGAGTGGAAACGAAGACCTATTTATCTCCTTTATCTCCCTAACTTTTATTACATTTATATGGAGGAAGAGCTGTGTCTCATGGGGATGGGGAACATCTCATGTTGGTGAACAATTAGAGCCATAGCGAAGGCAGCTCTCATCTCCATCACTTGGGAGGGAAGTTCCAGTCTGTTTAACATTATCAACATCTGGGAGCTGCTCTGCTGAAAACCAAGCAAGAATGCATGGACTGAATGGTGCTGCCAAAATCCCAGTTACGGATTTTAAGTTGAAACTCTAAATTGAATTAAATTAATAAGCATTCCCTGAGAATTTTAACAATTAAAATGGAAAGTAAAAGCACAATTTAATGGGTACTGGAGTGCCTTTTTTAAGTGTTGGAAGTTCTGCCTGCAATTTCAGCAGTTGCACTGGATGCTGTTTTAAGTGGAGTTGTACAAAGTAGTGATCTTTTCTGGGGAGCCTTTGGACCCTAGGATCTAGTAGGTTCACGTAAAGAACTTGGTATTGCATCCAAACTGAACAAGAAACCTGAACTTCAGGACTGATTGATTCATTTTGCAAAGTAACATGTTTTCCGTAGCTGCTCCTGAAGCTTGAGGTGTTCCCGTATGCTTACCTGGATTTTGGATGACTAGTTCACCTACCAGGGAAGGGAACATATGTTTATGGGTGGTAATGCTCTCCCAGCTCCACTGTTAGCCCTTCCCTGGGGTCTAGTCCCAGCTTCTTTGCTCTAAAGGGCTTATCTAGGGGCCAAGCAAAAAGGGCTTGTGAAACCTCCTCCACCCTAGGAGATGGGGTGACGCAAAGAGGCTGTTCCCCTCTGCTGGAGCCTGTTGTCTGCTCGAGGTACAAGATGCAGCTACAAGATCATTGCAGGCACTTAATGAGAAGTGGCAATCAGCAAGGTTTTCCCCCCTCTCTGTCTCATAACATGTACTGATGTTGTATAGCTTGTACATAAAAAACCCTCAAGTTCTGGTGCTTGTCCTTTTTTTTCTTTTATCATCCTCATCAGACAGGGTTTTCAGTGTATTTGCACGCACACTAATCAAGGTACCAGCAGCTTTAAACTGAATGTAGTTAATAGGTTTCATGAAGGCAGTGGCCTATAAACTAATTTCCTTCATATCTCAGCAACTTAATTTCCTTTGGTCACTCCTCCATTCTTCCTGCAATTTGTGAGCCTAAGCAGGGAAAAATGTGGCTCAGAACAATGGGAAATGGGTGTAAACTCTTCGAGTTAGGCATTCCTGGAAAGCTGATAATGCTAGACTGCAGAAGGATGAGCTGAAGCTGCTGCAGTCCTGCAGGCAACTGCTCTGCAAACCTCAGCTAAGAAGGTGCTACCCAGTGGTTTTATGTCCCCATGGAATTGCCTGGCTCTTACGTGTTTGTTGCCTTTGCTGGAAGTTAAAATACCCCAGTTAGCTGGGAGTGGGATGGATGGCAGCTTAGACTGTGTTTCAGCATCGATCAGCAGGAGCTCTAAGTAGTGGGAATTTATATTTTCCTAGTCAGGACTGAAATCAAATAAAATCCACGACAATTTTGTTTAAAAAGTTGGAATTATTTAAGCTTCAGGTCTAACTGGGGTCGCAAGCAAAGCGGCTCTGTCGTATTCATCAGTCAAGTGTCCAGATGGGGAATTCCTTGCTTGTACTTAGCCGCAGAAAAAGCGTGGCAGGAAAGGTTAGAGGAATTTCAAGCTATTTCTCTCCAGCACGACATTCTTCCAGTGGAAAAATGACTTCCTCTCATTAAAATTCAATTAGTTTGGAGGCTGTGTGGATGTCTCTGTGCGGCTGGGGTAGGTTTGAAAAGGGGCCAAGCCTGAAGCCTAGGTTGTACAAGTTAAGTTTTGTGCTGAGCTGTTGTTCGTAACAGAAGTTTACAAATGTCAGGACAGGCTCTCACACTGGGGTTGGGAAGTGGCAGCCGGCTTCAAGCTGTGACTGGGGATGCTGTTGTGAGACAGCAAAGGGCTTTTTTTCAGTGAGAGAGAAAAAGAGAAAAGAAAATAGCCCATGGTGCAGGATAAACATTCTCTGCTTGCAGGCTGTAGTAAGCAGCGTTCCTGTGGCTGCAGCAGCACTGCAAGGAAGTCAGAAGACATGTGAATGTATCTCACTTTTAGAGGGAGCAACTGTTTCTTTTTTTAAAACATGCGTTAGAATTATAAAATCATTAAGGTTGGAAAAGGTCATCGAGTCCAACCATCAAGAATCTAACTCCTCGGACAGCCTAATGGTTAGGCATAGGAGTAGAGAGGGGTGAAATTTGAGGAAGTCCCTTTCCCAGAAAGCAAAGCATCCTCTGCCCCAAACTCAGGGATGTTTTCCAAAACATCCTGGTGATGTGATGAACCTGCTTCTGCCTCCGCTCTGTAGTGGTGCACGGCAGGAGCTGCCTGTTCAGTGCTCCTGATCTACTGCAGGAGTCGCCTCTTTGTGCAGGATCTCCTCAGTTCTTGTGTGGATAACAAGAAGTTTGAGCCCATCACCGCTGGGAGCAGCGTGCTAGTCCCAAGGCTGGCCTGGCCTAAGTAGTCTGTGCTGCTGTAAGAGCTGAGAATAAGTTGAGTGCCTGTCAGACTAATGCTTTGCTTGCTTGAGGGTTTACTTGGCTGTTATATGCATGCTTCTGTGGCATGTTGGACTCAATGATCTGGTGGGTCTCTTCCAACCTGGTGATTCTATGATTCTATATTGTACCCATGGCTGGGGGCTACTTGGGTGCTTTGTGGACTTTAATCCCAGATTATCCTTGGAAGATGCTCATGCTAAGGAGTTTCTGCTCCATGTACAACTTCGTACTGGGTTCAGGAGATGGCACCTATCTTCCTGGGGCTTGCTCCTTCAATCAGGGCCAGCAGTCAGGCTCAAATATGATCTCTTTCCCACCACTACCCAAGGCTTGGTAAGGCTTTGATGTGTTTAGATAAAGCAGCGTGCATCTCACTTAATCCATTTGGCCACCGTGTCCCAGGACCATGCGGGTAGCGCTTTTCCAACCTGCTCTTTGCTGGGGTGGAAAAGCATTTGAGCTGGCTGTGGGCTAAAGAAGTTGTTCTGGTTTAGCAGATGTGAGTTGAAGCAAAGTTCAGGTCCTGGGTCAGCAAGGTCACTGGTACTGCGTTTCAGTCCCAGAAGTGGCTGTATTACAGCAGTGAACAAAGAAATCCCATAACCTGCAGCTGGAGCATCTTTATGCATGGAATATGTTCCATGATAGGTAAGTGTTACTGTTTATGGGCTGGATTAGGTGAATTTAACCCCTTTGCAATGGTGTTTTAAAGCATCTCGCATATTCCCATCGAAGTCTGGTTTCTGCAGTAGCGTGTGCCCCAGCTCTGTTTATCACTCAATGTTCTCTACAGACCAGCACTTCACAGCGATGGACTGACGAACGAAATGAAACTTGTTCCAGACTGCCAGATTTCCAAATATGTGATATCTTCCATATTTCTGGTGAAAATCCACATTTGTCTTTTGATCTGTCAGGAGGAGACTGTTGTGTGAGGCTGCTGTGCCGACAGAAGGACTGTACCTCACTGGCCGAGCTAGGGTTGATATTTGAATTTTTGTGTGGATATTAATAAAAAAAAGTATGTTTTGGTAAAACTGGTGAAGATGCTGTAGGAAAAACTGAGTATTTTTGATGTAAATTGGTTTTGTTTCACCTCTTTAAAATTTTCTGGGGTTGTCCCACAAGCTGACTGGGGTTTCGACCCTCTAGAAATAACATTTTAGAGCAGAGTCTGCTGTTGGTGTAGTTTTCCCATAAGCAGAAGACCTCAGCGCATGTGTATATTGCTTTTTAGGGTTTGTTTGCTCCTCTGGAGACGAGAGGAGATGATTTTGTTGAGCCGAGTAGCATAATTGTGTCTCATTAATCTAGTTGGTAGTATAAAACCAAGTGGTTTCCTCTGATCCTGCCAAACAAGGTGCAAAGTGAGAGGGTCTTGGACACCTGCGGATGCTGTTCTGCCAAGGCAGTGAAACTTTGAGGGGCTGACGAAGTATTTGCTATTAGCTTATGCCAAAGCTTGTCCTGGGGTGAGATACAGTGCGCTGCTGGGTTTTGGATGATGCTGAAAGGACGGTGCTTTTTCTTCTCTCCTCTCCTTTGTGTTTACAAAGACCACAAGTGAAATCAAGACATCAGAAATGGAGGGGAAAGCAATTTGTGCTGGGGCGAGCCAGAAAGCTTGGGCAAGATGCCAGAGGTGCTCTTAGGGCTGTTGAATGCTTCAAGGCGCAACAAGACAAAGCAGAATAGATGCTTCAGTGCTCTTAGCTGAGACATTGGGGCCGTTCAGGTGCTGTGTTGCTCTTGGGTTGAAATGCCAACTCTCCTTTCATCTTCTGCCTTGTTTACACTGAAAAAAACAATTATCGCTGTGGTTGATAATCCCAGATTTCATTTCACTATCGTCAGGGGTTTTTTTTTCCCCCCTCCCTTCCCATGCTCTTGGCTGTAGCACTTCCAGCTCTGGAAAGTACTCTTATTTTTAAAGTTGCTGTGCGTTATTTTTCTCAGACACCTCTACAGTTATAAGACCGAATCGATAGCTTTTGCTTTAGTGAAAGGTACGGAAATTAAAATAGGGCTCTTATACGTGTAGGTGCATCTAATGGTTGAGGATGGAGAGATTTAGGGGTCTTCTTTTGCATGCAGGTCTGTTAACATGTCAAATAGCCTTTATCTGCTGCTGCAGGAGACTAGCTGTGCTACTAATACAATGGGCTTTGGGGAAGCTAGATTGGTGCTAACTGCAATATTGGCAGTTTTCTCAACTCGTGGGTGCAGATGTACCATGGGAGCCTCAGCTCTGAATCCCTGTGTGGTTGCATCTAGACCCAAGCTTGCCTCAGCACTGTTCTTGCTGTTGCTGTTTGCAGGAGGCTCTTGTGCAAAAGCAAACAGCCTGGTGGGAAAGTACCGAGCATGTGGAGCGCTTGTTTATTTGTTTACAGGAGAGGCAACAAGGTCCCTAATATTCTCAAACCAGGAGCATCCTAACAGCTTCACTGAGCTCAATGAGGCTTCTCATGTGGGCAGCGTTGAACCCATCGTGTTCTTAGCCCAGAGGGTCAGGAAGGAACTGGGCAGAGCTCATGCTTAATTTTTTGTTAACCTTCAAAAAGCTCTTTTAAAACTAATTTGGGTTCCATGCTAACCTGAGTGCCTCTGTCAAGATGTGCCATGGATACATGCTCCTGTGTATTTTCCCTACCTCGGCAGACTGCTGAAAGAGGCTGATTTACAGCTCTGGCTGCCTGCATTTCTGCCCCTGCCAAATCTGATTTCACCTCTTTTGCTGTAGAGCCTTTCAGGGAGTGCAAAGAGTTGATGTTTTACACTACTAGCATATACCATGGTGTGAGATGATGGAAAATAAAATGTTCTGAGCCAGCATCAAGGTTCTTTATTGGAGATGTCTGTAGTTCTCCCCAGTCTCCTAATAATTCTCCATTTAGTTGCTGTTTTTCTCGTCATTTCTTCTGCTTTTGTTTTTTCAAAGGGATCTTCTTTAGCGCAGTGGTGCTCTTGAGACATATGGATTAAATCACACAACTAGGCTTTTCCAGAAAAGCTGACTTGCCTAGAAAATGTCTGCAATTATTGAAGGTTATACCTCTTTGGATGGGTTTGCAATTAACGGTGAGATTTTTGTGTCCGACTCCAAGCCATGCAGACAGTTTAATCAAAACCCAAACGTGATATTTGGCTCCAGTTGGCAAGGTCTCGCGCACAGCATCGTCTTACACAGGTGCCCAGGGACGTCATCTGGTTTTATCAGCGTGTCTGTAACGAGGGAGGGGCAGGACCGCATCCAGAATCAGAATCGCAAAACAGCTTGCAAAAGTTAGCCTGTACTTCAGGTGGTTTCATTTCAATCCTACGCTGACACCGCTTCATCTGACCTCTATCTGTCAGGTGCCAGCAAGGAAGGAGAGGATTTGGGTGGAAACATCGGATTAATTGTTTGCAGACACTTTGCTCTTGTTTGTCGTTTAGATTTGCTGGGTAATTGGCAGTTTAGCCATCTGGACCGCAGTCAGGCTGTGTGACTGTGTCAGGGCTGCCTGTAATGATGTAGCCTTATTAGTCATGAGTACAAAATACACATATTTAATGTGTCTAATTTTTTTTGATTTGGGGTGGTTTTTTTTTTTGGTCAGTGGTAAATCCTATGGTTGGACTCGATGATCCGGTGGGTCTCTTCCAACCTGGTGATTCTATGATTCTATTTCATAAACTGTAAAAGAAACTGTGCATTGGCATGTGTAGATAATTACTGCAGTTTGCTGGTATCGAATACCTTCAGGCCTCTGATAGCACACAATGCGTGGGGAGATGTGCTTGATTGTTCAAACAGACCATAAAAGTGCTTTTATTGAAGTTGAACAGTTACATAGCGCATCATTTATCTTTTAATATTGCCAAGTTAAGCATCAGCTGAAGAAGCTGCATGGTTTTATGGATTCTTGCAGTTTGTGCAGAGTCAAACCCTTGAAAGTCAGTCCTGCAGGAGGACCCACGTGGGTTTTATCTCTAGATGGGTGCTGTTGAGCGTCTCCTTCAAGGCAGTGGTTGGCTTTTATGGGGTTGGGGTTGCTTCTTGCATCCAGCATTATACTGTGCCAAGGGGGCTCCAACTCCTTGGGGGTCTGAATTTCAGTTTCAGACACCGGCATCAGTTAAATGTTGAAATTCCTCTGGATCCTTGCACTCTGTAAGATACTGCATGTGCTGTAATTTAAAAATGAGGTAAAGCGATGCTCCTTCAACCATACTGATCTTACTTGGGGTAGCGATAAAGGAAAGCTGTGGTTTTCCAAAGCACTTTGTATTCCCCGTGTCTACCAGAGGTGATAAAAAACTCTGTGTGGAAGGAGATAAGGAGAGAGCAGAATCCCAGGAGACTTGGCAGCATGTAATAGCTGTTTAATATAGAATTCTCTTAGGTATAGGCTGAATATCTTGAGTGCTGGCAGAGTCAGACCAGCACTGAGGAGCCTGGTAGTGAGATACAGCTTACAGGGAGCCCTGCTTGGTGGTCACGAGCCTGAATGCAGCAGCAGATGGTGGTGTCTGTAAATAGGAAAAGGCACCCAAACTTAAGGAATTGCTTGTTGAGGGGTTCCTCCTTATGATTTTATTACCAAATCATGCTGGATGTTGAGGATATGTGGCACTTGGCACTCATTAAAATCCAGAGTTCGTGCCTTGTGTGAATGGCTGGTGAAGGTCATGGCACCTCACCGAGGTATGAGGAACTGCTGGCTTTCCTACCTGTTCCTGGTCACAATAATAGTGATGTGCCACGATTCTAGGGGATAGTGAAGTGGAAAGTTTTTTTTATTGTTACAGTTCAAATAGGCAGATTGTGGAGCCTGATAGATGATGTACTAGGGATTCCTGCAGGCTAGTTGGCTTGGATGAGCTTTTGCTGTTTTGGAGGGCACGGGCATGGATGCTGAGTGGGAAGTGGGGAGAAATGTCAGTGGGAGGGATGCTAAGCGATACTATGCAGGACTATCCATCGTTGCTGTCAGCCCAGGCCATGATGTGGAGAGGAAAGGCAAGCTGTTACCTTAACTTTCTTCTCCTGCAGAGTTGGGGTAACCAGTTGAAACTGCTAACGAGGAAAACGGAGTGGTCTCTGAGAAGCAAAGCTTATCCTTCAAAATAATTTCCATCCACCACAGGGATTGTGGGGTTTGGGGAGCAGAGTTGGGTCTGGTTGTTCCTGACGTTCACCTGGCAGGGTTTTATATTTAAATGCTGGAGGCAGCAACCCAGGCAGGCTCATTGTACATGATGGATGCTGTTGGGTGTAGTGTCATTACTCTTTCAGCTGATGGCTTCGTTTGTAGTTTGCTTCCCCCTCTTGGATAGCAGGAGGGGAGGAGGAGGGGGCTTGGTTTCTTCCATGGAAACTCTGAGGTGCAGAAGGCTGATTGCTGAGCCCAGACAGGGTGATGTAATGCTGGAAACCTGCTCCTCTCCAGTGACATCATGCCAAGGTTTACAGCAGTGCTGTGGACATGGGTGTCTGCTGGGAGCAGGCAGCAGGACAGGGCTTCAGGAGCAGAAACAACGCTGCGAAGGAACCTAGAGTGTTAGAAAGGCACTGAAGAGAAGAGCAAACAGGCGTGCTTGGGAATGATGATTTTCTTCAGCTTGAGAATGGGGGAAAAGCCAAATACTCATGCTGTTGGGGAGAAGTTTCCAGCTGAACTTTATTGGCAGCATCACTGTGCAATATGTAGAAGCGATTATTGCGAGCAGGGAGCCATAGCGTGCCACCAGCCCCGTCAGTGCATGTTTCCCTTTGCCTGCTATCTTGAGAAGCTTGTTCTAAGTGGAGGGTGACACCCTAATTAGTCTTATGGGTATAAAAATAAATTTCATAGAGTGCCCTGTGTTGTAAGGGACTCTCAAGGATCATCAAATCCAAGTCCTGTCCCTCTGGAGCAGAAGCCTATGGACAGGAAAACATCACCTTCGTTCTGTGTACAGAAATCTTGATTAATTTATATTGTTGCAGCAAACTTAGCGTGGATACAGACTCACCTGAGCCAAGCTCATGGGAGAGCTATGGTGCAGAGGAAGAGGATGGTGAGCACTGAGCTCTAACAAGCTAGTCAGGCGGGGAGGTGAGTTTGTGTCCTTGTTGCCTGCACTCAAGGTGATGTTTCTTTGAAATTCAGGACTTTATTGCTTCTGTCCTGCCTTTGCAGGACACTGCTTGAAGTCTTCATTTCTCTCAGCTAGGGTTCTATGCACATAACCTCTCATTGCAGCGAGGACGGAGTAAACCCAGCACAGAAAAAAACAAGAAGCCTCTTAGTTGACTTTGTGTTCAACCCATTTCCCTGTCATTTAGGTACGAACAAATGAAACACATGTTCCTTACACACAGCGAGGCCTTTTAATTTTTTTTTTTTTTGAGGCAGTCTGGGCTGCTTGCCAAAGCCCAAAGGAAAATCCTAGCCCACTCCAGACATCCCCAGCGTGCAGGTGTACTACTTAGTCTGTCAGAGCCAAGCGGGATCGAATGTATATGTTCACAATAAATACATCACCCTGGGGATGGGAGCTGGAAGAGGGTATTCCTAATGATTTGTGCAGAATATTGGATGGGATTTGTGTTATTTGTGTCTATGTGTGTTTCATTCCCTCCAAGAACACAGAAAAAAGTCTCTGACTGTGGGCTCATTGTTCTCCACACGTAGCCACATACTGGCCACAGTTCAGGAGGTCAAGTCTGCTTGAACAAACAGTGCTTTGGCCACTGAGGCAAAGTATGTAGGGAGATGAGAGAATTTGTGGTGAATATTACTTTTGTGCACTGTTTTCTGCTCTGGAATTTCTGCAAACATAGCAAGGTTTTCCTCAGGCTTTGATGCCTTGCATAAGCAAATTTATCTGCAAATTGTGTTTACCCTCTTCCAGCTTGCTGCTCAGAATGCAGAAATCAGAGCTGGGATGCTCAGCTACTGCTGTGATGCCAATCAGACTGCATCCATTCCTGTTCCTGAGTGGATTTTGTTCAAACAACCACATTTCTGGGCTGAACTTCACATCTACTCTTCAGGTGTACAAACCCAGCTCCCTTTTGTGGGATGAGAAGCTTGGGTAATTAGGATTAGTTTTGTTATGGGAGCTATGCAGGTTTCTATGGTTTAGATGTCAGGCTTTTTGAATGCTCAAGTTGGGATGGGAGGTGCCACACAAGTTCTCATGAAGGAAATAAAAAAATCATCTTTCATGGACAATTAGCAGTGTTGAAACGTAATTGCAGGAATACTTTGAAGTAAGGAGGTGAGAAGTATGTGAACATCATCAAAGCAGATGGTCTGGTTTCTTGGAGAAAGAGGGGAGAAGATGGATGAGAGGTGTTATGCCTATGTGTGCATGCTAGCTCACCTATCCATTTTCAGCTTTTTCCTCAGCAACACCATCCAGTTTTGGAGCAACAGTGGGAAAGAGCAATAGGAACCAGCACAAAAGCTTCCTTCTCGGGTGGTCCCAGCAGGTGGGTCCTGCTTAATGCTCCATGGCTTGGTGATTGTCGCCTGCTAAATGAAGGAAAATTCTTTCCCAACCAAAATTTGGTGTGAGGTTGAATTCTGAGTGTGTCAGCAGATATCCCCACAGCTAAGCGTGTAATCCCACTTATATCCCGAGATAATTTTGGCAGCCAGGTCTATTTTCCCCCCATTCCCTTTAATCCATAAAACCTGGATTCTCTATTTACCTCCTGGGGCAGAAAACATTCCAAGTCCTGATTAAAAGCCTCTGAGTATACAAACGCCTTGATCTTCAGCCACCTTGGTGTGTAGGGCTAAGGATAAAATCTCAGGGTGGATCTTGGGGTCGTGGCATGGAAAGACTGTCTGTGGGGCTAAGAAAGCAGCAGCTCAGCTTCCAGATTACTTCAGCAATGAGAAAAAAAACAGTGGAATAAAAGGAAGGGATGTGCAGCTTTTTGACATCTTAGTACTCAGAAGAGCTCATGTTGTTGTGGGATGGGAGCAGGAAGCCCTGATGTGCTGCTAGAAGCAAAGAGACCCCCTTTGGTGATGGAAGGGAGCCCAGACTCGGGGAGAGTTAGGCTTTCCAAAACGAGCCATTGGTTTTGGAGCTGTCTGAAGGCTCACATGGAGGTTCATACAGAAATTTGGGAAGTGTTCAGGGAGAGGATGGGAAATCCACAGAGCAGCAGCATGGGGCTGCTCCTTGGTTTCTCTTCCTGCTCTTGTAGCTGTGGTGTGAATTGTCTGATGGAGCTGCAAAAAGCTGTCTGCTGTGTTTGACCATCATGGATGGTCATGGCTAGACGTTTGATGAGATCTTGGGTCAGATTTCTTTCCTGTCTCCTTTCTCCTTTTCAGCCAAGACTGGCTGCTCCTCAAGTCTCTCTTGAGATTGTTCACCACCTTTCCCTAGACCTTCTCTTTCCCTTTGCATCCCTCACCTCCATCACTGCCAGGGGTGGGAATGAAGCCCAAAGCTTTCTGGGTCATTGGGACCAACACCTCCTAGGCAGACACCACGACCCTATTTACACAGGGCTGAGTAAAAACTCAGCAACTGCCTCCACTTTGGCTCAGCTCAGCTCTAACAGCGAGTTTTCAGATGGGTAACTTAAGCCAAGAGCTTCACTTCACTACATATTTTCCACTGTGTGAGAGTCCCCTTTACAATATGCTGGCGTATCCAGCTTCATGTGGGCGGCGCAGCCAGCAGAAGCTGATCTCGCTCCTAATTTTCCATAGATGAAAGGGAAATAAATCAACGTGGAACTGGAGCCAGGAAACGGCATCGTTTGGCGAGGAAGGGGAAGACACAAAAGAGCAACACCGCGATGTGCTGTGCCGCAGCTTGTAATGAAGGAGGATCTGGTTTTAAACTATCCCTTATGGTTCACACATATGTCATTGAAAAATAACTTCTATAGGAAAAAGCCAGCCCTTTAGCTCAGTTATTAGTGGATTATTTGATTTGGATGGAGAGAGGAGACTTGGAACAATGTGATCAGGTCTTGGTGAGGCAGCGACATCAGGGGATGAAGCTGGATGGGGGAAATGCAGCACTAAGTGAAACGGTAAAGAAAATGGGGCGCTTGAGTATGTGGTCAGGTCAGCACAACCACAAGAAGAAACCAGAAGGCTGGGCAGCCTTGTGGACTCTAATTTGGGTTTAAGTGGAGTTTTCAGAGACTGCTGCTCCCCTCCAAGGAAAATGCTGCAGTTTCCTCATGTCATATCACAGAATCATGGAATGATTTGAGTTGGAAGGGACCTCAGAGCCCATCCAGTTCCAGGGCAGGGGCATCTTTCGCTAGATCAGGTTGCTCAAAGCCCCATCCAAACTAGCCTTGAACACCTCCAGGGATGGGGGATGAGAATTACGGGCTGGATAAAAGGACGTTGCTCAGAGCTGCCCCTCAGCCTGCAGATGAGGACACCAGCCAGACCTTTGTGTGTGTTGGACCCTGCTGCAATGGAGATGCCCTTTGTGTGGTGCCAGCTGGGACCTGGAGAGTGCTGGGGGAGAGCAGGGCTCCAGTGGGCATGGGAGTACAAGGGGAAATGGGGACTTGGGTTTCTTCCAGGGATTCCTAATGAATGCGATGAGGAAAATGGAGAAAATCACTTTTTTGAGCCTGATCTTTGGAGCGCAGGATATTGAGCAAATGCTTCAAAAAGACAGCTCTGTTTGGAATACATGGGATGCAAAATGAGGGCGTTATTTCAAGATAGCTCATTGTTTCATTTTCTCCTCTTTCCCTCTCAGCTTTATTAACCACTAGTTAAAGGGGTGGCAGGTCACGACAGACAATGACATCCATTCATTTTGTCCTGTTCATTTCTCAGAGGCCTGGGCTTGGGCTTTTGTGTTTTTCTTGTAATTTCCATGCTGGACAGTGGAAGGTCAGGCTGCCAATGTCCTCCCTTTATGTAAATGCCACCCACAATAGGCAGGCTATGAGCTGATGTAGCTTTGCAGTGGGTCTGAGTGTGAGTTCTGTGGGATGCTGCCCATGGGGCTGTTATCTGGGCAATGCTGACCTCGCTGGTCCCCTCACCCTGGCCTCAGGGCATCACCCAAGCAGGTAGCACCCAGGTAGTGGGTGCCTTGAGCATCAAGAGGAGGCTGGAGTTATAAAAGCTCATTGCCAGGCGCCTCCTAACTGCCCTGCTTAAGCTTCTCTGTGGAAGCAAACTTTCTGAGCAAGCATTAAGAGATTTTTTTTTTTTTTTTGAATAGTCTAATTTGCTGCTTGCAAGTGTTCAGAGGCGTAATCTGCTTTGATGCTTCAATTAGGGAACAAAACTGCACTGTGTGAATAGACCCGAGCCAAATCAGGTACTGGCTGAAAACAATCAGAAGTAACTGCTTGAAACACTTCTACTGGTGTGTTATTAATATATTATTTTGTGAACGCTTTGGAGTAGTCAAGAACTTAAAAGGAAAATAATGTCTGGATTATTCAAAAAACCCACAGTATATCTATTTTGAATAATTTATTGCTATGAAGTCACTCTCAGTTGGTGGTTTTAATATTGTAAACAGATTGTGCACCTATTAAAGAGTACCTGCAAACCTGGCAGTACAAATTTTGAGCAGTTTTTAGTGTTTCTTTTGAAGCCGTCCTATAGATTTGCACATCTAGCTAAGCATTTGTAATCTGAAAGGGAATGAAACCAAACCATACAGTGTCTGTGCTATGAAGTTAAATGTAAAGACAGTGACAACAGAGCACATGGTGATTGTGGGGCCTCTATTTTTAGGGATCAACGCTGTAATTTGTCTGAACTATGACATAAATGCTGATTTTAAGTTTCCAAATGAAGAGTTTGAAGGCAGAAATCACAGAGTAGCAAGCTGCTGTGTGGTCATATAGAAAAAAATAACTCTTAGGATTTGATCCTGCTGTTTGCTGGAGAGCCAGTAATGCTCACAAGTCTGTTGTGCAGATGAAAAAGTCGCTGTCTTTGACTAAAGGCTCCTCTGAGGTTGCGTAGGTGGCAGTGCCAGCTTGGATGTGGTTGGAGTCTGATCACAGGTAGCAACAAGCACTGCTGTCCCATGGTGTTCCTCTGAGAACTGCCAGGGGAAGCTGGCAAGCTGAGACCTAGAGATGCTTGGTTTTCTTCTCTATTCTTCTTGGGTCTGGAAAATTGAGGATAAGAGGGTGTTTTCCATGTATAGGCAGAAATGCAAAAAGAACTGCTTATTTTGTGGTGCTTCAGTTCAGCTTTTGCCAGTTGTTGCAACAGGGAACCTCAGAGATACCTTGACATTAGTCAAGTCCAGTTTCCTTCTAATTTTGGCTTTGTGGTTGCTTAGAGCTTTTCTCATGGTAGGAACATTAAAGAGATGTCTTCTTGTATATTCTCCTATATCTGATCAGATGTGAATTCATGCTGCAAATTCTCCCGTCAGATGGTGAACTTGTATGATGCTTTTCTTTTACCTGGCTGTCTGTTTCCATGATATTTATAGGGCTTAAGTTATCTTGAGCCTTTTTCCTCTGTCAAAAGTGATTGAAATCGAAGTTTGAATACAAGAGTTATTGAAGTAGATGGACACACCTGTGGCTGCACAGACATCACACATGGCTTGCTTTCAGGCAAAACCAGCCAAAAAAAAAAAAAATTGCTGTCCTAATGAATTCATTAGAAGAGAACACTTCCTCATGTGTCAATTTAAACTTTCAAATTAAATAACTCTGCGTGGGTTCTGGTATATGCCAGAGACATGAGCATTTAGTTGCTAGCAGTTGTAATTACAGAGGTGGCCAGGAGGCTGTGTAGTTTCTTTGGTGAAGATATTTCCCTCTACCACGCCAGCAGCTCTACTCCAAATGTTTCCTCTAGGTAGGATCCTGGTAGGGAGGGACCTAGTTCTGCTCTTGCTCCTTGTGCTGGCAAAACCACAAGGACAGGTTTTGCCTTAAATGATAGGAAGCAGCATTTAAGATCCCACACAAGGAGCATGCACGGATCGGGTTTGTTAAGGACCTACACCAGCTCTGACCTTAACAACTCACACATTCCCTAGGAGGTGGTACAAGCGTGCCAAGTCCTTCTTGCCAAGCTGGCCCTTCACGCAGAGACTAAACCTACTTTTCTCTTGTTCCAACTCTTCTCAGAAATGAGTTTCCTATTTTTCAGTCAAAACTGGAGAGGGGAAAAGAGAGTCAGGCTATTTACCATGTTCATGGGAGTTTTGGAGCAGCCAAAGAAAACTGAGTCCCTTTGGAAAGGTTTTCTATAGTCAGGTTTTTTACTCTTTTCTTTTTTTTTTTTTTTTACCCTTCCCCTGAAATAGAAGGAACACCTTTGCCTGGCCAGCAGCTCAAACATAAGCCAGTGAAGGATTTATTTCTTCCAATCAAGCCTGGTTAGTAACATGGTCTAGATAGATCACGTTGCAAGGTTTCCATCCCACAGCTGCGAGAGCCTCTGAGGGCTTTGGTGACTCAGTCAAGGGACTCCTGTTCCTGACCCATTTTCTTTCCTTGGGTAAGGTGTTACTGCAGGAGATCTGTAGATAGTTTCTCAGAGAGAAGTGTCACCTGAGGGAGGTCCCCAGATGGCCAGGAGAGCCAGAATGGTTTTAGATGGACACAGTTCTTCATCATCTAGCCCTAAGGTGCACGTGGAACCTGGTGTTCACCACCTGAAGGTGTGGGCTTCTTGCATTGCTGGGGCTGAAATGAGAGCACTGGTGGGTACCATGAGCAGGACGTGTGGCTTGGCTTTGCATCTGCTACAGGTGGTAGAAATCCTAAAGATTATTAGGGCATGGGTGACCAGTGAGGGGGATAAATAGTACACGCTCAGCTGGGTTCAAGCTGGTACTTCATGGTAAAATCGGTGCCCCTGGTGTGAGCTCCTGAGGCTGTGCTGGCCGTGTCAGTGTCCATCCCTGTGGACGTGGCGTGTGGTCAGTGCTCCAATGGGAAATGCACGCTGTGCTCTGGAGGTGATGCCCGGACACTCTGTAAACACCCAGGAATAGCTGCGTTTGACACATCCCAGCTTTCGCAGGAAGAGGCTGGGGATAAGGATTAAGCCTTGGCTTCAGGAAAGCTGCTAGGGATATGTGAGGTTTTTGCAGGATGCATGCCCCAAACCCAAAATGGAAACTAAGTCATTAGGAAGTCAGAGTGTTTTGGAAGTATCTAAATCTGAATGCTTTCCTCCTCTGTCAGCGGAGGAGCTCATTTAAGGTAGTAGTGCTTCACATCTGCATCTATAGATATCACACTTAAAAATATACATGTATGCAAGCACTGGGGCTGCAAAGTGGAGTTTAGAGGAATGTGCAAAGAGGTGCAGAGGAAAGCGTCCTGGTCTCTCGTGCACCACATGCGGTGGACGTACTGTAGAAAAGTATCGTGCTCCTGGGTCATCGTTAAAGCCTATATGCTAATATGTCTGGGCAGAGTGATAGGGTATGCAGCCTTAAATCAAGTATTTCTCAAATTTTGGAACCCTTATGGCTTTAATTTTAAGTTGTGTGTGTGTGTGTGTGCATGGGAAGGTTGTTTTTAGAAAACAAATAGCAAAATCAGCTTCAGCCTTGTGGTCTCACATTGACATCTATCAAGATTATCAGCATGGGACATGTGTATAGACACCTGCATGTACGTATGCATACGGGTACCCATATGAAACATCTATTATGGGTAACCTAACATGCAGCTGCTATGTTAGAGAGAAAATATTTACTTCGATGTGATAAAATTTGAACTAGAAGTCACGCAGTTTAATAAAAACATGTGGTTTAGGTTCCTTGTTCGTTGCACGTGTTTCTAATCTGCCGGGGGGTTTCAGACCATCTGCCCAGAACACACAATGTAAAGAAATAATGTTTAAAAATGCTTACTCTTCAGATATAAAGACTGACTTTACAATAGGCAAATGAAGTTTGGGAGTAATGTCCTCTCTTTGTTGTGGTGGAGAGAGGTGGAATAGTCAGGGATTTCTTTTCTTTCTTTTTTTGCCTTTAAAGCCTTGAACTGTGTGCTATTATTTTTCCTCCTCTTTGCAAAGTAGCTGCAGAAACTTCTCATATTATTTTTTCTTCTTATGTTACCACAGTGCTTGGCCAGGCTGTAGAGAAGGAGTGAATATAAAGCAGCCTTTTGTCACATCAGTCTACGCAACCCTTCTCCCTGCCTGTCTGCCCTTCCAGGCTGGGGCTGCAGAGTACGGGAAGCTGTTCAGTCCCATCCCACTTTCCATACCCATAACTGATTGTTTCACACCCAGAAATCCTAGCAGACAGATTGTGGTTTGTTTAACAGACATAAATATATAAAAATAGCTGGTGGAGCTGAGTGTCTGAGCGTGACGATTGTTGACTTAAGGATATCTGTCTATTGGGTATTTTTTTTAGCAGCTCTTTGCATTTGCTGTATTTTTAAGGCATCTTGGCTGCCTTTTCTTTCCGCTCAGTCCCTACTGCTTGGCTGCTGCTTTGCCCTGGGTGTACTTTCCTGTCCCATCAAGAATTACAACGTTTGTGCTCGCTCAAAGGAGGAGGAAAGCGGACAAACCGACAGCTGAGCGCTGGCCCCGTGGATGGCAGCAATTTTAAGAGGAACCTGGGTCAGCAGGGGAGCAGGGAGCTTGGAGTAGAAGGGATGCAAATATTCTGTTCCAAAGGACCGCAGTGCGTGGTGGTGATGCCACACGTCTGTAGCAGCTGATGGAAGGAGGTCCATACAGAGCTGTAAGACGCGACAATAAACAGAAGCCGAGGAGAAATTTCTCCTCTGGGTGGGTCCTGATCCCTTGTGCAATGAGCTGCAAGGGTTCTTAAAAGTGTTTGTCCGCTTTGCGTGTGGAGCACGCAGCCGCTGTCTGGTGGTTTGCAGCACCAGACATGAGTCAAAGGAAAGCTGGACAAGTCCCTCGGTACGTGCGTGGGATGGACACTGCCTCCTGCTCTGCGCTGCCTGACCTGGGATGCTCCTGAGGGAGCCTCTCACTCAGTGTTATGACGATGAGACTTAACCCACGGTCCAGTTTCTGCTGCATTGGCCATGTCTACTTTCAGATTTTTTTTCTATTTACTTTCCTAGCTTTGATTTTCCCATTTGCTGGAGAAAATCTCCCTTGCTGCCCGCTGATATGCCTCTTGTGCAGCCTGACTCCGCAGATCCTGCTGCGGCTGGAGAGCTGCATCGGGTGAACCTGCTGGGAGATGCTGTGCTCTCCCATAGTGGCTTTTCCAGCTCTGATCCAAAACCCCTAGAAAAACGCATTTCTATGATAGCCTTGCAGTAACTACTCAGTAGATTTGATACTTCCAGTGCTTTTGCCACTTGTTTTCCAAGCTGCCTCTTTCTTAAGGATTGTTTTTCATTCCACCCTGAGTCCCTGAAGCTCCTGGGTCATAATTAAATGGCAGGTTTCTAATCTGCCTTATTGGGGTTTTTCCACCTATTTGGTAAGTTTTCAAACAAAAACTGTTGTCCAAGGCCTAGGCATCAGCTTTTAGCTAGGAAAGACACATCATCCACTGGAAGCAATGCTCATTTGTGGCTTATGGTGGGAGCTGTGCATTCATCTGAGTACGCAGCCCCCTTCGTTCAGTTGGGATCAAAGCTGAATAAGGTGAAGTACAATTGCCTCGAAGCATAAAGCAGCCCCAGAGCTTTTGGGGATCTTTAAACTGGTGATTTAATGTCCCTTCTGGAAGGATGGAGGTTTCAATTAGGTGAAGTGCCTGGAAACAAATCAGTGTTGGCAGTGAAGGGATGGGGAGCTGGTGCATGGAGGGTGAGACTGTGTGGCCTGGGTGGCAAGTCTGGACCTCGGCTTGAGCTCTTGCCCCATCATTAAACATCCATTTGAGCTTGGTCTGTTTTTTTCATCTTTTCCCTTTTTTATTCTCTTCAGGGCATTGCTAGTCCCTACACAAGAATCTGTTGGGGTAGAATATGATGAGCTAAGTTGACCCGGGTAAAAGAGGACTGAGCAAAGGGCGGCTGTAGAGATATTGCCTGAGACTGGAGAGAGAAGAGGGGCTCGGGGCTGCCAGGACTTGAAGATTCCATGGAAAGCAACAGAAAGAATTTAGCAATGACTAATGGGTTTGTCAAACTCAGTCATTTGGAAAGGCAAAACAATCTTTCACCTGTTGTGAATAAGAAACGGGAATGGTGGATGGGTCTGTCTGTCCCCTCTAAAGCACCGTCATGTAAATAATCCATACTGCTGATGGCTGTGGTGTATGTTGTCTTTGGGAATTAGTTCTGTGATGTCACTTAAACAAAAAAAAAGGTCATTGGTATAAGATCTGGCTTCACATTTGCTCTGGCAAGTGCAGAAGGTGCTCAGCATTTCACCTACAGCTGCTGCTGGGGGGGTATGTGCTTTTGTTAGGGCAGGGCGTTATTTACCTTGTGTGGCTATGACAGCTTGGGGGGAAGTAGCTGCCTGGAAATGAACCTCATATTAGTGTCTCCTGTTCTGCTAATGACTTGAGTCCTTGACTGGTATTGGCAGAGCGACAGCTTCTTCGGGAGAGGTTTCCAGAATTAGCAAAGCCATCTGGCTTTTGTTCTCTTAGAGAATCGCTTGTCCTTCCCTTCCCGTAACGAATCATTGCTAAACTGTGTGTAATTTGTATTCCAATATGACGCTGACAGACCTCAGCATGCTCCTTGCTCAAATAAACCTCTTTTTCATAGTCGTAAAGGTCATAGAGCAGCTGACCAGAGCATCCAGCAGTTATGGATGGAGGAAGCATGACGTGGCGTTGCCTGACCATGTTTCCATACATTGGAGCAGGGCTGGACGTTGAGGGCAGCTTGGAGTGAAGGGTAACAGGGCAAGAGGCATAGAGGAGAGGGATTGTGCTCCTCTGCCCTGTTCCTTCAAAGCAAATGGCCTAACAACAAGTTGATGGGTCCCTGCGTGGTAGGAAACCAGGTTCCTCCCTGGGATTGTAAAGTATAAAGGTTGAAAATTACTGGGGAGGTTAATTACCTTTGAGCCAAAGGGCTTATTTTGTTCTCGTTGCTGTGGTCAGGGAAAGAGGCATGTGGGCTGTCGAAATAATTACTGTAGTTTGTGTTACGTTTAATATCAGAAATGCTACGGTGGGGATGGAGGATGAGGCTGATGTGTTGGGAGAACGGGGTTTCTTAAGGTACCTTCTCTCCCTAACTGATGTGTAGTGGTAAGAGAAACTATCATCAGCCCTTAAGAGGGGTTTTTTTTGAAGCTGTATTTGGTTCTAGGGAAACTTCTATCCCTTTTTCTGTGTAATTAAACGATTTTTTTCAGAAGAGGGCTCAGAAGAAGCTCCTATCTGAGTGCCAAAAGCCAGGAGGGAGCCATTCTTGTGGTGACTGGAGCCTGAGAGGGGAAATAGCAGAGATCTTGCAGCAAGGCTGCCCCGTGTATTCCCGCGGCCCCTCTGTGCGGGATGGGGAAGCAAACATCCGGGTTGGCCTTATTCAAACCACCAAATATCTGTAGCTGACTCATGACTGCATGTGAGTTGAGGCTTTTTTTTTTTTTTTACTATTCTTTTTAGCCAGTCCTTCAACTATTGCTTTCCCATTTCACAGTGCAAAATTTTTGGAAGCCCAAAGGATGCCCTTTAGGTACCAGTTGCTCCACCCCATGAGCTCAGTCCTGTCTATGGCTGAGCAGTGAGAGGGGTGCAGGACTCAGGGATGCAGGAGCCAGCAGGGGTGATGAGGTGTCGCCTAACCCCATGGCTGCAGTTTGGCTTCTTTTCTGGAGCAGCTGTGCTTAAATAAAGGACTCTGGGATTTTGCCAGCACAACAAAGGGTGCAGCAATGCTCTGAGCAGTTACCATACCTCAAACGTAGGGTCTCACTGCACTTGGGCACGGTGAGCTCTGAGATTTCCCTTCTTCCCTGACTTCTCCAATACCATTTTTACTCCAACGTGTGCAGACAAGGAACATCTTGGAGCCTGGGAGCAGGGCAGCCACTGTGTCCTTAGCAGAAACCCTCCATCCATGGGCAAGTGCTGCTGACAGGTTTTATCAAGTGGAACATCTGAGGGCTGGCAGGCCGTCTCCGAGACAGGGATTAGTCTTTTTGGAAGCTCGCTGGTGGCTGAGATCTCTAAGCTTTCACTCCACAGAGCTGCATTGAACCTCTGCCACCCTTAAACCACTTGACTGACTTTGAATTTATGGAACCAGTGAGTTTGTCACAATAAAACTCAGCAAGATCCCAATTGCTTCCAATAATTTTTGAAGATTTTGTTTGTGTATGTACAATTGTGTGTCCTAGGCCCGTGGTTATCCAATTTAAATGTAAAAAGTCACATCAAGCAGCATTTTTTCTTACAAATATTAAGAGTCTTTCAGAGTTCTCGAGTAGGTGATGCACTGAAACAACAGTCCAGTTAATTATCAGTGAGTTACAGTGAGAGCCCCAAAGAATCCTAGTGTTTATGGAGCTGCTGCCAATGCCAGATGAAGTCACTCTGATTATCCTCTCCAGCTGTTTGTTTTGTTGAACCACAGTGATTTCTCCAAGTTACTGCAGTTGATGTCATTGGAAGTGATGTGACATTTTTGCACACATATAGAATAAGTGTTAAAAAATGCTCCAGAAGAGTTTTTCCATTCTTGTCTGGGAGCTGGCTGGGAAGTTGAATGGAGTTGAATTAAACTGGCTGGATGGAACTTAATCCATAAAGCAAATGAGTCATCAGGCATAAATGGCTTTACCATAAATGTCAGGCAGATTCTTACTGGTCCTGACAGTTAGCACTTAGATCTGTTTGGTGGAAGAAATAAAAACCTTGCAATTCACCATCATTTTCATAAATGTGCTGTCCTGCTTCTTCCTCTTCACGGGAAGTTCTACGAATAAAGGTCAAAATGTGATTTATAGCCCTTTTTAAAAACTAGTTCTTCTGAGGGATGAAATACTGGTTATTTTCAGGCAAAATAAAATGACCTTTTTTTTCCTCTGCTTCCAATGTTTTATCAAACCGGTAAAGCCCAACTGTTCCTTGCCTCTGCCTGCTAAGTAGGACCCTGTTTACCAATGCCCAAAGTGTTCTCATACCAAAAGAGGATTTTACCCACTATCTGGCTGGGGCTGGAGGATGCTATGCTGGTGACCTCTCCTTCAAGGCAATACCAGTACATTCCTGACTTGGATACCTCTTCATTTTTAAATATGTCTTTAAGACTTAAGTGACTTGGCTAGTAAAGTCTTTAAACCACTCTCTTGGTGTAATTGTAAGTTCTCTTATGAAGGCTTCATGGAAAATCCATAGCTGTTGCACGTGTGGGGGGGAAATTAATGGTATCTTCGTTATCTCTGCTCTCGCTGGAAAAAGCAGATGCTGACATAGGAAGGAGAGAGGCTTTGGGTATTTTGTGTAACCATAACAGTGAAACAAATAGATATTTGAGCAAGTTAAGGGAGCGGAGCTGGCTGCTGCTTTTGTCAGCCTGTGCTGGGGGCAGCTATCTCTTGGTGAAATTTATTAGCGGCAACACACTTGAGAGGACACAAAAGGCTTGCAAACCTCCCAGCATGGCTTGCTCTATTTAAAGTTGGCTTTTTAAATCAAAGAAATGGGGCTCTTGACAGCAGAGCTTTGTGCATCTTTTGTGAAGTTCAGATAGTGGGGCTTTTTATTACAGGCTAAATTAGCCCATTTTATTGTTTTGCACTGAGGGATGAGGTCAGTTGACTGGGAATCTTGCTAACAAGGTTTTACTCCTGTCTGCTTTTTACAAGTGTTAACACAGGGTACCCACCAGGGCCGTGCACTAGCTCTTAATGAAACAAAGATGAATGGTCTAGCAGCCCTGTGAGCTCTCCTTCCCCGACCGCTGAGCTCCTCAACCCATGTCAATGTGCTTGAGCTCACACGTTCCCTGGGGCTCTCATTCTTCCAAAACTGGGTGCGTTGGATTTTCCTTCTGATTTTGCGTGCAGCTGGTGAAACAAGAAAAGATGAACGTTGCTGGCACGGTGATTGATTGGGTTTGAAAAGGAAATGGGAAAATAGTAGGTGTGTTGAATGGTGCTTGTGAAGCGTGGTGAGGTCTGAAGGATCTGTCTGAGGCGACTCACGCTTTTTCCTGGCACACATTGCGTACAAAATTTATTCAGTTACGCACTGATTTTCTCAGATTCTTGACCCAGAACTAGTAAGAAGCTTCCCTTGTTCTTCTTCCCCTGCTCACTCAGCAGCAACTACTGGGCCAGCACTGTCCTATGGTGTGTTGAGTGAGGTTGAGGTTTCTGCTGTGGCTCCAGGACTCAAGCCTGTGGCTTGTGGGCTTGCAGGTGGTGTCTTTCCGTGTACTAAAAGGTGCTGCCCATGCCTTGAGCCGTCAGACCCAGAGGATGCTCCCTGCTGCAGGGAGCAGGGTGGAACCAAGCCAAGATTTCTCTCCATGCGTGTTTCAGTTGCTGCCATCAGCCAAGACTAAAAGCAAACTCAGCTTTAGCAAATTCTCTTCCGCTTAACCTTTTGCACTGTGCTTAGCCAACATGCCTTCCCTTGCTTTATCTATTCGTCGAGGAAACACAGTTGTAGTCCTGGTCACTTGCAGGACGCAGACTATCAGTTCTCCATGAGGTGTAAATCCAACCTTATCAGGAAGAAAAAGCTTTCAGCCTTCCTTCCTTGCCTCTCTGAGACAAGTACTAAGTCTGCTTTTGTGGCTGTTTTATTTCAGCTTATCCCAACACTCCCCGTAACCCTATGAAAACTGGGGAGCTTTAACCACCTAAATGAGAGAAGGGCATAAATGGCTTAACTCAGCTGTCCGTGAGGGGCAGGGGTGGTTGAGGTCTTGTGTGCAGAAATAGCAGCTGGAAGGATCTTGACATCATCAACTTTAAGCAAATTGCCTTGGTCAGGTTGAGCATCCTCCTCTGGAAGGGCCTCTAAAGGGGCAGCCTGTTTGCTTGCTCTGAACTGCCTTTGGAGACAGGGACAATGTTATATGTTGTAATTCCATAGCATCCCCAGATTTCTTCAAATCTGAGTGATCTCCTCTTGGTCACACCATGGCCAAGTTCCCTGGACAGGTCACATTGTCTGGTGATGACCAGAGCTGGATGGAAATGTGAAATGTTCCATGAGATGAAAATTCGGCATTTTCTGTTTTCCCAGTACTTTATCATCATTTTTTGGTGGTTATACTGGGGAAAAAAAGAATGAAAGGGAGAGAAAGACTATTTCTCTCTATTAAAACAGTAATTGAAGTCCATTTTGCAGACCTTTCTATTAATTTTGTAAAGGTTATTCACAGGAAGCAATGACTAATAAGCTAATGCTCAATTTTAAGGTAACTTGTGTAGCATGAGACAGATGTTACAGTGAGCTGCTGCAGGGATGGATGTGATAACCTGAAAACTGAGGAAGGAAACCCCTGGGAGCAGTGTAGGATATGGCCAGGTCCATACAGTCCTTGCAACCTTCTTTACTGGCACATCTGTGCCAAATATTTAAACGTTTTCTTGTGAAGTTGGTGGTTTACGTTCATGGGAGACTGAGCTCCTTGTGGACCCAGCAGTGCCCATGGCTGGAGCCAGTGCAGCTTGTGTGCATGAAGGCAGATCTGGTCCATAATTTCAAAAATATCCTTTGGTGTTTCCAGGAGGCTCTTTGCCAGTCTGGTCGGGCTCCATTCACAGCTTCTGGTTGTTATTACATACCCAAGTCACCCTCACAGTTTTGCTGTAATGCTGCTCCTGATGCCTTAACCATGCTTTTCTATTATTAAATAGAAAGATATCTACTAGGATGTCTTTTGAGGCCAACTGATGGGATGGAGGAGAGAAGTTTCATAGCTAAGAAACAGTATTCTGGCTAGGGAAACTCCAGAGCCCAGCATGGGATGGACTAGGAAAGGAGCTTGTTTATTGTTCGCAAGACACTGCTGATTTGGGGTGATTTCTCCTCTTTTTACTGCTCCCACCTTGCCCTGGGCTGTCAGCACTGTCGGAGTCGTGGGGCTGACCTCTCTGCAGATGTGGTTATCTTTTGGGAAGGTGCATCCGGGACTGGGCATGAAGCACAGTGGCTTCACACCTCGTGGAGTAACTGGAGATAAGTGCCTGCTTGACCTGGACCTACACAGGGGACTTTGTGCCTGGTTCATCTCACGTCTGTGTCAGAAAGGTCACCCTGTCAAGCGTTTTGCTTTTCATTCCTTGTTTTATCCTCTTGACTGCAGTCCTGGCCCGTTGTGGCTCCATGTGCAGCATCCACCTCCTAATTCTGTGGCTTTGTTTTCCCCCAGGGTGACATCCAGCAGCTCCTGATTGTGGCAGACCCCCGAGCAGCCCACGATTACTGCGAGCACTACAGCCCCGACTGTGACACCGCCATCCCCGACTCTCCCCAGTCCCAGGACCCCAACCAGGATGAATACGTAAGTCTCTTGCGTGGACTGGAGGCACCCACCAAGCATCCAGCTCCATGCCACAACTGCTTCCTCCTGTTCACCTTCCCTGCAACTCATCTGCAAGGCACAGGCTGAGACAAAGGTTGTTTTGAAGATCTGCAGGCTCTGGCTTGGGCTCTGCCACCTTGGCTCTTGCCCTCAGGAGTTTCCCTTCCTTTTCTGCAGTCCTTCATGTGAAAAGACTAATCAATTCTTCTTCAGTATTCTTTAAAAAGACAGGTATCAAAGGATGGGGAAACATTATTGCCTGTATATTTGCTATTTGAATTTTGTTTTAGCTGAAGTGCTCCAGGCTCATCTGTATAAGATGCTGTGCCAGGTATTTTTTGCTGCAGAGAGCATTAGCCTCAGATCTTTGCTTTAAAAATAAAAAAGAGAAAGAAAGAAAAAAAAGATTAGTCCAGGGTCCCTTTTTATTTCTGCTGCTCAGTTAGTAATGCCTGGATGTGACTGATTTCCAGAAGAGCATCACCTGTATATTACACATTTATAAGAGGTCTCAGGGTCAGCTCACAGCAATTTAAGTACCTGGCATTCTCAGCCACTTCTCAGCATCTTGGCTGCTCTCTCGGTCTGATTTGCGGGTCTGTGTGGTATCTTGTTTTCAGTTGGTTTCCCTACAAAGCTGTAATGGTATCGACCTGCTCTGACTAAGCTTTGGGATTGAATTCAAATCCTGCACCTAGCAGGACTCTGAGGAGTAAAGCGATGCTCCCCAGCGAGGCGCGGCCACCCAGACCCAGGGAAGGGCCATAACCGCTCCACCAGCGCTTCTGGTGAAGCAATAAATAAGGAAAATAAAATAGACTCTGGTATAATCAAAATATGTGGTAGTAGGAAAATAAAACTCTTCTTTTGGAGCCAGCAGTTCAACAAGGGCTGGCTTGTCGTGGTGCTTGTGTTGCTCCGTGTAAGAATAACTCTTCCACGCGCCAGCGTCTGCTGCCAGTGAGAGCGATGGACTGACGGAGAAATTTGCCATGCCCGGCTGTAACCAAATGTTTTGTTTGCATTTCATTTTGAAGAATGACTGACGCCTTGTGGAAAACTCTGAAAATATCTTGGTCTTGAAGCCCTTCTGCCTGCAGGCCACGGGTGGATGGGAAGCGGCACGGCTGCTTTTAATTGTAGTTGGATAAGTGAAAATAGCATCCCTGCTTCTCAAAGCAGCTGCGTGATTCCAGTAGCTTTTTCTCAGATTTGTGGCCTGGGAAGGCTCAAGAATCTGAGGTTAAAGAAATGAATGTTTTTCTATTCTTATTGTGTTATCTTGGGTGACTGAGTTGCTGCAGGGTAGTTTATCCTCTCTGGTACAGGAGCACATGCCACAGGACACATTATGGGGAACATCCTTAAGTCACAACCAGAGCCAAAGCCAGGCTATTTGTGAAGGTATCCAAGGTGATGATGAACAAGAGGGAGGGAGATATATCACCACAAGGATCTGCATCATGACGTGACCCTATTGGCATGAAATAATGTCTAAAAAAACATGTCAGGAGCATGCTTGGGTGCTGCCAGCTTATTTTCTGCTTCTCATCTTCTTCTTGCAGTACACCGATGGAGAGGGAGAAGGTGACACCTACTACTATGAGTACCCCTATTATGAAGATGTTGATGAAGCTGTAAAGCCAGAAGCACCTACCACCAAGCCTAGCACTCCCGAAGTGGCTGCTGGAGAGAGACCTGAAACCAAGCAGGTACTGACACACGGTCCTGGCAAAGGTGCAGTTGAGAAAAAGCACCTTTATAGATGGGGAGGTGGAGGATGACGGAGAATTTGTTTTGCTTGTCTGATTCTGGTGTTTTATTTCTGCAATAGGACTATCCTGCACCCACACCATCACCTGCTGGAGGGAACCCAGGCAAGGGGCCGAAAGGGGATGCCACGGTGGACGACCCCCTCGTGGATGAGTACAACTATGAAACCATTAATGAAGAGTACTTCACACCTCTCCCCTATGAAGATATCAACTACAACGAAGAAGTAGACCCCCAGGGTGGACTCACTGAAAACGCAGTGGAAGCTGAACTCCCCACGAGTACCGTCATCACCTACAATGAAACCGATGTAATTTTGATGAATACTTTTTCGTTTTGCTTTGTTTTTTTTGTTTTGTTTAAATTAATTCAGTTATTTTATAACTCTGAGGAGGTGTGATCATCAGTATGGTAGATCTATAAGTAGTTTGGGCAGCTATTGGAAGAGGGAAGCTTCTTGTAAAATATTTTCGATACAGATATATCAGGGTGTGGAACACTGGTATTTAGAATCTGGTTGAGGATTATTCCCTTGGAAAAATCTGTTCACGCATCTGCATTTCCCTGTGCAAAATGCTCATCTGACAAAAAGAAAAGTGAGGGTTGGTGTTAAAATCTGATTAAAAGCATTTCTCCTCAAAAGGGGAACTACTACTTGGTTATGGGGCTGCCAAAGCTCAAGGCTTTCTGGGAGGCACTGGAGGGTGGCAAAAGAGTCAGCAAAAGTTGGCCAACATATTTGGAGTTGGACCTGGAATATTGAATGGGAAGGTGTCAAAGAAAATGTCCAAGCACAGGGCTGAGCAGCTGGAGCGAGGCAGGAAGGGAGCCAACTGCTTGAGGGCTGGTGGCACATCAAGGATTGGATCTAGCCAACTGGGGATAAAAAACACAGTGGTGGAGGAGGTTGAGCAGCCCAAAATGATACACAGAAACAGAAAAGGCACCAGCCTATTGAGGAATTAAGTGCCCACCTCAGGAAACCCATGGACGAGAAATTTTTCTGTTTCCTGACAAAAAGCCAGAAATCTTTGGCCAAGCTTGAACTTTCTAATGGAAAGGAATTAAAGATTGGATAGCGTGCCCTTAAAAAAAAACTGGATGAGGAAGTAGGAGGCTCAAGGGCTGCTTTAGTCGTTAGGAAAAGGAAATAGAAGAGGAGGAAAGTTCAGGTAGGGAAACACATGGCAAAGCTTTCCTATGTGAAAGCTCAGCCTGCTCTTGGCAGAGCATCTCACAGGGCAGAGTGGATTTTAGGTTTACACCTTGGAGTGGGAGCTGAGGGCCCTCCATGCAGTCATGAACTCCCGGGGAAACCGAATCCTTTAATCCAGACCAAGCAGACCAAGGTGCTTTATGAGCAGTATGGAAGTGAGGATCAGGAGCTTGTGTGTATCATGTTGTTAGGAGCTGGGTTTCGGTGGGAGATAGGATGCTGAAGGGGCTGGAGAAGTTTATTTGCTCTGAAAAACACCCACACAAAGTTTTTTTGGCTAGTTTAGGAAAGAAATTAGTGCTTGTGGTCACAAGTAAGTGTGGCATCCTTTCAAGTAGCCCCAGGTTTCTCTTGGCAGCTGGAGCCCCACGCTGTGGCCCAGGGATGGAAGCGTGTGGCAGAGCAGAGGCTGACTGGGACACCAGGCTGTGGAATCCAACAGGATGATGTTGGTCTGGGGCAGAACAGTCGCTTTTAGCATCCCTTCACAGACCTGTTGTGAGGTCAGGATGCGTTTGTTGCTGTTGGAGTTCACCTGTCTGTGTTTTGAGAAGACTCTAGCTCCTACGGTGGGAATTAAAGTAGGATTTAGTTTCATACAAGTGATACTTCGTGGTGCCTGCACAAGAGGTTTTGGAGGCAGGTGCAGTCACTGAACTCTCCCGAGCTTGGGTTTCGTTATGGTTAATAACTCCATGATAAATGCCAGGGGAGTGGTTCTGAGATTTAGGAGGCAGCAATGCTCCTGTGAACAAGAGGAGCTGGGGACAGATATATTTCATTCATTACTTGCTATTCGTCAGGCAGCTTGCTTTCCTTGTCTGGATGCATAGAGCAGGGCTTTACATCTGTATTGCTTCTCAGAAGGGAAGACTGAGAAGTGATTTAAATGAAGCTTTTATCAGCAAAGGAGACATGTGATGTTTTGCATGCTGATTTTTGAGCCCCCTCTTCCCTTTGTGGGCTGTTTTCTGATTCATTTTGTCTAACAGCATAGTTAAAGAGATTATCTTTAGACTTTTGTTTTGTTTTTTTCTCTAAAGCACTTGCAATTCTCTGCATGGAGACCTTTCCTCCTTCTCTGGCCAGTTATTCAAGATATCACATCTTGCTATGCAAATTGATTTAGGGACCTTAATCAAAATATCAAAACAGACATTTTTGACACTCATTTCAAGAAATGCAATTTGAAGAAAGCTTGCTATGTTATCTCCAAAGGCTTTTATAGCAAGATAAGCAGGTTTTAAGTGCAAACCTAGGTAAAAGATTTCAAATAGAATAGAAGATGTGCGATAACACTAGATCCATTTGAATGGTGTGAAGAAAAACAAGTGCTAACTCTTCCGTATTTTCTAATGGAGTAATCACCAAACTGTAATTTCAGGAAAGACCACTTGGTATTTGCAGCAGTAAAAGAAAATGAGGTGGCAGAGTGATGATTGCCTTTGCCACTGGGCTTATTCTTACTTTAAAACCTCTTGAATTTAGATACATATGCTCATGCTTAGGGATTCTGAGCAGTTTTGGCACAGAAATGAGGTCAGGAAGTGGTGGTGGCATTTAAATGATTTTGAATTCATAGTAGTGAGGAGATAATTTGTCTGGGAAGCACTGGAAATAATTCAATTCATAGACCATTTTGGTCATTACCTGGATGGGAAAGAAACAAAAGAAAATATTCTAGGCACATTTTCTACTTTATATGATGTTCAGAGTAAAGGTTGCCTAGCAGGCTGCAGAAAGCTCAGGGGTACAGAGAGAAGCAAGAATTCTGAGACACATTAGATGTCCTTGTTTGTGGTCCACAGCATCCCTTGCTTTAAGGATTCAGAAAGGATTCAGGGTTTAATGCATCAGATTTGTAAAAAAATCACCTTCAGTTCTTTGGACAAGCATAATTAAAGCTTAGATCCCAGACTAAACAAACAGGAGGGTTATATAGACAGGAACTTGGATTTTTCCACATTTTCTCCTGCAGTTGGATACTCATAGTGACACATTGTGGTTTTGATATGGATTTTCAGTATGCAACTTGATGTGTGACTTTTTAAGGCTTAATAAGCCCTTGCCTCCAATATTGAGACTTTGACTGATGAGTAAATCCTGGAGTTTGAAA
The DNA here is from genome assembly GCF_032191515.1 of Phaenicophaeus curvirostris. Taxonomy (NCBI): domain Eukaryota; kingdom Metazoa; phylum Chordata; class Aves; order Cuculiformes; family Cuculidae; genus Phaenicophaeus; species Phaenicophaeus curvirostris. Next base: position 9,849,458 of record NC_091411.1, read on the forward strand.
CTTTTCTCTGTTGCTTTAGGCCTTTAGACTTTGCAGGATCCTCCTGATATGAGCTGTCTCTTAATGTTGTGTTTTCTTTTCTTGCTCCGACTTTTACACTCACAGTGTTATTTCAGGGGTTGACAGAGAAATCTTCATGAAATGTCATGAAGAGCCCCCCACCCTTCTTGCCTGCCATTGCAAAAGACTCTTAGAGGTTACTGGAGACCTTAAAACTTCATAATTTAACTTTTCTTGTGTTTTTAATTTGCAACTATAATTATAAAGTGCAACCTCCCTAATCTTCCCCTTAGATTTTCAGCCTGGAGAGATTTGCAGGCTGACGTGTTGCTGCTCTTTTGCTTCCAGGCTGCTCAAGGAGGAGATGACCTGGATAAAGATTTCACCGAGGAAACAATCAAAGAATATGATGGGAATTATTATGATACCTATTACGACCGAACAGTCTCTCCCGATATTGGCCCTGGCATGCCTGCTAACCAGGACACCATCTATGAAGGGGTAAGAGCGCCTTTTCCATGCAGGATAAGCTGTGTTCACAATGTTTGTCTGCCCACAGTTGTAGCAAAGGGATTAATGATGCAAAAAAACGAGAGAGCATCTTGCTTGGATTCATCCACCTGCAATGCGTCCTTTACACAAGGCGAGGAGGAGGTGTCTGTCTTCTTTTCTACAGGAATATCAGCAGTTTTTTGGTCCCAGGATCTCCAGTTCCTTCTCAGAGCAGTGATGCTGATACAAGCAATGTCATCTTTGTCTGACTTTGTGTTTCCCTTGTGTGCTACAGATCGGTGGCCCACGGGGTGAGAAAGGTCAGAAAGGAGAACCTGCGATTATTGAGCCGGTAAGGACCAGCTGGTTTTTTTTTTTTGGTTGAGTTACTTTTTTTCCCAAGGAAAAGGGTACCCAGGGTATGTTCAGTGCGGTGTGGTGCTCTCACTGGTACAGCTGGGAGGAAAAATTCCCATGGAAGAATTAACTTGGTTCATTTAAAAACTTTTAATCTCAAATGCTGTAATTATTTTTCTTTTTACACTTCAAGAAGCGACCTAAATTATGAAGGAAGTGCAGAATTTTCCATGAAATCTCTCATTTAACACAACAAAATCTAGGCCTTTTGGAATTGAGGCATTAAGCAGAAGGCATGTCTCACCTCTCTGGGGGTTTGGAGCTGCAAACCTGCTCCCCAAGCGCCTGCAGCCAGTGGCCAGGTCATATCCTGACCTGAACTTGCAGCTTGGGGCTGCTTTTAATTGTGCAACTAATGGGTTCATCTCTGTGGAAATAAAAGGGTTTTCCCTGCACACAGCTGTGGGAGCAGGGAGGAGATGAGAGGTTTGCTCCTGTGCCTGCTCTGGGGTCCCACAAGCCTTCTGCTTTCAGAGAAACTCTCTACTATGCCAGGTGAAACCTGCCACTCTTTCTTTACAGTTCTGTTTCTGAGGTTGTTTTTCCTTCTAAAGAACAGTCATAAACTGCTTGTGCCCTTTGCAGCGTGCAAAAAATGTGGGGGATGAACTGAGCAGCCCCTTGGGTGAGGATGGAGCTGGTCCCCAGCTGCTCTCATGGTGGGGATGGCTGGTGTTTGCTCAGAGGTGCCCCTTGAGCAGAGCTGGAGGCTGTTGGTTGTGGCCGTGTGTCTGTCCCTCACTGTGTGCCAGGATGCTGAGGTACCCCTGTACCCGCTCCTCCTTAGGCTGGAAATGATGCTTCAAGTCTTTGCAACCACCTCCCCTGAGCCTTGTCCCGGAAGGGCCGAGCGCACACTCGCTGCGCACCAGCAACTCAATTAACCTAATTTTCCTTGGCAGAGGGCCAGCACGGCGCCCAGCATCACGGCAACGCTTCCCATCGCTCAGAGGCCGTTATTTTTCTTTCAACTCTTCCTTCCTTTCCTGATTCCTTTCCTGATATGGTTGGACTCGATGATCCGGTGGGTCTCTTCCAACCTGGTTATTCTATGACTCTATGATTCTATGATACTTTTGCAGGGAGGAGGGGAGCTGGGCAGTACCCAGGGTGCAGCAGCAGGTCTCGAAAAGCATGAGCGACTGCTTTATAAAAGCATTTCCAACCTATCTTTCCTTCTCTTCCTTTCTGGGTCTCCCTCTGCGCACAAAGGGAGGAGCAAGGGGTTTGCTGATGGGAAGGGTGGGTGGCAGCTGAACCCCATGAAGGCGGCAGCTGGAACCCAGCCCTGCCCTGTCCAGAACCATTCTGAAAATGCTACAAAGCGAACAAAATAGTTAAGTTTAATCATCCAGAAAGAATTCGGCTGCCTTTGCTATTTCAAAGCACTGAAGCATGTATAGCTTTTGCCAGAAAGTAAGCAAGACCAAGTGCTGTCTTTTCCCTCTCTATGTGGTTCATCTTCAGCAGAGAGAAATTCAGATTTGCTGCACTCTTTAGCTTTCTTTTTATTTTTTTATTTATTTATTTTTTGGGGGGGGGTGGGAGCCGCAGCAGAGGGGGAAATAAAAACTGAACAAAGTGAGATTCTGCTGGATTTTCTCTCCTTTTCCTTCCAACAGTCTGTCCTTCAATCCTTGCTCTGTGCTGACGCTTGCTGGAGGCAGCAGGGCAGCGCAGGGATGCAGCCAGAGGTGCCTGGGACCCCCTGAATCCCAGCTCTGGAGGCTCCAGGCTGCTTCAGCCTCCCTAGAGCCTTCTGTCCCCTTCATGGGGGTCCCTGGTGCCCACATCCATCTTCAGGGAGGGTTTGTGCAGCCTTTTCATGGCACCTTTGTGCATTGCAGCCAGCTCTTAGGCTGTTGCTGGGAGATTACCTTCATGTGTAGGTACCACCTGGATGTTGATTGAGTGGAAGCAACACCCTGTTTTCCCCTGGGATAGTCTCAAATCCAGAGTTTACTTGCTACCTCTGAGGTGACTACCCTTGGTGGCATCTCCCCACTGGTCCTGGTCCCCAAACCCTCCCACATTTCCATTGCTCCTGTTGATGAGCAGTCATATAAACAGTGGAGGCTTCTTGCTGAGGAGAATCTCCAGATGTCCCTAAAGCTGGAGCTCAACATAAACACCACAGATAAATATGGGAAGATGCCAAGCATGTTTGTATCGCTAATTAGCCCAAATTTCGTGTGGAGAAGCATCCCAAGGCTCTGCAGCCAGCCATGGGAAGCAGAGTTTCAGCGCTGTGCATGCTCAAATCATGGTAATGCTGGCACCCAGCAGCCCAGAAAAGTCCTGGGGAGACATGTGGGGGTCATGGCTCTCTCCATCAGCCCAGAAACTATTATTAATTTCTGATATAGAGCCTGCCATGCCAAAATGTGCTGTCATTGGTCTCAACAGGGAGGGAACATGGGGTGTCCATGAGGGGAAAGTTTTGCTGGGACACATGTGGCTTCATGCACAGTGTCCCTGTTGGGTGTTTGAAAAGGAGCCAGTGCTTAGCGGATGTCCTGGAGGACACCTTCTCCATCAGCATAGCTCACCTCTAGGTAGCCTCAAACAGCAAATAACTCATGCTTAATGCAGGTAGGAGGAATGTTAGGGTTCATCTCTAAGTGCCACCCAGAGGAGAGCAGTGTCTTCATGGCAGATGGTGAAATTACCATCAAAACGGGCATGGGGCAAAGTCCGTGACCTAAATCTTTTACTGGTGAGGACTATGCAAGTGCTTCTGTGATGACAGCAGGAATTTTCCCCTAACACATCCACATGAAGTGGAAGCCAAAGCTTAGAAGAGGTGGCAGTGAGTAGTAAGGACATTGGGAAAGACGGAAAATAGTGCTGTCGGTGTGTATTAGTGGTGCAGAAACGTGCATCCCGCTCATGGAAGCGGGCATGGTTCACGGCAGCGTGTTTTACCCACTTTTTTGCTCCTCTGCATTGACAGACCTGTGGCTTTTGGGGCAGGAATGCCTGGGTTTTCGTCTAGATGTTTCGGATTCATTCAGCTCTGCCCTGTCTGCTGCGGTAGCTGCTCTGAGGTCAGCAAGGCTTTTGGCACTGGAGTCTGACCCAGGAGACTAGCTAAGGGTGACCCTAGATTGGCCCTTGCACTCGCTTCCTCTGGGCTTCTCCCATGCCAACTGGCTGCTTCTCTGCAGATCATGACAGGCTGATTTTATCCCAGAGGAGAAAAACTGTTTGCTGCAGAGGAGCAAGCACTGGATCTGCTTTGTCTTCATCTGAGTGCTGCTGGGGGCACAGTCACTGCTCCAGTGCTCGCTGTGGGGCTCTTCCCAACAGATCATCTGGATGCCTTCTGGAAAGCATTTGCCAGGTTTATTGGGAGGTTTCTTTCCTGCCTCTTACATACCCATGAGCAGGAAAAAAAAATAAGCTCATTTCTACTGAATATATGATAGACCTGATATAAAGTTATGACAAAATATTTAGATTAAAAGGAATGGAATAACATTATTCTACCATTTTGCCCACACAGTGATTTCCTAGGTACACAGAGTAAATCACAGCGTGCAGGCTGCTAGGAAAGTAATTTTAAAAAATACCGAAAAACCAAACAAAAACCTTGCAATTTCATTATAAACTTCTTTTTTTTTTTAAGATGCTTGGATCTAGAAACAGCTTCTTCCTGAAGAGGAGCTCTTCTCCCACTCCAGCACCATCAAAGCTAGACGTGCTGCTGGATTTGCCCTTTGGCTGGCTATGAGCTAAGGGATAAGGGTTGTGACCCAGTGTTGGGGTGAGGGTGGGCTTGGTGCTGGGGGAAAGAGCTGCTTTGCATGCCCTGTGATTCAAACAGGTCGTATTTGGCTTTAAATGGTCAGTGCTTTTTGTGCCTCTGGCGATGGGGATGCAGTAGGTGCCATCTGGAGAGTGGAAACCCTTCAATTCTGGAACGTCCAGACCTAGCAGCAAGACCTGGAATGTTTAAGAACAGAAAAAGCATTGGGCTTTCAAGCCCTGCAATCAAAGTGACTTTGAGGATGGGCTTTGCTAATGGCTTTTCTTTCTTCCTCTTGCTTAGGGCATGCTGGTAGAAGGCCCACCTGGTCCCGAAGGCCCAGCAGTAAGTAACTTTGTCTATACCTCGCACCGAAGGATGCGTGTGGGATGCACGTGGAGGGCTCAGCACACAGCTGTTCCCGGGCTCTATTGCTTCCATACGCCACGCATGTGTACGGGGAACTGTGGGGTCGATTTTCTGTTGCAAAAATAAACAGAAAGCTCTAATTCTTTTCCTGCTCGTTGTACAAAAAAGTTACAAATAATAACATATTTTCTTTTAGTGGCTTATTTTTGCGTCTGTTTTTTCCATGCTAGGGCCTTCCAGGACCTCCAGGACCAACCGGACCTGTGGGTTTAATGGGTGATCCTGGGGAGAGAGTGAGTACCTCAGTTTTCCTCCTCTTTGGTTGAAGCCTTTGGTCATTTTCTTTGTGCAAAGTGGGACTTCGTTGTATCACTGGAGCCCTAAAATAATGCTCATCCTGTAACAGCAATCTCTTCTTAGCCCCAAAAGGAGCTTGGGACAGAGTGCAGGGCAGACCTTTACACCCAGGGGCAAAAGGTTGAGGAGCAAACGTGCTAGTTAAATGCGTTAAGCAGTTTTCTCCAGGTTAAAACCATGAGTAAGGCTCTTTCTTTCTCTGCTTTCTGCACCCTTTGGCCCACGGCTACTCATTCCAATGCAGGAACTGGGCTGTGGCATTGGGAAAACAGGAGAAGCAAACATACAAAATAGCTCAGCGGTGATTCTGCATCCTTGTTCCAGCTGAAGGTGTGAGTCCTGTTAGAGGATTTGGTTTAGTTTGGGTCCAGGATGGGCCAAGGGATGTGTCGACACCCCTGTTGTGGATCTTCCCTTAGGCTCATTTTGCATCCCAGATTGCTCCCAATGGGAAGGTGGCTCTTGCACAGCACCTTGCCTTTTCTGTGGGTGGATTACTGGTCTGCACCAGCAAACGCTAGAGACTGATTTATATGCTTTAGCAATGCAGTAACTTAGATTTGGCGTGTTTGGTTTTGATCTTGCTTTAAATCTGTTATGTCCCTGGCAGCCACAGCTTTGTAAACTGCCTGCAGAAGCCCCCAGCTTCGGGGTGTCTCATTGAAGGCAGCTGCTTCCAAGCATTTTTGCATACTGTGACCCCCAAATCTCATGGTTTAGCACCACACTTTGGTTAGTGTTGCATATTTATTTGTTATTGCTGAGTCCTCGCTCCTGTGATGAAGAGCAACCTGTATTTTGGGAGCTGCTGAACTTGAACCTGCACAAGCACCATTTAACTGGTGATCCACGTGCTTGGCAATGCTGAAAATTAAAACCCATCCTCCTCACTCCCCAAACTGAGTCTCTGGAGTGACTCTGGTACCGATACACTCCTCATTCACCTTTGTATCTGAACCACTCCTCCACATTTAAAGCCCATACCCCATCCCTTCGCATTCGTGTGGCAATGACCCTAACCCAGACCTTGGGGTTTCTTTAATTAAAGCTCTTTGTTGGTGTCTTTGTTCCCGGGGAACCTGTCTGGAGGCGGCTGTGCTCCCACAACCCCCTGGAGCATTGCTGCGAAGACCCACACCTCATTTACGCTCCTGGTGTATTTATTGGTTTTTGATGGAACAGTAATAACGTTTCTTGTGGTTGTGACATGATTGAGAACGAGAGGCCCTGACTGTACTCCATCGATTGGTGCCTGCAAGCTCAGAAAGTCAATATGCAGCTGTGGGCTCAGCCCGTGGCCAGGAGCCAGGGCCACAGCTCAGCAAGGTTGCTTAACCCTTGAGATGCTATGGTCCCTCTTCCTCCTATACTGAAAGACTAAAGGAGGGCTTTGCATCTTTGGGCACCAGGCTTCGTAGAGGGTGGGCAAGCTTGGCAAGGTCCCAGCAGTGTTTTGTATCTTGCAGTGGTCCAGGATTAGTTAGAAGAGCTGTGTGGCTTTGTCGTCCTCCTGGTGCGTTTTCATCCTGCACAGGTCCTACGTGTTGCCCAGCTGTCTCTTTTCTTGACGAGCTTCCTCTGCTCTGAAGAACTCGGTTGCCTGGCAGGATGGATGCTGACCCTGGTGATGAGAGAGTCCATGTTCCCGCAGTTTGTCCAGGCAGATGCAGAGATTTGCTGGCCAGGTTCCTCTTGAATGGCCTTGTAAAGCCAATCAGCAGCAGACACACTGTCCCGGATGATGTTGCTCCACACCCTTAGATGAAAGGCGTAATTTGCATTCTAGCACAGACAGCACATCCTGCCTTTCTAAGTGTCCAAAACAGAATGTAATGCAACATATTGTGCAGAAAGGAGTGATGAACTTGCAGAGCCAGGAACTGCAACTATATTAAAATACTCCTTTTCAATTAGAGCAGCTCCTCGTTTAATTTGTTTATTATTAACCCTGCGCATAGCTCATGAATTTACATGACACTTCTATGTGTACAGGGAGGAACATTTCCCATGCCTGCGTCTGATAGAAAGACTTTTTATTTGCAATCAGGCAGGTGCGCTGCATTAATATACCAACAATATTCAACTATGTTAATATTGGCCAACACTCATTTAGCTCTGTTTTATTCATCATGTCAGTTTGTTCATCTATCTGAATTATTTTACAATGCGAAGAAAAGCTTGCATCACTGCAAAGCTGCAGAGCAGCCTGTTAGTGGGAGGTTTCAGAGGACTCGTCTTGGGGGAGGGTGGTTTAAGAGGACTTAGATGGGTTCCTTCAAGTAGTGGGAAGAAGAAAATATGGCATTTAGGAGACCAGAAAGCATGAGTACTCTGGACTGGAATGAAGAAAGTAGGAAAATGTGCTCCATTGAACAAGATGGGATGCAGCATTAGAGCAAACCACGGCTCTGGCACTGACCCTGCTCTGTGACTTGAAATCTGGGGTATCTGGGTGTCTTGGGCTCCATCAGTAAGCATCTGGGGGAAGGCTGGTCACAAAGCTGTGTCTTCTGAGAGCATAGTCACTGCGTCCCAAAGGACTCATTTCTCCTGAGGGCAGTTTTGCATCTCAGAAGTGTAATCACAGAATGGTTTGGGTTGGAAAGGACCTTAAAGCCTGTCCAGATCCAAACTGCTGCCATGGGCAGGGACACCTCCCACTGGATCAAGGGCTCCAAGCCCCATCCAACTTGCCCTTGAACACCTCCAGGGATGGGGCAGCCACCATTTCTCTGGGTAACTTGTGGCACTGCCTCACCACCATCACAGGAAAACGTTTCTTCTGTTGCATAATTTTCTGACCGGGGCTGAAAATGGAAAACAAAAAAAAAAAAATCCTAGAGAGATGCTTAAAGCAAATTTTGAGGCTCAATACTGTGGGTTGCTGGGCACCACTCTGTCTGCTGCTTGAGGAACCCAAGCACTAACAGACCAAGGCTTCGATTTAAACATTCCCTTGAAATATTGCATTAGTGTTTGCACTCGGTGTGGCATTTTAGAGCACTGCAACAAATGAAAGTTGAAGTCCCCATCCCTGGCTGCTGTATATCAGCAAATCTCTATTTACATAATGAGAGCGACACAGATTTACACCAGCTGAGAGTCTGGCACGCTGCATTTCTTAAAGGCATTCATGAATTTAAATTTACAAAGTGCTTTATGGGTTTGATTTTCCTCCATACCATTGCCCCCCACTGCTCTACCCTGCGAGGAAAAGACCTCACACCCCCAACCTGAAACAAAGAGGCATTTATGTATAAAACCATTGCATCAACATTTGTCAGGCAGAGTACACAAAGAGAGATAAACAAGCTCATTCCTGATCCATCAGACGCAGGACTAGAGTTAAAGGAGAAGAGAGACAGAAGGGAGAAAGTTTATTATATGAAACGAGTCTGGCCTAAATTATTTATTGTGCTTGTGCTTCTGCTCCAACAGATGGGACTGCCCTCTGCCCCTCATCAGTGGAGTCTGGGACTCCGGTGTCGGCCAGACTGAATAAACAGCATGAATGTAGCATCAGGAGCTTGTCTTGAAAAATGGATGGGCTGGTGTGTTATGCAGTTTCCCTTCAGTGCTGAGGGAGCTGCTGGTTTGGGGTTGGTTTTTTTTTGCTGCTAAATCACGGGCTGCAGCGCTGTTTGCTGCAGCGCTGGGAGCAGCGTTGTTATTCCAGGATGGTTGCAGTGCAGACCTCAGTCCTTCACCCGCAGCGCTGCTCTGCCCTGTAGTTGTGGTGGAGGTCCAGCCACAGCCCAGTCGGAGCGATGGGCAGAGCGGAGCAGCGGCAGCTCTTCAACCCCACCCTGCTGCTGGGCTCTAATTTAGTGCTGGAAACTTTGGCTTGAACGTTTTGGGTTCCTTTTTAAGAGGGAATGTAAAGTTGAAGGTGGTGTAGAGGGAATGGAAGAAGAGGGAACAGTTGTGGGAGATGAAAAGTGAGGCGACGAGGTCTTTGTAGAGTGGTTTGGGTCAGGAGGGACCTTAAAGCCAGTCCAGTTCCAACCTGCCAGCCATGGGCAGGGACACCTCCCACTGGATCAGGGGCTCCAAGCCCCATCCAACCTGGCCTTGAACCCCTCCAGGGATGGGGCAGCAACCACCGCTCTGGGCAACCTGGGCCAGGGCCTCCCCACCCTCTCAGTAAAGAATTTCTTCTTAGCATCTCATCTAAATCTTCCTCTTTCAGCTGAAAACTGTTTCCCCTTGTCCTATCCTTGTAATTCCTGATAAAAAGCCCCTCCCCAGCTTTCCTGGAGCCCCTTTCAGCACTGGAAGCTGCCTTAAGGTCTCTACAGAGCCTTCTTTTCTCCAGGCTGAACAACCCCAACTCTCTCAGCCTGTCCTCACAGGGGAGATGTTCCAGCCCTCAGATCATTGGGGCAAGGATAACGCATCAAATGTTTTGGTCTTGTTTGGGTTTTTTTAAATGTTCTGATTTTTAGGGACCTATTTCTCTCTTTCTTCTCATTTTCTCATCTTTATCTGCCTCCCTTTGCCTTGTAGAGTGACACTACAACTTTCTGGGGTGAAGTTGGCCTCTTCTGTGTCCCTGTAATGTGTCCGTATATCTGTGATTTGAGGCAGGGTTTTATTTTTACCTTTGCTTGGTGTCTCCATGGGCTGAAGAGCTTCAGGGAGGCTGAAGAGAGTGAGAGCTAACATAGATATTTGTTGCTTCCCCTTCAAAGAGCTTTGGGTTTCTACAGATGGATTTATTATTGGTGTTTACTAACCCGGGGAAAATCCGGTCCTCAAGCTTGAGCTGTCGGCCAGAAAGCCCTGTCTGTCCTGCCATGAAATGTGCAGCAGGGCTCCTCTTGGCTTTACTGGGATGTGATCAAGTCACTCTTGCCTTCAGCTCTTTAAGCGGGTGTGAAAATTGCAATTAGGCACACACATTGAGTAGTTGGATGTCATTCTCATGTGTGTATAGGATTGCTGGATGGACGTGCAGGTTTGGGTTAACTTAACCTTTTTTGCAAGTCCACAGTTGGGAATACAAGTAATCTATGAGCTGTTTCAGGAAAATTTGCCATATTTGATTATTTATAGCTTCATCAATAGATCTTTTACTGCATACTTGTTTCTCTAGTACGAGTTAAAGATGCTCAACTGATGTTAATCAGCACAGCTCCATTGAGATCCTTGGAGTTTTGCTGATTTACTGCTACTGACAGGATTGCTCCATTGTAGATGGAAGTAGCCTCATAAGACTAAAAACAAAAAGACAAAGAGAGAAAAATGAAATTACCCAGATGACTGAACATGTACAGAAGTGTATTTATCTTTCCACGTTACTATCTTACTGAATTATGAAGTTTCATATGGTTTTTTTAACAGATTTTAACAGGTCCAACTAAACATTGATTCCATTAACTTGGAACATCGCAGAGATTTTTATTGTTCACTCAAAAATGGCATGTGGCAGACCCTGGAACTAGGGGGGACAGGATGTAAGAAGAGGGACTTACTAAGCCTGTCAAGATAGGGAGCCTTTTGGATCATGAGATATGGCTTTACAGCCACAACTGCCTAGGGATGGACATGACTAAAATGACACTACGGAAGTTTACTTTTATTTCTTCTTGCAGGGACCACCTGGTCGCCCAGGTCTTCCAGGAGCAGATGGATTACCAGGACCACCAGGGACAATGCTTATGTTGCCTGTAAGTACAAGTGTAACTAAAATAGCATTTAAAACAGTCGGGCTTCTTGGCTTTGCCTACTACTTAGTACCTGTTCTTGCAGAAGTCTCTTATCTCTTTTACACCAGGGACACGTTTTCTGTGGTGTAAAAGATGGATCCAGATGGTTCCTTTTGTAAATTTACTTTTTGCAAAGCACCGTAACTTCTTCACTGGTCAAAAGCACAGGGCAAGAAGGTTAAAATTTCCAGAAGTGTTGAATAAGCTCGAGTATTTCTGACTGAGCATAGTGTTGGAGAGTGAAAGTCATAAAAGAAGCAACTGGAGATACCTTTAAGGGCCTAATTTCCAGGCAGAACTTTCCCTCCTAGAGTGGGGAACCTCTAATAACTCTTCAAAGCAGGTGCCAAAATTGTAAGCACCTGAATAAACTGATCTCTTTTGATGATCAGTGGTTAATTTGCATTGCTATTTTTGTTCTGCATGAAGTTACCAAGTACTGAGTCAGCCTTCCTCATCCTGGGATGCTAAAGGAATGGTTATATTTTGTGTCTGCTTTGATGCGAGAATACCCAAGGAAACCAGCTGCTGAAAATAAGTGGTTAGCTACCAAATGGAGAGAGTCTTCAGTGAAAAACCACAGCACGCTTGTCTAGGCTCCAAGTGGTAGGGTGATACTTGTGTAGGTTCCTGGCAGGGCGCCTCGGACAGCCTGGGCCAAGTGCTCAACATGCTGCTTTGTTGGCCATTACAATACAGTTGTTGGCCCCTACGGTAACCAACTGTAGGTCTATAAATTGCATCTTTTTTGCATCTACTTGCCAAGATTTTGTGGTTGTACACCTAGCACCAACCAAGTGAAATGCAGAGGTGAAATGGAGGTGAAAGAGCCATCCATATAGATTCTGCAGCATGGAGAACCCTTCTTACAAAACCCCGAACACACAATGCAATTAAGGCAGAAGAAGGGTGTGTGTCCTAGGAAGTGGGCTTGTAGCTGTTGGGGGTGGAAAAAGAAGAAAACATTAAAGTCTTCCCTATTCAAGTTTGGGAAAATAAAACATCAATGCTTGGGGTTTTTTTAAATCCTTTGTGTGCTGGAGGATCCTGGCTTGAACAATGGGCCAAGCACTGTTCTTTGAAGCACACTGCCGCCCTTGAGAAATACAGCTTTTGTCTGGGGGCAAACAGGCAGCTACAGCCAAGTAACCTGATGCAACCCCATCCCTGGGGGTCTCCTGGCCAGCAGCATCCACATGGGGAATACCAGCCCTGTGAGAACTTTGTGTCTAGTTTTGGACGGTGGTGTGTGAGGTCCTTGGAGTTCAGAGCCTACAATCCCTCTTATTGTGCATTACTTGGAACTGGCAGAATTTACTGCGTGGGTACGGACATGGGAAAGAGTTGATTTGTGCCTGTGTGCTGGGTGACCTGAGAGCACAATGGTTAATAGGATGGTCTGGAAGGACAGTGATGGGGATGGGTCAGTCATGCTGAACAGAGTTGTTTAGGAGTCAGATTAGCATGAGGGTGAGGGATGGCAACCCTGTGACCGGCTTTCTCCATCTTGTTCCCATCAGTTCCGCTTTAGTGGAGGAGGAGATGCTGGCTCTAAAGGACCTCTTGTTTCAGCCCAGGAGGCACAAGCCCAAGCCATCCTGCAGCAGGCCAGGGTAAGTGAAGGATGGTGGGGATGTCTCTTGCAGCAGGCACCCAAGGAATGGGAAGGAGTAGCAGGATAAATGTGTGTGAGGGGGTGTCTTCCCCATCACGCCATCCATGGCAGTGGTAACAGCCTCTCATCTGAGATGTAATTGCTCATGTGGCTTCAGATGATGACATCTAGATGATGTGGCATTTTACTGGTGGCCAGCAACAGGCAAAGCTCTAGAAACATGGTTTTAAATTTCCTGCAGACCTTGGGTCAGGCCTGCTGCCGGTGCCAGCAGACAAAGATCTGTTGACTTCAGTGGTATTTGCTGTTTATGCTGACAGTTTGGGGTGTCTGTATGAACAATTGCACTATGTCCTGTAGGAGTATTCTTTCTTCTTTTTTGTTTTCGGGTTTTTTTTCCCAGTAAATCATAATAATTAAATGTTTGTCACAGATGTCCACTGCTCCAAGCTCCAATTTTCCTTAATGCATTTATTTGGAAATACGTGTTGACTACTCATGCAGTCTTTTTCCCCTTGGATGACCTTATTGATTGATGATCAAGTAATCCCTGGAGGTGTTTATTATGTAGGCTTGCTGGTGAAACAAGATTGGCCATGCACATTCCCAGTATAACTCCTGTTCCCTGGCTTGATGAGTACCTTAGTATGTAAGGCTTCATACTCATCTCTTCAAAGTAAAACTTAATTTCTAGCCAACACAACTTTGACATTTCTCTTCCATGAGTGCTTGTGGGAAGTTACATTTGGCACCTGTTAAAAGCAGAGATACAAGATGTGTAGTTACATCAGAAATCATAGTTATGGTTGGAAAAGACCTCCAAGTTCATCCAGTCCAACCATCAGCCCAACACCATAGCACCTTCTATACCGTGGAAGGAAACATGTGGGGACTCCACAAGCTGCGGTTGCCCCGGTCTTGCCCAGCAGGGGCCCGATTTAGGCTGTAAGAAGCACACCCTTGCAGTAAAGGGCAAAATATAAGCTGGTTTAGGGATACATTTTGCTCTGGGAGCATTGCTCCTCTCCCAGCCGAATGCAGCCATCCAGGGGCGGCGCTTAGCTATGCTCCTCAGGGTCCAAAGCCCACATCTGTCTGCAGCTGGGCTGCATAGCTCAGACCCAGCTAGTCTGTTACTTAGAGCTATTAGTGATTGATTTAGCACAGACATTTTGGGTCTGTCTGCTGAAACAGGCTAAAAATCTATTTATTTCACCCATGAAGGAAATAAAGCCCATTGGTATCTCCACCTACCTGGGTGGCACATGCCCTGTTTAGATTTATAACGAGGGGTTAGGTTTAGCTGGGGTTATGCTTGTTTCCATCCAATTCCCCTTTAACAAAGGAGTTTGATTTTATACATATTCAGATAGAGAACAGGGCCCTGATGCCATCAGCCACTGCATTTTCCTGTCCATTAACCTCGCCCAGAGAATAACATCACTGGATTATGTTTCTGATGTTACCTTGTCAGTCTTAATTTTGAGGCTGCCTACAGCTTTTCCGTCAGCATTTTATTTTGCTGGGAAATAAGGGTTTTGACCAGATGAACAATTTCATGAGAAGCATCTGCTTCCTCAGACGCTTTGTTTTTATTCTTTTTATCCTGCACATTGAAAATTGTAACCGCTATGAAATAACAAAGCAAATTCCCCCTCCCTCTACCCCTTTTCTCTGTTTTGTTTTTTAGTTTCAGTTAAACATCGTGAAAAATTTAAAACCCAAACAAATCCTGGGTGACATTTTGGCTGTGGATGCAGCATTGAATATTCTAGAAAGGAAAAAATTATTTTTTTGGTTACCATCAACCTATTTTCAGACAATTTCAGCTGAAAACTCTTTGTACTAAAGCAGAAAGGGAAATGAATGATTTTTTTTTATGGGATATGTCAGGAAGTGGGAGGAAAAATTTTTAGTGTTTGGTAGGAACGGTTGGACTTGATGATCCGGTGGGTCTCTTCCAACCTGGTTATTCTGTGATTCTGTGATTCTGTGAAAGGGAGTCCTGTAGGGGGGATACCTTCCTTCCTTTTAGTAGTTTTGATTTTCTTGTCGTTGTCATTGTTAATTGCATTGTTAGGTTGATTTGTTCTCTTAAAAATTGGCTTTCAGCAGCCACTGAACATTGTCCCAGCCGGCAGTGTTTCTGAGCAGCTCCCTTTTAATGGGGTGTTGTAAAAAGATGCCACGTAATCTAGCATTTGTGCAATATTTATGCCACTCCAAGTGCAATCACAGGGAGATTTTAATTACTGGAGTACACAGATAATTACAACTCTTTTAAAGTGTTGAATTGTCACAAGGGAACAAATTGTCCAAGTGGTGGTTTAAAATGTGGACCCAGCCCCATTACCCACCATGGAAATTACAGATTTGATCCATGGTTATGTGGCTCCTTAATTATTGAGCTAAAATCTCCCTATTGCAAATAGAATTGTTGTCCTGTTGGAGGATATGGAGAAGCAACTGAAAAAGGGAGAAAAAAATCCTCTAAAATTGAAGTTTTGGGAACAAACACAAGTTAAAAATCCTCCTGAACTGGGACCATAGAAGCGTGAACAAACCCCTGTAGCCTACTGACCCAAAGGTTTGTTGTTTACTTTCAATAATTAATTGCCTGAAGTGTCCATTTAATTCTGTCTCTACGTGGTGATGGGAAAAGGGATCTGACCTGCTGAGACAGATTCCCATCCGCTTTAAACATAGGTAACTCTTCCATCTGCTCTGGGGCTGGGTCAGGGTGTGTCTATTCTCCCTCTGTACTCAGCACTGGTGAGACCGCTCCTCGCATCCTGTGTTCAGTTCTGGCCCCTCACCACAAGAAGGATGTTGAGGCTCTGGAGCGAGTCCAGAGAAGAGCAACAAAGCTGGTGAAGGGGCTGGAGAACAGGCCTTAGGAGGAGCGGCTGAGAGAGCTGGGGGTGTTCAGCCTGGAGAAGAGGAGGCTGAGGGGAGACCTCATTGCTCTCTACAACTACCTGAAAGGAGGTTGTGGAGAGGAGGAAGCTGGGCTCTTCTCCCAAGGGACAGGACGAGAGGGAATGGCCTCAAGCTGTACCAGGGGAGGTTCAGGCTGAACATTAGGAAAAAATTTTTCACGGAAAGGGTCATTGGGCACTGGCAGAGGCTGCCCAGGGAGGGGGTTGAGTCCCCTTCCCTGGAGGAGTTTAAGGGACGGGTGGACGAGGCGCTGAGGGACATGGGTTAGTGTTTGATAGGAATGGTTGGACTCGAATGTCCAGTCGGTCTCTTCCAACTTGGTGGTTCTATGATTCTATGATATTCGCATCCATTGCGGTTTTGTGCTCCGTGCATGGTGTGAGGTGGGTGGATGGGGGGAAGATGCCTACAGGCAGATGGTGCGTAGGTCTGTATCTCGAGCCACCATGGCTTTGGCTGTTTGCTGACGCAAGCAGGAATTAACAGGGCAGCAGGTTGGATGTTGTTGGGTAAATTCACTGGAGGGCATGGATATTGCTGTGAGGATCCAGATTCTCCGGGCGTGGGGAGAAGGTGTAGCTGATGACATGATGGTGGCTTCGTCCCAGTGCAGCAACGAAGCAGAGACACCAACTAAGCAATGTTTCTCTTTCTGTTGCAGCTGGCGCTGAGAGGACCAGCGGGTCCGATGGGTCTGACGGGGCGGCCGGGCCCTATGGTAAGTGAATGGGCAAGCAAGGACGGAGCAGACCCAGATGCTCTGGGTTACCTGCATGAATGGCTCTTTCTTAACGTGGTATGAATCTTCTCTCTGTCTCTATTGTGGAAAACTGTAATAAATGATATTCTCTGTCCAAAGGGGCCCCCGGGCAGTGGAGGACTAAAGGGAGAAGCTGGAGAAATGGGACCTCAGGTGAGTGTGGGCAAAGTAGGGGCTGAGGTAAATGAAGGGTTTAGAGCAACCAGTCCTGCATTAGAGGCTGTTGTGAAAGAGTGATTCAGTAACCCAATGCCAGCTGAAAGTTAGAAGGTGTGGGAACATCTATTTTGCATATGAATCTCCCTTCAAGTATCCAAATACAGACTTGAGACATAATTTTAAGCCAGCCTTGTAAAATCCTGCAGGTGGTAGTCCTTTTCTGCAAAGCCATCTGCAGAGGAGTCCCGTAAATATGAGATAGACTGGGGTGGGGGGAATTTGCTAACATTCAGGAAATTGTTCTTCCGAGCCATAAATCCTGCATTAAGGGAAAGTTCTCTTTTTCTAAGGGTGGGCAAAGTGATTTGTCTCCACCATAAGGAGCTGCTTGCAAGGCAAAAGCTTCCTCATGGATAAATGCCTGTAATTCCTGTCTGGAGATGCTCAGTCCTGAGCCTTCCCTGTGTATTTTGAACCATGGGCTCTGCTTGAGGGGTTCACATCCCATTTTGTAGCCCGGGTGACCCTCAGAGCCCCAGCAGCACCTAATCTGTGATGCTGACAGGTGCCGGTCCATTTGTTGTGCTGTTGAGTGATGGCATTTCTTCCTCTCTCTTTGATGCCTTCCAGGGTCCACGAGGCATCCAGGGTCCTCCTGGTCCGGCAGGAAAACCAGGCCGCAGGGTGAGTGTCCTGGGAGCTGCACTGACGGCTGCGTTAGCTACAATTTCTGCTAGAAGTTGTTTCCATTGCCAAATAATTTCTCCGTGCCAGGAGCATTGCACAAGAGCGGGCGGGCGGCCAGGCGGTGGCTTGTCCAGGACCTCTCTGTCCATCTGGGCAGACACAAATAAGGATGAGAGCTAAAAGTCTGGGTAGTGTGGGGAGAACGGCAAGTCCACGCTCCCACTCTTTTGTCTTCATTGGGTTTTTTTTGCTCTGTGGCATGGAGGATGTAGCTGCATAAACGCTCCAGGCTGATTTGGAGAATCTCCAGGTCTTCACAGTGTGCAAGGAGGATGCAGTCCCAGGAGGGTTTCTGGAGCTGGTAGAAATTGTGCTCACTCACTCTGTCGACATCCCTGATGCTGATTTTTTATTTCACGCCGTCCTCTGGCTCGTTGTGATTCAGCTTGCCAGAAGGAAAAATTAGAAAGACTTTTGTGTGCCTACTTATGGTTTTCTTAGAAACAATCTATCTCATTTCAGTTTGTGGACATCATCTTTAGCATATCTTAAAGTGTGATGGAAGGTAATTATTTCAAATTAAAATCAATGACCATGTCCCAGCATCCCATGCAGTGAAGCAGCTTTGCTGCCGTTTGTCTCACCCTCCTCATTAGTGCCAGGCTGAGTCTGGGATGCTGCTTCAAAAACAGACCAGCATTTTTTCCCTCACCAAGGGAAGCTGCTCCCCGCCCGGCAAGCTCCAACTTAAATAAAATTTCACTTGGCCGCAGACCGAAGAGCAGATGTCCCTACGGTCCTGCCTTACCCTTTATATTTGACTTTGCCTTTCTCTGTTGCAGGGACGAGCTGGCAGTGACGGTGCCCGGGGAATGCCAGGCCAGACAGGACCAAAGGTAGCACCACGTCTTTATATGATTTTGGAATCTGTGTCTGCTTTTTATCAAGGATGAACTGAGGGACCCTTGGCAGAAGGAGCCCACCTTGCTTGGAGGAGGTTGTTAAAATGGTCCAGCGACTCCTCTGAAGTTGTGGGCTTCACGTTTGAGAAGGGAAGTTAAACACACACCTGGAAGGCTGAATACCAATCTTTCTTTTCTTATCTTTTCCTTTTTCTTGATGCAAATTTTAAAAATTGCTGGATCCTCTTAAGAATGAAATATGTTCCCTTGGCTGCAGATATAGAACAAATACTTTGGAATCCCAATTATGAAAAACAAACATGAATGAGCGGTTGGAAACGTCCTAAAATATAACTACCAAAAAAAAAAACCTATTAACTGAGTGAAGAAATGTAGAAGGCGTGGTGAGGAATTTTAATGCTCTGTATTTTTATTTGAGACAAAATCCCTTCATTCAGTGCTGATCTGCTGGTATTATCAAACAAGAAAGAAGCTGTTCCACTGAAACTGAATGCAGAGAAAGTTTGCTCAGGGAATCATGTATGAGATGGTTTAAGTACTTTATTATGTAGATACTTAAAGTTAGAATAGATGGGGGTTTTGATACAGAGAAAGGAGACTGCAAATCATTTATCCAGTAAAGTGCTTTAACGAGCGTCGACTGCCCTTGAAGGAGTGGATGCCAGGGATGAAGAGAAAACAGAATAACAAGTAGTGCTAGGATGGAGAAGGGAATTTGCTGGGAGCAGAGATAGAGCAGTGCTCTAGGACCTGGTATAATAAAAGACCTAATTGTTACTCTGGGTGAACCTCAGCCAGACCTGTCTGTCCTCCAATTACTCAGGTACAACCAACTTTCCTTTCCTTGCTAACAGATAAAGGATTTGTGTAAGGGAGGAGCTGGTACTATTTTCACATACTCTTGATGTGTGAAAATGCAGCTCTGTGGGGTGATGCCTGCTGCCTTCTGCCCGGGCATTAGGAGATGGTGAGATGGTATCCCTCACAATTTGCAAACACCCTGTCTCTTCTCTCTTTTACAAAGAGTTGAGGCTTTCCTGAAAAGGCTGTCTCTGTGCATTCCTGCCCCTTTTCCCCCAAAACACATGGAACTGGGCACAAGTTTGGAGAAGAGAAGCCCTATTGCAGCTTGCTGAGCTCTCAACATGCCAGCCCGCGGGAGTCGTGTGGTCATGGGTGAAAGCCCCAGTAAGGCAGATTCTTGCTGGCCTGCCTGATCTAGGATTAATGAGGCTTTGCTTTTTCTTCTCCACGCTTGAATTTCTTAACTTTGCCTGTTTCCTTTTGGAGCATCTATGGACCTGGGCAGGTAAAGTGAAGAGCCCTCTGAGGGAAGCATGGTCATTTGCAGGCAGATGCTGGCAAGCGCTGCCTGGGCTTTGCCAGCCTGAGGTTGCATGACTTCGTTAGCACAGTGCCAAGCACAAATTAACACACCCGACCTTTTAGCAGAGCTCATTATTTTGGGCTCAGCATCGTGCTCTGCAGAAGGATGCCCAGAGCTGCGTTTACAGGAGCAGGAGCTACTGGCGATGCATAAGAAAAGAGATGTGCCATCCTTGCCTTGGTTTGCCTTCCCAGTATCAGTGCTTTGGGACTGTATATCTTCTATAAATCCCTAGTCTTGCAGCTGGCTTTGTGCCTGCTCAGGTTGGGGTCAGGCAGAGCTTGTTGCAGGACAGCATGGAGATCATGGAATGATTTGGGTTAAAAGGGACCTTAAAGATCACCCAGTTCCAACCCTGCAATACCCTTAAGCATCTGCGTGAATCCACCCAACTTTACCAGCTGATGACATTCCTTTTTAAGTCAGAGCAGATCTGATCTTGACTTCATTAAAACAGTTTCCAGATTTTCTTTGTATAGGTATTTGTTTTCTTGAAGTGCCCAGGAGGATTAAAAGGATCTATGGGATGGTTGTTATAAAGCTCAAGGTGGTGTTTGGGAACCTGTTGGCAAGTGTGGGAATATTGATGTCCAGTTTGCTACCAGTGGATTGTCATTTGTAATTCCATGGAATTAATAAGTAATGGGCAAGATGAACCTGTCCAGAAGTGAGATGCCTTAGATCATGGAGAAGTCACCCAGAGAAGCTCCAAAATCCACACAGAAAAGCATATAAAACTGTAGGTGCTGAGGGGGAAGGGAGAAGTGAGCTTTTTTTCTTTTTTTAATCTATAACTTTGAAATCATTGCTGGTCTGATGGGAGGTGAAGGCTGAATGTCTGAGGGTGAAAATCGATCTGTCCTTGACACAGAAAGGAAACAAATTGGAAAGTTATTCAACAGCAGGTGGAAACGTGTACTAAACTGGGTTTTCTTTTAGGGTGACCGAGGCTTTGATGGCTTGGCTGGCTTGCCTGGTGAGAAAGGAAATAGAGTAAGTTATCTTCCACTTGGTTTTTGGCCACTGTCTGTAATGAAACCTTGGCAAGAGGAGGTGCTGGGAGGAGGGCAGCTATTCCTGGGGACGAGCCACAATGTGCAGTTAGAAGAGGATGACAGTGTCTTGTAAGAGCATGTGGGATGTTGTAGTGTTCCTCCTGGGATCAGCATTTACATTCTTGGAAGCACCAAGATCCTTCTGGGATTGCTTGAAATTGGAAAGGGGGGAAAATCTCTTTAGGAAAAATGCAGACTAGAAACCATGTTTTTAGGCAGTGTAGTTGTGGATGGGAATTGCAAAAAACATAATAGGATTCTTCTTGCTTTTGCCTCCACCCTCCCTTGTTTAATTATAAGATAAAAGGAAGCCAGTTATTTTGGCAGGCTATTTGTGCCTCCTCTTCCTCGAGAGTGCAGCCCTTGCTTTATAAAGCAGGGCAGTGTTTGAACAGCGGAGATTGCATCGTGATTGCAAACTACACAGGAAAGGGATGACTGTGCCCGAGAGAGATGCTTAATCAGCCAGAAATGGAATAGCATGACTTGGGTAATGCAATAACTGTGTGCAGAGCCCAAGTTCCTCTCCTTGAAGGTGCTACAATGCCTGCTTGGTTCCCAGACCCCTGACAAAGTGGCACCAGTAAATCCTGAGAGCTCTAACCCCTAGAGAACATTGGCCTGTCGGTGCTGGAGCCCATGCATGGCCCTGAGCAGGTAGAGAGGGGTTGCTGCTTCAGAGAGCAGAGGGACTGGAACCGTGAGGATAAGACTATTTTCAGCACATGGTACAGACAGAAAAGTCAAGCCCATTGCTTGGTTTATCAACATTAACCAATGTTCCCCATGGCGAGAGCGTGGCTGCCTTCTCTGAAGCTTTTTCTGCCTTTCTTTTATAGGGTGAGCCAGGTCCCCATGGACCCCCAGGGGCACCCGGAGAGGATGGGGAGAGGGTAAGTCTGTCTCTGGATTCATAACTGACTCCTTTGAATTCATAACTAACTCCTATAAACAAGAAGCAGATGCGCTATCAGCCAGATACGTGGCAAGAGCAGACAGCGCTCAAGCACTGGCATGTGATCTGCTGCCAGTCCTTGTGTCCTGGGGATGCTGCTGGTGGTCATGGGGAGAGGGGGAGCAGAGCAAGGAGGTGGGAATAAAAGTGGAAAGAAGAGCTTGTTTTTAAAGATTGGTCAGAAAACTCAGGTTCTCTTAAAAATTACACAAGGAAAGTGTTCATCCTGTAGGTGAGCAAACTATCACATCTAATTTTCTGTCATCCAGCAAATTGCAGCAGGACTTGGGGAACGGAAATTCCAGACAGACATAAGAAGCAGATTAAATTGTTCACTTCTCCTTCCATGCTTTTTAGGCAATAGTCAAAGCCTTTTAACAAAACTCAGGCTAAGTGGTTACTGGTCTAGAATGGCTGGTTTAAAAGGAGAGATTGAAAATGCTGAATTCGTGGTTGTGAGGAGGACGTGGTTTAATCGAAGGAGCGAGTGTGGATTTCCCGAGCTCTAATCCACTTCCACGATGATTCCTTTCCACCTTTGGCTATTTGTTTCCTCTGTAAGGTGCAGATAATAACACCTTCCTCCCCATGAGGTTGTGAGGATTAATTAGTTGCGGCTGTAAAGTGCTTTGAAGTTGAAAAGACCAAACCCATGTCTTGCGGGGGAAGAACAAGTGTGTGGAGAACTTTAATCCTTGAGAGAAAAAGAAGCCATTCGAGGTGTGTGGGGAGAGAAGCTCAAAGGGCATAACTGTGAAGAAGAGCATGAATATAATCGGCAGAAGAGGAGGACTTACAAGGACTCCTGCTGGCATTGATTTCCTAAGAGGGAACTTCAAGTTTTGAGTGATCTAAAAGCAACTCAGGGAAGCACCATCTAATACTCCCAGAGGATCAGTGGGGCATCAGCAGGAGGTGGGAGTAGAGAGATGAATTACCCTTTTGCAGCCTCTAGTTTATGTGAGGAGCCCTAATTTGGCTAAATCACATTCCCAGAGTGACAATCCCGCAGCGCCTTGCCATTCAGTTTGGTATTGTACTAAATCTTGCAGCTATTGACTTGTATGCCCTGAATTGTTTCTACAATATCTTGTCTATTAGCAAAATCCATCTTTATAAGCATCGACATGAATTATGAAGTATCCTTACAGCATTTCTAATCCTTGGTAAATTTTGCACATGCAGTATTAATTTCCAGGCTTACAAAGTCTTCCTTATGCATGGCTACCTCTTTATTACTCCAGGGAAGCTGGTTTTCTGTGTGATTATTATTTAACTAGAATGAAACACCTGTGATGTGACTGAAATATAACCGGTTGGTTCTGTCTCTTTTGCTGCTTCTCTCTGTGCCTTTGCTGCTGAACAGGGAGATGATGGAGAAGTTGGACCCAGAGGTCTTCCTGGAGAACCTGTGAGTATCTCCTCTGGTTTGATGTACGGCAGCCCCGATTTGGTCGAGGTCTTGATACGACAATGATGGGTTTAGGGGTCCCGTGGGGTGGCTCTTCTGACCCCTGAGGTCCTGCAGGGACTGAGCTTCTCTTGCTTGAAGATCCATATAAATGGTTTAGAGAGTATCTCTGCTGTAACAACTCTGGTTTGCTTTTTTTTCACTATGATGACTAGCAAGAATCAAAAATTCTTTCTGGATTTCTTTTATTTGATTGGGGGTTTTTATATTTAGTCTTTTTTTTAATGAGAAAAATTCTGATTGGTTTTGTTTGCTTACTGGCTAGTCTGTGGAAAAAAAAGTATCTGTAAATGTAAAGCTTATCTTAGATTGGCCTCATTCCTTTCCTGCACACATCCTTCTTCCTAATGTGTTATTTAGGATTCAGGTAAGTAGGCTTGGGTAGAAATTATGCATGGTAAACATACGTGAAATACAGTTTTCATGAGTGTTCATAGCAAACATCAGTGAGTAAAGCTTTTGTCTGCAATTGTATGGGTAATGGCAGCAATTAGCCTTGCAGCTCCCTTGCCCACATGCTTAGCAGTGTGAGCGATCTCTTTTAAACGGCAGGATGAAATCCTGGCAGGATTGAGCTCAAGGGGATTTTTAGCCTTGACTTCTGTGGGATCAATATTCCGTTCACAGTGAAGAAAACTTCATAAATCTGCAGAGTTTGCCAATGTTTGGGCCTCCCCATGGTGCAGTTGCTGGAGCAGCCAAACCAGGGCTAGCGAGGGAAGGAACTCCTAGTAAAAATAAGGTTAAAAGGAGGTGCTAGAGGTGTTGAACAAATATCCACTTGACCAAGCCAAAGAAATGCTTTTAGGCAGTATCCCATGAAAAGGGTCATAGAATGGTTTGGGTCGGAAAGGATCCCAAAGCCCATCAAGTTGCACCCCCTGCCATGGGCAGGGACACCTCCCACTGGATCAGGGGCTCCAAGCCCCATCCAACCTGGCCTTGAGCCCCTCCAGGGATGGGGCAGCCACAACTTCTCTGGGCAGCCTGGGCCAGGGCCTCCCCACCCTCACAGGGCAACATTTCTTCTTAAGATCTCATCTCAACCTTCCCTCTCTCAGCTTAAAATCATTTCTCCTCATCCTGTCCCTGCACTCCCTAAGTGCATTCCCCAAAAAAATAGTTGAGTTGTCAATTTGAGACTCTGAAATCATTTTTTTCCCCCCAATAACAAGTATTTTTGACTTCTGGTTTGGGCTGTCTGTAGATTTTTTGCATGTAGGGCAGTTGTTGGCTGCTTATTTCATCTAAAATGCATTTCCTTTGTTATGAAAAGAGCATTATCTCTCATTTACCATCAGCTTTGCTTTCAAAATGTCTTATTTTGTTGTTCTGAGGCCCAGCATGGCAGCATGAGAGTAATTGATGAGAACTGTTGGGCACCCTTCATGTGAGAAAGAGGAGGGTTGGCATTTACGGACTTACTGAAACTAAATTATAGACGAGATGTCCAATTAACTTCTGGGAAAGATTAATCAACTCGGCTATCTCCTTAGCATATGTCTAAGCAATAACTTATGGGTTATTAACTTCTTAAAAGCATTTATGTGCTCAGGTAACACAGTAACAAAAGAGGAAGTGAAATGATTGTAATGCATGCAGGGCAGTTTATTTTTATTGCAGCAACATGAGTAAAAATAATTGTGATGGCCAGAGTAAAAGTTCAGATTGCTTCAGAGAACTTCTTGCCATAAATACATACGCCTTAAATCTGCACGTTTGTCTTTTTCTCTGCCCTAAGCCAAAACACAGTCTTTCCAAATCTATCGGTAACTGAAGCTAGTGGTGGGACTTTACAATTTATCTCGCTTCATCCTGCTCTGTTTCCTGCTAATTCCCATCACCAGCTAATATAAGCAGAGTTTCTGCTCTGCTGGGGCTCAGTGTGCAAGGCTTTAGGTCTCTGATGCTTGGGAAGACCACTCGGTTGATGCAGTTTTTGCTAGAAACTGCATTTTTTGCAGGATCAACCCTGCATCATGCAAGATCAGATGCTTCCTTAAAGTCTCCTATTTTATCCTGTAACATTTCATTTTAATTCCTCTCTTCTCTGTATCATAGAAAGGGATATATAATATTTGGGCAGACAGTTAAAACTGACTATCAATCAAGAACAATTTTCCTCTGTGGCATTGAACAGGCACCATCCATGTAAATACCCAGAGTTCCTCTGCGGTACCTGATTTAAGAAAGAGCCTTTGTTTAAAAGGTGATCTTTCAGATCTGCACCTCAATGCTCACAAGACCCCATCCCTTTTCCTTTACTACAAACCCGCCTGAAAGCTCAAGGTGGAGGAGGTGCTGGGGTGTGATTTGCAGAGAAAATGCATTTCTCCTGCCATCTCTCTGCTTATTCAGTGTGATGCTCCAATCCTACTGAGTTCCCTGAAGATAATGTAAGGTTAAATCTGATGAGAAGGCTAGAAATGGAAAGAAAACACCATGATACGAGGAGTCCTGTCTGGTTAAAGTTTAAGAACAAAATGCCTTTGAAAATGTACGTTTATGCTGCAGACTGAAAACCTTTCCCAGCCTTGCTGAGTTGTATGGATTGTCAATGATAAAAATTAAATCTGGAGAGATTTTGAAATGCTAACCCTAATGATCCATTAGGGTATCAGGTCATTCTTTTTAATCCTCCTCAGCTAGAATGACTTGGCTGCAAAGTGGTTTGCATCACTGTGTGCATTACAGGGTAATCTGAGAATATGATTAAATTAATATAGAAAAGTTGGTTTAAGTGGACCTTCTTCCGATCCAACGAAAAAATGTCTGTGCTTATATTATTTATCTTTATAACTCAAGGATATGTGCACACACACCGGATTTTTCCCACCGGTTCATAAACCCAGAAAGCTGCTGTTACTGCAAAACCAGCAAGGTCATTTCTGTTCCAGCCTTGATGCTTCCCCGGGCAGGAGGATGCTCAGCCGTGCACGAGCTCACCCCGATCCCCGCTCGCGGCAGCTCAGTGGGGCACTGGGAATGCTAACCCCATTTATTTCCACCCAACAGGGACCCCGAGGACTTTTGGGACCGAAGGGGCCACCAGGACCTCCAGGGCCACCGGTGAGTTCCTGGGGCTGCTGCCCTCCTCGAGCAGACAGCTGAGCTCTCCAGGCAAAACACCCTGTCCCCATTAGTCATTCAAGCAGATGATGCAGCTGCATAATTTTATACATCTGTGCAATACAAAGAAGTGGTGGTCATAAAAGAAAGTCCATATCCTTTCCCCATTTTCAGTGGCGTCACGTCCATTGACAGCAGCTCAAGATTTGGCCCACCTGAGTAAATATTAATGCCTCATTCAGACTGAAAGGGAGGAATGAGAGTTATTAACACAGTGGCTTTGCTATTAACTTTAGCCTGAGGGCTGGTGAGACTTTAAAGCAGTTTGTTCATATTTCGAATGAAAGCCAAGGAAAGAATGTGTAGTTTTTTATTCGAGAGACAGTCACCTTATCTGTTGTCTGCTGCTGGAAGTGCTGATGCAGGGGCTTTCTCCATAAATCACCGCAGCTCACTCAAGTCCCAGAACTTAAAAATCGAAACCCGGGCTGCTGTTAAAGCTAAAGGGGTCAGCGTTTAATAGTGAGCGTTGTGAAGCCCTTAGCCCCTCCTGGGATGCAAAGGCGTCTTCCCTCTGAGCTCCTAGTGCTGCTGAATTTAATGAAGGCTCAGGATGTGCTAAAAAACTTGTCTCCCATAAGAATGCCATTACACTCAAATATCTTTCCATGCCCCAGAGCAGAACAGTGACAAGGGAGCCCCCAGCAAGACATCTCCAGTTGACCGTGTACCATGTTTTAGCCTCTTAGTGAGATGCTTACACTGTGTTTGACTCCCGTTCCCTTCTGTGGTTGAATCCTCATTTCAGCACAAGGCAGTGCAGCCCCCTTGGCTTCACCCGCTGCCTTATTGAATGATGCATTTGTGTCCCGAGGAATTTTGTCCCATTTTCCCTTTTAGCTTGCTACTCCATGTCCTCTCGCTGTCGGAGGCAATCCGGCCACGGTCCTTAGCCAGAATTTGCTTGACCTGGCACTGATTCTGCCTCACAGGCAGGTTAAATCAGTGGGGAAAACGCTGAAATGGCTTTTGGAAGTGGAAACTGGATTTGTTGAATTGGCTGCTTTACCAAACACCTTAAGAAAATGGTTCCCTTTCCACCTGGTCCAAAGGGCCTCCTGGTGTTTTGTTATTTTTATGGCAATTTTTCTGCCTTTGTGGTGTGAAATAATAAGAGATTTTCTTAGTGATGCTGTTCTCTAAATCTTTTCTTAGGGTGTGGCTGGTATGGATGGACAAACCGGTCCCAAGGGGAATGTGGTAAGTTTTTCAGTGTAGATTTCACAGCCAGTTCAGATATTATATGGAGTGAAATATAAAATGCACTCTATTAAATTAGATTTGCTAATTGCTTTTTACCCTGGTCTAGATTCCTATCAGAGTCTGTTAAAACCACGGAGGGTATCTTGCTACAGCAAACGGATGTTAATTTATTATAACTTCTGATGGAATTACACATTATTTCCCCATGAAAGATCAAACATTTTCATCAAGATGTGTGTTGTTCTAATGAATATCAAAATATAATAATTTAACTGAGAGGAGGAAGAATCTTATGTGCCTCATGCTTTGTACTAATTGGATGAAACGGACTCCCTGCGGAAGAGCCAACACAAAGCCAGGTTATGTTACAGCCCTGCTCAGCTCTTTTGGTCTGCGTGTCCAGACAGAGAAGTGAACGTGCCCTGAAGTAGCTTCAGCCCTCCCTGTTCTATCACGGAGAGAAGCTGTTTCCCTTTCTCAGGAGCTCTTGGTGACTGGCAGTGGGTTAGAGGGTTTGTCAAGATGCTGCGAGAGAGCTCGGGGCTGTGCAGGGGGCAGGAGCCGTGTTGCCCAAGGAAGCACAGGCTCCGCTCTCACCTTTCCTGCCTTCAGCTCTGTCTTTGTCTCCTTGCAGGGTCCTCAAGGTGAGCCAGGACCCCCAGGACAGCAGGGTAACCCAGGTGCTCAGGTAAGAGTATAACGCCTTTCCCATGGGTAGGAAAAAGGAATGATAATGTTGAACAAGCTTTACGCCTCTGCAGAGATGAGACCAGCAATGTGGAGATTTGCTAGAAACTGGCTTGATGATACATTCGTGGCCCAAAATCTTCCTGAAAAACCTCTCAGTTTCAGATCCTCCTGGTTTTCACCTGGCTTTTGCTGCTGTGATGCAAAGCCAAGCCCTGTTCTAAGCAGTCTTTTTGGCTAACTCGCATATTGTGGCTCGTGTCTGACTTTCAGAACCCCCAGTCGGGTTGCTCTGGAGCCAGATGGGTAATACAGATGTCCAAGCCTTGATGTCAGCCTTCTCCGTGGTTCCCACCAAATCTTGCTTCTTGGAGCATCTTTGTTTCCATCCTGGGGATGAGCCTGGCTGCCCACAGTGGAGCGGTGCAGCTCTCTAGAGGAGGCATGCTGTGCAAAAATGAAATTTTATAGTCTCTTGCAAGACGTTTTGAGAATGAATGGAGCTGGGGAGATCCCCAGCCATCACAGGCACTAGAATGATGCTCAGCTGAAGCACTGCCAAAATGCATTTGGAAGGAATAACTTGTTCCTTAATGACCCTAGTTTTTCCTCTTTTCACAGGGTCTTCCAGGTCCACAAGGCGCAATCGGTCCCCCAGGAGAGAAAGTATGTTTAAATACTGCAGCTCTGAGTTAAGACAACTGTTTCCATTAATATGCGTTTGCTACTTCAGCTGCTCCTTTGCCCCATATGCAACATCTGTTTGCAGCCGTATCTATGAAAGTCTAATGTGTCTCATTCCAGACAGAAGAGAGACAAGAGAGCACGGTTTACCTCTAATTCATAATATTTGCATTCATTTCCCCTCTTAA
The DNA here is from genome assembly GCF_032191515.1 of Phaenicophaeus curvirostris. NCBI lineage: Eukaryota > Metazoa > Chordata > Aves > Cuculiformes > Cuculidae > Phaenicophaeus > Phaenicophaeus curvirostris. Next base: position 9,878,392 of record NC_091411.1, read on the forward strand.
GAGAAACATTTTGAAGGCAGCCTATGGTAAAACATTAGGAGAGGGCTGAAAATTGTCTCTTATCTGTGGGCTAAATGCCTGGAAGTCTGAGCGGGATGGTAATGGGAAGAGCTGGTGGATTTGGCTTGCTCAGCTGAGATCCCCTCCCTCTGCCTCCTCCCTGTCTGTGCCAGCTCTCTCTGGTTCTCCATTGCTGTTGACGTGGGGTAGGTGCTGGCCGTGGTTCCTCCAGGAATTCTCAGTCCAGTGAGCCCCGTAGTTTGATAACTTGTCCTTATACAGACGTGCAGCACCGTGCCCTTTCGGCAGGAGAGAAGCTTGATGCCTCGTGCCCTGCTCAATCTCCACTGAGCTCTCATTGCTGAGTGGGGTCACTAACACTGGAGCATCTCAAGATGCTGGAACAACTCTGCCTATGGGAATAAGCAGACTCCCTACAAGTTGCAGCAGCTTTTCACACGTTCTTGCCTCTCTGCAGCCTTTCAAAGCTAGGAAAAGCCAGCTATGTGTTTCCCAAGCCCCATCCTCTGATGCTCTGGAGATTCTGACCATTGCAGCTGTTGATTTTCTGTTTGTTTTTAGGGACCGCTGGGCAAACCCGGTCTTCCTGGCATGCCTGGTGCAGATGGCCCTCCGGTAAGTCATCCTCTCCTGGGTCTCTGCTTGGTGACAGGGCTCTGGGGGCTGCTCCTGCACCCATCCACATCCTTCACCCTTACGAAGCATGAGAACCTGCAAGATCAGGCTCACTCTGCCCACGTTTTGGGTGGGTGGAAGTGTTTGCGAAGCCCTGGACCTGCTCCAAGCTTTGCTCAGCATCACACCGCAGCACTAGGTGCTTCTCACCATATCTTTGGGCCTCTTTCTCCTCCTCCTGTTTCTCCTCCCTGTTTTACATGGGTTGGCAGCTCACTGAGGTAGAGCTGTCTCCTCTGTGCGTGTGGTTATGTGTTCTGCACCGCTAGCATGGGGTGGTCCTCATCTCGCTCAAGGCCTCTGGGCACTGCTGTAGAACGGTGATAAGAGCAGGTTGAAATTGCACATCAATGTTGTACTCTTGCACCTTCCTCCTAATCCTACTTGAAACATCATTTGCTCCTTGCTCTGGAAATTGGTTTCAAAAATCTTTTGTCTTTAAACCTGATCTCGTTTTCCCACACCTTGGAGGCACCTGGGTTGTAAATGTAAAATAGTTACGTTCCGCTAATGCAAACGCAGAGTGCGGCAAGAAAAATTACATTTCTTACCTTGGGATGATCATTTCTATGGAGGGCATTTCAAACATCTATGCAATTGTTAGCTGAGTCAACAGAGCAGCTAAAGCAAAGCCCAGAACATCGCTAAGGCTGTAGCTTTCAGTGTGAAATTCCTACAGCAGCCTCCAGGGAAGTTCAGCTGGAGAAGATACCAGGTCTATTTTTATGCAGACTGAAGGTTGTGTAAGACCTGCAAGCTGAGCACGTGTAGATCTGCTTGGCCACAGGTAGCCATAGACAGTTTATGGGTTTGTGAGCATGTGGGTTGTTCTTTCCAAAGACAAAAATCTGCCCATGTTCTCTTTCTAGAAATTTGTCTTGGAAGACATCAGAAAATCCCTGAGGGCCTGAAGCATCTTGATTTGAAAAGCAACCAAGTTGCTCATCAATTTTTTTATCTTAGCAGCAGTAATGGAGATGGGCATTTTGAAAATGATGATGATTTAGTGCAGAGCAGACAAAAGCTTTTGAAATCTTGCTGCGTTTCCATTTTGCCTCCTCTGGGGTGCAGAGAGATTTCAGGAGCTGAAGGCAAGCACAGAGTTGGCCCCCCTTTGTGCACTGATGCTCTTGGTGCTGTTTTAACTCACAGAACAATTTCAAATTGCATTTTCTCCTCTGTTTTGTTGATGTAAAAATGACAGCTGTCATTTTATTTCTTTATTAAACCAGCTTGTTTTATGAAATCTGGCTTGTCTGACATTCCCATTCAGAAGACTGATGATGGAAAATACTCTTGTGATATTCCTTGTTAAATCAGTAGAAAGTGTGTTTAAAGGAGGGTTTATAAGTCAAGAAATCATTGAGTGCCGAAGGTCTTAGTGGGTTTAGTGCCACTGGATGTGCTCTCGTCATCTTTATAAAAGAAAAGGTCTCTGGGTGTGCAGTGAGTGCCCTCACAAGGAGCTTATTGCTTTTGTACAGCCACTGCCAGCCAAAGAGTCATCTTCCATCCTGGTTCCACTTTGAACAGTGGGGAAATCAACAGTAAAACTCACTTTCATGGATTTCCCCTGTTTCTCACTAAGCTTCCAAGCTGTATATGAGGCAATTTATACTTTTGTTTTCTTCTGACTGCCATCACAGCAAAAGGCTCTTAAAAACTATGAATAATAATATGACAGAAACTCTTGGATGTTGAGTTATTCAGCATCAAATCCCAAGAGGAATGCTGGCCAGCATCCAGCCAGCCGCTGTCTAGCAGGGATGCGGGTTAGCTAAACGTTTGTCATGAGATCTTGCAATGGGCTCTCTGAATTAGGAAATTAATGAGGGGCTCTGACTAGTCTGGGCATCTTGTGACCTTCACAAGTTTGCTAACACACAGAGTTAATTTTCCTACCTGCAAAATTTATGTGCTGCTGAACTCACTGAGGTGTTCTAATATGTGAATAATACTGCAAAATGGTTTGTGCTTCTCTGCTGAAAGGTGGTAAAGGGTAAAAGTGAGAAATAATTGGGTAGAATATCATCAAGGACCCAGGTGCAGCTTGCTTGCTTTTGGGGAAAGCTTAGTCTCGCAAGTTGGCTTCAGGAGCTGCTTGTATCAGTAAGAACTTCCTGGAGAGAGCTGTTCTCTTACAAATAAATCATAGCTGCCTGAGGGAGCTTGTTGGCTTCTGAAGCATTAGGCATGCACTAAAACCTGTTTTCCTCTTCTCTTTGTCTCTTTTTTTTAATAGGGTCATCCTGGCAAGGAAGGTCCTCCTGGAGAGAAGGGGAGTCAGGTAGGTGTCAACAAGATCCTCATCACTGCTGAGGGCAAGGTCGTGGTGGCTGGATGGAGACAGATCTCCATGGGGCTCTGGGGATGGCTGGGCAGCCAGGGAATGTTGTGGGTGAGTCAAAGTGGCAACAAGCAAATCTGGCTGAAATTTGGAAGCTGAGCCCAGATTTTGTCTGCTGGGAGTCTTCTGGTGCTTGGGCTGGTCTCTTCTCAACTCCTCCCATCTTTCCTGGCAAGCAACACTGCAGATGCAAAAACTGAAACTGTGAAGGGAAGCCTTCTCTTAATCAGACTCAAACAAATATCCTTTGTGGCACAGCAAATACAGAAAATAACTCTTCTTGTATTTCCTGACCTTCCTTTTTCTTCCCCTCCCTCTCAAAGTCCCTCTTTAACAATATATTTGAGAATATTGCTGGAGGCTAGAGTCCTTGAATTATACAGTCGTCCGTCTGTCCAGGAGATTTACCATCTGCATCCCCGCTGTCTCCTGTTCAGCTGAAAAACATTACATTAGTCAAGAGCCTTTGATTAGAGCGCAGTCTGGTTTGATGGACGTCCGCTCGAGCCTTGCTCGGTTGCTGCATGGAGCACAATCCATGGCTGCAGCCATTCATCTGGCTGGTGTCATGAGAGGGTGAAAACTCAACTATTCACCTCTGCAGAAAATAAGAAGCCAAGGAGCGGTTGTGCCTGTGCTCCCCATGCTGGGAGATATTTAGCAAACACCAGGGAGGTGATCTTGGAGCAGGGCTCATGCTGCAGGTCTCCTCTCACCAACACTTGAGTGAGGTCTGGGATGCCAGCAGACCACGGGCAGCACCAATTCATCAGCTCCATCTGCCTATCAGGCTGGAAAACATTGTCCATCTCAGGCTGGGAGAAGTGGGAAGGGTATTTGTTTAGTTAGAGAACTGAGTAAAATAAAAGCCAGCTGGATTCAATAAAGATGAATTTTCAGGTATCAGACAGCAAGTCAGCGAGGGTGGGAAGGGGAATTGTCAAAGGGTTCATATTGGGCACCATGTCTGGCACAGCATGTGGTGTCCTTTGGGATCTGCAGCTTTCATAGCCAGAAAGGAGCTTTGTGAGCATCCCTCTCCAACACAGCTGAGGCTGAAGGACATAACCCCTAGGCTTGTGTCTCAAGTAATAACTCTCTTCTGTGATCGTCATCATCACAAGCTCTGCTGCGTTACTATGAAAGCAGGACGGCTTGAGAGGGGAGAGACAGAACACATTGTTCCCTCTCAGAGAATTTATTTTCTTTAATGCAAAACACAAATCATGAACCTTCTGTGTATAAATCCCCTTTCTAACAAGTTGTTGCTATCCTGATTCTTCTCATCCTCCTGTTCTGTTGTATGAGTCTTTGCTGTTGTCTCAGCCTGGTGCATCTGCTTGAGTTGACGTTCCTGTAACTCTGTGCTATTTTGAGTTATTTTCAGAAGATGGCTGCTGCCACTTCCACTCAGTCTGAAGCAGCCAGGAGGCTGGAATATTTGATTTCCCCACAATTTCCTTACTGCTGCACCTTTGTGTTGATTTCTGATATGCTTTTTTTTTTTTTTTTCATCCCAGGGTCCACCAGGTCCTCAGGGCCCCATCGGTTATCCAGGACCACGTGGAGTCAAGGTAAGGAGGACTCAGAAAGAGTGTCCGTGGGGTTACGTGTTCAACTCTAATTCTCTGTCTTATGCTGGAGGTGGACACCACCAGTGGGCACATCAAGAAGCTTAGGGCCACCGTTAACCATATTTACCACTCAAGCGAGTTGGTCCAGCGTCCTCTTACTGGCCATGAGGATTACACGTCCCCTGCTCTCCAATAGCCCTCCAAGCATCGTCCAGTGCTTTGGAGAGATTTCTCTTTTAATTCTTTGTGAGCATGGCTCAGTCCCATTCCAATTGTTTCCAGTTTACAACCCAAGTAAATCTCAGCCAGAATGTGAAGCTGTAACAAGGCTTTTTAATAAAGCAAAAATAGCCTATTACTAAAACAAAGCAGGCTTTTCATGTTCCTGATCCAAAACCTTGTTAGCTGAAGCTTGTGCTTCTCAGCAATGTGCTTTTTCACTAGACTGAATTCCAGCTCTTGCCTTGCTCCCACTGCCTGCAGCACTTGCATGCTGATAAAGAGGTGTTGGGTATGTTTTCACCCCATCAAGATGTATCAGTCCAGGTGCAGGTGCATCCTGCATCCCAAAGGTGCAATGAATCTGCAGGGATCTGTGCTAGCAGATACAAACACAGCTTGGGGACTGACTATACATGACATTAAGCCTTCTTAAACCCACGTGTATATTTTTTCAGTAGCAGAAACCCATTTGCTGTTCTGCCTTCAAAATTTAAGCGGGATGTACTTAGCCAAAACAAGCTTTCATCTCGTTTCTTGCAAGGTTGCAGATTGAGAAGTAGTTGTCCATTAGGGAATGGTTTGCTGCTGTGTTTACCACTAAAGTGGAACTGTTCCACATTAGAATGATCTAGAGAAAGTGTGTCAGACACCAAACCCATTGTGCGTGCAGACAGGTTTTGCTTCCTACAAGCCCTGTTCTACTAACTGCACAAGCCTCCAGTTCAGGGGAAAATAATGCATCTCATTGGGTTTGCAGCTCTAAGTAACTTTCAGATCTTGCCTAGTTTACAAAAACCCTGTCCTGCTGCCTAAATTTTGTTGTACTTTTAATTCCACTTTTTCTTAATGTGCTGAAGGGAAGAAAAAAATTTAAATACCCCAAGCAAACTATTCTTCCTCAAGAAAAAAAGCTTCTGCTTTTTCTCTCAGACTTATATTGCACAGTGCAGCTGGTGTAGATACTGGAGGGTGAGGTTTTATCCCAAGAGGCAGGATAGATGGGAAGCATAGGAGTTCAACAGATTTGGGCTCATGGGTAGAGCAGGGGACAGATCGTGACCACACTCAGCACCTTCAGGCTGAACACTACGCCTCGGTGAAGCTTTGGAGGTCTTCTGCACTGTCACGAATGCCCACACCAGTCATGTTGCTTTTATCCCCCCTTCTTTTGGTGCCAAAATGTACTTTGAAAGAAAAAGCCCTTGCACAGAGGTGAGCACCTTGGTAAAAGAGCCAAGTGTGACTCTTGGGGGTGTTAGGCACGGAGCTGCTACCTGCTGCAGAGCAACTTGGAAAGCTCTGACTGTGTGCTTGGAGATTCTAAAATGAATTCGCTTTCCAAGTGTCCATGCACTGCTCAAGCACCATTTTTTTCTGTCATACTTGAGTGAGTTCAATGTGCTGGCAAGGTGTTCGTGGAATGGGCTTTTTTGGAAAATACAAGCAGAAAACCTTTTCATAGTGAGTTTTAACACTGGAAACATAATTCCTGGGCAGGGAATGGGCAGAGGTCACCAACCCCAGCTGCCAAATCGAGTCAGCAATGAGTCAGGTACTCACTGGTGACCCAAGAGCCAGCCATCAGGGGCTGATACTTGATTGGTTTGGAACAACACAGTTTGCAGAGGTACTGCTGTCAAAATCAGAGGAAGTAAAAATCACTATGATAAATGATTCTTTAGTCTTTGGCTTGCCTACACCCTTGTATAACATCTTGTTTTATCTCCTGCAAGGGAGCAGATGGTGTTCGTGGATTGAAAGGCACTAAGGGTGAAAAGGTGAGTTAATACTGCGCATTTGGATTGATTTTCTATAGCCTCCTGGCATGTTTGCAGACCCTTCCCACATGATGCTCCCTGTGACATTTTCTCCTTCACAGGGGGGGCTTCCGAGCCCCCAAAGGACTGATAATCTCTTTGTGTTTAGGCACAGGTGGGGTCTGAGTACCAGCTATGATGTTCTGCCACATCTTAGCTTGGACCTGGGAGTAGTTGAGCCTCCATGACTTGTTCAGGTTTCGAGCTGTTTGCTGGGACTGGCTGTTACTGGTAGCTTAGTGTCCAGCTTTGGGATGGTTTCCTCCTGACAAAATTTGAAGTTTGTGGGGTGTTACAGCTGGATAGGAGAGTACGGGATATGCTGGCCAGCCTGGTCATCAAAGCAGCTGATGAAACCCAAATCAGTTAGAAAGACAACAAAGTCTCTCTCTGCGTGTCCCAAATGTGCAATTGGTTTCTCCTGGAGGAAGAGCAGGAGGTGGAAAAAAAATCTTGCCCAGTCCCATAAACAGATTCGTGTTCCCTCGTTCCTGCCCCAGCATTCCAGCAGCATATCCGGCAGTTCTAGCTAGGGAATCCTGCCAGGGATGTTCCAAACTGTAAAAATCTCTATGGAAACTGTGTCTTGATTGTCTATGAGAACTTTGCTGTAGGATGAAATACATTATTGATTTGAGCTCTACAATTAAACCTTCTTGGCTGAGAGAAATACTGCAACTGTCCTAGAGGTTGCCTGAAAGCACAGTGTGTAAAACATCCTCCATGAAAATAAAACCAGTTGTACTTCAGAAATAAATAGTTCTCAGTACTGGCAAGTTGTTGGTGTTCGCATTGCCAGATATGTGTGGGCCAGACTTGCAATCAGGGTAGCATGTAGGGAATAGTTGCTGTGATCCCTTGGGGACCTCGATTGTCACAGCCTTGCTGGGTTTTCATGCCCATTTGTGCACATAGAAGATGTACAGAAGCCAACATGATGTGCAATTGGAAACCTAATTTTGTCCTCCCCGGCAGGGCCATACAGTGAGGCTAGAAAACCCTTTTATCTTTTTCCACCTACCCACCTTATCTGTTTTTTTTCCCTTCTGTTATTTAGGGTGAAGATGGCTTCCCTGGCTTCAAAGGAGATATGGGCATCAAAGGAGACCGGGTAAGAGTGTGTGACCAATGTGATCTGGTAGTACTTTGCCTTTCAAGTCTATGTGTTATTGTACAAATGTGGCTTGGGGAGAGCAGCAAGGTGTGCTCTGGTCAGAGTCCTTCCGACACGTCCGATGCCGAGGCAGGAACTTGAGTGTTCCGTGTTCACAACAAATACAGCAGTTGTAAATCACTGAATTCGCTGGTCCCACCTCCAAGGTAAGATAAAACCAAGTAATAACAGAGGACCCTGTCTTGCTGCTCTGAGGGTACTGCGTGATACAGCTGTGTTACGTATTTATTTTCGGTATCTCTTTTCCCCCATAGTATTACATTTAGGGTCTGGTAGGTGTCTCTCTTTGATGAGCCTAATGTGCCTCCATGCCATCAGCATCAAGTGTAAAGTTACTGGGAATGTGCTTTAACAGAAACCAAAGCAGCACTGTGAGAACTACTGGGGGTGCAGTTTGATTTTAGACTTGTACCGTGAGCAGCAGGGCAGGCTGCTCGCAAAAGCTTTTAAAATTGATGGAACATGCACACCACCCAGACCCTCAGATCACACAGGGAGTTGTCCATGTCCTCTCCTCCAAGTGATGCATTGCCTGGGCTTGGTGTCCCTCCAAGCCCTCCCAGTGATCAAGACTACTCCATAGTCCTTCATCCTTATGTTTAAAGGAAAGATGTATGCCTTGTATAAAGCCTTGTCAAAGTAAGATGAAATCATCCATTTCTCCTTGCATTTAACCCTGTAACTGAAGAGTTAAACCAAAGGGAAGCTTCCCCAGCCCCCCACTTCTTGCCAAGGAAGAAGGACCAAAGGTGGCATCTCGGGAAGGTGATTCCTGTCCTCGCAAAACGCAGATAGGCATAAGCTCCTTCAAGCAAAGCTCACAAATCCAGTTCCCACCAGCAAGCTGTTAGTGTTTGTGATGAGCAGTGAAAGGATGAGGGGTACTCAGGAGCCTCGGAGATAAATCAGCCTCCGCCCAGCTTCTGGTGAGCAAGAAGAAAGCTGCCTGTGTTCTCGGTGTGGAAGCATCTCCGGTTACCCTGCATGACAAAATTACAATTGTTTTGTGTGCTGAAGTCTGCGGTGCCACAACAATTCGCGTTAATAGCTTGGTCCTCTCCGCTCTCAGATTTCCTAATGATTTTCAACACAAAAGCTCCAGCCCCGTCTTTCTTCTCTAGTTGCCCCGGTTCAACCCTCAATTAAACACTTCCCAGGTTTTGCTTGCACATCAAACTGCGATTTTGGAACCAGGAGGTGGGTAAAAGGGCGCATTGCAATCAGAGCTAATGAAGGGTGTTTTGGTGGAGAGGTGCTGTGTGTAGATGGGATAATTGGGCCACAGGATTTTGTTGGCTGTTGTTGGAGATAATGGCCAAGCTGTGTGAATGAAAGCTTGGTGCTCTAATAACGCTCTGTAATTTACTCAATGACAGTCTCGGCTGAGCCTCTTGGTGAAGACCAAGAGTTGCATTAGCAGCTCTATGGAATATCTGATTGCAGCCAAGAGGGAAGCGCTGTCAGCAAACACAGGGTCTGGGACCTGCCTGCCTCTTCAATGCTTTTCTTGTCATTAACAGGGGGAAATTGGACCTCCTGGCCCCCGGGGTGAGGATGGTCCAGAAGGTCCCAAAGGTCGCTCTGGCCCTAATGGAGATCCTGGTCCTCTTGGTCCTGCTGGAGAGAAGGTGAGTCTCAAGGATGGAATCGCTCAGGAATGTTTAACAGCAAAACGCACTTTTCTTTGGGGTGGGTCTCGGGTGGGTGGCTAGGCCAGTGCCCCCCATGGTTTGGGGGCAATTTTAGGTCAGAGGGATGAAGGTGAGCTGTAGATGCTGTATGTGAAGGCTGGCCTGAGTTGTTCAACACGAAGAACAGAGGAGACCCAGGGGAGATGGTTTTACTGCAGAGGTGTGGCTTGAGTGCATTGAGATGTTGGTCTCTTTGGGGTTATCTACTTGGGTGTAATGCCTTAGAAAAAAAGATCAGGAAAAAAGAAAAAGAGGGGGATTGAAAAGGGAAGTATCATGGACTCCAGGCTACTTTCTAGGTGTTTACAGCGCTCGCTCTGCATCAACCCATGGGGGTTCCCCAAGGAGGGCAGAGGATGATCCAATGCACTGAGAGCTTTGTTCCACCCATGTCACATCTGCCTTGCTCTTGACTTCTCTGCACTTTGCATCTCCCCTTTCTTCTTATGCAAATCTGCAGCTGCTCACAAAGTCTCTGTTGCCCGCGCTAACACACTTGTCTTTGTGTTTCAGGGAAAACTCGGCGTGCCAGGACTACCCGGCTACCCGGGCAGGCAGGGCCCAAAGGTAACTCAGATGCCTTCAGTCCTCGAGAGGTGCGAGGTGTGCTGGGGAGGCAAGCAGCCACCAGCCAGGCTCTGCTGGTGGGGCCGTGCAGGGAATCATAGAATGCTTTGGATTGGAAGAGGCCTGAACAGGTCATCTAGTCTACACCTTCCACTGGATCAAGTTGCTCAAAGCCTCATCCAGCCTGGCCTTAAGCACCTCCAGGGATGTAGCCACGACTTCTATGGGCAGCCTGGGCCAGGGCCTCCACATCCTCATTGTAAAAGATGTGTTCCTATATCCAGTCTAAATCCACCCTCCCTTCCATTAAAACCATTCCCTCTTGTCCTGTCACAACAAGCCTTGCTAAAAAGTCTTCCCCTTTCAGTACTGGAAGCTGCTCTAAGGGCTCCATGGAGCTTTCTGTTCTCCAGGCTGAACAATCCCCACTCTCTCAGCTTGTCCTCATATAGGAGGTGCTCCAGCCCTCAGATCATCTTTGTAGCTCCCCTGTGGCCTTGCTCCAACAGGTCCATGTTCTCTTTGTGTGGAGGGCTCTGGAACTGGACCCAGTACAGGGCTCAGTCCCCTGTGAATGGGATGAGATGGAACAGCAGCATTTCCCACTTCACAGTCCTTCCTTCCAACCCATGCAGGACGAATTTATAGATGGGTTAAAATAGCTCCCGGCCGTTAGCTGGTGGGACTTGGTGACTGGATCTGTGTTCCTTCAGTCTCCTGTAAAGCGATGTGAAGAGATGCAGTGGGACAGCGGCTGCAATGCATGAGGAGATGCAGGACCGCTTTGGTGATGGATATAAAGAGGCTCCACATGAGCTTTCATGCTAGTAATAGGCTTAATAACCCTTCTCCTTGTATTATGTTTTATGTCTTCAAGGACCCGTGCTAGTGTTGACTAATTAATTAAGTAGAATAGGTAATGAATCAGGGTCTCCCTGAAATTAAAATGCAAACATCCTTTGTATCTTATCTCCATGCCCACCTTCATCTGGACCATTCTCAAATGTTCTTTTTATATTAAAACTGTGAATTCCACTACATCGACTCTGGCTGTGGCCTGGTTTTTACAGGCCCTGGAGGGTTTGGGAACTTATGTTTTTGTTAACATTTTTTTTTTTTAAGAATCATATTTTATTATTCATGTTCATTGCTTGGAAAAAAAACCCACTAGGCTTGTTTAACACTAGAGACATAATTATCTGCAAGAGATTGTTTCCTGGTTGTGGTGTTGATAGTTTATTTTTTAACTTGCATTGTGTATCTGGGGTAGGGTGGTTTTTTTTGGCATTTCTTTGACTAATTCATATTTTAAAAGCAGCAGCAGCTATTTTCCAGGCACTCACATCAGAAAGGAACAAGGCAGGAGTTAAATTTTCATGTGCAACACAGTGACTTAGGAACTAAAACCCAAAAGCCTGCTTGTTCCTCAGGCACCCGATACAGCTTGGGCCTTTGTAGTGACTCCTAATGAGGCATGGACCTTATTTTTTGTTATTTTTGGATGAAATTTTTCTTCTGAGGTCATTTTGGGTCTGTCTTCGTTTTTGTTTTTATTAAAGGAAGGTTAAACTGAAGCGCTGGGAGGCGTAGACGTCACGGGCGCTGCCTGGGGTCATTCCAGGCCAGCGGGCGCCTGGCGCGGGTGGACAGAGCTGCCCCTTCCAGTGACTTGAACCTCTCTCTCTCTCTCTTTCCTCCTCCCTCAAGGGCTCCATCGGCTTCCCAGGATTTCCAGGAGCCAACGGAGAGAAGGGCACACGGGTAAGAACCACTTTGTTTAGCAGCTTTGCTGGGTTTTTTTTCCCTCTCCAAAGAAAGATTCTTGGGCAGGATGGGGGGAATGCTCCATTGCAGCAGCTGCTGGGCTGATCCTCTGGTTGCTTTTGCACGAAGAGGATGCTCCAGCAAGGGTCATCCCGCCCACTCACATCTCAGGACAAGGTTCCACAGGACCAGTGAGAGTCTGGAGCAGGCCAGAAGCTCCCGACGCTGGCAGCTGGAAGAGGAGGATTCTCTGCAGACAGCAGCTTTCCAATTAAACCCTAGAAATGTTTCCCTCAAGATATTTTAAGAGATTTCTCTGAACCTGAATCCTTCCCGTGCTGTCAGACTTTGCTCAGGGCACAAAGAGCTTTTTAATTAACAGTAATTATGAGAGATGGGTGAATCTGTTCTGAAGCAGCGAGAACCATCTTTAGGCTAACTTGAGATTCAAAATGCATAGCTGAAAACACACTTACGAGTTCCTCCTTTCGATAAGCGGAGCTATTTGAAATTCATAAACACCCTTAAAATGTGGGGGCTCTGTCCTCCAGACTTGTCTCTACCTCTCAGCCCACCTCCACAGACTTTGCTCCCAAGCAGGATGTCTAAATACACTGGTGATGTTTTCATTTTGGGGAAGAAGTGCTTGAATTGGGGGATTCAGACTGCAAACATAAAGTCATCTTGCACCAGCTTTGCTCACAGGGACGAAAAGGGGGAGCGAGGAAAGCAAGTTGAATTAGTTTCCTTTTTACTCTCATTTAAATACAAATGACTTCTAACAGACGTGTTTGATAGGAGCCCAGAAAATATAAATCACTTTGCACTGCATTAATATCAGGCCACTGAAATTTGGTTTATAACCACCTCCCTTTTTTTTTTTCCCACTGAGTAATTTTCATTTCATTCTGAACTACAAATGCTGCATCCTCTCCCTTCCCTCTGCTCTGGCCGGGCGGGAGGAGGGAGGCCATGAATAAGGCAGCTGCTACAACAGCCTTGAATTCACTGTAGCCCTATAATTACCACCCGCCTTATCAAATACACAGCAATAAAATCCTTGAGCTGGGTTTTTGGGTGATGTAAAACAGAGCGTTGGCACCAGAGTGGAGCAGAGATGTGCTGCTTTGCATCCCCGAGCATCCGCATCCCTCTCCCTCCATCTGCTCATTTTATTCTGGTGGGATGGAGAGCCAGACTGCTGGGATGGGAAACCTTTCAGGGAGCAGAGCGGGTACCAGGAGCTGGTTATTTGAGATAGAAAGCCCTTCTAAGGATTAGGGTGGTTGAATTTTGACAAATCCAGCCTGAAAGCGTCTGAGGCTGGAGCAGACATGGTAGGAATGGGCCCAACTTTAGGACCAAGGCAATGCTGACAAGACAAGAAAAGACAAAATCAGTGGTTTATTATTCTAAGTGAGCCTTGTGCTCCTAGGAGAGGGTAGTGAGTAACTTCTGTTACACCCCAGGTATGCCACATTTCTTCATCTAGGGATTGAAAGGGGTTTTTGCATTTCAAGCCCAGCCTGGACGGAGAGGGGGGGCAGCTCATGTTGTCCTGGCTTGGGAGCTGAGATACATCCAGGTTGTGCTGGCATCTCTGTGCCAGCAGCCCCCAAACCTCTTATTTAAAGGAAGGAGGCAGGGATTTGGGGAGAAATTATGTTCTTTTTGTGCATGAGGAATAGGGTCCAGATTTCCCCAATCCCTAAGGGGAAGCGCAGTCTGACACATAGAAATAAGTTGGTTTATTTTATTGTAATTTTAATTTTTCTTTCTCTCCAAGGTGTGATTGGAAAATTTATACCATTCTACACCTAGTCCAGCAGCGTGTGCTTGTTTTATTGATGTGCTGTAATGCAAGAGAGAGAGAGAGAAAGAAGATTTGCATGAACAAATATCTCTTTTACTCTAAGGAGTCCATCTTGAAAATTGTTTAAGAGTAGCAAAAATACTGATTTTTAGTAACTGTTTTGATATTCTTCTTCTTTTTTTTTTTCCCTCCCATATATCTGATTTGAAATAAGTGGAAAGCAAATATATACTGAACAATAGACTGAGCTGGGATCACACTGCGCAAACCAAATGGAGACCATCAACTTAATTTAAGCCTTGTTGAGTTAGACTTGATAAATCCTGCTCTGTTTCTCCTGAGACCACTAAATTTGCTATTTTATGGGCATGTCTACATATAGTCGAGAAGGAGACTTTCCACGATTTGCTTCTCCAGGGCATTGTGGGGTAGCCCAACTTGCCATTGAAACAACCAAAACCCATTTGTCTTTTCTTTTTACAAGGTGTAACTACGATGCTGTTCAATGCAGTTGTTTGTGTCCGAAGTAATATGAATCACATGTTTCTCTTACAATCATCATGATCTAGGAATGGAAATAAGCTTTCCAGCTCATTATTTCGGCGATGCAAGTAGTCTTCCCAAGTCCTTAAATTAAAAATAAGTGAAACCCAAAGGCACCAGTGCAGCACGAGCAGATCCTGAATTTTGGTGCTGGCAGAGCCTGTAGCACTAAAGCTCCCCAAACGTGAAGCTGCGGCTTCTGGCTCTTCAGCTGCACAAAAGGGCTGGCAAAGTTAAAAATAGAGGGAAAGATGTTTGGGGTTTTTGTTGACTTGTTAAATATTGGCGTGGTTCTCCTGAGCGGCTGCTCGTTGCAGTGCTCGTTCTCACGCTGCTGCCCACACCTTGGGTGAGCTTGCTGGATGTTTTCAAAACCTGATCTTAAAATCAATAGTTAGATGTGAGTAACTGGTCTTATTTTTAGAGCTAATGGGCCTCTGCCATTAGCAGGGGGTAATAGATCTCCCTACTTGCCCAGTCTGACAGAGCCTGGGGGGTGCATGGAGGCACCAGAATCCAACTATTTATTTGGGCGCCTAGAAAATAATCTGAATTTAGATGCCTTTCCCTCAGTATCCTGGTTTGAAAAATATAGGTCTGTGTACATTTACAGTGCTATATAAATTCTTCCCAACACTACAGAGTGCTGTATGCATGATTAATGACAGCAATAAGCGGGAGAAAATTTTGCTTAAAAATAGAATTGAAGATGAAGGAGCGCATGGGGCTACCTGCAGGGAGACGGCACATGCTCCTCTCCACCTGCACTGAATTTAGCCTCCCATAGCTCAAGGAAAAGCAGCTGGAGTGCTTTAAAATTATTTTTGTAATTAATTAAAAACAGATATGCCAGCAGGGTTTATTAAATGGAGCCACAGAATGGGGAGGATTCAGCAGGACTAATTTTAGTAGCTTGAAGAAAGTTGATTGTAAAGTTTCCCAGTTCCTGTTTTTACGTTCGCCTGGTTAATGAGTGCCAAATAGGAGAAGACAGGATCGTGAGATGATGGATTTGGGGCAGAAAATGGCAAGTGATATTTTAAGCATCCTGTGTTCCTTATGGAGAAAGCAAGTGTTTCTCTCCCCTGCTTTACCAGGCGATGGGTAACAATAGCAGACTGCAGTTCCAAAGGAAGAAAGTTAGACCTACTGGATGTTTTTAACCACTTGACACTAGCCAAAATAGTGTTTTCAGGGAGCAAGCTCTAGGCCATTAGTTTTCTTTTAGGTGCGGGGTAATGGAGCTTAGCGCACTGCCAGATTTAGGACCCAGCCATCTCTGTCTTCTCCCTGTCAGAATTAATCACAGTCCCCCATTAGAGGAAGCTGAGTGCATCTGTCAGATCTCATAAGCCTGCTGCTTTATCGCTGCTGCAAAACAATGTCTTAAATTACTTGTTTAGCACAAAGTTCGCAGAGATGAAGGAAGATTTGTAAATATGTGGGGCAGCTTAATTGGCTTGCGTGGCGTAAAATACCTGCTCAGAGCGGGACCCCTGCTCTGCTGCTGGCACTCCGTAAATATTTAACAGTGCAGGGCTCATAACACGTGTGTGCATCGATGTGAGCCACCCAAGGTGAGGACCAGCCCTTCCCCACCTTGGGAGCTGAGGGGAGGGACCAGAAAAGATCATTAGGAAAAGGGTTTGGCACGTTTGGGGTAACAGAGTTGAGCTTTCTGCTGGCTCTGGCAAGTTGGATGGTTTTTTAGGAGACTGCCTGATCCAAGAGGGTGATCACATCTTTTAAAGTCTTTGTGATGTACGGAAGGACTCAGGGTGGGTGTTCTTCTAACATATCTCCTTCCCTCCGCTGTTAGATGTCATCTGGGCATTGGAATGCTGTCCAAGCATTATAAATGAAAATAAATGGAAGAATCAGGAGCCCAAAATCAACCTTCTTTTGTCCTTTTCGTTGCAAATGAGAGTTGGGAAGGTTTGGAGGGAAGTTGATGTGCTGTAGGCTCTGCTTTCGGTCCATCTGCTGCAAGTTCAGCCTGCAACGCTCACCGCTAATTCCTCTTTCTTTTTCCTTCCAGGGGACACCTGGCAAACCAGGTCCAAGGGGGCAGCGCGGTCCAACGGTAACGATCCGGTTCTTCATTCTTGTGCATTTTGAGTGCTTGTTAAGGCCAGGGGAAACTGGATCTATTTTTTTCTCCTCACTGAGTAGGATCCGGCCTTTAGAGGTTAAAGCTAAGCAGAGGGGACACAGTGATTTGAGGCTGAGCCCCACCAGTGAACATGGTTTAAAGTCATCAGACCTCCAGTGGCAGTGATGGTTTCTGTCATCCCCTTGCTGCTGGTGGGATGGCTTGTAACACCATGTGGCTCAGGTGCTTTGATGCTTTGCCTCATCACAATGTAGTGCTGTGGGTAGCAAGAAGAGCTAAAATGTCATCTTTTGTGTCTTTTTAAGGGTCCACGTGGGGAAAGAGGCCCTAGGGGAAGCACTGGGAAACCTGGCCCAAAGGTAAGGTTTTGAGGAGCCTATTGGAGTTGTCCTAAAATGCATTGGTATAAGAGAGCGTCTGGTTCGTTGTCCTGTGTTTCCCTTCTCTCCTGATCTTTGTTGCCCAGCCAAAAAGCTCATAACCCACCCAAAAAATACGTGCACGGACCCTAAACATGTGCTAGCCCGCATTTCATCAAGTGCATGGATGAATGAAGAGCCATTGCAGCAAGAAGGGGAGGGAGCACCCTCACGTCAGGGACCGGCACAACCCTATGATCCACTGATGCTTCCCCTAAGCCTTAATTTTTCATGTTAAAATAGTATCTGAAGCATCCAAGAGACCTTAGGCTGTGACATAGGCGAAGGAGCATGTATTGCTGCTGAGCTCCAGAGCCTTGCGCCTCGCTGAGCCACTTTGCATGCACACGGCGCACCCGCAATTGGTCACTGGGCAAAACAGGACTTTTTCTGCTAGCCCATCTGGAGGCACATTCAGCTCCAGAAACTGCTTCAGAGACTGATGAAGTGACCATCAATCACTGTGTGTGATGGAAGCAAAGCTTTCATAGTAAGGTGTTGTCACCACCGCGCTGCTGGCTTTAAAAATAAATGTCTCAGCTTTGTATCGGCATGAATTTTTGATAAATAACTCATCTTAGCTGCGGTGTTTATCTCTCAGAGGGAGGCCGTTATCTGGTGGAAATATCCTGAGCTGGCTGATGTTATCTTTCCTGTATTTTTATTAAGCAATGTGGGGGGAACGAGCAGCTGTTTGTTTGTCACTGGATGCTGTTCCTGATACAGAATTATTAATAGAGAGGGGCTGGGGGAGGCAGTGGGGTGGGATGTCACTGTGGGCTTGGTGCCATTTGAAGTCTTTGAGCAAAGCAGCTGCACTGGTGCTGTATGTATTTTTAATGGTGCGTTGTTTTGTTTATTTCTAAAAGGGCAACTCTGGTGGTGACGGCCCCCCTGGTCCTCCTGGAGAAAGGGTAAGGCAAACTGGTGAGGCTAAAGCAGGACGCAGTCCAAGCCTGGTATTTTAACGTGGGAAATGAGGTGGATTTGCATGGCTGAGATGGTGCTGAGGGGTTTTTGCAGGGAGGATCCTACCCTTGACACCCCATGAAGCAGAGAGGGATGGACAGCTCGCTGGAGATGGGATGTGGCTTAGCATATCTCTGTCAGCAAACTGGAAAAGTCTGTTTAGAAATCTGAGGTGAAATGTGCTCATGTGGAGAGAGGTGTTATAAGTCACCTGCAGCCACCAATTCCCTTCTGAGCTCTCCGAGGAAAGCTCAAATGGGACCTTGGTTACCATATATCAGCATCTCTCCATGGGAATCACAGAATCATTGATTGGTTTGAGTTGGAAGGGGCCATGAAGGTCATCTAGTCCCTGGGTAGCTCCCAGATGCTCTCACTTGAGCTGGGATGGGAAAGACCTATTTTTCATGTAGCACTGGGAGGGAAAGGCACAAAGCAGTTGAAAGCCCTCTCCATACTTGCAGTGCTTTTTGCAGCTGGACAGGCCACTTGGTTAAACACACCCAGTGGTTCTTATTTCCTCACACTCTTCTTTTTCAAGGGATGGCCCTGTGCAGCTGCATCTTATGCTTTGGGGCATTTCATAGCAGTAGAAGTAGCTGGCTTTTCATACCTTCATGCTCATCTGCTGTTTACACAGAGCTGGTATTTCACAGTAAAGTGCTGCAGGCTCCTTAACCATGTTTTCTGGCTTGTTTTGCATCCCAGGGACCACCAGGGCCTCAAGGACCGACTGGATTTCCTGGACCAAAAGGCCCCCCTGTAAGTAACTCTCTTTCTAGAAGATGCAAAGAAATACATCAAATCTTTCCCACCCAGCTGCGATTGCCTGTGCCAGCTCAGTCTTTGCTGCTTCTCTGACACACAGTGACATATCCAATAAATGGCATTTCTGAGACATCATGATAATAACCCGATGGTTTAAGATTTTAAATAGCCAAGTAAATTGCAGCTGATTATAAATGTTCATTTCCTAATGACTCAATATCAATAGTATCTTTCATGGTTGCTCTGTTCTTTATTTTCCCTCTGTATACTAGGAGGACAGCATAAGCGAGTAACACTTCTGTCTCTGCAGTTATTATACACTGGTGGGGGATGTCAGAAAACTTTTTGGAGTGATTTCTTTCCCTGTAGTGAACAGCTTGCTCCTGCTCTGGACCTGCAAGATAAATCTTTCCTTTTAGTATGGGAAAGGGATGTATCTTTTAGGGTTCTGAGCACCCCTATTTCACTGTAAAACGGATGGGAACTAATGCAGGGAGGCAAGCAGGTTTGATTCAGTCCTTGTCACAGTTTTACTGCTGAGCATGTGGTCACGTTCCTTCTCACGCTGGTTTTTCTGCTCTAGGGTCCTCCTGGGAAGGATGGATTGCCTGGTCACCCCGGACAAAGAGGAGAAACTGTAAGTAGCCAAAAAGTCTTGGACAGATCATTAGCCCTGAGTCTTGTCTTGCCGGTTGGTTTTTCTAAACCCTTCTGTGCAGCTGGGGAGATGTGGCCACGTTTGGTTTCCCTAGAGGTCTATGTCTCTCCAGCTGTATGGGATGGTCTATGGGAAGCAACCCTCTTCTGAGCAGGACGACTCGGTCTAATGATGATTGGTCTGAAGGTTGTGCACCAACTCCTCATTCTCTGTCCCTTCAGTAGATTGTGGTCAGCGTGCATCATGCACATAGAAAACGTGAGCAGAGATACAGTGATGCTGGTAGTTGGTGTCAGAGGCAGTCAGGTTTCTGCTGTGATGAAAGCTGCAGACGCAGCTCCTTGTGAAGTAGGAGGACGTTGGCTAGGGTTGAGTCTGGGTCAGCGCCAGCACTTGGTGTGACACTTGCTTTCAAGAGGTGGAAAAGAAGCTGGGGGGTGATTTCAAAGCAGGCCCTGCAGCTGGGTTTTATAACCTAAGGACTTGCTGATGAAGCACGTGTCCTTTCACACTTCCCAAGGGTGGAGGCTGTGTCTCTGCTCTTTGGGGCATTACCCGTGAAGTCTGCGCTTTCTTTCCCACCCTGTCCTTCGGAGATGTGCAGGTTTGACATCTCCATGTTCCACAGGAGTAACTCTAGGGCTGCAATAGCAGATTTGTCATGCAAGACAGGCTCCATCCTTTGCAAGCTCAGCTTTTGGCACCCGGCTGTGTAAGGTCAGGCACGGTTTTATTTTCTCTGGAACATGCAATCGAGATGCTTTTCACACCTTGATGCACCATATGGTGAATGCCAAGAACCGTTGCATGTCAGGAAAGAGTTGCAGCCCAATTTTGGCAGCACTTGTTTTAAAAGGGAGGCAATTCCTGACTAAGATGAGGGATGCAATGGTTTTGCTCTAGTTTTCCGGTTACTGCAGCACACTCCTGTGTCAGATGCTGCCTCAGCACCTGATTAAGAAGAGCGTCTCTGCTGAATGCTACCTTTTAGCCAAAGCTTTGCACAAGGCACTCACCAAGTTTTGCTTAAGCCCCTGCCAGCAATAATCCCTCGCTGCAACCCAGGGAGCAGTCCCTGGCTCTTTAGGTTCCTCACTGTATTGTACGCATACTGCTTTGTCCATTTTAAAAGGTTTTGTTGCACAGATGTAATCATTGTTTCTCACCAAAGGAGAACGATGAGGCATGTGGAAGGTATGATCCCCTGGCTGTCGTGCATCTCTGGTCTGTTTTCTGCTCCTTTTCTTTGCTTGAGGGATCCCCTAGGCAAAAATGCCCCTCTGCCGCGTATTCCTCTGCATGCAGTAATTTGTATCTATCTCTCTGTTTGGCATTTTTGGGGATGTTTATTCTTTTTCCTCAGTTGTTTCCAATCCAGCTCATTCCCTGTTGCTGGTACCTCCCTCTCCCCAAGACTGCATGCTGCATGTTAGCAGTTAGACTCTTTGTACTGTGTTTATTTTACAGGAGGAAAAAGCCACTTTCCTTTACTCAGCTTTGCCTGTTTCTCCGCTGCCTTTCCAAGCAAATGAGCATTAAAAAGGCTTTGCACACAATGCATTTTTTCCCCTTCAACTTATAACACAACAATTTAATTAACTTGCCTGGCATTTGCTAAGGAAGGCAACGCAAATACTGCTCAGTGCAATACCAGATATTTATTTACACTCCGTAAGACTGACGTTTAAGGCAACGGTTGTGGTATTTCTGAACACAGAGTCCTCAGGTTAGGATTAACTTAAAGGTGAAGAGAAGAATTTTCCCCTGCTGGAGCCTGGCTGTGACATTTAGTCTTCCTTCATTGAGTTGTCTGTAACATCCAGGACACCTACATTCAAATTAGAAGTAGTAAAAACTTTACTAGCGTCTGCTGCTCTATCAACTTGGAATAAAGCATCAAACGCCAAGACTACATCCATATGAATGGAGAATGGGCTTTCAATTATTTGGGATCTGAAAATATTCCCTGATAGCTATCTTCAGTCACAGGCAAATACTTCCAGAAACCCAGAAGTATGTTAATCTATGCCATCCACAAGCTTGCAAAGATGCCTTTCCCTTGCATCCTCTTGGGGTGCGTGCAGACATGTGCAGAACCAGGCAGCAGAGGTTCCTTTTTTTGTCCCATTTTCCTTATGCAGAGGAGAGAAAAATGAATTAAATAGTAGTTTCACATTAGTAGCCTTGTCAGCACACTCTGTGGCTTCATGCAAGAAAACCTAGGCTTGAAATCTGAGCATCAAATTGTTCCCTTTGTTTTACTTCTCATTTAGTAGCAAATAGGCATGCTGACGGCTGCTGACATATTTCACCGTATTAGATTGACAAAGATTGGATGTAAAAAAAAAAAAAAAAAGCAAGAAAAATTCTAAAAGCTCTGTGCCTCAGGCTCAGACAGGATAAAAGTAAACTCCTTTCTTCAGATTAATAACAAGCATCCTGCGCAGAAGTGGCTGAAATATTTTTCTGCGATAAGAGTTTAAATTGTACATTCGTTTCGCAAAGATGTTTTGCAGTTTTTCCCCATCAACGACAAGGTATTTTCTGTGATCCGCAGGCAGCTCTAGAATAGCGTTGAGTAGCTTTTTTAGCGTGACACACTATCGTTGGCTTGGGATTTATCTGATCATCTTTTGTGGCAATGAGAAAATAGCCTGCATGCCCTAAATGCCATTTCTCAAGCTTGTCAGCGTGCTATAGCGAGGATGATAATTAATGTGCTTTTTAAAGAGTGGCTTAGGAGAGCTCAACAATTGCAGTGGTGATAGTTTGTTATTGTCACTCCTCAAATGTCAGTGTAAGTAGCTGTCATGGAGACTTCGCTACTCATCAGCATTTGGAGAGAAACACATTTGTGATGTCTTTCAGCAGATAGTGATGAAGGAAACAAAGCTTCCCTCAGCCCCAGGCTGGTGGGGTGTGGGCTTCAGCAGGGCTGGAGGCTGGAGCTGCCCGTGCCCCAAGGGGAAGACAGTCACACAGCCTCCGAGCTCCTGGGAGCTAAGCCTGAAACAGAGCTAAGCCTAAACCAGTCCCAAAACGGGGAGCAGAAGAAGGGAAAAGGTTATTAAGGATTACTCAGTATAAAGTAATTCACACATTCTGATTTTTTTAGTAGCCATTTCTTCTATAGGTTTTATGCGTATGGCAAATTCTTTTATATATATATATATATATGGCCAGTCCTTCAGCCAGACCATAGTAGTTCCATTAAAACAGCAAAGCTGAGCTTTGAGAATCCCTTTTTCTTCCTCTGATTCATTCCTGTATAAATGTACAAAGACACATTTTCCATCTTCCTTTTGGTTTCTTGTTTCTTTTGTCTCTGGGTGTCCACCCGTTCCTGGTCAGTGGTTTCAGCAGTGGAAGAGGAGCAGTTGGGTGGTAGCCTGCGACCCTCGCTGGAGCACTTCTTGTAGGAGTGTCATCTCTTTCTCTTTTTCCTGTCTCTAACAGGGTTTCCAAGGCAAGACTGGCCCTCCAGGACCTCCCGGTGTCGTAGGTCCTCAGGTAAGAAATGAGTGCTCATGCTTACACCAGCAACTCATCTTCAATGGGTTGGCACAGCCGGCTGTCACAGCTCTGATGGTTCAGCTGGAGCTGCTGCGACTGCAGTTTATAAAGCATAGAGTCTCCTCTTCCAGGGGAGTCAAAATTGTGTTGAAGGAAGCTTTATGGCTGTGGAATTCCTGGCCAGGGTGCAAAATAATAGACTCATAGAATGGTTTGGGTTAGAACAGACCTTAAAGCTTATGTAGTTCCAACTCCATCTCCTGCTAGACCAGGCTTCTCAAAGCCCCATCCAGCCTGGCCTTGAACACCTCCAAGGAGGGAGCATCCACAGCTTCTCTGGGCAACCTGTTCCAGTGTCTCACTGCCCTCACCATGAAGAATTTCTTCCTAATATCTAATGTCAAGACATTAGGATGGTATTTAGACAATGTGCCTGAAGGCTGCTGTGAGTAAGTTGGCTCCTGTGAACTTAACAGAGCTACCATGGTGTAAAATTGGTGTAGGGTGAGAGAAAGATCAGCTACACACAGCCTGACTAAAAGACTTTAAGCAACCAGAGAGTTGAACATAATCTCACAGGGCTGTACAGCTGCTGGGGCATCGAGGGCAGTGTAAGCGAGACGCAAGAGTGCTCTTACATGCTGTTATGAAGAAATGCATCTCTCTTCAGTATAAAGTGCTGCTGGCTTCTGAACTGAGCTCTCTGCAATCTGGAAATAGTAACTGCACATCCAGAATTTGTGCCCCCTAAGTACAGGCAGGCAAGGCTCGTGCATCAGTTTTGTGGTCAGAGTCCTAGATTGAGTAGAACTGGCTTTGGGTTGAGTCGTCTTGCCTGAAGGGACGGATGGATGAGATGCTGAGGAGCATGGTTTAGTATTTGATAGGAATGGTTGGACTCGATCCGATGGGTCTTTCCAACCTGGTGGTGATTCTATGATCCTGTAACTGCTGGGGAAGTTGCTCTTTAATTGCAAAGTAATTCATTTGTCCTCTTTAATGATAGTATAAAGTCCTTGATTTGTAAATTCCCTGATTAGGGGCAATTCCCCCAATATTCTCAAGTGCTCCTTGGGTTCTTTGGCGATCTTAGTTAGCCCCGCAGTGCATAGCAAGCCTGATCTGTGGCTGCTGAGCAATCGTGGTGTTATTGTTCTGCCTACACTAAGTGGCACCCTGCAGCATGACATGAATTACAACCACCATCCCAGCGGACACCAGTGTGCAGGAATGCTATAGTCTTGTGTGTATGTCCTCCTCCAAAATGAGCCACTTGGGACCCTTCTGCACTGGGCCTTATGTTATACTCATTACCATTTAATGCCCGCGTACAGCACAGAGGCAGTCAGTAATTGTCGTATAGTGCAAACCAGATCCATTATTTATGCTCCATATAAGGACAAGTCAGCGTGATTGCAGAGTACTTAGGAAGTTGCCAATTAAAAAAAATAGGAAATCTTTCATTGCAGAGGTTAGGCCTCTAGTCTATCAAATGCAATGATGCCTGCTTCCAAAACAAGGTCCCTTTAGATGCCAAAGGAGGCATCTCTGCTGGCACTCCTGGTGGCACTGCAGGGGACAGCTAAGGGAAGGAGCATCTTCCATCCTGTTGCAACCTAAAAGAATAGACTGATAGCCTGAACTACTTCTTTCATTGTTTGCTCTGCTGATACTCACCCACTTGATCTCCGTTTCTTCAGGGTCCGACTGGTGAGACTGGGCCAATGGGTGAGCGGGGACATCCAGGCCCTCCGGGTCCCCCAGGTGAACAAGGTCTTCCTGGCCTCACTGGAAAAGAAGGAACCAAGGTAGGGACCAGCAGCCTACTGCATTCACCTTCCTTACCACCCTGCATGCCCGTCTCTCTCCCAGAGATGGAGAGGGATAATGCAGAAAAGAAATGATGTTTTGCAGTGTCTCATCATGACTTGAGCCCAGAAGGAGGAGCTGGGTCTCTACGAAGTCTGCAGATCCTCAGCTCTTTATCACTGTCATTACAGGGTGACCCTGGTCCCGCTGGCCTCCCAGGGAAGGATGGTCCTCCTGGCTTGCGAGGCTTCCCTGGAGAAAGAGGTCTCCCTGGCCCCATTGTGAGTAGAGACTGCCCAGTCCTTCCAGCAGGAAGGATTCCCAGGTGGCGCAGCACCCACCTCCCCAAATGACTTTGTTTTCCTCCCTCCAGGGTGCTCCAGGGCTGAAAGGCAACGAAGGTCCTCCAGGCCCTCCAGGTCCAGCAGTGAGTATCCTTGCCCTTACAGGCACCACCTAACGCATTTACAAGCTTGGCAACCAAAACGGAGGGTTAGTCACAGCTCGGTGCTTTATCCGTTATTTCCTTTGCACTAACTAACGACTTGCTGGATATTGCTTTCTTTAACAAGACATGCATGTAAATGTGATAGCTCAGTTGTTCTGTGGTGTCAGCTGTGAACATACGTGACAAGCTGAGGGAATTGGAATGATTCAAGACATCGAGATTCTTGCTTCTAAGTCACCTGCTTTCCCTCTGAAAGTCGTCCCCACAGCCCTCTGGGAAGAAAATGTTCATCATCCAGTCCTCCCTGCTGCACTGGCCACAAAGTGGCTTGTACTCTTATTCCAAGCTGATAATGTCCCCCCAGGAACTGAGCTCCCTGCACCATCCAGAGGAGACTCCAGCCCTGCCAGGGTTTTGAATGAAAAAAGATCTGTAACACCCCTAAGGCTGATGATACCAAGTCATCACATGGCAGTCCCTTCATCAAATGTGCTCACTTGCTGAGAATGCTTTTGCAGCATCCTACTGCTGGATTTCTTTGTCTGATGAAGCTTGATACTCAAGTTAATGCTTCCTTCCTTCTCCGAACAGGGCTCTCCTGGTGAGCGTGGTCCTGCAGGATCAGCTGGCCCAATAGGCTTGCCAGGGCGACCTGGCCCCCAGGGACCCCCGGGACCCGCAGGTGAAAAGGGAGCCCCAGTAAGTACCAGTATAAAGCTTGACAGCTGTGGGTCAAATAGAAATGTGTATTGGAGGAAGCTGAGCATGGAAATGTTCCCAGGGCTAAGTGTATAAAAGTTTATATATATATATATTCAATTAGGAAGGAGTTCTTTCATCTTGCGTGCATCAAACCACACTGAACATTAGCTGCTCAACTGCCTCGTTTGTGACATTGGTGCTGTCAAAATTGGATGTGATCCCAGGGACTGAAATATCCTCAGGCAACAAAAAGGGATGAGGACTGAACAGGTGAAATGACAGCGTGTGTGACCTAGTGACAAACAGCCGAAGGACAGGCCTCTGGGCAGAGAGGGAGCCAACTCCATCACTGCTTCCAAGGATGCGATGGCAGCAACAATTTCCACTGAGCCTAAATAAGTCCTTGCCCTTGCTCTGCCCCAGCCAAGGGGCAGCATGGGAAGATGCTGTGGTGGTTTCGATTCTGTTTCCTGGGATGCTGCATGATGCTGCGGCATCAGCGTTCCCAGGCATCCTGCTGGTGCCCGTGGAAAGAGCTGCTCTCAGCCGGAGCGCGAACAGAGCGCGGCTGAGTCCTGCCATATGGTCCCTCTCCTGAGCGTTCACCAGCCAGCCCGCGCAAAATCTCACGTCTTTCGCTCCCCAGGCACGCGCGTGAAATGTCACGTGCGGGCAGCAGAGAGTGGGCTGGGATGACTATTTCTGTCCCTGAAGAGCACATCCCCGTGACGGTCCTGAGGAGGGAGGCTGTGCTTCTAATTCACCCCCAAATGGTTCTGCAGGGACTTTTGGGTTGCCTGATGCAAACTTAAGCTCAGCTTCACACTCAGCAAAATGAGCAAACGCTGGCATCAGTGATTTTAGAGTATGTGAGGACACTTAGGGTGATTGGTTGTTGTTATCAAAAGTGTTTATCAGCTGCTGCATTCCACGTTTGCTGGCTTATTAGAAACTTCAGCAGCTAGTCCAGAGGCAAGAACATCCTGGTGAATCAGCTTTATGAACATCTGTCCTGCCAAGTACCTATGTGGTGTATTGGTGGAGAGATGAATAGGCAATTTGTGTGGCATCTAATTATTCAGAGCAAGCACCCAGGACTCAGATGCAATTAAATTATGTACAAGGAAACTGAAAAATATTCACTGTTCAGTTCTTATAAACAAATAAATTCAATTGAAGGCTCCAGGTCTGAGAAATACGAGTAGATGTTTAAGCAGGAGGCCAGCAGAGATTGCTTTATTCACTTCAGTTGTTTTCCTTTATCCAGAAGCTCAGAAGGGAGCTTGGGGCCTCCTGAGAAACCCCAATTAGTTGGGGATCAGCCAGGGAGGGAGCAGGCAGAGTTCTGAGGCAGCCAGGACCAGAATCAATAAAAACTGCCTTGTGGGGAATGAAAATTAGTTGGGGTCTTGTTTGTCATCTAGAGAGAGATAGCAGAGGGCTCAGATTAAATCTGATCGTATTGCTTTAGCAGTGAAATTGCAGCTGTGATCTGGGTATTCACCGTTTAGATTTGTTTGTTCTTTCTTTATCTCTCGAGGTAGAAAGTTTGTCTTATTTCAGACAGTGAGCAGAGAGAGCCTGATGAAATATCAGCTGGAAACCGGTTTTGCTCTACACGCTCATATAGTCGAGGGGTCATTAGCAGCTGAATAAAGCGTTAATGAGATGTATTGGATTGGTTGGAGGGTGGAGGAGAGCTTTGTGTGACCTGCCTGCTTGTTCTGCTTCCAGGGTGAGAAGGGTCCTCAAGGACCAGCTGGTCGAGATGGCATCCAGGGCCCCGTGGGACTCCCAGGTCCAGCAGGTCCTGTTGGCCCCCCTGGAGAGGATGGAGACAAGGTGGGAGCAGCTCCCTGCTGCATAGGGTCCCTCTGGGAAGGAATAGGGCAATGTGCCCCATTACGACCACGCTGTGTCTGCTGCATTGGGTTGGATTTGCTGCCGGTCACAACACAAGGATGTTTTATGGCACTGGCAATCCTGCGAGATCAGCAGCGTGTCTCGTCTGGGGAGCAGCAGGCACTGTGCTGCATGTTCTCTACTGGCCAAACCACTCGCTGAAGCTGACTAGCCTTCCCCGAAGCCTCGAGCAAGTGGTCTGTCCATGGAGTGGCCTTTCCAAATTAATTAACTTTCCCCAGTCTCTCATTAAGCCCCTCTGGACGAAGCAGTCATCACTGCAAACAAGGTCTGCAAAATGATGCTTCTTGCACCTCATAGTGGCTAGCAAAGTTTTGGGATGTAAAAGGATTTGTTGACACCTACATTGGCCAACTCTCTGGCTTTTTTCAGAACTTAGTGGGGTATTTCTGTGGGAATTGGCGTCCCTAGGATGAGGGTGCAGACACACAGGGCTATCGCTTGAGTGTTGGGATAAGGAAGTAATTACCAAGTGAACTAACTGTGCCCCTTTACACCTGGCAGGGCGAGATCGGGGAGCCTGGCCAGAAGGGCAGCAAGGGCGACAAAGGAGAGCAGGTGAGTGACATGGACATCATCATAGCTGCTTCCCTGGAGGAAGTGGTTATGTTGGGTGACTTGCTGGAAACAGAAAATGATAGCATTTTCATTTCTTTCTGTCATTGCTCCATCTTCTCCTTTGTTTCATCAAATACCCACGATATAACAAGAGAGTGAGTGCCTGATGTGTTTCTCCTCCAGCTCCCAGGAACACACTGAGATGTTTCAAAGTCATCCGTGTACTGTGTAAATATCTGTGGAATGTTAGCAGCCACTAAAGTTGGATGTTTGGCTACAGTTGATCTAGTTGCTTGTTGCACACTGAAACAGCCTTTATGTGCTCTTCAGAGCATGAGGAAGATTAATTACACCTACATATCTACATAGAACTGATATGGGATAATATTGAATGAATGGTATGGGATGGTATGATGTGAACTGGGATGAAATGGCTTTGCTGGAGAAAAAAACACATTTAGATAGGTCTGCTGTGCCATTGGCACCAGGGCTGAGGATTGCTGGTGTGCTCCGAGACACGTACCCCTGTCCTCACCCTCTGGTTTGAGAATACAAGTCTAATGGAGGCTGCATTGAAGGGCATCCCTTTTTCCAGACGAGTTTTTTATTCTATGCTCCTAATGGTGCCTTTGCACTTCTGTTTCTTTACAGGGTCCACCAGGTCCTACTGGCCCACAGGGTCCAATCGGTCAGCCTGGCCCAGCTGTGAGTATTGTCCCCTACTAGCAGAAATCTTCTTTCTTGCCATAAACTGTCCTGGGAAGCACTGCAAACAGTGGAAGTTTCTGCCTAACAGTGCTTATTATTCTACGAATGATTGGAATTCTACAAATGGTTGGAATTCTACGAATGGTTGGACTCGAAGGGTCTTTTCCAGCCTAGTGATTCTGTAATGCCCAATGCACGAGTCGGGCATTGCTGCTGGAGGTGGTGGGGATGGGGCTTTGCAGCTGCCTTGTGTCTTTGCCAAGCTGTCTTAGACCCTTTCCTCGTAGGGTGCCGATGGAGAGCCAGGTCCCAGAGGACAGCAAGGCCTCTTTGGTCAGAAAGGTGATGAAGGACCCCGAGGTTTCCCTGGTCCGCCTGGCCCAGTGGGCTTACAGGTAATTTATAGTATCAAGGGACGTCTTAGAGTAATGAGAGCTGGGACTCAACCTGAGATGTTCACAGCTAAAACTCATCTCTTCCACTTCCACAGGGCTTGCCTGGACCACCTGGTGAGAAGGGAGAAACAGGTGACGTTGGGCAAATGGTAGGATGCTTTCATACTTCTTTTTTTCACTATTGACATAGACGTTGCTCCAAGAAACATGTCTTAAATTTACCTCTCCTTTCCCTCAGGGCCCACCAGGCCCACCTGGACCCAGAGGTCCATCTGGACCTCCAGGAGCAGACGGTCCACAGGGTTCTCCTGGGGGAATAGGAAATCCTGGTGCAGTAGGAGAGAAGGTAAAGCATCCAGACAAACCTGATTCAAGCATGAAGGAGTTTGCTACAACACTTATGCAGGAGCTTTGCTGTGTCAGCAGCAAACTCAGCACCCTGCAGAAATATAATTGCTCATCCTCTTTTCCCCTCTGCAGGGTGAACCTGGTGAATCTGGTGAGCCTGGTCTTCCCGGCGAGGTTGGCCTGCCGGTAAGTGTGCTGTGGGGTAGCTTTTTTTGTGAGAAAGAAGAGCTTTTCTTCAGCGGTGTCCCCTGAGTTGCTGGTTGAAGGGATGGCAGAGAGGCATGGATGTTGTTGGACCCGCAGAGACTGAAGCAGCCGTGTCCTTGGTTTGGGTATTGGGCAACACGTCACCACGTTGCTGGGTATTTATGGTATAATATTTAGTCACTGAATATGGGCTGCCCACGGCTGAACACCATGAGCACTATTTAATCCTTGTGGGAAGGGACTGCTACAACACGTCCTCGTGTTTTGAGATACAAATAGAGATTCTTTCTCCAAATTGAAGGAAGGATAATTAGAGATCGGTAAATTGTTCTCCTGAATAATAGAAACATCTTTTTTCCTTGACAGGGGCCTAAAGGTGAAAGAGGTGAAAAGGGTGAAGCAGGTCCCTCTGGTGCTGCTGGTCCACCTGGCCCCAAAGGTCCACCAGGCGATGACGGTCCCAAAGGCAGCCCTGTAAGTACCCCCTCCAGTCCAAGCAATGCTTCCTTGTCTTGCCCACCAGGATTTCTGCATGAAAAGGTGTTTTGCAGAGAATTTTGTGGGAATTTGAAATAGTTTACCAGCCAGCAAATCGCTCCTCATGTGACGTGTGATATTAATTCCCCTTTTTAGGGTGCTAATGAGGAGAAGACACAGCCGTACCCTATCTCCCAGCAATACTTGAATTATTAGTCCTTTTTGCAGCCCATCACAAAACTCACCTCTATAGAGAGGGGCTGCAGTCAGTTTACTTTATGCTTAAGCTAAATTATTGCCAAGGTCCCCCGCATCAGAGCGAAGCTTCCAAAATAACATAGAGGAGATTTATGTGAATTTGGGAGTTGCAGCTCTAGGGTCAGATCCCTGCTGATGCTAATTGCTGTAGTTCTGTTGAAGCCAGTAGAGCTATACTGATTTATACCAGATGACAATGGTACAGTATTTATCTTGCCAGCTTCTTTGATGCTTGCTGGCTGAAGAAATTTATTATGCGATAAGTGAAGATGGCATGAAACAGCAGAGGAGGCAGGGGAGTTAGTCATCTCTCTTAACAGATGGGTTTTGGGGATATCGCATTATTGATTGAAGCCTATTGTCGGAACACTGGTCTCAGAATCATTTGAAGTACACAGTAGACATTGTACAGAGAAGAATGGTGAAGTGTTTTAGTCATTAAATGCTTTAAGAGGATCTTCATGTGAAAAATGTTACACATCATGTAGTAAGCAAAAACAAAATCTTCTAATCTACGCATTCCCCAAAGCTGTGAGGGTTTCACTGTCACTTGTCCAATGTATTTATGAAAAAGTAGATGAAACTCCCAGTGTTGCCTCTGGAGCTTTGCATAGTGTGGATGCAGAGCTGACCCAGTGGCTGTGACAGGATGAAATTACAGCAGATGCAAAGAAGGGATGTGATTTGTGATTGTGTTTAGGGGTTTTGCTTTGCAGAGTGACCCCCTGTGTTGTTGTTGGGATAGCAGGCACTAGTGCTCTCCACTTCTCCAGATGCAATATGTCTGACTTGGGGTAATACTTCTTCTCTCTTTGCAGGGTCCAGTTGGTTTCCCTGGTGACCCTGGTCCTCCCGGAGAACCTGGTCCAGCTGTAAGTGTTTGTCTCACAGAGGGGCTGTTAGGTTCCTCCTCCTGGTTTAGTGAAACACAACTGTGTGCTGTTCATGCACCAGCAACTCCTCTGGCATTTACTCTTCCTTTCCTTGGGAAAGAGTAGGAAATCTTGCCATAAGACTGTCAGACCATGCTACAGCCTTTGGGGCAGGAGCTGTATGAATGCTGCAATCCACAGTATTTGACAAGAGAACGTTTGCTGTTACCAGTGTTCTCAACAAGAGATGGGAAGGGATGGTTGCCTGGTGATGTGAAGACCAGATGAACCACACCTGCAACTCTCAGGTTGACACTGACACTGCTCAACTGTATTTGTACCCTAAATACTCCTACTTCTGTCTTTCTTCCTCCTTTTTAGGGTCAAGATGGTCCCCCTGGTGACAAAGGTGATGATGGCGAACCTGGACAGACTGTGAGTAACTGGATAGACGAGATCCATTCCCCTTCAGTCCTTGTGGTTTCTGCATGCAGGTCCAAGGACTTTTAACACAGAAGGACATACAACATCTAACTCCCACTAGCTTCTGCTGCACTGGTCCCCTGATGCCTGTCCAGTCCTGTCCTCCTCCCTGGTTGTGTCAGCCTGGCTACTGCCGTCCATCCAGGCTGCTCAGCAATGCATCTTGAAAGCAAAAAATTAGCTTATGGAACCCAAAATCCAAGTCTTTCATTTTAACTTTTCCATGCCTTATGGTATTTCTTGGTGGGAAGGGATAAAACAAGATACCACCTGCACCCCCGAGGAGGTGTTGGGAGTTGTACTGGCTGCCCACGCTTTGGCTTAGCACAAACTCTACATCTCGACTTGAGTTTTACATGTTTGCTCCTTCCTCCTGTATCTTGCAGTGCATTTATGACTTGTTCTCTTCCCTTTCCATCTAGGGTTCCCCTGGTCCCACGGGAGAGCCAGGCCCCTCTGGACCCCCAGGAAAGAGGGTAAGCTGATTGCCTTGGAGCGTTTTTCCGATTGTATTTGTGTTGACTTTTTGAAACTGAGGTTGTTACTTGGTCTATAGTAAATGCAAGGCAGTAGCATATAAAATAAGTATAAAAGAACAATAAAATCAATGTACCATCTACAACCATTGGAAATCGATGGGAAATTGTCAACCAAATCCCATGGAATTAGATAATTTAACACCCAAAAGAAAATAGAAGTATGAGGTGCTCCTGCTTTCCCTGCCTTGCTGGCAGAGCCCAGGGATTCATTTAGCGAGAAGCTAATTTAAAAAGCTTTTCAGAGATATTTGTCTCCATTTTGTCTTCTTCCCTGGGGCTGCAGCATCATTTTTCTAATTCCGATAACTACTTCAGATCAGTGCCATCTAATTGTGTTTTGCATCTATTTTGTGCTTTCTCTAGGGTCCCCCTGGCCCAGCTGGTCCCGAAGGAAGGCAAGGAGAGAAAGGAGCCAAGGTAAGGGCTAAATGGGATTTCACTTCTCCTATGTCCTTCATATGCCAAAAGGCTCACCCTCTGACAATGTTGGTGTTTGAACAACAGCAAGTTGATTTTGCTGCGTGTTATAATGAATTAGCCTGAATTTGGGGCTGTTGGCCTCAATTCTAAGCTTATGTTTAATGAATTTTGTGGAGATAATTAGGGCTTGGTAAGGTCATGGGAGTGTTTTTCTTGTTTTGAAATGCCAACGTGCCGTATTTGGCAATTTAACGTGTGGTAAATAGTAGAGCGTATGCAGCCCTGTGTCCTTTCCCAGGGCAAATCCACCATTATTGTTTTGGTAGGGGTAGTGGGGGGATGTAGAGTAGGATTGCAAAATTATAGATCCAATTATTGCAGCAGCTGCAGGAACGCTGATGGTGGAGGATGCACATATCCCAGGAAAGCTTTCTGCTCTGGAAAGTTCACGGCCAAAGGGCTGTTCCTGGTGGAAATCAGCAGAAATGGGCAAGGCTGAGAAGTGAAGGCGTTTGAAGGCTTTTCCTCGGTGCATAAGGTGGAGGGGGCAGGAGGAAGATCAATGAACAGGAACTTTTACATGCTTTGTACAGAACTGCGTTCACTCTGTGACATCTTGGGAGCAGCCACAGTGTATTTGAGAAGATCATTTGTTGCCTCAATGCAAACTAAACCATGCCTACCTCTTGTATCTAGGGTGAAGCTGGTTTGGAAGGACCTCCTGGGAAGACTGGCCCAATTGGTCCCCAAGGTGCCCCAGGGAAGCCTGGCCCCGATGGTCTTAGAGGGATTCCTGGTCCAGTTGTGAGTATTCCCAACCTGAGTAAGATCTGAGAAAGCTTCTGGGCAGAGTTGTTCCTGGTGCTTCACAATAACCCATCTGCCTTGGAAGATGCCTTTCTCCCAGCATAATATTCTGTCTGTGCTTAAATGCCTGACAGTAGATAAAACGTATCTAATGGAAATAATATAATTGTGAATATCATCTCACAGCATGTTTCATTTGAGTCTTGGGTGTGCTCACTCACTGTCCATTGGTGAGAGTTTCCATGACTTCCTAAGTCCCTTTTCCAGTGGAGATTTGATCATGAAAGAAACTTAAATCCTTTTTTCTTTGCCATCTGTGAGAAGCCAGGGCTAATGTTCCCTGGCACAGGGAACAGCTGAAGACAGGTGAATAATCAGAATAATCCCAGCTGGGAGCACTGTTGTTGTGAATGATTGTTTTAAGGGAATTGCACTGTTTTACAGGGTGAACAAGGTCTCCCAGGATCCCCTGGCCCAGATGGTCCTCCAGGCCCAAT
This sequence comes from Phaenicophaeus curvirostris, assembly GCF_032191515.1. NCBI lineage: Eukaryota > Metazoa > Chordata > Aves > Cuculiformes > Cuculidae > Phaenicophaeus > Phaenicophaeus curvirostris. Next base: position 9,912,491 of record NC_091411.1, read on the forward strand.
GGTATGTCCAAACCATCAAATTCCTTGAGCTTTTAAAATGGATGAATGCATTTTACATTAATTAATTCTCTCTTTTCTTTTTTTCCTGTCTCCCAAAGGGCCCACCGGGTTTGCCTGGTCTTAAAGGAGACTCTGGTCCTAAAGGGGAGAAGGTAAGAATGGAACACATGATCTCGCTGCATGACCTGATCCTTGTGTCTGGATCCAAAATCAGGTTTCCCATCCCCAAATCACTAGCGCTGATGGTGACAAGGTGACACGGAGGAGCTGAATCACTGCATTGCCTTGTGTCAGCCCTTGCCATCCCTCGCAGCCGTAGTTGTTGGGGCTCTTTAGCAGAGGGCATGAGGAGGTGTGGACACCTGGCTTGCTTTGGGGCATCATTCTCAGTCTTGTAGAAATTGATGTAATATATGTTAGCGCAGTGCAGTGGTTCTATTTCTATATTTGTAGCACTTTCTGTTGCAATCAGCTAGTGCTTTTCTCTGCTCTGCCCCTTCCAGGTGTCAGGGACAGCTACAAGCCTCGTCACCTTGCTTAGATATTTGCAGTTGTATCTAGAAATGTCTTTGCTGGGTAGCTTTGGTGTTCTATTACCTCCGGCGAGAATCCATAATTAACATCTGCTGTTTTCCTCTAGGGTCATCCAGGTTTAATTGGTCTTATTGGACCACCAGGCGAGCAGGGAGAAAAAGGTGATAGAGGTCTCCCAGGCCCCCAGGGCTCAGCAGGGCCCAAAGGAGAGCAGGTAAATATTCCATAAGGCCTTAATTAAATGTGCTTTTGAGTTAAACATGCTTTGTGGAGTTTGCTGACTTTGAACAGGTTCGGCATAGCAGAGATGGTCCATCTCAACAGGAGACTCTTGCTAATTTTTGAGGGCTAATTTCTGTATTAATGTTGTTTATTTTCCATATGAAATATAGAGATGCTCCAAAGTGATCCATTTCAGTAGAAAGCAGATTCTCAAGGGTCATGTGAAAAGTGCTAAATAGACTTGGAGGGATGGTAACATTAACTATGCATCTAGAGGACTGATTTTTTAAAACTATGTGCCTAAATGAGACATGAAGTTCCCTATCATGCTCATCTGGATCTGCACATGCTTAAAAACCAGTGAAAGCACCAGTTTGTACAGAGTCCATCAAAACCAAGTGGTCATATGTGAGCAGATGTTAGTTGTGTAGTTATAAGCCAGCATTGCTGCAGGCAAATCAGCGCTATTCTGTTTTTATTTTCCAGGGTATCACAGGTCCTTCTGGACCAATTGGACCCCCAGGGCCACCAGGATTACCGGTATGTGACATGTAATTATGTAATTCCTCAGGACCTACACAACCTTTCTGGGGTCACCTTGGTGCTCCCAGAGACCCAGCTTAGTCCTCCTGGCCTTGTATGAGGATGCTGATGGGAATGGGGGTGCCCAGCTGAGCCCTTCAGGAACACTTGAATGAGTTACTGGAGTCCTGGGAGGTGACGCATGAGCTGAGAGGGCGCAGTGTGATCAAGGCAGAGAAATTAGCCCACGCTCTTTCTCTCCCCTTTACTTTTGGATTATCTACAATCACATGGTGGTTTCTTGCACTTTTTGCTCTCTGTGTTTTCTTTCCCTGGATGCTCGAATGCTGCAGCCTGAGCCCTTGGGTGCCCAGCATTTGCAGTTGTTGGGTGTCCTTAGCACGGAGCCAGGATCGGCCATGGGTTACGGTAATCATACAGCAGCTTTTCCACCCCCATCCAAGCGGGATTGTGGAGCGCTGACACAGATTGGTCTGACACAAATGCTTTTTGTGTGTTGACAAAGCAACACCGAGCTCAAGTGGATGTGAAAAGTGGAAATAGAAAGGAAGTGAATTAATAAAAACCCCACCTTGCATAACACTGCTCTGTGTCTCTCTATGGAGAGTCTGACTTCTCTACTAGGAAACGTACTGACTCCTTTCTATATTTTTCTCTCTACAGGGTCCACCTGGTCCCAAAGGTGCTAAAGGATCATCAGTGAGTACAGACATTGTTAAATGATGAGGCTGAGGAGCTCTTATTAAGCCCATAACCTGCTGTGACACCTCTCCATCAATGGCATTGCGGCAATTAGCCAACAAGGGCTGTAGCAAACGCAGCCTTTTCAGGCTGTCAAAGCCCAGAAATTATAATTGGGCAAGGTTTTTGTTGCACACACTGTACTTCATTGAACATCAGTGCAGCAAAGATCAGAAAGAGGAATCCAGTGCATAGTCCTTAGGAGAAAACCTACCACTGTAAAGCAGAGGGTATTAAAAATAGACTGTGAGGCGGGAGGTTGCGAGCTGAAAAGCAGAGAACTCAGTGAGAAATGTGACACTGAAGCAAGCTTCACGTTACAGATCTCCTATGCAGGCAGCTAAAAATTCCTCTTGGGCAGCATCCTAGAGTCTTTTCCCGATGCCGAATTCAGTGTTTGATTAATATTAAGATTTTATTTGCTTTATAAAACTGTTGAATTAATTTGAAGAGTTAATGCAATGGAAGATCCTTCCTTTCCCCTAGGAAGCCTAAGCAATATTTGACTGTTTAACTCCAAGCGTTTGATCTTTTCCTCTTACCTAGACACTGAAAATAACCAAACCAAGCATTTTCTTGTGGGGCTGCAAGGAGATTCCTCTTGTGTTCTTGAAGGGACAGGAAGAAAGTTTTTGACGCAAGAGATTATTAAAATAAGTATTTGGACGTGATGTAATTGACAAATGCTCTTTTTCCAAGTGACTCATATGTTTTCTCCTTTGTTTTTCCACCCAGGGTCCAACAGGTCCAAAGGGTGAATCGGGTCTTCCTGGGCCCCCAGGGCCTCCTGTAAGTAGAACCCATTGAATGAAATGTGAAATTGAGGTTCAGATTTATTGGGTGTTGTAACACTGGGAAGCAGGTTTCTGGACAAAGACTGAGCATATCAGGAATCCTAGCGATGGATTGGCGTCTCTTAGAGATGCTGAAGAAGAAAGCAGGATGTGAAGAGGGAAGCTACTAATGGGGAGACAACAAGAAGGGATGGAGCCAATGTTTAAGCCTGTAGGTTTTCATCAGTAGCATCATGAGGGGTTTATGTGCTTAGTGTGTATCTTAAGTTGTTGCTTCTCCTCGCTGGTGGCTGCTTTGGCCATCTCTTATATCTCCCCACTGCCAATGCAATGAGAAGTTGTATCTTCTTTCTCCACAAACCAGGGTCCTCCTGGAGAAGTCATCCAGCCGCTGCCCATCCAGTCTGCCAAGAGGACCCGGCGCAACATTGACGCCAGCCAGCTGGTGGACGATGGAAATGCCGACAACTACATGGACTACGCAGACGGCATGGAGGAAATTTTTGGCTCGCTGAATTCCTTGAAACTGGAAATAGAGCAAATGAAGCATCCATTGGGCACTCAACATAACCCAGCACGTACCTGCAAGGATCTGCAGCTCTGTCACCCTGATTTCCCAGATGGTGCGTCCTGGGGTAGGGCGAGTGGGGGAAAGCACTGAGTTTCTCACCTCCATGCAATGAATAGAAGGGAATGCAGGAAGAGGAGTAAATCCGGGGAGTCCTGGGCTCTGGTGTCCCATGAAGAACGTGGCTAACAAAGAAGCAGTATGTGGAGAAGAATGGGGATGTCTAATGCAAAATAACTATTCTTGCAAAGTGCCACAGTATAATCTGAAATCAGAATGCAATCAGTTTTCACAAAAATACATATAACTGTATTTATCTCAGCCTATGACTGAAGTGAAAGATCCCTGATGAGACGGTTGCTGAAGTGCCTACCATCCTTCCCTTACAGTGCTGATTCTTTCTTCCCTTCTCTTCCCTCTTGTGCATCCAGGTGAATACTGGGTTGATCCTAACCAAGGATGTTCCAGGGACTCTTTCAAAGTTTACTGTAATTTCACGGCTGGTGGAGAGACTTGCATCTACCCTGATAAGAAATCTGAAGGAGTAAGTCCACACAACTTTTCTTTCCACCCCCTATATTATGGTGATAAGAGATTGTTTCCTAAGATGAATATTCATAGGCAGCCAATTTCAGCGGAGTTGAACAGTAGCGAGTAAGGATTAAAGATCCAGAACATTTCTTTGTTATACAAAGTTGGCTTCTAAAATCATAGAATCATCAAATGCTTTGGGTTGGAAGGGGCCTTAAAGCCCATCCAGTTCCGCCCCCTGCCATGGGCAGGGACACCTCCCACTGGACCAGGTTGCTCCAAGCCCCTTCAAACCTGACCTCCAGGGATGGGGCAGCCACCACTTCCCTGGGCAACCTGGGCCAGTGGCTTACCACCCTCACAGGAAAACATCTCTTCCTAATGTCTAATCTAAATCTCCCCTCTTTCAGCTTAAAACCGTTTCCCCTCATCCTGTCCCTGCACTCCCTGACCAAGACCCCTCCCCAGCTTTCTTGGAGCCCCTTGCAGTTCTGGAAGCTGCTCTAAAGTCTCTCTTCTCCAGCCTTAACAACCCCAGCCCTTTCAGCTTGTCCTCGTATGGGAGGTGCTCCAGCCCTTGGATCATCTTCATGGCCTCCTCTGGACTTGGTCTAACAGATCTATTCCCTAATAACAAATATGTTTAGATAGAGAGTTTCTTTGAGTTAGTCAGATATAAGGTGTGATTTGGGACAAGTCTTTGATGATTTCCTAGGCGTAATAAATGTTAAAACCTTAATTTTTTTTCACTTTACTTCACAAAGGGAGAAGTGTGTGTTGATGCAGGAGCTGTGGCTCCCCACAAACTTCATTTAACTCATTCCTTGTCTTCCTTCCCGCAGCCGGGCTGCCGCTCTGCTGTCTGCATGCATAAACACTGCCAATTCCCTACTTCAGGCAGAGCAGATAAACATTCATCTCCTGTCATTTTTCTTGGTGTTTCTTGTGGGTATTTGGTTTTCTAAATGATTCCATGTAGCCTTAGTGCTCTTCCTGGCACTGATGCACAAGGTTGATTAAGTTATTTCTATAATGATGTGCTTAGCTCAACCATACTCATCATTTTTGTCCTGTATCCATGAGCTCTGTTTTCTGGAGCTGCTCTCTCCAATGCCTGAGGACCAGCTCTCGCACTGGCCGAGCAGAAAGTCTTGTGAAGCAGCCTGGGGGAGCTCTCTCACAGTTAGGCTCCAGCTGGGTTAAGGTGCAGGCAGAGCAGCTCACTCCAGTGGAAGCTGTTTGCCTGCTGAGTTTCATCCACTAGAAATATGTGCCAGCACAGGGCAAATAACATGCAACATAAATCTTCCTTGAGTTTTTGTTAGGGCTGTTTAAACAGGAGATGGATTTCTTCTCCTTTGCATTAACTTGCCATGGCTCTCCTCAAAATGTTGACAGCTCAAAAAGCAGAGGCTGCCCATAATCTTACAGATGCTCAGGCTCCTGCCACGCTGCTTCTGCAAGTAGCTCTTTGGCCCCATCTTATTCACCGTGGAGCTGCTCTTCTGACTGCAGGCTGCTCCTCAGATGCAAATTGTGCTGTGCTTTTGCAATACTGTCATAAATAAGAAAAAGCTTCAGCCTGCTCTTTTTCCACGTAGAGGAATGAAAACAGCTACCAGAGCAGCATTAAGTATTGGTTGAGTGGTTTTATTATAGGACACTGGCTTTATGGTTCACATACTGGAAAGGAAAGAACAATCCCAAGACACCTGCATATGGGTTGGCTGTTGATTCTGGAGAGATTTATGGCAGAAGGGAGGGAGCTTGTGGGAGGGCGAGAGAGCAGACGGCAGCAATGCTCCTTCCTTGCGCTGTGAGTCAAAAAAACTGATTCAGCTGCATAGACCGGGTTGCCTTAAAGGATGCTCTGGCAGCTAATTTCTTGTCAAGGTCACCCCCTGTATCACTCCAGGTAACTGGAGCTCCATCATGTGTGATGGTCCAGCACTGACTGTGGAGGATGCGCTGCTTGTACTGCACCTTCTTGCTGCACAAGCACAGCAGGCAGGCAGAGGCTTTTCCTCACTTGTGCTTTTTGCCTTTCCCAGCCCCACACCACCTGGATTTGACGTTGATTGACAACAGCCTTTTCCCTTATGAGCATTGCTTTTCCACCCTGGCTCTCCCATGAAGATCAATGCACCTTTTACCACTGATATTTCCCTTTTTCCCCCTTTTATCTTTCCTTCCAATAGACTTCACTGGTGGTTTTGCATCCAAAGTACGTAGGAGGCAGAGATCATCACCCTTTAGCAAAGGATGCTGGTGCCGTGGCAGCGCTGGGCACCTGGGGCAGCACGACGCTGTCCCATTCTTTTTGGGCAGCTTCTGGTACCTTAACACTCTTCTTACTGGTGTATAAAGATTAAGGAAATATTTTAAAGGAAACTGGAGAGTTTCAATAAGACATGCAGACTCTGCTTGTGGAACTGAATGTAACTTTATTTCTTTTTCTTTTTTTTTTCTTTTCTTCTTTCTCTCTTTCCTCCTTGCCGTCCACAAACTAGGCTAGAATTACTTCTTGGCCAAAGGAGAACCCAGGCTCCTGGTTCAGTGAATTCAAGCGCGGTAAACTGGTAAGATGCATCTTGGTGCTTTCTGTTTTCTTTAACCCGTGTCATATTTTACAGAGTAAAATGGCTCGTTGGCCCAAAGAAAAGCCTTCCACATGGTATAGTCAATACAAGCGGGGGTCTTTGGTAAGTGGCTAACCTCGGCCCTCTAGTCTGAATCAGAGCGTGTCATCTGCTTTGGTATGGCCAGACCTGTTGCACTCTGCATGCTGGACTAATAACCATCATAAATTGCAGTAAAAAAACATTTAAGGTGGAATACTGCAACAGAAACAAAACCTAATAAGGACCCTTTTATTCCAGTCTGCTTGACTGGACACCTAGGAGCAGGTGTTGACCTTTCCCCTGTGTTAGAAGAAGCCACACAGATGAGCTGGCAAGGATGTTCTGGCTGTCCCATGCTCCTGTCCCCCAGTAGTCTAACCTTATCCCAAGAGCTTGGAGGTCCTTGACGTGATGCTTCAGCCTGAAGCTGGACATGGTGCTGCCGCAGCCTGTGCTTGCAGGCACCCAGGCTGAGACAGTGAATCTGCACATCTCTGATCTGGGGCAGGTTTTCCCCAACAGAAGGATCTCCCCTGCTAGAGATGAGCCACACTGGTGCTCCCAGGTCACCCCGCCGAGCTTGGAGACATGAATTCATAGGTTTAAAGGAAGATTTCAAGCCAGGTGCATTTGCCAAGCGGACAGGAATTTGACTTAGTCACAGTTAAGGATTTTTTCAAGGGAGAAGGACTGTCATTAGGTCAAACAATGCTTGCTGTCAGCGAGCAAGACAGCTACACGTAGAATGGAGAAAAAGCTGCAGTATTTTGTCCTGTAATGAGACATTCACATTGTGGATAGATCACTCCCACAGAGTCAGGGATGTCAGAGCATCCTTGTCAGAGCAGCAACTGATTAGTGTGAGCCAGGTCTCTTTAAGCAACAGAAATCTCCTATGGGTGTATCAATTCTTGGAGGATTAGCAGGATGCAGATAATGAGCTCGGGCGAATCAGGAGAATCGGGGAAGAAGGAATATTTACTGGATTAAACAGACGAGCCCCTGCAAGCAGGAGATGCTCTGACGTACCATACCGAGCTGCCTCCCACAGTCATACTCTCTCAGGGCAGAATTTTCTTGCAGTGCCCCAAACTTCCACCTTAAAAGGCAAAAAAACCAAAGAAAACCACTGCATTGTTTTCCCAAGCCACATTTCATCGCCACTAAACACATTTGCTCTGATTCTGCCCGCAAGAAGGACATGGCTTCTGCAGCTTTTCTGTGTCACCAAATCAGGCCGCAAAGCCAAGGCTTCAGCCTCTTAGCTCCTTGGAGGGCAACTACTCATAGCTTAATTACAGAGCACTTCATCAGTTAATATTATGAGTGCCTCCATTTCTCCATCCTCTTTGCTTTTTTTCTTCCAGACTGTTCCCCAGCTACATTAGTGGCTGAATTGCCAACCTAGAGCTTAGGGCTATTTTTTTGAAATAGCAGTTTCAGTGCTACTTGGAGCCCTTTCTTCCATCTTTCTGTGTTGATGTTTTCTTGCTTTTTTACCTGTCCTGCATTTTCTGTTTGGAAAAAAAGCCACCAGCACGTAGAAGACCTGTCTAAGCAAACCACAGGGTTGTTTAACAGACAAAGGAAAGTCTGATTGTTTTAAAGTATACCTCTTGCTTCACCCCAGTCCAAACTGGGAACTATGAGAGTGGTAAACTGGGGAGACAATAGTTTGGATCCAAGATCAGTTGAAATCTGTTGTAGATTGGCAGGGTGAAGGAGTTTGTGTTCCTCTCCGAGTGCAGCGTTGTTCCAGAAAGTCCCTGATGCCTTTCCATGCAGCCCGAGCATGGTTTTTTTTGGGTGCCGAGCCCGTGTCAGTCCAAAAATCCTAGAGGAAGATTTCCACATGGCTGCTCAGCGCTGCTGAGAGCACAGGCGGCTAATGTAGGGGGCTCCGTGTGAATCTCAGTGCTTGCATGAGGTGTACAGCCCTGATAATGCTTGTTTTTCTTATGGGGATATCTAAAGGAAGAAGGACATAGTAAATATGAACTATAAAGAAACTGTCTTCTTTTGATGCTTCTGCACCATCATTAATAAATGACGCAGAGTACTTGGAGATTATTTCCTAGCATTTCTCATGATGCAGCCAAATGCATTTAGGGGGATAAAAAAGATGCAGATGTTTTCTTCTAGACTTTGCTTTTCTTTCCATATTATGAACAGTTCCCCATAGCTCTATCAAAGCCAGCCACCCATCCTGTCCTGTTGTCCTTCGTAGCCATATGGCATCTGCCACAGGGAAGGACTGTCACAGAGAAAAGAGGAAACAACTGGTTTCTGTGAAACCTTCTTCCCACGTGCAAGCCCGATGCACACAGCCAGCTCCCAGTGGCTCCAGTTGCAAAGCTGGGACAGAGCTTCATGCAAACTGCAGGGACAGAGCTTCATGCAAACTGCAGAGGCAGAACAGCAACCGAGACCCCTTAACAAGGCTTCCAACCCAAGCACTGATTTGAAATAAGAACAAATAAGAGAAGTGGGTCCTGTGGATCAGTAGTGCTGCGTGTCATTGGGTGTGTGCCATGTAGCTGGCGTTTTGTGTCCCTCTCCTTCCTCGTCCTGGTGGTTTTTTGGTACCTCTCCTCCTGGCGTGTGTGTCGCTCTCATGGTCAGTCATATTTAACTCTCAAGAGGACAGTGCAACGGTATCCTGACAACTGGTTGGTATACTTCTTTATATTCATTATATTCATTATTTTATTGTCTGGTTATGAATCTCTTCTACTGTTTGCAGCTTGCACCGAAGTTCCATGGTACCTCGAAGAACACCGTGCTGTTTGTGTGCCTGTATTTTTCTCCTGGTTGTTTCTAAAGAAACCCACTGTCCGTAAAGGACAGTAACGAACAGCAGCTCTGGTAGCTTGGCCATGGCTGGAGAAGCCGTATAAACTACCTGTCCCGCTATGCATTTGCTTCCTTGGTTGGGTATGAAAGAAAGTCCCAGACAGTCCTGGATCCACTGGGTGCTGGAATTGGGTTTCAATAAATTATGTTTTGCAGAAATGTATTTCTAGACACCGTTCTCCTGCAAGGGAGATGGTGCAGGATGGAACAAATCCCTGTGCCAGCATGGCTCTGTATTTCATGGCAATACCCTAAGGGCAGTGAATGCATTTTCCCTTTAGCCGAGCGTAGCCTCGCTGACCAGGGCAGCGTGGAGTCCTCTCAGCAGGAGCAGGATTGCTGCAGATTAAACACGAAGATTGCTTAAAGGCCAGGGCAGTGATGCCTAGGGAAGATGGATGGGAAATAACCCAGTGAGTGCAGAACAGAATAGCCGCAGTGGTCAGCTAATCATCTCAAATAGGGCAGAAAAAGCCCCAAACCCTTACAGCAATCTGCTTTATCTCCCCTTCAAAAGCTGGGGAAGTATGCTCAGTATTGGCTTAAACTTGAGACGTGCATTCCCAAATTTGCTTATCACTGCTCCTTTTTGCAAGCAGGTCTGAAATCCCCCTCCCTCTCCCCTCTTGCCCTGTATTAGCCTTATTTTTTTAGCTCACAACCAGCAAGAGAAATATCAAGTTGCCCTTGATAGCCACGTTCTCATAGGAGGAGGACTAGAGCAGCCCCGTGTCTGTAGCAAGGCAGGAGAAGTGTCTGTACCCCATAGAGGTGATAAAACTGAACTATGCTGTGGTAGTAAAGATGGGTGAGACTGGTGGTCCTTGGAGCCCCTCCAGCATCTTGCATTGCCCCTCACTGCCCAGTGTTTCCCCTTCTCCGCTTCTCACAGCTCTCTTACGTGGATTCGGACGGCAACCCCATCGGAGTGGTGCAGATGACTTTCCTCCGGCTCCTGAGTGCCTCGGCCCACCAGAACATCACCTACAACTGCTACCAGTCTGTAGCCTGGCACGACGCCACAACCAACAGCTACGACAAGGCCATCCGCTTCCTGGGCTCCAACGATGAGGAGATGTCCTACGACAACAACCCCTACATCCGAGCCGTCCTCGATGGCTGCGCGGTATGTGAGCAGAGCTGTTCTCGGCCAGTCCCTACCAAAGGGGTCATGGCTTGAGGTGTCTATCCCCCATCCCTTGGTTGTTCAGCACTGTCTGCTTCAGGGCAAATCATCTCCAAATTCCCTGTGCCCACTGATTTAGTTGCCTTGAGGATTGTCCTACAATCATCATTGTAGCATCATGCTACAAGTTGCAGGAGAGTGAGGCTTGCAGCCCTGCTCATGTTTCAAACGGCACCTTTAGCATCTTTCTCTCTAGCTCTGTTCCCGTGACTTTTCTGCCTAGTGCAGAAGCAGGCACTGGAGCCCTTCTCCCTGTGCAGCCCATGCTTCTCCTCACCTTTGCTTTGGCGAAGGGCAACAGCCAGAGTTTCTAAAAAGGCCAAGTATAGAATCGTAGAATTGTTCGGTTCGAAAAGACATGTGAGATCATTGAGTCCAACTCTACCTGTCCACTACTAAATCTTATCTCTGAGCACCTCGTCTACCCATCTTTTCAATGTCTCCAGGGATGGTGACTCAGCCACTTTCTTGGGTAGTCCTCTCTCTGCTTCTCCTTCCTTCTGATGGGTGCCTGATTCAGGATTGAGCTCTCAAAAATCTGCCCTTAGGAGCTAGAAAATTGGCAAAGCAGGTGCTGCTTGCATTTATTTTGAGACCCAGCGTGCTGGTGCAAAAGCACGCATAATTCTCACCCTCTGCAACTGCAATGCTTGAAGCCCACGGGACAGAAAGATTGAGATGTTTGACAGAAAAAAAGTCCTCCTCATAATTTGAAGCTCTGTTGTAGCCACGCATGTCTTGTGCTGTGAGAGCAATGAGGAAAATCAGATTAGAATCACTTCTTTAAACGCTCTCGCCAAGAGGGAGAGGGCATCCATCCCACCTCTAGAAACCCTCAGAAGATGTGTGGGAAGTTTGTCTCCTGCTGAATGTGCCTTCAGTATAGAGTACCTTCTCCCTTTCCCTTCTTAAGTCTCAGGGATGCTGCAATATGATACATTGCACATTTTAAGCTAGATAGGACATGTAAACTCTTGGTTTAAGTGATTTGGTTCAGGTACCCCACATTCCTCTCTCTAAGGAGGGCATTCACATGGAATGAGGACTGTAGCTCCTTCAAGCTTGTTTGCTTGGTTGCTCCTCACAGGCAACTGTAGCCACAGCCAGTGTTGGTATTGCAAATAAACGACTGTGGCAAGAACTTAAAGCAGTGGGAGCAGCAAGACGCTGGTCAAGCCCTGGTGCAGTGGTGGGGCACAGAACTGTTGTTTCCTGGTTCAGAGCTTTAGGTGTGGCTTCCAAACCAGCATGCCCCAGTCTTTCTTCTCTGCTAGAGACGTTCCTCTAGGCTGTAAAAGGAGGTAAAATACGCCAAAGGAGCTTATTGTAGCCTTGCAGAAGGAGGCTCTGCATCTCCTGTATTCCTGAACCATCTACAGTACCCCGGTAGGTCATCCTCCCTGAGCCCCAGGCAGGAATTTTAAGATTGAGCTCTATATACGAAAAATGAGATTGCGCTTCCCAACACAGCGTTGCCACAGAGGTCCTGGAAGGACCCACACTGGCCACAGCTGAGGCTGCTGCAGCCACTACTGGTGGATCTCCAGGGCTAATGTTCAGGCCATTATTTGAATGTGTTGTTCCTGATCTTACAGCCCTTTCTCAGTAGCTGTGTTATAACCTGTTCTTCCGAGACACACAAATCAGAGGGTAAGGTAGAGCCAAAAGCTGCTCCATAAATTCACTTGTTTGTGCAGCTTTGTATGCCCTCGGGTGCACTTCTGCTCCTCTAATAATTATTTATATTTCAGAAATAACTGTATGGCTACCAGGCATGATAAAAAGACAACATCACCTTGTGGATTCCATCAAACTTTAAATGTGATCATTTTGGTAGTGCTCAGATAATAGTCAAACTAATATATTCAAATTAAATCACTCGCATTTGCTCAACAACCCATGCGTGTCCTCAGGGAGGCAAAAAAACTGTATCACAGACACAACAGTTTTACTAGGCTCCTGTTCAAGCTCTGAGATGTGCTGACAGCAGACTTAGTGTCTTCTGATCGTTATGGCATGGAGGAACTGTTTTCCTGTGAGGGTGGGGAGGCCCTGGCCCAGGCTGCCCCGAGAAGTCCTGGCTGCCCCATCCCTGGAGGTGTTCAAGTCCAGATTGGATGGGGCTTGGAGCCCCTGATCCAGTCGGAGGTGTCCCTGCCCATGGCAGGGGTTTGGAAATGGATTATCTTTAAGGTTCCTTATAACACAAACCATTCTTCTGCTCCAAAGTCTGAGCTCAGGACAATCACCCCCCCAGGGTTTGCTCAGTGGTCACCATCCCATTTGAGAGCATGTCTGCATGGTAAATGTAGGATGTTTGGGTGCTGGGTACCTCTAATTCATCTCAGAAAATTCCTAGGCAAGATCATCACCATATCCCCAGCTGACCAGTGAATGCTCATCTGTGATAACTTGCTATTGTTGGCTTGGAGACATCATCAGAGCTCCTCTCTCTCCCTCTTCTTCCCATCAGGCAAGGAAGGGCTATCAGAAGACTATCCTGGAAATCAACACGCCCAAAGTAGAACAAGTACCTATAGTCGACATCATGTTCAATGACTTTGGAGAAGCGTCACAGAAATTTGGATTCGAGGTGGGACCAGCTTGCTTCATGGGCTAAGAGCCACCTGAAAACTAGTCTCCAAATGAGCAACCTCGTAACCTCATTGCGCCATTGAATTAATTAAAAAGAAAAAAAAAAAAAGAATTCCTTGTCACATGCACGTTCTGAAACTGGACAGCGATGGGTTATTTTTTTCCGTTTTATTTTGTTCTTCATTTTGCCCGAGTTCCTCTGTGCCACCACACCCAGATGTACCGAATCGCCGACCAAGAGGACCGTTCCCACAACAGATGCAGAATCGCATGACCGACCGCCTCACACATGGCCCGGAGACCTGTCCCTCCACAGCCACCGCTGGTGCTCCCACCACTGCTGCTCCATGGCCACCGAGCAGACCCTGCCACCATCAAAGAATTATTCTTCTCGGCATGAAGCGATACCGAGCGTTTGTCTATAGATTATTTTTTGTTTGTTTCTAAGGAAAAATGGAAAAAAAACCTTCAACCTCCGTGGTCAGCTTGAAATCCGGGCAGTCCTGGCTCCAATCCTAACCCTGCCGAAGCTCATCAGAGGCATTTTGTTGACTTCAACATTTGGATCGGCTCGAGCAAGCAGCCATCATGGCCATGTCCAGTATTTTTGATATCTCCATTGAATGGCATGATTCTAAGTTTTACCGAATTTAACCCCACGAATTTGATAGCTCAAAGTCACACTGGGCATCTCGTTCCCATGTATTAAAGGTGCTTATATTTTTGTATGTTTGTAAGTAAATATTTGTGTTGTATATTATTTTAAATGTTTTAAATGTCTCCGGCTTCAAAACTTGCATGTGACCTGTCTCTACGAAACCCACCACCCTTCCCACCACCGTCCCAGCCAAGCATCCACCTGGGAACGAAGACAGCCGGCTCACATCCCCACCTCTTCCCAACCCCAAGCCTGGATCTGGAGAGACTTGAGTCACATCCAGGCCTGAGTCTTTGCAGGATGAGGGTCCATGGAGTGGCAAACCAGCCCGCCGAGCCACGGATGCCTTTTGGAATGATTCGCTTCAAAATAAGGAAATTAAAGCCACTTCCTAATGAGATTTCTACTAAGCCTTAGTCTAAAAGTAGGATCTGCTTTGAATCTCTGCCTTTTGATACACTTTCTTACCTGAACATACATCTTTTAAATTAATTAAATTCTTCTTTTTTTCTTCAGCATTCTTTGAAAATAATAAAAATAACAAAATCCCATGTGCAGTGGCAGGTTGCAGTGACAGGGGAAATCTATTTGTCCTTTCTGAATATAAAATGTAAGGAGAAAAAAAGGAAAAAAAAAAGGTGCTTTTTATTTTTACATGTCTCTGTGGTGCTATCTATTTGAAGAACTTTAATACAACACTGGTGATAACCTGCCATTGGCCAATCTCCCCCTAGAGTTTGCTTTTTAGCCACTTTCAACCTAGACTGGAGGCTTTTGCTGCAGTCGGATTATAAATGCATGCCACCTTCATATTCCTTACGTAGAATTCCTGCTCCTTTCCTTCATTTTATTGCGGTAGCTTGTACAGCCCACGTAGAAAAAGTATGAAATGTGCTTCCATCTTGGTTTTTTATGTTTTCCAAGACTATTCATGCAGTTGAGACGGTGGTAACCAGACCAGCTCGTTCTCCGTCGCTGAACGTTTGTGGTGCTAATTTATGTATGTGTTGGATGTCCTGACGCGATGCTGAAGCCGGGTGGGTGCTCGCCCACCACGTGCTCTGGGGAGTCTGCAGTTTTCCTGGTCTTCCCACGGTGGCTCTGCCAGCGTAGCTTTATTTTTTATATATTTACATGAAGCATTTTCAGCTTGCAACCTGCCGACACCATCTTCTCTTTGGTTTCTCCCTGTTCAGATCTCTTAGCTGGAAAACAGATATTGCAGGGTGGGGTTGTTTATTACTATTATTTGGCCTGGAGTATTACAGCAACGCTTGAGCCAAGGAGGGGTTTTCACCATAAAGGAAAAGATGTCACGTTTACTGTGAAGAAAAGCCTATAGATGATGTCTTCTCCCCCCTCCTTCCCAAGTAGCAGCCGGGGAAGGGAGGCAAAGCTGTGCTGGAGGGAGCGGCGATGCCGCGCGGTGCTTTTTGGCCAGGGAGAGCCATGTCCATCCATCTCCCTTCTCCTGGTGGATTCTCTCCTCATTTTTTTTCCATTTGGGAAGGAAAAAAAAAAAGGTGCTACCCTAAAAAGTGCAGGCTCCGGCAGCAGGGCAGTGAAAAGGAGATATAATAATAATAATATATAGGAAAATTCAACTTCTAGGTCACCTCGGCAAGAGCCTTATCCAGGGCCAGTGGGAAGGTCAGAAAAGGTTGCACGTTCCTCTCTGCGCCAGATAAGCCATATCTCGCTGTATGTACCCATGTGTGCGTCTGTCTGGGTCATGTGATTCTGTTCTCAATTTTCATCAAGGGAGCTTTTTTTTTTTCTTTTAGTTTTCCTTTTATTTCTTTGCTTTAAGTAAAAAAAAAATAATAATAATTCCTCTGTTGAATTCCACAGTGTTGTAATTGTACTGAGCTCCAAACTGTTCCGATTCCCCCAGACCACTTAGCTACGGTATATTGCAATAAAATTACTACTTGTATTTGCAGACCTTCTTTTTGTGTAATTTTATTTCCCTCCTCCCTTTAATATATATGACTTGAACAAATGTTGATAAGAAAAATAAAACCTATGGAAAAAAAGTTTAGTACATAAGGCCCTTTTTAAAATATAGTGTCAAATGACATATTGTACATTTCTTCAAAGTCCAATAAACATGTCATAAAATTTAAGTGTAATGCCCATAAGAGCTATTTTTAAATATTTTAAACCTGTGTAATAAAGGAATAAATGTAATAGATTTTTTTTTTCAATAAATCAAGTTTACTGTTTCCACCTAAACCAACGTGATGTGAATGTCTTCTTGGAGTTGATTGCAGCGTGATTTCCTCACGACCCCTCTGCTCGGTGGAGCCTGCAGAGTTCATCAGAGCAGCAGTGGAAGCACTTAAAGGTAATTTATACTGTAAAATAATAATGCAAACTCACCAGAGAAAGAACTTCCAGACCTGGAATCTTGTGTTTTTTCTCCTCAGTGAGAAACTGTGGCCCAACAGTGCCAAACTCCAACCTGGAGATTTCGGTCATCGGACTTGGATGAGAAAATCAGGTTGCCACCAGCATCTCCACTTTCATCCTGGCAGCAGCTGCACTCGAAGAGTCTTTACTTGACACCACAGCCTTTGCTCTAGTTGATCTTCTCATCCCAAGATGGAAAAAAGCTATTTCTCCAGCTTCTTGGTGAGCTCCTCAATCCCCTAAACTCACATCTCAGCCCCATGGCACTACTGCGTGGATGTGCTCGGGGGAACAAGGTTGGGGATACATTTCTCATCCTCTCCTCCATGCCCCCTGCGGGTTTCACTCCAGGGATATGCGAGAAGGTGATGGATCCTCTGGAAACCACTGCAAGAATTAGCATGCATCTGCCTGCTGTCACCAGCCACGGCTGCTGGATTTGCATCACTCTGGTTCTCAAGGGCTTCTTGCAAAGATCACTTGGTTGGTGCTGCTGGTTTGCAGGTCCAATAAGATGCCTGGACCACAAAAACCTGTCCTTATATGCAGCACAGCAGGTATGTATAGAACAAGAACATATGTACCTGCTCCAACCCGCCTCTGTGCACAAAGCTCTGCAATGACCAACCCCAGATGCGTGTCCCATCAGCCTCTCCCCTTCATTCTTTGGCTAAAGTTAAGGGTAGATCTCAGATTAAGAGAGATGTTCAGATAAGGAGCCAAAGTCTCTATATAATTGTAATTGTAGTGTATATAATCTTTTAAGTCTATAACTCCTACTTAAGGAGTAGTTTGGGGAAATCTTGAGGTCTTATGGCCAAATCTTCATCCAAAAGGACCCCAGAAGTGCAGAGGTACCAGAATTAGGGGAAGAAACCAGTGGGGAAATAGCTTTAATTACTTAGGCTTGGCCAGAAATATGTAATTTATATCCTGATAATGAGTTAAGGTGACATGAACCTGGTCTGTGCTGACTTGCCAGCTGCAGTTTGCACTTGATCATTGCTGGTTGCAGCAAACACTCCTAGCAAATGCCTGAGGGTCTCGCTGTTGAGAGGGGCTTTGATCTGCCACTAGGAAAAAGCAGGGATCTGAGCAGGAACTCAATTGTTTCTGGAGATGCCAGATATAGAAGCCGCCCCATGTTTTTCACCTCTTTTTGTATAACAGAAAATCCATTATTTGCTGCTGGAGCTACAGTGCAGTAACTCTGCCAGGTGGAATACTGAGGGTAAATTTTGGAAGATCCACGAGAGAAAGCAGAGTATTGAAACAGTGTAAGCACCCAAGACAGATCAGTTTTGCTTTGAGGATGGGATGGGCCTGGGACTATTCAACCCAGAGGCTTTGCCCAGGATAAGCCTCAGCACAGTGGCTGCCTCCTGTCCGCAGGGATGGGCAGGGTCAGCAGCTCAGACCTCGAGATGCAGCACGGAGACCAATCCCAAAGCCCACACCAACCCTGGGGAGAGCAGAGTTGCCCCCACTCCTTGTGCATCCTGGGGGATGAGAGTTAACCTAAAGCAGCTGAGCCTAAATATGTTTCCAACCACCTTTAAAAGCAGCTGGGCCAGCCTGGGCAGGGGAAGCTTGAAGTCTACCAGACTTAGCTCAATTTGATTTGTGATTTTTTTTTTATTATTATTTTATTATTTTTTTTCTAACAGGTAGCGTTTTGACTGGACTGGGATTTACGCACTTCTTTGTATTAAGAAAGACGGTGAAGCCTGGACTGTTCTTCCCATCTAGTTACCTGAGCTGACCCAGGCATCACAATGTGTGCGTTTGCCTCCTGCTGTTTCCTAAGGTAAAACATGAATTGCTGTGTGACTTGCTTTCTGGCAGTAGAATGGGAATTATTTTTTGATTTATTTTTTGGCCCTGTCCTGAAGGAAGGAGCCCAGGTCCTCATATTATTTGTGTGTCTGTTGGCTGCCTGTCTGGTTTCTTGGAGCCCCTTGGCTTGCTTCAGCTGGTGGGACAGTGGCAGTCCCTAATACAGCACATTCCTATGTGGTTTGTAAGAGCAGACAGTGGAGTAAAGAGCCTTCAGCATGAGCTCAGCTGTGTATTAGCCACCTGAGACTCCACTGAGGTAGGATGGGAGGCACAGGGAGCTGTGAGGTGCTCACTCGGGATGAAGCGCTGGTGCAGGTGCCTCCTGGCCGGGGCTGTTTGGGAGCAGCCGGTGTGTGGGGGCAAACTGGGATGGAGCTGTGGGGTTGCCATCTGCCAGCCCGGCTGCCCGCACGGCAGGACCAGCTTGGCACGGTGGAAAGTGCCTTTTCCAACATGCAGCTCCCTCTAATTATGCTTCTTCAGGGGCTGCGCTAGCAGCGACCAGCAAGCTCCTGCTCCTCCTGGGAGCTGGTAGGGAAGGAGGCTGGGGGTGCAGCTCCCTGGGGAGGCACAGCTCTGCCATGCACCACTCCCAGTCTGATCATACCGTGATCACACACCATTTGCTCTCTGTGAGACACAACAGCTTTGGTTGGGATGCACCCTGATCTATTATTATCTCTCAGAGTGATGCTCCTCCTGGCTCCTTAAATACCGTGTTTATATGGAGCTGGGGAATACAAAAATGGCTAAAAAAGAGGTGTTAGCTGTGGTTACATTTAGAGACTGAATCCTGGGCATCTCTTCCCTGTGGTCTAGGTGAATTTGGGCAAATAACCTAGAAGAAGTACTGTGAATGAGTATTTTATACAAAATATTGGGCTTCCTTAGTGTGACTAAAGCCCTCCTGGAAAGAGCAAGACAAAGTGGGAGGCTATCATGAAAAGGGGAGAGGAACATGCCTTAGCATGGAAAGAATATGTCAAACGTTAGGTAGAGTGAGGTTTTCACAGTATACAAGGCAAACTAGAGCTATTGTCATTGTTCAGCTGCATTTGTCCAGCATCTTCTCCCCAGCTGGGCCTGGTTTGGCTTCTGATTGAGACAATAACAAAAAAAAAAAAAAAAAGGCTAGAACTGATCTGATCTGCCGTTCTTGGAGGAAAAAAACTCACACCTCTCCGTGGCTTTCTATGAGAAAAGAGCAAGTGAGCTGGCAGTGCCTCCTGGCAGTTCCATGCTGCTTGTAAATTAAGCTGCAGAGGCTCCAGCAAAAGCTAATACAGTGCAAGTCAAATGGATCCCCTTTCTCTTAACACCTTGCACAGGAACTGTGCCACTGCAAATTCACTGCTCTGGCTTTGCTGCCAGCCAGGCGCTCCACCAGACAGACAATTTCCAGATATATTCTCTTTTTTTAGCAGGGGTGATCTGAGCAGGACAGAGCGCTGCTGCGAGTCGCATCAGGCTAATTGTTGTGTCCCTTGGCACTGCCAGCCTGGGCTCCTCTGCCAAGAGCATCGCGTCCCTTCCTCAGCCAGGGTTCAGGTGAAGGGCGCGGAGCAGTGATGCTCAGGACCTTCACCCACAGCGTGGCTGGAAGTGGTCAATCATCATAGAATCATTAGGTTGAAAAAGACCCTTGAGATCATTGAGTCCAACCATACCTGTCCACTACTAAATCATACCCCTAAGCAATTCATCTACTCATCTTTTAAACCCTTCCAGGGACGAGGACTCAGTTCCCTCCCTGGGAAGCCTCTGCCAGTGCCCGTGAGCCTTTTCAGGCAGCTGCCTGGTGCTGCTGAGGGCTGACTCTGAGCTCATCCGACACAGCCTCCTCTTCTCCTCCACATCCCCCTCTGCTCTGCTGTGCCGCATAGAGCGACAGCAGCTGGTGGGAAGCACTGGTTTGTCATAACTACCTATAAATCATCATGTCACTGCAGTGGAGACTTAGAGTTTATCCTTCTTTTCTGGTTTCTCTCCGTGTATTTTTCCTCGCTTTGAGGCAAGAGCGGCCTCTGAAGCTGACCTGGGCTGATGTTTGCAACATCTATCAAACAGTTTAACAAGTGCTGCTCTCCTGCCGTTATACAATGGCACAAAACTCAGAGCTCTAACACTTTTCAAGGCATGGGGCTTAATCCAAGTTCTGAGGCTCTACTGACACTAGAGAGTATAAAGCTACAGCTTCATGACTTGAGCAAAGATTGGAAAACACCAAGTTTGAATACCAGCCCTGGCTTTCGTGCTTACAGCCACGTACCAGGATGTGTAGTAGGTCTGGGGTGTCTCCCACAGGAGGTGGTAGTGAGGTGGTTGCTGATCTTTTCCCCCAAGCAACAAGCGATAGAATGAGAGGAAATGGTCTCAAGTTGCACCAGAGGAGGTTTAGGTTGGATATTAGGAAAAATATCTTTACTGACAGAGAGGTGAAGCAGTGGCAGAGGCTGCTCAGGGCAGTGGTGGAGCCTGCATTCCTGGAGGGGTGCAAAAAACCATGTAGATGTGGCACTTGGTGACATGGTTTAGCAGGCATGATGGTGTTGGGTTGACAGTTAAACTGAATGAGCTTAGAGGTCTTTCCCAACCCCAATGATTCTATGATTCCCCCTGGACTGGTCTCCATCTCTCCCCCTAAAGGAGCAAGTTGCTGTGCAAAATCACCAGCGCCAAGCTCTGGTCTACTGGGATTGTCCTTCAAAGGCACTATGGAGCAATCCTTTGGGTCATTACAGGCTAGAAATAATTTACTATTAACTTATCCCTCCCTTGATGCTTCCAGCTGTGGGGAATTGTGATCCTCTGTTGCATCAAGGAAAGCTTCAGTACCAGCATCTTCTCTGGGTGCATAATAAACCTGCTGGATTCGGAGCCCTCACTGGGTTTGCCTCAAGTTGCAGCACTGAAAGCTGGTTTTACTTTTGATCTCCAAAGCAGGGGGGTGTTAATGTGCTGTAGTTTTATTTATGGCATCTATTGCCATTTCATTTATTCCTTGTAACTTCTCTGCCTGCAGATTTTTTCCATCCTGGGGCATCATGGCAGCAAAGTGATTTTCTCCAGAGGTACAAACTCAATAGTTCAGACAGGCCCTGCGTGTTTCTACCTTCACAGCAAACAAAACTTAGCAATTTATACTTGTATTTAATGGGTTTTCTCAAATAGCCCAGAGCAAAAATAAACACCCCAAAGAAATCAAACGCATGAAAACCCTAAAGAAGAAGCTGTTTTTCTCCTTCAGAGAGAAGCCAACATGCTTGTTTTTTAAGAGATGCATAACTAAGAGAGCTCTGAAGCGCTAAAATTACATCTTGTAAGGCACAGGCTGTCACGCTCAGAGGCACCCCTGGAATTGCTGCTCGACACAGCTGAACGCAGAGAGCGAACGTGCCAGCTTTGGGCCCTGCTTTGGGACATAACATTCTCATTCTGACTAATTATTAATATGTTAATTTGACAACTAGATGTTCCTCTTTGCAGAAATTTTTCTTGGCTTTTTGTCAGCTGCTCCTTAGCTTGGCAAATGTTCATTTTTCTGTATTCCCTCAGCTCGGGCAGGGCAGAGCCACAGGCTGCACCTGGGAACCCTTCCCTAAGCACCCTAGGGCTGCTCAAGATTGTAACTGTGTCAGCTAAGCATCGTTTGGGCACTGACTGCTCAACTGGCCTTGGGAACATCCCCTCGTGTGGCCAAGCCCCCTGCAAAAGGCAGGTGCTGGGCTGCAACTGTGGTTGTGCCATTGCCTGGGGGCACAGAGGGAAAAGATGTACTGACTGTGCCTTGTGAAGTGCAAAAACTTCACCTAGGTGTCTGAGCAGGGACTGTAACCTGGGTTCCTCTGCATGAGTGGTCTCCTGTCCACATACAATCAGAGAAATCCTGAGCTGGAAGAGACCAACAAGCACCATTGAGTCCAACTCCTGTTCCTGCATTGGACAACCCAAACGTTCACATCGTGTGTCTGAGAGCATTGGCCAAATGCTTCTGGAAAATCTTCAGTCTTGGTGCTTGTCTGCTTCCTCGGGGAGCTGTTCCAGTGCTCCACACCCTCTGGGTGAAGAACCTTTTCCTAATGCCCAACCTAACCCTCCCTTTGAGCATCTTCCTGCCGTTCCCAAATATGTATATGTCCTAATACGTACACAAGTGTGGTGAAGAGCTTGGTCTCTTTGGGATTGCAGTGCTAATTCACATCCAAACATCTGCTGGGAGCTCCCAGAGAGAAGCCTGGGTTGGAAAAGTGCTTCCCTTTAGCCCCCACCTCCCTGGGAGCTGAAGCATCTCTGCTGCAGGTTGGACCCCAGCCCAGAGCTGCTCCTCGCTGCTGCCAGTGTGATGTTGAATTTCAGGAGAAAGCAGGAGCAGCCACCAGAAAAAAAAAAACAATGTCCCTTTTAAAGGTTTTTCTTCAAGCAGGCTGATCAGAGGCCCTGTTGAAATGGAAATCAAAAGCTGCCAGACTTGAAACATTAATTAAGATACACAACAGGGAGAGAGGAGGAGAAGGAAGGAGGGGAGCGTCTCCTTGTGAATTATCTGCTCTGTGAGGAAGTGTTTGTGTATTCAAAATGCGTCTATCATTTTGGTGGCGAATGAAAGAAATTGAATCAAACTACATGGGAAGTTTGTATACCACCATGGATTTTATTTTCAAACTTGCGGCGGGCAGAGATTAACCTTGCTGAAGGGCGAGAGACGAGCGGGTAGAATGTGTGAAAAATTAATCCCTGCAATAAATTTCTACAGGAGGAAACACTGAGCAGTGTTAAATATTTATTGTATATAAAGACCTTCATCCCACCCCAGCTTTCTGTCCTGCTTTGCATTTCATTTGCTGATGCACCGTAGCCTACCTGGCCAGCAAAGCAGCATGCCTGGTTCACACTGTGGCCTGGATTGTGAGTGCCTTTGCTGCACAATACAGCTGCTAATCCATCTATTACTGCTGGAAAACATAAATGTTTTTGTAGGAACTGTCTTTAAGCATGCACTGACACAGCAGGACCCATCCGTGGTTTTTGCATCCCTAGCTCCAGTGCTGTGGTGCCTGGGGAGCCTTGTAGCCAATGTCCAAGGAGATAAAATAATGCACAATTTTTAGTCCATAGCCTCAGCATTCAGGGAAGGAAGAATAGGTGCTAAAATAAGCCTTTGGAAAAGCCATTCAGTCCTGAATAGCACCTCTCATCTCTTAAGCCTTACGGGTTTTATATGCCGAGGTAATCACTTTCTGATCATCAATTCTGCTGTAGCGTTTGTTCCATGCAGGGGAGGGATGTCACCAAGCAGCTCACCTCGATGACAGGGGTCACCTCACCCCAAAATGCCTCCACTGATGTTCCCTGTCACCTTCCTGTGAAGGAGGCCTGGAAAAATCCTCTGCGGGTCACATACGGCCCCGTGAGTTTGAGCAGCTCAAGCGCTGCTGCTGCTACCCCTGCCCCCTCCCTCTTCTGCTGCTACAAGTGGACACTGGTCTACCTGGAGAAGAAAAACGGGATTCAAATATAGATCTTGAAATAGGTCAAAAAAAAAGAGATCAGAAGTTCCCAATGTTTCCTTCCACTCTCTACATGCAAGCTCCCTAGGGATTAATTAGTGCTTTCCCAGGGCCTGGAAAACACAAAGCACCACGCGTGTATTTTTAGTAGGTCTGAGGGGGATGTAGAACACTTCTCCATACTTTGCTCCATCTCTTTTTCCTGTAATTTCCCCACTTCACGTCTGGCAAAACACAGACGCTTCTATTGCCGAGTGTTGTATGAGCTAATTAAACAAATGTTTCCAAAAGGCTTTGAGACCCTTGGTTGAAAGCCAGCTATTTGCTGTTAAATATTGTTAATAAGGTCAGCGATGCTCCAGGCCCAAAATATTTATGTTAAATACGCTAGACAAAATAATTGAGAACCCCCACACACGCCCCAGCTCCTGCAGCATCTCCAATTCCAGCCAGAGCTTGAATGCTGCTAGGAAAATGCTGTAATTGCTCCACCAGAATGGCCATGGAGGTCCCCCATCTCCTCCTCTGCTTGCATGCTGTGGAGCTCTAGGTTTTCCTTTTCTCCTGTGTAAGGAATAAGTCATTTGCCACCTTGATTTTTTCGCTCCCTCCCCTCTAATGATTGATACCGTTGTGCTTAAAGGGGAGAAAATCAAATTGTGCTGATCTATGACCAGACACTATTTATTCTCATAGTCTCATCTGCAATTTGTTCAGCATCTTTGGAATTAAAATCCCTTTGCAATCTCCCCAGCTAGCTGAAAATATGCTATTATTGCCTTCCTCTTCCTTCTCAGATGTCTTTTCGCTCTGATCAGGGCACGATGTTATCAATGATGTGATTCTGCTTTACATTCAGATGGTTGTGGAAGTTTTGGACTGTAAATAATGTTCCTTTGCAGCTCTGTCGGGTTTACTCTAATGGTTTTTTTTTACCTTTTCTTCTTTCTTTTCCTTCTCTCTTTCCCTCTCTATCATTCTTTCTTCACATCTTGGAATGGGTGATAAATTAATCATTTCTTCCCCCGTAGCAACCGCCAACGTACAATATGGAGCGAATTATTTCACACCTGTGATTTAGACTTGGAGGTCACCCTGCAAATGGCAAAAAAAAAAAAGCTTATCTCATGGATCCTGGGCTGCCTGCGAGGAACAAACCAGCCTGGCACAGAAACATGTCTCAGCACATTAGTCCTAGAAAGCAAGCGACAGTCCTAGTGTCCCTCCTTTGTCCCCAGCACCCAGAGCAGGGACAGCCTGGCCAGATGAGTCCACGCCTGAGTGCATTTCTGGAGCAGATGCAGGCTGGTTTCTGCTTTTTGCAGGAATTAAGATGGTTTGTGTGGGTGTTTTCTACTTGGCAGGATGACCTGGGCTGGCATACATGTGCCTGCTGGATCTTGCCCCAGCTGCCCAGAGCTGGTCAGATGTGATCGGAAAGGCTGGTTTATGGCAAAGCTTTTTTTATCGTTTGAATAGAAATAGAAAGCAGCTGAGGGCAGGTGGTGTTGAGCCATCCTGTTGAGCACCACAGGGTTCTAATGGCTAGAAACTACCCATGGCAGACGAAGCTGCCTCTTGCACCCTCTGCCAGTCACAGACAGGAGCATCTTCATGGCACCAGTTACACCCGGCTTGACTTCGGTGTGCTGAAGTGGGCTTAGTGTCCTGGACCCAAACTCTGGATTAGCCCAAACCCATTCTAGGGGCTGTAGTATGTGACCCTGGTGGGATGCTACATTGCTAGGGCAGAGCTGCAGGGTCTGGTTTGTGTCCATGCTTTTCATCTCAGGAGAAGAGCCCAGGAGGCTCCAGCTGGGATGGGGGCAGGGGGCAGGACCCCTTTAATCCGTTTGCAAGACGCTGCCTTGCCCCAGTGTTGCTCCAGAGGTGATGGTGTTTGGCCACGGAGGAGAGGAGACTCACTCTTCTCTTGCTGCTCTGGCGCCTTCTTTTGGTTGCCCACGGGGAAGAGCTGGAAAGGACTCGCAGACCCCATCAGGATACATTTTCCTAGTGTTCCACCCTTTAATTTCCAGTACAAATAACAATTTCTGACTAGAAGGAAATCCACCTGAAATGTATGTCCCATAGAGTCATTATCCACTTGAAAAGGCTTTTCTGGGGCTGATCCAACCCCCTTCTCATGGCTGTGTTTCTATTTATTTTTTAAAAGCAAAAGATTTCACGTTGCTTTGTTTCTAATTTTCTAGCGAGCTAATCGGATCGACAAGCAGAGAAAGGAGCTTTCAAGAGAAGCAGCTGCTGAATAGCAGATAGCATATAAAGCTGGGTGTGTAATCCAAGCTGTACCCACAGCCTTATTAAGATCTAGATGTTTTATTGCAGGCATATATCCGGCTGGATTTCATATTAAGTTTTGTGATTTCCCCCTTTCCCCCTCCTTTTCTTAACACTTTTTTTTCCTTCATATAATTTGCTGCCTTTTGCTGGAGGAAAGAGTCTCTTAACTGGTACACGTGTTGCACCGAGCAACATCCTCAATTTAAATGGAAATTCTATCAATAACAAATGCACTATAGAGATATCATTCAGAGGTAAAATAAAAAACAGAGCTCAAACCCATCGGTACATGAACAGCCACAGTCATCTTGCAGAGGCCGATTGCAGATAATAAAGTGCCCGTTTGTTTGCAGCCAAGGCAGTGTAAATTATCTGGAGGAAATATGAGTTCAGTAATCAAGCCTGAAAAATCAAATTAAGAGGGGGGGAAGGAGTGGGAATCTCTTTATATAGTTACTATTATCGTTTATTGCAGCAACCCTGAAAGACTTTGGCTGAAAATAGGGGCCAACATGTGGACAAGGAAGCAGAGAGAGATGCTACGGGAGCAAGAATAAGTCTGCAGCAGATGTGAGTAACAGCTTTACCCCTTCTCGCTGCCACTGGGGAGATGATGGTTTAAATGACTCGGTCAAGAGTACATGGAGTCTGAGGTGGATAACAGAACTAAATGCATGGTTGGGTCCCAGCCTGTTGCCCGAGGTGGATAACAGAACTAAATGCATGGTTGGGTCCCAGCCTGTTGCCCTGTCCAAGTCTGCAGCTTTTTCTACCTGTCGTCTTTTCTCACAATTCACCAATCATATTTCAAGCCTGATTGTACATTTCTTGGCTCAGTGATTTTTCTATACCATGTAGTGCTATGGATGCCCTGTAATGCGTCCCTGATGGGGTTGAAGCCTAAATGTTAATAATAATGTAAAATAAAATGGGGTGGGAATATATTTATCCTTTTTCTTGTGGACAACAGGGAGAAAACCTAAGACAAAATATTCTGTTTTCCTTTCATCACTCAGAATTCCAGGAATCCTCAGAAACAGCTCTTTTCTGGATGAGAAACTTTTCAAAACAAGAAACTTCACCACATGTCCATATTGTAAAAAAAGCCATTTTCACCTAAAAGAGATGCTTTGAGGAAAAATTTTTAGCCAGCTGTAAAAATAAATCTTTGAATATTGCTTCCTTTGACTGATGAGATTTATAGGCATTGCACAGATGATTTATAGAGAGAATTGCAAAGAGATGCTTTCTTGACTGCACTCAACAGAGCCAAAGTCTTGGACTTCTCCCCAGCTGGTTTCATTTGCGACACAGTGCACAGGGGTGAGGATGCTCCAGCTCCTTCAAAGATGGAAAAAGTTCCTGGTCCCTGTCCAGATTTGGATTGTAGCTGATTTTCTGAATCTGTCGAGATTCATTTATCACTGTGATGGATCCTCTGCCCATATGTTTAAATACCAAAGAAATGCAGCCTTGCAAATATCTGCTCACTCGGGATGAATAATTTTGGCTGACAGGCAATCAAGAAAAGATTAGTATTCTTGTTGCCATCAACAACTGTAAGATACTTGGTGAGAAGTTTCCATGTCCCTACTTTCTGCAGAGCCCCGTGGCATCTCACCATTTGCTGATGATGATGTAAGTGCAGTTTGCTTTTTCCCTGCCTGCTTGGTCCCAAAGTGCGAATCTCTTTGCAAACCCCCAGCACCTCCCTCAAAAATAATACGAGCACGGCCTTGCACCTTGTGTTGTTATGGCCTCAAGTTGTGCCTGGGGGGTTTAGATTGGATATTAGGAAAAAATTCTTTACTAAAAGAGTAGTGAAGCATTAGCAGAGTCTGCCCAGGGCTGTGGTGGAGTCACCATCCCTGGAGGAGTTAAAAAAATGTGTAGATGTGACCCTTCAGGACATGGTTTAGTAGGCCTGTTGATATTGTGTTGATGGTTGGATTTGATGATCTTAGAGGTCTTTCCCAGCCTTAATGATTCTATGATTCTAGTCTATAAATCACATCAGGAAAAATGAAATTTCAGGAGCCTGCAAGCCCCACCAGACCAGGGCTGATGCTGAATTCTTCAATCCTTTGGAGCTTAGGTTTCAGCTTAGCCCTTTATAACTGGTGTTGTACTCACGAGATATTTCTGAGCCTGTGGAAACCAGAGTAGTGAGGAGAAATTACAGGTAATCATCTGTACTGTCTGCTTGGACTGAGTCTACTTTAAGAAAGGCCGGAGGAGCCACCTGAGTGAAATAAAAGGCATTAAGGAGAGAAGAAATCTACTTCACCCAAAGCTATTTTTCTCTGAGATTGAGGAAGAAATCTCCTTTGCCTTAGTGTACATCCTTGGACGGTAACAGGAGTCTGCTGGGTGAAATACTATATCAGAAAACTACAGTTTCATTCACTAAATAGAGTTTCAGAGAGAGGGAAGAAATGGTGCATCCTGAGGAGCATGAGAGGCAGCAAAAGCTCTTTAACACCTTTAGTTCCTATGTAGCATCTGCTGGTATTTTATTTTTGGCACCTATGAAGCATCTATTATCCCTGCTGAGTTTTTACCCAGTCATGTTTGCTTATGGAAAACTAAAATCCACCAGATAATAAATAAATGCCAGCAACAAAATAAAATAAATAACAAAGCAGATGCTTCCAAGAAGGGAGCTGGGCCTTGAGCAGCAGAAGGCTGGATTGCCCCACAGACATGATACCTCTGATTCAAGGGGGCCTACAGGCACCAAAAACGTTTTTCAGAGGAACCTATTTCTTCTGCTGGATCTAATGATTATATCGGCTGGAAGAACTGCATCCCCTCAGGGCAGCCCTTCTCACTGAACCAAAGAAGTTGTGTGATTTTTCAGGGTGGAGGAACAAGGAAAGGTTAACGTATTATTAAAAACTTCATTAATATGCTAATGATCAAGAAACTTATGCTAAAAATCATTTCTAACCAATTACTTCTTCCACCGCACCTTTCCCCTTTGGGGCACATAGCCCAGCACAGTGCTAAATGACTTTTTGAACATCTCCTCAGGCTTTCTAGGACACTTTCCTCAGGTTGAAGCTCTGGGGACAGATCCAGTGTTGCAGATGAGGGCTGAAAGCAGCCCCTCTTCCAGCCACAGAATCATGGAATGTCCTGAGTGGGAAGGGACCCACACGGACCATCTAGTCAAACTCCTGTCCCTGCACAGGACAATCCCAAAATTCTCACTCTTTGTCTGAGGGCATTGTCCAAATGCTTCTGGAATATTGTCAGGCTTGGTTGGAACTATGATTGCTTTCCTGAAGAGCTATTGCAGTGCTCCACCACTCTCTGGGTGAAGAACCTTTTCCTGATATCCAACCTTACCCTCCCCGGCACATCAGCCTGTAATTCACTCAGGTCCTATCGCTGGTCACCAGAGAGAAGAGATGAAGAAGAGAAGCCACCCAATGGACTCTCCCTCCAAGGACAAGGACCACGCAAGGACCTGACCTGGCTTTCCCACGCATCCTGATTTGAAGGGCAGCCAGCGAGGGCGACAAGAGGTTCACAAGGGCTGCTCCTGCCCTGTGCTTTGCTGGCACAGATGGGTCGACAGGCAGATTGCCACGCCATGGAGTTGTTTTTCCCTCGTGCCGTCTGTCACGAGGAGCCTCTTCGCTGTGACTCACGGTCAGGTCCATCTGTTCCCACCAGTGAGCTTCCTTGATGCCGGCAGGACCATTGGCGCTCGCTTCCCTCCAACAAAAAATTAAATACACCTTTGGAGAGGGACCATCGGCACGGGGCTGATATTTCAGAGCTTAACCATGGCATGGAGTTCTCACCACCTTATGCTCTCACCATCTTTTACTTGAAGAAGTTATCTCATTGCTGAACTTGGATGCTGCTGACTCATTTATTCCACTGCTTTTGGGCTGGCTATATATATTTCGACACTAAGGCATGCTTTGTATTTCAAGGGGAGGTGGGAGAAAGGGAAAAGAAGCAGGAGGAGAGAGTGTTACATTACTCAGATTCGTATCCAGATTGAGGTTTGCTGTAATGGCTTGCAAATGAATTGATGTCCCATAAATATCAATGTGTTTTAAAGCTTTCTTGCACACCATAACTTGACATCTCTCCAGCTCCAAGGAACCAGGGCACTTGAAAAAGTGTGAACTTCCAGGGAATGGGTCTCCTTCCCATCACAACAGAGGGGAAGAAAAATTAGGGGCTCCTTGCCCACCTCTTCACCATGTCTCCTCCACACCATTACACCTCCTTCTGCATCAACCTTCCTCCCTGTTCATCCTCATCAACTCCCCAGTGCTTTTCAGTTCTGCAGTGGAAACATTTCTTAGCTCCCATGCTTTCCACTCGAAATTATTCTTTCCCTCTGCTATTTTTTACCAGTCTGACACTCCCAGATGTGTTCTCCTGAACAGTAGGGGTGCGGAAATATTGTAGAATTGGTTAAAAAGGGAATAAATCCTTTTTGGTATTAGCATCAGGTACTCAAGTTTGTACTCTCCTCAGAGAGGTGGGATGAATGCCTTCCAGAAGCTGCTTTCTTTCCCTGCTGAACTGGGCTCACCTAGAACCAGTTGCTTTCCCTTTAGATAACTGTCAGAGAAGAATTTAATCACACTTTTAGACTGGAATTGTAAAAGGGACTTAGGCATCCACATCCCTTTGTATAATTAGTCCCTCCAGCATGGTAAAGTCGCTGAGGAGACCTTATAGCAGCCTTCCAGTACTTAAACAGGGCCTGCAGGAAAGCTGGGGAGGGGCTCTTTATCAGAGGGTGCAGTGATAGGATGAAGTGAAATGGTTTCAAGCTGAGAGAGGGAAGATTGAGATGAGATCTTAGGAAGAAATGTTTTCCTGTGAGGGTGGGGAGGGCCTGGCTCATGTTGCCCAGAGAAGTCATGACTGTTCCATCCCTGGAGGCGTTCAAGGCCAAGCTGGATGGGGCTTGGAGGCCCTGATCCAGTGCAAGATGTTCCTGCCCATGGAGGGTTTGGAACTGGATGGGCTTTGAGGTCCCTTCCAACCCAAATCATTCTACGATTCTACTATAAACGTCCAGCACCCTGTCTGCTGGTGGGTCTCAGGGCTGGGGCCAGCATCTGCAGCCACAGAGGCCTCACCTTGGGAAGCTGAAACAGCCAAAATAAAGACTTGATTTTGATAGCTTTCATGCAGATATCCAGGAAAACAAGCCAAAAGTGATGATTAGGAATCTCCAGGTACATCCCCCCTATGTCTACGGCCTGTAAGGTTATTTAAAAAGTAAATAAACATGCATACAGGTGTGCGTTCTGGGTCTGTTACCTCACTGAACCCCGTGTGGTGAGTGCTAACAGAGAGCTGCTCTAAGAATTTTGAAAGTGCCAGGTGGATGTTCATAAATCCTACAGTGCCAGACATTTTTCTTCTGGGAGTCAGACCACTGCTGTGGCTGTGTAAATCACTGTGTACAGAGTCTTTATTGGGTGCTATAAATCTCAAAGCTCTCACCTTCACCTTTTTTTTTTTTTTTCCCTTTTGTCTTCAATAATTAAAGGCCAAACTGAGAAGGAGAAATGTTTTCCTGTGAGGGTGGGGAGGCCCTGGTCCAGGTTGCCCAGAGCAGTGGTGGCTGCCCCATCCCTGGAGGGGTTCAAGGCCAGGTTGGATGGGGCTTGGAGCCCCTGATCCAGCAGGAGGTGTCCCTGCCCAGGGCAGGGTTGGAACTGGATGAGCTTTAAGGTCCCCTGTGAGCCAAATTGTTCTATGACTGTGATTCCATGAAAAGAGCCTGTCTTGGTTTTAAACTTAAGACAAGTCCATCACAAACACTAGAGTATTGCTGCTGTCATTATTCATCTTCCTTCTTAAAAATATGACTTATATTCCTAGTCAGGAATGGAAAAAAAAAAAAGAAAAGATTGCTTAGTGGGAGACCCAGAACTCTTGCTGTCAGGGAATTCACATTGGGCACTACGTAAAACAGAAGAAACTCCAGTTTTTTTTTCTTTCTTTCATGGGGCCTCCTTCCAAATTAGAATGAATGAGATGATCATAAGGGTATAAGTAAAGGATACTGAAAGAACAGTCCAAATTGTTTTAGAAATTGATCTCAGGGGGAACACAGTTATAAAAATTAAGCCAATTAGACTGACTATGGGTTAGTTTTCCCCTTCATGTGAAGCCCACAGTTTTAATTAATCACTGGGTCTTTCTGCAGGGCCACATTAATAGACAAGGGCATAGTGACCTTTTCTTTCTCAGCGAGTTCATTACAGCCCTGCTTATTGCTACGAAGCATCATAGCTTTGTGCTTGCAGCTGCTTTAAAGGCAAAATGAAAGCCATAACTGGGGGTCAACCCAAAGGCACATCAAGCACATCATCCGAAACTAAGAAGTCCTCGGTGTCTACCTTCATGTGTGCTTTTCTTTCTGTGAATCTACAGCTCCTGGAAGAAGGGGAGTTAGAAATAGGGCAGCTAATGGTGGACAGTCTCCACAGGGGCCAAGGGACAGAGCCTCTGATGCCTTTTGGGATGTATGGATCTTCTTTTCAAAGGCGTTTGCTCAACTTTGTATGAAAGCCACCGGGACACAAGCATTTCATATGTGTGGATGCTTGTGAAAGTGTCCCCTTGCCTGCCTGACATCCCTCATGCTCTGCCTACAGGTGAACATGGATTTCTCCTTTCCCTTTTCCACCTTTCTACTACTTCCCTGTTATCTTCCACTCCTTTTGAGAAAACTACCATTAGAGGCTTCTTAAGGAAATCTTATGAGAGCAAAAGCATCTTTAAAGTGCCGATAATTTCAACACCTTATCTTGCACTGCATGACCAGGTTCCCCATGAGCATTTTGAAACACCAACAGGCGTTATAGAAAGTTAAACTTTCTGGATGCTCTATGGTCCTTGCCTGGAGGTTGGGCTATATCTGCCATCACAGCCATCGTCCTCAGCACTGTCTGCATGATGAATCCTAAATACACAGGAGGGAACGTCCTTTTACTGTACCCAGGGCACTACTAAAGGTCTGAGGGAATGGAAGTGGGACAGGGATTTCAGTCTCAGCAAAGGCGAGAAGCTCAAGATGCTTTTCTAAGGTTTGTTTTAAAAGGATTGACATGGCTGACTGTGGAGTAGAAGATCCAGTAAAGGTCTTTGTGTCTGGTAAAGCACAGGAGAGAAATTCAGTCCCAGACTTAAGGACATTACTCCTCTTGACACAGGCAAGACTCATACAAGGTGGGGGGGAGGGGGAGATTTTGTTCTTCTTAAGGGATTTTTTTTGACAACTTGAGTACAGCTGAGGGCCTGGAGGTTCCCCGCTCTGATTTCTCTGCTGTTAATTTGTTAATGAAGCTCATTACACTCAGGGAGCTCAACTTTGTGCAGATGGCCCAGCCAGCCCCAGCACCGCACTCTCCATTATCACCTCCAACTCTTATTACCTAAGATCCAAGGGGACAGGAGGATCACGCAGAGGGTGCAGACCTTCCCAAAGGTGTCTGCAGGGAGACACCTTTCCTATCTCCAGGAGAAATTTGTTTCAAGAGTTGCATATAGATTTGTGTGTGTGTGTAATAACCTGGCTGTTTAGCAAACCATTAATCTCTGGGGTTTACTGATGGATAAAGATTATTTGCAGGTCTCTGAAATGAAAGCCTCTGTCTCATCCCCTTTGTAATAGCACCTGGAGTAAACCAGCTGGAGTACCTTTGCCAAACCTCTGCTGTTACACCAGGGTAAAGCTCATGTAAACAAGATCAGAATCCAGTCCAAGCCTGGCAGTAAATGAACTGCAGCAGCAAAAGCAAGTTTAATGGATGTGTACTGCAGTTTAATGGATATGTACAGCTCTTGTTTTATTGCTGGGTTTTAGGAGAATAGCAACCATTTAATTGACTTTGATAGAAGAAGGTCTGCTTAGCGCTGTATTCTAGGGCAAAACTGATCATGAATATGATTATGACATTTACTTCTGACATAAATCTGTTGTTTCTTACTGTAATGCAAACCCTGGGATGCTCTCCCTCACGTTGGTGCCGCAGTCAGGACTTGGCGTGCCCACCCATATCTTGCCTTGCTGGGCCCTGAGCACAGGGGTCAACTGTGAGATGTACTTTTAGTAATTAATGTGTCCTCCCTCTCTGTTCCCTGAGATGATGAGCTTTGGATGCTTTCCTTTCACGTTCCCTTTGAGGGAAGCCGGAGGTACAGAGGTGTGAAATGACTGTGTAGGCGGCTGCCAATGGCTACTGGAAGCAAATCCATGGCTCTGTCTCCTCCTACAACCCCCAGGCTTCCAGCCCCAGCCTGGTGAGGTTGGATCCACCTCACTCAGCACCATCTACAAGTGGGAATGATAAGCATCCCTCCAGGCTCTTCATTCAGGTGTGGGAAGACCTGCCCATGGGGGAATCTAAGGAGCATTGCAGGCAGGGGTTGTTGGCCTGAGCCCTTGCCAGGGTTCACCTCAGAAACACCACCACATTTCTGCCCTTCCTGGAGCAGCCTGCCCAAAATACCTGGTCCTGCTCAACTTTCCTGTTGAGGGTGCCCTGTGGATCAGAAGGAGGTGGCTCATCTCCCTCCTAGAGATTTCATGGCACTTTTCCCACAAGCTGATGACACCATTACGGTTTCAACTACTCTTTTTCCAGATGGCTCCTGTCATTTAAAGTGGGAACTTTCCTTTTCTTTCTGAGCAGAGAAGCTGTTCGTCGATGCTTGGTTACAAACACCCTGCCTTTCACTTCAGAGTGAGGCCATCCCTTTGGATTCCTTTCATAACACAAATAAAATAAAAGCGAATGCATAAATGGAGGAAAATTATCACTCCATTAATTCCGGTCCTATCACCATAACATTCTGTTTGACCTTATTCATAGTCACTTGATCTTCAGCTCTTTAATATTTCAGATGACCTTTTGGGCTGGGAAGATGCTGCTGTTTCTCACTAGCATCTATGAGTCAACCTGTGTATCAAGTCACAGCAGTGGACCCAACCTCATTTATCATTCCATTTAAGGTGTCAGCAGGGCCATTATTCAAATGACTGGCCACACATGCAATCAATCTTTAATGAAACAATAATTGCACCTCCACTCCACAAGCCCTCTGCCTTTCTTAAAGGTATCTGGCATATTAATTATTGAAAACAATTGTGTTTTACCAGCATTAAGTTATGTTTTGTGAATTGCCATCTTTCAAGAGGATTTTAACTGGGAAATTTATGATCCTCTGTTTCTCTAGGGAATGGATAAACAGCAGCTTCTGTTCTTCTTTCTCTCATCTTAACATTGCTCGTGATTCCTATAGGTTTTTCCATCTGGCCAGAAAAAAATGGAGCGTGAGATAACTGGGCTGCCAGGTGAGATGTGTAAATGCCACCCCAAAGTGACATCGCCGAATGCCCCTGTGCAAAGTATCCCTGTTTTTCAAGAGGTGATGCTTATGGCAGAGTAAATAAAAAGCCCCAGAAAATGTTTCCAGGATGGGAGACCTCAGGATAACCCTTGTTTTGTTTCCTTTTGCAATGTATTCAGACTTGCATCATTTACCAAGATTTGAGAGGGTTAATTCTGAGGCACATGGTAGTAAACCAGGCTTTCACCAGGTGAGGCTCGTGATTGCTTTTGCCCCATAAAAAGCCAGAACCTGGTAGGTTCTTCTTCTTTGCAAACTTAAAGGGGCTCAGAAGCAGCTCATCACATGTGTGCTTCTCCTTTGAGGTCAAATGGTGGTAAGCTGCAAGGTTTAATGCTGGTAGCGTTTGGAACCTGAAAAATCTTATTGCGATTGGGACTTTTAATTGGAACAAGAGATGTTTTCAAAAGTTTCTGTGAACTTGTTGACTCCCAAATACTTTCTGTCTGAAGGAGATCCAGGAGGAAAAAAAACATGCTACTTTGTTTGGGGGTGAATTGCTTAGTGATGGAGCAATGTTTTTAAAAAAGGAAGCAGTGAATATGTGATGAGTGATATTGCTGGTCTGTTGCAGCCTCTGTGGAATTCAGTAATAGCAGTAGGGCACTGGTCCTCCTGTAGCAACAGGGAAGCTAATATTAAGAATGTTCCTATTATTAGTCTCTTTATTTTCGCAGTATTGTGCTATGTTACTTGTGCATTTCCTTCACCTTGTTTACAACCTTCAAACATTTATTCCAATTGAATTTTTGTTATTTTGGGTTTTTTTTCCTTTCTTTCTTCTTGAAATTACCACCAGCCTCATTGGTAAAGGATATTATAGCAGCCTGGTACCCTGAGCTGTTTGTACTGATGTCCCAGTGGAGGAGGTGAACTGGCTAAGAGAAGAGAATGAACACTTCTATTTATGCAGCAAACCTAATGATGGTGGAGCAAGGTAAATATGTTAACAAAGAACCTCTGTTTGCCTCAGCTGTGACGAGGCTGTATCCTGGGGAACCATCTCTCTCTTGTTAAGTTTCCTTCCCATCCTTATTGACTCTCTCCATGCTGCATTGAGATGGCCCTTGTATCGTACGATAAAATGGTGATGGGTAAAGCAACACATTGAGCAGATAAAGCTTTGTGCGCAGTGCTTTGTGTTTTATTTTTTTCTCCCAAACTGTTTTTATGCAACTCCATTCTTTCCTGCTCTCAGCTTCCCTGGTTCAAGGTTTTGCTGTGCTGAGGTGTAGGAGCATCTGTGCTCAGTACCCAACAAAAACCAGCAGTTGAGAAATGACCTCAGCAGGTGCCCCAGCAAGACATCCCCTTCCCTCCTCTGTATCCCCCTGTCATTCTCATCTCTCTACTAGCCTCCTTCTTAACAAACAACCCATGTAAGGCATGGAGCTCCTTTCCACTATGCCTTTGAGTCTGGCTGAGGTGAACAAACTAGGGATTTTTCTTGCTCTACTTTGCATGCTCCTGCTCAATAGCAGCTCACTTCTCCAGTGGGATTTGGCAAGGTGCTGAGCTTGGCCCTAGAGGGATGTTTCTCATTTCAAGAAACCATGTACTGCAAAACAGGCAAGTTCCTGGGGATCAATATGAGGGCAGCAGCAGGCCACAAATCTGCTCCTGCCAAAGCTGGAGCCGAGCAGGTCTTGGTGCTGCTGCAAGCTGTGACTATCAATGAGGTGCACGAGCAAGTCTTTTGATGTCGGGGACAAGTGACCCATCTACCTTGTGCCAGCTTATTGCAACCTCCCAGTGTAAACCCCTCATATATAAGGGTATTTTGCTGTGCTTAGTGGCATGAATAACACTTTTACTCGTGTATCCTTGGGGCTGTTTGGTTGAATGCAGTGTTGGGGATGATGTATAGGGCTGAGGGTTCTAAAGTGGTGTTGGCAAGCTGGAGGAGAGGACCTTGCTTGTGCTAGAGAGGGGATACTGTTCAGGCACATCATGGAGACGTCCCAGGCTGGGCTACCTGCATTCCCAGGTAGTTGTGGTACTGCCCCAGTCTCAGCTGTGGGGACCTATCTCAGAGCAAAACCCCAGAGCCCTTTAAAGTGGAGGGTGGAAATAATATAAAAAAAAAAAAAGCTAAACCATTCTACTAGCACAGGATTAGCTAGCACAAGGTTAAATCCCCTTTACTTAAAAGCCTGGATTGCAGGGTGATAAATGACATGGCTTCCTGTATTGTTTGCTAATTAATTGTTTGAATCCTGTAGTATTAAGGGGTGGAAAAACCAGAAGATAAAAGAAGAGTAATGCCCTTTTCTTTCTGTGCACGCTGAACCCCATTCATTGGAAAAGGATTTATAGTTTTCATCATAATTTAATTCTAAAACATATCACTTAATTAAAGGGATTTATTAAAATCCTCTGGCAGTGCCTTTTTACGATTAGCCCAGGACTCAACCCCTGAATGTCATGGAGAAAATTCATCAATTGATTTGTTTAACAGCATGGGTCTCAACCCCTCCCTGCTCGGCTGACTCTGTGTGGAAGAGAGAAATCTATAGTCAAAAGCTTAAAAATCTGAAAGACGGATCGGTTTTGCTGATTTCATCCCTTTTTTACCCCTTCCCATCCCCCTATCCCTGGGACTGGTTTTACAAGCCTCTGTTAATAAGCCGATTAATATTGATGCTGGAGCACTGAGCTGTCAGTTTGTCTGCCAGAGATGAGTAGTGAGAACGACTGCAGCGCTCGATGTGCTGCGGTTTGCTGGTAGTGACAGGGGCACCGGTTGCCCAGCCTGCAAGGAGGACACATGGGATGGTTTTATGCTGGAGTGCAAATGATACCTGCCCTTTCTTCCATGGGACCATGGATTCATTGTATTATCTGAGCCTGAATTAGCCCTGGCCCTGCCAAGGCTTTGTGACACCCATCAAAATCTATGAGCTCCTGAGGTTGTATGGGAGAAAGGTTCTGCTTCCTAATGGTACAGCTGAAGAAAAAGGCTTGGAAATGCTTCTAGGTTCCTGAAATGGCTAATGATTCAAGATATCGGAGGCAAATGTGAACGCTGCCAAACTGGATGTGAATGAACATTCTTTCTACAGTCTAGTCTGGGAAAAAGGAGACTTCTTTGGGCCCCAATGGGGACTTGGGAACAGGAGCACATCCCAGCTGTAGGAGTCAGCTCCCCTGTTACCCACCACTATCACTTGTCTCACGAATAGTTATTCTCCTCCTCTTCGTACTTCTCGTAAGATGTATTGAGAACCGCTCTTCTCTAAACCCATAAATCCTCCAATAACCCAAACGGAGAGCTTGAGAGTCTTATTAAAACCCTTATGAACAAGTTCAAACCATCTCTGATGACATTGTGCCTGTAGCCTTTTAAGTCTTCCACTGTGAAATCAGGAATCTCAGCGCTGCGTTTGGCATTGCTCCCCAAGCTAACGGCTTGTGCTGAATACAAATCAGTGCTCCAGGGCTCCATCTCTGGATCCTTGTGTCAGACTTAAATGCAGTAAATCTTGGGATGTAGCTGTCTATTAGCCCTGTTTATTAGATCTGGAAGGACTAGGGGAGGAAGAAAAAGCCCATAGAGGGAAGGTTCTTTTCCTGTGCTGGACAGTGATGTGGATTGAAGATGAAGTGCTACTCTGGGAGATGCCTTTGCAGCCTTACTGCCCTAATGTTTTATTTGGGAACTACGTGTTTGTAGTGGGCGAGTCCAATACTAGAGGTTGATCCTTTCTTTTTTGGTCTTTACCATTGGAGATGCAGTGAACAGCTCTTCAAGTCAACCCCAGATGGGTCTAAAGGCTTGAAGTTTTGGGTAGAATGTGTGAATTCTCTGAAAGTATTTGGGAAGACCTTTCTTATCGCTTTACTGGGGTCTATGACCTGCTATTGCTTTCTCTGCCTTTGCCTGAGTTAATGATGCACCTCAGATATCTGTTTTGGGTGCCCTGTGGTGCGTGGGACCAAGACAAGCTCAAACCCTTGTGAACCCAGTTCTCTATTAGACCAAACAAACAGGATGGACTTATCTGATGTGAGAAGATGAGCATAGACAACTTGTCCTCAATGCTTCCTCCCACACCCTCTGGTTTATGGCCCTTATTCCCAGAGTGACTGAATTTCCTTGTGCTGCTCCCATGAAAATCCCACGTATTCAGGATGGGCTGGGGAGGACATTCACAACTGATGAGGCTTTGCTTCTGGTACCCAAGTAAACTGCTTGCTGCAGCATTTTTCTCAAGAATAGCTAGTTCCTCGTGGCTCCTCAGAGGTGTTTTTTCCAAAGCTTTCTACTCTCCCATCTCCTCTGTTGGGGGGGGTGGTGAAGTGCAGCAGTTCATTTGCATTACAAACCGCAAGTAAGAAGTTGTCCTCGGGCTTATGAAGTGCTGTCAGAAGACTGAATTAAAATACAGTGCCCCAAATCCCTCTTGGTTTGCATTTAATTAAGGTCTTTCATTCATCATTTATTTCTGCATCCCATCATCTTTGGTAGTTCATGAAGAAAGAGGGAAATAAGGCTTCCTTCTGACAAAGATGTTGATCAGTGTTTTCTGAAGGCAACAGGCTCCTCTGGCATCTGTATCTCTGTTGATGATTTCTCTAACACATGCATTTTTTTTTTTTTAATAATGCAGGCTTTTTTTTTTAATTTGCTTTTTACTTAAGGTAGCCCTGCCAAATTTACAAGAAAGAGGATGACTCCTTCCTCCTCAGTGCTAGTTGCATACTGAAGTATCCCTGATACTGCTAAGATCGGTGGCTGGTGCTTTTGTGGGCATAGAAAACTGAATTTTGTTACTTTTTGGATTAAACCAAAAGGTAGTGAGGAAGAGACAACAGTAGAGTCTGTCTGCTGACTCTTACAAGAAGCTGCTTTGAGTCAGGAGCTCTTACCTCCCTTCAGCAAATATCCCCGTGCTAGATCTGGAGTCTTTCAAGTCTGGATATGAAGTGATGGTGTACACAAAGCTTGGCTTGGTTTCTGCAAAAAAAAAAAATCTCATTCTGAAAGGGTTTTAAATTTATCCTCCCATCTTTATTCTGGTTACCTCAACATGCTCTCTCGACACTGATAATTAAAAGTGTGCACACATCTTGAGAGCAGAGCTATTCTGAAGCAGCTCAGGTGCAGCCGAGAGTGCCCACTTCTCTCTTTTACCCTTTGAACTTCACAGGAGTCAGAGACTTGTTTTCAGGCAATGATGAATAGCTTATACTCCCATTTATTTGCTTAGTGTCTTCATTTAAGAAAATGTGAACACTTTTGCTGGCTGTGAATGTGTGGGGGAGGATGCTTCAGTCCTCCTGAGGTGTGAAGAGGTGAAGAGCAAGCTCACTCCTGTCTTGATGCACTGTGATGTTGTAGTGGGGGGGGGGTCGCATCCATCCTGAGCTGCCAGAGCAACCTTCAACCTGTGATTGTGGCACCCGGAGCTCTGCCAGCTCTTTGTAGGTATTCAGCTTTGTCAAAACACTTCATCCCCACTTGGCTGGATCCCCCTCACTTTATAAAAACCCCTTCCACTTCACTCCTGATCTGTTATCCTTCTTGTCTCCCTGGCTCTGCCTTCCCCAGGCTGGCGTTCCTGTCACTCACTGAGGAAAATTCAGGGATATTTATCACTGGCAGTAGGGAGGCGGAGGGGTTTTCATAACAACTTGGTACATGTGTCCTTGCACGCGATCCAGTTTTTGCATAGGCTTAAACCTGGATTGATGATCTGCCCTGCCCTCTGAAGGGCTGTATCACAGTGATGACATTTCAGAGCTGCCTTCAGTATATCACCACTTGCTAGAGCACTTCCCCAGCTCTCACCCTGGCTAACTGCATTATTTAAGAAAATTAAATCTGCCGTGCATATGTGCCCATCCTCCTGACTCACAGGATCACACACCTGGGGGCTTTGCTGGAATAAATAAAAGCCCCTACTTATGGCTTATTGGTACATTTGTCTTCGTTCCAACCTTTTCTGACAGTGCTTATCAATTATTTGGGCCCACATCAGGAGGGAAAGGCTCTGTGCCGTGATGCCAGTTGTTGCTGGTGAAGACTGACAGCCAAAATCCTGGGTGCCCTTAATGGTGCCTGCTTTGATGCTGGTGACAAGTAGGAATTTCCTCCTTTGCTGTGTGTCTGTGAGCAGCAGAAAGGCTTTCTTATCAAGCCTCATCCAGGGCTTCTCCTCCTACAGAGTCCTTGCAGCTGTGCCTCATTGTTAATGGCAGAATAATGGGAGCAAGCATAAGATGGGAAGAGAGCTCTCTCTCCCATGGGCACTGGGAACAGAAGATGCTCTTCCCTCTCCCTATTTAGCCTCCTGCTGATTTTGGTCAGCTCTGCCTCGGCTCCCATTGTGCATGAGAGAAATACAGCTGGGGAAGAAAGAACAGAGGGAGGAGAGCAGGGAGGCTCTCAGATACTTGTGCAGTAATAAGTTATTTATTTAAAAAATTGAAAGCTGTGTTAGTTCTGTGGTGTGTCTGAATACGCAAGGGGTGGTGAGAGTTAGAGCGAGGAAAAAAATGCATCTTCTATTCAGTTTTAACCCTTTCCCCTGTTCTTTTAGAAATAAATGCTGAGATGTGAATGTAGTGGACCCAGTGTGTGGCACATTGTGTAATGGTCTAGTAAAGAAGTCTAGAAATAAGAGCATCTGGTTCTGTAGTGTTGCTTCAAAGCCAAACCCAAAGTGAAAGGGAGTTACCTAAAATTCATAACTGCTGGGGGACTCTGCTCAGCCCAGCTGAGCTGTAGCTGTCTGATCTCCTCCTGATGCTCTTCCCCAGGTTGGTGACACGGGCAGTCTGGAGAGAATCGATGTGAAAGGAGCATTGCTGTTGTATATTATATGCTGTATGGATTTGGTGGCAAGCCTGCGAGACTTAACTTCATCTCTATCTCTGCATATTGTCCTCTAGGGCTGGGTTGGGAACAGCAGAGGGTTTTTATTGCTGCTTGCCTGAATGTACCTGTTCAGAAGATGAATAAAGACCACTTTTCTCCAGTGCTGTCAGCCAGGCTCCTTTTACTACCAAGTTTTGCCCATTTTGTTCTGACACTTAATAAAAGCTTTAGGAGGCAGAAGCCTTGTACTGCATTTTCTGAAATAGGCCCCTGCTCAGTAAAGCATTGGGATAGAGGAAGCACTTAAGTGAAGGCAGATGTTTACATGAATTTGGGAGCAGGAGCCGCAAAATGCTTAGAGAATACACAGCCAGGCTTTGCTCCACAACAGAGCAATTCTCCACTTTGGAGATGCGGCTGCAGTTCATCCTGTAATTCAGTTTTCAAATACACAGAGTGCCTGCAATGATGCTATAAAGTGTTCACCTTGCTGTTAATCTGCACTATAATCTACCCAGTGGAAAGGCATTTTTTGGGGGGGATGAAGCAGTGCATTTTGTTCATATTGCAGGGGTTTTTTTCCCCGCTTGTTCCTTTTTTTTTGTTGTTCTTGAAATGTCCTCTGACTTTTCTGCTGGTATTGATCAGAGCCAGGTATTGAAGCGTGTGCTCTGAGTGGAGCTGGGGTGAGCCTGGGCAACTGAGAGGCTCAGTGCTATGTGCAGCCTCTGTGAGCAGGGTTTGGTTTCCAGCAATGATGGAAATGGTCTTCTTGAGGGAATGGAGGGAGAAATGGTGGGAAAAGGGCATCAGGAGCATTTGTTTTTCCTTGGCACCGGCTTGCTGGTGCCTGATGCTTTGCTGAGCCTTGCCTGCTTGCTCCTTTTGCCTGTGGGAGCACCCATGGGAGTCGTTTAATCATAGAATGGTTTGGTTGGAAAAGACCTTTGAGATTATTGAGTCCAATTGTACCTGTCCACTACTGAACTGTGTCTCTGAACACCTCATTTGCCCATCTTTTAAACATCTCCAGGGATGGAGAATTGACCCGTTCCCTGGGCAGCCTCTGCCAGTGCCTGGGAACCCTTTCAGTGAAGAATTTTTCTTGATGTCTAATCTGAACCTGCCCTGGTGCAACTTGAGGTCATTTCTTCTTGTCTTGTAACTTGGGAGAAGAAACCAACACCCACCTCTCTACAACCTTTCAGGCAGTTGTAGGGAGC
The DNA here is from genome assembly GCF_032191515.1 of Phaenicophaeus curvirostris. Lineage (NCBI taxonomy): Eukaryota > Metazoa > Chordata > Aves > Cuculiformes > Cuculidae > Phaenicophaeus > Phaenicophaeus curvirostris. Next base: position 9,955,847 of record NC_091411.1, read on the forward strand.
AATAAGGTCACCCCTCAGCCTCCTCTTCTCCAGGCTAAACAACCCCGGGTCCCTCAGCCACTCCTCTCAACTCTTGTTCTCCAGCCCCCTCCCCAGCATCATTCCCTTTCTCTAGATGCTCTGCAGCGCTTCAATGTCCTTCTTGTAGTGAGGGGCTTAAACTCAAACACAAGAGGCAAGATGCTGCTTCATCAAGCGGCACCAAGCTGAGCATGGAGGAGGAATGACTTCCCTGCTCCTGCTGGCCACCCTGTTTCTGATGGAGGCCAGGATGCCATCAACACCCCCTGCGAAAGGTGTGAGCCCCATCATATTGTGTTGTGGGGATGAGGGGTCTGTGGTCTGGAAAGGATTATTCATTGAAAGAAGCTGTGCAGGCTCAGCTGCAAGGTGCCCTGTGCTGCTGGGGATGGAGCACTGGTGCTGCCCACGCTGGCACAGAGCAGGGCGAGCTGGATTTTAATTGCGTGTAGACGCTGATTGATTTCTTTTTTTTTTTTTTTCCCTGTAGCTCATTACCCAGCAAGTCATTTTAATTAACACCATCTAATATGGGTTGAGATGTATTTTGCAAATGTCAGCACTCTCTTTTTTTTTTTTTTTCCTTCCCCTGTAGACCAAATGTGGAAAGTTAGGAGAGGACAGTGCTAAATGATTTCAGTTGATTTAGCAGTGGTAAAGCAAGTCGTTAGCAAAGTGCTTTATGAAGTCATAAATGTCCTTTCCAAGTCCTTTATGGGATTCTTGGGGGAAATCTGTTTGTCACTGAGGGTTATGCATTGCACTGGTCTTCACCTGATAAGCAAATGGGTCAGAATAAGCACAGGGCGCTCACATTTCACCTCAAAAGCAGTGGAAAGGCAGACCCCAGTGCAGCACTTGTGCTCTGTGCCCCCAAATTCTGCTCAGTTTTGGGGTGCCAGTGTAGGGAGATCCTTTCTGAGACCACCAGGGACCCCTTAAATGTGAAGTGGTGTCAAGGTAGGATCTGATAGGAGCAAAGCCAGCTCTTCCTGAACCACTTGGGAATTGAATAAAGTACTTGATAAAGTCACTGGCAGAGCTCTTAATGATTTCAGTTGTGTCTGATCGTGGCCCAGGAACAACATCATCCAGTCTAAGTTTTCCTAACAACTATGTTCTCCTCTGTTAAGGTATACTGGCACCATTCTCCACTCAAGCTTCAAGTAAATGGGAGCCACTTACTGCTTGTTCACTGTTGGCTCAGTTCTCAGAGTGTGAAAACCAGGATTTTTTTTTTTTTTTCCAATCTGAAATTCAGATTAATCCCTTGAAATCCAGAGCAAATGTCCCCCATCATTAAGGAATGATGGAAAAAGGCTTGCAGAGGGAGATCAAGCAACTACCAGCTACAAGTGTGCCTTGTGAGCAGCCCTGTAAAATACTCTTTCTCTGACAGCCTTGCACCTTCCTTCCTTCCTGCTGATGTTCAGAGAGGGAAATGAAAAGTATGAGACTGGAGCATCTCTATTAGAAAGCTGATATACTTAAAAATGGGGCAGATACTCCTGTTGCACCACTGAAATATAACTGTAGATAAAAACATGTCAAGAGCAAAGAGCTTGATGGAAGCAGTGACCATGGACTGGTTATTCCTTGGGGTTTTATTTAGTTCAGTTTTGGAGGCAATGTACTAAGTGATTTGTTGTTTCCAAACCACTTCCAGAGCTGCCAGATCTAGTCTGACAAATAGCAGTCAAGTTTAGTGCGTGAAGTCCACATTCATAACCTACTGATTTTGTGTGAAGGATCCTCCTCCTCATTAGAGAAGTTCAACAGATTGTTGAACCATTGAAGAATTTGATACCACATATATAATGTTTAATAATGTGCAGAGCTATATTTTCCAATATATTTCTCTTAGACACCCATGGTGCTGGGCCTGAGCATGAAATGCATCAGGTGTTGTATTCAGGTGCAAAATCATCTGTAATATTTAATATCTCTCCAGCAGACAAGATTTAATGCAGACTTAAAGCACAAGGCTTGGGTTTTTTCCCCACTCCCTTATGTTTCTACAACTTCACTGGCTTTGCTTCAAGCTTCATTAGGAACAGACTATTACATACAACAGCCAAGGATGCATGGCTTGTAATGAACGCTGGGGTTTGCAGGCTTCCTCCTACTCCCTACCAGCGAGCCAAGCCCGTAAAGCTGATACTACACCATCATTTTTTATTCATTGTCTGTAAATATTCTTTTCTTGGAAAGCAGCACGTAAGTGCACCCTGTGCCTCTCGCGGTTAACCTGGGCTCTCTGTGGGTGTTGGTGCCAGCTGGGGATTGTACCTGGAGCCTTAAGCCTGTGAGACGAAAGGCACTGAACCACCTCTCAGTCTCACTTCTAGAAAGCGGTTTTGCTGACAAAACACACACCCCACTCATATCACACATCCATTTGGATGTTTTCTGCCTGGTTCTGCAGAGGTGTTTTGTGTTAAGTCTGTTCCAGCTGTGCTTGAACCAGATGGTTTCTATGGGAATAACCAGAGTGGGCTCCAGAGTCCTTTCCCAGCTGCCTTCAATTAATTGAGACCTCATCAATTTATGGCCAAAGCTTTCCTGACCATACACCACATCCAGTTTGGAAGTAGACAAGCAAGAATGTTAGCGATTAGGATGAAATCCCATAAATATGACTTTACAACCCAGAGAGCACCAAAGGATGCGTGCCTAGGGGCTACAAGTGTGTTTATCTCCTCCAAGCCAGCTGTTAGTGCAGAGAGCATCCTTCCTCCTGCTGGTTTCTTCTCTTGCTCTCCAAACCCAGCACCAGCTGAGTGTTTGGTTCCCTTGCTGGCAGTTCCCATTGGCACGTGCAGCTTTAGGCAACCATCACTCCCAGTGTGTGCTTTTATCTACTTCTTCAGTGGGTGCCTCTGCTGCTCAGTGAGGTTCACAGCGTGAATCCCATGCTGGAGAGACACCTGACCTACACAGAAGAGTCACAGCTTTAACCTTCAATTGTTTCTGTATGTGAGTGTATTTACACCTACAGATTTCTTCCACGGGTAACCAGAGAGCCATATCACCCTGGTGTGTCTCTAGTATGTGTGATAAGAACTTGTGATTATGTTTCTTCCCATTCTTTAGAATTTCTGTTTAGCCAGCAGGTGTACTCGCTTCAGGATGAGAGGAAAAAAAAAAGCTGTGGGAAGCATATAAAAAGAGACTAAAAATCACACACTCCCTATTTAGGAGAGAGGTGCTAATTTCCTTTGAGGAAAAATACTCATGAGAGATATAAATGGATCTTTTCTCTAGTTTACCCCATAGCTATTATTTCTGTGTGGCCAGCAGGAGTAGGCTGAGCAACTCATATTTTATGCTTCTAGTCTGCTTGAGTTTATAGCTCATCTTAGCATCTGGAGAAGGCAGTACAGAAAGCTTTCCTTGCTGGCCTTCCTAATACATATGATTCCTTTGCTATAAACTAGAGAGCCCCTGCAGCCAAAGCCTCTGTGGAACTTGTTTTCGTGATGTAGGGGTCAGCTAATGTGGTGGATATGAAGATACTGAAATATCCAGTAATAAAAGCTCCTTTCTAGTCAGAGGCAGGAACGATGTCCCAGTGCTAATTTAACCAGGATTGCTGATCCTGCCATGTCACTGTCAAGAATATCCCAATTTAGTAACAGTGAGCTGTGTTTTACTGCTGCTGGATGCTAGAGATGACAACGTGGAGGGAGCAGGAGCAAATGAGTTTGTGCATGAAGTCCCACCTCAAGAATGCAGTCAAACGTGTGCAGGTTTCCCTCCTCCACGGGGTCTGATTCAGCTCCATCCTCCCAGCGTGGGGTTGGGAGGTGGCTGCTTAAGAGACCTATTTTGAGGGAGACTGGGAAGATATCTGGGAGGAGAGATGAGAAGAAAAGAAAATCGAGGAACTTTCTCCCAGAATCAGCACTCTGCGAGCTGTGAGTGAGACCTACAAATGAGATTGATTCATAGCCCTAAGGGGAGTTGGATGCATTTAATTTATTCTTAAGCATTTCTGAAGTGCTCACATAAAGCTGTGCTGAATGCGTGTTGCCTCCCTTTGCCCTTAAATTCCAGAAAGGTCAGTTCAGGAAGTTCTTCAGTGCAGGGTGTTTGATTGCAGGTTCACAGCATTTGCAGCCCTGCTGCAGCTCTGGGGGCTGCATCTCCCCTTCCATCAGCTGCAGCATTCCTGTGACCAAGAAAACGGTTTCCATCCATTCAAGGACTGCTGCCCTTGGAAACAGGGTAGCAGGAAAGAGTTCTGATGTGATGCTTCTCTGTCTTTCCAGGTTCCCCTTTGTGCCTCCCCAGTCATGGCTTATGGGATGCTGGGTGCGATGTAGCAGAAACATGGCTCATGGCAAAAATATTTGAACTTATGCACCAGATCCATTGTCTGATGTTTCAGATATGGCATCAAAAAACAGGGTGGGACCCAGATCAGTCCCAGCATTCTCAGTGTCTGGACAAAGAGCGTGATGCAAATATGTAGCACCCCAAGGAGCACAGGAGGTCCCAAGAGATGCTAGCTAATGGTTGGGTGAGAGCAGGGAGTAGCTCAGAGATCCAGGAGGGATGGGGTTAAACTGCCTTCTATGGCAGAAAGCTTCTGCAGCCTTGTCATAGACAAGACTGAGTCAGGTGTGATGAGTAACTTCAATGACTATTAATTAAGTATTAAGTCATTACCAAGGAGGTTATATATGTCTGAGCAGCTGAAAGCCAAAGATTTTAGGGGTTTTTTTGTGCTTCTAGGTTAACATGGAAGCATTTTGGTCTTTCTCTTTAGAGGCTAAGGTTACTGCTGAAGTATTTTCATTCTTTGCTTGGCATTTAGACGTGGCAGCTGTTTCTCTGAGGTCTCAGTATTCAGGCTTCAACTTTGGTCTTTGTTTGCACTGTCTCATTTTCTAGGGGTCAAGGTGAGGTAGATATCCAGTGGCTGGATGTGTGCCCTTGCAGGCACCTTTGCTAAAGGTGTAAGAACTGCAGGGGGGAGCCTGAGCAGGGTAGGGGCAAGGGGCGACCACCTCCATCTGCAACTGCTCTCCTCTCATTCCATGTATGGGATGAGAAACCAAAGCAAAAAATCTTGCTTCTGCTGCACAGCTCTTGATTTTCATGACACTTACTTCTGCGTGTGCTTTCAGGAGAATAACATAACGCAGCGTGGTTCTAGCAAAAAGCTGGGGCAATTTCAGGTGTCCCTTTGAGGGCTTGTGGTCACCACGATGTCAGAGACTTGTTGATGAGATTGCTACTTTTTTTTTGCTTTTGGAAAAAACCGGTTTTCCCTTGTGCCATCTTGACTCAGTCTGCAATGCTTTCTCCTGTATTTTCCATCTGCTTTCACTCACATAGTTGGAGTTGGCAGTTACTGCCTCCCGTTTGCTTCCCCCCTTGGCCGCCGTGCTCGCCTCCGTGCCGCAGTGTAGTGCCGAGCATCCTCCTGCGCCGCAGAAGACGCACCCATCTGCGATGTTAAAACAAGGTACCCATCATCCTCGGGGAGTTTTGCGTTCACACATATGCACAGTCTTGCAGAGCTTTAGTGGATTTGGTGTTTGGTTTGAGTTTTATTACCTGGGTAATGATATCCTGCCAGTCCGGTTTCAGGTGGAGTCCCACCGTGCTCCTCTTCTTGGCAGCCGTGGGGTGAGGGCTCAGCTGTCATCTCAGCCGGGGTGGCCAGGCTGTTAAAAAGAGCCAAGTCCTTCAGGGTCTGTAGGGATGGCATGCTGATGCTCAGGGGTGATGGTCAGGAGGGCAGTGGAGGCGGCTCGTGTCAGCGTCTGATCCTATGCGGCTCCAGCAATCGCTCCTTGCTGAGAAGCAGCTGGTAGTGAAATCCAGATTATGGTAATGATGAAACTATGCCCTGGCCAGAAAGTAACTTCTGGGCACCACTGGTTGCCAGAAACATAAAGCACCACTGTGGTACTGCTCAGAAATACTCCGTATGAGGCACAGGGAAGGCTATTGATTGTGTGGAAAAATCTGATTTAGGAAATCCTTCTTGTATTCCTTTCTCTTTCCTTCCTTTCTTTGCTTGTAAGCTATTAGCTGATACATGGATCATGTTTTTCCACCTTTGCTCTGACATTCTAAAGGCTAACAACAAAGGCTTTTTTAAAATAAAATGTGTGATTCCCAGGTAACTGCTTAGCCTTGAAGCTGTGGGTTTTAAAAAAGACACTGAACACCTTAGAGCTCATGATTAAAACAGTGACAATGATCAAAGCAGCTCTGAGCAAATTATTTAACCTTGAAGAAAGGAAGGTTCAGGATAGGCACTAGAGAAAATATCAGTTATAAGGATGGGCACATGCTGGGAGGCCAGAGCCAGGTCAGATATCGTCTGCCCAGGCAGGTAATGCAGCTCCCACCTCCTTCACCTCCTCTCATTATAAGGTCTGGGACCGTCTTGCTCTGTGTGTGCAAGGTGAGGGGGGAGAGTGGGTTTACTGAGAGACAATTAAAATAAAGAGCTGGCCGTTCTCTAAAGAAAAGTTAAGTAGAGATACCTGGTTGAGAAACTCAGTCCAGCCATGGGAACCCCAAGTCTGAGTTTTGGGGCATGACAACCCTATTGCCTACTCTCCATCCTGGAGGAACCTGTGAGCTGCTCACAGCAGGAGATGGTGGCAATCACAGTCCTGCCTCCAACAACAACAGTTCCCCAGGAGCTGGTTCTCCTCACATTTTCTATCAGAGCCCTGGAACTGACTGTGTCTCTCTACCTGATGAGCAAAGTCTGAGGGAACTTGGCAAACCGAGCTAAAATCTTCCCTAACGCAGACTGAGGTCTGTGCACTAGCAGCTGTGTTGCCCTTTTCACGCATTCAGCCTCAGACCCTGTTGGCTTTTGCTGTAAAAACCCAACAAAAAGCAAAAGAGGGGTCAGTCCCTGAGGCCTGAGCTTGATTTAATGCTAATCGCTGCAAACATCCAAACTGGCGGTGGCTGGCTTTAATTAAAATGACAAAATAAGGGAGCCATAGGGATGAATTACTGGAGGAAAACATTATATTTCCCTACAGCTAGTTTAATTTAAAAAAGCAATAAATCAGGCTTGAAGCACCTCCTTCCCTGTGCCAAAGCAGGAATAGGATGGCTGGCATGGGCACTGACGATGGCATCCTGGTAGGACCATGTCACCTAAACAGTTTCCTGTGTCTTCAAACCCATGTTGCCAGCTCCAGAAGCCCCTCAAGTGCATCCACTTGGCTGGATTTGCTGCAGTTTTTCCCCCTCACTGCCCTTTGTTATTTGTATAAATTAACACGCCCCCAGGCTCAAACATCTACGAAGCTGCTTTTGGTTGCAAAAGGAGAAACAAATGCAGTGCGTGGTGCTTCCTTCCATGCACTGTCCTCCCAGGGCTGAGCACCTGCGCTGCGGGGAGGGGTGGGTGGCAGAGTCCAACCCTTCCAGTAGTTGTGGGCATGACACAAGCCACCAAGGTTGGTGGCAAGAGCCTGGCTGTCCTTTTCACTTGCACGTGTATGATACTGAAGATATGAAGGAGACAGGCAGGTCTTTGATTTTGGAAGGGAAGCCTCTTGGCTCTGGATTTGCTGGGGGTTGAGGTGACGTGGAGGGTTGCTTGCTTTTCCTCATGCCCTCAAGCAGCTGGCTGCACTGGCAGATGCTCCTGCGGGGAGCAAAGGGTTGGTTGTGACCTACATTCAGTCCCTCCACATCCCTGTGCAAGCACTTACCCTGTCGCTGCAAACTGCGAGTAAATAACACGGCATCCACAGGCAGCTGGCTGGGGAGAAACCAAGTTAGGAAAACAAGAGGAAGAAAATAAAGCTATCTTGGACTACCTTAGTGTTGTCCACGGTGACTGGAGCCCTGTGGAGGGGGTGTCCCTGCAGCCCCTGGCAGGACAGGCTGGTGCAGATGTAGGGGATGCCACTAGAGCCTCCTGTCCTCTGTTTCTCTGGTCGAGAAACAACATGCACCTGTACTGGCAGAAAAAAAGTACTTAGCAAACACATAGGAGGATTTAAAAGTAGTTTTCTTCATCTTGTTAGACACTTTATTACCTTCTATCACCTATATGAGAAGATGCATTTTCCAGCCCCAAAATCATAGGGATCTAGTAGAGCCTTTGTTTTCCCTACTTGATTGTAGAGCCCTATCACTTCTTTCCAAGGCTATTTTTGGATTCCTTTTTAGAGTAGAACAATGTCTCTGGATAAATAATTCTTGACCTGTAGTTTGACACACACGTTCAGCAGAACTCCAGCACATGCTCCCTCTAGCTCTCCAGAGACATCTGCTCTCCTTCTCCTATTAAAAACAACACTCTTATATCTACTGTTTTCTTCTTGCCTGCCTCTGAACTCTCAGGACCATCTGGGCCTGAGTTAAACAAGACCAAGTACAGCCCATCTTCTGATCTCCCCGGGTCTGGCAACCAGAGCACGTGCCCACCAGCCCTGTTCGTGTACAGCTTCTCGCTAAGCCCTAACACACTTTGATGTTTATTGATTCCTAATTCCCATCCGCGGTGGTAGCCAAAGAGCTTTGTCCAGTGCTCAGCTTAAAGAAAACTTTGGCATGAATCCATCAATGTGTCAAATGGCGCAGAGCTTCTCATGTCTTCTGTAGCGCGCTGAAGAATTAAATCATCCTCTGAGTCAATACATGCGTGTCTGTGCGGATAACCATGCCTGCAGATAGCTGTGCAACCATGGTTACAGTCTTTTAGGTGCTAGGATATTTGGGGCAGATGGTAATTTTGGCTCTGTGGCTGCACTCCAAAAGAAGAAGGGGAATCTGCTAGGAAAGGCTCTGTTCTTCTGGGTCTTTGGGAGATGAGAAGTGTGGGGCTTTTATGGTGGTTTTGGCATAAGGACGTGTTCTTCAGCATTACATGCGGCTTTATTTACTACCTTTAAAACAGAAAAAATACCCCAAAAGAGGACTTGTAGTGTTGGCCATGGGCTACAGTGAAGAATTACCCCCGTGCAACCCACTTGGGTCCAGGTGGACCATTCCCTGCTCCTTTTCTGGACATGGTTTAGTCATTGTTAAATCCATCAGGGAACGCCACAAAGACCTGCAAGGATTGTCTTGTGCAAGGCGTGAAGCAGACTGCTTGTGGAGCTGGTGGGAGCTGTGAATTCCATGCCACCAGTTGATTTACCACTGAAATAGCAATGCTGAGTCCAGCTGATAAAGAACCCAGACTCCAAAATGGAATTAAATAATTATTCTCACTTTCTTTAACTTCAGGAGGATCCTATTAGAGAAAAGAGCCTGTATTACTAGCTGGCTGACATTTTCCTCTGAGCCTGTTTCCAGATCGGATTTAGCTCTTTTATCTCCTAATCCCCAGAGCTTTTTAATGTAGAAAGTAATGGCATCCAAAGGCGAATTTAATTTTGACAAGTAATCTGACTTCTTTTCCTATTCTGGAGCTGGGTTTTAATCCTGTTTGCTGTCTGAAGATGCATTATGTGGATGTATTTAAAATCCTCCCTGCTCTAAAATCGTTCAAAGAGGGAGAAAAATAAAGAAAATTACCATCCTGGAAGCAAGAACTAGTTTCTTATCAAACATTTCAAAACCTTTTATTGCTGTCGGTTTTATTAACCCCTTCGCTACACTTCAACTTGGCGCTGTGCTTCTAGAAAGTAAATACAGCTGAATGCAGTGTCTGATTCTGCTCCTGCTAAAACACGGAGCTGAGACACCAGAGGATGCTGGCAACAGAGGGGGAGGTCATCAGCGAGCTCCTTCCAGCTGCCAGAGGGTTGTGGTGTTTGGAAAAAGTTTCTTTGCCTTTGATCCATTATTACAAGTGTTGGGATCACTGCAGGAGTGGAAATTTTGGGTGTTTTGCAGGTCTTTTGTATGTGTCCCTCTGCCACCAAGGCACTCTAGGGTGGAGGGTGCTGCCAACCAGGTGTTCAGCATGAGGCATGAACTACTCCAAAAGAAAACAAACCCTAAAGTCAAATTGCAGGGGAAGGGTGGGGTAACGAAGCTTCAAAGCTGCTAATCTTAGCTGAGAAAATAGAAATTTATGTTGTTACCATGTTTCTCCAACTCGAGGTCCCAGAGAACCACATCTCGATGAGGATCAAATGTGCTGATCATTGGTTATTTCCAGCACATCTTACCCTTTGCTGTAGCCCTGATTCATACCAGCTCAGAGCTTACTGGTCCCCTGAAAATATCAATTGCAAATAGGGGCTACTCCTCCTGAGAAAAATCTGTACTTATTGACTGGGGACTGTTTGCACAAAAGCCATAAGATGCAGAATGTCCCTGTCACTCTGCAGCAACTCAGCTGATGGTTCATTATTCCAGCACATAAATACCTGTCTCCTGCTGAAGCAAAATGTGCATCTTGAGGCATTGGTGGCATCTCACTATTAAATAAAAAAAATGTATATCTGTCTCATTCTAGCTCGGTTAAAAACCACCTCAGCAAAGAAGGGATTATGTATAAATACATATATTTGCAAATGTCAGCTTGGAAATAGGAAGAAAATCTTGCAGCAGCGCTGTGAGGCTGGCGGAGATGGAAATGGATTGGTTTTTACGCGGCGAGGCGCCGCTGGTCAGAGGGGAGATAAGTGAAATAAATGGGGACTTTGCTGCAGGCGAGCTGGTGATGAAGCCAATTAGGGGAACTTGAGTCGTGTCCCACGTGCCAACATGCTTCGTTAGGCTTCAGACCAGGCCGTGTACTCTGGGTAGAAATCTAGTGTACAAGCCACATCAGTTAATCTAGGGGCAAATGGGTAAAACCACTTTCTTTTGCATATCCTGTGTTTTCTTTCCCCCTTCTTCCTAAGTCAGCAATTTATCTCACTCAGTCTCTGTCATGGGAAAGGGATGATGATTTAGAGGATTTGCATTGCTCCAGGGATGCAATCGCAGGCTGGCTTGGTTAGGAGCTAAGGAAAAACTCTTGAGCAGGGTTTTTATTTTCAGCTGTTTTTTATGTCTGGCTCTGAGCTCCCTGAAGTAAGCAGAGTGCTTTCCCAACTTCTTTTTTGACTACAGACAACTGCACCTTGGCCATGTTTTCACCTGCATTCCCATCAAATCCCCAGCATGCGCTGCGTACCCCTGGCATGGACATAAACTGGAGGGTCGTCTTGTATGGAGTTGACTGGAAGAACATGTTAAAGGACACATTGCTTTGAAGCCCTTCCTGGGGCAACGATTGCCACCTGAAACCTGATGGCCAGCCAACATCTCCATCATGAACCACTAAACTTGAGTCCATCGCTGCTCTATTGCTCTCTCTCTTTGGTCCCTGCAAAGAGAAAGGATTTGTAGATGATGTACTCACAAAGCGGAGATGCCCTGCCCTGCCTGGCATGAGGAATGTATGGACAATCACAGCTTAGCTGAGCTGAAATCAGAAAAAAAAGGCAGCAAACCCCCTGTTCTACCATCCTCCACCACGGTGAATCGAGGACCAGCTTTGCTATTAGACCAGGGCAGATTGAATTCACTCGGGCTGTCGTTGCGGCGGATGTTTCCTAGCAGCTGCCTGGTGCATGCGGTTCAGAGCGTTTGTGTTAATAATGATGATGAGCACTGAAAATATGTCTCTTCAGGAAATAAAGATCAGATCAGCCCAAGCACCATGTAAGCTTCATTTCTTTCGCGAAGCAGATTACTTGGGCATGAAATATTGTCACTCTTTACCTTATGGATGACTGATTCCAGGCTTGACCTAGTGCAAGCCAGTGTAAGTAAACACATCTCCTCTGTAGCTCTGGTAAATGATCTAAGCGATTTAACGCTGAGAATAAGGAGAGAATGGAAAATGCCACCCCAGTGTTGCTGGATGTGTCTAACGTATTTTTCATCCTGTTTTTTAGCAGGGTACTTTGGATCAGGACGGTGAAGGGTGCATTCATCAATGCACAGATGACGTACAGCTCCATGCTGGATGCGACATCCCCAGCTCGCTCACGTGCAGTGAGTTGGGATGATTCACTGCAGCTCCCTGCTCCCTTTCATCACCAGTCGGCCCAACCCACAGCTTTTAGAAACTGCTTTTCCAAAGTTTTTCAGGCATATTTCAGTTCAGCAAACCCAGATTCGGGACCAAACCGTCTTCCTGTTTGATGTGTTTTTACCTGGGGTTTAATGCAGGCTCCAGCTCCATTTCCCACCTGCATTAGGTGGCACCTGCAGCCCAGATGCTGGGTGCTACAGGAGGGACATAGCTCGTGGTTATCACCATCCCTGGAGGTGTTTAAAAGACAGGTGAACAAAGTGCTCAGAGATATGGTTTACTAGTGAACAGGTACAGCTGGACTCAATGCTTTCAAAGGTCTTTTCCAGCTAAATGATTCTACCCTGTAACCTCAAAAAACCAATTCCTTTCTTTTTGTTGACAGCATTTAAAACCTGAAATACTTAGAGCTAATTTTAGAAATAACCCATTCTTTTTAAGTGAGGATCATGATGAACTCTTTATTTTTTATCTCACCTCCTTCACCACCTGATGTCAAAACACAAAGCTCCCAAAACACCAGGGCCAACCGTTATCCAAACCAAACTGCAGGCAGGGGCATCACAATGAATTTAGTAAAGATGAGTCAGGGAAATTACAACTACAGGAATGATTCTGCTTTATACCATGCTGGTTTGTGTTTTCAGGAAAGGAGCATTGAAAGGAGAGGACTGAAGCTACATTATGACTTCAACACATCTGCAGCAAATGATTTCTACTGGGCAGGTAAGTGCTGAGCTTGTAGAGAGAAAACACAGTGGAAATCAAGTCTCCTTGGTAAAATAGATAGGAAATATGAGCTTTTTACAAGGGGGCTGAGCAGACTTTTAGTGGAAAAGAGAGTATAAGAACCACAAATTCCTTCCCCATACAGCAACATTGGGTTCATGTGTATTAGTGGTGGGTGCCTGTCTCAGAGCAAGACAGGTAGTTTCATGCTTAGATGTTGTATTTGGGTCTAGCTGCAATATATTACACCTGACACCAATGCCTGGGATGGAAATGGGTTCATCATTCGGGCAAGGAGGGATGAAGCAGCAACCCAGCCATCCTGTCCGCAGTGCGGGGCTGTGTTACGGGCTATGAAACAGAGAGGATGTTGACTCTTGAGACAGATGGAGAGGAAAGAGAGACAGCCAGGAAAAAAACACAATTCCAGCCAAGCAATATGTTCAGTTGCCCAGTTTCCCCCTCTCTTTCCCTTTAATGTTAAAGTAATAATGGTTACGTGGGACTGAGATACCCCTCTCAGGACTGGGCTTTTATCATGTGTGACTGACAAACCAAGAAACGTTGCTGCATATCAGGGAATCAGTGACAGATGTGAGAGTTGGAACCCTGCATCCCAGCACTGCAGGGAGAGCTTAAAGGAGAAGACAAGCAACCTCTCTCTACCTTTTCCCTTTTTTTCTTTTTTAGTGACTAAAAATATTTTCATTTACATTAGACTTATATAAATGCCTCCGAAGGCAGACTGAAGATGGGCTTTAGAAATCCCCGTGGAATCTCTTGGGAGCAGCAAGAGTCTCTGAAGAAGCAATATTTGGATGGGAAACTTATGTCCTCCAAGCTGGCAAGTTGCAACACTGACACAGATTTTCTTGTAGCTGTAAAGCTCTCTGTATAAAGGGTAAAAAGTCCCTTCTGCCTTTCCCCCCTCCTCCCCTCCATTATTTAACAACTGGCTATGATTTACATGGTTCATTAGTGCAATGGTAACACTGACACATACATTCCCAAATAAGCCAGAAGGTTTATATTTGACCTGGGCCCTCTGTTCGCTGCAGATGCCCCAGAGGATTTGAACAACAGTGATTTGAAGTGATTGCATTGGATAAGGACATTACACTGTACAAATACAATTGGATGCAAACATTTAATTTTTAAAAAACCCAGCTATTGGAGTGCCTTTGAGCCAGTGAAAATGACTGTTTAGCTCCCTTCACGGTCATGGCTCTTTCTTCTCCCTGAGGACAGAAAAGAAACTGGAGAGGTTTCATCAGGTGGCTTGGCTGGGATTTCTCCAAAATGACCCCTTCCCTTTTGGGGTGCAGCATGGTCTGGGGGTGTCCCTGTGCCTCCCCAGGCAGCCCAGACAAAGCCCTCTTGCTCCCAGGCAGCTTTCCAGCAGCAAGTAGATCAAGCTCAGGGACGAACTATAAAGGTGGTTATTTGTCCCCCTCGGTTTGGATTTATATTGCTCCATTTGGGTTATTGTGGAATGAGGGGAGAAAAGGAGAGGGTTTAAAATGATGATTGCGCAATAAAAGGCAGCATCTCTGCTAATGTGCCAAGTGCCTACAAACAGCTGCTAGCCAAGCACCCATAAAGGTGTGCTTTGATGAGGTATATAACCTTGCCCCTTCCTGTAAATGCCTTAACTCCATCCGCTCCTTGCCCTTTTCCAGGCAAATGCTGAAAACCCAGGGGGATGGAGCACCAGAAACAAAGTCCTGGGGCAGCAGGAGCGGACGGTGGGCTCCTCAGGGACCAATGCAGTTCCCTGAGGTCTCTTCCTGCCGTGGAGGCTCAGATATGGGGATCTAGTGAAAGAAAGCCTGTAAAAATACCTGGAACGGGAGACAAGATTGCTGAACACACAAAGGAACAAAGCAGCAAGACTGTTCCCAAATTCTCATGTGTCATATTCCCCAGGGTCCTCTCTTGGATGGCTCTGAGAAAATGTTTCTCCTTGCTAAGTTATTAAAGAGGCTCCCAAAAGCAACAGGAGAGGGACTGATATTTAGTAGCATAGATAGGTCTAGTTCCATGTATTTATATTTTTATTTTGCCTTTTCCACCCCAAATGAGAGCTGGACCTCAAAAGCCTTAACCCCATGAAAGCCAGCACCCTTTTCTGTGCTCACTAATTAATCCTTCCTTACACCTTCTAAGGTCTTCCATGATCCATACAGCTCTTGCCATCTGATGTCTCCCAACTCCCTGGAGGTGTTCAAGGACAGGTTGGATGGGGCTTTGAGCAACCTGATCCAGTGGGAAGTGTCCCTGTCTGAGGCAGGGAGTTGAAACTGGATGGGCTTTGAGGTCCTTTCCAACCCAAACCATTCTGTAAGTCTAGGATTCTATTTACACACCAAAATAATTACTCCAGTTTCTCTTTCTGGCTCCCCAGGCTATAGGAAACATCATTGGCTGATTTGGCATGCGGGAGAGTTTCCTGGGGAAACAAGGCAAAGCAGCCGCCTTGCTTCTGTGTCAGCTCCACCTCCAAGAACTCTGGCACCATCTGAGCCTGAGAGGAGGATTTTAAGGATATTTCCTTGGGTTTGCATAGAACAGGAGCTGGATAGAGATAGACCTAAGTTAAAGGCCCCCAGCTTGTTCCTTTGCTCAAACCCTGGCTGCCCATGAGCAGCTGTAGCTGCCGTAGGTTTTGTAGGAAGGGTCCCACAACTGGAGGCTGGGATGGGGAAAGAATGCTTTGGTCCAGTGTCTCTGCAAAGAACTGAGGTGGAAAGAGTGGAGACAACTGTCCCTGCTGCTTCTTACAACCCTGCAAGCACTGGCTGTCAGCAGTCCTGGGAGGAAGGGCAGATCCTGCTGGGTCTCCATGAGGAACGAGCTTGGGAAGCGCAGGGAGTATCCATAACACCTTTTGGCTCAATCTGGAAGGAAGCACTGAAGGCATTGTGAAGCGTTAGAGCAAAGTGAAGACACTGAAGCCCTTCTCAAACCACCCCTGTGGACCTATTAATTGCAATATTGGATCTTCTGTCCTTTCCAGCAGGTTCCTAGCAGTAGGCAGGCAGCCAGCTTGGCTGTGGTTTTGTTTGTTTTCCAGCTAATGTAGCAGCAGGATCAATTCCAGCTAGCGAATCTGGGAATGTCAGAAAAATAATGTCCAGTTCCCATGGATAATTTGTGACATCGTACACCTGGTAGGCAGTCATTAGTAGCACAATGAATCCAGCGCTGTGGCAGAGGAATAGGAACACCTTGCAGAAGTAGATGCAAATACTAGAAAGCCCATCACCAGAAAAATAATAAAAGCACATTTTCCCCCTTGATTATCACTGGCTAGATGGGAAAATGGCACTTGGAAACAAGGGCACACACAAAAATTCGGCTGCAAAAATTCCCTGCAGTAGTTCTCCCCACAGGACTGTGAGTGGCAGCTGAGTGGTGCTCATCTGGCACAGCGCTGCAAATGAGTTCAAAATGTGACTGTCCAAACTGAACTATCACCACTTGTTAGCAACCCCATTAAGCTTTAAACAGAGCTCAAGCCTTGCTCCTTGCTCACGCATGCTGGGCTCGGGTTATTGAACACGTGGGGTCTGGCATGCAAAGTCCTGCTACAGCATGAGCTGCCAGGAACCTGAAGGTTTGTCCCTGCAGCCACAGCACACACTGTGTGCTCTGACAGGTAAAGGAGTTTTCTCTTGTGGGAGGAAGAACAAAAAATCAGGAAAAAGAAAAAGCCAGGAACAAACAAAAAATGGATTAAAAAAAGTCATAGATTTTACCTCTTCCAGTAGCTCAACCAGGATTTCACCAGGTGCCACCTTTCTGTGGCCCCTTTGAGCACTGGCTTCTGCACATCGTGCTTGCCACGCGCAAACTCATCCCTTTTATCTTCTTGCCTCTCCCTTATTTTTAAATATGCAAATACATCAGAGGAGCGTTTCAAACTCCTGACTACAAATAGATCTGAAGGGCCTTTGAGCTCTTGAGAGGCTCCTGCCTTGCTCTAAAAAAAAAAAAAAATGAAGACCACAAACTGATGGATGCTGTGCATTTTGTCTGCTGCTCTTCCACGATGGATCCAATCCTGGCTCTCAGCAGCTCTTGCCTGTATCCTCCCAGCATCATCTGCCCAGCACTGGCATCTGCCTGCAGGGAGGAGGTTCCTGGGGTGCAGGACTCCCACTTTCCATCCTTCTCTGGGGTGGCCTTGGCTCCATCTCAGACAGGGCTTGGGGGAAGGAAGTGCTGGGTTGGGAGGAAAAGCCGAGCAAGCAGAGGGAATGTGGGACTTTAACTTGAAAATACTGAGTGTGAGTCATAGTTCTCAAGAAAGGGAACAAAAAAGAAGTATGTGCCAGCTGGGAACCACGGTGGTTCTGAAAATCCCTGATTGGCTCTGATTGAAGTATTGAACAGCAGCGGGGCTGCTGGAGAAACCTGAATGAAGGCACTGAAGCCCTGATTTGGCTGAGCACACATGGGTTTGTGTTACGGGGGATGCAGCACCACAGAGGGACAAATCCAAGGCAGGGGGGCTGGCTAGAGGAAACTCTCCAAAACACAAGCAATTCCTGTTATTCTCAATATTGCATTTTTCTCTGCATTTAACACCTTGGCCAACTTTTTTTAGTTTACTCCACTGCTATCATTTGCTCTGTTTCAGATGCTGGAAAACAGAGACCCACGTGGAATCTGAGCTGTTTCCAGGTAAAAGAAAGAAAATCCTGGCCCTGCGAAGCCCCTTGGGACTTGCCCACCTTCACACCCCTCTCCAAAATCCCTATTTATTGGCACTTGCTTTGTTTACCACTAGGAACTTTAAAAATGCTGAATGCTCCGAAGGGGATTTCAGTTCAGATTTCAGCCCCAGGCTGGCCCGCAGTGTGCAGTTTAATAAGCCTGTTTTATATACGCTGTACCCTAAATCTAAAGGTCAGGGGTTTGGTGGCCATAAATATTCAGTCCACACAGACTGGGTCTTTTAAACCTCCTTTTAAATATTTATGATGGTACTTCCACGACTGCAGGAAAATGTGGTAGTAGTATTAAGAGGAAAAAAAGTCCTTCTGTATCTAAAAGCTCAGCATGAGCCATTTTAATACATCATGCATCACTAAGTGCTGTTTATGGCCAATTTTGGCAGAGTCTGTACTCTGTCGTGGCAGAGCCCATGAATTCGGGGCTGTGAGACCCGGAGGTGCTGGCTGTGCTGTGCACCAGCCCAGGCGTCGCCTCCACCACAGCGGGAACAGCTGAGGAGGTGGCTGAGCTCCTGGCAGCCCCGATCCAGAGCAGTGGGGGTCCCTGCAAATTCAGAGCAGTGGCGGTGCTGGCTCGTCCTCTCCTGTGCACCCGTTCCCCTTCCTGGCCCGTGGCACATAAACCTCTTCCCCACTTTCATCCAAGCTCTGGAGATCCACGGAATCATAGAATCATTTGGTTGGAAAAGACCTTTGAGATCATTGAGTCCAGCTGTACCTGTCCACTACTAAATCATATCCCTGAGCATCTCATCTGCCTGTCTTTTAAACCCCTCCAGGGATGGGAACTCCACCACTGCCAGTGTCCGAGAACCCTTTCAGTGAAGAAATTTTTCCTGCTACCCAATCTGAACCTCCGCTGGTGCAATTTGAGGCCATTCCCTCTCATCCTATCACTTGTTACTTGGTAGAAGAGACCAGCACACACCTCGCTACAACCCCCTTCCAGGCAATTGTAGACAGTGCTAAGGTCTCCTCTCAGCCTCCTTTTCTCCAGGCTAAACACCTTCAGTTCCCTCAGTCGCTTCTTATAAGACTTAGAGGGACAACCTCAACACGTCTGGTCCCTTAAGGAGGAACCAGGCTCTTGTTTGTGCCAGCTGAACAGTGGGCACTGGCACACAGTTATTCTGCTATTTATGCTGTCATGATATTTTGCTGAGAAGCACAGAGAACCATCAACATTAGCTGGAGGAAAACATCGCCTGGCTTTCCCAGCGCAATTTGTTGCAGTCACAGCTGCGCCCCGCCGCCTTCTAAAAGAGCTCAGCTGAGCCCATGGAAATCGGCTGAAAATGAGAGCAGGTGGGTTGGATGCAATCAGTAAGATGGAGTTAGAGTCAGGGTCAACCATCGCTCCCTTGGTGCTGGGACTTGGGACTCGCCTGACGCGATGCGACCACGGCTGGAATGGCAAACTGGTCTCTGCGGATCAAACTGGGGGAGCAGAGAGTGAGCTAGCAGGTAGGTCAGCAAAGCTGGACTCACTTGTAGGCTTTAATCAGCTTCTAATTAAAACCAAGATGGGATTTTGTCCCCCTGCAGAGCAGCACAATTCAGCTTGACTGATACCTATTCCCAGGTGCTGCTGGAGAATGGCCTTATTACCCCTTATCTATTTAATTTTCAGAAGTGCTTACAGTTTATGGCAAAGTGCTATGTCAGCTCAGTTTCCCAGGACTCTTGAACTCATATTGTGAACTTAATCTCCCACATGAACTCGTTCTGTGCAGTGTGAGGGGAAGCAAACTGGATTTTCCCTTGCTGCATTGAAATTGGCCCCCAGCTCTAAAGAGTAAGAGGGACAAGCAAAGAGATGCACAGCATACACCAGCGTGCACATAGAGCAGGATGTCATAGGCTTCATTTCCTTAGGAAATCAGGTTTAAAATTAAGGCTAATCAGAGTTAAAAAACACTGCAGTTACCCTAGACCAAATGATACTATAATGTACTCAGTATATTACATTCTCAATAGCAAAGCAGCATCTGCTACATAAAATGAAATGTGTGTGTCACCATATGTAGGCAGCATAATGTGGACTCAAATTAAATAAAAACATTTCAGGGTATATGGTCCAATATGCAATCTGGGCCCTGGGAAATGCTGAGATTTACTCTAAAGTTCTTAGCAGTTGGCTAAAACGCTGAACCCAAAACAGTGCAAACTTGTTTTTTTAGCAACATAAGCTGTTGTCTGCATTTCCCTCCCTGAAAGCCAATATTACTTCTGGAAATCCAGGAATGTATTGTTTTGATTTTTTTTATTTCATCCTCTTTCTTTTTTTTTTCTTTTTATCTGAGGCTTTCTGCATCTTTCCAGTAGTTGCAAAATGTCTGAGAGGGCAGAACCCCAAACAGTAGCAAATGCTTCCCATTTAATAGTTGCCCTCCAGAAATACCACATGGAGAACACACCAGAGCCCCATAAACCAGTCAGATAGCCTGTTATCTGTGTACCAAGTAAACTCTGCAAAATTATTTCACTCTCACCTTTTCCAGCTGTATTTTGCCTGCTGAAATCTCTCCCAAGGGCAGGGACTTCTCAAGCAGGGATGCACAGTTTATAGAATTACAGAATCATGGAATGATTTGCACTGGAAGGGACCTTAAAGATCACCCAGTTCCACTCCTCTGCCATGGGCAGGGACACCTCCCACTGGATGTGGTTGCTCTAAGCCCCATCCCACCTGGACACCTCCAGGGACACAGCAGCTACAGCTTCTCTGGGCAACCTGGGCCAGTGTCTCATCACCCTCCCAGTAAAAAATTTCTTCCTAATATCCAAATCTTACCTCTTTCAGCTTCAAACCATTCCCCCTCATCCTATCCCTGCACTCCCTGATCAAGAGCCTCTCCCCAGCTATCCTGGAGCCCCTTTCAGCACTGGAAGCTGCTCTAAGGTCTCCCCAGAGCCTTCTCCTCTCCAGGCTGAACAACCCCAACCCCCTCAGTGCTATCTTAAAAGAGATCAGGCTGCTAAATTGCACAAGGCAATCCTCCCTGTGTGACTGGGGCTGGTTGAGGCTCTGATGTGAGTTGTTATCCTCCTTGACTCTATTTGTTGCGGATTCCCTCCAGGTATCAGCAACACCAGGAATATGCTGGAGGTTTTGCTTGGCTTGGGTAGCAGATGATTTTGTTATCATGAAGCATAGAACCTTGTGTGAGTTCAGGGATTCTATGAAGCCTACAAGCCCTTTAAAATCTGCTAATGTGGGGTTTGTTTTCTTTCAAACAGAACACAGCAAGTGCACGAGCCACTTTAAAGTGCTGGGAAGGAAGGTGATGTTTGCAGAGGAGCTGTGACCGGCCGCTGTGGAAAATTCTGCTCTCCTGCACCAGGTTTTATTTCTTGTGTTCAGGTGCTTGAATTATTTGTGTAATGAAGAGGCCAGGAAAGGCACTGTTCTACTCTTTAAAAGCAGCAAAGTAAAATTTCCAACTGTGAGGCTTGGACTGAAGGGTTTGATGAGGCAAAATATACGAGTGTACCAGAAAGCAAAGGAAAACACAATGCTGCTAGTGGAATTGGCTGTGCAACCACCTGCAAATCATGGATATTGGATACTCTGGGAAGTCACCAGGACGCAAAGGCAAAATACCTGCATAGTGCTTGAACCAGGAAAAGGGAACTCAAGGAGAATGATAGGGAGAAGACTGTAAGAAATCTGCTCCTGCCTGGAGCGTTTTGGTTGACAGCAGTCTTTGCCTCGGGGATGTCTGAGACTTCGTGAGGCAATAGGGATAGGACTCAGCATCTTGCAGAAATTGGAGGTGCGTAGCTGGATGCCACCAAGGCTGGATGTCACCGAGGCTGCTGTCTCATACATCCATCCACCTCCCCATTCTCTTCACCGCTGCCAGCTGAGTGCTGGTTAAAAGCAGCAAACAAAGAGACAAGCTGCAAATGTCGTATAATAACCAACCTGGATGGGGTTTGGTTTTTCTTTTGCCTTAAAGTCTGTAATTTCCACTTCTTTTCCTATTGTGTTTGTCTTCTGTACTTCCCATTTCTTCAGCTACTGTTTTATTACTCCTCTCCAATGGAAAAGGCTGGTTCTTGCCATTCCTCACGCACATTGTTTGTTTCTGACCTGTTCTCACCTGGTCTCCCTGAAGTATTAGCGGATGAATTGAAGTCTGGTGGTGTCTGCTCCTCGACCCACTTCTGAGTAGGAAGGTGAAGAGCTGCAAAGAATGAGAGATGCTTTCTTTAAAAAAAGCTTGCCATGTTTTCAGATGCCATTGCGCATCTTGCTTTTCATTCCTATCTTTTTTATTCTTTGGGTGCATTTTGAATCCCCCATGCTGAAAGAACAGGGGGAAATGCATGCGAAGTGGCCTTGTCTGACCCCAAATGAACAGCCCAAGAGATCATGTCCCCAGAGAAGGAGGTAAATCTGTGGCATTTGCCTGAAATCAGCTGAAATTGTCCCTGGGATGCCTACAGCACTTCAGGGTGCAGGCAGATAGCGTGGCAGCTTTTCCAGTGTCCGTGTGGACATTCATTCTGCAGTGGAGATATGAGCAGACTGTGCTTGTGGTGCCTACAGGAGGGTATTTGCCGAAGCGCCATGTCCCTCCTGGGACACCCCCACAGCTCTGCTCCCCACCACTTGCAGCCAATGGCACAACCAAGGTCCTCGCCCTCCGCGTTAGCTCTGCCTGTGTTCAAAAAGCATCAAGTTCTCCAGCTACCGTTTCCAGCTGGCGCAGGGAGAGCCATATTCCTCCTTCTTGGTCCTTCCTACTGAGTCTGTGAGGGACTTGAGGGTGTTATCACCTTTCTGACTCAGCTAATCCATGCTTTTTCCATGCCATCCCCATGACCAGTGCATTCTGTGTGTCCATAGAGGCTCTCCTGCAGGTGGTGTGGAGGCATTCAGTGACCAGTTATTGAATATATATTCAGCTGAGGCAGCCAAAGAGCAAGGGAAACAGCAGGCTGAGGCATGGGGGCAATTTGGAAGATCCAGATGAAGTCCCTTCACGTGTATTGGCCAAACGCACTGCTTCAAGTTGATGTCTCTGTTGTAAGTGGACAAAGGTAGCCACAAACAAGACGTTTCTGGACATAAACAGCACATGAGCACGTGTAGGATCATTTTTCAAGATAGGAAATAGAATAAACAGCCTGTAAATACTTGTAACCCTGGGGCAACAGAACTATATATCCTGGCAACGTATGTGGGTTTTACTGTTCCACGACAATTTGCTTCGCTATTCATGAAAAAATATGTTGGTGCTGTTACCTTAGCAACTGCCGCATCACATTATGGTGATGCTCTGCCCAAGGTACATGGAGCCCTGCCTTAAAGCAGCACGTACGGCTTCGTGGTGCCTTTCCCCTGGAGAGGGAGGAGAGCTGAGCCCGCACCCTCACCGGGGATGCTACAGAAGTTGGTAAGGCAACAGGAGGACGTGCGTTGATTTAGATTCACTGTTTGGACCGCAGCACTGTCTGATCGTAGCCCAGAGCCACTTTGGACTACATGCTGTATAAACTTGCAACAAAACTATTTCCACTTTGTAAGGGAAGGATAAAGGACAGTAAGTGACTATGGGTAGGCTGGATATACAGTGTTGAACAGCGTAGTTAGCCGCCTCCACCCCCACTGTTCATATTCGAGAAGGAATGGCCTCAAGCTCCACCAGGGGAGGTTCAGGCTGGACATTAGGAAAAAAATTTTCACGGAAAGGGTCATTGGGCACTGGAACAGGCTGCCCAGGGAGGGGGTTGAGTCACCTTCCCTGGAGGGATTTAAGGGACGGGTGGAGGAGGCACTGGGGGGCATGGTTTAGTGTTTGATGGGAATGGATGGACTCGAGGATCCGATGGGTCTTTTCCAACCTGGTGATTCTATAATTCTACTAGAGTAGGCCAGTTTTCCAAGATACACCAGGTTTTGCCTTCTTTTGGGTTGGTGCTGGTGAAAACCACTTACAGAGAAACTCACCACAACTATCTGTAGCTGGAATCTTGAGTCAATCCCGAAGAGAAGATAAGAGGAAGATAAGTATTGCACAGGCAGCCACAGTGGCATCTAGGCTGCCAGAAGATAACGTTCTGTGTTCATCATCGAATCTGTCTGCATGAAACGGGCTATTCAGAAGGATCACACAGGTATGATTTCCTTGGAGGATAGATTGGCTGCTCCTCGAGCACCAGATACTACTAACATATCACTGCATGCTGAATGAGTGTTCCCAGAGGGGTCCTTGCAGTAATTCCTCCTGTCACACACTCTGAAGCCCCACGACAGCGATGCTCATGCCTGGCATCTCTCCCCCTAATGTTTTTCTAACAAAGGGATCAATATTTTGGGTCTGTTTGGAAAATCAGGCTTACACTGGGCAGCCCTTGAAAAGCCACCATTGAAACGTCACCTGAGTCAGTGGTTCCAGGATGGGACAGGATCTATCTGGCCTCATGATTGTATGAAAGCGTATGGAGGACGAGACAGGAAGGTTTTATATCCCCAGATATGTCCATGAAGTGATGTCATTGGGTTCCTTGTTTGGTTTGAGCTGTTGTCCAGTATAGTTCAACTGCAATGCTCAATGTGGGTATTTACCAGGTAGCATGACCCTTCCTACCTGGAGAATGAGGAATCTTTCTGTGGAGAGTGAGCTGTGCTGGGGAGAGGGTAGCTTATGCTCCCACGTGGCTCATCCAGGTCCAGCCATCAGCACAAGCAGGGGATGGTGCTAAATACACAGGCTGAAAGTTTGGAGGTGTCATCATATCCAGCCTGGGGTTGCTGAGTGTCTCCTACTTCTTTCTCCAAATTATTGCAAATGGAAGATCTCCCATATCCCACTAAATTTGCTTATTTTTGTACCCTGGGTGTGTTAGTGCTGTCAGAGCTGACCTTCACCTCCCAGGTGTTCCTGACAGCAGTGCTGGTTCCTGTGAATCACCTCAAGCACTCCAGGATGGTGGCCCTGGGAGAGCCTCTCCTTGGTGTGGGGCATCCCAGCAAAGAGAAGTTGTGCAGTACCAGCATGATCATAGGATGCTTGGAAGTGGGGGCAGGGAGGGAACCCCTTTCCTGGGAAGGAACTCGCTTTCCTGTGGTTTGCTGCAGGAGATGCCCATGCAGGGAGCAGCAAAAAGCAAGCCTGGGCTCAAGGAGCATTTCAACATCCACATCTTCAGTAAAGGTTCATCCTAATACACCTGACCTCAAAATTTCAGGAGAAAGGGTGCAAAAAAAAAAAAGACAGGAAACTCTTTGCAATGAATTTATACAAAAGGCAGGACAATTGAGTGAGGAAATACATCTTTTGAAAAAAAATGCATCTGAATTGTGCCTTTCATAGGTAACAAAGCACTCTGAAGCTATTTTCACCACTGGAATAACCTTCATCTCAGCAGGGAGGAAGAAAGCAGGACCCCAGCCAGCAAGAGGTGCTTGACTCAACTAGAGGTTTTTGGAGAGGAGACAGGTAACTCCCAGTGAGGGAGACCACTGGTCTGCTCTTCGAGGAGAAAATAGAATGCTTCTTTAAATCAAGAACCCGGTAAAGGACAAAGAGAACTAGACCATGTGAATTAAGGAGCGCCACCTGGCCCTGTGCAGCGAAAGCAGTGGATGGGGCTCTGCAAGATCCACTGTGGACCAAACCAGCTAAAATCCAGCCCAGAAGGAGGCAGGGTCAGGCAGGAGCTTGCTGGCTGCCAGGGGAGCTTCAGCATCCTCAGCTGAGACCCAGAGACGGATCCAGGTGCCTGTTCCCCGCAACGCACAGCAGCACCAGCTCAGCCCTCCCAGCTGCCCACTGTCACGGGTCTGCAGAGCTCTCTGTTTCCCAGCACAGAGGAGAGGGCTGCCTGCAATCTCCTGCCATCCCCTGCCTGTGCAGTGCTTTTGAACCAGGAGGTATCCCAGCAAATTCACATCCCGGCAGTGGGCTGCTCTGGAGGGCACTGGAGTTTAGAGAGCACGTTATAAACCAAGATGAGAAACCAGGAGCCTTTTGATCTCCTCTCCTGTATCACACAGAAGTTTCGTAGAAGGCATCTTGCCTGTAATTTCTGGAGGAGTCAGGATGCATCTTTCAGAAAGGCTCTTGGCTCTGATTTAACTATTTCAAGGAATGGAGAGGGCACCATGACTTCAGCTGAGTTATTTCACAGTCTGATTATCCTCCCCTGAAGGAAAAAACAGGTCCTATTTCTGCTCCAAAACGTGGACTCTTGCCTTGGCTTTTTTTCAACAGATAAAAGAGCCTTCATGTATAGAAATCTTTCCCCAGGCAGCCTCCTCTCAGCCCTCCCTTTTGCTGGTGAAAGAGCTGTATCATCTTCAGTCACACTTCATGGGCATGTTCTCCAGACCTTGGACACTTTCCAAATTTCTGGAGGTATTTTCAAAGTCTGTGTAAGACACTCTGGAAATCAAAAGACGCGGGTTGTGTTCCCTCCTCTGCTGTGTCACACTGGGCAATTTTTCCTTTTTATTTCTCTTGGTGTCTGTGATTTACATCTCAGGAGTGGAACTCTGTAGGACAGAGCTCTTTCCTAGAGGTAGGACCATACAAGACCTCACACTCCAGAGCCTAGAGCTCATGTTCAATAACAAGGTTCTTGATATTAATTAAGAAAGACTTCAAATGAGGAATAAATTAAAATAAATTGCAGAGCTGATGCTTTTGTCATTTACCCAGGTGCAAGCCATGACTATTACCATGAAGGTCAATGAAGCTAGATGAGTATAACAGCAAAGGAGAGGGAGGAAAGAGACTCCCCTTTGGGAACATGCTGTTGCTGACTTGGAAAAGGTGCTTCAGAGCCTTATGTGGTACCACCATGGAAAACAAAGCGAGGTTCTTCTCTTCTGAGGTCTAAGACACCCAAACTGAAGTCACTCTCCATGCAATTTGAGGTGAAGCTGAGCTCATCATTGAAAATTCTTACGTGAAGCAAACCCTCATTGGCAGTCTTCTACACTCCTCAAATCTATTTTAAGCCCTTTGAGCTCCAGCTGCACCTGGGCCCTCAGATGGAGCATCCTGAGCTGCATCAACCATGTGCTGCTTGTCAGAGGGTTCATAGGAAGCTGCTCAGGTGGGACTTGAAGGCATTTTAAACAGTGAACCCAGCAAAAGGATACAGCCACACTTAATTGGCTTATCTTCCCTCCTTCCTCTGATTTGAGGGATTTTTTTTTGCCCTGCTGTGATCCCTGTGAGTGAGGAAGGCAATGCTTTTCATAAAAAAAACAACCCTTCTAAGGCACCAAGGGGGATGTATTCAAACCCCATCGAATACTGATGCTTTTGGCCTTAGTGCGCTGCTCTCGATAAAGTCAAGGGGAGTTTAATGTTTTTTAGAGGTCCTTTTATGGGCTATAAAGCATTGACCTTAAAGGGAGGTGCTGAGGGAAGTATATTAAAAGCAGGTCTATGTGGGATAGCCAGATACGCCAGCTTTCCCGCAGCTGGGCTGCCTTTT
Organism: Phaenicophaeus curvirostris; assembly: GCF_032191515.1. Taxonomy (NCBI): domain Eukaryota; kingdom Metazoa; phylum Chordata; class Aves; order Cuculiformes; family Cuculidae; genus Phaenicophaeus; species Phaenicophaeus curvirostris. Next base: position 9,982,775 of record NC_091411.1, read on the forward strand.
CCTAAGCAATTTAGACGAATGTGTAGATTAGTCTTCCTAGAGAAGAGCTGCCTGAGGCTGTGAGGTGCTCTGAAACGCACTCTTGGGAGGTGAAGGGCAACCTGCCTGTGATGGCAACACACACAGAGTCTTGTCCCAGGTTGTTCTCAGCTGCTTGTCCCCACTGAGCCTCAGTCGCTGCACTGCAGATTCCCTGCTTGACGCTGAATGCTGTGCTTGGTGATCCCAGGGTTTGGAAAAGGCCCCGTGAGCACAGAGATCCCCCCTCCCACACCAGGAAAAATCAGTACCAGAGGGCTCCAAAAGAGGAAACCCTTCCCAAAAAGAAATCAAGGGGGGAAATCCTCATGCAGAGCCACCGTGGCAAGTGATTTCTATTAAGTCATTCAATAATCATTAAGAGCAGCTCTTCACTGGATTTCTCACCTCTGGAAAAGGGGATGATGCTGATAAGTGGCAAATTTTAAGTTAGTATGTCTCATAGTGAGATGTGTCTTGAAAAATGTTTTTTTTCCTAAAGGGGGGCCGATGAATGGCAAGTGTTTGAATTTGTGTCTCGATCTATAACAATTGTCTAAGATTGTAGATCCCATAGTGAGCAGACGGTTGGACTCGATGATCCGATGGGTCTTTTCCAACCTGGTGATTCTATGATTCTATGATCTTCACTGGATTTCTCACCTCTAGAAAAGGGGATGATGCAATTCACCTGCACTGCCAGATATTAAGAGACTTAATAGCGTTCGTGAGGTGGTTTGGAAAGCATTCAAGGTGTGCGAGGGAGGAATGAAGGGGAAACAGGACCTTGAGGAACAGAAGGGCACAGTCAGAAGGAGGAGGGGGCACTGCCTGGGTTGGTGGGAGTGGATGGAAGGGGGGGGGGGGTCACCCTGCGGAGCAAGAGGCTTGTCACCAGCTCCTACTGCCTTAAATTAATCTGAGATTGAGCCTTCCAGTGGACATCGCTCAGAGCCCTCCCGGAGGGCTTGCTTTGCTGCTTAAGAGTCGGTATCTAAGGGTCCTTTAAGTGCTTCGGGGGGGAGGGGGGGGAGATGCCTTTGCACCCCTAGAAAACTGGGGCGCCCCTAGAAAGCTGCGGCACCCCAACAAGTCCAGGGCAGTGGGGAGGGAGGGGGTTAACCCCCAGCCCCCTCCCTCCATCCCCGCATCCCGCTCCCTCCATCCGAGCATCCCCATCCCCGCATCCCTCGTTTCCGCAGCATCCCAGCCCCGGGGCTGCTTTTCCCCCTCTCCCTTTGCCGTGTTTAGTTAAATTTCCCCCGCCTTAGTTGATGTCACATCCTGTTCCACACAGCCATCCCCTGCTAGTAGCCAGCCCTACCAATTCCTTTCTTTTCTTTCTTTTTTTTTTTTTTTTTTTTTTTTGTGTTAATCCCTCTCCTCTCCCCATCACCCCCCCTCCCCCTTTTCAAGGCAAACTTTTGGCAATAGCAGAGATCATCATTTCGTGCTCCGTTGAATTTCTCCTCACAAATGTCTTGCGAGCAGGGGAGCCATTAAAAAAAGAGGAAAAAAAAAAAATTATCAGAGAGCCAGCACTGAGAGGAGAGAAACTGGGATCCCAATAAATATGCAAAGTGAAGGCTCTGCTAAGCAGATTTCTTGCATTGCTTCCTGGGGGTGCTGAGAGCCGCCCGGGAAATCATCCTGATTTTTTTTTTTAATTGCATTTTATTGTCTTTTTGTCTTTTTTTTTTAATTAAAATAATACTAACACTAAAGGACTGAGGAGGCGGCGAGGCGCTCGGGGATCGGCACAGGGAGACTCTCCGGGGAGGTGATCTGTATGCAAGGTGCCTAGAACTGGGTGCGAGAGATGCAACCGGCAAGCAAGCTCCTCACCCTCTGCTTTCTCATCCTGATGGGCACAGAACTCACTCAAGTAGGTTTCTCTCTTGGCTTTTTTTTCCCACCTCCCCCCCCTTTCTTCTCTCCCTTTCTCCCCAACGCCATTTTCTATTAAGGAAAGAAAAAATTGGAGTAGGATGCTGCACCTTGGTGCTCGCCCTGAGCATCCCTCAGCCTGCGGGGCAGGTGGATCCGCTGGGAATAAGGGGGATGGGGGGGGGTGGAAGCAGGTTGGGGGGCTCAGCAGAGATGGGGCAGCCCTGGCGTGCCTGCCGACCCACCCAGGGGGTTGGGGGGACCCCATCTGCCTGCCCCCCCTTTGCAGGGAAAGTTGGTGTGTGGGGCTGGAGGGGGGCAAGGGGGCAGTGGGACCCCCCAAAGCGGGCTCAGGTGGCTGACACTGCAGGGCTTGGGCTCTGTGAAGTTTGGGGTTACCTGTCCCAGGTGCCCACAAGGGACAAATCGGGAGGGCAAGGTGCTTGTCCCTCCTCATCACCCCCTGCCTTCCACCCCAGCTCCTCATGTGGAGGCAGCTTTGCTGATTTTAGGGGAATTTAAATGTTCCTTGGCGTTTCCGTCTTGTGGGAGAGAGGAGCATCTTGTTTATTCCCTTCTCTTCCTTCCACTCTTTCTTTTTTTACTGTTTTTTAATGCTTGCATTTACTGTCCCGGCCCCTGGACCGAGTGAGTGAGTGGTGGGACTGGGGACAGGAGGGAGCAGGGAAGGATACACACAAAAGCCAAATCGTAAAACTCCATCTGACTTCTTTAATAGGGGAGAGGCAGGTTATCTTTTGGTTTTTTCCTAGTCACTGAGGGAAGTAAGAGAAGTAATGGCAAGAGGATGCTCTAGATTGTGGGGTTAATTGTGATGCTGCCTGGAAGCAAAAAAAAAAAAAAAAAAAAGAAAGAAAGAAAAAGAAGCTATAAATAAGAAGGGAATGGAGGCTGCTTAGTGTAGAAGCAATTAGCAGCTGGGCTCTCATCCTGGATGATTTATGTAGGTTATTTTTCCCTTTCTCCTTCTGACAATGTTCTCTCCTGTCACTGCCCTATTGCTGAAGTTTCAGTAGCTGAAGCCTTTTGCCTTTTGCACCTTTCAGAGTATTTCTGCTGCCCCCAGGAAGAAATAGCTAAAGAGCTGCCTTAATTGCATGGAGCCCTCAGGAGAGGGGATGAGAAGATAGTAATTTGGGAGGGGAGCAAAGACATCCTCGAGCTGCGTGGCTGAGGAGGGGTGTGGGAAGGAACCAGAGCTGCAAGTGAGTGCCCAGGAGAAGCCCATTGTGTGTGTGAGAGGATGCTCAGGGAGTGCGCAGGCGCTGCGCTGGACAAAGCAGCCAGCAACCGCCAGCATTGATGGGGAGTCAGCAAAAAAAGGGGCTCCTCGCCACGCACCCAGCCCAGCTGAGGGCACAGCCAGCCAGGGGCCACGACAGCACCGTGGGGAAGCAGCGTGGTGGGGCTGCCCCTCGTCCCACTGCCCCTGCACCCTCCTCTCACGCCCCAGGGGACGCACCCATGGCCTGGGGACCTGGCTGGTGCTCCCTCCCCAAGAACTGTCACCATCCCTTATCCACCTCGCCAGGCCCCGTCACTCTGCGTTGGTAGGTTTTTCAAGGACACCTCTTGTGCCAAGGATGCTGCTGTGCTTGGCTACTTTTTCCTATTTTTTTTCTTTTTTTTTCTCTTTTTTTTTTTTTCTGAATGCAGCACTCCAACTTGTTGCCCAACTTTAGCTGGGGGTGGGGATGGGGAATCAAATCTGCTCTCAGCTGTGGTGCTCAGCACTGACTTTGGCAGAGTTACCTCCCAGCCCATCCCTGCCCTCTGGCGTGAAGTTGGAAGCCCCTGCTAAAGCCCAGCCTTTGCTGAGCTGCCTTCCAGCTTCAGCTGGAGCTGGTTTCTGCTTTGCAGTGCCTACCTGGGCTTTGCTGCTTGCAGGTAGCTGTGTCCTGCCAGGCCCTCCCACCGGCGTGCCTGCTGACCTGCTTGGCACTGCAGAGCCCTTTCAGAGTTTTAGCATCTTATTTCTATCGCACAGCTGCCAGATGCAATCCCCAAATATGCCTTTCAGCCCAGGCACCGCCCAGCTTCGTGCCTTCTACATTTAATTCAGTGCTGGATTCACATCTCCATCTTATCTCCCTTCCCCTAAAGAGATCCCGTGCCGGGGAAGGAAAGATTGAGGTTCAAGGAAGAGGGGTTTCCAATTTAGGCAGCTTTCCCTGATGATGCAGAAGCTGCTGCCATCCCCTCCTCTCCCTTTCTGCAGTGACACTGGCAGGCGAGCACGCAAGAAAAGGAAGGAAAAAGGGAAAAGGGATGGCTGTTAAACAGGGCCATAGAGGGTGAGCACGTGGCCGTCCTTCCAGCTGGGTGCCTGGAAAGCCCTTCTCATGGGGTGAAGGGAGTTGTCTTCAAGGTATTTGTACTGCAGCATCCTCTGACGGTCCCCCCGGTGTGAGGAGGGATGCCTGTGCCTGGCTGGGAGCACATGGTTGATGCACACACGCCGCAGGCTGCACGCTCAGGTGTGACAGGGGCTTTGAGACCTGTCTAAGGTAGCTTTACCTGTGTGAAATGAGCAGAGCTACCCCTACACGTGCCCCTTTGCAGAAGCCCCTGCCTGCCCCTCATGCCTGGGGGTGGGAACAGGAGCCCTGGCCCCAGAGCAAGATCTGCATGAGGCTCTGGGAGTTCTTCTGCTTGGCAAAGGTCTCCTAATTTGTTTTGCATCTCACCTTGGCTCTCCAGGTCAGTGATCAAAACCTGAAATTATATGTTTTGGCTGGGTCAGCAGGCTGGTTTCAGACTGGGTGTGGGCACTGGGATGGGGAGCAGAGTTGCTGCTGTGGGCATCGCGGGGTGCAGCCCCCTCCCTCTGGCTGTGCTCTGTCCACAGGGCTTGCCAGGCAAAGCGTGGGGCTTCCTCTCCTCGTCATCTTCTTGGTGAGAACCTGGGCAGCTCTCCTGGTGGCCGGGAAGGAGCAGAGCCAACTTATGCTCTCTAAGGATCTGCTTGTCCCGTGCAGAAAGCTAGCGCTGCCAAAAGGGTGGAGGGTTTGGGGTGCTGTAGTAAATCCAGGGGTATCGGCAGAGGGGATCTAGGATACCATCTGCTTATCTGTCTGTCCGACCTGTCCTTCTGTCATGCCTCATGCTTGCTGGTGAGCTGCTGGGATGAAAAATCTCTTTGAATTCTTCAATGTTTGCACAGAGCAGGGCAGCCGGTGCTCTGACAACCACTTACCCCGGTGATCATTGAAACCACACAGGAAGAAATACTTTCTTGGAGCTGGCAGTCCTTAAATATTTGGGGTTTCTGCAAAGGAAAACAAAACCAAACACAATTTTGCCACCTGAAAGCACATCGAGTCCCTCTTTGGGCAATTTTAAGGGAAGGGGGAGAGCTGCTGGGAACGCATGGTGCCTTCCCCAGAGCTGTCAGTACTGCTCTGCCCCAGCAGCACCTCTGATGGAGCTGGGTCCCTTCCATCCATGGGGGACTCCCCAGTGCCCAGTTTGGTGGCCAGGCTCCTCCCTCCCCCAGTGGGGAGACACATGAAGCTGGTTGGATTAAGTTGCAAAGCTGTAGCTGGTAAGAGGAGGCAGCTGCCTCGTCTCATGAACCAATTTGTGTCTCATTTCACTAACTTCAGCTTTAACCACTGAAAAAGAAAGGTAATTTTCAGCCCTGGGTCATATTTATTACTCAAGTTATCAGTCCTTGTAATCAGTATTAGCATCACTGCGTAAAGTAATACAAAACTAATTAGTATCTGAGTGAATTAGATGGATGAAGCCTGTAGACTGGATTGACAGTGGAAGAAGCTAATTCTCAAGTTATGAGTGATAAAGTGTTGGCTTTGCTCTGCTGTGATGAATCTGCAAACAAAAGAGAACAAGACGGGGACATCCAAGGAGTGTCTCTCTGGGGTTTGTTGCCTGTGGGTGCCTTGGCCAGGCTCTTTGGGAGACCCAGGAGGGCAGGGGGATGGCTGAGAGGTTGTATCAGTCACACAGTCCCCCCAGAAAGGGGCAGATGCACTTGGGGAAACTGAGGCACAGAGCCTGAGACATACATTAGCACCAGCAAATCCCAGTTGTGGGGCAAGAGCACCTAAAAATCCTGATTTTCCTTCTTTTGTAGACTAGCTATTGCTTGCTACTGCCTTCCCGGAGCTGAGCCCAAGAGCCCAGCCTCCAAAGTGGCTTTGTCCTGGGTTTTGGCCCTGGGAAGCTTTCTCCCTGTTCAGGACCTGACTCCCAGCCTGATCCCAGCTGGGAGGCAGCATTCAAAACCAGCCAAAATGCAAAAGATCTCCTGGAACGATAACAGCGGGGCAGTAGCGTGTGTCAGCCCTCGGTCCAGGAGCGCGCGGCAGCGAGCAACCCTGGAGCAACGCCGTGTTTTCTAGCAAGCAACACGCAGAACAAGTTTTCTGTAGAAAGTCGTTTTCTGACTGGAGGCGTGCGACTGACCTAGGGAGATACGCCAAAAAAAATCATCATCCTGAACCAAAACATCCGAGTAACAGGAACCCACTGACACGCCCGCAAAACCTGTGCTGACTTTAATGGGCTCAGCTCTAGCCCAGAGGCTCTGACATGTGTTGGCACTCGCTGTTTAGTGTCAAGAGCAGCTTTAGCTTAAACACAGATTTAGTGAAGTGACGACCTGCAAAGGAGATTATTCTGTTCCAGTGTGCTGTAAGGAGCGTGTTCTTCCTGCTGCAGAGTGTTTCAACTCGCTGTGTGAGTAACAAAAGAAAAGGCTGCAATGGTTGGTGTGTGGAAGGAGTAACTCCCAGTGTCCATAGCTGGGGGGTAACTTTCCGGAGCAGTTGGACTGCGTGATCCCAAAATGTGGCCACTCCTGGAGCAAAGTTGGACTCGATGATCCTGTGGGTCTTTTCCAACCTAGTGATTCTGTGAAAGCGCAGCACCAGGCATGGGCAGCTTCACACAAAGTCCTACCAGGAGCTGGCAGTGATCTGCAGCATCGTGGTCGGTGTTTCCAGAGCGCTTTGAGTTCTTTAATCGCTGTTTTCTTTTCTCCCTTCACTTTCCCCACGTGTCCATCCGTACCCTTCCAGTGGCAGGAGTGGAAGAGTTTGCTCTGTGTTGGTGACTGCGTCCAGCTCCAGGACTTCTGTGAGTGATGGTAGTACAAGCAGGGATGAAAACAAACAAAAGGGCAAGAGCATTTAGAAATCAGACCCCAAAACCAGAGAGACCTGGTACCATTTATTGCTGTGGCAGTTGTGACCTGCTGAGGGACAGATGCCCACAGGAAATGCAATAGAAGCTTGTCTTATGCTCCAAAGGTGATGGGTACAAAGTGTATTTTCTTTAATGAGGATGAACTTGCTTGGCTGCCTCCAGGGTAGGTGAGGTGCCTCTTCTGCCTGGCGCTATTCACAGCCCTCCTGCTGCCCACAGGCTGAGGTGGAGGATTTCAGACACCTCCTGCCACAAGCGCAGGCAACGGGGAGCAGAAGGGAAGGGAGTGAGTGTTTTCTGAGTTGAGAGATGGATGAAGATCATCATCCTTCTCTCGGAGCAGAGTCCAGGGCTGTCACTCCATATCTCTGTGGTGCTGGGCAGACAGCAGTGAGGCAGGGTGACCCCTCAGTGTGCGTGATGCTGAGCTGCTCAGCATCCACATGGCCTTCAGGTGCCGGGTGTGCTGTGTGGTGCTTGGTTCTCAGGGTGCTCTCCCATCCATGTGTGACAGCGATTGTCCTTTCCAGCCTGCATCTCACCTGTCTCCGTGCAGTCCACGCTCATGTGCAAGTGCAGCAGCTCCTGCTGTGGGGCAGCAAGAGGGATTCTGGCAGCCTGGCATCAGTCGGGGCTGCAGGAGGGATGCAGAGTCCTCCAAGAGGGCCATTCGGAGCCTCTCCATCAAAGTCACTTAGTCCAAGTCTCTAGGGAGGATCCCTGAAGTTACACAGCAAAGTCCTTCTGGGAAGGACAAGACCTTTCCTGCAGCCCCTGGCTGGAGGGCATGGCATGTCTCTTGGGTCTCTAGTGAAAAGAGGAGTTGAAAAAAAGCTGAGATATGGTCTGTCCCATGTACTGGAGAGCAATCCCAAGAGTGCCCTGCCACATTACTGAGTCCTGTTCTCCCAGGACAGGAGCTGCCAGCCCTGGGGTGATGCCTGGGGCACTGCCCTCCAGTGAGCAACCATCTCAGCTGGACTCCTCCTCACTGTAGATGCTGGGTGTCAACTGAGATGTCTTCAGCATTTACTGAACCAGCTTGGAGCACCAGCAGGATTTGAGGCTGTTGAAATACGGATGTGTGTAAAACAGCAGCTCCCTTCCTCTCACCATGCAGTCAACAGGAGTCCTCTGGCTGGGGTCCACAGACACCATCCCCACCAAAGCTTGGGAGCAAGAGAAACTTCAGCACCTCTTCTCTGAACCAGCCAGGAGAGGGAGACAATGACCACCGTGTCCTGCAAGCTGGCACACACAGGAGTTGCCTCTGTTTGCAAACCTTGACCCTTGCAGGGCTCCTTTAAGCAGACAGATGCATTCTGCATTATCACTTCCCAGCAGCGGAATTTTCCACTAAGTATCTACTTTGAAAGACCGTGTTCTTTGCTTTTATCTATTATTCTTCCTCTTTCTCTGCTCAGGATATATGCATGCAAAGAAGATCTTTTGTTCCCTTACAGCTCATCTTTTCCTGCTGTTTACTCTCCGCTTTCAGCAGGAGAAGCACCAAGAAGGCAGCTCTGCACCCCTGCTCCAGTGGGGAGGGCGACTGTAGCAAGCACCTCAGGAGAAGAAAAATTTGGTGACATCATGAGGGTTTTTTTTTCCAAGGCAATGCCTTGTGCAAAAAAAGAGGGGAGTTGCACCCCTAAGTGATGGGGAGAAAGGTGAACTCAATGCGTTCAGCAAAACAGGTTCTGCAGAGATTTCTGCAGAGGTTACAATGGGAATTTGCTCTTTAAGGGCCCTGGAAGCCCTTTAAGGACCTGGAAGGGCCCATCAGTGAATGCCATCAGGTCAAAAAGAGTCTCCTCCTTGATTTCAGTAGTGTTTCTTCAGATTTTCTTTAGCATGAGTAAAGGCAGTGTCAGGTCTCCACATCACGTTTTTATCCCTAATGGATTTTTTTGTCCGTATTACAATTTTGTTGCTATACTGGACTTAAAAAACCAGGGAAATCATTACAATAAGGAAGAGGTTTCTGTGTTTGCACATCACCTGCTTCAGGCACTGAGGTGAAAGGGGTCGTTTTCCTACTTGATGCCCACAACCTAGCACAGCATGAGGTGACCGACAGCGTCTCATCACACAGCAGCAATGACCACCTCAGAATAACCCTTTGCCCTGAGTAAGGGAAACAGAGCAGCATTTCAGAGAGTCTCTTTATTTGTCGGGTGTCTGCTTGGGACCAGCTGACATGGGCTCCTTGACCTGTTGGGCAGAACCATGGCTCTCTGCCTGTGTGGGTTATACCCTGCAGGCTCCGGGTCATCCTGAACCCACTGCTCATTAGTACATGAAGTCACTGGACTTTCTGGGAAGCTATGGAAGAACAGCCAATCTTTTATGTCCCTACCTTAACTCCCTTTATCTTACGAGCGAAGACTCCCCAAAACCTGCTGCTTTTGGCTATTTTATAAACACTGGAAGCAAAAGAAAGAACAAAAATAACCTGGATTTCTTTCTCCCCTGTTATTACGCACACAGCCTCTCTTTCACAAGGGTTTTGCTCTAGAAAAGTGGAACACCTCTGTTGACTGCTGCTGCCAAAGCCCAGCAGCCCCCAGCCAGCATGGACCCTCTGTGCCAGGCACTGGGAAAAGATTCCCAGTAACTAAGCCCCTTCCTTAGCAGGGACTTGCAGCTGCTACTACTCTCTCTGTGCCTCCCTGTCCCCATCTGCAGAAGCTTTAATCATCACAAAGCATTTGAAGGGCATACGAATGAAATCACCTGCGTGCACTGGTAGGAAATGAGTATTTAGTCCAGGTGGAATCCAGAGCAAGGCAAAGGAGTGCTGAATGCCATTTTAAATAATAAAGTATCCATAGGTCTAATTCCCTTTGTATGTGTTTGGAGTAGAGAACAAGGGACAAACTTTACTTACAAACTCCATCTCAAAATGAACATTAAGATGATTTAAGTGTAGCACTCAAGTGTTTTATATGGCATGAAATCAGATAAATAATCAAGAGTCTCAGCTGCTACAATGCTGAGCACAGGATAAGCACCTGTTAGAACTGGATCACAATTGGGAGGTGGGGTTTGTTCTCAAAGATTGAAGCCAGCTGAGGCTTTTGCTTAATGAAGCTGTTCCTACAACCACAGCCTGAACCCCCTCCTTGGTCCAGACCCCCTCCTCGAGCTCAATGCTGCAGGAGCTGATGGTAGGTTTGCCATGGAGAGGGTGCCTGGGCTGGGTGAAGCTGATTTTGTGAGGTGGAAATAGCTCAGTTACTGTAGGAGCCCTAAGCAGAACAGTGTTTTGTTAACAGGGCAGGGGTGTTTTCTTATTGATTTCAGCAGCAGCTTGACCTGTCGGATTAGACCTGGGTGGGGGAGAAGGCAGGGGTGACATGGTTTGAGGGTGCTGGGAAGTAAATAAAGGGAATGGCATGTCAGCTGCTGGCTCCCAGCTGCCAGTGTCTGATTTTGCTGCCCTGTTGTTGAAGGGACAGGATCCATCCTGGCATCTGTGCTCGTACTCTAACTCATATCTTTTTCTCCACCTGGTGGACTTGCTAAATGTGCTTTCATTGCAGTGCTTTACAGAAACTCCCCAGTGTTTCCTGCAGAAACAGCTCCACTTGGCTGTCGCCTGTCTCTGTTCCCTTTGCTTTGCCCAGACCAGCCGTGCTGGGGTGCACTGGGATAATCCCATGCCAAGGACCAGGACCCCACCTAGGGGGAAGGTCCATCAAGGTGGGACAGGCACAACTCCCTGCTTCCCCGGTTGGAACTTGCTCCACACACCAGCCTGGATGTTGTATGGCAAGCAAGAAATTACTGGTGGGTCAAAACCTTGGGGCATCCCTCTGTGCCCTCTCATTTGTAGCCCAGCCACCTCTTGGGGATGAGACCCACCACCCCAAGGAATGATGCCATCGGAAGAGCGACTCCAGGGGCAATGGGTTTGGAGCTGGGCTGATCAGGCTTTAGTGGGAATGTGGTGGCTTCTATGAGATGGCCAGGTTGGGGTTATGTGGCCATGGAACAGTGCAGGGTCTCCTGCAGCAGGGTCGTGGTGTCTGCTCCAAGACGCTGAAGATGGTGCAGAACAAAAGGTGTTACTTCTGTCCTCTGGAGAGGGACAAAGGTTTAATTTCATAAGTTGCTTTGCACAGGGTGTTTAAAGGTCTGCTTAGGGAAGGGTGTGCAAGGAACCGCGGCTCTCTGTTGGTCAGAAACTTTGATTCTGAAGTCACCAGGACAGTTCTGCAAACACCTTCAGGAAACCCGAGTCATGAAGAAGCTCCATCTCGCTGCAGACCATCCACCAGGCCCATATAGACGGGCTGCGTGCTGTTAGCAGCACGACAGCCCAGGATGATGCTCGGAAGGGTTTGCCTCCAAGCCATACCAGCTATAGAAAGCCAAGGGTTCTCTTTGAACTCTGTGGTGGGATACTCTGGCAGGGTCCGACGCTGTCCCATCTCTCCTGTCCACACAGCCCTGCCTGCTGGGGACGGAATGGGAGCAGCACTGCTGACTCAAGGGCAGGCAGAGTTGCTGAAGCTTTTTGATTGTGGTGTTGGTTTTGTTGTGCTGATGGAGGGCGGCGGTTGCAGGGCGTGGTGATGGGACAACTCGGGATGTGGGGAACGCTCTGGGAGTGTCTGGTGATGTCTCTCCTGTCCAGCCAGGGCTTGGGGCAAGAGCAGCGCTGCCAGCTTGAGGGCAGAGCCGCTGAGGCGTTTTGATTTTGGTGACGGATCGCGGTGAAGGGGGATGCAGGGATGCTCTGACTCCCCGCATCCCGGCAAGCTCGCAACTCTGGGAACCGCCAGGGTCGGGTTTGCAGTTACGGGGGTGCTGCAGTAGAGCAGGGAATGCTGCTCGCGGCTGCCTTTCCTGCTGGGAGCTCCCCTGGAGACGCCGCATCTCCGCTGCATCTCCAGCCCTCGGTCCCTGCATCCCGCGCCGGGTACCGCGCCGGGTACCGCACCGCGCCCGGCAGCCGCCAGGGGGCGCCGCGGGGCCGCGCCGCAGCGGGGGCGCTGCAACCCCCCCCCCCCATCCTCATCCTCCTCTCCATCCTCCTCATCCTCCCCATCCTCCCTCCACCCCTCTTCTCCTCCCTCCCCACATCCCCTCTCCGTTTCTTTTCGGCTCTCCCCAAATCTTCCCCCACACACACCAAATTTTTCTCTCTCCTCATTTATTTTTTTTTCCTTTCCCCAAATCTTAACTCTCCTTTCCCAAAGTCCTCTTCCCCTCTCCTGAAATCTCTCCCCCTCTCCAGGAGTACTTTACCCTTCTCCTGAATTTTCCCCCCTCCCCAATTCTTTCCCCTCTCCCAAGTCCTTCCCCCTCTCCCCAAATCTTATCCTCCCTTCCCTAAGCCCTCTCCCATCCTTTCCCCTCTCTCCCCTTCTTCTCTGCTTTCCCAAATCTTACTCTCCTTTCCCCAAGGCTTTCTGCCCCTCCCAAAGTCCTTTCTCCCCTCTCCTGTTATCTCTCCCCAATTCTTTTCACCAATTCTTTACCCTGTCTCGAAATCTCCCCAAGTCTTTTCTCCTTCCCTTCTCTCCTCCTTCCCCAAATCTCCCTCCCCCAAATCACTCGTCCCCCTCCCTAATTTTTCCCCCTCTCCAGACCTTTTTTCTTTCCTTCCTTCCCCCCTCCTGAAATCTCTCCACATCTTTTCTCTTCTCCTTCCCCAAATCTCCCTCCCCGCCCCAAAAAACCTTTCCCTCCCCTAAATCTCTCTCCTCCTCAATTCTTTCCCCTCTCCCCACATCTTTTATTCTCCTTCCCTCTTCCACCCATCCCCAATTCTTTCCCCTCCTGAAATCTCCCCACATCTTTTCTCCTCTCCTTCCCTCCTCCTCCAAAAACCCCTCTTTCCCTTCCCCAAGTTTCTCTCCCCCTCCCCAATTCCTTCCCCCTCCACAAACCTTTTATTCTTTCCTTCTCTCCCAAATCCTTTCCCCTCTCCACAAACCTTTTAATCTTTCCTTCCCTTCCCAATTCTTTCCATTCTCCCCAAATCTTTTATTCTCCTTCCCTCTTCTTGCCCATCCCCCTTCTCCCCAAACCTTTTCTGCTTTCCTTCCCTCTCCAGTTCTTTCCACTCTCCACGAACCTTTTATTCTTTCCTTCCCTCCCCAATTCTTTCCCTTCTCCCCAAACCTTTTAATCTTTCCTTCCCTCCCCTATTCGTTCCCCTCTCTCCAAATCTTTTATCCTCCTTCCCTTTTCTTCCCCATCGCCAGTTCTTTTCCTTCTCCCTAAACCTTTTATTCTCCTTCCCTCCTTTCCCCCATCCCCAAATCTTTCCCTTCTCCCCAAACCTTTTATTCTTTCCTTCCCTCCCCAATTCTTTCCCCTCTCTCCAAATCTTTTATTCTCCTTCCCTTTTCTCCCCCATCCCCAATTCTTTCCCTTCGCCTCAAACCTTCTAATCTTTCCTTCCCTCCCCAGTTCGTTCCTTCCCTTTTCTTCCCCATCCCCAGTTCTTTTCCTTCTCCCTAAACCTTTTATCCCCCTTCCCTCCTTTCCCCCATCCCCAATTCTTTCCCTTCTCCCCAAACCTTTTATTCTTTCCTTCTCTCCCCAAATTCCTTCTCTCCTTCCCTTTTCTCTCCATCCCCGCTTCTTCCCCCTCTCCCCAAATCTCCCCACGCCTTCTCTCCTCTCCTCCTTCCCCCTCTCTCTCCCTCCCCCAATCCCCCTCCCTCCCTGCCGTCCCGCCCCTCTCCTCTCTCCTCTCGGCTCGGGCTGCGGGCGCAGGAGGCTGCGGGCACCGGGAGCCGCGGCGGAGGCACCGGGAGCCCCATCGGCAGCTCCGGGGGGGCGGCCGCGGACCATGGGCCGGCGGCGAGCGGTGCCGGCGGCCGGGCGGGTGTCGCAGCCCGTTCCCCGCGGCTCGGAGCCCGGCGCCGGTGCGGAATGAAGGGTGCCCGGCGCCCTCCCCCGCAGACATGTCCGTGCCTTTACTCAAGATTGGAGTCGTCCTCAGCACCATGGCCATGATCACCAACTGGATGTCGCAGACGCTGCCCTCCCTCGTGGGGCTCAACACCACCAAACTCACGGCAGCCACGGGCGGCACCTTGGATCGCAGCACGGGAGTAAGTGCGAGGCGGGTACGGGGGGCGCCCGGAGCATCCCTGCCTCCTGGAGCATCCCTATGTCCCCCAGCATCCCTGCCCTTTAGAGCATCCCTACCTCCGGAGCATTCCTATGTCTCAGTGCATCCCTACCTCTGGACTATCCCTATGTCTCAGAGCATCCCTACCTCTGGAGCATCCCTGTGTCTCAGAGCATCCCTACCCGTGGAGCATCCCTATGTTCTGGAGCACCCTTACCTCCGGAGCATCCCTGTGTCTCTCGGCATCCCTGCCCTTTAGAGCATCCCTACCTCGGAAGCATCCCTATGTCCTGGAGCATCCTTACCTTCAGAGCATCCCTACCTCTGGAGCATCCCTGCCCTCTGGTGTATTTTTATGTCCCAGAGCATCCTTTCCTCCGGAGCATCCCTGTGTCTCTCAGCATCCCTGCCCTCTGGACCATCCCTGTGTCTCAGAGGATCCCTACCCTTTAGAGCATCCCTATGCCCTGGAGCATCCCTGCCCTCTGGTGTATCCCTATGTCCCAGAGCATCCTTTCCTCCGGAGCATCCCTGTGTCTCAGAGCATCCCTGCCCTCTGGACCATCCCTATGTCCCAGAGCATCCTTACCTCTGGAGCATCCCTGCCCCCTGGACAGGTTGCCCCCCACCGCCCACCCTGCTCCCACCCAGTCCCTCCTCTCTTGGGCATCCCCTGGGCTGCCTAAACCCTTCCCTGCCCGGTCATCCACGCCGCGTATCCCCAGGAGCTCCTCAGGTCCCTCCTTGTGCTCTCTGTCCCCTGGCTCTGGCAAGAGGCTCGGCTGCCACTCCTCAGGGTGATGGGCTGGGGGGGGGGGGGGGGGTTGCCAAGTACCCCCCAGGGGCCGTGCAGGAACAGAGACTGGGGTCAAGGTGATGCGGGGATGGCAGGAGACAGGGCGTTGGGGTGGTGGTGCTGGTAACCCCTCTCCCTTCCTCCTGCCCTCGCGTTCCCTAACCCTGGGCAGGGTCTGGGGGTGACCCGCCTCATGCAGAGGGTTGCAAAGTTTCCCTTGGTGCTTCTTAGCAGTCGCTGGGGGAAGCAGCTTGGGACATCAGGTGCGAGTCCCTCAAGATCTCATTCGCTTCCCTGCCTTTAATCAATAGTTGTTAATGGGATGGAGAATGCCGTGGAGAAGTTGTGGTATATTTAGGTCGTGCCGTATGTTTCCTGTCCCTGTTTTGCTGGAGGGTTGGTACGGTGCCTGGTCTTGCCATTTTGGAAATAGCTGAGCAAAACAGTCTTTCCGTCTGTCTTCCCTTAGCAGGATAAAAATTGGGCACCTTTCGCCTCCAGGCTGCATGCTTGTGCCTTCGAAAAGAACTGATGTGTTCTAGCTCTGCTGTTTTAAGCCGAGTACCTCATGGAGCAGTTCTGCTGATTGTGAATGAAGCTGGGATTTTTTTTCCATGTTACCAGGAATTATGAGACCCATTTATTATTTCCCCCTCCTCTGATTGTTTGAGCTGGAGAACTGAATTGTCTGTCTGTCTGCATAGCCATCTCTCTCAGTGTCTGTCTGTCAGTGTGGGTATTTGCAAGGTTATCAGAAACTGAAACAGTAGAAAGGACATTTCCCTTCTGGTTGGCAAAACGATGTTGCTTTCAACGTGATCGGAGGCTGTGATCAAATAATGTATTTTGCAAAGTGCTTCGAGATCAAAAGAAAATTAAGATCAGAGAGGTTTGGAGAGCACAGGGGACACCAGACGGGGCAGGGAATGTGCTGTGTTTGTGGCTGGGCTCCTTTTCTGTGCCGTGTCCTGGAAGCTCAGGTGGAGGCACTGATCGTACCCTTTGGATCTCATCCCTCCTTTGCTGGGATGCTTTGCAGGGCACAGCACCAGGGTTTGCCTGCCCAGGACCCCCAGAGCGTTTAGAGGGAAACAGTTGTCTGGTGAACCTCCTCATCCCAAGGAGAGTCTGACAGAGATGGGTGGGAAACAGAACTCCTGGTGCCCATTTACTCTGGAGAGCTGATTTTTTATGCCACCGGATCCAAGAGAGCTCTGCAGAGGCGCATTGATCACTGCTGAGCCCTCAGCCATGACATCGTATCCTCATGGTAGCTCGCACGCATCCTTCTCGCTGTGTCAAGGAGAAGCCAAGCGCTTTGTAATGTCGGCTGGGCAGTGGGTTCCCCCCAATGTGCTCAGTGCCTTACAGCACATTACAACCCTCGTTGCTTTGTGTCCTCGTGTCCACGCTTTCCCACTTGCGTTGCCTTGTTGCTTCAGCTCTCGCTCTCCTTTTCAGACCCTTCTTTTATTTGTCCTCAATCCATATTTTTGCATTACAAGTGAATTTTGCCAGCTGGGCCCTCGGAGGAGCCTCCAGCAGAGCTCCAGGATCTGCTCCATCCCTGCTGCTTCCTCTGCTCAGCCCCTTTCACCTCCCACACCCCTGCCAGGCCTCCCCCAATTTACTTTAACCCCTCTTTCCCTGTGTTAATTAGGTGTTGCCTACCAACCCAGAGGAAAGCTGGCAGGTCTACAGCTCTGCCCAGGATAGCGAGGGACGTTGTATATGCACAGTGGTGGCACCTCAACAGACGATGTGCTCGCGTGATGCCAGGACAAAGCAGCTGAGACAACTATTAGAAAAGGTAACAGTTGACCCTTTCTGGGAAAGGTGGTTTGGTTTGGCGTGACACCGGGGGTAAAAACCCAAGCGAGCTCAGCTGAGCCTTGGTTTCCAGGGAAGATGGACCTCTTGGGCCAGCATAGTTGTCCCCATGCACATAACAGGGAATAATCAGCCACAGTTGAGAAGATAAATGTGCTTGAGAGACGTGGATCATGGCCTAAGGTCAGGTTAGAACTGCTGAGATCGAAGGAAAATATCGAACAAGCACATTGCTTTAAAAAAAAAAAGGATGTAATTTGCTCGTTTTTTCATTACATTAATACAAGCAGTTTCAAAGGATGAGCCTCGAGAAGATGAGAGCAGATAGAATTAAAAACCCGAAGCCCGCACATTCCGAGCCAAGCTGATATTAAAAAGGTCGAATAAAATGGTATAAGCGGTCGACATC